>NC_064634.1:48993010-58993010 GCF_023864275.1 Schistocerca cancellata
CTACTAACTGTTATGTTCATATGCAGATGTAGTTGTGATTTTCTGGTTTATACTCTCTGATCGTTATGTGAAAAAAATTTTAACTCCTAGCATTGAGGATGGTCACTAAGTGACCGAAAATCGATTTTGCGGTTAATAAAACAAATAAATACGGCCAATGCTGTCTCTCCTTTTAAGTATATCCAGTATCTGGTCGTGGTGCACAGGACACTCCATGGAGTCGCCAATCAATAACCACGTCACTTGCAATGTGTGCCGGCCTACGGACTGGAGATCAGAAACGGAGCGAGTAGGACTCCGATGTTGCGGATTTGCATCCTGCACTGATCAAGGCGCCGCTGTTACGTCAGTGCTAACGGGCTTCCGTCGTTCCCGCTGTACCTCGGCGAGAATGACGTGTAGAGAACCGTGGCGCTGCACTCTGTTCATACTCGTCGACTCGCTCTCTCTCACTGAAGCCTGCAGGAATGTAGGGACAGTCGCAAGTTATTGTTAGGACGAAAGATGAGCACCCGATCTTGCTGCTGTAAAGTACACCTGCAAGACGAAATGACTGATTTTCGGGATTTGATGGCCTTTAACGAATTTTTGTGAGTCTGTAGAAGTGTGTAAGACGAAAATTAATTGATACAAAGTATACAACCGCAAATATGTTCCATTGGAGGAGGAGTGACAGCTGGATTAAGTTTCACGCTGTAGTCCATGCTTGAGACGAAAATCATACAGATTTCGTACAGTGCAAACAAAATTGTTGTATTCTTGTTTATTCCACCTCCACCATGAGAAAACATGTGTTCTGCGTCAGTCGAAATCTGGGCACAGAATACAGTCACTATTGTATTCCTGCGACAAAAGGCGCACTATTTCTGTATTCATTTCGTCATGGCAATTTGCTTTAAGGGCTAACAGCGAGATGTGTCGCTTTTCATTCATTTCTGTAATTTATTGTGAAAATTAATCACCATTTTAGAAATTGAACTTCATCTTCACGTTATGTTTTCTGGTAGGAGTCATCGAAAAAGTTTCATCTATGTAATTGTGTGTATAAACAAAGCAGTAATCACTGCTAACAGATCAGTCGTTACATTGGTGTATAACTTGCTTCTGTCATTTAGGCAGGTCTGATATTTTGCAACATGTCAGCTCACACTTGAGAGTGGCAATAAAGCCGAAATCATGACTGCGTGAAGTAAATGACTAGCAATTTACAGTTTCATGGTGGACTTTTTTTCCCCAAAACAGTTGCGTATGTAGCTGGAATGCCGCGCGTCCGCGGCTATACATGTGAACTCGCGTTTTCGCTCTCCTTTCTGAGCCAGTCGAGTCCATTTGTAACAAACAAGACACTCATGTGACGAGTGGGCTGTACCGAAGAACTTACGAGACGAGCCACGGACACACTGCGAGTTCAGAGATGACGTCACAAGACCCGCTGGCTTGTTTACTGTCCACCCACTCATAGAGTAGACTACCTTTACGAGGGACGGTATCGTCAACCTTCATAACACCCACCTGTGGACTATGGAGAGTCCCAACGGTATGGTGGCAGCGAAGCGTCACCACCGGTTCAGCCACAGCGGCTGAGTGGAGACTTTTTTTTTTTTTTTAAAATTGAATTCATTGGCCTTTGACATTAACCATTTAGCCGGAGAAGTGAGCAACTACAAATTTGGTATACAATATCACATATACGGCATACACATTACAAATTACATTAATTCCAGGAAAACCTCATGGAACAGTCTGTACATTCACGCACTCAACGCAGTCCATATGTCACATCTTACGCTGACACCTTATAACTGGATATCCGCTTCTTGCAGAAACTGGGCGGAACGATTTGAAGTGGAATGATCATATAAAATTAATTGTTGGTAAGGCGGGTACCAGGTTGAGATTCATTGGGAGAGTCCTTAGAAAATGTAGTCCATCAACAAAGGAGGTGGCTTACAAAACACTCGTTCGACCTATACCTGAGTATTGCTCATCAGTGTGGGATCCGTACCAGATCGGGTTGACGGAGGAGATAGAGAAGATCCAAAGAAGAGCGGCGCGTTTCGTCACAGGGTTATTTGGTAACCGTGATAGCGTTACGGAGATGTTTAACAAACTCAAGTGGCAGACTCTGCAAGAGAGGCGCTCTGCATCGCGGTGTAGCTTGCTCGCCAGGTTTCGAGAGGGTGCGTTTCTGGATGAGGTATCGAATATATTGCTTCCCCCTACTTATACCTCCCGAGGAGATCACGAATGTAAAATTAGAGAGATTAGAGCGCGCACAGAGGCTTTCAGACAGTCGTTCTTCCCGCGAACCATACGCGACTGGAACAGGAAAGGGAGGTAATGACAGTGGCACGTAAAGTGCCCTCCGCCAAACACCGTTGGGTGGCTTGCGGAGTATAAATGTAGATGTAGATGTAGATGGGCAACACTCACATAGACCGTTGTCGTCAGCTGTCGAAACAGGTCCGTCACAGATTTAGGTTGGGGAATTCCTGCACATATCGAGGCATTAAGAAACTTGCGGCGTTGTTCGTCCTTACTTTCGACCACCGCGTGGGACGTCATCCTTCCAGAACGCGTCTACGTTTTCTGCGGGTTGACCAGGCTTTCCTGTTGGAAGACGTATCTTTGGGTTGCGAGGGACAATGTGGCTACTGCATAACGGTACCCTAGCTCGCTGTCCTCTTGAGTGCAAAGAGAATATTCCCACTTGCTGGGGTGTTCTCATGGTTCTCATGGCTGCTTTAAATCATTGGACCCTACACTGTCAAAGATTCTTCCTATTTCGGGCGTTTATCTACATGAACTATTCTGCTCCTTATCTCCCCAGTAATCGTTTCCTACGGTCTGTCCCCGTTTAATAAATTCAACCTTTATATTTGTTTGACATTATGTCGTGCAATGTACTTGGGAACTCCAATCAAATGCGGAAGATTTTTCTGTGCCTTACAAGGGAACCTCCCCATCGCAACCCCCTCAGATTTTGTTATAAGTTGGCACAGTGGATAGGCCTTGAAAAACTGAACACAGATCAATCTAGAAAACAGGAAGAAGTTGTATGGAACTATGAAAAAAATTAGCAAAATATACAAACTGAATAGTCCATGCGTAAGATAGGCAACATCAAGGAGAGTGAGAACGAAAGAGAGCCGTGGGCTCGGGGTTAGCGTGAGCAGCTGCGAAACGAGAGGTCCTTCGTTCAAGTCTTCCCTCGAGTGAAAAGTTTAATTTTTTATTTTCAGTTTATATGACAAGGTCTTATGTTTTCATCACTTTTTTGGGAGTGATTATCACATCCACAAGAAAACCTAAATCTGGCAAGGTAGAAGGATCTTTTTACCCATTCGCCAAGTGTACAAGTTAGGTGGGTCGACAACATTTCCCTGTCATGTGACGCACATGCCGTCACCAGTGTCGTATAGAATATATCAGACGTGTTTTCCTGTGGAGGAATCGGTTGACTTATGACCTTGCGATCATTGGAGAGGCACGTCCTTTCGTCTACTAACCGCACGGTTTTGCGGTGCGGTCGCAAACCACAGACACTAAACGTATTACAGTGAACAGAGACGTCAATGAACGAACGGACAGATCATAACTTTGAGAAAATAAAGAAAGTAAAATTTTCACTCAAGGGAAGACTTGAACCAAGGACCCCACATTCCGCAGCTGCTCACGCTAACCACGGGACCACGGCGCACTACTCAGTTTCTACATTTTCCTTATTTTTTCATAGTTCCACACAACTTCTTCCTGTTTTCTCGATTGATCTGTGTTCAGTTGTTCCAGGCCTATCCACTGTGCCAACTAAATCTGAGGGGGGTGCGATGGGGAGGTTCCCTTGTTAGAAGTAGATATCAAGGAAGTCAACGGTGGAACACGACCACGAATTTTGATGCTAACAAACACTACAGATATTTTCTGGTAAAACTGATCGTTGGCGACATGTACACCACTTCAGAATTAAACCACCAACTGTCAATCTGTTGCTGAATTGCTTTGTGCATCTTCATCTTTTCGTGGTGCTCTATTGAATTTTTGGCGTGCGGCCAAATGAATTCTAATTCCCTCTTCTAAAATTTCGGTCACAAAAAATGGTTCAAATCGGTCTGAGCACTATGGGACTTAACACCTGAGGTCATCTGTCCCCTAGAACTTAGAACTACTTAAACCTAACTAACCTAAGGACATCACACACACCCATGCCCGAGGCAGGATTCTAACCTGCGACCGTAGCGGTCACGCGGTTCCAAACTGACGCGCTTAGAACCGCTCGGCCACCGCGGCCGGCATTTCGGCCATATACCGTTCGACTATCTTCAGAGTGAGCCGAAAGACTGTTTCACAGAAACATGATTTGTGTGCTGAAATCGACAAGCCTCGTGTATCCGAGAGCAAATTGAAGATGTAGTTGAAGGCGCTATGCGCTCACATTATGCATCCAGTGTGTCGCACTGCTTTAGTTAAGTTCAGTGGATACTGTAAATAAACCGAATCTGTGCGTATTTCATGCGGTTTAAGAATCAGAAATGTTGTTGTTGTTGTGGTCTTCAGTCCTGAGACTGGTTTGATGCAGCTCTCCATGCTACTCTATCCTGTGCAAGCTTCTTCATCTCCCAGTATCTACTGCAACCTACATCCTTCTGAATCTGCTTAGTGTATTCATCTCTTGGTCTCTCTCTACGATTTTTACCCTCCACACTGCCCTCCAATGCTAAATTTGTGATCCCTTGATGCCTCAAAACATGTCCTACCAACCGATCCCTTCTTCTAGTCAAGTTGTGCCACAAACTTCTCTTCTCCCCAATCCTATTCAATACCTCCTCATTAGTTACGTGATCTACCCACCTTATCTTCAGCGTTCTTCTGTAGCACCATATTTCGAAAGCTTCTATTCTCTTCTTGTCCAAACTAGTTATCGTCCATGTTTCACTTCCATACATGGCTACACTCCATACAAATGCTTTCAGAAACGACTTCCTGACACTTAAATCTATACTCGATGTTAACAAATTCCTCTTCTTGAGAAACGCTTTCCTTTCCATTGCCAGTCTACATTTTATATCCTCTCTACTTCGACCATCATCGGTTATTTTACTCCCTAAATAGCAAAACTCCTTTACTACTTTAAGTGTCTCATTTCCTAATGTAATTCCCTCAGCATCACCCGACTTCAGAAATAATATGTCATATACTGATATTCTCAAGTACGCTGTTATAACATTGCCATTACGGCACCACGAGATTCTGACTCAGTAGTTCACCAGAATTTCGATTCCACAAACACAACAACGCACGCTGAAGGGGAAAAATACCAGAAGGAACACTTAGTAGTGGCAGCAACTGAAGTGCTACTACAGAGAATTTGCGGCACTTCTCAAAGTTCATGGATACAGCTTTAGAAGGCAGAGGGCAAAGTTTGGTCTCTTGAGGAACCCAGCTAACGGCGGAGTGCATCGGTCTGAGAGGGGCAGACCACTTGTCGAAAGCGGACGCTGAGAAATACCGACCATCCTGACATCTGGTGGCCGTCGGGGAAAGCGAGGTTGCGTAAGTATAGCTTACCACGAGACTGCAGGAAAAATCCTTGCCGTTATTTCACCATCCTACGTAATTTTCAGAGAGAATCAGGCAAAAATGTAAACATTTTACAAGCGTAGGCAATACTGACCTTACCACTTATTTTAGAAGAAAGATTAAGGGAAGGCAAACCTACGTTTCTAGCATTTGTAGACTTAGAGAAAGCTTTTGACAATGTTGACTGCAATACTCTCTTTCAAATTCTGAAGGTGGCAGGGGTAAAATACAGGGAGCGAAAGGCTATTTACAATTTGTACAGAAACCAGATGGCAGCTATAAAAGTTGAGGGGCATGAAAGGGAAGCAGTGGTTGGGAAGGGAGTGAGACAGGGTTGTAGCCTCTCTCCGATGTTATTCAATCTGTATATTGAGCAAGCAGTAAAGGAAACAAAAGAAAAATTTGGAGTAGGTATTACAATCCAGGGAGAAGAAATAAAAACTTTGAGGTTCGCCGATGACATTGTAATTCTGTCAGACACAGCAAAGGACTTGGAAGAGCAGTTGAACGGAATGGACAGTGTCTTGAAAGGAGGGTATAAGATGAACATCAACAAAAGCAAAACGAGGATAATGGAATGTAGTCGAATTAAGTCGGGTGATGCTGAGGGAATTAGATTAGGAAATGAGACACTTAAAGTAGTAAAGGAGTTTTGCTATTTGGGGAGCAAAATAACTGATGATGGTCGAAGTAGAGAGCATATAAAATTTAGACTGGCAATGGCAAGGAAAGCGTTTCTGAAGAAGAGAAATTTGTTAACATCGAGTATAGATTTAAGTGTCAGGAAGTCATTTCTGAAAGTATTTGTATGGAGTGTAGCCATGTATGGAAGTGAAACCTGGACGGTAAATAGTTTGGACAAGAAGAGAATAGAAGCTTTCGAAATGTGGTGCTACAGAAGAATGCTGAAGATTAGGTGGGTAGATCACATAACTAATGAGGAGGTGTTGAATAGGATTGGGGAGAAGAGAAGTTTGTGGCACAACTTGACTAGAAGAAGGGATCGGTTGGTAGGACATGTCGTGAGGCGTCAAGGGATCACAAATTTAGCATTGGAGGGCAGCGTGGAGGGTAAAAATCGTAGAGGGAGACCAAGAGACGAATACAGAAAGCAGATTCAGAAGGATTTAGGCTGCAGTACGTACTGGGAGATGAAGGAGCTTGCACTGGATAGATTAGCATGGACAGCTGCATCAAACCAGTCTCAGGACTGAAGACCACATCAACAACAACAACAGGCATTTTGAATGACTTTACTAAATACTTCATGGTGGCCGTAGTAGCTATTCTTCGTAAGAACGTGACAGTGAATTAAGTATTTTTTAATAGCGCATTTTATTTCCCGGCGTCCATTTAAAAGCCAAGATTCTTGCTTAGAACTTCAGTTGTCTATTTGAGAACCTTTATATCAACAAGGCTGCGGCCACAGCTCTCAGAAGGCGGTGGATTTTGTCTCGCAGATACATGCGGTATTTTTTGACGTCCGGAAGGTGTTCGATGTTGATGTAGTTGTCGCTTAATGAATAAAATACGTGCGTAAATACCCGATCAGCTTTGTCGTTGCGTTGAACGGACTCTAACAGAGAGAACACAGCGTGTCAGTGTTAGCAGAGAGGAATCTTCAGACGTACAGGCTGCTTCGGATGCTCTCCAAGGGAGTTATGGAACCATTATTGTTTACAATATACACAGAAAAGCTACTGGTCGACGTTGGAAGTTCCAGAATACTGCTCGCCGATGACGACGATGATTTTATTTGCATTTATTTACCCGTCAAGTTCCGTAGGATCAAATTGAGGAGCAAGACTCCAATGTCATGGGACGTGTCAGAACATGCAATTACAACATGAAAGTAATAACAGATAAAAATAAATGTTCATGAACCCGAAAGAAGTCAGTCCATAAGTTTAACTAAACGCAGTCAACAATACAATAAGAATCAGCTTAATTTTTCTAGGAACTCCTCGACAGGATAGAAGGAGTGACCCATGAGGAAACTCTTCAGTTTCGACTTGATGATGATGATGATCCACTTAGAGATCTCACAACCCTAGAAAACTATGGCGAAGTACAGGAAGACCCCCCAGAGAATTGATGCTTGGTGCACGGATTGGCATTTTATCCACAACGTAAACAAATGTGACGTAATGTCCAGAAACAGGCGGAAGCAGTCGTTACTGTAAGATTACACGATTGCAAAAGATACTGGTGGCAGGAACATCCATTAAATATCTGGGAGTATGCGTATGGAACAATTAAAACTGGAACAACAACATAAAAGTTCACGGACTTCATGATCCCAAACAACGATGGAAGTTTTCTGAATGGGAATGCGGCATGTCACCGGACCAGAAGTGTCCGCGACTGGTTTGAAGAATATTCTGGACAATTAGACTCAATGATGTAGCCGTCCAGACCGCCCGACTCTAATCCCATTGAACATTTATGGTACATAATCGAGAGATCAGTTCGTGCATTAAATCTTGCACCGGCAACACTTCCGCAATTATGAACGGCTATAGAGCCAACATGGCTCATAATTTCTGCAGAGAACTTTAAACGACTAGCTGAGCCACGTCACGTCGAGGTGCTGCGCTACGGTGGGCAAAAGGATGCTAGACAAGATACTGGGAGGTGTCCCAGGAATTGGTCACCTCAGTGTAAAGGACTGATAGAGAAAGTACCGAACATCCAAAGCAGAGGAGTGTATTTTTCAGTGGTTCTACCAGTAAGGATGTTGGACACGATAATGGGAGGTGTCCCAGGAATTGGTCACCTCAGTGTAAAGGACTGATAGAGAAAGTACCGAACATCCCAAAGACAGGAGTGTATTTTTCAGGGCTTCTACTAGTAAGGATGTTAGACACGATACTGGGAGGTGTCCCAGGAATTGGTCACCTCAGTGTAAAGGACTGATAGAGAAAGTACCGAACATCCAAAGGAGAGGAGTGTATTTTTCAGGGGTTCTACTAGTAACCGCGATGGTGTCAGGGAAATGCTCACGCAGTTAAGCATTACAGTGTGGTTTACAGTAGAAATGTCGAGAGCGTACGGCAGAAGAAGACTAGCGAACTTATTGCTCCCGATTTCAATCTCGTATTGTTCGTGGAAAGAAGGACTGTCGGTATGGCTCTGTGTGGGCTCTAATCTCTCTGATTTTATCCTCATGGTCTCTTCGCGGAGAGGGAGCAATATACTGCTTGACTCCTCGGTGAAGGTATGTTCTCGAAACTTCAACAAAAGCCCGTACCGAGCTACTGAACGTCTTTCCTGCAGAATCTTCCACTGGAGTTTATCTATCATCTCCGTAACGCTTTCGCGATTACTAAATGATCCTGTAACGAAGCGCGCTGTTCTCCGTTGGATCTTCTCTATGTCGTCTATCAACCCTATCTGGTACGGATCCCACACTGCTGAGCAGTATTCAAGCAGTGGGCGAACAAGCGTACTGTAACCTACTTCCTTTGTTTTCGGATTGCATTTCCTTAGGATTCTTCCAATGAATCTCAGTCTGGCATCTGCTTTACCGACGATCAACATTATATGATCATTCCATTTTAAATCACTCCTAATGCGTACTCCCAGATAATTTATGGTATTAACTGCTTCCACTTGCTGACCTGCTATTTTGTAGCTAAATGATAAGGGATCTATCTTTCTATGTATTCGCAGCACATTACACTTGTCTACATTGAGATTCAATTGCCATTCCCTGCACCATGCGTCAATTCGCTGCAGATCCTCCTGCATTTCAATACAATTTTCTATTCTTACAACCTCTCGATATACCACAGCATCATCCACAAAAAGCCTCAGTGAACTTCCGATGTCATCCACAAGGTCATTTATATATATTGTGAATAGCAACGGTCCTACGACACTCCCCTGCGGCACACCTGAAATCACTCTTACTTTGGATGACTTCTCTCCATTGAGAATGACATGCTGCGTTCTGTTATCTAGGAACTCTTCAATCCAATCACAAAATTGGTCTGAGGACGTCCTGAAATGTAATATCTCCAATTTGTTTGTGGAAGCTCTTGAAGCTTTTTAAACAAACAAACATTATTAGTATTCTATACCGTTATTCTCGATGTCTACATATTAGTTTCTCAACAGCCACCCTGTAGACTAAGACATTTTTCCCAACTAGAGAGCAGTTTGTTTATACCGTCACCGAAGAAGGTTCGACTTTGTTGACGGAGGCACAACCCCACCTCTGCTTGCATCGCTCCATCATTATCAAAATGAAGTCCTCGAAGGTGTCCTTTAAGTTTTGGAAAGAGATGAAAATCGGATGGGGCCATGTCGGGACTGTATGGAGGTTGATCGATGAGAATGAACCCAAAGCGTCGGAATGTTGCGGATGTGCCGGCCGCGGTGGCTGTGCGGTTCTAGGCGCTCCAGTCCGGAGAGCCGCGCTGCTGCTACGGTCGCAGGTTCGAATCCTGCCTCGGGCATGGATGTGTGTGATGTCCTTAGGTTAGTTAGGTTTAAGTAGTTCTAAGTTCTAGGGGACTGATGACCGCAGCAGTTGAGTCCCATAGTGCTGAGAGCCATTTGAACCATTTTTTTGTTGCGGATGTCTCAGCGCTCGTGTGTGTTCTGGCCTTCCGTTCAAGCATCTGCGTCATGATGGGTAAAAGTGGAGTCCTCCCTTCTCTGGATATCATGGTTCGTAGAAAAGAAGATAGCTTGTCAGACAACGTAATATTTCGTACACCTACACACATCGACATGTATCTACGAGCCGAGAGCTGCATTTACCCATGCCAGTGCAGCGGTGTATTACCGGCTCTCGTTCATAAGGCTAGAGCTATCTCAGAACGAGAGAGCTTATCTGTAGAACTTAGCCATCTCCGCTCTATGTTTGCCCAGAACGTGTACAGCGGAAAGCCTATTAGCAACTGCGTTGCGACCAGCGTGGACTAAACCTCAGGTGCAGCCAGAAGAACCGGGGAAGCGTGGTTCTTCTACCGTAAGTTGGTAGTGTGTCCTTTCAGATGGACACACTGTTCAAGAAACTATGTATAAAATGTGCATTCTGCCCTCCGGCTCGAGTTATAAATTATGTGTGTACTTTGGAAGTCAGACCTGGAGCTCTGTAGAGATTGAGTAAGAGTCTCTAATCGTTGTTTCCGCCAACCTGTAGTCTTCTTAAGTTGTGGCCGCAGCGCAAAAGACAGCTCGTCGGTCATAGGATCTTCTCTGGCTATGCTGTCAACTTGGACCTCTAATGTATGGGATGCCACTTGCCCGGGTTTGTCTCCGTATCTTCAGAGGGCAAGATCTGTAGTACTGACAATGATGGTAGGCGACACTTCTCATTAATGTATCCTGTTTCATTATTATTTAAATATTCCTACATTTTACAGCATTCGAAATACACTCCTGGAAATTGAAATAAGAACACCGTGAATTCATTGTCCCAGGAAGGGGAAACTTTATTGACACATTCCTGGGGTCAGATACATCACATGATCACACTGACAGAACCACAGGCACATAGACACAGGCAACAGAGCATGCACAATGTCGGCACTAGTACAGTGTATATCCACCTTTCGCAGCAATGCAGGCTGCTATTCTCCCATGGAGACGATCGTAGAGATGCTGGATGTAGTCCTGTGGAACGGCTTGCCATGCCATTTCCACCTGGCGCCTCAGTTGGACCAGCGTTCGTGCTGGACGTGCAGACCGCGTGAGACGACGCTTCATCCAGTCCCAAACATGCTCAATGGGGGACAGATCCGGAGATCTTGCTGGCCAGGGTAGTTGACTTACACCTTCTAGAGCACGTTGGGTGGCACGGGATACATGCGGACGTGCATTGTCCTGTTGGAACAGCAAGTTCCCTTGCCGGTCTAGGAATGGTAGAACGATGGGTTCGATGACGGTTTGGATGTACCGTGCACTATTCAGTGTCCCCTCGACGATCACCAGTGGTGTACGACCAGTGTAGGAGATCGCTCCCCACACCATGATGCCGGGTGTTGGCCCTGTGTGCCTCGGTCGTATGCAGTCCTGATTGTGGCGCTCACCTGCACGGCGCCAAACACGCATACGACCATCATTGGCACCAAGGCAGAAGCGACTCTCATCGCTGAAGACGACACGCCTCCATTCGTCCCTCCATTCACGCCTGTCGCGACACCACTGGAGGCGGGCTGCACGATGTTGGGGCGTGAGCGGAAGACGGCCTAACGGTGTACGGGACCGTAGCCCAGCTTCATGGAGACGGTTGCGAATGGTCCTCGCCGATACCCCAGGAGCAACAGTGTCCCTAATTTGCTGGGAAGTGGCGGTGCGGTCCCCTACGGCACTGCGTAGGATCCTACGGTCTTTGCGTGCATCCGTGCGTCGCTGCGGTCCGGTCCCAGGTCGACGGGCACGTGCACCTTCCGCCGACCACTGGCGACAACATCGATGTACTGTGGAGACCTCACGCCCCACGTGTTGAGCAATTCGGCGGTACGTCCACCCGGCCTCCCGCATGCCCACTATACGCCCTCGCTCAAAGTCCGTCAACTGCATATACGGTTCACGTCCACGCTGTCGCGGCATGCTACCAGTGTTAAAGACTGCGATGGAGCTCCGTATGCCACGGCAAACTGGCTGACACTGACGGCGGCGGTGCACAAATCCTGCGCAGCTAGCGCTATTCGACGGCCAACACCGCGGTTCCTGGTGTGTCCGCTGTGCCGTGCGTGTGATCATTGCTTGTACAGCCTTCTCGCAGTGTCCGGAGCAATTATGGTGGGTCTGACACACCGGTGTCAATGTGTTCTTTTTTCCATTTCCAGGAGTGTAGCTTTCTTAATGGTACGGTAACTTTTCTGACGACTTCCGTTATAGACTACATGTGCGTTCGAAACAGAGATACACGCCCGGCTCTGAACTCCCGAAACAGTCTGACTAGCGCAGCCGCAGTACATTGTCTCCCAGGCGCGCCAAAGCAACCCGAAGATGTCCGAAGCACTTCGGTTGCAGTATTGTTTCTCTTATGATTTACAAAACTAGTGAAATTTATTAAACAAAAAGGGCTGACTCGCAGGGTAATCATGAGAGATTGTCATACAGAAAACTGGGTTAAATGCAATTAAGATTATATAAATAATTAATAAGAGAATTTAGGCGTTTTGGCGCCTAGCACCCGAGTGTGTCGGCCTATCAGAATCAAGTTCAGTACAACTGGCGAACTTTCCCAGGCGAATGGTACATACTGTACCATCTGTCTGTCGCTTGCATCTCACTCCACTTTTGTATCATATGCTACTTCACGTGTATCAAGGCGAGCTTCTTATAGCAAAATAAAGTACTGGTGGCCACAACCGGGAATATCACAGAGTGCAAAAGATGCTGGCATCCGTTAAAGACTACCTACGTTTAAGGAGGTCAGGAATATACCGACTGAATCTTATTAACGTTTAAAAACACCCCAAGCGACGTTCACGCCGGTGCGTCAAGTAATTTAATGTAAGACACTTGGGGCCGCAGACGTCGGGAAAAATCCCAAAAGTGGATGACAAATGTTGAAAATGTGACGTCACCCGGTGCAAATTTAGAACGCCTTTTGTAAATGTGATCTGTTGGAAACATAGAAGATAAAAAAGTACTTTCTTCACTGTAAACAAGCAAAAGCTGTTCTTACTTGGTGTTTCTAACTTTTGTCTGTTCTTTTTTGTTTACATTTTTTAGTAAAGAAAACGCAGGTCATTTATTGATAACGCCGAAATTCAGTAGCTTATACTGAGTTACTTGTGACGCAATACCCTATGTATTTGTTGCACTGTATTTTGCAATAAACCAGCGGAGATCGCGAGACCGATTAATACGTAAAACAATAAATATTACCTTAATTATCAGACCAATTGTGTGATTGGATTGAAGAGTTCCTAGATAACAGGACGCAGCATGTCATTCTCAATGAAGAGAAGACTTCCGAAGTAATAGTGATTTCAGGTGTGCCGCAGGGGAGTGTCATAGGACCGTTGCTATTCACAATATACATAAATGACCTTCTGGATGACATCGGAAGTTCACTGAGGCTTTTTGCAGATGATGCTGTGGTGTATCGAGAGGTTGTAACAATGGAAAATTGTACTGAAATGCAGGAGGATCTGCAGCGAATTGACGCATGGTGCAGGGAATGGCAATAGAATCTCAATGTAGACAAGTGTAATGTGCTGCGAATACACAGAAAGATAGATCCCTTATCATTTAGCTACAAAATAGCAGGTCAGCAACTGGAAGCAGTTAATACCATAAATTATCTGGGAGTACGCATTAGCAGTGATTTAAAATGGAATGGTCACATAAAGTTGATCGTCGGTAAAGCAGATGCCAGACTGAGATTCATTGGAAGAATCCTAAGGAAATGCAATCCGAAAACAAAGGAAGTAGGTTACAGTACGCTTGTTCGCCCACTGCTTGAATACTGCTCAGCAGTGTGGGATCCGTACCAGATAGGGTTGATAGAGGATATAGAGAAGATCCAACGGAGAGCAGCGCGCTTCGTTACAGGATCATTTAGTAATCGCGAAAGCGTTACGGAGATGATAGATAAACTCCAGTGGAAGACTCTGCAGGAGAGACGCTCAGTAGCTCGGTACGGGCTTTTGTCAAAGTTTCGAGAACATACCTTCACCGAGGAATCAAGCAGTACATTGCTCCCTCTTCGCGAAGAGGCCATGAGGATAAAATCAGAGAGATTAGAGCCCACACAGAGGCATACCGACAATCCTTCTTTCCACGAACAATACGAGACTGGAATAGAAGGGAGAACCGATAGAGGTACTCAAGGTACCCTCCGCCACACACCGTCAGGTGGCTTCGGAGTATGGATGTAGATGTAGAATGTAAACACGTAACTGACCAAAGCAATGAAAAAAAAAAATACTGCATGCCAGACGCAAGACTCGAACCCTGAAATCCACGCGTTAAAGTCGCCCACGTCGATCCGGAGCCACACCGACGTGGATAGTTGACTCTGGTTGGGATGATCAGGCGCGACGGACCACTAGGCTCAATCGCTGCAGTGCGACGAAGTACGTCATCTGGTGACGTCACATGTCCAACATTTGTCATCCACTTTTCGGGTACATCAAGAAATGTTCAAATGTGTATGAAATCTTATGGGACTTGACTGCTAAGGTCATCAGTCCCTAAGCACACACACTACTTAACCTAAATTATCCTAAGGACAAACACACACACCCATGCCCGAGGGAGGACTCGAACCTCCGCCGGGACCAGCCGCACAGTCCGTGACTGCAGCGCCTCAGACCGCTCGACTAATCCCGCGCGGCTTTCGGGTTGTTCCCCACATTTGCCACCCCGTATGTCTTATATTAAATTACTTGTCAAGACCGCTCGACTAATCCTGCACGGCTTTCGGGTACCTCCCCACATTTGCCACCTCATATGTCTTATATTAAATTACTTGTCAAGACCGCTCGGCTAATCCCGCACGGCTTTCGGGTACTTCCACACATTTGCCACCCCATATGTCTTGTATTAAATTACTTGTCAAGACCGCTCGGCTAATCCCGCACGGCTTTCGGGTACTTCCACACATTTGCCACCCCATATGTCTTGTATTAAATTACTTGTCAAGACCGCTCGGCTAATCCCGCACAGCTTTCGGGTACTTCCCCACATTTGCCGCCCCATATGTCTTATATTAAATTACTTGTCAAGACCGCTCGGCTAATCCCGCACAGCTTTCGGGTACTTCCCCACATTTGCCGCCCCATATGTCTTATATTAAATTACTTGTCTCATCGTCATCTACATCGCTTCGTATGTTTTTAAACGTTAATAAGAATCACCCTCTTTATAAATAGCTGCCAGTGTGGGAAAACTTGTATCAGCCCCACGTGTCGCACTGTTAAAGACAGTTGCGATGAACTTAAGACATCACACCAGAAAAATGTTGTTGAATAGTGTCTTGATACAGGACACTGCATGGACTATGGAGAGATTAGTAGCCTTTCGTCCGCTTCCACCTAAAGAAACAGTCGAGGTACTTACAGCTGACGGCTTAATTAACAGACACACGGGGTTCAAACTCTGCAATGCACTGGAACCACTATTATCGACACTACAGAATCGTCGGCAGCAGCCGTACGAATGTAACAAGTCAACACAGATAGAGAATCGAAGCCAGGACCGGCACACGCTGGGGCCCGCAGTTTGTGGTTGCGCTTTCCCACGCCGCCAATGCGGAGACCGCGTTTCTTCGGCAGGCGGCTCTGGATGTCTACGTCTTCTGCGATGACGTTACATCCCCTCTCCGTTGCTGCCTGCGCTTTTCTAGTGAACTTAGCACATAAATTGGTTAGCCACAACAGCAAGCCATTTTCTGTGAGGAACAGTTGCCGCGTGGAAATATTGTGCAGTTAGCACAACACCATCTGACGCAACGTCCGTGGACCATAAAGCATTCGGAAGCTTCTTTTCGAAGGGTATGGCCGATGATCTTCGCCATCATTCCTAAATACGTACAAGCTTGTAGGCCGTCTCTTAACGACCTCGACGTCGACGGGAGATTAAACCCTAAAATTTCTTCCTTCTAACTTAATTTTCTAGGAACTATGCATTTCTGTTAGTATTTAATTACTCCCACTGACAGGAAAGTCATGTTACGAAAGAATTACGTAACACTATGTTAATAAGAATGACATATGTTCCTTACTGATATTACTATTAATTTTTATTACGTACAGCTCACGTACTTGGCACTCTCTAACGATGTGTGGCTACGTGTGGCTATATTTCCTATCCTTCCACTTGAAATAAATGCGTAACTAATAAATTAGTTAGAATAGAAACGTTACATATAAAAACCACAAAACAAAAATTGACCAAATAGTTCTTCCGAAACAACGGTAGGTACTAAGCGAAGATATGTAATAGCAGAGCAGCATTTCTTCTAAAAGATTTTACGCCCGACGCAATTCAATCATTACTGTATCTATCACTTAACCTTTTAATTACAAACTGAAAACTACGCTTTAGAACCAAATCATATATCTGTCCTAGGATGCTAGAGGCAAAGCACTGTTTCGTTGTTATGATATTTGTCCAAGCGGGTTGCCATAACGAACCCCGCAGGTGCTCGTAAACAAATGCTGTTCATTCCATGATGTAAATATGTTTTACCAATCACCAGAAAAAAACATTCTCAGAGAAAAAAACATTCTCAGAAAGCATCAAATGGAGAGAGAGACGGAGGGAGGGGAGGTGTGTGTGTGTGTGTGTGTGTGTGTGTGTGTGTGTGTGTGTGTGTGTGTGAAAGAAAGAAAGAGAGAGAGAGAGAGAGAGAGAGAGAGGGGGGGGGGAGGTGGGAAGTAATTGAATGGCGCTTCATAAATCACTTCCTGACACGACTATGTGAACACAGTCCCTCGCAGGCCGGCCAGGTCGAATGTAAATACACCTGCCAGACCCACCGCTTCCTTTTATTAGTTTTCTGTCCTCCTTTCCTTCCCTGGCCTTTCTTCCTGCTACGCTTAGCATCGGCGCCTGTCTGCCCCTCACTCCCATGCTGTATGACAAAGCGTCACTATAGAAAGAAGGAAAGAAAGTAAGAAAGGGCTTCATGGCCTGTCAGACTACTCGGAAATACAGAATTTTAAATTTACTGTGAATACACGGCTGTATTTATTGCTAAGAAATAACATGGACTGAAAGGATCTAAATATTTCGTGAATCTTGGACATCGATGGAGGAAAGCCAATATCGTGCACAACAGATGATTTAGCGCACATGCAAACAGGCGTTTTTCTTACCGGTGGTTAAACGTATTATTCAATCAAATATATCGACCGCTACATAAAAAAATGAGGTTTCCAGAGAGTAAGTGAGTACTCCCTTAATCACTTCACTTGACAGTTCGTCATACTTCATAGTACAGTCTGAAATTGTTCTCCAAACAAGTCAGTTATTAAACCTTTATCAAATGTAAACGTCGTGTAAGCAAATACAGCAAGCACGTAGTTTTAACTTGTCAGAAGTCGTCATCACAGTGTACAATCCGCCAAGAGTGAGAAAATTTCATTACGAATTCTATTCATTCCTCGTCCTACATGTATGAATAGCATCAGCTGTTATTTCAAACTATTGCACGCTCTCGACTACAAATTTCGTCTATATTACAGCTACGTGACAAAATATTTGTTCGCGAAGCGTTCCAGGTCAGACACCATACAATAACCACATTGAGCAATAAATATTTTGAGTCTAATCGCGAAATCGCACTAGAAACAGATACATGAACGAAAAAAAAAAAATGCAAATTATGGGAAACTTCAATATTTGTTTCATCATCAAAAAGTTAACTCAAAGTACACAACCTTTCGAATTTATGCACTTAAGATGGCGAACAGAATTACCAATACACATAAAAAATTTGTAAATTCTGCCTCTAGTACTGCGCTACAAACACTTTCTGCTGTTGTTAACAACTCTACCTTATTAATCCTGGCTTTGCAGTGAGTCTATGTAACTTTTTTTATCTAAGTTTTGTAGAAAACAGCGCACTGTTTATTTTGAATGGTTTATCATATATTCATTAATTGCATGAACTTCTATTTGCTACAATACTGCAACGTAAAACAGTGATTGGAATACACTGCTGGCCGCGGTGGCCGAGCGGTTCTAGGCCCTCCAGTTCGGAACCGCGCGACTGCTACGGTCGCAGGTTCGAATCCTGCCTCGGGCATGGATGTGTGTGATGTCTGTAGGTTAGTTAGGTTTAAGTAGGGATCGATGACCTCAGATGTTAAGTCCCATAGTGCTCAGAGCCATTTGCACCATTTGGAATACAATGAGGTGACAAGTGTCTTGAGATACCTCCTAATATCATATGAGACCTCCTTTTTCCCGGCGTAGCGCGGCAGCTTAACGTGGCATTCACTCAACAAGTCCTTGGAAGTCCTCTCCAGAATTATTGAACGATACTGCTTCTACGATCAAGAACGAAGTGCTCGTATTAAGAAGGGTGTAAAACAAGGCTGTAGCCTTTCGCCCCTACTCTTCAATCTGTACATCGAGGAAGCAATGATGGAAATAAAAGAAAGGTTCAGGAGTGGAATTAAAATACAAGGTGAAAGGATATCAATGATACGACTCGCTGATGACATTGCTATCCTGAGTGAAAGTGAAGAAGAATTAAATGATCTGCTGAACGGAATGAACAGTCTAATGAGTACACAGTATGGTTTGAGAGTAAATCGTAGAAAGACGAAGGTAATGAGAAGTAGTAGAAATGAGAACAGCGAGAAACTTAACATCAGGATTGATGGTCACGAAGTCAATGAATTCTGCTACCTAGGCAGTAAAATAACCAATGACGGACGGAGCAAGGAGGACATCAAAAGCAGACTAGCTATGGCAAAAAAGGCATTTCTGGCCAAGAGAAGTCTACTAATATCAAATACCGGCCTTAATTTGAGGAAGAAATTTCTGAGGATGTACATCTGGAGTACAGCATTGTATGGTAGTGAAACATGGACTGTGGGAAAACCGGAACAGAAGAGAATCGAAGCATTTGAGATGTGGTGCTATAGACGAATGTTGAAAATTAGGTGGACTGATAAGGTAAGGAATGAGGAGGTTCTACGCAGAATCGGAAAGGAATATGTGGAAAACACTGATAAGGAGAAGGGAGAGGATGATAGGACATCTGCTAAGACATGAGGGAATGACTTCCATGGTACTAGAGGGAGCTGTAGAGGGCAAAAACTGTAGAGGAAGACAGAGATTGGAATACGTCAAGCAAATAATTGAGGACGTAGGTTGCAAGTGCTACTCTGAGATGAAGAGGTTAGCACAGGAAAGGAATTCGTGGCGTGCCGCATCAAACCAGTCAGTAGACTGATGACAAAACAAAAAAAAACTGCTTCTATAGCCGTCCATAACTGCAAAAGCTTTGCTGGTGCAGGATTTTGCGCAGTCCCTAGACATTCTTTGTTCGGACATGACCCACCACAGCCTAGACGGAGGTCAAGAAAAAGCTTCCTACAGAAAACTGGCAATTGTTCATCTCCCAGAACTCGCAGAGAGGAGCTTTGGCGAGACTCCCAGCTGAAGACAATCACGTAACGGTCAAGGAGGAAATAGCCGAAGGTTCGCACCTGTCATACGTGACCTGGAAGACTTTGAACAGACTGCGAGTTGGGGTGTAAAGGTGCAAAGCCAACCTCAGGAAGTGGGGCTTCAGTAATGAGGAGGACACTTGTCAGTGTGGTGACGTACATGACGAACATCATCTGCTAGTCTGCAGGAACCTACCGGCTGCATGCACTATCGATGATCTTGCTGGAGCCAGCGAAACTGCTGTGATAACCGCAGAATACTGGGCCCGTCAAAAAATATAATCATCTTGCTGCTTGTTTGTATATATTATTGAATCTGTGTCAAATACTATTGTACATATTTAATTTTGCAAATTTGTTATGTGAATCAATACTTATTAGTTTTGTAATTATTTTATGTCCTGGACTCGAAAAATAAAAATTTATGAAAGTTAAAGGCACCAGACAGGCAGTTTTTTCGCTACGACTGATAATGGAAGTAAGCAATAAGAAAAATCATTACAGCTGTCAATCCGAAAGAGGTGTTCTAAAAGGTAAAGTGGTGCAAGGTATTTGAAAATCTCAGAAAAATACGTGTAAGGTAGAGGAAAACTCGTTCGTGTACAAGAACCAAGAGAGAACTATCAGAATGGAAGTCCAAGAAACATGTGCTCAGATTTAAAACGTTGTAAGGCAGGGATGCAGTCTATCTGTTCAACCTGTACATCGAAGAACTAATGGTGGCATGAGAAAGATTCAGGAGTGGGATTAATATTCAAAGAGAAATGATAACAATGAACCGGATTCGCTGATGACTCTGTTTCCTCAGTGAAGGTGTAGAAGAATTGCAGAACTTGTTGAATTGAATGCACACAGTATGAACTGAGATTAAATCGAAGAAAGACGAAAATACTGAGGAGTAGCAGAAATGAGATTAACGATAAACTTGGCACAGCTGAAGACCGCGAAGTAGAAGGGAAGAAGGAGTTTTGTTACCTCGGAAGGAAACTAACGTACAAAGCATGAGGCGAGGAGGACATAAAAAGCGGCTAACTTTGGCAAAGATGGAATTCTTAGCCAACAGAAGTCTACTTGCGCCAAACATTGGCCTTCATCTGAGGAAGTAATTTTTGAGAAATTACGTTTGGAGCACAGCATTGTGTGGTTGTGAATAATGGACTGTGGGAAAGTTGGATAAGAAGAGAATTGAAGCGTTTAAGATATTGTTGTTGTGGTCTTCAGTTCAGAGACTGGTTCGATGCAGCTCTCCATGTTTCTCTAACCCGTGCAAGCTTCTTCATCTCCCAGTACCTACAGCAACCTACATCCTTCTGCATCTGCTTAGCGTATTCATCTATTGGTCTCCCTCTACGATTTTTGCCCTCCAATGCTACACTCACGTGTTAGTGCTGCTCAGAGATGCAAAGGCTGGCACAGGGGAAGAAGTGGCGAGACGTTTAGGGTGCTGAACGCCGCTCAAACGGTGCGTCAACGTTCCGAGAAAGTTCCAAATGCAAAGCTGTGCTTGAAAAAGGGGGTAAAGAATGAGTAAATGAATGGGGATATGGATGGTGTGGGAGGAAAAACGCAACACATTTAACCAACAATAGTAAAATACTAATTTCAATGGCGGCGTACTTAAAACAGTCTTACGAGAATTCCTTTAAAAAAATACATATGCGCTACTGCTGTTGACAAACGCGTCAAGGTGGCATGGTGTGAAAAGAAGCGACCTTGGTGTCACTCGAGATGTGAAAAGGCTAAACAAGTTTGTACTTCCTACTACGAGAAACATCCACGAGGAAGAGTACGCAACGCCTGACGCTACAGGACTCGCCAATTAGACGCATTACGTCATTTCGCTGTCGGACATCTCAACTAACCACTTACGTAAACTGCGTCGTGTCTTCTCTGGTCGCCTTAGCACTCTGGCTGGGAAAGCTTGAAGCGACACTACGCGTAGACCTTCTCCACTGACGTAAAAAATGAAAATGTTCATTCTATCAGCTCATTGTGTAATCTTTTCCTGAATTAACTCAGATCTGCCGCGTTCCGTATCTGAGCTGTAGATGAGAAGAAGCACAACATTCGACTGAACAAGGAAGGAGAGTTGCCTGATGCTGGCATACAAGCTGTCAAACTACCTTCAACGTTTCAAATTTTACGGTGGAGACAGTGGCAATTTTGGAAGCACTCAAGTTTGTATTTTCAACCACCTTCTTAAAGGTATTCACTGTGTTCGAGTACAACAATGTCAGTGAAAATACTCAACACCGGCGGTGGGTTAAAGCAACCACACTGTCCAGTCACATTATGTGACCGTCTGTCAAAAGCCTGAATAATCAACTTTTGCAGAGCGAGACGTGCAGGAAGAGATTCTGTAAGGTTCTGGAAGGTACTGGCGGCGATGTGCAGCCATTCCGACTCCAGAGCTGTGGCCAGTAGCGCTAGGTTTCTCGGTTGAGGACCCACGGCACGAGCAACGCGATCGATGCAGTCAGATTCTCGACTGGGCTTAAATCCGGGGTGCAATCAGCCTCGTCATGCCAATTGAGGAGCTACTCGACCGAATAGTAGCGGCTTCGGTCAAGAATACCATCGTAACGGCCGGGACGGCGGTGTGCTGACCCCATGCCCCTCCTATCCGCATCCAGCCCTGAGGATGACACGGCGGTCGGATGGTCCCGGTAGGCCACTCCTGGCCTGAAGACCGAGTGCTTAAATCCGACGAGTACTGTAAACTCACCCTGGTGCTCTTCGAACCACGGTCGTACACTCCGAGCTGTGACACGCTGCACTGTCCCATTGAAGTTTCCCATAATTTGCATTTTTTTTCGTCCATGTATCTGTTTCTAGTGCGATTTCGCGATTAGACTCAAAATATTTATTGCTCAATGTGGATATTGTATGGTGTCTGACCTGGAACGCATCGCGTACATATATTTCGTCACGTAGCTGTAATATATACGAAATTTATAGTCAAGAGCGTGCAGTAGTTTGAAATAACAGCTGATGCTATTCATTTTTAAGCTAAAAGACTCAATTCTACCAGTAAAAAATTCCTCCACTCTAGTGAATGAGTTTCTGTAAATCTAGGTAAGGTCCTCTTCACTTTCACGTAAGAAGATTAATGAGTTAGACTGGTTTCATTAACGCGGTAACCAGACATTGTTCTAGAAAAACAAAGCAGATGTATTACTGAGACTTCCTGGCAGATAAAAGCTGTGTGCCAGTTCGCGACGACTACCCCCTCACGTTCATGTGCTTTCCGAGCTCGACTCTCGACCCAAACTCACAGATTCCCTTCCGCCAGTATCTCAGTTCCCGCCTTCCGAACGAAGCTGGATAGCTTCTGTGAAGTCTTAAAGGTGGGAGACGTAATGGCGTAAGTAAAGCTGTGAGAATGGGTCGTAAGTGGAGCTAAGATACCTCAGTTGGTGCAGCACTCGCCCGAGAAAGGCAAAGGCCTCCTCTAGCACACAATTTTAATCTCCCACGATGTTTGATATCGGCGTACACTCCGCTGCAGAGTGAAATTCGATCTGGCAAGTGTATTGCTAATTAGAGCATTGTCACCTACAGTTAGCAGTGATCCTGGGAACATTCAATTTATTTTATTCCTAGTCTTTGATCACAATTTTTTTGAAGTTAGATTAATTAATACTTTGATGAAGTGTTCATATTCGAACACCCAATTTTCTATCTGCCTCTTTAAAAATAAGAGATCAACAACGGAAAGAATCATCTGAAAGCAAATGCAACTGAAGAAGTACTTCAAGTCATGCACAGAATTCATTCAGATACAGAATTCTTAAATAATTGTAAAAAAGGCAAACGGAAGATAGCAAAATCTGAAGCAAGAAGGAAGGAAAGAGTGAGCCACGTTAACAATCTAATGTTTCTCTCTCTCTCTCTCTCTCTCTCTCTCTCTCTCTCTCTCTCTCTCTCTCTCTCTCTCTCTCTCCCCGTTAATCCATTTCTCCATAGGTGTTGCACATAAATATCTGCGTTGTACTTCTCTTCTTTTGCGTCTTCCACTGTCATTTTTGAATGCCAAACTACGTATGCATGTAACCCATCTATCTTCTCTCCCTCCCCCCCTTCTCCCCCCCCTTCCACCGCCCCTTGCAGTTTCCCACATTCTCTTCCCTTCTTGTTCTTTGTAGTGTTTCTTCATTCCATGTCTTTGCTTGTAAACTTGATTTTTATCACCTTTTAACGGTAGTGATATTATTTAATATGAATCTAGAAGTAATAAAGATAACACGATAATATGGGCACTGGGTGTAAATGTGGATGGGGAACACAAACCAGTAGTCAAACTCTTGGGCGATTTTCTATGCTTAAGATGGATGTGGATTTTCCTTAGCACTTAATGTTCACTGAGCGTAAACAAAGTGAGGGAAAAGTAATGTATTGGGTAAGATATAATAATTGTTTAACACCCCGCCGCCGAAGTCAGCATTAGAGACAGTCGCAAACCCCGACTGGGGAAACAAGTAACGCATGTCCTTTGCACATAATCTATCCAGCTATCTGGCTTACGCGATTTCACGAAATCGCGTAACAGCCATATCTGCAAGGTTCGATGCAGATTTGCACCCCAGTACTCGTGAATGAGAGACTACTTTTTTTGGTTCTTTTTTTTTTTACCGGTGCCTAAGTTCACTCGGCAAGCACTGATGCGAGGAAGTGTTAGCAACAGAATGCCACAGGCAAAGGAAGCTTTCTGCCGAAACAGAAATCTCAAATCGTCAGACACAGTCCGCGAATGGTCGAGGTTTCCGAGGGTGTTCAGCTGCTCAACAATATTTGGATATGAAAAAAATGGCTCCAAATGGCTCTGAGCACTATGGGACTTAACTTCTGAGGTCATTAGTCCCCTAGAACTCAGAACTAATTAAACCTAACTAACCTAAGGACAGCACACACATCCATGCCCGAGGCAGGATTCGAACCTGCAACCGTAGCGGTCGCACGGTTCCAGACTGTAGCGCCTAGAGACGCTCGGCCATCCCGGCCGGCTTTGGAGATGAACGGCATAAATTACGGGTACAGTACTTCATTTTGTGACCAAACTTTGTTTAAAAAAAAAATCATAGCTGCAAAACAGCGACGGTTTCACGTAATAAAATTATAAACAGCCGACCAGTTGCAATGGATAAAGAAATTCTTCACCTAGGTTTCGACAAATATAAATTTGTCTTCGTCAGAAGGTAGCAATTTTACATTAGTAAGGACTAATGTAAAAACGGGGATGGTACATTTGTCCTTACTAATGTAAAACTGCTGCCTTCTGAAGAATACAAATTTATATTTGTCGAAACCTAGGTGAAGAATTTCTTTATCCATTGGAACTGGTCGGCTGTTTATAATTTTATTACCAAACTTTGTTCTATGGTCCAGATCAGTCCTTTCTCATTGGTTGTACTAATGCGAATACTGTTGTAGTTACATAGGATTTTAATATGAGGGTCAAGAGTAACTTTAACTCTCTAAGGGTGCGTATAAATTTTGTTTTTACACTCCACCGTAACATTTATTCTCAATCACTAAGGCAAAAATTATAAGCATTACACTGAATTGAAAAATACGGTTATAGTATTGATTGTTCTGCAGTAATACGGACCTCAGCAAGTCCACACACCCCGTTACAACACGTTTCGAATCGGGTTTCGTCACTTCCAACGATGTCGCGTTACTTTAATACACGTAACGATTATAAGGAATTGCTGAATACTAGCCCTCCATGAACCATGGACATTGCCGTTGGTGGGGAGGCTTGCGTGCCTCAGCGATACAGATGGCCGTACCGTAGGTGTAACCACAACGGAAGGGTATCTGTTGAGAGGCCAGACAAATGTGTGATTCCTGAAGAAGGGCAGCAGCCTTTTCAGTAGTTGCAGGGGCAACAGTCTGGATGAATGACTGATCTGGCCTTGTAACAATAACCAAATCGGCCTTGCTGTGCTGATACTGCGAACGGCTGAAAGCAAGGGGGAACTAAAGCCGTAATTTTTCCCGAGGGCATGCAGTTTTACTCATCATCATCATCATCATCATCATCATCATCATCATCATCATCATCATTTAAGACTGATTATGCCTTTCAGCGTTCAGTCTGGAGCATAGCCCCCCTTATACAGTTCCTCCATGAGCCCCTATTCAGTGCTAACATTGGTGCCTCTTCTGATGTTAAACCTATTACTTCAAAATCATTCTTAAACGAATACAGGTACCTTCTCCTCGGTCTGCCCCGACTCCTCCTACCCTCTACTGCTGAATCCATTAGTCTCTTGGGTAACCTTGCTTCTCCCATGCGTGTAACATGACCCCACCATCTAAGCCTGTTCGCCCTGACTGCTACATCTATAGAGTTCATTCACAGTTTTTCTTTGATTTCCTCATTGTGGACACCCTCCTGCCATTGTTCCCATCTACTAGTACCTGCAATCATCCTAGCTACTTTCATATCCGTAACCTCAACCTTGTTGATGAGGTAACCTGAATCCACCCAGCTTTCGCTCCCATACAACAAAGTTGGTCGAAAGATTGAACGGTGCACAGATAACTTAGTCTTGGTACTGACTTCCTTCTTGCAGAAGAGAGTAGATCGTAGCTGAGCGCTCACTGCATTAGCTTTGCTACACCTCGCTTCCAGTTCTTTCACTATGTTGCCATCCTGTGAAAATATGCATCCTAAGTACTTGAAACCGTCCACCTGTTCTCACTTTGTTCCTCCTATTTGGCACTCAATCCGTTTATATTTCTTTCCCACTGACATTACTTTCGTTTTGGAGATGCTAATCTTCATACCATAGTCCTTACATTTCTGATCTAGCTCTGAAATATTACTTTGCAAACTTTCAATCGAATCTGCCATCACAACTAAGTCATCCGCATATGCAAGACTGCTTATTTTGTGTTCACATATCTTAATCTCACCCAGCCAGTCTATTGTTTTCAACATATGATCCATAAATAATATGAACAACAGTGGAGACAGGTTGCAGCCTTGTCTTACCCCTGAAACTACTCTGAACCATGAACTCAATTTACCGTCAACTCGAACTGCTGCCTGACTATCCATGTAAAGACCTTTAATTGCTTGCAAAAGTTTGCCTCCTATTCCATAATCTTGTAGAACAGACAATAACTTCCTCCTAGGAACCCGGTCATATGCCTTTTCTAGATCTATAAAGCATAGATACAATTCCCTGTTCCACTCGTAACACTTCTCCATTATTTGCCGTAAGCTAAAGATCTGGTCCTGACAACCTCTAAGAGGCCTAAACCCACACTGATTTTCATCCAATTGGTCCTCAACTGATACGCGCACTTTCCTTTCAACAATACCTAAGAAGATTTTACCCACAACGCTGATTAAAGAGATACCTCTGTAGTTGTTACAATCTTTTCTGTTTCCATGTTTCAAGATTGGTGTGATTACTGCTTTTGTCCGTCTGATGGAACCTGTCCCGACTCCCAGGCCATTTCAATTATCCTGTGTAGCCATTTAAGACCTGACATTCCACTGTATTTGATGAGTTCCGACTTAATTTCATCCACCCCAGCCGCTTTATTGCACTGCAATCTATTGACCATTTTTTCCACTTCCTCAAATGTGATCCTATTTCCATCATCATTCCTATCCCATTCTACCTCGAAATCTGAAACATTACTGATCGCATTTTCACCTACATTGAGCAACTCTTCAAAATATTCCCTCCATCTGCCCAAGGCATCCACAGGATTCACCAGCAGTTTTCCTGACCTGTGTAAAATACTTGTCATTTCCTTCTTACCTCCCTTTCGAAGACTGCTAATCACACTCCAGAATGGTTCTCCAGCAGCTTGACCCATAGTCTCCAACCTGTTTCCAAAGTCTGCAGCTTTACTGTATGGTTAAATTATTCAGAAGGATGTAGGTTGCAGTATGTACTGAGAGATGAAGAGGCTTGCACAGGACAGAGCAGCATGCAGAGCTGCATTAAACCAGTCTCTGGACTGAAGACCACAACAACAACAACAACAGAATCTTATCATAAAGTTTAACAGAATTTTGCCACTTCACAACGTATTTATGTAGTTACCTGAAAACTCAAGTCCACTGTTTCGATGTGATGCCAGCTGCTGACGTTCATAAGCGAAAGATTCAATAACTGTGCTGTCGAAAGAACGAGAGGAGAATGAAAGCACATCATCCTAGCAGAAGTTGCTGTAGCTCGCAGGAGATGCTGGGGGAAGCGACTTGGTGCAAGACAATTAAACGCCTTTTAACTTTCCTTAACTAATGCGGAAGCTGGCATGAAACAGAAAGGCTAGTACGGAAGGACAGTGGAAATAAGCGCACCGAGGAAGAATTATGTGCATATACTGGTAGGAAGGCGAAGAAGAAGGTACGTGAAAAATCCTTACGAGTAGTAACGTCCGGTGGGCGGCATTTGAAGGGACGCACCCGAGACTGAGTAATGCGGCAGTAAAGGGCTCGTGACTCCCCGAGCAGCAGCGCCAGATGGAGACGTCGGCTTTAACGGGAGCCGCGAGCCGGCGCCATTTCCCGCTCATTGTCTTACGAGAGACGCCGCACAAAACACGGGATGCCTTCATGAGACCCGCGAGGCTCTTCCTCCTCCACAAAAGAAAACAAAAGGCAGGCGGACGAGCCGGCGAGCAGCTGTTGCGGCGCCGTGACGTCACCGGTAGCGCGGGCTGGCGGGCTTTGCCTCGCCGCCACTCGACACGCGCCTCCAGCTCCACGGGTCCCCCCACCTCGCAGACAATGCCTGCCGAAAGGGCCGCTCCACACGCTGCGTTTTGTCCGCGCAGGTGTGTCTGCTGTCCGCACACAAGGAACCGCTGCATTTACTGTGTGTCCACATTTTAAGTTTCGAGAATGAATCTTTCGCTCTTCAGACGAACGTGCGCTGTTGGAGGATTAAAACTGTGCCAGACTGGGACTCGAACCCAGAAAGTTGCCTTTCGCTGTCAGTGCTCTTACCGACAGATTACGAACGTACACTACTGGCCATTAAAATTGCTACACCAAGAAGAAATGCAGATGATAAACGGGTGTTCATTGGACAAATATAATATACTAGAACTCACATGTGATTATGGTTTTCACGCAATTGGAGTGCATAGATCCTGAGAAATCAGTACCCAGAACAACCACCGCTGGCCGTAATAACGGCCTTGATACGCCTGGGCATTGAGTCAAACAGAGCTAGAATGGCGTGTACAGGTACAGCTGCCCATGCAGCTTCAACACGATACTGGCGTATTGTGACGAGTCAGTTGCGCTGCCACCATTGACCAGACGTTTTCAATTGGTGAGTGATCTGGAGAATGTGCAGGCCAGGGCAGCAGTCGAACATTTTCTGTATCCAGAAAGGCCCGTACAGGACATGCAACAATCGGTCATGCACAATCGTGCTGAAATGTAGGGTTTCGCAGGGATCGAATGAAGGGTAGAGCCACGAGTCTTAACACATCTGAAATGTAAGGTCCACTATTCAAAGTGCCGTCAATGCGAACTAGAGGTGACCGAGACGTGTAACCAATGGCACCCCATACCATCACGCCGGGTGATACGCCAGTAAGGCGATGACGAATACACGCTTCCAATGTGCGTTCACCGCGATGTCGCCAAACAGTGATGCGACCATCATGATGCTGTAAACAGAACCTGGATTCATCCGAAAAAATGACGTTTTGCCATTCGTGCACCCAGGTTCGTCGTTGGGTACACCATCGCTGGCGCTCCTGTCTGTGATGTTGCGTGAAGGGTAACCGCAGCCATGGTCTCCGAGCTGATAGTCCATGCTGCTGCAAACGTCGTCGAACTGTTCGTGCAGATGGTTGTTGTCTTGCAAACGTCCCCATCTGTTGACTCAGGGATCGAGACGTGGCTGCACGATCCTGACAGCCATGCGGAAAGATGCGTGTTATCTCGACTGCTAGTGGTACGAGGCCGTTGGGATCCAGCACGGCGTTCCGTATTACCGCCCTGAACCAACCGATTCCATATTCTGCTAACAGTCATTGGATCTCGACCAACGGGAGCAGCACTGTCGCGATACGATAAACCGCAATCGCGATCGGCTACAATGCGACCTTTATCAAAGTCGGAAACGTGATGGTACGCATTCTCCGCCCTGCACCTGGCATCAGAACAACGCTTCACCAGGCAACGCCGGTCAACTGCTGTTTGTGTATGAGAAATCGGTTGGCAACTTTCCTCATGTCATCACGTTGTAGGTCTCGCCACCGGCGCCAACCTTGTGTGAATGCCCTGAAAAGCTAATCATTTGCATATCACAGCATCTTCTTTCTGTCGGTTAAATTTCGCGTCTGTAGCACGTCATCTTCGTTGTGTAGCAATTTTACTCGCCAGTAGTGTAGACTCTCACAATTACTTTGTCATATTAGAGCTTTTACTTAACAGTAACGTACTTTCAATGGGATAACGATGTCAACAGAAAAAGAAAGCAGCTCAAAGGAGCGCTTTAGTCTCGCGCGGTCCTCAGGTTGCCCTTTCTGACACGATATCCTGCGAACCGTGAATTAAGGGCAACAGGCAGATTCGAGTATAAAGACTTTTCTGGAGACTAGATATCTACTCTGTAGGAATCAGCATGGGTTTCGAAAAAGACGGTCATGTGAAACCCAGCTCGCGCTATTCGTCCACGAGACTCAGAGGGCCATAGACAAGGGGTTAACAGGTAGATGCCGTGTTTCTTGACTTCTCCAAGGCGTTCGATGCAGTTCCCACAGTCATTTAATGAACAAAGTAAGAGCATATGGACTATCAGACAAATTGTGTGATTGGATTGAGGAGTTCCTAGATAACAGGACGCAGCATGTCATTCTCAATGGAGAGAAGTCTTCCGAAGTAAGAGTGATTTCAGGTGTGCCGAAGGGGAGTGTCATAGGACCGTTGCTATTCACAATATACATAAATGACCTTGTGGATGACTTCGGAAGTTCACTGAGGCTTTTTGCAGATGATGCTGTGGTGTGTCGAGAGGTTGTAACAATGGAAAATTGTACTGAAATGCAGGAGGATCTGCAGCGAATTGACGCATGGTGCAGGGAATGGCAATTGAATCTCAATGTAGACAAGTGTAATGTGCTGCGAATACACAGAAAGATAGATCCTTTATCATTTAGCTACAAAATAGCAGGTCAGCAACTGGAATCAGTTAATACCATAAATTATCTGGGAGTACGCATTAGGAGTGATTTAAAATGGAATGATCACATAAAGTTGATCGTCGGTAAAGCAGATGCCAGACTGAGATTCATTGGAAGAATCCTAAGGAAACGCAATACGAAAACAAAGGAAGTAGGTTATAGTACGGTTGTTCGCCCACTGCTTGAATAGTGCTCAGCAGTGTGGGATCCGTACCAGATAGGGTTGATAGAAGATATAGAGAAGATCGAACGGAGAGCAGCGCGCTTCGTTACAGGATCATTTAGTAATCGCGAAAGCGTTACGGAGATGATAGATAAACTCCAGTGGAAGACTCTGCAGGAGAGACGCTCAGTAGCTCGGTACGGGCTTTTGTCAAAGTTTCGAGAACATACCTTCAGCGAAGAGTCAAGCAGTATATTGCTCCCTCCTACGTATATCTCGCGAAGAGACCATGAGGATAAAATCAGAGAGATTAGAGCCCACACAGAGGCATACCGACAATCCTTCTTTCCACGAACAATACGAGACTGGAATAGAAGGGGAACCGATAGAGGTACTCAAGGTACCCTCCGCCACACACCGTCAGGTGGCTTGCGGAGTATGGATGTAGATGTATATTCCTGTACTCTCAAATGACGAAGTTATGAGATACGTCTTAATACCGCGTCGGACCTCCTTTTTCCCAGAGTAATAGAGTAACTCGACGTGAAATCGAGTCAACACGTCATTGGATGTCCCCTGCAGAAATATTGAGACATGTTGCCTCTATAGCCGTCCTTAACTACGGAAGTGCTGCGGTCCAGGATTCTGAGCACGAACTATCCTCTCGATTATGTTCCACAAATGTTCAACTGTACTCAAGTCGGGAAACGTGAATGGGAATCTCTAGACTGTTCTTTAAATCAATAGCTAACAACTGCGGCCCAGTGACATGTTTGGAAACGTGAGTTCCATGATTGGTTACAAATGAACTCCAGGTAGCCGAACTTAACCATTGGCAGTCAAATCGGGACTCATCTGACAAGGCCATTGTTTCCCGTCGTCTAGGATCCAGCCGACGACACGGTCACGAGCAGAACACAGCACAGGCGCTGCAGGCGGTGTCGTGCTGTTAGCAAAGGCACTCGCGTAGCCCATAGCCCATTATCGCCAAATTTCGTCGCACTGTCCTAACGGTTAGAGGTGTCTTACGTCCCACATTGATTTCTGGTGTTATTTCACGCAGTGTTGCTTGTCTACTAGCACTGACGACCGAGGGACAGTCATTTGCAGGAGTGAAGGATATTAAAAAACCCGTGACTGGCAGACCTATGCTGACATGATGATATTGGCCGAAGGTTGTAGAAAAAGACTGGCGTGGGCAGGACACCTAATGGGGATGGAAGATAAAAGACCACATCGAACAGTATTCTCAGGATCCTTGGGGTGCACAAGGAACAGAGAAGGGAGACTGTCAAGATGGAAGGATGATATCAACAGCGATACGGAGGCGATGGGCCTGAGAAAAGTAGAGTTGACCAAGAAATCCAGGAACGGAAACGACTGTTTGAGGAATGTTGAGACAGCTTATGGCCTCCCAGGCCAAAGCGACAATCAAGAAGAAGAAGAAGAAGAAGAAGAAGAAGAAGAAGAAGAAGGAGGAGGAGGAGGAGAAGGAGTCTAAAATATGCAGTGTTTGCTTACAACAGCATTTTGTGTTATTTTGGTATTTTCATTTATTTAGTTTTATTGCACCAAATCCATTTTCGACAACTGACTTGAGAGCTACACTCTATATTCCGTTTTGGCTGCAGCAGACCGTCGTTTACTTTACATAATGATTGACGTGAAAAATTAATTTTTAAGCATTTTATTTTAATTTCTTACATTGCTGCATGAAACTTTTTGTTTTTTCTTTTAGTACTTTTTGGTTTTGTTAGGGGCGCAACAGTACTGAATGCAGTGAAATGCGTATTCTAGGGCCCCAGTTGTGCTTCTCATACTGCTAATTTAACATTTCCAGCGGATTTTCATTTTAGGCCCCTTACTGTGGTGGTTCACCTGAACAAAATTATTACTAAACTTTAGCGCTGAGGATGTAACTTTTAAGTAAATTGTAGTCTCGTTTCATTTTTTAAAAAGGGAGGCGCCTCAATTCTTTCACAGGACTCGTATTTTATATAATTATTTCTTTTAACCGTACACGAGCAATTGGTGCCATGAATAATTAATTGAGGCACTGAGAACCACAGGGGGCCAAAGCACATAAACGAGGTTACGAGAGGAATGGGTGTTTGTGAAAATCAAACTTGTACACTAACTACCAGTCTGAATCGGTTTTTAACCAAGTCTCAACATCCTATACTTCCTAAGAAAAAATAATGTACCCACTTTATGTTGTGATATATTAATTAATACTATGATTATATTAATTATTGATGTTGATTCACAAATTTCCATGTATAGTCGAGTGACAATAACGTCTCTTTACAGCTGTCAAGTTTGTAATTAACGTGAAACTAAATAGACACTACATGAACCCCCCCCCCCCCACACACACAATGATGACGTATTCCAACACTTCATGATCATCATTATCTTTTTCATTGAGCACATTCTGTGGCTTGAGGGTCAGATATCACTGCCGATACACCCCCGATTATGCAGTATTACTGCTAGGTGCAGGATGTAGAAACTAAATTACGTTGTGTACCCTAGATAATAATTGAGCAGCGCAGGGCAACAAAATTATACTTTGTGTTCTGGGCCTACATGGAAATGAATATCCGACAAACCGGTGTGAGAGCTTTTCGTGAACGTTCACACAGTGTGGGGCTATAGATATAGATAAAGCTAGTTCACCATGAGATATGATAAAACCTCTAAGTCAATGACAGTTTGCTTTAGGCCTTTAGGGTTGTTCTCGGCGCTTCAGCTGATCTCAGGATGAGACTAATTTTAGGTGGTGGTGGTGGTGGTGGTGGTGGTGGTGGGGGGGGGGGAGGGGGGGCACATCTACACGTTGATTTTTAATTAATAACATCGTACCTCTCATCCGGAAACGGATGCGAGTCACTTTTATGTTTCGTGCCTCCAGGTAGTTCTTAGCCAAGAAGCACATGGGTGCAGTTTGGCACACGCACTGTTACTGGTTTAAATGCGATCTTGTATTCAAAGGCCATTGGTTATGTTGCGAGACAATGGCGAGTGGCTTTGTTGGAAAACTCAGTACATGGCAACCTGCAGCACTGAAACAATACGGAACAGAGAAGAGAATTCTAGCAGTCTGGCCAGCCACGACCTCTGAACTTTCACTCGAAACCAACCAAACAGGCGTCGGCAAACGTGAAATGGAAGTCGGAGACTGCAGAACACGACAGACAGTATTTGTAGCCAAGCAGAGCGTGGTTGTCAGCCATCTTTGCAGAATCTTAGCTCACAATTAAGTCCAAAGTATATATACACTCCTGGAAATTGAAATAAGAACACCGTGAATTCATTGTCCCAGGAAGGGCAAACTTTATTGACACATTCCTGGGGTCAGATACATCACATGATCACACTGACAGAACCACAGGCACATAGACACAGGCAACAGAGCATGCACAATGTCGGCACTAGTACAGTGTATATCCACCTTTCGCAGCAATGCAGGCTGCTATTCTCCCATGGAGACGATCGTAGAGATGCTGGATGTAGTCCTGTGGAACGGCTTGCCATGCCATTTCCACCTGGCGCCTCAGTTGGACCAGCGTTCGTGCTGGACGTGCAGACCGCGTGAGACGACGCTTCATCCAGTCCCAAACATGCTCAATGGGGGACAGATCTGGAGATCTTGCTGGCCAGGGTAGTTGACTTACACCTTCTAGAGCACGTTGGGTGGCACGGGATACATGCGGACGTGCATTGTCCTGTTGGAACAGCAAGTTCCCTTGCCGGTCTAGGAATGGTAGAACGATGGGTTCGATGACGGTTTGGATGTACCGTGCACTATTCAGTGTCCCCTCGACGATCACCAGTGGTGTACGGCCAGTGTAGGAGATCGCTTCCCACACCATGATGCCGGGTGTTGGCCCTGTGTGCCTCGGTCGTATGCAGTCCTGATTGTGGCGCTCACCTGCACGGCGCCAAACACGCATACGACCATCATTGGCACCAAGGCAGAAGCGACTCTCATCGCCGAAGACGACACGTCTCCATTCGTCCCTCCATTCACGCCTGTCGCGACACCACTGGAGGCGGGCTGCACGATGTTGGGGCGTGAGCGGAAGACGGCCTAACGGTGTGCGGGACCGTAGCCCAGCTTCATGGAGACGGTTGCGAATGGTCCTCGCCGATACCCCAGGAGCAACAGTGTCCCTAATTTGCTGGGAAGTGGCGGTGCGGTCCCCTACGGCACTGCGTAGGATCCTACGGTCTTGGCGTGCATCCGTGCGTCGCTGCGGTCCGGTCCCAGGTCGACGGGCACGTGCACCTTCCGCCGACCACTGGCGACAACATCGATGTACTGTGGAGACCTCACGCCCCACGTGTTGAGCAATTCGGCGGTACGTCCACCCGGCCTCCCGCATGCCCACTATACGCCCTCGCTCAAAGTCCGTCAACTGCACATACGGTTCACGTCCACGCTGTCGCGGCATGCTACCGGTGTTAAAGACTGCGATGGAGCTCCGTATGCCACGGCAAACTGGCTGACACTGACGGCGGCGGTGCACAAATGCTGCGCAGCTAGCACCATTCGACGGCCAACACCGCGGTTCCTGGTGTGTCCGCTGTGCCGTGCGTGTGATCATTGCTTGTACAGCCCTCTCGCAGTGTCCGGAGCAAGTATGGTGGGTCTTACACACCGGTGTCAATGTGTTCTTTTTTCCATTTCCAGGAGTGTATTTTTTTTTTTTTTTTTGGAAGTGCAATCCTCAACCGCTTCCTGCCTCGCAGTAACCAGCATAACCACTAAGAATCCACTTTATCACTTCTCTGGCCCTACAAGAACGTAACGTCTGCGTAGTATAATCAGTATCTCCCACAACAGACATCTTTGTATGCGCCGTGTTGGCGAAAGTTACAGTAATAAAGAGCGTGGCCTTTACGATTCGCGTAATCTAAGAAACCTTCATGATTTACAGTCAGAAGATGCACATCCGGTCCGCACGTTGTAAAGTTACCACCTATTGGCTAGACAACACGCAACCTAATTTTACAGTTCTCATTACTCAACCTTACCTCCCTCCCTCCCTCCCTCCCTCCTTCTCTCTCTCTCTCTCTCTCTCTCTCTCTCTCTCTCTCTCTCTCTCTCTCTCTCTCTCTCTCTACCCCCACAGTGCCATTTTAGGTATAAGCAGATAGATATTCATTTTGTAATTTTTTAATGGTGCGAAGCAGAGCTTGCTTTTGAAGCTCAAGTGCCATTCGCGAAGGTCTTCTCCATTTGGCCTGGTGCGGCAGAAAGAGGTAACACCCAAGTTTTCGGTGAGCTGGTACTGCTTTTCGAACCACGATAAAAAATTTTGCAGTTGCAGAGAAAGATGAAAGGTAAGTAAGGCCTTTGTTCTGCAAGATGTACACAATATTGTTTTCGTCAGCTAAAGTTTAGAATTCATTTCATGTAATTCCAATGAACACAGCTGACTTCCTTGATTTTAAAGACGACGATGAAACACTGTTGTCAGTGCAGGCTTGTCGAAGATCTCCAAATGCAGTACGACCAAAGTTTCTCATACCCATCCATCTCAAACAGCTTAGTCCGAAACAGAATACTGGAAAAAAGCATGCCTTGCTGTACTTCATCTGAAAGACCAGACATGTTTACCAGCCGCAAAACAGAAACATCTTGAAGTGGAAAGAACACATAGAAAATGTTGTGGGGAAGGCGAACCAAAAACTACGTTTTATTGGGAGAACACTTACAAGATGCGACAACTCTACTAAAGAGACTGCCTACACTACGTTTGTGTGTCCTCTTTTGGAGTACTGCTGCGTGCTATGGGATCCTTGCCAGATATGATTAACGAAGTACATGGAGAAAGTTCAAAGAAGGGCAGCTTCTTTTTGTGTTATCAAGAAACAGGGGAGAGTGTGTCACAGACATGATACAGGATTTGGGATGGCGTCATTAAAACAAAGGCGATTCTCGTTGCGACGGAAACTTGTCACATAATTTAAATCACCAACTTTCTCCTCCGAATGCGAAAATAGTTGACGCACGACCTACATAGGGAGAAACGATCATCATAATAAAATGAAGGAAATCAGAGCTCGCACGGAAAGAAACGGGTGTTTGTTTTTCCCGCACGCTGTTCGAGAGTGGAAAAATAGTGAATAGTGTGAAGGTGGTTCGATGAACCCTCTGAAGGGCACTTATGTGTGATTTGCAAAGTAGCCGCGTAGATGAACGTGTAGATTTGTTGACGATATTGCCATTTCTTCCTCAAGCGCACAAGGAATTCTACAGTAATCTTCGCGACGTCTAGTCCCGACAGTGAGGTTGTGTAAGAAACAGAAGACAATACTGAGAGGCTATTTTTCTTGAATTTATTTATGTTACTCTCTTGTAAATAAATTACAAGAAATGCGAAATAGTTTTCGTCGACTGCAGTTTTACTTGATTTAGGAAATTAACTCCGCGAGTGAAACTTCCTGGCAGATCAAAACTGTGTGCCGGACCGAGACTCGAACTCGGGACCTCGGTTCGCAGGAGAGCTTCTGTAAAGTTTGGAGGGTAGGAGACGAGGTACTGGCGGAAGTAAAGCTGTGAGGACGCGGCGTGAGTCGTGCTTGGGTAGCTCAGATGGTAGAGCACTTTCCCGCGAAAGGCAAAGGTCCCGCCCGAGTTCGAATCTCGGTCCGGCACACAGTTTTAATCTGCCAGGAAGTTTCATATCAGCGCACACTCCGCTGCAGAGTGAAAATCTCATTCTGGAACTCCGCGAGTGCCACATACCTATTGCTCGCCGAGACCTAACAAATGGGACGAGAGCGTGTCCTCTAGTGGCGCAACGAAGAAACGAACCAAAATTTCTTCGATGGATGGACTGTACAGTGTGGAATTTACCAGGGGAGCATCATTAGCCGTTTTCGCCTCGCAGTTGTCACACAGTTCCCGGGCCCTGCTGAATTATGGACAGCAGAGCTGCGACGTGGACACGGCGGGCAGTTGCTCTCACTCCCGCCGCTCATTAGCCGTCGCACGTAACATGCGCCTTCCGTGCCCGGTAGTCGTTCAACATGTTGCTGCCCGCCCAGCACTTTGCATTCGGCGTTCTCGTGCTTCGCGCCGCTTCACGCCCCCGAGAACTCCGCTCGCGCCTACCAGCGCCAGGTGAAAGTTCAGCCGCTGTTCCGGACTGTACCTCTGCACGGGGCCTGCGAGTTGGCCGCTGTCTACCGCCTCTCTCGCTCTTCCATCACCTTGTGAACAACGTGTTCCCAGGTGCTTTTCCCTTGTTTGCTAGGGCCGCGTTGCAGGTAGAAAGTGTGGTAGCCCCTCTCCCTGCCCCCCCCCCCGTCCCTCCCTCCCTCTCTCTCTCTCTCTCTCTCTCTCTCTCTCTCTCTCTCTCTCTCTCTCACACACACACACACACTTCGTCGTGCACACACCAAGTGATTTCCTTTCTCTATCACACTCTCCTCATTTTTAGGGTTCCGTACCTCAAACGGTATAAAGGGAACATTTATAGGATCACTTTCTTGTACACCTGTCCATCTATCTGTTCATCTGACAGTTAAGACCCCATTTTTTCTCATGAACGAGACGGCGTACCACATCTACATCTACGTGATTACTCTGCTATTCACAATAAATTGCCTGGCAGAGGGTTCAATCAACCACCTTCAAGTTGTCTCTCTACCGTTCCACTCTCGAATGGCACGCGGGCAAAACGGCCACTTAAATTTTTCTGTGCGATCCCTGATTTCTGTTATGTTATCGTGCTGCTTATTTCTCTCTATGTAGGTGGGTGCCAACAGAATGTTTTCGCAATCGGAGTAGAAAACTGGTGATTGAAATTTCATGAGAAGATCCCGTCGAAACGGAAAACGCCTTTGTTTTAATGACTGCCGCTCCAATTCACGTATCATGTCTGTGACACTATCTCCCCTATTTCGCGACAATAGAAAACGAGCTGCCCTTCTTTGTACTTTTTCGATGTCATCCGTCAGTTTCACCTGATGCGGATCCCACACCGCACAGCAGTACTCCAGAATAGGGCGGACAAGCGTGGTGTAAGCAGTCTCTTTAGTAGACCTGTTGCACCTTCTAAGTATTCTGCCAATGAATCGCAGTCTTTGGTTTGCTCTACCCACAGTATTATCTATGCGATTGTTCCAATTTAAGTTACTTGTAATTGTAATCCCTAAGTATGTAGCTGATTTTACATCCTTCAGATTTGTGTGACTTATCGCGTAATCGAAATGTAGATGATTTCTTCTAGTACTCATGTGAATAACTTCACACTTTTCTTTATTCGGCGTCAATTGCCACTTTTCGCACCATACAGATATCTTATCTAAATCATTTTGCAAGCTGATATTTATGTCGCATACTCAGATCTACCGTTTCCTGGCGTTGTAAAAGAGAGAGAGAGAGAGAGAGAGAGAGAGAGAGAGAGAGAGAGATAACCTCAAGCTTCTAAGTCGGTGCAAATAAAAGATACGGCTATTTACGCCACATATTTGATGCGCACAAACTCATTCATGAGATACAGGTTGACTCTTACATAAAATATAGCAGCAATCTGCCGCTTTTTACGACGCTATTTATTTATTTAAATAGCACTGTTACCGGTTTCGATCATTACAGGTTCATCTTCAGACGTGTAGTTCACGATAAGATACATTTTACCTTAACTTTCACTTTTTGTTTTCCCAAATGATGAAATTTCCTTGTGGTGGTGCTGCTGTTGAAAAATCCGCGCCATTACGTTGCAGTGCTGACTGCTTGTGATCACGCAGCAGCGAAGACTATATGATACACTTTTTTTTTCCATGTATATGGACACACGTAACCTAAAGTACTACTCACACATCAAGAAGTTTTGCCACATGTGATGAAACTTCTTGATGTGTGAGTGGTGCTTTAGATTATGGGTATCCACGTACAAAAAAAGTGCCTCACATTTATACATGTGGTGAAACTTCTTGATGAGTGAATGGTGCTTCAGATTATGTATATTCATATACATAAAAAAAGCGCATCAGGGAGTTTTCAGTGCTGCATGATCACAAGCAGTCAGTACTGGAACGTAATGGCGCGGATTTTTCAACGGTACCATCACTTTAAGAAATTTTCATAATTTGGGAAACCAAAAAGTGAAAGCTAACGTAAAATGTATTTTAAGGTCAAATAGTCGTCTGAAGATGAACCTGTAATGTTCGAAACCGGTAACGGCGCTATTTAAATAAATAAATAGCATTGTAAAATGTGGGTGGTTGCTGTTGTCTACTATGTAAGAGTCCACCTATATTTTGTACAGTTTCCGACAGAATGCCAGTTTCCGTCAAAATAGCATGGTACATGAGAACCTGTAAGGCACTTCCCGTTGACCTACAGTCACGAAATATGGCAAGAGGCGAGGTTTCATAGTAAAAGTAAAGGAAAAATTCTGAAAACTGTGAATCTGTAATTATATTGCTTGAAAAAAAAATCGAATTCGCTAGGCGGATTAACGATGAAGACTATGTGCCGGTCAGACTGGATGCAACTTTTAGGCGGTGTACCACATCCAACTAAATAAATACCGGGGTGGTTTCCAATTCTTCTTCTTCTTCTTCTTCTTCTTCTTCTTACAAGGATTAGGCAACTGCCCGTTACTCCCTCTCGGCTCAAATTATTAACATTTCCCCCTTACCATTGGTCTTTCCAAAGAGCTATTGCGAGCCGGTTAATAATTCTTCATTATACAGGGCGTCTCTTCGAAGAGTGGTCAGTTGCATTTTTTTTGGTTTTTCAGTGAACATTTGCAATTTCGTTTTTGCACTGCTTCTCATCACGTCTTTCATGCTGCGCCCAGTTTCTTTCCTACTACAAACAAAATGATTTTAAAATCTGAATTTTATGTGCCCATTGGATACACCGGTCCCGGATTAGTCTAGTGCGATATTTGTTTTTGTTTCGATATGTATTAACAGAGACTCGAGCTACACAATGCAAAAACAAAATTGCAAATATCTGCTGAAAAACCAGAGAAAATTCGCCTGACGGCTATCAGAAGACACACACTGTATAGGTTGCCCGTGTTCACAGGGAGAGATCTGTCACTGGTGAATAGTAAAATCTTCTGCAGCCAAGATCACTTGCTATTTTGTTTTGTCGCACAGTGACCGGTTTAGACAAAATCATCCTGTCATCATGCATGTTAATAAGAATTTTCGGAAGATCCGATGACGACAGCATGATTTTTTCGAATCTGGTCACTGCGAAATAAAATAAAATACCAGGCGATATCGGCTGCAGAAGATTTTCCAATTCATCATTAATTTTGGTATTCAGTCGTCTTCCACGGCTGTCACACGGTCCTTCTAGATGTTCCTGTATTCCTTACTCTCCTCATTTAAGCTTTCCATTCATAGCTCTTCCCTGATGTCAGTATTCTTTCTCCTGTCGTATAATACTACCCAGCTACTCTTCTTAGCAATCGCATGTCAGATGCTTGTATTGCTTCTTCATTTATAACTGTGATAGTACACGACTAAATTCCACATGTCATGGCTGGTGCCGATATTGTTTTGTAGAATTTAAGATTTTCCTTTTTTTCTTCATTTCTGGTTAACCACGTACCGCCTCAGAAATAAGATGCGCAAACATTTACAGAAACGATCTGACGCTTGAACGCGTGCTTTACTCTAGACTCTGACAGACGTTGTACACTAATTCCATCCCTGTGGGAAGCTCAGGGGGGGGGGGGGAGGGGGGTTGAGGGGAATCATGAAGGCTATCCGACATCCACTAACATTACTTCAATCCATATAATAATGCCGAGCCAGCAGTCGAACGGAATAAGGCGATAATGATGTATGATTATGATGATGATGATGATGATCATCATGTACTGTGATTTTTGTGACACAGGGATGAGCGATGAGCGCTACATATATGGACATGGCCATGTGCCCAATGTGCTTTTTGATTTCAAATGTTTTATTTATGATAACCTCTGTATTAAGTGCTACATTTTATCCACTACCATGACAACTTGCAGTGAGGTACCAACTCAAAATGAACACGTTTTATAACAAAATTTTTTGAAAGTATGTAAATGGACACTTCCATTTCCGTTTCCTATGATGGAAATGAGCCGTGGCGAGCTCACGCCAGTGTTATTTTGTTCATGTATCGTTGAGATCGACTGCGGTTGAGCTAAGTTATCTTTGCTTTTCGCGTGTCTAATCTTCCGGGCTGGCGGGCGAATCGAGTTGGTTGGGAGCCTTCGACGGGTAACCCTCGAGATCTCGTGACATTCGCAGGGAGACGAGTGTCAACGGCGTGATGACCGTTACACGTTGTAATCTTCACTGAAGTTACACGTTGTGGTGTGAAATTGGTTGGCCGTTTTGCCGACATGGGCAGCTTGGAGATACAAGTTCTGTGACTTCGCTGGGAACAAAATTTGAAGGGGAGCGGTGAAGTTGTGGAACTCGCTCCCTCGTATTGCGTACCTGATATGGAGTAAGTCGTAATTGTTGTTGTTCATCGACGCACTCAGAGATTTTGAACTTTATTATTATGGTGAGACTTTCATAGTCGAACCTTAAGATGGTGTGGAACAATTCAGTTGGCTTGGTTAAATGGTGGCCGTTATTGAAAATTTTCTCGGAAGTTTTACTAGTGCTTTGTGTCTCTTGCAATCAAATGATTTTATGTTGCCGTTTTTAAAATCCTGCACTCTATTAATACAGTTGTCCATGTGTAAGTGAGTCAAAGGTTCTGCCGAGTGTTTCTATGCTTTAGAGTCATTGAAATGCCTTTATGATTCGGGCAGAACTTTTGACTGTGTCAGCCCTTTGGCGGGGAGTGAAATGCCATCCGAGGTCTAGGCTTGGCAGTGTTTAAGAACCTGGCCACAACCGGAGTTGTTCACATATCGCCTTCGAAAGTTTGATATTTATTTTCCTTCCGTCAAGGCGGGTTAAGCTGGTCGATTTATATATATATTGTATGCAACGTGTTGTATATGAACTCGTTTTCTTAATTATTAGGGACTGGCAACAGGCTAAACCTTAAACTGCATAGCATCTGCTGAATCTTTGTGCAGCCTTTTCTAGTAATTTTTTATTAACACGTCTGAGTACGTGAACTTTAAAAAATAAATGATCAGTGTTTCTGTTGTAGTTTTTTATCTAAGTGATTCTGTCATGTTATGTAATGGCATTCTTAGCTTGGCACTAGTGCTCAGGTGTTATTAAGTCACCCTTTACCTGTAATTGTTTCCATTGTATCTACACTCCTGGAAATTGAAATAAGAACACCGTGAATTCATTGTCCCAGGAAGGAGAAACTTTATTGACACATTCCTGGGGTCAGATACATCACATGATCACACTGACAGAACCACAGGCACATAGACACAGGCAACAGAGCATGCACAATGTCGGCACTAGTACAGTGTATATCCACCTTTCGCAGCAATGCAGGCTGCTATTCTCCCATGGAGACGATCGTAGAGATGCTGGATGTAGTCCTGTGGAACGGCTTGCCATGCCATTTCCACCTGGCGCCTCAGTTGGACCAGCGTTCGTGCTGGACGTGCAGACCGCGTGAGACGACGCTACATCCAGTCCCAAACATGCTCAATGGGGGACAGATCCGGAGATCTTGCTGGCCAGGGTAGTTGACTTACACCTTCTAGAGCGCGTTGGGTGGCACGGGATACATGCGGACGTGCATTGTCCTGTTGGAACAGCAAGTTCCCTTGCCGGTCTAGGAATGGTAGAACGATGGGTTCGATGACGGTTTGGATGTACCGTGCACTATTCAGTGTCCCCTCGACGATCACCAGTGGTGTACGGCCAGTGTAGGAGATCGCCCCCCACACCATGATGCCGGGTGTTGGCCCTGTGTGCCTCGGTCGTATGCAGTCCTGATTGTGGCGCTCACCTGCACGGCGCCAAACACGCATACGACCATCATTGGCACCAAGGCAGAAGCGACTCTCATCGCTGAAGACGACACGTCTCCATTCGTCCCTCCATTCACGCCTGTCGCGACACCACTGGAGGCGGGCTGCACGATGTTGGGGCGTGAGCGGAAGACGGCCTAACGGTGTGCGGGACCGTAGCCCAGTTTCATAGAGACGGTTGCGAATGGTCCTCGCCGATACCCCAGGAGCAACAGTGTCCCTAATTTGCTGGGAAGTGGCGGTGCGGTCCCCTACGGCACTGCGTAGGATCCTACGGTCTTGGCGTGCATCCGTGCGTCGCTGCGGTCCGGTCCCAGGTCGACGGGCACGTGCACCTTCCGCCGACCACTGGCGACAACATCGATGTACTGTGGAGACCTCACGCCCCACGTGTTGAGCAATTCGGCGGTACGTCCACCCGGCCTCCCGCATGCCCACTATACGCCCTCGCTCAAAGTCCGTCAACTGCACATACGGTTCACGTCCACGCTGTCGCGGCATGCTACCAGTGTTAAAGACTGCGATGGAGCTCCGTATGCCACGGCAAACTGGCTGACACTGACGGCGGCGGTGCACAAATGCTGCGCAGCTAGCGCCATTCGACGGCCAACACCGCGGTTCCTGGTGTGTCCGCTGTGCCGTGCGTGTGATCATTGCTTGTACAGCCCTCTCGCAGTGTCCGGAGCAAGTATGGTGGGTCTGACACACCGGTGTCAATGTGTTCTTTTTTCCATTTCCAGGAGTGTATTTTGAGGGAAGTCCTATATGGGAGTTTTCTCAACTTTGTCAATAACCCTACTTTCTTAATTTGGAATTGTTCGTTAGAGTACTGATTACGTTGGGTTTTAGCTGTATTTGCAAAATTTTATCTAGTGGCTCGTCCACAATTTGTAATTGTCAACTTTTTTAAAAAGGGGTAATGTTGATAAACTGTCTTAATTATAAATTGTGACTACCAACCATGATTCCATCCCGCATCCTCTTTTATGGTATTTAAGATATGGTGTGTAAGTGTGGTACGATTAAGGAATCGCGTATCAGCCAAACAAAAACCTTTTATCTCAAATATTAGGTCATCAATAATGATATGAAATACATTCCATGTATATGCACTAAGTTACAGGCCTGAAGATGACAGCAAAGTCTGTTGAAACCGATTGCTGCAAATAAAGAAATATTTATGCGATTTTGGCTTTAGAAAGTTTTCACCTTAAGCCTACAGCTCTTGGCAACAGAACTGCTCAACCTCAGCCAATCTCATTTTGTGATCTCAGTACACGTCTGATTAGTTCCTGGAACTTTATTATCATGTTGTTGTTGTTATAACGGACATGCTGGCAAAACTTCTCAGCTGCCTCACGTTCGAGACTATATTACTTACCTACAGGCCCATATTTGTGAGAACGGCGCAAAATTCAAGCACTCGCGGAGTATTTCAAAAATTTCCTCACATTAAAAGTGAAGAGGATTGTTTTGCTGATAAATGGCGCAAAATTAGCTTTGGGAGGGTCTATCTGGAACCTCAGGAATCACAACCCTTCTCGCAACCCTGCACGGCAAACTTTACGAGATCAACTTACAGCCGAAACTTCCTGGACAACGAAATCAAACGAAATTTCATCAGCGGCGTTCGCTAGCGTACTGGAATTACGTGTACTTTGTTATCGGAGCTCTCACTACTCCCACAGGATAAACGCGCTCCGTTAATTGGGTTTAAAAAGACTAATTCAATTAGTATGGAAATTTCACCGATAAACAAGGGACCCGGCGAAAGAGCGGGAAGCGCATCGGCGCCTTCTATGTGTCTGACGTAGGGTGCGCTGAGTGGCAAGTTTATCTCTCCCACCACACGCCACACACACGCTGCGCTCTTGAAAATGTCTCGAGGGCGTAAGAGGTGTTAAGCTCGACTTAGCGTTACACGAGATAAAATGAAAATGTTACTTGTCTAAGACTACGTTGCGCGCCTTCGGCTCCTATGAAAACAAATCGCATTAACTGACTACTCCATTGGTTCTTGGTAAAATATTTTATTATTTTATTATGAACTGTAACGTTCTCTGGGAGCACGCATCCAAAGTGAAAATTAAAAGAACATTTCGATGTATAATGCTCACTGTAACAAATAATTTATATGTATTTCTGTTAATTGAATTTCAAAAGGACACTTAATTTTGTGAGGAAAAAGATAATTACGAATTTTGCTATTATAAATGATTATTCAAAGAGTGTGAAATACTATTTGTGGCGGAGGATGTGAAAACCGCCACAGAAGAAACGATATGTAATCAAAACGACGAAGACTGTACAAGAATTAGTAAAGATATTTTAAATAGGCAATATATTGTAATAGAATCGCTTGTCTTCTGCACGGACTGAATGGGAGAGGAACTCGTCACGTTGGATTAGGCTCTTAGGTAGTCTTCATTTGTCATAAGTCGATGATCGACGCCATTTGTAACTGGGATTGTAAAACGTGTGTAAAGATTTTAATTGTTTCTGTTAAAATATATTTATCAAGTCAAATCTGAGATATCCACTCTGCAGCGGAGTGTGCGCTGGTATGAAACTTCCTGGCAGATTAAAACTGTGTGCCCCACCGAGACTCGAATTCGGGACCATTGCCTTTCGCGGGCAAGTGCTCTACCATCTGAGCTACCCAAGCACGACTCACGCCTGGTCCCCACAGCTTTACTTCTGCCAGTATCTCGTCTCCTACCTTCCAAACTTTACAGAAGCTCTCCTGCGAACCTTGCAGAACTAGCACTCCTGAAAGAAATGATACTGCGGAGGCATGGCTTAGCCACAGCCTGGGGGATGTTTCCAGAATGAGAAAAGTAAAGGTCCCGAGTTCGAGTCTCGGTCGGGCACACAGTTTTAATCTGCCAGGAAGTTTCAAGTCAAATCTGTTTGTCACAATCACTGCAAAGTTCGCACCGGACATTACCCATTTTATTCAAGAAATTTCAGCATTTTATTGGATATCGCTGGCGGTGCGGAGCTGCGCCGCGAGCGAGCAGACTGCAGCAGCGGCAGATTCAAATATACGATCGCAATAACGACCACATCCTAAAAAGGGTACAGGTAGAGGTGAAGGAATATAAGTAAGTGTTTCATTTCACAGCATTCCAGACGCAGAATAAAAAGAGATAGTAGTTTTCATCGTGTGCATTCACAGGTGGATACAAGCTGCAGCTTTTGTAAATTTTCATTCAAAAAAGTGATAAATTCTGAACATATCGTAAAGTGTATTTAAAAGTGGACAGTTTTTCAGAAGAGCTTCGCAATATACAAAAAGAAAACATTTTCATATAGTAAAGATAGTCTTATGCTTCAAAGCTAGACGGGGTGTACCCAGTTAAACAAAAATCCACTGCAACGTGAAAATGTTTGCGAAGTTCGATGGACAATAATATTTTCATTCTTGCACAAACAGCTTTAGTACTTGAATAAAAGTAAAACTTGAATCATTATCTTGGAATAGTCAAAGAAATTAATTTTTATTAATCTGCAACAGAATATTTCATACGTAAAGTAAGACTCACAGATGAAAAATTTATTGCAACCTTTCATTTCTCATGTCTATCCACTTATATATGTTAAGTTCAATCTCAACGGTTTCCCAATCAAACTAAACGCAAAAAGCAAAGAAAGTTTAAGACGAGACTGTCAAATTCCGAATAATTAAAACAGACAGAATCGCATTACAGAACGAAAAAAAAGAAACGACATTGGTGTAATATTCCTCAATAATTACTATTTTAGAAAACGATTTTTGGCTGTTACTGCATTGACAGGTACAAAAATAAATATGTGCGGGTGTGAAATTTCTGTGGGATAAAAGATTTTCAATTACGCATATCTCTCTTGATTTCCAAAAATGACAGCTGTTAAAGTTTGATTTAGGACTAAACCGACAGAATTATTATAGTAAAATGCAATGTGGAACTATTCAGCAAGATAAACATATATTAAATAATGAATTACAAGAGAGTTTACAACAATTGTTCAACTTATTTTTCTTCACAGAACAATTGCTGTGATTTGTTGCGTGCCGTAGTTTTCGTTCTTTCGTTTCACTTGACTTTGGGGTATGTTTATTTTTTTAATGTTCTTTGCGTTTCTATTAGCCCAGTAGTGTTGCATTCTTTCTGACCTCACTTTCCTTTCTTCTTCAGAGATATGGATCGTTCGTTTGGTTTTGACTTTGAACGGCTCTTGTGCTTTATTTTTGCAGTTTTATCTGCAAACATGTTTTCTGAAATTTGGAGCTCTTTTCATCCCCACTCCACATCCTTAAACGACTTCGGTTATTTTTTCTTGTTGCTAAAGTAGTGAAAAATTTGTTTATTGTACAGGATTTATGTTTGGTTAGTGTGTTCTGGTTCATTCAGATGATGTCTCCATAAAAATCAGTTCTTTTCCTCACTGTGCCAGAGTTTTTCCGATTGTTTGGTAAAGGGTTTCGTTTCTGATTTGGATTAGTTTTTTTTATGGAATTGGGACGAGGGGGGGGGGGGGAGAATATTTCTCAATATTTCCCTTTCTTTGACTTCTAACCTTTCTGCTGGGCTATGGTTGGTGATGGACATTATTTCGGCTGCGCGTGGGACTTCCGGTTTGATCACTGTATTACGGTGCCTTACTTTTGCATTCCATCATGAGAGGAACTTTTTGTTATATTTCTCCCACATCAAGACACCGTGGTGGGTTTATTATGTTTGTCATTATTTTTTGTTCTTCTCGAAGGAGATTTAGAGACCAATTTTTTGTGCTTGTTATTGTAGTTTAAGGGTCAGTTCTTGGCTTCTTCCGAGGGCTCGACTAGTAGAGCCGTATCGTCTGCAAATGCCAGGCAACTGTCTCTGATGAATTCGTCTTTTTTTTTCTAGTCGGTTTCTAATATGGATCTTCGAGTTTTTTACTCCCTGACTACTTTATCTAGGGCACATTTAAAAAGCGGTGAGGAGAGCCATCTTCTTGCCGCTCGTCAGTTTCTCTTTCGTAAGGGTGGGAGAGTTCTCCCGTGAATTTAACTTCGGATTGTGTGTTCGTAATAGTTTATCTGATTAGGTTCGTGGTTTTATTGTCTACGTTTACTTCTTTTACTGTAGAAATGAGGAATTTTGAAAGCTAGTGATGACATACGATTTTGCTCTCGATTTTTTGGTAGGCCATGAGGTCTGTTCCAGGTAGGATTTTCCTTTCGTAAGACCCAGTTGGTATTCTCGAAGTTGGTGGTCTAGTTCGGGTTGTGCTCCGTTTAGTCACACAATTGATCGTTTAATGTGTCACATATTTTATATAGTTACATAGCTTCAAATAACATTTTATTCGAATAATTCTCTAGTTTTAGTCATAAATCAAACTTTAACAAATGTCATTTTTGGAAATCAAGTGACATTCTGCACATGCTCTAGTTTAAAATCTTTGATTTCACAAAAATGTCACAGTCAAAAGTATTTATGTCTGCATCTGACAGCTTTGCAAAATAATAAATATAGTGAAATACAGTGTCGTTTCACCACGAGCAGATGTTTTTCAGATAGGGCATCTGCGTGAGAACATACGTATAAGACGTTTCATTTCACTTTACGAAATGTCAAAAACAGGAACTCCACTACAGAACAGAATACATCGACTTGGTACGCTGCTCAGACACCTCAAAATGTTGTTAATATAGTAGTACACAGCATCTGCCGTTTGTTTGGATTCCGTCGCAGATAGACAACTCGACCACAATGTTTAGTAGTAATGGTATTAGAACAAGTGCGAAGCGACTGACACGTCTATCGCATGATTAGCTTAATAGCTTATCCACCAGAGGTCACTGTCAAGAATAATACGCAAAAGAATGGAATAGGAAAAAAAGAATAACGACGAGTTTGGCTTTAGAAAAGATTAAGGCACTAGAGAGGCAATTCTGAGTTGCGATTGATAATCGAAGTAAGACTTAACAAAAATGGAGACACGTTCATAGTATATGTCGACCTACACAAAGCATTTGACAATGCGGAATGCCGACCGGAGTGGCCGAGCGGTTCTGGGCGCTACAGTCTGGAAACGCGCGACCGCTACGGTCGTAGGTTCGAATCCTGCCTCGGGCATGGATGTGTGTGATGTCCTTAGGTTAGTTAGGTTTAAGTAGTTCTAAGTTCTAGGGGACTTATGACCACAGCAGTTGAGTCCCAAAGTGCTCAGAGCCCGTTGAAACATTCTGAACAATGCGGAATGGTGGAAGATTTTCGAAATTCTCAGGAAAATATGTTCAGCTGAAAGAATAGAAGGATAAGACACAATTTGTACAAAATCCGAGAGGAAACAATAAGAATGGAAGACCGAGGAAGAAATAGCTGCTGGTGGAGCTCCTGGATTGTATGGCTATGTTGCGAAAAAATTTTTCTTTCCCTACGTTTGGTCGAGATCTGCGTTGGTCATCCTTGCCGACTGAATGATTACTCCTGACATTGTGCAAGAATGGTGGTGATCTGCTACGTAATAAACCCAGAAGAAAAAGTTCAAGGAGTCAAGATCTCTAATAAAGCATTTATTTCGGTAAACTGTTTCGGTAAGACTCCGTTACCATCTTCGGGACTTCAGCTCTACAAATTCACATAATCTCCTCCATCTCTGCTACGTATCGTGCCACACCACGAATATTAATGTGAAGGTCATGAAAATCGCTGGATATCGGCATGTCGAATTTAAAACAAACAGTACGTAGGAACTTCCTGGCAGGTTAAAACTGAGTGCCGGACCGAGACTCGAACTCGGTACCTTTGCCTTTCGCGGGCAAGTGCTCTACCATCTGAGATACCCAAGCACGACTCACGCTCCGTCCCCGCAGCTTTACTTCTGCCAGTATCTTGTCTCCTACCTTCCAAACTTTACAGAAGGTTGAAAGGTGGCTACACTGAGCCACAGCGCCAGAGAGTATTGTTCGGCCGTCTCCACTGGCAGTGATTATTGAGAAGTAGCGGCAGGCAGTTCTTGACGAGAAGTTGTGGTGGACACTGCTTGTCGTGAAGTCGGAGTGGATATGTGGTAGTAGGGAGTGTTTGTTCCATGTTTTATGCAGTTATTTGATGGGAGAGATAGCAGATGTTATTCTAATGGAGATATTGTAATGATAAGAGTGCATTTCGTCAATATATATGAAGGTAATAAAACGCTATGTTCTTTTATAATTTGTGTGTCTCAAATAATGCATCATTACAGGTTCAGTCAACAAAGCATCTGGCTTGTGTTCTTGTATTAGAGTGTAATTTTGGTTTTCTTGCACAATTATAGTATTTCTAATTTTCTTTTATCACGTCAATATAATTGGTATTTAAAAATTCTTGTCTTGTTGAAGAAGAACCGTGACAGATGTGTACGCTGAGTCACATTTCCACACACAGAACAGCTACACTTGTGCTTTGTTGGCTTCGTAGGTTTTATAGTTGCTGGGGACTTAATTAATTGTATTAACTGAAATTTTCATTTCATTCTTTGTTGTTGTTTCATGCAGTCAGATTGCGTAATAATACTAGTCAGAGCCAGCCGTTTACGAGACTTGCGTAATCGGACTAACAGCTACAAAATAAAAATATTTGCATCATATTTTAATTAAGCCCCCATGCAAGGTCTCCTGCGAACCTTGCAGAACTGGCACTCCTGAAAGAAAGGATGGCTTAGCCACAGTCTGGGGGATGTTTCCAGAATGAGATTTTCACTCTGCAGCGGAGTGTGCGCTGATATGAAAGTTCCTGGAAGATTAAAACTGTGTGCCGGACCGAGACCCGAACTCGGGACCTTTGCCTTTCGCGGGCAAGTGCTCTACCACTCCGGTGCAGAGTGAAAATCTCATTCTGTGCTAGTTCTGCAAGGTTCGCAGGAGAGCTTCTGCAAAGTTTGGAAGGTAGGAGACGAGGTACTGGCAGAAGTAAAGCTGTGAGTACCGGGCGTGAGTCGTGCTTGGGTAGCTCAGTTGGTAGAGCACTTGCCCGCGAAAGGCAAAGGTCCCGAGTTCGAGTCTCGGTCCAGCACACAGTTTTAATCTGCCACGAAGTCAGCGCACACTCCGCTGCAGAGTGAAAATCTCATTCTGGAATACGTAGGAACATGGAGTCGATGCCATCTATAGTGACCCTTTTAGTAACAGACCAGCAGTGGCACAAGCTAACAGCAGGTCCAAAGCAAGCACTGCCTGTTGCCGCCCAGTACACACACACACACACACACACACACACACACACACAGAGAGAGAGAGAGAGAGAGAGAGAGAGAGAGAGGGAGGGAGGGAGGGAGAAGGACCACCGTAGTGGGCAAACCGAGTGGCCGGTGTCCAATTTGGTGACAATGCGGAGCTCAGCGGCGCGCGCGCTCCGTTTAATTAACAGGTTCAGAGGACGGTGGGGACGAAAATAAAAATTAAAGGGCTGACCGCCCGCGGGCGGCGACCTTTGCCGTGCCACGCTGCCCGCCTAAACCCCGGGACGCGTGTCTGCTGGTTCCTCTACCGCCTTCCAGTATTTTTTTACTCCCTACACCTGTCCTGGTAGCGGAAATTAAACCGGGTCAGCCACCTGCCTGCTGCCACTTAGCCGCTTAATTAATACAAAATTGCGGCCGTCAGCGACGCGGCTGCGCAGGAAGATCCCACCGCCGCGGCGGCCCTGTTCCCTCGCTGCACTGCTCGTCTTACATTGCCCACTGTTTCCGCCAACTGTGATATAACCTCATAATCGATTACAAACGCAAAGTCGATCGCGACACCTACCAACAAACATTTGGAACCTAAGGAAAGGCCGGCCGGTGTGGCCGTGCGGTTCTAGGCGCTTCAGTCTGGAACCACGTGACCGCTACGGTCGCAGGATCGAATCCTGCCTCGGGCATGGATGTGTGTGATGTCCTTGGGTTGGTTAGGTTTAAGTAGTTCTAAGTTCTAGGGGACTGATGACCACAGAAGTTAAGTCCCATAGTGCTCAGCGCCATTTGAACCTAAGCAAAATTTCAAATCACAACAAGCCCACTTAAAAATAAATAAATAAATAATAAATAAATAAAAATAAGACACACTTACGACAACAGTACAGTGTATCTGACTGCTTGCTGGTGCTTTTATTGCAACACACTCCTTTCCAAAATGCGTGTTACTATCCCTCTAAATATCGATAATTCGACTTATTTAAAAACGGATTTAAAACAGTCCTTACCACTATAAAATACACTACTGGCCATTAAAATAGCTACACCAAGAAGAAATGCAGATGATAAACGGGTATTCATTGGACAAATATATTATACTAGAACTGACATGTGGTTACATTTTCGCGCATTTTGGGTGTATAGATCCCGAGAAATCAGTACCCAGAACAACCACCTCTTGTCCTAATAACGGCCTTGATACGCCTGGGCATTGAGTCAAACAGAGCTTGGATGGCGTGTACAGGTACAGCTGCCCATGCAGCTTCAACACGATACCACAGTTCATCAAGAGTAATGACTGGCGTATTGTGACGACCAGTTGCTCGGCCACCACTGACCAGACGTATTCAATTGGTGAGAGATCTGGAGAATGTGCAGGTCAGGGCAGCAGTCGAACATTTTCTGTATCCAGAAAGGCCCGTACAGGACCTGCAACATGCGGTGGTGCATTATCCTGCTGAAATGTAGGGTTTCAAAAAAATGGTTCTGAGTACTATGGGACTCAACATTAGAGGTCATCAGTCCCCTAGAACTTAGAACTACTTAAACCTAACTAACCTAAGGGCATCACACAAATCCATGCCCGAGGCAGGATCCGAACCTGCGACCGTAGCAGTCACGCGGTTCCGGACGGAAGTACCTAGAACCGCACGGCCACCACGGCCGGCTGTAGGGTTTCGCAGGGATCGAATGAAGGGTATAGCCACGGGTCGTAACACATCTGAAATGTAATGTCCAAAGTGCCGTCAATGCGAACAAGAGGTGACCGCGACATGTAATCAATGGCACCCCATATAATCATGCCGGGTGATACGCCAGTATGGCGATGATGAATACACGCTTCCAACGTGCGTTCACCGCGATGTCGCCAAACACGGATGCGACCATCATGATGCTGTAAAAAGAACCTGGCTTCATCCGAAAAAATGACGTTTTGCCATTCGTGCACCCAGCTTCGTCGTTAAATACCCCATCTCAGGCGCCCTGTCTGTGATGCAGCGTCAATAACCGCAGCCATGGTCTCCGAGCTGATAGTCCATGCTGCTGCACACGTCGTAGAACTGTTCGTGGAGATGGTTGTTGTCTTGCAAACGTCCCCATCTGTTGACTCAGGGATCGAGACGTGGCTGCACGATCCGTTATAGCCATGCGGATAAGATGCCTGTCATCTCGACTGCTAGTGATACGTCGCCGTTGGGATCCAGCACGGCGTTCCATATTACCCTCCTGAACCAACCGATTCCATATTCTGCTAACAGTCGTTGGATCTCGACCAAAGTGAGCAGCAATGTCGCGATACGATAAACCGCAATCGCGATAGGCTACAGTCCGACTTTTATCAAAGTCGGAAACGTGATGGTACGCATTTCTCCTCCTTACACGCAGCATCACAACAACGTTTCACCAGGCAACGCCGGTCAACTGCTGTTTGTGTATGAGTAAACGGTTAAAATCTTTCCTCATGTCAGCACGTTGTAGGTGTCGCCACCGGCGCCAACCTTGTGTGAATGCTCTGAAAAGCTAGTCATTTGCATATCACAGCATCTTCTTCCCGTCGGTTAAACTTCGCGTTTGTGGCACGTCATCTTCGTGGTGTAGCAATTTTAATGGCCAGTAGTGTATTTATGTGCAATGTTAACCGGTTGCGGTTAGAATATGATCTTCGGACCATCTATACCATGATGTGAGGCGTTGGCGGTGAAAGGAGCAGATGTCGTGGCTCCACGGAAGTAGTTAACGTTTGTGTTGCTACACCTGCTCCGTTCACCGCCAACGCCTCACATCATGGTGTAAATGGTCTGAAGATGGTCACATTCTAACCGGATACGCTTACCATTGCGCATAAATATTTTATTGCGGTATAGACTGTTGTAATCCATTTTTAAAGTATTTTCGCTAGAGCGCTGGTCTTTCTTCTAGAGAAATATGTGGAAACTGTGTCGTAAAAAACACAAACCACAACAAATACTTGAAGTATTTTTGAATGCATTACGGGAACAGCAGTGATCAATGTCTTGTAAATAATTACTATTAAAAACAGTCTTGATCACGATTTATTTAACAAGGTGACCGGTTTCGACCACTACTGTGGTCATCTTCAGACCATTGAGTAGGAACCCCTCTCTGTTGGAGAATCACAACTAAGGACAAAAACAAACAATACAGTGGTGTGCATAAAAGTGTGTTGTGAACAACATAAGAAATGCATAGTGCTGCAGAACAACTAAAAATTAGACCAAAGTTATGAGTGTCTAACGCAGAAATACGACGATATGCTACCAGGCGGCATTTCCCGACGTAAGCGAGAAATCAACCGAAAATCACCACCACTAATGGTGCTTTACCTCAGTAAATCGAAACGCATCTGGTGAAAAAATTCCGCAGTTTTGTAGTTGCAACTACATAACAAAAAGACCCTCCAGAACTATAAAGCAAATACGGACACTACGGCCAAACAAATGAAGAATTCCTAAAACAGATCTGTAACTGAGTTAAAAAGCTAGCACTGCCGTCTATTGGTTCTCTGGTGTACTGAAAAACTAAAAGCAATATCTAATGGTTCTGTGGCGTACTACGGCAAGTAAACACCCGAACTGCTAAGCTGAGCGGACGATTTTAGATGAGACTTTAAAAAACGATATTTTTTTCGTGTTTCGATTTTTATAAAATGAAGACTGTATGTTGCCCCAAGCTACGCCCAAGTTAGCTGTCAAAACCCCATGATAATTCGTCTAGTAGTTTTGGAGATTAGCGTGTTCAAAAAGGCAGACATACAGGACAGTTTTGCAGTTTTATTGTTAGTACAGATACTTTTCTGGCTCGTATTATTTTGCACACCCTGTGAATTGAATGGAAGTAGACACACTTTTTTATTGACTGTAAGTGTACATAACTCCACAAAGGACAAAGGGATGTTTCGCCCTATATTTGTTTAAACTCCGCTGTAATTCAACACTTGTCTCAGACACTAAAAATTATGCGACGACTTCGGTAGGAGTTCCACGTGTGAAGCCGTAGCCCTCTGCCAGCAGCGGTCAAGGGTGGCCCCTGGTAAAATGTTGACCACCTCAGTTTGGCGCCAGCAGTCGTTCTGCCCACCAGGATCTCGCTGCTCCACAGCCGCCCCAAAATTCAAAGTCGCCCAGCGGACAGGCGCCGTGTCCGACTCGGCGTAGGGAGGCACAAAACCGCCTTCAACCCAGATGAGTTCGAAGCTGCCTCGACTGCTCCCCATCAATGCAGACGCGCTGAAGCCGCCCCAGTTGTTCAGCCGGAGCACAGCACACGGAGGCCTGGCGCGTCGCAGCTACAGAGCCGGTTCCGCTTAGCGCCTCCCGGGTCACCAGGGCAGGCGAAAGCTGGCACACTTCCGCAAGCTCAGTCGCCTCTGTATTCTACAAACCGCCCCGCCGCTACACTACCATTTCCCACATTCGACGTCCCGATCGCGATCGATGTGTGGGAAGAACGCGAGACGCTAACCCTCCGTGTTGTTGTTGTTGTGGTCTTCAGTCCTGAGACTGGTTTGATGCAGCTCTCCATGCTACTCTATCCTGTGCAAGCTTCTTCATCTCCCAGTACCTACTGCAACCTACATCCTTCTGAATCTGCGTAGTGTATTCATCTCTTGGTCTCCCTCTACGATTTTTACCCTCCACGCTGCCCTCCAATACTAAATTGGTGATCCCTTGATGCCTCAGAACATGCCCTACCAACCGATCCCTTCTTCTGGTCAAGTTGTGCCACAAACTTCTCTTCTCCCCAATCCTATTCAATACTTCCTCATTAGTTATGTGATCTACCCATCTAATCTTCAGCATTCTTCTGTAGCACCACATTTCGAAAGCTTCTATTCTCTTCTTGTCCAAACTATTTACAGTCCATGTTTCACTTCCATACATGGCTACACTCCATACAAATAATTTCAGAAACGACTTCCTGACACTTAAATCTATACTCGATGTTAACAAATTTCTCTTCTTCAGAAACGCTTTCCTTGCCATTGCCAGTGTACATTTTATATCCTCTCTACTTCGACCATCATCAGTTATTTTGCTCCCCAAATAGCAAAACTCCTTTACTACTTTAAGTGTCTCATTTCCTAATCTAATACCCTCAACATCACCCCACTTAGTTCGACTACATTCCATTATCCTCGTTTTGTTTTTGTTGATGTTCATCTTATATCCTCCCTTCAAGACACCATCCATTCCGTTCAACTGCTCTTCCAAGTCCTTTGCTGTCTCTGACAGAATTACAATGTCATCGGCGAACCTCAAAGTTTTTATTTCTTCTCCATCGACTTTAATACCTACTCCGAATTTTTCTTTTGTTTCCTTTACTGCTTGCTCAATATACAGATTGAATAACATCGGGGAGAGGCTACAACCCTGTCTCACTCCTTTCCCAACCACTGCTTCCCTTTCATGCCCCTCGACTCTTATAACTGCCATCTGGTTTCTGTACAAATTGTAAATAGCCTTTCGCTCCCTGTATTTTACCCCTGCCATCTTTAGAATTTGAAAGAGAGTATTCCAGTCAACATTGTCAAAAGCTTTCTCTAAGTCTACAAATGCTAGAAACGTAGGTTTGCCTTTCCTTAATCTTTTTTCTAAGATAAGTCGTAAGGTCAGTATTGCCTCACGCGTTCCAGTATTTCTACGGAATCCAAACTGATCTTCCCCGAGGTCGGTTTCTACTAGTTTTTCCATTCGTCTGCAAAGAATTCGTGTTAGTATTTTGCAGCTGTGGCTTATTAAACTGATTGTTCGGTAATTTTCACATCTGTCAACACCTGCTTTCTTTGGGATTGGAATTATTATATTCTTCTTAAAGTCTGAGGGTATTTCGCCTGTTTCATACATCTTGCTCACCAGATGGTAGAGTTTTGTCAGGACTGGTTCTCCCAAGGCCGTCAGTAGTTCCAGTGGAATGTTGTCTACTCCGGGGGCCTTGTTTCGACTCAGGTCTTTCAGTGCTCTGTCAAACTCTTCACGCAGTATCATATCTCCCATTTCATCTTCATCTACATCCTCTTCCATTTCCATAAAATTGTCCTCAAGTACATCGCCCTTGTATAGACCCTCTATATACTCCTTCCACCTTTCTGCTTTCCCTTCTTTGCTTAGAACTGGATTTCCATCTGAGCTCTTGATGTTCGTACAAGTGGTTCTCTTATCTCCAAAGGTCTCTTTAATTTTCCTGTAGGCAGTATCTGTCTTACCCCTAGTGAGATAAGCCTCTACATCCTTACATTTGTCCTCTAGCTATCCCCTGCTTAGCCATTTTGCACTTCCTGTCTATCTCGTTTTTGAGACGTTTGTATTCCTTTTTGCCTGCTTCATTTACTGCATTTTTATATTTTCTCCTTTCATCAACTAAATTCAATATTTCTTCTGTTACCGAAGGATTTCTACTAGCCCTCGTCTTTTTACCTACTTGATCCTCTGCTGTCTTCACTATTTCATCCCTCAGAGATACCCATTCTTCTTCTACTGTATTTCTTTCCCCCATTCCTGTCAATTGTTCCCTTATGCTCTCTCTGAAACTCTGTACAACCTCTGGTTCTTTCAGTTTATCCAGGTCCCATCTCCTTAAATTCCCACCTTTTTGCAGTTTCTTCAATTTTAATCTGCAGTTCATAACCAATAGATTGTGGTCAGAGTCCACATCTGCCCCCTCCGTATATCCTCTAAATTTTATGTTATCGTCGTGGTGGTTTCGCGAAACATATATGACAGCAATTAATATATTTATGACAGCAATTAATATATTTTCAACTCTTTTTGGAAAGTGCGCTCCCGGAATCTCAACAGTAAGCCCCCTCTATGACACACAACGCCTCAAGTAAGACACTTCTACTGTATGTGAATTACTTTTCTGTCTCTACATAGATACTTCGCAAGCCACCGTTCAAATGGCTCTAAGCACTATGGAACTTAACATCTGAGGTCATCAGTCTCATAGAACTAACAAGGGAACCTCCCCATCGCACCCCCCTCAGATTTAGTTATAAGTTGGCGCAGTGGATAGGCCTGGAAAAACTGAACACAGATCAATCGAGAAAACAGGAAGAAGTTGTGTGGAATTATGAAATAAATTAGTAAAATACACAAACTGAGTAGTCCATGCGAAGATAGGCAACATAAAGGACAATGGGAGTCAAGGAGCGCCGTGGTTCCGTGGTTATCGAGAGCAGCTACGGAACGAGAGGTCCTAGGTTCAAGTCTTCCCTCGAGCGATAAGTTTAATTTTTTATTTTCAGTGTATGTGACAAACTCTTACGTTTTCATCACTTTTGTGGGAGTGATAACCACATCCACAAGAAAACCTAAATCGGGCAAGGTAGAAGAATCTTTTTACCAATTCGCCAAGTGTACAAGTTAGTAGGTCGACAACATATTCCTGTCATGTGACGCACATGCCGTCACCAGTGTCGTATAGAATATATCAGACGTGTTTCCCTGTGGAGGAATCGGTTGACCTATGACCTTGCGATCAAATGTTTTCGGTTCCCATTGGAGAGGCACGTCCTTTCGTCTACTAATCGCACGGTTTTGCGGTGCGGTCGCAAAACACAGACACTAAACATATTGCAGTGAAGAGAGACGTCAATGAACGAACGGACAGATCATAACTTTGCAAAAATAAAGTAAGTAAACTTTTCGCTCAAGGGATGACTTGAACCAAGGACCTTTTGTTCCGCAGCTACTCACGCTAACCACGGCACCACGGCGGTCCTAAGCTAATGTTCTCCTTGATGTTGCCCATGGTACGCATGCACTACTCAGTTTTTATATTTTACTAATTTTTTTCATAGTTCCACACAACTTCTTCCTGTTTTCTCGATTGATCTGTGTTCAGTTTTTCCAGGCCTATCCACTGTGCCAACTTATAACTAAATCTGAGAGGGGTGCGATGAGGAGGTTCCCTTGTAAGAACTACTTAAACCTAACTAACCTATGGACATCACACACATCCATGCCCGAGGCAGGATTCGAAACTGCGACCGTAGCAGCAGCGCGGTTCCGCACTGAAGTGCCTAGGACCGCTCGGCCACAGCGGCCGGCTGCCGTATTATGCACCAAGCACATCGTAACCCTTTCATATCTGCACCTGCCTTCTGAGAACAAGTAACGTACTCCTTGCAACATTGTGTGTCATCCCGCACCGCTGATCGGCGATTGCACCAGTCGGACTACGGAAATACCATGCCATCTCGCAAAACACAGCTGCCGCGCGGTCTGTAGAGCATTATTACGGTCCGTGCGGCTGCCCCCCGTCGGAGGTTCGAGTCCTACCTCGGGCGTGTGTGTGTGTGTGTGTGTGTGTGTGTGTGTGTGTGTGTGTGTGTGTGTGTTGTCCTCAGCGTAAGTTGAGTTAGGGTAAGTTAGTGCGTAAGCTTAGGGACCGATGACCTCAGCAGTTTGGTCCGCTACCACAAATTTTCAATGTGTAAGCTGCCGCTAACATAAAAACATAAACGGCGTTTGGACCGGTGCCGTGACAGGGAAGCGTGGACTGCTTCCCTGGGTTCCGGACTGAAGCGCCTAGAACCGCTCGGCCAACGCGGCCGGTCGACTTTACTGTGTAAAGCAGGACACTTGTAATACTGTAACCGAACATTACAGGTTTGTTCGTCTCACTCATCGGCATTAACTTACATTTTTCTACATTTTGGGGACAGCTGCCAACCATCACACCAACTAGAAATTTTGTCAAAGTCGTCTTGTGTTTTTCTACAGTCCCTCGACGTCGACACCTTACCGTACACCATGGCATCATCAGCAGACAACCGTGGATTGCTGCCCACGCTGCCCGCCAAATCATTTATGTATACAGTGTAACCTTCCCGCAATAATGTTTGTCAATATTAACTGAATAATAAAATGAGCAAAGCGTAACCTCCTTGCAAAATTAAAGAATGACAATGTCCCAAATGTAAACTCTCCACAAACATTAACGAATGAACATTGCTCATAAAACCCACAATAATGTTAATTAAATAATGAAGCATGAACTGAATGTAACATCTGAACAGCAATAATTAAACCTGACAAATTTTATAGGCACAGCAGCGCCGACCTACGGCCCTGTGAAATAATTAAACCAAAATTCTTACCTCAGTAAAACTGCATCTATATCTGCTCTTATTTTTTGGCACAGCTTCGTGCAATGCTGCCGTATATTTAATTCTAATTCTTGGAGGAAATGCATAGAATATGTTCTTTGAATTGAAATGAATGCTTTTTCTTCAAAAGAGTGGAAAAATTCTTTAAATTGAAATGATTACTTTTCTTTAAAAGATTTACTTTATAAAAAGAATTATTATTGGGGCATTTCTTGAACAAATTAATTACAATTACCATATATTATTAGCTGAGCGCAATGCTGCTTCATTACCTTCTACAATAATATACATCGTCCACCACAATCCTGACCGGATTCGGAAGAACAAGACGCCGTCGACGCATGCCGACGACCGCTCAGTACAACCGTCCACTCGCTACAACTACTGCCGACTGACTACTACTGCAGACAGAGTACAACTCGCAACTGTTCCTGTCGACTCGCTACACGCTACTACTCGACTCTCGCGCGGTCAAGCGCAGACTAGCAACGATAAATAACTCTCTGGTCAGAGATTCTGTCATGCCTCGCCATCGCTGGTAATGAATACATACGTGTTTCAACAGAGAACAACAGCGGTCCTATCACACTTCCGTGGAGAACTCCTGGTGAAATCCTTGTCTTTGATGAACACTCGCCACCGAGGACAACATACTATGTTGTATTACTTACGAACTCTTCGAGACACAGACATATCTGTGAAATTATTTCATACGCTCGTATCTTCGTCAATAGCCTGCACAGCGTCAAATGTTTTCCGGAAATCTAGAAACATGGAATCTCCCTGTTGCCCTACATCCATATTTCGCAGTATGTCATGCGAGAAATGGGCAAGCTGAGTTTCGGACGAAAGATGCTTACTGAAACGAACTCTTTCAGTGAATCTTCGCTCGGCATCTGGTTTTCCTATTGTTAGCTCTATGTGATAATTCCAGTTTATGTCACTCCAGACTGTGTCCGTCAGGTATCTGACGGCTTTAACCGCCAACAGTGTAATCAATGACGCATATCTACGCCTATCTATGCTCAGTATGTTATATTTATTTACTTTCAGGGTCAACTCAGAGTTCCTGTAAGAATCGTCGATCTTCCGCAAATCTTCCTGAAATTCGCTACAGTCTTGTGGCCTTTTAACGTCCCTATTAACAACAGCATCGTCTGCGAAGAGCCCTACTGAGCTTCCGAAGTAATCTACCTGGTTGTTATAACTAAACGTGCAGCTTCTCACAGAGGTCGAGTGTGGGTTGTAATTACCGTATGGCAGCGGAACTTTGTGGATATCCTAATGCCTTAATGCAGAAACGCTTTACGCCGGAAAAAAAATAGTTCCAATTCTGATCAACAAATGGAAATCTGGCGATAAGAATCCAAGAAATACGTATAGAAAGTTTGCCATATGTAATGGATTAGGAACGGCACGTGGATAGAAAGCGTCAAACAAGTGGGAAAGACACGATGATGATTTCATTACTAACCACCGCTTACATAATTTGTTCAGTATGAGCACCAGAGACGTTGACGAGATCAACACCTGCTCGCAGCGGGTCCGCTGGGATCGCAACAACGTCTTCCTGTATTCTGGCCTTCAGATCAGGTAGATACCGAAAGAGTCACTCATAAACGCGTTCTTTTAGATGGTCCCAGACCCAAAGGTCGCAAGGATTCCGATCAGGTGGTAGTGTACAGAAAACAGTGTGAGCGTGTGTGTGTGCTATTCTGTCATTCTCTGCGCAACGGATTAATCTGAGATGTCCCCTTTACCCTGTGGCTTCAGCAAGATGCAATTTCCACCCCCACACTACTACAGAAGTCAGACAGACGCTCCAACGTTCTGAAGAGAAATGCTTGAAAAACTTTCAGCAATGAACATCTTCTGGAGTCGTCCGCAGTAATGAAATGACACAAAAATTCACAAAATTTCTTAAGTAAGTAGTGGGATACTTGGGTACTGGTGTAGTGCTAGTTAGTGTAAGAAAAACATGAAACTAACGAAAATTATTATTTATTTTACAAAAATTCTGAGAAATCACAATGGCACTTTTAGTTATGAACTGAACAAGTTATTTCCGGGTTCTTTTCGAAATGTGAAGTTACCTCTCAAGGATAGGATTCACTAATGAAATTTCTATACAAAGTTTAAGATTGTTATTGACTTGGCAGAATGGCTGACAGCGGCGCCTACTCAACTTGAATAATTATCCATTAGAATGTTGCTAGGTACGGTCGAGGCTGTCGCGTGTGAAATGCAGTGAAGTGTATTGTTGTGGAGGAAATATGTGGCTCGCAAGAGCTGTAGCGGACAATACCATAAGCTGGGATGACTGCTGTCTGCGCCGCTCGCTGCTGACAAATATGCTAACTCTCGTTCTATCTGTATTGACCTTAGCCAATCAAACTCTCCCTACGCCTTCATGAAGTCAAGGACTCCTATTCGCCCCTAGTCAAACTATTGGCGTGGTACACCGGTCGGATAACCAGTCCACCGCGATGCCACTCAAAACTTCACTCACAGGCGTTGAACTATAACTCTGTCCGTTCACACCGCACAATAAGTGTGGCGGTCAACACAGTGAACAATGCTTAATCGCAAGGACTCAATATAGAGTCTCACTCCGATTCGCTCTCGACAGAGGTGCTCTCCCAGTGAAGTACTGAGGAGAGACTTGTTCCTTGCTCTTTGAGTACACGTACGAGCGCGCACGCTCTCGCTACGTGTTCTCGCTCCAAGAGCGACAACGGAACAACCCCTCTCCACGCCAGACGTGAAGAGGTATAGCTTTCGGTCTCTTCCATTACTCCTTCCGCTCAAGGCGTCAGAAATATCGTCTGCCAATCAGCATTGCTCTCCTAAAACGGGAGAATGACGTTTCGTTTAAGCCTTTAAGGCGACCAATCCGGAATCTGTAGCATTGGGGTTTGGCGTTTGCTGTCTCCCTGTGAAAATCTCTGAAACTGCGTGCTATGTTTGAAAAGAATGCGTAGGCTGGGCGCTCCCACACAATGTAGCGGAATTTGCTTTTAAGCCGAACATGAGGTCGTTCCTCCTTTCACTCCCGCAAACGCTGTCCACTCCACGGGCGGCCGAGGTTGACTCGTTCTCTGAAGGGACCGGCCTCCCGCAGTGCGGTCTGCCCCTCTCGAACTAAAAGCTGCTGTGACCGTCGTGTCTGGAATGTATGTGTGTACGCCAACCTCGAGTATTTCAACCACGGCGCGCTTACTTGTTATTTGCATATCGTTCAATTCATACAACACTGACTTTATCTCATCGAGTTTGGGTTCTAATGAAGCGTCTTGATGTGTGGAATATGATTGTGAGGGCGGAATATGTAAGCAATGAAGGTCAGGAGATCACGACGTCTTACAACAGTTTCACTGACAGCACACGGTCTCCCTTCTCGATAGTCTTGAAGTACACCCACATAATGGCTAGGCAAACGACAGCCAAAGTAGGAGTGGTGGGCGACTATATAGAGAAGTAGCTGGAAGGTGTAGAAGAACTTTTCTAAACATAGTGGCTGTCCGAAAACAGCTTATCTCAGGAACTGGAAGCATCGTTCATGTGTCCTAAGTAATTAAATGCATGGTGGATGCTGAGAGCTGACGCAAACTGAAGTCTGGATCATGACGTATAAGACCCTTCTTCAAGATTTTATATCTCAGTTGCCATAAAGGGCTTTTACAGACCTCGAGACAAAAGAAAGCAAATCGTAGCCTATGCTTCGTGTTACGTGCGTACCCCTTGCGAATGTGTCCTAGCAAAAGCCCTTCGTTTTTAATCTTTATGTGTCTCGCAACATGGCGTTGTAGGCAGTATATTACGCTGTAAAGGGGACTGTTAGGAGAAGGGGCCTTACCGTATATCGCAAACGAGACACAATTCATTTTACGCCACCATAAAAGAACACATCGCGTGGTCCGCAGCAGTTTCGCTCTAACACACGTTACGTCGGGTATCAGATTAGAAAGACAATACAGTACCGCTTTTTATCAGGAAAGAAAGTGGAACGACAAACAACAACGCTTAAAGTAATTTCTATAGCAGCGGTACAGTAAACCTAAACATCAGTAGGAATAACAGCCCACTCAGGAGTCACCAGCCATACTCATGAGCAACGAAGTCAATTTTTCGGTAGAGTAACCAGCAAACATACAACGCTCTGTATTGCGACCTTTTTTTTATCGCGTGCATGACTCTAAAGTCTTGTTGTTGCGCCATGCAAGAGAAATAATAATGCATATGAAAAGCCGGAAACAAATCGTTCATCTTTGTCACTGAAGTCACGATCAGTTTAAAATACAAAATTCTTATGAAATTCTTTAGAGATTCCCGATTCTCGCGCAATTTGTCTGCTGCTGATGTGCGGATTAGCCGCGACAGCAGCTAAAACACCTACTTGGGCATCATCATTTGTCGCAAGTCGTGGTTGACGTTTCACATGTGGCTGAACACTTCCTGTTTCCTTAAATAATGTAACTATCCGGCGAACGGTCCGGACACTTGGATGATGTCATCCAGGATACCGAGCAGCATACACAACACACGCCCGTCGGGCATTTTTATCACAATAGCCACACATCAACACGATATCGACCTTTTCCGCAATTGGTAAACGGTCCATTTTAACACGGGTAATGTATCACGAAGCAAATACCGTCCGCACTGGCGGAATGTTACGTGATACCACGTACTTATGCGTTTGTGACTATTACAGCGCCATCTATCACAAAGCGAAAAAAGTGGTCCAACTAAAACATTCATATTTCTTTACGTACTACACGAATATGTAAATAAAAATGGGGGTTCCTATTTTAAAAACGCAGTTGATATCCGTTTGACCTATGGCAGCGCCATCTAGCGGGCCAACCATAGCGGCATCTGGTTTCCCCCTTCAAGCTAGACAAGTTTCGTTCTTTGTAGTTTTTGCGTTTGATGCTTATTTCGTGAGATATTTCGCCCGGTCACGATCAATGGACCACCCGGTATAAAGAACACAGGACAGAATTACTCAATTATATTGCATTGCAATGGGTATCAAAGGTAATTCAGCTACTCCTAGCTATGGCTTTTATGCAATCTGCAAATGCTTCAAAAACCACGCTCGAGATTTTCACATTCTCTTCCTCAATAACTGCGAACTATCAATCCTACAGAAAAAATTAACACGAATTTTTGTAGGAAATTTAATGCTGTTAAATTTTTTTTACTGGAATACGCTCTGGAGACCATACTTTTCGAGTTAACTTTTGTAAGTTTTTCTTGAATAATTCTGAAACTACTGTCTCTAGCGAAAACGTATCCCAGCAAGAAATCTTTTCTGTAGGACTGACAGTCTGTGCAGAGTGAGCAAGAGAACATGAAAACTTGCGAACGGTGTTTGAAGCCTATCAGCCACTGTAAGTTTTTGCTCTCTCATTGTGAACTTAATCTTTAAACTCTTTCTACACGGTAAAAATGGTCCGGCCGCCTTGGTGCCGGTCTTATTACATTCGACGCTACATTGGGCGACCTGCGCGCCGGATGGGGATGAAATGATAACGGAGACAACACAACACCCAGTCCCTGAGCAGAGAAAATACCCGACCCAGCCGGGAATCGAACCCAAGCCGTAGGACGGCAATCCGTCACGTTGATCACTGAGCTATCGGGGCGGACTCTACATGATATTGTATTATACATTCATAGCAAATTTGCAGTACCCATTGTTTATGCGACTGTATAATATCTACAGAGTGTGCGGAAATTTACAAACTTCTAGGACTAGTAAACGGGAGTACATAACATTTTGAATAGGCGGTCCGGTAACGTCGTCCAACGGTGCTACAGAATGTCGAAGTTATGGGCGCCGGCGCCTGTAAATTTATGCAGGGTTATTACAAATGACTGAAGCGATTTCACAGCTCTACAATAACTTTATTATTTGAGATATTTTCACAATGCTTTGCACACACATACAAAAACTCAAAACGTTTTTTTTAGGGATTCACAAATGTTCGATATGTGCCCCTTTAGTGATTCGGCAGACATCAAGCCGATAATCAAGTTCCTCCCACACTCGGCGCAGAATGTCCCCATCAATGAGTTCGAAAGCATCGTTGATGCGAGCTCGCAGTTCTGGCACGTTTCTTGGTAGAGGAGGTTTAAACACTGAACCTTTCACATAACCCCACAGAAAGAAATCGCATGGGGTTAAGTTGGGAGAGCGTGGAGGCCGTGACATGAATTGCTGATCGTGATCTCCACCACGACCGATCCATCGGTTTTCCAATCTTCTGTTTAAAAAATGCCGAACATCATGATGGAAGTGCGGTGGAAGACCATCCTGTTGAAAGATGAAGTGGCACTGTCGGTCTCCAGTTGTGGCATGAGCCAATTTTCCAGCATGTCCAGATACACGTGTCCTGTAACGTTTTTTTCGCAGAAGAAAAAGGGGCCGTAAACTTTAAACCGTGAGTTGCACAAAACACGTTAACTTTCGGTGAATTGCGAATTTGCTGCACGAATGCGTGAGGATTTTCTACCGCCCAGATTCGCACATTGTGTCTGTTCACTTCACCATTAAGAAAAAATGTTCCTTCATCACTGAAAACAAGTTTCGCACTGAACGCATCCCCTTCCATGAGCTGTTGCAACCGCGCCGAAAATTCAAAGCGTTTGACTTTGTCATCGGGTGTCAGGGCTTATAGCAATTGTAAACGGTAAGGCTTCTGCTTTAGCCTTTTCCGTAAGATTTTCCAAACCGTCGGCTGTGGTACGTTTAGCTCCCTGCTTGCTTTATTCGTCGACTTCCGCGGGCTACACGTAAAACTTGCCCGCACGCGTTCAACCGTTTCTTCGCTCACTGCAGGCCGACCCGTTGATTTCCCCTTACAGAGGCATCCAGAAGCTTTAAACTGCGCATACCATCGCCGAATGGAGTTAGCAGTTGGTGGATCTTTGTTGAACTTGGTCCTGAAGTGTCGTTGCACTGTTATGACTGACTGATGTGAGTGCATTTCAAGCACGACATACGCTTTCTCGGCTCCTGTCGCCATTTTGTCTCACTGCGCTCTCGAGCGCTCTGGCGGCAGAAACCTGAAGTGCGGCTTCAGCCGAACAAAACATAAAAGTTTTTCTACGTGTCTGTAGTGTGTCGTGACCATATGTCAATGAATGGAGCTACAGTGAATTTATGAAATAGCTTCAATCATTTGTAATAGCCCTGTACATACAGGCTGATTCCTTGATGATGATACAAAATTTCTCGGATGATGGAGATTGATAAATGTATCAGTTTGAGGCAAGGGACCCTGGCTCAGAAGCGAACGTGTCGAAAGTTACGAACGAAAGTGGTTCTGATACCTCTGCCAGTGGAATACATGTACCGGTGCAGCCGTAGATATGGTAGCATGGACCAAAACAAGGAAAGAACTTCCAGTAAACATGGGCTCTAAAATGCCTACTAGACATCGTTTCTTGGTTTGGTCCATACTACCACATGTGAAAGTTAACTGCCCTACATTCTCATTAACAACAGTAATGATACATGAATTCCACAGCCAGAGGTATCAAAACGATTTTCACTTGTAACTTTCAAATCGTTCGCTTCTGAATCAGGGACCCTTACCTCAGACTGACGAATTTATCAATCTCCGTTATCCTAGAAAGTTTGTAACATCGTGACGGAATCACACTGTATATTACACAGGCCTACATTTACAGGCGCCGATGCCTATGACTTTGACGCTGTGCAGCATCGTTGGATGACGTTTCCCTCTCCAAGTCCTAGAAGTTTGTAACGCGAACTTTCGAACACCCTGTACATGGAGATTTTTTCTGTCATACCCATTCATTTTTACAAGTTTGTGACCACAAATCGCTAGACTGCCTCTTTTTGTGCAAAGAGCCACTGGACCTGTGAACCGAAGCGTAAATAGCGCGGTGCTGATTATGCCAAACTGAAGAGAGTTGTACCGACCGAAAAACAGCACACTGCAATACTCAGATGAAACCGACCGAAGTCGCAGCAGGCCGGGTTTTGGCCCGCACTCCATGCACGCTTTTTTTTTTGTCATCAGTCTACTGACTGGTTTGATGCGGCCCACCACGAATTCCTTTCCTGTGCTAACCTCTTCATCTCAGAGTAGCACTTGCAACCTACGTCCTCAATTATTTGCTTGACGTATTCCAATCTCTGTCTTCCTCTACAGTTTTTGCCCTCTACAGCTTCCTCTAGTACCATGGAAGTCATTCCCTCATGTCTTAGCAGATGTCCTATCATCCTTTCCCTTCTCCTTATCAGTATTTTCCACATATTCCTTTCCTCTCCGATTCTGCGTAGAACCTCCTCATTCCTTACCTTATCAGTCCACCTAATTTTCAACATTCGTCTATAGCACCACATCTCAAATGCTTCGATTCTCTTCTGTTCCGGTTTTCCCACAGTCCATGTTTCACTACCATACAATGCTGTACTCCAGACGTACATCCTCAGAAATTTCTTCCTCAAATTAAGGCCGGTATTTGATGTTAGTAGACTTCTCTTGGCCAGAAATGCCTTTTTTGCCATAGCGAGTCTGCTTTTGATGTCCTCCTTGCTCCTTCCGTCATTGGTTATTTTACTGCTTAGGTAGCAGAATTCCTTAACTTCATTGACTTCGTGACCATCAATCCTTGTTTATTACGTATGCCTTTATTGGTGGCACAGCACCTAACTAAATCACCCGCTTTTTCATACATTACGTTTTGAAACAAGCCGTATAAAACACACACTTTGTTCTTATTTCTTAGAGTAACCTGTACACAGGGTCAATCAAAGTTCGTGCACTCTAGTGCCTTGGGGCGATTTCTTGCATACTAACAGTACAAAATTTTGTCCCGCGCACATTTTTTGCAGAAAATTGACTTCAAAGAAAGCCAAATCAGGAACACTGTAATGACGTGTCCCACTAGTATCTTCAGTACTGTGATGCAGTGATAGCTAGTTAGTGCAGTGTACTGAGTTTTGGATTAGAATACCCGACTCCAAATTTCTTAGAATGTACGTTTCGAACACACGATTGTACGGCAGTGAGATATGGACTATGGGAAATCCGAAACAGACGAGAATCGAAGCTTTTGAGATGTGTTACCACAGAAGAATGTTGAAAATTAGGTAAGGAATGAGGAAGTTCTTCGCTGAATCAGCGAGGAAGGGAGTATGTGGAAAACATTGACAAGAAGACAGGACTGGACAGTAGGACATGCGTTAAGACATCAGGAAATGACTTCCGTGGTACTAGGGGCAACTGTGGAGGGTAAAAACTGTAGACGAAGACAGAGATTGGAAAAAAATCCAGCAGATAGTTGAGGATTTAGAATGAGATTTTCACTCTGCTGCAGAGTGAAAATCTCATTCTGGAAACATCCCCTAGGCTGTGGCTAAGCTATGTCTCCGCAATATCCTTTCTTTCAGGAGTGCTAGTTCTGCAAGTTTCGCAGGAGAGCTTCTGTAAAGTTTGGAAGGTAGGAGACGAGGTACTGGCAGAAGTAAAGTTGTGAGGACGGGGCGTGAGTCGTGCTTGGGTAGCTCAGTTGGTAGAGCACTTTCCCGCGAAAGGCAAAGGTCCCGAGTTCGAGTCTCGGTCCGGCACACAGTTTTAATCCGCCAGGAAGTTTCAGTTCAGGATTTAGTTTGCAAGCGCTACTCTGAGATCAAAAAGTTGACACAGTAGAGGAAGAATTTGTGGCGAACCGCATCAGTTAAGAGACTGATGACTAAAAAGAATAATTTCTATAGCAGTTGGTTTTTTATTCGTTATACGCAATTACAGCATGTTCTATGCACGTGTAACTATTTAATACTAACACAGAGAGTAAGATGAAAGCCTGCTGTCACTGATAGTGTATTCAAAATACTACACCTGGCCGAAGTTACTAAACGTCAAATTTATGTTTAACAACCCCACATTGATAAATTCTGTAGTTACTTCTATTCTGTGGCAGGAAATTTATTTTTAACCGATCATTTCTTTTCGTAAATATTTCTGACAGGTGTGACCAATATTTGCTATATTTAACAGGTAGAAAACTGTTGTTAAAGAAGATGTACCGTTAAAGCAACAGTGTATAGTTCAGCTTAATGAGCAGATCAAAGTTAGGAAAGAACTTACAGCCAGACCTTGAATATAACTCCAAAACCCGAATAAAGACTTCATAGCGTAGAAGCCACATCCCACAGTAAGTAGAATGAAATAAAATTACATTATATAAACACCTCATCACTTTTCTCTATTCATTCGGAAAGAAAGTAAAATAACTTTTCTCGAAATTTTGAAGCTAACGTTCTGCGTGGTGTCTGTCTGTTCTGAGACGTGCCTCCCTACCACTTTCGCGCAACGACGCTCTGAGCGTGTTTTTTTAGGGAATTGACTAATTTGAACCTGGGACTGTTGCTGGTAAGGAGACGCCAGACCACACATGGCATGTAGAGTTCAGAAGAGTTCAGAAGAGTTCAGTGAGACTAGCGATGATATAATCAAATACTTAATTATTTTAGAGTCGGCTCCACTACACTCCCTGTAAAAGAATCTTAATACTAACTAAATTTAGTGGAGGGGGTACAAGGCTTTCCTATTTTTAGTTACCCGGTAAAATAATGTCGAAAAAGCAGTTAAGTTCACCATTGGAATTTTTATTCTACTCACAAAACATTGCTTATAAATTGCACTATTGATAAAAGGAAATGTTTTAATACAGGATGGTAAAAACCAACAGCGTTCAAGAAACATGTGAACGAATATTCCCTGAATGGGTTTCCAAGTTCTACAATGGATCGGAGGATGACCTATGCCATATCACATCTATAATGTAGGTTTAAGTTAAGTTTCATGAAAGAGAAAACTATCCAAATGATAATACAGTGACCCTCAATTATCTTTAATTACTTATTTAACTTGTCGTAAGTTACAGTGGCTGATGTGGCTTCTCAATAATTATATAACATAAAAATCATCGCGTTTCTGATTTTTACTTCAAGTAGCAAATGTGAATACCACTAAGTTTAATTGACGATCGACACTAGTATTACGTAAAAAGGGGATGTAACAGATGAGACTTCTGCAGTTCTGAGTGAAGCCTTATGCGCTCTTATGTGGCATTGCGTCCGTTCATTACCTTGTCGGTGCTTAGGCAGCGTCAGGGGGCGGTGGGAGGTGCAACTCCACACACCTCGCCGTCTCGGTAGCAACTCTCTAACTTCTCTTTACTACAATTTACTGAAGTAGGTTTAAGGAAAAGGTATCTGGCTCTGCTTTCAACTGACCAACCAGGGTCTCAATGTTAACCTTAAGCTCCACCTACAAAAATTGTGTCTAGCCAATCAGAAACGTTATACTTTTCGTGGTGGGGCATTGTTTTTAATGTTTGATACGTAACAGAGACACGTATAGTCTCACGCTAGAACTTGCAGCTGGTGTGGCCCTTTTAGTGTTATCGTAAGTTCTATACTGTTCTTCAGGAGGGCTCTATCTTTTAACATGAGCTTGGGGGGGGGGGGGGGTCTTGGCGATCGGCCTGCGTTGTGGGTGTCCGTCCCTTATCGTAGGCCCTCCTAGCCTACACGGCTCTGCTCTTGGCCTGTTCTCGTTTCTCCTCTCGGAACTGCGTCTGTTTCACGGTGGGAAGGTAAGACACGCATTTCGGCGTTCTTGTGTTAGTCTGTGGTATTCCATTTGCTCACTCGTTGATCGTATTACTTTGGTTAATTTAATGTCAGGATTTTTTCGGAGCTATGTGACATACTGCCGGATTTGCTATCATGTCAGGATTTTCATGGAAGGTGTTGGATTTGCCTGACACCTTACAGCCACATCCCGTAGTATGCAGAATGAAATAAAATTACATTATATAAACACCTCATCACTTCTCTCTATTCATTCGGAAAGAACCTAAAATAAAAGTTTTTTCTCGAAATTTTGTAGTAGTGTCAATGAAGCACTTTACGGTAGTTAACAGCGAGTTTGTTTACGAATCCCCTAGCCCAAATTGCACCAGACGCTTTCCGAAAGGTAAACGGGACAGCAGAAGAAAGCACGCGTGTCCTGGAAAAAAAAGTCACCTCGTATAACCGTCTCTTCCTCCAGGAGCCCTCCTTGCGAAGAGCGGAGTAACTTCTGGGGCTGTCGATGGAGAAGGAAAGATACAGGTTGTGAGGAAAAAAAAGAGGGGAGTTGAGGGTGAGGGTGGGGGTGGGGAAGCGGGGCACGACGGCAGCAGAATATTGGTGCGGAGATGGAGGGCGGTGGGAAAACAATTTGTTATGGCGCCAGCAGCGGACTGGCTGGCGGCCAGAGCCGGCGCTGGCTGCGGCACGTGCAAGGCGCGTGCGAGCGGCGAGAGGGCGTGGCCCGGTGCGTGCTACAGCCGGACTGCCCGACAACTGGCGGAGTGTGTAAATACAAACACTACACCTGCGTCGGTACAAACACTGCAACAACGGCATGTTTACGCTTCGTTGCTCATAAGAATAAAACTGATGTGAACTAACGCGAACGCAATGTTTCGTCAGCAGCTGTAGCACACGTACACTGGTGATGTTACATTCTTGGAAGAAGGTCGCCTTTATGCATTAGATATCTTATTACTATGTTACGGTCAATCAAACTGCAACATATTCTAGTGTATTAACAGTCATCGAAGTTTTCCTTAATCACGCTTTAGCTACGTCGTTTTTATTTCAGAACAGGTGTCTAGTTGCAGTCTCTGTACTGTTGTGATCTGATTCTCCCGCAGTTAGTATACACTACCGGCCTTTCAAATTGCTACACCACGAAGATGACGTGCTAAAGACGCGAAATTAAAACGACGGGAAGAAGATGCTTTTCAGAGCATTCACACGAGGTTGGCGCATGTGGCGACACATACAACGTGCTGACATGAGGAAAGTTTCCAACCGATCTCTCATACACAAACAGCACTTGATCAGCGTTGCCTGGTGAAACGTTGTTACGATGCCTCGTGTAAGGAAGAGAAATGCGTACCAGCACGTTTCCGATCTTGATAATGGTCGGATTGTAGCCTATCGCGATTGCGGTTTATCGTATCGCGACATTGCTGCTCTCGTTGGTCGAGTACCCATGACTGTTGGCAGAATATGCAATCGCTGGGTTCAGGAGGGTAATACGGAACGCCGTGCTGGATCCCAACGGCCTCGTATCACTAGCAGTCGAGATGACAGGCATCTTATCCGCATGGCTGTAACGGACCGTGCAGCCGCGTCTCGATCCCTGAGTCAACAGATGGGGGACGCTTGCAAGACAACAACCATCTGCACGTTTAGTTCGAGGACGTTTGCAGCAGCATGAACTATCAGCTCGGACACCATGGCTGCGGTTACCTTTGACGCCGCATCACAGACAGGAGCGCCTGCAATGGTGTGCTCAAGGACGAACCTGGGTGCAGGAATGGCAAAACGTCATTTTCTCGGATGAATCCAGGTTCTGTTTACAGCATCATGATGGTCGCATCCGTGTTTGACGACATCGCGGTGAACGCACATTGGAAGCGTGTATCAGTCATCGCCATACTGGCGTATCACACGGCGTGATTATATGAGGTGCCACTGGTTACACGTCTCGGACACCTCTTATTCGCATTGACGGCACTTTGAACAGAGGACGTTACATTTCAGATGTGTTACGACCCGTGCCTCTACCCTTCATTCGATCCCTGCGGAACCCTACATTTCAGCAGGATAATGCACGACCGCATGTTGCAGGTCCTGTACGGGCCATTGTGGATACAGAAAATGTTCGAGTGCTGCCCTGGCCAGCACATTCTCCAGATCTCTCACCAACTGAATACGTCTGGTCAATGGTGGCCGAGCAACTGGCTCGTCACAATACGCCAGTCACTACTCTTGATGAACTGTGGTATCGTGTTGAAGCTGCATGGGCAGCTGTGCCTGTAGACACCATCCAACCTCTGTTTTACTCCATGCCCAGGTGTATGAAGGCCGTTATTACGGCCAGAGGTGGTTGTTCTGGGTACTGATTTCTCAGGATCTATGCACCCAAACTGCATGAAAATGTAATCACATGTCAGTTCTAGTATAATATATTTGTCCAATGAATACCCGTTTATCATCTGCATTTCTTGCTGGTGTAGCAATTTTTACGGCCAGTAGTGTATAATGTGAAAATGACGGACGCTGCTTCCTGCTCTGTAGTGAAACGGGCGCACGGAATACCGTAAAAAATGGGAGTAAGAGGCCGTTATCATTGTGTTTGAGGAGTTCACAGAAAAAAATAGCTTTGAATTTTTCTTTATCATTATTAAAGCTAAGACATTTTGGTAAACGGGATTCTCAGCTGAATCGATAGTGTTGTAGGATAGTAATCTGGGAAGCTCGTGTATCGCTTGTTCAGATTTCCCTTTGGTCTTTTTTTTTGTTCAGGTTGGAATACCTACATCTTTTAAATATAAAATTTATAAAATATATGCTAATTAAATCACGTCCACTCCATATTTTTATGAAAATGAACGTCTTTTTAGAATAAATTTCTTTATTTCCGTCCATGATTACAAAACGTTAGGTCCTCAGCCTACCGATTTCGACCAGCAATGACCATCTTCAGATCCGTTTCAAAAACATGTCCTAATATATTGGAGCCATAGTGACATCGTCAAAAGATAAACACAAATGCCACTGTGACTCCATTATATTCGGATTAAAGAAAAAAAGAAAAATAACAGATCCGAAGATAATCAAAATATCCACGGGTGTGCTGCCGGTCTATAGTGTCCAACGGGCACAATATTTCGGCGATCATACATGTAGCACACCCGTGGATATTTTGATTATCAAATACGTCGGGAGAAACTCAAGAATCACAGATCCGAAGACAATCATTGCTGAATCAAACCGGTAGGCTGAGGACCTAATATTTTGTTATCATAGACGGAAATAAAGGAAGTTATTCTACACTTCTCGTGTTGTGTCTAGGAATCCTGCATACTCGGTTCGCTAGACAAACAATTAACTCGTATTCTACATCTACATCCATACTGCGCAACACACGTGACGGTGTGTGGCGGACGGTACCCTGAGTACCTCTATCGGTTCTCCCTTCTATTCCAGTCTCGTATTGTTCGTGGAAAGAAGGATTGTCGGTATGCCTCTGTGAGGGCTCTAATCTCTCTGATTTTATCCTCATGGTCTCTTCGCGAGATATACTTGGGAGGGAGCAATATACTGCTTGACTCTTCTGTGAAGGTTTGTTCTCGAAACTTCAAAAAGTGCTACTGAGCTACTGAGCGTCTCTCCTGCAGTCTTCCACTGGAGTTTATCTATTATCTCCGTAACGCTTTCGCGATTACTACATGATCTTGTAACGAAGCGCGCTGCTCTCCGTTGGATCTTCTCTCTCTCTCTCTCTCTCTCTCTCTCTCTCTTCTATCAACCCTATCTGGTACGGATCCCACACTGCTGAGCAGTATTCAAGCAGTGGGCGAACAAGCGTACTGTAACCTACTTCCTTTGTTTTCGGATTGCATTTCCTTAGGATTCTTCCAATGAATCTCAGTCTGGCATCTGCTTTACCGACGATCAACTTTATATGATCATTCCATTTTAAATCACTCCTAAAGCGTACTCCCAGATAATTTATGGTATTAACTGGTTCCAGTTGCTGACCTGCTATATTGTAGCTAAATGATAAGGGATCTTTCTTTCTATGTATTCGCAGCACATTACACTTGTCTACATTGAGATTCAATTGCCATTCCCTGCACCATGCGTCAATTCGCTGCACATCCTCCTGCATTTCAGTACAATTTTCCAATGTTACAACCTCTCGATACACCACAGCATCATCTGCAAAAAGCCTCAGTGAACTTCCGATGATATCCACAAGGTCATTTATGTATATTGTGAATAGCAACGGTCCTATGACACTCCCCTGCGGCACACCTGAAATCACTCTTACTTCGGGAGACTTATCTCCATTGAGAATGACATGCTGTGTTCTGTTATCTAAGAACTTTTCAATCCAATCACACAATTGGTCTGATAGTCCATATGCTCTTACTTTGCTCATTAAACGACTGTGGGGAACTGTATCGAACGCCTTGCGGAAGTCAAGAAACACGGCATCTACCTGGTAACCCGTGTCTATGGCCCTCTGAATCTCGTGGACGAATAGCGCGAGCTGGGTTTCACACGACCGGCTTTTTCCAAACCCATGCTGATTCCTACGGAGTATATTTCTCGTCTCCAGAAAAGTCATTAATGAGTTTTATTACAACAAGACAAGTACTTTGATACATGTGTCGCAACCAAAGGGCGACATACAAAATAGTCTTGTTCACACCAGGCAAACACAAATCTGTATTACGTAGAGATCGTTAATGATAGAGGCTACGTCGCGTCGGCTATCGAAGTGGCCTTCCCCTAGTCGGGCGCGGCTCTTACGTCGTTTGGAACTAGGGGCCGCTGCTGTCGCGTTGTCGTCCTGAAGGGAGGTCGATCAGCGTGCGATTAGCTGACATCTTCTCGAGCCTCCTCTATTCCCGACTGGCGTCCTGGATCACTGTTCGATTCGCGACCATGTCGCAGCTTGTGGAAAGTCTTCTTGTTACTAACTACATACTGCAAGTAAAATTCCAGTTTTCATTGCAAATATATATTATTAACTACCTATGATTTATAAAAGATTGATAATTAAGGATGATTAAATTAAGAAAACGTACATTTAAAGACAAAAGTGAAAAGTTAGATACTCGTTATTTGGACTTTGTCCATTGTTTTAAGGCACAGATGTGGTCTGGCACGAGCCAGAGTGATAACAGTCGTGGAACCACGGAAAACAATTTTCGCGGCTTCGGAACACACCATAGAAATGCTGCAGTTTCACAGTTGCCACCATACCACTGCAATACGAACCCAACGGAGCTGATCTGGAGCTAAGTTAAAGGATTAGTGACGAGGAATAACAACGCATTTAAGCTGCCAGGCTTACTGCAACTAACCCAAAAAGCTTTGTCACAAGTCACTGCCGCACGCTTGCGGGGTACGTAACAGCACATTATAAAAGAAGAAGAGAACATTTGGACGCTAGGATAGATTCGTGAATTCTGTTGTTGGTCGACTCGTTATCAATGTGGCAGATGACAGTTCCAGTAGTGAATATATTTCTCCGATTCGGATATGGAAGGAGTTAAGAGATTAAAAGATGACTAAGCAGTACCTTCAGTAGCTTCAATGTTTAACTGTACGGTGAAATCCATCCAATACGCTTTTGAATCACATATAGCTCGCGAAGAAAAATTACCCTATATTTTCATTACTCTTTACTTTTAAATTACAATACTATGTTAGCTGCCGGCCGAAGTGGCCGTGCGGTTGAAGGCGCTGCAGTCTGGAACCGCAAGGCCGCTACGGTCGCAGTTTCGAATCCTGCCTCGGGCATGGATGTTTGTGATGTCCTTAGGTTAGTTAGGTTTAACTAGTTCTAAGTTCTAGGGGACTGATGACCTCAGAAGTTAAGTCCCATAGTGCTCAGAGCCATTTGAATCTATGTTAGCTCATAAAGAGAGCATGTTATGATTTCGTCTGGTCCCCTAAGAAGCGTGTAATATTGCGTGAGTTTTACCGAATATTATTTCATTTTGTTTAAGAGTTAAATGACATTCGAAGCTACATTTGCTTCTCTGCTCGAGTCTTTTTGCATCTGCTCACATCTTAATTGCATCTGCTCACATCACTGTAGGTTAGCTGGGCCAGCTGTTTGCCAGTGCTGTGCAAGTTAAAGGCGCCCGATAACGTTGTTATCCGGGGTCTCATCGCTCGGCCGATGTGCTCGTAACCAACAACGTAACATGTATCCCTATTATTGTAATCGACTGTATTCGAGACAGATTGGCTTCCGCTCGCCGTGATACTAAATCCAATGAGATTCCAGCAAACGCGAAAGAATACATGGTGTAATGCTTACGTAACATTTATCTTTATAATGAACACAGTATAGGCTGTATTTTTTTTGTCATCAGTCTACTGACTGGTTTGATGCGGCCCGCCACGAATTCCTTTCCTGTGCTAACCTCTTCATCTCAGAGTAGCACTTGCAACCTGCGTCCTCAATTATTTGCATGACGTATTCCAATCTCTGTCTTCCTCTACAGATTTTGCCCTCTACAGCTCCCTCTAGTACCATGGAAGTCATTCCCTCATGTCTTAGCAGATGTCCTATCATCCGGTCCCTTCTCTATCATTGTTTTCCACATATTCCTTTCCTCTCCGATTCTGCGTAGAACCTCATTCCTTACCTTATCAGTCCACCTAATTTTCAACATTCGTCTATAGCACCACATCTCAAATGCTTCGATTCTCTTCTGTTCCGGTTTTCCCACAGTCCATGTTTCACTACCATACAATGCTGTACTCCAGACGTACATCCTCAGAAATTTCTTCCTCAAATTAAGGCCGGTATTTGATATTAGTAGACTTCTCTTGGCCAGAAATGCCTTTTTTGCCATAGCGAGTCTGCTTCTGATGTCCCCCTTGCTCCGCCCGTCATTGGTTATTTTACTGCCTAGGTAGCAGAATTGCTTAACTTCATTGACTTCGTGACCATCAATCCTGATGTTAAGTTTCTCGCTGTTCTCATTTCTCCTACTTCTCATTACCTTCGTCTTTCTCCGATTACTCTCAAACCATACTGTGTACTCATTAGACTGTTCATTCCGTTCAGCAGATCATTTAATTCTTCTTCACTTTCACTCAGGATAGCAGTGTCATCAGCGAATCGTATCATTGATATCCTTTCACCTTGTATTTTAATTCCACTCCTGAACCTTTCTTTTATTTCCATCATTGCTCCCTCGATGTACAGATTGAAGAGTAGGGGCGAAAGGCTACAGCCTTGTCTTACACCCTTCTTAATACGAGCACTTCGTTCTTGATCGTCCACTCTTATTATTCCCTCTTGGTTGTTGTTGTACATATTGTACATGACCCGTCTCTTCCTATAGCTTACCCCTACTTTTTTCAGAATCTCGAACAGCTTGCACCATTTTATATTGACGAACGCTTTTTCCAGGTCGACAAATTCTATGAAAGTGTCTTGATTTTTCTTTAGCCTTGCTTCCATTATTAGCCGTAACGTCAGAATTGCCTCTCTCGTCCCTTTACTTTTCCTAAAGCCAAACTGATCGTCACCTAGCGCATTCTCAATTTTCTTTTCCATTCTTCTGTATATTATTCTTGTAAGCAGCTTCGATGCATGAGCTGTTAAGCTGATTGTGCGATCATTCTCGCACTTGTCAGCTCTTGCCGTCTTCGGAATTGTGTGGATGATGCTTTTCCGAAAGTCAGATGGTATATCGCCAGACTCATATATTCCACACACCGACGTTTTGTTGCCACTTCCCCCAATGATTTTAGAAATTATGATGGAATGTTGTCTATCCCTTCTGCCTTATTTGACCGTAACTCCTCCAAAGCACTTTTAAATTCCGATTCTAATACTGGATCCCCTATCTCTTCTAAATCGACTCCTGTTTCTTCTTCTATCACATCAGACAAATCTTCACCATCATAGAGGCTTTCAATGTATTCTTTCCACCTATCTGCTCTCTCCTGTATATGGCTGCGAATGGTGGCGTACTAGTGATTGCACAGTTCAAATGGCTCTGAGCACTATGGGACTTAACGTCTGAGGTCACAGTCCCCTAGAACTTAGAACTACTTAAACCTAACCAACCTAAGGACGTCACACACATCCATGCCCGAGGCAGGATTCGAATCTGCGACCGTAGCGGCCGTGCGTTTCCAGACTGAAGTGCCTAGAACCGCTCGGCCACATCGGATCGCACAGTAATGAACTATCTGGACTCTATTACTAAAGACCGTTCAAAAGGTAAGTCGCATAAAATATTTTTTATTCAAGACAACCGGTTTCAACGGTCTTGCAATAAAAAATATTTTACTCGACCTCTGCTTTTGAATGGTTTTTAACAATTAAAATAAATCGTCTTCAGTACTCTCATAACGAGAAAATTCAAACTGCTCTCCGTCCCACATTCCGATTTAGGATTTTAGTGGTTACCGTCAGTCACGCGTAAAATGAAAGAGGCGATAGTTCTTTCGATAGGAGGGCAGTATGTGAGTACAGAATTACGAGATAACCAGGCGTAAAATGCCTGTGAGGCATCAAAACGAATTTCGAAACCAAACTCTTACTAAACACGCCCATTGTGGATGACTGTGAGAAATTGTTTCTCATGGACAAATCATATTCTATAGATAATTCCTTTGGCGGGTATATTGGGCTATAGTCAGGGAAGTGTTCCTCTACTGCTCACAGGTTGGTAAGGCGACAGTTTCTCACAACCAGCTGGTTGATAGTTTCTCGTAAGCAATGAAAGGCGAGAAAACAGGCAATGTTTCTCTGGCTACATCGGGACGCATTTGGCCGGCTAGAATCCTCCCACTCAGAATTCAGCACTGTTTACTTACATCGACCGAAGGTTATGCTGTCAGATGAGTCTTTAGTACAGTCGGAGGTGTACGTTGGGTTGGAATGGAATAGCCTGGTTGTGCGCTGGCGAATGAAACTTCGTCTCGGGATAAAGCTACGAAACATGTCGTCTGTCCGCTGTTGTCTCATTGGCTGTGCCCAAGCAGTAACTGACGGCACTGCCACGCCTCCCTGACACCTCTGCTGTACGGAAAATGCAAGTAAGACGCTGGTCCCGTGCTATTTTATCCATGTGTTCTAAGAGTTGCCATCGGCCTTGTCGCCGTGCTAACACCGGATCCCTTCAGATCGCCGAAGTTAAGCGCTGTCGGGCTCGGCTAGCACTTGGATGGGTGACCGCCCGGTCTTCCGAGAGCTGTTGGCAAGAGGGATGCACTCAGCCCTTGCGAGGCAAACTGAGGAGCTACTTGGCTGAGAAGTAGCGGCTCCGGTCACCAAAACTGACATACGGCTGGGAGAGCGGTGTGTTGGCGACACGTCCCTCCATATCCGCATCCACTGACGCCTGTTGGCAAAGGATGACACGGCGGTCGGTCAGTATCGTTGGGCCCTCCGAGGCCTGTTCGGACGGAGTTTAGTTTAGGTGTTTGCGTTACACAAGTTGTAGCCTCCCCATAGGAGCCGATGATTTTGAGACACAGGCAACCGTAACGTGTCGTCTGACATAAATAATTTTACAGACTGCATTGTGTTTATTTTATTATAATAATTAACATAGATTTCGGAACATCGTATCACATGAGACTAGCCTGAAAACTCACCTGTAGAGGACCGTCGATCGCCCATAAACGCTCAGCGGAGGCGAATTGACGTCCGTTCTTCAACCATCTGAGGTCGTCTTTTGATGTAGCTAAGTCATGGGACAACATCGTCTCTGCGATATTCAGGATTCACACCAGATTGTGTCAACATTCCTCAGGGTGGGGCGTAAACAGTATAAGTTGCCAAAATTATACAGCCAGTACTTCTCGATGTGCTTGACAAAGAAGTCTGATGGATTGTTCTCTATTTTTCTGTTCCTAAAAGACAGATATTTGTAGGATTATTAGTAGACGCAATTCTGTTTACACTGTCAACTGACGGTACACGACCTTGCTTGTATATTAGGCCCCCCCCCCCCTCCCCGTGACATAGACGCGGCGGTCAGACAAAAGTAATAGACGAGCCAGACAAATGTAAACACTGGACGTGTACAACGACGTTGCGCGACGGTCAGGTGCTGCCGAAACAAGCGATGCAAACAGCCACTGGGTTGTCAATAGTGCGTAATTCGTTCTACATAAACAATGAATTAAGTTTTCTCTTCTACAACTTTACCATAATGGTGATCGTAGTAGTGAAGAAAAGCTAACATCAAACAAAGTGTGTTTCCCTTAGTACAAATTCAACCAATTACCACGTAATTTGTTTTCATTAATTACAATCAACTGTTTCGTCATTTTACATCAGTATCACAAAGAAAATTGAATTCAGATTATTTTCCTTTTGTACAACAGTACCCTAACGAAAATAAAACCCACGTTACTTTGTTTCCTCTTATACCAATACTAAAATAAGGGTTCAAAATGCCTACCATTCGATTCGACACAAGCTTCATTATGGCGAACACAGTTTCGGTGCACTCGTTCAGACACAGGCACGTTTACCTTTATGGTACTTGCAACATCGAAAATCCTCTGCGTAAGCTCGTCCACAATGTTTATTTGCTGAGTATAAATAAGTTCCTTTATATGTCCCGAATAGTAAAAACAACTGGCTTTGAATCAGGACTGAATGCTGGCCAACGACGTGGACCAAAACGTTCTATCCATCGTCCTGGAAATCGTTTATTCAAAAATCATCTTTCTCTGTGATCAATGTGGGGTCAGCACCATCGTGGAAGAACCGCATGTTATGACATACAAAAAATCTTCTAATACAGTTGGTCGCAATCATTCCTCTAGAGAGGTTCGGTAATTGTTACGACTCAGTCGTGCAGGTAAAAAATAATGCCCAATAATGCAATCATCGATTATGTTCAAAAATGGGCGTGAAATCTTTTGGGACTTAACTGCTAAGGTCATCAGTTCCTAAACTTACACACTACTTAACCTAAATTATCCTAAGGGCAAACACACACACACCCATGCCCGAGGGAGGACTCGAACCTCCACCGGGACCAGCCGCACAGTCCAGGACTGCAGCGCCTCAGACCGCTCGGCTAATCCCGCGCGGCAATCATCGATCACATCCGCCCATGTATTTACGGACCAGCTGAGCTGAAAATGTGTTGCTACTACTTGGCGCGGATTGCGTACACTCCACGTGTGCATGTTATGGAAAGTAGTTATTCCGCCGTGAGTGAGAAACACTTCATCTGTGACGAGTACTCTGCTTACAAAATCATTTTTAACAAAAACCAATCAGCGAATTCTCGTCACGGAGGGAAATCTTGCCCTTTCAACGCTTGTACGCGTTGAGAGTGATAAGGTCGCAGAGTGGGATGAACGGCAGAGATACAACCACTTGGCGGGCGATGCTTCTAGTACTCTAAGATCTACGTGGATTCGGTCCAGAATTCGTTCCTCAGCTTCCAATGTACGTTCTTCGCGTTGTAGGTCTCTGCGTTCGGCGCGGGGCAGTATAGAACCGGAATCTCTCAATCTATGCAATTAAATACGTTCTCTTAAGTAACAACTTGTCATGATTTATTTAATAATAAAATGGAAGCCTATCAAAACAGACAATACGTTTCGTATACAGAATTATATGTAAAATGGTAAAGGTAACTACTGTACTACGGTACGTATAAATTGCCTAATTATCGAGTTACGGTAGAGAATTATGGTGACACAAACCTTTGGTGAGCAGCAACCAATGTCGACCGTGTAGGAAGTCTTCGTTGTGGGAAACGGTCTCGATAAATTCGTGCAGCTGCCCTCGCATCACCTTTTTCCTGGCCATACATTAAATAAATATCGCATAATTCAGCGATAGTAAATCACCCTTCCATCCTTACGTTTAACCGAGAAACAATAACGTCTGCACAGGTAACTCGACGGCTGTCAACGATCGGCGTATGACAATGGCTCAACCACGCACGTCTTAGTTGCCTATGTGTTTGCGACCCACCCTCTCGATGTCAGTACCCACAGCTGTAAACAAGACGTACCGATCGGTTTGGTAAGTACACCTGTGTTGGGGTAGGGGGCGGTGCAAGTACACCGTAGAGTTGTGATCCTGTTTAATGAGCTCTCTCAGTCTACTGTACATGTTTCTACATGTCACGTCTAATCTGGATGCACCGTCCCGTGTCCAATAGTACAAACACTTTGTCCCCAGATGATTTTTTTTTTGTGGGACAACCGTAGGAAATGGACATACATGTTACTAGACGTTTTACGAGGTGCATTCAAGTTCTAAGGCCTCCTATTTTTTTCTCTAATTAACTACTCACCCGAAATCGATGAAACTGGCGTTACTTCTCAACGTAATCGCCCTGCAGACGTACACATTTTTCACAACGCTGACGCCATGATTCCATGGTAGCGGCGAAGGCTTCTTTAGGAGTCTGTTTTGATCACTGGAAAATCGCTGAGGCAATAGCAGCACGGCTGGTGAATGTGCGGCCACGGAAAGTGTCTTTCATTGTTGGAAAAAGCCAAAAGTCACTAGGAGCCAAGTCAGGTGAGTAGGGAGCATGAGGAATCACTTCGAAGTTGTTATCACGAAGAAACTGTTGCGTAACGTTAGCTCGATGTGCGGGTGCGTTGTCTTGGTGAAACAGCGCACGCGCAGCCCTTCCAGGACTTTTTGTTGCAGTGCAGGAAGGAATTTGTTCTTGAAAACATTTTCGTAGGATGCACCTGTTACCGTAGTGCCGTTGGGAACGCAATGGGTAAGGATTACGCCCTCGCTGTCCCAGAATATGGACACTATCATTTTTTCAGCACTGGCGGTTACCCGAAATCTTTTGGTGGCGGTGAATCTGTGTGCTTCCATTGAGCTGACTGGCGCTTTGTTTCTGGATTGAAAAATGACATCCACGTCTCATCCATTGTCACAACCGACGAAAAGAAAGTCCCATTCATGCTGTCGTTGCGCGTCAACATTGCTTGGCAACATGCCACACGGGCAGCCATGTGGTCGTCCGTCAGCATTCGTGGCACCCACCTGGATGACACTTTTCGCATCTTCAGGTCGTCATGCAGGATTGTGTGCACAGAACCCACAGAAATGCCAAATCTGGAGGCGATCTGTTCAACAGTCATTCGGCGATTTCCCAAAACAATTCTCTCCACTTTTTCGATCATGTCGTCAGACCGGCTTGTGCGAGCCCGAGGTTGTTTCGGTTTGTTGTCACACGATGTTCTGCCTTCATTAAACTGTCGCACCCACAAACACACTTTCGACACATCCGTAACTCCATCACCACATGTCTCCTTCAACTGTCGATGAATTTCAATTGGTTTCACACCACGCAAATTCAGAAAACGAATGACTGCACGCTGTTCAAGTAAGGAAAACGTCGCCATTTTTAGTATTTAAAACAGTTCTCATTCTCGCCGCTGGCGGTAAAATTCCATCTGCCGTACGGTGCTGCCATCTCTGGGACGTATTGACAATGAATGCGGTCTCATTTTAAAACAATGCGCATGTTTCTATCTCTTTCCAGTCCGGAGAAAAAAAATCTGAGGCCTTAGAACTTGAATGCACCTCGTAAATCAATTACTTGCATTCTACTAAAAGGAATTTTTTGACAGCTTGTACTGTTTACATGGTGTATTTCAGGCTGTGATTCATATATGAAATGTCTGATGCAGTCTGTGAACAATGGAAATTCTCACTTCTTCTGTTACCCTGCAGCACATTAAAGTATTTTTTGCTTAATTAAATATATATACTTTTTTTGGCTGAGTAGCGACCAACATACTGCTGACGAATATGATACTTCATGAGAATGCAGGCTTTATCGGCGAATCTCAATGATAAAATCTTCTCTGGTTGACAGCCGAGTCAATGTGATGTTCCCCGGCAACTTTTCAGCAAGTTTCTTACTTGCCATCTTCAGGCGAATGCATTGACTCGGCTGTCAACCCGAGCAGATTTTATCACGATACTATAGTAAAATAAATGTATAGTCATCTGAAGAAGGGCACTAAAAATATTATTACTGTAGATAAGAATTGTTGAACGTGGCAGTTCACCTCAAAAAAATACTCATTTCCTGACGAAGTAAACACTACGGCAGTAGACGCAGTTAGGCTGCACACGAGGGGTAGCGACGCTTGAAATTCATCTCCCTGCCCCCTCTGCTCTCTCCCTCCCCTCCCCCCGCTCCAAACCATGAGAGGGCGGGGATGATTTATGGCGGCATGTGTCTCCGAGATTTGCCCTCGCTCACCCGCCTACAAATCCACCCTCTGCCTGCATACTGACAGCCCCGGGGGACACTCGAGAAGACAAACACCGCCAAATTCCGGAGCACGATCAGTAAGGGCCGTGTTCTTCACACGCTGCCGTGCGTGTGGGGAACGAAGGGACCTCGTTTACCTATACGGGCGCCCTGCTAGCTACCATATGTACCTGTAGTGTTATTTTCTGCATCCGCAGCTGCTTCTGTTTCTTGACATTTCCTTTCAAACAGCATTTTCTATTAACAGGAAGTTAATCTGGAAAGTAACTGAATTACGATCTTTCTTTCATCACTATGACGTAAAATAGTCCAGTTTTTTTTGCTGAATTATGTTAATCCATACACATTAATTTTGCTCAACGAAGCTAATTAGTAAATCTTAATACTTTTATGGTAACTTTCTCAATCCAGAAAACAGTTAACAATTATTATTGTTAAAAAAGATAAACATCCACGCGACGCGGCAGCAACAACAGCGGCCTCTGTGTTACGCAGCGGACGAACCCAGTCGGCAATGGCGCTCGCTCGCGTCACACGAAATTAAAAAAGAAATTCTTGTGGAAGGAGTAATTGAATAATATTCCATTAAATGGTTCAAATGGCTCTGAGCACTATGGGACTTAACATCTGAGGACATCAGTCCCCTAGAACTCAGAACTACTTAAACCTAACTAACCTAAGGGCATCACACACAACCACGCCCGAGGCAGGATTCGAACCTGCGACCGTAGCGGTCGCGTGGTTCCAGACTGAAGCGCCTAGAACCGTATTCCATCACACAAAGTGTAGTTGAATTTCACATTACTTGTGATTCTGTTAGACCACCACTATACAGGATGGTTGCGGGGCCTCGGCTGTAGAGTACAAAATGCCAAACCAAATCACTTTCAGCCGTCTGTGTTTCCAATTTCATTTTATTTTTGCTACCAGTCTCAGCGTTACAGTACGCCATCTTCAGGCCCCCCTCAGGATACCTGTTACTATATGCTGGTCAACATTTCGATTGTACTAAAGGTGAGATTCTTTCTACACGTCGGTCTGGGGTCCTGATGATGGCGTAGTGTAACGCCGAAACTGGTAGCAAAAATAAAATAAAATTGGATATATAGATGGCTGACATTTGATTTGACATTTTACTCGTGATTGTTACAGTGTCAGGAGTACAAATGCTAGGGTCCACAATTTTGTGAAATTACAAGCTGAACTCTGAAAGCCACTGCAGGGCTTACCTATTTTCTCTTTTTTTTCCGTGTATAGATCGAGGGCAGAACGACTGTCTATAGGATTCTATAGGCGTCCCAAATTCTCTCATCTTATTCTCATGACCCTTATGCGATACACAAGATGTAATGGGTGTAACTGTAGATATTTCTGTTGGTGACGGAGGCAGTGTACTGGACAACATTACGTCAGTATTTACGTCATTTTCAGATCAATAATTATAGCTATATCTAGTCGTATATTTTTGGGCTGGGTAGTACGTATCTCCAAGAACATGTAGCAAGAACAATCCACTAATGCTTGTTTTTCTGCGGGGCAGCAGGTTAATATTGAAGTTTGGATGCGTTAACTCTAAACTGTTCGTCTTTATCGACGGGGGTACTCCAGCTGATGCAGTTAATGTGATGTGTTTCTAGGAAAAACGTTTCACACAAAGAATTAACAACCAGTACACCGATGCTTGTGCATATTAAAATACTTCATATGGAAATATCTGCACTTGGACACAGAGACAGACAGACACACACACACACACACACACACACACACACACACACACACACACACACACACACACACTGTATATGATAGTGACAGTAGAATGTTCAGACAGTTCTCACTCAATACAGGTTCTCCATACATATCCAAAAGAGTTTTGTGAGAACTACGTCTTCTTTCTTCGAATAATTCCTGTTTAAGTTCAACGACCATTTTCTGTTGCAGTTTAGTATGTGAAACATCGCATTATTAAAACCCTAGGCGAGCGTCTGAAGGTGTCTGCTGTCATGCGTGCTTGGAAAGGACTCCAAACACTGGAACAGTACTCTAGAACTGTTGTTGTTGTTGTGGTCTTCAGTCCTGAGACTGGTTTGATGCAGCTCTCCATGCTACTCTATCCTGTGCAAGCTTCTTCATCTCCCAGTACCTACTGCAACCTACATCCTTCTGAATCTGCTTAGTGTATTCATCTCTTGGTCTCCCCCTACGATTTTTACCCTCCACACTGCCCTCCAATGCTAAATTTGTGATCCCTTGATGCCTCAAAACATGTCCTACCAACCGATCCCTTCTTCTAGTCAAGTTGTGCCACAAACTTCTCTTCTCCCCAATCCTATTCAATACCTCCCCATAGTTACATGATCTACCCACCTTATCTTCAGCATTCTTCTGTAGCACCACATTTCGAAAGCTTCTATTCTCTTCTTGTCCAAACTAGTTATCGTCCATGTTTCACTTCCATACATGGCTACACTCCATACAAATACTTTCAGAAACGACTTCCTGACCCTTAAATCTATACTCGATGTTAACAAATTCCTCTTCTTGAGAAACGCTTTCCTTGCCATTGCCAGTCTACATTTTATATCCTCTCTACTTCGACCATCATCGGTTATTTTACTCCGTAAATAGCAAAACTCCTTTACTACTTTAAGTGTCTCATTTCCTAATCTAATTCCCTCAGCATCACCCGACATAATTTGACTACATTCCATTATCCTCGTTTTGCTTTTGTTGATGTTCATCTTATATCCTCCTTTCAAGACACTGTCCATTCCGTTCAACTGCTCTTCCAAGTCCTTTGCTGTCTCTGACAGAATTACAATGTCATCGGCAAACCTCAAAGTTTTTACTTCTTCTCCATGAATTTTAATACCTACTCCGAATTTTTCTTTTGTTTCCTTTACTGCTTGCTCAATATACAGATTGAATAACATCGGGGAGAGGCTACAACCCTGTCTTACTCCCTTCCCAACCACTGCTTCCCTTTCATGCCCCTCGATTCTTATAACTGCCATCTGGTTTCTGTACAAACTGTAAATAGCCTTTCGCTCCCTGTATTTTACCCCTCCCACTTTTAGAATTTGAGAGTATTCCAGTCAACGTTGTCAAAAGCTTTCTCTAAGTCTACAAATGCTAGAAACGTAGGTTTGCCTTTCCTTAATCTTTCTTCTAAGATAAGTCGTAAGGTCAGTATTGCCTCACGTGTTCCAACATTTCTACGAAATCCAAACTGATCTTCCCCGAGGTCGGCTTCTACCAGTTTTTCCATTCGTCTGAAAAGAATTCGCGTTAGTATTTTGCAGCTGTGACTTATTAAACTGATAGTTCGGTAATTTTCACATCTGTCAACACCTGCTTTCTTCGGGATTGGAATTATTATATTCTTCATGAAGTCTGAGGGTATTTCGCCTGTCTCATACATCGTGCTCACCAGATGGTAGAGTTCTGTCATGACTGGCTCTCCCGAGGCCATCAGTAGTTCAAATGGAATGTTGTCTACTCCCGGGGCCTTGTTTCGACTCAGGCCTTTCAGTGCTCTGTCAAACTCTTCACGCAGTATCTTATCTCCCATTTCATCTTCATCTACATCCTCTTCCATTTCCATAATATTGTCCTCAAGTACATCGCCCTTGTATAAACCCTCTATATACTCCTTCCACCTTTCTGCGTTCCCTTCTTTGCTTAGAACTGGGTTGCCATCTGAGCTCTTGACTGATCCTGTTAAAATCTTCTGGCGATTTCCTTTACAAACCGGCTACCCTTTCCTAGAAACCTTGCTAAAATTCAAAGTATTTCGTTCCGCTTACCTAACACCTATTGGTGTTCGTTCCGTATCGTCTCTCTTCTTAGTATTGTCCTAAGATATTATGGTGGTTTTCCACACAGTCTCTGTATTCTAATCGGATGCTATTCCCTTCTTTCTCTTTGTTATAGCAATTCCCTTGCATCTGCCCAATTTAAAGAAAGCTACCCTCTACTTTCGAAGTTTGAAAGAAACTTCAAGTTGTTCTGCGTGTCCTTAAGAATGTCTGCAGTTATTTCCTGTTGGCGCCAAATGTCAGAAAGTTAAAGAGCACCGTACGGATAATATTATTTGTGATGTTGGACTTCTGCCAAATATGCAAATGTCTGGTAAAATATTGAAAATGAAGACTTCTTGTTTCAACAAGTTGTAAAGAAAAAAACACTGGCTTTTCATGTTGGGTAATATGGAACGTTAGTACGATGCAGAATTTTTATTTGTGTACGAGAGAGTCTATTAACTAAATTCTCGTGTTCACTGTAACCCACAACGCGTGTGCGTATTCATTTCAAGTTGGACGGACAGGGGACATCTTGTGACTACTAGAAAGAAATTAAAGAATCGTATCACATTGTTGTCTGGATGACACCTCACTGGAAACCTTTTCTTCTTTCGCAAACAATGGCACCTTTCCTTCGCGAATCCTAAGAGTTGTGGATTTAATCCAGAACACTGGTACAAAGTCTGGCGATCAGAAACTTTAGGCCACGACCTCTCCTCTCCTTGTCGACCAAACACTGGCGAAGAGAGTTTCTTTTGCCATCAGGATTCGCCACCTGTGAATCGAGTGCATCTGCAGAGGCAGGTATGACGTGCACTTAGGAGGACAGATCCAGCGTACACAGCCACAGAAATGGTGACAATTGGAAACCGGCACACACAGAAAGAGAGGTGATTATTTACTGAACAGTCTGCAATCTCCAACCGGGTGGCCGCCCGTTGTGGCCGAGCGGTTCTAGGCGCTTCAGTCCGGAACCGCGCTGCTGCTGCTACGGTCGCAGGTTCGAATCCTGCCTCGGGCTTGTATGTGTATGCTGTCCTTAGGTTAGTTAGGCTTAAGTAGTTCTAAGTCTAGGGGACTGATGACCTCAGATGTTAAGTCCCATAGTACTCAAAGCCATTTGAACCAACCGAGTAACAGCGTCATCCTGAAGCATATTTACAAGACGTTTCCTATCCGTCACAATTAGATGAAGACCTATTTAAAAAATTAAAAATCGAAGAGTTAAACAATCGATGATGACATAATAAACAAAAAATGTCCTCTGCCTCTAAGGTATCTCAGTAGTATTAAAACTAGGCTAATGTCAGATGCGTACAAAAAAGCAATATGAAATTGTACATGTACAGAACGCACCACACTTGAATGAACACTTAAGACATTATGGAATAAGATAGATTGTGCTCCACCCACCTTACGGCTTACAGAATATGTACGTGTAAATAATTATAAATGAGTAATAATGTTCAGTGGTCTGCTATAAATCTTGAAATAAAAGGAACTGCAGTTTAAATTACCGCTGACATCTACGCCAGAGCAGCGGGGTTCTAGGTCAGTCGGAAATTTATTTATTATTTGCTGCTGCCATTTACAAATGACCAACCACCTAGTTACTAACACAGGTCGTATTGTCACAATATGAAATCGTACACGTACAGAATGTGGAATTTATCCGATATTTCTTATTTGTAATGGGAATTCATAGTATTGCAGCTACAAAATACATGCAGACTTAAAAGTAATTAAGAAATGAAAATATTAAAATTATCGGTTTATGTATAGAAGACAGAAATTTACGACGATGAAAAGAGGTCACGACATATTATCACTTTATGAAATATTAGAAAAGCGGAAAAATTTTCTAAAATGGTAAGGAGAAACAGATGATAATAGGAAAGTAGATAGATTTGTATCAGAGATCCCACCACCTAGCTATGCTAGGTGTGAGGGCTCGGCAAATCATCGATCCTCTCACATTCGAGGAAGCGTACAAAAAATTTTTAATACACGGTTGATAACTTTATGTGTATAGAAGAGCGTTGTATTATCCTTACATTTGTTACTGGTGATATGTGCTTTACACACGGGCGTAATCGGTACGTTATTTGGCATCTTTGAATTCCTTATTTCTACGTGTTGTGTGCACGGTTTTTGTGTTGTCTGTAAACCTGGCTAGGCAAGCCGAAATCTGGATTTGCCAAATAAAACCTACAAAAAAAAAGGACATCTGATTGCTGTGCTCTATAATTTACAAATAATATCACAGTCGCTGAGTGCATCAGCTTTCCTAATGGAGGGTCACCTGACCTAGTGCAATTCTTACTGGTAGAGGTTTGTGCACCATGCAATTGTTATTCGTATATCTCAAATCTCGTAAAAACTGCAATACTGAATTACAAATTACGTCAACAGTCCTTAAAATTAGCATTTTATTGCCAACGATCTCCTTTGCACGCAGATGAAAAAAATTCATCCTGCTGCAAAATTTTAGAAAGCTATGAGGGATGAGGACGGTGTGAGGACTCCTCGTAGATGCCTTCGCACTTTAGTTTTCTCTCGTGACTGTCATACACTGAAAAGCCAAAGAAACCGGTACACCTGCCTAATACCGTGTGGGGCCTCTGCGAGCACGCAGAAGTGCCGCAACACGGCGTGGAATGGACTCGACTAATGTCTGAAGTAGTGCTGCAGGAAACTGACACCATGAATCCTGCACAGCTGTCCGTAAATCCGGAACAGTGCGAAGGGGTAGAGAGGCAAGGCATCCCAGATACGCTCAATAATGTTCACGTCTGAGGTGTTTGTTGGCCAAGGTGTTTATACTCAGAACAGTATTTCTGGAGCCCCCCCTGTAGCAATTTCGGACGTATGGGGTGTCGCATTGTCCTGCTGGAACTGCCGAAGTCCGTCGGAATGCACAATGCGCATGAATGGATGCAGGTGATCAGACAGAATGCTTACGTACGTGTCACCTGTCAGAGTCGAATCTAGACGTATTACGCGTCCCATACCATTCCAATTGCACACGTCCCACACCATCACAGAGCCTCCACCAGCTTGAACAGCCCCTGCTGACATGCAGGGTCCATGGAGTCATGACGTTGTCTCCATACCCATACATGCCAATATACTCGATACAATTTGAAAGGAGACCCGCCCGACCAGGCAACATGTTTTCAGTCATCAACAGTCCAATGTCGGTCTTGACGGGCCAAGACGAGGCGTAAAGCTTTGTATCGTGCAGTCATCAAGGTGGTCCTTCGGCTCCGAAAGTCCGTATGGTCGATGTTGAAAGGATCGGACGCTGACACTTGTTGATGGCCCAGCATGAAATCTGCAGCAATTTGCGGAAGTGTTGCACTTCTGTCACGTTGAACGATTCTCTTCAATCGTCGTTGGTCCCGTTCTTGCAGGATCTTTTTCCGGTCGCAGCGATGTCGGAGATTTGATGTTTCACCGAATTTCTGATATTCACGGTACAATCGTGAAATGTGAAGATGCTATCTGTTCTTTCGGACATGAGTTTAAGCAAGTTGGCCAACAAACTCCCCAGACGTGAACATTATTGAGCATATCTGGGATGTCTTGCAATGTGCTATTCAGAAGAGATCTCTTGATATGTATCAACGCCTGTAAGCAGTAAAGGTCTGGATTTCATTGTAATTTCTTTCTACGAGAGCTGCAAGATCACCAATGGTATCTGTTTTTTAGGACTTGCCGGAAGAACAGACACCATCTTCATATAGATAAGGCTTACCGGCCAATGATCTCCTTCAGTGCGGATGCACTCACATTGCCCGAACTCTTACGGGAGTCGGTAGACTGACTAATAATAATAATAATGTCGTGTGACGAGGGCCTCCCGTCGGATAGACCGTTCGCCTGGTGCAAGTCTTTCGATTTGACGCCACTTTGGCGACTTGCGCGTCGATGGGGATGAAATGATGATGATTAGGACAACACAACATCCAGTCCCTGAGCGGAGAAAATCTCCGACCCAGCCGGGAATCGAAACCGGACCCTTAGGATTGACATTCTGTCGCGCTGACCACCTTTTTTTTTGCATTTTGTTCGCTGTTGATCGTTGTGTTTTTTCGCTGCGGACGTCACATGACATCCGGTTCGTTCGTTTGTTGATCCTTCCACTCAGTTTTTTCTATTACAGAGGCCAACCAGCTCTCTGGCCGAACACGCTGAGCTACCGTGGCGGCTGACCACTCAGTTACCGGGTGTAGATTGACTGCCGCGAGTAATGTGTCTAGTGAGCAGGGGCAACAGAAATGTAGTGTGTGGGCAGGAAGTTGGGAATGTGTGTCTTACGGGGAGCGTGCCAGAGGTAAGTCCTGCAGTCGCCCTATCCTCTGAGTCTTCGGTGGCTCAGAGGGACAGAGCGTCTGCCATGTAATCAGGAGATCCCAGGTTTGACTCCCGGTCGGAACACACGTTTTCAACTGTCCCCGCTGATATTTATCAACGTCTCTAAGCAGCTAAAGGTCTGGATTTCATTGTAATTTCACTGGTGAAATGGTCGTACGGGAAAAACGCCCATTTAATCGCTACCTCGGAGATGCTGTGCCCCACCGCTATGTGCCAACTATAACACCAAGTTTCAACTCATATAAATCTTCATAACCTTGTCATTGTAGCAGTAGCAACCGATCTAACAACTGCGCCAGACACTTGCTGTCTTACATAGGCGATGCCGACCGCAGCGTGTTATGCTGCCTGTTTACATACCTCTGTGTTTGAATACGTATGCCTGCACCAGTTCTTTGGCGCTTCAGTGTATCTGTTTATTAAAGTGACTGTCTGTATATAATTAACAAGCAGCTACACAAATCTTTGTACTTAGTTCATGTAGTCAGTGATAGTTTCAAACGTAACCTTGTTTATTTCCTTTCTTTTCAAGTTTTAGACTGCAATGACGCCGATAAAGTCTACTGGGACTTACGCACCGCTAAGCACGTAGTACAGTGAGCAAGCTCATAGGTTTTTTTTTTTTTTTTAAGCTTTACATTCGATTCGATTCTTTTTACAAATCGTAATTCTCGTCATACAAGTGTATAACGAGAGAAATTCGCATAGGTGCAACCTGTTTGGAATCCGTAAACCTGACTCTGAGGAAGTTAGAAAGTGTGTACTCATTTCTCATGTGACACCGCATCAGGAGCAGCGCTGTTTGAACTAAATGCTTACTGCCTCCAACTTGCGTGCCTAAGTTACTCGGTGGGAGGCAGCCAACAGATACAAACGGCCAGAATTCATTCTCCGGCAATCCAGGGATCATTTTTTTTAATGATTTAAGCTAGATTTATTACATTACTTAACCTGTTAGATATTTAAAGATTGAGGAGTTAAGAAATAGATCTCGATGCATTTAATTTCGAGAGCAATAGCCGTTAAAAGATATTAGACATACAATACACAAATTTATGTTTTTCAGTTGTTCGTTATCAAACTTACTTGGTACACCTCGTCGAAGAGGAGGCTGCTAGGAACACTCACCTGTAAAACGAAAAGAAGGGCGACAGTTAGACACAGCGAAGTAGTGTTAGTTACAGTCAGCATTTTGACAGTTTACACAGAAAAATTACTGACGTTCTACAGCTCTGATGACAGTGAGTATTGGTGCCACACATGGAGGTTAGCCACAGAATTAACGACCAATCAGTGACGTGATTAGATGGGGAGGCAAAGTTCTGATACGAAGGACGGAGCAGAAAAATTTCCGTTATCTGCCGGGAGGAACCGTTACCCGCTTTTGCCTTGGGTGATTTGAGGGTAGCCACGAATATCCTACATCGAAACGGCCGGACATCAGAACTAGAATCCAGTGCCTTACCAACCGTGCCACCTCGCTCATTAAAAAATTTTAATATTACACATGTGACATAGTTCATTGTGTCTTCAACAATTAATCAAATAGAAAATGACTCAAAACTTTTTCAATGGAATTGATCAACCTTGTTCATAAAATTATTCATTAATCATATGACTGACTATCTAGACTTAATAATTGTTTTCGTTAGATTAACATCATATAGCTGAGAGAGTCGTGAAGCTGACAGACCAGTCTTCTTTTCAAGCTAACTAAACATATGTATCTTAAATGCTGGAACAGCGATGTAGGGAAGTGAAGAGCTAGCAGCTGGAATTTGTTCCTGTAGGTTCATTTCGGCACATACATCAGCAGCATTGTCACAGTAATGTCTGTGAACCACTCGACAGAGATTATTTTCTAATTTTTTTTTTACCATTCACGAACACACTGGGGAGGTGGAAGAGGGGACGCAGTACGACTACATGTACCTCTCTGCAAGCTATCATTAGACCCTACATCCACTATCACTAAAGAGAATCGGAACTAAAGGACCGCGTATTACATTCGTGTTGTACATGTACACAACCTCATACCATTCGTAAGTGGAGTCTAAAGACTTAACTGAAATTTTTACGAACACAAGTCTTTCAAGACTTTTTAACATTTTTTCGATAATTTCACGGACGCTTCAGTCAAACCTGCGGCCATTATATTGTTTTATCCACTAAAGATAACATTTTGAAAAGTCTCAATTTTCACGATGACAGCTTTCCAGCGATATCTAATACTTTCCGCTAAGGTATTACGAACAGGGGTCATATCTCCATGTTTCGAGACGTATCTGGGAAGATCTCTGATCGATAATAGTCCATGGTTTAGCCCCTCTGGGAATCTGGGCTTCAGTTACAGATATTGTAGGTGTCGTAAGACACACATTTACTGGATTAAATGAAAAAATTAATTGAAATAAATGCGTTACCAAAGTAGACGTTATCACAGTTCCACTGATCCTTCACATGTGGACGAAAGATTTGAATTACAACGCCCGTCGTATTTCTTGTAGATGAGATGGATGTTTTCCGGTAGGAACGTTGTGTTTAAAATGAAACAATACTCTTAATTACCTTCTGGGATATAATTTGGGTTACTATATCCATACGTTCCACGTTCCTGCAACAATTTTGCACTTTGACACTGACTACCGTACAGAAAATTTCCCCTAGCAATCTTGTGTGGATTTAAAGTCACTCATAAAGCGATCTGCAGTTATAACAGCACTCTAGTTGCGTTAGATGCTACGCCCGTCCACTTCATTTATCATCCCAACAACTTTGTTCTTTGGATCCATTTCTCATCTTAACAACTTCTTTTGTCATCCACTTCATTTTCCATCTTAATAACTTCGTTTCCGCTCGTCCCATTTTTCATTGCGCAGCGAGATGCTGCGAATTAAATGTCCAATATCCAGTACCAGGAACAGACCTGTTATCGGCGTGTTATATTTCCAATAACTCGCTACAACTTCGTCTTCCATAGGAACTGTCACACTGATTAACGGCTTCTGACGCCTAACTTGAAATTTTTACGATGAGAAATTTGCTTCTTATAGGGCGTAAGGATATAGAATTGCACTGACTTTCAAGCCACTGAAAAGCAATTTGAATTGTCGGTGATAACCTGTTCTGTGAAGTGTTAAGATTTGCATAAGAGCTGTCTGCAGTTTGTGTTTGGGGAAAAGGGATCTTTTTTTCCCTATTAAGCTTATTAATTCTACAGTAGTTCACTTCCTAACAAAGATGAGATACTGGACTGAGGGAAGTGCAGCTAACGTTGACGAACAAGCAGGGATACTATTCACCAAAAATCTGAACTGCAGCCACAACCAACGAACATAATTAAAAATACGAAACAGAAGGCGTATTTTCAACCTCAGCCTTTATGAATCCTACTCTAATGAAAGGGTTTTTGAAATGATGACTGGTAACGAAGGTAGTAGTATGCTGAAGTTTCAGAATTATTCGTGACAGTCACTTCTCACGTTGGTAATTTGGCGTTACGTATTCGCATATTGTGTTTAAGGCCCTTGAGGCTAATTTTTTCGAAGACGCGCATTATCTGGTCGAAAGTTTCCTGACACCTGTTAGTGGTCATTAATACTGGGTGTAGCTTGAACTCTCCTGGGGACACTTTAAATGTGGTTTCTGAATTTCTGTGGAGGAATGGCAGCCCATTCTTCCGTAACGGCCGAAACCAGAGAAGGTTGGACGATGAGGACTTGCACGAACTCTACGTTCTAACTCATCCCAAAGGTGTCCCACTAGGTCCAGGTGTGGACACTGGAATTTTATTGCCCACAAAGCACTTCATCACATTTGCCGCTTTCTGACAGGATGCACTTTGACTGTGACAGCTGATACAGTAATCGCCACCCAACTATTCCACTACTGTACGCAGTACAAAAGGTTGTAAAATGTCTTCATATCCTTGCTCATGTAGCTTTTTCTTAAGCGCAGTGAGAGGTCCACAAACCTCACCGCGAAAGACACCCCCGTACCGTAATACTATCTCCTCCGTACCTCACTGTTGGCGCTATAACGGCGGTAGTTAACGTACTCCAGGCATTCGCCAAACCCAAATCCTTCCGTCACATTACCCTACGTTATAGCGTGATTAAACGCTCAAAATCAATCGTGTCCAGTCATCCACTGTACAGCGGCGTCTATCTTTACGTCGCCGCAAGTTTCGTCGCTTAGCACTGAGTATATAAATGCGTGGCTTATGAGAACGTGCTTGACCTTTGTGTCCATTCTTTCTACCTCCTTACGTACAGCCACTGTGCTAGCTGAACTGCTGGCAGCATTTTGGAACTCCAAACTGGATTCATGCGATTTCTTACAGCCAATCTTCGCAGTGCTCGACGGTCCCTGTTCGTCACTACCTCAGCTGCTCTTGGTTTGTCTGTTGTTGTTCGTTCGCGTTTTTGCTTCACATTACCTGCAAACGACTTGGGCAACTTTAGATGGGTTGCAACGTCCCTGACGGATTTTTTATTGAAGCGGCATCCGCTGACTGGTCCTATTTCGAAGTCATTGAACTCCTTTGATCGACCAATTTTGCTGTTACTGCTTCTGTAGTGATTACTTATCACTCCACGCCTATACAGGTGGGTCCATCCCTCAAGATATCCAGCTGTCAATTCAAATGGTTCAAAAGGCTCTAAGCACTATGGGACTGAACATCGGAGGTCATCAGTTTCCTAGAACGTAGAACTACTTAAACCTAACTAACCTAAGGACATCACACATAGCCATGCCCGAAGCAGGATTCTCTCTCTCTCTCTCTCTCTCTCTTTCGCTCTCTCTCTCTCTCTCTCTCTCTCTCTCTCTCTCTTTCTCTTTCTCCTTTAAAAAATTTTACCAAGGTAATGACAATCTCACTTTGTCGTGTTGAAATTGAAACAGCGGATATACAAACGCCATTCGGAGAAAACAAACGATAGCAGATTAGCCAGCGAAAATCAGTTTCTGTTAGAAGCTTCCATATCAGGACAATACTAAACCAGCTCTTCTTGAAGACCTATATCCAAAATTTTACATCTGCTATTCTACTTTTGCTGCTTACTCGCGTGTTCTGTACTTCATGTTGAATAATCTGAAAGTGTTGTTTACGAAAGATTAAACTATTTAATAGCCTCCTTCCAACTCATTTTTTCTTCTGAACTCCATCAAGAGCTTCAGTAACTTTAATGGACTCCACTTTCTTTCATCAACCAACCAGGTTATGCTCTTTGTATATGCAAGAAGATCCCATGAGAATAAGGATGTGCACCAATACAGACAGGCAGTTTAAGCCTGGATTTTATTAAGAGAATTAATTTTTAACCAACCATCTAACTGAAACGGTTTAATCACAAGCCTTAATCGTAAACCAGACTATTCGAGAGCACATTTTGGTTGACTGGCTTACCTGCCAATGCCTGGGAGCAGTAACGGATCATGTAGCAAAATGTGAAAACGTTTCCCGTTATCAAAACATAATGGAGAACTGATAAATAACACGTGAAGAAGGCGACTTATGGTCCGCGTTACGTAGTGGTGGAAGCCTGAAGTACTGTTTACACTTGGTCTCACTAAAGTTCGGGGGAATGCGCAGACAAGCGACCAGGCGGTCCTCTTTAGGGCGGGGAAGTCCAATTTACGGCACATTCCTCTAATAATAAAGAAAGGAATGTGAACCTCACAAAGGGCTAGCGAGGCTGGATCAGCCGCCAACCCCATGGAAGACAACGAAGCTGAAGATCGATGGAAGTCGGCCATGTCACGTCTCCGTTACCCGCCATCCGAGGTCCTGCACAGCAAACAGCTGGAATCTGTCAGGGGGGCCGGGGGGGGGGGGGGAAGAAGGAGGAGAATTAAGTGATTTTTGTTTTATACGATAGGATCAGTAGGAGAATTCAGACAACTGGCAATTTGTATTTGCATTATGCTACAGTTGTATTTGTTAATCACCTTTCCAGGCATCCTCCCCCCTCCCCCCCCCGCGTCACTGTGGCTTCATGTAAACATCCCTTAACACCCCTTGAGGTGACAACCGCGTCTCTGACGCCCTGGGTTTGCACAGTATGGCGCAACGCGCTCTTCTCTACATGTTTGCTCTGGTCGAGATAAGGCTGCGTCGCGTTTACCTCACTGTTTAGCGTCGTAAACATCTTTGTACGAGAAGAAATGCGCTGTGGGTGTGTACCTGTAGTTAATATTGAGTATAGCTGAATTTTATTCAGGTTACAAATCAGTGTTCACTTAATTTACAAAGCAACCAACTGAATATCATTTTCAGACGTGCTATTTCTCTTCAGAATTTCAGCTGTTCTCTGTTTTAACACTGGAGGGTGCTGAGAATGCCGCTTGCTTTGCGACGCTCTCATCCACACGATCCAAGATTAACTGAATGAAACTCATCGGAAGAAAATAAAGTGGAAAACTTAGACTTTTTGTCTGTATATCCAGAAGGATTGCATTTTAAAATGCCATGGAAGCTTTATATCAAGAATTTCACTGTGTTCATATTCTACTCTTTTCATATTGTAGGTGGTTAAAAATGGTTCGAATGGATCCGAGCACTACAGGACTCAACTTCTGAGGTCATCAGTCCCCTAGAACTTAGAACTACTTAACCCTAACTAACCTAAGGACATCACAGACATCCATGCCCGAGGCAGGATTCGAACCTGCGACTGTAGCAGTCGCGCGGTTCCAGACTGAAGCGTCTAGAACCGCTCGGCCACACCGGCCGGCTTAGCTGGTTAAATACCCATTACTGCGTTTACGGTAAAAATTGGAACTCTAGTGAAACTCAGTGTAGTGTACCAAGACGTCACCGGAAAAGAAAAGAACCGAAGCATTTGAGATGTGCCACTACAGCAGAATACCGAAAATTAGATCCACTGATAAGGTAAGGTGTTTCTCCACAGAGCCGGGGAGGAAGGGAATATATGGAAACAACAAAGAACAAGAAGGTGCAGAATAGTAGGACATCAGGGATTAACGTGCATGGTATGAGAGTAGCTATAGAGGATAAAAGCGGTACAGGAAAACAGAAATTGGAATACATCAAACAAATAATTGATGAAGTAGGTTGCAACTGCTACTCTGAGATGAAAAGGCTGGCACAGCAATGGAATTCGTGGCGGGCCATATGAAATTAGTCATAAAACTGAGAATTACAATAAATAAATAAATAATGTGTAATTTTTTCAATCTGCATATCGCTGCCTTTTGTTCACAAATTACCGGTTTTCGGCACTGTCGCCCATTTACAGATTATATGTTCTAGACGGTGAACCTGTCAAAGGAACTGTCGGTTCACTCTCATATATGGAAACAAAAAACAGCTATCCACAGCCTGAAAAAATTAGACGGTTTTGTATAATTTCTTCTTTTGTGAAGCACACGCTGTGGTTAAGTTATATGACAACCTAAGATTATGTGCCAAACCAGCACCCGAACGTGGTTTCCTGCGATTATTCCGGTAACAGACGGCGTCTAATGGACCACTTCGTACCATCCAGGCTGCTCATAGGTGCTCTTGTGATACAGGACAACGTATATAACAGAGAATTGAGTTCATCACCATCTCACGAATGTTGCTTTGAGCTTCCACGCTCGTGAATCTTTGCAGGTTTTTCGGAGGACCAAGTGGCCAGTCGAAGCTTTGATCCAGTCTGTTTCTGCCCAGTGTGTTGAGACGGCGCCATTTAGTGCGAGGACTGGAGACCTGGGACTGATCTTCGGTCTCGCACATAATCGTCACTGACGCTGTCACCCCGAGAGCCTTGCATCTGGCTCTCTTTATTACCAACGAACGAAAACAAACGGGCCAAGCGTGAGAACTTGAGGAACACGAGCAACACTTCGTAGCGAGGCAACCTGACACGTTGTAAGGTGTCGCGCTCTCGAGGTCGACTGGTTGTCCTTGTGTCCGCTACCGGTTGGACCGTTGTTAACCATAGAGCTGCATTTTATTCAAGAGCGTCAAGAAAACTACGAGGGCAGTTCAATAAGTAACGCAACACATTTTTTTCTGAAACAGGGGTTGTTTTATTCAGCATTGAAATACACCAGGTTATTCCCCAATCTTTTAGCTACACAACACTATTTTTCAACGTAATCTCCATTCAATGCTACGGCCTTACGCCACCTTGAAATGAGGGCCTGTATGCCTGCACGGTACCATTCCACTGGTCGATGTCGGAGCCAACGTCGTACTGCATCAATAACTTCTTCATCATCCGCGTAGTGCCTCCCACGGATTGCGTCCTTCATTGAGCCAAACATATGGAAATCCGACGGTGCGAGATCGGGGCTGTAGGGTGCATGAGGAAGAACAGTCCACTGAAGTTTTGTGAGCTCCTCTCGGGTGCGAAGAATTGTGTGAGGTCTTGCGTTGTCATGAAGAAGGAGAAGTTCGTTCAGATTTTTGTGCCTACGAACACGCTGAAGTCGTTTCTTCAATTTCTGAAGAGTAGCACAATACACTTCAGAGTTGATCGTTTGACCATGGGGAAGGACATCGAACAGAATAACCCCTTCAGCGTCCCAGAAGACTGTAACCGTGACTTTACCGGCTGAGGGTAAGGGAGTGGGTGTGGCGCCACTCCACTGATTGCCGTTTTGTTTCAGGTTCGAAGTGATGAACCCATGTTTCATCGCCTGTAACAATCTTTGACAAGAAATTGTCACCCTCAGCCACATGACGAACAAGCAATTCCGCGCAGATGGTTCTCCTTTGCTCTTTATGGTGTTCGGTTAGACAACGAGGGACCCAGCGGGAACAAACCTTTGAATATCCCAACTGGTGAACAATTGTGACAGCACTACCAACAGAGATGTCAAGTTGAGCACTGAGTTGTTTGATGGTGATCCGTCGATCATCTCGAACGAGTGTGTTCTCACGCTCCGCCATTGCAGGAGTCACAGCTGTGCACGGCCGGCCCGCACGCGGGAGATCAGACACTCTTGCTTGACCTTGCGGCGATGATGACACACGCTTTGCCCAACGACTCACCGTGCTTTTGTCCACTGCCAGATCACCGTAGACATTCTGCAAGCGCCTATGAATATCTGAGATGCCCTGGTTTTCCGCCAAAAGAAACTCGATCACTGCCCGTTGTTTGCAACGCACATCCGTTACAGACGCCATTTTAACAGCTCCGTACAGCGCTGCCACCTGTCGGAAGTCAATGAAACTATACGAGACGAAGCGGGAATGTTTGAAAATATTCCACAAGAAATTTCCGGTTTTTTCAACCAAAATTGACCGAGAAAAAAAATTTGTTGCATTACTTATTGAACAGCCCTGGTACATTGGAACAGGTCAACTGGCAGTTTGTTATTTTCGTTTCTGGAATTTGTATTTACTTTGGATGTCTCAAACGCATTCAGGTCTGCCAAGCTGTGACATCATCTGAGGCACAACGCACGCGGGCGTTTGACTGGCGCAGACAGCTTGATACCTCAGTGCGCAGTGTGCCTCTCTGGCTGTATTTGTATAAGAGCGCAGTGGACCGCCAAACGGAACATTCTGGGAACGGGACAGCGCTTGTTTCGCCTCAACTTGGTCACGTGCCCAAGCTTGCGCGATCCACAGCCGAAATCCACTCCCATCCAAATCCTGCGCTACAATACAAATCCCCATCTGGTATCTACATTTCTTTCCCGCCAATTCTCTGTATTGCTTACGGCGATTGATGGAATGATTCCTTAGAAAGAGCACAGCCGACTTTATTTCTCCATTCTCTTCTTCCTCACAGCGAGCTTTTGGGCTGTGTACAATGACCTCGTCTTCGACTGGACATTAAACTTCCTTTATACAAGATAAATCGTATTATTTGATGAGAAACATGGCGAAATTTATCCATAAATGAAAACAGTATCCTCCTTTATGTATGGGTCGATATACTCGTTAACGATGCAATTTGCTTCGTAGTATTTTATGGTCGACGCAGCCAGAGGGCAACAGTAAAGATGTGGTCTTTTGACAGAGGGACACCATTAAGGACTCATGTAGATTGCAACACGGCCATATGTAGTTGCAGTCGTCCTGCGTGCAGACCACAGAGCGCCCTGGCCATGTTCCAGCGAAACGGGAGTACGGCTCTACTGTAAGTGCGTTTCCACTCTAGCACGCCTTCTTTGACACAGTAACGAGGCCAGACGTGAGTCCGCTAGCGTCCGCGGAAGATAACAAGGAACTGGCGGGAGCGTAGCCAAAGCGTACCCGCTATTCGTGTCCCGGCGAGACGTCACGTAGCGCACAAACGGGAATGCATACAGCCACGACTGCACGGGCGGTTTAAACTGTCGCAGTTCGGAAGCCTTATATATTCACATCTCCGTACTGTGCTGTTTTATTGACGGCAGTGGTAAGCTTTGACTAATGACGACTGTAGCCGTGAGTAGACGGGCCACAGCGCACCTAGCCGGCCGCAGTGGCCGAGCGGTTCTAGGCGCTTCAGTCTGGAACCGCGCGACCGCTACGGTCGCAGGTTCGAATCCTGCCTTGGGCATGGATGTGTGTGATGTCCTTAGGTTAGTTACGTTTAAGTAGTTCTAAGTTCTAGGCGACTGATGACTTCAGATGTTAAGGGGCTCCGGAAAGGCTCAAAATCATGAAAAGTTCAATTTTTACTTTTTTGCGTTTTCTGAATCTGCAGACTATTACCTTTTAATAGATATATGATTTATTCAATTCCGAAGACTACAACTATTTTTAAATTTTTTTTGAAATGTGTTCTACATGGGCGTGACCCACTGTGGCGCTGTTAAACTGCTGTCAAATGGTGTTATTATTAACGTCCGTGTTCATCAGGTACATTTTAGTGATGTGGGATAAAGTATGTGTTGTGGCTAAACCTATTTTCAGAGACTTAGCAGCACCTGAACTGTTGCAAAAGGGTATTCACGGAAAAACTCAAAACCCCAATGAAAGTGTAAATAGTCGAGAAGCCCCAAGCCTGTATTTGTTGGAATAGAAACACTTCACTTTGGTGTGTATGATGCTGTTGCGACTTTCAATGATGGAAACATTGTAAGGTGCAAGGTATTTAGAAATATGGGAATGAAGATAGGTTCTAACATGGTACGAGCGATGCTTGCTTTAGACAAGGAACACCTTCGGGCTGCAGACAGGGCTGTAAAGAGTCTAGAAATACAAGCAAGAGTAAACAGGAGGAGGAACAAGAGGAAGCTGGAGGAGGAGTTTGCAGAGGATGAAGATAATCCATCCTATGGACCTGGAATGCACTAAAAAGTTAATCCAATCTTTGTCGCTCGATTCCCAAAACTTTTATTTTCTCATACTAATTACATGTTTTCTAAGGATCTTCCCAACGTATTTGTTTCAAACTTTCAGTAAATGTTACACAGTACCTTCTGCATAATTTAACACAGCCTTTTTCCAAAAAACTGTATATTTTTGAATATATAAATAAAAAATTGCAAAAAAATGTTGTGAATTTTCATTACAATTGAAAAAAATCATCTTTAATAACTGATTATAATTTTGTAAAATCCCTGTGTTAAGTTGTAGCCCATATTCCAATAAATAATCTGTAAAAAGTTCAACTTCCTACCTCAAATACTTTGTGAGGAAAGATGTAATTTATAAGCGTTATTTTAACATTGCAAGTATAGGGCGTTCCGGAGCCCCTTAAGTCCCATAGTGCTCGGAGCCATTTTTGAACCAGCGCACCTAATCAGTCACCTTGACGCTGGAAAACAATATTCGGTGGACACAGATATTACTGAGAAGCTCCAGCTGGCAACTGGGGTCAGAAGATCCCCCCCCACACCTTTCCCCGCACACACGCATAGCTCTGCTCTGAATTAACCACAAAGCATAGCGACTGGATTGGATGCAGCGACAGTGTTATTGGAAGACCTAACAACGCAAAAAGGACGCCCGTACGGCAGAAGGCGATACGCATCGATTGGACAGTACGAGGACGTCGAAAACGCTTGATGCAGTGCATGATTCATCTAGAAGGTGGGGGGTATTATCATGTGGCGCCTTTCTGTACGAAATGGGGTCTTTGGTACGTCCCCCAGGGGCAACAGTTCTGTTGTTCGCCTACAGCAGTCTCTACCTTCAGTAAGACGCAGCACCACCCTAACGCTTCCGAATTCTTCAACGAATTCTCTGCACGTGGTTGGCGCTCTTGTACAGAGAATTTCCGTGGAGTCTAGAGCTCTTGCTAGGATACCAGGCTTTTCACGGGTGGCATAGAGACACACTAACAATTTGTTACGTGACCAGCAGTGTATCACAGTGTGCTGTAATGCACGAAACACGTTACTAGGAATTAGTTTCAGTACACGCTGAAAGGTTAAAAAAACTGCGACCATTCACTTTTTATGATAGTCTTTTTTGCCTTTACAACTTTCAGGCTAGTTTGCCCATCTCCAGACGAGGACCAGCTTAGGTTGGCATGTGAGTAGTTGAGAGTTCGCGAAGCCGACGAATGTGAAAGCAAAGAACTGCCCAAAGTGTCTTGGGATCCACAGAAACGCCAACACACCCCATTCCAACACAAGAGTCTCTCTCTTTCACAACTGTCACAAACTCCTGTCTACCGGTACACGTCTATAACCCAACACCCAGCACAACACAACATTTATACAGGGACCGTCACTTCCGGGTGTTCTTCCGAGTTGTTGGTTCCATTTTAAGCACAAGTTTCAACTGCCGAACCAGCTGTCTGTCGTTTTCACGTGCTGCGAGTTCCGCTGTTACGTGTATTCGTTGACTGGACTTTTTTTTTTTTTGTTCCACGTCTCTGGGATGGAGAACGTGTGGCTGTTGTTGCGCGATACAATCCGCTTTTCAGCCATGGAGGTTGGAATGTAATGCTGTTTTGTCACAGTTTATTTCATTAAATGGGGATTGTTTTTCCTTTTGGTTGGATTCATTCCGTTTCATCTTGGGTGTATTCTTTCTTTTCTGAATATTCAATACCTTATTTTATTTTATTTTTTGGTGGGAATACTCGCCCTGGATTCGCCTTACAGCTTGAGGAAAACCACCAAAACCTCCGACCACACTGTTGGTCTAACGCCGATATTTATAACCGAGTTCGATTCCCGACGTTCATCACGATCTTTGATCATCTTTTGTATTTCAGAGTTCACACAGATATTCCGTGAAACGCAAATTATCCCACCGGTTAAACTGAAACCTCCGTCTCTGTTTATGAGTTTTTGTGACGGCTTTATTGTGGTTCAAATGGTTCAAATGGCTCTGAGCACTATAGGACGTAACATCTGAGGTCATCAGTCCCCTAGAACTTAGAACTACTTAAACCTAACTAACCTAAGAACATCACACACATCCATGCCCGAGGCAGGATTCAAACCTGCGACCATAGCGGTCGCGCGGTTCCACACTGTAGCGCCTAGAACCGCTCGGCCGCCCCGGCCGCCTTTATTTTGACAGACTTCTTAATTATGCTATCCCTGAAACATGGTGTTTGCATAACATACTCATCTCAACGTATTTCAGTCTTTAGTATATTCGAGACAGCGCTCGGTGACAGCGTATCTGCTTTGTTGTTCTAGTCGCAGGTTTCGTTGATGTAAGTTGGCTAAGTTAACGGTTGTGAAAGTAAACAGCCTGGTTGTTGTGTCACACTGATTTTTACCTTAGCTGGAGGTCTAGGTTAGGTTAGGTGACGTTAGCATGTCACTATGAGTTGTTGAAGCCAACGACTGTGACAGCAAAAAACTATCCGAAGTGCCTTGGCTCCACAGAAATGTCAATCTTTTCCATTTCTGAACAACTTTCACACACTGCTCTGCGCAGACACGAGAGTACCTTATGTGGCGATCCTTGTAAGTGTCCGAAGTGTATGCTGGTTCATAATTAACCCCTCTAATGCGCCTCTACCAAAACTGGCAATTTTTCGTTACTGATAGCGAGATTGGAGATCGGTAGTTGCGGCGGAGGAGGCGCTGTGATCTCCACAATCTCAATCATAGCTGCTACCACGCAATCCAGCTGAAGACAATGAAAATATAAACAATAATCCTGTTCAAAGCAGTTACGTCTTTCGCGACAAAGTCTTGTTGAAGGTCGAGCGGTAAGTACTCTGCACTCCTCACAACTGAAAGAATAGGAAAAGCACTGTCCAAATATTTCAAAACATATACAGGGTGGTCATAAAATGTCTGAAACGCTTGTAGGGACATTGCAGAACTGGTTGTACTGAGCCCACCTTATATATTTATTTCGACGAGAAAATATATACCTGCAAGCCCATCAACGTCTAAAGCACAGCAAATAACGCATTTTTACTTCCTTTTATTCCAAACAACATAGAATTTTTTTTCGTCAGATAACCCTGACCTTTTCACTGATGAAATAACTTTCATGATACAAGTATGTCTATTTATGTTCTTATTCATGCGTAGCGTAGGCTTTTTCTGTGTAAAACATAAATACCTTTTTGCTTTCACATATTTCGTCTCTTTTAGGAGAACAGCAGAAGGAAATTCACCACAATCTCATGGAATTTCTTGCGCCTCACAAAATCAAAACAAACAACATCAAAAGATTAACAAGACACGAAAGCACAAAAACAATTTCTACAATAGGCCAAGAGAACTCTACTAGTGTCAGACATAGACCTTGAACTGAGGAAGAAATTTCTGAGACTGTACGTTCTGAGCAGAATATTGCGCGGTAGTGAAACATGCACTGTGGAAAAACCGGAATCGAATCATTTGAGATGTAGTGCTGCAGACCTATGTTGAAAATTAGGTGGACTGATAAGGGAAGAACTGAGGATGTTCTCCACAGAATCGGCGAAGGACAGAATATATAAGAAGGAAGGACAGGATATAAGACATAAGATATCACGCATTAAGTTCCATGGAGCTGTAGACGGTAGAAACTGACAAATAGGTCAGAGATTCCAAAATGAGATTTTCACTCTGCAGCGTGTAATGGTACTTGAATTACGTAACCATTACGGCACCTCACCACAACCTCTCGATACCAGCAATATTCTACTGTGTTTCTGTAAAATAGTTAACATACTTCTGTGACAACATCCAGATTTGATTTCATTAATGTAGAGGTGCTTCGATACATCGATATGTATATATTGCAATGATATTATTCTTATGTGTATTCTTCCTTTTGTCACTCTGATCTTTGACGTACTTGTAACTCTGATTTTTGGGCGCGTAAGCGGTTATCAGAGAGTCAAGCTTTGGTGGTCATGTTAAAAAGACGCAAATTGTAGTCAGTTTAAGAAATGTGAACTTTAACAGTGAGGAAGATATTTTCAAGTATGTTTTATATTGTGAAGCGATGTTTTGGAACGAGTTACGTGATATTGCAACAAAAGTAATAAAAAAGAAGTGTAACTTAAATTCGGAGTGCTGATTACTTTTTTACATCACCATTGTCCTAACTTGCAAAAGTTTAATCTTCAAGATTGGTTTATGAAACACATCTATAAAACTTTTGAATATTGCAGAATAACACCTAGGCCTCTTTGCATCCGAGCTTGGAATCATCACTACCTAGATTTTCGACGATTGAGCCACGAGTTCACAACGAGACCAGCATGGGAAACACGAAAAGGTGATATCAGCACACACTCCGCTGCAGAGTGAAAATCTCATTCTGGAAACATCCCCCAGGCTGTGGCTAAGCCATGTCTCCGCAGTATCCTTTCTTTCAGGAGTGCTATTTCTGCAAGGTTCGCAGGAGAGCTTCTGTAAAGTTTGGAAAGTAGGAGACGAGGTACTGGCAGAAGTAAAGCTGTGAGGACGGGGCGTCAGTCGTGCTTCGGTAGCCCAGATGGTAGAACACTTGCCCGCGAAAGGTAAAGGTCCCGAGTTCGAGTCTCGGTCCGGCACACAGTTTTAATCTGCCAGGAAGTTTCAGGTCAGAGGTTGTAATACACCCAGTAAGTAATTGAGGAGGTAGGTTGCAATTTGCTACTCCGAGATGAAGAGGTTGTCACAGGACAGGAATTCCTTTCGGGCACCATGAAACCAGTCGGAAGTCCGATGACTATCAGACGCAGCTAAAATTTACGTCTTCACACACTGCATAGTTTATAGATCCCTAACACGTTCGCGACATGGTTGGCTGCTGATCTACGCGCGGGCACGAGAGACACGAGCACTTTGAGTAGCCGATTTTGATCGTGTAAAACGGGCTATGGCGATTGTTTCTATGTACAGTGCGTCGGCTCATCTCTCGGACTGCAAACACTCCTTACGTACGACACAAGAAAGTGGTCGTCTATATTCAGCCTGCGCGCACCGTCGAAATGACGCGCTTTAAGGTACGGCACGCCACAGTAGCAGACGAAATGCGAACCTCAACGGGCGCAGGCAGCAGCGCCGGTCCCGCGAGACACCTGCTGCAGCGCATTGTTACTCTTATCTGGGGCCCGCGCTGCTTTATGGCTGATAATCCCGCGCCGAGTACACCGCAAATTGCAAACAGGCGAAGCGGCGACCCACTAACGTCTGCTCGCAACGTTCCTTCCGTACCACACTCACGTGCCATAAACTCGTGACACGTGTACGCAGAATCTGAAACAGTGCTCCAAATAGCACTGAAAGCGGCTGTAACGGAAGCAGCTGGAAAATATTCGTGAAGCAAAGAGACCCCCATGATTAAAATTTTATTCAAATTCGTTGTAGCCAATATATCTATGAGATTATCTGATTGCTCCTGCTTCTCAGCATAATGAAGAAGGATAAAAATGCCGGCCGGTGTGGCCGAGCGGTTCTAAGCGCTTCAGTCTGGAACCGCGCGACGGCTACGGTTGCAGGTTCGAATCCTGCATCGGGCATGGATGTACACTACTGGCCATTAAAATTGTTACACCAAGAAGAAATGCAGATGATAAACGGGTATTCATTGGACAAATATATTATACTAGAAGTGACATGTGATTACATATTCACGCCATTTGGATGCATAGATCCTGAGAAATCAGTACCAAGAACAACTACCTCTGGTCGTAATAACGGCCTTCATACGCCTGGGCATAGAGTCAAACAGAGCTTGGATGGCGTGTACAGGTACAGCTGCCCATGCAGCTTCAACACGATACCACAGTTCATCAAGAGTAGTGACTGGCGTATTGTGACGAGCCAGTTGCTCGGCCACCATTGACCAGACGTTTTCAATTGGTGAGTGATCTGGAGAATGTGCTGGAAAGGGCAGCAGTCGAACATTTTCTGTATCCAGAAAGGCCCATACAGGACCTGCAACATGCGGTCGTGCATCATCCTGCTGAAATGTAGGGTTTCGCAGGGATCGAATGAAGGTTAGAGCCACGGGTCGTAACACATCTGAAATGTAACGTCCTCTGTTCAAAGTGCCGTCAATGCGAACAAGAGGTGACCGAGACGTGTAACCAATGGCACCCCATACTATCACACCGGGTGATACGCCAGTACGGCGATGACGAATACACGCTTCCAATGTGCGTTCACCGCGATGTCGCCAAACACGGATGCGACCATCATGATGCTGTAAACAGAACCTGGATTCATCCGAAAAAGTGACGTTTTGCCATTCGTGCACCCAGGTTCGTCGTGGAGTACACCATCGCAGACGCTCCTATCTCATGCAGCGTCAAGGGTAACCGCAGTCATAGTCTCAGAGCTGATAGTCCATGCTGCTGCAAATGTCGTCGAACTGTTCGTGCAGATGGTTGTTGTCTTGCAGACGTCCCCATCTGTTGACTCAGGGATCGAGACGTGGCTGCACGATCCGTTACAGCCATGCGGATAAGATACCTGTCATCTAGACTGCTAGTGATACAAGGCCGTTGGGATCCAGCACGGCGTTCCGTATTACCCTACTGAACCCACCGATTCCATATTCTGCTAACAGTCATTGGACCTCGACCAACGCGAGCAGCAATGTCGCGATACGATAAACCGCAATCGCGATAGGCTACAATCCGACCTTTATCAATGTCGGAAACGTGATGGTTCGCATTTCTCCTCCTTACAAGAGGCATCACAACAACGTTTCACCAGGCAACGCCGGTCAACTGCTGTTTGTGTATGAGAAATCGGTTGGAAACTTTCCTCGTGACAGCACGTTGTGGGTGTCGCCACCGGCGCCAACCTTCTGAAAAGCTAATCATTTGCATATCACAGCATCTTCTTCCTCGGTTAAATTTCGCGTCTGTAGCACGTCATCTTCGTGGTGTAGCAATTTTAATGGCCAGCAGTGTATGTGGTGTCCTTAGGTTAGTCAGGTGTAAGTAGTTCTAAGTTCTAGGGGACTGATGACCTCAGATGTTGAGTCCCATAGTGCTCAGAGCCATTTGAACCATTTTTGAAGGATAAATGAAGCACAAAATAGCAGTTTCTTTCGTTGATCTAAGTGCTGCTGTAAAGGGTAAAAACTGTAAAGGAAGACAGAGATTGAGATACAACCCGCAAATAATTGAGGAAGTGGGTTCCAAGTGTTTTTCTGAAATGAAGAGGTTGGCACAGGAGAGGATTTCATGGCGAATCGCATCAAATCAATCAGAAGACTGATGACCAAAAAAAAGAAAAAAATGTTGCATTGATACGGTCTGGAGGCACAACTAGTTTATAAATTATTAGAATTCCTTCCATGTAAAAAACAAAATTAATAGGCAGCATGTTAGGTGGAAGAATTTTACTGTAACTATAGAAATAGACATTAGCTGTCCAAAATAATTGAATATTGTCTTAGCACAAGGATCCGTCCTCACTTCTCTTTTGTTTAATTTATATCTGTCTGATACTCCTCCAATACAGTCCAGGTAGTTTGGCTATGTGAATGACTTGGCAACAGCTACCCAGCACAAAACTTTTGAAACAGCAGAAGAAATCCTGAGTTCTGATCTAGACATTATCTGCCAATACTTTCGTAATTGTAAATTACAACCTAACTCAAATAAAACGGAAGTTACATGTTTTCATCTGTTTCAATAGACTGCCCTTGATGTCTATTTTTAGGGAGACAAACTTCGCCATAAATTGTATCCAAAATATTTTGTTATCACTTTAGACGTTCTTTTAAGGGGACTTGAACATCCTAAGCTCAAAAGCAGAAATATCATTCTCCATAAACTCTGTAACACTAAATTTGGATCGTCAGGCAGACGCTCTTCGAGTATCAGTACTTGAATTAGTATACTCAACAAGGAGTAGTGAGCTATTGTCTGTCTTAGTAAGCCGTATGTGAAAAAGATAGAGGTACAACTTAACAAAGCCAGGCGCATTGTTAGTGGGTCAATACGAACTACTCCCAAATACTGGTTGCCCTTCTTGAATCACATTTCACGTCCTGATATCAGACGGAAGAGTGCACTGCTATGTGAATACCAGAAGACTGTTGACAGTCACGAACTTCCAATATCGAACAACGTATTCCAAGTGGAGCGAAAAAGATTAAGATGACGACATTCCACTCTTATTACAGACAGAATTCTTACTGGAAGTGAATTAAATCCCATGGACGAATGGAAGTGCTACTCGCAACAGAACTGTGTTCCACAATGCCTGAAATTGCCCTGAGTCCAGGAGAAACCCCCTGGATTTGACCACACTCGGGCAATTTGACTACCCCAAATCGCATCCGAACGGGCCATGGAAAATGTGCAGACTCTCGCCACAAGTGGGGCAAACCTCCTTCACCGTCTTGTGACTGTGGTGCGGAACAACAGACAGTTGCTTTTGTATTAAGAAGTTCCACACGTGCCTACAAGAGTCCTTTCTAACATTCCTGATAGTGACGACTGGTGTCATAAACTATATAAAAATATTTTGTGTCATGTCATGTTGAAGACCCGTGCTGAAATCTTGATGTTACAATACAGTAGATAAATTAATGAATTTATTCAAATACACGATAGGCCATTAAAAATGAAACGCCATAAAAACTGTATGTAGCAAACGTCCGTCTGGCATGAAGTGTAATACATATTTGGATATACAAACGATTAGCAATTAAGCGCAGTCACATGAAGTAGGTAGTCCATGCTGCTGCAAACGTCGTCGAACTGTTCGTGCAGATGGTGGTTGTCTTGCAAACGTCCCCATCTGCTGACTCAAGGATCGAGACGTGGCTGCACGATCCATTACAGCTATGCGGATAAGATGCCTGTCATCTCCATTGCTAGTGATACGAGGCCGTTAGGATGCAGCACGGCGTTCCGTATTACCCTCCTGAACCCAACGATTGCATATTCTGCTAACAGTCATTGGATCTCGACCAACGCGAGTAGCAATGTCGCCATACGATAAACCGCAATCGCGATAGGGTACAATCCGACCTTTGTCAAAGTCGGGAACGTGATGGTACGCATTTCTCCTCCTTACACGAGGCATCACAACAACGTTTCACCACGCAACGCCGGTCTACTGCTATTTGTATATGAGAAATCGGTTGGAAACTTTCCTCATGTCAGCACGTTGTAGGTGTCGCCACCGGCGCCAACCTTGTTTGAATGCTCTGAAAAGCTAATCATTAGCATATCACAGCATCATCTTCCTGTCGGTTAAATTTCGCGTCTGTAGCACGTCATCTTCGTGGTGTAGCAATTTTCATGGCCAGTAGTGTAGGAAATCAGGGTTTGAGTACCGGTCCGGCACAAATATGTTTTCCTTACACAGCTGATGGTTGTTCGTATTCGCAATTGCGAATACATTTCATGTTTATATTACGTCTTGAACTTGATGTCTCCGTGAATGTTAATCTGCTTCTCTTTCCCAAACCAAGTCGTCTTTTTGAGGTACTGCAAGCTGTTACTATACATACTGTCTAGTATAGGTTGGAATACGAATAATAACAATCAGAAATAACACATATGCACGTAATGAACAAGAACAGGCTCATAATGCAAATCTTCGAGATAGCTAACACTAGCAAAAACAAGACAAAATGAAGCACTAGAGCAGAGGAAGACTATAAGAAGCGGGAGTAAGTACAAAATAACATAAGCAGTCGATGTAAGTTCAGTAATATCTTTAAAAAACGCAAAATTAAACAAAATGCGGACGGGAACTGAATGGACGGAAGAACGAAAGAGAGAACAGAGCGTGCGTACTAAGAATACTTGGGAACAAGAAAGGACAAGAACAAGATCTTCACTGCTGAAACTCAAACGCTGTCTTGAAAGGGAATATTCGATGATGATGATGATGATGATGATGATGATGATAACACCGCTCGAACCACCTTAAGAAGAAAGGGTTGTTCGTCGAAATATCGTGCGTAAAAGTGGAATCAAAAACTCGGCTGAATATACGTGTCTGCTCATGATAAATCATAAAACGGAAATGGCAGAATTTTGCCTTTAAAGCAGGGATCATTTGTTTTTGTCAAGGCCAGAGAAACAATACCGTTGCCATCTTCCAAACATTTTATTTCACGTATCTAGTAAATCGAGATAATTGCTTCCGGCATCTGCGTTTCGTTTCATCTTTAACACTGCGAGTACCTATTCAGTTGGGACGTCGCGGAAGCATAGCGTCTTTACGAGACCCGCAATAAATTTCCTTGTGCCACAAGATAATCAAAAGAACTCTCTCCCAGTGTTGACGAGTAACGAGATAACGCGTCAAAATTGTTATTTAAAGCGTATTACTCAAATATTACATATCTCACTTCAGGAATTATTTCTAGAGGGAACTAATCAAGCATTTAAACCCTGTCAACGCGCAGCCATAGGATCGACACATCACAGTTGTTACTAATGTTTCGAAAAACTGAAACGTACGTGTGAAGAAATGCGAGACTACGACGCTCCACGTCGTAATTCTCCGCCGACATGGCTGCTGTTTGCTGTGTCGCTATGAAGCCTTTTATCGGCGGTACGTAATGAGCCCAGAGATAAGAAGGACGAGCACTTGTACCGGCTGTTCCAGAAGTCGCTCCAACTACACACCTCGACTTTTCCACTGCTACTGTTTCTAGTACTTTTACACCTTACTTTGCTTTTCCAATATTTGAATATTCTTTTAAGATAGCATAATTACAGTGGTGCTACTTAGCCACAACAATTTTCTGCACCGAAAAATTTGACGCTGTACGCGATCAAAACAGTAACATGCTAAAGCATGTAATTTCAATGTATCTACGAAGCACCCATAACAATTCTCTCTTCAGTGACAAGTGCCCAGTGATTTCTATGATGAAATGGTCTGAGGAGTGCATTTGTGCGCAAACTGAAAATGGCTGACTCTGAGCACTATGGGACTCAACTGCTGAGGTCATTAGTCCCCTAGAACTTAGAACTAGTTAAACCTAACTAACCTAAGGACATCACAAACATCCATGCCCGAGGCAGGATTCGAACCTGCGACCGTAGCGGTCTTGTGGTTCCAGACTGCAGCGCCTTTAACCGCACGGCTGCGCAAACTGACTAGTAATTTAATGCGAGGCCAAATGAGAACGTCGCCGGCATTAGATTGCACACAAACGAATTGTATGATCGCTGCGCTGTAGAGCCACAATGCACGAAAGGAAGCTGTAATTTGAGTGTCAGATTCACGGGGCTATTTTAGTTATCATGTGGATGAAAAGGGAGCAATGATGAAGTATTGCTCGAACGAGGGCTTTTTAAGGGTGAACGCGCATTTCCAGAGGACACTTCCAGTGGGTATCAGGCTGGCACATCCCTTTCCTATTGTTATTCTTATTTGGTTGTTCCATTTCAGATGACTCCGTACGTTTCCAGTGATCATTCGGCAGATGTGCAATGAAACAGTAATGGGGCTATTCGTTTATCTGTGTACACTATGATACATTCGTCTATACTGATGGTCAATAGTCAGTCTGTGCACATTACGTCTATTCTTCGTAGGTCTTTTTACATATCTCTGCAGTTTTCGACCACACAGCTTTTTTTCATACGACAAGAAGACACCGAAACAGCCTCATCGATTTTCTGTCGTCATTCACCAGGTCGTTTCTATAAGAGGCAACTTCTCGATGTGAACAGAAAATCAATCGACATACAGAAAATGCTTGAAGGAATCTAAATGTTCGGCACCAATTTTCAGGCAAACCAATGTTTACGAAGATGTACCTCCATTTCTGCAGCTTAAGTCGGAAAAATATGACACTACGTCATACATAAAATGATGAAGTCACGAAAATTTCATGTAGCTGCTCAGTCTAAAGCAAGCAGATTAGCTACCAAGTGCACTAATAGTTTTTGTCGTCAACCAAGCAAAAGAAGGGTAGTCACTTTAGAAACGCCACAGTTTGGAAACAAAGTACTTAGAACTCGTACTGAGGAGTTCAGACAGTCGTTTCTCCCTCGCGCGATCCACGAGTGGAACAGAGGGGTGAAACATGACTTTGGCGTCGATAGTGCACTCCGCCACACACCGCTTGGTGGATAGAGGAGTATATATGTAGATGTACTTCCTCTGGGACTGACTGGCAGCGCTACTTGACTAACGTGCCATACTTTCCCCGTACTTACGTTCAGGTCTGAGGGGTCAAAATTTGTTACTAACACTCCCCTCCACTCCTTTCCCTCCTCGTCACAATATAACATGCCGTCGTCATCACCACTTCCAACAACCCAGTCACAGATGACTAATATTTTAATAATAATAAGAGTAAAATATAGGATAAGTTTCAAATTAATAATAAATTGTTTATTCACCACGAAATGTATCAAATATTTTATTGAAATAATAATAATAATAATAATAATAATAATAATAACAATAAGCAAGTTGACAGAGATACTATATCACATTTGGGAGGTTGAAATATTACCTAGTAATTGGACTTCTGTTTTGATTCATTCTTTCGAAAGAAAGGTTCCTTGCAACAAAAAAAAGGAGACTTTACTTACTTCAGTTACTGTCGACAGATCTCGCTTATACTTGCCACACACAACACACAAAATTTTATTTTAGATGGCTCTAAGCACTATGGGACTTAACTTCTGAGGTCATCAGTCCCCTAGAACTTAGAACTACTTAAACCCAACTAACCTAAGGACATCACACACATCCATGCCCTAGGCAGGATTCGAACCTGCGACCGTAGCGGTCTCACGGTTCCACACTGTAGCGTCTAGAACCGCTCGGCCACTCCGGCCGACTTTTCTTTTAGACTGTATTAAACAAAGCCGAATCCCAACTAGACAAGCAAGTAAGAGAATACCATGAATGATTCAGAAAAGGACGCTTTTGTAATGAACACATACCCAACACGAAATCAGTGCTACAACAAGTGAAAACGACTGGTAAGAAGTGTGCATTCGTCTCTGTTGATTTTAAGAAGGTATATGACTCGCTGGCTGACCTACTCCCTTGTAGATTCTGCAGGATCTAGAACTGGAACAGAAGACCAGTAATCTTACCCAGCAACTCCAGATCACAAGTAAACTGTGGACGAACACTTCCCAGACATTTTGAAATCAATACAGCAGCATAAGGCAGCGGTATGGTCTCTCCCGTCTCGTCTTTAATTGTGCCCTAGAAACAGTAATAAGGGAGTGGCGAAAGACATGGTGTCTTCGCGCCACGTGCGTTATGGGTCCAATATTGTCTGACATTTGCCGTTGATGACCTAGCAGTTGCAACTAATTCGATAGAAACTTCAATGAATCAATATTCTTAGACAACATGCGACAAAGGTAAGGGTAAAATGTATCGCTTGAGAAAAAAACAGTTAGCATCAGCAATCCACGGTCCTACACTGCACCCGGAGGAGTGAGAAATCAAGGAAACCAACAGGTTTAAATAATCTCTCCGAAAGAATATTATCTGAGCGAGAAAACAAGCTGGAACTGACTTAACAACTAATCAAGAGCACCTACAAAAAAAGTCTCCCCGTAACACAAATTTGAAGCACTATCAACCAGCCTTCCACCCTGCCAGATATACTTCACAATGTATAATGCTCAACAAATCGGGTACTCCAAACTGTACATTCAAGAGGGAAAGGTAATGAGGTATGTATTTGGACCAGTCAACGAAGGTAACAAACGTAAAACACAACCAAACATAAGCTCTACAAATACCGTGAAGATATCACAGATGCAACTGGGAAGAAACGTCCAGCTTTGTGTGGACATGTATACGGGACGCATCACAGCTGGCTGACCAGTCAGCTTCTCGCTTACTGGCAAAAGGAGGAGGCCAAGTCACCATGGTTGATGGAAGTCATGAGATTCAACTTTTTCCTTTCCAATGGGCCCTACCATACCATCCACACAGGTACAGTTGAAACACCGTCCCGAGCTCGTCAAGCAACTTGTACCACAATGAGTAAATAAATAAACAGTGCTTCATAAACCTTGTACTTATAATAAAAGAAGTGACGAAAGATTTGCAAGAACTGGGAGTACAGAAAGAGACTTCAAAGACAGACATCTCTCAGAGGAGAAAGCTTTATCAAGTAAGGTTGAAGGACAAACCACCAAGAAAGATATCAGGTGCCGTCTGGGCCGCCCGTTGTGGCCGAGCGGTTCTAGGCGCTTCAGTCTGGAAATCCGCGACCGCTACGGTTGCAGGTTCGAATCCTGCTTCGGGTATGGATGCGTGTGATGTCGTTAGGTTAGTTAGGTTTAAGTAGTTCTAAGTTGTGGGGGACTGATGAGCTCAGACGTTAAGTCCCATAGTGCTAAGAGCCATTTGAACCATTTGAGTCCCAGTCCGACACAAATTTACACGCATGTCCAAAAGAACTTTGCATCGAAATCAAAATAACACAGGCACTGAAATATCGCATATACAACAGTCGAATGTCGTGGTGCTTAGTTGGCCTGTACCAAACGAGAAGCAAAAGAATTTTTTTACAACGGTGAGTAGAGCATTGCTAAAAAAAAGTTCAAATGTGTGTGACATCTTAAGGGACTTAACTGCTAAGGTGATCAGTCCCTAAGCTTACACACTACTTAACCTAAATTATCCTAAGGACAAACACACACACTCATGCCGAAGGGAGGACTGAAACCTCCGCCGGGACCAGCCGCACAGTCCATGACTGCAGCCCCTAGACCGCTCGGCTAATCCCGCGCGGCTGCTGTAACATAACGTCCAACAAATTGGAATTCAGAAAAATATAGCTTTTGAAAAGTATACAACCGTACGTGAGTCAAGTTATCCATTTCAAGAAAATGGCAACAAACTCTCACAACTTCGTTAACGTCGTAACTTACAAAATACACACTGAGGTCACAACAAAAGTCGTGAGACAACGGTGTGCACATATGCAGATGGGTTAGTATCGCGTAGGCAAGGTGTACAAGGAAAATGCATTGGTGGAGCTTTCGTTTGTACTCTAGTGAGACAGCTGAAAAGGTCTGCGACGTGATTATGTGCACACGACGGGAAATAACAGACTTTGAACGAATTATACTTGGATCTAGACGAATGGGGTATTTCATTTCGGAAATGGTTGGGGGGATTCTGTGGTGTCACCGCAAGGCACCACACTTGCTAGGTTGCAGGCTTCAAATCGGCCGCGGTCCGTCAGTACACATCGGACCCGCGAGTCGCCACTATCGGCGCTAGCAGTCTTACGAGACAAGCTGGCGCACTGGCCAGTTCTACAGCCGATTTTAATAGGAATGGTTCACTCGTTACAGTTTCAGAGATCTCAACTGCAGACACGCTAGTTAGCATAGCCTTCAGCTAAGTGCCCCAGGGCTCGGTGTTGGGCCCCCTTCTGTTCTTGATCTATGTAAATGATATTAAATACTGTACTATAAATTCCAAAATTGTTCTGTATGCCGATGACACGTCCATTGTATGTAAAAAGGAATCATGTAATGAACTAGAGGCAGAGTGCAATAATGTGACAAAAGAAATTGTTCAGTTTTTTAATGAAAGCCACTTAAATGTAAGCACCAGTGAAACATGTTTGATGGAGTTTAACAAAAGTAGTTTGAATAATGAAATTAAATTATACATGGGCAATGAATTGGTAAAGAAAGAGTCTAGTGTAAAATTCCTTGGCATAACAATCCAAAGCAACCTGCAATGGGACACACATATTGACTCCCTAGCAACTAAGTTGTCAAAAAATGTATTTGCAATCAGTACTATTAGCAAGTTCTGTAGAGACACCGTAGTCCTAAAGACTGCATACCATGCTCTTTTCTCCTCTCACTTGAACTACGGTATTGAAATTTGGGGGGCAACAACCAAAGCTAATCTAGATAAGCTACTCATTCTTCAAAAAAGGGGTGTGAGAATAATCTGTGGAGCAAAATATAGGGAATCTTGTCGCAAGTTGTTTCCAAAAACAGAGGTGTTAACTGTTATAAACACATACATTCTAAAAGCCATATTGCTTGTGAAAAGACTGCACCCAAACACCTATTCAGATTTCCACCAGTACAATACTAGAAATAAAGAAAGATTTTACATTGGCAGCCACAGAACAGCACTTTACGAAAGGGGGCCTCAGTATGCAGGTATAAAATTAGCTAATGCACTGCCTAGTGCAGTCATGGCTCTTCCTACGATTAAACTGAAGCATCAACTTAAGAAATTTTTACTGAAACACCCTTTCTACTCATTAGAAGAGTACCATACTTATATGAAGAACAACAAATGCTTTGTGAAATTATGTGAATAGAAATCAGTAAACATCTTATCGTAATTTTGTTGTAAATTAATGACGTATTCAGAAGAATGTGTCTTGTGTATTGTACAAATAACTTTAATCATTACTGTTATTTGTACATGTGCAGTGTACCATTCGATGTTGAATAAAGCTATTATTATTATTATTATTATTATTATTATTAAGTCAGTAGCTACGATCTAGCCAGGCGCCACATACAGTTTAGGCATTGCTAATTGATCTATATGTGTGAAGCAATCATCATTGTAAAGCAGTATTCGTAGTTCAGCTGTTACTGCATTGTAGATATTATTGTACGAAGTCAAGATCGACGTTCATCGCTGATGCTGAATTAAAGCTAAGTATTAAGTTGTATTCCTGTCTACTAACTTCTAATCACCTAAGATGTTCCAGATACATCCCGTGAAGTATAGTTCATTGATCCTCACGTCAGCCTACTTTTTTTTTTTTTTTGGGGGGGGGGGGGGGGTTTAAGGGCGCTCAATTACTGAGGTCATTAGCGCCCAGTCACAATTGTTAGAGCACAGAGAATCTAGTAAAACTAAAGGGGGGGGGGCACACCAGAAAGTTCTTACAAAGATGCAGATAAAATACGTGACAGAGTTAGATGTCTTTGGGCAATCCAGTCAAAGTAATGAAACGAAGAACACGAGCAGCTGCTCGAGCGTCATCCGCTAAAATATCCTGTAAAGTAGATGGCAGAGACAGGACAACACGAGATTGACTAAAACGGGGACACGACAATAAAACATGGCGCACTGTTATTGCATGACCACAAGGGCACTGCGGGGCTGGGTCACCGGAGAGCAGGTAGCGGTGGCTAAACCGGCAATGTCCAACCCGCAACCTGGTCAGAAGGACCTCTTCTCGCCGAGATGGTCGGGAGGAGGTTGTCCAAGCAGTGGGGAACGTCAGCCTACGTGATCAGCGCGTGCAATAATGGCCACCCCTTGTGATCAGACTAAGAGTCAAATTGCCTGACTGAGCCGGGTCACCCTTTTCCCCATGAGGCCCATAGTTCCGCCTCATACATAACAGATTCAATATTCCGAGATCCACAGTGTGAAGAATGTGCCGCGAATACCAAACTTCAGACATTACCTCTGACGGAGGACAACGCAATGGTCGACGGCCTTCAATTAACGAACAAATGCAGCGGCGTTTTCGTAGAGTTGTCAGTGCCAACAGGCAAGCAACAATGCGTGAAACAACCGCAGAATCAATTTGGGACGTACGACAAACGCATCCGTTAAGACACTGCGGAGAAATGTGACATTAATGGGCTGTGGCAGCACTGTGCAGGCTCTGGATGTTCGGCTACTTGCAGACTGTTTGCAGCCATTCGTGGACGTCATGGCCCGAAACAAAGATGGAATATTAATGGATCACAACGCGCCCTGTCACCGGGTCACAGTTGTTCGCGATTGCTTTGAAGAATATTTTCCACAAGTCAAGTGAAATGTTTGTCCAGACAGATCGCTCGACATGAATCCAATGGAACATTTATGAGATGTAAACGAGAGGTCAGCAATTTCGCAATTATGGGCGGCTATAGAGGCAGCAAGGTTCAATATTTCTGGAGGGCTTCCAAGTATTCGAGGTCAGGACAAGCCGAGATGCCGCACTATCCAGGCAAAAGGACGTCCGAAATTATTTTAGCAGATATTCCATGAATTTTGTCACCTCAGTGTAGAACTGAAACGTGCACTCACGATTATCAGTATTTCAGTACGCATTACGATTGTGAACACTGATCTGCGAACTATGGCCATAAGGGCGAGTCAATGAGGCGAATGTTGTTTCTCTTTGTAGTTTCTCGCTACGTCAACCTTTCTACATCAACATCTACATTTATACTCCGCAAGCCACCCAACGGTGTGTGGCGGAGGGCACTTTACGTGCCACTGTCATTACCTCCCTTTCCTGTTCCACTCGCGTATAGTTCGCCGGAAGAACGACTGCCGGAAAGCCTCGGTGCGCGCTCGAATCTCTCTAATTTTACATTCGTGAACTCCTCGGGAGGTATAAGTATGAGGAAGCAATATATTCGATACCTCATCCAGAAACGCACCCTCTCGAAACCTGAACACCAAGCTACACCGCGATGCAGAGCGCCTCTCTTGAAGAGTCTTCTACTTGAGTTCGCTAAACATCTCCGTAACGCTATCACGCTTACCAAATAACCCTGTGACGAAACGCGCCGCTCTTCTTTGGATCTTCTCTATCTCCTCTGTCAACCCGATCTGGTACGGATCCCACACTTGTAACGCCGGAAATGCATATCCTCCTATTTCCATCTATTGTACTATTTTTTTTCCTTGCTTTGTTACCTCAAGATATGACATTTCTGTCTCTTTGTATATTGTAATTGTTTTACTATTTGTATATTTATGCATTTATGTCGATGTATAATTGGTTTGTTTCGTAAATATTATTTGTATTTTTACGCTGGGTCTTGCCTAGGGGAAACTGCTATCGAACGATTACGTCGATAGGTCGTGTGAAGAATCAAAGTGTGTAGGATCTTTGGTAGTGTTAGCTCTGCCGCGTGGAGCGCGGGCTGAGCAGAAGGAGTCTGGCGGGAGTAGCGAGTGGAGCAGGTGTGTTGTGTGAAGCTCCCGCGAGTTGCCGCGCTTTCGGGGGTTGGCAGCATGTAATTGCGCTCGACTTGCGATGATACTTTCTGACATGGTGTCGCGGACGGGAAGCATTAGCTGGCGCACATCAAGAGCCCGTTTCGCCTGGTGACCGTGTCGAGAAGAAGGCGCGCCAACATCCAGCTTCTGCAACAGCGACGGCCGACAATGAGTGACTGTCGCCACCTCCTCGATCGACGGCTTCAAACCTTCAATCAACCAACAAGGAAGACTGGAAGCAAGTAAAGTATTAGAACTGTATGGCAGACCTCAGCTTTTCAAACTGTACCATTTTCGTAACTATGATTACAGCGACTTAGCATAGACCTTTGTTGCTCATTGTCCCAATTGCATTACCAAGCAGGGTCCCTTCCTTTTCCGGAATGAACCCGAGTGTCGTTGAAATTCAAACGCCAGCCTTAAAGTATTTGTAGCTGGCTACACTATTTAGATTACACAAGCACAAATTAAGAGTGCGAGTTTTGTTACCATATTTTAGCTTACCTGTGACTGCAGCTCAGCTTGGTACGTACTAAATTTTACTATTGTTAATTGTTCAGAATCATTTAATTCAAGATCAAAGTTAAATCTCTTATTTCTAAATTGCGTAGATTCAAGTAGCTTTTGAAATGATTGTTGAGGTAGTCCAAGACTAACCGTATGTTACTGAATTTCGATGTGCTTCAGAAAGAAAGCTCACACTTAACTTCAGTCACTAAATTAACTTTCGATTTTCCGGTTTTATTAATTCTTTTGCTAAATTAAGTCAGGGTGTAGCAAAATTTATTACTTCTGACAAACTTTCAGTTTTCACACTACACGTGTCAACCTTCAGTTGCCACGCTTCTAGTGCTAATTATATGTGTAATAACCTTTCTTTTTCAGTTACTATAGTAATTGTCCTTAGGACTGGCGACCGTGATTTCCCCCAAATCTCAAATACCTAATTACCGCTAGTTAATTGTTAACGTAACGGCTGCACATTTACTTTCCTTATTAACTTTACCCCTTTTCAAAATTAATTTCCACCAGTTTCATTAGCACATTTCCTTTCATTTAGATGTAACACTTTCCTCCCTCTTTACCGACAGGTTAACTTCGGTGACGATTGCTTTTCCAAAACTCCCATTAGGTACACGCGGTTTCATTTTTCACTGTCATTAAGGTCGGTAAGTGAGGGGGAGGTTACACACTGATGAGCAATACTCAAGTATAGGTCGAACGAGTGTGTTGTAAGCCACCTCCTTTGTTGATGGACTACATTTTCTAAGGACTCTCCCAATGAATCTCAACCTAGCACCCGCCTTACCAACAATTAATTTTATATGATCATTCCACTTCAAATCGTTCCGTACGGCATACTCCCAGATATTTTACAGAAGTAACTGCTACCAGTGTTTGTTCTGCTATCATATAATCATACAATAAAGGATCCTTCTTTCTATGTATTCGCAATACATTACATTTGTCTATGTTAAGGGTCAGTTGCCACTCCCTGCACCAAGTGCCTATCCGCTGCAGATCTTCCTGCATTTCGCTGCAATTTTATAATGCCTCAACTTTTCTGTCTACTACAGCATCATCCGCGAAAAGCCGCATGGAACTTACACTATCTACTAGGTCATTTACATATATTGTGAAAAGCAATGGTCCCATAACACTCCCCTGTGGCACGCCAGAGGTTACTTTATCGTCTGTAGACGTCTCTCCATTGAGAACAACATGCTGTGTTCCGTTTGCTAAACACTCTTCAATCCAGTCACACAGCTGGTCTGATATTCCGTAGGCTCTTACTTTGTTTATCAGGCGACACTGCGGAACTGTATCGAACGCCTTCCGGAAGTTAAGGAAAATGGCATCTACCTGGGAGCCTGTATCTACTATTTTCTGGGTCTCATGAACAAATAAAGCCAGTTGGGTCTCACACGATCGCTGTTTCCGGAATCCATGTTGATTCCTACAGACTAGATTCTGGGTTTCCAGAATTGACATGATACGCGAGCAAAAAACATGTTCCAAAATTCTACAACAGATCGATGTCAGAGATATAGGCCTATAGTTTTGTGCATCTGCTCGATGACCCTTCTTGAAAACTGGGACTACCTGTGCTCTTCTCCAATCATTTGGAACCTTCCGTTCCTCTAGAGGACTTGCGGTACACGGCTGTTAGAAGGGGGGGGGGGGCAAGTTCTTTCGCGTACTCTGTGTAGAATCGAATTGGTATCCCGTCAGGTCCAGTGGACTTTCCTCTGTTGAATGATTTCAGTTACTTTTCTATTCCTCGGACACTTATTTCGATGTCAGCCATTTTTTTGGTTTGTGCGAGAATTTAGAGAAGTAACTTCAGTGCGGTTTTCCTCTGTGAAACAGCTTTGGAAAAAGGTGTTTAGTATTTCAGCTTTACACGTGTCATCCTCTGTTTCAATGCCATCATCATCCCAGAGTGTCTGGATATGCTGTTTCGATCCACTTACTGATTTAACGTAAGACCAGAACTTCCTAGGATTTTCTGTCAAGTCGGTACGTAGAATTTTACTTCCGAATTCACTGAACGCTTCACGCATAGCCCTCCTTACGCTAACTTGTTTGTCTGAGAGGTTTTGGCTGCATTTAAACTTGCAGTGAAGCTCTCTTTGCTTTCGCAGTAGTTTCCTAACTTTGTTGTTGAACCACTGTTACTTTCTTCAGCGTTGCCTTTCTGAACTCACTGGAGTTTGCCGGTTCTACCTGTGGGCTCAGCGGCTGGTTTGTTCTTGACGGCAGGTAGGTAGGTCCGCCCTCGAAAAAGCGCTTTAACGTGGCAGTAATGTTACGGGGCAGCCGCACACCCATCCACGTGAGAACGTCCTCACGCAAGCAACTGCGAAGTATCTTGCTTCTTGCTTGTAAGTTTCTGAATTCTTTGTCATTTCCGAGACTCTGAGGTTTCACAGAACTTTATTGTCAAAAAATTAGATGTGAAATCAGGAAATTGCTAAACGTAAAACATGAATGCCTTTTGAGCGGGATTCATGACAGCCATGACACACACCATTCTCCCCCCCCCCTTGGATTGGTATGTGGGATGCAAAGTCGGACTTCGTGTTACAGCACTGCTGGAGAAGGAAGTGGGCACTACTTAGTGAGGGTGGTGGGGGGGAGGGGGGAGGAGGGGGGCGGCGTTACCTTCAGGTCGCTAAGCGGCGCTAAGCCGAGCACCGCTTGCCGCTGCGCCGGACGTTAATTTGCAGCGGAGAAAGCGGGTCAGCCCTGCAGCTGCTCCGCACTTGAGGCACGTCACCGATAACAACCAGTATCTCCCACAACAGCCTGACGCCTTCCAGGGTGCTTGCTTCAAACAACATGACGACGATCGGGTGCAATGAACACCACATACAGACAAGGCCAAACAACCGTATCTTTATACACTCCTGGAAATGGAAAAAAGAACACATTGACACCGGTGTGTCAGACCCACCATACTTGCTCCGGACACTGCGACAGGGCTGTACAAGCAATGATCACACGCACGGCACAGCGGACACACCAGCAACAGCGCTGTTGGCCGTCGAATGGCGCTAGCTGCGCAGCATTTGTGCACCGCCGCCGTCAGTGTCAGCCAGTTTGCCGTGGCATACGGAGCTCCATCGCAGTCTTTAACACTGGTAGCATGCCGCGACAGCGTGGACGTGAACCGTATGTGCAGTTGACGGACTTTGAGCGAGGGCGTATAGTGGGCATGCGGGAGGCCGGGTGGACGTACCGCCGAATTGCTCAACACGTGGGGCGTGAGGTCTCCACAGTACATCGATGTTGTCGCCAGTGGTCGGCGGAAGGTGCACGTGCCCGTCGACCTGGGACCGGACCGCAGCGACGCACGGATGCACGCCAAGACCGTAGGATCCTACGCAGTGCCGTAGGGGACCGCACCGCCACTTCCCAGCAAATTAGGGACACTGTTGCTCCTGGGGTATCGGCGAGGACCATTCGCAACCGTCTCCATGAAGCTGGGCTACGGTCCCGCACACCGTTAGGCCGTCTTCCGCTCACGCCCCAACGTCGTGCAGCCCGCCTCCAGTGGTGTCGCGACAGGCGTGAATGGAGGGACGAATGGAGACGTGTCGTCTTCAGCGATGAGAGTCGCTTCTGCCTTGGTGCCAATGATGGTCGTATGCGTGTTTGGCGCCGTGCAGGTGAGCGCCACAATCAGGACTGCATACGACCGAGGCACACAGGGCCAACACCCGGCATCGTGGTGTGGGGAGCGATCTCCTACACTGGCCGTACACCACTGGTGATCGTCGAGGGGACACTGAATAGTGCACGGTACATCCAAACCGTCATCGAACCCAGCGTTCTACCATTCCTAGACCGGCAAGGGAACTTGCTGTTCCAACAGGACAATGCACGTCCGCATGTATCCCGTGCCACCCAACGTGCTCTAGAAGGTGTAAGTCAACTACCCTGGCCAGCAAGATCTCCGGATCTGTCCCCCATTGAGCATGTTTGGGACTGGATGAAGCGTCGTCTCACGCGGTCTGCACGTCCAGCACGAACGCTGGTCCAACTGAGGCGCCAGGTGGAAATGGCATGGCAAGCCGTTCCACAGGACTACATCCAGCATCTCTACGATCGTCTCCATGGGAGAATAGCAGCCTGCATTGCTGCGAAAGGTGGATATACACTGTACTAGTGCCGACATTGTGCATGCTCTGTTGCCTGTGTCTATGTGCCTGTGGTTCTGTCAGTGTGATCATGTGATGTATCTGACCCCAGGAATGTGTCAATAAAGTTTCCCCTTCCTGGGACAATGAATTCACGGTGTTCTTATTTCAATTTCCAGGAGTGTATTATAGGCAAGCAGCCAATACCAGGTTGTTATAATTAAACTGACATTTGTTCCGAGGGCTGCAGTGCGTGCTGTATGTATCACAGGCCACTGAAACATCGTAGGCACATTCATTAATCGGCGCGTTCGCAGAATATTCTGAAAAAAATAATAGTTCCTCTTTCTGTCACCAGGTGAAAATATGGCGCTGTAAGTAGTCATAATGTGATGTTGGTGCAGGAAAAGGCGAGGAAGGATTGAACACTTCATAAAGATGGTTCTGGCACGTTAATTAGGATATGATCACGAGTATCGCTACGGTCGCAGGTTCGAATCCTGCCTCGGGCATGGATGTGTGTGATGTCTTTAGGTTAGTTAGGTTTAAGTAGTTCTAAGTTCTAGCGGACTGATGACCTCAGATGTCAAGTCCCATAGTGCTCAGAGCCATTATGATCACGAGTTACAACATGTGTCCAATACCATCTTTCTATTCAGCAACGTACTGCAACCGTAACACGGCATGGCCAATGGTTGCTCGTAGTATATCCAGTGTAATCAGAGCAGTATGTCGTTACGAGGGCAGTTCAATAAGTAATGCAACACTTTTTTTTCTCGGTCAATTTTGGTTGAAAAAACCGAAAATTTCTTGTGGAATATTTTCAAACATTCCCGCTTCGTCTCGTATAGTTTCATTGACTTCAGACAGGTGGCAGCGCTGTACGGAGCTGTTAAAATGGCGTCTGTAACGGATGTGCGTTGCAAACAACGGGCAGTGATCGAGTTTCTTTTGGCGGAAAACCAGGGCATCTCAGATATTGATAGGCGCTTGCAGAATGTCTACGGTGATCTGGCAGTGGACAAAAGCACGGTGAGTCGTTGGGCAAAGCGTGTGTCATCATCAAAGGTTTGTTCCCGAACTTCTCCTTCTTCATGACAACGCAAGACCTCACACAAGTCTTCGCACCCGAGAGGAGCTCACAAAACTTCAGTGGACTGTTCTTCCTCATGCACCCTACAGCCCAGATCTCGCACCGTCGGATTTCCACATGTTTGGCCCAATGAAGGACGCAATCCGTGGGAGGCACTACGCGGATGATGAAGAAGTTATTGATGCAGTACGACGTTGGCTCCGACATCGACCAGTGGAACGGTACCGTGCAGGCATACAGGCCCTCATTTCAAGGTGGCGTAAGGCCGTAGCATTGAATGGAGATTACGTTGAAAAATAGTGTTGTGTAGCTAAAAGATTGGGGAATAACCTGGTGTATTTCAATGCTGAATAAAACAACCCCTGTTTCAGAAAAAAATGTGTTGCATTACTTATTGAACTGCCCTCGTATATGATGTCCTTGATATCAGGAAGAGTCTGGACACACCACTGATAGACACGATGTTCCAGATGAACCCACAACCAGACGTCACGTGGATTTAGGTCGGAGAATGTGGAAGGCCACGCGTCTTGAAACCGCCTAGAGATGATGCGGTCGTTACCGAAGCTTTCTCTAAGCAAATCTTTCTCTTGGCAAGCGACGTCTGGTGTCGCCTCATCTTGAATGAAAATAGTGGTGGGGGCACAATTGAGTTCTCGCAAAGCTGGGATCAGGTGTTGCACAAAGAGGTCCTTATAACATGAGGATGTCTCTGTACACCTAAAAGGCGCCGAAGGTTTCGTCGCCTCGAAGGGAAACGGACCGAGAATGAAGGAGCTTGTGAAGTCACACCACTAAGACGCATAAGGTGAGTGCAGTGGATGTTCCTGCAAAACATGTTGGAGTATAACACCATATACGACAGTTCTGTACATTCATGGCACCGTGAAGGGTAAAATGTACCTCGTTCTTCCAAAGAATATTACCCGGCCACGTGTTATGTCACTCATTTCCATGCTTGCCATAAAACTAAAAGGGCAAAGTCATAACGTTGTAGCCTATCTTCTCATTTGGTGCACACTCTCAGTCTACCATCGTAAAACGCGCCGCAAAATCTTTTGAACTGTTGACCAGACGAGAGAGAATTCCCGTGACACATCTAGAGCATTGGATGCAGAATTTGAGGCACGTGCTGCACAACAACAACAACAACAACAACAACAACTGCCATGGGAATGGGGCGCCTCTCTCTCCCTGCTGCCCCACCTGATGCACCTGTTTCTTCAAATTTCTTTATCATATTATTCAGTTTCGCAAACTACTCTCCGACTGCACCGATTACTAAACATCTACGATGTTTCACGGTCCTGCGATGCACACAGCTCACACTGCAGGACACTGGACACAGTCAGTTTGATTGTAACCACCCGGTGTAGAGCAGCCAACGCCGAAAGAATTGCCTCTCTCGTAAAATAATAAATTTTTATGTAACTCTTCAGGCTTTTCCGGCGATCTAATGACATCTTGGGTTGTCGGGTGTTCTGCCGGTTATCAGCGTCGTACTTGCACGATATTTCGGTCACGTAGCTCGTGACCTTCATCAGGTACGACCTGAGACTGCTCCTCGAGTGGACCTGGTCCAGTATTTATGCCTATGGCCATTGTTTAAGTGAAACAGTTCGCATAACAACGAAGGACTTGATGCTTAGCATATAGAACTTGACTAGCGCATTTGTAAACAGACCTGCTCACGACTTTAAAAAAATGCATTATTTTCTTGGGTACGAACAGTTAGGATGATCTGGAGCATTTTTAAATGTACAGCAACTGTTTGGTTCAACCCTCACACGTTTCCAAGTACTATTTTCATACAACAACACTGAGGCTTGCACACCACAATCGATTATACTCACACAGTTTTTTATTGCCAATGCAACTTCATGAACAATTTCAGTGACTGAATATTTTTTAATGAAACTCCTTTTGGAATGACCTCCACTTTCGAATGGTTGTCAGTCTCAACATACATTGAATAATGGGAATGCATAGATAGATTGATAATCATATACACAAAATATTCTTTCACTTTCATCAAATTCTCCTCTAAAGATATTACTTTTACCTTTCAGTTCCTGAAGAGTGTTCTATGATATTCTTTTTTAAATATTCATCATGACTGACTTCAGTAATAGTGATGCTTTCCTGCAACGCGTTTACCTCCAAGTGCTCCTTTTTTTCTTCTGATCCCTCTCCGGACAGGCCTGAAGTTGAAGACAGGTAAGCTGGGCCCATAGGAAAAATGCATTGCACGGCATTTGAATCAAACTGTGGTTTTGATAGTGGAGCAGTTACGGTTTATTTCCGTCTGTGGCGGATACTTCTCAGAATAATGTTGCTAGCTCTGAAATACCTGCGACACACTTCTAAAATGATCAATTAAGTACAGCAATCATAATATTTTCCAGCCAAGCTCTTGAAGAATGGGCTGCCATTCCTCCAAAGACAATTAGACACCCCATCGAAACAGTCAGCAAGGGAGCTCAAGGCGAAGGAGGGATACATCTCATATTAATGTCCACTAGTAAGTGTCCAGATGTTCTTTATTAGATAATATCATGTCTCACTCTGCATTTCTGCTTTCATTTCCCGGGTACGAAAAAGCAGAAGCTTCTAAACTTCCGGTACATCAAATGTAATGTAAGTTTTCGTCTGCCATTTTTTCGGACTCGAACCTCGACACATTGTATTTGTAGGTACTGATCGCCCACACTATGTGAGATTTGTCTCACCTCCGAAGTGTCTCACAGAGCAGGGTTCGGTTCTTGATTTGCCATTGTCTTAATTTGCCCAAAGTCTTATAAAGGTGAAAGCTTGGTGGTGAGTGTCTTGTATCTCATCATCATCATCATCATCATCATCATCAGCAGCAGCAGCAGCAGCAGCAGCAGCAGCAGCATCATCATGTGTTCTGCCTAAAGGCAGGTTTTCACATGGTAGTTTTCCATGCTGTCCAGTCTTCTGTCATCCTCTTCAGCTCTGCATAATTTCCTCTTCCCTTTATGTCTTCCTCTCAGTCTTCTCCCACAAACTAATCCTTCCAAAGCATCTACTAGCAAGCACTCCCTTCTCAATGAATGTCCCAACCAATTCTTTTTCCTTTCTCTTACAACCTTTAGCAGACATCATCTCTCACAAACCCTTTCCAATGATCTTTCATTACTCACTCTTTCCATCCAGCTTATTCTCTCCATTCTCCTCCACATCCGCATCTCAAATGCTTCTAACCTTTTTTCATCCTCTCGTCTCAGTGTCCATGTTTCTGTCCCATATAGTGCCACACTCCTGACAAAACATTTACCAAGCCTTTTCCTTAGTCCTTCATCTAATTTGCCACACAAGAGTCCTCTTTCTGTTGAATGCCTCCTTCGCTATGGCAATTCGAGTTTTCACCTCCTGGTGACATCTCAAGTCTTCAGTTATTGTGCTTCCGAGATATTTAAACGCACTTACTTGGCTAATGGTAGATTGTCCTATTTTAATATTGGACAGTCTGCGTCTTGTACTGATGACCATACTCTTTGTTTTTGCTGTGTTTATTTGCATCCCATATCCCACAAAAGCTTCATTCAGATGTCTGAGCATATTATTCATGTCCGCTCACTTTCTGCCACTAATACCAGGTCATCAGCAAATACTATACATTCTATTCTCTTTCCACTAATACATATTCCTCTTTTCCCATCTAAACTTTTCGCATAAATCTCTTCAAGGTATACGTTAAACAACAGTGGGGAAAGGCAACAACCTTGTCTAACACCTCGTCCAATGCTGCTTCCTTCTGACATTTCATTTCCAATCCTTATCCTTACTTTCTGGTGTAAATACAGATTCTGTATCAGTCGTCTCTCTTTCCAATCTACTTCTTTCCTCTTCAAGATATCAGTCAGCTTGTTCCACTGAACAAAGCCTTTTCTAAATCTATAAAAACAGCAAAGATTTCTCTACCCTTTTCCATATATCTTTCCCCTATAGTTCTTAGCAGGCCAATAGCATCTCTTGTTCCTTTTCCTCTTCTAAATCCGAACTGCTCCTCTGCAATCCCTCTATCCAGCTTGCCATATAAGCTGGATAGAGTCTTGTATCTGATTACCTATTTTCTGTGATTCATTTTCCTTTCATTCATTTCTTGATGGACTGTTGGAACGGGACAATGTACAAGAATATCTGACCTTTTAGCTCGTTTTTGGAGACGCCCTGTACTGGCGTTACTTGAACAGAATGTTTTGCTATAACGCGATTCTCTGTTAGCGTTGTGCAAACAACCGGGCTGCTTTTAGCAAACTACTTACTGCTATCTGGTCTGCCAATCTAGATCGTCAGGCACACATCCGACCCTTCTTACAGGTGTGTTGCACGAAGCGAAGGCCTACTTGGAAGTCTTACTGCCACACGGGGAGTTCTGTGCGGAAGAGATTATCTCTGCGGGAACTGCTTGCAATATGCTTCACGCCGCGGTGACTTACCTCAGCAGGAACTACTAATTACCGAGAGGAAAAGTTAGTTAAGGAATGGAAAAGATTTTCAAGAAGGAAATGAATCTGCGGGCAAGTTGCAATGAAGGCAACCAGAAGTAAGGCACGTGAAAGTGTTGCTAGCAGAGAGCTATTGAATATTCAAAATCTGTAAAATCAGAGTGCGGTGAAGTGTGATAGCTCTGTTTCTGTCACACATTTTAGATTTTAGGAAAGGCACTATAGATACACCCTTTCGTATACATCGAACATGCAAGAGACGCACGACAGGAAATGTGTCGAAAAGCAAGAAATAAAAAACACGAAATCAGAACATGCTTTTGCCGATTATTTTACTTCCGTCCTGTATTCATCTTAAGAACAAAGTCAAAGAAAGTGAAATTTTTCCTGGAATACATGAAGAATAAAATAGGAAAAGTAGCACGAGATCGGATCTTCGAGTATTTTTCGTCGGAATGTACAGTGCGATCAACGTAATTAAGCTAGAAAATTTATAAACTTCTGACGATTATTACCCACTGGAACTTGACATCATTTAAAGTTTACGTAAGATGTGGGTAAAGCTGTTCTCAATCCCAAAGTTTGCTTTGAATAGCGCAGTGTCCTCGGAGTTCCGAATTGACTTATTCAATTTATTGAGGACACTGAACTGCAAGTGAATTAAATGTTATATCATGTTGTCAGGCGTTTATAGCTTAGGTAAATCAAGAGTGATGCTATTAAGGCCACAACTTACATATCTACCCCATCTTACTAAACTCTGTGGGAGGTAAGGGAAAAGAAATTCACTGTTCTTCACTGATCCTCATTGGTCTAATACCAACAAAATTGTGGAAATGAAGTCAAGTAGTATATACATCGTTGAAATGTAGGTAGAGAGCATTCTCATACTTGGGAACATTTTTACTGTATTTATTAATTTACATACTGGACTGAACTGAAGTAACGATTGACGTGTACTATCCAGTTGATGAATTTTTAACTGAAATCGTGGACAAGGAGCTTTAGGATTTATATATATGCGCACGGTATAAAGTAATGAATAACTTACTTCAGATCAGGTAGGATAATACTGTCTTTACACGAAGACACTCACTAAAAAACAGCTCTTCATTTACAGAAGAACAAATATTTTCAGGTCTCTAACAAATTGCAGATGTTTGGGATCTGTATACTAACACATCTGTTAATGATGCGCAAGAACCTCATCAACCAAAACAAACGTTCCCCAGCAGAAGTCAATGAATTGACTGACGTCCTACAGCTAACGCCGAAGCATAATTATTTCTCCATCAACAATAAAACATACAGTGGGTCGGAGATGGGTGCCAGCAAATCTTGAACACAATAACTGAAATATCTTGAGCAAATCTTATTTAGAAAAATCCTTCCATGCTCGAAAAAGATAATGTTTTACAAGATATACAAGAGGCATCCATCCTGCAGATGTGCGAAATATCGAGTTCACATTACCAGTTTTCTGGATCTAGCTGACTTCAGAAAAAAATGAAAACTCCGCCTTAAAAATTTCCAGAAAAACCAACTACTATACAAGTAATAAGCACAGCTCTTCATGCCACCCCAATTCACCAAAGTTGGAAGCATATAAATCCATGAGACACAGAGCATACAAGATTCCACTAAGCGATGAAAATCATTGCAAATAACTCTAACAGCACTGTATGTCAATAAACAATACATGTACAGAGTAAGTCGCAAGCAGATTCGACGACCTGCTGTTGGTTTCCTTCGTTGGGGCACTTAACACTTCTACCTCACTACTACTGCTGCACTTCATCCAGTTTTCATGTTCAACAATTCGCTATACCTCCCTCTATTACCCCTATTAATTTTCATCTCTTTTTATACTTGGATTCTATGCTGAGGCTGTTGCTAATTCTGTATCTACATTTTAACTCTCGGTTCGACCTTTCAGGTCAGGGCACTTCTGTTCTTCCCTCCTCATCCATTTCATTTACGGATGGTGGAAACAAGAAGTCTGTAAGCCTGTATGTGAGCTCTATTTTCTCCCGTTTTCCTGGCCTAACTTTCCATCTACACTTCACGAACTGTGTATGACAGCACACAGCCTGTAGCCTGATCCTTCTTGGAAGGTCAAAAATTGTTACCACGAACAGCTCGGTGATGCACAGTGCCTTGATGAGAATTTTGTGACGCTGATTGTTGGATCTCTCTATTAATCCTGACGGCTAAGGTTCCGGGACACAGGGTAGCGAGTGGGCTGAACTTTTGGTGCTTGCAGAAAAGGTGCGTAGTTAGTTAGTTGGCGGGAGCAGTTCATGGAATGAAGAAGTACGAGTCAGGGGGGTGGAAGCGTTTGTCGAATATGGGAGTGAAGTATTTATTCTGTGATTAGCTGGAAAAGACCTGCTTTGCCTGCTCCTTATTTTCATTTGTTTGCTGAGAACATTTCAGATCATCACTTGAGGACACTGTAAAATGAACATTCAAGAAAATCGTAAAATTCTTAGTGTTTCAGTCTCAAAAAACACTCTAGAACGCTAAAAAACATTTTTAAGTGCAGAAACATATCAGCACCACAAAGCAGAATAATGGAACATTTGAGAACATTCCTACGGAATATCAGACCAGCTGTGTGGCTGGATTGCAAACAGAACACAGCACGTTGTTCTCAATGGAAAGACATCTACAGACGTTAAGGTAACCTCTGGCGTGCTACAGGGTAGTGTTATGGGACCATTGCTTTTTCACAATATATGTAAATGACCTAGTAGATAGTGTCGGAAGTTCCATGCGGCTTTTCGCGGATGATGCTGTAGTATACAGAGAAGTTGCAGCATTAGAAAATTGCAGCGAAATGCAGTTAGATCTGCAGCGGATAGGCACTTAGTGCAGGGAGTGGCAACTGACCCTTAACATAAATGTAATGTATTGCGAATACATAGAAAGAAGGATCCTTTATTCTATGATTATATGATAGCAAAACAAACACTGGTAGCAGTTACTTCTGTAAAATATCTGAGTATATGCGTACGGAACGATTTGAAGTGGAATGATCATATAAAATTAATTGTTGGTAAGGCGGGTACCAGGTTGAGATTCATTGGGAGAGTCCTTAGAAAATGTAGTCCATTAACAAAGGAGGTGGCTTACAAAACACTCGTTCGACCTATATTTGAGTCTTGCTCATCAGTGTGGGATCCGTACCAGGTCGAGTTGACGGAGGAGATAGAGAAGATCCAAAGAAGAGCGGCGCGTTTCGTCACAGGGTTATTTGGCAACCGTGATAGCGTTACGGAGATGTTTAACAAACTCAAGTGGCAGACTCTGCAAGAGAGGCGCTCTGCATCGCGGTGTAGCTTGCTGTCCAGGTTTCGAGAGGGTGCGTTTCTGGATGAGGTATCGAATACATTGCTTCCCCGTACTTATACCTCCCGAGGAGATCACAAATGTAAAATTTGAGAGATTCCAGCGCGCACGGAGGCTTTCCGGCAGTCGTTCTTCCCGCGAGCCATACGCGACTGGAACAGGAAAGGGAGGTAATGACAGTGGCACGTAAAGTGCCCTCCGCCACACACCGTTGGGTGGCTTGCGGAGTATAAATGTAGATGTAGATGTAGAACATCCTAAGACATCTATACCCTTCTGGAAGATTCTCGAACGTTCCAGAAAGAGCGTTCTGGCCGATTTCAGCCACTTGTGCTCTCGATTCCCAGCTGTTCTTATAAGACGTCCATTGGTCTTATGACATATACATTGACGAACACCCTCCTTCCCCCCCCCCCCCCTCCCCCAAATCCCCGCCGCAGAACCGAAGTGGAATCTTCTTCATGGATGGGGAAGAGCTGGCATACACCTTAAACCCCATGGAGCTGCAAAGTAGTTGGTGGCGTTAAAGTGATACACATGGACGGACAAATCTTACATCCGTCATATGTATTGATTAGTATTAGACAATTTGAAGCAGTACATTTTTCTTTACGGGTACCGAACGGTTTCTTAAACGACAGTGACTGCCTCTGGCACTAATGTGAATAGTGTGAGTGTTCTTGTACTCTGAGCGAACTTTAGATCGAAGTAGAAACTTTTTCGTGAAACAGGATGAACTCTTACTTATTTTCAGCCATAATGGCTATGTTTGTAACCGTGACTGTGTGGAAAAATTATTTATTTGAAGTTTCTGCTACCAGTCACTTTTTATTTTATGCTTAATCTAACATAATGCAACGCGTTTCGAACATGGTTTGTTCATTTTCAAGCGTTTGTACATACTTGGAGCAGGAGAGGCACCACAGGACAATTTATTTTGCACTGTCTATACTTTTACAAATAAATTCATAAAAGTTTGTCAGCATGACCAGGAAGGATTCAGAATTCACACTCACAGCGGTGAAAGTTCAAAAGCATAACAAAATTTAGATGTGAAATTTCATCATTTTTCACTCGGTATTGGGTGCATTTGTTGCTGTAGGTACATTTTTCTTCATAAGTAAGACAGATTCTTCGATGAATTTTGCACAGCTTACAAACCATACTTACAGGTATATGCAACTCTAAAATTTCCCAAACCGGTTAAAAACTGAGGTAAAAATTGAAGTAATTAACTATAAAATTCGAGTTTTCTCTAAACACGAAGTTTAAAACGTAACAGCCCATTCATTTTTCCATAGATTAAATAAATTCTAGAGTTTCATACACCTGTAAGTATGGTTTGTAAGCTGTGCAAAATTCATCGAAGAATCTCTCTTACTTATGAAGGAAAGTGTACCTATAGCAACAAATGCAGCCAACAGCAAGTGAAAAAAAATCATGAAATTTCAAATTTAAAAAATATTATTTTTTCCTGTTTTTGAACTTCCACTGCTATGGGTGTGAATCCTGAATACTTCCTGGCCATGCTGACAAAGTTTTATGAATTTATTTGTAAAAGTATAGACAGTGCAAATTAAAATGTTCTGTGGTGCCTCTCCTTCTCGAAGTCGGCCCGTTTGACGTCCTACCCTCCTTAAAGAATGACAGTAACGGACACGTGTAACATCGGCAAACGTTTATGGAAGTTGTTATAGTGATACGCAAACCTCAGGAGTAAACAACAGGTCGAAAGTCTTGCTGATTCAGTGAACATTTTAGAGAACCGTCCAACGATCGGGTAACTTGCAGTGTGACTAACCGTTGGTTCGACGTGATTTTTTTTTTTTACGCCGTCTTTGCTTTTTAGCACAAAGTCTATATTACGTACTGTGATTGTTAACGGCGCAGCTTGTGCCAAAAGGATTAAACGATTCTGCCGTTACTCGATGTAAGGCGATGTAATATGCAGCTCGGAATTCCTAGCAGATGCGAGACCCAGCCCGTGAGGCCGGCAAGAGCTACCGGAGGTCCGACATTTCCTTTGCAGAAGACGGCGTGGCTGCGGCGGAGGCGGTGACAGGGGAGGCTGCGGTGGCGGCGGCGGCGGCGGCGTCGGGGGCGGAGGCGGGGGCAGTTGGCGGAATTAGGAGCCGCGCCGCCCGCGGGGGTGGGACGGGCTGGCGGCAGATCCGCGAGATCAAAGGCGGCGCGCGCCGGACAATGGGACACGCCCCACACCTCGGGAGGGGACCGCCGCAACTCCGGCGAAGTTCAAAGTCCCGCGCGAGTACACACGCGCGCGCGCGGGCTCCGGCTGGAGTGGTACTTAAGGAATGAGGCGCAGATGGCCGGCGCGGTCCAAACGTGCCGCTGGCAGCCACTGGGACCATTGCAAGACTGCGCGTGACGTCAGAGATTTCCTGATCGTGCAGACGTACCGTCGTTTCACCATGCAATCCGAAAACAAAGGAAGTAGGTTACAGTACGCTTGTTCGCCCGCTGCTTGAATACTGCTCACTGGTGTGGGATCCGTACCAGATAGGGTTGATAGAAGAGACAGAGAAGATCCAACGGAGAGCAGCGCGCTTCGTTACAGGATCATTTAGTAATCGCGAAAGCGTTACGGAGATGAAAAATAAACTCCAGTGGAAGACTCTGCAGGAGAGACGCTCAGTAGCTCGGAAGTTTCGAGAACATACCTTCACCGAGGAGTCAAGCAGTATATTGCTCCCTCCTAGTATATCTCGCGAAGAGACCAAGAGGATAAAATGAGAGAGATTAGAGCCCACACAGAGGCATACCGACAATCCTCCTTTCCACGAACAATACGAGACTGGAATAGAAGGGAGAACCGATAGAGGTACTCAAGGAACCCTCCGCCACACACCGTCAGGTGGCTTGCGGAGTATGGGTGTAGATGTAGATCGCACAGATTCCCATTCGAGCGACATGGTAATAAGCAGCCCAAAGTCCCAGGCGACTGTAAAAATGCGCGTTGACTGCTGTGTACAGCAGTAGTGTAGTATTCTGCCTTACGGAATGTCTTGTCATGGGTTAAGCCTCTTCTACTTTTGTCTGTCCATAGCGAGTCTGTTTTCATTTCTGAATATTTGTCTCCTTTTCTATTACCCAGCCTTTGATATCTTCTTTCTCCTCTTCCCCTTTTTCCCTCTACCATTCTTTCTATTCCTTCCTTCAATAAACAGTCCCTCCTCAAACAATGTCCAATCCAGTTCCGTTTTCTGTTTCTGATAACTTCCAGCATGTTTATTTCTTCTCCAACTCTTCTTAATACCTCTCCATTCCTTACTCGGCCTTCCCATTTCACTTTTTCCATTCTTCTCCATATCCACATCTCTACTGCCTCCAACCTTGCCGGCCGGAGTGGCCGAGCGGTTCTAGGCGCTGCAGTCTGAAACCGCGCTACCGCTACCGTCGCAGGTTCGAATCCTGCCTCGGGCATGGTTGTGTGATGTCCTTAGGTTATTTAGGTTTAAGTAGTTTTAGGGGAGTGATGACCTCAGCAGTTAAGGCCCAAAGTGCTCAGATCCATTTGAACCATTTGTACCTCCAACCTTCTTTCATCTTCCTTCCTCAATGTCCAGGTCTCCGCACCATATAGTGCAACACCCCTGATGTAACATTTGCTAAGTCTCTTTGTTTAGTGGTCCACAAAGTAATTTCTGTTTCCTCTTGAATCCTTCTTTTGCCATTGCAATTCTTTTCCTAATTTCTGTTGAGCAATACATATCATCCATTATTACACTTCCCAAGTAATTGAAGTTATTCACTTGCTCTATTTTCTCTCCCTATATTTTCATACGGCATTTTCTCCCCTTTCCTCCAGTTACCATGCTTTTCGTTTTCTTCTTGTTAATCTTCATTCCATATTATTCTAATTTTGTGTTAGGTCACCTAATATTTGTTCCATCTCTCTTCTTGCAGTCTCTGCCATGACAACCATGTCATTTACAAATCTTACTCCACTCTCCGACCCTGTATACAAGCTCCTCTCCTCCCATAAAAACTTTCACTAATAGTTTCCTACAGATATATATTGAACAATGTTGGTGAAAGACAACAACCTTCTCTTACACATCTTCTCAGTTCTATTTCTTCACTCATAAAACCTCCTATTCTTACTCTTGCTCTCTGGTTCAAATATAAATTTCTAATTAGCCGTCTATCCCTCCAGTCAACTCCGTGATTCCTTAGGATTTCCACCAGTTTGTCCCATCTGACGCAGTCAAAAGCCTTCTCAAGATCAATGAACACAACATACACCATCCTATTCTTCTCCATGTACCTCTCCCCTATCACTCTCAGTAGCCCAGTGGCAACTCTAGTTCCCACTGTTCGCCTGAAACCAAATTGTTCATCTCCTATCACGCAATTCAGCTTTCCATATAGCCTTCTGTTGAGCGTCCTCAGCAAGACTTCGGTTTGCATTGGATATCAGGCTCACTGTTCTATGTTCCTCACACTTCCCGCTGTTCTTTTTCTTTTCTATAGGTCTTAGATATTTTCTGTAAAGTCCTACTGTGTATAGGAAGGGCCAAATAACGGACCCGCAAAATTACAGTCCATATTCCTAACGTCGGTTTGCTCTAGAATCCTTGAACATATTCTCACTTGGAATACAATAAATTTCCTAGAGACCGAAAAGTTTATGTCCACGAATCAGCACGGTTGTAGCATCGCTCGTGCAAAACTCACCCTACCCTGTTCTCTTACGGTATACTGGGAACTACGTATGAAGGATAACAGGCAGATTCCATATTTCTAAATTTCCGAAAAGCATTTGATACTGTCTGCCGCTGCAGACTGTCAACGAAGGTACGAGCATACGGAATAGTTTCCCAGGTACGTGAGTAGCTGGAAGACTTCGGTATGTTGTCCTCAGAGGCAACGCTATCTTCAGGAGTGCCCCAGGGATGTGTGATGGGATCGCTGTTGTGACTTGGCGCAAGGGATGGGGAGCAGTTTGCGTATCTTTGCTGATGATGGGAAGGTTTCAGTGTTGAGTGGCTGTGGGATGTTGCAAGATGACGTACACATTATTTATAGTCGATATGACGAATGGCAGCAGGCTCTAAATGAAGAAAAATGTAAGTTTATTTGGGTGAATAGTAAAAAATAAACCCGTAATGTTCGTAGTGTCCTCCGGCACGCAGGCACATCGTTTACATATCTGGGCGTAATGCCGCATAGCGATACGAAATTGAACGAGCAAGTGAGTATTGTGGTAGGGAAGGCGAATGTTCGACTTCGGTTTATTGGGAGAATTTTAGGAGAGTGTGGTTCATCTGTAAAGGAGACCGCATACAGGAAGCTTCGGGAACTCAAATGGGAATTCCTGGAGAGGAGGCGACGTTCTTTATTTTTAAGAATGTTACTGAGAAAATTTAGAGAACCGGCATGTGAAGCTGACTGCAGAACTACTCTGTTGCCGCCACTGTACATTTCACTTAAGTACCGTGAAATTAGGGCTTATTCGGCAGAGACATATAGACACTTTTTTTCTGCGAGTGGAGCAGGAAACGAAATGACTAGTAGTATGGTACGGGGTACTCTCCTCGCGCACCATATGGTGTCTTGCGGAGTATGCATGTAGGAGGGGCGTTTAAAAGTCTGTGCAAAAATAAAAACTACTTACATGTTTGGGGTAAACCTTTCTTATTTTTCGACATAATCTCCTTTTAGAATTATACACTTCGTTCAACGCTGTTCTAATTTGTTGATCCCTTCTGAAAAATTGGAATTGTCCAAGTCTGCAAAATACCTATTAGTAGCTGCAATCACCTCCTCGTTTGAGTAAACTCTTTGTCCTGCCAGCCACTTCTTAAAATTGGGGAACAAACAGTAGTCTTAAGGAGCCAAATCTGGAGAATTGGGGGGGGGGGGGGAATGTGAATCCTATTTCCGTTAATTTTGTGTCCACAACTGCTGAGGTATATGCTGGTTCAGTGTTGTGATGGAAAATGACTTTTTTGCGGTCCAATCGCCGGGCGTTTTTCTTGCAGCTCGGTTTTCAAACGGTCCAATAACGATGAATAATATGCACCTGTAATCGTTTTATCCTTTTTATAGATAGTCGACGAGGATTGTTCCTTGCGAATCGCAAAAGACAGTCGCCATAAACTTTCCGGCCGAAGGACTGGTCTTCGCCTTTTTTTGTGCAGATTCTCCCTTGGTAACCCATTGTTTAGATTGTTGTTTCGTCTCACGAGTATAGTAATGTATTAATGTTTCATCCACAGTGACGAAACGACGCTTAAAGTCCTGCAGATTCTTCCTGAACAGCTGCAAACCATCTTTGCAACACTTCACACGGTTCCGTTTTTGGTCAGGCGTGAGCAACCGCGGAACCCATCTTGCGGATAGCTTTCTCGTGTCCAAATATTAATGCAAAATAGGTATCTGTTCTCGAAAGGTGGTGTGTCAGATTTGAAAGAACAGTTGTAATAGCTTACCTGGAAAGTGATACACGCCCTCTGCTGGTTCTATTGATGTTCATCTGTTCTGATGGGGCTGTGTTAATAACACTGACTTAGTGATATGATATGGCACGAAAATAATACGAGTATATGGGATTTTATGAACAAACAAGAAATAAAAATTATACAGGAGGTGAACTGGGTTATAGGATTCGCATGAATTGAAGCTCACACAGCTGTACACAGAAGTGAAATTACAGACCAGCTGTCAAAAAACGCATCCAGATCAGAAGAGGAAATCGGCTATCACCTTCGCGAAACAGATGTCATGAAAAGCATATTTTTTTTACTTTATCTGTTTTTAATTTTCTGTTGTAATTTCACGTACTGATGCATTCCATGACCATGGAGATTTGCCCCTCAGTTTGGTCCTATGGAACTCGACGTGTAAAGCAACAGGTGAATCACAGTTCAAGGCGACAAAGACAAAAAGTTTGTCGTTTCGGAAAGTGTATTGGTGTGGAATAGTCAACTTATACGACGGGCAGAGGTAAAGAACTACTGCAGCGCTCACAGTTATTATCTATTACAATGCTGTACACAAATTATCTAATTAATAAATACTTTACAACAAATGAAACAGTATCTGTAATAAGATAATATGAAAAGCGAGTCTCTTAATCGTGATTAATAAGTTGGCTACAGGTATGAAGCTGTGTATCCATGATGCCCTTCTGCCTCTGCTAGTGAATAGCCTCTTTTGTGTTAAGATTTTCCACAAATAGTAAGTTTTAGCGGAATAGTAGGATGCAATGTTAGAAGCCGGTTAAAATATCTTCCTCAAGATAGATCATTCATCCCTTTACTATTACTATGTGTTGGCTCAGTTGTCAGTTGGCTCTGAGCACTATGGGACTCAACATCTTAGGTCATAAGTCCCCTAGAACTTACAACTACTTAAACCTAACTAACCTAAGGACATCACACACACCCATGCCCGAGGCAGGATTCGAACCTGCGACCGTAGCAGTCTCGCGGTTCCGGACTGCAGTGCCAGAACCGCTAGACCACCGCGGCCGGCTTACTATGTGTTGAGGAAAAGGAATAATAATAAACAATAATAATAATAGTAATTATTATTATTATTACATTGTAATGATGGTTATTAACCGAAACTAGTAAGCGATAATAAAAGTACATTTACATATCAGCAATTCACGCATTTTCAGAAAATGAAAGAACAATAATTTCTATTTTTTGGACAACTTTAAAAATATTCGTAAAATTAACACAGCCTTTAATATCATTATCGGGAAGACAGATATGAGTATGGGTGTGGAATGATTATCTATGAGGACCACGTGAATCAAGACACTGTAGCTCGTGCTTAAAATCTCATCATTTAGAGTTACAGCTCCATTGACACGTGTCGAAAACACAGTATCAACATTCAAGCTTGTAAACTAATACCGTTACCGAGGTAGCAGAGAACTACGCTTGAATGATGTACCTCTGGCAATAGTAACTGTCTGATGCGCCTATAGAAAGCTTCCACGCTGCTCTGCTTCCAAATCAAGGGGCTATTCACTATTATACCGGTACTCTGTCAACGTATTCCTCTGCAGTAACACTTCTACATGTGACTAATGGATTGCGTCACTGAAGGTCCACAATTAAGCCTTTGTGCACAAAAGCGAGGTACAGGGGCAAGTTTCAAAACGGCTAAATACGGAGCGAAACGTGATCACGTGGAAGAGTAAACAAACGCAAGTAAATTAAAGGGCAAGCTAGAATGCGGGGCGATCGAAAAGATACAAATTGCATACCACGGGACGTTAAAGCACTGGGAAAGTAGTCCGTGAATACTTGTTAAAGGGGCGGATATTACTGTCCCTGATAAAGCTGATAGTAACGAAATCAGATTATGGTCCGTTAAACACAAGCTACAAGAATAGGTGAAAAGCGCCAATAGGTGAAAAGCGCTCGCTCGCTTTCCTCCCCCCCCCCTCCCCAATCTCTCTCTCTCTCTCTCTCTCTCTCTCTCTCTCTCTCTCTCTCTCTCGACGCACCACGAAGCTGTTGACCAAATGGGACGGAAATCGGTAGATGTTATGTACATGCACAGACAAGAAAGTGATTACAATTTCAGAAAAAAAACGAATGACTTATTCAACAGAAAGAGCTTTACAAATTGAGCCAGAAAATAACGCGTTGGTGCTCTTCTGGTCCTTATTCGAGCAGTTATTCGGCTTGACATTGATTGATACATTTGTTGGATGTCCTCCTAACATATATTGTCGCAAACTCTGTCCAATTGGCACGTTAGATCGTAAAAATTCCGTACTGGTTGGAGGGCCCTACCCATAACGCTCCAAACGTTCGTAACTGGGGAGAGATCTGGCGGCCTTGTGGCCAAGGTAGTGTCTGGAAACCACGAAGACAAGCCGTAGAAACGATCGCCGTGTTTGGGGGGTATTACCTTGCTGAAATGTAAGACCTGGATGGCTTGCCATGAAGGGCAAAACACGGGGACGTAGAATATCGTCGACTTATCGCTATGCTGTAGTGATGCCGTGGATGACAACCGAAGAGGTCCTGCTATGAAAAGAAATTGTACCCCAGACCATCATGCCTGAGATTTGGGGCCGTATGGAAGCCGACAGTAAGGTTGTTATCCCATCGCTGTCAGGAGGCGTCTTCAGACACGGCTCCGCTGGTCGTCGGGACTCAGTTCGAAGCTGGACTCATCACTGAAGACAAGTCTACTCCAGTCAGTGAGCTGCTTCCAGTCTGAAGAAGTGTCTACGTACGTCACGGACAACGGTGGGTTTCCAGCCTGACTGTAGCACACCGTACAGCCTGACAACCAGGAAGGATGGTCTCCGTTGTCATTTCTTTGCATAGCATGACTACTTTGGCTATTACTTCTTTGTACTAATTCTGGTTCAAACGGTTCAAATAGCTCTGAGCACTATGAGACTTTAACTTCTGAGGTCATCAGTCCTCTAGAAATTAGAACTACTTAAATCTAACTAACCTAAGGGCAACACATACATCCATGCCCGAGGCAGGATTCGAATCCGCGACCGTAGCGGTCTCGCGATTCCAGACTGTAGCGCCTAGAACCGCTCGGCCACCCCGGCCGGCCTACTGATTCTGTCTGCAACACATTTTGAAGACGGTATCCTCACATACCGCTGAATTTACTGGCAAAATGTTATTACTTCATGACACTAAGATCAGGATATATGAAGTCATACGCATTTAGATGCGTGAGAAATTAGCTTTTCTGCAGACGGTGGTCAAATTATCAAGACCATACCAATCCGGTGTTTCATAATGAGATCGTTTAACGACTTTCAATCAACTTCAAATACAATTTCAAACTATTTCTAAAACGTTTTCATAGGTCTTTGGGTGAGCAATCCGGAACTAACCCAAAGCAACATAATTAGGGTTTTGATTATTAGCCATGAACTACTTACACGCTTTACTTCATAAATTTACACGTATTAACTTACCGAAAGAATTTTACGAAAAGAAGTTCGATTCTCAAAAGAATGGTGGAGGAGTGTAGGGGAAGGGTGATGAAACTAGTGGACAATGATCTGTTTTTATTACTATCGCCATGGTCAGATTTCTTGTTAGTTATTTTCCGTCCCCTTTAACGTCAAGTATTCACGGGCTACTATCCTGTTGCACACCTACCTAGAAAACATGTTTTCAAACGACTACAGCACGGAAACGGTATATTTCCAGATTTGGCTTCCATTTCGAAATATTATCGACTCAGTCCCCTCTACAAGTCCCGGAAGTTTGTAAGGATAATTTTAGAGCACCCTGTATGTAGAGTCAACCATAGCTCCACCGACAAACTTTCAGAGCACCAACACGAAAAAGTTAAGTAAACGTGCACTCTGAAATGCATACCGTAAGAGCTATGAGCACTTGTTCAGGACAAGAAATGTGTTTCACAGTGGCCAAGATGAACAACTGGTCATAGCTTTGAACGTAAGCCGTGTTTATTTGACATTTTATCTTCTTTTGGTCAATACTGTTACCTGTCAAAATGCGGAAAGCAAAAAGCTTTCAGTAGAAGAGATGTCTCTCACAATACCGATGATGATCAGTTTCCCATACCTCTTAAGGCATCCAATGTAGAGACGATGCTTACTAGACAATGTGTCTTGGTTTCGTCCATACTACATCCTCCGAAATTTTTTTGTCGGTGCAGTTGAGGTCGTCAGGCCCTGTCTGGAATTAACTGCTGCAGCGATGCTCTGTCGCTGCTGCAGTACCGTCTGTTATTCCACGCGTTTCACTGTCTCTGTTGATAAATACCGCTAAAATAAATATCGCCCCTGACTAATTTGGATCCGCTCTGTCGAATACACACGTAAAATTCCCATTTGGAAAACATTTTTTTTTGTAACGGGAAACAAACAGAAGCTTTCCGTCAGTACTGGGTGTGTGTGTGGTTTGAGGTTTTCGGGCGCTAAACAGCGTGGTCATCAGCGCCCAAACGCATAGAAACAGGGACACATACGGTGAAGGGACGAAGACGGACACCGAACAAGGAGAACGGCTAAAAGACACAGACCTGACGCAGTTCCAAATCCATACATACAGAGGCAAAACAAGAGGAGAAGAAACGCACTAAAAAAGGAAAGGAAACACAAGGAAAAGAGAACAGAAATCGAAGTGAACCAAGTAGGTAATCGTGACTAGCGGACCTCTTACCTAAAACCTGGGTGAGCCAGTCACCCAGCAGCACATTAAAATCCTCTCCCTAAAATCCGAGGCAACAAATTGGACAGGACACAAAACCGTAAGACCTTAACCACAGTCGTTGCGTCGTCTTGCAAAATAGAGGGCAAATCCGGTGGTAAGGAAACCACCGCCCTCTGGTCAGAGAATAAAGGACAGTCAAATGTGGCGGACAGTAATCTGGACGCCACAAGCACTGCAGATTGGGGGGTCCTCCCGCCGGAGTAAATAACCATGCGTTAAGGGACTGTGCCCGATGCGGAGGCGAGTGAGGAGAACCTCATCCCGCCTGCACGCCTGGTATGACGTACGCCATGGCCGCGTGGTGGCCTTGACCAAACGCAGCTTTTCACCGACTGCCAGCCACTTCTCTTCGAAGTCGCATGAGAGACGCGAAGAATTTACCGAAACACCAGAGGGAATGCGGCTGACGACGCTTAGGATGGGCACCCGGTGTATGTACATCTCTCAGACTGTACAAGGGCGGAGGGTGCTTTTGGTGCCACTACTATGCCTCCCTATCTTATCTCACGGACACTTCGTAATACAGTCATACACGCAATAGCGATGTGTACGCATGTTGTTCACATGCCCATCAGAAGTTACGGTTTCGTGAGAAAAATGTCGCGCCCATCATTTCGTGTTGTACTAAATGCACATCACACTCCTGTTTCCACATCATGCAGAGGCACTTGATGAAGATTTTCAGAGCTCTGTCGATAAATCTAAGACTTCACGCACTCCGATAAATACAACTGTGCTTCAGCGCAATAAAACAGTTTCAGGAGCGACCAACCAGTCACGTTTCGATTGCTATGGCCAGTGCAATACTGGCTTTGAGCAGCAGTATCTGTATTGGTCAAACAATGTAGTGCCCTTTTTATGTATCGTGGTGCCGCAACAATTTTCTTGGAGTCCTTCTAAGGCCTGTTCGAAAACCGATACGCCACCTGCCCTGTCGAAGTAAGGGGATAGGAGCGTCACATGTTGATGGTAACTTGCTAATGTGGGTATTGATTCACGAGAAAGTTTTTCGTGACGACACTCATGAATTAAACAATCCCGGTCCTCTTACCGTGTCATATCCGGGAGAAAACCTCGAGCTTTCGAGTATTACCACCATCGTCCTTTGGAGCATCGGAGTGTCTTGGCTGCCGGAAGCAGATCTTTCGCCGTATGTGTTAACACCATGTATACGGAAGAAAGTAAATGCTTACCGATTCTTACTGCAACGCACACTCCTGTATTTTTAATAATGTAACTTTCCGTGATACGCTATACTGAGGCGAAATGTGGCGTTGCATTGTTACCTGCAACAGGCTGAAGAATGGACGGCTCAAAGCGTTGCATTGTTACCTGCAACAGGCTGAAGAATGGACGGCTCATGTTAATTCCTCACGCCATTGCCTGCTGCGAGCTATCAACCTGCAGAAAAGTCGCTATACGTGCGTGAGTAAAAGCATCAAATTAGCTAATGTGTCGCTCCAGCGTCCGTGTATGTTCGCTTGTTGCCAACGACCTGACTTTAATTAAAGGTTGTGAAAACAAAAGACGCACTAGGGAAAACAACAGTAACCACACCCTATTGGCCTATTAAGTCTTAGCGGCCTTCTATATACGTGTAGTGCCCTGTGGGTTGGATGTGAAGGGGTGCGGGGATGGATTGACACGGCAGAGGAGAGAAGATAATTTGGAACATATGTATACGACCTTTTTTCCATCATAAAACAATCGGAACTACTTCGTTAGCTGGTGACAGTAGTATCGTAATGAATCTAAACAGAAGACATTGTAAATAATTTAGTTAAAAGTGTCTTTGAATGATTTCCGGCGAATAGACTTCGTCCGAATTTCAAAATGACACAACGTATTCAATTCTGAATATCTAGTAATAATATACGAGTGGTAAATATAAAACACGGTGAGTAAATAATAACTAGTGTGGGAACTCCAAAAAATTTTTGCTCTCCATACTGACGAGAGTTAAAAAAAACATTGAGCATTGAGTCAAACAGAGCTTGGACAGCGTGTACAGGTACAGCTACCCATGCAGCTTCCACGCGATACCACAATTCATCAAGAGTAGTGACTGGCGTATTGTGACGAGCCAGTTGCTCGGCCACCATTGACCAAACGTTTTCAATTGGTGAGAGATCTGGAGAATGTGCTGGCCAGGGCAGCAGTCGAACATTTTCTGTATCCAGAAAGGCCCGTACAGGACCTGCAACATGCGGTCGTGTATTAACCTGCTGAAATGTAGGGTTTAGCAGGGATGGAATGAACGGTAGAGCCACGGGTAAAAAAACACATCTGAAATGTAACGTCCAATAGGTGACCGAGACGTGTAACCAATGGCACCCTACACCATTATGCCGGGTTATACGCCAGTCTGTCGATGACGAATACACGCTTCTAATGTGCGTTCACCGCGATGTCGCCAAACACGGATGCGACCATCATGATGCTGTATAAAGAACCTGGATTCATCGGCAAAAGTGACGTTTTGTCATTCGTGCATCCAGGTTCGTCGTTGAGTACACCATCGCAGGCGTTCCTGTCTGTGATGCAGCGTCAAGGGTAACCGCAGCCATGGTCTCCGAGCTGATAGTCCATGCTGCTGCAAACGTCGTCGAACTGTTCGTGCAGATGGTTGTTGTCTTGCAAACGTCCCCGTCTGTTGACTCACGGATCGAGACGTGGCTGCACGATCCGTTACAGCCATGCGGATAAGATGCCTGTCATCTCGACTGCTAGTGATACGAGGCCGTTGGGATCCACCACGGTGTTCCACATTACCCTCCTGAACCCACCGATTCCATATTCTGCTAACAGTCATTGGATCTCGACCAACGCGAGCAGCAATGCCGCGATACGATAAATCGCAATCGCGATGGGCTACAATCCGACCTTTATCAAAGCCGGAAACGTGATGGTACGCATTTCTCCTCCTTACACGAGGCATCACAACAACGTTTCACCAGGCAACGCCGGTCAACTGCTGTTTATTATGAGAAATCGGCTGGAAACTTACCTGATGTCAGCATGTTTTAGGTGTCGCCACCGGCCCCAGCTTTGTGTGAATGCTCTGAAAAGCTAATCATTTGCATATCACAGCATCTTCTTTCTTTCGGTTAAATTTCGCGTCTGTAGCACGTCATCTTCTTGGTGTAGCAATTTTAATGGCCAGTAGTGTATTTGGTCACGAGCGCAGGAGATGCCGTGCTGTTAACAAAGGCAAAGGCAAAGGCTGTGGTCTGCTGCCATAGCCTATTAACGCCACATTTCGTCTTATGTCCCACACTGATTTCTGCGGCTATTTCATGCAGTGTTCCTTGTCTGTTAGCACTAACAACTCTACATAAATGCTGTTGCTCTCGGTCATTAAGTGAAGGCTGTGGTGAGAGGTAGTATGCGAAGTCTGGTATTCTCTGCACACTGTCAATCTCGTAATACTGAATTCCCTAACGATCTCCGTAACTGAATGTCTCACGAGTCTAGCTCCAACTAACATTGCGCGTTCGAAGTCGTGTGGCGACAATCACGTCGGAAAATTTCTCACATCAATCACGGGAGTACAAATGACAGGTTCACCAATGCACTGCTATTTTATAACTTGTGTACACGATACTACCGCTATCTGTATATGTGCAGATCGCTATCACCTGAGTTTTGTCACTTCAGTGTATTAGATATTGTATAGGGGACTGAGTACTCTCGCACAGCGCAAAAAACACATCTGAGTAGCCCACATGTATAAAGATCTTGCGCGTTCTGGAACAATATAACACGCCATCCTGCATGACACGGAAACCAGTTGAAGATGTCCCGCTGACTGAAGATCATCGTACAAATGGGATTCCGTGAAGTCTTTTTGCACTGTTTGAAAGTGCTCAGTATTCTATACAATGTCTGCTATCTTGCAAGTTCTGGGATCGTGTATTTGAAAATGGCCATTGAACGGGCTGAAACTGGTTATCCGTGTAACAAAACTTACGATCTAGGCAATAAACTGTTCCAAAAGGATACTAGATTCTCAAATATAGAAGATCGCCTCCTGCTTCTAATGACGATGTCAGGTAATCATGATGATGATGATGATGTGTGTGTTACTAGACTAAGCATTGGAGCTTGATCTTTGCGACGTACGTCAATTGAATGGGGGCAATATTTAGGAGATGATAGAAACATGAAATCGTCTGCATGAAAGTATCAGCAGTAGCAGGGGTACCACCACCACTAACAACAACAAAAAAAGCTGCATTGGCATGTACTGTGAAAGTGTTACTTATTTTTAAAAAAACCTTTTTACTAATATATTTTTTGGAGAAGAAGAATAGGAAAGGAATGGCAGGAGTGGAGAGAGATTCAAATCCTAGAAGACTTCCTCAGTTGATGCAATCGCAACAACTAGGATAAAAAAAAATTGGTGATAGGAAAGACCTGCTCAACAAACAGTAAACAATGATTATGAAAACGCTTTTTTCATACCTAGCTATCAAAAAATGACTACGCGACAAACAGGTGCAAAATTACTGTCCGTTTTACAGAGCACCAATAGAAACAAGAGTAGCGACGCTCTTTGAGATTTTATTACGGCATTATAACAGCCACACACACACACACACACACACACACTGCAGTGCTTTATCTGTCAGTAGGAGTGGAGATTATGGTACGCAATCTCCTCACCGGTCATTAGCCAGTGTGTAATCGTTTATCCGGTCTGGCACTGTCCGAATTACACGGTATCGTAAGTGGACTGAAAGGCGGAAAGAAACCGCATAAATCACCATATCTCGTGAAAAGTCAGGCCAGCATGTCAAATTAACCATACAAAAGACAGCTGAAATCGAGGCTTTGTTGAAGTGCAACACAGTATATTTGCGCATAACCCCGTCGGCCGCAGGCGATATTCCCGCAAATTGATTTGCATTTCATTGTCACTTTTTTTTACGCCCTTGGACCCCATTACATCAGCATCGCTAATGACTGTTCCCCATCATCCACTGCCCCCGCCCTTCTCCCCTTCCAAAAGGCCGAAGCGTGTAATCCGCTTACCCACGCGACCGAATTATAAATATGAATACTGAAATTAAATCAGCCGCAAATTTAATCCAAACAAACAGTAGCATCATGGCTACCCGTCCTGGTACGCTATTAAAACAAAATCACCACCGACAACGAGTGTGTGAGTGTGTGTGTGTGTGTGTGTGTGTGTGTGTGTGTGTGTGCGCGTGTGTGTGTGTGTGGGCGCGCGCGCGCACGCGCTGGAAGGGGAGGGAGATGTCCCGTTTGCTGTTGGCTGTTCCCTTGTTGGTGTTTCGGTCGTCCGTATATTCCACGTCGCGGTGATGAGAGAGAGTCCATATCACTCTAGAAGCACACTTTAAAAAAATCGAGGGACAATAATAAACGAAAGAAAAATTTTACCTGCACACCAGCTGCATGTTCGCAATTAATTACTCAAACTCTGTCAAAAAATACGACGAAGGGGCATCAACACGTAAAATCGTATGGTTCTTTGGCTGCTTAAAATCCCTCAGTCTATACAACTTTTAATTTTATTACCGATTTTCATCTTCATGCACATCAGATTTCGGTTATGAACACGCTGGTGAATTACATATGTAAAAATATGTACGACGAGTTATTGTGGCCATAAAAATTTGAAATGAATAACAAAATTTATGCAGTCAAATAAGACTTTCGCTGGCGGCGTCGCGCGACCGCTACGGTCGCAGGTTCGAATCCTGCCTCGGGCATGGATGTGTGTGATGTCCTTAGATTAGTTAGGTTTAAGTAGTTCTAAGTTCTAGGGGACTGATGACCTCAGAAGTTAAGTCCCTTAGTGCTCAGAGCCATTTGAACCATTTGAAGCTGGCGGCGTAAATGATACTGCCGGTCTTTCTTAAATGTTTTGGTTAAGCTACGACCAACAGCCGTTATGTGATGGACAAAATGCATTTTTAACCATCAGCTGTTTATTTTAAAACCTTTATGTCTTCCGGTTTAGGTCATGGACCATCATCACAGGACGTAAGTTGAAATCAGAGCAGGTGAAGGCTTATTTCATGTCCTTTTTAGGCTGATACAACCCCAAATCTCACAGAGTAGGCATCTACAGTCAATAGTGAGTACACATTGTGGATTCTCACCGTGGCAGCTCTGAGGTCTTATCAGCCTAAAAGGAACATGAAATACGCTTTTACATTGTATGTTTTCACCTTACGTCCTGTGAAGATGGCCCATGACCTAAACATTTGAATATACAGGTTTTAAAATAAACAGCTGATGGTTAAAAGTGCGTTACTCTCAGTGATTAGTTTCAATCCAACGACTTTGCATTTGATATTTCGTAGGCAGTTGCGTCGACCATGCTCAGAGATCTGTCGTTCTCTCGAAAAAGTATCGGAGACGAAACGGATCTGTTGAATACTAGACTAAGAGACCAGTAAAATCTTCAAATGTAAAGCAAACAACACCAAATGTTTAGAGAGCTGAAAATATCTCTGCAAGATACATCATGCTGATTTTGGTAAAAAAAGGAAATAAATTTCCTGACGCATTAAAAGTGAGTGTCGGACAGGCATTCTAACACCGATCTTTGTCTTTCTGCGACATGAGACATACCATCTGGGGCAGTCAAGTACATACACAACAATGAAGTGTCACTGAGCAACCAAACGAAACTCAATTCCACCCATAATGAAATAAGCGGGAGCTTTCAGCTGCCAATTCATTATGATAAACATGTTTCGCTCTCAGCTATTTTACCGACGTTCAGATTATACTGCCATCGATTCATGAGATTCCATCTTCGGGCACCAGTAGAGGGAACTCTGAGTGATGTAAGAGCCACGTGTTAAAACTCTCACAGGGAATCGGGAAGCATGAAAGCATCTATGGACTCAGGAACAAGAAACGCCAATTTACCAACTGCCACCTTGGTCCCATCTCAACCATAAATATCAATAGTGAATTAGACCACACACTAGAAGGACAATCTTTCTTTTCCTTGTACTATCAGTCTTCTGACTTGTTTGGTGCGCCATTCCACAGAATCCCTCTCCTGTACCACCGTCTTCATCTCAGAGTAGCATTCGCATCCAATGGCTTCAATTATTTGTTGGATGTGTTCCAAGTTAATCCCTGGCATCTTAGCACGTGTCCCTTGTTGTCGTCAGTGCTTTCCACATGTGCCTCTCCTTGCCGATTCTGCCGAGGACCTCTTCATACCTTATCAGTCCGTCTAATTTTCAGCGTCCTTCTCTATCACCACATCTGAAACGATTCGATTCTCGTCTTTTCCGGTTTTTCCACAGTCCACGAGTCACTTCCATGGGACGCTGCGCTTCAAATATAGTACATTCTCGAAAACCTTATCGTCAAATTAACGCCGATGTTTGATACCAGTAACTTGTTTTGGCCTGGAATGCCTTCTTTGGCTCTGCTAATCTCATTTTTATATCCCCCTTCGACAGTCGCGTGTTATTTTGCTTCCAAGGACACTTCGTCCACTTTTTGGTACCCAGTTTTGATGTCGATTAGCCACGATATTCGGAAAATACTTGGGGAACCTTACGGAAGAGCCTCCGAGTAACTGCTGGATTAGGAATCCTAAAGTCTTCCTATTTCGTGAGGAAGTTCCAGTGTGCACCATCCTCAAAATAAAAATATACTTACCATGAGATAATTTTATATGCTGACAAAGCTTTTACATTATTTAAACAAATGATAACTGAAAATATTCCGAAAGCCTTGGTATTTAAGATCAAGTGCCCTGACTGTGGACCAATGGTATTGTGTCCGAAATCCAGTCAGCTTTCGTGTCTAGTAGTGCCGTTTATACGTGGAATAACTCCTGATTTGCGTGGCTAAGAGGGTAAACGACAGGGTACCCACCCGTAGGTCAAGTGTTAAATCTTCAGAACATGTAAGAATTTTTTTGTGTCACTTCTTGTTTGTATCATTTGTGGAATGTACTACCAGCTCAAAAACAAACAAAATGCACCGTGTGACTTAGTCCACTTTGAAGTGAAAGCTGCCGCCCCTCCCTCTTATAACTGGACGGGCAAGTGACTTCAACGGTGAGAGGTCCGTGTGAGCATACTGTCTCATTAGGGATCATAAAGCAATGCGGTGTCAGACCACACTGTGTTGAGGGCTGCTTTGTTTTAACGTAGTTTGTGATGATCAGGACGTAACGTGATGGATTAAATATCGAATCTGTCTTATGTAGTGAGTTTGCGTATCATTGCTGATAGTGGCCTGTCCGCTAGATGGTTCAAATGACTCTGAGCACTATGGGACTTAACTTCTGAGGTCATCAGTCCCCTAGAACTTAGAACTACTTAAACCTAACTAAGCTAAGGACATCACACACATCCACGCCCGAGGCACGATTCGAACCTGCGGTTCCGGACTGAAGGGCCTAGAACCGCTCGGCCACCGCGGCCAGCCGCTAGATGGTATCGCAAGTTTTGTGGCCCCGTTGTCTCTACAGGAGAGCTATGCCAATAGCGGGATTCAATGCTTAGCGCCACAAGCAAAACACTACATCGCGGGACATTCACATATATGCAGTCGCGTAAGCACTCAGTCATATGATGCAGCAGAGTCGTATTTACGCACAGGCTATTTATGCCTGTTTAGGGGCGAGCCACAGCTGCAAAATACTAACACGAATTCTTTACAGACGAATGGAAAAACTAGTAGAAGCCGACCTCGGGGAAGATCAGTTTGGATTCCGTAGAAGTACTGGAACACGTGAGGCAATACTGACCTTACGACTTATCTTAGAAGAAAGATTAAGGAAAGGCAAACCTACGTTTCTAGCATTTGTAGACTTAGAGAAAGCTTTTGACAATGTTGACTAGAATACTCTCTTTCAAATTCTAAAGGTGGCAGGGGTAAAATACAGGGAGCGAAAGGCTGTTTACAATTTGTATAGAAACCAGATGGCAGTTATAAACAGTCAAGGGACATGAAAGGGAAGCAGTGGTTGGGAAGGGAGTAAGACAGGGTTGTAGCCTCTCCCCGATGTTATTCAATCTGTATATTGAGCAAGCAGTAAAGGAAACAAAAGAAAAATTCGGGGTAGGTATTAAAATCCATGGAGAAGAAATAAAAACTTTGAGGTTCGCCGATGACATTGTCAGAGACAGCAAAGGACTTGGAAGAGCAGTAGAACGGAATGGATGGTGTCTTGAAGGGAGGATATCAGATGAACATCAACAAAAGCAAAACGAGAATAATGGAATGTAGTCGAATTAAGTCGGGTGATGTTGAGGGTATTAGATTAGGAAATGAGACACTTAAAGTAGTAAAGTTTTGCTATTTGGGGAGCAAAATAACTGATGATGGTCGAAGTAGATAGGATATAAAGTGTAGACTGGCAATGACAAGGAAAGCGTTTCTGAAGAAGAGAACTTTGTTAACATCGAGTATAGATTTAAGTGTCAGGAAGTCATTTCTGAAAGTATTTGTATGGAGTGTAGCCATGTATGGAAGTGAAAGTAAATAGTTTGGACAAGAAGAGAATAGAAGCTTTGGAAATGTGGTGCTACAGAAGAATGCTGAAGATTAGATGGGTAGATCACATAACTAATGAGGAAGTATTGAATAGGATTGGGGAGAAGAGAAGTTTGTGGCACAACTTGACCAGAAGAAGGGATCGCTTGGTAGGACATGTTCTGAGGCATCAAGGGATCACCAATTTAGTATTGGAGGACAGCGTGGAGGGTAAAAATCGTAGGGGGAGACCAAGAGATGAATACACTAAGCAGATTCAGAAGGATGTAGGTTGCAGTAGGTACTGGGAGATGAAGAAGCTTGCACAGGATAGAGTATCATGGAGAGCTGCATCAAACCAGTCTCAGGACTGAAGACAACAACAACAACAGGGGCCAGACCCACAAAAAGATAATAGAAAAAAAATTTCTGTCTTAAAATTCTAGTGAAGACCCACTTATAATCGAAAAATACACAATTTTCGACTGTCTCAGTGGAGAGCTGATATAATTTAAGAGAACATTCACCTTTCATATATCGCATCAAATTCCCACTGGCGGCCGTTGAAACGTGCTTGTCCATTAAGACTTTTTTTTAAAAAATTGGCGCTTTTGTAATTAGATCCATTTTACGGAAAGTACATTTGTGACATTTTTCATTTCATAAAAACCAGTAGTCTTACAATTTATCGATTTATTGAATAGCCGGCTGCGGTGGTCTAGCGGTTCTGGCGCTGCAGTCCGGAACCGCGGGACTGCTACGGTCGCAGGTTCGAATCCTGCCTCGGGCATGGGTGTGTGTGATGTCCTTAGGTTAGTTAGGTTTAAGTAGTTCTAAGTTCTAGGGAACCTATGACGTAAGATGTTGAGTCCCATAGTGCTCAGAGCCATTTGAACCATTTGATTTATTGAATATTGGGAAAATCATGTTCAAATGACGTTATTCGCTTATTATTATCAGGGGATAATGAGAACATACTTTTGGAAATGGAGACTGGAGCCGAATCTCACAAAGGCGGCCTTCAGTCACAAATCGTGACTTTTATTTCAGTACACGATTCATTTTGAGCCTTGGGAGCCAATCTTCAATTGCCTGTTCATTCTACATAATTTTTTGGCAGTTGGTTTACCATTGATCCTGTGAAGAATACGTAGGTGTATTACAAGGTGACACATTATGGCTGCAATTTTTACAAAACTAAAACATCACGTACTGTTTCCAGTGGCGGTTACACAGATTTTAAGCATGATATGAGTAGAAATTTTACGCACAGGGACAAATTTTTTGTTTCACAGCACATGTTTAAAAAATTAAAACAAGTCAAAGATGTTAGGTTTCTATACGTACACAGGTGGTGGTTCTTGTAAAATAATACAAAGAAGTTACGTCATTATTTACAGATAGATATAATTTGTAAAACAATTATTTTGTAGATATCAGATTTGACGTTATGTTCTGAAACGGTTGCAACTATTAAATAATTGCTTCTTTAAGAAAAAATAAACTTTTGAAATTAATAAAATTGTGGCTATCGAACTCTGTTCACTTAATACATTTTCAGAAAATCATTCTTTGTGTAACAGTATTTCTAACTGGCCTAGAAGAAAAAGGTTTCTTCCATTATTTTCCGTGTGGAGAACAGTTAGGCTGCGGTGGATGTCTATTAAGGTACATATGTTTAGCACACACATCTACTGTAGGCTAACTATACTAGACATAGAAAATAACTCCAGAAAACTTGATCTGCTAGAACCACTGGAAATACTGTTACAAATAGCAAAATTTCTAAAAATATGTGACATGAACAAACAGAGTTCAACAGCAACAGTTCCATCAATTTCAATAGTTTATTTTTTCTAAAGAAACATCGATTTAATATTTTGGAACCATTTCATAAAATAACGCCAGATCTGACATTACAGAAGCGACTGTTTTACAAACGACATCTGTGAATAAATAGTAATGTAACATCTTTGGCCAGCCGCTGTGACCGAGTGGTTCTAGGCGCTTCAGTCGGGAACCGTGCTGGTTCTACGGTCGCAGGTTCGAATCCTGCCTCGGGCATGGATGTGTGTGGTGTCCTTAGGATAGTTAGGTTTAAGTAGTTCTAAGTCTAGGGAACTGATCACCTTAGATGTTAAGCCAGATAGTGCTTAGAGCCATTTGAACCATAACATCTTTACATTTGGATATTCTTTGGTTTGATCGAATTTTGTGTACAAATGTGCTGTGAGACGAAAAGTGGGTACGTGTGCATAAATGTCTTCTCATACTGTGCTTAAAAACTATGTAACCATTAGCGCGGAAAGGAAGCAATTTTTCACTTTTGTCTTAGTTTTGTGGCAACGGCCTTGTCGCAGTGGATGCACCGGTTCCCGTCAGATCACCGAAGTTAAGCGCTGTCGGGCGTGGCCGGCACTTGGATGGGTGACCATCCGGACCGCCATGCGCTGTTGCCAGTTTTCAATGTGCACTCACCATCGTGAATCTAGCTGACGAGCTACCCGACCGAATAGTAGCGGCTCCTGTCACAGAAAAGTCATAACGACCGGGAGAGCGGTGTGCTGACCACATGCCTCTCCTATCCGCATCCTCATTGAGGATGACACGGCGGTCGGATGGTCCCGATGGGGCACTTGTGGCCTGAAGACTGAGTGTGCTTAGTTTTGTAAAAGCTGTAGTCACCATGTGCCACCTTTTGATACAGCTACGTATTCTTAGAAGGACCAGTAGTAACCTAAATTCTAAAAATGATGTGAGCTGATCAAGCACCTGAAGACGAGCCCCCATGGCTCGAATACACCGTCTATGGAAATAAAAATTATTGTGACTGAAGATGTTTGTTTTCTAATTCACGAACATTCTGTTGTTTTTTGAATCTCATGTATTCGTTAACTAATAAACTGTACAGCACAACTTTTGCAATTAATAAATAATAAATCTCAAATTCTGCATTATAAACTTCGAAAACTGCTCTAAAATGCCATTTACACCGGGAAGTTACCACTGGTCCCGCCTGGGTGTCTGTAGATTGTACATACCGCCTGCGACAGACGTGACTATTGTGGATAGGACTGGGATTAGGTGCATTACTGCTGCCTCTGAACGGTGATTGTTACACGGAACACTTGGGGAAAGAGGTAATGCAATGGCACTTTGCCGCAGCCGTAGCCACAGCTGACCTTTGGCAGAGGAGTGAGTACCAGGTAGTGTAGCGTCAATTAACAGGCCGCCATTAGCGTGTGGGACTCAATACCGAAGTCACGTGGCCGCTTCATTAGCGGAGTGGTCAGTACCGGCCGAGAAGGCTGGGCGCGCTCGCGGCACTTTGTACACAACCAGGGCCGGCGGTTTTCCCCGCTAGGGGACCAACACGAAGACAGCTGCGCGCGCGGTGACCTTAGCGGCTTGTGCCCTGGAGTGGACGAGAATTGTCCACAAATGCTAATGCTACCTCCCTGTGACTTGCTATCCACTGACGTGGCACAATTCTCCAAAACTTGTATTACATATCTCTTTATTCGCGCATTTGGGGGTAAAAAATATACTTTCTGTATGTCACAAGTAATGACGTTTTTACCGGATATGCAATGTACCAAACATTTACCAACTTAAATAAATAAGACATTTACGAACCTAAATAAGTAAAATGTTTTGCCCCTGTTTCTCCCCTCCCCACCCCCATCTCTCTCTCTCTCTCTCTCTCTCTCTCTCTCTCTCTCTCTCTCTCTCGTACCGTTTATCCAGTAGTACGGAATCCGCATCTTTCACGATTTGGCAAATTTTTATTTTAACTTTACATGGCCCTTTACCCTTCTTATTATCACAGTCATTATTTAACCCGACGGAGGCAATTCATGTGTAGCATCCGAATGTGTTACAAGCTAGTATTTTTATTTGATTGCACTCGGGTGGAATGGTGCCAGAAAGGTTGGGAACCACGTCCTTGGAGGACACGGACTACAACGAATTTCGCATTTTTTCCTAATAGAAATTGGCCGAGAAAAAAAAGTGTTGCATTACGAATAGAAAGCCGCTCGTAAGGTTCATCGATGACATTGTTATCTTCAGTGAATAGGAGAAAAAATTGTAGGACGTGTGGAATGGAATGAACAGTCTAATGAAAAAAAGTAAACCGAACAAAGAGGAAAATGATGACCAGTAGCAGAAATGAGATAAACGATAAATTTAACTACAAAATTGGAGGCGATAATGCAGACAATGAAGGAATTCTGCTACCTCGGAAGCAAAACGAGGAAGATACAAGAAGCAGCTAGCACAGGCAAAAAGGGCTTTCCTGGGCAAGAGAGAACTACCAGTATTGAACGTAGGCCTTAATTTAAAGACTGAATTTTTAAGAATGTACATGTGGAACGTTTTAAGGGACGATGGGAAAGGAAGAGAATCGTAGTATTTGAGTAGTGGCGTTACGGGAGAACACTGATAATTACGTGGGATAATCAGAAACGAGACAGTTATCTGCAGAATTGACGAGAGAAGGAACATGTGTAAAGGTGATGGCAGGGCATGTGTAAGCACATTCTCGAATAACTTCCATGGGATTGGTACTCGAGAGTACCGCAAGGGGGCAAAACTTTCGGAGAAAACTTAGTTCGGAATGTATTTAACAAATAGTCTACATCTACATCCATACTGCGCAACACACGTGACGGTGTGTGGCGGAGGGTACCTTGAGTATATCGGTTCTCCCTTCTATTCCATTCTCGTATTGTTCGTGGAAAGGAGGATTGTCGGTATGCCTCTGTGTGGGCTCTAATCGCTGATTTTATCCTCATGGTCTCTTGGCAAGATATACGTAGGAGGCAGCAATATACTGCTTGACTCCTCGGTGAAGGTATGTTCTCGAAACTTCAACAAAAGCCCGTACCGAGCTACTGAGCGTCTCTCTTGCAGAGTCTTCCACTGGAGTTTATCTATCATCTCTATAATGCTTTTGCGATTACTAAATGATCATGTAACGAAGCGCGCTGCTCTCTGTTGGATCTTCTCTCTCTCTCTTCTATCAACCCTATCTGGTACGGATCCCACACTGCTGAGCAGTATTCAAGCAGTGGGCGAACAAGCGTACTGTAACCTACTTCCTTTGTTTTCGGATTGCATTTCCTTAGGATTCTTCCAATGAATCTCAGTCTGACATCTGCTTTACCGACGATCAACTTTATATGATCATTCAATTTTAAATCGCTCCTAATGCGTACTCCCAGATAATTTATGGTATTAACTGCATCCAGTTGCTGACCTGCTATTTTGTAGCTAAATGATAAAGGATCTATCTTTCTGTGTATTCGCAGCACATTACACTTGTCTACATTGAGATTCACTTGCCATTCCCTGCACCATGCGTCAATTCGCTGCAGATGCTCCTGCATTTCAGTACAATTTTCCATTGTTACAACCTCTCGATACACCACAGCATCATCTGCAAAAAGCCTCAGTGAACTTCCGATGTCATCCACCAGGTCATTTATGTATATTGTGAATAGCAACGGTCCTACGACACTCCGCTGCGGCACACCTGAAATCACTCTTACTTCGGAAGACTTCTCTCCATTGAGAATGACATGCTGCGTTCTGTTATCTAGGAACTCTTCAATCCAATCACACAATTGGTTTGATAGTCCATATGCTCTTACTTTGTTCATTAAACGACTGTGGGAACTGTATCGAACGCCTTGGAGAAGTCAAGAAACACGGCATCTACCTGTGAACCCGTGTCTATGGCCCTCTGAGTATCGTGGACGAATAGCGCGAGCTGGGTTTCACATGACCGTCTTTTTCGAAACCCATGCTGATTCCTACAGAGTAGATTGCTAGTCTCCAGAAAAGTCATTATACTCGAACACAATACGTGTTCCAAAATTCCACAACTGATCGACGTTAGAGATATAGGTCTATAGTTCTGCACATCTGTTCGACGTCCCTTCTTGAAAACGGGGATGACCTGTGCCCTTTTCCAATCCTTTGGAACGCTACGCTCTTCTAGAGACCTACGGTACACCGTTGCAAGAAGGGGGGCAAGTTCCTTCGCGTCCGGTGTGTGTGTGAAGTCGATGGCATAGGAGCAAACTTACGGCAGGCCGCAAAGTCAAGACTGATCGAAAAACGTGGAGTGAGTTGTACTCATGAATAATTGAGTTATATCTGAAAAGCAAATGGTTAAGGTGTCATGGACTTCAGCAAATAACATTGGGAAGGGAGCGTGATACATGACCGGGCAACCGGCCGAATAATGTTCGGAACTGGGTCCAAAACATGCCAGAGGTCTTTTATCTTCACCTTCAAGTGTCTTTACTTCCTTTGGAACTCGTTTCCGGCTGTATGTCCACGTGATTTATTTTGTACCGCGTCTTCCAAGGCCGAGGTACACAACCTTTCTGACATCATTCCACCCGTGCGCAATCAAATAAAATAGTAGCTTGTAACCCCCCCCCCCCCAATCCCAGTCGTTTCCTCCACCATCATCAGTACTAGGAGCACTGGCTGAATAGAGCGTGTTGTCTGACTCTGAACGCATTGCAGCAGCAATTCCGCGTCGAACGGATTTGGACTGCCAGTGGAGCGTTATCGGAAGCATGCAACACCAGATGTCTACGCACAGCTCAACCACCTCCCGTCAATTAACAGAAAGTGGTTTGCGGGCGCGGAGCTGGCAACCTACAGTGTCTCAGATGTTTGGCTCACGTGTAACATCCATTGTCTCGGTTGTCCTTAAATGCCTCCGAAATACGGTTAACAATGCAGAAAAAAAATGAATGCAAAGGGAAGGTGAATACTGGTAGAAAGGCGGACGTCCCCGCCGAGGGACGACATTCAGAATCACAAAATAGGGCGAATCTAGAAGACGACGTTCTGGTGCCGGCTGCCTCGAGGGCATGAAAAGTTGCGCGACTGCTGCGAGAATATTTCCGCGGCGACGTGGCGTGGCGTGGCGTGAGGTGACGTGAGTGGCGGTAAACGGGCGGCGCCGGCAGCGCGGCGCTCATGCAGTATTCATGGACGCCCAGCGTCGCATCGAGCGGCGGCGCAGTCCCTCCGTTCAAGGACGCCGTCGTGCCGTCTGTCACCGGCCCCTCAGCTCTTGCGTCCACACGTGGGCCGTCTCCGTACTCGCGCCGGGTTGCTAACGACGCGGTCTGGTAGCAACGGGCCCGGCGGTACATGAGCGTGTACAGTGTCCAGTCACATTAATGTGACCACCAGACAAAAGCCTCAACTACCGCCTTCTTCTACGCAGGAAGATAGTTAACTAAAAATTGCTACACCAAGAAGAAATGCAGATGATAAACGGGTATTCATTGGACAGATACTAGAACTGACATGTGATTACATTTTCACGCAGTTTGGATGCATAGATCCTGACAGATCAGTACCCAGAACAACCACCTCTGGCCGTAATAACGGCCTTGATACGCCTGGGCATTGAGTCAAACACAGCTTGCATGGCGTGTACAGGTACAACTGCCCATGCAGCTTCAACACGATACCACAGTTCATCAAGAGTAGTGACTGGCGTATTGTGACGAGCCAGTTGCTCGGCCACCATTGACCAGACGTTTTCAATTGGTGAGAGATCTGGAGAATGTGCTGGCCAGGGCAGCAGTCGAACATTTTCTGTACCCAGAAAGGTCCGTACAGGACCTGCAACATGCGGACGTGCATTATCCTGCTGAAATGTAGGGTTTCGCAGGGATCGAATGAAGGTTAGAGCCACGGGTCGTAACACATCTGAAATGTAACGTCCTCTGTTCAATGTGCCGTCAATGCGAACAAGAGATGACCGAGACGTGTAACCAATAGCACCCCATACCATCACGCCGGGTGATACGCCAGTATGGCGATGACGAATGCACGCTTCCAAGTTGCGGTCACCGCGATGTCGTCACACACATATGCGACCTTCATGCTGCAGTAAACAGAACCTGGATTCATCCTATAAAATGACGTTTTGCCATTCGTACACCCGGGTTCGTCGTTGAGTACACCATCGCAGGCGCTCCTGTCTTTGATGGAGCGTCAAACGTAACCGCAGCCACGGTCTCCGAGCTGATAGTCCATGCTGCTGCAAACGTCGTCGAACTATTCGTGCAGATGGTTGCTGTCTTGCGAGCGTCCACATTTATTGACTCAGGGATCGAGACGTGGCTGCACGATCCGTTACAGCCATGCGGATAAGATGCCTGTCATCTCGACTGCTAGTGATACGAGGCCGTTGGGATCCAGCACTGCGTTCCGTATTACCCTCCTGAACCCACCGATTCCATATTCTGCTAACAGTCATTGGATCTCGACCAACGCGACACCAATGTCGCGATACGATAAACCGCAGCCCGCATCTCGTGGTAGTGCGGTAGCGTTCTCGCTTCCCACGCCCGGGTTCCCGGGTTCGATTCCCGGCGGGGTCAGGGATTTTCTCTGCCTCGTGATGGCTGGGTGTTGTGTGCTGTCCTTAGGTTAGTTAGGTGTAAGTAGTTCTAAGTTCTAGGGGACTGATGACCATAGATGTTAAGTCCCATAGTGCTCAGAACCATTTGAACCATTTGATAAATCGCAATCGCGATAGGCAACAATCCGACCTTTATCAAAGACGGAAATGTGATGGTACGCATTTCTCATCCTTAAACGAGGCATCACAACAACGTTTCACCAGGCAACGCCGCTCAACTGCTGTTTGTGTATGAGAAATCGATTCGTAACTTTCCTCATGTCAGCACGTTGTAGGTGTCGCCACCGGCGACGTTGTGTGAATGCTCTGAAAAGCTAATCATTTGCATATCACAGCAGCTTCTTCCTGACGGTTACATTTCGCGTCTTTAGCACGTCATCTTCGTGGTGTACCAATTTTAATGGCCAGTAGTGTAGGTCCTGGAAGGTACCGACAGGCATGTGGAGCCATGCTGACTCCAATACAGTGGCCAGCTGCGCTCGGTTTTTCGGCTGAGGGACCACGGCGCGAACTGCCCGATTGAGTTGGTCCCACAGATTGTCGATTGGGTTTTAATGCGGGTAGTTCGGAAGCGAGCGAACTACGTCAAGGTCATCCTAGTGCTCTTCGAGCGACACACGTACAGGGTTATTACAAATGATTGAAGCGATTTCACAGCTCTACAATAACTTTATTATTTGAGATATTTTCACAATGCTTTGCACACACATACAAAAACTCAAAAAGTTTTTTTAGGCATTCACAAATGTTCGATATGTGCCCCTTTAGTGATTCGGCAGACATCAAGCAGATAATCAAGTTCCTCCCACACTCGGCGCAGCATGTCCCCATCGATGAGTTCGAAAGCATCGTTGATCCGAGCTCGCAGTTCTGGCACGTTTCTTGGTAGAGGAGGTTTAAACACTGAATCTTTCACATAACCCCACAGAAAGAAATCGCATGGGGTTAAGTCGGGAGAGCGTGGGGGCCATGACATGAATTGCTGATCATGATCTCCACCACGACCGATCCATCGGTTTTCCAATCTCCTGTTTAAGAAATGCCGAACATCATGATGGAAGTGCGGTAGAGCAACATCCTGTAGAAAGATGAAGTCGGCGCTGTCGGTCTCCAGTTCTGGCATGAGCCAATTTTCCGCGGGCTACGCGTGAAAACTTGCCCGCACGCGTTCAACCGTTTCTTCGCTCACTGCAGGCCGACCCGTTGATTTCCCCTTACAGAGGCATCCAGAAGCTTTAAACTGCGCATACCATCGCCGAATGGAGTTAGCAGTTGGTGGATCTTTGTTGAACGTCGTCCTGAAGTGTCGTTGCACTGTTATGACTGACTGATGTGAGTGCATTTCAAGCACGACATACGCTTTCTCGGCTCCTGTCGCCATTTTGTCTCACTGCGCTCTCGAGCGCTCTGCCAGCAGAAACCTGAAGTGCGGCTTCAGCCGAACAAAACTTTATGAGTTTGTCTACGTATCTGTAGTGTGTCGTGACCATATGTCAATGAATGGAGCTACAGTGAATTTATGAAATCGGTTCAATTATTTGTAATAGCCCTATACTTTGTGAGCTGTGTGATACGTTGTACTGTCCTGCTGGTAGATGCCATGGTATGGACGATGATGAGGAGATCAGTGTTTAGCTTCCCGTCGACAACGAGGTCATTAGAGACGGAGCAGAAAACTTGGACTGAGGAAGGACGGGTAAGGAGTTTGGCGGCGCCCTTCCAAAGAAACCATCGAGGCATTTACGGAAGAAGAGGAGGAGATTAGGGTTTGACGTCCCATCGACAACGAGGTCATTAAAGACGGAACGTGAGCTCTGAGTAGTGACAGAAGGGGAAGGAAGTCGGACTTGCCCTTTCAAAGAAACCATCCCGGCATTTGTCTGAAGCGTCATCGCAGAAAACATATACCCAGACGGCCGGAAGTGGGTTTGAACCGTTGGCCTTCCCAGTGCTTGTCCAGTATGCCAACCACTGCCCCACCTCGCTCGGAACGTGCCACGGAAATACGAGCTGCATGTTCGGGTGGCTGTCGCGTCCCTGCACAGCCTCACTATACCAGAATGAAGTAAGTGCGAACTGCGTAGCGCAATCGGGACGTTAACGACAATGGGTTAGTTATAAATTGCTGTCAACCTTTATATCGGAGATGAGAGGCAGAGAATCTCCTTGGTTTGAAGCAAATAAGTTCCCTGAAAGTAGGTTACAGAATTGTAATAGGCAGAAAAGATTCTATCAAGTATATTCTCGCATATATAATGGAATGTAGTCGAATGAAGTCGGGTGATGTTGAGGGTATTAGAGTAGGGAATGAGACACCACTTAAAGTAGTAAAGGAGTTTTGCTATTTGGGGAGCAAAATAACTGATGATGGTCGAAGTAGAGAGGATATAAAATGTAGACTGGCAATGGCAAGGAAAGCGTTTCTGAAGAAGAGAAATTTGTTAACATCGAGTATAGATTTAAGTGTCAGGAAGTTGTTTCCGAAAGTATTTGTATGGAGTGTACCCATGTATGGAAGTGAAACATGGACGGTAAATAGTTTGGACAAGAAGAGAATAGAAGCTTTCGAAATGTGGTACTACAGAAGAATGGTTCAAATGGTTCAAATGGCTCTGAGCACTATGGGACTCAACATCTTAGGTCATAAGTCCCCTAGAACTTAGAACTACTTAAACCTAACTAACCTAAGGACATCACACACACCCATGACCGAGGCAGGATTCGAACCTGCGACCGTAGCAGTCCCGCGGTTCCGGACTGCAGCGCCAGAACCGCTAGACCACCGCGGCCGGCCACAGAAGAATGCTGAAGATTAGATGGGTAGATCACATAACTAATGAGGAAGTATTGAATAGGATTGGGGAGAAGAGAAGTTTGTGGCACAACTTGGCCAGAAGAAGGGATCGGTTGGTAGGACATGTTCTGAGGCATCAAGGCATCACCAATTTAGTATTGGAGGGCAGCGTGGAGGGTAAAAATCATAGGGGGAGACCAAGAGATGAATGCACTAAGCAGATTCAGGAGGATGTAGATTGCAGTAGGTACTGGGAGATGAAGCAGCTTGCACAGGATAGAGTAGCATGGAGAGCTGCATCAAACCAGTCTCAGGCCTGAAGACCACAACAACAACAACAAAAACTTATGTGAGGTGTCGGACCATAAACCCCTAAGTAAGATTCAGTCTATTTATTCGGACTTGTTTGTGAGATCGCTCTAAGCTTGTGGTTATAGCTTGATACCACTGCCTACCAATTGTAATTGTATATTACAGCACTGAGGATGGTCACTAAGTGACTGAAAATCGATTTTGCTGACAATAAAGCAGCAAAATACGGCCAATGCTGACTTTACTTCCAAATAAATAGTAAATAAATGATCTAAGGCACTAGCTGGACAGACTTTGGCACGGTGTCCCTCAGGAGGACATGCAAAAAGTCTACCAATCAGTGCCAGGCCGAATAACTGCCTGTATAAGGACCAGAGGTGGACCAACGTGTTACTGATTTGCTCAATTTGTGAAGCGCTTCCTCATGAAAAAAGAGAACCATCGTATTTTTCTGATATTGTAAACTTTTGTTTGTCTGTAGAGGTACATCTACCTATTTCTGTTCCCCCTCAACGAACGACTGTACGTTCGCCAATGGTTATTATTTGTCAAATAAATAATGATAATGAGAGAACCCGAACTGATAAATATTTAATCTTTATTCAATGGTTAGGCATATCATTGTAAGGTTGTTGAATACACTATGTAATTGTATGTCCCAAGTGGTCCACAAATCAGCCTCATTGGCATTCGTCGAGCAGTGATACCACAGTACTTGAACTTGTTAGATTGTATTTGGATGGGGAAATATTCTGCACTATTTGGAATATATAAAAACCCATTTGTGGAAGTTATGTGGGCTTTCTTAGGAAACAAAATCCCTCGCTCTTGTGGAATTTTTTTGCAGAATATCTGTTGGCCCAGATTTTTTACCGCTTTCTGATAAAGACTGACATCGGCGTAAACCGAGAAAGTTGCTGAAGCCTTCGTATTACGGAAAGGTGTGCGCCTGATGTACACCTGAGTGACAGCTGTGTGTATTACACAGTGGGGAGAGGCTTTCAGACAGGGGGCGGTTGTTTGTGGAGTACAGTAGTGGAGGCGGCATGTCACGCACAAGTCACGCGCACAAGTTGAGTGCTTATTGATTATGCCGCTTGGCGTCACTGGACAACAATGGCGCAGTGATAAGACACGTCAACTGCATGGACTGCCGAATGTGGTCTGTGATCAATATATCGATCCAACCTGCGACGATGTGCGTCGCAAACCAGCCCATCGTTTATGTTACGATTCGGCTCATACTTCGTGGGTCGTTTGTGTACAAACTAAAATGAAAGACTACGATATTTTAGCTCAACATCCCCTTGTTTTTGAGAAAATCACCGCTCAGTTTCATGACGGGCAGTCGACAGAATTAGTGGTATCGCTAGATAACCGAAAACCGCGCATTGTTCCACCATCAACATGCGGTCTGCAAATGTATTATTTTCTTTGAAATCGACAAAAGAAACTGTTATGACTACCGCTTACGCACCAATAAAGTAGGTGCTGGTGAACAAAAGCGAAGGTGGCGTAGCGATCGGGGCAATTGTCTGGGAATCGGAGAACGTGTGTTCGGTTCCCGAACGAATTCTTTGCCTCTTTTTATTTACCCTTTTTTTTTGCTCATCGACATTGGTATGAATAGTACGGTTAATAAGGTAAGGAAATCTATAATGAATCACGTCCAGCCTTGTCGTCAAATACGGGGTGTTTAGAAATCCTTACTACTCGGTTCGCCAGACAATCAAATCAGACGGATCGTATTAACGAGTTTTATTACAAAAACGTGAATGACAATATTCAACTTTTACAATAACACCGATGTGTCGCAATCAAAGGGCGACATACAAAACAAGCAATCTCTTCAGCGTAAGAATTCTCAAGTCTGTGTTACAAGCGAAGTAACGTGCGTAGATGTTTCTATCCAAGTCGCTAGTCTTGAAACGACTATTCAGCCGGGCCATCGCCAGTCGGTCGCGGCGCTTATGTCCTCTTCACATAGGGGGCCACGGCTGTCGCGTTGTCGTCCTGGAGAGCGGTCGGTCGACGTCGTGCAATTGGCTGACGTCTTCTCACAGCCATCTCTTCTCTATCGTTCCCAGCTGGTGTGCCGGCGCTTGACTTTACGCCGTAACATAATGAACAATAACATGGTAGGTAAATAAATTTCTCTATCGTCTTTGATTACCAAAGATTTTAACTTTGACGCATTTTTGTATGCAAAGAATTCAGGGTAAAACTGCAGCGAATTTTTCACGAGGGGCCCGCAGGTAGGTAACCGCGCGTTGCTAGCTTACAGTGAAGTACGGAGAGGGACTTTTATTCTGAGGTTTCAAAACTGGAACATTTTTCTAGAAACCGAGAGGGAATTGCCCATCCTCGGAGATGCTTCAAATGGCTCTGAGCGCTATGGGACTTAACATCTGAGGTCATCAGTTCCCAGAACTTATAACTCCTTAAACCTATCTAACCTAAGGACATCACACACATCCGTGCCAAAGGCAGGATTCGAACATGCGACCGGAGCGGTCGCGCGGTTCCGGACTGAAGCGCCTAGAACCGCTCGGCCACACCGGACGGCTCCTCGGAGATGCAATAACGATTCACAGCATAATTCATGATCAACTGGCACCACTAATTTCGGATGACAGCAGGAGCCCTCTCGCAGCTGTCCCACACAACTTGACTGTACATTTGTACGTGAATCTGGTGATTAGGTGATTAGACCTGTTGTGGTATCATTCGTAAACAGCATCACAGATGAGTTTTTCAATAGGATAACGCTCGCCCACATAGCGCTGTCGTAACCTAACATGCTCTAGAAAGTGTCGCCATGTTGCCTTAGCCTGCTCGATCACCAAATCTCTCTCCATTCGAGCAGATATGGAACATCATCTGATGGCAACTCCAGCATCATCCGCAACCAGCATTACCCGTCCCTGGATTGACTGATCAAGTGCAACAAGCATGTAACTCAGTAGCACAGATTGACACCCGATACTGTACAACACAATGCATGGACATTCGCATTCGATATTCTGAAGGTTAAACCGGTTCTTAATGTACCAGCATTTTACATCTGCAATGGCGTATCTCGCGCTTGCATCAATCTGTGATCTGGCAGTGTTAATCATTTAAAGATGATGTCGTACAGGGTACCCTCCGCCACGCGCTGTACTGTGGCTTGCGAAATATCTAAGTAGATGTAGATGTACGTTGATAAATGTACTTCCGAAATTTGATTACTCTACAGTAACTGTTTCTTGGTGTTGCGATTTTTTTCCGTCAGTGTTTGGGACGAATCGCCTGGCCGTATCTAAGGCCCTCCCCTTGTCAACTCCAGAAAACAAAGATTTACATGTGTTTATATTGAGTAGAAAAACTGGTTTCCTTCTTCACTGCGCAAGAGACAAGTAACCAAATGAAATAAAGCTTTGAAAGGCGGCTGTAAATTCCGCCGGCTTACGTAATGACATAATGTCTAATACGAGAGCAGTTCAATAAGTAATGTAACACATTTTTTTTCTCGGCCAATTTTGGTTGGAAAAACCGGAAATTTGTTGTGGAATATTTTCAAACATTCCCGCTTCGTCTCGTATAGTTTTATTGACTTCCGACAGGTGGCAGCGCTGTACGGAGCTGTTAAAATGGCGTCTGTAACGAATGTGCGTTGCAAACAACGGGCAGTGATCGAGTTTATTTTGGCGGAAAACCACGGCATCTCAGATATTCATAGGCGCTTGCAGAATGTCTACGGTGATCTGGCAGTGGACCAAAGCACGGTGAGTCGTTGGGCAAAGCGTGTGTCATCATCGCCGCAAGGTCAAGCAAGACTGTCTGATCTGCCGCGTGCGGGCCGGCCGTGCACAGCTGTGACTCCTGCAATGGCGGAGCGTGCGAACACACTCGTTCGAGATGATCGACGGATCACCATCGAACAACTCAGTGCTCAACTTGACATCTCTGTTGGTAGTGCTGTCACAATTGTTCACCAGTTGGGATATTCAAAGGTTTGTTCCCGCTGGGTCCCTCGTTGTCTAACCGAACACCATAAAGAGCAAAGGAGAACCATCTGTGCGGAATTGCTTGCTCGTCATGCGGCAATTTCTTGTCAAAGATTGTTACAGGCGGTGAAACATGGGTTCATCACTTCGAACCTGAAACAAAACGGCAATCAATGGAGTGGCGCCACACCCACTCCCCTACCAAGAAAAAGTTTAAAGCCATACCCTCAGCCGGTAAAGTCATGGTTACAGCCTTCTGGGACGCTGAAGGGGTTATTCTGTTCGATGTCCTTCCCCATGGTCAAACGATCAACTCTGAAGTGTATTGTGCTACTCTTCAGAAATTGAAGAAACTACTTCAGCGTGTTCGTAGGCACAAAGATCTGAACGAACTTCTCCTTCTTCATGACAACGCAAGACCTCACACAAGCCTTCGCACCCGAGAGGCGCTCACAAAACTTCAGTGGACTGTTCTTCCTCATGCACCCTACAGCCCCCATCTCGCACCGTCGGATTTCCATATGTTTGGCCCAATGAAGGACGCAATCCGTGGGAGGCACTACGCGGATGATGAAGAAGTTATTGATGCAGTACGACGTTGGCTCCGACATCGACCAGTGGAATGGTACCGTGCAGGCATACAGGCCGTCATTTCAAGGTGGCGTAAGGCCGTAGCATTGAATGGAGATAACGTTGAAAAATAGTGTTGTGTAGCTAAAAGATTGGGGAATAACCTGGTGTATTTCAATGCTGAATAAAACAACCCCTGTTTCAGAAAAAAATGTGTTGCATTACTTATTGAACTGCCCTCGTATTTACGCAGGTTTGTCGTGCAGCAGACGACTATTCGCCTTGCAGTAAAACGACTACCGCGCTTGCGTATTTATCATGTCAAAGTTCATGTCAGCTTCAAAGGAGAGGCTCGCAGTAGCAAAGACTGCGGTTGAAATGCTTTGCTCGTTGGGTCACATGACATGTCATCACGGAGCTTCGTGCACGAGCAGAGGGCTGGAAAAAGAGAGTTTCTATCTGCACACACACACACACACACACACACACACACACACACACACACACACACACACACACACTTGGTGGCGAACATCCGCGTGGCCGGACACAAGAGTGTAGCATCCAATCGGCTTCATATGTTGCTCCGTAATGGTAATCGACATTACTCAATTCAAACTGTGTGATTCCTGTTGAAAGAGTTTAGGTCATTTTGTACTTGGCTCTGAGCACTATGGGACTCAACTTCTGGGGTCATCAGTCCCCTAGAACTTACAACTAGTTAAACCTAACAAACCTAAGGACATCATACACATCCATGCCCGAGGCAGGATTCGAACCTGCGACAGCAGCGGTCGCGCGGTTCCGGTCTGAAGCGCCTAGAACCGCTCGAACACACCGGCCGGCTTTTGTACTTGAGTCATAGCGCATTCCATACTGTGTTTTCTTGCTTGGCTATCTTCTATAATAGGTTCATTCGAAAAGCAACGAGCCGGAGGCTGTATATTGAAACCCGCCGAAGGTATTGTAATGCAGTGTCCTGTGGAAGAAAGTGTGGTGCCTGCAAGGAGCTGAGGCCTCCAACTCGGTGCTAGAGGAACGTGGGGGCGCACAGCCACGTGGCGACAGAGTCAACACGTGTGCGCACGTGTCGACCAGCAGTGATGAAAACAGAGAGATGGAGGAATCAGAAGGAGAGCAGCAGAAAGAGCGTGGGAAACGAAAATTCGTGTAATAGTGGCCAACGTGTATGAAGAGCACTGCAAGTCCGTTGCAAAGGTTAAGGCGTGGCACAATCGGTTCATGGAAGAACGGTTGTCGTTGGCCGATGGCGCACGATCTGGAACGCCACTACGCATTGCCGATAACATTCTCCAGCAGGTGTATGCCCTCTTTAATGAAGGCTGGCGAGTTAACGGTGGTAGCCATTGGCCCAGATGTCCGACTGAGCGTCTTAATTGTAACGGACATTCAGTGGGTTTCCGTGTACTTGTGCCATTCTGCGATGCATTTCCGTTCCCCACGCTCCTTCCGCTGTAAGCAAACACATTACACCCCTTTGCTCTTCTTTACTGTATAAAGTGGCCGGTCGATGGGAGGGGAGGGGGGCGGGGGAGGCGAGAGGTAAATGAAACGTAGCTTGTGTGGAACAACAACAACAACAACTGACTTATTATCGACTAACAGTGAGACCTTTTCTCCCTGCACTGAAGAGGACATATATCTGCTTCACGAATGTAGAAAATGGCTTGGCGTGCCTTCGTTCGCTGTACGCGTAATACAATATGAGTGAACCGATTCTCAAATCCCAAGCACTGAAAGGCTTACTAAGTCCAATAGGACCTGCATAGTTACTTGACTACTCCTGCCCCCCCTTCCCTCCTCCCCCCCCCTCTCTCTCTCTCTCTCTCTCTCTCTCTCTCTCTCTCTCTCTCTCTCTCTCTCTCTCTCTCCGGGTTCCCGGGTTCGATTGCCGGCGGGGTCAGGGATTTTCTCTGCCTCGTGATGGCTGGGTGTTGTGTGCTGTCCTTAGGTTACTTAGGTTTAAGTAGTTCTAAGTTCTAGGGGACTGATGACCGTAGCAGTTAAGCCCCATAGTGCTCAGAGCCATTTGAACCATTTCTCTCTCTCTCTCTCTCTCTCTCTCTCTCTCTCTCTCTCTCTTTCTCACTCATTTAGCGGTAGGGATTCTGGTTCAACATTCCAACAGTAGAACAGTAATTAGAACGAAGCACTAATTAAGACGGACAAAAAATGTGCAAAGGAATCTTCCTACAACGTTCGTGTAAGTGGTTTTTTTCAACTACCTGCAGACGAAGGTTAGGGTAGCTGCTCCTTGATTTGAGCCCAGATTCTCTTAAATATGGGTAGAATTTTTGTGTTTTATTCTTTCTCTCCGGCGCTCTGGCGCCTCACTCTATAGTGCGGATAAAAGCCACTCAACGATTACAGAAATCTGCAAGTAAGATTTATGGATATTTCCTTAATCCACGATTGCGGAAATGAAAATTCAACAAATCAGATTTGCAGTGAAAAAAGAAAAAAACTTATTCCTGGCTATTTATGTTTGAAAACGTTGACCCTATGTGGCTTCCGCGTGACACAGGTTTGATATTCGATTGTTTGCATAATATGGAGCCGAAATTTTCTGCTCTAACAACTATGACGTCCACATATTCTAGTCTTTGTTTTCCAAGCGAATTAAAAATAATACGCAAAATAAAAAGTTCAGTTCAAATTACTTTGGCGCAGCTGTTGTCGATACGCAGCAACAAATATATTTGCGCTGAACTGTTGCACACTAGGGGACCATGAAACAGGAGGAAGAAAATGTGAAGGAGAGTGTTACACAACCCACGTAGAGCTAAGTACAAGAAAACAAATTAACTGCTACGTTGTGCCAAAATAGCAATTAAACAGCAACAGTGGACTTTACAGCACGTTAACGGTGGACGTGTGGAGAGCAAGTAGAGAAAGGAGCCACAAATTCAAGAAAGCAAAACGAAGCAGAAAACTGAAAACAAGGGCAGAAAGTTCGTTTGACCATTGTAACAGCGCTGCTTAAATACGGGTAGAAAAGGAAATCCAATTTTAACAGATACGTAACAATTTGCTACATTACTAAAAGGGTTACCTGCGAAAAAGAGTTCAGTATCATGTGTGCTTCACTTGTCTGTGTCACTGTAACATACGGTATGTTTACTGGGGAAACAGTTCGTATTTGACCATTGGCAGTATCTACAATTTAAAGTAATAATTTTCCCTTCAGTACGTACGGAATTACAGTTGTTTGGATACCATGCATAAAGGAAACCATACCATAACGCTTGTGTATTAGAAATATGGACAGCATAAACGCACTATTCATGTTTACTTATCGGAACACATTAGATATATAACATGATAAATCCCTCACATTCCACTGTACTGCTATAGCTCTGGGGGAAGGAATTTGTTATTGGTAACGTCTTTAAGCGCTTTTGTATTTTTTCTTTATTTCTTGTTAAAAGTTTGAAACTCTGTTAATATTAATCAATGTTTGTACAACTAAGCTGTCTGTCATGTTGAATACCCGAAATTACACCATTTTATTACCCAAATATTTTCTGCTAATTATATCAAGAAACATGACTGAATCATTTACTGTTTTAACTTCTAGTCTTTCGTGTGTTACGCATCAACACGAGATTTGGTAAGTACCTTTGTCAGACATTTCCGGTAGCTTCACCCGTCACAATAGCGATAATAGTAGTCATCGGGAGCTAGTATATTGCTTCCGATTTGACGCGAATTGGTCATCGTGAAGAACCAGCTATTTATTGTTTTATGCAACTGAATCCTTCCCTTGACAGGTCTTGTACTAAAGAGGAACCTCCTTCGACTGTCCTACGAATAATTTTCCATTCCTCGTGGAAATATCTGTAACTAATTAGCTAAATTTTGCATCTGAAATTTTCTTTACTTTTTATCCATAATTATTTCTCTCTGCCATGTCAGACACTGTACAGTGGACTGTTTGCTATTGAATGTAGGCATAATCTAAAAATTATCAATTTATAGGGAACTATACTCCACAATTCAGCCTAGTGCGTTAAGTTTTATAACGCAATATCTACGTCGAGTCTGCCTTTGTGTTGAGAATGAAAGCATGTTTTGAGATAGGCCATTATAGGAATATCTTTCAAGAGGACGAAGTAGATCTAAGAAGCAAGCGCAAAAGTCAAAACTAGGGCGGGAACAAACCCCTCAGTATTGGTTTCTCCATGTTCGGAGGGTGCTGTTACTCCGCAAATGTATCCAGTTAACGGAAAACGATTCAGTCGCTGTTAGGTTCTTTATTAAGACCACGACCAGTTTCTGCCTTTATACTTAGGCTATTTTCAGGTTTATATGAAAATGAGGAGCAAAGTAACAAAAAATAATCAGATTTACTTGAAAATAGTCTAATGGTAAAGGCCGAAGTAACTCGTTGACTTAGTAAAGTACCTAATAGAAACTGGTCCGATTTTACGTTAGCTAAATCCATAAGTATCAAGGACGAATACAGGGTGTGGCAAAAGTCAGTTAACCGAAAATGCCGCGTAGCGTTGCAGAGGGTAATTTGGCCTACTAACTTTGTTCAGAGTGTTCTCGATTTTCATCTAAACTTATAACACATCGTTTAAACACTGATTTACTTATGTTGCCATATAGCTCCCTATATATATTTTCAAACTCCTGTTCAGTGAAATCTCTTAACTTCTGTAGGTTTAATGGTTTTGTAGTGAATAACATGGTCTCCCTACACTCAAAAATTACAAAAGTGGAATCCGGTGATCTTGGATTCCAATCGATTTTACCTCTTCTTCTTATCGCTTCTGGAAAATTGTCATCAAAAAATATACTGATGTGTAATCCATAGAGCTGTCCAACACCATCTTGCTGCCAAATGAAACTGTGTTGTCTAATACAATAACAACTGCTCTTAACATTTCAAGATACATTTCCGCAGTCGCGGTAACAGAAAAAAATTGGGGCTTACCACGCAGTCCAGACCGTAATTGCAGACACATTTAAATCCTCTACAAGAAGAAATAGCGGGTTTTCAGGCACCAGTACACGGAATTGTGTTTGTTCACTCTTCCATTTAACTTTAAACTTTCATCAGACTACAAGATTGTTTTGTAAAAGTTAGAATAACTTTCACTGCGAATTACATACAACTCACAGAATTTACGTCTTAGATCAGGTCATCCTCTTTTAGCTCATATAATAGTGCAGGCTTCTAAAGCTTCAACTGTAATTTTTTTAACGTGCTCCTTAAACTTCGGTCGCAGTTTCTTTGAAGCTCTTCTTGTAGATTTCTTTGTTGGTCGTAAGAAAGCTTTTTAAATCTTTATTACTTGGATCGAACTTCCACTACAGCTGCAAAGCAAACACTTGCTGCTCTGTAGACAATTTTCGCGTACAGACTAAATGTACAAATGATACAAAGTCTCAGATTGTCACTTGTTAATAACATACCAGTTCTGCTATCACTTTGTGAACAATATTCATTGCGCACAAGTTTCGCAGTTTTTCAGTGTGGGAGATATTATTTAATTACACAGCTAAAATTTGCACCACGGACAGAAATGCGAATCGATTACGTGGCTTATGTAACGACCTGTATTGCGCAGTTTTCTAGTAAACCATGTGGCAAAGAACATGAGATCCGATAAAGGATCAACAAGAAACAGCAGGAGTCCGATGTTCAAACAAACTCCGATGCTTTTGGGCACAAGTTTACCGTAAGAAGCAAGACTGCTAGGGAGCATGGAACACGGAGCGCGGGTGGAGCGTGCCACGTGGAGACACACACACACACACACACACACACACACACACACACACACACACACACAGGCGTGCACGACGTCGCAGCTCAAGTCCCACAGGACCCCATGCGTGACAGGGACCCCTGAAGGGATTCCCCTGGCTACGACCGCTGCTGAATGCGGCCGCTCCCGGCGGGTCTCGGCAAACTTCGCGCGACGTCGGTTCTGCTCGGCTCCGGCTGGCTTTCGTGACGACGCGTCGCCTGGCACTATCGGCACGCGAGGTGCGCCCCGAAATAAAAACGTCAATTTGTAAAACGTGCGAAGGACTTGCAGCGGAAGCATAATGTGCCCCGTCAAGAGAACAGCTGCATTACTGGGCCACGGTAATAATGTGATGATTGTGGAAGGGTGGTTTACTGCGGAGGAGAGAATATTAAGGGGGGAGAGTATACAGTGACGGAAAAACCACAAAACGACACAAATCTGTACAGTTGTTGATTGCAGCCTTGGTTAAACATCTGGTGTGAAGATTTAAATGTTTCATTATGCTCCCATCCATCCTGATTATTTCCAGGGCAGTCTTTTGTTTTAAAAAATTGCCCTGGTCACCCAAAATTTGTCTTCTACAGCGTACTTTACTTTTTTTGTTGCTAAACAAATTATCTCACCATAGTATGAAGGCTTTCACGACCGGATGACATATCCTCTGGTTAACCTTCCGGGATGTAAGGTCGTGGTCCATTAAACTCTTCAGCTCCTAACGTTTCGTCCAGAGCTGCGCTGGACGAAACGTTAGGAGCTGAAGAGTTTCATGGACCACGACCTTACATCCCGGAAGGTTTACCAGAAGATAAATTATTTCGCATTACACAGAGGTGACGCAATCATGGGATAGCGATATGCACGATGTACATATGCCGGTAGTTTCGCGTACACGTGGTGTAAGTGGGCAGTGCATTGGCAGAGCCGTTACTTGTACTCAGATGACTCATATGGAAAGGTTTCCGCCGTGATTATGGCGCACGACGGGAACTAACAGAATTTGAGCGCGGAATGGTAGTTGGAGCATTAGGACATTTAATTTCGGAAATAGTTGTGGAATTCAATATTTCGGGATCCACAAGAGTGCAACTAAAATACCAAATTCCATGCATTACCTCTCACAACGGACAATGTAGTGGCCGACAGCCTTCACGTAACGACCGAGAGCAGCGGCGTTTGCGTATTGTCAGTGCTAACAGACAACACTGTATAAATAACGCAGAAATCAAAGTGAGAAGTACGACGAACTGTGGGATACGACAGTACAGCGGGATTTGGCGTTAATGGGCTTCAGCAGCTCGCTTTTGCTAACAGCGCGACTTCGCCAGCAGCGCCTCTCCTGGGTTCGTGACAATGTCTGACCCTAGGCGTCTGGTAAACCGTGGCCTGGTCAGATGAGTCCTGATTTCAGTTGGTAAGAGATGGCGATAGGCTTCAAGTGTGGCGCGGACCCCACGAAGCCACGGACCCGAGTTGTCAACAAGGCTGTGTGCAAACTGATGGTGACTCCATAATGGTGTGGGCTGTGTTTACACGGAATGGACTGGGTCCTCTGGCCCAAATTATCCCATCATTGACTGGAAATGATTACGTTCGTCTACTTGGGAGACCAATTACAGGCGTTCATGGACTACATGACAATGTGAGATGTCACCGTGCTTGATTTGAAGGACATTCTGAACAATTTGGACAAATGACTTGGCTCCCAGATCGTCCGACATGAATCCCATCGAACATTTGTGGGACATAATGGGGAGCTAAATTTGTGCACAAAATCCAGCACCAGGAACACTTTCGGCAATTATAGACAGCTATTGAGGCAGCATGGTTCACTACTTCCGCCGCGCGAAGTGGCCCCGCGGTTACAGGCACCTTGTCACGGACTGCGTTGCCCCTCCCGCTGGAGGTTCGAGTCCTCCCTCGGGCATGGGTGTCTGTGTTGTTCTTAGCACAAGTTAGGTTAAGTTAGGTTAAGTTAGGTTAAGTTAGGTTAAGTTAGGTTAAGTTAGGTTAAGTTAGGTTAAGTTAGGTTAAGTTAGGTTAAGTTAGGTTAAGTTAGGTTAAGTTAGGTTAAGTTAGGTTAAGTTAGGTTAAGTTAGGTTAAGTTAGGTTAAGTTAGGTTAAGTTAGGTTAAGTTAGGTTAAGTTAGGTTAAGTTAGGTTAAGTTAGGTTAAGTTAGGTTAAGTTAGGTTAAGTTAGGTTAAGTTAGGTTAAGTTAGGTTAAGTTAGGTTAAGTTAGGTCAAGTTAGGCTAAGTTAAGGCCAGACGTTGGGCTAGGGATCGATGACCCTGGTAGTCTGGTCCCTTAGGAATTCGCACACATTTGAACATTTCAGTATTTCCGCAGGGGACTTCCAACGACTTGTTGAGTCCCTGCAGCATCGAGCGGCTGCACTACGCCGGGCAAAAGGAGGTCCGACATGATATCAGAAGGTATTCCATTTTGTTTGTCATCTCAGTGCGTAGGACGCTTTCTTTTAGAATAATAAACAAATTTCCTTTGTGTTACCACGATTACTGAGTGAATTTGAGCAATGCTAGCAGTATAGTCTAAAAATTGACGCTTGAAACGCATCTAAGCCAATACACAGTATCACATCGCTCACCATTTTTTTTGTTTTACTTGGCCACCATAGTTTGAATTCTATTTAGCTACCTAAAAATCATGTTTACGTTGAATACTTAATTGTATGGAGAAAGTACATAAATGCTTATTTACGAAATTACAAGCTCGAATTACCACAGTTTTTCCCCCACATTAAAATCTTAAGAAGTGGAATGTTAAGTTAGACTTTTTATCAGGCCATTCTGAGTCGTGACTTTTATAAGCAAGACAGAGAATTGAAAATATGAATACTATCTACAGATACAGATTTTTCCCAGTACTCATAAGTAAATTAACCATCGTTTTATAAAGCCGAATGTCTTCGATAAACGAAACATCAGAAACTGATGACGGAGGCGGTGTCCCATTTTCATCAATGCTTTCGAAAACTGCAATATTTGACAGTCAAATTTGGGACATGAATACAACACGTGGCTGACATAAGCTTACGACACAATGTCAGCCGCGCGGAGTGGCCGCGATGTATAGGTCGCTACGTCACGGACTGCGCGGCCCCTTCCGCCGGAGGTTCGAGTCCTCCCTCGGGCGTGTGTGTGTGTGTGTGTGTGTGTGTGTGTGTGTGTGTGTGTGTGTGTGTGTGTGTGTGTGTGTGTTCTTAGCTTTAGTTTTAGTAGTGGGTAAGTCTAGGGACCGATGACCTAAGCAGTTTGGTCCCTTAGGAATCGCCGGCCAGAGCGGCCGAGCAATTCTAGGCGCTACAGTCTGGAACCGAGTGACCGCTACGGTCGCAGGTTCGAATCCTGCCTCGGGCATGGATGTGTGTGATGTCCTTAGGTTAGTTAGGTTTAAGTAGTTCTAAGTTCTAGGGGACTGATGACGTCAGAAATTAAGTCCCATAGTGCTCAGAGCCATTTGAACCTTACGAATTCACACACACACACACACACACACACACACACACACACACACACACGAAGTCACACTCACTTCCGAAAGAACCGAAAATGTTAGTGCTTTGTAGACGTAGATGTAAAAGAGATGTGGTTAAAGCGGAGTCGAATGACAGACGAAATCTTTGATCGGTGCAAATGGCTTTTTGTGAACTACAGCCTTGTAAGCATGCTGTATAATATGCACCTTTCGCTTGTTGTGAACCGTGCCACATCTCTTAGCACTGATGTTTTTCCCTGCCTCTTGACCTCATGTACGCAGTCTGTATACGGCCATTTCAAATCAAGAAGAATTCCTACAGCTGCAGCTTGCTTCGGTAAGTGGTCACAGTACTTTTATTGGTTGATGGCGCCGTAAGACAATCGATTGGCCTGTTCTCCGGGCATGATGTTCACAGTTTGGTTGCTTTAGAGTCCAACAAACGAGCAACTAAATCTGCACTCGCTCCTGACAGACAACTAGGGAAGATTTCGAAGTATAGTGGGAAGAAAAACAATATTAACTCTGTTAACTTGGATACACCATTTAGTCGAGAAAGCCTTACAGTAAGAAAACGGGCGTGATTCATGCACAACGGGGAAGTACCCCATTTTCAGTGTCTCGTACGTTGGTATGTTACGCAGAAGTATTACGAGAGATGGGTGGTTCGAGAACGTCCAGTAGCAAAAATCCCCCGCCCCAAGTTCACCTAAACTCGGTCCCTTATATTTCCGACCATGGGTACATTCCATTACAATAGTGTATTCCGCACCCATAAATGTACGTGCGTACGTTATAACAGCATGTTTTCGATGCATGCGAACAAACCCGAGGGCTACAAGTATTCGCTACAAGTATTCGCAGGAATTCGTGGTTCACTGAGCAGGGCTGAAGGACTTTTAAGACTGAGTGGCAAGCACGTTGAACACCTCTACTGGTCTCTGACACGTCATTATCTTCGTAGAGGCTGGCCCATATCTCAACCAGCATTTTTTAAAAACTTGTTTGGGATGTTTCAGGCGAGTACCACGTGAGATAGTAGGATCGGGGTAGAGAGAGTGTGTAATGAGAATATCTGGGTGTAGATTTCTTGTTCCCCCTCCTCTTCTGGTGGCAGTATACTGTAGATCACTGGAGGAGCGAAGCGTTCCTAATGTTTGTACAAAAGTACCGGTCGTCCTCGCTTCCAAGAAGGGTCGCACAAAACTGTCGACCTATATCTCTGACGTCACTTTGATGTAGAATTTTTGCGCATGAATTACGCTCGCGTGTTGTGGTATTTCTGGAAACAGAGAATCCCCTCTGGAGGAATCAACATAGGATACGCGTCGTATAAAACCCAGCTCACTCTGTTCGTTCACGACCCATAAAGCAGAGCAGATGCCGCCGCCGGGGTTGATGCAGTGTTCCTTGGCTTTCGGAAGGCGTTCGATACACTTCCACTCAGCCACCTAATGAATAAAATACGAGCTCAGGGAATATCACACCAGCTGCTTTATTGGATTGAAGAGTTTCTGACAAAAAGAGTGCAGGGTTTCATTCTCTACGGAGAGAAATCTGCAGACACGAAAATAATTTCAGGCGTACCACGCGGGAGTGTTATAGGACCATTACTTATATATAAATGACAAAGTTGGTAGCTTGGAAGTGTCATAAGACTTCCCGTGGCTGATGCTGTTGTATTTAGAGCAGTTGCAACGCTAAAAAATGGTAGCGAAAAAGAGGAAGATGATCTTTCACGATTAAGAACACTCAATGGTAGCAGCCACGTCCATAAAATTTCCAGTAGTATATGAACGGACTGATTTGAACGACCATGCAAAACTAATCTCTGATAAGGCATATAACAGATTGAGATTCATTGCAAGACTCTTCAGTAAATGTAAGCCACCCGCAATACTTCTAATATCGTTCGCCAATCTAGAACCCATACCAGACAGGACTGATAGAGGAAATGCACAAGAGCCGAAGTTCGCATGTCGGGACGTAAATAACGGCTGAATTGGTTCAAATGGCTCTGAGCACTATGGGACTTAACATCGGAGGTCATCAGTCTCCTAGAACTTAGCGCTACTTAAACCTAACTAACCTAAGGACATCACACACATCCATGCCCGAGGCAAGATTCGAACCTGCAACCGTAGCGGTCGCGCGGTTCCAGACTGAAGCGCCAAGAACCGCTAGGCCACTCCTGCCGGCAAACGGGGGTAGAAACAGGGGTATACAAAGTGAGGTGGCTTGCGGCGTATAGAAGTACATGGTTTGTGGAGTATAGACGCAAATGTAAATGTGTTTTGAACTGTGTACTCTGTTTTCGAGAATAAAGGTCCTTCCCATATGCTACGGTCGCAGGTTCGAATCCTGCCTCGGGCATGGATTTGTGTGATGTCCTTAGGTTAGTTAGGTTTAAGTAGTTCTAAGTCTAGGGAACCTCAGATGCTAAGTCCCATGGTGCTTAGAGCCATTTGAACCATTTTGAACCCTTTCCATACTATTTTTCTTCCAATCAGCTAGATTTATTGTTCTAATTTATTTACAATACACTCTCCGCAAGCCACTGTGCAGTGTGTGCCAGAGAGTACTTCATACCAATATGAGGGTTTTTTTTGTCCACGTATTATTCGACCACAACATTATTCCACATGGGCCTGAGGGCGTTTCGGTCGGATTTTTATTTCGGTTTTTATTTCGCTGTTTCACGAAGACTGGTTGATTCGCTTAATGGTATAAGCGTAAGTGTCATGAAAGTATTCACAATGTTGTGTGTTTTTCCTGATTACCTATGGACTTGTTTACTGTAACGTTACTGCATGTTTCCACTGTGAGGAGGGGGGGGGGGGGGGCAACACCGACTCAAAGGAAGGCCTCGGCGCTTGTTGGTGATGTCACATCAGCTAGGCACGGCGAACGCCAGGTCTGTTGCAGGCAGAAACGCCTGGGCATGCTTATCACTATAAACCTCTTATTTTTGGACAAAATGTTTGGTATTGTTTTGGATTCTGCAGTTTTATTAAATGAAAGATTTTCTTACTATGGTAAAGCTACAGATGTAGATCATAGTTCTGTATTACTGAATCCTGTCGAAACAAACGTAGATCAACATGAGAAGATGCTTTGCCCCATTGTAAGCTTCGGAAATTTTACATTCTAGTGACTATATTTACTTGATCCAATTTGTTATCGAAACTTACCCGAACCCCCTTACAATCAACTCGTTTCTTTTATTTATTTATTTATTTATTTATTTTCGTTTGACATCGTCACTGGAAATGTGAACTAATTTACATGTGTAAATGTCCAACTGTTGCCAGTCATTAGATTATAGTCGTTTTCAACGAAAGGAATTCTAAACAGGAAACAAAATAGCTTCGTACATCGAAAATACTGCTGAGCTTAAACTTTTTTAAACATGCACATTAGAAAAGATAAACATTCCCTCCTGCAACTGAAAGAAGAAACTTTATAAGATAAAAAAATTTTATTTGATAGAAAAAGTATCTCTCTTTTGCCTCTTCTTCTGTCCCCCACCCCCTCCCCCACCGTGTACAATCGCAAGATATTTCATTAACATTCAGTGCTCCTCACCCCATAGTCAACCAAGATACCTAAAGAAGAGCACCAATATGTTCACCGTTTCTCGTAAAAGCAACCCAGTACATACGTAACTTCTTCAGATTTACAAATAAGGCAAAGAACACGAATTCTGTTGCTGCTGGACCATGAAGTTGTTTTTGTATATCAATCCTTAAAACAGGTGGAAATTTAAGATCCGGAGTACACTATTTGTTAAGAAGGGTAATGAATTGCACAATTAATTGACTGCAGAAATCTCTCAGAACACTGTGTGTTGGTCAACTACCGCCAATAGTTTCACATTTTCCTGTGTCACAGAGGGAGACACCACCATTATGAGTATGCCTGCAACACACCTGGCGTTCGCCGTGCTTAGCTGACGTGACGTCACGAACAGGCGGCGAGGCCTTCCTTTGAGTCGGTGTTCGGGGAGGGCAAGTGCAACTTATCGTGGTCGGGCAGTACATCCGCGAAAGAACTTGCCCCCCTTCTAACAGCCGTGTACCGCAAGTCTCTAGAGGAACGGAAGGTTCCAAATGATGGGAAAAGAGCACAGGTAGTCCCAAAGAAGGGTCGTCGAGCAGATGCGTAAAACTATGGGCCTATATCTCTGACGTCGATCTGTTGTAGAATTTTAGAACATGTTTTTTGCTCGAGTATCATGTCGTTTTTGGAAACCTAGAATCTACTCTGTAGGAATCAACATGGATTCCGGAAACAGCGATCGTGTGAGACCCAACTCGCTTTATTTGTTCATGAGACCCAGAAAATAGTAGATACAGGCTCCCAGGTAGATGCTATTTTCCTTGACTTGCGGAAGGCGTTCGATACAGTTCCGCAGTGTCGCCTGATAAACAAAGTAAGAGCCTACGGAATATCAGACCAGCTGTGTGGCTGGATTGAAGAGTTTTTAGCAAACAGAACACAGCATGTTGTTATCAATGGAGATACGTCTACAGACAAAGTAACCTCTGGCGTTCTACAGGGAAGTGTTATGGGACCACTGCTTTTCACGATATATATAAATGACCTAGTAGATAGTGTCGGAAGTTCCATGCGGCTTTTCGCGGATGATGCTGTAGTACACAGAGAAGTTGCAGCATTAGAAAATTGTAGCGAAATGCAGGAAGATCTGCAGCGGATAGGCACTTGGTGCAGGGAGTGGCAACTGACCCTTAACATAGACAAATGTAATGTATAGCGAATACATAGAAAGAAGGATCCTTTATTGTATGATTATATGATAGCGGAACAAACACTGGTAGCAGTTACTTCTGTAAAATATCTGGGAGTACGCGTGCGGAACGATTTGAAGTGGAATGATCATATAAAATTAATTGTTGGTAAGGCGGGTACCAGGTTGAGATTCATTGGTTCAAATGGCTCTGAGCACTATGGGACTCAACTGCTGTGGTCATAAGTCCCCTAGAACTTAGAACTACTTAAACCTAACTAACCTAAGGACAGCACACAGCACCACGCCATCACGAGGCAGAGAAAATCCCTGACCCCGCCGGGAATCGAACCCGGGGATGAGATTCATTGGGAGAGTCCTTAGAAAATGTAGTCCATCAACAAAGGAGGTGGCTTACAAAACACTAGTTCGACCTATACTTGAGTGTTGTTCATCAGTGTGGGATCCGTACAAGATCGGGTTGACGGAGGAGATAGAGAAGATCCAAAGAAGAGCGGCGCGTTTCGTCACAGGGTTATTTGGCAACCGTGATAGCGTTACGGAGATGTTTAGCAAACTCAAGTCGCACACACTGCAAGAGAGGCGCTCTGCATCGCGGTGTAACTTGCTCACCAGGTTTCGAGAGGATGCGTTTCTGGATGAGGTATCAAATATATTGCTTCCCGCTAGTTATACCTCCCGACGAGATCACGAATGTAAAATTAGAGAGATTCGAGCGCACACGGAGGCTTTCAGACAGTCGTTCTTCCCGCGAACCGTACGCGACTCGAACAGGAAAGGGAGGTAATGACAGTGGCACGTAAAGTGCCCTCCGCCACACACGGTTGGGTGGCTTGCGGAGTATAAATGCAGATGTAGATGTACCGTCTTCAGCGCCGGCCCGTTATGCGGCAGAGCTGCGGCTGTCGGTAGTGGCTGGCCGGCGGCCTGCACAGTGTCTGCCGGGGCCGGGGCCGTGTCGGGTTGCGGGAGGCGGAAGGGCGTCGTGTCGTGGGCCACATTCGCCCGGCCTGGCATCGCCGGTAAGGCGACCCCGCGCCACGGTGACTGCTGCCAGCGCCGTGGCTTTACGGCTCCGGTTACCGGGCTAATGTTACAACACTGCGCTGCACGCCTCACAAAGGAAGTGTCCGCCGCCAGACCCGCGACCCGCTTTTTCCGGCCAAGTCTCTCAGTACTTTTACATCAAAGCAATCTGCGGTTCGTAATTCAAGTGCATTTCAGAGACCCGTACTTCTTTCGTATTATCTCGAGTACGATCTCCAGTTTGTTTCCTTCTATTTTTTTATTTAGTTTTCCTACCTCTACTTCATCATCTTTCCCTTTCACCGTGACCCTACTCTTCCCTTTCATCACCTCTTAACTCTCGCTTCAATCTCTTCACTTTCATTCACTTCACTCTTATAAACCACCGCTTCCAAATCACCCTCTCAATCGTCACCTCTTCCCTCTCAATCGCCACCTCTTACCCCTCATTCAGCACCTCTTCCTCCTCACTCAGCACCTCTTCCCCCTCTACTGCTCGAGCGGTTCTAGGCGCTACAGTCTAGAACTGCGCGACCGCTACGGTCGCAAGTTCGAATCCTGCCTCGAGCATGGATGTGAGTGTTGTTCTTAGGTTAATTAGGTGTAAGTAGTTCTAAGTTCTAGGGGACTGATGACTACAGCAGTTAAGTCCCATAGTGGTTCAAATGACTCTGAACACTATGGGACTTAACATCTATGGTCATCAGTCCCTTAGAACTTAGGACTACTTAAACCTAACTAACCTAAGCACAGCACGCAACACCCAGCCATCACGAGGCAGAGAAAATCCCTGACCCCGCCAGGAATCGAACCCGGGAACCCGGGCGTGGGAAGCGAGAACGCTACCGCACGACCACGAGATGCGGGCAGTCCCATAGTGCTCAGAACCATTTTAAACCTCTATTGCTACCTCTTTCCTCTCATTGAACACCTCTTCTCTCTCAATGACCTTCCACTTTTCCCATCTGACATAATTTTCATCTAGATCCTCCTCCGCTATTACACCTTTCCTTTATCATGATCTTGTTTACCTGTAAGGAGAGTACATCAGCAACGCATCCTCATGTGTGACCCACAGTTTCTTTCAACTGGGAACTATGTGAAGTGTGTAAACAGTTTCGTTACGCCTTTCCTTACTGTTACTGTGTATTCTTTGTCTTGGTTCAAATGGCTCTGACCACTATGCGACTTAACATCGGTGGTCATCAGTCCCCTAGAACTTAGAACTGCTTAAACCTAACTAACCTAAGGACATCACACACATCCAAGCCCGAGGGAGGATTCGAACCTGCGACCGTAGCGGTCGCGCGGTTCCAGACTGAAGCGCCTAGAACCGCACGGCAACACCGACCGGCATTCTTTGTCTATTTTGGGGTATCATTCAATTATTAGATGTCAGTAAGAGGCTACAAATATGTAAAAAATCATCTGTAAATTTTCCAGGTCTTAAAGTGTATGTAAGATGAAGTTTTAAAAAGATTGTAAACAAGTAAATGGTTGACATTTTCTTAGCCTGCTGTCCCCCATATTACTAGGCAAAGTGAACCAAAGGCCCAGCTGCAGTGGAAGCTAACTTGGTCACGTGACTAGGTACAGCAGCATTCTAATTCAGAATAGTTCAATTCGCCTTATTATTCCCCTTGAGGTACCAATTCATGGGCTGTGGTGATCTAGTTGTTAGAGCACTAGACTCCAGCCCAGGAGGCACAGTGTTCGATCCCAGGGAGGGGTGAGGATTTGTTCCATTCCTTCCCGGAGAGCCCCAGGGGTATTCTGCCTGCAGTCATAATGAGTAGTAGGTATCTTTCCCGGGGTAAAGGGCGGCTAAACCACGGACTCGCCACCTCTCCTCCTCCTGCTGCACTCCACCTGCAATCAGGCCGATAGTCCGATCACGGTCTCGGTATACAGACTTTATCTTTTTCTGATGTAACAACACAAAACATGGACCTAGAATGACGGAACTATAATCATAGTGTTTGCTGAGTGATGGGAAAGGGGCGACAAGCGAGAAAAAATCCTCTTATTATTTTTTGAAAATCTTTTACGTGTTGGTTGGTTTGGGGGATGAAAGGGACCAGACTGCTACGGTCATCGGTCCCTTTTTCCAAAGACAAAGAACATCCACAGAGAATAAAAACGAGGAACAGAATAGACACAGACGATACAGAACAAAAGAAACGGAGACAAGGACAAGACAAAACGAACTAAAACCACACAGAGTGTGACGGTGGTTGGCCGACCATAGAAATAAAAAAGGAAAAGCCAACCACTTAGAAACACATTAAAAGATCAGTGTAAAATCATAGGCCAAAGGCCAGAATCAAAAGAAAAAATAAAATAAAACAGAAACACTCAGAGGAAAGAATAAAAACTCCCTGCCCGAATAAAACGTAAAACTAAGGCAGCCATAACAGGGTCATCGGATAAAACGGCAGGGAGCGTATCAGGCAGCGCAAATGTCTGCCTGACCACAGCTAAAAGGGGGCAGGCCAACAGAATGTGGGCCACCGTCAAAGCCGCCCCGCAGCGACATACAGGAGGGTCCTCCTGGCGCAGTAAATAACTGTGTGTTAGCCGGGAGTGGCCAATGCGGAGCCGACAAAGGACGACTGAGTCCCTGCGGTTGGCTCGCATGGAGGACCGCCACACAGTCGTCGTCTCCTTAATGGCACGGAGTTTATTGGGTGTAATCCGATCGCGCCATTCAGCGTCCCAAAGCGCAAAAACTTTTCGGCGGAGGACTGCCCGCAAATCAGCCTCTGGGAGGCCAACATCCAGAGATGGTTTATTCGTGGCCTCTTTCGCCAGGCGGTCAACATGTTCATTGCCCGGGATACCGACATGACCGGGGGTCCACACAAAGACCACAGAGCGGCCGCAACGCGCAAGAGTATGCAGGGACTCATGGATAGCCATCACCAGACGAGAACGAGGAAAACACTGGTCGAGAGCTCGTAAACCGCTCAGGGAATCGCTACAGATAACGAAGGACTCACCTGAGCAGGAGCGGATATACTCTAGGGCTCTAAAGATGGCGACTAGCTCAGCAGTGTAAACGCTGCAGCCAGCCGCCAAGGACCGTTGTTCGGAATGGTCCCCTAGAGTTAGCGCATACCCGACACGACCAGCAACCATCGAACCGTCGGTGTAAACAATTCCAGAGCCCTGATACGTGGCCAGGATGGAATAAAAGCGGCGGCGGAAGGCCTCTGGAGGGACCGAGTCCTTCGAGCCCTGTGCCAAGTCGAGCCGAAGGCAAGGGCGAGGAACACACCACGGGGGTGTACGCAGAGGCGCCCGGAAAGGAGGTGGAACAGGGAAAAACCCAAGCCCACAGAGAAGCTCCTTGACGCGTACGGCGATCGGACAACCCGACCGGGGCCGACGGTCTGGCAGATGGACGACTGACTGCGGGAACAGGACACGATAATTTGGATGCCCGGGCAAGCTTAGAACATGGGCAGCATAAGCGGCCAGCAAACGTTGGCGCCGGAACCGCAGTGGGGGTACACCTGCCTCCACTAGCACACTGTCCACAGGGCTGGTGCGGAAAGCACCAGTGGCAAGGCGTATCCCGCTGTGGAGAATTGGGTCCAGCACCCGTAACGCAGATGGGGATGCTGAGCCATAAGCCAGGCTCCCATAATCCAGACGGGACTGGATTAACGCCTGGTAGAGCCGCAACAGGGTAGAGCGGTCGGCGCCCCAGCGGGTGTGGCTCAAGCATCTCACAGCGTTGAGATGCCGCCAACACGTCTGTTTAAGCTGCCGGATATGAGGCAGCCAAGTCAACCGGGCATCGAAAACCACCCCCAAAAACCTGTGGGTCTCCACCACAGCAAGGAGTTCGTCAGCAAGATAAAGCCGCGGCTCAGGATGGACTGTTCGGCGCCGGCAGAAATGCATAACGCGGGTCTTGGCTGCCGAAAACTGAAACCCATGCGCTACAGCCCAAGACTGCGCCGTACGGATAGCGCCCTGTAGCTGACGTTCAACAGCTGCAATGCCAGTAGAGCTGTAATAAAGGCAGAAGTCGTCAGCATACAGGGAAGCAGAGACAGAATTTCCCACGGCCGCAGCGAGCCCGTTAATGGCTATTAAAAACAGACAGACACTTAAAACAGAACCCTGTGGCACACCGTTCTCCTGGACGTGGGTGGAACTATAGGAGGCTGCGACTTGCACGCGGAAGGTACGATACGACAGGAAATTGCGGATAAAGATCGGCAGAGGGCCCCGAAGACCCCATCCATGAAGCGTAGAAAGGATGTGATGACGCCATGTCGTATCGTACGCCTTCCGCATGTCGAAAAAGACAGCGACCAGGTGCTGACGGCGGGCAAAGGCAGTACGGATGGCCGACTCCAGGCTCACCAGATTGTCGGCGGCGGAGCGGCCTTTCCGGAACCCACCCTGAGACGGAGCCAGAAGGCCCCGAGACTCCAGTACCCAATTTAAGCGCCGGCTCACCATCCGTTCGAGAAGCTTACAAAGAACGTTGGTGAGGCTAATGGGGCGGTAGCTGTCCACCTCCAGAGGGTTCTTTCCAGGTTTCAAAATGGGGATGACAATACTTTCCCGCCATTGCGATGGAAACTCACCCTCGACCCAGAGACGGTTGTAAAGGTCGAGGAGGCGTCGCTTGCAGTCCACTGAAAGGTGTTTCAGCATCTGACAGTGGATGCGATCTGGCCCGGGAGCGGTATCAGGGCAAGCGGCAAGGGCACTCTGAAATTCCCACTCACTGAATGGAGCGTTGTAGGGTTCAGAAGCGTTGGTGCGAAAAGAAAGGCTCCGACGTTCCATCCGCTCTTTAATGGAGCGGAAGGCCTGGGGGTAATTCGCAGAAGCGGAATTCATAGCAAAATGCTCTGCTAAGCGGTTTGCAATGACGTCGGAGTCAGTACAAACTGCTCCATTCAGTGAGAGCGCAGGGACGCTGGCAGGGGCCCGATAGCCGAAGACCCGTCGAATCTTGGCCCAGACCTGCGATGGAGTGACATGGAGTCCAATGGTGGACACATACCGCTCCCAGCACTCCTTCTTGCCTTGGCGGATAAGGAGGCGGGCCCGCGCACGCAGCCGTTTAAAGGCGATAAGGTGGTCCATGGAGGGATGTCGCTTGTGACGCTGGAGTGCCCGCCGGCGATCCTTAATCGCTTCAGCGATCTCAGGCGACCACCAAGGCACAGCCCTCCGCCGAGGGGACCCAGAAGAACGGGGAATGGCAGACTCGGCGGCAGTGACGATGCCGGCGGTAACCGATGTAACCACCACATCAATGGCATCAGTTGAGAGAGGCTCAATAGCGGCAGTGGAGGAGAACAAGTCCCAGTCAGCCTTATTCATAGCCCATCTGCTAGGGCGCCCAGAAGAGTGACGCTGTGGTAGTGACAGAAAAATCGGAAAGTGGTCACTACCACACAGGTCGTCATGCACACTCCAGTGGACAGATGGTAAGAGGCTAGGGCTACAGATTGAAAGGTCAATGGCGGAGTAGGTGCCATGCGCCACACTGAAGTGTGTGGAGGCACCATCATTCAAAATCGAGAGATCGAGCTGCGACAATAAATGCTCAACGGTGGCGCCTCGACCTGTTGCCACTGACCCACCCCACAGAGGGTTATGGGCGTTAAAGTCGCCCAGTAATAAAAAAGGTGGCGGCAATTGGGCTATCAGCGCAGCCAGGACATGCTGCGCGACATCACCATCCGGTGGAAGGTAAAGACTGCAGACGGTAACAGCCTGTGGCGTCCACACCCGAACAGCGACAGCCTCTAAAGCTGTTTGGAGAGGGACAGACTCGCTGTGAAGTGAGTTAAGGACATAGATGCAGACGCCACCAGACACCCTTTCATAAGCTGCTCGGTTCTTATAATAACCCCGATAGCCACGGAGGGCGGGGGTGCGCATTGCTGGAAACCAAGTTTCCTGCAGAGCAATGCAGAGGAAAGGGTGAAGGCTGATAAGTTGGCGGAGCTCAGCTAGATGGTGGAAGAAACCGCTGCAGTTCCACTGGAGGATGGTTTTGTCCATGGCTGAGAAAGGCGTGCCGGGACTGGGACGGCAGATTACGCCGCTGGGTCACCTGCTGCCTCCGATTGAGCACCCGTGCTAGTGCTATTGCTATTCACGGCGTCTGAGGGACCGGCGAGATCGAGGTCCTCAGCGGACGCCAGAATCTCCACCGCGTCCTCAGACGCAGAGCTAGAAGGTTGCGATGGGGTGGCTACCACCGCGCGTTCCTTGGGCTTAGAGCTGCTCTTCTTTGATTTCTCACGCTGCTCCTTGGGTTTAACTGGCTGGGAGGGCTTCACCGATTCAGTCTCCGGGACTGAGGAGGATCGGGAAGCCCTTCGACCTGCAGATTGTGGGCACTTACGCCACTGTCTATCGTCAGCCTTCCCGCCGGTGGAAACCTGGGAAGGGAGGGACCCAAGGGACCCCTTGCGAGCGTGAGAAGCCGAAGAAGTTGGACACTTCTCCGGCGTAGAAGCGGGGACCGACGTCCCCGATGGGGGGGATGGTGTTGCTCCTGAGGTAGGTGGCACAGGAGCAATCGGGTGGGTAGAGCCCCCCACTGGCAAGGGGGCAGGAGGAGTTGTACCACTCGTCGATCCGGCCGAAAGGCGCGAAACTGATGGGGCTAGCACAGGTGTTGTAACAGCGGCGTAGGAAGTTGTCATTCTCACTGGATGTAATCGGTCATATTTCCGTTTGGCCTCAGTATAAGTCAGTCGGTCCAGGGTCTTATATTCCATGATTTTGCGCTCTTTCTGGAATATTCTGCAGTCTGGCGAGCAAGGTGAATGGTGCTCCCCGCAGTTGACGCAGATGGGAGGCGGGGCACATGGAGTATCGGGATGAGATGGGCGTCCGCAATCTCGACATGTGAGGCTGGAAGTGCAGCGGGAAGACATATGGCCGAACTTCCAGCACTTGAAGCACCGCATCGGGGGAGGGATATAGGGCTTGACGTCACATCGGTAGACCATCACCTTGACCTTTTCCGGTAACGTATCACCCTCGAAGGCCAAGATGAAGGCACCGGTAGCAACCTGATTGTCCCTCGGACCCCGATCAACGCGCCGGACGAAATGAACACCTCTACGTTCTAAGTTGGCGCGCAGCTCGTCATCAGACTGCAAAAGGAGGTCCCTATGGAAAATAACACCCTGGACCATATTTAAACTCTTATGTGGAGTAATAGTAACGTTAACATCCCCCAACTTGTCACAAGCAAGTAACCTGCGTGACTGGGCGGAGGATGCCGTTTGTATCAGTACTGAGCCAGAGCGCATTTTAGACAAGCCCTCCACCTCCCCAAACTTGTCCTCTAAATGCTCGACGAAGAACTGAGGCTTTGTGGAGAGAAAAGACTCCCCATCAGCTCTCGTGCAAACTAAGAATCGGGGCGAATAACTGTTACCTCCATCCTGGGACTTACGCTCTTCCCACGGCGTGGCCAGGGAGGGGAACGTTTTCGGATCGTACTTCTGAGCATTAAATTGAGCCCGAGAACGCTTAGAGACTGCTGGCGGCTGGCCGCCAGCGAGAGATGATGTACCACGCTTCATTGCGGGTCATCCGCCCTGATGCCACCTACTCCGACCAAGGGCCCTCCCCACGGGCGCCACCCAGCCACAGCAAAGGCCACCTGGCAGGATGGCCGTTGCCGGGAGTCCTGATACCCCAGGAGGATAGGCATCTACTCCTTGGCATACGTGGGGAGTTAACGGCGCAGGCATCAGTAGAGCGATCCCTGTGTTGTCAGGGGGCTACAACCAAGAGGGTACATGGCGGCCCCACCACAACGGACTGGCTACCGTGCTGGATCTTAGGTGCAAAACTGTCCAAGGTCGTCGCCGCAGTTAAAAGAAACACTGCAGAGGGCAGCGTGGGAATCGCACCCAGGGACGTATCCCCGCCCTAAAGATCGAAAACGAGCGGGACACCATGGCAACGACGTGAAAGCCGGCGAAAGGTCTAATTGCACGACGGATACAATGCACCACGTAAGGCGCCCTTCCCCAATTGGCTCGCTCTTCGGAATAATTTAGAAAGATGGAGGTCAAACCCGAGAGGGGACCATCACATAAGGCCAAAACATGTGAGACTCCTTTTAGTCGCCTCTTACGACAGGCAGGAATACCGCGGGCCTATTCTAACCCCCGAACCCGCAGGGGGGCTGTTACGTGTTACGAACGTTCGAGTCGCCAGTATCACTTGGATAGAACAGGCAATGAAATACCTGGAAGTACACGTAAACAGGGGAGACGAGGAACAAAAGCGAGACAGCACGCAGGCTGCAGACGTTGTTGCCGCGTCAAAAGAACGTTTGATTCCAACTATGCAGCGCCAGTCTTTGTTCCGTATTGACACTCCTGACTGAAGCATTGTTTTGTTGCGCCACTGCTATTAATATTGAATGTTTCGTTTAAAAGCCAGTTAGCAATCAGAGATTACGAGGCGCAATGACTCTAAATCTTTCTGCAGAATGTAAGCAAAACGTATGTGTTCAGGGGTTGAACGTTTTTCATTTACATACGGAGACAATGTGTGTGTGACTATGTGCCATTTACTTTGAACTGAATGCAGTGCTCTTCCCCCTTTTATCTTAGAAATGTTTTGGTGCTTGACTCGGAGAACCCCAGGCTTGTTTTTAAGAGCCTGGAGTGGAGAAACTTAATTGTCAAAGGAAGTTGGCAATTTACAAAAAAATCAGGACGCATATTTTAGGGTCCGAACATGACTTTTTTACCGAAACTCTTTTCATTTTAGACCTGTGATGAGCTGGTTCTCACTAAAAACTCTTTTACGATATGCTCGGGAACTGATGGGTGGAACTCTTGCAATTAAACCCAGTACTTCAGGACAATAGCAGAACCGCCACTTAGTGGCCCTTGTAGTGCGAGCATGGAAAGTGATAGCGGAGAAAGCCTTCGCGTACAACCAAAATGGCTTGCTGATGTTAAGAAATTTATTGACGATGAGAAGGAAAAAGGAGTGATAGTGCAGATGGAATATGTGATGGTACGCGCAAGCGAAGTGTTTGAGAAGTGAATACGTTCGATGATGTGTGTCTTAAGAAAGGAGGGACAGGATGATGAATGGGATTCCAAGTACCCAAAAGCGAAAGAGCACACAATAAATACCACATTAACGATAGGGGTGAATGGGTTATTAGATAACAGTTCATGCGATATTATGAACAACAAGGCAAGGAAGCTCTGCAAGTAATTGTACTAAATGTGGAAACAGGTTCCAGAATACAGGCGTTATCATGTACAAACGAGGCGATACGGTTTCAAAAACAGCAAATTACATCAGATTTCTCTCATAACGTGAAGCATCGGAATCAAAGCGGTACAATTATTCAAGTAAAACTTGGTTTCAGACACATTTTAAACTATGAAAAAAATGTTGTCGCAATGACAGCGTACGAAATATGTTGACAGAAAAATTGAAGGTCCATGTTTAATTGTTTCTCTACGCAGGGCACTGTGGCACAGACATGTCCCATTTGACAGGAGTTGTCTAGAGATAAGAGATGGAAAGCGTTCACATTTGTGCGGAGGCCCAGGACACTTTAGGTAGTTGGCTTCGGCAAGTCACAACCAAAGTGTCACATGCCATCCAAATCTAGACCTCGTCGGAAGATGGGCAAACAACACTGGTAAAGACAAAATATGAAACTTCCTGGCAGATTAAAACTGTGTGCCGGACCGAGCCTCGAACTCGGGACCTTTGCCTTTCGCGGGCAAGTGCTCTACCAAATGAGCTACCCAAGCACGACTCACGCCCCGTCCGAACCTAGCAGAACTAGCACTCCCGAAGTGTGAAGTTTGGAAGGTAGGAGACGAGGTACTGGCGAAATTAAAGCTGTGAGGACGGGGCGTGAGTCGTGCTTGGGTAGCTCACTTGGTAGAGTACTCGCCCGCGATAGGGAAATGTCCCGAGTTCGAGTCTCGGTCCGGGACACAGTTTTATTCAGCCAGGAAGTTTCATATCAGCGCACACTCCGCTGTAAAGTGAAAATTTCATTCTGGAAAGACAAAATAAATTATCATAAGAAAGGGGCTGATCGCATTTTGTTCAGCCTTTCAACATATACTACAACTACTTCCTAGAAACACGCGTCGCGCTGTACAGCACTCTGTATTGCAATGCTAGATGGAAACAATTTCTTAGTGTGCCTGTGGCGCGTAGAGTGGCCGCGCGGTTTGAGGCGCCATGTCACGGATTGTGCGGCCCCTCCCGCCGGAGGTTGGAATCCTCTCTCTTGCATGGCTGTGTGTGTTGTTCTTAGCGTAAGTTAGTAGTAAGTCTAGGGACCGATGACCTCAGCAGATTGATCCCTTGGGAGTTAAGAGGCTCCGGAAAGGCTCAAAATCATGAAAAGTTCAATTTTTACTTTTTTGCGTTTTCTGAATCTGCGGACTATTACCTTTTAATAGATATATAATTTATTCAAGTCCGAAGACTACAACTATTTTTAAATTTTTTTTGAAATGTGTTCTACATGGGCGTGACCCACTGTGGCGCTGTTAAACTGCTGTCAAATGGTGTTATTATTAACGTCCGTGTTCATCAGGTACATTTTAGTGATGTGAGATAAAGTATGTGTTGTGGCTAACCTGTGATGGTTCAATATATATCGCTGGTGTGATTGTCGATTGTTTCATGTTTATTTACTCTGTCGTTATCTCGAAAATATTCGTAATTAATTCTGTTTCTTGAGTCTCTGTTTTGTTGAAGTATAATAATGAGTAAAAGTAAAGTTATTAGAAATCCTTTGAAGGCTTTTAAGAAATGTTGGAAAGCCAAAGGTATGTGTTATTACTGTAAATAATAACATTCTAACATGGTACGAGCGATGCTTGCTTTAGACAAGGAACGCCTTCGGGCTGCAGACAGGTCTGTAAAGAGTCTAGAAATACAAGCAAGAGTAAACAGGAGGAGGAACAAGAGGAAGCTGGAGGAGTAGTTTGCAGAGGATGAAGATAATCCATCCTATGGACCTGGAATGCACTAAAAAGTTAATCCAATCTTTGTCGCTCGATTCCCAGAACTTTTATTTTCTCATACTAATTACATGTTTTCTATGGATCTTCCAAACATATTTGTTTCAAACTTTCAGTAAATGTTACACAGTACCTTCTGCATAATTTAACACAGCCTTTTTCCAAAAAACTGTATATTTTTGAATATATAAATAAAAAATTGCAAAAAATGTTGTGAATTTTCATTACAATTGAAAAAATCATCTTTAATAACTGAACTAAAATTTTGTAAAATCCCTGTGTTAAGTTGTAGCCCATATTCCAATAAATAATCTGTAAAAAGTTCAACTTCCTACCTCAAATACTTTGTGAGGAAAGATGTAATTTTTAAGCGTTATTTTAACATTGCAAGTATAGGGCGTTCCGGAGCCCCTTAACACACATTTGAACATTTTTAGTGTGCCTGTATGCTAGCTACGAAAGTCGGCTTATCCCACCCGGAGCGCCAGGCTCCGCAGAAATGTATGTACACAGAATTGGCACTCCGCGCAAGTGTTTCGGCCCCGTGTGGCAGAACACCCCTTGCCACGATACTGGGAGCGTATGCTGTTACCACAGTCTAACATAACAGTCACGACACTTCTCCTCGGTTTTGTTGCCTACCGCACCAGTAGCGCCCCAAGCGGCCAGTAACTTAAACTGTTAGTTCGGCGCGATCGTGAACGCGAATAGTGGTTGTTTATTTTGATTTCTACAATGGTTTTTACAAGATGCAGCGTTCGTAGCGCAATAAATTGCAGCAACAACAGGAAGAAGACACCACAGCTGTCTCTTTTAATTTTCCTAAGGATCCTGAGAGGTATGTACCATCATGTTACTAAACTGTATCATCAAGATTCACTTGCAAACTACGTGTGTATTAATGATTAATGTTTCGTTTTAGGAGCAGAAAGTAGTTAGTTAGTAGCAGACGAGAATACCTTATGAAAAAAGACCCAGTTTACTTGTATAATAATATTAGGTTTTGTTCGTTACATTTCGAACAAAACCAGTTCATGAACGCAGACAATAATAAACTCGTGTAGAATGCAATTCCCACACTATTTGACATCCCAAATAAGCCGCCTCAACTGACGATGAAGAGGAAACTGCCACAAAGATTCGACAATCCATCTTAAGTTGTAAAACAGTCCTACGACACAGAAGCAGCCAGTTCAACTCTCCATGTATCAGTGCCAAATTCGTGTGAATCGTCAACACAGACATGCTTTGACGATGAAGTGGTTAGACTAAGTGGAGTTATTCGTGTCTTACAAAAGCGTTTGATATGTATTTCATTCACTTCTGTTGTTAGTCAATTTTCCTTGCTTCCTTCGTGTGATGACATTTTGTTAGCACCTTGTTCGCTGACAGATTGTTTGAAAATTATTCAAATATCTGGTTTTGCGTGAAATGTAATGTAATGAGCTCATTATAATGTTTTCAACGTATTTCTCCCACTATTTGGCAGTCGCTTGTCCCACTTATAATTATATAAAGATGAAGGTCGTACTTGTGGCAACAGGCGACATCAATGACAAACACAGTAGGCCTACAGAACGATAAATGAGCTGTCGATCGCTTTTGCATGTAGAGGTACATGTCTGTGCTTCTTACGTGTGAATCTGTGTGTTTATATTCTTTTGATATCAACGTGGTAAACTGCAGTTCTATCGAATGCCACAAGTGTTTCTTCACGAAAGTGTTGTAGCTTGCCACTCGATTCACGGTTTTTTGTCCATACTTGCGCTTATTTTAGAATCATTTTTAAAAACATATATGCCTTCTGATACTACACAAACCCTTAGAGGGAAGAAAATAACTCAAATATTTCTTAAATTACGTAGGAAATGGATGCAAAACAAACATTATACTTACGACACGTCTGACATTCATCTTCTCGCCGCTTGGAGCGCTAGTGTCGCTCCATCAATCGAACGCTATCAACTTTTAAAGCAGTGAGTGTCGCGACTGGTATGTTAGACTCTGCTGTTACTGCCACTGCTCCCTTTTCTCTCGAACGTAGAAACGACCGCGCTGCCACCCTAATTGGCCAGGTCCGCTTTGCTGGATAATGTATGTCTTATTTGGCAATATGGTATATCAACATCTTGCGCAATCTGCTGAAAAAGCACTTCCTTCTGAATATGAACCAGATCGGCTTTTACCCAGTTATGAATACGTGTTTTTTTCAGTCCACAATGGCACAGACAGCGAATGCTTAAGAAAGCGGGAAGCGCCAGTCTCTGGTCGGCTCCACGCTTCCTCTACTTCTGGCGGGTCTGGTTTTCCTCATTCGATCCGGGACATGACCGCAAATAAAGACCATGATGCAATCTTGCTAGATGCAGTGTGCTGAAGTGCATTTAGTTCTGCCGCTGCAGCTGGAACTGCAACTGGCGCCGCTGCAGCGAAATCGCGTGGTATGAATCGAAGTTCCTACTCGGAAATTCTAAAATCTTATTCGAAGTAGAAGCAGCTGCGCTCAATTTAAATACTATTTACTAAACTGACGATCGATTCCGACAATAGTTACAATCATCTCGGCCTTGGATGTATAAAAAAGAAGTGTTAATGTAAGTTTTTATTTGCACAGCCATTTATACTCATATAAGTGTATCCCTCGTTGTCTCTGATCATTATGCGATACACATACAATTCCTTCGAAGTTACTTTTATGTTTGTTTCTCCAACTGTATTAGAGGATCATCTGTTTCAAACTGAGATAGTCTTCTTCCCTTACGAAAATTAACAAATAATGCAGTGCATCGTGAAAAACGACGTGTTCTTGCAATTCAATAATTTTCCGCCTCAATCCACTTACACAATTTTGAAAGACTTCCGTTTGTTCGTCGCGAATGCAATACACCTGCGAAGATTTATAATAATCGTTTGGCTACGGTAACAATGATCCATCTCTATTATAGACTTCTTCAACTGAAAACACAGGTCCGAAATAATGTTCTTCACTGTTCACGAGAGTAGCACCAAATGACGTCATTTGGAAGGAAGCATTCCATGCCCACATATTTTGTTGGTTGGTTGCTTGGTTTGTGGGATTGAAGGGACCAGACTACAAGGGCCATCGGTCCCTCATATTTTGTTACAAATGTTTTTATTCTGTAGTTTTTCCAGGCAGGCATTAAAATAATTCTGGCGGAGGCACTTCTAATGGTGCTAATCGAATTTTTCCCCTTATGCAACAGATTCCTAGTGTTTTACTGACTTTCTTGTAGCCGTAGAACCAACAAACTTCATCCAATTTTCCAGTGACATTGTTGTACTCATTAGTGAGGTCGCAAAGGAATGCTTCGCCTGTCGAACTGTAACCTCTGATACTTCTGCTTTGCACTTCTCGTACATTAATGTTATGTGCGATCGCTCATGAATTTCGGTCATTGTAATTTCGTTATATTTTGTTCATTTAGGAATCATACTTCTTGACCATTTTTCCTAGGTCTGCTTGGTGAGTGTCTCACTTGATCCTATTATCTAATTTCATTCCGTTGTTCATCTGTGAAGTTTTCTCTCAATCTACTCATTCCTTTCCGTTATGAAGTTAATCCTGCTTCTCGCTCCTCACATGTTTTCTTTCTGCGCTTTCTAGCTCTTGATTGCTTTCCATTTCACCATTACCAAGATCTCCTCCGCTTTTACGTTTCTGCGTCCGGTTAATACTACGTAACGCACTAATTCCACTTAACGTACTCTTCAGCACCTTCAACAACTCACCCTCACTCAGATATATTTCACTTATTATCGCTTTTACATTTAATCCATTCGCTCTAATCGATTTCTAGAAGCATACTGACGCGTGCGTCTTGTCATCGGCTGTACACACCCGCATGAGCTGGAACGTACCCCACCACAACAGGATAGTCGAACTTTCTCGAAGACACTGCAGAATTTATTGCCGATATCTGCAGATGCCGGTACACCCGCAGAAAGGACTTTAGAGAAAAGAGATGCAGCTATGTGAATATCAAGAGCTCACATGGGCAAAAACAAAGAAGCGAGAGCCGAAAGGTGGAAAGAGAGTATAGAGAGTATAAAAGGGAGATGAACTTTGAAGGCAATGTTATATAACTGGAAGATAATACAAATGAGGATGAGACGGGAGGTATGATACTGCCAGAAGATTTTGGGAGAGCACTGAAAGACGTTTAGTCGAAACAAGCCTCCGGGGATAGTCGACATTCCTTTGAAACTACTGGTGCTCTTCGGAGAGCCAGCCATGAGAAAACTCTTCCATCTGGCGTGCGAAATGTACGAGACAGGCGAAATATCCTTAGACTTCAAGATAATGTAACAATTACAACTGCGAAGAAAGCAGTTGCTGACAGGTGTGAATATTATCGAACTATGGTTGCAGAATACTAACATGAGTTCTTTACAGGAGAATGTAAAAAATGAAAGCCGACGCTGAGGAAGATCAGTTTGGATTCTGGAGAAATGTAGGAATAAGCTAGGCAATACTGACACCGATGACTTCTCAAGAAAGTCGAGGGAGGGAAAACCTATGATGCGATTTGTAGACTTCGAGAAAGCTTTTTACAATGTTGACAGGAATACTCTCTTTGAAATTCTAAAGGTAGCAGGGATAAAACACAAGAAGCGAAAAGCTATTTACAGTTTGTACAGAACCAATACGGCAAGTTGTAAGAGTCGAGAGACGTGGCAGGGAAGCAGTGGTTGAGAAGGGAGTGAGACAGGGTTGCAACCTATTCCAAATGTTATTCAATCTGTACATTGAGTAAGCAGTATAGGAAACCAAATGAGATTTTGAAGTACGAAGTTAAATTCAAGGGAGAAGAAATAAAAACTTTCAGGTTTGTCGATGACATTGTAATTCTGTCAAAGACGGGAAAGGACTTGGAAGTGCGGTTCAACGGAATGGACAGTGTCTTGGAAGGAGAGTATAAGATGGATGCAAAGAAAAGCAAAACATAGATAATGGAATGTAGTCGAATTAAATGAGGTGATGCTGAGGGAATTCGATCAGGAAACGATTCAGTTAAAGTAATAGATGAGTTTTGTTATTTGGGCAGCAAAATAAATGATGGCCGAAGTAGAGAGGATACAAACCGTAGATTGGTAATGGCAAGAAAAGAGTTCTGAAGAAGAGAAATTCGTTAACATCGAATGTAAAGTGTTAGGGAGGCTTTTTCTGGAAGTATTTGTATGGAGTACAGAAACATATGGACGATCAATAGTTTAGAGAAGGAGAGAATAAAAGCTTTGAAACGTGGTGCTACAGAATAATTCTGATAAATAAATGTGTAGATCACGTAACTAATGACGAAGTAATGAACAGAATTAGGGAGAACAGAAATTTGTTACATAACCTGAGTAGAGGAAGGGATCGTTTGATAGCACACATTCTGGGACGTCAAGGAATCATATATTTAATATTCGATGGAAGTGTGGGTGTTAATATTCGATGGAAGTGTGGATGGTAGTAAAAATTGCAGACGGAGACCAAGAGATGAAGGCAGTAAGCAGATTCATAAGGATGTAAGTTATAGTATTTCGTAGATGACGAAGCTTGCAGAGCAAGAGTAGCTTGGAGAGCAGCATTAAACCAGTCTTCAGGCTGGAGACGACGACAACAACAACACTACTACTGAATGAGGTTTTCACTCTGCAGCGGAGTGTGCGCTGATATGAAACTTCCTGGCAGATTAAAACTGTGTGGCGGGCCGACTCGAACTCGGAACCTTTGCCTTTCGCGGGTCAGTGTCTCGGCCTGGCACACAGTTTTTATCTGCCAGGAAGTTTCAACACTACTACTACTACTACTACTACTAATACTAATACTATTACGAGGTGCATTCAAGTACTAAGGCATCCGATATTTTTTCTCCAGACTGGAAAGAGAAACATGCGCATTGTTTTAAAATGAGGCCGCGTTCATTGTCAATACGTCCCAGAGATGGCAGCACCGTACGGCAGATGGAATTTTACCGCCAGCGGCGAGAGTGAGAACCGCTTTAAATACTTAAAATGGCGACGTTCTCCTTACTTGAACAGCGTTTTCTGAATTTGCGTGGTGTGAAACCAATTGAAATTCATCGACAGTTGAAGGAGACATGTGGTGATGGAGTTATGGATGTGTCGAAAGTGCGTTCGTGGGTGCGACGGTTTAATGAAGGCAGAATATCATGTGACAACAAACCGAAACAACCTCGGGTTCGCACAAGCCAGTCTGACGACATGATCGAGAAAGTGGAGAGAATTGTTTTGGGGGATCGCCTTCAGAGTTGGCATTTCTGTGGGTTCTGTGCACACAATCCTGCATGACGACCTGAAAATGCGAAAAGTGTCATCCAGGTGGGTGCCACGAATGCTGACGGACGACCACATGGCTGCCTGTGTGGCATGTTGCCAAGCAATGTTGACGCGCAACGACAGAATGAATGGGACTTTCTTTTCGTCGGTTGTGACAATGGATGAGACGTGGATGCCATTTTTCAATCCAGAAACAAAGCGCCAGTCAGCTCAATGGAAGCACACAGATTCACCGCCACCAAAAATATTTCGGGTAACCGCCAGTGCTGAAAAAATGATTGTGTCCGTGTTCTGGGACAGCGAGGGCGTAATCCTTACCCATTGCGTTCCAAAGGGCACTACGGTAACAGGTGCATCCTACGAAAATGTTTTGAAAAACAAATTCCTTCTTGCACTGCAACAAAAACGTCCGGGAAGGGCTGCGCGTGTGTTGTTTCACCAAGGCAACGCACCCGCACATCGCGCTAACGTTACGCAACAGTTTCTTCGTGATAACAACTTTGAAGTGATTCCTCATGCTCCCTACTCACCCGACCTGGCTCCTAGTGACTTTTGGCTTTTTCCAACAATAAAAGACACTCTCCGTGGCCGCACATTCTGCAGCCGTGCTGCTATTGCCTCAGCGATTTTCCAGTGGTCAAAACAGACTCCTAAAGAAGCCTTCGCCCCTGCCATGGAATCATGGCGTCAGCGTTGTGAAAAATGTGTACGTCCGCAGGGCGATTACGCCGAGAAGTAACGCCAGTTTCATCGATTTCGGGTGAGTAGTTCATTAGAAAAAAAAAAATCGGAGGCTTTAGAACTTGAATGCACCTCGTACTACTAATACTACTACAACAACGACATCCGCACCCACGCGGACCTCTAAAACTTTCAACGCGTAGGATCGTATTACCGGGTTCGCAGAATAGCGGTGTCCTCTCGAAAGTTGTCGCTAGACACTACGACTGGTGATGTGGTTAGCTATATCACATGGTAAACCCTTCCATTGGCTCCAGCTACCCTAGCGTACAACAGTCACTTAATGATCTGTGAAACGCGTCTCGGTATGGGCCGATGAGGAGAGGTTGGCTGGGATGCAGGGGGGAGGGGGGAGGCTCGAGCGGAGGTCGTGCTTTTTCCCGCCATTCGCTCCGACCTGAGCGGCGGTTGGCAGTTGGCAGCAGTGGAGGACCGCTAGGCGAGGTCGGCGACCCACCGACATACCTGCTGCCCGGCTGGCACTCCACACTCGGAGGCTGCGCGCCGGCGGCTGGCGGGAAACTCTCTCCGTTTCTCTCGTGCTGTATCTGCGGCTCCTGGACAGGCATTCCAATGCATTCCAATACGAGGTTCGCCGCAGCTCGTGAAGGGTGATACAAAGTTCTCTACGGCGCTGTGGTGTTATCAGGCGCCGCATCATCAACTACCCGGCAATGGTTAGCTAACTGTCTGGCGTAAGCAAATAAAAGAATAATGGAACTGCGTACGGAAACAGCAAGATAAACAAGAGACGACAGAAAAACGCAGCGCGGCCACTGGCAACACTACAAATAGGAGGATAAATCTTCCACAAAGTAATATACTGAAAAGTAGTCGACACTCAGGTGGAAATACTTCGTATACCACAGTTAGGGTTCCGGAAGGGTTTCTTGACAGAGTGCCGTCTACACATTCATTCATAAAATAGTACGAGCCTTAAATAATATATCGCTAGGAGTTTGATTCTGTAGATCAAGTTTCTCTCCCAGAAAAAAATTAATGGAACTTATGGCTATATGCATGGTTTGTATCATACTTAGAAAAACTCAAAGCAAAAGGTTGTGCTGAATAATGCAGACAACGTGGGAAATAGAAAATGTTGTTGAGTGGAAAAAAAAGGCCACCCACAAATGGAGTTCCTCAGAGTACAATTGTAGGTTCATTCCTATTTCTTATATAGATTAGATTAGTACTTGTTCCATAGATCATGAATACGACACTTCGTAATGATGTGGAACGTGTCAGGTTAATAAAACGTGTCTATACAAGATACTACATTACACAAAATATTACATGACACTTAATATATTTAATTTTTTTGTGGGGGTTGGGGAAATTACCCACTTACTATATTCAAAAATTCATCTAATGAGTAGAAGGAGTTGCCATTAAGAAATTCTTTTAATTTCCTTTCAAATGTTATATGGCTATCTGTCAGACTTTTGATGCTATTAGGTAAGTGAGCAAAGACTTTTCTTGCAACATAATTTACCCCCTTTCCGAGCCAAAGTTAGATTTAACCTTTAGTAGTGAAGATCATCCCTTCTTCTAGTGTTGTAGCATGTACACTGCTATTACTTTTGAATGTGTTCGGATTGTTAATAACAAATTTCGTAAGTGAATATATATATTGTGAGGCTACAGTGAAGATCCCTAGCTCTTTAAATAAGTGTCTGCAGGATGATCTTCCAGCAATTATTCTGATTACACGCTTTTGTGCAATGAACACTCTTTTACTCAATGATGAGTTACCCCACAATATGATGCCATACGGAAGCAGAGAATGAAAATAGGTGTGGTAAGCTAATTTACTCAGTTGTATATCACCAAAATTTGCAGTGACCCTAATAGCATAAGTAGCTGAACTCAAATGTTTCAGCAGATCCTCAGTGTGTTTTTTCCAGTTCAACCCCTCATCAATGCATACACCTAGAAATTTTGAATATTCTACCTTAGCTATCGATTTCTGATCGAAGTCTATATTTATTAATGGTATCATTCCATTTACTGTGTGGAACTGAATGTACTGTGTTTTGTCAAAGTTTAATGAGAGCCCATTTGCAGAGAACCACTTAATGTTTTTCTGAAAAACATCGTTTACAATTTCACCAGTTAATTCTTGTCTATTGGGTGTGATCGGCAAAAAGTACCAGCTTTGCACCTTCGTGAATATAGAATGGCAAGTCATTAATATATATTAAGAACAGCAGAGGACCGAAGACCGAACCTTGCGGAACCCCATTCTTGATTGTTCCCCAGTTTGAGAAATCGCCAGTTTTTTGCATATTATGTGACTGACCTCCCACTTAATGTTCAACCAGCAAAATTTGCACTTTTAGCGCACGATAGCTTATTAGTACTATAATAAATTAGAGAGAAAGCAACAGAAGAGTTGGTAAATGATGTTTTCCGAAGAATTATAAAGTGTTTCTCTGAAAATGGACTCTCCCTAAATTCTGAAAGAACACAGTGCGAGTACATTCAGTTCTGTACAACAAACAGCAGGAGTCAGTAAATAAGGTAGAATACTGCGAATTTTTAGGTGTGCATGTTAATGAAAACTTGAACAGGAAGAAGAATATTACTGTGTTTCTCAAATAATTAAGTTCAGCTACTTTTTCTTGTCGTATTATTACTAATATTGGAAACAAACGAATCAACCTCCTGCAAATTTTTGCACATTTCCGCTCAACAACGTCTTATGGAATAATTTTCTGGAGTAACTCATCTGTCAGAGAGAAAGTACTGATTGCACAAAAGCGAGCAGTAAGAGTATGGTAGCCAGTAAAAAACCCAAGTGTAAGTGCAGTTGCGCGAGTACGACTAAAATAATGTGTTAACATTATTCAAGTATACATATCCCGTAAATTGACTCGTTTCGTATCATTTCGATATAAGAATCGGTTAAATGTTCTATGAAACATGTAACTCACTAACTCTCGGTTTCTTCTGTATGTACATACATACATAGTATGCAAGTCATAACACGATGCATGGCAGAGGGTACCTTGAACCATGGCTACTCATTCCTTTTCCTGTTAGACTCGCAAACGGAGCGAGAGAAAAACGACTGTACATATGTTGCCATGAAAGATCCGATGTCGTTTCTCATCAGTCCTTACCGGAAACGTATGCTGGTGGCAGTAACCTCGTTCTTCAGTCTGTTGCAAAAATCGGTTCTCTAAACGTTCTCAATAGTACTTCGCGAAAACAAGGTCGTCTGCCCTCCATGGATTCCCATTTGAGATCACGAAGAATCTCGATAGTACTAGCGTGTTAATCGAACCTACCGGTAACAAATCTAGCAGCACGGCTCTGAACTGCTGCGATGTCTTTCTTCAATTCCACTTGGTGGGGATCCCAAAAGCTGGTTCAATCCTGTCTCCAGCCATCCTGATTTAGGTTTTTCGTGATTTCCCTAAATCGTTTCAGGCAAATGCCGGGATGGTTCCTTTGAAAGGGCACGGCCGATTTCCTTCCCAATCCTTCCCTAACCCGAGCTTGCGCTCCGTCTCTAATGACCTCGTTGTCGACGGGACGTTAAACACTAACCACCACCACCACCACCACCACCACCACCACCACCACCACCACCACCAAAAAGCTGGAGAACTAGTCAAAAATGGGTCGCTGGAGTGTATTTCGCTGAAGTGTATTCTACGCAGCCTTCTTTATAGGTGCATACGCTTTCCTAGAACTCTCCCAATAAACCGAAGTCGACCATTCGCCTGCTTCACTATCGACTTAACATGCTCCTCCCATTTCATGTTGCTTTTAGAACGCTACGCTTAGATATTTAATTGACTTGATTGTTTCAAGTAGTACACTACTAATACTATATTCGAACATTACAGTATTGTTTTCTTTACTCATTTGCGTTAACTTATATTAGAGCAACTGCCGTTCATCACACCTGTACATTCCTACAGTCACTCAACGATTACAGTTTCCCGTAAACTGCAGCATCATCAAGAAACATATGTAGATTGTTGCTCACTTTATAAGTCAAATCGTTTATGTACAAGAGCTGTGCTACGACATTTCTCTGGGGCACACCTAATCTTACTTTAGTTTCCGTAAAACGTTGGAACTTCAGTATAACATATGCTGATAACAGGTTTCTGAACGGACAAGAAGAGTCGCTGACGCATCTACGTAGATCTGAAGATGATCCGAAGTGATCGCAACCATGCCATGTTATTAAAAATGTGCCATTAAGACAGAAGAATAAATGAAAATAGTTATAAATATCAGTACAGTTTCTGATTCTCTCGGGATGAGTATGTTGGCATAGTGATAACGCACTGAGCTCTTTTTTTGAGTCGTCAGTCCGGCCCACCACGAAATCCTCACGTCTGCCAACCTTTCTGTCACAGAGTTGAAAGGTTTTATACTTTTATTTTTAAACAAACTACAGCACTCAGAAGAATTACGAGACATGTCATTGGGCGTCTGAGAGACTCCTCTGAACAATAACCGAGGACTGGGTAAGTTACCAAATTATACCTTTATCTTTCAAAAATTACGTACACAAAAAACATCATTAAGTCCTCGAAAGTTTGCACAGAAGCAACTGGAATGTCCGCCAGGTGAAAACAAAGAGAAAATGAGGATTCATCCCGTAATCCTGGGTGCTTTTCATTGGACTTTGAGAGCTTCAATAACGTGCAGTCCTCCGTGAGCGCTTATCACTGCTTGATACCTACGTGGCATACCCCATATAAGTCTACGGAGGTCACCCTGAAGTATCCGTTGCCATCCTTCAATGAAAGCACGTTTGAACCTCATGGGCCCTGGCATTAGGGAGAATTCAGAGCCATCACCCTATGCAGCAGCCACCACATTATCCGACAGAATCTGTTGGATGTACTGCCTGGCAGTAAGGCTATCATGAACAACGACAAGATACGTATGGCTGCCAACACTGAAGCCTCCCCACGACATTACAGAACCTCGGAAATCCGTCGATTTCCTGGGCACCATTTGGTATGTATCACTCACCTCGGGTCCTTGCAGACGAACACGGCCATCAAATTGCGTCGGAGGACATCTGGAATCATCTGAGAATAACACGCTTCGCTAGTGACGAAGTTGCCAGCTGACATAGTAGCGGCAGAACTGAAGGCAAACTGCGAGATGATGTCTCAAGCGTGGTACTCTACTAGGACGTCTGGGTCGTACGGTCTTTCCTCGTTATCTGTTCATTACAGTCTCATCGGAAACAGCGACCCCAGTGACCCTTCTAAGATTGTCTTCCAGTATTCTGGTGGTATCCGTACGATGCCGCAACGCAGAGAGCCAGATATCGGGTTGTTATGTGTTGGCGAATTTGTCCAACTCGCCCTGTCTCCACGTAGTGTGTCCACACCCTACAGGTGTCACGTGGAGATGCCAATCTGCAGCAACATGACCGAAAGTTCATCCTTTTTGGATGAAACAGACCGCTTTGCAACTTGCACTGCATTAAGATGTCTCATTGCGTGTGCTTGGTTGAATACAACTTCCGCAAATTACAACTACAGTCTGTGCAGTTCCCTAGAAACATCGGGACACAGATACTCACTTCCTACTGAGATATCACCTGATACTGGAAAGCATAATGCAGCCAACAGACGGCGAATGATTTTAATTGTTGTCTACACAGAAAGCGAAGATCTGAAGCTATGCAATAAGACCGCAGACACCCCCTGTATCAAAATAGATTTAATGTAGCGGACTATGATGCACGTGGTATCTAACTCTTTTGAACAGTGTATAAATCCCAGAAAGTAGCTATTCATAACAAAGTATCACAGAACTCCCTACAGACGAAAGGCAGACACTAATTATGCTAATATGAAGGACGAGGAACCGCCTTCTCACTCTGTTCGTTAGTAGACTTATAGACCACATCAGGCGAATTGTATGGCGTGATAGTATACATACCAGATTATTCGATCGGATCAAAATTAAGACTTTCTATCACGGAAAATGAACGCACTTGATCAGCTCTACACTGCTGGAGGTTACTAAACGACGTATGGCTGTGGCAAAATGTATGTAAGCGAAACGGGAAGGACAGTAAAGATAACATACTAAAGAAGAAGAAGAAGAAGAAGATGATGATGATGATGATGATGATGATGTTTGGTTTGTGGGGCGGTCAACTGCGCGGTTATGAGCGCCCGGACAAAATCCCAACCCTTGTTCAGTCCAATCTCGCCACTTTCATGATTGATGATGGATTGATGAGGACAACACAAACACCCAGTCGCCTCGAGCCAGGTGAAAATCCCTGACACCACCGGGAATCGAACCCGGGACCCCGTGCTCGGGAAGCGACAACGCGACCGCGAGACCACGATCTGCGGACAACACACTAAAGAGCACGTACGCTACAAACAGCAAAGTGTGAAATCTGCGGTAGCGGAGCAAGTTTAAGTACTCCGCTCAAGGTATTGATTTGGACAATGTGCGTGTGCTGTCCAAGAAAACCAACATCTACAGACGGAAAGTACGAGAATGCGGTTGAGTTTTCACAGAGCAGATATAACTTCAATAGACAAGACCACTTTAGGTTACCAGCTTCGTGGCTTCTCCCCAAGAACGAAGTAATTATCCAGCCGCTCTGCGCGAGAAATACAAACAACGTCTACTAAAGCATCTCTGCGGGATGACAATAATATTTTTGATAAATATTCTCCTCCTCTTGCTCAACCAACTTCCCTTTCTTTCCGCTGACGATGGCCTATGAACAGTTGCAGAAGAAGTTTATCCAATAAACCAACTTTAGCAAAGAGTTTATTTTTTCGTATGGCTAGGACCCCCGTCGGGCAGACCGTTCGCCGGGCGCCGGTCTTTCAAATTGACGCCACTTCGGCGACCTGCAGTAGGTGAGGATGACAGGATGATGATGAGGACCGCACAACACCCAGTCCCTAAGCGGGGAAAATTCCCCGACCCAGCCCGGAATCGAACCCGGGCTCAGAGGATTGACAATCCGTCACGCTGACCATTCAGCAACCGGGGGCGGACATTAGCAAAGAGTAGAAGAACTGCTTCTTACAAGTGAACGCGACATTGGTCTTTGACACGGCTCAGCTAACCAAGGACACCATACTATGCTAAAGCAGATCCCAGCAGAGGAGCACAAACATGGACCGTGTAGAAGAAATTCAACAGAACCTAAGGAGCTGGAAAATTCTACCTTTAACATGATACTTCCACTGCCAAATATACTCCCTCCCGTTGCATTATATCGAACTGGGACTGCTTCAGAGATCAGTCACTTGGCTGTGCGAGTACAACCGGCCAGTACGCTTTGCGCAGCAGAGCGGCCGGTTTGCGGGCTCCGTTAGCAACAGACGCGGCCGCTGCGGTGCTGCTAAAGTCGCCCTGGGGGCTCCAAGAGCGCCCCAGCAACAGGTGGTAGCAGCGGCGAACTCCAGCCGCCGCGGGCTCCAGGGCACAGTGCGCCAACAGACGCTCCGGGATAGCTCGGTACGTGAGGCAGCACCAGTTTGCGGGGAAGGACTCACCGCTTACAACAGTTACTCATGCCTACCGGCAACAGTTCCCCGCGATACCACCACTCTGTTGGTCATTAGAAGTGCGACAGCACGGAGGCGGCGAGCGACAGCCGTCCAATTTTCCACAAGAGTACTTCATGTTTGGTTATGCCAGTGATTAACCTTTCGCGCAATCGCACAACGTTTTAAGAGTAACGCCTTCTCCATTCTGTATGTTAGGAAATACAGGGCTAGTCAAAAGTCCTTGGACACCTTCATAAGTTGGAAGATCAAAGGGAAAATTGAAATGGGAACATAGGTTTGATGTGGGGCCGCAACTTTTGGAGTGAATGTCACTCATGGCCGCCATCATGAAATCTGCCATTTTTGATTGAAGTCTTTTTTTTAATTTTTTTTATAGGAAGAGGGGTGTATGACATATCAAACAACACTCACTTGAGCTCTGGAATTGAGTGGTGTAATTTGTTTTTGTCTATCTTGTACAGTTTAGAGGTTATTAATGTTCAAAGTTCGGAAATTACCTTCATAAATTCAAAGCTACCTTGATACCGACTCATGTCTCTCTTTGTTCCAGGTGATCTAAAATGGCTCTGACACGTGAACAGCAGATCGAAATCCTCCTCATATCAGGGGAACGCAGGTACTGAACAATAGCAGCTGACTACAACAGACGGCACCCAGACAGAGAAGCTGTATCGCACGGCACGGTGGCTCACGTCATCACCAAATTCCAGGAGACGGGCTCTGTTCACGATAGGGCACGTAGTGGGCGACCCAGGACTGCCACCAATGAGGAAACTGCAACTGCGGTTGATGCGTCGTTTGGGAAAAGTCCTAAACGAAGTATCAGTCGTGTGGCCCTAGCATGTGGAATAAGCCAAACCTTCGTTGTCCGGATACTGCACACCAGTAAGTGGCATCTTTACAAGCTGCAGATGCAACATCGACTGAACGAGGATGACCCTGATCGCCGGTTGGAGTTCTGCCTGTGGGCTACTGAACAACTGGATCAAATGGTTCAAATGGCTCTGAGCACTATGGGACTTAACATCTGAGGTCATCAGTCCCCTAGAACTTAGAACTACTTAAACCTAACTAACCTAAGGACACCACACAAATCCATGCCCGAGAGCAGGATTCGAACCTGCGACCGTAGCGGTCGCGCGGTTCCAGACTGAAGCGCCTAGAACCGCTCGGCCACATCGGCCGGCCCGAACTGGATATTTCGTTTGCCAAGGGCGTACTGTTCAGCGACGAGGCGTATTTCACTTTGAACGGGGGGGTTAATCGACATAATTGTCGATACTGGAGTAACGCAAATCCGAATTGGGTTGCCCTAATTCGAGAACATGGTCCAGCGAAGGTGATGGTGCGGTGTGGCATATGGGACACATGCATCATTGGGCCATTTTTCATTTCCAGCACCTTAACTGCACCACAGTATCTGATGTTGCTGGAGGACCTTGTGTTCCCTTCCACAATGAATGCTGACGGCATTTTCTCATCTTATTTTCAGCACGATGGAGCCCCTCTACACTATGGCATTGGTGTCCGTGAATGGTTGGAGGAACGACTGCCAGCGAAATGGCTTGGTCGTCGTGGTCCCTTCGACTGGCCGCCCAGATCCCCTGACTTAATGCCCTTTGATTTTTATCTATGGGGACATCTTAAGCAGATAGCGTATGCTGTGAGCATCCATGATTTGAGACACCTGGAGGAACGCATACAACACGCCTGTAACCAAACTGCAGGAGACACACTCCTCCGTGTGGTTGCGACGACTACAGTTGTGCATTGCACGGGATGGACAACACGTAGAACATGTATGGAGCAGTCGGTATGAAGGTAATTTCCCAACTTTGAACATTAATAACCTCTAAACTGTAAAGATAGGCAAAAACAAATTACACCACTCAATTCCAGAGCTCAAGCGAGCGTTATTTGATGTGTCATACAGCCCCCTTCCCATTAAAAAAAATGACGAATTCAAAATAGCGGACTTCAAGATGGCGGCCATGAATGACATTCTCTCCTAAAGTTGCGGCTCCACATCAAACCTATGTTCCCATCATCACATTTCAATTTTCCCTTTAATCTTCCAACTTATGAAGGACTTTTGACTCGCCCCGTATTACACAGCGAGTTTCTGATTCAGGAATCTCATTCGAGTACTGTTTGTTAGGTCTACTAGCACTGTCATAAATTTAGACAACGTTGTCCGCGGAGAGCAGCGATCTGGCGCTGTGATCGTGGTATCACGTGAAGAACCGAGGAGCCGCAAGCACCCACCATAGCGGGCCCAAAAACTCTGAGCACGGCTGTAACATAATCCGAAGGCGAAACCGATCATAATAAATAAATGTTATTGCGTTCTCAGCTGTTGATTTAACGAAAGCCACTAGTACGTGAAGGAATTTGACGTCTGCGACTACGGTTGAGCTCTACCAAAGCTATGGTTCGGTAGTTTTTGTAGTACAGTACATAAACAACGTTCTCAATGGTATGATTACCAGTAGTACTGGTAGCACTGGCAGGCAAAGGAACAAATGTTTGTGTACGACAGAAATGGGGGCTGACGACTTCTCTATGTTTCTTTTGTTTGTTTCGTTATCTGTTTGCTGTGCACATAATTATAACCGCACATCATTCAGTGTTTGACAATTGTGTGTTTTATACCTTTACAGAATATACATCGCATTTTATAAGTGGATTGACTGACTGCTCACGTAACTTCTCCGCCTTTATGCAACCAAAGCAATTACTTTTGATGCAAGTACAGTTTACATGCACGAACACAAGAATGTACACAATTACTGTTATTATTTTGTACTCTATGGAACATTCTTCATCTAGATAAAAATGCAAGTATGTCCTGTTATTACCGAAAAATGAGAAAGTTTTTTATGGGTAACAGGAACATGTTTTATATAAGTTTGACGAAGTATTGATGCAATATTCGATATATTTTTGTTTTGCGGTGTTTTTTATTTTACCTTTTTTTTTAAGAAATTGCGCTCTCTACCATTAAACGATTAAACTTTATGGCCATCTTTATTTTTGCTGTAACATCCTTTTGTGTCACGTTCAAAATCAACAATTTTCGAATAAAATCTGACTTAAACACTGACAGTTTCAACTTTGCTATATATAAACGTTGACTTTTACGTAACTGACACGAGGATAACGACGCAGAATAAAAAAATGTTCCGTACCTTACCTGGGCCTTCGTATATCCTCACTCAGTTTCTAGACCGTCCACCGCTTCCGGGTTTTAGAAATTGGAAATTTGTGGTAAGGTCTTATGGGACCAAACTGCTGAGGTCATCGATCCCTAAGCTTACTCACTACTTAATCTATCTTAAATTAACTTACCCTGAGGACAACACACACACCCATGCCAGCGGGAGGACTCGAACCTACGACGGGGGACTGGGGGAGGGGAGGTTGGGGGTGGACGGAAAGTGAACCGTGACAAGGCACCCTATACCGCTCGGCTACACTGCGCGGCGCCGGGTTTTAGAGGAATCTAGAAAGATACTGATCCCTGATGTAAATAAAGCAATCGTTATGAGATAACGCCGGTTAGGTATGCAACACACCTCACGTACTGGTACCGTGGGTAGTACGACCTCAGCAGTCCGACTGAAGCTACCAGGCGAAGCACAGCAGTCTACGCTTACTTATGACGGTGTACAGTAGTGCAGACAATCCGATGACACGTGGTGTGCCGTGGACTGTGGACAACTGTTGCGGTTTCCTTTTAAGTGTCAACAAGCGGCGCGTCGACAGTGATGTGCCCGATAGCAATACTAGACACACCAGAGGCACCACAGCGACTTTTCAAACGAGTCCGTTGCACGTGTAGAATCGCCATGTGCGCATCCGTGCGTAGAAGCTTCGAGGAGAACCAGGGTTGCCAGATTGCATTTTCATCATCGTCGTCGTCATACAGTCCCAACATCCCACATGACGGTGTGGGGTCCAATTGGGTCGACAACACGACCACTTGTGGTTGGCACAGCCAGTAATTTGGACTGAATGCGATACATTTTTGATGCGTTAAGACCGGTGCTTGTTCACTGTATTCCTGGTCTGCTTGACATGATTTTCAGCAAGATAACACAAAACCGACCTGCCTCGAGACAGAGGGTGAGCGACTGTCTCCCTGGCCATTACGTTCTCCAGATCTACCAACCACTGAAAATAGCTGGTCACGTATTGCCGAGAGACTGGCAGGCGATCGTTTGCCAGCCACTACACTTTATGAACGGTATAGAGTTGAAGGCACATGGAACGACGTACTCCTACCTGTTATTCAAGCGACCCAGGTCAGAGGTGCCGCTGCTGCCGTAAATGGCAGCCCTGTCTACTAAATTTCGCACTGAAACCACCTACAACTTTAGTCATCCATGTAAGTATCCGTTCCGTCTATCTATACTACCGTATAAAGCCAAGTCGTTGTGTAACGTTGTTACCAAAAATTTTGAAAAGTTCTTGACCAATTTACTTCAAATTTTTACACGTACTCTGTTAGAGATTTGACGAATATAGACTGTATGTATCATTAATATATATATTATGTAAAGTGATATATAATATAAAATAGTCGAAAGTTGTAAAGAGAAATCTCGGAATTTCTTGAATTGTTTACTTCAAATATTTACGCTATGGTCTAATGCACATTCAGTCAGACATATGGTATACATTTTTGAAACGACAATGTACAGGTTTTCTGTTGAAACCGACTGTGAGAAAGAAAATGCTGTGCAGTGAAAATGTGCGGTTTCGTTTTGTTCTTCGCAGTGTGTTTTAGCGGAAAACAGAAATTTGTGTTTATAGCTTATCGGCTTATGATTATAAAACAACTACGGTATATGAACTGTCCGAAACATTTTAATCAGACAAGTTTGCAGATTACAAAAATGAGAAATACCTGAACCTACTATCCTCACAGATGCAGCAGTAAGAAAGGTCTCTCTCATACCCCGTCCACCTATGATCCATATCAGTTTACCAATTAACTTTAAGCTACTTCTGTTCCCAATCACAGTTTCGCTAGGAATAACAATAAACAAGACTCAACGTTAGAGAGAGAGAGAGAGAGAGAGAGAGAGAGAGAGAGAGAGAGAGAGAGAGAGAGAGAGAGAGTGAGAGAGAGAGTGAGGGGGGGGGAGGGGGAGGGGGAGAGGAAATGGATAGATTTTGGGGAGGGGGAGAATATGGACATAGAGAGGGAGGAGGGGGAGACAGACAGAAAGAGGTCGAGGAAAGCGGTAAAGAGAGGGGAGAAGGAGATTAGGACGTACTAGGGTCACTCCAAAAGAAATGCACGCTATTTTTGTAAAAATACAGTTTATATACTGCATGTATGAATGTTTTCCACTGTGTAGATACATCCTTCCCGCTTGTTTTCAAACTTAGCTCAACCTGTTCCCGTGAGTGGAGCCGTCACAGCATGTCTTCAAGATGGATGCTACACTTGACGTTCGTCAGAAGCAACGTGCTGTCATAGAATTCCTGTGCTGTGAAAACGAGGCAGTGGGAAACATCCACAGGAGGTTGAAAAAGCTGTATGGAGATGCTACTGACGATCGCAGTACAGTTAGTCGGTGGGCAAGCAGGTTACTTGATGAAAGCGAGCACGGCAATATTGAGGACTGTCCTCGCAGCGGCACGCCTCGTACTGCACATACTCCAGATAATGTGCTGAGTTAACGAATTGGTGCATGCTGATAGACGCATCACAGTGAACGAATTGTCACGCTACATTGGGATAGGGGTAGGAAGTGTTTGCATAGTACTGAAAGTGTTGGCGTTAAAAAAGGTTTGTGCCAGATGGGTTCCCAGGATGTTGACAGTGGCTCACAAAGAAACAAGAAAAACGAACTTGGAACTTTTGGAACAATACGAGAATGGTGGAGATGAATTTCTTAGAAGAATTGTGACAGGTGATGAAACATGGCTCCATCATTTTTCACCAGTGACGAAGAGGCAATCAATGGAGTGGCATCATGAAAATTCACCCAAGGAAAAAAAAAATTGAAAACCATACCTTCTGCTGGAAAAGTTATGGGTACGGTGTTTTTAGATTCCGAAGGTCTTGCTTGTGGATATCATGCCAAGTGGAACCACCATGAATTCTGATGAATATGTGACGACACTGAAGAAACTTCAAGCTCGACTGAGTCGTGTTCGACCACATCGCAAAAGCAGGATGTTTTGCTGTTGCACGAAAATGCAAGGCCAAATGTCAGACAAAAAAACCATGGAAGCGATCACAAAATTCGGATGGACAACACTGAAACACCCGCCTTACAGTCCTGACCTGGATCCATGTGACTATCATCTCTTTGGGAAACTGAAAGACTCTGTTCGTGGAACAAGGTTTGAAGATGATGACCCCCTCGTGAATGCTGCCAAACAGTGGATCCAACAGGTTGGCCCAGAATTTCTCCGTGCGGGTATACAGGCGCTGGTTCCAAGATGGCGTAAGGCAGTTGAAAGGGATGGGAATTATGTGGAGAAATGAAAATATTGTTCCTAAAGGATGTATCTTGCATGGGGGCTTAATTTAAATGAAATGCAAATATTTTTTGTAGCTGTAAGTCCGATTACGCAAGTCTCGTAAACGGCTGGCCCTGACTAGTATTATTACGCTATCTGACTGCATAGAACAACAACAAAGAATGAAATGAAAATTTCCTGTTAACACAATTAATTAATTAAGTCCCCAGCAACTATAAAACCTACGAAACCAAAGCACAAATGTAATTGTTCTGTGTGTGGGAGTGTGACTCAACGTACATACCTGGCACGGTTCTTCTTCAACAAGACAAGAAATTTGAAATACCATTTATACTGACTTGATAAAAAAAATTAGAAATACGATAATTGCGCAAGATAACCAGAATTACACTCTAATACAAGAACACACGCCAGATGCTTTGTTGACTGAACCTGTAATGACACATTATTCAGAACACTGAAAGAATAAAAGAAAATAGTGTTTTGTTACCTTCATATATATTGATGAAATGCACTCTGATCATTACAATCTCTCCATTAGAATAACATCTGCTATCTCTCCCATCAAATAGCTGCATAAAACATGGAACAAACACTCACTACTACCACATCTCAACAACTCTTCACTACATCTGAACAAGAACCGCCTACCACAACTTCTCAAGAATCACTGCCAGTGGAGGCGGCGGAACAAAACTCTCTGGCGCGATCTCTGGCGCTGTGGCTCAGTGTAGCCACCTTTCAATCTACACACTGTAAAACTTTCAAACATGAAGAATAAAAGATGGATTTAAAAAAATAGTGTGCGTTTCTTTTGGAGTGACCCTCGTATATCCGACTCCCATACACATATAGCAACTGCGAAGCACTGGCGAGGTCGCTAATTCTCTGCAAGCACAGCAAGTAAAATTTCATTATTTACTGCCCCCTGTCGTGGTGCCATGTTAATGGCCGGCCGTATAAAATTCCATATCGCTCATCAACGAATTGTCACTTCAACGTCACGATCTTTCCGGCAGCAGGCTGAACCAACCCAGTGGGATGTCCCAGTCGACAACCCCAGACGATGTTTACACTTTCAGATAAGCAGAGTGCAAACTCCATAAGCAGCGACACACTTGCGCAGTAGGCGACCTCCCCGCTAGCGGGAGACGCCCAGGCGCAGAGCGAGCCACGCTTTCCGCCGCTGCCCGCCGCCACCCAAGTGCAAGGCGCTGGCCTTATCGCGCACCTGCGCCGTTTGCAACAGGTTTTCGCCTGCAGCCACACCCGCAATCAAGTGAGCCCCGAGCCCCGGGGTGATCGAACCTGTGATGGGGCCGTTGTCCTGGCGGCACGCCAACTTGTACTGCTTAACTACCCCAGCCCAATCAGTGCTCTGACAGGGCAGCATTCTCGCCTGAAGCAAATAAACAGACTTGAAGTACAGGCCGTACATCGCATCCCCGAACGACTAACATATGTTTTGTCAGTACCTATCCGTCAAATTAACCCACGAAAATGGCCTAGATTGGGAACACTTTTCTGTTCAATAGATCGATAATGAGGAAAACCGTCAAGGACGCGTAACATGTCACAAAATAATAAGAATATATTTTTTATGTTTCTTCCATAAACGAGGAGTGAAATGGCCATTATGGATGTGGAAAAATCGACTCTGAAATATACACTACTGGCCATTAAAACTGATACACCAAGAAGAAATGCAGACCATAAACGGGTATTCATTGGACAAATATATATACTAGAACTGACATGTGATTACATTTTCACGCAATTTGGATGCATAGATCGTGAGAAATCAATACCCAGAACAACCACCTCTGGCAGTAATAACGACCTTGATACGCCTGGGCATTGAGTCAAACAGTGCTTAGATGGCGTGTATGGGTACAGCTGCCCATGCAGCTTGAACACGATACCACAGTTCATCAAGAGTAGTGACTGGCGTATTGTGACGAGCCAGTTGCTCGGCCACCACTGACCAGAATTTTTCAGTTGGTGAGAGATCTGGAGAATGTGCTGGCCAGGGCAGCAGTCGAACATTTTCTGTATCCAGAAAAACGACCGTACAGGACCTGCAACATGCTGTCGTGCATTATCCTGCTGAAATGTAGGGTTTCGCAGGGATCGAATGAAGGGTAGAGCCACGGGTCGTAACATCTGAAATGTAACGTCCACTGATCAAAGTAGCGTCAATGTAAACAAGAGGTGACCGAGACGTGTAACAAATGGCACTCCATACCATCACGCCGAGTGATACGCCAGTATGACGATGACGAATACACGCTTCCATTGTGCGTTCACCGCGATGCGCCAAACACGGATGCGACCATCATGATGCTGTAAACACAACCTGGATTCATGCGAAAAAATGACGTTTTGCCATTCGTGCACCCAGGTCCGTCGTTGAGTACACCATCGCAGGCGCTCCTGTCTGTGATGCAGCGTCAAGGGTAACCGCAGCCATGGTCTCCGAGCTGATAGTCCATGTTGCTGTAAACGTCGTCGAACTGTTCGTGAAGATGGTTGTTGTCTTGCAAAAGTCCCTATCTATTTACTCAGGGATCGAGACGTGGCTGCACGATCCGTTACAGCCATGCGGATATGATGCCTGTCATCTCGACTGCTAGTGATACGAGGCCGTTGGGGTCCAGCACGGCGTTCCGTATTACCCTCCTGAACCCACCGATTCCATATTCTGCTAACAGTCACTAGATCTCGCCCAACGCGAGCAGCAATGTCGCGATACGATAAACCGCAATCGCGATACGCTACAAGCCGACGTTTACCAAAGTCGGAAACGTGATGGTACGCATTTCTCCTCCTTACACGAGGCATCACAACATCGTTTCACCAGGCAACGCCGGTCAACTGCTGTTTGTGTATGATTAATCGGTCGGAATCTTTCCTCATGTCAGCACGCTGTAGGTATCGCCACCGGCGCCAACCTTGTGTGAATGCTCCGAAAAGCTGATCATTTGCATATCACAGCATCTTCTTCCTGTCGGTTAAATTTCGTGTCTGTAGCACGTCATCTTTGTGGCGTAGCAATTTTAATGGCCAGTAGTGTAGCTTATTCGCCTCGACTGTCAATGGATCCACCACATTCAGTGCGGATGAACAATAACGTCCCACCTTCTGTGGGAATCTCTCAGTAGCGAGCATGGAGGACATGGATATGGACAGGGACTGCGGATACATGACGCCAGATGGGAATGTGGGTCGGCCGAGATAGTCCGCGCAGATGCGATAAACGCTGTGTCCGGGTTGTGCACTGGTTAACACAGCTGCCTGGTAAACTGGAGATCCTGGGGTCGAATCCGAGTCCAGCACACATTTTCGCTCGTCGCCGCTGATGCTGCACAAAGCCTTGATGCAGCTGATCAATAATCCGTTCTCTTCCCATTCCTTTCTCCTCTCACTTCTTCAATTTTCACAATCAATTTCTTCCCCCAGTCTTTAAACCAAATCTGGTGTAACTTGTGCAACTGCAGTGTAGATCCGATTTTTGAGATCGGCTAAATTGTTTGATAGGGGAGGAACATACACACTGTCTTTACGCTGAATAGTTATTGCAGACTTCGTTTCATGAAATCAGAACAGACAGCGAGCATGCCCCACAACAGTGGAAGCATCTATTGAAATTTTGCACTACGCAGGCGCTCCTGGTGGCAGAATGGGGTACTGATGTACTACGTGAATCGATCTTGAGATTGTTCACCTTTTCTATAAGTTCTCAAAATTTTTTTGTATTGTTTCAAAGTTTTAAAGCGTTTTTTGACTCACCCTGTGGTTGTATGAATGCTAATGAATTTTCTGTTATTCATTGTTATTTACGAAAGAGTACAAAATGTATGTTGGTGTTTTCAATATGTTGCATGTTCTCCGCGGGGATTGGGCGTACGCAGATCGACGTTCTGGGTGTGGTACGAAGTTTTAGGATTGCTAGATGGCATTATTTACGACCCAGCTGCCGTTCCTTGCGAGAAGATATCTGAAACTTTCTCGGAAATTCCGTTGTCTATTTTTCCGTTCTTTAATATTTACATACAAAAATAAATATGTTAAGAATAACTTTGTATGAGTTCTCTTTTAACCATGCAAGTTTCTCTAGACATGCTGAGTAACTTATAAAACTTCATTACGTGGCAATGACGTGTCTATTTCTATGGGAAATAAACTTCTCTGAGTGTCCAAGATAAAAAAATGTTTTATGTGGTGACTAATTTTCGAAATATTCAAATCAGAATTATTTTACAATTGCTCTACTGAAAGCATAATTACAGTTCATCGCTATAACTGAATTACAGTTGAAATGGAAATACGTCGAAAACCTATCACAATACATTACTCTCTAGCCTGTACTATTGCGACAGAGCGAATTTGTGACCGATGTTTTCCGGAGGGAAACGAGGCCTAAGCTGTCTGTCAGTGAAAAGTGCGCCACTTATTGTCTGGAAAGTGATCACAGTTTGAACGATTCTTAAAACACAATTTGAATGTAAACGAGATTAATTAATCTGTATCCAGAGATTAATGCATGTTGCTGCTTGACCATGGAGGTATAAAAATGGGAGATGGCGCTACGGACTTAGGCTCTACGTTGCTTTGGAGACTGCGCAGCGTTGTTAGATGCCTCAATAGATAAGCAGAGTATTGTTTTGTTTACGATTTCTTCTTAATTTCAGTCGCGTGACGTAACAGTTCCTTTAAAAAGTGAATGTTACACTGCTTTCGAGTATAACACAGTGTCAGGAACACACTGTCGGTCTTACATGCATATTTCAGCCAGTAATACGACGTATCTGCCTTCTTAATGTAACTTTCCTTTTGTTACTCCGTTCGAAAAACCAAGAAGAGAAATACGTGATGAGAAAAGGTTGCTTCAGAAATCAAGGATTTTTTAAAAAAAAATACAGATTGATGATACTGATGTTCGGTCTATATCCTGACCTGAAAACGCTCAGAGCATGTTTTGTTATGTTTGACGGGTTTCAAATCTTTTCTTGTCACAGCGACAAGGATTTTCGAGAGGAATTCTAAAATCAAATGGCAGAAATGAAAGCACTACAGTAGAAATAAGTAGCGCAACCAAAATTCACGTAAAGAAAGAAAATATCGTTTAACAGGTTCTCTTACAAATGAAGTGCGGTTTCTGTACACCTCAGAACAATTAGAATACCCGTGAATGGCGCAAAGTTGAGTTTTTGGTCACAACACTTCCACGACAAGCAAATGTTTGTAGCAAATGGCGCGATGCACGGATTTCATATTTGTAACGTCGGGAGAACTTCCTTTTACTGTACCTGTACCTGTATGTGCGCGGCAGTGTTATAGCATCTCTGGTTCTAACAACACGATAAAGAACAGAGTTACGGGTGTAACTTAAATTTTTACTGGGTAAAGATAATATCAAAATATCCACGGGTGTACTGCCGGTCTACAGTGTCCAACGGGCACAATATTTCGGCGATCATACATGTCGCCATCATCAGGTGGACTGACGGACTGAGCTCCTGTGAACGTGCCGGCACGGAGATCCGTACGCTATGGCTGTTCAGAGGGAACTGGGTTCGGTCGCGGCGGCGGCCGATTTAAATACCCTCCGCCCGCGGCGCACTCCCTCCGCTGTCCGCGCCCTGCGCAGCAGTCACGCGGTGGAACAGATTGCGACGGCGTCTGAGATGACGTCGGAGTGATGGCTCTGTCCGCCGTGGTCGTCACAACTATACGTTTGCTCGATTTACTCTCGATTAACCCAATCGCTGGTTCCCAAGCCTTGCTAAGATTATAGCCATAGTCACGGTTTATGAGGTCGTCATTGGTGCGAATTTCGATAGCCTCTCTAACAACGCTGTCCCAGTATCTCGACGTCTGTACCAGAATCCTCGTGCGTTCATACTCCATAGCGTGATTATCCGACAAACTATGTTCAGCGACCGCCGGCTTGCTCGGGTACATCAGTCGAGTGTGCCTCTGGTGTTCACGGCATCGATCCTCGACGGTACGCATCGTCTGACCAATGTACGACTTGCCACATTGACACGGAATCTGGTACACGCCGGCCTTCCTCAAAACGAGGTCATCTTTGGCGCTCCCCACCAGTGCACGAGTCTTATTTGGAGGACAAAACACAGTTCCGACCTGGTGTTTCTTCAGAATGCGGGCGATTTTCCCCGAGAGTGCGCCTGTGTATGGAATAAATGCAGTGCCTACCTCCTCCCTCGTGACTTCATCCATCTCAACAGGTTGTGCTGCAGTGGTTGGGCGGAGGGCACGTTGAATCTGCCACTCTGAGTACCCATTTTTTCGAAATACAGTTCTCAGGTGTTCCAATTCCTGGGGTACACTCTCTGCGTCAGAGATAGTGCGCGCCCTATGTACTAGAGTTTTAAGTAACCCGTTCCTCTGTGAAGGGTGGTGGCAGCTGTCTGCGTGCAAATACAGATCAGTGTGCGTTGTCTTCCGATACACCCCATGACCTAGGGTGCCGTCAGCCCTTCTCTTGACCAAGACGTCAAGGAAAGGTAATTTACAGGAGCTCAGTCCGTCAGTTCACCTGATGATGATCGCCGAAATATCGTGCCCGTATGACACTGTAGACCGGCAGTACACCCGTGGATATTTTGATTATCAAATACGCCGGGAGAGACTCAAGAATCACAAAAATACACTCCTGGAAATTGAAATAAGAACACCGTGAATTCATTGTTCCAGGAAGGGGAAACTTTATTGACGCATTCCTGGGGCCAGATACATCACATGATCACACTGATAGAACCACAGGCACATAGACACAGGCAACAGAGCATGCACAATGTCGGCACTAGTACAGTGTATATCCACCTTTCGCAGCAATGCAGGCTGCTATTCTCCCATGGAGACGATCATAGAGATGCTGGATGTAGTCCTGTGGAACGGCTTGCCATGCCATTTCCACCTGGCGCCTCAGTTGGACCAGCGTTCGTGCTGGACGTGCAGACCGCGTGAGACGACGCTTCATCCAGTCCCAAACATGCTCAATGGGGGACAGATCCGGTGATCTTGCTGGTCAGGGTAGTTGACTTACACCTTCTAGAGCACGTTGGGTGGCACGGGATACATGCGGACGTGCATTGTCCTGTTGGAACAGCAAGTTCCCTTGCCGGTCTAGGAATGGTAGAACGATGGGTTCGATGACGGTTTGGATGTACCGTGCACTATTCAGTGTCCCCTCGACGATCACCAGTGGTGTACGGCCAGTGTAGGAGATCGCTCCCCACACCATGATGCCGGGTGTTGGCCCTGTGTGCCTCGGTCGTATGCAGTCCTGATTGTGGCGCTCACCTGCACGGCGCCAAACACGCATACGACCATCATTGGCACCAAGGCAGAAGCGACTCTCATCGCTGAAGACGACACGTCTCCATTCGTCCCTCCATTCACGCCTGTCGCGACACCACTGGAGGCGGGCTGCACCATGTTGGGGCGTAAGCGGAAGACGGCCTAACGGTGTGCGGGACCGTAGCCCAGCTTCATGGAGACGGTTGCGAATGGTCCTCGCCGATACCCCAGGAGCAACAGTGTCCCTAATTTGCTGGGAAGTGGCGGTGCGGTCCCCTACGGCACTGCGTAGGATCCTACGGTCTTGGCGTGCATCCGTGCGTCGCTGCGGTCCGGTCCCAGGTCGACGGGCACGTACACCTTCCGCCGACCACTGGCGACAACATCGATGTACTGTGGAGACTTCACGCCCCACGTGTTGAGCAATTCGGCGGTACGTCCACCCGGCCTCCCGCATGCCCACTATACGCCCTCGCTCAAAGTCCGTCAACTGCACATACGGTTCACGTCCACGCTGTCGCGGCATGCTACCAGTGTTAAAGACTGCGATGGAGCTCCGTATGCCACGGCAAACTGGCTGACACTGACGGCGGCGGTGCACAAATGCTGCGCAGCTAGCGCCATTCGACGGCCAAAACCGCGGTTCCTGGTGTGTCCGCTGTGCCGTGCGTGTGATCATTGCTTGTACAGCCCTCTCGCAGTGTCCGGAGCAAGTATGGTGGGTCTGACACACCGGTGTCAATGTGTTCTTTTTTCCATTTCCACGAGTGTATTTACAAACAGTACAAACATTGCAATTGAACAATGCCTATTGACAGTACCACAAGCAAAGTAGACTACGTCAGAATGTCATTGGTGTGTATTACAGGAGTCTACTATAAGTAGTTTACGTAATATGGTAGTTACAACGTACTAAACACCGATAGTTGCTTGTTCCATGTTGTAGCACAAACGAATGTGTATTTCACATGGGTGCATATGTCCAGCCCTACAAAGACATCAGTAAGTCTCTGGAGGTGTAGCGTTGTTAAACGGGACATTGCCTAGGACAAACGAATGTGAATACAATGTCTCTGTGGGGTCTGACACGTAAAGAAACAACGTAACCTCAAAGCCGGTGCTCTAAATGACTACCCCCACCAGCAGCAGTACAAGCTTGCAGTCTGCCATGCAACGTTTGCTGCGGACGTTCTAGTATTTCAGCGGAACTTGCAGTGCAGGTAGCAGTAATACGCCGTTTCACATCATGTTGCAAGAGGTTACAGAGGCTGACGTCTATTCGGGTATCTGTCGGCGTACACGGTATACGAACGAATAGCGTACTTCCTACATTCACCATAAACCATGAGCACGTCAGCTATTGTCGCCCTGCAAAATAGCATCTTCCAAGCACCTCCTACTTCGTCCACTGTCACACACTAAGTGACAGACCATCGCAGTGCAATGGCAGTATATACACAATACAAAGTAAACAAATAACATCGTCGCCTAGCATTTAAGCAATAGGACGGAACAAACAGTTCGGTGTTTACAATGTTCACAATACGATAACGCGTGAACTACTTGCACTAGCTCCCAGCAACAAACACCGCTGACATTCTCATTTACGCTAGTTTCAGATTTTTACTGTCAACAGGCATTGTCCCATTTAATAACTCACAATTGTTGTAAAAAAACTGCACTTTTTTCAAAGTTTCAAAATCTGTCTATGGCTGCAAATACGAGCCCTTACCTACAATTTAATTCCGTGAAAACCGCATATCGATCGTCCCTTCCATGTCCAAAATATCTGCGGAGCAAGTATTAAATGATTTACCGTGTACATAAAGTCCGGGCACACTTTCAATTATTTATTGCACAATAACTAAACATTGTACAGATGTCATACGTATTGCATTTTGAAGAGAAACTCTCAAAGTTTTTTTTTTGTTTTTTTCAATCATGGCATCGCCGACTGTCGCAGTCGCTTCCCGTATTCTCTCTCGGAGCTCTGCTACATCACGTGGTAGAGGCGGTACGTACACCAGATCTTTAGTGTATCACCACAGAAAAAAGTCACAAGGCGTGAGATCTGGTGATCGGGTAGGCCACGTCATGAAACAGCTGTCTCCTTCTGTAGCACGGCTGATCCCTCGATGTGGCAGCTCTGTTCGGGTACCCACGAACTTGACGATGAAAATGGGGTGGAGCACCATCCACATTGTCACTGGAGCCATTTCGAGTTCACGGGATGCACGACGCAGCGATTTCTTTGGACTCCTTACGGATGTCTCTCGTACGCGCTCCACATTCACTTCACTCACACTGGGACGTCCGCTTCTCTTTGCCGGGCACAAGCAGTGGTAAACGGCTTTCCTTGTTGGTGGCTTCTTACCGTTCTTGGTTCTAAACATTCGCTGAACAGCTGTAGCACACTTGTTTGTGTCTAACTCCAACACACTGAAAGCTCTCTCCGCCGCACCTGAACTCGCCAGGTTTGCGACTAGCGCTGACTATCGGCAAATTACCGCACTAAGCTGTGGCGGACACATGAATACAAACTTTCAGGGTTTCTCTTCGAAATTGCATATGTATGATATCTGTACAATGTTTGGTTCTTGTGCAATAAATAATTGAAAGTGTTCCGGGACTTTATGTACATCCTGTATAATGAGAATGGCGCTGACGTTGGTAACGCAGGTAGGTAGGTAGGTAGGTAGGTGTGTGTGTGTAAGTCACCTCTATTGGGAATCATGAAGGAACAGAGCGAATCTTCACCGCTATGCCATTTGTCCGGTAGAAGTGATAGATGTTAAGATTAGCGAGTCGTGTGTCCGTCCGACTTCTCTATGGAGGTCGGGAAAGAGGAACAGCGAGGTGTGCAGTTTTTTACTGCAGTAGGAGAGTCGGGAAGTGGAATTCATCCCTAATGCCCGCTGTGTGTTGCGAACTCTGTATATCACGTATGCTTGTGTATGCGTGGAGTATATGATTTCGATGATGACAATCTGCGGGAACAGGCTTATTGTGTCATTACCCTTTCTATCATTGTTCCGCTGAATGCTACCGTCAGAAATGACCGACGGCGGACGGTAGAAAACATTCGGCTCATGTTGGGCCTCAGTCATAATAGCGCTCACATCATGATGACAGAACATCTAAGAAACATGGAAAAAAAACTTTCAGAGTTTCTCTTCAAAATTCAACATGTATGACATCTGTACAATGTTTAGTTCTTGTGCAATCAATAATTGAAAGTGTTCCCAGACTTTATGTACACCCTGTATATCACAAAATTTCTAGGCCAGCACAGACTCCGAATTACGCGTTGCCTACATAACGGCTTTGAAGGGCAACTAAAATTTGATTTTCAGTATTTCATGTGATTAATGACCGATTTGAAACACTTAAAACACTTCATTATGCGGTATAATTTTACGTTAAAGTTTTAACACAATAAGACAAATAACTAACGTTGGAAACTGTATACGTGTATCTTGAGGCGGCGTAACTCAGGGCGCGCAAATGACCCAGGCAAATTTATTCCAGTTTCTGAGAAAGAAAGCACTTAGCGACTCCAACAGACTTCACGCACAACTTAATCTTTTTCTAAACTTTTTCTCACTGACACCCTTCCACAAAATAATTAAAGGATAAATGTTTGTCGTTTACTACATTTCCGCTGTTCAAGAAGTAAAACTTCAGCTTCAGGCAAGACTTTTTAATTTACTACTGTACTAATACCTCTATTCACAACAGATTTTACGTACAGTATCCACATCTATCACTGAACGTAACTCTATAATTACATCCCTTTACGACACATAGCTCAAGAGATATGACGTAATAATCACTGAGATACGGAAGGAACTAGATTTTGCTTGAGATTGCGCGCAAATTATCAAGACTTAGAGCATCTGGCGACTTCCCACAAATTTTCAGCATACTCTCAAAGCGTTCCTGAACTTTTTCTCCCTAGTTTGATCGAAATCAATATTTAACAGGTTAACTGATTTGTAAAGGTAATCAGATGTTTGAAGCAGTTTCATAAATTCATGATCGAGTCTTTACAGAATCAGGGTTTATTGGCATGGTTGTATTAGTCGAAAGTTTATCGAGCGAGTGGCGTAGCTGTGAAGATTACTTTGGCAAAAGGCGTCGCTGGTGGTAGCGCTCGAATGGAAGCTAATAAGTTCGAAGATGACGGTAGACTGTTTAATGCCCAAGTTGTCGCGGAGAGTTACGAGTATTTGCTGCTTTTATTGGTGGTGGTGGTGGCCATGATTGAGATGTCGGAGATCAGATGCTGTTAAGATCATTTGTCGGAAATAAACAATGAAACCACCGACCTCTTTTATCGACATTAATCTAATCGCTTTACGAAACTGTCAAGGCAACGTCATTTCGATAAACGTGAATTTACTAAGAGCGACGGATCTGCTCAGATTTAACTTCAGGATAAGGGAACATTTGTATGCACAGGGAGGCAAGCGTCATACTATAAAGTTTAGTTTAAAATACACTTGTGGCGCCTACAGTATACCCTGTGTGTGTTGTGTAAATTGCAACAATTGTGACGAAGCTGGGGCGCCGTCTCTGTGTAGCCGAGTTGGGCCAACATTAGTACTTTACGTTTCGGCGCGCCTTTTGACTAATTAGATGAGAATTCCGGCGGAGCGGAAGGCCATTAAGCGTTAACTCCGCCGCCGCGGGAAATTTGCGTGGAATGTGGCGTATATTGCATTTCACTCACGTCGCCAGCGGCTCGTATCGGCGGCGGCGGTCCCGGGAACACGTACCTGCAAGAAACAGAACGTGGCTGTAAATCTCAGTGTGGTAACAACTCGAATAAAGAGGTGGCACAATGGCAGTAATAATGTAGCATTTGCACAGTTAAGCTAGCAACAATGCATTAGTTTATATGAAGGTAACATTTGATATTTTCTGACAAAAGCGTTTACGTTTGCTGAATGAGTCTTTCACTCTATGGCGGAGTGATTTCAAAGTGATTACATGAGCAATGAACGTGACAATTTAAACCTATGTGCCAGACCAGGAATCGAACTTGGATCCTTGCTTTTCCTGGCAGTGTATTTTCTTCCAGCAGTAAAAGATATGCAGAAGCACACACACATTCCCAAGCCTACTTGCTGTTAGCTGTACAGGATGTTTTCAGCTATCCATACATACAGGTTTTATGCAACCCGCAACGCCTTCAAATACTACTTTCAAGATTTTCATTTCTCTTGCCAGTTGCATGCAAACTATTAGTTCCACAGAATAAAATGAACAGGATCTTTTTGTAGGAAATGTAATGTAGTCAAAGTTTGTCCCGGGATACTTTTTCGCTGGAGGCTAGGATTTTCAAGTTATTCAAGAAAAAATGTACAGAAGTGACCTCCGAACACGCTTTTCTTAAATAAGTCGAAAACTGCTGCCTACAACGAAAACCTATCCCAATACAAAATTTAATTGCATTAAATTTCCTTCATGTTTTCTGTACGACTAATCGTTTGCAGAAATCGAACGAATATGAAAATCTCACATGTGGTTTTTGAAGGCGACGCAGTTTGCATAAAACACGTAGATAGGGGCAGCTGATTCACCCTGTGTATCTGACACAGTTCAAGGGCCCACAACTACAACTATGTAGCAAGCATAGGAAATTGAGTAGGCAGAATGAGAATGAATCTCCGTTAAGAAAAGTAACAGAAAGACAGCCATACTCCCCTGAATTGAAGTGAGAAGGATTGAAAGAAAAGGAGAATTTCCCCAATTTAGATAGTCATACAGCCACAATTTGTTGAGCTGTGATCACTGTCGTAAGAGCATACATAGAGTTTACATTTTTTAAATTAACTCATTGTTGCAGTTGTGAGAGTTTGTTGCTGTAGTAGTGTTTAACTTAGTTGCGTGACACACGAATCTTTATTATTTTCGGACGAAAGCTTTTCACATTATGCATTTTGCTGAATCAGAAGCTATGTACAAACAATTAATGTAAACAACTTATTTTTATTGTGATATATATGTTTTTGAGTTATTACTACTACTATTACTGTTATTATTATTTCTATTTTTCTCAGACCTTAGGTCTGGTTAAAAATGGAAAGTGACGCGGACCTTGATCAAGCGTGACTTCCTTTTAACTGTACAGTATATGTTATATTGCATTTAGGAACTTTCGGGTAATTGAACATGTGTCAATAATTACGGATTTCTGTAGTTGTATATATAAGTTATTATAATATTATAATAGTTATTATTATTATTATTATTATTATTATTATTATTATTATTGTTATTTTGTTATTATTATACATTTTTAGAACCTACTGGACCATGTGGTATACAAGGGTTCGGTTTTACCATTCCTTCGTGCCCGTATTACATTAATTGTCTTCGAATGTCTCTTTTCTGGCCATATTGTGCTTTCCTTTTTCCCAGGAGAACTGCCCAGTCGTGAATTTTGTGCCAGAAATCTTCTGTCTGGTATATCAAGTTCTGTTATAGCCACTTCAGGTCTTCTTTTACTGGAGTCATTCATTTTATTGTTCCAATTTTTGCTCTACCGCGAATATTGTAGAATACTGCAACCTATCTAGCTAATATTGTTTGTTACATTCTTTTCATATGATCAAAAAATTTTAGCCTGCTTTTTTCACGTATTGACAAATGTAGCAACACTTTTCATTTTGTTTATTTGTTCCTAGTCTGTACGAGCCTTCTCCAGTATAATTTGGACGTAAAAGCTTCCTTATTACTTTTCGTTCTCTTTTGGATTGCTTCGATGCCCCGCTTTCTGTTTAAAATGATTTTTTCATCCTCATAAAAAGACTGATTACTGTGAATTAGCGCCCAGATTGGAGCATTTTGAGATACACTTTTTGTGGTATATGTCTTTTGTAAGCATTAGAACTGTTTCCATTTTGTGACAACGAATTTCTTATTCAATCTTTTCCAGGTTGCTTTCTTGAATGGTTTCGCCTAAATATGTGAACCGAAAAAGTCTCTAGATTTTCCTGTGTATAGTTTTTAGAACTTTGGGTGCCAAGTGCAAATTTCTAGATAAGTATTTTGTTTTTACAAATGATATTTGGAATCCTGATCTTTGTGTTGTTCCTTTAAGAATTTCTCTACTTGTTTTTGCACTGTTTCAGTGCCTTGACATAGAATAATCAGGTTGTCTACAAATGCTAAGCACTTTGTTCTAGTGTTGGTTTTCCTATTTTCGTTTGTTCGCCAGTTTTAAGCTCTGTTTTCAGGTTTCGCCATTCTTGGATTAAAATTTGCGGGACACAGCTGAAATGTAATGGAGACTCACCTTGTATTACTATTATTTTGTTAAAAATTTTAATAGCCTTAATCTCAATAAAATTCAGATTATAAATCTGATTTTATTTGAAAAATTATTTAGAAATTCTGATAGTCCTAATCAAATTAAAAAATAAATTACAAAAGAAATTATATTTTTATAGCAATCGAGAGTGTCACAATTTTTAATAAATGATACAGATCACTGTGTTTCACTATTAATCACTACAGAACAGCCACTTCACATTTGGGATATAAGAGATCAATTCATACGTATTTTTGTCTGTAGAATCCGAATATACCTTTCAAAATGTTCTAGCATGTACAACTTTTGAATTTTTAAGGGCCTTACGAAGGAATTACTAAGAAATTCCTGATACGGGAGATTGGTAGAAAAGTTTCCCAAATTGAATGAAGCAAAACTGAAATAATGTATACTTGTTGGACCAAAAAGAAGAAAATTAATAAATGATGCAACCTTTGATACTTTCCTCACAAATATCGAATACGCTGCTTGGTTCAAATGGCTCTGAGCACTATGGGACTTAACACCTATGCTCATCAGTCCCCTACAACTTAGAACAACTTAAACCCAACTAACCTAAGGACATCACACAACACCCAGTCATCACGAGGCAGAGAAAATCCCTGATCCCGCCGGGAATCGAACCCGGGAACCCGGGCGTGGGAAGCAAGAACGCTACCGCACGACCACGAGCTGCGGACTGGTCGGAAGAGTCTCGTTTCAAATTGTATCGAGAGGATGGACGCGTACTGGTATGGAGACAACTTCATGAATCTGTAGAACCTGCACGTCAGCAGGGGACTATTCAAGCTGGTAGAGGCTCTGTGATGGTATGGGGCGTGTGCAGTTGGAGTGATATGGGATCCCTGATACGTCTAGGTACGACTCTGACAGGTGACACGTACGTAAGCATCTTGTCTGATCACCTGCATCCATTCATGTCCATTGTGCATTCAGACGGACTTTGGCAATTCCAGCAGGACAATGCGACACCCCACACGTCGAGAAATGCTACAGACTGGCTCCAGGAACACGCTTCTGAGTTTAAACCCTTCCGTTGACCACCAGACTCCCCAGACGTGAACATTATTGAGCATATCTGGGATGCCTTGCAACGTGCTGTTCAAAAGAGATATCCACCCCATTGTAGTCTTACGGATTTATGGACAACCCTGCAAGATTAATGGTGTCAGTTTGTAAGAGGTCCATGACTAAGAATTTTATTGCTAGCGCACTCGAGCAGATGTAACTTGGATGGATTGCTCACGCGCTGCCTGCGATATGCAAGCTACAATAGAATCGCAGACATGAGAGCAGTGTCGGCAGCGGCAGCAGCAGCTCGCAGTCCGGGCGGTTGAGTCAGTTCGCTCGTAGAGAGCAGTTACTGAGTTGTATAGTTGAGAGGGAGCTCTTGTGTCCTGGAGTTCGGACGGCCGGAGTGGCGAAGCGGCTCTAGGAGCTACAGTCTGGAACCGCGCGACAGCTACTGTCGCAGGTTCGAATCCTGCCTCGGGCATGGATGTGTGTGATGTCCTTAGGTTAGTTAGGCTTAAGTAGTTCTAAGTTCTAGGGGACTGATGACCTTAGAAGTTAAGTCCCATAGTGCTCAGAGCCATTTGAACCATTTGTCCTGGAGTTCAGTAGTGGTGTTTTGCAGCTCGAGAAGAGCAGCAGAGTTATTGAATTTTACAAGGCCGGTCGTGAAGAATGATGGCGGTGCCTGAGCGATGTATTATAGGGTAAAATCAAAATTGTTATTTATTGTCGCGCGCATATGTTAATTGCTACAACTGATTTTCGTACTATTGTCATATCAAAGTCCCATGTAAATGTTTTCAAAAATCTTTCAATAATAATCACTCTTATAAAGATAACTTTTGACAGTCATTCATCGGGATTTAAAGTCTTTTTTCTAATTTCTCCTATCCATAGTCATGCCGATTATCTTAAAGAAAATCAGTTGTTTTTCATATATAAAAAAATCTAGTGGCCAGCATTGCACTGGGCTGTGCCAGAAAAAATTCTTATAGGAGCAGATATATACGCGTTATCCGGTGATATCATTGAGGTAAGAATTTTCAGTTTATTCTGAATGATTTTTCAGGGTCATGACCCAGCACTGCTGACGTATAGATTTACCAGTTTAGATTCACAGTCAGTTACTTATTGAAAGGTTACATTACGAAATTTCTTTTGAAAGGTTATATATTAGTCATATATTTATTGGGAGGTTAGTCACTTTTTTATTGGGAGTTTACGGAATTTAATCTGGTGGTAGGTTGTAAGTTCCCTACAGCACTACTTCAGACGTAAGTCGAGTCCATGCAGCGTTTTGTTGCGGCACTTCTGCTTGCTCGCGGGGGCCCTATATGATGTTAGGTAGGTGTACCAGTTGCTTTCGCTCTTCAGTGTAATTTAGATCTACTGGCGTCATGCTCATATAAAGGATGTTACAAAAAGGTACGGCCAAACTTTCAGGGAACATTCCTCACACACAAATAAAGAAAAGATGTTATGTGGACATGTATCCGGAAACGCTTAATTTCCATGTTAGAGCTCATTTTAGTTTCGTCAGTATGTTCTTCCACCTACGCTCAATGGAGCACGTTATTATGATTTCATACAGGATACTCTACCTGTGCTGCTGGAACATGTGCCTTTACGACACAACATGTGGTTCATGCACGATGGAGCTCCTGCACTTTTCAGTCGAAGTGTTCGTACGCTTCTGAACAACAGATTCGGTGACCGATGGATTGGTAGATGCGGACCAATTCCATGGCCTCCACGCTCTCCTGGCCTCAACCCTCCTGACTTTCATTTATGGGGGCATTTGAAAGCTCTTGTCTACGCAACCCCGGTACCAAATGTAGAGACTCTTCGTGCTCGTATTGTGGACGGCTGCGATACAATACGCCATTCTCCAGGGCTGCATCAGCGCATCAAGGATTCCATGCGACGGAGGGTGGATGCATGTATCCTCGCTAACGGAGGACATTTTGAACATTTCTTGTAACAAAGTGTTTGAAGTCACGCTGGTAGTTCTGTTGCTGTGTGTTTCCATTCCATGATTGAGGTGATTTGAAGAGAAGTAATAAAATGAGCTCTAACATGGAAAGTAAGCGTTTCCGGACACATGTCCACATAACATATTTTGTTTCTTTGTGTGTGTGGAATGCTTCCTGAAAGTTTGGCCGTACCTTTTTGTAACACCTTGTATACGTATTAAGTGGTGTTGAGTTGTAATGTACTGGATATGTATTTCTTGCTTTAATTCTGTTAACGTTCGCCAATTTTTCATTCTCCTATGTACACTCCTGGAAATGGAAAAAAGAACACATTGACACCGGTGTGTCAGACCCACCATACTTGCTCCGTACACTGCGAGAGGGCTGTACAAGCAATGATCACACGCACGGCACAGCGGACACACCAGGAACCGCGGTGTTGGCCGTCGAATGGCGCTAGCTGCGCAGCATTTGTGCACCGCCGCCGTCAGTGTCAGCCAGTTTGCCGTGGCATACGGAGCTCCATCGCAGTCTTTAACACTGGTAGCATGCCGCGACAGCGTGGACGTGAACCGTATGTGCAGTTGACGGACTTTGAGCGAGGGCGTATAGTGGGCATGCGGGAGGCCGGGTGGACGTACCGCCGAATTGCTCAACACGTGGGGCGTGAGGTCTCCACAGTACATCGATGTTGTCGCCAGTGGTCGGCGGAAGGTGCACGTGCCCGTCGACCTGGGACCGGACCGCAGCGACGCACGGATGCACGCCAAGACCGTAGGATCCTACGCAGTGCCGTAGGGGACCGCACCGCCACTTCCCAGCAAATTAGGGACACTGTTGCTCCTGGGGTATCGGCGAGGACCATTCGCAACCGTCTCCATGAAGCTGGGCTACGGTCCCGCACACCGTTAGGCCGTCTTCCGCTCACGCCCCAACATCGTGCAGCCCGCCTCCAGTGGTGTCGCGACAGGCGTGAATGGAGGGACGAATGGAGACGTGTCTTCAGCGATGAGAGTCGCTTCTGCCTTGGTGCCAATGATGGTCGTATGCGTGTTTGGCGCCGTGCAGGTGAGCGCCACAATCAGGACTGCATACGAGCGAGGCATACAGGGCCAACACCCGGCATCATGGTGTGGGGAGCGATCTCCTACACTGGCCGTACACCACTGGTGATCGTCGAGGGGACACTGAATAGTGCACGGTACAGCCAAACCGTCATCGAACCCATCGTTCTACCATTCCTAGACCGGCAAGGGAACTTGCTGTTCCAACAGGGCAATGCACGTCCGCATGTATCCCGTGCCACCCAACGTGCTCTAGAAGGTGTAAGTCAACTACCCTGGCCAGCAAGATCACCGGATCTGTCCCCCATTGAGCATGTTTGGGACTGGATGAAGCGTCGTCTCACGCGGTCTGCACGTCCAGCACGAACGCTGGTCCAGCTGAGGCGCCAGGTGGAAATGGCATGGCAAGCCGTTCCACAGGACTACATGCAGCATCTCTACGATCGTCTCCATGGGAGAATAGCAGCCTGCATTGCTGCGAAAGGTGGATATACACTGTACTAGTGCCGACATTGTGCATGCTCTGTTGCCTGTGTCTATGTGCCTGTGGTTCTGTCAGTGTGATCATGTGATGTATCTGACCCCAGGAATGTGTCAATAAAGTTTCCCCTTCCTGGGACAATGCATTCACGGTGTTCTTATTTCAATTTCCAGGAGTGTATTTAGGAAATGTGACGTGACAGAGGAAAACTGATTTAACCAGTGAATCCAGCATCCCAAAGTTAGATAAATCGACCTGTTTACAAACGAGATGCAGAAAAATTTTGTTGGCTAGTGCAGCTGCAGTGGTTTTGAGGCCAAGAGCTGTTTCTGTCAGAATTTTGCTGCTTTTACGTTTAAAATCCTTCGCGACTGTGGCGCGTGAAGAGTAGGGAGTCACAGTAAATTATATTTAGAGGGGGGGGGGGGGGAGAGAGGAGAAAATAAGGAACTCGCCTGGGCGACCGTGTGCGCCCGCGCTGCCCACCGGTGCCGTCCGGTTCAGCCTCGCTGGCCTTGCCGTGCCGTGCCGAGCCGAGCCGGCACTGCAGACGTCGCAACCGTTGCCGCTAGTTTTTGAACGGCTGGGCTGCGCCGGGTGACTCACCAGCCGCCTCCAGACCAGTTTCCAGGTAAGGCGCTCCAAGGCGGGGGCGGGCGTCTACCGCCGCGTACCTACCTCCCCCCCCCCCTTTCCCACCATCCTGCCTGTTCAGGCTCTTTCTCGCGCGCTGTCTCTACAACTTGTCTCAACTTTACTAGCGTCAAAAACGCATCACCAGTCGCCACGTTTTGGCTTCATTGACCGTTACGTTTTTTGACCTGTTGTAACTTGGAGGACATATAACGGCGACGTGTTCCTCAGAGATATGCGAGCTGCTTTACACGAGAGACTTTCTAGTCGTCACTCGTGGTGACCACGCGTAAATCAGCGGGCAACCACGTCGCGAGAGGGTGAAGTCAGGCACCTACCAATAGATACACAGTGGTGAGTTGATAAAGTGAGCTACAAATTGAGCATTATTGAAGAGGGTGTGCTTAACATTTAAGCCGAGATAAGCAACATCCTGTAAGGAGAAATTCCACTCAGTATCTAACCAGCGACCACATGTCTAATTTTTTTTTTTTTGTTAAATCAAGGAGCGTTCAGAATATTAACCAACCTGTCGCTTCACTCAGTCATGTTATAGTACTGTTGTAAGTAGGCTGTTTAGATTTTTGTGTTGGTGACGCCACGTAGCGCTCTGTATGACAATGGCTCTGAGAACTATGGGGCCTTCTAAGCTCATCAGTCCCCTAGAACTTTCAAGGGAACCTCCCCATCGCACCCCCGTCAGATTTAGTTGTAAGTCGGCACAGTGGATAGGCCTTGAAAAACGGAACACAGATCAACCGAGAAAATAGGAAGAAGCTGTGTGGAACTATGAAAAAAATTAGCAAAATATACAAACTGAGTAATCCATGTGAAACATAGTCAACATCAAGGACAATGTGAACTCAGGAGCGCCGTGGTCCCGTGGTTAGCGTGAGCAGCTGCGGAACGAGAGGTCCGTGGTTCAAGTCAACCCTCGAGTGAAAACATTTTTGTTTTCAGACAATTATCAAAGTTCAGGCACTCACACAAAATCAACTTCGCTCCCCAAAATTCCAGGACATGTTCAGATTTGCTTGGACATATGCAGGATTTGACGGTCTACACACGGAAAAATTTGACATAGCACAGGGAAAACTGTGCGACTGTGAAACTGCTGCATTTATTTGTTGCAGTTTATGTGACAAGCTCTTATGTTTTCATCACTTTTTTTTTTTTGGAGTGATTATCACATCCACGAGAAAACCTAAATCGGTCAAGGTAGAAGAATCTTTTTACCCATTCGCCAAGTGTACAAGTTAGGTGGGTCGACAACATATTCCTGTCATGTGAGCACATGCCGTCACCAGTGTCGACGTGTTTTCGTGTGGAGGAATCGGTTGACCTATAACCTTGCGATCAAATGTTTTCCCATTGGAGAGGATCGTCCTTTCGCCTACTAATCGCACGGTTTTGCGGTGCGGTCGCAAAACACAGACACTAAACTTATTACAATGAACAGAAACGTCAATGAACGAACGGACAAATCATAACTTTGCGAAAATAAAGAGAGTACACTTTTCACTCAAGGGAAGACTTGAACCATCGACCTCTCGTTTCGCAGCTGCTTACGCTAACCACGGGACCACGGCGCTCCTGAGCACAGAAGATCCTTGATGTTACCTATCGTGCGCATGGACTACTCATTTGTATGTTTTGCTTATTTTTTCATAGTTCCACACAACTTCTTCCTGTTTTCTCGATTGATCTGTGTTCAGTTTTTCAAGGCCTATCCACTGCGCCAACTTGTAACTAAATCTGAGGGGGGTGCGATGGGGAGGTTCCCTTAGAACTACTTAAACCTAACTAACCGAAGGACATCACACACATCCATGCCCGAGGCAGGATTCGAACCTGCGACCGTAGCGGTCGCGCGGTTCCAGACTGTAGCGCCTAGAACCGCTCGGCCAAACAGGCCGGCACTGTATTAATATCACTGACTGTGCCGTCTGCAGTCTGTGCTGATTTTATTGTTGGAATATTTGCTATTGTAGTGTTGGGCAGTTGGATGTTAACAGCGCGTAGCGTTGTGCAGTTGGAGGTGAGCCGCCAGCAGTGGTGGATGTGGGGAGAGAGATGGCGGAGTCTTGAGAGCGGATGATCTGGACGTGTGTCCGTCAGAAAAAAACGAAATTTGTAAGACCGGATGTCATGAACTGCTATATATATTATGACTTTTGAACACTATTAAGGTAAATACATTGTTCGTTCTCTATCACACTCTTTCATTTGCTAAGTATGCCCATCAGTAGTTAGTGCCTTCAGTAGTTAGAATCTTTTGTTTGGCTGGCAGTATTGGCGCACGCTGTATTGCAGTAGTTCGAGTAACGAAGATTTTTGTGAGGTAAGTGATTCATGAAAGGCCTAGGTTGTTGTTAGTCAGGGCCATTCTTTTGTTGGGATTATTGAAAGTCAGATTGCGTTCCGCTAAAAATATTGTGTCTAAGTTTACTATTGATCCAGAATAAGTAAAGAGAGAAATGTCTGAGTACGTTCAGTTTTGCTCAGCCGTTTGAAAATCCAATAACGTAAGAAGTTTACCAGCACAGTAATTCATAATTTATCTAAGGGGACTGTAAGGTACTAATTATTTAATTACACATGTTAAAATGTATTGGAGAATAGGTCATTTTTCTATGACACAGGCACATTTCTTCAAAAATTACTCTTCATCGTAGATGATAAAATATGGAACGATGAAACATTGGGAAAATTAAAAATTTGCGGGGCTATTTGAGCCGTAAAAGGGGCTACGTGAATCATTGTCATTCGTCATACAGTTACACGAAATATGGAAGATCACACTTCACTTGCACTTCTTAATTGTTCCAGTATCAGATTAGTAAATGAGACACTTAAAGTAGTAAAGGAGTTTTGCTATTTGGGGGGCAAAATAACTGATGATGGTCGAACTAGAGAGGATATAAAATGTAGACTGGCAATGGCAAGGAAAGCGTTTCTGAAGAAGAGAAATTTATTAACATCGAGTGTAGATTTAAGTGTCAGGAAGTCTTTTCTGAAAGTATTTGTATGGAGTATAGCTATGTATCGAAATGAAACGTGGACGATACATAGTTTGGACAAAAAGAGAATAGAAGCTTTCGAAATGTGGTGCTACAGAAGAATGCTGAAGATTAGATGGGTAGATCACATAACTAATGAGGTACTGAATAGAACTGGGGAGGAGAGAAATTTGTGGCACAACTTGACTAGAAGAAGGGATGGATTGGTAGGACATATTCTGAGGCATCAAGGAATCACCAATTTAGTATTGGAGGGCAGCGTGGAGGGTAAAAATCGTAGAGGGAGACCAAGAGATGAATACACTAAGCAGATTCAGAAGGATGTAGGTTGCAGTAGGTACTGGCATCAAACCAGTCTCTGGACTGAAAACAACAACAATAACAACAATGTTCCAGTATGTGTTACAAGGATTTACCATAGCGAAAATGTTTATGACCAGCAGCCCCCACGCAAATTTCGTGAAACCACACTCAGCACTTATCACACCTGACCCATTCTCCTTTCTTCACAGATCTAGGGCCGTAATATTCGATGCTGGAGAAACTACAGACTACATTTTCTTCCTCAGACTTAGCTTCCGGCGATGAAGAAGATGAACTTTTATACGACCCAGTGAGTACTAAATACGTAAAAAAAAGTTCGGTTTTTGAAAAAAAAATTTGTACATTTCACCTGCAGTGACCCATGTAGAATGTCGTCAATCAGGTCTGAGATAGACCTATTACTGAAAGCCACGTTCTAGTGTCTGTAATTCGGTTTGGAAGGCAGATTCAGGTAATGTAACTGATACGAGGAAAGTAGTTGCTTCACAACATTACACTGGTCAACAAATCCGTTAGAACCGTCAGTTGCACGAGATTCTTAATGTTATTCACCTGATGATTTCAAAACTGAAATCGATTTTGCTCTCCATGCTAGGGTTTACAGGCAATTGAAATTTTCGATTCCAGCCGTTTGCGATTAGCTTAGCTACATACTTGTTGATGTTATCGGCAGGGTTATGATACTGTACCTTTTTCTTTCAGATCTGATGTCATTTCATAATCGCTATGGAGAGACGTCAATGTAATAATCATCCAGATAGTTTGTTACATTTGTGCGTACTACACCCTTACTCGACACAATGTAACACTGTTTGCCGGCAAGCTTATAGAGTATACTTCCGACTTATTCTTGGTGATCAAGACGAAGCATGGGCCCCCACATCCTGTATGTCAATACTGTGATGAAATGCTGCGTGATTGGACGAAAACAAAACGTAAAGATTTACCTTTCGTAATCCCCATGTCCTGGCGAGAACCAACACATCACAGAAATGACTGCTACTGTTGTATTGTTAAAACAAAGGGAATTGGTGCGAGGAGCAGACATAAAATATCATATCCATAATTTGTCTCAAAGATGAACCTCAAGGAAAGGGCTCCATGAGTGTTATTTGTGGCGGCAATGGAAGACTTCCTCGACAATAAAAATTCTGCTAAATATGGAAGTCTCACAGCTGACATGTATCCAGCATTTAATGTTGTGGGCTGTAATATGTCAAATTCCATTTCCTATACAGTCATTTAGATGAAGTCCCTGACAACTTAGGAGACGTCAGTGACCAGCAAGGAGAACGTTTCCATCAGGACCTCAAGACTATGGAGGAGCGCTATCAAGGGAGACGGGACGAATATATGATGGCAGACTATTTCTGTAATATTAAAGGACTTTTCCCTGCAGCAGTTCACAAACGAGAGAACTTGAAAATTTCTGCCTCAACAGAAAGTATAAGTTAGTTACAAATCACGTTTATCGACCTGTAACGTTCTTTACCATGATACAGGTTGACAATTATTGAACTATATAAAAAACGTAAATTAATTACAAACTACGGCTTGCACACGCTTTATTCAACAGGTAAATGTCACTACAGGTATTCGGATTTAGGTTATGATATGTTTGATATGCCTGCCATCTTTGGTGATGATGTGGTCCAGACCAACAACGAAATTCTGCATGACCCGCTGAAGTGCCGGAACATCGATGCTGTCGGTGACCTGCTGAATGGCTGTTTCCAGTTCAGCAATGGTTTTGGGGTTATTGCTGCACACCTTGTCTTTACTGTAGCCCCACAAAAAGCAGTCGCATGTAAAATTAAAGTAACAGCAGCCCTAGGTCACAAAAAAAGTCCTTTAGTTACAGAATATTTTGAAATAGAATACACAGAAGTCAAGCCATACGTATTTTATTTCAAAATATTTTGTGACTAAAGCTTATCACTTGAGATTTATTTTTATACGTGACAGTTTAAGTGTTTTACTTCTGATGAAGGCACTCATAGCAGTGCCGAAACCTAGGTCACAAGACTTCTTTTTTGCGATCGAGGGTTGCTATCATTTTAATTTTACTTTTTAAACGGTCGCAACCCACGCAGCGATGTTGAAAACTTTAAGAAGTCGAATGTGTTCAGATCAGAAGAATATGGCGGTCAATTCAGGCCCATGCCAATGTCCTCTGGGTACCAGACAGTCAGAATGCGGTCCCCAAAGTGCTCCTCCAAGACATCAGACACTCTCCAGCTTCGATGGGGTCGAGCTCCGACTTCCATGGACCACATATTGTCGAAATCAGGGTGACTTTGGGTTGTTGTTGTGGTCTTCAGTCCTGAGACTGGTTTGATGCAGCTCTCCATGCTGCTCTATACTGTGCAAGCTTCTTCATCTCCCAGTACCTACTGCAACCTACATCCTTCTGAATCTGCTTACTGTATTCATCTCTTGGTCTCCATATACGATTTTTACCCTCCACGCCTCCCTCCAATGCTAAATTTGTGATCCCTTGATGCCTCAGAACATGCCCTACAAACCGGTCCCTTCTTCTTGTCAAGTTGAGCCACAAACTCCTCTTCTCCCCTATTCTATTCAATACCTCATTAGTTATGTGATCTACCCATCTAATCTTCAGCATTCTTCTGTAGCACCACATTTCGAAAGCTTCTATTCTCTTCCTGTCCAAACTAGTTATCGTCCTTGTTTCACTTCCATACATGGCTACACTTCATACAAATACTTTCAGAAACGACTTCCTGAGACTTACATCAATACTCGATGTTAACAAATCTCTCTTCTTCAGAAACGCTTTCCTTGCCATTTCCAGTCTACATTTTATATCCTCTCTACTTCGACCATCATCAGTTACTTTGCTCCCCAAATAGCAAAACTCCTTTACTACTTTGTCTCATTTCCTAATCTAATTCCCTCAGCATCACCCGATTTAATTCGACTACATTCCATTATCCTCGTTTTGCTTTTTTTGATGTTCATCTTATATCCTCCTTTCAAGACACTGTCCATTCCGTTCAACTGCTCTTCCAAGTCCTTTGCTGTCTCTGACAGAATTACAATGTCATCGGCGAACCTCAAAGTTTTTATTTATTCTCCATGGGTTTTAATATCTAAATCAAATTTTTCTTTTGTTTCCTTTACTGCTTGCTCAATATACAGATTGAACAACATCGGGGAGAGGCTACAACCCTGTCTCACTCCCTTCCCAACCACTGCTTCCCTTTCATGCCTCTCGACTTTGGGTAATGGGAATGAAATCATCTTTCAAAATCTTCACGTTCCTTTCAATAGTCACCGTGCCATCAAGGAAAATCGCACCGATTATTCCGTGACTGGAAACTTCACACCACATATACACCCGTTGAGATGAAGAGACTTCTCGATCGCGAAATGCGGATTCTCAGTCCCACAGATGCGCCAATTGTGCTTATTGACGAACCCATCCAAACAAATGTGGGCTTCGTTGCTAAACCGAACCATACAGCTATACTAATTCCAATGATGCCGTGCGGCCGAACGCAAACCGTTCAGGAGTTATGACGATTTTATTTCATACATTTCAATAATTGTCACCATGTCACTTTCATCTCGTACCACTGAGTAGCTTTGGCCTGTATTTCTATTTTATTTGCATTAAACTGAATTTCTATTACCAGTTAAGTTGAAGAAACTTAAATAATTATCCACAGACATTATGATTTAATGATAAGAACATTATTCACTGTCATTCAGCGATTGTCAGAAAATTGGATCTTACAGAAAAAAAAAGACCTGACATCTGAAATCAGCACCCTTAAATTAGGTTATAACAGCTGCTGATAGCAATGCAACAAAAATCTTGTTGACCGGTGTCATTGACACTTTCTGTCACCCAACGACGGGTAATGATGTTCCAAATTTTTAATCCGTCCTAATATGCAGATCAAAACGTCAGTATTGTTAATTAGAATCGAGCGCGCAGGAGTGAGCTAGCGTAAAGGAGAACGGTCTCCGTTACTATACTCCAGTTCCAGCGAACGTCGTCAGACTGTGGCTTCTAGTCAGGTCAGAAACGGTACAGCCGAGACATTAGTCGCGTCGGACGGGACCGGAATAGACAATGTTGCCCGACACTGGCAGAACTGTTATTGTCGCTAACGGTACACGCCGGCGGTGGACGCTGGTTGCGTGGAGCACGCAATGCATACTGCATGCGTCCACGCACCTGCCCGTGGACCGCACGCACCTGTGATTAGCTTTCAATACTGAAAACCGCCCCGCGCGTATCGCGCCTGCCAATTGCAGATAATGGCTCGGGCGACCAAACGTACCACCGAGGCTCGCAAATGGCAGGTGGCCGCAGAAATACTCGAGGGCGGCGGTGGGGAGGGGTGGTACATAGGGCAGAGCGTGGGTGTTATAGCGGCCGTGCATTCGAAGCGCGATTATCTAAACTGCGGAATCACGCACCGCACCTGCGTACTGGAGCCAAGTGCGCGGCGGAACAAAAACTTTGGAACAGCCGCCCGCGGAACCAGATTGTCAACAAGCACGGCACGGCCATTGACAATTACGAAAAAGGCATTTGATGAAGCTAAACAGAAAAAGCATTTTATTAAATGAAGATAAAGAAACTACGAAACATGAGAGAAATTTCACAACAGATTATCGATTACGGAAGCAACGCTGGTCGCGACACTTGCCAAAAGATTATGACCCTAACCGAAACTGGTATCATGAAAATCCCATTTTTTTTTTTTACACAAGACATATTTATAATAACAACACAACATTGGTGATTGCTTGCCGGTTTCAGACAAACCACACGATCCTGAAATAAATGTACTTCACAAAACTTGTGTTGTTGTGGTCTTCAGTCCTGAGACTGTTTTGATGCGGCTCTCCATGCTACTCTATCTTGTGCAAGCTGCTTGATCTCCCAGTACGTAATGCAGCCTACATCCTTCTGAATCTGCTTAGTGTATTCATCTCTTGGTCTCCCTCTATGATTTTTACCCTCCACGCTGCCCTCCAGTACCAAATTGGTGATCCCTTGATGCCTCAGAACATGTCCTACGAACCGATCCCTTCTTCTAGTCAAGCTGTGCCACAAACTCCTCTTCTCCCCAATTCTATTCAGTACCTCCTCATTAGTTACGTGATCTACCCATCTAAGCTTCAGTATTCTTGTGTAACACCACATTTCGAAAGTTTCTATTCTCTGCCTGTCCAAACTATGTATCGTCCATGTTTCACTCCCATAAATGGCTACACTCCATACAGATACTTTCAGAAAGGACTTCCTGATACTTAAATCAATACTCGATGTTAACAAATTTCTCTTCTTCAGAAACGCTTTCCTTGCCATTGCCAGTCTACATTTTATATCCTCTCTACTTCGACCATCATCAGTTATTTTGCTCCCCACATAGCAAAACTCCTTTACTACTGTAAGCGTCTCATTTCCTAATCTAATTCCCTCAGCATCACTCGACTTAATTCGACTACATTCCATTATCCTCGTTTTGCTTTTGTTGTTGTTCATTTTATACCCTCCTTTCAAGACACTATCCATTCTGTACAACTGCTCTTCCAAGTCCTTTGTTGTCTCTGACAGAATTACAATGTCATCGAAGAACCTCAAAGTTTTTATTTCTTCTCCATGGATTTTAATACCTACTCCGAATTTTTCTTTTGTTTACTTCACTGGTTGCTCAATATACAGATTGAATAACATTGGGGAGAGGCTACAACCCTGTCTCAATCCCTTTCCAACCACTGCTTCCCTTTCATGTCCCTCGACTCTTATAACTGCCATTTGGTTTCTGTACAAATTGTAAATAGCCTTTTACTCCCAGTGTTTTACCCCTGCCACCTTCAGAATTTTTTTTTCAAATTCTGGATTCCTGTAAAGAATTCATATTTCCAATGCTGAAATCGGTAAAATTAATCATCCCATATATTATCATAACTTGAGGACCTGTGACAAGTAAATATCATAACTGTACAATAGATTTCATGGGTATCCTACTCATTTGGCTCCTTCCAAAATTATATCGCGTATTCCAAAGGAGGCTGTGGTGCAATATTAAAATCCAGTTAAACGACTGCTTTCAGGAGTAAAGTTCGTGTAGCTAATGGTGTAGCTCAATTGATCATGTTTTAGACATACAACTGTAACTCAAGCGAATCACCTGAATTTATCAATATTAGTAAAACAGTAATCCTAATATTAAACTCTCTTTAACTTCGGAAATATTAGAGAGTCCCTAAATCTAAGATCAGTTTTGGAATCAGCACAAAAATTTCTTTAAGAGAAACAGTGTTGCACATCAATTCGCAGTCGCTTTAAGTTAAAAATTTATACTTTATTTTGCTTAGATGGCAGAGCGCGTTGTGGACTCTGATTTAAGGAAGACATCGAATTAATTCCGGGGGGGGGGGGGGGGCGCTAGATTTGTTACCGGTAGGTTCGAACAAAACTTGTGTGTTACGGAGATAATTCGGGAACTAAATGTGAATTCCTGGAGCGAAGGCGGCCTTCTTTTCGGGAAACACTATTGAGAAAATTTAGAGAACCGGCATTTGAAACTGACTGCCGAGCGATTCTGCTCCCACTAACATACGCCATGCGTAATGACCACGAAGACAAGACACGAGAAATTAGGGCTCATACGGAGGCGTGCAGATAATCGTTTTTCCCTCGCTCTATCTACGAGTGACACAGGAGCGTAAATGACAAGTAGTGATACTATGTAGCGCCGTGCATCGCGGAGAGGTACGCTGTTGAATTCCGAGAACGTACTTTTCCAGAAGAGGTGGGAAACACATTACTTCCCGTCGTACACTTCTCGCGGAATGACTGCGACGACGAAATTAAAGAAATTTGAGCTCTATGGAGGCTCAGCAGCAGACTGATAGAGGAAATAGAAAAGAGCTAAAGAAGAACAGTGCGATTCGTTACAGGTTCATTTAGTGAACATGGAAGCGTCGCAGAAATTGTCACTGCAGTTGTGACAGACGTTGTAAGAGAGACGTTCTGCATTACGGGTTGGCTCATCGTTACAAGTTCCGTGAGCGTACGTTCCTAGATGAACCAACAAATATATTGTTTGCTCCCACGTACATATCGCGAAAAGGCTATGAAGATAAAATTAGAGAGATTCGAGCCTACACGGTGGCTTATTGGGAATCGTTCTACCGACGAAAAGGTCGCGGCTGGAACAGGAAAGAGAGGGAGGGAGGGAGAGAGGGAGGGAGGGAAAGAGTAATAGTGGTACACAAAAATCTCTCCGCACTCGCAAAAAGGAGTATAGATGTAGATGTCCTGCTTCCTACACAGCTTTGTCCAGAAGACCATACGTAGACACTTGAAAACATAATGTGTTTTCTATATCATTGAAAATTATTTTCTTTCATCTGTTAGCTATTTGCTCCAAGAGACCGACTGGTCTTTCTGCATTTACTACATTTTCAGACAGTATAGCAAAATCGTCCACAGATACCTGGCAGGTAACTTCAATCCATTGTGTCCTACTTGATCACTTTATTGGTCATTGCTTTTCATTCTAATTTTTTTTATAGTAAAATGGAAGCATTTACCTGATGTCAGCTTTGATCATGAGCTAGCTTTCGGCTCATTAGGCAATAGTCAGGTGACAAATGACTGTCTTGCTTACAGATGAAATGAAGTGCGGCTTGCAAAGATATTATTAATGCATATACAGAATATTCATCAAAAGATGGGGTACAGAAGTTTACAGAGACAAAACGTCACTTTTTTATATTATATGGGAAAAGTTAAATTTGAATAAAAATAAAAAATAATCATTTTTAAGGTATGCTCATGTTACAATATAATAGCAAATGCAACTTCAACAGAGAAGGACAAGGAAATCGTTTGGTCATTTGAAATTAATTTCTGTGTCGTGTTTCATGATTTCAATTATTTTTCTAAATACAACACCTACGTAAAACGACACAGTCAACATAATTGGCAGTTTTCCGTTCAAATATGTTTAGGAAAGACAGATCCAACCTGTGCGAACCATCATTTAACAGAAAACCACCATGTTTGTTGCTACCTCTAGTTTCTCTCGTATGCCGATAACCTAATTTCCATAGAGCTTGCAGGTGACTTTTGTACACTGCACGTTGTTCTAAAGGTTTCATTGTGTCTCTGCTAATGAATAATAATTTAGCTGTGTTATTGTTGTTGTGAAAGTCAGTTCTGTAGTGAAGAGGCCATTTTTTTTAAATTCTGGCCCGCTTTTCGGGATAGTTCACCAGTCTTTGTAACTACTGACTGGTTCCTATTGGCCAGCGTACAAATGTGGAGTGATTTCAGCATTTTCCCCCTTCGCAGAATGTTGTCAATCTGTTCAGAGCGTTAGCCACTACTGGATGTGATAAGGCTGAATGTCTGTAATTCGGTTTGAAAGACATATTCGTATCTACATATACATAAATACTCGACGGGCCACCGTAAGGTGCGTGGTGGAGGGTACCACTACATTCACAGTTTGTACTACTGGGTTTCGTCCGAGAAACTATGTAACGCCGGCGTGCTTTGCTAAGCGAGCCCGTAACAAAACGTGATGTTCTTCCTTGCATCTTCGCTATCTCCTCTATTAATTCTAGATAGCAACGGTCCCCGACGAACGAACAATATTGAAAAATCAGTCGAACAAGTATTCCTTAAGCCACTTTTCTCGTAGTGAACCTACATTTTCTCGGGCTTACCGCAGTGGTCTCAGCCTGACATATCTTTTCCTACACCTAGTTGTAACACCAACAGTTTAATCTAGCAGTTATGGGTTTATCCTCCTATTCAGGTATGGTACATCTGAGCTCGTATGGAGGTTTAGCAGCAGACTGATAGAGAAAATACAAAAGACCTAAAGAAGAACAGTGCGTTTCGTTACAGGTTCATTTAGTGAACATGGAAGCGTCGCAGAGATGGTCAACCAATTGCAATGGCAGACGTTGTAAAAGAGACGTTCTGCATTCCGGCGTGGATTATCGTTACAAGTTCCGTGAGCGTACGTTCCTAAATGAGTCAACAAATATATTGCTTCCTCCCACGTACATATCGCGAAAAGGCTATGAAGATAAAATTAGAGAGATTCGAGCCTTCACGAAGGCTTATTGGGAATATTTCTTCCCGCGAACAAGTCGCGACTGGAACAGGAAAAAAGAGAGTTGATGGCCAGCTTCTATTCTTAGCCGCTTTCCTAGCAATGTCTCCCTTTCAGTATTACTGACTGTTACGTTAACGTGATTCTCCTTTTACTTACATATATTTGTGTACAAGTTTACGCAGTATCTGTTTCAGGTAGCAATGATTATAGTTTTACTTTCTGTTCAAGTAGGGTACTTTCTTTTACTGTATGCCAAAATAATGTTCCCAGAAAGTCTCACAGCCTCTGTTGTGCTTTAAAGTTCAGATCTGGGCATCTCGACTTCAAGATATTGAATGGTTCACGTATCTGCAATGCGTAGATAAACTAATAGTTCAGTGGTGTAACCGATGTCTACACTTTACTCTTGACCACTGACTCTTAAAAAGGGATGGAAAAGCTAAGAACTATGCCATAATGTAATGAGTCGACGTAGACATGAGAGATTATAACACAGATACGGAAACCCATTCCATTTGAAATTAACTGAATTGCTTAACACGGAGCACACATAGTCTGATGTGTGCTACGTAAGACGCAAACTCAGGACAAACCATGAGACAGCAAATTCGGGAAGCCCCCTCCCCAACACTGGGAACTGTTGGCAGCCCTGCTGCGCAGTGGTAATGATATTGGTCCTGGCACCCGGGAACGCTGAAGTTCGCCGGGCAGCGGAGGGGAAGGGCAAATAATACTCGAAGCGCAGGTGCGCCAACTTAATTAAGTGTGCGCCTCCGCTTAGCACGCGGACATTAATACGCGGGTTGCGGTGGCAGCACTGCACACAGTAGTATACCGGAGCGTAGTTGGAGCAGTCAGTTGAGCTGCGCTGCATGGCTTAGCCGGAATGAAATACCGTTCCACCTGAGCGAGGCGGGTGCAACTTCCGCTCAGTGATAGATGTCACCCAAAATTGCGCGAGTAGTTTACACGGGGTTTTTGTATTTCCCTGCATCTCTCTAATACTCGTATACTAGTATGCAGGAAGTTATACTTTTTATTCACATTAAGCAGACCCTTAAATTATCCGGAAAAATAATTGTGACCTGGACCGAGCGAGGTGGCGCAGTGGTTAGCACACTGGACTCGCATTCGCGAGGACGACGGTTCAATCCCGCGTCAGGCCATCCTGATTTAGGTTTTCCGTGACCTCCCTAAATCGCTCCAGGCAAATGCCGGGATGGTTCCCTTGAAAGGGCACGGCCGACTTCCCTCCCCGTCCTTCCCTAATCCAATGAGACCGATGACCTCGCTGTCTGGTCTCCTTCCCCGAACAACCCAGTCTAATCCAATTGTCACCTGGCATGGCGAAGATATCTTCAGACGTTGCATAAGGCGTGGAACGAAGTAAAAGTGGATGTTACTTTACGTGTAGTTCCGCGTTCATCACATCTGAGACGGTGAACTCGCCTCCTAGCTCTGTCTTTTACTTACAGGAGGTAGCTCTATTGTTTGCTCACTCACAGTCGAGTCTTAACACTGACATGTCAGCACGCACATACGGGAAAATTTACATTAAAATACTTTCGCATCCTTTGACCTAATTCCTCTTGCCAAGGAACATCCAACCGGGGACAGGATCAGAGGCACTGGACAAGACTATCCGACGCACACGTTGTACCTACCTCCTTCACGAACTTGATTCGGTCATGAAAGCTTTTAATCGAAGTAGGCCACTCTAAACTTTAGATGTAAGTCGTCCGCTAACGCTACGAGGTGCATTCAAGTTCTAAGGCCTCCGATTTTTTTTCTAATTAACTACTCACCCGAAATCGATGAAACTGGCGTTACTTCTCGACGTAATCGCCCTGCAGACGTACACATTTTTCACAATGCTGACGCCACGATTCCATGGCAGCGGCGAAGGCTTCTTTAGGAGTCTGTTTTGGCCACTGGAAAATCGCTGAGGCAATAGCAGCACGGCTGGTGAACGTGCGGCCCCGGAGAGTGTCTTTCATTGTTAGTAAAAGCCAAAAGTCACTAGGAGCCAGGTCAGGTGAGTAGGGAGCATGAGGAATCACTTCAAAGTTGTTATCACGAAGAAACTGTTGCGTAACGTTAGCTCGATGTGCGGGTGCGTTGTCTTGGTGAAACAGCACACGCGCAGCCCTTCCCGGACGTTTTTGTTGCAGTGCAGGAAGTAATTTGTTCTTCAAAACATTTTCGTAGGATGCACCTGTTACCGTAGTGCCCTTTGGAACGCAATGGGTAAGGATTACGCCCTCGCTGTCCCAGAACATGGACACCATCATTTTTTCAGCACTGGCGGTTACCCGAAATTTTTTTGGTGGCGGTGAATCTGTGTGGTTCCATTGAGCTGACTGGCGCTTTGTTTCTGGATTGAAAAATGGCATCCACGTCTCATCCATTGTCACAACCGACGACAAGAAAGTCCCATTCATGCTGTCGTTGCGCGTCAACATTGCTTGGCGACATGCCACACGGGCAGCCATGTGGTCGTCCGTCAGCATTCGTGCCCACCTGGATGACACTTTTCGCATATTCAGGTCGTCATGCAGGATTGTGTGCACAGAACACACAGAAATGCCAACTCTGGAGGCGATCTGCTCAACAGTCATTCGGCGATCCCCCAAAAAAATTCTCTCCACTTTGTCGATCATGTCGTCAGACTGGCTTGTGCGAACCCGAGGTTGTTTCGATTTGTTGTCACACGATGTTCTGCCTTCATTAAACTGTCGCACCCACGAACGCACTTTCGACACATCCATAACTCCATCACCACATGTCTCCTTCAACTGTCAATGAATTTCAATTGGTTTCACACCACGCAAATTCAGAAAACGAATGATTGCACGCTGTTCAAGTAAGGAAAACGTCGCCATTTTAAGCATTTAAAACAGTTCTCATTCTCGCCGCTGGCGGTAAAATTCCATCTGCCGTACGGTGCTGCCATCTCTGGGACGTATTGACGATGAACGCGGCCTCATTTTAAAACAATGCGCATGTTTCTATCTCTTTCCAGTCCGGAGAAAAAAAATCGGAGGTCTTAGAACTCGAATGCACCTCGTATGTAGAAGCAGTCCGATGGCGAATCAGTCTGGCAGCAAACAACAGGTCCGAACTCAGTCTGCGTTTGTCAACCGTTGATAATCTAGGCGAACGACGGGGCATCGTGAGAACACGTGGGCGTACTGACCTCCGGATCTTTGAACACGGTACAGTCACCGGTCATCGTTACTGTGACACTGTATCCCTTCCACACATGCAGGGATGCGTCCGGCCCTGCCTTCCTTTTTAGGGTTAACAATGCGCGATCACATTGAACACCGCAGGTGTGGCAGCTCTTGGAACGTGAGGACTGGCCTGGCCCTTCCTCCGACTTAAACCCCGCCGATTATGTGCGACACGCCTTGGGGAGGCGTTCTGCAGCTCGTCCAGCCAACAGTTGTCAAACGCGTTGCTGGAGGACCGGAGGGCCCCACCACAACAACTCCTTACCGAACTTGCGGCCAGTAAGAGAGGACGTTGCACACCTCGCACTGCTGTCCGTGGAGATCACACACCCTGATAACAGGCGTGTCTCGCCCTCTGTAATGTCCAGAGGACCATCATATATCATGGCGACTTAGGTGCAATTATTGTCTTTGAGCAAAAAAAGTGTCGTTGCTGTTCGTCTCGTTGTGTATTTCTTTCCGTTAGTTACCTTTTGTACTATACTGTAGCAGTTTTTTCTGCGTTTGGCCCAAGTTTCATCGAGTTATGTTACTTAGAAGTGACACGTCATGCGGATATTATTTTCGTACTTAATTCTGCACATCCCTGTATATCGACGGAACATGTTTTTAACAAAGTAACAAGTTTTGTTTCTTTTACTAAAAAAAAAAAAAAAAAAAAAAAAAAGAAGAGCTCTGGCATTATTGAGAAGCGAATGAAAACTATTTAACTGCACGTAACTGAAAGCAATTAAAAATTAATTAACACTGAAATAATTTAATTTCAGTTTTACAAAGTTCTATTGAAGTGAGCGCTCTATTAAAGATAACCGCTCACTGCATAAGCAACGCGGCAGTGAACAACTGTATTACGCAAACCTGCAAGCAAATTTCTGTCAAGAACTCTTAATCCTAGCAATACAAAGGAATTTTCCACAACGTGCATTACCAACGAAGGGGGACGTACTTTATGCTCACCCCCAAAATAAAAAGTTCGTCAACTGCTCCTGAATTATATTAACAACATACATTTGAAAGAGATATTGCTGGATAAGTAGGGTTGAGAACTTGAAAATACGTTACAGTAGATTCTTAGCAATATCAACGCACTTTCAAAATGGTTCAAATGGCTCTGAGCACTACGAGACGTAACTTCTGAGATCATCAGTCCCCTAGAACTTGGAACAACTTAAACCTAACTAACCTAAGGACATCACACACAGCCATGCCCGAGGCAGGATTCGAACCTGCGACCGTAGCGGTCGCGCGGTTCCAGACTGAAGCGCCTAGAATGACTCGGCCACAGCGGTCAGCCAAAGCACTTTCAATAACGTGTATTACCAACTTTATAATCACTACAAAAATTTTTGAAAAATTGCACATTTCGTTCAATGATGCTGACTTTTACTCTCAACATACTTTTAAAATACTAATTACGACATGAGACTTAAATTTTGAGGTTAAGTTTGACTGAAAAAATTAAAACATATGTGGATTCTCTGCAAAAAAAGTAGCAAATACATTTAAAGGAGTGGTGGTGTACACATAGCTTTACAAAGTCGATGAAAAAAAAATCTTAAAATATTGTCAATCGGAACGAAGTATATCTGGTACGCTTCAGTCTCTGCAAGAGATTGCGGTATACCCAAACGTTAGCGTATTTCTTGCAGGAAGGCTATGTAGTGGGTTGTTGAACGCCGGTCACGAGGTGCGGTGTGGAAGAAAGCAGAAACGTTTCGGGGTCACTCCCCATCCTCAGCTGTGCTGACGGAATTGCCGCAGCCATAGCGGGCAGCGGATCGCCTGCAGCGAAGAGCCCGGCATAGCGACGCCAGCGGCCCTCGCGAGCCGAGAGCCGCAATAGCCGCGCGGACGCCTCGGCCGCAGCGTAGTTCGGGAAGACGTGGCGTGGTGTGGGGTGGGGGTACTTGCTGCCCCGAGTCGCACCCGCTGGCCGGAATTTTCTCATAAGCAGCAGCGGAGGACACAATCCGGGCAGGCGGTCATCGTTTCGTCATCTTGTCGCGAAGGGCCGAGCGGCGCCCTCTTCGGCCGACGAGGAAGCAGAGATGTCCAGCAGTGAGACACACGTGCGCCTTATTGCCGGGGCGCCAGTTGCGGCGCCGCTGGGGGGGCGGGGGTGGGGGGCGGGGAGATAGGGGCGTGCAGGAGGACGGTGTGGGAGAGTGGGGAAGGAACAGCAAAAATATTTTTTCCAACATGACTGACAGATCTGTACTGCTCCTTTTCATTCGTGACACCACTGTAACATCTCTGCTGAAGTTTCTTAACTTTTACTTTCAAGTACTGAACATGGTTCATACTTTGCTTCCATTTTCAATTCGTTCTACACAAAACATGTGTGACACATTGCAAAGGATCTTAGTACCATGTACAAGGGTCGCTTCAAAAGTCCTACACACTGCGGATGCGTGATGGTTATGATGGCATGATCACGTTGAAATTCGTGTCAGTCGTGAGCCAGACTTCAGGCGTCGAAGTCATACACAGGGTTATTACAAATGATTGAAGCGATTTCACAGCTCTACAGTAACTTTATTATTTGAGATATTTTCACAATGCTTTGCACACACATACAAAAACTCAAAAAGTTTTTTTAGGCGTTCACAAATGTTCGATATGTGCCCATTTAGTGATTCGGCAGACATCAAACCGATAATCAAGTTCCTCCCACACTCGGCGCAGCATGTCCCCATCAATGAGTTCGAAAGCATCGTTGATGCGAGCTCGCAGTTCTGGCACGTTTCTTGGTAGAGGACGTTTAAACACTGAATCTTTCACATAACCCCACAGAAAGAAATCGCATGGGGTTAAGTCGGGAGAGCGCTTACCAAATAACCCTGTGACGAAACGCGCCGCTCTTCTTTGGATCTTCTGTATCTCCTCTGTAAACCGCTATCATATAATCATACAATAAAGGATCCTTCTTTCTATGTATTCGCAATACATTACATTTCTCTATGTTAAGGGTCAGTTGGCAGTCCCTGAACCAAGTGCCTATCCGCTACAGAACTGCCTGCTTGGCCGGCCGGCCGGAGTAGCCAAGCAGTTCTAGGCGCTACAGTGTGGAACCGCGCGACCGCTACGGCCGCAGGTTCGCATCCTGTCTCGGGCATGGATGTGTGTGATGTCCTTCGGTTAGTTAGGTTTAAGTACTTCTAAGTTCTAGGGGACTGATGACCTCGGCAGTTAAGTCCTATAGCGCTCAGAGCCATTTTTTTTCTTTCTGCATTTCGCTGCAATTTTCTAATGCTGCAACTTCACTGTATACTACAGCATAATCCGCGAAAAGCCGCACGGAACTTCCGACACTATCTACTAGGTCATTTATATATATTGTGAAAAGCAATGGTCCCATAACACTCCCCTGTGGCACGCCAGAGGTTACTTTAACGTCTATAGACGTCTCTCCATTGAGAACAACATGCTGTGTTCTGTTTGCTAAAAATTCTTCAATCCAGCCACACAGCTGGTCTGATATTCCGTAGGCTCTTACTTTGTTTATCAGGCGACAGTGCGGAACTGTATCGAACGCCTTCCGGAAGTCAAGGAAAATGGCATCTACCTGGGAGCCTGTATCTAATATTTTCTGGGTCTCATGAACAAATAAAGCGAGTTGGGTGTCACACGATCGCTGTTTCCGGAATGCATGTCGATTCCTACGGAGTAGATTCTGGGTTTCCAGAAATGACATGATACGCGAGCAAAAAACATGTTCTAAATTTCTACAACAGATCGATGTCAGAGATACAGGCCTATGGTTTTGCGTATCTGCTCGACGACCCTTCTTGAAGACTGGAACTACCTGTGCTCTTTTCCAATCATTTGGAACCTTCCGTTCCTCTAGAGACTTGCGGTACACGGCTGTTAGAAGGGGGGCAAGTTCTTTCGCGTACTCTGTGTAGAATCGAATTGGTATCCCGTCAGGTCCAGTGGACTTTCCTCTGTTGAGTGATTTCAGTTGCTTTTCTATTCCTTGGACACTTATTTCAATGTCAGCCATTTTTTCGTTGGTGCGAGGATTTAGAGAAGGAACTGCAGTGCGGTCTTCCTCTGTGAAACAGCTTTGCAAAAAGGTGTTTAGTATTTCAGCTTTACGCGTGTCATCCTGTGTTTCAATGCCATCATCATCCCAGAGTGTCTGGATATGCTGTTTCGATCCACTTACTTCAATGCATTGCACTTATATACGTATTGTACACGCTACTACAGCCATTTTTACATGTGCGTATCGCTATACCATGACTCTGACACGTCAGTGTACTTTCGCCGGAAAGGCGTGGTGGTTTTGGTTTGTGGTACGCGTTTTATCAACAGCGACTCCGCGAAGTCACTGTCACAGAACGGAAGAAAATATAAAAGAAGGGGATTGGAACTATCTGCTCTAGTTCCTGTGAGAACAGTGCGGGGTGCAGCTGACCATGACCTACGCAACGTTTCAGCAGCGGAAGCCGTCGTTACGCCACAGTGCCTACGGCCCGGGAGCCTGTCTCCAGAGGGGGACAACGAGACGCAGACATGGCGCGGAAGTACACCACACTGGCCACCCGAGCCGTCTCGCTCCCCTGGACGCTTTTCAACTGTCGGATATGAGGCCCAAAGCTCCACTTTGCACTCAGCTAAAACTAGCCGCTCAACAACTACTGTGAACGAAAGTACACGAAAAATGTGACAACTGACAGAGGCGGCCCTCTGTACTAAGAAAAAAAAAACTTAAGGAACTAAGCTTTAGTTAACTCCATTAAAAGAAATGACTGGTCACTTTGGAGTGGTGAAGACCGTGTAGAGCTGTTAACATGCGGCCGTGTGGTCCATTTTCATAGAAGTCATGGCCGTCAAACTGCGTGTATACGCCATTCGGTTGTATCGTATCAGCGCAGTGAGACGGATCGATATGGAGACGTGACGGAACGGCTGAAAGAGGCTACTGTGTTTCGACGTACCAACGACCACACTTGAATGAAATTGCTGGATTTGTTGCTGTATCAGCGTGGCCTGTCCCGAGTGGAAGAGTGTACCACTTGCAGACATATAGCACGGCATAAGAAAAGTAGACATAAAAATATCCTAACTGACACGAAGCCGAGGCGAGTGTCACACGCCTTGAGGACGACAATCGGTTTGCAGTCCGACAGGAATTGCTGCTGGCTGTGAATGTAGGTCCATCGCAACCAGTTTCCGATGTATCATAGCGAAGGGACTGCATGCAACGGGCATTTGGAGAGGTTTACCTCGGGAAAGGCCATTTCTTACAGCGGCACTAATGGCTGCCCATTTTCAGTGGGCCAAACAGTTCAGAATCTGGACACGGACTGACTGTGGGTGTGTACTGCGGTGCAAGGAGTCGCTTTTTTGCATTTTTTTCAAACGACGCAAGGCGCCGAGTCATTGGTAGTTTCATCCACAGTTTGGGAAAGTGTCTGAAGTAGTGCTGCAGGGAGCTGACACCATGAATCCTGCAGGGCTGTCCATAAATACTTACTTGTACGACGGGGTTGAGGTCTCTTCTGAACAGCACGTTGCAAGCCATCCCAGATATGCTCAATAATTTTCATGTCTGGTGAGTTTGGTGACCAGCGGAAGTGTTTAAACAGATAAGAGTGTTCCTGGAGCTATTCTGTAGCAATTCTGGACGTGTACAGTGTCTCATTGTCCTGCTGGAATTGGCCAAGTCCGTTGGAACGCACAGTGGACATGACTGGATGCATGTGATCAGACAGGATGCTTGCGTACGCGTCATCTATTGGAGTCTTACCCAGACGTACCAGGAGTCCCTTATCACTCCAACTGCACGTGCCCAACACCTTTACAGAGAATCCACCAGCTCGACCGACCAGGCAACATGTTTCCAGTTGTGGGGCGGCGAGTAGAATGTTTGTTATTTAAATGTTCCTATTATTTATGCTGTCTTTTGCCGTTCTCAACACTGGCTCTCTAACTACAATATTGGCAACCAGAAAGTGATTAGCAAAACGTGAAGCCTGTAATTAGAATTCCTAGTGCCCACTTCATCTGAGAAATACACTTATAGCTACAGCTTCTAGCTCTGAGGAATTAGGAGATTATCGGGGATTCATAATCAAAAACGATTCTCTAAAATTTTCACTATATTATGAAAGTCAACAGACCAAAAAGAATCCACACAATCCAACTACCAGAGCAGTTCAGAGTCTAATGCGCTGATGCAACTATAACTGTCCAAATTAAAGGTTTAAATGAATGCTCGCCATAATCTGATGATAATGTTCATGAAACGCCACGCTAAACAATGGTAGAATGTCTGTCCCGCGACGGCACGTGAAAATACGACATACGCAAACTGAAGATAGATAATTAAAGTCATCCCAGAATTAACACTTCACTCGAAAATGATTTCATGGTAACGCGTATCCCGAGTAACTTTAATACGGCATCCGAGGCTGTTTATAGCAATGATACCGACGCGACGCGACGCGACTCCCGGTACAGATGGTGTGCTATTCAGCGTCTGGAGAGAACTGGGGCCTTTTCCTCGCGCAGCGTTCTTACATATAAAGCCGCGGTGCGGACGTCTAAGGGAACGCCTGATGAAATCGGCTCTCCCGACTATCCGCTGGGCTAGTAATGCACCACTTTAAGTCATTGAATAAATCATAGCTCCTTTTGCTGATGGCAGATGAAGCTCTCAATTTAAATGTGCATTCAGCACACAGGTAAGTAATCATAATAAAAGTCTGACGTGGCTAAGTAAAATATTTTGGGCGAGAGAATTAATTTAATTACACTACACGCAGTAGACGAGCTCTGAACTTGCCCTTTGGAGATACTCTATCGCTATAGTTATATAGTTATTCAATTGAAACTTCTCACATCTTTATGATTATAGCGGATCTCCATTCTACTTGAATATAAACATCCTAGCCTTATTTATTAGCCTACTTAATCTATCTTGCTTCCTTAATTTTTAAGACAAAAACCAGAAAATTTTGAATTTCAACTAAAATCTTAATTTGTGAGATCCAAAGTACTGTTTCTATTAAATTATTATGAACAAATAATCTAAATATAAATTTTTAAGTCTCTAGCTCTTTCCTGTTGCGCCAATGATTTTTACAGAAAAACGTCCAAATTTCGAAAATGGTTAAAGTTATCGAACTGATATTCAGCACATATTAATTTAGTATTAATCCTGACATGATAGACCCGTTTCAGGTTATTTATTTGATTTTTAAAGTATTGCGCAACATTTATGACGTCAGAGCTACACTCCTGGAAATTGAAATAAGAACACCGTGAATTCATTGTCCCAGGAAGGGGAAACTTTATTGACACATTCCTGGGGTCAGATACATCACATGATCACACTGACATAACCACAGGCACATAGACGCAGGCAACAGAGCATGCACAATGTCGGCACTAGTACAGTGTATATCCACCTTTCGCAGCAATGCAGGCTGCTATTCTCCCATGGAGACGATCGTAGAGATGCTGGATGTAGTCCTGCGGAACGGCTTGCCATGCCATTTCCACCTGGCGCCTCAGTTGGACCAGCGTTCGTGTTGGACGTGCAGACCGCGTGAGGCGACGCTTCATCCAGTCCCAAACATACTCAATGGGGGACAGATCCGGAGATCTTGCTGGCCAGGGTAGTTGACTTACACCTTCTAGAGCACGTTGGGTGGCACGGGATACATGCGGACGTGCATTGTCCTGTTGGAACAGCAAGTTCCCTTGCCGGTCTAGGAATGGTAGAACGATGGGTTCGATGACGGTTTGGATGTACCGTGCACTATTCAGTGTCCCCTCGACGATCACCAGTGGTGTACGGCCAGTGTAGGAGATCGCTCCCCACACCATGATGCCGGGTGTTGGCCCTGTGTGCCTCGGTCGTATGCAGTCCTGATTGTGGCGCTCACCTGCACGGCGCCAAACACGCATACGACCATCATTGGCACCAAGGCAGAAGCGACTCTCATCGCTGAAGACGACACGTCTCCATTCGTCCCTCCATTCACGCCTGTCGCGACACCACTGGAGGCGGGCTGCACGATGTTGGGGCGTGAGCGGAAGACGGCCTAACGGTGTGCGGGACCGTAGCCCAGCTTCATGGAGACGGTTGCGAATGGTCCTCGCCGATACCCCAGGAGCAACAGTGTCCCTAATTTGCTGGCAAGTGGCGGTGCGGTCCCCTACGGCACTGCGTAGGATCCTACGGTCTTGGCGTGCATCCGTGCGTCGCTGCGGTCCGGTCCCAGGTCGACGGGCACGTGCACCTTCCGCCGACCACTGGCGACAACATCGATGTACTGTGGAGACCTCACGCCCCACGTGATGAGCAATTCGGCGGTACGTCCACCCGGCCTCCCGCATGCCCACTATACGCCCTCGCTCAAAGTCCGTCAACTGCACATACGGTTCACGTCCACGCTGTCGCGGCATGCTACCAGTGTTAAAGACTGCGATGGAGCTCCGTATGCCACGGCAAACTGGCTGACACTGACGGCGGCGGTGCACAAATGCTGCGCAGCTAGCGCCATTCGACGGCCAACACCGCGGTTCCTGGTGTGTCCGCTGTGCCGTGCGTGATCATTGCTTGTACAGCCCTCTCGCAGTGTCCGGAGCAAGTATGGTGGGTCTGACACACCGGTGTCAATGTGTTCTTTTTTCCATTTCCAGGAGTGTAGTTACAGCGGACTAGGCTGGCACACAATGGAAAGACTGATGTGAATTTATTACGCCGTGAGTAGGCCGCTTCCCTGCACAGTGATCAGCAGTCCAGTGTCAGTGTTGTCGGGCCCAGATATGGCGTGAAGTTGTGTGTCATGCAGTCATCAAGGGTACACGGGTGGGCCTTCGGCTCCGAAAGTCTGCATCGATGACGTTTCGTGAATGGTTCACACGCTGACACTTGTTGATGGCCCAGCGGAAGTGTTGCACTTCTGTCTCGTTTAACGATTCTCTTCAGTAGTTGTTGGTCCCGTTCTTGCAGGATCTTTTGCCGGCCGCAGCGATGTCGGAGATTTGATGTTTTACCGGATTCCTGACATTCACGGTACACTCGTGAAATGATCGTAAGGGAAAATCACCACTCCATCGCTACCTCGGAGATGCTGTGTCCCAACGCCCGTGCGCCGACTATGACACCACGTTCAAACTCACTTAAATCTTGATAACCTGCCATTATAGCAGCAGTAACCGATTAACAAGTGCGGCAGACACTTGTTGTCTTACGTAGGCGTTGCCGACCGCCGCGCCGCATTCTGCCTGTTTACATCTCTCTGTATTTGAATACGCATGACTATACCAGTTTCTTTCGCTCTTCCGTGTAATTACTATTTATTACATGAAAATGGAAAAATGATAACTATTTATTACATTCGTAAAATCATCATCGTCATAATTATTAATATATTTTACGGGAAGCTACACCCAGACAATCATTATAAGGAGGGCTACTGTAGCAGTGTTTGTAAATGCGTTGGTACGTAACGTCAGAGCTCTCTCTGATTCCATATCTTGTACAGATGTGAGGAAAGTGCTATGAAACAAACCAACACTAAATAAGTGAACCTAAGGAGAAGTGAATTCAGTGGGACGGAAGTATAACGAAAAGTGCTTCATGTCCAAAAGCAGATGCACACATGTATTCATATGACGTTCAATGCGGCATACCAGGTAAAGTAAATTTCCAGTAGCCCTTAACAGCGAACGGTTTCGGGGAGTATGTCACATCTACGAGAAAGTGCTGAACCTTGTATTAAATTCTAAACGAAAAATTTCTAAGAAGAGCTGTGCCTTTTCCGTTTGTTTTCTTTTTTTATATTTAGGAGCATCGTGGCAGAGCAGTTTATCAGACTTCATGGGAAAATTGCTTCAAGGAATGAGTATCGTCGGGCGCGGTGGGCGAGCTGTTTTAGGCGCTCCAGTCCGGAAGCACGTGGCTGTTACGGCCGCAGGTTCGAATCCTGCCTCGGGCATGGATGTGATGTCCTTAGGTTAGATACGTTTAAGTAGTTCTAAGTTTAGGGGACTGATGACCTCAGATGTTAAGTCCCATAGTACTTAGAGCCATTTGAACCATTTTTTGAATGAGCATCATCAAGCTGACGTCCTGCTTTCAGAATTCGGAAAAACTAGCTTAGCAGGTTATAGCAAGAAAATATTTGTCATTTATTTAATTTACCTATCACCACAATAGCTCTTTTTTATTCCTAGATAATTGTCTCATTTTGTTTCTTGGTGTCCCACTGGCTTTCTTTCCAAAAGTCTTTTCGTATGCTTACTAAAAACCCACTACTCCAAAATAATACCCCAGAAATGTTTTTTCTCTTTTCGAATAAATACGAGTTTTCTTCTCTTACTGATTTCTTTCAAAACGTCTTCATTTTGCTGTCTGCCCTGAACAGCTCGCAACTTCAACGCCACTCAGTAGCGCAGACCAGATGAAAACTTTCATAAATTGTTTTCCTCTTCAATATTAATGATTTATTCACTTAAGGTTATCGTATTTCACTGAAATCATGTTTGTTCTGCTTCAGTGCTTTTTTTATTTCCATTTCTAGTTGTCTTCTGTAATTAAGATGCCCAAATACCACTTTTTAAAAGTTTTTCCGTTTTGAAAAATGTACCAAATTTTTCCACTTTATGGGTATTTCTTTCAGTTTTGATGTCAAGTGCCCTACATATCTCTGACGTTTTCATTACAGTATTCTTTAAATTCATTTTAATTTTCTCTCCTTAAAACAGTTACCTGCACAATTTAGAAACCAAATATGGTCCAAACTTTTTTCCTATAAAGTATCAGAGCAATGTCATTCAGAAATCCTACGCAGTGAATAGGAATTCCATTTATATTAACTACAAATGTTTTTTTCTTATGGAGATCTTCATAAGTTTTTCGATTAGAAAGTGAAACAAGTAACGAGCAACCTTTTCTTACTCATTTTTTAACTTTCACCTCAATTAACCTCCATCTTCACATAATGCAATGTAATAAAATTACGCAGATAGCGCGTAAAGGTGCTCAAATGCCCATTATATCAACATTAATGGATACAAATACATATTTGTTGCACCTACCACTCAGAATTAACAGAAGGTAAGTTCTTCATCTCAAAGCGCGTGCAGTTTCCAACAAGCGGCAGATTCCGCGTTAGAAGTTAAGCGCCGTACTGAAATTTCTGCCATTACGTTCGAGAGGGAGTAAAAATTCAATTTCGCAGTCCATTGTATCTGAATCCGATACTTATTGCTTTCCAGCGAAGAATTCCCCCATCTCCTTTTACCGGAAGGAAGTCTGAAACTACTTTGCGTTTTAAATCAGCGCAGTTGTCCATCGATGTTACACAATTACAGACTCCAGAGTGGAATCCTCTCAGTATTTTCATTGAAAAAAAATTTTTTTTAATTAGTCTCGCGCAGGGGGAAAGTATTTGCAGAGGGTGGGAGAATAAAAGACTGCTTTGCGTGAGCGCGTAGAAAGGAGCAAGCAGACTTGCTCCAATAAAGTCGGGATAATTGAGAGAGAGTTTCCAGAAAGAAACTATGCGGGCAGGGCAGTCCATTATGCTGTCGGTAATTACCATATAGGGCTGGGGAAGAGGAGGTCCTTTGCGGCCGCGGGAGCGAGTAATTGGGTTTTTCGGCCGCCGTTCAGAGTGGGCGCTAACGGGAGCCGAGCGGAACTGCAGCCCAGTGAGGCGTTTCGGCGATCCGTTTCGGTGCATCTGCGGTCGACGGCGCTTTTTGGCGTTTCGCCGGTCGCAGCCGCCGGAAACGGGACAATTGAACTATTCAGGACAAACATGGTGTGTGGAGTGATTCATTGCGGACACTGTTCTGTTGTGACCGGAGTCTAGTGAAGTTGAGGTACTAGAGGGGAATGCAACAGGGAGGCGTGTTTGAGGAAGAACGGAAAGCTGTAATGGCGAGACGGAACGTTGTGACCAGAAGTTTTATGATAACCGAATCCACAACCTTCGTGAAATTTTTAAATAAAACCGTTTCTCTTGAAACATTCCCGTCTCCTCTATATCTCTTTTGTTACGCAACCTTCCCTTTTACAATAACCTATGAAACCTTCCCTTAGGATTTCTACCTCTTGCTTAATAATAACAAATGAAATCTTCCCTTTGAAATTAATTCTCTTTCTCTATCTTCGCATACAAATTTAAATGCTGCTTATTAAAAGTTATTTTCTGATTATTTCGGCGAAACATAGAATGTGTCGTCGTCGTAGCCCTCAGTCGTTCCTGCAAATAACCCAAAACTGCTCCTTACCTTTTTTACTGTTACTGGATCGCCATCGTACTGCTACATCGAACTGCGACATGAATATACTTGCTCTGTTTTACTATACGAGGTGCATTCAAGTTCTAAGGCCTCCGATTTTTTTTTCTAATTAACTACTCACCCGAAATCGATGAAACTGGCGTTACTTCTCGACGTAATCGCCCTGCAGACGTACACATTTTTCAGTTTTCACAACGCTGACGCCATGATTCCATGGCAGCGGCGAAGGCTTCTTTAGGAGCCTGTTTTGACCACTGGAAAATCGCCGAGGCAATAGCAGCACGGCTGGTGAATGTGCGGCCACGGAGAGTGTCTCATTGTTGGAAAAGCCAAAAGTCACTAGGAGCCAGGTCAGGTGAGTAGGGAGCATGAGGAATCACTTCAAAGTTGTTATCACGAAGAAACTGTTGCGTAACGTTAGCTCGATGTGCGGGTGCGTTGTCTTGGTGAAACAGCACACGCGCAGCCCTTCCCGGACGTTTTTGTTGCAGTGCAGGAAGTAATTTGTTCTTCAAAACATTTTCGTAGGATGCACCTGTTACCGTAGTGCCCTTTGGAACGCAATGGGTAAGGATTACGCCCTCGCTGTCCCAGAACATGGACACCATTTTTTCAGCACTGGCGGTTACCCGAATTTTTTTTGGTCGCGGTGAATCTGTGTGCTTCCATTGAGCTGACTGGCGCTTTGTTTCTGGATTGAAAAATGGCATTCACGTCTCATCCATTGTCACAACCGACGAAAAGAAAGTCCCATTCATGCACGTCAACATTGCTTGGCAACATGCCACATGGGCAGCCATGTGGTCGTCCGTTAGCATTCGTGGCACCCACCTGTATGACACTTTTCGCATTTTCAGGTCGTCATGCAGGATTGTGTGCACAGAACCCACAGAAATGCCAACTCTGGAGGCGATCTGTTCAACAGTCATTCGGCGATCCCCCAAATCAATTCTCTCCACTTTCTCGATCATGTCGTCAGACCGGCTTGTGCGAGCCCGAGGTTGTTTCGGTTTGTTGTTACACGATGTTCTGCCTTCATTAAACTGTCGCACCCACGAACGCACTTTCGACACATCCATAATTCCATCACCACATGTCTCCTTCAACTGTCGATGAATTTCAATTGGTTTCACACCACGCAAATTCAGAAAACGAATGATTGCACGCTGTTCAAGTAAGGAAAACGTCGCCATTTAAAGTATTTAAAACAGTTCTCGTTCTCGCCGCTGGCGGTAAAATTCCATCTGCCGTACGGTGCTGCCATCTCTGGGACGTATTGACAATGAACGCGGCCTCATTTTAAAACAATGCGCATGTTTCTATCTCTTTCCAGTCCGGAGAAAAAAAATCGGAGGCCTTGGAACTTGAATGCACCTCGTACTCAGTTAGCTGCTGGTGGACTGTCATAATAAGTGGCTGTATTTATTACCAAAGCTGACATTCTTTAACAGCAAAGCTGACGTTATTCTTTAATTAATTTGACTTAAACTTTCTCTTTACAACAACAAAATTTAGCGAAGTTTTACGTTGATGGTTTTTGAGATAGAATAAAATCAGTAATGAAATATTGCTGGGAAAAATTAATTATATTCTGAATGAAATAATTTTACAAACGTTCAAATGGGACTTACTTTTTACAATTATCTTACAACTAGCAATGCGCAAACATACCTTCAGTAGTCTTGAGTTTCTCAAAAAAATTAATTCAATAATATTAGTTCCTCTTGTGATAGTAGTTGTTAGCTGATGTCTCGGTACATCCGTTTATAATCTCTTGCAAATCACAGCTGGTGGCTGGCAGACACACAGCTCCTATCAACCTCTCGCTTCAGACCTACTACCGACTCGCATCAAATCTCGCTTACTACTGACTTCCTACGAACGCTGAAGTGCGGTCTCTCCCGCCAACAATGCTTTCTGGTGCAGACAATCCCTACTACCATTACAAAATGTATCAGTGCGCGGTCTTTCCCGCTCCTTTCTTGAAATGTATCCATACGCGGTCTCTCTCGCCCATTTTAAAATTATATCAATGTGCGGTCTCTCTTGCCAACAATGCTTTGGTGCAGACACTCCCTGCTACCACAAATATTTCCAACATGACAAATATTAATTATTGCTGCTTAATCCTATTAATAAAATATAAACATGTTTCACAAATTGTGGTTTGACAATAGACAATAGAAATATACACGTCTTACACTCTTTAGGCTGTTAAAGCATTATTTACTGCTACTTCATTTTCGACACGTAGGATGTTGTAACCCACTAAGTAATATAAAGCTGTGATATGCTGTGTAAGAGCTATTGTACTTAGTGTTGTGAACTTATCTGCTGTTCTATGTACCAAAAACTTTGGTGAAGTAATGATGTAAGTTTCATGTAGCAGGCGTGATAAATGGATGAAACTTAAGTGATTATATCGTTATTTAATCAGCTTTCTAACATCTATGGTGCAAGGAACAGCAGATAAATTCACAATAACACACGCAACTGATCTTACAATGACAGAGCTTTATATAAGATGTATCATAATTAATGGCGTAAACGCAGACAGTTGAAAGTACATGATACTAGGAGCAAAAAAGTCTCAGTACACATAGGGTCGAAAATACAGACCTTAAGAGGTACGAGCAGTTTTTCATCTTTGATACTGTGAAACAAATCTCATCTACTGCAAGTTCTTTGCTTTCCATATTTTGGGAATTGGTAGTATGGACCAAAACAAGGATAAAAAGTACAGTAAACATATGCTCTAAAATGCATTCCTGAAGAGCTATCAGCACTTTTTCATCTTTGCTACTTTGAAACACAACTCTTATAGTGAGCAAGTGCTCGTAACTGTTTAGGTATGCGTTTTAGACCACATGTTTGCTGGACTTTTTTCTTATTCTGGTCCATGTTACCATTTACCAAAAAATGGAAAGCAAAGAACTTGCAGCAGAAGAGATTTGTTTCACGGTATCGAAGATGTAAATTGGTCGTAGCTCTTATTCATTTTCGACCCCATGTTTACTGAGCCCTTTTTGCCTCTACTATCGTGTACTTTCAACTGTATGCGTTTACGCCACTAATTATGATACACCCTGTATTACTGAGTGGTTACAACATCCCACATCGCTGGAAAATTAAGCCGGACGGGGTGGCCGAGCGGTCCTAGGCGCTACAGTCTGGAACCGTGTGACCGCTACGGTCGCAGGTTCGAATCCTGCCTCGGGCATGGGTGTGTGTTATGTCCTTAGGTTAGTTAAGTGTAAGTAGTTCTAAGTTCTAGGGGACTGATGACCTTAGAAGTTAACTCCCATAGAGCTCAGAGCCATTTGCTTGAAAATTACCACGTGCCTAAAAAACTGTGACCCGAACTTATTTACTAAGCGATGGTAAGTGGAGAATGATACATGATTACATTAAATGGTTATGTGGTTTTACTTTGATTTCTTGATGTAAAAGTTTACTGAATTTTCTCATTATGAGAGCGCTGAAGGGCTACGTGTTTTAATAGTTAAAAACCATTTAAAAGCCAAGAGCGCACAAAATATTTTTTATTCCAGACGATCGCTTTCAACAGCCTTAGTTATCGTCAAGTCTTTATTTTTTGTTTTTTTTTACAGTAAAACATGTTCATTTTACGCTGAACCTCATGCACAAGATGTCAAATGGATTAAACGCGGCACGTTATAAACGCCTGTCATTGCTAAAATATTTAAACAAAACACACCACCTTGTCCAGACTTCCATGTCTATACAGATATTGCATATATGGAGATGGCGTTCTGGACGATACTATAGCGTCCAGGTATATATTCTTAGTGTGGTCTTCAGTCCAGTGACTGGTTTGATGCAGCTCTCCACGCTACTCTATCCTGTGGAAGCCTCTTCATCTCCGATTAACTACTGCAACCTACATCCTTCTGAATCTGTTCAGTGTATTCATCTCTTGGTCTCCCTCTACGATTTTTACCCTTCACGCTTCCCTCCAATACTTAATTGGACCCTTGATGCCTCAGAACGTGTCCTACCAACCAATCTCTTCTAGTGAAGTTGTGCCACAGATTCCTCTTGTCCCCAAGTCTATTCAGTGCTTCATTAGTTACGTGGTCTACCCATTTAATCAACAGCATTTTTCTGTAGCACTACATTTCGTAAGCTTCGATTCTCATCTTGTGTAAACTATTTATCGTCCATGTTTCATTCCATACATGGCTACACTCCATACAAATACTTTCAGAAAAGACTTCCTGACACATCTATACTGCATGTTAACATATTTCTTTTTCAGAAACGCTTTCCTTGTCATAGCCAGTCTACATTTTATGGCCTCTCTATTTCGACCATAATCAGTTGTTTTGTTCCCAAATAGCGAAACTCATCTACTACTTTTAATGTCTCATTCCCTAATCTAATTGCCTCAGCATCGCCTAATATAGTTCGACTACATGCCAGCATCCTCGTTTTGCTTTTGTTGATGTTTATCTCACATCTTCCTTTGAAGACACTGTCCATTCCGCTCAGATGCTCTTCCAGGTCCTTTGCTGTCTAATTGAATTATAATGTCGTCGGCTAACCTACATATATAATCTAATAGGATTAACTAATTGTTTAAAACTACTAACAACGGTGTTCGTTTGTCGCATTTTAATGGTTCCTCAGGTTTTGTGCGGGTTTAATGACAACTGCGTGATGGCAGTTCAATGAAAGAGTTGCTTGAGGATAAGTGCTTTAGGCAGTCCTCCAACAGCAGTTTACTGTAGAGGGGGTACCAGATGACTGAGTTACTTTACTGATTGGCTTCACGTCGTAACATGAAGATTAACAGGTCAGATTAAAGCATTTGCTCTGTGACTAATATTACGCGGTTCAAAGTACATATACAGGGTGATTCTAAAATAATAGTACATACTTCGTGGTTGTAATGTACGCATCAGCATAAAACGTTAAGTAAAGTTGTATCTGTAATTGCTTTATTTCAGCATACTAGGTATCACAAGTGCAACACAAACAACAACAAATTAATTCTTCTCAGGAAATAACGACACGAAATTCAACTCAAATGTTTAAAATGACGTCCATGAAGACGAAGACAGTGACGGGCTCGACTTCTTACCGCTTTCGGAGTCTCAATCTGCACACTCGCACAGCTGTTTTCAATTCGCTACTGTAGTTGTGCTACATTCTCAATTGCAATTGCAAAACCATGCACGAACTCTTTGAGACAGTCCAAAAGAGAGAAGTTCAGCAGTCAAGATCCGGAGATCTGGCGGGCCAAGCAACAAGTCTTGCACGACCTATCCACTTGCATGGGGATAAGCAATTTCGAGGTACTCTGTTGCCTCCTGACTGAAATATGCAGAGGCTCCGTCGACAAAGCTACATCAGTAGATATACAGGCGAACGCGACACGCCAAAAACCCGTACCTGTAAAGCCTACCATAAATGACATTATGGATCATAACACGGAAATGAATCAGTTTCAGGCAAAAAGTTTCCGAGTAAATTAGCAATTTCAGAGTAAAGTAGCACTAAAAGTAGCCAATCACGCCGCTGCATAAGCAAATTCAATAGGCCGGCCATGGACTGCGTCGCCAAACTAAAACAGTTCTACTTTCAAGATTTGTTAAATTGGTTTCAGTCACTTTTACGTACAGTTATAGTTAGATAGGCCGTTGTTTGCTTTTAGGCACGACCAACCCAAGGAACTTTTATCCCAAGAGGGAATAAAGCGCCGTAACCTAACGTCAACATCACATCAAAAAATGAGCATGTAAACGTGAACGACTGTGTCAGTTCGAAACCGGTAAGGGTTCTATTTCTGTCAATAAGTAGCATTATTAAGTGATTCATTGCTGTTTTCTTCTTTGCAAGAATCAGTCTGTAGTTACTGAAAAACCTAAATCATTTTCGATATCTGATATCTGGTCTCTCTTGAGCAAGAACGCTCGATAGAAAAAAGTATCTAAGTTGTCATGGGACATTTGCAGTTTGTCACGATAACAAAGCAAAATAATAAAAGAAAGACCGATAAGTCGGAAAAGCATGAAATCCATAACCATAACATGTATGAGCATGGCGAAAATAGATTATATTGAATGGCAGTAAAATGAACCGTAAGACAGGGTAATTGATGATTACCTTATTGTCACAACCAGTTTCGCTGCATTAAAACAGCATCCTCAGGTGAAAACAGTGTCACATTAGCATACCAAGACACCCCCAACGTTCGTAGTAAAAAACCAAATCCCTGAAGAGGGATAACACTGCAACCACCACGGGTGTGCCACCGCCCTGTTCGGCCCGATGTTCTGTTTTATTTATTTTGACGACTTCCCTTCTTCTGGGGTTTGATTTTTGACTAACAAAGTTGCGCTAATGTGACACAGTTTTCCTCTGAAGATGCTGTTTTAATGCAGCGAAATCGGGTGTGACAATAAAGAAATTACCAATTACAGCTGTCTTGCTGTTCATTTTACTTCCATTCATTACAAAGTTTAAAGATTGCGGCTGACCGCATCAGAAATTTCTACGTGAAAATAGGTTAACTTCCGATAGGAGTAGACTTTCTTAAAGAGAATAATTGAACTTGATCGACATCTAGTCCCGGTCTTGTTCCGTTGGCAGCCTACGTGAATGCCGCCATTTGAAATGAATTGTGGAATATTTTGACGTACGGTTACGTCAAGAGCAAATGGGCCTCAATAAAGCTATCTACAGATGTCATCCGATGAAACACGTGGAATGATATAGCGAAGATCTGAGCTGCGTACAGATCCGGTCAAGTCGCATCTCGTACATCACCCTATACAAGTAGAGAAGCTCCATTTGTTCTGAGACTCGGCCGCTTGCGTCACTGGAGAACAAGGGAAAGCTTTCGAGCCGGGCGACACAATTTCTGTTTAGTGCTGTATTTATCACCGTCGCCGACAATAAAGGAACTTGTACGGACCAGGCTCGAGGGGGGGGGGGGTTGACGCGAACGAGAGGGGGTGCAGTGGTGTGGGTGGGGGCGGCGGGGGCGGCGCCGGCAGCAGTTGTCGCCCACCCAAACTGCCGCCGCCCGGCAATGAAACTCGCATTGTGCGCCGGGCACGTCGCGACGCAATTTGTCGGCCGTACTTTATTGCGCAATTCATAAGCGTGTTCGGAGAGCACGCCGCTGCCGTATCTGATCGCGAGCGGCGCCGCCCCCGGCTCGAAGTTGGTGGCCTGGCGCGTCGCCAGCTTGGGCCGAATATATAAACACAGAACTGCAGTCGCTGGCAGGTGGCTGCACTGCGCGCGGGCCGCGGTTGGCCGCTGCAAGGTCGCGCTGCCTCCGAGGTCACGTGACAGCCCACATCACAGCTATGGCTGTGGCGGGAAGCGGCCGCCTGCATCTCTCTGGACAGCGGTGTCCGCTTCGCATTCGGACACGCCCATCATATCAAATAGTGCGAACTGTTCAACAGCTTCCAAAATGAGATTTTCACTCTGCAGCGGAGTGTGCGCTGATATGAAACTTCCTGGCAGAATAAAACTGCGTGCCCGACCGAGACTCGAACTCGGGACCTTTGCCTTTCGAGAGCAAGTGCTCTACCAAGGTAGGAGACGAGATACTGGCAGAAGTAAAGCTGTGAGGACCGGGCGTGAGTCGTGCTTCGGTAGCTCAGATGGTAGAGCACTTGCCTGCGAAAGGCAAAGGTCCCGAGTTCGAGTCTCGATCCGGCACACAGTTTTAATCTGCCAGGAAGTTTCATATCAGCGCACACTCCGCTGCAGAGTGAAAATCTCATTCTGGAAACATCCCCCACGCTGTGGCTAAGCCATGTCTCCGCAGTATCCTTTCTTTCAGGAGTGCTACTTCTGCAAGGTCCGCAGGAGAGCTTCTGTAAAGTTTGGAAGGTAGGAGACGAGGTACTGGCAGAAGTAAAGCTGTGAGTACCGGGTGTGAGTCGTGCTTCGGTAGCGCAGTTGGTGGAGCACTTGCCCGCGAAAGGCAAAGGTCCCGAGTTCGAGTCTCGGTTGTTCAACAGCTGCCAGGCACTTCCTGCTGCAAACGTGATGTCGCTTTGAAGTCGCGAAATATCGACGACTGCATAACCGGCTATTGCCTTTGTCATACGGAAGAATATAAATATCATTACCCTTTGATTCATTCGCAGCATTTTAAACTGCCCTCTTAGGTCCTTGGCTTAACCGTTCACTCTATACTCGGCATATATTCGGAAATAAAGAGCCAAAAACTTGTGAGAAGGAAGAATATGAATTTTATTGTGCCTCTTTCCACTCGCAGCAATTTAAGTTGTCCTCTTAGCTTCCTGCCCAACCACACAATCGGATATCACTAAATATTTATTTCTTCCTTCGTTCTCAAATCAGACGGAGTGTAAATAGCAAATAATATTGAAGAACAGAATTGTATTACGTTCGTAAGAAAGTCCCAGAACGGTTTAACGATGCTAACACGGGAAAAACTCTGCATGTGATGCGATGTGAAACCCCATCTTTCGACTCCAGAAACGTCGATGTTATCCATTTGTCTCATGTTTTGGTTATCATATTCTCTCTTGAAGGCTTATATCGTTGATGCGTTATTAAGTGACAGTGTTGTCGTGGTTCTGATAAATTTTTAATGTTCCATTAACTTTGAAACGGCATACCGAAAATTACAAAACAATTGCGTTTTATGATTCGATTGTAAATTATTGGCGATAACAACTCCCACCTGAGAGTTCACTCTTACACGAAGGCATTTATCAGTCATAAATCATTACGTGACCTTTTATTATAGCAATAATTATAATAAATCATTCAAAAAATGACGTTTTTGTAAATCTCCGGTACGCGCGCAATAAATCTTATGAGAAGACCTCTAATTTTTGGTGAAAACCTATTTTGTTCCTCGGTAAATAAAGGTAATAAACGTTGTACATACAAGAATTACGCCAATTTATGATCGAAAACGCTCGTTTTATAGCACCTAAAAATACCTAATTTCAGGTTAGTACATGACTGTACACAAATTTTAAAAACATAATTAGATAAAAAATTTTATGAGTAACATTCTCTCGTGGTCTTCCCAGCTAAGAATTACGCAAATATGTTATCGAAAATTATTTTATAGTAGCTAAAATACCTAATCCCATCATGTTAGAAGCTGATTGTCCCTTAGAATCAAATTTTCACTCTACAGCGGAGTGTGCGCTGATCTGCAACTTCTTGGCAGATTAAAACTGTGTGCCTGACCGAGACTCGAACTTTGGACCTTTGCCTTTCGCGGGCAAGTGCTCTACCAACTGAGCTACCCAAGCACGACTCATGCCCCGTCCTCACAGCTCTAGTTCCGTCAGTACCTCGACTCCTACCTTCCAAACTTCACAGAAGCTCTCCTGCGATTGTTCCTTATTTTTAAAAATCCTGAAAATTCCTAATTTCATGTTAGAACCCTCAGTATCTAATCTTTAAAAATTCAGTCAAATAAAATTTGTACGAGTGAAACTACTGGTCTTCCCGGCTACTTAGTAAACAGTAATTGAACGATAACTGGTTTGTTTGCATGCGTGAACGCCAATAGTGAGTCAGACGACAGAATAAGCCTGGCTGTTCCAGCCCGCCCAGCTCCGCAGAGCTTTGTCGCTCTCTGTGAACCGTCAAAGGGGCTGGCAGGGCACTGAGGAACCTTCTGATCTGCCTCTGGCGCCTTCCTGACTGTCGGAACAGCCTGTTTAACCCTTTATTTGACAGTGTTGCTCTCAAGCAACATCGAATTTACGTTGGCTTTATGGGACAGCAAACACTTCCCAGTGATTTTTACTGGCATAGATGCCTCCAGGCAACGTTCCTTTACACACTGCGAATGCCAGTTGTTGTAATAGTTCAAAGTTTTCCACACGAGATGGCAGTTAGTGCAGTGGTGTTACAGAGATCTCCTCGTGTGAGCAACAGGGGTGTCTTATTTTGGTTCTGAAAGAGTGGATTTCAATAAATTGGCAGTAATATTAGCAGATTTACTTCAAGAAATACCCAGAGGTGAGTTTACAGCAGAAATATTTCAATCTAATATTGTTTTGAATTACGTAAATAGTATAAAACTTTTATGCTGCGTGTGAGCAACATTGCCCATAGTTGGGACGTGTGCCATTAGTATATTACATATGCTTACGGCCGATACTCAAAACAATAAAAATCGTGGCACTTGCAAGCTCATTTTGTGGTGTCCAACACCTCTCAACAGTAAAATGATGGGACAGCAATGAAAAAAGAAGAATTGATATGCTCTGTCCCAGTATTGTACGTCAGTACAACAAGCATATGGGAGGAGTTGATCTTGCTGGTATGCTGATAGAGCTCTATAGAATGCCAATGAAAACTAGGTGTTGGTACATGAGATTGTTTGGATTTATGCTAGATCTGAGTGTTTTAATGCCTGCCTGGTATTTCTAAGAGAATTTCTGGACAAGAAGACCTCACTGAAGTCATTCAGGGCAGATATTGCCAATGGTTTGATGTTTTCAGGGAAAAGGAAAGTACGAAGGCCCTCAATAGACATAACACCACCACAAAAGAAGAGGAGGAAGCCAACAAAAAAATGGCTCTGAGCACTATGGGACTTAACATCTGAGGTCATGAGTCCCCTATAACTTAGAACTACTTAAACCTAACTAACCTAAGGACATCACACACATCCATGCCCGAGGCAGGATTCGAACCTGCGACCGTAGCGGTCGCGCGGTTCCAGACTGAAGCGCCTTTAACCGCGTGGCCACACTGGCCGGCAGGAAGCCAACAGCTCCGGCTGTTACACAAGATGTCCGATTTGATAATACGGAGCATTGGCCTCTATACGGTCCCAAAGGTCGTTATCGTTATTGTCCATCTGGATTTTCTACAGTCATGTGTTCAAAATGCAATCTAGTATTATGTTTCGTTCCAAATGGGAACTGTTTCCAAAAATTCCATTGCAAGAAGAACTAGAACAGAAAATGAAGCAGTTCTATCACACAGCAGGAATGCATAAATGTGTTTATAAATTATTCACGTACAGCAAACCTTTTGCTTGAGGTTATTGGCAAACACTTTTTTTTCTATAATATGTATAAATGTGGTCTACTGCTGGCAATGTTGCTTGTAAGCAACATTTCATAATTTTCAAAATTTTTGTCAAAGATTTCTAAAACTGACTGGATTGTATATCTTTAAGTATAATAAATAAATATAAGCACTGAAACAATTTTTTTTTGTTTTTATTTTCACCATTTGCCAAATGAAGGGTTAAAACACCAGCACTGTCTTCATTCAGTCGGCCAGCGTGCTGCTTGGATGTGGTGAAATATTTCACAGCAACAGTGTATTTGTGGAAAGTCAAGCATGCCGAAGGTAGTCAGCTCCAAATCATCTCTGATTCGTCAGGGGTTACAAGAGGTCAATAAACATACTTTATTTCTCCGGGACTGAAGTTGTGATTTTTGATCACCTAGTAATAGTAGTAGCAACTGTAGTTGTAGCAGGAAGCAGTAGTTTGCTGAAAGTAAATTTATCGTTCTGAAGTTCCTCAGCAATAAATATGTAGTGGAATCGTTAACAAATGGTTCAAATGGCTCTGAGCAGCATCTACATCAACATAAATACTCCGCAATCCACGATACGGTGCGTGGCGGAGGGTACCTCGTACAACAACTCGCATCTTCTCTCCCTGTTCCACTCCCAAACAGAACGAGGGAAAAATGACTGCCTATATGCCTCTGTACGAGCCCTAATCTCTCTTATATTATCTTTGTGGTCTTTCCGCGAAATGTAAGTTGGCGGCAATAAAATTGTACTGCAGTCAGCCTCAAATGCTGGTTCTCTAAATTTCCTCAGTAGCGATTCACGGAAAGAACGCCTGCTTTCCTCTAGAGACTCCCACCCGAGTTCCTGAAGCATTTCCGTAACACTCGCGTGATGATCAAACCTACCAGTAACAAATCTAGGAACCCGCCTCTGAATTGCTTCTATGTCCTCCCTCAAACCGACTTGATAGGGATCCCAAACGATCGAGCAGTACTCAAGAATAGGTGGTATTACTGTTTTATAAGCGGTCTCCTTTACAGATGAACCACATCTTCCCAAAATTCTACCAATGAACCGAAGACGACTATCCGCCTTTCTCACAACTGCGTTTACATGCTTGTCCCACACCGTATCGCTCTGAAATGTTACGCCCAAATATTTAATCGACGTGACTGTGTCAAGCGCTACACTATTAATGGAGTATTCAAACATTACAGGATTCTTTTTCCTATTCATCAGCATGCGACTTAACATCTGAGGTCATCAGTCCCCTAGAACTTACTACTACTTAAACCTAACTAACCTAAGGACATCACACACATCCATGCCCGAGGCAGGATTCGAACCTGCGACCGTAGCAGGGAATCGTTAACAAGGAAACAAGTGCCCAACTGGTTAAGGAAACAATAAGGATGAGTAGCTGACCCCTCATCCACGAAAGACTACTTTCAATATTATTCGACCGTGAGAAGGACGCGTAACATATAAAAACTTGGTCCAATTACGTCCGGAAGTGGGCAATCGGTGCGCCGTCAAGTGCTCTATTGTGGACGGCTACGGAACAATTACCTCGCCCAGAAAACGAACGGTGGGCAGCACTGCCTTCGTTCCCCCCACGCTGAGGTAATCGGTTCCGCGCGGCGCTACCCAGCGCTACCGGCCCGTCTGTCGCAGAAGACGGAGGACCTCCCGCCAGACAGTGTGTGAAGAGGGCGTCGCCTGGGAAAGGCCCACCAGGGCGGCAGCGGGCGACGCGAGCGCCGTGTCCGACGAGCACACGCCCTGTCCGACAACAGGACCACCTGCTGTCCGACATTCCCACGCCACCGGCCGCCTTCGCCACTTTGCGCCTCGGGAGCGAGAGACGGGCGCTAAGTAGCAGCAGTCGGGTCGGGAGCTACCTGTTCGGAGCTGTCTCACGCCGATAACTTAGCACTCTTAACTGGCGGTTCAGATCATTTTACTGCTTTACTGATTTAGTGTCAGAGGGGTTGCGAGGTGCCGGGGCAAGCAGTGTATTTAACACTAAATTCTTCTAGAATCTCCATATGTAAATGATGCTCTAAGCTCCCCCTATTCTAACTCCGACTTTTGCTGTTGCACATGGATTAAAAAATATACGCGAACTGACTGTAATCAACCCTACAAGTGGAGTAGAAAAAGAGTTTGGCACCTGCAATAATTTAATTTGATAAATAAGTTAAATAAAGGAAGGTTTCATTAACGTAGTGAGAAATCATGGGTTGCTGTACCGATTAACAGAATGAAAGTTCTGTCCAAAATAACAATATGATTTATTAAGACTAAACACAAAATAATAAACAAAAACACATGAAACATTTACAATACATCAAATTGGCTCAAATTGGATACTCAAACAAACGTTATGAAGGTGAAGTTGTCCCTAAACTAGATTGTGAGGTTTAAGACGAAGTGGTATGTGGAGCCAATTCCTTGCCACTCAAATCTTAAGAGAGACACACAGCTAACCCAACATTAATTGCTGCTACTCAAGACAGAACAAAGTTAGAAAAAGACGAACAGGCGCGCTCTGCTGAGCTCTGATTATCACCTAGGAAAATCCTTATCTGCCGGTGCTGCGGACATACATTACCAAACTGTCTTCTTGACTGCCAGAACACGATCTGGCGTACCGGAGGCGATGACTGGTTGCTTCGACGTCCTCGACCGAAAGGCGAGAGCCGACTACCTAGAGCACCCGTACAAAACCGAACACAGAACATTCCCGCCCCCACGACAGTGGCCGTGGTTAAACGTTCCAATCAGCAACTCGAAAACCGGCGGAAAATTCCACTCTATTGCCGGAGCACTACCATTCCACCAATGGAGATTCTTGGCGCCAAGTTCTGCGCTGATTTTGCTACGTCACGGAGCTATACCCTGAGCAAGCCAATCACAGTTACTATTTTGCAGAAAGAGCGGGAATTTTCCCGCCACAACTGCCTGGGTACACAAGTCATTCCCACGCCTCGCTGGTAGCCCTGCGAAGTAACGGAACCTCTAGCCCAGTCGCTGCTTCAGACCCCTACGGGCGTGTCTTTTAACAGTGTCGGCGTCTGCAAAGCATTCACTCGACTTCCTCACACCCGTCGGCTTAACGCTTTCCAGATCAGCAGAGCCCGCCTGTCACCGGACCACCCGGGTGACGAGAGACGCTGCGTGGGAAGTCCGCGTGTGAAGGAATAGCGACTTTTCACTGCATGCAATTTGAGAGGAAAATCGTAAGATAGAAATATGAGAGGGGGCTCATGCCACCTCTCAAGGTCACAGTTCGTAGTAATTGGCATTCCCCAAGGTAGTGTTATAGGCCCTTTCCTGTTTTTCTTTTTTATCTATACAGGGTGTTACAAAAAGGTACGGCCAAACTTTCAGGAAACATTCCTCACACACAAAGAAAGAAAATATGTCATGTGGACATGTGTCCGGAAACGCTTAATTTCCATGTTACAGCTCATTTTATTACTTCTCCTCAAATCACATTAATCGTGGAATGGAAACGCACAGCAACAGAACGTACCAGCGTGTCTTCAAACACTTTTTTACAGGAAATGTTCAAAATGTCCTTCGTTAGCGAGGATACATGCATCCACCCTCCGTCGCATGGAATCCCTGATGCGCTGACGCAGTTCTGGAGAACAGCGTATTGTATCACAGCCGTCCACAATAAGAGCACGAAGAGTCTCTACATTTGGTACCAGGGTTGCGTAGATAAGAGCTTTCAAATGTCCCCATAAATGAAAATCAAGAGGGTTGAGGTCAGGAGAGCGTGGAGGCCATGGAATTGGTTCGCCTCTACCAATCCATCGGTCACCGAATCTGTTGTTGAGAAGCGTACGAACACTTCGACTGAAATGTGCAGGAGCACCATCGTGCATGAACCGCATGTTGGGTCGTACTTGTAAAGGCACATGTTCTAGCAGCACAGGTAGAGTATCCCGTATGAAATCATGATAACGTGCTCCATTGAGCGTAGGTGGAAGAACATGGGGCCCAATCAAGACATCACCAACAATGCCTGCCGAAACGTTCACAGAAAATCTGTGTTGATGACGTGATTGCACAATTGCGTGCGGATTCTCGTCAGCCCACACATGTTGATTGTGAAAATTTACAGTTTGATCACGTTGGAATGAAGCCTCATCCGTAAAGAGAACATTTGCACTGAAATGAGGATTGACACATTGTTGGATGAACCATTCGCAGAAGTGTACCCGTGGAGTCCAATCAGCTGCCGATAGTGCCTGCACACGCTGTACATGGTACAGAAACAACTGGTTCTCCCGTAGCACTCTCCATACAGTGACGTGGTCAACGTTACCTTGTACAACAGCAACTTCTCTGACGCTGACATTAGGGTTATCATCAACTGCACGAAGAATTGCCTCATCCATTGCAGGTGTCCTCGTCGTTCTAGGTCTTCCCCAGTCGCGAGTCATAGGCTAGGATGTTCCGTGCTCCCTACGACGCCGATCAATTGCTTCGAACGTCTTCCTGTCGGGACACCTTCGTTCTGGAAATCTGTCTCGATACTAACGTACCGCGCCACGGCTATTGCCCCGTGCTAGTCCATACATCAAATGGGCATCTGCCAACTCCGCATTTGTAAACATTGCACTGACTGCAAAACCACGTTCGTGATTAACACTAACCTGTTGATGCTACGTACTGATGTGCTTGATGCTAGTACTGTACAGCAATGAGTCGCATGTCAACACAAGCATCGAAGTCAACATTACCTTCCTTGAATTGGGCCAATGGGCGGTGAATCGAAGAAGTACAGTACATATTGACGAAACTAAAATAAGCTCCAACATGGAAATTAAGCGTTTCCGGACACATGTCCACATAACATCTTTTCTTTATTTGTGTGTGAGGAATGTTTCCTGAAAGTTTGGCCGTACCTTTTTGTAACACCCTGTATAAACGATATGGGAGACAATCTGAGCAGCCGTCTTCGATTGTTTGCAGATGACGCTGTCGTTTATCGACTAATAAAGTCATCGGAAGATCAAAACAAAATGAAAAACGATTTAGAAAAAATATCAGAATGGTACGAAAAGTGGCAGTTGACCCTAAATAACGAAAAGTGTGAGGTCATCCACATGAGTGCTAAAAGGAACTTGTTAAACTTCGGTTATACGATACATCAGTCTAATCTAAAAGTCATAAATTCAACTAAATACCTAGGTATTACAATTACGAACAACTTAAATTGGAAAGGACACACAGAAAATGTTGTGGGGAAGGCTAACCAAAGGCTGTGTTTTATTGGCAGGACACTTGGAAAATGTAACAGACCTACTAAGGAGACGGCCTACACTACGCTTGTCCGTCCTCTTTTAGAATAGTGCTGCGCGGTGTGGGATCCTTACCAGATAGGAATGACGGAGTACATCAAAAAAGTTCAAAGAAAGGCAGCACGTTTTGTATTGTTGCGAAATACGGGAGAGTGTGTCACAAAAACTATACAGGATTTGGGCTGGAAATCATTAAAAGAAAGGCGTTTTTCGTTGAGACGGTATCTTCTCACGAAATTCTAATCGCCAACTTTCTCCTCCGAATGCGAAAATATTTTGTTGACACCGACCATGATAAAATAAGGGAAATCAGAGCTCGTACGGAAAGATATAGGTGTTCATTCTTCCCACATGCTATACGAGATTGTAATAATAGAGAATTGTGAAGGTGGTCCGATGAACCCACTGCCAGGCACTTAATGTGATTTGCAGAGTATTCATGTAGATGTAGATGCTTCCTTTCTTTTTCAGTTAACATTCCACCCATCTGTTTCGATGCTGTCGGACATTGTTTCCTATCGTCTGCATCTACATCTACATTTCACAATGTGTAGCCAAGGGTACTTCTGGCACCAATTCACTTTCTTGCCTCCTCGGTTCCTATCTCGAGTATCGAGTGGGGAACGGTTGTCGGTAAACCCCGGTAAGACCTATAATTTCTTTGTTGTGGTCACTTCGTAAGAAGTTAATGTGTGTGAAATCTTATGGGACTTAACTGCTAAGGTCATCAGTCCCTAAGCTTACATACTACTTAACCTAAATCATCCTAAGGACAAACACATACACCCATGCCCGAGGGAGGACTCGAACCTCCGTCGGCAGCCGCACAGTCCATGACTGCAGCGTTTTAGACTCCTCGGCTAATCCCGCGCGGCTCGTGAGAAGTGCACGGGAAGAAGTGATATACAGCTGCAATCTTACCGGGTCGTACGCTCTCGGAATTTCGACATTAAACTTTTTAACGTGACGTACACCGTCTCCGTAGCAGATTCTGCCACCGCAGTTTGTTGAGTCCCTACGTTACACCCAAGCGTAGACTACACGATCCCGTGACGGAACGCGCCGTTCTTCGGTGCATTTTTTCTCGAACTTTCACTGATACCGCCAGATTTCAAATGCTTCCACCTATTCCACTCTAGAATTCAGACGATCAATGTTCCACGCCCACACAGTACTGTAACCCGGACGTAAATGTTGTAAGTAGGCTGTTTAGGTTTTTATATTGGTAATTACACGTAGAGCTCTGTATGAAAATCACTGGCTGTGCTGTGTGCAGTAGGTGGCTGGTTGTCATTGTTGTAATATATGCTATTGTAGTGTTGGGCAGTTGGCTGTTAACAGCGCGTAGCGTTGCGCAGTTGGAGGTGAGCCGCCAGCAGTGGTGGATGTGGGGAGAGAAACTGCGGAGTTTTGAGAGCGGATGATCTGGACGTGTGTCCATCAGAGACAGTATATTTGTAAGACGATGTCATGAACTGCTATATATATTATGACTTTTGAACACTATTAAGGTAAATACATTGTTTGTTCTCTATCAAAATCTTTCATTTGCTAATTATGCCCATCAGTAGTTAGTGCCTTCAGTAGTTAGAATCTTTTATTTAGCTGGCAGTATTGGCTTTCGCTGTATTGCAGTAGTTCGAGTAATGAATATTTTTATGAGGTAGGTGATTCATGAATGGTATAGGTTATTGTTAGTCCGGGCCATTCTTCTGTAGGGATTATTGAAAGTCAGATTGCGTTGCGCTAAAAATATTGTGTGTCAGTTTAGTGTTGATCAGAATAAGTAAAGACCGAAATGTCTGAGTACGTTCAGTTTTGCTCAGCTGTTTGAAAATCAAATAACGTAATGGGTTTACCAGCACAATGATTCATAAATTTGTCTAAGGGGACGTCTCAATGTCCACTTTCAGGAACTTCTGCCACAGTTCCATGTCACTAGCTAACACCACTGGAGCTCTATTGTTGAAGAAAGCCTGCTTCGCATGTGGCAATCTGGTTTCGATGTCTTTCTTGTTTCGGTCATCCAGTGAATCCTAGACTCCAAGATCTCTTTATCTCTTCCACTACTGCGCAATTAGCTATTTTGACGTTAGGCAAGTCATCAGTCTCATTTTCACGCTCTTCACTATCTTCGTCTTTACATCATTACTGAGCTACTTCCTGCGTAAATTAGGGCTCGTACGAAAACACGTAGACTGTCTTTTTCCCTCGCTCTGTTTGCGAGTGGAACTGGAAGAGAAATGACTGGTAGTGGTACAGGGTACTAAAATGTAGACTTTCACGGCCGGAAATATCATGTCCATTGTACACTCCTGGAAATGGAAAAAAGAACACATTGACACCGGTGTGTCAGACCCACCGTACTTGCTCCGGACACTGCGAGAGGGCTGTACAAGCAATGATCACAAGCACGGCACAGCGGACACACCAGGAACCGCGGTGTTGGCCGTCGAATGGCGCTAGCTGCGCAGCATTTGTGCACCGCCGCCGTCAGTGTCAGCCAGTTTGCCGTGGCATACGGAGCTCCATCGCAGTCTTTAACACTGGTAGCATGCCGCGACAGCGTGGACGTGAACCGTATGTGCAGTTGACGGACTTTGAGCGAGGGCGTATAGTGGGCATGCGGGAGGCCGGGTGGACGTACCGCCGAATTGCTCAACACGTGGGGCGTGAGGTCTCCACAGTACATCGATGTTGTCGCCAGTGGTCGGCGGAAGGTGCACGTGCCCGTCGACCTGGGACCGGACCGCAGCGACGCACGGATGCACGCCAAGACCGTAGGATCCTACGCAGTGCCGTAGGGGACCGCACCGCCACTTCCCAGCAAATTAGGGACGCTGTTGCTCCTGGGGTATCGGCGAGGACCATTCGCAACCGTCTCCATGAAGCTGGGCTACGGTCCCACACACCGTTAGGCCGTCTTCCGCTCACGCCCCAACATCGTGCAGCCCGCCGCCAGTGGTGTCGCGACAGGCGTGAATGGAGGGACGAATGGAGACGTGTCGTCTTCAGCGATGAGAGTCGCTTCTGCCTTGGTGCCAATGATGGTCGTATGCGTTTTTGGCGCCGTGCAGGTGAGCGCCACAATCAGGACTGCATACGACCGAGGTACACAGGGCCAACACCCGGCATCATGGTGTGGGGAGCGATCTCCTACACTGGCCGTACACCACTGGTGATCGTCGAGGGGACACTGAATAGTGCACGGTACATCCAAACCGTCATCGAACCCATCGTTCTACCATTCCTAGACCGGCAAGGGAACTTGCTGTTCCAACAGGACAATGCACGTCCGCATGTATCCCGTGCCACCCAACGTGCTCTAGAAGGTGTAAGTCAACTACCCTGGCCAGCAAGATCTCCGGATCTGTCCCCCATTGAGCATGTTTGGGACTGGATGAAGCGTCGTCTCACGCGGTCTGCACGTCCAGCACGAACGCTGGTCCAACTGAGGCGCCAGGTGGAAATGGCATGGCAAGCCGTTCCACAGGACTACATCCAGCATCTCTACGATCGTCTCCATGGGAGAATAGCAGCCTGCATTGCTGCGAAAGGTGGATATACACTGTACTAGTGCCGACATTGTGCATGCTCTGTTGCCTGTGTCTATGTGCCTGTGGTTCTGTCAGTGTGATCATGTGATGTATCTGACCCCAGGAATGTGTCAATAAAGTTTCCCCTTCCTGGGACAATGAATTCACGGTGTTCTTATTTCAATTTCCAGGAGTGTAATTATCCGGGCTGTTATGCCGTGGTCGGTTGATGAAATCTGTGGTGATTCCCAACGTTTCGTCTCCGACTGCGGGAGACATCTTCAAGCCGGTTCCACGAACATCTTAACAGTATAAACTCGAGAATTCAGTTTACAATGGAGGAGGAGGTAGACGGCAAATTACATTTCCTCGATGTGCTTGTTTTTAGAAACGAAAATGGTAGTTTGGGCCACTCAGTGTACCGCAAACCCACGCACACGGACCGTTATTTGCACCGGGATTCGAACCACCACCCACAACAGAAGCGGGGTATTATCAAGACGTTAGCGGACAGAGCTAGAAATATTTGTGAACCTGAGTTGCTCGACGCTGAGATGGAACATCTCCACAATGCACTAACGAAGAACGGATATTCGTCCGCCGAAATAAAACGTGCGTTGAGGCAGCCACGCAGAAATCATACTGACGTACAGGCTACTGCAAAATCTAAGGTTTTCCTGCAGTTTGTTAAAAATGTAACGGAAAGATTAGGGAGGATCTTGACGAAGCGGAATATTACCGTAATTTACAAGCCCACCAGGAAGATACAGGAATACCTTAAGCCTGCCAAGGACGCTCGCAAACCATTGGAAAAATCTGGAGTGTATAGGATCCCATGCAGCTGTGGTGATTTTTATGTGGGTACCACTAAAAGAACTGTTTGTAAACGTTTGGAAGAGCACAAGGGAAATTGTAGAAGAGGAGAAACGGAACGATCAGCTGTTGCGGAGCATGCTTTCCAGCCAGGGAACCACAATATTCGTTTCGAGGAGACGCAAGTACTAGCGGCCACGAGCGGATATTACGAAAGGCTCTACAGGGAGACAATCGAAATCGCTAAACACCAAATAATTTCAACCGAAAGGAGGAGGGCGTCAAATTAAACGGTATATGGATGCCGGTGTTAAAGAAGATGTGTACCACCCGCCCACTACTGGGTGATGGCAACGGCGACGGACAGCGGCCAATTGCACTGACGTTTTCAAAACACGTGACGTCACGCCGCGGCGCGGGGGCGCGCGGACACGGAATTTAGCGGCAGTCAGTAGCGAGCCAGTGGGTGTGTTGGACCTTCCATCAAGCTACGGACCCCCTTGAACTTCAGCTTCCTCAGACAACGATGTGGTGTGTTCTGAAAAGAGGCCTGAATTGAACCTTAAGGGTTGCAGTTACTACAGCAATTGCGTCCCGGTGACCATAACAGAAATATTTATTTTGCATTTCACTCCTCCAGGATAAATAGCAACGGAAGTACGACTTAAAACAGCCATTTCATCATTAATATAGATCGCCCGGTAACTTGATAATGTCAAGCTTATATAATCTCCAGGATATGGCAGAGGGCACTTTTTCGGAACACCTCATCTGTTCGCACGAATCGACGTTGCATCCAGCATCGCCATAATGTAAGAATTTGGGGGTCATAAAATACTGGCCCCGAGAAACAGACTCACCGAAACTGAATGTGTGTTTGTGCCGTTTCTGCCCACAAAGTTTATGGACCTTTCTTTCTTGCGGAGAAAACTGTGACAGGAATGTCATACCTGGGCATGCTGCACAACTGGCTGTTTAGTCAACTTCACGAAGATTGCAATGATTTCATTTTTACGGATGACGGCGCCCGCATCACTTCCACTTTGAGGTGCGGCATTATCGTAACACCACGACCCTTCAACGTTGGACTGGAACAGGTGGAGGATAAGACTTGATCACTGCTTTTCGCCTCCTCGCGGTTTTTTTTTTTCTGTGATCCCGCATATGGCAGTTACTCTTCAAGAGCTGAGAAATCGAATTGTTGAATCTGTCGACTCAATAAACAGGGACTTGTTCATTTGTGTGTGGAATGAAATGGTCTACCGTTTTGATGTTTCGTGAACATCGCATGGTGCCCATGTTGAGTGCATGACCGGTGTCCGCGCGTGCATAAAACTCTGAGTCCTCCTCTATCCAGTGACATGCGCAATGAGCTTCTATCTTTCATAGTTTGTGTGTAATAAACAACTGAAACCGGTTCTTCTTTTTGAGGGGCTGTTGAAAAATATCCGCTACCAGTCACAATAAAAGGTTGTTTATTTGTCGCACGACCGGTTTCGGGCTTGCGCCCATCTTCAGGTGTTTATACTTTCATGTACATGTTTGTACTGTTGGAGATCACTGCATAAATACAAAAAAATTATTTGCTGGTGACTATACAGATACAACTGAGACAATTCTAAGTGGTAAGGCAGCATTTGATGAAAATATATCTGTACTTACAAAAAGATGAAGCACCATTATTACAGTTACGCTGCGGTGATAGTTTTGCCACTTAGTCACACACTTATGGTTATTTTCACGTCCATGTATCAGTTTTACCAAGTATAGCTCCATATTACACTATTATGATGTGCACTCGTGAAATACATTATGTTTACAAACAAACATGTGGGCTGTGGTCAAAGAACTTATATGTAGCAGATCTAAAGATGATGCTCACACAGAAACTTGTAGCGGTAGCGTTCTCGCTTCCCACGCCCGGGTTCCCGGGTTCGATTCCCGGCGGGGTCAGGGATTTTCTCTGCCTCGTGATGGCTGGGTGTTGTGTGCTGTCCTTAGGTTAGTTAGGTTTAAGTAGTTCTAAGTTCTAGGGGACTGATGACCATAGGTGTTAAGTCCCATAGTGCTCAGAGCCAGAAACTTGTAGGTTCTGGTCAAAGAACTTAGCCACAGGAAGTGCAAAGGTGTTGCATATATAGAAATTAAAAAAGCTATTATAGACTGCGACGTTTCTTGACACACATTATAAATCTTTTTTAATCACATTTTTGACGGAAAACGTGGATCTAGCACCGTAAGTGTGTAACTAAGTGGCAAAACTATCACCACAGCATAACTGTAATAATGGTGCTTCATCTTTTTGTAAAGACAGATATATTTTCGTCAAATGGCTGTGAGCACTATGGGACTCAACTTCTGAGGTCATCAGTCCCCGAGAACTTAGAACTACTTAAGCCTAACTAACCTAAGGACATCACATACATCCATGCCCGAGGCAGGCTTCGAACCTGCGACCGTAGCGGTCTCGCGGTTCCAGGCTGTAGCGCCTGGAACCGCACGACCACTCCCGCCAGCTTTCGTCAAATGCTGCCTTACCACTTACAATTGTCCCACTTGTATCTGTGTAGCCACCATCAAATGATTTTTTTTTATTTATACAGTGATCTCCAACATCTACATGAATGTATATACACCTGAAGATGGGCGCAAGCGCGAAACCGGTCGTGTGACGAATAAACAACCTTTTATTGTGACTGGTAGCGGATATTTTTCTACAAACCCTTAAAGGAACAGTCACGGAGTTCGACAGCGTCCACTATGGATAAAATTTATTCTTCTTTTTGAATCATCCCGCATTTGCTGCTCACGTGGCATACAGGCTCAGTGATTCCGGAGCTGCACTTGCCAGGTACACAGGCGACGGCGCGGTTCCGATCCAGCGATTGGTACGACAGACGGGCGCCGAAGTATGTGGACGCGGCCCGCCAATGGCGTGACGTCACGCCGCGGCACAGAACTGTGAACGGGGCTCGGCGCCATGCCCAACGGTCTGCGTCCGTGCCGCCAGACCGTTAAGACAGACTGCGCGACGACTTTCAAGTGGCGAGGCCGGACCTTCTGCATACTTGCACGTCAAAAGCGGCGTATCAGCAGAGCTGCACATGTGCACCTGGCTATAACGATGGTTTTCTTTCGTGGCGATTCCAGTAAACCATTGGACTTATTTTCGCCTCCCTTCCTCATGTGGCGAAGCTGACGTTTGCATAAATTGCAGCCCTCTGATTGGGACAGGTAAAATTAGCAGACAGTTCTTTTTGTGTCGCCTCCTTAACACACGCCGTTATAACATTAGAGACGACTGAAGGTTCGTTACTCCGCAGATACCTCCTCTTCGTACTCTGCACATTTTCTTGCACTGCAGGGGGATTATCCATCACTTCTGGATACCTTAGTGTATCAGTGAGTACACAAAATTAACTGACTGACACTGGAAACTACGATCCCCTAACAGAAACAACGTGTATCTCTGCACGCCGATCTATACCGCTGGACAGGTAACGGGCAACTGATTATGGGTGCCCCTATAGGCCAGTGACAGCGTTCTTCCGGGAAAGGCCACTTCCCCCACTAAAAGCGCTGCTCGGTCTTGAGTTTACAGACAGACTATAAGACCACAAATATACAGGTTGTCTCAGGGCATCATGGTATGCTACAAGTGTTCAGCTTTATATTTCTGCACACTTAACGCAACTAATGCTAGATGCCTATTTAAAATCTTATCGCGATCTGCCTCAATCTTTGTGCAGCTGTATCACATGCAAAAAGTCGTTACTATTCCCTGACAGGCCATTCCTATACAACAAGAGTAGCATTGGTCCCAAGTCAATTCTCATCAAGGAAACCTCAATTCAGCCACATATTTCGCTTGATATCCTCTAAGATCACACTTTCGTTAATAAGTGTTAGTGGTGTGAATGAAAAACAGCTGAAGTCAGTGACGTAACACAAATCTCTTGAAGTAATTGGGATCTTTTTTTTTTTTTTTTAGCTGACCAATGACATACGAGTTTCTTCAATACCTAAATACTGCCGGTTTCTGGATATGATGTATTGCTGTATTGCCTGTTGCCTTTCGACACGTGATCTTCGGTCAAAGTTTGTTTTTCTGATGTTACTATTGGCTCGCGTTGTCAAAGATTCACCTTCCATTGATGGTGGCGGACTGGAGTTGAACCAGTGACCGGAGAGCATACGAAAAGTGGAAATGTAATCAGTTCAATGTATCAAAGCTCATATTTGCCAGTAGAATCAACCAACAGTGTGTCTCTCATTGTGCGTAACTGATTTCTACTCGAAAAACTGAGAACGTATTCTGATACTACATAATTATAAAGCTCGAATCATCAGTGCAAAAAAAAAAAAAAAAAAAAAAAAAAAAAAAAAAAAAAAAAACGTTCTAGGTGCCATATTATGGAATTGGTTCTGTGCGTCAATAAAAAAGTTTTTGTTTGAAGTGTCGTTAAAACTCACACTAATAAAGGGAGGGGGGGGCGGTACTTAGTGCCCACTTTCAGAAAATATTGTAATCTCATCAGTTACTTTATATTTCAAAACTCTGAAAAAAGTTTTTAATGAATTCCTGTACCAGTTTCCACATACGTTTTAAATATTTTCTGTTAAACTTAATGAAAAAATTTAAGTCTCTTTAGCAGATGTCACTTCCACCAGTAAATGTCGTATTCAGTGTTTCCACGTTGAGGACTTACCTTACATATCAGTATCTCTCTAAACCGTATATTGTGAATAAAAATCAAAAACAACGAACGAAATTTGGCTTTTTTAAAATTTTCTCTACTGCTCATGAAGTCGGTAGTACATGTTATTGTTATTGAAAGTGCGTTAAATGTTCAAATGTGTGTGAAATCTTTTGGGACTTAACTGCTAAGGTAATCAGTCCCTAAGCTTACACACTGCTTAACCTAAATTATCCTTAGGACAAACACACACACTCATGCCCGAGGGAGGACACGAATCTCCAGCGGGACCAGAAAGTGCATTATTATCGCTAAGAGTGTGCTAAGAGGTATTTCCGAGTTCTAGACTCTACTAAATACATCAGTACCTGTTTAAAACGTATGTTGTCAAAATAATTCAACAACAGTCAACGATATTTCTTAAAAATATTTTGAGGACTGGCGTGAAGTAACCCCTCCCTCGGCCCCAATGGTAACGCGCGTTACGGAAAATGTTTTGGTATTGTTAGAGTGAAAACTTGGGCACTAAGTTTTATTTGCAATAATACAAGTACAGAAATGCAGCAGTAATGATCTAACTTGTAGAACTGAAGTCAAATTCCATCTCATACCTTCAAAATGATAGAAGCAATTAGTCGTCTTTTCCTTTCCAGCTTTGTTAAAAAAGATCCAGAGTTTGGCTAGAGACTAGCAGTGCAGAATATCGGAGTTTTTATACATTCCCTAGTACGTTTATACCTGTTGTTTCAGATATTGCCACAGTTCATTCAAGACTACATAATACCTTTTAAATTTTTACAAGAGAAAAACAAAACTAAATTCACAGAAAGTCTATCAGTATTTATTCGTGTTCCTTACACACCTCCGCTTTCGGGAACACGTTTTATGAAGTTTACTGTGGAGCTCCCTCTATTGATCAGAAAGAAATGGCTTTTCAGAACTTTTCACTCACACAAACTCTGTTGTCTTAATTTTTTTTACTAGTTTTGAAACGCAAATTATCTTCTGCCATTACAAAGATGTTTTACTGATACAAAAAACACTTACCACATAACGTGCCCATACAGTAAGTAGAGAAGACCTTGACACGTGACACTTTGGACTCCAGAGAGAAGCAGAGCCTTAACACGCAGAATTTTTCTGTCTTGGTCACGCTTTATTATTTGGATTATGCGTTTTCTCCATGATTTGCCACTTGGAACAAGTTTAGGGAGATGCAACAGAGTACCGAGAATACACTAGCACTGAAAACGCGTTTTGTACTAAAAGAAAAAAGCCACTTAGAACATTTGACATTTCCACCCTTTATATGTACTTGCTGTATGACCGTCTGACGGCCTTTTCCCCGGTCATTAACGCTGTGGTTTCCCACCTTGTTACTCGCAACGGACGTTGGCTGCAGCACAGGAAACAGGCTCCGTTTATCTTGAGAATTCATTCTTTCTTGTTAAAACTATTGTCAAGCCTCTGAATTTTAATGGCTTCCGTGAAGAAAATGACGTGGTAGCTCTGCTCTCCAGCGGGAAGATGCATGTCGACGAGTTTTATTACGCGGCTGGAACACTTACCTTTACGTGTGTGTGTGTGTGTGTGTGTGTGTGTGTGCGTGCGCACCTGCGCCTAAGTATTTGTGACTCGGGGATGGGAAGTGGCGGTGGTGGTGGTGGTGGGGGGGGGGGGGAAAGAGGAGAGGTAGGCTATTTACTGGGGATGGGAAAAACAGAGCGATTGAAGCCGATACCGGTGTTTTAGTTCTGAAGAACCGGTATTTTTCGGTATTTGTTTGGTCTCGGTTGGAAAAGTTTTTTTAATTTTTTACTAATAATCAGGTAAAAAAGCAGCAACATGAATTAGCCATAACAGCAGGGCTAGAATTTTTGTTTTTTAAGTAAACCTTTTTAAGAAACGATTTTTTTTTTCGTAGAACTTCCATTGCTTTGGAATACTATGTTGCTACAGAAAATAGGAAACGCAATCAGTGTTATTCTAATAACAATGCCGACAGAAACGAGCAACAAACACGTGGTGAAATAGTTGGTGAGCTTTTCCTGATAGAATTATGTATCCTTTACCACGTGGCGTGACCTATTGGATGGTACGCATGTACATCCAGGGTGCGAGATTTGCCGTATCTGGTCTATAAGTACGCGAGGAACCGCAACAAACTTGCAACATCATATAAGGAGAAAACTTAAAACCAAATAGTTCTTTGATAGTCTGCAATAAAAAATATAGCAGATGTGTTGCCTTTGTCTACGATGTATGCCTTTATCTGCTTTGTAGCCCTTGAAAAAGGACAAATTAACACAAAAATTGACTTCTCCAACATCAGTTTTTATTCTTTATAACTGACCAATCGTAATGCCCGAATAGTGGTACCTGATCATCGACCGAAACATGATTTTTGAACATAGTTTCAAAAAATTTGAACCAGTAGGAGAATACTGATGATTTTTCTGGTATTCAGCTACTTATCAATTTTCGAGAAAAGCAGCGAACAGTGGACGGACTAAGTTTTCTATCCTTTCTTTCTTTCACTAGTGCCATGTCTCGCGCTGACGCAGGGTCGACATTGTTAGGAACGGATATGGCAAGGTTAGTGGAAAGGGGTGGCCAGGTGCCCTTCCTGCCGCCACCCCGTACCCCCCCCCCCCCCCCCCAGGACGGAATTAGTGTACCCCTGCTGTCTGCGTCTAGTATAATGCATGGGATAGTGCGGACGTGTTCAGATGTCTGCGAGTCGTGTGACTGAGGCGGAACGTGGGGACCAGTCCGGTATTCACCTAGCGGGATGTGGAAAACCGCCTAAAAACCACATCCAGGCTGGCCGGCACACCGAGCGACGTCCGTAATCCGCCAGGCGGATTCGATCCAGGGCCGGTGCGCCTACCCGAGTCCAGGAAGCAAAGCACAGTAGCGCAGTAGCGCTCACGGCTAACCTGGCGCGTGGACTTAGTTTTCTTTTATTATTATTATTATTATTATTCTGGATTTACAATGTGAGTACATTTTTGCAGCACCTATTCTAGATTACAGTAAGTCACTAATTATTGTTCTCCACTCTTCTCTATTTGTCCATAAATCTTCAGGAATGTAGTTCTTCCTCATTGCTGACTGAACTCCCTGTTTCCATGTATCAGGTGGTCGTCCCCTTTTTCTTCTTCCAATTGGTACCCAGTCGATTATGCATTTTGGTAGCCTTTCCTGTTCCATTCGTCTGATGTGTCCATACCATTTAAGTTAATTGTGCTCGATGAAATCAATAATTGAATTTTTACATTTCATCTTGTCTCTGATTACTTCTTGCTGAACGTCTCCAGAAATCCATTTCTGTGGCTAATAATTTTGATTTCAGTTGCCATTTTGTTGTCCACACTTCTGAACCATATGTAATAATGCTCCTAACTATTGTTTTAAAAATCCTTATTTTGTTATCAGTTGTTATGTGTTTGTCCCAGAGAATTCCATTCAATAAAGAGATTGTCGTCTTTCCAGAATTTATTCTTGATCTAATTTCTTTGTCCTGTTTCCCATCATTTGTAATTTTCACACCTAAATATTTATATTCCTCAGTAGCTGTTATTGTTCCCATCCCTTCTTCTAATATTAAGTCTCCATTCACTCCACCAATTACCATGTACTTTGTTTTATTCATGTTTACATTTCGACCTGATTTTTTATACTCTTGAATCAATTTTCTGGTCATATACTCTATGTCCTCATAGTCTTGGGCTATAATCAGTTGGTCATCTGTAAATTGTAACGAGTATATTGTTCTATCATTTATTGGTATTCCCATAGCGTGACATTTTTTCTTCCAATTCTGTAGTTTTCTTTTATTGTCTATTTAATTTCATGTTTTTATTCTATGTATCTTGAAATTGAGGAAGGCAAAAGTTTTCAATCTTTGTTCGGTTTCTACGTTTATTACAGGATAAAAACGAAAATCGGTTCGGGAAACCTGTTAATTTGAACGGTTTTAGCACTCAAAATAAACTGGCGCTGACGAGAAAAAAATTGTGTAACCGAAAACCGGTTATTTCAGTGATAATCACTATCCCTACTATTTACAGGCTACGCTTCCCCGTGCAGTCCAGGGTTCGAATCCGGGACGATCGCCCCCCTGTGCGGAGGCGACCGCAGCAACAGGTGGTTTTCCGCCAGTGGCGGTCCGCTAGGTGGCGCTAGAGAGCCATCACGGCATTAGCGCCGGCCGGCGTGAATTATTCACCAGGCGGTGCGAAGCTGCCTGCGCGGCGGACTACCGGAATGCCCTCTGAAGAACCGCAGCCAGCAGCGAGTGCCACTAGAAGTCTCATCAGACCAATTACGAATCCGCAACTTGGCGGCACAGAATCTACTGGAATATAGCCTTCGGAATTCTGAAGTTATCAGAAATAAAACACGGACAGCGCAAGATTATGTACAGTAATAAATGAGACTGTAGTTGCAGAGATCGAACGACATGAATAGGATGCAGTCGTTGAAAAGGAGGTTGTAGCCTATCTCCCAATGTCATTTAATCCGTACACTGAGCAGGTAGTAAGGAAACCGAGGAGACATTTGAAACGAAAATTAATTTAAGAATTTCAGCAATCAGCCACGTTTTATGTACGAGGGTCATTCCAAAAGAAATGCATACTATTTTTTAATCCATCTTTTATTCTACATGTATTTAAGTTTTACAGTGTGTAGATACATCCTTTAGGAACAATATTTTCATTTCTCGACATAATTCCCATCCCTCTCAACTGCCTTACGCCATCTTGGAACCAGCGGCTGCATACCCGCACGGTGAAATTCTGGACCAACCTGTTGGAGCCACTGTTTGGCAGCGTGCACAAGGGAGTCATCATCTTCAAACCTTGTTCCACGAAGAGAGTCTCTAAGTTTCCCAAAGAGATAATGGTCACATGGAGCCAGGTCGGGACTGTAAGGCGGGTGTTTCAGTGTTGTCCATCCGAGTTCTGTGATCGCTTCCACGGTTTTTTTGAACGACATGTGGCCCTGCATTATCGTGCAACAGTAAAACATCCTGCTTTTGCCAATGTGGTCGAACACGACTCAGTCGAGCTTGAAGTTTCTTCAGTGTCGTCACATATCCATCAGAATTTATGGTGGTTCCACTTGGCATGATGTCCACAAGCAAGAGTCCTTCGGAATCGAAAAAAGCCGTAGCCATAGCTTTTCCAGCAGAAGGTGTGGTTTTGAATTTTTTTTCTTGTGTGAATTTGCATGATGCGACTCCACTGATTGCCTTTTCGTCTCTGGTAAAAAATGATGTAGCTATGTTTATCACTTGTCACAGTTCTTCCAAGAAATTCATCTCCACCATTCTCGTACTGTTCCAAAAGTTCGCTGCATACAGTTTTTCTTGTTTCTTTGTGAGACATTGTCAACTTCCTGGGAACCCACCTGGCACAAAACTTAACGCCAACACTTTCAGTACTATGCAAACACTTCCTTCCCATATCCCAATGTAGCGTGACAATTCGTTCACTGTGATGCGTCTGTCAGCAGTCACCAATTCATTAACTCTCTGCACACAATGTCTGGAGTGTGTGCAGCACGAGGCCTGCCGCTGCGAGGACAATCCTCAATACTGCCGTGCCCGCTTTCATCACGTAACCTGCTTCCCCACTGACTGTACTGCGATCGATAGCAGCACTTCCATACACCTTTTTCAACCTCTTGCGGATGTTTCCCACTGTCTCGCTTTCACAGCACAGAAATTCTATGACAGCACGTTGCTTCTGACGAATGTCAAGTGTAGCAGCCATTTTGAGGACATGCTGTGACGGCACCACTCATGGGAACAGGTTTAACTAAGTTTGAAAACAAACGGGAAGGATGTATCTACACACTGTAAAACTTTCACACATACAGAATGAAAACTGTATTTTTACAAAAATAGCGTGCATTCCTTTTGGAGGGACCCTCGTATTTTTATTCACACCAACATGCGTTTTGGGCTTTCGCCCATCTTCTGTTATGCCCAAAGTTAATAAACTTTGACATTTTGGAGTGACATTTAGAATGTCTTAACTGCGCGTAAAATACAGGGTGTACATAAAGTCGGGGAACAATTTCAGTTACTTATTGCACAAGGACTAAACATTGTACAGATGTCATACGTATTGCATTCGGAAGAAAAACTACGAAAGTTTTTTTACAAACATTCGATATGCGAACCACGAGTGACTCGGCAGACGTCAATATGGTAATCGAGTTCTTGCCATACCCGTCCCAGCATGGCATCGTCGACTGTGGCAGTCGCTTCCCGTATTCTCTCCCGGAGCTCTGCTACATTACGTGGTAGAGGCGGTACATACACCAGATGTTTAACGTGTCCCCACAGTAAAATGTCACACGGAGTGAGATCTGGTGCTCGGTGAGGCCATTTCATGAAACAGTTATCTCTCGTACGGGCTCCACATCCACTTCACTCACCCTGGGACGTCCACCTCTCTTTTCCGGGCACAAGCAACACGTCGTAACGAATTTGTTGTGCCAGTGGTATATGGCCTTCCTTGTTGGTGGCTTTTTACCGTACGTGGTTCGAAACATCCGTTAAACAGCTGTAGCACACACTCGTGTTTTGTCGAACTACAACACACACAAAGCTCGCTCGGCACCTGAACTCGCCATGTTTTCGACTAGCGTTGACTATCGGCAAATTACCGAACTACGCTGTGTCGGTGTTGATTAAAAAAAAAACGTTCATGGTTTCTCTTCAAAATGACATACGTATGATATCTGTACAATGTTTGGTTCTTGTGCAATAAATAATTGAAAGTGTTCCGGGATTTTATGTACATTCTGTGTGTAAATACTGCATTAATTCGTTTAGATAAAATGCACTGCATTATTTATCATTTTTGAAATATTCAGCGTAGTTAGCTAACCAGTCACTACTGCACAGTACAATACAAGCAAAGGAATTTCAATTTTTGGCCATTCAGAAGCTTGAATCAAAAATATTTAATATATACAGCCAATTGACTTCAAGATTACTTTCAGACCCTTTAAGCAAAGTGTAACCTTGTCTGTAGACATAATTTTCCGAAGTAAACGAACATGCCAGGCGGGGAAGTGGCGGGTGCATCACACGAACAAGAAGTGTTTGTGCGATGTTCACAAACGCAGAAAACAGGATTAACAACAAGCAGAATAGACAGAAAGTGCATCTAACGAGTAATGTATTCATTTCACGAAGTACAGAAGAGAAACAAAATTGTTATTTTGCATGAGGCAGCTGCAGCATCCAAATTGCGCTCGATATTCTCAATGATTTGCTAATTTAAGATGTAAGTAAGTATTATGCAGTTTAAAAATGTGTGGAAGTCCAAAAAATACTCTGACGGTAATGTAACGACGTGTATCTATGTCGTACGTCCTTAATGAACATCTAGAGTTACATAGTAAGTTGTAATTTATATACAGAATGAAACTTCCTGGCAGATTAAAACTGTGTGCCGGACCGAGACTCGAACTCGGGACCTTTGCCTTTCACGGGCAAGCGCTCTACCGACTGAGCTACCCAAGCACGACTCACGCCCCATCCTCACAACTTTAACTCTGCCAGTACCTCTTTTAATCTGCCAGGAAGTTTCATATCAGCGCACACTCCGCTGTAGAGTGAAAATTTCATTCTATATACAGAATGTTAGCAGCGTTTTAATCAGATACGTTTGGGATTGAGTTTTCTCGGTTTTCATGAATATAAATTGACTCAACATTGACAAGATATGTTATTACGCTCTTACTGCCAGGTCCGGGTTGGCTATGTCTTTATGAAGTCGACAAGGGTTTTGTAACATTCACGTCATTCTGCTCACTGTGTTGTTCGTAATACTTGTCATCAATTTTTGTCTCTTTGTATATTCTCCCCTTGTCCAATATATGTCTACATACGGAATTCAATGTACATCTCTAAGTATGGTCTCAATGATAACAGGAAACTGTACTAAGAGACACTTTGTTTGACGAGCAGTTGCGCATTTTCTTACTATGACATTAGTGTCCGAAACGAAAGGTAAGTGCGGCTGCGTATGGTGACATTGCACTTCACACATAACTGAAATAAGTAATTGTTCGCTGATCATCATTAAACGTATTTTAAATATACGGCCATTCTCATTCCATTTAGCACTTTACAGTCTTATAAAAAGTGCACGGGATAATCTTTATACTGCAGAGGTAAGACACTTTGTTTTTTCTATGAGACACTGGACACTACTGTTGCCGTAGAGGCATGGCAATGTACAGAGCTATAACTAGATTTTAATTATCTTCTCATTTTTAATCGTCGTCGTCAAGGATTTTACACTCGATAGACACATAGTTTGATGTAAATGGCTCTGAGCACTATGGGACTTAACTGCTAAGGTCATCAGTCCCCTAGAACTTAGAACTACTTAAACCTAACTAACCCAAGGACATCACACATACCCATGCCCGAGGCAGGATTCGAACCTGCGACCGTAGCGGTCGCACGGTTCCAGACTGTAGCGCCTAGAACCGTTCGGCCACTTCGGCCGGCATAGTTTGATGTAGACGCGCAGTGTGTGTAAGTAATCTCATGTTTCTACTGAAGTGGGTGTAAGTGTTCTTGTGTTACCGATGGACGTAACCATAGGTTTACCGAAGATAAAGTGCTAATCGCTCTTAAGGTATGCACTTTAGAGCCCATTTTTACTAGACTTTTTTTTGCTTTGGATGACTGTTGTTGTCATATCCCTCCTGGGACACCCCGTATACAACATATCTTTTTCTACGAAGGACGAGAAAAAATTTTCAGGCCGTACCTGATTACATCAACTTCCTGTACGCCTTTTAAAGGATGTCTGTAGTTCAGGGTTAACATGGGACTCGATGGGGACCGCTGCCTTTGTGGGTCAGCAATTTGCGTCCGCCTGTGAGTCTTGGCACCAGCTACGGAGAGAGAGCCGGTCGTTTTCCGCTGGAGGGAAACTGCAGCTGCAAGTCGAGCATTAGCGACGTCTTTGTCTCCAACAAGAGACCCACTTAGCGAGAAAGCTCGTCTTAACAAGAAAGATGCCTCGACCCGGCTGTGCGCGCCGGCAGTCAGCCGTAAATTGCCCCTGCACAACTTGACGCTACCTTGTCAACCAACCAGAATGTCGGCGGCTTTTTGCGGGAGCCTTCCAGTCACAGACCTCTCCAGCTTCAAAAAGGTACGTGTATTGTAAATGGGCCTCATGTGTGCGACATAATTTCCAAGGTTCAGGTGTAGTTTCTCAGGCGGTCTGAGTGGCCGAAGAGTTCTAGGCGCTATAGTCTGGAACCGAGCGACCGCTACGATCGCAGGTTCGAATCCTGCCTCGGGCATGTATGTGTGTGATGTCCGTAGGTTAGTTAGGTTTAAAATCTTCTAAGTTCTAGGGGACTGATGACTTCAGAAGTTAAGTCCCATACTGCTCAGAGCCATTTCAACCATTTTTTGTAGTTTTTCATGTCCCGCACGATGACGTGTCTCTCTTGTCAGTTGCCTAGCGAGGTAGGGCAGTGGTTAGAGCAGCGGACGTGGATTCGGCAGGTAGTCTGTGGTATTACAGCACTAATGAAAAGCATATGAACATCATAAGAATCAGTAAGGACAGACATGCCGCCACTTTCCAAGGAAACTTCCATATACAAAAAGCATTAGCACAAAATAAACAGTTGCTCAATGACCAAATAAACATTAAAACCAGACACTGTATAAAAAAGTAGAAGGAATCACATAGAAAAGGCCTTTTCCATCCGGCAGCCCCTCCCAATAACCCCCCCCCCCTCCCCCAACCCACCATTTCATTTCACTTCTTCCCCCTCACCTTTTTCCTCCAACTCACTCTCCATCACACTACTATGCACTTACTGTCCATCTCATCTCTGCTCCCCCTCCCCCCCTCTCCTCCCCTCCCCAATCTACTCACCACTCAAAATTTAAATTCCATCACTACTCCATTTCTCTTACAAAGTACATAAATACACAGGGACATAATCGAATAGAACAACACACACATAATGAACTACAGAGAGAGGAGAAAAAAGATATAGATCAATGAAAACTGGTGGTAATGTTGGCACACTATAAAACACGATACCCACTCACAAGTATACAAATAAACAGTGGTGTAAGAAATTGTGCTGTTTTATAAGCCAGAAACGTATATTTCTGCAAAGCAGCGTAAAATTAAACCACAATCAATTATCAATTAAAATATTACCAAATAACCATTAAACCCAGACACACTATAAAAAAAGTGGAAGGAATCGCATACAATGTTACCTAACAAACATTAAAACAAGACAGCGTATAAAAAATGGAAGGAATCACATAAAAAAGGCCTTTTCATCCGTCAGCCTCTCTCAACAACCCCTCCACCTCACCGACCTCCAGTTCATTTCACTTCTTCCCCCTCACCTTTTTCCTCACTCCGCCTAACGAAGAAGGAAATAAAAAACGTGCTAGCAGACGACATCTTGTGACGTAGGCAAAAACCAAGCAGAAATTAGCGAACGCAAAAACCAAGAATTTGTTAATGGACTGTTCTTCGATCTAGTACACAAATCAGATTGTAATTAACTTCAATTATAGACCACTGATGATACATCATTTCAATAAAGCTAAAAGCGTTTGGTGAGAAAAACACACTTTTTCTTGTAGTTGTAACGACGTAAGAAAGTACCTGAGAAAACGAAAGCTTAGATGTGATGACAGACTGGTTAGTAGCGTCGACCTTCGTGTAAGTTAGGTTGCAAGGTGGCTGGTTGAGAGTTGGCATTCCATCGAATTAAACATGACGATCATACCATCATACCACGGGTTTAAAGAGACTGAACGTCTATGGTCACCTTCCTCACACCCCACGACGGAATATAAGAATCCCATCTGTTCGCATGTAGTGCAAATTCCCATGTGCAAGTATGAGAACGATTTCTAAATGTATGCTTAACGTATATCTGAGGCGGAACGGGGGGGGGGGGGGTCAAAACGGTTCAAATGGCTCTGAACCCTATGGGATGTCACTTCTGAAGTCATCTGTCCCCTAGAACTTCTTAAACCTAACTAACCTAAGGACATCACATCATACATCCATGCCCCAGGCAGGATTCGAACCTGCGACCGTAGCGGTCACGCGGTTCCAGACTGTAGGGGACGGGAGGGAGTACACCAGTATTGCCTAGTGGGATGAAGGAAATAGCCTGAGAACCATATCTAGGACGGACAGTTCACCAGTCATCGTCGTTAATCCGCGATGCGGATTCGGTGCTGGTCACACTCACGCTTGCCCCCCCCCCCCCCCCCCACTCCACCAATCCGGGAAGTGGCACGTTAACGCGCTCGGGTATCCGGGAGGTAATATGAATACGAAATCTCAGTTTCGGTTAACATACCGATCTGCAGCCTAGCCCGAGGTCTAGGTTAGGTTGAAAGGGTGACAGTTTGCTTGTGAGTTAGCATTCCAAAGAATGTGAATGCGAAACCATAGATTTCGGGACATACTACTGCACTGCGTAGTCCGAGGTCTAGATACGTATTGCGGCACGAAACGAAGAATGAATTGATTGTTGGTGTTAATAACGATCATCCTCCTTTACCTCCTCTGCATTACTGCAGATGACGTGTCGCTGAGCACATTTGTTCTGTGCATGCACCCGAGGTGCCTAGTTGTTTCCACTGCACTGTGTGGAATACGAAGGTTCTGGTATAGTTCACTAACCTGCTGTCTTCAAGGTGATGTCCCCAGCGCAGAAAACAGCACGTAGGTCGTCGGTTCTGTATCTTGAGGCCTAAACTGACTTTTAGCGAAGTTCTGTTCTGAAATAATGTATCACTTCTTTGGGATGCCACTCGCGTATTTTAATATAGCCACACGAGAAGACTACATGATCTTAATACGAGGGCTGTCCAGAAAGTAATCAGTCGCGGAATGTAAACTACTATGAAAATCCGATAAAGGTTTGCAAAGATGTGTTGGTCAGTGTCTCTAGTATGACTCTAGGTAGAATTATGTCGCTCTTTTCATTCCTGAGCTCTTAGTGAGCGCGTAAAGATGTTATAGAAAATAGTGTCTCCCACCAAGTTCGAGGGCCTGGTGAGAATTTTCCCCTGAAGCTATACAACCAACATTACAAAACTGTCGTGCGGTTTCTTCTTCAAGACAATTCTGAGCCTCATTCTGCAGGGGCAATGAAGATGTTCCTGCATCGTTTCAATTGGAAATGTTTGGTTACCCACAATACAGCCCGTAATTGTCTCCCATTGAGTTTCATCTCTGCTCAAACGAACCACTGGCTATGAAGACAACATTTTGGCACAGACAACTAGCTTTAGGCCAGCGTAGAGAATTGGCGGAAAGCACTGGCGGCTGCCTTCTATGATGAGGGTATTGGAAAGTTGGTACAACGCTACGACGAATGTCTGAGTCAGAACGGCGACTACGTAGAGAAGTAGCTGAAAGGTGTAGCTAACTGTTACAAAAGAAACATTTTTGATTTTCACTGCGATTTTCATTTCGCGATCAATCGTAACTTACTTTCTGGACAGCCCTCGTACAACACCTTCTGATACAGCAAAGTACATGATCAAACACAATGTTTACGAAAATGTATCTTTACTCTATTTGTGGCACGTGTCTGTGCCTCATGACTACCGGAGTGATTCTTTTAATACTGAATACTGGCAAACACATCCTGCGACACACAACATGACTGTACATCTCGACTGCCTAATGCAGAGTGACGAACAGGAACTTACGACAGACAACATGTCTGTTCTTCTCGACTGCCTAATCCAGAGTGACGAATAGCTCGAAACACACTTACGCGCCATACCAGAAAAGGAGTGATCCGAACGCTTCCGAAGTGCTTCGTCTGAAATTACGTCAGTCTTTTGTTTTTGATGTAAATTGTTTTTAATAATTCTAAAATGACTGACTGATAGTCAGCTGTTGAGAGATATTTATATTAAAAAGTGAAGTCATTCCAATGAGTAATTCAACAAATAATAATAACTATACTTTAACGTTTTGGCGCCCTTGCTCCGAACACAGCAGCCAATCACAGAGCAGTAGCGTTATGCAGGCGGTCTTTCTCACGGGAATGGTACTGAATCTAACATCTGTCACAGGTACCTCACACCACATTTCGTCATCTATATACTTCTTGCATCTCCACTGCTCTGGGAACAGCTTCTTGGAGCCTAAATATAATGGCTGACTAAGCCAGAAATATTACAAATGGTTCAAATGGCTGTCAGCACTATGGGACTCAACTTCTGAGGTCATCAGTCCCCTAGAACTTACAACTACTTAAACCTAAGTCACCTAAGGACATCACACACATCCACGCCCGAGGCACGATTCGAACCTGCGACCGTAACGGTCGCGCGGCTCCAGACTGTAGCACCTAGAACCGCTCGGCCACCCCGGCCGGCAGAAATATTCTACATCTACATCCATACTCCGCAAGTCATCTGGCGGTGTGTGGCGGAGGGTACCTTGAGTATCTCTATCGGTTCTCCCTTTTATTCCAGTCTCGTATTGTTCGTGGAAAGAAAGATTATCGGTATACCTCTTTGTGGGCTCTAATTTCTCTGATTTTATCCTCATGGTCTGTTCGCGAGACATACGTAGGAGGGAGCAATATACTGCTCGACTCCTCGGTGAAGGTATGTTCTCGAAACTTCAACAACCTTATCGAGCTACTGAGCGTCTCTCCTGCAGAGTCTTCCACTGGAGTTTATCTATCATCTCCGTAACGCTTTCGCGATTACTAAATGACCCTGTAACGAAGCGCGCTGCTCTCCGATGGCTCTTCTCTATTTCTTCTATCAACCCTACCTGGTACGGATCCCACACTGCTGAGCAGTATTCAAGCAGTGGGCGAACAAGCGTACTGTAACCTACTTCCTTTGTTTCCGTAATACAGTAGGGAAAGTAATAGCTGGGCAACGAGTTGGCTTAGCGGTATCGAACACTTCAGTTTTCCGTTTGAGTCTCCACCCGGCATCACATACTGTCGTTAGTCTTGTTGTGTCTTTCCTCGGCTGCCTTCCAGCCGTCCGTCACCACGATGCGCTCAGAGGAAGCTGGTGTCTGAACAGGAATGCACAGTCGAAGTGAGTGGCGCACTTGCGGGCGTGGCAGTAGTGCGTTGACATCGGGGTTGCATACGCCTACACACGGAGGGAGAGAGGTGCGGAGGAAAATAACGGGGACGGACAGAGGTGCGGGAGGCCGTTCTGCCGCAGTCCCGTTGTCGCGACGGCGCCGGAACAACGGCAGTCTCATTAGCAGCTCTGGGTCCGGCCGTTGAGGCCCCCGGGGCGTCGTGCCGTGTTAAAAGACGGCTGTTCCGCTTTCACGCGCGCGGAAGCTCACTGAGCCAGGGCGAAACCGGCCGGCAAGCGGAGATGGTGAGACAGCTTACAGCCGCTCTATCCTCCCAACACACACGCCCATTTCATCACCTGAAACTAAAAGTTAATTGGCACTATAAACACTACTGGTCACTAAAAACCGAGCGAGGTGGCGCAGTGGTTAGACACTGGACTCGCATTCGGGAGGACGACGGTTCAATCCCACGTCCGGCCATCCTGATTTAGGTTTTCCGTGATTTCCCTAAATCGCTCCAGGCAAATGCCCAGATGGTTCCTTTCAAAGGGCACGGCCGACTTCCTTCCCCATCCTTCCCTAATCCGATGAGACCGATGACCCCGCTGTCTGGTCTCCATCCCCGAAACAAACAACCAACCAACCAACCAACCAACTTGTCACTAAAATTGCTACACCAATAAGAAATGCAGATGATAAACGGGTATTCACTGGACAAATATATTATACTAAAACTGACATGTGATTACATTTTCACGCAATTTGGGTGCATAGATCCTGAGAACTCAGTGCCCAGAACAACAACATCTGGCCGTAATAAGGGCCTTGATACGCCTGGGCATTGAGTCAAACAGAGCTTGGATGGCGCGTACAGGTACAGCTGCCCAGGCAGCTTCAGTACGATACCACAGTTCATAAAGAGTAGTGACTGGCGTACAGCGCAGCAGTCGAACATTTTCTGTGTCCAGAAATGCCCTTACAGGACCTGCAACATGCGGTCGTGCATTATCCTGCTGAAATGTAGGGTTTCGCAGGGATCAAATGAAGGGTACAGCCACGGGTCGTAACATATCTGAAATGTAACGTCCACTGTTCAAAGTGCCGTCTATGCGAACAAGAGGGAACCCAGACTTGTAACCAATGGCACCCCATACCATCACGCCGGGCGATACGCCAGTATGACGATGACGAATACACGCTTCCAATGTGCGTTCACCGCGATGTCGCCAAACACGGATGCGAACATCATGATGCTGTAAACAGAACCTGGATTCATCCGAAAAAATGACGTTTTGCCATTCATGCACCCAGGTTCGTCGTTAAGTGCACCATCGCAGGAGCTCCTGTCTATGATGCAGCGTCAAGGGTAACCGCAGCCATGGTCTCCGAGCTGATAGGCCATGCTGCTGCAAACGTCGTCGAACTGTTCGTGCAGATGGTTGTTGTCTTGCAAACGTCCCCATCTGTTGACTCAGGGCTCGAGACGTGGCTGCACGATCCGTTACAGCCATGCGGATAAGATGCGTGTCATCTCGGCTGCTACTGATACGAGGCCGTTGGGATCCAGCACGGCGTTCCGTATTACTCTCCTGAACACACCGATTCCATATTCTGCTAACAGTCATTGGATCTAGACCCAGCAATGTCGCGATACGATAAACCGCAATCGCGATAGGCTACAATCCGACTTTTATCGAAGTCTGAAACGTGATGGTACGCATTTCTCCTCCTTACAAGAGGCATTACAACGACGTTTCACCAGACAACGCCGGTCAACTGCTATTTGTGTATGAGAAATCGGTTGGAAAGTTTCCTCATGTCAGCACGTTGTAGGTGTCGCCACCGGCGCCTACCTTGTGTGAATGCTCTGAAAAGCTAATCATTTGCATATCACAGCATCTAGTTCCTGTCGGTTAAATTTCGCGTCTGTAGCACGTCATCTCCGTGGTGTAGCAATTTTAATGGCCACTAGTGTAGTATAAATATTGGTGCGCATTTCATTTCGTGACCCTCTCAACCTCCTTCTCAGAGTTCTTAATTTTGATTGCAACGGCCAGTTAGTTTGGCGATCTGAGTACCCTTCCCAGCGGGACACTGTTCGTAAGTGTTTCAGTTCTTGGGCGAAGCTCTCTTTGTCTGAAAGAGTTCAAGCTCTCTGGACCACAGTCTTCAGCACCGCATTTCTTTCTGGTTAGAGTTGCGCTCTGCCAAAACTTTGGTTGGATAGTTTTGGTACATTATATAAATGACGTAGTAAATTGTAGGATACTGGTTGTACTGATAGCATTTGTAGGAAAGGAAACATGAATGAATCTGGCAGACGACGATTTTTCTTTGTTCTTTCTTTTGTTTCGTTGTTTTTTTTGCACATAATTAGAACCGCACATGAAACAAATGATTCAAATGGCTCTGAGCACTATGGGACTTAACTTCTGAGGTCTTCAGTCCCCTAGAACTTAGAACTACTTAAACCTAACTAACCTAAGGACATCACATACATCCATCCATGCCCGAGGCAGGATTCGAACCTGCGACCGTAGCGGTCGCGCGGTTCCAGACTGAAGTGCCTAGAACAGCTCGGTCACAACGGCCGGTAGAACCGCACATCATTCTGTGTTAGAGAATTACGTATTTTTACATCCTTAACTTCATTATCATGATCAAAGACAAGAGTTTCCTGTTATTATTGATAAATGCAGAAGTTGGTTATGAATAGCAGAAACATGTTTTATGTACGTCTGACAAAGCACTGTAGTGCCGTCTGATATACTTTTGTCTGCCTTTATTTTATTTTATCTTTTCGTTAAGGAAATTGCATTTTATAGCTAAGGAAATTGCATTTTATAGCGCTATATGTTGAACTGTTTACTACAGCATCCCTCTGTTACACGACACATACCAACATTTCTGGAATAAAACCTGAATTAAACACTGTCAGGTTTAATTTTGCTATAAATACTGTTTACTATAAGTAACTGACAGGAGGGTGACCATGTAGAACAAAAATATTTCGTAGCTTACTTGACCTTTTATGTATCTTCACTCAGCTTTTAGATGCTTTACCAATACTGGTTTTCAGGGAAATCCAGTAAAGAAAGCATTCCTTATGAGGTAACACCTGACAGGTATGCAACACATCTAACCTACAGGCAATGCGGGTACGACCCTGACGAAAGCTGCTATGATGGTCTACAGTTTCTTACGCTAGTTTTACAAGTATACAGGGTGCGTCAAAAAAATGTACACAGACTTTGAACTGTCATAGAAATTTATTTCCCGTTCTACAAGGTTAAATATCTGTGAGAAAGTAATGTTATGTTTCTTCAACAGGTGGCAGCAGTGGCAAGGAAGTAACTGCAACATGGCGGACGTGCGTTTGAGCTTTGAAGCGCGGAAGCAGATAATTAAGTTGTACTGCAAGTTTGAGAATGTAGCTCCGGTTCGAAGACAGCGGAGAATAGAGTATGGTACAGAACCACCTTCAAGGTTAACAATTACACGTCTACGAGACAAATTCGAAATTCATGGAGCAGTGTGCGATGTGTATAAAGGTCGATCAGGGCGACCTCGTACAGCTACAAGTGATGATTCCACAACTGCGGTCTTGAAACTGTTTCAGCGTTCGTCAGAAAAATTTTCAAGGCAAGCGGCACGTGAGAGTAATGTAAGTGCTAGTAGTGTGCTACGCATTCTGAAGAGAGCCAAGTTTCGTGTGTACATTCCAAGGCTGGTGCAACAGCTAAGTGACGACGATCCAGATCGAAGGTTAGAATTTTGTGAATGGGTTCAGGAGATGGTGAGACGTGAACCGGGATTTATGGGTAGCATAATTTGGTCGGATGAAGCCCAATTCAAACTTAAGGGAACTGTCAATAGGCACAATTGTGTGTACTGGTTTAACAGTTGAAAAGGCTGTGAATTTGCCTGGTGTAAATGTGTAGTACGGTTTGTCTGCAAGGAGACTCAATGGGCTTTTCCGCTTTGAAGGTACTGTTACTGGAGAAACGTACCTAACAATGCTTGCTGACTCCATTTTCCCTGTCATTCGTGCATTATACGGTAATGAGGAGATTTATTTCCAAGATGGCGCCCCGCCGCACTATCAAAGGGAGCATACCTGCAATTTTGTCATATGATGACATGTTGGAGACCGTGGCTGTTTTTGAAGACAAATGTTGATGGTGTAATGACAGCAACCAGCCACAAATTTACTTTGAGTTCCTTTATTCAAAGGAAACCGTTACCGGTTTCGAATCGTTGCGATTCATCATCAGACGGTTTACACGCTTTCTTTCTGACATTTGGTGTGTTTTTATAGATTAATTGTCCTAAAATATAAATAAAACATAATTACAAACACGCCACACACAGATGGTTGCGTTGCAGATTTTCGTTGTATGTGACTTACGTGAAACGTCGGTTTCGAATGATTGTTTCAACAACGTTCATCCAATCGATGTAAATGCATTTCCACTGCATCCTCGTTGTTGCACACGTAATAGTTCTCACTGTACACTTTAGATTTGTCGCTGAGATCATTCCAACCACGCACCACATGTTTTGGTACATACAAAGTGTTTACAAACATATGGGTGTCACAGATGCTATGATATATCGTAACATTTGACAATGATGTCCTATGTTTGGAAAAGATCATGTATTCTTTTACAAAACTGGATCATAAATTCTTTTACAAAACTGTAATGTCTATTACATTAGTACAGAGAGATTGAAATTATTTTTTTTAATATATATTTGTTATTGCTAATTTAATTATAAAGTTTTTTATATATATATGTAGAACTGTATAGGTAAAATAGTATATTATTTTATTACATTTGGCAGCATGAGAATTATAGTAACATATAAATTTTCTACTTGATCTGCAGATAGGTGTATTAATATTATTTGCTTTGGAGGCTGGAAAGTAATTTTTGGAAATTTTTCAGGAAAGGGGTGTTAGCCAACTCTGTTTGTTCATTAAGGATATAGTCTGGGGTGCTGGTTTTGTGTGTGTGTATTTCTAAATCTTCTAATATATTCATAGTGGCTCCTTTTTCTGTTAGATGCAAAATCTTTAAGTTGTCCTCAATGCTTCCCACTGAATGGTTTTCTTCAGCAATATGGGCTGCAAATGCTGATTTGTTCAAGTTACCAAGTCTTAGAGCGTCAATATGTTCTTTGTATCTAATTTCAAAACTTCTGCCTGTCTGTCCAATGTAGAATTTCGGGCATGTATCACATTTGACATACCTGGATCACAATGTGCCAGGCCAGTGGATAGGATGCAGGGGACCAATCGAGTTTCCTGCACTCTCTCCAGATCTCACGCCGCTGGATTTCTTCTTATGGGGCACAGTAAAAGTCGAGGTGTACAAACGTAAATCACGTAACCGTGACACACTTTGGAATGAGATTCAAGCGGTGTGCGCAGAAATCTCATTGGACACTTTGGTATGATGTACGGAATCAGAGGTGACTCGTACTCAGAAATGTATTGATGCTGAAGGCCACCAGTTTCAACATTAATCAAATTTGCAAAGAAGATTTATTTTTCCAACTGGACTTTAAGCTTTTCATTTCCAGAAATTTAACATTGTAGAACGGGAAATAAATTTTCTATGACGCTTCAAAGTGTATATAGATCTTTTGGACGAACCCTGTATTTGTGACGAAATGCGATGGCTCGAGGATATCAACAGCGGTGCGAGACCAGCAATAGTTCACAGTACGGCTGGAGTCTGGGCAACGAGTAGTCATGACAGCACAACTTCCAACACCTGAAGAAGACGACTGAATCGGTTGTCGAAATATTAAGCATGATGTGGAAACAACAAGTCGGAAGAACAGCATCCATATCTGACGCCGAGATGACCTGAAGGTATTGGTAAATCTGAACCTGCTCCTGAACTGAAGCCTAACAAGGGAACATCCCCATCGCACCCCCTTCAGATTTAGTTATAAGTTGCCACAGTGGATAGGCCTTGACAAACTGAACACAGATCAATCGAGAAAGCAGGAAGAAGTTGTGTGGAACTATGAAAAAAATAAGCAAAATATACAAACTGAATAGTCCATGTGCAACATAGGCAACATCAAGGATAAAGTGCGTTATGGGTGCCGTGGTCCCGTGGTTAGCGTGAGCAGCTGCGGAACGAAAGGTCCTTGGTTCAAGTCTTCCCTCGAATGAAAAGTTTAATTTTTTATTTTCAGACAATTATCAAAGTTCAGGTACTCACACATAATCAACTTCGCTCTCCAAAATTCCAGGACATGTTCAGTTTTGCTTGGACATATGCAGGATTTGACGGTCTACACACGGAAAAATTTGAAAACGTTAAAAACATATGTTTTGACAGAGCACAGGGAAAACTGTGCTACTGTGAAACTGTTGCATTCATTTCTTGCAGTTTATGTGACAAACTCTTATGTTTTCATCACTTTTTTGGGAGTGATTATGACATCCACAAGAGAACCTAAACCGGGCAACGTAGAAGAATCTTTTTACCCATTCGCCAAGTGTACAAGTTAGGTGGGTCGACAACATATTCCTACCATGTGACGCACATGCCGTCGCCAGTGTCGTATAGAATATATCAGACGTGTTTTCCTGTGGAGGAATCGGTTGACCTATGACCTTGCGATTAAATGTTTTCGGTTCCCATTGGAGAGGCACGTCCTTTCGTCTACTAATCGCACGATTTTGCAGTGCGGTCGCAAAACAGACACTAAACTTACTACAGTGAACAGAGACGTCAATGAAGGAACGGACAGATCATAACTTCGCGAAAATAAAGTAAAATTTTTATTCGAGGGAGGACTTGAACCAAGGACCTCTCGTTCCACAGCTGCTCACGCTAACCACGGGACCACGGCACTCTTGAGCGCATATTCTCCTTGATGTTGCATTTGTTGCGCATGGACTACTCAGTTTGTACATTTCGCTTATTTTTTTCGTAGTTCCACACAACTTCTTCCTGTTTTCTCGATTGATCTGTGTTCAGGTTTTCAAGGCCTATCCACTGTGCCAACTTATAACTAAATGTGAGGGGGGTGCGATGGGGAGGTTTCCTTGTAAGTACCGCGTTGGGTGCCCCGTCGGACCGGCCGCACTCGCTCAGATATGCCAGCGCCCTCCGCACTTCAGGACACGCAGGAGGCCTCGCCTGCTCGATCGCTGGTCCGGCGACCCCGCTTCCTTCTTTGGCGACGTGTGGGCAGCCGCTACACCGCCACCCGTGTCCCCCGGCCCTGATGAATAATTCAAGGTGGGTGGCCGTATAGCGCCAGGACACCGGAAGGCTCTCGCGCGATCCCTGGCCACGCTGCTAAGGATCAGCCGCCGAAGAGCGCCGACAAAACCGAGACTCCACCCGCTGAATACATGGCGGCCCATTTTGTGGCGGGCCTGCGGAGAGTGGCCGAGAATTGAGGTCGCACACACAGTCTCTCTCTCTCTCTCTCTCTCTCTCTCTCTCTCTCTCTCTCTCCCTCTCCCTCCTCGTCCCCGAGTTTCTTTTCAACCAGAGGACGAAGTGAAGGAGGTGGGATGCTTTCCCGCCATTGGGCGTCCTGAGCTGCCCCATTTTATTGCATCGTATTTTACTAACAAGGGAACCTCCCCAACGCACCCCCCTCAGATTTAGTTATAAATTGGCACAGTGGATAGGCCTTGAAAAACTGAACACAGATCAATCGAGAAAACAGGAAGAAGTTGTGTGGAACTATGAAACAATAAGCAAAATATGCAAACTGAGTAGTCCATGCGCATGATAGACAACATCAAGGATACTGTGAGCTCAAGAGCGCCGTGGTCCCGTGGTTAGCGTGAGCAACTGCGGAACGAGAGGTCCTTGGTTCAAGTCTTCCCTCGAGTGAAAAGTTTACTTTCTTTATTTTCGCAAAGTTATGATCTGTCCGTTCGTTCATTGACGTCTCTGTTCACTGTAATAAGTTTAGTGTCTGTGTTTTGCGATCGCACCGCAAAACCATGCGATTAGTAGACGAAAGGACGTGCCTCTCCAATGGGAACAGAAAAGGTCATAGGTCAACAGATTCCTCCACAAGAAAACACGTCTCATATTCTATAAGACACTGGTGACGGCATGTGCGTCACATGACAGGAGTATGTTGTCGGCCCACCTAACTTGTACACTTGGCGAATGGCTAAAAAGATTCATCTACCTTGCCCGATTTAGGTTTTCTTGTGGATGTGATATTTAATCCCAAAAAAGTGATGGAAACATAAGAGTTTGTCACATAAACTGCAACAAATGAATGCAACAGTTTCACAGTCGCACAGTTTTCCCTGTGCTCCGTCAAAACATATGTTTTCAACGTTTTAAAATTTTTCCGTGTGTAGACCGTCAAATTCTGCATATGTCCAAGCAAATCTGAACATGTCCTGGAATTTTGGAGAGCGAAGTTATTTATGTGTCAGTGCCTGAACTTTGATAATTGTCTCAAAATAAAAAATTAAACTTTACACTCGAGAGAAGACTTCAACTAAGGACCTCTCGCTCCGCAGCTGCTCACGCTAACCACGGGACCACGGCGCTCCTGAGCTCGCATTATTCTTGATGTTGCCTATCTTGCGCATGGACTACTCAGTTTGTATATTTTGCTTATTTTTTCATAGTTCCACACAACTTCGATTGATCTGTGTTCAGTTTTTCAAGGCCTATCATCTGTTCAAGGTTCCCTTGTAAGTATCAATATCGACACAGTCCGCAAGATAGCAAGGCCAGATACGTGTAAGAACTATTGCGCAGTCATCTTAACGGCTCATGCATCCAAATCACTGGCGAGAATAATATGCAGAACAATGGAAAAGAAAACTAACACCTGTTGGCTGATGACGAGTTTGGCTTTCCGAAAAATAAAGGCACCAGAGAGGCAATTCTGATATTGTGCCTGATAATGGAAGCAAGATCTAAGAAAAATGAAGACACTTACCGTACGAGTGGACGGCCTACAAGATGTGTTCGACAACATAAAATGCGCCAAAAGTTTTGAAGTTCTCAGAATAAGAGGTGTATACTATAGAACAGGGTAATACATAATACGTACAAAAACGAAGAGAGAACAATAAGAATGAAAGATTAAGAACTAAATGCTCGCATTAGAAAGGGTGTAACAGACACCGAAGAACCACCGACGGAAATAAAAGGAAGGTTCAAGAGGAAGACTAAAATTGATAGTGAATGGATTCAGATGATGAGATTCCCTGATGACATGGTTATCGTCAGTGAGATTGAAAAAGAATTACAGGAGCTGCGGAACAGAATTAACAGACTAATGAGTACAGAATATGGATTGAGAGTAAACGGAAGAAAGACGAAAGTAATAGGCAATAGGAGAAATTAGATTAGCAATAAACTTAACATCAAAATTGGGGACCCAGAAGTAGATTAAATTAAGGAATTATTACATATTTGAAAAAAAGAGGAAAAAAGGACATACAAAGTAGATTAGCACGGGAAAGACAGTCATTCCTGGTCAAGGGAAATCTGCTAGTGTTAAACATCGGTCTGAAACAGAGAAAGAAATCTCTGAGGATATACGTTCGGAGCAGTATCATAGTGATGCATGGTGAAACACGTATGTAACATAGCAGCGATGGTGAGGCATGTTAAAATCTTTGACCAGAGAGCCTATTTTCGTGGTTAGTCTGCGCTTGACCGCGCGAGTGTTGCGAGCAGTTCCGCAGTACTCGTCGAGTTGAGCAGTACTCAGTCAGTAGTCGTTGAGAGCAGTACAGTAGTGGTCTGGTCGTGTCACGGTCGCGAGCGGGACGCAGTCGGGGAGCGCCGACATGGCATTCTGGTCAAGATGCTGAATGAGGTATATTGTTAATTAAGGTAATCATCAGATAATGTAAAGTTTATTTATTGTAATTAATTTCCAACAATTGCCCCAATAATAATTTTGATGTCAAAAGCAACTTTACAAAAAAAATTTATTTAATTGAATTAACGATTTCATTCCACTTCCCTTAAAGACAAATTTCAGTTAAATTACAAAAAAAAGGAATATTATTTGCAATGCAGTTCCTCCAAGCTGTGCGCAACAATAAGAGCAGAAATTTGACCAGCAGTTACAATGAGGTAAGAATTTAATTCTGATTTTTGTACAGGGCCAAAGACCGATATTTCGGTTTAATTGAATTATCATTATCACTGAGATTTCATTAGCACTGAATTGTTTTTCATTATTTTTGTGGGAGCTTACACCAGAGTCAGATTGCGAATTTCACATTTTTGTTGCCTTTGTCAGTAAATTTCATTGCGGGAGGTTACACTTGGCTCCCATTTATATTAAATAATTGTTTTACGAAATCATTGTGGGGAGGTTACACTTGGCGACCCTGCCAGGATCGAATTTCGTTGAGAGTCTTTTGAAAAACAGTCAGAGATCTGCTCTTATTTGCTTAGATATAATTAGGATTTGGCGCAACGCTTTTATTAACTTGTGACTTTCTTTCTACAGGTCAACGGCAATTCGTTGCTCTGTTGTATTTGTGTGTTGCTTTTGCATTGTGCTTATTTGTTTTGTGAATATTTGTGACTATTGTAAAAATGCCGCGAAAGACTGTGAATAGTGTATCGCGAGGTATTATGAATGAAATTACCGACCCAAACAACTTTACCGATAGGACATGTGACACGCAGTGTAATGATGACAATCCTGCGTTCACTAACAATCAGTGCATTACAACCACTAATGATGACTTTTATCTTAATGAGGAACAAACGAACTCAATTGTCTCGTCTGTTAATTTGACGACAATTGATGACGCGGAGCGGTCTATAGTAATGAGTGCTGCCCAGCTTAACACACCCGATTTGGAAAATTCAAGTAACGTACAGACAAATTTTTCTAATGAAAATGAACAGGATACTCAAAGTACGACGGATCTATTTAATTCCGAAATAATGACCGACAGTGTACATACGACTGATAAACCTTTTTGTAAATTACAGAATGACCAAATGGTCACAGAAAACGTGACAATTGTAGGTACACTATCAAACAACACAGAGAATGGAAATGCTAATTTTGGCTCGGATCCAATTAGGGCATTATTGCTACAAATTCTTGAATCAAACAAACAACAGAATGAAAAACAAGACAGTCTTAAAGAAGATCTCAAACAACAACTTAGTGAACAGGTCAGACAACAGAGTGAAGATTTCAAACAACTTAGAGAGCAGAATAAACAGTTAAACGAAAAATTAGACGACAATTCCAGACAGCTAAATGAAAAATTAGACGACAATTCCAGACAGCTTAGTGAACAAATTAGAGCTGTTGCCGCGCAGTGTCATGACACTAAGGAACAGTTGCGCGTGGAAATTGAGGCTTGTTCAAAAAAAAGTAGCGAAGAAATTAAGTCTGTTGCTCAGGAATTAAGGGAATTGCAAACAGCTGCAACAGAAACACTCAGAGACGAAATTAGCGGAGTCGCTAAACAATGCTCTGAAAAGGCTACACAATTACGCGACGAGTTTAAAGCAATGACAGCAGAACTTTCGCGCACAATGGATGAAAAGATTGACGCGAAATTCGACCAACAGAACACTCAAATTGACGAGCGTTTTAATCAGCACATAGAAAACAGTAATACGCGTTTCCGCAAATTTATTCAGGATCAAAATAAAGTAAAACGTCAGGTAATGGAAACAATCACTGCACAGAGACAGGAAGACAAACGTAAATCGTTCGCGAAAGCGAAGACATACGTAGACAACAATATTGCTACAGTGTCCGACGAAATTAATTCCATCAAACAGTCGAACACAGAATTACGTGACGAAATTTCTGATCTTAAAGCAAAAACAGATACACACACAGTAGATATTCAAACAGTGACAGACAGATTCGAACAATTAGAACTAACACAGGATTGCGATGTCATCAAAGCTGATGTTAAAAAACTGAGTGAAACTACACGTAAGTTGCAAAAACAGATTAATGCATCCGATTCTAAAACCGATGAACAGGCAAAAATACTGACTGAAAAATATGATAAATTAGCCAGTCGTATTGATGCTATTGAAAGTAATAATGATAGTAAATCAGACGATACTGCACCGGTTTCATTTAACCAAACACCTGAATTTCAAAATTTACAGCAGACAATTAATGAGATCGATTCGTCTAATAACACGTTGCGTAGGAAATTGTCGAGTGTACAGCAAGAAGTAACAGAGATGAAAAACATTTCAGTTAATAATAACATACAACAGACGCCACTTTGCGAACATTTGTCAGACTCACGCAGCGCGTATGATTTGAGCAATTTACAGAGACTATGCGACTTAAAATCCGAAAAGCTACGCGACTAAATATCTGAAAAGCTACGCAACTTGAAATCCGAAATGACACAGACAAACAGATTCTCACAGAAACCTGAACGTGTTCACAAATTCAGAGACGATAACGTTGATTACGAGCAGTCTTTATCCGTAAGAAAAACTAAGGAATTTAATAATGACAGAGCACAGATACACGATTTGAACTGGATACGTCGATTTATTTTTGTACTTTCACCGCTATTACCTGTAACGCAGAAACTAGCTTTGAACTGGATACGACAATTTGCTCTTGAATTTTTACCAACATTTCGGGTAATGCAAAAACTTGAATTAGTATGGATACAGCAATTTATTTCTGAATTTTTACCGGCATTGCCTGTAAGGCAAAAGCTGAAAAGTATTTGCAGTGCGTAATTGACCTCAGGGGATTCATTACGCTTTAATGAATATGTGCCGTAGCAAGCATAGGGCCCCGAGCTGTAGTAGTGCTGTTTCATCTTTAGTTTTCTGCACTGCTGCCTTCTCTTCTACTATCCTTTATATCTATCAAAACCGCTCTTTAACTATTGCTCTATTTAGAATTAAGAATATGTAAAGAAAACCGGATTTAACAAGTTATACCGAAAGTGACAATTTTTATTAGGCACTCCACAACTACCAGCGTAATTTTAATAACTGACAAAATTTTAAATATCAGTACGTGTAAAATTATCAGTAACAGTAAACGCATTTTGGTAACAATAGACATTTTTCTCCACAACAGCATGAAAGTCAGCCGCTTAGCATATGTAACCAACAATGCAGTCTACAAGGTCAACCAAACTTTAATGTTTCGCCGCGTGCACATATAGTCCCAGCTACAACAAATAGTAACGCACGGCAGCAATGAAATAACTACGTACAGAAAAAAACAGTATTTCAATCTCTATCGCAATGCGCCATATAGAAATGACTATCACGACATACGTAAAATTAATTAGCACAGTTTTCAGCGTACATTCAATAACACGTCAGATAGAATTTGATTAAATACAGTACAGATTGCCTATTCCAGTAACGTAAGCAATACTTTTGACACGCAGAATTTTGTTCATGAGAATGTTATTTGAAAGACGCTTTGTTGAATGCACCACTTTTATCGCACCCAGATCTTACCAGAAATTTTTCCATTGCCACCGACAGTTCTAACACCGCTTTAGGCGTACACATTTTCCAGGAAATTGAAGAAGATGGTTCGATAGTAATTAAAAACATCGCATTTGCAAGCCGCATTTTGTCACCTGCTGAGCGAAATTATTCCGTGACAGAACTGGAAACATTATGTGTTGTATGGGCTTTTACGAGATTTAGACATTTTCTTTATGGCAGACATACCACCGTGTACACAGACCACAGAGCGATACAATTTTTACTTTCAGCTAAATTCACGCACGACAGATTAAGCAGATGGAAACTATATTTACAGGAATTTAATTTTACAATAGTTCACATTCCCGGTACGCAAAATGTTATAGCAGACGCACTATCGCGTTCTCTCGGCAACAATCAGCAAGACGTAGCAACCAACTTCTGCAAAACAAATTTAGTGTCATGTACATTCAACAAGTTGCATTTGAAAATTTTATTTCGTCGTCATTACAGGACATAGCAAAAGAGCAAAGTAAAGACAACGTGTGGAAAGAAATTAAACGGCTTTGGCAAGATAAGAATAATGTTACGATTAGAAACCATTACACTGTACGCAATGACATTTTGTTTCGCCGCTCTCACCCTGACAGCAACAATTGGTTATTATGTATTCCTGACGAACTGGTTAACAAATTAATCTGGTACACTCATTTAAGTTACGCACATTACGGAGCAAGAAAATGTTTTCTTATACTGAGACAGAACTGTTATTTTAACAACATGGAGAAACGAATACGACGAGTTTTAGCGTCATGTAAAATTTGCCAGAAAGCTAAGTCAGACACAACTTCACATATTCCTCCATTATATCCCATTATACCTGTTAAATTAAGACATATGGCCGCGGTAGACATTTTTGGTCCGATTCCTAGAACTAATAGAGGTTTTTGCTACATCTTTGTCGCTGTTGAACTCACTTCAAAATTTGTTACTTTCACTCCGTTACGCAAAGCTACTGCTAAAACTGTTTCGAAAGCATTTGTAAAACATTTTCTATTTCATGTAGGGCATGTGATGAAAGTAATTTCTGACAATGGATCTCAATTTCGTAGTAGCATATGGACACGCATGTTACGAGCCAGAAACATTTCTCCGATCTATATATCCAAGTACCACGCTTCTTCGAACCCCTGTGAACGGTTAATGAAAGAAATTGGTAAGCTGTGCCGAATATACTGCCACAAAAGACATATTGATTGGGATACACACATACTCTCATTCCAAGATGTAATTAATTCCATTCCAAATGAATCCACTATGCTATCTCCGTCTGTTATACTGAAAAACGTTGAACCACCAAACAAAATTAAAGAATTTGTAAATTTTCCTACATCTCGTCGCTTACGACACCACGAAATAATTGACATTGCGCTGAACAACTTCAAACGAGCCGCAGAGCGCCGGAGAAGACAGCAAAAACAGGTTTGTACACGCCGAGACTTTCACGTTGGACAGAAAATATTAGTTCGTACACACTATTTATCCAGCAAATTAAAAGGTAAGTGCAGTAAATTTGAACTTCTATACGCAGGTCCATATCGGATTCGCAGCATCCCTCACCCCAATGTTGTACACGTCGAAACTTTGAGAACCAGAAAATCGAAAGGCAATCACCATATCTCAAACATTAAACCGTTTATTGAATGAAATCACTTTATGATGTAACATGCTATGATGCCATTTGCTAATGCAATTATTTCACCTGACTAATTACTGAAGATTATCGTATTTTTTGCTTGGCAAGTACCCGGCAAGGTAAGGTTAGCAGGTCGCTTTTCTTGTCGTTACACATCAGACCATGCACATTTTCCACTTTTTTATGTACGATTGTATTGCAGTTTTGTCTATATGCACTGTGAAATAGTTAAGATATAACACACACCAGTCGACTTTGACATTTTTTTTTGGCCTTATGACATCTCAACATCGTGACTTTTACATTTTTTGCTGCTGCATTGTGATATTCTCTGTACATTTTGGCTTTGAACACTGTCAATGTCTTTGACATATTACGTTGTCTGTAATGTTATGCTGTATGGTTAATTGTGTCACCATAAACCAGTCATTATTTAGTGGGTATATGATTTAAATGCAAGACGTTAATCTCTGTTCATCAATTTCAGAAAGAAATGATGCGTGTAAGAAATAAATTCAACAGAAATGGGAATTTCACCTACGGAATAAACGATAGAAGATGCAATAACTTTATGAGGAAGAGTAAATGGATCAGGATTAACAAGCATTAACAAGAATATACTATACTCATCGTAGAATAGCAGTCTTAACTAATTTTTTCTTTCAGAATACAAGGTGATTGATGCAGGCTGTCGGACAGAACTACACATCTTAGTTTTAGTGATGAAATATGCTAGAGATAAGGAATAGTTGTATAATGAGTAATGAAGTGATATTTTTGCAGATGATAATGAATACTGATGAATAATGATAAAGAATATGCTACTATGGATAATGAAGTTTTTCTTTACAGGTGATGATAATAATGAAGTTAGTTGAAGTTATGTATTTATGCTACGTAGTTATTTAAGTATTTGTTGCAGTTTGTTCTGACAGCAGGTGTTATATTGCATAGTAGGATGATGGAAAGTTTTGGAAAAGAAAGCTATGGAACACATTTTATACATATTTCACTACTTGTTAATTCGAAGTTCACTACTTTTCAGCATAGTGTGCGTTTCTTCTTTCAGGTCAATAATCCACTTTGTATTTTCCAGGAGAAGTTTTTTCGTGATACTTACTAAACCTGTTACTTATTATACCTGTTCTAGTACTTGCATTTTTTTAACCCATTTGTGTTTATCATTTATAAATGTGATCACATATACTGCCTTGTTACATAACCTTGCTACAGCTGACTCATGACGAATGACGTTACACATTTTTTATTTACAGTAACAACCCAGTACCAATTTTTTTCTTTTTTCTCTTCTTGCTTTCTCTTATAATTACCAAAAGCAATGCTTTGCTAGCACAAAACAAAAAAAAATGTATTACCAGTCCCACATAATGTCACTAGTTTATGATAATTCTGAGTAATGCTGATCAGCAATGAATAATATGTCACTTGGAAAATAACGAATTAATTATGTTATGCTTTATAATTGGGAAAGAATGTGATTGTGTAATAATGCTTTGTAATTGGGAAAAAGCTAATGATTATTACTATTGAAATGACAAATAATTACTTAACGATGCCTTACTTTGTAACTGAAAAAGAATGCGATTGCTTCATAATGCTTTGTAAATAGGAAAAGGCTAATGATTATTACTATTGAAATGACAAATAATTAATTAACGATGCCTTACTTTGTAACTGAAAAAGAATGCGATTGCTTCATAATACTTTGTAATTAGGAAAAGGCTAATGATTCTTACTATATTGGAATAACAAATAATTAATTAACGATGCCATACTTTGTAACTGGAAAAGAATGCGATTGCTTCATAATGCTTTGTAATTAGGAAAAGGCTAATAATTAATACTATATTGGAATGACAAGTAATTAATTAACTATGGTATTCTTTGTAACTGGAAAAGAATGCGATTATTTAATAATGCTTTGTAACTAGGAAAAGAAGGATACTGATTCTATGTAAAACAATTAATGAACATTTTTCTGTAATACTACATACTTGGTACAGAAATGTTCAATCACTAGGCTATGAATGCCGCAAATGAAAACTGTAATTGTCAATATTATGTGACTTAATGTCCTTCACCTCATGAGCTAACTACCCTGAATTACTGCAATGTCCATTTGTCCTGTCTATCCTAGTGATCATGGAGCACTACCTTTGGGTTTGCACTACTTCTACGTTGGTGTGCCTTGTAAAAGCGTGGTGTTGACACGACATGCTGTCCACCACCATGAGCGATGAAGACGTTATTATGGTCCCACTGTTTGGTGTACCTAGTGTACTGCCAAAATGAGAACATGGAACATTAGTACGACAGTTCAGTGTCTTGGCTACACTGGTAAATTCTGATGGGAAAAGAACTTCAAATTGTGTCACTTGGTGTTGTACTTCTGTGGAAAGATATGGACTTTCAGAACAGCTGTGTGCAATCTAAAGTGCTACAAACATGATGCAATCCTTCCCTTTCCTATCCTAATTCTTGTCACATAGTGAAAATCATTTTTTTGCTAACATTATTTATGTTCATGAGTTATACATTTTTTTTGATTCGCTGAACTCCAGTGCGAGTACACTTATGTCACTTGTCGATATGATTTTTTGCCATTATGTTTATTTATTGCAAAAATGCGTAAGACATTTTTTCGATTTGTTCTCAAGGACAGTATGTGCACTCTTGTCTTTTATATTGTATATACATTTTTTATTATTTATTATTTTTATTTTAATGTTTTCTTCTGAACTACAGTGCATGTGCACTTATGTTGTGTGTTAATATGTTTTCTACTGAACTTCAGTGCCTGTGCATTTTCAATATGATTTGTACTCATTCTGTATATTCAATACTTCAGTACGTATGCACTTATGTCATTTGTTACTAATTATATATACATGTCGTAAATTGCTAATATGTTCTCAACTCCAGTGCGAGTACACTCATGTCACTTATCAACACGATTTTCTGCCATTCTGTTTATTTGTTCTGAAAATCCTAAAGAATTTTTTCAGTGCGTGTGCACTTTGCTATCTGTCAAATAGTTTGTATATACAGTTTTCTGATTTACTACTATGTTTTGTACTCACATCCTGTCTTTGTCTGATATATTTTGTACTCGGTGCATGTGCACAACATTTAATTTATGTACTACATTTGAATATTCTGTAAATTGTAAAAATTTCTTGCGATGGCAAGTCCAAATGACTCACCATCGCTGCCAAATTTTTGCCCCCCCAGTGGAGGGTTATGAAACACGTATGTAAGATAGCAGCGATGGTGAGGCATGTTAAAATCTTTGACCAGAGAGCCTATTTTCGTGGTTAGTCTGCGCTTGACCGCGCGAGTGTTGCGAGCAGTTCCGCAGTACTCGTCGAGTTGAGCAGTACTCAGTCAGTAGTCGTTGAGAGCAGTACAGTAGTGGTCTGGTCGTGTCACGGTCGCGAGCGGGACGCAGTCGGGGAGCGCCGACATGGCATTCTGGTCAAGATTCTGAATGAGGTATATTGTTAATTAAGGTAATCATCAGATAATGTAAAGTTTATTTATTGTAATTAATTTCCAACAATTGCCCCAATAATAATTTTGATGTCAAAAGCAACTTTACAAAAAAAATTTATTTAATTGAATTAACGATTTCATTCCACTTCCCTTAAAGACAAATTTCAGTTAAATTACAAAAAAAAGGAATATTATTTGCAATGCAGTTCCTCCAAGCTGTGCGCAACAATAAGAGCAGAAATTTGACCAGCAGTTACAATGAGGTAAGAATTTAATTCTGATTTTTGTACAGGGCCAAAGACCGATATTTCGGTTTAATTGAATTATCATTATCACTGAGATTTCATTAGCACTGAATTGTTTTTCATTATTTTTGTGGGAGCTTACACCAGAGTCAGATTGCTAATTTTTGTCTAATTGTCATTGTCAGTAAATTTATTTGCTGGGAGATTACGTTAGGTTGTATTCTTGTTAACATTCAAATTATCGTCCGGTCAACTTTTTGTGGGGAGGTTTCATTTGGCTCCCATTTCTATATAATATTGTCCTGTAAATTTTTGTGGGGAGGTTACAATGGACGGTGAGAAAATTCGAACAGAAGAGAATTGAAGCATTTGACATGTTTCTACAGAACAACTCTGAAAATCAAGTGTTCTGATAAGCTAAGGAATGAGGAAGTTCTCTGCAGAATTGACCAAGAAAGGAAAGATGTGGGTTACACGGACGAGGAGAGGTTAGGATTAGGAAGGCATGAAGGAATAATTTCCGTGGTACTAGAGGGGCCGGCCAGTGTGGCCGAGCGGTTCTAGGCGCTTCAGCCTGGAGCCGCGCGACCGCTACGGTCGCAGGTTCGAATCCTGCTTCGAACATGGATGTGTGTGATGTCCTAAGGTTAGTTAGGTTTAAGTAGTTCTAAGTTCTAGGGCACTGATGACCTCAGCAGTTATGTCCCATAGTGCTCAGAGCCATTTGAACCATTTTACTAGAGGGACCAGTTGAGAGTAAAAACTGTACCGGCAGATAAGGGAAGACGTAGGCTGCAAGCGTTACTATGACATGAAGAAATTCTGCTATTTTGGGAGAAAAATAACGCTTGACGGTCAAAGCAAGCACAAGAAGCTGAATTACTCATTCATAGTTGGCATTCCATGACACATGAATTCTGTTCATACAGAACCAAGGCCTTAATCTGAGGAACATATCTCCGAGGACGAACGTCCGGAGCACATCACTGTACGGAAGTGAATAACTGAATTATTTTCTCCCCAACTGCACCTTTTTTTCCAACTGAACAAATATAATCTTTAGTATTCTTCTGTAGCATCACTTCTTGTATGAATTATTTATCATCCAGTTTCCACTGCCACACAAGGCTACAATCCAGACAAATACACTACTGGCCATTAAAATTGCTGCACCAAGACGAAATGCAGATGATAAACGGGTATTAATTGGACAAACTGGACAACTGACATGTGATTACATTTTCACGCAATTTGGGTGCATAGATCCTGAGAAATCAGTACCCACAACAACCACATCTGGCCGTAATAACGCCCTTGATTCGCCTGGGCATTGAGTCAAACAGAGCTTGGATGGCGTGTACAGCTACAGCTGCCCATGCAGCTTCAACACGATACCACAGTTCATCAAGAGTAGTTACTGGCGTATAGGGCAGCAGTCGAACATTTTCTGTGTCCAGAAATACCCTTACAGGACCTGCAACATGCGGTCGTGCATTATCCTGCTGAAATGTAGGGTTTCGCAGGGATCGAATGAAGGGTAGAGCCACGGGTCGTAACACATCTGAAATGTAACGTCCACTGTTCAAAGTGCCGTCTATGCGAACAAGAGGTGTCAGAGACGTGTAACCAATGGTACCCCCATACCATCACGCCGGATGATACGCCAGTATCGCGATGACGAATACACGCTTCCAATGTGCGTTCACCGCGATGTCACCAAACACGGATACGATCATGATGCTGTAAACAGAACCTGGATTCATCCGAAAAAATGACGTTTTGCCATTCGTGCACGCAGGTTCGTCGTTGAGTACACCATCGCAGCCCCTCCTGTCTGTGATGCAGCGTCAGGGGTAACCGCAGCCATGGTTTCCGAGCTGATAGTCCAACTGTTCGTGCAGATGGTTGTCGTCTTGCAAACGTCCCCATCTGTAGACTCAGGGATCGAGACGTGGTTGCACGATCCGTTACAGTCATGCGGGTAAGAAGCCTGTCATCTCGGCTGGTAGTGATATGAGGCCGTTGGGATCCAGCATGGCGTTCCGTATTACCCTCATGAACCCACCGATTCCATATTCTGCTGCAGTCATTGGATCTCGACCAACGCGAGCAGCAATGTCGCGATACGATAAACCGCAATCGCGATAGGCTATAATCCGTCCTTTATCAAAGTCGGAAACGTGATGGTACGCATTTCTCCTTACACGAGGCATCACAACGACGTTTCACAACGCCGGTCAACTGCTATTTGTGTATGAGAAATCGGTTGGAAACTTTCCTCATGTCAGCACGTTGTAGGTGTCGCCACCGGCGCCAACCTTGTGTGAATGCTCTGAAAAGCTAATCATTTGAGTATCATAGCATTATCTTCCTGTCGGTTAAATTTCTTGTCTGTAGCACGTCATCTTCGTGGTGTAGCAATTTTAATGGCCCGTAGTGTATATTCGGAAAGCGCGGCCTAATATTTAAATTTGTATACTACCAAATTTCTCGTTGTCAGGAAAGGTTTCCTCACTATACCCTCTCTTTCCGGTTACTGTCAGTTATTTTACTGGCTAAATAGCAAACCTAGTCCCCTCCACCCCCCCTCCATTTTCTCACCCCCAACCACCTCAGTGAAATTCATCTGTCTCATCCAGGAAACATAATGTATACGTCAAATGAATTCGCAGTTAAGAATAAGGACTACCATCAGGTGTAGAGAGTAATGACGACAGTGAAAATTTGTGCCGGACCGAGACTCGAACCCGGATTTCCTGCTTACCGCGAGCCATCGCCTTACCATTCGGCTATCCGTGCACGACTCACGGCCAGACCCAAACTTCCGTATGTCGTCAACACTGTGTCTACGACCTGCACTCGTACTCCCATTATATATATCCCATACAGATCAGACGTCCTACTGTAAAGTCGCTTGACCGGTATTGGCAGATAAATATGAAATTGCAGTGCCTGTGTTATACATGGATGTCCAAAGAAACTTTGCATCATCAGAATACCACAGGCATTGCAATATTGTAGATTATACATGGCACATTGCCAGCAATTTATGGCGCTCCTGTCTCATTTACTAATCTAATTCTGTCAGCAATACGTGATTTAATTCGATGTTTTACTTTTGTTAAAATTCCACTTATAAACACTTACGAAGACACTATTTATTGCTTTCGACTGCTCTATCACGTCTTTTGAAGTGTGGAGGAATTACGTCATCGGCGAACAGAAGGAAAAAAAAGGTAAGTACAGTGGTTATGTTCGCAGCTCGTGGTCGTGCGGTAGCCTTCTCGCTTCCCACGCCCGGGTTCCCGGGTTCGATTCCCGGCGGGGTCAGGGATTTTCTCTGCCTCGTGATGACTGGGTGTTGTGTGATGTCCTTAGGTTAGTTAGGTTTACGTAGTTCTAAGTTCTAGGGGACTGATGACCGTAGATGTTAAGGCCCATAGTGCTCAGAGCCATCCATCCATCCTTAATCTTTCTTGTAAGGTAAGTCGTAGAGTCAGTATTGCCTCACGTGTTCCAATATTTCTACGGAATCCAAACTGATCTTCTCCGAGGTAGGCTTCTACCAGTTTTTCCATTCGTCTGTAAAGAATACGCGTTAGTATTTTGCAGCTGTGACTTATTAAACTGATAGTTGTAGAAGGGAAAATAAAACGTGGCTTGTAATAGGAGATTCCTCCGAAAGATTTTCCCCAGTTACGTACATTGTTTTTGTGACACTTCACTGGTAAATATACGAATAGAAACCGGCTGCGTTACGGCGCTGCACTCCCGAGATCGCACACGGAGGACTTGGTGCGGCGACAGCGCGACGGAACGAAACACGAGGCAGCGGGGACGGGGCGGCGGCCGGCCCAATGTTTCAGGCGCAGCGGCACTTGCCGTGGGCGGCAGGAAATGGAATGGAAAGGAAGGAAGCCTCTGCTCTGTGCGGGCGCCGTTCAGCTGAGTTGTGGCGAATCGATGCGGCCCCCTGCACGACACGCGTGGCGAGAGCGGCCATTTAAAAGCGCGGGTCTCCTCCCCCCCCCCCCCCCAATGGAATTCCCTGTCCTATCCAGGAAACATACTGTATGCGCCACCAGCAGTTTATGGCGTGGTCCGAGTGGCCGAGGGCGGAAGTACTCTCCGCGTCTGGTCTCTGTGCACTTTACTTAAACACTGGTCGCAGCAGTCCTCTCGGCCTTCGTGTTTCGCAGAATGGATACAGGGAAGTCAACGAAAGATGACTCCTCTCCCCTGCCCCCTCTCTCCCCCCCCCCCCGGCCTCCCGGGTCTGTATATTAGCATAGATAATGTTAACGACTTTCAGAGATTGGTCTTATCAGTAATAAGTTTCCTTTAATTTACGTCTATGGTCACAAACTTTTTGTTAACGGATTACCGGTTTCGGTCTTTAATGACCATCATCAGATCTGCAGCAAAAATGGGAAAAACATAAATACACTCGCAAACTGTAAACAGCTTAAGAACAATACATAGACGATGATGAAAAGTGGTACTGACAAAATTTACATTCGTGCGCTTTAAATATGAAGCGGCATACCTGTTTCATAAAAACAAAGTCCTAATGTACTGCAGCTATAGTGTCATCGTCAAATATTAAATGCGGAATCAGCACCAGCATCGTCAAATACATATAATTAACATCACTTGCACGAGTCATGTTGTCAGTATTGAGTGCATCATCACATATTTACTCCGCTTTCATACGTTTTACTCATGACTAGTACGTTCTTGTTCCTTCTCTATTCATTTCATAAACTGCATTAATCAGATAATGTGGATCATCCACTGTTACGGAATTTTATTGTTCTTTTCTTGCAGCGGGGTGCCGCAGGGTACGAGGCGCCCTCTGCCAGTCACGTTCCTCCAACCAGCTCCCGCCTGTGCGGAATTCTGGCGTTAGCACTAACAGGGGACGCTGATTATGTGCACCACTGTGTTTTCTTTCATTTGTGGCTCCTTTAGTGATTTGTTTTACAGTTGTTTAATTTTACCACGTGCACTGTCAACGGTGTATAATATTTATGTCATTATCTAGAATATTGGGACTTGAGCACAAGTCAAACCACTGTTTTTAACTCTTCCTCTTTTTAACAATATTACTTTTGTCGTGTTCTTCTTTTTTATTGCTTTTTATTACTGTAATGCCTTTTATACGTTATGAGCTTATTACAGACTTCAACTATTGTATCCCCCTTTATTTTCGGTGTTTCAATTAATTATTGAAAACTAGTGTACGCCGACATTAGGGACATCTGGTGAACTTACGAGGTGCATTCAAGTTCTAAGGCTTCCGGTTTTTTTTTCTCCGGACTGGAAAGAGATAGAAACATGCGCATTGTTTTAAAATGAGGCCGCGTTCATTGTCAATACGTCCCAGAGATGGCACCACCGTATGGCAGATGGAATTTTACCGCCAGCGGCGAGAATGAGAACTGTTTTAAATACTTAAAATGGCAACGTTTTCCTTACTTGAACAGCGTGCAATCATTCGTTATCTGAATTTGGGTATTGTGAAACCAATTGAAATTCATCGACAGTTGAAGGAGACATGTAGTGATGGAGCTATGGATGTGTCGAAAGTGCGTTCGTGGACAAGCCGGTCTGACGACATGATCGAGAAAGTGGAGAGAATTGTTTTGGGGGATCGCCGAATGCCTGTTGAACAGATCGCCTCCAGAGTTGGCATTTCGGTGGGTTCTGTGCACACAATCCTGCATGACGACCTGAGAATGCGAAAAGTGTCATCCAGGTGGGTGCCACGAATGCTGACGGACGACCACACGGCTGCCCGTGTGGCATGTTGCCAAGCGATGTTGACGCACACCGACAGCGTGAATGGGACTTTCTTTTCGTCAGTTGTGACAATGGATGAGACGTGGATGCCATTTTTCAATCCAGAAACAAAGCGCCAGTCAGCTCAATGGAAGCGCACAGATTCACCGCCACCAAAAAAATTTCGGGTAACCGCCAGTGCTGAAAAAATGATGGTGTCCATGTTCTGGGACAGCGAGGGCGTAATCCTTACCCATTGCGTTCCAAAGGGCACTACGGTAACAGGTGCATCCTACGAAAATGTTTTGAAGAACAAATTCCTTCCTGCAATGCAACAAAAACGTCCGGGAAGGGCTGCGCGTGTGCTGTTTCACCAAGACAACGCACCCGCACATCGAGCTAACGTTACGCAACAGTTTCTTCGTGATAACAACTCTGAAGTGATTCCTCATGCTCCCTACTCACCTGACCTGGCTCCTAGTGACTTTTGGCTTTTTCCAACAATGAAAGACACTCTCCGTGGCCGCACGTTCACCAGCCGTGCTGCTATTGCCTCAGCGATTTTCCAGTGGTCAAAACAGATTCCTAAAGAAGCCTTCGCCGCTGTCATGGAATCATGGCGTCAGCGTTGTGAAAAATGTGTACGTCTGCAAGGCGATTACGTCGAGAAGTAACGCCAGTTTCATCGATTTCGGGTGAGTAGTTAATTAGAAAAAAAAATCTGAGGCCTTAGAACTTGAATGCACCTCGTACAACACAAACATCTTGTGGCTACTGTACGGCAGCTTGTTTTAAACAGTAGTGGTACTGACAACATGACTCGTGCATGTTATGTTATTTATATGTATTTGACGATGCTGGTGCTGATTCCGCACTTAACATTTGACGATGCCCACTATGGCTGCAGTACATTAGGACTTTGTTTTTATGAGACAGGTATGACTTCATATTTAAAGCGCACAAATGTAAATTTTGTCAGTAGCACTTTTCATTATGGTCATGTCTTGTTCTTAAGCCGAATACAGTTTGGGAATGTATTTATGTTTTTCCCATTTTTGCTGCAGATCTGATGATGGTCATTAAAGACCGAAACCGGTAATCTGTTAACAAAAGGTTTGTGACCATAGACGTAAACTAAAGGAAACTTATTACATATACGGATCACTGTTTTATCGCCACGATGTCGCAGCTTGTGAAACTAATCAGTAATTACACTGTCCAGTCACATTAATGTGACCTCCTGTCAAAAGTAGATCTGCTAATGCCGAACATTGTCGGATACTGGTCACCCTATGTTATATAACAATACCGAGATATTGGCATGCACGTCCAGCTATTGGGACAGTGTTATTAAGGAGGCTGTTGAGATTAAATTAGCAAGCAACCTTGTAAACAGGCATGGAGGTTTTTGTTTAAACTCTGCTTGGAATCCTGCTCTCTCCCTTGTCAAAAAACAGACGGACAGAGTCAATGTTACCTCACCTGCTAGTTCACAGTCTTTCCCTACCGATACCTCTGACTTTGGTCATCATTGGTGGCACTAGTGTGTAGTGTGTATCATTGTTATCTTTCCTGAATTACTGTAAGAAACGAGCTTTTCAATTTGCTTGTACACCGCCTGTCCGTTGCAGTTTGTGCCTTGAAAATGGCGGGATGTGCTCCCGCCGAAATATCAGCGGTCGCTGTAAATATTACCTGGCTGAATTCCCGTAAGTTGTTTGAAAATTGTATACGCTAGGAGAAACTCAGGTCTCACTCCTTTCAAAAGTCTGAAAACGAACTTTCGTAGCGCAGACCGGAGCGAGACGCGCAGAAGGGAGACAAAGAAGTTCTGGAAGGTACCGCCAGGGATGTAGGGCCATGCAGACTCCAGTACCGTGGCGAGCTGTGCTACGTTTCTCGGCTGTGCGTCCATAGCGCGTACAGTCCAGTCGAAATGGTTCCACAAGCAGATGATTGGTTTAACCTTCTGTCGGGCACGGTGTTTGTCGCAGCGAGATCGGGCGCGGTGTACAAAATTGATCACACCGTTTATTCTCGTGATCATTTATTAAATTCTGTTCACAAAACATATAATAAGTGCCAAATATATTTAAAGAAAGACAAAGATGACATACGAGCACAACTGCAGTAGAAATATTCATCATTCAGATTTCTTATCGTCAATGTTGGGCTTTAGTAACAAATGATAAAAACGTCCCTTTCTCATTTACTTCTTTATTATATTTCACTAATAAAACACATTACAAATGCCAACTATCTTTACAGAAAGGCTATTATGACACTGGAGCAGAACAACAATGATATTACAACTCATTCATTTGTTTCATCGTCACTTTTTGAGTGTGGTAACAAATGGTAACAAATGCGGAATTTTTCCGCATTCAGAGCAAAAAGGTTCAATGTGCATCAAACAGATAGGCTTCTGACACATTTTGCAACAATATTTTGTCAGTCTTTTTTTCTGTGCAGGTATTACACCTTTTCCTCTTGATCCCAATCCCTTGTTCCTCGTTTCTGCTTGTGTCTTCTGCTTTTTCTTCACACGTTGGCCTATGTTGTTGTAGCCGCAGTTGAAGATCTCTGCGAATTCCTGAGGTGTCCAAGCATCTACGAACCAAGTGAGGTAGAACTAACGCATATGAGAGTTGCTTCAGGAATCCTTTTCATCGGATAAAATTCTCGTTGTTGTCACAGTAAATTACTTGTGAATTGATTCCACTCGTATTGATCAGTGCAAAAAATATGACCATGGGCCAACGGCACAGATTTCTTGCTACATTGTATAAGCGGTCAACTTATCTGTAGTGTCGACTCCACCTTTGGTGCTATTGTAAAACGTGACAATGGATGGCTTCTGTTTATCTCCAGTGTCAGCATCTACTGAATTATCTCCGTGCAGAGTTGATGCCAAGATAACACACTTCCCCTTTTTAGGAACGTAGGAAACTAGAGTACAGGCTTTCTTGAAGCCAAAAAGTGAACTATGGTCAGCCCTGCCTTTACTGGTAGCAAACTCCAGAGGAATCTCACGCTTGTTTTTCCTCATCGTCCCAACAAAAGAAAGATTTTTTCTTCTTAGCTCTTCTATCAAACCAATACTAGTAAACCAATTGTCTGCTGTCATATTTCGACCTGACTGATAAATTGGTTCACATAGTCGCAGAACAACATCTGAATGTTTATTGCTAACGTGGCACAATCATTCTGGCTGCAGCCCGGCATATATTTCCAGATTATAGAGATAAAATACTTGGGAATCCACAAGAGCATATATCTTAATTCCATATTTGTTTGGTTTGCTAGGTATGTATTGGCGAAAACTGCACCTTCCACGGAATCCTTCAAGTTTCTCATCTACTGTAACGTTTTCTCCGAGGATGTAGAATTTCTGGCAATTCTGTACAAACAGAGAAAATATTTCCCGAATCGCTGTTATCTTGTCTAATTTTCTCCTTTCATCGCGAGTCACACGATTGTCAAATCTGAGACACCGCATGATGAATTTGAAACATTTTATGTTCATAACGAGACGAAATTTTTAAATTCCATCCCCATCACTTCCCCACAGATTATCTGAGCTTTGTCTGTTACTTTTGTTAACACCAGCCAAAAACAGAAGACCAATGAAAGCTTGTAATTCAATAATATCTGTAGGTTTTACGTCTCTCTCTCGCTGAAAAGAAGCTTTAATGCTCTCAATATACTGATTGGTATACAGAACTATAATCGACAAAATGTCGTTATCTATGAGGCAATTTCAACATTCCAAAGGCGTTCTCAATACTTTCGCCGCACCTATAGGACCAGGTAACTTTCGAATAATATTGTGGGCCCTGAAACGTACTCTCTGCGATAGTGTAACTTTATTCCGTTTTGTCTCTTTGTCCCTTCCAGTATAATAATGCTAGCTTTCTTCAAGTACTTCCTCATCGTTTTCACTCTGGTTTTCTCCTGTTTCTGAATCTTCCTGCCGAACTTCAACTGCGTCATCACAATCTGTGTCTACTTCATCTTCAAAATCCTCTTGAACTTCATCATTACCCTATTCGAACAACATTTTTTGTATTTCTGCAACATGATTTGGGTCAAGGAGGTTATACGTCTTACTGTAGCCTGCCATGATCAAGTGTCTCACACCTAAAATGGTAAAATTCCTATAAAATAACGCAATCAGGCGCAGTGTATCAATTTGATACCTGATACTCAAATATTCTTAATTGACGATTAAACGGTCCAAAAAGAAAATAAGTGCATTACACATTGTATATTAACATTGTACTACTTACTAAGTTATGTTGATAACCAAAGAAATGAATTGTTGAATTGCAACACGAACGGGCGCAGTGTATCGAACTGATCAATCACCACACATATCGACAACAGAGTAGTCGTATCTACACTGAAGCACACAACAACGACAAGGGTTCGGAAAAGGCTAGCTACTAGCGAGTAGGCGTCAGTGCTGCCACACGTTGACAAATAATTTACAGTAAACTTCGAGGTGTATCAATTTGAACAGCCGCGCACGACGGAAGGTTAAGTCCGGGGAGTTCAGTGGGCAGGGGAGTGCGGTGAACTTACGGCGCTCACCGAACTACGCACGTACACTGTGTGCAGTTTGATACGTTGCTCTGTCCTGCTGATAGATGCCATCGTGCCGAGGAAAAACAAATTGCAAGTAGGGTGATGATCCGCAAGTATAGAGGCATACTTGTATTGGACCGCTATGCCTTACAGAATGATGATAGCACCCAGAGAATGCCACGAGAACATTCCCCAGACCGCAACGCTCCCTCCTCCGATCTGGACCCTTCTCACGATTATTGAACGATGTCTGCTTTCAGACATTTCACGCCGATGGAGCATTAAACGTGAGTCGTCTGAAAACATCTAATGTCGGCACTCAATGGTCGTCAACTTGCGGCACTGGTGTGCAAATTGCAGGTTTCGTCGACGATAAAAATGGTTCAAATGGCTCTGAGCACTATGGGACTTAACATCTGTGGTCATCAGTCCCCTAGAACTTTGAACGACTTAAACCTAACTAACCTAAGGACATCACACACATCCATGCCCGAGGCAGGATTCGAACCTGCGACCGTAGCAGTCCCGCGGTTCCGGACTGGAAGTATACATCCACGGCTACATCCCGATCTAAGTAAGATACACTGATGTGCAAAACTTATTAGTACACAGGGTAACTAAAGAAATAATCAATGAGACGAGAAAAAGTCACCGTATTATTCAAAGACAATAATTACAGCGAAATCACACAGATTCATTGCGGTCCCCTGGACAAGAGGCGGGGTATGGATCTTAATACACTACTGGCCATTAAAATTGCTACACCACGACGATGACATGCTACAGACGCGAAATTTAACCGACATGGAGAAGATGCTGTATTGTGCAAATGAATAGCTTTTCAGAGCATTCACACTAGGTTGGCGCCGGTGGCTACACCTACAACGTGCTGAGATTGAGGAAAGTTTCCAACCGATTTCTCATACACAAACAGCAGTTGACCGGTGTTGCCTGGTGAAACGTTGTTGTGATGCCTCGTGTAAGCAGGGGAAATGCTTACCATCACGTATCCGACTTTGATAAAGGTCGGATTGGCCTACCGCGATTGTGGTTTATCGTATCGCGACATTGCTGCTTGCGTTGGTAGAGATCCAATGACTGTTACCAGAATATGGAGTCGGTGGGTTCAGGAGGGTAATACGGAACGCCGTGCTGGATCCCAACGGCTTCGTATCACTAGCAGTCGAGATGACAGCCATCTTATCCGCATGGCTGTAACGGATCGTGCAGCCACGTCTCTATCCCTGAGTCAATCGATGGGGACGTTTGCAAGAGAACAACCATATACACCAACAGTTTGACTACCTTTGCAGCAGCGTGGACTATCATCTCTGAGACCATGGCTGCGGTTACCCTTGACGCTGGATCACAGGAGCGCCTGCGAAGGTGTACTCAACGACGAACATCGGTGCAAGAATGGCAACATGGAATTTTCGGATGAATTCAGGTTCTGTTTACAGCATCATGATGGTCGCATGCGTGTTTGGCGACATCGCGGTGAACGCACGTTGGAAGCGTGTATTCGTCTTCGCCATATTGGCGTATCACCCGGCGTGATGGTATGAGGTGCCATTGGTTACACGTCTCGGTCACCTCTTGTTCGCATTGAGGGCACTTTGAACCGTTGACGTTACATTTCAGATGTGTTACGACCCGTGGCTCTACCCTTCATTCGATCCCTGCGAAACCCTACATTTCAGCAGGATAATGCACGACCGCATGTTGCAGGTCCTGTACGGGCCTTTCTGGATAGAGAAAATGTTAGACTGCTACCCTGGCCAGCACATTCTCCGGATATCTCACCAATTGAAAACATGTGGTCAATAGTGGCTGAGCAACTGGCTCGTCACAATACGCCAGTCACTACTCTTGATGAACTATGGTACCGTGTTGAAGCTGCATGAGCACCTGTACCTGTACCCGTCATCCAAGCTCTGTTTGAGTCAATGCCCAGGCGTATCAAGGCCGTTATTACGACCAGAGGTGGTTGTTATGGGTACTGATTTATCAGAATCTATGTCCCCAAACTGCGCGAAAATGTAATCACATGTCAGTTCTAGTATAATATATTTGTCCAATGAATACCCGTTCATCATCTGCATTTCTTCTTGGTGTAGTAATTTTAATGGCCAGCAGTGTAGGTTGTGAGATGACAAATGCATGCATTGCAACTGGCTCCCATGCTGGGCACAAGATTGATAAGGAGTTTCTCTGGTAGGGAGTTCCATTTCTCCACCAGCGCGGTTGACAACTGACGACTACTGGATGGCCGCCGGTGCATCTGCGCGAGCTGCAATACGTCTCCCCAACCCATCGCACACGTTCTCAATGACATTTAAGTCGGGGGAACGGGAAGACTAGTCCCAATATCCTCGCTTTCTAAGAGCTCCTCCACCTCAGTGATCGATGCTTCCTTGTATGGTCAATTCATGAAAAGGTAGTCAGGGCCGAATACACCTGAAAAGACACAGAGGGGAAAGTACAGTCTTAGAATACCGTTCTCGCTGAGTGTACCATGTTCAAAGTTTTGGAGGTCAGTATACCCATGTGACATTGTGCCTGCCCCCAACATAACACCTGCACCCCCAAAACGACCACGTTCGACAATGTTGGAAGTGCTCTCATATGGCGAGAGGTGTGAATACGCAATGCACCCAGGAACAACGTCGAATATGATCGTTTTTGTATTCTAGGTGTTACGGAGTTGTCAGGCATAATGTTGCAGAGTCGTTCTGACTCCCAAATCTTTGAGCACAGTAGCGCATCGCACTTGCGACGAACGTCTAGAGTTGATAGATCATGTTATACGGAACAAATTTTGCTACACACAAAATGATCGCTTACGTTTCCCAGCGATGCTAGGCGTCTTTTAGCATTCGCCAGCTCTAGGACAGGCAGTATTCACTGAACTAGAACCTTCTGCTAAACAGGTGTGCAGGATACTATCTATCTGAGTAAACTGCCAAGCATGATTATCAGCAACGAAATTCTAAAAACGAGACTCTCCAAGCGGAGAATGACATTTTAGAAGCGAACCACCTAAAACGCGGAGCACGTGACGGGGTGATAGGCGCGCGCACCTATCTCCCCCCCCCCCCCCCCCCCCCACACACATAGCATTCAACTGCCATACAGTACCTACAATGTCCCCACCTCTCGGAGGCGTAACTGATCTTAAACGCTACCTAGCGTCGCCGAGAAGCTTCAGCAAAAATTTCGTCTCTGACAAAAGTTGTTCCCCATGATCCGTCAGCCCTAGACGTTTATCGAATGCGCTTTGAAACATCCTGTATATTTCAAACATCAAGTTAAACGCAGCTCTGGACAGACTATTTAACGAGACAGTTATTTTGGTATCCAATGACTCAATAGTTTTCGAGATCAGACGTGACACGTTCTAAGCTGTTTCCCGAATTGAAAATTGGAGACTGTCAAGAGGTGACGCCTTGCCGCAGTGGTAACACCGGTTCCCGTCAGATCACCGAAGTTGAGCGCTGTCGGGCTTGGCTAACATTTAGTTGGATCGCCTTCCGGGTCTACCGAATGTTGCTGCAAGTGGGGTGTAATCAGCCCTTTTGAGGCGAACTGAGGAGCTACTTCATTGAGAAGTAGCGCCACCGATCACTAAAACTGGAAAAGGCTTACCACATGACCCTCCACATCCGCATCCGGTGACATCTAAGGGCTCAGGATGACATGGCGGCTGGTCGGTGCCGTAGAGCCTTGAAGGCCTGTCCGGACAGTGCTTTTATATATATATATATATATATATATATATATATATATATATATATATATATATATATATATATATATATATATGGCATTACAAAAAGGTACGGCCAAACTTTCAGAAAACATTCCTCACACACAAAGAAATAAAATATGTTATGTGGACATGTGTCCGGAAACGCTTACTTTCCATGTTACAGCTCATTTTATTACTTCTCTTCAAATCACATTAATCATGGAATGGAAACACACAGCAACAGAACGTACCAGCGTGACTTCAAACACTTTGTTACAGGAAATGTTCAAAATGTCCTCCGTTAGCGAGGATACATGCATCCACCCTCCGTCGCACGGAATCCCTGATGCGCTGATGCAGTTCTGGAGAACAGCGTATTGTATCACAGCCGTCCACAATACGAGCACGAAGAGTCTCTACATTTGGTACCGGGGTTGCGTAGACAAGAGCTTTCAAATGCCCCCATGAATGAAAGTCAAGAGGGTTGAGATCAGGAGAGCGTGGAGGCCATGGAATTGGTCCGCCTCTACCAATCCATCGGTCATCGAATCTGTTGTTGAGAAGCGTACGAACACTTCGACTGAAATGTGCAGGAGCTCCATCGTGCATGAACCGCATTTTGTGTCGCACTTGTAAAGGCACATGTTCTAGCAGCACAGGTAGAGTATCCCGTATGAAATCATGATAACGTGCTCCATTGAGCGTAGGTGGAAGAACATGGGGCCCAATCGAGACATCACCAACAATGCCTGCCGAAACGTTCACAGAAAATCTGTGTTGATGACGTGATTGCACAATTGCGTGCGGATTCTCGTCAGCCCATACATGTTCATTGTGAAAATTTACAATTTGATCTCGTTGGAATGAAGCCTCATCCGTAAAGAGAACATTTCCACTGAAATGAGGATTGACACATTGTTGGATGAACGATTCGCAGAAGTGTACCCGTGGAGTCCAATCAGCTGCCGATAGTGCCAGCACACGCTGTACATGGTACGGAAACAACTGGTTCTCCCGTAGCACTCTCCATACAGTGACGTGGTCAACGTTACCTTGTATAGCAGCAATTTCTCTGACGCTGACATTAGGGTCATCGTCAACTGCACGAAGAATTGCCTCGTCCATTGCAGGTGCCCTCGTCGTTCTAGGTCTTCCCTAGTCGCGAGTCATAGGCTAGAATGTTCCGTGCTCCCTAAGACGCCGATCAATTGCTTCGAACGTCTTCCTGCCGGGACACCTTCGTTCTGGAAATCTGTCTCGATACAAACGTACCGCGCCACGGCTATTGCCCCGTGCTAATCCATACATCAAATGGGCATCTGCCAACTCCGCATTTGTAAACATTGCACTGACTGCAAAACCACGTTCGTGATGAACACTAACCTGTTGATGCTACGTACTGATGTGCTTGATGCTAGTACTGTAGAGCGATGAGTCGCATGTCAACACAAGCACCGCACCGAAGTCAACATTACCTTCCTTCAATTGGGGCAACTGGCGGTGAATCGAGGAAGTACAGTACATAATGACGAAACTAAAATGAGCTCTAACATGGAAAGTAAGCGTTTCCGACACATGTCCATATAACATATTTTCTTTCTTTGTGTGTGAGGATTGTTTCCTGAAAGTTTGGCCGTACCTTTTTGTAACACCATGTATATATATATATCAGCAGCATAACTTTAGCCTTAATCAAAATGACGAGTAGATTTCTGACATGCTTAGAAATACCATAGAAATCTATAGCACACATGAGTATATGAGTTTTTACGTGATTATTGTGAGAGACAGAGCCTTCAAAGTGACTATCTATCGCCACGGAGAGTACAGCGACTGGGTCACAACTTTGACCCTTAACCATCAGATGCAAACTAAATTAAACCAGGCAATAGTCGCTGTGTGATTAGCCTTGGCCACAGGGAGGCACTAAAGACAGGATACAAGAATATGGCACATATGTACCGAAACCTATCTAGGCCTGTGTATTAACCGGTCAAGCCTTGTGTATTAACGGAAACGTATACAGAAAAAAAATATATATATACAAGAATTTGCACTTTGGTCCACGTTAATCTAAAGGCGCCCTGTAAGTACTTGGATTAGGCACATGAGGGTAAGAGGAAGGCAAGTGCCTAAGCACTGTCAAGTCCATACTAAACTTCGGGTTTAGGTCAATTGTACCTGCTTGTTGAAATTCATACAGGACTAGAGTACACAATATGACGGAACTAGGTCATTCAGTGAGTGAGACGATGGATATGTTTCGGCAGGAGTGTAACTGGACTATCTACTGTTGGAGCAAATTGTACCTAGCTCGGCTCTGGAAACAGGCAACAGTCAGTAAGTTGCCACCCAGCACGTTGCGACTGTTAGCCCAGTATGGAACAGTGGAAACTGTACTCTGCCACGTAGCTTATGGTGATTTATAGACAATTATTGACATAATTTTTTTTACGGCAGAGACTACATTCTTGGAAACAATCAAGTTTACTCCACGTTATTTCCAATTTCCAGAGGAGTAAGGCTGCTGAGTAATGTGCTTTTAAAACACTGTACGACTATACGCATAATGTAGGCGGGACCGAAGAGTATTGAATCTCTTATTTCAATATCTTTACTATAACCTGGGATTCTAGATAGAGCGCTGTTTAGGTTGTGTGATATTCGTAGAAGATTACCTGTCATGGCGGGGATGACGTCAGTGTAAACATTTTACATTCGACTGACCATGATACTCACATCCTTACGTTTTAGTTTCTTTTGAGCCGCGTTGAAATTACTGTTCTCGCGACACGGACGGAGACAACAGTTAAGAGGCACGATCTGATCTTTGACAGCAATACCAGTCTTGTTAACCGCAACCATCCCCGAGATATCCATCTTGTAGGGTTGTTCTCATTATTAGTCTCTCATAATTCTTCATCGTCAAGGCATGATCTTGTGCAACCACTCTTCTATCTTCTGACTCCGCTCTAGTGCTTTCTGTTTTACGCCAGCCACGTATCTACAAATATTTAAATTTTCCAGGTGGATTGGATAGAGGACATGCAAAATGTGGTGTCACCGCCAGACACCACACTTGCTAGGTGGTAGCCTTTAAATCGGCCGCGGTCCGTTAGTATACGTCGGACCCGCGTGTCGCCACTATCAGTGATTGCAGACCGAGCGCCGCCACACGGCAGGTCTTGAGACACTTCCTAGCACTCGCCCCAGTTGTACAACCGACTTTGCTAGCGATGGTTCACTGACAAAATACGCTCTCATTTGCCGAGACGATAGTTAGCATAGCCTTCAGCTACGTCATTTGCTACGACCTTACCAGTTACTATTGATACTGTAATCATGTACCGTCAAGAGCGACGTTCATCATTAATGGATTAAAGTTAAGTATTCCACCAGCTACGTCCGTTTTTCTAAAGTGTAATTTCCTTGTCCTGTTCCAGACCTCACGCCAGCCTGCGTGAGTTAAAACGCGTGCCTTTCGGCTTCCTCTAGTATACCGGTGTTGGCTCTCCTGCCAACTCACAACACTTCTGACTCCACGTTTCTTTTTAGCATATTCTCAGTTTCCGTTTTGTTCTCAATTTGCAGAAATGAGTCACTATTATAACGATTATGATGATGATTATAATTACTAATTTTCCAAGTAGTTCTGTTTGGTATTTAATTTCCTAGTTCTTCACACGTTAGATTTTAATATCTTTCGTGATGTTGACGGTGAAACGTACTCGAGGACTTTCGAGAGATCTTCGTATTTGAAGCTATTCTGTACACTAATTGTGAATTGTCCTTCCTCCAGGAAAAAGAAAAAACACAACAATTGCGCTTTCCAGAATGAAGGGAAATCCACCAAGCCTACACACGACACGCCGAAGCATGTATCCCTCCAACAATATGTTTCTTTGACAAAGTGGAGTACTATGTTCACGAAACAGGTCAGCGGAATTTAGTTCCCTACTAATCACAGCACGAATCGCCACGACGCGTATTCCAGGTCCCATCACAGCTACCGCAGCGTCATCAAACGGCACAGTGCCATCCTCCTCGCACTGTTAGATCTCCACCGGCTGCGCGGCTTGCGTACCGCCTGACCTTCCAAAACACGCGCAGTCGCGCGGAATGAGCGAGCATGCGTACACAGCGCCGGACCCGAAAGCAATCATCCACTTCGCGAGAGCGTCGGAAATACGAAAACAGGGAAGAGAGCGTAACAGTGCCCGACCGCCGGGGTTGGTACGGTCAGGCGCAGGGGGCTGGAAAAACACGCGGCGTGGGAACCTAGCCTCTGTGGTGGTGGTGAGGGTGGGGGTAGGTGGCGGGAGGGGGTGCGGGCTGCAACTATTATGCAAAGCGAGCGGGCGAGGCATGCGTAGCGCTTCCAGACCTGCCGCCGGAGAATGGTAAAAAGGGGCGAAGGGGGAAACTCGGGAAATACAACACACAACGGCGGCGGAAGAATACAAAACTTGCGAGCCCCGGCAACTGTGTGGGGGCGCTGAATATGAGTGGGGTGAGGCCTGGGACACTGCGGTGAACAGCAAGAGGGAAAAATTACGGCTTTAGAACGGGGTATGTTGACGCTACAGTGGTGGTGCTGGCGAAAATAGCCAAATTTTACAATGCTCTGAAAGATAAACATTGGACGTAAAAAAATGCTGGATATTACACTTTTCGACATCGCCATCAAAAAAATTGTTAAAATGGCTCTGAGCACTATGGGACTTAACATCTATGGTCATCAGTTCCCTTGAACTTAGAACTACTTAAACCTAACTAACCTAAGGACATCGCACACATCCATGCCCGAGGCAGGATTCGAACCTGCGGCCGTAGCAGTCGCGCGGCTCCGGACTGAGCGCCTAGAACCGCTAGACCACCGCGGCCGGCGACATCGCCATCCCTGACAAAAGATGCTATAGATTATAAAATGAAATACTTAGACGGCCGCAGTGGCTGAGCGGTTCTAGGCGCTTCAGTCTGGAACCGCGCGACCGCTACGGTCGCAGGTTCGAATCCTGCCTCGGGCATGGATGTGTGTGATGTCCTTAGGTTACTTAGGTTTAAGTAGTTCTAAGTTCTAGGGAACTGATGACCTCAGATGTTAAGTCTCATAGTGCTCAGAGCCATTTTTTTTTAAATACTTAAAAGCGTAGAAACCGCACGCAAGTGAATATTGGACGCTGCAGGTGTGTCCATATGTAAGCAATACACACACAGCATGCATCGAAAAGGTTAGAGATAAATAAATTGATTGATATAATATATTTACAATATAAAAAAATTAAAGAGTTAGTAGCGTACGTGACAGGCACTGATGACTTTTGTACTTAATGCGTGTGTACATTAGCTTGTGTTTGTGGAACCATGGCAGTACAAAAATAAAGAACTAAACAATTACAGGTAATGTAGTGCAATAATTGTTACATGAATAAACAGACGACAGCGCTACAAACATACATGCCAGGCACAAATGAACCTGGGAAGTTGTAGCTGTGTACATGAACTGAATTACTGATTGTGTATTTGTAGGATAATAAAGCGCGCAGGTGGATGAATGTATCTTATTATTGTCTTTTTGAAAGGGTTTAGGGTGCCAGGAAATCTTGAAACTGTGGCGTTTAGGGTGACAGGAAATCCTGAAATTGTGGAAGAAAAGTAGTAGAATAACAAGTTGTGCAGGTGGATGTATATGTGTTATTTTTGTCCTTTTGAACGGTTTAGGGCACCAAGATGTCCTGAAATTGTGTAAGAAAAGATTTTTTGCCGATTTAGTTTGTTCCCAAAGCATTTGAAGTGGCGATTTTTGCTAGTGAATGAAAGTCTCTATTCAAGGAGATACATCTCCGACCCCTTGTCAGCAATATGTAACACTGGAAATGTGTCACCGATACCACGAAACGAGTGTTCACGATGGGCAGTGTGTGACGCAAAGCAAGACCGGTTAAATTTTTTGAGTCAGAGGGCATCGTATGTCCTTCGTAGCGAGTTGCAAAGTTTCTCTGTGTTTCTCCTATGCAGAAACGAGAACAAGAGCATGTGAGTCTATATATGCCGGAATTTTGATGCGTAGTTACTGTTGCGAATAATTTTACTTTGCAGTTTATTGTCTGAAATGATTTGCAAGTTGGTATGACGCATATTTTAGGAATGGAAGTGTTGCAAATTTTGGTATTTCTTATCTAGCTCGCTACCGCGATAATTTCTTCAACTAGGATCTTTGTGAGGCAAGGATTATATCCACTATTTTGGTCTATAGATTTAATTATTTTCATCCGCAATGGATATGCGGAAGTTGTAAATTTATTAACGCTGGAGATATTCGTCGCTCGGTTGCCATTTAAGCACAGCGCAGGAAAGCGTGACCAAAGATTTTACTTGGAGTGCTTGTCTTCGCTCGACAACAGAGCAGGTGTCGCTACCGTACACGTGACATAACGGGCCACGTACCGCACATTGGTTGTAATGAATCTAATAGAATAGGCTTGCTGCTCTAATTTCGAGAGTGTCAATGGCCGCGACGGGGAAATCAGTGACATGGGAACTGACACAGAAGCTCGCTGTAGGAGTTGTTCTGCGCGCACCTTTCACGAACTGAGCAGGAAAAGGTGGAAAATGATGGTGCCCTCCGCCAAATACCGTAAAGTGGTTTGTGGAGTACAATTTTGGATGTAACTACAATATGCATGTAATAAGGGGTTCAAATGGTTCAAATGGCTCTGAGCACTATGGGACTTAACATCTGAGGTCATCAGTCCCCTATAACTTACAAGGGAACTTCCCCATCTCACCCCCCTCAGATTTAGTTGTAAGTTGGTACATTGGATAGGCCTTGAAAAACTGAACACAAATCAATCGAGAAAACAGGAAGAAGTTGTGTGGAACTATGAAAAAAATAAGCAAAATATACAAACTGAGTAGTCCATGCGCAAGATTGGCAAAATTAAGGAGAGTATGAGATCAGGAACGCCATGGTCCCGTGGTTAGCGTGAGCAGCTGCGGAACGAGAGGTCCTTGGTTCAAGTCGTCCCGTTTAGTGTCTGTGTTTTGCGACCGCACCGCAAAACCGTGCGATTAGTAGACGAAAGGACGTGCCTCTCCAATGGGAACCGAAAACATTTGATCGCAAAGTCACAGGTCAACCGATTCCTCCACAGGAAAACACGTCTGATACATTCTATACGACATTGGTGACGGCATGTGCGTCACACGACAGGAATATGTTGTCGTCCCACCTAACTTGTACACTTGGCGAATGGGTAAAAAGATTCTTCTACCTTACCCGGTTTAGGTTCTCTTATGGATGTGATAATCACTCCGAAAAAAGTGATCGCATAGGACGGACGGACATATAATAATTGTCTAAAAATAAAAAATTGAACTTCTCAGTCGAGGGAAGACTTGAACCAAGGACCTCTCGCTCCGCAGCTGCTCACGCTAACCACGACACCACGGCGCTCCTGAGCTGAGACTGCCCTTGATGTTGCTTATCTTGCACATGGACTACTCAGTTTGTATATTTTGCTTATTTTTTTCATAGTTCCACACAACTTCTTCCTGTTTTCTCAATTGATCTGTATTCAGTTTTTCAAGGCCTATCCACTGTGCCAACTTATAACTAAATGTGAGAGGGGTGCGATGGGGAGGTTCCCTTGTTAGAACTACCTAAACCTAACTAACCTAAGGACATCACACACATCCAACCCCGAGGCAGGATTCGAACCTGCGACGGTAGCGGTCGCGAGGTTCCAGAATGAAGCGCCTAGAACCGCTCGGCCACCACGGCCGGCCGTAATAAGAGGAAAGAAGATCATTTGTAAGTGATGAGAGAGAGGAAAAAATCTTGGTTGGGAAATATACTGCGTAGGAATGTTTGCAACAAAGAATTATAGAGGGAAAAGCGGAAGGACTGAGGAAAAGGCAGGAAGAGTAAGGGAAGAAGACGAACTTAACGGACGGGTGAAGGAAGATGCTCAGAACAGGAAGCGATGGACAGCGTCCAATTGAAAGCTGTCTTAAGACAGATACACTACAGAAAAAAGAATGTTCCGCGGTGAAAAGCGCTGCTGAAGTTTCGACTTATATTCTCGCGTTTACTGACATTTAGTTGTCAGTGAAAACAGTTTATTCTTATCTATTTGCCGTCAAGATGTAAACAGAAGTGATATATTTAATATATATAAGGATAAAAATTATTTACATGAACCACTTGCTCCATCTCTCACGAAGGCATTTCCATGCGTTAGCATAAAATAACTCGAAAATAACAATGTGCAATATAATTTGAAAGAAAAGGTTTCAGTGTACAAGTGTTTCCTGTAGCAATACTGTGGAGCATAAGCTGATGAAGACTGGTAAGCACCTGATGTCCTAGAAATGCACTTTCTGGGGAATAGTACTCAGATTCCTACATATACGCCGGTGTGGGAAGGCCTTTATCTGCATGTCTGGACGAGTACAGCTTTTAACAAGCAGCTTTCTCCTACACGAGGCGATCCATTGGAATGCGGAATTGTGGAGGCTCCCTTCAGTGTGCATCACACTTTTGCATTTAGTTGCCCGTATGCTGATTCAACACCGGTCATCGAAATATACAGCGAGCTTTCTGCCACCACTAATGCTGACCAGAAAAGTGGATACAGTATGCTAGAGCTACCGACAAGAGGGAAGATAGTGTTTCCTGGAGTAACAATGGATGTGCGTGAACTCGAATGCTCAGAACTGGGCGAAAATGTGTTTGTGACATAAATCGTTCATGTCGTTGTTGTTGTTGTTGTTGTTGTTGTGGTCTTCAGTCCTGAGACTGGTTTGATACAGCTCTCCATGCTACTCTATCCTGTGCAAGCTTCTTTATCTCCCAGTACCTACTGCAACCTACACCCTTCTGAATCTGCTTAGTGTATTCATCTCTTGGTCTCCCTCTACGATTTTTACCCTCCACGCTGCCCTCCAATACTAAATTGGTGATCCCTTGATGCCTCAGAGCATGTCCTACCAACCGATTCCTTCTTCTGGTCAAGTTGTGCCACAAACTTCTCTTCTCCCCAATCCTATTCAATACTTCCTCATTAGTTATGTGATCGACCCATCTAATCTTCAGCATTCTTCTGTAGCACCACATTTCGAAAGCTTCTATTCTCTTCTTGTCCAAATTATTTACCGTCCATGTTTCACTTCCATACATGGCTACACTCCATACAAATACTTTCAGAAACGACTCGATGTTAACAAATTTCTTCAGAAACGCTTTCCTTGCCATTGCCAGTCTACATTTTATATCCTCTCTACTTCGACCATCATCAGTTATTTTGCTCCCCAAATAGCAAAACTCCTTTACTACTTTAAGTGTCTCATTTCCGAATCTAATACCCTCAACATCACCCGACTTAATTCGACTACATTCCATTATCCTCGTTTTGCTTTTGTTGATGTTCATCTTATATCCTCCCTTCAAGACACCATCCATTCCGTTCAACTGCTCTTCCAAGTCCTTTGCTGTCTCTGACAGAACTACAATGTCATCGGCAAACCTCAAAGTTTTTATTTCTTCTCCATGGATTTTAATACCTACTCCGAATTTTTGTTTTGTTTCCTTTACTGCTTGCTCAATATACAGATTGAATAACATCGGGGAGAGGCTACAACCCTGTCTTACTCCCTTCCCAACCACTGCTTCCCTTTCATGTTCCTCAACTCTCATAACTGCCATCTGGTTTCTGTACAAATTGTAAATAGCCTTTCGCTCCCTGTATTTTACCCCTGCCACCTTTAGAATTTGAAAGAGAGTATTCCAGTCAACATTGCCAAAAGCTTAAATCGTTCATCCCAAAAACAATTATACGATCCACTCACATGCAAAACTACGCATCTTGTCACAAGAGAGATTTGGATGACCACCTATTGAAGGTCTGGACACACTTTGGTAACTCGGAGAAATAAAATAAAATACCCATTTAGTAAGAGCAAAAACACCAAAGATAACAAAATATTGCCAACGTCTTATTAAGCAATGTATCCACTACATGAGAAGAATCGGTGGTCTTTAAGACTACAATGGGGAAAATCGCAAGGAAAATAAGTTAAAAAATGGTTCAAATGGCTCTGAGCACTATGGGACTTAACCGCACGTCCACTGCGGCCGGCGAAAAGTAAGTGAAGTTCCAAGTTTATTATTTTTTCATCGGACTCCACCCTAACCTATACAAACAACTCGCTGCACTAAGATACAAACTTATGTTACTATGCAATGGCAAAGTGCAGGTTGTAGCATCATCGGAAATGTAATTAGTGTATCGTTTGGTACTGGACTTCTTGAATGTGAAAAACTGGCTTTAGCTAGATTTGTTTTGACCACTTCGCTGAAATCTCTCACCTTGATTTTGAAGAGAGTATACCTGGCAACATTGTCAGGGCAGTAGAATTAATTTGTTTTTCAGGTAGCGTAATAATTTTAAGCAGGGGGAAATACAGCAATAAATCACGACACAAAAATGTGTGTATCTTTGGTGCTGTTTCTCCGCCACGTTCGTTTCTTAGATCGTGAACGGTTGATCACCAAAGTGCCTCTCATGAGAAGTATTGCAGTTTTACATGCGAATGGGTCATAATCGATTTATATTCTATGTACATTTTCGTGCGGCTCTGAGCGTTCGTCGTCACGCACGTCCTTTGTAGGAGCACTGGTGGTCTCACGAACTTTATGGTGACTAGTAGTTTACATTGGCTGCACGGATTTTTTCTGTAAGGAGCATTCAAATGCAAACCGGATGAAATTTGATTGCGCCGCTTTAGGATAACATAGTGAGACATCAACAGACGTGAATATAGTGTCGTCACCTTCCTCGAAAAAAATTCAAAGCTGTGCCCTCAGCAGGCCCAGTAATGCTCACCGTCTTTTCCCACGGACGAGGTCCGGTTCTCATTCAATTTCTCGATCACAGTAACACCACTGACTGTGACGTGTACTGTGAGACACACCATAGCCTACTCAAGTCCACCGAGGGGAAACGCCCAGGGCTGTTCGTGGAGGACATGATTCTGGGTCCCCACGTCTCCAACATCACACGAAGTGTAATGGCCCAGTTCAAGTGGGAGCAGAAGTCTCAAAAGCAAGTGCTTCAACTCAGATGACGACGTGAAGGACACCGTGAAGGACTGGCCCCTGTCATAACCACGACAATTCTGGGAACAGGAATCCTTCGGCTCGTGGAATATTTGTGCTCAGGCCTCTGGTGATTACTTTTGAATTTAGACTCCAGTTATACCCACAGCGTTGCTCCGCACCTTTTCTTTTGAATATCTCTCGTACTATTTATTATAAGCTGGACCAAAGAGGTCAGAATATAGGAGGATGCCCTTTCGCCGAAAGAGTGAAACGTGCCCTCCACCATACTGGTGAGTTTTTGTGAATTGTTCGTATTGCTATTCTGCTCATCCATTTCACTTAAAACGGGAATAAAATGTTCGGCCGTTTTGCCGCGATGTACCTAATGCCCAAAGAGTGAGAAATGGCGTTAAAAAAATTAAAGTTTCAATTATCTGATGTTGAGCATTCATCCACGATAGTACATTGTTTCAAAGTACGTACTGAAAACTGTCGGTTAAACAAAGGGCTTTAACGGAGAAACAGACTTCTGACCCTCCCCAAGATGGCGAACAGGCTTCACAAACGTCTGTGCTCGCCAGAGATAACGCTATCTCCCCTGTATTGTAACCTCTCTGGTCTGCACCGATATTGCGCCTCATGTGTATCTTCAGTGGCACACACTAAGTACCTTCCCGTCACATTAACAGTCCTTAATACAGTGTTGGACTAACACTGCAACCCAGGAACGATAGCAAATAATGAAATTTTGCTTGTGCTATAGTCGGAAGAACATATAAATTTGTAGTTGATACAGGGTGCGATATTTATTGCACAAGGGTGCCACTTAAGGCAGTGGCAACGGCCCTACACTGTCACACAATGCAGTTTCAACGCTGTGTCAGATTTCACTAACCCAAGTGGTTGGCGAGTGGCGGCTTATCTCTTTGCAAACCCACAACGATAGGTTTTTAATAGGTGACATACATGGAGAACATGCTGACCACGGCAACAGTCTAACACCTTCTGTATCAAGCTAAGTGAGGACAGAATGGGAAAGATGTGGTCTTCAGTTATTTTGTTACAAAAAAACCTCACAGAGAACTTCAAGGGAAGGCGCAGACATCTGTTTTACCACACCGCAACTACGCTGACGAGCCAGAGAAACTGCTACATCTGCCTAATATTGTGTAGGGCCCCCGCGAGCACGCAGAAGTGCCACGTACTCGACTAATGTCTAAAGGTGCTGGAGGGATTGACACCAAGAATCCTGCAGGGCTGTCCATAAATCCGTAAGACTACGAGGGGGTGGAGATCTCTTCTGAACAGCACGTTGTAAGGCATCCCAGATATGCTCAATGATGTTCATGTTCTGGGAGTTGGACGTGTGGGGTGTCGCATTGTCCTGCTGGAACTGCCCAAGTTCGTCGAATGCACAATGCACAATGGACATGAATGGATGAAGGTGATTCGACAGGATGCTTACGTTCGTGTCACCTGTCAGAGTCGTATCTAGACCTATCAAGGGTGGCACATCACTCTCGAACTGCGCACGTCCCACACTATTACAGAGCCTCCACCAGCTTGAACAGTATCCTGCTGACATGCAGGGTCCATGGATTCATGATGTTGTCTGCATAATCTTACACGTCCATCCGCTTGATACAATTTGAAACGAGACTCGTCCGACCAGGCAACATGTTTCCAGTCATCAACAGTCCATTGTCGGTGTTGACGGGCCCAGGCGAGGCGTAAAGCTTTGTGTCGTGCAATCGTCAAGGGTACACGAGTGGGCCCCCGGGTCCGAAAGCCCATATCGATGATGTTTTGTTGATTGTTCGCACGCTGACACTTGTTGATAGCGCAGCATTGAAATCTGCTGCAATTTGCGGAAGGGTTGCATTTCTGTCCCGTTAAACGACTCGGTCATCATTGGTCCCGTTCTTGCAGGATCTTCTTCCGGCCGCAGCGATGCTGGAGATTTGATGTTTACCGGATCTCTAACGTCGATCTGTTGTAGAATTTTAGAACATGTTTTTTGCTCGAGTATCATGTCGTTTTTGGAAACTCAGAATCTACTATGTAGGAATCGACATGGATTCCGGAAACAGCGATCGTGTGAGACCCAACTCGCTCTATTTGTTCATGAGACCCAGAAAATATTAGATACAGGCTCCCAGGTAGATGCTATTTTTCTTGACTTCCGGAAGGCGTTCGATACAGTTCCGCACTGTCGCCTGATAAAGTAAGAGCCTACGGAATATCAGACCAGCTGTGTGGCTGGATTGAAGAGTTTTTAGCAAACAGAACACAGCATGTTGTTATCAACGGAGAGACGTCTACAGACGTTAAAGTAACCTCTGGCGTGCCACAGGGGAGTGTTATGGGACCATTGCTTTTCACAATATATATAAATGACGTAGTAGATAGTGTCGGAAGTTCCATGCGGCTTTTCGCGGATGATGCTGTAGTATACAGAGAAGTTGCAGCATTAGAAAATTGTAGCGAAATGCAGGAAGATCTGCAGCGGATAGGCACTTGGTGCAGGGAGTGGCAACTGACCCTTAACATAGACAAATGTAATGTATTGCGAATACATAGAAAGAAGGATCCTTTATTGTATGATTATATGATAGCGGAACAAACACTGGTAGCAGTTACTTCTGTAAAATATCTGGGAGTATGCGTGCGGAACGATTTGAAGTGGAATGATCATATAAAATTAATTGTTGGTAAGGCGGGTACCAGGTTGAGATTCATTGGGAGAGTCCTTAGAAAATGTAGTCCATCAACAAAGGAGGTGGCTTACAAAACACTCGTTCGACCTATACTTGAATATTGCTCATCAGTGTGGGATCCGCACCAGATCGGGTTGACGGAGGAAATAGAGAAGATCCAAAGAAGAGCGGCTCGTTTCGTCACAGGGTTATTTGGTAACCGTGATAGCGTTACGGAGATGGTTAACAAACTCGAGTGGCAGACTCTGCAAGAGAGGCGCTCTGCATCGCGGTGTAGCTTGCTCGCCAGGTTTCGAGAGGGTGCGTTTCTGGATGAGGTATCGAATATATTGCTTCCCCCTACTTATACCTCCCGAGGAGATCACGAATGTAAAATTAGAGAGATTAGAGCGCGCACAGAGGCTTTCAGACAGTCGTTCTTCCCGCGAACCATACGCGACTGGAACAGGAGAGGGAGGTAATGACAGTGGCACGTAAAGTGCCCTCCGCCACACACCGTTGGGTGGCTTGCGGAGTATAAATGTAGATGTAGATACCTGCTATTCACGGTACACTCATGAAATGGTCGTACGGGAAAATCCCCGACTATAACACCACCTTTAAACTCACTTAGATCTTGATAACCTGGCATTGCAGCAGCAGTAACCAATCTAACAACTGTGCTAGACACTTTTTGTCCTATATGGGACTTGCCGATCGCAGCGCCGTATTCTGATTGTTCATGTATCTCTGTATTCAATGTGCATGCCTGGATCAGTTTCTTTTGCGCTTCAGTGTATAACGCTTGTGTCCAAATTACCGAGGTGTTTGGTACCTACCGCACTCCATACCATCATATTAGGTGCTGAGCTCGTATGATGAAGATAAATGCTGTCTGGCAATGTTCGTCCTCTCTGGAGCTTCCACACATGTGATACTGACGCAGAGCCGATACTGAAAAGACAACATGGTGCTACTCCTGTGTCCAGCGCTTCCATTTGGTGCACCACTGCTGCCTCGTCGAGGGAATCCGTAACAATGGTCGCCATGCTGACAATCCATAATGGTCCAGACATCGTTAGACTGTGGTCATCGATACTTGTATTGCTCCCGGATGCCCATTTCCTGACTCAAGGTATGCGACATGGCTGCAGGATCCTGTATGGCCCGGTGAACAGCGTATCTGCCCTCCTGGGAGCTGGCACAATTGAAATCATACACGAAGTGGCAAGCTCCTCCAGTAGAGCCTTCCTCGTTCCACCTGGTGAAGCCCAACCTTGTTGCACGTGCTGCTGCTCTGTCCACAGCCAATGATGCCCAAACTACTGTGCCTGCGCGCTTCCTTAAGATTGCAGGAAGGAATGCATCACGTTAACTCCGAATCAATCGAGTAGTTGGTAAACCTTCCTTTTCTCTCACTTTGATACATATTTTTCTGTTTGCAACTTTTAAAGGATTTGTGAAAGCCCAAGAGTACTGAGAACAGTTTGTCAAGGAATGGTGCCGTAGTTGAGGCTTTGTGTTGAAGAGATGCAGGCAGACTCTGGTGCTGCGGTCTTCCCCATAAGCCCAAATCGCTATTGTGACTTCGTGCAGGCCTGACCGGCGGGGATGAAGTGGGCTGCGTGACCCCAGGATGGGGAGGGGAGGGGAGTCCTCTGTTGGCTGGCACTCCATTAACGCCAGAATCAACAGGCGCCGCGCACACACGCCGAGCAGGGTGGCAGGGTAGGGTGGTTTCCGTCAACCTCCCATTCCATTATCGCCACTACCCAGTGTTTGTCGTTTTCCTTTCCGTCTCCCCCTGCCTTTTGTGCCACAATATTACCTCGGGATTGCAACTGGTAACGCTGTTGCATTTTTCGCATGCTGTTTTGTTCTGTTTTCAATTAACGTCTATGACCCGTAAACCACGTACGTACGTACTGCGTTCTATTTCGAACCTTCTCCTGCTGATATTGTGGTAAACGAAATGACAACTCTTGAAAAGAAAATAGTGAAAAACCATGGGTAAGCTACACCTACCTGATGGAACCGGAGTCACTAATTATATACACAAAATTATCGTGTACATAACTGTGGTGGTCAAGGGCAGAAGACAGTGTTGCTACTCTGGATCATTATTTCTTTATCTCCTCAGCAATACTGCGACATAGAATACCAGACGTTAGTTGTTAGACAGTGAGCAGCATTTATTTCAACGTCTTCGAAATTCATCCTTCCTTAGCTAACTACATATTTCGGCTACTTTTGTAACATTAGAGGAAAGCTATTTAAAGTAGATGAAATAATGAACCCATCACATTCGTTTTTATAATGAATTAACCTCAGTGTTGTAAATCTATTAATACATAATACCGGTAACAAAAGGCTTACATGTATCGGCCAACCGAAGGATTATGTATGTTTACTGTCTTCAACAACAGAAACAAAAGTTTATTGACAATCACTTTGTGCTACCCACAACAGTTACGGAAACTTTAATTATTGGTTACTGAAGTCATCTTCTGAGACAATAAGCTTTTGAGTAACAATAATAAATTTTTCAGTAACAATATATACACCGACACATACATGATGTTCCATCCGACACTGGATATCATCAACAACAGGAAGTGAACAACGGAACACACTACATACAATTTAAACACAGTTCTGAGTACCCAATATGCCAATAATACGATGGTAAAATGCATCTCGTGTCTGAGTATTTGCTAACTGATGGATCATCATCACTGGTAGACGTCTGAATCATCAGTTTCGGGCGTTGATTTGTAGCAATCAAAACTGTTAGCATTTCAAGGTAGTTGAAGATTGTCGATAAGTAACTGCGAGTTGTGTGTACTTTTGTCTACATTTGTCAACCTCTTACTCGTCCACTACGGCATCTTTTACGCCTCTACATTTTAGCTCCATCAAGAACTAACGCTAACGAAAGACGGAGTAGTAGTGAAGACGACATATAACCTGGGGGAACGCTTATGATGAATCGATCCAACAATTTTTTTTTTACTTGTGATTATTATAGGAGAGACTGTGTGAATCTTTTGTTGGAATGATCAACTATCTAAAAATTCGTGCGTAATATTCGTTTCCCATTGATCCCCAACGTAAGTGTGAAGTTCAGAAAATACTGAATGCTGCCATTTAGCATTACATTCAACAAGTATGGAATAAATCACTGCCTTCTGTCCGGAGCTCGTGGTCTAGTGACTAGCGTTGCTGCCTCTGGATCACGTGGTCCCGGGTTCGATTCCCGGTCGGGTCGGGGATTTTCTCCGTCCGGAGATTGGGTGTTTGTGTTGTCCTCCTCATTTCATCAATATTCATGAAAGTGGTGAAACTGAACTGAATAAAATTTGGGACTTCGTACGGGCGCTGGTAACCGCGCAGTGGAGCGTCCCACAAACCAATCATCATTGCCCTCTTTCTACATTCTGACTCACTGAATATCTTGTCTAGAATTGTTACGCCATAAAGCACTGCGTTGTTAAGTGCGTGCGTTGTATATCGCTGTTGATGCACCCCATAGGACCAGAATGAATACTTCCCTCTTCTGTTGAGTAAACCCAGTTTTTGATCTTCCTGAGGCGATAAAACTCGGACTCCAGGTCTCTCACAGGCAACTCTGGAACCGCGCTGCTGCTACGGTCGCAGGTTCGAATGCCGCCTCTGTCATGGATGTGTGTGATGTCCTTAGGCTAGTTAGGTTTAAGTAGTTCTAAGTTCTATGGGACTGATGACCTCAGATGTTAAGTCCCACAGTACTCAGAGCCATTTTGAGCTCCAAGGTGCGTATCCTAAGTGCTACGTGTGCTTGTTCATGTTCTGCTGAACGAGTGCTCATAGCTCTAAAGGTATGTATTTTAGAGCCTATCTTTACTAGACTTTTTTTCCTTCTAACGATTATTCATGTCGTATCGTTGAATATTTGAAAGCAGGGCGTCTATTCCTTCGAAAGAACGTAGATCCCGCAGCTGTGAAACATATATGTAAATGGAAGGAGGATTACTGCTGTCTGATGCAGCAGGACATGCGTTCAACTCTAACAAGGGAACCTCCTCATCGCACCCCCCGCAGATTTAGTTATAAGTTGGCACAGTGAATAGGCCTTGAAAAACTGAACACAGATCAATCGAGAAAACAGGAAGAAGTTGTGTGGAACTATCAAAAAAATAAGCAAAATGTACAAACTGAGTAGTCCTTTCGCAAGATAGCAACATCAAGGATCAAGAGCGCCGTGGTCCCGTGGTTAGCGTGAGCAACTGCGGAACGAGAGGTCCTTGGTTCAAGTCTTCCCTCGAGTGAAAAGTTTACTCTCTTTATTTTCGCAAAGTTATGATCTGTCCGTTCGTTCATTGACGTCTCTGTTCACTGTAATAAGTTTAGTGTCTGTGTTTTACGAGCGCACCGCAAAACCGTGCGATTAGTAGACGAAAGGACGTGCCTCTCCAATGGGAACCGAAAACATTTGATCGCAAGGTTATCGGTCAACCGATTCCTCCACACGAAAACACTTCTGATATATTCTATACGACATTGGCGACGGCATGTGCGTCACATGACAGGAATATGTTGTCGACCCACCTAATTTGTACACTTGGCGAATGGGTAAAAAGATTCTTCTACCTGCCCGATTTAGGTTTACTTGTGGATGTGATAATCACTCCAAAAAAGTGATAACATAAGAGTTTGTCACATAAACTGCACCAAAATGCAACAGTTTCACAGTCGCACAGTTTTCCCTGTGCTCTGTCAAAACATATGTTTTTAACGTTTTCAAATTTTTCCGTGTGTAGACCGTCAAATCCTGCGTACGTCCCAGCAAATCCGAACATGTCCTGGAATTTTGGAGAGCGAAGTTGATTATGTGTGAGTGCCTGAACCTTTATAATAGTCTGAAAATAAAAATCTAAACTTTTCAGTCGAAGGAAGGCTTGAACCAAGGACTTGTCACTCCGCAGCTGCTCACTCAAACCACGGGACCACGGCGCTCCTAAGCTCACACTGTCCTTTATGTTGCATATCTTGCACATGGACTACTCAGTTTGTACATTTTGCTTATTTTTTTCATAGTTCCACACAACTTCTTCCTCTTTTCTCGATGGATCTGTGTTCAGGTTTTCAAGGCCTATCCACTGTGCCAACTTATAACTAAATCTGAGTGGGGTTCAGTAGGGAGGTTCCCTTGTAACTAGCGAACAGGAGTATAATGGACACGGACTGCGAATAGGTGTCGCTCGATGGGGGTGTGGATCGGCCGGGAAGCGTTCCGAGATAGTTCGTGAAGTTGCGATGGTGCTGTGTCCCTGATGGCGCAGTAGTTACCACACCTGCCTAGTAAGCAGGACGGTCCCGGGTTCGATTCCCGGAGGGTTCAGGGATTTTCGCCTGCCCCGAGATGACTGGGTGTTTGTGTCGTCCTCTTTTTCTCTTCATTTCATCTTCATTCATGAAAGTGGCGAGATTGGGTTTAGCAAAGGTTGGGAATGTGTACGGGCGCTGATAAACGCGCAGTTAAGAGCCCCCCCCCCCACCCCCCAACCCAAACAACAATCATTTTCATCATTTAGTAAGCATGAGATCCTGGGTTCGAATCCCAGTCCTGTACACATTTTCGCTCGTCTCCGCTGATTCCGCTTAATGTCCCGCTGCAGCTGTTAGCAGTGATTTCCCTTCAATTTACATATATCGCGGAATATCGACCGTTTCTCCTGGGACATCCTGTATTGTGTTGGCAGAAGAGCCAACACCGTGTTGCTAGAGGAGGCCGAAATGCACGCTTTTAAGCTCACGCAGGCTGGCGTGAGGTCTGGAAAATGACAATGTAATTAATATATCCAATAAGGTACGTTGCTGCTGGAGTACTTAACTTTAATCCATACTATGTGTACATCGCTCTTGACTGTACAGGTTTTACAATCTCAATATTAACTGGTAATGGCGCCTTGCTAGGTCGTAGCAAATGACGTAGCTTAAGGCTATGCTAACTATCGTCTCGGCAAATGAGAGCGTAGTTGTCAGTGTAGTATCACTAGCAAAGTCGGCTGTACAACTGGGGCGAGTGCTAGGACCTCTCTCTAGACCTGCCGTGTGGCGGCGCTCGGTCTGCAATCACTGACAGTGGCGACACGCGGGTCCGACGTATACTAGCGGACCGCGGCCTATTTAAAGGCTACCACCTAGCAAGTGTGGTGTCTGGCGCTGAATCACATCCTGTATGCCAGGTAAAGCAAAGGATCCAGAACAGAGGTCCGTGGCACACTGCACTTCGCATGGCCCTTCTCGGTGATAAATACACTGAGGTGCCAGAAATCATGGGATAGCGAAATGCACATATACAGATGGCAGTAGTATCGCGTACAGAAGACATAAAGGGACAGTGCATTGGCGGAGCAGTCATTTACACTCAGCTGATTGATATGAAACGGTTTCCGACGTGATTGTGACCGGACGACGGAAATGAACAGACGTGGAACGCGGAATGGTTGTTGGAACTAGACACATGGGACATTCCAATACAGAAATCGTTAGGAAAGTCAGTATTCCTAGATCCACGGTGTCAATTGTGCTCCAAGAGTACCTAGTCTCAGGCATTACCTCTCATCACCCACAACGCGGTGGCCGAAGGCCTTCACTTAACGACCGGCAGCAGCGGCGTTTGCTTCGAGTAGTCAGTGCTAAGAAACAAAAAATGGTTCAAATGGCTCTGAGCACTATGGGACTTAACATCTATGGTCATCAGTCCCCTAGAACTTAGAACTACTTAAACCTAACGAACCTAAGGACAGCACACACATCCATGACAGGGGCAGGATTCGAACCTGCGACCGTAACAGCAGCGCGGCTAAGGACTGAAGCGCGTAGAACCGCTCGGCCACAACGGCCGGCCCAGCGGAATTGATCATTGGCTCGAAATGGTTACCGCAGGCTACCTGGACTTCACAACAGTGTGACATGCCACTGGGCTACAACTGTTCGCGACTTGTTTGAAGAACATTCTGGACAACTGAAGGGAGTACTTTGACCCCAATCGAACATCTGTGAGACGTAATCGAGAGGCCAGTTTACGCACAAAATCCTGCCACCGGCAACACATCCGCAGTTATGGACGTCTATAGGGTCGGTGTATAACAACACCCCCGCCCCCTACTTCCCGGGATTTGCGAAATTACAAGTTGACAATGACCGTGAATTATGAATTTTGACCCCCGTCGGGATAAGGCATCCGAATACGCAGTAAATAATTATTATTCCGCTGGAAACAGGAGACGTTATAACTCGATCGTTATTGAATGAGTAATTTCATTCAATAACGATCGGTAAATGAAATAATGGAAATAAATTTTGTCAGTGGAAATTTTGCCGAAAGAAATGATTAAGTTGTAAAAGCAATTGAAAAATCGGTCGCCAGCTCAACTGATGAGCGACAGTGCTGTTAAGTACGTGAATAATTGTGTCAAAAAAAAGTTTACCTGTTTGTAGCGCAGCAGGTGGAACGGGGACTTTAACGTAAGTGCTGTGACAGGCTCAGTAGTCATATAAAACAATGTCATAACAATCTAACTACACTTATTTTGTTCATAATTTGTCAGCTAAGTGCAATGCTGACAACATAATTATCTATCGAGATTTTGAATAATGGACTTTCATCCTGTCTTTAATATTACGTACTTTGCACAGTTTAATCTACTGATAATGAAATATATTGCCAATAATTGGTAAACTATGTTTTGAATGATAACAATTCATTAATTGGGGGATTGTCACGTGGAATAAACTTTATAGTTTCATGAAATATCCTGGAATTAACTTCAGCTGAATATGCACTGAAATAAATCTTAATAATCAAATTTATTACTTCAGTCTATTATCAAGTTATTACGGTTGGCGTAAGCTTATTAAGTGCAACAGTTAACTACGATAACCAGACTGAAATTTACTCTTCACCGTCTATGCAAATAATCTGATAATTAACATATTTTCTCTTGATAATGGCGTGACACACTCGGTTCAATAAGGTAAGCGTTGGAAGGAACCTACTTGGTGTTATTGTCGGGTGGAATGTAACTGCAGCACTTCGATTATGAAGTGCTTGTTATTAATTGCTCAACTTCAGAGAAAAGCACAGTCACTGGCAAGCCTTCTACAATTTTATCCTGCGAAAATTACGTAGATCTTACTTCCCTCGTTGTCGGTGGATCGACCGAAGTCCACGGCAGCGACACAATGTGGCATCGGGCTTTTACTGTTGCGACTTGGGTCCACAGTGCGCTTCACATTTACGTCCTCGTTTCTTCAGTACTATGCCCATTAATCCATAATAACTTGCCCGGCCATGCTTCCAGATATGCCGACCATGCTTCCAGATATGCCGACCATTACTTTGCCGTCGTACTTAGATCCACACACTAGCCGTTAGATGTAACACAGCTAGGACTAGCAGCAGTCGACTGTACGTCTTACTCCGAGCACGGCGTCACTGCTACTACTACCCGCTGGCTCGTTCCCGCGCCCAGAGGCGCGACAAAACAATCTCTCTGACTTCAACGTTAACTAAATATGCCCTGACTTGCCAGTGTTAAATATTACATTATTTAAACATAGTATTTACAATACATATTTACACTAAACAATACATCGTATACAAACAGTTTCATGTGTTAACTAAGCGGAAAAATTCATAGCAAGGACTGCCTTGTAGCGTCACAAGTGTAGCACAATAATTTCTGAAGGATAGTTTCAGCGAATGGAAAAACTGGTAGCAGCCGACCTCGGGGAAGATCAGTTTGGATTCCGTAGAAATGTTGGAACACGTGAGGGAATACTGACCTTACGACTTATCTTAGAAGAAAGATTAAGAAAAGGCAAACCTACGTTTCTAGCATTTGTAGACTTAGAGAAAGCTTTTGACAATGTTGACTGGAATACTCTCTTTCAAATTCTAAAGGCGGCAGGGGTAAAATACAGGGAGCGAAAGGCTATTTACAGTTTGTACAGAAACCAGATGGCAGTTATAAGAGTCGAGGGGCATGAAAGGGAAGCAGTGGTTGGGAAAGGAGTAAGACAGGGTTCTAGCCTCTCCCCGATGTTATTCAGTCTGTATATTGAGCAAGCAGTAAAGGAAACAAAAGAAAAATTCGGAGTAGGTATTAAAATTCATGGAGAAGAAGTAAAAACTTTGAGGTTCGCCGATGACATTGTAATTCTGTCAGAGACAGCAAAAGACTTGGAAGAGCAGTTGAACGGAATGGACAGTGGTTGGTTGGTTGGTTGGTTTGGCGAAGGAGACCAGACAGCGTGGTCATCGGTCTCATCGGATTAGGGAAGTATGGGGAAGGAAGTCGGCCGTGCCCTTTCAGAGGAACCATCCCGGCATTTGCCTGGAGCGATTTAGGGAAATCACGGAAAACCTAAATCAGGATGGCCGGACGCGGGATTGAACCGTCGTCCTTCCGAATGCGAGTCCAGTGTCTAACCACTGCGCCACCTCGCTCGGTAATGGACAGTGTCTTGAGAGGAGGGTATAAGATGAACATCAACAAAAGCAAAACAATGATAATGGAATGTAGTCAAATTAAGTCGGGTGATGCTGAGGGAATTAGATTAGGAAATGAGACACTTAAAGTAGTAAAGGAGTTTTGCTATTTAGGGAGTAAAATAACCGATGATGGTCGAAGTAGAGAGGATATAAAATGTAGACTGGCAATGGCAAGGAAAGCGTTTCTCAAGAAGAGGAATTTGTTAACATCGAGTATAGATTTAAGTGTCAGGAAGTAGTTTCTGAAAGTATTTGTATGGAGTGTAGCCATGTATGGAAGTGAAACATGGACGATAACTAGTTTGGACAAGAAGAGAATAGAAGCTTTCGAAATGTGGTGCTACAGAAGAATGCTGAAGATAAGGTGGGTAGATCACGTAACTAATGAGGAGGTATTTAATAGGATTGGGGAGAAGAGAAGTTTGTGGCACAACTTGACTAGAAGAAGGGATCGGTTGGTAGGACATGTTTTGAGGCATCAAGGGATCACAAATTTAGCACTGGAGGGCAGTGTGGAGGATAAAAATCGTAGAGGGAGACCAAGAGATGAATACACTAAGCAGATTCAGAAGGATGTAGGTTGCAGTAGATACTGGGAGATGAAGAAGCTTGCACAGGATAGAGTAGCATGGAGAGCTGCATCAAACCAGTCTCAGGACTGAAGACCACAACAACAACAGTTTCAGCGAGCTGTTGAGTCCACGCCGCGTCGAGTTGCTGCACTATGCCGGGCGAAAGAAGGTCCGACACGATTTCGGAGGTATCCCATGAATTTCGCCACCTCAGTGTGGTACAATAACGGCTCAGAATCCCGCCGTGCGACACCAGCGCCCACTGTTGGCGGATCGCTCCCGCTCCAACTGCGTGGCGTAACTCGCACCGCCACCAGGGAGTAAGCGTAATGAAGCGAGGCGGGGCGTCGCGGCGCTGTGTAGACAAAATGCCGTGGGACTGCCCGCCCTCTACAATGTTAATGAAGAAGCGGAGCGCAGCGGCGTGGCTGGCGCATCTGCAATGTAAATGGCGGCGCTAACTGGTCGACACGTTAAACGCGCCAGCGCTGCAGGTAGATACTCCCCACCCCAGGTGCGGGCCCTGGGGGGACCCCTGCTTATTTCGCGTATTACTGCCACCTACGCCTTATGAATTGTAGAGGCAGCGCGCGCTGTCACAGCTTGGCTGTATCTCATTTCGACACAAGCGTATGACGAATCCGTACCTTCGCGACGAACCTGCGTCGCCGTAATTTTCTCAGTTTTCATTACCGTATGGATATCTAGTTGTTAGTGTGCCAGCCCGTAGAAATATACAGGGTGTTACAAAAAGGTACGGCCAAACTTCCAGGAAACGGCCCTCACACACAAATAAAGAAAAGATGTTATGTGGACATGTGTCCGGAAACGCTTAATTTCCATTTTAGAGCTCACTTTAGTCTCGTCAGTATGTACTTCCTCGATTCACCGCCAGTTGGCCCAATTGAAGGAAGGTAATGTTGATTTCGGTGCTCGTGTTGACATGCGACTCACTGCTCTACAGTACTAACATCAAGCACATCAGTACGTAGCATCAACAGGTTAGTGTTCATCACGAACTTGGTTTTGCAGTCAGTGCAATGTTTACAAATGCGGAGTTGCAGATGCCCATTTGATGTATGGATTAGCACGGGGCAAGAGCCGTGGCGCGGTACGTTTGTATCGAGACAGATTTCCAGAACGAAGGTGTCCCGACAGGAAGACGTTCGAAGCAATTGATCGGCGTCTTAGGGAGCACGGAACATTCCAGCCTATGACTCGCGACTGGGGAAGACCTAGAACGACGAGGATACCTGCAATGGACGAGGCAATTCTTCGTGCAGTCGACGATAACCCTAATGTCAGCGTCAGAGAAGTTGCTCCTGTGCATGGTAACGTTGACCACGTCACTGTATGGAGAGTGCTACGGGAGAACCAGTTGTTTCCGTACCATGTACAGCGTGTGCAGGCACTATCGGCAGATGATTGGCCTCCACGGGTACACTTCTGCGTATGGTTCATCCAACAATGTGTCAATCCTCATTTCAGTGGAAATGTTCTCTTTACGGATGAGGCTTCATTCCAACGTGATCAAATAGTAAATTTTCACCATCAACATGTGTGGGCTGACGAGAATCAGCACGCAGTTGTGCAATCACGTCGTCAACACAGATTTTTTGTGAACGTTTGGGCAGGCATTGTTGGTGATGTCTCGATTGGGCCCCATGTTCTTCCACCTACGCTCAGTGGAGCACGTTATCATGATTTCATACGGGATACTCTACCTGTGCTGCTAGAACATGTGCCTTTACGAGTACGACACAACATGTGGTTCATGCACGATGGAGCTCCTGCACATTTCAGTGGAAATGTTCGTACGCTTCTCAACAACAGATTCGGTGACCGATGGATTGGTAGAGGCGGACCAATTCCATGGTCTCCATGCTCTCCTAACCTCAACCCTCTTGACTTTCATTTATGGGGGCATTTGAAAGCTCTTGTCTACGCAACCCCGGTACCAAATGTAGAGACTCCTCGTGCTCGTATTGTGGACGGCTGTGATACAATACGCCATTCTCCAGGGCTGCATCAGCGCATCAGGCATTCCGTGCGACGGATGGTGGATGCATGTATCCTCGCTAACGGAGAACATTTCAACATTTCCTGTAACAAAGTGTTTGAAGTCACGCTCGTACGTTCTATTGCTGTGTGTTTCCATTCCATGATTAATGTGATTTGAAGAGAAGTAATAAAATGAGCTCTAACATGGAAAGTAAGCGTTTCTGGACCCATGTGCACATAACATATCTTCTTTCTTTGTGTGGGAGGAATGTTTCCTGAAAGTTTGGCCGTACCTTTTTGTAAAACCCTGTGAGTATATATACACTCCTGGAAATGGAAAAAAGAACACATTGACACCGGTGTGTCAGACCCACCATACTTGCTCTGGACACTGCGAGAGGGCTGTACAAGCAATGATCACACGCACGGCACAGCGGACACACCAGAAGCCGCGGTGTTGGCCGTCGAATTGCGCTAGCTGCGCAGCATTTGTGCACCGCCGCCGTCAGTGTCAGCCAGTTTGCCGTGGCATACGGAGCTCCATCGCAGTCTCTAACACTGGTAGCATGCCGCGACAGCGTGGACTTGAACCGTATGTGCAGTTGACGGACTTTGAGCGAGGGCGTATAGTGGGCATGTGGGAGGATGGGTGGACGTACCGCCGAATTGCTCAACACGTGGGGCGTGAGGTCTCCACAGTACATCGATGTTGTCGCCAGTGGTCGGCGGAAGGTGCACGTGCCCGTCGACCTGGGACCGGACCGCAGCGACGCACGGATGCACGCCAAGACCGTAGGATTCTACGCAGTGTCGTAGGGGACCGCACCGCCACTTCCCAGCAAATTAGGGACACTGTTGCTCCTGGGGTATCGGCGAGGACCATTCGCAACCGTCTCCATGAAGCTGGGCTACGGTCCCGCACACCGTTAGGCCGTCTTCCGCTCACGCCCCAACATCGTGCAGCCCGCCTCCAGTGGTGTCGCGACAGGCGTGAATGGAGGGACGAATGGAGACGTGTCGTCTTCAGCGATGAGAGTCGCTTCTGCCTTGGTGCCAATGATGGTCGTATGCGTGTTTGGCGCCGTGCAGGTGAGCGCCACAATCAGGACTGCATACGACCGAGGCACACAGGGCCAACACCCGGCATCATGGTGTGGGGAGCGATCTCCTCCACTGGCCGTACACCACTGGTGATCGTCGAGGGGACACTGAATAGTGCACGGTACATCGAAACCGTCATCGAACCCATCGTTCTACCATTCCTAGACCGGCAAGGGAACTTGCTGTTCCAACAGGACAATGCACGTCCGCATGTATCCCATGCCACCCAACGTGCTCTAGAAGGTGTAAGTCAACTACCCTGGCCAGCAAGATCTCCGGATCTGTCCCCCATTGAGCATGTTTGGGACTGGATGAAGCGTCGTCTCACGCGGTCTGCACGTCCAGCACGAACGCTGGTCCAACTGAGGCGCCAGGTGGAAATGGCATGGCAAGCCGTTCCACAGGACTACATCCAGCATCTCTACGATCGTCTCCATGGGAGAATAGCAGCCTGCATTGCTGCGAAAGGTGGATATACACTGTACTAGTGCCGACATTGTGCGTTGCCTGTGTCTATGTGCCTGTGGTTCTGTCAGTGTGATCATGTGATGTATCTGACCCCAGGAATGTGTCAATAAAGTTTCCCCTTCCTGGGACAATGAATTCACGGTGTTCTTATTTCAATTTCCAGGAGTGTATATGATAGAGAGAGAGAGAGAGAGAGAGAGAGAGAGAGAGAGAGAGAGAGAGAGAGAGAGACAGAGACAGAGAGATATATGCGCCACGACATCTTGGTAGATGATTGTTGCAGTGTCTACATCTACATCCATACTCCGCAAGCCACCTGACGGTGTGTGGCGGAGGGTACCTTGAGTACCTCTATAGGTTCTCCCTTCTATTCCAGTCTCGTATTGTTCGTGGAAAGAAGGATTTCGGTATGCCTCTGTGTGGGCTCTAATCTCTCTGATTTTATCCTCGTGGTCTCTTTGCGAGATATACGTAGGAGGGAGCAATATACTGCTTGACTCCTCGGTGAAGGTATGTTGAAACTTCAACAAAAGCCCATACCGAGCTACTGACCGTCTCTCTTACAGAGTCTTCCACTGCAGTTTATCTATCATCTCCGTAACGCTTTCGCGATTACTAAATGATCCTGTAACGAAGCGCGCTGCTCTCCGTTGGATCTTCTCTATCTCTCCTAGCAACCCTATCTGGTACGGATCCCACACTGCTGAGCAGTATTCAAGCAGTGGGCGAACAAGCGTACTGTAACCTACTTCTTTTGCTTTCGGATTGCATTTCCTTAGGATTCTTCCAATGAATCTCAATCTGGCATCTGCTTTTCCGACGATCAACTTTTATGATCATTCCATTTTAAATTACTCCTAATGCGTACTCCCAGGTTTTTTATGGGATTAACTGCTTCCAGTTGCTGACCAGCTATATTGCAGTTAAATGATAAGGGATCTTTCTTTCTATGTATTTGCAGCACATTACACTTGTCTACATTGAGATTAAATTGCCATTCCCTGCACCATGCGTCAATTCGCTGCAGATCCTCCTGCATTTCAGTACAATTTTCCATTGTTACAACCTCTCGATATACCACAGCATCATCTGCAAAAAGCCTCAGTGAACTTCCGATGTCATCCACCAGGTCAATTATGTATATTGTGAATAGCAACGGTCCTATGACACTCCCCTGCGGCACACCTGAAATCACTCTTACTTCGGAAGACTTCTCTCCACTGAGAATGACATGCTGCGTTCTGTTATCTAGGAACTCTTCAATGCAATCACACAATTGGTCTGATAGTCCATATGCTCTTACTTTGTTCATTAAACGACTGTGGGGAACTGTATCGAACGCCTTGCGGAAGTCAAGAAACACGGCATCTACCTGTGAACCCGTGTCTATGGCCCTCTGAGTCTCGTGGACGAATAGCGCGAGCTGGGTTTCATACGATCGTCTTTTTCGAAACCCATACTGATTCCTACAAAGTAGATTTCTGTGTGTTTATGGGTTGCATTTTTTCATATGACTTGTCAAGCCAATGACAGCACGGCATCTCTTGCCGGAATTGTCAGAAGTGTATCTGGCTGCTGAGGCAGGAGCAGTGTAGCATTGCGAAGCTATTTCTGCCTTAATCTGTCTAACAAGCCTTCATCATGCTTCGACATTCCAGATGATATATCATTACGCGTCTGGTCTAATGCTAGCCCGTGCCTCCCATCTGTTTGTGTCGATTCCAAAGCTCGCCATATCTCATTTACAGGAGTCCTTGAACCTCAATACAGGACTCCCTACAGGTCTTTTGGCTAGAGAGATCTCTCCAAGCATCACCTCGCTTGGTAATCTGTCAGGATCCATACGGTGGACGTGTCCCAGCCAGCAGAGTCGTCTCTGCTTCAAGATAGCTGAAATACTGTTGCAGTTAGTTTTAGATAGCACTGCTTCGTTGGTCACTCGGTCCTTCCACGTTACTCCGAGGAATGATCTCAGGCACCGCATGTGGAAAGCATTAAGGCGACGTTCATGTTTGGCATATGTAGTCCATGTTTCCGATGCATACAAAAGGATGCTGAGGACGCAAGTTTGATATACAAGAATTTTGGTGGTCAAAGAGAGTTTGTTGTTTTTCCAAAGACGTGCAGAGAGTTTGCCAAAAGTTGTCGCAGCTCTTCCAATGCGAGCATCAATTTCCTTGCCAACAGACATGTTTGATTCTATAGTAGATCCAAGATAGCAGAAGTTATCAACGACTTGCAGAGTAGTGCCATCTAGTGTGATATTCGGCTTTGTGTCAGCACCCTGATCCATTATTACGGTCTTACTACCCGTAGAAAAACTTACCCCATAAGAGGTGATGCTATTTACAGAATGAATTTTTCACACTGCTGCCGGGCATGCGCAGTTTTTGAAAATCCCTGGGAGATTAAAATAGTGTCCGCCACTATATCTATCTCCCACAATGCAAACTTCACAGTTCTCCTGTACACTTTGTGGAATTTGCATTCTTGAAATAAACGATACTGCAGAGAAATTTGTTTCTCACAGCCTAGGGAAGTGTAGCCACAATGAAATTTTCACTCTACAGAGGAGAGAACGCTATATTTTGGGTCTTTCTGGAACGCCCGGTTTTGGGATCGAATCCCGGTCCGACACACTGTTTCAGTCTGCCAGTAATTTTCACGTGTACTGAAAGATCACTAGTAGAAATAGAGAAGTTACCAGCAGGCATTGCGTCATGGGCTGTGAGAGTTTGTAGCTTCTACGATTGGGATACTTTTACTAGCAATACACCGACTCCAGTCTGTCTCTTTTAGTTCTAGTCCAACGCAGCTGGCATCTGTCACTGGAGTCATGTACGACAGTACATTTTAAATCATTAAAGTGTTAGTTCAAATATGCACCATTTTTATCAGTGCGAAGGACGAACATTGGCTCTATAAGAAAGAAAGTACTAATAATACTCATTCGTTGTTGTTGTTTTTTGGGGAAGGAGACCAGACAGCGTAGTCATCGGTCTCATCGGATTAGGGAAGGATGAGGAAGGAAGTCGGCCGTGCCCTTTCAGAGGAACCATCCCGGCATTTGCCTGGAGTGATTTAGGCAAAGCACGGAAAACCTAAATCAGGATGGCCGGACGCGGGATTGAACCGTCGTCCTCCCGAATGCGAGTCCAGTGGCTAACCACTAATACTCATTCGTTCATCGAAATTCATCGTGTATATGATCAGTTTATAACTGCTATCAGTTTTGAAACTTCCTGGCAGATTAAAACTGTGTGCCCGACCGAGACTCGAACTCGGGACCTTTGCCTTTCGCGGGCAAGTGCTTCGGTAGCTTTGTTGGTAGAGCACTTGCCCGCGAAAGGCAAAGGTCCCGAGTTCGAGTCTCGGTCGGGCACACAGTTTTAATCTGCCAGGAAGTTTCATATCAGCGCACACTCCGCTGCAGAGTGGAAATCTCATTCTGCTATCAGTTTTGGTTATTACTCATCTTCCTTAGCCAATAGATGTTTTTCAATTACAGCATCTGTGTGTATGCGTAAATGACATTCCCTCCGGCTATATATAATGTTCACGAACGAAATACACAGTTTAATTTCATATACCCCCCCATGAACCATGGACCTTGTCGTTGGTGGGGAGGCTTGCGTGCCTCAGTGATACAGATAGCCGTACCGTAGGTACAACCACAACGGAGGGGTATCTGTTGAGAGGCCAGACAAACGTGTGGTTCCTGAAGAGGGGCAGCAGCCTTTTCAGTAGCTGCAAGGGCAACAGTCTGGATGATTGACTGATCTGGCCTTGTAACAATAACCAAAACGGCCTTGCTGTGCTGGTACTGCGAACGGCCGTAATTTTTCCCGAGGGCATGCAGCTTTACTGTATGATTAAATGATGATGGCGTCCTCTTGGGTAAAATATTCCGAAGGTAAAATAGTCCCCCATTCGGATCTCCGGGCGGGGACTACTCAGGAGGACGTCGTTATCAGGAGAAACAAAACTGGCGTTCTACGGATCGGAGCGTGGAATGTCAGATCACTTAATCGGGCAGGTAGGTTACAAAATTTAAAAAGGGAAATGGATAGGTTAAAGTTAGATATAGTGGGAATTAGTGAAGTTCGGTGGCAGGAGGAACAAGACTTCTGGTCAGGCGAATACAGGGTTATAAATACAAAGTCAAATAGGGGTAATGCAGGAGTGGGTTTAATAATGAATAGGAAAATAGGAATGCGGGTAAGCTACTACAAACAGCATAGTGAACGCATTATTGTGGCCAAGATAGATACGAAGCCCACACCTACTACAGTAGTACAAGTTTATATGCCAACTAGCTCTGCAGATGATGAAGAAATTGAAGAAATGTATGATGAAATAAACGAAATTATTCATATAGTGAAGGGAGACGAAAATTTAATAGTCATGGGTGACTGGAATTCGAGTGTAGGAAAAGGGAGAGAAGAAAACGTAGTAGGTGAATATGGATTGGGGCTAAGAAATGAAAGAGGAAGCCGCCTGGTAGAATTTTGCACAGAGCACAACTTAATCATAGCTAACACTTGGTTTAAGAATCACGATAGAAGGTTGTATACATGGAAGAACCCTGGAGATACTAAAAGGTATCAGATAGATTATATAATGGTAAGACAGAGATTTAGGAACCAGGTTTTAAATTGTAAGAAATTTCCAGGGGCAGGTGTGGATTCTGACCACAATCTATTGGTTATGACCTGTAGATTAAAACTGAAGAAACTGCAAAAAGGTGGGAATTTAAGGAGATGGGACCTGAATAAACTGAAAGAACCAGAGGTTGTAGAGAGTTTCAGGGAGAGCATAAGGGAACAATTGACAGGAATGGGGGAAGAAATACAGTAGAAGAAGAATGGGTAGCTTTGAGGGATGAAGTAGTGAAGGCAGCAGAGGATCAAGTAGGTAAAAAGACGAGGGCTAGTAGAAATCCTTGGGTAACAGAAGAAATATTGAATTTAATTGATGAAAGGAGAAAATATAAAAATGCAGTAAATGAAGCAGGCAAAAAGGAATACAAACGTCTCAAAAATGAGATCGACAGGAAGTGCAAAATGGCTAAGCAGGGATGGCTAGAGGACAAATGTAAGGATGTAGATGCGTATCTCACTAGGGGTAAGATAGATACTGCCTACAGGAAAATTAAAGAGACCTTTGGAGATAAGAGAACCACTTGCATGAACATCAAGAGCGCAGATGGAAACCCAGTTCTAAGCAAAGAAGGGAAAGCAGAAAGGTGGAAGGAGTATATAGAGGGTCTATACAAGGGTGATGTACTTGAGGACAATATTATGGAAATGGAAGAGGATGTAGACGAAGATGAAATGGGAGATACGATACTGCGTGAAGAGTTTGACAGAGCACTGAAAGACCTGAGTCGAAACAAGGCCCCCGGAGTAGACAACATTCCATTGGAACTACTGACAGCCTTGGGAGAGCCAGTCCTGACAAAAGTCTACCACCTGGTGAGCAAGATGTATGAAACAGGCGAGGTACCCTCAGACTTCAGGAAGAATATAATAATTCCAATCCCAAAGAAAGCGGGTGTTGACAGATGTGAAAATTACCGAACAATCAGTTTAATAAGCCACAGCTGCAAAATACTAACACGAATTCTTTACAGACGAATGGAAAAACTAGTAGAAGCCGACCTCGGGGAAGATCAGTTTGGATTCCGTAGAAAAATGGGAACACGTGAGGCAATACTGACCTTACGACTTATCTTAGAAGAAAGATTAAGGAAAGGCAAACCTACGTTTCTAGCATTTGTAGACTTGGAGAAGGCTTTTGACAATGTTGACTGGAATACTCTCTTTCAAATTCTAAAGGTGGCAGGGGTAAAATACAGGGAGCGAAAGGCTATTTACAATTTGTACAGAAACCAGATGGCAGTTATAAGAGTCGAGGGGCATGAAAGAGAAGCAGTGGTTGGGAAGGGAGTAAGACAGGGTTGTAGCCTCTCCCCTATGTTATTCAATCTGTATATTGAGCAAGCAATAAAGGACACAAAAGAAAAATTCGGAGTATGTATTAAAATCCACGGAGAAGAAATAAAAACTTTGAGGTTCGCCGATGACATTGTAATTCTGTCAGAGACAGCAAAGGACTTGGAAGAGCAGTTGAACGGAATGGATGGTGTCTTGAAAGGAGGATATAAGATGAACATCAACAAAAGCAAAACGAGGATAATGGAATGTAGTCGAATTAAGTCGGGTGATGTTGAGGGTATTAGATTAGGAAATGAGACACTTAAAGTAGTAAAGGAGTTTTCCTATTTGGGGAGCAAAATAACTGATGATGGTCGAAGTAGAGAGGATATAAAATGTAGACTCGCAATGGCAAGGAAAGCGTTTCTGAAAAAGAGAAATTTGTTAACATCGAGTATAGATTTAAGTGTCAGGAAGTCATTTCTGAAAGTATTTGTATGGAGTGTAGCCATGTATGGAAGTGAAACATGGACGGTAAATAGTTTGGACAAGAAGAGAATAGAAGCTTTCGAAATGTGGTGCTACAGAAGAATGCTGAAGATTAGATGGGTAGATCACATAACTAATGAGGAAGTATTGAATAGGATTGGGGAGATGAGAAGTTTGTGGCACAACTTTACCAGAAGAAGAGATCGGTTGGTAGGACATGTTCTGAGGCATCAAGGGATCACCAACTTAGTATTGGAGGGCAGCGTGGAGGGTAAAAATCGTAGGGGGAGACCAAGAGATGAATACACTAAGCAGATTCAGAAGGATGTAGGTTGCAGTAGGTACTGGGAGATGAAGAAACTTGCACAGGATAGAGTAGCATGGAGAGCTGCATCAAACCAGTCTCAGGACTGAAGACCACAACAACAACAACACAATTTCATATACAGAATTTAGGTTGTTCAAAAATGTGATCTTGTTCCAATAGTTTACAAGTCTCCAATTGTTATAAGCATTGTACTGCACTGTTATTCATGTATTCGATCTTCTGAAGAATGTTTGAATTCTCCATACTGAGTTGTGTTGTCTAATTCCAATATGACCTTTTCTAGGTTGGGATGGAATGTCGTGTACATTTATCTATACAGACGCTTTTGTTGCAAAGAAAGGCCCTTATCTATTCCATATCTATATAAACGGTTTGGGAGACTATCTGAGCAGCCGTCTTCGGTTGTTTGCAGATGACGCTGTCGTTTATCGACTAATAAAGTCATCGGAAGACCAAGACAGACAGCAAAACGATTTAGAAAAAATATCTCAATGGTGCAAAAGTGGCAGTTGACCCTAAATAACGAAAACTGTGAGGTCATCCACATGAGTACTAAAAGGAACTCGTTGAACTTCGGTTACACGATAAATCAATCTAATCTAAAAGCCGTACATTCAACTAAATACCTAGGTATTACAATTACGAACAACTTAAACTGGAAGGAACCCATAGAAAATGTGGGGGAAGGGTAACCAAAGGCTGCGTTTTATTGGTAGAACACTTAGAAAATGTAACAGACCTACTAAGGAGACTGCCTACACTACGCTTGTCTGTCCTCTTTTTAGAATACTGCTGCACGGTGTGGGATCCTTACCAGGTAGGACTGACGGAGTACATCGAAAAAGTTCAAAGAAAGGCAGTACGTTTTATATTATCGCGAAATATGGGAGAGAGTGTCACAGAAATGATACGGGATTTGGGCTGGAAATCATTAAAAGAAAGGCGTTTCTCGTTGCGACGGAATCTTGTCACGAAATTGCAATCGCCAACTTTCTCCTCCGAATGCGAAAATATTTTGTTGACACCGACCTACATAGGACGGAACGATCACCACGATAAAATAAGGGAAAGCAGAGCTCGTACGGAAAGATATAGGTGTTCATTGTTTCCGCGCGCTATACGGGATTGGAATAATAGAGAATTGTGAAGGTGGTTCGATGAACCCTCTGCCAGGCACTTAAATGTGATTTGCAGAGTATCCATGTAGATGTAGATGAAGAACTGTGTCATTTACGGCTGGGCGAAATACTGAAGCAAAGATGAGATGCAAAAATGTCAGTGCAGTGACTGAAAATAGTGTTGTAGTACCGAAACACGTCAGAATTTAACAGAAAAATAAAATATTGTGACTGAAAGGGAGGTATTAGGAGGACTGCATGATTAGCTTAAAAATAAGTAAAAGCCAAGAGTGAAACACGATCCTGGAAGACCGATGAAATGTTGGGAACCGTAACTAGCAATAAATAGTGTAAGCAGGATGTGAAAAACAAGAAGAAAAAAGGGAGAACCGGAAGAATACGAAGGAGGAAAAGTGGGGAACAAAAGAAGAAGATGGTCCCAATGTTGTACTGTTCGTTCCTGTACCGAGGCGATCGCAAAGGCCGCCCGTTCTGAAACGTCAGCTCATTAAGCTGCAGTTTGTTGAGCAAACATGTGCCAGCATAAGCCAGTGACCGGAACCAGATTTCGGAGCCGGTCGTGAGGCTAACGTGCGGGTACCGGTCTATTTAATTCGGACCGCGCAGCGCGCCCACTCCATTTAGCCGGTCTTCTCAGACGTTCGCGAGGCCCCCTTTCGCCCGTACGGGCAACGCAGTGTTCCGTGGAGCTCTGCTGCTTCGCCCCTTTCCGCTTCCTGTGGTTTCTGCGGTTTCTAGCTCGGCCACCAGAAAGACGCTCCAAAGAGTTGCTCTGCCAACCTTACTCAGCGTTCTAAAGAAGATAGTTTCATACAATGGGTCGGCCTAGAAAATAAGTTCCACAATGTGTAGTGGTGTAAGATGTTTCAAAACATCGAAAAAAATGTATGTTCGCTACAGAAAGAGACGGGTAGTACAAAATATGTACAAATATGAACAGAGAACATAAGGATGGATGAATAACAAGGAGATCACCCGCAAATGTAATTTTTTTACATTCATGTTACATGAAGTTAAGAACTCAAATATCAACTTCCCAAAGCAGTTCAATGTAACTCTCAATAATTCTCGACAAAATTGACTTTGTTGTTTTCCGAAGAACTTTAATTCACTATACGTGAGACGATTTTTAAAACAGGCAGTGAAGGTCACTCAGCGTAGGATGATGGTGATCGAACAATCGACTGAATTCACTAATTTCCAGGATTCTGAAAGGCATAATGTCAGCGACTGTATGGTTTAACAAATTAAGCAATAAATTGCAGAGAACCGTCGAAGTTGCAATAATAGTTTTCTTTATGAGTTGGTGACTAGTTTTGAGCCTAAGCTCATTATCAAATCATCCACCAAGCTATGCAATAACATCCGTTACGAGAGCCCATTACTATTCATTCCAGTTGAATTTGGTGCAGGGCTAAACTTCCGTCAGCTAACTGAACATGAATAATAAAAGGATCAGTACTGAATTTTTATCTTATTTATTTGTTTGTTTGTTTATTTTTGGTAAGAATTCTCCCTATATTTGGCAGAAGCCATTCAAGAAAATTATCAAAAAATACTAATTTCACACAAAGCTGCCAGTGGGCATTGATTTAAATCAATGGGGAAAGTTGAAAATTTGTGCTAGACTGGGATTCGAACCCGTGTCTCCTGATTACTGGGCAGATGCACTGACCACTACGCCATCTGGATACGGTGGTCATGGCAACTGTGGGGACTACCCCAAGTACACCACATGTCAGAACCAAATACTCAACTCATTCACACACTACTGGACAAGGAGCATTAGAGTGGTAGTGTGTGGATAATTTGAGAATTTGGGTCTGTCGGGAGTCTTGGTGGGGTGATCACAGCACTTGCTATGACCACTGTGTCCGGATGGCGTAGTGGTCAGCGCATCTGTGTAGTAAACAGGAGACCCAAGTTAGAATATTAATCTGGAAAAAATTTTCGACTTCCCCCATTCATCTGAATCAGTGCCATCTGGTAGCTAATGTCTTTAATTCCTTTGTATCTTGATTGGTAGTGGAAATTTTGGAAATGGTCTTATGGGACCCAACTGCTAAGGTCATCGGTCCCTAAGCCTACATACACCTTAATGTAACTTAAACTGACTTACGCTATGGACAACACACACACCCACGACCGAGAGAGGACTCGAACCTCCGACGGGGGAAGTAGCACGGACCGTGACAAGGTGCCTCAGACCGCACGGCTACCCCGCGCGCCATTTCTAGTGGCTATTCGAAAGAGCAGACACCACATATGAAACTAATTTGATAGCAAAGAGGGGATCTGACACTGCTCTTTCGGATTATATAAACTTCTAGCCAGCAGCCAATCATACCGATCCATAAGGGCTTAAAATTTTTTGGAATACATGTCTATCTCTAGATATTGGACGCATGCTTCAGAAAGTCACGAACAGACCCTCCTCGTAATTAAACAAGTTATGACGCCTCCCGTAAGTACTCACAACAAACCATTAGTAACAGCATAGGGGAGGGGAGTTTTAGCAATCGGCGTGAAGGGGAAATGCGTTGCATCTTTCCTCCGTAACGCCAAGTATCTGACCATACGACATTTTAAGTTTCGTCCTCACTTCCTCCAGACGTAAACATCTCTTTCGACACAGCAATGTCGTTGCAACAGCATCCGACGAATGCTGTACCTCTTCAGGTTAGAGAAGGCTTTCATTTGATGTTCTCGCTGCTGACGTCATGCGGCTTGTGCAACGTGCTTGTAAACACACACACACACACACACACACACACACACACACACACATTCGCGAGAGAGGGAAGTTTTTCAGGAGGCTAATTAATGTACTTCGTCGAGAAAAGTACCGTAATTAGTTCGATATCGACTCCTTCCACCGCCTCCTCATTATAAAGTTTCAAACCACTTTCCTCTGTGTCATTTCACACAACTTTTCTGTCTGATCTCGTATGACTTGAAGCAAAATGAAGAATGTGGTAGGTTTGTGCCAGCTATTCATCCAGGAATATTTTGATACTATTAGTTGACAGTAATTATATAAAGTAAGGGAATCTTCAACGTCGCTCGTGGTTTGGAAAGCCTTCACGTGAAAGGACTGCACGGAATGAATATCAATATCCACGATCTTTGGATTCATAGCCTGGAACGTACGTGATTACTGACATGGACGAACTGTTTATGCGATGGTCCCTATGGGGTGGGTAAGAGATTAGGGATAAGGTAGTTGGAGGGAGGGAGGGAGGGAGGGATAAGTGCAGCGGAAGGCGTCATCAACTCAATTTTCTACTTCGACGAGGCATTTCTTTTATCAAAGATACAGCCGTCTTCTAAAGCTGTAGCTTATAACAGAGCAGGCAAGGAACAAATCTAATTTCGAAACACTCATTAAATAATTTATTTTTCGCTACTTTATAACAGCTAAAGGTTGAAAAAGTGTACTGGATGTTCCTACAGTTACAGTTATCTAATCATCCGACGAGATGGCGTTGTCTACAAATTGTAACAGAAGTTCTATAAAATGTGAGATAAGACGTTCATATTAACTCATTCTCACATCGCTTCTTGGTAGTACAACATAATAATAAATTAAAAAGCACTGCACTGCGAATGTTCTGTAAGATTAATTTATTCAGGGTAACTGCTGTTCGGCTTACAATGCGTTCGTCAGATTTTAACTGACTATCGTCGTCAAAGGAGTTACAATATTTGTAAGCAACCTTGGAAGAGAAATAACACATCTAATCTGAGGCACAAACATTTAGTACATGTCATTATTGACAGGACGGCGGTAAAGCAATGGTAAGTGTAGGAAGCTGACCAATAAGGAAAGGGAGCTAACCAGTACGAATATTAACTGTAAACTCGAGAAACAGTGCCTGCGTAACAGTTTACACTAAATAAATAAATAAACCCAGTAAAATAAAGTTAGCATTGGACAGAACTATTTCAAGAGGTGTTACAGACGGAATGTGACACGGGAACCAAGTAAAGGAAAGAATTAGTGAAACTTCCTGGCAGATTAAAACTGTGTGCCCAACCGAGACTCGAACTCGGTACCTTTGCCTTTCGCGGGCAAGTGCTCTACCATCACAGCTACCGAAGCACGACTCACGCCCGGTACTCACAGCTTTACTTCTGCCAGTACCTCGTCTCTTACCTTCCAAACTTTACAGAAGCTCTCCTGCGAACCTGGAGAACTAGCATTCCTGAAAGAAAGGATATTGCGGAGACATGGCTTAGCCACAGCCTGGGGGATGTTTCCAGAATGAGATTTTCACTCTGCAGCGGAGTGTGCGCTGATATGAAACTTCCTGGCAGATTAAAACTGTGTGCCCGACCGAGACTCGAACTCGGGACCTTTGCCTTTCGCGGGCAAGCTTCTGTAAAGTTTGGAAGGTAGGAGACGAGGTACTGGCAGAAGTAAAGCTGTGAGTACCGGGCGTGAGTCGTGCTTCGGTAGCTCAGATGGTAGAGCACTTGCCCGCGAAAGGCAAAGGTCCCGAGTTTGAGTCTCGGTCGTGCACACAGTTTTAATCTGCCAGGAAGTTTCACATCAGCGCACACTCCACTGCAGAGTGAAAATCTCATTCTGAAAGAATTAGTAATTGTAACAACAGAATATATGGAGTACATAGTTAATCACAATAAAATAAAAATGAATAGACACTGAAAAATGGAGGAATAGGAAAGGGACAGACAGTGCAAGAGGTAATGGAAAACAGAGTATTACGTGAATTTTAGAAGAGGGGGAAGTATTAAATTGTGTTTGGTCATTTAGAATTAAATCAGTGCTGTGGACCAGTTATTTGTTGATTTCCAGGGCTTCCAACAGGCTGCGTTTTCGGCCTACCATCCACAGTCCCACATCATCCACTCAGCAAACGAAGGCCGAGAACCGTTAAACGTACATCGAGAAACGGGGCTCAAGGATGCAACAGTTTTATCTATATAAGTAATAATTTTGTTGAGAATGGGTCAGACTTGGACCGCCCACACAGAAGATGCCACGTTACTATAGGAGACGAAGGCGTATCCGCCCTAAAGTGTGTAAAGCAATAGACAATATTGCTCTTAATAGCGAGAACTACGTAGGTGCACAAGTCATCCTGCATGGTTCATCAGTCTTCTGTGGTGGAGTTCTTAACTTTACCCTTAGCAACAATGATGCCAATCAGCACGGTAATGGCTGGGTCACTGTTACTCTACTACGTGGACCTAAAGTCGATAAAGTTGCAGGTCTAGAAAGTTTTAACAGCCGTGACGTTAATGCTTATTGGGCATGTCAGATTGCAGAGGTCTACAATAGAGATATGGGTAAATCGTATTACCTGTCTTCGATACCCTTGGTTCTCAGGACCAGGAATCATCGTAAAATAAATGAATCTGAATTTGTGTAAGTGTGGGTCAAAGGTATTGACAACTGTAAAAAAAATTAAACTCGTGGGTGATCTCACTCATTATTATAGAATTTAAATAAATTATTTCCTTTCCTTTATCCTTTCCAAAAAAAAAAAAAAAAAAAAAAAAAAAAAAAAAAAAAAAAAAAAAAAACAAAAAACTACACATTGATCTTGTCCAAAGCCGAGAAGCGATTCTTCTTAGTGTTGTAGCTCTCTGGGACACTGTGGGATGCACTCTGTGTGAGCGTTGACCTCAGTGATTACGTAACCGCTTATCGCTCACTCAGAACATGTTCAGCAAATGTGGAACCACATTTCTGCAACCTCCAGCTGTGTTCAAACAGTCAAGTCACTATGTCTCTTCCTGATTGTCAAATTTACCAAAGTGAGGCAAAGTAATTTTGTATACACCACTGTTGACTAATAATTGGCTTTTATCTTTGCTACTGAAAATACGCTGAGCTGTGGTGTTCTTCACATAGTACGAAATAGCCAACCTAAGGACATCACAAACATCCATGCCCGAGGCAGGATTCGAACCTGCGACGTGGCAGTCGCGCGGTTCCGGACTGAAGCGCCTAGAACCGCTCGGCCACCGCGGCCGGCAGCTGTCTTGTAGTGGCTGTTCACACACAGAGACTATCATCTACATATCTGAATCAGTATTTATTAGACACATCAAAGGATCTTTATTCAAACAATGTTGTTCAAAATGGACCATGAACATCTCAGCCAAAAGTGGTCTACGAGGGAACCCCCTAGCTAAGTCATCTGCTTGCACAGAGTTACCTAGGAACTGGAAATATTGTTGTGCTAAGCATTTCGGTGTGGCCAAGTCTCAAGTCATCCAGTTCCACTGGGCTGACATTAGACTCGTACGTCAACAATATTAGTGACGCTCGTCCTATAGTCCTCAGTACAGGACGTGACTTGTTTAAGGGGTTATTTTTCTTACCCACGGCATCCACTACGTTTTCCGCCGTGGTGGTCTCAGATTTCAGTACAAAACTTATCACATTCAGGACAAGTAATTTTAGATACCCCCACTGCTGCTTAGTAATTGTCTTGACTACCAGTAATTTTCTCTCTTTTTGGGCCTTTACTTTTTGGCTTTTAGACAACTATGACGTCTGTTACTCTGGAAACCTCTCTCGGCGTATTTAACGAATATTTACACTTTGTGCAAAGGCTACTGGCGTCTTTCCTGCCACTCTTTCGGGTATCTGAATCTATGGCACAGTACGTGTTATTCGGTAGCGTACTGTTTTTTAAAAGTAGCCTTCAAACGCATTTTGAAACGTCTTTTTCAACCAGGAACGGCAAACGGATCTTTGAGCAATATGTTGTGTTGCAGTCTTGTGTCCAGGTGAACCACGTTAATCTAAAACCAGCTAGTCACTTCATCTCTGCATAACTAATGCAGCACTTGTTTGAACCTGTTTACTGCTGTTAATCCTCCGCTTCCCTCTATAATTTTTATCCCCATCCGCCACAAATCCTACCGTTAACAAGTCAATTATTTCCAGAATGAGATTTTCACTCTGCAGCGGAGTGTGCGCTGATATGAAACTTCCTGGCAGATTAAAACTGTGTGCCCGACCGAGACTCGAAATCGGGACCTTTGCCTTTCGCGGGCAAGTGCTCTACCATCTGAGCTACCGAAGCACGACTCACGCCCGGTACTCCCAGCTTTACTTCTGTCAGTATCTCGTCTCCTACCTTCCAAACTTTACAGAAGCTCTCCTTTGAGGAGAGTTTGGAAGGTAGGAGACGAGATACTGACAGAAGTAAAGCTGGGAGTACCGGGCGTGAGTCGCGCTTCGGTAGCTCAGATGGTAGAGCACTTGCCCGCGAAAGGCAAAGGTCCCGAGTTCGAGCCTCGGTCGGGCACACAGTTTTAATCTGCCAGGAAGTTTCAAAATTATTCTTCTATCCATGGGGATGCGTGCTATCCAACTAAACGCTTTTAGTTATGTAGCGACATAGATTTCTTTTCTCCCCTGTCTGATTTAGAATCTCTTCCTACCCTTCTAACCTTCAGCATCTTCGGCGGCAGCACCAGGTTTCAAAACCTTCTCTTCCCTTCTTGTTGAAACGGTTTATCGCCCACGTTTCACTTCCGTACAATGTTTTTGCTTTCTGGAGAGCCTTCCTAATACTTGAAGAGATATTCGAAGTTAACAAACTTCCCAAATGTCATTTCTGTTGGTGTTCTTCCTGGCGAACTTTTTTCGAAAACCCTATCCACTCCGTTTACTTGATCTTCCAAATGCTATGCAGCGTAGTCGGCAGCAATAGGAAAATAGTTAATAAGGAGTAATGCGAGATAATAAATATAATCTAGTTTACTTGAGTGGTTGAGAAGTCTATTGTAACGTTGGTGTACATCAACGAAGTCTTACGTAATTGGCTATGGAAGGAAAGAAGAAAGCAACTGATGTATTCAACTACCAGAAGACAGCAAAATTTTCAATGATACACGTGGTGTTTAGAATAAGCTGGAGTAAGCATGGCGTTAGCGCTGGCGAAGAATGCTGTGGATAAAGAACTTTACCATGCTCTTTTTTACTGACCTTACTGTTGCAACGAGACAAAGAATACGAAATCTGCTACCCAGTGAGCACACCTGAGTTGTGTACAGCGCGTACCTGAAACATCAAGTAAAAAAAATTTAGTGTCATTCACGTTAGATGACAAAAGAAGTTAGTCTAATTTTAGCATTATGTCTTATGTTCAAGTTTACGCAATATTCTCTATACGAAAAATATACAATAAACAAATAATGCAACTTTTTTTTTAAAAAGAAAGGCGTGTTACTGCCAGTTAACGTGATTGACGACAAAACACCAGACATCCTACAGAAATGAATTACATCTTGTCTCAGAAAGATAAACATGGAAATAGAAGAAAGTTTAGTATAGGGAGCGATCCACTATACAATAATTCCTGTTCCGAAATGTTCTTTCACTTTTATCATAACTACTGCGAAGTAACAGTTGAAGTTTGTGATAAGCTGAAAGTTTGCCATACATCACTCTTATAACGGACTTGTTTTCCTTGTGCTTTCAGTTTTATTACTGCCACTTGGGTTTCACAGATTTATGGCATATTCTCTCCCTCCCTCCCTCCCTCCCCCCCCTCCCACCCACACTCCCTCCCTCCCACCCACCCCTCTCTCTCTCTCTCTCTCTCTCTCTCTCTCTCTCTCTCTCTCTCCCGTGTGACCTCTTATTCCACCTAGCATTGTCAAAAACTTACTCTAGGTGCATTAATGCTTTGAATGTGGCCTGATTTTTCTGCCGTCTACCATTAAGTGCAACGTCTCAATTACTTTTCAAAGACCTTTTCCCTTTTTTAAACCAGTCATCGTAATCCAATCCGTTTCGAAATTTTCCATTCTGTTATCTTATACGCACAGTTCTACGTACCAATTTACAAGTGTGACTTATTAGATAGTCCACTAGTTTTCATATTTATCGCCGGCCGGTGTGACCGAGCGGTTCTAGGCGCTTCAGTCTGGAAGCGCGCGACCGCTACGGTCGCAGGTTCGAATCCTGCCTCGGGCATGGATGTGTGTGATGTCCTTAGGTTAGTTAGGTTTAAGTAGTTCTAAGTTCTAGGAGACTGATGACCTCAGAAGTCGAGTCCCATAGTGCTCAGAGCCATTTGAACCATTTTTTTTTCATATTTATCCACAAGTAACGAGTCTGTTTGCATGGCCATCCTCCGCAGCAAGCACAAAAATATTTATAAGTAGAAGGAAGGTCAGCGTTGGTCGTAATTTTGATGATTTACTAACAGCAAAATCGATTTGCGATCACATAATGATCATCTTCAGTGCTTTAGTGTACAAATTAAAGCTCATAGGCACTCGTGTCTAGTTATTAGCAGTAACAGAAGCTTTCTTCTAATTTTATTTATCATATGGTCGTTGTGCACAGAGCACTCTATGGAGTCGCCAATTAACAAAATATTTGTTTTGTAAATAAAAAAACGCCTTCTATTGCGGCAGTGTGTTTTATTTTCCCAGACGCGTTTCGCATTTTTTCGTTTTAAGGCATCATCAGTGGTCTCTCTTTTTTTTTTAATGGTACTGTTGTGATACACTTTTGTTCTGATATACAGGGCTATTACAAATGATTGAAGCGATTTCATAAATTCACTGTAGTTCCATTCATTGACATATGGTCACGACACACTACAGATACGTAGAAAAACTCAAAGTTTTGTTCGGCTGAAGCCGCACTTCAGGTTTCTGCCGCCAGAGCGCTCGAGTGCGCAGTGAGACAAAATGGCGACAGGAGCCGAGAAAGCGTATGCCGTGCTTGAAATGCACTCACATCAGTCAGTCATAACAGTGCAACGACACTTCAGGACGAAGTTCAACAAAGATCCACTAACTGCTAACTCCATTCGGCGATGGTATGCGCAATTTAAAGCTTCTGGATGCCTCTGTAAGGGGAAATCAACGGGTCGGCCTGCAGTGAGCGAAGAAACGGTTGGACGCGTGCGGGCAAGTTTCACGCGTAGCCCGCGGAAAATTGGCTCATGCCAGAACTGGAGACCGACAGCGCCGACTTCATCTTTCAACAGGATGGTGCTCCACCGCACTTCCATCATGATGTTCGGCATTTCTTAAACAGGAGACTGGAAAACCGATGGATCGGTCGTGGTGGAGATCATGATCAGCAATTCATGTCATGGCCTCCACGCTCTCCCGACTTAACCCCATGCGATTTCTTTCTGTGGGGTTATGTGAAAGATTCAGTGTTTAAACCTCCTCTACCAAGAAACGTGCCAGAACTGCGAGCTCGCATCAACGATGCTTTCGAAGTCATTGATGGGGACATGCTGCGCCGAGTGTGGGAGGAACTTGATAATCGGCTTGATGTCTGCCGAATCACTAAAGGGGCACATATCGAACATTTGTGAATGCCTAAAAAAACTTTTTGAGTTTTTGCATGTGTGTGCAAAGCAGTGTGAAAATATCCTCAAATAATAAAGTTATTGTAAAGCTGTGAAATCGCTTCAATCATTTGTAATAACCCTGTATATTATTTGTAAGTAGTACACTATTCTATAATCTACGAATAATACGTATCACTACAAACGTGTATCATAACTATATAGTTATAGATTCCACTGATGATGCCTTAAAGTGAAAAAAGGTGAAATGCGTCTGGGAAAATAAAATACAGTGCAGCAAGAAAAGGCGTTTTTTATTTACAAAACAAATTATGCGCAACTATTTTCTCTGAATTCTACGATAAATCTTTCATGTCACTTGTTTCATACGTTCTTAACACCAACTAACGTAACATGGACAAAAAGTAAGGTGATTTGGAGTCCGTTGTGCTACAAGAGAAATTCATTGCTAAGTGAAGACGACCCTGCTCCTCGGAATCATGCTCGCACATCTTTGGAACTATCACTAACATATAAACGGCGGCAGATGTATATTCTGCAGCATGATCCACATAATTTCGTTGCTCTACAAGGCATGAGGTTGTGATGTGGGCTCTTGTCTATTCACTTCGCACTTCCTTCAACGCCTGTGCTGATCTGTTGTGAGGCGTGGTTTTTGTGTCGTATTTTTATGTTCTACATACAGGCTGAGTCAGTGACGATGTTACGAACTTTCGGGGATGATGGAGAAGGCTAAATGCGTCAAATTAAGGCATGGACCCTAAGCCGTTCTGATATATCTGGCAGTTGAATACATTTATCGGTACTGTTGGTCTTACGACTGTAGGGTAGGCAACGTTCAGTGGTGGTAATATGGACCAAAATAAGAAGAAATGTGCAGTAACCGTGGGTCTAAAATGCATCGCTTAAGAGCTATGAGCAGGTGTTCTGCAGAAGTAGTGAGTTTCACAGTAGAAAAGATAAACAAGTGCTTGTTCTTAGGGTCTGCACTTAGCCCATTTTTAGTGGATTTTTTCGTGTTTCGGTCCATTCTACCTTCTCTCTAAATATTAAAAGCGAGGAGCTCCAGTAGAAGAGGTCTAATTTCAGAGGTGTCAGAACGGTTTCACTTCTAGCTTTCGACTCTGTCGTTTCCTGATCGGAGTCCTTTACCTCAAATTGATACATTTATCCTTCTCATTGTCCCTGAAAATTTGTACCGTCACCAGGGAATCGCCCAGTAAATGGTAGAGTAAATATGGACATCAAAGGTTCTCCCCACCACCTTCCGCCGCATTCTTTTTTTTATACAGATGTAACACAATTCACATCAGTAGTACATAGGAGCCTGCATGTTCTGTCTGTCCATAATCACGATGGAATGGAAATTACTCTATGACAAGCATAAATCTTATATGAAAATACGTTATGTATTGTCTCCTTTGTACAACACTGTTACACGAGAACTATATTTGTTCTGTTTTCATCATTGAATATTAATGCACCCAACATTACCTTAACAGCCGTAATCTAACATGCAAGCTTTGAAAATTCATAGCAGATCGATGCATCAAATGCGTACCAAGCGATTGTCTTTTGTTTGACATGGCATTTTTCTTTGTGTGTGCGGTCTACAGTGTCACCTGGTGTCCTCATTTTCTATTTACAGGGCACTGTTTGCCAAAGTCTATCAGTTTCCACGTTTGGTTTGTACTGACAACAGATGATGTACTTCGTATAAATCAACCTAATTATACGTCTGTACCTGTAAATGTTAATGTTGTTACACAATTTTTTTTCTTATACTTTACTCCTCCCGTTTGTAAAGTTCTGTGAAGATGTCATACTGTAGTTTCCCTTTTATCTCCCCGATTATGCTTACGTTTTATTGATATATTTTATCGCTTTGTGTTCTTGCCACGTTGAAGATAATGTCTGATAACATATTTATATGTGTAATCACACTACTGGCCATTAAAATTACTACACCAAGAAGAAATGCTGATGATAAACGGGTATTCATTGGACAAATATATTATACTAGAACTGATATATGATTACATTTCCACGCAATTTGGGTGCATAGATCCTGAGAAATCAGTACCCAGAACAACCACCCCTGGCCGTAATAACAGCCTTGATGCGCCTGGGCATTAAGTCAAACAGAGCTTGGATGGCGTGTACAGGTACAGGTGCCCATGCAGCTTCAACACGATACCACAGTTTGTCAAGAGTAGTGACTGGCGTATTGTGACGAGCCAGACGTTTTCAGTTGGTGAGAGATCTGGAGCATGTGCTGGCCAGGGCAGCAGTCGAACATTTTCTCTATCCAGAAAGGCCCGTACAGGACCTGCAACATGCGGTCGTGCATTATCCTGCTGAAATGTAGGGTTTCGCAGGGATGGAATGAAGCGTAGAGCGACGGGTCGTAACACATCTGAAATGTAACGTCCACTCTTCAAAGTGCCGTCAATGCGAACAAGAGGTGACCGAGACGTGTAACCAATGGCACCCCATACCATCACGCCAGGTGTTACGCCAGTATGGCGATGACGAATACACGCTTCCAATGTGCGTTCACCGCGATGTCACCAAACACGGATGCGACCATCATGTTGTTTTAAACAGAACCTGCATTCGTCCGAAAAAATGACGTTTTACCATTCGTGCACCCAGGTTCGTCGTTGAGTATACCATCCCAGGCGCTCCTGTCTGTGAAGCAGCGTCAAGGGTAACAGCAGCCACGGTCACCGAGCTGATAGTCCATGCTGCTGCAAACGTCTTCGAACTGTTCGTGCAGATGGTTGTCTTGCAAACGTCACCATCTGTTGACTGAGGGATCGAGACGTGGCTGCACGATCCGTTACAGCCATGCGGATAAGATGCCTGTCATCTCGACTGCTAGTGATAAGAGGCCGTTGGGATCCAGCACGGCGTTCCGTACTACCCCCCCTGAACCCACCGATTCCATATTCTGCTAACAGGCATTGGATCTCAACCAACGCGAGCAGCAATGTCGCGATACGATATACCGCAATCGCGATAGGCTGCAATCCCACCTTTATCAAAGCCGGAAACGTGATGGTAAGCATTTCTCCTCCTTACACGAGGCACCATGACAACAACGTTTCACCAGGCAACGCCGGTCAACTGCTGTTTGTGTATGAGAAATCGGATTGAAACTTTCCTCATGTGGCCACCGGCGCCAACCTTTTGTGAATGCTCTGAAAAGCTAATCACTTGCATATCACAGCATCTTCTTCCTGTCGGTTAAATTTCGCAGCACGTCATCTTCGTGGTGTAGCAATTTAAACGGCCAGTAGTGTATTTTTCTGGCAATTTTTCTGCTTTTAGAGTACTTTTGAAGATGGCCAGTGGCCAAAAAAATGTCAGAAAAGCAAACTGTTACTTGCCAAAAACATACAAGTAAATTATACACGATTCTGCTCCTGTTCGATCAATATATCAGCCGGTAGGGCTCGTAACGTGCGACGAATGCGATGACGCGTGCGTTGCATTAGCCAGGGCAGCCAATCGGCAACAGCTGGTCTGCGTCAAGAGTGGGTCGCGTGATCACGGCCTGCAGGCCAGCCTGTTTCCTAGAGCCGGGCTAGAGCAGCTACAAGGCGAGGTCTCCCGTTATCAGCAAGTTATAAATACCTCGCGTGCTCCGCGTTGATACAACTCAACAAGGAAAAGCTCTCTCTAGGTTCCTGCCTACAGATTACGATGGCCGGTGAATCAGTGCCCTAATGATTGTTCTCCAGTTAGCTGCGTGGGAAGACGAACGGTTAAGCTCGTGCAGGCACACGTTGGCGTATGTCACTGTGCTGACTGTATAGGGATGTGTGGTACAAAGCAGGCCGTTCCTAGAAGAGGAAGTAGACCTGCTGAACCCCTATTTCCACATTCCTTCTTCCTAAGCTATCTTATCGTATGTGTGTCAGTGCATTTCACAGGAGTGTCATTACAGGGCTATTACAAATGACTGAAGCGATTTCATAAATTCACTGTAGCTCCATTCATTGACATATGGTCACGACACACTACAGATACGTAGAAAAACTCATAAAGTTTTGTTCGGCTGAAGCCGCACTTCAGGTCTCTGCCGCCAGAGCGCTCGAGAGCGCAGTGAGACAAAATGGCGACAGGAGCCGAGAAAGCGTATGTCGTGCTTGAAATGCACTCACATCAGTCAGTTGTAACAGTGCAACGACACTTCAGGACGAAGTTCAACAAAGATCCACCAACTGCTAACTCCATTCGGCGATGGTATGCGCAGTTTAAAGCTTCTGGATGCCTCTGTAAGGGGAAATCAACGGGTCCGCCTGCAGTGGGCGAAGAAATGGTTGAACGCGTGCGGGCAAGTTTCACGCGTAGCCGACGAATAAAGCAAGCAGGGAGCTAAACGTACCACAGCCGACGGTTTGGAAAATCTTACGGAAAAGGCTAAAGCAGAAGCCTTACCGTTTACAATTGCTACAAGCCCTGACACCCGATGACAAAGTCAAACGCTTTGAATTTTCGGCGCGGTTGCAACAGCTCATGGAAGGGGATGCGTTCAGTGCGAAACTTGTTTTCAGTGATGAAGGAACATTTTTTTTTTAATGGTGAAGTGAACAGACACAACGTGCGAATCTGGGCGCTAAAGAATCCTCACATATTCGTGCAGCAAATTCGCAATTCACCAAAAGTTAACGTGTTTTGTGCAATCTCACGGTTTAAAGTTTACGGCCCCTTTCTCTTCTGCGAAAAAAACGTTACAGGACACGTGTATCTGGACATGCTGGAACATTGGCTCATGCCACAACTGCAGACCGACAGCGCCGACTTCACCTTTCAACAGGATGGTGCTCCACCGCACTTCCATCATGATGTTCGGCATTTCTTAAACAGGAGATTGGAAAACCGATGGATCGGTCGTGGTGGAGATCATGATCAGCAATTCATGTCATGGCCTCCACGCTCTCCCGACTTAACCCTATGCGATTTCTTTCTACCAAGAAACGCGCCAGAACTGCGAGCTCGCATCAACGATGCTTTCGAACTCATTGATGGGGACATGCTGCGCCGAGTGTGGGAGGAACTTTATTATCGGCTTGATGTCTGCCGAATCACTAAAGGGGCACATATCGAACATTTGTGAATGCCTAAAAAAACTTTTTGAGTTTTTGTATGTGTGTGCAAAGCATTGCGAAAATATCTCAAATAATAAAGTTATTGTAGAGCTGTGAAATCGCTTCAATCATTTGTAATAACCCTGTACAAATTATTCTTCCAGTCATCTGCGGTCAGCAACCGGAATTACTGTCGGTGCAAGATCGGATTTCTCTAATTCTATTTCACTAATCGTTTTTGCATCTACATCTATACTCTGCAAATCACATGTAAGTGCCTGGCAGAGGGTTCATCGAACCACCTTCACAATTCTCTATTATTCCAATCTCGTACAGCGCGCCTAAGGAATGAACACCTCTATCCTTCCATACGAGCACTGATTTCCCTTATTTAATTTTTGTAATCGTCCCTCCCTATGTAGGTCGGTGTCAACAAAATATTTTCGCATTCGGAGGAGAAAGTTGGTGATTGGAATTTCGTGACAAGATTCCGTCGCAACGAAAAACGCTTTTCTTTTAATGATGTCCAGCCCAAATCCTGTATCATTTCTGTGACACTCTCTCCCATATTTCACGATAATACAAAACAACCTGCCTTTCTTTGAACTTTTTCGATGTACTCCGTCAGTCCTATTTGGTAAGGATCCCACAGCGCGCAGCAATATTCTAAAAGAGGACGGACAAGCGTAGTGTAGGCAGTCTCCTTAGGTCTGTTACATTTTCTGTGTGTTCCTTCCAATTTAAGTTGTTCGTAATTGTAATACCTAGGTATTTAGTTGAATTTACGGCTTTTAGATTAGACTGATTTATCGTGTAACCGAAGTTTAACGAGTTCCTTTTAGCACTCATGTGGATGACCTCACTCTTTTCGTAATTTGGGGTCAACTGCCACTTTTGCACCATTCAGATATCTTTTCTAAATCGTTTTTGGTCTTCTGATGACTTTATTAGTCGACAAACGACAGGGTCATCTGTAAACAACCGAAGACGGCTGCTCATATTGTCTCCAAAATCGTTAATATAGATAAGGTACAGCAAAGGGCCTATAACACTACCTTGGGGAACATAAGTTGTTAAAACTGTGTGAGAGAGAAAAAAAAACACTTTTTGATTCGTTGTCCAAATATGATCTTCACATTTTACGAGCAAGCTTTTCTCTTGGCATTGCTTGTGCTTGATTAATGTTTTCGTCTCGAATCGAATATTTTGTAAATTTAGGAAATAACACTTTCCCAGTTAAAGTCGCGTTTATTTTCTCCAATTTGATTGGCACGACGCGTTTCAACCGCATGTTGCCGACATCGTGTATTTAACAGTTATTTATGCATTAACTATTATTGGTTACTGATTGCTGGTAAGTGTGGAAAAGTTTTTGCTGGGTGTGCCGTTGAGGTTATGTTCCAAAATATTCTCCTGTACTATATTGTAACAATTTCACCCATGGCCTTCGAAGCGATCAGTAATTAACAGTTGAGTGCAAGTAACAGTTTAGCATGTATAATGCTTGCCGAAACTTGTCCTGCCAACAAATACTGGACGTTTAAACGTGACTGAAGCTTGTAAACGCTTTATTTTATAAATCTCGTAATACAGACACAGAAGTCAACCAGTTCGGTACAACAAGGAGAAATTTATGATGTTTTGTCTAGATCGTTAATTTCGAACACAGCATCTGGCTACTCGGCTTTTGTTTCAGTCTGTATCTCTTCCCTTATTTCATTGTTCGCTGAGCGCACACCAATTCTTATGAGCGGTCGAGTAGTCTTTTTATCTGCAGTCCTCTTTCCCTGCAACTAGCGGATGAATTCTTCCCAACTCCAATAGCTCCGTATGAACAGCCTTTGAAGTATGTGACTGATTCCGTTGATTGTCGATGGTGTACTCCAACAACGCAGGATGTTTTCGCTCGCTCAGAGACATAACTTGACTAATTTTTATTTTGGCAGTCAGGTGACAGCTTTTTCAATAAGCGTTGACAAAGTGCAACAATGTTTCTAATTACGCTGCCTCTCTGTATGTAACTGCAACCCTTAATTGCGTCTTTGGAAGATGGAATTAAATATACCAACCAACGCTCAGAGAGAGAGAGAGAGAGAGAGAGAGAGAGAGAGAGAGAGAGAGAGAGAGAGAAGGGGGTATGAAAATAAGTTATTCTAAAGTAAACAACATTCAGACGAATAGGCACGGTAGAAAGTAAATAAATAAAGGGTGGGCGAGACGTCCCCGTACTCCTGCAACCCCTGATTAGTATCAAAACTTTATTATGCAGGTTGGTACCTATGTTAATTTCTTATCAGTTTTTTTAATCATTAGTGGAATTCATGTTTACATGTTTTCACAGCGGCGGTCGAGTTTTAATTTGTGGCCATGGAAGCTATGAGCGGTCATAGTTACACTACTGAAGAGCGCTTGGTGACAAGTCTATGGTAACGAACGACAACAAACAGGACAATGAGACAGATTATGAAAGCACTCCTCGAAAGATTTACTAAGGTTACAAAGCAATGCACTGCACCTTCATACCTTGTGCGCTCGGTACTATCGCCATCTGTAACGCTGGAAATGCATATCCTCCTATTTCCATCTATTGCACTGCAATTTTTTTTCCTTATTTTGTCACCTGAAGATGTGACATTTCTGTCTCTTTATATATTGTAATTGTTTTATTGTTTGTATATAGATATATATTTATGCATTTATGTCTATGAATAATTGGTTGTTTTGTAAATATTATTTGTATTTTTACGCTGGGTCTTGCCTAGGAAAAACTATGCTATACATCGATAGACCGTGTGGAGAACCAAAAGTGTTTAGGATCTTTGGTAGTGTTAACTCTGTCGCGTGGAGCGCGGGCAGAGAGTGAGTCTGGCTGGAGTAGCGAGGTGGGGTGGTGCAGTGGAGAGGTGTGTTGTGTAAAGCTCCCGCGAGTTGCCGCGCTTTCGGGGTTTGGCAGCATGTAATTGCGCTCGACTTGCTATGATAGTTTCTGACATGGTGTCGCGGACGGGAAGCATTAGTTGGCGCACATCAAGAGCCCGTTTCGTCTGGAGACCGTGTCGAGAAGAAGGCGCGCCAACATCCAGCTTCTGCAACAGCGATGGCCGACAATGAGTGACTGTCGCCACCTCCTCGATCGACGGCTTCAAACCTTCAATCAACCAACAAGGAAGACTGGAAGCACGCAAGTTTTAGAACTGTATGGCAGACCTCAGCTTTTCAAACTTTTAAAATTGTTGCATCACAAAATTACAGCAACTTAGCATGAACGTTTGTTGCTCATTGTCCCAATTGCATTACCAAGCAGGGTCCCTTCCTTTTCCGAAATGAGCCCGAGTGTCGTTGAAATTCAAACGCCAGCATCATTCGATTTCACTGCTTTAATATCAAAGTTCAGTTAAGGTATTCATAGCTGGCTACAATATTCAGATTACACAAGCACAAATTAAGAGTGCGAGTTTTGTTACTGTATTTTAGCTTACCTGCGACTGCAGCTCAGCTTGGTACGTACTAAATTTTACTATTGTTAATTGTTCAGAATCATTTAATTCAAGTTCAAAGTTAAATCTCTTATTTCTAAATTGCGTAGATTCAAGTAGCTTTTGAAATGATTGTTGAGGTAGTCCAAGACTAACCGTATTTTACTGAATTTCGATGTGCTTCAGAAAGAAAGCTCACTATTAACTTCAGTCACTAAATTAACTTTCGATTTTCCGGTTTTATTAATTCTTTTGCTAAATTAAGTCAGAGTGTAGCGAAATTTATTACTTCTGACAAACTTTCAGTTTTCACACTGCACGTGTCAACCTTCAGTTGCCACGCTTCTAGTGCTAATTATATGTGTAATAACCTTTCTTTTTCAGTCACTATAGTAATTGTCCTTAGGACTGGCGACCGTAATTTCCCCCAAATCTCAAATATCTAATTACCGCTAGTTAATTGTTAACGTAACGGCCGCACATTTACTTCCTTTATTAACTTTACCCCTTTTCAAAATTAATTTCCACCAGTTTTATTTGCATTTTTCCTTTCATTTAGATGTAACCCTTTCCTCCCTCTTTACCGACAGATTAACTTCGGAGACGATTGCTTTTTCCCAAATTTCCATTAGGTACACGCGGTTTAATTTTTTTTTCTGTCATTAAGGTCGATAAGTGAGGGGGAGGTTACACATCTATATATGTGCATATCGCTATGCCATGAGTTTTGTCACCTCAGTGTACTATATTATCTATTAAAAGTTATATTCTAATCCACTATTGCTTTATGACCAGGGAACCTTGTCTGATGAGTGTGGGATTGGATATTTTACCTGAAGCTTCAGTGGATCGCCACTGGAAGGTGTACCGCAGGTCTCGCTGCTTTGTCCCTGGCGGGCGGGAAGGCTCGCGGCATTACGGCGTGCGGCTTTAGCCCCCTACCAGCGCGGCGGCCCCGTCTCAACGACCCCATCCGTTATCTGGAGGGCGCGCGCCCTCTAGAGATAAGTGACGGGGAGGTGCGGCCCTGAGAGCCGCCTAATGCGCCGGCTGCCATCTTCTGGCGATTACCGCACCGCGTCCAGGGGCCGCCGACCGGCAGCGGCAGCGGCGGCGCAGTGCGCGCTTCGATTACGCGCCAGCCATCGAGTATTTGGATCTAAATTCAATTTGGCGCGCCCGCGGAAAAGATTTGCGTGCCGCTCGTGATTTCGAAATGAGCCCGGGCGCCGGATAGCGACTGATCGAAGCCGCGCCGTCAGTCCTCCGAGCAGGAATTCCTGCTGCTGGCTGCGGAAACAGATGGCCGAAATGCCGCCAGACTGCCGCCAGTCGTCCTACGCCAGAGTCCTCTTCCAACAGCGGCTCTCCAGAATATTACTGGTCTGTATTCTGCGCAGCACTTCAAATAAACGCCCAGGGGCATACCGTACATAGTACAAGGCCCCAAACGTTGTGAAATGGAATACTGGCGGCTCACCCGACGCGTAATGACGTCGACTGCAGAGGATGGCGTAGCAAGTGGAGTCATAAAGCTACCGTAAGATTAGACTACAGTAGTTTTCCGCGTGCCATCAACACCGACTCAAAGGAAGGCCTCGGCGCTTGTTCGTGACGTCACGTCAGCTAGGCACGACGAACGCCAGGTCTGTTGCAGGCAGAAACGCCTGGGCGTCCTTACCACTATGTTGTTGTTGTTGTGGTCTTCAGTCCTGATACTGGTTTGATGCAACTCTCCATGCTACTCTATTCTGTACGAGCCTCTTCATCTCCCAGTACCTACCGCAACCTACATCCTTCTGAATCTGCTTAGTGTACTCATCTTTTGGTCTCCCTCTACGATTTTTACCCTCCACGCTGCCCTCCAATACTAAATTGGTGATCCCTTGATGCCTCAGAACATGTCCTACCAACCGATCCCTCCTTCTAGTCAAGTTGTGCCACAAACTTCTCTTTTCCCCAATCCTATTCAATACTTCCTCATTAGTTATGTGATCTACCCTAAATCTCTTACTTTTGGACAAAATGTTTGGTATTGTTTTGGATTCTGCAGTTTTATTTAGATGAAAGATTTTCTTACTATCGTAAAGCTACAAATGAAGATCATAGTCCTGTCGAAACAAACGTAGATCAATTTGAGAAGATGCTTTGCACCATTGTAAGCTTCCTAAATGTTACATTCAAGTAACTATATTTACTTGATATTTTGTTATCGAAACTTACCCCAACCCCCTTACAATTAACTCGTTTCATTTATTTATTTATTTTCGTTTGAATTGTCACTGGAAATGTAAACTAATTTACATGTGTAAACGTCCAACTGTTGCCAGTCATTAGATTACAGTCGTTTTCAACGAAAGGAATTCTAAACAGGAAATAATAGCTTCATACATCGAAAATACTGCTGAACTTAAACTTTTTTAAACATGCACATTAGAAAAGGTTAATATTCCCTTCTTGCAACTGAAAGGAGAAACTTTACAAGATAAAAAAATTATTTGATAAAACAAGTATCTTTCTTTTGCCTCTTCTCTTGTCCCCCACCCCTTCCCCCAAAGTGTAAAATCGCAAGATATTTCAGTAACATTCTGTGCTCCTCACCCCATAGTCAACCAAGATACCTAAAGAAGAGCACCAATATGTTCAGTTTCTTGTAAAAGCAACCCAGTACAAACGTAACTTCCTCACATTTACAAATAAGGTAAAGAACACGAATTCTGTTGCTGCTGGACCATGAAGTTGTTTTTGTATGTCACTCCTTAAAACAGGTGGAAATTTGATTTCCGGAGTACACAATTTGTTAAGAAGGATAATGAATTGCACAATTAACTGATTGCAGAAAACTCTCAGAACAATGTGTGTTGGTCAACTACCGCCAATAGTTCCACATTTTCCTGTGTCAGAGAGGGAGACACCACCATTATGAGTATGCCTGCAACAGACCTGGCGTTCGCCGTGCCTAGCTGACGTGACGTCACGAACAAGCGTCGAGGCCTTCCGGTGTTGGGGCCATTCGTCAGTTAAGATAGTAACCGCGTTACTTGTACGTTAAGTGTGTTGCATACCTATCAGGCTTACCATGTTTCGATCACTTTCTTTGTTCGAGGGCTATTCGGAAACTAAGAAACGATAGGTCGCGAAATGGAAACCACAGTGAAATGGTTCAAATGGCTCAGCACTACGGGACGTAACTTCTGAGGTCAGCAGTCCCCTAGAACTTCTAACTACTTAAACCTAACTAACCTAAGGACACCACACACATCCATTCCCGAGGCAGGATTCGAACCTGCGACTGTAGCGGTAGCGCGGTTCCAGACTGAAGTGCCTAGAACCGCTCGGCCACTCCAGCCGGCAACCACAGTGAAAATCAAAACCGTTTTATTTGCAACAGTTAGCTACAACTATCAGCTACTTATCTCCATAGTCGCTGATCCGACTTAGACTTTTGACAGATCGTTATACCAACTTCCCAGTACCCTCGTTACAGAAGGCAGCCGCCAGTACTTTCCACCAATTCTCTACTCTGGCTTACAGCGCGTTGTCTGTGCCAAAATGTTTTCTTCGTAGCCAGTGGTTCATGTGAGCAGAGATGAAACTCAGAGGGAGACAATTACAGCCTGTATTGTGGGTAATCAAACATTTCCAATCGAGAACGATGCAGGAGCATCTTCATTGCCCTTGCAGAATGCGGCTGACAATTGTCTTGAAGAAGAAAACGCACGTCAGGTATGTAATGTTGGCTGCATAGTTTCAGGCGAAATTTCTCACCAGGCCCTCGTACTTGGCGGGAGACAGTATTGTTCTAGGTATATTTATGTGCTCCGTGTGTGCTAAAAACTAAAAAGAACGACGTAATGCGATAGACGGCATACTAGAAACACTGCCCTACACTCCTGCGCAAAACTTCATCGGATTTTCACTGTGGTTTTCATTTCGCGACCGATCGTTCCTTACTTTCCGAATAACTCTCGTATATGCGACAGTGTCTTACTGGATTACCCTAGAAACTGGAAGCGCTGAACCTTCTTGAAACTGTGTGAGGGTATATGAAGGGCGGAGTAATATACGGAACTCTTTTGTTCTACGTAGTTATCTTTTTGTCTGTTACTTAAAAACAAACAGTACTCATGGCAAAATCGAAATTGTCGATGTTTAAGTCAGATGTGTTCGAGAATTGTCGATTTGAAAGGCGAAAGAGACGGCTATTTTACTAAAAACGAGAAACACAAATTTATCATACAGTGCCGGAAAGGGTTTTCCTTGAGAAAAAAAAGGTAAACTTAAAAAATCGCGCAACAAGAACATATCAAACACTACGTCAATATTTCGTCGAGGTTATATATACGTTACGTGATGAAAGCGGGCACGGCATTATTGTCGATTGTCCTCGCAGCGGCAGACCTCTTTCTGCACACACTCCAGACAATGCACGTGCAGAGAGTTAAAAGAATTGGTGACTGCTGACAGACGCATCACAGTGAACGAATTGTCACGATGCGTTGGGATAGGGTTAAGGAAGTGTTTGCATACTACTGACAGTGTTGGCATTAAAAATGATTTGTGCCAGGTGGATTCCCAGGATGTTGACAGTGGCTCACAAAGAAACAAGAAAAACGGTATGCATCGAACTTTTGGAACAGTACGAGATCGGTGGAGATGAATTTCTTGGAAGAACTGTGACAGGTGATGAAACATGGCTCCATCATTTTTCACCAGAGACGAAGAGGCATGGAGTGGCATCATGCAAATTCACCCAAGGAAAAAAAAAAATTCAAAACCACACCTTCTGCTGGAAAAGTTATGGCTACGGTGCTTTTCGATTCCGAAGGACTCTTGCTTGTGGACATCATGCCAAGTGGAACCACCATAAATTCTGATGCATATGTGACGACACTGAAGAAACTTCAAGCTCGACTGAGTCGTGTTCGACCACACCGGCAAAAGCAGGACGTTTTGCTGTTGCACGATAATGCACGGCCACATGTCAGTCAAAAAACCATGGAAGCGATCACGAAACTCGGATGGACAACACTGAAACACCCGCCCTACAGTCCTGACCTGGCTCTATGTGACTATCATCTCTTTGGGTAACTGGAACACTCTCTTCGTGGAACAAGGTTTGAAGATGATGACTCCCTTGTGCACGCTGCCAAACAGGGGCTCCAACAGGCTGGTCAAGAATTTTACCGTGCGGGTATACAGGCGCTGGTTCCAAGATGGCGTAAGGCAGTTGGGAGGGATGGAAATTATGTGAAGAAATGAAAATATTGTTGCTAAAAGGGTGTATCTACACACTGTAAAACTTCCAAACATGCAGAATAAAAGATGGATTTTAAAAAAAATAGTGTGCACTTCTTTTGGAGTGACCCTCGTACTTTGAAATCCACTCGTGTCTCCTGTATGTTTCAATTTTTTGTCACGCAGTATACTTTTCATCGGTAAAGAGGCTAGAGTTCGGCATTGGTTAGTATCATGGAGAGCGAGTTAGTCTGGAGTCTGTAACACCATAGCTCTAATACTCTACAGATTTATTTTGCCTTTTGTTTTATATAATGTTACATCGTTGAGCTTCTGTAAATATGTTTGATTGAATCGATAACACGAAATTGTATACTCCTTTCTTTGTTAAAACGTTGATGGCATGGTTTGATTCTATGCAATGTAGTATATCTGTCATTTAAATTCTTTGTCTCAATTGGAGGGAGACAAAACTTACTGTATACTTTTGGAATTTGGGTGAATAATTTAAAATTCATGGAGAAGAAGTAAAAACTTTGAGGTTCGCCGATGACATTGTAATTCTGTCAGAGACAGCAAAGGACTTGGAAGAGCAGTTGAACGGAATGGACAGTGTCTTGAAGGGAGGATATAAGATGAACATCAACAAAAGCAAAACGAGGATAATGGAATGTAGTCAAATTAAGTCGGGTGATGCTGAGGGAATTAGATTAGGAAATGAGACACTTTAAGTAGTAAAGGAGTTTTGCTATTTAGGGAGTAAAATAACCGATGATGGTCGAAGTAGAGAGGATATAAAATGTAGACTGGTAATGGCAAGGAAAGCGTTTCTCAAGAAGAGAAATTTGTTAACATCGAATATAGATTTAGGTGTCAGGAAGTCGTTTCTGAAAGTATTTGTATGGAGTGTAGCCATGTATGGAAGTGAGACATGGACGATAACTAGATTGGACAAGAAGAGAATAGAAGCTTTCGAAATGTGGTGCTACAGAAGAATGCTGAAGATAAGGTGGGTAGATCACGTAACTAATGAGGAGGTATTGAATAGGATTGGGGAGAAGAGAAGTTTGTGGCACAACTTGTCTAGAAGAAGGGATCGGTTGGTAGGACATGTTCTGAGGCATCGAGGGATCACAAATTTAGCATTGGAGGGCAGCGTGGAGGGTAAAAATCGTAGAGGGAGTCCAAGAGATCAATACACTAAGCAGATTCAGAAGGATGTAGGTTGCAGTAGGTACTGGGAGATGAAGAAGCTTGCACAGGATAGAGTAGCATGGAGAGCTGCATCAAACCAGTCTCAGGACTGAAGACAACAACAACAACAACAATTTTTTGTAGAAATACTAATATGTGCAAATGTTCTAAATGTTTGTTTGCTGTTATGTAAACTGCTGACCTTCACTTAGGGTTCTTAGTTAGCTTGTATGTAAAAGGTGTAGTGGTTCCCCTCGGGAACGGAACTGTGTAGCGAGCGCAAATTGTGGTTGGTCTAGATAGAAAAGGTGGAGCAAGAGTTAGTCGGGGACGAGCTACCAAACTGCCATGTAAAAGTTGTATATTGTGCTGGTTCCGAGAGAGGCTTTTTCTGCCACTTTCCAATGCCTCGGATGGGTGGATGTATGGATAAATAGCTGGAACGATTCTGGAATTGGTATCCATCATCGCCACCAAGAAGGGACAGGGTCCAGCAATTCTGCCCGCAAATCCACCTACCAACATGCAGTTGCCACCACATTGCGCAATCACTGTATCGGAATGCTATAATAATGTACAGTGAAGGATCAGTTTATTGGATGTTTTAGTGTGCACAAATATAAGGTAACTTATAACTGAATTCATGTACCTACCTTGATTTTTTCCCTATTACAACACCTCTCAGGTTCCTCTCCATTTGAACTATGATTACCGAGTGTCGTAGTTTGTGGAAAAAAATGAAAGCTTCAAAACATTAAATGATGTTGTTCAATCTTTGGTAGTAAGAGAGTATTCATGTTTACTGTGGATTTCGTGAAATTGTGGGGAGTAGTAAATGTAGTTTAGTGAAAGCCTGCCAGTGATGGAAATAGTCCAATTTATAATTTTGTGGAGTTTCAAAGTCACCTATTCAATGATTTACTTGCAAGTAGGAGACAGTGGTAATAAAGACAATTTGCTGTTTCTTTTAAAGATTAAAAGTTTATAAAACTGAGGCTTATAAAGTTTTGCTTAGTTAATGATCACATTGTTGACTGTAGTAAATTTTAAAAGGTGAGTCAGTTTCTTGCAATTTTGTCAACATTGTGTTTCACTGTAGTAAAAGTGGACAACTGCAATAGTAGAACATTATATGTTCATGATTGCTAAGTGTATTGGAAGTGCATATTAGTAGTATAACACGATCCACAGTTTGTCTATTGTGCTAATGCTAGGTAACAAGTAACGGTAAGACCACTATTTATGAAAACCATAATTTCTTTATTCAAAAGACAGTGAGAAATTACCTGTTAGTGAAGTCCATTTAACTTTCATTCTAAATAGAATAGTATTTAGTTGAGAGATATTTAACCTGTGACCAGTTCATAAAAATGCAGTGAACTGGATTTATAATTTATATTTGAACAATAATACTGAACCTATGTCCAATTAATGATTCTGCAGTGAATAGTAATAATAGCGTTATAAAGACCATTCAGTTTGAGTAAGCACTGAAAGTAATAGTGTGTTTCGTTATCTGTTATATTTATGCAAATACTCTGTGCTGCTCTAGCTGTTAGTTCCAACCTTAACGTTAACATATGCAGGTGTCAGAGTTCATTGCACTCGCGTGTGGAAAAAATATAGGTTGTGTTTGTCCGTTAAGGTTACTCATTCTTAATTTCTTGAACAAGAATGTCAATCATCCTCTTTCCTCATTAGGCTGGCGACCGTTTTCCTTACTTTTTGAACAGCGTCGATAGGTAAATTATTGTTGAAAGGTCTCTGTTGGATTTCTTTCATGTTTCATTTCTTATATCTGTTGTCATTTACAGCATAAATTCCTCTTCTAAATTTACTGTGGCGTTTCTGACTATCTGGGAGGAGACTGAGTAGTGGAACGTGTTACTTTTACACATAAACAAGAACGATCTGTCACACTACTACACTTTAAAACACAGTTTATATGTAATTCATGTCACACAGTCTCATACGGAACCTACATCCGCTTTCTTTTACATACTGTATATGATAAGATACTGTCATCCCCCTTCCCTTCTGTGTGAGAGGATGAATGAGCAAATGTATTTCTAGTTGCATTCTTGAGGGTAGCAGACAAGCCTGTCTGCTAGAGAACAGTAGGACCAACGTCGGAACAGGTAGCTACGCTTTCTAAAAGCAAAGAGGTTTCTATCCTTAGTATGGTCCTGTCCGTCCGTTGTCATGTTAGTATAGGAAGCTGCCCCTCTGGCCACTTCCGTTTGTATTTGTGAGCCACCCCTCAGGAAGGGGCCAAGCAGTCGGTCCGGGGCGAGCGTCTGAAGTGGTAAGATCTCCGGCTAAGCGCGTGTCTGCTAAGTCCGTAGGACAATGGATTTCTTAAGTTCAGCCTAACTGAAAATTTAATCACCTTTATTTCAGGTTTAGCTCTAAAATATCTAATGTTATCTTAAATTGCAACGCAGTGTAATTCGAGTGTGAAGTTCAGAATATATTCCGGTAGTTGCTTTGTCACTACTTTGAGAGTCAAGTGGAACCACGTGTTGATCAGTAACTCTAACTAAGATCAATCTTAAATGCGAATGCTTGTGTGATTATAACGTCTCGTCTTGACAATATTTTTCAATATAGCAACTTTTCTTTATGTTCAACCCACGTGGGGTGTACTTTGCGAGACCAGTACCACGTGCTTATATAACTGTTTGACCCGTCAGGTTAACAGTAAGACGTTAGTAACCAGTTCGAGGTTTTTCTTTTGTAAATTGCTTTTCGATCTAATTTATTTTAATTATCAAAATTATTGTGGAGTTACACTCTTTGTGTAAACCAAGTTGACCACGTGAAGCATGTGGTGTAATCATCAAAGTAGCCTTCAGCTATTCTTTTCGCGAAGATTTCACAAAGAGGTAATATGAATTTAGTATAACAGTGTGTGGTAATTACATGACGGACAGGCTTGTGCTTCGAAGTAATTTCTTTGGGTGAAAATTTGAATCTGTTGGTAGTGGTTAACTTTCTCTTGCATACGTTTCAACATTCTTTGTGTGTTGTTTTATGAATGCAGTGTTGTATGCAGTCTCCCAATCTTGGCTCCATAATTGATGTGTTCCTTAAGATTGCAATCTCACATTTTCACAATCCTAAATAAGGCACCAGTTTAGTTAGGAATCAATTTTAATATGCTGAAATTTCAATGATCAATCTTAAAATAAATTTCCAAATATAAACTGAATTATTTCTTTTTATTTAAATTCTCTCTTTTATATATATATCACCGGTTGTCGTATGACTATTAAAAGATTATAATTAATGTTCGTCTGGTTGGGAATTTGGTAAGCTAGACAGGATACCTGGTGAAACAGTTGCGCAGTAATGCAAGGTTAACTTCCCCGGACAGCTCACAGCTTTGAACCCACTTTTATGGTCTTGAATAGCAGCACCGCCAACACCACAAATTAAACCGACAACGTTACATTGTTTGTTACTGTTTGAATATTTACGTAATTCTGACTGTCATTTCCGATAAGCCATTTCCGTTAGGTACAACACGGTCAACCTAGCAAAATTCGTCTCAGAGGGTAACACTCTTCTGTTACGTAATTGTATCCAGCTTCGAGGTTATGGTATAGCTGTAGCAGACAAGAGTGTTACAAGTCGAATGCTGTGGGCGTACCCCCTCACCCTCAGGGGGGAAGCTGTCGCACCTGTGGGATCCCTGACTGATGTCAGTGCCGAGGCAATGTGCGCGGCGCAGCTAACAAGCACTCCCTGCCGTCTCCCGCCTCTTCCCGGCGCTGCTCGGCTCGGGTGACCGGCGAAAGCCGAGACGCGCCGTACACATCGCTGCTCCCTTACGGAGTCGCCGAGCCCGCCTACCCCGCCTGCCGCCAGCGACTTTTTTCCCTCCCACTCGCCGCTTTTCCCGCGCCAATTCTGGGGCACGTAGTGTGGGGCCGGGCAGATACGGTGTACACACCGTAGACGGCCGCGTCGCCAATTACCGATGTCAGCAGCGGAGCTGGCGACACCCGACTGTGGGAGAGAGGTCTAGCCCTGTAATGGGTTAGGCTGCGCTCACCTCTTCCCGCCGTATCAGAGTGCACTGCCGTAAAGGACCGCTGCAGTGTACACACACACACACACACACACACACACACACACACACACACACACACACACACACAGACACAGACAGACAGAGAGAGAGAGAGAGAGAGAGAGAAACATACAAGCAAGGAGAAACCACTAGAATAGGTACAGGCTGCTTCAAAAAAAAATTCTTCCGCACCCACGAGACCCTGTCTTCTACTTGAATGAAATGTACACTACTGGCCATTAAAATTGCTACACCAAGACGAAATGCAGATGATAAACGGGTATTCATTGGACAAATACATTATACTAGAACTGACATGTGATCACATTTTCACTCAATTTGGGTGCATAGATCCTGAGAAATCAGTAACCAGACCAACGACCTCTGGCCGTAATAACGGCCTTGATACGCCTGGGCATTGAGTCAAACACAGCTTGGATGGCGTGTACAGGTACAGCTGCCCATGCAGCTTCAACACGATACCACAGTTCATCAAGACTAGTGACTGGCGTATTGTGACGAGCCAGTTGGTCGGCCACCATTGACCAGACGTTTTCAATTGATGAGAGATCTGGAGAATGTGCTGGCCGGGGTAGCAGTCGAACATTTTCTGTATCCAGGACCTGCAATATGCGGTCGTGCATTATCCTGCTGAAATTTAGGGTTTCGCAGGGATCGAATGATGGGTAGAGCCACGGGTCGTGATACATCTGAAATGTAACGTCCACTGTTCAAAGTGCCGTCAATGCGAACAAGAGGTGACGGAGACGTGTAACCAATGGCACCCCATATCATCACGCCGGGTGATACTGTAGTGTCACCGCCGGACACCACACTTGCTAGGTGGTAGTTTTTAAATCGGCCGCGGTCCGCTAGTATACGACGGACCCGCGTGTCGCCACTGTCAGTAATTGCAGACCGAGCGCCACCACACGGCAGGTCTAGACAGACGTACTAGCACTCGCCCCAGTTGTACAGCCGACGTCGCTAGCCATGGTTCACTGAGAATTACGCTCTCATTTGCCGAGACGATAGTTAGCGTAGCCTTCAGCTACATTTGCTACGACCATCAAGGCGCCGTATTCAATTGCTATAATACTTCTGTATCATCAAGAGCAATGTTCTACAAATGTGGATTAAAGTTAAGTATTCCAGAAGCTACGTACTTTTCTTTATAGCATTCATTACATATCCTGTTTCAGACCTCACGCCAGCCTGCTTGATTTTAACGCGTGCATTTCGGCCTTCTCTAGCTATACAACAGATACGCTAGTATGGCTATGACAAATACACGCTTCCAATGTGCGTTCACCGCGATGTCGCCAAACACGGATGCGACCATCATAATGCTGTAAACAGAACCTGGATTCATCCGAAAAAATGACGTTTTGCCATTCGTGCATCCAGGTTCGTCGTTGAGTATACCGTCGCAGGCGCTCCGGTCTGTGATACAGCGTCAAGGGTAACCGCAGCCATGGTCTCCGAGCTGATAGTCCATGCTTCTGCAAACGTCGTCGAACTGTTCTGTAGATGGTTGTTGTCTTGCAAACGCCCCCATCTGTTGACTCAGGGATCGAGACGTGGCTGCACGATCCTTTACAGCCATGCGGGTAAGATGCTTGTCATCCCGACTGCTAGCGATACGAGGCAGTTGGGATCCAGCACGGAGTTCCGTATTACCCACCTGAACCCACCGATTCCATATTCTGCTAACAGTCATTGGATCTCGACCAGCTCGAGCACCAATGTCGCGATACGATATACCGCAATCGCAATAGGCTACAATCCTACCTTTATCAAAGTCGGAAACGTGATGGTACGCATTTCTCCTCCTTACACGACGCATCACAACAACTTTTCACCAGCCAACGCCGGTCAACTGCTGTTTGTGTATGAGAAATCGGTTGGAAACTTTCCTCATGTCAGCACGTTGTAGGTGTCGCCACCGGCATCAACCTTGTGTGAATGCTCTGAAAAGCTAATCATTTCCATATCACAGCATCTTCTTCCTGTCTGTTAAATTTCGCGTCTGTAGCACGTCATCTTCGTGGTGTAACAATTTAAACGGCTAGTAGTGTATTTACGAACGGCTTTTAATAAGTAATGCAACACATTTTTTTCTGAAAGCACGTTTTTTATTGAGGATCCCAGTACACCACATTTTTCCCCAGTGTTTTAGCTACTAAACTCCGTTTTTCATCATAATCTCCATTCAATGCGATGGCCTTAGGCCAACTTACTGCGGCGGCCGCTTGGTACGACTCTGCTGGTCGACGCCGGAGCCAACTTCTTGCTGCATCACTAACGTCCCCATCATGCACGTGCTGCTCTCTGCGGCGTGCATCCTCATTGGGCCAAACGGACGGAAGTGTAAGGTGTGAGATCGGGGCTGTACGGTGGATAAGGAAGAACAATCTGTACCTTTTAGTACCACCAACTGGTGTACGAATGTGTCAGGGCTACCAACAGAACCGCGCGGGATTAGCCGAGCGGTCCAAGGCGCTACAGTCGTGGACTGTGCGGCTGGTCCCGGCGGAGATTCGAGTCCTCCCTCTGGCTTGGGTGTGCGTGTTTGTCGTTAGGATAATTTAGGTTAAGTAGTGTGTAAGCTTAGGGACTCGTAACCTTAGCAGTTAAGCCCCATAAAATTTCACACACATTTGAACTACCAACAGAGACGTCGAGTTGAGCGGCGAGGTGTTTCCTTGTGGTCCATCGATGAGCGTATCCGCACGTTCGGACACTGCAGGGGTCACAGCTGTGTGCAGCCGGCCCGCACGCGTAAATCGGACAGGTTTGCCAACCTTTTTGCGATGATGACAGACGCCTAATCCAACGGCTCGTCGTGCTTTTTTTTTCACTGTCAGGTCTCCGTAGATACTCCGCAAGCGCTTATGAACATTAGCAATGCTCTTTTGTTTCCCGACGAAACAAACAGCATAACAGGTCTTTGCTTGAATCGGACCTCCGCTACAGACGTCATTTTGAATTCTACCTATAGTGCCGTCATCTATCGGAACTTCATGAAACTGCAGGGGCCGAAGCGGGAATGTTACACAAAAAATCCTGTAATTTTTTCGACCGAAACTGGACGAGGTCGGATGCCCCTCGCACAGGTGCTATGACCAGCTTGAGTGAAGAAATGGCCCGGATAGCCCGATCAGGGCGTTGACGACAGTACTTTTAGGGTTGCAGTCTTCTTTTAAAAAACTATTATTTTCTAAGATCGCAATCAAGGATACAACGATTACTATTTTCGACCAGTTAATCAGCCATCTTCAGATCACATAGCCGAAAGCAGACTGCCTGTTTCCGCCAGCTGGATAGCTTTCACAAAAATTGTCAACAGACGAGATGGTTCCTTATGTTGCCTTACATCATCACGCTGTATCTGTTATACTGCACACGGCACGGTAGCGTATACATATAGTAACTACAGTTATTGAGATTGGAATTGTAAACATGTTTGTGACAAAGCGTCCCGCTTTATTAACCGATGTTAACACTGCTTTCTGTTCTGAGATCCGAATATGATCATTTAACCGGTCGGCCGGCCGCGGTGGTCTAGCGGTTCTAGGCGCGCAGTCCGGAACCGCGCGGCTGCTACGGTCGCAGGTTCGAATCCTGCCTCGGGTATGGATGTTTGTGATGTCCTTAGGTTAGTTAGGTTTAAGTAGTTCTAAGTTCTAGGGGACTGATGACCACAGATGTTAAGTCCCATAGTGCTCAGAGCCATTTAACCGGTCGAAACCAGTAATCGGTTTAGCGTTCCTTGCGATCGTGTCAAATAAAAAGTTTTCCAAAAGAAGACTGCAAAACTATATTTAAACATCGCCTCCTGCTACACTGAAAATGTCGGTTAATATCAATAATTTTGTCTTGCGCTGACGTCGTCGCTTTTAACTGAGTGAGACGGAGAGTGTCTTCTAGGATGCTTAGCAAATGTGATTCTGGAAAGGAGAGGCGAAGCTGTGATTCGTGTGATGTGAATAAGGGTACAAACACTGAATGATTCAATTTAAGAATAATTTCCCCTTAACCTTATTCGGGAAGGTGTCATGTGGCAGCGTATCTCTGCAATCAACCAGCACAGACCAGCTCTATGCTTGTAACTCGTTCAGACAGTACACAATCGAATACCTCAAACGCAATTGGAGAAAAGTGCGGGAGAGTGCTAGTTCCTCCCTATGTTTGAGACAGACAGAAAACATCACCTGTTACTTGTTGCAACTATATAACGGCTCCACAGCAAACGTGCTCCGCGAGCAGACATTGAACGCAGGTTTGCGAACAGCAAGCATTGTACTCACTCTGTTATCACTTGCATAGGTAAATTAAGACACAAATGTATTACAGACACTGGCTGCGAGCGGACACTGCTTTAAATCAATCGGGGACGTTGAAAATTTGTGCCGAACGGGGATTCGAACACGTGTTTCCCGCTTACCAGCAGATAGGCTGACCACTATGACATACGGACACAGTGGTAATCTACTGTACGGACTACCCCTAGCGTGCCTCACGTAAGGCCCCGTTTTTCAACCTATGCACACGGTACTACCCCCATTTTCCTCATTAATCGCAGCATTTCGCCGATTCACGTAAGAATTCGGGCCTGGTGTGCATCCGTACTGAAGAAATCATTGGCCGTTCTCACCTTAATTATATACAGGGTGAGTCACCTAACGTTACCGCTGGATATATTTCGTAAACCACATCAAATACTGACGAATCGATTCCACAGACCGAACGTGAGGAGAGGGGCTAGTGTAATTGGTTAATACAAACCATAAAAAATGCACGGAAGTATGTTTTTTAACAAAAACCTACGTTTTCTTATATGGAACCTCGTTAGTTTTGTTAGCACATCCGAACATATAAACAAATACGTAATCAGTGCCGTTTGTTGCATTGTAAAATGTTAATTACATCCGGAGATATTGTAACCTAAAGTGGACGCTTGAGTACCACTCCTCTGCTGTTCGATCGTGTGTATCGGAGAGCACCGAATTACGTAGGGATCCAAAGGGAACGGTGATGGACCTTAGGTACAAAAGAGACAGGAACAGCACATTATGTCCACATGCTAACACCTTTTTATTGGTCTTTTTCACTGACGCACATGTACATTACCATGAGGGGTGAGGTACACGTGCTTTCCGTTTTCAATTACGGAGTGGAATAGAGTGTGTCCCGACATGTCAGGCCAATAGATGTTCAATGTGGTGGCCATCATTTGCTGCACGCAATTGCAATCTCTGGCGTAATGAATGTTGTACACGCCGCAGTACATCTGGTGTAATGTCGCCGCAGGCTGCCACAATACGTTGTTTCATATCCTCTGGGTTTGTAGGCACATCACAGTACACATTCTCCTTTAACGTACCCCACAGAAAGAAGTCCAGAGGTGTAAGATCAGGAGAACGGGCTGGCCAATTTATGCGTCCTCCACGTCCTATAAACGCCCGTCGAACGTGTACCTCACCCCTCATGGCAATGTACATGTGCGTCAGTGAAAAAGACCAATAAAAAGGTGTTAGCATGTGGACGTAATGTGCTGTTCCAGTCTCTTCTGTACCTAAGGTCCATCACCGTTGCCTTTGGATCCCTACGTAATTCGGTGCTCTCCGATACACACGATCGAACAGCGGAGGAGTGGTACTCCAGCGTCAACTTTAGGTTACAATATCTCCGGATGTAATTAACATTTTACAATGCAACAAACGGCACTGATTACGTATTTGTTTGTATGTTCAGATGTTCTAACAAAACGAACGGGGTTCCATTTAATAAAACGTAGGTTTGTGTTAAAAAACATACTTCCGTTCATTTTTGTATGGTTTGTATTAAACAATTACACTAGCCCCTCTCCTCACGTTCGGTCTGTGGAATTCATTTCGTCAGTATTTGATGTGGTTTACGAAATGTATCCAGCGGTAATGTTAGGTGACTCACCCTGTATATGTGCTGTCAGATATGTCTGACATGTTCGGAAGAACAGATATCACGTGTATATAACCGACGATTTACCGCACATATTGCCGATTTTCCAAAATTCATAAGAATAGTGTAGCCCCGCCATTGAGCAACAGCCTCCAAGATATCTGAAACCGAAGCATACTGCGAGGGAGTTATTGCGAAGACTATAAGCATTCTAACGCACAACTGATCTCTTGATACTCGATCGTTCGATAACGTGCGTCGACGCGAGTTACATCTGGAATTCACCACAATTTCACTTAGTTTCCTGATTCGGTATCTCGGAATCTACCCCCAGCGATTCCAAATGAACGCCGATATGAAACTTCCTTGCAAATTAAGACTGTGTGCCGTACAGGGACTCGAACCCGGGACCATTGTCGTACTTGGGAAAATGCTCTGTCAACTGAGCTACCCGAGAACTACTCACAACCCGTTCTCATAGCTTTACTTCCATCAGTAACTCATCTCCTACATTCTATACTTCACAGAGGTTCTACTGCTAAACTTTCTGAACTAGCATTCCTGGAATGGCTCTGAACACTATGAGACTTAACATCTGAGGTCATTAGTCCCCTAGAATTTAGAACTACTTAAACCTAACTAACCTAAGGACATCACATACATCCATGCCCGAGGCAGGATTCGAACCTGCGACCGTAGCGGTCGCGCGGTTCCAGACTGAAGTGCCTAGAACCGCTCGGCCACAACGGCCGGCTGCATTCCTGGAAGAAAGTATACTGCGGGAACATAGCTTGTCACAACCTGGAGGATGTTTCCAGAATGAAATATTCCCATTGCAGTGCAGTGGTCGCTGATATGAAAATTACTGGTAGATTAAAGCTGTGTGCCTGGCCTAGACTCGAACTTGGGACCTCTTTCGCGGCGAACTGCTAGTCTTGCAAGTACCGTTGGAGAGCTTCTGTCAAGTTTGGAAGGGAGGAGGCGAGGAACTGGCGGAAGTAAAGCTGTGAGGACGGGTCGTGAGTCTTGTTCGGGTAGCTCAGCTGACAGAGCACTTGCCCGTAAAAGGCGAAGGTTCCGGGTTCAAGTCCAGGTCTGGCACACAGTTCTAATCTGCCAGAATTTTCTTGTCAGTGCACGCTCTGATTCAGAGTGAAAATTTATTCTGGCTTCCAAAAGTATTTGTGATATACCGTCTACTTAAGAGAATTCATCCACACAGCTCTTGAAGCAAACATTCAAACGATGGTACAAAACATTAAGTGTCACTTGGCAGCATGTCGGAAACGTGCTGTATTTTATGACATTTTTGGTAAAGCCTCCCGTAGTTTACCCCTAGTGGGGACCGATGCCTATAAGAACAAATTCAACATTCTAAACATTCTTGAGTTGTTGACTTATTTGCTTTCTTATAATGTAGCGGATCTAGTGTTTCGAAATGATAACCCATCTAAGACTTTCAGGTGTTGCTGAATGATCGTACTATCGTACATGTGTTCAATAGGCGATGTGAAAAAATCGGGTACAATCAACTGGATTCACATCCAAGATATCAGTCACCTATGATTAAGTCGCAGTGACAAGTAAGCTATTTGCTTTTTAGCACATGTTAACAATGAACCTCTCCTCTGGTTCTTTCATCACTTCCGGAGAATATTCAGCACGCGGGAGCTTCCAGTAACAGTCGTTTGGAAAATTCAATGTGACTTGGAGCAAAAGGAATAAACTAAACGAAATATATGGCATAATTTATGTCAGGACAAGCTACTACTCACTCAAAAAGAACCACAGTGCTCTTTTTAGAGCTTGCAGTGGTTTTTTCCTACGTGGGGGAAGAAAAATGCGGAATAGGAAAGAAATAGCCAAAGTACACACAAAAACCAGTAGTTTATATTTGTTGACCGTTGGCAGCTGACTGCCATTAAGCTGTGTTTTGTTTTGTCACCAATGGCGCCGTTACGCAGTTCATTGCAGGAGAACGCAACTGCCCTTTCACCGTGGACTTCAGTTGGTTTTACTCTGTGAGAGGTCGCGTCTCTCGTGACACGTAAAGAAAAGCAAATATAGCGATGTTGTTTGTCTTTTACGGACGCTCGACTGTGCGGTTATCAGAGAGTCTATTAAAAAGTTGCGAGATGAGCGTCGTTAAATGGGTAAAAAGTTACACAGCGCCTAATTGAAAGAGTTCCCCCCCCCCCTCACTCTTTCTGTTTACACGCAACCCCCCCCCCCACACACACACAGCAGAGAGAGAGAGAGAGAGAGAGAGAGAGAGAGAGAGAGAGAGAGAGAGAGAGAGGAGGGAGGGGGGGTTACTTCCCACCTCTTTACGTTGCTACTCACATAATTCTCACATGCACTTCAGGGAAAATAAAAAGTAAACTCGTAATACCTTTTTACGATCGTCCACTACAAAACAGTCTTTAACCGAGATTTTCATGTAACGTGTCTCGTTAAATTATTTCCAGCCTTAAGATCGTGTCATCTTTTGTCATGTCATGATGGTCCCTTTCGATGCATCTTTGAAATCTATAGGAAGAAAATAAATGCACCACCGATGTGTGTCAGTATTGGCTCATAATACTGCAATAAGTTATTGATTTCCGAACACGATACAAAAGGGCAGAATTACCAAACTGCCTGATAAAATCACACACCCAGAAGGCTATGGTCGAACGACAACGTAACTTCGAAGACCTGAACACCATCGGCGGGTACTTAAATGGCTAGAGCGGAAATTCTCTGGGGCAGGTAGAACAGCCACCAGATTGCATTATTGTTGCTCGTGTCTAGTGTTGTTACCTGGTCTTGTAGATTATATAAGGTGCAGAAACAGTGCCACATATTAGGTGATAATACTCTGAAGGACACAGAGATGCCGCGCAATAGTGTGAGACGACGTTATCAGCACTTAACCAGGTCTGAAACTGGCCTCATTGTGGGTCTCCAATTGGCGGTGTGGTCGAATCGTGCAATAGATTTGTGGGATATTTGGATGTGACAGTGGCCCGACGTTGGACTGCATATGAACGTGAGGGCAAGCGATATCCTCATCAACGTTCCAGTTGACCACGTCTGACCTCCACAACAGATAATCGCCGTATTGTGCACCAAGCACAACGTAACCTATTCAAATCTGTGCCTGCCATCCGAGGAGACATAATGGATTCCTGTAACATGTCTCATGCTGCACCATTGGTCGGACAGGAGCGACAACCGCTTTAGGGAATTACCGTCCCTTGTGTAGGCTGCTGTGAACGCCAGAACACAAACGGCAGCGTTTGGAGTGATGTGTGACTGGGAAGCATGTACTGTTGATGAATAGCGTCGTACTGCGTTCAACGCTGAACCGCGGTTTCATACTAACCCTGACGACCATCGTCGACGAGTATAACATCGACCTGACAATAACGATCAAAACTATGCGTGTTTACGTCTGTAAACATGCAATCAATGGTGGAATGTTATTTTGAAACGAGAAAAACTCCCCATCTTTACGTGTTTTGAACATGAAAGTATTACTAATAAATATATTTATCTGTAAATAATACTAAGAATAACAAGGACTATGAATATATCATGCCATGGAATTTCGGTATAACTGTGTGATAAAGACTTCGATGAATAAAATGATCACTCTGGTGTAAGCTCTCGAATCTACTAGACGCTTTTGTACGGGGTTGCTTCTGATCGCACGATTTTGTAAATTGTACGTAAGTTTTTCCAGAATATATGCATGAAAACTATTTGTGCTTGTAATCTCATTTTATACGTCTCCCTCCACACGGATATAATTACGTCGAAACAATTGACTATCACTGGAATGCAAGTTTTGTCATTCGCCATCTGCCATTCTTTTGTTGTTATGGATCTCACAGCAGCGTATGACACTCTCCATCATCGGTTACTCCATGCAAAATTATACAATATGATCAAGAACGCCCACCTCGTAAGACTACTAACCACCCTCCTCCAAAACCGCAGGTTTTTTGTTGAATTTCAAAGACAACACAGTCGCTGGAGAGCGCAGAAAAATGGTCTACCTCAGGGAAGCGTCTTGGCTCCACTTCTCTTCAACATTTATACCAACGACCAGCCATTGACCCCAGGCACAAGGAGATTCTTATATGCAGATGACCTAGCCCTTGCTAATAAGAGCTCATGCTTTGAAAGAGTGGAAAGAAACCTGACAACAGCACTTAGAACACTGTCAAGCTACTACAGTCGGACCAGCTCAGACCAAACTCTTCGAAGAGACAAGTGTGTGCGCCTTTGATTTAAGGAACAGGGAAGTTAATCGTGAGCTACATATTGTATGGTCAGGCATCCAACTCCAGCATCATCACGCACCTAAATACTTGGGAGTCACTCTCGGTAGAACTCTGACATTCAAAACTCACTGCAAGAACACCAAAATGAAAACCTCCGCTCGAAACAATCTAATTCGCAAACTAGCAGGGACACAGTGGGGATCACATCCACAAACTATTCGCTGTTCTGCAATGGCACTGTGCTTTTCTACTGGTGAATATGCTTCTCCAGTCTGGTACAGGTCATCTCAAGCCAGAAAAGTAGACAGTGCTCTCAACGAAACCTGCAGGTTGATCACAAGTTGCTTAAGACCTACCCCAACCGATAAGCTCTACTGCCTGGCTGGAATAGCGCCACCATGAGTGCGCAGAACAGTGGCTGCCAACAAGGAGAGACAAAGTGGAACAGGACAGTGGCCATCCACTGCACGAACATAAACCACCACAGCAAAGGCTGAGATCGCGAAAGAGCTTCCTGAGAACATCCGAGGAGCTCACCATTTCACCATAGAAGGGAAAGCTGGAGTTATGGAAGAAGTCGACGCCTCACCTGCACTCGCCAGAAGCTGAAGAACTACCACATGGACACAACGAGAGCTGGCTGGTGTGGAAATCTTTAAACAGATTACGATCAGGAGTTGGACGGTCCAGAGACAACCTGAAGAGACGGGGCTTCATAACAGAAGATACGTCCTGTGACTGTGGACAAGAACGAACCACAAGCCACATGCTCCAGTGCCTTTTCTGCCCTACATCCTGCACGAAGACTGATCTCCTGCAAGCCACTCCAAGCGCCTTGGAGGTTGCAAAGTATATATATATATATATATATATATATATATATATATATATATATATATATATAGAGAGAGAGAGAGAGAGAGAGAGAGAGAGAGAGAGAGAGAGAGAGAGATGTGTATGGCTACTGTAAATTTGTATGTTTCTGACTCGAGAATAAATAAATGGAGACTTGGCAGTCATTACGTGAAGTATAATTTATCACATGATTTTTCGGGCTTCACTCACAAGATAACAGGAAAGAAAATACTTTTTGCAGAAAAGTTTTCATTAAATATACACCGCGAACGCTAAGGTAAATAACAATACGAGACTCAGGCTTTCCTACGACTACATCGCTGTCTGGTAAAAAAAATCTTGTTTTCACTGCCGTGAATATCATTCAAATCATAATTAACAGTATAAAACGTCAGTGTTTAACAGGGAATTTACGTAACACTGAGAATAATAGTGCAGCTACATATGTGATCATATCATGTCTGTTTCTGCAAGAGTATTTATTTATCGAGCGCTAAAATAACTGCTACAGACCACGCTTATTTTTCAGCTAGCCGTGTGTGTTGGCAACGTAAGTAAATTGTTACAACCCAACCTAGCACTTTTTCGCAGAGTTAGTTGCCTACGCAGCAACATTTATGATTTTTGGTTCAAATGGCTCTGAGCACTATGGGACATAACTTATGAGGTCATCAGTTCCCTAGGACTTAGAACTACTTAAACCTAACTAACCTAAGGATATCACACACATCCATGCCCGAGGCAGGATTCGCGGTTCCATACTGTAGCGCCTAGAATCGCTCGGCCACTCCGGCCAGCATTTATGATTTTTAGCGTATATTTGAGCAACTACTAAGAGAGTGCGAAATATTCGCGACGTCACGACTAAGAAATATTTTCATCCACCATTACAAACTTAACAAAGCTATACCTTTCATATAAAAAGAAAGAAAGAAAGAAAGAAAGAGAGAGAGGATATAGTCCTCACGTGTTACTTCTCATGAAACCTTACAGCGGTGGCATATGTCAAAAGAACAATGCTTTTTTAATACGACGATGCTTGTCCACACGTGGAACTCGTCTATGAACTGTGTGTGAGTTTTGATATTAATTTGCTGCTACGACCACTAAGATCCCAGATCTGTCCCAGAGTACGTGTGGGACAAGCTCGGACGTCAAATCCGTCCCAGTGCCAGTATCTGTGATTTCAAGCACCAGTTTCAATAGTTGTGGGTCGCCTGCCTCTGGAAAGAATACAATGGCTTTATGAGAACCTTCTCAATGCGCGCATCGAAGCCAGAGAGGTGCAACTTCACAGTGGTAAGTGGGCTCATAATGCCAAACTTTCTTTAATTTGTCTTGACTTTGCAGTCGCTGAAACAACATACCGTCTACACACGGTAAAGATTGATTTCGATTCCTCCTTCCCTTCTAGAGGCTCCACTGTTTTGTCAGGCAGTGTACTTGACACTTTAGAGTGAAAATACACCAAAGATGCGTTTGAAATAGCTAAAGAATCTATCGTCTGGCCTAAATTCCCTTTACAAATGCACATAGTATTAAATGGCCTGTAATCTCTATCAATTCTGCTTTGAAATACGTTTGCTCGATGACTAACCAACCCATGAAATCCCAGGATCAAGTTTCAATTTTTCGCTGTTTATACACACAGATGTGCATGCATGTGTCTGTCCCTTTATTAGCCCGCCTGTGTGGCCGAGCGGTTCTAGGCACTTGAGTCTGGAACCGCGCGACCGCTACGGTCGCAGGTTCGAATCCTGCCTAGGGCATGGATGTGTGTGATGTCCTTAGGTTAGTTAGGTTTAAGTAGTTCTAAGTTCTAGGGGACTGATGACCCAAGATGTTAAGTCCCATAGTGCTCAGAGCCATTTTTTTGACCCTTTATTAGCAGACAATTTGCAGTGTTCTTGAATGCTGTAGAAATTGGAGTTCCGCGATCATACAGTTTTGGTACTGTTGCTTATGTTTGCAGCAGATTCGGGATCTTGACATGAATCTGCCTGTTGTTCCGTCTCAGACAATTGCCTATGGTAACAGAGAGTGATGATCAGGTGACTGAATATTAAACATTCGACAAAGAAGAAAAGAACAGCAATCGATCGTGAAACTGGTCGTTTTATCGCAGCATATCTAGATTTCAATTTTTACATAGTCATCTTCAGTGCATACGATAACAGGTGGCATTAGTCCAAAAGTAATGTCATTCTCTGTTACATGGGCTAAAAATGACTACGTAGTAGTCGAAATCTACATCTGCTGTGGTAAAGCGACGGAATTCGCGATCGACTACTGTTTTCTTCTCCACTGTCTACATTCAACGATAGCGGCACACAACGGCTTCGTATGGATTATAGTCTACCTAATATTCGCAAAATCTTCTCTTTCTTAGTATCGTGGCTACCTTTATGTCGATTATTTGCAGATCCAGAGGAATAGAACGGCAACTGTCCGAATGACGTGGAGTGAGACGTCTCTTAAAAATTGGAGGTATTATCAGAATGATTATTTTACAGTCGTACAGCCACAGTATTTTAATATACAACATTTCTGAAGGAAAGTTTACAGCTCTGGGTACGAGCGAATAAATCACACCCATTAGGTACATGCACTGTGGCCATCAATCAAAGCATGTGAAACGCTGCAACAACCACCGCCATCCCCTTCTCTCCTTCCTCCAACCCCCTCGGCTCCCACCCAAAAAACAAAACATGCACACACAAAGCACTCACCGAAAATGAAATACGATCATGCTATATTAATTTCAAATCAAAATCGTCCAACAAAACCAAGCGCTAACCAGAGCACAGAACAAAAAGACAAACGTGAATGGAACCTATAAAACTGCTGCTCTTTCTGGAAATTTACATGAAGAGGCCCCTTCATGAGAATGAACCAAGACGATTGTAATACCACAAAGCGTCTAAACTACACTTAGAATCGACGAGTTGATCAAGTAATATTATGACTCTTTGTATACAGTGTTATACTACGTACAAGAAACAGACGCCCCACAGTAAAATGCAAGAACAGTACAACGCGGCACCTTCAGCAGGAAACGTCGAAAGGTAAGTACAATATGTAATAACACAGACCGGTAAATTGTTCCATCCGTTGGCCGGTGGAGAGCAAGTAAATAACAGAAGTAAGCAATAGGAGAGACGTTTGTACACAATATGTACAAGAACAACGAGCAAACAAAAAGAATGGAAGGTCAAGAATGGATTTTTCGGAATAAAGATTCAAGAGTAGGAGTCAAATTTGAGGAGCAATGATATCAATGATAATATTTACTGATGAAACTGCTATCATCAGTGAAACTGAAGAAGAATTACAGGACATGATGGATGGAATGAGCAGCCTAATGACTATAGAATATGGAATAAGAGGAAACCGAAGAAAAATTAAAATAATAAAGGCATTCCTGGCCAAAATAAGTCTACTTCTATTAAACACAGGCCTTAATTTGAGAAGGAAATTTTTGAGAATGTATGCTTGGAGCACAGCATTCTATGGTACTGAAACATGGAATACTATGAAACTGGTAACCGGAACAGATGAGAATCGAAGCGCTTGAGATGTAGGATGTTGAACATCTCGTGAGATGTGGGATGTTGACGATCTCGTGAATTAATAAGATAGAGAATGAGAAGGTTGTCTATAGGCTCGGTTAAGACACAAGCATCTGAAAAAAAACTAACAAGAAGAAGGGAGAGAGTATGTTAAAATATCAGGGAATAACTTCCGTGGCACTAGAGGGAGCTGTAGAAGCTAAAAACTGCAGATGAAGCTAATTCGGGACGTAAAGTGCAAGTGCAACTGTGAGATGAAGAGTTTGTTGCAGGAGAGGAATTCGCATTAAATCAGTTGGAAGACTGATGATTCAATCAATAATAATAATAAAAACGAAATATCCATACCCAATGCAGCAAATATACAGAAGGAAACAGGAGAAGAAATTGAAAAGTACGTCCAACTGGCTGAGGAAGTCAAGGACATGTGGCATCAGGATAAAGTTGACATTATACCAATTATACTATCAACTACAGGAGTCATACCACACAATATCCACCAGTACATCAACGCAATACAGCTACATCCAAACGTATAGACACAACTACAGAAATCTGTAATTATTGATACATGTTCAATTACCCGAAAGTTCCTAAATGCAATGTAACATATACCGTACAGTTAAAAGGAAGACACGCTTGATCAAGGTCCGCGCCACTTTCCATTTTTAACCAGACATAACGTCTGAGAAAGGAAACAAATAATAATAATAATAGTAATAATAATAAAGGTCCAGGAAATCTCTAACACGTAGCATTATTTCTACGACTTCATCAATTTTGAGGATTAGATCACGAATGAAAATCTTTTACTAACAATTTATCTAGTCTCAGTGGTGTGCCAAGGCTGAGGTGTGCACTTGCGCTGAGCTTTTCTCAAGTACGGGACGGTAAGATTTGTAATATCTTAAAACCTGCCACTGCTGCCCTTTCATACGACGATCCTGGACGGCGTCTGTGCTGCGTGCAAGTCCAGAATCTCAGTCTACAGTGGGAGGGTGTTCACGTGACCATTGATACCAGCACCGTTGCACAACTCACGCAGCGCGTACAACTTGTGTGACAGTTCTTCGAAAGGACAATCCCGCCGCTCGGAAGGTCAAAATCTGACATATCTCACACTCTATCAGTTGGTTGCAGGACGCACGAGTGCGTCGCCGTGGGTTGATTGCTTGCTTGCTTCTCACGTTTGCACCCCACTGAGCCTTCTGCCTGTGAGAATTCCCTATTTACACACACATGGCGCTCTGGTGCCTATCCCACTACGCTATCCGCTGGCGGACGACGTTGAAACCCTTAACACTATATCAACTATCTCCTAGGTGGCGTGTGCCATCGTCCGATGTAAAATTTTTTCGATAGGGTACATGGTAATCAATGATACGTAATTGTCATTTTTTACGAAAAATTCACGTCTTATCGCTTATTACGTACCGCACAGAAAGTCCCATTTTTAATTGGAAATATAAACTTTTTATTACCATTCCTCAATGAAACAATGTTAAAATTAAACAAAACAATTATTTTTTTATCTTCATGTATTTTACACTTCACGGAAATGCTCGTAGGAAAAAAAAATTGCGAAGTTCAGAATTCGAACCCGCGCCTCCTTAGTGGCACACAACTATCCTATCACATAGCTACAAGGACCTTCGAAAATCTGTTCTAGACGCAGCGATTTAAAAACGATCGGAAAACTTTGTAGTCAATTTTCTCCAGAATTTGTAAAAGTTGTATTGTATCGAATTGTGTAACTGATATTTGATCACAAAGATCTGACTGACGTGTGGTTTCCTTACTCTTAACTCATAACTGACACGTGAAATTCCTGGGGCTGAGGTCACCCGATACCTCTCTGTCTGTGAACAGGCACTTTTCCACTGAGCCACATGTGCTGACATGACAAAAGTCATGGGGTACCTCTTAGTATCGTGTCTGACCACTTTTATCCCGGGATAGTGCAGAAACTCGACGTGGCATGGACTCAACAAATCGTTGGAAGTCTCCTGCAGAAATATTGAGCCACTCTGCTTCCACAGCCATCCGTTATTGGGGAAGTGTTGCTGGTGCAGGAGTCTGTATACGAACTGACCTCTAGATTATCTTCTTCTTTATCGTCGCCTTGTCCCACGTCACGTAGGGTCGGCGTTGCTCTTCTCGATGCTTCTCGTTCATAGTACTCTATCCATTGCCTATTCCTTCTTCCATCCTTTCTCCCTTAGGTCCCCGGATATTTTATCCTTCCACCTCATCTTCGGTCTTCCTCTGCTTCTCGCTCCTTCAATCTTCAACTCTGTTCCCGAGATACTCTTCTCCTTTTCTCTGTAAGTGTCCGTACCACCTTAGTCTGCTCTCTTCTATCTTTTTCCCCATGGGTCCCACTTTCAAAGCTCCTCTAACAAATTCATTTCTAATCCTGTCCTTCCTTGTTACCCCAGACATCCACCTCAGCATGCTAATTTCCGCCACTTCTATCTTCCTTTCCTGGGCTACTGTGATTGGCCATGTCTCTGCCCCGTATATCATAGCAGGCCTTACCACCGACTTTACACTTTCCCTTTCAATCCAATGCTCACCGTCTTGTCACACAGCACTCCACTCATTTTCGTCCAGTTGTTCCAACCGCAATTTATTCGGTGTTGTATCTCGCTTTGCCGGCCGCGGTGGTCTAGCGGTTCTAGGCGCTCAGTCAGGAATCGCGCGACTGCTACGGTCGCAGGTTCGAATCCTGCCTCGGGCATGTATGTGTGTGATGTCCTTAGGTTAGTTAGGTTTAAGTAGTTCTAAGTTCTAGGGGACTGATGACCACAGATGGTAAGTCCCATAGTGCTCGGCGCCATTTGAACCATTTATCTCGCTTTACAGTCCTCCGTCCCTCTGTATACCCCAGGTATTTAAATTTGCATACCGATTTCAGCTCATCATCCTGGATCTTGGAAGACCTCATCTGCACAGCCTTCAGTGCGAAATATTCTGACCTTGTCCTGCTAATTTTCATCCCTCTTTCTTCTAGTGCCTTCCTCCAATCCTCCAGCTTTTCCTCAAGTCTGTCGATGCTCTGCTCACAAAGAACCACATCATCCGCAAACATCATATTCCACGGCGCTTCCTTCTTCACATCTTTCACCAGCACATCTATAATCAGGTCAAAGAGGTAGGGACTAAGCGCAGACCCTTTATGTAACTCTACTTTTACTGGAAACTCCTTGGCATGTCCACACTACTTCTCATCTGACCTCTAGATTATCTCCGATAAATTTTCGATGGAATCCTTGTCGGGCGGTATAGGTGGCCAGAGTATTCACTCGAATTGTCCAGAATGTTCTTCAAACAAATCGCGGACAACTGTGACCCAATGATATCACATCGTTGTTTAGGTGACATTTTAAGTCGGTGAATGGCTGCAAATGGTCTCCACGTAGCCGAACATAACCATTTCCCGTAAATGATCGGTTCAGCTGGATCAGAAGACGCAGTACATTCCATGAAAACGCAGCCCACTCTATTATGCAGCCACCGACAGCTTGCACAGTGCTTTGTTGACATTCTGAGACAATGGCTTTGTAGTGTATGCGCCATACTCGAACCCTGAAGTCAGCTCTTACCAAATGAAATCGGGACCCATCTGACCAGGCCTCGATTTTCTACTCACCTAGGATCCAACAGAAATGGTCAAGAGCTCAGGAGAGGCGCTGCTCTAAGCAAAGGCACTCACGTCGGTCGTCTGGTTAACGGCAAATCTAGTCGTACTGTCGGAACGCATACGTCGTCTGTTATTTCACGCAGTGTTGCTTGTCTGATAGCACTGACAACTCTACGCACACGACACTGTTCTCGATCGTTGACTGAAGGCTGTCGACCATTGCGTTGTCCGTGGAGAGAGGCGACGCCTGAAATCTGATATTCTCAGCACACTCTCGAATACCGTGGATCACAGAGTACTGAAAGCCCTAACGATTTCTAAAATGGAATGTCCTATGCGTCTAGCTCCAACCACCATTCCGCGTTCTTTCTTTCTTTCTCTGGTGCCATGTCCCGCGCTGAAGCAGGGTCGGCATTGTTAGGAACAGATTTGGCAAGGTTAGTGGAAAGGGGTGGCCTGATGCACTTCCTGCCGCCACCCCATACCCCCCCCCCCCCCAGGACAGAATCAGTGTACCCCTGCTGTCTGCGTCGAGTGTAAATAATGGAATAGTGCGAGCGCGTTCAGATGTCTGCGAGTCGTGTAACCGAGGCGGAACGTCGGGACCAGCCCGGTATTCACCTAGTGGGATGTGGAAAACCGCCTAAAAACCACATCCAGGCTGGCCAGCACACCGACCGAAGACGGTAATCCGCCGGGCGTATTCGATCCGGGGCCGGTGCGCCTACCCGAGTCCAGGAAGCAGCGCATAAGCGCTCTCGCCTAAGCTGCCGGGTAACTACCATTCCTCGTTCGAAGTCTGTTAATTCCCGTCGTGCGGCCACAGTCACGTCGGATATCTTTCACACGATTCATCTGACTAAATGACAGCTCTGTCAATGCACTGCCCTTCTATACCTTGTGTACGCGATGCGACCAGCATCTGTATATGAGCAAATCACTATCCCCTGACATTTGTCACCTCAGCCTACTTGGGACAGGCTACAAATGTATTAAATCTGGGCTACTTCCCGTAAGCCGGCTGCACGACGGACCCCTGAAAGTTCTGCGTGGCGCGGCTCAAAGGATATTTGATTCTCCCCAGAGTCGGGTTGTGCCGGACACCCTGGGGGCAGTTTTGTTAGCTCGGAGCCACCCCCAGCGGCGACCGCCGCTCGTCGTATCCGCAGCGATCTCGCTTCTTCTCGCGCCCACGCGATCGAATTCACCATTTTGCCCTTAAGGGATTGGGAGGGGGCGGGGGGGGGGGCGGGTGAAGGAAAGCAAGCCCGCCTAAGGGCGCACCAGAAATGGCGAAGCGAGGCCCAGGAAACGACGCAGTCGAGGACAAATCTGCCGCCCCCCGCGTGTGAGCCGCGGCCAGCCAGAGCTGCGGGGGCGGCGGTGTGGGTGGTTCTCCTAACGAAGGGCTCTCCAGGGGGCTGCTGCGCGCCTCTGTGGAGGGATTTGTGAGCGGGGGCTGACGGTGCGCCCGCCCGGAGCTGCGCCGCGCTAAAGAGTTACGGCGCCTCCCGCCTAGAGGCGAGCCTTTATGGGGAACTTCATTACGTCGCTTAGTTACCAAACGATGCTCTAGAACTCGCTTCTACGTGAAAATTGCGCCAAGAAATTATTGGTAATTTTTTTTAGGGGCCGGGGGGGGGGGGGGGGGGGTAGTCAAACGCTGAAGTTACTCTCGTCGTCAAACATCAATAGGTGGCAAGAAAGGGAACCAAAGAGGTACAAAGGATACACAGGCTGTGGAACGTTATTCAGCACACTCCCTGCGGTTCCACGCCGTACTATTAGTGGTCATGTTCAATACGTCATTCAGATCCTCTTTCGAAAACAACACACTTCATGAATCTGCATCTACATCGATATTCATAAGCAGGATGCCACAGTACAGTGCGTGACAGAGGGTACCCTGTACCACTACCAAAGTGCGCGTCATTTATGTTGGCGGCCGAGTTTAGGTTCGTTCTGCGCATCTGACGTCACAAAACACAGTCAGCCAATGAACAGAGAACGACGTTGCCACATCTCGACTGCAGTGCAGAGCATGGACGAGTGTCTTCAGTTTTAGAAACGTTCAGTCATAAATAAAGTAATAGAACAAAAGCAATGTCTTGATAGAGGACATTCTTTTATAGAAAGTTTGGAAAAAGCATTCTTTATACCAATTGCTTCATATTCTATTAATTAATTAAACCAAATAAGCAATAAGACTCCTAATTCAGGCGATAGCAAGGAGAAGGTGTTTGTATCATTCTCACTAACCGCTTTTTCGCAATAAAGAACAGCGGTAATTGTTTATTTCCTATTGTACTTCGACGAAGCGTGAGTAATTCATAGTCATACCAACAGTGTTTGTCAGTATTTTGCGTGACGTGTTATACTCCTCACGGCGTTAAGTAGGTAGACGAGGTGCGTTTGCGTAACTGTTAAGGTGTTGGGCTGCTATGTGAAAGCTTATGAGTTCAAACCTTGTGTGGTGCTTAAAATTTTCATTATTTAAAAACAATACCGAAGTGCCTTACTTCACGAATTATATTCGTTTGAATGCAATTTTTTGAAATTTCTAGTGCTTTGTCTCTTCATTAACCCTTTCGCTGCTGTAGACACGTGCTCGCCGCATTCCGCGCTGTGCACGATTTTGTCATCACTGCACTGCTCGCCTGTACAGACACATGGTGTTCCCACTGCTTTGACAAAAACTATTTGGCTCAAAAATTTGATTTTTACACGTCTTCTTGACTGATACCTTCCCCCCATAAATGACTTAATTTTGTTTCGATGTTCAACGCAGTTATTATGCAGCATTAAATGTAGTAAACCATTGCACGAAATTTTGAAGAGTGCAGGCGAGCAGTACAGTGACAAAATCGCGCACAGCTCGGAATGCAGGGAGCACGTCTTTGTAGCAGCGAAAAGGTTAATGCGGCCGTGGTGGCTTTACTTCATGAACTGCGCGCTCCCTCCTAAACGTAAGCTTGCGAACTATGCTATACTATGGCGCTGCTTCTCTTGACGCGTGCGTCGTGTGCAACTGGCAACGCAGCAATCTCCCGCGTCTGGGCGGGCATGCGCGAGCCGCCAAGATAAAAGAATTGAACTATAGTTATTTCCTCTTGCGTTCAATCCAGAAATACAGCAAGGCGAAAACGGCTATCTATACGCCTTCGTATAAGCCCTAATCTCTCTAATCTTATCTTCATGGTCCCTCAGCGAAACAAACTAGGGCAGCAGTAGAACCACTCTGCAGTCAGTCTCAGTTGCCGGTTATCTAAATTTTTTCAACAGTGGTTCTCGAAAAGGATGTCACCTTCCCTCCACTGATTCCCATTTGAGTTCCCGAAGCATCTGCGTAATGCTGCGTGTTGTTCGATCCTACCGGTAACAAATCTAGCGCACCGCCTCTCAATTGCTTCGATGTCTTCCTTCAATCCGATCTGGTACGTATCCCAAATACTCGATCAGTACTCAACAACGGGTCGCATTAGTGTCCTCTCCTTCATCTCCTTGTGAGAGCGCATACACTTTCCTAAAATTTCCCAATAAACCTAAGTCGACCATTAGGCTTCCCTGCTACTCACCTTTCATGGTCATTCCATTTCATACAGCTTTACAACGTTACTGTCTTCGAGTAAAAGTGTCATTTCTGTTCGCCTCACCACGTATTTCTTTCAGTTACCTCCTGTACTCTACTGTGCTGTAGCAGTTCTTTCTATGCATGCTCCACCTTTCATCGTAGTACGTTGCTTGGCAGTAACACATCAGGCAAAATGTGATTTCGTCCTTAACTTTTGTATACCAGTGAATTCGCGTGACGTAAAGCAGAAGCATTACATAGTCCGGCTGGTGTGCGCTCCCTGTCGCTTCTAATAGTAAACGTGTCGCTCCTCTCTTGAGCTGGCCTTGGCGCGTGGCGTCGTCTCTACGTGTGGCTGTGTGTAGAATCTCTGGACTGCACAGCATCAAAGTTTTTACAGTGTGATTCAAAAAGAATACCACAACTTTAAAAATGTGTATTTAATGAAAGAAACATAATATAACCTTCTGTTATACATCATTACAAAGAGTATTTAAACAGGTTTTTTTTTACTCAAAAACAAGTTTAGAGATGTTCAATATGGCCCCCTCCAGACACTCGAGCAATATCAACCCGATACTCCAACTCGTTCCACACTCTCTGTAGCATATCAGGCGTAACAGTTTGGATAGCTGCTGTTATTTCTGGTTTCAAATCATCAGTGGTGGCTGGGAGAGGTGGCCGAAACACCATATCCTTAACATACCCCCATAAGAAAAAATCGCAGGGGGTAAGATCAGGGCTTCTTGGAGGCCAGTGACGAAGTGCTCTGTCACGGGCTGCCTGGCGGCCGATCCATCGCCTCGGGTAGTTGACGTTCAGGTAGTTACGGACAAATAAGTGCCAATGTGGTGGCGCTCCATCCTGCTGAAATATGAATTGTTGTGCTTCTTGTTCGAGCTGAGGGAACAGCCAATTCTCTAACATCTCCAGATACTGTAGTCCAGTTACAGTAGCACCTTCGAAGAAAAAGGGACCAAAAACTTTATTGGCTGAAATGGCACAGAAAACGTTCACCTTAGGCGAGTCACGTTCATACTGAGTTGTTTCCCGCGGATTCTCGTCGATTCACTTCTGCCGTATTCAATAACACAAAAAGCTTTCTGTTGAGCGGTCGCCATCTTAGCATCAACTGACGCTGACGCCTAGTCAACAGCGCCTCAAGCGAACAAATGTACAACTAAATGAAACTTTATAGCTCCCTTAATTCGTCGACAGATAGTGCTTAGCTCTGCCTTTTGTCGTTGCAGAGTTTTACATTCCTAAAGTTGTGGTATTCTTTTTGAATCACCCTGTACTATCACCATGAAAAAATATTTATCTCCTCTAGTGGAGTGCTATAAAAATTCTCACAGGAATGGCTTAGAGTTCACGAAGAAGCTCTGCGTTCACGAGAGCACACTTTTACCACTAACACAGAATTATTTTTAAAACATTGCAACGTTCATTGTCTTAAGCTAGGACTTGTGAACCATTGGTCAACAGCATTTCAATTTTGACGTGCTTGTATGCAGAATGTAATGCTCATAAGGATTATGCAAATTTTCGACGTGTTTGTCGGAACCAGTCTCTGTCCCCAAGCAGCACTAAATAGCTTTTAAACACACCCATATCCATTTCACCGACGCAAATAAGTAATGTACCACCAGTTGTAATTTAAAGAGCGCAACGATGCATTAGGTTTTCTTGTTCGTATATAACACTGATCGACAGAGTTTTCATCACAACAAATCTGGTTAATGATTCTAATGTATGTTGTTGTACTGAATTCCGATATATCGTCAGATTTTTTTTTTCATCAGGAAGTTTTTAGTGACAGACGATTTCTAAAAACTGATTTTATCGTTCTCTTTGACCTGTCATAGGAACCTGTACCGCACACGTAGCTGTTTTATTGCGCTGCATTTAAGGAAATGATATGTAATATTGTACCGAACCACCAAACGACGACACTGCGCAGATTCATTCATGTTTTGACATGCGCAGACATGCTCAGACGTATTAACCTGCCACTGTGATGTGTCTTCAATGAGCTGAATGTGAGACAGTTAGCACGAATATTGCTAGTGAAATATTGTTTCCTTTCTTTATGCGTGGAGTGAATTGTGCATGTTGCGTTTTAGTGTTTTGTTGTTTCATCATGTGAGAAAGTGTGTAAATCATGCAGACAATTCCTGCTATATTTGTGGCGAGCTGACCTTGAAGTCTCAAAGGTGACATTTCACGTGACTTATGATACGTGTTATGAAATTCACTTTGGTGGTCACGGAAGTGATTTGGATGAGAGCTCTGTTTCGTGCGTTGACCGGGTTGAAAACTGATACACATCATATTCCAATTGCAATTCCCATGATTTGGAGGGGACCAACGGATCATCTACCGGATTGTTATTTTCGTTTAACAAATATTAAAGGTATCACATCTAAATTAGCTGATCTAACCTCAACCTGAAAATGATTTAGATGAAGGTAAAAATTGTCCTACGTATGACGACAGTAGCTGTTCATCACAGCCACACTTTCCCAATCAGTAATACCTTAATAACTTGATTTGGATTTAAACCTGTCCAAACAGCAAGCAAAAGTTTTAATTTCCCGAGTCAGAGCCTGAAATCTACTCCAACAAGCTGTACGAAAACTTAGTTAACACCGGCGCCGTGGTGATTCCATCATAACCTACGTTCTGACTTGTTAAGCCCCTGCTACTGTATTTCCACATTTCTTGGGTTGGGTTGTTTGGGGGAAGAGACCAAACAGCGAGGTCATCGGTCCCATCGGATTAGGGAAGGATGGGGAAGGAAGTCGGCCGTGCCCTTTCAAAGGAACCATCCCAGCCTGGAGCGATTTAGGGGAGTCACGGAAAACCTAAATCAGAATGGCCGGACGCGGGATTGAACCCTCGTCCTCCCGAATGCGAGTCCAGTGTGCTACCACTGCGCCACCTCGCTCTGTCCACATTTCTTGTTGGTGTTTATTTGCCTTAGATGTCTCATTATTCACCTTGAGAACTTGGATTTTTTTTCTTTTCTGTAACTTTTCTTTAGTTCGCTACAGGTTTTTTTCAAACATACCTACCTTTCAAACACACTTCGAACATAATCACTTTGTGCATAGTGGTATTTTTTCCTCCAGAAACAGACTGCCACTAGCAAAATCGCTCTACCATCATCCTCTTGGCCTTACTGAAAATGGGAGCTCAATATGCACAGCCTCGCCTTGAGAAAACGTCTTAAAATTGGCAAACGTAGTAAGCAGCTCAGCTGATTTAAAAAAAAAAAAAAAACTTTGTCAGTGAGGAACAAATGGTTCAAATGGCTCTGAGCACTATGGGACTTAACTTCTGAGGTCATCAGTCCCCTAGAACTTTGAACTACTTAAGCCTAACTAACCTAAGGACATCACACACATCCACGCCAGAGGCAGGATTCGAACCTGCGATCGTAGCGGTCGCGCGCGGTTCCAGAATGTAGCGCCTAGAACCGCTCGGCCACTCCGCCGGCAGTGAGGAACAAGGAACAAGCAACAATGCAGCCCTTCATTTCCCTCGATGAACGTTTATTTCGGCCTTACTCTCCGATCATTTGGACACTTACTTCTCGAATTCGCAGAAAATTAGTTTTTCTATGCATTTATTTGTAATCTTTTTTATTTCTTTTAGCTGGGGGTAAAAGTAAATACTACATATTTTGCCCTAGGCCTGCATGCTCTTTCCCGGCAGCATGGGATAAGAGAACTCAGAATTATTTTTTAAGAAAACATTACTCCTCTCCCGTAAATTTTTATCCGCACTTGCCCTAAGCCGAACGGAGTAGGAAAAACTGAAAATAGGTGGAATACTAACAACAAATGGTTAGATAATGAGAAATAAAGAAGAGAGCTGTCACATTACACAGAAAGTATCAGACAAATACACAGCTGATGTACTTTGAACACCTCTATCGAATGAGCGAACGGGCTAAAGAAGCAAATATTCCTGCTTCTGGAAAAAGGGGTCAGCAATAGCATGAATTACAGAAATAAAGAAAGAACGATAACAAAGAATTAGAAATAAAAGAAAGAAACTTCTTTAAAAATAAAATACGTAGTTTAATCAGCTTTCAAGGCAGGAAGTCCGGAACAATACGGGCAGTAGAAACAAAAAGATAACTCGAAGAAACTAGAAACTACTGAAAAAATAGTAAACAATAAAGAACGAAGAGCAGTTGAGGTGGTCACACGATCCTAGTCGGTCAGTACAAAGATAAAAAAAGTCCACGTTGATGTAAGTGCCACTCGTAAACTACAGAAATATTCCAGGATTTCACTAAGTGTGAGTGTCGGTCTATTTATCTAATGTTGCCACCTCTCTAGCGTTATTGCCTCTCGTTAACCCTTCCCTGTACGCACGATACACCCTTTCAGCCACTGTAGCTATTTACGTCTTGGTGTGAGGGGAGGACACACACACACACACACACACACACACACACACACACACTGATCTTGTTCCGGTATAAAGGCGTATGCGCCATCCAGTACCCTTATCTGCTCTCGGAACGCAGGTGTTCGATTCTTGCGACGTTGTATGTTTCTTTGTCACACCCGTAGAAAACTCTCCACGTGTTACAGCTTACATTCTGTTGAGTAGAACTCCCATTAGAGGCAAAATGGAAACTTTCACTTCATTGAACTCTATCACAATTTTATTCGTCGCCTTTTTGTTTCTAGCTCTCCTTTGAAGTTACGCAAGTACTAAATGCGAATACTAGTTCAAGAATTGTCTCCCTTTTACTATTGGTCTTACTACTGTTATACTTGCTCCCCTGTTTGTTTCGTCAAATTCTACAACAGTCCGAGCTAATCAGTGGCATCGGAAAACAGATGTTTTGGATAAGATCTGTCAAAAAATACTTCTAATTACAAATTTAGTACTTTCGACCTCTTCCAAGATAGCCAAAAACATCCTGTCAATCATCTTTTATATTTCTGAATTGTACACTCTTTTGATGTAACCGTAATGGACAGCTATAGGCCTACTGCACAGTAAATTCCATTTCTTATCCGAGACCAGCTGAACAAAAGTGTTTTCGAAGCGAAATCGAAGGCTTTCAATAAACAATAAAATATGTCAGTGACATAACTCGTTCTATTTCAATGACTTAATATACATTTTGAAGGAAATTAGCGTACAACACCAGATCATTTCGTAGCTGTTAAGTCCTAATGTAGCACTTCTCCCAGCTACTGATATTCTAGCACCCATAAAAACGGATGGACCAATGGTTATATATACCTTCACTATCCATATTTTTTGTCATTTAATTATTTGTTTGCCGGCCGGGGTGGCCGAGCGGTTCTAGGCGCTACAGTCTGGAACCGCGCGACCGCTACGGTCGCACGTTCGAATCCTGCCTCGGGCATAAATGTGTGTGATGTCCTTAGGTTGAACTAGTTCTAAGTTCTAGGGGACTGATGACCTCAGATGTTAAGTCCCATAGTGCTCAGAGCCATTTGAACCAATTATTTGTTTGAGATTTTCCGAACATTGAGCATCGACTTCACAAATAAACTTTCTGTGCATGATTGTGCAATACTCACTTCCAGCTTATCTCTCGTTGTTTTCATCATATCAATCACTACATCGTCATTTTAACCTAATTTTTTTCCACGTGTGTAGAATGATTTTATCGGTGTCTTATGATAACTGTAACATGTGAATATTTCATTCATAATATGGCCGACACACATGTGATTCAGGCATCCAATTGGGGTGATACTTGATCAAACTGTTCATCAGTACTTACGAACAGTAAATCGCTATGGTACTCTGAAAAGTTTACCACAGGACCAACAGAAGTAAACTGAAAGTACTGTCCAAAGTAGGCCGAGCGGTTCTAGGCGCTACAGTCTGGAACCGCGTGACCGCTACGGTCGCAGGTTCGAATCCTGCCTCGGGCATGGATGTGTGTGATGTCCTTAGGTTAGTTCGGTTTAAGTAGTTCTAAGCTCTAGGGGATTGATGACTTCAGAAGTTACGTTTCATAATGCTCAGAGCCATTTGAACTGTCCAAAGTAACCTGATGTCCCACCTCCGTACTTACATGGTGTTGTTCTTCAGCATTACAGAGTCTCAGTGATGCCAGAGTTGGCAGGCGGACAAAAAAGAACTACAAATTATTTCTGTGTGTTCACGTCCCCCCCCCCCCCCACACACACACAGCATACGACCAAATTCCACGAAACTTTGCCATGTAAAACATTCAAATATCAAACAAAAGCGACATTTTCCAAATGCCAAACCCACTTTAAATTTTTTACTAGAAGACTGGCCTGCAACGCACGAAAAAAAATCTCATAAAAAATATATGACTGTTGTAACTTGATTCGATGAATAATTAAAGAATACACAAGCAGCATTCCGCATGCGTAATTCATTTTTATGTAATTTTTTTTTGTATCCCAAAACGTGCCTCCCGATTGGCATTGAGCCTTTAGGTCATGGAGCAAATGTCGCTCGCTCGCTCGCTCGCTCGCGCCCACGCACGCGAGCACACACACACACACACACACACACACACACACACACACACACACACACAGAAATCTGAACTTAATACGTATCAATTTTTTTTAACTCGCTCAGATCCTCGTCGGAATAATGAACGAGCCAAATCGACAACGTGAAGCCCTCATTATTTAGGCAATAAATTAATAGGACGTCGCGTCACATGTTGGCGAGTGCATCACGTTTCAACGAAAAAATATCCGCGTGGACTTGTCTCTATCACCGTGTCGCCAATTACATCACGAGCACTTGCACATCGGGGACGCCGTCCTCAGTTTCGATGACGAGCCACTATACAGGTATTTCTACAGTAAATTTGATCTGTGCTTTGGATTCAAATTGTACCGACCAGGTCCCAGTCCTACAGCAAGCGGAGACTCTTCCCAGAAGAAAATAAAGCAGTGAAACTTTTGACGGATACAGAGTCTATAAAAGAACGAACAGTCCTAGTTGTTGTTGTTGTGGTCTTCAGTCCTGAGACTGGTTTGATGCAGCTCCCATGCTACTCTATCCTGTGTAAGCTTCTTCATCTCCCAGTACCTACTGCAACCTACATCCTTCTGAATCTGCTTAGTGTATTCATCTCTTGGTCTCCCTCTACGATTTTTACCCTCCACGCTGCCCTCCAATACTAAATTGGTGATCCCTTGATGCCTTAGAACATGTCCTACCAACCGATCCCTTCTTCTAGTCTAGTTGTGCCACAAACTTCTCCCCAATCCTATTCAATACTTCCTCATTAGTTATGTGATCTACCCATCTAATCTTTAGCATTCTTCTGTAGCACCACATTTCGAAAGCTTCTATTCTCTTCTTGTCCAAACTATTTATCGTCCATGTTTCACTTCCATACATGGCTACACTCCATACAAATACTTTCAGAAATGACTTCCTGACACTTAAATCTATACTCGATGTTAACAAATTTCTCTTCTTCAGAAACGCTTTCCTTGCCATTGCCAGTCTACATTTTATGTCCTCTCTACTTCGACCATCATCAGTTATTTTGCTCCCCAAATAGCAAAACTCCTTTACTACTTTAAGTGTCTCATTTCCTAATCTGATTCCCTCAGCATCACCCGGCTTAATTCGACTACATTCCATTATCCTCGTTTTGCTTTTGTTGATGTTCATCTTATATCCTCCTTTCAAGACACTATCCATTCCGTTGAACTGCTGTTCCAAGTACTAGTATACCTACACAATTTAACTACTTGGAGATCAGTTAAAAAAAGGCAATGTTTTCTTCCATTTTGGGATGAACGAAGTGTTACAACACCTAGCAAAGAGAAGTACATTGACATGGGATGTATCCGAACTGGAACTGCTAAAACAGAATAAAAATGCTTGTAAAATCATTATCCGTAAAACTCTCCATTTGTGCACAACTGATGTTTGAATGTTAAAAGGATCTAAAGGCTACAAAAACCCTCATTTCGCTGAAGATGTCGTATAAGAGCTCACTATGATCAATGGTTCCTAAGATCATTTATAATGTGTTATTTGCCAAAAGTCTAAAAATTTCCTTGAAAGAACGTACGTTCAGAGTTACATTTCCCACATCAAAAGATGCTTTGTCGGTTGCATTCTTCAGTGACTCATCATCGACGTGCAAATGTTGAGTGTCAGTGGAGTGGCTAAAAGGAAAGGTAATGCGACAAATCGTGGCCAAGATGTGAATCATGTGATCACTGCAGCTTTTTGACGTTGCACTAATACGAGTGGCAACGCCGAAAATACTGTAGCGTGTCCATGTGTTGCCTTTTAATGCGCACACTGTTAAATTCTCCTAGTTGCTGCTAACCCCCTCAGACATTACGTTCTTTTCTAACGAACTGGTCCTCAATGATAGAGACATACATGGTTATTACAAATGATTGAAGCGATTTCACAGCTCTACAATAACTTTATTATTTGAGATATTTTCAAAATGCTTTGCACACACATACAAAAACTCAAAAAGTTTTTTTACGCATTCACAAATGTTCGATATGTGCCCCTTTAGTGATTCGGCAGACATCAAGCCGATAATCAAGTTCCTCCCACACTCGGCGCAGCATGTCCCCAACAATGAGTTCGAAAGCAAAGTTGATGCGAGCTCGCTGTTCTGGCACGTTTCTTGGTAGAGGAGGTTTAAACACTGAATCTTTCACATAACCCCACAGAAAGAAATCGCATGGGGTTAAGTCGGGAAAGCGTGGAGGCCATGACATGAATTGCTGATCATGATCTCCACCACGACCGATCCATCGGTTTTCCTATCTCCTGTTTAAAAAATGCCGAACATCATGATGGAAGTGCGGTGGAGCACCATCCTGTTGAAAGATGAAGTCTGCGCTGTCGGTCTCCAGTTGTGGCATGAGCCAATTTTCCGCGGGCTACGCGTGAAACTTGCCCACACGTGTTCAACCGTTTCTTCGCTCACTGCAGGCCGACCCGTTGATTTCCCCTTACAGAGGCATCCAGAAGCTTTAAACTGCGCATACCATCGCCGAATGGAGTTAGCAGTTGGTGGATCTTTGTTGAACTTCGTCCTGAAGTGTCGTTGCACTGTTATGACTGACTGATGTGAGTGCATTTCAAGAACGACATACGCTTTCTCGACTCGTGTCGCCATTTTGTCTCACTGCGCTCTCGAGCGCTCTGACGGCAGAAACCTGAAGTGCGGCTTCAGCCGAACAAAACTTTATGCGTTTTTCTACGTATCTGTAGTGTGTCGAGACCATATGTCAATGAATGAAGCTACAGAGAATTTATGAAATCGCTTGAATCATTTGTAATAGCCCTGTACTTGTGTCGATCAATTGCGCCTCCCAGAATAACGAAGTAGCTCAGGGAATGCAGCTAAAACATTCCCCAGAGCACAACGCTCCCCTCTGCGTTTGCTTTCAGACGTTTCACGCCAACAACCGTGTGTCCGATGGAGCAGAAAACGAGATTCATCTGAAAAGGCCACCTGTCGACTCTCAGTGGACGTCCGGTTGAGATATTGGCGTGCTAAATTCCAGCCTTTGTCGTCGATCAAAGGCAGTCGGCGTGGCTACGTGAAACAGACGCCGACTGCAGAGGCGCATATGCAGCAACGTTCGCTGAACGGTCGTTGAGTAGACACTGTTCCAAGACCCTTGGTTCATATTGGCGGTCAGTTGCTCAATAACTGCCCGCCTGTTTGTAACAACAACGACTCTGTACTATTGTACATGTAAGTAATTCTTTTCATCTGATTTTACGATAAACTTGTGTAACTGATGTTCTGATTTCATTTCTTTTTGTTTCATGCCATTATGTTAACAAAACTGTAAATAAGTTTCAATGTGAATATTAATGTTTATGTCAAATGTCATGTAATATTATAATAGAATTGAAATGTAACAAATGTTGAAACTGTTGTAAGATGTTTAAAATTGTAACTGTGCGTCTGGTCCATACGCAGGCAATGTGTTAGGATATGTAGAATGCAAAACCTTGGGTGAATACCCTGTCTGTAAGGGAGCGGTAAAAGGTGGATGGCAGGTGAGCGCGGGAAAATGCGCGCGGGCACTGCACGGCACAACGGGCTCAGCAGTAGTTGGTAGAGTTGGGCAACTCGATTCTTTTTCCCGATTCGAATCCTACGATTCAATCTCACGTTGCGAATCGATTCCTACGGTTTGTTCACGATTCTTTCACAATTCGTTCTAGTTGCGATGGCACGATTCTTACGGAATGCAAAAAGTTCTACATCTTACTCACAGATGGCAGGAGATGTCTGAAATTGTCAGTGGGGTTAGAATCGCACTGTGTCATGATAAGATATGCCAGAAATAGTTTATTTATGAGTAAACATGCATATGATGTTACAAGTGTGATTCTCGATTTACACGTGTAATGCCTTAATTGATGAAAGGTCACGTTTGATTTGATTGCATCTATTGTTTTATTTCAGTATGCCAGGAAAGAGGAGTCGATTTGTGCGGAAGGTGGTGCAAAATTACGTGGTATGCCAGTTTGGTTGTGTGGCTTAAACGTATCTAACTACAGACGTCTGTTTTAGTAACAAAATTTAGCAGTGAGGGAGACGTGGTTTGGCTCATATTATCCTGCCATCTGGCGGTCGTAATCATTCGGCACGACTCGGAACTTGCTTTCGAAGCATAGCGTGCTAAGTATCGATGAATCGTTGTAACTTGGAATCGTCACGAGTCGGAAACACGTAATCGTTCTTACGATTCCTTTGAACGACGATTCGTCCGTATCACGATTCGATTCTTACGATTCTTTGTTTAGAGTCGTTCAAATGAACGACTCATTCACGAATCGCCACAACTCTAGTAGTTGGAGTTTGGCACTGGTTTGAGCAACACCTTCTGGAGCGAGGAGGCTCTCCTGGAAGACATAGCTTCACTGAGCCTCGGGTATGCCGTTCCAACGCCCACACAGCATGGCAATATTCCATAGGCACTAAATGGAAAAGTATTCCGACGCTAAGAAGAATTAAAGTGCCGATACGTCAAGAGCCATAGCTGTGGTTGTATGTGTGCTCTGTGCCTCGCCATCTTGCCGCCCGCCAACCGCCGCATCGATACTAGCAGGCTGAAACTTTTAGTAATATATTCGTATGGATCAGAGTGTGAACTGTTTGTTTGGTGCAATAATAACCTAAATTTTACCAAAACTTTCCCATCTTTCATTATACTCACAACTAACCTAGACAGGGTCCTTTCCAAACGTTGTGCAATCCGAGTGTCCCGAAATGAAAATTAAAAATTGTGTTAATAACAATTATTTGCAGAACTAGCTATATTAGAATGGTGTTTAAAGAAATGTTTTGTTATTGAACGACTAAATGAATAGCGAAGGTCTAACGATGTTGAAAAATAACTCTAGTATTGATATAGTAATGAAGTTTATTATTTCGAGACAGATTTACAGGCATTTAAATGAGCGGTAAATAACATGAAAATAGTAGTAACTTATATACTGGAAATCTTGCATGAATAATAAATATAGTAATCATCTTTTTTAAAAATACAGCGATCATAACAGTTTCAGGGTCCCTCCTTCATTCATTTGAACTCTTTCAGTGTTCTAAATTGGTTTGACCAGTTAAATTTAAAGTCAATATAAAAGTCAAAATTTATCAGTGTTTTATCTTTATCAAAATTGACGTTTTGTGTGTATGGCATGAAAGTACAATTTCTAGGGTAACCTATGCCCGATTTTAACCAGATTAATAGACAGTATAAAGTTTTGTAGTAAACATTACAGTGTAGTGTTACGTATTCATGATTTTCCATATCAGTACAGAACGTGAAACTGTCAGTTAAATAGATTTTCTGGTTCTAAAATTCTACCATATTATGCAGTGTTACAACTTCTTGTTTTGCGTGAATATATACAAAATTGTACAGGGAAGAAAATCAGTTAATGCCTAATTAGGCTGGCGACCGTATTACTGTCACATTGGTAGCATCTTCTGGATTGCTTTTGATCCGTCCTGACGTGTGATTGCATTTCAAACTTACTTGACGTATCATTGTTATTACAGAGTGGATGTAAGTCTGATTTGCCTCCATTCAGGCACACGCGGTTGATATCTATGCGAAAATCCTTTCTCATCAGGCGAATCCCGCTCACTTACCATAGCACAGGCTTTTAACGAGTACTGTGTCAGGGATTACATGTTCACTCGTACACATCTCCGCACCCGCCGTTCACACGTGTCACCTATTGTGAGAAAATAAAACGCCCTCACCCATCCTTACGATTTTATTTATTTATTTCTTAAATAAAATCATGTCGGCTGTAGGTGTTTTATTTTCTCACGCTAGTAAACGGCCGTCTTCCTGAAGACCTCCTGTCTGAAGGATGGACCTACAAAAAGGTGTGGTGCACCACAGTGACCTCGCCGCCGGTTTCGCGTAGCGCCATTTTGCCATCACGGCGTACTTTAAGCACGACAGCACGCGAACGGTTTACGAAATAAGCCGTTTCGGAAATGCTTGGCCGGAAAGCCGATGACCATGCCCTTTTGGACGTCAGATACATGGCTCCGTTTCTGCGCCGTTTTGTGCGACCCCCTGCTGCGCTTTATGTACCCTCCACTGCCAGTGCTGCCACCTCCCGTGTGTGAGTGCTTATTGCACGTTGACGGCGGACTTTGGCAACGGTCACAGTAATGTGACTGGAACGTATAGAATAATCTACATTCAGTTCTACAATTTCCACAAAATGCATTTCTGCCACAGGAGGACGTGATTTATTAGAAGCGCTTCCGAAAACCTTCCCAGATAGCCTCGAGTGTCAGCACGCCTCTTCTGCGACTGGGGCAGATGCGCCGGCTGCAGACCGAACCCGCCAGCTGATTTAACGACGTGGGCTGGTGTGCCGGACAGCCTGGGTCTGGTGTTTAGGCGGTCGCCCACATCCGTCTAGGTGAATACCGGGCTGGTACCAAAGTACTGCCTCAGTTGCGCGATTCGCAAACATTTAGAAAACGTTCAGACTCTTCTTGCATGGATAACACACGCAGACTGTTGGGTACATCTACTCCCTCCCGGATGGAGAGACGTCTACAGACGTTAAAGCAACCTCTGCCGTGCCACGGGGGAGTGTTATGGGACCATTGCTTTTCACAATATATGTAAATGACCTAGTAGATAGTGTCGAAAGTTCCATGCGGCTTTTCGCGGATGATGCTGTAATGTACAGAGAAGTTGCAGCATTAGAAAATTGCACCGAAATGCACGAAGATCTGCAGCGGATAGGCACTTGGTGCAGGGAGTGGCAACTGACCCTTAACAGAGACAAATGTAATGTATTGCGAATACATAGAAGAAAGGATCCCTTATTGTATGATTATATGATAGCGGAACTGTGGTGTCACCGCCAGACACCACACTTGTTAGGTGGTAGCTTTTAAATCGGCCGCAGTCCATTAGTATACGTCGGACCCGCGTGTCGCCACTATCAGTGATTGCAGACCGAGCGCCGCCACACGGCAGATCTGGTCTAGAGACTCCCTAGCACTCGGCCCAGTTGTGCAGCCGACTTTGCTAGCGATGGTGTACTGTCTACATACGCTCTCATTTACCGAGACGACAGTTTAGCATAGCCTTGAGCTACGTCATTTGCTACGACCTAGCAAGGCGCCATATTCAGTTACTATTGAGATAATATTGTGAATCATGTACCGTCAAGACCGACGTTCATCATTAATGGATTAAAGTTATGAAACTAGCTACGTCCTCTTTCTGAATTCTAATTCCTTGTCCTGTTCCAGACCTCACGTCAGTATAGTCCTTCCCTCCTCACGCCAGCCTGCATGAGCTAAAACGCGTGCATTTCGGCCTCTGTAAAATATCTGGGAGTATGCGTGCGGAACGATTTGAAGTGGAATGATCATATAAAATTAATTGTTGGTAAGGCGGGTGCCAGGCTGAGATTCGTTGGGAGAGTCCTTAGAAAATGTAGTCCATTTACAAAGGAGGTGGCTTACAAAACACTCGTTCGACCTGTATTTGAGTCTTGCTCATCAGTGTGGGATCCGTACCAGGTCGGGTTCACAGAGGAGATACAGAAGATCCAAAGAAGAGCGGCGCGTTTCGTCACAGGGTTATTTGGTAAGCGTGACAGCGTTACGGAGATGTTTAGCAAACTCAAGTGGCAGACTCTGCAAGAGAGGAGCTCTACATCGCGGTGTAGCTTGCTGTGCAGGTTTCGAGAGGGTGCGTTTCTGGATGAAGTATCGAATATATTGCTTCCCCCTACTTATACCTCCCGAGGAGATCACGAATGTAAAATTAGAGAGATCCGAGCGCGCACGGGGGCTTTCCGGCAGTCGTTCTTCCCGCGATCCATACGCGACTGGAACAGGAAAGGGAGGTAATGACAGTGGCACGTAAAGTGCCCTCCGCCACACACCGTTGGGTGGCTTGCGGGGTATAAATGTAGATGGAGATGTGACAGGTTTGCGACAGGAAGTCAGCCCTTAAATTAACCATCCCAAACCCCATAGTAACCAAGCCGACCCAACGTAGGTGCAGGAGGACAAAGGCATAAGAAAAAGAACTTCCTAAAAAGATGCTTTTTGCGAATCATAAATTATGGATATAGACAGTTTGAGGACAGCCTTTGTCTTTCGTACCGCTTCCGAAACACTCAATATGGCTCATACTATCTGAAGGTCCTTCGTAAGTTGTTGTTTGAGGCTTGACATTTGCAGCGTCGAGGTTGAGGCCTTACCAGTAAAATGAGAAGTGAATATGGTAACATGCTCAAAATCACGCATAACAACCGTCACAAGACCAGACCACACGGATGAACGACAGTTTAAAACTAATATGCAAGCACAGAGTGGTCTCGAACTCATGACTACTGTGTCACCTGTAACTTTCCTTACTGCGTCGGCAAACCAGACAGACGTAGAACGATAGTATAAGGCAAAGTTTCGGAATGTATTCTTAACGTGGATGTAAAAACCTTTGTTTGTAGTGTCGATAAAAGACAGAGTCACTTCAAGCACGCTACAGTCCGGCGACTAAAAGAATGGAAATAAGGTTGGTCGTATTACTACACTGAAATCTTAAAATATATGGCTACCTTGTGCACAACCTGGTGGTTATCAGTCTCTCACGATCTAGTGCGCTCGCAGTTGGATATCGTACTCACAGTGATAACACGGTCATACAGAAATAATCGAAATGTGTTGTACAAGATTCAAACTTCGAAGCTTGACGATCAGCGAGCCAGGGAAGAAATCGCACGAAAATACGCGAATACGAACGCCGCCTAATTCAGTAATGAAAACCATGCGAGGCCATCACCAGACTTGCTGAAACCACCGGCCAGCCATTTAGGCCGTTCGCTTTCTACTTCTCCCACTATCCCTCTTACTATCCTTTAATCTTTCTTTTGTTTATATAAAAAAAGCACAAAGTCAAGCAAATACGATAAAGCCAAGAATTTTTCTGCCCAAACCATCATGTTAGAAGGAGAAGCGCCTCGCGAGCTGGTACTTCGTTCCCAGACGAGGACATCTTTCTCCTTGAAGTGTGCGCAGACAACGAAGTCACAATGTTGTGTGTTGTTAGTTGGTGCCTTTGAACTTCCTGTTTATTTGTGTTCGGATTTTACATTTGTACAGTAGAGAGATAAGGTTAAGTCCTCAAGAACGAGCCATTTTTATTGTATTATTCCTTATGTGTGCTGTTTATAACATTATCTTCCTTACACTTGATCCAATAAATCATATAAAAAGACACATGCCGTCGGATTGAAAATGTTACTGTACATAATTTGCGTTGTAGTTTGTGGCTGTTAAATAATTTCAGATGCATGAAAATAAAAAAAAAAGGCGGACCCCGTGAACTCAGGCATTTTAGGGAGAAGGATATGAGAAGATCCAAGGTATTTGCTGTATGTTTTTGGATTTGATCTGCAGTGTTGCACGAATAGAGTTTTTACCCTATAGGAGCAGGTCAGCCCGCATATTTCGACAACAAAACTGTGAAAAAATGATGGTAAACATGTATGACCACCACAATTTTGTTGTCATTCTTTTCATGGGATAAGGCTTATTTCCTTATCAGAGAGTATGCATATAAGCAGAATTTTAGGTGGCGTTGAGTAGAATTTTGGTGAAATTTGGTGCCAACGTGACATCATTAACCCACCTTACAGCTCACATGAACTTCAACTCTGTGGTCTTTTTTCACTTGTGCCCGGGGCGACACGCTTTTACACTTTTACACGGAAAGGTTGTAGGCACCTTTGAGCCGAATTTAAAACTATTGTGTCACAATGGGAAACAATTACACGAATGTTCACTACACAGTACAGAGGTTACACTCCCGTGTGCCGTTATCAGCTCTATGTATGATGGAGTCTTACTTGTCCAGTATGAGAGAGTCAGCAAAACTACAGCAGCACCTAGGAAGATATGTGGATATGCTCGAGACTATTGCACCAGGACAATTTCAGAACCTTCCCGACCTATGCAATCTTTGGTTTGAGCAAGACGGAGACACGATCCACACAGCATCAAATGCTGCCTTTCGACAGCTCTTCAGTAACCACGTTATTGCTCATTGGCCCTCAACTGAACAATGTTTTTCTTGTCGAGCCACTTCAAAGACATTATGTACAAGATACGCCCAACGACAATCGGTGTCTCGGAAATAATAATTCGAGGAAACAATGCTGCAATTCCCATGGAAGTGTTTCGAAGCACCACGGAAAATCTCAGCTTCCGCTTCCGCCAAAAATGTGCGCGTCTGAAGAGCCATCTTATGGACATTTATTTGGTAACATGTAATTTAATGTTTGCAATCAAAAATTATAGATGTACCTCACTTAGGAATCCTGAGAACAAGGTAGATATATAGGCGCCTACAGAGCCATACAGAAATTCTCTTTTCTCTCGCTAAATAGGCGAATGTAACAGGAATGGAAGTAGATAATCCTGGTAGGATGTACCCTTCACCAGTCGCCACATTATGATGTGAAAAGTGTAATACGAGGGCTATCCACAAAGTACATTACGTTTTGGAATTAAAAGTAAATAAAGTATTGGAATTTTTTTTATTATATACAGATGAAAGCCACACTTAAATCCTACTTTTCTACATAGTTGCCGTTTTAATTAAGGCACTTATCGTAGCGATGGACGAGCTTGGAAATTCCTTCGTCGTAAAATTCGGCCGCCTGCGCCTTCAACCACGTGGTTAATCAGTAACCCGGTAGAAATACGATTTTTGTCGATTTCCTGGAAAGAGGCACTACAATAAACTCTCAAAGGTATTGCCAAACTCTGCACAACCTCAGAAGAGCAATACAAAACAAGCGCAGGGGAAAGCTGGGCTCAAAGATCTTGCTGATTCACGACAACGCCCGGGCCCACACGGCAAATGCCACTCGTGAAGTTATATCGAATCTTTTTAAGAGGGAGTTGTTTCCTCATCCGCCGTACAGTCCCGACCTGGCACCGAGCGACTTCCACTTATTCGCAGCAACGAAGAAGTGGTTGGCTATGCAGCGTTTTGATGACGACGCACAGCTTCAAGAAGAGGTAACCACGTGGTTGAAGGCGCAGGCGGCCGAATTTTACGACGAAGGAATTTCCAAGCTCGTCCATCGCTACGAGGAGTGCCTTAATTTAAATGGCAACTATGTAGAAAAGTAGTATTTAAGTGTGGCATCCATCTGTATATAATAAAAAAATTTTCCAATACTTTATTTATTTTTAATTCCAAAACGTAATGTACTTTGTGGATAGCCCTCGTATGTAGATGCAGAAGATTTGTTTTGTGTACTTGGAAAATAGTCGTCCGATCACGCTTGTCGCATACACTGCATACGTTACACTTGCCGTCCAGAACAACGTACTAGATTCTTTTACTTGGATGGTCTTCGAGAGAGTCACATGTTTGCAACCTGTTTTGTATACTCGGACCTTCACTGTGGTACGTTCCGAACGCACTGTGTCACGCCCGGGTGGGAAACAGCAGAAGCGACGCTGTCTCGAAATGAAGTGCTCATCAAGCTGACGTGCGGCGCGCAAAACAGGAAAATTCTACTGCGGGCCCCGGGAGCTTTCCTGCAATTAGAGACCCCCTAAGTTTAAATTCGAGCCGCCTTCCTGCAAATTTACGCAGAAGGCCGCGTTTCCCGCGGACCTGGTGGTGCAATTCCCGGCCGGATAAGGCAGCAATTTTGGCGCCAGAAACGCCGCAGTTTAATTCGCCGTGAGGCCGTCCGCGGCGCCACGGGTCTTCTGGCGCCAGGGACCTCTCAGAGGGGCGTGGCAAGGCGCGGGCAGCCACGCGGGACGCACAACTCCATCAGCGCCTGCCAAAGCCTTTGTGTGCGCCGTGATCGCCAGAGGGGGTATGCACGATTAGTCCGCTACTTTGTTCAGTGTGTATCTGGGCTTAATGAAGATCGACCTAGCCTTTTGTGTTGCTCCCATAACCAACATAGGAAGTCACTTGTGAACCGAGTCGGGATAAAACTGCTCGTGTTTAAGACAACGTAACCACTTGCTAACCTATGAAACGACACTGTTTCAGTGACTTTACTCGTCTGATACAGATGTGATTTATGTATATAGAGCGAAACGGCGAATCGAACCCGGGTCCCTGCTTACTGGGCAGGTGCGCTAGCCAGTAAGCTACTATAACACCCCCCCCCCCCCCCTGCTTCCCGGGATTTGCGAAAGTACTAGTTGACAATGACCGTGAATTATGAATTTTGACCCGCGTCGGGATAAGGCATCCAAATCCGAAGTAAATAATGATTATTCCGCGGGAAACAGGAGACGTTATAACTTGATCGTTATTGAATGAGTAATTTCATTCAATAACGAACGGTAAATGAAATAATGGAAATAAATTTTGCCAGTGGAAATTTTGCCCAAAGAAATGATTAAGTTAAAAAAGCAATTAAAAAATCGGTCGCCAGCTCGACTGATGAGCGACAGTACTGTTAAGTACGTGAATCATTGTGTCAAAAATAAAGTTTATCTGTTTGTAGCGTAGCAGGTGGGACGGGAACTTTTGCGTAAGTGCTGTGTCAGGCTCAGTTGTCATATAAACCAATGTCATAATAATATAACTACACTTAAACATTAATGGTTAACTTTCAATAAGTATTTTGATAATTATTTTGTTCATAATTTGTCAGCTAAGTGCAATGCTGACAACACAGATAATTATCTATAGAGATTTTGAATAATGGACTGTCATTCTGTCTTTAAAATTACGTACTTTGCACAGTTTAATCTACTGATAATGAAATATATTGCCAATAATTGATTAACTATGTTTTGAATGACGATAATTCATTAATTGGGCGATTGTCAGGTGGAATAAACTTTATAGTTTCATGAAATATCCTTGAATTAACTTCAGCTGAATATGCACTGAAATCAATCTTAATAATAAAATTTATTACTTCAGTCTACTATTATTACGGTTGGCGTAAGCTTATTAAGTGCAACAATTAACTACGATAACCAATCGCTCAAAACGGTCTGAAATTTACTCTTCACCGTCTATGCAAATAATTTGATAATTAACATATTTTCTCTTGATAGTGGCGTGACACACTCGGTTCAATAAGGTAAGGATCGGAAGGAACCTACTTCGTGTTATTGTCGGGTGGAATGTAACTGCAGCACTTCGATTGTACAGTGCTTGTTATTAATTGTCAACTTCACAGAAAATCACAGTCACTGGCAAGCCTTCTACAATTTTATCCTACGAAAATTACGTAGATCTTACTTCCCACGTTGTCGGTGGATCGACAGAAGTCCACGGCAGCGACACAATGTGGCATCGGGCTTTTACTGTTGCGACTTGGGCCCACAGTGCGCCTCACATTTAAGTCCTCGTTTCTTCAGTAGTATGCCCATTAATCCATAATAACTTGCCCGGCCATGCTTCCAGATATGCCGACCATTACTTTCCCGTCGTACTTAGATCCACACACTAGCCGTTAGATGTAACACAGCTAGGACTAGCAGCACTCGACTGTACGTCTTACTCCGAGCACGGCGTCACTGCTACTACTACCCGCTGGCGCGCTCCCGCGCCCAGAGGCGCGACAAAACAATCTCTCTGACTTCAACGTTAACTAAATATGCCCTGACTTGCCTGTGTTAAATATTACGTAATTTAAACATAGTATTTACAACACATATTTACACTAGACCATACATCGTATACAAACAGTTTCAAGTGTTAAGTAAGCGAAAAAATTCATAGCAAGGACTGCGTTGGAGCGTCACACTACCATGGCACAGTTGTTGGCACAACTGCACGGATTACCCTGGCATGCTTCCCTCCTCGATCCAAATTCTCCGCCGGCCGGTGTCGCCGTGCGGTTAAAGGCGCTTCAGTCTGGAACCGCGTGACCGCTCCGGTCGCAGGTTCGAATCCTGCCTCGGGCATGGATGTGTGTGATGTCCTTAGGTTGGTTATGTTTAAGTAGTTCTAAGTTCTAGGGGACTGATGACCACAGATGTTAAGTCCCATAGTGCTCAGAGCCATTTGAACCAAATTCTCCCTCCTGCCCCTGTTTACTTTAAATCCGCGCAGCTGTGTGAACCGCTGTGCAAGGTATCTTATTGGCTAGCGCACCTGCCAAGTAAACATGGGACCCGGGGTTCTACTCAACGACGAACCTGGGTGCACGAATGGCAAAACGTCATTTTTTCGGATGAACCCAGGTTCTGTTTACAGCATCTACATCTACATTTATACTCCGCAAGCCACCCAATGCTGTGTGGCGGAGGGCACTTTACGTGCCACTGTCATTACCTCCCTTTCCTGTTCCAGTCACGTATGGTTCGCGGGAAGAACGACTGCCGAGAAGCCTCCGTGCGCGCTCGAATCTCTCTAATTTTACATTCGTGATCTCCTCTGGAGGTATAAGCAGGGGGAAGCAATATATTCGATACCTTATCCAGAAACGCACCCTCTCGAAACCTGGAGAACAAGCTACACCGCGATGCAGAGCGCCTCTCTTGCAGAGTCTGCCACTTGAGTTTGCTAAACATCTCCGTAACGCTATCACGCTTACCAAATAACCCTGTGACGAAACGCGCCGCTCGTCTTTGGATCTTCTCTATCTCCTCTGTCAACCCGAGCTGGTACGGATCCCACACTGATGAGCAATATTCAAGTATAGGTCGAACGAGCATCATGATGGCTTCAGCCGTGTTTGGCGACATCGCGGTGAGCGCACATTGGAAGCGTGTATTCGTCATCGCCATACTGGCGTATCACCCGGCGCGATGGTATGGGGTGCCATTGGTTACACGTCTCGGTCACCTCTTGTTCGCATTGACGGCACTTTGAACAGTGGACGTTACATTTCAGATGTGTTACGACCCGTGGCTCTACCCTTCATTCGATCCCTGCGAAACCCTACATTTCAGCAGGATAATGCACGACCGCATGTTGCAGGTCCTGTACGGGCCTTTCTGGATACAGAAAATGTCCGACTGCTGCCCTCGCCGGCTCATTCTCCAGATCACTCACCAACTGAAAACGTGTGGTCAATGGTGGCCGAGCAACTGGCTCGTCACAATACGCCAGTCACTACTCTTGATGAACTGTGGTAACGTGTTGAAGCTGCACGGGCAGCTGTACCTGTACACGCCATCCAAGCTCTGTATGACTCAATGCCCAGGCGTATCAAGGCCGTTATTACGGCCAGAGGTGGCTGTACTGATTTCTCAGGATCTATGCACCCAAATTGCGTGAAAATGTAATCACATGTCAGTTCTAGTATAATATATTTGAGCAATGAATACCCATTTATCATCAGCATTTATTCTTTGTGTAGCAATTTTAATGGCCAGTATTGTATATTATAACTGTTTTAAAACAATGGCAATCGCTAACGCCGCTTCATCCGAAGGCTTATTTGAACAGGTATTCGCGGCATGTGTAACTGGAGTTTCGCTAAAGTCGCAACCTAGCACTTCCCCATTTCCGAAAGTTTCTGCGGCTGTGGCCCCCTGCGCCGCGGTAGACACCGTTAAGTCAGCCCAGTGTTACACCTCTGGCCGCATCGGGCTTTTGTTGCTGGTAGCCTCAGGAGACGCAAGCCAGCCACCTGCCGTCTGCGGCTGCTACACCCCCGCCCTACCTGCGCCCACGCACACGCACGCACGCACGCACGCACACGCAATACCTGCCGGCAACCCTCGCCTCACTTGGGCAACATACCGCTCCAACGTGACAAAGAGCGTAGCGTGTGTGTGTGGAGCACGGATACCCACGCCGTCTCCCACTACCCCTTCAGCTATTACCTCGCATGTCGGAGTTCCTTTCAAGCTGACCAGGCGGCAAGGAAAGCAGGTGTAAGGACGCACAACTAAAGAAAGGGTAACGCTTTTGTGAGTCAACTTCGGTGTTTATTGTGCTGTAGTACCCTTTCTGTGGAGTAGAATTAGAGAATTCCTTTGCCACGCGCTCACCCGCGTTTGAGTTCCTATCCGAGGAAAGCACCAGCCTCTTGGGAAAATTCTCTCTTTCACACTGTCTTCTTGTTACGTTGTTCAGTCGGAAGACTGGTTTGATGGAGCTTTCTACCTTAATCTGTCCTGTGACTCTCTTCATCTTAACGTAACTACTGCGAGGGACATTAATAATTATCGCCACAAACTGAGTAGAAATGAAACAATTTGTAAGAGGAATTTTGCACTTTTAATAACGCAAGTTCAGTACCAGTGGTATCAGCTCAGAACAGCTGAAGAGTGAAAATTGTTTCATTTATAACCTCAATATTTAACAATGGCGTGTACACTTAAAATTTCCACAGTAACTGAACAACGTTTAGTGATTTTTTATCACTTTTTTTCTTTTTAGTTGAGAATCCGGCTAAAATGTTTCATGAAATTATTTTACGGTATGGTGAAAGTTCTATGAACTGTGGAAACTTTTACAAACGGGTAGAAGAGTTCAAAAACAATCAAACCTCAGTGACTGACCAGCGTCGTACTGGTTGGCGAGTTGAAGTGTCAAATCGTTCGCTTGTAAACCGCACTGAAGACATTTTTCGCGAAGAACGAAGTGTTGCAGTTGAATATATAGCCAAAATAGTTGCGGTAAGCGTTGGCACAGTACATAATGCTGTACGTAACAAGCTTAAGTACAGAAAAAAACTACTGCAAGGAGGGTCCAAAAGAGATAAAGCGAGAACGCGACGAAACAAGACTCAAAGTCTGTACAGACAGGAAAGAATGCTATGAAACGGAAGGTGATCCTCTTATAAACAATGTTTTAACGTGAGATGAAACTTGGGGTAATCATTTTGAACCAGAGTCCAAAAGAGGAAGGACGGAGTGAAAGCACACCAGCTCATCTCTGCAAAATAACTTCGAAACGCAAGCATCAGCCGGAAAATTCAGGTTGACCGTCTTTTGGGTGTGCCCAAGATGTCGTCTTTCTGGATTATTTGAAAGACCAGCATACAGTGAACAGTGCCTACTACTCAGACATGCTGATGAATAAAGTGAAGCCAGTAATGAGATAAATACGTCGCGGATCTCAAAGAAAAGGCCTCATACAGGGTTATTACAAATGATTGAAGCGATTTCACAGCTCTACAATAACTTTATTATTTGAGATATTTTCACAATGCTTTGCACACACATACAAAAACTCAAAAAGTTTTTTTAGGCATTCACAAATGTTTGATATGTGCCCCTTTAGTGATTCGGCAGACATCAAGCCGATAATCAAGTTCCTCCCACACTCGGCGCAGCATGTCCCCATCAATGAGTTCGAAAGCATCGTTGATGCGAGCTCGCAGTTCTGGCACGTTTCTTGGTAGAGGAGGTTTAAATACTGAATCTTTCACATAACCCCACAGAAAGAAATCGCGTGGGATTAAGTCGGGAGAGCGTGGAGGCCATGACATGAATTGCTGATCATGATCCTCACCACGACCGATCCATCGGTTTTCCAATCTCCTGTTTAAGAAATGCCGAACATCATCATGGAAGTGCGGTGGAGCACCATCCTGTTGAAAGATGAAGTAGACGCTGTCTGTCTCCAGTTGTGGCATGAGCCAATTTTCCAGCATGTCCAGATACACGTGTCCCGTAAGGTTTTTTTCGCAGAAGAAAAAGGGGCCGTAAACTTTAAACCGTGAGATTGCACGAAACACGTTAACTTTTGGTGAATTGCGAATTTGCTGCACGAATGCGTGAGGATTCCCTACCGCCCAGATTCGTACACTGTTCACTTCACCATTAAGAAAAAATGTTGCTTCATCACTGAAAACAAGTTTCGCACTGAACGCATCCTCTTCCATGAGCTGTTGCAACCGCAACGAAAATTCAAAGCGTTTGACTTTGTCATCGGGTGTCCGGGCTTGTAGCAATTGTAAACGGTAAGGCTTCTGCTTTAGCCTTTTCCGTAAGATTTTCCAAACCGTCGGCAATGGTACGTTTAGCTCCCTGCGTGCTTTATTCGTCGACTTCCGCGGGCTACGCGTGAAACTTGCCCGCACGCGTTCAACCGTTTCTTCGCAGGCCGACCCTTTGCTTTCCCCTTACAGAGGCATCCAGAAGCTTTAAACTGCGCATACCATCGCCGAATGAAGTTAGCAGCTGGTGGATCTTTGTTGAACTTCGTCCTGAAGTGTCGTTGCACTGTTATGACTGACTGATGTGAGTGCATTTCAAGCACGACATACGCTTTCTCGGCTCCTGTCGCCATTTTGTCTCACTGCCTATCGAGCGCTCTGGCGGCAGAAACCTGAAGTGCGGCTTCAGCCGAACAAAACTTTATGAGTTTTTCTACGTATCTGTAGTGTGTCGTGACCATATGTCAATGAATGGAGCTACAGTGAATTTATGAAATCGCTTCAATCATTTGTAATAGCCCTGTATTGCTATACGACAGTGCTCGCCCTCACACTGCCAGGGCTGACAAAAAACCAGTGAAAAAAAAAAAAAGGGTTTGGAAATACTACCTCATCATACAGCACAGATGTAGCTACCTCGAATTTTCATTTGTTTGGTCCATTGAAGGAGGAATCCGTGGTAAAAAAAGTTCGGCAGCTACGAGAAGGCCAAAGAATTTGTCGGAACGGGGCTCATATTACAGGAAGAAGACTTCTTTGCTTGGAGTATTTAAAAAAATAAAGTAAAAAAACTAGTTCATCGTTGGAGATGTATATAAATATTGGTGGGGATTATGTCGAAAAGCAGTCTCGTTTTGTAAAAACACATTTTCTTCTACATGAATTCTCTCTTTAATTACTGGGTGTCCATCATACCTGGATCCGTTAGCAATCTGACAATTTCTTGATGCCTCAGAAAGTGTCCTATCGACGGATCCTTTCTTTCAGTTAAGTTATGCCATTAATTTATCGTCTCCTCAAATTCGATTCAGAACCTCTTAGCTGCTTACTCCATCTACCCTTCTAATGCTCTGTATTTTTTTCTGGTACAGCATTTTAAAAGCTTCTGTTCTCTTCTAGCCTGAACAGCGTATAGCCCACATCTCTCTTTCACACAATAATTCACTCCATACAAGTTCCTTCAGAAAAAAACTTAAAATGCTTAACTTTGTATTTCAATGAACAGGTTTTTTCTTTTTCAGAGACGTATGCCCTACTATCGCCAGCCTGCCTTTTACATTCTCTCTCTCCTTCGGCTATTGTCAGTTATTTTGCCGCCAAAATAACAAAACTAATTTAATACTGTGTCTCATTTGCTAATATAATTCCCTCAGCAGCGCGTCATTTAATTTGCTAATTACACTGTCCTTCTTGCACATTTGTTGACTTTCATCTTGATCTCTTCAAAGTCCTTTGGTCGTTTCTGAAAGAATTACAACGTCACTGGGAAACCTCAAAGTATCCATATCCTCTCCTTGATCTGTCATTTTTTAGCCAGTTTTCCTTCTTCTTACTGCAGTCAACAGATATCTGACCTGCTCGATTTGCTCTTTAACTTTTTAGGACTAGCTTACAATCTACTCAAAAAGATCATGGATTCATTTTTATCTTAATTCTTAGTAGTTGGATCACAACGACAATACTGGAGGAGACTGACTGATCCGCAAATAACAGACTCCAAAGCATGTATCTGATTAGGGTTGTCACAGGAAGGCAAGAAAACACAAACTAAAATAAGAAGTTCCGGAACAAAACTCTACGTTCTGCAACTTCTGGTTGTGGGCGTATTAGCTTGATTCCGACTGCTCGGCATTTTTCACATTGCGTCTTGTAACTAGTTATGCCTAGGGAAGCGTTACACGAACGTCAATGTAACTTAAACAGCAGCAGTATGAGGTAGAAAATGGGCGAAATGCAAAACCACATTTATACAACTTTTTCTGCCAGCGCATGCATCGACTCACAGTAAAATATCTAGATATTATGAACTGTAATTCACGCTCAGAGATGGAATGAGAACAGCCGCATATGTAGAAGAATTCCATACATATTCAGTGAAAGAGACTAAAGAATACGACGTCACTTGTTTATGGCGGTAAGGCTAACTAGTAGAACGCATATGAAGCGTAGGCTTAACCAAAATTTGCAGCTATTTCTGTGATGTCTCGCCTAAAGGTGGATTCCGTACTACACGTTCACGTTCTTCCGATGTTCCCTCATCTCCAGCTGACTATTATAAAGCCAGTACGAACACTTGAGAGTTACGGCAACAATGTACCCCGTGAGATTTTTACCTTCAAACGGTAACACAGGCGCCATGATGTGCGTGCAGTAACATTGATTAGTGCCTCACACGATTAATTTGTTTTTTTTTTCGATTGTATACTGAGATCACAGCATTATGTTCGTTCTTACTGTTTGCTGCTGCGTGATCATTGGACTTAAAAAAAAAAAAAAAAAAAAAAAAAAAAAAAAAAAGGATGTCTGTTCATTACCGAAACGCTGAACTACAAAGAGAGAACGAAAAGCTGATTTACATAATTCAACATTCATTAAACGCACTGGTGATATTTTATGCAGAAGTGTCGCTAATTAGCATTCGATATGTGCATTTAAAACGGGAAACAAAATACAAATATTTTTCACTGAACAACAGACTGAACATGCATTACAGATTTGTACGTCGATAAATTCCCAGATAAATGAAGTTATTGCTTCTTGCGGAGAGTGTCAGTAAAATGCTAGACGCAAAGAGAGATGGAACAGCGGGTGGGCGGGAGATCCTAGACCTCACGGAGCGAAATAGTAAGCACCATGTTAAGATGACGCTGTGCGGCGTTTGGTTCGGAATTATTTGCCGTAGCTTAGAATTACTGTCTCTACGGCATTTGAGACTATGTTTTGTGAACTACCGCCACAGTGTGTAACTGCAAAGTTTTAAACGTTCTTGTTTCTTCGTGTGCCAATATGTGAACGAATTTACGACTTTCTCTGACGACTTTTACAGCATAGTTTAATTTAAATCAATCCTATGCACGAAATACTTGCTGAAGTTGATTTGTATATAATTAAGAAAAACTATTGAAATCTGGTGACTTTCTGTCTTCAGGAAAACAGAGAGAACGTTCTGTTCTCGTGGGAAAACCTTAGGTCGTTAAAGCAGTCACAACGTACCTACGGTTACATGCCGTTCTACAAAGCAGAAACTTGTCCGCAAATCTCTCCTAGATCCGAAGCTAGGCTTCTGAGGATTTTTCCATCAGGTCTGCAAATGGATCCAAGGAGTCTTGCCAAGTGAATCTCCATACATAATTAAGGAAGGCGGCTCAAATTTGAATGTAAAATGATCAGTGACTTAAGTGAAGGGGCGCTCGCAGTTCGGTTATTTATGAATTCGGAGATAAGAAAAAAACTCTAACCTTTTTTTATATAATTCAGTTACACGTCTTGCACATTTACAGTAACAGTACCTAAGCCCACCTGATGACAGAGGTTCAGACCATCATGTTGACTGTTGTAGGAAGTGTACCAAAAGTCGTTTATTAAAATAAGACAAAGATTGTACGTAAAGTACTTGAGAACAATCTTAATGACGTGAACTAATGATCACACCAATTTCTAATATCACTCGTAGCAAGTAGCGTCAAGTTTCGTCCTTGTCACCTCAGCTACTTGGGAGTACGTAACCTGCTGATAATCAAGAACGGACGCTAAGTGCCTACAGTACGGGAAATGGCCAGGCGAGCTAGTATACAGTGATCAGTTTCATATTCAACTACTGATGCTTCTAAATAAACTTCTATTCGCCTCAAGCATTCTTTGTCATCCAGGAAATCGTTTATATTCTTCGAATGTAAACTTACAACCACCCTTTTCAGTTGCGGTATAACATTCAACTTTTCTTGTCTGCAGATAGTACTTCCAGCAAAACTGTCATTTACTCCCATTTCCTGGTCCTTAAGCGAACGCTACGCGGGAAGATCGACTGTAGTTAAGTCTCCACATTAGCTTCAGATTCTCTGATTTGCGCCAAGAAAAATGTCGAAGTCATTTTTCCTGTGAAAACTCGCGTAGATCACATGATTGTGTTTTCAAAGATATCTATTATGCTGTTGTATGTTGCATATTTTTACGAGATAGAGCAGAAGCGACGGCAGAGTCATCTCGCGAGAGCGGCAGGAATCTCCACCAGGGATGCTGCCTGACTTTAACGCCATCGCGCGATAGCTGCAAGAATAAGGCACGAATGTAATCTGGGAGCCAGGATTAAGGCCGTCGTTGTAACAGTCATGATGAAGTGTAATGCACTGGTTCTTTTTCTGGGCCGAGGTTGGCTGTATTTATTTATTTATTTATTTATTTATTTATTATCTGTGATATTGGCGAGTTTCGACCTTTGGTCACTTTCTAGTAGGTACCGTATGCATATATCTTCATTTTAAATTGTAATGGAAGGAGGGAGGCCGCGCGGTTTGAGGCGCCATGTTACGGATTGCGCAGCCGCTCCCGCCGGAGGTTCGAGTCCTCCTTCGGGCATGGGTGTGTGTGTTTTGTTCTTAGCATAAGTTAAAGCAGTGTGCAAGCCTAGGGATCGATGACCTCAGCAGTTTGGTGCCTTCGGAATTCACACACATTTGAACATTTTGGAGGGAGGGAGGAAGGAAGGAAGGAAGGAAGGAAGGAAGGAAGGAAGGAAGGAAAACTGGGTTTAATGTCCCGTCGACATCGAGGTCATTAGAGACGGAGCACAAGCTCGGATTGTGTCAAATATGGAGCCAAAAATCGGCTGCACCCTTTCAAAGGAATGTGGATGGCGGGACGTGGGTTTGAACAACTATCCTCCAGAATGCGAATCCAGTGTGCTAACTACGGGTGTCACCACTCTAGGTCATTTTACTTTATAATAAAGCTGCAAGCTTAAGATACGTACTTGAAAATGACCAAAGCTCGAAATTGGTCAGCCGTATAGTGAATAATAAAAAAATAATACAGCCTACCTGGACCATGTTTTTATTCACAAAACGCGTTGAGGCTGTGGGTCCCCAAAAAATAAAATTTTAAATGAGACGATTTAAATAGCTTTTATATCTGATCCAGCAAATCGAGCATTATACCTGGAATTGTAATTTATGAGGCGGTAAAATATGCGAAATAGCTTGCTTTGAATCTCCGAGGTTGATGTGAATCCTTGAGTTTTAGCTGTGGACTCCTTGAAAGTAACCTTGGGATAGATCTGGATACGGGTAGAACGGGGTATGAGACATATGTTTTTGTCTGGTAGGAGAAAAATGAATGTGACAGGGCAGAGTCAATCTCTTTCGAGTTAGGTATGGCTACTGAACTTTAATAGTAAAGGGATTTTATTGACTTAACACCACGCTACCAATGCATTACTTTGCTTAATACATTATCTATGTCGATCCGGTATCATCATGTGGCTAATTTCACTAATATTTTCAAAAATATATCAGTAATAGATACTAAGTAATCACTGGTAAATAGGAATTCAATAAAGGAATGTCGATTCAACTAACGTTATTAATAAACGAGTGAAATGCGACATATTAAAAAGTAGTAAAAATAATGAGAAGGCGAAAAAATATCTCTCGTGCAAAATATTACACTGCAATATCGCTGAGGTACGCTGCACCCAGCGTATCTCGTCAATGAGTAAATACAAGAACAAACGATAAACTGGAATTAAACTCAGTGACCATCATTCGATGACTTTAGAGTTAATACTTGTGAAGTATAAAACGAACCATTTTTTACACTGGATACGGACATTTTTGATCTCTTTGGGTGTATCAGGTACCACATTTTTTTATTTTAACGTATGCAGGGCAAGACATCGTAGAAAGCAAGTGTTACGTACGTATTACTCGTGCTAGACATCAACGTGACATTACATAGTAAGTCAGGTATTAAAACAAATCGGTAAGCGATATAACTGGCGACCCTGCAAGGATCTGAAATAGTAGCCAATGTAATCAAACTAGTTGAAAGGCTGCTGAAAGGCAGTTACAAATGAGTAATTTTGTACTACGATAGTGCGCTACATCTTGACACACAGAGCTTTGGTCTGAGTACTATGAATGTCGACAAGTGAATCCCTATAAGGGAAGCCCACAAATGCCAGAGAAGCGCTATACCTGGAACGCATATGGCGGCAGAGTCGCTTATTAAGAGGCGCGGCAGCTGTGGGCAGTGGTGGCGAGTGGAACTGTGCGGTTTGTACCAGACAGCCACTTGAAACTCGAGCCACGGCAGAAGCCGCAAAAAGCGACTGGGAAGCGAGTTAGCGCAAATCGCAGCACCTGCCGAGAGGGAACACGATACACTGTCCGCTCTGCTCTCCCAGCACCCCGTTAACTACCGCTACTACCACTAACACGCCCCCCTCTCCTCACACACACACACACACACACACACACACACACACACACACACACACAGAGAGAGAGAGAGAGAGAGAGAGAGAGAGAGAGAGAGAGAGAGAGAGAGACACTTCTGTTGAATTTCTGTTCTTTGTGAAATCAAAAAATAGATTGCGACCACTGGAATTATATTTCATCAATTTTCAAGTCGTTTCTGTTCTAACGTAACAGACTCCATCGGCTAATGCACAAAATTACTCCTCTCTTATCACAAGGATCTTTTTCTCTTTATCGGATTTCTTCGCCTGTGTCAGGTTTTCGCATTCGGTTTCAATTTTAGAAATACTCCCCAGCGTTAGTAACATTTGTTGGTAGTCAGAATCAACCCTCAGTCGCACCCAAGTAATAGATGTGATGTTGTCCATAAAGCAAACCCGCAAAGCCTAGCATGAGAGCACTGCTTAACTTGTACAGGGTGGGTCGCGTAAGACGTAACACCCCCTTTATTCCGGGGGCGATTGCACGTATCGGCATGCGGTTTTCGGCGAATCATAGCGGACTATGGGGCGCATACGTTGGTACATGCACAATTATCACAACGTTTATAAAGACCTGGATGATGAGGCAAGTACATGTTTTTTAAATGGGAAGCTATACTTTTTTACTATCATTCCAACGCTCTGGAAAAGACGCGTATGGTGATGTAACACATGTTGCTATTGTGATGCAAACTTTGCTTAAAAGAGGGCGGATGGGGATTTACCCACCTAGCATAGTCCGTGTATGCTGGATAGAGCACGGCAACTCGGCCTGCGGGTCGCGCGAGGTGTGTTTACAGTCTGCAGCCGCTTCCGACCGCCTCGATCTTCAATCGTACAATATTTCCCAGCGTCTTTTAAGGGGGCTCCGGAAAGGCTCAAAATCATGAAAAGTTCAATTTTTAATTTTTGCGTTTTCTGAATCTGCAGACTATTACCTTTTAATAGATATATAATTTATTCAATTCCGAAGACTACAACTATTTTTAAATTTTTTTAAAAATGTGTTCTACATGGGCGTGACCCACTGTGGCGCTGTTAAACTGCTGTCAAATGGTGTTATTATTAACGTCCGTGTTCATCAGGTACATTTCAGTGATGTGAGATAAAGTATGTGTAGTGGCTAACCTGAGATGGTTCAATATATATCGCTGGTGTGATTGTCGATTGTTTCATGTTTATTTACTCTGTCGTTATCTCGAAAATATTCGTAATTAATTCTGTTTCTTGAGTCTCTGTTTTGTTGAAGTATAATAATGAGTAAAAGTAAAGTTATTAGAAATCCTCTGAAGGATGGCAACATTGTAAGGTGCAAGGTATTTAGAAATATGGGAATGAAGATAGGTTCTAACATGGTACGAGCGATGCTTGCTTTAGACAAGGAACGCCTTCGGGCTGCAGACAGGGCTGTAAAGAGTCTAGAAATACAAGCAAGAGTAAACAGGAGGAGGAACAAGAGGAAGCTGGAGCAGGAGTTTGCAGAGGATGAAGATAATCCATCCAATGGACCTGGAATGCACTAAAAAGTTAATCCAATCTTTGTCGCTCGATTCCCAAAACTTTTATTTTTTCATACTAATTACATGTTTTCTAAGGATCTTCCCAACATATTTGTTTCAAATTTTCAGTAAATGTTACACAGTACCTTCTGCATAATTTAACACAGCCTTTTTCCAAAAAACTGTATATTTTTGAATATATAAATAAAAAATTGCAAAAATGTTGTGATTTTTCATTACAATTGAAAAAAATCATCTTTAATAACTGAACTAAAATTTTGTAAAATCCCTGTGTTAAGTTGTAGCCCATATTCCAATAAACAATCTGTAAAAAGTTCAATTTCGTACCTCAAATACTTTGTGAGGAAAGATGTAATTTATAATCGTTATTTTAACATTGCAAGTATAGGGCGTTCCGGAGCCCCTTAAGCGAAGTTTGAATCACAATAGCAACATGCGTTACATCACTATACGCGTCTTTTCCAGAGCGTTCGAATGACGGTAAAAAAAGTATAGTGTCCCATTTAAAAAACATGTACTTGCCTCATTATCTCGGTCAATATAAACGTTGTGATCATTGTGCATGTACCAAAGTATGTGTCCCATAGTCGGCTATGATTCGCCGAACACCGCTTGTCGATAAGTGCAATCGCCAACGGAATAATGGGGGTGTTACGTCTTACTTGACTCACCCCGTATATCCCTCGAAAAACGATCTGAAACAATCCAAATGTCACCGCCGGCCGAATTGTGCGTGCGGGTCTAGGCGCTGCAGTCTGGAACCGCGAGATCGCTATGGTCGCAGGTTCGAATCCTGCCTCGGGCATGGATGTGTGTGATGTCCTTAGGTTAGTTAGGTTTAACTAGTTCTAAGTTCTAGGGGACTAATGACCTCAGAAGTTGAGTCCCATAGTGCTCAGAGCCATTTGAACCAAATGTCACACTCGGTGTAAACGGTCGAAAGACATAGATACTAGTAATTTTTTTTAATAAAAAAGACATTATTTTAATTAAAATTAATCAAACATTAACCAAAACATTGCTACAAAATCATCGTTAATTCACGAAATCAGTTGCCTTGGAAACATCCGACAATTTGTCATCTATGAGCCAAATCCAATCTTTCCACATACAGGGTGTCGCAGGAGGAATGGTGGATGTTTAGGGATATGACAGGAGCGATCATTCAAGCAGAAGAGGCCAGTAAGCATGGGCTCTAAAATGCTTACCTTAAGATGTATGATCACTTGTTCGTCTTCGATACTGTTAAACAAATCTGTTGCACTGCGAAGCTCTTTGCTTTCCGTATTTTGAGAGGTGCTAGTATGGACGAAAACAGGAATAAGTTGTGTAGTAAACATAGGCTCTAAAGTGCGAATCTTAAGAGCTACGAGCACTTGTACAGTAGAAGAGATGTGTTTCACAATAGCGAAGATGAACAGGTAGCCATAGCACTGAAGGTATGCACTTTAGAGTACACGTTTGATGGACTTTTTTTTTTTTTTTTTTTTTTTTTTTTTGTCCGTACTACCTTCTCCCAAAATCTGGAAAGCACAATGCTTGCACTAGAAGAGATTTGTTTCACCGTGTCGAACATTAAGTGCTGATGGCTCTTACGCTATGCATTTTAGACTCCATATTTACTAGACTTTATTTTGGCTTCGAAGATCGATTCTACCATGCTCTTGATTAGCAACCATTCCCTCTAGGTCGCATTCCATGTATGAACAACATTCTGCTTATTTTTTATTTTTTGTAATTATTTTCGTTTTTCCATATTTTTACAAAAAAAAATATTTTAGCGATAAATTTGGAGAGGAAATTCAAGTTCAGTGAGAAGAAATGAGAACTGTGAGGTTACCCGATAATACTGTGATTCCGTCAGAGACAGCAAAGGATTAGGAAGATCTGTGACTTGAAAGAAGTTACGAGATGAAAGTCAACAAAAGTAAAACAAGGATAACGGGATGCAGTCAGATTAAATCACGCAGGCTCAGAACGCGGTAGCAAAATTAGTGATGATGGCCGAAGTATAGAGGTAATTCAATGTCGACTGACTACAGAAAGGAGATAATTTCTGAAAAAGCGGAATTTGTTAACATCTGATGTAAATTTAAGTATTAAGAAGTCTTTTCTGAAGGTGGTGGTGGTGGTAGTAGTAGTAGTAGTAGTAGTAGTAGTAGTAGTAGTAGTAGTAGTATTGTACGGAAGCGAAACGTATCCGATAAGCATTTCGGATAAGAAGAAGATAGAAACGCTTAAAATGTAGTGCTACAGAAGAACGCTGAAGATTGGACTGGTAGATAACGTAAGTAATGATGAGGCACTGAATCGAATTGAGTGAAAAGAAATTTGTAGCACTGTGATATTCCTGGCTGTGGCTGTCATTATTTTATTCTGCTAGAAGCTCGCCTCGATGCAGCTCGATACACGTGAAGCAGCATATGGTACAAAATGGGGTGAGGTACAAGAGACAGAAGGTACAGTATGTACCAGTCCCGTGGGAGGGTCCGTCAGTTGTACCGAATTTGCTTGTGATTGGTCTGCATGTTCGGGTACTAGACGCCAAAACGCCAAACTTGTCTTATTAATTTTTTTATATACGTTTCATTGCATTTATCCCCGTTTTCAGTATGAGAATCTAAATTTCACTAGTTTTGTGAAACATTGGAGTAACGATATTGCAACCGAAGTGCTTCGGACACCTTCGGGTGGCTTTGGCGTGCCAAGGAGCCGAAGTACTTTGGCTGCGCTGGTCAGACTGTTTCGGGCGTTCTTCAGAGCTGGACATGTATCTCTGTTTCAGGCAGACACGTTGCACCCAATATCGGAAATTGTCACAAAAGTAACCCCCTACGAATAAGAAAGCTATGTCGAGTGATGTAAAGGCCAGTATAAAATGTGTGGTTATTTAAAATATAACAAAACAGGATACAGTAATGAGAAGTGTCGCCTACCATCATTGTCAGTACTACAGATCTTGCCCTCTGTAGACACAGAGACTAACCCGGGCAAGTGGCATCCCATACAAAGCACTATCACAGGTCCAAGTTGACAGCTTAGCCGAAGAAGATCCCACGACTGACGAGCTGTTCAAATGGCTCTGAGCACTATGGGACTTAACTTCTGAGGTCGTCAGTCCCCTAGAACTTAGAACTACTTAAACCTAACTAACCTAAGGACTTGAAAAAAGAGACAGCATTGATCGTATATTTCTTACTATCGCAAAATCGATTTTCTGTCACTGAGTGACCATCTTCAGTGCTATATTGTATAACTTAAATTAGGATGAACTGTTGTCACTAAGCTTACGGCAATCACATAGACTATGTGATTGCCGTAAGCTTAGTGACAACAGTGCATCCTAATTTAAGTTATACAATATAGCACTGAAGATGGTCACTCAGTGACAGAAAATCGATTTTGCGATAGTAAGAAATATACGATCAATGCTGTCTCTTTTTTCAAGTATACCTGTTATCTGTGCACAAGACAACATGGAGTCGCCAATCAATAACCTACGGACATTATCACACACATCCATGCCCGAGGCAGGATTCGAACCACCGACCGTTGCGGTCGCGCGGTTCCAGACTGAAGCGCCCAGAACCGCTCGGCCACACGGCCGGCTCGACGAGCTGTCTTCTGCGCTGGGGACGCAACTTTAGAAGACGACAGGTCGGTGGAAAGAACGGTTAGGGACACTTATTCAATCTCTCCAACTTCCAGATCTGACTTCCGAAGGACACGCATGATTTATAGCACATTAACTGAAGGGATCGGGTGACAGGAGACACCCAGAGGTATCAAATAATCGTAAGTTAGGTAATGGAGGGAAGTGGTGTGTGTGTGTGTGTGTGTGTGTGTGTGTGTGTGAAGGAGAGGGCGTAAAGTTGAAAAGGGAGATCAAGGGATGAGCACAATAACCAGATTCAAATGGATGTATTTTGCAGCTCTTATTCAGATATGAAGAGGTTCTGATAGGATAGAGCAGCCTGGAGAACTGCGTAACAGCAGTGTTCGCCCTGAAGATAGCAACAACACATTTTTAGCCCTTCTATCCTCGTGTCAGTCAAGCTATGTTAAAATATTATAAACTTGATTTGCATGCAAACAGAATCGGTAGTCTGTGACTGTCGCCGAATTCTATTTTGATCCACTGAATCTTGCGTAAGACTGGTCATCACTGTCATTGGAAATTGCACAAATGATCTTTTGATTCATTAGACACTTCGTAATTCCGACGTAGGCCTTCGCTGACGCCATACAAATGACGTCACAATCCACCACAATAATAGGATTCCCTCCCCCCCTCCCTCCCCCTCAGCGGAAGGTGGAAGGTTCCGTCGTGTTTCCAGTGAATTAGGGCAGTTACTTGCAAAACATGGGAGCAACAATGTCAGATGATTCGATTTTAATTAACAGTACGGTGGCAACACTGACGACGCCATTTTGAAATAGTACAACGTGGTTTCAATTTGCGCTGAATAATAATGAACAAATATCATGTTAATTTCTGTTTTTATTTACTGTTTTAAGATCACCTCAAACGTTGTAAGAAGCCGTGGATGTGCAAGCTTGGACTATTCAGCAAACGAAAGACGAGTAGGAGGCTCTTTTGATGGGCCTCGCCAATTATGCCAAAATATTAAACATACGTAGCTTTCAAAACACACACACACACACACACACACACACACACACACACACACAGAGAGAGAGAGAGAGAGAGAGAGAGAGAGAGAGAGAGAGAGAGGATTTCTTCAAAAACGCAATGACGACAATGAGAGACAATTTCTGGAGAGGAATGAAGTAATAGGGGGAACAGAGGATATCAGTGCTAAGGAATGGACAGCATTCTCAGCAGCGAATTTGGCTCAAGCATAAACAAGTGCCGGCCGCTGTGGCCGAGCGGTTCTAGGCGCTTCAGTCCGGAACCGCACTGCTGCTACGGTCGTATGGATGTGTGTGATGTCCTCAGGTTAGTTAGGTTTAAGTAGTTCTAAGTTCTAGGGGACTGATGACCTCAGATGTCAAGTCCCGTAGTGCTTAGAGCCATTTGAACTATTTGATAAAGTAGTGGAGAGTTGCAGAAAAGGCAAAAACTACTTCCTTAGTGTCAAAATTGGACATTAGTGGAACAAGTGAACGTCGTCCCACCTAAGAAGCAGATTGTTGCAGGAAGAGGAACCAGAAACCTTTCTTCGATAAAAGTATCTCTGACTTTCACCGTTTGAGACGTAAACTCTTATTTATTCAGTTAGTGGGACGTCCACTTCCAGAATTGCTTTGAAAGTGTATTTCTTTGACACTGTTCTGGTTTCTAGAACAGTCTCAGGTACATAAGAACCTCAAAGTAAGATCACTAATACAATGTTTCTTTCCTATAACGCGAAAGAAACATGATGAATAAACTCATCTCAGCGTAATGTTACGGGAAAAAAATCGAAACAAAACACAAATTCAAGTACGTTGTTGAATCAACTTGATAAAAAAACCGAAGAAAAAACGAGCCAGAAAGGTAGAACTAGCATACGGGTTAATAGAGAATAGGTAACAGCGAAAGAAGTTTGCTACAATCCGAAAATTGGCCAGTACGCCACTATGCATGTCATAAGTACAGTACATTTCAGAAAGCCTGATACTGAACAAGAAAGTAGAAATGCAAAAGCTAGAGAAGGAAGTCAGAAATATTCGAAGGAAGATCCTCGGATCGCAAGAAAGAAACGATGGTACATGAAAGGATAGGAAATTCGTATGCACAGATGGAATAGATAACGAACACTGTCGAAATGAGAAGGCTGAAGTTTTGTGGACACCTCTCCACGATGAACGAATGCAGACGATCTCCAACTACATCAGTAATCTAAAGGCGTTAACAAACTGGATTCAGCAAATAGAGGGCATGGAAGAAAACGGGATCAATCCGAAAATCTAGGAGAAAGAAGTATTATCGAATGAAAGTTGACAAATTCAATGGGTTCCAGGAGAAGCAAAGTACAAGGACAAATATCATCTGGACAGGGCGAAGGGGGAGGAACCTACGCGCAAGAAAGAAGAAGTTTCTGGGAGGTGAAGAGAGAACTAAACAGCAACCAATTGGTTCCCGTCTACTGTAAATTCTGTGTATCTTAATTAAATAAATTAATTTTTTCCTATACGGAAAAGAAAAAAAAACTGTATTTTCATAAAAGAAATGAAATTTTTTCCCTACGGGAAATAGAATAAAATTGGGAAAATTTTTTTCGGTCATATTGGCCGAATATTTGTGTTACATTTGCAAGTTTTACATCTAGATTATAATTTGCTGATACAGCGTCATGGTAACTACGAGAATTCTTTCTATTTAAAAAAGAAACGAGATAGATATTGGTTATAAGAAATATGATATATGAGAACATGTTATACGAATGTCAGCGCGTGTGTCCAATGATCGTTGAAGAAGAAACACGTTTAATCAGACGTGGAGGAAATGATTGAACAATGCCTTTATAGAAGTACTGTTGAAGTACTATGGAGTAAACTAAGGCCAGGTGCCGGAGCAGCAGCTACTCGCGATTACGTTAATTAACGTTCCAGAAGCACTTCACCTTGTTCAGGACAAACTAGTATTAGGAGCAAAACCTAAACTAGGGTAGTAGCACGACTGGCTCCAGAACTTGGCCGGCGCGATCCATCACCTTCATAGCAGAGACGTACCGCTGGAGCTGAGGGACGTGCAGAATCTGTCCGGCGTTGATGCGACAGCCTCGTAATAGCTGCTGCTGTATCGAAGGGTCGTGGGAGGGGCTTAGGGCGACTTGGCGGGGCTCCGGTGAACTTGAGGACGGCAAGATGGTGTGAGGCGGTGCTCTGGCACAGGCGGCGTGCGACAGGTAAACGCCCCGTCTGCTCGCCGGCTGCGGTCAAGTCCCTGAGCGGAGCGGATTACCACTGGCAGAGTGCGTCCTGACGGGAACTTCGCTTCCACACGTTATCTTGGGCGACGGGGTCGAAAGGCTCGTACAAGCTCCAGTCAGGCGTGAAGCGCTACATGAAGGCGGTAAGTTCAGAAGAGCTGGCGCTTCTTCGAGGCTTTTGCAGCTAGAGTACATAAATACTGTAATATTTCTGGCTTAGTCAGCCATCATATTCCCCTCCAAGAAGCTGTTCCCAGAGCAGTGGAGATGCAAGAAGTATACAGACGACGAAATGTGGTGCGAGGTACCTGTGACAGATGTTAAGATTCGGTACCATTCCCGTGAGAAAGACCGCCTGCATAATGCTACTGCTCCGTGATTGGCTGCTGTGTTCGCAACAAGGGCGCCAAAACGTTGAAGTATAGTTATTATTATTATGTGAACTACTCATTGGAATGACTTCACTTTTAATATAAATATCTCTCAACAGCTGACTACCAATGAATCATTTTAGAATTTTTAAAAACAATTTAAATTAAAAACAAAAGACTGACAAAATTGCAGACGAAGCACTTCGGAAGCGTTAGGGTCACGCCTTTTCTGGTACGGCGCGCAAAGTGTTTCGGGATGTTCGTCACTCTGGATTAGGCAGTGGAGAAGAACAGACATGTTGTCTGTCGTAGGACGTGTTTCCAATTTTGATTGAAGTTCCTGTTCGTCACTCTGGATTAGGCAGTCGAGATGTACTGTCATATTGTCTGTGGCACGATGTGTTTGCCAGTATTCAGTATTAAAAGATTCACTCCGGCAGTCATGAGGCACAGACACGTGCCACAAATAGAGTAAAGATACATTTTCGTAAACATTGTATTTGATCATGTACCTTGCTGTATCAGAAGGTGTTGTGTTAAGATCATGTAGTATTCTCTGGTGGCTGTATTAAAATACGCGAGTGGCATCCCTAAGAAGTGATACATTATTTCAGAACAGAACCTCGCTAAATGTCAGTTTCAGCCTCAAGATACAGAACCTACGACCTGCGTGCTGTTTTCTGTTCTGGGGACATCAACTTGAAGACAGCAGGTTAGTGAACTATAACAGAACCTTCGTATTCCACACAGTGCAGTGGAAACAACTAAGCGCCTCATGTGTACTGCATGCACAGAACAAATGTGCTCAGTGACACGTCATCTGCAGTAATGCACAGGAGGTAAACGAGGATGATCGTTATTACCACCAACAATCAATTCATCCTTCCTTTCTTGCCGTAATATTTTTCTCAACATGTCCATGAAGGTGCACCGTATCATCCTGACCGTGACGGCAAGCTCGCCCTCTGGCTAATGTCAACGTCAGAGCCTGTATAGCTTCTGAGGGGGTGGGATTTCATCCATCCTGGAAATGATGCGTATGTTTTTCCACAAAATAATGCTGTTCCATTAAGTAAAAATGTTCGGAACTTTCAGTAAAGTAGGTTAAGCTGCACGGAAAGACGAGGTAGCTATACTAGTAAAAAACAGAAGCCATTGTATAAGGTAGTTATCAAAAATTACGCGAATGTCTTGATCTATTTATTGCAGATTTTTACATGGTACTCTAATAAACGTTCAGAGGGACATGGGCTGTATGTTTTCATTATATAGGGGAACATTTTTAGCAAAAATCTTGAAAGGTTTTTGACCAATTTACTTCAAAATTTTACTCGATACTCTAACAAAAGTTCGGACAGACATAGGTTACATTTTTTTAAATACGAGGGTGAGTCAGATAAAAACCTCAAATATTTTTTAAAAAATATTATTTATTGTACAGAAGTGGTACAAAGCTGAATCACATTTCAACATAATCTCCCCCACGCTCAATGCAAGTCCTCCAGCGCTTACAAAGTGCAAAATTCCACTGCAAGTACTATGACGATCAGGCGGGAGGTGAGAAAACGTGGATTTCATGGTCGAGCGGCTGCTCGTAAGCCACACAGCACGCCGGTAAATGCCAAACGACGTCTAGCTTGGTGTAAGGAGCCTAAAAACTGGACGATTGAACAGTGGAAAAACGTTGTGTGGAGTGCCGAATCACGGTACACAATGTGGCGATCCGATGGCATGGTGGTGGACATGGCGAATGCCCGGTGAACGTCATCTGCCAGCGTGTGTAGTGCCGACAGTAAAATTCGGAGGCGTTGGTGTTACGGTGTGGTCGTGATTTTCATGGAGGGGGATTGCGCCCCTTGTTGTTTTGCCTGGCAATATCACAGTAAAGGTCTACAATAATGTTTTAAGCACCTTCTTGCTTCCCACTGTTGAACAGCAATTCGGGGATGGCGATTGCATCTTTCAATATGATCGAGGACCTGTTCATAATGCACGGCCTGTGGCGGAGTGGTTACACGAGGATAACATCCCTGTAATGGACTGGCCTGCACAGAGACCTGACCTGAATCCTACAGAACACCTTTGGGATGCCAACTTCGTGCCAGGCCTCACCAACCGACATCGATACCACTCCTCAGTGCAGCACTACTTGAAGAATGGGCTGCCGTTCCCCAAGAAACCTTCCAGCACCTGATTGAACGAATGCCTGCGAGACTGGCTGTCACGAAGGCCATACTGAATTTCAGCAGTACCGATGTAGGGCGCATCGAACTTTTAAGTCATTTTCAGCCAGACGTCCGGATAGTTTTGAGCACATAGTGTATTTCAAGTGTGGAGAAGAAAATCGGCCATGTCATTTCGAAGGAACTAGTCCAGGATTTGCCTGAAACGAGTTAGGGAAATCACGGAAAACCTAGATCACGATCGCCGGACATGGATTTCAACCGTCGTCCTCCCGAATGCGAGTCCTTCGTGCTAACCATAGCGCCACCTCGCTTCGTTCATATATCCAGCAGGGGACATGCTTCTCATGTCCCGTATTCCGACCAATGTACCCACATATTTTAATCAAGGTATCGTTGGCAATAACAATGAACAGGGCTCAAGGTCAGAGAAATGGGAACAGAGGGGATCGACAGAGAGGGAAGGCCAAGGAAACGGGCATAAATTAGAGAAAGGAGGGGATGGACAGAGAGTGGGTGGAGGAGAAGGTGGAGAGATATAGTGGGAGGAGGAGATGGACAGAGAGAGGGTGGGGGAAAAATTGTTCAAATGGCTCTGAGCACTATGGGACTTAACATCTTAGGTCATCAGTCCCCTAGAACTTAGAACTACTTAAACCTAACTAACCTAAGGACATCACACACATCCATGCCCGAGGCAGGATTCGAACCTGCGACCGTAGCAGACCCGCGGTTCCCGACTGCACCGCCTAGAACCGCACGGCCAAACGGCCGGCGAGGGTGGGGGAGGTGATGGTTTGCGTGAGGGCGTAGAAAGACATTATGACCAATTTCCGTACATATTTAGAAATTGCGGGGTTTGCTAGTATAAAATACATACAAGAACCAATAGGGAACAACAGGAATGGAAAACCAAGAACGGAAGTGCTTGTATTAGGTGCGTATGACAGGGACTCTATTCATCTGACCGTTCAATTTATACATCGAAGACACGATGACGGGAATAAAAGATAGGCTTTAGAGTGGGACTTGATTCAGGGTAAAATGATACTGTGAAGATACCGTCATCGATATTCTTGCCAGTAAGCTACCTAGTAGCAGGCGCTAGCTGGTGGGCCTTACCTAACAGAACTTTCTGCAGTCTCTCTCCCCTTTTTTCTGTGGCAAGCAGGGCATTGTCGTGACACGACGATAAAGAGAGAGAGAGAGAGAGAGAGAGAGAGAGAGAGAGAGAGAGAGAGAGTAGCGAGCACGCGAGAGAAGCAGTGGAGCGGACTTGGTCGAGTGAACGTGTACAGAAAGAGCAGTAAATCAGAAAAACGCGAAGCTGGGCTATAAAGTGTTTAATAGCGCATTGAGCGAAATGTTTCGTCACAGTAAGCATGTCGAGCAGTCCGTAGGTTTGTTGTAGTGCATTAAGTTTAAAAATTTGTGAGCAACCTCAAAGTGAATGCGTGCGTTATAATTAGGTGTGTTTTCTATTGTTTAAATATGAATAAATTAAGTTAAAGCACGTCATATTTTGTTCCTGAGGAGCCTTACGATCGTTTATGATTGGTTTTGTAGTAAATAATTACAGTTATCCTAAGCACAATCAGGCTGCAGCTTTTTTTTTCTGCGATCGTGGCTGTAGTGAATCCCTGTACCCAGTGAATCCCTCTCCCCATAGTTCGATTACTAATCATTAGGAAGCACTGTCAGAAATCTTAAAATTACGGGTAGAGTGCTTACAATACCGGTAGTAATATTCGCTGATGACATTTCTATTCTCAGTGAAATTGGAGACAAACTTCACGAGTTGTTGGATAGAATGAACGGTCTGAAGCATACGGAATATGAATTGAGATTAAATGGAACGAGGACAAAATTATTGGTTCCAAATTATGTTGCTCACGATTATTTTTGAATGAAAAGATTCTCAGCTGTAAAATTGTTTTCATTAATAACAAAAAAGAATTAATGAAAATAATTTTGCAACTGAGACTCTTTCTTTAAAAAAATAGCGACAAAATTACTGGGAGGAGCATAAATGGCATTAAAGGAGGAATTATCAAAATTGATGACCATAAAGTTCACGAAGTGAAAGAATTTTGCTATTTTGGAACCAAAATATCACATGAAGTACGAATCAAGGAGAGCATTGAGTTATTGTGCTTGCTTCTCAGTTTTGGTTATTGATAACTTGATACTAGTGTGAGTTTAATTTGTACAGCACTGAAGATGATCACCATGTGATCGAAAATCGATTCTGCTATCAATAAAACATCAATATTACGGCCAATGCTGACCTTCCTTTTAATTCATTAAAAAAACATCAGCCCTGGGAAGGAGGGAACTTCTAGTCAATTCTTGTATTAAACATGGAATTTAATTTAAGAAATTTCTAAGACTCTATGGAACATGGCATTGTATGGAACGGAGTCATGGACTGTGGGAAAAATGGAACAGAAGAGAACCGAAGCATATGAGATTTTTTCCTATAGGAGAATGTTAAAAAATTGATTGCCTAATAAGGTTAGGAATGAGGGAAGGAATATATGGAAACCACTGACAAGAAAAAGGGACAGGATAATACGAAATGTGTTAAGACTTCCGTGAATAACATCCATGTTACTGGAGGAAGCCGTAGAGGGTAAAAATTGTACAGGAAGGCAGAGATTAGAAAAACACCTAAATAATGACTGAGGAACAAGTTTGTTTGTGTGGCCATCCTCCGCAGCAAGCATATAAATAATTGTTTTGCAAATCAAACTGCTTTTTCCTGCTGCCAGCAGCAGGAAAAGGCAGTTTGATTTGCAAAACAAGTAATAACTGAGGATGTTGAGAGGAATTGAAGCCGGCAGAGATGAGGAAGCCGTCGTGGGCAGCATCAGTCCAGCCACAAGACTGATCAAAGAAAACAAAATAAGCTGTCATGAATGAACAAGTAGGCTGAGAACAGAACTTACTACTTTTCAGTTCTTATTTTCGTTCTAGTAATACACAGATAATCATAATAATCGCCCATCACAATATATATCTTACTGCGTGACTGTTATTCATAGTTCACCAATGGACAAACAGCTAATTGATAGTATTACCAGATCTTAGATTCATTCAAGACTAACGCATCGGAAGCCCGAGAATCAATGTCATGTGTATAATTTCAGTCTGTCCTGTCCCTTCACGTCTTCTCTCCCTTAAAACACTTTAGGTATATTTATTTCAATAATTTAAGATTTGTTCATCACTAGGTAACGGATTGTTATGTAAATAAATATTTTTTGCTAACAGATAAAAACTGTAACCAAGACAGAAATTCCCGAAACAGTACAAATCAATCGTGTATTGAAATTTATTTCATGTAACAAATGTATTTTTTGTAACACTTTATGTAAATAAATATTTTAAATATTTTTGCTAAAAGCACATAATTTGCCACTTTTCTTTGTTATACTTTTAAATGTAGCAAAAATCTCCTGAATTGTCCTATTATGTGAACGCAATCTGAATGAACTTCATTCGTAAACGTATTGCGTAGAGTGTGACATCCACTACTTGTGCTGCCACGCTTATTTGAAAGGGAATCCCTTACTTATACTGTAGAGGGCTGACGCAATATACACAACCTTCGTCAGCTATTGTCCTCGTCATGTTTAAAGCAGACCATTTACACACCAGTGGTATCTTACGTGAAATTACTGGCGATATAATGCTGGAAGTAAAGTGAAGTGTTCACTCTCATTCCTCTTCAGATACTCTGATTTCGAAAAGACCCGAATGTTACGCAGAGTTACGGAATGCTTTCCTTTATAAAAAATGAGAAGTCCAGCACTCAGAAATATTCTAACAAAATACATTAATTTAGAAACACCACGAGAACAACCGTTAAGAAAATTGTATTTGCCTGCGTGTTACGAAGAAAGACCAAAGCAGAATAAATAAATAAATAAAAATGTGTGGGTAAGCATTGACGAATGATCAGACTATCAGTAGGGAAATAGGAAATAATGTGGTAGGTTCCTGAGGGTCTTTTCGTCCCGTCGTTACAACAACAAGAAAATGAGTGTTTTTCTCAGAAGACGCGTTTCGCTTCGTCAGTGGCATGTAATCAAAGACATTTACAACCTGACTTGTTTTTAAGCTCGAAAAACAGTTCGTTAACAATTCGTTGGTTTTTACTTGCAGTGATTTCTGCTTGGTTTCTCGTCTACATCAGGAAATGGCTTCTGCTAGCACGTCTTTGCTATCTTTCTTCATTAGACACTAATACTTGTACTTTAATTTTACGCTGCTCTGCAGAAGCTGAAGCATCCCCTTAGAAAAATTTAAGAATTACTGTGCTGGTAAACCCCTTACGTTATTTGGTTCTCTCTTTACTTATTCTGATCATCACTAAACTGATACACAATATTTTTAGCGCAACGCAACTTGACTTTCAATAATCCCTACAAAGAACAGCTGTGACTAACAATAACCTATGCCTTTCATGAATCACTTACGTCACAAAAATCTTCGTTATTCGAACTACTGCAATACAGCGTGCGCCAATACTGCCAGCAAAATAAAAGATTCTAACTACTGAAGGCACTAACTACTGATAGACATAGTTCGCAAATGAAAAATTTTGATAGAGAACAAACAATGTATTTACCTTAATAGTGTTCAAAAGTCGTAATATATACATGTAATCAGTTCATGACATTCAGTCTTACAAATTTCCTTTTTCTGACGGACTCAAGTCCAGATCGTCCGCTCTCAAAACTCTGCCATCTCTCCCCCCACATCCACCACTGCTGGCGGCTCACCTCCAACTGCGCAACGCTATGCGCTGTTCACATCCAACTGCCCATCACTACAATAGCAAAATTCCCAACAATGCAAATCAGCCACAGACTGCACACGGCACAGTCAGCGATTTTCATACAGAGCGCTACGTGGCGTTACCAACATAAAAACTTAAAAAGCCTACTTACAAAGTTATGCATTTCTTCAGTTTTACACAAGACACCTTTTCGTACACTACTTTTACTGTTTATTTTTATACTTCTAAGTGTGCATTGCGTTTCGTAGTGTTCCCAACATTGACACCATTCTCTCTTTGACTTGTACGTTTTTGTAGTTAATTATATGTGTGTTAATCTATTTAATTGGCTTCAAATGGCTCTGAGCACTGTGGGACTTAACTGCTGAGGTCATCAGTCCCCTATAACTTAGAACTACTTAAACCTAACTAACCTAAGGATATCACACGCATGCATGCCCGAGGCAGGATTCGAACCTGCGACCGTAGCAGTCGCGCGGTTCTGGACTGAAGCGCCTAGAACCGCTCGGCCACCTAAGCCGGCCTACGGCCTATTTAATTGTCTTGCAATGTATTTGTATACGGTGAATGAAGGAAGAATGAATGAAGGAAGAATGAATGAATGAAGAGTGAGAAGCGAAATTAAATTTTTTTTTGGGGGGTGGGGGGTCTTGAGGTTGGGTAGGAGAGGGTGAAAGATACAAAATGCTCTTTTCTTTTTCTTGAAATTTTTTCCAATTACTTTACAATATCTGCTTTCCAATATTTATTTGATCATTGAGCAACCGTTTTTTTTTTTTTTTTTTTTTTTTTAATTTATGCTATGTGTACGTGGATATTAACAGAATATTCCGTCGGTTCTTGGTAGAACAACATTATAATAATAAATGAAAAGCACCAGTTTGCTTTTGTTCTACAATATTATTTTTATTGCTAACCGGTTTTCGGCTTACAAGGCCATCTTCAGGCATTTACTGAGTATTATCACCAAAGAAGTTAAATGTTAGTGACAACAATGGAAGAGAAGTAACATATCTAGAGTGAAGTAGAAACATACAGTGAGTAACATCTTTGCAATGAAATAGTAAAAACTGAACAGTACATAAATAACAATGGAGTTGACAGGAAAACCTTTAGCACAAAATAAGAATAGCATGCCTACATAACAGTTTCTATTGATAAACAAAACTATGAAATAAGATAAAATTAGTACTAGGCAAGGCTGCATCAAGAGGTATGAAACATGGAGAGTAATACACAACCAATTAAAAAAAGAAGAGACAGTTGTCAATGTAAATACAGAATACACGAGGAACTTAAGCCATATCAATACAATAAACAGAAATTAATAAATGCAGGAAAATTGAGGTGTTTGAGGGAACCTACAGTTTGAGAGTGTGGTGGTACAGCATTTTAACATTAACATTATAATCAAAGCAGTGGCTGTATACCAGTTTACATTAAATAAATGAGCAAAGTAAAATATGAACAGTATTTGATGAGGCAACTACAAGGGGAGTTAAACATGGACAGTAATACAAGTACAAGTTAAAAGCAAACCCTTAACTATTGAAACTACAGCATATGTGGAATACAAAGGCAACTGCAACAAATAAAACAACTTAATGACTACAGGAAAATGGGAATATGTAGGAAGAGAGAGTGTGGGAAGTAATGAACAACAAAGATGATTATATGAAGTTTAGGAGAGGGGAAGTGTTGAGTTGTGTCTGGTCATTTAGGATGAGATCTGGACTGTGAGCAAGATGTTTGTTAATTTCCAGGGCTTCCAGCAGGTTGAGTTTATGGCCTTTGTTTGCTAAGTGAAGTACATGGGACACTGGCTGGTAGTTGTGACCCTCACTCAGTACATGCTCAGCAAATGTAGAGTCTGAATTCTGCAACCTCCAGCTGCGTTCATGTTCAGCCAGCCTAGTTGATATGTCTCTGCCTGACTGACCAATGTAAAATTTGTCACAATCAGAACAGGTGATTTTGTATACCCCACTGTTGGCTAATAACTGGATCTTATCTTTGCTATTAAAAACACACTGGGCTGTAGTGTTCCTGACATAGTAGGATTTCAGTGCTTTGGCTATAGTCTGTGATACTTGACCTAGAAATGGTATAGTACGCCATTTCTTGCAGACAGTGGATGGGGAAGCAGATGGGGCATAGAGGAGGGGTATAATTTTCCGTTTTTGTTTCCTGTGCAAGATGTGGTCAATAAGAACTGGATTGTAGCCATTGGCTGAGGCAATAAATTTTATTGTATCTAACTCTGCTTTAAAATCATCTCTGGACATGGGGATGGATATGAGACGGTGTACCATTGAGTGGAAAGCTGCATGTTTGTGAGCTATGGGGTGTTGTGAGCAAGAAGGTATTACTGTGTCTGTAGTAGTTGTTTTTCTGTAAATTTTGATACAATGTGTGTGTGTACTGATGTCAATGGTGAGATCTAAGAAGTTTATGGATTTGTTGCCAATTTCCATAGTGAACTGGATATTTTTATGTTGACCGTTTAGTTTTTTGAAGATTGTGTTGAGTTGTCTTGTAGTACCAGTCCACATACACAGGACATCATCTACATATCTAAACCAGTATTTGATGTTTGCACTCAAAGGTTCGGTTTTTAGAAAATTTTGTTCAAAATGGTCCATAAATATTTCAGCCAACAGTGGACTAAGAGGGGAACCCATAGCTAAGCCATCTAATTGTTTATAAAGAGTGCCTTGGAACTGGAAATAATTCTGTGCAAGGCAGGTCTGTGTGGCCAGTCTCAAGTCATTCAATTCCACAGGATTGACATTAGACTTGTGCATCAGCTCTGTCAGAATGTCAATACATTCTGCTACTGGTATGTTAGAAAACAAACTGCTGACATCAAAGGATACTAATTTATCACTTTGTGAGACATATATACCTTTTAACTTGTTTACTAGGTCCACAGAGTTTGAAATACCATGCTTTGGTTTAAATTTAGTCTTGCTCTTAATTAGGACATCAAGTTTACTGGCTAGTTTGTAAGATGGAGCAGTGAACGATGATACAACGATGAACAAAGCCGTTGAAGTCGCAAGATACACGTGGATAAAGGAAGAAATGAAGAAATGGTATCGTGTTCGTGACAACGTGTGTACACATCTAAAAGTGGTACATATGGCAATTACATCTCAGTTACACCCGTGTGAGTTCGATGTTTTCGATCGAGAAGTTCGTCAAAGTGTAAGTGATCTTATTCACGACGTATTTTTGCGTCAGAACAAGAAATTATCTATGATTAGGAACGTGAGTGAACCTCTAACCTCAAAATGTAAACAAAATTTTTCGCAACGTGTAATTAACTTATCGAACTTGGTTCTGTCCCCAAAGGAACGAAAAGTGCTTGAAAAAGGTTTTAAATATGCTCCTCCCCACCCTCCATCAGAAAAACAACTAGATGTTATGAAAGTTGATATTGAATATGCCTTAACGAAAGACACCACTGCAAAATATATAGTTGTCAATGCACTAAAGAACGAAACCAAATTTGTGTGTAACATCCCACGGTCTATTGACTTTCACACCCTCAAGTCCTTAAAACAGAAATTACAACACCAAGGTATCGTTGCTACAAAATCTGATAAAGGCAACAGTATTGTGCTTTTGAACAAATGTGATTATGTTGATAAAGTTAATGATTTTCTGAATACCACAGGCTTCCAAGTCCTTCCTGAAGACCCTACTAAATTGTTCAAAGAGGATGTTAAATATGCAATCATTTCATGCAAAAGCATATTCTCTGAATTTGATGTAAAACTGTTAACTAATATGAACCCGGTGCCCCCCAGAATGTACGGCCTTCCTAAACTGCATAAACAAGATATTCCTATTCGTCCAGTTGTATCATCGTTCACTGCTCCATCTTACAAACTAGCCAGTAAACTTGATGTCCTAATTAAGAGCAAGACTAAATTTAAACCAAAGCATGGTATTTCAAACTCTGTGGACCTAGTAAACAAGTTAAAAGGTATATCTGTCTCACACAGTGATAAATTAGTATCCTTTGATGTCAGCACCCTCCACGATGCCCTCCAATACTAAATTGGTGATCCCTCAACGTCTCAGAACATGTCCTACCAATCGATCCCTTCTTCTAGTCAAGTTGTGCCACAAGCTCCTCTTCTCCCCAATTCTATTCAACACCTCATTAGTTATGTGATCTACCCATCTAATCTTCAGCATTTTTCTGTAGCACCACATTTCGAAAGCTTCTAAACTATTTATCGTACACGTTTCACTTCCATACATGGCTACACTCCATACAAATATTTCAGAAACGACTTCCTGACAAATCTATACTCGATGTTAACAAATTTCTCTTCTTCAGAAACGCTTTCCTTGCCATTGCCAGTCTACATTTTATATCCTCTCTACTTCGACCATCATCAGTTATTTTGCTCCCCAAATAGCAAAACTCCTTTACTACTTCAAGTGTCTCATTTCCTAATCTAATACCCTCAAGATCACCCAACTTAATTCGACTACATTCCATTATCCTCGTTTTGCTTTTGTTGATGTTCATCTTATATCCTCCTTTCAAGACACTGTCCATTCCGTTCAGCTGCTGTTCCAGGTGCTTTGCTGTCTCACAGAATTACAATGTCATCGGTGAACCTCAAAGTTTTTATTTCTTCTGCATGGATTTTAATACCTACTCCGAATTTTTCTTTTGTTTCCTTTACTGCTTGCTCAATATACAGATTGAATAGCATCGGGGAGATGCTACAACCCTGTCTCACTCCCTTCCCAACCACTGCTTCCCTTTCATGCCCCTCGACTCTTATAACTGCCTTCTGGTTTCTGTACAAATTGTAAATAGCCTTTCAAAAAATTCAAAATGGCTCTGAGCACTATGGGACTTAACATCTATGGTCATCAGTCCCCTAGAACTTAGAACTACTTAAACCTAACTAACCTAAGGACAGCACAAAACACCCACGAGGCAGAGAAAATCCCTGACCCCGCCGGGAATCGAACCCGGGAACCCGGGCGTGGGAAGCGATAACGCTACCGCACGACCACGAGATGCGGGCTATAAATAGCGTTTCGCTCCCTGTATTTTACCCCTGCCACCTTCAGAATTTGAAAGGGAGTATTCCAGTCAACATTGTCAAAAGCTTTCCCTTAAGTTAACGAACAGTTTTTCGTTCTTAAAAAAAAAAATCAAACTGTAAATATTTTTACTGCAGACCTGAATAAAGCGAAACGCGTCTGGTGAGAGAAGTACGCATTTTCTTGTAGTTGTAATGACGGAACGAAACTGCTATCAGGAGTTATCACATTTGTTTACACAGGTTCTTTTTTTTTCGTGTTCGTCTCTTCTTTCCTTCTACTGTTGTCCTTTCAGTGTAGCACACATTCAGTTAGATCGTGGTCTACGTTAAGTGGTACTCTGTTTCTGTCATCTGCTCTACGTGCTCTGTGTCCCTCGCTATGCAGCAGTCCGCGTGCCTCCAGGAGCGCCCTGACGGGGCTTTCCACAGTTCCCAAGTCGGCCTAACACCACTCTGCTGCCACCACCAGCAGCAGCAGAGCGGCGGCAGCAGCAATGCCTGGGTAGGCCCTGCAGCAAGTAGGTCTGCGGCCCGCGCCGCACCTCGCTAACTGCCCTGTTGGCGACCGCGGCCGGTCGCCGCTATGCCGGGTATTAACAGCGCAGTGCTGGACTGCGACGCGACACGGCAAGAGACACAGACTCAGACGCAGCGAGCGCGACCGCCTGCCTGCCTGCCTGCCTGCCTGCCTCCCTCCCTCCCCACCCGTCGTATCGACCTCGGCAGGCGAGTGGAGACCAAGTTTCGGGCTCTGCGCCACGCCCATCAATCTTGCTCCCCGGAGACGGACAGGCTGCACTCTGCTAGTACACCGCCCCCCCACCCCCCACCCCCCACCCGCGTTCTGTGTCAGACGCGGCTCAGATTACTCCATATGCTCTTCCGCTTCCGCCGGGGAGCAGAATCAAACCTGACTTACAAATTTCCCACTTCACAGGAGGTGTCTGCCATTTTGTGGACAGTTTCGCAGCATCGTATTTCGATAATCGTCTTTTACTTTAAACTTTCTGACAAATTAGGACTGTAGTTCGGACAGGGACTCGAACCCGCAACCTTGACAGTGTGGATATTTTTACTCGTATTTCTAATTCCGTACTCCAAGGGTCAGTTATTGAAGAAGACGAAGTCCCAATCGCTAATTACTACGAGAGTTTTACAAGCTCCGGCATACTTATTTATATTTAACAGCTTAATAAGATGACTCGATACTGCTGACAAGAAATTCGCCGTCTGTACCGAGCGGGGTGGCGCAGTGGTTAGACACTGGACTCGCATTCGGGAGGACGACGGTTCAATCCCGCGTCCGGCCATCCTGATTTAAGTTTTCCGTGATTTCCCTAAATCACTCCAGGCAAATGCCGGGATGGTTCCTCTGAAAGGGCGTGGCCGACTTCCTTCCCAATCCTTCCCTAATCAGATGAGACCGATGACCACGCTGTCTCGTCTCCTTCCCCAAACCAACCAAATTCGCCGTCAGCGAATTAATTTTGCCGCGCCGGATTAGCCGAGTGGTCTTAGGCGCTGCCGTCATGGACTGTAACGTTGGTCCCGGCGGACGTTCGAGTCCGCGCGTGTGTGTGTGTGTGTGTGTGTGTGTGTGTGTGTGTGTGTGTGTCCATAAGGATCATTTAGGTTAAGTAGTGTGTAAACTTAGGGACTGATGACCTTAGCAGCAAGTCCCATAAGATTTGACACACATTTGAACATTTTTTTTTTTTAAATTAATTTTGATGTACTGCGTACAGCTGTGGATGTCAACAGTGTCTTTTCCTTCACACATGCGTGTGAAGCACAGAACACTTTGTACATGGTTTGAAACACAAAGCCTGCACATGGAACTATTCAGTAATCATGTTTTGTCACAATACTGAGAGGAAAGCTACTCAGACGTGACGTATCAAGCAATTACTGTTCGTTATATAAACTGTACATAAGCTGTTTTTGGAAAGTATGACTTTTACCATCACAGGAATTTTGAAAATTGAAATGAAATAAACAATAAACTGTAAACTGTAAAAAAAACTTTTGTACTGTTACTTCACATGACAGAATTCTGTAGTGAGCAAAAATTAGAAGTATCTTCAGAAACACATAAGTAGAGTAATTACTGGCAGTTTTTATACTCAGTTATTATCTTCTTCTTCTTCTTCTACTACTACTACTACTACTACTACTACTCCTCCTCATTTGTATGTTGTGAGCTGTTTGAAAAGTGTCTCATAAAACTGACTGTAACCACTTGTTCTATTCGTCCGTATGTTGTGGGTCATTCGAAAAGTGTCTCATAAAACTCACTGTAACCTGCAGGAATATGTCCCGCAAGCTTTGCAGATCCTTCACTATCTTTATCATCATCTAGAGCCACCAAGGATGTATGGTTTCTTATGAGGTGCACTCTGAGGGTTATAGTATACTGTGTGATCAAAAGTATCCGAACACTCCCCAAAACATACGTTTTTCATATTAGGTGCATTGTGCTGCCATCTACTGCCAGGTAATTCGTATCAGCGACCTCAGTAGTCATTAGACATCATGAGAGAGCAAAATGGGGCGCTCCGCGAAGCTCACGGACTTCGAACGTGGTTAGGTGATTGGGTGTCACTTGTGTCATACGTCTGAACGCGAGATTTCCACACTCCTAAACTTCCCTAGGTCCACTGTTTCCGATGGGATAGTGAAATGGAAACGTGAAGGGACACGAACAGCACAAAAGCGTACAGGCCGACCTCGTCTGTTGACTGATAGAGACCGCCGACAGTTGAAGAGGGTCGTAATGTGTAATAGCCAGACATCTATCCAGACCATCACACAGAAATTCCAATCTGCATCAGGATCCGCTGCAAGTACTATGATAGTAGGGCGGGAGGTGAGAAAACTTGGATTTCATGGTCGAGCGGCTGCTCATAAGCCACACATCACACCGGTAAACGCCAAACGACGCCTGGCCTGGTGTAAGGGGGATTGAACAGTGGAGAAATACTGTGCGGAGTGGCGAATCATGCTGCACAATGTGCCGATCCCATGGCAGGGTGTGGATATGGCGAATGCACGGTGAACCTCATCTGCCAGCGTGTGTAATGCCAACAGTAAAATTCGGAGGCGGTGGCGGTATGGTGTGGTCATGATTTTCATGGAGGGGGCTTGAAGCCCTTGTAGTTTAGCGTGGCACTATCACAGCACAGGCCTACATTAATGTTTTAAGCACCTTCTTGCGTCCCACTATTGAAGAGCAATTCGGGGATGGCGATTGCTTTTTTCAACACGATCGAACACCTGTTCATAATACACGGCCTGTGGCGGAGTGTTTACACGACGATAACATCCCTGTAATGGACTGGCCTGCACAGAGTCCTGACTGGAATCCTACAGCACACCTTTGGGATGTTTCGTAACGCTGACTTCGTGCCAGGCCTCACCGACCGACATCGATACCTCTCCTCAGTGCAGCACTGCGTGAAGAATGAGCTGCTATTCCTCAAGAAACCTTCCAGCACCTGATTGAACGTATGCCTGCGAGGCACCACATCGAATTCCAGCATTACCGATCGAGGGCGCCACAAACTTTTAAGTCATTTTCAGCCAGGTTTCCGTATACTTTTGATCGCATAGTGTAGCATTTAACCCTTTGAATGCCAGTGGTTTCTGCCTGAACCTCTGGTTTATTAATTTTCGTAAGTACCAGTGCCTCTGTCATGAAATCACCGACGCTATTGCAAGACAGAGACATCTAGCGGTACAGTGAGGTACTTTTACGAATTAGTGCAATTGTAGTGGTCACAGCGCTCAGAGCAACTGTCGGTGCCGAGATTGTATTATGTGGTTGTAAGAAATTGTTAAATGTTTTTTTTTTTAGTTGGTATCACAATTAGGACGTCATTGAAAGGGAATGAAGTATATCTAATTACTGTAGGGTAAAGTTGAGTTTGTACTGCTGTTTTTGTCAGTAGCTTCGAAATGATCCAATGGAGCAGTATTTGCATTTGATACAAATTCGTTACATTTTAGCCCAAATTTGCTTGGTTTTTAGGGTTATAATTTTTGTGTGTTATGAGTTCATGGAAGTTACGAGATTTTTGATTGAAAGAATGCAAAATTGCTTTAAATACATCTCCTGAAATGATGGGCAGTTGAAAACTGTGCGTACCTTAGGTTTCACCTTCTTTAAACAACTGATTTTTACATCTTGCTAATTCTTTTTGTATTCGTTGGTTAACATATAATAAAGATTAATTTCGTGAAAAGTTTTAAAATATCAATTTTTTTATTACCAGGATTCAAAAGGTTCAGAGAAAAAGTTTGCTTAGCTAGTGTATCAATATACTTCAACTTGGACAACTGAGAATTAATTTTATTTTACTTACGAATACCTCTTCCTGTTGTCTCATCTTACAGAGACACATTTGTATATTGCCTTTGTATAGTACTTGAAAGCTAGAATACCATCTGAATTCACCTGTTTAATATAGAAACATCCAGACATATTGCTCTTTTCCATAATCTCACAGTATTCTTCCACTCTTCATATTCCGTCACACTTTCTGATGAGCCGTTTAATAGCACCCAAATCCGTGCAGAATGGAATTACCTTGTGCAGGGAAACAGTTGTTTAATAGTTTTCAATACGTCGGTATCAACCATATTACACTGAAAACAAACCAATGTATTGTTTCTTTTTTGTTCAGGAAATGCAATGGTGAACGTTATTAGGTGTTAGATACCAGATTTATTACTTAGGTCAACGTAGACCAACAAAAAGGTACAAAGTTTAGCGGGAGTTACTTGGCAATTACTTCGTGGTAAACATGCAATAGGATCAGTGGGGAAGAAAATGAGACATGACGCATATGCATTCAAGCCTACCACAACAAACCACCGATATTCGCTACTTCACAGGAACGGAACAACTGTGTTAAGCATGTTCATTCTGCATCTTTCAAGGTAATTAACGGGCACCTAATCATGTTCCATTGGGTATGTATGTGACCCATTTGCACAGTGCATACAGCTACATGTAAGAAATAGGTTGATGCAAAGAAACGAAAACTTCAAATTTTGTTACGTGTGCCCTTTCTTCATGTTGTAGTTCAACTAGTATGAATGACGCACGTCAGTTACATCGTTTTATATGCAGTAAGTCTGTCCCTTACCACTATTTACAACCGACGTCTCCATATTTGATGTCGAAATATGAAAAATTGTTTAAAAAACCAAACACTTTTCGCTATCACAGTCTGTATGTCGCCAAATATTATTGCTGTTCTCTCTTACTTACGACCAGAAGTAGGTACTTACGGTCTGCCACAACACAAAAGTGAAGCACCGAACGAGAGAGAAGATCCGTAGAGAGCATTACCTGTAAACAAAGACACAAACGTCAGCCGACATTTTCCGTAAACAATGGGATCATTCCACAGAAATATTTAAGTTAATGGGATAAAAATTACGCCTTTATTCTGCAAACAGGCTGAATTAATTAATATTTATCTACTCCAAAAGCGCGTCAGCAAACCGCTTGATTTGTCTCACTAACAAATTGTCGATGTGTGTGTTCTCAGGCTAGAGGTGGGTGTAGATTCACCCCAATCCATGTCAACCAATGTGAAGCAATTTACGCATGTTTAGACTCTTCTTGGCACTATTCTCAACAGCGTGACAATTGCTACCGAAATTTTAGTCATGTCAATCGCTTAAACAAGTCACATTTTGATGAAAATTCTCAAATAAACTGTAAATTTCGCTGGAGGAACTAGTTCTACATACCGCTCCTGAAAATGTGAGACTTCGTGACTGAAGTTTTATCATTTTGCGTTTCTGGTATCAAACTGCATAGAAATGATTCCCATTGCCCTACTGATACCTCGTAATCCACGAATGAAAAAAGATCTGTGGTAAATTCCGGTTCACAGTGATGCCTTGTAAATACATTCGAGGTCTCACATGTTAAGGAGCGGTATGGAGTTTGAGCATTTTGCGTAGATTAGCGACGGTGTCCACACTTCTGAAAATAAACAGTAATAAGACTGCAAGGCAAAGGTGTAGCCCACATTATTTTGCAAAGATTTATGGTTTTTAAAAACTTTTCAAAATTCGTGATTGGCGTAATAGCTGGACCAGCCTCCGTCAAACAACGGACCGTATCATTTGAGGATGGTCTGGGTCAAACAACAGACCAGATCACTGAGGATCGTCTATTGCTTGACTGAAACTGGCAGTATTGTCAATATCTCCAACCACTTTCCCGCAGCTGATATTTCAATTACGCTTTATCACACAGATAAGAAAAGAATTGCGAAAGAGGGAATTTTTTCTTATCTATATGATAAAGCATGACAAACTGCTGGTGTGTCAATAAGTAAGCAACATTGCAACGGGAGTCAGGGCGTACGCCACAAACATTTCACACATTTCCTCTTCTTCAAAATATTCAAAATATTGTAGAAAGTGTCTTTTACACTAATTTAGAGATTTTCAGCTCGTTACTTCTTTTGATTTGCGACAACACTGACACATTAAGGCCTGCCCACATCTTACTAGTATAACACACATCTGTTGTTTACAGTTATTAGTTCAAGCAGCCACCGTAGCTAGTGCGCTGACGTCGCTTACACGCCAGCAATAAATCAGCCTCAGAATTTTTCGCGCGAACGACGCAGATGATTCCGACAATGGCAGAATCGTAACCTCCTTCCGTTGTGCTTCATTATTGGGTCGTGTGAAGCAGGAGCTGATAGGAAACTGCTAGAACTGGAGCATGGGAAAGTGGTCGAACAACTGAACAGCACAAAGCCAGCGTCAGCAGGATCCATCACAATGGTGAAAACGTTTGAGTCGAGTTTCAGATTGGTTCATCATCAATCTTACGCTCTTGATACAGCCACATGAGTTCTTTCTATTCCTCAACTTGGAAGATTAGGTTCATTATAAGGGTTTTGTTCGTTCATGAATTAGGAAGCGACTTAACAAAAAACTGGGTTACATGTTGTGCCGGAGGTACGCTAAAATATGGCCGAAAGAAAAGCAGTGAGATACAAAATTTCACCTCCACAACATTTAGAACACGCACAACGTAGTGGAGGTCATCAGTATTACATCACGAATGTGCAGCTAGTGCAATATAGAGCTGAGATTTAATATCTGACTGACGCCTTTCGATTATATTTAACGTAGCTCAGCCACAACATGTAACCCAGTTGTCACTGTTTGTTTCTGAGGAAGACACTTTCATAAAATTTGAAACAACAGTAAACAGGGTTAAATAAACCTTCAGTTTTTCAGCTGATTGGCTGTTTATTAATTCTACAAGAAGCAATGGGCTATTTCTGAATCGAGCGTATAGTTGACAAATGACGGTGACATAATTAACTCTCATTCGTTGAATATTCCTCATACCTATCTAAGTATCCTCGTAGTTTAATTGCAAATCATCAAATTTTAGCGGCGCAAAAATCGCTGTGATACTGCAATGTCGGTCACCTAAATGTGTTACGTAGAGAAGTATATTCCCGAAATTTCATTACTCCACATCAATCCTTTTTCGGTGTTACGATTTCTTTCCGTCAGTGTACCGGTTGATCAAAAAGTCAGTATAAATTTGAAAACTGAATGAATCACGGAATTATATAAAAAAAAATGTCCGACAGATGGCGCTTAATCTGATCAGAATAGCAATAATTAGCATGACAAAGTAAGACAAAACAAAGATGATGTTCTTTACAGGAAATGCTCAATATGTCCACCATCATTCCTCAACAATAGCTGTAGTCGAGGAATGATGATGTGAACAGCACTGTAAAGCATGTCCGGAGTTATGGTGAGGCATTGGCGTCGGATGTTGTCTTTCAGCATCCCTAGAGATGTCGGTCGATCACGATACACTTGCGACTTCAGGTAACCCCAAAGCCAATAATCGCACGAACTGATGTCTGGGGACCTGGGAGGCCAAGCATGACGAAAGTGGCGGCTGAGCACACGATCACCACCAAACGACGCGCGCCAGAGATCTTTCAAGCGTCTAGCAATACTTCTCTTTTTTTGTTCTAATAAAACCCCAAGCATTTGTGTCAATTTTTACCTCTCTATCTACATTATTCCTTGGTTTATTAAGTTTTCAAACTTATACTGACTTTTTGATCACCCGGTATATTAGGGCACCAAGTAAAACTCGTATGGACTAAGGGGAGCCGTAGTAATGGAGGGTGCTGGGCGCAGGTGCTGCCCACTCACACAGCAGAGGAAATCGTGGTGGGCTGCATAAAATAAGATAGAAGTCTGGCGACCAGAATAAGAATAAAACGAAAATAAAAAATACAGCACATCTCTAGCATCGTATTTTTCACCAAGGGGGCTGTGTGTTATCTGGATCTCCTACCGCCTATTGTTCACCCGCACGAGGACGTAAGCGGTGCCTGACACTTGTCAGAAGCCGCAGCGCGGTAATTAAAGGGCGGACTTCATTAAGGGCCGGCGCGAAGCCCTTGTGCTGGCGCGTCACGGCTCCACAGCCACGGCAGCAGGTGCGAAGTGTGAGGGTGGGGGTGGCGGGTCGCAAGGGCTTCACGACAGTGAGGACACCCTCGCCAGAATATCTCGCCTACCACAACACGAAATCTGCAGTACCTGAAGCTGACTACAGAAAACTTTATAGCGGCTGTCTACAGGGTATCCGTGCAGTAAAATGGAACCAGTTATTAGTAAGACCTGTGCCACACATCGTCAAGAGTTGTTTACCCTTCTGTTCCCCCACGTTGCCTATAAGCGTACGTTTCCCTGTAACATGCGCTGCGGACAGGAACGAGTTATTTGTGAGCGTCCAATTTGTTGAAACTCTGTTTGCACCACGAACCATAACAATCAAAAAATTTTGAGTCATCAGTTTTCGGTTTGGTTTGATGTGGTTCGCGACGTATTCCTCTCCTGTGCCAAACGCTTCAACTCATAGTAGCATTTGCAACCCACGTCCTCAATTACTTACTGGAAGTATTTCAATCTGCCTTTCTCTACAATTTTCACGAAGCAGGCAAAAAGGAATACAAACGTCTCAAAAATGAGATCGACAGGAAGTGCAAAATGACTAAGCAGGGATGGCTAGAGGACAAATGTAAGAATGTAGAGGCTTATCTCACTAGGGGTACGATAGATACTGCCTACAGGAAAATTGAAGACACCTTTGGAGAAAAGAGAACCACTTGCATGAATATCAAGAGCTCAGATGGAAACCCAGTTCTAAGCAAAGAAGGGAAAGCAGAACGGTGGAAGGACTATATAGAGGATCTATACAAGGGCGATGTATTTGAGGACAATATTATGGAAATGGAAGACGATGTAGATGAAGAGTAAATGGGAGATACGATACTACGTGAAGAGTTTGACGGAGCACTGAAAGGCCTGAGTCGAAACAAGGCCCCGGGAGTAGACAACATTCGATTAGAACTACTGACGGCCTTGGGAGAGCCAGTTCTGACAAAACTCTACCATCTGGTAAGCAAGATGTATGAGACAGGCGAAATACCCTCAGACTTCAAGAAGAATATACTAACTCCAATCCCAAAGAAAGCAGGTGCTGACAGATATGAAAATTACCAAAGTATCAGTTTAATAAGTCACAGCTGCAAAATACTAACGCGAATTCTTTACAGACGAATGGAAAAATTGGTGGAAGCCGACCTCGGGGAAGATCAGTTTGGATTCCGTAGAAATGTTGAAACACGTGAGGCAATACTGACCTTACGACTTATCTTAGAAGAAATATTAAGGAAAGGCAAACCTACGTTTCTAGCATTTATAGACTTAGAGAAAGCTTTTTGACAGTCTTGACTGGAATGCTCTCTTTCAAATTCTAAAGGGGGCAGGGGTAAAATACAGGCAGCGAAACGCTATTTACAATTTGTACAGAAACCAGATGGCAGTTATGAGTCGAGGGACATGAAAGGGAAGCAGTGGTTGGGAAGGGAGTGAGACAGGATTGTAGCCTCTCCTCGATGTTATTCAATCTGTATACTGAGCAAGCAGTAAACGAAACAAAAGAAAAATTCAAAGTTGGTATTAAAATCCATGCAGAAGAAATAAAAACTTTGAGGTTCGCCGATGACATTGTAATTCTGTCAGAGACAGCAAAGGACTTGGAAGAGCAGTTGAATGGAATGGACAGTGTCTTGAAAGGAGGATATAAGATGAACATCAACAAAAGCAAAACGAGGATAATGGAATGTAGTCGAATTAAGTCGAGTGATGCTGAGTGAATTAGATTAGGAAATGAGACACTTAAAGTAGTAAAGGAGTTTTGCTATTTGGGGAGCAAAATAACTGATGATGGTCGGAGTAGAGAGGATATAAAATGTAGACTGGCAATGGCAAGGAAAGTGTTTCTGAAGAAGAGAAATTTGTTAACATCGAGTATAGATTTAAGTGTCAGGAAGTCGTTTCTGAAGGTATTAGTATGCAGTGTAGCCATGTATGGAAGTGAATTATGGACGATAAACAGTTTGGACAAGAAGAGAATAGAAGATTTCGAAATGCGGTGCTACAGAAGAATGGTGAAGATTAGATGGGAAGATCGCATAACTAATGAGGAAAAATTGGGGAGGAGTTTGCGGCACAACTTGACAAGAAGAAGGGACCGCTTGGTAGGACATGTTCTGAGGCATCAGGGGATCACCAATTTAGTATTGTAGGGCAGCGTGGAGGGTAAAAATCGTAGAGGGAGACCAAGAGATAAATACACTAAGCAGATTCAGAAGGACGTAGGTTGCAGTAAGTACTGGGAGATGAAGAAGCTTGCCCAGGATAGAGTAGCATGGGAGCTGCATCAAACCAGTCTCAGGACTGAAGACCACAACAACAGGAGCTCCATCTAGTATCACGGAAGTTATTCCCTGATGTCTTAAAATATATCTTATCAGTCTGTCCCTTCTTCTTGTCAATGTTTTTCATACACTCCTTTCCTCTCCGATTCTGTGCAGAACCTCCTCATTCCTTACCTTATCAGTCCACCTAATTTTCAACATCTCAAACGCTTCAATTCTCAATTGTTCCGGTTTTCCTACAGTCCATGTTTCACTACCACACAATGCTGTGCTCCACATGTACATTCTCAGATATTTCTTTTTAATATTATCTCCTATGTTTGACACTAGCAGACTTGTCTTGGCTAGGAATGGCCTTTTTGCCTGTGCTAATCTGTTTTTGATGCCCTCCTAGCTCTGTCGATCATGGGTTATTTTGCTGCCTAGGTAGTAGAATTCCTTAACTTCACCTACTTCGTGATCACCAACTCCGATGTTAAGTTCCCGGCTGTTCTCATTTCTGTTACTTTCTCATTACTTTCGTCTTTCTTAGATTTACTCTCAGTCCATATTCTGTACTCTGTTAATTACACTTTGTAGGTCCTGTAATTCTTCCTCACTTTCAACGAGGATAGCAACATTATTAGCGAATCATTTCACAGGTATCCTATCACCTTGAATTTTTATTCCTCTTTTGAATCTTTAATTGGTTTCCGTTATTGCTGCTTCGATGTACAGATTCAACAGTTGGGGCGATATACCTGCTCCTGTGTACGTCTTACAAACCACTATCTGATTTCGGAATCGCTGTCTTACCATGATGTAATCTAACTGAAATCTTCCCGTATCACCCGGCCTTTTCCAAGTTTACCTCCTCCTTTTGTGATTCTAGAACACAGTATTGGCTATTACTAGCTGAAATTTATTGCAGAACTCAATCTTTCTTCTCTGTCATTTATAGTACCAAGCCCATATTCTCCCGTAATCCTTTCTTCTACTCCTTCGCCTACAACCGCATTCCAGTTCCCTTTGACTATTATATTTTCATCTCGCTTTATGTACTGAACTACCCGTTCAATATCCTCATATACTTTCTCTCTCTCTCTCTCTCTCTCTCTCTCTCTCTCTCTCTCTCTCTCGTCGTCATCCGCTTGCGACGTTGGCATGTATATCTCAACAATCGTTGTCGGTGTTCGTATGTGATCGATTTTTTTAGTCAAACTGATCGTCATCTAAGAGATCCTAAATTTTCTTTTCCATTCTTCTATATATTATTCTTGTCAGCAACTTTGATGCACGAGCTGTGAAGCTGATTGTGCGATACTTCTCCCACTTATCGGCTCTTGTAGCCTTCGGAATTAACAATGCTAAGGTAGTATGGATGGAGGGATTCGTGCAAACAGCTACCTCAGCTCCCCTTTCGTGTCTCCCTCGCAACCCTTTTCTTCTTCTTCCCCCCCCCCTCCCTCCCTCCCCCCCCCTCTCTCTCTCTCTCTCTCTCTCTTCCCCTCTTTCTACTCGACGCTCTAGTTTCTACCAAAAGGACTACTAACTGATCGACGACGCAAGAGTAAAGAATTGTTATGTAGGAGCTTCGCGGTGGTTCGTTTGCAGTTTCCAGTTCGCCGTGGAGACAAAGCGGCTTAACCGTGTCCGACGAGGCCACGCTAGCAGCGTGCTTGCGTGCTCGCGTGACGTGACGTGACGTAGAGGGGGAGCGGACTCCTGCTGGCCGGTGGGCAGGAAGTGCTGATTACACGCGTCCAGGCGCGAGGCGGAGGGTGCTCTGCACGGCACGCCGAGCTGCCGCCAGCCTCACATCAGAGCCCGGTGCCGTCTTTATACCTGCTGCAGGAGAGGGCGGAACAGGTCACAGTGAGCCTGGAGGCGGGCTCTGCGTCCCGCGCGTTGGAAGAGAGAGTAGAGCATTGCGTCAGCAAGTTCGAGGTTCGGTTCTTGTCCAAATGTAATTTCGTGAAAACGTGCGGTGCACTTAAACAGCAAAAATCACTTAAGTACATCCCAGAGGGTACCCGTTATTAGGGCTTCCTCCCTTTCCTTTCACGTACGGCACGGTGGAAGAGGGTTTACATATCTCTGTTGGCGCTTTAATTATCCTAATTTTGTCCTGAATTAACTAAGGCATAGCCTCCGGTCCAGATTGTGTACCAGTCAGGTTCCGTCCAGAGTACGATACAGTAGCTCCGTACTTAGCAATCATGTAAGAGAGATCCGTTACCAGAGACTGGGAAGTTGCACAACTCATACCGATGCCCAAGAAAGGAAACAGGAGTAATCCGTTGAATTACATACCCATGTCAACAATGTCGATTTTCAGTAGGATTTTAGAATATTTATTGTGCTCTAACATTATGATCTCACCTCGTAGAAAACGATTTATTGTCTTGTGAAACACAACTAGCTCTTTTTTCTTACGAAGTAATGAGTGCTATCGGCTGGGAATGTCAAACTGATTCCATATTTTTAGATTTTAAGAAGGCTTTTGTCACCATTCCTAACGAGCTACTTATAATTAAATTGCGTGGCTATGGAGCACCGCGTCAGTTGTGCGACTGGATTCGCAATTTCTCGTCAGGTCAACCACAGTTCGTAGTGACTGACGGGAAAGTCTGAGTAAAACAGGATTATCTGGCGTTCTCCAAGGAAGTGTTACAGGCCTTCTACTATTCCTGACCTACGTGAACGACATAGGAAATAACCTGAGCAGCCCTCTTACACTGATAGCGTATTATGCTGTCATTTATCGTGTTGTAAATTCATCACATGACCAAAACCAGTTGCAAAATGATTTAGACAAAGTAGCTGAATGATGCGAATCTTCTCCAAATAATGAAAATTGTGAAGTTATCCACATGAGTACTAAATAGAATCCACTGAATTTCGGTTACATGATAAAACACACAAATCTAAAGATTGTAAGTTCAGCTAAATATTTAGGGATTACAATTACGAATAATTCAAATTGGAAGGAACACATGGTTAACGTTGTGGGGAAAGCAAACTAGAGACTGCGATTTATTGGCAGAACACAAAATACAACATGTGTACTAATGAGACTACTTACAATACTCTTGTTCGCCGCTCGTGGTCTCGCGGTAGCGTTCTCGCTTCCCGAGCACGGGGTCCGGGGTTCGATTCCCGGCGGGGTCAGGGATTTTCACCTGCCTCGAGATGACTGGGTGTTTGTGTTGTCCTCATCATTTCATCATCATCCAGGAAAGTGGCGAAATTGGACTGAGCAAAGATTGGGTAATTGTACGGGCGCTGATAACCACGCAGTTGAGCGCCCCACAAACCAAACATCATAATCATCATCATACAATACTCTTGTCCTTCTTCTGGAGTATTGCTGTGCGGTGTTGGATACGCACTACATATGTGTGACGGAGGACATCGAAAACGTTCAAACGAGGCAACTGGTTTTCTATTAGGGAGAGTTAACGTTGCGGCAGGATCTTGTCATGAAATTTCCATCACTAACTTTGTCCTCTAAGTGTAAAGATATTGTGTTCGCGTCCATCTACGTAGGAAAGAAAGATCATCGTAATAAAATAAGACAAATCAGAGCTCGCATGGAAAGATTTAACTGTTCGTTTTCCCCATGGGCTGTTAGAGAGTGGAACGCTAGAGGAATAGCTTGAAGGTAGTTCGATGAACCCTCTACCAGTCACGTAACTGTGAATTGCAGAGTAGGTGTAGACTTAGAGGGTTTTAGCATATTTCTAGATTCACCAGTTGAAGCTGGTTCCTGAAACACTATAAGCAGCCTTTCTCGGGATAGTATGCCTCTATTTTGAAGTGTCTGCCAGCTGAATTTCTTCAGTATCTCTCAGACGAACACGCGACCATTCGTGTTGCCCTTCCCTGAATGTTTTCAGTTGCCTCTGTTAATCCTATTTCGTAAGGGTTCCACAGATATGAGCATATTGCAGGATGGAGGCAGGAGTGATCTGCAAGGAATCTCCTTCGTAGACGGTTTGCATTTCTCTAGTATAATACGATTATTTCTACATCTGCATCTATACTCTGTGAGGGTACGTCCCATTGAACCAGTTGCTCGAGTTTCTGCCTCTTCCATTCCCATATCGAGCTTGGGCAGAATGATTGTTTGAATGTCTCCGTGCGTGCAGTAATTATTCGAATCTTATCCTCACGATCCCTGAGTGAGCGATACGTAGTATATCCATAGAGTAATCATTTGCAGCTGGTCTTGAAACTTTGTTAATAGAATTTATCGGGATAGAATCTGCCATTTCAATTTCTTTAGCGTCTCTATGATACACTCCCTGGATTAAACGAACCTGTGACCATTCGTGCTGCCCTTCTCTGCATACGTTCAATATCCTCTGTTAGTCCCATCTGAAGTCAATACCCCTTTTCCTCAACATATATTAAAATTACAGGGATGAACTAGATATCATTAGAAACGGTTTTTGCGCGAAGTCTTACTATTTGTGGAAAATTTTGACGTAAGACAGACTTAACTCTCATAAGCAAAACGAGAGCATGGATGTCCAGCTTCAAGGCAATATTTTACGAAGCTAACTTGTTACTCATGAATAAAAGACTCCCTTTTCTTTAAAAATGCAATTTTGTTTTACAGTACTAATGAACCGGATAATTTGTGTACAGCACTGTCATAGATAATAACTGTGATCACTTAGGTATAAATAATAATAATGTCGTGTGACGAGGGCCTCCCGTCGGGTAGACAGTTCGCCTGGTCCAAGTCTTTCGAGTTGACGCCACTTCGGCGACTTGCACGTCGATGAGGGTGAAATGATGACGATTAGGACAACACAACACCCAAACCCTCAGCGGAGAAAATCTCCGACTCAGGCGGGAATCGAACCCGGGCCCTTAGGATTGATTGTCACGCTGACCACTTTTTTTTTTAAATTTTAATTCTGTTCGCTCGGGGCGGATGTCGTAAGACATCCATTTAATTTCATTGTTGATCTGTTAACTCAGTTTTTTTTATTACAGAGGGCATGTTACCCTCTGACCGAACACGCTGAGCTATCGTGCCGGCTACCACTCAGCTACCGGGGGCGGACACCACAGCGGTAAAACATTTCTGCTCATCGTAGAAATTGACCGTTGTAAACGAACATACTTTTCGAAACGACCGACATATCTGTCACTGTCGACTTGAATTGTGATTAACCTATTGCTACTACGGTCTAAAGAGCTTATAAGAAGCACGGAGTGCAATTAAAATCTCCAAATACAGTGAGAGGTTATTGTGGGCTTAGTGGGATACCAGGTAAGAAGCGAACACTACGTTCTAACCCATACATTTCGCATTTATTTATTTCCTTGTATGTTATGTCCTTATTTCTCAGTAACTTCTCTCCAACAACAGCTAAATATTATGGCCTTATTGCATTATAGGTGTATGTATTCACATAAATATGAAACTGAAAAACGTCAGTTGCACGATCTTGCGATAAACGAAACCGATAGGGAACAGGGAAAAATCTATCAGGAGCAAGCATACTGTGGTAGAGGAAGATTTCCGATCAGTTATAGATAAGTGATCGAATATGCGAACATCTGTTAGGAGAACGAAGATGGACAAGTTTGGGAAGATGGTCAGACAAGGAAACTTGAATGAACTTTATTTTACGTAACTGAATAGATTTCCTGACCCCCGCAGCGCGGGGTAGCCTTTCGGATTGAGGCGCCTTGCCACGGTTTACGCGGCTCTCTCCGTCGAAGGTTCGAGTCCTCCCTCGGGCATGGATGTGCGTGTTGTCCCTAGCGTGAGTTAGTTTAAGTTAGGTTAAGTAGTGTGTAAGCCTAGGAACCGATGACCTCAACAGTTTGCTACCACAGAAACTTACCACCACCACCACCACCACCACCACCACCACCACTCCTGAACCATAGGTAGGCTGCTATAGCCGTGACCGAAACGCCAATGTTCTTCAGTGACAAGTTATTTCACAATACGATGCGACGCCAGTAAAAAAAGATCTCGATGTTAATGAACTCGGACTGATCTTGAGATCTCTCTGTGAGTCCAGTGCTTTAACTATCTCGTCTATAAGAATGTGAATTTTTCTTAGAGTAAGAGTGAAATAGGGCTACCAGATTCAGTTAATTGCATTCGGTTACAACAGAGAATTACATATGTAATAGTTAATGAATTATCTAAAAGCGTTCTTCTCAATTTGCGCATGTATGTTGTTGTTGTTGTTGTGGTCTTCAGTCCTGAGACTGGTTTGATGCAGCTCTCCATGCTACTCTATCCTGTGCAAGCTTCTTCATCTCCCAGTACCTACTGCAACCTACATCCTTCTGAATCTGCTTAGTGTATTCATCTCTTGGTCTCCCCCTACGATTTTTACCCTCCACGCTGCCCTCCAATACTAAATTGGTGATCCCTTGATGCCTCAGAACATGTCCTACCAACCGATCCCTTCTTCTGGTCAAGTTGTGCCACAAACTCCTCTTCTCCCCAATCCTATTCAATACTTCCTCATTAGTTACGTGGTCTACCCATCTAATCTTCAGCATTCTTCTGTAGCACCACATTTCAAAAGCTTCTATTCTCTTCTTGTCCAAACTATTTACCGTCCATGTTTCACTTCCATACATGGCTACACTCCATACAAATACTTTCAGAAATGACTTCCTGACACTTAAATCTATACTCGATGTTAACAAATTTCTCTTCTTCAGAAACGCTTTCCTTGCCATTGCCAGTCTACATTTTAGATCCTCTCTACTTCGACCATCATCAGTTATTTTGCTCCCCAAATAGCAAAACTCCTTTACTACTTTAAGTGTCTCATTTCCTAATCTAATTCCCTCAGCATCACCGACTTAATTCGACTACATTCCATTATCCTTGTTTTGCTTTTGTTGATGTTCATCTTATATCCTCCTTTCAAGACAGTGTTCATTCCATTCAACTGTTCTTCCAAGTCCTTCGCTGTCTCTGACAGAATTACAATGTCACCGGCGAGCCTCAAAGTTTTTATTTCTTCTCCATGGATTTTAATACCTACTCCGAATTTTTCTTTTGTTTCCTTTACTGCTTGCTCAATATACAGATTGAATAACATCGGGGAGAGGCTATAAACCTGTCTTACTCCCTTCCCAACCACTGCTTCCCTTTCATGTCCCTCGACTCTTATAACTGCCATCTGTATGTTACATGTTTTAATAACTTTTCAGAAGCCACTGTTCACATTTTGACGGTGCAGTACTACACGTTTTCATTTTTATCCGGTACGTTAACTGTTTCAGCAACAATGACTATCAGATTTGGTATTTGTTATTGTAGCCTTCACGTTATGTATTATATTGTAGTATTATGGACGCGTTTATGCATTATCTAGCGTGGGCGTGTTTTCCGATAGAGATCAGCTTCTCGTCTGATCTGGATCGTAAAGGTAATATTTCGTTAATCATTTTTATCGCGCTGAGAACTAACACGTCTCAGACGCAACCACCACCGCCCACAGGACCGCACGTAACAAGTAATGTAACGTTAGGACAAAACCTTGCAACGGAAACTGTGCAAAAATGTAGCCGAAGCGGCGAAAGGCGAAAAAAGATAAAGTTTTATTTATTTCCTATGCAACAGTTAATCGTTTTCTGTTCACTGAGGTACGCAAAATGTTTTTGATGGTCAGTAGCTGCGAAAGAAAATACACATCGCTGAAATGTGGACTCGAAACAGAAAAGAATACAGGAAACGACGTGCACATCCTGAACAGAACAGTAAAAACCTGCTGACGAAAACGCGGTTTGGTAATAAAATTTTAAAGGCGAACAGTCTCTCTCTCTCTCTCTCTCTCTCTCTCTCTCTCTCTCTCTCTCTCAACCCCCCCTCCCTCGACCCCCCACCCCCTCAAAGCCGAGTAACTTTAAAAATGAAATGGATTCGACAAGCAGAACTTACATGTCAATGTTCTTTGTCTTGCATTTTATCATAAAGATAAGAAAACTTCCGTCTTTTTGCAATTGAAGTCTATTCTTGTCTTGATACGGAAGCACACTCGTCAATACTATAGCAGCTGTTTAACTTCAGCTAATTAATGCTCATAGCTTTTCAGCAAGAACACTATGAATTAGTTTCTCATAGAGTTATTCTATTTCTTCACGGTTTCTCATAACATGCAGCCTGTCAACAATTTATTTTGAGTGAAGAGGTCTCTTCCATAAATGTACATGCAATGTGCCTGTGAGACGGCAACAGTGCAAGCATATCATAGGTATAAAACAGCCAACCAGTTGCGATAAAACTTTACTTTTATCAGGTACGACAGTGATTGTGGGTGTCTTCATCAGAAAATAGGATTACCTTTAAATATTATAAATAAAAATTAATATAGAGAAAAACTGAAGAATAACCTCCCAGTAACGAGTGCAATGAAAAGAAAAAATCTTTTCTGTGTCGTATTTAGGACCTGTGTCTCTCAGGATTCAGCGTATCCTCCAAGACAAATATGACTGCAATGTAGCATTTTCTACTAATAATAGCTTAAAAAATAATCTTATTCACAATTTGAAAGCTGCGAGTTCTCCATTACGAAACTCAGGTGTCTATAAAATTACGCGTGACATGTCCAGCCTATTTTATAGGACAGACAGGAAAAGCAAATTCTTAGACACAAAGAACATCTCTAACAAAAAAAGGTACAAATATATAAAGATAATAAGAAGATAATGATCTATGCCGGTCATTTACTAATTACAGACCATAAACATAAATAAGTTCATGACGTCAGTTATCCTGTACACAGAGGAAGGGCTTTAGACTTAATATTCTTGAAGAGTTATAAATTTTCAAACATCTTTCCTTTAATTACGGTTTCATCCTTAAAGAACGGTAGCAATTAAGCAATAAAATATTTTAATGGTATAAAGCCGTAACTTAAAAATGCCTCAAGTTGAGACCCTTTCTTCCACAGAGTAGACTACAAAATATCGTTTTCCTATCTCTCTCTCTCTCTCTCTCTCTCTCTCTCTCTCTCTCTCTCTCTCTCTTTATTACATTGTAAACGTTTCGTAGAAAAATGTACCTAATACGTATTGTTGCTCTATCTTAAATATCTTGTTTTTTTTATTTCATCTAGCATAATACTGGCTAGTGATATTAGAGACGAACACTCATAGGCTACTTAAAATATTTTCCACAAATGAAGTAACTTGTCTTCCATTGTTACTAGATGGTGCGACTTGTTTGATGTCCACATTGGGCATGTGTGTACCTCAGGTTGGTGCCGCCTTCAGTGGTTTGATTCTCGCAGCCCGTAGCGGCGTGTAGCGTGCTACTACATGTAGCTTTAGTTTTACTGGCTGTTACCAAGCTCCTGCCAGTTTCAATGTGTGTAATTTTATGCAGTTTCAATATCAACATAGTAAATAAGTATTTTATATGACGACAGCATTACTGCTCACAAATTCGTTCGTCATTTAACACGTGTATTTGTTCTGTAAATAAAAAACGCCTCCTTTTGCTGCATTGTTTTTTATTCTCCCCGACACGTTTCGCCTTTTTTCCCTTTAAGGTATCATCAGTGGGATATATAATTATACAGTTAGGTAATACTTTTGATATTATTATTCGTAGTTTTTAAAACAGTTCACTTCTCGCTTTTTATGTAAACAAGTGATTACTTGTAGGTCTTCACGTTTTTAGTTGACATCGGTGATTTCTCTCATCTGGTCATATGAATGTCGCACTACCGCTTTATTTACGGAACTTTGCGCCTGAGAGAATAAAACACAGTGCAGCAAGAGAAGGCGTTTTTTATTTACAAAACAAATACTGTTGTGTTTGCTGTGGAGGATGGCCACGCAAACAAACTCGTAACATATGTGTGTGTCCAGTCTTGATCAGTTCGGAATAAAAACTGAACGCTCTTCAGTTTTCTCTATGTAAATGTTTATCTATAATCTTTATAATAATTGTGAACGTTCTCTGATACAGCTGTCATACTCGATGCTGAAACTTCGCAAAAAATGATTGGTTGTTTTACTCTATCGTACGATGCTTAGAAGTAAAAAAGGTTTCTAGGACTTTATATTTTTCCTTTTCTTTTTTCTCTCTGGACTATTACATACGTACAAATTAAAACTAAATGTGCTGCTCCCAGTTCATGGGAAACGCAACAAAATGTTCGTGAAAAGATATTTGATTGTAAGCAATTTGTGGTTGTACGTGCAACCGAACCAATATTTTACAATAGTTATAATACTACACTGCTCCCAAATTAAAAAATGTCTTTTTTTAAAAAAAACGTCTGTAGTTTTAGCTATATCCCACCGACTGTATGATATTTAAAGCTTCAGCTTACAATGTAGAAGTCGTTGGGACGCGAACTCTTATGTATATTTATTAGAATTGATTTCATACTGTACCGTGATCTGTTGTATTCGAGCACAAGGCCATAGGTGAGGCAGAATGTAAATTTATGGTAAGATCTTATGGGACCAAACTTCGTAGGTCATCGGTCCCTAAGCTTACACACTACTTAATCTAACTTAGGCACTGGACAACACACACACACACACACACACACACACACACACACACACACGCCTGAGGGAGGACTCGAACCTCCGACGGGAGAAGCCGCGGGGACCATGACAAGACGCCCGAGACCGCGCGGCGAGGCAGAATGCTAAATGGTTGAGTGAACTACCGTTTCTACAATGTGTTAAAAGTCACCATCATATTTCACGGCGGAATCTGCTTAACGTTCCTGCCTAATAAGGAGGGAATTTTACCTGTTGACATCCCGACAAGGCAGGATTGGCCAGGGATGGGGAGAGGAAATAGGCCCTGTACTCTGCAAAGGGGCCATCCCAATATTCTCCTCAAGCGAATTAAAAGAATAAAAAAAAACAAATTCTTGACAGCCCCAAAGGAGAGTTGATCGCTTCTCTTCCGAAATACAAGTGCGGGGACTCGTGGGTCATACGAACTGCATTCTGTCGGCCGAATGAATTGCATCCATATTGTCGACATTAATGTCGGTTATTGTTTCCCGGTGACGTTCGCGTCAGTACAATCTCGGTCCAGAGGTGTTTACACGCTCCACGGTATGGCTGCGAAATGGATGAAAGCGAACTAGTGACAGTGAACACGGGTCTCCTGTATTTACATTTCACAAGGAAAACCTTTAGCAAGAAGAGGAGGAGGAGGAGGAGGAGGAGATTACTGTTTAACGTCCCGTCGACAACGAGGTCATTAGAGACGGAGCACAAGCTCGGATTAGGGAAGGATGGGGAAGGAAATCGGTCGTGCCCTTTCTAAGGAACCATCCCGTCATTTCTCTGAAGCGATTTAGGGAAATCACGGAAAACCTAAATCAAGATGGCCGGACGCGGGATTGAACCGTCGTCCTCCCGAATGCGAGTCCAGTGTGCTAACCACTGCGCCACCTCGATCGGTGCAAGAAGAAGAGAAATCGCGCTCTCAGGGAGCGCCCTTTTTTTTCTAGTGAGCGAACTGCTTACGACACAACTCTAGAAATTCATCATTCTTTCGCTTGCCCATGCAATGTCCCTACACATTGTGAGCTACAGGTTCCATGGTGAACGGTAGCGTACTAGTGTTAATTTGCATCATGACTGTTACATGAATATAAAAGGACGCTTGTTGTTGTTGTCGTCTTCAGTCCTGAGACTGGTCTGATGCAGCTCTCCATCTGATGCAGCTCTCCATGCTATTCTATCATGTGCAAGCTTCTTCATCTCCCAGTACCTACTGCAGCCTACATCCTTCTGAATCTGCTTAGTGTACTCATCTCTTAGTCTCCCTCTACGATTTTTACCCTCCACACTGCCCTCCAATACTAATTTGGTGATCCCTCGAGGTCTCAGACCATGTCCTACCAACCACTTATAATGATAAAAGTGCAGTGGAACGGTTAACTAATAATATTGTAATATTCTGGCTGCGAGAACCAGCGAGGATGTGCTACCGTACTTGGGACAACATTCTTAGCTGAAGAAAAGAGTATCTATGCCTTTTGTAATTTTGGAGATAAGGAATGGCTATTGGACACTGTTTTTTGGGGGTCAGATACGTAGTTTGCATACAGACGTAATTTGAGGTACAGAGGAAATACAACCTGTAATCGCAATTATCAAGACTAAAAAATTTATTTTGTGAAAAAGAAGGTAAATATCGTCTACGAACTTGTATTCGACGTCGGATATCCGGACCTTCATAAAACCATTAGTGTGTTTAGCAATCCAGTGCATAGTGATTTCTTCGCGAAGTAACAATACTTAGCGACTCTGCTACTATCACGGTCCGAAGGACGCGAAACATTTTCCCGTCAGCCTGTGTGTTAAACCCGTTCCCTAAGCGACCAGTTTGTTAGTAAGAAGATATACTGCTACTGTTGTTCAACCTTCTCATTCTGAAAGTGCTTCCAGAAAATCTTACGGTGACTGTACTTTAGCTGCCAAGAGAGACGGAGTCTTCATCGTGAGCTGTAGCAGTTTTCTCCGACTCTAACTGGCGTTCTCTGAGAACTGGAGAAACGGAAACCTCCGACCGCCAACTCATCCTGTACCTAACCCGTTCCCTCCTTACAGCAGCCACGAAGAAAACATTCATCTATAGGCAAACTTTTTCACAGATTTTCATATTAGACGGGTCAAAATTTTAAAATCTATGCCTCTAGGCAAAAAATGAGAAGAGTGTTTAAACGAAGTACCTGTGTCAAATCGAAGGTCAAGTTCATTAATTTTTCTTTACGACGTAGCAGTTCATTATACCTACTACTGCATAGAACTGCGTGCATCTATATCTACACCTACATCAATAACCCGAAACCCATCTGAAGGTGTGCGGTGGAGGGTATTCCATGTACTACTAACTGATCCGCCCATTCCTTGTTCCATTGGCTAATGGTACGTGGGACGAATGACTGTCGATTAACTCCTTAAATAGATCTAACTTCTTGAATTTTCCCGTTGTAGTCATTTCGCGAGACATATGTGGGAGGAAGTAATATGTTGACCGACTCTTCACGGAAAGCTTTTTCCCTTAAATTTCAACAGTTAACCTTTCCCTGATCAACGACGTTTCACTTGTAGCACCTGTCTCTGGACTTCGTCGAGCATCTCTGTAACCCTCTCCCACTAACTAAACGTTCCCCTGTCGAAAGGCGACACTCTTCATTGGCTCTTTTCTGTCTTCTATCAGTCCTACCTGGTGTGGGTCCCATGTGTATGAACAGTACTCAGTAGTCCGTCGATCAAGCGCCTTGTAAGCCCGTTCTTTAGTGGATGAAATACATTGCCCTGAGATTCTTCCTATGAATCTCCGTCTGGCATCTGATTTTCCTACTATTTATTTTATTTGGTCATTCCACTTAAGGTCGCTGCGAGTAAGTACTCCTAGGTATTATGCAATAGTTATTGTCTCCAGATATTTGTCATCAACAGCACAGTTTTATATGATTTATTTTCCTATTTACGCGCAATATTTTACATTTATTTACGTTCATGGTCAACTGCCAGTCCCTGTAAAGAATTCTCTGTAGGTCCTACTACAAATCGTTACTGTCTTCTAGCGTTGCTGCCTTCTTATATACAACCACTTCGATTGGGAACTGTCTTGAGCAGCTTCCGACGCTTCCTACGAGGGTCGTTGAGTAACTAAAGCCCTACTTTTTTTTTAAAGCCATTAATACACGTAGACAAAATTATTTGTTGGTGCTTCACATTTGATGTTTGTTCTGCGCGCCGGTGAAGTTTCGAACCGTTCTGGCAAAAGGCAGATCCGTAGTACAGCGCCAGAATGGCGCCTACATACGACTCACGTTACAAGCGGCGTGCTGTCATTGAATCATTGTGTGCAGAAAAACAAACCGTGGTGAACATCCATAAACGTTTGTATGCAGTGTATGGCGATGCTGCAGTCGATAGGAGTACAGTTGGACGACGGGTAAAGAAAGTTACATCCTCAGGAGATGCAGAAACAGAGCTTGGTGATCAGCCACACTTGTGACGTCCTGTCACAGCCACTGCTCCAGACATGCTGAATCGTGCAGACCCCATTATTCGTGCCGACCGGCGCATCAAAACTCGACAATTGGCGCTACAGTTGTCGGTCAGCATTGGAAGTACGTCTGTAATGATCGAGACTCTCGGATACTCGATGGCTTCCACGAATGCCCACAGCGGACCACAATATTAAAATAAAGGCCATTCCATCTGAATTGTTGGAGCGTTTTGAGACCGACGGAGAGGCCTTTCTGTCAGGGATTGTTACGGGGGACGAAAGCTGGTTGCACCACTTCGCGCAACAAACAAAAAAGCACCCCATGGAATGGCATCATCCTCATTCACCACAAATGAAGAAATTCGAGACAACCACCCTCTGCCAGAAAAGTCATAGTGGCAGTCTTCGGAGATTGTGATGGTGTCATTCTCGTGGATGTGATGCCAAGAGGGTCAACCATGAATTCAGAAGCGTAAGTGAAGACTGTGAATAAAGAACCGTTTCCGACGTGTTAGATCGGACAAGAATCCAGCGGAAATCTTGCTCCAACTCGATAAAGCACTCCCACACACAAGTCTGGGAACCTGGGAACACATCGCCAAATTGGGTTGGACATCTTTGCCTCATCTACCCTACAGTACAGACCTGGCACCCTCGGACTTCCATCTTCTTTTGGTCGCTTGAAGATTCTCTACGGGAACACACTTTGAAGATGACGAGTGTCAATCATTACGGCCATAGTACGTGATGGAGACTACGTAGAAAAATAGGACATGGACAGGACATGTTGATGAATTCTGACACCAAATTCTGTCTCTTAACAAAAATTACGTCGTCTGTCGATTTTGTTCCGTTAAGGGTGACTTCTTGTGTTCTATCTGCAAGGAAGTCTTGAATCCAGTCGCAAATCTGTTCAGATACTCTGTTTTTTTTCAGTAATCGGCAGTGTGGGACAATGTCAAATGCCTTCCTAAAGTCGAGGAACACGGCATGAACCTGAGGGCCGATGTCTGCAACGCTGTGGGTCTCAAAGAGGAACAGAGTGAGCTGAGTTTCAAAAGGCCTTAGCGCAACCCATGTCGATTTTTATACCGGAGATTTTCGTTCTCCAAAAACGTCATATTTCTTGGGCATAAAACACGTTCCATAATTGACGTCAACGATACAGGCCCATAATAATTACATCCGTCTGTCCTAAGTCTCTTCTTAAAAACGGGAAAGACCTGTGCTTTTTTTCTTTTTTCGCTAGGTACTCTTCGTTGCTCCAACAGCCTACGATAAACTGCTGCCGTAAGGGGAGTACAATGTCTGTAGAATCTTACAAGCATCTTATCTGGTCCTGATGCCTTTTCACTACAAACAGACTGTCGTTTGTTTTCTATTTCGCGATCATTTAGCTCAATATCTGCCATTTAGAAGTTCATACGGTGGTTGAAATGGGGGATCTCATTACGATCTTCCACGGTGAAACAGTTTCGCAAGACCTAATTCAGTAAGTCAATGTTCTGTCATTTTCCGTTCCAGTGCCACTGTGGTCACTGAGTGATTGGTACACTCCTGGAAATTGAAATAAGAACACCGTGAATTCATTGTCCCAGGAAGGGGAAACTTTATTGACACATTCCTGGGGTCAGATACATCACATGATCACACTGACAGAACCACAGGCACATAGACACAGGCAACAGAGCATGCACAATGTCGGCACTAGTACAGTGTATATCCACCTTTCGCAGCAATGCAGGCTGCTATTCTCCCATGGAGACGATCGTAGAGATGCTGGATGTAGTCCTGTGGAACGGCTTGCCATGCCATTTCCACCTGGCGCCCCAGTTGGACCAGCGTTCGTGCTGGACGTGCAGACCGCGTGAGACGACGCTTCATCCAGTCCCAAACATGCTCAATGGGGGACAGATCCGGAGATCTTGCTGGCCAGGGTAGTTGACTTACACCTTCTAGAGCACGTTGGGTGGCACGGGATACATGCGGACGTGCATTGTCCTTTTGGAACAGCAAGTTCCCTTGCCGGTCTAGGAATGGTAGAACGATGGGTTCGATGACGGTTTGGATGTACCGTGCACTATTCAGTGTCCCCTCGACGATCACCAGTGGTGTACGGCCAGTGTAGGAGATCGCTCTCCACACCATGATGCCGGGTGTTGGCCCTGTGTGCCTCGGTCGTATGCAGTCCTGATTGTGGCGCTCACCTGCACGGCGCCAAACACGCATACGACCATCATTGGCACCAAGGCAGAAGCGACTCTCATCGCTGAAGACGACACGTCTCCATTCGTCCCTCCATTCACGCCTGTCGCGACACCACTGGAGGCGGGCTGCACGATGTTGGGGCGTGAGCGGAAGACGGCCTAACGGTGTGCGGGACCGTAGCCCAGCTTCATGGAGACTGTTGCGAATGGTCCTCGCCGATACCCCAGGAGCAACAGTGTCCCTAATTTGCTGGGAAGTGGCGGTGCGGTCCCCTACGGCACTGCGTAGGATCCTACGGTCTTGGCGTGCATCCGTGCGTCGCTGCGGTCCGGTCCCAGGTCGACGGGCACGTGCACCTTCCGCCGACCACTGGCGACAACATCGATGTACTGTGGAGACCTCACGCCCCACGTGTTGAGCAATTCGGCGGTACGTCCACCCGGCCTCCCGCATGCCCACTATACGCCCTCGCTCAAAGTCCGTCAACTGCACATACGGTTCACGTCCACGCTGTCGCGGCATGCTACCAGTGTTAAAGACTGCGATGGAGCTCCGTATGCCACGGCAAACTGGCTGACACTGACGGCGGCGGTGCACAAATGCTGCGCAGCTAGCGCCATTCGACGGCCAACACCGCGGTTCCTGGTGTGTCCGCTGTGCCGTGCGTGTGATCATTGCTTGTACAGCCCTCTCGCAGTGTCCGGAGCAAGTATGGTGGGTCTGCCACACCGGTGTCAATGTGTTCTTTTTTCCATTTCCAGGAGTGTAGATGAGGATTACAATCCCCTTACTGATTTCACTTAATAGGAAAATATCTTATGGTTTTTGATCATATTGTTGCCAAAATTTTACTTTCAGCGTCACTGAAAGCGCCTCTCACTGCTTTCCCTTCTGTACGTTCACCTTCTGTTTGTCAACTACTTTTTTACTTCTCTTGAATCTGTGAAACAAATCTCTCTGTTTACGTAGCAGCTTTGTAAAACTGCTATTTAACCACTGTGGGGTTTTCCTCATCCCTTGAACGCGTGCCATCTTTAGTGGAAATGACGCGAAATTACATGACTTAGCGCTGCAGCTTTGTCGGCGTCACAAAGAGGAAGCAAGGCTGAGAATGCCATGGAAGCATTTGCAGGCTACGGCGAAGGTACGAAATGTTCTCCAACCCTGGTGGATGCCACTTCAGTCATACCTCGGCGACTTTCTGAAAGGTCCTGCTCCGCTATGAATATTTCGCGGACATGCCACCGCATTGCTGCGTGTTGCTACCATACTGTACCTATGTTGACGGTAACACAATTGCTGCTACACATTGCCGTACAATGTGTCCCGTGTACACGCACCTTCAGCGACTGAGCCACCTCGCTTGATGTGTTCCAGTCAAATCAGCAATCCGGTGAGAACGTGGTTCCAGGAAAACCGAACCATCAGTCGGTGTTGTCTTTGGATGTAGCGTTCGCTGTAAGCTGGTACAAACTGCGTTATCGCAGCTGGATGTCATCACGCCCTTCGCCGGAAGTAAAGTTCTTCCCCCAGTGGAAGCTGTTGAATCATACTACGGAGAATGTGTTAAGAGTCTTTCCGACAGCCATCACTCCATTGCGCAAGCTGTCGACACACGAGCTGCGATTTCGAACGTCAACGTTGAGCAAGTCGAGTTCACCGTAGGGCTAAACGCTCAGCGACGTGTGCCTCAAATGCGGTACAACTTATTGCATCGCTCTCCGGCGGCATTTGTTGACTGTATCTGGCTCACAAATCATATAATTTACGAAATGGATGGGTGCACAATTCCTACGTTAGCTTTATTAAAACGCACAGTTCCTTCCTCGTCCATATGCTACTCCTGTTGTTCTGTCTGTAGTGTAAATAATTAAAAACTTCAATATCCATTAACATGCAATAAGGCCGAACGTAAACACCATGTCCAGTCAGTTAAGGGCATCGGCTTATAAAAGTACCATTACCAATAGTGTGATACAAATTTACAATAGTTCCCCACATAAGACGATAATTACTCCATCAGTCTCACCTTTTAGTAAGACAGTAAGGTTATTCTTACTTCATCAGTGTTCCTATTTAGTAATCTTTACAAGATGTCGTAATACGCCCTGGGGTTCAAATGGTGGGGGACCCTTTAACTGGAATCCTGCTTCTTGACCGTGCGCCCTGTCCACACCACGTACCTGATACTCCCACGGGGGTCGTATTGTTCTGCTCCACACTGCTGCTGGCTTGTCTGAAATTACGTATCTAAATATGCAGGCGGGTTTAGGGGAGCCACTCAACATTAAGCACAACACTGTCCTACGTCTGGTATGAACAACTATATTCTGAGACGATAAGAAAATCGCAGGTTGCACTGTTTACATTCCAAGTTATAAATGTTTTTCCAATTAACATTCAAGGTTAAAGTCTGTTTACTTTTTCTGTTAATGTCACCATATTCAAAATTATAGCCCGATATCTTTGTCCATTATACACATGCGCCGTCAAAATTTCTAAATCCTCTCAGAGGGTAATATTAGCTCGTTTCACGGCAAGTTAGCGTGATACGAGGATTTTCCCAGGACAAGAATGGCAGGTTCTGTTGTTAGGGAAGAGTGACGTATAACGACAGGCTAGTGTTATATGTGGTATGCTTTTAATTCATATATCAGGGAAGAAGGAAGTACAAGGTGTTCCATGACGTTTCGGGAGTGCAGTCGCGTAATGTAGAAGGCTTGCCACGATATTTGCACTGAAAACCATTCAGATTCGTTCAGATGAGTTCTACACTGGGTACTGGTGGTGCACGTCACTAAGTTAACACCAAACGTTGGCGCGATGACGCATACGCATAGGTGACTACTGCGTATCAGCCTTCCGTCGAAGTTACTAGTCTACGAAAGACCCGTAAGCATTTTGAACGAATTGACGGCGTTACTTTCCCCCTCCGTTACTGTCTTATGGGGAGAGGGCACTCGAATCGGCAGAACTTGAACTAAAGGTCTTTCAGATGGTCGGTAGGTGATTTATTTCTAGTGTCGTAAACCGTAAGCTTCTCTTTGCCGTACTTTCAGGTGAGAGAGAGAGAGAGAGAGAGAGAGAGAGAGAGAGAGAGAGCGAGAGAGCGAAATAATTCTGTGAATCTAGTGACACAAAAGTGTGGGATAAAAGTTCTCGGTAAAATTGCCGTGTCAGATTAGCATAAATCCCACGCTTTCCATGACTACGTTGAAAGGTGGCTACACTGAGCCACAGCGCCAGAGATCGCGCCAGAGAGTATTGTTCCGCCGCCTCCACTGGCAGTGATTATTGAGACGTAGCGGCAAGCAGTTCTTGCCGAGAAGTTGTGGTGGACACTGCTTGTCGTGAAGTTGGAGTGAGATGTGGTAGTGGAGAGTGTTGTTCCATGTTTATGCAGTTATTTGATGGGAGAGATAGCAGATGTTATTCCAATGGAGATATTGTAATGATCTGAGTGCTTTTCGTCAATACATATGAAGGTAATACAACACTATGTTCTTTTATTCTTTCAGTGTCCTGAATAATGTGTGATTACAGGTTCAGTCAACAAAGCATCTGGCTTGTGTTCTTGTATTAGAGTGTAATTTTGGTTTTCTTGCACAATTATAGTATTTCTAATTTTCTTTTATCACGTCAGTATAATTGGTATTTAAAAATTCTTGTCTTGTTGAAGAAAAACCGTGCCAGATGTGCGTTGAGTCATACTACCACATACAGAACACCTACACTTGTGCTTTGTTGGTTTCGTAGGTTTTATAGTTGCTGGGGACTTAATTAATTAATTGTATTAACTGAAATTTTCATTTCATTCTTTGTTGTTGTTTCATGCAGTCAGATTGCGTAATAATACTAGTCAGGGCCAGCCGTTTACGAAACAGCGTAATCGGACTTACAGCTACTAAAAAAATATCTGCAGTAGTATTTTAATTAAGCCCCCATGCAACGTCCATCATCTTCGTCAGGGGGGCTACGTTTGACTGTTGTGAAATCGGCGAAGATGATAATTTGATACCCAAGCGACAGCATCTCATTGGCTCTATTACATCACAACAAGAACACGGAAGCAGCACTAACTGAGATGACACCATTTATGTCCATGGCTAATGTTTGTGCACTATCCAGCGTCGCTAAGAAATATGATCTATGAACATAGCATGCGCCATCTCATTTAGCGCTATTTCCGTGTTCTCGTCACGACGTAGCGCAGCCAATGAGATGCCGTCGCTTGGGCGTAACTGTATGAGCCTCGGCTGTTTCACAACAGCCAGACGTAGTTCCTGACGACAATGATGAACGTAGTCGTCGAAAGTTAGGATTTTTATCCGAATTTTAAGCGGCATGTTTACCGAGAATTCATCAATCCAAGGATCCCGTCGCGAAAGGCTTCGTAGCCACATAAAAGTGGTGCTTACTAAATTCCGAGTTTATTGGTAGTAAGCAGGAACCTGTCAGTTAATTAACTGAAAAGCTATCAGATTAAATTAATCATTTTATGTACGATGACATTTTCTACGGGCAACTGTACCCACCGCCAGCTTGCCTGCGTGAAGGACAGTCGGTTGGGGGGGAGGGGGGACACAGTGAAGTTCCCATTCTTAAATACGAGGGCAGTTCAATAAGTAATGCAACACATTTTTTTCTCGGCCAATTTTGGTTGAAAAAACCGGAAATTTCTTGTGGAATATTTTCAAACATTCCCGCTTCGTCTCGTATAGTTTCATTGACTTCCGACAGGTGGCAGCGCTGTAGGAGCTGTTAAAATGGCGCCTGTAACGGATGTGCGTTGCAAACAACGGGCAGTGATCGAGTTTCTTTTGGCGGAAAACCAGGGCATCTCAGATATTCATAGGCGCTTGCAGAATGTCTACGGTGATCTGGCAGTGGACAAAAGCACGGTGAGTCGTTGGGCAAAGCGTGTGTCATCATCGCCGCAAGGTCAAGCAAGACTGTCTGATCTCCCGCGTGCGGGCCGGCCGTGCACAGCTGTGACTCCTGCAATTGCGGAGCGTGCGAACACACTCGTTCGAGATGATCGACGGATCACCATCAAACAACTCAGTGCTCAACTTGACATCTCTGTTGGTAGTGCTGTCACAATTGTTCACCAGTTGGGATATTCAAAGGTTTGTTCCCGCTGGGTCCCTCGTTGTCTAACCGAACACCATAAAGAGCAAAGGAGAACCATCTGTGCGGAATTGCTTGCTCGTCATGTGGCTGAGGGTGACAATTTCTTGTCAAAGATTGTTACAGGCGATGAAACATGGGTTCATCACTTCGAACCTGAAACAAAACGGCAATCAATGGAGTGGCGCCACACCCACTCCCCTACCAAGAAAAAGTTTAAAGCCATACCCTCAGCCGGTAAAGTCACGGTTACAGTCTTCTGGGACGCTGAAGGGGTTATTCTGTTCGATGTCCTTCCCCACGGTCAAACGATCAACTCTGAAGTGTATTGTGCTACTCTTCAGAAATTGAAGAAACGACTTCAGCGTGTTTGTAGGCACAAAAATCTGAACGAACTTCTCCTTCTTCATGACAACGCAAGACCTCACACAAGTCTTCGCACCCGAGAGGAGCTCACAAAACTTCAGTGGACTGTTCTTCCTCGTGCACCCTACAGCCCCGATCTCGCACCGTCGGATTTCCATATGTTTGGCCCAATGAAGGACGCAATCCGTGGGAGGCACTACGCGGATGATGAAGTTATTGATGCAGTACGACGTTGGCTCCGACATCGACCAGTGGAATGGTACCGTGCAGGCATACAGGCCCTCATTTCAAGGTGGCGTAAGGCCGTAGCATTGAATGGAGATTACGTTGAAAAATAGTGTTGTGTAGCTAAAAGATTGGGGAATAACCTGGTGTATTTCAATGCTGAATAAAACAACCCCCGTTTCAGAAAAAAAATGTGTTGCATTACTTATTGAACTGCCCTCGTATTAATTAATCTAATAAATTCTCAAGATTCGAAAATCTTCGGAGTTCAGAGCCGGTGCAGTAGAACTTTAGCAATAGCCACACCACTCCAGTACTGTCTGCGCGTTCAGACAGCTGGCGCCAAACAGGTCTCCCAACATGTTCAAAACAGCCGGGTTGCCGCGCCCGTCTGGAGCCAAAGCGACAGTTACCTCCTCCAAGCACCGTCACGTTGGCTTACGGGAACGTTTTTCCACCCACGAAATCACACTGCGGAGCGGCGCCGAAGTTTACGAAAGCACCAAGAGACGCCCTCCGTACCCCACCCGAGCGCAGTCGTTTGCAGGTATTAGACGTCCCTCTTTGCGGATAGCAAGATCGCGGAAGATACCGTCATCGTAGAATGTCTGTATTGCTTTTCATACTCTTGAACTGATTTGCAGGAAGACTGCATAGTGTCGTATATCATGGTTCGTGGCAACTGCAGTGCTTGCTACCTTGTAATCACGCCGATTGTGCCGCATGTGTTCGCGGCTACACCCATCACTAATGTAATACGCTTCGACTTGCAGTCCCAGTCTTCGCAATCGTTTCACAACTCATGGCTCGGAACTCTCCTTTTTTCGTGGTCCATCTTTTACTATCAGTTCCCACTCGCTCTCGTAACTGGACAAAACTGCTATTCGTTTTCAGTCTACATTTCATGTATTTGTTTTGTTTAACTGCCTATCCTACAGCAGGTCGGCAGTTCGCCAAGGCACTCAAAAATTATGAGTGGACTATAGATGACGCGTAAGTGGGTTACTTCACTTTTGTGTTCTGTTTTGATTTTCAGCTTGTTCAAGTTAACAATATTTATTGCCTTTCAATGATTGTAGTTTTCACTCTGTCCCTTTTTCATTAATTATTACTTTGAAAGTGCACTCACCGTGTCTGCAGTCATTACGTGAAGTGCAGCTGTTGGTAACGGGAATATGAATCACGGCCACCAATCGTGAGCCAGTTATAGATAGCCAATGAGAATCACGTTCTTTATTTTTCTCGCTTCATACAGTTACCTGATAGTTTCAAAAGAGTGTTTAGGCAAGGATCTAACATCACAACTTAAACTGCTGCGAGTGGAACGAGCTACAATATTTCGTGAAAGTGCACTTGCGGTGTCACAATGCCGCTTGAAAGCCACTCAGACTGCATTGCAATTCCAACTGTACTTTCACGACTGCCGACCACTGAATAACCATTCCTCGTATTTACTGTACCACACAAGAGGCTCGTAGTGAAATTGCGTGCTTATGGAGTATCGTCTCCGCTATGCGACTGGATCTGCGATTTACTGTCAGAGAGGTCACAGTTCGTAGTAATTGACGGAAAGTCATCGAGTAAAACAGAAGTGATTTCTGTCGTTCCCCAAGGTAGTGTTATAGGCCCTTTGCTGTTCCTTATCAATATAAACGATTTGGGAGTCAATCTGAGCAGATGTCTTTGGTTGTTTGCAGATGACGCTGTCGTTTATCGACTAGTAAAGTCATCAGGAGATCAAAACGAATTGCAAAACGATTTAGAAGAAATATCGAAATGGTGTGAAAAGTGGCAGTTGACCTTAAATAACGAAAAGTGTGAGGTCATCCACATGAGTGCTAAAAGGAACTCGTTGAACTTCCGTTACACGATAAATCAGTCTAATCTAAAAGCCGTAAATTCAACTAAATACCTAGGTATTACAATTACGAACAACTTAAATTGGAAGGAACACACAGAAAATGTTATGGGGAAGGCTAACCAAAGACTGCGTTTTATTGGCAGGACACTTAGAAAATGTAACAGACCTACTAAGGAGACTGCCTACACTACGCTTGTCCGTCCTCTTTTAGAATACTACTGAGTGGTGTGGGATCCTTACCAGATAGGACTGACCGAGTACATCGAAAAAGTTCAAAGAAAGGCAGCACGTTTGGTACTATCGCGAAATATGGGGGAGAGTGTCACAGAAATGATACAGGATTTGGGATGGAGATCATTAAAAGAAAGGCGTTTTTTGTTGCGACGGAATCTTCTCACGAAATTCCAATCACCAACTTTCTCCTCCGAATGCGAAAATATTTTGTTCACATCGACTTAGATAGGGAGGAACGATCACCAAGATAAAATAAGGGAAATCAGAGCTCGTACGGAAAGATATAGGTGTTCATTCTTTCCGCGCGCTATACGAGATTGGAATAATAGAGAATTGTGAAGGTGGTTCGATGAACCCTCTGCCACGCACTTAAATGTGATTTACTGAGTATCCATGTGGATGTAGTTGTAGATGTAGTTCGCAAATATATTTGGCTATTACTTCCAAACACGCCATGATTTTCAAGGTTCGTAATCACGCATACTAATATTACCAAAACTTAAATTTTATATTCCTGTAACAGAAACAACATATCAGCCAACATTATTTACGAAACAAAAGTTTTTAAGAACCGGCTTTCAGCATCTGACTTACGACTGTTCAACAAATCGCATGGCGGATGGGGCCATTACCAACAGCTGCACGTTGCGGACAAGCTGGTGAGACTGTAAGTGCACTTTTAGCTTCCAGTGTATTTCAGTTAACTTTATGTATTGTGTTTCATTGACCGTACATTTGTCTCTGTCCCTTTTTCATTGATTATTACACTGCTGCGGCAAACGCCTGTAGCTGGTGACGAAGACAGATACCTTCACGTTCCAAGGACACCACGACTAGCAGATGAGGGATCCTCTCTGCCTGACAGGGAAACAGAGTTACGCACTAAATCATCCGTCTTACTGTCTGTCGCTGCAGACGTTGCGACAGCTGAGGTCACTCGTGCGACCTATAGTACAGGGTGATTCAAAAAGAATACCACAACTTTAGGAATTTAAAACTCTGCAACGACAAAAGACAGAGCTGAGCACTATCTGTCGGCGAATTAAGGGAGCTATAAAGTTTCATTTAGTTGTACATTTGTTCGCTTGAGGCGCTGTTGACTAGGCTTCAGCGTTAGTTGATGCTAAGATGGCGACCGATCAACAGAAAGCTTTTTGTGTTATTGAGTACGGCAGAAGTGAATCGACGACAGTTGTTCAGCGTGCATTTCGAACGAAGTATGGTGTTAAACCTCCTGATAGGTGGTGTATTAAACGTTGGTATAAACAGTTTACAGAGAATGGGTGTTTGTGCAAAGGGAAAAGTTCTGGACGGCCGAGAACGAGTGATGAAAATGTAGCACGCATCCAGCAAGCATTTGTTCGCAGCCCAGGAAAATCGACTCGCAGAGCTAGCAGAGAGCTGCAAATTCCACAATCAACTGTATGGAGAGTCCTACGAAAAAGGTTAGTTATGAAACCTTATCGTCAACTACCCGAGGCGACGGATCGGCCGCCAGGCAGCCCGTGACAGAGCACTTCATCACTGGCCTCCAAGAAGCCCTGATCTTACCCCCTGCGATTTTTTCTTATGAGGGTATGTTAAGGATATGGTGTTTCGGCCACCTCTCCCAGCCACCATTGATGTTTTGAAACGAGAAATAACAGCAGCTATCCAAACTGTTACGCCTGATATGCTACAGAGAGTGTGGAACGAGTTGGAGTATCGGGTTGATATTGCTCGAGTGTCTGGAGGGGGCCATATTGAACATCTCTGAACTTGTTTTTGAGTGAAAAAAACCTTTTTAAATACTCTTTGTAATGATGTATAACAGAAGGTTATATTATGTTTCTTTCATTAAATACACATTTTTAAACTTGTGGTATTCTTTTTGAATCACCCTGTACTCCAGTCGCTACAAGGCGGCCCCACACTGAAGGAAGTCAACCGTAGCCGAGCTCTCTATCTCCCCTGGATTATCGTACAACGAAAATCTTGGCCACAGTGAGATTATTCTGACATGGAACTACCGAAGAATCTTTAGAAGTGCATTTGGTGGAATATTTAATCAACTGTGTTGTCGAATTTCAGCTACGAAGCTCGTGAGTCATTAATTTCTTACCCTCTTTACAAAGACATGGTTACACCAGTTGATGCGTCAGCGACAATTAATTTTATTATTTTTTACCACTAAATTTTAACTTCCGAAACCCCAGTACGGCAGGGGGCATGCATGAAATGTCATTGTTGCGAATGCGTCTGTGCTACAACTGGAGCAACATTTGAAGAGGGGGCTAAAATCGACAGAATATATCGCCGAATATATTAGGCCAACATCACCTTCGTTAAACTCAGTAAAAACTGGAATGAGATTTTCACTCTGCAGCGGAGTGTGCGCTGATATGAAACTTCCTGGCAGATTAAAACTGTGTGCCCGACCGAGACTCGCTCGGGACCCTTGCCTTTCGCGGGCAAGTGCTCTACCAACTGAGCTACCGAAGCACGACTCACGCCCGGTCCTCACAGCTTTACTTCTGCCAGTATCTCGTCTCCTACTTTCCAAACTTTACAGAAGCTCTCCTGCAAGGTTCGCAGGAGAGCTTCTGTGAAGTTTGGAAGGTAAGAGACGAGGTACTGGCAGAAGTGAAGCTGTGAGGACGGGGCGTGAGTCGTGCTTGGGTAGCTCAGATGGTAGAGCACTTGCCCGCGAAAGGCAAGGGTCCCGAGTTCGAGTCTCGGTCGGGCACACAGTTTTAATCTGCCAGGAAGTTTCAGTAAAAACTAATTCGACGATGCCCTTTGGCTACACTGACTAAAGAATTCTTCTAAGAAATACCAAATTAAGATAACCTGAAGATGCCTATCTAAGGCGAAACGCATCGTTGAAAAATAAACTAAAAATTACAACGAAGACTGTTTTTAACCAATACTGTTAAGCACTGGTTTGCTGTATGCCACATATGGGTTGGAAGAATTTCTATTGACGTAACCGTCTACATGAAAATGTGCTTCATCACTCATGAAAACTGTAGCATCTGCCTCTTCCATAAAAATTTCGTCCATTACGATAAAAAACCTCTCTGCACTGCACAAAATCCCCTTCACTAAGCTGCTGGACGATCATGATCTTGTACGGGCCAAACTTAAGATGATCACGTAAGATGCGGTGAAGCGAACGACGTGACATACCTAGCGCTACAGCCTGCCGTTCTCACTCGGTCTACATTTTCCAGAGTACGAACTGAACGGGAAGGCAAGGTGGTTTCTTTTTCATCACAGACTCGGTACTTCTAAACCCTGCAACCCATCGGAGTACAGTATTTCTATCAGGCACTGCACCTCGACGGAAATTTTGACGGAAAAGACGTTGCACTGTGATTACGGAGTCATTATTTCCGAAGTACTGCTTGACAACGAACACACGATGCTGTACGCTCCATAGCCACTGAGACTGCATTGTATGGGCAGTCTGCCAACATTCATTCAAGGTCAATCCCCGCGTACTAGCGGTTCAAAAAACATGCGTTTGCTCTGCTCCACCCTGTACAACCGAGCTCTGCATCTACCTATTCATAGTTGTGAAAAAGTTTCATGGTTGCAACTCGATACGTTCTACGTGAAATTTTTTTCTCTCGATGACTACCGGGTTGTATAACTGGATGGAACGGGTGCACGTGTGATTACATCGTATGAAGATGTGTGTTTGCCTCGACCGTCCGCTCCAAGCTGGATTATGGGAGCTTTGTATACTCCTCTGCCCGGTCGTCCATCTTACGCCGCCTCAACTCTATACAACGTCGGGGGATACGTCTTGCGATCGGTGCGTTCTATACCAGTCCCGTCGAGAGTCTTCATGCTGAAGCCGATGAATTGCCACTAACCTACCGGCGCGATATACTGCTTTGTCGGTATGCCTGTCGGCTATTATCAATGCCCGACCACCCGTCTTATCGTTCCTATTTTGATGACTCTGTCGACTGTCAATACGCGTTGTATGTCTCTTTCCTGCTACCGCCTGGAGTTCGCTTTCGTCGCCTCTTTCAGCACCTCGATTTTTCACTTCCTGCAACCTTTAGAGTGGGCGAGAGCCAAACGCCACCTTGGCTCGAGGCTCAGGTTCGCGTTCACCTTGACCTCAGCTCGCTCCCAAAGGAGGTTACCCCAGCTTCGGTACACCGCTCGCGGTTTGTCGAACTTCGTTCGAAGTTCATTAATACGATCTTCATTTATACAGATGGCTCTAAGACGAATGACGGTGTCGGGTGTTCTTTTATAGTCGGGGCAAACAGTTTCAAATACCGGCTCCATGGCCATTGTTCGATCTTCACAGCTGAGCTATTTCCCCTCTATCTGGCTGTTCTTTACATCCGCCGCAGCCGACATTCTGCTTATGTCATCTGCTCTGATTCCCTCAGCGCCATCCAGAGCCTCAGTGTTCCGTATCCGGTTCACCCATTCGTGCACCGGATCCAACGCTCTCTTCAGCAGCTGGCGGAAGACGGTTCTCCGGTTACCCTTGGCTCTGAGCACTATGGGACTTAACATCTATGGTCATGAGTCCCCTAGAACTTAGAACTACTTAAACCTAACTAACCTAAGGACATCACACAACACCCAGTCCCGGTTACCTTATGTGGGTTCCTGGCCATGTTGGTATCCCTGGGAACGAAGCTGCAGATGCCGCGGCCAAGGCTGCGGTCCTCCAGCCTCTGACAGCTTCTTGTTGTGTGCCTTCATCTGATTTTAGCAGGGTCATTTATCAGCGCATTTTATCGCTGTGGCATGCCGATTGGTCTACACTTACTGGAAACAAGCTTCGGGCCTCGAAACCTCTCCCCACGGCTCGGATGACCTCTTCACGCCCTTCCCGGCTGGTGGAGGTCGTTTTGGCCCGGTTACGGATTGGACACTGCCGGTTCAGCCATAGCCGTCTGCTGACGGCTGCGCCGGCGCCGTTCTGCCCATGTGGGCAATTGCTGACGGTACGCCACATTTTAACGTCCTGTCAGAATTTTAATACACTGCGCATTGATCTAGGCCTGCCATGTACTCTGGATGACATTTTAGCGGATGACCCAGGAGCAGCTGCTCGCCTTCTTCGTTTTATCTACTTGACAAACATGTCTACGGACATTTGATTATGCTGTTTTCTTTTAATCCCTTGCCTGTTAATGTGCCTTTTATGGTGTTGTCCTTTTTAGTTGCTGTTTTACCCTTGTACCTCGCAGTGCATTCATAACTTAGTCTGGACGCTAATGACCACTTAGTTGTGCGTCCTAAAACCACAAAAAACCCCTCCCCCCCATTCGCCTATGAGCGTGACAGCCGGTGCTGTGCCGCGCCGTGTTTTGTCCAGCGTTCGCCAGCGGCGGCAGCGCGGGGCTGCGTTGTGCTCCGGAGTCGCCCTGGCTGTGGCTCTCTGGCTGGAGGCGGCGTTGCCGCTGCAGCGGCCGCAACACAACTCTACCTGCCGCCCACGCAGCGCGAGCCACGCACCTGCCGGAGCCGAGCCACCACCACCACTTGTAAAAAGGGCAGCCGCAGCGGCAGCTGCAGCGGCCGAAAACCGAAAACACTCTACTCGGCTGTAGAACGGCGGCCACACGAGGAGCCAGAGTAATAGTTCCGTACTCACGTGAACCTAAGCGACGGGGATATTCTGCATAACGTATTTTCCCTTTCAAATATTCTGTTGGCTTCAGTAAAAGTAAAGGCACCAGAGAGACAATCCTGACGTTTCTAGAATGAAATTTTCACTCTACAGCGGAGTGTGCGCTGATATGAAACTTCCTGGCAGATTAAAACTGTGTGCCGGACCGAGACTCGAACTCGGGACCTTTGCCTTTGGCGGGCAAGTGCTCTACCGACTGAGCTACCGAAGCACGACTCACGGCCCGTCCTCACAGCTTCACTTCTGCCAGTACCTCGTCTCCTACCTTCCAAACTTTACAGAAGCTCTCCTGCGAAGAAGGAAGGTAGGAGACGAGGTACTGGCAGACGTGAAGCTGTGAGGACGGGGCGTGAGTCGTGCTTGGGTAGTTCAGTCGGTAGAGCACTTGCGCGCGAAAGGCAAAGGTCCCGAGTTCGAGTCTCGGTCCGGCACACAATTTTAACCTGCCAGGAAGTTTCATATCAGCGCACACTCCGCTGTAGAGTGAAAATTTCATTCTAGAAACAACCCCCAGGCTGTGGCTAAGCCATGTCTCCGCAATATCCTTTCTTTCAGGAGTACTAGTTTTGTAAGGTTCGCAGGAGAGCTTCTGTAAAGTTTAGAAGATATGAGACGAGGTACTGGCGGAATTAAAGCTGTGAGGACGGGGCGTGAGTCGTGCTTCGGTAGCTCAGTCGGTGGAGCACTTGCCCGCGAAAGGCAAAGGTCCCGATTTCGAGTCTCGGTCAGGCACACAGTTTTAATCTGCCAGGAACTTTCAATTCTGACGTTGCTGTTGATAAGGGAAGGGAGACTGAAGAAAAATAAAGACACGTTCATACGGTTTGTCGAACTGGAAAGAGAGCTCGACAACGCAAAACGGTGCAAACTGTTCGAAAAATAGGAGTAAGTTCTAGGAAAAGTTGGATTATATACAATATGCACAACAACCAAGACTGAAGAGTAAGACTGGAAGAACAAGAATGAAATGCACGCATTAACAACGGTATAAAACTGGGATGCAATATTTCGCCATTGCTGTTCAATAGATTCATCAAAAAATTAATGACGGAAATAAAATAAATATTCACGAATGGGATTAAAATTCAACGTGAAAGGATATCAGTGACAAAATTTGCTGATGACATTGATATCCTTAGTGAAAATGAAGAATTGCAAGGTGTGTGGAATCGAGTGAACAGTCTAATAGTAAGGGATACGGATTGAGTGTAGATCGAAGGAAGACGAAACTAATGGGAAGCAGCAGAAATGGGAAGCAGCAGAAATGGGAAGCAGCAGAAATGGGAAGCAGCAGAAATGGGAAGCAGCAGAAATGGGAAGCAGCAGAAATGGGAAGCAGCAGAAATGGGAAGCAGCAGAAATGGGAAGCAGCAGAAATGGGAAGCAGCAGAAATGGGAAGCAGCAGAAATGGGAAGCAGCAGAAATGGGAAGCAGCAGAAATGGGAAGCAGCAGAAATGGGAAGCAGCAGAAATGGGAAGCAGCAGAAATGGGAAGCAGCAGAAATGGGAAGCAGCAGAAATGGGAAGAGCGAGAAACTTACCATCAGAATTGGGTATCACGAAATGGGCATAACTGGGGGATTCTGTTACCTAGGCAGCAAAATAACCACTGAGGGATGGAACAAGGAGAACATAAAAAGCAGACTAGCTCTGGCAAGTGGACATCCCTGGCCTCAATTTGACGAATAAATTTCTGAGATTGTACGTTTGGAGCACAGCATTGTATGGTAGTGGAACATAGACTGCGAGAAAACCGGAAAATAAGTGACTAGAGCATTTGAGATATGAGCTACAGAAGAATGTTGAAAAATTAGGTGGAAATGTGGTTCTCAGCAGGATCGGTGAAAAAAGGGATATTGGAATACGCTGGCAAGAAAAAGTGGGCGGATGATAAGTTATTTGTTAAGACATCACGGAGTAACTTCCATGGTAATAGGTAGAGGGAGCTGAAGAGGGTAAAAACTGTAAGGGAAGTCAGAGATTTGAATGCATTTCGCAAATGATTGAGGACTTTGGTTGCAATTGCTATTTTGAGATGAAAAGGTTGCCACAGGAGAGGAATTTTTGGCGGGCTGGGTGCATCAGACCAGTCAGAAAACTTGTGAAAAGAAATTGTTGTGCGGATGCGTTTCGTTATGTCTTTGAAACAATATGCAGGGACAATGAATCCGTTCACTTTAACTCCAAGGTTTTTTTCGATTCAAATTTCACAGCTTTCGTATAAAACACACACACACACACACACACACACACACACACACACACACACACACACACACACACAGGGGCGCGGCCAATGGCTTGATGGGTTGTCTTACTTATCTCGAAGTAATGTTTCCCTGGAGCACAGATTTAAGTGCTGCCACTTTAGATTAGACGATAGAAGTGACCACATTGTGTTCAGGAACTATAGAAAAATACGTAATGCTGACAGCCTTGAGAAGATATGACTGATGTATCACAGGATGCAGCTCTTCGTATTTATAAAAAAGTCCTTCAGTAATGTCCAAGGAAATAAATGCTTTTAATCCCCAGAAGAAGCAAATACAGAGATAACTGACAATAAAAGTAATTCAACAAAAGACCTAGTTAAGTAATGGGAAGTCAAAATCTCCTGTGCTCACGGCAGGAATAAAGCTTCAAGGGGACTTCATAGGAATGCCAAGGTCCGCAGACTATCCTAGTTCTCCTGGTCGGAGACACTCAAGCATAAACGACGTGAATGGGGTAACGCCTGGATAACACGGAAGTAAGAAAGCAGGAAGCAAAGGGAAACATACATGGAATATCCGTCGGTAATAGGAAGAACACAGACACATTAAATACCGAGACACATATTGTTTATGTTTCACAATAATTTCCATTTTATATTTCGTTGTGGGACTGCTTTCTCCTTTCTAAGGGCTCAACAGACAATTTAAAATGGAAAAGTTAGCCCACAAAACATCAGAAAAGGAATTTTGCTCTACAAAATCTCATATTTCCAAAGATATATGACCGTTTTACCAACATGTATCTACACGAAATAGTTAAGCATAGTGAAATACACAACGATGTGATGAATACGCCAACTTTTTTTATGTTTTCTGTCCGAGGAAAGAAACTCTGTATTACACTGCAGTCAAATACAAAAAACAAACGCCAAAACAATATAGCACTGAGAGTAGCTATTATGTTATAGATACAAAATATCTGGTGAATACGGTTAACATCTTCCCAGTCTTGTGCTATGACGACTTTGTCATGAACCGCTAGTAAATGGTGCAGGTATGTTCCATCTGCACTCTCTAACCCCATTACCTTGCATTTACGAGACTATTTCCCGAGACAAGTACCTATACATATTTTGAATGGCAGTGGTGACATGGGACAGCCTTGTAGCAGCTCTATGCTGCCTCTGAATTTCTCTGAAAGTATGTGGTATGTGTAACCAGGTGGCAATGCAATAAAAAAACTGATGTCTGCAAATGAATTATCGAAAAATACAATAGCTTACTAATGATTTGGATGAATTATGCATAGACAGCAAAACAGTTAAGAAAGTTAACAACTTTTTTCGGTTTCGGATCCATTTCGTAAAAAGGACATTCAGCTTTATAAATTAATAAAAGAATTAATAATGGAAAGAAGATCACTGGGTGCTCAATTCAATCTTATGGAGTCTAATGAGGCATCAAAAAGACTCAAATTCAAGTTGATATTAGACATCTTTTGTACGGAAGAGACATAAAACAAGCAGAAAGGGTTAACGAGTGATTTTTGGAGATCGTCAGCAGAATTTCGAAAATTTTTTCTTCAATGTAGGATGAGAACTATTAGTGAAAAAGTCGTGTAATGTGGAAAAGTAAAGATAAAACAGTTTGTGAACTATGTCTTCTGGAATGTGACCTGTATGTCTGTGAAAGCACAGAAAACGCATAGATCACCATCTGTACAAAAATGAAAACGGATGAATATGTTTGGATAGAGATCAATGAACAAAGGAACCTCGTAGTATCCGTCCAGAAACGGAAACAAAACACTTTGGACATTAATGCAGGCACAATTACCTTTTAACCAATGTGTATGAAGCAATTTTAGTGTAGAAAACCGAGGATGGGACAAGAAAGAAACAGAATATCGTTTGGCAGTAACAGAGTATCAAAATTATCCAGTAATGAAGAGAGCAACGCAAAAAATCGAATTACAATTTGATGCTAGTGACTTATTCGTAAAAGTGTCAGGTTGATGTACTGAGATTTAGAGGTCGGGTAAGACCTGCAGATAGCTTCCTCTCTGGAACACTGCTTCGGCTCTGATTGCTTACCGCGTTGTAACACTCTTCTTTCTTGGATACGTAGCTATAGCTGACACACAGCCGATAGTGAAGCGGTGTATGGCCAGACACGCAATTAACATTCAGAAACTGTATCCTACAGCCACATGTGGACTACGAATGGCGTCACATGTCATACTCCGATTCACACACGGCGCATTCCACGCGGCGTGATTCAACAGCTGCTGGATGGGAATACCAAGGCCGCTTCCGGTGAACTGTGTGCTGGCATCGATATTATGACTGTGCAGCTGGTGTAGTGGATGCTACTGAAGCGAGAATGCTTCGACAGTGGTGGGCCTCATCAGCGTACTGCATGAGACGTAAGGTTTTCCTGGAACGCCACAGCTGCTACTAGCATTACCGAAATTCCGAGGAATCTATCGGGACGATGTCGAACTTGAGTAGCGTTACACAAGTATCTGCCTACGTCTTTGTGCTCCACTCAGCGTGTACAGAAAAAAACACAGATAATGAATGGTGTGCTGTGTGGTATGGCACACCGGAATGCACGTATAAAAATGCGTAGTTTGGGCTCTCTGAGGCGTTCTAGTTGGACGACAATGGCGTCAAAATTTCTTTATATTCGGTTTGGTATTGTTATTGGTTAGGAAACTCCATAGTCATCAGTGATAGTTCGATGCACGAACTGTGGCTAGTAGCACTCTTGTGCATCTGCTGTTTCTTTCCATAATTCGGTGACAGCAGTATGTACCAGTGCACAAATACTGTTGACAGTTTTGCGACACGTATCAGTACAATTGCATCAAAATTACCTGTATTTTGCTTGTATAGGACTAAGTTGTCGGCGGAGCTCTTGCAGCCCGTTATGTATGGAACTGTTCCAAACAACAATATTCCGCAAGAGTACACTAAGAAATACAGGAAACCTGCAAGTAGACACCAAATTTCTTGCCTGGAGTGTTTCCTAAGTTTTAGCACAGTACTGTGCTGCATTGAAGAATTTACTGTTACAAAATTTACTTTCCCTATACTCTATGGATCATTTTGCATTTTACTTCTCAGAGGACCTGTACAGCCGCGCTCGTCAAATGGTGCAGGCTTTGGCCACTTGTCATGTAAACGTATGGAGTATTACGATTTGAAATCAGAAGTTTACTGTAAACAGTCACAATTTATTTGAGTTATAATACGAGTTTCCGAGCTTTAAACGTCCATTAGTAAAACATGGAAATGTTGTATGTACGATATTTGGGTAACCTATGGCACTGTCTTTTAGTGCAAAACTCAAAATATTGTGGAGGTCCTTGATTCCAAAGATGAACGAGGGGCGTTCAATAAGTAATGCAACAGATTTTTTTTCTGAAAGCTCTTTGGTTTTATTCAGGATTACAATACGCCATATTATCTCCGACTCTTCAGGCCACGAACCCAGTTTTTGAGCATAAACTCAGTTCAGAATGAGATATTCACTCTGCAGCGGAGTGTGCGCTGATATGAAACTTCCTGGCAGATTAAAATTGTGTGCCGGACCGAGACTCCAACTAGGGACCTTTGCCTTTCGCGGGGAAAGTGCTCTACCATCTGAGTTACCCAAGCACAGCTGTACTTCTGCCAGCACCTCATCTCCTACCTTCCAAACTTTACAGAAGCTCGCCTGCGAACCTTGCAGAACTAGCACCCCTGAAAGAAAGGATATTGCGGAGAAATGGCTTAGCCACAGCCTGGGAATGTTTCCAGAATGAGATTTTCACTCTGCAGTGGAGGGTGCGCTGATATGGAACTTCCTGGCAGATTAGAACTGTATGCCAGGCCGAGACTCGAACTCGGGACCTTTACCTTTCGCGGGCAAGTGCTCTACCATCTGAGCAACCCAAGCACGATTCACGCCCCGTCCTCACAGCCCGCGAAAGGCAAAGGTCCCGAGTTCGAGTCTCGGTCCGGCACACAGTTTTAATCTGCCAGGAAGTTTCATGAACTCCATTCAATGCGATGCCTTACGCCACTTTACTGGGAGGGGCCTGTATGCCCGCATCTTACCAAGCTACTGGTCGATGTCGGAGCCAACGTGTTGCTGGATCAATAACCTCGCCTTCAACCACGTACAGCTTCCCTCATCGGACCATACACGAGGAAGCCGGAAGGTGCGAGCTGTAGGGTGGATGAGAAGGAACAGCCCAATGAAGTTTTGGGAGCTCCACTCAAGTGTGCAGACTTTTGTGAGGCATTGCGTTGTCATGGGGAAGGAGAAGTTCGCTTGCATTGTTGTGGTGACAAACATGCCGAAGTCGTTTCTTCAGTTTCCTGAGAACCGCTCGTCACGCCGGAGATCGGGCAGATGTTCACGACATTGTTGCTATGACAGACGCCTCGCCCAACGACTCACCGTGCTTTTGTTCACCATCAGGTCTCTGCAAGCTGCCTATGAGTATCTGCGATCTGTAGTTTTCCACCGAAAGAAACTCAATGACAGCTCTCTGCTTGGAACGCAGCCCCGTTACCGACGCCATTTTGAAGGTTACGGATTGCGCCGCCACCTATCGGAACTTCGTGAAACTATAGCGGGAATATTCCATTATGTCCCACAATGAATTCAGCATTTTTTCAAGCGGAACAGACCGAGAAAAAAATGTGCTGCATTATTTTCTGCACGCCCCTTGTACAAACGTAAATATCACTAGTGATCACAAGCTCTTTATTCCTGTCAGGTTTGTATTAAAGTAACTTCGTGTACGCTGAAATCTTCATAGTAATGTCTGCACGAACTACGGGCAATACTAGTAGAGGACTACCGATGTCGAGTACAGTTTACACGATGATATTTACGCCGCTGCATATTCCGGCCACAAGTACAAGAGTTAGCCATTGTAGGAAACTAAAGTCAGCAATAAAACAGGATAGGTTGGTGCCAAGCTTCAGTGCCACATCCCCTGTAAGATTTGTAGCAGGGAGTATATTTTTCACGAGAGACTCACTGAGCATGAGAATAAAACCGACGGGGACACTGAAGCAGTATCTAGTTGCGGTCGGTTGGTTACCGGTCATCGTGAATGCGCCTCTCGGTGCAGCCGCGCGGTCTCGGGCGCCATGCCACGGTTCGCGCGGCTCCTCCCATTGGAGGTTCGAGTCCTCCTTGGGCTTGGGTGTATGTGTTGTCCTTAGCGTAAGTTAGTTTAATTTAGATTAAGTAGTGTGTAAGCCTAGGGACCGATGACCCCAGCAGTTTGGTCCCATAGGACCTTACCACAAATTTCCAGTTTTCCTTAGCTGCGAGATGTGGGGAACCTCATTACCTGCCGGCCGCTGTGGCCGAGCGGTTCTAGGCGCTTCAGTCCGGAACCGCGCTGCTGCTACGGTCTCTGGTTCGAATCCTGCCTCGGGCATGGATGTGTTTGATATCCTTAGCTTAGTTAGGTTTAAGTAGTTGTAAGTCTAGGGGACTGATGACCTCAGATGTTAAGTTCCATAGTGCTTAGAGCCATTTGAACCATTTGAACCTCATTACCTGGGAGTCAGACTTGTACCAGAAACTCATAGTAATCCCGTCGCATCTGGAGGAGATGTACATGATTTCCGCGGTCGCTTGAACAACACGCAGGTTCTACAAGCAGCCTGCTCCCGCGGTAAGCTACGCGCACGTGCACGTGCACGTGAGCCGGCGTCCTCGTCATGGCTCGTTAGTTCCTCGCTTATTTTCTTTAGATTAGCTCTCTCTCGGTAGCACAAGCAATTTTCCCCGAGGGCTGGAAGCGGCTCTCACAGTTATTTTCTCTGTATGCTTGTTTATATTCTTTCCTCGTAGATAGCTGGCTTCGGCAGTGTCGAGGGGACACGCCTTGAAACAGCTCTATCCGTGCGGGTGAGAGAGCATTTGCGTCATTCGATGAAGCAGAAGTCAGGAAAGTTCACAAAGGGTTTGCGACAGATTTGAAAGCACCATAGAAGACAATGTACATGGCAGACAAATGATGGCCTATAAAATACTTAAGGCTCTGAATAATGAAAAAAGAAATGTAATAAATATAAATGTAATCTAAGAAAAACAATGGGTACAACTTTCTGGAGATTTGTGGTCTAATAACTCCCTGAATAAAGGAGAAGAAAACGATGAGCCCATTTATGGAAATGTAGATCCCATAACTTTAGAGGAATCATAAACAGCATTAAAAGAAATTAAGAATAGGAAGGTTACACCAAGTCAGGGGCATCCGAATTTAATTAATGTATGCTGAAGTGGATATCAGATTCCAAGCTCCTGGTCGCATGGGCCTAGTTATTACTACATTAAAAAATAAATGAATAAAACAAAAAATAAAAATAAAATAAAAAAGACACTGGAAACAGGTGTGAATAAGTGGAGAATAAATATTTTGAATTCGGGATATAAAATATATACAAGAGTATTGAATAAAAGAGCACGAGCCATCTTAGAGGTTTGGTTACTAGAAGAACAAAACAGCTTTAGAAAGAGACCCTCCTGATGAGATACCACTTCTACATTTAAGCAGATAAAAGAAGGCATATAACCTTGAAAGACTGAAAGATCATATATAAATTACATGAATAAAGCAGTTCATATACAAGAAACAACAATCAGCCTATATGTTTGAAATGAAAGGCATAGTAAAAAGTTACATATAAAGCAAGGTGTAAGGCGTGGTTATACATTGTTCCTATTTTGTTTACAATTTGCGTACATGATTTAATTAGAGAACGCCATTCTCCAGGGCTGCATCAGCGCATCACGGATTCCATCCGACGGAGGGTGGATGCATGTATCCTCGCTAACGGAGGACATTTTGAACATTTCCTGTAACAAAGTGTCTGAAGTCACGCTGGTACGTTCTGTTGCTGTGTGTTTCTATTCCATGACTAATGTGATTTGAAGAGAAGTAATAAAATGAGCTCTAACGTGGAAAGTAAGCGTTTCTGGACACATGTCCACAGAACATATTTTCTTTCTTTGTGTGTGAGGAATGTTTCCTGAAAGTTTGGCCGTACCTTTTTGTAACACCCTGTATATGCACATATCGCCACCTCATAAATTTTGTCACCTCAGTGTATACAGGCCAAATGGAAGAAGGCACAATGGAAGACAAAAGAAACAATCGTCAGATTTGTTTTCACGCCGGAACAGGCTACATTGCCTAAAAAATGGTTCAAATGGTTCTGAGCACTATGGGACTTAACATCTGTGGTCATCAGTCCCCTAGAACTTAGAACTACGTAAACCTAACTAACCTAAGGACACCACACACATCCATGCCCGAGGCAGGATTCGAACCTGCGACCGCAGCGGTCACGCTGTTCCAGACTGAAGCGCCTAGAACCGCACGGCCACACCGGCCGGCTACATTGCCTAAACTATAGACTGAAGAAGAAGAAGACGAAGAAGGAGAAGGAGAACAGCAACAACAACAACAAACTAAAGTTTGTTTGACCCAATATTAGTCCAGACTTGTGGATCTATGGCTTTTCGCAATTTCTGAAGCTCCCTGATCTTTTTTCCCATGGGTTCTCAGATCGATATACCACTTCTGAATTCAGACCATGTATGATACTCATCCGTAGCTTTCCCCCTGTTCCTATAAACCCAAACACATGACTATTCAGGCTACTGTGAGCTCTCCCGTGCTGAACGATGAAGGAGACAGACAGAAGCCCCCATTATATGATAAATAGCAAAAAGCGCGACAGAGATGAAAGCACGCTTATGATCACCGACATGAATCAACCATGCAACTAAAATAAGAACGAAGGTCCGCATTGGCCGGATTTTTGATTATTCATTAACAGCAAAATCTATTTTCGATCACATAATGATGATCTTCAGTGCTTTAGCGTACAAATTAAAGCTAACACCAGTGCCTACGGGCTTTGATTTGTACGCTAAAGCACTGAAGATTATCATTATGTGATCGAAAATCGATTTTGCTGTTAATGAATCATCAAAATTACGGCCAATGCTGACCTTCCTTTTCATTTTATTTATCGTATGGTCGTTGTGCACACAGCACGGAGTCGCCAATCAACCATGCTACTTCCACATTGATTTAGCATTGTCTCATGAACAATGGTAACCAGTCTTCTTCGTTTATTCATCTCGTCACGGATAGTGACGAAGCAAACCCATAAACCACTCAAGGATGTTAAAGGCCTGGAACGCACCCAAGAGACGCTACACACTACAAAGAGTGTGGCGTTGTGACGCTACCACGCAGTCCTTCCTATAAATTTTTTCGCTTACTTAACACATGAAACGGTTTGTATACGATGTATCGTCTAGTGTAAATATGTATAGTAAATACTATGTTTAAATTATGTAATATTTAACACTGCCAAGTCAGGGCATATTTAGCTATGGTTGAAGTCAAGAGAGATTGTTTTGTCGCGCCTCTGGGCGCGGCAGCGCGCCAGCGGGTAGTAGTAGCAGTAACGCCGTGCTCGGAGTAATAAGTACAGTAGAGTGCTGCTAGTCTAAGCTGTGTTGCATCTAACGGCTAGTGTGTGGATCTAAGTACGACGGGAAAGTAATGGTCGGCATATCTGGAAGCATGGCCGGGCAAGTTATTATGGATTAATGGGCATAGTGCTGAAGAAACGAGGACTTAAATGTGAAGCGCACTGTGGACCCAAGTCGCTACAGTAAAAGCCCGATGCCACATTGTGTCGCCGCCGTGGACTTCCGTCGATCCACCGACACCGAGGGAAGTAAGATCTACGTAATTTTCGCAGGATAAAATTGTATTAGGCTTGCCAGTGACTGTGATTTTCTCTGAAGTTGAACAATTAAAAACAAGCACTTTATAATCGAAGTGCTGCAGTTACATTCCACCCGACAATAACACCATGTAGGTTCCTTCCAACGCTTACCTTATTGAACCGAGTGTGTCACGCCATTATCAAGAGAAAATATGTTAAATATCAAATTATTTGCATAGACGGTGAAGAGTAAATTTCAGACCGTTTTGAGCGTTTGGTTATCGTAGTTAATTGTTGCACTTAATAAGCTTACGCCAACCGTAGTAACTTAGTAATAGACTGAAGTAATAAATTTGATTATTAAGATTTATTTCAATGCATATTCAGCTGAAGTTTGTTCAAGGTATTTCATGAAACTATAAAGCTTATTCCACCTGACAATCGCCCAATTAATGAATTATCGTCATTCAAAACATAGTTAATTATTGGCAATATATTTCATCATCAGCAGACTGAACTGTGCGAAGTACGTAATTTTAAAGAGAGAATGACAGTCCATTATTCAAAATCTCCATATATAACTATCTGTGTTGACAGCATTGCACGAGCCTGACAGAGCACTTACGTAAAAGTTCCCGTTCCACCTGCTGCGCTACAAGCAAGTAAACTTTATTTTTGACACAATTATTCACGTACTTAACAGTACTATCGCTCATCAGTGAGCTGGCGACCGATTTTTTAATTGCTTTTTCAACTTAATCATTTCTTCGGGCAAAATTTGCATTGGCAAAATTTATTTCCATTATTTCATTTACCGATCGTTATTGAATGAAATTGCTCATTGAATAACGATCAAGTTATAACGTCTCCTGTTTCCCGCGGAATAATCATTATTTACTTCGGATTCGAATGCCTTATCCCGACAAGGGTGAAAATTCATAATTCACGGTCATTGTTAACTTGTAATTTCGCAAATCCCAGGAAGCTGGGGGGTGTTACAGGGGAACTAGTACTTGCTTTGTAGCGTCCGACAGAGAATGACATGAACGAATTTAAAGGAGCAGGAAGCGATGCATGCGATCAGTTTGAAACGTCGTCTTAGAAAAATTATTGAATTACTGTGCTGGTAAACCCCTTACGTTATTTGATTTTCAAACAGCTGAGCAGAACTGAACGTACTCAGACATTTCTCTCTTTACTTATACTGATCAACACTAAACTGACACACAATATTTTTAGCGCAACGCTATCTGACTTTCAATAATCCCTACAAAAGAATGGCCCTGACTAACAATAACCTGTACCTTTCATGAATCACTTACCTCACAAAAATCTTCGTTACTCGAACTACTGCAATACAGCGAGCGCCACTACTGCCAGCTAAATAAAAGATTCTAACTACTGAAGGCACCAACTACTGATAGGCATAGTTACCAAATGAAAGATTTTGATGGAGAACAAACAATGTATTTACCTTAATAATGTTCAAAAGCCATCATATATATATATATATATAAGTTCATGTCATGATATACAGTATTACAAATTTACTCTTTCTGATGGACACAAGTCCAGATGGTCCGCTCTAAAAACACTGCCATCTCTCTCCCCACATCCACCACTGCTAGCGGCTCACCTCCAATTGCACAATGCTACGCGCTGTTCACATCCAACCGCCCAACACTACAATAGCTTATATTCCAACAATGCCAACCACAGATTGCACACAGCAGTCAGTGATTTTCATACAGAGCGCTACGTGGCGTTACCAACATAAAAACCTAAACAGCCTACTTACATACAACCTCTCAAGGACGTTTCAAAGCTGTATCGCACCCGAGCGACACTACATGCTAGAAAGAGCGTGGGGGTGATTAGTACTTGTTTTGTAGCGTCCGACAGCGAGTGACAGGAACGAATTTAATGGGACAGGAAGCGATGCATGCGATCAGTTAGGCTAGTACCAAGTGTGGTGATGATGATGATGGTGTTTGGTTGGGGGGCGCTCAACTGCGCAGTTATCAGCCCCCGTACAAATTCCCAACCTTTGCTCAGTCCAATCGCGCCACTTTCAGGAATGATGATGAAATGATGAGGACAACACAAATACCCAGTCATCTCGAGGCAGGTGAAAAATCCCTGACCCCGCCGGGAACCGAACCCGGGACCCCGTGCTCGGGAAGCGAGAACGCGACCGCGAGACCACGAGCTGCGGACGCTAGTAACAAGTGTGATCAGATACAGGCTGAGGGGTGAGGGCGAGAAGCGGCGCGCGAGCCGAGAAGCCGTTTTTGTGGCGAGTTGGGCGGTGCCGCCGTAGAGACAGGTCGCCGCGTCCGCCGTTCCGGAAGAGGGCCGCGTCACAATAGCCCCCATCCTCAGCTCTCCTCTGCTCTCCTCAGCGGGCTACAGACTGCCCGGAAGCTAAGCCGGCGCGGCCGCGACACCGTGCAGAATGCGTCGCTGTCGGAGCGCCACTTCCTGTGAGCAAAGGGGTCACGCAGTAGTCTACGGGATGTGCACTGGGATGACTGAAGTCACGTGGGGCGTCCGAAAGACGGGTCGGACCTCCTTTTGCCCAGCGTAGTGTCGCAGTTCTATCTGCTATGGATTCAACAGGTCGGTGGAAGTCTCCAGCAAAAACATTGAGCTACGCTACCTCTATGCTGAACGTAACTGCGAAAGTGTTGCCGGTGCAGGATTTTGTGCGCGAACTGACCTCTCCATTACTCACATAAGCATGTCGGGCGATCTGGATGCCGAAATCATTCAGTCGAATTTTCCAGAATGTTCCTCCACACTTTGAATGCATCGGCAGATGGGGTATCATGAAAAGTGTTAGTAGAATTGTAAGTAGGCTGTTTATGTTTTCTTATTGTCAACGTGACGTAGCATGTTTTCTTATTGGCAACGTTACGTAGCGCTCTATATGAAAATCACTGGCTGTGCTGTGTGCAGTCTGTGGCTAGTTTGCATTGTTGTCTGCCATTGTAGTGTTGGGCAGTGGCAGCTGGATGTGAACAGCGCGTAGCGTTGCGCAATTGGAGGTGAGCCGCCAGCAGTGGTGGATGTGGGGAGAGAGATGGCGGAAGTTTTGAAATTGAACTGCTATATATATTATGATTATTACGGTAAAATACAGTGTTTGTTCTCTATTAAAATCTTTCATTTGCTAACTATCCCTATCAGTAGTTAGTGACTTCCGTAGTTTGAATCTTTTATTTAGCTGGCAGTAGTGGCGCTCGCTGTATTGCAGTAGTTCGAGTAATGAAGATTTTTGTGAGGTAAGTTATTTGTGAAAGGTATAGTTTAATGTTACTCAGGGCCATTCTTTTGCAGGGATCTTTGATAGTCAGATTGCGTTGCGCTAAAAATATTGTGTGTCAGTTTAAGCACAGTCATGTATAAATTGTTCTAAGGGGACGTTACAGAATACCTGAGGGACATAGATTAGGTAACAACTTGTAGATCAAACCGATTGAGACCAAATCCCATTCCCATACCGCCTGTGCGTGGGCTGGCCGACTTCCATCATAGTTGGAATCCGCCACGCACAGGACTAGGAGAGGGGTGGGGGGTGGTCAACACCACCGATTACGACGAAGCACCGGGTTAAGTTAGTTTCGTAGGACTTTGATTAGGACATTAATTTAGGAAACTGCAGCGATTACTTAGCTTGGCCAGCCCACTGCCAGGGTCATACTCCTCGGCCTTAGCTCGTGGAGCCTGGCTATCCTAAGTTGGTTTAGACTCTACTGGCGCACCTGTGACGCTGCAGGTATAAGTCATATTAGATTAGTTAAGTAACAAGTAGTCGGATCAAATTGCCCTTTGTCGTAGAAAACTAAAACTAACACATTGTAGTAGTTAACTGTAGCTCACTAACGTAACTGTAATTGTAAAAGCTGCATTGTAATCCAATATATGTATCATTTTATGACCCACTACTCATCTTAGGAGTTGGGTTAATACTGTATAATTAGTACTGCTTATGAAATAAAGATAAAAAAACAATCGTAAACAACCGTGGACTGGTGAAGTGGCGCATGGTCATCCATAAAAACTCCATTGTTGTTTGGGAACGAAGTCTACGAATTGCTGCAAATGGACTCCAAGTAGCCGAACACAGTCATTCCCGGTCAATGATCAGTTTCACCAGAGGAACCAGTCAATTCCATGTAAACACAGCACACGTCACTATAGAGCCACCACCAGCTGGCACAGTGCCTTGTAGACAACTCGGGTCCACGGCTTCGTGAGGTCTGCGGCACACCCTAAGCCTACCATCAGCTCTTACCAACTGAAATAGAGACTCATCTGACCAAACCACGGTTCTCCAGTCCTCTAGGATCCAACTGATATGGTTATGAGCCAATGGGAGATGTGCTGGTAGCAAAGGCACTCGCGCCGGTTGTCTACTGTCACAGCCCATTATCGCCAGATTTCGCCACACTACCCTACCGGCTACGTACGACCCACATTAATTTCCGCAGTCATTTCACCCAATGTTGCTTGTTTGTTAGCACTGACAGCTCTACGCAGAGCATTGCTGAAGTCCACCAGTTTCCTTTTATCACCAGCCGTAAGAGCTTGCACTAATTGTGGTCTGTATTGTTTATAGACCAAACGACGCCGCAGCACTTGCCAGAGTGTCGTATGAGGCATTACCATTTCTCTACTTGCACGGAGAGTAGGCTTTCGCGAATTCCGCTCAAAAGTAGGTCGAATTATTCCCACCATGACATCAGAAATGCGATGTCGACCGGAAGTTGACTGCGTAGCAGCGAGGAGAGCTCCGCCTACCATCCTAAGGGAGCCATGGGTATAATTAATTTTATCTTATCTTGTTAAATTTTGACATAATTAGACACTTCATTTTATTTAAAGATTGGTATCTAGTATTTCTTAAAATTTATCCACAGGTCTGATGATGGTTCTGTAGAAAGAACCGAAACCGGTTACCTATATCATTAAAACATACATGAGTGATCAAGACTGAACTTTAGTAAAAAAAAAACAAAAAAAAAACAAAAAAAAAGAAACGGAACGCTTACCATTACACAAGCACCCTGTCTCCTCAGACTGGCGAAAAAAGTTTTTGGGTGCAGGCGGATCAACGCTACAACGCCAACGAGAAGCACGGTAGACCGAAATCACTGACTCTCTCTTTGCAAACTACAACACACAAGACGAGTTCTGTTGAGAGGACGCCATCTTACTTCTGACTGATTACAAACTAAGAAGACGCATTGGTCGACATCTAATAGCGATTTTATAGGTCACGCCCATTCTAACAACACACACATTTCCTTGCTGGCACGTCCCAGGTTTCGTAATTTTTAGTGTCTAAAATCAGGTCATTCTTTTTGAAACACCCTGTAAGATTCGCTGAAGACATGTTGACTTCTGTGAAGGTGAATGGACCTATCGAATGGAATGAACATTTTACCGAGTGCAGACTGTGGATTGAGAATGAACCAATGCAGAAGAAAATGATGAGGAGGAGTAGAGATGGAACTACGGGGCGCGCGCGCGCACACATTTCGTGAATTTCGCATTGTTCCGCTCAGCAGGCAGGCTGCTGGCAGTTTTCTCACTGCGAGCTTTCGAGTCGTCATGGACGTTGCAGCTCTCGCCACCAGCGTCCACGAGCTGGCGACCGAGGAGTCCTATTGGGGTCGAACCAGAAGCAGCGGAACGGAGCAGTCATCGGAAGGAGCAAGACGTTGGGAGCTGGCGTTTTTTGAGCGGGAGCGCGAACGAGCAACGAGACAGCGCCATGTCCGTCCAGTTGGAACCATAGCAAAGGGACAGTGGTGCCTTCTACACAGAGCGGTAGCGGCCGGTTTGGTTTATGGCTCTTGTTCAGTATTGTTGCTGTGTTCAGTATTGTTGCTGGAGTGTTGGGACAGTGCCTGCACCTTGTACAGAGTGGCTAGTAAGTTCCTTCGTGCGTGCAATTACGGGTGAACAGCCTGGTATGAGTGTGCATAGGAGACAATGTTTCAGCAATCGACCGCGTTGCCATCATCAGGTGCGCTGATGTACTGACCGGCGGGGGGCCGGCGCCATGTATATATGCGACAATCCCCCTCCCGCTCCCCCCTCAGTCGGTGCGGTCCGCGCCCAGCGCGCGGTCCAGGTGCAGCGTCCGTTCTCCCGCCGTCTGGCCGCTGCGTCCTAGGTCTTCTCGTTCAGGAGGGCCTGCCGGCACCGCTCTCTTTATTCTTCCCTCCTGCCACGAAGCGCCTAGGGAGGAGCGGGAGGGGGGGATTGCCCTATATATATACACTGCTGGCCACCGTAAATGCAACACCAATAAAGACAAGAGGTAGCACAACAAAATTTATTTTGTAGGTAACATGTTGACCAAGTATCAAATGATTACGTTTACAGACGTCTGTGACATGTGGTTCCTGCCAGAATCAGTAACCAGAGTAGCCGCCATTGTTGGAGATCACCGCTGCCACACGTCTCGGCATTGAGTCAAAGAGACGTTGGATGTGTTCCTGGGGTACAGCAGCCCAAGCAGCTTCCACACGTTGCCAAAGATCATCTGGTGTGGCAGCTGGGGATGTAATCTGGGTCACTCGTTGAGCAACCGTGGACCACATGTTTTCTATCGGCGAAAGATCCGGAGAGCGAGCCGGCCAGGGAAGCAATTCAGTCTGGTTATTGACGAAGAACCTTTGGACAATGCGTGCCACGTGTGGTCGCGCATTATCCTGTTGAAATATGGCTGTGGCCGAGCCCTGAAGGTAAGGAAGGACAACTGGCTCCAGCACCTCGGATACGTAGCGCCGGCTATTTAAAGTACCGGCAATGCGTACTAGAGGCGTGCGAGAGTAATATCCAATACCGCCCCATACCAAAATACCCGGTGCAAGACCAGTGTGGCGGTGCATAATGCAGCTGTCCAGCATCCTCTCTCCACGGTGTCTCCACACTCGAATCCGACCATCGTGGTGCTGCAGACAGAAGCGTGCCTCGTCAGTAAAGACAACGTCATTCCATTCTGCCGTCCACATCCGTCTGTCATCACACCATTGGCGACGGAGGTCTGTGGTTCTGCGTCATGGTAGACGAAGCAATGGACGTCTTGCGGACAGACCATTCTCCTGTAAACGGCGTCGAATGGTACGCGCAGACATTGGATGATGCGTTACAGACGCAATGTGCTGTGCTATGGTTCGGGATGTCACTGAGCGATCCGTCACTGCCATGCGCACAATTTGCCTATCAGCAAATGCAGTAGTGCACCGAGGTGAATGCGATCGACCACGTCGGTCCGTCGTACCCTCCTGCATCCAACGGTCACATATCCGCATTACAGTTGTTTGGTTTCGTCCAACACGACTAGCGATTTCTCTGTATGATAATCCACAATCTCGGTAAGCCACTATCCTTCCTCTGTCGAACTCGGATACTTGATCAAAAGATGTTCGCTGTTGTCTACGAGGCATAACTGATCGTCTTGTGAAACAACCACAAGGTAAACACACGTGCCGAACGTACACTCGTCGAAATCGCCAAGCCTTAAATGGCGCTATGAGGTGGCGCCACAGGCGCGCGTGATGTGCGTCTGCGCTGACATTCTAATCAGTTGCATATCTCATCGCTGCAAACTCACGGTGTAAATTTCACTTGATTCGGATGCTTCCTTCAGGGTGTTGCATTTACGGTAGCCTGCAGTGTACATGGCGCCGGCCCACCGCCGGTCAGTACAACAGCGCTCCTGATGATGGCAACGCAGCCGATTGTCGAAATGTTGTGTCCTATGCACATTCATATCAGGCTGTTCACCCGCGATTTATTTCGTCATAACACACGCCTGGAGAAACTGAAGAATCACATGTACAGTTATTGTTCAGAACAGCTGTGTATGCAATACCATTATCCCTACACAGCTCGATGCTACGCCTCCGGCGGTTTGTCGTCGTCCGATAGTCCACTGACGGTCATTGGCTAGAATGCTTGAGGGCGTAAGTCCATTTTCGTGAGGAGTTGCATTGCGCTCCTTTCAGTTCCAAGGTCTGCGGTCAGGATTACAAGGGGTTCGGCTGTAGCCACTCATGTCCGCCTTTTTCCGGTCGTGTTTGGCCAGATATTTCCGACTCTGGCCTGTCCGGCTTTTGTTAGGTCTTTTAGCAACGACGTAGAGAACGCAAAATTGAGGCCCACCCTACATACACAAACACACAGAGCGACAACACTGCCTTGGTCCGCATTGACTGCTACCGCCACGCGGCAGCACAGTTCAGTAGCTGCTGGAGTACCGGTTATTCTTCGCGTTTAACTGTCTCTGATAATACATATCGATAAAACGGATATCGCACTACTGTCAGGAAGTCGTTTCTGAAAGTATTTGTATGGAGTGTAGCCATGTATGGAAGTGAAACATGGACGATAAATAGTTTAGACAAGAACAGAATAGAAGCTTTCGAAATGTGGTGCTACAGAAGAATGCTGAAGATTAGATGGGTAGATCACATAACTAATGAGGAGGTATTGAATAGAATTGGGGAGAAGTGGAGCTTGTGGTACAACTTGACTAGAAGAAGGGATCGGTTGGTAGGACATGTTCCGAGACATTGAGGGATCACCAATTTAGTATTGGAGGGCATCGTGGAGGGTAAAAATCGTAGAGGGAGACCAAGAGATGACTACACTAAGCAGGTTCAGAAGGATGTAGGCTGCAGTACGTACTGGGAGATGAAGAGGCTTGCACAGGATAGAGTAGCATGGAGAGCTGCATCAAACCAGTCTCAGGACTGAAGACCACAAAACAACAACAACAACAGCACTAGAGCAATATGGGACCGCTCAATTGAATGGGAACGTAAAATTCCGCTTCAAAAATTATGTTTCTCGTAAACCGAACCAGACTGACGTTTTCCATCGACACTGGAGGTCGCGTGCAAGACTTGATAATCATTATTTGTTATGGGCTGACTCCAGCTGCACGTTTCAAAAACAGAATTGCAAACACCTTCCGAAAGACCAGAGAAAATGCTCCTAGCTACTCTTCCGAGACATTCCATATATGTTCATGTCTTATGTTTTTCCTCGAAGTTCGAATGAAGAACTTTTGATTTCTTTTGACGCAAGATTATCTTAGGAAGAAAACAGAGTAATTAATTGGTATCATAGCTTCCAAATGATAAGTCTCTTTTATGACTGTATTTCTTCGCTAGAAGCACGTTTAAGGTTTACTTCGCAAACAACTGACTGTAATTTATTACTGATAAATGACTGAGAATACTCAGTTGATTCTATATTTGTTTAAAATGAGTAGTCCGGCTGTTAGTGCAAAATTTGAGGCTGGAACACTATCTGCAGCTCGCCTCTTGATACACTTTCAGGGTGAACGTATCACTGGCGAGCTAACTTCATCATATGTATTTCCATTCCGGATGATGCACGACCAGAGCGGAGGGCATCCGAAGCACTGCCAGGCGAACTTCTTTTTTTCTCTCTCTTGATCAAAATTTGACCACTTGTAGGTCCTCAACCGAAACGTCCGCGACACCTATCCATCATCTCTGTCATATTTTAGTTGTGCTTCCGTTCATGGACCCACACACTTGTCAGTAAGCGCTGTTTCAAAGTAACGTCGCTGGTATCTGATACTGTCCTTCCCTAAACACGGAGAGATGAACAATTATTTGATCAACGCGCAGACCTTTTTCTCCTCCCTGGGCAGTCACGAAGCAACCACGTTGCATTTCGCGTGGGAGCACTATCGCTGTATCAATGATTACGCTGTGATGTTCAAACCTTAAATATCTTAGACGCGTTTAGTTCTGGCCATCTTGTGCTGTGTGCCTTGTAAGTAAGTCTCCGAGTGAAACACTCATCTGCTTTACGTTGGATTCCATTTGGAACCATGTGCTCTTGTTTACTCCACTGCTTTACTGGAGGTCAACTCAATTGTCTTATTGTGTCATACTGCATTTCACGTGGAATGTTATGTACCTTAATTCAGTTCAAATGGCTCCGAGCACTATGGGACTTAACTTCTGAGGTCATCAGTCCCCTAGATATTAGAACTACTTAAACCTAACTAACCTAAGGACATCACACACATCCATGCCCGAGGCAGGATTCGAACCTGCGATCGTAACGGTCCGCGGTTCCAGACTGTAGCGCCTACAACCGCTCGGCCACCCTGGCCGGCCCTTAATTCAGTTATTGCAGTGTATTTTCACTGCAGTGCTGCCTTTCTGTTCACATTACAGACCACGTTGCGGTCATTTGGATTTCTTTGTTAAGGATTTATTTGTCTGAAATTCTGCATTTGTGCATACCTCACTATGCTGTTGTTTCCTGATAGCCTTTGCGCGTATTTTATTTTAATATTGTTTGTTTGTACTAAGTACGATTCTTCATTATAAACCAGACCTGTTTATTATTCAATTTCGTTGTGCAATGTCCATAATTACAAATTTTCACCAGCACAATTCTCAGCTACTTGTACTTGTACCGCGGCTAAATCATTTCTGCGGACACAATGGCACAACCACAGTATCATTTACTGCATTCAGTAACTGCCACGGGCACGTCACAACACGAACACCTTTTAGCTCCGTTAGTGCCTACATTCAGTAATGTCTTTTCCACAACATGACACATCTCGCTACGTGGTCACGCACGTTACACGTGTATTGGTATCTTAATGAGGGTCTTGTAATTTTGTTCAACCGGTAATCACTATCGGTTACACTCTTACACAAACCAACCTCAAATTCAGTCACGTATCCCATCAGGTGTCGCTTACGGCGACCAACACGTGCAGCAACGACGCCTGCTCACCGATCACCGAATCTTCCACAGCGCCACACGCGTGCGCTACGCGCTGCGTCATTTACGTGCTCATATATGAACAGCAAGAGTCGAGGAACGCGCTGTGAAATATTAAACGGACGCGCCGCGGCTTCAACCCGCCTCAACCCGGCGCATAACGCTGGCGAGCAGCCCGCTTCACTCACCGTACGTCCGTGTTGTCTGAGCCGCGGCTCACACACTTGTTTGCACGCGGCCGTTGTTGACAGATAGGCAGACGACAGCTGGGGCGTTTGCACGCCGCGTTACCGTCACACGGCCTGTTGTAAATTAGGAGGCGACCGTGGCCCGGTGATGTAACACGGAGCGTGCGCATACCGGCGCTCCGAAAGCTGCGAAGCCACACAGGTCTCGTCGTATTCAGATACGTCACTATATCCGCAGTAATAACTACACTACTAGCCATTAAAATTGCTACACCGCGGAGGTGACGTGCTACAGACGCGAAATTTAACCGACACGAAGAAGATGCTGTGATGTGCAAATGATTAGCTTTTCAGAGCTTTCACGCGAGGCTGACGCCGGTGGCGACACCTACAACGTGCTGACACGAGGAAAGTTTCCTACCGATTTCTCATACACAAACAGCAGTTGACCGGCGTTGCCTGGTGAAACGTTGTTGTGATGCCTCGTGTAAGGAGGAGAAATGCGTACCATCACGTTTCCGATTTTGATAAATGTCGGATTGTAGCCTATCCCATTGCGGTTTGTCGTGTCGCGACATCGCTGCTCGCGTTGATCGAGATCCAATGACTGTTAGCAGAATATGGAATCAGTGGGTTCAGGAGCGTAATACGGAACGACGTGCTGGATCCCAACGGCCTCGTATCACTAGCAGTCCAGATGACAGGCATCTTATCTGCATGGCTGTAACGGATCTTGCAGCCACGTCTCGATTCCTGAGTCAACAGATGGGGACGTTTGCAAGACAACAACCATCTACACGAACAGTTCGACGACGTTTGCAGCAGCATGGACTATCAGCTCGGAGATCATGGCTGCGGTTACCCTTGACGCTGCATCACAGACAGGAGCACCGGCGATGGTGTACTCAACGACGAATCTGGGTGCATGAATGGCAAAACGTCATTTTTCGGATGAATCCAGGTTCTGTTTACAGCATCATGATGGTCGCATCCGTGTTTGGCGACATCGCGGTGAGCGCACATTGGAAGCGTGTATTCGTCATCGCCATACTGGCGTATCACCCGGCGCGATGATATGGGGTGCCATTCGTTACACGTCTCTGTCACCTCTTGTTCGCATTGACGGCACTTTGAACAGTGGACGTTACATCTCAGATGTGTTACGACCCGTGTCTCTACCCTTCATTCGATACCTGCGAAACCGTACGTTTCAGCAGGATAATGCACGACCGCATGTTGCAGGTCCTGTACGGGCCTTTCTGGATACAGAAAATGTTCGACTGCTGCCCTGGCCAGCACATTCTCCAGATCTCTCACCAACTGAAAACATCTGGTCAATGGTGGCCGAGCAACTGGCTCGTCCCAATACGCCAGTCACTACTGTTGATGAACTGTGGTATCGTGTTGAAGCTGCATGGGCAGCTGTAGCTGTACACGTCATCCAAGCTCTGTTTGACTCAATGCCCAGGCGTATCCAGGCCGTTATTACGACCAGAGGTGGTTGTTCTGGGTACTGATCTGTCAGGATCTATGCATCCAAACTGCGTGAAAATGTTTTATAATATATTTGTCCAATGAATACCCTTTAATCATCTGCATGTCTTCTTGGTGTAGCCAGTCGTGTACTTTGTCACAAAAGCCTGCACTGATAGCGAATATCCGCATTTTCGCGGGTATATCGGCGGATGTCCGCAAGAATAATTACTTTCTTGTAACATACTGACCAAAAACCTGTGTGTCCTTTCGGGGCTCGAACCTGTAAGATTTGCCTTTCGCGGGCAACTGTTACACCGACTGCGCAATCTAAGCACAACTCCCGAGCCGCCTTCACATGTCTACTTGTACGTCTTCACCTACCTCCAAACTTCTCCATCATATCTTGTGGGACTAGCACTCCTGGAACTTCAATTTAGAAGGTGGTAGACGTATTGGCGTCAGTGCTATGGGTTTCTTACAATTTTATTGTTTACTTTCTCAAATTTGCAACTAAAAGCAGTGCATACAAGAAATCAACAAAGCATAAAGCAAATTTTCTGCAAGAAGAGCTATACAGATATCAAATGGCATAGTGTAAAAAATTGTATTTTTTGATATAAAATTTACACTGCTTTAGTTTAACTATAATTATTATTGTTATTATTATTGTTGAAACTGCATGGAAGACTAAAACTGTGTGCTCGACCGACACTCGAACTCGGGACCTTTGCCTTTGGCGGGCAAGTGCTCTACCGTTTCAAATCGGCGCGCACTCCGCTGCAGAGTGAAAATTTCGTTCTGGAAACATCCCCCAGGCTGTGACAAAGCCATGTCTCCGCAACATCCTTTCTTCCAGGAGTGCTAGTTCTGCAAGGTCTGCAGGAGAGCTTCTGTAAAGTTTGCAGGGAGACGAGGTACTGGCAGAATTGAAGCTGTGAGGATTGGTCGCGAGTCGTGCTTGGGTAGCTCTGTCGGATGTCGGCACGGTAGCTCAGCGTGTTCGGTCAGAGTCTGTTCAAAATGGATCAAATGGCTCTGAGCACTATGGGACTTAACATCTGAGGTCATTAGTCCCCTACAACTTAGAACTACTTAAACCTGACTAACCTAAGGACATCACACACATCCATGCCCGAAGCAGGATTAGAAGCTGCTACCGTAGCTGTCGCGCGGTTCCAGACTGCAGCGCCTAGAACCGCTCGGCCACCCCGGCCGGCCTCAGATTCTCTGTAAAAAAAAAAAAAAGGGGGGGGGGGGGGAGAAAGGACAAACACTGAACTACTTCAATGCATGTCATGTGACGTCCGCTACGACTAGATAACAGGAAAAAAAAAGTCGGTAGAGTACTTGCCTGCGGAAGGTAAAGGTCCCGAGTTCCAGTCTCGGTTCGGCACACAGTTTTAATCTGCCACGAAGTTTCAAATCAGCGCACACTCCGCTGCTGAGTGAAAATTTCATTATGATGTTTTTATTATTATTGTTATTATTATTGTTATTATTATTGTTGTTGTTACACGCTTTTGCTCTTAAAGGCAGTATTTGAACTTCAATGTTACATGGTTTTGCAATTTTTTCATGTTTCCTTCATTTAGTTTTTCCACAATCTCTTCATTCTCGTGTTCTGTGCTCCTGTTTCCTTTGCTCTGTCCATATTTCCCCTCGTTTTCGTGTTTCTGTATTTGTCTCTTCCATTTATCGTTTACTTATTGAGGCCTGATTCTAGTCTTGTTCTGTATTTTGAAACCACGTAGTGTGTTGAAGCTGTCCAGTAGTTGGGTTATCTCCAGCTTGACGTCAGCGGCCAGACCAACGTGACGGCCCGCTAGTGTGTCGTACCAGGTGCTGGAGAAATCATTGATAGCGGATATCGCAATTTATCGTCCTCGCTGTCATATGACATATATATCGCACATTCTCTCTATCTCTGAATTTCTCGGGACTTCGAGGTACAGTTAACCACAGCATTTCATAACATCTCAGTAAACTGACGTATCATTCTTTGGTATTTCCATATAGGTTCATACCAGACTTTATAGAGCTACAGCATAAAATAGTACACAGATGATTAGATGTTCTTCTGATCTTCACCTACCTACCCACTACTACTACTACTACTACTACTACTACTACTACTACTACTTCCAAACGTTCGCAGAAAGATACCTTGTAAATTATGGTAATCTTTCCGAAATACGTGACTTTCATGTATAGCGATGCTTTTCGAATGCGGCAAATCAGTTGTACAACGAGTCGTGCTCCACGTATTCCTCCATAGAAAAATGGATGAGCGAGTTTCCGGATCGCATGAAACAAGACCATAAACACTGTAAGAACTTCGTGTTCATACAAACATTGATGACAGATTTACTCATCATGACGCCAAATCGTTTATCTCGTATCAATTAATTAATATTAACCCTACCATAATCGCCAAAGTAACATGTTTCACCTGCTGTTGAATGTGTTTTTACGTACTCTACAGCAAAGCGACCATTCATTGGCAAAACGAAACCACGACTGATTCCTAATTCTTCCCCAATCGGGACACGTGCTCCACCTCTCATTACTTCGCTGTCGACGGAACGTGGTCTTGCCCCGGTGACAGACTAACTTAAGTGTCCTCCTTGTCGAACAGAATTGTAAGTGACGGACTACTTGTTTTGCCACGCTTAACGGGTTTGCTGTTAATCTCAGACTCCTTTGTGGCGAAAGAAACAAGTGGCAGGCTTTATGCGAAAGCACCGTCACAGCTTTTACACAGTAGATAAGGCTTATCAGTAGCTTCAGCGGAGCCGTTAATGCATCTCCTTCTAACGTAGCTACATAAAGAAAGCAGTCACTCTCTTTGTGTGAATATTAAGGTGACACCTCATTTAAGATACGTCGGAACAATAGACTGCGTTGCATTGCTCGGTTACATTGCTGTATGTTTAATTTCCCACTTTAATAATCGGCCACACATGTGACAGAGACGAGTGTTGAGAACGACTGTACGTATGTGACTCTTCCATTTTACGTCCCCACAAAGTGTTACAGCTAGGTATTTGTATATGTTGACCAATGCCAACTGTGGCTCGTTAGTACTGGAGTCATAGGATATTACAGTGTTCCGTTTCGCGCACAATTTTACAGTTCTGAACATTTAAAGGAAATTGCCAACTTTAGCACCACTTTCAGATCTGATCAAGATCTGACTGAATACTTGTGCAGTTTTTTTTCAGACAGTTCTGCAGTACCTGCGAAAAGTCCAAGGTCACTACTAATACTTTCTGCAAGGTCATTACTACAGAACATGAACAGTACGGGTCGCAACACACTTACTTGGGGCACACCCACAGTTACATCTGTCGATGACTCCCCATCCGAGATAACATGCTGCAACCTCCTTATCGACAATCCGTAAGACCAGTCACAAATTTCTCGTGATGCCCCATACGACCTCTCTTTCGATAATAAGTATCTATGTGGTCAAGAGTCAAATGCTTTTCGGAAATCGAAAAATACCCCATCTATCAGACTGCACTGATCCGTGGCTTTCAGCGTGTCATTTGAGGGAAGTGATGGTTGGGTGTTTCACATTGTTGAAGTTTTCAGTATCCGTGCTACTTGGCATGACATAATGCAATAACATGTATGATTATTATTGTTCCTGTTATTGTTGATCGCATCAAATGCAAATACGTGAATATCGTAAAAATTGAACGTAACTTTCAACAAGCAAGTAATTTACAACAATGAATTTTCACTCTGGAACGGAATATGCACTGATATGAAACTTCCTGGCAGTTTGAAACTGTGAGCTGCAGCGGGATTCGAATTTGGGGCCTCTGCCTTTCGGGGACAGGTGCTCTACCGACGCAGCTATTTTTCTTTATAATTTTACTAAAATATGGTGAATCACAAATCTTATTTGGTTTTTTCAGTCTTTCGCGATACGGAATTCTGTGGAACGTGAAATTCCACGCTGTGACGTCATAAAACTCGACTGACCAATCGCCCGCGAACGCTTTCTGGTCCCGCGAAAGGACGGCTTTACTGACCTCGGCTACAAAGGCTGGGATACACTGAGGTCACAAAAGTTCTGGGCTAGCAATGTACACATACAGAGACGGCTAGAAAATCGCATACACAACGTGTAGAAGAGCAGTGCGTTGCCTGAGCTGTCATCTGTACTCGGGTGATTCATGGTAAAAGGTTTCCCACGTGATTGTTGCCACACGACGGGAATTAATGTCAGATAATAGCTCTTATCAAGGACAACGCAGTGGCCGGTGACCTTTACTTAACGACCGAGAGCAGCAACGTTTGCGTAGTTGTCAGCGCTAACAGACAAGCAATACGGCGTGAACTATCCGCAGGAGCCGGCCGCTGTGGCCGAGCGGTTCTAGGCGCTTCAGTCCGGAACTTCGCTGCTGCTACGGTCGCAGTTTCGAATCCCGCCTCCAGCATGGATGTGTGTGATGTCCTTAGGCTAGTTAGGTTAAAGTAGTTCCAAGTCTATGAGACTGATGACCTCAGATGTTAAGTCCCATAGTGCTTAGAGCCTTTTTTTTTTATTCGCAGGGATCAATGCGTGACGTACGACCGAAGTATCTGTTAGAACAATGCGGCGAAATATGGCCTCAGTTGGCTAAGGCAGCTGATGACCGACGCGACTGCCTTTGCTACGAGCACGACATCACCTGCAGCGCCTCTCCTGGGTTCTTGACCGTATCGGTTGTACCCTAGACGACTGGAAAACCGTGGCCGATTTTAGTTGGTAAGAGCTAATGGCAGGTTCAAGTGTGGCGCAGACCCAAAGAGCCAAGTCATCAACAAGGCACTGTGCGCGCTCGTGGTGCTTCCATAACGACTGTGTGTACATGGAATGAACCAAGTACTCTGGTCCAACTGAAGCGATCACTGACTGGAAACCGCTATGTTCCGCTAGGTAGAGACTGTTTGCGGCATTGGCAACACTTTCGCAATTATGGACGGCTATAGTGGCAGCATGGCTCAATATTTCTGCAACGATTTGTTGAGTCCAGGCCACGTCGAGTTCCTGCAGTAATCTGGGCAAAAGGAGAAAGGAGGTCCGACACGATATTGGGAGTTATCCCATGATTTTTGTCACCTCAGTTTAAGACATTCCCCATGTCGAGACGCTATGATGAACGAGGTTTGGGTTCAGATCTCGTCTGGTATAGTTTGAGCTCTCGGCAAGGTTGAGGTTGGGCTCTCGGTAAGGCTGAGGTTGAGGTTGGGCTCTCGGTAAGGCTGAGGTTGAGGTTGGGCTCTCGGTAAGGCTGAGGTTGAGGTTGGGCTCTCGGTAAGGCCGAGGTTGAGGTTGGGCTCTCGGTAAGGCCGAGGTTGAGGTTGGGCTCTCGGTAAGGCCGAGGTTGAGGTTGGGCTCTCGGTAAGGCCGAGGTTGAGGTTGGGCTCTCGGTAAGGCCGAGGTTGAGGTTGGGCTCTCGGTAAGGCCGAGGTTGAGGTTGGGCTCTCGGTAAGGCCGAGGTTGAGGTTGGGCTCTCGGTAAGGCCGAGGTTGAGGTTGGGCTCTCGGTAAGGCCGAGGTTGAGGTTGGGCTCTCGGTAAGGCCGAGGTTGAGGTTGGGCTCTCGGTAAGGCCGAGGTTGAGGTTGGGCTCTCGGTAAGGCCGAGGTTGAGGTTGGGCTCTCGGTAAGGCCGAGGTTGAGGTTGGGCTCTCGGTAAGGCCGAGGTTGAGGTTGGGCTCTCGGTAAGGCCGAGGTTGAGGTTGGGCTCTCGGTAAGGCCGAGGTTGAGGTTGGGCTCTCGGTAAGGCCGAGGTTGAGGTTGGGCTCTCGGTAAGGCCGAGGTTGAGGTTGGGCTCTCGGTAAGGCCGAGGTTGAGGTTGGGCTCTCGGTAAGGCCGAGGTTGAGGTTGGGCTCTCGGTAAGGCTGGGCTCCACTACTACAGAATGGGACGTTTCCTGCTGTAACCTCCCCAAGTTGGCATGTAATGCAGCTGGTCAGTGTTCCGCGGTCTTCTCTGATCGCCAAGAAAAACGGTTCGCAGGCTGCACCGAGCGGCAGGGACAAAGCTGGCTGGCGTCATCCGCAACGGCTGCGCTGGCTTTCACGCGGTTAGGTCGCCGCTGGCAGGGAAGAAGCGGCCGATTTCCGGCGGTCGTGCGCGCGCTCTTCCGGAACGTGCCGGCGCGGCCGATGGTCGAGTGGCGGCAGCTGCAGAGGCGGAGGCGGGGGCGGCCGCAAGTAGAGCGTGGCGTGGGAGGCGGCGGCGGCAGCGGCGACGCTTGCCGACAATGGCTGTCCTGTGTGCCGGCCGCTCTCAGCACAGATGCCCGCTTCTTACTACTCTCCCCACAAACGGCTTCTTCCTAGAAACGAGGCACCGCCTGTTCCAAAAGAACATTCCCAGTTGCTCGTACGACGACGCCAAGGATAAATACGGTAACTGGAGCAGTCATTCTCTCAGAATTATTAGCGTCTTTTGATAGAACGAACAATGACAAAATACTGGATGTTTCAAAGAGAACAACCTTATTTTTGATGCTAATAATTACGAAAAGTGGGACGTGCTGGCAAGGAAATGTGCTGTTACAATGGCCATGGTCTAGAGTTTCAGAAAAGCGCCGCTGGATGTCACTCAATGCCTCTTCTCAGTCAGTCAGAAGCAAGAGGGCGTTTTGTGCTGCAGTTTGCATAGAGTGACAGTCAGTGATTTCGGTTCAGCGTGCTTTTTCGTCAAAGTTTCGGCATTGATCCGCCAGCACCCGAAAACATTCGTCATCGGTATCGCCAGTAAAAAAAAAAAGACAGGATGCTGGAGGATGCCTGTGCAGAGGTATGAGTCCAGTAGCACTTCCGACAACAAGGTGGAAAGAATTCGGAAAACGTTTGAGCGGAGTCCGCGGAAATCTACTCGCTGAGCAAGCACAGAACTGGCACTGCGTCATACGACTCTCTGGCCAGTGTTAAGGTGTCATTTAGTCTATAAACCGTACAGAACACAATTAGTGCAAGCTCTTCGAGTTGGTGATGAAACGAAACGTGTAAGTAGGCTGTTTAGGTTTTTATGTTCGTAACGCCACATAGCGCTCTGTATGAAAATCACTGACTCTGCTGTGTGCAGTCTGTAGCTGGTTGGACTCATTGTTGGAATAATTGCTTGTGTAGTGTTGAGCTGTTGGATGTGAACAGCACACAGCGTTGTACAGTTGGAGGTGAGCCGCCAGCGGTGGTGGATTTGGGGGGGGGGGGGGTGAGAGAGAGAGAGAGAGAGAGAGAGAGAGAGAGAGAGAGAGAGAGAGAGAGAGAGAGAGAGAGAGAGAGAGAGAGGGAGGGAGGGAGGGAGGGAGAGAGGGAGAGAGAGAGAGAGAGAGAGAGAGAGAGATGCCCGAGTTTTGAGAGGTTGCTGTAAGCGGACGATCTGGACGTGTGCCCGCCAAAAAAATGGTTCAAATGGCTCTGAGCACTATGGGACTCAACTGCTGTCGTCATAAGTCCCCTAGAACTTAGAACTACTTAAACCTAACTAACCTAAGGACAGCACACAACACACAGCCATCACGAGGCAGAGAAAATCCCTGACCCCGCCGGGAATCGAACCCGGCAACCCGGGCGTGGGAAGCGAGAACGCTACCGCACGACCACGAGATGCGGGCGTGTGCCCGCCAGAAAAAGGAAATTTGTGAAGATGGATGTCATGAATTGATATATATATATATATATATATATATATATATATATATATATACTCCTGGAAATGGAAAAAAGAACACACTGACGCCGGTGTGTCAGACCCACCATACTTGCTCCGGATACTGCGAGAGGGCTGTACAAGCAATGATCACACGCACGGCACAGCGGACACACCAGGAACCGCGGTGTTGGCCGTCGAATGGCGCTAGCTGCGCAGCATTTGTGCACCGCCGCCGTCACTGTCAGCCAGTTTGCCGTGGCATACGGAGCTCCATCGCAGTCTTTAACACTGGTAGCATGCCGCGACAGCGTGGACGTAAACCGTATGTGCAGTTGACGGACTTTGAGCGAGGGCGTATAGTGGGCATGCGGGAGGCCGGGTGGACGTACCGCCGAATTGCTCAACACGTGGGGCGTGAGGTGTCCACAGTACATCGATGTTGTCGCCAGTGGTCGGCGGAAGGTGCACGTGCCCGTCGACCTGGGACCGGACCGCAGCGACGCACGGATGCACGCCAAGATCGTAGGATCCTACGCAGTGCCGCAGGGGACCGCACCGCCACTTCCCAGCAAATTAGGGACACTGTTGCTCCTGGGGTATCGGCGAGGACCATTCGCAACCGTCTCCATGAAGCTGGGCTACGGTCCCGCACACCGTTAGGCCGTCTTCCGCTCACGCCCCAACATCGTGCAGCCCGCCTCCAGTGGTGTCGCGACAGGCGTGAATGGAGGGACGAATGGAGACGTGTCGTCTTCAGCGATGAGAGTCGCTTGTGCCTTGGTGCCAATGATGGTCGTATGCGTGTTTGGCGCCGTGCAGGTGAGCGCCACAATCAGGACTGCATACGACCGAGGCACACAGGGCCAACACCCGGCATCATGGTGTGGGGAGCGATCTCCTACACTGGCCGTACACCACTGGTGATCGTCGAGGGGACACAATAGTGCACGGTACATCCAAACCGTCATCGAACCCATCGTTCTACCATTCCTAGACCGGCAAGGGAACTTGCTGTTCCAACACGACAATGCACGTCCGCATGTATCCCGTGCCACCCAACGTGCTCTAGAAGGTGTAAGTCAACTACCCTGGCCAGCAAGATCTCCGGATCTGTCCCCCATTGAGCATGTTTGGGACTGGATGAAGCGTCGTCTCACGCGGTCTGCACGTCCAGCACGAACGCTGGTCCAACTGAGGCGCCAGGTGGAAATGGCATGGCAAGCCGTTCCACAGGACTACATCCAGCATCTCTACGATCGTCTCCATGGGAGAATAGCAGCCTGCATTGCTGCGAAAGGTGGATATACACTGTACTAGTGCCGACATTGTGCATGCTCTGTTGCCTGTGTCTATGTGACTGTGGTTCTGTCAGTGTGATCATGTGATGTATCTGACCCCAGGAATGTGTCAATAAAGTTTCCCCTTCCTGGGACAATGAATTCACGGTGTTCTTATTTCAATTTCCAGGAGTGTATATATATAAATGATGACTTTTGAACATTATTTATGTTCATCTGTAGTTACTGCCTTCAATGGTTAGAATATTTTATTTGCTGGCAGTATTGGCGCTCACTGCATTGCAGTAGTTCGAGTAACTAAGATTTTTGTGTGGTAAGTGATTCATGAGAGGTATAGGTTATTGTTAGTCAGGACCATTCTTTTGTAGGGATTATTGAAAGTCAGATTGCGTTGCGCTAAAAATATTGTGTGTCAGTTTAGTGTTGATCAGAATAAGTAAAGACCGAAATGTCTGAATACGTTCAGTTTTAATCAGCTGTCTTTGTATCAAACAATGTAGAAGTTTACCAGCACAGCCCTTCATAATTTTTGTAAGGGGATGTTACAAAGGGGATGACTTCAGCAATGCTCTGCCAGAGGACATGGAAGACGATACATTTTCACGAGGGTTAATTTTTAGTAATGAAGCCACGTTTCATGTTAGCGGTAAAGTAAACTCACACAGCGTTCGCATATATGGACGCCAAAACCCTAATCACATTATTGACGACGAAAGAGACTCACATAAGGAGAAGACAGCGACTGGCATGAGTTATCTTCAAATGCTGCAGAACTGGCTTTTTCCAACAACTTCCGGAGGACTCGGATGATTTCATCGTCCTGCAAAAATGGAACCCCACCACACAGGCACAACAACATACGTGCGTTTCTCAATGACACTGGCTCAATGTTGGTTAGGGCGCGCGGGACCCCGAGACATTGCCCTGCACTTTTCGCCTTCATGATCGCCAGACACAACCCCATGCGATTTTTTTCTTGTGGAGATGTGTGAAAGGAACTGTGTTCATCTCCCATTTACCTCATCACACAAAAGAACAGAACAACAGCCGCCATAACTTCTGGAAAAGCAGTTACATTTTGTACAGTATGACGAATTTAGCTGTCGTTTAGGTGTTTGTGCTGTTGCTCGTGGACGCAGAGTATTAGCAACAGTACAGGGTTATTACAAATGATTGAAGCGATTTCACAGCTCTACAATAACTTTATTATTTGAGGTATTTTCACAATGCTTTGCACACACATACAAAAACTCAAAAGGTTTTTTTAGGTATTCACAAATGTTCGATATGTGCCCCTTTAGTGATTCGGCAGACATCAAGCCGATAATCAAGTTCCTCCCACACTCGGCGCAGCATGTTCCCAACCAATAAGTTCGAAAGCATCGTTGATGCGAGCTCGCAGTTCTGGCACGTTTCTTGGTAGAGGAGGTTTAAACACTAAATCGTTCACATAACCCCACAGAAAGAAATCGCATGGGGTTAAGTAGGGAGATCGTGGAGGCCATGACATGAATTGCTGATCATGATCTCCACCACGACCGATCCATCAGTTTTCCAATCTCCTGTTTAAGAAATGCCGAACATCATGATGGAAGTGCGGTGGAGCACCATCCTGTTGAAAGATGAAGTCGGCGCTGTCGGTCTCCAGTCGTGGCATGAGCCAATTTTCCGCGGGCTACGCGTGAAACTTGCCCGCACGCGTTCAACCGTTTCTTCGCTCACTGCAGGCCGACCCGTTGATTTCCCCTTACAGAGGCATCCAGAAGCCTTAAACTGCGCATACCATCGCCGAATGGAGTTAGCAGTTGGTGGATCTTTGTTGAACTTCGTCATGAAGTGTCGTTGCACTGTTATGACTGACTGATGTGAGTGCATTTCAAGCACGACATACGCTTTCTCGGCTCCTGTCGCCATTTTGTCTCACTGCGCTCTCGAGCGCTGTGGCGGCAGAAACCTGAAGTGCGGCTTCAGCCAAACAAAACTTTATGAGTTTTTCTACGTATCTGTAGTGTGTCGTGACCATATGTCAATGAATGGAGCTACAGTGAATTTATGAAATCTCTTCAATCATTTGTAATAGCCCTGTATAGCTTAAGATTTTAGATTGTGAGTGTTTTGTAATATATCCCATGTTTGTCATATGTTTGTATCAGTAAGTGTGGCGTTTTCAAATCACGTCATCTTTCTGAAACACCCTGTAGAGCATTTGGCCTTCACAGGGTCGGGATGTTATTCTCAATTTCGCAGAGTTAGTTGCAGAAGGTGGCCGGAGAAGAGTGACTAAAAATCAGAAGTATGTCTGGCACTTGGCTGAAATCGGGAACAGTCACATGAAGTCCCTGGCTCGTGTGATGCGATCTTTGTCTCGACCGACAGATTTGCGAAAGCGTTGTTAAAGATTCGACTGCAGCTAAATATCTGTGACAAGCAAGAATATGAATATCGTTGTGTATGACTTCGTACAGGATGACAAGGAGAGGTGGGCTGCAGAGTAGTGTAGCGACCGGTGTCGTAGGAGTTGAAACGTTTAGCGAACAAGTTAACATAGTAAACAGAAGATTTACTTAACTCTTATTCCCCGAATGTATGAAGGCTCATTACAAGAAATGTAGTCCAGCTATGAATGTTAGAAGGAAGAAGCACAGACGAAGGTCTTATAAAATGGTTGGTTCAAATGGCTCTGAGCACTATGGGGCTTAACATCTGTGGTCATCAGTCCCCTAGAACTTAGAACTACTTAAACCTAACTAACCTAAGGACATCACACACATCCATGCCCGAGGCAGGATTCGAACCTGCCGCCGTAGCGGTCGCGCGGTCGCAGACTGTAGCACCTAGAACGAAGGTCTTATAGCGTAGTGGTTCCAGGTGCGTGTGTCGAGCGGCTGCCACTGGCCATCCCATATCGCGGCAGCAGAGGACATTCCTGGCACTGTGGCTCAGTGGACGCGCACCATTGGCTCCGCTAGATCGCTCGCGGCCGCTTCCGCTGTCGAACGGAAACTTGCATTCCGTTATCAACGTAACGACGCACGTGGAGTAGCATCGGTACGTGATAGCAAAAATATGATGGTTGCTCACTTCATTCGCAGCAGTGTAAGTTGTGCTCTTAGATTCCAACCTCATCATACCCTCGAAAATCGCGATACATTCCGAATAAGCATAAATATTGGTAACAAGCAATACTTCGAACATGATTGGCCCCCGTTTGATACACACCAATTTAAGTTGTACTCCTAGGTTACTACCTTACCACATCCTCGGAAATAGCGGCGTATTTAAAAAAACGATCAACTATTTGTGATATAACGTTCTTTATAAAGGTTTTGGTGTTTTCGTCTGCCAATGAATATGCAATGCGTAATGTTTGTCTTACACAAATTTACCGTGTCATGTGTCGAGTAAATGACTTACTCTGCAAAACCAAAACGCGATTTTCATAATGAAATCAATCCCTTTGAAATTTACCCAGTCTCGTGAGCACTGAGTGCAATAAACTGGTAAAATTCCCTATGCAAATAAACAATGAAATACATTTTCCTTAGCCCTTGAGTCGCAACGGATGTTGTCTTGGTATTGTGTTCTCTCCACAGTAGCCATAGGAAATATGCAATCTTGACACGGTGAAGTGCAATGCCGGCCGTAAAATAGCTTAATACAAATAATATCAGTAGATTCGTTGATAAATGAATAACCTTGCAGAAGTTCAGAGAAAATACTGGATATTCGTTCAGCACTGTGCAAAACTGCCCGCATTAAAGCTGTCACAAACATCAATACTCTTGTGATTCTGGCACATTAATATTTTTCTGATTCTGATTAAAAATCCTTTCTTTTAAAAAATATTAATTGGATTTAAATAAACATGACATGGGAAAGGATGAGGCACTGGTAAGGACGTATGCTAAGACCGAATCTTCAGTTCAAAAATTGTGTTCAAGATAACGTTTCACTATCACAAAATTTGATATTTAATGTAAAATGTTAACTTCAAAAACAGTGAAGTTCTCAAGTGTTCAACAATTCTCACTTACTGTCGTAATTAAAAACACTTGGTTTGTGAAATGACAAAAAGTCTGACATTGTTTGATAAAACAGATTCCAAAATTTAAGTTCCCTATATCAGGATTACGTAACACACAAAATATTACAAATCGGGTATACCTAATCAACCAGTACATTAAATCTGATGGAAGATACTTGGTTCCTACATTCAAGGGTCGGCACTGTAAATATTAGTAAATGCCACATTGCATTGCTGCATACTTGAAACTAAATATACAAAATTTCATTACCTAATAAATTCGTTCCAATTGCTTTACCTTTGAGTTATAGTATAAATTCGTCACTCTTCTATAATTGCCATGGACAATGGTCAATACTGTTAACGATCAGTATAATTTGGATTCTTTATGATCTTATAGCCTTACAAATTAATGACACACACTTTACACTTTCATAGAAATAACTACGACCTAACATTTACGGGCTCTGTGTGAGAACAAAGAATACCTTTCATCACTTCATTTTATAAAAACTGTATTATGCTACGTCCATAGACCAACAACTAAATTCTCACAGCTAACCACTAGCTTTAAGTCTTACACCCTACCTATGACAGAGTGCAACGGCAACTGCTACTGCGCACCGCACGCCCCTACTTACAGTCTATTCTGCCACTCAGGCAACATCTTTAGTTCACTGGTGTCAAAGATACACTCTCTTCTACATATGACAATCGTTTCAGGTAATTTTTCTTGAATTATATTACTTAATCGGGCACCACGTACAAATTGACCACTCACAGTGACAAAAGGGACATAAATGTCAGTGCAGATTGTTCCTCTCACAGCAAATTTATCTTTCGGTTTTAATCAAGAGTGAAGTCATAAAATGAAAGGAACTCATTACTGCCGGCTGCGGTGGTCTAGCGGTTCTGGCGCTGCAGTCCGGAACCGCAGGACTGCTACGGTCGCAGGTTCGAATCCTGCCTCGGGCATGGGTGTGTGTGTGGTGTCCTTAGGTTAGTTAGGTTTAAGTAGTTCTAAGTTCTAGGGGACTTATGACCTAAGATGTTGAGTCCCATAGTGCTCAGAGCCATTTGAATCATTTGAACTCATTACTGAGAGCGCACATTCTTATATACAAATAACATCGTATTTTGGAGAAAATATTTCAGTTAAAATTTTTGGGACATTGTTCCGGAAAACAGCGATCTGTAAGTATTCTCCACTCTCGCGGTAGCGTTCTCGCTTCCCGAGCCCGGGGTCGATTCCCGGCGGGGTCAGGGATTTTCACCTGCCTCGAGATGACTGGGTGTTTGTGTTGTCCTCATCATTTCATCATCATCCAGGAAAGCGGCGAAATTGGACTGAGCTAAGGTTGGGAAATTGTACGGGCGCTGATAACCACGCAGTTGAGCGCCCCACAAACCAAACATCATCATTATCATCATCATCAGTATTCTCCACGCCAGCAATTCCTACTTTCACTAAGAAACGTACATCTGATGATGATCTCTTAGAAGATCGAAACCAGTCACCTGAAAATAAAAATTAACAACTTGTATGCGATGACGATTGTGTTTATTAAATAATTTATAATACTTCTGTTACCTGAATAAGAAGCTCCCAGAATGTATTACAAACATAAGGAAAGAGCCCTTACCTAACATTGAAACTACACTCTTCCACTCCACGACAGCAGATCACGAACAGCACGACCATAAGGAACACTTGACAGATATGGTTTAAGAATCATATTGGTTTAAAAACCGTTCATGGTCAGTTTTCTTAGGACTTTTACAAATGATGTCATTAAATGATATTTAATTATAATAAATCGCACATACAGTGGTACATCTTCATTGCGACTTCGCTGAAACGGCATATTGTCGTGACTCGCACATTATGAATCGGAAACTACTGAAATATGATGAATTCAATATGGCGGCTCAAAAGCAGCGAGCAAGGGACGCAAAGCTACCGCTTTCTGATTTCAGTGGAGTGCCAGACGAGCTCCCGATTTTTAGTCCTTCGTGGGCGGATGGCCTTTCCGGCACTTCTCCACCCTGCCATTGAATAACCGTCCTGACCAAATAAAATAATTTATTTTTATTTTAAAAGCTCTCACTACTAATCTAGTTTTTACCAACTTGTTGACTGTAGTTTGGTTGACCTGGAGCGCTATTTATTCACTTCTTGTGCTGTTTAAGCGATCAGGCGCAGTGTTGAGACTAAATACCAAAGACAGAAGTTTACGTACACTCTGTCCTTCCAACAGCATCATTTATTTTACGTAGTCAGCTTTCAGGTTTTGGAGTGTACCTTGGTCTATTTCCTGTGAGACAGTGCGTGTCCCACATACGATAAAACCAGAGTTTCTGTTTCCGACAAAGAAAATCACTTATATTGACAACTCATCCACAAGGGTAAGATGTTTCACTAATCTGAGCACTCTGATTTCAAATCAGATCAGCAGTTTAACCTTAAGCGGATATGCGCTGCGGGAAGCTCGCCGTTTCGCAGTAGTGTGTAAATGGTTCAGAGGTAACAGTTCAATTAGCTAATGGCGTTGTCGGGTCGCTTTGTCTCCTTATCCACACTTGAACCACTGGGGGCTTCCAGGAACAGCTTAATTGTATGCGGCGCCTGCAGGAGTTACCGCTTCTCAGAAACACAACAGGGGGATCGAACGGCCTTACCGAATGCCCAGCCCAAACTCATTCAGTAGTGAAATAGAGACGAAACTAGTAGAGCTTAGTACTGCAAAGGCATCTATACCGGAAGACTTAGATGTAAAATTATAGAGAGATTAAGCCGAATTTCTCCCCTTCTGGTAGAAGATCATCGCAGGTTGCTGGAGCAACGAAGGGTACCAACTAACCGGAAAAAAGCGCAGGTCATTCACGTTTTCAAGGGAAGTCGTAGGACAGGTGTACACAATTTTAGGCCTATATCGCTCACGTCATTCTGCTGTAGTATTAAGGAATATGTTTTATACTCATATATTAAAAAATTTTTGGTGAACGAAAATCTCCTCTACAGAAAAACTTCTCATGGATTCCGAAGCTCGTCCGTGAGATATAGAGTGCTGCAGACACTGGCGCTCAGGCTAATTCTGTATTCCTTGATTTCAGGTAATCACATGATACAGTTCCTCGCTGTTGTTAAGTAGAGGAAAAAAAACCAAAAACCAAAAACAAAAAAACAAAAACAAAAAGAAAACAAACAAAAAAAACGAGCTTACCGATTATCGTACCAGATTTGTGACCGGATTCAAATCTTCCTTGCAGTTAGGGCTTATGTGGTGTGCATAGTTCCGCGTAGTCAGCGCGTACACAAGTTTCCCACTAGAGCGCGCCCCCCTAAGCACAACAGCGCAGGCGCAGCGCTCGTCTGTCTTCGCACTACGAGATGGCGCTGCCACAGAGACCGACCAAATTCTGCTTCCGCCGAACGCGTATTAATATGTAACGCAGCCAATGAGATTGCTGCTAACCTAGAACCTTTTCTCCTCGCGGATCACACTTGTGCAGTGATACATGAACGCGCGAGGTATTATAACGAGTGTACAGACCTCCGATTAGTCAGTCTGCTTTTGTCTGTACCAGTCTGTGCGATTTCCGCATTAGTCTGTACCAGTCTGTGCGATTTCCGCATTAGTCTGTACCAGTCTGTGCGATTTCCGCATTAGTCTGTACCAGTCTGTGCGATTTCCGCATTAGTCTGTACCAGTCTGTGCGATTTCCGCATTAGTCTGTACCAGTCTGTGCGATTTCCGCATTAGTCTGTACCAGTCTGTGCGATTTCCGCATTAGTCTGTACCAGTCTGTGCGATTTCCGCATTAGTCTGTACCAGTCTGTGCGATTTCCGCATTAGTCTGTACCAGTCTGTGCGATTTCCGCATTAGTCTGTACCAGTCTGTGCGATTTCCGCATTAGTCTGTACCAGTCTGTGCGATTTCCGCATTAGTCTGTACCAGTCTGTACGATTTCCGCATTAGTCTGTACCAGTCTATAGTCAAGTTTCAGTCTGCACCTAATAAGATTACCATATTCCTGAACATAGCCATGAAGATAAATGTATAGACCCTTTTGTCAAGTATCAGAGATATAGGTGACAATAAGATTAACGTACCAATACCAAAGGAACTTCAGACTGTCAATTGTAAATAGAATCCAGAGCCAAGTTAAGTAATTTTTATGCTCGTTATTATTTTAATAAATGTGTGTGAAAATTAATCAAGTTCTGTTTAAAGCCGGTCACCGTCAATCTGCTACTCTAAGCGTGCAAGTGGCATTTCTATCGTCTGACCTAACGGCAGAAGATAAACACGCCACGATAAGACCACGAGACATATTGCTGACACTCGCCTACTTCGTTTAGAGCGACAAGTCAAATAATCTGATGGTGTGTGCACTGAAGGTCTTACAGTACGCACACCACAGCTTAACACTTCGATCTTAATGGAACAAAATCTACAGATATAATTTCAGGAATACACCAAGGAAGTGTGACATTTCCTGTTTACAGATTGTACACTGGTGTCGTGAACTTTCGTGTGATGTGTCATTGTCAAGTAACAAAGATCAGTGAAACTTGGACCATACATACAACGAACTGCTAGAAAATAGTGTTACGGCATAAAGTCAGCGACGGTACGCCAGTCGGGAACGACAGAGAGGACAAGGCTGTGAGAAGACGTCAGCCAATGGCACGCTGACCAACCTCCCTCCAGGATGACAACGCGACAGCAGCGGCCCCTACGTGAAGGCGACGCAAGCGCCACGCCCGGTTGGTGGCAGCCCACTTCGATAGCAGCTTCAACGTTAGTCACTTCTTTAGCTGTCGCATCGTTGCCTCGTCATTGGAAATCTCTATGTAGCTCAGTTTCAGATCAGCAGTCACTGCAGTTCAGTTGACAGACTTTTGCTAGTAGCAGTCGCTAGGACCAGAAATGTTACTTGTGTCGGTCTGTTCTGAAGAAGTCTGATAGTTTTGTATGTTGCCCTTTTGCTTGCGACACATCTGTGTAACTGCTCTTGTGCATGATCATGTAGAAAGGACTACAAGAATTCTCAGATCGTCGTGAACTGTGCGGCTGGTCCCGGCGGAGGTTCGAGTCCTCCCTCGGGCATGCGTGTGTGCGTTTGTCCTTAGGATAATTTAGGTTAAGGGGCTCCGGAACGCCCTATACTTGCAATGTTAAAATAACGCTTATAAATTACATCTTTCCTCACAAAGTATTTGAGGTAGGAAGTTGAACTTTTTACAGATTATTTACTGGAATATGGGCTACAACTTAACACAGGGATTTTACAAAATTTTAGTTCAGTTATTAAAGATGATTTTTTTTTCAATTGTAATGAAATTTCACAATATTTTTTTGCAATATTTTATTTATATATTCAAAAATATGCAGTTTTTAGGAAAAAGGCTGTGTTAAATTATGCAGAAGGTACTGTGTAACATTTACTGAAAGTTTGAAACAAATATGTTTGGAAGATCCTTAGAAAACATGTAATTAGTATGAGAAAATAAAAGTTTTGGGAATCGAGCGACAAAGATTGGATTAACTTTTTAGTGCATTCCAGGTCCATATGATGGATTATTTTCATCCTCTGCAAACTCCTCCTCCAGCTTCCTTTTGTTCCTCCTCCTGTTTACTCTTGCTTGTATTTCTAGACTCTTTACAGCCCTGTCTGCAGCCCGAAGGCGTTCCTTGTCTAAAGCAAGCATCGCTCGTACCATGTTAGAAACTATCTTCATTCCCATATTTCTAAATACCTTGCACCTTACAATGTTGCCATCATTGAAAGTCGCAACAGCAACTTTACTTTTACTCATTATTATACTTCAACAAAACAGAGACTCAAGAAACAGAATTAATGACGAATATTTTCGAGATAACGACAGAGTAAATAAACATGAAACAATCGACAATCACACCAGCGATATATATTGAACCATCACAGGTTAGCCACAACACATACTTTATCTCACATCACTAAAATGTACCTGATGAACACGGACGTTAATAATAACACCATTTGACAGCAGTTTAACAGCGCCACAGTGGGTCACGCCCATGTAGAACACATTTCAAAAAAAATTTAAAAATAGTTGTAGTCTTCGGAATTGAATAAATTATATCTCTATTAAAAGGTAATAGTCTGCAGATTCAGAAAACGCAAAAAAGTAAAAATTGAACTTTTCATGATTTTGAGCCTTTCCGGAGCCCCTTAAGTAGTGTGTAAGCTTCGGGACTGATGACCTTAGCAGTTAAATCCCGTAAGATTTCACACACGTTTGAACATTTTTGAACAATTTTCATATCAAAGTTAAGTATTTGTACTTGTCTTGTAATAAAACTCATCCATACGAGTTGTTTCACTCTTTGTCTAGCGAACCGAGTATGCAGAATTCGTAGACACATCAGGTAGATTTTAATATTTCTTGTTTTACAGCCATCATATTCAGCTACTAGAACCTCTTATTAGAGCAGTTGAGATGGCACCAGTGGAAAGATAATAATAATAATAATAATAATAATAATAATAATAATAATAATAAGCTCTTTAACGCCACAACGGCGACTTGCGAGTGTATGAGGATGGAATGAGGATGAAATAATGATGAAATACACAGAACACCCAGTTATCTCGAGGCAGAGAAAATCCCCAACCCCGCCGGGAATCGAACTCGGGACCCCACGTGCGGGAAGCGAGAACGCTACCGTAAGACCACGAGCCGCGGACAGTGGTATGATGGTATGTGGTGTGAGATACCGGTGTCTTGTTCCGCACGCGTATCGTAAGAGATACCGCCTGAATTGTAGGCCTTTCCCGCGATTCACTGCTGCGTTCGGAAGTTGTGCGCCCAAAATGGTAATCTTCTGTTATTGATATTAGAAAATGTAAACAGTGTATTTACTTGCGTTTCATGTAAAAGAATCTCTGGACAGCAAGCTATAATTTATACTTCAAAAGTAATAATTACTAGCAGAATAGTAAACAGCTGCTAAACGAGAAGGTAGACGAAGCACTTCGGATCGCGCCAACTTGGATGGCGGGCGAAGTGGTTCGCCTGTAAGATCATGGCTGGTTCGGCAGCCTCTGAAGATACACACGTTTTAGGCTGTATCGGTTAAGGATAATCAGGAAACTCTCGTTATTTGGATATGCAATTGAGAATAGTTTGATGGTAACTACGCAAATATACAGTCCACTGTTTCGTTTATTTTTTTATGAACATGTCAGGAATGGAAATTATTTGCGATTCATAAAGTGGAATATAACTGTGCATTTTCTCGTATTCTGATAAAGAAAAGCAATTGGCTTCCCGTACAAACAAAGTACTTCAAAATTTTATAATTCATTCAATATCAGTTCCTCACTAGAAATTTATTGCAGCCTCAGGATAATGGACTCACGACCTTCGTGCTGTTTTCTACGCATGGGACAACAACTATAAAAAACTCCAGGTTGGTGAACGTTAATCAGAACTTTTGCATTTGACTCACGGCGGTGGATGCAAATAGGCACCTCGCGTGTACTGCAGTCTTAATACAAATGACATCAGTAACACGTCATCTGTGGTCAACCCGCCGTTGTGCATTTGGAGGCGCGTAATACGTCTCACCAACGCATCCCACACGTGCTTGAAGAGATTGACGTCGGGGATACGCACAGTACAGTCCGTTCACGCAATATACCCTTCAGAGTTCCTCTACCAGCGCTGACGATGCGGTAGCGCATTTTCATAAAAACGGACAGGGCTGAATGCGCCTTGAAAAAACGCACATAGCTAAGGAGTGGTGTCACAGTAGCGTTGACCGGACAATTTACCGTGTTCGAAGATTTACACGTTAGTGCTCTCAAGCAACATTACGCTTCCCCACAACACAACACCTTAGCCACCCAAAGCGATCGCGTTCGACAATGTTGGGGTATTCTACGTATTCCCTCCATTCTCCATACGAGGGTATGTCTAGCACTGCCGTCCGTAGTGACCTCATCTACATCTACATGACTACTCTGCAATTCACATTTAAGTGCTTGGCAGAGGGTTCATCGAACCACAATCATACTATCTCTCTACCATTCCACTCCCGAACAGCGCGCGGGAAAAACGAACACCTAAACCTTTCTGTTCGAGCTCTGATTTCTCTTATTTTATTTTGATGATCATTCCTACCAATGTAGGTTGGGCTCAACAAAATATTTTCGCATTCGGAAGAGAAAGTTGGTGACTGAAATTTCGTAAATAGACGAAATTACGTAATAGACGAAAAACGTCTTTGCTTTAATGACTTCCATCCCAACTCGCGTATCAGATCTGCCACACTCTCTCCCCTATTACGTGATAATACAAAACGAGCTGCCCTTTTTTGCACCCTTTCGATGTCCTCCGTCAATCCCACCTGGTAAGGATCCCACACCGCGCAGCAATATTCTAACAGAGGACGAACGAGTGTAGTGTAAGCTGTCTCTTTAGTGGACTTGTTGCATCTTCTAAGTGTCCTTCCCCACAATAATATCTATGTGGTCTTTCCAACTGAAGTTGTTCCTAATTTTAACACCCAGGTACTTAGTTGAATTGACAGCCTTGAGAATTGTACTATTCATCGAGTAATCGAATTCCAACGGATTTCTTTTGGAACTCATGTGGATCATCTCACACTTTTCGTTATTTAGCGTCAACTGCCACCTTCCACACCGTACAGCAATCTTTTCTAAATCGCTTTGCAACTGATACTGGTCTTCGGATGACCTTACTTGACGGTAAATTACAGCGTCATCTGCGAACAACCTAAGAGAACTGCTCAGATTGTCACCCAGGTCATTTATATAGATCAGGAACAGCAGAGGTCCCAGGACGCTTCCCTGGGGAACACCTGACCACTTCAGTTTTACTCGATGATTTGCCGTCTATTACTACGAACTGCGACCTACCTGACAGGAAATCACGAATCCAGTCGCACAACTGAGACGATACCCCATAGGCCCGCAGCTTGATTAGAAGTCGCTTGTGAGGAACGGTGTCAAAAGCTTTCCGGAAATCTAGAAATACGGAATCAACTTGAGATCCCCTGTCGATAGCGGCCATTAGTTCGTGCGAATAAAGATGTTTTCTGAAACCATGCTGATTACATATCAATAGATCGTTCCCTTCGAGGTGTTTCATAATGTTTGAATACAGTATATGCTCCAAAACCCTACTGCAAACCGACGTCAATGATATAGGTCTGTAGTTCGATGGATTACTCCTACTACCCTTCCTAAACACTGGTGCGACCTGCGCAATTTTCCAATCTGTAAGTACAGATCTATCGTATTAAGAACCATGTACTATCTTTTATAATATCCAGGTACCCGCCATAATTCGCGGTGATTTCAGTGTAACTATTGTCTTTGAATGTAAGTGTTCTTATAGTCTTTCAGTTACCTCCTTTACTATGCAGCCAGAACATTATGAGCACCTACCGAATAGCCGGTATGTCCACCTTTGGCACAGATAACAGCGGCGACACGCCATGGCTTGGAAGAAATGGGGTCTCGGTAGATTGCTGGAAGGAGTTGGCACAACATCTGCACTCACAAGTCACTTAATTCCCTTAAGTTCCGAGGACAGGGGTGATGAGCTCTGACGCAACGTCCATTCACATCCCACACGTGTTCCATCGGGTTCAGATCTGGCGAGCTGGGAGCCAGTACATCAACTGGAACTCGCCACGTGTTCCTTGCACCACTCCGTCACACTCCAGGCCTAGTGACACGATACATTATCTCGTATACAAATGGCACTGCTGTCGGGAAACCTGCAACCGCTAGAATGTAAAAGTGCGTATGGGAAAAGGAGACTAACCAATCCTAAAAAATGATAAAAACAGAGTAAAAGGGGGAGAAAAGAGGATCTCGGTCAGGGAGGGAAGTCGGTAATCTCCAAACACGGCTTACAGTGGGAGATACCCCTACACTCACCGCCCTGCCCCAACACCAGGGAGAGATTAAAAACCTTAAAACTGAGAATAAAAACCACTTTCCCGGAGGAAACCGAGAACCAGGTCGACCATCCGGGAATCGTCAGCCAACATCAAAGGTAAAGTGCGGCGGAGTCTGTACTTAGCACGCAGAGCCAAAAGAAGGGGGCATTCAACCAAAATGTGGGCTACTGACTGGAAGGCTCCACAACCACAAAGTGGGGGTGGCTCATCACGCAAAAGAAAACTATGGGTCAGCCTGGTATGCCCAATGCGGAGACGACACAGTGTGGTCGAGTCCCTTCGGGAGAGGCGAAAGGAAGAACGCCACGGGCCTGGTGTCACCTTAATCGCACGAAGTTTATTGGACAGGGAAATAGCCTCCCAAGAGTTGGCCCATGATTGTGCGAAGTGGGATTTGATGCGAAGCCGTAAATCCGCTGCAGGAGGGGTTACAGAAAACGGGGGGTAAGTGACTGCTCCCCCAGCCAAATGATCAGCGAGCTCAATACCCGGGATACCCACATGGCCAAGGACCCAAAGGAAGTCAACGGAACAAGCAGCACGGTGAATATCAGCGAGATGGTCATGGATGGCAGAGACCAAGGGATGGCGCGAAAAACACCGGTCATTAGCCAGAACGCCACTCACTGAGTCGGTACATAACAAAACGCGGTTGCGTTGGGACTGTCTAATAAAGGTTTTTTTTTTTGTCATCAGTCTACGGACTGGTTTGATGCGGCCCGCCACGAATTCCTTTCCTGTGCTAACCTCTTCATCTCAGAGTAGCACTTGCAACCTACGTCCTCAATTATTTGCTTGACGTTGCATGGGGGCTTAATAAAATGAAAAATTATAATGCAAATATTTTTATTTGCTGTAAGTCCGATTACGCAAGTCTCGTAAACGGCTGGCCCTGACTGGTAATTGTTACGCTATCTGACTGCATAGAATGTCAACAAAGAATGTAAGAAAATTTCTGTTAACACAATTAACTAATTAAGTCCCCAGCAACTATAAAATCTACGAAGCCAACAAAGCACAAGTGTAGCTGTTCTGTGTGTGGTAGTGTGACTCAACGCACATCTGGCACGGTTCTTCTTCAACAAAACAAGAATTTATAAATACCAATTATACTGACGTGATAAAAGAAAATTACAAATACTATAATTGTGCAAGAAAACCAAAATTACACTCTAATACAAGAACACAAGCCAGATGCTTTGTTGACTGAACCTGTAATGACACATTATTCAGGACACACAAATAATAAGAAAATAAAGAACAGTAGTTAGTTACCTTAATTTATATTGACGAAAGGCACTCAGATCATTACAATATCTCCATTAGAATAACATCTGCTATCTCTCCCATCACATAGCTGCATAACATGGAACAACACTCACTACTACCCCATCTCATTCCAACTTCAAATACAAGCAGTGTCCACCACGACTGCTCGGCAAGAACTGCTTGCCGCTACCTCTCAACACGCACTGCCAGTGGAGGCGGCGGAACAATACTCTCTCTGGCGCGATTTTTGGCGCTGTGGCTCAGTGTAGCCACCTTTCAACGTATTCCAATCTCTGTCTTCCTCTACAGGTTTCGCCGTCTACAGCTCCCTCTAGTACCATGGAAGTCAATCCCTCATGTCTTAGCAGATGTCCTATCATCCTCTCCCTTCTCCTTATCAGTGTCTTCCACATATTCCTTTCCTCTCCGATTCTGCGTAGAACCTCCTCATTCCTTACCTTATCAGTCCACCTAATTTTCAACATTCGTCTATAGCACCACATCTCAAATGCTTCGATTCTCTTCTGTTCCGGTTTTCCCACAGTCCATGTTTCACTACCATACAATGCTGTACCCCAGACGTACATCCTCATAAATTTCTTCCTCAAATTAAGGCCGGTATTTGATATTAGTAGACTTCTCTTGGCCAGAAATGCCCTTTTTGCCATAGCGAGTCTGCTTTTGATGTCCTCCTTGCTCCGTACCTAATAAAGGTAAGGGCCTGGGAAATTGCCATCAATTCCGCATTAAACACCCCACACGTAGGTGGCAGCAGATGATTTTCCGTTCCAACTGAGGACGTGAAGGTATATCCCACATGATCAGCAGATTTAGAGCCATCAGTGTAAAAAACAGCAGCATCCCGAAACTCCCATAAAATTCGGCGGAAAAAACCTGATCGTCACGAAGGAATGTACGTGGTCTGCAAGCCGCGTACGATACTCCTTGGCCGTCATGGTGCCCCGCACCAACTCCACTGGACCCTTGGATGCCCATGTGCACGTTCCCCAGAGCATAATGAAGCCGCCGCCAGCTTATCTCCCGCCCCGCAGTACACGTGTTAAGGAGCTGTTCCGCTGTTCTCCTGGAAGACGACGGATTGGCGCCGTCCCGTCGGCTTGATGAAGGTTTGTGCCAGCATCCAGTGTCGATGGTCACGTTCTGTTTCAGTCGTAGCTGCCGATGTCGTGGTGCCCAGCATTAAAGTCTGATTTAGATCCCCCACAGGCGTCACCCGTTCTATTTTACCAGCCTGCCCTGCCTACGACGTTCCACCTTGGTTTCGCCACGTGTTGAAGACACTCAGCAGAGCACTTATCCAACACCCGAGAAATCGTGCAGTTTCCAAAATGCTCGTGCAATCATAGTCTGCCTTCGTCAGACAGATATATCGCGTTCCTTCCTCATTCTACGCACGGACCTCACGCTAATATTCTGCAAGCATCGTGCGTGAGCCTGACTAGCTGTCATTTCTCGCTTGGTGACGCTCCTATCGCCTGGACGGATTTATATCGATAGTAGGTCGGTGGTCGTTATGATCTTGCTGATCAGTGTGCTGTAGCAGTTATTTCTATGTATCGAAGTTTCATCGAGCTATGTTACTAGTCAGTCACACGTCACACGATAGTTACTTTCGCACGCCAGTTTATACATAATCTAGTGGATAACGTTCCAAGACGATGCTGCTGTCAGTAAGAAGGTAGGAACGCAGAATGTCGCGGACTTTATGAAGGCCTGCAGAGGATTGAGGAAAAGTGCAGGAAGTGGCAGTTAATCGTGAACGCAAATAAATGTAACATATTGCGCGTACGGAGTAGAAGAAATCCACTACTGTACAATTACACTACTAGTGACTAATAACTGGAAGTAGTGACTAGCATAAATATTACCTTTGTGTAACCGTCTGAAGCGGTGTAAAGTGAAATGACCACAGAAACCAAATAGTATGAAAAGCTGATGCAAGGATGAGATTCGGACGAAGAATCTTAAGGAAATTTAATTCACCCACCACCAGATTATTCAGTATTCCTCTTCGGTCTGGGGCCGCCCGCAGGTTCGAATCCTGCCTCGGGCATGGATGTGTGTGATGTCCTTAGGTTAGTTAGGTTTAAGTAGTTCTAAGTTCTAGTGCTCAGAGCCATTTTTTTTCGGTCTGGGATCCTTGCCAGGTCGGATTAATAGAAAAGGTAGAGAAGACTCAACGTAGAGCGGCGCGTTTCGTCACGGGATCGACGCGAGAGTGTCAAAGGAAAGCTCAACGAACTTCAGTGGCAGACGTTACAAAAGAGGCGTTGCGCATGGCGGAGAGGTTTTCTATTGATTATTCCGGGGAAATGCGTTTCGGGAAGACGTACTTCTTCCACATACCACTCGCGAAATTACAACGAGATAATACGACAAATTAGGGCTAATAGCGAAGTTTACAGACAATCTGTCTTCCCTAGCGCCGTTCGCAAATTTAACAGTGAGAGGGAGGGGCAGGGAGAAGTCAGATTATGGTACCAGAACTACCCTCCGCCACACACCGAAAGATGGCTTGTGTGGCATAGACAGACACAGGAGGTACGGCTGAGTGTATACTGCATAAATTTCAACGTGAGAGGCTATTATTGCGGACTTATAAGAAGCGACAAAACCAGAGGGAAAACACTTTGACTATGTGAAACCGACACCATTTCTGAAATTTCAAAGAAAATTAGTCTTCAACCACACTTCGTATCTACTTCCATCTCAAAGTTTTGAGTACCACTTCGGCAAAATAAAGTTAAATCTTGAATTTGTTTGTTTCTTTGTACCCCCAGGTCTTCAATACTGGTACACAATTAAATCGCACTTCACTAGAGTAGCCAAAACATGAAGGTCCGTATCACTGACTAAGTTGTGAATATTCTTCGTATTTTGTACCTTTGGGGATTTCTGTAACAGGTCACATCTGTTAAACGTGTAGAGGTAATATACTAAGAAGCGATGTCAGGACTTACAAACAGGTGATCAGTTGTAGGGAAGACGCTGAAATTTGGTGGAGTCCTTCAGGTCAACCTATCTACAAGTACAAGTGCCTTAATGCAAATATCTACAGCATTGTAGTAATAGAAAGAACGAAATCATCTTAAATTGCTGATTTACCAACAGATATAGCTCTATACTCCTTCATTCGACTTACATGGATACACTGTTATATTGTAAATGTAAAATTTATGACACTGCTGTGAAATATACACAACCCAGAGTCATTCTGAGCAGTTATTAATATCTGTCATTCATCATTCACAACCATGTACATACACAGAACAGGGGAGGAGTCGGGGTAACAGTAAAGTGAGAATGGGTGTAGGGGATGTGAGAGGGTGAGGTAGAACGCGATAAGGAAGAGAACTGAAGAAGAATGGTGGGCGAAACGGCTAAGGGAGCGGGGGAAGGGAGGGTGAAATACAGTGTTTTCAAAATATACCAAAATAAACATGAGACTAGTACATTATCACTCACATTTGTCGTATAACTAATTGCTTTGTGACAGTAGGTGGACCTCTATTACATAATAATAGATGACATTGCTTGTGGTAAGATTTCTCCATAAATTTATCAGATTTATTGTGGCGGAAATGTGGCCATTACTTACTTTATACCATGTATACACTCTTCTTAACCCTTGTAAACGGTATTAGTATCGAAACGCGTAAGTCAATTTGATTCACTTAAAAGTCTGCCTGACGGAAGACAGGTTTCAAGTGCAAAATGGCCACGACGTCTTACACTGCGTTTTTGCAGTATATCAGGAGTTTCTATTTAGGGTGATGAATTGCAGTTTTCTCTAAAGTAGTAAAAACGTTACTTAAGGCAGATAAGCAGAAGAAACAATCGTGTACTGTTCTAATACAGTATTGGTGGTGTGCTGCTTGTCAGTCAGTCTGCTAAATATGTAGGCGCAACGTATCAAAGCGATATGAAATTGAAAAAGTATGTAATGTCGGCTGTAGTGATGAAAAACGGTCGATTTCCGTTTATTAGGAGCATTGTAGGGAAGTGCAGCTCATCTATAAAGCAGATCGTATTTAAACACTTTTCGACTCAAGATTGAGGATTGCAGTAGTGTTTGGGGTCCCCACTAAGTCGTGTAAAAGGAAGGCATCGCAGCAATTCAAAGGCGTACTGCTAGATTTATTACGGAAATTCTGCGTGAAAAATGGGTATGCCTGGAGTTAAAAACTATTTTAGCGAAACACTACTGAGAAAGTTAGGGAACCAGCACTGGCGATAGACTGAAGAACAATCCTACTGCCATCTACCTCCATCGTGCGTGATGATGTCTAAGACAAGGTAAAAGAAATCTGTGCTCGTACGGAAACATGTAGAAAGTCGCTTTTCCCTCGCTTAGTTTGCGACTGGAACAGGAAAGGGAATGACTAATTATGGTATAAGGTACCCTCCACCATGCACCATATGGAGGATTATGGAGTATCTATGTATGTGCAGATGCAGAAGAGGTGACCGCTATGTCACAGATACCTTTCTTGAGGTTCGTCTGTTCAGTGCAGGTTCGCTTTCGCACATTTCTCCGATACGACGCCCAATATTTTCATACTACCATGCCTACAGCCGTCTGTCACATTTGACCTTCATATTTACTAACGTTAGTGAACAGAAAAATTGGCTTTCATCGCTACGGTATTCACAAAATTTAATTATCTGTCTTTGTTGTTTGGCTCAACTACTCTGACGCTAAAAGGCCCAAAATATAATTAAAACATTTCAATTTATGAGTAATTGCTGCGCATGACATATTATTTTCCCTAAGCTGAGAAATTTAAATTAATGCAATTAATTTTAAGAACCAATTTGTTATTCACCTGCAAAAAGCTTTTTCATGAATATATTAATTTTCAAAAGAAGAGTATGAGAGACTATACAACTCCAAAAGTACATGCTGATGCATTTAGTTTCCAGACACTGTTCCGTGACAGACACGTATTGTTTGGTCTGGGACAAAGGCGTAAAGAATTCTGAGCTGCTTCTATCAACTTGAATGTACAAATTAAACATCTGTTATTTGGCTCAGACTCTTGTAATAACACAAATTACAACGTATGGAGCGTATGTGGCCTCTTCAATATTGCCTGTTTCTTTTTGGTGTTACCTTAACAAACGCAGCAGGACGAATAAGCAGTATTTCATACCTTCTCTTATACAAAGAGTTCAGTTAGTACAAAAAATGTGTGTTACGCGAAACTGGCACTGATACAGAGTTAAACTGCAACAATGTTTCCACCTTCCACTGTGGGAATTTTGTAGTTTCCGTAGACTGTGTGTGTGTGTGTGTGTGTGTGTGTGTGTGTGTTTGTGTGTTTGGGGGGGGGGGGGCGGCGAGTGGGAGGGGAGAAAGGTGATGAGAAAAGTAACGTCTCTTTCTTTTTACTTCCATACTCCACGAATGGACAGATTTTTTGCAGCGTATTGGTTGTTCCACGCTGAGCAGCCACCAGACAGAAGGGATAATTCGACGTCTACTTTGTTGCGTCACCATTTGTACGAAAACCCGGCAGAAAATATTTCACAACGCATTTCGTAGCTTGTGACATTTCCTGAGAATGTCTCGTAGCCATATCTCATTCCTAGAACCGTTAACATGTACCAGGTGCCGGTGCGGAGATAACAGATTACAACCTGTTAAGATAAGACGGACTTCATTCAACTGGAATGTTCTATCCGTTTCGTGTTAACTTCGGTATTCTCTGCATTAAAGGGTCTAGTCGACCCGTTACTCAGTCCGTGCGCGTCATACAGAAGGCGTAGAAGAGTCTCTAGTGCAGTTTTTGCTGAATTACCTTAAGAACCTAGAAGAGGTATTTCACGTTAACATTGATTGAAGAAGAATCAGAAGGAGGTCACACATGAGACGTTCAAAATGACTGGTTTACTTTTCGTGGGCAGTGCGCTAACAATTTTCTGATCCGAACACTCTTCACAGCCCGTCTTGAAGCTTTAGCTTGACATAGGCTTCCCAATGTTTTTTCCAGACGCTTCGAAACTCAGGAGACACAGATATGCAAGTTCAGGTCACGGTTCGATGCACAGTGTTACATGTTTGTTACAATCGACAAAGCTTACTCTACTTCAAGACCCAAAAAGGTATTTCATTATGATGGGATAACGGAGAAGGAATACATGTTAAGGGAATGTATCTCTGACATATTTTATGGTAAACTGAGAGGGATTACTGCTGTCAGCAGCAGCGGAATCTGAGGCGACAAGCGAAAATACACTACTGGCCATTAAAATTGACCGGCCGGCGTGGCCGTGCGGTTCCAGGCGCTACAGTCTGCAACCGCGTGACCGCTACCGTCGCAGGTTCGAATCCTGCCTCGGGCATGTATGTGTGTGATGTCCTTAGGTTAGTTAGGTTTAAGTAGTTCTAAGTTCTAGGGGACTGATGACCTCCGATGATAAGTCCCATAATGCTCAGAGCCATTTGAACCATTAAAATTGCTACACCACGAAGATGACGCGCTACAGACGCGAAATTTAACTGACAGGAAAACGATGTTGTGATACGCAAATGATTAGCTTTTCAGAGCATTCACACAAGGTTCGCGCTTGTGGCGACACCTACAACCTGCGGACATGAGGAAAGTTTCCAGCCGATTTCTCATACACAAACAGCAGTTGACCGGCGTTGCCTGGTGAAACGTTGTTGTGATGCCTCGTGTAAGGAAGAGAAATGCGTACCATCACGTTTCCGACCTTGATTGTAGCCTATCGCGATTGCGGTTTATCGTATCGCGCCATTGCTCCTCGCGTTGGTCGAGATCCAATGACTGTTAGCAGAATATGGAATCGGTGGATTCAGGGGGGTAATACGGAACGCCGTGCTGGATCCCAACGGCCACTTATCACTAGCAGTCGAGATGACAGGCATCTTATCCGCATGGCTGTAACGGATTGTGGAGCCACGTCTCGATCCCTGAGTCAACAGTTGGGGACGTTTGCAAGACAACCATCATCTGCACGAAGAGTTCGATGACGTTTGCAGCAGCATGGACTATCAGCTCGGAGACCGTGGCTGCGGTTACCCTTGACGCAGCATCACAGACAGGAGCGCCTGCGATGATGTACTCGACGACGAACCTGGGAAACGTCATTTTTTCGGATGAATCCAGGTTCTGTTTACAGCATCATGATGGCCGCATCCGTGTTTGGCGACATCGCCGTGAAGGCACATTGGAAGCGTGTATTCGTCATCGCCATACTGGCGTATCACCCGGCGTGATGGTATGGGGTTCCATTGGTTACACGTCTGTGTCACCTCTTGTTCGTATTGACGGCACTTTGAACAGTGGACGTTACATTTCAGATATGTTACGACCCGTGGCTCTACCCTTCATTCGATCCCTGCGAAACCATACATTTCAGCAGGATAATGGACGACCCCATGTTGCAGGTCCTGTACGGGCCTTTCTGGAGACAGAAAATGTTCGAGTGCTGCCCTGGCCAGCACATTCTCCACATCTCTCACCAACTGAAAACGTCTGGTCAATGGTGGCCAAGCAACTGGCTCATCACAGTACGCCAGTCACTACTCTTGATGAACTGTGGTATCGTGTTGAAGCTGCATGGGCATGTACTTGTACACGTCATCCAAGCTCTGTTTGACTCAATGCCCAGGCGTATCAAGGCCGTTATTACGGCCAGAGGTGGTTGTTCTGGGTACTGATTGATCGGGATCTATGCTCCAAAATTGAGTGAAAATGTAATCACATGTCAGTTCTAGTACAATATATTTGTCCAATGAATACCCGTTTATCATCTGCATTTCTTCTTGGTGTAGCAATTTTAATGGCCAGTAGTGTATGTTCCCGACCAGGACTCGAACCCGGGATGTCCTGCTTACTATGCAGTTTCGTTAACCATTGCGCCACCCGCGAAACAGCGTTACTGCAACTGCGCGGTATATCTCGGCACGCCTCATGGTCGATCCACATTGCCACCGAGCGCCACCTATTCATCGCGCTACCGTTCGCTACTCAGATTCCCACAGGAGGTCGGACGTATTTCCGCACCCGCACTGAAGAAGGTGGATCCATTGCCCAGCTAGACATTACAATTACATGAATGCGTGGTTCGGACGTGTCCGAAAGAACAGGCACCACGCACTCTTACACACTGGTACCGGTGACAGTGTACTGTCTGCGTAACACTTTCACCGCCATGTGCATTATACAGTGTGATTATAATTAAAGCTAAACTCTCAAAACGCTGTAAAAATAACACCACTGGTTAGAATGACGTCAAATTGCAACGGAATATCGGAGAAGGCGGAAAACGTACGGCAGAAGGAAAAAAATGTAGTGTAAAAACTGATCAATAGATGGGGCTGTATGTGTCAAAATAGGTAAATGAAAACACCCGTCATGCGCACAACCCATTGAAGTTGGTACGAGGATGAAAATTCAAATGGCTCTAAGCACTATGGGACTTAACATCTGAGGTTATCAGTCACCTAGACTTAGAACTACTTAAACCCAACCAACGTAAGGACACCACACACATCCATGCCCGAGGCAGGATTCGAACCTGGGACCGTAGCAGCCGCGTGGTTCCGGACTGAAGCGCCTAGAACCGCTCGACCACCGCGGCCGGCGGTACGAGGGTGAGTCAAATGAAAACCTCAAATATTTTTTAAGTATTATTTACTGTGCAGAAGTGGTACAAAGCTGTATCACTTAACATAATCTCTCCCACGCTCAATGCCAGTCTTCCAGTGCTTACAAAGTGCATAAATTCCTTTAGAAAAAAATTCTTTTGGTAGTCCGCGCAACCACTTATGCACCGCCTGGCGTACCTCTTCATCAGAACGGAACTTCTTTCCTCACATTGCGTCTTTGAGTGGTCCAAACATACGGAAATCACGTGGGGCAAGGTCGGGTGAGTATGGTGGATGAGGAACTCACTCAAAACGCAGGTCTGTGATTGTTGCAACTGTTGTACGGGCAGTGTGGGGCCTTGCATTGTCATGTTGGAAAAGGACACCTGCTGACAGCAATCCACGTCGCTTTGATTTGATTGCAGGCCGCAGATGATTTTTTAGGAGATCTGTGTATGATGCACTGGTGACATTGGTCGCTCTAGACATGTAATGCTCCAAAATGACGTCGTTTTTGTCCCAAAAGAGAGTCAGGATAACCATCCCTGCTGGTGGTTCTGTTAGAAACTTCTTTGGTTTTGGAGATGAGGAATGGCGCCATTTCTTGCTCGCTCTCTTCGTTTCCGGTTGGTGGAAGTGAACCCAGGTTTAGACCCCAGTAACAATTGTTACAAGGAAGCCATCACCTTCTCGTTCAAAGCACCGAAGTAGTTCTTCACAAGCATTAACACGTCGTTCTCTCATTTCAGGAGTCAGCTGCCGTGGCACCCATCTTGCAGACACTTTGTGAAACTGGAGTACATCATGCACAATGAGGTGTGCTGACCCATTACTAATCTGTAAACATGCTGCAATGTCATTCAGTGTCACTCGGCGGTTTTCCTTCACTATGGCTTCAACTGCTGCAATGTTCTGTGGAGTCACAACTCGTTGTGCCTGATCTGCACAAGGAGAATCTTCCACTGAAGTCACACCATTTGCAAACTTTCTACTCCATTCGTAGGCTTGCTACTGTGGCAAACATTCATCACCGTACTGAACCTTTATTCGTCGATGAATTTCAATAGGTTTCACACCTTTACTACGCAAAAACCGAATAACAGAAAGCTGTTCTTTCCTGGTGCAAGTCGCAAATGAGGGCGGCCATCTTTATACTGATACTGCGACGGTATGTGTGCATCTGCACTATGCTGCCACTTACAAGCTATTCTTGCCGCTGTTTGTAGCACACTTACCAACTTACAGGATAACGGCGCGAAATTTCGATTTGTTATTACAAATATGATTTCATTTGACTCACCCTCGTATAAACACGCCGGGTATACGGCTTTTCCTCCTTTCGCGTCTGCGGCGTTCGCCATGACTGTCTCAATGTAGGATCGCGCTCTGCTTGTAAAGCTGTATTACGAGAATGATGGCTGTGCACACGTCGCTCTGCAAAAGTTCCGGACACTGGAGGCTTTGAAAAAAGACGTTGGTCCGATGACTGCCGTGGGTCTGGAGAAAATGATCCGTAAATTCGAAAAGAAGGTTTCTTTTAGTGTGGAACCTGGTAGAGGGAGGAAAGGAATTGATTCGTCGTCAGTGGAATCAGTGGCCACAGCAATGCAGGAAGAGACGAGTGGTGGTGTGCAAACGTGTAGTGCACGGAGAATTGCCCGAACATTGGACATAACCGTGAGCACGGTGTGTAAAATCCTACGAAACATCCTTCTTTGTATCAATTCAAAATTACCCATGTGCACGAGTTGCTTCCTGTTGACCTGCCAGCAAGAGAGACCTTTGCTTTAGAATTTCTTGCTCGCATGAAAGTGGACAATGATTGGCCGTGGAAGATTTTGTGGGCAGACGAATCCCACTTCCATCTGATGGGATATGTCAATACACAGAATTGTCGAAAATCGGCAACGGAAAAGCCACATACAAATCAGCCATTACCACTTCATCCTGAAGAGATCACTGTGTGGTGCCGGTTTATGGACTCATTTATCATAGGGTCCTATTTTTTTTCGAAGAGACAGGTGCTTCCTGTCCTGTTACTCGTACAGCGTGGATGTGTGGATGGGTAATTTTTATGCAAGATGGCGCACCTCCGCACATTCCAAATCCAGTTAAGCAGCTGCTGAAGCTTCATTTCGGTAATGCTAGAAATATCAGCAGCCATTTCACTACAGCCTGGCCGTCCGGATCACCTGATGTTAATCCGTGTGACTTCTGGCCTTGGGGGGAGGGGGTGGGGGTGGGTGTATCCGAAAGATGTGTTCAGTGTGCCGATTGCACACTTAGCTGCATTGAACGCACGCATTGCTCAACACATGCTCAACGTGACCCCGGAAACACTTCGATCAGTTGTGGAACATGCTGTTTCTCGATTTCAACTTGTTGCAGAAAACAGCCGACATCACACTGAATATGTTTTGCGCCCCAGTCACACAGAAATTAATAATCCGAGTTGATTTTGACTGATGCTCTTTATGCGATTTTTGGCCTCAGGGCAATTAAAAACCGATGTGATGCTTTTTATGCGGTTTTTGGTCCCAGGAAAATTGAAAACCGATTTTTCCCATCCGATGTGATATGACCTTGACATGTTGGATGGCGTGGATGGCCTTACACAACTAACAGTATCACACCTGTACACCCATGCACACTTAGCAGTACAGTTTGTTTTATGTCAAACGTACACCTTAGGCACTGTTGTTTGATTCATTTGTCATTTGTCGTCGACCACTATTAAATTATGATGCTTACAACGCCATCTATTACTACATTTTTAACCATTTATTTTTGTTCTGCCATAGGTATTCCCACTTCTTCGATAGTATTCCGTTGGAATTTGAAGTCATTCTGACCAGTGGTGTTATTTCTACAGCGCGTTGAAAGTTTAATTTTAATTATAATCTGCCTGTACATGACGCACAGCAGTTTTTTCCGTTTTCGCCATGTGCATCATATTCGATCACGTGAGGGGTTGTGAGTATTTGTTTGGGGTGCATATATGATCACTGCTGCATTGAAAACAAAGGGACAACACATTCTACTGGCCGGTGGCAAAAGTTCTATAATGCTAGTTTGTAGTGGCAGCACTGAATGACAGGCAAGTGTTATCTTCTTAGTGTCGGTAGTGGCGTTTTGTCTATAAACGTGGCATTGTGTTGTGTTTGTTTTCAACAAGACTTTGTGGTTGTTTGATTAAAAATGGATTGACAAGAAGAGAGAATCTGAAAATAGTTGGAGGAATCTGGTTTATCTGAACTACACTGTTCAGGAGTGGCAGTAATTCTGACCCAGACTATCAGGCTCCTTCCTCGAGCAAGACTAGTAGTGACGATGCAGTAGTTCCGTCGAAAAACAAAAGGTATACATGAAAGTTACGAATGATACATCCACAAATGGGGCAAACGAAGTTTCATCTTCCACCGATGAAGACTGTGAAAGTGAAGGGATATATTGTACTGATGGGCTTCCAACTTCATGAATAAAGTGGTCTGATATGCAGGGAAATGTAAACAATCTTGTTTTTTTTCTGATAACTGGAGTACACAACACACCTTTGGACAGTCTACCTGCAAATGTTGGTCCCCCCGACGTTTACAGTTTTTTTTCGTGAAGAAGAAAATGTGCAGTTTCATAGTTAAGGAACCAAATCGTTACACAGAACAAAAGATTGTTAGTGGAATAACTGCAAGGATATTGTTACCATCATCAAGACTGACTTTATTGATTGATATCAGCGCTGATGACTTGAGAAAATTTATGGTACTTATAATGTGGATGGCGCTTTAAAATAAGCCAAGAATGGAGAATTATTGGGAGCCGGAATCTGCTTTACATAAAACACGTGTCTTGTAGTATGTCCCGAAATGCGTTTGATTCGTTGTTCCTTTGCATATATTTTTACGACAGTGAAAATAAAGATGAACATGACAAGGTGTTAAAAACTGGCAAGCTTGTGAATCATCTGAACACAAAATTCCAGCAAGCTATCACTCACTCCAGGTGAAGCTGTTCGTATCGATGAAACAATGGTTCCTTTTCGTGGAAGTTACGCTTCCATCAGTATATTCCTGTTTCAAATACGGAGTGAAATTATACAAGAATGTGTCTGTAAAGGGATATACTTGAAATGTTAAAGTTTATCGTGGTAAAGAAGTGATGATATAGACGTAACAACAACAACAACAACTGATTTGGAGTTAATGCAATCACTTCTGAATTCTGAAAGGACACTCATCATAGATGACTTCCACACTGTTATGAACTTGGCACATATTCTTCTAGAAAAACAAACTACTCTGGTGGGAAAACTGCACGCAAAACAAGGAGAAATCCATTAATTATCACAAAAAAATTGAGAGTGGTGGAAATGGCGGTTGTGGAAAGCAACACAAATGTGGTTGTCGGAAAATGGCATTGTAAGAGGGACGTCATTTTTTTTGACAACCAAACACAAACCTAAGCTTGTGACAGTGCGAACAAGAAGAGGTGAAGTGAAGAAACCAAATGCAATTGTGGATTACAATGCAGCCACACTCTCCACTGATCTTTTAGATTAAGAGAGAACCTATGGCTCACGCTTGAGGAAATCTGTGAAGAGGTGCCAGGTTCAAATGGTTCAAATGGCTCTGAGCACTATGGGACTCAACATCTTAGGTCATAAGTCTCCTAGAACTTAGAACTACTTAAACCTAACTAACCTAAGGACATCACACACACCCATGCCCGAGGCAGGATTCGAACCTGCGACCGTAGCAGTCCCGCGGTTCCGGACTGCAGCGCCAGAACCGCTAGACCACCGCGGCTGGCAGGTGCCAGGAAGTAGGCTTTACATTACTATTCAATACTACTATTGTAAATGCTCCCACTTGAGTTGGAGACATTTCCAACACAGGAACGTGCGTCATCATCAGGCATCAGCAGCCCTTGGCGCGCCATTACACAGCTGTGGTTTTCGACATACATGCTGTCACATACCCATTCTTCATTCTTTGATGGATGATTACCGGTGTTTGCCCTGCGGTCCTGTATGGACGCATTTGGTAATAACGTCGCCAGAGTTCATGTTTCCGCATTTACCGCTCGCACGCCGGACAGGCTCAACGGCTCAAATCCGAGTCGGGCCACCCTGATTTAGGCTTTCCGTGATTTCCCTAAATCGCTTCAGGCAAATGCCGGGATGGCTCCTTTGAAGGGGCATGGCAGAGTTCGTTCCCTAATCCGCTGGGCCCAATGACCGTGCTGTTTGGTCTCTCTCCCCCAAATCAACCACCCAATCTTGTTTCCTCCAGCATTTCTTAGTACCACTGACTGGCAGACACAACGTGATCAAGAGTATCCGGACACCTGTTAGTGGACATTAATATGGGGTGTCATGCTGATACAAACTTTTGTATTCCGCCTGGGAGGCGTCGCGTGGGTAAGAAACAGGAAAAGGTGCTAATCTCTCGGTACTGCAAATACGGTTTAAGCACCTTTACTAGTGGATAAACGTATGCAAACATATTACATAACTTGCAAGGTGGTGCGAAGTTGAAGCGAAGTGTCCTGTCTGTCTGCACCTTATAAAATGGGGAGAATCTGCAGCGATGCTCGTAGAGCTCTCCAGCGCCGGCTAGAGGGCTCTGTCATTTGTGTCATAGTGCCAACTTAACTGGCACCTAATCCGCGGCATCGTTGCTATGGATACCACACAAACAATCTCCGAAATGAAACTTCCTGGCAGATTAAAACTGTGTGCCCGACCGAGACTCGAACTCGGGAACTTTGACTTTCGCGGACAAGTGCTCTACCAACTGAGCTACCGAAGCAAGACTCACGCACGGTACCCACAGCTTTACTTCTGCCAGTATCTCGTCTCCTACCTTCCAAACTTTACAAAAGCTCTACTGCGAAACTTGCAGAACTAGCACTCATGAAAGAAAGGATATTGCAAAGACATGGCTTAGCCACAGCCTGGGGGAGGTTTCCAGAATGAGATTTTCACTCTGCAGCGGAGTGTGCGCTGATATGAAACTTTCGCAGGAGAGCTTCTGTAAAGTTTGGAAGGTAGGAGACGAGATACTGGTAGAAGTACAGCTGTGGGTACCGGGTGTGAGTCTTGCTTCGGTAGCTCAGTTGGTAGAGCACTTGCCCGCGAAAGGCAAAGGTCCCGAGTTCGAGTCTCGGTCGGGCACACTGTTTTAATCTGCCAGGAAGTTTCATATCAGCGCACACTCCGCTGCAGAGTGAAAATCTCATTCTGGAATCTTCGAAATATTCTCTACTGCACACAGTACACGATGCTGTAAAGTGTGTTCGTAACTTTCCGCATTTAGCAAGAGAGGACCACACCTGTTCTTCTGTTCGTGATTAAATTATATCATTTGCGCGTTAAGTTAGCCAGTCTGATATTGCATCTAAGCTCTTCTGTTCCGCTGTATTTGGTGTCTCGGTTTTCCCTTACGAAATTACTGTTCGTTTAATTAATTAATTTCGTTTTCCACGTTTATAACATCTGAAGCTGACTACTAGTTTGGGGCGACTACCAATCTTTGTGATAATGATAACTGAAATGTTCGTGTGGATGAACGAAAGACAAAAAAAAGTAAACAAGAGTACTAGTAGAAGCGGTGAGGGTACGGTAGGGCGGGGGCAACGGAGTGTATTAACTTTGTTACAGAGCAGGTGCTCTCTGGTCTAATAATATTATCGCCTTAACCGTATAGCAGCAGAGTAACTGGGCACTGTCGCTGCTACAAATCTAGTAACAGGGGAACGCTGCGCTCCACTGAGGAAGAACGCCTGGTGTCCGCTCGTGGACAGCCACCACATCGCCTGCCGCTGCACCTTCTGGGGAGGGACGGGAATAAGAAGCAAGAACAAAGAGGACAGAGGCGGAGGCGGAGGAAAAACTTGTGGAAATGCAGACATTCTGGATATGTGGGCCTGGTTAGCCGCGGGGAAACGCCGTTTATCGTTACACCAGCAACGCCGCCGCCGCCTCTGCTCGCCGGTTAAAAAGAAAAAATGAAAAAAGGCTGACGCCAAGGCAGAAGTTGGACGTGCATCGCACAACTTCGCCTTGTAGCATCGCCGAAACAAGACCGGAGTGCCTTGCTGCGGAAGGAGAAAACTCTGCGTAAGTAGGTGAACGGGAACACACACACACACACACACACACACACACACACACACACAGGGAGTGAACACACGTACCTCACTTGCTGAAGAGAGCCCAGCGCTGTTCCGTGCTAACTCGAGGCAATTTCCGTGACAAACGGTACAAAAACTTTTCGTTGGAGTGAGTGCAAAGTGCGAAATCAAGCTTAATCATTTCCACATAGGACTACAATTGCGTGGAAGGTACTGCGAACTTTTAACGCTCGCTTTCCTCGGCGGCGTTCTGCCAATTTCGCCGTCCGAGTCAACTCATATTTTCGATAAACTCGTGGTTCCGGAATGTGTAGACACATCATTGCAGTGCTGTAAACCTAGCATCTAAATGACGGTTGACATAGTGCGCTTCTGGCCATTGCAATAGAGATAAGCAACGTTTCACTCATTGTGCATATACGGTTTACAAGGAGGTTACATGTTTTTGTAGATGATCTTAGGGTATACAGGGTGAGAAGTTTAATACCCAGCGTTGCCACCTCTGACAGCCTAAATGGTGCTAACTCAGCTGAGCATCCACTCAAACTGAACTCCGGTGAAAGATATAGGCATATCATCATCTTGAAAACGTCGCACAGACATTAAAGACTGGTGACACTCATCACCTTTAACACATCACAGATATAAGCGGCTAAGGTCGAACTAGAGGTGATCAGTTTGTTTATTCACAAGGAGATGCACAGCAATAGTACTTTCATAATTTTTTATATTTATATTACTTGAAGTTCAGAATAAACATCAGTTACCAAAGGCTGTTCAATGCAACTAAAAATATTATCGAGAAAGTCGACTTTGAAGTTTTCTTAGCAGCTTTAATAACCTGTGTAATATCAATATTTCGACAGGCAGCGTGACTGTTCTACAGTACTCCCCTGCCGTATGGATAGCCTAGCTTCGATTCCCTGCTGACGCATTTTTTAAAGAAATTGTGCATATATGACGAGCATGTTCGTGAAGCGAGGAATACATGAAGATGGAAAAAAAATTAGGAACGTTCGAGACTGGTAATAGCTGGATCACTGGTTCGAGGCTCGTTTCAGTCATTATTTTTTCGTCTTTTTCCCACACATTCCGAATCCCTACGTCTTTAAATATAAAATTCATCAAGTATACGCTAATTATGACCTGTCTCTCGTTTTACAATAAATGCATGACTTCTTATTTCTACAGTAATTACATGTCACGCACAAACATGGTGTTTTCTTTTTGCAAATATAAATGGTATAATTAACAATTTTTTATAAAAGACTGACAGTAAATGCACTATGTAATCAAAAGTATCCGGACACCCTCAGAAACATACGTTTTTCATATTAGGTGCATTGTGCTGCCACCTACTGCCACGTATTCCATATCAGCGACCTCAGTAGTCATTAGACATCGATTTCATGCTCGAGCGGCTGCTAATAAGCCACACATCAGGCCGGTAAATGCCTCGCTTGGTGTAAGAAGAGTAAACATTGGACGATTGAATAGTGGAAAAACTGTGTGTGGAGTGACGAACCACGGTACACGATGTGGCGGTCCGATGGCAGGGTGACGGTCACGTAATCTGCCAGCGTGTGTAGTGCCTACAGTAAAATTGGGAGGCGGTGGTGTTATGGTGTGGTCGTGATTTTCATGGAGGAAGCTTGCACCCCTTGTTGATTTGCGTGGAACTATCACAGCACATGCCTACATTAATGTTTTAAGCACCTTCTTGCTTCCGACCGTAGAAGAGCGATTCGGGGATGGCGATTGCATCTTTCAACACGATCAAGCACCTGTTCATAGTGCACGGCCTGTGGCGGGGTGGTTACACCACAATAACATCCATGTAATAGACTGGCCTGCGCAGAGTCCTGATCTGAATCCTACATAACATCTTTGAGATGTTATTGAACGCCGACTTCGTGCCAGGCCTCATCGACCGACATTGACACCTCTCCTCAGTGCAGCACTCCATGAAGAATAGGCTGCCATTCTCCAACAAACCTTCTAGCATCTGATTGAACGTATGCCTGCGAGAGTGGAAGCTGTCATCAAGGCTAAAGGTGGACCAACACCATATTGAATTCCAGCATTACCGATGGAGAGCGCCACGAACTTTTAAGCCATTTTCAGCCAGGTGTGCGGATACTTTTGATCACATAGTGTATATTAACATGCATAGTAATCCAAACCGCTGCTACATTCAAAGACCTTTTATTAAGATGCTATTGGCTGGTGCTATATGCTTATTTCGGTTCCATGGCCATTATCAACTTTACTTGAAACATTTGGAGTCGTTAGTGCATATATCCTTGTTTGTTCGTAATTAGTAACAATTCTGTATATATGTGTCTTAGTACTTACTTCCACAACACATCGTTAACGCTTTCTCTGTCTAATGCCTTGTATTGCTGCGTATCATAGGTGTAGCGCAGACAAAATTGTTATTCTCTATACATGTGATATCTCAGCAGTGAAATTTGTTGCAGAGGAATATTCGCTAAAATCTTTTTAGCATTTTCCTTAATTTTGGCAGCTTCAATAGAAAACTAAGTCAGCGATGTTATATAGTTTGTTTATTCATCTACGGGTTTCTGTGTTGTAGTAGTAATTTCTGTGCTGATGTTCGCTGGTGTTGTGTTTGTCTGTAAATTTGTTTTATACGTTAGCATATTCTGTAATTTTAATAAATATTTCAATACAATTTTTATCTTTTAAGGTGATTTGTTCGTTAAGAATTTTGCCAGGATAACTGTGTGTGTGTGTGTGTGTGTGTGTGTGTGTGTGTGTGTGTGTGTGTAGATCTACACTCCTGGAAATGGAAAAAAGAACACATTGACACCGGTGTGTCAGACCCACCATACTAGCTCCGGACACTGCGAGAGGGCTGTACAAGCAATGATCACACGCACGGCACAGCGGACACACCAGGAACCGCGGTGTTGGCCGTCGAATGGCGCTAGCTGCGCAGCATTTGTGCACCGCCGCCGTCAGTGACAGCCAGTTTGCCGTGGCATACGGAGCTCCATCGCAGTCTGTAACACTGGTAGCATGCCGCGACAGCGTGGACGTGAACCGTATGTGCAGTTGACGGACTTTGAGCGAGGGCGTATAGTGGGCATGCGGGAGGCCGGGTGGACGTACCGCCGAATTGCTCAACACGTGGGGCGTGAGGTCTCCACAGTACATCGATGTTGTCGCCAGTAGTCGGCGGAAGGTGCACGTGTCCGTCGACCTGGGACCGGACCGCAGCGACGCACGGATGCACGCCAAGACCGTAGGATCCTACGCAGTGCCGTAGGGGACCGCACCGCCACTTCCCAGCAAATTAGGGACACTGTTGCTCCTGGGGTATCGACGAGGACCATTCGCAACCGTCTCCATGAAGCTGGGCTACGGTCCCGCACACCGTTAGGCCGTCTTCCGCTCACGCCCCAACATCGTGCAGCCCGCCTCCAGTGGTGTCGCGACAGGCGTGAATGGAGGGACGAATGGAGACGTGTCGTCTTGAGCGATGAGAGTCGCTTCTGCCTTGGTGCCAATGATGGTCGTATGTGTGTTTGGCGCCGTGCAGGTGAGCGCCACAATCAGGACTGCATACGACCGAGGCACACAGGGCCAACACCCGGCATCATGGTGTGGGGAGCGATCTCCTACACTGGCCGTACACCACTGGTGATCGTCGAGGGGACACTGAATAGTGCACGGTACATCCAAACCGTCATCGAACCCATCGTTCTACCATTCCTAGACCGGCAAGGGAACTTGCTGTTCCAACAGGACAATGCACGTCCGCATGTATCCCGTGCCACCCAACGTGCTCTAGAAGGTGTAAGTCAACTACCCTGGCCAGCAAGATCTCCGGATCTGTCCCCCATTGAGCATGTTTGGGACTGGATGAAGCGTCGTCTCACGCGGTCTGCACGTCCAGCACGAACGCTGGTCCAACTGAGGCGCCAGGTGGAAATGGCATGGCAAGCCGTTCCACAGGACTACATCCAGCATCTCTACGATCGTCTCCATGGGAGAATAGCAGCCTGCATTGCTGCGAAAGGTGGATATACACTGTACTAGTGCCGACATTGTGCATGCTCTGTTGCCTGTGTCTATGTGCCTGTGGTTCTGTCAGTGTGATCATGTAATGTATCTGACCCCAGGAATGTGTCAATAAAGTTTCCCCTTCCTGGGACAATGAATTCACGGTGTTCTTATTTCAATTTCCAGGAGTGTATATGTCATTAAAAATTTCATTATGGGGACCTTTGGTGTTGTGTGCGGAATTCGCATCGCGTATTTTAATTGGTTTACATTGTGGTTTTCTGTTGACGTGTAGCTAAGACTGTGAATGGGTTTGGAGATAGCTGGAGAATGGCCATGCGGCCGAAATAAACTTACAGCCCAAAAAATAACATCTTAATAATAATCTTTGAATATAGCAGTGATTTAGCTTGCTCCAATATAATACCATTACAATACATCCATAACGCTGCAGGCCCAAAAGAATTCGAAAAGTTCATTTAAATTAGAAAGATGTTACAAATTAAATTTCGCTCTCCACGAACATGCCCACAGACCAAGCCCCTTCACGTAAAAACTCAGTCGGCCAGGAATCCAATTCAGCCCGCTCTAGTATCAGGAGAATGTTCTGCCACAGAGCCACACAGTCCACCAGACAACGTATCCAAAATTTAGGGGGTTACAGATACTCTAAAGACTTCAAAGTCATTTTTTTTCTTGAGACTTTTTGAGAGCTGCATTGAAATGCTTTGGGCGATAGATATTTGAGTTCCCAACGTCATGTTGCATATATATTTGCAGAGTGGTCAGTGTCGCCCAGTAATGCCACACCAGTTATTAGGACCGCATGCCGAAAGCCATCTGCCGAACTTCGTTCGCTTCTGAGGTTGAGCACGTGGATGCGCCCGTGGTGATGCAATATCTTGGGGGCACCACTACCCGTCTCATCTCTCTGCTGCCGCAGCAAGAAAAGCCTCAACAATGGTCTTTGTGTTGACAATTTTCGGGCCTCCAGGTGACGCTAGATGCTTGTGGTGCTGAAAGCAAACCCATATAGTGACTGAAGACAAGTGGGGTGACTACGATCCTGCACGAACAATATATCTATCCTCTCGGGCGCTAATCGCTTGGAGGGCGTTGAAATCTAACAGAATGTAGATGGTGTAACTCCTATGTAGTTCGCGCAGCTATGCTGAAATGCTGGTCATTTTCATATCAGAACACGCAGTTCGACCTATGCTGTTCCCCGTTTTCATGGTTGTTGCAATTTTAATTGCCAGCACTGTAAATATACTACACTCATACTACAGGGTGACAGTTATTAACCATACGAAAAAAGAAAGTGAATTAGTGAAAAAATACGGCGTGTACGCACTTTATTCAACCTGTAAACGTCACTACAGAAATTCGGATTTAGGTTCGATATGCCTGTCATCATTGGCGATGATGTGTCACAGACGAAAAGCGGAATTCTGCATGACCCGCTGAAGTGTCGGTACATCGATACCGTCGATGACCTCCTGAAAGGCTGTTTCTCAGATTTTGGGGTTATTGTTGTACACTTTTGTTTAATGGAGCACCACGAAAAGGAGTCGCATGTTTTCAGATCTGGCCAACTGAGGCCAATGCCAGTGGCCTCTGGGTATCCCAGAGCCAGAATGCGGTCCTTAAAGTGCTCCTCTAGGACATAAACACTCTCCTGTTTCGACTGGGTCGATCTCCGACTTGCATGAACCACATCTTGTCGAAATCAGGGTCACTTTGGATAATAGAGAAGAAATGATCTACCAAAACATTCACTTACCGTTCGGTAGTCACGGTGTCATCAAGAAATATCGCATCGATTATTCCTTGACTGGACATTGAACACCAGACAGTCGCCGTTGAGGGTGAAGAGACATCTCGATCGTGAAATGCGGATTCTCAGTCCCGCAAATGCGCCAGTTTCGCTTACTGATGAACCCATCCAAATGGAAGTCTCTAAACCAAACCATGCATGGGCATACTACTTCCCATCATGCTCCGCGGCCAACTATGCAGTATGAACGTCCTAAAGGCAAATCATTCAGAAGTTATGACGATTTTATTTCATATAGTTCATTATTATCACCCTGGACAACATAACGGTGGTTAAAATGTGGCTCGTAACATAGGCGTGATGTCAGATAGCGGTCTAGCATGATAAAATTTTAAAAATAAATTCTGTGCAGCTGAAGGTGAATTTTAGTTGCCCTGAAGTTCCTGGAATTACGCGAGCTGAAGAGCACGGTTCTAGTGGTAAGAGTTTTGTAATGTTGTAATGGCCAGCATTGTGCTTATACAGCGTGAGCATGAAGTTATTTCTAAGTAACTATTATAGATACAGTTAAGCGGCTTGCTGCAAATGAAAGCAGTAACTCAAATTTTTACGGATACATTTCCACATGTGCTCCTTTTGTTGCTCGTGTAACGTCTAGTCTGGTTGATAATTTCTCTCCCTGTCTTTGCCAACATCTGTTCCGACACCGCCGGAACACCACCTTGCATTTCTGCCGTTAATACTTTGCACGTAAGGATACCAACAGCAAAACTAGAGCGAGCAAGACAGTGGAGAAGAACTATGGTGGAACATGACGTGGTCCCTTAGGGTCGAAACGAACCTAATAGCAATATCGAAGTCTTCGTTCTGATATATTGTGGCTCAAGTATCTTTTATTCGACGAAAAACATATGTAAACACGCTTCATGAAATGTGTGATCAGCCATCAGCTACTGTGTATGCTCTCGATGGGTAGAGCCTAGGAAAAAGTCTAAGAATAAGGCATTGTGTAAGTCGTGTGAGTGAGACTACGGCACAAGCCATAAGGCACAAACAGTGAAGCTTCCTGGCGGAAATTTTACTTACTTGCTCCTACAGCACCGCCAACGTGTGGAAAAAAACTATGTTACGAGGAAGTCGTACCTGCAACAGAAAGAAAACATCTGTAAGTCCGAGTAGTTGTGTCTTCTGCTGTTGTTAATAGAAAAGACATAGCAGATTACTCATTTGAAACTGTCACAAATACAGAGAACTATCATTGCTGTTTTTTGTCACCTATATTACTTTTAATTATACAAAATGTATGTTTTGTTTTTATTCTTGTTTTTAATCATTACAAATCTTTTGTCTTTCAACATTTTCAGTACAATAATCGTTTCAGTTGGTCATTTCTGAAGAGATAGACATATTGCTCTAAACATCAGAGAAAAACATCACAGCCATTAACTATTACATCGCATGAACATCGTTTTGCTTCGGTCCGGAACTGCATACTGACAGCCAAACGAATCGTTCAGTTTACGACATGGTGATTAGTGATGTAGTGTTGGTCACATCGTTGTAATATTGAAGTTGCCCTGAAAATATTACTATCTAGCTTTAATCTCAATACCTTACTTTATTGTAGTTTAAAAGTAAGAACTGCTGTGCGAAGGTTGAAACAATACATCGTATATCTTCTTTTCGAATGAAAACGTAAATATGTTGTTATGAAACTACCTCCCTTCATAATGAAGTATCTGCTGGTGTGACGATCATTATCACATATTTCGGCGGAAACTGAATTAGACTCAGAGTTATTTTTTCAACTTGTCAGGGCTTTAATTTAAGGGCTGCAGAGCTTCGACCACACAGAGAACAGCAACAAGAGGGCAGGTAAAGCAAGAGACATCGTTAAAGCAGTAAAACGTGGCCTGGAATTTTTAATTAAAAATCACAATATAGTACAGTCAAGTAAGGAATCGTCTTTCAGTATATTGCAACATAATGTTATGAAGTAGTTAACACTATAACCACCACTAGGCCTTTGAAATTTATAAATTATGTTGTCCAGGCCTTCGGCAATACACTCCCACACGTTTTTCTGTGGCGTTAGTTGACTGCGCGGGTCTCTTCCCTGTACATGGGAAACGAACGAAGCATTTCTTTGGAAAGCATATCATCCTTCACCTAGCTTCATTTGTAGCATCTTTGCAATAAGCATAGACTGTAAACTGTTCTTCTGAGACTCTTTGAAAGTTTAGTTTTGAATCGTAGTTAATTTACCAAAAGCATTAGAGACTATTTCGAGTCTACCTGTTTTCCCGTCTACCCAGTCGTTAACTTTACTGTCCTACATTTAAAAACTCTGAATTGGTTTCGTTGGTAACTTACCTGTCAGTTAACAATACGTTGTATTTTATACAAATGTTGTTGAAGTGGCCTCAAGAAACGTACAAACCAACTTTCATACACAGTTTTATTGACTGCGAAATCTACACATAGTGTATGTACTTCGAAGAACTTTCGGGTATAAAGCACTTTCATTTAAGTGAAGAAGGCCATGGCAGACTCATTGTTTGCGTTAAAGAAGAACAGTGGTTCAAATGGCTCTGAGCACTATGGGACTCAACATCTTAGGTCATAAGTCCCCTAGAACTTTACTTAAACCTAACTAACCTAAGGACATCACACACACCCATGCCCGAGGCAGGATTCGAACCTGCGACCGTAGCAGTCCCGCGGTTCCGGACTGCAGCGCCAGAACCGCTAGACCACCGTGGCCGGCGAAGAACAGTGAAGAAGTATCTATTTCCCAAGATATTTATGGCTTTGAGAACTTACTTCTTTGATTAAGAGTATTGTTAGGCTTGTCCGATATAAAGAACCTAGTAACAAATGCTTTATTTCAATGCCATAACCGGTTTCGGGCTACCATGTTGGTCTTCAGATACGTACATTTCCAGTTACGGTGATGTTTATACCTGCAGCATGTCACCTGCTTGTCTTCCAACTTGCCAAAGCCTACTTTGGACAGCGAAGTCACCAGATCTCTCCCAAATGAGATCGTTCGGAGCATTATTGGAATATTTGGAGCCAATTTATGTATTGTTTTATTAATAAAAAATTTTTGCCCCCATTTATTTGCAGGATGAAATATTTTTCTCCTTTTACATGTGTTCTCGTTGATGGCGACTAGTTTTGTTGTGGTCCTTATGGTTTCAAAGGCTATATCTTGTTGTTGTATTGCAAACAGCACACATTTTGTAAATGAATCACTGTAGCACACTTCGTGGCATTCTTATTGTCAGTTAGTGCTTTACACTCTACGTTTGTGTTTACAATGGTTGTTACGATGTCTGTTTTTCAAAATAAACGTAAGGATTTTAGAGACGACATGGAGTGATTCTTTGGATTAGCCATTTGAAATGTTAATTTGGCCAGCGGAAGAAAATGATGACGCACAACAGCATATTTTGAGATATCACAAGTTATTAGCTTGATTACATTCAAAGACAAGGACATTAATAAGACAACTTTTATATATTATACATTGTTTTTCCAGATGTACGATGGAAACTACCTGCTACCGGAACGTGGTACATTCGAAAACAGAACACACATTACGTGGTCAGGTTAGTCTACACATATGAATTACAGCCCCGCCAGTTTTCTGTGTGTATGTCAAGACTAAACACAAGAATTACTGTAGAAATTTGGGTAAGGTTTTGACTAACAGACTGAATCACGAGGGCGGTGTGTGTGTGTACATGATCTATAATTATAGTAGTTGTCTACATCTAAATGGTTACTCTGCAAATCACATTTAAGTGCCTGGCAAAGGGTTCATCGAACCACCTTCATAATTCTCTATTATTCCAAACTCGTACAGCGCGGAAAGAATGAGCACCTATATCTTTCCGTACGGGCTCTGATTTCCCTTATTTTATCGTGGTGATCGTTCCTCCCTATGTAGGTCGGTGCCAACAAAATATTTTCGCATTCGGAGGAGAAAGTTGGTGATTGGAATTTCCTGAGAAGATTCCATTGCAACGAAAAACGCCTTTCTTTTAATGATTTCCAGCCCAAATCATGTATCATTTCTGTGACACTCTCTCCCATATTTCGCGATAATATAAAACGTGCTGCCTTTCTTTGAACTTTTTCGATGTACTCCCGTCAGTCCTACCTGGTAAGGATCCCACACCCGCAGCAGTATTCTGAAAGAGGACGGACAAGCGTAGTGTAGGCAGTCTCCTTAGTAGGTCTGTTATACTTTCTAAGTGTCCTGCCAATAAAACGCAGCCTCTGGTTAGCCTTCCCCACAACATTTTCTGTGTTCAAATGGCTCTGAGCACTATGGGACTCAACTGCTGTGGTCATAAGTCTCCTAGAACTTAGAACTACTTAAACCTAACTAACCTAAGGACATCACACACATCCATGCCCGAGGCAGGATTCGAACCTGCGACCGTAGCGGTCGTGCGGTTCCAGACTGTAGCGCCTTTAACCGCTCGGCCACTCCGGCCGGCAACATTTTCTGTGTGTTCTTTACAATTTAAGTTGTTCGTAGTTTTAATACCTAGGTATTTAGTTGAATTTACGGCTTTTAGATTAGACTGATTTATCGTGTAACCGAAGTTTAACGAGTTCCTTTCAGCACTCAGGTGGATGACCTCACATTTTTCGTTATTTGGAGTCAACTGCCACTTTTCGCACCATTCAGATATCTTTTCTAAATCCTTTTGCAGTTTGTTTTGATCTTCTGACGACTTTATTAGTCGATAAACGACAGCGTCATCTGCAAACAACCGAAGACGGCTGCTCAGATTGTCTCCCAAATCGTTTATATAGATAAGGAACAGCAAAGAGCCTATAACACTACCTTGGGGAAGGCCTGAAATCACTACTTCTTTACTCGGTGGCTTCCCATGAATTACTATGAACTGTGACCTCTCTGACAGGATATCGCAAATCCAGTCACATAGCTGAGACGATATTCCACAAGCACGCAATTTCCGCCCATCCCTTCTTCCTGTCGTCAGTGGACCTTTGATATGGTTGTGCCTATCTCAGGGTAGCGTCAGATCTGCACAATCAGGCAGTTTACTTCCGCACTGAGTATCTCTGTACGTTTCTCAGTATTGCGGCCCCCAGCACGGCCTGTCATTTCCCGTCGGCCTGTGTCCCAAAGCAGCCCACAGGCGAACCTGCGGCAGCCGTACACAGGACGCCCGTGTGGCCTTCCAGGAGGTGTGCGCGGGCGGGCGGTTTATCGGCCGCAGAGGCGATAAGCGTTTATTGGCGGCCATGCCGCACCGGCACCAAGACGACGCTGCTGATAATTCGACGCATTTATAACCGACCGCTCTGGCGGCCCACCTAGCTGCTCTGTTCTGGGGCAAGACGTGAAGGAAGGTGAAGTTGAAAAATAAATCTACCTGGCACTGAAAGTACTTCCTAAGTCAACAGATTATTTTTCAACACAGTCGCCTTCCATTTCAGTGCACTTCACTTCATGCAATATTTTCCCATTCTTGTGGAAAATTTCAATTTACTGCTGACGTAACCTTTATGTTTTGTTGGCAACTCTGTACTACACAGTTAAGGTTCTTATATTACATGTAACTTGAAATGATAATTAAATTGACACCCTAGTTGCAAGCAGGCGTTGATACACTACGTTGGGGACATGTTGAAAATGTGTGCCCCGACCGGGACTCGAACCCGGGATCACCTGCTTACATGGCAGACGCTCTATCCATCTGAGCCACCGCGGGCACAGAGGATAGTGCGTCTGCAGGGACTTATCCCTTGCACGCCCCCCGTGAGATCGACATTCCCAACATGTCCACAACACTACATTCGTAGTGCGCCTAATAGATGTTTGCCCATCATACTCAATACTCGTGGCAGATTAATCTACCAAGTCCCGTACGAGTTCGGACATAGCATGTGCATTCCCACAAGAAGGTCAAAGGCCGGGAACCCATATTTTTAACTATATATGACGGTAGTACCTGTTCCCGAAAGAACAGTTACCGTCGATGACCATGCAGCTTTACTAGAAATGAAATGATAATTAAATTGACACCCTCACGGGGGGCGTGCAAGGGATAAGTCCCTGCAGACGCACTATCCTCTGTGCCCGCGGTGGCTCAGATGGATAGAGCGTCTGCCATGAAATCAGGAGATCCCGGGTTCGAGTCCCGGTCGAGGCACACATTTTCAACATGTCCCCAACGAAGTGTATCAACGCCTGCTTGCAGCTAGGGTGTCAATTTAATTATCATTTCATTTCTAGTAAAGCTGCATGGTCATCGACGGTAACTGTTCTTTCGGGAACAGGTACTACCGTCATATATAGTTACATGTAACTTGTTTAGAAAATCATACAATGTAGGCTTTCACGGCCGGTATTGACTTCAGTTGAAACTTCCGGGCTGAGAGGCCGTAATCGACATATAAAATTTCCACCTGACGTTTCGTCTCCATCTGCGGGAGACATCTTCTGAGGTCGCCCGGCTACTGCCACTGAGTCTCCAGGTACTCTCGCATTTATAGAGCGCATAGAGGGCACCACCATTCGTCACGTGATGCCGACGGTATGCCTATCTTTGAAAGGCGTCATCATTCTCGATTAAGAGTAATCTATTGTCATTCTGCTGGCGCAACGTCGACATCCATATTTTGTCCAACTTTAAAACTTTTCTATTAAAATTGTTATGGTGTTTGTGAATACCTATTGTTTCTCTATACATCTTCTTCTTAAGTTGCCAATCCTAAGATTGATTTGCAGCAGCTCTCCATTCAGTGCGATTGTCGGCCAGCCTCTTCAATTCCGTGAAACTTCCGCATCCTAGGTCCTGCATTATCTGGCTTATGTACTTTCTTCTAGGTCTGCCGCTTGCCCTTTTGCCCTCCACAAGGCCTTCCGTTATAGTGTGGAGAAGACTTTCATGTCTCAGAATGTGTCCCATCCATATATCTCTCCTCTTCTTGACCGTCTTCCAAAGAACTGGAACTTCCTCCGCTCTCTGCAGGACTTCTTCATTTGTCATCCTGGCCGTCCATGGAATTTTTAACATCCTTCGCAGACACCACATTTCGAATCCTTCAATCCTTCTTCTTTCGTCCTCTCCAAGTGTCCAGGTTTCGCTGCCGTAGAGAAGCACACTCCCAACAAAGGTCTTTATTAACAGCTTCCTTAACGACAGACTTATCATGTTTGATGTGAGGAGTCCTTTCCTTTTATAGAATGCAATCTTTGCCTGATTTATTCGACTTATTACATCTTTCCTACTACGACCATCTGATGTTATTCTGCTTCCCAAGTAGACAAAGTCTTGTATTTCTTTCAGCTTCTCTCCATTCAGCCTTATATTCGTAATTGCTTGATTATTTTGTTTGCTTGCAACTAAGATTTTTGTTTTTGACTTATTAATTTTCATGCTGTACCGTGTAGCAAGAGTGTTTTCCATTTCCTCCAACACTACTTGTAATTCTTCCTCATTTTCCGCTAGGACAGCAATGTCATCCGCAAAACGCAGCATATCAACTATTTTTCCCTGGGTCCTGATTCCATTAGCTTGTCCTAACTTTTCTCTGACCTCGTCCATTGCTTTCTGTATGTACATATTAAAGAGGACAAGGGAGAGTGCACATCCCTGTCTCACACCCTGTTTAATTTTTGCTTGTTGTTGATGTTCCCCACATCTCACTATTGCCACCTCTTCTTTGTATATGTTCCATATCGTTCTCCTGTCCTTATACTTAGCTCCTCTATACATGAGCGCATGATAATGGGATGTTCGTGCTAGAACGCTTATCTCATTAAATTTAACTTCGTGATTCCCATCTCGCAAAACATGCTCAGCTGCGGCCGATTTTTCGATGTGTCCTAAGCGACAGTTTCTTTTATGTTCGGCTAAGCCGGTGTTTACACTTCTTTTCATTGTTCCAATATACACTTGTCCACAACTGCATGGAATTTTGTATACCCCAGGTGTTGCTAGGGGATGTCGGGTGTCTTTTGCAGTTCTTAAATATTCCTTAATCTTCTTGGTGGGTCTGAAGATTGTTTCGATCCCATATTTGGCCAGAACTTTCCTGATACGGTCCGTGACCTTATTAATGAACGGTAGGAAAACTTTTCCAGCAGGTGTCCGTTGTTGCTCTGCACTTCTGGCTTCTTTTTTTCTTTGATGGAGGGCTCTATCAATTTCCTTGCTGGTATATCCGTTTTTCATGAAGGCCGGCCGTAGGTGATTCATTTCACCTTGTAAGTAAGCCAGCTCGCAGATTTTGTTGGCCCTGTCCACCAAGGTTTTCATGACACCTCTTTTTTGCCTAGGATGATGGTTGGATTCCTTGTGGAGGTATCGATCCGTGTGAGTGTTCTTTCTATATACCTTGTGGCCCAGCGTCCCATCCACCCGTTTAATTACCGACACATCCAGGAAATTGAGTTTACCGTTGCTCTGTTTCTCCATCGTAAACTGTATCTTCGGGTTAATACTGTTCAGATGCACCAAGAAGACATCCAACTCTTCTTCATCACGAGTCCACACTACAAATGTGTCAACAACATAGCGGTACCATTTAGCAGGCTTTTTACTGGCAGTCTGCAGCGCTCGCTGTTCGAAGATCTCCATAAATAAATCGGCAACAGCTGGGCTGAGAGGGCTTCCCATCGCCACCCCGTCGATCTGTTCGTAAAACTCGTTGTTATACTGGAAATAGGTTGTCGTCAGGCAGTGTTTAGAAAATGCCACTCGCTGTCTTCCTCGGGCTATGTCCTTCTAGGATATTTACAGTAGAAGGAACTGGTTGTGTCGTATTACCTCACCAATCAATCGTGTCTTCTTTGATCTATTTTTCACCTACTTGACCTTACTTCGGCTGCTCTTTGCAAAATTTCCTGCGTTTATCTGTCCATTTTGTCTTTAACAGGCGTTTCCAGCAGCATACCTCAAATGCATAAAGACATTCTCTTTCATTTTTTCATATTTCCCATGTTTCATACTCGTGCAGAACTGTCCTTTAAATGAAGAGAGAAAATGGAGAAGATCTAAGTGCCATTTTTTTTCACAAAACACTTTTCCAGTGCTATAGTTTCTCGGTATTCTGTTGCATATCAGTAGACTTGGTCCAAGTGAAACTGTATGGTTCCAGAGACGGTTTCAAATCTCGTATGTGTAGACTGAAGTGACGAATGAAAGTTTGTACCAAGGCCGGGATTCGAACCCAGATCGACTGCTCACTAGGCACCCTGGCAGACTGGTTTTGCACAACTGCACGGACTGAAACGTCCCCTTAGAACTACTTATACAAGACTGTGCTTAACCTGACACACAATGTTTTTTAGCGCAACGCAATCTGACTTTCAATAATCCCTACAAAACAATGGCCCTGACTAACTTTAACCTATACCTTTCACAAATCACTTACCTCACAAAAATCTTCGTTACTGGAACTACAGCAATACAGCGAGCGCCACTACTGCTCAGACTTTGATAAAAGAAACGGCAGTTTTACTGTGATGAATGATCAGGACTGTCTTTATGGACTGTGAGAAAATTTTAGCTTTTGACCAACATTGTATCAATAAGTGTGTGCATTGGATATCTTTGTTAGTGTAATTATGAAAAATTTTATCAAATCATTATTGGCCACTGGCCAAAAAAATTTGTAAAATTTTTTGTGGGGAGCATGGGGGCTATGTAAGTAGGCTGTTTAGATTTTTATATGGGTAATGCCACGTAGCGCTCTGTATGAAAATCACTGGCTGTGCTGTTTGCAGCCTGTGGCTAGTTTGCATTGTTGTCTGCCATTGTTGTCATGAACTGCTATAGCTGGATGTGAACAGCGCATAGCGTTGCGCAGTTGGAGGTGAGCCGCCAGCAGTGGTGGATGTGGGGAGAGAGATGGCGGAGTTTTGATGATTTGTGATACTGGATGTTAATTATGAATATTAAGGTAAATACAGTGTTTGTTCTCTATTAAAATCTTTCATTTGCTAACTATCCCTATCAGTAGTTAGTGCCTTCAGTAGTTTGAATCTTTTATTTAGCTGACAGTAGTGGCGCTCGCTGTATTGCAGTAGTTCCAGTAATGAAGATTTTTGTGAGGTAAGTTATTTGTGAAAGGTATAGTTTAATGTTACTCAGGGCCATTCCTTTGCAGGGATCTTTGATAGATTGCGTTATCCACCACTGCTGGCGGCTCACCTCCAACTGCGCAACGCTATGCGCTGTTCACATCCAGCTATAGCAGTTCATGACAACAATGGCAGACAACAATGCAAACTAGCCACAGGCTGCACACAGCACAGCCAGTGATTTTCATACAGAGCGCTACGTGGCATTACCCATATAAAAATCTAAACAGCCTACTTACAGGACTACCTCCCCAATCCAAAATCCCACTCACGCCTACGTTCAAATATCATCGAAGAGGCTCTAACCAATGGCCGTGCCACAGTGGTAACACCGGTTCCCGTCTGATCACCAAAGTTAAGCGCTGTCGGACTTGGATGGGTGACCATCCGGTCTGCCGAGAGCTGTTGCCAAGAGGGGTCCACTCAGCTTTTTTGAGGCAAACTGAGGAGCTGCTTGACTGAGAAGTAGCGGCTCCAGTCTCGTAAACGAACATACGGCCACATACTTCTCGATATCCGCATCCAGTGACGCCTATGGATTGAGGATGACACGGCGGCCGATCGGTACCATTGGGCCTTCAGGGCCAGTTCGGGCGGAGTTTATTTTATTTTATTGAAGATGCACTCTAATTGTATTGCACTAGCAACTCAATATCTAACGAAACCGGGGGATCCTGCCTGTTTCAGGTGTCAAATCATGGAGAAAATCCAGAATGAGATTTTCACTCTGCAGCGGAGTGTGCGCTGATATGAAACTTCCTGGCAGATTAAAACTGCGTGCCCGACCGAGACTCGAACTCGGGATCCCGAGTTCGAGTCTCGGTCGGGCACGCAGTTTTAATCTGCCAGGAAGTTTCATATCAGCGCACACTCCGCTGCAGAGTGAAAATCTCATTCTGGAAACATCCCCCAGGCTGTGGCTAAGCTATGTTTCCGCATATCCTTTCTTTCAGGAGTGCTAGTTCTGCAAGTTTCGCAGGAGAGCTTCTGTAAAGTTTGGAAGGTAGGAGACGAGATACTGGCAGAAGTAAGGCTGTGAGTACCGGGCGTGAGTCGTGCTTCGGAAACTTAGATGGTAGAGCACTTGCCCGCGAAAAGCAAAGGTCCCGAGTTCGAGTCTCGGTCGGGCACACAGTTTTAATCTGCCAGGAAGTTTCATATCAGCGCACACTCCGCTGCAGAGTGAAAATCTCATTCTGGAAACATCCCCCAGGCTGTGGCTAAGCCATGTCTCCACAATATCCTTTCTTTCAGGAGTGCTAGTTCTGCAAGTTTCGCAGGAGAGCTTCTGTAAAGTTTGGAAGGTAGGAGACGAGATACTGGCAGAAGTAAAGCTGTGAGTACCGGTCGTGAGTCGTGCTTCGGTAGCTCAGATGGTAGAGCGCTTGCCCGCGAAAGGCAAAGGTCCCGAGTTCGAGTCTCGGTCGGGCACACAGTTTTAATCTGCCAGGAAGTTTCATATGGAGAAAATGTTCCAAACATTCTTTATTAAATGGTGCATGGTTTTTATGCCAAGCAGAATTTCAATGGAGTTCCAGGTGCCATGCCCCAAGGTTCCTCCATTTAGCCTGGCATGGTTTCTAGAGACAATACCAATCTTTGGATCAGTGGGCACAGCCTTTTGAGCTGCAAAACAGATTTTGCACAGGTGAACAACGCCTACGTTCTGCGGATAAAAATTATGACACCATTCCATACAATTCCAATGCATAAAACTGACTTCGCCGCTTTTAAAAAATCTGCTGATACACTGTTGTCAATGCAGGCATGTATAAGATCTCCAAATTCAGTCGTCCATCTCAAATAGTTTTATAAAAATGTTTACTCTGAAACAAAGGAATGGAAAAATATCAGTGTATTCGAAAGCGGAAAGACCATTTCAGACGTATGTGATACCGTACTTCATCTGAAATAACATCCATGATTATCAGTTTCAAAAAGAAAAGACTTGTTCGATATTTCCATTTCTTCCTAAAACAGTAACTTCTACAGAAAACTTCGGAATGTAGTTGTGGAAGAGAAATCAATACCGAGGCATTTTTTAAGTGTGTTATTCTCTTGTAATTTCTTTAGAAATGCACAGTTGTTTTTGTTGGCTACAGTTTTACTTCTGAAATGTTCTCGGGTGATCAGCTGAGTGGGTGAAATAGGGGATGAAAAGTGTTTTTGCTGTTGCTATTAAGCCTAATTTGAAACTGAAACTATGAAAACTGGTATTTGGTTGTTCGGCCAGAAATAAAAGAATACGCATTTCAGCATTTTTGGAAATTCAACCACTAAGAGCGTTAAATAGTGGGTGAAAGTTTTTGAAAATAATGCAATATTAAATAAATATTTTTAATGCCATATCTCTGAAAGTTGGTATTTGATTTCTTGGTTACAAAAAAAAATGTTCAAATGTGTGTGATTCTTATGGGACTTAACTGCTACGGTCATCAGTCCCTAAGCTTACACACTACTTAACCTAAACTATCCTAAGGACAAACACACACACCACTGCCCGAGGGAGGACTCGAACCTCCGCCGGGACCAGCTGCACAGTCCATGACTGCAGCACCTTAGACCGCTCGGCTAATCCCGCGCGGCTCTTGGTTACAAATTTAAAATTTGGGTGAAATAGGAGATGAAAATTATTAAGAAAATATTACGTTATATCAATAAATTTTTGAAACTAAATATATGAAAACTAGTTGGTTGGTTGGTTGTTAGTGTTTAACGTCCCGTCGACAACGAGGTCATTAGAGACGGAGCGCAAGCTCGGGTTAGGGAAGGATTAGGAAGGAAATCGGCCGTGCCCTTTCAAAGGAACCATCCCGGCATTTGCCTGAAACGATTTAGGGAAATCACGGAAAACCTAAATCAGGATGGCCGGAGACGGGATTGAACCGTCGTCCTCCCGAATGCGAGTCCAGTGTGCTAACCACTGCGCCACCTCGCTCGGTATATGAAAACTAGCATTTCACTTCTCGGTTAGATATAAAGAAATACATCTATAGGACAGAACATTATGGCCACCAACCTACTATCGATACAAACCCGCCCAGGCGATAGCTGTGTCACCCGTCTAGGAATGACTAGTCACACGCACGTTGCATGTAGTAGCAGTGAGCGTGTTGTGCATGTGTAGAATGGGGAAGGTGCGCGATCTATCTCAGTTTGACCACGGGCAGATTATAATGGCCCGTAGGCTCGGCACGAGCGTTTTGGAAACTGCACAACTTGTTGGGTGTTCCGAGAGTGCTGTGAAGAATATCTTCAGCACGTGGCGAAACCAAGGTGAAACCACGTCCAGACGTCTTGGGGTTGGGCGACCACCCCCCACTACAGACGTTGGACGTCGTAGGCTGGGCAGACTTGTAGAACAGGTCACGCGACGAACTTTGGTGGAACTGACATCACACTTTAAACCTGGGTGCAGTACAACTCTCTCTAAACAAACAATACACCGAATGTTTCTAACGGTGGGTCTCCGCTGCCGACGACCCATGCGTGTGCCAATGTCAACACCGCGACATCGGGGCAGTTAGATTGAAATGGGCATGTGACCATCGGCACTGGACGTTGTTTCAGTGGCGGAGCGTGGCATGGTCTGATGAATCCCGATACCTCCTTCATAAAGCCGATGGGACGGCGCGAATTCGTCGTCTATCAGGGGGCACAGCTCCCTGACATGCTGGTGGCGTCTCCATAAAGCTCTAGCGAACGTTCACTTACGCATCCACGGGTCCAGTGGAGCTCGTGCAAGGCACCATGACGGCCAAGGAATATCGTACACTGGTTGCACACCACGTACACCCCTTCATTACGACCAGGTTTCCCGAAGGCAGTGGCATTTTTCAACAAGATAATGCCCCATGTCACAAAGTCACTGTGATACAGTGGTTCGAGAAATACGATGGCGAGTTGCAACTGATGTGCTAGCCCCCCAACTCGCCAGTTCTGAAAGCGATCGAGCGTATCTGGGACGTGGGCTGAATCTGGCGTCATAGCTCATCGCCCCCCTTCCCCGGAATTTACGGGAATTAGATGTTTGCCTATGTGGTGCCAACTCCCTCCACCGACTTACCGTAGCCTTACTGCTTCCATGCCACGGCGCGTCGCTGCTTTTAACCGTGCCAACGGTGGACATACCGGCTATTAAGTAGGCGATCATAATGTTCTGGTCGCTCGATGTATGTGTTAGGGGATGAAAAATTCTACGAAAATATTTATACAAGAACGCAAATGGATGATTAACAAAAACGGAGGGCTCCAGCTACCGGAATTGCTTTTTTGTCAGAAGAACATTCGGAAAATACTATTGCCCTAATTAGCGTGAAAAGTTTAAAAGGTTTTGCAATTCGCGAACCACATAAAAATTCGATCGCAGAAAAAAAAATCTGCGCAGACCATACAATCTAAGAGCACTAAGCAGCGGGCGCTAAGCTAGTATTTTATGTATGTTGCATCTCCCTTTCGACCTCCTCCAGAAGTGAAACTACTGAACTGTCATCTAGGCTTGTTATGACATACATAAAAGTTACAATCACGTAAGTCATCCACAAGTACTTAACTCGCGAATGAAAGAAGTAAATAGACGAAGAATTATAGAGGCAAAGGGAAAAAACGACTACGACTTAAAGCTGCCACACCGAACAGGAGCAGTTTTCATTTGTTACTACAGTGGACTCCATTCCGTAAGTGCACTTTCGCTGCAATCGGTCGAAGCTATCACCCGGCAAGAATCGTGTTCAGCTCTTCTACCCACAGGGCGAACAGCGGCTGTCCGTGACAGGCAGGTGGATTTAGGACAGTCGCGCCGCTCTCAACGCCGAATTCGTTACTCTTTCGCGGAAGACCATTAAGGGATTTGTTCTAATAGTGGGGGTCGAGAAAGCTCACCAAGCCGTTATATTATACCTCTTGCTTTACTTCCTCGTTTCGGAGAAAATGTGAAGGCGTTACGTAAACTGGTGAACGAACTTCTTATTTAGCTTGAACGAAGAAACTGAGAAACATTCTTAGTACCAAGGTGTCTGCAGTGAAATATTTTCACAAATTACTAGGCACTGGACGTTTCCGTTCTACAGAACGACGTTGGGAAGGGGGGAGGGGGAAGCTCAGTTATTTAAGTGAAGTAAACTGAATTTGCAAGTATGGAAATTTGGACTTATAACCCTCACCTCTGTCGCAGCTTTATATATTTGACAAACACATGGTTGAGCTTGCACGTGATCCACTCGCTCCTTCCTCTACTGATTAAATTACCTGCTTTACAGGAAAGAGAAACGAAATACAGAAACTTCACTACGACTATCACAAACACTTCAGGGACTGAGTTTGACTGCTAGCTTCCTTACTTTTATGTACTTTAGATTCTACTTCGAATTGTTCACTCTTCTTTGTATCAAATGATGATGTAATCCTGCGACTAACGACGAAATGAATGTGCGTTCGGCGTACATACTTCTTGATTACTGATATCTGCCTTATGGAAGTCCTTGGTCATTTTCTTTTCTCCCGCGTCTAATTATTGCCTTAGTTCCAACTATCATTTTTGTGAGCATGTAATAAATGTCAGGACATTGGTAGTGTAGGTCGCGTATTTTTCCCCGTTAAACTTTCTATGTAATGAAAAAGTAATTATCCAACATTTTTACGTTAAGATGATCCAACACGAAATACTTTTTATACTATGTACGTCCATGTACAGAAAAGTGAAACTGTTATCGCCATATATTTGAAACCACTCGTTTCTACCCTTTAGTGGGGTTTAAAGGGCTGCAGGGCTTTAAAACAAGAACTGCAATTTGAAGTAATGCATGCTATGCAGTTTTAATGAAACACTTGGTACGTGTAATAAAACAACTGTATATGGAACCGGATAGGCAATTTACGAGAATGGTGTTCGCAGAACCGTTAGCGCTGAGTATAATAGCGCGTATAATATTTCTATACCTACATCAATACTCCACAAGCCACCTGACGGCGCGTGGCTGGGGATCCCCCTTCTCTGTTACACTCGTCAATGGCGCTTGGGTAGAATGACTGTCGGTAAGCCACTGTTTTAGCTCTAATTTTTCAATTTTTTCTATCTTGGAGATTTCGCGAGATGTATGTGGTGGAAATAATATGTCGTCCGACTCTTTCCGGCGACAACACTCTCGAAATTTCAATAGTAAACCCCTCCGTCCCTCTTATAGTGTCTGTCACAGGATTTTGTTGAGGTATTTCAAGCGATACGTCGAAATATACATGAACTGTTGCCTTCCCTCTGATTTAAAACAAAGTGATCTTCACGTTTGAAGCATGCATAATATTTGGTTTTCTTAGCTAGTACCATAATGTCATCTACATTTATAAGAGGTGAATTCTATTACCTGACGAAAAAGACATGACCTGGTAAGCGCGGCATGCTCTATATTCCTTATATTTTTAAGATTATTACTTTTAGATTATAAAGTCATATACGTAGGTCGAACATGGACGACATCAAGTAATATTTAGGTTGATAGGGTATCACTTAGGAAAACGGTGATAACTTGTAATAAATCGTAGCAGCCTGGCAGTCAGATAAAAAGAGTTCAGAAAAAGTCAAACAGATGACTAGATGACTACACACGGCAAACTGTAGCATGATATAGGCAACTTTATTCTAATAACTGCATAGAAAGATTGATTACATTCAGTCGCTAATAACGCTTACTCTCGCGCACAACGATTAAACATTTATGGAACAATCATGCAAGGTAGATCCTAAAATGGCCTGCCTAAATGTATCATACGACAGACAGCTTTAATTACGTCCGGCCGGAGCAATTATCAATACCTGTGTGACGTTTGCTACAGGAAAAGCGAAGATCAAAAGGGAAATGGACAGCCAATTACGGCTAAAAATTAGTACTGATGGCAGAGATCGCAAAAGGCTGCCACACTGCATTGATGGGCCACATACAATTATCTGTTTTTCCAAGCGACCTGTGCAAGCAGTTACCAATATTGTTCTCAGCGTATGCACGAAACGTTTGACATTTTAATTACTTCCCTTTTTTTCCCCCAGTTCGAATAGCTAGCAAACGAAAATTTTCCGTTGATTTAGAACAGCATCCTCAAATTACTTCTAGGCAACTCTTTAAGCAAATGAGCTTATTTCTTAGAGGCTCGCATTGCGTTATCACGCAAGCAATTCCTTTTTTAAGACGTCAGTCCTTCGACTGGTTTGACGCAATCGCCTCTTACCTTTTTACTACTTCATCCAACACGTGGTGTTTTCTAAGCCGGAGTTCAATAAAAAGTTAAATTCCATTGACACCACAAATCCAACTTATAGATTTCATTAAAGGCTGCAGTCCATTCCGGGAGTCTCGTCCCAGAGTTAAGTTGTACTATTCAAACAACAAAGAAGTATCATGTATCTACACCATGATTATTTTGCAAACACAGTTCACAATCGAAGTCCACAGTAACAAAAGCTACTGATCATATTTTCCCACTGTTGCCATCCTTCTATTGGAAGATATTCACAAAGATATAAGCATTGTCGGTCTCAACGACCTACCTCAACGTCACCACACTCTGGTCAGCCATTTGGCGTCTCTAGAAAACATTTATGGACAATGCCTCTCCCCACCAGTTTACGAGATATGAATTCACAAAAACTACGTATAAATATGTACTTCATAGTGGTATTAAGCGACTTGGTACCTAGTGCCACCTTATATTAGTTTTAAATCAAAAGAGTTTTCTTGTGTATTAAATTATTCTGAATGTTTATTAATGGGGCTAAAACTATATTTAAGTGAACTATTGTTCCCACGAACCGTTTTCCCACCTTCACGAAATAAAATAAACTTAAGTTTTACGAAATTTAAAACTACTGTCAAATGATGTGCAATGTATCTCATCTTAAAGAAATTTTTGTGCTGATTCCAAAACTGGTCTTAGATTTTCTGAGTCTGCGATATTCCCGATGTTTTGGAGAATGTAATATATATTATTATTTTATTACTATTAATTCACCTGATGCATTTGGATTGCAATATGTTAAAACATGATCTTCTGGCCTCTGGCATTAGTTGAATGAACACTTCTTGAAACAGTCATTTAACAATTTTTAAAATTTGCATCGCAACTTCCGTCGTTACCATGTGGTTCAATTATTGGAATTAGCCAAATGAGCAACTCCCTATGATTCTTAGCTGTTATAAATCCTTAGTTCATGGTAGAAAATTATAGAGTGATGGAATGTCGCGACACTAGACATTTGGATTTCTTACGGGAACCTTAAAATACAATTTCAGAAGGAATGTATGGTATCCGTGGAATCATCACGAAATCCTGAATGTTGTGCTGGTATTATGACTTATGTGACCGCCAAAGAGTCTGTTGCTAGTCGATAATATATCATAGAATAGTATCTCAGGTATCCTTTACAACGTGTCCTGCATATTCTATTCTTTATATGCTGTTCCTGTTTTCCTCCTTGAGCGCTCTTTCCAACGCTAACTTACTCTTGAATGCAGAAGCCACACTAGTCTTTTCCTCTTAGTACTTCACCAGAGAACCCCCGATTTCTTACAGAATCGACCAGTGATGTCTAAAACAACTTGAAATGTCTGATTACTTTACAGATGAGTTAGTGTGTTAAATATTTTAGGTTAAGCACACACGCGAGAAAAAGTTAGAAAACAGACTTGAAATTATGCTGAAGTTTGTTGGAAGTCACTAAGTGCTCTTATTACGAAGCACTGGATGAATATAGTCTGAGTAATTTGCGCTCCGTTTTAAGCAAAAGCATCTTTTTCACACGTCTAAATGTCAATGACATCATAGTCTTGAACTATGTGTCGCATAGTGGTATAGTTTTGCAAGTAGATTCGGTAGTGTATGTGGAGACCGTCTGCAAAATGCGTTGCGAATAATGTCGCTAGTAAATAAGTACTAAATTAGAACGCCATGTTAATTCTGAAAATGTAGTAAGCTATATTTTTTCTCTCCTTTGATCATTTTGTTTATGTGTGTGATGGGAGGGGGAGGGAGCATGGGTGCGCCAGCGGCGAAAATATCGTCAGTTGGGGTGACCCAAAACACACACACACACACACACACACACACACACACACACACACGGCGCGCGGGCGCAGTACTTTTATTATTGGGTTAAATTTTTAATGTCAGATTATACCTGTTGTTGTTGTTATCTTCAGTCCTTAGACTGGTTTGATGGAGCTCTCCATGCTACTCTGTCCTGTGCAAACTTCATCTCCCAGTACCTACTGCAACCTACATCCTTCTGGATCTGCTTAGTGTATTCATCTCTTGGTCTCCCTCTACGATTTTTACCCTCCACGCTGCCCTCCAATACTAAATTGGTGATCCCTTGATGTTTCAGAACATGTCCTACCAACCGATCCCTTCTTCTAGTCAAGTTGTGCCACAAACTTCTCTTCTCCCCAATTCTATTCAATACCTCCTCATTAGTTATGTGATCTACTCATCTAATCTTCAGCATTCTTCTGTAGCACCACATTTCGAAAGCTTCTGTTCTCTTTTTGTCCAAATTATTTATCGTCCTTGTTTCACTTCCATACATGGCTACACTCCGTACAAATACTATCAGAAACAACTTCCTGACACTTAAATCTATACTCGATTTTAACAATTTTCTGTTCTTCAGAAACGCTTTCCTTGCCATTGCCAGTCTACATTTTATATCCTCTCTACTTCGACCATCCTCACTTATTTTGCTCCCCAAATAGCAAAACTCCTTTACTTAATGAGTAGATTATGAAAACATTTGAAATTTTTAAATTCAGGATATAACAACGCGAAATGTTTTTTTTTTTTTCTTTGCCCCTGGAATCACTTAGTGAAACTGCAACTAGTACCGCGTGGCTTAGTAGTATAGATGGCGTACTGCATTTGCTCACTTCACTTTGTAGGCTTTCCCGGCGTAAAAATTCTTGAAAGTCTCTTCGGGTTTGCTGCCGGATTGTAAAATCAAGTTGATTCTTAGAATCCGGCAGGAAATCCGAGGGGGGGGGGCTTTCAAGTTGTTCACTTTATTTTTAGCTTTCTCCGATAGTACCATATTTTAAAAGCTTCCTTTCCTCTTCTGCAGATCCTATGGAATGGCGTATTTCAGTAGTACACTTTTATCAGCTTCTTCCTTGGCACAGAAGTATTACTCCAATTCAGCCTTTTTTTTAACCATTTGCGGTAGCGAAGAGAGTGCTTGGGAGGGGGGGGGGCTAAGCGACATAATTACAATATCACCTCTAAAGCATCTTTTTCGACATCTACACCAACGAGCGACGCGGAGCATTTTAAATGAAAATTACTTTGCGTCTTCCCAAACAAGGTAACCAAGGCGTGAATTTCGTAGGCAAAAACTGTTTTAATGAAACGCTTGTACAGGAAACGCCTTGTGAAAGAAGTACAAAAATACATTCAAGACACACGAGGCAGGGAAAACGAAAAAAACATCTCCGCTGCTTCCGTAAGGAAAGGAACCCCCTTCATATTCTCGTGTGTGTGAAAAATTGCTCCAAGGAAGAGGAGGAGGAGGAAAAGAATTCTGTGGCGGTGTAGAACGCAGCTGCGGGCAGAGAGGCAACGGCCGCTAGTGACCTTGGGCACACGCCCCCATCTGGGCCGGCAGCGGCGGCCTTGCATTCGCAGCGCAGCGGCTCTTGACTCCCGCCTGCCTTCGGCGCTTCGTTCGCCGCCGGTGTTGATTGACCGTGCACTAGCAGACGGCCGAACTCCACCGTTCGGTGTGTGCTTCGAGCATCGCAGCTCCGCGCAACGGCTAAACAGCCGTCGCTGCGGTATGTCCATCGACGTCCTGATAGGATCCAAAGGGCGCTGCAGCCTGCAACCTGTATCTATCTAGCCGGCCGCTGTGGCCGAGCGGTTCTCGGCGCTTCAGTCCGGAACCGCGCTGCTGCTACGGTCGCAAGTTCGAATCCTGCCTCGGGCATGGATGTGTGACGGCCTCAGGTTAGTTAGGTGTAAGTGGTTCTAAGTCTAGGGGACTGATGGCCTCCGGTGTTAAGTCCCATAGTGCTTAGAGCCATTTGTATCAGTCTATATCTGTATCTTTTGATCTTAGAATCCGGCAGGAAACCCGAAGAGACTTTCAAGTCTCAGAGTAGCAATTGCAACTTACATCCTCAGTTACTTTCTGGATGTATTCCAATCTCTGTTTTCCTCTACAGTTTTTGCCCTCTACAGCTCCCTCTAGTACGATGGAAGTAATTCCCTCATGTCTTAATCTATGTCCTATCATCCTGTCCCCTTTTCTCGTCAGTGTTTACCATATATTCCTTTCCTCGCCGATGCGCCGGAGAATCTCCTCATTCCTTTTCTTAGCAGTCCATTCTTCTTTAGCACTACCTCTCAAATGCTCGGATTCTCTTCTTTTCCGGTTTTCCCACAGTCTGAGTTTCACTGCCATAAAACGCTGTGCTCCAAACGTACATTCTCAGAAATTTCTTCTTCAAGTTAAGGCATATGTTTGATACCAGCAGACTTCTCTTTACCAGGAATGCCCTTTCTGCCAAATGGCTCAAATTCTAATATCCTCCTTGCTCCGTCCAAATGGCTCTAAGCACTATGGGACTTAACATCTGAGGTCATCAGTCCTCTGGACTTAGAACTACTCAAACCTAACTAACCTAAGGACATCACACACATCCATGCCCGAGGCAGGATTCGAACCTGCGACCGTAGAGGTCTCGCGGTTCCAGACTGTAGCGCCTAGAACCGCACGGCCACCCCGGCCGGCGAAGTTCTGGTTAAAGGTAAACACAAAATGCTTCCAACTGAAACACGTACATGTTCTTTTATTAGAATCTAAATTTGAAAAGTGACTAATTACTGATTTAGGAGTATGACTTACCGTGAGAGTTTGACTCTGATTTTTTACTCTAATTTACTATACACCTTGTTCATTTCACTACTCTCTTTCACAACTGCTTTATATTATTTGTGACGTAAAAGTTTAATAATTATTTTAAAGATCATTCCTCCCTTCTCACTGAATATTGTGTATCAGAACCGATGTAATTTTATTTCATATTATTTGCTACTAGGAAGTACCATGTGTGATCATGAACAATTCCGTAAAAAAGTGCTTCCATGAAACTTATTACTTGTATGTGTCCCGTTTCTACTATACACAGTACTTATTCGACACGACGTAAGAGCCGTATACGTGTTTTCAACACCGAGCAATATAGCAAAAATTATCCCCCCCCCCCTTACCGTTCCTCACCTGTGCCCGCCTTCCCCATCAGAGAGTTGTTAAAAAGTGAATGAGCTATAGTGGTACGCAGAGATTTCTAAAAATATCAACAGCTATCTTATGTCAACAGCTATCTTACTAGACTGCCTGGTGCTCTGTCCAACACCTATCTCTCTCCCTATTTTTCCATTTCAAGGAATTTACTTCCTACCTAGACATTCGTGTCTATGACTTCTCATATAAATTTCTAAGAATTAGCGAATTGGGGGAAATTTTATCAAGCAACGCAGTTGTTATTGACACTGATAACTGCAACGTTTGTTTCAAACATGCAGTAGTCTAATGGCTACTGTCTTAGGTTACCGTAGACAAGTGTGGTATAGAAAAGGATAAAAACATCGCACTGTCATTTTAGTTCGGTTCACATATAAAATGAGTTGTGGATAAATTTAAATCAGATCCTTTTGGGCACTAAGCGGTCTCAATTTATAAAACTAGAAAAGAAGTACAATAAAAGAAAAATATTAACATTAAAAATCTGAAAATGGACGTTGCAAACGACTGTCAGCGGTCCTCTTCCGCCTGACACAACTGCCGGACTGCGAAGGCCTCCTTCCTTGTTGCGTCCTGTTCCGGTTGTCACGTGATAAAGGACGTCTCCGTTACGGTGGTCTTCGGACTGTCCGAAGTAAACATGGCCTCTGGAGGAATGATTTATTCGACGGGAGACTGTTGCTTACATTTCTACCTCGGGGTCAGAGCGTAAAAGAACTTTGTTTTAACCCTGGCATAGTGTCATTCTTTCTGTGTTAGACAAACAAGTGAGCAGTCCTCTGAACATACTTATTCTCTCTTCTGCGGCGTTACTATGTCCTGACCTTTAAATTTTTATCTGTTTTGTTTTTTGTACTATTTTTCATCCACCGCATAGCCCCCCTCCCCCCCGCTCTCTCTCTCTCTCTCTCTCTCTCTCTCTCTCTCTCTCTCTCTCTCTCTCTCTCTCTCTCAAGTGCTTACGTAGTAGTAGTTGGCAGCGCCACATTTTCGTCAATGAGACATGGCTAAAAGACTGGAAGGAGGGGGATGTGAGGACAAATATTACACATTTTAGTTGCAAGTTCAAAAGCTTCAGTATCAGAAGAAACTCAAGATCAGGAATTCTGAAAGGCGAGATGAATTACTGTATTGGAACAATCATAATATTCCATCTTCTTCGGAGCAACAAGCATGTTTAATCATCACGTAGAATGCCGTCAACATCATCGTCATAAAGACTCCCTATTCGCCGTCCACTGTTCAAGAGCACCTCATGAGGTAAAGCAACACTACACAGACGTCTCGGATAGTAATATTCTTTCTTTCTAAAGTAGCGAAATGAGGCACGCTTGGACAACGGATTATCGCCCAGTGATAAAACGCAAAGGAAGCCAGGGAGACTAATAGGAGCTGTTCACAACTTTCAGCGGAGATATGCGCTGGTTTTCTATTTCCAGATAATCTGAAAGGATGCGTACGAATTATACTTTGGTGCAGATTCCTTATTTGGTTGTAGCATGATCAAAATGGTTCAAATGGCTCCAGTCCCCTAGAACTTGGTTAAACCTAACTAACCTAAGGACAGCACACACATCCATGCCCGAGGCCAGATTCGAAACTGCGACCGTAGCGGTCGCGCGGTTCCAGACTGTAGCGCCTAGAACCGCTCGGCCACCCAACGCCGGTTGTAGCATGATCCACAGCCATCACAATTGTAAGAATTTTACGACACTGCGTGCCACTGGCAGAAGTAAAACTCGCTATTATTTCGTTTCTATTACTATTATTCGACTGTGAATTTGTTTTCAGATGCTTGTGTAAGTATTATGGTACCCATCAGAATGGTCATGAAACTAGACACTTGATATCATGCCCTTGACAGTGAAATCTGATAATTTAGCCTTACTTCTACGATTATAATGTTCTGATGGGTTGTATTTACGCGTACGTTTTAAAGTAAATTCACAGTTGAAGCTGAATACGAACAGTATCGTAACACGCACCTGACCATCGATTTACTTTTCCTAGAGATATAATTAGGAATAGAAATCACAAAAAAGAGATCAACATTTTCTGACAGATGTCGCCACTGGTCCGCTAGCCACATTCGTCGCGCTTTGAAGCTGTACGTAATCTTATCGTTAAAGGTCTCTGGAGAAAGACTTATCAACCGATTCTCAGGTGGATACGGTACGTTACTGCTTATGGAACACACCTGTCTCATTGCACAAGTAACATTTTCATTGACAACCTACTTTGTCTTTATGTTCTATGCCACGCGACAAATACATCCGAGAGAGAGAGAGAGAGAGAGAGAGAGAGAGAGAGAGAGAGAGAGAGAGAGAGAGTAGTAACTTAAAACCGATTTACAAAAATGTATCAATTTTTATTTTTCCCACTTTCTGTGACTGACAGATTAGAGCACACACATACTTACTGGATCATCTACTTTATTGTCTTTGTCGGATCTTTAGGAGGTTGAAAACAGAGATGGAACCTCACGTGTTTAGTGTAACGTACAATTCTAAACTCGACCCAGGGCGAAGCTTGGCATCTTCCCCAAGTACAAGGATTTTCAGAGAAAAAATAACGTGATAGGATCGAGCCCCGTTGGAAAACCGGTCTTCGTGTTTTGTGCATTTAATCCGCAGAAAAGAATGCCATAGTTAAGAGTCGACTGTACACATGAACAGCATGTAACTAAAACACTGGTTGTTATATGTTGTCGATTTTTCTTCCGTTAAGAACCACATGTTGAGTTCAGTCTCTAGGAAGTCTTGAATCCAGTCTCAAATCTGGTCCTATACTCGGTAAGCTCGTATTTTTTTTTCACTAAACGGCAGTGTGGGACGGTATCAAATGCCTTCCTAAAGCCAAAGACCGCGGCATCAACCTGAGCGCTGTGAATCTCATGGGCGAACAGAACGAGCTGAGTTTCGCAAAAGAGAAGAATTTCGTACTGCGAAAACGTCATAATTCTTGAGCATAAACGATATTCCGTAAATCTACGACAGATTTACCTCAACGATGCAGGCCTATGGTTATCTGCATCTGTCCTATGACCCTTCTAAGGGAACGACTTGCGCTTTTTCATGGTCTCTACGTGCCCTTCGTTGCTCCAGCAATTTACGATAAACTACTACAATGAGCAAGTTTTTTCGCATAATCTCTGTCGAATCTGACAGGTATTCCGTCTAGCCCTGACGCCTTTCCTCTATTAAGCAATTGTAGCTGCTTTTCTATTCCGCGGTCACGTATCTCAATGTCTGTTCGCAAAAGAAACGTGATTCACTGACTGTTATGCACTTCAGCCGTAGAAAATTGCGTTACTTTCGTAGTCAGTGAAAAGCATAAAGCAATTGTTGCCGTACCGGCTTCGGAAATGGCGAAGAAGTGTGTTTCATGCTGCGCTGTAAAAGAAAACCTTTCTCATAAAAAAAAGCAGGTTGTATCTCTGCAGGTGAGCAAAAGTGTTCTCACCTTCAAGACTGGTTTGAATGTCGCATCACTGATCGCACTGGAGTGGAGGCGATACGTCGTTACCTTCCACCGACTACTGAACAGTTACATGGGGGATCCACATTCAACTACCAACGACAGTTTAAGCATTTTACACCTTAACACAACATTGCAGGATGTTTTTTTGCAGGAATTAACGATTCAGGAAATATTCTAGGATCTATTTAGGACTGAACCGGCGAATTATGAGCTATAGCCGCTGAGCCACTTTTCTATACACAGCAAATAAGCGTTCGTGGAACATAGTAATCTACATTTCGGTATCCAATTGTGGCGTCGATCTAGCGCTGTTAAATCACCATCGGTTTCGTCTTTTATCACAGAGTTGCTTCGCTATGTGGTGGTTCAGTCTTATCTGAAGATACCGCTGAGTAAAAAGGGCGCTTAAAAAAAGAACTCACTTCTTTTCTTCTTTTTTTTCTTTTTTCGGATTAGACACTGCGCCCGTTCTGTTTTCAAACGTCTCTCCAACCCTTCCTTTCTTCCTGCCAGTTTCTAAGGTAAGGCTAGGTTGGGAGATCGTTTAGCGCCCATTCTGGTTCGTACCCGATATTTCATTGTTCTGCTTTCAACTTGCTCTACTTTTACTTCTTGTTTCACTGCTTCTTTTTTATGTGGTCTGTTCTTGAGTTGTCTTTTGTGGATCCTAGAAATTTTGTATTTTACTTTATGTTCTTTTTGTAGATATCCGGCATTCACGCCCAAGAAAAAGAGCTGGGAGAGCCACTGTTTAAAAAAAAATATAGTGTAGTTTCTTGTCTGGTCTTTTATATATACATGCCGTGTTTCTCCTAAGAGTCGTCAGGCGCATTTTCTTCGGTATCTAGGCAGATATTTACGATTTCGTTTTTGCTCTGTGTAGCTGCAGTCAGCCCAAATAATTACTACTTGTCCGTCTTTCATGCGACACACATTGTCAACAGAAACCGTCGGTTTGTTTCCCATTGCAAACAAAATCATTTACAAATGGGAATTTTTACGTGCCCCTTCGACAGAGGGCTCCAAAATTAGTGTAATCCGGTATTCGTTTTATCGCCGTTTGTGGACAGGGACAGCAAAATACGAAGAATAAACAGCAATCTAGCAACGATTCACTGACACTGAAAGGCAGGAGCAGGCCAGGGTTGTGTCGTAGCTGTTGGACAACTGATTATTCTTCCTGTTTTCCTGTCCTTGTTAATACATATACAGGGCTATTACAAATGATTGAAGCGATTTCATACATTCACTGTAGCTCCATTCATTGACATATGGTCACGACACACTACAGACACGTAGAAAAACTTTTATGTTTTGTTCGGCTGAAGCCGCACTTCAGGTTTCTGCCGCCAGAGCGCTCGATAGCGCAGTGAGACAAAATGGCGACAGGAGCCGAGAAAGCGTATGTCGTGCTTGAAATGCACTCACATCAGTCAGTCATAACAGTGCAACGACACTTCAGGACGAAGTTCATCAAAGATCCACCAACTGCTAACTCCATTCGGCGATGGTATGCGCAGTTTAAAGCTTCTGGGTGCCTCTGTAAGGGGAAATCAACGGGTCGGCCTGCAGTGAGCGAAGAAACGGTCGAACGCGTGCGGGCAAGTTTCACGCGTAGCCCGCGGAAGTCGACGAATAAAGCAAGCAGGGAGCTAAACGTACCACAGCCGACGGTTTGGAAAATCTTACGGAAAAGGCTAAAGCAGAAGCCTTACCGTTTACAATTGCTACAAGCCCTGACACCCGATTACAAAGTGAAACGCTTTGAATTTTCGGCGCGGTTGCAACAGCTCATGGAAGAGGATGCGTTTAGTGCGAAACTTGTTTCCAGTGATGAGGCAAAATTTTTTCTTAATGGTGAAGTGAACAGACGCAATGTGCGAATCTGGGAGGTAGAGAATCCTCACGCATTCGTGCAGCAAATTCGCAATTCACCAAAAGTTAACGTGTTTTGTGCAATCTCACGGTTTAAAGTTTACGGCCCCTTTTTCTTCTGCGAAAAAAACGTTACAGGACACGTGTATCTGGACATGCTGGAAAATTGGCTCATGCCACAACTGGAGACCGACAGCGCCGACTTCATCTTTCAACAGGATGCCACCGCACTTCCATCATGATGTTCGGCATTTCTTAAACAGAGATTGGAAAACCGATGGATCGGTCGTGGTGGAGATCATGATCAGCAATTCATGTCATGGCCTCCACACTCTCCCGACTTAACCCCATGCGATTTCTTTCTGTGGGGTTATATGAAAGATTCAGTGTTTAAACCTCCTCTACCAAGAAACGTGCCAGAACTGCGAGCTCGCATCAACGATGCTTTCGAAGCCATTGATGGGGACATGCTGCGCCGAGTGTGGGAGGAACTTGATTATCGGCTTGATGTCTGCCGAATCACTAAAGGGGCACATATCGAACATTTGTGAATGCCTAAAAAACTTTTTGAGTTTTTGTATGTGTGTGCAAAGCATTGTGAAAATATCTCAAATAATAAAGTTATTGTAGAGCTGTGAAATCGCTTCAATCATTTGTAATAACCCTGTACTAATCTGATACAGCTCAACCTCATGGAGACGTAATATTCCCTTTTAAAAATTGTTTGTAAACAGAAATAAACCGACACTTTCCGTCGACGCTGGGCATCGCATGAAGGACGTGATGGGCAGTGTTCGTCTGGGCTGATTCAAATGCAAAATGCAACGCAAAAACGAAATTTGCAAATATCTCCTGAAACACAAGAGAAGATGCGCCTGACTTCTGTTAGGGGGAGACATTGTACTGATTATGAGTGGTGTCGCGAATATTTTAAAATCCAGACAGTTTCACACGTAGATCTTTATTAACGTTTAGATTCATTTGACATCCCAAATAAGTGAGGGACAACACTTGTTATAAAATCACATTAGCCGCATTTATTCTGGATGGGACCGCACCTTTGTTCCAGGAAACTATTTTGTCTTGGTTTAGGGAAGCTCAACATATTATTTACAGAGGTAAATCAGCTGGTTCAGTGCACGTTTGAAGTCGTCGTCGTTTTCTTGCAGTATCAAACACGTGTATAAAAAAACAGTCTCTCAAGTGACACTCTGAAAAACAAGCTGCAAAGTGAGTTGGGGTCGAACCCCGAGCCTCAGGATTCGTGGCATTTACCCAATGAGCAGACAGTTTTCTTATTGGTATGTCTCCAGTCGAGATTGTATACACGGTTCAGAGTGAAACTATAGATGAGTATCGTTCTAAGGCTGTTAACGGTCTACTGACACTGAAGAATGGATGGCAAAGCTTTCTAACGCATACCAAGCGTTTCAGCTACAACGTCTGAAACACGAACACCAGAATGAATTTTCCATTCCGAAAATTATCTCCCAGAGTGTGCTTAAGCGATTTCTCCGCAGTATTCTAGATTCCAGCTGTGGGAATCCAGCAAGGTATGCAGATGAGTTTGTACGAAAATTTTGGTTCAAATGGCTCTAAGCACTATGGGACTTAACATCTGAGGTCATCAGTCCCCTAGGCTTAGAACTACTTAGAAAGCTTTTAACAATTTCACTGGAATACTCTCTTTCAAATTCTGAATGTGGCAGGGGTAACATACAGGGAGCGAAAAGCTATTTACAAATGGCACAGAAACCAGATGGCAGTTATGAGAGTCGAGGGGCATGAAAGGGAAGCAGTGGTTGGGAAGGGAGTGAGACAGGATTGTAGCCTATCCTTGATGCTATTCAATCTGTATATTGAGCAAGCAGTAAAGGAAACAAAAGAAAAATTCGGAGTAGGAATTAAAATCCATGGAGAAGAAATAAAAACTTTGAGGTTTGCCGATGACATTGTAATTCTGTCAGAGACAGCAAAGGACCTGGAAGAGCAGCTGAACGGAATGGACAGTGTCTTGAATGGAGGATATAAGATGAAGATCAACAAAAGCCAAACGAGGATAATGGAATGTAGTCGAATTTAATAGGGTGATGCTGAGGGAATTAGATTAGGAAGTGAGACACTTAAAGTAGTAAATGAGTTTTGCTATTTGGGGAGCAAAATAGCTGATGATTGTCGAAGTAGAGAGGATATAAAATGTAGACTGGCAATGGCAAGGAAAGCGTTTCTGAAGAAGAGAAATTTGTTAACATCGAGTATAGATTTAAGTGTCAGGAAGTCATTTCTGAAAGTATTTGTATGGAGTGTAGCCATGTATGGAAGTGAAACATGGACGGTAAATAGTTTGGACAAGAAGAGAATAGAAGCTTTCGAAATGTGGTGCTACAGAAGAATGCTGAAGATTAGATGGGTAGATCACATAACTAATGAGGAAGTATTGAATAGGATTGGGGAGAAGAGAAGTTTGTGGCACAACTTGACTAGAAGAAGGGATCGGTTGGTAGGGCATATTCTGAGGGATCAAGGCATCAACAAATTAGTATTGGAGGGTAGTGTGGAGGGTAAAAGCCGTAGAGGGAGACCAAGAGATGAACGCACTAAACAGACTGAGAAGGATGTAGGTTGCAGTAGGTACTGCGAGATGAAGAAGCTTGCACAAGATAGAGTAGCATGGAGAGCTGCATCATACCAGTCTCTGGACTGAAGACAACAACAACAACAACAACAACAACAACAACAACAAACCTAACTAACATAAGGACATCACACACATCCATGCCCGACCGAGGCAGGATTCGAACCTGCGACCGTAGAAGCAGCGTGGTTCCGGACTGAAGCGCCTAGAACCGATCGGTCACAAAGCCCGGCGTATGAGAAGGGGAAAGGAGGTGCTGATATGGTGAAGTTGTGTGGACGGGCCTGTGTGTGTCGCGCCCGGCAAACGCAGCATTCCAAGTTAGATCCCAGGTGTGGTATACGGCTATCATTTTTCAATAAGTATCTTGAATTAGAACAGTTAAGACTGTGATTCAGACGAGTCCGCTGAAAATGACAATATGGAGAGTGAACGCTGGTTGTGAGACATGAAGGATCCAGTAAACTACCTAACTGCCGTTCCATAATCACGTCAGTGCGGTCGGTCTGCCGCTGGAAAGTGAGCAGGTCGCAGCGCGTTCGTAGGCGATGAGTGGCACACAGGCCGACGTGAAGCGGTCGCGCGCTGCCTGCGAGTGACTCAGCCCAGGGGACGCGCGTCACGCAGCGAGTCCTTATCGGCGACTCTCTAATCGCTGCACGGTGACAAGTCGCGATAACGACCGCTTCCTAACCCTTGCGCAACGTGACGGAAACTAGCTTTTTACACACAGCACAAAATCGCGTTTGTTACCAGCTCTCCTATTTCACAACTAAATGCAAAGCCTCTCCGGAAACATCCTTAACAAGCAGTACAGAGTACAGCAATCAGTCGCACACAATATATATATATTTCTGTCACTGCTTGGCCATCTTCAGTGCAGCAAATCTAAATCAAAGCATTGTAACCACTACTTCATGCACATAGTCCCAAATGAACTATTCATATCAGAGGATCATTCCATTTCTCAATCTCTGACATGAATGGTCCAATTGGGACTAAGTACACACACAGAGTGGGGCAAACACACTACTGGACAATAAAATTGCTACACCAAGAAGAACTGCAGATAATAAACGGGTATTCATTGGACAAATATACAGGGTGATTCAAAAAGAATACCACAACTTTAAAAATGTGTATTTAATGAAAGAAACATAATATAACCTTCTGTTATACATCATGACAAAGAGTATTTAAAAAGGTTTTTTTTTTCACTCAAAAACAAGTTCAGAGATTTTCAATATGGCCCCCTCCAGACACTCGAGCAATATCAACCCGATACTCCAACTCGTTCCACACTCTCTGTAGCATATCAGGCGTAACAGTTTGGATAGCTGCTGTTATTTCTCGTTTCAAATCATCAATGGTGGCTGAGAGAGGTGGCCGAAACACCATATCCTTAACATACCCCCATAAGAAAACATCGCAGGGGGTAAGATCAGGGCTTCTTGGAGGCCAGTGATGAAGTGCTCCGTCACGGGCTGCCTGGCGGCCGATCCATCGCCTCGGGTAGTTGACGTTCAGGTAGTTACGGACAGGTAAGTGCCAATGTGGTGGCGCTCCATCCTGCTGAAATATGAATTGTCGTGCTTCTTGTTCGAGCTGAGGGAACAGCCAATTCTCTAACATCTCCAGATACTGTAGTCCAGTTACAGTAGTACCTTCGAAGAAAAAGGGACCAAAAACTTTATTGGCTGAAATGGCACAGAAAACGTTCACCTTAGGCGAGCCACGTTCATACTGAGTTGTTTCCCGCGGATTCTCAGTGCCCCATATACAGACATTGTGACGGTTGACTTTCCCGTTAGTGTGGAAAGCTGCTTCATCACTAAACACAGCGGTCGCCATCTTAACATCAACTGACGCTGACGCCTATTCAACAGCGCCTCTAGCGAACAAATGTACAACTAAATGAAATTTTATAGCTCCCTTAATTCGCCGACAGATAGTGCTTAGCTCTGCCTTTTGTCGTTGCAGAGTTTTAAATTCCTAAAGTTGTGGTATTCTTTTTGAATCACCCTGTATTCTACTTGAACTGACATGTGATTACATTTTCACGCAATTTGGGTGCACAGACCCTTAGAAATCAGTACCCCAACAACCACCTCTGGCCTTGATACGCCTGGGCATTGAGTCAAACAGAGCTTGGATGGCGTGTACAGGTACAGCTGCCCATGCAGCTTCAACACGATACCACAGTTCATCAAGAGTAGCGACGCGTATTGTGACGAGCCAGTTGCTCGGCCACCACTGACCAGACGTTTTCAATTGGTGAGAGATCTGGAGAATGTGCTGGCCAGGGCAGCAGTCGAACATTTTCTGTATCCAGAAAGGCCTTTCTCTGCCTCGTGATGACTGACTGGGTGTTGTGTGATGTCCTTAGGTTACTTAGGTTTAAGTAGTTCTAAGTTCTAGGGAACTGATGACGATAGATGTTAAGTCCCATAGTGCTCACAGCCATTTGAACCAACCAGAAAGGCCCGTACAGGACCTGCAACATGGGGTAGTGCTTTATCCTCCTGAAATGTAGGGTTTCGCAGGGATCGAATGAAGGGTAGAGCCACGAGTCGTAACACATCTGAAATGTAACGTCCATTGTTCAAAGTGCCGTCAATGCGAACAAGAGGTGACCGAGACGTGTAATCAATGGCGCCCCATACCATCACGCCGGGTGATACGCCAGTATGGCGATGACGAATACACGCTTCCAATGTGCGTTCACCACGATGTCACCAAACACGGATGAGACCATCATGATGCTGCAAACAGAACCTGGATTCATCAGAAAAATGGTTCAAATGGCTCTGAGCACTATGGGACTTAACTTCTAAGGTCATCAGTCCCCTAGAACTTAGAACTACTTAAACCTAACTAACCTAAGGACATCACACACATCCATGCCCGAGGCAGGATTCGAACCTGCGACCGTAGCGGCCGCGCGGTTCCAGACTGTAGCGCCTTTAACCGCTTGGCCACCACGGCCGGCGATTCATCAGAAAAAATGACGTTTTGCCACTCGTGCACCCAGGTTCGTCGTTGAGTACACCATCGCAGGCCTTCCTGTCTGTGATGCAGCGTCAAGGGTAACCGCAGCCATGGTCTCGGAGCTGATAGTCCATGCTGTTGCAAACGTCGTCGAACTCTTTGTGCAGATGGTTGTTGTCTTGCAAACGTTCCCATCTGTTGACTTAGGGATCGAGACATGACTGCATGATCCGTTACAGCCATGCAGATAAGATGCCCGTCATCTCGACTGCTAGTAATACGAGGCCGTTGGTATCCAGCACGGCGTTCCGTATTACCCTCCTGAACGCACCGATTCTGTATTCTGGTAACAGTCACTGGATCTCGACCAACGCGAGCAGCAATGTCGCGATACGATAAACCGCAATCGCGATAGGCTACAATCGAACCTTTATTTTAAGTCGGAAACGTGATTCTCCTCCTTACACGAGGCATCACAACAACGTTTCACCAGGCAACGCCGGTCAACTGCTGTTTGTGTACGATAAATCGGTTGGAAACTTTCCCCATGTCAGCACGTTGTAGGTGTCGCCACCGGCGTCAACCTTGTGTGAATGCTCTGGAAAGCTAATCATTTGCATATCACAGCATCTTCTTCCTGTCGGTTGAATTTCGCGTCTGTAGCACGTCATCTTCGTGCTGTAGCAATTTTAATGGCCAGTAGTGTAGATGTGGCCCGGACGAGTGAATACGACTGGACACGAATTTGCGGCGGCATTAACAGAGGAGGGAAAGACATACAGTTACTTCAAAGATGATGGAGCAACTGCGCATGTAGCCGGCTGAACCTTGGAGCACAGTTACACAATCTTCACGCCTGACAAGAGTTATTAGCAGAGGTCAGTCTGGTCGCGGTCCCTAGCTGACCACCCAGTTCACCTGATCTGTGAGCGTGCGATTACTTTGTATGGGGATCCCTCAAGTCGTAAGGTGTATCTCAACAACCCTCATAGACTTCAACAACTGCAGTCGAATATTTCGCAAGAGACTGCAGCAGTTCCAGCAGTTCAGCTTCGATCCTCCTGCAGCAACGTGTCCAAAAACGCCAAGATATGATTGGTGGTTACTTTCAACATCTGTTATTAGTCCCGTTAAGTACTGTATTTCCTTTCATCTGCTGTGTTTCTTTGTACACTGGAACTTTTTCCTCCGGGCCACTTTTATTTGCCCCGCTCTGTACAAGAAGTTGTAATCTTTTTACTTACACTTGCAGTACTGAAGATGGCCACACAGTGACCGAAATCTAGATGCAACATACATCATCTGCGACTGACTGCTGTATCCTTTTCTACTTGAAATGAATACAGTCGCTGTGCACAAACATTCCCCTGTGGAATTAAACCTGAACATCTGTAACATCGGCTTGCTGTACAATTCTTGAAGATATTCTGAGTTCGAAAATAATAAATTTTCTTGAGACAAAGAAGCTTATGTGAACGAATCAGCCAACTTTGTCGGCTTTCCCGCTATGCCTGTGCAAATTTCATTAAGGGAAATAAGGATATACGAGACACATTTCGCGAAAATGTTAATTCAAATACAGTGTTGTATTGTGCTTGCGTGCCCCCAGGGAGGGAAGCGAGGAGCAATGTTTATTTTCCCATCAACGATGAGGTCACTAGAGATGCAGCACATGCTCGGATTTGGGGAACGAAATCATCTTTGCAGAAGAACCATCGATATATATATATATATATATATATATATATATATATATATATAGAGAGAGAGAGAGAGAGAGAGAGAGAGAGAGGAGGGGGGGGGGGGACGAGGAGGACAAGACTTGTTATATCCAAGGAATCATGTGTTTTGAAAAAAAATGGTATTCTACTTCTGAAAAAATAAGTTTTCTTCCTCTGATATTAAATGTGCGATATTAAGTGTGTGAAAAACAAGGTGTGACGTTTTGCTGGGTATCAGGTAACACCAAAGTGGAGACCTGTATGAATAAAACTTAAGCTTATCAGCGCAGTTTTAGCCGACGCTCCTAGGAATCAGATAACGCGGTGTTACTTAAACTACAATACGGATTACGTGTTGCACCGAAATGTAGAAAAAATACAATATAATTGCACTGAACCAGCACATACGCGTTTGGTTTAGGGAAGAATTCGACACTAAAGCAAGAAAAGTAAGGCAAAAAATCGGACTTTGAAGCATGGACAGTTAGGGAGATACCATCTCACAGACAAGAACTGCGTTTGGGACTTCTCAAACATGCAGGTTTTCTTCATCCCTCCTGACGCCTCTGAAATTATGTATTTTTGTACACTTGTCCCTTGCCTGAAGTGGGCTGGGAGAGCTTTTACCCACGTATGTAAAATCTACATAATCCTTGCTCGATGACGTCCGCGTCGAAGACAGAAAGAGTACGCCTAAGTCCGGAGGAACGGAAGAAGGTTCAAATATCCACGGACTTAATCGCCTCTGATCCTACTGGAGGTATTATTGGCTTACAACTTTTCTGAGCATCGGCTCACGTATCATGTTCCACGTACTGAGAGCTGAAATTTAGCTTGGAATCAACAGCATCGTGTGTTAGCTCTACGTTCACAACCCTTTGCTGTAATGTCCGTTAGATCTGTTTATTGCGATGTAAGCAGTGACAAGGCAGCAATGAAAGAGAAACAACAGAGAATACATGTAGCGCCCACACAGAAGCGTGACCGCAGCTACTTGTTACCTTCTCCTCCTCTGTCGCGATCAAGATCGAATTTGGAAACAGGAGAGGGAAAAATTGGTCCTCCTTAACAAAACGGCACCACACGCAGTTTATAAGGAGTACCTTCTCCAGCCAGCCGGCAGCTGTGAACACCTTACAAACCTAACTGTTTTTATTGGATACATTCACTATTGTCTGAAAAAAGTCAATTAGTCGTTGAATCATCTTATCGTCTTCTTTATAAAACCCACATTAGGAAGTGAAAATAAGGCTGAAGCAGATGTATTAAAAATCTTTTCGAAACTACTCATTCATCGCTCTATCTAACGAATAAAGGACACTATACAAATTTAACCTTACACCGCCTAACCAAGATGACACGGATAAGGAAGATACGTTCACTTGATATATAAAACACGAACAAAAAAGTGGAAAATTACAAAACAAAAAAGTTAAATAATACTGCTTATAAAAACAGAAAAATTCAATACTCTGAGGTTCAGTACGCTGACAGTGTTGGAAATAAGTCGTACAGAGACTCCACTTTTATTCTGATGAATTAAAGATGGTCCACCTTCTTGCAAGAAATAATTTTTTTTGTTTTGTTTAATCACCCGACATGTTTTAGCGAAGTTATGGTTTCCTCAGAGTTTTTTCTCTCATTGTTTCTGAAACACATATACACAAATTTTATGTGAATTACAAATATGTTGACATCGGATTTTATTGCCGTTTGGATTACATACGTATCAACTTTATTTTTCCAACATTGTGAGTGCCCTGCGGCTGTGAATAGATATCAGCGATGAGTATAAACTAATACAGCATGTCATCTGCAACACAGGGACGTTAGGGCAATGACTAAGTGTTTCTTTGCTTATTACATAAACTTTAAACTACATATTCCCATAAAATAGGGGCATATTACCCTTTTTGATGTTTACCATTGCTGTAGTTGTCTTCAGCCGTATTTATTCATTTTTTAAATAAATAACTAAGTGTAGTTCAGGACAGGTCAACTACATCAATGGTGCGCATTACGTTTTCCCACCTCTCGTCATTTGAAATACTTAATGCATCCAGGAAATTTAGCGAACACGCTTGTTTTGGCAGTCCAGGTATTATGGTGTGGGGAGGCATAACGTTGCAAGGGTGTAAACGGTGTACTGACATTAAAATCTTTGAAAATGGTACACTCACTGGTCAACACTACTGTGACGCTGTACTCCTTCACCATGTGCGTTTTTTCAGTGGTGCATTTGGTCCTGACTTCATTTGTATGGTTGACAATACAAGACCGCATCGAACTGCGCAGGTGGAGGTGGAGGTGCTCGTGAAATGAATGTTCGGAGAATGGGTTGGCCTGACCCTGGTATAAACCCCCTGGAGTACGTGTAGAATATGTTAGGAAGAGGTATTGCAGCACGTCCGAATGCATCAATGACCATCCAGCACTTGTCGACCGCTGGTGGTGGAATGGAAAGCCCTACCACAAGAACTCCTTACCTATCTTGCAGTCGGTCAGCATTGGAGCTCGTTGCAGAGCATGCTTTGCGCCCGTGGCGATCACAAACTCTGTTAATAACTGTTTCCCGCCTTTTGTAATGTCAAGGCGACTATTGTAAAAAAAAACAATTTCAGTGTAATTATTGTCTTTGAATAAAATTGACATTTCTGTTCGTCTCATTCCGTATAAAATGATTCAAATGTGTCTGAGCACTATGGGACTCATCTTCTGAGGTCATCAGTCCCCTACAACAGAACTACTTAAACCTAACTAACCTAAGGACATCACACACATCCATGCCTGAGGCAGGATTCGAACCTGTGACCGTAGCGGCCGCGCGGTTCCAGACTGTAGTGCCTAGAACCGCTCGGCCATACCGGCCGGCCATTCCGTTTATATTTCAGTTATTCTCCGTACTATGCTGCAGCATTTCTCTCTCTGTATAATCTAATTTTTATCGAGCTATGTTAGTCGGCAGTGACCCATCATGCGAAAGTTACTTTCGTCCGTAATTTTTTCACACAAGTTCAGAGTGTATACAGAGGGTGAACCAGAATTCTATCGACAAATTTTCTGAAGTTGCAGTACGGATCAATACGAAGAAAAAATCTTGTAAACACGGGCACTAAAACGTGTAACTTAAGTACTATGGGCACCTGGTCAGCAGAAGAGGTGTTTCATAGTAGTGAATACTAATAAGTTCACCAGGGTTTTTTCTTGTTTTGATCCGTGCTATCATCTCTGAAATTTTGTCGGTGGAGTTCTAGTTCACCCTGAAAATTTCAAGCTGCAGAGTGACCACATGTTGAAGATATTCCTCTGCCAGTGGTTTGTTGATCTGAAAAATGCTAAGGCCCAAAGGTTCAGAATCCATATGGAATAGTACCCCATCCTTACAATCGGTTGGGTGAGTCAGTTCAACCACTGAAGAAATGAGAAATGTAATGTCTGCCACCTATGATAGAGCGGAATCCATTACATCACTGAGCTGTTGAAACCTACATCCCGAGATTGATCAGGACTTTAATTCTACTTGTTATTAACGAAAACACTCTGCCAGCACCAGGAGGGGACAGAACACAGAACTTCCGCATCAATAAATGTTGACAAGCTGAGGTATCACAAAAAAGAAAGAAGTAGTAAGAAATAGGGAGAAATATAAGCTGAGCGCTCCGCGAACGTTTGATACTCCTAGAATAGTGGTTCCCAACGTGGGGGTAATTACTAATTACTCCCTGAGGGGTACAATGAAATTTTCTGAGGGGTAAAACCTAAACGATTCGAAACTGTTTCTGTCACGAAACTAAATTATTTAAAAAAAAATCATTGCTATTACCACAACAGTGAAGACTCTAATACTGATTATATAAGTTATCAAAAATTACATTTTCTCAGCTAGTAGCATTAATGCGGTGGAGGTTACAGCTTCCTCACACAGTGCACCCGTAACACTCTTGTGTAGTGCTTTTTCCCGTACACCGCTGATGACCCGTGAGACATTTACGTAACGAAAGCTAAAACCTAAGAAAAATAATTTCTCCAAGTTGTAGATAGTACATGCAATAGTTCGGAAATTGTTTGGTTACTCTCTTGCAAACAGATAAATGAACTGACACCACGACAGAGCATTAACTACATAGGGGTTACTATAGTGATGTAGACAGTGTTATTATTATTATTCTTTCTTTCTTTTCTCAGACGTTGTGTCTGGTCAAAAATGGAAAGTGACGCGGACCTTGATCAAGCGTGACTTCCTTTTAACTGTACGGTATATGTTATATTGCATTTAGGAACTTTCGGGTAATTGAACATGTATCAATAATTACGGATTTCTGTAGTTGTATATGTAAGTTTGGATGTAGCTGTATTGCATTGATGTACTGGTGGATATTGTGTGGTATGACTCCTGTAGTTGATAGTATAATTGGTATAATGTCAACTTTATCCTGATGCCACATGTCCTTGACTTCCTCAGCCAGTTGGATATATTTTTCAATTTTTTCTCCTGTTTTCTTTTGTATATTTGTTGTATTGGGTATGGATATTTCGATTAGTTGTGTTAATTTCTTCTTTTTATTGGTGAGTATGATGTCAGGTTTGTTATGTGGTGTTATTTTATCTGTTATAATGGTTCTGTGCCAGTATAATTTGTATTCATCATTCTCTAGTACATTTTGTGGTGTGTACTTGTATGTGGGAACGTGTTGTTTTATTAGTTTATGTTTTATGGCAAGTTGTTGATGTATTATTTTTGCTACATTGTCATGTCTTCTGGGGTATTCTGTATTTGCTAGTATTGTACATCCGCTTGTGATGTGATCTACTGTTTCTATTTGTTGTTTGCAAAGTCTGCATTTATCTGTTGTGGTATTGGGATCTTTAATAATATGCTTGCTGTAATATCTGGTGTTTATTGTTTGATCCTGTATTGCAATCATGAATCCTTCCGTCTCACTGTATATATTGCCTTTTCTTAGCCATGTGTTGGATGCGTCTTGATCTATGTGTGGCTGTGTTAGATGATACGGGTGCTTGCCATGTAGTGTTTTCTTTTTCCAATTTACTTTCTTTGTATCTGTTGATGTTATGTGATCTAAAGGGTTGTAGAAGTGGTTATGAAATTGCAATGGTGTAGCTGATGTATTTATATGGGTGATTGCTTTGTGTATTTTGCTAGTTTCTGCTCGTTCTAGAAAGAATTTTCTTAAATTGTCTACCTGTCCATAATGTAGGTTTTTTTATATCTATAAATCCCCTTCCACCTTCCTTTCTGCTTTATGTGAATCTTTCTGTTGCTGAATGTATGTGATGTATTCTATATTTGTGGCATTGTGATCGTGTAAGTGTATTGAGTGCTTCTAGGTCTGTGTCACTCCATTTCACTACTCCAAATGAGTAGGTCAATACTGGTAGAGCATAAGTATTTATAGATTTTGTCTTGTTTCTTGCTGTCAATTCTGTTTTCAGTATTTTTGTTAGTCTTTGTCTATATTTTTCTTTTAGTTCTTCTTTAATATTTGTATTATCTATTCCTATTTTTTGTCTGTATCCTAGATATTTATAGGTATCTGTTTTTTCCATCGCTTCTATGCAGTCGCTGTTGTTATCCAATATGTAATCTTCCTGTTTAGTGTGTTTTCCCTTGACTATGCTATTTTTCTTACATTTGTCTGTTCCAAAAGCCATATTTATATCATTGCTGAATACTTCTGTTATCTTTAGTAATTGGTTGAGTTGTTGATTTGTTGCTGTCAGTAGTTTTAGATCATCCATGTATAGCAAATGTGTGATTTTGTGTGGGTATGTTCCAGTAATATTGTATCCATAATTTGTATTATTTAGCATGTTGGATAGTGGGTTCAGAGCAAGACAGAACCAGAAAGGGCTTAATGAGTCTCCTTGGTATATTCCACGCTTAATCTGTATTGGCTGTGATGTGATGTTATCTGAATTTGTTTGGATATTAAGTGTGGTTTTCCAGTTTTTCATTACTATGTTTAGAAACTGTATCAATTTAGGATCTACTTTGTATATTTCCAATATCTGTAGTAACCATGAGTGGGGCAGACTATCAAAGGCTTTTTGGTAATCAATGTATGCGTAGTGTAGGGACCTTTGTTTAGTTTTAGCTTGATATGTCACCTCTGTATCTATTATCAGTTGCTCTTTACATCCTCGTGCTCCTTTGCAGCAGCCTTTTTGTTCTTCATTTATAATTTTGTTCTGTGTTGCATGTTATTATTATTATTATTATTATTATTATTATTATTAGAGTGATTAGACACAATGCAGTAACAGCCAGACGTCGTGCAATTTCTGTCAGTTTAGAAGTAAGGAGTGCAGCAATGAGGTGACTTACGAACAGTAAGCATAGTGCACAAAGGTGGGCCTGTTTGATTTTTAATGGGGTTGCAGTGTGCATGTTAAGTAAGTGCCACAATGGAACCAGTAATGCAGGTTCAAGTGGCTCTGAGCACTATGGGACTTAACATCTTAGGTCATCAGTCGCCTAGAACTTAGAACTACTTAAACCTAACTAACCTAAGGACATCACACACATCCATGTCCGAGGTAGGATTCGAACCTGCGACCGTAGTGGTCGCGCGGTTCCAGACTGTAGCGCCTAGAACCGCTGAGCCACTCCGGCCGGCAGTAATGCAGAGAAAGCATTTTTTTTAATAGGTGTCTACCCTCACTGTGGATAGTTAACTTCTTCAACTGAGAAAGAGTTGTGAGTAGTACTTGCGATGCACCACGAATTCCTTCGTCTTTCATTCTAACACACAAACACACACACACAAACACACACACACTAAATATCATTCATCTTTTTAAAAATAAAAGTCTTCCAGAAAAGGTTTTTCATTCTACAGGAGGTTAGTTAGGTGCTGAAGTTGATGATAATGTGGGGAATTGGGGGAAGAGTGGGAACCACTGAGTCCTAGGATGTAAATAACTTGTAGGAAATGGACACCAGATGGGCGAACAAATAAGTCTGCAACTACTTAGCGCTCACACGTCGGCTGCGCAAGGCCGTTTGACCTCATTTTTGGCGCCTGTCATCGCCAGAACAGTTATATAGCATTGTGCGCCTATTGGGGCGGCGGTGCTCCGCAGAATGGCAAGTGCGCGAGTGTAACGGGACCCCCGCGGAACTTCCCTGTCGCGGTATCTCCCGGCTTGTGGACCGCCGGCTGCGGCACACACTTCCGCACTCCCACGGCGGCGTCGCAAGGACGTCACGCCGACAACCGCTGCACGCACGTCAACTGAACAGCGAGGCAGTCGCCTCGAGTAACTGTCAGCGTAGTATGCGAGGACCAAAATGTACTGCGCCGGTGTGGGGGGGGGGGGGGGGGGGTCGCTGATAAACTTGGTGGTGAAACACTGAAATCACATACAATGGAATGTGTGCAAGAAAATTTTCCCTTTTAGTAACTTCAAGTAACAGCGCTGTGCTCAACACTAAAACTGACCTGGACACCACAGTACTTAACCCTTTCGTGGGCAAAATTATTGAGCAGTTTTTTTAAATGAATGGAGATCAGATAGTAGTTAACAGATAGGTATATTTATCATACAGAATATCAAATTTGCTCCAACTGTGAAAGTGAGGTCACACAACAAGGTGGGAAGTATTCTTCCCACTGCCCCTCCTTGGAGTTTAATGACAAGAACAACTTTTTCAATATATGTCATATTTGTTTGATAAATTTACTTCTCTTGTTACAATGATTGTTCACAATTACTTGCCATGAAATTTTCTGAAACATGGGTCTATGCAAAGTGGTATTTGACAATATGTACAAACACAGCGAGTGCTCTTTTCCGCAGCTTTGGTACTACAATGACGGTACGTCCAGTAGGTTTCTCCTAAAATGGGTTGATGCTCCCCTACAGCCACATGACGAAAATATTCAGGTACTTTACCCCTTTTTGCCAGAAAGACAGTTTTTTGTCCACGCCTTGCTAGATGGATCCTGTATGTGAGCTGATCATGCTGTCCACTTTCTCTTTTACTTATTTTCCACAAGATAGAACTGTTCACTGCAGCAACATCCACCAGGAAATAAAATATTCTGTGCCACCATTTTACAGAACGTCTACCAATCGCATACCTTTCTCGTAATTGATCAAACTTATCGACACCACCCATTATTTTGTCGTATTCTGCCACAACTTCAGGACAAGGAATCTCTCTACTAGTACCATCCTTTTTTTACCTTTTCACTGTGGCTGTTTCTCATGGGTCATGAACTGAGGACAGGAAAGTGACTGGACGGTTATCCATTTTACTGCAGAAATGGCTCCTTTTGTTTCAAACTGGAATTCTCCTCGTTCCAATTTTACGTTTTCCTTCATAAATTTGGGTAAATACTACAGCTTTGAGGAAAAAAAATCACAGAATGTCACGCAAACAGCACTGAAAGGCTCCTCTACAGAGCAACACTCAGCTATACAATGCCGCTGCGCGAAGGTACAGCAAACACGGCGGGAACTTCCGACTGGAAGTAGTACCCCATACTGTTCAAGAGGGGTAGCGCCGTACAGAGGTGGGAAATGTGAATCCCACGGGACCAGGAGCGAGTTCATTGTAGTGGGAAACATGTTTCCCACAGCTCACGAAAGGGTTAAGAGGCGTAATACTTGCCTTCCTCCAACCTTTGAACTGACTCTCCGTCAGTTATAGGTGGGCCTACGACTTGAAGTGGACTCCGAACCACCGAACTTGACACGTTTCACACTGATAAATTATTTCCAGATGAGAAAGAAGCGCTAAGCAACAGGCCATTCGCACATGCAAATAAGCAAATTTATTAGCAATGCCTAACATTGTCAGGTATGTAGAAAGCCATCTTTACGTAATTTGTTAAAATTAAAAATGTTACAACCATCTTTTAATGCGTTGACCACATTTACGTAGGACAATTAAAATGTGGTGACTAGCTAGTTTCGGTTGCAAGCAACAACCCTTTTCATATCATATGCATACAAAATGTCGGTTGTCCACAATCTGGATGTAGCAGTAAAATCATGCAGTGTCATGCATTTGTGTACTAAGCAACATGAGTAAGAAATCTTGTACTAACAGCAACAACACAACTCAGACTGTACACCGTACGCTTGCCAGACGCTTGTTCATCAAAATGAGTGTGTCAGTAACATCACGTCAATGATTAACTTGCAATTGTATGAAACGTAAGTGCAGCGAAATAAATTTTTATGCCACGGCACATTCAGCGTGTAGAACCATCCTGCACTTTGTGCCGTTGTACAGAAGTTCCGGCTGCAAGAGTCCTTCCGTCTGGAGCTGCGGTTACTGGCAGCGTCCGACGTGGACACAAAAATGATTTCTTAAAAACAGAAGTGTAAGGAATAAAACTATATTATCGGATTTAGTATTAGTTTCTACTCTGCTTGAAAAACAAAACCCATCATGAGAATCACCTATTTTAATACTTTTGGAGCCGGCCGCGGTGGTCCCGCGGTTCTAGGTGCTCAGTCCGGAACCGCGCGACTGCTGCGGTTGCAGGTTCGAATCCTGCCTCGGGCATGGATGTGTGTGATGTCTTTAGGTTAGTTAGGTTTAAGTAGTTCTAAGTTCTAGGGGACTTATGACCTAAGATGTTGAGTCCCATAGTGCTCAGAGCCATTTGAACCATTTGAATACTTTTGGAGAGGGCTATCCTCTTATCAAATGCACAAATACATAGTCAAAAGAAATAAAAATGAATTAGTTCCTGTATTTTGACGGTTTGCATAATTTAAACGAAAATAAATCCATAATTTAGGAAGGAAAGTACTAATCGGTACATCAGAGGCAAAGCTGAAAGCAAGGAGGAATTTAGGAACGGAATTGAAATTCAGAGAAAAAAATAAACTGACAGTGTAATTCTGTCACACAAGGCAGACGGCTTGGTAAATCAGTTGAAAGGAATGGATGTCTCAAAAATGGATTATAACATAATATCAATATATCAAGGGCAAGGAAATGAAGTCGAATCAAATCGGGTGACGCAGAGGGAATTACAATGGGAAATGAGGAAAGGCAGTAGACGAGTTTTTCTAAGTGGGGTGCAGAATGACTGACGATAGCTAAGGTGGAGAGGATATGAAGTGCAGAATGGGAAAATAAAACAAAAAGATAACCTGCTAACATCTAATATAAATTAACATGTTAGGGACACTCTTTTTAGTTGTGTGGAGTATAGCCTTGTAGAGGAGGGAAATGTGAACAACGAACAGTTCAGAATACAAGAGAAGCTTAAAAATTTTTGCAGTTCAAGTTGCACACTTTTACAGTACGATTAATTTAGATCTCGTATTCTGATGTGCAGTTGTGATACAGACAAGACAGGTCGCTGACCGAACAACATAGATCTGTAGAAGCTCCAGGGAGACCTAAACTAGTCACACTGTGTAAAATCAGTTCAACTGTGACTGGAAAATAAATTACATATGTATTGTATTTTAAAAATATCTATACAATTGCTAAATTCCCTTGCAACGAATATGTCGGTTACAGTGAAAAGAAGATTCTGAAATGTAGTGATACAGAAAAATGCTGAAGATTGTATGGATACATAGGGGAACTAATGACCAAGTACAGGGGTGAAAAGAAATTAATGAAAAAACTTGACTGAAAGAAAGGATCGGTTGACAGGACAAATCCTGAGGTATCAAGAAATCGTCCATTCAGCAATGGAGGGAAGAATGTGGTGATGAGGCGGAGGGGGGCGGGTTGGGGCAAATCCTGCAGAGGAAACGGTTGCACAGGATAGAGGAGCGTGGAGGGTTGCATCAAATTAGTGTTAGTGTTAGTCCACGACAATATTATTGCACCTGGGAGGAGGGGCGCTTCGGTCGGCATACCGCGATATTTCACGAGGACAATCCCAAAGAAAACAGGTGTTGACAAAATACTAACGCGAATTCTTTACAGACGAATGGAAAAACTGGTAGAAGCTGACCTCGGGGAAGATCAGTTTGGATTTCGTAGAAATGTTGGAACACGTGAGGCAATACTGACCCTACGACTTATCTTAGAAGAAAGATTTAGGAAAGGCAAACCTAAGTTTCTAGCATTTGTAGACTTAGAGAAATCTTTTGACAATGTCGACTGGAATACTCTCTTTCATATCCTGAAGGTGGCAGGGGTAAAATACAGGGAGCGAAAGGCTGTTTACAATTTGTACAGAAAGCAGATGGCAGTTATAAAGAGTCGACGGGGAACCAAAGGGAAGCAGTGGTTGGGAAGGGAGTGACACAGGGTTGTAACCTATCCCCGATGTTATTCCATCTGTATATTGAGCAAGCAATAAAGGAAACTAAAGAAAAATTTGGAGTAGGTATTAAAATCCATGTAGAAGAAACAAAAACTTTCAGGTTGGCCGATGGTATTGTAATTCTGTCAGAGACAGCAAAGGACTTGGAAGAGCAGGTGAACGGAATGGATAGTGTCTTGAAAGGAGGATATAAGATGAACATCAACAAAAGCAGAACGAGAGTAATGGAATGTAGTCGAATTAAGTCGGGTGATGCTGAGGGAATTAGATTAGGAAATGAGACACTTATAATAGTAAAGGAGTTTTGCTATTTGGGGAACAAAATAACTGAGGATATAAAATGTAGACTGTCAATGGCAAGGAAAGTGTTTCTGAAGAAGAGAAATTTGTTAACATCGAGTATAGATTTAAGTGTCAGGAAGTCGTTTCTGAAAGTATTTGTATGGAGTGTAGCCATGTATGGAAGTGAAACGTGGACGATAAATAGCTTAGACAAAGAGAGAATAGAAGCTTTCGAAATGTGGTGCTACAAAAGAATGCTGATGATTAGATGGGTAGATCACATACCTAATGAGGAGGTATTGAATAGAATTGGGGAGAGAGGAACTTGTTGCACAACTTTACAAGAAGAAGCGATCGGTTGGTAGGACATATTCTGCGGCATCAAGGGATCACCAGTTTAGTACTGGAGGGCAGCGTGGAGGGTAAAAATCGTAGAGTGAGACCAGGAGATGAATACACTAAGCAGATTCAGAAGGATGTAGGCTGCAGTAGGTACTGGGAGATGAAGAAGCTTGCACAGGATGGAGTAGCATGGAGAGCTGCATCAGACCAGTCTCAGGGCTGAAGACCACAACAGCAACAACGCTGAAACATTTATAGTATAAGCACAACTATCTTGAATTCATTCACAATGTGATGGTTTTTCCTTAGCCACCAATGTACTTGTTTACTGTAACGTCACTGCGCCCATCTGATAACGGGGACGGGAGGCAAAATGCAATAATATCGTTGTCGGGTAGTAGTACTGAAGACAACGACAATGCAGCTGAGACGGAGAGGAGTATTGTGGATGAGAATTATAGTATCTGAGTGCAATTTTTAGAGCAAGAAAATCTTAGTTGTAGCTACAGAGCTGACTGGTTCGATAGCAAAGTAAAGAATAGACATCGCATTACGAGATGTGTGTTCAGTTTAATGTACCATCATACCCCTTTTCCTACAGACACGGAGATACTACATATCAGGCTTCTAACTGGAACATGATGAGAATAGAGGAAGATGATGATGAAGATAGGGGGAGGGGGAAGAAGATGGGAAGAAGAAATGCAGCTCGCTGGCTCTCCGACAGCTGTCCCGGTTGGCGCAGACATCCACATTCGCCGCATGCAGGAGGCGGCGGCTGCGGAAGAGAGAGCTTCGCCGCTCGAAATTAGATTTGACGCCGCACAAAGGACCGGTCTGGATCGGAGAGTGGCCGAGGGTGGTTGGGAGGCGGCGCCGCCCGTGAAAAGACTCGCGCCTCTGAAGGCGGGCCCGGGAGGTGGTTGACTCGACACCGAATGGCATCAGATTTGGCGAGAAGCGTTCTGTTTCTTCTTTCCGTTCTCGCATTGTGTTTCGTTCTTAATGCAGACAAACCTTCAGGCAATGAAATAACTTAGGAAGTGCCAGAAATGGAGTATCATAGGTTCGCGACTTTTCGGCGTTAGGAACACAAGTGCAGATATTCCTGTATCTGCCCTCAGTCGAGGACACTGAAGAATACCGTTACATCAGTATGCGGCCGCGCGGTTCTTTCCGTCCCTTTACGACGAACCTGCACCTACCTGTGAACATTGTCTCAGCAGATCATCAGCAGGAAAGCCGAGTGAAACCTGCTGTACTTCGACGTGAACCAGGCTACAATTTAAGTCACTAATCTACGTTTCGGGAGAAACACGAAATGAAAGTTTGGAAATTTTGTCCTTAATATATTCTGAAACTTAGGTGAACAAGTATCACTGCCAAGCCCGTGCTAGTCTTAACACAGTCACTCACAATCCCTTTAACTCACGTTAGCAAGTTTATGGTGTTGCATTTCCCGAAAACGTAATAGCTAAAAAAATACTGATTGTTTTTGATTGAGAATGCTCGCCGAATATTAAGTCTGTCTGTACCAAATACAGTAACAGTTTTTAGCCACCGAGCTGCTCAATAAGCCACGCGGAATATATGTCTCTTCTCGTCACAAAACTCACTTAAAAATTTCGAAATTTCTACACACACGTCGGAATAATTATGCCGGCGCTTTCCAACACTTTTGATGTATGAAACACTGCTAGATTCGGCAACTTATCATTTCCATCGGAACTACTGCTACACACGTCCGGTCTGTTTCATGGCTGGACTCCGACTCCTCTCTAGAATACTCTAAGTCTTCTCTACCAGCAGACAAAAGCGCGCGAAGAACATTGCTTTACCATTGGTCAGTTTACTCAACAGCCAACAACACTCTCCCGCGTCAGTCCGCGCTTTTCATCCACAACCAATCGCAAAATAGTAAACCTAATGACTGTACTTTTTACCGACGTAATTATCTAATATGCTGAAGTTTTGCTTATGCATAAAGTTATTTACTATTGTTATGTATACCTGAATTAACTTTCCCTTTACCATAAACTTACTTTACAAATCTATTCTCCAAAAATCTCCTTTGTCCATATCTAAACTTCTTCGAAATGTTCCGACACTATATCTTACTACATAACTCGTTAAACAATTATCTTCATATTAACATTAATCCAGACTCACGCATCATTCATATTGGTTCAAATGGCTCTGAGCACTATGGGACTTAACATCTGTGGTCATCAGTCCCGTAGAACTTAGAACTACTTAAACCTAACTGTGCGGTAGCGTTCTCTCTTCCAGCGCCCGGGTTCCCGAGTTCGATTCCCGGCGGGGTCAGGGATTTTCTCTGCCTCGTGATGACTGGGTATTGTGAGCTGTCCTTAGGTTACTTAGGTTTAAGTAGTTCTCAGTTCTAGGGGACTGATGACCATAGATGTTAAGTCCCATAGTGCTCAGAGCCATTTGAACCATTTAAACCTAACTAACCTAAGGCCATCACACACATCCATGCCCGAGGCAGGATTCTAACCTGCGACCGTAGCAGTCGCGCGGTTCCCGACTGAGCGCCTTGAACCGCGAGACCACCGCGGCCGGCCATTCATATTGCTAAAACACATTTATAACATTTTACATACACAAAAAGACATAACAACACTTTATGAAAATACTAGAACAGTTTATATAAACATTCTATTACTTTAGTGCACTCTAGTGTGCACAATCGAAACTAAAATTACAGTCCCCCTATCCAATACTGTCCTCTATCGGCTGATACATAAACTACGTGCACGTCCAGACTCGCGTCACCATCTGTCACTATCCAGCTCTGAGACACATCTCCCACTTTAACCGCCTCCAAGGCAGGATCGTTATACAGCGCTAAGCCTCAAGTATTTACTTCATTGGCAGACTAATAACTATTGCAATTCTGAGTAGTATGTTTTTAGGTTAGTTAGTACTTCTAGGCAGGCATGGCACGAGCAAGCCATTAATATTTATTTTCCCCCGGGCAGCAGATCAGGTACTAAAGTGTGGACACGTGCACGCAAAAGAGAAAGTCTGACAGGAGTAGCCTATTATGTGGCACAGTTACGACTGTGCAGAAACCATCTGGTACTAAATTACGTGATGTTTGAGGGAAGACGGTTAGATGCACAGTAAAAAGAAGTGGATACGTCTTAAGGTACAAATGATAATATCTGCGCCTATTCCCCTAGCATCCTCTGAAGCACCATCAGCTTGCGGACGCTGACACTGTATGTAGCGGAAAACTGAAGCCGAAATGCTGGAGACGTGCAGAGCATCGACGCTTGATGCAGGAATCGGCTGTTGACCCTCAGTATAAACAAATGTAATATATTGCGCATAAAAAGATGGAAAGACGAGCTATTGTATCATTGCACGACTTCCGGACAATCACCGGAATCAGTGAGATCCATTAAATATCTGGCACTTTGCGTGCGGAGCTATTTAAAGCGGAACGACCACATAAAGCTAATCGTCGGAAAAGCAGGTGCCGGAGAGATGATGATGATGTTTGGTTTGTGGGGCGCTCAACTGCGTGGTTATCAGCGCCCGTACAATTTCCCAACCTTTGCTCAGTCCAATTTCGCCACTTTCCTGGATGATGATGAAATGATGAGGACAACACAAACACCCAGTCATCTCGAGGCAGGTGAAAATCCCTGACCCCGCCGGGAATCGAACCCGGGACCCCGTGCTCGGGAAGCGAGAACGCTACCGCGAGACCACGAGCGGCGGACCAGGTGCCGGAGAGATTCACTCTAAGTGGCCACATGAAGTGTAGTCAATACGCGAAGGACGTAGCTACCTGATTTGGATCCTTTCGAATTTGATATAACCTAAAACATTACGTTCTAATAAAGTTAAAGAAGCTTCTAATTAAAACGCAAGTAACTAAAAAAGAAAACTGAAAATAAATATAAATAATTCATGAAGTATTAATACACAGATAATTCTGATATGACCGTTACTGGAATGTTGCTTGTCAGTCGGGGACCGTTACCAGGTGGCATTGAGCGAAGAAGCAGATCCAAAGAAGAGCAGTAACTGGTTTATGTAGTAAGCGCCAAATCATTACTCAAGTGCTCATCCAATTACAGTAGCACACGCTACAATAGAGATGCGGCGCCGTATGGTTTGCTTTACAATTCCATCCACGAGTGAACGTTCCTAAAAAGAGCCAACCAATACAGTCCTTCCTCCTTCGTGTATCTCGCGGCAAAACACTGAAGGTAAAGTTAAAGACATCCGAGTTCACATGGATGCCTATCAACAATGGTTTTTCTCGCGCACCATTCGCGACTGGATGACGTAAAGAGGCCAGTGGTACACAAAGTGTTCTCCGCCACGCACCATAATGTAGCTGTGCCGACTATAGCAGACTACCGACTGTATGTCTTGCATGCAGTAGATGCAGGTGAACCGATTGATCCCACCTTCCTAGATTTCTCATAAAAGCATTTGACATTGTACCACATCGTCGTTTGCTGTGTAAGGCAAGCCAGATTAGTTGGAAGGATTCTGGGAAACTGCAGTACACCAGTCAAACGATCTCCTTCCGAGAACGGGTCCTGCTGTCTTTCCCGATCAGGTAAGGCGATTCTAGATTTCAGCTAACACTAGAAGAACAGACGCACGCATGAGAAGAAAAGGCGGAAGAGAGTGGTTTGACAACGCAACGTGAGATAGGCCTTATTCTTGTCATCCAGCATTATCATTCCCTGGCTCATATTCTGTAAAAAAATTTTCATTCTTTTAACGGCCCACCCTAGCAGACAGCGAAGCCTTTGTTGACATTCCTGTTCCAGACGCATTGTGTTTCTGAAAATGCTGTCAGTCTGACCACTTCTCCGGCTATTGTACGGCTAGCCACTATTACCATGTATTTTGCTTTCTTCCTATCATCGTTATTAAATGAACTTATTTCTGTTTTTGTAAGAATAAAATGTATTTTTTGTTGCATTAGAGTATAGAGAATCTCGGTTTCGCTCCTGAGGGTCGCCAAATTTCTGTTCTTTTGTCGCAGCAAGCGAGGGGCCATCACGGGATGCCCGCTGTTTGTCGACACAAAGGCTTCTGATTTGACAGCGCTTTGGCCAGAGGCCAGTGAGATGTCTTCCGCCTATGTCTATTTATAGAACTGCTAGGTCAAGGGGAACCTTCATGCCCGGGAGTTAACTATGCACCAAGCGCACATTGCAATGCCTTTATAATAGGACAACTTTCTCAACCTCCGTTAGACACGACATAAACACTAACACACGCTTAGGAACGTAAACACTGAAGCAGATCAACGTTCTACCAATACTAATAATTTGTAGGCTTCTGATCCCGTTGCACGGTACATGTCTTTCAGGACATTATGAAATTACGATTTCGAAAATAATGCCAAGTCAGACTGCTTTAGTCGTTACAATAGGCCAATTTCGGCAAATAGCCTTCGCTGGGTTATTCTTAAAAAAATAGGAGTGTTGCATAAAACGATTTCCAGCACACGGCTGGGATGGTACAGCAACCAGTAATATACAATGAAGAAACAATCAGTCTTGTTGCAGCCAATGCCGACTGTTTTCTTCGTAAATGGTACTTAATTTCGATCACTGTTTCTAACATTATAGGCAAATATTAATTACAAAACATAAAATTTGTTACATACATCAGTTTGGATTGACATACGTTCGTTGTCTCTCTGTTTTAATTACACTCCACTAGTGTTCTTGGAGTAATAACTGTTGGCTGTACTAGGTATTTCTTTCTATCTGATATAATTTTCAGATTGTCTTTCTTTTCTTTAAAGCAATAATCATGGAACAGGTCTTTTGACAGATGTACCAGCGATAGTAAATGGTTACAATAATTTTAATGCTATTTTATCGATGATGGATTTTGTGAACTCCTTGGCCGTTAATGATAGTTTGTGAGTTACGCAACCGGCCAAAAACGCTTAAGATATTTCCTGGACTGGTAGGGGAGGTCTTAATTCCATGGCCTGCGAGGTCACTTGACCTGTATCCCCTTCATTATTTTCTATAGGGATATCTAAAGTCACTTGCGTATGACACCCCAGAGGATACGGAGATGGAATTACTTGCGAGAATATAGCTGCCTGTGATTCGAGGTCAGTTTCAGCAAATTTTCTAAGGTAGAGTACAAATGGTGGGTTCATTGTGTCAGTGATCCTATTTGCAGTTAACTGTAACTGATGTAAATAAAAAAGTACACAGTGCATGAATTTATTCCAATTGTCTCCTTAAGATGGCTTCACCGACCCCAGGTTCCGTACATAAAATTGTAGAGTGGGGCATCTTGTATGTCTTGTTACACTTTCGCACGCTCGTACGAAAACATCCTATATATCCAATAACTGATCAACATTTTATGTGACGTCAGCTGCCTGCTAAATACCTGAGATGCTTTGAATGACAATGAAGCAATCGTGGCAGCAAGAGTCAGAAATTTTAAGAGCGCCCTGCGCCACGAACGTTACAGAGACTTAAAGCCGTCGGCACACAGACCGTGCTGTCCAACGTTAACTGTAAGTAGGCTGTTTAGGTTTTCTTATTGGCAACGTTACGTAGCTGGGCAGCTGGACGTGAACAGCGCGTAGCGTTGCGCAGTTGGAGGTGAGCCGCCAGCAGTGGTGGATGTGGGGAGAGAAATGGCGGAGTTTTGAAATTTGTAAAAATGGATGTCATGAACTGCTGTATATATTATGACTTTTGATGGCTATTAAGGTAAATACATTGTTTGTTCTCTATCAAAATCTTTCATTTGCTAACTATGCCTATCAGTAGTTAGTGCCTTCTGTAGTTTGGCAGTAGTGGCGCTCGCTGTATTGCAGTAGTTCGAGTAACGACGATTTTTGTGTGGTAAGTGATTCATGAAAGGTACAGGTTATTGTTAGTCAGGGCCATTCTTTTGTAGGGATTATTGAAAGTCAGATTGCGTTGCGCTAAAAATATTGTGTGTCAGTTCAAGCACAGTCATGTATAAATGTTCTAAGGGGACGTTTCATAACGTTGACCGTGCCTAGTTCAACGTGCTGTTGAACGCTCAGGAACGATGTGACTTGTGCATACGGTACGTGGAACCCGACGTGGTATACGCGATCGCAACGCACTCCAGCGGCAGTTGAGGGATGTTTCTAGTTCGTAAATCACACTGTTTACTCAACGGGAGCGTGTAAAATTCTCACGTTAGCTCTATTAAAACACACATTTCCTCCATCGTCCACGCGAAGGAAAATACCATCTCCAATCAATAAGGACACAGGGTTGTAAAAGTTCCATTACAAACAGTGCGGTACGAATTTGGAATGCCGGCTGCGGTGGCCGAGCGGTTCTAGGGGCTACAGTCTGGATCCGCGCGACCGCTACGGTCGCAGGTTCGAATCCTGCCTCGGGCATGGATGTGTGTGATGTCCTTAGCTTATTTAGGTTTACGTAGTTCCAAGTTCTAGGGGACTGATGACCACAGAAGTTAAGTCCCATAGTGCTCTGAACCATTTGAATTTGGAATACTTCTCCGCATAAGATAAACATTAATTTCATCATTCCCACATTTTAGTAAAACGCCAAGGTCCGTCTTACTTGATCACTGTTCCTACCCTGTAGCAGAAAAAAGCAAAATATCTTTATACAAGTAGCGCAAGCTGTCATGTAGATTAAGCCAATCGAACAGTCACCCCTCAAAAAAAGGAACTTATACAGGGTGTTACAAAAAGGTACAGCCAAACTTTCAGGAAACATTCGTCACACACAAATAAAGAAAAGATGTTATGAGGACATGTTTCCGGAAACGCTTAATTTCCATGTTAGAGCTTATTTTACTTTCGTCAGTATGTACTGTACTTCCTCGATTCACCGCCAGTTGGGCCAACTGAAGGAAGGTAATGTTGACATCGGTGCTTGTGTTGACATGCGACTCATTGCTCTACAGTACTAGCATCAAGCACATTAGTACGTAGCATCAACAGGTAAGTGTTCATCACGAACGTGGTTTTGCAGCCAGTGCAATGTTTACAAATGCGGAGTTGGCAGATGCCCATTTGATGTATGGATTAGCACAGGGCAATAGCCGTGGCGCGGTACGTTTGTATCGAGACAGATTTCCAGAACGAAGGTGTCCCGACAGGAAGACGTTCGAAGCAATTGATCGGCGTCTTAGGGAGCACGGAACTTTCCAGCCTATGACTCGCGACTGGGGAAGACCTAGAACGACGAGGACACCTGCAATGGAAGAGGCAATTCTTCCTGCAGTTGGCGATAACCCTAATGTCAGCGTCAGAGAAGTTGCTGCTGTACAAGGTAACGTTGACCACGTCACTGTAAGGAGAGTGCTACGGGAGAACCAGTTGTTTCCGTACCATGCACAGCGTGTGCTGGCACTATCGGCAGCTGATTGACCTCCACGGGTACACTTCTGCGAATGGTTTATCCAACAATGTGTCAATCCTCATTTCAGTGCAAATGTTCTCTTTACGGATGAGGCTTCATTCCAACGTGATCAAATTGTAAATTTTCACAATCAACATGTGTGGGCTGACGAGAAACCGCACGCAATTGTGCAATCACGTCATCAACACAGATTTTCTGTGAACGTTTGGGCATGCATTGTTGGTGATGTCTTGATTGGGCCCCATGTCCTTCCACCTAAGTTCAGTGGAGCACGTTATTATGATTTCATACGGGATACTCTACCTGTGCTGCTAGAACATGTGCCTTTACAAGTACGACACAACATGTGGTTCATGCACGATGGAGCTCCTGCACATTTCAGTCGAAGTGTTCGTACGCTTCTCAACAACAGATTCGGTGACCGATGGATTGGTAGAGGCGGACCAATTCCATGGCCTGCACGCTCTCCTGACCTCAACCCTCTTGACTTTCATTTATGGGGACATTTGAAAGCTCTTGTCTACGCAACCCCGGTACCAAATGTAGAGACTCTTCGTGCTCGTATTGTGGACGGCTGTGATACAATACGCCATTCTCCAGGGCTACATCAGCGCATCAGGGATTCCATGCGACGGAGGGTGGATGCATGTATCCTCGCTGACGGAGGACATTTTGAACATTTCCTGTAACAATGTGTTACGCTGGTACGTTCTGTTGCTGTGTTTCCACTCCATGATTAATGTGATTTGAAGAGAAGTAATAAAATGAGCTCTAACATGGAAAGTAAGCGTTTCCGGACACATATCCACATAACATATTTTCTTTCTTTGTGTGTGACGAATGTTTCCTGAAAGTTTGGCCGTACCTTTTTGTAACACCCTGTTTTTACATAACATCAAATATTATGGTATATACTTATATTAAACTAATAATAAAGTATCACAACCTAATAAAAACGCGAATGTTAGGAAAAAATTGGAAGTGGCAAGACGCGATCTACCGCCACAACTCACAGCTCAGTACTGAATAGTGACGCTACTCATTACGCTAAAGCAACAACACGACCCTAGTATCTAATGATACTGTTTTACCCCTTGCTGAAAAACTTACTCGTAGCTATGTTGCTAATTGAAATTTCATTATAGCAAACTGAGCAAGAACAATGCGTTTTGGGTGGATCTTCAGCGTGTCGTTGCCTTCAAATAGCTTACTCTCGTAACACGCAAGTTACAATAATTGTTTTGCCACGAATATTATGTTTCTCATTATTTTATTGGAACGAATCACACAGTTTTCAACGGGTTTTCCAGTGATTCTCAATTTGCTGGTGCTCAGAAGCTGCATATATACTTATAGGCTTGAAATGAATGCCAATATGGCGGCTTACAACTCTTGCACTGAAGGGAGACGGCGAGCGTGTGACGTAGGCGGTGTTGTGCCATCTCATTGGTCAACGCTCAGAATATCTGACATGCTAGATATTGCTCTGCACGTTCGGAAAGACTCCCGAACGTGCTATTCCACCGAGGCCCACGAGAAAGACAGGCCGCGGCGCGTACGTCACGAAAGTAGTCCTGAATTCGCTCGCTGGCTGAGCTCGGCAGACAAAATGCGTTTCTAAAACTGTTACCTCGCAGCTGGGGGTGTAAATACTAACGAGAATTTCATCTGCCACTGGAATCTGCTATTGTGAAGTCTTACTGATTAACAGTACTACAGCAAAATTTAAGATCAGTACTCGATATAAATGGTCTAACGGCTTGTTTACAGCATTTAGTCTCTTCTGCTTAACAGTTCTCATTTCATGCTGAAAGTGGTGCCTTGTGTAACTGATAATCATTTTAGCATGATTGTATTTTATTGTACGCCAGCGCAGCCGTAACAAATTATAAGTAAGCCCATGGACTTCTCATCATTATAGGACTAATAACAGTAACGTTCCATAATAGCGGATTCCAGTAGGAGATTCCGTTTTCGTTTGTACGGACACGCCTAGATACGAGTTAACAGGTGTAGAAACGTAGTCAGTCTGCTGATTTAAGCGAGCGAGCGCAGCACTACCTTCGTGACGTACGCGCCGCGGCCTTTCTCGTGGGCCTCGTATGCCACGCTATGACGTCAGAAACTCGGCACGCTCAACGCTCAGATGCACGGTCCGTGTGCCGACGGCTTCAGCGGCAGTTTGAACTGGGGGCGATCTCCCAGTCGCAGCGAGGACGCGACAACAGCGGCGCAGTTTATCCTAAGACGGTGGTCTTATTTCTCAGCCGGGGGCCCGGGTTTCATTAAAGCGGCGAGTACCATCTCCGGTTCTGCCTCGGCCAGCCGGCCGCCGAGCCGACCCTCCCTCCCACCCTCCGTGCGAGTGGCGCGTCACAGCCAGAGCGCCCTCTTCCACTGCTCCAATTTCCTTTATTGGCGTCCGGCAGTCGCCAAGCGGCGGCCAATATCAGGGCTGCGATCCCGCGCCATCGAACGCGTCGTTTGCAGAGACGCCGTCGCCGTCCAGCCGGCCGCTCAAACCGTACCCGCGAGTGGCCGTCCCGGTAGTCTGAGGTCGGGGTCCCAGGCGAGCGCACAGACGTTGTTGTTGATGTTGTTGTCTTCAGTCCTGAGACTGGTTTGATGCAGCTCGCCATGCTATTCTATCCTGCGCAAGCTTCTTCATCTCCCAGTAGCTACTGAAACCTACATCCTTCTGAATCTGCTTAGTGTATTCATCTCTTGGTCTCCCTCTACGATTTTTACCCTCCACGATGCCCTCCAATACAAAAATGGTGATCCCTCAATGTCTCAGAACATGTCCTACCAACCGATCCCTTCTTCTTGTCAAGTTGCGCCACAACCTCCTCTTCTCCCCAATTCTATTCAATACCTCCTCATTAGTGTTGTGATCTACCCATCTAATCTTCGGCATTCTTCTGTAGCACCACATTTCGAAAGCTTCTATTCTGTTCTTGTCTAAACTATTTATCGTCCATGTTTCACTTACATACATGGCTACACTCTATACAAATACTTTCAGAAACGACTTCCTGACAACTAAAATCTATACTCGATGTTAAAAAATTTCTCTTCTTCAGAAACGCTTTCCCTCCCATTGCCAGTATACATATTATATCCTCTCTACCTCGACCATCATCAGTTATTTTGATCCCCAAATAGCAAAACTCCTTTACTACTTTAAGTGTCCCATTTCCTAATCTAATTCCCTCAACATCACCCGATTAAATTCGACTGCATTCCATTATCCTCGTTTTGCTTTTGTTGATGTTCATCTTATATCCTCCTTTCAAGACACTATCCATTCCGTTCAACTGCTCTTCCGAGTCCTTTGCTGTCTCTCACAGGATTACAGTGTCATCGGCGAACCTCAAAGTTTTTGTTTCTTCTCCATGAATTTTAATACCTACTCCACACACACGAAGTAAGACCCGAGTTCCGGACTTCCACATTTGTTCTGAAATGTTTTCTTTGTTCGCCCCCACAGCTTTCGAAACGTCGCCCGAAATCACTCTGCCGGCCGGAGTGGCCGAGCGGTTCTAGGCGCTACAGTCTGGAACCGCGCGACCGCTATGATCGCAGGTTCGAATCCTTGTTGTGGATTGGCAAGAGAGCCAACCCGGTGTGAGAGGAAGCCGAAAGGCACGCGTTTTAGCTCACGCAGGCTGGCGTGAGGTCCGGAACAGGTCAAGGAAATTACACTAGCAAAAAAGGACGTAGCTTCTGGAATACTTAACTTTAATCCATAAATGGTGAACATCGCTCTTGACGGTACCTGTTTTACAGCAACAGTAGTAACTGGTAATGGCGCCTTGCTAGGTCGTAGCAAATGACGTAGCTGAAGGCTATGCTAACTATCGTCTCGGCAAATGAGAGCCTATTTTGTCAGTGAACCATCGCTAGCAAAGTCGGCTGTACAACTGGGGCGAGTGCTAGGAAGTCTCTCTAGACCTGCCGTGTGGCGGCGCTCGGTCTGCAATCACTGATAGTGGCGACACGCGGGTCCGACGTATACTAACGGACCGCGGCCGATTTAAAGGCTACCACCTAGCAAGTGTGGTGTCTGGCGGTGACACCACAATCCTGCCTTGGGCATGGATGTGTGTGATGTCATTAGGTTACTTATGTTTAAGTAGTTCTAGGGGACTGATGACCTCAGAAGTCCCACAGTGCTCAGAGCCATTTGAACCATTTTGAAATCGCTCTCTCGGCACTTTGGGCAGTGTGCGGCGGGCGAGACGAGCCATGTCACGTCCTGGTTCAGAGATTTGATCGGAAACATTTACTAGCGGACCCGAATAATTCTTTGAACTGCATCGTTTTTACGCGCGATACAGTGTTAATCTCATTACTCCACAGTCACCAATTAAAAAGCCTTTTGCAACCCAACCACTACAAGAAAACATTCAGGCATCTGACCACTGCACCGATAAATGCCTACCGTTATATCATATGTATTTCTGAGAAAAACAGGGGTAAGCTATAGAGAGAGACAGGTAAACGCAATATAACCAAGAACCAAGAGCAACTCCTCCTCTCCTTCTGATTATCACAACATATCGGCAATACGTCTATTGATCCAATGTGGATCCGGGACACTGGTTGGTCAAGTGTTTATCAAAAAAATATTACCAAACAGCCGTACGTATTTGAGAACGTACTTTATTTTTGAACACCAGTTTTGGCATTTCAGTACACCACCTTCAGGCCCCATGCGCACTTCCTACATAGCGACACTGGCGTACTAGCCGCACGGTGTAAGGAGCAAATCGCCAAAATGGTTGGCATCAGAATACCTCCAGGAAGGCGGAAAACAGACAGACCCCAGAGAAGTCTCTGTACGTCCATCCTTTTAGCGAAGGGCGTGAGACTCGGCTGTTCGATTGTCAAATTAAACACCTATCAGCCGTCAATTTTCAACCTTATTTTTTTAGGCAACCAGTTTTTTCCAGCAACTCCATATAGTCACAGTGTTACTACTAATCTGAGAATAACATAAAAATTATTACTCTTTTATGAAATAAAGAATAGTCGCCTTCAGTCAAACTGGTAATTTTATTTCAGTACACCACTCATGTCGAGCCACTGGGGCTCATCTTCAGGTGCTTTGACAGTCTCTATGAATTTTTTTCCAAACTTAATTCTGATCTGTTTTCAGTAGTGGATACATGGATTTGAAGTACAGTATGAATATACATTATTATGTACATATACAGGATGTTCTTTACAACTGAAGACATTGAAATATCTCGCAAGCTACACATCGGATCAAAACAAGTTATAATTCCAACTTGTTTGTCTCCGAGGGGGACATCCAATGATACCACACTCTAAGCCCCACCCCACCCAGTGCGTTGGTGGAGGGGACAACTTTGAAATCTTCAATGGAATCCCCAGTTTCTTACTCCAGATTACGTTTCTACGAGAAAAATCTGCATACGTCTAAAGATTTTTTTTCGTTTCGTCACAGACGGCGCAATAATCAGAGAAATAGAAATGATTTGTTGGTGTTGATCACAAGCGAGGTAGATTATTCCTACACGTCGGTCAGGGGCCTGAAGATGGCGCAATATCTCGCCGAAACAGGTTGCCTAATAAAATAAGATTGAAAATTGACGGCTGAAAGGTGTTTAATTTGACGACCTCAGAAGAAGTGTAATGCAGGAGTTTTATTGGGTGTGCTAACAGACAGTGCAGAGGAGGGAACATAAAAACTGGTTTGCGCTAGACAGCCAACGATGATGCGAAACTACCGGTTTTGTGTGTGTGTGTGTGTGTGTGTGTGTGTGTCTCCTGCGAATTAGGGTTATCTATACACATGTTACGTGTGTAGCTAGCGGCTCTAAGACACGACGGGAAGTGTAGTGTCGCGAAGTCAAACACATTTTTCAACGTACTGAGGTGTAAGATGTATCACAACGCAACTCGCGTATTTTTTTGAGGTAGGGCGTATTTGCAAGCCGAATCGCAGCAGACACGATATGGCGCGCAGCCGAGATGTGCGCAGGACGTGCGATGCTGCTACGCTCTACCGGCAGAGCGTGCAACCGCAGGCGGGCAGCACCCCGGAAAACCACAGCGACTGCACAAGACGCGCCGTACCACCCATACCTGTCATCTGCGGGTTCGTCCACAAATAACATCAGAAAAAGCACCTGACTGCCTTCGACGAAATACCCAGCCAGAGCGACTGACGACAATTTTTGTGTTTTATGAGCCGACGTGGGCATTTCACAGATACACAGCAGGCCATTAAAATTGCAACGCCGTGACGGCTGCGCATAACAAACGCCACGAAGTGTTCTACATACGCGAATATGTAGATGATTGGGATTTCGGCGCCGCTACACGAAGGAAGTAACAGTGACGCGATCTGCATTCTGTATACATTATCTCTGTCAACCAATCCAAAAACGTAGTTGTAACCGTTTGTTTACGTACGGTATTCTCGATGTCTACTGTGCACCCAAAGTTATGAGTGATCGTTAACACGTGTGAGATTCTGAACAAATGGACCATAAAAAAAAACTTCAAGTACAAGTTCTTCCAAATTTCGCCACTAACTACATACGAGGGCAGTTCAATAAGTAATGAAACACATTTTTTTTCTGAAACAGGGGTTGTTTTATTCAGCATTGAAATACACCAGGTTATTCCCCAATCTTTTAGCTACACAACACTATTTTTCAACGTAATCTCCATTCAATGCTACGGCCTTACGCCACCTTGAAATGAGCGCCTGTATGCCTGCACGGTACCATTCCACTGGTCGATGTCGGAGCCAACGTCGTACTGCATCAATAACTTCTTCATCATCCGCGTAGTGCCTCCCACGGATTGCGTCCTTCATTGGGCCAAACATATGGAAATCCGACGGTGCGAGATCGGGGCTGTAGGGTGCATGAGGAAGAACAGTCCACTGAAGTTTTGTGAGCTCCTCTCGGCTGCGAAGACTTGTGTGAGGTCTTGCGTTGTCATGAAGAAGGAGAAGTTCGTTCAGATTTTTGTGCCTACGAACACGCTGAAGTCGTTTCTTCAATTTCTGAAGAGTAGCACAATACACTTCAGAGTTGATCGTTTGACCACGGGGAAGGACATCGAACAGAATAACTCCTTCAGCGTCCCAGAAGACTGTAACCATGACTTTACCGGCTGAGGGTATGCCTTTAAACTTTTTCTTGGTAGGGGAGTGGGTGTGGCGCCACTCCATTGATTGCCGTTTTGTTTCAGGTTCGAAGTGATGAACCCATGTTTCATCGCCTGTAACAATCTTCGACAAGAAATTGTCACCCTCAGCTACATGACGAGCAAGCAATTCCGCACAGATGGTTCTCCTTTGCTTTTTATGGTGTTCGGTTAGACAACGAGGGACCCAGCGGGAACAAACCTTGGAATATCCCAACTGGTGAACAATTGTGACAGCACTACCAACAGAGATGTCAAGTTGAGCACTGAGTTGTTTGATGGTGATCCGTCGATCATCTCGAACGAGTGTGTTCGCACGCTCCGCCATTGCAGGAGTCACAGCTGTGCACGGCCGGCCCGCACGCGGGAGATCAGACAGTCTTGCTTGACCTTGCGGCGATGATGATGATGATGATGTTTGGTTTGTGGGGCGCTCAACTGCGCGGTTATCAGCGCCCATACAATTATCCAATCTTTGCTCAGTCCAATTTCGCCACTTTCCTGGATGATGATGAAATGATGAGGACAACACAAACACCCAGTCATCTCGAGGCAGGTGAAAATCCCTGACCCCGCCGGGAATCGAACCCGGGACCCCGTGCTCGGGAAGCGAGAACGCTACCGCGAGACCTTGCGGCGATGATGACACACGCTTTGCCCAACGACTCACCGTGCTTTTGTCCACTGCCAGATCACCTTAGACATTCTGCAAGCGCCTATGAATATCTGAGATGCCCTGGTTTTCCGCCAAAAGAAACTCAATCACTGCCCGTTGTTTGCAACGCACATCCGTTACAGACGCCATTTTAACAGCTCCGTACAGCGCTGCCACCCGTCGGAAGTCAATGAAACTATACGAGACGAAGCGTGAATGTTTGAAAATATTCCACAAGAAATTTCCGGTTTTTTCAACCAAAATTGGCCGAGAAAAAAAAGTGTTGCATTACTTATTGAACTGCCCTCGTATAAAAATCGATAACTAAGTAAAAATTCCGCGTTTTTTATACGAGGTTTGCCCAGAAAGTAAGGCACCGCACTTCTTTTTTCTCAGCCGAAAACAATGCTACGAATACGAAATGTTACGCATGTGTTACACTACTGGCCATCAAAATTGCTACACCAAGAAGAAATGCAGATGATAAACGGGTATTCATAGGACAAATATATTATACTAGAACAGACAGGTGAGTTTTCACGCAATTTGGGTGCATAGATCCTGATAAATCAGTACCCAGAACGACCATCTCTGGCCGTAAATAACGGCCTTGATACGCCTGGGCATTGAGTCAAACAGAGCTTGGATGGCGTGTACAGGTACAGCTGCCCATGCAGCTTCAACAAGATACCACAGTTCATCGAGAGTAGTGACTGGCCACCATTGACCAGACGCTTTCAATTGGTGAGAGATCTGAAGAATGTGCTGACCAGGGTAGCAGTCGAACATTTTCTGTATCCAGAAAGGCCCGTGCAGGACCTGCAACATGCGGTCGCGCATTATCCTGCTGAAATGTAGGGTTTCAGCAGGTATCGAATGAAGAGTAGAGACGCGGGTCGTAACACATCTGAAATGTAACGTCCACTGTTCAAAGCGTCGTCTGTGCGAACAAGAGGGGACCGAGACGTGTAACCAATGGCAGCCCATACCATCATGCAGGGTGATACGCCAGTATGGCGATAACAAAGACACGCTTCCAATGTGCGTTCACTGCGGTGTCGCCAAACACGGATGCGACCATCATGATGCCGTAAACAGAAACTGGATTCATCCGAAAAAATGACGTTTTGCCATTTGTGCACCCAGGTTCGTCGTTGAGTACATAATCGCAGGCGCTCCTGCCTGTGATGCAGCGTCAAGGGTAACCGCAGCCATGGTCTCCGAGCTGATAGTCCATGCTGCTGCATACGTCGTCGAACTGTTAGTGTAGATGGTTGTCGTTTTGCCAACTTCCCCATCTGTTGACTCAGGGATCGAGACGTGGCTGCACGATCCGTTACAGCCATGCGGATAAGATGCCTGTCATCTCGACTGCTAGTGATACGAGGCCGTTGGGATCCAGCACGGCGTTCCGTATTACCCTCCTGAAGCCAGCGATTCCATATTCTGCTAACAGTCATTGGATCTCGACCAACGCGAGCAGCAATGTCGCTATACGATAAACCGCAATCGCGATAGGGTACAATTCGACCTTTATCAAAGTCGTAAACGTGATGGTACGCATTTCTCCTCCTTACACGAGGCATGACAACAACGTTTCACCAGGCAACGCCGGTCAACTGCTGTTTGTGTGTGAGAAATCGGTTGGAAACTTTCCTCATGTCAGCACGTTGTACGTGTCGCCACCGGCGCCAACCTTGTGTGAATGCTCTGAAAAGCTAATCATTTGCATATCACAGCATCATCTTCCTGTCGGTTAAATTTCGCGTCTGTAGCAAGTCATCTTCGTGGTGTAGCAATTTTAATGGTCAGTAGTGTATTTGAAATCTCTTGAGTGAACGCTCTAAGTTTCCGTCCCTTCCGACAGATAGCGTAGTTGCAGAACAGTATCAAAACAGCGTTTGTAGGTGATGCACGATACAAGCAACGTTCCGTCATTGAATGTCTCACTGCAGAGAAAAAGAACTGTGGGTAATGTTTACAAACGCTTGTGCAAAGTCTATGAAGCATCCGCTGTCGACAGTAGTACAATCAGTTGCTGAGGATGGAAAGCGATGTCGTCAGAAGGCGGTTTGGGGGAACTCCACTATTTGGAGCGGTCGGGCAGACCATCCATGGCTGACACACCTGACCTAGCCCTCTCTGACTTCCAGTTGTTGGGGCCATTGGAGTATTCCATTCATGGAAGACATTTTGAGGACGATGAGGAGGTGAGTCACACAGTGAAGCACTGTGTCCGCCACCAAGACAGGGAATGGTACGGACAGCGCATACACGCCCTTGTTTTGCGCTGGAGGAGGACCATAGAACTGGATGGAGATTACGAGGAAAAACAGGGTGTGTAGACAAAACACCGTTCTCTCGCGTGTGTAATTCTCATTATGTTCAATAAAGAATTGTTGAAGAAAAAGATGCGGTTCGTTAGTTTCTGGGCAACTCTCGTATAATGAAGTAAAAATAAAGCACAACCTCACACGAAAATATTACGCAAAAATGTAGTACAAGAAATACACGCCTGACAATGGGAGTCATTTCCCTAAACGCGTCGTGTAAAACATAAGCGACTTGTAGCAGAAAGTTATTTACGAACAGCCGCAGGCTTTCAGGAAAATTATAATAGACAATATCAGATACATAGTGATTTTGATGAGTGGGGACAGACGGCGGAGGATACGAAACACATGGACATATGGCCAGAAATGAGTTTCTACTAACAAGGGAACCTCCCCATCGCACCCCCCTCAGATTTAGTTATAAGTTGGCACAGTGGATAGGCCTTCAAAAACTGGACACAGATCAATCGAGAAAACAGGAAGATGTGTGGAACTACGAAAACAATAAGCAAAATATACGAACTGAATAGTCCATGCGCAACATAAGCAACATTAAGGATATTGTGAGCTCAGGAGCGCCGAGGTCCCGTGGTTAGCGTGAGCAGCTCCGGAGTGAGAGGTCCTAAGTTCAAGTCTTCCCTTCGAATGAAAAATTTATTTATTTTCTTTATTTTCGCAAAGTTATGATCTGTCCGTTCATTCATTGACGTCTCTGTTCACTGTAATAAGTTTAGTGTCTGTGTTTTGCGACCGCACCGCAAAACCGTGCGATTAGTAGACGAAAGGACGTGCCTCTCCAATGGGAACCGAAAACATTTGCTCGCAAGGTCATAGGTCAACCGATTCCTCCACAGGACAACACGTCTGATATATTCTATACAACACTGGTGACGGCATGTGCGTCACCTGACAGGAATATGTTGTCGACCCATGTAACTTTTACACTTGGCGAATGGGTAAAAAGATTCTTCTACCTTGCCGATTTAGGTTTTCTTGTGGATGTGATAATCACTCCCAAAAAAGTGATGAAAACATGTTTGTCACATGAACTGCAACAAATGGCTGCAACAGTTTCACAGTCGCACAATTTTCCCTGTGCTCTGTCAAAACATATGTTTTTAACGCTTTCAAATTTTTCCGTGTGTAGACCGTCAAATCCTGCATCTGTCCAAGCAAATCTGAACATGTCCTGGAATTTTGGAGAGCGAAGTTGATTATGTTTGAGTGCCTTAACTTTGATAATAGTCTGAAAATAAAAATTCTTTTACTCGAGACAGGTTTGAACCAAAGACCTTCCGTTTCGCAGCTGCTCACGCTAACCACGAGACCACGGCGCTTCGGAGTTCACTGTGCCCTTGATGCTGCCTATCTTGCACATGGACTACTCAGTTTGTATATTTTGCTTATTTTTTTCATAGTTCCACACAGCTTCTTCCTGTTTTCTCGATTGATCTGTGTTCAGTTTTTCAAGGCCTATCCACTGTGCCAACTAGTAATTAAATCTGAGGGGGGTGCGATGGGGAGGTTCCCTTGTAAGATATACCCACTTGAGGGTCTTGGTCTTACACGTTGAAGGCTTCAGTGACTAAAAGCGCACGCGGGAACACACCAGGCAAGTGTGGGAATGTTCCGAATATCACAGTGAGCTGGAGCACGTTCGTGTAGTAGTCACATTAACCCTCATATCACCAAAGCCACGAGTTCCAGCAGGGAAGGCAGCGTCACACGCACCTAGCGCAGATATGCCTCGCATGTGAGGCGTTGTATAAGGACGGCTGGTATCGCGAAGCGGTCGCTAGTAATGGCCGCCCACACAATGAAATGGCTGAAGTGGTGCTACTGGTTTAAAATTTCGATGGATGCATCAGCTTACTGAATACCTTCTGAAGTGTTTCATGGGGAATTAAGTAACGAACAGAGGTTTCACCGCCCAAGAGCTTATGGTTCTCCGTGCTCACAAGTGGGAGTTGGAAGGTTGACATTACTGTCCCTCGTAGAAGCGGCCTCATCTGTGAATGGGGTGGATGACAGAAATCCCAACACTATATGGTGGTCTATGCGACGAACCAGCATCAGAACTGCCGCTTTGGGGGCAAATCCTGCAATCCTGTTCAGGTTTTCCCGCAGTTCATGTTTCACTACCATACAATGCTCTGCTCCTCAAATTGAGGCCTATGTTTGATACTAGTAGACTTCTCTTGGCCAGGAACGCCCTTTTTGACAGTGCTAGTCTGCTTTCGATGTCCTCCGCACTCCGTCCGTCTTCGGTTATTTTGCTGCCTAGATAACACAATTCCTGAACTTCATCTACTTTGTGACCATCAACCTGATGTTAAATTTATCGCTGTTCTGATTTCTGCTACTTCTCATTACATTCGTCTTTCTACGATTTACTCTCAATTCATATTCCGTACTAATTAGATTGTTCATTCCATTCAGTAGATCATGCAATACTTCTTCACTTTCACTTAGGATAGCGATGTCATCAGCGAATCGTATCATTGACATCTTTTCACCTTGTATTTTAAGTCCACTCCTGAACCTTTCTTTTATTACCATCGTATCTTCTTCGATATATAAATTGAAGAATAGGGGGGAAGGGGGGAGGAAGAATACATCCCTGTCTTATACTCTTTTTAATCCGAGCGCTTCGTTCTTGGTCGCCAACTCTTATTATTCCCTCTTCGCTCTTGTACGTATTATACACTCCTGGAAATGGAAAAAAGAACACATTGACACCGGTGTGTCAGACCCACCATACTTGCTCCGGACACTGCGAGAGGGCTGTACAAGCAATGATCACACGCACGGCACAGCGGACACACCAGGAACCGCGGTGTTGGCCGTCGAATGGCGCTAGCTGCGCAGCATTTGTGCACCGCCGCCGTCAGTGTCAGCCAGTTTGCCGTGGCATACGGAGCTCCATCGCAGTCTTTAACACTGGTAGCATGCCGCGACAGCGTGGACGTGAACCGTATGTGCAGTTGACGGACTTTGAGCGAGGGCGTATAGTGGGCATGCGGGAGGCCGGGTGGACGTACCGCCGAATTGCTCAACACGTGGGGCGTGAGGTCTCCACAGTACATCGATGTTGTCGCCAGTGGTCGGCGGAAGGTGCACGTGCCCGTCGACCTGGGACCGGACCGCAGCGACGCACGGATGCACGCCAAGACCGTAGGATCCTACGCAGTGCCGTAGGGGACCGCACCGCCACTTCCCAGCAAATTAGGGACACTGTTGCTCCTGGGGTATCGGCGAGGACCATTCGCAACCGTCTCCATGAAGCTGGGCTACGGTCCCTCACACCGTTAGGCCGTCTTCCGCTCACGCCCCAACATCGTGCAGCCCGCCTCCAGTGGTGTCGCGACAGGCGTGAATGGAGGGACGAATGGAGACGTGTCGTCTTCAGCGATGAGAGTCGCTTCTGCCTTGCTGCCAATGATGGTCGTATGCGTGTTTGGCGCCGTGCAGGTGAGCGCCACAATCAGGACTGCATACGACCGAGGCACACAGGGCCAACACCCGGCATCATGGTGTGGGGAGCGATCTCCTACACTGGCCGTACACCACTGGTGATCGTCGAGGGGACACTGAATAGTGCACGGTACATCCAAACCGTCATCGAACCCATCGTTCTACCATTCCTAGACCGGCAAGGGAACTTGCTGTTCCAACAGGACAATGCACGTCCGCATGTATCCCGTGCCACCCAACGTGCTCTAGAAGGTGTAAGTCAACTACCCTGGCCAGCAAGATCTCCGGATCTGTCCCCCATTGAGCATGTTTGGGACTGGATGAAGCGTCGTCTCACGCGGTCTGCACGTCCAGCACGAACGCTGGTCCAACTGAGGCGCTAGGTGGAAATGGCATGGCAAGCCGTTCCACAGGACTACATCCAGCATCTCTACGATCGTCTCCATGGGAGAATAGCAGCCTGCATTGCTGCGAAAGGTGGATATACACTGTACTAGTGCCGACATTGTGCATGCTCTGTTGCCTGTGTCTATGTGCCTGTGGTTCTGTCAGTGTGATCATGTGATGTATCTGACCTCAGGAATGTGTCAATAAAGTTTCCCCTTCCTGGGACAATGAATTCACGGTGTTCTTATTTCAATTTCCAGGAGTGTATATTACCCGTCTCTCCCTACAGCTTATCTCTTTTTTTCTCAGAATTTCAAACATCTTGCGCCATTTTACATTGTCGAACGCCTTTTCCACGTCGACAAATTCTATTAACGTCTCTGGATTTTTCTTTAGTCTTGCTTCCATTATCAACCACAACGTCAGAATTGTTTCTCGGGTGCCTCTACCTTTTCTAAAGCCCAGATGATCGTCATTCAGCTCATCCTCAATTTTCTTTTCCATTCTTCTGTATATTATGCTTGTTAGCAACTTGGATGGGTGAGCTGTTATTTGATTATGTGATTATTCTCGCACTTGTCAGCTCTTGCAGTCTTCGGAATTGTGTGGATGATATTTTTACAGAAGTCAGATGGTAGTCAGATTCATACATTCTACACACCAACGTGAAGAGTTGTTTGTTGCCTCTCCCCCCAATGATTTTAGAAATTCTGGTGCAATGTTATATACCGCTTCTGCCTTATTTGATCGTAAGTCCTCCACAGTTCTCTTAAATAGTGATCCCCTATCTCTTCTAAATCGACTCCTATTTCTACTTCATCACACTAATCTTCAGAGTAATCTTCCCCCACATGTACTCTTTCCACGTAACCGCCCTCTCCTCTGCATTTAACAGTCAAATTCCCGTTGCATTTTTTATGCTACCACCCTTGCTTTTAATGTCACCGAAGGTTGTTTTGACTTTCCTACATGCTGAGTCAGTCCTTCAGACAATCACTTCTTTTTCTATTTCTTCGCATTTTTCATGCAGCTATTTCGTCTTAGCTTCGCTGCACTTCCCATGTTTTTTCATTCCTCAGCGACTTGTATTCCTGAATTTCCCTGAACATTTTTATACTTCCCTCTTTCATCGATCAACTGAAGTATTTCTTCTGTTACTCATGGTTCGCAGTTACCTTCTTAGTACCTACGTTTTCCTTTTAAGAGACCGACAGCGATTAGCGCTCCATAGGAGAAGCCTACGTAGTAGTGATGATAATTCGGCTGTCTTCATGGATCTTATTTTGTTTGTAATGATGTCGGTGTTACATTACATCTTCAGGCCACTTTATGTTGATCCGAGTAATCATTATTATACATCTAACGGAGTGTACAAAAAATAGATGTTTTCTAAGCAGAACCTTCTTTCGTGCTTGAAGCGCGGACAGCGGCAGCACATATAGTTGATGTGATTAAGTTAGAGTTTAAGGTTGGATTCTCGAAGTGGGACTAAGGAAATCTGCCATTTCCCTTTCTGGGGAATAAACCTGTCTTTCACCTTAAGTCACTGATAAAAACTATAGAAAATCTGAATCCGGCTGTTCGGATAGTGATTCGAACCTTTATCCCCCGAAATGTGACTCCAGTGTGTAATTATTGCGCCACCCTACTAAGTGTTGGAAAACATCTCGTTCCTCTAACAGTATGTAAGCAAATCCGAAACGCTGATGATGTAAATGTTTGTCCCGCTCAGTGTAAGCTATTAAGGAAATGGGTAACAGACTGCACACAAGTATTGGCACTGTGCATTTGTAGAGAGCAGAACCCATCTACCACACGGACGGGTGAGGTCAAGGTTTTTACTTCGCAAGAAATATAAGTTTATGTAGGCAAGTAGGACGAGGCGATTTGACACTGTGAAGAACCTTTTGTGATTATATTCCTCAGATATTTAATTGAAGGCACTGAATGATCTGGTGGAGAAAGAAAGAAAGTCCCAAGCATCGAAGAGAGCAAGCAGGATTCGGAACAGGAAGATCGGTAAGAGAAATCTTCACAATGAAACTAGTACGTGAAAAACGCGCAAAGGTTGAAGTGCAGGCGCATGTTGCATTGACTGACCTAGGGAAAGCATACGATAATGTACCCACCAACAAACTGTGGGAAAAGTTGAAAGAAATGGCTCTGAGCACTATGGGACTTTACATCTATGGTCATCAGTCCCCTAGAACTTAGAACTACTTAAACCTAACTAACCTAAGGACACCAGTCATCACGAGGCAGAGAAAATCCCTGATCCCGCCGGGAATTGAACCCGGGAACCCGGGCGCGGGAAGCGAGAATGCTACCGCACGACCACGAGCTGCGGACAAAAGTTGAAAGAGATACATCGAAAATTGATGAAGGCTCTTGTGAAATTATATTAAAATAACACAGCGAGAGTAAGGATTGGGAATAGTTGTAGAGAAGGATTCAAGGTGAGTAAGGGTCTGCGGTAGGGATGTGGGCTGCCAAAAAGAGCCTGTTTAACATGTATCAAGGGGGGCAATCCACCAGATTTAGCATAGAAAATGGCAAGTTATGGGGAGGCACAGAAGAGGACAGCAAGGTGTCTAGCCTGTATTTTTCAGGTGACCATATTGTACTAGAAGAAGATAAATACCTGACTATATGATAAGAAAGCTTAAAGAGCAAGACGGTGCGGCTGGTCTGAAGATGAACATAAGGAAGTGTGCGTACTCGGCTGTTCAAACGGAAAAAAGTAAATTTCTTTAAAGTCAGTGCGGCCATTAGACTGTTGTTTATTTACATTGTTATATTTACAAAATCATGATTTCGGCTTCAAAGTGCCATTATCAAGTGTTTTAAGCGTTACAAATTGCCTGGGATGGCATACTGTCGTATGATAATGGAACTTTGAAGTCGAAATCATGATTTTGTAAGTGTAAATATAACACTGTAAATAAAAACAGTCTAATGGCGGTACTGACTTAGAAGAAATATATTATGACTGTGGCCCCACATTATGAAAAAATTATTAAAGGAAAAAGTAAATGCTTTGGAGTTAGATCGAGAAGTAGGTGTACGTGTGGAAAAGGCAAAATATCTAGGGGTATTATTTAATAAACAGGGCATAAGCAATGACGAAATGTATAAGACTATAGTTCAGCGTGTAGTCTTTTAGGGAGTAGAAGCCTGGGACGTTAACACAAAAAAGTGCTTGCCACTGAGACGGACTGCGTAAGACGTAGCTTAAGCTGTATTACAGTGAGAAGATACGAAAAGACGTAATTCGGCAGAGGATGAAAATTGATAGGGATGTCTGTGACAACATCCAACAACAATAGCTGATGTGGTTAGGATGAATGAAGACAGGATACCAAATAGGCTACTACTATGGACACCGTCTCAGCGGAAGAAAAGGTATCGCCGATGACCCAACTGGAAAAATGATGAAGAGGCAATGCAAGCAAAGAATTTGAATATTGAGGGAAATCAAGACAGAAGAAGACCGTTACAGGTGCGGAGAAACAACGCCAGCCGCCGATAATCCGCAAGAATAACAAGAACAAAATTCTTGGTGACATTCAAAGAATTCCTGACAATAAAAGTAAATTTATTCAGCTAGCGACCCGCCCCGGCTTTGGACGGCATAGCAGTAGTAAATTACACACACAAACCTTCCTTGTGAATGTCTTTTAGGGAAATCCGTGTTAAGATCTTTAGGGTGATTCCTAAGAGTCGCCTTCAAATGCAGACAACGCCGTGGTGGAGGACTTTAAATTCTTTGTGTAGATAGATCCATATGCAACTGACCTAAAAACTGGCTGTTTACAAATTTCTGTCTAGAATGTGGTAATGTTGTGACAAGCGGTAGCGGCTGGCAGATTTAGTAACATGACTTGTCCAAGGCTGCCTCGGCAAACTAATTAGTGAAACACATTCCTCCCGCGCGGAATACTTGTATTAAAAAAAAATCGCACTGTTTAGCTTCTTTCAAAATTTGAGACTGTGTGGGAGGATCAATACAAGGGAGTCATAATTTTTTAAACTATCGCTTCGTAAAACTGACTACCAACAGGAAAAAGTTTCATACGTTTACCTAAGTAGTGAAATTCGGTACTGTGGAATATTTGTGACAACTCATGTAACAAGTGCAAGTTGGTAGTAACCCTGCCCCAAGAATCTGTTACTGGACTACGTTCGTTCGCTCAAACGTCCCTTAAAATTACAGAATAGAATGACATGTGAAAGAAATGGATGAGTTGTTGAAGAGCTCCTTGAATGCATGCTAGTTCCATAGCAATGTTTTTAAAATAGGTGTACGCTAGAACGGTGTGTGTGTGTGTGTGTGTGTGTGTGTGTGTGTGTGTGTGTGTGTGTGTAGACGAGCGGTTGAGCTAAAGGAGGCGATGTGGTTGACCTCTGGGATACAGTCACTAAAAAGAAGAAAAAAAATGACGGAAAACGGAAAGTAGAAGTCTTGCAGCACGCGGGGAAGGTAATTACTTACTTACTGTCACTTCTTAATCACCTTTGAAGCAGCTCAGATTCCATTTACCGAAAATTTTGTACTGTGTAATTCGTGGAGAATATTCCTATATTTTGTTTTGACAGCCTGTCTTAAGATTTTTTTTTGGTGCGATAATCAGATGGAATAGGATAACTGACAAGATAAATTTGTCGCTTTATTTACAGCATTTTTTTGTGCGATAATCAGATGCAATAGGATAACTGACAAGATAAATTTGTCTCTTTATTTACAGCATTTCGGCGCCTTCCGTTTCCGACACCTATTATAGAATATTTAACTCTGAAGTGGAAAATGGCACCTCACGCCTCGGGCAGATAAGAATGCGTTTTGATTTGGTATTTCGGTCGCCGTTATACGGACACTCTTCGCAGACATGCAGCACACTCGACGAGTAATTGACTAATATTACCTAGCTAGTGTTTGTACACACATGAATTACTTAAATGTGCATTCCTTCACCTAAATCAACTTAGGTATTGAAACATCCTTATTGAACGGTATCATGACAACTTTCGAGTAAGTTACGACAGATAAAAGGCGTTTAACTTCCTTGCGCGTGTGACCCTTTCCCAACTATAGCCTACAACGCTGACCAATCACCCCCTAGATGTGTGTGCTCTCGTTCTGTTCCGGCAGTACACTTAAGTCGAGACAACTAATTATCTCGAAAACGACGCATCTTACAAAGAAAAGACTCGGTGAAACGTTACTATTAGTAAAGGGGACATCTCTGTGATGCCACTGGCCGCGTCCTGATCACCCCTCCTACATGGGCGGGGTCTACTTTGCATTTTCAAATGGGAAACCCCCATTTTTATTGCGTATTCGTATTCCACGTCAAAACCAAAAAAGGCACGGGTACAGTTTACTCAAACCATTGTTTCACGTTCGTGGCAGATGGCGTTGTAATCGACAAATGTCAAATGTGCCTCTTCCTGGAATCAAGAATATAAATGCGGGATTCCCATTTGAAAATACAAAGTTGGCCCCGCCCACGCAGTGGCGGAGGGGGTTGTTGGGACGTTGCCAGTTGCAGCACAGAGAGATGTTCACTTCACTAATATCAACTTTTACCTAGAACATTTACTTTTAGAACGAAGCACCGTTTTCGAGGTAGTATTTAGTTGCCTCACGTTTAAACAAACACCCTGCATGGGATAGAATATTGCACTAAACGTATCGGTTTTTGTGGTTAGTTGTGACAAAGTCATTTTTGTCATTTTGTATCGCCTTCGGTAGGGACTTAAACCTCTATCCGGTGCGATGACATGGGTAACACGCATTCTCCGCGGTTTAGAAACTCGGCCTACTTATAAGGTATTTCGTGACTTAAACACATTATTTTATTGATGAGGAAAACGAGTTTTCTGCGTAAGTCCGCGATCACTGCGAATATTTCACGAATAAGAATGTCTAGATCATTTATTAAAATTTATTTATTTATTATGATGTTTCGGCTACTGTCGCTATCAAGTATCAGAAAGCTTAGAAATTATAAAAGATTTGTCAGTACTAAATAGGTTTCAGTACTGACACAGAACCTTCTTTTATAAATTCTAAGCAGCCGAAACGTCGTAATAAACTAATAAATTTTAGTTAACGATCTAGACGTTTTCTTCACAGAATGTTAAATGTGCTTCCTAGACTAGCCCAATATCCCTAGTAAACATCGGCCGATAGCACCTTTAAGACTACCAAAACCTGTCCAACTGAACGTTTCTCTTCAAAATTTTACGTTGCTAAAGCAAATTACATTTTGAAATGGGTGAATAAATTTAGTTAGGTTTTAATTTCCTGTCTACGATGAAACTCTTAGAGATTGGAAAAGGCAGTCCACGTCTTTTTCGCAGTAACCATCTACTACGTAACTACTCTGCAATTCACACTTAAGTGTTTGGCATAGGTTTCACAGAGTTACTTTCTGATTATTTCTCGACTGTTCCACTGTCGAGTAACACATATTCCAAAGAGAAGATTGGTTGTTATTTCATGACATGGTATCGCCGCAACGAACATGTCTCTTTCACCATCACCATCCAATTCAGTTATCAAATTCGAAATACATTCTTCAGTATTTCGTGATTATACAAAACTAACTGTCCTCCTTTGAATTTTTTCGACGACCTCCGTGAAAGCTACATGGTAAGGATGCCGTAAAGCACAGCAGCACTGCATAAGGGGGCGGACAAGCCAAGTCTAGGCGATCTCTTTAGTACACTCGTTGCAAAATAATTTCGATAAAAGAACGGTTCAAATGATTATGAAACAAATAATTAACTAGATTTGTAGCATCTCCTAAGCGTTCTGCCAACAACACGGAATCTGTGATTCGCCTTCCTTACAATATTTTCTTTGTGAATGTTTCAATTAAAGTCGTTCGTTGTTGAAATTCATAGGTATTTACGTGTGTCTACTACCTTTTCATTACTGTGGTTAACTGCGTAACCGAGACGTAATGGAATTTTCTTAGTACTCCTGTGGAAGACCTCACTTTTTTTGTTTAGGGTCGACTGGCGCTATTCCCACGATACAGTTTGAAATTCGTTTTCATCTTCAGATGACTTCACTACAGGGTGAACAGTAGTTATCATCAGCATACAATCGGCTGCTCAGACTGCCTCCTAAACGGTGTACGTAGGTTATTAACAAAAGAAGATTTGTTACAGTTCCTTCAGGAAGCACATGCCAATTCCTTTTTCACTAGATTACTTCATTAGTTACTAAGAGGTGTGACCGTTATTACAGGAAATCCTGGAATTTGCCTTAATTATCTACGGAAATCACGGAATGCACAAATCTCGATGACCACACGGACCACGGTTCCTCCACATACAGGGTCTTACAAAAAGGTACGGCCAAACTTTCAGGAAACATTCCTCACACACAAATAAAGAAAAGATGTTATGTGGACATGTGTCCGGAAACGCTGAACTCTAACATGGAAAGTAAGCGTTTCCGGACACATGTCCACATAACATATTTTCTTTCTTTGTGTGTGAGGACAACAGGGAACAGGGAATTGTATCTATGCTTTATACATCTAGAAAAGGCATATGACCGGGTCCCTAGGAGGAAGTTATTGTCTGTTCTACAAGATTATGGAATAGGAGGCAAACTTTTGCAAGCAATTAAAGGTCTTTACATGGATAGTCAGGCAGCAGTTAGAGTTGACGGTAAATTGAGTTCATGGTTCAGAGTAGTTTCAGGGGTAAGACAAGGCTGCAACCTGTCTCCAATGTTGTTCATATTATTTATGGATCATACGTTGAAAACAATAGACTGGCTGGGTGAGATTAAGATATGTGAACACAAAATAAGCAGTCTCGCATATGCGGATGACTTAGTTGTGATGGCAGATTCGATTGAAAGTTTGCAAAGTAATATTTCAGAGCTAGATCAGAAATGTAAGGACTATGGTATGAAGATTAGCATCTCCAAAACGAAAGTAATGTCAGTGGGAAAGAAATATAAACGGATTGAGTGCCAAATAGGAGCAACAAAGTTAGAACAGGTGGACGGTTTCAAGTACTTAGGATGCATATTCTCACAGGATGGCAACATAGTGAAAGACCTGGAAGCGAGGTGTAGCAAAGCTAATGCAGTGAGCGCTCAGCTACGATCTACTCTCTTCTGCAAGAAGGAAGTCAGTACCAAGACTAAGTTATCTGTGCACCGTTCAATCTTTCGACCAACTTTGTTGTATGGGAGCGAAAGCTGGGTGGATTCAGGCTACCTTATCAACAAGGTTGCGGTTACGGATATGAAAGTAGCTAGGATGATTGCAGGTACTAGTAGATGGGAACAATGGCAGGAGGGTGTGCACAATGAGGAAATCAAAGAAAAACTGGGAATGAACTCTATAGATGTAGCCGTCAGGGAGAACAGGCTTAGATGGTGGGGTCATGTTACACGCATGGGAGAAGTAAGGTTATTCAACAGACTCATGGATTCAGCAGTAGAGGGTAGGAGGAGTCGGGGCAGACCGAGGAGAAGGTACCTGGATTCGGTTAAGAATGATTTTGAAGTAATAGGTTTAACATCAGAAGAGGCACCAAAGTTAGCACTGAATAGGGGATCATGGAGGAACTGTATAAGGGGGGCTATGCTCCAGACTGAACGCTGAAAGGCATAATCAGTCTTAAATGATGATGATGATGATAATGATGATGATGTGAGTGAGGAATGTTTCCAGAAAGTTTGGCCGTACCTTTTTGTAACACCCTGTAGAGGTCGTAACTACAGCGACACCTTTCTAGACAAATGAGGTTCCATTCGCTTTTAAATTTTATCAAACAACGAATTGCAGATGACCCCTAGAATGCCAACTCGACCCAGAAAAAGCTTTATCCAATAAAATTCAGTTGTTTACCTGTGCGTGCACAGATGCAGATCGTCTCGATCCCAGGTTTCCCGAAAATGCTTCATATATCAGGGTTATTACAAATGATTGAAGCGATTTCACAGCTCTACAATAACTTTATTATTTGAGATATTTTCACAATGCTTTTCACACACATACAAAAACTCAAAAACTTTTATTAGACATTCACAAATGTTCGGTATGTGCCCCTTTAGTGATTCGGCAGACATCGAGCCGATAATCGAGTTCCTCCCACACTCGGCGCATCATGTCCCCATTGATGAGTTCGAAAGCATCGTTGAAGCGAGCTCGCAGTTCTGGCACGTTTCTAGGTAGAGGAGGTTTAAACACTGAATCTTTCACATAAACCCACAGAAAGAAATAGCATGGGGTTAAGTCGGGAGAGCGTGGAGGCCATGACACGAATTGCTGATCATGATCTCCACCACGATCGATCCATCGGTTTTCCAATCTCCTGTTTAAGAAATGCCGAACATCGTGTTGGAAGTGCGGTGGAGCACCATCCTGTTGAAAGATGAAGTCGGCGCTGTCGGTCTCCAGTTGTGGCATGAGCCAATTTTCCAGCATGTGCAGATACATGTGTCCTGTAACGTTTTTTTTTTCGCAGAAGAAAAAGGGGCCGCAAACTTTAAACCGTGAGATTGCAGAAAACACGTTAACTTTTGGTGAATTGCGAATTTGCTGCACGAATGCGTGAGGATTCTCTACCGCCCAGATTCGCACATTGTGTCTGTTCACTTCACCATTAAGAAAAAATGTTGCTTCATCACTGAAAACAAGTTTCGCACTGAACGCATCCTCTTCCGTGAGCTGTTGCAACCGCGCCGAAAATTCAAAGCGTTTGACTTTGTCATCGGGTATCAGGGCTTGTAGCAATTGTAAACGGTAAGGCTTCTGCTTTAGCCTTTTCCGTAAGATTTTCCAAACCGTCGGCTGTGGTACGTTTAGCTCTCTGCTCGCTTTATTCGTCGACTTCCGCGGGCTACGCGTGAAACTTGCCCGCACGCGTTCAACCGTTTCTTCGCTCACTGCAGGCCGACCCGTTGATTTCCCCTTACAGAGGCATGCAGAAGCTTTAAACTGCGCATACCAACGCCGAATGAAGTTAGCAGCTGATGGATCTTTGTTGAACTTCGTACTGAAGTGTCGTTGCACTGTTATGACTGACTGATGTGAGTGCATTTCAAGTACGACATACGCTTTCTCGGCTCCTGTCGCCATTTTGTCTCACTGCGCTCTCAAGCGCTCTGGGGGCAGAAACCTGAAGTGCGGTTTCAGCCGAACAAAACGTTATGAGTTTTTCTACGTATCTGTAGTGTGTCGTGACCATATGTCAATGAATGGAGCTACAGTGAATTTATGAAATCGCTTCAATCATTTGTAATAGCCATGTAATGTCCCACCGCAGACTGTTACCAAAGGTCCGAGCGTACGGAATAGGTTCTCAGCTATGTGACTGGCTCGAATGCCTTTTAAGTACTACAACCTAATACGTTGTCCCGGGCGGCGAGCGTTTAATCAGAGACAAGCATATGGTCAGGATTTCATCAAAGAAGTGTAACAGGACCGCTCTGTCTGACAGATAGGGTGGGCATCAATCTCAGACTGTCTGAAGGAAGATGTAGGAGGATAACATTGGTAGTTCGTGTGCTAAGTAGCAGATTGTTCTAAATGTGGAAAAATGTAAGTTAATGCATATGGGAAGGACAATCAATCCTGCAGTATTCGAATACGGTATTGGTGATGCACAGTTTAACACGGTCACGTAGATTAAATATCTGGGCGTAACGCTGAAAAGCAATATAAATGGGATGGACATGTCAAAGTCGGTAGTATGGAAGGCGAATGGTCGAATTATGTCATTGGGGAATTTCCAATACAGAGTAGCTCCTCAACGAAGTAGACTGCGTAGAGAACACTAGTGCAACCCATATTTGAATACTGGCCGATTGCTTGGGATCTCCACCAGGATCGACTACTGAAATACATCCAGATAATCCACAGGCCGGCTCTAGATTTTTGGTTTGGAGTTTCGGTTACCACTCGAGTATTACAGAAACGCTACTTGAACTGAAATGGGAATCCCTGGAGGGAAAACGACTTTCTTTCACCCAAAACACTGTCGAGAAACTTTAGAGAACCGGGATATGCGGCTGACTGCAGAACGATTCTACTGGCGCCAACGTAGATTTTGCGTAAGGATTTGGTCTCGCACTGAGGCACTTACACAGTCGTTTTTCCCCTCCTTCACTTTCCAAGTAGACCAGAAAAGGGAATGGCTCGAAGTGGTGGTACAAGGTACCCACCGCTATGCACCGTTTGGTGGCTTAAGGAAGATGTTTTTTGTACGTCAGTTGTGTAAGTATACTGTTGAGGAATGTTTTGCTGTCATAGCACGTACACTGATTGTAATTTTCATCGGCCGCAATTAGTTCAAAAATGGCTCTGAGCACTATGGGACTTAACTTCAGAGGTCATTACTCCCCTAGAACTTAGAACTACTTAAACCTAACTAACCTAAGGACATCACACACACCCATGCCCGAGGCAGGATTCGAACCTGCGACCGTAGCGGTCCCGCGGTTCCAGACTGCAGCGCCTAGAACCGCACGGCCACTTCGGCCGGCTGACATCACACACATCTATGCCCGAGGCAGGATTCGGACCTGCGACGGTAGCGGTCGCGCGGTTCCAGACTGTAGCGCCTAGAACCGGTCGGCGCCGCAATTAGTAATGCTATGAAAGCTGTACTGTGGCGCTTTGGCGATCGAAAAGTAGTTTCCGCGACCCATTTGTGCTGCCGCGCGATCGGCGAGTAGTACGCTAATCATGCAGACGCTATCCAGCGCTGCATCACTGACAGGTACCTACTGTGTGCAACGTACCCCTCTCAGCGAGACCAGACCTTGATTGTCAAACCCTGAACCAACCGCGTCCACTGTACACCGTGGACAGCAGCAAAAGCTTTGGTTTCCGCCCAAGACGCCTTGATGCTCCGCAGAGACAGGGCTTCGCAAGATCTGCGAATGTGGCCGCTCATACATCGGGCATACGACGCGGGGTCTACCAAAGACGGACGGCGATACCACACCACGCTCTTGCGGTCTACTAAATCGACTGAGGCGTACCGTTGCATCGACAATGTCTGAATTCTAGCGACGACTTCATCTTCTTTTCTTCTTTTTGGGGCCTGCTGATGAGGGAAGCAATAGAATTCGTATTCGGTGTTTTCTTTTTTTCTTTATCTTTTTCCTTAAAAAAAAAACCGAAAAACGCCAAGACATCTCTACAGTACAGATCCTACTGATACATCGATATTTCAGCACTGATTGACCATGCAACCACAAATTCAGTTTATGCGTAATTCTTTGCCACCGGACGACAATTCTGGCGCTTGTGTGTCGATGAGCAGCGGGTTTAAAAGAATGGAAGGAGTGATACCGCTTCGTTCGGCTGACTCGGAAGATGAATTACATGAATAAATACTTTTCTATGTTTGCACCTCCGACTTCTAACGGAAAATTCATTGTTCCGCGAAAACAAAAAAAAGCACGAAACCGTTCAGTTTTCTTGTGCTCACCGCCAATTTGGAATAATCTGCCGTATCATTAGTTTTTTATTTGTGTTGATCACCAGCCGTTAGTTGGACGCGGTCACTGCCCTGTTTTCTTGCTTAGACAATAAGAAAGAGGAGAAGGAAGTCGCCTGTAATCGAGTTCCCCAAGCCAGAAAAATGCGGATAAAGAAAGAGGAGAATAAGGTTTGCCAATAGATTTAGAGGGCACATTACTGTTTCCCAGAATGGTAATGAACATTTATGATGAATTTATAGGAAACGCAACGCATGAAAGAGGATCCTCCGAAAGTACTCACTGGTGGAGACGCAAGGAAAACTGACTACACTGGATGTCACCGAGAGAAAGCGAGGATGAGCACGCAGTTTCGGCCAGCAGTAAATACACCTCGAAAAGCTGTACTACTTGTTGGTCTACGCAAGTTGGAATTGCTAGAGGAGAGGCAAGGAATCGTAATTAGGAAATTTCTCCTTCTAATCTTTAACTAACCGCGTCGTCTAAAGGACGTTATTGCCTTTCCTTCCTTCTTTCCTTTTAGTTTTCGAGTACAGGGCATACTTAATGTAACGGCGAACGTATGACTGCGGTAGTTACAGAGGTGTTTAAGCAGTCATGCTCTCGCGCCCCTTACTCGAATGAAGCCGCAGGAATCCTTTAGATGTATGTGGTACAGTGGGAAATGACGGCCGCCATGTACTTCACAGTCATCTGCAGAATATCTATATAAATTCAAATGCTTTAGAAACATAATCGGACCATGGATTCGTACATACGATAGTAGTTCCGAGATCTCAAGTTTTGTGAGGTGGTACACACATATCTTCATGTTAGTTTTGTAAGTAGGCTGTTTAGGTTTTTATGTTGGTAACGCCACGTAGCGCTCTGTATGGAAATCACTGATTGTGCCGTGTGCAGTCTGTCGCTAGTTGGACTCACTGTTGGAATATTCGCTTGTGTAGTGCTGGATGTGAACAGCGCGTAGCGTTGGGCAGTTGGAGGTGAGCCGTCAGCAGTGGTGGATGTGGGGAGAGAGATGGCGGAGTTTTGAGAGGACGATCTGGACGTGTGGCCGACAGAAAAAGGAAATTTGTGAAGATGGATGTCATATATATGACTTTTGAACATTATTATGGTACATACATTGTTTGTTCTCTATCAAAATTTTTGATTTGCTAATTATGCCTATCAGTAGTTAGTGCCTTCAATAGTTAGAATCTTTTATTTAGCTGGCAATATTGGCGCTCGCTGTATTGCAGTAGTTCGAGTAACGAAGATTTTTGTGAGGTAAGTGATTCATGAAAGGTATAGGTTATTGTTAGTCAGCGCCATTCTTTTGCAGGGATTATTGAAAGTCAGACTGCGTTGCGCTAAAAAACAAAAAAAAAATATTGTGTGTGTCAGGTTAGTGATGATCAGAATAAGTAAGGAGAGAACTGTGTGAGTAAGTTCAGTTTTACTCTGCTGTCTCTGTATCAAATAACGTAGTTTACCAGCAGAATCATTCATAATTTTTCTAAGGAGAAGTTTCACTTTGAATTTAAATAAATCAATAATATTTATTTGTAACAAAAAATTAGGTTAATGATTATCGATATCTAAATGCGGAAAGGTTTCTGAAGCGGTAAAAACGGGCTCTATGGAGTTGTGTTTGCATCTCTGTGTCGCATCGATTGCTGAAGTGATCGCAATTTTTTACTTCATCCTCAAACTACCGACTCTCAAACGGCGCAAAAGATGAAAGCCAGAGCATATCTCTTCTTTGAATCATATGTTGGCGCTTATGATTAACCTGGCCGTGAATTGCCGATTCCGACCAACTTCCCAGCGGTGGTACGCGGGGGTTCACTGCGTAATATAGCACTCCATTTTCCCGAAAGCAGGCGGGTATTATATTCAGGATTCCAATACACAATATTATTAGCCCACTCTCTTGGCTGCAAAACCCTATTTTCAACACAATCTCCGTTGAACTAGACGGCCTTACTCCACTTTACTGGATACGCAGGCATGGTATCACTACATCTACGTCTACAATTCTACTCCGCAAGCCACCCAACGGTGTGTGGCGGGGGGCACTTTACGTGCCACTGTCATTACATCCCTTTCCTGTTCCAGTCGCGTATGGTTCGCGGGAAGAACGACTGCCGGAAAACCTCCGTGCGCGCTCTAATCTCTCTAATTTTACATTCGTGATCTCCTCGGGAGGTATAAGTAGGGGGAAGCAATATATTCGATACCTCATCCAGAAACGCACCCTCTCGAAACCTGGCGAGCAAGCTACACCGCGATGCAGAGCGCCTCTCTTGCAGAGTCTGCCACTTGAGTTTGCTAAACATCTCCGTAACGCTATCACGGTTACCAAATAACCCTGTGACGAAACGCGCCGCTCTTCTTTGGATCTTCTCTATCTCCTCCGTCAACCCGATCTGGTACGGATCCCACACTGATGAGCAATACTCAAGTATAGGTCGAACGAGTGTTTTGTAAGCAACCTCTTTTGTTGATGGACTACATTTTCTAAGGACTCTCCCAATGAATCTCAACCTGGTACCCGCCTTACCAACAATTAATTTTATATGATCATTCCACTTCAAATCGTTCCGCACGCATTCTCCCAGGTATTTTACAGAAGTAACTGCTACGAGTGTTTGTTCCGCTAGCATATAATCATACAGTAAAGGATCCTTCTTTCTATGTATTCGCAATACATTACATTTGTCTATGTTAAGAGTCAGTTGCCACTCCCTGCACCAAGTGCCTATCCGCTGCAGATCTTCCTGCATTTCGCTGCAATTTTCTAATGCTGCAACTTCTCTGTATACTAGAGCATCATCCGCGAAAAGCCGCATGGAACTTCCGACACTATCTACTAGGTCATTTATATATATTGTGAAAAGCAATGGTCCCATAACACTCCCCTGTGGCACGCCAGAGGTTACTTTAACGTCTGTAGACGTCTCTCCATTGATAACAACATGCTGTGTTCTGTTTGCTAAAAACTCTTCAATCCAGCCACTCAACTGATCGACATCGGAGCCAACGCCTGGCTGCATCAATAACCTCCGCGTCATCTGCATACTGCTTCCCGCGGACTGCAGCTTATGTCGGGTCAGATGGAAGTCGGAAGGTGCGAGACGCGGGCTGTAGGGTGGACGAGGAAGAACGGTCCAGTGGGAGCTCCGTTCAGATGTGCAGATTTGCGTATTGCGTAGTCAAGCAGTAGGATAAGTTAGTTTGCACTTTTATGGAGACGATCACGCTGAAATCATTTCTTCAATTTTATGATTTTAGCAATGAGGGAGGACATCAAATGGAATAACGCCTTCAGAGTCCCAGAATACGGTTCCCATGGCTTTATCCGTTGAGGATGCGGCTTTGAACTTTTTCTTCAGAGGAGAGGTAGTGTGGCTCCGTTACACTGATTACCGTTTTGTTTCCGCTTCGAAGTGGTGAACTCTTGTTTCATTGCCCGTCACGGTGATCGGCAAATAATTGTCAACGATCAGCCTCGTAATGCCCATGTAATTCTGCAGAGATGTTCCTTCGTCAATCTTTGTGCTCTTCTCTGTAGGCAGAGACACACTTTTCTGTACCACAGTTGGAGGACCAATGTCTCAGAGCTACCAATACAGACGTCCAGTTTCATTGCGATACGTCGGTCACCTCGAATGAGAGTGTCCGCACGTTCCAACACTGCAAGAGTCACAGCTGTGTGCTGCCGGCCGACACGCGAGAGGTTGCTCACGTTTGTGCAGCCTTGTTGCGACGATGACACACGTTTCGCCCAACGACTCACCGTGCTTTTGTTCGCCGCCAAGTCTCCGTAGACATTCTGCAGGCGCCTAGCAACATCTATGATGGTGATGTTTTCCGCTCAAAAGAGGCTCAATCAGGTCTCTGATTGGACTTCACCTGCCATACAGGTGTCATTTTGAAGGCTACATATAGCGCCGGCATCTCATGTCCCTCAACAAATTCTGCATTTCTTCAACCGAAATTTGTTTTCTTCAACCAAAATTGGTCTCGTAATTTTAAATCTCATTACTTGACCAAGCGGCGTGTTCAACAGGCGTCACGGGAAGCACTTTCGGTCGGCATTCTGGGATGAATGAGGGAACTGTGTTCTGATGATCCATGATGGAGCCACACACCCAAATTTTGCGTGTTGTCTAAAAAAAAAAAAGTTGTGCGACTGGATTCGTGTTTTCCTGTCAGAAAGGTCACAGTTCGTAGTAATAGACGGAAAGTCATCGAGTACAACAGAAGTAATATCCGACGTTCCCCAAGGAAGTGCTGTAGGCCCTCTATTGTTCCTGATCTACATTAACGACATAGGAGACAATCTGAGTAGCCGTCTTAGACTGTTTGCAGATGGTGCTGTCATTTACCGTCTTGTAAAGTCATCAGATGATCGAAACGACTTGCAAAATGATTTAGATAAGATATCTGTATACGTAGTGCCAAAAGTTGCAACTGGCCCTGAAGAAAGAAAAGTGCGAAGTTATTCACATGAGTACTAAAAGAAATCAGCTAAATTTCTATTACGCGATAACTGACACAAATCTGAGGGCTGTAAATTCAACTAAATACATAGGGATTAGAATTAAAAATAATCGAAATTGGAACGATCACATAGATAATATTGTGGGTACAGCAAAACAAAGACTGCGATTCATTGGCAGAACACTTCGAAGGTACAACAGGTCTACCAAAGAGACTGCTTACACTACACTTGTCCGCCCTGTTCTCGAGTTATTGCTGTTCGGTGTGGGATCCGCATCAGGTGGGACTGACGGATGACATCGAAAAAGTACAAAGAAGGGTAGCTCGTTTTGTATTATCGCGAAATAGGGGAGATAGTGTCACAGACATGATACGTGAATTGGACTGGCAATCATTAAAACAAAGGCGCTTTCGTTGCGACGGGAACTTCTCATGAAATTTCAATCACCAGTTTTCTCCTCCGATTGCGAAAACATTCTGTTGGCACCCACCTACATAGGGAGAAATGATCATCACGATGAAATAAGAGGAATCAGGGCTAAGACGGAAAAATTTAAGTGCTCGTTTTTCCCGCGTGCCGTTCGAGAGTGGAACGATAGAGAGACAGCATGAAGGTTGTTCATTGAACCCTCTGCCAGGCACTTTATTGTGAACAGCAGAGTAATCACGTAGATGTAGATGTTCTTCAAATACACAATCTGGGGTAAGGGAATGGGACAGCATTCTCAGATCAAATATACTTTTAAAATAAATCTTCCGCGTTGGACATTTACAGCACGACAGATTGACAGAAAATAAGTTTACACACGCAAATATTAAATAAAATTTAAAGCACACTTTAAAGAACCGATTTCACAAACGGGGGTTGACGAAGCACAGTGCTGTGTTTCAGAAGTGCATTCTCAGAAATTTCTTCCTCAAAATAAGGTCGATATTTGATACTATTAGTCTCCTATTGGCCAGGAATACCCTTTCCTCCTTTGCTAATCTGCTCTTTACGTCCTATTTGCTTCACTCGTCTTCTTGTATTTTGCTTCCGAAATAGCAGATTTGCTTCACAGGTTCTGAATTCTTTTACTGAAATATTTTCTTCTTTCGCTTCCGCCTTAGTCCTGCAGCAATCGGAGGGTCGGCGTGTTTACAACGGATTTGGCAATGTTAGTTAGGAGGGTTGGCCGGATGCCCTTCCTGCAGCCACCTCGTAGCCCCCACCCCCTCACCCCCCAGGACGGTACGAGTGTACCCCAGCTGTCTGCGTCTAGTGTAAATCGTGAAATAGTGCGGACGTGTTTCAAATGTCTGCGACTCGTGTAACTGAGGCGGAACGTGGGGACCAGTCCGGTATTCACCTAGGGGGATGTGGAAAACCGCCTAAAAGCACATCTAGGCTGGCCGGCACACCGGCCCTCGTAGTTAATCCACCAGGCGGATTCGATCCCTCAGGTACCCTGGCGGGTCAATTCTTTTACTGAAATATGCCTCGAGTCAATGGTATACTGACGAAAGTACTCCGTACGTTCATATTTTGGCACATTATGATACAGGACATTGGGCCATTTAAGTGCACTCTCAAGTGAGGTCTCGATAAGAGAATAACAGTAGAGGGATGGAACAGAGACGCCAGGTGTTTCATAACGGAAGGGCTCTCAACCACCCATTTTTTTTTTTTTTTGCGAAGGGAAAGCGGCCTGTGGCGTGACGCGCAACTGTTAACGCGTGGCCGTTACACCCCGCGGACGCCCCCCGGCAAGCTGTCGGCGGCCGGCGGTCATTTCGACGTAAGCCTCTTACGCGCAGCAAATCCTTCCGCCCTTAACGTGAGCCATCGGCAGAACGAGCCGCAGCTCGTCTCGTCTGCGTCCCGGCGCGGGATGCCGCTGCCAATTACGGAACCCGCCGACCGCGCCCGCTCCCACAACACACAACCTCTGCCGCGTCGCCGATTTTCTGCGAGATAGCAGATGGCGGGCCTTCACAAGCAGGGCGATTACCTCCACGACTGTGGAGTGAAACCTATCGCGGAACAATTAGACGCCGCATAAAAGGAAAAATAGCGGAATCCCTACTTCAGTTTTAGTCAGCTATGGCTGTGTATATGTATTTCCTTGCGCGAGGCGAAATGCGGGTAATGACCGATCCAGATAAAGGCCATACAGACGTGAAGAGGGTAAAATTTATTCCGATATGCGATGCTTTGTCCTGTCGCTGGCGGCAAAATTGCTACACCAAGGAGAAATGCAGATGATAACCCGGTATTCATTGGACAAATATATTATACTAGAAATGACATGTAATTACATTTTCACGCAATTTGGGTGCGTAGATCCTGAGAAATCAGTACCCAGAACAACCACCTCTGGCCTTAATAACGGCCTTAAAACGCCTGGGCATTGAGTCACACAGAGCTGGGATGACGTGTACAGGTACAGCTGCCCATGCAGCTTCAACACGATACCACAGTTCATCAAGAGTAGTGACTGGCGTATTGTGACGAGCCAGTTGCTCGGCCACCACTGACGAGACGTTTTCAATTGGGGAGAGATATGGAGAATGTGCTGGCTAGGGCAGCAGTCGAAAATTTTCTGTATCCAGAAAGGCCTGTACAGGCCCCGCAACATGCGGTCGTGCATTATCCTGCTGAAATGTAGGGTTTCGAAGGGATCGAATGAAGGGTAGAGCCACGGGTCGTAACACATCTGAAATGTAACGTCCACTGTTCAAAGTGCCCTCAATGTGAACAGAAGTGACCGATACGTGTAACCAATGGCACCCCATACCATCACGCCGGGTGATACGCCAGTATGCCGATGACGAATACACGCTTCCAATGTGCTTTCACCGCGATGTTGCCAAACACGGATGCGACCATCATGATGTAAACAGAACCTGGATTCATCCGAATAAATGACGTTTTGCCATTCGTGCACCCAGATTCGTCGTTGAGTACACCATCGCCGGCGCTTCTGTCTGTGATGCAGCGTCAAGGGTAACCGCAGCCATGGTCTCCGAGCTGATAGTCCATGCTGCTGCAAACGTCGTCGAACTGCTCGTGCAGATGGTTGTTGTTTTGCTAACGTCCCCATCTGTCGACTCAGGGATCGAGACGTGGCTGCACGATCCGTTACAGTCAAGCGGATAAGATGCCTGTCATCTCGACTGCTAGTGATACGAGGCCGTTGGGATCCAGCACGGCGTTCCGTATTACCCTCCTGAACCCACCGATTCCATATTCTGCTAACAGTCATTGGATCTCTACCAACGCGAGCAGCAATGTCGCGATACGATAAACCGCAATCGCGATAGGCTACAATCCGCCCTTTATCAAAGTCGGAAACGTGATGGTACGCACTTCTCCTCCTTACTCGAGGCATGACAACAACGTTTCACCAGGCAACGCCGGTCAACTGCTGTTCGTGTATGAGAAATCGGTTGGAAACTTTCCTCATGTCAGCACGTTGTAGGTGTCGCCACCAGCGCCAACCTTGTGTGAATGCTCTGGAAAGCTAATCATCTGCATATCACAGCATCTTCTTCCTGTCGGTTAAAAATCGCGTCTGTAGCTCGTCATCTTCGTGGTGTAGGCATTTTTAATGGGCAATAACGTGTGAGCTCGCTCAGATGCCTACCAACGGTAGCTCATGCACGGATCGAAGAGGGTGGTGTCACGACACTTACACCCCATTTCCTGCCCCAAAATACGTTTCAGTGAAAGCATTTGTATTTTCAGATACACAGACGGAAATAAAAATCTCAACACCAACGAGTTGTGCGACATAAACGAAAGTTGGTAGGCGTGTTTCTACATCTGAAAGATGTCTATTCATATATCGCGTTAGTCGCTTAAAAGTGGTGCTGGTAGTACCAATACGAAGACGTAACTCAGATTATCTTCAAATAAATGGCTGTAACGGTCGTGAGCGTTAGTTACCTTTGAGACTGGACGTGGTGAGTTTGAACGAGATCGTGTAATAGGGTTAGGAGAAGCTGGATGTTCCTTCTACACTCCTGGAAATGGAAGAAAGAACACATTGACACCGGTGTGTCAGACCCACCATACTTGCTCCGGACACTGCGAGAGGGCTGTACCAGCAATGATCACACGCACGGCACGGCGGACACACCAGGAACCACGGTGTTGGCCGTCGAATGGCGCTAGCTGCGCAGCATTTGTGCACCGCCGCCGTCAGTGTCAGCCAGTTTGCCGTGGCATACGGAGCTCCATTGCAGTCTTTAACACTGGTAGCATGCCGCGACAGCGTGGACGTGAACCGTATGTGCAGTTGACGGACTTTGAGCGAGGGCGTATAGTGGGCATGCGGGAGGCCGGGTGGACGTACCGCCGAATTGCTCAACACGTGGGGCGTGAGGTCTCCACAGTACATCGATGTTGTCGCCAGTGGTCGGCGGAAGGTGCACGTGCCCGTCGACCTGGGACCGGACCGCAGCGACGCACGGATGCACGCCAAGACCGTAGGATCCTACGCAGTGCCGTAGGGCACCGCACCGCCACTTCCCAGCAAATTAGGGACACTGTTGCTCCTGGGGTATCGGCGAGGCCCATTCGCAACCGTCTCCATGAAGCTCGGCTACGGTCCCGCACACCGTTAGGCCGTCTTCCGCTCACGCCCCAACATCGTGCAGCCCGCCTCCAGTGGTGTCGCGACAGGCGTGAATGGAGGGACGAATGGAGACGTGTCGTCTTCAGCGATGAGAGTCGCTTCTGCCTTGGTGCCAATGATGGTCGTATGCGTGTTTGGCGCCGTGCAGGTGAGCGCCACAATCAGGACTGCATACGACCGAGGCACACAGGGCCAACACCCGGCATCATGGTGTGGGGAGCGATCTCCTACACTGGCCGTACACCACTGGTGATCGTCGAGGGGACACTGAATAGTGCACGGTACATCCAAACCGTCATCGAACCCATCGTTCTACCATTCCTAGACCGGCAAGGGAACTTGCTGTTCCAACAGGACAATGCACGTCCGCATGTATCCCGTGCCACCCAACGTGCTCTAGAAGGTGTAAGTCAACTACCCTGGCCAGCAAGATCTCCGGATCTGTCCCCCATTGAGCATGTTTGGGACTGGATGAAGCGTCGTCTCACGCGGTCTGCACGTCCAGCACGAACGCTGGTCCAACTGAGGCGCCAGGTGGAAATGGCATGGCAACCCGTTCCACAGGACTACATCCAGCATCTCTACGATCGTCTCCATGGGAGAATAGCAGCCTGCATTGCTGCGAAAGGTGGATATACACTGTACTAGTGCCGACATTGTGCATGATCTGTTGCCTGTGTCTATGTGCCTGTGGTTCTGTCAGTGTGATCATGTGATGTATCTGACCCCAGGAATGTGTCAATAAAGTTTCCCCTTCCTGGGACAATGAATTCACGGTGTTCTTATTTCAATTTCCAGGAGTGTATGATACTGCATGAACACCTAGCATCAATGTGGCAACTGTACATGGTTGCTGGCACTGGTGCTCACGAGAATGTACGCAACAAGACCGGGCTCCAGACTGCAATGTGGTCATACCAACAGCGAAGACGATCGTGTTTGGCGTATGGCTGTGAAGCTGCATCTCCGGCAGCAATTTGAGCAGCAGTTGGCACCACAACGACACTACAGTTACGAATCGGTTAATTCGACGGCAGCTCAGAACCAGACGCCCTGTAGCGTGCATTCCACTGACCCCCAAACCGGCGCCATTTGCGGCTTCTGTGGTGTCGAGTGAGAGCTTATTGGAGGGCACGGTTGCGCTTTCTGCCGAAAGCTGGTTCTACCTCGGCGCCAGTGGCGGCCGTATGTTGCTGGGAAGGTGGCCAGTTGAGGACCTGCAACCAAACTGACTGCGTGCTGAACACATTGGACCTACACCTGGAGTTATTGTGTGGCGTTGGATTTCATATGACATTTGGGACACCGTCGTCGTTATCCAAGGCACCCTGACGGCAAATTTGTTACGTCATTGTGCTGATTCCATCTGTTGTGCTGCCATTCATTAACAGCATTCTTGGGAGTGTTTTCCAACAAGATAACACTCACTCACATACCACTATTGTAGCAAACATGCTCTACGGAGTGTTGACATGTTGGGTTGGCCTGCTCAATCACCAAATCTGTTTCCAATCGAGTACATGTGGGGCATCATCGGACAACAACTCCAGTGTCATCCACAAACAGCATTAACCATCTCTGAATTGACCGACCAAGTGCAACAGGGGTGGAACTCCATCCCAGAAAACTAACTTCCGGCACCTGTACGATTAAATGCGTGCCCTTTTTCATCCTTGCATTCAACATTCTGGTGGTTGCACCGTTTATTAATGTACCAGCATTTCACATTTGCCATGGCTTATCTCGGCAACGGCCTTGCCGCATTGGATACACCGGTTCCTGTGAGATCACCGAAGTTAAGCGCTGTTGGGCGTGGCCGGCACTTGGATGGGTGACCATCCAGCCGCCATGCGCTGTTGCCATTTTTCGGTTCAAAATGGTTCAAATGGCTCTGAGCACTATGCGACTTAACTTCTGAGGTCATCAGTCGCCTAGAACTTAGAATTAATTAAACCTAACTAACTTAAGGACATCACAGACATCCATGCTCGAAGCAGGATTCGATCCTGCCACCGTAGCGGTCTCTCGGCTCCAGACTGTAGCGCCTAGAACCGCACGGCCACTCCGGCCGGCGCCATTTTTCGGGGTGCACTCAGCCTCGTGATGCCACTTGAGGAGCTACTCGACCGAATAGTAGCGGCTTCGGTCAAGAATACCATCATAACGACCGGGAGAGTGGTGTGCTGACCCCCACGCCCCTCCTATCCGCATCCTCCCCTGAGGATGACACGGCGGTCGGATGGACCCGGTTGGTCACTCGTGGCCTGAAGACAGAGTGCATGGCTTACCTCGCGTTTCTGTTAACCTCTGTACCTAGACAAATGTATTCCAGAAATTTCATTACTCCACATTAATTATCTTTTGATGCTGCGACTTTTTTCCGTCAATATATATCAATTTCCAAGCTTTATAACTAGGTTTTGGATAATGAAATAGTAGCATGAAAATAAAGGCTCGAAAACAGCTAAAGGTATATGAATTACAAGCTACTTTAGAATTACGTTCTATAGTTTCATTAAAATTACTTGTTAGTTGACGTCTGTCACTTGCCGCTCCAGTACTGACACATCGGCAGTCGCTCGGTTACAGGCGACCGCAATCAACAAGGCAGGTAGATGCTCAAGTGCTTTTACATGCAAGGCGGCTCAATGTTGGAAGCGACTGTAATGTGGCAAGCGACGCGTATTGTAGTCCTAACGACAACCTCGTGATGTGCAATGTACCTGAGAACACTGCAGTCAACAAACTGCAGCATAACTGCTAATCACGCTCGCCTTGTTCATAGCAATTAAATTAACCACTATGAGCAAACTTAAGACAGAATAAGTTCAGTTTCAACACTAAAAGCGAACTTTAATGTCTCGTCTTCAATGGTTACCTGAAGCTGTTGTCACACTAGCTTCACGAGCTGACGCGATACCAACCGATGAGCACTACCGACTTCCACTCTGTTACAGGTTATAGGTGACATAGGACTATTCCAAACGAAAAAATGATAGAAAGAACAAAAGCAAATTAAAAAAGTCAGTATCACGATGAAAATGATGTGACGAAGGATTAGAAACAACAAATAAGTTTAAATAGTATAACTGAATTGAAATAATAAATTAATTTTAATAAAGATTTAGAAATAAAGAAATATCAGCTGACGTGATTCGAACTCCCAGCCTTCTCCATGTCAGGACTGTAACTTATGCAAACCACCACTTGGTGTTACAGCATCCTCTACAGAATCAACAATGATTTGCTCGCTTAAAAAAATTAGGGCTCATATACTTACATACTGTAGCCTATCTGTGCAATGATAAAAACGGAAGATATGACGCCGAATTGCGTCTTGTGCGAAATGATCCAATAGTGTTTGGCTAGTGCTTTGTATGAGACGACCATATTACACTATCGTCGCCTTGTGTGTGTGTGTATATCCTTATCGTGTTTGATGAAATGCGAAATAAAGGGCCAGACCCAGGATTCGGAATCCAAATATATCACGAAAGAAAGCGGGGGAAGGCGTTAGAAGTGAACTGACGATTTGTTGTGTCAATTTAGCAACAGCGAACAGTTCGAGTGTGATGCTGAGCGCTCTGATTGGAAGAAGCGAAATGTCAACCGAGAAGTACAGGGTGATTCAAAAAGTATACCACAACTTTAGGAATTTAAAACTCTGTAACGACAAAAGGCAGAGCTAAGCACCATCTGTCGGCGAATTAAGGGAGCTATAAAGTTTAATTTAGTTGTACAGTTCAAATGGAAACAGATGAATCTTTCGTTTCAAAGATTGTGTTTAGTGATGAAGCAGCTTTCCACACTAACGGGAAAGTCAACCGTCACAATGTCTGTATATGGGGCACTGAGAATCCGCGGGAAACAACTCAGTATGAAAGTGACTCGCCTAAGGTGAACGTTTTCTGTGCCATTTCAGCCAATAAAGTTTTTGGTCCCTTTTTCTTCGAAGGTGCTACTGTAACTGGACTACAGTATCTGGAGATGTTAGAGAATTGGCTGTTCCCTCAGCTCGAACAAGAAGCACAACAATTCATATTTCAGCAGGATGGAGCGCCACCACATTGGCACTTATCTCTCCGTAACTACCCGAACGTCAACTACCCGAGGCGATGGATCGGCCGCCAGGCAGCCCGTGACAGAGTACTTCGTCACTGGCCTCCAAGAAGCCCTGATCTTACCCCCTGCGATTTTTTCTTATGGGGGTATGTTAAGGATATGGTGTTTCGGCCACCTCTCCCAGCCACCATTGATGATTTGAAACGAGAAATAACAGCAGCTATCCAAATGTTACGCCTGATATGCTACAGAGAGTGTGGAACGAGTTGGAGTATCGGGTTGGTATTGCTCGAGTGTCTGGAGGGAGCCATATTGAACATCTCTGAACTTGTTTTTGAGTGAAAAAAACCTTTTTAAATACTCTTTGTAATGATGTATAACAGAAGGTTATGTTTCTTTCATTAAATACACATTTTTAAAGTTGTGGTATTCTTTTTGAATCACCCTGTAATTCTGGTTAGACTACAGCTAGTTAGAGGTACACATTCCGAGGCTGACCCTGCCCGCCGTCAACAACAAAGCAGACACGGTTCGTGAGCACAAGGGGAGAACCAGTGAAGTACAGGAAGTTGAGTAAGCGGAAGACGGAAAGACCCTGAGTTAACAGAAAAAAGTAGCAGGCTTAGACCCTGAAGGCAGCTGACTTTTATTTACCCGATCATACAGCCGTTGTGTACAAACCTAGTCCTTAGCGAAGTACTGACAATACGAGGGGGCGTTAAAATGTGTAATGTGTTGTGTGCGACTTCGTATGCAACGGTAAGCAGAGGTGGGCTACGCAGTGGAGTGGCAACTGCCGTCGTAGGCAGCCTGAGTACAAGCAGTGATTGGTAAACAAGTAACACAGCAAACAGTAGATTTTCTCCACGTGTATTTCTCCAAGTAAACGAAGACATTACAGATATTGCGGTAAGAAACGGAGTCCAGCTCGTACATAGCAGCAACGATGATGCGGGACCCGCGACTATTTGCTGGCATCTGCACTGCATCCCGTAGTCGAGTGGTCCCAAACGCGAGCGGGCTACGTCACTGGTGCCAGCCGTTCTGTACTGCGGCAGCAGAGGGCGCTGCAACTCCTCCAGGTCTGCCGGAGGTGTGGCTCATCAGGAGTGCTCCACTGGGCAGACATTCTCCAAGCGCCTATGAATATCTGCGACGCTCTTGTTTTCCGCCAAAAGAAACTCAAGGAGCCTCCTCTGCTTCGAACGCGCCTCCGTTACAGACGCTACTTTGAAGGCTACATACTGGTATAGAACCACCACCTATCGGGACTTAATGAAACTGTAGTGGCTTAAGCGGAAGTATTCCATGATGTTTCACAGCAAATTCCGCAGTTTTTCAATCTACACTCCTGGAAATGGAAAAAAGAACACATTGACACCGGTGTGTCAGACCCACCATACTTGCTGCGGACACTGCGAGAGGGCTGTACAAGCAATGACCACACGCACAGCACAGCGGACACACCAGGAACCGCGGTGTTGGCCGTCGAATGGCGCTAGCTGCGCAGCATTTGTGCACCGCCGCCGTCAGTGTCAGCCAGTTTGCCGTGGCATACGGAGCTCCATCGCAGTCTTTAACACTGGTAGCATGCCGCGACAGCGTGGACGTGAACCGTATGTGCAGTTGACGGACTTTGAGCGAGGGCGTATAGTGGGCATGCGGGAGGCCGGGTGGACGTACCGCCGAATTGCTCAACACGTGGGGCGTGAGGTCTCCACAGTACATCGATGTTGTCGCCAGTGGTCGGCGGAAGGTGCACGTGCCCGTCGACCTGGGACCGGACCGCAGCGACGCACGGATGCACGCCAAGACCGTAGGATCCTACGCAGTGCCGTAGGGGACCGCACCGCCACTTCCCAGCAAATTAGGGACACTGTTGCTCCTGGGGTATCGGCGAGGACCATTCGCAACCGTCTCCATGAAGCTGGGCTACGGTCCCGCACACCGTTAGGCCGTCTTCCGCTCACGCCCCAACATCGTGCAGCCCGCCTCCAGTGGTGTCGCGACAGGCGTGAATGGAGGGACGAATGGAGACGTGTCGTCTTCGGCGATGAGAGTCGCTTCTGCCTTGGTGCCAATGATGGTCGTATGCGTGTTTGGCGCCGTGCAGGTGAGCGCCACAATCAGGACTGCATACGACCGAGGCACACAGGGCCATCACCCGGCATCATGGCGTGGGGAGCGATCTCCTACACTGGCCGTACACCACTGGTGATCGTCGAGGGGACACTGAATAGTGCACGGTACATCCAAACCGTCATCGAACCCATCGTTCTACCATTCCTAGACCAGCAAGGGAACTTGCTGTTCCAACAGGACAATGCACGTCCGCATGTATCCCGTGCCACCCAACGTGCTCTAGAAGGTGTAAGTCAACTACCCTGGCCACCAAGATCTCCGGATCTGTCCACCATTGAGCATGTTTGGGACTGGATGAAGCGTCGTCTCACGCGGTCTGCACGTCCAGCACGAACGCTGGTCCAACTGAGGCGCCAGGTGGAAATGGCATGGCAACCCGTTCCACAGGACTACATCCAGCATCTCTACGATCGTCTCCATGGGAGAATAGCAGCCTGCATTGCTGCGAAAGGTGGATATACACTGTAGTAGTGCCGACATTGTGCATGCTCTGTTGCCTGTGTCTATGTGCCTGTGGTTCTGTCAGTGTGATTATGTGATGTATCTGACCTCAGGAATGTGTCAATAAAGTTTCCCCTTCCTGGGACAATGAATTCACGGTGTTCTTATTTCAATTTCCAGGAGTGTATGTTACACCAAGTGATGAGGTAAGCACGGATGTAAACGAATTATCATCATCATTGTTTTAAAGCTATTCACTATTAAAATCATAAGAATCTATACCACGCTCAATCGGAAAAAAAACGAAACCCTTACAGGATTAGTTTGTTGTACGTCCGTCCATCCATCCATCCATCCGTTAAGACCACGTTTTCTCTGAACGGGTAGTATGAAGTTAGGTTTATGTTACATACTGAGGTCGCTGACGGTGTGAAAAATTTAAGCTTTTTAATCAAGGCAGTCAAAAGATACGGCCATTTATGTCACATTAAGGGACATTAGGTTGGTTGGTTGGTTGGTTTGGGGGATGAAAGGGACCAGACTGCTACGGTCATCGGTCCCTTTTTCCAAAGACAAAGAACATCCACAGAGAATAAAAACGAGGAACAGAATAGATCACAGACGATACAGAACAAGAGAAACGGAGACAAGGACAAGACAAAACGAACTAAAACCACACAGAGTGTGACAGTGGTTGGCCGACCATAGAAATAAAAAAGGAAAAGCCAACCACTTAGAAACACATTAAAAGATCAGTTTAAAATCATAGGCCAAAGGCCAGAATCAAAACAAAAAATAAAACATAAACACTCAGATGAAAGAATAAAAACTCCCTGCCCTAATAAAACGTAAAACTAAGGCAGCCATAACAGGGTCATCGGATAAAACGGCTGGGAGCGTATCAGGCAGCGCAAATGTCTGCCTGACCACAGCTAAAAGGGGGCAGGCCAACAGAATGTGGGCCACCGTCAAAGCCGCCCCGCAGCGACATACAGGAGGGTCCTCCCGGCGCAGTAAATAACTGTGTGTTAGCCGGGAGTGGCCAATGCGGAGCCGACAAAGGACGACTGAGTCCCTGCGGTTGGCTCGCATGGAGGACCGCCACACAGTCGTCGTCTCCTTAATGGCACGGAGTTTATTGGGTGTAATCCGATCGCGCCATTCAGCGTCCCAAAGCGCAAAAACTTTTCGGCGGAGGACCGCCCGCAAATCAGCCTCTGGGAGGCCAACATCCAGAGATGGTTTACTCGTGGCCTCTTTCGCCAGGCGGTCAACATGTTCATTGCCCGGGATACCGACATGACCGGGGGTCCACACAAAGACCACAGAGCGGCCGCAACGCGCAAGAGTATGCAGGGACTCATGGATAGCCATCACCAGACGAGAACGAGGAAAACACTGGTCGAGAGCTCGTAAACCGCTCAGGGAATCGCTACAGATAACGAAGGACTCACCTGAGCAGGAGCGGATATACTCTAGGGCTCGAAAAATGGCGACTAGCTCAGCAGTGTAAACGCTGCAGCCAGCCGCCAAGGACCGTTGTTCGGAATGGTCCCCTAGAGTTAGCGCATACCCGACACGACCAGCAACCATCGAACCGTCGGTGTAAACAATTCCAGAGCCCTGATACGTGGCCAGGACGGAATAAAAGCGGCAGCGGAAGGCCTCTGGAGGGACTGAGTCCTTCGAGCCCTGTGTCAAGTCGAGCCGAAGGCAAGGGCGAGGAACACACCACGGGGGTGTACGCAGAGGCGCCCGGAAAGGAGGTGGAACAGGGAAAAACCCAAGCCCACAGAGAAGCTCCTTGACGCGTACGGCGATCGGACAACCCGACCGGGGCCGACGGTCTGGCAGATGGACGACTGACTGCGGGAACAGGACACGATAATTTGGATGCCCGGGCAAGCTTAGAACATGGGCCGCATAAGCGGCCAGCAAACGTTGGCGCCGGAACCGCAGTGGAGGTACACCTGCCTCCACTAGTACACTGTCCACAGGGCTGGTGCGGAAAGCACCAGTGGCAAGGCGTATCCCGCTGTGGAGAATTGGGTCCAGCACCCGCAACGCAGATGGGGATGCTGAGCCATAAGCTAGGCACCCATAATCCAGGCGAGACTGGATTAACGCCTGGTAGAGCCGCAACAGGGTAGAGCGGTCGGCGCCCCAGTGGGTGTGGCTCAAGCATCTCAGAGCGTTTAGATGCCGCCAACACGTCTGTTTAAGCTGCCGGATATGAGGCAGCCAAGTCAACCGGGCATCGAAAACCACCCCCAAAAACCTGTGGGTTTCCACCACAGCAAGGAGTTCGTCGCCAAGATAAAGCCGCGGCCCAGGATGGACTGTTCGGCGCCGGCAGAAATGCATAACGCGGGTCTTGGCTGCCGAAAACTGAAACCCATGCTCTACAGCCCAAGACTGCGCCTTACGGATAGCGCCCTGTAGCTGACGTTCAACAGCTGCAATGCCAGTAGAGCTGTAATAAAGGCAGAAGTCGTCAGCATACAGGGAAGCAGAGACAGAATTTCCCACGGCCGCAGCGAGCCCGTTAATGGCTATTAAAAACAGGCAGACACTTAAAACAGAACCCTGTGGCACACCGTTCTCCTGGACGTGGGTGGAACTATAGGAGGCTGCGACTTGCACGCGGAAGGTACGATACGACAGGAAATTGCGGATAAAGATCGGCAGAGGGCCCCGAAGACCCCATCCATGAAGCGTAGAAAGGATGTGATGACGCCATGTCGTATCATACGCCTTCCGCATGTCGAAAAAGACAGCGACCAGGTGCTGACGGCGGGCAAAGGCAGTACGGATGGCCGACTCCAGGCTCACCAGATTGTCGGCGGCGGAGCGGCCTTTCCGGAACCCACCCTGAGACGGAGCCAGAAGGCCCCGAGACTCCAGTACCCAATTTAAGCGCCGGCTCACCATCCGTTCAAGCAACTTGCAAAGAACGTTGGTGAGACTAATGGGACAGTAGCTGTCCACCTCCAGAGGGTTCTTTCCAGGTTTCAAAATGGGGATGACAATACTTTCCCGCCATTGCGACGGAAACTCGCCCTCGACCCAGAGACGGTTGTAAAGGTCGAGGAGGCGTCGCTTGCAGTCCACTGAAAGGTGATTCAGCATCTGACAGTGGATGCGATCTGGCCCGGGAGCGGTATCAGGGCAAGCAGCAAGGGCACTCTGAAATTCCCACTCACTGAATGGAGCGTTGTAGGGTTCAGAAGCGTCGGTGCGAAAAGAAAGGCTCCGACGTTCCATCCGCTCTTTAATGGAGCGGAAGGCCTGGGGGTAATTCGCAGAAGCGGAACTCATAGCAAAATGCTCTGCTAAGCGGTTTGCAATGACGTCGGAGTCAGTACAAACTGCTCCATTCAGTGAGAGCGCAGGGACGCTGGCAGGGGTCCGATAGCCGTAGACGCGTCGAATCTTGGCCCAGACCTGCGAAGGAGTGACATGGAGGCCAATGGTGGACACATACCGCTCCCAGCACTCCTTCTTGCCTTGGCGGATAAGGAGGCGGGCCCGCGCACGCAGCCGTTTGAAGGCGATAAGGTGGTCTAAGGAGGGATGTCGCTTGTGACGCTGGAGCGCCCGCCGGCGATCTTTAATCGCTTCAGCGATTTCAGGCGACCACCAAGGCACAGCCTTCCGCCGAGGGGACCCAGAAGAACGGGGAATGGCAGATTCGGCGGCAGTAACGATGCCGGTGGTGACCGATTGAACCACCGCATCAATGTCATCACTAGAGAGAGGCTCAATAGCGGCAGTGGAGGAGAACAAGTCCCAGTCAGCCTTATTCATAGCCCATCTGCTAGGGCGCCCAGAAGAGTGACGCTGTGGTAGTGACAGAAAGATCGGAAAGTGGTCACTACCACACAGGTCGTCATGCACACTCCATTGGAGAGACGGTAAGAGGCTAGGGCTACATATTGAAAGGTCAATGGCGGAGTATGTGCCATGCGCCACACTGAAGTGTGTGAAGGCACCATCATTTAAAATCGAGAGATCGAGCTGCGACAATAAATGCTCAACGATGGCGCCTCGACCTGTTGCCACTGACCCACCCCACAGAGGGTTATGGGCGTTGAAGTCGCCCAATAGCAAGAAAGGTGGCGGCAATTGGGCTATCAGCGCAGCCAGGACATGCTGCGAGACATCACCATCCGGTGGAAGGTAAAGACTGCAGACGGTAACAGCCTGTGGCGTCCACACCCGAACAGCGACAGCCTCTAAAGGTGTGTGGAGAGGGACAGACTCGCTGTGCAGAGTGTGAAGGACATAAAGGCAAACGCCACCCGACACCCTTTCATACGCTGCCCTGTTCTTATAATAACCCCGATAGCCACGGAGGGCGGGGGTTCGCATTGCTGGAAACCAAGTTTCCTGAAGAGCTATGCAGAAGAAAGGGTGACGGCTGATAAGTTGTTGGAGCTCAGCTAGATGGTGGAAAAAACCGCCGCAGTTCCACTGGAGGATGATATTGTCCATGGCTGAGAAAGGCGTGAAAGGACTGGGAAGGCAATTTACGCCGCTTGTTCACTCACTGCCACCGATTCAGTACCCGTACGAGAGGCATCCATGGCGTCTGAGGGACCAGCGAGATCAAGGTCCTCAGCGGACGCTAGAATCTCGACTGCATCCTCAGACGCAGAGCGCGAAAGGTGCGGTGGGGTTGGCGCCACCGCAAGTTCTTTGGCCTTAGAGGTCTTTCTCTTTGACTTCTCTCGCTGAACCTTGGGTTGCACCGGCTGGGAAGGCTTCACCGATTCAGTCTCCGGGACAGAGGAGGATCGTGAAGCCCTACGCCCGGCCGCTGGTGAGGACTTATGCCACTGGCGGCCGTCATCCTTCCCGCTGGTGGAACCCTGGGAAGGGAGGGTCCCAAGGGAACTCTTACGGGCGAGAGTAGCCGAAGAAGTTAGACGCTTCTCCGGCTGAGAAGCGGGGACGGACGTCCCCGACGGGTGGGAGGAGGTTGCTCCTGAGGTAGGTGGTGCAGGAGCAACCGGTTGGGTAGAGCCCCCCACAGGCAAGGGGGCAGGAGGAGTCGTACTGCTTATCGAGCTGGCTGGAAGTCTCGAAACTGATGGGGCTAGCACAGTTGTCGTAGCAGCTGCATAAGAGGATGTCATTCTCACAGGATGGAGTCTGTCATATTTCCTTTTGGCCTCAGTATAGCTCAGCCGGTCCAGGGTCTTATATTCCATAATTTTGCGCTCTTTCTGAAAGACTTTGCAGTCAGGCGAGCAAGGTGAATGGTGCTCCCCGCAGTTGACGCAGATGGGAGGCGGGGCACATGGAGTATCGGGATGAGATGGGCGTCCGCAATCTCGACATGTGAGGCTGGAAGTGCAGCGGGAAGACATATGGCCGAACTTCCAGCACTTGAAGCACCGCATCGGGGGAGGGATATAGGGCTTGACGTCACATCGGTAGACCATCACCTTGACCTTTTCCGGTAACGTATCACCCTCGAAGGCCAAGATGAAGGCACCGGTAGCAACCTGATTGTCCCTCGGACCCCGATGAACGCGCCGGACGAAATGAACACCTCTACGTTCTAAGTTGGCGCGCAGCTCGTCATCAGACTGCAAAAGGAGGTCCCTATGGAAAATAACACCCTGGACCATATTTAAACTCTTATGTGGAGTAATAGTAACGTTAACATCCCCCAACTTGTCACAAGCAAGTAACCTGCGTGACTGGGCGGAGGATGCCGTTTGTATCAGTACTGAGCCAGAGCGCATTTTAGACAAGCCCTCCACCTCCCCAAACTTGTCCTCTAAATGCTCGACGAAGAACTGAGGCTTTGTGGAGAGAAAAGACTCCCCATCAGCTCTCGTGCAAACTAAGAATCGGGGCGAATAACTGTTACCTCCATCCTGGGACTTACGCTCTTCCCACGGCGTGGCCAGGGAGGGGAACGTTTTCGGATCGTACTTCTGAGCATTAAATTGAGCCCGAGAACGCTTAGAGACTGCTGGCGGCTGGCCGCCAGCGAGAGATGATGTACCACGCTTCATTGCGGGTCATCCGCCCTGATGCCACCTACTCCGACCAAGGGCCCTCCCCACGGGCGCCACCCAGCCACAGCAAAGGCCACCTGGCAGGATGGCCGTTGCCGGGAGTCCTGATACCCCAGGAGGATAGGCATCTACTCCTTGGCATACGTGGGGAGTTAACGGCGCAGGCATCAGTAGAGCGATCCCTGTGTTGTCAGGGGGCTACAACCAAGAGGGTACATGGCGGCCCCACCACAACGGACTGGCTACCGTGCTGGATCTTAGGTGCAAAACTGTCCAAGGTCGTCGCCGCAGTTAAAAGAAACACTGCAGAGGGCAGCGTGGTAATCGCACCCAGGGACGTATCCCCGCCCTAAAGATCGAAAACGAGCGGGACACCATGGCAACGACGTGAAAGACGGCTAAAGGTCTAATTGCACGACGGATACAGTGCACCACGTAAGGCGCCCTTCCCCAATTGGCTCGCTCTTCGGAATAATTTAGAAAGATGGAGGTCAAACCCGAGAGGGGACCATCACATAAGGCCAAAACATGTGAGACTCCTTTTAGTCGCCTCTTACGACAGGCAGGAATACCGCGGGCCTATTCTAACCCCCGAACCCGCAGGGGGAAAGGGACATTAGGGGAGGATGCGATTTATACATGTGGATCTCTGTTGACGAGATAACTACAGACAAGGTCGATATGTGTCTAATTTGATTATTGGAAAGTTAGATCCTGACACTCACTCTGTACCTTATCTGATCTGCGGCAAGGAGCTAACACAGACTAACCAGGTAACAATTGCTCACTTTGTTAATAAAGCCCTCAAATTACTTTTTCCCAACAGTCTAGATGAAAATACAGTACTTCTAATCTACACTAATGCAACCGGATTGCTGCTGTTAAATTGTTGAAAGTATTTTACCCACCCTTGCTCCATATGACATGTCTTGCCAATGCCATGAATAGTTTAGCTGAGACAATACCTATCGAATGTCCACATATAAATAAGCTAGATTCAACCAGCAAAAAGGCACGTACAAGAATCCAGTTATTTCGTGAGGAACTTCCCAATGTAACACTTCCACCAGAACCCATACTTACTCGCTGGGAAACGTGGCTACAGGCCGTGGGATAATACAGCGAGCATTTGGAACACAATAAGAACGTCGTTAAAAAATGATTCAAATGGCTCTGAGCACTATGGGACTTAACATCTTAGGTCATCAGTCCCCTAGAACTTAGAACTACTTAAACCTAACTAACCTAAGGATATCACACACATCCATGCCCGAGGCAGGATTCGAACCTGCGACCGTAGTAGTCCCGCGGTTCCGGACTGCAGCGCCTAGAACCGCATGGCCATGGCGGCCGGCTGCATTTCAGTACAATTTTCCATTGTTACAACCTCTCTCGATATACTACAGCCTCATCCACAAAAACCCTCAGTAAACTTCCGATATTATCCACGAGCTCATTTATGTACCGGGTGATCAAAAAGTCAGTATAAATTTTAAAACTGAATAAATCACGGAACAATGTAGGTAGAGAGGTACAAATTGACAGACATGCTTGAAATGACATGGGGTTTTGTTCGAACAAAAAAAAAAAAAAAAAAATAATGAAGTTCAAAAAATGTCCGACAGAAATCTTCATCTGATCAGAATAGCAATAATTAGTATAACAAAGTAAGACAAAGCAAAGATGGTGATCTTTACAGGAAATGCTCAATATGTCCACCATCTTTCCTCAACAATAGCTGTAGTCGAGGAATGATGATGTGAACAGCACTGTAAAGCACGTCCGGAGTTATGGTGAAGCATTGGCGTCGGATGTTGTCTTTCAGCATCCCTTGAGATGTCGGTCGATCACGATACACTTGCGACTTCAGGTAACCCCAAAGCCAATAATCGAACGGACTGGGGACCTGGGAGGCTAAGCATGACGAAAGTGGCGGCTGAGCACACGATCATCACCAGACGACGCGCGCAAGAGATCTGTCGCACATTTTGTGAACCTTTTTTTGGTTCTAATAAAACCCCATGTCATTCCAAGCATGTATGTCAATTTTTACCTATCTACATTGTTCCGTGGTTTATTAAGTTTTCAGATTAATACTGACTTTTTGATCACCCGGTATATTGTGAATAGCAACGGTCCTACGACACTCCCCTGCGGCACACCTGAAATCACTCTTACTTCGGGAGACTCCTCTCCATTGGATGTGTTTTCCGTACATGTCTTGTGCTCGGGTTTTTACTGTCCTACCCAATCGATATAGGACTTTCATACTGCCACGCCCAGCTGACGTTTCCGTATACGGGAGCAGGAGGGCGTGGCTACAGAGGGAGCGCGGCGTATTACGGTCACGCGACTCACGCTGGAGACACGAGGTGCGGTCGCGTGCACGCGTTTGCGAACGCGCACGCATGAATGGCTGCGTAGTCAGCTGGAGGGCGGCTCCGGTTGCTCCGCCGCCGATTGCGTAACAGCGCCAGCTCTCGGCGGAACAATTGACGGGGCACAGTGAGTCCCCGCACAGCCGCCACGCTCCTACTGGTTCGCATAGAACAACATATACGCAGAGAAAGAATGCTCCCCCAATTCCAGTTTGGATTCCGCAACAAGCACTCAGCACCGCAACAATTAATGAGAGTGGTCGACGCCGCCACAGAAGCCTTTAACCGGAAAGGCTACTGTGGCCTCGTGCTACTAGACGTAGCCAAGGCGTTCGACAGTGTGTGGCACACCGGACTATTGTACAAATTGTACACATTAGGGTTCCCTGGCCATATCGTTAAGCTACTGGGTAGCTACCTATCCAACAGATCCTTTAGCGTCAAAGTAGACGACGCTAAGTCCACCAAGCGTAGCATACGCGCAGGTGTCCCACAGGGGTCGGTGCTAGGCCCAGTACTGTACAATCTGTACACTGCCGACACACCGACCGCCCCACAGACACACACTGCGCAATATGCTGATGACACAGCTTTCTTCGCGAGCAGCAGTAACAGAAGAATCGTCACGAACAGACTGCAAAACCTGCTCGACAAAACAGAAACCTGGGCCAAGAAATGGCGAATCACCATAAACGGCGACAAAACACAGGCAATAATGCTAACACAGAGAAAGGGAAAGCGCTCCCTCCCACACCGCAGGCGCCAAAACATCCCACTGCGACTCCACAGGAGAGACATCCCCTGGAAGGCCACAGCAAAATACTTAGGGGTAACCCTCGACCAGCGCCTCACCTGGAGGCACCATATCGAGCCAGTGCTCGAATGAACACCCTCTACCCCCTCCTAAACATGACTAACAGTCTCGCTGCAACCACAGGAGTGAGACTCTACTGCACACTCATCCGCCCCATTCTCGAGTACGCCTGCCCTGTCTGGGGCTATGCAGCAAATACTCACATAGTGAGGCTGCAAAGGATCCAGAATAGGGCACTAAAACGCGCGCTACATGTCCCAACGAGATTTCCGACAGCCGACACACACGAGGCTACGGAAATGAAGTTCCTCAAAGAAAGATTCCGTGAGCTCGCGGCCGCGTTCTACGAAACCGCAAGCAAATCGGAAAACCCCCTCATAAAAGAACTTGGAAACTACCCCCAAGTACAGGAAAGACACAAACGACCGAAAGCAATCCTGCAATAACCGCAGAGTTGAGAAAACCAAAGAGCATAAAACGTCAGGAAAAAGCACATAGTTAGGAGCATTCAACAAATGCTAACCCAAACCCATACCCGTTCATCTGAAGGAAATGTCCAAGGACAACACCCTTCTCCCTCAACATCCTACACGAAGGAAGTTATATGCTACAGCGAGCTACGTGACAGCGAGGGCAACACGCCCATCAGTGATTGGAACCGCATTCACACGTCACGTCCTTCATACAAATGTAAGCTTTCTTGGTAATAATTCACAAGCAAACCGCACAGCAATTCCATTTTTGCACATTTTTATCTTTATGGTAAGTGAAGTTCAGAACTCAAATGTCAATCGTCCTAAGCCAAACCGACTCTAAAAAAATTCTCCTGAAAATCGACTAAAAACCTTCAAGGAAAGTATTCCAAAAAAATGGTTCAAATGGCTCTGAGCACTATGGGACTCAACTGCTGAGGTCATTAGTCCCCTAGAACTTAGAACTAGTTAAACTAACTAACCTAAGGACATCACAAACATCCATGCCCGAGGCAGGATTCGAACCTGCGACCGTAGCGGTCTTGCGGTTCCAGACTGCAGCACCTTTAACCGCACGGCCACTTCGGCCGGCAAAGTATTCCAAGTGTGCTTAGCAACCTAAAGCAAGATCACTTTTTTGATGGGATGTTGTAAGACACCATGGTCTCATGATCTTCATTGCAACATATTCCGCCCTCACAACCGTATTCCGCCCATCAAGACGCTTCATTCGAACCCAAAGTTGATAAGATAAAGTCAATGTTGTATGAATTTATGTAAACGAAATGCAAATAACAAGTAAGCGCACCGGGATTGAAATACTCGAGGCTGGCGTACACACATACATTACAGACACGACGATCACAGGAGCTTTTAGTTCGGGAGAGAAACTGCACAACAGGACGCCGGTCCCTTCAGAGGACGACCCAGCCTTCTATGTCGGCCGGTGACCGCACGTGGAGCAGACAGCATGTCCCCGAGAGAAAGGAGGAACGACCCTTAAAAGCAAATTCCGCTACATTGTGTGGGAGCAGCCAGCCTACGCATTCTTTACACATAGCACGCAGTTTCAGACATTTTCACAGGGAGACAGCAAACGCCAATTCTACGGATTTCCAGATTGGTCGCCTTAAACGAAACGTCATTCTCCCATTTTACAAGAGCAATGCTGATTGGCAGACGATATTTCTGACGCCTTGTGCTGAAGGAGTAATGGAACAGACCGAAAGATATACCCCTTCACGTCTGGTGTGGAGAGGGACCTTTCCATTGTCGCACTTGTACGTGTACTCAAAGAGCGAGGAACAAGTCTCTTCTCAGTACTTCACTGGGAGAGCACCTCTGTCGAGAGTGAATCGAAGTGCGACTCTATATTGAGTCCTTGCGATTAAGCGTTGTTCACTGTGTTGGCAGACACACTTATTGTGCGGTGAGAATGGACCGAGTCATAGTTAAACGCCTGCGAGCGAATTTTTGAGTGGCATCGCGGTGGACTGGTTATCTGACCGGTGTACCACGCCAATAGTTGGACTAGGGGCGAATAGGAGTCCTTGACTTCATCAAGGCGTAGAGAGAATTTGATTGGTGGAGGTCAATCCAGATAGAAAGAGAACTATCTTGAATGGGATTTTCACTCTGCAGTTGAGTGTGCGCTGATATGAAACTTCCTGGGAGATTAAAACTGTGTGCCGGACCGAGACTCGAACTCAGGACCTTTGCCTTTTGCGGGCAAGTGCTCTACCAACTGAGCTACCCAAGCACGACTCACGCCCCGTCCTCACAGCTTCATGTACTGGCATGAGTCGTGCTTGGGTAGCTCAGTTGGTAGAGCACTTGCCCGCGAAAGGCAAAGGTACCGAGTTCGAGTCTCGGCCCGGCACACAGTTCTTATCGAGAATTATCTTATTTGTCAGCAGCGAGTGGCGCAGATAGCAGTCATCGCAGCTTACGGAATTGTGCGCTACAGCTCTTGCGAGCCCCATATTTCCTCCATAACAGTACACTTCACTGCATTTCACACGCGGCAGCCTCAACCATACCTAGCAACATTCTAACAAATAATTATTCAAGTTGAGTAGGCGCGGCTCTCAGCCATTCTGCCAAGTCAATAACAATCAAACTGTGTATAGACATTTCATTAGCGACTCCTATCCATGAGAGGTAACACATTCAGAAAAGAACCAGGATATAACTTGTTTAATTCATAACTAAAAGTGCCATTGTGATTTCTCAGAATTTTTGCAAAATAAATAATAATTTTCGTTAGTTTCATGTTTTTCTTACACTAACTAGCACTACTCCAGTACCCAAGTATCCCACTAGTTGCGTAAGAAATTTTTGAATTTTTGTGTCATTTCCTTACAGCGGACGACTCCAGACGATATTTATTGCTGAAAGTTTTTCAGGCATTTCTCCTTAGAACGTTAGTAGCGCCTGTCTGACTTCTGTAGTAGTGTGGAGGTGGAAATTGCATCTTGCAGCAGCCACAGGGTAAAGGGTACATCTCAGATTAATCCATTGCGTAGAATAACAGGATAGCAACCCCACACGCTCACAATGTGTGGCTGTACGGTAGAATGCTCACTTACCATGTACGTGCCTCATTTTCGATTACCGAGCGCAGTGGTTAGACACTGGACTCGCAATCGGGAGGACGACGGTTCAATTCCGCGTCCGGCCACCCTGGTTTAGGTTTTCCGTGATTTCCCTAAATCTCTCGAGGCAAATGCCGGGATGGTTCCTTTCAAAGGGCACGGCCGACTTCCTTCTCCGTCATTCCCTAATCCGATGAGACCGATGACCTCGCTGTCTGGACTCCTTCCCCGAAACAACCAACCAACCCATTTTCGATTACTTGCCATGGTAACCTTTTACACAAATATGCATATTGAGTGAGCATTTCAGTGCATTGTAAAACAAAAAAAACAGTTCTTTTCAATTTAAAAAATCTTTGCCAACAAACTTAAAAGATCGGTAATTAGAATTTCCCCGAAGGGGGCTCCCTTCTTTGGAGTATGTGGGTGGCAACCACACGGGCCCTTAGCGACGCCTGGCATTGCTTTCACTTACTTGTGTCAGACTTCTGCTTTCTTCTTTCCTGTCGGCCAGAGTGTGTCTTTCATTTTCATTTTCTTTTCTAACACGTGGCTGTTAACCGAATGGCTCCCGGTATAAGGAGACCAACAGCAAGTAAGGGGCGGATGAGCGGGTAGGGAAGGGGCAGAGCCCCCCCCCCCCGTCCCAGGGATGCGAAATTGTCCCTAAAGGCGGAGGAACCATTAACATGGTCAACGGCAGGAGGATGCAGAAGGCAACGGGAAACCACTGCAATGAAAATGAATTTTCGTGCGCAACATGTAATCCATACGTATTATAAAAATGTATGTCTGTGTGTGTGTGTGTGTGTGTGTGTGTGTGGGTATATATGCTCTACATTTCGTCCTCATCCATCGGATTTCAACCAAACTTGATACACATGTCCCTTACTGCCAGGCAACAATCTTAAGAACCACCTGCCTACCACAGTTCAGAAGGTATGACGTCATAAACAACGAGATGCGTAGTAAACTGGCGCCTTAAGAATGACGTTTAAACGTACTACTTTTGTGCTGCTAGCTGTATTTGCAAGAAATTTCGCAGACAGTATCCACATACGCCGCTAAATGCAGCTACAAAATTACATCAGTAGCGCACGTGGCTCACACAAAATCTGTCTATAGAGCTATGAAGAGACGTTTTCATAGAGAAGCTCGCAGAAACGCTTTGTAGGCTCAGCTGCGCTCAGCACACAGAAAATGTTCTGAAACATCTCACACCGGGTCTGCTGCAGGAACAGATGTGTTCGTATCTAATAGTATACCCGGACAATGTCGCGTCTGTCACTTATAAATAATAAGACGTGTATTTTCAGGCAAATGTAGATTAGATATTTGTTAATTAGCATATATGTGATGAATTTTATATTTATATGACGTAGGTATTCGAACTGAACGAAAAAAGAAAGAAGTGATTTAAACAAGACTGGAACCAGCGATTACGTCTCGAGCCCATTGATTTTTTTTTTCTGTATCTGTTTTATACTTTACGGAAATGCTTGTAGAACACGGGTCTTTGTTTAAAAATTTGTATGACCTGGGAGCTGAACCCACGACCTCTCATGGTGGCCATCTGCAGCGCACAAAGCGAGCAAACTGATTTGCATATTTTATTTTTTTGACATATGTACACTATGTGATGAAAAGTACCCGGACACCTGGCTGAAAATGACTTACAATTTCTATGCGCCCTCCATCAGTAATGCTGGAATTCAATATGGTGTTGCCCACTTGATGACTGCTTCCACTCTCGCAAGCATACGTTCAATCAGGTACTGGAAGGTTTCTTGGGGAGTGGCAAACTATTCTTCATGGAGTGCTGCACTGAGGAGAGGTATCGATGTCGGTCGGTGAGGCCTGGCACCAAGTCGGCGTAACAAAACATACCAAAGGTGTTGGTAGGATTCAGGTCAGGACTCTGTGCAACCAGTCCGTTTTAGGGAAGTTATTGTCGTGTAACCACTCCGTCACACAACGTGCATTATGAACAGCCGCACGATCGTGTTGAAAGATGCCATCACCATCCCCGAATTGCTCTTCGACAGTTGGAAGCAAGAAGGTGCTTAAAACATCAATATAGGCCTGTGCTGAGATAGTGGCACGCAAAACAACAAGGGGTGCAAGGCCCTCCATGAAAAACACGACCACATCTTAACACCACCGCCTCCGAATTTTACTGTTGGCACAACACACGCTGGCAGATGACGTTCACCTGGCATTCACCATGTCCACCACCCTGCCATCGGATCGCCACATTGTGTACCGTGATTCGGCACTCCAAACAACATTTTTCCAATGTTCAATCGTCCAATGATTACGTTCCTCACACCAAGCGAGGCGTCGTTTGGCATTTACCGGCGTGATGTGTGGCTTATGAGCAGCCGCTCGACCATGAAATCCAAGTTTTTTTTTTACCTCCCGCCTAACTGCCATAGTGCTTGGAGTGGATCCTGACGCAGTTTGTAATTCCTGTGTAATGATCTGGATAGATGTCTGCATATTACACATTACGACTCTCTTCAACTGTCGGCAGTCTCTGTCAGTCGGCCTGTACGCTTTTGTACTGTACGTGTCCCTTCACGTTTCCAATTCACTATCACATAGGAAACAGTGAACTTAGGGATGTTTAGGAGTGTGGAAATCTCGCGTACAGACGTGTGACATAAGTGACACCGAATCACCTGACCACGTTCGAAGTCCGACATATTCTGCTCTCTCACGATGTCTAATGACTATTGATGTCGCTGGTGTGGAGTACCTGGCCGTAGCTGGCAGCGCAATGCACCTAATATGAAAAACTTATGTTTTTGGAGGTGTCCCTATAGCTTTGATCACATAGTGTATATCCACCATTTACTGCTCCTTCTAGCACCAAATTCACTATTCTTTAACACTGTAGCAACATTTCGTACCCGTGCACAAACCTGACAGTGCCCATACACTTCTTCCTTCTCCTCTTCTGTTCATTACTTCTTCATTTCATATTTTAACTGTTCACGTAGTTCTTAACATCCTTCGGTAGCAGCATATTTTAAATGCTTCAACTTTATTTTTCTCCGTATTTTCTGTGTTACAGTTTACACAGACCATTTTTACGACTCGCTTCGGCAGCATAAACCAATTATTGCAGAAGATCACCATAAATCGACTGTAATAATATCCCACCAATCCCTTAGTTCGATTCTTATGAAGTCTCTTCTCCACATCATTACGGCAGCTACGTCCTCTATACGCTGTTGCCTTCTAGTTATAAAGAGCAATTGTTCGCAATGTATAGGAGATGTGTCTTAAGAAGAGTCTTAGTCTCTATACTGAATGGAGCAGAACCATTTCTTCGAAAGAGCCGTCGAGTACACCGCACAAAGAAAGTCTTAAGGCGCCCCCCCTCTCTCTCTCTCTCTCTCTCTCTCTCACTCACTCACTCACTCACTCACTCACTCACTCACTCTATGGGCCTTTTTTCCGAATATTTCGTCTCCTCCTGAAACCGTCTGGCACTGGACAGTTAATGTGCGATCTACCTCTTCTAAGGGAAATCATTCTATTGTAAATGCCAATAATGACATCCATAATGCTTTACTGGATACTGTTAACTGAGTCGAAATTTCCGATAGTGCGCCCTGCTCGGTTACCTTTGCACAGCCTATTTTGAGTACCGATTCTACACCCTGCATGGTCAGCTGGCAGACTGACCTGAGATGAAGAAACACTATGACAGATTTGCAGTACAGGCTTCGTTGACTATTTAGTAGGAAATATGATTCGTTGAAGACAAGGCGTAAGGAAAACATTACTACTTTGAAGTGTTGTGCATCACTGCATACTGTCACTTTCCTCCTTTCTTGTAACTTCTTTTAATTACTTTTTTTATATCTTCACAGTACATTAGAACTTATTGTAAGCAATTTTAAAGCCTTGCCTTAACTAAATACAAAATAGTAACCATCTTGCAAGTTACACGTAGTTATCTAGCATATACATACAGACATACAGGTGAGTATCGAGAAACATACCAGTCCTATTGTCTCTGAAGTAAAGATGAACAGTACTGCAGCTACTCAAACAAACCGTCCAGGAAACAATGTTCACCATTATCCATCACAGCCTTGCATCACAATCTCACAGTAGTAGACATAAATTTCGGAAAAACAGTCTGGAGTACTAGTTTCACGAAGTTCTGCAAAGTCTCTCGGTAACGTATACGGCCTTGCAAACCCTGGTGCTGGTCGCACACGTACATCAGGAATTGAACTGCATCCGTAATTTCCAGGTGAAAGATGGCGTGTGTTGCATGTGCGATAATCCCGGTAGTCGCCGCCCGTTTACTGGCAGGAAAGGGCGCGAAATCTGGACAGCATCAAAATGGTCCAAATGGCTCTGAGCACTATGGGACTTCCCCTAGAACTTAGAACTACTTAAACCTAACTAACCTAAGGACATCACGCACATCCATGCCCGAGGCAGGATTCGAACCTGCGACCGTAGCAGTCTCGCGGTTCCGGACTGAAGCGCCTAGAACCGCACGGCCACCGCGGCCGGCTGGGCAGCATCGAAACAGTCGATCGTTGTGCGATTCACGAGCCGCAGCATGTCCCGTGCGACATCCCACACTGATTTGAGGCGGGGACACGTGATGCGATGTTCTACACTGTCTACACCACCACAAGTGGCACCCATGTTGGACGGAATTAGATGTGTAACCTGTGCAGCATTTCATTAGTCATAATTGTCCTATTAACCCCTTTATACCACGTAGCTTTGACTTGAGGGGACAGATAACGGGCGAAGATGTTCTGCCAAGCCATCTTCCATTGTCGATGTGGGTGCCGCGCTTCATACTTATTCCGCGGCGGAGTCCCCCGAACAGCTTCATATACCTTCTTCGCCGTCCGATTGCGCTGCTCCAAACAGTCTGGTGAAATATAGCTCTTCTGCATAAAGAACTGACGCGCATAAGCCCATCGAAAAAGGATCGCCGTTGGATCGAGCGTGAGAGATCTTAAGAATCTCCTCCCTCCATAGCTGCCTGGACAATAGCTCTGCCTAACTCTTTCGGTAGGTGGAAGATTTGTGCCAAAAACCAGATCTTAGACAATATAAAGACATTAATAAGTTGTATTTTCTGTTCTAATATAACTAATGAGGAGGTATTGAATAGGATTTGGGAGAAGATGAGTTTGTGGCACAACTTAACTAGAAGAAGGGATCGGTTGGTAGGACATGTTCTGAGGCATCAAAGGATCACCAATTTAGTATTGGAGGGCAGTGTGGAGGGTAAAAATCGTAGAGGGAGACCAAGAGATCAATACACTAAGTAGATTCAGAAGAATGTAAGTTGCAGTAAGTACTGGGAGATGATGAAGCTTGCACAGGATAGGGTAGCATGGAGACCTGCATCAAACCAGTCTCAGGACTGAAGACCACAACAACAACAACAATGCAAGGTGTCGTCGAGAATGCGTTTTCGCTAGAGCCCTGATTGAATTTAGAAGTAGCTGCGAGTTGTAGGACGTCATTCTCTGTTGAAAACCGTCGCGTATGGTATGCGGGGGAATCATTGTTAACAAGCGTCTGTGTGGGCACAGCTGTCTCTAACTTCTGTGATAACGATGGAAGCAGAATAAATGAGTTAACCCGGGTCTTCTTGCTTACTAGGCGGAAATGCTAACCAAAACACCACCTCAGCACTATTGTCAACATTGCTGCACGAGGTACCCAAATCGAGAGCCCTCCCCGACACATACTTCATACTGTATCTTCTGATTATTTTTCCCTTAATTATAAGATTTAAAAGTCTCTAACTTCACTTCTATAGTATTTTCGCGAGGTATACGTAGGATGAATCAGTATATTGGTTGGCTCTTCTAGCAACGAACGCTCTTAGAACTTCAACGGTTTGGAGGAAGACTGGAACGTTTCTCCATATATCTTACGAAAGGACGTAATGCCACGCGGTCTGAGGTGCCTTCCCACTGTTCGCGCGGCTCCCCCCCGTCGCAGGTTAGAGTCGTCCCTCGAGTATATATATATATATATATATATATATATATATATATATATATACAGGGCTATTACAAATGATTGAAGCGATTTCATAAATTCACTGTAGCTCCATTCATTGACATATGGTCACGAAACACTACAAATATGTAGAAAAACTCATAACGTTTTGTTCGGCTGAAGCCGCACTTCAGGTTTCTGCCGCCAGAGCGCTCGAGACCGCAGTGAGACAAAATGGCGACAGGGGCCGAGAAAGCGTATGTCGTGCTTGAAATGCACTCACATCAGTCAGTCATAACAGTGCAACGACACTTCGGGACGAAGTTCAACAAAGATCCACCAACTGCTAACTCCATTCGGCGATGGTATGCGCAGTTTAAAGCTTCTGGATGCCTCTGTAAGGGGAAATCAACGGGTAGGCCTGCTGTGAGCGAAGAAACGGTTGAACGCGTGCGGGCAAGTTTCACGCGTTGCCCGCGGAAGTCGACGATTAAAGCAAGCAGGGAGCTAAACGTACCACAGCCGACGGTTTGGAAAATCTTACGGAAAAGGCTAAAGCAGAAGCCTTACCGTTTACAATTGCTACAAGCCATGACACCCGATGACAAAGTCAAACGCTTTGAATTTTCGGCGCGGTTGCAACAGCTCACGGAAGAGGATGCGTTCAGTGCGAAACTTGTTTTCAGTGATGAAGCAACATTTTTTCTTAATGGTGAAGTGAACAGACACAATGTACGAATCTGGGCGGTAGAGAATCCTCACGCATTCGTGCAGCAAATTCGCAATTCACCAAAAGTTAACGTGTTTTGTGCAATCTCACGGTTTAAAGTTTACGGCCCCTTTTTCTTCTGCGAAAAAAAACGTTATAGAACACGTGTATCTGCACATGCTGGAAAATTGGCTCATGCCACAACTGGAGACCGACAGCGCCGACTTCATCTTTCAACAGGATGGTGCCCCACCGCACTTCCATCACGATGTTCGGCATTTCTTAAACAGGAGATTGGAAAACCGATGGATCGGTCGTGGTGGAGATCATGATCAGCAAATTAATGTCATGGCCTCCACGCTCTCCCGACTTAACCCCATGCGATTTCTTTCTATGGGGTTATGTGAAAGATTCAGTGTTTAAACCTCCTCTACCAAAAAACGTGCCAGAACTGCGAGCTCGCATCAATGATGCTTTCGAACTCATTGATGGGGACATGCTGCGCCGAGTGTGGGAGGAACTTTATTATCGACTTGATGTCCGCCGAATCACTAAAGGGGCACATATCGAACATTTGTGAATGCCTAAAAAAACTGAGTTTTTGTATGTGTGTGCAAAGCATTGTGAAAATATCTCAAATAATAAAGTTATTGCAGAGCTGTGAAATCGCTTCAATCATTTGTAATAACCCTGTATATATATATATACACAGGGTTATTACAAATGTGTGTGTGTGTGTGTGTGTCCTTAACGTAACTTAGTTAAAGTTAGATTAAGTAGTGTATAAGCCTAGGGACCGATGACCTCACCAGTTTGGTCCCACAGGAACTTAACCCGAAATTTCCAAAAGCATGTAATAATTGAGGGATTCGAGGTCACACGGAGACTACCAACATTCGTCCTTTCTGAATACCATTCGCGTCTGGAACACGAAAAGTGACAATTGGTACAGCCTCTGTCACGGACTTAAATACTGTAACTGTCTCGCAGGCACGATTAACTGTTGAGAGGATGATTTAATGCAGTCCACGCTGTGTACGTATCATCTAATTTATTCGAGAAGCATTATACGCCTTCCTGGGGCAATGTCAATTCCTTTTTACGGTTTCATGCCTGTATCTATAAAAAGGGATCCGTTATAAGATCGCTTTATTGCCCACATGTCTGTCTATTCGACTGTTAAGAACCCTTGTTATCAGGAGTGGGTAGACGTATCAAGCTCAGATTTATGTCACAAATAAAGGTCTATAATCGCTTGGAGGTATAACAATTTGAAGCTTCTGAAAGTGACTTCAATCAAAAGATAGGACCATGTATGACACATATTTTGATACTCGAAAAGTCACGCATCAAAAGTCCGCGCCCCGGTAGCTGTGTCGTCAGTGCTACACAAGGTCAACTTCAGGGTCCGGGTTCGATTCCCGGCCGGGTCGGAGATTTTCTCCGCTCAGGGACTGGGTGTTGTGTTGTCCTAATCATCATCATTTCAACCCCATCGACGCGAGAGTCGCCGAAGTGGCACCAAATCGAAAGACTTGCACCCGGCGAACGGCCTATCCGACGGGAGGTCCTAGTCACACGACATTTATTTTACGCATCAAAACCTACAGGGTGCTACTTTTGACCTAGAATAATTTGGCAAGAAAAGGTATCGCGGTATACGTAAAACAAAAAAACTGAAATGTGTTGCACATACATGACAGTCATCACGCATCAAATGTATACTTCATGTATATTTCAGTAAGTAAATAAGAAATGCTTTATCAAATCTCCTCTCTCCACACACACATTGAAAAGACAAAGAAACTGGTACCCCATGCCTATGTAGTGTCCCCGCGCGCACGCAGAAGTGCCGCAACACGACGTGGCATGGACTCGACTTATGTCTGAAATAGTGCTGGAGGGAACTGACACCATGAATCCTGCAGGGCTGTCCATAAACTCATAAGAGTCAGAGGGGGTGGAGTTCCCTTCTGAACACCCCGCTGCAAGGCATCCCACATATGCTCAATAATGTTTATGTCTGGAGAGTTTGGTGGCGAGTGGAAGTGTTTAAACTCAAAAAGAGTGTTCCTCGAGCAATTCTGGACGTGTAGGGTGTCGCATTGTCCTCCTGGAATTGCCCAAGCCCGTCGGAATTCACAATGGACATGAATGGATGCAGGTGATCAGACAGAATGCATACTTACTTGTCACCAGTCAGGGACGGGTTCCCCTAAAACTTAGAACTACTTAAACCTAACTAACCTAAGGGCATCACACACATGCATGCCCGAGGCAGGATTCCAACCTGCGACCGTAGCGGTCGCGCGGTTTCAGATTGAAGCGCCTACAACCGCTCGACTACAACGGCCGGCGTGGGGCGTGTACTGTAGCCCTTGACAGCTAGTCTGCCCAGTTGTTCTGTCAATTTACTGTCATATATATATATATATTTGAGCTTTAACCCGTGTGGAATAGAGAATCCAATTCGTCTTTTGCAACATTTTAGTCTTTCAGCCTTACAAGCTGTGTAGATTAATTGCCGTCTTTAGAAACTGTAATGAAAGTCGTATTAAGACCAGTTGCGTTGTTTCGCTCTGTATTAAAGCATCTTCATTGGTCACTGTCACAATACGATTTTTTATCTTACGATTTTGTTGCTTGTTCTCGCGCTTTCCTCAATACTATAAATGGTTTTTTGCTTGTCGTTACTCACGGTCTGTGTTGTTTATGGCATTGTTCTTCGTCTTCCAATAAACAACAACAAATACCGTGAGTAACGAAAATAATAAAAACTGTTTATAGTATTAAGTTAATGATCATTACAAACAAAATTGTAAGAGAAAAGAACCATAATGTTACAGTGACCACTGAAGATACTTTAAAATAAATCGAAACGTGTCTGCCCTTAATAGGGCATATTACAAATGCTAAAGATGATAATTCACCTATACAACTCTGCATCTGTGGAAATATGAGGTCGAAAAACAAAGACGACAAAATGTTTTCCGGTCTTATTTCCTGTTTCTTCGTTTAGATTATTGGGTACCTCACAGAATAATAACGCTGTTTTACTGTCGTACTGCACTGCTGCCGTTCTTTGTAAGCCACGAAGTGTGTCGAGATTGTCGTGGAGCTTTGCAGCGTCAAAGGCTTACACCGATTGTTTGCAATTGATTTAAAAGGTTAAATGTTGTAAGATAGGCTGAATTTTCGTAGAATGTGAGAGAGTTATGTCGAGGTTCATATTCATGAAAAAGAAATCAGGTAACTACGGTGCTTTAAAGTGGACATGAATTTCAGGAAGCTACTCACTACTTGAGAACATCGCGTTATCATGAAGATAAGAACATTTAACAAACACATGCAGCCCATCCCCTCCCTGCTTCGACTCGCCCATTGTTGTTTGCTACAGATAAGAGTGTTAAAGTGCTTGACTATCGTTACAGCCGACTTCAATAGCAGGCATGGGCTTTAACGCTGACAAAGAGTGAGTGAGTGAGTGTCGTGTCGTGTCGGTGTGTGTGTGTGTGTGTTTGGTGTCTTCGAAGAAGTGTCAGGGCAGGAAAAATCTCATTAGGACACTGACATGATCCGATTCGGTACTTGCTTAATGGGAAAGGTCACTGGAACAACTCTAGAACCATGGAGATGAAGCTGGAACAACTGTCGCCTCCACCACACTCGCCTGTCGCAGTCAATAAATGGCTTGTTAATTCAGTCTATTTTATTCTTCTTAAATCAACTCGTGTCATTAAGGATCTCGCTGGAGCACGGACGATCCCCTTCAACGATAAAAAAAAGGCTGAAATACCTATACACGAAGGGCCGTTAGATTAAATTCCTGACGCCGTGCGTTCACGGAATGCGGAGACGCAAGGTACTCTAAGCTCAAGATAAAACATACACGCGCGCGCACACATTTGGGCAACTTATGAAACTTATTAAAATTTTATACATGCTCATGATAAAACAAATAAGCTTAAGTCGAGAGAGAAGTTCATAGTAAAGAGCTACAGTCTGTACATCGTAGCTGTAATTTGCTGTGTAGGTTTTCCAAAGCGCATATCGAGACTTAAGTACCCAATTATTTTCATTTGTACCGGCGCCAATGTCGCACTTTAATCAGGGAAAGATAACGTTCCTGCCAAGCGACTGCCTACTCCACTTTCGATTTTCAAGTGGTTATGCAACACCATGTCAAATTAATACATACACTGAAATCTTTTATTTTATGCTTTAAAAATAAAAAGCATCCAACGGCAACATTAAGGGTCAGATTAAACTTACATGAATCGTCTTAGAGCGCCTCACACTTAAAACAGTCTATGGGTAAAATGTCTGACATAATCAACAGCCATGGTTCTCTAGAGGAACTGTATTGAATCGAAATGAATAAAGTTAGGAAGCGAGGAAAATCCTGTGTTACTGGTGAACCAATGAACTTTTACGTTACCATGGAACATACACGGTGTTTTCGCAGTTCATGTAACACATTTCTAGAGGTTGTAGAGGGGACAACATAGAACAAGTTTTACACAGGAACCCATGCTCGGAATTTGCTACAGTGTTTTCTTCGTCGCAGTCTGTTTTCACAGAAAACAGAGGAGTTGTGTTTATGCCTGTCGTTTGCATGTTACAATGAAAAAAAGATGCACATATTTCACTCGTATTTACTATGATATTACATAGGCTGTTCGATATGACGACCAAGTTCAGTGTAAACAATGTACCTGCGCAGTAAGTTCGCATGAACTCTGTCCAACATACGGTTAATCACTTCTGCCACAGACATGATTCTGCAATCCGATCTTCCTCCGACTGGACAGGCGTCTCGTAAACAAGATTCTTCGTGTGGCCCCACAAGAAAATATCCGTAGGGGTTCATTCTGAGGATGTTGGTGGCCAAGCTTGGCTCCACCTCGACCGATGCACCTGTCCCCGTAGACTACGTTCAGATGGTTTGGGACGCAAACTGATAATTGTACTGCCGCGCCATCATGCTGGAACCGCAGTTCATGCCGAATGTCCAATGGCACGTCTTCCAAAAGCTCTGCAATCGTTGCACGCATGTCAATTACCAGTTATCCGTTGGTGGGGAGCAACGATGTACGGCCCAATCACACGACAATCGCAGATATCTGCTCAGACATTGATGCCTAAGCTGCGCTGAAATCTTCGTGCACACGTGGCTTTGAGGTTTTTTTGGCCCCAAACGTGGCTGTTTCGAACGTTCAAAATACCTTGCCAGTTGAAATGCACTTCGTCGGCGAACAAAATTCGCCTAGGAAGTCAGAAAAATCCACACAATGGGGTAAAAGCCAATTACAGAAATTGACACGTGACACAAGATTCGCCGGGAGCATGGTGTGTACCTTCTGAAGATGATACGGGTGGAGTTGCTGTTCACGTAGAACAAGCTAGACAGGCGAGTGAAACACAGGCAAGTCACATACAATGACTCGAGTAATCGTCGAAGTGTTCTCTCCAACTTTACGAAGCACTTCCTCTTCCAATACGACAGTGCGCCCCCTTCTTGGAGCACCGCAGTTTGCTCTATCGCTTGTGAATTTCCCACTTTCCCGCAGCCGTTGTTCTACTTCCGCACGTTCGAATCCTGCCTCGGGCATGGATGTGTGTGATGTCCTTAGGTTAGATAGGTTTAAGTAGTTCTAACTTCTAGGGGACTGATGGCCTCAGAAGTTAAGTCCCATAGTGCTCAGAGCCTTTCTACTTTCGCCAACATGGGATGAGACGGACGCAAGTAAAACAATTTAGAAAGTACTCGTGGCACAGATGTTGAGCTTCTCTTCAATTACGGTGATTTTCACTACACATTAGGAACATAAGCAAGGCAGATGCAAATAGAGGACATCGCGTCATCGTAACATTCATAAATATGGGTGGTTGTTGTTGGGGTCTTCAGTCCTAAGACTGGTTTGATGCAGCTCTGCATGCTACTCTAGACTGTGCAAGCTTCTTCATTTCCCAGTACCTACTGCAACCTACATCCTTCTGAATCTGCTTAGTGTATTGATCTCTTGGTCTCCCTGTACGATTTTTACCCTCCACGCTGCCCTCCAATACTACATTGGTGATCCCTTGATGCCTCAGAACATGTCCTACCAACCGATCCCTTCTTCTAGTCAAGTTGTGCCACAAACTTCTCTTCTCCCCAATCCTATTCAATACTTCCTCATTAGTTATGTGATCTACTCATCTAATCTTCAGCATCCTTCTGTAGCACCACATTTCGAAAGCTTCTATTCTCTTTTTGTCTAAACTATTTATCGTCCACGTTTCACTTCCATACATGGCTACACTCCATACAAATACTTTCAGAAACGACTTCCTGACACTTAAATCTATACTCGATGTTAACAAATTTCTCTTCTTCAGAAACGCTTTCCTTGCCATTGCCAGTCTACATTTTATATCCTCTCTACTTCGACCATCATCAGTTATTTTGCTCCCCAAATAGCAAATACTTTAAGTGTCTCATTTCCGAATCTAATTCACTCGGCATCACCCGAGGCAACTCGAGTACATTCCATTATCCTCGTTTTGCTTTTGTTGATGTTCAGCTTATACCCTCCTTTCAAGACTGTCCATTCCGTTCGACTTCAAGTCCTCTGCTGTCTCTGACATAATTACAATGTCATCGGCGAACCTCAACGTTTTTATTTCTTCTCCATGGATTTTAATACCTACTCCGAACTTTTCTTTTGTCCATTTCACTGCTTGCTCAATACACAGATTGAATAACATCGGGGATAAGCTATAACCCTGTCTCACTCTCTTCCCAACCACTGCTTCCCTTTCATGCCCCTCGACTCTTATAACTGCCATCTGGTTTCTGTACAAATTGTATATAGCCTTTCGCTCCCTGTATTTTACCCCTGCCACCTTTAGAATTTGAAAGAGTATTCCAGTCAACATTGTCAAAAGCTTTCTCTAAGTCTACAAATGCTAGAAACGTACGTTTGCCTTTCCTTAATCTTTCTTCTAAGATAAGTCGTAAGGCCAGTATTGCCTCACGTGTTCCAGTATTTCTACGGAATCCAAACTGATCTTCCCCGAGGTCGGCTTCTACTAGTTTTTCCATTCGTCTGTAAAGAATTCGTGTTAGTATTTTGCAGCTGTGGCTTATTAAACTGATTGTTCGGTAATTTTCACATCTGTCAACACCTGCTTTCTTTAGGATTGGAATTATTATATTCTTCTTGAAGTCTGAGGGTAATTCGCCTGTTTCATACATCTTGCTCACCAGATGGTAGAGTTTTGTCAGGACTGGCTCTGCAAAGGCCGTCAGTAGTTCCAATGGAATGTTGTCTACTCCGGGGGCCTTGTTTCGACTCAGGTCTTTCAGTGCTCTGTCAAACTCTTCACGCAGTATCGTATCTCCCATTTCATCTTCATCCTCTTCCATTTCCATAATATTGTCCTCAAGTACATCGCCCTTGTATAGACCCTCTATATACTCCTTCCACCTTTCTGCTTTCCCTTCTTTGCTTAGAACTGGGTTTCCATCTGAGCTCTTGATGTTCATACATGTGGTTCTCTTATCTCCAAAGGTCTCTCTAATTTTCCTGTAGGCAGTATCTATCTTACCCCTAGTGAGATAAATATGGGTAGCGTACCATAACAGGTGATAAGAAACATCTAGCGCTCAATTGAGTAGCTTTTTTTTCTGTAACTTCGAAACGAACCGTTTCCGCTCATGGGTGCAAAATTTGATCGACTACATCATCTCTACAACCTCTGGAAGTGTGTAACATGAATTGTGCGACACCCTGTAAGTAAACTTAGTGACGAAACTACATCGGTAAGAGCGCGTGGACTATCTTCTCTCGTCCCGTTAACAATGCTTGTGTTATGTAGGCAATAATAACCACCCGTCGTTGTTGCTTCGAGAAATTGTGAACTATGGATGCAAAGACGTTCATACTGGAACATATTCAGTGTCTGTCTACTAAACTGTGTATATATCATTCAGTATGAACTGTGGGTATGACCAGGCTTAGATACAATGTGGTAGATGGACGGGGGTGGGGGCAAAATTGTCAAGGGGCATGAGGAAATTTACCACCTTTTTTTTACCACCAGCAGATATCATGTTTTGGGTCCAACTAAGGACACTCTTTTGAAATCAAAAGTCTTACCAGTTCGCTGAAACATTAAAGTTAATTTATTCAGTTGTATTTTTGACTAGATATAACAATAATTGCCTCGGTTTTTGTTCTAGGCAGATGAAAGTTTGTTTCTGATGTTTCAAAACTGAGTTATATGTCTAGCAGTGTGGTGTGAAAATGTAGCCTCTTTAAGTAGCGCACTCGAGATCACTGTTATTCCCTACCATCTTTGCCTTCAAAACCATCTGTTACTTTTGGTGAAACAGTAGCATTAACAGCACTCACATGGTTAACTTATCACGTGGTTTTTTTAGTAACACCCTATCCTTTATGTGCAATAGAAAATTTCGCAGTGCGTATTGTGCAATAAAGGCTGTCATTGTTACTCTCATTACACAGTTTCGAAAATTTGTATTCCTGTTGCTGGTTAATATTAACTACACACTTTCTTTTGCCCATTCCTAAACGATAACACAAAGAACAAATACGGATTAAATGATCAAAAACGTGTCGAGTTACTTCACTCACGAAAACAAAATAAACACATTGCCCCTGTTGTGTTGCCAAATGACTGAAAGAAAAGTTGTAGCGGTATCTGCGAGACGAACACCAGGACGTGCGGCCCAGTTAAGATCATCTTACAAAGAAAAAAAAAAAAAAAGAAGAAGTTCTGTACTAACTACTGATGAAGCAAATTATCATCCTTACATTAAACTTTCTGCGTTTATTATTATTATTACTAAAATTCCAAGCATCTGTGGCACGTTAGCCATGGGACTAACTGCAAATTACATTTCTTTGGGGTCGGGGTAAGAGAGAGACCGAAACCAAGCCCGAGATCCGCGCCTGATATTGACCAGAAAGCTTTACCAAGTCTCAGTTACGGAGTAAATGTCAATATTGTGTAACTGATACAATAACATACAGTATCTTGGGCCATGCTTAAAAAAACACTGAGGTTGATATGTTTAGCTCTCCACGTTATAACCAATATACGGGGCTCAACGGCGTCCATACGGTAGCGTGTAAGGGAGGGAGCTAGATCTATGGGTATGAAGATTTTTAATATTCTGAAAGACGAATGGCAAGTTGTAAGTAGTCCTAAAAAGTTCCAGTTCCGACTCGGTGAAAAACCTGCTTAATACCGACTTCTAAATACTTTTTCTTGACTACACTATATATTTTTTCCATTCCCTGAGTATGAGCGCCCTTGATGAGGCTACACTATAACCCACTGTCAACACAACCTGTCTTTGCATAAAAATGTGTAACAGCAAACTAATAATGTCAGTTTTATGTTCTACATCTGTCTGCGCACTTGTGACGTTACACGTTATGTTAGTTTGTCTAGGGTCAACGACCACGTCATATGCGGGTGTGTTGAACCGACACGATTGAAATAACAAATATTCTGTACAGTAAAAGACACTTAATTGGGATAAAATTACCATATCAGATAACTGATGTAACGTACGCGTACCTCGCAATTTAAAATTGAACAAGATTTTTATTCCATTTTTAGGGAAACAGACGATGAGTATGATACTCAAGGTTTGTAGTAATTTCCGACAGTCAAAGTCAACAGCAGATTGTTACTGATTTTTAGCAGTGGCATAGAAACTGGCAGCCAAAGGAGAACTTACTAATGTCAGATAAATTTCGCTTCAAAATCGTTTAAAAATGTTTCGTTTACAATGGTTTATTTGAGGCTAAGACAATGAGTATTGCAATACACGTTGTTTGTGTGCATTGGACGTTACCCCGGTTTCGTGTTCTGCAACAGATTTTGCCTGAGGCTTGCGCACTATCTCAAGTTACCTGTAAGAGGCTGCACAAAGTTTCACCGAGAACAGAATGAATTCACTCAGGAAAAAGCAGTTGCTATTTATCCTTAACGAAAATTTTAATGGACCACCGCTGTCTTCCCGCTTCTCCCACGTTAAGATTATCAAAAAACCATAAATAGCCCATGTCCACACACTGTTTGGCCACAGGGGCAAAGTATCACTTTCTGAAATGTAAATCTGACTGAAGGATCAGGGGACTGATGACCTCAGAAGTTAAGTCCCATAATGCTCAGAGCCATTTGAACTGAAGGATTACAGAAACGAACCCCAGACCAACTTAACGCCAATCTAACCAGTGGCATTGTCGCTCTCATTCCACGCACTCATTTCCGGCTGTTTTTTTGAGGAAACTATTCCGGACTTAGAGGCACGTTGGAAGTCCTTGCCTGTCAACAGTCCTGAATCCTTATGTAGGAAACAAGGAATTACACAACTTTTTAAGGCTATGCACATACACCATAATTACTGTCTCTTACAACAAATAATGCCTCAAAAATATTTAGCATTATGCTCCTTCGGTTTGCTCAAGTCTCACTTATCTATCGGAATATAAAGCATATGTATGTTTATTTTATACAAGAGCAGCCAAGTCTATGCAGTATCGCTGTGGTCTTCGTTGTTAATACCGCTAGAACTGAACAACTCGTGTCAGTACGGAATTTGGGAATTAACTGCATCTCATTATCCGCAAGGTTCTATTTTTAAGTCCCTTGCATTTCCTCCTGTTTATTAATGACGCTTCATCTGTTACATTTGTCAGTTGGTAAGTTTGCTTTGTTTGCAGACCATACGAACACTGCAAATAAACCACGAAGGAAATGTAGTTTTACTAAGAGGTAATGAATTTTTTTGTTGCTGGTTAGGCTGCCACTGCAGCAACAGAAACCTTTATGTTCTCATTGGCATGCGTACAGAGTAAGATGCATAATGTTTAGCTTACTGTAATTCCATAACGTCTCACTGAATAATAATAGCCGCGACTAGACAAGTCAAGGTCAATTTTTCCGAGTCCGGAAAGCGTGCAATATGAATTACTAGCGACTTGAATCGAAGAACACCCCATAGTTGCGTGTGCGAAGAACTGACTGTACTAACTACCGCTTCCTTACATATTTAATCCACACCGCAATTTGTTGTGAATGATATACTTCCGTTCAAAACCGACGGCTCAATTCACGGAATCAGTACAATAAATAAATGCAATCCACATAAAGAAAATCCGCTTGCTTTCGTATAGAACGGTGATCCAAATTTACATTTTCAATAACCTACTGACAGGCTCACGAAGCTAATGTATTAATAACATATAGTTTAAGAGAAGCATGAAATATTTATCGATCGTCCATTCCTACTCCATTCACGAATCCATTAGCAGAGCTTATCTATGTGCATGTTATTGACAAAATCAGGTAGTGAGCGAGACTTCTGCAGAGCTTCGGCGCATTAATGCTACCAATGATAACAGATACTGTAAACTGAATTCTTATAATAGTTGGCTACAACACCAGAAGGATTAATTTTTACAATTTCGTTTTTACATGTAACACTGTGATAAATTTTGAAATTAGATATGAAAATGTGTACAAAGGATACAATTTATTCCACATTCTTGAGGACCACTTCCCTCGTCGTAAGTAGAAAAAATATTAAGGTATTAACTCTTGTGTAAAAATGTATTGCCTATTTGGCTTTAATGATATGGATCTCCTCTATGTATTCTGCAAATCAATGTAAAAATGTGTGGAACAGCGCATCTCTTATTTCACCAACTTTATATCAACGTTGTTTCTAGTTCCATTCAGAAATTGAGAATGGGAACGTGCACTAAATTCACGCTTTGTGCAAGTTACTTTTAACCGAACTCAATCTTCACGCTCAAGAGTCGATACGAAGCAACAAATAGTTGCACAGAGAACCGGTTCGATAACTTTCTAAGCAGGTTTTCGCAAGACACACAGCGTCGTTCACCGAAGGGTCGAGTAGTTAAGAATCTTCAACATTCCTGTTCGGCTACCATGCCAGCGACCTTTGAAGCTGCCGTCCTTCGTATATGCCCGTACATCGTCTGTTAGAGCGAACTGAAGCAGAGAAGCGGACCTACAAACTTTAACAATATTCCAGTACTGATGAACAAACAAATTCAACTGGTTATTTACTACATATACTACAATTTAAAATACTGTTCTAAAATTTAAAAAGGATATCACGTGGCTTGGAAGCGTTTTATGGTAAAAACTACAAGTACGTATCGCAGAGGAAGAAAGTTTCATATGTGCATAACAAGAAACTTTTTTTTAATTTAGCATTACAGTATCGCCTAAAAAAAACCAACTCAAAATATGAGCAGTTTCGGACTTACGAACGGTCCACTGGGATTCATATTTAGCCCCGTCAGAACCAACTTGTCTGTTCAGAAACTAAGCACTCTCCTTATATCTTACTATTTTTGAATTGTGGGGGCTACTTAGTTTCTAAAACGACGACTTGTCTTGTAAAATGGACTGATTTGAAGATCGCAAGAAAAACAGGAACATGTACTATTTGAAAATAAATTAATAAATCAGAAATCTAGCAATGCCAGTAACAGAGTAACAGTTCTTCTGAATATATACACAGGTTCTGCCTCCTATTTATAGTACAGTTACTGCGATAATCGAGAACCAACGATTTTCCCGCCAAATTTAGCTCACGGGGATCAAATTTCATCCGTGTCACAAATGTGGCACCCAACAGGATACCTAGCAAGAAAGCAAATTACGAACACTTTGCGACACTGATTTATATCAAGACAAATATTAATTTCTGATAAAATCAAATTTTCCTTTGTTGATAAGAGGGCCAGTAGTTATGCTACTGTGTGAACGATGAAAGGTCGTATCTATGCAAATGTTCAAAGTGGAGTTAATAGGAGTCCTGGAACATGTTCCGGAAGAATTTGATGCTATCACAGGAACCATACGCGCACAAAAAATTGTATTAAATCATTACGCAAGGAAACATACATATATTAAAAGGCGGAATTGAGGATATTAGCCGCTAAACTAAGGTTCCTCCTCAATAAACGTGCCACATTACACCCGAACTGGCAGCATCAGAAGGTTTTGGGGTTTGCTGCTAACCGCGCTCGTTGGACAGGCTACGAACCGAGCGGCTCTCCGTTGCTCTCCGGGAAGTGACCTTGGACGATAGAAAACACACAGCACCGCAACGCAACGCTCTCTTGCGTCGAGTTTCCTGTACCTTCTCACGCTCTCAGAAGCGCGTACGCGTATCTGAAAAAAGCAGCACAGATGGGAGAACGGCGAGAAACGCAGTTTTTAAGATACGCTGTTACAAATTTAAAATACTGCACAGCGTCGTACTTGCCAGCGGATCTGATCCGACCAACACACACACAAACTGACATGTCAGCGACTAATTTCATAAAAACGGACAAAATGGAAAGCGAACGAACGTAGATTCATTACAAGTAGTTGAGCATCAGACAAACACGATGCTTAGCACTAACGATATGACTATATGTTTTAGTTGTAACAGGTTCTACAGCCGAAATACCCCCTTTTTTTTACGACAATCTGCGTCACAGGCTTTTATATTTTGAGTTACAATGTCATTTTATTTTGTCGTTTTCACTGCTGCACAGTATCAGCTGCGCAGCTAATATCAAGAGTCAAACTGACGTTCGGGCTACAGCGAACATTTATGTTGCTGATACGTCGTTAATATGCAATTAAGTTGGGGGACTTGATAATGACGTAACACCGAGTGTTTGTTGATAAGGTGCGAGGTAGCATACCACAAGCAGGTATACATAAGTGTGAAGAGATACACATGAATATCTCAGTGTATCTCCCGAATGGTTACACCAGCGATATTTTAAAGGATAGAAATGATAGCCAATTGATCAGTAGTCCGAGTAAATCAATGGTGGGACAGTCTTCATCGAACCCCAATATGACCCCAGCATTTTATTATGGAGGAGTTAATCAACCCTTCGGTTCCTTCCTCTGTTATACTTGGCTATTGTGGCGGAATTCTGTACTGAACACTTGACCTATTCGAAATTCCCCTTCAGCCGCGAGGTGAAGGACGGAGAAATCACGAACTGTTGCCAGCAGTCGAGTTCGCTGGCTCAGTAACATGCACGAATGTAATTAAGAAACAACAATCACAACGCAGAACAACATGCGGTTTGCAACATAACGTAAAATATTTCGGAACGGGTGCGGAAGATTTCGGTTGGTGTTTGTAAACACAGTCGACTAGGTACCGCCATCATAGTTTACCTGTGGCTGAAACGAAGAGGGCGACGACGCAAAACGCCTCTACGATCGCCGACGTCACCATCCTGGCCGTCATCTCGGTCGTCGTGTGTGGAGGTCCGTGGCACAAAACCTTCCACCGGTTGCGCACTAGTATGTCAGCACGGCAGCGGGAACGCGCACTGAGCACTCGCCGGCTACGGGCACTAACACGTCATCACACGCTGCGCGTCAGCGAGCAACTGAAGGCGAAGTACCCGCCAGGCAGCGGAGGCGCGACCGCGGCGCGCTCTGCCGAACCGGCGCGCAACTAGCGTCAACGTGTCGAGGCGTTTAGTACCCGCGGACGTACTGCGCGGCAATTGGCGACGTACTGCCGCCGCGTTCGCGGAAGTGAAGAGGTGTGTTTCTCCTGCGTCTGTGGAACAGTGGAGCGTGCGAAGCAGTGCGGAAACTCACCGCCAGCCGCAGCCCGCTATTCTGACACCTGTGGACGCCTGCACAGCTGACTTCCCTCCAGTGGTCAGAATTAAAGTGCCGCAACACTCGAATTTACAGTGTGGGCTTTAGCTATCACACGGCAGGGAAACTTGGTGGATATGCTAAAGCGTTAACGCGGAACCGATTTACGCTGAAAAAAAAGTTGTAATTACTGTCACCAGGGGCAATTATGGCGCTGTAGACTGTTTGTGACAGTATCACATCCATGCTGTCATTTGACAAACCATATCGTGAGTGAACAGTACGGATCTCGAGAAGGGAGACCGTGCGCTGTTACTGAAATTGTTTGATGTGAACGGTAGCAATTGCAGGAAATAAGGAAGCGTCCGATTCCACCCGTCTGCTTTGACCCATGACGTCACGGTATGGCGGAAACGACCATCCACTACGACTTCCATATGGCACCTATGACCTCATTACGTAAACATGAGAACAAACATGAAAATACATCGAAAAATCAACACATACACCTTCCACAAAAAACCTAATCAAACTAACGGGACAAGTGTGGGAAATTGGAGGTTTTTTGGTGGGGAGAAACTAAATATAAATACAAGCCACTACACCAAACGACAAAAAACACTAAAATAACACGATCCCACAACCTTTCCACTGGAATCGATCACTTCCCTTGACCTATAAAGGTTAACAGAAACTACCGATACCACACTATAAATCTCAAAATTTTCACTCAATCCTACCACAAAAGAAAACACCTAGAAAATCAAACTTGAAATCGAACACTTCCCTTGACCTATATAGGTTAACAGCAACTACCGATACCACAATATAAATCTCAAAAATTTCACCACCACGTTCATTTCAAAGTCACGCGCTGCCTAGCACGAAACCAAGTCCACACTACTCATATGATTATTGTTAATATTTTTTTAGAAAGGAGATAAGGAACTTTATTGTCTATAACACAACATACAGTCACCATTGATCTTATTTTACAATTGCCATTTCCGACTTTGGCCCATATAAAAAGGTACTCATCAGAATTTAATTTCTTCTTCTTCCTCACAGACAAAATGAATGGCATACTGGGAACCAATGTACCATAAGGCTGTTTAGCCAACAGTCCTGTAGTCTCAGCAATACTCAACGTGCCTCAGCAATGCCTCTGCGGCGGATAGGTTACCGTCATCGCTGGCGGCGCAGTGTACCTGTGTATCGGAGCTTAAAAGCAATTAATATTGACTTGGCTGGACAGTTTAATAAACAGCAATTAACTGGAGGTCCCAATGTGTTTCGTGGACTGCGTCTGAACTTCACTTGTGATGTACAAGCTGTGTTTGGAGGCTCAAAATGGCTTACCTTGGCTGTGGTTTGGGGCAATCACGCAGACTATGGTGGCCTTGGAAGCATTTCCAGATGTCAATATTATTGCTTGGAAGACGTGGAGTATTGCTGAGACTACAGGACTGTTGGCTAAACAGCCTTTTGGTACATTGGTTCCCAGTATGCCACTCATTTTGTCTACGAGGAAGAAGAAATTAAATGCTGATGAGTACCTTTTTATATGGGCCAAAGTCGGAAAGTAGCGGTCGCAGCTGCGCGCTGTGCAAGCTGTGTTTGGAGGCTCAACATGGCTTACCTTGGCTGTTATTTGGGGCAATAAAGTTCCTAGAAAACCAAACTTGGAATCTAACACTTCCCTTGACCTATATAGATCAACAGCAACTACTAATACTACACTATAAATCTCAAAAATTTCACTGCCACCACACTTAATGCTACCACAAAAAAAAAAAAAAACCTAGAAAATCAATATTGTAATCGAACACTTCCCTTGACTTGTTATCCTTACGACATCCCCACATACAGCCGTCCCTGGTCAGAGACGCCTGAACTTTAGTAAGCCTCATTTCTTCACGACACACTGAACACTTCACGACTTCAGACAACAGGCCGAATAGCTGAAGAAATTTTATTAGAGACGACGCACTGTCCCTCATCATTGCCGACAGCCAAAATCTGTTGATCTTGTCAGTCATATCCACACCTACCAAAGACATAAACAAAGCAATTTTCCAAAATTCACACACGATGAACACAATAACGTCGACATAACAAAACCAAAATCGTGAACTCACTGAAAAATATTCCGCTGAAAGCACAGTCACTACCGATATCACACATATGCAATGCTACCACGCAAGTGAACCCCATACGCGACATAACACGCTTCCCATAAACACACCACCAGAGAGAACCAACGACCGCAACAATACTCCACCTATAAACACGCCACACACGCAAACTAAACCAAAAAAATCACCTAACACACGACACATAAACACACCACCAGAGAGGACCACCGATCACATCAAAACGACACCTGCAAACACGCCACTCTCACAAACTAAACTCGGCGCAGTCGTGACGTCACACACCTCTACAGCCTTACGTCACGGGTCAAAGCCGACGGGTGGGATCGGACGCTTCTGTCGACCCCAATTACAGTGCTGTATAGAGAATCGCCGACGGAAAGGCCTGAGGAGATGCCCGATATCATTAAATGGTATAAAGAAGATGATCATGGAATTCGCACATACGGGTGAGCTTGGTGTGGCACCTGGAAAAGGGAGGCATTCGATCCTGGTGGAAATTATTGACGAGACTGCTGTTGCTGTTAAGGGCGGTAGGATGTCAAACGGGCCGACTTGCAGCAGGAGAGGCAACTTGGAGCAGGAGAGGCACCACAGGACATTTTAATTTCCACTGATTATACTTTTACAAATAAATTCATAAAACTTTGTAAGAATGGCCAGGAAGGATTCACACTCATAGTAAGTGGAAGTTCAAAAACATAACAAAATATTTTTCTTTTACATGTGAAATTTCACCAATTTTTTCACTTACTATTAGCTGCATTTGTCGCTATAGGTACTTCATAAGTAAGAGAGACTTTGCGATGAATTTTGCACAGCATACAAACCATACTTACAGGTGTATGAAACTGAAGAATTTTTCAAATCTATTAAAAAATGTGGTAAAAATTGATAATTAACTATAAAATTTGAGGTTTTTCTAAACATGAAGTTTAAAATGTAACAGCTCATTCAATTTTTCTATAAATTAAACAAATTCAAGAGTTTCATACACCTGTAAGTATGGTTTGTATGCTGCACAAATTTCATCAAAGAATCTCTCTTACTTATGAAGAAAAGTGTACCTACAGCAACAAATGCAGCCAATAGTAAATGGAAAAATGATGAAATTTCCCGTGTAAAAAAAACTATTTCTTTATGTTTTTGAACTGCCACTGCTGTAAGTGTGAATTCTGAATCCTTCCTGGTCATGCCGACAAAATTTTACGAAATTATTTACAAAAATATAGGCAGTGGAAATGAAAATGTCCTGTGGTGCCTCTCTTGCTCCAAGACGGCCCATTTGACGTCCAACCCCCCACCCCCCCTACCCCCTAACCAACCATGCAGCACGCGCTGTGGTTAGTGCCAGTGCTCGCGCAGTGTCACGAGAATTGTACATGCCGTGGCCAACAGTACGGAAGATTTTACTGTCTATATTACGCTCCAGATGGTGCAGCAACCGAAACTTCATTATCTGCAGCAAAGTTCTGAACAGGCTCTTCGGTTTCTAGCACTGGTCGAAGTTGACGACATGTCACGGGCAATATTCTATGGAGTGAAGAGTCACATTTTAAAATTTTTGTAAATTTGTGGTAACATCTTATGGGAGCAAACTGCTGGGGACGTTCTAAAATCTGTAAGATGGCACTCCAGGTTACTGAATTGGACTCCTGGGAGGTGTTGAAAAAAAAATTATATATATATATATATATATATATATATATATATATATATATATATATATATATATATATATATATATATATACAGGGTGTTTCAAAAATGACCGGTATATTTGAAACGGCAATAAAAACTAAACGAGCAGCGATAGAAATACACCGTTTGTTGCAATGTGCTTGGGACAACAGTACATTTTCAGGCAGACAAACTTTCGAAATTACAGTAGATACAATTTTCAACAACAGATGGCGCTGCGGTCTGGGAAACTCTATAGTACGATATTTTCCACATATCCACCATGCGTAGCAATAATATGGCGTAGTCTCTCAATGAAATTACCCGAAACCTTTGACAACGTGTCTGGCGGAATGGCTTCACATGCAGATGAGATGTACTGCTTCAGCTGTTCAATTGTTTCTGGATTCTGGCGGTACACCTGGTCTTTCATGTGTCCCCACAGAAAGAAGTCACAGGGGCTCATGTCTGGCGAATAGGGAGGCCAATCCACGCCGCATCCTGTATGTTTCGGATAGCCCAAAGCAATCACACGATCATCGAAATATTCATTCAGGAAATTAAAGACGTCGGCCGTGCGATGTGGCCGGGCACCGTCTTGCATAAACCATGAGGTGTTCGCAGTGTCGTCTAAGGCAGTTTGTACCGCCACAAATTCACGAAGAATGTCCAGATAGCGTGATGCAGTAATCGTTTCGGATCTGAAAAATGGGCCAATGATTCCTTTGGTAAAAATGGCGGCCCAGACCAGTACTTTTTGAGGATGCAGGGACGATGGGACTACAACATGGGGCTTTTCGGTTCCCCATATGCGCCAGTTCTGTTTATTGACGAAGCCGTCCAGGTAAAAATAAGCTTTGTCAGTAAACCAAATGCTGCCCACATGCATATCGCCGTCATCAATCCTGTGCACTATATCGTTAGTGAATGTCTCTCGTGCAGCAATGGTAGCGGCGCTGAGGGGTTGCCGCGTTTGAATTTTGTATGGATAGAGGTGTAAACTCTGGCGCATGAGACGATACGTGGACGTTGGCGTCATTTGGACCGCAGCTGCAACACGGCGAACGGAAACCCGAGGCCGCTGTCGGATCACCTGCTGCACTAGCTGCGCGTTGCCCTCTGTGGTTGCCGTACGCGGTCGCCCTACCTTTCCAGCACATTCATCCGTCACGTTCCCAGTCAGTTGAAATTTTTCAAACAGATCCTTTATTGTATCGCTTTTCGGTCCTTTGGTTACATTAAACCTCCGTTGAAAGCTTCGTCTTGTTGCAACAACACTGTGTTCTAGGCGGTGGAATTCCAACACCAGAAAAATCCTCTGTTCTAAGGAATAAACCATGTTGTCTACAGCACACTTGCACGTTGTGAACAGCACACGCTTACAGCAGAAAGACGACGTACAGAATGTCGCACCCACAGACTGCGTTGTCTTCTATATCGTTCACATCACTTGCAGCGCCATCTGTTGTTGAAAATTGTAAGTACTGTAATTTCGAAAGTTTGTCCGCCTGAAAATGTACTGTTGTCCCAAGCATATTGCAACAAACGGTGTATTTCTATCGCTGCTCGTTTAGTTTTTATTGCCGTTTCAAATATACCGGTCATTTTTGAAACACCCTGTATATATAAATGCAAGGGTGCCCTCCAAAATAAAATGATGGAGAAACTTATAATATCTAAAGGAGACATGAATGACAATTACTTTTATTTCAATAAAATGAATGATAAACACATAAAAACCTGACATTAGGATCAGGGAGAAGATGCTAATAATTGCATAAGTGAATTAATTATAATTACGAAGTGTTCAGTGATTTTGATGGAAGCTGAAGAAACGAATTAAAATTTGTGCCATGTCCAGGGCTTGAACGCTGGTATTCTTACTTACTGGGCACATGTGCTACCCAATACGCTACATGAGCAGTGTAGGTAATATACCAGTGATTGCTTTGATGTTAATTGAAAACAGATAGTAGTAAAAAAAAAGAACACATTACACCTGTAATCGGTTCATTAGCGATGAAGTTAGAGTTTTCAGGGTGAAGCTCGAAGTAACAATATTACTATAAAATGATTTTAATGTCCGCACACATCACCTCACGGTTGTGGCGCGATCTCGCCATAATGTTTCAGGCGGAGGCAGAAGTGGCTGTAGGATGAGCCATTGGCAGTACCAAAGAATTTCTCCAGCGGCGAAGTGGCTACTCCCAAATACATCACCGCAGACAGCACAGCAGAATGATGGTGACAGAGGCTCTCGATGATTGAGTGATACCTGCTAAATTGTTAATTAACTCACATTGCCACGTTTTGCATCTCTCCCTGTATGTTGATTGGCTCAGCTCCGGATCTTCTGAGCGCAGACCAATAAAACTGTGAAACGTCCCCTTTGAATAATTATGAATGGCAATGCTGGAAAAACCCTTACGTTATTTGATATTCAAACAGCTGAGCAGAACTGAACGTATTCAGACATTTCTCTCTTTACTTATTCTGATCGTCACTAAACTGACACACAATATTTTTTAGCGCAACGCAGTCTGACTTTCCCTACAAAAGAATGGCCCTGACTTACAATAACCTATACCTTTCATGAATCACTTACCTCACAAAAATCTTCGTTACTTGAACTACTGCAATACAGCGAGCGCTAATACTGCCAGCTAAATAAAAGATTCTAACTACTGAAGGCACTAAGTACTGATAGGCATACTCAGCAAAAGAAAGATTTTGATAGAGAACAAACACTTTATTTACCTTAATAATGTTCGAAAGTCACCATTATATATATATATATATATATATATATATATGACATCCATCTTTGCAAATTTCCTTTTTCTGGCGGACACACGTCCAGATCGTCCGCTTATAGTAACCTCTCAAAACTCTGGCATCTCTCTCCCTACATCCACCACTGCTGGCGGCTCACCTCCAACTGCCCAACGCTACGCGCTGTACACATCCAACTGCCCAACACTACACAAGCGAATATTTCAACAATGAGTCCAACCAGCCACAGACTGCACACAGCGCAGTCAGCGATTTTAATACAGAGCACTACATGGCATTACCAGCATAAAAACCTAAACAGCCTACTTGCAACTGCTCCTTACAAAATATGAGCCTCGTTCCTCTAGCTGCTTCAACAATCACTTACGTCTTATTATCCTCCACATCCATCTCACTCTAAGACCAACGGGGTGCTCTTCGTCGTCACTGTCCCAGATCTCTTTCTAACCTAAAATTTATTTACTTTAGCCAATGCTGGTGGTTTTTGCATTACGTAAACTTATGTTTTCTGCTGGGTCGAAGTGTCCAGCAGTGTCTTATATTTTCAAAGGCCCAGGACAGTGAGATATTTCTTGCTTTCTGTGCTTTCTGGAGAAACGGCCAGTTTTCTACACTTCGAGCACAACGGCGCCCTCTGTTAAAAAACGAGCCTTCTCCATCCACTCCCAGATCGTAAAACGTTTTTGCCAGGAATCTGGTGCACGGGAGATGTTATCTGTCTTTTTATATGAGGCGGTCGGTTGCCTTTTGGTGGAACCAGAAAGAGATGGCTGGTGTGCTATTAAACCTCGGCTCTCCTCGATGGTCCTTCCGTGAACTGACTCTAAGGGGTGGTCGCCTCTACTGCCTCTGGCGATCACGCTTTCTCACTTCTACAAGACATGCAAGTTCGAATTAAATAAGGTTGCTTTAGTCATTTACCGAAAATCACTAGCACTGCTTTCTACCATATTCTTTAGTCTCAGTTAACAATTCAGATGAAATGGGACTTTCATTATGAATGTGCGTGACTTACGTGACTGTTTCCACAAAAAAGGTAGCGTAGCAGACGCTGTTGTCAGAGTGTCATTTCGTCCAAATAGCACCCAAAAGAAACGACGATAAAGAAACAGATGTCCATCCTTAACGTGGTTTGTATGTAATAGTGCACTTGATTTACACAGCTACCGCCTGCGTGTCTCGCTCATATTCAGTGATGTAGTTCTGTCTGTTACTTTGCTGCGCTGTTAAACAAGCTAAAAGGTTAGCTAGTGGGTGCTAAAGCAAATATGGTATTTAACCGAGGCCTCCGGTTTTTGCTAAATTCTGCCGACTGAGAACTGGTGCGAAATGCGACGGAAAAGGAAGCAAGCAAAGAAGATAGGAAATCTAATTTACTTGCCCTTCGAACAAGCACCGTTGTTGTTTCCAGGTTACGGTTGATAGGGTCTGCTGTGTAAATAAAGAAAAAGAATTCGAGGAGAAACTTTCCGTGGAGTAACATTACGGGAGTCATTAGCGGCCGTGCACTACGTTCATCCCAGCTGAACCGTCTTATAAGCAAAGATATGCCTACTACTAGTTATCAGTGACCTAAGCAGCTTGTGTCGTAAGACCACTGGAAGTAGGCCTTTACTTACATAACGTATTTTGTTGTTTAATAGTGCGCTTCCGGATGTCGCTGAGCTGTTTTTCCATTTTTTGCACAGTATTTCAACGACCGGTCGTCGAGTCGAAATAGTGTACATAAAATGGGAAAGAACAGCTCGGCAGAACACCTTGCAACCCACTATTAATTGATAGTACTGAAAAGAACGGAGATATCACATTTTGTTGTTATTCTACGGCAAATGAAAAAGATTACACATGCTAAAGCATTGAAAGTGTTAATTTTCTTTGCTAACCACTGTGCTAAAAATTTAACCCAACCAGTTTTCGTATCAAATTTGACTGTACAGTCGGTTTCGTTGTGTGCCAGTTGTGGGCACATGGACATTTATCGTTCGTACACGCTTAGTTCTATATTATACACCACAGTGAAGCCAGTGTACAGTAGCTGACATAAACAATAAGACACAGATATTCGTTTTAGCTTCAGTTCTTTTAGTCAGTTATTTACAATTCATAATTTCATTACTATAATGGTACATTTAATTTGTTGTGTGTAATATTTTTCATCAGTATACCTTATCTAGGTAGTATTTTTCAATAATGCTTCATTTTTACTGAATCTACTTACAAAATAATACAATTTGCTAAATCTTCGAAGAAAGCAATGACAAAGGATGGAGGGGGAGACTGCTTTGGCAGTTCTGCAGGTACCTCTGTATGTATTTTTTTTTTTGGGGGGGGGGGAGGGGGTCATCGGTGTTCTGATTGGTTTGATGCGGCCCGCCACGAATTCCTCTCCTGTGCTAACCTCTTCATCTCAGAGTAGCACCTGCAACCTACGTTTTCAATTACTTGCTGGATGTATTCCAATCTCTGTCTTCCTCTCCAGTTTTTGCTTTCTACATCTCTCTCTAGTACCATGGAAGTCATTCCCTCATGTCATAACAGATGTCCTATCATCCTGTCCCTTCTCCTTATCAGTGTTTTCCACATATTCCTTTCCTCTCCGATTCTATGCAGAACCTCCTCATTCCTTACCTTATCAGTCCATCTATTTTTCAACATTCGTCTGTAGCAACCATCTCAAATGCTTCGATTCTCTTCTGTTCCGGTTTTCCCACAGTCCATGTTTCACTACCATACAATGCTGTACTCCAGACGTACATCCTCAGAAATTTCTTCCTCAAATTAAGGCCGGTATTTAATATTAGTAGACTTCTATTGGCCAGAAATGCCTTTTTTGCCATAGCGAGTCTGCTTTTGATGTCCTCCTTGCTCCGTCCGTCACTCGTTATTTTACTGCCTAGGTAGCAGAATTCCTTAACTTCATCTACTTCGTGACCATCGATCCAGATGTTAAGTTTCTCGCTGTTCTCATTTCTACTATTTCTCATTACCTTCGTCTTTCTTCGATTTACTCTCAGTCCATACTCTGTACTCATTAGACAGTTCATTCAGCAGATCATTTAATTGAAACTTCCTGGCAGATTAAAACTGTGTGCCCGACCGAGACTCGAACTCGGGACCTTTGCCTTTCGCGGGCAAGTGCTCTACCAACTGAGCTACCGAAGCACGACTCACGCCCGGTACCCACAGCTTTACTTCTGCCAGTACCTCGTCTCCTACCTTCCAAACTTTACAGAAGCTCTCCTGCGAACCTTGCAGAACTAGCACTCCTGAAAGAAAGGATATTGCGGAGACATGGCTTAGCCACAGCCTGGGGGATGTTTCCAGAATGAGATTTCCACTCTGCAGCGGAGTGTGCGCTGATATGAAACTTAATGCATCAACATTACAACGTTTAATGTCACCGAAGGTTGTTTTGACTTTCCTGTATGCTGAGTAAGTCCTACCGACAATAATTTCTTTTTCGATTTCTTCACATTTTTCATGCAGCAATTTCATCTTGGCTTCCCTGCACTTCCTATTTATTTCATTCCTCAGCGACTTGTATTTCTTTATTCCTGAGTCTCCCGGAACATTTTTTTTGTACTTCCTCCTTTCATCGACCAATTGAAGTATATTTTCTGCTACCCATGATTTCTTCGCAGTTACCTTCCTTGTATCTACGTTTTCCTTCCCAACTTCTGTTATCGCCTTTTTTAGGGATGTCCATTCCTCTCCAACGGTACTGCCTACTGAGCTTTTTCTTATTTCTGTATCTGTAGCCTTAGAGAACTTCAAGCGTGTCTCGCCATTCCTTTGTACATCCGTATCCCACTTCTTTACGTATTGCTTCTTCCTGACTGATGTTTCAAACTTCAGCCTTCTCTTCATCACTACTCTGTGTATGTTACTTTGACAAACAAAGAAAAAAAATGAATAACGAAACCTGAAGCGTTTTGTTAATTGGAACAGATATCGTCGGTTAGAATACATTATTATGCACATAACTCTCCCTTTTACCTCCAGATATGTGCCCCTACCTAACCGTTGCACATCCCTGAATTGTTTTTGGTCGTTTCTGATTTCAGCTTCAGATAAACTCGGGGTCTCAACCTTTGTAACATGTCCGTGGCGTACATACTGCCTGTATATTCGCCTAGGTTTCCCCAGGAACTCAGATTCGATGATTTCCAACTAACTTAAAGTCGACAGCAGTAGAAAATTATTTAATTTTCCTGTGGGCAATACCCTGCAGAATCCTTTCTCTGGGCTGATTTGAACTGTGTTAGGTACCGATTTACCACAGCTACAAATCGCCAGGAGAAACGCATTACTGATCGTATTTTTCAAGCAGCCGACAGATCTCATGGCTTTTAAAGTAGATAATTGACAATGCGTGTTAAGTTGGTTCACATTTCTTTTTGTTACTAAGGCTACGGGCTTTTAACACGTTCTAAGAAGATCCAAGATAGGAGGAGGTGCGATTTTATTTACGATGAGTCATTAGGACTGGTATATAATTGCACTACACAGAATTTGAAATCCATTTGCGATAAACACATTAAAAATCAACGGCTGATGCTGCCCTTCCTCCTATCTTGGACCTCAATACGGTCGTGGAACAAGCTGTTCCTGATGGAAACAAAACTGACGTTTTAGGAAGATGATAGATAAACGCAAACGTGTTGTTCCAACGATCGAATACAAATGGGAAATAGGTAAGTTCGAAAAGACCGAATCTGCAGTACAACTTTAAGAGGATTTTGGGATGGGTCCCTTAAGTAATAAAAAATATTAAGCAATTTTTGCAAGCAAAGCTGTTAGCCAAACAGGATGGCCACAGCGTAAGAGACTGACAACTTCAACTTACGCGAAATTGGACGAAGCGCTTCACTTGTAGCTCCAGCAGAAGAGGGGGGGAGCAGTTCCCATACTAGATCCGATGTTAATAAGGAAAGCAAGAGAGTTCCAAGGAGCTTTGAAGACTGACTGAAATTTTAAAGCTTCATCAAGATGGTTTATTCCGGTCACTCTCGCTACAAGACTCAAGAAATTGCTGTTTAAGGATGGAAATAGTTAACAAAGAGGAAGCTGAAGATTTCTGCGACGAATTATTCATATACATCGAACGGAACAGTTTTCCCCCGGAACGGATTTACAGCGCCAATAGAACTGGACTGCACTGGAAGGGCAAGCCCACATGAACTTTAGCCTTTCGGAGTGAAGCGCATGGTAATTTTGGATTATTTCAGTTGTCTGTGCAGCCTCTGGTCTGCAGTCAGTCACCCGCATATTCGTGAGTTTGCAGTTAACCCTCAGCCTTTTTGCAGATAATGTAATTATTTTTAATGAAGTGCTTTCTGAAAAGAGCCGTCAGAGATTAGTAATAATTAAAGTGGTGCAAACACGTAAATCTCCATCTGTACTACGAAATATCGAACGCGTGTATGTCGGAGAGTATTTTAGGTACCATTATCATTTCTTCACTTCTCTTTTCCACTCGCGCATGGGTAGAATGAGAGTTGCTGAACTTTTGTATCGTCTCTAACTGGCATCTTGCTTTAAATGATCAGCAATGCTTATCATAAAACACTAAAAGTAATATCCTACGACTGCAATATCAGCGAGTCACGACTGGAATCATACAAATACCTGGATGTATCGGTTTGTGGGGAAAATGAAACAGAATGATCCCATAGGCGGGTGAGAAACAGAGGCTGTATACAAAACACTAGCGCGACCCATTCTAGAATACTGGTCGAGTGTAGGGATCAAAACCAAAATTTAACATATACAAGAAAGAGCTGCACGATTGGTCTGAAGTTTGACAGCCCTGTACGTACCACTCCCATAGAGACCGCGAAGAGAAGATTAGGTTAATTATACAGTGCACACAGCCATTTAAGCATTCTTAAGCGGAACATCTCGCACTGTTGTTTGTTGTTCAGTGACCGTGAATGATTGCCACAACAGCCATTGTAGAAGATGGAGCTAGGCGCTGCATAGACAAGCCTTGTCTCCTTATGAACGCGATTTCAGTTTCGGAAATGGATTTTGAATGACAGTTTTCCTGTATAAGGAAAAATATTGGAGATTTTAGAGGGTTCCACAAGATGGAAACCAAACTCGTCATCCGCTGAGGCAACAGAGCATCACATTCATAAGAGACACGGGCTTTATACTCCATCTTCTCCAGTGACGATCACGGCAATCAGTTGCAATTACTGAATAACTAATGACATTGCGAGACGTTCCGCTGCCGGTCTGTCAGCCGGCAAAGTCGCTTTTGCTGCTGAAAGATTGGCCCAGTAGCAGGAGCCAGCGTCTATAATTTCGACGCTGTATAGCATCTTTGGACAACGTTCCAGATATCGCTTAGTATGCAACTTTTGATCTACCAAGTACCCTCTACAAACACTAGAAGTTTGTAACATGTGTTGTTAAACCTCCTGTATATGTACGCTGAAGAGCCAAAGAAACTGGTACACCTGCTTAATATCGTGCAGGACCCCTTCGAGCACGCAGAAGTGCAGCAACACGGCGTGGTATGGACTCGACTGATGTCTGAAGTACTGCTGGAGGGATCGACACCACGAATCCTGCAGGGCTGTCCATAAATCCGTAAGAGTACGAGGGGGTGGAGATTTCTTCTGAACAGCACGCTGCAAAGCATCCAACATATGCTCAATAAGGTTCATGTTATGGCAGTTTGGTGGCCAGCGGAAGTGTTTAAACTCAGAAGAGCGCTCCTGGATCCACTCTGTACCAATTCTGGACGTGTGGAGTGTCGCACTGACCTACTGGAAAGTCCGTCAGAATACACAATGGACATGAATGGATGCAGGTGATCAGGCAGGATGCTTACGTACGTGTCCCCCGTCAGAGACGTATCTAGACCTATCAGGGGTCCCATATCACTCCAACTGCACACGTCCTATACTATTTCAGAGCCTCCACCACATTGAACAGTCCCCTGCCGACCGCAGGGCCCATTATTCATTAGTTTGTCTTCCTACCCGTACACGTCCATGCCCTCGATACAATTTGAAACGAGACTCGTCAGACCAGGTAACTTGTTTCCAGTCTTCAACAGTCCAATGTCGGTGCTGACGGGCCTATGCTAGGCGTAAGGCGTCGTGTCGTGCAGTCATCAAGGGTACACTAACGGGCCTTTGGCTCCGAAAGCCCATATCTATGATGTTTTGTTGAACGGTTCCCTCGCTGCCACTTGCTGATGGCTCAGCATTGAAATCTGCAGCAATTTGCGGAAGGGTGGCACTTCCGTCACGTTGAACGATTCTCTTCAGTCATCCTTGGTCCCGTTCTTGCAGGATCTTTTTCCGGCCGCAGCGATGTCGGAGATTTGATGTTTTTCTGTATTCCTGACGTTCATGGTACACTTGTGAAATGGTCGTAGGGGAAAATCCCCACTTCATCGCTACCTTGGAGATGCTGTGTCCCATCGCTCGTGCGCCGACTATAACACCACGTTCAAGCTCACTTAAATCTTTATAACCTACCATTGTAGCAGCCGTAACGGATCTGACAACTGCTCCAGACACTTGTGTCTTAGGCGATTTACATATGTCTGTATTTGTGTACGCATGCCTATACCAGCTTCTGTGGCGCTTCAGTGTATAGAGGATGGTCCATTGATCGTGACCGGGCCAAATATCTCACGAAATAAGCATCAAACGGAAAAACTACAAAGAACGAAACTCGTCTAGCTTGAAGGGAGAAACCAGATGGCGCTATGTTTGGCCCGCTAGATGGCGCTGCCATAGGTCAAACGGATATCTCCTGTGTTTTTTAAAATAGGAACCCCCATTTTTATTACATATTAGTGTAGTACGTAAAGAAATATGAAAGTTTTAGTTGGACCACTTTTCTCGCTTTGAGATAGATGGCGCTGTAATAGTCACAAACATATAAGTACGTGGTATCACGTAACATTCCGCCAGTGTGGACGGTATTTGCTTCGTGACACATTACCCTTGTTAAAATGGACCGTTTACCAATATCGGAAAAGGTCGATATCGTGTTGATGTATGGCTACTGTGATAAAAATGCCCAACGGGCGTGTGCTATGTATGCTGCTCGGTAACCTGGACGATATCATCCAAGTTCAGGACCGTTCACCGGATAGTTATGTTATTTAAGGAAACAGAAAGTGTTCAGCCACATGTGAAACGTCAACCATGACCTGCAACAAATGATGATGCCCAAGTAGGGGTTTTAGCTGCTGTCGCGGCTAATCCGCACATCAGTAGCAGACGAATTGCCCGAGAATCGGGAATCTCAAAAACGTCGATGTTGAGAATGCTACATCAACATCGGTTGCACCCATACCATATTTCTATGCACTAGGAATTGCATGGCGACGACTTTGAACGTCGTGTACAGTTCTGCCACTGGGCACAAGAGAAATTACGGGCCGATGACAAATTTTTTGCGCGCGTTCTATTTAGCGACGAAGCGTCATTCACTAACAGCGGTAACGTAAACCGGCATAGTATGCACTTTTGAGCAATGGAAAATCAACGATGGCTGCGACAAGTGGAACATCAGCGACCTTGGCGGGTTAATGTATGGTGCGGCATTATGGGAGGAATGATAATTGGCCCCCATTTTATCGATGGCAATCTAAATGGTGCATTGTATGCTGATTTCCTACGTAATGTTCTACCGATGTTACTACAATATGTTTCACTGCATGACAGAATGGCGATGTACTTCCAATATGATGGATGTCCGGCACATAGCTCGCGTGCGGCTGAAGCGGTATTGAACAGCATATTTCATGACAGGTGGATTGGTCGTCGAAGCACCATACCATGGCCCGTACGTTCACCGTATCTGACGTCGCCGAATTTCTTTCTGTGGGGAAAGTTGAAGGATATTTGCTATCGTGATCCACCGAGAACGCCTGACAACATGGTTCAGCGCATTGTCAGTGCATGTGCGAACATTACGGGAGGCGAACTACTCGCTGATGAGAGGAATGTCGTTACACGTATTGCCAAATGCATTGAGGTTGACGGACATCATTTTGAGCATTTCTTGTATTAATGTGGTATTTACAAGTAATCACGCTGTAACAGCATGCGTTCTCAGAAATGAGAAGTTCACAAAGGTACATGTATCACATTGGAACAGCCGAAATAAAACGTTCATTCGTACCTACATTCTGTACTTTAATTTAAAAACCCTACCTGTTATCATCTGTTCGTCTAAAATTGTGAGCCATATGTTTGTGACTATTACAGCGCCATCTATCACAAAGCGAAAAAAGTGGTCCAACTAAAACATTCATATTTCTTTTCGTACTACACGAATAAGTAATAAAAATGGGGGTTCCTATTTTAAAAAAACGCAGTTGATATCCGTTTGACCTATGGCAGCGCCATCTAGCTGGCCAACCATAGCGCCATGTGGTTTCCCCCTTCAAGCTAGACGAGTTTCGTTAATTGTAGTTTTTTCGTTTGATGCTTATTTCGTGAGATATTTGGCCCGGTCACGATCAATGGACCACCCTGTATAGTTTCACTGTTCCCTACTTGCCCCTTTTGTTGTATCTACAATAGTCAAACAATACACACACACACACACACATACACACACACACACACACACACACACACACACAGTATAAGAGGGTGGGTACGGGCAGACCCCATCTCTCGGCTGATGCATATCTACAAGCGGCAAGTTAAGTGTTTATCTCTTCCTGCATTTTCCTGATAGTACATTTCTGAAATTTCGTACGTCTTTTGTGTTTAGGAGGTTTAACCTAGTGATTTTGTAAGTTCAAAACATTTAGTCTGTTTCGCTGTAATTGCTCACTTTTTTTTTTTTTTTTTTCTTTAAAGACAAGTGTACGTTTATTTACTAAGTCAGTCAGTTAAGATACCAGCTCTCGAAATTCAAGTTGTCCATCCTCCTATGTTTTCCTCGTACTACATTTCTTAAATTTCGTGCGTGATTTTCTGTTTGAGAGGTTTAATCTCCCGTTTTTTTAATGCGTAAATTCATTCGGTTTGTAGCACAGATTTCATTTCTCCCGGACCGCCAGCTACATATCTCATTGATGAGGGTATATCTAGAATTCTGTCTGCTTCTACAGTTTACTTCTCCAGTTAGACTTGATAGGATGGGTAGGATGTGTGCATCCTGTGTGCGGACGCAAGAGGAGCTGGCCGCAGTTCGCGAACAGCTGAACGCACCTTTGGATTCTGTTAGTCACCTTCTGACGGCGCTTGCTTCGTCCATGGACTCCGCTGCGAGGCACCTCCTAGTGTATCCGACGCGGTGGATCCACCTCATAAAAGGATGAGGGGCGGATCGCAACACATTCACATCGCTCGAGGCGGAGACTGTCCCTCTGGCCTCTCCCATTCATCCTGTCAGTGGACATGTGAACGCTACTGCAGCAGGATCCGACCAGGCGCACGGGGGAGGGGAGGCTGTTTCCTACGAGTTATGGGGAGCTCTAATGTTAGGGACATTATGGAGCCCAGCGTTCAGGGCTGGAATGAAAGCCAATGTGCACACGGTATCTGGCAGGGGGCTTCATCCGAGATGTGGAGGCGGCCTTGCCTGCAGCTATCGAGCATGCTGGGCGCAGTTATCTGCAAGTTGTGGCTCACGTCAGCACCGACGATGTCTGTTGCCTGCGTTCTGAAGCCATCCTCAGTTCATACAGGCGGCTGGCGGAGGTGGTGAATGCTGCTGGCCACGCGCGGGTGGCAGCGTACCTGTGGAGTGCACATGGTGGTTTCTGTAGGCTAGGCGGTAGTTATAGGTTCTAAACATTCTGCGTGGTGTCTGTTTGTTCTATATCGTGTCTCCCTACCACTTTCGCGCAACGACGCTCTGAGGGTGTTTTTTAGGGAATTGAATAGTTTGAACCTGGGACCTGAGACGCCAGACCACACATGACATGTAGAATTCAGAAGAGTTCAGTGAGACTACCGATGATATAACCAAATACTTAATGATTTCAGCGTCAGCTCCACTGCACTCTCTGTAAAAGAATCTTAATACTAACTAAATTTAGTGGAAGGGGTTCAAGGATTTCCTATTTTTAGATAGCCGGCAAAATAACGTCGAAAAAGCAGTTAAGTTTACCACTGGAAATTTTATTCTACTCACAAAACATCGTTTATAAATTGCACTATTGATAAGAGGAAATGTTTTAATACAGGATGGTAAAAACCAACTGGGTTCAACAAAAATGTGAACGAATATTCCCTGAATGGGTTTCCAAGTTCTACAATGTATCGAAGGATGACCTATGCCATACCACATCTACAATCTAGGTTTAAATTAAGTTTCACAAAAGAGAAAACTATCAAAATGGTCCACAGTGACCCTCAATTATCTTTAATTACGTATCTAACTTGTTGCAAATTACAGTGGGTGATGTGGCTTCTCAATAACTATATAACAGAAAAATCATCGCGTTTCAGATTTTTACTTCAAGTGGCAAATGTGAACACCATGAGGTTTAATTGCCGATCGACACTAGTATTACGTAAAGGGGATGTAACAGATGAGACTTCTGCAGTTCTGAGTGAAGCCTTATGCGCTCAAAAATGCGGCATCGCGTGCGTTCATTACCTTGTCGGCGTTCGTCAGGGGGCGGTGGACAGCACAGCTCCGCTCACCTCGCTGTCTCGGAAGCAACTCCCTAGCAACTCTCTCCTAACTTCTCCTTACTATAATTTACCGAAGTTGGTTCAAAAAAAAAAAAACTATCTGGCTGTGTTTTCATCTGACCAATCAGGGTCTCAATGTTAACCTTAAGCTCTGCCTATTAAAATTCTGTCTATCCAATGAGAAACGTTATACTTTTCGTGGTGGGGCAATGTTTTTAAAGTTTGCAACGTAACAGAGAAGCGAAAAAGTCTCACGCTAAAACTTGCAGCTGGTGTGGTCCTTTTAGCGTTATCGTAAGATCTATGCTGTTCTTCTGGACGGCTCTATCTTTTAACATGGGCTGGGGGGTGGTCCTAACGTAACAGAGACGCGAAAAAGTCTCACGCTAAAACTTGCGGGTGGTGCGGTCCTAGCGGTTAGCTGGCGACGTGGGTGTCCGTCCGTCCCTTATCGTAGGGCCTTCCAGCTTAACACGGTTCTGCTTTCGGCTTCTGTTCTCGTTTCTCCTCTCGGAACTGCGTCTGTCTCACGGTGGGAAGGTATGACATGCATTTAGGCATTCTTGTGTTAGTCTGTGGTATACCATTTGCTCATTCGTTACTCGTATTACTTTGGTTAATTTAATGTCACGATTTATTCGGAGCTATGTGACATACTACTGGATTTGCTTATCGTGTCAGGGTTTTCATGGAAGGTGTCGGATTTGCCTGACACCTTACAAGGTACTCTCATGAACACCCGCCAGTCGATACGCAGCTTAAAGACACTTCAGCTGTCGAAATCGTATCACTAAACTGTCGAAGTATTCGTAATAAAGGTCGAGAATCTTAACCATGAGCCATTCTGTGCATTATTAGACCCAGGGAACAGTATTTTTCTTTACACCTCTAGCTTGGACAGGGTTTTTGCGTGTTTCCTGTACGACTGGTGACTTTTCTTGGCCATTGCTATTGGTGGCGAAAGGTTCTGAGCCGTGGCCGACTCGCGCTGATGCCGTTGTTTCCTTTTGGTGTTTTCTCACCATCGAGTGGTGCCTTATTGCTCCCTCAGTTACCACCTGAACGAGTTGCTCACTTGCCTCTGTCAGTGGCAGCAGCAGCGTTTATCGGTACTAGTACTGCTGTGCCATCTTTGGTGTGACCGATATATTTTCCGTGTGGTGGTGTCTGTGGTTAGTCGGTCAGTTGTGACAGAGCAGCGAGGAAGTCTCCGCGGCGTGTGGTCAGGTCGGGGCCCCTGGCGGCATGCACGTGTGGTCGGATTTGTGAGGCACTAGCTGCGAGAGTTTGCAAAGTTCGTCGCCCACCGAACCTGGATACTGGAGTTCAGTAATCAGTTAACCTGTTACGAAACCTCAACAGCTGTGACATCTCTTCATTCAGAGAGTTGAGTAATCAGTTAATCTGTTAGGAAACCTCAACAGCTGTGATATCTCTTCATTCATTGCCGGGTGTTGCTTCCTGGGCCGTTCCTACAAGCACCAACGTATGGTGTGCTGGAGTGGGGAAATTTTGCCGCCGTCTTTCTGCATGGTGTTGAACTATTGAAATGATTGTAACTTATCAGGGAATTGCACCAGGGGTATCTTCTGCCTTGTGGCCGTTAACGTTCCGGTTACCTGCCCTGGTCGTTAGCATGGTTTTCCTCCCCATGTTGGTGCTGTCCAGCAAGGCGTGTAGTCCGACAGCTTGATGTTGTTCTTCTTTTTATCTTTGAGTGATTATTGTGCCTTGGCTGTGGTTCAAATGGCTCTGACAAGGGAACCTCCCCATCGCACCCCACTCAGATTTAGATATAAGTTGGCACAGTGGACAGGCCTTGAAAAATTGAACACAGATCAATCGAGAAAACAGGAAGAAGTTGTGTGGAACTATGAAAAAAATAAGCAAAATACACAAACTGAGTAGTCCATGCTCAAGATATGCAACATCAAGGATAATGTGAGCTCAGGAGCGCCGTGGTCGCGTGGTTAGCGTGCGCAGCTGCGGAACGAGAGATCCTTGGTTCAAGTCTTCCCTTGAGTGAAAAGATTAATTTTTTATTTTCAGACAATTATTATCTGTCATGTGACGCACATGCCGTCACCAAGTTTTATTTAGAGCACCGTGAACTTTGTTTATTAGTTATGTAGGGCCAGTACCCCATACCCAGCCAGACCATAGCTACATATTTGTCTCCATAGATGCCTTATCCTGATTGCCTAGTTGGCGCCAAGTGGAAGGGTTTGAAACGGTACAGTAGTTTCCGCTCTACAAGCAGCAGGTTTCCCTGCTCGCTCGCACCGGGAAATAGAAACAGAGGCGGCTCCGCAGCCAATTTTATTACACGACGCGGCCGGCCGCGGGTGCAACAGAACCCATGTGGACGGGTGGAAAGAAATGTGTCAGGCTTAATAATACGTATTTATATGTGTCGTGTATTATGCATTTCTTGTACGTGAATGTGAATCTGCACATGAACTTTCCTAATCCTCCTCGCACCTTTCCATAAAGCGTGGCCAAATCTTAGTTGGGAAGTAGTTCTGTAGTATAGTAGTGCCAACCTTACTGCTGGGTAGGGGATCAGAGAGACAGCACAGGCAGGTAAAAGTCAAAGACTTTCCAGTGTCACAAGATTTGGGGTGGAGAGGTTGGTCACGGCCAAGTGGTTCGACCACCCCCTCCACCGGGGCCCAGGAAGACCTCCGGGTGCCTTACAGAAGACGGGTAAGTGAGCAGACGTGCCCTCAGTGCGTCTGTCTAAATGTTCACGCATGGAAGAAAGGTATTTGAATATTTGTACTAATTCTTTTATTTCCAGCTTCGGATTGTGTAAGGTAATGAATGTGCTCGTTTAATTCCGGAAATTTGACGCCCTGTGTTAAAGTATCTGGTCCCCAGTTTGCCCGTTATCCTCCTCACATAGTGAATGTCCCATGTAAAATATTGGGAGACTTTGGTGGTATACATTTGGCCAACGCAATTCCGTCTTACCCGTAGAAATGTGCGTGCAGATTAGTATATAATATACCCGAGCTATAAGTCGTAAAATTGTAATATCTGTAAACTGAAACAATTGCTGCTATCGCTGTAAAGTCGAGTGATAATGTTTAAAATAAATAGGAAATCAACTGTCATCAATCTTTAACATACCTTAAGAATCACAAAGAAGTCAAGTTAAATGAATTTATTTAAAATAAAAGCTATAGAATGCAGGGACTCACACATCAGCGTGTGAGCCCTCCAGCCCCTTGCCTAGTATCGTACAGAAAGGGCACGCTCTCTAGGTAGCGCTCTCAAGCTCCTCTCCCCAGTTATCCGTTGCGCAATTTTGATTCAGGGCTTGACGACATCAACTTTCATCTGGCGTCCCTAGGCAAGGAGGTAAGACGGTAAACTTTCAGGTTACAGCGGATGATAGCCCTCACTTAGGTGTTGGCACGGCCGCATAAAACTGGACGCATTGCCCATTGGACAATGTGAATTTCCTTCAGATTTTCTTAGTTGATAGTTTGGGAAAGATGGTAAGTGCTCTTCTGCTGAGGATCCAGGTGGACAGGAGATTGTTAATGCAGTACTTAGCGAGATGACGGGCTTGTTTGCTGACCTAACTACGCAGCGGAAACAGGATTCGGAATTGGGGCTTATCAAATGTCGTTTGGAAACTGGTGCAGTCGTCCCAGGATACGAGCTGATAAAGGGATTTTCTGATTCCATACTAGGAATGATGGGCAATTAAAGATTTGCCTGTCCTGGGTTCTGGTACCAGCTGTATTCGTTGTCGTAGAAGATCAGATCATCAGGGCATTTACAGAACAAGCCACAGCATTATGGAGTCTTTGACATGGTCATCGCTGTATAAGGATGTGACGGAAATGGTATGTCAGTACTTGGCGTTTAAGGTTGCCAAACCCTCACTGATGGACGTAGGGAATTGCTTCAGTCCACCTGGGTTGAGCACGAAATGTAGTGTTTGTTTATCGATTGTGTAGGGCCACTATCCCATACCCAGCCAGGTCGTAAGTACATCTTTGTGTCCATAGATGCCTTGTCCTGACTAGTCTGACTGGAACCAAATGGAGGGGTGACAGTGAGTGTTAGCACTAAACACAATAACAAAATATTTTCCCTGTTTGGGGCTCCAAAAATTCTCATCAGTGAAATGCTCTGGGAATTTTTATTTGGGAGTTCTGGAAATTCTGCTCTCAACATGGGATTACACATGGCACCACAAGGCCCTAATATCCCCACTGCAGAAAGATTTAATAGGAACCTAAAAGCTGCATTGATTAAATATCATGTTGATTGCCACAGTAAGTGCGATCATTACCTGCCATGGCTCAATCTTACAGTTGAGGCATGAAGCTCAGCAGGCCGCCCAGTACCTCTCATGTTTGCTTATCCACTGAATTCCTCATTATTTAACCCGTGATCCACCACAGTCTTGCTACCTGAGGAGATCTCTGACGTTATTAGGGACAACTGGCGTTGGGCCAATTTTACCGTAGAAAGGGCCCACAAATGAGAAACGGCGTGGTATAACTGTGGCCAACGTCCACTGAACTTCAAGGTGGGGAACTTGGTTTTTGTGATGAGATGAGACGGTGGTGGCAAAGCCTTGGGTAAGCTGGCGCCTTATTTTGTGGGTCTATGGTGAGCCCTGCAAGCAAGTTTTTGGGTGTGACTGTTCCCTGATACGTGGCCTGAGTCCTGTTGGGCGTTCCGGCACGTCTTGAATTTGTTGCTGTGCTGGGCCGTTGGGGGCACAGGACATGTCTTGGTAGAAGGAAAACAGCGAGTCAGAGGAGTGGAACTGCGTGACCATACGAGGTGCATTCAAGTTCTAAGGCCTCCGATTTTTTTTTCTAATTAACTACTCACCCGAAATCGATGAAACTGGCGTTACTTCTCGACGTCATCGCCCCGCAGACGTACACATTTTTCACAACGCTGACGCCATGATTCCATGGCAGCGGCGAAGGCTTCTTTAGGAGTCTGTTTTGACCACTGGAAAATCGCTGAGGCAATAGCAGCACGGCTGGTGAATGTGCGGCCACGGAGAGTGTCTTTCATTGTTGGAAAAAGCCAAAAGTCACTAGGAGCCAGGTGAGGTGAGTAGGGAGCATGAGGAATCACTTCAAAGTTGTTATCACGAAGAAACTGTTGCGTAACGTTAGCTCGATGTGCGGGTGCGTTGTCTTGGTGAAACAGCACACGCGCAGCCCTTCCCGGACGTTTTCGTTGCAGTGCAGGAAGTAATTTGTTCTTCAAAACATTTTCGTAGGATGCACCTGTCACCGTAGTGCCCTTTGGAACCCAATGAGTAAGGATTACGCCCTCGCTGTCCCAGAACATGGACACCATCATTTTTTCAGCACTGGCGGTTACCCGAAATTTTTTTGGTGGCGGTGAATCTGTGTGCGTCCATTGGGCTGACTGGCGCTTTGTTTCTGGATTGAAAATTGGCATCCACGTCTCATGCATTGCCACAACCGACGAAAAGAAAATCCCATTCATGCTGTCGTTGCGCGTCAACATTGCTTGGCAACATGCCACACGGGCAGCCTTGTGGTCGTCCGTCAGCATTCGTGGCACCCACCTGGATGACACTTTTCGCATTTTCAGGTCGTCATGCACGACTGTGTGCACAGAACCCACAGAAATGCCAACTCTGGAGGCGATCTGTTCAACAGTCATTCGGCGATCCCCCAAAACAGTTCTCTCCACTTTCTCGATCATGTCGTCCGACCGGCTTGTGCGAACCCGAGGTTGTTTCGGTTTGTTGTCACACGATGTTCTGCCTTCATTAAACTGTCACACCCACGAACGCACTTTCGACACATCCATAACTCCATTACCACATGTCTCCTTCAACTGTCGATGAATTTCAATTGGTTTCACACCACGCAAATTCAGAAAACGAATGATTGCACGCTGTTCAAGTAAGGAAAACGTCGCCATTTTAAGTATTTAAAACAGTTCTAATTCTCGCCGCTGGCGGTAAAATTCCATCTGCCGTACGGAGCTGCCATCGCTGGGACGTATTGACAATGAACGCGGCCTCATTTTAAAACAATGCGCATGTTTCTATCTCTTTCCAGTCCGGAGAAAAAAAATCGGAGGCCTTAGAACTTGAATGCACCTCGTACAGAGCCAGGAGACGATAGCTGGCTGCAGGTGGATCGTTGTAGGCGGAGGGGGCACATTTTGCTGCTGCCTTCTAGACAGAGGACAGCAGAAAACAACTTGCAGCTGGAAACAGCCTTCCCACGACCCTTCGTTTAAAGGATCAAGTGAGCAGCTTCTAGAACGTTACGCTAGAATTCAGTTCTCATGTAACATAGTTCCTAGTGTGGGTTTCATGGCACAAAATCCACTCCGCCGCTGTATTTCTCTAAGAGCGAGCTTGCTGGTGTATGGTGTTTGGGAAGTGAGTTTTTCTGACGGCAAGCTGTCGTTATTGTGACTGGAACCTGTCGTCGCGTACGGCTAAGCTCAGTCTCCCATTGCGAAAATCCTCCATTGTATTTACTGGTTATTCATTTGCTGTTTTTCCCCTGATGTACATGTATATTAACGTTTAGTTGCCTTACAAATTTAATATTCCTTATCGGATGTCTTAACACCTAGCGCTGTTTCCATCTTAGCACTAATGTGGGAGTTGTTTACTGGTTATTAAATAACCTTTTGTTTGCTTCGTATGTCAGAAGCGTTCTGCTGGTCATGGACGAGTAGCTGCACCTTCTGTCGTATGTACTCTCGTGGTTGCTCAATTATTTTTCAAGAGCGAGAGCGTTGATTGAAGTGTGACATTGTGTTTAGTATATGTAGTGGCTTTTCTTTCTGAACTGTCGACAGAACAATAAATTGCTTCGCTTAGCCTGTGGGTCACTGAGGTCGGCATATTGGTGCAGTATTATTATATGTATGTGCTCTTTGTTTTAAAAGTAGTACTTTGTGTGTATTAGAGGCAGCTAATTTGAGTGCCTCGGCCAGATTATTGAGAGATGTGCGGATTCCCGGTGACGTCAGGGAAAGTCTTGTTTATGCTCCTCGTTTTGAAATCGGTCTGGGGCTTTCGTACCTGATTTTTAGAAACCTGTTATATTATATTACTGCGTTTTGGTGGTTATTCTTCAATTCAGGGTAGTTAAAATATTTTCTGCCGTGTTGAAACTTGACTGTTTGTATTGCTGCCTCAAAATCTATATGAAATTAAAAATCGTAATTGTGCTGGAATTTTCCCGTTTAGTATTTCACAGCTGATTTAGAGCTAATCTCTCTTCAGTTTAAAATTTAACTGTCAATCTTAAAGAAGAATCTTGGTATTACAAGTATTCATTGTAAAGTTTGAAGTTTAACTGGCTGTCCCTGTAATCTTAGAAGAATTTGCTATGTTGCTTCTTGTCTGCATTTGTTTGTTTTAAAGTTGGCTTTCGTTATTGATAAATGCTGTTCAGTCTTGTAGTCTATAATGAATGATGTTCACTGTCCAACTCGTCCAATCCTATAAGTATGCACGCATCAGGCATGCTACAGTACTTACTGAAAGAGAAGAGATCATATGCTGTTATATTACGTATGATTAACACACATAAGTGAGACAATACACCGAAACGACGATTAAAAAGCACAATCAATAGGAAATACGGAACTTTCTGGCTAGATTAAAACTGTGAGCCGGACCGAGACACAAACTTTCGCAAGCAAGTGTTCTACCAACTGAGCTACGCAAGCCGGCCGCTGTGGCCGAGCGGTTCTAGGCGCTTCAGTCCGGAACCGCGCTGCTGCTGCGGTCGCAGGTTCGAATCCTGCCTCGGGCATGGATGTGTGTGATGTCTTTAGGTTAGTTAGGTTTACGTAGCTAAGTCTAGGCTGCTGATGACCTCAGATGTTAAGTCCCATAGTGCTTAGAGCCATTTGAACCATTTGAGCTACTCAAACACGACCAATGACCCGTCCTCACAGCTTCAATTCTGCTAGTGCCTTGTCTTCTGCCTTCCTAACTTCACAGACGCTTTTCTGCGAATCCAGCGGCACTGTCACCCCTGGATGAAAGGATATTGGGGAGACACGGCTTAGCCACAGTCTGGGTGGGGGGTGGGGGGGTGGGGGGAGTTTGCAGAATGAGATTTTCATTCTGCAGCGGAGTGTGCGCTGATATGAAACTTACATGCAGATTAAAACTGTGTGCCGGACCGAGACTCGAATTCGAGTCCCAGCATGGCCGGTGAGCACAGGTCATACCCAAAAGGCTTGCCAGCAGTAGTGGCTAATTCTTCAATCGCCAACAACAGTATTGTGGTCAAGTGGGCAGTACTCTTTAGATAGTAGCTAGCCTGGGCAGCTGGGCACCGGTAACAGAGGATGGGCAAGACTCAACAGGCTGGTGATATTGCCCTCATGTGAGTAGTAGTCTGCAGATAGACAGCCCTTGATAGTTGCCGGCACGTGAGTGAGTGGCCAAGAATGAGGAAGTCCTGATAATAGTTGAGAGAACGTCACTGGATGTGCTACAGCCCACGTATGTCCTCGAATACGATAAACCGCACGCCGGCACCGAAATATAATGACACAGGCGTGACAGTGATGTCTCACAGTGGCGGGAGAGTAAACAATTCTTTTGGTTGCAGCATGCTGCAGTATGACAGCGGACAGGCATCAACTCGCTAGTGACTACGCATCCTGGAACAAACCTGCCTAAGACGTCAGTGTGATATTGCTGTTACAAATCTGTGGAGGAATAAACTATTCTTTTCATTACAGGCGTGATAGCAGTCAGGTCTTGGCTCGCTCACACTTCCGCACACTGGAACAAGTTTGGCTTTGCGATAATAAGTATTCTTGTTTCCTATTGACTGCAGCTCTCATCTATATAAATGGGGTGTTTCGGCGTAAGGAGTTATTTCCTTCCACCAGTGAGTAGACTGGTCAAGGCAAATTGGTGCTTCTCATTAACTATTCCAGCATTCCTTTCATCCCTGATCTGATTAGCCTAGGTAGTGCTTCTCAGTTGTAACCATACAGGTGTGTGGAGATGATTTCTGTTAATGTACTTTTGCTGTATGTGCGTATTTACAAATTTCCTTTTTTATTATTTGCAATCTGATGACTAATTTTTTTTGTCCTTCTTACTAGTCTGTTGTAAATCGGATTATAATATTACACTTCTTGAGCGATAGCACGCTTGGAGATCTAACAAGGCAGCTTGGTATTCCAGAGCATGGTGGCCGGATAAATCCTAAGTATCAGTTTCTCTCTCTCCCTCCCTAGTCATATGCATGAGTAATAGCGCTTTTCTGTTTCTGTCTGTTGAAGAATTCTTCCGTGATCACGGGCAATGGGGATGGATCGAGTGCTGCAGCCGAGCCCAATAACAAGGCAGTCTCCCCTTATCATTAGCATTGACAATGATGATGTGCAGATGATGCCCATAGTAGTCAACACGACTCTGTACAGTAAGCTCATGAGGGATTATGCTAGTCGTCGAACAGCGCATATGTAAGTAGTAGTCCATTTTATGGTTCTTCTAACAATACCAACACACATAACTGCATGCTTGCATTACTGTTCTTGTCTGCTTGTAGTTGCACTCAGTAATGGTGATGAATCCGATGAAAATGAGCTGACACAACCTATGACTCCTTTCTCCTGCATTAGTTCGTGGAGCATGATGCTAGTCATCGATAAGTGAATACGTGAGTAGTAGTAATTCTTGTTCTTGTGTTTCTTCTTCTAACAACACTAACACTCAAGAGATGCAGCTGCATGAATGGATTACTAACGTGACGTGTTTTCTTTTCTTTTTCTTTTTTTTAAGATACAGTCGATGTTGTTGTTGTGGTCTTCAGTCCAGAAACTGGTTTGATGCAGCTCTCCGTGCTACTCTGTCCTGTGCAAGCTTCTTCATCTCCCAGTACCTACTGCAATCTACATCCTTCTGAATCTGCTTAGTGTATTCATCTCTTGCTCTCCCTCTACGAGTTTTACCCTTCACGCTGCCCTCCAATACTAAATTCGTAATCCGTTGATGCCTTAGAACATGTCCTACCAATCGATCCCTTCTTCTAGTCAAGTTGTGCCACAAACTCCTCTCCTCCCCAATTCTGTTCAATACCTCCTCATTAGTTATGTGATCTACCCATCTAATCTTCAGCATTCTTCTGTAGCACCCCATTTCAAAAGCTTCAATTCTCTTCTTGTCCAAACTATTTATAGTCCATGTTTCACTTCCATACATGGCTAAATTCCATACAAATACTATCAAAAACGACTTCCTGACACTTAAATCTATACTCGATGTTATCAAATTTCTCTTCTTCAGAAACGCTTTTCTTGCCATTGCCAGTCGACATTTTATATCCTCTCTACTTCGACCATCATCAGTTATTTTGCTCCCCAAATAGCAAAACTCCTTTACTACTTTACGTGTCTCATTTCCTAATCTAATTCCCTCAGCATCACCCGACTTAATTCGACTACATTCCATGTGCATGCTACATTCGATGTGCAGGTTGAATTGGAACGAATGTTGCTAGAGATAGGATCCATTGACTGATTAGATGTGGTGAAGTTTAGTAGGAATATTATAGATGCGTATATGTATCCTTATTTGCTGTAATTGTGCTTGATAGTTATTATTTTTCGTCCTTCTGTTTGTGAAGGTGATTGCACCTGCAGCCGCAGCCGCAGCTGCGGCCGCAGAAGCAGCAGTAGCTGACCTGATGATGACGGTGTAGCAGCAACTGGTGGTGCAACAGCAGCCCAGCACATCATCAGCGCCATTGTTCCAGCAGAGTACTCTACCACTCATGTACGTTCAGCAGCAACAGTAGCTGGGCCTGCTGGCGTCTGTGATGATGTACTTGTGACCAGCTGTGAAGTGACGGCAGCAGCAGACTGGTCCATGATTGCAAATGATGTACCCATGACTAGACGTGCAGCAAGAGAAGCAAAATCTAGATCCACTGACGTCTGCAGTGCAGCCCAGGCCGTAGATGTCCCAGGCTGGTCTGTGGCATGGCATAACGACTCTGGCCAGTTTTTCATAGCCTGGGCCATGCTCCCTGCACCCTGGCCCATGTCACAAGTGTCACTGGAGATCGCAAAGACATTGCATTGGGGCTAGCAGCAGCACCACCCCTGCCTGCACTGTTACCGATTTTCAGGTATGTAACAAGGCTACACTGGACTAATCCACGATTGGTGGCACATTTGGGGGAAGGATCTCTCTTGCCCGCATTGATAACTCGCACGTGGGCTACCGAGGTCCTGCCAAATGCCATAATGCTTTTAACAACAGTTCTGGAAAACGAGCTCCCAGGATGTGATAATAATTCGTGGTATCCTGGTATTAAGTACAAAGCAGTTCTGTACCGTTAGTTGACCCCCTCCTCCCCCCCCCCCCCCTTAAAAGAGGAAGTTGGCGTTGAAGAGAAGAGCATCATCGGAATTCGTGAGAGAATAGGTGTGAGACAGCGGCGCTAGTCGATTGTAGTAAGGTTTATAATTTCAGTTTTTATATTTCTGGCTGAATAAATTTGGTTTATAAAAAATAAATTTATTTGCTTAAATAATGACAGCGTCCATTTTTTCGAGATGTAGACAAAGGGGTCTAGTAAGGCTCTCAGCTGAGCTCCTTTCTGATTTATACTCGTTTTTTGATGGCTCAAAATGGTTCAAATGGCTCTGAGCACTATGGGACTTAACATCTGAGGTCATCAGTCCCCTAGAACTTAGAACTACTTAAACCTAACCAACCTAAGGACATCACACACACCCATGCCCGAGGCAGGATTTGAACCTGCGACCGTAGCCGGCTCGTTTTTTGATCCACTTATTGGGAGTCTAGTTTCACCACTCTTCCAGAAGATATTACCTTTAAAAAAGGTCGTATTAGTGTCCAGAATCTTATTGATGGTTATTGCTTTGCACTGTCGCCTCTGGCTTGCGAGCTAAATTCCCCTAAAAGGACAGCCGCGCGGGTTAGCCGAGCGGTCTGAGGCGCCTTGTCACAGTCCATGCGGCTCCCCCCGTCGGAGGGTCGAGTCCTCCCTCGGGCATGAGTGTGTGTGTGTTGTCCTTCGTGTAAGTTAGTTTAAGTAGTGCGTAAGCTTAGGGACCGACGACCTCAGAAGTTTGGTCCCATAAGACCTTACGACAAATTTCCAATTTCTTAAAAAGACATGTGATCTGAAAACACATGAATCTTCAAATGATCATGGCATTACAATTTGAAAGATATCATTCCCCATAAGCTACAGGACATTTCAAAATTCGAGAAGCAGAATCCCTATTATTCGATTCAGTCACACACTGTGGGAGTTGAAGCGAGAGACTATTAAGATGACTATGAGCACACTGTGCAGAAAAAGGAACTAAAAAAGTAGTTGGACCCTCTATTTTTCCAAATTAGATGGTAACTATAGCAAACACCTATGAATGTGCAAGATATTTTTGCTGTAGATGCCTCAACTCGTTTACCAAGAGTAAGCGTCTTGAAATGTACTTCATGTGTGGAAATGCCTATTGAGGACAAAAATTTCTAAAATTTTAAGAATGACCTCCACCAGGAGCGATATCTGTTTGTCGTTCATCCTGACTTCAAGTGCCTCCTAGCCACAGTGGTGTATCATGAAGCCAACCCCTCTGCTTCCCATACCACCTACACAGAACCTTCACAGAATGGCATGTGCTGCATGTGCCAGCATATCAAGTTATATGCATGTTTGACTCTAGTCGCAACAAATTCGAATCTTATGTTGGGATATCCTTCGCGAAGACTGCTTTCTGAGCTCAAAAACGTGGTTGGGAAGTTGATCACATACATTGTGGGGATGTCCCTGTCACCAAAGTGGAGTAGAATGATGCATTGTACAAGCAGGGAACTGAGTGTCGTATCTGTGGGCTGCCGTTGGACAGAAAAGTGGAAAGCATTGTCACATAATAGGAAAGTTCTGTGGTGCAGTTTACAATGGCTGCAACTTGAAGTACCAACCGCCATGGCACACACCTGTCTTTTTCCAAAATTGAGTAGGTATGACGTAAATTTCTACTTCAACACTTGGGTGATTTCGGGCTGAGTGATGAAGATTTCAATGTCATCCCTGACGCCATTGAAAAGTACATTTAGTTTTCAAAGAGTAATGCTCCACTTCCTGGATTCACTTTGCTTCATGCACACGTCTCTTCAGAAACTTGCTGAGACGATGCATCAGGAGGATATGTTTATCATTTTTTATTTATTTACACGTGAAGCTCCATAGTACCAAAATGAGGAGCAAATCTCCAAGGTCATGGAACTTGTAAGTACTTGAGATTACAACATAAAAGTAATAACATATAAAAATAAATGTTTAGGAACCCGAAAAAAGTCAGTCCATAAGTTTAAGTAAACGCAATCATGAAAACAATAAGAATCAGCTTAATTTTTCAAGGAACTCCTCGACAAAATAGAAGAAGTGTCCAATGAGGAAACTATTCAATTTAGATTTGAATGCGAGTGGATTACTGCTAAGATTTTTGAATTCGAGTGGTAGCTTATTGAAAATGGATGCTGCAGTATACTGCACACCTTTTCGCACAACAGTTAAGGAAGTCCGATCCAAATGCAGGTTTTATTTCTACCGAGTATTAAACCATTGAAAGCTGCTTATTCTTGGCAATAAGGTAATATTGTTAACCAGAAATGACAGTAAGGAATATATATATTACGAGGCCAATGTCGAAATACCCAGACTCGTGAACAGGGGTCGACAAGATGTTCGTGAACTTACACTTCTTATTGCCCGAACCGCCCGTTTCTGAGCCAAAAATATACTTTTAGAATGGGAAGAGTTACCCCAAAATATAATACCATACGACATTATCGAATGAAAATAAGCAAAGTAGACTAGTTTTCGTGTCGAGCGATAACTCACTTCTGATACCGTTCGAATACTAAAAACGCCAGTATTAAGTCTTTGAACGAGATCCTGAACGTGGGTTTCCCACGACAGCTTATTATCTGAAATTTGAACTATTCAGTTTCACTAATCATGTGCCCGTTCTGTGGAATTAAAAATGTCAGGTTTTATTGAATTGTGTGTTATAAACTGTAAAAACTGAGTCTTACTGTGATTTAGCGTTAGTTTATTTTATACAAGCCATGAACTTAGGTCATGTTCTGCACTATTTGAAACCGAGCCAATGTTGCACAAAACATCCTTTACTACCAAGATAGTGTCATCAGCAAACAGAAATATTTTAGAGTTACCCGTAATACTAGAGGGCATATCATTTATATAAATAAGGAACACGAGAGCCCCAATACTTATCCCTGGGGCCATCTATCCTGATGTGCAAAGTTTCAGCTTGTGGTGACGAAGGGGGTCTTTCGACACAAATACCTGGATTCAGTGGAAAGACTCCACGAAACTATATTAGCCAAAATAAACGCATTCTCCAGAAAACTAAGGGCCACTGCCATAATGGCTATGGAGTATGAGCATGAGTTGAATGTTTGGCAGAAGATTGGTATCCCTAATTTAGACGAATATGCTGGATTATATATGAAGACTGATGTACACCACGTCACGGACATCTTTGAGAAGTTCTCGAGTGTATGCCTGAGCACAAACTTTCAGGATCCTATCTTGTGTTTCACTGCAGCTGGGCTTTCGTGGGACCCAGTGTTAAAGAAGACACTTGTCAGCTTCGAACTGCTGAACTGTTGACCGATGCTGACATGCTGCTCTTCTTCGAACGTGGGATTCGTCACAGTGACATTTATGGAGATTTCTGTAGTGGATAATATTACTTTGTTCTTTGTTTGTTCCCCAGCATTGACACCAGTTTCGGGATAGAACCATTTTATAGGTCTAGGCACTACAGACATAGAGGAATGTGACAGTGCTCGTCATACAAGTGGGTGATACATTCCAGCTCTACCTCAGCAGCATCCTCACATGCATCACGCAACTCTCTCTTCAGTCTGTCGAACCCTTCAAATAGCAGATTTGAAATCATGGCTTGGACATAGTGGTTGTTAAGATCTGGGAAAAGGATGTAATTTAAATTTTCAGAAGGCCTGTATTACTCCTCACCCACTGACAGATCATTTGCCTTGGTGTGCCTGTGATGTACACTCCTGGAAATTGAAATAAGAACACCGTGAATTCATTGTCCCAGGAAGGGGAAACTTTATTGACACATTCCTGGGGTCAGATACATCACATGATCACACTGACAGAACCACAGGCACATAGACACAGTCAACAAAGCATGCACAATGTCGGCACTAGTACAGTGTATATCCACCTTTCGCAGCAATGCAGGCTGCTATTCTCCCATGGAGACGATCGTAGAGATGCTGGATGTAGTCCTGTGGAACGGCTTGCCATGCCATTTCCACCTGGCGCCTCAGTTGGACCAGCGTTCGTGCTGGACGTGCAGACCGCGTGAGACGACGCTTCATCCAGTCCCAAACATGCTCAATGGGGGACAGATCCGGAGATCTTGCTGGCCAGGGTAGTTGACTTACACCTTCTAGAGCACGTTGGGTGGCACGGGATACATGCGGACGTGCATTGTCCTGTTGGAACAGCAAGTTCCCTTGCCGGTCTAGGAATGGTAGAACGATGGGTTCGATGACGGTTTGGATGTACCGTGCACAATTCAGTGTCCTCTCGACGATCACCAGTGGTGTACGGCCAGTGTAGGAGATCGCTCCCCACACCATGATGCCGGGTGTTGGCCCTGTGTGCCTCGGTCGTATGCAGTCCTGATTGTGGCGCTCACCTGCACGGCGCCAAACACGCATACGACCATAATTGGCACCAAGGCAGAAGCGACTCTCATCGCTGAAGACGACACGTCTCCATTCGTCCCTCCATTCACGCCTGTCGCGACACCACTGGAGGCGGGCTGCACGATGTTGGGGCGTGAGCGGAAGACGGCCTAACGGTGTGCGGGACCGTAGCCCAGCTTCATGGAGACGGTTGCGAATGGTCCTCGCCGATACCCCAGGAGCAACAGTGTCCCTAATTTGCTGGGAAGTGGCGGTGCGGTCCCCTACGGCACTGCGTAGGATCCTACTGTCTTGGCGTGCATCCGTGCGTCGCTGCGGTCCGGTCCCAGGTCGACGGGCACGTGCACCTTCCGCCGACCACTGGCGACAACATCGATGTACTGTGGAGACCTCACGCCCCACGTGTTGAGCAATTCGGCGGTACGTCCACCTGGCCTCCCGCATGCCCACTATACGCCCTCGCTCAAAGTCCGTCAACTGCACATACGGTTCACGTCCACGCTGTCGCGGCATGCTACCAGTGTTAAAGACTGCGATGGAGCTCCGTATGCCACGGCAAACTGGCTGACACTGACGGCGGCGGTGCACAAATGCTGCGCAGCTAGCGCCATTCGACGGCCAACACCGCGGTTCCTGGTGTGTCCGCTGTGCCGTGCGTGTGATCATTGCTTGTACAGCCCTCTCGCAGTGTCCGGAGCAAGTATGGTGGGTCTGACACACCGGTGTCAATGTGTTCTTTTTCCCATTTCCAGGAGTGTATATATAAATCATCAGCTCTTAGTTACTGACATCAGGACTCATCTGATCAGTCCACAGTCTTCCAGCCGCCATACCGAGCCCAATAGAGACAGAGACATGGCTTAGCCACAGCCTGGGAGATGTTTCCAATGTCATTCAGGAAACATCTCCCAGGCTGTGGCAAAGCCATGTCTCCGCATTATCCTTTCTTTCAGAAGTGCTAGTTCTGCAAGGTTCGCGGGAAAGCTTCTGTAAAGTTTGGAAGGTCGGAGACGAGATACTGGCAGAAGTAAGGCTGTGAGGACGAGGCGTGAGTCGTGCTTGGGTAGCTCAGATGGTAGAGCACTTGCCCGCGAAAGACAAAGGTCCCGAGATAGATGCTTGGTCCGGCACGCAGTTTTGATCTGCGAGGAAGTTTCAAAGGAATCTTGCTATGAAAAGAAATGACACTCTGGACCATCACTTCTGATTGCCGGGCTGTACGGCCGACGACAGTCAGGTTGGTGTCGCATGGCTCTCTCCAGACGTCTTCGTGGTCATCGGAGCTCAGTTCGAATCAGGACTCCTCACTGAAGACAATTCTACTCCAGTCAGTGAGATTCCAGGCCGAAGACGTGTCTAGAGACACTCCAGAAACGGTGGAATACCAGCTTGACTGTCGTCCACCATACGACCCGACAACAAGGACACCTGGTCCGAGCAGTCATTTCGATGTGCAGCTGGATCCCTTTGGTTGTCATCTGCGACACCCTTGTAGCACAACGGTGGGGCGACTTTATTCTACGCCCTTCAGGGGTAATGCCCGCCTACACACGGAGAGAGCTTCTACTGGTCGTTTACGGGCTTGCCAAATCCTAATCTGGACAGCGAGGTCACCAGACCTCTTTCCATTGGAGAGCGTTTGGAGCATTATGGGCAAGGCCCTCCAACCAGCTCAGGATTTAAACGAACTAACGCTCGAATTGGAAGGAATTTGGTACGACGTCCCTCTGGAGGACATCCAACAACTTCATCAATCACTGTCAAGCCGAATAACGGCTTACATAATCGACAGAGGTGGACCAACGGGTTATTGACTTGATCAGTTTGAGTTCTCTCTCTTGAATGGCTCATATTATCTTTCTGTACATGAACATTACGTCACCGAGTTCCGTCCCATTCGCATGATTTCTTCGTGGTACTTTTTTTTGTCTTCATGTGTAATATGAACAAGTGCAGGCCTCATAAGTATTATACAGGGCTATTATAAGTGATTGAAGCGATTTCATAAGTTCACTGTAGCTCCATTCATTGACATATGGTCACGACACACTACAGATACGTAGAAAAACTCATAAAGTTTTGTTCGGCTGAAACCGCACTACAGGTTTCTGCCGCCAGAGCGCTCGAGAGCACAGTGAGACAAAATGGCGACAGGAGCCGAGAAAGCGTATGTCGTGCTTGAAATGCACTCACATCAGTCAGTCATAACGGTGCAACGACACTTTAGGACGAAGTTCAACAAAGATCCACCAGCTGCTCACTCCATTCGGCGATGGTATGCGCAGTTTAAAGCTTCTGGATGCCTCTGTAAGGGGAAATCAACGGGTCGGCCTGCAGTGAGCGAAGAAACGGTTGAACGCGTGCGGGCAAGTTTCACGCGTAGCCCGCGGAAGTCGACGAATAAAGCAAGCAGGGAGCTAAACGTACCACAGCCGACGGTTTGGAAAATCTTACGGAAAAGGCTAAAGCAGAAGCCTTACCGTTTACAATTGCTACAAGCCCTGACACCCGATGACAAAGTCAATCGCTTTGAATTTTCGGCGCGGTTGCAACGGCTCACGGAAGAGGATGCGTTCAGTGCGAAACTTGTTTTCAGTGATGAAGCAACATTTTTTCTTAATGGTGAAGTGAACAGACACAATGTGCGAATCTGGGCGGTAGAGAATCCTCACGCATTCGTGCAGCAAATTCGCAATTCACCAAAAGTTTACGTGTTTTGTGCAATCCCACGGTTTAAAGTTTACGGCCCCTTTTTCTTCTGCGAAAAAAACGTTACAGGACACGTGTATCTGGACATGCTGGAAAATTGGCTCATGCCACAATTGGAGGCTGACTGCGCCGACTTCATCTTTCAACAGGATGGTGCTCCACCGCACTTCCATTATGATGTTCGGCAATTCTTAAACAGGAGATTGGAAAACCGATGGATCGGTCGTGGTGGAGATCATGATCAGCAATTCATGTCATGGCCTCCACGCTCTCCCGACTTAACCCCATGCGATTTCTTTCTGTAGATTCAGTGTTTAAACCTCCTCTACCAAGAAACGTGCCAGAACTGCGAGCTCGCATCAACGATTATTTCGAACTCATTGATGGGGACATGCTGCGCCGAGTGTGGGAGGAACTTGATTATCGGCTTGATGTCTGCCGAATCACTAAAGGGGCACATATCGAACAGTTGTGAATGCCTAAAAAAACTTTTTGAGTTTTTGTATGTGTGTGCAAAGCATTGTGAAAATATCTCAAATAATAAAGTTATTGTAGAGCTGTGAAATCGCTTCAATCATTTGTAATAACCCTGTACATAGCACCCCTGTGCGTGAACGTTCATAAACATTACATTTCGTACGTTCTCACCAATATTACAAGCTGCATAAGATTAGTCTTCGGACTGAAGTCCACAACAACGGAAAGGTAACGTAACTTAGCATGTAATAGATGTAGAGTAAGAAACTAGAAATTGAAGGTGGACGACTTTTCTTTTAGGTAAACGTGCAGTTCGGTATAATGCAGCGTATCTGTCTCACAAAGAACCCTATTTACCGTTCCACAAGTACTTCGTGCTGGACATGTTAACAGGGCGTCAGTATCACCTCTCTGTGACTTCGTGACTTCGTGATGTGGGAAATGTACCGAAAGCGGGAAGGACACCTTTGAAGGAAAGGCGTGCTCCCTATTAGCACTGGTTCACCGAGCCATCGCTCTCGTTATGGATGCTTTCTTTCTCTGAGCTCCCTCGTTTCAAAAGCGGCAACCGGAAAAGAGCTAATTCACACGGAACCTCTCGCATTCGACAACCACTAGAAAATAAACGATATTGCGACGTGTTACTGGTGTGGAGACACAACTATCAATAAACGGATCATTATTGCAGATCTGTAGTAAGTTGGTGTGACATTGAACTAATGAACACCGGAGGTAATGAGTAAACAGTCTATGTATGGTATATAGAAATGAGTTTGTGTGACTATGTACACTATGTGATCAAAAATATCCGGACACCCGCAAAAACATATGTTTTTCATAATAAGTGCATTGTGCTGCCACCTGCTGCTAGGTACTCCATATCAGCGACCTTAGCAGTCATTATACATCGCGAAAGAGCAGAATGGGACGCTCCGCGGAACTCACGGACTTCGAACGTGGTCAGGTGATTGGGTGTCACTTGTGTTATACGTCTGTACGCGAGATTTCCACACTCCTAAATATCCCTAGGTCCACTCTGATGTGATAGTGAAGTGACAACGTTAAGGGGCACATACAGCCCGAAAGCAAACAGGCCGACCTCGTCTGTTGACTGACAGAGACCGCTGACAGATGAAGAGGGTCGTAATGTGTAATAGGCAGACATCTATCCAGGCCATCACACAGGATCCACTGCAAGTGCGATGACAGTTAGGCGGGAGGTGAGAAAACTTGGATTTCATGGTCAAGCGGCAGCTCATAAGCCACACATCACTCCGGTAAACAGCAAACGATGCTTCGCTTGGTGTAAGGAGCTTAAACAATGGACGATTGAACAGTGGAAAAATGTTGTGTGGAGTGACGAATCACGGTACACAATGTGGCGATCCGGTCGCAGGGTGTGCGTGTGGCGATTTCCCGGTGAAGGTCATCTGCCAGCATGTGTAGTGCCAACAGTAAAATTCGGAGCCGGTGGTGTTATGGTGTGGTCGTGTTTTTCGTGAAGGGGCTTGCATCCCATGTTGTTTTGCGTGACACTATCACAGCACAGTCCTACATTGATGTTTTAAGCACTTTCTTGCTTACCACTGTTGAAGAGCAATTCGGGGATAACGATTGCATCTTTCAACACGATCGAGCACCTGTTCACAGTGCACGATCTGTGGCGGAGTGGTTACACGACAATAACATCCCTGTAATGGACTGGCCTGCACAGAGCCCTGACCTGAATCCTATAGAACACCTTTGGTATGTTTTGGAACGTCGACTTCGTGCGAGGCCTCACCGCCCGACATCGATACCTCTCCTCAGTGCAGCACTCTATGAAGAATGGGCTGCCATTCCCCAAGAAACCTTCCAGCACCTGACTGAACGTGTGCCTGCGGGAGTGGAAGCTGTCACCAAGGCTAAGGGAGGGCCAACACCATATTGAATTCCGACAATACTGATGGAGGGCGCCACGAACTTGTAAGTCATTTTCAGCCAGGTGTCCAGATACTTTAGATCACATAGTGTATATGCCAGTATAGCTCTGGAACATCTTGAGCATTTTCAACGGAACTGCTGGTCGGAGTGGCCTAGTGGTTCTAGGCACTACAGTCTGGAACGGCGCGACCGTTACGATCGCAGGTTCCAATCCTGCCTCGGGCATGTGTGTGATGTCCTTAGGTTAATTAGGTTTAAGTAGTTCTAAGTTCTAGGGGACTGATGACCTCAGAAGTTAAGTCCCATAGTACTCAGAGCTATTTGAACCATTTCAACCGAACTTAGTAGAATGTGACTGAGAACGAAAGACAATTTCCTTGGGTTTAAGACATCCGTGGAATCCCAGTTTGTGTGAGTTGTGGTGAGAATGTGTTACTTGGGGAGGCCTGGAGTAATTTCAACGCAAAGTGGTACATGCTGATAATATTCTTCTGGGTTTGAGTCCGCATTGTCAACTATAAAATTCCGACGTTTCGGCGACTGGAGCAAATACACCCTGAAGACGGCGTCTTGCAATAGTCGCCGAAACGTTGGAATTTTATAGTTGACAATGCGGCCTCAAACCATGAAGAATTTTATTGACTGTGACAACGGCCGCAGAAGCCTACGTTTACATAAAGTGGTACATGTTAGTAAAAATGTACTATTGGAGTATTCTTTACTTTATTTATCATATGGCAGTGCATATATAAAGATTACGAAACTTCTACATGTCATTACTTAAGCGTAATTGTCCAGCATAAAATAATACAAATAACAACAACTATACAGGGTGCTACAAAAATGTACGGCCAAACTTCCAGGAAAAATTCCTCACACACATAGAAAGAAAATATGTTATGTGAACATGTGTCCGGAAACGCTTACTTTCCATATTAGAGCTCATTTTATTACTTCTCTTCAAATCACATTAATCATGGAATGGAAACACACAGCAACAGAACGTACCAGCGTAACTTCAAACACTTTGTTACAGGAAATGTTCAAAATGTCCTCCGTTAGCGAGGATACATGCATCCACCCTCCGTCGCATGGAATCCCTGATGCGCTGATGCAGCCCTGGAGAATGGCGTATTGTATCACAGCCGTCCACAATACGAGCACGAAGAGTCTCTACATTTGGTATCGGGGTTGCGTAGACAAGAGCTTTCAAATGCCCCCATAAATGAAAGTCAAGAGGGTTGAGGCCAGGAGAGCGTGGAGGCCATGGAATTGGTCCGCCTCTACCAATCCATCGGTCTCCGAATCTGTTGTTGAGAAGCGTACGAACACTTCGACTGAAATGTGCAGGAGCTCCATCGTGCATGAACCACATGTTGTGTCGTACTTGTAAAGGCACATGTTATAGCAGCACAGGTAGAATATCCTGTATGAAATCATGATAACGTGCTCCATTGAGTGTAGGTGGAAGAACATGGGGCTCAGTCAAGACATCACCAACAATGCCTGCCCAAACGTTCACAGAAAATCTGTGTTGATGACGTAATTGCACAATTGCGTGCGGATTCTCGTCAGCCCACACATGTTGATTGTGAAAATTTACAATTTGATCACGTTGCAATGAAGCCTCATCCGTAAAGAGAACATTTGCACTGAAATGAGGATTGACACATTGTTGGATGAACCATTCGCAGAAGTGTACCCGCAAAGGCCAATCAGCTGCTGATAGTGCCTGCACACGCTGTACATGGTAAGGAAACAACTTGTTCTCCCGTAGCACTCTCCATCCAGTGACGTGGTCAACGTTACCTTGTACAGCAGCAACTTCTCTGACGCTGACATTAGGGTTATCGTCAGCTGCACGAAGAATTGCCTCGTCCATTGCACGTGTCCTCGTCGTTCTAGGTCTTCCCCAGACGCGAGTCATAGGCTGGAATGTTCCGTGCTCCCTAAGACGCCGATCAATTGCTTCGAACGTCTTCCTGTCGGGACACCTTCGTTCTGGAAACCTGTCTCGATACAAACGTACCGCGCCACGGCTATTTCCCCGTGCTAATCCATACATCAAATGGGCATCTGCCAACTCCGCATTTGTAAACATTGCACTGACTGCGAAACCACGTTCGTGATGATCACTAACCTGTTGATGCTACGTACTGATGTGATGTGCTTGATGCTAGTACTGTAGAGCAATGAGTCGCATGTCAACACAAGCACCGAAGTCAACATTACCTTCCTTCAATTGGGCCAACTGGCGGTGAATCGAGGAAGTACAGTACGTACAGACGAAACTAAAATGAGCTCTATCATGGAAATTAAGCGTTTCCGGACACATGTCCACATAACATCTTTTCTTTATTTGTGTGTGAGGAATGTTTCCTGAAAGTTGGGCCGTACCTTTTTGTAACACCCTGTATATGGATATCAATGTCTTTTATGTATTTTATCACATCGCTCGTCACTGTGAGGAAATCTTCAACAGGACCCTTGCAGCCACGTACGAGACATGTTGTTACAACATTGGCAGTTTTCTATCGTTCCGCGCCACAGTCACACGACGATGATGAAGATCTGTCCCACTTGTAAAGAGTGTGTGGACCTCTTACATGACCCGTCTGGATGCTGTTCAGGGTAGTCCACCCCGAGGCTGGTCGAATCCAGGCTGTTTCTTCTGGATGTAGTTTCAGGGATTTTGGAGCACAGGTTTGTTTCCAGCAGCGATTCATTTTCCGCGAGAGTCCTGGCTATGACTACATTAGGATGTCTTAGTCTTTTCCCCTCCGTAGAGAATACATCGTTCAATATTGGAATGTCAGTGTTATCAGAAATCTTCCGATATTCACGTAGTAGCGCGCTCTGCCTTCTGATACCAGGAGGTGAATATGGCTCAAGAAAGGTAATCAATGGGATCGTATTGTCCCACTATCAATGTGCATTGCCTCATGAAGTTGTTCTCTATCTTTTTTACTTGTGGGCTATTAAGCCAGACAGGAGCACAGTACTCTGCGGCTGAGTATAAAAATCCAAGTGCTGACACCCAAAGAGTGTCTGCTGACGATCACCAACGAGTGCCACAGAATTTATGGCGAATGTTGTTTCTGGTTTTAGCTTAGCAGATGTTCATGTCAAGTGCTCCTGAAAAGACAAGTCCTATCTGACGTGATCTCAAGTTATTTTGGATACACGTTATTATGAAGTTTGTCTCCCTCTAGACAAACATCGATGGCTATGTGGTCCTATTTATTGGACAGATGAAAACATGAAACTTCTGTTTTATTTGAGTTTGGTTGTAATCTCCATTTTCAGAAATATTGGCTTAAGATGTCTGAGTCAAAAGTTAGGATTTCTTCAGTTGTTTCAAAGGTTTTGTGTTGGGTTGCTATTGCACAGTCGTTCGCAAAGCCAAACTTTCTGGTTTTTGTTGGAGGAGTATCAGACATATAAAAGTTAAACAAGAGAGGAGCAAGGATGGATCCCTATGGTGAACCATTATTTACTACTTTCGGGTAGCTAGTGTCTTTTCTTGTAGTTACTGTAAATGTCCTTCCAGCTAACATGTCGTCAATTAGTTTTGTTGTCCGTTTGCATGGGATAAGTTGGAGTAATTTATAAGACAGTTCATACCTCAAACCCATGTGCACTTAAATCAACGAAAGCAACTGATCTTTTCTGCTTCATTTGGCATTCTGCTTCAATAAATGTTGTTAACGATAACACATGATCAGCGCTGCTTCATCTTGATCGGAATCCAGTTTGCTCAATGGTAAGGTTCTGAAAGATCTCTTGACTGATCCGATTGCTTGGAATTCTTCCAAGCAACTTATAGATAGTGCTCAACATCGTGATTGGGCGATAGTTCTTACGCCGGTCTGAGGCCGTGCTTTAACATTGCTGTCTCTTTTGACTGCTTCATTTTTTTTGTGGGACGAACCAGATATAATGTCAGAGAAGAAATGTGCCATACATTTTTTTGCATAGTTCTCACTGTGCAGAAGAAATTGTAGATGGATTCCGGCATTTCCTGGTGCATTCCAGGTTTTAGAGTTATAAGAGCGACAGAAATTTCAGATACAGAGGAAGTTCGAGGAAGTGAGATTGTTCACTGGTCTTCTTTTTTAGCAATGTACGTTTGCGTATGATGTATCTTGTATGGATTTTACCCCTTGGTGCTCTTGATGTGGACGGTAAACGTGACGCAATCTTATTAGCTGATATATGAATGTTGTCCCTGAGTGTAATTTTGTTTCCATCCAACTTCTTTAGTAATGACCATGCCTCTCTACCTGCTGTTTGAAAAGTGACTCAGCGGTCTCTACCCACCTAGTAGGTATGGCTGTATCAAGTTTATGGAGACCCTGCTGTTTAGAAATTCATCACACTGTTTCTCATTAGTTTCATTCCAACCTGGAATATATTGCTTCCGGTAGGCCTTTGCTGGACTTATCGTAGCTCCAACAAGCCTCTGACAATTTTTTGCCTTTGGGGGGAATCCAACCAAGACATTTGCCCAGATTTTTAGCAAATACATACCTGATTGCTTTGCTAAGGTTCTATCTAAGTCGTAGAAAGGATGATACGAGCGGGAAGTTTGTCCATATTTCAATCAAGATTGGATGGTGTTGGCTGTATGGGAAGTCTTGTAATACGAACTGCGATCATTGGAGAGGTAAGTTTTTCACTAGTTGTTACAAAGCATTAATCGGGATTATATTCTTGTCTCCAAGCTGCCGATACAAATGTTCCTTTAATTTTTGCATCAAACACGAAATATAAGCTATTGAATTCCCCCCAATTTACAACAGCTTCAACATTTTCATTCCTTATACTTCCATTGAGTATGGTGGCTGAAGAAATCTCAGAGGTATATGGAGGGTTGATGTGATACTGGGATGATATGTGGACGCCAAGAGATTACTGTTAGTTACCCATTTCTTACTGTAACTTCGTAGGTGTTATTGAGATCAGATACAAAGTATAGGTATGCATTCTTGACTGACGATTGTACGTATGTTGCCTCTCCCTAAGCACGATTGTACGCTACTACTAGTAAGGCAAACTCAGGAAATCTTCCTCTCTGATTCATTTGCTCATCATTTTCAGTATGTGTTTTCTGAACAGCAACAATATCGCTGTTATATTTTGATAGAATCTTCTGTAAGACTTGGTTTTTTTTATTTCCTTACTCCTGCAATGTTGTTTTGACAGATCTTGGCAACGGGTCCATAGTTTATAGCTGAAGGGTCTTGAGAAGAACGGCGTGAGTCCATGTCTTGTACAAATTCATTTTAGCCAGGATATCTTTGACTTTATCTGGCTACCTCTTCTTCTTGGCTTTAGATATCTGCCTTGAAGTGACTGTTCTTTAGCATCATCCAGAGGACACGTGTGACTTACGAAATGTCACTGACGCCAACAGCCACTGTCGGGTTTATGGTGGGGGCTTCGCAGTAGTTACTCTTAGATTATTTCAGTAATGTTTTTTTATGCAGTAAATTCGCTGTTGATGAGCAAAACGTGGTCGATATGAGTGGCAGTGTATTGAATTAAGTAATAAATAAATAGTGAGCCTAGCTGTCAAACACATGTTTTGAAGTACCAACTTAATACGTTATTATGTGGCTTACTATATACGAGAGAATACAGGAGAGGACTCTAGGAGCGAGAGAGTCTGGAAAGGTGAGGGTGTAAAAGTGCTGACTCCAAAACGGTTAAAGGAATTTCAATCAAACTTGTTATGTATATGACTTACTATGTAGAAGAAACATAGAAGTGAGTCGCTCCTACTACCCCTTGTTCGAGGTTCAGTTGCCACAGGTTTAATTGTAGAAATAATTGAAAATGAACGATATTAACGTCGAATCCACAGATTCAGGTGTTGCTAGCCTGCTTGATGTCAGAGCTGATGACACTCAAAATTTAAATATTTTCGGTTTTATACTATTTACGGATTTGGTACCATTCCCTATCTAATAAAAAAATTAGGTTAATGAGTTATTAGACAATACTGGTTTACGTTCCAGTACTGGAATTATAGACATGGCGGTTCGCCACAGCCTCCCTCGATCCGCTACGAACTGACAGCTACGTCTTATCGCTTGCGTGATGAGAGTTTGATCATAACAATCATCATCAGTAGCTATCGTATCCAGCCCGGAATTAAGGGCTTCTCGAGACTTCCAGACATTCCCTTCTTGATCCACACTCATAGACGCTGCTCGTGCATGTTTTTCCAGAAGGTCAGCGGGAGTTTACACCTTACTAGGCTGCGATTCCATATGTCACCCAACAACAGTTTTTACACTACTGGCCATTAAAATTGCTACACCAAGAAGAAATCCAGATGACAGACGGCTATTCATTGGACAAATATATTGTACTAGAACTGACATGTGATTACACTTTCACGCAATTTTGGTGCATAGATCCTGAGAAGTCAGTACCCACAACAACCACCTCTGGCCGTAATAACGGCCTTGATACGCCTGGGCATTGAGTCAAACAGAGCTTGGGTGGCGTGTAGAGGTACAGCTGCCCACGCAGCTTCAACAAGATACCACAGTTCATCAAGAGTAGTGACTGGCGTATTGTGACGAGCCAGTTGCTCGGCCACCATTGACCAGACGTTTTCGATTGGTGAGAGATCTGGAGAATGTGCTGGCCAGCGCAGCTAGTCGAACATTTTCTGTATCCAGGAAGGCCCGTACAGGACCTGCAACAGGCGGTTGCGCATTATCCTGCTGAAATGTAGGGTTTCGAAGGGATCGAATGAAGGGTAGAGCCACGGGTCATAACACATCTGAAATGTAACGTCCACTGTTGAAAGTGCCGTCAATGCGAACAAGAGGTGACCGAGACGGGTAACCAATGGCACCCCATAGCATCACGCCGGGTGATACGCCAGTATGCCGATGACGAATACACGCTTCCAATGTGCGTTCACCGCGATATCGTCAAACACACATGCGACCATCATGATGCTGTAAACAGAACCTGGATTCATCCGAAAAAATTACGTCTTGCCATTCGTGCACCCAGGTTCGTCGTTGAGTACACCATCGCAGGCGCTCCTGTCTGTCATGCAGCGTCAAGGGTAAGCGCAGCCGTGGTCTCCGAGCTGATAGTCCATGCTGCTGCAAACGTCGTCGAACCGTTCGTGCAGATGGTTGTTGTCTTGCAAACGTCCCCACCTGTTGCCTCAGGGATCGAGACGTGGCTGTACGATCCGTTACAGCCATGCGGATAAGATGCCTGTCATCTCAATTGCAAGTGATACGAGGCCGTTGGGATCCAGCACGGCGTTCCGTATTGCCCTCCTGAACCCACCGATTCCATATTCTGCTAACAGTCATTGGATCTCGACCAATGCGAGCAGCATTATCGCTATACGATAAACTGCAATCGCGATAGGCTGCAATCCGACCTTCATCAAAGTCGGAAATGTGATGGTACGCATTTCTCCTCCGTACACGAGGCATCACAACGACGTTTCACCAGGCAACGCCGTCCACTGCTGTTTGTGTATGAGAAATCGTTTGGAAACTTTCCTCAAGTCAGCACGTTGTAGGTGTCGCCACCGGCGCCAACCTTGTGTGAATGCTCTGAAAAGCTAATCATTTGCATATCACAGCATATTCTTCCTGTCGGTTAAATTTTGCGTCTGTAGCACGTCATCTTCGTGGTGTAGCAATTTTAATGGCCAGTAGTGTATATTAAAAAATCATTGATCCTTAATTGAACGTCGAATACCTTTACACAGTTACTTAATTTTTGAGTACTTGCATTGTTGGATGTAGTGTTAGCAATTATCATCTACCAACGTACGTTATCGTTTTTCTTGTTCAAACCAGGAGTCAGGTTATCCTCCTAGATGCAACGTCAGACCACTTACTAAACCATGTCATACAGAAATTTAAACATGTAGGCTATCCGCTCATTTGTCTCATAAGAGTGCATGTGCGCTACTTGCCAGTATACTGTTTTTCTTCGAATTATCTATATTACTAAAGCACCATATCGGCACCAACTACCAGTTGCCGTTGGCATTTTTTTTTAATTTGGAAATTTGTGGTAAATTCTTGTGGGACCAAACTACTGAAGTCGTCGGTTCCTAGGTTTATACACTACATAATATAACTTAAACTATCTTACGCTAAGGACAACAAACACACACACACACACACACACACACACACCCACACACACACACACACCCACACACACACATACCCATGCCCAAGGGAAGACTCCAACCTCTGACGGGGGGCACAAATTTGCATTTCTGACGGCCTCCAGGGCAACAAAAATTTGATTTTCAATATTTAGGATAATTCTGGCCGAATTCATAAATTTAAAATTTTGTCAAAAATCTACTCATTAGGGTGCATAATCTTATTTTAAAAGTTTTAAAAAGTGTTGGTCTTGAGGCAACACGACTAACGACACACTATTACCCGGAATTTAGTAACCAAGTTTTTGAGAATGAGATCACTTAAACACTTCCAACAAACTTTACACATAAATTCAGACCTTTTCTAAACTTTTCCTCGCATACGTGCTTGAAGTCAAATACTTAATACTTGTCTTCGTACATCCGTAGTTGAAATGGGGGACAGTGGGACGTCAGCTGGTATAAATTTATATTAAAAATGAAGAAATTCCTCCAGCTGTATTTAAAGTGTCGATTTTATTTTGGCAACTAGTTTCAACGTTGTAACAACGTCATCTTCAGGCCCATACACTTGTTGACGTCAGCTGCGTGCGGCTGATACTAGAAGCCAATGGTGAGATATGGACGTGTTCCTTAAATACAGCTGGAGGAATTTCTTCATTTTTAATATAAACTTAATACGAGGGTTGGAACTTAAATAGTGGAGACTATTTATTCACCACCAATACACCTGTTACCGTTCTTCAAAGTAGTCACCAGCGTTGTGCAGAACCCGTTGCCAGCGATGTAGAAGGCGTAGTAAACCGTTAGCAGAGCCTGTTCTGTTGATGGTGCGAATGGAGCGGTCTACTGCCTGTCGAATCTGTGGAACAGTTGTGAAGCGAATGCCACGAAGGGATTCCTACATCTTCGGAATCAAACCAAAGTCACAAGGACTTAAGGCCGGTGAGTATGGTAGATGGTACAGTTCTTCCCAGTCCCATCGACCGAACAGAGCAGCCACAGCTTGCGCTGTATGCGCCCACGCATTGCCGTGCAAAATGATGGGTGGGTTGCGCAGAAAGTGTCGCGTGGTTTTTTCTTATCTTGTAATGGAAAACAGCTCTCCTTCGTGTTAGGTTCAGAAACGTGGATAACAATATCCAGTTATGCTTCTGGCATCCGTGAGCCCTCGTTGCAGTCAGTCTCTCTCTATTCACTATTAGAGGTTTACACTGATCATTTGCTTTGCTTCTGGGGGAAAATTAGAGACTTTTTGGATTTTGTGCAACTTTCGTGATGGTTCACAGTCGCCCAGTCTGTAATCAAAGTCCTTGAATATCAAATAACGTATACAAAATGTATTAGCATTCGACTCTCCATTATACACACATCAAAAAAAGTTTTGCATCACCTCTCGGTTCCAAGAGTTCCGGGACCTGCACAGAAAATTGGAATAGAGGTCAACATAAACATCATTTCTGCCCTTTTTATTGGTCATGGAAACCACACAATTTGTGTTGTAGTATCATACAGTGAGACCTCCAGAGGTGGTGGTCCAGATTGCTTTACACACCGGTACCTCTAATTCCAAGTAACACGCCCTCTTGCAATAATGCTTGCCTGTATTCGTGTGGAATACTATCCACAAGTTCATCAAGGCACTGTTGGTCCCGGTTGTCCCATTCCTCAACGGCGATATGGCGTAGATCCCTCAGAGTGTTTGCTGGTTCACGTCGTCCGTAAACAGCCCTTTTCAATCTATCCCAATATGCTGCCGATTTGGTTGCACTATCGGTCGGAGGATGGTTGGTTGGTTGGTTTGGGGAAGGAGACCAGACAGCGTGGTCATCGGTCTCATCGGATGAGGGGTAGGCGGGGAAGGAAGTCGGCCGTGCCCTTTGAGAGGAACCATCCCAGCATTTGCCTGGAGTGATTTAGGGAAATCACGGAAAACCTAAATCAGGATGGCCGAACGCGGGATTGAACCATTGTCCTCCCGAATTCGGAGGATGGTATTCACGTATAGTACAGCCGTTACAGGGCCTTCCATGGCCACCAGCGGCGTACGTCGGTCCCACATAATGCTACCCCAAAACAGCAGGGATCCTCCACCTTGCTACACTCGCTGGACAGTCTGCTAAGGCATTCATCCTGACCGGGTTGCCTCCGACACGTCTCCGACGATTGTCTGGTTGAAGGCATGTGCGACACTCTTCGGTGAAGAGAACGTGCTGACAGTCCTGAGGGGTCCATTCGCATGTTGTTGAGCCCATCTGTACCGCGCTGCACGGTGTCGTGGCTGCATGGATGGACCTCGCCATGGACGTCAGGAGTGAAGTTATGCAGCCTATTTCGCAGTTTGAGTCGTACCACGACGTCTTGTGGTTGCACGAAAAGCAGTGTTCAACATGGTGGCGCTGCTGTCAGTGTTCTTCTTAGCCATAATCCGTAGGTAGCGGTCATCCACTGCAAAAGTAGCCCTTGGGCGGCCGGAGCGAGGCATGTCATCGACACATCCCGTCTCTCTGTGTCTCCTCCATGTCCGAACAACATCGCTTTGAAACTTCCTGGCAGATTAAAACTGTGTGCCCGACCGAGACTCGAACTCGGGACCTTTTCCTTTCGCGGGCAAGTGCTCTACCAACTGAGCTACCGAAGCACGACTCACGCCCGGTGCTCACAGCTTTACTTCTGCCAGTATCTCGTCTCCTACCTTCCAAACTTTATAGAAGCTCTCCTGCGAACCTTGCAGAACTAGCACTCCTGAAAGAAAGGATACTGCGGAGACATGGCTTAGCCACAGCCTGGGGGATGTTTCCACGATGAGATTTTCACTCTGCAGCGGAGTGTGCGCTGATATGAAACTTACTGGCAGATTAAAACTGTGTGCCCGACCGAGACTCGAACTCGGGACCTTTGCCTTTCGCGGACAAGTGCTCTACCATCTGAGCTATCGAAGCACGACGCACGCCCAATACTCACAGCTTTACTTCTGTCAGTATCTCGTCTCCTACCTTCCAAACTTTACAGAAGCTCTCCTGCGAACCTTGCAGAACTAGCACTCCTGAAAGAAAGGATACTACGGAGACATGGCTTAGCCACAGCCTGGGGGATGTTTCCACAATGAGATTTTCACTCTGCAGAGGCGTGTGCGCTGATATGAAACTTACTGGCAGATTAAAACTGTGTGCCCGACCGAGAGTCGAACTCGGGACCTTTGCCTTTCGCGGGCAAGTGCTCTACCATCTGAACTACCGAAGCACGACTCACGCCCAGTGCTCACAGCTTTACTTCTGCCAGTAACTCGTCTCCTACCTTCCAAACTTTACAGAAGCTCTCCTGCGAACCTTGCAGAACTAGCACTCCTGAAAGAAAGAATACTGCGGAGACATGGCTTAGCCACAGCCTGGGGAATGTTTCCAGAATGAGATTTTCGCTCTGCAGCGGAGTGTGCGCTGATATGAAACTTTCTGGCAGATGAAAACTGTGTGCCCGACTCCGCTGCAGAGTGAAAATCTCATTCTGGAGACATCCCCCAGGCTTTGGCTAAGCCATGTCTCCGCAGTATCCTCTCTTTCAGGAGTGCTAGTTCTGCAAGGTTCGCAGGAGAGCTTCTGTAAAGTTTGGAAGGTAGGAGACAAGATACTGGCAGAAGTAAAGCTGTGAGCAGCGGGCATGAATCGTGCTTCGGTAGCTCAGATGGTAGAGCACTTGCCCGCGAAAGGCAAAGGTCCCGAGTTCGAGTCTCGGTCGGGCACACAGTTTTAATCTGCCAGGAAGTTTCATATAAGTGCACACTCCGCTGCAGAGTGAAAATCACATTCTGGAAACATCGCTTTGGTTCACTCCGAGACGCCTGGACACTTCTCTTGTTGAGAGCCCTTCCTGGCACAAAGCAACAATGCGGACGCGATCGAACAGCGGTATTAACCGCATAGGCATGGTTGAACTACACTAGCCGTGTACCTCCTTCCTGGTGGAATGACTGGAACTGGTCGGCTGTCGAACCCCCTCCGTCTAATAGGCGCTGCTCATGCATAGTTGTTTATATCTTTGGGCGGATTTAGTGACATCTCTGAACAGTCAAAGGGACTGTGTCTGTGATATATCCACAGTCAACGTTCATCTTTAGGAGTTCTGGGAACCGGGGTGATGCAAAACTTTTTTCGATGCGTGGATGAAAATTTTCCTTTCTGTGTGTACATGAAAAAAAGTCTTTTCTTATTCGTTTTTTGGACACAAATATCACAGACACTTGCATTGCACTAGTCTTCATCTACAACAAACAAACACCGTCTGAGCAGGCCTTGAAGGCCCAATGATAACGATCGTCCGCTGTGTCATCCTTACCCCTTAAGGGGCTCCGGAACGCCCTATACCTGCAATGTTAAAATAACGCTTATAAATTACATCTTTCCTCACAAAGTATTTGAGGTAGGAAGTTGAACTTTTTACAGATTATTTATTGGAATATGGGCTACAACTTAACACAGGGATTTTACAAAATTTTAGTTCAGTTATTAAAGATGATTTTTTTTCAATTGTAATGAAAATTCACAACATTTTTTTGCAATTTTTTATTTATATATTCAAAAATATACAGTTTTTTGGAAAAAGGCTGTGTTAAATTACGCAGAAGGTACTGTGTAACATTTACTGAAAGTTTGAAACAAATATGTTTGGAAGATCCATAGAAAACATGTAATTAGTATGAGAAAATAAAAGTTTTGGTAATGGAGCGACAAAGATTGGATTGACTTTTTAGTGCATTCCAGGTCCGTAGGATGGATTATCTTCATCCTCTGCAAACTCCTCCTCCAGCTTCCTCTTGTTCCTCCTCCTGTTTACTCTTGCTTGTATTTCTAGACTCTTTACAGCCCTGTCTGCAGCCCGAAGGCGTTCCTTGTCTAAAGCAAGCATCGCTCGTACCATGTTAGAATGTTATTATTTACAGTAATAACACATACCTTTGGCTTTCCAACATTTCTCCTTTTCTTAAAAGCCTTCAGAGGATTTCTAATAACTTTACTTTTACTCATTATTATACTTCAACAAAACAGAGACTCAAGAAACAGAATTAATTACGAATATTTTTGAGATAACGACAGAGTAAATGAACATGAAACAATCGACAATCACACCAGCGATATATATTGAACCATCACAGGTTAGCCACAACACATACTTTATCTCACATCACTAAAATGTACCTGATGAACACGGACGTTAATAATAACACCATTTGACAGCAGTTTAACAGCGCCACAGTGGGTCACTCCCATGTAGAACACATTTCAAAAAAAATTTAAAAATAGTTGTAATCTTCGGAATTGAATAAATTATATATCTATTGAAAGGTAATAGTCTGCAGATTCAGAAAACGCAAGAAAGTAAAAATTGAACTTTTCATGATTTTGAGCCTATCCGGAGCCCCTTAAGCATCACTGGATGCGGATACGGTGGTGCATGTGGTCAGCACACCGCTCTCCCAGCCGTTGTCAGTTTTCGCGACTGGTGCCGCTACACCTGAATCAAGTAGGTCCTCAATTGGTCTCACAGGGGCTGGGTGCAGCCCCCTTGCCAACAGCACCCGGCAGATCCGGACAGCGGCCCATCCAAGTGCTAGCCAAACCCGACAGCACTTAAATTCGGTGATCTCACGGGAACCAGTGTTACCTTTGCGACAAGGCCATTGGTAGTTTTCTCGAAGTTGGATTCATGACTCAGAGCATCCATTACCCTTGGAAAACTTCATGCTAACTGTAGTGGACTGACAAGACAGCCAGTCCACAGTGACGGGTAACCGAAAGGCACGCGTTTACACACGCCGGCTGGCGTTAGGTCTGAAACAGGATACGTAATGAATGCTATAAAGAAAAGTACGTAGCTGCTGCAATACTTAACTTTAATCCATCATTTGTATACAGCTTTCTTGATGATACAAGTGAGACTCTCTCTAGAAATGGTCAATGGCGCCTTGCTAGGTCGTAGCCATGGACTTAGCTGAAGGCTATTCTAACTATCTCTCGGCTAATGAGAGAAAGGCTTCGTCAGTGTAGTCGCTAGCAAAGTCGTCGTACAACTGGGGCGAGTGCTAGTCAGTCTCTCTAGATCTGCCGTGTGGTGGCGCTCGGTCTGCGATCACTGACAGTGGCGACACGCGGGTCCGACATGTACTAATGGACCGCGGCCGATTTAAAGCTACCACCTAGCAAGTGTGGTGTCTGGCGGTGACACTACACTAACATTAATAATGAATCCGTGAAGTTAATGTTGCGCTTGCAGAAGTTTAACCATTTGTCGCTAAATTTTTCGAGTCTTCTTTGTCACAGGGATCTGCCTGAAGAATACCTATATATTGGTTTAAAATTTGCATAAAAATTTATAATAGGTGCTTAAGTAAAGTTACAAACAACAGTTAACTTTCAAAATATAGCCCCCTTTGAAATATGGATATGTATTTAATTGTTTTTCTACTCAACTGTTTTTTCTACTCCAGCTTGCGATTTTATTCGTCTTGCAAAAGTGAGTCTTCAGGATCTGGGTTTCGAAAGGTAACAAATGTCTGTGTCGTGTGTTGCAAAATGTTCACAGTTTTCTTAGGTTATTTATTATTACATTACAAGTCCTCGCGCATGTTACTATCCTGCCAACAAAGGTTCACACGTGTGCCATCAAAACTTGGTGAATATTCATACACTCATCGGGCCAAAGGCGGAGGAACCATTAACATGGTCAATGGCAGGAGGATACAGAAGGCAACGGGAAAATACTGCATTAACGATCCCGCACAGGATTCCCAAATAGAAATATGGCTACGTCCGATTCAAAATTTTCCGGAGTTTTAATTCCCCCATTCGGATCTACGGGGGGGGGGGGGGATGTCTTGGGCAAGGCTGTAATAAAAAAACAGATGAGAATTGGAATATGGAATGTCAGAACCCTATTAAAAACTGGGAAACTAGAAGAGAATAAGATGCTGATGGAAAAGTCACAGCTAGACATATTAGGAATCTGTGAAACTAGATGGGGCGGTAACAATGATTTTATGTCAAGGAATTTCAGGATCATTCACAGTGGTAGTGCTCGAACAGGAAGAAATGGAGTCGCTATGATTTTGAGAGGAAAATGGAGGAACAACGTGTTGAACATATACCACTGCAGTGGTAGGATAATGGTGATTAAAATTAAAGCACACCCCACGGATTTGTGTGTAATTGCAGTTTACTTGCCAACAACAAATAGCAAGGATGAGGAAGTAGAAGTAGTATATGAGCAAATTGATGATTTAATGAAACTGGTTAAAGAAGAGGACAATCTTATCATAATTGGTGATTTCTATGCATCGATTGGTGAAGATAACAAAGGATTATGGAATGGCAAGTTCGGGCTAGGAAAAATGAATGCTAGAGGAGAAAGGTTGCTAGATTTCTGTGAAAAGTATGAGATGACAGTCACCAACACGTATTTTGAAATGCCCAAGAGAAGAAGATATACATGGAAAAGTCCAGCAGATGGCAAAATGTATCAGATAGATTATATCCCAGTCAAGAAAAAATTTATGAATCAAATAAAATCTAGCCACTCATACCCTGGATATGATATAGATAGTGAACATGTTCTAGTGATAGCAGACTATAGTAGCAGTTTTAAGAAATGTAAAAGAACTAAACTAACCAACACAGATAGTTTGTAGAAAAACTTAAGGAAAAGCAAGTAGCTGCGGACATGAATGAATTGACCGGTAACCTGATAGTTAACAGGGAAGGATGGGAGGGATTCAATGAGACCATAGAAGTACCTGCTAAAGAGCTAGTAGGATTAAGGAAACTAGAACCGAGGAAACCATGGATGACCAAGGAAGTACTAGACCTTATTGAATAACGAAACAGGATGAGAAAAAAAGATTTCGATAGGTACAAAAGAGTAAAAAATGCAACTACACAGAAATTCAGATTTGAAAAAGAAAAGTGGATGCACGACAAACATAAGGAAATTCAACAAGATCTGAGTGGAGGTCAAATTGATAGAGCCTACTCTAAAATTAAATAAATGCAGATAAAGCCAAGAACAAAAACAAATATGGTCAAGAATAAAAACGGTGACCTACTTTTCGAATTAGAGGATGTATGCGAAAGATGGAAAGAGTATATTCAGAAACTATACGAAGGAGAAGATATTGCTAATTAGGTAGGAAATTCTGGAAGAAGAGAGCTGTGTGGATATCGACATGATAGGGCCACCTATATCTAAAGAGGAATTCAACAGTGCCTTGAATGATCTAAGTAATGGCAAAGCGACAGGCACAGATAACATCCCAGCAGAAATACTGAAGGAAATTGGAGAATCAACAAAAGAGTACTTATATAAACTTACTAAAGAGTACTATGAAGATGGAAAAGGACTACCTACAGATTTGCTTAACAGCAAAACAGTAATAATCCCCAAAAAAGGAAATGCTCTGGACTGTGAGAACTATAGAACTATCTCCTTACTATCCCACACTTCCAAAATAATGTTAAACATAACAAAAAACCGTATAAAAAAGAAAATTGAAGCAGACCTAGGAGAAGACCAATTTCCTTTCAGATCCGGAAAAGGACTAGAGAGGCATTACTAGCTCTGGGGATGGTATTAGAAAGACGAATTGGAGTTAACAGGAAAACCTACTTGACCTTTATAGATTTACAAAAAGCATTTGACATGGTTCATTGGAAATTGTTATTCCGAACAATGAAGGAAATAAATTTTGATTGGAGGGACAGAAGATTAATCTGGAACCTGTATAAAAGGCAGGAAGCAGAGATAGAAGTGAATGGTGTGAAGAGGAAAGCAAAAATAAGGAGGGGAGTAAGGCAAGGATGCCCATTGTCACCATATTTGTTCAACTTATTTATTGAAGAAACTATTGAAAAATTTAAAAGAATAACCAAAGGAATTAAAATTAACGGGGAACGAATACACTGTATCCGTTTTGCAGATGATAGCGTAGTACTTGCTGATTCAGTAATGGAAATGGATTTCATGTTGCTAAAATTTGCCAAAATCCTAAAAGAATTTAATCTAAAAATAAATAAGAAGAAATCAGAAACTATGGTAGTAGGGAAGACAAAAGAAAATGGTAAATTTAATATTAAACTAGAAGATGATGTTATAGAGCAGGTTGAGAACTTCTGTTATTTGGGGAGGACAATCACTGACGACAATAAATGTATCAGAGATATAAAGAGAAGAATAGCCTTGGCAAAGCAAGCTTTCCAAAATAAAAGGAATTTACTAACAAACAATCATATAAGCGTTGAAAGTAGGAAAAAGTTTGCCAAAATTTTCGTCTGGAGTGTCTTAACATACGGATGTGAAGCGTGGACTTTGGGAAAGGCAGAGAAAAAGAGACTGGAAGCAATGGAAATGTGGATATGGAGAAGAATGACGAAAACAAGCTGGGTAGATAGAAAAAGTAATGAACAGGTCTTAAGAGAAGTGAATGAGAACAGAACGCTGCTAAATTATATAGTAAGAAGAAAATCAAAAATGATAGGGCACATAATGAGACACAACCAGTTCCTAAAGAATGTATTTGAAGGAAAAGTTTTAGGGAAAAAACCAAGAGGCAGGCCAAGAGCAACGTATTTTAAGAAGGTATGGGGATAAAATCTTATGAAGAATTGAAGAGGATGACAATGGAGAGACGGACGTGGCTAAATCGACAAGGCATAGCCTTTAGTTTGTGATGATGACTCGTTTTCTACTAAATCTATGCACAACGTATTCCGCTGGCTGTATCCACGTTGTGATATTCCTGGCTGTGGCTGTCAGTATTTTATCTTGCTAGAAGCTCTCCTTGATGCAGCTTCATTCACGTGAAGTAGCGTATGGTACAAAAATGGGGTGAGGTACAAGCGACAGATGGTACAGTACGTACCAGTCCCATGGGAGAGTCCGCCATTTGTATTGAACTTGCTTCTGATTGGCCGCCACATTCCAGTGCTAGGTGCCCAAACGCCTAAATTCTCTTATTAATTATTTATATACTTTTCATTGTATTTAACCCGGTTTTCAGTATGACAATGCCTCATGGTTACCCTACGAGTCTACCGTTTTTGTTTATTAAATTTCTTTAGTTTTGGGAAACATAAGAGTAATGATGTTACAACCGAACTGCTTCGGACACCTTCGGGTCGCTTTGGCACGAAGAACTTCGGCTGCGCTAGTGAGACTGTTTCGGGCGTTCTTCAGAGCCGGACATGTATCTCTGTTTCGGGCGAACATGTCGTACACTGTAGCGGAAGTTGTCAGAAAGGTTAAAGTACAATTGAGAAAGCTATCTCGAGTGTTGTAAAAGACAGTGTAAATGTATGAAGATTTAAATAATAATGAAACAGGATACATTAATGAGAAGTGTCGCCTACCATCGTTGTCAGTACTACATATATTGCCCCCTATAGACTAACCTGGGGAGGTGGCATCCCATAAAAAGCACAAGGTCGAGACGACAACATATCAGCTTCCGCCGAAGAACATCCCATGACCGACGAGCTGTCTTCTGCGCTGGGAGCACAACTTTGGCAGACGATAGGTTGGTGGAAGGAACGGTTAGGGACTCTTATTCAATCTCTCCAGATCTTTCCAGCTTCCAGATCTGACACACAGACACTCCTGGAAATGGAAAAAAGAACACATTGACACCGGTGTGTCAGACCCACCATACTTGCTCCGGACACTGCGAGAGGGCTGTACAAGCAATGATCACACGCACGGCACAGCGGACACACCAGGAACCGCGGTGTTGGCCGTCGAATGGCGCTAGCTGCGCAGCATTTGTGCACCGCCGCCGTCAGTGTCAGCCAGTTTGCCGTGGCATACGGAGCTCCATCGCAGTCTTTAACACTGGTAGCATGCCGCGACAGCGTGGACGTGAACCGTATGTGCAGTTGACGGACTTTGAGCGAGTGCGTATAGTGGGCATGCGGGAGGTCGGGTGGACGTACCGCCGAATTGCTCAACACGTGGGGCGTGAGGTCTCCACAGTACATCGATGTTGTCGCCAGTGGTCGGCGGAAGGTGCACGTGCCCGTCGACCTGGGACCGGACCGCAGCGACGCACGGATGCACGCCAAGACGCAAGGATCCTACGCAGTGCCGTAGGGGACCGCACCGCCACTTCCCAGCAAATTAGGGACACTGTTGCTCCTGGGGTATCCGCGAGGACCATTCGCAACCGTCTCCATGAAGCTGGGCTACGGTCCCGCACACCGTTAGGCCGTCTTCCGCTCACGCCCCAACATCGTGCAGCCCGCCTCCAGTGGTGTCGCGACAGGCGTGAATGGAGGGACGAATGGAGACGTGTCGTCTTCAGCGATGAGAGTCGCTTCTGCCTTGGTGCCAATGATGGTCGTATGCGTGTTTGGCGCCGTTCAGGTGAGCGCCACAATCAGGACTGCATACGACCGAGGCACACAGGGCCAACACCCGGCATCATGGTGTGGGTAGCGATCTCCTACACTGGCCGTACACCACTGGTGATCGTCGAGGGGACACTGAATAGTGCACGGTACATCCAAACCGTCATCGAACCCATCGTTCTACCATTCCTAGACCGGCAAGGGAACTTGCTGTTCCAACAGGACAACGCACGTCCGCATGTATCCCGTGCAACCCAACGTGCTCTAGAAGGTGTAAGTCAACTACCCTGGCCAGCAAGATCTCCGGATCTGTCCCCCATTGAGCATGTTTGGGACTGGATGGAGCGTCGTCTCACGCGGTCTGCACGTCCAGCACGAACGCTGGTCCAACTGAGGCGCCAGGTTTCAATTTTCATGAGTGTAGTTCATAACATACGCCACTGAATGTGGACACAAAATTTTGTACCATTGTATGACACATAGTTTAAGAGATATGACTTCATAAACAGAGATACGCGAAAAAATGCCGCATCATGCACAAGTTGTTCTTTAGTACTAAGATACCAACAGTCAAGTCGGGTCAATTCTGATGTCCGATTTCACCCGTCCGCTTTGACAATTGACGTAATGTGTGATGGTATTTTGTTTGTGCTGCAAATTGGGGTCAATGAATGTTAAATGATTTCTCTGGGTTTCCCTGTTACGCGCGTATATTAAAAATTCGATGTACTTTGCTTTGTTTTCATATCATAATTTGTTTTCGGTATGTTTTGTTAATGAAAATAGTCGTGATTTATAAGATCTTGTTTTCACACGCAGTTGCTTTTCGTTATGGATGAGTCTCTTGTGTGTACAGCGAAAATTCTCCCTGAGAAAATGACTGACCGTAAATCAACTGTAAGATTTTTGCAATGATTGGGCGTTATTGCATAATTTTGCAAGTGCAGTGTTTGTGGAAATTATATGGTTTTGACGAAGGTTCCATCATCACCAACTTCCGACCTATACATGTGGAGGTGGAGAAAAAAATGATATATGGAGATCTATACACGGGGAGACCTGGTTCGGAAGATCGGGGCTGAATTTAGAACTAATATTCATGTTAACCTACTATTTTTGCTATTATTATTCTCATAAATCTGTCATATACGAAGCAGGGGTTTCGTGTGGCACTGTAGTTGACTGGTTTTCATTTTGTAGAGAAGTCTGCGGGAAATTTATAAAGTATAGGGGATCCTTGGGCCAGGAAGGGGTTGGGGGAGGGGCAGGGATTACTGTTGAACTAGATGAGTCACGTTTTGGAAAGAGAAAGTACGAAAGGGGGCATGAGGATGTTCGGCTTTGGGTTTTTGAAGTAGTAATTTCTGGAGGGGATTGTGCTGAAATTGCATTTAGGGTAGTACCAAATAGTACAAAGGAAGTATTGACATCTTTAGTAGAAGAATATGTAGAAGAAGGTTCTGTAGTCATGTCGGATGGGTTTGCGCCGTACAAGGGGTTGGGTGAAAGGTGTTATCATCATTTGGTCGTGAATCACAATATAAAGTTTAAAGATTACAAGATGATGGCATGTACCAATACTATCGAGGGTATTTGGGGCTGTAAAATCTGTTGTGGGGCGGGGAAAGAAAAGTACTTCAGTGTTTCAGTAAGGTCATTTCGATGAATGCTTTTGGTGGAAGAGTATTTCTAAAGGTTATTGTGTACTTCTTGCATTTATGAAAATAGTCAGCGAAATGTACAAGCCTCGTTTTGTTAGTTAGGTGTTGGTGGGTCTGATATTTTTGTCTTGTTTTACGTTGCGTTTTTTCTGTTACTGTACTGTGGGTCTGCTAATTTTTTGGTTTCTCTGGGGGGAGGTTTTTCTGTTAATATTCTTTGATTACAATGGTGGGCCCAGAGGGGTTGCTGTGGTTATTGTTGTTGGGGTTTATGTGATTGACTTGTGATATCATTTTTCTTATTATTTTAAAATTTTGCGTCTGCTTGAGGGCGGGTGGTAGGGAAGAACTGATTTGGGTGGTACCTGTTCCGTACCTGGCCGTTTGTGCTTCTTAGAAATTTTTTGATTAGTTATTCTGGATTTTGCGTATTTCCTTATGGTTTGACCTCCTAACATTATTATTTCTTGTTATGTCCTTATTTTGCTCTTCTTGTCAGCCTCGATCTTTCGCTCCTTTGGAAGTTTCTTTTTATGTAGCCACGCTTATGTTTTCCTTTTCGATGTTTTTCTATACTTCTCCTAATTTTAGTTTCATTACTGGCGTATCAATTTTACTGAGTGTTATTTTAGAGCTACTGTAGCTGGTGTCACTTTCGTGTAGTATTGCCATCGGTTCCAAGGTTTGGTCATTTTTGCGTTTCATTGTCTTGAATGTGCAGTAATGTGTGCAAAGATTTTCATTTTTTGAAAATGGAGTCTTTTCTGTAGTTCACTAACAAGATCGTTTTTTAAGCTTGTTTCTCATATCTTACGAGATTTTTGCGCTTGTAATTGTTCTTTTTGCCACCGCTAAACATTAATATTGTATTGGAATCGGTAATTAGAAATTACATCCTACATAGGTTACTTCTAGTTACCGATTCCATTTTTCGATGGTTTATTATTTAGATCGTTTTCGCTGTACGAGTGGAAAATTCAATACAATATCTGCACTCGTAATTGCTCTCTGAAGTTTTGCGAAAAAGTTAGTAATATTGGAATCGGTAACTAGAGTTGATCTCTGTACGAGGTCAGTTCTAGTTACCGACTCGATGTGTTCGAAAGTTCATTCATTGGATCTTTATTTTTCCAGCAGATATGTCAAATGTAATAACATTTTCCTGCTCGTAATTGCTCTCTGAATTACCGCGAAACAGCTACAAGCATTTGAACCGGCAACTAGAATTGAACTCTTATATAGGTCAATTCTAGTTACCGATTCCAATATTTGTTAATTTTTAATGGATTTCCATTACTTCTGCTTTGTTTATGATTTACGGTGTCCGTTTCTCCATATTCTGTGTTAGTAGCTCGTATTTGTTATAATTCGCCTTATTTTTCCGTTGTTCTGTTGTAATTTAATTTCTCCCCGGCCATAACCCCAACTTTCCTTCGCTTCTCCCGTTCGAATCAATAATAAAGTTAACACAAATTTGCAATAGGACGATTTCACCATGCGCTATACTGTAATACAGTTTACGGTTCTCTGTGACCCTCCACTTGCATAAATTATGATAATAATTGTAATTAGACATACATTTTTTACACTTCTGTTCTTATTTATTTCGGTTATCTTCAACTCGTTTACATGTAATTCGTGCGTTAATAATAATGTCGTTAAATGTGTTATTTTATCGCATGCTATATTCGTTTGTTTACGAGTATTATCGTTTCCCTTCATAGATTGCCGATACGCAGCATCTTTGCCTTACGTATGACGTCATTGGTCAAAGCCGACGTGTGGAATCGGACACTAGAATTTATCCGTCAAATCAACTTAACAAAATCCGTAACACGTGGCATCGCTCTTGTCAACTGCGAAGCGCAAATGGCTGTAGGCGAAAACAAATTCTGCTGTCCGGCTATAGGTCTATGAAGCGGCGTTTACAAAATCGCGTTGTTGACACAAGAAGCAGCTGCGCCAAGCTTAAACAAATTTGGGGCCGTGTTTCTTAATTTAGATACTGTACTTGAACATTTGTACATTATGCATACTCGTTTGTACGACTGTTTCATAAGTCAAAGGTGTCTTCACGACTTCAAGGAAATAATTTTTTCGATATTGCCCTACAAAGATGTTTTTTGTTTTTGTTTTTTTCTTTTTTCGAAAAATTGGCAAAATGCATACGCGGACAATGCCGGGTTTCACCAGCTAATATCCATACAAATTTTAAAAATGGATGTATCTATGTATGTTCCAGATCTGCTCCTGAACCGAGCGAGGTGGCGCAGTGGTGCCGTGGTTAGCACACTGGATTTGCATTCGGGAGGACGACGGTTAAATTCGCGTCCGGCCATCCCGATCTAGGTTTTCCAGGTTTTCCATAAGTCGCTTCAGGAAAATGCCGGGATGGTTCCTCCGACAGGGCACGGCCGACTTCCTTCCCCATCTTTCCCTAATCCGATGGGACCGATGACCTCGCTCTTTGGTCCCTTCTCGCAAACCAACCAACCAACCAATCTCCTCCTGAATCATTGGACCGATTTCAACCAAACTTGGTACACATTTCACTTACTGTATGGAAAGAAGCACTATGGACGTAAGGACCGCCCACCTATCAAAGGCGTCGTACTAGGGCGATGAAAGCAGTGTGGCACACGTTGCGAAATACCCATACCTTAGTCATACAGTATTTGAGAATGAGAGCTACTTCCAATAAACCTCACACCTACTGTCAAAACATCAAAATCATAAAAACAAAAAAGTTCGTCAGTTACTACATTTTCGCTATTCATGCAGTAAGTGCTATATGAAGCACGTCTTTTTAATTTATTGCTTATCTACTACTAACTGTATTCGAGAGATATTTTTCAGACAGTATTCACATATATCAGTGAATGCACCAGACAAAATTACATCATTACACGACGCTTGGTTTAGGAGCTACGACGTCATAAACACTGAGATGCATGAACAACTACCACATCGTGCAAGTCGTTTAAATTTATTGCTTCGCTGCTAGTGACTCTGTTTACAACACTTCTCGCAAGCCATGTCCGTATCTGCCGCTGAATGTACCAACAAAGATATATCATTGTACGATACATAGTCCAGGGGATATGACGTGAGGAAAACAGCCGCATCATGTATGACGTTTTACTTTATTACTTCTTTACCACTATCTCTACTCGAAACACATTTCGTAGACTGTATTCACATATGCCTCTGAATACACTCAGAAAGCCGGCCGGGGTGGCCGAGCGGTTCTAGGCGCTACAGTTTGGAACCGCGTGACCGCTTCGGTCGCAGGTTCGAATCCTGCCTCGGGCATGGATGTGTGTGATGTCCTTAGGTTAGTTAGGTTTAAGTAGTTCTAAGTTCTAGGGGACTAATGACCTCAGATGTTAAGTCCCATAGTGCTCAGAGCCATTTGGACCATTTTTGAACACTCAGAAAAATATATCACATACGAAAAAGTTTAGGAGATAAGACGTTATAAAAACTGAGGTGCGTGAGTAACTGCCTCTTCATGTACGAAGTTTTAATTTATTACTTCTTTACTACTAACGCCATTCACAATGCATTTCGCAGACAATAGGCACACGTTACACCGGAGGTACCTGCAAACTTATAACATTCTACAGGACGTATTTCTGAAGATACGTCGTCATAAACATTTACATGCGTAAAATGAAACTGCAGGGCGAAATTCACTAGACGTACAGGTGAAATATATATACAATAAGCGTCAAATATGTTAAATATGTGCGAAATATATGTGACATGTGCCAATGCGATCAAAGCCATGGGTAAAAAGCTTGTCTGGAAAGAAATTTTGTAAGAACCACCAGCCTCATATCGGAGTGAGTGTGGTAATGTGGAAAGAGAAGGGATGCCGAGGAGATGGATACACAGTGACTAGGAAGAGTAGATAGGTACAGGTAGTAGGAGGAGGAGATGGACATGGATAGAGTAGAGGAGGAGATGAATACAGAAAGGAAAGAGGAGGACAGGTACAGGGGGAGCAAGAGACAAGCAGAGAGATGGGGGAGGAAGAGATTAACAGATGGAGGGGGTGGCAAAAATGGATAGAGAAAGGGGAGAGGAGGAGATGGACAGAAAGAGGAGAGAGGAAGAGATGAACACGGAAAAGAATGTGGAGGAAATGATCAGCGAGTGGAGAGAATAGAAGACGGACAAAGAGAGGGCGAAGAAAGGAGGTGAACGGAGGAGGAAATGGAATTAAAGATGGAGGAGAAGATGAGTAGAGGGGAAAGAAGCATCCTACAGAGAGATAGGGGTGAGAGGAGTAGATGGACAGAGAGGGGGAGAGGAGTAAATGGACTAATAGAAGACTCGAATAAATACATAAGCAGGTAGTTTTTAATAATGAGAGTATACGATTCCTTGAAGGGAAGGGAGGAAAAGTGGGAAATTGCATAAGAAATGCTTAAAAATTAAGTCCACGACAATTAACGTGTGTGAAATTATTTACTACGCACACAAATATCATGCATGTTTTGGATATAGTGCAGAGTGATAACGGGTCACATTCTTAATTATATGGATAGAACTAAGGAATATTCGGTCATCAGCCCTCGACTGTCTCAGAGAGCACTCTGGGAACGACCACTGCCACTAGAAAACAAAATGGTTGAACGTTTTCAATTCTTGCCCTAACACTGATGTTTTTTAAGTAGTTAATCGCAAAAACTTCTTCATATAACGATCACTTTGGTCATTGCAAAAGCCGTATCTGCACAGCAAATTTTGGTATACTGAAAAAGTGGTCGTTATATACCTACAAATATTTGGTTTGTTAGTTAAGGGGAGTGAATAGCCTTGTGGCAAATGTTCATGTTTACCGAGTCATAAAGCTACCTTTGTATGCGCCCGAAGGTATTCAGATCGTAAGATATGCAAAAAGCAAATTAAAAGAGTATCTTATTATGCAAATCTCATAAAATTTATCAAATTATTAGGAGTTGTAGTTGCTCATTTTGCTTAACATTAACGCTCACATTAACTTTTCCCAGAATATGGGCAGCTACAGTGGTCTAAGCCTAGAAAAATCATTAGAATGCAGCAGCATATGAAAGAAGTAGCCATGCTGTGTAAAAGCAGGAGCATTGATTTTTTTCTCAAATGTTCAAAATGTTCAAATGTGTGTGAAATCTTATGGGACTTAACTGCTAAGGTCATCAGTCGCTAAGCTTACACACTACTTACCCTAAATTATCCTAAGGACAAACACACACACACACACACCCATGCCCGAGGGAGGACTCGAACCTCCGCCGGGACCAGCCGCACAGTCCATGACTGTAGCGCCATAGACCGCTCGGCTAATCCCGCGCGGCCAATTTTTTTTCCCTCCCCAAAGTATCTGCTCTTATGATGGCGTACTTCGATATATTTATAGTAATCTGGAAATAATCCTACGGTTATTTGTGCGAATAGATTAACACTGGTAGAAACATTGTTGGTATTCTAAAGAGGAGTTACCTACCATGCATGCATGTGCCTAGTAATGTATAAATCCGATTCATTCCATAACCCTGAAGGCTTTCCTTCTTGATGAGATTTACGGAACACGATGTTTGATTGAATGAATAAATCAATACGGTGGAAATTAATTGAAGTTCGTTAATGACTGCGCAACCCTTAGCTTGTAACAGGAAACAGATTGCCTATTACATGTAAAACGGTGCAATGGATTTAGTTACCATTTAATTACCAATGCGTCGTTTTGGTGAAGCAAAGAATTACCGCAGCAGGCAATAATGAATTGCGAAATAATTGACAGAGATGCCGTATTTGCTTGTGGAGTACGAGAAGATTTTTACAAACTGTTCTATTCCGTGCGATCATTTAATGAAAGCGTATTAATTGCTACGGGCTGAGATTTATCGTGCGTGTACGCTGTTTAATCCTACCAGTTAATTCAAATTACGACTGTCCAACAGCCACATTAGTATTTATGGCAGATGCTATATCCCTTCCTGTAAACGCTGCGGCTTAAAAGCTTACTGACGGCCTCACTTGCTGAATGTATTCTTACCGGATTCCGTGGACTAATGACTATGGTATCCGTGCTCGCAGGTGGAAAACTTAGGCATTTTGGTGACAAAAGCACATTCTCCGGCAATGGTAAAGAGGGACAAAGAAGAGTTACTCATACCGAAATAGGATATGTTGTGAATGTATCACAACGTTGAAAGTCATAAAGTAGGTATGGTTCTGCTGTCCTAGTTTAGAATTGGCCACAGTGTAACACATACATTTGCACTGCACCAGTAATTGTACGATGTTTGGTGCAGGGCGCACAGAGCACGAGTGTCTTTTTTACACTTCCTTGCTTCACTTGCAGTCGTGATTATTACGTGACTGAGTGAAGTTTCTCAGCTCGGTAGGAAATGAAGGCTGTAGGAATATAAACTCATACTTCGACATGACAACGCATTTGTGCTGTACAGTTGTTTGAAAATTGGTTGGAACAACTGAACAACTGGAGGAAAATGAGTGGAGTGCTGTGTGACAAGAAGGTGAACAGTGGGTTGAAAGGGAAAGTATACAAGTCGGTGGTAAGGCCTGCTATGATATACGGGGCAGAGACATGGCCAATCACTGTATCCCAGGAGAGGAAGATGGAAGTGGCGGAAATGAGGATGCTGAGGTGGATGTGTGGGGTAACAAGGAAGGACAGGATTAGAAATGAATTTGTTAGAGGAGCTGTGAAATTGGGACCCATTGGGAAAAAGATACAAGATAGCAGACTAAGGTGGTATGGACACTTACAGAGAAAAGGGGAAGAGCATATCGGAAACAGAGTTGAAGATATAAAGATTGAAGGAGCGAGAAGGAGAGGAAGACCCGAAGATGAGGTGGAAGAATAAGATATCCGGGGACCTAAGGGAGAAAGGAAGGAAGAAGGAAGAGGCAATGGATAGAGTACTATGGAGGAGAAGGATCCAGAAGAGCAACGCTGACCCTACGTGACGTGGGACAAGGCGACGATAAAGAAGAAGAAAGAAGTTATTTGAAAATTGATATGAGCCAAGTTATCTGGTAGCACGGACAATTGATAGCATATACACACTTTAAAAAAATTGAAGTTTCAGAAGAATTGGATGATTTATTCAAGACAAAGAGCTTCACAAACTGAGCAAGTCAATAACACGTTGGTCCACCTCTATCCCTTGTGCGAGCAATCATTTGGCTTGGTATTGATTGATGCAGTTGTTGGATACCCTCTGAGGGACATCGGCTGTCCAATTGGCTCTTTAGGTCGTCAAAGTCCTTAGATGGTTGGAGAGCCCTGCCCATAATGCTGCAAACATACTGAATTGGGCAGAGATCTGGCGACCTTGCTCCTCAAAGTAGAGGTTTTGAAGCCCAAAGACACGCAGTAGCAACACTCGTCGTGTACAAGTGGTCATTATCTTGCTGAAATGTAAGACCAGGATGGCTTACACTGAAGAGCAACTTAACGGGGAATAAAATATCGTCGAGGTACGTGCTGTAAGGATGCAGTGAATGGCAGCCAAAGGGGTCTTCCGATGAAAACAAGTGGTACACCAGACCATCAATGTTGGTTTTCGCGCCGGTTGGCAGGCGACAGTCATGTTGGTATCCGATCGCTGTCCGTGGCGTCTCCAGATACGTCTTCGGCCTGGGATCTCATTGGCTGGAGTAGAACTGTCTTCAGTGATGAGTCCCGTTTACAACTGCGTACTAATGACGAGCGAAGACGTGTTTGGAGACGCTCCAGGCGGAGGTGGGAAACCAACCTTACTGTGGCCCGCCAAACGGCCCGACAACCAAGAGTGATGGTCTGGTTGTCGTCCACAGCGTCCTTACAGCACAGCGGTACGTCGATGATGTTCTACGCCCCTTATATTACCTTTCACTGCAAGCCATCCTAGTCTTACGTTTCAGCAAGATAATGCCCGCCCCCGCACGGAGAGAGTTTCTACTGCTTGTCTTCGTACTTTCCAAATCCTACCACGGCCAGAAAGGACGCCGAATCTCACCCCACTTGAGAACGTTTGCAAAATTACGTACAGGACACTACAACCATTTCGGGATGTCAACGATGTAATGCGCCAACTCGACTAAGGAAACAGCTGGTTTAGGTGGACCAACATGACATCGACTTGCTTGGTTGTGAAACAGTTTCTCTTGAATAAAGCATCCAATTTTTCTGAAATTGTATTTATTTGTTTGTATGTACACGTACATTACATGTACAGATACGCCCCGAACAGCGGTGAGATACCACATTCGGATAACTCCTTCGTAGTGCGTCGTTCCTTTGCCTTAGTAGATATATACTGCTAAGTAGATATAAACTGTTCACCGGTTTGGGATCCGTACCATAAAATAGGATTGATAGAAGAGATAGAGAAGATCCAACGAAGAGCAGCGCGCTTCGTTACAGGATCATTTAGTAATCGCGAAAGCGTTACGGAGATGATAGACAAACTCCAGTGGAAGACTCTGCAAGAGAGACGCTCAGTAGCTCGGTACGGGCTTTTGTTGAAGTTTCGAGAACATACCTTCACTCAAGGTACCCACCGCCACATACTATCAGGTGGCTTGCGGAGTATGGATGTAGATGTAGATGTAGACCTGTATGTGCATACACTTGTGGAGATTGTTGTATAATGTGGCTGATTCTGGGTGATCGGGTCTATAAGCAGACAACGGACAAGAGAGAGAAGTAGCGGCTACCAAGATTACTTCCGCCAACTATCTACCGTTAGCTGCGGAGCAAATAAACCGTCACTTCTTCATAAGAATTCTAAATCACAAACGAATTACGAGTGCTCCGTCCAAAACTTCCTCACGGCATACGCAATAATAGAAATCACTTCAATAAAAGTAATCTACCAATCAGAAGTCGACTGTTACAACAGTAAGGCCAGAATCGATTACAGTATAGCAGGTCGTAGACGACTATGAAGTAACAATGTAATTATATTTTTTCAGTCTGCAGTCGGCACAGTCGAGAATTCTCGCCGCGTTATGACCGTGGTGTTGACTGCTCGTTGCCAGTGGTCCGTTATCATCAGTCCACAGGTCGTATCGGTGGCAGCGGAGTTCTGTCGATTGAGGTGTTCTGAACACTTTCAACTCATTACACTAAAAGTCCCCCAAGATAGCAGCGTGTTGATCTCTGAGTAGGGGTTGTATTCAATATAACTTGGGAACGAGAGGTCAGAAGAAATCATGCCGGTCCAATAGGTGATTCATCACACGCTGAAAAATAGCCGTTAACTTCATATCGTGTAATATTAATGAATATAGAATTTTATTCAAATAATGAATTTTTATGAGTAAAGGACGGAAAGTTTCAGGTATAATAGAAGACAACGGGAGGAATGATAAGCTTAGTAATAGGGAAAGGCGAGCCCATGGTTTCCTGTACAGCGTAAAATGCCTGGTCCCGAACAAGGACGTGCCACCAAAAGGTAAGCGAATGTTTTACGGAGCGTATTGTGCTCCAGTACTCTGGTATGTATCAAGAATATCGGTAAGGAAGAAAAGGTGAGCAGAATACAGGGTTGCGAGATGAAATTTAAAAGAAGCAGAATAGGGCTTACTATAAAGGATAGAGTAAGGAACAACACAGCTAGAGAAACAGCGGCACAGAAGCCTATACAAGCGACCATAGAAAACGCAATATTACGGTTGACTGAGCATGTTAAAAGAACGAGAGTTGGCAGGGTAGCGAGACAAGCGCTCGAAATGACAGTGGGTGGCAAGAAACCTGGAGGAAGACCGATGTCAGGCGGATCGTTGGAGTGAAGGAATGTGTGAAGAAGGGAGAAGTCTGGGACCGAGTGGAGAGAGACACGTGGAAGGAGGGCAGGATAATACAGGGTGAGTCACCTATCGTTACCGCTGGATATATTTCGTAAACCACATCAAATACTGACGAATCGATTCCACAGACCGATCGTGAGGAGAGGGGCTAGTGTAACTGGCTAATACAAACCATAAAAAAATGCACGGAAGTATGTTTTTTAACACAAACATGCGTTTTTTTAAATGGAACCACGTTAGTTTTGTTAGCACATCTGAACATATAAACAAATACGTAATCAGTGCCGTTTGTTGCATTGTAAGATGTTAATTACATCCGGAGATATTGTAACCTAAAGTTGACGCTTGAGTACCACTCCTCCGCTGTTCGATCGTGTGTATCGGAGAGCACCAAATTACGTAGGGATCCAAAGGGAACAGTGATGGACCTTAGGTACAGAAGAGACCGGAACAGCACATTACGTCCACATGCTAACACCTTTTTATTGGTTTTTTCACTGACGCACATGTACATTACCATGAGGGGTGAGGTAAACGTACACACGTGCTTTCCGTTTTCAATTACGGAGTGCAATAGAGTGTGTCCCGACATGTCAGGCCAATAGATGTTCAATGTGGTGGCCATCATTTGCTGCACACAATTGCAATCTCTGGCGTAATGAATGTCGTACACGCCGCAGTACATCTGGTGTAATGCCGCCGCAGGCTGCCACAATACGTTGTTTCATATCCTCTGGGGTTGTAGGCACATCACGGTACACATTCTCCTCTAACGTACCCCACAGAAAGAAGTCCAGAGATGTAATATCAGGAGAACGGGCTGGCCAGTTTATGCGTCCTCCAGGTCCTATAAACGCCCGTCGAACGTGTACCTCACCCCTCATGGCAATGTACATGTGCGTCAGTGAAAAAGACCAATAAAAAGGTGTTAGCATGTGGACGTAATGTGCTGTTCCAGTCTCTTCTGTACCTTAATGTCCATCACCGTTCCCTTTGGATCCCTACGTAATTCGGTGCTCTCCGATACACACGATCGAACAGCGGAGGAGTGGTACTCAAGCGTCAACTTTAGGTTACAATATCTCCGGATGTAATTAACATTTTACAATGCAACAAACGGCACTGATTACGTATTTGTTTATATGTTCAGATGTGCTAACAAAACTAACGGGGTTCCATTTAAAAAAACGTTGGTTTGTGTTAAAAAACATAATTCCGTGCATTTTTGTATGGTTTGTATTAACCAATTATACTAGCCCCTCTCCTCACGTTCGGTCTGTGGAATCGATTCGTCAGTATTTGACGTGGTTTACGAAATATATCCAGCGGTAATGTTAGGTGACTCACCCTGTATATGAGAGACCAATGTTCTGAACAGCCACAGCTAGAAGCTGAAAACTGTAGATGATAATGATTACGATTCAAATAATGTACCGTCTCAACAGAAGCACCAATTCTCTTAATTTGAACTTCGAGAAAGAAATTCTCCCCTCTTTCTTGTAAAGATCTCCACTTAAATTATTTAGCATTTCTGAAGCACTAAAATCTTCTCTCTCTCTCTCTCTCTCTCTCTCTCTCTCGTTATCTAACTTGGTAGGCATCCCCGAACTACCGACAATGCCGAAGAAGTGGTCGAACTTCTTGTAAGACCGATTAAAATTCTTCCACCAAATCTGCCTGGCACATGCTTTCCCCACGGTAGCTCCACCTTATATTATTCCAGACCAATACTTCTAGGTAGTCAGTAATAAAACAGAGGCGTGCGTAAGGAATATATTACTATTTTATTAATTCTGGAATGCATAAGTGAAAATAGTTGCTATATAGTGTGTGGTGAGTCTATTACAGCGGTGGAATGCTGATGGGGGTACCTGTTGTGGAGGGCACTAAGTGCAGCCCGCCAGAAACAAGTGTTAATGTTCTTCACAACTAGCATTCAAGCGCCCAGAGTATTCCCTAGTGTGTTACCACATATTACATACGCCTATTCAAATCTGTACTTGCAAAGCGTGTGAGGCGCCTTAGTTGTAGCCCATCGCGTCCAGATAGAACACAACGTCCAAGATGCTACTCCAGGCGGATGAAAAATGAATGTGCGCATCGGATAATACTGAACGCTAAAATGAAGATTTGGCCCTATCTGGCTACCCCCTGAAGCAGATCTTAGGATCGCTTAATGATGATATCTCCTCCTTCTTGCTGTTCAACAAATAAATTACAACAAAAATATAAATGGATAATTAAGGGAACTAGTAACTATAAAATGATAAATGCTGTTTCCGCTTATACATTTATTGAAGATTAAAACCCGTTTACATTACAACTGTTTACATATCAGTCCAATGGACTTAAAGAGACTGAATTTCCTAATATTATTGATCAATTGCCCAAATCTGCCCATTTTTATGGCTATATGGTCTATTATAAATAACGCGAGACGACTGACATCATCTACGTACCAGACACTAGAAGATCTACAGTGGTGTGAAAAATTTACGTGATCACAGCTGTTTTGCCTTATAGCCCTAATAAGCCGAAGCATTTAGCAATATCACCGTAAGTACTCGTCTGGTGCTTTGGAGTGATGATTCTCGTACACGTCTGCGATGACGGAAGAGCTACAGCCACTATATATATATATATATATATATATATATATATATATATATATATATACTCCTGGAAATTGAAATAAGAACACCGTGAATTCATTGTCCCAGGAAGGGGAAACTTTATTGACACATTCCTGGGGTCAGATACATCACATGATCACACTGACAGAACCACAGGCACATAGACACAGGCAACAGAGCATGCACAATGTCGGCACTAGTACAGTGTATATCCACCTTTCGCAGCAATGCAGGCTGCTATTCTCCCATGGAGACGATCGTAGAGATGCTGGATGTAGTCCTGTGGAACGGCTTGCCATGCCATTTCCACCTGGCGTCTCAGTTGGACCAGCGTTCGTGCTGGACGTGCAGACCGCGTGAGACGACGCTTCATCCAGTCCCAAACATGCTCAATGGGGGACAGATCCGGAGATCTTGCTGGCCAGGGTAGTTGACTTACACCTTCTAGAGCACGTTGGGTGGCACGGGATACATGCGGACGTGCATTGTCCTGTTGGAACAGCAAGTTCCCTTGCCGGTCTAGGAATGGTAGAACGATGGGTTCGATGACGGTTTGGATGTACCGTGCACTATTCAATGTCCCCTCGACGATCACCAGTGGTGTGCGGCCAGTGTAGGAGATCGCTCCCCACACCATGATGCCGGGTGTTGGCCCTGTGTGCCTCGGTCGTATGCAGTCCTGATTGTGGCGCTCACCTGCGCGGCGCCAAACACGCATACGACCATCATTGGCACCAAGGCAGAAGCGACTCTCATCGCTGAAGACGACACGTCTCCATTCGTCCCTCCATTCACGCCTGTCGCGACACCACTGGAGGCGGGCTGCACGATGTTGGGGCGTGAGCGGAAGACGGCCTAACGGTGTGCGGGACCGTAGCCCAGCTTCATGGAGACGGTTGCGAATGGTACTCGCCGATACCCCAGGAGCAACAGTGTCTCTAATTTGCTGGGAAGTGGCGGTGCGGTCCCCTACGGCACTGCGTAGGATCCTACGGTCTTGGCGTGCATCCGTGCGTCGCTGCGGTCCGGTCCCAGGTCGACGGGCACGTGCACCTTCCGCCGACCACTGGCGACAACATCGATGTACTGTGGAGACCTCACGCCCCACGTGTTGAGCAATTCGGCGGTACGTCCACCCGGCCTCCCGCATGCCCACTATACGCCCTCGCTCAAAGTCCGTCAACTGCACATACGGTTCACGTCCACGCTGTCGCGGCATGCTACCAGTGTTAAAGACTGCGATGGAGCTCCGTATGCCACGGCAAACTGGCTGACACTGACGGCGGCGGTGCACAAATGCTGCGCAGCTAGCGCCATTCGACGGCCAACACCGCGGTTCCTGGTGTGTCCGCTGTGCCGTGCGTGTGATCATTGCTTGTACAGCCCTCTCGCAGTGTCCGGAGCAAGTATGGTGGGTCTGACACACCGGTGTCAATGTGTTCTTTTTTTCATTTCCAGGAGTGTATATATATATATATATATAACTCATTCAAACACCAGGACGGCGTAAGATGGTCCTCTGATTAGTATAATCTAATACTGTCTTCTCCTCTCTGTGTTCTGCAATCATTCATTACGCTGTTTTCATAATAAAGACACTCCGTCACCTTTCATGCAGTAAGCGTTAACAACTATTTACAAGGTGTACGTTGACAGTGTCAGTCTTCTTTAAATATTCCTATATACGATGTACAACCTACCAAATGGTACCTAATTCCGGTTGTAAATCACGGCAAATTATGTAGATGAGTGCCTGTAAGGTGCGAAAACATAGCCACCTTACAACAGAAGTTCTTCTTGTTCACCAACCTGACGTCTCGTTGATGACGATAGCGTCCCAGCACTGAAGCAGCATGTAGAAAATCATTCACGGCTTTCTTGATGTTAGACTGTAATAACAGTTGCCAGCGAGTGGGCTAAGGCTCTATAACTACCCAATGGGAAGTCCAATTTAAAGTTCACGGATGCCAACAACTTCACTTAAACGGAATAAAGTAGCGGAAAAGTCTGTAAACAGGTTACAAGCGGCATAATAAGTGCTCTACTACACAGTCACACCATATGTTGTTTACAGTTAACAATGTTGATACAGTTCACAAAAGTTCATGTACAGCACTTAATAAAATGACTATTGATACGATCTGCTCTGGACTGAGCGCAGAGTCGAGGTACCTTAGTACTTACACACTTAGCGAGCAAGTAAGGCCTTATCTGTGCCGCATAGCCTACCCCGAAACGCGTAGCGGCTGCTAAGTGCTCCCTCGCCCGTTCACGTCCCATACTCGATTACAACTATTACAGCCGGAACGTATTTCGCCCTCATTGTTAGCGAGCTGAAGATGCACGAAGTACTCCGTCTACATTGCGTCATGTAAAGCTACGAAAATGTTGTAATAGAAAGAAACTGAATATTGTGTACGACGCATTCGGGAGGACGACGGTTCAATCCCGTCTCCGGCCATTCTGATTTAGGTTTTCCGTGATTTCCCTAAATCGCTTCAGGCAATTGCCGGGATGGTTCCTTTGGAAGGGCACGGCCGATTTCCTTCCCCATCCTTCCCTCACCTGAGCTTGCGCTCCGTCTCTAATGACCCCGTTGTCGACGGGACGTTAAACACTAATATCCTCCTCCTCCTTTGTGTACGATCTTTTACTATTGAGGTCGGCCGCGGTGGTCTAGCGGTTCAGGCGCTCAGGTCGGAACCGCGTAACTGCTACGGTCGCAGGTTCGAATCCTGCCTCGGGCATGGATGTGTGTGATGTCCTTAGGTTAGTTAGGTTTAAGTAGTTCTAAGTTCTAGGGGACTGATGACCACAGATGTTAAGTCCCATAGTGCTCAGAGCCATTTGAACCATTTTTTTTTACTATTGAGGGTATCAGCCATAAATATATAAATGAAATCGGAATGTAGACATGAAAGACGTAAATAAATGCAAGTTGTCTATACCTCTGCCCTCACTTACGTAACATAAGCTAAAATTGTGCTTCCTAATGTAAGTTTGTTACTTTAATTTGCTATGACGAAAGCGGTACTGATGGAAAATAAAAGCGGGTTAAAAGCTGTGAGCTGTCTGGGGAAGTTAACCGTGCATTACTGCGCAACTGTTTCACCAGGTAACTAGTCTAGGTTTACCAAATTCCCAATCAGACGAACATTAATTATAATATTTTAATAGTCATACAACAACCGGTAATATATATATATATATATATATATATATAAAAGGAGAATTTAAATAAAAAGAAAGAAATCAGTTTATATTTGGAAATTTATTTTAAGATTGATCATTGAAATTTCAGCATATTATACGTGAGTTATAACTGAGCTGGTGCCTTATTTAGGATTGTGAAAATGTGAGATTGTAATCTTACGGAACACATAAAATATGGAGCCAAGATTGGGAGACTGCATACAACACTGCATTCATAAAATAACACACGAAGAACGTTGAAACATAAGCAAGAGGAAATTAACCACAACCAACAGATTCAGTTTTCACCCAAAGAAATTATGTTCGTAGCACAAGCCTGTCTGTCATGTAATTACCACACACTGGTATAGTAAATTCATATTAACTCTTTGTGAAATCTTCGCGAAAAGAATAGCTGAGGGCTACTTTGATGATTACGCCACATGCTTCACGCGGTCAACTTGGTTTACACAAAGAGTGTAACTCCACAATAATTTTGATAATTGGTTCAAATGGCTCTGAGCACTATGGGACTCAACTGCTGTGGTCATAAGTCCCCTAGAACTTAGAACTACTTAAACCTAACTAACCTAAGGACAGCACACAACACCCAGCCATCACGAGGCAGAGAAAATCCCTGACCCCGCCGGGAATCGAACCCGGGAACCCGGGCGTGGGAAGCGAGAACGCTACCTCACGACCACGAGATGCGGGCTTTTGATAATTAAAATAAATTAGATCGAAAAGCAATTTACAAAAGAAAAACCTCGAACTGGTTACTAACGCCTTACTGTTAACCTGACGGGTCAAACAGTTATATAAGCACGTGGTACTGATCTCGCAAAGTACACCCCACATGGGATGAACATAAAGAAAAGTTGCTATATTGAAAAATATTGTCAAGATGAGACGTTATAATCACACAACCATTCACATTTAAGATTGATCTTAGTTAGAGTTACTGATCAACATGTGGTTCCACTTTACTCACAAAGTAGTGACAAAGCAACTACCAGAAAACAATCTGAACTTCACACGAGAATTACACTGCGCTGCAATTTAAGATAACATTAGATATTTTAGAGCTAAACCTGAAATAAAGGTGATTAAATTTTCAGTTAGGCTGAACTTAAGAGATCCATTGTCCTGCGGACTTAGCAGACACGCGCTTAGCTGGAGATCTTACCACTTCAGACGCTTGTCCCGCACCGACTGACCTGCGCTCCTACCGAGTGTGCTTCCCAAATACACTCCTGGAAATGGAAAAAAGAACACATTGACACCGGTGTGTCAGACCCACCATACTTGCTCCGGACACTGCGAGAGGGCTGTACAAGCAATGATCACACGCACGGCACAGCGGACACACCAGGAACCGCGGTGTTGGCCGTCGAATGGCGCTAGCTGCGCAGCATTTGTGCACCGCCGCCGTCCGTGTCAGCCAGTTTGCCGTGGCATACGGAGCTCCATCGCAGTCTTTAACACTGGTAGCATGCCGCGACAGCGTGGACGAGAACCGTATGTGCAGTTGACGGACTTTGAGCGAGGGCGCATAGTGGGCATGCGGGAGGCCGGGTGGACGTACCGCCGAATTGCTCAACACGTGGGGCGTGAGGTCTCCACAGTACATCGATGTTGTCGCCAGTGGTCGGCGGAAGGTGCACGTGCCCGTCGACCTGGGACCGGACCGCAGCGACACACGGATGCACGCCAAGACCGTAGGATCCTACGCAGTGCCGTAGGGGACCGCACCGCCACTTCCCAGCAAATTAGGGACACTGTTGCTCCTGGGGTATCGGCGAGGACCATTCGCAACCGTCTCCATGAAGCTGGGCTACGGTCCCGCACACCGTTAGGCCGTCTTCCGCTCACGCCCCAACATCGTGCAGCCCGCCTCCAGTGGTGTCGCGACAGGCGTGAATGGAGGGACGAATGGTGACGTGTCGTCTTCAGCGATGAGAGTCGCTTCTGCCTTGGTGCCAATGATGGTCGTATGCGTGTTTGGCGCCGTGCAGGTGAGCGCCACAATCAGGACTGCATACGACCGAGGCACACAGGGCCAACACCCGGCATCATGGTGTGGGGAGCGATCTCCTACACTGGCCGTACACCTCTGGTGATCGTCGAGGGGACACTGAATAGTGCACGGTACATCCAAACCGTCATCGAACCCATCGTTCTACCATTCCTAGACCGGCAAGGGAACTTGCTGTTGCAACAGGACAATGCACGTCCGCATGTATCCCGTGCCACCCAACGTGCTCTAGAAGGTGTAAGTCAACTACCCTGGCCAGCAAGATCTCCGGATCTGTCCCCCATTGAGCATGTTTGGGACTGGATGAAGCGTCGTCTCACGTGGTCTGCACGTCCAGCACGAACGCTGGTCCAACTGAGCCGCCAGGTGGAAATGGCATGGCAAGCCGTTCCACAGGACTACATCCAGCATCTCTACGATCGTCTCCATGGGAGAATAGCAGCCTGCATTGCTGCGAAAGGTGGATATACACTGTACTAGTGCCGACATTGTGCATGCTCTGTTGCCTGTGTCTATGTGCCTGTGGTTCTGTCAGTGTGATCATGTGATGTATCTGACCCCAGGAATGTGTCAATAAAGTTTCCCCTTCCTGGGACAATGAATTCACGGTGTTCTTATTTCAATTTCCAGGAGTGTACAAAACGGAAGTGGCCAGAGGGGCAGCTTCCTATACCAACATGACAAGGGACGGACAGGACCATACCAAGGATAGAAACCTCTTTGCTTTTAGAAAGCGTAGCTACCTGTTCCGACGTTGGTCCTACTGTTCTCTAGCAGACAGGCTTGTCTGCTACCCTCAAGCATGCAACTACAAATACATTTGCTCATTCATCCTCTCACACAGAAGGGAAGGGGGATGACAGTTTCTTATCATACACAGTGTATAAAAGAAAGCGGATGTAGGTTCCGTATAAGACTGTGTGACATGAATTACATATAAACTGTGTTGTAGTGTGACAGATCGTTCTTGTTTATGTGTAAAAGTAACACGTTCCACTACTCAGTCTCCTCCCAGATAACCAGAAACGCCACAGTAAATTTAGAAGAGAAATTTATGCCGTAAATTACAATAGATTTAAGAAATTAAACATGAAAGGAATCCAACAGAGACCTTTCACTAATTATTAAACGAGGTGTGGGAGTGATCGCTATGGCTTCCAGAGCCAGTAACGTCACACTACGGTACGAGAGTGCATGTGCACTTACATACTGTGTACCGAGATTTTAAATGGGCTCTAAAAACGGGCCGCGTGGGGTAGCCGCGCGGTCTAAGGTTTCCTGCCACGGTTTGCGAGGCTCCCTCCGTCGGAGGTTCGAGTCCTCCCTCGGGCATGGATGTGTGTTGTCCTTAGCGTAAGTTAGTTTAAGTTAGAGGAAGTAGCGTGTAAGGCAAGGGACCGATGATCTAAGCAGTTTGGTCCCATAGAACTTACCACAAATTTCCAATTTCTAAAAAAGGATATGAGCGAAACGCGTAAATGGTGTAGTATTAAATAGAAATAGCGATCAAGAAGGACAAATACACTAATCAGCCAGAACATAAAGACCACCTACCTAACAATCGGTACGTCCATCTTTGGCACGGATAGCAGCGGCGTCGCGTCGTGACATGATAGCAATGAGGCTTTGGTAGGTCGCTGGAGGGATCTGGTACCACCTGTGCACACACACGTCACCAAATTACGGGGAGGATGGGGAGGGGGGGAGGGGGGGCGGAGCTCTGACGTCACTTCCAAGATGGGTTCGATTGGGTTAGATCAGCGAGTTGGCGGGCGAGCACATCAATTGGAACTGACCCCTTTGTTCCTCGAACCTCTGCATCATACTCCTGGACTTGTGACAATGTTGCATTATCTTGTTCAAAAATGCCTCTGGCGTCGGGAAACATGATCATCATGAATGGATGTACACGGTCTGCAGCTAATGTACGATACTCCTTGCTCCTTTCACGACCCCCATGGATGCCCACGTGAATGTTCCCCAGAGCATAATGGAGCTGCCACCAGCTTATCAAAGGAGCTGTTCCCCTGGAAGACCGGGGATTCGCGCCCTCTCATCGGCATGATGAAGAAGGCATCGGGATTCGACAGAGCATGCAACACTCTGATATTGCGTCGAAGTCCAGTGCCGATGGTCACGTGTCCATTTCAGTCGTAATGTTAATATTGGCACATGCATGGGTTTCGGCTGCAGAGGCCAATCGTTGGGAGTATTCGATTCGCCATGTGTTGACGCGCTTGTACCCTGTCCAGCACTAAAGTTCCGCCACAGTTCGCCGCCTGTCCTATTTTACCAGACTCCCCAGCCTACGACGTCCGACATCTGTAATGAAGAGTGGGCACTCAACCCAACAACGTCCGGACGTCTGCACGTGGTTTCACCTTGGTTTCGCCACTCACCACAGCGCTGCTCGAACATCTGACAAGTCGCGCAGTTTCCCCATAGCTCGTGCTGAGCCTCCACGCCATCACAATCACACTGGGTCAATCTCTGATAGATCGCGCGTCTTCTGCATTCTACACACGGGCAGCACTCTCACTGATACTACATGCACGGCGCGTGTGTCTGACTAGCAGTCATTGCTCGCCAGCTGACACTGCTATCGCCTGGACAGGTTTATATCGATAGTAAGTCGATGGTCAAAATCTTGTCTGATCTGTGTATATTGACAAAATACAGGACATTTTGACTAGTGGTCCAAGTCGCGCGCTGTTAAACTGTTTAAATGAAAGTCACAGTCCATTAAATGATCATTGTCCACGATTCTCTAGAATAGTCATATGCAGTCATTACTGTGCAGGGGCCTGTACTTCCACAGGCAGCCCTCGGCCACCACATGGCTCTTCGGTCCGTAGCTCGGAGTGTGGCCTATTGGTCTCAGCCAAGAATAAACCAGGCGAGATAAGAGCGGCCTTGGAGGGAAGTCCTTGTATATTGGCGAATAATGTGTACCAGATTGAAATCTTAAAAATGAAGGTATTGCATCGGTCGACCTATTCGAACATTGTTGCTCGATTTCAGTACTGCAGACGGCTATTGCAGCATGTACTTTATTCAGTGGGATGCACACTACGCACAGTCACTTCCCAGTTGTGTTCGATTGGGTTCAGATCTGGCGAGCTGGGTCTGGTAGTGCGCGCCGCGGATTTTGAATCCCCGCCAGACGTTATGGACATCGAAGACCCCTAGAGATCTCTGCACCATCGCGCTGTAAGCTGTGGCGGCGCGCGCCTCCTCTCCCGCTTTTAGTGTGAGGTCGCCACAGTGGAATACGTGGTTCCAGCGGCCAATAGCGACGCCCCCGATAGAGTATTTAAGTGCCTGCCTCTCGCTCAGCCAGCCCTCCAAATCCTCGAACGCCATGCACTCCGCCTCGCCTTCCGCATTCGCCTTCCGTTCCCCACGCGTATCCTCTACGACCTCATCCCCTTCCCCCACCTTCTCTTTTTCCTTGAACACATCGGCGCACTATATATTGTCCGCCGCCTTGATCCCCCTCACCCCCTGGTGTCTCCCTTCCTCTCCACCCCCAACCAGTTGCCACGACTTTACCATTGTGTCCCTCCCTCTCTCCATCTCCACATCCTCCATCTCCTTTCCCAACACAACTTCCACCGTCTACCCCTTCCGGATGATGAGCTTCGCCCTGACATCTACACTTCCTACCAACTCTAAGCCCCTCTTCCTGCCTCCTCCTCAGGGCTCCCTCTCCTCCCCCTCCCTCCTTCTGAGCGGCTTTCCCCTCCTACTCCCCCTCCATTTCTTGTGCCTCCTTTCAGTGTCTCTGCACTTCCTCCTGCCCTGTCTTCCCTTTTCCTCTCCCGCCCCACGTGTCTCCGGCCTCTTCGTGAACCCTCTCTTCATCCCGCCGCTTCCCCAGCTGCCCCATGCTCTCCCCTCCTTTTCCATCCTCTCTGAACTTTCCCTCGCCAGGTCCCACCTGGTAGTTTTATTCTTCGTCGTGTGGTGCTCCAAGTGGGTTTTAAGTGTGTTGTTTTGGAGTGTTTTTAATACTGTGACCAACTTTTAACCTGTGCATGCGCATTCAGTGTCTTCTCTGTGTTTTAAGACTCGCCAACTGTGTTTTTTAACTTTCTGGTGACTTTATTAACTGTCCCCCATGAACGTCTAGATGTCAGTGTATTTTTACCTCCATTTTCTCCCCTTACTCTGTTTTGTATTCCCGTTTTTTTATCTCCTTGTGTATGTATCATTTTATTCTTGTTTTAGTTGTCGTGTCACTCGGCTGAAGAGCGCAGGTGGAAGAGCATTTGAAACGAGAGTCTATTTGGCGTTGGACTGGGCAGCCTGTTTTCCCAACTTAAATCCCACAGAAAACTTTTGGGATGCGGTGGCGGAACGTATTGCAGCACGTCCATATGCATAAACGACAAACCGCCATTTGTCAACCGCGCAGGTGGAGGTATTGAATCCTCCTTGAGAGCACATTTCAGATAGCTGGCGGCGCTACATGCAGCCCTCAAAATGGCGTCTGTAACGGAGATGTGTTCCAAGCAGATAGTTGTCATTGAGAGTCTTTTGGTGGGAAATCCGAGTATAGCAGATATACATAGGCGCCTCGAGAATGGCCACGGAGACCTGGCAGTGAACAAAAGCACGGTGAGTCGGCGGGCGAGACTTTTGCCATCATGGTGCCAAGGTCGCGCAAACCTGTCCGATCTCCAGTGGCCGGCCGGGGTGAACGAGCGGTTCTAGGCGCTACAGTCTGGAACCGCGCGACTTCTACGGTCGCAGGTTAGAATCCTGCATCGGGAATGGGTGTGTTTGATGTCCTTAGGTTAGTTAGGTTTAAGTAGTTCTGAGTTCTAGGGGACTGATGACCTCAGAAGTTAAGTCCCATAGTGCTCAGAGCCATTTGAACCATTTGATCTCCAGCGTGCCGGCTGGCCGCACACAGTCTTGACTCCTAGAATGTTGAAACGTGCGGACACTCTCATTCGACGCGATCGATGGGTCGCAATCAAACACCTCGCTGCTCAACTGGACGTCCACCAGTTGAGGTACTCAAAGGTGTGTGTCTCGTGGGAGACTACAAAGAGCAACCGAGCACCATCTGTGGGGGAATTGCTTGTGCGTAAGGAGGCAGATCGTGACAATTTTTGTCTGACATCGTCAGAGGCGATGAAGCACGGCTTCATCGTTTCGAACCGAAAACAGAAAATCCATGTAGAAGTGCCACTCGACCTCTCCTCCTGTGAAAGAAAATTCAAACCCGCACCCTCAGCCGGTCAAGACATGGACGTCTTCTGGGATTCTGAAGGAGTTCATTTGATGTCCTCCGTCGTGGTGCAATCATCAACTCTGAAGCGTATTGCATTACCCTCAGGAAATTGAAAAAACGTCTTCAGTACGTGCGTCGCCACAGAAATGCAAACGAACTTTTCATTCACCATGGCAACGCAATGCCTCATAAAAGTCTGCGCACCCGAGAAGAGGTCACAGAACTGCTCTTCTCCGCCTACCCTACAGCCCGCATCTCGCACCTTCCGACTTCCAACCGTTTGACCCAATTAAGGCTGCATTCTGCGGGAATCGGTACGCGCATGATTGGGAGGTTATTAATGCAGCTTGACCATTAGAGAGCGGGCATATAGGCTCTCCCAGTAAGGTGGGGTGAGGCCGTCACATTGAACGGAGATTGTGTTGGAAAGCACGGTTTTGTAGCCGAAAGAGTGAGGAATAATATGGTTCACTTAATAAAACCAATCTGATAATTTTTTCATAATGCGGGGCCACAGTCATAATATATTTCTTTAAAGTCAGTACCACCATAAGACTGTTTTTTATTTGCAGTGTTACATTTACATTTGCACGGTCATGATTTCGGCTTCAAAGTGCCATTATCAAGTGTTTTCTGAAAACATATTAGACAATAACAGTGAAATACATAACAAGTGATATAACCATAAAAGAATCCACATTTATAATGCTTACCAGTGTTATACAGTGCCTAAGATGGTATACTCTCGTATTTATAATACACTGTTAGACACTTTGTCTATGGGTCGATATTTCGGGTAAAGCCTACTGCTTACTTTCATCACTGAGTAAACCAATATTATGGAGAGCTTTGTTACTATTTATGTTTATGAGCAGGCAACTTTATTGTATACTTAGATAAACAGATACTGCAGAGATGTAATAACTACCAAAGAAACTAAACTGCTCCTAACCTTTCCTATCCTACCGGACACTGAGTCGAAAGACTAAAAGAAAAAGTCGCCTGCCTGTAACAGGAATTTCTTTGACCAAGACGATTTGACACTTAGCCAACTGTCATTCAGTCAAGATAGTATAATCAGTGCTGAAACTAAGTGTTGTGTCGGCAGATTAGCCAACACAACGCACATTAATTTAGAGGAGGCCGAAATGCACGCGTCAACTCACGCAGGCTGGCGTTAGGTCTGAAACAGGATACGTAATGAATGCTATAAATAAAAGTACGTAGCTGCTGGAATACTTAACTTTAATCCATCATTTGTATGCAGCGTTCTTGATGATACAAGTGACACACTCTCTAGAAATGGTTAATGGCTCCTTGCTAGGTCGTAGCCATGGACTTAGCTGAAGGCTATTCTAACTATCTCTCGGCAAATGAGAGAAAGGCTTCGTCAGTGTAGTCGCTAGCAAAGTCGTCCGTACAACTGGGGCGAGTGCTAGTAAGTCTCTCAAGACCTGCCGTGTGGTGGCGCTCGGTCTGCGATCACTGACAGTGGCGACACGCGTGTCCGACATGTACTAATGGACCGCGGCCGATTTAAAGCTACCACCTAGCAAGTGTGGTGTCTGGCGGTGACACCACACTAAGCAGTAGGCTTTACCAGAAATACAGACCCTTAGACAATGTGTCTAATAGTGTATTTTAAATACGAGAGTATGCCATCTTAGTCACTGTATAACACTTGTAAGTAAGCATTATAAATATGTATTCTTATATGGTTATATCACTTGTTATGTATTTCACTACTATTGTATAATATGCTTTCAGAAAACACATGATAATGGCACCTTGAAGCAGAAATCATGATCGTGTAAATGTAAGTGTAACACTGCAAATAAACAACAGCCTAATGGCAGTACTGACTTTAAAGAAAAACCAATCTGGTTTCAGAAAAAAATGGTTGGTTAACTTATGGAAAACCCCTCAAAATGAAGACTTGCAAATTTTCCATGGTTTACTTCTAAAATTACAACACACAGACCTCCCAAATGACACGGCACGAGTTCTTACGATGAGGTGCAATTGACTTAAGGCCCTTTCGCCGCAGGGGACAACTGTGACATTCGAATCAGCGACGCTGCGAACAAATGTGTGTACAATGTATCAACGCAGTACATACCTGTCGTCCGCACTCCAAAGCTTGAATTAATGCTAGAAGCGGAATGAGACAATCAGATGCGCCGGGCCTTGTTAGAGGTACACTGCACGGGTTTGAATCAGTACTGCCCGTCAGACAAGCGCTGTTTCGGTACAGCTGACGCTGTAACTTTCATTTAACCCGTGTGAAACAGCAGTGGCATCGGGATATAATTCAGCGTTTCCGTGTGACTTACGGCAGGCCTTTCAATAACATTGTTATCGCGTGTACTAAGTGGTCAGTCTTGTGATTGATTCGAAACTACATTCCATTTATCTGTGTCCCATGTCGGACATTTTATTCTTTGACGCACGTTTTAGTCCGTGTGCCTCTCATCCGTTTTTAGCTAATAATGTTCTGCTCATATCGATAGAACTTCGTCTCGAACGTTGTAATAATTTATCCACCAATCTGTTTTTTTTTTTTTTTTGAAATACTGACATCTGAATCTGTATATTACCTCCGATAAGTCGTTTAACACTTTATGTGTGCTCTCAGTGTGCGATATACTTACGTGTGGCAACGTTTTCCATATCTGCTACTACATTTTTCTGATTTATCTCTGCCACGTGCCACTGTGTAACAGCTGTTCTCATTTTTATACACACTGTGTTTCACTTAAGCTAGCCGCCTCGAATAATTCCGGAACCTTTTCGGCTACCGTTACTCTGTCGCCACCCAAATGCACTGCCAGAAACTTCTGAGTAAATAGTCGCTTTTCGTACCTTTGCCAGTTAATTTACTGAGATACCGAGTTCTCTTTTCCAATAAAAAAAAAAATGGCTCTGAGCACTATGCGACTTAACTTCTGAGGTCATCAGTCGTCTAGAACTTAGAACTAATTAAACCTAACTAACCTAAGGACATCACACACATCCATGCCCGAGGCAGGATTCGAACCTGGGACCGTAGCGGTCACGCGGTTCCAGACTGAAGCGCCTTTAACCGCACGGCCACACCGGCCGGCTTTTCCAATAAAACTACAGTAATTTTTGCCGCTTCTGTTGTAATTCTAAAAGAGATTATGAATGACGCTTCATTCTTCAAAATCTGATTACTCTTTTCGGAGCAGTTACAAAATTTAGAACTTCAGACTTATCTAAAACGTCAAATAAAGCCACCTTCAGCCGTCTAAATTCCTAGATTTTTTTCCTACCAGTTTCGGCGTTACACTACGCATCTTCAGGCCCCCTGACCGATGTGTAGGAAGAATCCCACCTCTTCATACATCTTCGGTCAGGAAGCCCAATGATGGCGTAGTGTAAGGCTGGTAGCAAAATAAAATAAAAATAGAAATTTAGACGGCTGACGTGTTCGGATATTTTATTTTGAACATCTGAGGTATTGCAATCATCCTGTGTAAAGATGGATTTTCATAGAGATCAGATTTGTATGTTTTGAATGTGAAGGCAAGTGCTATCTTATGCGGAAGTTTCTGATTTCATATCAAAGTAAGGAAATACGTCACGTCGGATATGGAGGAAACAGTGCCTTGCGCTGTTACGATACCGGTGTAAGAGGAACACGGAGGAAACGTAACTTTCATCCTGTCTGTGTCATTCACGTGACACGAGTGCTAGGTAATTTGAGCAAAGAAAAATCTTTGTGGAGGAGGAGGAGGAGATCAGTGTTTAACGTCCCGTCGACAACGAGGTCATTAGAGACGGAGCGCAAGCTCGGGTGAGGGAAGGATGGGGAAGGAAATCGGCCGTGCCCTTTCAAAGGAACCATCCCGGCATTTGCCCGAAGCGATTTAGGGAAATCACGGAAAACTTAAATCAGGATGACCGGAGACAGGATTGAACCGTCGTCCTCCCGAATGCGAGTCCAGTGTGCTAACCACTGCGCCACCTCGCTCGGTAATCTTTGAGAAACAGAGAGACTGTGCAAGTAGGCTGTTTATGTTTTCTTTATGTAAGTAGGCTGTTTATGTTTTCTTATTGGCAACGTTACGTAGCGCTCTATATGAAAATCACTGGCTGTGCTGTGTGCAGTCTATGGCTAGTTTACATTGTTGTCTGCCATTGTATTGTTGGGCAGCTGGATGTTAACAGCGCATAGCGTTGGGCAGTTGGAGGTGAGCCGCCAGCAGTGGTGGATGTGAGGAGAGAGATGGCGGAGTTTTGAAATTACATGTATTATGACTAGTGATGATATGAAGGTAAATACATTGTTTGTTCTCCATTAAAATCTTTCATTTGCTAACTATCCCTATCAGTAGTTAGTGCCTTCCGTAGTTTGAATCTTTTATTTAGCTGGCAGTAGTGGCGCTCGCTGTATTGCAGTAGTTCGAGTAAGGAAGATTTTTGGTGAGGTAAGTGATTTGTGAAACGTATAGTTTAATGTTTGTCTGGGCCATTCTTTTGTAGGGATTTTTGATAGTCAGATTGCGTTGCGCTAAAATTATTGTGTGTCAGTTTAAGCACAGTCTCGTACACAATTGTTCTAAGGGGACGTTCCAACTGTATACAAGCTACTTCTTTACGGAGGATGCAGAAAGAACGCGAAGAGAACAGTTGAGTTGTGCGCACAAAGGTATCCTGACAGGCGGGGCCAACAAGAATGACAGTTCAGGGAACGTGCAAAAATTTGTTATTAGAAGGGCGCTGGAGAACCGCGCAAAGGGTAAAGGGCAAAGGGCAAGCCTGCAACGAGTGGAACAAACGAAACGGGTGTCCTGACAGCTACTGGCAGTACTCCACATGTCACGGCTGCGATACAAGTGAGAGCTCTTTCCTCTCAGACGGCAGGGTGCTCCCAGCATGTACTTGCAAAATTGTTTACACTATGGGGGAATTTTCACTGACAGTTACTGTCTGACAGTTGCTTACGAATACTTTTTGTAAGTGTCTTGAGGGTCTTGCGAGAGCGGATGTTGCAAGCTTTTACACACAGTAGGGTAAGAGAGCTGAGAGATCACTCCCTGCGAGATTTTTCTGACGTAGTTTGTGATGTTGTTGCATTAATTTGAGGTGTAAGCGGTGCTGATATTCAAGACCATAAAAGTGGGTTAAAAGCTGTGAGCTATGTGAGGAAGTTAACCTTGCATTACTGCGCAACTGTTTCACCAGGTATCCAGTCTAGCTCACCAAATTCCCAACCAGACTAACATTAATTATAATCTTTTAGTACTCATCTTACGATAACCGGTGATATATATATATATATATATATATAAAGACAATTTAAATAAAAAGAAATAAATTAGTTTATATTTGGACATTTATTTTAACATTGATCATTGTTCTGTTAAAATTTCAGCATATCAAACTTGATTCATAACTAAACTGGTGCCTTATTTAGGATTGTGAAAATGTGAGTTTGTAATCTTATGGAACACATCAAATAGGGAGCCAAGATTGGGAGACTACATACAACACTGCATTCATAAAATAACACACGAAGAACGTTGAAACATATCCAAGAGGAAATCAACCACAACCAACCGATTCAATTTTCACCCAAAGAAGTTACGTTCATAGCGCAATCCTGTCCGTCATGTAATTACCACACACTGGTATACTAAATTCATACTAACTCTCTGTGAAATCTTCCCGAAAAGAATAGCTGAGGGCTACTTTGATGCTTACACCACATGCTTCACGTGGTCAACTTGGTTTACACAAAAAGTGTAACTCCACAATAATTTTGATAATTAAAATAAATTACATCGAAACGCAATTTACAAAAGAAAAACCTCGAACTGGTTACTATCGTCTTACTATTAACCTGATGGGTCAAACAATTGTATAAGCACGTGGTACTGGTCTCATAAAGTACAACCCACGTGGGTTGAACATAAAGAAAAGTTGATATATGAAAAAATATTGTCAAGACGAGTCGTTATAATCTCACGCACATTCGCATTTAAGACTGATAATCTTAGTTAGAGTTAATGATCAACACGTGGTTCCACTTTACTCACAAAGTAGTGACAAAGCAACTACCAGACGATATTCTGAACTTCACACTCGAATTACACTGCGCTGCAATTTAAGATAACATTAGATATTTTAGAGCTAAACCTGAAATAGAGGTGATTAACTTTTCAGTTAGGCTGAACTTAAGAAATCCATTGTCCTACGGTCTTAGCAGACACGCGCTCAGCCGATCTTATCACTTGAGACGCTCGCCGCGGACAGACTGCCTGGTCCCCCACGAAGGGTGCTTAACAGATACAAACGGAAGTGGCCAGAGGGGCAGCTTCCTATACCAACATGACAAGGGACGGACAGGACCATACTAAGAATAGAAACCTCTCTGCTTTTAGAAAGCGTAGCTACCTGTTCCGACGTTGGTCCTACTGTTCTCTAGCAGACAGGCTTGTCTGCTCCCATCAAGCATGCAACTAGAAATGCATTTGCTCATTCATCCTCTCACACAGAAGGGAAGGGGGATGACAGTATCTTGTCATATACAGTATATAAAAGAAAGCGGATGTAGGTTCCGTATGAGACTGTGTGACATGAATTACATATAAACTGTGTTTTAAAGTGTAGTAGTGTGACAGATCGTTCTTGATTATGTGTAAAAGTAACACGTTTCACTGCTCAGTCTCCTCCCAGATAGAAACACCACAGTAAATTTAGAAGAGGGATTTACGCAGTAAATGACAACAGATTTAAGAAATTAAGATGAAAGGAGTCCAACAGAGACCTTTCAAGCTCTGTTCGTGAAGGAAGAGGTCGCGATGGAAGAGCGTCGGGCTGAAGCTGCACTTTTAACGCTTTTATTGCCGAAGAAAGACATAAACGAGGGTGTTTATGTTGTGTGAGAGGGCGGATTAGGCATCGGGATATTTTTTGAGCATGCAAGAATCTTACTGTACCGGTGGGGATGCGAAATCCACAGTAATAGCTAAATTTTACGAGAATGACAGCGATGGAAATGGAACAAATACTCTTTATAAATGGATCCAAAATTGCCATTCTAGATACTACCGGTAGTATGCGTAAATCCATTAATGTTAAAGACAGACTGCTAGTGAAACTAATACTTTTAGCATCAGCTACGTAAAAGTTCTTTAATATTTCGTAAAGTAACAATTACGATGGAATAATATTACGCCAATTTCATATTGATACCCCTAAACGTTCAGAAGCCAAATAGGACGGATATCTTCCAAATGAAGCATTTCCGGACGTACATTTATCTGAACATTTTTGCTTGTTTTGACTTCAGAAAGTATTCGTAAATTCATGACGGTCTGTTCTTCAACATCCAATATAATATTATAATCAATAAACAGGACATCATATGAAATTATAGATACAGCTGTATTCGGTGAAGTTAAACGACAATTTTTCGAGTTCTACAACGATTACTTTCAAACGAAACTTCACTTTTTTCTCTATGTTAATTAAGCTGTAATATAAAACTACTTTGCTAGATTCCTTGAACTGTGCGTATTGTGGACATTTTAAAACCGTATCCATTCCAGCCAACAAACTGCGCTTCTTATCCAAGTTCCTGTAACCTAGTAACTATAATTAAATAACACTGGCCATTCCTCGCGCTAACTAATTAAATGCACACCTTCGTCCTTAGTCTATTTCCTGGCAGCTTTGTTCATTGCCTTTTTTTTGCAAACACATCGTTGACACACCCTCACAGTGCGTACCCATCGCGACAGCAGTCTCAGCTGTCTCGAAAATCCCGCTATACTTTTTATACAGGGTTATTACAAGTGATTGAAGCGATTTCACAGCTCTACAATAACTTTATTATTTGAGATATTTTCACAATGCTTTGCACACACATACAAAAACTCAAAAAGTTTTTTTTAGGCATTCACAAATGTTCGATATGTGCCCCTTTAGTGATTCGGCAAACATCAAGCCGATAATCGAGTTCCTCCCACACTCGGCGGAGCATGTCCCCGTCAATGAGTTCGAAAGCATCGTTGATGCGAGCTCGCAGTTCTGGCACGTTTCTTGGTAGAGGAGGTTTAAACACTGAATCTTTCACATAACTCCACAGAAAGAAATCGCTTGGGGTTAAGTCGGGAGAGCGTGGAGGCCATGACATGAATTGCTGATCGTGATCTCCACCACGACCGATCCATCGGTTTTCCAATCTCCTGTTTAAGAAATGCCGAACATCATGATGGAAGTGCGGTGGAGCACCATCCTGTTGAAAGATGAAGTCGGCGCTGTCGGTCTCCAGTCGTGGCATGAGCCAATTTTCCAGCATGTCCAGATACACGTGTCCTGTAACGTTTTTTTCGCAGAAGAAAAAGGGGCCGTAAACTTTAAACCGTGAGATTGCACAAAACACGTTAAATTACAAAACACACGTTAACTTTTGGTGAATTGCGAATTTGCTGCACGAATGCGTGAGGATTCTCTACCGCCCAGATTCGCACATTGTGTCTGTTCACTTCACCATTAAGAAAAAATGTTGCATCATCACTGAAAACAAGTTTCGCACTGAATGCATGACTTTGTCATCGGGTGTCAGGGCTTGTAGCAATTGTAAACGGTAAGGCTTCTGCTTTAGCCTTTTACGTAAGATTTTCCAAACCGTCAGCTGTGGTACATTTAGCTCCCTGCTTGCTTTATTCGTCGACTTCCGCGGGCTACGCGTGAAACTTGCCCGCACGCGTCCAACCGTTTCTTCGCTCACTGCAGGCCGACCCGTTGATTTCCCCTTACAGAGGCATCCAGAAGCTTTAAACTGCGCATACCATCGCCGAATGGAGTTAGCAGTTGGTGGATCTCTTTTGAACTTCGTCCTGAAGTGTCGTTGCACTGTTATGACTGACTGATGTGAGTGCATTTCAAGCACGACATACGCTTTCTCGGCTCCTGTCGCCATTTTGTCTCACTGCGCTCTCGAGCGCTCTGGCGGCAGAAACCTGAAGTGCGGCTTCAGCCGAACAAAACTTTATGAGTTTTTCTACGTATCTGTAGTGTGTCGTGACCATATGTCAATGAATGGAGCTACAGTGAATTTATGAAATCGCTTCAATCATTTGTAATAGCCCTGTAATGCGAGTCGTCGTAGTGTTGATGTGGCGCAGAGGGTAGTGTGAGTATCCCTTTCGTATAGTCACATTATTGTGGGACCGTCTCTCTTCAGCAATAATTTATTTTTATGTTCGTTAATATTATAACTGATAAAATTTTTAAATGCTATTTGCTGACTAGCATTGTTTGCATCTAAACTTTTGAAATAGCGTAACTGCTCGTACTGTTAGTTTAGCACGTAGAACGGGCGATTTCTTCGGGCAGATGCCTCGGCACTTATTATGGCTCAAAATTAACTGCATGCCGTCGAACGAACGTGAGTACACGAATAATTAAGTAACAGCCCAGTATATACAGAGTGTTTCAAAAATGACCAGTATATTTGAAACGGCAATAAAAACTAAACGAGCAGCGATAGAAATACACCGTTTGTTGCAATATGCTTGGGACAACAGTACATTTTCAGGCGGACAAACTTTCGAAATTACAGTAGTTACAATTTTCAACAACAGATGGCGCTGCAAGTGATGTGAAAGATATAGAAGACAACGCAGTCTGTGGGTGCGCCATTCTGTACGTCGTCTCTCTGCTGTAAGCGTGTTCTGTTCACAACGTGCAAGTGTGCTGTGGACAACATGGTTTATTCCTTAGAACAGAGGATTTTTCTGGTGTTGGAATTCCACCGCCTAGAACACAGTGTTGTTGCAACAAGACGAAGTTTTCAACGGAGGTTTAATGTAACCAAAGGACCGAAAAGCGATACAATAAAGGATCTGTTTGAAAAATTTCAACGGACTGGGAACGTGACGGATGAACGTGCTGGAAAGGTAGGGTGACCGCGTACGGCAACCACAGAGGGCAACGCGCAGCTAGTGCAGCAGGTGATCCAACAGCGGCCTCGGGTTTCCGTTCGCCGTGTTGCAGCTGCGGTCCAAATGACGCCAATGTCCACGTATCGTCTCATGCGCCAGAGTTGACACCTCTATCCATACAAAATTCAAACGCGGCAACCCCTCAGGGCCGCTACCATTGCTGCATGAGAGACATTCGCTAACGATATAGTGCACAGGATTGATGACGGCGATATGCATGTGGGCAGCATTTGGTTTACTGACGAAGCTTATTTTTACCTGGACGGCTTCGTCAATAAACAGAACTGGCGCATATGGGGAACCGAAAAGCCCCATGTTGCAGTCCCATCGTCCCTGCATCCTCAAAAAGTACTGGTCTGGGCCGCCATTTCTTCCAAAGGAATCATTGGCCCATTTTTCAGATCCGAAACGATTACTGCATCACGCCATCTGGACATTCTTCGTGAATTTGTGGCGGTACAAACTGCCTTAGACGACACTGCGAACACCTCGTGGTTTATGCAAGATGGTGCCCGCCCACATCGCACGGCCGACGTCTTTAATTTCCTGAATGAATATTTCGATGATCGTGTGATTGCTTTGGGCTATCCGAAACATACAGGAGGAGGCGTGGATTGGCCTCCCTATTCGCCAGACATGAACCCCTGTGACTTCTTTCTGTGGGAACACTTGAAAGATCAGGTGTACCGCCAGAATCCAGAAACAATTGAACAGCTGAAGCAGTACATCTCATCTGCATGTGAAGCCATTCCGCCAGACACGTTGTCAAAGGTTTCGGGTAATTTCATTCAGAGACTACGCCATATTATTGCAACGCATGGTGGATATGTGGAAAATATCGTACTATAGAGTTTCCCAGACCGCAGCGCCATCTGTTGTTGGCAATTGTAACTACTGTAATTTCGAAAGTTTGTCTGCCTGAAAATGTACTGTTGTCCCAAGCATATTGCAACAAACGGTGTATTTCTATCGCTGCTCGTTTAGGTTTTATTACCGTTTCAAATATACCGGTCATTTTTGAAACACCCTGTACCAAATCTGTATTCCCCAACAGTACCGCAATCCGTAGCGTATAACGCTGGCGTACGTAAGCTCCCTTTTTAGTATTTGCTCACACAGTTGCAGATGGCATGACGTACGCTGAGAAAAACGGCAACAGAAAAACCTCGCGTCCGTCGGCCGTCGTAATTTAATAATTATTATTATTATTTTGATTGTTGCCGACTTACGTGGTGGTCCTTAATCAAAATATTTCATTCAATTTTGATTTACAATTAAATGCTTTCGTGAAGTCTTCCTTTTTAACAATATTAATCTTGAATTATTTCGGCCGGCCTGGAGTGGCCGTGCGGTTCTAGGCGCTACAGTCTGGAGCCGAGCGACCGCTACGGTCGCAGGTTCAAATCCTGCCTCGGGCATGGATGTGTGTGATGTCCTTAGGTTAGTTAGGTTTAATTAGTTCTAAGTTCTAGGCGACTGATGACCTCAGAAGTTAAGTCGCATAGTGCGCAGAGCCATCTGAACCAATTTTAAATTATTTGTTACATTAATGAATGTTAGACTCGCTGAATCTTAAAACATGAGCATGTAAGTTGAACAATGGAATAAGCTTTTCATATTAATTTCCTCGGCTAGTCAGCTCACTTTAAATAAAAAAAAATTTAGTTATTAATTACAATTGCGGCCCCCACACGTGCGAGAGTATTATTTCTTACCTCCGTTAACCATTGCGTCATAGTCGGAGTCCTGGCTCTGGCTCTCGGCTGTTGTACTGAAAATAAGATTCTTGAAGCTACGTATTTCTGCAGCGTCGGGCGGCTGTGGAGAAAAATGTCTATTATATTAATAGCGGGCGAGTTTTTCGCTTCCGCTAATTTTTTATAATATCGCTACGTAATGGCGTCGTTGGTTGCGTCGGCCGCTGCGATTGTTGAACTGTAAATTACTTGAATGCAGGTTAATTCAAGGAAGGCGGACATGAAATCGGGATCACCTCTTAAAAATCAAAAGTGAATAATAATATGAAAATCAATATATTATCTGCGTAATTAGTACAAATATGCTTACATTTGCCAGCACGCGCAAGATGTCCATCTACACGCAATCAAGACAAGAGAAGAAGTGAAGACGACTAAAAAATTAACAAAAGAGCGTATCTTGTCGTCTCTTTAGATCATTTTGTTATATTTCTTTGCACTCGAAACTTACACAGAGAAATTATTATTTTACGGGTACATGATAAAAGTATATACTATTCAATTTTTTAATGTCTCTTCTTTATAAATACTGTTTTTTAAGTCTTTTCGTATTATTTCAGTGGGGACGCTATAAAAAGCACAGAATATATGCCGCAAACAGAGACAACAATTCTTAAAAACATGCCATAACGTACAATAAACAATGAAGTATTGAAAGAGTCTACATAAAAATATGTTTAAAAAAAACTAACAGTAAAGATGTAATAATGTGTTACATTGTTTGTATGTCTATTCTATTTTCTCCGTGTTTTAGATTTGAAGAGCCCACTGAAGATGGCGATATTTGTCGCTGGAACTAGTTTGGAGAATAAACAAGTAAATAAATAACAGAGTGTTTTGCATCATGGCGGACTCACAGTTCTAACATTGTGGAGGAATGCTTCCAAATACGATGAGACGAAATGAGTCTTTGTGCGATACAGACGAGCAGTATCGAGAATCAGGCGATTTTGCTGTAAATTTCTGCGCGGTGTGTCGTTTGGGAAGTCCGCTGTGGACGGCGGATGCACGCGTGCTCGCGTGTCTCCCCTGCTGGCCGTGACTCAGCAGCACGCCTGCACGACCCACGCAACAGCAGGAGCAGAGCTCGGCACAAAAACTGCAGCAGGTGGCGGCGAGTGCGCCCCCCCCCCCCCCCGCCACAAGCCAGCACCCGGCAGGCCAGCTCTTGTTTTGGCGCGAAGGCCCTCCTAATGCCCCCCACAGGCAAATCTGACCATTGCTTCTTCGCAATATAATTTTGCTGTTTATCAAAATCTGTTCCTGATGAAGACCCCTTAGTAGGTGTCGAAGCCTACGTCAGTGAACCAAACAGTTATTTGCCACCGGTTGGCTGTATAATCCTGTGTTGAAACTAGTATACGGTTGCTGAGTAACAGCCATGTCTAAAACTTATGTATTAAAATCGTTGTAAATATCGGTACGGCTTCTGACATTTCTCTCGTGATGAATATTTCAGCTGCAGCATTTAACTTCTTCATCAGACGTGATAGTCACTCTGGATCCATTCTTTGAAACTTTCATTCCGTTTCTGCTAGTTTTGAGCCAGTTCTACTTTCACATTTTTAAGTTTCAGCTCCTTTCGAATACATTCATTTCGTATTTTATCTATTCTGCTGCATCCCTTCACCGCTCTAAGAAAACTTATTTCTACTTCTTGTATTTGTCTTTCCTTGTCCATTATGTAATACCCATCATTCTCTTCTGCATAATGGTGTTTACAGAGCCACAGTTTTATAAAATTTCATTTGCGTTACTTTCCGCGTTTTATGCTTTAAAGTTCTCTTAATTTTTCCATAGATACTTTCAAATCTGTTCAACTTAATTTGCATATCTTCTGTGTATACATAAAACATTTTACATCCAAGAAAGTTGAAGTATTTTTGTTTTTTTCATTAAGTACTATCTAACTTCTCAATGAATATTTTCCATAAAATGTCACTGAATTAAACTTACCAACATAAAAACCTAAACAGCCTACTTACAAATTCAGATACGTCAGTGAAAGCGGCCACAGCAGAGCTCAAGCCGCCATAAGGGTGGACACTCCCCATCTTATTGTCCACTAATAGGTGTGCGGATGGTTCTGATCAGATAGTGTATACCTATCCTCTTTTAATTCTCTGGTCCAAAGTTTATTAGTTTTGATAGCATGTTGTGCTGGTTTCACGTGACACGAATTCTCACTCAGATATAGTTATTGGCTCTAATCATTTGTGTACTGGCGTCTGTGCTACATATTCTGTGGTGTCAAGTTAATTTCAGTCATAGTTAATTTCAGTCACATGTATTTTCTTTTGTGATACAATTTACATTAGCTTCAAAATTAGTCATGCCACCCCTATACATGAAACTGTGTCTACTGGTGCAGAAACTAAAGTGTACGTTGGTGACACCTTCGAAGGACCATGCACAGTGAGTCATTGTCGCAGTACAGGGAGAGTCCCCCGAGTCATCTCGACATATAAACATTCCCTGCAGTAATCTCAGTATGTCTTTGCCGCTATTTTTACCAGCACATTATATTTTATGTTGTAGCTAATGCAAACAATATTTATGTGTATCATTTATAGTGAACAGATAATAAGTTGCGACTATTTTCAAGGTTTATCTTTAGATACTGACATTGCATCAAAAATTTAAGTCAAGGATCTAAAACCGTCCTTTCACGTGTCTCATTCTTTGACGTGTGTCAAAATATCATAACAATAACATAAATTGTTAGTATGCTTATTGTCCGACTCAGATGACAGTAATCAATTTCAGTTTAGAATAAAGGTGCAAACTCGAGCAGCACTAACACAAATTGCCTGTTGGCTTCTGTCTCGAGTTCTTTGGCCCACGTTTGTCTGATGATCTTTCTCACGTTTCGCCAGGACGAGTGACTGGCTTTGTCAAAGCTTCACCCTCCATTGCTGATGGTGAACTGGAACTGAGCTCGCCGGCGCAGACTATATGTATCTGGCGGGCCAACGTCCAAAGGCCGGTTCCCACTAGGACTGCCGCGCATCAAAACCGCGCGTCAGCGGCGTGGTTGCCATGGAAACGGCGTCAGCGGCACGGCGCGGTGGGCTCTGCGTCGCGGTTTGACCATGTCGAACCGCTTCCGCTGCCGCGTGCCGCGCTCCAGGTGCGCGCCGCCAATGACAGAACGCGCTGAGCGTGACGTCAGGTACGGAACCCCGGGCCACACGAACTTTCGCCGTACCGCTGGCGCGGACACGGCGGCAGCTATGAAATACTTATCATCCGAATCCAAGGAAACTATTCGATAGAAAAATTTGATTCTTGGTTATGTTACAGCCTGATATCTTCTCTCGATAAAGGAACGAATTTCTTTTCGTTATTCGTCGTGGTTACTTGCTGTATCGCATTTACGTAAACCTTTACACGAAATTTTAATGAGTGTGCAGAGGTAAAAACGCATTGCGTGGACTTTGTATACAGTTCATTTTAGGTAATACATTATTGCGTATGAAATTTAGTCAACATATCGAAATTGTTTTTAAAGCTGAGAGCAGAACGATAGCTATCGCCGTTCTCGAGATATTGAATGATATGTCGGCGGACGGGCTGTGCGGTGACCGCGCGCAGATCGCTCGCGACGTGACCGATACTTCGTCCTGCTCGTCGTAAACCATGTGCTTCTATCAACTGCAAATTTCGTAAACGGTTCAAGCAATCGAAAAGTGTTTTTTTGCAAACGATAACTTGTAAAAAGTCATGTATTTCGTCACATGATAAATATCTTAAATCTGTTTATCTAACGAGAGATGAAAGAAACTACAGTTTTTCAGAAGGGATAGATGATTTTTTTTAAACGGCATTTAATACCATGTGGAATGAGAAGTTAAACCGAGACTAATTTACTGGTATGTCATAAGATGTAATTTGCTAAGTATCTACAGCTATTGATTATTTCCTTTGGAAGTAACAAACGTTTTTTTCTTTATCCAGTGTACTTTATTGGTTCAAGATGTGTTTCGCCTTTTACTTTAAGGCATCTTTGGTGGAATCTAGAATGATTCAGTTTTGTTTTGATATGTGATACTTGCAGATTATAAAACAGTTCACATCTATTTTTACATGAATCACTGATTACTTACAGTGAATCGAGTTTTTGGCGGACATCTGCGTTTCCCCTCACCTGGTCACATGCTGGAGGTTGAACTAAAACTTAGATTATGGAACATAAGACATTTTCATGTTCTTTTTTTTTCTTCCATCACTAGCTGTAGACATTTTACCGAAAACTCTGATTTGAAATCGTAACTACAGTGTGTTCACCTCATGTCCCTTCCTGTTTGGTTTGTTTATGTACATGTTGCCAACCTAAAGAATTATATGCTGAAAACTAATGTTTGTTTGTTTCTGTTCTCCTTATATCTGTATGTGTGTGTGGCTAGCCAGTGATAGTTATAGAAAGTTGAAAGTGAATGCAGTAGTTGTCAGACAGTGGTTGAAAGATTTGGTGTTCAGCTGATTTCAGTTTTGATTGAAATGTTTTGTGGAGGAGTGCATGGAAGAGTAAATTCACTGCTTCCATTAATAGATAAAATAGTAGAATAGCATTTCAATAGATGATTATTATCAGAATACTATCACCCAACCCCTTTGTCCTCACTCTTTGACACCTCATAATATGTCCTGTCAACTTATCCCTCTTGTAGTCAATGTTGTGCCATAATTTCCTCTTCCTCCTCTATTTAATTCCGTACCTCTTCTTTAGTTACACGATCCTGATATCTAATCTTCAGCATTCTTATTGATCTCCACGTTTTGAAAGCGTCCATTGTCTCCTTGACAGAACTGTTCATCGCCCACGTTTCACTTACATACAAGGCTGCACTCCACACAAATACCGCACTCCACACAAATACCTTTGTAAAATAGTACACAGTCATCAGAATTTATATTTGAGGTGAACAAATTTTCTTTTTCAGAACGCTTTTGTTGCTATTCACAGTCTTCATTTTATATCCTCTCTACTTCTGCCTTCTCAATTACTGCTTCCCTTTCAAGTCATTGAAGTCTTAGAAATGCAGTTTGGTTTCTGTACAAGTTGTAGATAATTTTGTGGCCCTGTGTTTTATCGATGACATCTCCAGAGTTTCAAAGAATGTTTTAACTAAGATTGTCAAAACCTTTCTCTAAACATGCAAATGCTATAAACACAGTTTCGCAGTTCTTCAGTGTCTCTACTTAGCTAAGTGGTAGGATCAGTATTGCCTTGCGTGTTCAGACATCTTGAAAGGTCTCTGTTGGATTCCTTTCATGTTTAATTTCTTAAATCTGTTGCCATTTATGGAATAAATTCCTCTTCTAAATGTACTGTGGCGTTTCTGACTATCTGGGAGGAGACTGAGCAGTGGAAAGTGTTACTTTTACACATAAACAAGAACGATCTGTCACACTACTACACTTTAAAACACAGTTTATATGTAATTCATGTCGCACAGTCTCATACGGAACCTACATCCGCTTTCTTTTATATACTGTATATGATAAGATACTGTCATCCCCCTTCCCTTTTGTGTGAGAGGATGAATGAGCATATGTATTTCTAGTTGCATGCTTGAGGGTAGCAGACAAGGCTGTCTGCTAGAGAACAGTAGGACCAACGTCGGAACAGGTAGCTACGCTTCCTAAAAGCAAAGAGGTTTCTATCCTTAGTATGGTCCTGTCCGTCCGTTGTCATGTTGGTATAGGAAGCTGCCCCTCTGGCCACTTCCGTTGGTCTTTGGGAGCCACCCTCAGGAAGCACGCTCGGCAGTAGGGCAGTTGCAGTGTGGCAGTGGCGAGCGTCTGAAGTGGTAAGATCTCCGGCTAAGCGCGTGTCTGTTAAGTCCGTAGGACAATGGATTTCTTAAGTTCAGCCAAACTGAAAATTTAATCACCTTTATTTCGGGTTTAGGTCTAAAATATGCGATGTTATCTTAAATTGCAGCGCAGTGTAATTATCGTGTGAAGTTCAGATTATTTTCCGGTAGTTGCTTTGTTACTACTTTGTGAGTAAAGTGGAACCACGTGTTGATCAGTAACTCTAACTAAGTTCATCAATCTTAAATCCGAATGTGCGTGAGATTATAACGTCTCGTCTTGAGAATATTTTTTTTAATATAGCAACTTTTCTTTATGCTTTTCTTTATGTTCAACCCACGTGGGGTGTACTTTGCGAGACCAGTACCACGTGCTTATATAACTGTTTGACCCATCAGGTTAATAGTAAGACGTTAGTAACCAGTTCAAGGTTTTTGTTTTGTCAATTGCTTTTCGATCTAATTTATTTTAATTATCAAAATTATTGTGGAGTTGTACGCTTTGTGTAAACCAAGTTGACCACGTGAAGCATGTGGTGTAATCATCAAAGTAGCCCTCAGCTATTCTTTTTGCGAAGTCTTCACAAAGAGTTAATATGAATTTAGTATACCAGTGTGTGGTAATTACATGACGGACAGGATTGTGGTATGAACGTAATTTCTTTGGGTAAAAACTGAATCTGTTGGTTGTGGTTAATTTCTTCTTGCTTATGTTTCAATGTTCTTCGTGTGTTATTTTATGAATGCAGTGTTGTATGCTGTCTCACAATATTGGCTCCATATTTTATGTGTTCCGTAAGATTACAATCTCACATTTTTTCAATCGTAAATAAGGCACCAGCTCAGTTATAACTCACTTATAATATGCTGAAATTTCAATGAACTATCTTAAAATAAATTTCCAAATATAAACTGATTTCTTTCTTTTTATTTAAATTCTCCTTTTTTATATATATATTACCGGTTTTGTATGACTATTAAAAGATTATCATTAATGTTACTCTGCTTGGTAAACCTAGACTAAATATCTGATGAAACAGTTGCCCAGTAATCCACGGTTAACGTCCCCAGACAGATCACGGCTTTTAACCCACTTTCATTGTCAATTAGCACCGATATCAGCATAAGAAAATTAAAGTTACAATATTACAATCTCACAGGAATCTAACATTGTGTTTATGTTAGTTTGTACAAACCCTCCCCCCCTCCTCTCTACATATTCCTTCCACTTTCTAGCCTTCTCTCATTTGCTTAGTTCTGGCTTTGCCAAATGAGTTCTTGACAGTTGCTTTTCCTTTGAGCAAAGTTTTCTTTGTTCTTTCTTATTTTCATTCCCCTATGTTTTCCAAGAGCAAAATCGCATTGCAATTTTGGACTTTCTGTTAACGTCATGTTTAAACATTTCTATTTCCGATGGCCTACTTTATTTGCTACATTTTTATATTTTTCCCTCGTGTCAAATTTAATATATCACGTTTTATCTAACGATTTCTACTGTACCTTCTTCCCGTTCACGTTCTCTCCTGCATTCACCACTTCTTCTCTCAAAGATATCCATTCTTATTCTAGCGGATTCCTTCCTCTCTTTCTGTCAGTCGTTGCATTACGGTAACTTTAAGGTTATCGAAAAACTGTGGGTCTTGACCTATTCAAGTTCGATTTCCTTAATTTGCTACCGTTTACTGTCTCTTTTGTTTTAAACCGCAACTCGTAACCAATAAATTATTGTAGGTTTGCGTCTGCACCAGGAAATGTCTTATAATTTAAAATCTGGTTTCGAAAACTTTGTTCCGAAAGTATATTATTCTTTCGTGATTCTTAAGCAAGGTGCTGCCGATGATTACATTATGCTCTGTGGGATATTCTATCAGGTGGCTTCCACTTTCATCACTTCCACCTAGCCTTTGTGTTCTTACTGTTTTCGTGTACCTGCTACCGTATCACATTTTACATTTTTGTCTCGCTTAACTATCTGAATAATCTCTTTTATCGTACATTGTTTCCATGTGTTAGGAGATAGTGAACAATCATGAACGGTAGTCATGAAATCTGTTTATGCTGAAATGAGAAAACACGAATAATGAAATATGTGAAAGAGTACATTGTACAGAAAATGAAAAATTGGTATGTCTTCACCCAACTTCGTCTTTCCTTCATGTAGGTGTAAGATACAGTTATTCAAACACACCGGTCGTTTCGGTGGGTCCCACCCCGTACCTCAGTAGCTATCCGTCATTGGCTACCGCTAGCGTCTGCCGCTTCCAGATGGGAACGCCAATTCCGCGAGCCGCCGCGTCAAAGCGGAAAACGCTTGCCGCTGCCGTTGCCGCACGCTGCGCTGCCGCGCTCTAGTGCGAACCGGCCTTAAGGGTTTCTCCGCGGTCATTTCCGGTGCGGTTCTCTTCTTGCTGCCTACAGCGGTTGTTCGCTGCAGCACAGGAATCCAGGGTCCGTTTACCTTGAGTGTTTCTTCTTTCTTGTTGAAGTTGTTCTCGTGTTTTTGTATTTCTACAGCTACTGTGAACAAGCGAGTATGATAGCTCTTCTCTACGGCCAGAACTTCCGTGTAGGCGAATTTTACTATGTGGTCGGCCTCATACAAAGCATGCTCTGTCACGGCCGATTACTCCACCTGCCCCAACCTATGGCGCAGCTTATGTTCTGTGATCGTGGTGTTGATTGATGATCTAGTCATTCCAACATAAACATTTCCGCATGTGCATGGCATGAGGTATATTCCCGACATTGCAAGTGGGTCCCTTTTTTCCTTTGTCGATCTGAGACTCTCTTTGATCTTCTTTGTCGGTTTGCACAGTATAAGGTCGATTCTAATCGTCTCTCTGGGAATGTATGGCAGAAAGGCCGTAACCGACATTTCTTTTTCCAATGTGTCACTTCGCCGAGTGTCTGACTCTCTTACACTTCTAATAGAACTTGTGAAGTATCTTCAACATTGCAGCACAGTCAGCAATCGTGATAATCTAATATATAAGAAACTATCAGACTCGATTGCGGTAATGAAACCAACCTTTACCTAGGATTCAGCCCAAATAATTGAGTCTTCTTCAGAAGATATGCCTTAAACTGTAATTTGTCTAAGAGGGCATGGTCTAGAAATAAAATAAAACAGCCTAGACCATGCCCTCTTAGACAAATTATAGATTCAGGTATATCTTCTAAAGAAGACTCAATTATTTGGGCTGAAACCTAGGTAAAGGTTGGTTTCATTACCGCAATCGAGGCTGATAGTTTTTTGTATATTGTGAAATACAACTTGTTCCTCAGAACACTTTCCAGGTGTTGCATTTCACGTCTGGGGTGCTGCGGCTCACATGTTCGTCATGCTCGCGATACGAGTGTATTAATCATGCCTCTTCTCTAGCTAGGGTGGTGATTTGACTGCTTGTGGAGGGACAGTTTGTGCAGGGGAAACATGGGACACGCTGTGGCCCAGGTTTACACCATCCATTGTGACCAGCACATCTAGAAATGGTAGTTGTTTGTACTTTTCTACTTCCATGATAAATTTTATGCTGGCATGGAGGCTGTTCAAGTGTCTTAGGAAGTCACCGAGCTGTTCGTCACCATTGTTCCAGGTACATACAGTCTGCGGCCGCGAGCTCTGCTCGTCCACCACCAGCAATGGAGGGTGAAGCTTTGACAATGCCAGCTAGTCGTGCTGGCGAAACGTTAGAAAAATCATCAGACAAACGTCGGCCGAAGAACTCGAGACAGAAGGCAACATACAGTTGAAATGGTAATTAAATCAAAACCCCAAGCTGTCGACAGGCGTTGATATACGAGGTACATTCAAGTTCTAAGGCCTCCGATTTTTTTTCTAATTAACTACTCACCCGAAATCGATGAAACTGGCGTTACTTCTCGACGTAATCGCCCTGCAGACGTACACATTTTTCACAACGCTGACGCCATGATTCCATGGCAGCGGCGAAGGCTTCTTTAGGAGTCTGTTTTGACCACTGGAAAATCGCTGAGGCAATAGCAGCACGGCTGGTGAATGTGCGACCACGGAGAGTGTATTTCATTGTTGGAAAAAGCCAAAAGTCACTAGGAGCCAGGTCAGGTGAGTAGGGAGCATGAGGAATCACTTCAAAGTTGTTATCACGAAAAAACTGTTGCGTAACGTTAGCTCGATGTGCGGGTGCGTTGTTTTGGTGAAACAGCACACGCGCAGCAGTTCCCGGAGGTTTTTGTTGCAGTGCAGGAAGGAATTTGTTCTTCAAAACATTTTTGTAGGATGCACCTGTTACCGTAGTGCCCTTTGGAACGCAATGGGTAAGGATTACGCCCTCGCTGTCCCAGAACATGGACACCATCATTTTTTTCAGCACTGGCTGGCGGTTACCCGAAATTTTTTTGGTGGCAGTGAATTTGTGTGCTTTCATTGAGCTGACTGGCGCTTTGTTTCTGGATTGAAAAATGGCATCCACGTCTCATCCATTGTCACAACTGACGAAAAGAAAGTCCCATTCACGGTGTCGTTGCGCGTCAACATTGCTTGGCAACATGCCAGACAGGCAGCCATGTGGTCGTCTGTCAGCATTCGTGGCACCCACATGGACGACACTTTTCGCATTTTCAGGTCGTCATGCAGGATTGTGTGCACAGAACCCACAGAAATGCCAACTCTGGAGGCGATCTGTTCATTAGTCATTCGGCGATCCACCAAAACAATTCTCTCCACTTTCTCGATCATGTCGTCAGACTGGCTTGTGCGAGCCTGAGTTTGTTTCGGTTTGCTGTCACACGATGTTCTGACTTCATTAAACCGTCGCACCCACGAACGCACTTCCGACACATCCATAACTCCATCACCACATGTCTCCTTCAACTGTCGATGAATTTCAATTGGTTTCACACCACGCAAATTCAGAAAACGAATGACTGCACGCTGTTCAAGTAAGGAAAAGTCGCCATTTTTAGTATTTTAAACAGTTCTCATTCTCGCCGCTGGCGGTAAAATTCCATCAGCTGTACGGTGCTGCCATGTCTGGGACGTATTGATAATGAACGCAGCCTCATTTTAAAACAATGCGCATGTTTCTATCTCTTTCCAGTCCGGAGAAAAAAAACCGGAGGCCTTAGAACTTGAATGCACCTCGTAAATCAACGGGAACAGTTGAAGATGTGTGCCCCTACCGGGACTCGAACCTTAGCTCTCCTCCTTACATGACAGACGCTCTATCCATCTGAGCCACCGAGGGCACAGAGGATAGGGCGACTGCAGGGATTTATCCCTTGCACGCTCCCCATGAGACCCACATTCCAAACTTAATGTCCACACTCTACATTCGTAGTGCCCCTGACCATTACATTCATTACTCGCGGCAGACAATATTACCGAGTCCCGTAAGAGTTCGGGCAATAAGTGTGCATCCGCACAGATGAAGAAGGTCAATGGCTGGCTAGCCTTAACTATATGAAGATGGTATCTGTTGTTTCGGACTATCTTCACACAACATACAGTTTGTCAAAAAGTGGCCACGAAAGCCTTAACAGTTGTGTAACAGTAACACTCTCTGGTGGCATTCTACCTGCCTTAGAGGATTGCAACAAAGAATTATTTACATACCCGCCGATGGTGACTCGGGGTACGTAGCTGCAGTGACATCAGACTCTGTCTTCTTGGTGTTTCACTTTTTTTGTTTTGTTTGGTTATTATTTTTACCTTTTCGAAGTGATTTTTGCTATAGTGTCTTTCTAACCCTTCCATTCCCATGACATCGTGATTCAGTCAATATATCGTGAACAATTTGTGTGCTGGCATAAGCTGTCGCCAGTACACCGGTCGGCAAAGATGTTGCGAGAAGGTCGACAGCATGCGCTGATCCAAGCGCGCTTATCAGGAGAGAGGCCAAAGACAGACTCGCTAGCAAAACGTTGCCAACGCCCTCACGACCGCAAGTATTTAGATCGCCGCCGCTGACCGTTGTCTCAGTCTCAGCCACCAGTGCAGTAACTCAGTCACTAGCTAAGTCACTAGCTCAGCCGCTGTCACTGGCGCACTAACTCGCAGTCCAAGTTGGCGTCTGTCAGTACATTGCATCCAGCGTAGTCTTTATATCGGGACTTTCACTTCACCAGCAGTGAGGCTGACGTGGACTTTTATGGAAGAGCTTGTACCACAACTCATGGACTCTCTTAAAGATAAGTAGCTTCCTCTTTATGTGAATAAAGAAACTGTTGATACATGTGTGCAGTTCTATTATAGAAAGAGGATACCGGCCACCAAACAACCACCTTTCCTTTGATTACTATGGTACAAGACTCAACAGTGGTGACAAGGACACTACAGTGGCGACGAGAATACAATAATTTGCATGCAAACGAAGGTGACTGTCCTGTATTCAATTTTGATCTACGAGATTATTTTGCAAATTGTATTTGTGTTACTGGAAAATGCTCAAATGATAATGTACTTCATCAGACACTGACTTTGGGTTTTGCTGACATCTTAAGAAAGACAAACTACTATTATTTTTGCGGAATGATTCTTACACAAAGATTTACTTTTTTTCTTTCTCCTCAATATCTATTCAGATTTAATTTGGTGAAACGGTCGCGAAATCTTGGACAAAATAATGCAAAATAGGTGTAAAAATATCCATGAAAATTGAGGATTTAAGAATCTAATCCTTGATTAATATCTCATAACAACTAAATGCACTTACACTAACAAAACGGAAGGTCGAATAGTAACCTATAAAATCTAAGTTTATCGAAAAAACTAAAAACCATTCAACGGCCATGAACGCATAATATATTTGCTTATTTAAGACAACCGGTTTCAACACTCTTTGCTGTCATATTCAGGTCTTAAACATCTTGTTGGTCGAAAAACCTGATCATTTTACACTGAACCTTGCGTCACGATGTCAAGTAGAGTTTCAGAGCAAAATGAACACGTTTTACAACAAAAAGATATTTAAGACCTGAAGATGACAGTAAAGTCTGTTGAAACCGCTTGTCTTAAATAAATATTTCATGCGATCTTGGCCGTTCAATGGTTTTGGCAGATACAACAGATTGCCCTTCAGTACTCTCAAAATGAGAAAATTCAATCAAATTATATAAAACAAAGTAGGAGTTAAACAACCATTGTTTCTTGTCGCGGTCTTCAGTGCAGAGACTGGTTTGATGCAGTTCTCCATGCTACTCCATCTTGTGCACGCTTCTTCATCTCCTAATACCTACTGCAACCTACATCCTTCTGAATCTGTTTAGTGTATTCATCTCTTGGTCTCCCTCTACGATTTTTACCCTCCACGCTGCCCTCCAATACTAAATTGGTGATCCCTTGATGCCCCAGAATGTGCCCCACCAACCGATCCCATCTTCTAGTCAAGTTCTCTCCTATTCAATATCTCCTCATTAGTTATGTGATCTACCCATCTAATCTTCAGGATTCTTCTGTAGCTCCACATTTCGAAAGCTTCTATTCTCTTCTTGTCCAAACTATTTATGGGCCACGTTTCACTTCCATACATGAGTACACTACGTACAAATACTTTCAGAAACGACTTCCTGACACTTAAATCTATACTCGATGTTAACAAATTTCTCTTCTTCAGAAACGCTTTCCTTGCTATTGCCAGTCTACATTTTATATCCTCTCTACTTAGACCATCATCAGTTATTTTGCTCCCCAAATAGCAAAACTCCTTTACTACTTTAAGTGTCTCATTTCCTAATTTGATTCTCGCAACATCACTCGGTTTAATTAGACTACATTCCATTAACCTCGTTTTGCTTTTGTTGATGTTCATCATATATCCTCCTTTCAAGACACTGTCCATTCAGTTCAGCTGCTCTTCCAGGTCCTTTGCCGTCTCTGACAGAATTACAATGTCATCGGCAAACCTCAAAGGTTTTATTTCTTCTCCATGGATTTTAATTCCTATTCCGAATTTTTCTTTTGTTTCATTTACTGCTTGCTCAGTATACAGACTGAATAACATCGGGGAGAGGCTACAACCCTGTCTCACTTCCTTCCCAACCACTGCTTTCCTTTTATGCCCCCCGACTCTTATAACTGCCATCTGGTTCCTGTACAAATTGTAAATGGCCTTTCCGCTCTCTGTATTTTACCCCTGTCACCTTCAGAATTTGAAAGAGAGTATTCAAGTCAAAATAGTCAAAAGCTTTCTCTAAGTCTACAAATGCTAGAAATGTCGGTTTGCCTTTTCTTAATCTATTTTCTAAGATAAGTCGTAGGGTCAGTATTGCCTCACGTGTTCCAACATCTCTACGGAATCCAAACAGATCTTCCCCGAGGTCGGCTTCTACCAGTTTTTCCATTCCTCTGTAAAGCCATTAAGAGTTATAGTAAGTAAAATTGAAGTCATTAGTGATCTAAAAACTGTGCTTTAAGGCAAATTAACGTGTCGCCATTGTCTTGTGGTTGTTGTTATGAATAGCAATGTAGAAGATCCTGACTGTATTCTAGTAGGTGTCTAGAAGTAGATACAAATCATTAATTATGACAGCCAAAGACTTCCAGTATGAATTGTGTAACTCCGCCATCAGTTACTCAGTCAAAACCTGCCTCTTAAGCAAACGGAACCTCAGTGGAGGTAAACAGATTTATTCAAGAATAAAATGGGCCACTATTTTTCACAAAATCACCTCTACAAAGTTTATAGATTACAGATAAGTTGACGTATGAACAAAATGAAACAGTCCAATTCGTGTACAGTAGGAAGAAATGTCTTCGTAGAAATCGTTTCTCAGTTAGTATCCATCCGTTATACATTATAGATTAAAAAGAAGAGATGAAGAATTGCGTAATGTTTGTTATTACAGAACGTATTAACGATTTTTATTGCAGAACATATTCCTTGGTAACAATTACGTGCTACAGCACGTAGGAGGGTGGGTATTTCGTAATGTAGTAAACTGAAATTGTGTGCAAAACTATTGTGTCCTGTGTGGAAGCAGTTCGTTATTATACTGGATTGAGGCACGTGATATTTCACTCGGGGATAAAAATTTGACTATGTGAAAAGGTTGTCAACCATTTACATATTTTGTCAGTTTACAGTCAGACAATGAATATGACTTTCCACGCTGTAGGAAAATATCGACGTCTGCTAATGCGATCGCTTTATTAAGTCAGTGGTATGAAGATGGTCAGAATGGAATTCGAACATTTTCTCTATTTCCGGCAACTCTGCTACTGCCACGAAACAAAATTTTTACGTGTTACACGTGTATTTAAATGTTTGTTGATTACAGCATGTTTTTTCGAGCTGTTAATGCCTTTGTACGTGCTAATGCGACCACTCGTTACTGCGAGTGAACTGTTCCAGTAAATTGGCTTCGAGCTGGCGCGATCAAAATCGGGTAATCATGCGTGAACCGGCGTAGCGCGCGCACCAGGTCGCGCCCATTTGCAAGCGCTCGTCAGTACCGTGTGATAAACTTGAATGTCTCTATTTTTGAAATGAGCGGCATTCCACGCATCTTCCTCTTATTGTCATACTACACTGAAAAACGTTTAACGTGGAACTATGAGGACCGAAGTATTTTTCCGTACCTAAGGAATTTCGTGTTAAACGTTACATGAGGTATGTTCCATCTCGTCTTTATTTTATTGCAGTAAGCTAATTCTGTTCCTACGAAAATTTACCCCTTGCGGAGATATATATATATATATATATATATATATACATATATATAGGGTGAGTCACCTAACGTTACCGCTGGATATATTTCGTAAACCACATCAAATACTGACGAACCGATTCCACAGACTGAACGTGAAGAGAGGGGCTAATGTAATTGTTTAATACAAACCATACAAAAATGCACGGAAGTATGTTTTTTTAACACAAACCTACGTTTTTTTAATGGAACCCCGTTAGTTTTGCCAGCACATCTGAACATATAAACAAATACGTAATCAGCGCCGTTTGTTGTATTGTAAAATGTTGATTACATCCGGAGATATTGTAACCTAAAGTTGACGCTTGAGTACCACTCCTCCGCTGTATTTAATACCTAAAAACAGCGAAACGATTTCGACATGAACTTCACTAACTGCAGCATAAAATACCGACTTGAAACAAACTGAAATGTTATTTTTGTCCGTGCCTCGGAGATTCCGTGGTATCGCGCGATATCACATTCGCGGCCGCGACCAAACTCCACTTCCTCTTGCCGGGGTGCTAGAGACAAATTACGCGACGTGCACTTGCACAGATTTAACGGAAAACGTTTAGTGGCAGACTCAGATTAATTCTCTGCACTGCCACGCACGTAAAACCAGTTTCAAAATCTGGCCAGGTGCGAGCAGACCTTGCACACTGATGGTTCCTTAAATATATTGCCCGTTCCGGTAATCGAGGATCTTGACAATTACTGCCTATTATCTACATTAATACTGCCAATGTATCCGTCCTAAAGATTCCAAGATTTTGGGGAATATTTTAATTTCAGTAATGTAAGTATGATGTAGAGTCGTGCAAGAGATATGCGACCATTATAATATCAGCATCTCTCCAGTTCCACAGACTGCAAGAGCAGACAGTCACCTTTCTAGCTCATTCATCCAAGTTGCTGACAAGAATAATATACAGAAGATTGGAAGAGAAAACTGAGAATCTGTTAGAGGACGATCAGTTTGGTTTTAGGAAAGGCAAAGGCACCAGAGAGCCAGTTCTGACATTGTGGTTGGTAATGGAGTCAAGACTACAGGAAAATCAAGACACGTTCATGGGATCTGTCGATCTGGGAAGAGCGTTGGGCGATGTAAATTTGTGCACTATGTTCGAAATTCTGAGGAAAAGAGGGGTAAGATATAGTGAGAGATGGGCAATGTACAATATTTATAAGAGCCAAGAATGAACAATGAGAGTGGAAAACCAAGAATGAAGTGCTTGGATTAAACGGTGTGCAAAACAGAGGATGTAGTACTTTGTCCCTATGGTTCAGTATATACGTCGAAGAAGCATTGACAGAGATAAAAGAAATGTTCAGGAGCGGAATTACAGTTCAAGGTGAAAGGATATCGACGATACGACTCGCTGATGACGTTGCTATCCTAAGTGAAAGTGAAGAAGAATTACATGATCTGCTGAATAGAATGAACAGTCTAATGAGTACAGAACATGGACTCAGAGTAAATCGAAGAAAGACGAAAGTAATGAGAAGTAGCAGAATTGAGAACAGCGAGAAACTTAACATCAGGATTGATGATCACGATCTAGATGAAGTTAAGGAATTCTGCGAGCTAACCACCACAAGAACCAATGACGGTTAGAGCAGGGAGGACATAAAAAACGGACTAGCACTGGCAAAAAAAATCATTCCTGGCCAAGACAAAGTTACTAGTATCAAACATAGGCCCCAATTTTAGTAGGAAGTCTCTGAGAATATACTTTTGCAACATAGTATTGTAGGGAAACATGGACTGTGGGAATACCGGAACAGAAGACAATATACTTTTGCAACATAGTATGGTAGTGAAACATGGACTGTGGGAATACCGGAACAGAAGACAATCGAAGCATTTGAGGTGTGGTGCTGTGTTGTTGAAAAGTAGGTGGACTGATAAGGTAACGACTGAGCAGGTTCCGCGCAGAATCGGAGAGGAAAGGAATGTATGGAAAACACTGACAAGAAGGGAGAGAATGATGTAACATCTGTTAAAACACCGTGGAATAACTTCCTCGGTACTAGCGGGATCTTAGAGGGTAGAAACTGTAGAGGAAGAAAGAGATTAGAATGCAGCCAGAAAATAATTGAGGACGTGGGGCGCAAGTGGTATTATGCTAAGATGAAGAGGTTGGCACAGGGGAAGAATCTGAGGCAGGCCACATCAAACCAGTCAGAAGAATGACGACTCAAAAAAAAGTTCTCCATTCTTCTGGATCGCAGTGGTAAAAATTAAACATTAGGCATGGGATGACTTGATTGCTCATTTGACGCGTTTCGGAAATTATCCACCATCAAAAATTCCGAAACGTTTCGGAACTTCTGGTGGTGGATAATTTCTGAAACGCATCATATGAACAATAAAGTCATTTCTTGACTGACATTTGACTTTTTCCATTGCGATCAGTCAGCCTGAATGCACAACTGCTGACTGTTATTATTTAAAGTTTGACATAGGATAACAAATGAAAAGAGAAATATTTTTTTCATACGATATAATTGCAAATTAAAAATTTTCGGATTTTTTCCTTTACTTGTACTGTGAAACTGCTTCTTGCCAAGTTTAATAATTCTAGATCAACGGGAAGACTCTATAGCCTAAGTTTTCATGAGACAGTTTGGGAGTTTCAATGTATATTTCTTTTTGGGTCATCAGTCTTCTGACTGGTCTGATGCGGCCCGCCACGATTTGCTCTCCTGTGGCAACAGCTTCATCTCAGAGTAGCACTTACAACCTGCGTCCTCAATTATCTGCTGGATGTATTGCATTTTCTGTCTTCCTCTAGAGTTTTTGCCCTCTACAGCTGCCTCTAGTGCCATAGAAGTCAGTCCCTGATATCTCAACAGATGTCCTGTCATCCTGTCCCTTCTCCTTGTCAGTGTTTTCAACATATTCCTTTCCTCTCTGATTCTGCGCAGAACCTGGTCATTCCTTATCAGTCCACCTAATTTTGTTTACTAATTATGTGACATAAATGACCGTATATTTTGACTGCATTGACTTAACGCTTAAATTTTTGCACCGCCAAGTGGGTATAGTGTGTAACATAAATTTGAAATTGGCACCTGTATCTGTTCCTGAGAAAAAAAAGGGGTCTTAACACACGGACGACAAGAGAATGTCTGACAGCAAATGTCAAAAAAATTATTTTCTTGTGATATAATTACAAATTTACAGTTTTCAGATTTTTTCCTTTGGTTGTACTGTGAAAAAAACCTTCCTTTTTTCTAAATGTAGTGATTTCAGGCCAACGGACTACCCTAGGAGTTTATGAGAATCAAAATATGTGACGTAAACGGCCGTTTCTTTTGAGTCCATTGACTTAGAATTGTACATTTATTGCACCTCCAAGGGACTATATAATATGTGATATAGAGTTCAACTTGTTAAGTCTACCCATTCCTGAGTAAAAAGGTTTTTAACTGTCGGATAGATAAACAGACAGTCAGACAGACAGACAGATCGACACCCAACAAAGTGAAGGTACAAAGGTTCCGTTTTTACCGGTTGAGGTGTGGAGCACTATAAAGGGTCGGCTGCCTCGCTTTGATCCGCGAGAGAGGTGCGAACTTCTCATTAGTTAGAAGTCAATAATGGATGCCCTGTAACTATGTAACTACTAACAGGATGATTCCGCAGTCCGATTACTGTACTGGAATGTGTTCACCGCCAACTGTTCAGTACCTCTCGTACCTGGTTCCTAGCAATTTTCGCGGGTAATCTCCATGATAAGAAGACTACGGAACAATTTAAAGTCAATAGAGGAGAAGATAGCGAAAATAAAAACACCATACCAAAATTTTCACGGAAAAAAATGAAATTTATTGGATTCGGTGCAAATCTCACCTAGCTCGTCTCGCTCATTACACACCAACATCCAGTTAGCTACTGGTCTTCGCAACATACTAGGGCTGTTCAGAAAGTAAGCTCCGATTGATCGCGAAATGGAAACGACTATGATAATCCGATAAAGCTTTGCACAGATGTGTTGGGCAGTGTCTCTAGTATGACCCTAGATAGCATCACGTCACTCCTCTCATTTCTGAGCTCACAGTGATCGCGTAAAGTTGTCTAGAGAATAGTGTCTCCCGCCAAGTACGAGGACCTGGTGAGAAATTTCACCTGAAGCTATACAGCCAACATTACATAACTGTCGTGCAGTTTCTTCTACAAGGCAATATTCTCAGCCGCATTCTGAAGGGGCAATGAAGATGCTCCTGCATCGTTTTCAATTGGAAGTGTTTGACTACCCACAATACAGCCCGTAATTGACTCCCCCTGCGTTTCATTTCTGCTCACATGAACCGCTGGCTATGAATACAACATTTTGGCACAGAAAACGAGCTGTAGGCCAGCGTAGAGAATTGGCGGAAAGCACTGGCGGCTGTCTTTAATGATGAGGGTATTGGAAAGTTGGTACAACGCTACGACAAATGTCTTAGTCAGAACGGCAACTACGTAGAGAAGTAGCTGGATGGTGTAGCTAACTGTTAAAAATAAAACATTTCTAATTTTCACTGTGGTTCCGATTTCGCGATCAATCGGAGCTTACTTTCTGAACAGCCCTCGTATTATGAGTTGTCTGCCTACTGAGGGTCTGCACACTCGCTAATCGGCAACACTCCCCTAGAAAATCGGAATGAGTCAACTAGAAATCCACGTCTTCTACTACTGAAACATTGCCCGCTAACTCTTCCGGTAGTCTACGTTAATTTGACCTGGGCATTTTTAGTATGAATCGAAACACTGTGGTTGACGACGAGTGAAGATAACTTACGTTAAAACCCTACTCAGCAACATACCTTAAGCAAAGCGCCCATGTTAGGAAGCAGAGGTCTAACAGGGGAGCATGGTTCTAGTGAATAGCCTACCCAACAGTTCTGCATCTTCAAAACCCAACAACACATAATCGATCTTTTAAACTCACCTGATCTTACCTACAATGCAGCTGCCCATACGTTGTGCTGCACCGTATGAATTCTGACAATGAACTGTGCGACGACAACAACTGTCTGGGGGAAGTTGGTGCACCCATAAACGAATAACAGACAAATCTAGTAAAATCTTAATACACAGTGTGTTAGGGATACAACTGCAGATATTTCTACTGGCGAATGAGAACAGTGCGCTCAACGTCATTACATCAGTATCTACTTAATTTGCAAACTAAGAATCATAGTTATTACGAATAATAAGTTTTCAGGTTTTTTGGTACCCCTAGATGCTAGTGTCACAAGCCAGCTGTTACGGTTTATTTTCTCCTGGGAGGCAGGTCAGGTACTGAAGCGTGGAAATGTTGACGCAAGATGATTAGTCTGTACTAACAGGGGTTGTCCACTTCCCAGCACAGTTACGACCGTGCAGAAAACGTCAGGTAGTAAATTATGTGACGTGTTTGCGAGAAGACTGTTAGATGGAGAGGAAAAACAACTAACACTTTGAAGTGGGTACTTGTTAAAGTAACAATGATTAAATATCTGTACCTGTACCACTAAAATTCTGTATTGTAGAGGCCAAGTATCGTCCAAACTTGTAGGTTTACATTCGTTACCGCTGTTGCGCAAAGTTACTAACGCTTAAATCAGAATTCATGGAGCTCTTATGACTGTAACTTCTTACACTTGACCCAACAATAATGACACTCAAGACAAAAGTTACTTGTCCATAATTTACACACCTGAGCTGTCACAGCTCTACTATGTATTGCAGCACGTATTTGTTGCTACCTGCTACACAATACGCTCTACCACAACAGCAGTATAGTTTATAAATTGCTGGAATGTAAGAATACAATGTCGATGGTGTTGAACAGCAACTTAACATATAAAAAAAAATTCAGTTTTACAGTGGAATGGAAAAACATTGTTATTATTTCGATTGAAATAAATGTAGAGTTGTTGTTATTACAATACATTTCATTAATACAATATTAGATGAAAGAAGATTGGAGCCGGCCGAAGTGGCAGTGCGGTTCTAGGCGCTGCAGTCTGGAACCGCGATACCGCTACGGTCGCAGGTTCGAATCCTGCCTCGGGCATGGATGTGTGTGATGTCCTTAGGTTAGTTAGGTTTAACTAGTTCTAAGTTCTAGGGGACTAATGACCTCAGAAGTTGAGTCCCATAGTGCTCAGAGCCATTTGAACCGTTTTGAAGATTGGAAAACAAAATTTCAAGCCATACTCTGGTTAAAAACTGTATGAACAAACTGAGATAGTAGTTTGCTGTTCAACACCATAGGTATTCTCCCAGACACAAAATTATAAAATAATCTTAGAGTCGCAGTCAATTGGCATCGGAAACGATAAAATCACAGCACAGACGCGACAAAAACTGGAATAGTCATGAGTATATTGCTTGATGCCGTGGAATGTGCTCACAAGCGCACTTTCGTGCTGTTACCTTATTGTACAATTTTTGTGCTTTTAACGTATTGTACAACTTTGACTATGTTCATCATTATGGAGAATGGTGACTCTCCACTAATTGTGATTAATCATATCTGAAAATCATCATGGATTGTGATTGAAACTAGTAATCCAGTGTGAATTTGTGCAAAACTGAGACGGTAATAATAAATATTTAAGAAAATATCTGAACAGTTTCGGAATCTTTCGGACAATATACCGTCCACTAGTAAATAAAGAAATTTTATCAGCAGCTCTTGGCGGTAATCACGACGTTCTTTAAATCAATACACTTTGTTTGCCTATTTTTCGACTTTATCACCACAAACTCGTATGCACTTCTAAACACAGCTGGTCTTTCACTACCAGGTTGCTTAGTACTACATTCCGTACGCCAAAAGCCTGTCGTTTGTTCCTCAGAGAATCGCACTCTCTGGCGAATTCGCCTGCTGGCGAGGCGTGTCTCTGCAAGCGGAGCGTGACGTGTCCTGGTTGCTCGCGAAGTTTTGACCACCAACAGCCAATCAGGGGACGACCTGCGAAAATTGGATTTACGTGACGTGTTGTCGAACAATAAAGACACTTGTCTTGTGTGCTTCTAGATGAGCGCATGCAGCCTGCTGTATCGAAGGATTCGGTGAGATCGTAACTTGCTTAGTGCAATTGTGTTTCCTTTACATTACTGGAATTTACTTACGCTTCAAAGGTAAACAAAACCGGAGTAACTTGTCGTGTCGCCTTTCCATTCGTGTTAGTGAAGAAACTTAGAATTCTCTTGTGGTCCATTTGATTTCACAAGAGCACCTCAAAGCCAGCATCCCGTTTCTCATACAGTCGTGGATACAAGTGACTTACACTCTCTCTCATACACGTAAAATTGCGACATTAACCTTTTTAATGGTGTTTTGAAGGTATTTTGTGTGGCGATGTAAGTTGCATCGTTTATTTATTTATTTATTTATTTAACCTGGCAAGATTAGGGCCATCAGGCCCTCTCTTACATCTAACCAGACATTCTACTTATTTTACATTCATAAGTTTTAGTAGGCATGTTAAACTACATCTAGTACAAAAAGTGAAATAAACAATTAGAAAGGTACACCTGGAAAAATACATACATATAGAGTTTATATTCGTAGATCATAAGCACTGTTATAATTAGACATTACTGAAGAGACAGAGTTTAGATAGGAGTGCTAGCAGCAGTGAGTATGAGGGAGACTCATGGTGAAGGGAGGAGAAGAATAGAGAGACATGATGAAACATAATTGAGGAAATAAAAAGGAAAAGATGCCTTGCTGAATTACATCACAATAGTGGAGGTTCGGTAGAACGAGTGCTTGCACGAGCTGGCGTTTCAAGTCCTGTGGAAATACGTTCCGAAACTTTTTGAGAGCATAGAGACAAGCAGACGTCTTTCGGCACACTGCCGATATTTGGTATTGGTTGTGTGGTATTGGACGATGGGGGACCATTCATTCTGCAGAATCCTTTTGTTCACTACAATGCTTTCCCAGTACTTCTGACTTTCGTGAATTTATCACTTCACCCACCTACATTTTTCTATGACCAACCACGTGGCCATAGCTGCTCAGAGGTATACTTATAGTGGGAACCATTAACACGTGTCCTACACACCTACATTCTGCTATTTCCGTGGACCTCAGTACGTAATTATGCAATGCTTTTGTTGTTCTCTTAAAATTTTCACAGCATTACAGATAAATTTACGTCACGCAGTTCTTTAAGAAATGCAGTTGCTGAATAGTTTCCTAGGACGTATATCCGGCCATACGCCTGACTCTTCCGCTTCCGGCACAACAGCTGTGGTCAGCGGGTAGTCTTCTCCAATGCTTCAGGCGCTTCTCCTCCGGAGACAGTACACATGCCGAGCAATGCAAATATTACTCCGCCACGATGCTATTACACTTAGCTGTTATCGGGAAGACGCACTGACTTTACAGTAAACAAGTACAGTGGTGACTAAGGAAAAGGCATCGCTCTGTCAAAGCTTGCAGGTCAGTTGTGCATTTGCTATCAAGGCCGATTACGTGCTGACTCAGGTTAAGCTGCCCGAAGCTCCCTACTCTCAGGTACTGGTCAACTAGTACACCCCATGTTTGCCATCATATAGCTCACAAGCGTACTCCAGCGCTGTTGCTGTCAGCTCTGTAGCTTCGTCAGATACTGTCAAAAGACAAGATGGCCCTTAAATTGCATCGTTAGGTTACTGTGATCTTTCTGTTACACTGAACAACGAAATGGTGCATCGCGTATCCAATACATATAAACAGTAACTACAATTTCTGAGTTTGGGATTGTAAATATGATTTTTACTAGTAATCTATGTGGAGTGTAATTAGCAGTCTTCGAAAGGGGGGTAAGAAGGAAATGACAAGTATTTTGGACAGGTCAGGAAAACTGCTGGTGAATCCTGTGGATGCCTTGAGCAGATGGAGGGAATATTTTGAAGAGTTGCTCAATGTAGGTGAAAATACGATCAGTAATGTTTCAGATTTCGAGGTAGAATGGGATAGGAATGATGATGGAAATAGGATCACATTTGAGAAAGTGGAGAAAATGGTCAATAGATTGCAGTGCAATAAAGCAGCTGGGGAGGATGAAATTAAGTCGGAACTCATCAAATACAGTGGAATGTCAGGTCTTAAATGGCTACACAGGATAATTGAAATGGCCTGGGAGTCGGGACAGGTCCCATCAGACTGGACCAAAGCAGTAATCACACCAATCTTTAAACATGGAAACAGAAAAGATTGTAACAACTACAGAGGTATCTCTTTAGTCAGCGTTGTGAGTAAAATATTCTCAGGTATTGTTGAAAGGAAAGTGCGAGTATTAGTTGAGGACCAATTGGATGAAAATCAGTGTGGGTTTAGGCCACTTAGAGGTTGTCAGGACCAGATCTTTAGCTTACGGCAAATAATGGAGAAGTGTTATGAGTGGAACAGGGAATTGTATCTATGCTTTATAGATCTAGAAAAGGCATATGACCGGGTTCCCAGGAGGAAGTTATCGTCTGTTCTACGAGATTATTGAATAGGAGGGAAACTTTTGCAAAATTAAAGGTCTTTACGTGGATAGTCAGGCAGCAGTTAGATTTGACGGTAAATTGAGTTCATGGTTCAGAGTAGTTTCAGGGGTAAGACAAGGCTGCAACCTGTCTCCACTGTTGTTCATATTATTTATGGATCATATGTTGAAAACAATAGACTGGCTGGGTGAGATGAAGATATGTGAACACAAAATAAGCAGTCTTGCATATGCGGATGACTTAGTTGTGATGGCAGATTCGATTGAAAGTTTGCAAAGTAATTTTCAGAGCTAGATCAGAAATGTAAGGACTATGGTATGAAGATTAGCATCTCCAAAGAGAAAGTAATGTCAGTGGGAAAGAAATATAAACGGATTGAGTGCCAAATAGGAGGAACAAAGTTAGAACAGGTGGACGGTTTCAAGTACTTAGGATGCATATTCTAACAGGATGGCAACATAGTGAAATAACTGGAAGCGAGGTGTAGCAAAGCTAATGCAGTGAGCGCTCAGCCACGATCTACTCTCTTCTGCAAGAAGGAAGTCAGTACCAAGACTAAGTTATCTGTGCACCGTTCAATCTTTCGACCAACTTTGTTGTATGGGAGCGAAAGCTGGGTGGATTCAGGTTACCTTACCAACAAGGTTGAGGTTACGGATATGAAAGTAGCTAGGATAATTGCAGGTACTAGTAGATGGGAACAATGGCAGGAGGGTGTCCACATTGAGGAAATCAAAGAAAAACTGGCAATGAACTCTATAGATGTAGCAGTCAGGGCGAACAGGCTTAGATGGTGGGGTCATGTTACACGCATGGGAGAAGCAAGGTTACCCAAGAGACTCATGGGTTCAGCAGTAGAGGGTAGGAGTCGGGGCAGACCAAGGAGAAGGTACCTGGATTCGGTTAAGAATGATTTTGAAGTAATAGGTTTAACATCAGAAGAGGCACCAATGTTAGCACTGATGACAAAATGGTAGATATCGAAATAGACGACAGAGGGATAGAGAAACAATTAAAATCGCTCAAAAGAGGAAAGGCCTCTGGACCTGATGGGATACCAGTTCAATTTTACACAGAGTACGCGAAGGAACTTGCCCCCCTTCTTGCAGCGGTGTACCGTAGGTCTCTAGAAGAGCGTAGCGTTCCAAAGGATTGGAAAAGGGCACAGGTCATCCCCGTTTTCAAGAAGGGACGTCGAACAGATGTACAGAACTATAGACCTATATCTCTAACGTCGATCAGTTGTAGAATTGTGTTCGAGTATAATGACTTTTCTGGAGACTAGAAATCTACTCTGTAGGAATCAGCATGGGTTTCGAAAAAGACGGTCATGTGAAACCCAGCTCGCGCTATTCGTCCACGAGACTCAGAGGGCCATAGACACGGGTTCACAGGTAGATGCCGTGTTTCTTGACTTCCGCAAGGCGTTCGATACAGTTCCCCACAGTCGTTTAATGAACAAAGTAAGAGCATATGGACTATCAGACCAATTGTGTGATTGGATTGAGGAGTTCCTAGATAATAGGACGCAGCATGTCATTCTCAATGGAGAGAAGTCCTCCGAAGTAAGAGTGATTTCAGGTGTGCCGCAGGGGAGTGTCATAGGACCGTTGCTATTCACAATATACATAAATGACCTGGTGGATGGCATCAGAAGTTCACTGAGGCTTTTTTGCAGATGATGCTGTGGTGTATCGAGAGGTTGTAACAATGGAAAATTGTACTGAAATGCAGGAGGATCTGCAACGAATTGACGCATGGTGCAGGGAATGGCAACTGAATCTCAATGTAGACAAGTGTAATGTGCTGCGAATACACAGAAAGATAGATCCTTTATCATTTAGCTACAAAATAGCAGGTCAGCAACTGGAAGCAGTTAATACCATAAATTATCTGGGAGTACGCATTAGGAGTGATTTAAAATGGAATGATCATATAATGTTGATCGTCGGTAAAGCAGATGCCAGACTGAGTTTCATTGGAAGAATCCTAAGGAAATGCAATCCGAAAACAAAGGAAGTAGGTTACAGTACGCTTGTTCGCCCACTGCTTGAATACTGCTCAGCAGTGTGGGATCCGTACCAGATAGGGTTGATAGAAAATATAGAGAAGATCCAACGGAGAGCAGCGCGCTTCCTCTGGGGTTGTAGGCACATCCCGGTACACACGGTACATGATGGCCACTACATTGAACATCTATTGGCCTGACATGTCGGGACACACTCTATTCCAATCCGTAATTGAAAACGGAAACCACGTGTGTACGTGTACCTCACCCCTCATGGTAATGTACATGTGCGTCAGTGAAAAAACCAATAAAAAGGTATTAGCATGTGGACGTAATGTGCTGTTCCAGTCCCTTCTGTACCTAACATCCATCACCGTTCCCTTTGGATCCCTACGGAATTCGGTGTTCTCCGATACACACCATCGAACAGCGGAGGAGTGGTACTCAAGCGTCAACTTTAGGTTACAATATCTCCGGATGTAATTAACATTTTACAATGCAACAAACGGCACTGATTACGTATTTGTTTATATGTTCAGATGTGCTAACAAAACTAACGGGGTTCCATTTAAAAAAAACGTAGGTTTGTGTTAAAAAACATACTTCCGTGCATTTTTTTATGGTTTGTATTAACCAATTACACTAGCCACTTTCCTCACGTTCGGTCTGTGGAGTCGATTCGTCAGTATTTGATGTGGTTTACGAAATATATCCAGCGGTAATGTTAGGTGACTCACCCTGTATTTGAAGGCCGCCTGCTACAAAACAGGTAATTATAATTAAGGTTTAAATTTACAAGGTGTGGCAGGCTTTCAACTTGTCCCATATTCTTACGTGTTTTCTTATCACCTCAGTGAAGAATTCTTTCGTGATATCCAAGTCTTTGTTACCTCTACGTTGCCGGTGAGTTCGCTGCCACGCATGTTCCTCGGACCAAAGAGATGAAATCCGAAGGGGGCGTGGTCAGGGCTGTGAGCAGCTTGAGGGAGGAGTCTGTCAATAGTTTCCAGCGTCATTTCTGTCATATGACGTCGAGCATTGTCTTGGAGAAGCAGCACGGCATGATTAACGGCAAAATCTCTGAGCACCCACCTTCTGCAAGTCTTACACTAGTTCAATTTGTTTTGAATAACAGAATGCGTTGTGCCAACACTTATTCCACATTTTTTGGCAATTTTTTCAACTTTCAGTGATCTGTCTTCTTCGGTAAGTGGATGAATATGCAGCGTACATGAAATGTTTTCGCAGTTGTGAATATGGGCAACCATCAGCTGTACATTGGGATGACGACAATGGACATTTGTACCGGATCGGGACTCGAACCCTGTATTTCTGGTTTGTGGTAAGCGGTCTCCTTACCACTAAGGTGCCTTAGCACGCTCCACGGCCAGACCCAAAGTTCCATACCTCCTCAAGCATGTGTTTACAACATGTACTCGTACATTAATGATGTATATTACCGTACATGGGAGACATTTTAGTTGAAAGTCGCTATCCCGGTGTCAGCGAATAAATATGATATTGCAGTGTTGTTCAGAACTATGATGTAATGTTCTCTCGGACGTGCATACTTATAGGATGAGATTTTCACTCTGCAGCGGAGTGTGCGCTGATATGAAACTTCCTGGCAGATTAAAACTGTGTGCCGGACCGAGACTCGAGCTCGGGACCTTTGCCTTTCGCAGGCAAGTGCTCTACCATCTGAGCTACCCAAGCACGACTCACGCCCCGTCCTCACGGCTTTACTTCTGCCAGTATCTCGTCTCCTGCCGGCCGGAGTGGCCAAGCGGTTCTAGGCGCTACAGTCCGGAACGGCGCGAGCGCTACGGTCGCAGGTTCGAATCCTGCCTCGGGCATGGATGTGTGTGATGTCCTTAGGTTAGTTAGGTTTAAGTAGTTCTACGTTCTAGGGGACTTATGACCACAGCAGTTGAGTCCCATAGTGCTCAGAGCCATTTGAACCATTTTTGAACCTCGTCTCCTACTTTCCAAACTTTACGGAAGCTCTCCTGCGAACTATGCATAACTAGCACTCCTGAAACGCAGAAGTAAAGCTGTGAGGACGGGACGTGAGTCGTGTTTGGGTAGCTCAGATGGTAGAGCAGTAGCCCGCGAAAGGCAAAGGTCCCGATTTCGAGTCTCGGTCCAGCACACAGTTTTAATCTGCCAGGAAGTTTCATGCATGCTAATATTTCATGTATTTTATGACGGCTGTAGTCGCCGCAGTGCCTGTTCCTTCGGTCATGCATGCATGTTCGAAGGTAGTTTACATCGTAACTCTGAATAACACAGCCACTGCAATAGCGTATCATAATGATACGCAGAGATCGATAAGGCTACCAGATGTCCGAAGCGGAGCTCGTCAGTTACGCTTTTGCGACAACTGTTAAACTTTTTTCCGCGCGTGTGAAACATCACACGGTTCATGACACTATTGCCGTATCGTCTATTCATCCGAGAGAATACATCTGATGATTGTATACTTTTCTAAATTAAAAAAAATCCGATCACAAAACACTCGTTTTGAAAAGTACTTCTTTCGAGTTGACATACCATTATAACGAAGGCTTAGACCAGGGCCGGCTAAACGCTGCACAGTGTGCAGACGTGCAGAAGTGCTGCACATGTGCGCACGTGTGCGACAGCGACATCTGTTATTAGACATGTGTCCTAAATGAACGGCGGCGGCTACACTTCCCTGTGGTACAAGCAAGAGCGCAACGTATCCAGTCTCGTTTACCCCTGGTGACCGTAACCTTAACATGAGAAGTACTGAGAAATGGCAAGTACTGTGAAAAAGCAAAGGACGGGAGATCTATGTTCTCAGTTATTTAAAAATTACTGGGCACTGCAATTCTTTTTTGTAGCCGTTGGTGAAAACTCACAGTGTTTGCTGTGCCGCTGAATAGTAGGCGTCCAGCGTAAGTTTTCAATTGAAAGACACTACAGTACATATCACAAAGACGGGTGTAGTGAACTCAACCGTGAAGAACGGCAAGCAAAATTAAATGTCCTTCAGAAAATGGATGAGACACATCAACTCGATTTTACTGTACATCAAAGTACCTGATACTTCTTGAATTCTTAGTTTCTTGTGTTACATTTACGTCTGTTTTACTGTATCCTGTACAATGTACTGTTTTCCATTTTCCAGAATGACAACCACACTAAACCTTCACAGCGAGCATGTTTTAAAATCGCATTAAGAATTACACAATCTGGGAAACCCTTTTCCGAAGGGGAGTTTGTGAAAGGGTGTCTGATTGATTCTGCAGAACTTGTGCGTCCCACGAACGTTAGCAGGTTTCAAGAAATCAGTCTATCCAAACAAACAGTGACAAGACGCATCAGTGCTATGGCCGGCGATCTGCACAGGCAGCTAATAAATAAGGCTAAATACTTTGTTGCTTTCTCTGTTGCGCTCGATGAAGCAACAGATCTTACAGATACAGCCCAGGTTGTGATATACATACGAGGTGTCGATAACGCACTTTGTGTAACAGAGGAGCGACATCTGTGCGTAGAAACATGCACTACACGAACGCTGACGGCTGCGGCGTGCACGCTGTGACCCGGAAGTTGCACATGTGCAAGAGCACCGCACGCGTGCAGAATTTCGGGCCGGCCCTGGCTTAAACGCTAGTTTTACCCGAAGAGCAATCCGACAAATGACTGACTTTTCACAGGATCTCCAGTTAATATTTATAAAAGTATTAATTGTCTGCATTAAGCATTTCCTTCACTATTTTTGTTCGCTTGTTTAATTGCTGAGTAGTCACTGGCAATAGAATTAGTATTGTGGCGGACTGCCACAAAGGGAAAGACCTTATGATTTAATCGATATCTGCTGATATTAGAGACGGGCGTTCCCACAATCAGAGCTTATACTTCGTCTGCAGAGCTGTAAGACTACCGTAGACTGCCCTAAGTAAGCGTAAACTATGGTAGTTTACTAGTAGCTTTGGTCAATTAAGGTCGTACCCGCGTTACCCGCAGGTTGGATGTGCTGTATACCAATCTGGCGTTACATCGTAATGATCGCTTTCTTTATGCGATCAGTATTTTACTATATTCCCCCAAAAACGGAAGCGGAAAGCCGTCTGCAAACTGAATGTGTGTGTAAAAGGGCTGCGTAACGTATTGTACATAGTTATCCGCCTGACTGTTACTTAAGAAGAAGCAGTATTTATAGCAAAACTGAAATTTTCAACGTTTTAGGTTTCTTTCGGAAACTGTTGATCTGCAACGTGACGCAGAGGAACATTGCAGCAAAAATAAAGAAAACAATAAAGATTTATCTTATTGTGCTAGGAAAAGCGATTTCCTCAACAGAAGTGAGGTAAAAGAAAAAAAACCAAAAAACGAAACAAAATATATTGGACATCGCTTCAATACTTGGTCGAAGTTATATAAAACATGTTTCTATTATTCATTAACAACTTTCGGATTTATCAATTATAATAGGAAACTGTTGTCTTTGTTCAGGATGAAGAGCGTTCTATTGAGCACAAAATGATAACAATAATTAGAGATATTTTTTAATGTGAATTCCTGTAAACCGTACTTGCATCGAACGTAATTGCTTTGATTACATAAAAGCTCAGAAATTAGACTATCCACGTTGCTGGGAAGTGGCGGTGCGGTCCCCTACGGCACTGCGTAGGATCCTACGGTCTTGGCGTGCATCCGTGCGTCGCTGCGGTCCGGTCCCAGGTCGACGGGCACGTGCACCTTCCGCCGACCACTGGCGACAACATCGATGTACTGTGGAGACCTCACGCCCCACGTGTTGAGCAATTCGGCGGTACGTCCACCCGGCCTCCCGCATGCCCACTATACGCCCTCGCTCAAAGTCCGTCAACTGCACATACGGTTCACGTCCACGCTGTCGCGGCATGCTACCAGTGTTAAAGACTGCGATGGAGCTCCGTATGCCACGGCAAACTGGCTGACACTGACGGCGGCGGTGCACAAATGCTGCGCAGCTAGCGCCATTCGACGGCCAACACCGCGGTTCCTGGTGTGTCCGCTGTGCCGTGCGTGTGATCATTGCTTGTACAGCCCTCTCGCAGTGTCCGGAGCAAGTATGGTGGGTCTGACACACCGGTGTCAATGTGTTCTTTTTTCCATTTCCAGTAGTGTATTACTAGTAAAAAATGAAATTTATATTGTGTAAGGATATACGAGGGTTGTCCAGAAAGTAAGTTACAATCGATTGCGAAATTGAAACCACTGGGAAAATCCGGTAAAGCTTTGGACAGATGTGTTGGGCAGTGTCTTTAGTATGCCCGTTGAGCGTGTCGCGTTGCCCTTTTTGGTTTTGAGTGAACAGTGATCACGTAAAGATGCGTAGGGAATAGCGTCTCCCGCCAAATATGAGGGCCTGGTTAGAGATTTCGCCTGTGTCATGCAGCCCATATAACACAACTGTCTAGCAGTTCCTTCTTCATGCCAGTTCTCGGCCGCACACTGCAGGGACAATGAAGACGCCTCTGCAGCGTTTCCGATGAGAAGTCTTTGATCACCCACAGTACAGTCCGTAATTGGCTCCCTCTGAGTCTCATCTCTGCTCACAAGAACCGCTGGCTATGAAGACAAAATTTTTCCATGGAAACGAGCTGCAGACCAGTGCAGATAACTGGCCGAAAACACAGGCGGCTACTTTTTACGTCGAGGATATTGGAAGACTGATACAACACTATGACAAAACTTGATGCTGGAGCGGCTACTATGTAGAGGAGTAGCTGGAGGGTGTACCTAACTGCCGGCCGCGGTGGTCATGCGGTTCTAGGCGCTGCAGTCCGGAACCGCAGGACTGCTACGGTCGCAGGTTCGAATCCTGCCTCGGGCATGGATGTGTGTGTTGTCCTTAGGTTAGTTAGGTTTAAGTAATTCTAAGTTCTAGGGGACTGATGACCTAAGATGTTAAGTCCCATAGTGCTCAGAGCCATTTTTTTGTACCTAACTGTCGCAAATAAAACGTTTCTGGTTTTCGCTGTGGTTTCCATTTCACGACTGATCGAAACTTCTGGACAACCCTCGTAAAATGCACAATGGTCTAACACTGAACGATGTACGGTTCGAATTACGTCCGAAAGAGAGAGAGAGAGAGAGAGAGAGAGAGAGAGAGAGAGAGAGAGAGAGAGAGAGAGAGAGAGAGAAGAAGTCGTTGTCTCCCATTTAAGTTTATTTCCCTATCTATTCTACTAAAACTACCGATAATCCTACCATTTACTATTCCATTTCTGTAGTGTACCAAAATTACCGAACCGTAGTTCTGAAAGAACGCAACTCTTCGCCTATAGTGATTTCGTCGTCAGCAGGACGTTGGACGTTAAATCTTAAATTTATTTCCTTCTTAAGAAAGTCTTTGAAGAGGCTGAATCAGTAGAATTAATTTAACGACAGATTGTAGGACTATCGAAAGTGTTTCCGAATCCCCCCACGCACCGCTGACTGCCTCGTTTAGCTCTTCGAGACAGCAGTCACGTAAACTAAGCATCAGCTGCCTGTGACGACAGCGGCACTACGTCATTACAGTTGATTACATCACCACCGCTGACACAGAGAACGGCGGCATGTCGATGAACGGGACGTTTCATAAAGCAAGCAGAGCGGAGCACGATACGATCGTTACTGGTCGGCTGAGACCGATGAATTATTTGTCACGGGAAGGGATGTAGGGCAGTTCAGTGAACTCTGGGGCGTTAATGGCTGTCGTCACTATTAATAACTGAGCTCCGGCCAGGAATTTCGCCACCGGAAGACCGTGACACAAAACTGTTCTCAACAGAAATAGAAGGAAAGCGAAATATTTCACTCTCGCACCACATAAAAAAAGTGCAAAACCTATATCGTTCAGCGTGCGATGATTTTAATACGTTACACAGTAACTCATCAAAGTATACCAGAACCGGTCGGGAGCAGCGCTAATAATCTGTTCAACTATACTTCGAAGAGTTCCTAGGTAACTTTGCAAGTAGATTTTTTGTTGTTTATTATATTACTGCAAGATATATTTAGGCTACTGCCATCAGCATGTACTAATTTAGAATTTCAGTGTAAATGTGCAATAAAACCTGCGCAGAAGCAGCTTGTCAACCTGTTGTAGATATACTTCATTTTGAGAATTGAGAAATAATGTAGTACAACCCTGAATAACTATTTTTTGCTAGACAGCATTGTTAGCTCAAGTAAGAAAGGCTTCACAGTAAGGCATTTTCCGCCAATTTGACCAATCTCAAAATGGATAATTCGTGTCGAGATGGAAGCAGTTACTACCTACTTCACTCAAAATCCTGCAGCTGGTGCAACTAATCGCTTTATTTTATTGATTGGGAATGCTGCACTCAAGTTTATTAGTAATTATGCGCACAATTTGTCACATCTAAGTGCACTGTTTGTAATTAACAATTGTAAGTAATGTAAATTAGCTTGACAAGATGGATAGCATGATACATCCATCATCATGTACCTGACATACCCTGAAATCACATTACAACGATATATTGCTGGTGAACACATTCTGCTCCACTGATGAGCTTGTTAGAAGAACAAGTCATGGACATGCTATAAGGGTCAGTCAAGTGAAAACGAGACAAATGGAAAAAACAAAGTAAACTGTCTTTTATTTCCAAAGTAATAGTCATAACTAGAGTTGCGATCTACCAAAATTGACGTAGTAAATGCTAGAATTACCGGTAGTGTTGGTAACATTGGTAGGGGAAGAAACATGAATGAATGTGTAAGAAAGAAACTGGGAGCCGACGTCTTCTCATTGGTCTTTGTTTGTTTGTTATGCTCATGATTACAAACGCAAATCGTTCAGTGTTTGTCCATTGTGTATTTTGCATCCTTAAGAAATATAAACTGCGTTTTATAAGTAAGAAAAATTGGCTGATCGCGTATCTTCTGCGCTTTTATGTAACAAAATAAATTACTTTGAATGCAAGTACAATTTACGTGTACAAACATAAAAAGTCTGGAGAGTGAAAGTTTAAAACTGTATGCCGGACCGAACTCGGTACCTTTGTCATTCGCGGCCACGTGCTCTACCATTTTTTATAGTGATCTAATTTTGTTCGTTATTGTTCATTGCATTTGTTCGGGGCGGACGTCTCTGACACCCGGTCAAGTTTATCGCTGATCCGTTCACTCAGTTCTTTTATTACAGAGGGCAGTTAACCTTCCGACCGAATACGCAGAGCTACCGTGCCGGCGTCTATCTGAGCTACCCAAGCACGACTCACGGCCCGTCCTCACAGTTTAAATTCTGCCACTACCTCGTCTCCTACCTTCCAAACTTCACACGAGCTCTCCTGCGAAACTTGCAGAACTAGCACTTCAGGAAGAAAGGATATTGCGGAGACATGGCTTAGCCGTAGCCTGGGGGATGTTCCCAGATTGACATTTTCACTCTGCAGCGGAGTGTGCGCTGATATGAAACTTCCCGGCAGATTAAAACGGTGTGCCGGGCCGAGACTCGAACGTTCATAAAAAGTCTGTATAATTATTGTTGTTATTTATCACTCAATGAAATATTCTTCATCATCATCAAAAGCAACAGTTTAATGTTATTATTGATATGTGCGAAATTTGTTTATGAATAACAGCAACATGTTTTATAGAAACTCGATGAAGTATTGGACTGATGTTTTATGTTTTTGTTTTGCATTGTTCTAATTTTATAAAACCTGAACTAAAATTGACAATTTTAAGTATGAATCACGGGGATAACTATGTGGAACAAATATGTTCTGTAGGATATCCAGCACTTCATATATCCTTTACTAAGTTTCTAGAAGCTTCACCGCTTCTGGTTTGTTGGGGAAAAAAATGAGGGACTGATCACATAAGTAAAAGAAAAGCGATAGAAATGAGGTAAAGCCCGATAGGTATGCAACACACCTCACATACAGATAATGCAGGTAGGATCCTGACTGACCAAGTCTTCTGGGGAAACTACCCTACTCTACGCTTAGTTACGGTATCCTAAGGTAGCGTACGGTAGTTTTACAATTCTAGTCATAATTGTTAATACTTTTATCCCATTATGAGACAAGACGGTCAGTGCTTCATGGAAAAATGTTTGCATCATTGTACCCAGGTGTGTACCTCTTCGACGGAAGCAAATTGATGGCAACGAATGTCTTCCTTCAAAAATATGGAAACCGCGTGGGGAGAGATAGGGATAGTATGGAGGATGTGTAAGGGCTTCCCAGCGGAACTTCTGCAGCGCAATCGAAACAAAGAGGCATGCCAGCTCCAGGAGAGTCACAATGGCCTTTCCCTTTTACTGCAAGGGTCCATTGCTCCTTGACTTTGTGGAACTCAGCGCCTCAATTAACGCACAGTGGTTCGCGGACTGTTTGCAAAAACTGAAGGGCGCCATCGAGACCCAACGCCCAGGAATGTTGACGGACGGCATCTTTCTATTGCAGGATAGTGCCAGCCAGTATGTTGCGAAGGTTGTTTCGACGTAAGCTACTGCAAACCTTTTTTCCGTGAAGGGACTGAACGCCTTGTCTCGCAGTAAGATAAATGCATTAACAGTTATGGCGATTATTTTTGAAATCACAAACGGTTTGCGTTTTTCCGTGTGTCTCGTTTTCATTTGAGTACCCTTTATATTAACTGTATCAGACACCCTAAACTCTAAGTAATATCTGACTTTCGAGGATATTAGCATAGTAATGGAGTACCCGTAAGTAAGCGTTATTAACTGTTTCCGACATATATGCAGGGTGAGGTAACTAAGCCAGGACTCACCACATATATGCCTAATGAATAAATATATAAAAGTGCGGTTTTCAAAGTGTTATAGCTGACAATAAGGAGAATTTCCTAACAATTACTTTGCTTTTTTCTAATGGAACTGCATAGTTTTTTTCTGTGGCATTAGAAGCTAAGTTTATAAGAGAACTTCAACGACATAACATGTCATTTAGTGTCAACATAACTGCACCGCAAACCACTGTCTCGCTGTCAGGAGAAGAGTTACACAAGCGAGTGCCATATTATACCAAATACATGCAGGCTCGTACCTCAGGTACGGTTGGTGTGTCTATTATCACGGCTGTCAAACCAAGTGCTCAAAATATTCACCTTGAGCATTGCTACACGCTACGAAGGATTCTGGAGAAACCATACTGTATGTTGGATTTCATCTGGTGTTAACGGCAGCAAAGGCCAGTATTGCAAAACAATTCACGCCTTCGGGATTCTTCGACGCTTCCTAATAGCTCTCTTGTATTAATTTTCGCATCATGTAAAAGTTTAGAGTAGTGCGACGGGTGTGCGGACCATTTTCTGTTCCCTGAACAACCCCTCCAATGCTCTCCAAATGTTCTGCTAAGAGGGTCTGTCTTTACATGTGCAGAATGAGAGGGACATCCACCATGTAGGTACCACACTGGCTGCCTCATGTCCAGTGACATGTCTTCCAATAACTGCGGCAGCATCTCTTAGGAACTCGAGTGTATTTAGACTCCCATCAATAAAACAGCGACCATTAATGTGGGTCTTGAAAAGTACGCACCAAACGTAAGAGAGTCTGTCTTTACGCGTGCAGAATGAGAGGGACATCCACCACGTAGGTACCACACTGGCTGTCTCATGTCCAGTGACATGTCTTCCAATAACTGCGGCAGCATCTCTTAAGAACTCGAGATAATTGAGTGTATTTAGACTCCCATCAATAAAACAGCGACCATTAATGTGGGTCTTGAAAAATACGCACCAAATGTTGATAGGCCAACAGCATTGTTTTATTCACTTCTTTGCGAGCATGGATTTTCAACTGACAGGTAGTGCGTATTGCGAAGTTTAAGTTATCCATAGTTCGTAAACGATGCTTCTTCCTCAAACAAAATTTTGCACTGGAATGCCACATCACTTCGTGTTTTTCGCAGATAACGTTCGAGGCGCTGTAACCAATTTTGGAAGTCATTGCCATGAAGCTATAAATGTAGTGAAACGTGAAGATGGTGTAATGCAATGGAACGCAGTGTTCGCAGAACACTCGTTTAATTGATATCTCTCGTACATCTTAGGTGCCTGTTAGTGACATCGGTACTGTGTGTTATTGCTGATAAAATGTCAGGTTCATTTCTCTCATCAGTTGCTCTTTATTTTCCTTCGTGTGTTTTATTCTCCTCGCTTCCACTTTCTAGAAACTTTATAAGGTATTGCAAGTACAGATCATGAGAGCTCCCCTCGATCTAGATATTCTCCAGCATACAACTGCACCGCTGCTCTGGGTGAAGTTCGCCAAAAACGATATTCACTTTTCGATTGTCGTATACATTCTGACAGCAGAACACAGACTAATGGGCTCCAAGCCCACAGATAAATACAAGAACTGTACGTGAGTTACGTGGTTGCTTATATTCTGTACAAAAGGGTAGCCGTGTGATGACTCTCTTCTCGTGACTGTGGGACAGAGGTCTGCTGTTACCTTGATGCTAAACGATCAAGTCCCATGCATACAGAGGGGTCCAAAAAATGTATCCACTGATTAAAAGTCCATAACTTGAAAACTAATTGACGGAGTTGTCTCATTTTTGGTGAAAGTGTAGCTTAAGGGGCTCCGGAACGCCCTATACTTGCAATGTTAAAATAACGCTTATAAATTACATCTTTCCTCACAAAGTATTTGAGGTAGGAAGTTGAACTTTTTACAGATTATTTATTGGAATATGGGCTACAACTTAACACAGGGATTTTACAAAATTTTAGTTCAGTTATTAAAGATGATTTTTTTCAATTGTAATGAAAATTCACAACATTTTTTGCAATTTTTTATTTATATATTCAAAAATATACAGTTTTTTGGAAAAAGGCTGTGTTAAATTATGCAGAAGGTACTATGTAACATTTACTGAAAGTTTGAAATAAATATGTTTGGAAGATCCTTAGAAAACATGTAATTAGTATGAGAAAATAAAAGTTTTGGGAATCGAGCGACAAAGATTGGATTAACTTTTTAGTGCATTCCAGGTCCATAGGATGGATTATCTTCATCCTCTGCAAACTCCTCCTCCAGCTTCCTCTTGTTCCTCCTCCTGTTTACTCTTGCTTGTATTTCTAGACTCTTTACAGCTCTGTCTGCAGCCCGAAGGCTAAAGCAAGCATCGCTCGTACCATGTTAGAACCTATCTTCATTCCCATATTTCTAAATACCTTGCACCTTACAATGTTGCCATCATTGAAAGTCGCAACAGCATCATACACGCCAAAGTGAAGTGTCTCTATTCCAACAAATACAGTCTTGGGGATTCTCGACCATATAACACTATTTACTCTTTCATTGGGGTTTTGAGTTTTTCCGTGAATACACTTTTTCAACAGTTCAGGTGCTGCTAAGTCTCTGAAAATAGGTTTTATCACCTCCATTATTGCATGAGGCAGACTATGCTTATGAGTGTACACTTCACCAGTTAGCAATCCTTTGTTATATTTACACCAACTGTCTTCTTCTTTGGGACACAAGCTATGTTGGGGATTTTCATCGGTTGAAGAAGTATGAAAAAAAAGAGCCCAAACAGCCTTCTTCATTTCGTCGACACTTTGTGTATTTTGCCTAATAGCCATTCCATAATAGTTCTGTATTTTGTCAATTACACTGTCAGTTAACCTTCCCTTCCCATCCAACCCTTTACCATCACTGAGTTTTTGTTTTTTGCACGAAGCTTTCAGTCGCCGAAGTCTTGTTCCCATTCGCTTCTGTACGTGTCCAATACACTCAAATTTCTGCACTACAACATCATCACCATAGGGCTTCAGTCCTTGAACATGTTTGAAACTTTTAGAATCACCGTCACCAAGGTAATTAACATATCGCACAGCGCCACAGTGGGTCACGCCCATGTAGAACACATTTCAAAAAATTTTTTAAAATAGTTGTAGTCTTCGGAATTGAATAAATTATGTATATATTTAAAGGTAATAGTCTGCAGAGTCAGAAAACGCAAAAAAGTAAAAATTGAACTTTTTATGATTTTGAGCCTTTCCGGAGCCCCTTAAAATCCAACTTAAAAGATACCACTGTAGGTGTTAGAAATGGTCACCATTAACATCCACACACAAACGATGCCGCCGAACTGCAGCACGAACTACTGACTGCAACGTGTTCAGTTGGATATTTGCACATGAATGTACGATGGATTCTCGAAGTTCATCCAAAGTGCGTAACTTTTGTCGATAAACGACGTCCTCTAGTGTTCCCCACAGGTAAAAGTCCAGAGGAGTTAGGTCTGGGGAACGTGGTGGATACTCCACAGCACCTCTACAGCCTATCCATCTTCCTGGTAGATTTTTGTCGAGGTACCCCCTAACACGATTTTGGTAGTGGGCTGGGGCACCATCTTGTTGAAAGAAAACTCTTCCGTCTCCATACATGTCCCTGATGGCAGGTAAAATGGATGTCTGAAGCTTCTGAAGGTACACCTCACCTGTAACTGTGCCGGATGAAGATGGATAGGCTGTAGAGGTGCTGTGGAGTATCCACCACGTTCCCCAGACCTAACTCCTCTGGACTTTTACCTGTGGGGAACACTAAAGGACGTCGTTTATCGACAAAAGCCACGCACATTGGATGAACTTCGAGAATCCATCGTACATTCATGTGCAAATATCCAACTGAACATGTTGCAGTCAGTAGTTCGTGCTGCAGATCGGCGGCATAGTTTGTGTGTGGATGTTAATGGTGACCATTTCGAACACCTACAGTAATATCTTTAAGTTGGACTTTAAGCTACACCTTCACCAAAAGTGAGACAACTCCGTCAATTAGTTTTCCAGTTATGGACTTTTAAACAGTGGATACATGTTTTTGGACCCCTCTGTATTATGTCGTTGATGTTATCTTAGAAGCTTCTTTCAGGTATCAGAGAAAAAAAAGTGCAGGGTTCCATTAGAAAAATAAAAAAAGTCCATGGCGTAATTCGGTGCCTCTAAACGATAAAAAATTCCTGCGAACGTCAGGAAATTCGCTGTATTGTCCGTTATAACTTGGCGAAAATGCACCTCGATATATTTATTCATTCTGGATGTATTTCATTTGGATGGTTTCTCTCCGAAGGGATTGGGTTGGGTTGTTTGGGGAAGGAGACCAGACAGCGAGGTCATCGGTCTCATCGGATTAGGGAAGGATGGGGAAGGAAGTCGGCCGTGCCCTTTCAGAGGAACCATCCCGGCATTTGCCTGGAGTGATTTAGGGAAATCACGGAAAACCTAAATCAGGATGGCCGGACGCGGGATTGAACCGTCGTCCTCCCGAAGGCGAGTCCAGTGTCTAACCACTGCGCCACCTCGCTAGGTTTCTCCCCGAAGGGCGTCAAGCACATTTATACTGGTGTGTCGGCTGATATGTGCAATTTTGTTTCTGCAAAATGTAGTTGGAGTCTACCCAAACAAATACGAGGTGCATTCAAGTTCTAAGGCCTCCGATTTTTTTTCTCCGGACTGGAAAGAGATAGAAACATGCCCATTGTTTTAAAATGAGGCCGCGTTCATTGTCAGTACGTCCCAGAGATGACAGCACCGTAAGGCTGATGGAACTTTACCGCCAGCGGCGAGAATGAGAACTGTTTTAAATACTTAAAATGGCGACGTTTTCCTTACTTGAACAGCGTGCAATCATTCGTTTTCTGAATTTGCCTGGTGTGAAACCAATTGAAATTCATCGACAGTTGAAGGAGACATGTGGTGATCGAGTTATGGATGTGTCGAAAGTGCCTTCGTGGGTGCGACAGTTTAATGAAGGCAGAAGATCGTGTGACAACAAACCAAAACAACCTCGGGCTTGCACACGCCGGTTTGACGACATGATCGAGAAAGTGGAGAGAATTGTTTTGGGGGATCGCCGAATGACTGTTGAGCAGATCGCCTCCAGAGTTGGCATTTCTGTGGGTTCTGTGCACACAATCCTGCATGACGACCTGAAAATGCGAAAAGTGTCATCCAGGTGGGTGCCACGAATGCTGACGGACGACCACATGGCTGCCCGTGTGGTATGTTGCCAAGCAATGTTGACGCGCAACGACAGCACGAATGGGATTTTCTTTTCGTCGGTTGTGACAATGGATGAGACGTGGATGTCATTTTTCAATCCAGAAACAAAGCGCCAGTCAGCTCAATGGGAGCACACAGATTCACCGCCACGAAAAAAATTTCGGGTAACCGTCAGTGCTGAAAAAATGATGGTGTCCATGTTCTGGGACAGCGAGGGCGTAATCCTTACCCATTGCGTTCCAAAGGGCACTACGGTAACAGGTGCATCCTATGAAAATGTTTTGAAGAACAAATTCCTTCCTGCACTGCAACAAAAACGTCCGGGATGGGCTGTGCGTGTGCTGTTTCACCAAGACAACGCACCCGCACATCGAGCTAACGTTACGCAATAGTTTCTTCGTGATAACAACTTTGAAGTGATTCCTCATGCTCCCTACTCACCTGACCTGGCTCCTAGTGACTTTTGGCTTTTTCCAACAATGAAAGCCACTCTCCGTGGCCGCACATTCACCAGCCGTGCTGCTATTGCCTCAGCGATTTTCCAGTGGTCAAAACAGACTCCTAAAGAAGCCTTCGCCGCTGCCATGGAACCATGGCGTCAGCGTTGTGAAAAATGTGTACGTCTGCAGGGCGATTACGCCGAGAAGTAACGCCAGTTTCATCGATTTCGGGTGAGTAGTTAATTAGAAAAAAAAAAATCGGAGGCCTTAGAACTTGAATGCACCTCGTACTAATCATGTCTTCCACACGACGCCCAGTGTCGGTGGAAAGCGACGGCTCGTTTCCCATTTAAAGTGGAACTTTCTCCGTACGCAGTCCAAAATTAGTTAGTACGACATTCGGTTCACCACTGTGTGTTGACAGGGACGGTAAAACGCGAGGAATGACTAGAGATCCAGCAGCGACACGACCACCCTGGCCTGCACTGACTGCTGCCGCCATGCAGGAGCGCGCTGCTCAGTCGCTGTTGTAGTACCGGTTATTCTTCATGTTCTACTGTCCCTGTCAATACACAGTGGTGAAACGAATGTCGTGCTAACTAACTTAGGACCGCTCTGTCGAATGAGCACGTAAAATTACGATTTAATAATCATGTTGCTTGTAGCGAGAAACAAACCGACGTGTTCCCTCGACGCTTGGCGTCACGTGATGAGCAGCGTTTGGTTTCGGGCGACACCAGCTACGCGTTGTAAAACACAAGAGAAAATGCGCCTGAGGACACATATGAAAGGTATAAGTGCAGATATTTGTAGTGGTGACTGAGCACACTGTACTGAACAACATTACAGCAGCATTTACTTCATTTGCAAACTATTAATCATAAGTGTTAGGAGTAGTATGCTTTTAGGTTTGTTAGTTGGTTCAAATGGCTCTGAGCACTATGGGACTTAACATCTATGGTCATCAGTCCCCTAGAACTTAGAACTACTTAAACCTAACTAACCTAAGGACATCACACAACACCCAGTCATCACGAGGGGTTTGTTAGTACGTCGAAGTACGAGGTGCATTCAAGTTCTAAGGCCTCCGATATTTTTTTTTCTAATTAACTACTCACCCGAAATCGATAAAACTGGCGTTACTTCTCGACGTAATCGCCCTGCAGACGTACACATTTTTCACAACGCTGACGCCATGATTCCATGGCAGCGGCGAAGGCTTCTTTAGGAGTCTGTTTTTACCACTGGAGAATCGCTGGGCAATAGCAGCACGGCTGGTGAATGTGCGGCCACGGAGAGTGTCTTTCATTGTTGGAAAAAGCCAAAAGTCACTAGGAGCCAGGTCAGGTGAGTAGGGAGCATGAGGAATCACTTCAAAGTTGTTATCACGAAGAAACTGTTGCGTAACGTTAGCTCGATGTGCGGGTGCGTTGTCTTGGTGAAACAGCACACGCGCAGCCCTTCCCGGACGTTTTTGTTGCAGTGCAGGAAGGAATTTGTTCTTCAAAATATTTTTGTAGAATGCATCTGTTACCGTAGTGCCCTTTGGAACGCAATGGGTAAGGATTACGCCCTCGCTGTCCCAGAACATGGACACCATCATTTTTTCAGCACTCGCGGTTACCCGAAATTTTTTTGGTGGTGGTGAATCGGTGTGCTTCCATTGAGCTGACTGGCGCTTTGTTTCTGGATTGAAAAATGGCATCCACGTCTCATTCATTGTCACAACCGACGAAAAGAAAGTCCCATTCGTGCTGTCGTTGCGCGTCAACATTTCTTGGCAACATGCCACACGGGCAGCCATGTGGTCGTCCGTCAGCATTCGTGGCACCCACCTGGATGACACTTTTCGCATTTTCAGGTCGTCATGCAGGATTGTGTGCACAGAACCCACAGAAATGCCAACTCTGCAGGCGATCTGTTCAACAGTCATTCGGCGATCCCCCAAAACAATTCTCTCCACTTTCTCGATCATGTCGTCAGACCGGCTTGTGCGAGCCCGAGGTTGTTTCGGTTTGTTGTCACACGATGTTCTGCCTTCATTAAACTGTCGCACCCACGAACGCACTTTCGACACATCCATAACTCGATAACCACATGTCTCCTTCAACTGTCGATGAATTTCAATTGGTTTCACACCACGCAAATTCATAAAACGAATATTTGCACGCTGTTCAAGTAAGGAAAACGTCGCCATTTAAAGTATTTAAAACAGTTCTAATTCTCGCCGCTGGCGGTAAAATTCCATCTGCCGTACGGTGCTGCCATCTCTGGGTCGTATTGACATGAACGTGGCCTCATTTTAAAACAATGCGCATGTTTCTATCTCTTTCCAGTCCGGAGAAAAAAAAATCTGAGGCCTTAGAACTTGAATGCACCTCGTACATGTGGCAAGCCCTTAATGCTTACGCTGCTCAGCCAGAACATTACGATCACTCACCTAATAGTCGGTATGTCCAACTTCGGCACGGATAACAGAGATGACGCTTCGTGACACAGAAGCAATGAGGCCTTAGGAGGTCGCTGAAAGAAGTTACCACCACATCTTCACACGCAGGTCACCTAATTCTCGTAAATTCAGTGTTGGAGGTCGATAAACTCTGACGCCACGTTCAGTCACATCCACTGTGTGTACGTTTGGGTTCAGACCTAGCGAGTTGGAGGGGGCGAGCACATAAAACTGGAACTTGCCACTGTGTTCCTCGAACCAGTCCATCACACGCCTGGCCTTGCGACATGGCGCATTATCTTGTCGAAAAATGGCACTGCCATTGGGAAACACGATCGTCATGAAGGAGTGTACGTGGTCTGCAACCAGGGTACAGTAATCCTTGGTCGTCATGGTGCCTCGCACGAGTTCCACTGGACCCATGGAAGTCCACGTGGATGTTTCCCAGGGCATAATGGAGCCGCCGCTAGCTTGCCTCCGTCCCGCAGTACGGGTGTCAAGGAGGTGTTGCCCTAGAAGACGGAGGGCTCGCGCCCTACCATCAGCAGGATGAAGAAGGTATCGACATTCATCAGACCACGCAACGCTCTGCCACCGCGTCAACGTCCAGCGCCGATGGTCTCGTTTTCATTTCAGTATTAGTATTTGATGTCGTGATGTTAACATTGGCTCATGCTTGGGTCGTCGGCTGCAGAGGTCCATCGTTAGGTGTACTGTGTGTTCAGGCGTGTACTCTGCCCAGAATGGACGTCCGATGTTATTTCTATCACAGTTCCTGTGCTGTTCTGCTCGCCCTAAATCTAAACAACAGTACCAGAAGAGATCATAAAGGCGTGAATTATCAAATGTTGAGAATAAAATTTGATTTAAACTTGATTGATAAAAATTACTAGAACCATACTTAAAACAATGAAAAACAATTTAATACCAATATTTAAGCAAGATAATTTCGACCTTTCCAAGAAACTCTTCTGTTCCTGACGTTTAGTTCAGGACTGCATTGGACATCCTCAGAGGCGCTCCTCCGCTGAGTCTTGCCGACTGACCGGTAGGACGTCCTATAGCTACATAAATACTGTAGGAAAGGGAGCGTGGTCAAAGTAACACATGATGAGCAGAGATAATCCTTGTCAGAGATAAAACTTAACCATCGATTGTCGTCTTGTCAAAGATAAAACTGTCAAGCGATTCTGCAGAGTTACTGTCCAAATGTCGCTAAGTTTCATTGCCTTCTCTTTCTTATTAAAATTATCCTGATTACTTTATACTGGCTAAAGGTCGACAAGCACCACAGATACATAATGTTAACACAAAACATTTATAATAAGATATCAGCCACTGAATCAGCCGAAAATGTCTATCAGATCTTGGAATCTCATTGCCTTTCGAATACCAACAACACAAGGAAGATAGCTCAAAATGACAGTGAACGCTCCCCTGACAGCTCGGTGGCCTTCTGACGAACCACAGCACAAGCCACGTCGACTCAGTAACTAACACGGGGTTGTTGTTTGTTGTGGTCTTCAGTCCTGAGACTAGTTTGATGCAGCTCTCCATGCTACTCTATCCTGTGCAAGCTTCTTCATCTCCCAGTACCTACTGCAACCTACATCCTTCTGAATCTGCTTAGTGTATTCATCTCTTGGTCTCCCCCTACGATGTTTACCCTCCACGCTGCCCTCCAATACTAAATTGGTGATCCCTTGATGCCTCAGAACATGTCCTACCAACCGATCCCTTCTTCTGGTCAAGTTGTGCCACAAACTTCTCTTCTCCCCAATCCTATTCAATACTTCCTCATTAGTTACGTGAACTACCCATCTAATCTTCAGCATTCTTCTGTAGCACCACATTTCAAAAGCTTCTATTCTCTTCTTGTCCAAACTATTTACCGTCCATGTCTCACTTCCATACATGGCTACATTCCATACAAATACTTTCAGAAATGACTTCCTGACACTTAAATCTATACTCGATGTTAACAAATTTCTCTTCTTCAGAAACGCTTTCCTTGCCATTGCCAGTCTACATTTAATATCCTCTCTACTTCGACCATCATCAGTTATTTTGCTCCCCAAATAGCAAAACTCCTTTACTACTTTAAGTGTCTCATTTTCTGATCTAATTCCCTCAGCATCACCCGACTTAATTCGACTACATTCCATTATCCTCGTTTTGCTTTTGTTGATGTTCATCTTATATCCTCCCTTCAAGACACCATCCATTCCGTTCAACTGCTCTTCCAAGTCCCTTGCTGTCTCTGACAGAATCACAATGTCATCGGCGAACCTCAAAGTTTTTATTTCTTCTCCATGGATTTTAATACCTACCCCGAATTTTTCTTTTGTTTCCTTTACTGCTTGCTCAATATACAGATTGAATAACATCGGGGAGAGGCTACAACCCTGTCTTACTCCCTTCCCAACCACTGCTTCCCTTTCATGTCCCTCGACTCTTATAACTGCCATATGGTTTCTGTACAAATTGTATATAGCCTTTCGCTCCCTGTATTTTACCCCTGCCACCTTTAGAATTTGAAATAGAGTATTCCAGTCAACACTGTCAAAAGCTTTCTCTAAGTCTACAAATGCTAGAAACGTAGGTTTGCCTTTCCTTAATCTTTCTTCTAAGATAAGTCTTAAGGTCAGTATTGCCTCACGTGTTCCAATATTTCTACGGAATCGAAACTGATCTTCTCCGAGGTTGGCTTCTACTAGTTTTTCCATTCGTCTGCAAAGAATTCGTGTTAGTACTTTGCAGCTGTGGCTTATTAAGCTGATTGTTCGGTAATTTTCACATCTGTCAACACCTGCTTTCTTTGGGATTGGAATTATTATATTCTTCTTGAAGTCTGAGGGTATTTCGCCTGTTTCATACATCTTGCTCACCATATGGTAGAGTTTTGTCAGGACTGGCTCTCCCAAGGCCGTCAGTAGTTCTAATGGAATGTTGTCTACTCCGGGGGCCTTGTTTCGACTCAGGTCTTTCAGTGCTCTGTCAAACTCTTCACGCAGTATCGTATCGCCCATTTCATCTTCATCTACATCCTCTTCCATTTCCATAATATTGTCCTCAAGTGCATCGCCCTTGTATAGACCCTCTATATACTCCTTCCACCTTTCTGCTTTCCCTTCTTTGCTTAGAACTGGGTTTCCATCTGAGTTCTTGATGTTCATACAAGTGGTTCTCTTATCTCCAAAGGTCTCTTTAATTTTCCTGTAGGCAGTATCTATCTTACCCCTAGTGAGATAAGCCTCTACATCCTTACATTTGTCCTCTAGCCATCCCTGCTTAGCCATTTTGCACTTCCTGTCGATCTCATTTTTGAGACGTTTGTATTCTTTTTTGCCTGCTTCATTTACTGCATTTTTATATTTTCTCCTTTCATCAATTAAATTCAATATTTCTTCTGTTACCCAAGGATTTCTACTAGCCCTCGTCTTTTTACCTACTTGATCCTCTGCTGCCTTCACTACTTCATCCCTCAAAGCTACCCATTCTTCTTCTACTGTATTTCTTTCCCCAATTCCTGTCAATTGTTCCCTTATGCTCTCCCTGAAACTCTGTACAACCTCTGGTTCTTTCAGTTTATCCAGGTCCCATCTCCTTAAATTCCCACCTTTTTGCTGTTTCTTCAGTTTTAATCTACAGGTCATAACCAATAAATTGTGGTCAGAGTCCACATCTGCCCCTGGAAATGTCTTACAATTTAAAACCTGGTTCCTAAATCTCTGTCTTACCATTATATAATCTATGTGATACCTTTTAGTATCTCCAGGGTTCTTCCATGTATACAACCTTCTATCATGATTCTTAAACCAAGTGTTAGCTATGATTAAGTTGTGGACGGGGTAACATGACCCTAATATTGGTGGTCCGCCAACAGCCAACACCACGGTGAAGAGGCCCCACGGAGAGCTCCCTACAGCTTCGTTCCTCAGCTCTCACTGCCCAGCAAACCGGCCACCATGCCCGGAGCCGCCACACCAGAGGGCGCTGCTCTCCAACGGCAACATGTTAATCAAAGATCGTAAGATAGTGATATCGACACATTGCGAGAAAGCCTCCATGGCTCAAGCTGTAGAGGGTAAAAACTGTAGGGTAAGACAGCGATTGGAATACATCCAGCAAATAACTGAGGACCTGGGTTGCAAGTGCTACTCCGAGATGAAGAGGTGTGTGTGTGTGTGTATGTGTGTGTGTGTGTGTGTGCGTGTGTGTGTGTGTTGGAGCTTATGGGCGCTCAATGTCGAGGTCATCAGCACCTTTACACACATTAAAGGGAGCGAATGTGGGCAGACCTAATAAAACTGAAGCACAGGCGCAAAGAAAGCAGGAAAAGAAGGAAAATGTTACATAAGAAAGTAAAACGTAAGGAAAGGGAAAACGTAGCAACAAGAATGCCACAGTAAATTGTCACTGGCTGGCCACTTACATAAAATATGGGCGAGCTTGTCACAGAGTGAGCAAATTAAGATCCTCTCCCTAAAATGTTTGTAAAAACATTTGACATGGCACAGAACTTTAAAAGTTTAACCACATTCGTCCGAGTGTTGCCTAAAAGAGATGGCAGGTCCGCTGGCAAGTCAGCCGCGGCCCGCTGGTCAGAAAATAAAACGCAATCCAATAAAACGTGGCGCACAGTGACCTGGACGCCACAAGCACCACACGTTGGAGGGTCCTCCCGCCGGAGCAGGAAGCCATGCGTCATAGGGCTGTGGCCTATCCGAAGCCGAGTGAGGAGAACCTCGTCCCGTCGACAGGGCTGAAAGGAAGTACACCACAGGGGCGTTGTGGGCTTGACTATACGGAGCTTATTGTCAGTCACTTCCAGCCACTCATCCTCCCACCGCCGCATGACTCGTGAGCTCAACAGCGAGGTGAGCGCGTGCTGGGGTATAGCACACTGACATACTTGCGGATCGAGACACGCCTCCTTGGCTGCGTGATCTGCCGTTTCATTCCCAGAGATGAAGAGTTTGGCACAGGGGAGGGACTCGTGGCGAACTACATCACACCAGTCAGAAGAGCGATGATCTAAAAAAAATTGAGAGAGAAGAAAGCTAGGGCACCCGTGGCCATTTGCTCAGCAGTGTAGCAGGCGGTAGGTCCAGGCTGTGGGGTAGACGGCCGTTCGCGTCGTCCTTTGGCCACCCGCACCCTTTGGCCGGTTCCTGAGGCAGTGGTGAGCGCCCGCACCACACCACACCGCGACGCTAACGAGACAGACCGCAAGCCGGCCTTGTGGGTAGCGACCGCCGAAGGCCTTCTCCGGCGACGGCAACTCCTGGCGGTTCAGTTGGACGGGTGGTCAGCAGGCACACACTGCAGCCGCGTCGAGGGCGAAGTGGCTTTCTAGCAACTTAAGCATTTGCGGAGCCGTTGACTTTTTTTGGCGCAGTGTAATGCTTTGCACCCCACATCGGCCACAATCTGACTCACAGTGACCGTCGATTACCCCTTCTTGCAGCGGTGTACCGTAGGTCTCTAGAAGAGCGTAGCGTTCCGAAGGATTGGAAAAGGGCACAGGTCATCCCCGTTTTCAAGAAGGGACGTCGAACAGATGTTCAGAACTACAGACCTATAACTCTAACGTTGATCAAGTGTAGAATTTTGGAACACGTATTATGTTCCAGTATAATGACTTTTCTGGAGACTAGAAATCTACTCTGTAGGAATCAGCATGGGTTTCGAAAAAGACGGTCGTGTGAAACCCAACTCGCGCTATTCGTCCACGAGACTCGGAGGGCCACAGACACGGGTTCCCAGGTAGATGCCGTGTTTCTTGACTCCCGCAAGGCGTTCGATACAGTTCCCCACAGTCGTTTAATGAACAAAGTAAGAGCATATGGACTATCAGACCAATTGTGTGATTGGATTGAAGAGTTCCTAGATAACAGAACACAGCATGTCATTCTCAATGGAGAGAAGTCTTCCGAAGTAAGAGTGATTTCAGGTGTGCCGCAGGGGAGTGTCGTAGGATCGTTGCTATTCACAATATACATAAATGACCTTGTGGATGACATGGGAAGTTCACTGAGGCTTTTTGCAGATGATGCTGTGGTGTATCGAGAGGCTGTAACAATGGAAAATTATACTGAAATGCAGGAGGATCTGCAGTGAATTGAGGCATGGTGCAGGGAATGGCAACTGAATCTCAATGTAGGCAAGTGTAATGTGCTGCGAATACATAGAAAGAAAGATCCTTTATCATTTAGCTACAATATGGCAGGTCAGCAACTGGAAGCAGTTAATTCCATAAATTATCTAGGAGTAGGCATTAGGAGTGATTTAAAATGGAATGACCATATAAAATTAATCGTCGGTAAAGCAGATGCCAGACTGAGATTCATTGGAAAAAATCCTAAGGAAATGCAATACGAAAATAAGGAAAGTTGGTTACAGTACATTTGTTCCCCCACTGCTTGAATACTGCTCAACAGTGTGGGATCCGTACCAGATAGGGTTGATAGAAGAGATAGAGAAGATCCAACGGAGGGCAGCGCGCTTCGTTACAGGATCCTTTAGTAATCGCGAAAGCGTTACGGAGATGATAGATAAACTCTGCAGGAGAGACGATCAGTAGCTCGGTACGGGCTGTTGTTGAAGTTTCGAGAACATACCTTCACCGAAGAGTCAAGCAGTATATTGCTCCCTCCTACGTACTATATCTCGCGAAGAGACCATGAGGATAAAATCAGAGAGATTAGAGCCCACACAGAAGCATACTGACAATCCTTCTTTCCACGAACAATAGGAGAATGGAATAGAAGGGAGAACCGATAGAGGTACTCAAGGTACCCTCCGCCACACACCGTCAGGTGGCTTGCGGAGTATGGATGTAGACGTAGATGTAAAGAGGCGACGTGACGTCCATGCAACACTTGTGACTGTTTGTGGTGGGATTTATTCTTGTGGAATCATTCTCTCTCCGACAATTAAGATTAAACCTAGACAATGTTCATCTCAGAAATCCGAATCCGTCCGTAATATAAGGGTATGCTGTGAATACATACGTGTGGCATCGATTATCACTTTACCTTCAGAGTCTGTTAACTTGCCTACTTTATACACTGTACCACTGCCTGTAACACAGAGCTCTGATATCGGTCTCACGCTGGCGTCCTGCACCGCTTCATGTCGCAACATAGTACCTCTCGAGCTGGATCAACACTTCCAATTACTTTTGGTGATTCAGTTTATGTCTGTGACTAATAACCTGATGAGTTAGTGGTGGATCATCTGTTAATGTGCAGTTATATTTACTGCCAGTTTGATTGACAATAACTGCTCCTGTTGTAGAGCGAGTGGGGGTGAAGCCCCGCGTAGGGGAAAAAACAGCATCGAGTTTTCGAATTGACAGCCATCGATATAGGATCTGACCAACACGTAACAGTATTGCATAATTCACTGTTCCATGAAAGTTCCCCAGCAGGTCGCTCCAGAGGTGAGAGAGCTATGTTTTTTACTACTTACATGTAAGTTACCTGATGTTTTACTTGAACATTGTATGATGTAGGATTTGAAAAGCAGAATCAACGAATTAATTGTTGAAATGCTGCATTTGCTGTTTGTTAATTCATTGTGGATACGGGACGGCGGTCGGTCGAATATTTATCAGGCACAATCGCCGAACAGCCGTATGGTTTGAGAAGTTATTTTATTTTGACAAGCAGTTTTGGCTTCTCAATAATGCCATCTTCAGGTCCCTATGCACTCCTTACGTAACTAAAGGAACCAATATCTGGATTCCGTGAATTCGTTTTTGGAGTGTCAACTTCGAAGACTTGTCAACAACTACTGCATTTAAACTTACTTTCGCCCGGATGGAAGTCTTCGAGTAGGTCTCGAAAATTAACAATGCCTCATTTGTTAAAAATAACGACATCCACATGTACATGGTTACTCTGCAGTTCGCACTTAAGTGCCTGGCAGAGGGTTCATCGAACCATTTTCATACTACTTCTCTACCATTCCACTCACGAATGGCGTTTGGGAAAAAGGAACACCTAAATCTTTCCGTTCGAGCTCTGATTTCTCTTATTTTAGTATGATGATCATTTCTCTCTACGTAGGTGGGTGTCAACAAAATATTTTCGCCTTCGGAAGAGAAAGTTGATGATTGAAATTTCGTAAATAGATGTCGCCGCAAAGAAAACCGCCTTTGTTTCAGTGGCTGCCACCCTAACTCGCGTATCAGATCAGAGACACTCTTACCGCTATTGCGCGATAGCCGGCCTGAGTGGCCAAGGGGTTCTAGGCGCTACAGTCTGGAACCGAGCGACCGCTACGGTCGCAGGTTCGAATCCTGCCTCGGGCATGGATGTGTGTGATGTCCTTAGGTTAGTTAGATTTAAGTAGTTCTAAGTTCTATGGGACTAATGACCTCAGAAGTTAAGTCCCATAGTGCTCAGAGCCATTTGAATCATTTTTTATTGCGCGATAACACGAAACGAGCTGCCATTCTTTGCACTTTTTCGATGTCCTCCGTCAATCCTACGTGGTTAGGATCCCATACCGCGCAGCAATATTCCAGCAGAGGACAGACAAGGTTAATGTAGGTTGTCTCTTTTGTGGGTTTGTCGCATCTTCTAAGTGTTCTGCTAACAAAGAGCAGTCTTTGTTTCGCCTCCCCACACTATTATCTTTGCGGTCTTTCCAATTCAAGTTGCTCGTAATTGTAATTCCTAGGTATTTAGGCGAATTGACAGCCCTTAGATTTGTGCGATTTATCGTATACCCAAAATTTATCGGATTTATTTTTGTACCCATGTGGATGACCTCGCACTTTTCTTCGTTTAGTGCTAATTGCCACTTTTCGCACCATACAGAAATTCTCTCTATGCCATTTTGTAATTGGAATTGATCGTCTTATGATTTTACTAGACGGTAAATTGCAGCGTCATCTGCAAACAATCTAAGGGGACTGCTCAGATTATCAACTAGATCATTTATATAAATCAGGAACAGCAGAGGGCCTATGACACTACCTTGCGGAACGCCACATATCATTTCTGTTCTACTCGATGATTTACGTCTATCACAATGAACTGTGATCTCCCTAAGAGGCGCAAATTCCCGCAGGTGTTTTCGGGTGAATCTCCGCAGCTTCAATAATGTGACGACAATTCTTCAGTGGTAACCGCCGGAATACATGACACTCAAGACATTCTGCGTCACATTGTACCATCCAAACATACAATTCCATTGTCTAATATAAAGATTTAGGGGAAACTTTCTGACAAAGCACTGAAATCCGTGCTAAGTCGACAGCCAATAAAGAACGAATGGGAGAAGACTGCATAAGAAAAGAAAAGCTTGAGACTGAAAAGACGTGCCAAACAAATAAAAGCGCATGCTATGTAAGTAAAACGACGTAAGCTAGATTTCATTACATGAGTCCAAAGAAATGAAGGAATCAGATCAGACAGCCAGCTGATTATTCTTCAGAGTCAGGTTCAGGCTTCTCACATCATGACAGTAGCTCAGATAGACAGATGGACATACTATTTGGTCAAAAGTATCGGAAGAAGGAGAAGAAGAAGAAGAAGAAGAAGAAGAAGAAGAAGAAGAGCCTGGGACATCAAGTAAGAATCAGAGACCTAACAATGTAGATAGGTTAGCCTCAGTAATTTAACTCTCTCAGGGTATTCCACTAATCCTTTTTTTATTTAGAAGAATGCATCATTTTAGTAAAAGTATTTTTAAGCATTATGTTCATATTTAAGAGACATCTCTGTTCAATATTGTGTTAGGGAACTTGGATACAATACAACAATGTCATAATTTTTCATCCCATTTTTTTGGGGGCAAAACCCTGAAATTTTTGTTTCAGCTAAATCATAAATTTCTCTGTGATTAATGATCAGACAGAGCTGAAATTTTGGGTAGGTTATTGGTAACAACCGACCTGTGTCTTCAGCTTAAAATCGCGCGATAATCTACACATCGTTGACCACAGTGTTCTAATACACTAACTTCAAATTGCAGGACTTCACCTCCACCTACCTTACAAACATTGTCACCATTTCCTTCAACAAACACAGCGTGCACGACACTAACTGCTAGACTGAAAGCAATGGAAAAAGACTCCACTACATATTCACATAATGAGGAAGAATGACGGGGTAGTGGGATTGGAGCTTTGGCTGTAACGTGGCCAAGTTCCTAAGATGATGTTACGTTTGGCATCGAAACGATCTTCACTGCCATACTGAAACCACGGCCCATATTTACATCGACATCTGCATCAATACTCGGCAATCCAACTGACGGTTTGTTTGGGAGAATACTTCTGGTACCACTAACTGATCGCTCCTTCTCTGTTCCACTTGCTTGAAAAAGTTTTCTACCTTATCTTTAAATTTTTTTTTATTTTCTTTGTTGGTTAAAAGTTTTTATTTATTTCATTTATTTAGTGAAACTTTTTAAGAAAAGTTAGTAGAAGAGTTAAACTTCTAGTTTTATGTTTTAAAAACATATGGTTTTGGGGCGTGGGAAGAAGATTATGGTAAGCCTCCATATTAACTTCAATTTGTCGAATTTTCTCGTCGTGGTCATTTCGCGAGTTGTATTGGCGGAAGTACGAGTAACATATTGCAGACGCTTCTCGGAAAGGACTCCTCGAAATTACAATAATAAAACTCTCCCTGATGCACGAGGCCTCTCTTTTGGGGTCTGCCACTGTTGTTTGCTTTTTCACCTTCAGGAATCATTCATGGGTAGCCAGAATGATTGAGAGAAATCTAAGACCAAAAAAGCTCGATAGAAACAACTATATGACTAAGATTCTGTCTGAAGTACTTAAAAAATCTGATTTGAATGCTGTGGTTTTCCTTCAGCTTTTTATTAGGAGTAGCTAAATAGTAAACATTCTTTTCACAATGTGATTTATTTCCCTGAAATAATTTATTTAGACGGATGTAGAATGTTTCCAAACACAATGATCACCAGCCCTCTGGATCGCCCAAAGGTATTGACAACTCTGAAGGATACTATGCAATGCAGGTTCCTCCTTTCGACTTAGGTCTTTCAACTCCCTGTCAAATTCACCTCGCAGTATGTCGTCTCCTATCTCCTCTTCATCTGCTACACCTCCAATTTCCATAATAGTGTACGTCGTTTTGTTTATATACTCCTTCTATACAATAGTCCTTCCACCTCCCAGACTTCTCTTCTTTGCTCAGAACTGGCCTTCCACCTGAGCTCTTCCCTTTTCTTCAAAGGTTTCCCTAGTTTTCCTATAGTCCCTTTCCCATCCTTTCCCATGGTGATTCATGCTTCCGAAGCCTTGTAGTCCCCCTCTAGCCCTACCCACTTTCCCATTTTGCACTTTCTTTCAATCTTTCTTGCCGTCTTCACTTGTCTCACTTTCAAGTTTTTCTGATTTTCAGTATGTCGTGTGTTACCCATGGATTTCTCGCAGGCGTTATTGTTTCGTCTATTTGCTCCTCTTCTGCCTTCACTTTTATTACTCTCTAAGGTCCCCAGCGATGTCCTATTGTATTCTCATCCGCTGTTTCAGTCAGTCATTTGCAAACAACTCTGGTTCTTTCAGTTTCTTCAGATTCTATCTTCTTAATGTCCAGCCATTCTGCAATTTCTTCAGTTTTAATGTGCAGTTCACAACCAATAAATTATGGCCAGTGTCTATATCGCTCTGGAAATGTTTTGCATTTTAAATTCTGGTTTCGAAATCTGTGTCTACTATTATATAATTTCTCTGAAAATTTGCTGTATCTCCAGAGATCTTCCACGTGTACAGTATCCTTTCATACTGCTTGAGCCACCCGCGCGGGATTAGCCGAGCGGTCTAAGGCGCTGCAGTCACAGACTGTGCGGCTGGTCCCGGCGTAGGTTCGAGTCCTCCCTCGGGCATGGGTGTGTGTGTTTGTCCTTTGGGTAATTAAAGTTAAGTAGTGTGTAAGGTTAGGGACTGATGACCTTAGCAGTTAAGTCCCATAAGATTTCACATACATTTAAACATTTTTTTGCTTGAGCCAAATTACAGCAACGATAAAATTTTGCACTATGCTTCCCCTTTCACTAATTTTCCCCTGTCCTTGCTCTACTACAATTTTTCCTCTACTTAATACCGCAAAAATTTACTAACGTATGAGTGAACTGAACTGAATCAGAACTAGTCATGATACAGACTCACACTTGAGACCCAGTGCTGGTAAAAATGTACGTAACGTATTTATTAAAGATCGGGGTCTAGCAATGAATCTTCAGTTGGGGCAGTTGCATTTTATAGTTGAAAAAGATCAAATGTGAAAATCAAAGACGTGATTTAGCTGAGCATTAGAATGGACATGTGTTTACTTCTAGTTCGTGATGGTTCTAACACTCCGGAACTACTAATTGCGCTCACCCTTGTCATTAGTTCTACACAAACAGGACGTGACACAGTGGCTGGTTGTGGACTCGAGCAGTGGACCCCATTCGGCTGACTGAGTTTGTTGTTGCAGCTAAGAGCACAGCCTGCGCGGTACCAGTGTGTTCAGAGCCAAGTCCAGAGACGAAGCCTTTTTCTTTTTGGTCAACAAGAAACAGACTGCTCCAATTATCTCCTCCAAGAATCTCGATAACCAGTCCTCTTTAAAGTTATATCAGCCTGTCACTGGTGTGATTGTTCTTCATAACCAATCCTGTTTAATGCTATATCAGCCTGTCAATGGTGTGATTGTTTCCTTAACAAAATATCCCTCCACAACGAGGCGAAATGTTAAAGAAAATGCTATGTAAGGACTTAAAGAAAGGTTCAGGAGTGGAATTAAAATACAAAATAAAAGGATATCAGTGTTACTACTCGCTGATGACATTGCTATCCTGAGAGAAGTGAGGAAGAATTACGTGATCCATGAATGGAATGAACAGTCTAATGAGTACAGAATATGGATTGAGAGTAAATCGAAGAAAGACGAAAGTAATGCTGTGTAGCGGAAATGAGAACAGCGAGAAACTTAAGGATAGGATTGATGGTCACGAAGTAGATGAAGTTAAGGTATAACATTTAGTAGTGCAGACAGTTTCTGCAGCATGCGAACGATATATGTGTAATGGAAGAAATGTACCAGACACGTTAAATGATAATTTTTTTCAAAATAATTTGTGATGTAGCTGTCGATCAGTTAATATCGATAAGTACAGTATATACACTACTGGCCATTAAAATTGCTACACCACGAAGATGACGTGCTACAGACGCGAAATTTAACCGACAGGGAGAAGATGCTGTGATAAGCAAATGGTTAGCTTTTCAGAGCATTCACACAAGGTGGGCACCGGTGGCGACACCTACAACCTACTGACATGAGGAAAGTTTCCAACCGATTCCTCATACACAAAAAGCAGTTGACCGGCGTTGCCTGGTGGAACGTTGTTGTGATGTCTCGTGTAAGGAGGAGAAATGTGTGCCATCACGTTTCTGACTTTCATAAAGGTCGGATTGCAGCCTATCGCGATTGCGGTTTATCGTATCGCGACATTGCTGCTCGCGTTGGTTGAGATCCAATGACTGTTTGCAGAATATGGAATCGCTGGCTTCAGGAGGGTAATACGGAACGCCGTGCTGGATCCCAACGGCCTCGTATCACAGCGAGATGACAGGAATCTTATCCGCATGGCTGTAACGGATCGTGCAGCCACGTCTCGAACCCTGAGTCAACAGATGGGGACGTTTTCAAGACAACAACCATCTGCACGAACAGTTCAACGACTTTTGCAATAGCATGGAATATCAGCTTAGAGACCATGGTTGCGGTTACCCTTGACGCTGCATCACAGACAGGAGCGCCTGCGACGATGTACTCAACGACGATCCTGGGTGCACGAATGGAAAAACGTCATTTTTTCGGATGAATCCAGGTTCTGTTTACAGCATCATGATGGTCGCATCTGTGTTTGGCGACATCGCGGTGAACGCACATTGGAAGCGTGTATTCGTCATCGCCATACTGGCGTATCACCCGGCGTGATGCTATGGGGTGCCATTGGTTACACGTCTCGGTCACCTCTTGTTCGCATAGACGGCGCTTTGAACAGTGGACATTACATTTCAGATGTGTTACGACCTGTGGCTCTACCCTTCATTCGATCCCTGCGAAACCCTACATTTCAACAGGATAATGCACGACCGCATGTTGTACGTCCTGTACGGGCCTTTCTGCATACAGAAAATGTTCGACTGCTGCCCTGGCCAGCACATTCTCCAGATCTCTCACCAACTGAAAACGTGTGGTCAATGGTGGCCGAGCAAATGGCTCATCACAATACGCCAGTCACTACTCATGATGAACTAAGGTATCGTGTTGAAGCTGCATGGGCAGCTGTAGCTGTACATGCCATCCAAGCTCTGTTTGACTCAATGCCCAGGCGTATCAAGGCCGTTATTACGGCCAGAGGTGGCTCCTCTGGGTACTGATTTCTCAGGATCTATGCACCCAAATTGCGTGAAAATGTAATCACATGTCAGTTCTAGTATAATATACACTCCTGGAAATTGAAATAAGAACACCGTGAATTCATTGTCCCAGGAAGGGGAAACTTTATTGACACATTCCTGGGGTCAGATACATCACATGATCACACTGACAGAACCACAGGCACATAGACACAGGCAACAGAGCATGCACAATGTCGGCACTAGTACAGTGTATATCCACCTTTCGCAGCAATGCAGGCTGCTATTCTCCCATGGAGACGATCGTAGAGATGCTGGATGTAGTCCTGTGGAACGGCTTGCCATGCCATTTCCACCTGGCGCCTCAGTTGGACCAGCGTTCGTGCTGGACGTGCAGACCGCGTGAGACGACGCTTCATCCAGTCCCAAACATGCTCAATGGGGGACAGATCCGGAGATCTTGCTGGCCAGGGTAGTTGACTTACACCTTCTAGAGCACGTTGGGTGGCACGGGATACATGCGGACGTGCATTGTCCTGTTGGAACAGCAAGTTCCCTTGCCGGTCTAGGAATGGTAGAACGATGGGTTCGATGACGGTTTGGATGTACCGTGCACTATTCAGTGTCCCCTCGACGATCACCAGTGGTGTACGGCCAGTGTAGGAGATCGCTCCTCACACCATGATGCCGGGTGTTGGCCCTGTGTGCCTCGGTCGTATGCAGTCCTGATTGTGGCGCTCACCTGCACGGCGCCAAACACGCATACGACCATCATTGGCACCAAGGCAGAAGCGACTCTCATCGCTGAAGACGACACGTCTCCATTCGTCCCTCCATTCACGCCTGTCGCGACACCACTGGAGGCGGGCTGCACGATGTTGGGGCGTGAGCGGAAGACGGCCTAACTGTGTGCGGGACCGTAGCCCAGCTTCATGGAGACGGTTGCGAATGGTCCTCGCCGATACCCCAGGAGCAACAGTGTCCCTAATTTGCTGGGAAGTGGCGGTGCGGTCCCCTACGGCACTGCGTAGGATCCTACGGTCTTGGCGTGCATCCGTGCGTCGCTGCGGTCCGGTCCCAGGTCGACGGGCACGTGCACCTTCCGTCGACCACTGGCGACAACATCAATGTACTGTGGAGACCTCACGCCCCACGTGTTGAGCAATTCGGTGGTACGTCCACCCGGCCTCCCGCATGCCCACTATACGCCCTCTCTCAAAGTCCGTCAACTGCAAATACGGTTCACGTCCGCGCTGTCGCGGCATGCTACCAGTGTTAAAGACTGCGATGGAGCTCCGTATGCCACGGCAAACTGGCTGACACTGACGGCGGCGGTGCACAAATGCTGCGCAGCTAGCGCCATTCGACGGCCAACACCGCGGTTCCTGGTGTGTCCGCTGTGCCGTGCGTGTGATCATTGCTTGTACAGCCCTCTCGCAGTGTCCGGAGCAAGTATAGTGGGTCTGACACACCGGTGTCAATGTGTTCTTTTTTCCATTTCCAGGAGTGTATTTGTCCAATGAATGCCAGTTTATCATCTGCAATTCTTCTTGGTGTAGCAATTTTAACGGCCAGTAGTGTAATAGAAATGGAGATACCCTTATAACCTACGAAATGAATTATTTTATATTTGTATTTGTTTGAAAAGATAAAAGGGTGGAACTGTGGAGTCCTATAGCATCGAGTGTGCACCAATCAGCGCAGCGCTGCCAGACGGCATCAAGAAGGTGCTACCCGCACGCCAATGGAAAGGGCGGGCAGCGCCTCACCTGCAGGTACACAGAGTTCAGTGCCCCTTGTCAACGCTGATTTAACCAGGTGCACCTCGCTGCTCGGCGCAGTTCGGTCACAGACTTCGAGTGCATCAGTGACGTAATATCAAGACTTTACTTAGCCTGCGTTCTGCGAGTACTAATAGATTGGAAGTTAATTAATGTTTTTACCCTAACAGATATAACCATTTCCATCAATTATAAAGTGCTTTGTACAGATGATTTTGGATTCCTGCCGCCAGCCATCGGGACTTCTCTCCTTCTTTCTTTATGTCGGTGCTGACTTCTACAGTAGCCGACAACAGGAACAGGTATTTCTATAATTGTAAATGATTGTATTAGTCCAAGGGCTTAAATACTGAATCTGTTAAAATTAAATGTGTACTCCACGGTATTGTGGGCAACAATAGTGGGAACTAGAATGTGGCGAGGCTTTGAAGTCTGTGATGCGTTGTCAGTGGCCACAGGTGGAAAACTAATATTATAGCAAGCTATGTGACGACGCGTTATCAAAGTACTACGTTATTAAGTCCTCTGCAAAATTCTAAAGTAGCAGATGCAAGAATTTCCGAGCTTATGATGCTGTGAAATTTTATGAGCCATAGCTACTGTTGGAACAATGATTCTGTAAAACGTCATGATGGTCGGAATTTAAAAAATTGTCAGAGACGTAAATACGTTCTGTGAGATTATTGGGCACCATACTTTCGATGACGCAGCCACGACAAGGCAAGACTTTCAGCTTGTTTAGCAGACTTATTACTATGCAGAGTAACAATCATAAGAGTGCAATTGTGAATCCGAAAACAGTTCGCATATTACAGTTCATAAATAACACCCAATCGACTAAAATTTAACACAGAGACATTTCACAATCTTTACTCCGGTGTTATTTATTGCAGATAATTACTTGTGCTAAAATTACGATGTCAACAATCGTAATTGTGTTTCGTGAAACATTATATTCCAAAGTACGAACTTCATTCATCGAGTCATTTAAACTGGTTAAAACCTAAGATCTGTGCATTGGTCCCCTTTGTTTTTCCATCTGCTGATGTAAATTTTGCTGAGTGAAAGCTCACAATTCAATTAACTATTTTTGTAATTGCTTACGTAAAACTTTTAATGATAGCTACCTCAATGTGGCATTAGAAACAGTTTTGCTTGTTTCTATCTAGCACTTTAAAGTATAAAGCACATTGATAAAACACAATAAATTACAGAATTAAGAAAGTAGATTACTTTCTTCAGAGGTTTTCTACTGTAAGCACTTAATCATAATATTTATTTCAAAGGGTTTAATAAAGTGAGTCACAAATATCGCTTTAACTGTGCCTGCAAAGAGAAGCTGTTGAGCTGTCGGATATAATCACGGTGTCAAAGCGACATCGAAGGTAGGCAGTGCTTTTGTAACAGTGGTTGAAATGTACGGTCGAGCCTCTATATCCACCAGTTGCTGAGGCATTAGTAGTCTATCGCCATTTTTTGTGTGATAATAATCCAACTGGAGCACGATTCTTTCAAATTAGGAAACAGTGATTACAATAATGTCATTTTCCCAAGTAATAACAGCAGAAAAATTCCCATTGAGGAATAATTGAATATTTCAACGTAACAGCATTGTAATCGACATAAGCGCGCTTACAATGTGTCCTGAATACTTACATTATATTTGTTCTAAGGGTGTCATCCTTTATCTAATACGTTGCTTATGATGTACTTACACCTTGTACTTTGTATAGCAAGTTTCGGACGCAATCTCTTTAACCGAATGTGCATCTTTTATATCGAAACCAGTAAGTTAAAAATATTGTGTCGACATGTACCGATCAGAGTTGTTAGGTTTTCAGAAATGACATCTAGTTATGAGAACTTTCTTTAGCGACCCTACAATGTGTACCTTTTGACATTAGTAGCTACTTATCTAGAGCTTAATTTATACTGTATCGCATGTTTGATCCAGTAGCATCAAAGACTGTCAATTATAGCACATCCTGATTGGTTGAGGCGGCAGCCCGCAAGGTAGCGCAGTAACGCGGAACAGTCTATGCTTCAGGCGCTTCGCACGATCGCTCGTGCGAGGCGACCTAGTGAATAAAAATCGACATATCTCGACACTGCTTTCACTGACACTGTGATCAAAACTCTCCACGCTTTAGATTTCGGCAAAAGGGCCACACAACTTACTTCCGGTTTTAATCTTTATAGATGTCAAGATTGTTACAATGTCCAGTATTTACCTTCCACATTCGCAAAACTCAGCGTGAAGATCCGCTCGAAGTGGCCGCGCAGTTAGAGGTGCCTTGTCAAGGATTGCGCGGCTCCTCCAGCCGGAGGTTCGAGTCCTCCCTCGGGCATGGGTGTCTGTGTGTGTTGATCTTAGAATAAGTCATTTTAAGTTAGTTAACGTAGTGTGTAACTCTAGGGACCGATGACCTCAGTAGTTTGGTGTCTTAGGAATTCACACACATCTGAACATCAGTGTGAAGACGAACGTGTTCCGTTATATCTGACTGATGCATACGTTCGTAGCGTTTTTCCATAAGTCTATTATAAACACAACAGAAACTCCTAACAGAAACTTTAGTTACACTACTGGTCATTACAATTGCTACACCACGAAGATGACGTGCTACAGACGCGAAATTTAACCGACAGGAAGAAGATGCTGTGATATGAAAATGGTTAGCTTGTTAGCTTTTCAGAGCATTGACAGAAGGTTGGCGCCGGTGGCGACACCTACAACGAGTTGACATGAGAAAAGTTTCCAAGCGATTTCTCATACACAAACAGCAGTTGACCGGCGTTGCCTGCTGAAACGTTGTTGTGATGCCTCGTGTAGGGAGGGGAAATGCATACCATCACGTTTCCGACTTTGATAAAGGTCGGATTGTAACCTATCGTGATTGTGGTTTATCGTATAGCGACATTGCTGCTCGCGCTGGTCGAAATTCGATGACTGTTAGCAGAATATGCAATCGATAGGTTCAGGAGGGTAATATGGAACGCCGTGCTGGATCCCAACGGCCTCGTATCACTAGCAGTGGAGATGGCAGGTATCTTATCCGCATGGCTGTAACAGATCGTCCGGCCGGAGTGGCCGAGCGGTTCTAGGCGCTACAGTCTGGAACCACGCGACCGCTACCCCCTTAGGAGCGAATCCTGCCTCGGGCATGGATGTGTATGATGTCATTAGGTTAGTTAGGTTTAAGTAGTTCTAAGTTCTAGGGGACTCATGACCTCAGCAGTTAAGTCCCATAGTGCTCAGAGCCTTTTTTTTTATCGGTTCGTGCAGCCACCACTCGATCCCTGAGTCAAGAAGATGGGCACGTTTGCACTACAACAACCATCTGCACGAACAGTTCGACGACGTTTGCAGCAGCATGGACTATCAGCTCGGAGACCATGGCTGCGGTTACCTTTGACGCTGCATCACAGACAGGAGCGCTTGCGATGGTGTACTCAACGACGAACCTGGGTGCACGAATGGTAAAACGTCATTTTTTCGGATGAATCCAGGTTCTGTTTACAGCATCATGATGGTCGCATCCGTGTTTGGCGAGATCGTGGTGATCGCACATTGGAAGCGCGTATTCGTCATCGCCATACTGGCGAATCACCCGGCGTGATGGTATGGGGTGACATTGGTTAACGTCTCAGTCACCTCTTGTTTGCATTGAGGGCACTTTGAACAGTGGACGTTACATTTCAGATGTGTTACGACCCGTGGCTCTACCCTTCATTCGATCCCTGCGAAACCCTACAATTCAGCTGGATAATGCACGATCGTATATTGCAGGTACTGTACTTGCCTTTCTGCATACAGAAAATGTTCACCTGTGCCCTGGCCAGGACATTCTCCAGATCTCTCACCAATTGAAAACGTCTTGTCAATGGTAGCCGAGCAACTGGCTCGTCACAATACACCAGTCACTACTCTTGATGAACTGTGGTATCGTGTTGCAGCTGCATGGGCAGCTGTACCTGTACACGCCTTCCAAGCTCTGTTTGACTCAATGCCCAGTCGTATCAAGGCCGTTATTACGGCCGGAGGTGGTTGTTTTGGGTACTGATTTCTCTGGATCTATGCACCCAAATTGCGTGAAAATGTAATCACATGTCAGTTCTAGTATAATATATTTGTCGAATGAATGCACGTATATGATCTGCACTTCTTCTTGGTGTAGTTATTTTAATGGCAAGTAGTGTATCAATAATAATCTTATCTTTTGTGGATGCGCGCAGGTCTTTGAGCAGGGAGTTGCTGCTTATTTGGACTCAATATTTCCTTCCTTTCCCTTGTATTAGTATAAAGACACCATTTGTCTTAACTAGTAATGATAATCGATAGGAGTTGCCGGCGTTGTCCACGAGCCAATTGATGACGAACAAGCAGAGATGCACATATGATGGGCAGCCGCTGATTTTTGTGATTTTGGTTTAGAGTAGTGGTATGCTTAGTGTCAGGAAGTCATTTCTGAAAGTATTTGTATGGAGTGTAGCCATGTATGGAAGTGAAACATGGACGATAAATAGTTTGGACAAGAAGAGAATAGAAGCTTTCGAAATGTGGTGCTACAGAAGAATGCTGAAGATTAGATGGGTAGATCACATAACTAATGAGGAGGTACTGAATAGGATTGGGGAGAAGAGGAGTTTGTGGCACAACTTGACCAGAAGAAGGGATCGTTTGGTAGGACATGTTCTGAGGCATCAAGGGATCACCAATTTAGTATTGGAGGGCAGTGTGGAGGGTAAAAATCGTAGAGGGAGACCAAGAGATGAATACACTAAGCAGATTCAGAAGGATGTAGGTTGCAGTAGGTACTGGGAGATGAAGAAGCTTGCACAGGACAGAGTAGCATGGAGAGCTGCATCAAACCAGTCTCAGGACTGAAGACCACAACAACAACAACAAAATATGCTTAGACCTGAGTTCTGAACATCTCCCAATTGCATACTAATGTCACACGATGGTGGATGATCACACTATCAAATTTATCAGTTATCGAATACACTGAAGCGGATCATTATGGATCAATGCATTTAAACGGACTTAAGCAAGCTCGAAAGGTCTTCCTGAACGTGGAGAGTCACTAATGTCGAAACGATCCTCCTTAAAATGAGAAAACTATTTTCTTTCCGTGTTCTGTCTAATCGCATTATACCCATACAGGGCGCAAATGAGTCTGGCTGCATCCACTGCTGTCACCCACTTATTGAACTCAAAGAGAAGAATACGTTGGAAATGCCCTAATTCTCCACATGGCACGCCATTTTCTAGCGTCCACAGCTGCTCTCATTATCTCCAAATGACAATATGTAAACTCAAATAACAATTGTGAGGACCAAAAAAAATGGCAATCGATAAACAAATCCATAGCAACCGACATACCAACACTCAAAACAATAACGCTACGTACTTATACACCAACGTAATAGCTGGAATAACACTCGTTTTTGGCAAAGCCTTACTGTAGTTTACTATCCTCCATATCTTTGGGAAATGATACCGCTATACAATGTCTACTTTATTCTTTTTCGTTTGTTTGCTCAAATACCAAGGTCGTACAAAAAGCCAGTTGGCTAGATGGATATTGTTACCGTCGCATATTTTCAGTCCCGTAAACAGATCTTCGACGGCAGTAGGATTCCTACAGGATAGCAATCGGCTGTGTCTGAGTTATGATTTTTTAAATCTACCTTGCCTGTGGAAGCGTTTCTGGTGACTCTTTCATAAACTATTTCGTAAGTATGGCAGTGCATTGATTTGATTCGTGTCGCATGATTAACGGTTACGTCAATAACAGTGGTACAATACCGTCATGTAGCGGAATCGCGCGTGTCACAAAACGGCTGGCGCGCGTGTTCTGCACCAAGGACGTGCTTTCGTGATTTTGCGCAGTTAAGAAGCGGAGAAGCGGGTTGTTACACGGTGAGATATACACACGTCAAGACATGCGTGATCATGGGCTCCCCTATGTTGCGCAATATGCCAAATGAACACAACCCCGAAACGTTTCTTTTAAAGTGATCACTGAGATGACTGCTGTATATTGCCTAACAATTGAACTTTTCTTTATTCTCTCATCATCTGCATTTTCAGAAGACGGAGAAATACATAGGAAACAAGTAATAAGAATATAGGAGTGTAACTGATTGTGGTTTACGGAAGATTTTTGGAAGAAAAGCGGCCAGCCACATATTTTTCTCTTGTGCCAACCTCCTCATCTCCGAGTATCACTTGCAACCTACTGCCTCCATTATTTGCTTCATGTTTCCAATCTCTGTCTTCCTTTACAGTTTTGATTTTGCTTAGCTCCCTCTAGTGCCATGTAAGTTATTCCGTGATGTCTTATGTCCTACAATCCTGTCCCTTGCCGGCCGGTGTGGCCGTGCGGTTCTAGGTGCTGCAGTCCGGAACCGCGGGACTGCTACGGTCGCAGGTTCGAATCCTGCCTCGGGCATGGATGTGTGTGATGTCCTTAAGTTAGTTAGGTTTAAGCGGTTCTAAGTTCTAGGCGACTGATGACCTCAGATGTTAAGTCCCATAGTGCTCAGAGCCATTTGAACCATCCTGTCTCTTGTTGTTTTCCATATATTCCTTTCTTCGCCGATTCTGCGGAGATCTCCTCATTGCTTACCTTTTCAGACCATCTAATTTTCAACATTCTTCTACAGTACCACGTCTTAAATGCTTCGATTCTCTTCTCTTCCAGTTCTCCCACAGTCCATGTTTCACTACAATACAATGCTGTGTGCCAAACATATATTCTAAGAAATTTCTTCCCGAAATTAAGGTCTTTATCTGATACTGGTAGACTTTGGCCAAGAATGTCCTCTCTGCCAGTGTTAGACTACTTTTGATGTCCTCCTTGGCCCGTCCGTCTTGGGTTGTTTTGCTGCCTAAGTAGCAGCATTCCTTAACTTCATCTACTTCGTGATCACCAATTATAAAGTTAAGTTTTCCGCTGTTCTCATTTCTGCCACGTCCAATTACTTTTACTTCCGTCAGTCTTAGCTTTACTCTCAATCCATGTTCAGTATTGATTAGACTGTTTATTCCATTCAGCAGATCCTAAATCTATCTTCGCTTTCACTGAAGAGAGCAATCATCAACCAATCTCGTCACTGATATCCTTTCACCTTATATTTTAATTCCACTCTTGAATCTTTCTTTTGTTTCTGATACTGCTTTTTCAACGTATAGGCCGAAAGACTAGTCCGCAGCTCGTGGTCGTGCGGTAGCGTTCTCGCTTCCCACGCCCGGGTTCCCGGGTTCGATTCCCGGCGGGGTCAGGGATTTTCTCTGCCTCGTGATGACTGTGTGTTGTGTGCTGTCCTTAGGTTAGTTAGGTTTAGGTAGTTCTAAGTTCTACGGGACTGATGACCATAGATGTTAAGTCCCATAGTGCTCAGAGCCATTTGAACCATTTTTAGCCGAAAGACTACATGCCCGTCTTACACCCTTTTTAATCCGAGCACTTCGATCTTGGTCTTCCTCTCTTACTGTTCCCCATTGGCTATAGCTAATATTGTCAGTTACCCGTCTTTCCTTGTAGCTTACTCCTACTTCTCTCTGAATTTCAAACATCTTACACCATTTGGCATCTTCGAACACTTTTTCCAGGTCGACTAATTATATCTACGCGTCCCGATTTGTTTTTAGTCTTGCTTTTATTATCGAACACAAGGTCGGAACTGCCCCTCTGGTGCCTTTACCCTTCCTAAAGCCAAATTCATCGTCATGTAACACATCCTCAGTTTTATTTTCCATTCTTCTGTGTATTATTTTGTCAGCAGTTTGGATGCATGAGCCGGCCGTAGTGGCCGTGCGGTTCTAGGCGCTGCAGTCTGGAACCGCGTGACCGCTACGGTCGCAGGTTCGAATCCTGCCTCGGGCATGGATGTGTGTGATGTACTTAGGTTAGTTAGGTTTAACTAGTTCTAAGTACTAGGGGACTAATGACCTCAGCAGTTGAGTCCCATAGTGCTCAGAGCCATTTGAACCAGTTTTTTGGATGCATGAGCTGTTAAGCTAATTGAGCAATAATTCTCGGACTGTCACCTATTGTCATCTTCGGACTTGTGTGGACGAAATTTTTTCGAAAGCCAGATGGTATGGCGCCAGCCTCATACGTTCTACAGACCAACGAGAATAATCGTTCCAGCGTGAAGTACGCTGTCACTCCTTTCGACAGTCACATCCTTTCCGTCTTCTTCACATTTTTCATGTTGCCATTTCGACCTAGCGCTCGACACTTTCTATTTATTTTATTTGTGACTTCCATTTCTGTATGCCTGAAATTCTCGAAACATTTTTGTACGTCCTCAATTCATGGATCTACTGAAGTATATCTTGTGTTACAAATGGTTTCTTAGCAGTACCTTCTTAGAAAGCTTGCTTTTCTTTCCAAATTCTGTGACTGTCGTTTTTAGAAGTCCAGTTCTCTTCAACTGAGCTGCCTACTAAGCTATTGCTTGTTGAATTATCTATAGCCGTAGAGAATCTCAAGTGTATCTCTTCATCTCGTAGTAGTTCCGTATCCCACTTCTTTGCGTACTGACTTTTTCTGACTAGTGTCTTAAACCTCAGCATACTCTTCATAATTACCAAATTGTGATCTGAGTCTGTATCTGCCTCAAGGTATGCCTTACAACTAACTGAAATCTTCCCGTATCCCCCGGTCTTTTCGAAGTATACCTCCCCCTCTTGTGAATCTTAAACAGAGTATTCGCTATTACTAGCTGAAATTTATTACAGAAATCAATTAGTCTTTCTCCTCTCTCATTTCTTGTCCCAAGCTCATATTCTCCCGTAACTCTTTTTTCTACTCCTTCCACTGGAACCGTATTCGAAACCCCTATGTTTATTAGATTTTCACATACGGAATTACCCGTTCAAAATTCTCATATACTTTCTCTATCTCTTCATGTACTGCTGGCGACGTACACATGTATTCCTGAACTATCGTTGTAAGTGTTGATTTGCTGTCGTTACTGACGAGAATAACCTTATCACGAAACTGTTCACAGTAACTCACTCTCTGCCTACGTTCCTATTCATAAGGAATCCTATTTACGTAACACCATTTTCTGCTTCTGTCGATATTATCCTATACTCATCCAACTACGAGGGCAGTTCAATAAGTAATGCAACACATTTTTTTTCTGAAACAGGGGTTGTTTTATTCAGCATTGAAATACACCAGGTTATTCCCCAATCTTTTAGCTACACAACACTACTTTTCAACGTAATATCCATTCAATGCTACGGCCTTACGCCACCTTGAAATGAGGGCCTGTATGCCTGCACGGTACCATTCCACTGGTCGATGTCGGAGCCAACGTCGTACTGCATCAATAACTTCTTCATCATCCGCGTAGTGCCTCCCACGGATTGCGTCCTTCCTTCATTGGGCCAAACATATGGAAATCCGACGGTGCGAGATCGGGGCTGTAGGGTGCATGAGGAAGAACAGTCCACTGAAGTTTTGTGAGCTCCTCTCGGGTGCGAAGACTTGTGTGAGGTCTTGCGTTGTCATGAAGAAGGAGAAGTTCGTTCAGATTTTTGTGCCTACGAACACGCTGAAGCCGTTTCTTCAATTTCTGAAGAGTAGCACAATACACTTCAGAGTTGATCGTTTGACTATGGGGAAGGACATCGAACAGAATAACCCCTTCAGCGTCCCAGAAGACTGTAACCATGACTTTACCGGCTGAGGGTATGGCTTTAAACTTTTTCTTGGTAGGGGAGTGGGTGTGGCGCCACTCCATTGATTGCCGTTCTGTTTCAGGTTCGAAGTGATCAACCCATGTTTCATCGCCTGTAACAATCTTCGACAAGAAATTGCCACCCTCAGCCACATGACGAGCAAAAAATTCCGCACAGATTGTTCTCCTTTGCTCTTTATGGTGTTCGGTTAGACAACGAGGGACCCAGCGAGAACAAACCTTTGAATATCCCCACTGGTGAAAAATTGTGACAGCACTACCAACAGAGATGTCAAGTTGAGCACTGAGTTGTTTGATGGTGATCCGTCGATCATCTCGAACGAGTGTGTTCGCACGCTCCGCCATTGCAGGAGTCACAGCTGTGCACGGCCGGCCTGCACGCGAGAGATCAGACAGTCTTGCTTGACCTTGCGGCGATGATGACACACGCTTTGCCCAACGACTCACCGTGCTTTTGTCCACTGCAAGCGCCTATGAATATCTGAGATGCCCTGGTTTTCCGCCAAAAGAAACTCGATCACTGCCCGTTGTTTGCAACGCACATCCGTTACAGACGCCATTTTAACAGCTCCGTACAGCGCTGCCACCTGTCGGAAGTCAATGAAACTATACGAGACGAAGCGGGAATGTTTGTAAATATTCCACAAGAAATTTCCGGTTTTTTCAAGCAAAATTGGCCGAGAAAAAAAATGTGTTGCATTACTTTTTGAACTGCCCTCGTATATATCGTTGTCTTCTTTCAGTTTCATTTCACTGACCCTAATATATCTAGAATGAGGCTTAGCATTTACCTTTTCAGATTTTATAGTTACCTCACCACGTTATAGCTACTAACATTCCATGGCCCGACTCGTAGAACGTTATCCTTTCGTTGATGATTGAATCTTTTTCTCGTGGTCATCTCTCCCTTGGCAGGAGTTCCTAATGGATGGCTACACCTGAATCGTTCATCAATGGAGAGGTCCTAGCACTTTTTTAGTTACGATCCTCATGTCCTGTGGTTACACATTATGTGCCTTTGACAAGGCCGTTTCTGAATGAAGGTGACCTCTTATGCTCGAAGTCTTCGGCTGCCGTTGTTGATGATTTTTATTCAAAATTTAGGCCGTTGCGCGGTTGGAACACGAGGACGTTTTGACTGCTAAACAGACACGCCACTCCTAGACCATGTGTGTAGTGGTGCACCTAATACCCACGTTATCTGCAATGAAGGTAATTTATGTTTACTTTCAGCCAATAATTCCAGAACACGAGCAGAAATAAAGCGTATATATTTAAAAATAGCTGAAATTCCCTATTCCTGTAACATTATTTTTTAGCTTCCGTTTTCACACAAGTTTATATCAAAATATTCGCCCATAAATCAATGTATTATGTGCACAAAATTAAATAATTGTGTCTGCGCCAAGTGTGTAATATCTTTGAATGCAAATCTTTATAACATGCACCTTTTATAAAGGACGTGTTGGATGCTGAAAAACGTGTAATCTGTGGAGAACTGGCAATCACACTGGAAGCTGTCAGGTGGATACCAACTACAAAGCCACACATACTGTCACTGTAAGTAACAGAATATGGTTTCTGACTCATCTCGTCGTATAAATATTAATCATGGCGGTACATTAAAGTTATTTTGTCTATTTTCTTATCATAGAGCCAATACACAACCTTACGGTATACTTATAAACATGCAAGTACCATGTGATTCATCTGTAGGTGAGCCTAAAGCGTTTCGAAAATTAGTTTTTGGGAATAAACTAATATTTAAAAACAGTAACTTGTTTCAGTTTTCTGTATTTATATTGACCATTTATAACAATCGGCCAATATTTCGAAGCGATTGGTGAGTCACTGAATGAAAGTGTTACATTAAACTAATATTTTTCCTGCACCTGTTACTGTCGAATTTGTGAGAAAAGTTGCACTCTATTCCTCCACTCGACCAGATGAACTAGGAAAAAAGTACTTCTCGCGTGGGTACATTATGGTCACTCAAGTTGGGCTGCAGCATCAGGCAAATGGTTTGTTTTTACTGTATCTAGTTTTAAAGGTCGGCAGTATGGTAATGAGTGAATTGCCTTAATCGACAAACAATATTTGCGAATTAGCATAGCGCCTGAGGCAATAGAAGGCGGAAAGGCTTCGAAGAGAGCTGGAATGAAATCGACAAGAAGTGAGGAAACGGTCCACAGAGTCGGAAGGCAAAAACAATATAAATAATCCGTCCTCTCTCAGTGCGAGCAGCCGGATGAACGAGAAATTCATAAAACGTGCAGCAAATGTATAAAAATTTCGTATAACGTTGTATTTTCCAGGAAGTGAAATTATTCTGATGCCTTGAAGACTGGAGCCGTTTTAATTGGGACTCTCATTATGTTCCACAGTGGCTGTGAGGGTCCGTCTACCAGTGAAATAATGCTTCCTAATAGTGTACGAGAGTGCTGTACCTAAGCTATTGGAAATCAAATTCATTCATGTCAGCATGAATTCATGCATAGTTACTATGTGACCAACTGTGAAATATTTGCTATTACTTGGCAGTTAGCTATGGGTTGTCTACAAGCAATCCAACACTTCTATCATCCCAGATTACATAGTAGCATAGAAAAAATTAAGGTTGCAGTCAAAAATTGCAAGGTTGCTGAAGAACTAGCTAAGACTGAAGAGAATGGGGACTAACAGACCACTAACTTTTGAAGGGGCTGCCTCAGAATTCATTTTCATCATTGTTTGTGCTAAGGCATCATCAGTTAATATATCAGTGTGCCCTGGAAAAATCGTGCCTATAAAGATGTCACGTATGTGGTCCTCAGCAATCACTACCACAACGCAAGACCAAATCTTGCGACCACAACGGTTGTGCATCATAAACATAACGTTTACCAGAGCAACTCCTCAATGACACAACCTCCGTATGCGACAACAGCTTTAATAGCTCACTGCTAAACATAAGGTGGCAACAGATTCTCACAAGAAAGAGCAAAAGTAAAAATAAAATATGTATCACTAAAGCTAAGATAGTGTGTTTTATTGATTTCATGAAATAATTTTACTCAGTAGACAAAGAAATAATGGAAAAAGACCAATTGAAAATTTGGCGTTAAAGAAAACTAAACAAACATAATCCGTGAATCTCTGATAAACACTGGAACGTGGAGCCAAGATATCGGAAAGTTGAGCCAAACATTTCAGAAATTAAGTACCATGGTATTATGGTTAAACGTACTGTCTTTTGCAAACAACTTTGAAAAGAGTTTGAGAAATTCTGAGAGGGCACTTACTCAAATAAACGCCCTGTAAGCAATAGCAAATAGAATTGCTCTCAGAATTTCAGGAGGAATAAACATCGTGGCAAATAGGAATACCTAGGGGAAACCGCAGAGAGGACTGGAAAATGAGAAGTAATTAATGGATCTATCAAAAAAATACAGAAAAGAACAGGAACAGGCTTACAAAACAAATATCCCTGTTTTTCTTGAAAAAGAAATTGAAGAGCACATGGATTACAGAATTAAAAGTAAAACAAAATATGAACAATGCCAGAAGCTCGGAGGTAAAAGAAAAAACTACTAAATTTATAAATGCTTTTAACGCACAAAAAGGAACAACGTGGATGGAAGAAAGGTGAAGACAACATGAAGAAATAAAATACTGGGAAAATCTAAGTTATTAAATGTTTCTAGTTGGTCAAGAAGAATGTAAAAAGAAAACAGAAACAAAAATCTTAAAATACAATAAATGTATACGCCAGAAATATGACAAGAAAGTGTGTGTGTGTTTTCGTTCCACATCTCCTCCTAAACCACTTGACCAGATTCAGCCAAACTTGGTACACATCACATATACCTTGCTGTCAGGCAACGATCGCTGTGGGAGTAAGGAACAGCTACCTACCAAAGGGTGGAAGCGGGAGGGGGTGAAAAAGAGACGCTACCTGCGACACGTGAATTACTAGACTTTAGTTATCCATTAAGTGGAAATGAGTGCACGTAGCGACTTGAAGAAACGTTACATAATTTCAAACCCTTACGAAATTTTTTCTCTGTGACAACCCCACAAAATTATGAAAGGAAAGATGTTTATCGTTTACTATTATCCGCTTTTAATGCTGTAAAAGTGTCACATAAGGCGTTACGTTATAACGTATTACTTCTTTATTTCTACTTGTTTTCACGATACATTTTGCAGCCAGTATGCGTACATACCATTGAATGTAAGTGTAAAATTGGATCACTGTATGACACTCAATTCAGATGATTTGACTTCATAAACATTCAGATGCGTCGAAAACTGCTGCGTCGTGCCTGACGTTTAAATTGATTATTTCCTTGGCACTAACTCGGCTCGCAATAAATTTCGTAGACATTATCCACATATACCGCTGAAGGTACCTACAATATTATGTCACTATACGAGACATAATTCAGAAGGTAAGACATCGTAAAAAGAGATATACGTGAAAAACCGCAATACGTGCCTGACGTTTAAATTTATTACTCGTTGCTACTAACTCCATTCTCACCATATTATGCAGACGGCATAGAAATATGTTGCTGAAGGTACTTACAAAATTATATCATTATACGACAGATAGTTCAGGAGATATACAGTCACAAACATTAAGCACAAGACCAGGTGGTACGGAAGCGGGTGCACAGCTATAAATAAATGCCTGGACAACGCCAGGTTTCTCCGCTAGTACATACATAAATTTGAAACGTATAAGAAGGTTTGACTTCAGTGATACGACTACGAGGACAGCTGAAGAGCTGAGCAGGGAAGTGATGTACGAAAAAGTCAAAAAACCGTTGAAGATGGGACGGAGCAGTAAAGTAAATGTGAAAATTACTGGCAGATTAAATCTTTGTGTCAGACCAATGCTCTAACCTTTGCCTTTGTGGGTACGTGCTCTAACAAAAAATGTTTTCTTTGTTTTTTTCGTCATTGTTCTCACCATTTGGTCCGAGCGGACGTCACATGACACCCCTTCAAGTTCATAGTTGAATAGTTCACTCAGTTTTTTTTATTACAAAGAGTAGCCAGCCCTCTGACCAAACACGTTGGTCTACCATGCCGGAGCCAAGTGAGCTGCCCAGGAATGACCCAGGCTCCATCCTCGTAGCTTTAATTCCGTCAGTACCTCTTCTCCTATCTTCCAAACTTCACATATGATCTCCTGAGAAAATTGCAGGTATAGCACTCCTCTAAGAAAGGATATTGCGGAGATATGGTTTAGCCACAGCTTGGGGGATGTTTCGAGAATGAAACTTTCCATCTGCAGCGGCGTTTGGGCTGATATTAAACTTCCTTGCATATGTAAACCGAGTGCTGAACCGAGACTGTGCCAGGAAGTTTCATATCAACGCACACTCCACTGCAAAGTGAAAATTTCATTCGTGGAACGTCCCTCAGGCTGTGGCCAAGCCGATCTTCGCAATATCTTTTCTTCCAGTAGCGCTAGTCCTACAGCCCGAAGTACCTCGAGGCGCCTGCAGCTAGGCAACCAGTGGACACACCTCTGCCTCCAGTCGCCTACCTCCAGGCACCTAGGAGTATCTCACAGCGACAGTTAGAGAGCGAAACTGCGACAATCTGTCTAATTCGTCTGGGCATCGACTCTGAATGAGGCTGTTAGATCCAAGTACTTTATTCTGTGCTGTCTCAACTATATGTCAGAGGTAATCAATTGTAGAGGCCATTGAGTCACGGTGTGCCAGTACATTGGCATCGCACGAGTAGATATTTCAAAGGACGACAAATTCAGAGAATGTATTGACAAGGAAAACAGTCGGATACATTCTGTATCGAAGTAGGTTATATTTGTATCCAGAACATGCGGTTAGACGTTATCTTGTTGAAAGTGAAAAGTGGCTTTTCATTCCATTCTTTAATTTCTTCCCAGCAACCTCTTTGCATGGCCACTGAAGGCATTTTACATCTTTGGGGAGTCAATTGGTTTTAGAACAATGAGAATCGTTTACATGTTGCCGACCACGAGATCGTTCTGGCTTAAAAGAGTATTGGTCACTATAATCTTTTCTAGGTTCGGTTGCATGCTAGTTTCTGCTGCTGTGTTTGGAGGTGGTCTGGGCTGTGGAGGGGAAATTGCCTTCATCTGCTGAAACTCTATGCCACTGTGGAGGTTCTATAATAAATAAGGAATTACGTGAGATCATTTCAGATCTTGCTAGGGTGACTTAATTAAAGTGGTAAGGTTATATTGGCACCGCTGGTCGGTATTATCTTGCGAGCAGAATCTTGTAGATAGCTCATACTTGGCGGAATGGAAGTTGATTACTGCGCTATACATTATCTTCTCACTTCGTTGTACTCTAAATTAAAACACGTTACTTTCTCCTGAAGTATAAAACAGCTTTCGTTTTGTTCAAAACCGTGAGATAAGTTTGCTTGTTGTGAATCTGAATCTTGTAGGTTTGAGTACACATCTGACGTTACAAAATCATTTCTTTCTGATCAATAAAAACGTAATCGTTTATCGAGCTACTTCTTCCGCGTTTATGCCTCATCATACTTTTTTTATTAAGACTTAAGATCGTGCCACATTGCACGGCAGCCGTGTTATATATTATGGATTCGTCTCACATCCCATGAGCATTCTTCTTCCTCTTTATCGTCGCCTTGTCCGACGATGAGCATTCTGATGCATCGAAAATCAGATACTGAGTTGTATTCGCGAGACTTTGGTAATAAGTAGTTCTTCTTTGCATGCCCGCTAGTTAGAGTTGCTGATAAGACAGGCCGTCGGGTGCTGTTTCACCAACTGATGTTTGTCACATATCGCACGGCGTAATCTTGCATGCTACTACGATGTGAGAGAAAAATGATATTCATGAATTACATTTCAGTTCTGGTGGTTTTATTGTCTTTTGTTCTGCATATCGACAATTGCACAACTGAGAGGAAGTCCTCATTGCTCAACTGGGCGCTATAAGCAGGAGCCTTCGTTAAATTTCGAATCCTTTCCTAAGGAATCATATTGACAGTATTCAAATAGTAGCCATGCAAGCATTTTTTCCTCAGTTGCGTCGTCTTCTGAAAGTGCATGAGCGGGCGTACTCATGCGTGTGTGTGAGTGTGTGTGTGTGTGTATGTGTGTCAGAGAGAGAGAGAGAGAGAGAGAGAGAGAGAGAGAGAGAGAGAGAGAGAGAGAGACATCTACATCTACATCTACATTTATACTCCGCAAGCCACCCAACGGTGTGTGGCGGAGGGCACTTTACGTGCCACTGTCATTATCTCCCTTTCCTGTTCCAGTCGCGTATGGTTCGCGGGAAGAACGACTGTCTGAAAGCCTCCGTGCGCGCTCTAATCTCTCTAATTTTACATTCGTGATCTCCTCGGGAGGTATAAGTAGGGGGAAGCAATATATTCGATACCTCATCCAGAAACGCACCCTCTCGAAACCTGGCGAGCAAGCTACACCGCGATGCAGAGCGCCTCTCTTGCAGAGTCTGCCACTTGAGTTTGTTAAACATCTCCGTAACGCTATCACGGTTACCAAATAACCCTGTGACGAAACGCGCCGCTCTTCTTTGGATCTTCTCTATCTCCTCCGTCAACCCGATCTGGTACGGATCCCACACTGATGAGCAATACTCAAGTATAGGTCGAACGAGTGTTTTGTAAGCCACCTCCTTTGTTGATGGACTACATTTTCTAAGGACTCTCCCAATGAATCTCAACCTGGTACCCGCCTTACCAACAATTAATTTTATATGATCATTCCACTTCAAATCGTTCCGCACGCATACTCCCAGATATTTTACAGAAGTAACTGCTACCAGTGTTTGTTCCGCTATCATATAATCATACAATAAAGGATCCTTCTTTCTATGTATTCGCAATACATTACATTTGTCTATGTTAAGGGTCAGTTGCCACTCCCTGCACCAAGTGCCTATCCGCTGCAGATCTTCTGCATTTCGCTACAATTTTCTAATGCTGCAACTTCTCTGTATACTACAGCATCATCCGCGAAAAGCCGCATGGAACTTCCGACACTATCTACTAGGTCATTTATATATATTGTGAAAAGCAATGGTCCCATAACACTCCCCTGTGGCACGCCAGTGGTTACTTTAGCGTCTGTAGATGTCTCTCCATTGAGAACGACATGCTGTGTTCTGTTTGCTAAAAACTCTTCAATCCAGCCACACAGCTGGTCTGATATTCCGTAGGCTCTTACTTTGTTTATCAGGCGACAGTGCGGAACTGTATCGAACGCCTTCCGGAAGTCAAGGAAAATGGCATCTACCTGGGAGCCTGTATCTAATATTTTCTGGGTCTCATGAACAAATAAAGCGAGTTGGGTTTCACACGATCGCTGTTTCCGGAATCCATGTTGATTCCTACATAGTAGATTCTGAGTTTCCAAAAACGACATGATACTCGAGCAAAAGACATGTTCTAAAATTCTACAACAGATCGACGTCAGAGAGATAGGTCTATAGTTTTGCGCATCTGCTCGACGACCCTTCTTGAAGACTGGGACTACCTGTGCTCTTTTCCAATCATTTGGAACCTTCTGTTCCTCTAGAGACTTGCGGTACACGGCTGTTAGAAGGGGGGCAAGTTCTTTCGCGTACTCTGTGTAGAATCGAATTGGTATCCCGTCAGGTCCAGTGGACTTTCCTCTGTTGAGTGATTCCAGTTGCTTTTCTATTCCTTGGACACTTATTTCAATGTCAGCCATTTTTTCGTTGGTGCGAGGATTTAGAGAAGGAACTGCAGTGCGGTCTTCCTCTGTGAAACAGTTTTGGAAAAAGGTGTTTAGTATTTCAGCTTTACGCTTGTCATCCTCTGTTTCAATGCCATCATCATCCCGGAGTGTCTGGACATGATGTTTCGAGCCACTTACTGATTTAACGTAAGACCAGAACTTCCTAGGATTTTCTGTCAAGTCGGTACCTAGTATTTTACTTTCGAATTCACTGAACGCTTCACGCATAGCCCTCCTTACGCTAACTTTGACATCGTTTAGCTTCTGTTTGTCTGAGAGGTTTTGGCTGCGTTTAAACTTGGAGTGAAGCTCTCTTTGCTTTCGCAGTAGTTTCCTAACTTTGTTGTTGTACCACGGTGGGTTTTTCCCATCCCTCACAGTTTTGCTCGGCACGTACCTGTCTAAAACGCATTTTACGATTGCCTTGAACTTTTTCCATAAACACTCAACATTGTCAGTGTCGGAACAGAAATTTTCGTTTTGATCTGTTAGGTAGTCTGAAATCTGCCTTCTATTACTCTTGCTAAACAGATAAACCTTCCTCCCTTTTTTTATATTCCTATTAACTTCCATATTCAGGGATGCTGCAACGGCCTTATGATCACTGATTCCCTGTTCTGCACTTACAGAGTCGAAAAGTTCGGGTCTGTTTGTTATCAGTAGGTCCAAGATGTTATCTCCACGAGTCGGTTCTCTGTTTAATTGCTCGAGGTAATTTTCGGATAGTGCACTCAGTATAATGTCACTCGATGCTCTGTCCCTACCACCCGTCCTAAACATCTGAGTGTCCCAGTCTATATCTGGTAAATTGAAATCTCCACCTAAGACCATAACATGCTGAGAAAATTTATGTGAAATGTATTCCAAATTTTCTCTCAGTTGTTCTGCCACTAATGCTGCTGAGTCGGGGGGTCGGTAAAAGGAGCCAATTATTAACCTAGCTCGGTTGTTGAGTGTAACCTCCACCCATAATAATTCACAGGAACTATCCACTTCTACTTCACTACAGGATAAACTACTACTAACAGCGACGAACACTCCACCACCGGTTGCATGCAATCTATCCTTTCTAAACACCGTCTGTGCCTTTGTAAAAATTTCGGCAGAATTTATCTCTGGCTTCAGCCAGCTTTCTGTCCCTATAACGATTTCAGCTTCGGTGCTTTCTATCAGCGCTTGAAGTTCCGGTACTTTACCAACGCAGCTTCGACAGTTTACAATTACAATACCGATTGCTGCTTGGTCCCCGCATGTCCTGACTTTGCCCCGCACCCGTTGAGGCTGTTGCCCTTTCTGCACTTGCCCGAGGCCATCTAACCTAAAAAACCGCCCAGCCCACGCCACATAACCCCTGCTACCCGTGTAGCCGCTTGTTGCGTGTAGTGGACTCCTGACCTATCCAGCGGAACCCGAAACCCCACCACCCTATGGCGCAAGTCGAGGAATCTGCAGCCCACATGGTCGCAGAACCGTCTCAACCTCTGATTCAGACCCTCCACTCGGCTCTGTACCAAAGGTCCGCAGTCAGTCCTGTCGACGATGCTGCAGATGGTGAGCTCTGCTTTCATCCCGCTAGCGAGACTGGCAGTCTTCACCAAATCAGATAGCCGCCGGAAGCCAGAGAGGATTTCCTCCGATCCATAGCGACACACATCATTGGTGCCGACATGAGCGACCACCTGCAGATGGGTGCACCCTGTACCCTTCATGGCATCCGGAAGGACCCTTTCCACATCTGGAATGACTCCCCCCGGTATGCACACGGAGTGCACTTTGGTTTTCTTCCCCTCACTTGCTGCCATATCCCTAAGGGGCCCCATTACGCGCCTGACGTTGGAGCTCCCAACTACCAGTAAGCCCACCCTCTGCGACTGCCCGGATCTTGCAGACTGAGGGGCAACCTCTGGAACAGGACAAGCAGCCATGTCAGGCTGAAGATCAGTATCAGCCTGAGACAGAGCCTGAAACCGGTTCGTCAGACAAACTGGAGAGGCCTTCCGTTCAGCCCTCCGGAATGTCTTTCGCCCCCTGCCACACCTTGAGACGACCTCCCACTCTACCACAGGTGAGGGATCAGCCTCAATGCGGGCAGTATCCCGGGCAACCACAGTCGTAGTCCGATCGGGGGATGCGTGGGACGAGCTGGCCGTCCCCGACAAACCCCCATCCGGACCCCCACAGTGATGCCCATTGGCAACAGCCTCAAGCTGTGTGACCGAAGCCAACACTGCCTGAAGCTGGGAGCGAAGGGATGCCAACTCAGCCTGCATCCGAACACAGCAGTTGCAGTCCCTATCCATGCTAAAAACTTGTGCAAAGAACGTCTGAACTAATCTACAGAGAGCGCAAACAAAACGACACAAAATTGAAGCGGTTATTAAAATACAAGATTGCCTAGTAAATGCAGTAATGCTGCCACTTGTGCACTGCTGACACACTGCTCGGCGGCGGAAGGAGACTACGCGATTTAACACTATTCGAGTACTAAAACGTGATGCTACAACTCTCAAATACTATAATACGCCCGAAATTTATGAATTAAACAATGCAAGTACCAAAAACACGCAAAGAAATTAAGAATTAAACTATGTGACAAATGAGTGAGCTAGGAGTATACGACTTGCTGCTGCAGCTGCTTATCCAACGGCGGCAGGGAGCACACTGACTGTGACCAACCGACACTGGCCGTTCAAAACAAAAACAGATGACAGACGACTACGCGAATTTACACTATTCAGGTACTAAAACGCGATGCTACAACTCTCAAATACTATAATACGCCCGAAATTTATGAATTAAACAATGCAAGTACCAAAAACACGCAAAGAAATTAAGAATTAAACTATGTAACAAATGAGTGAGCTAGGAGTATACGACTTGCTGCTGCAGCTGCTTATCCAACGGCGGCAGGGAGCACACTGACTGTGACCAACCGACACTGGCCGTTCAAAACGAAAACAGATGACAGACGACTACGCGAATTTACACTATTCAGGTACTAAAACGCGATGCTACAACTCTCAAATACTATAATACGCCCGAAATTTATGAATTAAACAATGCAAGTACCAAAAACACGCAAAGAAATTAAGAATTAAACTATGTAACAAATGAGTGAGCCAGGAGTATACGACTTGCTGCTGCAGCTGCTTATCCAACGGAGGCAGGGAGCTCCTATCACGTTTTACATGTCAGATAAGGCTTATAATTCTTTTAGAGAATAAAAATCATACTTTTCGCATAGATTGGAGGTTTGAGGGCTTAACCATCGGTACTTATGGATGTAGTCGTTTTTTTAATCACCAAACACGTATTTTGAAAGACACATGGAGACTCCGAAGAAGGCAAATACGCCGTTCTTAACGTGTCAGAAAGGTAACGTCTGCAGTCCAGTTTCCCAGCTGCATGAACAAAATGTGATGGCGTGTTGTACCCAGTGGCACTGCGTACCACCACGGCAGAAGCAGGTCGCTCTGTTTAACGTTAATAGATACGGAACGCAAAACACTAGAAAATGGTAGGTACAGCTCAAAAATCCAAAAATACTATGACCACACACATGATATATAGGGTGTCTTAGGAGAAAATGGTGAGTCTCCGACATGACAGGAACGATCATGTGAAGCAAAAACTTTCATATGGTCATATCCGACATTGCGAATGGTTTCCGAGATAGAACATATGAAGGGCTTATTTCAATAGTGGTACAAGTCCATTTTGGTTCATTTTGAGATACAGTGTCCTAAATGAGCGCTGAAAAATCTGCAGTTGAGATACCAGAAATATTCAAGTATATGGCTTGTTGCTAGAGATGAACCTTTCTTTCTATTTGTTTGGATCATTAATTACAGCAGCATCATAGGCAAAAAAGTGGAGGTAATGGAGCTGTACCACTATTGAAATAAATTGAACATTGTATGTAAACCTGTTAATTCTTTTATTGCAAATAATTTTTATTGCAGTTTTAATGTACACATCCTTATTAAATTCACATGTGTAATTGAACTACACTGTCAGATGTGTTTCAGGTCAATTGGTTTCTGTAAAACTTCTTCATGTTCTAGACCTATGTCTTCTGTTTGTAGAGCAAAGAAATAACTATGTTTGATAGCTGGAATATAAGGGAGCAAATCAATCATGTCCTGCCTTTTCTTTTTCAGCATTTTTCTCATGTGTGGGTAAAGTTGTGAAACTGCAATAGTACAATATTCATGTGGTCTCCCTCTGCCACGTTTGGGAGCAAAGTTTAGGACGTGGAAGTCAATGTTATCATTCAGTGTTTCCTTGTAGAGCATTCTGTATGGCGTCTGCCTCTCAAAACGCATCCATTTTATTTTCAGCGAATTACATCGAACATACTCCTCATTTTCCTCCCTTCTTATCACTGCATTTTGTAACTGATTAAGTGCTCAAGAGTCAGAATGTTTCATTTTTGTGCATACAAATTTATTTTTTTCCATGTTTTCCTAATTGTTTCAAAAATATCACCTGGGGAAAACATAAACTCTTTCTTATTTAATTATTTTTCTGTCTGACCAATATCCCTGTCATTTGGCAGGTAAGAGTGACCTGGGAGCAGGACATGAAATTAAGGAGATTCTGTCACTTTCATCAGTGTTAGGGCAATTTTTATGTTTCTATTTTGGTCACCACACGTGTCACTGTGAGCAACTACCTATTTTTGAGAAGTGACACACTTTTCAATATGTTTCAATAAACAGGTACCAATTTCCTGTGCATCCCTTAATCCAGATGTTTCATCCCAAAAATACATATGGATTTTGCCGTCAGTTAAATTGTGGCATCCAAAATTATACCCGTAGATGTTTCTTCTGTAGTACGATATCGATGTTGTCAGTTTACGAAATGCAAGTGCTTTTTGCACGTCAAAGGTAAACACGAACATGTGGGAATTTGCCTCTTCACTACATGCTGCATCTGTAGCCATTGCTGTTGTTGCAGTTTCAGCCTTCCTAAGGTATTTATTTAATCGTATGGCTAGGGCCCCCGTCGGGCAGACCGTTCGCCGGGTGCCGGTCTTTCAATTTGATGCCACTTCGGCGACCTGCAGTCGATGAGGATGATTATGAGGATAACACAACACCCAGTCCCCGGGCAGAGAAAATTCCCCGACCTAGCCAGGAATCGAACCCAAGCCCAGAGGATTGAAAATCCGTCACGCTGACTATTTAGCTACCGGGGGCGGACAGACTTCCTAAGATGAAGCACCTTTTCAGTTTGAAGGTTTCTTTTTTCTTCTGCATTGGTAGCAGCGTCCATTTCAAAGCTCATTTTGTCACAAAAGGAGCAAGTATCTTTACATGGTGGTCGAAATGACACGTTGAAGTCTTTCTTAAAGATTTTTCGATAGATGTGCCCCCACAATTTCTGTATTCTGACATATGCATTTATCTTTGTACAAATCGTTAATTTTGACCACACACAGCTTAGGATTTAGAAACCTTTTGTAAGGATTATCCTTCCTTGCGTAATGGCTCTCGGAAACTTTACATCATTCATCAAACATTCCGGTACAGAGAATTTGTTCTGATGTTTGTCCCTTCCATCAAGGTGAACTGTACCTTCTTTATTGCTTTTTGCGAAAAGCCTAGAGAGTTGTCCATTAGAAATGTCAAAAGTATTGAAGAAAAGCTTCTTGCATACTACTGCACAATTCCCGTTCACATGTAACCGATATTCATAAATACAGCTTTTCTGAGAACCAGTGCCATCCCTTGGTCGTCGACGGTTAACTGAATATATGTGGCTAAACCATTCAGATAACCATTTGGGCGATTAATACCACCCATAGCCCAGAAATCGTCAAATAACGTCTTCCTCTCATCCTCTGAAATTTTATTGAAACATTTACGTGCACACCTGCAGTCCACATTGCGAAATGTTTTTGGAGGAATTATTTTACCAGTTGCTGTGACATAGCTCCCAAGTTGTTCCTTTGTTTCTTTCGAATATTCTTTTCACACGTGTCCGTTTTCCTTGCACCCTTCTTGCTTCGAGTACGCTTCCTTTTTGTCTGCATATTTGTGACTACACCGTTCGCACATGCATCAGCAACAGTGTCTCCCGTTTCGTCTTTTTTGCACTTTCTTTGGAAGTTTCATCGTCATCGGTACTGGTATCTAGATAGAAAGCAACACAAGTTATGATTTATACAGCACATATGTGTACGTGAAATACATTAAGATGGACACCCTCATTTTCCATTGTTATTGTCAACATAACCTTCATTCTCCCATATTCCTCTTTTGGAACAATATGCCTGTAATGCTGAGAGAAAAGTAAGTAAATTCTCTTTACCTGTAATCGTTTGAAAATCTGGATCATCAGTTGTATCACAGTAACTTGATAATGCTCCTGAATCCATCATTTTCGTAAGAAATAGCAACACGCTGCAATGCAGAAAAGCACACGGACTTCTACCACTACTTAAATAAATTCCTGCTTGCTTTCCCTATTGCTTCAGCATTGAGGTGCTCTCTGTTGGCAGTAGGACGAAACTGGAGCTGTCCCACTATGCAAATAAATTAAAAAGACTTGTGTGAGTACGTACGTGAGGATAACCGCTTTTTTTTGAAAGTGGACTTGTACTAGTATTGAAATAAGCCCTTCATATATAATGTGCATTATTATTTACTTTCTGTACTATTCAATATACTGTCAGGTATACGCATGGACAGATGTAAAGCAGTTTGTAAACATTAAAACATGGGTTTTACAAAGTAGTACTTGAAAATTATATTTTTTCAACACTTTTACCTCTAAGAGTTATCGCCCACATCAAATAACAACTGTTGCACGGTTCACAAACTGTATTCGAATATCTCATCGTCAACTTCATTTTATTTGTGCACTCTTGGGAAAATATGTTCCGTTGTTTGTCTGAGTGACTCTGCACATTCAATAAAGAGGGGAGCAGCGTCCATCATGCGACCAAGCAGTTCATATCGCGCATTCAGCTATCGTTTGTACACCTCAGAGTTCATTAAATCCCTTAAACTAATATCCGGTACCGTAAGGTCTTGCAATCTCGGTGGCCAGTTAATTGTACTGCCACGACGAATCCAACGATAAGGGTAAGTGCCCTTGAGACGTTCTCTCAAAAGCCTCGTAAAATGTGGAAGTGAAGTGCTGTCCGCGTTGCCAAAGGAACCTCCTCAAGGTGTTCAGCAAACGAATTTTACGGAAAATGAAAGTGATTCTCTCCCGTCATTCGCTTGTCTAAAATGACTGGACATATCAATATATCAGGTATCATACCGCATCGAACATTGACCGAAAATGTGGTTACCACTGTAGTGAGTGGGTTTTGAAGCGACCATCAGTGATTGTTATGTGTGTTGTTGATTCCATTCCGTGTAAACATGGCTTCATCAGTGATTAGCATTAATGGAAGCAAATGATGGTGGTTATTTAACCAGTTACAAAATTCAAGTCTCGTGGCATTGTCGCCAATGTGAAGTTTGTGGACACACTGTCTATAAATTGGATACAAGTTTACCGCATGTAATATCCGCCATACACGTATTCGTAGGACACTGATATGAGCAGAAAGTCGCCATGTACTGATAGTAAGACCACGCTGCACCGTTTAAACAACGTGTTGCTGTTCCTGCACAGGTTGCTGAACTATACGTTTAGAAGAAAAATGGGAACTTGAAAGAATATCTGATTCAGACAGTGTACTGAGGACCCTGGTAAACGATCTACCACCAGGAATTCGACGTGTCGTAAAGCGCCGACGGTAGTCTGCGACCCCATCAGCAGCACTACCATCGCAGAAGCCTTAAACATACATCATATATGCGTAGTCTTCATTAGATATATGGAATTTTAACCAGCGCGTGTACAAACACATTTAACCACCGCTTCTCTCTCACGCACTCTTAATCCCTTACGCTAGTTCACTCACAACACGCTATGGAGAACTGCGCGTTCAGCGGTATAGTTTAATAGCACAAAGACATCTCTAGCAAAGAGGTGGAATACAACGAGGAAGATTGTGCTAGAATTAAAGAACCCCCTAGCCCAAAAACAAATATACATTAGATGCGTTCAGTTTCGGAAACCATTAGAAATACGGCAAATGTCCATATGAAGTATTTTGCTTCGCATAATGATTTCTGTCATATCTCTGAAAACTGACCATTACTACTGTGGCGCCTTGTACCTAGGCTAAAGGATTTCCAAGTCATGGGTATACCAGTAGGGGCAAAGTAGATGCAATGAAAGTAGGTCTAGATGAAGGTACAGTTGTAGTTACAGTACGCTAATCTAGATCAGTAACAATTTAAGTTATTAGGACTTAATTTATTCCCTTTATTTCGTGTTGTCTGATTATATTTTCAACATTCGCTTGTTACTCGTAATTGTACAGGATGGCAGAGCTATGAATGCAGATATTTTTGTTGCTGACTGAAGAGAATCTGCTGATCAACATTACATGAGAATTTACTTCATTTGCAGAAAAATAATTATAGCTATTTTGAATAGTATGTTTTTAGGTTGGTTAGTACCTAGAAGCACTTGTGGCAAGAGCAAGCCATTGCTGCTTATTTTACCCCTGGGCAACAGTCACGTTTTGAAGTGTGGACGCATGGACGTAACAGGTTACTTCTTACTGATATGTACATTAACAACAGTAGCTATTAACATACATTACGACTGTATATAGGGTTTAGGTGTACGAGTACAAATATTGTTATAATTTATGTATGCAGACTGAATGAATTTGAACCTGGGTGTCCTGCTCAATAGGCAGATGCGCTAAACACTACGCCCACCTGTCACACTGGCTTAGCACAACTCTACGGAGTGCCCTAGCACGTCTCTCTCCTCAATGCATATTACCATCCCCCTAAAGTCTAACAGCAATGCAGGGAATCTCCAACTGTACTGGAATAGCACCTCAGTGTCTAACAAAATAGGGAATACTGCCTGAAACTTCATTCGACGCTGAGGTGCTATTCCAGTGCGGTTGGAGAGCCTCTGCAATACTGTTCCACTTTAGGGAGAATACCAAATGGGCTGAGGCGTGAATGACAATTTGCACTGGTGAGGAAGGCGTGTTAGGGTAGTCTGTGCAGTTGTGCAAAGCTAATGTGTCAGGGCGAGCAGGAGACCGGGTTTCAGATACCGGCCTTTGTACAAATTTTCATTCGTCGCTTCAGTCTGCATATACACATCATAGATGGTTGAGACTTGAAAAGGTCTCAAGAACCTGTAACGCCGGAAATGCATATCCTCCTATTTCCATCTATTGTACTATAAATTTGTTTTCCTTCTTTTTGTTACCTGAATATATGACATTTCTGTGTCTTTACATATTGTAATTGTTTTACTATTTGTATATATATATATATGCATTTATGTCGATGTATAATTGGTTTGTTTCGTAAATATTATTTGTATTTTTACACTGCGTCTTGCCTAGGGAAAACTGCTATCGAACGATTACATCGATAGGTCGTGTGAAGAATCAAAGTGTGTAGGATCTTTGGTAGTGTTAACTCTGCCGCGTGGAGCGCGGGCTGAGCAGAGAGGGTCGGGCTGGAGTAGTGCGGTGGAGCAGGTGTGTTGTGTGACGCTCCCGCGAGTTGCCGCGCTTTCGGGGTTTGGCAGCATGTAATTGCGCTCGACTTGCGATGATAATTTCTGACATGGTGTCGCGGACGGGAAGCATTATCTGGCGCACATCAAGAGCCCGTTTCGTCTGGTGACCGTGTCGAGAAGAAGGCGCGCCAACATCCAGCTTCTGCAACAGCGACGGCCGACAATGAGTGACTGTCGCCACATCCTCGATCGACGGCTTCAAACCTTCAATCAACCAACAAGGAAGACTGGAAGCACGTAAAGTTTTAGAAGTGTATGGCAGACCTCAGCTTTTCAAACTTTTAAAGTTGCATCACAAAATTACAGCTACTTAGCATGAACGTTTGTTGCTCATTGTCCCAATTGCATTACCAAGCAGGGTCCATTCCTTTTCCGGAATGAACCCGAGTGTCGTTGAAATTCAAACGCCAGCATCTTTCGATTTCAATGCTTTAATTTCAAAGTTCAGTTAAGGTATTCATAGCTGGCTACAATATTTAGATTACACAAGCACAAATTAAGAGTGCGAGTTTTGTTACCGTATTTTAGCTTACCTGTGACTGCAGCTCAACTTGGTACGTACTAAATTTTACTATTGTTAATTGTTCAGAACCATTTAATTCAAGTTCAAAGTTAAATCTCTTTTTTCTAAATTGCGTAGATTCAAGTAGCTTTTGAAATGATTGTTGAGGTAGTCCAAGACTAACCGTATTTTACTGAATTTCGGTGTGCTTCAGAAAGAAAGCTCACTATTAACTTCAGTCACTAAATTAACTTTCGATTTTCCGGTTTTATTAATTCTTTTGCTAAATTAAGTCAGAGTGAGCGAAATTTATTACTTCTGACAAACTTTCAGTTTTCACACTACACTTGTCAACCTTCAGTTGCTTCTAGTGCTAATTATATGTGTAATAATCTTTCTTTTTCAGCTACTATAGTAATTGTCCTTAGGACTGGCGACCGTAATTTCCCCCAAATCTCAAATATCTAATTACCGCTAGTTAATTGTTAACGTAACGGCCGCACATTTACTTTCTTTATTAACTTTACCCCTTTTCAAAATTAATTTCCACCAGTTTCATTAGCATTTTTCCTTTCATTTAGATGTAAACCTTTCCTCCCTCTTTACCGACAGATTAACTTCGGTGACGATTGCTTTTCCCAAATTTCCATTAGGTACACGCGGTTTAATTTTTCACTGTCATTAAGGTCGATAAGTGAGGGGGAGGTTACAAACCATACAGTTCCATTTGCTTATTGCGATAGTTGGTAGCTTACTATGTACCAGCTCGAGTGTGTTTCTTTTTCTCTGTGTGTAAAAGTATTCCAACAGACACATCACATAATTTACTACCTGATCTTTTCTGCAAACTTATAACTCCACCACGAAGTGGTATAGACTTTCCCTTTTCTGTCCGTGCATCCAAACTTTAGTACCTGATTTGTTGCGCAGGGGAAAGCAAACATTAGTGCTTGCTTGTGTTACTCGTACTAGGGGCTAGCAATCAACCTAAAATCATACTACTTGTAATAGCTATAATTATTAATCGGCAAAACAAGCAGATATTGACGTAACGTTTCCAGTACGCTGTCCTCGTTCACTAACAAAAATATCTCCATTTATACCCCTAAAGCCCTGTATAATGTGGTTGGTTCAAATGGCTCTGAGCACTATGGGACTTAACTGCTGTGGTCATCAGTCCCCTAGAACTTAAAACTACACTCCTGGAAATGGAAAAAAGAACACATTGACACCGGTGTGTCAGACCCACCATACTTGCTCCGGACACTGCGAGGGGGCTGTACAAGCAATGATCACTCGCACGGCACAGCGGACACACCAGGAACCGCGGTGTTGGCCGTCGAATGGCGCTAGCTGCGCAGCATTTGTGCACCGCCGCCGTCAGTGTCAGCCAGTTTGCCGTGGCATACGGAGCTCCATCGCAGTCTTTAACACTGGTAGCATGCCGCGACAGCGTGGACGTGAACCGTATGTGCAGTTGACGGACTTTGAGCGAGGGCGTATAGTGGGCATGCGGGAGGCCGGGTGGACGTACCGCCGAATTGCTCAACACGTGGGGCGTGAGGTCTCCACAGTACATCGATGTTGCCGCCAGTGGTCGGCGGAAGGTGCACGTGCCCGTCGACCTGGGACCGGACCGCAGCGACGCACGGATGCACGCCAAGACCGTAGGATCCTACGCAGTGCCGTAGGGGACCGCACCGCCACTTCCCAGCAAATTAGGGACACTGTTGCTCCTGGGGTATCGGCGAGGACCATTCGCAACCGTCTCCATGAAGCTGGGCTACGGTCCCGCACACCGTTAGGCCGTCTTCCGCTCACGCCCCAACATCGTGCAGCCCGCCTCCAGTGGTGTCGCGACAGGCGTGAATGGAGGGACGAATGGAGACGTGTCGTATTCAGCGATGAGAGTCGCTTCTGCCTTGGTGCCAATGATGGTCGTATGCGTGTTTGGCGCCGTGCAGGTGAGCGCCACAATCAGGACTGCATACGACCGAGGCACACAGGGCCAACACCCGGCATCATGGTGTGGGGAGCGATCTCCTACACTGGCCGTACACCACTGGTGATGGTCGAGGGGACACTGAATAGTGCACGGTACATCCAAACCGTTATCGAACCCATCGTTCTACCATTCCTAGACCGGCAAGGGAACTTGCTGTTCCAACAGGACAATGCACGTCCGCATGTATCCCGTGCCACCCAACGTGCTCTAGAAGGTGTAAGTCAACTACCCTGGCCAGCAAGATCTCCGGATCTGTCCCCCATTGAGCATGTTTGGGACTGGATGAAGCGTCGTCTCACGCGGTCTGCACGTCCAGCACGAATGCTGGTCCAACTGAGGCGCCAGGTGGAAATGGCATGGCAAGCCGTTCCACAGGACTACATCCAGCATCTCTACGATCGTCTCCATGGGAGAATAGCAACCTGCATTGCTGCGGAAGGTGGATCTACACTGTACTAGTGCCGACATTGTGCATGCTCTGTTGCCTGTGTCTATGTGCCTGTGGTTCTGTCAGTGTGATCATGTGATGTATCTGACCCCAGGAATGTGTCAATAAAGTTTCCCCTTCCTGGGACAATGAATTCACGGTGTTCTTATTTCAATTTCCAGGAGTGTATATTGACGAAATGCACTCTGATCATTACAATCTCTCCATTAGAACAGCATCTGCTATCTCTCCCATCAAACAACTGCATAAAACATGGAACAAACACTCACTACAACGACATCTCAACAACTCTCCACTCGGACTTCACGACAACCACTCTCCACTACATCTGAACAAGAACCGCCTACCACCGCTTCTCGACAAGAACTGCCCTGCCGCTACTTCTCAATAATCACTGCCAGTGGAGGCGGCGGAACAAAACTCTCTGGCGCGATCTCTGGCGCTGTGGCTCAGTGTAGCCACCTTTCAGTACTCTCTGTTTGGATACCTATCCTCTCGGCAGCTATCCGTGTAGGGCCCCGAAGACCCTGCACGGCATTGTGTATGGCCCTTTTGAATTCATAGGTTTGATGTTCAAGTGACGACCAGGCTGTGTACGAATTTCGTTGAATGTTGAACCGCATTCTTGATTGACCTGTCGCTGTCTTGTTCCAAAACCTGCTGGTAGACGTTATTCCTTCTTACATGAGGCATAACACGATCTGCTTGTAAACAAATCTGATTTCTGAATGAGAAGCCCGCTGTGTTATGTTTCCTTGCCTTCACAGTTCTCTATTATTCCAATTTCGTATAGGGTGTGGAAAAAATGAACACCTATATCTTTCCGTACGACCTCTGTTTTCCCTTATTTTATCGTGGTGGTCGTTCCTCCCTATGTAGGTCGGTGTCAACAAAATATTTTCGCATTGGGAGGAGAAAGTTGGTGATTGGAATTTCGTGAGAAGATTCCGTCGCAACGAAAGACGCCTGTCTTTTAATGATTTGCAGCCCAAATCCTGTATAATTTCTGTGACACCCCCTCCCATATTTCGCGATAATACAAAATGTGCTACCTTTCTTTGAACTTTTCCGATGTACTCCGTCAGTCCTATCTGGTAAGGATCCCACACTGCGCAGCAGTATTCTAAAAGAGGACGGACAAGCATAGTGTAGGCAGTCTCCTTAGTAGGTCTGTTACATTTTCTAAGTGTCCTGCCTTCCCCACAACATGTTCTATGTGTTCCTTCCAATTTAAGTTGTTCGTAATTGTAATACCTAGGTGTTTAGTTGAATTAACGGCGTTTAGATTAGACTGATTTATCGTGCAACCGAAGTTTAACGAGATTAGCACTCATGTGGATGGCCTCACTCTTTTCGTAATTTAGGGTCAACTGCCACTTTTCGCACCTTTCAGATATCTTTTCTACATCGTTTTGCAGTTTGTTTTGATCTTCTGATGACTTTATTAGTCGATAAACGACAGCGTTATCTGCAAATAACCGAAGACGGCTCCTCAGATTGTCTCCCAAATCGTTTATATAGATAAGGAACAGCAAAGGGCCTATAACACTACCTTGGGGAATGCCAGAAATCACTTATGTTTTACTCGATGACTTTCCGTCAATTAATACGAACTGTGACCTCTCTGACAGGAAATCACAAATCCAGCTACATAACTGAGACGATATTCCATAAGCACGCAATTACGCTACGAGCTGCTTGTGTGGTACAGTGTCAGAAGCCTTCCCGAAATCCTGAAATGCGGAATCGATCTGAAATCCCTTGTCAGTAGCACTCAGCACTTCATGTGAATAACGAGCTAGTTGTGTTTCACAGGAACGATGTTTTCTAATACAAAACGTGCTGTGAACGTATGTTTATCAGAAAAAATGAGTGCTTGATGTCATAACATCATGATCATCGTGCATGGGTGGCATGTTTCCAGAAACGTAATGTACAGGGCAGTCAAATAAAAACCGAACAACCACCACAATGGGACCATGAATGATTCCATTCAAAAGTAATCATCACGTACCTTATTTATCCTACTGGGAGACAAGCCGCTCAGTTCTTACTTCATAGAACGCAATCGTCCATTGACGGGTCTACAACTACACCCACTCTTGGTCTTCGTCTTGCTGAAACTGACGTCACAAAAAAATGAAAATGGCATGGTGGAAGATCTGAGGTGTATGGAGGATGATGGAGTGTTTGCCAATCAAATCGGTGAAGCGCAGCCATCTCCCGACTAATAAAGTGGCCGCGGGCATTATCGTGCAATGGTACGATTCTGTCGTACAGCATTCGTCAGTCCGAGGGCAAACGGCAAAGCCAACAGTGGAAACATCCCACATGTCCCCCGCGAAAGAAATCCAAAGCTGTTCACACGAGTTCCAGTAATGTCATAATCACTTCCTTCTTCAACTGCAGGTGCCCTCTGTCCTTCGAATTCTTCGAGCGTGGAACCACAACTACGGTACAATGCTATGCAGACACTTTGCCATAGTGTAAAACAGCCCAGGAATTCTCTCGAACGGAACACCCAGTTGCACGATAACTCCCGCTCCCACACTACCAATCGGACGAAGGCTACGCTTCAGGGGTTGAAAAACACTGAAACGTCCTATATATAGCCCGGATTTTTTACCATACGATTTTCAAGTCTTTGGCGACCTAAACAAGGACACTGCGAGTCCATCTTTTCACAGGTGGTTGCTGACCACGGCTGTTCATGGCGGTATGTCATATCAAGCACATGTCAACCGTATAAATTTTAAGACTTATTTTATTGGGCTATCAGTTTCGGCGATATATTACGCCATCTTCAGAGGCCCCCTGACCGACTTTTGGGAAGATTCCAACCTCGGTTCCGGTCAAAATAGGGGCTAGCATTCAAAGACTAGTATCTGTACATTTTTGATACAGCGATCACTTCAAACATCATCTGCAGATTGTTTTGACCGGATCCGAGGTTGGATTCTTCCTACAAGTCGGTCAGGGAGCCTGAAGATGGCGCAATATATCGCCGAAACTGGAAGCCCAATAAAATAACAGTTTGGAAATTTAGACTGCTGAAAGGTGTTTTATTTGACAGTCTGAACAAAGACATGTATGGATATCGGTTTCAATCGGACGAGGAAGTGCAAGAGTGGGTGCAGTTGCGGATCTGTCAGCGGTCAACTGCGTTCGACGAGACGCCGATCAATCGTCTCGTCTGCCACAGGGACATATGCGTCAGGTGGTAAGTTCCTATGGGGCCAAATTGCTGACGTCATCGGTCCCTAGGCTTGCACGTTACTTTATCTAACGTAAAACAACTTACGCTAAGGACAACACACACACACCTATGCCCGAGGCAGGACTCGAAGCTCCGACGGGGGACTCCGAGCGAACCGTTGCAAGGCGTCTCAAACCGAGCGTCTTTTTTTTTCTTTTTGTTTTCCTAGACCTCTTCCACTTCAGGCGTTGGCCCCTATCACCATTATCACCCCCAAAATCCTATCTAACATACAAAACAATCTCTTGCCACCGCCACTTTCACCCTAACTTAACCTACTCTCTTTTTATTTTTTAATTTTTTTAATAATATATAAAGAAACTGAATAAATCTTCTGTCCGTGACAAACTGTCCAATACCCGTGATACAGAAGAACATGAAATCAAGCAATCACTTCTGATTTATTTTATGTTACAGCTTCTGGCAAAATTAGTTTTCCTGAGACACTTTGATTGCCGTACTACAAAAAGAAATAAATAAATAAATGCCAACTTAATTATAATGAAGCAAAATTAGTATCGACTCGCTGTAGTGTTGTGCATCAACCAAAAATTGCCGCTTCATTATGGCAAAGTGTGAAGTAAGAAATTTTGAAACAAAACTTTGTATTTTCGACTCGTTTTAAGGTTGTGGTGCTCTTCCATTATATACTGTATATACTCTTCGATACTCGCATGTGTATTCGTAACTGCAAAATATGCAAACTGGCCGATAATCGAAGTGTAGCTATTGTGCTTTGTTGCAGGAAAGAAATGCCATTCTGCTTGAAGTACATCTTTAAGTGTTATAGCAGAGTCTGTAATTCTAGTAATTATTGCGAGTTTTTTTCTAGTCCAGTTCCATATGTGGTATTGGTCTCGGCAAATGAGAATGTGTGCCAAGGTATCTACAGTATGGCAATGATCGCAGTATGGACTCTGCTTCATTTTGATATTGTGCAGCTTTTCACCTGTGGGGACCTTCTCGTTTACAATGTCATACCATGTGGACACTACTTTGGAGTGGAGGATGGGATTGTTAATGTTTTTCCAGACGTTACTCCAGTTGACCGCTGGATATTTCGCTTCCATTGGGTTTTGCCTATGGTGTCTCGTGAGGTGGTAATAGGTTCAAAATGGCTCTGAGCACTATGGGACTCAACTGCTGTGGTCATAAGTCCCCTAGAACTCAGAACTACTTAAACCTAACTAACCTAAGGACATCACACACATCCATGCCCGAGGCAGGATTCGAACCTGCGACCGTAGCGGTTGTGCGGTTCCAGACTGTAGCGCCTTTAACCGCTCGGCCACTCCGGCCGGCGGTAATAGGTCCTTCTGGTGTTAAGCAGCTGTGAAGTATCTTGAATATAGCTCATTTCCAGGTAGTAAGTCCGGACGTGATCGAGTTGAGCGCTGATGCGACCAACATCGACTGGGGCCTTTTTGCTCGTTGGGGCTAACCTGTTGAATAACGTTTTCGTAATTGTCGGGTGGGGTGTCTGCAGTATTTTGCGGATTCGGTCCATATATATGGCAGTGCATTGTTTCTTGATGTCTTTGACGCCCAAACCACCAGCGGTGCGGGTTAACACTATAGTTGGCATGGTGACTTTAAAGATGTTTCCGCTCCATATGAACCAATACGCTGCGGCTAAAAGCTTTTGCGCTGTATCCTGGGGTACTGGTAACACTGGTGCGATGTGATATATTTTGCTTAGCGCATTGCTGTTAATCAAGAGAGCTCTCTGTATCCGATTGAGCGTTCTGGTTTTGTGTTCACGGAGAGTAGCCCTGCATATATTTAGTTTATGGTCCCAGTTGGCTACTGTCATCTCTCTTGGGTTTGCCATTAGAATAATACCTAAGTGGTTCGTCTTCTCTGTCCTTTGTAGTCATGTTCTTTGAATTGTCTCCATATGGGGTCCGACAGGTAAAATTTTCGATTTGTGTTCATTGAGTTTGGTTCCGGAAGAAGTGGCGTAGACGCGGATTATTTGTTGAACGACTTCCATTTCTGAGTGCGTGTTAACTACTACACTGATGTCATCAGCATAAGCGTGACACACGGTTTTTGTACCCAACACCTGTAGACCTCGTAACCTGTGATGCAGGGTTAACAGTAACGGTTCTACGGCGATTGTGTATAGTGCCATAGAAAGGGGGCAGCCTTGTCTCACTGAATGCTTGATGGGGACTGGTGAACTTAGCTGACCATTAATTTTGATTCGAGAGGAAGTTCCGACTACACACTTGCGTATGATCTGAATAAAATGAGCACTGATTGCCATCCGTTGCATTACAGTTAGTAGAAAGTGGTGGCTGATGCGGTCAAAAGCCTTATCGAAGTCTAAAAACATGAGACCAACATTGCATTTACATAGCCACGACAAATATATTATGTCCCTATACTCACATATTGCATTCGACATTGATCTCCCTGGGACAGCACTCATTTGATAAGGGCCAAATACTTTCGGCAGTACCGTCTTCAGTCTACAGTTTATGAGGCGGGTGAAGATTTTATAGTCGGAATTGAGCAGTGTTAGTGGTCGAAAATCCTTCAGCATAGTGCTACGTGGTTTTTTGGGAATCAGGACAATCAGTCCTTCAGTAAATTGAGCTGGCATCTGCACGTCTCCCAATAATTGATTGCATATTTTGGTGAATTCCGGTCCTATGATGTGGCAGAAACAAGCATAAAATTCTATGGGTAGGCCATCTAAACTATCAGATTTCTTTGTAGGCGAATCCTTGATTATGGCACATACTTCTTCCTCTGTTATGTGGGCTACAAGGTCGGCGTTGTCAGTCGGATGGACCGTGGATTGAATGTTGGATAAAAGCGGCTCACTTGCAGTCGCATCAGTCGCCGACGCGGCGTAAAAATCTGTATAATGTTGCACCACGTACACTCCTGGAAATGGAAAAAAGAACACATTGACACCGGTGTGTCAGACCCACCATACTTGCTCCGGACACTGCGAGAGGGCTGTACAAGCAATGATCACACGCACGGCACAGCGGACACACCAGGAACCGCGGTGTTGGCCGTCGAATGGCGCTAGCTGCGCAGCATTTGTGCACCGCCGCCGTCAGTGTCAGCCAGTTTGCCGTGGCATACGGAGCTCCATCGCAGTCTTTAACACTGGTAGCATGCCGCGACAGCGTGGACGTGAACCGTATGTGCAGTTGACGGACTTTGAGCGAGGGCGTATAGTGGGCATGCGGGAGGCCGGGTGGACGTACTGCCGAATTGCTCAACACGTGGGGCGTGAGGTCTCCACAGTACATCGATGTTGTCGCCAGTGGTCGGCGGAAGGTGCACGTGCCCGTCGACCTGGGACCGGACCGCAGCAACGCACGGATGCACGCCAAGACCGTAGGATCCTACGCAGTGCCGTAGGGGACCGCACCGCCACTTCCCAGCAAATTAGGGACACTGTTGCTCCTGGGGTATCGGCGAGGACCATTCGCAACCGTCTCCATGAAGCTGGGCTACGGTCCCGCACACCGTTAGGCCGTCTTCCGCTCACGCCCCAACATCGTGCAGCCCGCCTCCAGTGGTGTCGCGACAGGCGTGAATGGAGGGACGAATGGAGACGTGTCGTCTTCAGCGATGAGAGTCGCTTCTGCCTTGGTGCCAATGATGGTCGTATGCGTGTTTGGCGCCGTGCAGGTGAGCGCCACAATCAGGACTGCATACGACCGAGGCATAGAGGGCCAACACCCGGCATCATGGTGTGGGGAGCGATCTCCTACACTGGCCGTACACCACTGGTGATCGTCGAGGGGACACTGAATAGTGCACGGTACATCCAAACCGTCATCGAACCCATCGTTCTACCATTCCTAGACCGGCAAGGGAACTTGCTGTTCCAACAGGACAATGCACGTCCGCATGTATCCCGTGCCACCCAACGTGCTCTAGAAGGTGTAAGTCAACTACCCTGGCCAGCAAGATCTCCGGATCTGTCCCCCATTGAGCATGTTTGGGACTGGATGAAGCGTCGTCTCACGCGGTGTGCACGTCCAGCACGAACGCTGGTCCAACTGAGGCGCCAGGTGGAAATGGCATGGCAAGCCGTTCCACAGGACTACTTCCAGCATCTCTACGATCTACGATCGTCTCCATGGGAGAATAGCAGCCTGCATTGCTGCGAAAGGTGGATATACACTGTACTAGTGCCGACATTGTGCATGCTCTGTTGCCTGTGTCTATGTGCCTGTGGTTCTGTCAGTGTGATCATGTGATGTATCTGACCCCAGGAATGTGTCAATAAAGTTTCCCCTTCCTGGGACAATGAATTCACGGTGTTCTTATTTCAATTTCCAGGAGTGTAGTTTTTCACTGTGACTTGTTGATCGTATTCGTTCCTCTGTTCATCACTGAGAGTGTGGATTTACTTTTGTTTACCTCTCTTGGCTTCCCGTATTATGTGATATACGGACGTATTCTTCTGCGTCAGTTCAATCGGAGGACGTGATCGAACTTTTTTCCTCTCCAGTGATTGTCGTACCAACGCCGTTATTCTTGCTTTAGTGCGTTTTATTCTAGAGCTGTTTGCTACTAATCCCATGGGATCATTGTATAGTTCGCGGAGGCAAAGAAAGTGATACTCCAAGGTGCGTTTTCGCCAGTACGCTTTCATGCGACCATATCGTGCGATGCATTTTTTTATCTGTGGTTTCGCAGACTGTAGCCACCACATGATGCGTGTTGTATATCTGGATTGCGTCCGAAGACGACGCTGCCATGTATCATGGATCTCCTGTTTCAGTACTGCGTCCTCCAAAAGTGACACGTTTACCTGTCATACGCCCCTTCCCAGGAATGTTTTTTGTTTAGTGTGCTGCGCGGTTATATGAAATGCGCAGTGATCTGAGGAGGTAAGAGGCCAAATTTTGCAGTCAGTTACATTATGGATAAAACCTTTCGTTACATACAGCCTGTCTAGTCTGCTTGCCGAAGTACTGGATACGTACGTGTATCCTCGGGTGTGCGGGCGAAGATGGCACCAAGCATCTATCATGTCTAGTCCGTTAATTAACAACAACAGCTCCTCACAAAAGTTGAAGTTCGGGACTTGATCTTCTGGACGCAATACGCAGTTAAAATCTCCACCCAAAATTATGTGCAGTCGAGGATCCGTTGTTAATGGGACAATTTCGTCCCGGAACAGGTTGCCCCTTGCTCTTTTTCCGCTGAGGGAGCATATATATTAACAAGAACCAGATCATATATTTGTGCAGTGATGCCTCGTCCAGGTTCAAGTATTGCTTTTGCTGTACATGGTATGCCGTGTTTGAACAATATTCCTGTTCCACATTCATTGCCTATGTTTAAGATCGCCTCATATCCGTACACATCCGCTATTTTGGTCGTAACTACCTCTTGTAACATCGCTATGTCAATGTCGGCGGCATATAAGTAGTCCTTCACAGATTGTAACTTTACTTCCGAAACTATTCTGTTTACATTGAGCGTAGCGATTTTATACGCCTGCGTCATTCGGTAGTCCAACTAAGCGCATTCAGTGTCGTCAGACCATGCTGTCCCCGTATCAGGTCCACAGCGGTCAACAGTGTCCATTGGTTCTTCAATTGGAGGGACGAGGTTCATCTGTACGTCCTCATTCGGGTTGGGGATGTCTGGTTTTCCGATGTCTACAACGCCTTGCTTTCCGCTTCGATCTACATCTACATCCATAATCCGCAAGCCACCTGACGGTGTGTGGCGGAGGGTACCTTGAGTACCTCTATCGGTTCTCCCTTCTATTCCAGTCTCGTATTGTTCGTGGAAAGAAGGATTGTCGGTATGCCTCTGTGTGGGCTCTAATCTCTCTGATTTTATCCTCATGGTCTCTTCGCGAGATATATTTAGGAGGGAGCAATATACTGCTTGACTCTTCGGTGAAGGTATGTTCTCGAAACTTTGACAAAAGCCCGTACCGAGCTACTGAGCGTCTCTCCTGCAGAGTCTTCCACTGGAGTTTATCTTCTCCGTAACGCTTTCGCGATTACTAAATGATCTTGTAACGAAGCGCGCTGCTCTCCGTTGGATCTTCTCTATATCTTCTATCAACCCTATCTGGTACGGATCCCACACTGCTGAGCAGTATTCAAGCAGTGGGCGAACAAGCGTACTGTAACCTACTTCCTTTGTTTTCGGATTGCATTTCCTTAGGATTTTTCCAATGAATCTCAGTTTGGCATCTGCTTTACCGACGATCAACATTATATGATCATTCCATTTTAAATCACTCCTAATGCGTACTCCCAGATAATTTATGGTATTAACTGCTTCCAATTGCTGACTTGCTATTTTGTAGCTAAATGATAAAGGATCTATCTTTCTGTGTATTCGCAGCACATTACACTTGTCTACATTGAGATTCAATTACCATTCCCTGCACCATGCATCAATTCGATGCAGATCTTCCTGCATTTCAGTACAATTTTCCATTGTTACAACCTCTCGATACATCACAGCATCATCTGCAAAAAGCCTCAGTGAACTTCCGATGTCATCGATCTGTTTTAAGAATTTTTTTTTGTACGGGAGAGTTTTTTCTCCAGTTCTTGAATCACTTCAGGGCTCTGTTTTCGTGTTTGCCGTTTAGGTTTCACCGGCTGCTGTCTGATGTTGTCTTCCTCAGCATTCTTCACATCTTCTAAGTGGGTGGTGTTTCGAGCCAAATTGTCAACCGTACTCTCGGTGGATGATGGTGTCAATAGAGAAATCGGTTCACTATGAGGTTGCTCATTCCGGGATGGTTCTTGCATGTCATTCTCAACGGCGGAGGATTCGGAGAATTTGCTGTGGCTCCCAATATCTTTCGGTGTCTGTTGTGTTGAAACCGTTACAGTTGTCACGATTTCCGTAGGTTCGGGTGGTCTAGCTTCTGTTGTGTCAGTGGTGGCAATCTGGGCTTCTTCTCGGGGTGGATGGTTCTCCGTGTTCACATCAGGGCTTGGGGTCAGGACTTGGCCGCGGGCAGCCGTAGAGTAAGTCGCTGTCAGCGCAGTCATAGCAGGCGGTCGCGGTGCTTCTCCAGCCGGCAGCTGCGCCACTCGACGCTGTAAACACTCAGCGCGCACGTGGCCGGGAGAGTTGCACGCCGCGCACGTCCTCGGCTGGCCGTCGTATATAACGATACCTCGGTATCCACACACGCTGATGTATGACGGTACATGCTTGTGCAAATCGACCTTTAATTGTCTCACTCCGTTGAGAACTTGGAATTTGCGCGCGTTGGACCACCGGTCGGCAACATTGCTGAGAACTTTACCGTACGGCGCTTGTAACGCCGGAAATGCATATCCTCTTATTTCCATCTATTGCACTGCAAATTTTTTTCCTTATTTTGTCACCTGAAGATGTGACATTTCTGTCTCTTTATATATTGTAATTGTTTTACTGTTTGTATATATATATTTATACATTTATGTTGGTTTGTTTCGTAAATATTATTTGTATTTTTACGCTGGGTCTTGCCTAGGGAAAACTATGCTATCGAACGAATACGTCGATAGGTCGTGTGCAGAACCAGAGTGTTTAGGATCTTTGGTAGTGTTAACTCTGCCGCGTGGAGCGCGGGCAGAGCGGGAGTCTGGCTGGAGTAGCGAGTGGAGCAGGTGTGTTGTGTGAAGCTCCCGCGAGTTGCCGCGCTTTCGGGGTTTAGCAGCATGTAATTGCGCTCGGCTTGCGATGATAGTTTCTGACATGGTGTCGCGGACGGGAAGCATTAGCTGGCGCACATCAAGAGCCCGTTTCGTCTGGTGACCGTGTCGAGAAGAAGGCGCGCCAACATCCAGCTTCTGCAACAGCGACGGCCGACAATGAGTGACTGTCGCCACCTCCTCGATCGACGGCTTCAAACCTTCAATCAACCAACAAGGAAGACTGGAAGCACGTAAAGTTTTAGAACTGTATGGCAGACCTCAGCTTTTCAAACTTTTAATATTGTTGCATCACAAAATTACAGTTACTTAGCATGAACCTTTGTTGCTCATTGTCCCAATTGCATTACCAAGCAGGGTCCCTTCCTTTTCCGGAATGAACCCGAGTGTCGTTGAAATTCAAACGCCAGCATTAAAGAAATATTATAGCATTTCACTGCTTTAATTTCAAAGTTCAGTTAAAGTACTCTCAGCTGACTACAATATTTAGATTACACAAGCACGAATTAAGAGTGCGAGTTTTGTTACCGTATATTAGCTTACCTGTGACTGCAGCTCAGCTTGGTACGTACTAAATTTTACTATTGTTAATTGTTCAGAATCACTTAATTCAAGTTCAAAGTTAAATCTCTTATTTCTAAATTGTGTAGATTCAAGTAGCTTTTGAAATGATTGTTGAGGTAGTCCAAGACTAACCGTATTTTACTGAATTTCGATGTGCTTCAGAAAGAAAGCTCACTATTAACTTCAGTCACTAAGTTAACTTTCGATTTTCCGGTTTTATTAATTCTTTTGCTAAATTAAGTCAGAGTGTAGCGAAATTTATTACTTCTGACAAACTTTCAGTTTTCACACTACACTTGTCAACCTTCAGTTGTCTTCTAGTGCTAATTATATGTGTAATAATATTTCTTTTTCAGTTACTATAGTAATTGTCCTTAGGACTGGCGACCGTAATTTCCCCAAAATCTCAAATATCTAATTACTGCTAGTTGATAGTTAACGTAACGGCCGCTCATTTACTTTCTTTATTAACTTTACCCCTTTTTCAAAATTAATTTCCACCAGTTTCATTAGCATTTTTCCTTTCATTTAGATGTAACCCTTTCCTCCCTCTTTACCGACAAATTAACCTCGGTGACGATTGCTTTTCCCAAATTTCCATTAGGTACACGCGGTTTAATTTTTCACTGTCATTAAGGTCGATAAGGGAGGGGGAGGTTACACGCTATCACTGCGTTTATTTGACCCGCCGGTACTTCGAATGGTAGTTCGAATATCCTGATCGTTCGTATACCAAACCCTGCATGTGTTACGGTTACTTCGCCTACGTTTCCATCACAATGTTTAAACTTCATAATTCCTCCGCGAGACTCAACTATTTTGTCACATAAGTTAGCATTCCTCAATTTCACAAATACAACGCTGCTCACTATCGAAAGATGCATTCCAATGACATCCTCTGAAACAACTTTAACTTCGTATTCCAACCAATCATCGATTTCGTGTAGTTTAGGTCGGGCGTAATTACGATGAAACGAGAAATTCAAAGTATCTTGTCTGTTCAAGTGGGCCATCACGAATTCATATGTCAAATTTCAGTATGCGTAGAATTTCTGCAACGATGCAAGAAGCACTGCGACCTACCACGCCGAAGCACAGCAGACCGCGGCGCACGAAACTCAGCACACGTCCGCACATCACAGCTGACGCGGCGAGACGACACTCTCGGCCACCCTGGCGGGTCATCTACCATATTCCACCTATGTGGCCCTATTATCATACCACCAAAGAAGAACAGCCGTTCAGCATGAGCGGAACTTGATAACAGTCACTACGAAATGTTCCAAATTGTGCCAACGTGGCAACGTGGCAACTGACCCTTAACATAGACAAATGTAATGTATTGCGAATACATAGAAAGAAGGATCCTTTATTGTATGATTATATGATAGCGGAACAAACACTGGTAGCAGTTACTTCTGTAAAATATCTGGGAGTATGCGTGCGGAACGATTTGAAGTGGAATGATCATATAAAATTAATTGTTGGTAAGGCGGGTACCAGGTTGAGATTCATTGGGAGAGTCCTTAGAAAATGTAGTCCATCAACAAAGGAGGTGGCTTACAAAACACTCGTTCGACCTATACTTGAGTATTGCTCATCAGTGTGGGATCCGTACCAGATCGGGTTGACGGAGGGGATAGAGAAGATTCAAAGAAGAGCGGCGCGTTTCGTCACAGGGTTATTTGGTAACCGTGATAGCGTTACGCAGATGTTTAACAAACTCAAGTGGCGGACTCTGCAAGAGAGGCGCTCTGCTTCGCGGTGTAGCTTGCTCGCCAGGTTTCGAGAGGGTGCGTTTCTGGATGAGGTATCGAATATATTGCTTCCCCCTACTTATACCTCCCGAGGAGATCACGAATGTAAAATTAGAGAGATTAGAGCGCGCACAGAGGCTTTCAGACAGTCGTTCTTCCCGCGAACCATACGCGACTGGAACAGGAAAGGGAGGTAATGACAGTGGCACGTAAAGTGCCCTCCGCCACACACCGTTGGGTGGCTTGCGGAGTATAAATGTAGATGTAGATGTAGATGTAGATGAAAAGAACTAGGAGGCAAGGCGATTCCTTGTCGCGTACGAACTACAGGCAGAGAATAACTGAGGTGCTGTAATGTCGCGCTTTAGAAACTCTTAGGGTATATTACGAAGTCCATCAAGTGTAGACTCCAATCTTACACTTTTCCAAGCGGTAACGGTTGAACTTTATCTGCTGAAAATAACGACATTACGGAATTCATTGTTGATAACAACTACCGATACTGATTTCAAAAATGGCTCAAATGGCTCTACGCACTATGGGACTCAACTGCTGAGGTCATGAGTCCCCTAGAACTTAGAACTAGTTAAACCTAACTAACCTAAGGACATCACAAACATCCATGCCCGAGGCAGGATTCGAACCTGCGACCCTAGCGGTCTTCATTTTCCAGACTGCAGCGCCTTTAACCGCACGGCCGATACTGATTTAACCGACAAGAAATTATGTTTTTCAAGTACTCTGTAGCTGCAGACACTGTTTACAAAAGTACGGCTGTCACTATCACATTAAATGAGGCCTCTTCGGGAGTGAACCTGCCACCTCACAAAAATGAGATATATACCTCGCTCTGAGGCGTAGCGCCGTATACCGATCCTGCCTTGGAGGCGGTTAAGTGGGAGATGTGTCTCAGAGCTGGATAGTGACAGATGGTGACGCGAGACTGGACGCGCACGTAGTTTATGTATCAGCCTATAGAGGACAGTATTGGATAGGGGACTGTGATTTAGTTTCGATTGTGCCCACTAGAGTGCACTACAGTAATAGAATGTTTTTCATAAACTGTTCTAGTATTTTCATAAAGTGGTATTATGTCTTTTCGTGTATGTAAAATGTTATAAATGTGTTTTAGCAGTATGAATGATGCGTGAGTGTGGTTTAAGGTTACTATGGAGATATTCTTACGCGCCTTTTTCTGTTGGTAGACAAGAGTTAGAGTATTCTAGAGAGGAGTCAAGTCTAGCCATGAAACAGTTCGGACGTGTGTAGTAGTAGTTCCGATGGAAATAATAAGTTGCCGGATCTAGCAGCGTTTCATACATCAGAACTGCTGTAAAGTGACGGCATAATTATTCCGATGGGTGTGTAGAAATTTCGGAATTTTGAAGTGTATTTTCTGACGAGAAAAGACATAAATTCCCCGTGGGGTATTGAGCAGGTCGGTGGCTAGAAACTGTGACTGCATTAGGTACCGACAGACCTAATATTTGTCGAGCATTCTCAATCAAAAACAATCCGTATTTTTGTAGCTATTACGTTTTCGGGAAATGCGACACCATAAACTTGCTAACGTGAGTGAAAGGGATTGTCAGTGACTGTGTTAAGACTAGCACGGACTTGGCAATGATACTTGTTCACCTAAGTTTCAGAATATATTAATTAAGGACAAAATTTCCAACCTTTCATTTCGTGTGAAAACTTTCTCCCGAAACGTAGATTAGTGGCTTTAATTGTAGCCTGGTTCACGTTGAAGTACAGTAGGTTTCGCTCGGCTTTACTACTGATGATCTGCTGAGACAATGTTCACAGGTAGGTGCAGGTTCTTCGTAAAGGGACGGAAGGAACCGCGGCGCCGCAGCTCCCTGCTTGATTCTTGTCAGATCACTGGGCATTATCAAATGATTTCCGTACGTTTTACATTATACAAACAATAATGTTAAACATCTAATGCGTACTGTATGCTCATTGCCTTTCCTAGGAATTACGAACAGGTCGTATTCACTTGCGCCGTCTGTTTCCGACGTGGAACTATTTTTGTTTAAACAAATGATTTCTCAAACGAAGGAAAACAACGTAGTATGAAATAGAAAAATTCAAGGAAGCATTTTGCATTCTATAAATACAAAATGGCTATATTTTATGTATTACAAATAAAATAGACAATGCTGTAGAAAAAAAAGTATATCAACTGCGAAATAAAAATAGGTATTTTGTATTTACATTTAAAATACATGTACTTCACATAATTCGCATCTCTGGAGGGCTCTTCATTAGCTAATCCAAACAAACAGAGTAGAAGAAGTCAAGATGCCAATTTCTAACAAGTGTGGATGTGGAGGCGACCGCATTGGCTACAACATCAAACTTGGCTGAGGAGTGGGAGGGTAACTCCATGCCCGATAGTGTAATGATATGTCCGAGGAGGCACTATGAGTCGGTGGAGAACTCAGTTCGGCTTGGACCCGATGGAAGAGACTTAGGCTCGGGATACGGAAGAAAGCATTTACTCTGGAGATCCGATGGGAAGCTGATATGTCGCCACGTAGTGTCCCAACGGATTGGAAAAGGGCACAGGTCATCCCCGTTTTCAAGACGGGACGTCGAACAGATGTGCAGAACTATAGACCTATATCTCTAACGTCTATCTGTTGTAGAATTTTGGAACACGTATTATGTTCGAGTATAATGACTTTTCTGGAGACTAGAAATCTACTCTGTAGGAATCAGCATGGGTTTCGAAGAAGACGATCGTGTGAAACCAAGCTCGCGCTATTCGTCCACGAGACTCAGAGGGCCATGGACACGGGTTCCCAGGTAGATGCCGTGTTTCTTGACTTCCGCAAGGCGTTCGATACAGTTCCCCACAGTCGTTTAATGAACAAAGTAAGAGCATATGGACTATCAGACCAATTGTGTGATTGGATTGAGGAGTTTCTAGATAACAGGACGCAGCATGTCATTCTCAATGGAGAGAAGTCTTCCGAAGTAAAAGTGATTTCAGGTGTGCCTCAGGGGAGTGTCATAGGACCGTTGCTATTCACAATATACATAAATGATCTTGTGGATGACATCGGAAGTTCACTGAGGCTTTTTGCGGATGATGCTGTGGTATATCGAGAGGTTGTAACAATGGAAAATTGTACTGAAATGCAGGAGGATCTGCAGCGAATTGACGCATGGTGCAGGGAATGGTAATTGAATATCAATGTAGACAAATGTAATGTGCTGCGAATACATAGAAAGAAAGATTCCTTATCATTTAGCCACAATATAGCAGGTCAGCAACTGGAAGCAGTTAATTCCATAAATTATCTGGGAGTAGGCATTAGGATAGATTTAAAATGGAATGAACATATAAAGATGATCGTCGGTAAAGCAGATGCCATACTGAGATTCATTGGAAGAATCCTAAGGAAATGCAATCCGAAAACAAAGGAGGTAGGTTACAGTACGCTTGTTCGCCCACTGCTTGAATACTGCTCAGCAGTGTGGGATCCGTACCAGATAGGGTTGATAGAAGATATAGAGAAGATCCAACGGAGAGCAGCGCGCTTCGTTACAGGATCATTTAGTAATCGCGAAAGCGTTACGGAGATGATAGATAAACTCCAGTGGAAGACTCTGCAGGAGAGACGCTCAGTAGCTCGGTACGGGCTTTTGTTGAAGTTTCGAGAACATTCCTTCACCGAGGAGTCAAGCAGTATATTGCTCCCTCCTACGTATATCTCGCGAAGAGACCATGAGGATAAAATCAGAGAGATTAGAGCCCACACAGAGGCATACCGACAATCCTTCTTTCCACGAACAATACGAGACTGGAATAGAAGGGAGAACCGATAGAGGTACTGAAGGTACTCTCCGCCACACACCGTCAGGTGACTTGCGGTGTATGGATGTAGATGTAGATGGAGATCGCGGCGCACGCTATTCTCCTAGCATTTGAGTGCTGAAGACAGTGAGCAGGGAGAAATAACGTGCGTTTGTAGGTACACTGTTAGGGTTAGCCGCATTTCGGAATCCAACGCTTTTCGCGGGTAACTGAAGGATCGGTACGACTCAAAAAGGTTAGCTGCATGTGTAGTTTTTCAGTTATCTGGCGGATTCAGCCAATCACTTCGGGTTTTAGCTTCTATTAATAGATGCGTAGGTTACGGTCCTGTCATATTCCCCTTCGCTGAGACATAACGGGTGTAGGATTAGTATTGACCAATTTTAACAATTGAGAGATTTCTTGTTCTGTGCATATCTTGTGATTGAACAGACCATTTATAATTTGTTACTGATATGTGCTAGAAGGGACTTTACAAATAAACAGGGATTAATGTAGATCACTGCTTCATTTCGTAGTTAGCTGAACGCCCAGAGTGTTATCTTTTGTGAGGAACAACACCCTTGTCTCAGGGCCACCACTGGCCTATCATTTACCCGATGCGCAAAACTATTTGATACATGGTACTTACTGGAATTAAGGAAAACGTTAAAGGGAGGATCCCCCAATATAATTTTCTTTTCACACAAACTGTTTATTTAACAATATATAAAATTTTCTTCACCAAAATGAACAAATTTGCAAAATTGTTTTGACCTTAAAACTTAAATTGAATAAGCTTTTGCAAAAGAAATCTGAAGTGCAAACAATATTACAATGACTACAAGACGGCCGGACCTGCAGCCCGCACGTTATCAGGTTTAAGAGCGGTGTTTACTACCGCGCTGGACACAGTCTGTCCTATTAAATGCCCTTCCGCAACATATGTAAACTATATAAGCTCGACTGATGACAAGAGCGATTCAGTTTCTCAAAACACATAACATAACTTTTAATTTGAAAGCTGTATGTCGAAGGGTTCGGTATTAAGATGCGCACCTGTGCTTAAAGATTGAACAGATTAGGAAACAATATGACAATGATGAGGCTTACTTGAAAGTAACCAACCTCTTAATTTCAATCGACAACCCTAGGTGCGCCTGGATCCCAACCCGTCCCTTATGACAGTTTTATTTTGACTGAAGCCCTGGTGACAGTTGGCTGTTAATATTTTCGAAGTTAAACTGTCAGTTACTAAGACCGCTCTGAAGAAACGTCTTGAAAATTACTTTTGAACACTTATTACAAGAGAACTCACTCGGCGGAACCACCAGATCCAGCTAAAATACACCAATAATGACCCGGTCTTTCAAACACAGCAACGAACGACTTTGCACAACAGGTTGTTCAGATTATAACTAATGACTGAGAAATGCAAATACAATCAAAGAATTGAACCGATTAACATCTAAATATAATCACAAGGTCCCTCTATTGTTTAACGGCAGCCTGTGCCTTAGTACAATTGTTCCGGCTGTGTGTACGACCAAGAGCTGATTGATTAGAACATCAATGGTCGGGTACAAACCATAAAGGAAAGGCAATATAATAGCGGGACAAATTTTCAAACGACAACTAGTGTCTTAATAGAATACTACTGTCTATAGTTGCGACCAAAGAACCGACCGAGTAAAACTCTGAGTGTCGGGTCATCATCATCAGTTATCTGCTATATTAGCAGGTCCTTTGCCTCTCCATTTTCTGCGATCCATTGCTTCCTTCTTAAGGCTGCTGTATGTTGTACCGTCCATCATGTCATCCAGTATCTGGAATCTCTTCCTTCCTCGCTTCCTTTTCCCTTCTACATAACCTTCTAAAACTGTTTTTATCAGTCCGTCATTCTTTCTTAATATATGCCCAATCCAATTTCTTTTTCTTCTCTTTATTACATCTAGTAACTGTCTTTTCTCTCCCGATCTTCTCAGTACCTCTTCATTTTTTACTCTGTCCATCCAACTTATTCTTTCCATCTTCCGCCATGTCCAGATCTCAAAAGCCTCCAGCCTTTCTCTGTCTTTTTTCCTCATAGTCCATGTTTCAGCGCCATAAGAAGAACACTCCATACAAGACATTTTATGAGTCTCTTTCTGAGTTCTCTGACCAGACCGCTGCAGAAGATTCTCCTTTTCTTATAAAACGCCTCTTTTGCCATTGCTATCCTTGTTTTAATTTCTGTGGTGCACTTCCAGTCGGTGTCTATCCTGCTTCCAAGATACTTAAAATTTTGCACCTGTTCTAGTGTTTCTCCATTCAGCACAATTTTTATTTCCTAATTTCCTCCTATTGCCAATACTTTTGTTTTATTTGTGTTAATTTTCATTCTATATTTTTTTCCGTTGGTTGGAATGGTGTCCACCAAATCCTGTAATTCTTTTTTCCCCTGTGGCTAGAAGGACGATGTCATCAGCAAATCTCAAGCACCCTACTCTTCTTCCTCCAATTTCTACTCCTTTGTCATCTAATGAGCATTGGTCAATCATATTTTCCAAGTACAGGTTGAAAAGAGTAGGTGATAAACAGCATCCTTGTCTTACTCCTTTCCCTAGTCTGATCCAATTTGTACTTTCTCCTCTCACTTTAACTGAAACTTTTTGATTAAGGTATAATGAGTTTATAAGTCTTCTGGTTTTCCAGTCCACTCTCTTTTCCCTCATAATAGTCGCCAGCTTGTCCCAAACCACATTGTCAAATGCCTTTTTTAAATCGATGAAGCACATATATAGGTCTCTTCCTTTTTCAATAAACCTTTCTCCCAAGATTCGTAGGAGCCCTATTGCATCTCTGGTGCCCGTATTCCGTCTAAAGCCAAACTGCTCCTCGCCGAGATTCTCCTCTATTACTTTTTCAAGTCTTTTATTAATTATTCTTAACATCACTTTGGCTGCATGTGAAATGAGGCTGATTGTCCTGTGCTGGCTGCATTTCTTGATTCCTTGTTTTTTTTGGTAATGGAATCATTACTGTTGTCAAAAAGTCCTCAGGCCATTCACCACTGTCATATATTTTATTACATAACTTCAATATTTCTCTTATTCCATTGTGGTTTAAGCATTTTAGTATTTCTCCCGGTATTGTATCTGTACCTACTGCTTTGTCATTTTTCGTTGCAGCAATGGCAGACTTTACTTCTTCCGTTATGATGGTCGGTCCTTTCTCTTCATCACTTACACTGTTGTGTGATTCAAGTTCCAGAGTTTCTGGTTTGCTATTTGTGTCATATAGCTCTTTTATATATTCTTCCCACCTCTGGAGGATAACGTCACGGTCTTTGCGGGTACAAACCAGAAAATAATAAGGAGGGCAGGTAGACACAGAAACAAATCACCACAAGGATTATAGAATGTTACTCCCCTTTATCAGCAAGCAGTTCCACGGATCCACGGTGCGTCGCAGTGGTTACTGAGTGGTTCCGATGAAAGCCAGGTAGAAGAGGGCAGCCGGGCCACGAGCGGTCGCCAGACGCGAATGTTGCCAACCAACCGACGGGATGCCGGCCTGCTGCTTGCAGTCGACGCTGACCCCGGTCAAGTACTCCGGTACCTTCACTCTGCGCAGACCCTCCTTGCGCAGCTCGTGGCTTCGGCCGCTCGGACCTCGTGACCACCTCTTGTCGCGACGCTACCGCCAGTCACCAAACTCCGTACCTCTCCCCCCCGCGGGCCACCGAACCCTGTACGAGGTGCATTCAAGTTCTAAGGCCTCCGATTTTTTTTTTCTAATTAACTACTCACCCGAAATCGATGAAACTGGCGTTACTTCTCGACGTAATCGCCCTGCAGACGTACACATTCTTCACAACGCTGACGCCATGATTCCATGGCAGCGGCGAAGGTTTCTTTTAGGAGTCTGTTTTGACCACTGGAAAATCGCTGAGGCAATAGCAGCACGGCTGGTGAATGTGCGGCCACGGAGAGTGTCTTTCATTGTTGGAAAAAGCCAAAAGTCACTAGGAACCAGGTGAGGTGAGTAGGGAGCACGAGGAATCACTTCAAAGTTGCTATCACCAAGAAACTGTTGCGTAACGTTAGCTGGATGTGCGAGCGCGTTGTCTTGGTGAAACGGCACACGCGCAGCCGTTCCCGGACGTTTTTGTTGCAGTGCAGGAAGGAATTTGTTCTTCAAAACATTTTCGTTGTATGCACCTGTTACCGTAGTGCCCTTTGGAACGCAATGGTTAAGGATTACGCCCTCGCTGTCCCAGAACATGGACACCATCATTTTTTCAGCACTGGCGGTTACCCGAAATTTTTTTGGTGGTGGTGAATCTGTGTGCTTCCATTGAGCTGACTGGCGCTTTGTTTCTGGATTGAAAAATGGCATCCAAGTCTCATCCATTGTCACAACCGACGAAAAGAAAGTCCCATTCACGCTTTCGCTGCGCGTCAACATTATTGGCAACATGCCACACGGGCAGCCATATGGTCGTTCGTCAGCATTCGTGGCACCCACCTGGATGACACTTTTCGCATTTTCAGGTCGTCATGCAGGATTGTGTGCACAGAACCCACAGAAATGTCAACTCTGGAGGCGATCTGTTCAACAGTCATTCGGCGATCCCCCAAAACAATTCTCTCCACTTTCTCGATCAATGCGTCAGACCAGCTTGTGCGAGCCCGAGGTTGTTTCGGTTTGTTGTCACACGATGTTCTGCCTTCATTAAACTGTCGCACCCACGAACGCACTTTCGACACATCCATAACTCCATCACCACATGTCTCCTTGAACTGTCGATGAATTTCAATTGGTTTCACACCACGCAAATTCAGAAAACGAATGATTGCACGCTGTTCAAGTAAGGAAAACGTCGCCATTTGAAGTATTTAAAACAGTTCTCATTCTCGCCGCTGGCGGTAAAATTCCATCTGCCGTACGGTGCTGCCATCTCTGGGACGTATTGACAATGAACGCGGCCTCATTTTAAAACAATGCGCATGTTTCTATTCCTTTCCAGTCCGGAGAAAAAAAATCGGAGGCCTTAGAACTTGAATGCACCTCGTATATGGGAAAGCAGAGACCTTCTAAGGGCACAACCCACAGATACCAAATCTTCCCCATAGATATTGGCAATGGGGCCGCAAGAGGGATAGTCGATACTACACCTGAGCCAGTGGCGCCAGACAGAACAGTCTACTAACTGAATAGCGTCACGGCTCAGTATTTTCTTACGTGTATGGATCTACGGGTTGCATTCAGACCGTCGGCCACTCCAACCGATGCGGATCATTCTGACATCCACAGGCGTACGTCGGAGTCTCAGCTGAACCCTCAGAGTACAAAGTCTTATAAGTTGGGCACGTCCTCTGTGGATGCGCAATATACCGACGCCTTTCAGTTTGCCCATAGCCAGAAATTGAAGGAAATACAGTTAGGTGAATGGAAGGCCATGATACTGAACCAACCATTGTCCACTAAGAATTACGCTAGTATCTGAGCCGCAAAAGTGGGGTGGTGTCCCGTCGTGCATAAGACACTTTCGTGGTCTTACAGCCAATCTAAAGTTCTGCACATAATTTGTCGCACGGAAACCAGTGATGAACAGCACCTGTCCATCTGTCCGGTCAAGAACAGTACAACTCCTGCTCACAAACAGATGCTAAAAAAAAAAAAAAAACCGTAATGCAGTGCTACAATAATAGCTTGCATATTTACTTCTGACCACACGTGGTAAAAGCACATTTATTACCGTTCTCAATAAGAAACCCATCTCGTCTCTAAATAAAATTCAGTCCGCTAACTGCGAACAGCCGGCCGCGGTAGCTGAGCGGTTATAGGCGCTTCAGTCCGGAACCGCGCTGCTGCTACAGTCGCAAGTTCGAATCCTGCCTCTGGCATGGATGTGTGTGATGTCCTTAGGTTAGTTAGGTTTAAGTAGTTCTAAGTCTAGGGGACTGATGACCTCAGATGTTAAGTCCCATAGTGGTTAGAACCATTTGAACCATTTTGAACTGCTAACATTGAGCGCCCTGTAGTACAATCCATGGGCAGAACTACAATCTAGCAAGGTGGTCTTGTGGCCTTAGAGCTCGCACACATTCTGATATTGTTAAAGTAATCGATCATACAAAATGGATAACGCCAAAGCGTCATTTATGCTTTCAGTGGTCCCAATTCATTGTACACGTATTATGCTCACAACGCTGGCTTATTGGCAGCAATTTCGGGAAGTAAGGGTCGTGGATGGTCCCGGAGAACCTGCCGAATATTTGTTCGGTTGTGACGTGGCGTTGAGGATGCAACATGCTTGTCGATTAACGCTGTTGGCTAAACCACAGCCATTTTCGAGTGGAACAACAATTATATTTGAATGGTCACATTCCTCGGAATCACTTATCTATTCTCATGCCGTTACTACCTCAAAACGATACTTACAGGATGGTTAACGTAGGAGATGGTAGTAAGTGTTTTGTTTGAAGCCAGCATCTCAAATACATAATTGAGCACAGAGATAAACAAAAGCGTCAAGAAGGTGGCCCACGTGTCAACAGGAATTCGTTTTCGCACATACACACCGTTCAGTCACAGCCTGAATAGCTACCTATTGAAACGTGGAAATACAGGGAGAGAGTCAGTCAAGTTCTGGAAGGAAACGATAGGGATGTGGAGAAAAGCCGTTACCGGTGCTGCTCTAGGTTTCTCTGCTGAGGATTAACGTCACGAGCAGCCCGATCCAGGTGGTCCCACGGACTAAATTCGGGGATTTTGGTGGACAGAGGAGTAGAGTAGGGTAAAGTCACCCTGTTGCTCTTCCGACCGCATACGTGCACTCTGACCTGTATAGCATGTGGCATTGTCCTGCTGGTAGATGTCATCGTGCTGAGGATAGAAACTGCATGTAAGCGTCGACATGGTCCGTAAGGATAGACGCATGCTAGTGTTGACCCACTGTGGCTTCCAGAATGTCTAGATCACCCAACGAATGCCATGAAAACATTCCCCAGACACAACGCTCCCTCCTCCAGCCTGGACCCTACCTTCGATTGTTGCAAGGTGTTTGCTTTCAGACGTTTCACGCCGTACACATCTACGACTATCCGTCTCATGGAGCTTAAGACGTGATTCATCGGACAATGCCACCAGTCACCACTCAATCGTTGACGAGACACTTGGTACCCAATTGGTACATCTGAGAGATCAGTTGCTCAACACTTGCGCGCCTATTCGCCCGTACACATCCCCGCAGCCGTTGTCGTCCCCTTTCATCTAAGGCCCAAGATGCACCGCGTTGCCATGGCGCCGGTTTTGGATGGTGCCATTTTGCCTTTCAGTGTATACTTTGATCACGGCTGCACGCGAACTGTTTACAAACTTAGCCGTTACGGAAATGATTCCACGCTTGGACCGAAGCCAATGATCATGGCCTTTTGATTATCAGATAAATCGCTCTGCTTCCGCATTACGACAGAGACTGCACTGTTTTCCGCGTCCCCCTACAAGCTTTATAAACCCTCCACTGCTAGTTCTGCCGCTTTCCGTCTGTAATTGGCAACCGCACATTGTAGGTGGTGGTCATATTTATGTGCCTGGATTTACAGACTATTTTTTTCTAGTTTACAATATTACTATCTTGTGTAGGAATATGGGACACTTTTTGCTTTTGATTTAACAGCCTATATAGAATAGCGTGATGGCCATCTTCGCTATATCAGCGCAAGTTACAGCTTACATCGTAATCTTTGATAAAACGCACTGCCATTGTCCTAAGTTGAAATATTGTCTTTCCTTGGAAAAAAAATCCGCGATCAGTGTGTGCATAATACACTCCTGGAAATTGAAATAAGAACACCGTGAATTCATTGTCCCAGGAAGGGGAAACTTTATTGACACATTCCTTGGGTCAGATACATCACATGATCACACTGACAGAACCACAGCAACATAGACACAGGCAACACAGCATGCACAATGTCGGCACTAGTACAGTGTATATCCACCTTTCGCAGCAATGCAGGCTGCTATTCTCCCATGGAGACGATCGTAGAGATGCTGGATGTAGTCCTGTGGAACGGCTTGCCATGCCATTTCCACCTGGCGCCTCAGTTGGACGTGCAGACCGTGTGAGACGACGCTTCATCCAGTCCCAAACATGCTCAATGGGGGACAGATCCGGAGATCTTGCTGGCCAGGGTAGTTGACTTACACCACAGGATACATGCAGATGTGCATTGTCCTGTTGGAACAGCAAGTTCCCTTGCCGGTCTAGGAATGGTAGAACGATGGGTTCGATGACGGTTTGGATGTACCGTGCACTATTCAGTGTCCCCTCGACGATCACCAGTGGTGTACGGCCAGTGTAGGAGATCGCTCCCCACACCATGATGCCAGGTGTTGGCCCTGTGTGCCTCGGTCGTATGCAGTCCTGATTGTGGCGCTCACCTGCACCGTGCCAAACACGCATACGACCATCGTTGGCACCAAGGCAGAAGCGACTCTCATCGCTGAAGACGACACGTCTCCATTCGTCCCTCCATTCACGCCTGTCGCGACACCACTGGAGGCGGGCTGCACGATGTTGGGGCGTGAGCGGAAGACGGCCTAACGGTGTGCGGGACCGTAGCCAAGCTTCATGGAGACGGTTGCGAATGGTCCTCGCCGATACCCCAGGAGCAATAGTGTCCCTAATTTGCTGGGAAGTGGCGGTGCGGTCCCCTACGGCACTGCATAGGATCCTACGGTCTTGGCGTGCATCCGTGCGTCGCTGCGGTCCGGTCCCAGGTCGACGGGCACGTGCACCTTCCGCCGACCACTGGCGACAACATCGATGTACTGTGGAGACCTCACGCCCCACGTGTTGAGCAATTCGGCGGTACGTCCACCCGGCCTCCCGCATGCCCACTATACGCCCTCGCTCAAAGTCCGTCAACTGCACATACGGTTCACGTCCACGCTGTCGCGGCATGCTACCAGTGTTAAAGACTGCGATGGAGCTCCGTATGCCACGGCAAACTGGCTGACACTGACGGCGGCGGTGCACAAATGCTGCGCAGCTAGCGCCATTTGACGGCCAACACCGTGGTTCCTGGTGTGTCCGCTGTGCCGTGCGTGTGATCATTGCTTGCACAGCCCTCTCGCAGTGTCCGGAGCAAGTATGGTGCGTCTGACACACCGGTGTCAATGTGTTCTTTTTTCCATTTCCAGGAGTGTAGATTGACAAAAGAAAGTAAAGCTATCGTCAATCCGAAGATTGTTTTAAACAGCACAGAGCTTTTCTAGCCATGTTCCTGTTGTAAGTGGTATGACGTTGTCCTCTTTCGATATTTGAATTGACATGACCAATCTGTTATACAAGTAGCTTCAATTTAACGAGTACTCTGAAATCCACAAGCAAACACACAAACAAATGCTAAGTGACATAAGAATCTGAGCACTAATCAGGTATCGATTTCGAGACATTTTTATCCATACTCTAGTACTTCGCCACTTTTCATTTCTTGTTCAAGAAAACAAATTGGTCTATCGAGGTAGACATATTGCAATAAACGTAAACAGTTATCTCTTAATAAAACCGTGATTACTTCTTGATAAAAAATACAGTTGCTTCTTCATTTAAGTAAATTACCTAATAAAAATAAATTCTTCCGCTTAAAATAATTGGATTTAGGTGAAAAGAAGCATTATGCACTTTTCTTCCGTAAAAAGAGAAGATAATGTAAATAATGTAACATATTTCATTCTGCGTGATATCACGTTCCTTAGGGAAAATAAAAAAAAAAATGTATACGAATAAATCGATTCTTCTTTTGAGGTCATTAATATAAGCTGCTCAACTGACGTGAAATAAATATCAATTCATCTACTTGAACTAATTTAAACAGAGCCCATAACAAATTTAACATAGCCAGCACCCATTATTAGATTCACAGACCACAGATTTAGATTCGGGCCCCCCTTGTGTGCCTAATTCTGCATTTATTCCATATTCTTCTGTAGTCTTCCTAGGCTTCATTTCTTTTAATGCCCCATCTAATTCCTCTAAAGTAATGAGATCTACATTTCCATTAAAACAGTCATCCTTTCCTCCTTTTTTCAGGGTGTTATTAAACTAGAAACTCTTTAATGTTGCGTCTGTTCTTCTTCTTCGATTACATTTATATTTTCCTCACTGTCTAGATGCTTAATCATTTTAAAAGCCTTTTTTTCCGAAGTATGTTGTCTTCAACGGTGCTTATAAATTGTTTTTCGAAGTGTATTGGTCAGCATTCGTTACAATATTTTTCGCTTCATTTCGCCTTTCCCTGCATATCTCTCTTACTCCGTCCGTTTGTTACAACGCATATAGATGAGCTAATTTCTTATCGCCTTTCTAATTTCTTCATTCCTTATCCTCAATCCTCTTTTCTTCGCGTACTTTCCTTTTTAAGCTAACCCGTCATTACCTAAAGTTGTTTCAGTTTCTGTAATGTCATCACACTCGTCATCAATATCTTGGTATATTTCTTTTTCTTGTGGGTACGCTGATAACCTTCTTTGATATAAAGTTTTTGTACTCTCTTTTTGTAGTAGGTACCTTGTAATCACTTCTTCATTCGATTTTTTATGGCTTTTCATTTTCTTTCACCTTGTTAGGAGGTGTACAACTTCAGCTTTGGAAGTTATTCAGTATCATCTTCGTCAGGGGTACAAATGTGCAACTCTTATATTGTAGTAGTCTTGGCTTATTAGAGACGGGCGGGATAATCTTGATGAAAATTTTGATGGTGATGTTCGAAAACTTGAGTCCCAATTCAGCCTGAATGTAGAACTACTGATTATTACAGTCAGCCAGCCTCCTGCATAATTTTACGTCACATTTTTACTGTTGAAATTGAAACATTAGGAAAATGTTTGAATCCCTTAGACCGATACCCTGGCAGTATGTCTCCACAACAGGCAAAAATGGTCAAGATTGTCGATTTCCAGAGTGGATGAAGTGTCTATATACCGGGTGATCAAAAAGTCAGTATAAATTTGAAAAATGAATAAATCACGGAATAATGTAGATATAGAGGTACAAATTGTCACACACGCTTAGAATGACATGGGGATTTATTAGAACAAAAAAAAATGCAATCGTTCACAAAATGTCCGACAGACGTCACTTCATCTGATCAGAATAGCAATATTTAGCATAACAAAGTAAGACAAATCAAACATGATGTTTTTTACAGGAAATGCTCAATATGTCCACCATCATTCCTCAACAATAGCTGTAGTCGAGGAATAGCGTTGTGAACAGCACTGTGAAGCATGTCCGGAGTTATGGTGAGGCATTGGCGTCGGTTGTTGTGTTTCAGCATCGCTAGAGATGTCGGTCGATCACGATACACTTGCGACTTCAGGTAACCCCAAAGACAATAATCGCACGGACTGAGGACTGGGGACCTGGGAGGCCAAGCATGACGAAAGTGGCGGCTGAGCACACGATCATCACCAAACGACGCGCGCAAGAGATCTTTCACGCGTCTAGCAATATTTTTTTTTTTTGTTGCAATAAAACCCCATGTCATTCCAAGCATGTGTGTCAATTTCTACCTCTCTATCTACACTCCTGGAAATGGAAAAAAGAACACATTGACACCGGTGTGTCAGACTCACCATACTTGCTCCGGACACTGCGAGAGGGCTGGACGTACCGCCGAATTGCTCAACACGTGGGGCGTGAGGTCTCCACAGTACATCGATGTTGTCGCCAGTGGTCGGCGGAAGGTGCACGTGCCCGTCGACCTGGGACCGGACCGCAGCGACGCACGGATGCACGCCAAGACCGTAGGATCCTACGCAGTGCCGTAGGGGACCGCACCGCCACTTCCCAGCAAATTAGGGACACTGTTGCTCCTGGGGTATCGGCGAGGACCATTCGCAACCGTCTCCATGAAGCTGGGCTACGGTCCCGCACACCGTTAGGCCGTCTTCCGCTCACGCCCCAACATCGTGCAGCCCGCCTCCAGTGGTGTCGCGACAGGCGTGAATGGAGGGACGAATGGAGACGTGTCGTCTTCAGCGATGAGAGTCGCTTCTGCCTTGGTGCCAATGATGGTCGTATGCGTGTTTGGCGCCGTGCAGGTGAGCGCCACAATCAGGACTGCATACGACCGAGGCACACAGGGCCAACACCCGGCATCATGGTGTGGGGAGCGATCTTCTACACTGGCCGTACACCACTGGTGATCGTCGAGGGGACACTGAATCGTGCACGGTACATCCAAACCGTCATCGAACCCATCGTTCTACCATTCCTAGACCGGCAAGGGAACTTGCTGTTCCAACAGGACAATGCACGTCCGCATGTATCCCGTGCCACCCAACGTGCTCTAGAAGGTGTAAGTCAACTACCCTGGCCAGCAAGATCTCCGGATCTGTCCCCCATTGAGCATGTTTGGGACTGGATGAAGCGTCGTCTCACGCGGTCTGCACGTCCAGCACGAACGCTGGTCCAACTGAGGCGCCAGGTGGAAATGGCATGGCAAGCCGTTCCACAGGACTACATCCAGCATCTCTACGATCGTCTCCATGGGAGAATAGCAGCCTGCATTGCTGCGAAAGGTGGATATACACTGTACTAGTGCCGACATTGTGCATGCTCTGTTGCCTGTGTCTATGTGCCTGTGGTTCTGTCAGTGTGATCATGTGATGTATCTGACCCCAGGAATGTGTCAATAAAGTTTCCCATTCCTGGGACAATGAATTCACGGTGTTCTTATTTCAATTTCCAGGAGTGTATATTATTCCGTAGTTTATTAAGTTTTCAAATTTATACTGACTTTTTTATCACCCGGTAAGGTAATTAAGTCTGTGCGGAACCCCCAGTGCACGAGTCATAGTCGCACCTGGTCAGTTTCTTTTTAATGAATGTAGTCTTTTGATCAGACAGAGCGCGTACTTGTTCCTGGACGGACCGCCCGCCGCTGCTGGCAGCGTGCCGTAGGCCCAGACGAGTCGGCCCGCACGTCTGTCCATCATCGGGCCGTGTGCGGTCTCCCATTTGCAGCGCGACATTCAGCGAAGCCACAGGCGGCTGGCCTACCGGAGCGCGGCGCGACTATCGACAATCGATAGTGAGGGCAGGGTGGGGCCCCGTGGCAGGAGCGGGCTTGCGGACCGCGCGCGACCGCGAGCAGTCGATAATTATCGCCGCGCCGCACTCTGCCACGCATAAGTGCGCCGCGGCCAACGTGCCAGCCGCCAGAAGCTGGAGAGCGCGGCCTTTAGCGCCCCCGCCGTCAGTCAGCCGTGGCGAGATCATTCACGGCGGCGCAGAGCAATCTACCGCGGTGTAATCTCGCCCTTCGCGTCTGTAACATCCATTAAGGACGAAGGGAAAGAGCGACGCCAAGTACAAATCTGGCTGTCGTCAACGTCTCTGTCATTAGTGGCCGTGCAATAGCTCAGTTTGAGGTAACAAAGTACAGCATCCCCTCTCATCTTCATCTCTCCTACACTAAATAGATACTTCCCTTTTTCCATTTAATTTTGAACAACTGTTGCGTAAAAAGTATCTAAATTATATAAAATTTCTTAATGCTTGATACACGATGAGTCAGTAGGAAAGGTACATGGTTTGGATGAGAGATGGAACTAATAATTCTGAACAGTATACTTCATATGGAGATATACCCTATTTCGAATTCGTTCCGTATAGAACCCATTTCTCTATTATTCAGACACTGTCATTGTTTACAATGCCCCACAGTAATGTATAGGTTCAAAAATGGTTCAAATGGCTCTGAGCATTATGGGACTTAATATCTGAGGTCATCAGTCCCCTAGACTTAGAACTACTTATACCTAACTAACCTAAGGACATCAAACACATCCGTGCCCGAGGCAGGATTCGAACCTGCGACTGTAGCAGCAGCGCGGTTCCCGACTGAAGAGCCTAGAACCGCTCGGTAATGTAGAGGAAGTCGAAACAAACAGCTACATATAGCTTATGATTTTTTAATTTTAAAATTTTTTAATGCCTAGGCTACGTATACAGGGTGTTACAAAAAGGTACGGCCAAACTTTCAGGAAACATTCCTCACACACAAAGAATGAAAATATGTTACGTGGGCATATGTCCGGAAACGGTTACTTTCCATGTTAGAGCTCATTTTATTACTTCTCTTCAAATCACATTAATCATGGAATGGAAACACAGAGCAACAGAACGTACCAGTGTGACTTCAAACACTTTGTTACAGGCAATGTTCAAAATGTCCTCCGTTAGCGAGGATACATGCATCCACCCTCCGTCGCATGGAATCCCTGATGCGCTGATGCAGCCTTGGAGAATGTCGTATTGTATCACAGCCGTCCACAATACGAGCACGAAGAGTCTCTACATTTGGTACCGGGGTTGCGTAGACAAGAGCTTTCAAATGCCCCCATGAATGAAAGTCAAGAGGGTTGAGGTCAGGAGAGCATGGAGGTCATGGAATTGGTCCGCCTCTACCAATCCATCGGTCACCGAATCTGTTGCTGAGAAGCGTACGAACACTTCGACTGAAATGTGCAGGAGCTCCATCGTGCATGAACCACATGTTGTGTCGTACTTGTAAAGGCACATGTTCTAGCAGCACAGGTAGAGTATCCCGTATGAAATCATGATAACGTGCTCCATTGAGCGTAGGTGGAAGAACATGGGGCCCACTCAAGACATCACTAACAATGCCTGCCCAAACGTTCACAGAAAATCTGTGTTGAAGACGTGATTGCACAACTGTGTGCGGATTCTCGTCAGCCCATACATGTTGATGTGAAAATTTACAATTTGATCACGTTGGAATGAAGCCTCGTCCGTAAAGAGAACATTTGCACTGAAATCGTAAAATGCGTTTTAGACAGGTACGTGCCGAGTAAAACTGTGAGGGACGGGAAAAACCCACCGTGGTACAACAACAAAGTTAGGAAACTACTGCGAAAGCAAAGAGAGCTTCACTCCAAGTTTAAACGCAGCCAAAACCTCTCAGACAAACAGAAGCTAAACGATGTCAAAGTTAGCGTAAGGAGGGCTATGCGTGAAGCGTTCAGTGAATTCGAAAGTAAAATACTAGGTACCGACTTGACAGAAAATCCTAGGAAGTTCTGGTCTTACGTTAAATCAGTAAGTGGCTCGAAACATCATGTCCAGACACTCCGGGATGATGATGGCATTGAAACAGAGGATGACAAGCGTAAAGCTGAAATACTAAACACCTTTTTCCAAAGCTGTTTCACAGAGGAAGACCGCACTGCAGTTCCTTCTCTAAATCCTCGCACCAACGAAAAAATGGCTGACATTGAAATAAGTGTCCAAGGAATAGAAAAGCAACTGGAATCACTCAACAGAGGAAAGTCCACTGGACCTGACAGGATACCAATTCGATTCTACACAGAGTACGCGAAAGAACTTGCCCCCCTTCTAACAGCCGTGTACCGCAAGTCTCTAGAGGAACAGAAGGTTCCAAATGATTGGAAAAGAGCACAGGTAGTCCCAGTCTTCAAGAAGGGTCGTCGAGCAGATGCGCAAAACTATAGACCTATCTCTCTGACGTCGATCTGTTGTAGAATTTTAGAACATGTCTTTTGCTCGAGTATCATGTCGTTTTTGGAAACTCAGAATCTACTATGTAGGAATCAACATGGATTCCGGAAACAGCGATCGTGTGAAACCCAACTCGCTTTATTTGTTCATGAGACCCAGAAAATATTAGATACAGGCTCCCAGGTAGATGCCATTTTCCTTGACTTCCGGAAGGCGTTCGATACAGTTCCGCACTGTCGCCTGATAAACAAAGTAAGAGCCTACGGAATATCAGACCAGCTGTGTGGCTGGATTGAAGAGTTTTTAGCAAACAGAACACAGCATGTTGTTCTCAATGGAGAGACGTCTACAGACGTTAAAGTAACCTCTGGCGTGCCACAGGGGAGTGTTATGGGACCATTGCTTTTCACAATATATATAAATGACCTAGTAGATAGTGTCGGAAGTTCCATGCGGCTTTTCGCGGATGATGCTGTAGTATACAGAGAAGTTGCAGCATTAGAAAACTGTAGCGAAATGCAGGAAGATCTGCAGCGGATAGGCACTTGGTGCAGGGAGTGGCAACTGACCCTTAACATAGACAAATGTAATGTATTGCGAATACATAGAAAGAAGGATCCTTTATTGTATGATTATATGATAGCGGAACAAACACTGGTAGCAGTTACTTCTGTAAAATATCTGGGAGTATGCGTGCGGAACGATTTGAAGTGGAATGATCATATAAAATTAATTGTTGGTAAGGCGGGTACCAGGTTGAGATTCATTGGGAGAGTCCTTAGAAAATGTAGTCCATCAACAAAGGAGGTGACTTACAAAACACTCGTTCGACCTGTACTTGAGTATTGCTCATCAGTGTGGGATCCGTACCAGATCGGGTTGACGGAGGAGATAGAGAAGATCCAAAGAAGAGCGGCGCGTTTCGTCACAGGGTTATTTGGTAACCGTGATAGCGTTACGGAGATGTTTAACAAACTCAAGTGGCAGACCCTGCAAGAGAGGCGCTCTGCATCGCGGTGTAGCTTGCTCGCCAGGTTTCGAGAGGGTGAGTTTCTGGATGAGGTATCGAATATATTGCTTCCCCCTACTTATACCTCCCGAGGAGATCACGAATGTAAAATTAGAGAGATTAGAGCGCGCACAGAGGCTTTCAGACAGTCGTTCTTCCCGCGAACCATACGCGACTGCAACAGGAAAGGGAGATAATGACAGTGGCACGTAAAGTGCCCTCCGCCACACACCGTTGGGTGGCTTGCGGAGTATAAATGTAGATGTAGATGTAGATGTAGAAATGAGGATTGACACATTGTTGGATGAACCATTCGCAGAAGTGTACCCGTGGAGGCCAATCAGCTGCTGATAGTGCCTGCACACGCTGTACATGGTACGGAAACAACTGGTTCTCTCGTAGCACTCTCCTTACAGTGACGTGGTCAGCGTTACCTTGTACAGCAGCAGCTTCTCTGACGCTGACATTAGGGTTATCGTCAACTGCACGAAGAATTGCCTCGTCCATTGCAGGTGTCCTTGTCGTTCTAGGTCTTCCCCAGTCGCGAGTCATAGGCTGGAATATTCCGTGCTCCCTAAGACGCCGTCAATTGCTTCGAACGTCTTCCTGACGGGACACCTTCGTTCTGGAAATGTGTCTCGATACAAACGTACCGCGCCACGCCTATTGCCCCGTGCTAATGCATACATCAAATGGGCATCTGCCAACTCCGCATTTGTAAACATTGAACTGACTGCAAAACCACGTGCGTGATGAACACTAACCTGTTGATGCTACGTACTGATGTGCTTGATGCTAGTATTGTAGAGCAATGAGTCGTATGTCAACAAAAGCAGCGAAGTCAACATTACCTTCCTTCAATTGGCCCAACTGGCGGTGAATCGAGGAAGTAGAGTACATTCTGACGAAACTAAAATGAGCTCTAAAATGGAAATTAAGCGTTTCCGGACACATGTCCACATAACATCTTTTCTTTATTTGTGTGTGAGGAATGTTTCATGAAAGTTTGGGCGTACCTTTTTGGAACGCCCTGTGTATTCGTGTTCTTACACAATTAAAGCGCGATAACTAGTTCTAATTGCTTGATACAACCATCGTCAGATATGTAAACAAACAGTGGAAAAGTAGACCAAGAAAGTTTTGTACAATAACGTTGTATATAAAACAATGTAACAAGGGAACAAAATACAAGGAGAGGTAATTCCAATAGTAAAAGTGAACATGTAATAAATCCACTTAACAGAATCATACAATAATTATATTACATCATTTAAGATGACATACCGGGCAAACAATAGTAAATTGGCGAAAATCCAGTAAAAACAATCATTAGCTGCAACAATGGAGTTTAATGCACTGATGTTGTGGGTCAACAGAACTATGACAATACGTAGTTACAAACTTGATCATGAGCGAGCCAGGTTTTATACCATAAAGTCGCGAGATGACTGGAATAAGAAAGGCGATTGTCCATCTGCGATATCAAAATGGCACTGAAATCTCATTATTTGCTGTTATACAACAGGTATGCGATGATGAGAGACGGCTCGCCCAACGACTCTCCGTGGTTTTGTTGACTGCCAGGTCTCCGTAGACATTCTACAAGGGCCTCTGAATGTTTTCGATGCTCTCGTTTTCCGCCAAAAGAAACTCAGTGACAGCTCTCTACTTGGAATGCACTTTCAATTAGCACCGTCGTCTATCGAAACTTAATGAAACTATAGAAGCTGAAGCGGGAATATTCCACGAAGACCCATAGCAAATTCCGTATTCTTTTAACCGAAACCGGCTGAGAAAAAATGCGTGTTGCATTACTTACTGACCACACCTCGTATTACATCGAAAAAATAATGATGGGACAGGGTTAAATTCATTGTGAAAAGGTATAAATAATAACATCCGATGATGTTGCTTGCCTCAGTGATACTGAAGAACTGCAAGACGTGCTGGGAGTAACGAACTGCTTAATGAGCAGACAATGTGGACTGAGAATAAACCGAAGAAAGACGAAATAAGTCAGGAGTAGCAGAAATGGAATTAGCTATAAACATTGGAATTGCGAACCAAGGAATAGACGAAGGAATTCTATTACCTTGATAGCATAATACACACATTAAAAATAGTTTCGCATCACCCTGGTTCCCAGAACTCGGGAGGACAGACGTTAACTGTATTGTGTCACAGACACAGTCCCTTTGACTGATCATAGATGTCACTAAACCCGCCCAAGGTTGTAAACAACTATGCATGAGGCGGAGGGGGTTCGACAGCCGATCATTTTCAGTCATTTCACCAGGAAGGAGGTACAGGAGGTACAAGGCTCGTGTTGTCTGTAGTTCAACCATGCCTAGACGGTCAATACTGTGGTTCTACATCTACATCTACATTTATACTCCGCAAGCCACCCAACGGTGTGTGGCGGAGGGCACTTTACGTGCCACTGTCATTATCTCCCTTTCCTGTTCCAGTCGCGTATGGTTCGCGGGAAGAACGACTGTCTGAAAGCCTCTGTGCGCGCTCTAATCTCTCTAATTTTACATTCGTGATCTCCTCGGGAGGTATAAGTAGGGGGCAGCAATATATTCGATACCTCATCCAGAAACGCACCCTCTCGAAACCTGGCGAGCAAGCTACACCGCGATGCAGAGCGCCTCTCTTGCAGAGTCTGCCACTTGAGTTTGTTAAACATCTCCGTAACGCTATCACGGTTACCAAATAACCCTGTGACGAAACGCGCCGCTCTTCTTTGGATCTTCTCTATCTCCTCCGTCAACCCGATCTGGTACGGATCCCACACTGATGAGCAATACTCAAGTATAGGTCGAACGAGTGTTTTGTAAGCCACCTCCTTTGTTGATGGACTACATTTTCTAAGGACTCTCCCAATGAATCTCAACCTGGTACCCGCCTTACCAACAATTAATTTTATATGATCATTCCACTTCAAATCGTTCCGCACGCATACTCCCAGATATTTTACAGAAGTAACTGCTACCAGTGTTTGTTCCGCTATCATATAATCATACAATAAAGGATCCTTCTTTCTATGTATTCGCAATACATTACATTTGTCTATGTTAAGGGTCAGTTGCCACTCCCTGCACCAAGTGCCTATCCGCTGCAGATCTTCCTGCATTTCGCTACAATTTTCTAATGCTGCAACTTCTCTGTATACTACAGCATCATCCGCGAAAAGCCGCATGGAACTTCCGACACTATCTACTAGGTCATTTATATATATTGTGAAAAGCAATGGTCCCATAACACTCCCCTGTGGCACGCCAGAGGTTACTTTAACGTCTGTAGATGTCTCTCCATTGAGAACAACATGCTGTGTTCTGTTTGCTAAAAACTCTTCAATCCAGCCACACAGCTGGTCTGATATTCCGTAGGCTCTTACTTTGTTTATCAGACGACACTGCGGAACTGTATCGAACGCCTTCCGGAAGTCAAGGAAAATGGCATCTACCTGGGAGCCTGTATCTAATATTTTCTGGGTTTCATGAACAAATAATGCGAGTTGGGTTTCACACGATCGCTGTTTCCGGAATCCATGTTGATTCCTACATAGTAGATTCTGAGTTTCCAAAAACGACATGATACTCGAGCAAAAGACATGTTCTAAAATTCTACAACAGATCGACGTCAGAGAGATAGGTCTATAGTTTTGCGCATCTGCTCGACGACCCTTCTTGAAGACTGGGACTACCTGTGCTCTTTTCCAATCATTTGGAACCTTCTGTTCCTCTAGAGACTTGCGGTACACGGCTGTTAGAAGGGGGGCAAGTTCTTTCGCGTACTCTGTGTAGAATCGAATTGGTATCCCGTCAGGTCCAGTGGACTTTCCTCTGTTGAGTGATTCCAGTTGCTTTTCTATTCCTTGGACACTTATTTCAATGTCAGCCATTTTTTCGTTGGTGCGAGGATTTAGAGAAGGAACTGCAGTGCGGTCTTCCTCTGTGAAACAGCTTTGGAAAAAGGTGTTTAGTATTTCAGCTTTACGCTTGTCATCCTCTGTTTCAATGCCATCATCATCCCAGAGTGTCTGGACATGATGTTTCGAGCCACTTACTGATTTAACGTAAGACCAGAACTTCCTAGGATTTTCTGTCAAGTCGGTACCTAGTATTTTACTTTCGAATTCACTGAACGCTTCACGCATAGCCCTCCTTACGCTAACTTTGACATCGTTTAGCTTCTGTTTGTCTGAGAGGTTTTGGCTGCGTTTAAACTTGGAGTGAAGCTCTCTTTGCTTTCGCAGTAGTTTCCTAACTTTGTTGTTGTACCACGGTGGGTTTTTCCCGTCCCTCACAGTTTTGCTCGGCACGTACCTGTCTAAAACGCATTTAACGATTGCCTTGAACTTTTTCCATAAACACTCAACATTGTCAGTGTCGGAACAGAAATTTTCGTTTTGATCTGTTAGGTAGTCTGAAATCTGCCTTCTATTACTCTTGCTAAACAGATAAACCTTCCTCCCTTTTTTTATATTCCTATTAACTTCCATATTCAGGGATGCTGCAACGGCCTTATGATCACTGATTCCCTGTTCTGCACTTACAGAGTCGAAAAGTTCTGGTCTGTTTGTTATCAGTAGGTCCAAGATGTTATCTCCACGAGTCGGTTCTCTGCTTAATTGCTCGAGGTAATTTTCGGATAGTGCACTCAGTATAATGTCACTCGATGCTCTGTCCCTACCACCCGTCCTAAACATCTGAGTGTCCCAGTCTATATCTGGTAAATTGAAATCTCCACCTAAGACCATAACATGCTGAGAAAATTTATGTGAAATGTATTCCAAATTTTCTCTCAGTTGTTCCGCCACTAATGCTGCTGAGTCGGGGGGTCGGTAAAAGGAGCCAATTATTAACCTTGCTCGGTTGTTGAGTGTAACCTCCACCCATAATAATTCACAGGAACTATCCACTTCTACTTCACTACAGGATAAACTACTACTAACAGCGACGAACACTCCGCCACCGGTTGCATGCAATCTATCCTTTCTAAACACCGTCTGTGCCTTTGTAAAAATTTCGGCAGAATTTATCTCTGGCTTCAGCCAGCTTTCTGTACCTATAACGATTTCAGCTTCGGTGCTTTCTATCAGCGCTTGAAGTTCCGGTACTTTACCAACGCAGCTTCGACAGTTTACAATTACAATACCGATTGCTGCTTGGTCCCCGCATGTCCTGACTTTGCCCCGCACCCGTTGAGGCTGTTGCCCTTTCTGCACTTGCCCGAGGCCATCTAACCTAAAAAACCGCCCAGCCCACGCCACACAACCCCTGCTACCCGTGTAGCCGCTTGTTGCGTGTAGTGGACTCCTGACCTATCCAGCGGAACCCGAAACCCCACCACCCTATGGCGCAAGTCGAGGAATCTGCAGCCCACATGGTCGCAGAACCGTCTCAACCTCTGATTCAGACCCTCCACTCGGCTCTGTACCAAAGGTCCGCAGTCAGTCCTGTCGACGATGCTGCAGATGGTGAGCTCTGCTTTCATCCCGCTAGCGAGACTGGCAGTCTTCACCAAATCAGATAGCCGCCGGAAGCCAGAGAGGATTTCCTCCGATCCATAGCGACACACATCATTGGTGCCGACATGAGCGACCACCTGCAGATGGGTGCACCCTGTACCCTTCATGGCATCCGGAAGGACCCTTTCCACATCTGGAATGACTCCCCCCGGTATGCACACGGAGTGCACATTGGTTTTCTTCCCCTCCCTTGCTGCCATATCCCTAAGGGGCCCCATTACACGCCTGACGTTGGAGCTCCCAACTACCAGTAAGCCCACCCTCTGCGACTGCCCGGATCTTGCAGACTGAGGGGCAACCTCTGGAACAGGACAAGCAGCCATGTCAGGCTGAAGATCAGTATCAGCCTGAGACAGAGCCTGAAACCGGTTCGTCAGACAAACCGGAGAGGCCTTCCGTTCAGCCCTCCGGAATGTCATTCGCCCCCTGCCACACCTTGAGACGACCTCCCACTCTACCACAGGTGAGGGATCAGCCTCAATGCGGGCAGTATCCCGGGCAACCACAGTCGTAGTCCGATCGGGGGATGCGTGGGACGAGCTGGCCGTCCCCGACAAACCCCCATCCGGACCCCCACAGTGATGCCCATTGGCAACAGCCTCAAGCTGTGTGACCGAAGCCAACACTGCCTGAAGCTGGGAGCGAAGGGATGCCAACTCAGCCTGCATCCGAACACAGCAGTTGCAGTCCCTATCCATGCTAAAAACTGTGCAAAGAACGTCTGAACTAATCTACAGAGAGCGCAAACAAAACGACACAAAATTGAAGCGGTTATTAAAATACAAGATTGCCTAGTAAATGCAGTAATGCTGCCACTTGTGCACTGCTGACACACTGCTCGGCGGCGGAAGGAGACTACGCGATTTAACACTATTCGAGTACTGAAACGTGATGCTACAACTCTCAAATACTATAATACGCCCGAAATTTATGAATTAAACAATGCAAGTACCAAAAACACGCAAAGAAATTAAGAATTAAACTATGTAACAAATGAGTGAGCTAGGAGTATACGACTTGCTGCTGCAGCTGCTTATCCAACGGCGGCGCGTCCGCATTGTCACGTTGTGCCAGGAGGAGCTGTCAACAAGGGAAGTGTCCAGGCTTCTCGGACTGAACCAAAGCGATGTAGTTCGGACATGGAGGAGATACAGAGAGACAGGAACTGTCAATGATATGCCTCGCTCAAGCCGCCCAAGGGCTACTACTGCAGTGGATGACAGCTACCCACGGACTATGATTCAGAGGAACCCTGACAGCAACGCCATGTTGAATAACGCTTTTCGTGCAGCCACAGGACTTCGTGTTACGACAAACTATGCGCAATAGGTCGCATGATGCGCAACTTCACTACCGACTTCCTTGGCGAGGTCCATCTCTGCAACCACGACACCATGCAGCGCGGTACCGATGGGCCCAACAACATGCCGAATGGACCGCTCAGGACTGGCATCATGTTGTCTTGACCGATGAGTGTCGCATATGCCTTCGACCATACAATCGTCGGAGACGTGTTTGGAGACAACCCGGTCAGGCTGAACGCCTTAGACACACTGTCCAGCGAGTGCAGCAAGGTGGAGGTTCGTTGCTGTTTTGGGGTGGCATTATGTGAGGTCGACGTACGCCGCTGGTGGTCATGGAAGGCGCCGTAACGGCCGTACATTACGTGAATGCCATCCTCTGAGCGATAGTGCAACGATATCGGCAGCATAGTGGCGAATCATTCGTATTCATGGACGACAATTCGCGCCCCCATGGTGCATATCTTGTGAATGACTTCCTTCAGGATAACGACATCGCTCGACTGGAGTGGCCAGCATGTTCTCCAGACATGAACCCTATCGAACAAGCCTTGGATAGATTGAAAAGGGCTGTTTATGGGTGACGTGACCCACCAACCACTCTGAGGGATCTACGCCGAACCGCCGTTGAGGAGTGGGACAATCTGGACCAGCAGTGCATTGATGAACTTGTGGACAGTATGCCACGACGAATGCAGGCATGGATCAGTGCAAGGGACGTGCTACTGGGTATTAGAGGTACGGTGTGTATAGCAATCTGGGCCACCACCTCTGAAGGTCTCGCTGTATGGTGGTACAACATGCAATGTGTGGTTTTCATGAGCAATAAAAAGGGCAGAAATGATGTTCATGTCGATCTCTTTTCAAATTTTCTGTAATGTTTCCGGAACTCTCGAAACCGAGGTGACACAAACCTTTGTGATGAGTGTGGCTTATGACAGAAGAAATAAGAGGATATAAAAAACAGACTAGTACAGCCATAGAAGTCATTCATGGCCAAGAGAAGTCTGCTTGTATCAAACACGGCTTTAATGTGACGAAGAAGTTTCCGAGAATGTACATCTGGAACACAACATTGTACAGAAGTCAAATACTGTGGGGAAACCATAAAAGAAGAGAATCAAAGCGTGAGATGTGGTACTATAGAAGGTTCTTGAAAATTAGGTTGACTGATAAGGAATGAGAAGGTGCTTTGCATAATCGGTGTAGAGAGGAAGACACGGAAAAAGGGATAGGATGATTGGATGTGTGTGACGACAACACAGCTTCTGTGACATTGTGTGGGTGAGGAATCGGGTTGGAGTAAATGCAACAAATAATGAAGACCGTTAGATGCAACGCTACTCTGAGATGAAGAGTGTGGCATAGGGGAGGAATTTATGGTCGACGGCGTCAGACCAATGAGACGGTCCGTAGTCGATTGCAGAGTCCTGCTATCGGTCTGCGATGTATCGCTCGCCGCGAACTTAAAAGAGGAAAGCGTGACCTGTTAGTGTCGTGGTCGACGGACAAGTGAATGTGGTGGTCTACCAGGGAGCCGATTGCAGCGCTTTGACGAAGTTGAGATCAAGGCTAGGAGGAGATGGTGTGGTGCCGAAGTGTACCCTAAAGCTTGTCGTAGAAAGCTGTGGAAACCGAGCATTGTTGTTACGTGTCATAAAGCCGTCGTGTACGGGCTGACATGGAGAGATGGCGCTCGCCGTGAGGGAAGTTCCTCGTTGCAACGGATCCATTTGGCCGTTGTAACCGTACTGGGTGGCAGCGTTTGGTGATTCGCTGAAAGTGGAATACGATCAAAACTAAGCGCGTTTAGTTGGTGTCACACTGGAAAGGCGTTGTGAGCTGATGAAAAGTTCTTCTGTGTGGTTAAACAGAAGTAAATATGCTTCGTTATGACGTGAGTGAGCATCTGCAAGTCTGTAAAACTTTATTGTGCTGTAACGGTTTTCTGTGTTTTTCCGCCGGCCGCGGTGGCCGAGCGGTTCTAGGCGCTCAGTCCGGAACCGCGTGACTGCTACGGTCGCAGGTTCGAATCCTGCTTCGGGCATGGATGTGTGTGATGTCCTTAGGTTAATTAGGTTTAAGTAGTTCTAAGTTCTAGGGGACTGATGACCAAAGCACTTAAGTCCCATAGTGCTCAGAGCCATTTGAACCATTTTTTTTGTGTTTTTCCATGCTCGTAACAGCAGTGACGATTATTAGCCTTCTGTTAATTAGTATGTTACAGTGCTGGCTGGTTTTCAGTCAGGAATTTTTGAGCCGTGTGCGGCTCATGCTGATGCCGTTCATAGCTTGGAATCTTGTAATGGCGACAGCGGTGTCTCGTTTTCTTACAAGGGAACCTCCCCATCGCACCCCCTTCAGATTTAGTTATAAGTTGGCATAGTGGATAGGCCTTGAAAAACTGAACACATATCAATCGAGAAAACAGGAAGACGTTGTATGGAACTATGAAAAAAATTAATAAAATATACAAACTGAGTAGTCCATGCGCAACATAGGCAACATTCAGGGAATCTGAGCTCAGCAGCGTTGTGGTCCCGTGGTTAGCGTGAGTAGCTGCGAAGCGAGAGGTCCTTGGTTCAAGTCTTCCCCCGACTGAACATTTTATTTTCGCAAAGTTATGATCTGTCCGTTCGTTCATTGACGTCTCTGTTCAGTGTAATAAGTTTAGTGTCTGTGTTTTCCGACCGCACCGCAAAACCGTGCGATTAGTAGACGAAAGGACGTTCGTCTCCAATGGGAACCGAAAACATTTGATCGCAAGGTCATAGGTCAACCGATTCCTCCACAGGAAAACACGTCTGATATATTCTATACGACACTGGTTACGGCATGTGCGTCACATGACAGGAATATGTTGTCGGCCCACCCAACTTGTACACTTAGCGAATGGGTAAAAAGATTCTTCTACCTTGCCCGATTTAGGTTTTCTTGTGGATGTGACAATCACTCCCAAAAAAAGTGATGAAAACATAAGAGTTTGTCACATAAACTGAAAATAAAAAATTAAACTTTTCACTCGAAAGAAGACTTGAACGTAGGACCTCTCATTCCGTAGCTGCTCTCGCTAACCAGGGACCACGGCGCTCCTTGACTCCCAGTCTCCTTGATGTTGTCTATCTTGAAATGGAGTACTTAGTTTGTATATTTTACTAATTTTTTTCATAGTTCCACACAACTTCTTCCTGTTTTCTCGATTGATCTGTGTTCAGTTTTTCAAGGCCTATCCACTGTGTCAACTTATAACTAAATCTGAGGGGGGCGCGATGGGGAGGTTCCCTTGTTAGTGTGTTCACTGGCGCCACTACGTTTGCTGGCCTTGTCTGTCTGTGTGTAGCAGCACCAGCGCTTAACGATAGCGTGTACTGTGGTACCATCTTTGGAGCGGCGTCTAGTATTTCCGGATCGTCGTGTGTCGATTGAGTTGAGTTGGGATGGAGCAGTAGTGAGGTCTGCACAGCCAGTGCTCGCCCGACCGCTGGCGACACACATGAACTGTCCGACGGAAGGATGTGATCGCCAGAGTGCACGACCACGTCAAGGACCGGATTCAGCGAGTTTTAGGTGAATGGACCGAGATATTTGAGTAATGCAACTGTCACTTATGTGCAATAAGTTGTCAGTCGACGATTTATACCGGGATCTTTCCCGTGCCTGACTTGAGTGGGGACGACCGTTGGCTGGTCGTTCGGTCGGTCGTCTCAGCGGACGACGTGCATTTGGTGTGCCGACCGCGTCTGGCTTCTCTGCGTTTGTGCCGACTTATAATTCGTCCGTGTTGTTTCACAGTGACTGGTTTTAGTATTGTGAGTTGTTGGTGGAATTGTTTTCCTGGATCCTGTGGTTTTGAATGAGCAGTTATTTTAATGCTGTATTTGGGAGGAGAGTTGCGAACGGAGATCAGGTCGGTTGAGGGCGCAGCAGCGAGCAGGTCCGTGCAGCGCGAGGGCAAGCCGGGGCCGCTGGCGGCTTGCTGCCGCTGCCGGATCGAGGTGGGGTAGCTGCGAGAGCGACGACTTCGCTGCACACCGAACCCTGGACGTTTAAGTTGAGTGAAGAGTTAACTGATAATGCAACCTCGACTATTCTGAGATCTCGCCTTTGGTCGGCGGGTTGTTGCTCCCAGGGACGTTGAGCCTGACGACAAGGAGTGAAGTGTTTCGAGGCGGTGAAATATTGCAGCCGTCTTTCTCTATTTGTTATTCATCATTGACTTTAATATTATTCATATTAGTGAAGTGCAACCAGCGGTATTTTCTGCCCTGTGGCCGCTAACGCCCCAGTTACCTGCCCTGGAGGTTAGCGTACTTTTCCAGCAGTGTACCTTTCCTCATCGTGTTGATGTTGTCCGACAGGGCGTGTAGTTAGACAGCCACTTGTATTGTACTTGGAATTTTTTTTGGGGGGGGGAGGGGGGGGGAGATCTACCTTGGTTCTAGGGTTTCCTACGGCCTTGGGTGTTTTCTGAAGACATAGTCCTGTCTGTCTCTTCGCAGTTGCCTAAAAATATTCCATCGTTGTACTGGTGATCGAACGTTAGACGGATTGGTTAGTCGGTCGGTGGGTCCTTAAGCTGCCCCTAGTTTGAGTTGCCATCCTGTTATGTGAGTTGCCTGTCTCATCTTACCTTATGTTTGAGTTACCTTCCCAGGCCGACCCTTGGAACACTTACTGAGAACAGCTTGTCCTGGTTCCTTAGATTGTGATGTTTGTTTTAAGGATATTTGTAATTTTCTAATTATTGTTAGTGTGGCCTTCAGCCGAGCAATGATTTCCCTTCTTTCGTGATAAGGCCTTCGGCAGTGTTAAAGTAAGTTTTTTAAGCAAACTTGTTTTAAAAGCAAGCTATTTATTTTAAAAGTGCTATTTGGAATTGTTCTAATTCAGGCCTTCAGCCGTTTGTTGTTTGAGGTTGCTGTTGGTTGCCTTCGGCACTAAAATTGTGGAATTTTTTTTCCTGTGCTAAGGCATTCATACAGTCAACTGTGTTTTTTAAGAGATTGTTTTAAAAATTTAATTTCTTTAAACAAAGTTTACGTATTTGTTGTGCAACCGAGAGTAACTGATTACGGCCCCACCCACAATCGTAACCTTATCCTGCTCTAGATATCAGTAAAACTCTTGCCAAGTTTATCGAAAATACCATCTTGTTTGATAACTAAATTTGCAATAATTGGCCCATTAGCTTATCACAGCAAGCGTTCGCTTGCTTATTACTATTGCACGGTTATTACTAGAGTGTATGTTGCCTTTTCAAGTGAAGTACCTGCTCAGTAATTTTGTGGCACCATTAACTGTCACCGTGTGTATTTCATTTAAGAGAACATAGTAGTATTATTTATAATCATGAGCTCTGCGGGGGGGGGGGGGGGGGGGGGAGAGTTGTGTGCTCGAGAAAGCGTTACGTTTGTTGTTACATGTATTTTCGTTTCTTAGTTTAGAAGTTTCCTGTAAACAGAGTGTTCATGATACGGCAGGTGACCCCTATTTGATAATATAATGCCTGGGGGCGTGTTGTGCTTTTTGTAATAGAATTTGTAATTCATAATATTTTCTGGATACAGCTATTTATTTGATGGAGAATTTTGTAATAAAGTGTTGTGAATTTAAAATGCACTCCAGCGTTTGAACGTGATTTTGTTCTTTCTCTTCTGTTCATGATTGTTTTGGGATGTATTTCATTTGTCTGAAATTTATTAATACACAGTATACGTACAGGTTAGTGTCTCGAAAGTTAAAAGTTTCCAGGTTATATTTCGTTAATGAAAGAGAGGGACAGTTCACCAGTAAGAAGGCAGCTAGTTTTTCTGAAGATTTTTTTCTGTAGAAGAAACTGATATTTTAAATTTCGTAGTAACATGTACTCTAAAAATTTTCCGTTAATAGTGCTTAGAGCCATTTTGTCTCGCAATTGACGTGTTTCACACAATTCTCGTCACCGATTACGATTCGATCCAGTAATTAATCACCACGTTTGTGGTAGACCTCCAGAAATGTCAACGTTGCCCCCATTCGCTGTTATTTATGGTGCTCTGTAAGCATTTTGGGCACCCATCGTGCTCAAAATTTGTGGTAGCCTAGCTTTTGAGTGACAGTTTCAAACAATAAAATCCATAAAACTTGTGGAAAAGAAAGCGAAAGCCCCGTTGTTCTGAAGCGACGGTTTTCACGAATCGTTTCATCAACTTTAGCGACAAGATCGTCAGTCACAATGCTCGGGGGTCCACTCTTCTCTTCATCATGAACGTTGGTTCGGCCATTTTTAAACCGAATGCACCATTTCCGGACGGAACATTCACTCATTACGTTGTTTCCGTGCACTTCACACAATTCACGATAAATTTCTATGGGTTTTAGGTTTTTTGCCAACAACAACTGTATCACAGACCGGACCTCACAACTGGCGGAATTTTCGATTGCAGCGCACATTTCAAATTAGAATATCACGGATGGATGCTGACTGAGCTGGCGAGCACGCACATACCAAAATATACGTGATCGGCGCGCGCCTAGCGGCGTCAGACGGAAACGTTCTCCACTTTCTGAATAGCCCTCGTAGTTTTATAAGTGAGCAACAGCACCTTAATCTACACATATTTCAAAAAAGTTCTTAAAATTTTTGTGGAAAAATCTTCTAAAAATTTGTAGAGTCCAATTGTAGCTGCTAATTCTCGTTTACTGTGGAATAAAGGTACAAGCGGTTCAGCGATAACAAATCGCATCTTCAAGTTAAATTTGGCTGTCTTACGTTAACCCATTCAACCAATACGATCTCCCAAAATTCTATAATGCACATATATTTGCACCATGAAGTTCAGTGGATGTTGAAAGATCCATCGATAACACTAAATTAACTATAATTATCTAAGATTATCGATGGATCTTTTATCACGTGTTGCGACTGCCTTTTGAATAATATGTATCTTAGCAACAGGTACCAATATTTCTACCTGTGTTTGATGCCTTCCAAACAATGGCCAACTTTGTATGAGCAAGGTCAGCAAATTCTATAATATAAGCTATAAATGTATAGAACGCTCTGCACATAGTAGTGACGTAATCTAGGAAAGCTTTGTAATAATTATTGTAAATAGCGGCCTCAGTGTGAACTGAAATACTGACATGGGTAGCCTAGTAGGGGCTACCTATAAAAACAAGTAATTATGATGATCTGCTTTGCATCTTGACCCTTTATCACTTTATCATCTGCTCTTGCCCATAGCTTATATAACTATAGCATTTTTGATTCATGCAAGTGTCTTACTGTAACGTCTTGTGACATGTTTTTAGCACTGACGAAAGCTACGCAAGAGTTGAAATCTATCTGGGTATAAAATAAACAGTTAGCGAGTACAAACAAGTGATTAGACTTTGAAGATCACTCAGTGCTGACTGGCCTCCGTTGACCTCTGCCTACAGCATCAGACGGATTGGGGTGTGCAGGTGTAAGCACTCGCTCCTTGCCGTCCCTTAATTTTTTATATGGTGTATATTTTCAGTCATACTTTTTACTAAAGAGAATTGGAATGTTTTTGGTTGGGGGATAGATAAGAGCTGTGATATCTGCCTTGTACCCATCCATGCCCCGGGTTGATTTAAACAAGACTTTATTGTTATTTATTTCGGTTTACTTATGCACCGAGTTGCCAGAAAGTGATGGGCCAGCGATATGCACATATACGGATGGCGGTAGTATCGCGTACACAAGTTATAAAAGAGAAGTGCATTGGCGTATCTGTCATTTGTACACAGGTGATTTGTTAGAAAAGGTTTTTGACGTTATCATGGCCGCACAACGGGAATTAACAGACTTTGAACGAGGAATGGTAGTTGCACCAAGACGCAAGGGACATTCCATTTCAGAAATCGTTGGGGAATTCAGTATTCCGAGATCGAGAATACCACATTTCAGGCATTAGGTCTCACCACGGACAACGCAGTGGCCGGTGGCCTTCGCTTAACGAACAAGAGCAGCGGCTTTCGCGTGGAGTGGTCAGTGTTGACAGTGAAGCAATACTAAATGAAATGACAGCAAACTATGTGGGACGTACGAGGAACGTATTCGTCAGAGCCGTGCGGTGAAATTTGGCATTAATAAGCTATGGCAGCAGACGACCGACGAGTACCTTTGTTGACAGAACATCGCCTGCAGCCCCTCTCATAGACTCGTGACCACCGGTTGGTCCGTAGGTGACGAACACTATGACCTGGTCAGATGAGTCCCTGACACAGCTGGTAAGAGCTGAGTAGGGTTCGAGTGTGGCGAACACTCCACGAAGCCATGGACCCATGTTGTCAACAAGGCACTTTGGAAGCTGGTGGTCACTCCATAATGGTGTCGAATGTATTTACATGGGAAGGACTGGGTCCTCTGGTCCACCTGAAGCGACCATTGACTGGAAACGGTTAAATTCTGCTACTTTGAGGCCATTTTCATTCATGGACTACATCTTATGGATGACAATGCGCCCTGTCACCGGGCCTCAGCTGTTCGCGACTGGTTTGGAGAATATTCTGGACAGTTCGACAGAATGATTTGGCTACTGAGGTCGCTCGATGTGAATCCCGTCTAACATTTTACGGGAGATAGTCGAGAGGTCAAATTGTCCACAGAATCCTGCACCGGCAACACTTTCGCAATTATGGATGGCTGTAGCGGCAGCATGGCTCAATATTTCTGCAGGGGACTTCCAACGGCCGTGGGGGATTAGCCGAGCGGTCTAGGGCGCTGCAGTCATGGACTGTGTGGCTGGTCCTGGCGGAGGTTCGAGTCCTCCCTCGGGCATGGGTGTGTGTGTCTGTCCTTCGGATAAATTAGGTTAAGTAGTGTGTAAGCTTAGGGACTGATGACCTTAGTAGTTAAGTCCCATAAGATTTCACTCACATTACACAATTGTAACGACTTGTGTCCATGCCTCGTTGAGTTGCTGCACTAAGCCGGTTCAAATGGCTCAAATGGCTCTGAGCACTATGGGACTTAACTTCTGAGGTCATCAGTCCCCTAGAACTTAGAACTGTTTTAAACCTAACTAACCTAAGGACATCACACACATCCATGCCCGAGGCAGGATTCGAACCTGCGACCGTAGCGGTCTCGTGGTTCCAGACTGTAGCGCCTAGAACCGCTCGGCCAAACCCGGCCGGCCAGTAAGAGGGAAAAAGGAGTTCCGACACGATATTAGGAATCCCGAGTTTTATCGCCTCCGTTCAGTATGAGCTTGGTTCACAATAATAATACTGGGTGATTCCGTGGTGATTGCGCAGACTTTCAGGGATGATGCGGAAGGGTAAATGTACCCATTTGAGGTAAGGGACGCTGATCCGAGAACGACAGAGTCGAAATTTGTAAGTGAAAATCGTTCTGATACCTCTGAAGCTGGACTTCTTCCATTGCAAGCTCTTTGCTTTACATATATTGGGCAGACGCATTATGAAGAAAAAGTATGTGTAGTGTATATGGGCTCTAAAGGGAATACTTTAAGAGCTGTGAGCTCTTTTTCATCTTTGCTGCTGTGGAACACATATCCACTACTGAAGACGTGATCATTGCACACAGCTTTTGGATGAGGCGTCTTATACACACTGTTAAAAAAACAGATCACATATTACTAGTGGAGGTCGTACTAGTCAAACCTAGAAGAGGAATTCACATAATTATATACCTGGAAACGAATGGAGGAAGTTAGTTGTGACTGATACCAGTCATTGTAGTGCAATGATCTGCTACGTCAGTCATTTGAGGATGAGCTGCCCATATACAATGTTAGCAGGAGACTATTACTCATTCCGAGCATTGAAGAAACTGCGTAGCAGAGACCAGCAATTCCGTGAGGGAAGTGATAGATGTGGTACTGTGTTACGGGCCAGTCGATGGCATAGTAATTTGAGAGTGGACAAGTTACTCTCTCACCTATTTTTTCATAAAGATACTGTTACAACGTTACACAACTTGAGCGAGACTCTTAACGGCCTGAGCAGGCGTTGATAGAGCCTGGTAGGAAACTAAAAGCATGAGGTATTTTGATGGTTCTTAGTTCATAGAAAAGGCATGTTGGAAGGTCAAAGCAAGTGGCGGCGAGCCCAACCCTCAGTAAATCTTTCCAGACAGAATCACAGCTGCACAGGGCACACAGAGCACCACCTAGTCGAGACAGGCCTACAGCAGGGCAATGCCACTATACCTACATTGGCGCCAGCCGAAGGTTGGGCTGGGAGTGATGCACTGAAGGGACGCGTCTACACAGGGGAGTCGTGAACCGGGCGTTGTGTGCAGCACCACACCTAATAAAAATTAACGTTTTCGCGTTCGCCGATACCGCAAATAGGCCGCCTCGGTCGTATAAGGAACTCTGGCGTCTGTGAAACGTTTAGAGATAGAATCTTTATGACATCTAGCTAGGACTAACACGCTCCAAGGCACTGGCGATTTAGATAAAGATCTTTAAGATTGATATATAAGTAACTATCAGCCTCGATTGCGGTAATGAAACCAACCTATACCTAGGTTTCAGCCCAAATAATTGAGCCTTCTTCAGAAGATATACCTGATTCTATATTATGTCTACGATGGCATGGTCTATAAATATAACTAAAACAGCCTGAATAGGCGTAGTCACATTTTAAAAATGCGGTGCATAGGTACTACACATTTTTAAAATGTTACTACGCCTATTCAGGCTGTTTTAGTTTTATTTATAGACTGTAACAACAACAACGCTATACTATTGTACATAGAATAATTCTTTTTCTTCTGAATTTCGATAAATTAGTATAATCGATGTTCTGATTTCATTTCTTTTTTGTTTCATGCAGTTGTGTTAAAGAAACTGTAAACAATTATCGATGTAAATTTTAATATTTATGTCAAATTTCAAGCAATGTTATAATAGACGTGAAGTTTAACTAATGTTGAAACTATTGTAAGATGTGAAAGTTGTAATTGCACACCTGGTTCATACGTAGGCAATGTATTAGGATATGTGGAATGCAAAACCTTTGGTGAATACCCTGTCTGTAGGAGAGCAGGAAAAGGTGGAGGTAGGCGAGCGCGGGAAAATGCACACGGGCGCGGTACGGCATAACGGGCTCAGCAGTAGTAGTCGGAGTTGGGCATCGGTCTAAGAAACACGTGCTGGACCGAGGAGGCTCTCCTGGAAAACGTGATTTCGTTGAGCCTCGGATGCGCCGTTTCCGACGCCTATACAGTATGGCCATATTCCATAGGCACTAAATGGAAAAGCATTGCGACGCTATGAAGAAGCAAAGTGCCGATACATCAAGAGCCATTGCTGTGATTGTATGTGTGCTCTGTGCCTCGCCATCTCGCCGCCCGCCAACCGCCACATCGATACAAACAGGTTGAAACTTTTAGCACTGTATTCGTGTGGACCAGTGTTACTTTTGTTACAAACTGTTCAATAACAATTTAAATTTTACCAGAACTGTCCTATCATTTAATCATCCTCACAACTAACCTAGACAGGGTCCTTTCCACATGTTGTGCAATCCGAGTGTCCCGAGATGAAGATTTAAAGTTTATGTTAATAATAATTACCTGCAGACCTATCTATGTTAGAACGATGTTTAAAGAACTTTGTTGTTAATGAATACATAGGTAAATAACATAGGTCTGACAAAGTTGGGAGATAATGTTGAAATTGGATTAGTAATGAAGTTTAATTATTTTAGACAAAAATAATGGTAGTTAAATGAGCAGGAAGTAAGACAAAAAGAGTAGTAACTCATATATTGGAAATCTTGAGTGCTTAACGACTTCAATAATCAAAATTTCAATACAGTGATCATAACAGTTTCAGGGTCCCCAACCCCAACCCCTTTCTTTTCTATTCATTTGAATTCTGAAGTGTACTGAACTGATTTGACCAGCAAAGTTAAAGTCAATATAAAACCAAAATTTTTCAGTGTTTAACCTTTTTCGAAATTGACATTGTATGTGTGTTTCGAAAGTGCTATTTCTAGGGTAACCTATGCCCGATTTTAATCAGACCAATAGACAGTACGAAGTTTGTAGTAAACATTATAGTGTATTGTTGTGTATTTATGGCTTGTCCACATTATTACAGAAAGTGAAATTATAAGTTCAGTAGATTTTCTGGTTCAAAAATTTACCATATTATGCAGTGTTATTACGTGTTGTTTTGTATGAACGTACATCAACTTGTACAGGGAAGAAACTTAGTTAATGCCTAATTAGGCTGGCGACCGTATTATTAACAATTTGGTAACATCTGCTGTGTTGTTTCTTGTTCGTCCTAACGTGTGGTTACACTCCGAAATTGCTTGACGTATCATTGTTTTTACTGAGTGGGTGTACGTCCGATTTGTCTCCATTCAGGTACACACGGTCAACATATGTACCAAAATCCTTTCTTATAAGGTGAAGACCGTCAACTTACTATAGTACAGGCTTTAAGAGTATCGTACGCCCGAGCGTAGTGTTACAAGACCATGCCCTCGTAGACATATTATAGAATCAGTTATATGTTCTGAAGAAGGCTCAATTACTTGGGCTGAAACCTAGGTGAAGGTTGGTTTCATTACCGCAATCGAGGCTGATAGTTTCTTATATATTAGGTTATCACGATTGCTGACTGGGCTGCAATGTTGAAAGTACTGAAATCTTTAAGATTGTATCTGTTCGCTTGTTCCCGTGGGAAGTGACGCGACTTCGGAGACAATCAACTTCTCCCTCTACGAAAACTTAAAAAAAGGCCGTTAATTGGCGTTTTTTTTCCAGAGATGCAGGTTTCTTAACCCTTGCGCTGGTTCAACATGAGTTTGTGCTGTCGTCTAGGAGGGGAGATTTAGTGCCGCTAAAGTCCTGTGATTGGCTCAAGACGGGGTGAAGTCAGTGTCGTGTTTTGCATAAATTACGTCAGTAGTTGTTTTTGGGAAAATAAGTATTGTCAGTAAACTAGATTTTGCATAAATTCTCAATCAATTTTTTGTATGGCTCCCTAACGTGTCAACTTTCAAATTTTTGACAACATTTCTCGTTGAGAATAGCAGTTTTTGTACTGCTTTCAAATAGATACAAGCAGTCTCGACTACAAAAAGAATTATTTTGTGGTAACCAGTTTCGGTCAGTTTTTGACCATCTCAAGACCTCATACCATGTGGTAGGCGGTGGTGACGAACGGAGCAGGTGTTATGACTACGTGAAAGTCAAATGCGTAAGTGCAACTGCAAGTGTGCGAAGAAGTTGCTGTAAGTATCAGCCATACTCTTCCACGGGCGGTTCCTCACGAGCACCGTAGGCAAAGTGTACAAGCTCTTCGTCCAGCAGACCACCGTGTCTGATTACAATTCGGCAAATGGCTTCCACAACAGAATGGTGAAAGTCTATAGTTCACAGCCTGCATTTTATTGACAGCTGAGGCAGAATTTACAAGAGATGGCCCAGTAAAGTAGTACAAAGCACGCGTGTAGGCAGATGTAAATCCTGGAGCTGTCATGGAGGTGAGGCATCGGGACTGTTTCAATAGTAATATATGGGCAAGAACTGTCGGTGACAGACTCAAAGGACCATACTCATAATAGCAGATTAACGGGTACTGTGTATCACCTATATCTGTGCGGCGACTTTCCAGCGCTGCTGGAGAACGTTACCCTCGAAGAAAGATAACGATTGTGCTTTGCGCACAACGGGGCGGCACACTCTTTTCTAAGCACCGTGTGACAGTACGTCACCACAACGTTCCATGAGCAGTGGAGTTGTCGAGATGGTGCGGTAGCATGGCCTCTCAGTTCAACGGACCTGAAGCCGTTGGGTTTCCCGCTATGGGGGCATTTAAATCCACTGGTAGTGAAAATGCGCAGACGCTCCAGGAGAGTGTGAACAATGCATGTGGCACAGTCGGAATGGAGCCATGTGTATTTGACAGAATGCATGATTGACTGCGAAGGAGGATTGAAGGACGTGACCTGATGCGAGGTAACCACATTCAGCACTGCCTTTAGTGTCTACCTCTAGGCAACAGACAGGTGGTCATGAGAGAAGAATAAACATTTACATTCGGACATACCGTTACAGGAACTTTTCTTCCAGTTTTGACTGATGCTACCTCCTGCAGGAATAGGCGACACTCTTTTTAAACACCCTGTATGAAAATTACTGTTTCTTATTTTTCGCAAGCGCTTGATAATTTTAACCAATTGACCCCTTTAAATCACATCACTTCTACTTTAGTAACACCTCATTACCGTTTTTCGTCTATATTACTAGTTAATACTCTTCCACTCGCCACGTTTTCTCTGCTTCATTTACCTTCTACATTACTCAGACGTTTTATATTAATTGGTATTTCACACAAATAATAACAAAAAAAAATTTTACAGTTCACACGAAATCACTTGTCAATGAAACTGCAGGCATTTTAACGCGGTCATTCCATTCAGCTGGCATAGGATAAATCACCATCCTCCTCATTTGGGTTATGAGACCACAAGGTTGCATCAGTGTTCCGAGCATGCTGCAAAACGTGCCTATTTATAGCTTCCCCAGAACTACCGAAGGGGTGCCGAGATAGGTTCCTGCCAAGTGCGCGGTGACGGATAGGGCGTAAAAACTGACCGAAAAGTGTTAAAGACAATTTAAGGGAGAGGTAAATAAGTTCTTCTACTCCTCTTTTCCGATCGTCTGCCTACGGGGGGGTAGCCTCTCTCTTGGCTCGCACCTGTAAATGCACAGTATCATCATCGTGTTGCTTCCGCAGTACTATTTCGTTCAAGTAACATAACAAAGAATCGAGTATTACCGAACAGATTAACTGTGCTAACGTGGTTTATGTGGCAACAGTACGCTTTATTCTCACAGCTCCCGCTTAATTTCAAGAATGTCGTTCTTGCTGCTAATGCCCTGTGGAATTGTAGTATCCTAAAGATCGACGAGCGATGCTGAAGCAAGTATGCTAGTTGACCGAAGGCTTCCGTATCATGCCAGTTTATTCCGACTGAGGACTAGAGAGAGAGACGCAACGGTGGAGGACGCAAGGAAGCTGAGATATTGACACAGTGGCAGGTAGTTAACGAAATATCTGCTACCCAGTTACGTGTGAAATAGCAAGTGACGAGCACTGGCAAGGTTTCCCATTTGGATACCTGGATATTTCTTCAAAGTATGGGTTCAGAGAGGTGTATTCAAATAGCTTAGAGCTTATTTATGACAATGTCTGGGATAGCACCTGATATGAACGCAGATTCAGCAGATTAAAGATGTAAAACTACTTCAGATCTAGTATTTAGCTATCTTCACAATACAATAAGAAACAGCTACTGAAGTTGAGCTCCGTAATTATTGAGTTTGAATCATTCAAAAGAAGAGAATATGAAGTAAAATTATAAATAAAACACAGTCCTGGAATACATATTTTGCGATCTGGTTCATTATATTCCCTTTTGTTTTACTTGTAATTAATAATTTATGTACGGTTCATAATCTATGAAGTGAAAATAAAATCTGTTCTTTGTAATGCATCATATTAAAACAAAATCACAGTAGCCACCATGACCAAAACTATATGGTTTTCTTTGTAGCAAGAACTCCGCAAACAGCAGCATTTTGGACCAATTTTATTAAGGCACTACAAGTTTCGTGTCTTGTAGTCGCGTCAACAGGTGCATATAAATAATAAAACATGGTAAATAACATGGTGAAGAATGTAGAAGGCGCAACCTTCTTGCACCTGGCGATGTGGTTTACAACCCACGAAACCGTAAGCCTCTTAACAAAATGGGTCCAAAATAGAGCTGTTTGTAGATTTCTTGCTACACTATATACTACCGCAGTTGTGTAAGCCCCGACCACAGAGTCGTTTGCAATATTCTACGGATTTCGTACTGCTTTCAGTTTACTTCTGAAAGTTTATATAATTTGTAATTTAATTACTGCAAGGATACCTTTAGTTTGCTGTGCAATATTTTTCATCAAACTAGTTTATGTAAGTAATGTTTTTCAGTAGTATGTCATTTTTATACTTTATTAAAATTTTATAAAATTTGCTAGATCTGTATTTTATAGCAGGGGGGGCCGTGGGGCATAAATATGACAGTCCTGCCAGAGACGCACTATCACCTCGGTACGGCTTCCCAATAGCTATACCCGCCTGAAATTGGAGGCTAGTAGCCTATCCTCTGTCATATGACCGTAACTGAATATGTTAAAATACCTAAATATGGAGAATTAATCCTTTGAAATTGGTAGCATTATTAATAAAATGATACTGTGGTGGAGAAACTTTTTCTACTGTCGTTGATAACAGCCACGGACAACTCACAACATACATGAACCGTGTCAACCTACCGTAAACAGATTCAGCGCAGCCTAGACGGGAAAAAACTATCACGAATGTTCACCACTAAGAATCAAAAACGACAAAGCGATTCCCGCAGTACAAACTTTCATAAGGTCAGTGACACACAAGACAGAAGAGAGGTCTGAGGTGAATTGTTTTGGGTTTAGCACACAGCTGGCCATCTGTGCGGTGCTCGAACGATTGACCGGTGTGTGTGTGTGTGTGTGTGTGTGTGTGTAGGGGGTGGGGGAGATGGTCTACCACTATCTGGACCTGAAGTCACGAGTATCGTTAGCAATTTACACAAAGAGAGTATCAAGATATATATTCGAGCAAATGAAGGGTAAATGGCTAAACGTATAGCAGAGCACGATACTTTGATTTAAAGAGCTCAGTGAGACGATTGTTTTGGTATGTATACATTGACTATGGGAAAGAAATATTTAATTAGTTATTGAGTGAATAATAATATGTAGGACTTTTTACACTAGCTGTAATAACATTAATACTAAATAAGCCGTATAGAAGATCGACATACCATCTCAAAGCGCTCATTGAGCAGATCAAATAAGTTACTCACATGTTTATTCGCCCACTTAATTAACAATATGGAACTGTCTGAATTTACTAATTAATCAAAGTCAGGACAACTAATTATACAAATAAGTCACACAAATTGCATATCACCAACTGTTGGGAAATGTAATCGCACATTATGAACAACATATAAATTGGAAGATTTCAATGTTTAATTGCCATTTTTGATTAATTAATTACATTATTTCATAGCCTCTCAGAGCTGCATAAATCTGGCTGACACCAGCAGAAAGAGCAGCTCATTTCCTGAAAGACTCATGAGTCACTTAAATGTATTCTCTAAATGCTGAAGGGCCAGTTAACTAAGACTAAAAATTGTTCTTATAATTTTAAAACTGGTTTTAATTTAGTTAAGATCGCAGGCCAAATATTTATAAGCAGTTATTATGATATATCACTTTAATCAACGTTTCAGTGCAAAAAAATTGTTTCCTACGGTTCGAATATGTAAGGATAAAAAGTTTTAATTCGGACTGGTGAATGTGTTTCTTATTTTCTTGTCGCCGTCGCGTATCAAAGGGGCAGCCATCTTGGTCTTTGGTCAGTCAGCTGGATGTACCGGGTGATCAAAAAGTCAGTATAAATTTGAAAACTTAATAAACAACGGAATAATGTGGATAGAGAGGTAAAAATTGACACACATGTTTGGAATAACATGGGGTTTTATTGGAACAAAAAATACAAAGTTCACAAAATGTCCGACAGATGGCGCTGTACAGCAAACCGTCAGTGACTGCGCATGACAATCGTGTACAAAAGGAGCTGTAATGAAAGAGAGAATCAGATATGCCAGCAGTCGCAGCATGTTGACGTCACCTGAAAAGGCGCTTTTAGTGAATCTGTATTATCTGAATGGGGAATGTGCTAGTTCAGCGTTACGATCCTATCGCCATAGGAAGGGGATTCGAACGGGTAGAGGTCCGTTGACAAATGCAGCTGTGGCGAGAATGATTTCGAAGTTCGAAGCCACGGGTTGTTTTGACGATAGACCCCGTAGTGGCCGACCGAACACAAGGCGTAATGCTGCTGAGACAGTTCAGGGAGAAATGGAGAGTGTAAAATGGCTCTGAGCACTATGGGACTTTCTATGGTCATCAGTCCGCTAGAACTTAGAACTACTTAAACCTAACTAACCTAAGGACATCACACAACACCCAGTCATCACGAGGCAGAGAAAATCCCTGACCCCGCCGGGAATCGAACCCGGGAACCCGAGCGCGGGAAGCGAGAACGCTACCGCACGACCACGAGCTGCGGACGAATGGAGAATGTAGCGGGTTCGTCTATGCAAGGGGAAGTCAGCGCTCGTGCAGTCACACGTCGCACCGGCATTCCGTACACTACTGTTTGGTTGGCACTTAGGCGTACCCTTCGATGCTATCCGTACAAAATCCATCGCCATCGTGAACTATTGCCTGGCGATTTAGTGAAGCGGAGGGCATTTGCTCGTGTGGGCGTTTCAAAAGATGGCGGGAGATGACGATTGGTTGAGTAATGTGTTGTGGACCGACGAAGCTCATTTCACGCTCCGAGGGTCTGTCAACGCCCACAACTGCGGAATTTGGGCTACCGAAAATCCTAGAACTGTCGTGGAAACTCCATTTCACGACGAGAAAGTCACGGTATGGGTTGGATTTACCACATCTACCGTTGTTGTGCCTTTTTTCTTCGAGGAAATGCGTGATTCTGGTTTTGTAACTGCTACCGTGGCGGGTGAGAGGTACGCCGATATGTTACAGAATCGCATCATCCCCAGCCTGGCTGATAAACACCTGCTGGAACGTACGATGTTTATGCAGGATGGCGCTCCACCCCATATGGCTAGACGCGTGAACGATCTCTTGAGCGCGTCAATTGGTGATGATCGTGTGCTCAGCCATCACTTTTGCCATCCTTGGCCTCTCAGATTCCCAGACCTCAGTCCGTGCGATTATTGGCTTTGGGATTACCTGAAGTCGCAAGTTTATCGTGATCGACCGACATCTCTAGGGATGCTGAAAGTCAACATCCGAAGCCAATGCCTCACCGTAACTCCGGATGTGCTTCACAGTGCTGTTCACAACATTACTCCTCGACTAAAGCTGTTGTTGAGGAATGATGGTGGACATATTGAGCATTTCCTTTGCTTTGTCTTACTTTGTTATGCTAATTATTGCTATTCTGATCAGATGAAGCGCCATCTGTCGGACATTGGACATTTTTTGAACTTTTGTATTTTTTTTTGGTTCTAATAAAACCCCATGTCATTCCAACATGTGTGTCAATTTGTACCTCTCTATCTACATTATTCCGTGATTTATTCGGTTTTGAAATTTATACTGACTTTTTGATCACTCGCTATTGCAAGAGGCAATACCTGTGTCACTCTGGACAGCAATTCAGCCACACGATATTCAAGTTTACAAAACTTTCGCGTCTGTGAGAAAATGGTCATAGCTACAAAAAAGTACAAGCACTATTTACTAAAATTTATAGCGATCTTATAACCACTACATAGCTGCTGAAGTCATATTTAAGTCGAAATAACGACAGCAATTAGAGGTCTTCAGCAGTCCATGGATGAAAGTGGGGAATTTATTAATAAATAGCTCAATCTTTGATTGTTAATAACTTTTTTGGTTGACATCATTCACAATCACGTAGTTGGTTGACATTATTTATACGCCACAACTTTGGATCCACCTAATAAATATTTTTGCTGATTATGTATATCGGTGGCAGTCAATTAAAATTTTATTGTGAGGGACAGACCGCCACTAGTGAGAACAAGACGCTTGCTACGTAAACATTCCAAAGATAATCGGTGGCCACATTGTAATTATTACCGTATTGTCCAGATCCTTTTATTTAGCCGTAGATATGGAGGCATTCGAGAAAGGAAAATCATAAGAATATGACAGTTACAATGTATGTGAAGAGTTTTAATTTATTAGTGAATAAACAACGATGTTGTTTCGATGTCAAGGAAATTAGAAAATAATCAGCTGATTTTTCATACGGAACAAAATAAACATCAGAAAAGTTAATGTTGAATAAAAGGTTAAGTTAGACAACAGCTTATTCTTTCTCTAAGTCGTTACAGTCCTCTCGCAATGGAATTTTTTTGAAAATACCAGGGATAGAACCAGAGTTTTCTATGGCAACAAGAAACGATAACTTAATACATGTAATAAAACAGGTATAATATAGTACGTTGTAATTGAATATTTAGGTAATACGTACTGCAGAGTTGTCAGTTGTCATATTAAATACCTGGAGTGGAGAATACCGAGAGTGGTGAGTTTGTTTACGTTGACTTCTTCCCGCATGGTGAAGAACTGATCCTTACCTGCAACGGAAGAGAGGGAAAAGTAAAAAAGTTATGATATTGAAACATTTTTCATTGCAAATCTACTAAGTGTCCTCCAAGGGGTACATGATGTTTTCTTTTTAAATAATTTCGCGATGTATCTGTTAACAGAAGGGCAGAAAATTATTTTAAATACTATGATCGTATATATACTTGAACACCAACGCAGATGAGCAAATCCTGCAACACTTTTATGAAGATGAATGCGCTGTCATCTATTCACAGTTATAAGGATTGTGGAGCCGTTACAACGTAAATTCAGGCAATGCTTCATCGACACAGTTTGGTAGTGGAGGATACACGCTTAATGTACAGAGAAAGTGGAAAGTAAAGTTAATTAGTGGCATATCATTTTGTTCAATTCCCTCGGTGTTCGTAATGGTATTATTAGCGTTGATTTATTATTAAAGGAGTATGTCGTCATTTTCTGTCATCTGCAGTGGTTTCTGAAATCAAATCTTGAATCTGTAGGCAAGCGTGACAGTGAAAGATAATGGATGAACGCTCCGTAGCCGACGATACCAATGCAAAAGTTGGTGGGACACGACGGTGAATGTAAGGATGCATTTGACCTGTTAAATGTAATGGAAAGCTTTTTTAGGATGAGAAGGAATTGTTCTATAAAAAAAAAATCAAGATTACACAGGAAGGGCAAAGGAAGGAAGACATAAGAAGTAGATACACATAAGCGAAAAAAATTCTGTAGCAAATGAGTCCTATTGGAACAAAAATCAATATTAAGCCGAAGAAGTTACTAAAGCTGTACATCTGAAGCACGAAACCCGACTCTCTTTCCGTTTTACACTAACTATAATTTATTGTTTAGTTTACATAAGGCAAGCCCCATCAGCAGATTTTTCAAATACACAGCTCCTGTGTTGGTTGTCCAGGGCTGCAGGTTCACGATGAAAAGGTCTTTCGTTGGTGGCGGCAGGAATTCATGGAAGGGCCAAGCCCAGCTTCAGCTTCACTTGCGGTTGACAGCAGCTAGATTTATTTTGGGAAAACATTTAAAATTTTCGTTTACATTGGAATGAAGCGAAAAGGCAGTTAACATTCACCAATAATCACAGAGCTCCAGAAGGTCTTAAAAATTTGTTTTGAAATTTATCTCTCCAACAAAATTGGAACAAGATCAAATTCAATAATCACCAAGCACCAGAAGGCTTAGAAATTGCGTTGATATTTTTGAGTATTACAACAAGTCCAAGATCAATATACAGAAGGCTTAGAAATATTCCCTTTTTAAAAAATAAAAAAATAGCAGAAACTGATCAAAATACTTTACAATTCTTCCAAAACCATTTAAGAGAGTAATGTTCCGCTCCAAAACAACAAGGCCACGGTAGTGGCTACCAAGAATACTACAAATGTAAAAACAGTGCAAGCAGGCCTGGAATTTGTTAACTGTCTGATTGCTTCAAACCTTACTACTTGCACAATTTTGGGGCTTGATTCCGGGAGGGGAAAGCAGGCAAGGGCAAATTTAACAAGAAACTTCCGCGGGGCAGAGTGTCGCAATGTTGAAGAAGCAGCAGTGATCAACGGCATTAGGATGCAGTGGCAATGGAAACCACTCCATTAAAGAAACACAATGTATATCAACACAACATGTGGCCTGTAATTGAAAATGTGTCATGATCATCTCTCCACCGGCAAAAGATTCTGGAGTAGTCCCCCATTTGGATCTCCAGGAGGGGACTGCCAAGGGGGACGTGACCATGAGAAAAAAATTGTTTCACCAACGAAAGAATAACGTTCTACGAGTTGGGTCGTGGAATGTCAGAAGCTTGAACGTGGTAGGGAAGCTAGAAAATCCGAAAAGGGAAATGCAAAGGCTCAGACTAGATATAGCAGGAGTCAGTGAAGTGAAATCAAAAGACAAGGATTTCTGATCATATGAATGTAGGGCAATATCAAAAGCAGCAGAAGATGGTATAACAGCAGTAGGAAGGTAGAGCAGTGGAGGTGTTGCTGTGAACAGCTCAGTGATAGGGTTGTTCTTATCAGATTCGAGAGCAAACTAACGCCGGAAACGATAATTCAGGTATATATACCGACGTCGCAAGATGAAGATGAAGAGATTGGGAAAGTATGTGAGGATACTGAAAGGACAATACAGCACGTAAGGGGAGATGAAAATCTAATAGTCATGGGGGACTGGAATGCAATTGTAGGGGAAGGAATAGAAGAAAAATATGGACTTGGACAAGGAATGAGAGAGGAGAAAGGATAATTGAGTTCTGCAATAAATTTCAAGTAGTAATAGCGAGTACTCTATTCAAGAATCACCAGAGGAGGTGGTATGCTTGGAAAAGGCCGGCTAATATGTGAAGATTTCACTTAGACTTCATCATGGTCAGACAGTAAGTCCGAAAGCATTGTGAGACATACCAAGGAACACATATAGACGCAGATCAAAATGTAGAAGCGATGAAGAGTAGGCTGAAGTTCAAGAGATTAGTCAGTAAGCATCAATACGCAGAGAAGTAGGGTACTGAAGTACTAAGGGATGAAGAGACTCGCTTGAAGTTCTCTAAGGCTATAGATAGAGCAATAAGGAATAGCTCAGTAGGCAGTACAGTCAAAGAGGAATGGACATCTCTAAATACGGCAATTACAGAATTTGCAAAGAAAAACATAGGTACAAAGAAGTTAACTGTGATGTAACTATGGGCAACAGAAGATAGACTTCAGTTGATTAATGAAAGAAGAAAGTACTAAAATGTTGAAGCAAATTCAGGAATACCGAAGTACAAGTTACTGAGAAAAGAACTAAATGGGAAGCGCAGGGAATCTGAGTTGAAATGGTTTATCGGAATGGATTTTCGGAAGGATTGACTCAGCATATAGGAAAGTCAAAACAATCTTCGGTGATATTAAAAAGAAGGTTGGTAGCATTCAGAGTGCAACGGGAATTCTGCTGTTAAATGCTATGGAGAGAGCTGAGTACATTGAAGTCCTTTGTGAGGGAAAAGATTTACCTGGTGTGATAGAAGAAGAAACAGGAGTCGATTTAGATGAGTAGGAGAACCAGTAGTGGAATCAAAATTTAAGGGAACTTTGGAGGACCGAGATCAAATAAGAGAGAAAGGATAGACATTATTCATCAGAATTTCTAAAATAGTTGGGGCACTTGGCAACAGAACACCTGTTCACGTTGGTGTGTAGAATGTATGAGTCTGGCGACATACCATCTGACTTTCGGAAAAATGTCATACACAGAATTCCGGAGACTGCAGGAGCTGACAAGTGCGAGAATTATCGGACAATCAGCTTAACAGCTCATTCACTCAAGATGATAACACGAATAATTCACACAAGAATGGAAATGAAAATTTAGGATGTGTTAGATGATCAGTATGGTTTTAGGAGAGGTAAAGGCACCAGAGAAGCAATTACGACGTTGCGGTTGATGATGGAAGCAAGACTAAAGAAAAATAAATGCACGGTCATAGGATTTGTCGATGTGGAAGAATTGTTAGACAAAGTAAAATGCTGCAAGACGTTCGAAGCTATGAAAAAAATAGGGATAAGCTATAGGAAGAGACGGGTAACATACAATATGTTCAAGAACCAAGAGTGAATAATAAAAATGGACAACCGGAAACTAAGTGCTCGGATTAAAAAGTGCGTAATACAGGCATATAATTTTTCACCCCTAGTGTTCAATCTCTACTTCGAAGAAACAGTGATGGAAATAAAGGTAAGTTTCAGGAGTGGAATGAAAATTCAAGATGAAGGGAATCAGTGATACGATTTTCTGATGACATTGCTATCCTGAATGAAAGAAGAATTACATGATCTGCTCAATGGAATGAACAACCTAACGAGTGCAGAATACGGACTGAGAGTAAATCGAAGAAAAACGAACGTAATGAGAAGCCATCACTCCAGGGTGAATGGCGGACAGTGGTGGGCTCGCGCGTGCCTGGCCGAAAGGCGAAGGTGGGATATGGCCGCATGGCAGCTGCCTTACCCCTTTCCAACAGGTACGGGGTGCTTCCTAGTGGTGATGACATCGTTTCCGAGCCACCACAGGATGCCTCGCCTGTTGGGCCAGTGGCCGATTCTCCGGCAAGGTCCCGACAGTCACAGAGGGCGGGCCTATTAGTTATAGGGAGCTCCAACGTTAGGCGGGTTATGGAGCCCCTCAGGAAAATAGCGGGTAGGTCGGGGAAGAATGCCAGTGTGCACTCGGTGTGCTTGCCGGGGGGTCTCGTCCGTAATGTGGAGGAGGCCCTTCCGGCAGCTATTGAACGCACTGGGTGTGACCGGCTGCAGATAGTAGCACATGTCGGAACGAATGACGCCTGCCGCTTGGGTTCTGAGGCCATCCTTGGTTCCTTCCGGCGGCTGGCTGATTTGGTGAAGACAACCAGCATCGCACGCGGAGTGCAAGCTGAGCTTAATATCTGCAGCATAGTGCCCAGAGTCGATCGCGGTCCTCTGGTTTGGAGCCGTGTGGAGGGTCTAAACCAGAGGCTCAGACGACTCTGCGACTATAATGGTTGCAAATTCATCGACCTCCGTTATTGGGTGGAGAACTGTAGGGCCCCCCTAGACAGGTCAGGCGTGCACTACACACCGGAAGCAGCTACTAGGGTAGCAGAGTACGTGTGGCGTGCACACGGGGGTTTTTTAGGTTAGAGGGACCCCCCCTTGGGCGAAACGATAAAATACCTGACGGCTTACCAGAGAGGACATTATCATCGTTGATAAAGAACGTCCGTCCTCAGAGACCAAAAACAGGAAAAGTTAACGTAATATTGGTAAACTGCAGGAGTATCCAGGGCAAGGTTCCTGAATTAGTATCTCTTATTGAAGGAAATAGTGCGCATATAGTATTAGGAACGGAAAGTTGGTTAAAACCGGAAGTGAACAGTAACGAAATCCTAGACACAGAATGGAATATATACCGCAAGGATAGGATAAACGCCAATGGTGGAGGAGTATTTATAGCAGTAAAGAATTCAATAATATCCAGTGAAGTTATTAGCGAATGCGAATGTGAAATAATCTGGGTTAAGCTAAGTATCAAAGGTGGGTCAGATATGATAGTCGGATGCTTCTATAGACCACCTGCATCAGCAACCGTAGTAGTTGAGCGCCTCAGAGAGAACCTGCAGAACGTCGTGAAGAAGTTTCGTGATCATACTATTGTAATAGGGGGAGACTTCAATCTACCAGGTATAGAATGGGATAGTCACACAATCAGAACTGGAGCCAGGGACAGAGACTCTTGTGACATTATCCTGACTGCCTTGTCCGAGAATTACTTCGAGCAGATAGTTAGAGAACCAACTCGTGAAGCTAACGTTTTAGACCTCATAGCAACAAATAGACCGGAACTTTTCGACTCCGTGAATGTAGAAGAGGGTATCAGTGATCATAAGTCAGTGGTTGCATCAATGACTACAAGTGTAATAAGAAATGCCAAGAAAGGAAGGAAAATATATTTGCTTAACAAGAGTGATAGGGCACAAATCGCAGAATATCTGAGTGACCACCATCAAACGTTCATTTCTGAGGAAGAGGATGTGGAACAAAAATGGAAAAAATTCAGAAACATCGTCCAGTACGCCTGAGATAAGTTCGTACCGACTAAGGTCCAAAGCGAGGGGAAAGATCCACCGTGGTATAACAATCATGTACGAAAGGTACTACGGAAACAAAGAAAGCTTCATCATAGGTTTAAGAGTAGTCGAATCATAGCTGATAAGGAAAAGCTGAACGAAGCGAAAAAGAGCATAAAGAGAGCAATGAGAGAAGCATTCAACGAATTCGAACATAAAACATTGGCAAACAATCTAAACAAGAACCCAAAAAAGTTTTGGTCATACGTAAAATCGGTAAGCGGATCTAAATCCCCTATTCAGTCACTCGTTGACCACGATGGCACCGAAACAGAGGACGACCGAAGAAAGGCAGAAATACTGAATTCAGTGTTCCGAAACTGTTTCACTGCGGAAAATCGTAACACGGTCCCTGACTTCAGCCGTCGCACGGACGCCAAAATGGAAAATATTGAAATAAACGATATCGGAATTGAAAAACAACTGCTATCACTTAGTAGCGGAAAAGCATCCGGACCAGACGAGATACCCTTAAGATTCTACAGTGATTATGCTAAAGAACTTGCCCCCTTTCTATCAGCAATTTATCGTAGATCGCTGGAAGAACGTAAAGTACCTAGCGACTGGAAGAAAGCGCAGGTCGTTCCCATTTTCAAGAAGGGTCATAAATCAGATGCGAATAATTATAGGCCTATTTCGCTTACGTCAATCTGTTGTACAATAATGGAACATGTTTTGTGTTCTCGTATTATGACGTTCTTAGATAATACAAATCTTCTTCATCATAACCAACATGGATTCCGCAAACAGAGATCATGTGAAACTCAGCTCGCCCTATTTGCCCAAGAAATTCACAGTGCCGTAGACACTGGCGAGCAGATTGATGCCGTATTCCTGGACTTCAGGAAGGCATTTGATACGGTTCTGCACTTACGTTTAGTGAAAAAAATACGAGCTTACGGAATATCGGACCAGGTTTGTGATTGGATTCAGGATTTCCTAGAAGAAAGAACACAACATGTCATTCTTAACGGTTCAAAATCTGCAGATGTAGAGGTAATTTCGGGAGTACCGCAAGGAAGCGTGATAGGACCTTTATTGTTTACAATATACATAAATGACTTAGTTGACAACATCGGTAGCTCCGTGAGGCTATTTGCAGATGACACGGTTGTCTACAAGAAAGTAGCAACATCAGAAGACTCGTACGTACTCCAGGAAGACCTGCAGAGGATTAATGCATGGTGCGACAGCTGGCAGCTTTCCCTAAACGTAGATAAATGTAATATAATGCGCATACATAGGGGCAGAAATCCATTCCAGTACGATTATGCCATAGGTGGTAAATCATTGGAAGCGGTAACGACCGTAAAATACTTAGGAGTTACTATCCGGAGCGATTTGAAGTGGAATGATCACATAAAACAAATAGTGGGAAAAGCAGGCGCCAGGTTGAGATTCATAGGAAGAATTCTAAGAAAATGTGACTCATCGACGAAAGAAGTAGCTTACAAAACGCTTGTTCGTCCGATTCTTGAGTATTGCTCATCAGTATGGGACCCTTACCAGGTTGGATTAATAGAAGAGATAGACATGATCCAGCGAAAAGCAGCGCGATTCGTCATGGGGACATTTAGTCAGCGCGAGAGCGTTACGGAGATGCTGAACAAGCTCCAGTGGCGGACACTTCAAGAAAGGCGTTACGCAATACGGAGAGGTTTATTATCGAAATTACGAGAGAGCACATTCCGGGAAGAGATGGGCAACATATTACTACCGCCCACATATATCTCGCGTAATGATCACAACGAAAAGATCCGAGAAATTAGAGCAAATACGGAGACTTACAAGCAGTCGTTCTTCCCACGCACAATTCGTGAATGGAACAGGGAAGGGGGGATCAGATAGTGGTACAATAAGTACCCTCCGCCACACACCGTAAGGTGGCTCGCGGAGTATAGATGTAGATGTAGATGTAGATGTAGCTGAAATGAGAAGAGCAAGAAAGGTAACATCAGAACTGATGGTCACGAAGTAGATTACGTTTAGGAATTCTGCTACCTAGGCAGCAAAATAAACAATGAGGAACGGGGCAAGGCGGACATAAAAAGCAGGTTAGCATTGGCAAAAAGAGAATTCCTTTCCAAGAGAAGTCTACTAGTATCAAAAATAGGCCTTAATATGAGGAAGAAATTTCTGATAATGTGCATTTGGACCGCAGCGTTGTATGGTAGTGAAACACGGACTGTGGGAGAAGGAAACAGAAGAGAATCGAAGCTTTGAGATGTGTTGCTACAGACGAATGTTGAAGTTTAGGTGGACTAATAATAATAATGTCGTGTGACGAGGGCCTCCCGTCGGGTAGACCGTTCGCCTGGTGCAAGTCTTTCGATTTGACGCCACCTCGACGACTTGCGCGTCGATGGGGATGAAATGATGATGATTAGGACAACACAACACCCAGTCCCTGAGCGGAGAAAATCTCCGACCCAGCCGGGAATCGAACCCGGGCCCTTAGGATTGACAGTCTGTTGCGCTGACCATTTTTTTTTTTTTTTTAATTGATCTCATATGGTTCATTGTATCTGCTCGGGGCGGACGTCGCAAGACACCCATTTCAGTTCGTTGTTGATCCATTGACTCAATTTTTTTATTACAGAGGGCATGTTACCCTCTGACCGAACACGCTTAGTTACCGTGCCGGCTACCACTCGGCTACCGGGGGCGGACATTAAGTGGACTGATATGGTAAGGTAAGGAATGAGGACTTTCTGCGCAGAATCGGAGAGGAAAGCAGATGTGGAAACAAGGACAAGGGGTGGGATGACAGGACATCTGTTAGGACGTCAGGAAATTACTTCCAAGGCACTAGAGACATCAGGGCGTGATTTCCATGATACCAGAGGGCAAAAACTGTTGAGCAAGGCAGACTGGAATACATTCAGCAAATAGTTGAGCAAGTAGGTTGCAACTGCTACTCTGAGATGAAGAGGTGGGCCAAGGAGAGGAACCTACATCTACATCTACATCCATACTCCGCAAGCCACCTGACGATGTGTGGCGGAGGGTACCTTGAGTACCTCTATCGTTTCTCCCTTCTATTCCAGTCTCGTATTGTTCGTGTGGGTTCTAATCTCTGATTTTATCCTCATGGTCTCTTCGCGAGATATACGTAGGAGGGAGCAATATACTGCTTGACTCCTCGGTGAAGGTATGTTCTCGAAACTTCAACAAAAGCCCGTACTGCGCTATTGAGCGTCTCTCTTGCAGAGTCTTCCACTGGAGTTTATCTACCATCTCCGTAACGCTTTCGAGATTATTAAATGATCCTGTAACGAAGCGCGCTGCTCTCCGTTGGATCTTCTCTATCTCTTCTATCAACCCTATCTGGTACGGATCCCACACCGGTGAGCAGTATTCAAAAAGTGGGCGAACAATTGTACTGTAACCAACTTCCTTTGTTTTCGGACTGCATTTCCTGAGGATTCTTCCAATGAATCTCAGCCTGGCATCTGCTTTACCGACGATTAATTTTATATGGTAATTCCATTTTAAATCACTCCTAATGCCTACTCGCAGATAATTTATGGAATTAACTGCTTCCAGTTGCTGACCTGCTATATTGTAGCCAAATGATAAAGGATCTTTCTTTCTATGTATTCGCAGCACGTTACACTTGTCTACATTGAGATTCAGTTGCCATTCCCTGCACCATGCGTCAATTCGATGCAGATCTTTCTGCATTTGCGTATAATTTGTCATTGTTACAACCTCTCGATATAACACAGCTTCATCCGCAAAAAGCCTCAGTGAACTTCCGATGTTATCCCCAAGTTCATTTACGTATATTGTGAATAGCAACGGTCCTGCGACACTCCCCTGCGGCACACCCGAAATCTCTCTTACTTCGGAAGACTTCTGTCCATTGAGAATGACATGCTGCGTTCTGTTATATAGGAACTCTTCAATCCAATCACACAATTGGTCTGATAGTCCACATGCTCTTACTTTGTTCATTAAACGACTGTGGGGAACTGTGTCAAACGCCTTGATGAAGTCAAGAAACACGGCATCTACCTGGGAACCCGTGTCTATGGCCATCTGAGTGTCGTGGAGGAATCCACGGTGGGCCGTATCAAACCAGTCAGAAGGCTCATTTAAAAGAAAAGTATCAAAGATAACTGCAATAAAACGATAATTCTTCGCCAGAACCTTACACATATTTAAACAGGAGCGTAGTATTTAAACACAAGATTAATGCAGTTTAATTATAACAACTTGCCTCTACAAATCCAACACTCTGACAACGTTAGGAATTATTGCTGGTTCAAAAATTTCACTAGATGCAAGTATTGCACCTTACTAATATAGGGCGCTTATTAACAGTCTGTAGCGTCCGCTACATGACAGCCTTCTCCCTGTGCTGCAAAGCCGGCCGTAGTGGCCGAGCGGTTCTAGGCGCTTCAGTCTGGAACCGCGTGATCGCTACGGTCGCAGATTCGAATCCTGCCTCGGGAATGGATGTGTGTGATGTCCCAGGTTAGTTAGGTTTAAGTAGTTCTAAGTTCTGGGGGACTGATGACCTCAGATGTTAAGCCCCATAGTGCTCAGAGCCATTTGTACCATTTTTTGTGTTGCAAGGCTAATGGACACCGCACTGGAAGGCCAATGTAATTCTAAAACACAATTTAAAAAATGTTTAACTACTCTCCGCAATAATTGCCCTACCTATCCCAGTAGGACTCTTATTAATTGGAGCCCTCTACAGGTTCACCTAAAAACAATACCACAAGCTACTAGTACCAAAACAAGTCCTGTGCAGCAAACGGTACGAATTGCGAGTAATCAGAGTCGCACAGAACCCAGAAGCGGTGAAAAGACCCAATACACGTCGTCCGTCCGCTGACAACCGACCGACCGACCGACCGACCGACCGACCGACGATCGTTCCTGATGATATCACAAGCAAGGGAAAAGATTGCAAGAAAATAGACAACTGACAGCGCTATAGATAAGAGATCACTACGACGGGCGGCAGCACAATGAGCCACGGCGGCGACCGCAACATACTTTCGATGGAGAACCGATAGTCCTCAACCTCTTGCGGAATCGAGCCTTCCCTTACAATGGGCCAACCGTAGTTCAAAAATGGTTCAAATGGCTCTGAGCACTATGGGACTTGACTTCTGAGGTCATCAGTCCCCTAGAACTTAGAACTACTTAAACCTAACTAACCTAAGGACATCACACACATCCATGCCCGAGGCAGGATTCGAACCTGCGACCATAGCAGTCGCGTGGTTCCGGACTGAGCGCCTGAACCGCTAGACCACCGCGGCCGGCCCAACCGTAGTCCCAACCGCTTCAGCTCGGAGTTCCATCTTCCTCCCAGCGCTGTCTAAACAAGACTCGCACGCCGCGACAATTCGGTCCACAGGCCGCGGCGTGGCGGCAGCGCCACCGGACGACCAGAGGAGAAAGCAAGCAGTGGAAGTTGCCTGAAGAGAAATCGATAGAGCAGACAAAGCTCACGCGGTTCTCTAGTGTCTTTGAAGTGATGGTAATACTATAAACAACAAACAAAAACTTCAGGTAACGTTTGTTTATTATTGTTCATTAGGGTAAACAATAACACGAGTACGGTTCACTGAAATATCTCGCTGCCTCGTGTTGCCACCTTCGTCCCAGGAAGAAACAACACAACGCCATACGTACATCTGTAGCTGTCAAAGCGTCAGCCAGTGTCAAGACTGTCTCCACAACTGCCAGAGCGTCCAGTTTCTGCTGACACTGCTGCACCTATTCTAGCAGCTTCTGACGTCAATATAATGGAGTCAACAACCCCTGCATCAGTATTACCACGTTTATTATGAATCAAGTTTAATTCGATTTTAAGTTATAAAAGCTTTCTAAAAGAATAAAAGTACAACACTGTTATAAGGCAGTGAACACATTGTCTGTCGTGGGGCGATCACTCTGTTTTTAAAATAACTGAAAAGCCACGATCGCTTCAATATCTTTTACTAGATGACCGGTTTCTGCACTCTGAATGTGCCATCGTCGGATCTGTGAAGGTATAACATAACAGGTTTGAGGGAGGGCTTACATGAGTTAACTATATACAGGGCGTTTCAAAAATGACCGGTATATTTGAAACGGCAATAAAAACTAAACGAGCAGCGACAGAAATACACCGTTTGTTGCAATATGCTTGGGACAACAGTACATTTTCAGGCGGACAAACTTTCGAAATTACAGTAGTTGCAATTTTCAACAACAGATGGCGCTGCAAGTGATGTGAAAGATATAGAAGACAACGCAGTCTCTGGGTGCGCCATTCTGTACGTCGTCTTTCTGCTGTAAGCGTGTGCTGTTCACAACGTGCAAGTGTGCTGTAGACAACATGGTTTATTCCTCAGAACAGAGGATTTTTCTGGTGTTGGAATTCCACCGCCTAGAACACAGTGTTGTTGCAACAAGACGAAGTTTTCAACGGAGGTTTAATGTAACCAAAGGACCGAAAAGCGATACAATAAAGGATCTGTTTGAAAAATTTCAACGGACTGGGAACGTGACGGATGAACGTGCTGGAAAGGTAGGGCGACCGCGTACGGCAACCACAGAGGGCAACACGCAGCTAGTGCAGCAGGTGATCCCACAGCGGCCTCGGGTTTCCGTTCGCCGTGTTGCAGCTGCGGTCCAAATGACGCCAACGTCCACGTATCGTCTCATGCGCCAGAGTTTACACCTCTATCCATACAAAATTCAAACGCGGCAACCCCTCAGCGCCGCTACCATTGCTGCACGAGAGACATTCGCTAACGATATAGTGCACAGGATTGATGACGGCGATATGCAAGTGGGCAGCATTTGGTTTACTGACGAAGCTTATTTTTACCTGGACGGCTTCGTCAATAAACAGAACTGGAGCATATGGGGAACCGAAAAGACCCATGTTGCAGTCCCATCGTCCCTGCATCCTCAAAAAGTACTGGTCTGGGCCGCCATTTCTTCCAAAGGAATCATTGGCCCATTTTTCAGATCAGAAACGATTACTGCATCACGCTATCTGGACATTCTTCGTGAATTTGTGGCGGTACAAACTGCCTTAGGCGACACTGCGAACACCTCGTGGTTTATGCAAGATGGTGCCCGGCCACATCGCACGGCCGACGTCTTTAATTTCCTGAATGAATATTTCGATGATCGTGTGATTGCTTTGGGCTATCCGAAACATACAGGAGGCGGCGTGGATTGGCCTCCCTATTCGCCAGACATGAACCCCTGTGACTTCTTTCTGTGGGGACACTTGAAAGACCAGGTGTACCGCCAGAATCCAGAAACAATTGAACAGCTGAAGCAGTACATCTCATCTGCATGTGAAGCCATTCCGCCAGACACGTTGTCAAAGGTTTCGGGTACTTTCATTCAGAGACTACGCCATATTATTGCTACGCATAGTGGATATGTGGAAAATATCGTACTATAGAGTTTCCCAGACCGCATCGCCATCTGTTGTTGACAATTGTAACTACTGCAATTTCGAAAGTTTGTCTGCCTGAAGATGTACTGTTGTCCCAAGCATATTGCAACAAACGGTGTATTTCTATCGCTGCTCGTTTAGTTTTTATTGCTGTTTCAAATATACCGGTGATTTTTGAAACACCCTGTACATTGCAGTTATTACAGAACCACATACCTGAAACGTGGATTAACATTTATAAAACCATATGGACATCATGGCACATGAGACAGACCATCTTATAAAAATCATTGTCACAACCAATTAAAAATAATAAAATACTGCTCTCATGGTTTTTTCCATAAAATATAAAACTGAAGTCACCAGGTAAAACTACCACTGCCCACCTAACACTGGTCGGTATCATCACTGCCCTATTCCTCACAGGCTTACCTGCTGTGATTCCAGCGGTTCACAACCGGCCATCAGATAGCGCTGTCCAAGCAGCGCACACACAGTCCCACAGTATAACCACTCTTTACTACTAAAACACAACTTTACTATAACTGCTTGTCACATACCCATGCAAAGCCCACATTTGCGCATACATTTCCTGTACATACTATAAAGCACATTTTTATCAGATGGTCTGCCTCATGTGCCATGATGTCCATATGGTTTTATAAATGTTAATCCACGTTTCAGGTATGTGGTTGTGTAATAACTGCAATGTATATTGTTAACTCATGTAAGCCCTCCCTCAAGCCTGTTATGTTATGCCTTCACAGATCCGATGATGGCACCTTCAGAGTGCTGAAACCGGTCATCTAGTAAACGATATTGAAGCGATCGTGGCTTTTCAACTATTTTAAAAACTGTGATAAGGGTTCCAACGTTGTCCGCCAACAGATACCGCAGAGGACTGGTTATCAGAGTGCCAGCAGTGTTTACCCTTTAACAGGGAAGGCTCACAGCCAGCAGGCTCTGAGTGGTGCAAACGTGTGAAGCAAGCGAGCAGCCAACCATCACACGGCGACGCCCTCGTCCTTCCTGCAACCAACTGAGCGAGTTCTAAAACCGTCACATTGTGGCCTTCCGAGTGGCGGAACGGTCCTTCCGGAGAATTGCAATGCAAGCTGGACGTGCTGCGTCATGTATGCAGTGAAAAGAAATGGCTCTGAGCACTATGGGACTTAACTTCGTTGATCAGGGAGTCCCCTAGAACTTACAAGGGAACCTCCGCATCGCACCCCCCTCAGATTTAGTTATAAGTTGGCACAGTGGATTGAAAAACTGAACACAGTACAATCGAGAAAACAGGAAGAAGTTGTGTGGAACTATGAAAAAAATTAGTAAAATATACAAACTGAGTAGTCCATGCGCAAGATAGGCAATATCAAGGAGAATGTGAGTCAAGTAGCGCCGTGGTCCCGTGGTTAGCGAGAGCAGGTACGGAACAAGAGGTCCTAGGTTCAAGTCTTCCCTTGAGTGAAAAGTTTAATTTTTTATTTTCAGTTTATTTGACAAACTCTTATGTTTTCATCACTTTTTTGGGATGATGATCACATACACGAGAAAACCTAAATCGGGCAAGGTAGAAGAATCTTTTCACCCATTCACCAAGTGTACAAGTTAGATGGGTCGATAACATATTCCTCTCATGTGACGCACATGCCGTCACCAGTGTCGTATAGAATATATCGGGTATGTTTTCCTGTGGAGGAATCGGTTGACCTATGACCTTGGGATCAAATGTTTTCGGTTCCCATTGGGGAGGCACATCCTTTCGTCTACTAATCGCACGGTTTTGCGGTGCGGTCGCAAAACACAGACACTAAACTTATTACAGTGAACAGAGACGTCAATGAACGGACGGACAGATCATAACTTTGCGAAAATAAAATTTTCAGTCGAGGGAAGGCTTGAACTAAGGACCTTTCGTTCCAGAGCTACGCACGCTAACCACGGGACCACGGTGCTCCTGAGCTTACATTCTCCAGAATGTTGCCTATCTTGCACATGGACTACTCAGTTTGTATATTTTAATAATTTTTTTCATAATTCCACACAACTTCTTCCTGTTTTCTCGATTGATCTGTGTTCAGTTTTTCAAGGCCTATCCACTGTGCCAACTTATAACTAAATCTGAGGGGGGTGCGATGGGGAGGTTCCCTTATTAGAACTACTTAAACCGAACTAACCTAAGGACATCACACACATCCATGCCCGAGGCAGGATTCGATCCTGCGACCGTAGCGGTTGCGCAGTTCCAGACTGTAGCGCCTAGAACCGCTTGGTCACTCCAGCCGGCCTTATGCAGCGATTCCGGTATCAGTGGTCACGTGAACATTCTCACACCTGTAGACGAGGTTCTGGTCGTCCACGCTGCGCAGACGCCCGCCACGATCGTGATATTGTAAGGGCAGCAAGTGCAGATCGTACAGCCACCACAACACAGATAAGAAGGTTTGTGAGTTCAGACGTGTCAACACGAACTGTTGCGAAACGATTATTAGCAGTGCGACTAGGCGCACGCTCAACTCTAGCCTATACTCCACTCACGCCATAGCATCGACGTGCAAGGCCAGCCTACTGCCGTCTGAAGATCTCTTGGAAGATGGAATGGCGCGCCTTGGTCTTCCCAGCTGAAATCAGATACTGTCTACACACGAGTGATGGTCGTTTGTGCGTGGGATGTAAACCTGGCTAATGCTGTCTCGTAGTGCGTATTAGTCCAATACACACTGGTCCCAAAAAATGGTTCAAATGGCTCTGAGCACTATGGGACTTACGAGGGGCATTCTAGTTCTAAGGCCTCCGATTTTTTTCTCTGGACTGGAAAGAGATAGATACATGCGCATTGTTTTAAAATGAGGCCGCGTTCATTGTCAATACGTCCCAGAGATGGCAGCACCGTACGGCAGATGGAATTTTACCGCCAGCGGCGAGAATGATAACTGTTTTAAATACTTAAAATGGCGAAGTTTTCCTTACTTGAACAGCGTGCAATCATTCGTTTTCTGAATTTGCGTGGTGTGAAACCAATTGAAATTCATCGACAGTTGAAGGAGACATGTGGTGATGGAGTTATGGATGCGTCGAAAGTGCGTTCGTGGGTGCGACAGTTTAATGAAGGCAGAACATCTTGTGACAACAAACCGAAACAACCTCGGGCTCGCACAAGCCGGTCTGACGACATGATCGAGAAAGTGGGGAGAATTGTTTTGGGGGATCGCCGAATGACTGTTGAATAGATCGCCTCCAGACTTGGCATTTCTGTGGGTTCTGTGCACACAATCCTGCATGACGCCCTGAAAATGCGAAAAGTGTCATCAAGGTGGGTGCCACGAATGCTGACGGACGACCACACGGCTGATCGTGTGGCACGTTGCCAAGCAATGTTGACGCACAACGACAGCACGAATGGGACTTTCTATTCGTCGGTTGTGACAATGGATGAGACGTGGATACCATTTTCCAATCCAGAAACAAAACGCCAGTCAGCTCAATGGAAGCACACAGATTCACCGCCACCAAAAAAATCTCGGGTAACCGCCAGTGCTGAAAAAATGATGGTGTCCATGTTCTGGGACAGCGAGGGCGTAATCCTTATCCATTGCGTTCCAAAGGACACTACGGTAACAGATGCATCCTACGAAAATGTTTTGAAGAACAAATTCCTTCCTGCGCTGCAACAAAAACGTCCGGGAAAGGCTGCGCGTGTGCTGTTTCACCAAGACAACGCACCCGCACATCGAGCTAACGTTACGCAACAGTTTCTTCGTGATAACAATTTTGAAGTGATTCATCATGCTCCCTACTCACCTGACCTGGATCCTAGTGACTTTTGGCTTTTTCCAACAATGAAAGACACTCTGCGTGGCCGCACATTCACCAGCTGTGCTGCTATTGCCTCAGCGATTTTCCAGTGGTCAAAACAGACTCCTAAAGAAGCCTTCGCCGCTGCCATGTAATCATGGCGTCAGCGTTGTGAAAAATGTGTACGTCTGCAGGGCGATTACGTCGAGAAGTAACTCCAGTTTCATCGATTTCGGGTGAGTAATTAATTAGAAAAAAAAAATCGGAGGCCTTAGAACTTGAATGCTCCTCGTAATTATGAGGTCATCAGTCTCCTAGAACGTAGAACTACTTAAGCCTAACTAACCTAAGGATATCACACACATCCATGCAAGAGGCAGGATTCGAACCTGCGACCGTAGCGGTCATGCGGTTCCAGACTGTAGCGCCTAGAACCGCTCGGCCACTCCGGCCGGCCACACTGGTCCCAACCCGGGCCTTGCGGTCCGGGGTGCGATAGGCACTCTCGTGTGCAGGATGTTGTTAGACGCTTACTTCTTCCGTTTTGCAATACGAAGACGATGTGTTGTTCCAACAGGTTCATCCTCGCCCCTATACTGCCCGTGAAACTAAACAAGCTTTGCAATTCCTGCAGCAACTTCCCTGGCAAGCGCGATCTCCGGACTCGTTTCCAATCGAACACATGTGGGATATGATGACATGAAAAGTGACTCGTCCGATTCGTCAAAACAACTTATACAGAATTACGCGAACTGGTCGAGCAGGTAGGAATTGACTAGATGACAGATCAGCGCCGGCAATGTCACCTGTGGAGGCTACACAACGTACTAATTACGTTAATTTTGGGTGTTTCAGCATGGGTCGATACCTGGTACCTCAGAGCCCCTTGCGCTATTGATCTGTAGATGTAATCATTTCATTTACTCCATGTGCTCTGTTGCAACAATAAATCTTGAATGAATTGGAAACCTCTAAAAGGGAGTACCTATTTTTTTTCCGTCAGTGTAGACTGAAGAAACATATAACACGTCTCGAAATCATGTGTAGCAAATGAAGTATCGACCGGAAATTTACAGTTCAGTGTCTCTGGCTTCAGAGCTGACACACACAGTGATTACGGTTACTACAAGCCACACCACAAGTTGGGAAACGGGGCCAAATTTCTAGTAGTTTACTGTCGAGTTGAGATTTTCACAAATATTTTATTCGTATCTTACAGAAACTAGTAGTTGCGGCTAAAGGCAATCAAGTAATTTATAGCAATACAACAATTAAAAAAATTAAAAAAAACACAGAAGCTAGCAGTACGGCAATAAACAACCTTTTAAAACACGCCGCTAACGGCAATCAAGTAATTTATAGCAATACAACAGTAATTTTTTTAAAAAAAAAACACAGAAGCTAGCAGTATGGTAATCAACTACCTTTTAAACACGGCGCTAACGCCAATCATAGTAATTTATAGCAATACAACAATTTTAAAAAAAATTTAAAGAACATTAGTAAACAGGCTACTAAAGTAAACACAGAACTTTGTTAATAAAGCACGATGAGGTAGTGAAGCTACCAACACCACAAAAAAATGGTTCAAATGGTTCTGAGCACTATGGGACTCAACATCTTAGGTCATAAGCCCCCTAGAACTTAGAACTACTTAAACCTAACTAACCTAAGGACATCACACACACCCATGCCCGAGGCAGGATTCGAACCCCGCGGTTCCGGACTGCAGCCCAGAACCGCTAGAACACCGCGGCCGGCCAACACCACAATTAAAAAAAAAATTAAACAGGTCTCAGCAAACACAAGATTAATGGCAATAAAAGGAATTTACAAACTTGGAGGAATTAAAAAAAAAATTTAAACAAAAGTGTCCTGGAATATCATTAGAACATAACAGATATGGCGGACCCGTGTAATGTGGCCACAAGTCACCCACTCAGGGATGCTCAGGCTAGACAGAATACTGACCAATTTAAATACGCCCGTAAACAGAATTCCCACTCTCAGGCTGGTCACTGCACCGACTTTTAGCCGGCGAAAATTTGTTATAAGATGGCTTAACTCGCTGACAGAATTAGAGCTAACCTCGTGCAAGGAAACATTACACTACACACTCCTGAATGAGCGACCACATGATCAACCAACAAGAAGCATGAATTTACTCATAACCCACGACAGAATAGGGAAACAATTAAACTGCCAAAACTACACCTCCGATCGGACAGTAACGAGAGGAGGAGGAAAGATCACTGTCTTCAATTACACCGGTGCCAGGGACAGGTAACCCGGTCGCCGGAGGCCACAAGGCAGAAGAGACGGTGGTTACTCAATTACTTAATTATTAGACCTTCCACGAACTTAGCTTGCAATTATGCTCGAAGAGGCAGTACACGACCCCCTATGGCAAGGATCCTCACATCCGACCGCGCACGCGTCGCCAGTGTACCCAACACGCTACGGTCACGCGACAACACGCTGTGTCACCGGAGTTCACGTCTTCTCTGCAACGTTGACGGGTAGTGACCGCTCCTTCATGTTAGGTGTCTCCTTTTTGAACTCCAGTATTGAAATGCAGGATTTAAAGAAGCTTGTTAACGTCCCACCAAGGTGAAATGATCAGCAACTACTCGTGGGGCGATTCCGTATACAACCAACACCTCTTCCGTCAACTTGACCCGTTCGTTACATACAACCGACATACATCACGTGGCGACTCGGTGCAACCGACCACGCCTGCTTCGCGCTGGGGAGCCCCACTACCCTCCCGCGTCCACCACATTCTCTCTGCGCGCAACTCCCCCCCCCCCCCCCTACTTCCGCACCCCCGCACCAGGTTACAACCGGTCATAGACCTCACTTCCTCCATAGCAGTTTCCCGGAAGCAAAAACGCAGATATCGATAGCAGAGGGAAAAGACAACCAACCAGCCACTTAATGACAGACAACATACCAAACAAACATGTCAGGGGAAGTAAAGGAAAACCAATGCGATCTAAACAAAAGGTGTAGCACGAGTCGATACACGGCTCAGTACTATAAGGCGGATGCTGTACACAGGTGATGTTGGATTAGACAGAAATTGCGTGACTTGATTTGCGGCGTGAGGCCACGCATTGTCACAATGAAATCGCTACCCATAACGATAAAGTTCTGGCCCTTCCCTTGCAGTGTGCTTCCCCAGTTTAGCCAATACTGTAAAATTAGTAACAGGGGGAATTGCATGCTGGTAAATCATTGCATGACACTCAAAAAATGTGATCACCATCACTTTCCTTGCAGATGGACCAATTTTCGCCTTTTTTGGTGTTGCAGGATCTGTCGATTTCCACTGTGCTAGCTCGTTTTCATTCAGGTTCATAATGCTGCAGCCATGATTCGTCACCGGTGGTAATCGATTCCAGAAACGCATTCCCTCCATCAGCAAAGAGACACAGCACCTCACGGCTTGCGGTACAATATGTGCATAGAGCGTCTGCAAACTAGAACATTACTACCAACCTGCCGATACGATAGTACTTCCGTCTATGGATATTATACACACATCAAAAAAGTTTTGCATCACCTCGGTTCCGAGAGTTTCGGAACCTGTACAGAAAATTGGAATAGAGATCAACATAAACATCATTTCCGTCCTTATTATTGCTCTTGAAAACCACACATTGCATGTTGTACCCCCATTAAGCGAGACCTTCAGAGATGGTGGTCCAGATTTCTGTTAACAGCGTTACCTCTAATACCCAGAAGAACGTCCACTTGCATTCATGCATGCCTGTAGTCGTCGTGGCATACTATCCACAAGTCCATCAAAGCACTGTTGGTCCACGCTGTCCCACTCCTCAACGGCGATTCGGCGTAGTGGTTGGCGGGTCACGTCGTCCATAAACAGTCCTTTTCAATCTATTCCAGGCATGATTCGATAGGGTTCATGTCTGGAGAGCATGCTGGCCACTCTAGTCGAGCGATGTTGTTATCCTGAAGGAAGTCTTTCACAAGATGTGAACGATGGGGGCGCGAATTGTCGTCCATGAAGACGAATGCCTCGCCAATATGCTGCCGACGTGGTTGCACTATCGGTCGGAGGATGGCGTTCAAGTACGTACAGCCGTTACGGCGCCTTCCATGACCACCAGCGGCGTACGTCGCCCCACATAATGCCCCCCCCCCCTCCCCCGAAAACAGCAGGGAACCTCCACCTTGCTGCACTCGCTGGACAGTGTGTCCAAGGCCTGACCGGGTTGTCTTCAAACACGTCTCCGAAGATTGAGGGGATAAGCGACACTCATCGGCGAAGAGAACGTAATGCCAATCCTGAGCGGTCCATTCAGTATGTTGTTGGGTCCATGTGTATCGCGCTGCATGGTGTCGTGGTTGCAAAGATGGACCTCGCCATGGACGTCGGGAGTGAAGTTGCGCATCATGCAGCCTATTGCGCACAGTTTGAGTCGTAACACGAGGTCTTGTATCTGCACTAAAAGCATTGTTTAACACGGTGTCGTTGCTGCCAGGGTTTTTCCGAGCCATAATCCGTAGGTAGCTGTCATCCACTGCAGTAGTAGCCCTTGGGCGCCCTGAGCGAAGCATGTCATCGACAGTTCCTGTCTCTCTGTATCTCCTCCACGTCAGAACACCATCGCTTTGGTTCACTCCGAAACGCCTAGACATTTCCCTTGTTGAGAGTCCTTCCTTGCACAAAGAAACAATGCGGACGCGATCGAACCGCGGTATTCACCGTCTTAGGCATGGTTGAACTACAGACAACACGAGCCGTGTACCTCCTTCCTGGTGGAATGACTGAAGTGATGGGCTAGGCGCTGCTCATGCATGGCTTTAGTGACATCTCTGAACAGTCAAAGCGACCGTGTCTGTGATACAATATCCACAGTCAACGTCTATCTTCAGGGGGTTCTGGCAACCGGGGCGATGCAAAACTTCTTTTGGTGTGTGTACATAAAAACTCGTTCTTACCTAATGTCCATGGTACAAGTAGGAAACTATCACGGAAGCTAAAGGAAAAATCAGTCTCATTCTTTGTTAATCAGCCTTCGTGGATATCAAAATCGAGGAATTTTACGCCGTGCTTCGACTCAAAATCACATATTACATCAGAAGGGTTTTCTAAAAAAAGTCTAAATTAAGATGAGAGCGTACTCAATTCACGAGATGCAGGATTAGTTGATAGAAGGTATCGGCCACAAAACACTTTCTCTTACTGCGAATAAGAGCTGGTTCTGACTTCGAATATAGTACCATTGTTTTAATATCTGGGTGTAACTTTGCAAAGCGATATGAAATGGAACAAGTGTGTGAGTATTGTGCTAGGGACGGCGAATCGACAGCTTCGGTTTATTGGGAGAGTTTTGGAAAAGCATGGTTCATCCGTAAAGGCAACCGTACGTAGAAGACTAGTGCGACTTATTCTTGAGTACTGTTCGATTGGTTTGGATCCGCACCAGGTCGGATTATAGAAAGATATCGAAGTAATTCAGAAGCGGGCTGCTGCATTTGTTACCGGGAGTTTCGAACAACACACAGATATTACGTAGATGCTTCGGGAACTGAAATAGGAGGCCCTGGAGGAAAGGTGACGTTCTTTTCGAGGAACAGTTCTGAGAAAATTTAGAAAACCGCCATTTGAAGGTGACTGAAGAACGGTTCTACAACGCCAACATACAGGGTGTTTCAAAAATGACCGGTATATTTGAAACGGCAATAAAAACTAAACGAGCAGCGATAGAAATACACCGTTTGTTGCAATATGCTTGGGACAACAGTACATTTTCAGGCAGACAAACTTTCGAAATTGCAGTAGTTACAATTTTCAACAACAGATGGCGCTGCGGTCTGGGAAACTCTATAGTACGATATTTTCCACATATCCACCATGCGTAGCAATAATATGGCGTAGTCTCTGAATGAAATTACCCGAAACCTTTGACAACGTGTCTGGCGGAATGGCTTCACATGCAGATGAGATGTACTGCTTCAGCTGTTCAATTGTTTCTGGATTCTGGCGGTACACCTGGTCTTTCAAGTGTCCCCACAGAAAGAAGTCACAGGGGTTCATGTCTGGCGAATAGGGAGGCCAATCCACGCCGCCTCCTGTATGTTTCGGATAGCCCAAAGCACTCACACGATCATCGAAATATTCATTCAGGAAATTAAAGACGTCGGCCGTGCGATGTGGCCGGGCACCATCTTGCATAAACCACGAGGTGTTCGCAGTGTCGTCTAAGGCAGTTTGTACCGCCACAAATTCACGAAGAATGTCCAGATAGCGTGATGCAGTAATCGTTTCGGATCTGAAAAATGGGCCAATGATTCCTTTGGACGAAATGGCGGCCCGGACCAGTACTTTTTGAGGATGCAGGGACGATGGGACTGCAACATGGGGCTTTTCGGTTCCCCATATGCGCCAGTTCTGTTTATTGACGAAGCCGTCCAGGTAAAAATAAGCTTCGTCAGTAAACCAAATGCTGCCCACATGCATATCGCCGTCATCAATCCTGTGCACTATATCGTTAGCGAATGTCTCTCGTGCAGCAATGGTAGCGGCGCTGAGGGGTCGCCGCGTTGAATTTTGTACGGATAGAGGTGTAAACTCTGGCGCATGAGACGATACGTGGACGTTGGCGTCATTTGGACCGCAGCTGCAACACGGCGAACGGAAACCCGAGGCCGCTGTCGGATCACCTGCTGCACTAGCTGCGCGTTGCCCTCTGTGGTTGCCGTACGCGGTCGCCCTACCTTTCCAGCACGTTCATCCGTCACGTTCCCAGTCCGTTGAAATTTTTCAAACAGATCCTTTATTGTATCGCTTTTCGGTCCTTTGGTTACATTAAACCTCCGTTGAAAACTTCGTCTTGTTGCAACAACACTGTGTTGTAGGTGGTGGAATTCCAACACCAGAAAAATTCTCTGTTCTAAGGAATCAACCATGTTGTCTACAGCACACTTGCACGTTGTGAACAGCACACGCTTACAGCAGAAAGACGACGTACAGAATGGCGCACCCACAGACTGCGTTGTCTTCTATATCTTTCACATCACTTGCAGCGCCATCTGTTGTTGAAAATTGTAACTACTGTAATTTCGAAAGTTTGTCCACCTGAAAATGTACTGTTGTCCCAAGCATATTGCAGCAAACGGTGTATTTCTATCGCTGCTCGTTTAGTTTTTATTGCCGTTCCAAATATACCGGTCATTTTTGAAACACCCTGTACATTTCGCGTAATGACCACGAAGATAAGATACGAGAAATTAGGGCTTATACGGAGGATTGTAGACAGTCGTTTCACCCTCGCTCTATTTGTGAGTAACAGGAAGGAAATAACTATTATTGGTACAGGGTACCCTTCACCAGACCCCGTATGGTGGCATATGGAGTATGTACTGGGATGTAGATATAATGTATTATGTGGCCATACTTTTCTAGACGAGTATCATTTATCGTTTGGGAGTGTCAACCATTCATTGATGGTGGCGCGAAACTTCAGTTTGTTAGTGTTAACAGCGTTTAGTATCCGAGTTACGCTTTCTGCTGTAATGATGGTAGAATTTGTTTCCATTCTCCCTGAAGTGTTCTGGACAACTGTTGGTGAATTTTGGAATAAAATCTGGCGTGCAATTAACATTATAACCGCATTTCACATGAAAGATATTTTATATTGCACAGTAAGCACGCCATATCCGCCTTAGATGTTTGAATTCGATGTGCATGTAGACAGTATCATTAATACGACGACGTATGAAGTGCCCATTTTAAAGCATTTGCCACCCGGCGGAAAACAATGTACTGTTGAAAACAAACTTCATAAACGAATGACCGCTTTTTATTGAGTAGCAGCACTTACACCCGATGTCCTCAGTTATTTAGTGTATCGCTATTTTGTTATATGTAATACGTTTTACCCGCCTTTTTCTGAGGTTTTCAAACATCTTGCCCCAATTTACGCGGTCAATATCAAAGATCGATGCATGACCTACAGAAAATTACACTGTTCTTAAAAAACACCCCGCCAATTACCGTGCGCCTGTTACAAATCTCATTAAATCTCATTAACACATTACTATCTCGGGATCACATAACGTAGCGTGACTCACACAAAAAGCAGTTGAAATCTGTACACTTCAACGGCGCTGCGATCTTACAGCTATTAGTAAAAAATTGTGCTATAATGAACAATTACATCACCTGTATTGCTGCACCATCGATATGTGTTATACACCGCTATAGCCAAGATGTTTTTCTTATAAAACTACTTCCTCCGATTTTTTAATCTCTCAGAACTGGAGTCAAAGTAATTTCAAGTGCAGCGATGTGCGTATTGACAACAACTGAATAAAGTTTCAGTTCTGTTCTGCAGGGAAAAAAGAATGCCGTACCTGGAAACTTAAAAGCAGTCTACGAAAAAAAGGCGGCGCATATATATTCGCACCGAAGACAACCAGCGGGCTATGAACAAAGTTGCGAGATGCCTTCGGGAAATTTATGGAGCTATCGCCCTAACAAGAAAGGAGGAAGGGAGGGAAATTGAGATGCAAAGTGCATTCTGGAGTATTCCTTGCAAACAAGCATGCGATAAAGGAAAAATGAGAGAAGGCGCAGCCCGGCGATCGAGGGCAGTACATAATATACACTCCTGGAAATGGAAAAAAGAACACTTTGACACCGGTGTGTCAGACCCACCATACTTGCTCCGGACACTGCGAGAGGGCTGTACAAGCAATGATCACACGCACGGCACAGCGGACACACCAGGAACCGCGGTGTTGGCCGTCGAATGGCGCTAGCTGCGCAGCATTTGTGCACCGCCGCCGTCAGTGTCAGCCAGTTTGCCGTGGCATACGGAGCTCCATCGCAGTCTTTAACACTGGTAGCATGCGGCGACAGCGTGGACGTGAACCGTATGTGCAGTTGACGGACTTTGAGCGAGGGCGTATAGTGGGCATGCGGGAGGCCGGGTAGCCGTACCGCCGAATTGCTCAACACGTGGGGCGTGAGGTCTCCACAGTACATCGATGTTGTCGCCAGTGGTCGGCGGAAGGTGCACGTGCCCGTCGACCTGGGACCGGACCGCAGCGACGCACGGATGCACGCCAAGACCGTAGGTAGGATCCTACGCAGTGCCGTAGGGGACCGCACAGCCACTTCGCAGCAAATTAGGGACACTGTTGCTCCTGGGGTATCGGCGAGGACCACTCGCAACCGTCTCCATGAAGCTGGGCTACGGTCCCGCAACCCGTTAGGCCGTCTTCTGCTCACGCCCCAACATCGTGCAGCCCGCCTCCAGTGGTGTCGCGACAGGCGTGAATGGAGGGACGAATGGAGACGTGTCGTCTTCAGCGATGAGAGTCGCTTCTGCCTTGGTGCCAATGATGGTCGTATGCGTGTTTGGCGCCGTGCAGGTGAGCGCCACAATCAGGACTGCATACGACCGAGGCACACAGGGCCAACACCCGGCATCATGGTGTGGGGAGCGATCTCCTACACTGGCCGTACACCACTGGTGATCGTCGAGGGGACACTGAATAGTGCACGGTACATCCAAACCGTCATCGAACCCATCGTTCTACCATTCCTAGACCGGCAAGGGAACTTGATGTTCCAACAGGACAATGCACGTCCGCATGTATCCCGTGCCACCCAACGTGCTCTAGAAGGTGTAAGTCAACTACCCTGGCCAGCAAGATCTCCGGATCTGTCCCCCATTGAGCATGTTTGGGACTGGATGAAGCGTCGTCTCACGCGGTCTGCACGTCCAGCACGAACGCTGGTCCAACTGAGGCGCCAAGTGGAAATGGCATGGCAAGCCGTTCCACAGGACTACATCCAGCATCTCTACGATCGTCTCCATGGGAGAATAGCAGCCTGCATTGCTGCGAAAGGTGGATATACACTGTACTAGTGCCGACATTGTGCATGCTCTGTTGCCTGTGTCTATGTGCCTGTGGTTCTGTCAGTGTGATCATGTGATGTATCTGACCCCAGGAATGTGTCAATAAAGTTTCCCCTTCCTGGGACAATGAATTCACGGTGTTCTTATTTCAATTTCCAGGAGTGTAAATCATCCAAATTTTCTGAAATTGTAATCATTTGTTTGACTGTACATGTAAATCATATCTTATGATTCCTCTGTGGTAGTCTTTTTTTGTCTTAGTGTATTTTAAGGAGAAAAAAGCGCGCTAGCAAGGTATCACCACCAATTTGAGCCATGATTCTGACAGTACGCACTTACGACCTTCTGAATGCACATCTTTTAAATTTTACGCACAGCGGCTGTTAACCACTCGGTTTGCCCCACTGCAGCTCCGTAATGCCAGAGGTGAATACATCTGCCAAATGTGTAACAAAATTTTGTTGGAGAACACTTAGCGTTCTAAGCGACAAACAGGTAAATAATGAGAATATAGTATGTAGTATATCAACCTTATGAACATATACGTAAGATATTAGGTAACAATATTGACCTTATGAAGCTGTATATACGCTTCAAATGAAATGACGTTAATCAGTTTCGATTTACAGTTTCATAGTGCCAATTAGGTTGTAGCATAGCGCTTCTCCTGCACTCGTACTTCACATTAACATTGTCAGCTTTAAAATCCAAAGAAAGTGACACATAACAGTTGTGTTAATAACGAAGTAGATCTTCGCTATTACTGTAATGACATATTCATTCTCTTCATTCAATTACTCTGCATTTGTGAATCACAACATAAAAATATTCAAAGCAAAGAGATCTCTGGCATAAGCGTCAGGATAGAAACCACACACTTTGACGTAAAGAGAAAGCACGTTACTAATGCCAAAACAATAATTCATAAACCACTTACCCATTCGCTCTATGGTATTAAGCAGCTGCAACAGATCGAAGTGAGTGAAAAAAGACAGTGCTCGCGAAATTTGAAAGCTGTAAGGAAATATGAAGTCGAGTTGGTGATGTTTGCTCCTTAATATCATTACGTACCTCTGGTATCCGACCCGCCTCTTGCGTCTTCCTTGTCCATTTATCGATCTTTACATCTTTACATCTTCTACTCGTTGTAAATAGGAAAACGCTAGTGTCACGTTTATATCTGACAATGAAGAAAGGGATATGAAACTTCTTGGCAGATTAAAACTGTGTGCCGGACCGAGACTCGAACTCGGGACCTTTGCCTTTCGCGGGCAAGTGCTCTACCAACTGAGCTACCCAAGCACGACTCACGCCCCGTCCTCACAGCTTTATTTCTGCCAGTACCTCGTCTCCTACCTTCCAATCAGCGCACACTCCGCTGCAGAGTGAAAATCTCATAATGAAGAAAGTGTTAGAGTTAAGGGGGCGTAGAATGTGGTACCTTTACCTCATTCTATGGTCCTATTGTGAAATAAAAGAACTGAAAAGAAATGTTTTATGAAAAGGGGTGTCTGAAAGTAAGAAATAGAATATATCAAAGACACAACGTACTGCAGTCTTCTTACGAAAACTATTAACTTTTTTGCCAAGATCATTATGTTAATTTATCACTGGATTGTATTGTATTGTGTTGAACTCGGGACCTAGAAACGACGGAGAGGCTTCGTCCTCACTGCAGCCCTCAGTGGTTCACAACCCCACAGCAGGCCACAGCAGTCTACTCACCCCACCGCCGCCCCACACAGAACCCAGGGCTACTGTGCGGTTCGGTCCGTAGTGGGAGCGACGTCAGAAGTTATCAAACAAACGGCTCTGAGCACTATGGGACTTAACGTCTGAGGTCATCAGTCCTGTATAACTTAGAAGTACTTAAACCTAACTAACCTAAGGACATGACACTCATCCATGCCCGAGGCAGGACTCGAACCTGCGACTGTAGCGGTCGCGCGGTTTCACACTGTAGCGCCTAGAACCGCTCGGCAGAAGTTATCGATAGCGAAGTTAATAATCAAGTGATCAATGAAAATTAAGTCCATGAAGAATTTAAACATAGACCATCATCTCCATTTATAAGTTTACTTGGTAACTGAATTTCAACTTCTTTCTTAATAACACTACCCCAATTGCTGGAAATTCGCCATAATCTACGTGTTGTTATATTGCATAGGACGACCGGTGCCAGGACAGTGTCCTGCAATGGCGGATTTGCTCGTTTATTGTAAACGTGTACGACACTTATGCTCAGTACACCGGTCCTCCACAGTCCTGATGGTCTTACCAATATATGGCATGCCACAACTGCACGGAACCTAAAACGACCCTGATCTTAGATGGTGGTCGAAAAACACGTTTAGCATGATATTGCCAAAACGTACGACCAACGCTGCTCGAAGTTTCTCTATCTTTACAGAGATGGTAGAGGGACCTCGGCTATTCAGTACAGAATGTCAGATTAAAACACTTCAGGCGACTAAATTTCCAAATTCTTATTTTACTCAGCAACCAGTTTCCGCGAAATATTACTTCACCTTAATGTTTCCTCACCGACGAGTAGGAACATTGCCACCTCTTGTCTAGTCAAAATAGGGACCAGCATTCAATGAATAGTATCCGTAGATGGCTACTTGACACAGCGATCACTTCAATCCTCACCTGTCGACAAGTGGTGATGGAAGCCAGCGTTTGCCAGACTGGTTGTAGTTTGCAGTGAAAGACAGACAAGACGTCCGTTGCGCTATCAACCAACTATGCACCGGCTGAGTGTTGATAATGCCAAAGCTGCACCAAAGGCTACGGTCCTTTTGCCTTAAGCAGGGAGCATTTGAATAGAATGTCAAATAAAAACACCTTCCAGCCATCTAAATTTCCAAATTGTTACTTTATTGAGCAACCGGTTTCGGCGATGTATTAAGCCATCTTCAGGTCCTTTAATCGACTTGTAGGAAGATTCCCACCTCTTGTCTGATCAAAATGGGAGAAAGGAGTCAATACTAGTATCTGTATATTGTTACTTGACTCAGCGATCACTTCAGTCACCTGCCGACAGATAATGATTGAAGTGGTCGCTATGCCAAGTAGCCACCAGTCATTGAATGCTGGCTCCTAGTTTGACTAGACAAGAGGAAGGAATCTTCCTACACGTAGGTCAGGGAGCCTGACGATGGCGTAATATAACGCTGAAACTGTTTGCTCCGTAAAGTAACAATTTGGAAATTTAGACGGCTGAAGGGTGTTTTGACTTGACATTCTTTTCCAAATGCTCACTGGGTAGGGCCACCTTGGTATTACCATCACTGGTCCTGTGCACAGTTGGTTGATAGTGCAACGCACCTCTCATTTGTCTTTCACTATAACCAGTCTGACGAAACGTGGCTTCTGCAGTCATGGACTGTACGGCTGGTCCTGGCGGAGGTTCGAGTCCTCCCTCGGGCATGGGTGTGTGTGTTTGTCCTCAGGCTAATTTAGGTTAGGTAGTGTGTAAGCTTAGGGACTGATGAGCTTAGCAGTTAAGTCCCATAAGATTTCACACACATCTGAACATCATCTGAAACGTGGCTTCGAGATGGGCTGCCAGGGTCCGAGGTGACGTAAGCCCTTGAACCAAGATACGAAATGCCCTTCGCCTTGAGCCGGATGGTTCCAACTATCAGCCTGCAGATACAAGTCATTGTGAGTAGGGTTCCTATAAACGCCATTTCCCAACTTACCATCAACCTTCCTCCTGACCAAAACATCAAGGAAGGGAAGACAGCCATCCTTGCCCACCTCCATTCGTGTGGTCTGAACTCACGAGTTGTAAAAAATTCTTACTGTCACGAGGCAAAAACAACGAAAGTATCGTCTACATATCTGGAAAACCACGCTTGTGTTAAAGCCGCCGACTACAAGGCACGTTTCCCGTAGTATTCCGTAAACAAACTGGTAATAATAGGTAACAACGGGCTTCCCGTCGCAACTCCATCTGTCTCTTCGTACTACTAGTCATTGGAGAAAAAGTAAGTAATCAGGGGTTGTCAACGACGTGACCCGACTGCATTCCATTAAATTATTTGGAAAACGATCCTACCTAATTAACCTTATTATTAGTTACAATGCGTGTGAATGACAGCACCTTCACACACACAGTAGTAACAGTGACGTATAGCAACAGAGTCTCGTCGTAGACACCCTGCAGCAGCTCGGAAACTCGAGAGTTGATGCTGTGAACTGCAAAGTGACTGCGTAACCAACCGCAGCGCCTGTTCCGTGCTGTGCTGGAGCTTAATTTCCGGCGTGAGGGAGATGAAAGGATCCCATCCAGTCGCGTCTCTCAGCGTCTGCGTCACACCATACCTGTTCTTGGCGGGAATATTGTTCCTCTGTGGAGATGGTGATGTATCGCTCACCAGACTTGCGTGGGAGGGGTAATTCCGAAGTTAGTAAGCTGGAAGCTTCCCGTATGTTGGAGTACACTGCGCAGGTGACGTGTACAAGACGGCTGGTAGCGCCTAAGGCTGTACGGCGGACGTAGTTTCCTGTTTATGGGCACTCTCGCGTTTCATAGCATCGTAAAGTACAGTACTTGTGCATTACGTATTCACGGTGGTTCTACTAGCAAGAACCCACGGAAAGGGGGAGTTTATAGTGAGAAGCGTAGCAGCGCCCAAAGAAAATGTCATTTACGGCCATGCCGCCTATGTACTTATTATATTTTGCCATTATCGTATTAGTCCTTGAGACAAACTACTGTTTCATTGCCCGCCCGGTTGGCTGTGCAGTGTAACGCACGGCTTTCCGGATTGGGAAGGAGCGCCTGGTCCCCAGCACGAATTCGCCCCGCGGACTTGTGTCGAGGTCCGGTGAGCCGGCCAGCCTGTGGATGGATTTTAGGCGGTTTTCCATCTGCCTCGGAGAATGCAGGCTGGTTCCCCTTATTCCCTTAACATAGACAAATGTAATGTATTGCGAATACATAGAAAGAAGGATCTTTTATTGTATGATTATATGATAGCAAAACAAACACTGGTAGCAGTTACTTCTGTAAAATATCTGGGAGTATGCGTGCGGAACGATTTGAAGTGGAATGATCATATAAAATTAATTGTTGGTAAGGCGGATACCAGGTTGAGATTCATTGGGAGAGTCGTTAGAAAATGTAGTCCATCAACAAAGGAGATGGCTTACAAAACACTCGTTCGACCTATACTTGAGTATTGCGCATCAGTGTGGGATCCGTACCAGATCGGGTTGACGGAGGAGATAGAGAAGATCCAAAGAAGAGCGGCGCGTTTCGTCACAGGGTTATTTGGTAACCGTGATAGCGTTACGGAGATGTTTAGGAGACTCAAGTGGCAGACTCTGCAAGAAAGGCGCTCTGCATCGCGGTGTAGCTTGCTCGCCAGGTTTCGAGAGGGTGCGTTTCTGGATGAGGTATCGAATATATTGCTTCCCCCTACTTATACCTCCCGAGGAGATCACAAATGTAAAATTAGACAGATTAGAGCGCGCACGGAGGCTTTCAGTCAGTCGTTCTTCCCGCGAACCATACGCGACTGGAACAGGGAAGGGAGGTAATGACAGTGGCACGTAAAGTGCCCTCCGCCACACACCGTTGGGTGGCTTGCGGAGTATAAATGTAGATGTAGATGTAGATGTATTCCGCCTCAGCTACACTACGTCGGCGATTGCTGCGCAAGCAAGTTCTTCATGTACGCGTACACCACCATTACTCCAGCACGCAAACATAGGGGATACACCCGTCTGGTGTGGGACGTTCCCTGGAGGGGTTCCTCGGGAGCCGAACCGCACAACAACCCTGAAAGAGTGGTTCGGCGGGGGGGCGGCGGAGGGGTGAAGTGGACTGTGGTAGTCGTCGTGGGGTTGTGGACCACTGCGGGTGCGGCGGGGACGGAGCCTCTCCGTCGTTTCTAGGCCCCCGGTAAACAAACAGTACAATACAATACTGTTTCATTACACTAGTGGTGATCCGTCACTGGGACAGTGATACAGTAAATAACTCGGCAGTACGCGTCTGGACCGACTTTAAGTAGACTGTGTGAAACTTGTATTAGGAGTGGCAGGGCTAACACACTGTCAAAGGCTGCGATATCGTCGCGGATTACTCGTAAAACACTGGTACTGATTGTATAGAATTCAGTAGTGTACTACAACACATTTTAAGAGAAAATTTTTTTTTATTAATCTTTAATGGTGCTTTCTGAAGTCCCTACTTACACTTCGCTCGATCTAGAAACAAGCAAGTTTAATTCCAAATGGAAGCCAATTGTGTTTTAATAAATAGTGTTCAATACAGTCTTATTCCTATAAAGTTACAGGAATAGCTCTTCTGTAGGCAAGAGTAAATTTATATTTTTTTGATTAACTTCTCATGGCTCGGATTCACAGTCATATAACATTTCTTGAAAGACAGTCGCCGTTGACTGTACGAAATATTTATTAATACGATTGCAATTTCGGCCTTAGGGTCATTTTCAAGTAACACTGCGAAAGATACGATCTGTCAGAATATAAGACTATCTCATATGAGTACATGTCGTCGTCAAATTTAGCGTTTTGACTGCGAGAGTCCCACAAGATCCGATGAGTACGACACTTATTACATCGTAAAATGTTGTTAAATATGTGCTGAATTGTCAATGTTACCATCTTTCTAATAACCTATCTGTATTTTTTTGTTATTTGTTTACGTTTAGAAAGAGAAATCTGTAGATACTACTATTAGTTCACACAGCAGTCACCACGTAGATCAATGGCCAGATAGGCAGCGACTGCCTTTTGAATAATATAAGAAATAACCTACGACTTATCTTAGAAGAAAGATTAAGGAAAGGCAAACCTACGTTTCTAGCATTTGTAGACTTAGAGAAAGCTTTTGACAATGTTGACCGGAATACTCTCTTTCAAATTCTGAAGGTGGCAGGGGTAAAATACAGGGAGCCAAAGGCTATTTACAATTTGTACAGAAACCAGATGGCAGTCGTAAGAGTCGAGGGACATGAAAGGGAAGCAGTGGTTGGGAAGGGAGTGAGACAGGGTTGTAGCCCCTCCCCGATGTTATTCAATCTGTATATTGAGCAAGCAGTAAAGGAAACAAAAGAAAAATTCGGAGTAGGTATTAAAATCCATGGAGAAGAAATAAAAACTTTGAGGTTCGCCGATGACATTGTAATTCTCTCAGAGACAGCAAAGGACTTGGAAGAGCAGTTGAACGGAATGATCAATGTCTTGAAAGTAGGATAATAGAATGTAGTCGAATTAAGTCGGGTGATGCTTAGGGAATTAGATTAGAAAATGAGACACTTAAAGTAGTAAAGGAGTTTTGCTATATTGGGAGCAAAATAACTGATGATGGTCTAAGTAGAGAGGATATAAAATGTAGACTGGCAATGGCAAGGAAAGCGTTTCTGAGGAAGAGAAATTTGTTAGCATCGAGTATAGATTTAAGTGTCAGGAAATCGTTTCTGAAAGTATGTGTATGGAGTGTAGCCATGTATGGAAGTGAAACATGGACGATAAATAGTTTGGACAAGAAGAGAATAGAAGCTTTAGAAATGTGGTGCTACAGAAGAATGCTGAATATTGGATGGGTAGATCACATAAGTAATGAGGAGGTATTGAACAGAATTGGGTAGAAGAGGAGTTTGTGGCGCAACTTGACTAGAAGAAGGGATCGGTTGGTAGGACATGTTCTGAGGCATCAAGGGATCACCAATTTAGCATTGGTTGGCAGCGTGGAGGGTAAATATCGCAGAGGGAGACCAAGAGATGAATACACTAAACAGATTCAGAAGGATGTAGATTGGAGTAGGTACTGGGAGATGAAGAAACGTGCACAGGATAGAGTAGGATGGAGAGCTGCATCAGGACTGAAGACCACAACAACAACCTGCCTCAGTGGTACGATGTCCTTCAGGAGGACATCCAACAACTTTGTCAATCAGTGTGAAGCCGAATAACTGCTTGCAGAAGGGCCAGAGGTGGACCAACGCCTTACTGACTTGCTCTATTCGCGTAGCTCTTTCTCTTGAATAAATCATCTAATTGTTCTAAAACTGTAATCATTTGTTTGACTGTACACGTACATCACGTATACTGATTTCGGTCCTATCTGGATAATTTTTTCGTTGTGCATCGTTTTTTTGTCCTAGTTGCAAAACAGGGCACCTTAAGTTAGGCAAGCCAACTTACATCAGCGGTACCCTAGAATTCTATAGAATGACCATCAGAACAACCATCTGGAAAAAATGATTAACGCACTGAACGCATAGCATACCAGACTCTCATTTTTCCTGTTACTGGGTTTCGTTCCTGATATTTTTGCTATGCACGAGAGTTTATGGACATACTCAACAAACCATAGTGGCAGGAACTGCAAGAGGGACGTTGTTCACCGACAGATACACACTAAATTTCATTGACTGCACGTTCGCAGAGGAAACGGGCAAATATTTCCACAAACATATCCTGAAATGATCATGACTGTAAAATCGGAGAAATTCTTGTTCATGATGGGGCTCATTTACAGCCGTCCATGCCGCTTACAATTTGCGAATGAAACGGGATAGCACGGAATTGATTCTGATAATCCAAGTGCTCTCGGCCACACACCATGGGATGTTAAAGAATATAAATGTAGTATATATAGTTCCGACAAGTAATCCTATCAGGAGAATCCAAGAAAGCAGTCATTAATAACGTTAATGAAGAACCCTTGATACCACAACTGGATTTGAAAGTGTTTATTATTACTTGAACCCTACTCTCTCGAAACCATGGTCATTGTCCTGGTGGGGTGGCTTGCATGGCTCCCCAATACAGAAACCCGTATCGTACGAACATAGTTGAGGTAAAATTAGCAAGTGACATCGTAAAAAGGGATAGAGATTCTTGCTTAAGTTCTGCTTGGAATCCTGTTCTCTCGCTCGTAAAACACGAGAGAGCCAGCGTTAATGCAACTCGCTCATCCATTGGTTATTAATAAAACAAACAGGGGGCTGCAAAAAAATGTATCCACTGCTTAAAAGCCCATAACTGGCAAACTAATTGACGGAGTTGTCTCTTCTTTGGTATTGTAATAGTTTGTAGTTCCGGCAATAGCCACACAAGCGTTGTATTGCGTTTTTTTTTGTTTTGTCAGATGATAGTAGCCAGATAGTTAGTGTTTTGTTCATACCTGCACCTAGTTACTCGAGGAAACATGGCTGGAGCAAGGCTTACACTCGATGAAAGGGTCAGTTTTGAAGTGGTATTTTAAGTACGAAAACGTTAATGAGGTTCAGCGGCAATGGCGAAATGAGTATCAAACACAGCCACCGACTCGTTTAACACTTTCAACACTGAAACTTCCTGGCAGATTAAAACTGTGTGCCCGACCGAGACTCGAACTCGGGACCTTTGCCTTTCGCGGGCAAGTGCTCTACCATCTGAGCTACCGAAGCACGACTCACGCCCGGTGCTCACAGCTTTACTTCTGCCAGTACCTCGTCTCCTACCTTCCAAACTTTACAGAAGCTCTCCTGCGAACCTTGCAGAACCAGCACTCCTGAAAGAAAGGATATAGCGGAGACATGGCTTAGCCACAGCCTTTCTTTCAGGAGTGCTGGTTCTGCAAGGTTCGCAGGAGAGCTTCTGTAAAGTTTGGAAGGTAGGAGACGAGATACTGGCAGAAGTAAAGCTGTGAGTACCGGGCGTGAGTCGTGCTTCGGTAGCTCATATGGTAGAGCACTTGCCCGCGAAAGGCAAAGATCCCGAATTCGAGTCTCGGTTGGGCACACAGTTCTAATCTGCCAGGAAGTTTCATATCAGCGCACACTCCGCTGCAGAGTGAAAATCTCATTCTGGAAACTTTCAACACTGCCCTCTTTACACCCGGCACTTGGCTGTGAACTGGCATATTTAATGGATGTTTTAAATTAGATCGCAAAGAACAGAAAAATGATAGGAATATGGTTCTTGCACCATTTAAAAGGAAAAAGTAAGAGCTTTACATGAATGTGAGTTTATTTTACAATGTGAAATACAAATGGGTGTTATGATTAAAAAAAGAAAACACAAAACTATCGTGGATAAAAAATTTTTACATGTTCTCTCTCTTGAGTAGTGCCATTATTATTGTATCTAAATTTAATACAAAATATCACTGGACTGTCTAACTGCAGGTACCTGTAAACTAGAGTATTTTAATAGTCCAGATCTAGTAACCCTTTGTGTGAAAATCCTGGAAACACTGTGGGACGCAAAGGCCAACGCCACAGTCCTTGCACACCCATCTACTTGCCTTCCTGATGCGCTTACCGGTCTCTTTCCTCCCCCTGTCTGAACATACTTTGCAATACCCAGTAGTGCTCACCTTGTTTGCAGTGGGTGGGAGCTTCTCTGGAAAGTGCCTTGAAAGTGTCCTCTCAATTTGTGAGGATGAAGCGGCTTGTTGCTGAAAAATGTTTCCGCCCTTCTCAGCCAATTTCTTCCCCACTCTGTGAATAAAGTCTACTAGGGATACATTCTTCCTAGTGTTCTCTTTATATAAAATAAAACGGTTGACAGTTGACACCATAAACGAGTGGAAAAAACAGATTTTACCAACACTTCAAAGTTTTTCGGGCAAACGGATAATAGCTGGAGAACTGATCTGCTCTGTCAACCCCAGCTTTATTCTTATTGTAATCAATAATAACGTCTGGCTTTACAAATTCTGCTATTCCATCTTTGGCCCTCACTTGAATACTAGTGCTGGTAGACTTATGCTTTGTGGAAAGACAAAAAAAACATCTCGTTTTGACTTCCACTTCACTGCCAAGAGATGATGTTTCCTTTGCAAAACCTTTTTTTTTTAGTGGTCTGAATATTCGTCGCAAACCTTTCCTGTTTTTCATTACAGTTCCCACTCCAAGAGCTTTAGATGGACTGGTGTAGTACCTATCCATATTAATTCAATGTCCTTTGCCGAAGTACTGTGAACACAACCTTTTTACAAGGCCCTGGATACTATTGTCAACACTGCCTGCAGAACTTTTATATACATCGCAGTTTAGCATATAACCAGTTGATGAATCGCAGAAAGCACACAATTTTATTCCATATTTAGTGGGTTTGTTTTTCATGTAAACTCTGAAGCTTGTTGTACCACGAAAGGGACACATTGCCTCATCTATTGTCAGATTCATGCCTGGACGAAAACTAATTTTGCTTTTATTCACAAAGAAATCAGACAAAGGTCTCACTTTGTGAAGTGGGTCGTGCTTTTCTTCGCCTCTGCTAATGAACGTAGCATTGTCATTCAAGTGTAACATCGACAATGTAGCGCAAAATCGATCGCGACTCAACAATTTACTCCCAAATCCTGTCTGCCGAAACATGGTCTGTTCACCAATAATCACTGATTTTCGGCAATTTGACGACGCACACATGCAAAATAATACTGTGAGACCAGTAAATCTCTTGCAATTTTACTGCAGACCACTTATGCCAAACAGAGTTTATTTTCAGGCTACCTTTGCGTTTCATTGTCGTAATAACGTTACCAGCGTATAGATTCGTTTCACTTTTGATGAGCCGAATAAGGTCGTCATCAAAGAAATAACTAAAATATTGAAGCTCCTCAGTGGCATCTGAAAAATGCGATGCTACGCCGACTACTTGCTGGAAATCCGGCAGTGCTGGCTGATCGTCTGGTTCCGACCAATCTTACTTTTTGTGCTCAGTGAGCCACACACGACCAGGTACCACAGATGGTGACTGATGGTCTGTACCATTGTCTGTATAGAAAAAAAACAACGCTAAGATTGCTACTAAAAGGTACTAAATGCAAGTGAAGTAATGAACACTACAAAATGCGGTAATGAACTCGTGACTTTATGAACAATTGAGACATATACATAGCTGAATCGTCACTTGTACTTTCGTCTTGAGAGTACGAATCCTCTTTGTCAGAATCGTCAACTTCAGGTTCTGCATCTCCATAAAGAATATCTAAGATCTCTGCCTCCATCAACTCGTTGCGCGATATTTCCACGATGTGAATAAACTGCAGGTAAGAAACTTTCTGGCAGATTAAAACTGTGTGCCGGACCGAGACTCGAACTTGGGACCTTTGCCCTTCGCGGGCAAGTGCTCTACCATCTGAGCCACCCAAGCACGACTCACGCCCCGCCCTCACGGCTTTACTTCTGCCAGTACCTCGTCTCCTACCTTTCAAACTTAACAGAAGCTCTCCTGCGAACCTTGCAGAACTAGCACTCCTGAAAGAAAGGATATTGCGGAGACATGGCTTAGCCACAGCCTGGGGGATGTTTCCAGAATGAGATTTTCACTCTGCAGCGGAGTGTGCGCACACTGGAAACTGCAGGTAACTTCGTCTTTGTAGTGCTCGCAGCCGCTCCCAGGATGAGATAGCCGATAATTGCTTGCCTCTTGCGGAAGAAGAATGAAATACCTCCACATTAGTTGACGAAACTGCTTCAGAGACGCGCTAAACGCGCTTACGGAGCCACATAAAGGCTCGCCGGTACGGCACACGGGCGCTGTCGCCAACGTCAGGGCGGCTGCGCCCGTATGGCGTACGGGCACCGTGCTGTACTCGTAAGTGTTAACGATTCGTCGCATTCGAGACAAATTTGAAGCCGAATGCTGTGTTAAAGATGTACACAAACAACGATCTGGATGACCTGTAACAGTAACAAGTCCAGCTAACCCCCGTCGTGTGTTAACAACAATTCACTCACTCACCACAGAAGTCTATGAGACTGTGTGCCCGTGAAACTGGAGTGAGTCGCTCAAGTGTTCGGCGAATTTTGAAGACAGCGAAGTAGAAGTGCTACATACCACGATTGCTTCACGCAATGAACGAGGATGACCCAGATTGTAGAATGGAGTACTGCTAGTGGTTTACTAACATGGTGCGCAACGATGAAGAGGTTGTAGAGATGATTGTGTGGTCTGGTGAGGCACAGTTCAAACTCAATGGTACAGTAAATCGCCACAATTGCATCTACTGGGCCGCCGAAAATCCGAACGTCCATGTAGACAAAGCCGTGAATTTGCCAGGAGTAAATATGTGGTGTGGGTTGTCTTACCCGGCCTTGATTGGGCCATTCTTCTTTGACGACACAGTTACCGGTGAGGTGTACCTTCAGAAGCTTCAGACATCCGTTTCACCTGCCATCCGAGTCTTGTATGGAGACGGAAGAGTTTACTTTCAACAAGATAGTGCCCCAGCCCACTACCAAAATCGTGTTAGGGCGTATCTCGACGAAAATCTACCAGAAAGATGAATAGGCCGTAGAGGTGCTGTGGAGTATCCACCACGTTCCCCAGACCTAAGTCCTCTGGACTTTTACCTGTGGAAACACTAAAGGACGTCGTTTATCGACAGAAGCCACGCACATTGGATGAACTTCGAGAATCCATCGTACATTCATGTGCAAATATCCAACTGAACACGTTGCAGTCAGTAGTTCGTGCTGCAGTTCGGCGGCATCGTTTGTGTGTGGATGTTAATGATCACCATTTCGAACACCTACAGTGATATCTTTAAGTTGGACTTTAAGATACACTTTCACCAAAAATGAGAGAACTCCGTCAATTAGTTTGCAAGTTATGGACTTTTAATCAGTGGATACATTTTTTTGGACCCCACTGTACTGTCGATGACATCTGACGCTGGTAGCGTGGAATACGGCGGTGTGTAGCGGAACTATGTGGATGCTTGAATAGCGTGCTGTAATCGAATTTTGATTCGAAGAGTTCTTGTACACGTGGAGTACCCTGCCCCTCAGATTTACAATGCCAGATCACACACAAGCGTGTAGGGTTTCCTTTCATCGATTACCCGCCATACACTCCCGACTCGACCCCCATCAGATTTTCATCAGTTTCTAAAACTTAAAGAATACCTTTGTGGACTTCACTTTGGTAGCGATGAAGCTATGCAGGCAGAGTTGTGTTTGTGGCTCCGTCAACGAAGTCAAGTATTCTACAGTGACGGTATCAACAAACTGGTCTCTCACTGGAAGAAATGTGTTAATTGCCAGGTGACTATGTTGAAAAATAAACACGTAGTCGATAAAGAATAAGGACGACGAAGGTTAATAAAGTTTGTTTTATTTAAAAAGCCTTAGGAGTTTGCACATAAGAAATTCAGAGGTATCACTTTATCCTTGCTCAGGACTCTCCCGTTGCACTTGTACCTTGTATCATAAAAATATCTGGTAGTGGACCTGTCGAAATAATGGCGGCTGTTCAAGAAGTCGTCCTGCTGCTTTGGCGTAAGATATTTGAACATTTTATACACAAGGAGAAACTCTAATTTCACAGGGAGTCACTGTGGCACACGTATCCTACTAAAATAAGCCAGTAGAAGAAAATTCGATGTTCACGTACGACGTGAGATCCAGTCAGACCACAAATTCAAACTGAACAGGCAGGGAGCCACCAGATTGGTATCTGGGAGGATGGCGGTTCAAATCTCCATCCGGCCATCCATATTTTCTTTTTCTGCGATTTTTATAAATCGCTTAACGTGAATGCTGGGGTGGTTCCCATAGAAAGGCACAGCCGATTTCCTCCCCAATTCCTTCCCAGCCTGAGCATTTACCCCATCCCTGCTGATTTCGAGCCGGCCGGAGTGGCCTAGCGGTTCTAGGCGCTTCAGTCTGGAACCGCGCGACCGCCACGATCGCAGGTTCGAATCCTGTCTCGGGCATGGATGTGTGTGTCGTCCTTAGGTTAGTTAGGTTTAAGTAGTTCTAAGTTCTAGGGGACTGATGACCTCAGATGTTAAGTCTCATAGTGCTCAGAGCCATTTGAACCAGTTGTTGATTTCGGCGGGAGGCTGGATGTTAAACTCCGATCTTCCTTCCTACCTTCACGACATTATGCCGACATTCAATCCCGTTGATCACATAATGCTCGAACTGTACGCAGACGATATGGTGGTCATGGAACGGTGCTTGATTTTTCTTACGTAGGTCTACACTTCAAACACATCTTCCAAGACATGTTCATCCTTAGATGGTGTCTGGTTTGCAATGCAAATGAGATGAATACTGGTAAGATAAGGTAAAGTACCGCGTTCTGGCCCTAGACATTGTCGCCGGCCGAAGTGGCCGCGCGGTTCTGGCGCTGCAGTCTGGAACCGCGAGACCGCTACGGTCGCAGGTTCGAATCCTGCCTCGGGCATGGATGTGTGTGATGTCCTTAGGTTAGTTAGGTTTAACTAGTTCTAAGTTCTAGGGGACTAATGACCTCAGCAGTTGAGTCCCATAGTGCTCAGAGCCATTTGAACCGTTTTTGAACCTAGACATTGTCCCGTGCGAGGGAAACTGCCAGTTGGCGCCAGTTCGATGTCGACACTTGGCGCTTGTACCATTTTGTTTTGTTGGGCGGAGCTTGGAACTTACGCCGGGAGAGGGCAGTGGTGGAGGGTGAGAAGCGTATTTAGAGGCATGCCGTGCTGGATCTGGGAGAAGTCGACCCCAGGAAATACATGTTGGCGTGGCTCATGGAGGGAGTGTACTGCAGGATGGTGTTGGTGCAGAGCAGACCGGGTTTGGCGCTTTTGTGTGGTGTCCTTGTGGCCGGGGCCAGTGGGAGGTTAGCGTTCATACTCACGTATGCCTTAACGCAGCAACAACTGTTGGGCAATCCCCACTCTTTTCACTGTAGAGAACTCGGTTGGATCTTTTGTACGTTCCAAAGAGTCTTCAGATTTATTTGGTTACTATTCTCTGATGGGACTGAAGAAGGGATATACGCCCAATTGTACACCCCGAGAAGCGGAGGTTTGGGTTTACAGCTAACGAGGCCAGAGGTGCGAGGAACTGCAAAGGACGACGTAAATTCTAAAATTGTGTAAATCACATCTGTGAAATTTTCGTATTCATTTATTCTTTTATTTAAACTCTGGGTAATCGTTAGGATAAATATTGAAGGTTAAGAGTTAGTCTGCTCAACCTGTATCGGCGAAACAACTTTCAGTGTATACCTGATTGTTCTCTGCTTTCCTGTAATTGGAGAAGTAACTGGAGGTAAAGGCATAGGCATTTGTACACTTGTTGCCCACCCGGTTAGCCGTGCTGTCTAACGCACTACCTTCCGGGCGGGAAGGCGTACCGGTCCCCGGCACCAATCCACCCGGCGGATTAGCGTCGAGGTCCGGTGTGCCGGCCAGCCTGTGGATGGTTTTTAAGACGGTTTTCCATCTGCCTCGGCGAATGCGGTCTGGTCCCCCTTATTCCGCCTCAGTTGCACCAAGTCGCCGATTGCTGCGCAAACACTTTCTCCACGTATGCGTACACTATCATTGCTCTACCACGCAAACATCGGGGTTACACTGGGGGCCGAATCGCACAATAGCCGAGGGTTCGGTGTGGGGCGGCGGTGGGGTGAGTGGACTGCTGTAGGCTGTAGCCTGTTGTGGGGTTGTGTACCACTGCGGGCTACGGTGGGGACGGAGCCTCTCCGTCGTTTCTACATCCCCAGCTCCATACAGTACAATACATTTGTTTCTTTGGGGTTGAAAGGTGTCTGCTGGGGTACATGTATAAGTAGCACCCGACTGTTGTAATGATATTAATGTAAACTAAAATAAAACTATTATATTATAAACGACGTATGTCTCTCATGGGCTCTATAAAGCGGATCGCTGACTGTGCAAGACCGCAAAACCAAAGGTACTGCTTCTGGTCTGAAATTGTAGTGTTGCAGTAAGAGAGCGCTTGGCGCACGGCAGTGGGGATTTGTCTGTAAGCGAAAGAGGATGGAGTAGGCAGTTTTTTGAGGTGTGCTCTGTGAAGCCACCAAGTGCTAGAATATAATATAGGAATTACGAGTATATGTATTATTAGAAATATAAATCTGGAAGCAGAAGTATTCTTGCAAGCAAGGTAAAGGAGTTAAATTTGTGAGTTTCGTTTCGCCAGCACGTCAGTGTAAATGAGTTGGCTGATAATTGGTAAAAATGAGTTCTATGTTGGGTAACCCCAGAATGTACGTAAACAGATTTGATGTATAGGCTACTTAGATATTTCCGTTTTGTAATGTTTCTAAGATTTTTCAACACTGGTATACGTAATTTGATGATTTGTCTGTATGCTTTTTTAGTGACTTTAGATAGTACTTCCTGTATAAATCTCATTGTTTGTGATTCAATATGTAAAAAAATATGTAATTTTTCTGAGTAACGTAATTTCAATTGTCAGATGTTTTGGAAAGCCAAACCTACGAATTCAACTTCACTTTTCAAAAAGTGAGGCTGTAGATGAAGATGAAATGGGAGATACGATACTGCGTGAAGAGTTTGGCAGAGCACTGAAAGACCTGAGTCGAAACAAGCCCCCGGGAATAGACAACATTCCATTAGAACTACTGACGGCCTTGGGAGAGCCAGTCCTGACAAAACTCTACCATCTGGTGAGCAAGACGTACGAGACAGGCGAAATACCCTCAGACTTCAAGAAGAATATAATAATTCCAATCCCAAAGAAAGCAGGTGTTGACAGATGTGAAAATTACCGAACTATCAGTCTAATAAGTCACAGCTGCAAAATACTAACGCGAATTATGTACAGACGAATGGAAAAACTGGTGGAAGCCGACCTCGGGGAAGATCAGTTTGGATTCCGAAGAAATGTTGGAACACGTGAGGCAATACTGACCTTACGACTTATCTTGAAAGAAAGATTAAGGAAAGGCAAACCTACGTTTCTAGCATATCTAGACTTAGAGAGAGCTTTTGACAATGTTGACTGGAATACTCTCTTTCAAATTCTAAAGGTGGCAGGGGTAAAATACAAGGAGCGAAAGGCTATATACAATTTGTACAGAAACGAGATGGCAGTTATAAGAGTCGAGGGGCATGAAAGGGAAGCAGTGGTTGGGAAGGGAGTGAGACAGGGTTGTAGCCTGTCCCCGATGTTATTCAATCTGTATATTGAGCAAGCAGTAAAGGAAACAAAAGAAACATTTGGAGTAGGTATTAAAATCCAGGGAGAAGAAATAAAAACTTTGAGGTTTGCCGTTGACATTGTAATTCTGTCAGAGACAGCAAAGGAGTTGGAAGAGCAGTTGAACGGAATGGACAGTGTCTTGAAAGGAGGATATAAGATGAACATCAACAAAAGCAAAACGAGGATAATGGAATGTAGTCGAATTAAGTCGGGTGATGCTGAGGGAATTAGATTAGGGAATGAGACACTTAAAGTAGTAAAGGAGTTTTGCTATTTGGGGAGCAAAATAACTGATGATGGTCGAAGTAGAGAGGATATAAAATGTAGACTGGCAATGGCAAGGAAAGCGTTTCTGAAGAAGAGAAATTTGTTAACACCGAGTATAGATTTAAGTGTCAGGAAGTCGTTTCTGAAAGTATTTGTATGGAGTGAAAATAAGCTGCGTCTGGTCAAGCCCACCACGCGGCCATGGTGTACGTCCTACCAGTCATGCAGGCAGGATGAGGTTCTCCTCACTCGCCTCCGCATCGGGCACAGTCCCTTAACGCACGGTTTTTTACTCCGGCGGGAGGACCCCCCAATCTGCAGTGCTTGTGGCGTCCAGATTACGGTCCGCCACATTTTACTTGACTGTCCTTTGTTCTCTGACCAGAGGTCGGTGGTTTCCTTGCCACCGGATTTGCCCTCTATTTTGCAAGACGACGCAACGACTGTGGTTAAGGTCTTACGGTTTTGTGTCCTGTCCAATTTGTTGCCGTGGATTTTAGGGAGAGGGCTTTAATGTGCTGCTTTGTGACTGGCTCACCAAGGCTTTAGGTAAGAGGTCCGCCAGTCACGATTACCTACTTGTTTCACTTCGATTTCTGTTCTCTTTTCCTTGTGTTTCCTTTCCTCTTTTAGTGCGTTTCTTCTCCTCGTGTTTTGCCTCTGTATGTGAGGATTTGGAACTCCGTCAGGTCTGTGTTTTTTAGCCGTTCTCCTTGTTCGGTGTCCGTCTTCGTCCCTTCACTGCATGTGTTCCTGTTTCTATGCGTTTGGGCGCTGATGACCACGCTGTTTAGCGCCCGCAAACCTCAAACCACACACACACACACACACACACACACACGGAAATGGAAAATGCCCTGTCTTTCAAATCATGTTGGTTTTAGGATCCGGCAGCATATCCTAGAAAACTATGAAGAATTATTACTCCAGGAATACCAATGAAGTGACATTAAGCTTTTGTTTGTTTGCAGGGGCAGGTACACTCTTATTTCCCCGGTACACAATGTAATCCCAGCGCCACAGTACCATAGCGCGCCGCAAGGAGAGTCACAACCGGCGCCGCCCATTCATACGGTCTGGTATCGTGTTATAATTTGTTTTCGGCTCTAGAAGGAGAATGACGCATTAACAGTCCATGCTGAGTCGGTAGAATTGTACGGAAACAATGCGCCGTCATAGGCGATATGAGGCGCAGAGGCTCCCAGTATGGTTAAACAAACATAGTGGCAAACCCAAAGTGGCAAACCATCTCCGGTGTAAGAAACAGAAAATCGCAAGTAAGGTGGTGCCTCTGGTGCTCGAGGACCCGTTTAACACAATCAAGCGATACTGGAAAATGGATATCAGTCGTGGATAAGTTTTTAACAACTAGCACGACATTAGGAACACGACAAAAGTCGCCAACGGCGAATATTTGCACCCGTTTAAAATGTCTGTCGAATCGAGGCAGCGGCGGAAGTGTCACAACTGTACCACGCCAATCAAGACCACTTCTTTACTGGACTGAGCACCATGGACGGTTGCTGGATGTGTCATTGAGAACCCCAGACAAACGAGCAAAACAAGAAGTGAAAATCATGTGGAACCAGGACCGCCTAAACAGGCGAAGGTCCAACTGTTATCAGTTTTTTGGACTGCCTTGGTGTGGAGCCGACAATTATGCGCAAATGGGACAACATTTTGCAGTAGCATACTGCCGAAATCTCGTGAAGGCGTTACGGGAGGCTATCCAAGATGAGATGTTGCGGGAAGCTGTCCGAGGAGTGTTTGTGCTCCTTCTGCACAGGACAGGAAAGACAAGATCTGTGCCAACTCATCCACTGGAACTTCCTGGCAGGTTAAAATTGTATGCCAGACCGAGACTCGAACTCGGGACCTTCGCCTCTGGCGGGCAAGTGCTCTACCATGTCTCCATCGCATCTTTTCTTCCAGGAGTGCTAATCCCGTCAATTTGCGAAAGAACTTGCGTGAAGTTTGGAAGATAGGAGACGAGGTGCTAGCGGAAATTAAGCTGTGAGAACGGGTTCTGAGTCGTGCTTTGGGAGTTCAGCTTATAGAGCACTTGCACGTGAAGGCGAAGGTCCTGAGTTCGAATCTCAGATTGGCAAACAGTTTTAATCTGCCACGAAGTTTCATATCAGCGCTCATTTCGCTGCAGAGGAAGTCATCCATTGTCGGGAAAACATGTGTCGCAATGTAGCGTGAATTTGTAGAGAAATACTATGTCACCAAGGTTTGTGTTCGCAATATGATTTTTTCGAGGTGATTATTAAACCTTTATGCCTCGTACATTCTCATAGAGCTGGAGACTGCATAGGATTCTAGTGTCCAGGCATTGCAGTGCGTCCAGAATTTTACGCTGCGGCGGCACATTGCCTGCTAGGGCGCATTTTGTGAAGATGGCAAAAAAGAAAAAAAAATTACGGAGTACCAGGCAATCCTAGTACTATCACACACAGAAATTATTTTGAAAGAAAACGTATCGTGGTGCAGATACAAGATGACCACGTCTGGTGCCTAAAGTTTGAGATACTCCAAGGTGTAAGCTGCAATTAAATTTAACTGGTTTGTCTAGTATTTAAGGGAGTATTATGTACGATGGCAGAATATTTACATATTTTTCACTGCAAAGGATTTTGCAAGACAATTTGCAGTCAGAAATTTTAGGGAATGATTGGAGGAAGTATGTGGGGAAGCCTGATCAAATCAGGGACAAATTATAGACATATTCTAAGAAATTCACTAATTTCGCTTTAGCAATGGCAGGATTTCTAGGATAGTGATAGGCAAAATGTAGAATACATTTTACGAATGGTACAGTAATTTGTTGTTAGTGGGTCTTTAGAATTAACAACACGTGAAGGTTAGGAAGAGACCGAGGACAGTGCCAAGGAAGTGGAAGCAGTGTTAGAAATAAGTGGAAGCAGTATTAGAAATCTCGAGAACTTAAACGAAAACCATGACAGTAACCGCCGTCATTCTTTAAGTTCTTTGTGCCTTATTAGTCGAACTGATACCGATACTACCAGCTCTAATGTTATTGTACTGTACCTTCTTTGTTAATCTAACTTCATTATCCACCTTAGGCGTCACACAGAAACACATCAGACACCGTAAATGGGCCATAACACCCTTAAGGTAAACTATTATTCTAACATCAGATTAAGGATAAGCTAAAACTAGTCATCTAGTACTGAATGTGGCCGAGCTATGATGCTCCGTTCAAACTATTTCAATAAATCTTCGAAATTTTTAATCAGATTTCGCCGCCTGACAGAAATCGCATTCTCCTACCTTAATTTCCTCTTTCGTGAGATGCAGGCGAGAAACTTTCATCGTAAAGTTTTAATTACCGACTGGATGGCATGAGTGAGTAGGGACTTGTTTGAGCGGATAAACAAGGGAGGGTCGGTGGACGCCCTTTGATGTGGATCGCCAGCGCTCGTTACTCAGTTTGAGTGAAAGGGCCACTTGATTAAAATGCAGTTCCTGTAGCAGCGGAGCACATTATCACTCGTGGACGGGGAGCTGACTAAGGCACTGGAAATAGACTACCAGTACTTTAACAGAACCACTGCCAAAGCACCAGGTGAAAAATACACTTGTGAAAACTGTAGTACCAGGAACGGGACTGTTTACTACGGAATAGGTTGATCCTTTAGGTATTTCTTTTTCATGTAAGTATACATTCTTTCTCCTCATCTAGACAGAGGGATTGGTACTTAATTGAAGTTAATCTATTAATCGTATTTATTCTAAAACTCTATTATGGATATACCGATATTTCTTTCACGTCGATTAATTTCATGTAATCGGTTATCCATAGATAAATTATTAAAGATCCGCCTTTTCTAGTTCTAGTCTCTTCACTCATGAGATAAAATAATTCGTAGGATATTTTTTTCCAGCAAAATAAAAAACAAAAATGCCACAAATGCCAATGAAATATTTTTTCGATGGTTCAGTAAGGCATAAATGGAGGTTGTGATATTCGATATTTTTGGCATCATTAAAACAACAGATAGTTAATACTTTCAGCCAGAAGGCAAATACTTGTTTATAAAGAATGATTAATGTATAATAAGGCGTCGTATAGCGACGGTGGAATTTCCTAAATAAAGTAATTCGTCGTCTTTGGGCGGCAATATAAACAGAAGAATACGGATAGATATGCGATCCTTCACTATTTTCTTCGCTGGAGAGCAAATGAAGCCTTGAGCGCTAAACACTTGTACTGTTTTTCTTAAGTAAGACGGACGCAGATTTGTGGCAGTCTGATCTAATTTTTTACTAAATAAATAAAAACGTGTTCCGTCTAAGTTTGAGTGAAGTGTGAAAAGAAGAACTGTTATAACTTATCGTGACGATACACGAGCGACTCAAGAGGACAATGGCTATATAAAAGAGCGCTCAATGGACATGAAACGGACATATTAATCTACCGTCATTGTAGTACTAAGCTTAAGGTACGATATATGTTTTGGTTATAATAAATATTTGTTCTGGAAATATTGGAACATTTAGCAGTGCTCATTCCTATCATCTCCTCAGTATTATTTTCATTTTAATTATGCATTTTGCTAAGATTACAGACACCAAGATCAGCAGTCCAATGTGCATGTTACATTGACAAAAAGAAAACTTTTTATCATCTTCTTGCATCAGCTTTAATATTGAATTTCCCTTTTGTGTGATGTTACAGTTGTTTTTGCGCCCTTAAGAACTTTCTAGTCCCTTAGGAAATTGTTTTGTCATAAGAATAACTTCACGACCGGACATGATCGTATCTACGATCATGAAGTTATTAGAAAGACGATAACGCAATTTCTTAATCAACAGCGCGCTAGCTGTGACTGCTTCAAGCCGCGTGGAACTGCAAGTAAAAACTATCCACATCTCATAATGCAATATTTTATGACAATGGGCAATCCATGATTCTTACGCCAATTGTGATTGATAAAACAGTAAGCGAAATCTCAAATTCCAACTTTTCCATTGAATAACATCATCACTTTTATTTTGTTACATCACAAGGTCCACACATCGTGAAAAGGCACTACTCTTTGCTTTGTATTTTCTTTCCCCTTTCCCTTCAATAAAAACATTTCATTCAGAAATATATGTATTTTACTTGAACTGTTTATGCTACTTCACTTAGGAAATAGGATTCATAATGTTAATTTTTTGAAATGCATGAATTCCAGTGCAGGTTTGCATTGATACTGTAAAACAGATTCTAAAATGCAAGAAAAAAATAGTCACCCAATAATTTCTCACAAGTAATAATTTGCCACTCCCAGTAAATAAATCTTTAAGTTTTATGATAAGCTTCAAAACAATTATTTTTCACAAAAGATAAATACAGTACATTTCGCGTTTGACGCATATGTGTCTTGCTTTGGAATTGCAGCCAGATTTACTGCACTGCCTTGACAAACTTTGGTAGCTAGCTAACATTGTAACACCTAACTTCTCAAATCAGTTGTAAGAGCACGTACCGGCTTTTTATTTACATTTTCTATATCATCTACATCTTTAATGTCAGAGGAATTCACTGTAGAAGGGCGTCCCCTTCTCCTAGTTAGCGGTACGACATCGTAACTGAGCTGTGGCGCCATTTACTTAGTAGACTACTCTGTCTGGCGCCACTGGCTCAGGTATAGTATCGACTATCCCTCTTGTGGCACCATTGCCAATATCTACGCGGAAGAGTTGGTATCTGTCGGATGTGTCCTTAGAAGGTCTTTGCTTGCCAATATATATATATATATATATATATATGGGGTTTGCTGGCCCGAGAGAGCATCTGCACACTATATATTGTCCGCCGCCTTGATCCCCCTCACCCCCTGGTGTTTCCCTTCCTCTCCACGCCCAACCAGTTGCCGCGCCTTTACCGTTGTGTCCCTCCCTCTCTCCATCTCCACACCCTCCATCTCCTTTCCCAACACAACTTCCACTGTCTACCCCTCCCGGATGATGAGCTTCGCCCTGACATCTACCCTTCCTACCAACTCTAACCCCCTCTTCCTGCCTTCTCTTCAGGGCTCCCTCTTCTCCCCCTCCCTCCTTCTGAGCGGCTTTCCCCTCCGCTCTTCATCCCGCTGCTTCCCCAGCTGCCCCATGCTCTCCCTCCTTTTCCATCCTCTCTGACCTTTCCCTCGGCAAGTCCAACCTGGTAGTTTTACTCTTCGTCGTGTGTGCTCCAAGTGTGTTTTAAGTGTGTTGTTTCGGAGTGTTTTTAATACTGTGGCCAACTTTTAAACTGTGCATGCGCATTCAGTGTCTTCTCTGTGTTTTAAGAATCGCCAACTGTGTTTTTTAACTTTCTGCTGACTTTTTTAACTGTCCCCCCATGAACGTCTATATGTCAGTGTATTTTTACCTCTATTTTCTCCCCTTACTCTGTTTTATGTTCCCCTTTTTTATCTCCTTATGTATGTATCACTTTATTCTTGTTTTAGTTGTCGTGTCACTCCGCTGAAGAGCAGCGGATTGTGCCGCTGACAGCCCTCCCCTGCCCATATGGGGCAGGGGAATGAAATCACAATAAAGAAAAAATGCCCAACAGAGGAGGGCACGAAGTTTGGGGATTGGCTGCAGCATCACGACAAGAGATGGTCACGAGGTCCGAGCGGCCGAAGCCACGAGCTGAACAAGGAGGGCCTGCGCAGAGCGAAGATATCGGGGTACTTCACTGGGGTCAGTGTCAACTACAAGCAGTTGGCAACATTCGTGTCGGACGACCGTTCGTGGCCTGGCTGCCCTCTTCTACCTGATTTTCATCGGCACCACTCAGTAACCGCTGCGACGCACCGTGGATCCGTGGAACTGCTTGCTGATAAAGGGGAGTAACATTCTGTGATTTGTGTCATTGTCTACCTGCCCTCCTTATTATTTTCTGGTTTGAACCCGACTCGGTCGGCTCTTTGGTCGTAAATATAGGCAGTAGTATTGTACTAAGACACTAGTTGTCATTTGAAAATTTGTACCGTTGTTATATTGCCTTTCATTTCTGGTTTGTACCCGATAATTAATGTTCTAATTAATCAGCTCTTGGTCGTACATACAGCCGGAACAATTGTACTAAGGCACAGGTTGCCGTAAAACAAAAGAGGGGACCTCGTGGTTAGATTTAGCTGTTAACCATTTCATTCTTTGACAGTAATTGCATATCTTAGTCACTAGTTATAATCTGAACAACCCGCTGTACTAAGCTGTTTGTTTCCGTGTTTGAAAGATCCGGTCATTATTGGTGTATTTTAGTTGGATCTTGTCATTACGTCTAGTGAGTTCTCTTGTAATAAGTGTTCACAAGTGATGTTTTAAGACGTTTCTTCAGAGCGGTCTTAATAACTGACAATCAGTTATATTAACAGTAAACTGTCACCAGGGCTTTAGTTAATCGTCAAAAGGGATGAGTTGCGGGTCCAGTCACACCTTGGTTGCCGATTGAAATTAACAGGTTGGTTTCTTTGAAGTAAGCCTTATCACTGTCATGGTGTTTGCTAATCTGTTTAACTCTTAAGTTCAAAAATGTTCAAATGTGTGTGAAATCTTATGGGACTTAACTGCTAAGATCTTCAGTCCCTAAGCTTACACACTACTTAACCTAAATTATCCTAAGGAAAAACACACACACCCATGCCCGACGGTGGACACGAACCTCCGCCGGGACCAGCCGCACAGTCCAAGACTGTAGCGCCCTTTTAGGTACAGGTGCGCATCTTAACAGCGAATCTTTCGATACACAGCTTTCAAATTAAAAGTTACGTCATCTGTTTTGAGTAAATGAATCACTCTTGTCAGCAATGGTACTTATACAGGGTTATTACAAATGATTGAAGCGATTTCACAGCTCTACAATAACTTTATTATTTGAGATATTTTCACAATGCTTTGCACACACAAACAAAAACTCAAAAAGTTTTTTTAGGCATTCACAAATGTTCGATATGTGCCCCTTTAGTGATTCGGCAGACATCAAGCCTATAATCAAGTTCCTCTCACACTCGGCGCAGCATGTCCCCATCAATGAGTTCGAAAGCACTGTTGATGCGAGCTCGCAGTTCTGGCACGTTTCTTGGTAGAGGAGGTTTAAACACTGAATCTTTCACATCACTATGCGTGAAACTTGCCCTCACGCGTTCAACCGTTTCTTCACTCACTGCAGGCCGACCCGTTGATTTCCCCTTACAGAGGCATCCAGAAGCTTTAAACTGCGCATAACATCGCCGAATGGAGTTAGCAGTTGGTGGTTCTTTGTTGAACTTCGTCCTGAAGTGTCGTTGCACTGTTATGACTGACTGATGTGAGGGCATTTCAAGCACGACATACGCTTTCTCGGCTCCTGTCGCCATTTTGTCTCACAGCGCTCTCGAGCGCTCTGGCGGCAGAAACCTGAAGTGCGGCATCAGCCGAACAAAACTTTATGAGTTTTTCTACGTATCTGTAGTGTGTCCTGACCATATGTCAATGAATGGAGCTACAGTGAATTTATGAAATCGCTTCAAGCCCTGTATAGTTTTCATGTGTTGCAGAAGGGTATATAATAAGACAGACTGTGTCCAGCGCGGCAGTAAACACCGCTGTTTCACCCAATAACGGGCGGGCTGCAGGTCCGGCCGCCTTGCAATCATTGTCACATTGTTTGCTGTTTTGCAATACAGCACTTCAGATTTCTTTTGTAAAGATTAAAATCTTATGTCAAAAAATTTTGCAAATTTGTTCATTTTGTTAAAAGAAAATTTTTGGTTAAGTGCTTCGTTTATCCGGAAAACACAGTTTATATATTGTTAACTAAACAGGTTGTGTTAAAAGAAAGTTACATTGGTGGGTCCTCCCTTCCATGTTTTCCTTAATTCCAATAAGTACGACGTATCAGTAACGTTATTGTTGTTTACTAGCCAGTTTCATCGAGCTCAGCAGGACATTTTCAGTTAAAAATGGGAAATCGTTATCTTTCCAGGCAGGTAATTCCACATCGCTGTTATTAAGAAAAGCTTGTAATTCTCAATAATTAATATACATGAAATGCTATAGAGTGTGGAAATAACGGTTGTTTCAGTACTCCTTTATCGAAGACCAGATTGAAGTTATCCAATGCGCGGTCTAGGGCGCCTTGTCATGGTCCGCGCGGCTCCCTTGTCAGAGGTTCGAGTCCTCCCTCGGGTATGGGTGTGTGTGTTGTCCTTAGCGTAAGTTAGTTTAAGTAGTGCGTAAGCTTAGCGACCGATGACCTCAGCAGTTTGGTCCAAAATATTAGCAAATATGCATTATGATCTGAGGTCCACATACGAGGACCATCAGAAGGTACATTTTTTTTTCATAGTCAGGAACAATATTTATGCTAATCTGAACTATTTTTCAACATCTAGTGACCTTAGCGAATGTTAGATGAACGAAACGGATTCTCAGTCTGAGATGCAGACATAATAATTACTTAGATATCTTTTCGATTTGTAGAAGTTGTAAGTAGGCTGTTTAGATGTTGGTAACGCCACGTAGCGCTCTATATGAAAATCACTGACTGTGCTGTGTGAAGGCTGTGGCTGGTTAGCATTGTTGTAATATTCGCTATTGTAGTGTTGGGCAGTTGGATGTTAACAGAGCATAGCGTTGCGCAGTTGGAGGTGAGCCGCCAGCAGTGGTGGATGTGGGGAGAGAAATGGCGGAGTTTTGAGAGCGGATGATCTGGACCTGTGTCCATCAGAGACAGTAAATTTGTAAGACTGGATGTCATGAACTGCTATATATACTATGACTTTTGAACACTATTAAGGTAAATACATTGTTTGTTCTCTATCAAAATCTTTCATTTGCTAACTATGCCTATCAGTAGTTAGAATATTTTATTTAGCTGGCAGTATTGGCGCTCGCTGTATTGCAGTAGTTTAAGTAACGAAGATTTTTGTGAGGTAAGTGATTCATGAAAGGTATAGGTTATTGTTAGTCAGGGCCATTCTTTTGTAGGGATTATTAAAAGTCAGATTGCGTTGCGCTAAAAATATGGTGTGTCAGTTTAGTGTTGATCAGAATAAGTAAAGAGAGTAATGTCTGAGTACGTTCAGTTTTGCTCAGCTGTTTGGAAAGCAAATAATGTAAGAGGTTCATTAGCTAGTCATTCATAAATTTTCTAAGGGGACGTTTCAAAGTAACCATTTTCTGCGCACGGCAAGCTGTAAACTAACAGACGAACCGTATCTTGCAATGTGCTGCACTCTGGTGTTAGAACTAGAAGGTCCACCCTAACCAAACATCGGTTTACAAGCGGAAAATACCCCTATTTACGGAGAAAACGAATAATGAGTGACGGTCCACTTGTGATGACCGAGGGAACGAAGAGGTTAAAGTGTGCTGAGTATTGACCTGCTGTCTATCACTTGATTATGGAGACAAGTGCGACTGTCCAGTAGCACTCATCATGTTAGGATTGTACTCAATTTTACATACTCGCCTCAGCAAGCTCCATTTTAAAGATCCCCTGGCAGTAACTAGTGCCTTTAGCACGCTGCTTGATATCGTTCAGAAAAAGCAGACACAGACAGTTGTCGAACTCCACAAATGCAATTAACGGCTACTGCAGAAGATGATTTGCAGAACATTAATTTCAATACAGCAGGAACAGAGCTATACTGTACCAACAGCAAACAGCCCTGATTTAGTTTCTGGAGTTCGACTCTATTTACAATTAACTATAATCAACCGAAAGTCATCACCTCTGAAATTCTGGATAGAAAATAAGACAGTGTATCCATTTCTGCAATACTGTGGTTTGTAAATATCTGAGAACATAGCTTGCTGTTTGCGTTCTGAAAGACGGGTTTCTGAAGCAGGGGACACAGCAACAGCCTGCCGTTCGATACTCACTGAGAAAAGATCAAGCAGTTGGTTGAGGATACCTATGCCACTGCTGAATAAGCGGCTGGAAATACTGGTAACCTGCTGTTCAAAAGTTCTTAATTATTGACGTGTTTCGTGTACAGTGCGTCATCAGAACATGAAAGAGAAGAGTTCTCAGAAACATAGTTTAGCAGTAACCACCAGTAATGTGACCGCTGACACTTTTGATTCATACGTTGTATGAGGACTTTTGTTTTCGACGTTTCGGTTGGTAATGAAAGCAAGAACAAAAAAAAATCAATACACGATCATAGGATTCATCGACCTGGAGAACGAATTCGACAATGTTAAATTGTGCAAGATGTTTGAAATTCTGAGAAAAGTATCGAATGAGAGAAAAGCAGGGGTGAGCAACACGGATAGACCGCTAATAAACAATATGTAGAAGAATCAAAAGGGACCAATAAGAGTGGAATACCAAGAGAGAAGAGCTCAGATTAAAAAGGGGTAAGACAGGGGTGTAGTCTTCTACTGTTCAATCTGTACATCGAAGAAGCAATGACGGACATAAAAGATAGGTCCAGGAATAGAATTAAAATTCAAGACTAGAGGGTATCAATGATAAAATTCGCTGATGACATTGCTATCCTCAGCGAAAGTAAATAAGAATTACAGGATATGTTGAATGGAATGAACAGTCTAATAGGTACAGAATATGGACTGAGAATAAATCGAACGAAGCCGAAAGTAATGAGAAGTAGTAGAAATGAGAAAAGTGAGGAACTTAAGATTTGGATTGTCGATCACGAAGTAGGTGAAGTTAAAGAATTCTGTTATCTAGGCAGCAAAATAACTAATGACGGACGGAGCAGGGAGGATGTAAAAAGTACACTAACACTGGAAAGAAGGGCATTTCTGGGCAAGAGAAATCTACTAGTATCAAACATAGGCCTTAATTTGAAGGAGTAAGTTCTGAGAAAGTGTATTTGGAGAGCAGTATTATGTGGTAGAAGTGAAGCTCTCAGTAGAATCGGCGAGGTAAAGAATATTTGGAAAACGCTAACTAGAAGAAGGGACAGGATGGTAGGACGTCTGTTAACACATCACGGTGTAACTTCCATGCTACGAGACAGATATTTGAGTACGTCTAGCAAATAATTGAGGACGTAGGTTTCAAGTGAATTGGTTGGCACAGAAGAGGAATGTGTGGAGGGCCTCATCAAACCAGTTAGAAGCCTGACGTTTGCAGAAAAAGATAACTATGATGTAAAAAAGACACTGTATGTGCGAAACCCTGGTCCTATATAAGAGAGTTCAAATGGTTCAAATGGCTCTGAGCACTATGGGACTTAACATCTACGGTCATTAGTCCCCTAGAACTTAGAACTACTTAAACCTAACTAACTTAAGGACATCACACAACACCCAGTCATCACGAGGCAGAGAAAATCCCTGATCCCGCCGGGAATCGAACCCGGGAACCCGTGCGCTGTATAAGAGAGTGTCTGGTGGCTGTAATCAGATCATGTTAAGCAAATAAATAAAAATAAAATATATAATCTTTACCAAATAACTTACTTATAAGTATTTAGTTAGAGGAGTATCTTAATAAATGTGATTATCTTGGAACTGTAAACTTTCGTTGATATTATATGCTTAGGTAATGAAATTACATTTACTAATCACTAATTAAGGATTTACTGTGCCTGACGATACAATCCACATATCAGGTGACTAAATATGCATCTTCGGTGTTCGGACTGGATATCTGAATTTTCTTTCTTTATTTTCTCGGCGATAAAGCTCAGTGGCTACTCCTTTTGTGCAACAATTAATTTGGTTATATCATATCTTGCATCAGCAGCTGCCTTGGAACAGGGCCTTAAATAATTCACACCCGGGCAAGTTGCGGGGCAGTGCGAGAGGGAGGTAAAGGAGTTCAGAGAATACCTGTTAGTCTCGATAGTTCGAGGTGAACGGGACCGGAACCACCTCGAACTATCGAAAACTCGGACTATAGAAATTTAAATGGAAAAAGAAATATTATCATATTGTAAGTAATACAGGTCAAAATATGAACTTTATTAAAATAAAAGTATTTACACATGCATTTGCAATGGCAGAATAACAATAATTATTTATTTAGACAAGTAATAGTGAAGTGTCTTTTGTTTGGCGAAGCTTCAACTTTTCCTCGAGGCAATGTCACGCCACCGCCTCAGGAGCAGTGGGTCAGTTGGTGTCGCCTCAGGCTGTTGTTGCACGTAGCATATGGCGGCCTCGAGAGCAGCGTAGACATCGGTGTGACTCATCAGCGGTGCAGCCTCTGCCTCGTGATCTTCGTCACTCACACTGCGATGGAATGTTAACCGTGTCAGTTATAGAAGAGTCTGTCACTTCCAACTGTTCGTCCGAATTTAACCACTCGCCTACTTCCACCTCTTCTGCCTCTTCACACCCTGGCAATCTTCCGATTAAATTACACAATGGTTGATCGTCTAAATCTTCAGTTTTTGTGTCTGGCATACTTTCCTGTAGAATTTTCCTCCGTGGCTTAGAAATTGTGTCTGACTATTTCGCTCCCCAGTACACGAGTCCTTCAAAGTCACTTTCTTCAAAGCTCCTACAATGCTTTCGTTGTCTTCGGAATGCAGTATTGACTGTAGCAATCGCCGTCGATACTTTTTTTAGACATTCCAGAACGCCCTGATCCATGGGCTGAATGAGACAGGTACGTTTGGTGGGAAAAACAAGGCGCGGATACCGTCGCACTGCAGTTCTCCTGCACTTGGATGTGAGGACGCATTATCCATGAGCAAAATTGCTTCGCATGGCAGTCCCGTTTCTTTTAAAAAAATTCTTGCAGTCAGGTACAAAATGAGTTAAAAAACCAGTTCTTGAAGATTTCCTGATTCATCCAGGCATTATTCTGATGTGTATAGACAACCGGAAGAGCTGAGATGGATACATTCTTGAATGCTCTTGGCTTGGCAGGCTTCCCAATCACAGCTAGTTTGTGGTTTCCAGTTGCATTTGAAGTTGCCATAACTGTGAGCCGCTCTTTGCTTTTTTGTGCCCAGGAGCACTGTTTTCTTCACAAGAAAGAAGTGTTCTCACTGGTAACATTTTAAAATTTAGCCCAGTTTCATCACAGTTATATATTTGTTCATTAGACAAATTTTCGTCAGTTATGATTTTTTTTTTAAACTCGACGATAAATTTTGAAACGGACTGAGCGTCACCAGAGAGTTTTTCTCCACATACGTCTACTTGACGCACTCCATACCTCTTCTTCCACTTGTCGAGCCAGATCACACTGGCGGCGAACTTGTCATCTGCTTCCTGCAGCTGGTTTCTGAAAAACAAAGCTTTTTCTTGCAAGATTGGGCCAGAAATCGGAGCACCCTTCTGTCTCTGTTGGGTAAACCACATGAACAATGCCTCACTTGTTTTTTCGAAGTCTGACTTCTTTATACTTCTTCGACTGAGAGATTCGTGTGAGCATTTCTGTGAAGAAAACTGTTCCAATTTAAGTCGATTTCTTCGCCAGTCACCAACAGTAACTTCACCGACACCATATTCGAGAACAAGTTTTTTTTTATTGTTTCTCCTTTGTCAAGTCGTATTAGTGCTTCTAATTTTAGATGCAAAGGTACAAATTTCCTCTTTTTAGTTACAGCACACATCTTTGTAAGGTGTACAACGGAACACACAGTCAACAAACAAAACGACACACAACACTGTACGGTACAGGAACTGCGAACTACAGCAGCGTATCAACTCCCCAGTTTTGATCGGTAGCAGCCGGCAGCAGTCGGGGTATTTCGTGCCATACTGATGTTAGTACAACAGGGCAGCGAGCTAATCGTCGGTGTGGATTGCACTGTTGTCTGTTTTGTCACTGAGCTGTACTCTCCCTATCTATCTTTTGCAATGATGTTTTCATTATTTATCATGTCAGTAAAAAAAAAGAAACTACACTCCTGGAAATGGAAAAAAGAACACATTGACACCGGTGTGTCAGACCCACCATACTTGCTCCGGACACTGCGAGAGGGCTGTACAAGCAATGATCACACGCACGGCACAGCGGACACACCAGGAACCGCGGTGTTGGCCGTCGAATGGCGCTAGCTGCGCAGCATTTGTGCACCGCCGCCGTCAGTGTCAGCCAGTTTGCCGTGGCATACGGAGCTCCATCGCAGTCTTTAACACTGGTAGCATGCCGCGACAGCGTGGACGTGAACCGTATGTGCAGTTGACGGACTTTGAGCGAGGGCGTATAGTGGGCATGCGGGAGGCCGGGTGGACGTACCGCCGAATTGCTCAACACGTGGGGCGTGAGGTCTCCACAGTACATCGATGTTGTCGCCAGTGGTCGGCGGAAGGTGCACGTGCCCGTCGACCTGGGACCGGACCGCAGCGACGCACGGATGTACGCCAAGACCGTAGGATCCTACGCAGTGCCGTTGGGGACCGCACCGCCACTTCCCAGGAAATTAGGGACACTGTTGCTCCTGGGGTACCGGCGAGGACCATTCGCAACCGTCTCCATGAAGCTGGGCTACGGTCCCGCACACCGTTAGGCCGTCTTCCGCTCACGCCCCAACATCGTGCAGCCCCCCTCCAGTGGTGTCGCGACAGGCGTGAATGGAGGGACGAAGGGAGACGTGTCGTCTTCAGCGATGAGAGTCGCTTCTGCCTTGGTGCCAATGATGGTCGTATGCGTGTTTGGCGCCGTGCAGGTGAGCGCCACAATCAGGACTGCATACGACCGAGGCACACAGGGCCAACACCCGGCATCATGGTGTGGGGAGGGATCTCCTACACTGGCCGTACACCACTGGTGATCGTCGAGGGGACACTGAATAGTGCACGGTACATCCAAACCGTCATCGAACCCATCGTTCTACCATTCCTAGACCGGCAAGGGAACTTGCTGTTCCAACAGGACAATGCACGTCTGCATGTATCCCGTGCCACCCAACGTGCTCTAGAAGGTGTAAGTCAACTACCCTGGCCAGCAAGCTCTCCGGATCTGTCCCCCATTGAGCATGTTTGGGACTGGATGAAGCGTCGTCTCACGCGGTCTGCACGTCCAGCACGAACGCTGGTCCAACTGAGGCGCCAGGTGGAAATGGCATGGCAAGCCGTTCCACAGGACTACATCCAGCATCTCTACGATCGTCTCCATGGGAGAATAGCAGCCTGCATTGCTGCGAAAGGTGGATATACACTGTACTAGTGCCGACATTGTGCATGCTCTGTTGCCTGTGTCTATGTGCCTGTGGTTCTGTCAGTGTGATCATGTGATGTATCTGACCCCAGGAATGTGTCAATAAAGTTTCCCCTTCCTGGGACAATGAATTCACTGTGTTCTTATTTCAATTTCCAGGAGTGTAGATAGTTGCAACCTTTTTTTATATATAAAGAGGCTCGGATTATTGGAAACTCGAACTATCGAGACTCGAACTATCGAGACTCTACTGTAACAACGTAAGGAAACCAGTAACCCCACAAGGATTTGCGCTCTTTCGGAAATGAAAGGCGACGCAAGGCCAGGCAAATCAGCAGCAGTCCAGCTTGAAGCAGACCAGATGCGGCGAGGAATGTGCGAGGCTTTTTAGAATAAGGAGGGGTAGGTATGATATTCTATATTACATATTATCTTAACATGTTGCTCATCTAAAATGTCCATGACACTAGGTACCAGAGACAGCGTCAATTTATCCATACAGTTAGTTGTGATTGTTGATGACAGTCGGTAATTTAGGGCGCAATCATCTTTACTCTACCACCGATTTTCGAGACTAAATAGTCCCATCATAAGACCTGTACAGAAAACCCTGACACATAATCACCATGATTACAGTTTATTGTGAAATGTACATGAACAAGCAAAAATATAAATTACAGGATAAAAGGAGCAAGACATAAGAGTACGTACAGATTTTTGACGCTTACATGGGATCCTACCATTGGTAATGCCATGTTCAAAGGTAGCTTTTTGGAATATGGAAATAAATGGAGTTAGCGGAAAGAGGTATAAGCGAGATTCAAAAGGAAACATTTCAGTAAACAAGTATTAGCAAGTGACAAAGTACTATACCTGAATTTGTGTTTGTTCATAACTAACTGCAATTTTCGTTACGATGGCTGTAATAAAAAAAAATGGTTCAAATGGCTCTGAGCACTATGCGACTTAACGTCTGAGGTCATCAGTCCCCTAGAACTTAGAACTACTTAAACGTAACTAACCTAAGCACATCACACACATCCATGCCCGAGGCAGGAACCGAACCTGCGACCGAAGCGGTCGCGCGGTTCCAGACTGAAGCGCCTAGAACCGCTCGGCCACTCTGACCGGTTGGCTGTAATCAGGATGATCATTTATCAACATAGTTTTCTGTAGGTATCTGATGACGTGATATGTAGTCTCGTACACTAGCTGAATGTCAAACTAAGTTCGTGGTTTATCTGTATAGAGAAACTGACTTGAGACACGCCCATAATGGTGTCCTCCTCGAACGAAAGAAAAAGCCTAGGCCATTGTTGGTATGAAAAGTCTCTCCAATCGTTCCTCTGCAACCATTGATGATACCTTCTAGTCTTGCATTAGGAGTTATTACATCTGTAATTATATTTTCCATTCAGTCCTGGTCAAAGATTGTTGCTTTCTTAATCGCAACAACGAAACCAAAGGAATCAGCGCTTCTGAGAGAGGCTGCTAAAAAATAAAAGTTGACTTTATTGAAATAACTGGACTCAGCATGACGTGCTCTTTGGTTGCATATCAGAATGAAACACAGTTCACTCGCTAATTGTAGATCGATAACGGGACAGGCACATGCAGTTACAGCAGCCGCTGCCGGTAGTTGGGAGATAATTGAAAATTAATCATTAATAGGGCAGTCTATTACTAGCTGAAGCTGGGATCAGCCATGATCGATGCGATACCGGGATCGATGCGCTAACGGATCTGTGCGTTGCAAGCCGTTCATTTGCTGATGATAACCGGCAATTTAGTGCGCAATCGTCTGTACTCTGACACCAGATTTTCTTTATGCCTTGTAGAAGTTGTACAACCATATTTACGTATCTCTTTACTTATCAGCGATGCTCTGAATGCCCAGGTCTTCTACTATTATCTTCGCTTTTTCGTGGCCTAGAAGCGAGTGGCTCGTTACGTATACAGAAATTTCATTTCAGTCGCCTTTATTTGTACGGAAAATCTTGAAGTTTTAGGTCGTGTGGCAGTGATAACTAAACTACGACTAAGTACACCGAGCAAAAAATTTTTCACATCGAGAAAACATTGTGCTACTATCGTATAACACCAATACGGCTGGGAAGTGACTGCACAAATTTCTTCAGGCTTGCAATATCAAGATTTGATTCCGTAGAGCTGACAAATCGCTAGGGTATTCATTGCTGCGTTTCGTCTACTCTTCCAAAGTGTCGCAGAGGTTAAGATGGGGTGATTTAGTGGGCCAGCCGGGCCCTCAATCCAAAAGCGTCTGCGTACAGCCCTGATTAAATGGCTGTGATAAAGAGGAAGTGTCCAGAACAGTCTCATTATTATGGTGTGTAAGAAAGGGCTATCGGTTTACTGTGTACGTTCAGAAAAAAGTTGATTCTTGTTCACGGTGGTCTATATGAGTGGGCTCAATACGTGGGACAAAAAAAAATCACAGGCGCATCTCTGACGTGAACACTCTCTGTGTGACTTAAATGCCTAAATAAACTATTGGTGAACTTGACGCCTTAGGTAATTTGAATGAATGCCAACTCGCGACTCACTGGAACACACTACATGCCGCCAGCCAACTACTGTCGACTGTTTCACTGAAGAGAAGCAGTTTTTTGTGATGTTGTGACTTGACCTTTTGCGAGATACCTAACCGGAAACTCTCAATGGATGTCGTTCCCATCGCAGCGATCAGTACGAAAGTGATTGTGAAGGACCGACAGAAGCGATTCCTCTCGGGTCTGAAACCGGTTCTCATTGCCGAGATGTCACACTCGTTAGTCCCTTATGTTAGAACTTTATTGTACGACCTGATACGTCAACTTACACTACTGGCCATTAAAATTGCTACACCAAGAAGAAATGCAGATGATAAACGGGTATTCATTGGACAAATATATTATAGTAGAACTGACATGTGATTACATTTTCACGCAATTTAGGTGCATAGATCCTGAGAAATCAGTACCCAGAACAACCACCTCTGAGGTAATAACGGCCTTGATACGCCTGGGCGTTGAGTCAAACAGAGCTTGGATGGCGTGTACAGGTACAGCTGCCCATGCAGCTTCAACACGATACCACAGTTCATCAAGAGTAGCGTCTGGCGTATTGTGACGAGCCAGTTGCTCGGCCACCACTGATCAGACGTTTTGAATTGGTGAAAGATCTGGAGAATGTGCTGGCTAGGACAGCAGTCGAACATTTTCTGTATCCAGAAAGGGCCGTACAGGACCTGCAACCTGCGGTAGTGCATTATCCTGCCGAAATGTAGGGTTTCGTAGGGATCGAATGAAGGGTAGAGCCACGGGTCGTAACACATCTGAAATGTCCACTGTTCAAAGTGCCGTCAATGCGAACAAGAGGTGATCGAGACGTGTAGCCAATGGCACCCCATGCCATCACGCCGGGTGATACGCCAGTACGGCGATGACGAATACATGCTTCCAATGTGCATTCACCGCGGTGTCGCCAAACACAGATCGACCATCATGATGCTGTAAACAGAACCTGGATTCATCCGAAAAAATGACGATTTGCCGTTCGTGCACCCAGGTTCGCCGTTGAGTATACCGTCGCAGGCGCTCCTGTCTGTGATGCAGCATCAAGGGTAACCGCAGCCATGGTCTCCGAGGTGATACTCCATGCTGCTGCGAACGTCGTCGAACTGTTCGTGCAGATGGTTGTTGTCTTGCAAACGTCCCCATCTGTTGATTCAGGGATCGAGACGTGCCTGCACGATCCGTTACAGGCATGCGGATAAGATGCCTGTCATCTCGACTGCTAGTGATACGAGGCCGTTGGGATCCAGCACGGCGTTCCGTATTACCCCCCTGAACCCACCGATTCCATATTGTGCTAACAGTCATTGGATCTCGACCAACGCGAGCATCAATGTCGCCATACGATAAACGGCAATCGCGATAGGCTACAATCCGACCTTTATCAAAGTCGGAAACGTGATGGTACGCATTTCTCCTCCTTACACGAGGCATCACAACAACGTTTCACCAGGCAACGCCGGTCAACTGCTATTTGTGTATGAGAAATCGGTTGGAAACTTTCCTCATGTCAGCACGTTGTAGGTGTCGCCATCGGCGCCAATCTTGTGTGAATGCTCGGGAAAGCTAATGATTTGCATGTCACAGCATCTTCTTCCTGTCGGTTAAATTTGGCGTCTGTAGCACGTCATCTTCGTGGTGTAGCAATTTTAATGGCCAGTAGTGTACATGGGTACCAATGGTACACCGTACCTTGTAGACACACTGGGTGGTACACCATACCTTGTAGACACACTGGGCAGTCACCGTTGATACACCAACAAAACGGGCAACGTCTTTAGCGGTGTGGTCGTGCGGACGTCCAAACAAGTTAGCCTCTTTCTGTTATTCTACTATGTCTTTGCTTTTACCCATCTCGTTGCTAGGTTTCAATATAATCGACTGGCACATGCACATGATTTCAGTGCCATGGCCCTTGTGAGCAGAAGGTCGCATGAGCTCCTGGTAGCAGTTCTACAAGATCTAAAGCGTTTCGAGCTCGTTTAAGTGAGTGACACTTCGTCTGGTCAGCTTAGCCAGCATCACTCAAGTAAAGTTTCTCTCCTTTCTGGCGCAGCGTTCCCTGCACTGTTCCTAAGAATCGTCGAACCTGTTAAGTTTGGTGTGGGCATCATGTAGTTTATGGTATTTTATTTGAAAGAAAATTGCAATCTATATAAATCAAAATGTAAATGTTTGTTTGTTCTAAATCGTATATCTCAGTACCTTCTTCATGGATTACTTTGAAATTTTGACACAACGTTGCATTCGAATATGTGTGTGCTTTCCTATACCCGCTAGAGCGCTGGAAGATATTCCACCGAGGTGGAAAGACTATTTCTCAGAAATGTTACACTGCATTGACCGTCACAGAACCTTCAACTAAGCAATGATCGAGAGTAATATCATTAACACTGACGAATACAGCATTACAGAACAGGAAGAGGCACAGAAGCTGAAAAAACAACAACGCTATTGGCGATGACCGATCTCGGCAGAAATGTTAAAAGAGGCTGGAAACAAAACTATACGAAGAAATTTATAACCTTATCACAATGATCTGGAAAACTGAAACATTACCTGAAGACTGGAAAACTGCAATAATTTGTCCCATACTCAAGAACGGAAACAAAGTGGAATGGTCGAGCGGGGTAGTCCCGCGGTCTAATGCGCCTTTCCATGATTCGCGCGGTTCACCCCATCTACATCTACATCTACATTTATACTCCGCAAGCCACCCAACGGTGTGTGGCGGAGGGCACTTTACGTGCCACTGTCATTATCTCCCTTTCCTGTTCCAGTCGCGTATGGTTCGCGGGAAGAACGACTGTCTGAAAGCCTCTGTGCGCGCTCTAATCTCTCTAATTTTACATTCGTGATCTCCTCGGGAGGTATAAGTAGGGGGAAGCAATATATTCGATACCTCATCCAGAAACGCACCCTCTCGAAACCTGGCGAGCAAGCTACACCGCGATGCAGAGCGCCTCTCTTGCAGAGTCTGCCACTTGAGTTTGTTAAACATCTCCGTAACGCTATCACGGTTACCAAATAACCCTGTGACGAAACGCGCCGCTCTTCTTTGGATCTTCTCTATCTCCTCCGTCAACCCGATCTGGTACGGATCCCACACTGATGAGCAATACTCAAGTATAGGTCGAACGAGTGTTTTGTAAGCCACCTCCTTTGTTGATGGACTACATTTTCTAAGGACTCTCCCAATGAATCTCAACCTGGTACCCGCCTTACCAACAATTAATTTTATATGATCATTCCACTTCAAATCGTTCCGCACGCATACTCCCAGATATTTTACAGAAGTAACTGCTACCAGTGTTTGTTCCGCTATCATATAATCATACAATAAAGGATCCTTCTTTCTATGTATTCGCAATACATTACATTTGTCTATGTTAAGGGTCAGTTGCCACTCCCTGCACCAAGTGCCTATCCGCTGCAGATCTTCCTGCATTTCGCTACAATTTTCTAATGCTGCAACTTCTCTGTATACTACAGCATCATCCGCGAAAAGCCGCATGGAACTTCCGACACTATCTACTAGGTCATTTATATATATTGTGAAAAGCAATGGTCCCATAACACTCCCCTGTGGCACGCCAGAGGTTACTTTAACGTCTGTAGATGTCTCTCCATTGAGAACAACATGCTGTGTTCTGTTTGCTAAAAACTCTTCAATCCAGCCACACAGCTGGTCTGATATTCCGTAGGCTCTTACTTTGTTTATCAGACGACAGTGCGGAACTGTATCGAACGCCTTCCGGAAGTCAAGGCATCTACCTGGGAGCCTGTATCTAATATTTTCTGGGTTTCATGAACAAATAATGCGAGTTGGGTTTCACACGATCGCTGTTTCCGGAATCCATGTTGATTCCTACATAGTAGATTCTGAGTTTCCAAAAACGACATGATACTCGAGCAAAAGACATGTTCTAAGATTCTACAACAGATCGACGTCAGAGAGATAGGTCTATAGTTTTGCGCATCTGCTCGACGACCCTTCTTGAAGACAGGGACTACCTGTGCTCTTTTCCAATCATTTGGAACCTTCTGTTCCTCTAGAGACTTGCGGTACACGGCTGTTAGAAGGGGGGCAAGTTCTTTCGCGTACTCTGTACTCGGAGATCCGAGTCCTCCCTCAGGCATGGGTGTGTGTGTTGTCCTTAGCATAAATTAGTTGAAGTTAGATTAAGTAGTGTGTAAGATTAGGGACCGACGACCTCAGCAGTTTGGACCGATAGGAAAAAAAAAGAGTAGAATGTGGAAATTACAGAGGAATCAGTTTGCTGAATAGAACACACAAAGCTATGTTAATGATCATTCTCGACAAAATTAAGCCTTATTCGAGAGTACCAGGCTTGGTTTCGATCAAACCTTCGAAAATGACGATCTGTATACTCTACAGCAGGTATTTGAGAGCCGCGCAGAGTGGCCGCGCGGTTTGAGGCGCCACGTACCGGATTGCACGGCCCCTCCCGCTGGAGGGTCGAGTCCTCCCTTGGGCGTGGGCGTGTGTGTTATTCTGAGCGTAAGTTAGTTTAAGTACTGTGTAAGTCTAGGGACCGATGAGCTAAGCAGTTTGGTCAGTTAGGAATTCACACACATTTGAACATTTGGTATTTGAGAAATACTGGGAAATTAACAAAAACTTCCACTATCTGTTCACTGATTTCCAGCAAGTTTACGACATCATCCATAGAAGTAGCCTATACAACACACTAAGAGAATTTAAGATACCCAGTGAAATAATTAGGATGATACAATTGTGCATGGATGGCTCATAGTCAGTAGTGAAGTTCGTGGGATCTGTATCCCCAAACTTCCCAATCAAAACAGGCTTACGACAGGGAGAGGCGCTTCCATGCGTTCTCCTCAACCTTGCTCTGGAGAAAGTGGTTCGAGAGAGTAATTCACAGCTATACAATGGTCTCCGATTCGAACAAAGTGAAGCAGACTCCTGGCACACGTAGGTAATGTACTCTTACTCAGTCAAACAGAAGAAGAGCTGAAGGACATGTGCAGATTTCTCTGGCACAGTGACAGAAAAATGGGACTTTTGATAAACTAAGAAAAAACAGAATGTATGGAAACTTGAGTCATAAACTCAAACATACACTCTTAAATTGACCACCACTCTAGATTCAGTTTAAATACCTTGCATCGCGCTTCGGCAGTAAACATATCATAACACTGGGTATAAATGAGAGAATAGGCTCAGGATCGAGATGTCTGGACGCTCTAGGCAGCCCAGTCAAAAGTAAAGCTTCGTCAATCATCACAAAGATGAAGAAATATAACATCGTCATCTGCCCAGTAGTACTGTATGGCTCGCAAAGCTGGACTCTTACCAAGAAAGAAAGAGAAAAACTGAATTTTTTCGAAAGAAAAGCGATGAGAAAAATCTAGGAAACTGTGTTGGTGAATAAAATCTGGAGAGTTCGAAAGAACAATGAAATTTATCAGTTAATAAAGCAACCATTTATCATCCAGAAATTAAAATCTAGGAGACTGCAGGGGGTTGCGCATGTGACTAGAATGGAAATCAACAGACTCCTAAGAAGGCATTTGAGGGCATCCTCCAAGCAACAAGACCATTGAGCCGACCTCGCACACCGTGGAAAGATGACATAGAGAAGGACGTCGCAGCATTAGGGATCCCCGCAGGGTGAAGAGAGACAGCAGCGATAGAAGAAGATGGGAGCAAATCGTTTATGCAATGCGCGGTCTACAGGGAGTGTGATCGCTAGAAAGAGGAAGACTAAAGCGCCACAGGTTTGTACAAAATCGTAAATCTCCGATAGTTATTCACCGATTGATTTGAAACTTTGACAGAAAGCTCCATTCAAATACGCGTGTGTTTTTGTATACCTGTTTTAATGTAGATAGCTTACTAATAAATATGTAATACGTAAATGGGAATTTTATTACCACAAATGTCGAAAAGTGTTACTGAACGATTTATTTACTTCAAGTTTTTACAAAACAGTCAACTGCTATAGAAACCCAATATGCAATAACAATAAACAAGGCTCAAGGTGAGAGAGAGACGGGAAGAGGAGATATAAATGATGGGTGGGAGCAAATGGAGTAGAAAGCGGAAAGGAAGAAATGGACAGAGAGGGCAGGAGAGAACGGATATATCAAGTGAGAAGGTGAAATGCAGAAAGAGGGGGAGAGGGAGTTGGAAGGAGGAGATGTAGAGAGATGTGAAAGGAGAAGATAGAGGTGAAATGAGAAGATGGACAGAGAAAGGGAAGAGGAGGTGATGGTGGGGGGGAGAGAGAGAGAGAGAGAGAGAGAGAGAGAGAGAGAGATGGGGTAGGGGAAGATGGACAGACGCGAAGGAAGTGATGGACAGAGAAAGGGGAAAGGACGGAGAGAAAAAGAGAGGAAGAGGAGGAGATGGACAGAGGCAGAGGAGAAGAGGAGATTGGCACGTATATCCAATACATATTACCAAGAGATACTTTCTCTTTCCTTCCTTCTCCATTTAATCAGACTGAGCCACAGCATCAAAATGGCTCTGAGCACTATGCGACTTAACTTCTGAGGTCATCAGTCGCCTAGAACTTAGAACTAGCTAAACCTAACTAACCTAAGGGCATCACACACATCCATTCCCGAGGCAGGATTCGAACCTGCGACCGAAGCGGTCACGCGGTTCCAGACTCTAGCGCCTAGAACCGTTCGGCCACTCCGGCCGTCCGTCACAGCATCGCGCGGCCGGAACTGCAATAAAGCTATTGCTCTGACTAGATTTCTCCCCATACACACTGAAGAGCCAGAGAAACGGGTACATCTGCCTAATATCGTGTGGGGCCCTCCAGAGCACGCAGAAGTGCCGCATCACGACGTGGCATGGATTCGAGTAAAGAATGAAGTAGTGCTGGAGAGATCTGACCCCATGAATCCCGCAGGGCTGTTCATAAATCCATGAGAATACGGGGGTATGGAGACCTCTTTTGAACATATCCCAGACAGATATGATCAATGATTTTCATCTCTGCGAAGTTTGGTGGCCAGAGTAATTGTTTAAAATCAGAAGAGTGTTCCTGGAGACACGCCGTAGCTATTCTGAACGTGTCGCATTGTCCTGCTGCAATTTCTTAAGTCTGCCGGAGTGATGTAGTGGGACGAAATTGAAGCGTCACCCATCCACCAGTGTCAGCCCAGTTTGCAGGTGAATATAAGTTTAATTTAGTTTTGTTTATGTATTTTTGTAATATTTTGTAATGGTTGTGAATTGTCTAAAGTTTTTGTATTTTTTTATATTTCATGTACGGAGAGGGCGGCGCAACGAACGGAGACAGCATCTTCGCTGCCGCGACCAGAGAGAAAATTGCTGGCCACTATACGACGCGGATCGACAGCCAAAGAGCAACAGAAGATCCTGGAACCGAGTTGTAGCGTCGTGCTTCTAAAAAATAAAAATAAATGAAAATTTGTAATGTTTTGTACAACAATGATATCATAGGAAGTTTAATCTTATTGAAAATGTTAGTTTTGTCTCGTGAAGGCTCAGGTTCACGTCTGTAGTAGGAAGATAATAAACTAGTGGATGCTACTAAAGTTGAAATACGTGTTCTGAGGATTTATTTATGAAGAATTATGTGAATGAATTAATAATATATTTGAAAAGATTATTGAATTTTGAGAGCGTTCATCGCAACTTTGAATCTCAAAAGTTTATTCAATGTGTGGTTCTAATATCGATTAAGTCAGACAACGTGTATCATTATAATTTCTGAGGAGAAACAAACGACATCTAAAATTGAAAAAAGTTTACGAAAACCAATTGGCTCGAGTGACGTAATTCTGTGCAAACGACTCAAATGATGTTTTACAGTTTCGTTCAAGAACCATTCTGAGACTAAAAGAATATAAATAATTTTGAAGTGGGTTGTAACTGACGTAGGTGACGAAGTCTGCACATGGTCATATGCCAAAAGAAAATCGTTTATAAAAAACTTACGTCGTTACACTACAGTGCACAATGGACATGAATGGATGCAGGTGATCAGATACCTGTCACACCTAGATCAGATACCTGTCGCACCTAGATGAATCATGGATCAAATTTCACTCCAGCTTTATACGTCCCACACCATTACAGAGACTCCACAGGCTTGAACAGTCCCATGCTGACATGCAGGGTCCATGGATTCATGAGGTTGTCTCCATACCCGTACACGTCCACCCTCTCGATTACATTTGAAATGAGACCCGTCCGACCTGGCAATATTTTTTAGTCATCAACAGCCCAGTGTCGGTGTTGATGGGCCCAGGCGGGGCGTAAAGCTTTGTGTCATGCAGCCCGTATCGATGATGTTTCGTTGAATGGTTCGCAGACTGACACTTGTTGATGGTTCAAATGGCTCTGAGCACTATGGGACTTAACATCTATGGTCATCAGTCCCCTAGAACTTAGAACTACTTAAACCTAACTAACTTAAGGACAGCACACAACACCCAGCCATCACGAGGCAGAGAAAATCCCTGACCCCGCCGGGAATCGAACCCGGGAACCCGGGCGTAGGAAGCGAGAACGCTACCGCACGACCACGAGATGCGGGCACTTGTTGATGACCCAGCATTGAAATGTGCAGCAATTTTCGAAGGGGGTGCACTTAGGTCACGTTGAACGATTCGATTCATTCGTCGTTGGTGCCTTTCTAGCAGGACCTTTTCTCGGCCGCAGCGATGTCGGAGATTTGATGTCTTACCGGATTCCCTCTATTCACAGTACACTTGTGAAACGGTCGTACGGGAAAATCCCCACTTCATCGATACCTCGGAGATGCTCGTGCGCCGACTGTATCACGGCGTTCAAACTCACTTAAATCTTGATAACTTGTCATTGTAGAAGCAGTAACAAGTCTAACAACTGCACCGGACACTTTTTGTCTTATATAGACGAGTTCGACCGTAGCGCCGTATTCTGCCTGTTTACATATTCTGTATTTGAATACGCATAGCCGCGCGGAGTGGCCACGCGGTTAGAGGCGCCATGTCACTGACTGCGCGGCCGCTTCCGGCGGAGGTCCGAGTCCTCCCTCGGGCGTGTGTGTGTGTGTGTTGTTCTTAGTTTAAGAAGTGTGTAAGTATAGGGACCGATGACCTCTGCAGTTTGGTCCCTTAAGAACTCACACACATTTGAAAATTTTTTGAATACTCATACCTATACCAGTTTCTTTGGCGCCTCAGTGTATTTTCCTTTGTATTCTCTGGCAATAGCACCCTTGTCTGGTTGGTACTTTTATGTTAGCACTACGCTTACCGAATTCGCTTGTTCTTATTCTTATAGAATTGATTTTGTATCAAAGATTTTATTTGTGGCGTCATTTACGCCGTAGTTCAGGTCTCGCACCGCTCAAAAGGTGACGCCGAAGTTGTAGGCAGTTTCCTCGATGATGGCGGATAGAGCACTAATGGGATCAAAGATGGTTCAAATGGTTCAAATGGCTCTGAGCACTATGGGACTTAACATCTATGGTCATCAGTCCCCTAGAACTTAGAACTACTTATACCTAACTAACCTAAGGACAGCACACAACACCCAGTCATCACGAGGCAGAGAAAATCCCTGACCCCGCCGGGAATCGAACCCGGGAACCCGGGCGTGGGAAGCGTGGGATCAAAGAAACCACTTCTTGTGCCGTTGATGCTTACGAGCTATCTACTGAGAAGTAGAGGTGGCAAAAGAAACTTACCTCATAGCCAATTTATGAGAAGTAGCCGTTTCTCTAATAATCGCTCACTTGCTAGTAGCAGTTAGTTTGAGAACTGTTAACAGCGCTTTGCACTATATGTTTACCGATGTGCGTCATCGCAGATCTGGCGATGGATGAATGAACGGAATATGGCCGAGCGGTTAAAGGCGCTACAGTCTGGAACCGCACGACCGCTACGGTCGCAGGTTCGAATCCTGCCTCGGGCATGGATGTGTGTGATGTCCTTAGGTTAGTTAGGTTTAAGTAGTTCTAACTTCTAGGGGACTTATGACCACAGCAGTTGAGTCCCATAGTGTTCAGAGCCATTTGAACCAATGAACGGAATAGAGGACAGAACATCTAGAAGGTATGCTCTAGATAATTAAAATAGCTGTGAGAGTGCTTGTACTAGCTTTCGTGCTACCTAACTAGAGTTGTCATAAGGAATAAGTGCGTCTATGGAAATAACCATCAGTAGATGAGTATATTTTCTGTGGCATTTATACTGTTCGCTCTCAGTTCTTGTTGTCTAATATTGGTAACCGGAAATTGGTAACAGTGTCCACGACTGCAGTAGCTAGTAGCAGACGTTGATATTTCCAGAGGACATAGATATTCGAGTGAAACAAGTATTTACATACTTCTACGGAAATAGCCGCTGGCCATCAGGGGGTTCACAAAGGTTACAAATAACTGGATTTTTATGTGCATTAACGTGATCAACATGCCCCGACACATGCAGTTGCCGTTAATCTGTATGCAAAAGCTGTTGTCCTGGTACCACGTGGCATAATCAACTTGCACGACTATCAAACAGAAGAAAAAAAGTTGAATATCTAAAGATACGTTTCACACATTTAACCACAGGACCACAATAAAACAAAAAAATTGAAAAATATTAACTAACAAAAAGTTTCAGAGTGGGCTGTGACGTCACACGACTGCACTGGCGTAAGACGAGGCACTGCCAGTTGGCTAGCTTAAGAGACAGGGCTACCGAATTCAGTTGATTACCTTGAGGAAATTTTAAGATAGTTACAGGGAGCATTAAACTGTTGCAATCGATAAATGGAAACTTTGATTCTAAATATGAGCATGTACACTATGTGATCAAAAGTACCCGGACAACTGGCTGAAACTGACTTACAAGTTCGTGTCAAACTCCATCGGTAATGCTGGAATGCAGTATGGTGTTGGCAAAGCCTTATCTTTGATGACAGCTTCCAATCTCGTAGGCATACCTTTAACCAGGTGCGTGAAGGTTTTTTGGGGAATGGCACCTCACTCTTCATTAAGTGCTGCACTGAAGAGAGGTATCGATTTCGATCGGTGAGGCCTGGCATGAAGTCGGCGTTCCAAAACATCCCAAAAGATTCAGATCAGGACTCTGTGCGGGCCAGTCAATTACAGGGATGTTATTGTCGTGTAACCACTCAGCCACAGGCCGTGCATTACCGAACAAGTGCTCGATCGTGTTGAAAGATGCAATCGCCACCCTCGAATTGCTCTTCAACAGTGGGAAGCAAGAATGTGCTAAAAAGATCAATGTTGGCCTGTGCTATATTAGTACCACTCAAAACAAGGAGTGCAAACCCCCAGATTGAAAAACACGAGCACACCATAACACCTACGCCTCCAAATTTTACTGTTGGCACTGCACACACTGGCAGATGACGTTCACCGGGCATTCGCCATACCCACACCCTGCTGTCGGATAACCACATTGTGTTCTGTGAATCGTCACTCCACACATCGTTTTTCCCCTGTTCAATCGTCCAGTGTTTACCCTCCTTACACCAAGCGAGGTGTCGTTTGGCATTTAATGGCGTGATATGTGGCTTACGAGCACCCCCTCCCCCACGAAATCCAAGTTTTCTCATCTCCCGCCTAACTGTCAAAGTGCATCCTCATGCAGTTTGGAATCCCTGTGTGATTGTCTGGATAGATGTCTGCCTATTACACATTACGAACCGAGCAAGGTGGCGCAGTGGTTAGCACACTGGACTCGCATTCGGAGGACAACGATTCAATCTCGCGTCCGGCCATCCTGATCTAGGTTTTCCGTGATTTCCCTAAATCGCTCCAGGCAAATGCCGGGATGGTTCATCTGAAAGGGCACGACCGACTTCCTTCCCCGTCCTTCCCTGATTCGATGAGAACGATGACCTCGCGGTTTGGTCTCTTCCCACAAACCAACCAACACATTACGACCCTGTTCAACCGTCGGCGGTCTCTGTCAGTCAACGGACGGGGTCGGCCTGTACGCATTTGTGCTGTTCGTGTCCCTTCACGATTCCACTTCACTGTCACATCGGAAACAGTGGACGTAGGGATGTTTAGCAGTGTGGAAACCTCACGTACAGACGTATGACACAAGTGACACCCAATCACCTGACCACGTTCGAAGTTCGTGAGTTCCGCGGAGCGCCACATTCTGGTCTCTTACGATGTCTAATGACCACTGATGTCGCTGATATGTAGTACATGGCCGTAGGTGGCAGCAGAATGCACGTAACAAAAAACACGTATGTTTTTTGGGGTTTCCGGATACTTTTGATCAGATAGTGTATGTAGAAGGTACACCCTTGTAAGTCTGGATGGTTCGATATAGAATAAAAGCTGTATAAAACTTCCTGGCAGATTAAAACTGTGTGCCGGACCGAGACTCGAACTCGAGACCTTTGGCTTTCCCGGGCAAAGGTCCCGAGTTCGAGTCTCGGTCCGGCACGCAGTTTTAATCTGCCAGGAAGTTTCATATCAGCGCACACTCCGCTGTAGAGTGAAAATTTCATTCTAGAAACAACCCCCAGGCTGTGGCTAAGCCATGTCTCCACAATATCCTTTCTTTCAGGAGTGCTAGTTCTGCAAGGTTCGCAGGAGAGCTTCTGTAAAGTTTGGAAGGTAGGAGACGAGGTACTGGCGGAATTAAAACTGTGAGGACGGGGCGTGAGTCATGCTTGGGTAGCTCAGTTGGTAGAGCACTTGCCCGCGAAGGGCAAAGGTCCCGAGTTCGAGTCTCGGTCCGGCACACAGTTTTAATCTGCCAGGAAGTTTCATATCAGCGCACACTCCGCTGTAGAGTGAAAATTTCATTCTAAAAGCTGCACAGTTTAAGCGTGAGTTCAAATTTATATCAAGTATGTCTCTTCTTTCATATAGAAGACATAGACTAGTGAAATGCGATGAACGTATTTGAAACGCAATGTTTTCCCTGTCCAAATTCATGCCGATGTCATTAAACATGTGCTGCCACAAGCAGCAGTTGGTTTCAATAAGCTGCTGAAATACTGGAGTCATTGCGTTCAGGCGATGCTTACAATCGGAGAGACAGAATTAATACGCGCAGCGCGCTATGCGATCACCCCTCTGGTCCCGGTCTTACAAACCTGATTAAGGCTTAGGACCACGACAGAGAAGCGTGATTGTTGTTGCGGTCACGCCGACTGCAGCGCGGTCGCACAGGTATGTGACGTCAGCCGGGGTTCGGCGGACTCGGACCCGTGCAAATTCAATTACCGGCTGGCTGTGCTGTGTGCGTGGCTGCGTGTCGCTGTACACGCATCGGGGATGCCACGCGCCGCCGCTGCCGCCTCTCGCTGGAATCCGAAGCCCTGTTACTCGACAGCCGGACAACAGCAGAGAGGGAATACGCGTAGCCGCGGAAATACGATATTCGGCGAGTTTTGGTACACGGGGGCTGGAAAATAAAAATCTGCTGATTAAAAGCAGAGTGATCTGTGCGTCAATTTCGCATCGTCGTTCCCTACGAGATCTACTGGGCGTTGGCTTTCTGACTAGCCCCTTTTACTGCTTTCTAGCTGCGTTATGAATCACCTCGAAGGGAACGATCTATTGATACGTAATCAGCATGGTTTCTTGTGCAACGCAGCCAGCTCTTTATTCGCACGAAGTAATGGACGCTATCGACAGGGGATCTCAAGTTGATTCCGTATTTCTAGATTTCCGGAAAGCTTTTGACACCGTTCCTCACAAGCGACTTCTAATCAAGCTGCGCTCCAATAGGGTATCGTCTCAGTTGTGCGACTGGATTCGTGATTTCCTGTCAGGAAGATTGCAGTTCGTAGTAATAGACGGCAAATCATCGAGTAAAACTGAAGTGATATCAGGTGTTCCCCAGGGAAGAGTCCTGGGACCTCTGCTGTTCCTGATCTATATAAATGACCTGGGTGACAATCTGAGCAGTTCTCTTAGGTTATTCGCAGATGATGCTGTAATTTACCGTTTACTAAGTTCATCCGAAGACCAGTATCAGGTGCAAAGCGATTTAGAAACGATTGCTGTATGGTGTGGCAGGTGGCAGTTGACGCTAAATAACGAAAAGTGTGAGGTGATCCACATGAGCTCCAAAAGAAATCCGTTGGAATTCGATTACTCGATAAATAGTACAATTCTCAAGGCTGTCAATTCAACTAAGTACCTGGGTGTTAAAATTATGAACAACTGCAGTTGGAAAGGCCACGTAGGTAACGTTGTGGGAAAGGCGAGCCAAAGGTTGCGTTTCATTGGCAGGACACTTAGAAGATGCAACAAGTCCACTAAAGAGACAGCTCACACTACACTCGTTCGTCCTCTGTTACAATATTGCTGCACGGTGTGAGATCCTTACCAGGTGGGATTGACGGAGGACATCGATAGGGTGCAAAAAAAGGCAGCTCGTTTTGTCATATCACGCAATAGGGGAGAGAGTGTGGCAGACATGATACGCGAGTTGGGATGGAAGCCGTTAAAGCAAAGACGTTTTTCGTCGTGGCGAGATCTATTTACGAAATTTCAGTCACCAACTTTCTCTTCCGAATGCGAAAATATTTTGTTGAGCCCAACCTACATAGGTAGGAATGATCATCAAAATAAAATAAGAGAAATCAGAGCTCGAACAGAAAGGCTTAGGTGTTCGTTTTTCCCGCGCGCCCTTCCGGAGTGGAATGGTAGAGAGATAGTATGATTGTGATTCAATGAACTCTGTGCCAAGCACTTAAATGTGAATTGCAGAGTAATCATGTAGATGTAGAAATACCCTGTCCCCCTCCCAAATACTGTAGCATGCCTTTAGAAGAGCCGAAGCAAAATGGCGCAGCCATTGATATGGTTGAAAATTGACCGGTAATTTGTTTTTGATAAAGTGGAAATACTGCATTTGCTCTAGGCTAATGCTTGTGGCTGAGGAAGTGAAATGGTTCAAATGGTTCTGAGCACTATGGGACTTAATATCTGAGGTCATCCGTCCCGTAGAACTTAGAACTACTTAAACCTAACTAACCTAAGGACATCACACACATCCATGCCCGAGGCAGGATTCGAACCTGCGACCGTAGCAGTCGCGCGGTTCCGGACTGAAGCGACTAGAACCGCTCGGCCACCGCGGCCGGCTGAGGAAGTAATTTGGATTGACCTGACACAGCAAGTTTTCCGATGCTGCTGCAAACCAGTTATCGTTCGATAATCTACTTTATCTAGGGCTTCCAGTGTGGCGATTTGTGGTGTTCTAACACCTGTTTTTGACCTATTTTCTATCTGTATCGATATTCCTATGTCATCTTGTGGTGTTGTTTATGTAGAATGTTGTATCTCACATGTAAATGACTATGTATACGTACACTCCTGGAAATGGAAAAAAGAACACATTGACACCGGTGTGTCAGACCCACCATACTTGCTCCGGACACTGCGAGAGGGCTGTACAAGCAATGATCACACGCACGGCACAGCGGACACACCAGGAAGCACGGTGTTGGCCGTCGAATGGCGCTAGCTGCGCAGCATTTGTGCACCGCCGCTGTCAGTGTCAGCCAGTTTGCCGTGGCATACGGAGCTCCATCGCAGTCTTTAACACTGGTAGCATGCCGCGACAGCGTGGATGTGAACCGTATGTGCAGTTGACGGACTTTGAGCGAGGGCGTATAGTGGGCATGCGGGAGGCCGGGTGGACGTACCGCCGAATTGCTCAACACGTGGGGCGCGAGGTCTCCACAGTACATCGATGTTGTCGCCAGTGGTCGGCGGAAGGTTCACGTGCCCGTCGACCTGGGACCGGACCGCAGCGACGCACGGATGCACGCCAAGACCGTAGGATCCTACGCAGTGCCGTAGGGGACCGCACCGCCACTTCCCAGCAAATTAGGGACACTGTTGCTCCTGGGGTATCGGCGAGGACCATTCGCAACCGTCTCCATGAAGCTGGGCTACGGTCCCGCACACCGTTAGGCCGTCTTCCGCTCACGCCCCAACATCGTGCAGCCCGCCTCCAGTGGTGTCGCGACAGGCGTGAATGGAGGGACGAATGGAGACGTGTCGTCTTCAGCGATGAGAGTCGCTTCTGCCTTGGTGCCAATGATGGTCGTATGCGTGTTTGGCGCCGTGCAGGCGAGCGCCACAATCAGGACTGCATACGACCGAGGCACACAGGGCCAACACCCGGCATCATGGTGTGGGGAGCGATCTCCTACACTGGCCGTACACCACTGGTGATCGTCGAGGGGACACTGAATAGTGCACGGTACATCCAAACCGTCATCGAACCCATCGTTCTACCATTCCTAGACCGGCAAGGGAACTTGCTTTTCCAACAGGACAATGCACGTCCGCATGTATCCCGTGCCACCCAACGTGCTCTAGAAGGTGTAAGTCAACTACCCTGGCCAGCAAGATCTCCGGATCTGTCCGCCATTGAGCATGTTTGGGACTGGATGAAGCGTCGTCTCACGCGGTCTGCACGTCCAGCACGAACGCTGGTCCAACTGAGGCGCCAGGTGGAAATGGCATGGCAAGCCGTTCCACAGGACTACATCCAGCATCTCTACGATCGTCTCCATGGGAGAATAGCAGCCTGCATTGCTGCGAAAGGTGGATATACACTGTACTAGTGCCGACATTGTGCATGCTCTGTTGCCTGTGTCTATGTGCCTGTGGTTCTGTCAGTGTGATCATGTGATGTATCTGACCCAAGGAATGTGTCAATAAAGTTTCCCCTTCCTGGGACAATGAATTCACGGTGTTCTTATTTCAATTTCCAGGAGTGTATTTCATTTATGTGAACTTTTGAACGATGTTGTTTAAATCATGCTTAAATAAGCACTGAAATGATTGATATGTAATTTGCTGTAAATGACTTGGTCCATAATTAGGGAACATAGTGTTGAATGTAAAAGATGTGGGGAAACCCCGCAGCTGCAGAAGTAGCCTGACGGAGTGGAAAAGGTGTGGTTGGCGCGCAAGTGGCAACTCGTCCTTTGTGACGGTTAAGGAGTCTGAGCTGAGCAGTGCTGTGGTGAACACCTCGCTAGCAGTAGCGGATCATAGTGGCTCAAAAACCTGGAGTTTTGAGGCCAGAGGAGCTTAAGGGCCGTATGTATGGGCCTCGGATGCTGCGTTTGGTGATACCATTATCATGGCATGGTTTTTGGTCCTAAAAAAATTAATTCCGACACCAAGAAGATATGTAACAGTATGAAACGTCCCCTTAGAACAATTTCTGAATTACTGTGCTGATAAACCTCTTACACTATTTGCTTTTCAAACAGCTGAGCAAAACTCAACGTACTCAAACATTCACTAAAGTGACACACAATATTTTTAGCGCAACGCAATCTGACTTTCAATAATCCCTACAAAGGAATGGCCCTGACTAACATTAACCTATACCTTACACAAACCACTTACCTCACAAAAATCTTCGTTACTCGAACTACAGCAATACAGCGAGTGCCACTACTGCCAGCTAAATAAAAGATTCAAACTACTGAAGGCACTAACTACTGATAGGCATAGTTAGCAAATGAAAGATTTTGGTAGAGAACAATCAATGTATTTACCTCAATAGTGTCGAAAAGTCATAATGTATATAGCAGTTCATGATATCCAGTATTACAAATTTCAAAACTCCGCCATCTCTCTCCCCACATCCACCACTGCTGGCGGCTCACCTCCAACTGCGCAACACTACGCGCTGTTAACAGCAAACTGCCCAACACTACAATGGCAGACAACAATGGAAACTAGCCACAGACTACACACAGCACAGCCAGTGATTTTCATAAGAGAGCGCTACGTGGCGGCGGCGTTACCAATATAAGAATCTAAACAGCCTACTTACAACAGGGCAAAGCCAACAGTACTGCCATGACTGCATCGCCACCATGTTAACAGCCACTGAAAATTACGCCACCAGTGCCACCAGCCTTCCACTAAATTGTTTATATTTGGTACTCTGTAAATGGACCAGGTATTTCTGAAATTTGGTTGATTTTAATAATAACCGTGGTGTTGCTGAAAACTCCATCTTATCCCAAATCACAAACCTGGACAGGAATCCTATCGTAGTGAATTTTATTCCGAGTGTCCTAATTCAGTATGAGAATGTGTTTGAACTTGAATTTAATGTTGTCATTTGCAGAGCCAATTATGTTCTTGAGTATGTCAAAAAGACTGCTGATCAAAGCACATTTGTTATTTAAAGAGTTACAGTTTGTTGTGCTTTACTTAATTAATAATTAATGATAAGAATACTTACCATTTCTCATTCTTTCTGCTGTAGTTTTGTTAATGAGCATGCTTCTTCAAACCATGTCAGTTTAAGGGTCGTCATGTACTAAGCTAGTTAGCTAATGAAGCAATGAAAAGGCTCCTTCAAAGCCAGTGTGGTTAGATTTGCATTCTGTTTAGTTGCAGCAAACCGAGTTTAAGAAAGATCTATTTATTGTGTTATCTATTCTAATGCAAGATGGTTAATGTACAGGCATAAATACCCTGTACTAAGCAATGTGATCATTAACAGCCTCCCTGATTTAAATACAGAATAATTTCAAGTTTTTCCCTGTTCAATATTGCTACCAGTTTCATGTGTTTCGGTAATTGCTTTTACAAAATTGTTACACCTGGTTCATTTAAGGTACGTGTTGTTGAGAGATATATGCTACTGTTTACTATCTCATTGGCAGTTTGATTGCTAGTAGCACATTTATCTGTAAGATTAGGTTACTGTGTTGATTGAGCAGATAGAGGGAAAGAGTTTAGTGTTTGTGTCAAGGATTGTTAGATTAGCCTTAACATTGCCTTCTGCTTTATCACTTTGGTTGACGAGAATGCCTAATTAGCCTGGCGACAGGTTTAGTTATATTATGTTACAGCTTGCTTTTGTGCTGGGAGAACGGTTGTCCCTCACCCACTTGCTTACTGTTAGTTATACTCCACTGGAGTATTTCGTAAACGAATCCAAGTCCGATTGTTCTGTTTCCATTAGGTTATATCACGGTCAACTTTCTCAAAAATTCGTCTCAGTGGTATAACGTTAGCATCGATTGCCGTTTAAGGTGGTAGGTGGTACCGTTACATTATGTAACATGTGATTTGCTTTCCCCCTTCCATAATGGGTAGGAATTACATTAGTGAAGTACATTAATAAAATATCAAGTATTAATTCAACGATTAACCTCGACCTGAGATTATGTTAGTCACAGATAAGATAGTGTGTGCATCGCTGCCTGCCTTCTTAAGTTTTTCTCCAGTCCCTAGAGAAAAGAAAATATCAATTTGTTGTTTAGTGTTGCATTATCTGTCTTGATTAAAAGCCTGGGGGGAGAGAGAGAGAGAGAGAGAGAGAGAGAGAGAGAGAGAGAGAGAGAGTGAGTATAACAAGAGTTATTTATTTATCGTATGGCAACAAGAGAAGTATACCGGGTGATCAAAAAGTCAGTATAAATTTGAAAACGTAATAAACCGCGGAAGAATGTAGATACAGAGGTAAAAATTGACACACATGCTTGGAATGACATGGGGTTTTATTAGAACCACCCCATATTGCTAGACGCGTGAAAGATCTCTTGCGCGCGTAGTTTGGAGATGATCATGTGCTCAGCCGCCACTTTTGTCGTGCTTGGCCTCCCAGGTCCCCAGACCTCAGTCCGTGCGATTAATGCCTTTTTGGCTACCTGAAGTTGCAAGTGTATCGTGATCGACCGACATCTCTAGGGATGCTGAAACACAACATCCGACGCCAATGCCTCACCATAACTCCGGACATGCTTTACAGTGCTGTACACAACATTATTCCTCGACTACAGCTATTGTTGAGGAATGATGGTGGACATATTGAGCATTTCCTGTAAAGAACATCATGTTTGCTTGGTCTTACTTTGTTATGCTAATTATTGCTATTCTGATCAGATGAAGCGCTATCTGTCGGACCGTTTTTGAATTTTTGTATTTTTTTGGTTCTAATAAAACCTCATGTCATTCCAAGCATCTGTGTCAATTTGTACCTCTCTTTCTATATTATTCCGTGATTTATTCATTTTTCAAATTTATACTGACTTTTTGCTCACCCAGTATATATACATATACAGGGTGTTACAAAAAGGTACGGCCAAACTTTCAGGAAACATTCCTCACACATAAATAAAGAAAAGATGTTATGTGGTCATGTGTCCGGAAACGCTTAATTTCCATGTTAGAGCTCATTTTTAGTTAGTTCTTCCACCTAAGCTCAATGGAGCATGTTATCATGATTTCATACGGGATACTCTACCTGTGCTGCTAGAATATGTGCCTTTACAAGTACGACACAACATGTGGTTCATGCACGATGAAGCTCCTGCCCAAGTGTTCGTACGCTTCTCAACAACAGATTCGGTGACCGATGGATTGGTAGAGGCGGACCAATTCCATGACCTCCACGCTCTCTTGACCTCAACCATCTTGACTTTCATTCATGGGGGCATTTGAAAGCTCTCGTCTACGCAACCCCGTTACCAAACGTAGATACTCTTCGTGCTCGTATTGTGGACGGCTGTGATACAATACGCCATTCTCCAGGGCTGCATCAGCGCATCAGGGATTCCATGCGATGGAGGGTGGATGCATGTATCCTCGCTAACGGAGAACATTTTGAACATTTCCTGCAACAAAGTGTTTGAAGCTCTGTTGCTGCGTGTTTCCACCCCATGATTGTCTGCCCCGGTAGCTGAGTGGTCAGCGCGACAGACTGTCAATTCAAAGGGCCCGGGTTCGATTCCCGGCTGGGTCGGAGATTTTCTCCGCTCAGGGACTGGGTGTTGTGTTGTCATCATCATCATCATCATCATTTCATCCCCATCGCCGCGCAAGTCGCCGAAGTGGCGTCAAATCGAAAGACTTGCACCAGGCGAACGGTCTACCTGACGGGAGGCCCTCGTCACCCGACATTTCATTTACCCCATGATTAATGTGATTTGAAGGGAAGTAGTAAAATGAGCTCTAACATGGAAAGTAAGCGTTTCCGTACACATGTCCACATAACATATTTTCTTTCTTTGTGTGTGAGGAATGTTTCCTGAAAGTTTGGCCGTACCTTTTTGTAACACCCTATATATATATATAAGTTCATAATTGTTTCATAGCTTTAAGAATTGTTTATTTATAGTACGATAACAGGAGAAATATTAGACAAGTATTTAAGACAAATAGACTGCTGAGCAAAAACATTATGACCACCTGATTAATACCTTATTTGTCCGTCTTTGGAACGAAATACATCGCTCATTCTGCGTAACAGGACTCCGATAGATTGTTGGTAGGTTTTTGGAGGTATGTAGCATTATATGTCAAACATAGGTCGTGTAATTCGCGTAAATAATGGGCCGCTGATTTGCGCACCCGGTGATGGCGCCCGATGGCGTTGAGGAGTGACATCAGGTGAGCTGACTATAGTGCTCGTCAAACCAATGACGTCGCCGTCGGGGAAGACATCAAGCATGGAGGGATGCAGGTGGCTCGCAGCCGTCAGCAGGTCTTCGATTACCACCACAGATCCCACGCACGCGCAGGAGAATGTCTGGTCCCACCAGTCTGCGCCCGTGGCTGCTCCACGTTTCGAGCCGCCGTTCACCTCCATGACGGCGTTTGTGAACACGACCATCGACCTAGTGTAGCAAAAACGTGATTCAACGAAAGAGCCAACACGTTTCCATTGATCGACGGTCGAATCCCGATGGTCCTGTGCCCACTGCAATCGTAATTGACGTTGTCGTTGCCTCAGCACGTGAACACGTCGCAGTGGTCTGCTGTAGAACTCCACGTTCAACAGCGTACGATGAACGGTGTACTCCGTGACACTTTGGCGTGTACCAGCATTGTGCTATTTCGGCAAAGATGACAGAGGTCACCGTCTATCCTCCATTACAGAGCAGACAAGCCAACGAACCGCACGTTCTGTGAAGAATTGTGGTCGTCCAATCATTTAGCCCCTAGTGACAGTTTCATAGACCTACCTCTTCTCGTAGATGCTCACGACAGTAGCACGTAGACATTATACCAGCTTCGACGTTTTCGAGGTATTCACAGGCTTTGCGTAATAATAATCTGCCCACTGTCAAAGTCGCTTTTCTCTATGGATTTCCTCATTTGCAGCCCAAATCCTTGCTAGGGTAGTCCCCCCCCCCCCGATCCCATCCGTATCTTCTCCGTTTTTTTTTTTTTTTTTTTTTTTTTCGTCAGTCTACTGACTGGTTTGATGCGGCCCGCCACGAATTCCTTTCCTGTGCTAACCTCTTCATCTCAGAGTAGCACTTGCAACCTACGTCCTCAATTATTTACTTGACGTATTCCAATCTCTGTCTTCCTCTACAGTTTTTGCCCTCTACAGCTCCCTCTAGTACCATGGAAGTCATTCCCTCATGTCTTAGCAGATGTTATGAAACGCCCCCTTAGAAAAATTATAGAAGACGGTGCTTAAACTGACACACAATATTTTTAGCGCAACGCAATCTGACTTTCAAAAATCCCTACAAAAGAATGGCCCTGACTAACATTAACCTATACCTTTCACAAATCACTTACCTCACCAAAAATCTTCGTTATTCGAACTACTGCAATACAGCGAGCGCCACTACTGCAAGCTAAATAAAAGATTCAAACTACGGAAGGCACTAACTACTGATAGGCATAGTTAGCAAATGAAAGATTTTAATAGAGAACAAACAATGTATTTACCTTAATGATCATAATATATATAGCAGTTCATGCCAACCAGTCTTACAAATTTCACAACTCCGCCATCTCTCACCCCACATCCACCACTGCTGGCGGCTCACCTCCAACTGCGCAACGCTACGCGCTGTTCACATCCAGCTGCCGCTGCCCAACACTACAATGGCAGACAACAATGCAAACTAGCCACAGACTGTACACAGCACACCCAGTGATTTTCATACAGAGCGCTACGTAACGTTGCCAATAAGAAAACAAACAGCCTACTTACATAGCCTACTTACAATATGCTATCATCCTGTCCCTTCTCCTTATCAGTGTTTTCCACATATTCCTTTCCTATCCTCATTCCTTCTCCGCTTACATACTTTTATTACAGCGTGACGTGGCCGCACCCCGTCACCAGACGGCATCCAACGCCACGATGGGCAGATGTCATGTCTTGGCTGATCGGTGTATATGTACACAGATACACTCAAGTTCGCAATGACTTCATAGCTCTAAGTCCGTTATTGGAATCCAGTCAGAAGCTTTTGCAGGCAATTTGTGAAGGTCTTGCATTGTCCCTTCCAATGATCTGAGGGAACATTCGAATGTTGCAGCATTAGAAAATTGTAGCGAAATGTAGGAAGATCTGCAGACGATAGGCACTTGGTGCAGGGAGTGGCAACTGACGCTTAACATAGACAAATGTAATGTATTGCGAATACATAGAAAGAAGGATCCTTTATTGTATGATTATATGATAGCGGAACAAACACTGGTGCAGTTACTTCTATAAAATATCTGGGAGTGCGCGTACGGAACGATTTGAAGTGGAATGATCATATAAAATTAATTGTTGGTACGGCGGTTACCAGGTTGAGATTCATTGGGAGAGTCCTTAGAAAATGTAGTCCATCAACAAAGGAGGTGGCTTACAAAACACTCGTTCGACCTATACTTGAGTATTGCTCATCAGTGTGGGATCCGTACCAGATCGGGTTGACGGAGGAGATAGAGAAGATCCAAAGAAGAGCGGCGCGTTTCGTCACAGGGTTATTTGGTAACCGTGATAGCGTTACTGAGATGTTTAGCAAACTCAAGTGACAGACTCTGCAAGAGAGGCGCTCTGCATCGCGGTGTAGCTTGCTCGCCATGTTTCGAGACGGTGCGTTTCTGGATGAGGTATCGAATATATTGCTTCCCCCTACTTATACCTCCCGAGGAGATCACGAATGTAAAATTAGAGAGATCAGAGCGCGCACGGAGGTTTTCAGACAGTCGTTCTTCCCGCGAACCATACGCGACTGGAACAGGAAAGGGAGGTAATGACAGTGGCACGTAAAGTGCCCTTCGCCACACACCGTTGGGTGGCTTGCGGAGTATAAATGTAGATGTAGATCTACTTTTCACTGCTCTTCGTCGCAGTCGTATTAGGTGGAGGACTTAATCTTCATTGGCGCAGCAATACTCCACATTCACAGTTCGTATTCGATTCAGTATGCACCAGTATCGTTGGAGTGAACGAAAATGTGCCGGTCACTCCCAGTGAGTTTTAATTAATTGGCGTTGCTTTAGAGACAGTTGCAGGCTTCCTGCTGATACGCCCGCTAAACCCGCTCTCCAGAACAGGTAATGAGGATTGTGCAAAGAGCCAAATAGGTTGGGGTCAGTTTCACCTTCTAATTGTAATTTGTTGGAATTTAATAACTTTACAACCAAAGCGGCACATAGCCGGACCTTTACCGAATGCAACTCTTTTGTGGCTGAATGCCTCCAAACAAGAAGACTTAAATCAACACGATAAAAATACAATTAAGATAGCAATGAAATAATTTAAAAAATCACACCAAGGTAGATGGAACAAACATATGCAAGGTGCAATACAAATGGTTGAAGGCCACAATTAAGTTTCAAAATATTAAAATATATTACCATAATATTTTAAAGGCAGAAGGCCGCAATGTTTAAGTTTGAAAGATGAATTTAAGAATTAACTTTGCAAATTTTTTAGGAAAAAAAGAAAAAAATAACCATAAGCCTTAAATTTTAAGTAGCTGAAAACAGATAATTAAACACCGGTGGAACTCAGAAGCCTCCAGGGAGGTCGGTCTGCCCCAGTTCATTAGGCGAGACAGGTGGTGAGCCCATATATGCTTTCACCAATCAAATTTTGAATGATCTGAATAACCGAACACCACCCATTGGGATTTTTTGTGATCTCTCAAAGGCTTTTGATTGTGTAAATCATGAAATTCTGCTAGACAAGCTCAAGTATTGTGGCATGAGTGGGACAGTGCACAAATTGTTTAATTTGTACCTAACTGGAAGAGTGCAGAAAGTTGAAATAAGTAGTTCTCATAATATGCAAAGATCAGCACATTCCTCAAACTGGGGAACTATCAAGAATGGGGTTCCACAAGGGTCAGTCTTGGGTCCTTTGTTGTTCTTAATTCATGAAGAGGCAAAGTTAGTTCTCTTTGCTGATGATACAAGTATAGTAATCACACCTGACAAACAAGAATTAACTGATGAAATTGTCAATACTGTCTTTCAGAAAATTACTAAGTGGTTCCTTGTAAATGGACTCTCACTGAATTTTGATAAGACACAGTACATACAGTTCCGTACAGTGAATGGTATGACGCCATTAATAAATATAGACCTTAATCAGAAGCATATAGCTAAGGTAGAATATTCCAAATTTTTAGGTGTGGCCATTGATGAGAGATTAAATTGAAAGAAACACATTGATGATCTGCTGAAACGTTTGAGTTCAGCTACTTATGCAATAAGGGTCATTGCAAATTTTGGTGATAAACATCTTAGTAAATTAGCTTACTACGCCTATTTTCACTCGTTGCTTTCATATGGCATATTTTGGGGTAATTCATCACTGAGGAATAAAGTATTTATTCCACAAAAGCGTGTAATCAGAATAATAGCTGGATTCCACCCAAGATTATCCTGCAGACATTTATTTAAGGATCTAGGGATATTCACAGTAGCTTTTCAGTATATATACTCTCTTATGAAATTTGTTATTAACAACCAAACCCAATTCAAAAGTAATAGCAGTGTGCATAACTACAATACTAGGAGAAAGGATGATCTTCACTATTGAAGATTAAATCTAACTTTGGCACACAAAGGGGTGAATTATACTGGCACTAAAGTCTTTGGTCACTTACCAAATAGTATCAAAAGTCTGACAGTTAACCAACAAGTATTTAAGAAGAAATTAAAATAATTTCTGAATGACAACTCCTTCTACTCCATAGAGGAATTTTTAGATATAAATTTAAAAAATAAATAAAAAAATAAAAAATAAAAAAATAAAAATAAAAAACACAAAAAATGAAAAAGTTGTTATATTAACTTAAGTATGTTGTTAAATTAACTTAATTATGTCATGTATTGGCAAATTTGACTCGTTCCACATCATTACGAAATATCGTATTCATGATCCATGGAACTAGTATTAATCTAATCTAATCTAAACCAACAACACTTGATCCGTCGGAACATAACCAGGGGACAGCCACGGACCGACCGACACAACGACTTGCTTCCCGTCAATCAGTACATCAAAACTCAAACAGAAAGGGTTACAAACGTGATAATCCACAATGGAGTATGTATTAGCTGTCAAAATTACACACCGTGTTGGACAGCGACAACATGTGAGGAAAGGACGCTGCCTGGAATTACGTTAGTGGCCAGGGCAGGTAACTGGAACACTAACGGTCACAAGACAGAAAATTCCACTGGTGCAGTCGAATTATTGTCAACCAAAATAGTTAATTGCACCGCATGGTGGCTAAATTTCAACAGTATAAACACTCGGTGTTGTTTACAGGAAAATCTCCCCAACTGCAAACCACCGAAACGAACCACCACAACATGAATGGACGTGGCTTGGGTAGTTGAAACCACTACTCAACTTTGAAGTCCTGTGTTGTGAACCACGAAGCTCGTAGCGATCGGACAGCTCCACACACGCTGCGACACTGCAAAGGGGCTGCCAGAGGACCCAGCCGACTGCAACGCGCGGAGATAACTTCCCTCGTCCGCAACAACCGAACAACTGCCTGCTGACCCGCTAACCGGAAACTATATGCACCAAACCAAAGATGGTACACGGCGCAAATATCGATACACATCACTGCTGCCATACGTAGAAGGAAGAAGAACCACGACGTAACCGCAAGAAGGGCGGGAAACCGAACACAGATAGACAGCGAAGTTCACGAAAACGCATAGTTGGGAGAAAGCACGGCTCACTTGCATTTGAAGGTAATGTCCTGCAGGCTGGCTGCAGTGCACCTGTGTGGTTTTCTGGGCCCCAATTCATAGGGTTGGAACTTCAGTACCAATTTGTCCACAGAGCAAAGAACAAGTGTTATGTTCCGCCATTAACAAAACTACATGTAAATGAACGTCGGACGATACTTGTTATGCTATCTGTCAGATACGAACAAGGAGTGATTTCAGTGTAGATTCTGTAATGGATCATAATAGGAAAATGATCTGGAAATTATTATTATTATCTTGATCAAACAGTTCCACCTCGGTAATTAATCTACAATACGGGTGCATAAAGACAGTATATCTATATTATATTCCGCAAGTCACCTAACGGTGTACGGCGGACAATACGTCTTCCCTGTTCTAGTCTCGAATGGCACGCGCGATGAATGATTGTCGGTAAGCCTCTGTATTAGCTATAATTTCTGAAATTTTCTCGTCGTGGTCATTTTACGAGATGTACGTGGGGGAAAGTATTATGTTGTCCGACTCTGCCCGGAAAATGCTCTCTAAAAATTTCAGTAGAAAACCTCTGCGTGATGCACAACACCTCTCCTGAGACTTCAGCCACTGCAGTTGTTGACCATCTCTGTAACGCTCTCGCGCCAATTAAACGATCCGGAGACGAAACGCCCTAATCTTCGCTGGATCTTCTCTATCTCTTCTGTTAGTGCAACCTGGCAAGGATCCCTGATTGATGGACAGTACTCAAGAATCGGTCGAACAAGCGCCTTGTAAGGTACTTCCTTTGTGAATCAGTTACACCTACTTACGATTTTTCCTACGAATCTCAGTCCTGCATTTGCTTTCCCTGCTGCTTCAGGTGCTCATCCAGCAATTTGCTGTCAATAACAGTTTTGTACAGTACCGGTTGCGAATTTCTTTTCCTATGTAATGGAAATATACACTCCTGGAAATGGAAAAAAGAACACATTGACACCGGTGTGTCAGACCCACCATACTTGCTCCGGACACTGCGAGAGGGCTGTACAAGCAATGATCACACGCACGGCACAGCGGACACACCAGGAACCGCGGTGTTGGCCGTCGAATGGCGCTAGCTGCGCAGCATTTGTGCACCGCCGCCGTCAGTGTCAGCCAGTTTGCCGTGGCATACGGAGCTCCATCGCAGTCTTTAACACTGGTAGCATGCCGCGACAGCGTGGACGTGAACCGTATGTGCAGTTGACGGACTTTGAGCGAGGGCGTATAGTGGGCATGCGGGAGGCCGGGTGGACGTACCGCCGAATTACTCAACACGTGGGGCATGAGGTCTCCACAGTACATCGATGTTGTCGCCAGTGGTCGGCGGAAGGTGCACGTGCCCGTCGACCTGGGACCGGACCGCAGCGACGCACGGATGCACGCCAAGACCGTAGGATCCTACGCAGTGCCGTAGGGGACCACACCGCCACTTCCCAGCAAATTAGGGACACTGTTGCTCCTGGGGTATCGGCGAGGACCATTCGCAACCGTCTCCATGAAGCTGGGCTACGGTCCCGCACACCGTTAGGCCGTCTTCCGCTCACGCCGCAACATCGTGCAGCCCGCCTCCAGTGGTGTCGCGACAGGCGTGAATGGAGGGACGAATGGAGACGTGTCGTCTTCAGCGATGAGAGTCGCTTCTGCCTTGGTGCCAATGATGGTCGTATGCGTGTTTGGCGCCGTGCAGGTGAGCGCCACAATCAGGACTGCATACGACCGAGGCACACAGGGCCAACACCCGGCATCATGGTGTGGGGAGCGATCTCCTACACTGGCCGTACACCACTGGTGATCGTCGAGGGGACACTGAATAGTGCACGGTACATCCAAACCGTCATCGAACCCATCGTTCTACCATTCCTAGACCGGCAAGGGAACTTGCTGTTCCAACAGGACAATGCACGTCCGCATGTATCCCGTGCCACCCAACGTGCTCTAGAAGGTGTAAGTCAACTACCCTGGCCAGCAAGATCTCCGGATCTGTCCCCCATTGAGCATGTTTGGGACTGGATGAAGCGTCGTCTCACGCGGTCTGCACGTCCAGCACGAACGCTGGTCCAACTGAGGCGCCAGGTGGAAATGGCATGGCAAGCCGTTCCACAGGACTACATCCAGCATCTCTACGATCGTCTCCATGGGAGGATAGCAGCCTGCATTGCTGCGAAAGGTGGATATACACTGTACTAGTGCCGACATTGTGCATGCTCTGTTGCCTGTGTCTATGTGCCTGTGGTTCTGTCAGTGTGATAATGTGATGTATCTGACCCCAGGAATGTGTCAATAAAGTTTCCCCTTCCTGGGACAATGAATTCACGGTGTTCTTATTTCAATTTCCAGGAGTGTATTAAATTTATTTACGTTCAAGTTCAACTGCCAGAGGCTGCACCAATCATCAATCCTTTACAGGTCATTCTACAAGACGATACTGTCTCCTGGCGTTGTTACTTCCTTGGCCGGCCGAAGTGGCCGTGCGGTTAAAGGCGCTGCAGTCTGGAACCGCAGGACGCTACGGTCGCAGGTTCGAATCCTGCCTCGGGCATGGCTGTTTGTGATGTCCTTAGGTTAGTTAGGTTTAACTAGTTCTAAGTTCTAGGGGACTAATGACCTCAGCAGTTGAGTCCCATAGTGCTCAGAGCCATTTGAACCATTTTTTTGTTACTTTCTTATAGACAACTGTATCATCTGCGAACCGTTTTAAAAAGCTTCCGACACTTTCTACAATACTATATCATTTATATACACTGTAAACAGTAACGGTCCTTTCACACGTCCTTGTGGTATCCTCGCAGTTACCTCCAATTCATAACGTTTCCTGTGATGTAGCTCAAAGCAGCAAAATATCTGCATTCGCATTAACAAATGCTGTCTCTGATCATGACGCACAGTTAGTTAGCAGAAATAAGACATTTCCTTACACTACTGATACTGCTAAGTGGAAATCAGTTCGAATAGTTAATGCCCAAGGACAAATGTTTTTAAGAATAGTTTATAAGCGATGATATGCAGTGGAATTTATAATCAAAACCAATGCTGACATAAAATATCATCTATTCAGTAATAAATTCATACCATTCATTTCCGCATAAGATAATCAGAAAGGACGTCAAACAGAAATTTAAGAAAGCACGGATTAGTAGTGGGATTAAAGTATGTAGTGAAAGGAAAAGGGAAACGTAACTCTTGGGAAGAAAAAGTAGAGATCCTGTAGTAGTTTCACACTACAAGAACTACTAAAAATTACTAAAAATGTTATCAAAAAAGTTACGTACGCATTATGTTAGAAACCAGTAATTCCGACAACGGACTTAAGACTACAAAGAATGTAGTGAAATGAGAGATAGAAGCCGGCCGGTGTGACCGTGAGGTTCTAGGCGCTTCAGTCTGGAACCGCGTGACCGCTACGGTCGCAGGTTCAAATCCTGCCTCGGGCATGGATGTGTGTGATGTCCTTAGGTTAGTTATATTTAAGTAGTTCTAAGTTCTAGGGGACAGATGACCACAGAAGTTAAGTCCCATAGTGCTCAGATCCATTTTTTTGAGAGACAGGACAATCGGCCACAGAACAGGATAGTATCGCTAGATTAAACGGAAAGGCTGTTTCTGACGAGTCACAACTCGTAAATGCCGTTAGTGATCATTTATTAGATGTGAAATACATTGATAAACAGTTATAGAGAAAAACCACAGGAATGTCTTACAAATGCAACTCTCATAAAATCCAGTCATAAGAATGTATCATCAACTTCTACTTCTGATAGCAAGAAGATTATGTATTCTCTAAGAAAAATAAAAGCTCATATGGATTTGATGGCGTTTCCATGAGAGTACTAAAGATCTGTTCTATTGTAACAGATCCAGTCTTACCAGAAGTATGTAATGCATCATCAGACGGCCTATCGGGACCACCGTGTCGTTCTCTATGAGTGACGTCATTTGGATGTGGTATGGATGGGCGGTCGTTGCCCTCTTTCCCGACCCTGGAGTCGCCACTTCTCAATCAAGCAGCTCCTCAGTTTGCCCCAAGAAGCTGATTGCACCCTGCTTCAGTCCTCCAGGAATTATTCCTGTAAATACCGGGAATGCAACCTGTCTCCTCAAACAGCAGCTAGATAACACGACCACTAAGCTACATTCAAGTCATAGTTGTGTATGGAAGTATGTCAGTGGAGATCTGATCCACCCTGTTACAGTCGGAAAGTAAGAACATCATGGGACAGGCCAGTTTTACCCCACTGGTGACTATGTCGTCGGGATAGAACCCTGTTCACTGTGAGAGGAACCACAGTTTTGGATATTTGATTCGCGCCCTCTACGGAGGTGCCCATGGCGTGCCTCCAAGACCGAATCCCGTCTCTCCATTGTGGCAACGACGTCGCTAAGTGGACGGTTTGACTGTACCATATGTACGGAGGCCGTTCAATAAGTAATGCCCCACATTTTTTTCCTCAGAACATATTTATTGTTAAGAGTCAGAATGTGGTGACAGATACACATCAATATGTCTAGTCCATGTCCTATTTTTCTACGTAGTCGCCGTCTATGGCCATACACCAACGTTGTGGAAGAGCATGTATTCCCTGCTGGTAAAAGCATTTGTCCTGTAGGCGTAACCATGTTTTTACGTCATAACTGACACTCTAGTCATCTTCAAAGTGTGTTACCCGTAGAGAATTTTTAAGCGGCTCGAAGAGTTTTTTGTAGTGTAGTTGAAATAGATAGTTCCTGCGAATTACTATGGGTAGAGGTTATGGGTAGAGGCGCTACAGTCTGGAACCTCGCTACCGCTGCGGTCGCTGGTTCGAATCCTGCCTCGGGCATGGATGCGTTTGATGTCCTTAGGTTAGATTTAAGTAGTTCTAAGTTCTAGGGGACTGATGACCTCAGCAGTTAAGTCCCATAGTGCTCAGAGCCATTTGAACCATACAGTTATAATTGGTGGGGACTTCAATCTACTCTCGATTTGTTGGCAAAAATACATGTTCAGAGCCGGTGGTAGACAGAAAACATCTTCCGAAATTATACTAAATGCTTTCTCTGAGAATTACTTTGAACAATTTGTTCATAAGCCCACACGAATTGTAAATGGTTGCGAAAACACAGTTGACCTGATCTAATAGAGAGCGTCATGACGGATGCAGGAATTATTGAACATAAGATAATTGAAGCGAGGCTCAAACCCATATCAACCAAAACCACTAAAAATAAACGCAAAATATATCTATTTAAAACAGCAGATAAAAATTCGCTTGATGCCTTCCCAAGAGAGAGTCTCCAATCCTTCCAATCTAATTATCTAAGTGTAGACCAGATATGGCTCAAATTCAAAGATACAGTATCGACAGCATACCGCATAAGGTAATAAGAGATAGGAATGATCCACCATGGTACACAAAACACGTCAGAACACTGTTGCAGAAGCAACGAAAAAAGCATACCAAATTTAGAAGAACGCAAAAACCCAGAGACTGGCTATGTTTCACGGAAGCTCGAAAATTAGTGCGGACGTCAATGCGAGATGATTTTAATAGTTTACACAATGAAATATTGTCTCAAAATATGGTGGAAAACGCAAAGAGTTTCTGGTCGTATGTAAAGTACACCAGTGGCAAAAAAACAGTAAATAACGTCACTGCGCGATAGCGATGGAAATGTTACCGACGATGGTGCCACTAAAGCGGAGTTACTAAATACAGTTTTCCGTAATTCCTTCACGAAAGAAGACGAAGTAAATATTCCAGAATTCGAAACCAGAGCAGCTGTTGCATGCGTGACATAAAAGTAGATATCTTAGATGTTGCGAAACAACTCAAATCACTTAAGAAGGGCAAGTCTTCCGGTCCATATGATATACCAATCAGGTTCCTTTCAGAGTATGCAGACACAATAGCGCCTTTCTTAGAAATCATATACAACCGCTCACTTGACGAAAGATCTGTTCCTAAAGATTGGAAAGTAGTACAGGTCACACCAGTATTCAAGAAAGGAAATAGCAGTAACCCATTGAATTACAGACCCATATCACTGACCTCAATTTGCAGTAGGATTTTGGAGCATATACTTTACTCGAACATTATAAATCACCTTGAAGAAAATGAATTATTGATACATAACCAACACGGAGTCAGAAAATATCGTTCTTGTGCAACACAGCTAGCTCTTTATTCCCATGAAGTAATGAGTGCTGTCCACAAGGGATCTCAGATCGATTCCATATTCCTAGATTTCGAGAAGGCTTTTGATAACGTTCCTCATAAGCGACTATTAATCAAATTGCGTGCATATGGAGTATCGTCTCAGTTGTTGACTGGATTCGTGATTTCCTCTCAGAGAGGTCACAGTCCTTAGTGACAGACGGTAAATCATCGAGTAGAACGGAAGTGATATCTGGGGGTCCGCAAGGTAGTGTCATAGTCCCTCTGCTGTTCCTGATTTACGTAAATGATCTAAGTGATAATCTGAGCAGTCCCCTTAGATTGTTTGCAGGTGACGCTGTAGTTTACCGTCTAATAAAATCATCAGATGACCAATTCCAATTACAAAATGATCTAGAGAGAATTTCTGTATGGTGCGAAAAGTGGCAATTGGCATTAAACAAAGAAAAGTGCGAGGTAATCCACATGGGTACTAAAATAAATCCGATGAATTTTGGGTTTAAGGTAAATCGCACAAATCTAAGGGCTGTCAATTCGAATAAATACCTAGGAATTACAATCACTCGCAAATAAAATTGGAAAGCCATATAGATAATATTGTGGGGAAGGTGAAACAATGACTGCGCTTTGTTAGCAGAACACTTAGAAGATGCGACAAACCCACTAAAGAGACAGCCTACACTCCACTTGTCCGTCCTCTGCTGGAATATTGCTGCGCGGTGTGGGATCCTTACCAGGTAGGAAAGGGCATCTCATTTCGTGTTATCGCGCAGTAGGTGTGAGAGTGTCACTGATATGATAAGCGAGTTGGGGTGGCGGTCACTAAAACAAAGGCGGTTTTCTTTGCGGCGAGATCTATTTATGAAATTTCAATCACCAACTTTCTCTTCCGAATGAGAAAATATTTTGTTGACACCCACCTACGTAGGGAGAAATGATCATCATAATAAGAGAAATCAGGCTCGAACGGAATGATTTAGGTGTTCCTTTTTCTTACGCATGTGTAGCATTGCCTATTGAACGACCCTCGTGTTTTGGCTGAATGCATTAGAAACGAGTTTACGCTCTGGTCCTTAAGACTGTCATTGTAGTCCAAAATGAACTGCACGTCATATAAGACTGTAGTCCGTAACTGGAATAAAGACATGAATGGTTTCCTGGAGCGCTGTTCTTTCAGTGTGACTATACGGAAACTCGTAAGAGTTATTGCTTAAAATGTGATTGAAGGATGATTGATAACTGTCACAAACGTTAATGTCTATGGTTGTGGCTGTACGTCATGTACAACAAAAGCAAATAAATAAAAAATAAAAATAATTAAAACAAATATTTAGGTGAGTTTGGGGATTTTTGTGTATGACGTACTTTATTTCTCGCGGTGGTAATCTTCAAGCTCTCGAATAAAGCTGGTTATCACGCGTGTGCGTACGGATCTCTTCAGGGTGTACAGAGTCCAATGAGGGCACTAAACACGGAGAACGGACCGGTAGGCCCAAAACCGCGTCGCTTAAGGGAAGCGGTGCGCGGCTGGTGTAGCAGCTCGCCTGGGGAAGTTTGTGCGTCGTATAAACGTCAGCCTGGCAGGTCGGCAAGCCGCTGTGCAACCGCGACGTAAATGTTGCTGCCACGCAGGCTTGCTGCTGCGTCGCAGTTAGGCGCTGATGGAGAAAGTGGCCAAAAGCGTAGCTAGATTCCGCGAATTTGGGAGTTTGCTTTCGACATATTTAATAACTTTTGAAAGTCAGAAATTACCAGAGCATGGAACAACGATGACGCAGGTCATTTCTTTTCATCTGTGTGAAATATCTAGATCTCTTCACTTTCATCAAGCAATGATCTGAATGTTGACATAAAACAGCAATAAAGATGTGATGTAAAAAGCTAATATGAGTGTCAGACATTTGTGTCTCTTTCCAGATCTGCCCCTATCTTCTGACTTGTTTGATGTGATCTGCCATGATGTATTCTCATGTGTCAATGCCTCAATCTCAGAATATTGCGTACACACTTCGTCCTCAATTGTATGTATTATAATTACATTTTGTGTCATCGCCGCAACTTTAAGAACCGTGTACGTCATTCCTTGACGTTTTAACACCCTGGTTCTCCTTCGTGCTTCCTGCGTGTTCCCTCCCTCGCCGATTTTTCGGAGACGTAATTTTCAATAGCCTTTTTATAGCAGCTTCGATTCCGGTTTGAAAACAGTCCATCATTCACTTTCGTAGTATGTTATGTTGCAGATTAACATTCACAAGAAATTTCTGTCTTAACTGAATGCCTATTTGGGTTATCGATAGACTTATTTTAGCAATAAATGCTCTCTTACCCAGTGGTAGTCTACTTTTCACATCCCCCTTGATTCGCCGAACATGTTTTATTTTGATCCCGAAGTAGGTGAATTCCTTAGTGAAATTTATTCTCAACCCCAGTATCAGATGTTTTAGGTATGAAGATATTACCTACTGGTGACACATGGAAAATTGTACCGGAATGAGGCTGTTAACATCCCCCAGGCTGTGGCTAAGCCATGTCTCCGCAATATCCTTTCTTTCAGGAGTGCTAGTTCTGCAAGGTTTGCAGGAGAGCTTCTGTAAAGTTTGGAAGGTAGGAGACGAGGTACTGGCAGAATCAAAGCTGTGAGAAGGGGGGGGGGGAGTGGGAGTGAGTCGTGCGTGGGTAGCTTAGTTGGTAGAGCACTTGCCCGCGAAAGGCAAAGGTCCCAAGTTCGAGTCTCGGTCCGGCACACAGCTTTAATCGGCCAGGAAGTTTCGTATCAGCGCACACTCCACTGCAGAGTGAAAATCTCATTCTGGAAAAATATACTAGTTTACGACACACAGTTTAGGAGATATCACGTCAAAAACTGAGAGGCACAAAAACAGCGGCATCATCTATGACGTTTTATTACTGCTTTCTACATATGCTGCTGAATATATGTGGAAAAATGTAGCATAGTACGGCACATAGATCAGGAGATATGGCGTTATAAACACCGAGATACAAGTAAAACTGCTGCATCACTCATGAAGTTTTAATTTAATACTTTTTTACTACTAACTCTGTCCACAACACGCTTCGCAGACACTGGCCACACGTACGATTGCGTGTACCTGTAAAATTATATTACTGTACTGCACTCTGTTCAGAGATACGAAGTCATAAACAATGAGCAGCGTGGAAATAAAATTGCAGGTGGAATATGTGTACAAATACGTGTGAAATACGTCTAAAATAAGCGAAATACATTTGAAATGTGCTTAAGCGGGCAAAGCCATGGGTAAAAAGCTCATCCGAGACCCCTTGAATATACACATGTAAGTTACAAATTGGAAAGAAATTCTGTGGGGGTAGAACGATCAGCTTCCTACTCGGGTGAGCATGATAACGTTGAGAAAGACGGAGATAGACAGCGAGGAGGAAGGAAGAGATCAGAAAAGGTAGAGGGGAAAGGGACAGAGAGAGCGGGTACGGGGAAATGGACAGATAGAGGGGTGAAGAGGAGATGGATAGGGAAAGTGGACAGTGATGAGGGGGAGGGGGAGATGGAATGTAAAAGGGGAGGAGAAGATGGGGAGAGAGAGTACGGAGGCGGAGGAGGCAGTGGGCAGAAGGGGGAGTAGGTGATTTGAGGTGACATGTGTGTTGGAAAAGGCGCTGGTATGTTCGCATGCCAAAATTTTTGGGAAAATTTCTAGACGTGCTGAGGAAGGTAGAATTAGGTAGTTGGTACCCCACTTTTCAATCAGAGTCATTTAAATAAACAGTAATATATTCGAATTTTTTGTGCACAAAGAGAAGCATTTTTACGCTGGTACATGTAACTATGCGACAGGGCAGCCAATCTCAACATGTTTGTTGCCAAAGTTGTTTCGAACACGCAGCAGAAGTTTCGCTTGGAAGCCCTTACCCATCTTCCATACAGCTTCGATGTGGAGCCTGCAGCGGTCTATTACGTTCGGAAGTAGGACGCTATTTGTCCAGAGAAGTGAAGACGGTGAAAGGTACGTGCTGAGATTCGATCAGGATAGAGCCAGTGAAAAATGTCGATAGTTCCCAATCGCAACGTTGGACGAGTAGTACATCTTCGAGTAGTAAGATCTTTGACGGCTAACAGAGCTAGGTGCACGCGGTAAAAGTTTGAGTAGTGGTGAGGAGATGCGCAGAGACAGTGAACGTGTTTCGAGTCGGAGCTAGATGCCTGCAGGAGGCAGCCGGGTCGTGACAGCATCAAAGTAAGAATTGGCGCTACGCGCATAATAAGCTATATATTGAGCGAAACGCGGCACATACCTTGGGAAACTAGAAAGAATAATTAATAAAATAAGTTTTCTTTGGTTAAATAATGTCTAAAAGCTAGATAGAAATCCCATTGTTAATGCAATAAGCGTTTTGTGAAACTTTCTCGTAAATCCATGCTATAGAAGTTTTCTTTTAGTTTTTCACATGTGCCTTAAAAGTTTGAACAATAAATATTTTTTAGATAAAATTAGAGTTTCATCTCACACCTTATGTCGTCCTCCGCATCCTCTGCTTGCAAAAGGTACATTAAAGTAAAGTTCCCATGAGTAAAGCTAATAATTTCATTTATCAGAGTAAAATAATCTATATGCCATTGCACAGTTGGCAAATTATTCAGATCAGGACAGAATTTTTATTAAGTAACAAACAGGGCCAAATTGAGTAAAGTTATCTACACTCCTGGAAATTGAAATAAGAACACCGTGAATTCATTGTCCCAGGAAGGGGAAACTTTATTGACACATTCCTGGGGTCAGATACATCACATGATCACACTGACAGAACCACAGGCACATAGACACAGGCAACAGAGCATGCACAATGTCGGCACTAGTACAGTGTATATCCACCTTTCGCAGCAATGCAGGCTGCTATTCTCCCATGGAGACGATCGTAGAGATGCTGGATGTAGTCCTGTGGAACGGCTTGCCATGCCATTTCCACCTGGCGCCTCAGTTGGACCAGCGTTCGTGCTGGACGTGCAGACCGCGTGAGACGACGCTTCATCCAGTCCCAAACATGCTCAATGTGGGACAGATCCGGAGATCTTGCTAGCCAGGGTAGTTGACTTACACCTTCTAGAGCACGTTGGGTGGCACGGGATACATGCGGACGTGCATTGTCCTGTTGGAACAGCAAGTTCCCTTGCCGGTCTAGGAATGGTAGAACGATGGGTTCGATGACGGTCTGGATGTACCGTGCACTATTCAGTGTCCCCTCGACGATCACCAGTGGTGTACGGCCAGTGTAGGAGATCGCTCCCCACACCATGATGCCGGGTGTTGGCCCTGTGTGCCTCGGTCGTATGCAGTCCTGACTGTGGCGCTCACCTGCACGGCGCCAAACACGCATACGACCATCATTGGCACCAAGGCAGAAGCGACTCTCATCGCTGAAGACGACACGTCTCCATTCGTCCCTCCATTCACGCCTGTCGCGACACCACTGGAGCCGGGCTGCACGATGTTGGGGGGTGGGCGGAAGACGGCCTAACGGTGTGCGGGACCGTAGCCCAGCTTCATGGAGACGGTTGTGAATGGTCCTCGCCGATACCCCAGGAGGAACAGTGTCCCTAATTTGCTGGGAAGTGGCGGTGCGGTCCCCTACGGCACTGCGTAGGATCCTACGGTCTTGGCGTGCATCCGTGCGTCGCTGCGGTCCGGTCCCAGGTCGACGGGCACGTGCACCTTCCGCCGACCACTGACGACAACATCGATGTACTGTGGAGACCTCACGCCCCACGTGTTGAGCAATTCGGCGGTACGTCCACCCGGCCTCCCGCATGCCCACTATACGCCCTCGCTCAAAGTCCGTCAACTGCACATACGGTTCACGTTCACGCTGTCGCGGCATGCTACCAGTGTTAAAGACTGCGATGGAGCTCCATATGCCACGGCAAACTGGCTGACACTGACGGCGGCGGTGCACAAATGCTGCGCAGCTAGCGCCATTCGACGGCCAACACCGCGGTTCCTGGTGTGTCCGCTGTGCCGTGCGTGTGATCATTGCTTGTACAGCCCTCTCGCAGTGTCCGGAGCAAGTATGGTGGGTCTGACACACCGGTGTCAATGTGTTCTTTTTTCCATTTCCAGGAGTGTAGAATGACAATTTTATGCCATTGCACTACGGCTGAGTTGAATGTATGTTTTATTATCAGCTAAACGGGAAGGAGTGCACGAGCTAAGTCCACAGACGCAGTCAGATGCGGGTTGGTGACTTTCATTTATTTTCACCACTAAACTTTCATGCAGTCAGATGTGTATTTTGAGTATTAATTTTCCAACAATATTTTCATGCAGTCAGATAAAGTTCAGTTCACTTAAATACGCAGTCAGATGCAAGTTTCATTACAGACTAAAGCAGTCACATGCAGTTCAGTCGAGTTTACATAGAGAATTTTTATTAACAAACTTTCAACAGCACAAAATATAAGAGTAAGTCAAATGAACGAGGAGGAGATAGAAAGAGGTAAAAGGAGCAAATGCACAGAGTGGGAGGTGTAAATTGATAAAGAGGGGTGGAGGAGGCGATGGACAGAGCGAGAGAGGGACAGGAGGAGGTGGACAGAGACAGGATGAATAAGAGAGAGGGAGGGACGAGATGGACTAATAGAAGACTGGTAATCATACATATTCGCGTACTCAGCTAGTTATAAATAAAAGTGAAATAAGAGCACTCTAATGTAGTCAAATACATTACGTTTGGAAGTAGGACTCCAAACGGAAAAGATGAGTTGTGCTATTTGCGCAGGGAAATGAAGACGGCAGAAGTAAAGATGTACGGGGTAGTTAAATGAAAACGGGGCAGATAGGAAAACTGTTTATTATTTCTTATGTAATTTCCATAACTATTAATACATTTATCCTACCGTGAGGTGGGACAGCCACTTGCATTCAAGGCAGAACTTTCGCGCTCGTCTACGGAACCAAAATTGTACTCAAGCGTCCACCTCTTCGTCCGAAGCAAATCGAAGGCCACGGGTGACTTTCTTCATGGCTCTAGAAATGTGAAATCGCTTGGGGAGCGATCGGAACTGTATGGAGGAAGCGTACCGGCTTTCCACGAAACTTCCGCTGCGTATTCGAAACAATCTTGGCAACAAACATGTGGGCATTGCCCGCCTTGTCTCATGTTGGCATAAATGTACCAGCGGTAAAATCCGAATATCTTCCTGTTTATTTAGAAGACTCTAATTGAAAAGCGGGATACCAGCTGCCTAATTCTACCTTCCTCAGCACCTTTAGAAATTTTTCGAAAAATTTTGCCAATCGAACATATTAGCGCCTTTCTAACATGCAACTCATCTCAGACCACCATAAGCTCACCTAACTGTAATTCACTCACACCCACTGGTCCAATGCTGTAAATCGCTCATACCCCACATCCATCCGCCGTTTCTCCCTCACTGATTCAGCGTCACTCATTGTAATTATCTCTTTGTGTCTGTCATTATCTCCTGTGTCACAGCCACTGCCCCTTAGTTCTGTCCACTACTACTGTATCCTGTCAGTGTCACGGTGTCCCTCTTGCTCTCTCTTACTGCTAATATCTCATTCCTTTCTTCCTACCGCTGCAGTCTCTTCTTATTGTCACTATCTCCCTCTTCATGGTTGTCATTGACATATACTCTCTATTGCATTATCACTGGTTCACTTTATTCCTCACTCCCTGCCACAGTCTCCTTTACTCTATTCCTAGTAATGTTCTGTCACTGTCAACTACTTTCCGCTATCACTGTCTCCCTCTGTTTCTCTCACAATGCCATTGTCTCCTTCGCTGTCTACTATCTTCCAGTATTTATTACTTTTCCTGCTCACTACAATGTCTTCTCTTAGCAAAAAAAGCGCGAATATGTTTGCATTCCAAATTACTGGAAAATTTTCTTTTTGGTGCTGAGGAAGGTAGAACGAAGCAGCTGGTATCCCAATTTTGAGTCAGTCTTTTAAACAAACACGAATAAATTCTCATTTTTGTGCTCCACTAGGAGCATTTTTCCGCTGGTTCCCTTCTTTTCTCTGCTGCAGCAGCGAATGTGTCTCATATAAAACGAAATGTATTGGTCAGTAAAATTTAGATTGTTTACTTGTTTGAAACTGAATTAAAGCAAAACTAATTTCGCACCATAGACCGGATTTCACGTGCACAACAAATTTGCATATGCTTCAGTACTACAGCGTAAGATTCTCAGATGGTAACATAGACTCTTTAAAGCGTACTTCTCCGTGCTACGTCACTTTATAAACTACGTTATCACCTCACACCGAATTTTAGGTACATATTTTACGTTTATAAGTAGGGTAACTTTAAATTTCTGTGTCTCGGTAATCGATAAAGGTGTGCAGAACATTTTCAAGGTTGTTCGAGATCGGGATTTTAGGAATATGTCTTAACGATGTCAGCCGTTTTCTGCGCATAGCCGTGTTGGAAACCTCGGTTAGGTTTTGGTCCGCTACTCAACTATATTTAAAAAATCCCTTTTCGTGGGATTTTCTGAGAGACCGCCCGTGAATTAATTGTGCCTCCGGAAGTACCATAGAGCCCGTTGTAGACACATCAAATGCAAAAATAACCAACTGATATGCTCCATTTGCCTAATCAGGAGGAAGTGTTTAGTATTCATACTTTGTAGGACAGGGACACAAAGACGATACTTTTGTTGGTCCCTAGTTCAACGGCTATCGAAAACACTTGACCCTACTTTTTTACGACCAACAGAAAGCGTAGTATGAGCACCGGAAAGTCCTGTTCTTATGGGCGACGTTTTAGAATTTATTAAATACGCGTGCTGTTTCGTACATAACGTTTAACAGTTATGGCTGTTACTTTGTAAATAATCTTTAAAATTAATATCCCCAATAGCGAGAATGTCTATCTTGGAGAAGAGTTGATAACGTTAGATATATACTGTATTTAAATATTAGGAAGTCTGTTTCTGGAAGTATTTATCAGAAGTGTAGCGTTCAATGGAAGTAATAAATGGACATGAAATGAATATAATTTTTTGACATGTGAAGTTAGAAAAGAACGATGTATATTAGTTAGATGGGGTACCCAATGAAGAGGTAACGAACAAAATCGGGGAGAAACGTATTTCATGTTACAACTTGCAGGAATAAAAGTGTAGGTTGGTAGGACAGTGAAACATAGAAATATGCTGCAAGTAAAAAGTGTCAAATAATGCATTTCCATTTTGCCGATTAAACTTGTGGTGCACTACTTGTTCGATGCCCTGCAGTTTCGTACAAAGACGGCGATGGATGTTTTCCAAAGAGCCCTCACTTTGTCCAGGTCGCGCTCTGTTTGAACGTCAGCAGAGGGGAAGTGAAACTTTTCTTGCGAATGTTTAGCAGGCGCAGAGGAAGAGCGATATAAGTCACCAGGAGAGCACGTCATGCGTGTTGAGTGTACACGCAACAGCCGTCACAACTTATCTGGGCTGTCCGTTGCCGTGCCATACGGTTTGCGTGTGCCCGTGTGTCCGCTTATGCCAGTCGATGCAGATTATGACTGCTGCATGAGTGACTGCATGTGGGGTAGGCCGGACACACGAGCGACGTTGCAACTTCAGGCGACACGAACTGACCTCGGAGCTGAACTGTGCTCTGCAGGGACGTCGCAACTTCGGACTCTTTTGCTGCATAATACAGGGTGATTCAAAAAGAATACCACAACTTTAAAAATGTGTATTTAATGAAAGAAACATAATATAACCTTCTGTTGTACATCATTACAAAGAGTATTTAAAAAGGTTTTTTTTCACTCAAAAACAAGTTCAGAGATGTTCAATATGGCCCCCTCCAGACACTCGAGCAATATCAACCCGATACTCCAACTCGTTCCACACTCTCTGTAGCATATCAGGCGTAACAGTTTGGATAGCTGATGTTATTTCTCGTTTCAAATCATCAATGGTGGCTGGGAGAGGTGGCCGAAACACCATATCCTTAACATACCCCCATAAGAAAAAATCGCAGGGGTAAGATCAGGGCTTCTTGGAGGCCAGTGATGAAGTGCTCTGTCACGGGCTGCCTGGCGGCCGATCCATCGCCTCGGGTAGTTGACGTTCAGGTAGTTACGGACAGATAAGTGCCAATGTGGTGGCGCTCCATCCTGCTGAAATATGAATTGTTGTGCTTCTTGTTCGAGCTGAGGGAACAGGCAGTTCTCTAACATCTCCAGATACTGTAGTCCAGTTACAGTAGCACCTTCGAAGAAAAAGGGACCAAAAACTTTATTGGCTGAAATGGCACAGAAAACGTTCACCTTAGGCGAGTCACGTTCATACTGAGTTGTTTCCCGCGGATTCTCAGTGCCCCATATACAGACATTGTGACGGTTGACTTTCCCGTTAGTGTGGAAAGTTGTTTCATCACTAAACACAATCTTTGCAACGAAAGATTCATCTGTTTCCATTTGAGCAAGGATAAAATCACAGAAATCGATTCTTTTAATCTTATCAGCTGCAGACAGTGCTTGAACCAATTTCAGACAATAAGGTTTCATAACTAACCTTTTTCGTAGGACTCTCCATACAGTTGATTGTGGAATTTGCAGCTCTCTGCTAGCTCTGCGAGTCGATTTTCCTGGGCTGCGAACAAATGCTTGGTGGATGCTTGCTACATTTTCATCACTCGTTCTCGGCCGTTCAGAACTTTTCCCTTTGCACAAACACCCATTGTCTATAAACTGTTTATACCAACGTTTAATACACCACCTATCAGGAGGTTTAACACCATACTTCGTTCGAAATGCACGCTGAACAACTGTCGTCGATTCACTTCTGCCTTACTCAATAACACAAAAAGCTTTCCGTTGAGCGGTCGCCATCTTAGCATCAACTGACGCTGACGCCTAGTCAACAGCGCCTCAAGCGAACAAATGTACAACTAAATGAAACTTTATAGCTCTCTTAATTCGCCGACAGATAGTGGTTAGCTCTGCCTTTTGTCGTTGCTGAGTTTTAAATTCCTAAAGTTGTGGTATTCTTTTTGAATCACCCTGTATACAGAGACTATGATGAAAATGATTCCCACCTTGCTTACATCATAACACAACAGTTTTCTCCACTGAATGCAACGTTCATACCTTTTTTCATATGTGGTAATGAAACGTCATTTGACCTTATTTTACATCTGTCTCACCAGAGTATTCATGGTCAGCGAATGAAGTTGAAAATGTGGTAAAGCTTTTAGGTTAAAACAGTCCACAGCTGCAATTAATCGCCAACTAGTATAAGGTTAAGGAGGGAGTATAACACCACGAAAGCTACTTTGGGGTAGCGCGGTCTAAGGCGTCATGTCACGGTCCGCGCTGCTCCTCCCGTCGGTGGTTAGAGTCCTCCCTCGGGAATGGGTGTGTGTGTCGTCCTCAGCATAAGTTAGTTTAAGTTAGATTAAATAGTGTGTAAGTTTAGGGACCGATGACCTCAGCAGTTTGGTCCCATATTAAGCTCACCACAGAGCTAGGTGCCGCAGCGGTTAGTATACTGGACGCGCAACCCGTTTAGATTTTCGGTGACTTCCCTAAATCGCTTCCGGTAAATGCTGGGATGGTTCCTGTGAAAGGGCGCAGCCGACTTCCTTCCCCATTCTCCCCTAATCCGATGGGACCGGTGATCTCGCTGTTAGGTCCACTCTCCCCGAACCAACAAACCAGCAAACCAACCAACGTGAGCCGTGTCCATAGGTTGCTTCCAGCCGACAGTCTCTTTCGGGTGAGGCAGTCTGCATCTGGGTACAGTGAAGGACAGGGCACGCGCTCACGTCTGAGGCGACTTTAGATCGTATCGCACATCTGTTGTGGCTTTATCGAAATCCTGGCACCGGAGCATTACACTCGCTCCGTTAACTTCCACTAGTTGGAAGAGAATTGCAGCTGGGGACTTTATAGAGTTCGCTACAACAGTAAAAGCGGAAGGCTTATAGTATCACAAAGTTGTCTGTCTGTATGGGCGACTCTTAAAAACCCATTTTCTCAGTTATGGGTAGGCGTATCAAGTTATAAATTTAGTCACATGCTTCTGTCTGTGGTTTCTTGGTGAAGTAAAAAAGTTAAGCTTCTAAGTTAATCAAATCAGAAGACACGGCCATTAATGTCACATAATGTGGTAATCGCAAAGTCATTCATTACAACCTACAGCGTTCTTTCCGTTGACCTAGAATAATGAAATTTGATAGGGAGAGTGGTTTGACTAAACAAATAAGGGAAAAAATAGGAAAATTCTTAATTTGTAACTACATCACATGAAAAAAATATTTCTTTCATTTGTTATCCGACTTCAAAATTAAAATCCAAACGGCGTCCGTCGATAGTCTACATACATAATTAAGTTTGTAAGAAACATTTAGTGCCCTTGGCGAGTTTCTTCAACGCAAAAGTCTTACTGACTATTATATAAGTTGCACATATTTCTGGGTGCGGTCTGATATTTGCTGTTAAGAATTTTTGCAGCCAAGATCGCGTACTGAAGTTGTTCAAATGCGTGTGAAATCTTATGGGAACTAACTGCTAAGGTCATCAGTCCCTAAGCTTACACACTACTTAACCTAAATTATCCTAAGGACAAACACACACACCCATGCCCGAGGGAGGACTCGAACCTCCGCCGGGACCAGCCTCACAGTCCATGACTGCAGCGCCTCCGACCGCTCGGCTAATCCCGCGCGGCCGTACCGAAGTATTTTTATTTATCTCAATGACCGATTTCGACAGAGAGTAGCTGCCGTCTTCAGATATTCTGCAAATAATATTACTGTGTATGAGCCGCACAACTATAACGAGTTGCTCGATTCATGCACAGTAATATTATTTCAGTAAGATCCGAACATCTAGACTCCGTCGAAACCAGTCCTTGAGGAAATACAAATATTTCAGCACACTATCTTGACTGTGCAAAAGCGCTTATTTACACTAAATTATGTCTTATATGAATGCGTGGTGTCCGTTCTTTCGGACATGTCCAATGAGACACCACGCGGAATCCGCAGCTATGATACATTATATGTAAACTGAAGTTGGAGAGGGATAGAAACGAAAGGAAAGGGATTACTGATGTCAACTGCATCGGGACATTACTCGGAATCAGTGGTGTGGTATCGATAGCAACGCTTAGTTTCAAAGGTTGGCACTACCACGAGACACAGACGACAGCGGCTTCTAGCTGGTGGTGTGCAGCTCTACAAGCACCGCGACTGCTTCAGCCCTTTTCATCAGGTGCAGCCAGCCAGGAAACTTCGCTTCAGTTTACCCTCCATACGACGGGTCGAGGACTTCGCATCTGTACAAAGTTATGTATTCTTTCTCGCACCAGTAAACCATTTTTACTCACTGCAGTACCGACGTATTTTTGCTGCTCCTTCTCCTACCCACGCGCCGCCTTCCAGGCGGGATACAAAAAGTGGCGAGGAGTATAAATGTAGGGTGGACCGGTACTCGAACCCCAGATCTCCTGCTTGCGAGGCATGTGCGTTACCCACTGCATCATCCGTGACACAGTGCTGTCGCACATGCGCGGACTGTCTCCGCACGCCGCACGGCCGATCCACATTCCCACCGAGAGCGACGTATTCGCAGTCCTTGTCCATTTCCTCCATCCTCGCTACTCGGAGATTTCCACAGGAGATCGGACTTACTGGTGCATCCGCACTGAAGAAGATGGATCCTTGCGAATCAATTATATGAATGCGTCGTGTCTGTTCTTACATGTAAATTGTGTACTATTATCAGATATGAAAATGTCAGAGATATGCTGTGTGCATGTTCCACAGCGGTTCTGGGTCGTGTCACACGGTTACAAGCTAACTTAGCACGATTATGACTTACCACCTGTTGTTGTTGTTGTTGTTGTTGTGGTCTTCAGTCCTGAGACTGGTTTAATGCAGCTCTCCATGCTACTCTATCCTGAACAAGCTTCTTAATCTCCCAGTACCTACTGCAGCCTACATCCTTCTGAATCTGCTTAGTGTATTCATCTCTTGGTCTCCCTCTACGATTTTTACCTCCACGCTGCCCTCCAATACTAAATTGGTGATTCCTTGATGCCTTAGAAGATGTCCTACCAACCGGTCCCTTCTTCTTATCAAGTTGTGCCACAAACTCCTCTTTTCCCCAATTCTATTCAGTACCTCCTCATTAGTTATGTGATCTACCGATCTAATCATCAGCATTCTTCTGTAGCACCACATTTCGAAAGTTTATATTTTCTTGTCTAAACTATTTATCGTCGACATTTTACTTCCATACATGGCTACACTCCATACAAATACTTTCAGAAACGACTTCCTGACACTTCAATCTATACTCGATGTTAACAAATTTCTTTTCTTCAGAAATGCTTTCCTTGCCATTGCCACTGTACGTTTAATATTCTCTCTACTTCGACCATCATCAGTTATTTTGCTCCCCAAATAACAAAACTCCTTTACTACTTTAAGTGTCTGATTTCCTAATCTAATTCCGTTAGCATCACTCGACTTAATTCGACTACATTCCATTATCCTCGTTTTGCTTTTGTTGATGTTCATCTTATACCCTCCTTTCAAGACACTGTCCATTCCGTTCAACTGCTCTACTAAGTCCTTTGCTGTCTCTGACAGAATTACAATGTCATCGGCGAACCTGAAAGTTTTTATTTCTTCTCCATGGATTTTAATTCCTACTCCGAATTTTTCATTTGTTTCCTTTACTGCTTGCTCAATATACAGATTGAATAGCATCGGGGACAGGCTAGAACCCTGTCTCACTCCCTTCCCAACCGCTGTTTCCCTTTCAGCCCCTCGACTCTTATAACTGCGATCTGGTCTCTGTACAAATTGTAAATAACCTTTCGCTCCCTGTATTTTACCCCTGCCACCTTCAGAATTTGAAAGAGAGTATTCCAGTCAACATTGTTAAAAGCTTTCTGTAGGTCTACAAATGCTAGAAACGTAGGTTTGCCTTTTCTTAATCTATTTTCCAAGATATGTCGTAGGATCAGTATTACCTCACGTGTTCCAACATTTCTGCGGAATCCAAACTGATTTTCGCCGAGGTCGGCTTCTACTAGTTTTTCCATTCGTCTGTAAAGAATTCGCGTTAGCTGTGACTTATTAAACTGATAGTTCGGTAATTTTCACATCTGTCAACACCTGCTTTCTTTGGGATTGCAATTATTATATTCTTTTTGAAGTCTGCCTAACATAATCATATCAATGTACTGTGATACTAGGACATCCCAGCGGTCTTTGGGTAGGAATTGCCAATAGGATTGTTGCGACATATAATCGTAACGTGGAAGCCTTGGAGTAAATTCAACACATATCATTTATCTGGAAACAACACTAGTGGCTCATGATTACGTTTCATTTAAACTGACATAAAAATGAATGTACAAAAGATGTTATTCAAAAGTTTACACTACGTTGTGTTTGTAATTTCAAATCATGCTAAATGTTTTAGAACTAGAGACAAATTCCATTCCATTTCGTATAATACATGGGGATAAATAAGTAACGCCAAATAATCAGATAGTAAAAAAAAAGAAGGCAGAATTGTTTTTAATTCTGTCATTTCCTTTGCTCGCTAAACTCTCCTCTGGATCCACCTTGCTATCACCGTGACAAATATGGTCCGTTATCACAGTCGATTACAGTAAGAAATATTTGCATCCAGCATGTCGAGGTAACGATGCCTTCTGCGACAGTGTTTTATTTCCTTGCCCCCCTCGGGCTGTTATCACTAGAATACGCTCCTCTCCTACCTCTTCCCCCTGCCCTCCCCCTTGCCCTATCTTCCCAGCGCATTCTCGACCGTGGCGGCGGCAGCGGCAGAGACCGTGACGATAGATGGCCGCTCCAAATGAGAGGAAGAAGAAGATGGATAAACGGGAGGGGGCGCCGGCGGCGTCGCCGTCGGCGTTGACGTGGGGCCAGAAGTCTATTAACGGCGCTGAGAGGCGCATTGCGAGCAGCAGAGGCAATCATCAATTACTGCGCGCGTCTGCCGCTGAAGGCTCCGAGCTGCAGGCGCCCCGAGGGGCGGAGAGCGAGAGCGAGAGCGGTTGCGGGCCAGGCGCGCACGTGCGGTGCAGAGACCCAGCCGGGAGAGGCGTCGGCTCCCGTACCCCAGTGGGCACAGACACTAGCTGGTCTTTTCGTGGACAATAGGCTGGTGCCGGGGCTGCGTCGGCTTTCTGACCACGAGCTGCCCCACTACTGATCTGCGCTAGTCGTTCATCAGCAGTGGATGTGTGGTCATCGTCAGTTGGGTGGTGTCATCGCCGATAGCCATCTCTCTCTCGTGGTTTCGTATGAAACGTCCCCTTAGAAAAATTATACTAGACTGTGCTTAAACTGACACACAATATTTTTAGCGCAACGCAATCTGACTTTCAAAAATCCCTACAAAAGAATGGCCCTGACTAACATTAACCTATACCTTTCACAAATCACTTACCTCACCAAAAATCTTCGTTACTCGAACTACTGCAATGCAGCGAGCGCCACTACTGCCAGCTAAATAACAGATTCAAACTACGGAAGGCACTAACTACTGATAGGCATAGTTAGCAAATGAAAGATTTTAATAGAGAACAAACAATGTATTTACCTTAATAATCATAATTGACATCCAGTCTTACAAATTTCAAAACTCCGCCATCTCTCTCCCCACATCCACCACTGCTGGCGGCTCACCTCCAACCGCGCAACGCTACGCGCTGTTCACATCCAGCTGCCGCTGCCCAAAACTACAATGGCAGACAACAATGCAAACTAGCTACAGACTGCACACAGCACAGCCAGTGATTTTCATACCGAGCGCTACGTAACGTTGCCGATAAGAAAACATAAACAGCCTACTTACATAGCCCCCATGCTCCCCACAAAAATTTTTACAAATTGTTTTGGGCACTGGACAATACAGATTTGAAAAAATTTTTCATAATTACAGTAAGAAAAATATCAAATACACACACTTATTAATACAATGTTGGTCAAAACCTAAAGTTTTCTCACAGTCCATAAAGACACTCCTGATCATTCATCACAGTCTGAGCAGTAAAAGTCAATGCACACGGAAGTAGTGGATTTCCATGCAGTCTTGAAGAAGTAGTGTTGTCCTTCCAACGGAAAGACAGTGCTGACTCTTGACATGCTGACAGGTAATGGGCCACAACAGAGCAAACCCACAGCAGAGTCAGTCGAAGTTTTGAAGAATATTGGTAGGTAGGTCATCACAGAGCAGACCCACTGTAGTCCTGGTAGAGATTACGGTATTGGTGGGCCACCAGAGGTGCAGACCCACTGCAGTCCTTGTAGAAATAATGGTACTGGTGAGTCAGCAAAGGTGTAGACGCACTGTAGTCCTTGTAGAAATAATGGTATTGGTGGGTCATCAAAGGTGTAGACCCACTGTAGTCCTTGTAGAGATGGCCAGCAGCCATCTGCTGCGACTGTGCAGGTGCACAATCACCATCGAAGAGTCTTGCAGAGAAGATAACAAGTCCATAAACCACCACTTGTGCACGCACAAAGTTTTTGGAATTTTCTAAATAACAGATTCAAACTACTGAAGGCACTAACTACTGATAGGCATAGTTATCAAATGAAAGATTTTAATAGAGAACAAACAATGTATTTACCTTAATAATCATAATTGACATCCAGTCTTACAAATATCAAAACTCCGCCATCTCTCTCCCCACATCTACCACTGCTGGCGGCTCACCTCCAACAGCGCAACGCTACACGCTGTTCACATCCAGCTGCCGCGCGGTAGCGTTCTCGCTTCCCGAGCACGGGGTCCCGGGTTCGATTCCCGGCGGGGTCAGGGATTTTCACCTGCCTCGAGATGACTGGGTGTTTGTGTTGTCCTCATCATTTCATCATCATCCAGGAAAGTGGCGAAATTGGACTGAGCAAAGATTGGGTAATTGTACGGGCGCTGATAACCACGCAGTTGAGCGCCCCACAAACCAAACATCATCATCATCATCATCATCATCCAGCTGCCGCTGCCCAACACTACAATGGCAGACAACAATGCAAACTAGCTACAGACTGCACACATCACAGCCAGTGATTTTCATACCGACCGCTACGTAACGTTGCCGATAAGAAAACATAAACAGCCTACTTACACGTAGGCCTCGGCTACTTAAGTTCTACAGATTGTGAGTAATGGAAATTATTACAGCAAGGGAGGTGGTGTCTTCTCAATGATGTATTTTAAATAAAACAAAAAGTAAACCTTTGAACATAGCTGCTAAGGTTCAGTGACCGTGTCAAAATTATGTTAGAACAAATAAGCCCTCTGTCACAAATATTAAGTCAAAATTGACCAGGTTTCGACGCTACTATGAGCGTCGTCTTCAGACGTCTTGTTGCAACCCTTGTTCACTAAAGTACGAGCAGCCCTTAGCGGCTCGCCATCTTACTTACAACTATTCATGACGTCGCCTTTCCGGCTTAGATCTTTCTTAATATGTGACTTGTAAGTACTGCATCTTCTTCCAGTCAATACAAACTTTAATTTTATTAATGTATTATATACTTAATATGTATTAGAACAGTTAGTCTAATTCTAAAGACGACGCTCATAGTAGCGTCGAAACCTGGTCAATTTTGACTTAATATTTGTAACCGAGGGCTTATTTGTTCTGATATAAAACAAAACGTGATTGTGGGCCTATTAATACTTATAAAAATTATAACCAATGCTGACAGGTCACTGTCAACAGTCAAAAAATGCTAATACTGTATTGCATTACGTGTTTCGTATTCAGCGCATCATCAGATTGTAACCTCCCTTTTACTAATCGCCCTATCCTGCTCGCGATATAAAATATGACCATAAAATATGATCGTGGATCACGTGTATGGCTAATGGATTTTTTTCTAATTGTATAAGGCTATCTTTCCCGAAAAAGTGATACCGATAAGTAGGAGGAAAGTGTACAACCGACCCTTCTGATGGAAAGTCTACTAAAAATAAAAGTAATTAAACCGAACAGGGCTATAATTTGGAAAATGAAAGTTATTTTGTGCATTCACTCACGAACAACATTGGACAGAAAGGGGTACCACTGATCATGAATCCAAAAGTTACAATAATGAACGAAAAGGAAGTACTTAATGGTCGCCAGACCACTAGGGCAATTTACATCCAAAATCATGTACAAGATGATGGGAAAGAAAACCAGTGTTTAATAATACATGTTTCTTGACACTAATTTTAAGTGAGTATGTAATGATAAAGAGAACTGAGAAGTCACTCTTACGGTATGTTTGACATTAAAATTTGAAAAAAGCATCGAGTAATGATTTTAAAATCTGCAACTAAACTGTATGTTAGTACTGAACTTCGTTACATGAACAATGACTCTCACTGATCTCAGCATAAAGTCATCAAAGAAATTTAGAAAAAAAAGGCAAGCACTTTATACTTTGCCGTTACTTATTTTGCAAATTGGATTTCATATTATTGTCTGAACAACTGAGCCTTTTTTACTGACTTGAACAGAATTAAATACTAGAGTACGTACCAAACCAAATAGCCATGTGCTCCAAGCTATATGTAAAATAAATAAAATTTCCACACTCTTAATTTGGCATATCTTTAGATTTGGATTATTTCCAGTGGCTGATTCTCAAACTTAAAAAATGAAATTGCATTACTTTAGTCACATACTGAAGCCTTGTTATACAACAGTTAATTGAAAGTAGACTGAGGCTAAAATTCTTAAAAGAGAAATTATTCTTTAATAAACTGGCTGTAACTATTGAATTTGTTTCTTATGACACTCAGTTAGCATATTAGGAAAAAAAAAGGAACAAGGATCCTGTTTGGTAACAATGTCTGGGGGCAATGAGGACAAAATCGCCCTGAGTTTAACTGACTATTATTTAAATAAATCTTATCAATCAAATCACATTCAGTTGTGCTGCTGGGTTAGCCATTAATACTTTCTACCAATGAACAGACTTACTTCAGTGCTGTGTATACTACGAAACTCGGAGCCCACGACGAAACTGTGTTGTTGAAACTGCTGCTGTTGTTGAAGACGGTAGCACATTGTGGAGCCACGGCTAATTATAGGAAGGGCAATCGTAATTAATACAGCATCTTCCGCCCGTCCACTGTCCGTACTCCTGCTTTAGACGAAACTGTTAAGTCGCTGCTCCCAGGACTGGGAGGTGCACCAGTCCCAGATCGAATCATGCTGATGGATTAACGACAATGGTCAGTGTGTTGGCCAGCTTGGATGCAGATTTTAGGTGATGATAATGATGATGATGATGATATTTGGTTTTAAGGGCGCTCAACTACGCAGTTATCAGCGCCTGTGCAAATTTCGAACCTTTTCACAGTCCAATCTCGCCATTTTTCCGAGTGATGATGAAACGGTGAGGAAAACACAAACACCCTGTCCCCGTGGGGAGAAAATGCCCGACCCGGTCGGGAGTCGAACCTGGGACCCCATGATCCAGTAGCAGCAACGCTAGCTCCTAGACCACGACCTGCAGAAGTGTTTAGGCGGTTTCCCACACCGCACTAAGTGGATATCAGAGTGGTATCCAAGTCCCTCACAGTTTCTCGACTTGCTTGCTTTGACAAGAAGAGCACTCTCTGAACAGTTCGAGGACAGATATTATGTCCTGGGGGAAAATGGATGGTGAAATGAAGGATATCTATGTATCCCTTAAACTAACCATGCCAAATGTGTTAGATAAAGTTACCCAGACAACCAGGATGCCCTCCTCCAACTACAGCGTTTGGGGAAGGAGGTATCTTTCTGCTGGGTACCAGGGCACATGGGTATTCTGGGGAGTGACAGGGCTGATCGAGCAGCTAAGGAGGCGTGTCGTGACTGTCACGTCTTTCAGTGTGCTATCCCCCTGCATGCCCTCACCTCGCTGTTGCGGTATGAAGTCCTGTGTCACTGGGTTCATGAGTGGCTAGAAGTGACCGACAACAAGCTCCGTGTCGTCAAGCCCACAATTCATCCGTGGTGTACTTCCTTCCAATCAAGTCGACGGAACGAGGTCCTCCTTACTTTGCATCGGCCACAGCCCTATGACGCAAGGATTTTTACTCCGGCGAGAGGACCCTCCAATGCGTGGTATTTGTGCCGTGCAGTTCACGATGCACCACATTTTATTGGACCGCATTTTATTTGCTGACCAGCGGTCTGCAGAGGATTTGCCGGCGAATCTGTAGTCTGTTTTATGCAATGATAAAACGAATGGGTGTGCCGAGCGGTTCTAGGCGCTTCAGTCTCGAACCGCGCGACCGCTACGGTCGCAGGTTCGAATCGTGTCTCGGGCGTGGATGTGTGTCATGTCCTTAGGTCAGCTAGGTTTACGTAGTTCTAAGCTCTAGGGGACTTATGACCTCAGATGTTGTGTCCCATAGTGCTCAGAGCCATTTGAACCATTTTAAAACGAATGTGGTTCGCTTTTTAAGGTTTTGTGAATTGTCCCACGTTTTTAACAAGCTTTTGGGGAGCTGTTTTTATTGTGTCAACAGGGTGGCTGGCTCACCCAAGTTTTTTGTAAGTGGTCAGCCAGTCACATTTCCCTGTGCTGTTGTTTTAGCTCTTCTTTGTTTTGTTTTCCCTCTGTTTTAATTTCTTGATTAGCTATCTTGCCTCCTCATTGGCTTTAGTGCATGTGGGAATGCCTGTGCGATAGAGTGATTGTGTGGTCATTACGTGTACATGCGTGTACGACAGTTTTCGTTCTTATCCACATTCGTTTATTTTAATCATTGTTAGGGCGCTGATAACCTCGCCGTTGGGTGCCCATAAGACCCCCAAACCACACACACATAATAACCATGCTAATCCCGTGCATAAGTAACAGAAGGTGAAGAATCCAGAGAACTTTTAAGCTCTAATATGCTAAAATATTAAGAGAGCTCAACTTGAATCATCATTTTCTTAAATAGATGGGTTAAGGCTAGGAAGGACTACGCTCAGAGAAAGCCTCCACACAAATGTTGGCACAAATAACCATGTCGTCAACACACGACGGATATGTACATGAAATACGTATTTATAGAATAAAGAAAAAACGGCTTGAAGCCAATCACGGAGAAGAGACAGTACTGGCATTATGATCTGAAAATTGGTTGATGAAAGGCAAATCTACGTTCATAGCATTTGTTGATATAGAGAAAGCTTCTTGAAAATGTTGTCTAGAATATGCTTCTTGAAATTCTCAAGTTAGCAATGATAAAACTCAGGGTATGGAAGGTTATAGTCAACTTGTACAGATAGCAGACCTCAGTTATCAACGATGAAGGACTTAAAAAAGCTACTTGAGGAGGTAGCGAGACATGTGAGATATGTACATTGAGCATGGAAACCAAGAAAAAATTTGGAGAGGGCGTTAAGGCTACGGGCAGAAAAAAAAATTGATATAGTGACAATGTCATTGGATAACCTCAGAGACGGCAGAGGATTTGGAAAATCAATTGATCAGAATGGATACTCTCTTGAACAGAGAAGATGAACATCAATAAAAGTAAAACAAGAGTAATGGAATTTAACTGAATTAAATGAGGTGATGCTGAAGGAATTTGATTAGGAAATAAGTTTTGACGATAGCCAAAGTAGGACTTACAAAGTGCAGACTGTCAGTAGCAGGAAATTGATTCCTTAATATGGGACATGAATGTGTTAGGAAGTCTTTATTGAAGGTATTTGTCTAGAGCGCCACCTTGAAAGAAAATGAAACTTGGATATAAACTGTTCACACAGGAATGTATTAGAGGCTTTTGAAATATGGTGCTTCAAAAGGGTGTCGAATATGAGATGATCGATCGAGTACTGATGAAGAGGTAGTGAATCTAACTGGAAGAAAATAAGTTTGTAACGCATCTCGACTAAGAGAAGGTAACGGTTTATAGGAAACATCCTGAGACATCAAGAAATTGTCAGTCTGGCATTGGAGGGATGTATGGGGGATAAAAATTGTAGAATGAGACCAAAGCTTGGCTAAGGTGAGCAGGTCATAGTGGATATAGTTCGAGTACGGTTGTAGAGAAGAGGAGTCTTGCGCAGAACTAATGTGGAGAGCTGCAAGAAAGCGGTCTTTAGACTCAAGACATCAACAACGACCACACAGGCAGTGTACACTATTGGCCATTAAAATTGCTACACCAAGAAGAAATGCAGTTGATAAACGGATATTCATTGGTCAAATATATTTTACTAGAACTGACATGTGTACATTTTCACGCAATTTGGGTGCATAAATCCTGAAAAATCAGTACCCAGAACTACCACCTCTGGCCGTAATAACGGACTTGATACGCCTGGGCATTGAGTCAAACAGAGCTTGGATGGCGTGTACAGGTACAGCTGCCCAAGCGTATTGTGACGAGCCAGTTGCTCGGCCACCATTGACCAGACGTTTACAATTGGTGAGAGATCTGGAGAATGTGCTGGCCAGGGCAGCAGTCGAACATTTTCTGTATCCAGAAAGGCCCGTACAGGACGTGCAACATGCGGTCGTGCATTATCCTGCTGAAATTTGGGTTTCGCAGGGATCGAATGAAGGGTAGAGACACGGGTCGTAACATATCTGAAACGTAACGTCCTCTGTTTGAAAGTGCCGTCATTGCGAACAAGAGGTGCCGAGACGTGTAACCAATGGCACCCCATACCATGATGCCGGTTGATATGCCAGTATGGCGATGACGAACACACGCTTCGAATGTGCGTTCACCGCGATGTCGCCAAACACGGTTGCGACGATCATGATGGTCTGGACTCATTCGAAAAAATGACATTTTGCCATTCGTGCACCCAGGTTCGTCGTTGAGTACACCATCGCAGGCGCTCCTGTCTGTGATGCAGCGTCAAGGGTAACCGCAGCCATGGTCTCCGAGCTGATAGTCCATGCTGCTGCAAACGTCGTCGAACTGTTCGTGCAAATGGTTGTTGTCTTGCAAACGTCCCCTTCTCTTGGCTCAGGGATCGAGACGAGGCTGGACGATGCGTTACAGCCATGCGGATATGATGCCTGTCATCTCGACTGCTAACAGTCAATGGAACTCTACCAACGCGAGCAGCAATGTCGCGATACGATAAACCGCAATCGCGATAGGTTACAATCCCACTTTTATCAAAGTCGGAAACGTGATGGTACGCATTTCACCTCCTTACACGAGACATTACAACAACGTTTCGCCAGGCAACGCCGGTCAACTGGTGTTTGTGTATGAGAAATCGGTTGGAAACTTTCCTCATGTCAGCACGCTGTAGGTGTAGCCACCGGCGCCATCCTTGTGTGAGTGCTCTGAAAAGATTATCATTTGCATATCACAGCATCTTCTTCCTGTCGGTTAAATTTCGCCTCTGTAGCTCGTCATCTTCGTGGTGTAGCAATTTTAATGGCCAGTAGTGTAATATGAGCCACATTTGCTTTACGACATTCGCCAGGTTGCGCAGCGAGCCAAGCCTAGCTCAATCATTTTGCAACGCTGTGATCCTCTTTCACTCGGCTGACTAATCCAAACAGCCGCACATTTGTGACCAACAAGCTTCGTTTAATAAAGGAGCTTCTCAAAATTTTTATAATGTTGTAATTCTACGTGTGTCTTTGTTAGAAATAGTTTTATTGTCCATACACATCGAAATTCTAAAATCGATTACTAAAATTCCAATTTATACTACTATCGTCTACAAGCTGTTTCGGGAACTGAACGACAAAACGTGACAAATTGTGAAGGAACTCGCCTTTTGCAGTGGTGAATTATGCATTATGTGACTTTATTAGGTTCTGGGAATAAATCAATCGACTTGTACGTAGACTGCGTGTTATTAAGACCTGATTGTATCTTATCGCCAATGCTACTGAATTTGTGCTTAGAGCAAGTTTTGAAGGAACTCCAGGAGAAACTGGGAAAGGCGATTAAAGTTCAGGAGGTAGAAATAAAAACTCTGCGGTTGCTGATGACACTGCACTTCCGTCGGAGACAGCTAAGGGCTTGGAAGAGCAATGAGTGGAATGGATATTGTTTTAAAAAGAGATTATAAGATGGATCCCGGTAATGTCTACAGTTCCAGCTCCGAGAGTGTACTTTCCTAGAACAGTCAACCATTACATTTCTCCCACCTATGTATGTCTCATAAAAACACAACACACCATAAGGCTGCTTGCGAATTGTGTATACATAGAACATCAACACAAGTAAAACAAGGATAATGGAATGTAGTCTAAGTAACTCAGGCGATGCATAGGCAGTTATATTCTAAGACAAAAAGTCGACGCACCACGAAGTTATCCGAATGGGAAGGAACTCTATGATAAAATGATGTACATGTACAGACAACCAAGTGATTGCAGTTTCAGAAACATTACATTATTTATTCAAGAGAAAGAGCTTCACAAACTGGGCAAGATAATAACGCGTTGGTCCATCTCTGACGCTTATTTTCTTTTTTTTTTTTGGTCATCAGTCTGCTGACTGGTTTGATGCGGCCCGCCACGAATTCCTTTCCTGTGCTAACCTCTTCATCTCAGAGTAGCAATTGCAACCTACGTCCTCAATTATTAGCTTGACGTATTCCAATCTCTGTCTTCCTCTACAGTTTTTGCCCTCTACAGCTCCCTCTAGTACCATGGAAGTCATTCCCTCATGTCTTAGCAGATGCCCTATCATCCTGTCCCTTCTCCTTATCAGTGTTTTCCACATATTCCTTTCCTCTCCGATTCTGCGTAGAACCTCCTCATTCCTTACCTTATCAGTCCACCTAATTTTCAACATTCGTCTATAGCACCACATCTCAAATGCTTCGATGCTCTTCTGTTCCGGTTTTCCCACAGTCCATGTTTCACTACCGTACAATGCTGTACTCCAGATGTACATCCTCAGAAATTTCTTCCTCAAATTAAGGCCGGTATTTGATATTAGTAGACTTCTCTTGGCCAGAAATGCCCTTTTGCCATAGCGAGTCTGCTTTTGATGTCCTCCTTGCTCCGTCCGTCATTGGTTATTTTACTGCCTAGGTAGCAGAATTCGTTAACTTCATTGATTTCGTGACCATCAATCCTGATGTTAAGTTTCTCGCTGTTCTCATTTCTACTACCTCTCATTACCTTCGTCTTTCTCCGATTTACTCTCAAACCATACTGTGTACTCATTAGACTTCATTCCGTTCAGCAGATCATTTAATTCTTCTTCACTTTCACTCAGGATAGCAATGTCATCAGCGAATCGTATCATTGATATCCTTTCACTTTGTATTTTAATTCCACTCCTGAACCTTTCTTTAATTTCCATCATTGCTTCCTCGATGTACAGATTGAAGAGTAGGGGCGAAAGGCTACAGCCTTGTCTTACACCCTTCTTAATACGAGCACTTCGTTCTTGATCGTACACTCTTATTATTCCTTCTTGGCTGTTGTACATATTGTATATGACCCATCTCTCCCTATTGCTTACCCCTACTTTTTTCAGAATCTCGAACAGCTTGCACCATTTTATATTGTCAAACGCTTTTTCCAGGTCGACAAATCGTATGAAAGTGTCTTGATTTTTCTTTACCCTTGCTTCCATTATTAGCCGTAACGTCAGAATTGCCTCTCTCGTCCCTTTACTTTTCCTAAAGCCAAACTGATCGTCACCTAGCGCACTCTCAATTTTCTTTTCCATTCTTCTATATATTATTCTTGTAAGCAGCTTCGATGCATGGGCTGTTAAGCTGATTGTGCGATAGTTCTCGCACTTGTCAGCTCTTGCCGTCTTCGGAATTGTGTGGATGATGCTTTTCCGAAAGTCGGATGATATATCGCCAGACTCATATATCCTACACACCAACGTGAATAGTCGTTTTGTTGCCACTTCCCCCAATGATTTTAGAAATTCTGATGGAATGTTATCTATCCCTTCTGCCTTATTTGACCGTATGTCCTCCAAAGCTCTTTTAAATTCCGATTCTAATACTGGATCCCCTATCTCTTCTAAGTCGACTCCTGTTTCTTCTTCTATCACATCAGACAAATCTTCACCCTCATAGAGGCTTTCAATGTATTCTTTCCACCTATCTGCTTTCTCCTCTGCATTTAACAGTGGAATTCCCGTTGCACTCTTAATGTTACCACCGTTGCTTTTAATGTCACCAAAGGTTGTTTTGACTTTCCTGTATGCTGAGTCTGTCCTTCCGACAATCATATCTTTTTCGATGTCTTCACATTTTTCCTGCAGCCATTTCGTCTTAGCTTCCCTGCACTTCCTATTTATTTCATTCCTCAGTGACTTGTATTTCTGTATTTCTGATTTTCCCGGAACATGTTTGTACTTCCTCCTTTCATCAATCAACTGAAGTATTTCTTCTGTTAGCCACGGTTTCTTCGCAGCTACCTTTTTTGTACCTATGTTTTCCTTCCCAACTTCTGTGATGGCCCTTTTTAGAGATGTCCTTTCCTCTTCAACTGTATTGCCTACTGCGCTATTCCTTATTGCTGTAGCTCTTGCGTTAGAGAACTTCAAGCGTATCTCATCATTCCTTAGTACTTCCGTATCCCACTCCTTTGCGTATTGATTCTTCCTGAGTAATGTCTTGAACTTCAGCCTACTCTTCATCACTACTATATAGTAATCTGAGTCTATATCTGCTCCTGGGTACGCCTTACAATCCAGTATCTGATTTCGGAATCTCTGTCTGACCATGATGTAATCTAATTGAAATCTCCCCGTATCTCCCGGCCTTTTCCAAGTATACCTCCTCCTCTTGTGATTCTTGAACAGGGTATTCGCTATTACTAGCTGAAAATTGTTACAGAACTTAATTAGTCTTTCTCCTCTTTCATTCCTTGTCCCAAGCACATATTCACCTGTAACCTTTTCTTCTACTCCTTCCACTACAACTGCATTCCAGTCGCCCATGACTATTAGATTTTCGTCCCCCTTTACATACTGCATTACCCTTTCAATATCCTCATACACTTTCTCTATCTGTTTATCTTCAGCTTGCGACGTCGGCATGTATACCTGAACTATCGTTGTCGGTGTTGGTCTGCTGTCGATTCTGATTAGAACAACCCGGTCACTGAACTGGTCACAGTAACACACCCTCTGCCCTACCTTCCTATTCATAACGAATCCTACACCTGTTATACCATTTTCTGCTGCTGTTGATATTACCCGATACTCATCTGACCAGAAATCCTTGTCTTCCTTCCACTTCTCTTCACTGACCCCCAACTATATCTAGACTGAGCCTTTGAATTTCCCTTTTCAGATTTTCTAATTTCCCTACCACGTTCAAGCTTCTGACATTCCACGCCCCGACTCGTAGAGCGTTATCCTTTCGCTGATTATTCAATCTTTTTCTCATGGTAACCTCCCCCTTGGCAGTCCCCTCCCGGAGATCCGAATGGGGGACTATTCCGGAATCTTTTGCCAATGGAGAGATCATCATGACACATCTTCAATTATAGGCCACATGTCCTGTGGATACACGTTACGTGCTTATACAAGCACTTATTCGGCTTGATTGATAGAATGTTTGGATGTCCTCCTTGGTGATGTTGTGCCAAATTCTGTCCAACTGTAGCGACGGCGACAGCTGTCCCGAGCTAGTTGGAGGACCCTTCCCATAATGCTTCAAACGTTCACTTGTAGAGAGAGGTCCGGCAACCTTGCAGGCTAAGGTAGGTTTGGCAACCACGATTCGACTCATTAGAAACTCTCTCCATGTGCAGGAGGGCATTATCATGTTGAAATGTGTGCCCAGAATGGTTTGCCAGGACGGGCAACAAAACGGGACGTAGAATATCTTCGACTTACCACTGTGCTTTAAGGACCCCGCTATGAAAAGAAATGGCAATCAAGACCCTCGCTCCTGGTTGTAAGCTACACGTCGGGCGACAGTCACGTTGGTGTTCCAACGGTTTCTGGAGCGCCTCCAGATACGTCTTCGGCCTGGAATCTCATTGAATGAAGTAGAATTGTCTTCAGTGACGAGTCCCGCTTAGAAATCAGCGAACACGTGTCTGGAGACGCCCGAGCAGTGGTGGCATACCAGCCTGGCAGTAGCCTACCATTACGGTCCGACAACCAGGATGCATGGTCTGGGGTCGCATTCATTTTCATAGCGAAGCCCCTTTCGTTGTCATATGCGTCCTGGGCTTACATTTCAGCAAGATAATGCCTCCTGCACGTACGGTGAATTTCTACTGCTTCTTTTCGTGCTAGGCAAATCCTATCTTGGTCAGCAAGGTCGCTACATATCTCCCCAATGGAGATGCAACGTTTGTAGCATTGTGGGCAGGGCCCTCCAACATGCTTGGGGTTTTGAAGATCTAACACGCCAATTTGGCGGAAACTGTCACAATACCCCTCAGGAGAACATTCAAAAGATCTGTTATTCATTTGCCAAACCAAAAAACTGTTTGCGTAAGGGCCAGGGGTGGACCAACGGGTTATTGACTTGCTCAGATTGTGAAGCTATTTCTCTTAAATAAATCATAAAGTTTTTCTCTAATTCTTATCATTTATTTCTCTATACATATACATCGTATGTATCGATTTCCGTTGCATTCGGGTAATCCCTCCTGGGCGCATGTTTTTCTTTTTTCTTAGAGTGTATATTCGGAAATGAGACGCTAAAAATAATTGTCAAAATGGCTCTGAGCACTATGGGACTCAACATCTTAGGCCATAAGTCCCCTAGAACTTAGAACTACTTAAACCCAACTAACCTAAGGACATCACACACACCCATGCACCAGGCAGGATTCGAACCTGCGATCGTAGCAGTCCCACGGTTCCGGACTGCAGCGCCAGAACAGCTAGACCACCGCGGCCGGAAAAAAAAAAAAAAAAAGGTTGTCAAGTTTTACTGTTTGGGCAGGAAAATAGCTGATAATGGCCCACGTAAACAGAGCATAAAAAGTGGACTGGAACAAAAACGAATTTTCGAAAAAGTGTAATTTGTGTACGTTAATATAAATTTAAATGTTATGAAGTTTTTTCTGAAAGTATGTGCCTTGGGTATAGCCTTGTATGAAAGTAAAACTTGGTCAATAGGTAATTCAGACAAGAACAAGTCAGCTTTTAAAATGCAGTGCTATAGAAAAATGCTGTAGACTGAAAGGGAAGAGCGAATAAAAATTGGGAGCTAGTGAATCGAATTGAGTCCGCAGCTCGTGTTCGTGCGGTAGCGCTCTCGCTTTCCGCGCCCGGGTTCCCGGGTTCGATTCCCGGCGGGGTCAGGGATTATCTCTGCCTCGTGATGACTGGGTGTTGTGTGAAGTCCTTAGGTTAGTTAGGTTTAAGTAGTTCAGAGTTCTAGAGGACTGATGACCATAGATGTTAAGTCCCATAGTGCTCAGAGCCATTTGAACCATTTTTGAATCGAATTGAGGAAAAAAGGAATTTATGTGTCAGCTTGACTAAAAGAAGGAATCTGTTGACGGGATGCATCCTGAGGCACTGAGGAGCTGTCAGTTTTATAACGGAGGAAAATGTGGGGCGTACAAACTGTAGAGAGAGACCATGGGGCCGGCTACTGTGGCCGAGCGCTTCTAGGCGCTTTAGTCCGGAACCACACGGCTGCTACGGTCGCAGGTTTGAATCCTGCCTCGGGCATGGATGTGTGTGATGTCCTTAGGTTAGTTAGGTTCAAGTAGTTCTAAGTCTAGGGGACTGATGACCTCAGATGTTAAGTTCCATAGCGCTTAGAGCCATTTGAACCATTTGAGACCAAGACTTGAATACAGTACAAATGTAGGTCGGCTATGGTAGCTATACAGAGATTAAGAAGCTTTCACAGGATAGATTAACATGTAGAGTTGCTTGAAGACAATCTTTGGACTTAAGGCCGCAACACCAATGACATGTTTGAACCAATTTACAGAAGTTTTCTTGGTTGCCACAGAAAGTGGTCTTCCTGCCTTGAGCCCTGTTAGATGCTTGATAACTTGACGATGGTAACGTGGGTCCTCATTGTGAGCAGAGCGAAGCGAGAGCAATAACTTGGGTGCACAAACCAGAGGCTGGTACAGAGTGAGGTGAACCAGTGCTTAAGACACTGGGCTCCGAGTCTGCAGATGTGGGTTTCAGACCACATGCAGTCATCCACATTTATATTTACCCTGAATCGCATGAGGTGTCTAACAGGCCGGTTTCTTTGGAATGGATCCATCCTTTCCCTCTCACAGCTTGCGCTCATTCTCTAACAATTCAGCCGTCAAACTCTAAAACAGTTTCCATGACGGACTCCAGTTTCAGGGCTTAGCTAAAAGTGGGATTGATTATTTGAGAACAGGTCTGGAGTTCCGAAAGTAGTAGCAAACAACGAAAGATGAATTAATAAAATAAAAACAAAGTGTAGCTCTGGTAAATCTGCATACATCCATAAATATCTACATCCGTAGAATGCAAACTCTGTGTATCAAATCAGTTGCTTTTCTTTTTTTACACATTAACCTCTCTTTCTCAGACAATACAACATACATCTTATTTCGTTTGACGTATTCTGAGTGGACACCACAGCCACAATAAATGTGAATAATGGTATCATGTCCACCAGACTGTTGATTTAAAATACAACTAGCTAGATTAGAGTTTTGCTTTTTTGTCAACGTTACCGATGAGCTAACCCCATGCCCCTCTGTACTTCACTCCCAAAGGCAACCGTCGTCCTCAGGGCCCAATAGCGGAGTTAATTTGCTTACAAACACACACACACATACACACATTATATATATATATATGTGTGTGTGTGTGTGTGTGTGTATGTATGTACAGGGTTATTACAAATGATTGAAGCGATTTCACAGCTCTACAATAACTTTATTATTTGAGATATTTTCACAATGCTTTGCACACACACACAAAAACTCAAAAAGTTTTTTTAGGCATTCACAAATGTTCGATATGTGCCCCTTAAGTGATTCGGCAGAACATCAAGCCGATAATCAAGTTCCTCCCACACTCGGCGCAACATGTCCCCATCAATGAGTTCGAAAGCATCGTTGATGCGAGCTCGCAGTTCTGGCACGTTTCTTGGTAGAGGAGGTTTAAACACTGAATCTTTCACATAACCCCACAGAAAGAAATCGCATGGGGTTAAGTCGGGAGAGCGTGGAGGCCATGACATGAATTGCTGATCATGATCTCCACCACGACCGATCCATCGGTTTTCCAATCTCCTGTTTAAGAAACCTTAAGTGCGGCTTCAGCCTAACAAAACTTTATGAGTTTTTCTACGTATCTGTAGTGTGTCGTGACCATATGTCAATTAATGGAGGTACAGTGAATTTATGAAATCGCTTCAATCATTTGTAATAGGCCTGTATATATGTGACATTTAGTAAACAGATATGTGAACCATAATATGGTCGTGATGGAAAGTAAAATTTAATTGCCTCAGACGATAAAGGACGCTGATCACATGACAAATGATTACTTCGAATTACAATATTTCCAGTCAATGATAAGAAGTCGTACTGATCAGTGTTGACTAACGATTTCTATCAATCAGATAATGCTCTGGAATAAAAGACCTGAGACCGAAACACTACAGAGGTAAAGCGTAATTTGTGTACAGCGTGGAGAGAATTGTGCGTAACTTGACTTGTGTTGCTTCGTCTCCGGTGCCCTGAGGTTAATATAATACGTGTGCTAATGGCCCGATGACGTTTGCGTGACGGCAGACACCAGAGCGAAAGGGGAAACAAACGACCCACCCGCGATGCACTTTGCTTTTAACGAAATTACCTGACCTGGTCTCGGTCCGACACACACACACACACACACACACACACACACACACACGCATCATGTTTGCCTCACGCGAGCTCTGGACAGCACGGAAAACAGCGCTTGTTTATGTTGTGTGTTGCGTTTATCGTATTTCTTTTGGTAGCGCCCTGCTCGGTGGTTGTCGCTCCGTACTGTTATTCACTGCTGCGCTGTTCCAGTGGAGGAGCGGCACCGCCAGTGAAGGAAAATACAACTGTCTGGGTGTGGTGCAAGTTTCAGGGAACACAGTACACGAATCGGAAACGATTTGATGTCTGATGTTTCCTAAATATCCTTCGTACGCTTGACGTTGCCAGCAGTAAGGGCATAATATCTCTTCTGCTCTGGCGACAGAGGTATAGTTGTACGATGTATTGTTCTACAACTACAAATATCTGAAGAAACTTCGCGGTCGATTCACCGTCTGTGTGCGTAGGCTGAGGCCATCATATTTTGTTGTTGGGAGTTATCAATATTCCGAATGATATGATTCTTGTCTCAATATTTCTCTCTTCTTTCATATGTAACTACCACATCACCCAACCGGCAAAAACCTGTTGTTCATGTTATAGTCTCAATTTGACCCTATATTTTCCCTCACCACTTTTACTGCCATTGACAGTTACTATAAATGGGACCTGTGCCAGATGTCCCACTAACCTGTCTTCCGTTTATATTTTAACCTACCAACGCTTTTTAGTACTTCTTCATTTCTAACAGATTTGTTCTCCGGTAATCCGTTCGTCCAAATTTCACTTCTGCGCTCTTACAGGAACTTTTTCATCAGTTACTTGCCTTTATTTGTACAGCGGCTTGCAGAGTATGTCTGGTATGGTACGAACACTGCCGGGCTTTACTGTCATGGTTCTGCTGGAAACGTTATGCCCTTTGCTTTCTCTAATTTTTGGGATGACTTGACCAATCAGTTATAAGGGCATATACAGTTTACAGACTGCGACCAACGACACAGCTTGACATCTTTCACATTAGCAAGCCATTGTCGGAGGGGTAAGCCACGCGGGGTAGCCGAACGGCTTCCCTCGTCTGAGGTTCGAGCCCTGCCTCGGGCATGGGTGTGTGTGTTGTCCTTAGCGTAAGTTAGCTTAAGTTAGATCAAGTAGTACGTAAGTTTAGGGACCGATGACCTCAGCAGTTTGGCCCCATAAGACCGTACTACAAATTTCCAATTTTCGGAGGGGTAAGAAGTGATAAGAGACAGAAACAAATCACGAGAGTGACCGAGAACTGAACGCCCAAGATTTGGAGTCTAACACAAATGTGTTGTATGCAGTTGATATGGAGTTGAAATATTACGTAAAGACCAAATTTTTAAAATACACTCCTGGAAATGGAAAAAAAGAACACATTGACACCGGTGTGTCAGACCCACCATACTTGCTCCGGACACTGCGAGAGGGCTGTACAAGCAATGATCACACGCACGGCACAGCGGACACACCAGGAACCGCGGTGTTGGCCGTCGAATGGCGCTAGCTGCGCAGCATTTGTGCACCGCCGCCGTCAGTGTCAGCCAGTTTGCCGTGGCATACGGAGCTCCATCGCAGTCTTTAACACTGGTAGCATGCCGCGACAGCGTGGACGTGAACCGTATGTGCAGTTGACGGACTTTGAGCGAGGGCGTATAGTGGGCATGCGGGAGGCCGGGTGGACGTACCGCCGAATTGCTCAACACGTGGGGCGTGAGGTCTCCACAGTACATCGATGTTGTCGCCAGTGGTCGGCGGAAGGTGCAAGTGCCCGTCGACCTGGGACCGGACCGCAGCGACGCACGGATGCACGCCAAGACCGTAGGATCCTACGCAGTGCCGTAGGGGACCGCACCGCCACTTCCCACCAAATTAGGGACACTGTTGCTCCTGGGGTATCGGCGAGGACTATTCGCAACCGTCTCCATGAAGCTGGGCTACGGTCCCGCACACCGTTAGGCCGTCTTCCGCTCACGCCCCAACATCGTGCAGCCCGCCTCCAGTGGTGTCGCGACAGGCGTGAATGGAGGGACGAATGGAGACGCGTCGTCTTCAGCAATGAGAGTCGCTTCTGCCTTGGTGCCAATGATGGTCGTATGCGTGTTTGGCGCCGTGCAGGTGAGCGCCACAATCAGGACTGCATACGACCGAGGCACACAGGGCCAACACCCGGCATCATGGTGTGGGGAGCGATCTCCTACACTGGCCGTACACCACTGGTGATCGTCGAGGGGACACTGAATAGTGCACTGTACATCCAAACCGTCATCGAACCCATCGTTCTACCATTCCTAGACCGGCAAGGGAACTTGCTGTTCCAACAGGACAATGCACGTCCGCATGTATCCCGTGCCACCCAACGTGCTCTAGAAGGTGTAAGTCAACTACCCTGGCCAGCAAGATCTCCAGACCTGTCCCCCATTGAGCATGTTTGGGACTGGATGAAGCGTCGTCTCACGCGGTCTGCACGTCCAGCACGAACGCTGGTCCAACTGAGGCGCCAGGTGGAAATGGCATGGCAAGCCGTTCCACAGGACTACATCCAGCATCTCTACGATCGTCTCCATGGGAGAATAGCAGCCTGCATTGCTGCGAAAGGTGGATATACACTGTACTAGTGCCGCCATTGTGCATGCTCTGTTGCCTGTGTCTATGTGCCTGTGGTTCTGTCAGTGTGATCAGGTGATGTATCTGACCCCAGGAATGTGTCAATAAAGTTTCCCCTTCCTGGGACAATGAATTCACCGTGTTCTTATTTCAATTTCCAGGAGTGTATTTTTTCGAAGCAGCTGTAAATCGATTAAAATCGATGTTGTATGTCGGTAATATCTTCATAGCTTATGAAATTAATTGTTGTATTTGTATAATACTTAGAAAATAAGAGGGATTCTTTTTGCAAATAACTGGACTACTCTAAGTGGTTAAACACTACTCCAAGGGTTTAAGTAATGAGTTTTCCAAAATTAAAAATGTTGCCACGAAAATCAAGGATTTTGATTGGGCAGTTGACTTGGTATGTTCGGTGGCGGCGTGAGCAACAGTAGCGAGAAGAAGAAGGTAGCGACTCTTAGAAGTTTGCAGATGCCTAGTCAGTGGCCACATACGTAAAAGTACGAATTACATTAATAAAATTAACTATTAATCCACAGTAAATTTCATTATTTACAAAATTAATTAGCTCCTTCACAGTTTGGCGACCGTAAAACGCATTTATAACGTTTATTTCAGAGGGTTAAGCAAGGAGAGTCACAAACGGTTCTTTTCCTGTGCCTGCAAAAATGGACTGCTGGACTGTCGGATATAATCGGCAGTGTTAAATTTAACGCAGTGCATTTGTGATGGTGGGTGAAATATACCGTAATGGCCCTAAATCAACCAGTCGCTTTGGAGTCAGTAGTCGATAGCCTTGTTTTCCTTACAACAATCCAGTTACAGCACACATGAATCCAATTAGGCTGTCAGTGAAGTTGATATTGTTATTTGCCACCGTAATAACAGTGAAAATTCTCCACTGAGTGACAGGGTATGCCTTTTATGTTTGCTGAAGTCTGTTGCGAAGGCAAAGGCTCGACCCTTTTCACAGTCAAGATCGCGCGCTACGAACGCCCACAGGCCGATGAAGCAACCGGTTTCATGCCTAGTGGCCCAAGTTTCGAAACAACGCCTTTCATGGCTCAGTATAAAGGTATTTGCCACATTTGGCGGCTTTGAGCAATATTAATAGAGGAAACAAAGAAAATAGGGTCTCAAAGTATCAGTACTTCAGTAACTGATACGTAAGAAACTTGTTGCGGCTGTACCTAAGTCGTCGCTGGAAAAACGTACAAACTGAATTCACGTAAAATCGTGAGGAATCGGTTAGAAAATGCAGCAAAGAGTAGTTCTTGTCACCAGTGGGTCTAAATACTGCTAGAAGTAGTGCGTCGTGGGAGTGTTGCTGTGACTTTAATAATAAATTTTATTACATGTCAGATCACAATGGGAGAAGGGACCCACGTTTCGTAAGATGGCGCGGATAGACAGAGGGAAGAGAAAACAGGGTATCGGTGGCAGATAACGCCTCCAAACGCAGCTGGACGCTGTTTGCTTCTTCGGGGCTGGTCAAACATGCCAGCAAGTAGTGTACTTGACAACTCGCGAAAGGCGCTGAGGGCAGAGGTAAACAGAATAACAGAAAACTTTGCAGTGCACGTAATGCAAGAATTCTGAGTACGATTTAGAGAGATAATTAAACATTAAGGCGATCACATGTCCACGGCAATGTGGAGACTGAAGAGAGACGTGTGCAAGCAGAGTCAATGAAGAATGATATAAAAGAGTCATGTAGTAGTTAGTAGGGTATGTATTCACTCTCATCAGCAGCACCTGATTGAGTAATAAACCCTTCTAAAACGAGAAGACGGTATAGACTCTGGTGGACACACAGTACCTGCAAGATAAGTAGCTTTTTACAATATTCATTGGAACAGTGTGGAACTGGAACGGTCCGTCTCAAAAAGTAGGATCAGCGGAATTGCAGTGAATAACAGGAACAAGTTACCGCTTGTACGGTAGGAAAAACCACCCATGGCTACTAGTGAACTAGTTCATACTGTGGATGATTGATCAATTACGCTAAGTGGCCTGTAGTTAGCAGATCGATGACAGTCAAGCACTCGCTCCTAGCATTTGACATTCTGGTAAGTGGCTTTGGCCCGGCACCTCACTAAGTAAATGTTTTTTGTTAATAAATTGATCAAAGGAAAAGTAATAACTTACTATTTCAGCAAACGATTCCTATCAACTCCACAAAAGTTATCAATCTTCCGTAGCCTGAGAGACATTTTCTCCTTCTCATCTACACTATAAAGGTTCATAACAAAGCAAAGTTAGCCCACAATCTAGTTAACCTCCTGACTGCACCACGCAGGGTAGTGAACGTGTGCTGGGACACGACAGTGTACCGTATCTATAGGGTTAAAGTTCTTTGATACCAGAATGGCACTGTAGTGTTGAAAATGCGGGGCTTTTCATTCGAGCACGCGAGCGTTTTAATGTAGTCAGTGAGGCGTTCGGACTGAGGGAGTAAGAACTTCGGAGGTGAGTTACACGGGCCAGTAACTGATCTGAAATAGAAGATTAATCTAGACGACAAGTAAAGCAGGGGACATGATAAGTAGAATAGTAGTTTCTAACGTGGGTTCAGAGATTCAATATGAAGTCATTAAATAATTATTATTTATTTAATGTGCGGGAAAATCACAGAAAAATAAGCTAGAAAACAAACTATTAAGTTAACGCTTAGCACGCCACGTCATAATTCCACCATTAAGTCCAGGAAGCTAAAACATGCTTTTGGAGAGGCCTTAAGGAGAGGTTTACTATCTTTGGCCCGAAAAAAGCATGTTCCTTGAGAATTTTTTTCTCGGTATTTATTACAGATGTCAATGTCAAATTTGGTCAAAATGTTTATTGATATTTCCTCTACAAACTCGAATTTGTTCGACCGGAAATGCCGAAGGGCAAAGGCGGAAGTGCCGTCGGAACGAAACAAAATTTCGATGTAGACCTCCACGCGCGGTATGTCACAGGTCAGCCGGCTCGTCTGAAATCAAAATTGAGTTGACAGCGAAGTACATAAGATTCTTTACGAGTTGTACCTCGCTTAAGCTATTTGGACCATAGGAAAGAAAACGGCGGCCACTTGAAAAAATAGGGATTTTTCATCGATTTTTCGACTTCGTCGGCCAAGTAAAAATATTTATAGTTGATGGATCGGACAATTTAGTTAGCTTAGTCGGAAACAAAGAATCATGCCAATCGGTTCAGTAGATTTGAAGTTACCGTACTGCACGATTTCGAGAAAAACGCGTTTGAAGTTTTGACTACATATAAATGCAATATTATGGAACTTACGTTCAACCTGCTATTCCGGGTCCGTCAACTAGTCCTTCCTCTTCCTCGCAGAGGGCGTTCTGCTCGATCTGGGCCATCCTGCGCTGCTCCAGAGCCGCTCGTACGGCCGGTGACAAGCGGTTTTCGGCCGCTTGAATCCGGTGGTCGTCCGAATGCTTGACGAACTGCGTCGAATAGAGTCGCTGGGTGACGTCCATCGTTATCATGGTCTTCAGAATTGCAGAATACCCTTCGTTGAAGCTGCTCACTGCTAGGAAAGTCGGAATCTCCACAGTCTTCGCACCAGAATGCAAATGCTTGGGGGCTAACTTCCAAACACACGCGTTCAACTGGTGCGTGAAAAAGGCCGATTTCAGGCAGGTGCATTTTTTTGTTCCGTATTCGAAAAAACCGTCTTAGGGGTGGATTCTAAACACTTTTATGGATCAAAAAATGCAATTTTTAAAAAAATCGATTTTTTGAACCAAAACATAGCAAACCTCCCCTTAGAGAAGTCGTTCCTCTCTGTTTTAAACCTTGTCTTTGGATATCCATGTACTGTTTGCTCAATTGCGCCACTCAAGAAACTATTTATAAAGGGACGATTCTCGTCTTGTATACCTTGTAAGTAGGCTGTTTATGTATTCTTATTGTCAACGTTACGTAGCACTCTGTGTGCTAGTTTGCATTGTTGTCTGCCATTGTAGTGTTGCGCAGCGGCAGCTGGATGTTAACAGCACATAGCGTTGGGTAGTTGGAGGTGAGCCGGCAGCAGTGGTGGATGTGGGGAGAGAAATGGCGGAGTTTTGAAATTTGTAAAAGTGGATGTCATGAACTGCTGTATATATTATGACTTTTGATGACTATTAAGGTAAATAAATTGTTTGTTCTCTATTAAAATCTTTCATTTGCTAACTATGCCTACTAGTAGTTAGTGCCTTCCGTAGTTTCAATCTGTTATTTAGCTGGCAGTAGTGGCGCTCGCTGTATTGCAGTAGTTCGAGTAACGAAGATTTTTGGTGAGGTAAGTGATTTGTGAAACGTATAGGTTAATGTTAGTCAGGGCCATTCTTTTGTAGGGATTTTTGAAAGTCAGATTGCGTTGCGCTAAAAATATTGTGTCAGTTTAAGCACAGTCCTGTATAAATGTTCAAAGGGGACGTTTCAACCTGTAGGTGTAGGACTGAGTCAGTATGGATCGGCAGGCCTCGTCCAGCATTCTGCTAAATGGCAAGGAGGAGGCTGATGTAGATTGTGGAGATCTAAAATAGGTTTTCTAGATTGAAGGAATTTGTTGATTAGATAGTGTCTAGGAACTGATCCAGTAATCAGTTCCAGTAATCCGTTCTCGGCCCTCTCCTTGCTTTCATCTGTAATCTGCAGGAGCTAAATTGGGCAAGACACGAAGCCAGGAGACGATTTTGGTGTTAGCGTGATAGTGGCAATTCTCATTTTGTTCTTAAGCTGGATATCAACCTTTCTAACACGACTGCTGCTAGTCCAGCAGTATTATGATCAGTTACGCTAATTTTGCTTAAATATGTCCTGGTTGACAGAATATTCTGTCAAATGAAGTGGCACAAGTTCAGAGACTTTACTGATCCCATACAGATATGATTTTATGTTTATAAACCGATGCGGCGAGGCGCTGATAACCTTGTTGTTGTGCACCCTAAAACACTAATCATCATCTAATAATCACCGATGCGGCGAGTGAAAATTTGTACCAAGGCCGGGATCGAGGAGGGAGTAGTGGTAGCAGTTGTGTGAACCGCTGGGCCATGGTGGTTTAGTGGCTAAAACACCTGCTTAATAAGCGGGAGATCCGGGTTCGATTCCAGGCTTTAATACAAATTTTCACTCACCGCTTCAGTCAATATATACAGAATACTCTGCCATCTGTCGGGCTTGCAGTTGTGACAGCGATATTTCTTCTTCTGGTGTTTCGGCCGTTAATCGCACAGTCATTTTGAAGGCTCGTCGATGACTGAATTAAAAACTACTCGACCGAATGAGAAAATGTGCGTACCAGAAGTCCATGCATACGTGCACTGATCAGTCAGAACATTATGGCCACCAACGTACTATCGATCTAAAGCTGTCCAGGCGGTAGCAGTGGCACCTAGTGGGGAACAACTGCTGGTCAGACACACGCACATTGCATGTAGTATCAGTGAGACTGCTGTACGCGTGCAGAATGGGGACGGCGCGTGGTCTATCTGAGTTTGACCGAGAGGTTCGCCACGAGCATTTCGGAAACTGCACTACCTGTTAGGTGTTTGAGGAGTGCTGTGGCGAATGTCTTCAACACAAGGTGAAACTAAGATGAAACCATTCAGACGTCGTGGCATTGGGTGGTCACCCCTCATTACTGATGTCGGACGTCATAGGCTGAGCGGTCTATAGAACAGGCGGCGAACTGTGGCGGAACTAACATTAGACTTAATGCTGGGCAGACTATAACTGTGAATACACAGTGCACCCAACACTCCTACCGGTGGACCTCCGCAGGCGACGACCCATGCATGTTTCAATGTTAAACCACGGTATCGGCAACTACGACTGAATGGGCAAGTGACCATCTGAATATTTCCCGACAGCAGTGGCATTTTTCAGCAAGATGATGCGCCATGTAACAAGGCCAGGAGTGTGTGCAGGAGTACGGGGAACACAATGCCGCGTTCCAGTTGATGTACCTGGCCCCCATCTCGCCAGATCTGAACCCGATCGATCGCATTTGTGATGTGATTGAATATGGCGTCAGAGCACATCGTTCCTTCCTGGAATTGGGTGACTTGTATATGTAGATGTGGTGCCAGCTCTCTCCAGCGATCTGCCAAGACCTCATTGATTTAGATTGACGCGACGCCGCTGTATCCTTGCCTAAGGACGGACCTACTATGTAGGTTGTCGTAATGTTCTGGCTCATCAGTGTATATACTGGCAGGAACCCAGCTACCACCACCTTTACGAAAATATGAGAATACTTAAAATTGTAGTACTTATGGAAGCTTACAGGGCGAACTGGTACTCTCGAAAAAAGTACTCAGTAAAAGTAGATGCACAAAACATCAGATTAAGAGAGCTCTGCAAGCGCAGACATACCAAAGGAAAAGGAAGAAGAAAGAGATGTTAAGTCTATCTAGCATATATGGAGATGAAACCTTAAAAATTTGTCAGAGAAATGCCGAAGTATAAAGTCGATGTGATCTAATGGCCAAGACGTCACCTCTTTTGGCATCTGCGAAAGATGGTCTGCCTTTAAGAAAAGCGGGTACTTATGAAATTTCTTATCCGTGTGGTAGAAATTACACGTCACCAGCAAGGCACATGAACAGGTTTCGGGCGTCGTCTGTGGCTGACTAAGTCTCTGAGCCGGATGCAGTCGTCCACCCTGTTCCAGAGGAAGCTTCTCGGCCCGCAAGGTCTGGGCATTCACAGAGGGTGAGTTTGATGGTAGTAGGCGCGTAATGGGGCCCCATAGCAACATGGCTGCCAAGGTGGGGAAGGAAGCCAGTGTGCTCTCCGTGTGCATATCGGGGTGAGTCATTCCGGATGTGGAAATTGTGCTTCCGGATGCCATGAAGAGCACAGGGTGCAGCCAACTGCAGGTGGTGGCTCATGTCGGTACCAATGACGTGTGCTTTGGATTGGAGGAGATTCTCACTGGTTTCTGGCGGCTAGTGGATACGGTAAAGACTGACAGTTTTGCTTCCGAGATTAAGGTGGAGCTCACAATTTGCAACATCGTCGACAGGACCGACTGTGGTCCTTTGGTGCAGAGCCGAGTGGAGGGTCTGAATCAGAGGCTCATGCAGTACTGTGGCCGTGTAGGCTGCAGATTCCTTGACTTGCGCCATCGGGTGGTGGGTTTCCAGGTTCCGCTTAATAGGTCAGGAGTCCACTACACACAGGATGAGGCCTCACGGGTAGCGGGGGCTGTGTGGAAGGGACTGGGCGGTCTTTTTAGATTGGAGAGTCTCAGGAAGCCACAGAAAGGGCGTCCGTCTAAAAGGGGGCATGTAAAACACAGTACGGTAGTTGTATAACAGATCGATATTTTTGTCGTAAATTGTCGTAGCTGTGTTGGGACAGAACTAGAGCCTCAAGCCCTCAAGCTCTGAAGCTCAAATAGTTATAGCTACGGAAAGCTGGCTAAAGCCGGAAATAAGTTCATCAGGAATTTTTTCAAACGACCTAACAGTGTTCAGAAAGGATAGATTAAATACAGTTGGTGGTGAAGTATTTATTGCTGTCATAAGTAGTTTACCTTGTAGTGAAATTGAATTAGATAGTTCCTCCGAAACAGTATGGGTAGAGGTTATACTTGACAAACGGATAAACTATTAATTTGATCGTTTTACCGACCCCCGACTCAGAAGATATAATTGATGAACAGTTCAAAGAAAACTTGAGTCTCATTCCAAATAGGTACCCCAGTCATACAATTATAGTCGCTGGCGACTTCAATCTACCCTCGGTATACTGGAAAAATTATACGTTTAAATACGGCGACAGGCATAAAACGTCATCGAAAATTGTACTGAGTGCTTTCTCCGAAAATGATTTGGAGCAATTAGTTCATGAGCCCACTCGAAGCGTAAATGGTAGCGAAAGCATACTTGACCTCTTAGCAACTCCTGGACAAATAGGGAGTATCATGACGAAAACAGGGATTAGCGACCACAAGGCAGTTGTTGCTAGGCTGAATACCGTAACATCCTCAACCATCAAAAAGAAACACAAACTACATCTATTTAAAAAAGCTGACAAACATGCTCTTAACGTCTTTTTAAGAGACAGTATCCACTCCTCCCGATCTGATCACGTAAGCGTAGAAAAGATGTGGAATGATTTCAGAGAGATAGTATCGACGGCAATTGAAAGATATATGCAGCATAAATTAATAAGTGATGGTACTGATCCCCCACGGTACACAAAACGGGTCAGATCGATGTTGTAGAAGCAACGGAAAAGCGTGCCAAATTTAAAAGAACGCAAAATCCTCAAGATTGACAAAGTTTTGCAGAAGTTCGAAATATAGAGCGTACTTCAATGCGAGACGCTTTTAATAAGGTCCACAACGAAATTCTGTCTCGGAATCTGGCAGAAAATCCAAATAGATTGTTGTCATGCATAAAGCACACCAGTGGCAAGTCGCAATTAGTACCTTCACAGCGCGATAAAAACGGTGAAGTCACTTTGACAGTGCCACTAAAGCAGAGTTATTAAACACGGTTTTCCGAAACTGCTTCACCAAAGAAGACGAAGTAAATATTCCTGAATTCCAATCAAGGTCAACTGCGAAGATGAGAAACATAGAAGTAGATATCCTCGGTGTAGCAAAGCAGCTTAAATCACTTAATAAAGGCAAGGCCTCCGGTCCAGCTTTATACCAGTCAGGTTCCTTTCAGATTATGCTGATACAATAGCTCCATATATAGCTATTACATACAACCGCTCGCACACAGAAAGTTCCGTACCTAAAGACTGTAAAATTTCTCAAGTCACACCAATACCCAAAACGGGAAATAAGAGTAATACGCTGAATTACAGGTCTATATCACTAACGTCGCTTGGCAGTAGGGTTTTGGAACATATACTGAGCTCGAACATTATGAGTTACCTCGAAGAAAACGATTTATTGACACATATTCAGCATGGATTCAGAGAATATCATTCTTGCGAAACACAACTAGCTCTTTATACTCATGAAGAAATGAGTGCTATCGACAGGGGATGTCAAATTGATTACATATTTTTAGATTTAAAGAAGGCTTTCGACACCGTTCCTCACAAGCGGCTTCCAACCAAACTGCGAGCATATGGAATAACGCCTCAGTTGTGCGACTGGTTTCGTGATTGTCTGGATTCCCTCAGCATCACCCGACTTAATTCGACTACATTCCATTATCCTCGTTTTGCTTTTGTTGATGTTCATTTTATATCCTCCTTTCAAGACACTGTCCATTCCATTCAACTGCTCTTCCAAGTCCTTTGCTGTCTCTGACAGAATTATAATGTCATCGGCGAGCCTCAAAGTTTTTATTTCTTCTCCATGGATTTTAATACCTACTCCGAATTTTTCTTTTGTTTCCTTCACTGCTTGCTCAATATTCAGATTGAATAACATCGGGGAGAGGCTACAACCCTGTCTCACTCCCTTTCCAACCGCTGCTTCCCTTTCATGCCCCTCGACTCTTATAACTGCCATCTGGTTTGTGTACAAATTGTAAATAGCCTTTCGCTCCCTGTATTTTACCCCTGCCACCTTTAGAATTTGAAAGAGAGTATTCCAGTCAACATTGTCAAAAGCTCTTTCTAAGTCTAGAAATGCTAGAAACGTAGGTTTGCCTTTCCTTAATCTTTCTTCCAAGATAAGTCGTAAGGTCAGTATTGCCTCACGTGTTCCAACATTTCTACGGAATCCAAACTGATCTTCCCCGAGATCGGCTTCTACCAGTTTTTCCATTCGTCTGTAGAGAACAGGAAAACAAGGTACCGAAGCCATAAAACCTGCGCTCTGGAGCAATGGAAGAATAATGCTTCAAATGGCTCTAAGCACTATGGGACTTAACATCTGAGGTCATCAGTCCCCTAGAACTTAGAACTACTTAAACCTAACTAACCTAAGGACATCACAAACATCCATGCCCGAGGCAGGATTCGAGCCTGCGCCCGTAGTGGTCGCAGCGGTTTCAGACTGAAGCGCCTAGAACCTCTCGGCCACTGCGGCCGGCGCTACAGTTGTAAGGTTCTTTTTTGTTTAGAACACGACAGCTCTGCGCTTGCTGGTAGTACGCAACGTCCCGTACTCCTTCACCACTACGCTCGGGGTCACAGCACTAAGTCACAATACCTGAAGATGGACGTATAAGAGCCCGAAACAGCTCGTGTTGTACATAAAAAAAACCTTGCAACTGTAGTGGTATTTTCAACCTCTGGTATCTGGTAAATAGTGTACACCGTTAGTCCTTCGATTTTTCCTTAAGTCTCAGACTCTTGCTCTTCTTCTTCGGATATTTCTTCGCCAAATGGAGTCGATGTCTGTACCTGGGCTACAGTCATGATATGAGAAATCTGAAATAGACTCTGAAAAATAATCAACTGGCTGTGTGATCTGTTTTCTCCTTTTTCTCCCTTCTCAGAAGCAAGCTTTCCTTTTCCCATTCATTCTACTTCCATTTGTTGCTTACTGGGTGTTGAGGTTACAAGCATATATTTCATTGATTTGCCAGAACGTCTACCGCAATTCTTTATTTTAGGCAGCGGAATTATATCTTCAGGTGAGCTAACCTCACGCAGTGTGTGCTGAATGTCACCTTTAGCTTATCATCGACGGACTGTCGTGACACTGTTTTAGCTGCGGTGATTTACCTCGAAGCACCTACAGCAATTTGCCCCATTTCGCTAGTGTCTTACAAATGCAACACTGTCGATTATTTTGGAACAACTGGAATTATTACTTGCACGCGAAAATGAAGTTTAAGTGGAGTAGCATCATGAGTAATTCGTTGATCCTTCGTTTCAAATTCTGCACTATACAATTTTCACGTAACACATCAGAAAAGTTACATGTAAGACTTATCCCATTTTCGCAACTATGGAGCGACCTGCCAGGAAGAACTTTCATGGAACAATCTAGACAGCCTGTATAGGCCAACCGGACGATACGGCGGCCATTTTTCTGCCAAACTGCGGGCGGGTCTTTTGCATGGCCAGTAGTGGAGTAGTGGAGTACACACTCACCGAATAAATAGCACAAGACAATATGGCGAAATCATTCGTTAAATGCCTTTGTTTGTAAGAATCATGTGTTATAATAATTTTCACACAGCGAATTTACAGGTCTGTTTTCAAATTTAACTATGTATATTGCAAGTTGTTTTATACGTAGTAAAAAGCAAAAACGACCTACTTCGCACAGATAAGAGTACTTGGTTGGTTTCCACAAGGCTGCTGTTTGATTTATGTCAGCCCTGTTGACTGCGACTGCTCACTGCTTTCGTCTTTCTTCATTGCGTGGAAATGCTAACATGCGAAATCCACCTTCGCCTCTATTGGAACAACCAAATGCAGCACAACCTGGCATCGTTTACGAACGTCTGCAGAACGAATTACAGACGTCAAAAACAATACTGTACAATTACAAACGTGTTTACTTCAAACATGTAGGCCTACCGACTTCATCACAAAACGCTTCATTATTTCAACTCGTATTTAAGATCGCAAACGCTAATTACGTACTGAAAACGATATACAAGTAAATCGAATATGCATGCACAACGCATAACAAGTCTCTCAATAATTCAAATACCCTTTAATCGTTTCCAAAAGTCCTCTGAACTTAAAAGCTCGGCGAACATAGGAAGCGCGAGACACGTTTGGCGCCATTTTTCTGCCAAAGCTAATCAACCAATCACGGGCAACTTCACCTATGGCCGCTCTCTCTGTATACAGGCTCTCTAGAACAGTCTAGGCGTACCTGCCATCTGATGGCCAACTGCTGAAGCTGTGGCGGTCAGTTGAAGAACGTGGTGCGTGTTTTTACACCAAGCGGGGCTTCACAGCCACCCACCCTTTAAGATTACATTAAAAACCATACAGCACCTGTGTTTATCAATTCCGAGACGAATGGAAACCGTTTTGAACGCCAACGGATTTTATACACAACGTTATGCATGATAATGTTTTGTACGAGGGCAGTTCAATAAGTAATGCAACGCATTTTTTTTCTGAAACAGGGGTTGTTTTATTCAGCATTGAAATACACCAGGTTATTTCCCAATCTTTTAGCTACACAACACTATTTTTCAACGTAATCTCCATTCAATGCTACGGCCTTACGCCACCTTGAAATGAGGGCCTGTATGCCTGCACGGTACCATTCCACTGGTCGATGTCGGGGCCAACGTCGTACTGCATCAATAACTTCTTCATCATCCGCGTAGTGCCTCCCACGGATTGCGTCCTTCATTGGGCCAAACATATGGAAATCCGACGGTGCGAGATCGGGGCTGTAGGGTGCATGAGGAAGAACAGTCCACTGAAGTTTTGTGAGCTCCTCTCGGGTGCGAAGACTTGTGTGTGGTCTTGCGTTGTCATGAAGAAGGAGAAGTTCGTTCAGATTTTTGTGCCTACGAACACGCTGAAGTCGTTTCTTCAATTTCTGAAGAGTAGCACAATACACTTCAGAGTTGATCGTTTGACCATGGGGAAGAACATCGAACAGAATAACCCCTTCAGCGTCCCAGAAGACTGTAACCATGACTTTACCGGCTGAGGGTATGGCTTTAAACTTTTTCTTGGTAGGTGAGTGGGTGTGGCGCCACTCCATTGATTGCCGTTTTGTTTCAGGTTCGAAGTGATGAACCCATGTTTCATCGCCTGTAACAATCTTTGACAAGAAATTGTCACCCTCAGCCACATGACGAGCAAGCAATTCCGCACAGATTGTTCTCCTTTGCTCTTTATGGTGTTCGGTTAGACAACGAGGGACCCAGCGGGAACAAACCTTTGAATATCCCAACTGGTGAACAATTGTGACAGCACTACCAACTGAGATGTCAAGTTGAGCACTGAGTTGTTTGATGGTGATCCGTCGATCATCTCGAACGAGTGTGTTCGCACGCTCCGCCATTGCAGGAGTCACAGCTGTGCACGGCCGGCCCGCACGCGGGAGATCAGACAGTCTTGCTTGACCTTGCGGCGATGATGACACACGCTTTGCCCAACGACTCACCGTTCTTTTGTCCACTGCCAGATCACCGTAGACATTCTGCAAGCGCCTATGAATATCTGAGATGCCCTGGTTTTCCGCCAAAAGAAACTCGATCACTGCTCGTTGTTTGCAACGTACATCCGTTACAGACGCCATTTTAACAGCTCCGTACAGCGCTGCCACCTGTCGGAAGCCAATGAAACTATACGAGACGAAGCGGGAATGTTTGAAAATATTCCCCAAGAAATTTCCGGTTTTTTCAACCAAAATTGGCCGAGAAAAAAAATGTGTTGCATTACTTATTGAACTGCCCTCGTATGTTTGGTGTTTGCGTATTTTCGTCCACCCTCTGTTTAGGACGAGAGAGGACATGGAAATTTACAGTAGTCGGCAAATAAATGAAAGCAAGAAGTACGATTCCAGTTGGCGGCACGGCGGCGCGTGTGTGATTTACAATGTGTGAGAAAAGAAGCAGACAATGGCGACGCACAGTCTGGCGGGACGTACACGTATGCCAAGAAACGCGGCCGCAGCGATACAAAGTGGTCGCTTTGTAGGTGCTCGGCCGGCCGCGACACAAAACATGCCGGCAAAATGAGGAACAAAGGGGCGGCCCCGTGTCCGGGGCTGTTTACAAGCGCGGGCGACGTCAAGAGAGCAGGGGCGAGCCAAGCGCAGAGTATGTGCCCGCGGGGACACAGATAAAAATAAAAGCGAAGACACGCGGAGACGCCGCTGTTTACTCGTCTGGCGGCTTTTCCAGCCGCCAGGTCGCCGCTTTCAGAGACTGTCCGCTGATTACGCGCGCAGGAAATGTCGTCGCGACAGCGCGGCGGTGGTCCGACGTCTGCGGTGGTTCCGTTCCCTCGCCGGCCGCAGGCCGACGACAAGAAGGCGGTGGAGGAAAGCGAAGCGGGCGCCGTCGCTGCCGGTACAGGGGGTGCGCCGCAGCAGCGACGAAAATTGTCTACACCGGTACGAGGATCGTCTTATCTCGGGACGATTCGGTCTCTCTGTGGCTGTCTCTACACGAGCAGAAAATGGGACGACGCTGGTTCCGGCTGGCGCCTTCGGGCTTGCTTTCTGCAACGAGACGAGAGAGAGAGAGAGAGAGAGAGAGAGAGAGAGAGAGAGAGACGCGTAACAAGAACTGGAAGTTTATGCCACACACTGTGGCGTCGTCTTGTTTCTGCAGCGGTAAAAAGTCTTACGCGGTCAGTCCGCAAACCAGATGCCCGACCCTTCTCATGTCCAATCTGGGCTTAGGCCGGCAAGATGTTGACCGATTTCCATACTTCGGGAGCCATATCTGTAATCAGGGGGACACAGATGCAGACACGAGAATACTATACAGAAAAATGGGAAAGAAAATTGAGGATGTGGTAGACGTCGATCAGTTTGGCTTTAGTAAAATTAACGGCACCTGAGAGGCAATTCTGACGTTGGTGTTAATAATGGAAGCAAGACTAAAGAAAAATCAAGACACGTTCATAGAATTTGTCGACCTGGGAGAATTTGTCGACCTGAATTTTAATTCCAGTCCTGAACCTTTCTCTTATTTCCATCATCGCTTCTTCGATGTGCAGACTGAACTATTTGAAACAGTTAACGCAGAACAGGGAATCAGCGATCATAAAGCGGTTACTGCAACGATGATTTCAGCCGTAATATAAATATTAAAAAAGGTAGGAAGATTTTTCTGTTTGCAAAAGTGACAAAAAGCAGAATTCAGAGTACTTGACGTCTCAACACAAAAGTTTTGTCTGAAGTACAGGTAGTGTTGAGGATCAGTGGACAAAGTTCAAAACCATCGTACAATATGCATTAGATGAGTATGTGCCAAGCAAGATCGTAAGAGATGGAAAAGAGCCACCGTGGTACAACAACCGAGTTAGAAAACTGCTGCGTAAGCTAAGGAAACTTCTCAGCAAACATAAATATATCCAAAGCCGTGCAGACAAACAAAAATTACGCGAAGCGAAATGTAGTGTGAGGAGGGCTGTGCGAGAGGTGTTCAATGAATTCGACAGTAAAGTTCTATGTGGTGACTTTGCAGAAAATCCTAAGAAATTTTGGTCTTATGTCAAAGCGGTAGGTGGGTCAAAACAAAATGTCCAGACACTCTGTGACTAAAATGATACTGAAACAGAGGATGACAGACTAAAGGCCAAAATACTAAATGTCTTTTTCCAAAGCTGTTTCACAGAGGAAGACTGCACTGTAGTTCCTTCTCTAGATTGTCGCACAGATGACAAAGTGGTAGATATCGAAATAGACGACAGAGGGATAGAGAAACAATTAAAATCGCTCGAAAGAGGAAAGGCCGCAGGACCCGATGGGATACCAGTTCGATTTTACACAAAGTACCCGAAGGAACTTGCCCCCCTCCTTGCAGCGGTTTACCGTAGGTCTCTAGAAGAGCGAAGCGTTCCAAAGGATTGGAAAAGGGCACAGGTCATCCCCGTTTTCAAGTAGGGACGTCGAACAGATGTGCAGAACTATAGACCTATATCTCTAACGTCGATCAGTTGTAGAATTTTGGAACACGTATTATGTTCGAGTATAATAACTTTTCTGGAGACTAGAAATCTACTCTGTAGGAATCAGCATGGGTTTCGAAAACGCCGATCGTGTGACACCCAGCTCGCGCTATTCGTCCACGAGACTCAGAGGGCCATAGACACGGGTTCACAGGTAGATGCCGTGTTTCTTGACTTCCGCAAGGCGTTCGATACAGTTTCCCACAGCCGTATAATGAACAAAGTAAGAGCATATGGACTATCAGACCAATTGTGTGATTGGATTGAGGAGTTCCTAGATAACAGAACGCAGCATGTCATTCTCAATGGAGAGAAGTCTTCCGAAGTAAGAATGATTTCAGGTGTGCCGCAGGGGAGTGTCGTAGGACCGTTGCTATTCATAATATACATAAATGACCTTGTGGATGACATCGGAAGTTCACTGAGGCTTTTTGCGGATGATGCTGTAGTATATCGAGAGGTTGTAACAATGGAAAATTGTACTGAAATGCATGAGGATCTGCTGCGAATTGACACATGGTGCAGGGAATGGCAATTGAATCTCAATGTAGACAAGTGTAATGTGCTGCGAATACATAGAAAGAAAGATCCCTTATCATTTAGCAACAATATAGCAGGTCAGCAACCGGAAGCAGTTAATTCCATAAATTATCTGGGAGTACGCATTAGGAGTGATTTAAAATGGAATGATCATATAAAGTTGATCGTCGGTAAAGCAGATGCCAGACTGAGATTCATTGGAAGAATCCTAAGGAAATGCAATCCGAAAGCAAAGGAAGTAGGTTACAGTACACGTGTTCGCCCACTGCTTGAATACTGCTCACCAGTGTGGGATCCATACCAGATAGGGTTGATAGAAGAGATAGAGAAGATCCAACGGAAAGCAATGCGCTTCGTTACAGGATCATTTAGTAATCGCGAAAGCGTTACGGAGATGATAAACTCCAGTGGAAGACTCTGCAGGAGAGAAGCTCAGTAGCTCGGTACGGGCTTTCACCGAGGAGTCAAGCAGTATATTGCTCCCTCCTACGTATATCTCGCGAAGAGACCATGAGGATAAAATCAGAGAGATTAGAGCCCACTCAGAGGCATACCGACAATCCTTCCTTCCACGAACAATACGAGACTGGAATAGAAGGGAGAACCGATAGAGGTACTCAAGGTACCCTCCGCCACACACCGTCAGGTGGCTTGCGGAGTATGGATGTAGATGTAGGGAAGAAAGAAGACATCCCTGTCTTAAACCCATTTAATACAAGCACTTCGTTCTTGATCGCCCACTCTTATTATTCCTGAATGAAGTTTTCACTCTGCAGCGGAGTGTGCGCTGATTTGAAAATTGTTGGCAGATTAAAACTGTGTGCCGGACCGAGACTCGTACTTGGGAACTTTGGCTTTCGCGGGCAGGTGCTCTACCAACTGAGCTACCCAAGCACTACTCACTACGACCCATCCTCACAGCTTTACTTCTGCCAGTACCTCGTCTCCTACCTTCCAAACATCTCAGAAGTTCTCCTGCGAAACTTGCAAGACTAGCACTCCTGGAAAAAAGGATATTGCGGAGACAGGGCTTAGCCACAGCTTGGGGGATGTTTCCAGAATGAAACTTCAAATCAGCGTACACTCTGCTTCAGAGTGAAAATTTCATTTGGGAAACATGCCCTTTGCTGTGGCTAAGCCATGTCTCCGCAATATCCTTTCTTCCAGTAGTGCTATCCTGCAAGTTTCGCAGGAGAACTTCTGTGAAGCTTACCTGTATTTTTCTGACAATTTCGCACAACTTGCACCATTTCACATTGTCGACCGCTTTTGCCAGGTCGACAAATCCTATGAATGTGTCTTTATTTTTCTCTAGTCTTGATTCCATTATCAACCCTATCGTCGGAATTGCTTCTCTAATGCCTTTGTCTTTCCTAACGCCGAACAGATCGTCATCTAGCACAATCTCAATTTTCTTTTCCATTCTTCTATGTATTATTCTTGTAAGCAATTTGGATGCATGAACTGTTAAGCTGATTGTGCGATAATTTCAGCTCTTGCAGTCTTTGGAGTTGTGTGAATGATATTTTTCTCCAAGTCAGATTGTAAGTCGCCAGCCTCATACATTCTACACACCAACGTGAATAGTAGTTTTGTTTCCACTTCCCCCAGTGATTTTAAAATTCTGATGGAATGTTACCTATCGCTTCTGCCTTCTTTGATCTTAAGTCCTCCAAGGCCCTCTTAAATTCTGGTTCTAATACTGGATCCCCTATCCCTTCATGCATCAATTTCGTCTTAGTTTCCCTGCGCTTTCTATTTACTTGATTCCTCACCGTCTTGTATTTCTGTATTCTTGAATTTCCCTGAATGCCTTTTTGGTACTTCCTTCTTTCATCGATCAACTGAAGTATTTCTTCTGTTACCCATGGTTTTTTTGCACTTTCTTCCTTTGTACCTATGTGGTTCTTTTCAGCTTCTGTGATTGCCCTTTTTATACAGTTCTATTCCTCTTCAACTGTACTACGTACTGAGCTATTCCTTATTGCCATATCTATACCCTTAGAGAACTTCAAGCGTACATCGTCATTCCTTAGTACTTCCGTATCCCACTTGTTTGCGTATTGATTCTTGCTGACTATTGTCTTAAACTTCAGCCTACTCTTCATCACTACTGCATCGTGATTCTGTACCTGCTCCTGGGTACGCCTTGCAATCCTTTATTTGATTTCGGGATCTATGTTCAACCATAATGTAATCTAACTGAAATCTTCCCGTATCACTCGGCCTTTTTCAAGTATACCTCATCCTCTTGTGGTTCTTGAACAGAATATTCGTTATTACTAGCTCAAATTTGTTACAGAACTCAATTAATCTTTCTCTTCTCTCATTTCTTGTCCCAAGCCCATATTCTCCTGTAACCGTTTCTTCTGCCCCTTCCCCTACAACTGCAGGTCAGTTTCATATCCCTTTAGGTTCTGCATTACTCTTTCTCTATCCTTATATCCTTCCTCTATCTCGTCATCTTCAGCTTGTGACGTCGGCATGAGTACCTGAACTATCGTTGTCAGTATTGTTTTGCTGTCTATTCTGATAAGAACGACCCTATAACTGAACTGTTCACAGTAACACACTCTCTGTCATACCTCATATTTATACCATTTTCTGCTGCTGCTGTTATAAAGCTATACTCACCTGCCAGGAAATCCTTTTCTTCTTTCCATTTCACTTCACTGATTCCTACTTTATCTAGATTGAACCTTTGCACTTCCCTTTTCAACTTTTCTAGCTACCCTACCACGTTCAAACGCCTGACATTCCAAAAATGGTTCAAATGGCTCTAAGCACTATGGGACTTAACATCTGAGGTCATCAGTCCCCTAGACTTAGAACTACGTAAACCTAACTAACCTAAGGACATCACACACATCCATGCCCGAGGCAGGATTCGATCCTGCGACCTTAGCAGCAGGGCGGTTCCGGACTGTTGAGCCTAGAACCGCTCGGCTACAGCGGCCGGCTCTGACATTCCACTCCAGATTCACAGAACATTATTAGTTTCACTGTTTATTTATCCTCCTTCTCATGGTCAACTCCCCTTTGGCAGTCCCTTCCCGGAGATTCGAATGGGGGACTATTCTGGAAGTTTTTGCTAATGGAGAGATCATCATGACTTTTTTTTTTTTAAAATTACAGGCCAGAAGCCCTGGGGATAGACGTTATGTGTCTTTAATGGAGTGGTTTCCATTACTTCCTGCATCCTCATGCCGTTGGTTATTGCTGATTCTGCGTCCTTTAGCGCAGTTTCCTACCCCAGGGACAAAATTGTGCCCAGAACCTCTGCCCGCTCTTCCGCCCTCTTTGATAAGGCCTTTGACAGAATTAGGGCAACTCCTTATACCTGATGTCTTCGGCAGCCAATGATTATTCATCAGAATTTAAGCGGTTGCGGATTTCGAACACGGGACTGAAAACGTTTTGATTACTGATTAAAAGATGCTAACCGTAGGCCAAGCGTGCGACTGACCATAGCGTTTACGCAAATTAACCAAGATGTCCGGTGCGGGGTGAAATGGGACATCGGCAAAGAGCGGAAAAGTGTCCACGACATTACCAGAACAGATTAAGATCGAGAACATTAATGAAAATGCCGTTACTGTTTTTCTTACACAATGTGAGGTTTTTTAATATATTGTATTATACACATGATGCCATCACGTATCTGTTAAACGATAACAACTGCAGGCAGATACCGCTTTGTGGTACGACGATAAGATAAACTTTCTTCAAGAGGCCTAAGGGCAGAAAGTATAATTTAAAAAAATGAAAACAGAAGAAGTGGCTCATATATTGATTGCTAAATACTGCAAAATTCTTAATTAATGCATTATTTCTGTCTCAAGGTGTACGCAGTGTTTACAGTATTGTGGAGGTACTCTGGTGGTTAACAAAAGAATGGATCTCACTGCACTAAGAAACGTCTTCTAATATTTTTCCGGTGTGGGTGTGATTGCTCACGATAAGGACTACAAAAAGGAGCATTTGGCACTTTCCTCCGTCCTACAGTTGTAAGCTATTTACAGGCAAGTTGTGTTTCGAAACAGCACATTGTCCATAATATGTGCAGTTTTACTTCGTTGTTCCGTGTATGTACCACGGTTGTGGCAGAAGTGCGCTTCTGCATGCGGGTGCTGTTGTCTTGAATTTCTTTCAGCGGAGGTAATTTTGTCTGCTACTTAATTTACTGCGAAGGAGATGGTGTTGTTAGCATCCTGTTCGCTTCGCTTTATTTCCTCCAAAGGCATTATATCTCTCTCGTCTCCTCCGGTCATAAATTTAAAGCGCTCGATTTATCGCGAGCTCATAAATTAAGACTAATGCCGGCTCCCGTATACACTGAAGTATCGTTTGTCCTATTATCAATGAAAGTACAAACCTGCGAACGTGAAACAGCTTCATCTTCCATCGTGTGCCTCCCAATTAGTGGTCTCAGTTTCGTCGATGTTTTATGACGTAACGATGCTACTTTTTCCTGGCAACACATTTTAGTAACACAGTTTTCTAAAGCACTGAAGCAGTAAGTGCTACATTTGAACTTAAATAAAAACCACGATGTACAAAACGACACAATTAAGCTTAGTCTACGATCTGTCGCCTCAGTTCCATTGTTAATACTCTTCGTCAAGCGTACTCTGTCATCAAGGCTGTTAACTTCAAGTATTTTAAGAACCATCGGAAATACACTCCTGGAAATGGAAGAAAGAACAGATTGACACCGGTGTGTCAGACCCACCATACTTGCTCCGGACACTGCGAGAGGGCTGTACAAGCAATGATCACACGCACGGCACAGCGGACACACCAGGAACCGCGGTGTTGGCCGTCTAATGGCGCTAGCTGCGCAGCATTTGTGCACCGCCGCCGTCTGTGTCAGCCAGTTTGCCGTGGCATACGGAGCTCCATCGCAGTCTTTAACACTGGTAGCATGCCGCGACAGCGTGGACGTGAACCGTATGTGCAGTTGACGGACTTTGAGCGAGGGCGTATAGTGGGCATGCGGGAGGCCGGGTGGACGTACCGCCGAATTGCTCAACACGTGGGGCGTGAGGTCTCCACAGTACATCGATGTTGTCGCCAGTGGTCGGCGGAAGGTGCACGTGCCCGTCGACCTGGGACCGGACCGCAGCGACGCACGGATGCACGCCAAGACCGTAGGATCCTACGCAGTGCCGTAGGGGACCGCACCGCCACTTCCCAGCAAATTAGGGACACTGTTGCTCCTGGGGTATCGGCGAGGACCATTCGCAACCGTCTCCATGAAGCTGGGCTACGGTCCCGCACACCGTTAGGCCGTCTTCTGCTCACGCCCCAACATCGTGCAGCCCGCCTCCAGTGGTGTCGCGACAGGCGTGAATGGAGAGACGTGGACGTGTCGTCTTCAGCGATGAGAGTCGCTTCTGCCTTGGTGCCAATGATGGTCGTATGCGTGTTTGGTGCCGTGCAGGTGAGCGCCACAATCAGGACTGCATACGACCGAGGCACACAGGGCCAACACCCGGCATCATGGTGTGGGGAGCGATCTCCTACACTGGCCGTACACCACTGGTGATCGTCGAGGGGACACTGAATAGTGCACGGTACATCCAAACCGTCATCGAACCCATCGTTCTACCATTCATAGACCGGCAAGGGAACTTGCTGTTCCAACAGGACAATGCACGTCCGCATGTATCCCGTGCCACCCAACGTGCTCTAGAAGGTGTAAGTCAACTACCCTGGCCAGCAAGATCTCCGGATCTGTCCCCCATTGAGCATGTTTGGGACTGGATGAAGCGTCGTCTCACGCGGTCTGCACGTCCAGCACGAACGCTGGTCCAACTGAGGCGCCAGGTGGAAATGGCATGGCAAGCCGTTCCACAGGACTACATCCAGCATCTCTACGATCGTCTCCATGGGAGAATAGCAGCCTGCATTGCTGCGAAAGGTGGATATACACTGTACTAGTGCCGACATTGTGCATGCTCTGTTGCCTGTGTCTATGTGCCTGTGGTTCTGTCAGTGTGATCATGTGATGTATCCGACCCCAGGAATGTGTCAATAAAGTTTCCCCTTCCTGGGACAATGAATTCACGGTGTTCTTATTTCAATTTCCAGGAGTGTACCTCTATTCTTCTGCCAGTTATACAAATTTTCTTTTCAGTCTCTAGCCACAGAATGTAATTGTAGGTAAAGTAATGACACTTACAGATGTAAGCAGAAATCAAATTAAAATGCAGCTACCGCCAATAGTTTGTATGAATGAAACCTCACACGCGTATGGTAAAATAAATAGGCATTTTAGTAGTCGTAGCCAGATTTTAAACATTTTATGCTTTCAGCCCAAAAAGTTTCAAGAATTGATTAGCAGGAAATAGAGAAAGAAAAATAAGATGGTGGTTTCAATGCTTAAGATGTTTTACACAGTCTTCCCTCACTTGAATACAATTTACAAAGCGTTCATACCACCACGTGAAGCTAGAATGAAAGTTTCTCTCCGCAGTGGAGTGTGCCGTGATATGAACCTTCCTGGCAGATTAAAACTGTGTGCAGGACCCGGTCCAGCACAGTTTCAATCTGCCAGGATGTTTCAGCCATGTGAAAGTGTTAGAGAAGTTCTTCTTCGTGAAGCCGGCCGCGCTGGTCTAGCGGTTCTAGGCGCTCAGTCCGGAGCCGCGCGACCGCTACGGTCGCAGGTTCGAATCCTGCCTCAGGCATGGGTGTGTGTGATGTCCTTAGGTTAGTTAGGTTTAAGTAGTTCTAAGTTCTAGGGGACTGATGACCTCAGAAGTTAAGTCCCATAGTGCTCAGAGCCATTTGAACCTTTTTTTTTTCTTCTTCGTGATGTTGTTCAAGTTGCACAACACATTGGCTTGAATGTCGGTTATGTTGTCAGAGCGTTGACCCTTCATGTGAATTTCTGCGCCGGCCGAAGTGGCCGTGCGGTTAAAGGCGCTACAGTCTGGAACCGCAAGACCGCTACGGTCGCAGGTTCGAATCCTGCCTCGGGCATGGATGTTTGTGATGTCTTTAGGTTAGTTAAGTTTAACTAGTTCTAAGTTCTAGGGGAATAATGACCTCAGCAGTTGAGTCCCATAGTGCTCAGAGCCATTTTTTTGAATTTCTGCACTTGTCGTTTTGTGGTAGGTTCGTATATTGTAACATTCTTTACGGGAAATTCGTACTGTAACACAAAATTCCCTCCACCAGTGATGATTTTTTTTCACAAAAAAAAAATTGACGACGATTTGCTTTTCAATCAAGTCGCGATAGGGATTCAGGTGTCATTATGTTTGCTCAGGTGTCATGGTGTGCTGAACAAACTTCGCACACACTTTCCTCTTTTTTCAAACCTTTCTGGAGAATGCCTTCAACACACGATTCAGAAATGTTGCCCAGTGCGCCACCTGACACAACAATGTTCGCAAACTTGGGCGCACGTCCACTACATAACACTCCCTGCTCACAAATGAGTGGTGGAATGCGTATCTATTGTTTACGGTTGTTAGTTCAAGCTGCCACCGTAGTTATTGCACTGACGACGCTTGTAAGCCAGGAATAAAATCAGTTTCCGAACTTTTTGGATGGACGATGTAAGTAAATATTCAACAGCTAGACACCGTGGTCATACAAACGAAGTGTTACTATATAATCACACTTCGACAGAAGTGCGAAACAGCACGAATTCGACCTCCGATTTTAAGTAGATAAACTACAATTGCAAGATATCAGCGCCAGTGATCGACCATGCACGAAAATTTGGGCAATAACTATGATAGTACACCGTTACGATATTCTGAATATACAGGTTTTGCATTTCGCTCGCACAGGCTGTTTGTCACTCGCTTTGCCCCACTGTAGCCGCCTAATGTTCGAACGCGAAGTAATGGACAGTTTGGCGAGAATCAGAGCACTAGTTTTCGCAGGATGATGAAAATAAAATGTTAAAAGCTTTCTCTTACAAATAGTTTCCTGCCGTTATGTAGACAGGAGTGACACCACCAGCAGTCGACCAATGGTGTAAACGCCCAGAAGATGACCCCTACGTCGGGGTGAAACCTGTTGGCGGTATAATAATAATAATAATAATAATAATAAATGCGATTAAGACTGTTTTTGAATTATTGATATTTCTTACAAATACAATCAACGTAGGTTTCCCGAACCTATCTTCGAAGATAAGCCGTAGGTACAGCACTGCCTCTCGTGATCCTACATTTATCTGGAATCCAAACTGACCTTCTCCGAGATCGGCTTCTATCAGATTTTCCATTATTATGCAAAGAATTCCTGTTTGTATTTTGAAAGCATGATTTATTAAACTGATGGTTCGGTGATATTTATACCTGTCAGAGCTGCCTTCTTCCGAACTGGAATTAAAGTATCCTTCTTGAAGTCTCAGAATATTTCGCCTGTCTTATACATCTTGCACATCAGGTGCAAGAGTTTTTATCATGGCTGACTCTTCCGAGGTTATCAGTAGTTCTAACGGAATGTCGTCTACTCCTGGGGCCTTGTTTTTACTTATGTCTTTCAGTGTTCTGTCAAATTCTTCTCGCAGTATCATATCACCCATCTCGTATTTATCTAGGTCTTCTTCCATTTCTGTAATATTGTCTTCAACATCATCACCCTTGTAGAGACCATCTATATACTCGTTCCACCTTTTAACTTTCCGTTTTTTGCTTAGAATTGTTTTTCCAGCAGAGCTCTTGATATTCATATAGCAGCTTCGCCTTTCTCCAAATTTCTCTTTAATTTTCCTGTAGGCGGTATCTGTTTTTCTCGTAGTGATGTGTGCTTCTAAATCATTACATTTGTCCTCTAGCCATTCCTGCTTTACAGTTTTGCACTTCCTGTCAGTTTCAGTTTTTGGACACTAGTATTCCCTTTCGCCTGCTTCATTTTTATATTTTCTCCTTTCGTCAATTAAATTCAATATCTCTTGTGCTATCCACGGTTCTTTACTAGTCCTTGTGGTTTTTCCTGTTTGATTCTCTGCTGCCTTCACTATTCCATCTCTCAAATCTACCCCTGCATGTTATATTGTATTACCTTCCGCTCTTCTAGTCAATCGTTGCCAAATACTCCCACTAGAACTCTCAACAATCTCTGGTTTTTTCAAGTAATGACGGTCTTATCGCCTTAATTTCCTACCTTTTGGCAGTTCCTTCAGTTTTAATCTGCAGTTCATAACCGGTAAATTCTCGACAGCGTCCATGTTTGCCCCTGTTTGCCTCTCGTGTCTTCACGCCTTTTCCAAGTACGCAACTTTCTTTCACGATTCTTAAACCAAGAGTTAGTGAGGATTAAATTATGCTCTGTGCAAAATTCTGCCATGTGGCTTTCTCCTTCATTTCTTTCCGCCATTCCATGTTTATCTACTATTTTTCCTTCTCTTCCTAGCCGGCCGCTGTGGCGGAGCGGTTCTAGGAGCTTCAGTCCGGAACCGCGCTGCTGCTGCAGTCGTAGGTTCGAGTCCTGCCTCGGGCATGGATGTGTGTGATGTCCTTAGGTTAGTTAGGTTTCAGTAGTTCTAAGTCTAGGGGACTGATGACCTCAGATGTTAAGCCTCGTAGTGCTTAGAGCCTTCTCTTCCTTTTCCTGCTGTCGAATTCCAGTTCCCCATGACAATTAAATTTTCGTCTCCCTCGCCTTTCTGAATAATTTCTTTTATTTCTTCATACATTTCTTCAATCACTTCATCATCTTCGGGGCTATTGGCATATATACTTGTGCGACTGTGGTGGATGTGGGCTTCGTGTCTGTCTTGCCTACGATAATGCGTTCACTAGATTGTCCATAGTAGCTTATCCGCACTTCTGTTTTTTTATTTGTTATTAAACCTGCTCCTGCATTGCCCCTATTTGATTTAGTATTTATAACTCCGCATTCACCTGAAAAAAAGTCCTGTTCCTCCTGCACCGAGCTTCACTTATTCCCGCAATATTTAACTTCAACTTATCCATTTCCCTTTTTAAATTTTCTAACCTGTCTGCCCGATTAAGGGATCTAATATTCCAAGCTCCGATCCTTGGAATGCCAGTTTTGTTTCTCCTGATGACGACATACTCTTGAGGAATCCCCGCCAGGAGATCCGAAATATTTTACCCAAGTGGATGCCATCATCATTTAACCATAGTACAGGGCTGCATGCACTGGGAAAAACTACGGCTGTAGTTTACCCTTGCTTTGAGCTGTTAGCAGTGTCAGCATAGCAAGGCCAGTTTGGTTGATGTTACAGGGTCTGATCAGTCAATCATGTAGACATTTGCCCTGTAACAACTGAAAAGGCTGCTCTCCTCCTCAGGAACCAAACGTTTGTCTGGCTCCTCAACAGATACCCCTCCGTCGTGATTGCCCCTATGGCACGGCTATCTGTATCGCAGAGGCGCGCAGACCATCCCATCAACGGCAAGGTTTCTGGTTCGTGGACAGTGGAAGGTGGGGGGGGGGGGGAGGAAGGAAATGTGAGTACGCTACATATATGTCACCCTCACCACGATTCGTTCAGTATATATATTGTCGCAGAAACTGTGGTGTAGTGGTTATTATACTAGGCTGTTGCAGTGTCATGAGTTCAAAATTCACCTGAACTGTAGAATTTTAATTTCTCTATTCGGTTCGAATACATTCTACATTCTAGAAGTATCCAAAAATGTGTGAAACCGGTCGCATATTTAATAAAAATCATTCATACAGCCAGTGGCCAGTGTGGCATTTTCTTTGAAAAAATATACCGTATGTATTCTGGCCGGAGGCAGTTCGCTAGCGCTCTTGTACGTGCAAGTGCTGAATAAACCTTTGTTAAGTGAACTTGGTATTCGTCATTCATCTCATTACACCTTCTTCTACGTGACTATATATATACACTCAACGTGAACACACTGATGAAGACAGGAAAGATGAAACAACTGACAGACACTCTCAAAAAATTTCAAATCAAAATATGTGCACTGCAAGAAACACGATTCACAGACGAAGACCATTTGAACACGGAGAATTTCAGAATACACAAAGCAAAACCATCGAGACAACTGAAAAACCTAAGGCTTTTTTTGGCACAGGATTTGCAGTACACAGGTCCATCACGGACAGCATAATCGACTTATCGTCACCAAACGAAAGAATCAGCACCATCACAGTGAAATCAGCCAATAAATCTTACACAATAATCAACGCACATGCACCGACTAATGACTACAACAGGAAGAACCCGGACGAAATTGATGACTTTTGGACGACAATGGAAGAAACTATCAGGAAAATTCCTGCACATAGAGTCAAAATAATACTGGGAGACTTCAACGCCAAACTCGGAAAAGAAAAGATATACAGACATATCATAAGAAAACATACTCCGCACAAGGACACCAACAAAAACGGAAAACATCTGATAGACTTTTGCAAAAGCTACGACCTCGCCATTATGTCAACAAAATTCAAGAAACCAACACGAAAACTTACCACATGGAAATTCCCCAGCGGAAAGCAAGAACTACAAATCGACCACGTAATAGTGCAGAAAGACTCACAAAAAGAAATTTTGAACATAGACACCCGTAAAGGCTACTTCGACTCAGACCACCACCTACTACAGATCAGGATTCGTCTTTTGCCCAAGAAAAAGCTCCAGAAGAACAAAATTGTTAGACCAGATCCAGAATACGTTACTTTAAACCAGACACAAATATTACACAAAATTAAAATGGAGAAAACGACAGACTGGACACAACTTTCACGAAGAATCCGAGAGGCCATGAAACTAGCACAAGCACCACGCACACGGAAACACCGTTGGTGGAACCACACATGTGACCAAGCTATTGACCAACGAATCAAATGGCTCAAATGGCTCTGAGCACTATGCGACTTAACTTCTGAGGTCATCAGTCGCCTAGAACTTAGAACTAATGAAACCTAACTAACCTAAGGACATCACACACAGCCATGCCCGAGGCAGGATTCGAACCTGCGACCGTAGCGGTCGCTCGGCTCCAGACTGTAGCGCCTAGAACCGCACGGCCACTACGGCCGGCCACCAACGAATCAGTGCATGGAAAAAATTTAGTAGCCATAAATCCCAAGAGAATTGGATGAACTTCTTGAAAACACAGAAGCAATCAAGCAAAATCATTCGCTGTGAAAAACGGCAGTATGACAAACGGCGACTGACAGAGATCGAATCGGACTTCATGAAGAACAATACAAGAAACTTCTACAGGACTTTCAGAGAAAATATGACTGGATATCACCCACCCAACTTGGGCTTCAGAAGACCGGATGGAACCCTAGAAACCAATACCAAAAACAGTTGTGATATTCTGGCAAAGTACTTTGAAAAACTGCTCAACACGGACTCCCCCATGGAAGAAATGATGACAGAAACGAGCACATACAATCCAGATAGTGAACCTCCAACTCTAGAAGAAGTTAAAGAAATAATGAAGTCACTCAAGAATCGTAGAGCACCAGGAGAAGATGGCATCATCGCGGAAATCTGAAAGTTACAAGACCCTGAACTCACCAAAGACATCCACAGGATCTTGGAAGACATCTGGAAGACCATGAAAAGTCCTGACGACTGGAAAACTGCCCTGATACACCCACTACACAAAAAAGGTGACAAGACTGAACCGAACAACTACTACCGGTCACATACAAGATCCTCTCTAAAGCTTTACTGAACAGACTAGAATGCCAGACCGACCACTTGATTGGGGAATACGAAGCAGGCTTCCGTAAAGGGCGGTCTTGTGCGGAACAAATTTGGAACCTGAAAATAATTTTACAACACAAACAGAACCTGATCATTACCTTTGTTGACTTCAAAAAGGCGTACGACTTTATCGACCGGAAAACTCTCTTCAAAATTCTAGCAGAATACAAAGTAGACAACAAAACACGGGCTATCATAGAACAAACTTTAACCAACACGACCTCCAAAGTAAAGTTCTGTGGGGAACTATCAGAACCCTTTGAAATTCGCACAGGTGTCCGACAAGGCGATGGCCTCTCACCTCTCCTTTTCAATCTGGTGTTAGATAAGGTCATAAAAGAATGGGAAACATCACAGCAGGGGATAACCTTAGGAAACCTACAGATTAAATGCCTGGCTTTTGCAGACGATTTGGCGATTGTCACGAAAGGTATAAAGGAAACAAAAGGACTACAGATCTCTTACGAAAAGACACAGTTTATGAGCACAAAGAAACTCTCATCTCTGAACACAAAGTATGGCACGATTTACAAAACGGCAAACTTCAAATACCTCGGTGAAACACTACAAATGAGTGGACATAACAGAGACTCAAACGAAGAAAGAAAGACTAAACTGGACAAGGCATACAAAGTAGTGTGGAATCATTACAACAAGAAGTCTATCTCACAAATAGCCAAATTACGCCATTACGACACGGTGGTGCTCCCCGAGGAAATGTATGCAGCAGAGACCACACTAATCCTAGGGCATACACGTATCAGACAGTTAGAAAAAGTAGAACGGAAAATACTTAGGAAAATATTTGGCGCAACTAACAACAATGGGATATGGATCAAGAAACCTACAGAGGAACTGTACAAACATACGGAGACAAAGCACAGAAAAGATTAGAAAACGCAGACTACAATTCTATGGACACCTATACAGTATGCCATCACACAGGCTGACCAAACAGATCTTTGACTGGGTAACCACTTGAAACAACAAATGGGTGGCAGAGGTAGAAAACGACCTGAACCAACTCAACATTACAGCAGACACAATAAACGACAGAATATGGTTCAGAAACATCATTAAGAAAAGTAAACTACATGAGATACAATGTGACAGACGAACAGGCATAAAATGGATCGAAGAACGCAAGCAAGATCACAGCCAGAAGATGAAAGAAATATGGGCAACCAAAAGGGCAATCAAGATGAAGCAGAAGACACAAAGCCGACAAGAAGCATGGACAGAGGACCGGAAACAGAAATACAGCGAGCGCATGAGGGAAGTTTGGGCAGCAAGGAAGGCAGCAAAAGGAACTGGCCATGTAGTTTAGTCCAAATGCGCTCTTTAAGGGCAAAACACCAATAATATATATATATATATATATATATATATATATGTGTGTGTGTGTGTGTGTGTGTGTGTGTGTGTGTATGTGTGTATGTATGTATGTGTGTGTCAAAACAGCGCACGTAAATCTAAGCAACTGAAGAATTATTACGAAATGAAGCTAAATGTTTACGATTTAATCATGTCGGTCACGTCGAAGTATAGCTTGTCTCCTGAGAGCCTTAAACCCAAGGAAAATAAAACACAGTACTGGTGTTAATAATAAATCAACGCGCCACCACTTCTTTAATGACACCATTATTCGTATCATTGATGTACATCCTATTTTTGAATCACAGTATAAAAATGTTCAGAGCAAAGCTCTGGTGGAAGCTACAGGTTAGAAACCGCGCACTGTCACACAGTGCACGAAACATGTTACCAATGACACAGCTGTATTTCACAAACTTTTTTCTCACTCCACTGTACAGTACTTCACGCTCTGGTATTAGATGGCTGCAGTGGTGCATAGCGAACGACAACCGACCGATGCTTGCGAAATTTAAAATCTGTACGTTCGGAAGGTCGTAACTGCATACTATGTGAGAATTATGGCTCAAATTTTCGGGCGGGATCCATTGATGGTTTTGATATCTCTCAAGTGTTTGAAAATATTGTTATCTTGTCAGTTACGTTATATTATAAAGTACGAAAAAAAATTATTGTTTCTAATCAGTTCTTCTACCTGTTTCCGTACGCGTTTTAAGTTTTTCAGCTATACTTTACCCAAAAATTCTGGTCCCAGTAGCAGATGTCACTTTCGCCAATGATTGTCGTATTCAGCGTTTCCAAGCTCCGGCCTTACTCATACGTCAGTACCTCTTCAAAAAGTATGTTGTTAATACAACTCAAAAACAAGTAACGAATTTTATTTCTTAAAATTTTGTTTCGGTTGCACAGAAAGTATAGCCCAACCCTGCGCAATGCGCGTTATGGAAAATGCCTTAGTATTGCTAGGGTTAAAGTAAGAGTACAGGAAACGTATCCGCGATTGCGAATATGAACCAATATAGGCTGTATATTGGTATGAAGACAATGAAAACTACTGTCAGACAGAGATGCGAACCCAGATTTCCCGCTTTACTCGAGCACCTTAACTGATCTTATTTTGTTCGCTACATTTCTTCGTGGCAGACGTCCCATGACACCTATTCAAGTTCATCGTTGATCCGTTCACTCATTTTTTTTTTAATTACAGAGAGTAGCTAACCCTCTGACCGAACACACTGAGCTACCGTACCGGCGTTGCTTCGGCTATACGTTCACGAACGACGCGAGACCTATACCCCCACATGTCGTCGTCCATGTGTCACAACCTGCACTCGTACGTTACATATATTTCCCACCAGGAAGGACACATTTATTGAGGGAAGAGGTCCTGGTATTGGCAAGTAAATACGAAATTGCAGTCCCTGTGATATTAAGAAGTAAGATGCAATTCTCCTTCTGACATGAACGCATGTTTTGCATCGATTTTAATAACACAGGCACTGCTGTTTAGTATTAAATTATGGTTCAAATGGTTCAAATGGCTCTGAGGTCATCAGTCCCCTAGAACTTAGAACTACTTAAACCTAACTAACCTAAGGACGTCACACACATCCATGCCGAAGAAGGATTCGAACCTGGGACCGTAGCGGTCGCGCGGTTCCGGAGTGAAGCGCCTAGAACCGCTCGGCCACCGCGGCCGGCGTTAAATTATGAAGCTGAGTACATGAAACAACGTACCTTCACAAATGAGTCATTTCTTAATATACGTTATCATCTTAGTGAAGTGTCAAGTTCCATATCTGCATCTACATCTACATGACTACTCTGAAATTCACATTTAAGTGCTTGGCAGAGGGTTCATCGAACCACAATCATACTATCTCTCTACCATTCCACTCCCGAACAGCTCGCGGGAAAAAAGAACACCCAAACCTTTCTGTTAGAGCTCTGATTTCACTTATTTTATTTTGATGATCATTCATACGTATGTAGGTTGGGCTCAACATAATATTTTCGCATTCAAAAGAGAAATTTCGTAAATAGATCTCGCCGCGACGAAAAACGTCTTTGCTTTAATGACTTCCATCCCAACTCGCGCATCATATCTACCACACTCTCTCCCCTATTACGTGATAATACAAAACGAGCTGCCCTTTTTTGCACCCTTTCGATGTCCTCCGTCAATCCCACGTGGTAAGGATCCCACACCGCGCAGCAATATTCTAACAGAGGACGAACGAGTGTAGTGTAAGCTGTCTCTTTAGTGGACTTGTTGCATCTTCTAAGTGTCCTGCCAATGAAACGCAACCTTTGGCTCGCCTTCCCCACAATATTATCTATGTGGTCTTTCTAATGGCTCTGAGCACTATAGGACTCAACATCTTAGGTCATAAGTCCCCTAGAACTTAGAACTACTTAAACCTAACTAACCTAAGGACATCACACACACCCATGCCCGAGGCAGGATTCGAACCTGCGACCGTAGCAGTCCCGCGGTCTATGTGGTCTTTCCAACTGAAGTTGTTCGTGATTTTGACACCCAGGTACTTAGTTGAATTGACAGCCTTGAGAATTGTACTATTTATCGAGTAATCGAAATCCAACGGATATCTTTTAGAGCTCATGTGAATCACCTCACACTTTTCGTTATTTAGCGTCAACTGCCACCTGCCACACCATACAGCAATCTTTTCTAAATCGCTTTGCAACTGATACTGGTCTTCGGATGACCTTACTAGACGGTAAATTACAGCATCATCTGCGAACAACTTAAGAGAACTGCTCAGATTGTCACCCAGGTCATTTATATAGATCAGGAAGAGCAGAGGTCCCAGGATGCTTCCCTGGGAAACACTTGATATCACTTCTTTTTTACTAGATGATTTGCCTTCTATTATCTATCTGTAACAGATTGTGCTTAACATCCCCGCAAACCGCAGATAGCTATCGCAGCTCAGAGCTGCTACGGTTCACGATTGACAATCACCAGAAGAGGTATGTGCGGCACGTCACATGGGTCAAGTCACTCGCATCAACAGTCCAGCCACATTCAATTTAGTACAGTTCTTTTCATGACCTACAGCCAACCACCCTGTTCTGCTTGTTGGATTTCGACCCTGCATTGTACCTGGACATTCTTGTCTTATTAAGACATTTAGCTTTTTCTTCCTCATCACTTGGCTTTGTTTTCGGACTACGCATTCGAATGGTTCAAATGGCTCTGAGCACTATGGGACTTAACATCTGAGGTCGTCAGTCCCCTAGACTTAGAACTCCTTAAACGTAACTAACATAAGAACATCACACACATCCATTCCCGAGGCAGGATTCGAGCCTGCGACCGTAGCAGCAGCGCGGTTCCGGACTGAAGAGCCTAGAACCGCTCGGCCACAGAGGCCGGTTTACGCATTCGAATTAGGACGGACACAAAATTTAGTATGACCCATACGTACTGTGCATACTTTATTGTCAAAATATAGTTCATATTGAGAATAATAATAAACTCAACATCTGTTTAAAGCCAATTGTCAAACCCCGACGTTAAGCAGGTACGAAGTGCGAGTGATAAGAGATGTGTGCATGATGCATATTGCTAAACAGATGACAGCACTGATACCTAATTTGATTCAGTACTTTGCATGGAGTCTGTGCTGTAGCCTCAGTTATCCGCGACCCATCGCTGTGGCTAGTCGCATAGTTAGTTAATGTGAACGAAATGGAACCGACTGGGAGAGCTCATGACCGTGACTAAGGCAACTGTGAGTTTACATCTACATCTACATTTATATTCCCCAAGCCATCCAACGGTGTTTGGTGGAGGGCACTTTACGTGCCACTGTCATTACCTCCTTTTCCTGTTCCACTCGCGTATGGTTCGCAGGAAGAACGACTGCCAGAAAGCCTCCGTGCGGGCTCGAATCTCTCTAATTTTACATTTGTGATCTCCTCGGGAGGTATAAGTAGGGGGAAGCAATATATTCGAGACCTCATCCAGAAACGCACCCTCTCGAAAACTGGACAGCAAGCTACACTGCGATGCAGAGCGCCTCTCTTGCAGAGTCTGCCACTTGAGTTTGCTGAACATCTCCGTAACGCTATCACGCTTACCAAATAACCCTGTGACGAAACGCGCCGCTCTTCTTTGGATCTTCTCTATCTCCTCCGTCAACCCGATCTGGTACGGATCCCACACTGATGAGAAATACTCAAATATAGGTCGAACGAGTGTTTTGTAAGCCACCTCCTTTGTTGATGAACAACAATTTCTAAGGACTCTCCCAATGAATCTCAGCCTGGCACCCGCCTTAACAACAATTAATTTTATATGATCATTCCACTTCAAATCGTTCCGTACGCATACTCCCAGATATTTTACAGTAGTAACTGCTACCAGTGTTCGTTCATACAATGAAGGATCCTTCTTTCTATGTATTCGCAATACATTATATTTGTCTATGTTAAGGGTCAGTTGCCACTAACTGCGCCAAGTGCCTATCCGCTGCAGATCTCCTGCATTTCGCTGCAATTTGCTAACTCAGCAACTTCTCTGTATACTACAGCATCATTCGCGAAAAGCCGCATGGAACTTCCGACACTATCTACTAGGTCATTAATATACAGGGTGTTACAAAAAGGTACGGCCAAACTTTCAGAAAATATTCCTCACACACAAATAAAGAAAAGATGTTATGTGGACATGTGTCCGGAAACGCTTAATTTCCATGTTAGAGCTCATTTTAGTTTCGTCAGTATGTACTGTACTTCCTCGATTCATCGCCATGATTTCATATGGGATACTCTACCTGTGCTGCAAGAACATGTGCCTTTATAAGTACGACACAACATGTGGTTCATGCACGATGGAGCTCCTGCACGTTTCAGTAGAAGTGTTCGTACGCTTCTCAACAACAGATTCGGTGACCGATGGATTGGTAGAGGCAGATCAATTCCATGGCCTCCACGCTCTCCTGACCTCAACCCTCTTGAGTTTCATTTATGAGGGTATTTGAAATCTCTTGTCTACGCAACCCCGGTACCAAATGTAGAGACTCTTCGTGCTCGTATTGTGGACGTGTGTGATACAATACGCCATTCTCCAGGGCTGCATCAGCGCATCAGGGATTCCATACGACGGAGGCTGGATGCATGTATCCTCGCTAACGGAGCACATTTTGAACATTACCTGTAACAAAGTGTTTGAAGTCACGCTAGTGCGTTCTGTTTTGTGTGTCTCCATTCCATGATTAATGTGATTTGAAGAGAAGTAATAAAATGAGCTCTAACACGGAAAGTAAGCGTTTCCGGACACATGGCCACATAAGATATTTTCTTTCTTTGTGTGTGAGGAATGTTTCCTGAAAGTTTGGCCGTACCTTTTCGTAACACCCTGTATATTGCGAAAAGCAATGGTCCCATAACACTCCCCTGTGGTACCCCAGAGGTTAGTTTAACGTCTGTAGACGTCTCTCCATTGAGAACAACATGCTGTGTTCTGTTTGCTAAAAACTCTTCAATCCAGCCACATAGCTCGTCTGATATTCCGTAGGGCCTTACTTTGTTTAACAGTAGAAGACGTTACTCGAGCTGAAATTTATCGAGAAACAATGGCAGAGCGTGGTAATGTCTGTGTTCGTGTGAGCACAGTGGAATGATATAAGGCTAGTAGACGTCGAGCTACGTCATTGTGTGACAAACAAAGGAGTGGACTGCCATTGTCAGTGACTGACGAGTTTCCTTAGGCAAGAGTCACCGAACTGATTCGAAGCGAATAGAAATGAAACTTACTGGGTAATTTCTGGCACAATGTCAGAATTTTACAAAAGCACGTTAGTCACATTATTGCGTTGTCTGATTACAGGTTTGTGCTAGGTGGGTTCCAACGATGTTCACTCCTAAATAAAAGCCTGAGTGCTTGAAATTGGCCAGTGGCATTGGATACGACATGAAAGGCTGCCTTCTTGTAGCGTGCACGTTTTATACTTCTCGCATTCGCAATGTGCGTTGAGTCACTTGTTGACTCACAGACGATCAGTCACTAACAGCTTCCGTTTGGGAGAGTGGCACGTCCTTGCCGTACAGGAAAGAGCAGCTCTCTCTTATTGCAGGGCAAGGTCTTTGACTGGGGCTGGCCAAAAAAGAGCGCTAGGCTCGAACAGTTCGTTCGGTTCCCTCATGCAGCTTGAAACACAAAGGCAATCTCCCTTCGTCCCCCTGTCAAGATAACTCAGCGTAGTAGAACTATTCATATCCTTCTGTGTGGACGCATTCAGTGCGCTAGCGAGATTGCAGAAAGCTGCGTGTATTCGGGTTGCATTCACATGACTAGGAAATCCGATAGTATTGAAGTTAATTGTGTACCTATCGCGTTAGCCTTTATATGCGGACATGCCGTGCTTCATTTTGCTCTCGTTTTCAATAGTTACTACTTCAAAAAACGTGGGGCTGGTATCCTGACCTCAGTTAACCATCGGTAAATTCATGTGACTTACTAACTACTTCCCTCAATCGAAAGTATATTCCTAAACAGTTTGTAAAGTTATTTTTACGAAATTTTGTGATGTGACGTTTGGAAGGAATATTAAATGTTCTGACTCGGTGTTTGTTCGTGGCCATAAAGGCTAATTTGCATACCAGATCTGCTCATGTGGTATTTATATGTGTATTTACTGTGTATATTCATTTAATGTGTTCACTGAAGAAGCTCTTCTGATCATTAACGACAAAACAAAGTGTATAAAAGTCAACTGTGAAAGAATACATAGCATTAGATTTGGTGATAACATCGTGAGAGTTTCAGACTCAGAAAAGGAAACGAATAGGATAAGTCATGACAAGACACTGCTCAGCTTTGGAAATTAAAAGTGAACAAACGAGAAACCAAAGTAATGGTAGGTAGTGGTAGTACGGAAAAATATGGGAGAAAGGAAAACCAATATAAAAGTTTATGATGTGAAAATTGATCGGGAAAACAAATTCGGCACCTCGGAAGTATACACACAGAGGAAAATAGATGCATAATAGAAGAGAAGAACTGCATTGGCAAAACAGGCATTTGTGACTAAGAAAAACATTTTAACCAGCAACCATATGAGTACAGATGTCAGAAAATCCTTTGGAAAATCATTTGTATGGAGTACACTGCCCTATGGGAGTGAAAGCTGGACTTCGGACTGACTGAAAAGGTATCGACTTGAAACTACTAAAATGCGGATATAGTGGAAAATGACAAGAATGAGCTGGACGGAAAGGCAAGCCAACTTCGAAGTCTTGAGGATGGTCAACGAAGATTATTAAAGAAAATGAAAAGGAGGAAAATAAAATTCATTGGACGTGTCGTAGATACGACACCTTTATCATTAATATTCTTGGAGGGAAAGTGCTGGGAAAGAACCGAAGATGACGGCCCAAGATGAACTATTTGGAAGAAATCGAGAAGAGGGTAGGATGTGACAGTCACATCGAACTGAAACGAACAACCAAAAGAGAATGTCTGTATCGACTAGGTGTTACCCTTCACACGATTTTTGTGTATTAGAATATTTATATCATATGTTATATTGGGTGTCTCATGAATTTGGACTTCGTGAATTCATTATGTTACACTTCCCTTTTGTTCACAAGTTCTACCAAGTGTATCTTACCTCCATGTCTGGGTACTTAATCTTTGTTTCATGTGAAACACACTCCAGTTACATTGCGTGTGATTCAGGGGCTGCTTTGCACATGCTTGCCACGCTTGCATTTATTTTTCATAAGAGACTTGTGGAATTCCAGATAAGGCATCGGGAATGCAGTTCTTTGATGCATATGGTGGAAGAGACGACGCCATTTTAAATTACTTTTTACGCTACAGAATAAGCTCTCTGTTGTCAAGTTAGTTGGTACTGTAGGCAGTAGATGACAAACATATGTGCCCAGCACGACGTTTGCACCTAATTTTCTGGGTCATTGTTCAGCTTTTTTTACTTTCGAGTAACCGCCAAGCCTCGTCGCCCTCACGCCCTCTTCCTTCTCTCCTCGTCGTTGCGCTTTGCATAAATTTTGCCATCTTCGAACAAAATTTCCAATGACAGACAACTTTATTAGCGGGTCATGTTCAATGTCTGGGGGTATATTTTAGGGCCTAAACTGGATCCATCGTCTTGTATGGACACTCAGGTAGAGGTTAGAAGGTTTATAAGTATGTTTATAGAGCGTATAGTTTAGAAAGGAGTGGCACGCTTACAAAGACTGAAAATAAAACTTTTCCTCGCTACTTTGTGGCTTCAGATGGCGTTTCGGTTCAACATTATGAATCCGAAACAAAACACCAGTCCATGAAAATCGCCACAAAGACTCGTCATAGAAAAAAATTCAAAATCCAATCTTTGAATAGAAAGAGTTGGTTAGTCTCCCATCGGGCACCACGTGACGGAGAGGAGAATGCTCGCCAGATAAGGCGGGACCTGGGTAAAAAAAACACACGGGGCTGACCAAAAGTAGAGCAATGGGAGGGAAGGCAATCTGTCTAGGGCAGATCAAGTCTGAAATCAAATAGGCTCGGATGGAAGCTTTGAGGCTGCAGCCCCACCATTGCCCCCACTTATCCTGCGCAGCACTTGCGACACGGCGGCGGAAAACTCAAATTGCTAAAAATCCAAGGAGAATCATGATGTGCTGACCTATGTAAGAAACAAGTGTAGTTGATACCTGTGATAGCACATACATAAGAAACGTTTAAAATAGCAACATGGAGTAAAGAGGTCTGATACATAAGAAACAGAACTGGAACAAGAATTGCAAAGCTAACATCAGTGTTGCTACCGCCACTGAAATGAAGAAGAAATTACAAGAAATGATAGAGTTTCAGAATTATGTGATGATCTGTTGAGGAGTATCAGAAGAATGAAAAGGTGCTTCTGGTGACTTCATCTGGATTTGGAAAGCGTTACAGAACAGCAGTTACATCTTTTTCTTCTTCTTTCTCTTATTCTTTGGTAGCGCTACAGCTCTTGGTGAGCCTTGACTTCTTTAACAATTTTCATCGACAGTTCCTGATTGTTTGTTGCTCGTTTTCATCTCGGTCGTCAGCCCATCTTCTTCTTCGTCTCCCTTTTTGCCTAGGTGAATGGATCGTACCTCTCATCATTTTCTTTGAAATTATATCCTCTGCCATTCTCTCCATGTGCCCTAGCCATCATATTCGCTGTGATTTCACAAATTTTGTATTTTCCTTCCTTGTATTAATACTTGTAATTCGGCGTCGTAGCGTATTCTCTAGCGCTCATCCCCCCTTATTGGATCATAGAGTTTGCGCAGTATTTTCTGCTCAAAGGTTCTTACTGCATTTTTGTCACGGTCTGTCAACGTCCATACCTCTGTCCCGTAAGTGACTAGGGAGTTATACATTCGTAGTTTTGTTTTTCTTGTAAGAAGGCTGTTTCTGAAGAGTTGCACATTTGCAAAGTAAGCGCTGTTTTCTGCTTGTATTCTTTCTCATACAGCCTTTCCAATAGTGTTAGCATTTTTATTAGTGCTGCAAAGTAGTTAAAAGAGGGCACTCCTTTGAAGCATTTCCCATCGGTGTTTAGGTCTTTAGTAGTCCTTCTGGCCTTGTGCCATTACCATATACTTCATTTTGTTTCCATTTAGTATGAGGCCAGTTTTTAATGCTTCTGTTTCCACTGCCTGGTGTGTTTCTTGGAGGGTACTGATATTCCTTCCTACTATAGCGGTCACATCATCGTATGCACATACCTGGATAGTTTTCATAAATATCGTGCCTCTTTTTTTGATTTTATTTACTACATTATGCTGGGCTATATTGGATAGGACAGTGAAGAGACTTATATTGCTTCACGCCTTTATTAATGTCTTGTTGAAGCCCTTCGCTTTTGCTCTTGTGTCTGTCATTGATATTCTGATTAGTGTTGTTAATTTAATGCATATGCCTACTTCTTTCAATATTCTCTGTAGTTGTCACCGGTCTATGCTGTCAAATGCGTGTCTGAAGTCGGTGAATGGGAGTTGAAAATCTATATCATATTCACAGAACTTTTTCACCATCTGTCTTATAACAAATATTTGATCAGTTGTTCCTCTGTCTACGATTATATTTGATGAAACTCTTATCCCATGCGTCATTCTACTGGGCTTCTGTCACCAGGGAAACCCTCTGAGATCGTAACGTGTCAGAACTGTAATCGGGGTAGCCGTTATATCCTTAGTAGTGAATGGAAACTTATGTTTAATGTCGAAAGGTTGCGGTAAATTAAGCTGAGCCATCCGCCACGTAACGATATCAGCGTCTCTTCCAGTGATCTTCCCCCGCAGACGTCGTCATGCCCTCAGGTAGCGCATGGAAATTTCGTAACTTCGTGACGTTTCCACGACATAATAGACTAAATAATGTATCACACAACCTATTGATAACCTCTGAAGATGAAGACGGAGGAATAGTTGAAAGCTTCAGATTACATACAAATCTGACGTTACAAAAATTCGGTGAAGATTATACACACTATAGATAATCTACTTAGAAATTTGTCATGCCTTCTGTTGTAACCATTAGCAATCTTTCGGGGCAATGTTTTCATGAAACATACAGAGAAAAGTTGCATATGTTTTATAAGTAAATCGAAGGGGGAGAGGGAAAAAAAGGAAAGGAAGGGGAGGGGACCATTGCTGTCTGATGCAGCGAGACATCAGAGGCGACGAGTGAAAATGTGTACCGGGTCGAAAATCGAACCCGCGGTCTTCTGCTTACAAGCCAGATGGGGTAAAAATTGCGCCAGCCGGACTATCTCGGCACAGCTCACGGCCGATCCACATTCCGATCGAATACAAATGCGTGATGTCCGGCAGAAGACAGCACGCAATAATATAAACTGTATATATTTATTTTATCTTTCCATTACTCCTCTGTAGAGGACAGAAACACATATATTCACCTATGAATTCTTCGCCAACATTCAGCAACAATCCGTTCAATCAAAAATGGTTTCTAACTACCCATACCCCGAATAGAACAAGCAACAAGCATGGCTAAGTTTTGACTTTGCAACCGAGTTGATATCTGCACGGTATTACCACAACTTTCGTAGTTTTGTTTGCCAGGTGTCGTCTGCAGATTTCATTGAACGCTGCGTGGTGGTAAAAACTGAATGAGGGACGGCAAGGGCGGCCCAACTGTTCCCACTGTCGTTAAGGAATAAAACAGGCTCACACAGGTTTAAGACAAACTGAAGCGGCTGTGCCAAATAGCAAATAACAGTGCGTTACAAATAAGGAAAATGTAGCAAGACAATATCTTGAAGCGAAAATATTTTCATAACCACATCTTTGAGCAGAGGTAGAACACTGATATGTTTTCCGATGTTTCCAGATCTCGCGATTTACTTCAATTGAAGTCTCTGTTCCTGTTGCTTTAATTATTCACTACATTGTTGTCGACTGTCTCGTTTATTACTCTCAACCTATGTTGTTAATTCTTTGCTGGTTTATTTTGTGTATTCGTTAAACGTTTGTCTACAATCGGCACTACGTGCATCTACCATTGCACAACTAAAGATAATTGATAAACATTATATTTCTGACAGTTTTTGACATGTGCAGTATATGTAGCTATTTCTGTTAGCCCATGCTGTAAGTATTGTTTATGTTTTTACTGCAATTATGAAATGTCGCAAAATTTTCTTTTGCCTATGATGTTTGTGGAACAGGTGCTGGATAATGACCTTTGATCGAAACCATCGCACGCTAGAGAATAATTTAAATAGCATCTGAACAGTGTTGTGTAATGTCATTTGTAAATTTTATCGCAGGTGTACAACAATATGGCATAGCCTTTAGAGTCGTCTTATATTTCTATAGATTGTTTCATTATCTGACAGTTAGGGCCGTGAGCAGTGCGTCTCCTTCCCAGTTTGGCTGCAGTTCAAATAGCGGGCAACAAAGTCTGCTTTCGGCGCTTGACGAAGCGAACTTCGGTGTGTTAAATGTAAGTCCTCCGGTCAGCTCCAAAATCCTGAATCGCTAGATGTTGGAAGACTTTGGTTGTCTTTTTATTTTATTTTATTTTTTTCTCTTGGAGCCAACGTTAGCTCTACAATTTCACTTCTCTCTCCATTAAATTGAAGTTAAATTATTATAACTGAATAATATGTGGTTATTTGAATGGAAAATTTTGGACCACAATTGTATTACCCAATACTGTTAACTCCAATAACCCCACAATACCAGGTATTAATTTAATTCCAGTTGGAATTCTCAAGTCTACAAAGCAAAATGATTAATGATATGCAAAGGGCAGTTACAGTTCGCAATCATACTCTGTCTGCCTCTCGGTGTCGAAGTCTGCCCCCGGAATAAAAGTTCTGTGGCTCTGTAGCATTTCGGTGATCGTCGACTCTGAACAGTGTCCAAGTCGTGCATTAATTTCGATAAAAGTCCAGAAATTGATCTCTCAAAATAGAGTAGAAACGACCTTGGAGCTGGTTTACTGAGCTCTCAGGATGTAAAGTTACGACACACCAAACATTTTTCGGAGCCGCAGACAAGCGAGAAGTTAAAATAATCAAAGAATTAAACGTATCTTGTCCATTCATGAAATTATATTTTTCCTCAAATGATCTTCATATCTACATTTCAGGATACATCCTCCTCTTGTATGAGATGAAATGTTATCATACATCAAATTACATCCCATATTCAAAAAGGCACTTTTCAACAATACCGCTAATTACAATTCAGTCGCAGTTATACCATCCGATGCCTCTCTGCCATTACTAAATCATAGGTAAGTAAGTTCTTAGGGCACGTAATGTTCCACATTATATCCACAGAGTTTTTATATCGCGAGTCTCTCTCTCTCTCTCTCTCTCTCTCTCTCTCTCTCTCTCTCTCTCTCTCGCAGTCATAATAAACCTTTGATCCATATAGAGCACTTTCACAATGACTGACATTCGTATTTACATATCAAATGTGATATAAACAAACGTGATACTGCAGTAGCCCTCAAGCGGTGAATAAGAAATGAGAGAATGGAATTGCTTCCCGGAACGCCACATCTGGGAAAGCTCGACTGCCAAGTGCCAACTCTTATTTTAATCGACACAATCCTGGAAGACTAGCGTGCCGGTGATGAGGATGAAATGATGAGGTCAACACATCACCCTGTCCATGGACGGAGAATATCTCCAACCGGGGTCGGGAATCGAACCCAGGCCCGCTGCACGGGAGGCAAGCACGTTACCACTCAGCTAAGCAGGCGGACCATGCGGAAGAACCCAGGCTCGATTCGATGTACTGTATAGGCATCTCGTTGGTGGGAGGATTGGAACTGGGTGCAGTGAGGCCTCCTGAATCCAATTAAGCAGCTGCTTGAGCGAGAAGAGGCGACAGCAGGTCAGCTAACCAACAACGACGAAGAGTGCGGTGTGCCCACGCCACGCCCTCACCCCACACCATACATCTCGAAGGCGTCACTGGCTGTGTTGACCTGCGACTCCGTCTGGCCTGACTGACCAATATGTGGTCAGAACACCTTTCCAACGCTACCTAGCTGAAAGTAATGAGTGGTATGAAGAAACAAGCAGTCTTGGTAGCAGTGTTAAAATATTTTGTTATTTCCCAAAGACGCGTTTCATCTTTATTTAGGTATCTTCAGATTGCCTGATATTTGGTGCGATGGGTACATGAAATACCACGCATAAAATGCTGAGATAGCCATCGCTGTCTACTGTATTACTGTGTTGTGCTTCGCCTTGTTTCCTACCGTTTCCTTTCCCTGTGGCAAATGTGCATTATCGTTGCAGTTATGGTCTTCATAAAACATGTCATCTCACGAAATTGTGGTTTCAGTTTCGAGTAAGAACAATATTTAGGCGATTTTTACCTCGGTGCCAGACTTCTGCTTTCGCGGAAGCGTGAAGCACAGATGTAGTGCGCGCACTGACGGCGTTAATTGTTTTCGCCACGCAGCTCCTCAGTCTGAGGCCGTCTCAAGCACCAACACCCTCTGGCAATCGGCCAACTTCCACTCAGCACCCTGTTCGGCAGTGTTGGTCATCTTGTGGAATGGAAATTGTTGTGACCAGGAGAAACTGCTTTCTTCTGGTAACAACTGTAGGTTATTTGATTGCTCTGGGAGAAGGCTTGTCAAACCAGAACACATGAAATATCAGCTAGATTTACTTAACTTCGATACACATGTCACAGAAGTATTGGATAATTTGCAACTGTCACTGGATGCTCTAATTAACAAACTGTTCTCTTGAGGTACTGTTTTCCACATGTAAAGCAACAGATCCACTAGGAACTTTGACTGTCACTTCGGTCCTATCCTATGATGGGGTCACAAGCTGGACTGAGCTTTGCATGCTCAACGCTATATTGATCTCAGTGCGAGGGCGCTGCTATTGCTGAGAGGGAGGCGCGGTTTTCTGGAGCGCCTCCCGTACGTCGTTGTTTATCGCAGCTAGTCCTCACTAGTGTTGTCCTATCCAATCGCGTTGCTGACACTGATGTAGCACCACGACCTCTGGGACGATAGCACAGGAATTACAACTCTTTGTAAACTACCAGTTTCATTGAAAGACCAAAAACAAATATGCCTCCCCTTATCGAAAGCCATTCATATTTTTCTTCACTGCAGTTTGTGACGCCGGAAATGCATATCCTCCTATTTCCATCTATTGTACTATAAATTTTTTTCCTTATTTTGTTACCTGAAGATACGACATTTCTGTGTCTTTATACACTCCTGGAAATGGAAAAAAGAACACATTGACACCGGTGTGTCAGACCCACCATACTTGCTACGGACACTGCGAGAGGGCTGTACAACCAATGATCACACGCACGGCACAGCGGACACACCAGGAACCGCGGTGTTGGCCGTCGAATGGAGCTAGCTGCGCAGCATTTGAGCACCGCCGCCGTCAGTGACAGCCAGTTTGCTTACGGAGCTCCATCGCAGTCGTTAACACTGGTAGCATGCCGCGACAGCGTGGACGTGAACCGTATGTGCAGTTGACGGACTTTGAGCGAGGGCGTATAGTGGGCATGCGGGAGGCCGGGTGGACGTACCGCCGAATTGCTCAACACGTGGGGCGTGAGGTCTCCACAGTACATCGATGTTGTCGCCAGTGGTCGGCGGAAGGTGCACGTGCCCGTCGACCTGGGACCGGACCGCAGCGACGCACGGATGCACGCCAAGACCGTAGGATCCTACACAGTGCCGTAGGGGACCGCACCGCCACTTCCCAGCAAATTAGGGACACTGTTGCTCCTGGGGTATCGGCGAGGACCATTCGCAACCTTCTCCATGAAGCTGGGCTACGGTCCCGCACACCGTTAGGCCGTCTTCTGCTCACGCCCCAACATCGTGCAGCCCGCCTCCAGTGGTGTCGCGACAGGCGTGAATGGAGGGACGAATGGAGACGTGTCGTCTTCAGCGATGAGAGTCGCTTCTGCCTTGGTGCCAATGATGGTCGTATGCGTGTTTGGCGCCGTGCAGGTGAGCGCCACAATCAGGACTGCATACGACCGAGGCACACAGGGCCAACACCCGGCATCATGGTGTGGGGAGCGATCTCCTACACTGGCCGTACACCACTGGTGATCGTCGAGGGGACACTGAATAGTGCACGGTACATCCAAACCGTCATCGAACCCATCGTTCTACCATTCCTAGACCGGCAAGGGAACTTGCTGTTCCAACAGGACAATGCACGTCCGCATGTATCCCGTGCCACCCAACGTGCTCTAGAAGGTGTAAGTCAACTACCCTGGCCAGCAAGATCTCCGGATCTGTCCCCCATTGAGCATGTTTGGGACTGGATGAAGCGTCGTCTCACGCGGTCTGCACGTCCAGCACGAAAGCTGGTCCAACTGAGGCGCCAGGTTGAAATGGCATGGCAAGCCGTTCCACAGGACTACATCCAGCATCTCTACGATCGTCTCCATGGGAGAATAGCAGCCTGCATTGCTGCGAAAGGTGGATATACACTGTACTAGTGCCGACATTGTGCATGCTCTGTTGCCTGTGTCTATGTGCCTGTGGTTCTGTCAGTGTGATCATGTGATGTATCTGACCCCAGGAATGTGTCAATAAAGTTTCCCCTTCCTGGGACAATGAATTCACGGTGTTCTTATTTCAATTTCCAGGAGTGTATATTGGAATTGTTTCACTATTTATATATATATATATATATATATATATATATATATATATATATATATTTATGTTGGTTTGTTTCGTAAATACTATTTGTATTTTTACGCTGGGTCTTGCCTAGGGAAAACTATGCTATCGAACGAATACATCGATAGGTCGTGTGGAGAACCAAAGTGTTTAGGATCTTTGGTAGTGTGAACTCGGCCGCGTGGAGCGCGGGAAGAGGGAGTCTGGCTGGAGTAGTGCAGTGGAGCAGGTGTGTTGTGTGGCGCTCCCGCGAGTTGCCGCGTTTTCGGGGTTTGGCAGCATGTAATTGCGCTCGAATTGCTAGCCGGCCGCGGTGGTCTAGCGGTTCTAGCACTGCAGTCCGGAACCGCGGGACTGCTACGGTCGCAGGTTCGAATCCTGCCTCGGGCATGGGTGTGTGTGATGTCCTTAGGTTAGTTAGGTTTAAGTAGTTCTAAGTTGTAGGGGACTTATGACCTAAGATGTTGAGTCCCATGGTGCTCAGAGCCATTTGAACCATTTTTCGAATTGCTATGATAGTTTCTGACACGGTGCCGCGGACGGGAAGCATTAGCTGGCGCACATCAAGAGCTCGTTTCGCCTGGTGACCGTGTCGAGAAGAAGGCGCGCCAACATCCAGCTTCTGCAACAGCGACGGCCGACAATGAGTGACTGTCGTCACCCGCTCGACCGACGACTGCAAACCTTCAATCAACCAACAAGGACGACTGGAAGCACGTAAAGTTTTAGTACTGTATGGCAGGCCTCAGCTTTTAAAATTGTGGCATCACAAAATTACAGGAACTTAGCATGAACCTTTGTTGCTCATGGTCCCCATTGCATTACCAAGCAGGGTCCCTTCCTTTTCCGAAATGAACCCGAGTGTCGTTGAAATTCAGACGCTTTAATTTCAAAGTTCAGTTAAGGTATTCATAGCTGGCTACAATATTTAGATTACACAAGCACAAATTAAGAGTGCGAGTTTTGTTAGCATATTTTAGCTTACCTGTGACTGCAGATCAGCTTGGTACGTACTAAATTTTACTACTGTTAACTGTTCAGAATCATTTAATTCAACTTCAAAGTTAAATCTCTTTTTTCTAAATTGCGTAGATTGAAGTAGCTTTTGAAATGATTGTTGAGGTAGCCCAAGACTAACTTTATTTTACTGAATTTCGTAGTGCTTCAGAAACAAAGTTCACTATTAATTTCAGTCACTAAATTAACTTTCAATTTTCCGGTTTTATTAATGCTTTTGCTAAATTAAGTCAGAGTGTAGCGAAATTTATTACTTCTGACAAACTTTCAGTTTTCACACAACACGTGTCAACCTTTAGTTGCCACGCTTTTAGTGCTAATTATATGTGCAATAACCTTTCTTTTTTAGTTATCATAGTAGTTGTCCATAGGACTGGCGACCGTAATTTTCCCCAAATCTCAAATATCTAATTAACGCCGATTACTTGTTAACGTGACGACCGCACATTTACTTTCTTTATTAATTTTACCATTTTCTCAAAATTAATTTCCACCAATTTCATTTGCATTTTTCCTTTCATTTAGATGTAACCCTTTCCTCCCACTTTACCGACAGATTAACTTCGGTGACGATTGCTTTTCCCAAATTCCCATTAGGGACACGCAGTTTAATTTTTCACTGTCATTAAGGTCGATAAGTGAGGGTGAGGTTACAAGTTAAAATTCGAGACGCTTTTCACTGTGTAAAAGAACGAATTATCTCTCTTGAATGATAAATTTTCTCTGTTAAGAGGCATAAGAATTCCTATCTGGAAATCTTCTGTCCACTGATGGTGGAGATGTGGCCTCCTTCTTGTGCTACAGATATTTCTATGCCAGAATAAATTACATTAAGAACGGACGGAGGGTGAAGCCACAAATTAGAAACATGACGAAACTGAAATTCCGATCTTAGTCGCAATTGGGCACTGAAATAAATTCAACGTTGACAAGTGAAAATGTGTACCGGACCGGGACTCAAAACCGGTTTTCCCGTTCCACGTCAGTGGTCGTCTTAACCGCTTCGGATATGCCAGCACGTCTCATGTCCAACCCAAATTCTCAACTTGTCCCACATGACTTACGTAATGACCCCTGTCCATTATCCTCACTGCTCACAGAGTCACGCTGATTCCCGCAAGAATTCGGACGAGGCGTGCATCTGCGCTGAATGATCATTCATTACCATCAAGGCGAGTCTGGTTATATCTGTGGTATCTCTTCTTTCGGACGTGTTTGAAAGAACAGATACCACACATATAAACAAGTAACAGACAAGCAGTTAAAGGAATCAGTACATTATGATCGTCATAAACAGACTCAATGGAGATAGACTTGTCACACTATGGAACGTAGTCAACCCACAATTATGGATTACTAGTCGCTAAGCCGTTCTTCCTTGTGAAATATTCAAACACTATAAAGTATCGAATAATAGAACGTCCAGTTCCTGGAGAGCGGTACTCCGTGAAACGAGGTGGACTGTTGGAAGAATTTAGTTTGGCATGAGTAGGATTGGCTACGGATGCAAACGGAGGCATCAGCGTATTTGAATGCATGATACTGGCAACTCGCAGCTTAAGCCACGTACCTGCCTAATGAATACGAACAGGGTAGCCAGGAGCATACCATCGCGAACCGACCTAACTGATACGGATCTGATTTGTGCAAGAAGACAGACAATGTCAAATAAATACGACGGCAATTTCAGCACTATAACGAAATGACGCTTCCTAAGGCCTGCAACTGAAGGTGAGACGATCTCTAGTCCGTAACGGAATGGGCCTGGAAAGCGTCTCTCCGCGGTTTTATGGACTCGCATACAGCGCACCAGTGTGCCTACTCCGAGAGAATTCTATAGCCAACTTTACTGGGCGGTGGTAGTTACGACAGTTCTTACATCTTCTGCCTGGCGGCGCAGCCGGGCCTCCTGGTCTTAAATCTCTGTTGGTCCATCATGGCCAAGGGACATCGACTGGTTAAGTAATTGCCACTGTCAGTAAAGTTCACCAGCAACCACGTACTTTAAGATATTATTTTATTTTATTGTGAAGGCTACCAGTTTCGGCATTTCATTATGCCATCTTCAGAAACATCTTCGAATGAATCAATAGTGTAACGACTGATTTCACGATATCCAGAGATTTATGGCGTTATACGACAAGTTCGTTTCTTTGGATAAATGCGTATGGGGCCTGAAGATAGCATAATAAAATGCCGAAACGGGTAGCCTTCACAGTAAAATAAGATAATTTTTTAAAATACACGGCTGTTGGTGAATTTGACATTGAGAATCCTGGTGTTAAGGTTGACTGATTTGTCATGGCGCCAGGTCAACGACCGTGGCAGAATAACCGTCTACATACGGGATGGCGTGTCTGTGGGCAAGCTGCGTGGATTGGCCGCGCGGTTTGAGGCGTGATGTACAGACTGCGCGGCCCTTCCCTCCGGAGGTTCGAGTCCTCCCTCGGGCATATTGTTCTTAGCATAAGTTAGTTTAAGTAGTGTGTAAGTCTAGGGACCGATAACCTCAGCAGTTTGGTCTCTTAGGAATTCACACACATTTGAACATTTTCTATGGGCGAAATTTGAACGCAGTGAACCCGAGGCTAACAGAGTGCGCTATGTTGTGAAAACTATTGGAGCCTCCCATCCGATGGACCTTTACCTAGGCAACACATCGGTGGTTTCAGGAAGCTGAGCAAAAAATGATAATAGTGTATAAATTTGCGGGTAAAGTTTACCAACTTGTCAGTGAACTACACAACAGGTTGTAACCTCCCCCTGACTTATCGACCTTAATGACAGTGAAAAATTAAACCGCGTGTACCTAATGGAAATTTGGGAAAAGCAATCGTCACCGAAGTTAAACTGTCGGTAAAGAGGGAGGAAAGGGTTACATCTAAATGAAAGGAAAAATGCTAATGCAACTGGTGGAAATTAATTTTGAAAAAGGGTAAAGTTAATAAAGAAAGTAAATGTGCGGCCGTTACGTTAATAGTTAACTAGCGGTAATTAGACATTTGAGATTTGGGGGAAATTACGGTCGCCAGTCCTAAGGACAATTACTATAGTAACTGAAAAAGAAAGATTATTACACATATAATTAGCACTAGAAGCGTGGCAACTGAAGGTTGACACGTGTAGTGTGAAAACTGAAAGTTTGTCAGAAGTAATTAATTTCGCTACACTCTGACTTAATTTAGCAAAAGAATTAATAAAACCGGAAAATCGAAAGTTAATTTAGTGACTGAAGTTAATAGTGAGCATTCTTTCTGAAGCACATCGAAATTCAGTAAAATACGGTTAGTCTTGAACTACCTCAACAATCATTTCAAAAGCTACTTGAATCTACGAAATTTAGGAGTACGAGATTTAACTTCGAACTTGAATTAAATGATTCTGAACAATTAACAATAGTAAAATTTAGTATGTACCAAGCTGAGCTGCAGTCACAGGTAAGCTAAAATACGGTAACAAAACTCGCACTCTTAATTTGTACTTGTGTAATCTGAATATTGTAGCCAGCTCTGAATACCTTAACTGAACTTTGAAATTAAAGCAGTGAAATAAAATGATGCTGGCGTTTGAATTTCAATGACACTCGGGCTCATTCCGGAAAAGGAAGGGACCCTGCTTGGCAATGCAATTGGGACAATGAACAACAAAGGTTCATGCTAAGTTGCTGTAATTTTGTGATTTGAACAGTTTTAAAAAGCTGAGGTCTGCCATACAGTTCTAAAACTTTACGTGCTTCCAGTCTTCCTTGTTGGTTGATTGAAGGTTTGAAACCGTCGATCGAGGAGGTGGCGACAGTCACTCATTGTCGGCCGTCGCTGTTGCAGAAGCTGGATGTTGGCGCGCCTTCTTCTCGACACGGTCACCAGACGAAACGGGCTCTTGATGTGCGCCAGCTAATGCTTCCCGTCCGCGACACCGTGTCAGAAACTATCATCGCAAGTCGAGCGCAATTACATGCTGCCAAACCCCGAAATCACGGCAACTCGCGGGAGCTTCACACAACACATCTGCTCCACTCGCTACTCCCGCCAGACTCCCCCAGCCCGCGCTCCACGCGGCAGAGTTAACACTACCAAAGATCCTACACACTTTGATTCTTCACACGACCTATCGATGTAATCGTTCGATAGTAGTTTTCCCTAGGTAAGACCCAGCGTAAAAATACAAATAATATTTACGAAACAAACCCATTATACATCGACATAAATGCATAAATATATATATACAAATAGTAAAACAATTACAATATGCAAAGACACAGAAACGTCATATATTCAGGTAACAAAAATAAGGAAAAAAATTATAGTACAATAGATGGAAATAGGAGGATATGCATTTCCGGCGTTACAAGGTCCCTCATTACTCCCCAAGGAATCGTGATTAAGTATACTGTCACATATGGTTACGATCCGAGCACACTTCCTGGACCGATCCAATATTCCACTTGTCGAGTGGTCACAACCCTTTCTTTCCTTCCCTTTTTCTTTTGAATCCGCAGTCTTCAGACTGGTTTCATGCGGCCCGCCACGAATTCCTCTCCTGTCTCACATCTTCATCTCAGAGTAGCACATCCAACCTACGTCCTCAATTATTTGCCGTATGTATTTCAATCTATGTCTTCCTCTACAATTTTTGCCCTCTACAGCTACCTCTAGTACCATGTAAGTCATTCCCTGGTGTCTTAACAGAAATCCTATTTTCGTCCCTTCAACTTGTCAAGTTTTCCACATATTCCTCACCTCTCCGATTCTGCGCCGAATCTCCTCATTCCTTGTCTTATAAGTCCAGCTAATTTTCAACATTAGTGTGTAGCACCATATCTCAAATGCTTCGGTTCTCCTCTGTACCGGTTATCCCATAGTACGTGTTTCGCTACCATACAATACAGTGCTCCAAACGTACATTTCTTCCCCAAATTAAGGGGCTCCGGAACGCCCTATACTTGCAATGTTAAAATAACGCTTATAAATTACATCTTTCCTCACAAAGTATTTGAGGTAGGAAGTTGAACTTTTTACAGATTATTTATTGGAATATGGGCTACAACTTAACACAGGAATTTTACAAAATTTTAGTTCAGTTATTAAAGATGAATTTTTTTCAATTGTAATGAAAATTCACAACATTTTTTCGCAATTTTTTATTTATATATTCAAAAACATACAGTTTTTTGGAAAAAGGCTGTGTTAAATTATGCAGAAGGTACTGTGTAACATTTACTGAAAGTTTGAAACAAATATGTTTGGAAGATCCTTAGAAAACATGTAATTAGTATGAGAAAATAAAAGTTTTGGGAATCGAGCGACAAAGATTGGATTAACTTTTTAGTGCATTCCAGGTCCATAGGATGGATTATTTTCATCCTCTGCAAACTCCTCCTCCAGCTTCCTCTTGTTCCTCCTCCTGTTTACTCTTGCTTGTACTTCTAGACTCTTTACAGCCCTGTCTGCAGCCCGAAGGCGTTCCTTGTCTAAAGCAAGCATCGCTCGTACCATGTTAGAACCTATCTTCATTCCCATATTTCTAAATACCTTGCACCTTACAATGTTGCCATCATTGAAAGTCGCAACAGCAACTTTACTTTTACTCATTATTATACTTCAACAAAACAGAGACTCAAGAAACAGAATTAATTACGAATATTTTCGAGATAGCGACAGAGTAAATAAACATGAAACAATCGACAATCACACCAGCGATATATATTGAACCATCACAGGTTAGCCACAACACATACTTTATCTCACATCACTAAAATGTACCTGATGAACACGGACGTTAATAATAACACCATTTGACAGCAGTTTAACAGCACCACAGTGGGTCACGCCCATGTAGAACACATTTCAAAAAAAATTTAAAAATAGTTGTAGTCTTCGGAATTGAATAAATTATATATCTATTAAAAGGTAATAGTCTGCAGATTCAGAAAACGAAAAAAAGTAAAAATTGGACTTCCCATGATTTTGAGCCTTTCCGGAGCCCCTTAAGGCTTATGTTTGATTATTATTGACCAGGAATGCCCATTCTGCAAGTGCTAGTCTGCTTTTGATGTTGTTCTCGCTCCGTCCATCATTGGTTATTTTGCCGCCTAGGTAGCAGAATTCTTTAACTTCATCGACTGTTCATTCCATTCAGGAGATCGTGTAACACTTCTTCATTTTCACTCAGAATAGAAATGTCATCAACGAATCGTATCATTGATATCGTTTCATCTTGAATTTTGATTCCACTGCTGATCTTCTCTTCATTTCCATCATTGCTTCTTCGCTGCACAGATTTAACAGCAAGGGTGGAAGAATACATTCCTCTCTTACATTAATTTTTTATCGGAGCACTTCGTTCTTGGTCGTCCAGTTTTATTATTCCCTTTGGCTCTTGTAAATATTGTATATTACCCGTCTCTCCCTACAGCTTACCCCTATTTTTCTTAGAATTTCAAGCATCTTGCACCATTTTACATTTTCGAACGTTCTTTCCAGGTCGACAACCTTTATGCTGACACAATCCATGATTCCCGCACAGGGAGCCAAATATTAAAGCTCGCGATAAACGGAAAAATTGGGTTCGAGACTCGATCCGGAAAAAAATTTTCATGTCTCGCAAACAGCTGATATCAGTGCATGATGTTTACCAAAGCTGTAATCCTCAGTTTCTGCTGCTTCAGATACACGGTATAAAGACAGACATCGTAACCACCAGTGATGTATCCATGTCTCGACAGGCATTCCCTATGCGGGAATTACGAATTATGTGAGCGTAAAGGTTATGACTACATGACATATGGAAGGTTAAATCGGTCCAGGAGGCGTGTTAGGATAACGGAAGTAGTTAAGGTAACTACTGCCCATAAAGGTGATTTGATTTTAACTCCCGGCCCGACACAAATTTTCATGAGTTGCAAGCAGCTGACGTCATTACATAGGTTCATTACATAGGTGCAGGATGCGAAATAACATTGACGATAATAGAAACTGCAACACCAAAAAGTAAATAAACTAGAGTAATGAAATTTTGGGAATACATTTGCGCAGGAAAAATATTTAAATGATTAACATTGCAAGACCACAGGTCAATGTAGGAGTGAATAAGGCACTGCAAATGTTAAATGCTGGCACACTAATAGCCGGTGTAACCGCCAGACTGTTGAAAGCAAGCGTGCAAACGTGCATGCATTGTGTTGTACAGGTGTCAGGCATTAGTTTTTGGGATGTACTTCCATGTCCGTTGCAATTGATCAGTCAGCACAGGAACGGTTAATGCTAGTTGTGGATGACGCTGCAGTTGTAGTCTGATGGTGTCGCATATGTGCTAGACTGGAGACAGATTAGCTTATGGAGCAAGCCAATGCAACACTACGCCAATCTTTAGAACATGTTGGTTCACAACAGTGGTTTGTGGGCGAGCGTTAGCCTGTTGGGAAACACCTCGTGGGACGCTGTTAATGAATGGCCGTACGATATGTCAAATCACCAGAATGACGTTCAATTTCACGGCCAGGTTGATGGGATAACCACGAGACTGCTACTGCTGGCGTACTACATCGAGCTCCAGAGTACAACTCCAGGTGTAGGTTCAGTGTGTTTACCACGCAGACAGGTTCGGGGAAGTGGCAACAAGACGACTATTCACGTTGGTATGTAGACTGTATGAGTCTGTCGACATACCTTCAGAAAAATATCATCCACGCACTTCCAGAGACTACAATGGCTGACAAGTGCGAGAATTATCGTACAATCGGCTTAGCAGCTCATGCATCGAAGTTATTGGGAGGAATAATGTACAGAAGAATGGAAAATAAAATTCAGGAAGTGTTGGATGACGATCAGTTTGGCTTTAGGAAAGGCACCAGAGAGGCAATTCTGACGTTGCGATTGATAATGGAAGCAAGACTAAAGAAAAAAAAAAAAACAAACAAGACACGTTCATAGGATTTGTCGACGTGGAGAAGCGTTAGACAATGTAAAATGGCGCAAGATACTTGAAATTCTGAGGAAAATAGTGGTAAGCTATAGGGAGGGACGGGTAATATACAATATGTACAAGAGCCAAAGGGAATAATAAGACTGCACGACCAAGAACGGAGTGCTGGGATAAAAAAAGAATGTAAAACAGGAATGTATTCTTCCACCCTTGTTGTTCAATCTGTGCATCGATGAAGCAATGATGTAAATAAGAGAAAGGTTCAGCAGTGGAATCAAAATTCAAGATGAAACTATATCAATGATAAGATTCGTTGATGACATTGCTGTACTGAGTGAAAGTAAGGAAGAATTACATGATCTACAGAATATAATGAACAGTCTAATGAGTACAGAACATGGACTGAGAGTAAATCGAAGAAAGACGAAGGTAAAGACATGTAGTGGAAATGAGAACAACGAGAAACTCAACATGAGGATTTCTGGAACCTAGGCTGTAAAATAACCACTGAAGGACGGAGCAAGGAGGACATCAAAAGCAGAGTAGCAATGGTAAGAAGGGCATTCCTGGTCAAGAGTACTAATATCAAATATCAGCCTTAATTTGAGGACGAAATTTTTGAGAACGTTATGTTTGGAGGACAGCATTGTATGGTAGTGGAACATGGACTTTGGGAAAAGAGGTTCTGTGCAGAATCGGAGAGGAAAGCAATATGTGGAAAACACTGACAATGAGAAGGGACAGGACGATAGGGCATCTGTGAAGACATCAGTGAATGACTTTCATGGTAGTAGAGTGAGCTGTAGAGGAAGATTGGAGTACATACAGCAGATAACTGAGGACATAGGCTGGAAGTGCTACTGTGACATGAAGGGGTTGGCACAGGAGAGAAACTCGTGGCGGCCCATATCAAACCAGAAGAAAATGAAAGAAAAAAGAAAAAAGGTTGTTGCAGGTCTGAAGTGGCCTCTATCTAACAAACACACGGCCATTACTAGCACTGAAGCAGAACCAGGTTTCATCAGAAAACACTACTAACCTCTACCCTGTCCTTCAATGCAGCTACACTCTTGGCCATCAAAATTGCTACACCACGAAGATGACGTGCTACAGACGCGACATTTAACCGACAGGAAGAAGATGCTGTGATATGCAAATGATTAGCTTTTCAGAGCATTCACACAAGGTTGGCGCCGGTGGCGACACCTACAACGTGCTGACATGAGGAAAGTTTCCAACCGATTTTTCATATACAAACAGCAGTTGACCGGCGTTGCCTGCTGAAACGTTATAGTGACGCCTCGAGTAAGGAGGAGAAATGCGTACCATCACGTTTCCGACTTTGATAAAGGTCGGATTGTAGCCTATCGCGATTGCGGTTTATCGTATCGCGACATTGCTGCTCGAGTTGGTCGAGATGCAATGACTGTTAGCAGAATATGGAATCGGTGGGTTCAGGAGGGTAATGCGGAACGCCGTGCTGGATCCCAACGTTCTCGTATCACTAGCAGTCGAGATGACGGGCATCTTATCCGCATGGCTGTAACGGATCGTGCAGCCACGTCTCGATCCCTGAGTCAACAGATGGGGACGTTTGCAAGACAACAACTATTTGCACGAACAGTTCGACGACGTTTGCAGCAGCATGGACTATCAGCTCGGGGACCATGGCTGCGGTTACCCTTGACGCTGCGTCACAGACAGGAGCATCTGCGATGGTGTACTCAAAGACGAACCTGAGTACACGAATGGCAAAACGTTATTTTTTCGAATGAATCCAGGTTCTGTTTACAGCATCATGATGGTCGCAACCGTGTTTGGAAAAATCGCGGTGAACGCACTTTGGATGCGTGTATTCGTCATCGCCGTACTGGCGTATCACCCAGCGTGATGGAATGGGGTGCCATTGGTTACAGGTGTCGGTCACCTCTCGTTCGCATTGACGGCACTTTGAACAGTGGACGTTACATTTCAGATGTCCTACGACTCGTGGCTCTACCCTTCATTCTATCCCTGCGAAACACTACATTTCAGCAGGATAATGCACGACCGCATATTGCAGATCCTGCACGGCCCTTCTGGATACATAAAATGTTCGACTGCTGCCCTGGCCAGCACATTCTCCAGATCTCTCACCAATCGAAACCGTCTGGTCAATGGTGGCCGAGCAACTGGCTGGTCACAATACGCCAGTCACTACTCTTGATGAACTGTGGTATCGTGTTGAAGCTGCATGGGCAGCTGTACCTGTACACGCCATCCAAGCTCTGTTTCACTCAATGCCCTGGCATTTCAAGGCCGTTATTACTGCCAGAGGTGGTTGTTCTGGGTACTGATTTCTCAGGGTCTATGCACCCCAATTGCGTGAAAATGTAATCACATGTCAGTTCTAGAATAATATATTTGTCCAATGAATACCCATTTATCATCTACATTTCTTCTTGGTGTAGCAATTGTAATGGCCAGTAGTGTAGATACCACCGGAGTTGCAAATGGCGGTGGTCTGGGGTCAGTGGAATGCACTCTACAGGGCGTCAGGCTTGAAGCTCTCCTTGAAGCAACCGGTTCTTAAAGAGTTCGATGTTTCACTGTGGCGCCAGCTGCGTGTTGCTGCTGCACATGCAGTACGGTGCGCCAGGGCCATACGCCAACACGATGGTCTTCTCTCTCTGTAGCGCCACATGACCGTCCGAAGCATGGTCTCCTTGCGACTGTACGTTCTCGTGAACACCGCTGCTGGTAGTCATGTACAGCCAAGGCTTTCTGTAATATCGTATAAGGAACATCACTGTCCTCGTAGCCCTGTTGCATGACGTCGTTCAAATTCAGTGAGGTGTTGATAATGTAGTCTTTGTCGCCTTAAAAGCATTCTTGACTAACATCACCTCTCCACATCTAACCTCGTTGGTGACAAAGTTCACGATCGTTCCAGAGTGTAATTAAAGCAAACCTGATCTGATTGAATTTTCTCATTTTGAGAGTCATGGGTGATCTTTTTTTAATCATTAAAAGAAAAACAGACAACAGCCAAGAACGCGTAAAATATTTCATTATTTATGATAATCAGTTTCAACATACATTTGCCGTCATTTTCAGGCCTTAAAACTCTTTTCGTTGTAAAACGTGTGCGAGGTGCCAGGGGTAGCAGTGTATTTAACACTAAATTCTCCTAGAATCTTCGTATGGAAATGATGCTTTTCTAACTCCTACATGGATTAAGAAGAAATGCGAACTGACTGTAATCGACCCTGCAAGTGGAGTAGAAAAGAGTTTAGCACCTGCAATAATGTAATTGGATAGAAATTAAGAAAAGTTTCATTAACGTAGTGATAAAGAAAAGGGTTGCTCTACCGATTAACAGAATGAAAGTTCTGTCCAAAACAACAATTTGATTTATTATGACTAAACTCAAAATAGTAAACAAAACACATGAAAAATTTACAATACATAAAATTGGATACTCAAATAAATGGTGTGAAGGTGAGGTTTTCCATAAACTAGATTGTGACATTTATGACCAAGTGGTATGTGGAGCCAATTCCTTGCAATTCAAATCTTAAGAGAAACACCCAGCCAACCCAACGTTAATTGCTGCTACAGTAGTGAGAACTCAGACAATGAACACCCAAGACAGAACAAAGTTAGAAAAGACGAACAGGCACGCTCTGCTGAGCTCTGATTATCACAACTGCGCCTCTGAGGGAGACGAAGAAGGCTCGCCACACAATCACTAACAGTACAGTGACTGATTTTAACAAGCGAAGTCACACAGTAACTCCGATACTGTCAACTTTAGCCAAAACTGCCCAAGACAGACAACATAGGCCGCTTGTACGCAGAACGCTCAATCGCCAACTGTACTCAGAAAGTTACGTTGAAGTCGAAACTTCAGCAACTTCGTTAAACAGTTACAATCAAATAAAAGTATATTAGACAGCCAACGGAATGCAGGCTGTCCAGAGCAGCGAGAGCTCAGTCTTGTAACCTATTCCGACGGAAAGGCGAGAGCCGACTCCCACAAGAGCACCCATACAAACCGAACACAGAACATTCCCGCCACCACGACAGTGGCCGTGGTTGAACGTTCCAATCAGCAACTCGAAAACCGGCGGAAAATTCCACTCTATTCCACTCAACTTCTGCGCCGATTTTGCTGCGTCACGGAGCTATGCCCTGAGCAAGCCAATCACAGTTACGATTTTGCAGAAAACGCGGGAATTTGCCCGCCAAGACTGCCTGGGAACACAAGTCTTTCCCACGCCTCGCTGGTAGCCCGCCAGAAAGTGTTTTCACTAAGTTTCTGCGAAGTAACGGAATCTCTAGCCCAGCCGCTCCTTCAGGCCCCTGCAGGCGTGTCTCCGCCGCTCTTATGACAATGTTGGCGTCTGGAAAGCATTCACTTGACTCCCTCACACCCGTCGGCTTAAACCTTTCAAGATCAGCAGAGCCCGCCTGTCACCAGACCACCCGGGTGACGAGATGCTGCGTGGGAAGTCCGCGTGTGAAGGAATAGTGACTTTTCACTGCATGCAACTAGAGAGGAAGATCGAATTACTCAGACTAAGATAGAAATATGAGAGGGGGCTCATGCCACCTCTCACGTGTTCATTTCATTCATTCATGACAAACCTTTTATGATGTGTTGAGTTTTATCCACCTGACATCTTGAGCGTGTGGTGAAGTGTAAAATGAACTTGTTAAAAAAAAAACACACACACAAAAAGTTTTAAGACCTGAAGACGACAGAAAATGTCTGTTGAAACCGGTTGTGTTACATAAAGAAATATTTTATGCGATCTTGGCTGTTGGATGGTTCTTTACAAACGGATTTGCGTCCTCATAGTTGCATTGCTGGTACCACTCTTATGCGACTGGCTGAATAGACATAATCTTTCAGATGTAGAAAAACGCCTACAAACAATCGTTTATAGTTCACAACTCCTTCTTACTGTTACAATTTTTTCTCTCAGTGAATTTCGTAATAAGTATCCTGTGTCTCCTGTGTTCATCCGTGATCGAAACATGATTATTACGTGATTAAACACTCTTTCTTAGCAAGGGACTGTACTGATGATCTGATGAGACTTCTCCATTTGTGTTACATGTGTCAGAAAAGTCTAATTATTTGGGTTTAACTCCCAGTCCGACAAAGATTTTCATGAGTTGCAAGCAGCTGACGTCATTAGATAGGTTCATTACATAGGTGCAGGATGCGAAATAACATTGACGAACATGGAAACTGCAACACCGAAAAGTAAATAAACGTGTACGTGTAATAAACGTGTAAGCTTGCATAGATGAAACAGAATTTATCTCCAGGCTAATGGTTAGCGGTGTCGTAACAACTGTTTCGAAAACTGCGAGATTAGCCAATTTAACCAGCGGGAATACGGCGTAAGAGAGCTTAATTATGATACCTCCGCCTATTCGGGTATCGGGCAAGTGTTACTTCGGCGCGCTCATAAACAGTCCGAGGCGCGCCCGGCGATCCATATCGGCGTAAAATTCAGTGCGGCCGTTCCGTACGCCCGCGTAAAATTACACAAAGATAAAAAAGCGGAGAGCCCATCAAGGCGGGCGGCGATTTCCATGCAGAAGGGCCGTCTTTACGCCGCTGTTCCTTTTATTGGCGAGGGACCGCGGCGGATTGATTTCGCTTTTATTTTACGGCGCCTGCGAATCGCTTCCTCACCAGGCAACATCGCCCATTCGCAATTTGCTCTGAAATATGTGTGCAAGTTCCGGCTGACATTTCATTTGCATCCAACTTTGCTGACAGGAGCAGACGTGCGTCTCGGCTGGCGCCAGTTCTCGCACACAATGCGAGTACTGCGTCAATAGGTTCGTTGGTGACCTAGATCGTTGTTGGGATGTAGCCGATGATTCACGGGATTGGGGCTGGGTGCTGAAGCACTGACTGAGCAACTGTCGTATTATTATAGCTCTTAAGTCATCTCTCTTGGACCGGCTGTGTCTATGAACTTGCGACGGGACGATAACACGTCTACGGCGACAACAAGAAAATGTAAAGCGAGCTGATACGAGGAGAGTGCTAAGTTAAAGAGCCAATATTCAGAAATGTATTAAATAAACGCAACTTTCTGAAATGTTGTAAGATGTACTGAAGGAAAACCCTGGGCACACGATATACCGAAAAGCCTTAACGGAGGAAAGCAGACACATAATCTGATTCACGCACAGCGTAGCATATTAACGACAGCCGGAGCGCAGTATCGAAATAGTAATATTGTGGCTGTACGCCACATAACGTGATAAAAAATGGTATTAAATAACTCCTCTAATATACCAAACCTGACGTAGTAACTAAGTATAAATATTATCTCTTCTCAGAAAAAAAGCCTCTGTAATCGGTTAATATGATCTGCGGTTGTAATTTCAACCTCTTTTTTTTATCTCTCTCTTCCCTTTTGTTTCTTCGTAGCGTAAGAACCCATTTTGTGACGAAGCACAAAAACGTGTAAGTTTCATGTAATATTTAGCCTAAATATAATCAAATGTTACTTAAACTGCGAGAAGCACCGCAACTGAGTCACTGATATAAATAATTTTCCATTTGTGAAGCAGGCACAATAACATTAACTTCAACATTTCATAATATATATAAAAACCAATACATAATGAACCACCACAATATTTCATTATCAGTTGGTAAATGAGGAAAATTAGTGTGAATATAATTATGTAAAGGTGCAAAGTACCACATAAACAACTTTTGAAAATTTGTAGCTTAAATTAAGGCAGTTGTTTCGCTATCAGCAGTCAACTGAAATGTTTTGCAGGCTTTACTATCCTCTCACAAGATAGGAACACCACCCCTGTAAAGTGAAGTAGATGAAAAGTATGTTACTGGAGATGCCTAACTTATTAGCTATGTATGTTCTTTTCAAATTTTCGAACATAAATCATGTGTATTTATTTAATATCAACAGTTGTTCATTACACCACGGTGAAAACGAACTAAACTGCTTATGAACGAAATAAAAACAACATATCGGTCATTTATGGACCTAAGACACGTTTTTGCATGTATAATGCAGAACAAGTATCCAGGAGATCATAGCAAACATAGCGATAGGCTACAAAGCAACAGCGTTCAATAACAGCTAAGAATGCAATTACCAAGTTCCGTCGTTTGTTTGCCGGCCGCGGTGGCCGAGCGGTTCTAGGCACTTCAGTCCAGAACCGCGCTACTGCTACGGTCGCAGGTTCGAATCCTGCCTCGGGCATGGATGTGTGTGCTTGTCCTTAGGTTAGTTAGATTTAAGTAGTTCTAAGTTCTAGGGGACTGATGACCTCAGATGTTGAGTCCCATAGTGCTCAGAGCCATTTGATTTGAACCGTCGTTTGTTTACAACCTGATAGTTAGAGTGAGCCATGCATACTGGCTGGAGTAACGAAGTTCAGAATAAACGTAAGCCATTTTTCTTTTCTAGTGGTGACACGGTTCTAATTAGGGAGTCAATGTGTAATGACATCGTTAACAGGAAGGGATAGAATTGTAAAACACGTCATTCCATGTCTCTGATGCAGGAAGGAAGAATGGTGACTTATTCCGTGATCATAAAAACTGTAGTTCACAATTATAATGTTAATACTTATCAACAATCATAATGTAAGTTACGAAGCCCGTAACCGATTTTGTCATTTGTTATTTACGACGGGGGCACTGGCCGAGTTTGTCGTTTATTATTTTGTCTTGAACTCTTAATATGAATGAGTGTTTCGGCATCGCTATCAACAGCGATATAACATCAAATTCTTAACGTGCACCCCTTATGCACTCTTTCTTATTTGAATTCCTTTCTCTAATACGAAATTTTTCTTTCATGAGCGAAGATTTAACTCCACAAAGAAGTTCTGTTCCACAATCATTTGTTTCCTGGAGTTGAACATAATCTAATCTACGTGAGGGTGGAAAGAGGATTTCCTTCGGATAAATTACCATTCATCTTTTATCGTATTGAACGAACTACCCTCTGGTTTAGATTTCATGAAAAATATTGTGACACTGAAACATGGCTTTTGTCTCATTACATCAACACAATAAGTGTCAAATACATTTGACAGTGGAACTCCTAAACAGAGGAGAGGTAGTCTAAGAAAAATACTTTCTTTTTGAAATGCAGGGTATCCCACTCAAACCTCCCTGATTTCAAAGATCCAGGAAAAAAACTACAGTAGATACGACAATGGAAATGCACCGCATTGTAGAGCATCTCAAAGAATTTATTTATTGGTCGTCAGTACACCTCTACATGTGAACCCTTTCTAGCGCGAAGAATATCGAATCTATATTCAATTTCTTGCCAAGTTCTTTGTAACATTTCCTCTGTTATTGTTGCAATCGCATTAGTGATACGACGTCGCAACGTAGGAATATCGTCCACTTTGGTCGAATACACGCGGTCCTTCACGAATCACCACATGAAGAAATCAAGCGGCGTAATGTCGGGTGAACGTGGTGGCCAGGCAATGGGTCCTCCGCATCCGATCCAATGATTGGGAAATTTCCTATACAGGAACTTGCGAACAGCCGTTGACCAATGTGGCGGAGCTCCATCTTGTTGAAAAATGATGTTGGGTTGCAAGTCTTGCATCTGAGGGTACACAAACTGCTCCAACATATCCAGACACACTAGACCATTCACTGTTTGTTCCGCAAAGAAGAACGGTCCGACAGCCCTGTCGTGCATTAGCCTGCACCAGACGGTTAGTTTAGGGCTATCACGAACATGTTCAATGACAACGTTCGGATTTTTCGAACACCAAACCCGAACATTATGCCTATTAACGCCTTCTAATAGGTGAAAGGTTGCCTCATCTGAGAATAAACATCTTTCCAGGAAGCTGGCATCCATATCAATGGCAGCATATCCACAGCAAATTGTTGTCGGCGTGGTTTGTCGTTCGGGGTCAGATGTTGCAGAATTTGCACTTTGTTAGCACACATACGAAGACGCTGGTGAACTGCACGATGCATTGTTGTTTGCCTAGATGCTTGACAAATTGACTTACGTGGGCTTCTGAGAAACGTTTGTCTGATGTCCTCCAAAGTCTTCTGAAACTCCGTAACATGCACCGCCAGAATGTTCCAGAACACGTCCTGTTGCCAGAAACTTTGTAAGTAGGCTGTTTATGTTTTCTTATTGGCAACGTTACGTAGCGCTCTGTACGAAAATCACTGGCTGTGCTGTGTGCAGTCTGTGGCTAGTTTGCATTGTTGTCTGCCATTGTAGTGTTTGGCAGCGGCAGCTGGATGTGAACAGCGCGTAGCGTTGCGCAGTAGGAGGTGAGCCGCCAGCAGTGGTGGATGTGGGGAGAGAGATGGCGGAGTTTTGAAATTTGTAAGACTGGATGTCAATTATGAATATTAAGGTAAATACATTGTTTGTTCTCTATTAAAATCTTTCATTTGCTAACTATGCCTACTAGTAGTTAGTGCCTTCCGTAGTTTGAATCTTTTATTTAGCTGGCAGTAGTGGCGCTCGCTGTATTGCAGTAGTTCGAGTAACGAAGATTTTTGGTGAGGTAAGTGATTTGTGAAAGGTACAGGTTAATGTTAATCAGGGCCATTCCTTTGTACGGTTTTCTGAAAGTCAGATTGCGTTGCGCTAAAAATATTGTGTGTCAGTATAAGCACAGTCATGTATAAATTTTTCTAAGAGGACGTTTCAACTTCCTATACCATTCCTGCTGTACTGGAAGTTCCAGTACAGCACTCGTGGCTGCCGCATCGCGGTCGCGAAGTGGTGCCGAGGCAGTTTCAGATACGTTTTTACAATCTGACGATAATTTATGGATTTGTAGTTTTAGCTTGACGATGTCCATTATGGACAACCGGTAGTTACTTTTATTTAGAAGAAGTTTGGGTTATGCCGACTGAAACCTAGGTAAATCTAGGTAATCCTTGCAACTGAGGCTGTTGGTTTGAAATTGAAATTGAAGATAAATATTATTGTGGGGTATGACTGAAAGAAATTCTGAAAATGAAAAAGGAAAGCAACAGAAGCTCCGCTGGTGTCCAACGATCACGGAAGTTCAATCAGCATCAAGTACTATTAGTGGAAAGCGTTTTTATTAAGAAATTTCTTAAAGAAAAATGAAAAGTTTTACTTGCGACTCTTGTTTGGGAATATAAAAATAGGTATAAGACAGTTTTGTTTTGCTGTTTCATTTTGTGTAGGCATGTTTTACTAGCAGAATAACAACAGCACCATTGTTAGCTTTGAATCTGACACCCTGAAATCAGTTTCTTACCTTTAACTCAACGCAAAATACTACATTTTAAAGTTTAACTCCGGTGGTGCATTGTAGGCACTATAACTTACTATTACTGTAATCGTGCCCATGGGTCAAGGAGAGAGTGATACGTAACACTGGTGGTCGATCGATGATCTCCATCAGGGTTTACAGTTTGCGACAGTCGCTGACATATATATTCATGCGATTCCTATGGACAGGTTGCTAAGGCAGTGATAGAAATGTGGACGAGGTTGCTGCGTTATACGTGAATCGTATGCTGGAATAGAGTCGAAGTTTTTATGAGGTAAGCTCTTCTTCTTGTCTACCGTCAAGAGGCTGACTGATATCACCAGCGATAGTGCCGGACTTGTATTAATCGGAAGTGGTGGGAGGACACGAGATTAAACCGACACGTCTGTCACATCCAGTTCTGTCCGATGACGTCCAGCTGTGATGGATGTTTTCCAATATCTCGGGCGGCTCTCAGACGCCGTATCTGGGACGTGATCGATGGCACATGGCCAGATTGTCACTGGTCACTCGAGTACAACGGGTGGGATCGCTTCTTCCAGGCGTCCACGAGAGCGCCGCCGAATTTGATGGATGTTGATGACTTCCTTCGGTCGGACATTGGCGCTCGCCTAGTGAGGCAAAACCGAGACCGAATACGAGCTTATGTGTTAAGACGGTACGTAGCAATTGCTCGCGAAAATGAGCATCATCTTCACACATTGGTAGATACTGGCAAGCGATACAGGAAATTGTGCGACGCTTTGCTTACAGAATAACGGGATTATTGCTGTATAATATTTTATTGCAGAAACATACATATGTGTTTATTGTCACCCTAAAAATTCTCCTCTGTCTCTACATCGCTTCATGAGCATTTTCAGTTGTTGGAAATAGTGCTGCAATTGTTCTTCTTCTTATGAGCTCCTTGATGACGCGTGCCGCTTTTCCTTTCACTGCTTCAACAGACTGAAATTTTTTCCCTTTGTTCAAATGTTCAAATGCGTGTGAAATCTTGTGGGACTTAACTGTTAAGGTCATCAGTCCCTAAGCTTACACACTACGTAACCTAAATTATCCTAAGGACAACCACACACACCCATGCCCGAGGGAGGACTCGAACCTCCGCCGCTATCAGCCGCACAGTCCATGACCGCGCGGCTTTTCCCCTTTAATTCACATTTGACCGCCGGAAATGGTGCTAGGTCAGGCGAATAAGATGTGTGTTCTAACACTGGGATGCTGTGCCTTGCTAGAAATCTCTTAACAAAGAGTTGTCTTGATGCAGTAGCCATAACTTGTTCTTCCACAGTTCAGGTAGTTTTTTTTCCTTATTTTCTCATGAAGTTGAGCAAGAATCTCAAGGTAGTAATGTTCATTAATAGTTTGAGCTTTAAGAACCCAGTGAAGAGATGCAATTCCTTGAATATAAAAAAAACTATCATCATCCCTTTAATAATAATAATATTTATTTATTTAGCTTATGGCATGTAACACATCATATAAAAAAAAGACATAAAAATCATAAGACACAGAAATAAAGAGTAGTCACAGTGTATAACATATAGTTGTAGATATAAAAGTATTTAAAATAGTGTATATAACAAACAAAAGTTCACAAACAAACATCCAGGTTTGTGACATAGTCTATTGCAGTTTCAGTCGCGGTCAGAAACTCATTGGGGTCTCCTGCAAAACGTCTCAGAGGGCAATCTTCCACGATGTGACGAATCGTCTGCCGGTCCGCACCGCAGTCACATCTCGGGGAGGTGATTTTACCCCACCTGTGGAGGCTGTCTGCACATCTGCCATTATTTGTCCGAATTCGATTCAAGATCGTCCAAGTTTTCCTTGGCAAATTGAATCCTGGTGGTTGGACATTGATACATGGCATATTCTGCAGGTTTTGGGGCACAGATTCTCTCCACCGCGTTTTCCAGAGGTTGCCATAATCCGGGTTGAGAGGATGCGTATTTTTTGCCTTTTTTAAAGAGGGGTGTCTGGAGCGCAATCTGTTCATCTCCAGGGCAGGAACATCCTTATGGATTGGCAGTTTCTCGTTGTTCAGCACTTTTCCATACTCGCGTAAGAGAGCGTTCTCTCTGCGCAGGTCCGGTGGGAGAACGTTGTTCAGTATAGGTAGCCAGTGTAAAGGCGTTGGCTTTATTGTTCCTGATATCATCCTCATTGTGTAGTTTAGTTGAGCATCGATCAAGCCTGTGTGTTTACTGTTTAGCCATACCGGTGCGGCATATTCTGCTGTTGTGTAGACAAGTCCCATAGCCGAAGATCTCAGTACAGCCGCGGAAGAGCCCCACGTAGTCCCACATAGCTTCTGTATGATATTATTTCGAGTTTTAAGTTTTGCGGCTGTATTACGTAGGTGTTCCTTGAATGTTAGGGTTCTATCAAAGGTGACGCCTAGATATCTGGGGTAATTATTATGGTTTAGCAGCCTGTTTTCGAAATGAACGTTGAGCTTTCTTTTTGCTTGGGCATTGTCGAGGTGAAAGCATGTCACCTCCGTTTTTGTCGCGTTTGGCCGTAATCTCCACCTTCGGAAGTAATCTCCCAGCTTTGTTAGATCCGCAGTTAATTTGTTTTCCGTTGCCTCCATTGATCTGCCTCTTGCAGCTATTGCCCAGTCGTCGGCATATCCGAATTTTTGAGAAGTGGTTTCAGGTAAGTCAGATATGTAGAGGTTAAACATCAATGGCGCCAGAACGGAGCCTTGTGGTAAACCACTGTTGAGCTTCATTTGGTCACTTTTTAAGTCGCCCATTATGACTCTGAAACTTCTATCTGTGGGCATGTTATCAATGAGGTTGGCCAGCTTGTTACATGGTATGACCCGCAGCAACTTAAATATCAGGCCTTGTCGCCAAACGGTATCATAAGCGGCTGATAGGTCAATAAAGGCTAGTTCGCTAGGGTGTAAGGCTAGTTCGCGTCCGTAGTAGAATACTACACGTGCACCCTGGGTAACGCTAAATGAACTAGCACTAAAGGCAACCAGATAATCCAGATAATCTTGTGCTGGATATCCTGGTAAACACATCATGAGTGACACCGACCAAACGAACGATGAAGAATTGACTAGAGCACTCGGACCGTGCCTCCGAGTCTGCCACCTAAACATAATAATAATAATAATAATAATGAGCGTATGGCATTGGTGGCCGGGAGACCCCTCTCTGGGCAGTTCGGCCGCCGCTCCACAATTCCTTTAACGCCACGACGGCGACTTGTGATGAATGAGGTTGAAATGATTATGAAAGACACACAACATCCAGTCATCTCGAGACGGAGAAAATCCCTGACCCCGCCGGAAATCGAACCCGGGACTCCCTGCGCGGGAAACGAGAACGCTACTGCAAGGCCACGAGACGCGGACATCATCCATATGAATCTTGCTCATGGAAGTTGTTTCGCTGTGAAATTGGGTCCTTCCAGTGCAAGGTTTGACGTTTAGTTTCTGGATCATAAGTGAAAAACCAAGATTTTTCACATGTTATCACTCTTTCCAAGAAATTAGGATAATTTCCAGTGATATTTAGTCAGTACAAACGCTTTCATAACTTTCTTTTTGTTCCATCGTGAGGATTTCGACACTGGTTTCGCCCACACCTTTCTAATGTTAACTGGTAATATAAAATTTTCCTCAAGCATTCTTTGTCAATGCCTACTGTTTCAGGAATCGATCGAATACTCAACCGATTGTTAGGTCGAATAAGATTAACTGTTTGTTCGATATTTTCAGTCGTTTTTTCTATGTTGAAGAGCATCACGTGTGTGAGTCATCTTCAGCGTTATCTCAGCCATCTTAGAAATGCTTAAACCACTCAGAAACTTGCGTACGTGATCAACAATCTTCTCCATACACTTATTTTAGTAAAAGATAGTTATCGGTAGCACTTTTTCCAAGTTTCGTGTGAAACGTCGCAATTCATTACTTTGTTATTACGCTAATTATTTTTTCCTGAAAAACAAAATAACAGCTCTTATACAAACGAAGGCCACGGCCACATTTACTTGTATAGAGACACCGAAGATGTTGCATTCGATCGGGAAGGCTTTACGCTTAACAGCTATTGTCGGTTTGTGTCGAGTGCGTGCCTATTTACCATAGGACAGCATCAGTCCCTTTATTTTACAGCCTCACTTTGTATATCATTTTGCGTCTCGGCATCAGGTATTGTTTTCCAGTCAACGGTTTCTCCTTTCTTCTTTGAGTGTTCTTTGTGTTCAGCTTAATATCATTTCAAGTAAGGCTATACAATGCTGTACGGTTCTTTCTTGCGGATGGAAAGCGATTTATTTAGCGTGGGGCTCACGGCTTGGCGAAAGTCTGTCTCGTTGACGTCAGGTGCGAGGCTTGCGTGCATAAAAAGGGAAAGCTGAGCTCATTGGAGGTAGGTGCATTTCACTGTATCGATTGCAACTGTCTTGTGTAAAAACTGTGATGAAATCATGTGACATGTTGTTTCGTGTAAGCGTTATTGGTGGTAATGAGAGTGAAGTGGAGTGCGAAGCAAGGTGCCAAAAAACTGTCTCAATTAATAGCTGTAGGAAACACTAGTTTCTGTCGGATTCACAGTAAAATATAGGGATTGATAATTAAGGTAAATTGTGTGTCTGGAACTGTACATTACATTTTTAATCTCATTTGGAGAAAAATATTTGAAGCCTTTTTGATACTCTATGTTTGGCATGTAAACGTCTATACTTAATAAATTGACTTTTCTCACTGTACGTTGTAATGTAAGTCGTATGGTCAGTATTGGTTTGCGTGTTGCTACATTTCTGAGAAAACCAAATTGATCTTCCTTGAGGTCGGTTTCTACCAGACTTTGCGCTCTACCGTAAATATTTTGTTTTATTATGTTACAGCCGTGACATAAAAAAACTAATCAACATGTATGTCTACAAATGTATGCTGTTATGTCCCTCCCCCCGCCCCCTTTCCTACTTCCATCTATTCTCCACATTAGTCATTTATGAATATTTGAGAGGAGCGGAGATTACAAAAACTTTCTAGTTTCCTTAGCTTGTCATGTAGAGTTGGCTCCAGTTCTTCTTGTCTAGGGGATTGATTCTTGAAGCTCAAAATGTCACGTTTTAGGTCCTCACGATTGGAATGATCTAAATAAATTTGAAGATTGTTGTTGCAGAGTTTTTGTTTTTGCCTAAATCTATTTTCTCACATTCTAGTATATCATACAGTCTTTCGATTTTTCACTTTAACAAAGCCGAAATTACATTGATCGCACAAAATACAAAACTACGTCCTATCACATCAGAGGCATGCTTACGACTCTCACGCTCTGCGGAAATAACCATATTCCAAAGGGCTTACAGTTCTTCTTAACAAATGAATTTTCTACTTGTTTCTGTTACATTATTAATTTCGATTATTATTTCATAAATGAATTCAGAAATAAACATAGTAACTAGTACAGTATTACATAATTAATAACAGAAATTTTAAGTGTGCCAATAATTCGTAATTTCAAATACTTCTAAAAAATATAATTTTAAGTGTTCCTTCAGAACTAGTACTTATTGATTATAACATCGATACTAAAACATTTTATAAAATAATTAACTTTCATAAATTTTATCTCGAAATATAACATACTGTTTATAACATTATATGAAAGGTTTTAGAAAAGTAACTGAGATAATACTGACCTGTCCAAAATTTGAAAAATAATACTGGTATCGACAACTACTGTTGAGTTAAAGTAATGCTAGAGGAGGATGTCCCATTATAATGTACATCTATACTTGAAACATCCCCTTAGAAAAATTATAAATGACTGTGCTCAAACAGACACACAATATTTTTTAGCGCAACGCAATCTGACTTTCAAAAATCCCTACAAAAGAATGGCCCCGACTAACAATAACCTATACCTTTCATGAATCACTTACCTCACAAAAATCTTCGTTACTCAAACTACTGCAATACAGCGTGCGCCAATAGTGTCAGCTGAATAAAAGATTCTAACTACTGAAGGCACTAGCTACTGATAGGCATAATTAGCAAATGAAAGATTTTGATAGAGAACAAACAATGTATTTACCTTAATAGTGTTCAAAAGTCATAGTGTATATAGCAGTTCATGACATCCAGTCTTACAAATTTACTGTCTCTGATGGACACACGTCCAGATCATCCGCTCTCAAAACTCCGCCATCTCTCTCCCCACATCCACCACTGCTGGCGGCTCACCTCCAACTGCGCAACACTACGCGCTGTTCACACCCAACTGCCCAACACTACAATAGCGACTATTCCAACAATGCCACCTAGCCACAGACTGCACACACAGAACAGCCAGTGATTTTCATACAGAGTGCTACGTGGCGGTATCAACATAAAAACCTAAACAGCCTATTTACATACTCTTCAAGGCAGTCCCCCCTCCCTCCCCCCCCTCCATCGTCCCTCTTTTTTCTTCCATTCTCTGACGGTGCTCCCTTCAGAATTATCCTTAAGTCTAAGTAAGATAGGCGATGTGTGGGAAATGCTCCTGAAAACTAGTTCTGAAGTGTGATCATTACAGCAGACTGCAACGATAGAGCTACATGTTCCTCTTGGAGTCCACACACCCTCCCACCCACGCAAACACACACGCAAACACACACGCACGCGCACGCATTCACGCACACGCGCAGAATATGAGGACACTTGGGAGATGGGCTGTCCGAGTACGTGAGAGCTCAGCGCTGGCGCGCCGCTCTGTGAAGTCATGAAGCGGCGGCCGATGCAATATGGAGGCCACGGCTGCGAGCGAGTGGATCCTTTGCCGCTCCGCCCGGCTGCCAGCTGCTCCCTCCTGCCCCCGGCACTTCCGCCCCCGGCGCATTCTCAAAGGCTGCGACCGGCATTTTTACTTTGACCGGTGCTCTTGGCGCCGGCATCGGGAATATTTGTCCATCGGGCCCTTTCCCGCCCCCGCCATCATATTGCCTTCCTTCCGCACTGCCCGCGGGCGGCGGTATGCAGACCCGCGCTGTTACGCCTCCGTCCTTCCCGCTCCCAACCCTACCTCGTTGTGCCGCGCCTCTTGTTTGTTTTCTCTTCTTACTCTGCAAGGAAATTTAATATGGAATGTTTTGAGGAAGCGAAATAGCCTGTCTGGGTCTGATGTTACAGATGTAGTCAGGCTCCGCAAAATGATATTGCGATACACGCGCGCACACACACAAGCACGGTTGCACACGCAGCCAAATATACATCCACATTATATTACATATACGAGTATATATTAGGCTGATGTATTTCTACTGATCTACCGATGACTGAGGAGAGTGTACTGAACAACATTACATCACCTTTTACGTCATTTGCTACATAATAATTATTTGCTATTGAGAGTAGTATACTTTTTGGTTATCTAGTACTTCCCTGTATGTGTGGCATAAGTAATCATTAATGTTCATTTTCCCCTGTGCAGCAGATCAGGTACTGAAATTGGACGTGTGGACACAAAACGGGCAGTCTACACTGACAGGGGTAGTCCACTTCGTAGTTACGACCATGCAAAAAGAGTCAAGTGGTAAATTACCAGAATTTTTCCAGAAGACTGTTAGATGCAGAGACGACCTGCCAGGTTAGCAGAGAGCGCTAATGGGCTTCTTCCTGGACTCGGGTAGGCGCGCCGGCCGCGGATTGAATCCGCCTGGCGGTTTGATGGGGAGGGCTGGTGTGCCAGCGAGCCTGGGTGTGGTTTTTATGCGGTTTTCCACACTCCGCTAGGTGAATACTGGGCTGGTCCCCACGTTCCGTCTCAGTTACATGTATCGCAGACATTTGTCACACGTTCACACCATTTCATGATTTACACTAGATGTGGACAGCTGGGATACACTCATTCCATTCCGGGGGGGGGGGGGGGGGTTGGAGTAGTGGCAAGATGGGCATCTGGCCACCCCTTAAAATTAACCACACCAAATCAGACTTAACCTACGCAGAATTTGGGACCAAGGCACTAGCAAAAGAAAGAAAGACGTTTGGATGCAGAGCAAAAACAATACTACACTCTACTGGGTACATACTAAGGTACCAGTTCCCAAAATAACACCCAGTATTCAGCTGCCCCTACTGCTGGGTCTTATGCAGCCTGTAATGCCTTCACTTGCTAGGTGAAAACTATTACAGCTACATAAAAACAAATGTGAAAACTATTACAGCTACATAAAAACAAATGTACAGGACCTTTTTGTAGGAAATGTATTGCAGTTAAATTTTATAATGAGATACGATTTACTTGGAGGCCAAGGTTTTCGACTTTTTCTAGAGAAACGCATTGGAGGTCACTGTTGTACGTTTTCCTTGAGTAATTAAAAAAATACGGCCTCTAGCGAAAACGCAGTCCAGTACAACTTTTGACCGCGTTACATTTCCTCCAAGTTCTGTCTTCTTTTCCTGTAGGACCAACAGTTTGCACATAGCGAACGAGTTAATGTGAAAATCTTTCACATGGAATTTAAAGGCGTTGTGGGTTGCGTAACACCCAGTCGCAGGGGCAACTGAATCACCTTGTGTATATTACACAGGCTGTTTCAACGACTTTGCAACAAACATCTGGGGGTGATAGATTGTGTAATTGGGGACAACTTCTATTAGAGACAGAATGTTTGTTAAAGGCTCCCAGCGAACCTAGGCGTCTTTTGCAATAGATTTTGCCCCTGAGAGACGGCGGAGCATAGGCACGCAGTGGCGTTCATATTCAGTCTGTGTTGCGCATACACTAGTCATTTGCTTCGTTTGAAATGCGTTGGATGGGCTTTTAAAAATGTCTCTCCGATTGGAGAGACTCAGTCTTAAACGTTTCTTATTGAAAACCACTCTTCGAATTTGCTGGGGTAGATAGTACGCAGACGCAGCTCAACTGGTTAGTAGATCCTGCTACTTCAGTGAAATTTCGACGTCCCAGGACTGGTGAATTCATAAGATAATGTGTAGCATTGCCAGGAAGGACTAGGGGACAATTTGTCTTTAACAAAACTTGTTTCCCCTGATATGTCCTAGTAACACTGTCGTTTGCAGCATAGACTGTAAAACTCAGGAGATTCCCTTCCCTGGAGTCAGCAATGTTGGTTTAAATGCAACACGATTTTAAAATAGGATGTGTATTGACACACAGAAAAAATGTTTCTAATAAAGTATTTCACTCTCAGAAATATTGAAAATTGGGGATGATAAAATGCAGGAAGAAGATTACCTTGTACAGAAACCAGACTGTAGTTACAACAGTTTAAGGTTATGAATAGGAAGAGGAGGGAGTGGAATGGGGTTGTAGCCCCTTCCCGCTGTTATTTAGTCTAAGCAGTGAAAAAGCTGTGAAGGAAAGCAAGGAGATTATTTGGAAAGTGAATTAAGGTTCAAGAAAAAAGAAGTAAAATCTTAGAAACTTGTCTGTGGCGTTGTAAGCCTGTCAGAGATGACAAAGAACATACAAGAGCAGTTGAACGGAATGGATACTTTCCTAAAACGAGAATACAAGATGAACATCGAAAAAAGTGAAATAAGGGTACTGGAATGAAGTCCGGTTAAATCAGGTGATGCTGAGGGAATTAGATTAGGAAATAGGACAATAAATGGCGTTTTGCTGTTTGGCTAGGAAAATAGTTGTTGGTCACCGAAGTCGAGAGGATAGAAGAAAACCAATTTTCTGAAAAAAGGGGAACTTGTTTCTCTGAATATAAATCCAAGTGCTAGGAAGTAATTTCTGTATATACTTGTTTGGGGTGTAACCTTGTAAAGAAATGAAACTTGAACGATAAGAAATTCAGACAATGAGAGAGTGGGATCTTTTGAAATATGATTTTACAGAAAACTGTTGAAGGTTAGATGTGTAGATAGGCTAACACATGTAGAGGCACTGAACAGAATTGGAAGGAAAAGAAATCTATGTCATAACTGACTAAAAGAAGATATCGATTTGAAAGGAATTTCCTGAAGCGTCAAGTAATGGTAAGTTTGGTAATGTGGGCATCGTTGGTTGATCATGGCACTGAAAAGTCGTGAGAAAGTATTTGAGATTACACATGGGACAGTTCGAAAGCTACCGCACTCGTAGCTGACTATTTATAATTTTGAGGTTGCAAAGTAATAAATGCAAATGCAGAGGAGAGAGCAGATAGGTGGAAAGAATACATTGAAAGCCTCTATGAGGCTGAAGATTTGTCTGATGTGATAGAAGAAGAAACAGGAGTCGATTTAGAAGAGATAGGGGATCCAGTATTAGAATTGGAATTTAAAAGAGCTTTGGAGTACTTACGGTCAAATAAGACAGAAGGGATAGATAACATTCCATCGGAATTTCTAAAATCATTTGGGGAAGTGGCAACAAAACGACTATTCACGTTGGTGTGTAGAATATATGAGTCTGGCGATATACCATCTGACTTACGGAAAAGCATCATCCACACAATTCCGAAGACGGCAAGAGCTGACAAGTGCGAGAATTATCGCACAATCAGCTTAACAGCTCATGCATCGAAGCTGCTCACAAGAATAATATACACAAGAATGGAAAAGAAAATTGAGAATGCGCTAGGTGACGATCAGTTTGGCTTTAGGAAAAGTAAAGGGACGAGAGAGGCAATTCTGACGTTACGGCTAATAATGGAAGCAAGGCTAAAGAAAAATCAAGACACTTTCATAGGATTTATCGACCTGGAAAAAGCGTTTGACAATATAAAATGGTGCAAGCTGTTCGAGATTCTGAAAAAAGTAGGGGTAAGCTATAGGGAGAGACGGGTCATATACAATGTGTACAACAACCAAGAGGGAATAATAAGAGTGGACGATCAAGAACGAAGTGCTCGTATTAAGAAGGGTGTAAGACAAGGCTGTAGCCTTTCGCCCCTACTCTTCAATCTGTACATCGAGGAAGCAATGATGGAAATAAAAGAAAGGTTCAAGAGTGGAATTAAAATACAAGGTGAAAGGATATCAATGATACGATTCGCTGATGACATTGCTATCCTGAGTGAAAGTGAAGAAGAATTAAATGATCTGCTGAACGGAATGAACAGTCTAATGAGTACACAGTATGGTTTGAGAGTAAATCGAAGAAAGACGAAGGTAATGAGAAGTAGTAGAAATGAGAACAGCGAGAAACTTAACATAAGGATTGATGGTCACGAAGTCAATGAAGTTAAGGAATTCTGCTACCTAGGCAGTAAAATAAGCAATGACGGACGGAGCAAAGAGGACATCAAAAGCAGACTCGATATGGCTAAAAAGGCATTTCTGGCCAAGAGAAGTCTACTAATATCAAATACCGGCCTTAATTTGAGGAAGAAATTTCTGAGGATGTACGTCTGGAGTACAGCATTGTATGGTAGTGAAACATGGACTGAGGGAAAAGCGGAACAGAAGAGAATCGAAGCATTTGAGATGTGGTGCTATAGACGAATGTTGAAAATTAGGTGGACTGATAAGGTAAGGAATGAGGAGGTTCTACGCAGAATCGGAGAGGAAAGGAATATGTGGAAAACACTGATAAGGAGAAGGGACAGGATGATAGGACATCTGCTAAGACATGAGGGAATAACTTCCATGGTACTAGAGGGAACTGTAGAGGGCAAAAACTGTAGAGGAAGACAGAGATTGGAATACGTCAAGCAAATAATTGAGGACGTAGGTTGCAAGTGCTACTCTGAGATGAAGAGGTTAGCACAGGAAAGGAATTCGTGGCGGGCCGCATCAAACCAGTGAGTAGACTGATGACCAAAAAAAATGTAACAAAGTGGTGTCAGAGCCTGTAGTTCTCAAAGTAAATACGTGTTAGTAGTGAAATATGGAGTTTCCTACTGAAGCATGAAAGTTTACGGAAAACAAACAACCTTGAAAATTTGGTGCCACAAACAAACACGGTGTTTTAGATTACAATGGCGCGATAGCTTCCAAACGTTGGCAGGACAAGGCAGCGCATACTAGATAACAGTAGTAACGATTGAAGGCAAATTCGAAACGAATAGCAATGCTTCTTAATCCAAATGCTGAAAATTATGTGCTGCCCCAAAACTACACCCCACATTTCCAAGTTGCCCAGTTTTACGATACTGAGTGCTAGCGTCACGAATATCGTTGTGAAGCTGTAGTCGATACCCAGAGCACACACTACAAGAACGCCACAGTGTTATGAACGTAATAATCTGTGTCCACTGGTCGATATCTGTGGCGAAGTCGGTCGGTGCTCAACTGTGATGGGCAATCTTCACGATGATCTTTGTCGAGCAGAATGTCTCGCCCAATACGAAATCATCTGGACAGTGCGGAGCAACATGGTCGCCGTCTGAATGACGAACGAAGATTCTGTTCTGCTCTGAAGTGGAGCGTGTGGTTAGTCTGACGTGTGTATACAGTGAGAGATTGGTTGGTTTGCAACTTGTATGTGAAAATTTAGAATGAGAATTTCATCCTGCAACGAGGAATAAGATAATGTTTTGCTGTGTGCAGCTTGGCGCGCTGTACTGATGCAAAGTGTTCCGTGATGAGCCGTTTAAGAGTGGTGCTATCCGACATGACTTGTGCTGTGGGGCACCCAGTTTCGACTAATGTGGGCCAGAATTCGTTTTCTCTGCGCTGCTCGCTCCCTTCTTCATTCAGCTGATGATCCCTAGTGTTTTCGTCGGCTTCATGAGTTCTTAATGAGCGAAACTTTTGTTATATGGTGGTGTAAATGGTGTGTGCTTCATGAAACTTTAAGTAACCTTGTAATTCCAGTTACGATACACAATCCTTTTTCATTTACTCATGTTTCCTACCGTTATCAAACTGAGAGAATTTAGGGAGCGTTCTTTGCAACAAGCCTTGTAGTCATCACCTTCAAATAATACAATTTATCTTGAACAGTTGACTTCTGCAAGACGAGTTGTTCACCGAGAACTGTCTCCCACGCGCTGCATTCATTCTGTATCAGCTTATCTAGCAGCGTCTTTTCCGCGCTTATTTCAGGTTCCAGAAGGTAAGTTTTCGTCAGGGTCATTGGTGCAGCGAATATAAAACTGTGTTCCGTCTCCCTTTTTTATATTCAGTACTTTCAGCATCTTTGTAGAAAAGTGTTGAAATTAGAATTATGGACCAAGAATACTCAGCGTACGTACCTTGTCTGTAAAGATGAGCATTTTCAAAATTCTGTTACTCAAGTGATAATCTCATCTGTAGCAATCTGGATCGTAAAGAGTATTTAAATATCCTTTCAAATCCACTGACTATCGTTCTGTAGAAAAGTAGTACCTGTGTCAATTTATTCTTGAAATGAAGTCAAATACCTTTATAATAATACTTTCGTGAGGCAACAAGTTATAAAGGTGTGTTTTAGACAAGGGAATTTTCTGTAATTTTTTAAAGTAACATAAGAATTAAGCAACACACAGGCCATTTACAACGTACTTGAGACCTAGGTACACGGACAAAACAGTCTGCGTGAATCCAACACAGCCGGCCGGAGTGGACGAGCTGTTCTAGGCGCTACAGTCTGGAACCACGCGGTCGCTAAGGTCACAGGTTCGAATCCTGCCTCGGGAATGGATGTGTGTGATGTCCTTAGGTTAGTTAGGTTTAAGTAGTTCTAAGTTCTAGGGGACTGATGACTTCAGAAGTTAAGTCCCATAGTGCTCAGAGCCATTTGAACTATTTTTGAATCCAACACAGGCTATTTTGTTTAACTCGACACGCGAGGTGCATCTTGCTACGGTCCACATGGAAATAATAACAGTAGACATAGATGGACTTACACGGCTGATCCCATTCCACCACCACATCCCCCAAGAGCCACTCCATCAACAGAGTAGCGCACAAAATTATACTTACAGCATTTAGGTGTTAATTTAGATTAATTCAGACATTATTAATTCAGTCATTCTGTCTTTTAATTGTATATGTAATATATATATATATATATATATATATATATATATATATATATATACCTGACTGTATCTATAAATGCCTGAAGATGAGGAGAACGTATTGGAAACGCGTAGCGTTATGTTAAGTTAAACAGAAAACGGTGACTGATTGTAGTTACTGCAAATAATTATTTCATACTGTCCCAATATCTACACTTAGCCACTACGGCCACAACGATGATGATGATGATGTTTGGTTTGTGGGGCGCTCAACTGCGTGGTTATCAGCGCCCGTACAATTACCCAATCTTTGCTCAGTCCAATTTCGCCACTTTCCTGGATGATGATGAAATGATGAGGACAACACAAACACCCAGTCATCTCGAGGCAGGTGAAAATCCCTGACCCCGCCGGGAATCGAACCCGGGACCCCGTGCTCGGGAAGCGAGAACGCTACCGCGAGACCACGAGCGGCGGACGCGGCCACAACGAAATTATAGAGAACGAATACCAATACGGCCACAAACTAATTATTGAGAGCGAATAACGATTATAAACCACACAAGCATTCAACACATTACCGGCTGTAACATGCTGGCGCACATTACACGCGTAACGAGATGTTTATGCGGAACAACACTGCCGAATATTGAAAGTGTATATAGCGCATAAAGCACTGACCCGAGCGGCCTCACGGCTTATTATAGCGGTGGAGATGTGTCGTCGCCTCAAAATGTGCCAGAAAAGTGAGGGTGTCCTATTTAGAGGCTCCTATTCCGAAACAAGTAGAGTCGCCTGGCGAAAGTGGGCTACATTTTGTGACCAAATTACCCTAGTGTTTGCAAAAAGTAAAACACTTGAAAGCAAAGGTCTGGAACACGCCACGATAACAAGAGTGCAGAACAGCGGAACAATATTAAGCGATTAAAATGGCAGAGAGGTGGCGTGAATGTAGGCCAAACAGAGCCTTCTTTTGTGTGGCCGGATACATCAGTGCCACATAACGCACAGTTGGTGCGGAACAGTGTCATTAATTGGAAACGTGCATCCAAGTGACACTATACGAGGTGCGTTCAAGTTCTAAGACCTCCGATTTTTTTTCTAATTAACTATTCACCCGAAATCGATGAAACTGGCGTTACTTCTCGATGTAATCGCCCTGCAGACGTACACATTTTTCACAACACTGACGCCATGATTCCATGGCAGCGGCGAAGGCTTCTTTAGGAGTCTGTTTTGACCACTGGAAAATCGCTGAGGCAATAGCAGCACGGCTGGTGAATGTGCGGCCACGGAGAGTGTCTTTCATTGTTGGAAAAAGCCAAAAGTCACTAGGAGCCAGGTCAGGTGAGTAGGGAGCATGAGGAATCACTTCAAAGTTGTTATCACGAAGAAACTGTTGCGTAACGTTAGCTCGATATGCGGGTGCGTTGTCTTGGTGAAACAGCACACGCGCAGCCCTTCCCGGACGTTTTTGTTGCAGTGCAGGAAGGAATCTGTTCTTCAAAACATTATCGTAGGATGCACGTGTTACCGTAGTGCCCTTTGGAACGCAATGGGCAAGGATTACGCCCTCGCTGTCCCAGAACATGGACACCATCATTTTTCAGCACTGGCGGTTACCCGAAATTTTTTTGGTGGCGGTGAATCTGTGTGCTTCCATTGAGCTGACTGGCGCTTTGTTTCTGGATTGAAAAATGGCATCCACGTCTCATCCATTGTCACAACCGACGAAAAGAAAGTCCCATTCATGCTGTCGTTGCGCGTCAACATCGCTTGGCAACATGCCACACGGGCAGCCGTGTGGTCGTCTGTCAGCATTCGTGGCACCCACCTGGATGACACTTTTCGCATTTTCAGGTCGTCATGCAGGATTGTGTGCACAGAACCCACAGAAATGCCAACTCTGGAGGCGATCTGTTCAACAGTCGTTCGGCGATCCCCCAAACCAATTCTCTCCACTTTCTCGATCATGTCGTCAGACCGGCTTGTGCGAGCCCGAGGTTGTTTCGGTATGTTGTCACACGACGTTCTGCCTTCTTTAAACTGTCGCACCCACGAACGCATTTTAGATACATCCATAACTCCATCACCAAATGTCTCCTTCAACTGTCGATGAATTTCAATTGGTTTCGCACCACGCAAATTCAGAAAACGAATGATTGCACCCTGTTCAAGTAAGCAAAACGTCGACATTTTAAGTATTTAAAACAGTTCTCATTCTCGCCACTGGCGGTAAAATTCCATCTGCCGTACGGTGCTGCCATCTCTGGGACGTATTGACAATGAACGCGGCCTCATTTTAAAACAATGTGCATGTTTCTATCTCTTTCCAGTCCGGAGAAAAAAAATCGGAGGCCTTACAACTTGAATGCACCTCGTACCTCGGCAACACCACAGGCTGGAATATCGGATGTGAGCGCGTTAGAGTGGGGCAGAATGATTGGTCACCGGGAAGTGAGTCGGTCGTTTCGTGAAATTGGGCTCGGACGGGGCACGCTGCTTCAACAGTGAGGAGTGTGTGGAAGCATTGGGGAGAAGACAGCCCTATACAGCACCGACAGGGTACTGGACGACCCGAGGTGACCAAAGCGCCAGATGACCGCCATCTTGTCCGCTTAGCCGTAACGAACTGCTTCGTCCGCAGTGTTGGCGCGAAGCTACAGTATCGCAACGGGTGTGGACATATCTGCGTCGACGGTTCGACTTTTGCAGACTGCAATGGGCACTGGGGTGCTGAGTGGCAAAATGTAATGTCTACGGACGAGACCTTCTTCAACTTGTCCTCCAGTAATGGAGGCGTACGCGTTCGACATCGCCGTGGCGAACGCAATCGGGGAGACTATGTTATTGAACGGCATAGCGGACAATCGTCAAGTCTAATGGTATGGGGTGCCATTGCCTGTAACGCACAATCTCGTCTTCTACGCCTCGAGGCCAATCTGAACAGCTACCGCTGCATCAGGGAGGTTTTACAGCCTGAGGAACTGCCTTTCTCCCAGGCCGTTCCATGTTTCATATTTCAGCAGGACAACGCCCGTCCGCATGTGATGAGGAACGTGCAAGCCTTCTTCGAAGAACGGCGAGTGCCACTGCTTGCCTGGTCTGACAAGTCGGCCATCGAATATGTTTGGGATAAGGTCGGTCGGCAACTTCTTCAGATCCTCCTGCAGCCTCAGTTGATGCTTTGTCGACGCGCCTACAAACCGCATGGCAGTGTAATGCTAATCATTTGTGTAGTGACATGTCCCTAACTGGTGGACTAAATTTCATTGTGATCACATCTATCGGTTTTTTCAAACAGCATTGTATTTGAATCTTTTTTCAGAAAAGACCCAGGGAACTGTTCTGTGATGTAACGTGACATTTTTCACCGGTTTCAGCTCGCAGATGCATCCCTGCAAATGAAGATAGCTTCCTACTCAGAAGAGGCCTCTTTTCACAGAAAAATCAGCATTATGGTTACAAATTGTGGCTTAATAATAGCAATACCTTTCTTTTTTTTTTTTTGCTACACTGTTCAATCGTCGGACCACCTTGCTACCGTCTGCTGTTACTTACTCTCCTGTGTCAACCTCTTCATGTCTGAGTAGCACGCCTAACGTGTTGAACACGTTCAAATCTCTGTGTTCCTTCTACAGTTTTTCCAATTAACAGATCCGTCAAATACATTGGAAATTACTCCGCGATCTCTTAACACACGTCCTTTCATCCTGTCCCTCTTGATTTGGTCCTTTCCAGATATTCATTTCCTCGTCAGTTCTTATAGCACCAGTACGTTTAATTTTCGACATCCATCTACAGCATCATATCTCGATCGTTTCGAGTCTTCTTTTCCAGTTTCACCATACCCATGATTCACTTCCGCATAACGCTGTGTCCCAAACGCAAATTCTCAGAAATTTCTCCCTAAAATTAATTAAAGCCGATGTTTGTTACTAGTAAACATCTTTTACAGAAGAATGAACTTTTTGCTCCTGAGTGAGCTGAAGAACACGATTACCTTATCCCTGTTTTTCGGTCCGTTCTGGAACATATACAAAAATTAATATACCGGTAATGATTCTAATGCTACTTAAAAGCTAATAATGTTTCCATTAATTTTTATATAAGTTGCATATTTTGCTGGGTGCGATGTGATCTGTATTGATAAAGAAGCTGTAGCATCTTCATTGACGAACTCTGCCACTTGTCCGGGGCACAGTGTTCATGATATGTAGTTTTTAATTACTCTGTTTTACGTGTTTGACAGGAAGATGTGGTGCCTGTGTTTTGTAAATGGTGTGTCCTCTCGTTAATATTATTCGTTTCATGCACAGTAATTTTATTTCCAGATGATCCGAAGATGACATCTACACCTGTCGAATCTGGCCACTGAGGAAACAAAAGTATTTCAGCACGCGACCTTGGCTGCAAAAATTCTTGTTTATTAACTTTTAGCTTTGTTCACTTTTTGTACATGTATGTCTGCAGTTTAAGCTAGGTATTTTCCGTCTTTATGAAGGTAGCATCAAAGAAAGCGGTTAAATCTACATTTAACAAACTGTCACGAAAATTAGACTCTTCTCTAAAAAGGTTTATATCAGTTCCAGAAAAATGTAGCATAAAATAGCACTCTTTGCTAGTGGGTGCGTGGAGTGTCGATTCAGGAGAAACTGCCCACCGAGAAAGTTGTGGAGAGAGAGAAACTGCAAGCCAGTCAGTCTTCTGTTAGCAAAATTGCTCTGAATAATTTCCATTAACTTGAGTTAATGAATTGGAATAGCAGCCACTTGCTGCCTTTAATCAGAAGAGCACTGAACCCTATGAGAGCGTCTACCTGCAGCAACGAATCCAATCTGGAAGGCTTGACTCGTTGCCAGCTGATGCAGACATTATCTGGTGGCGCAGCTCTGTCGACGGTCCAGCCAAATTTTCTCCAGTCGCATAGTCCATGGAGAGCGAATAAAAAGGTATGATACTGAGCGGAGGCCATAAATGACAGTAATTTAGAAAGTAAGTGCTCTGCTTCATTCATTTAGATATGTGTTTCATGTAAACGAGATTAATTGTAGAGTACCACAGCAGCATCTTACGATCTCGTTGTTTGTTTTTTTGTGTATCCTATACCATTGCTCTAGAAGCGTTAAGACTTGGGGAAAACGACTGAAAGTTATTGAGCATCTTATTTAACACTTTTTCCTTTGCTTATAACGCAAATAAAAATTTTCTGCACACTTTTCGCTACCTTCTCGAAGTAGTATACTGAACTGTTGGGAATTCACCCCACTGACGAGCCGTGGTTAATTTAAGTCATTTAACATATGTGGAGTGAGACAAATTTCTCAAATGGAAACATATGGGAAGGGCTGCAGGTTCTTTCACTTACCGTAGAAACCAAGGGAAATTTCCCGAAAACTTTGGTCAGGACCGAGGAATCAGAACTATTTTTAATTCATTTCTTGGACAATGTCGTCTATTGTCCTAAACAAAAATTTAAAAAAAAAGTGTGACTGCGTATGAATGTGAGTGTATTCTGTATTGTATGTGTGTTTGTAATATCGTGAATGACAGTTAGGCAGAGATATATATTTCTTAATGACTCAGAAAGCAGATTTTTTGCAATTTACCCTGACATAAAAGAGAAGATGCTGTTAATGATTAATAAAATCCACCTCATCTGTATTATTACATATTTATTGTGTTACGACCGGTTTCGTTCGTTGAATATCGTCAGGTTCACAAGTTGCCGACGTTCAACGAACACAGCCTGTCGTAAAGCAATACGTATGTAATAAAGAGCTGAGCTGGTTTTCATAAATCGTTAGCATTAGTATCAGCTGCTCTAAATGACCAACCTGAGTTGGAATATATAACCGACAAATTGAACAAATTGCACCCGTAAGTTGTCTTTCCGCTTGAATCCGAAGGTATTATAGTATTTCTCGACGTGACCGTTAGCATGTCGAAGGGGCAACGCCCTTAAGGTGTAGGGAAAGCATACATATTAAGGAGTAATTGTTTGCAGTAGTTCAATAACCCGAAACAAGAATGTTTCAATTCCTCCTATTAAAGGTATTGCGTTGACGAAACGGCTATTAAGAACGTGATATAACCAAATTATACAGCAAAGTAAAGCAAAACTAAAAGAGCACAAAATTTAGCGACGTAAAAAACACTACGTTATGCTTAGGTAGGATCTTGTAAACGACTGCATAGCGAGATGTTTTCCTAAGCAGAAAGGTAAAGTCGCATTTCACTCTAACACTCTGACTCGCCTTGAAACACGGAAAGAATTTACACTGCGACGAATACGAAGAGCTGGGAGTGTACAGAATATCACGGACATACTACCATCTATAAAAATATGGAAAACAAAGAGTTTTAAGTAGAAGAGCACTGTCTCACAGTACTGAAAATGGGGAAGAGCATGTTTGCTAGACTTTATTTCTTATTTCTGTCTATACTGTCACCACTGAACGTTTGTCTTTGGAGTTATAATTCACTCTGTGTATATGTATGAGCGGTCTACTGCACACTGTATGCCCAAAGACAGGAAAAATGAAACACTTTCTATAGTCTTAAGTGATGTGACTTCCGGACGACTCCATAAAGTGATTGTTTCCTGATGATAGACAAGTATACACATAAGTACACTACTGACCATTAAAATTGCTACACCACTAAGATGACGTGCTACAGGCGCGAAATTTAACCGACAGGAAGAAGATGCTGTGATATGCAAATGATTAGCTTTTCAGAACATTCACACAAGGTTGGCGCCGGTGGCGACACCTACAACATGCTGACATGCGGAAAGTTTCCAACCGATTTCTCGTACACATGGTTCATGGTGTGGGTTCCTGTAGTCATGTCCTAGTTCATGAACCACGGGCAACGTATGAGTGGCCAAGTAAGTGGTCCCGACACTCGGGATACCAGTTACTTTGGAATGAGGCTGGGCATCTCGGACATATTCTGAGTCGTGGTCACCTTTGTGCTCATCTACATCTACATCTACATCTATACTCCGCGAGCCACCTTACGGTGTGTGGCGGAGGGTACTTATTGTACCACTATCTGATCCCCCCTTCCCTGTTCCATTCACGAATTGTGCGTGGGAAGAACGACTGCTTGTAAGTCTCCGTATTTGCTCTAATTTCTCGGATCTTTTCGTTGTGATCATTACGCGAGATATATGTGGGCGGTAGTAATATGTTGCCCATCTCTTCCCGGAATGTGCTCTCTCGTAATTTCGATAATAAACCTCTCCGTATTGCGTAACGCCTTTCTTGAAGTGTCCGCCACTGGAGCTTGTTCAGCATCTCCGTAACGCTCTCGCGCTGACTAAATGTCCCCATGACGAATCGCGCTGCTTTTCGCTGGATCATGTCTATCTCTTCTATTAATCCAACCTGGTAAGGGTCCCATACTGATGAGCAATACTCAAGAATCGGACGAACAAGCGTTTTGTAAGCTACTTCTTTCGTCGATGAGTCACATTTTCTTAGAATTCTTCCTATGAATCTCAACCTGGCGCCTGCTTTTCCCACTATTTGTTTTATGTGATCATTCCACTTCAGATCGCTCCGGATAGTAACTCCTAAGTATTTTACGGTCGTTACCGCTTCCAATGATTTACCACCTATGGCATAATCGTACTGGAATGGATTTCTGCCCCTATGTATGCGCATTATATTACATTTATCTACGTTTAGGGAAAGCTGCCAGCTGTCGCACCATGCATTAATCCTCTGCAGGTCTTCCTGGAGTACGTACGAGTCTTCTGATGTTGCTACTTTCTTGTAGACAACCGTGTCATCTGCAAATAGCCTCACGGAGCTACCGATGTTGTCAACTAAGTCATTTATGTATATTGTAAACAATAAAGGTCCTATCACGCTTCCTTGCGGTACTCCCGAAATTACCTCTACATCTGCAGATTTTGAACCGTTAAGAATGACATGTTGAGTTCTTTCTTCTAGGAAATCCTGAATCCAATCACAAACCTGGTCCGATATTCCGTAAGCTCGTATTTTTTTCATTAAACGTAAGTGCGGAACCGTATACGGCAAAGACTACCAAATCCACCGGTTAGTCCCTCAGCCGTTAGGGGTAAAACCCAATGGGACTCGGGGCAAGTAAGGCTAGCAACCTGCTTCCCTGGTACTTTAAATATGATGCTGGCAACAATCAGAGCAAAATGCCTCGGACCTTTGGAGGAGACGGAGTCCCACTTCTAACTGACAAACCAAGGACTCCTAAGATACGACTTGGCAAACAAATGGTAATGAGATGGGGAGCTATTAATATCAATGGGGGCTACTCTGGGAAGAAGGTAGAGCTGGCAGAGGCTGCAAGTAAGATGGGACTGGACGTTTTAGCTGTTAGTGACATTCGGGTAAGGGGTGAGAAAGAAGAGGAAGTGGGAGAATACAAGGTCTACCTGTCAGGAGTTAAAGCAGGAATAGCACAATGGGGTGTATGGCTTTACATCAGGAAATAAATGGAACCCAGCGTAGTTGCAATAAGGTATGTAAACGAACGACTGATGTGGATAGATTTGACAGTGTCTAGCAAGAAAATTAGGATTGTGTCAGTATATTCGCATTGTGAAGGGACAGATCAAGATGTATAGTTTTTATGTGGCACTCAGTGATGTAGTTGTTAGAGTAAAGGACAAGGACAGTAGTCTACTCATGGGTGATTTTAACGCCAGGATTGGAAATCGAACAGAATGGTATGAAAAGGTTATGGGTAAATTTGGAGAGGATATGGAGGCCAACAGGAACGGGAAACAACTCTTGGATTTCTGTGCCAGTATGGGCTTAGTAATCACAAACTCCTTTTTTAAACATAAGAACATTCACCGGTATACTTGGGAAGGCAGGGGAACCAGATCTGTCATTGACTATACAATAACAGATCAGGAATTCAGGAGGGCTGTGAGGGACACACTTGTATTCAGGGGATTCTTTGATGACACTGATCATTATTTAATCTGCAGTGAAATTGGGATTGTGAGGCCGAAAGTGCAGGAGGTCAGGTCCATATGTAGGAGGATAAGAGTGGGGAAACTACAGGATAAGGAAATCAGGCACAAGTACATAACAGCGATCTCAGAAAGGTACCAGTTAGTTGAATGTAGTCAATTACAGTCATTGGAAAAGGAATGGACAAGGTACAGGGACACAGTACTAGAAGTGGCTAAAGAATGTCTTGGAACAATAGTGTATAAAAGTAGGATGAAGCAAACAGCTTGGTGGAATGATACAGTCAAGGCAGCCTGTAAAAGGAAAAAGAAGGCGTATCAAAAATGTCTACATACTAGAACTCAGGTAGAGAAAGTTATGTTGAAGAAAGAAACAAAGCCAAACAGATAATTGCAGCATCCAAGAAGAAATCTTGGGGAGACTTTGGAAACAGGTTGGAGACTATGGGTCAAGCTGCTGGAAAACCATTCTGGAGTGTAATGAGCAGTCTTCGAAAGGGAGGTAAGAAGGAAATGAAAAGTATTTTGGATAGGTCAGGAAAATTGCTGGTGAATCCTGTGGATGCCTTGGGCAGATGGAGGGAATATTTTGAAGAGTTGCTCAATGTAGGTGTAAATGCGGTCAGTAATGTTTCAGATTTCGAGGTAGAATGGGATAGGAATGATGATGGAAATAGGATTACATTTGAGGAAATGGAGAAAATGGTCAATAGATTGCAGTGCAATAAAGCAGCTGGGGTGGATGAAATTAAGTCGGAACTCATCAAATACAGTGGAATGTCAGGTCTTAAATGGCTACACAGGATAATTGAAATGGCGTGGGAGTCGGGACAGGTTCCATCAGACTGGACAAAAGCGGTAATCACACCAATCTTTAAACATGGAAACAGAAAAGATTATAACAACTACAGAGGTATCTCTTTAATCAGCGTTGTGGGTAAAATCTTCTCAGGTATTGTTGAAAGGAAAGTGCGAGTATTAGTTGAGGACCAATTGGATGAAAATCAGTGTGGGTTTAGGCCTCTTAGAGGTTGTCAGGACCAGATCTTTAGCTTACGGCAAATAATGGAGAAGTGTTATGAGTGGAACAGGGAATTGTATCTATGCTTTATAGATCTTAAAATGGCATATGACCGGGTTCCTAGGAGGAAGTTATTGTCTGTTCTACGAGATTATGGAATAAGAAGCAAACTTTTGCAAGCAATTAAAGGTCTTTACATGGATAGTCAGGCAGCAGTTAGAGTTAACGGTAAATTGAGTTCATAGTTCAGAGTAGTTTCAGGGGTAAGACAAGGCTGCAACATGTAAGTTATTGTCTGTTCTACGAGATTATGGAATAAGAAGCAAACTTTTGCAAGCAATTAAAGGTCTTTACATGGATAGTCAGGCAGCAGTTAGAGTTGACGGTAAATTGAGTTCATAGTTCAGAGTAGTTTCAGGGGTAAGACAAGGCTGCAACATGTCTCCACTGTTGTTCATATTACTTATGGATCATATGTTGAAAACAATAGAATGGCTGGGTGAGATTAAGATATGTGAACACAAAATATGCAGTCTTGCATATGCGGATGACTTAGTTGTGATGGCAGATTCGATTGAAAGTTTGCAAAGTAATATTTCAGAGCTAGATCAGAAATGTAAGGACTATGGTATGAAGATTAGCATCTCCAAAACGAAAGTAATGTCAGTGGGAAAGAAATATAAACCGGTTGAGTGCCAAATAGGAGGAACAAAGTTAGAACAGGTGGACGGTTTCAAGTACTTAGGATGCATATTCTCACATGATGGTAACATAGTGAAAGAACTGGAAGCGAGGTGTAGCAAACCTAATGCAGTGAGCGCTCAGCTACGATCTACTCTCTTCTGCAAGAAGGAAGTCAGTACCAAGACTACGTTATATGTGCACCGTTCAATCTTTCGACCAACTTTATTGTATGGGAGCGAAAGCTGGGTGGATTCAGGTTATCTTATCAACAAGGTCGAGGTTACGGATATGAAAGTAGCTAGGACTAGTAGATGGGAACAATGGCAGGAGGGTGTCCACAATGAGGAAATCAAAGAAAAACTGGGAATGAACTCTATAGATGTAGCAGTCAGGGCGAACAGGCTTAGATGGTGGGGTCACGTTACACGCATGCGAGAAGCAAGGTTACCCAAGAGACTCATGGATTCAGCAGTAGAGGGTAGGAGGAGTCGGGGCAGACCGAGGAGAAGGTAGCTGGATTCGGTTAAGAATGATTTTGAAGTAATAGGTTTAACATCAGAAGAGGCACCAATGTTAGCACTGAATAGGGGATCATGGAGGAATTTTATAAGGGGGGCTATGCTCCAGACTGAAAGCTGAAAGGCATAATCAGTCTTAAATGATGATGATGATGATGATGATGATGAAACAGCAGTTGACCGGCGTTGCCTGGTGAAACTTCGTTGTTATGTCTCGTGTAAGGAGGAGAAATGCGTACCATCACGTTTCCGACTGTACGGGCCTATCCGACTTTGATAAAGGTCGGATTGTAGACTATCGCGATTGCGGTGTATCGTATCGCGACATTGCTGCTCGCGTTGGTCGAGATCCAATGACTGTTCGCAGAATATGGAATAGGTGGGGTCAGGAGGGTAATACGGAACGCCGTCCTGGATCCAAACGGCCTCGTATCACTACCACTCGAGATGACAGGCATCTTATCCGCATGGCTGTAACGGATCGTGCAGCCACGTCTCGATCCCTGAGTCAACAGATGTGGACGTTTGCAAGACAACAACCATCTGCACGAACAGTTCGACGACGTTTGCAGCAGCATGGACTATCAGCTCGGAGACCATGGTTGCTGTTACCCTTGACGCTGCATCACAGACAGGAGCGCCTGCGATGTTGTACTCAACGACGAAACTGGGTGCACGAATGGCAAAACGTCTTTTTTTCGGATGAATCCGGGTTCTGTGTACAGCATCATGATGGTCGCATCCATGTTTGGCTACATCGCGGTGAACGCACATTGGAAGCGTGTATTCGTCATCACCATTCTGGCGTATCACCCGGCGTGATGGCATTGGTTACACGTCTCGGTCACCTCTTGTTCGCATTGACGGAACTTTGAACAGTATACGTTACGTTTCAGATGTGTTACGACCCGTGGCTCTACCCTTCATTCGATCCCTGCAAAACCCTACATTTCAGCAGGATAATGCACGACCGCATGTTGCAGGTCCTGTACGGGCCTTTCTGGATACAGGAAATGTTCGACTGCTGTCCTGGCCAGCACATTCTCCAGATCTCTCATTAATTGAAAACGTCTGGTAAATGGTGGCCGAGCAACTGGCTCGTCACAATACGCTAGTCACTACTCTTGATGAACTGTGGTATCGTGTTGAAGCTGCATGGGCAGCTGTACCTGTACAGGTCATCCAAGCTCTGCTTGACTCAATGCCCAGGCGTATCAAGGACGTTATTATGGCCAGAGGTGCTTGTTCTGGGTACTGATTTCTCATGATCTATGCCCCCAAATTGCGTGAAATCGTAATCACATGTCAGTTCTAGTATAATATATTTGTCCAATGAATACCCGTTTATCATCTGCATTTCTTCTTGGTGTAGCAATTTTAATGGCCAGTAGCGTATCATATTTACTAATAAATAAATAAAAAGAGTACATGTTAAAATAAAGAACTTGGCTTTTATTGGATATTATCCTAAATTAGTGGCCTGAAAACTAGAATTATATCAAAACAATTTTTAAACATAACACACAAGTGCGCAGCTAGAGTCGCATTATTCATATTATAGCATAGTTTCCTCACGAAATTAACGTGGTTAAGAAAACTATCTTCTGCCCGAGAATCCCATATGGAGTGCTTCGAACCGTCAATAGAGACGGCGATCATGGTCTCTTTAGAAAAAAAAGTGGCTGAACTGGTCAATCGGGGTGCACTATTCCCCACTTGCAGCATAGCCGCAATTTTAATTAAAGTGGTTTGGTTTCATTTCCTGGCAGGTCTCCATACGAGTTAGAATCGGCAATAAAGCTGTGGGAACGGCACACGTGTTCAGCTCAAATACAATTAACGTGTTGTGATATATTACGAAAAACATATTGACGCTGTATTGCAATCCATGTGCTTCATCGGTACGAGAGCGAACGTTTGCCAGATACTATCTCCGACCTCGGTGTTGATGAAACGGTCAGAACTATTCCAGTCAGTCCACCGTCCACTGTCTACGAACGTAATAGTCTTGCGTTACAGAACGAGTGCGCAATGGTCTGGATGTGCTTTGAAAACCAAAGATTTGCTGGCTAATGGTTTTAAAATGCTCACTTAAATTTTGCTAATGTAACGAAGGCCTGGGTGCAATCTACGAGGCATGATTTTATCCAAGAATCACACGCTTCAGGCTTTTGCGTCGCTCACGATGTTTCGTACCCAGAAACAACTAAAAATTCGTCCAAAATTATGATGATTCGTTTCACGGAAAGAAACAATGTAGAGTTGAATATGAGATCATTTTTACACATAATTTCTACTCAAACACGTAGAGAATGTTTTTTATCAGACTTTCACTAAAAAATGTTCCTTGATGCCTTTGGCTTAACGAAGCCACCTTGAAAACGTGTTTAGTATTTCTCTGGATGCACCACTTAAGTCAAATAATGTCGTACTCTAACACTTGCCATGAGGTTAAGTATTCGCCCGCCTGAGAAACCCAACACTGCTGTAACTGAAGTTAAATTTCAGACTGAATTAAAGACACTTCAATTAAGAAATTAAAGAACAACTAGTGGTGCTCTGGGAGAATACAGCAAGTTATGTAGTAAGCACGGAATCTTCAAATCTCTAAAAAGGTTTCGAGCTCAGAAAGTTCTGAGGAAATTTTGGCTCAGCTTCAACCAAATCTCTACATGAGGAGCGAGCCATTGATACGAACCATGCCAGTACACTTATACACATTGCCTTAGATATTATCACGTTATTTGTAAACCCATGGCTGAATGGAGTAAGGTGATCCTGTTTCACGAAAAGTCATATCAGATTACCTTGAGATAATTTTCGTATACCTAAAGTGGGAGCATTAGGAAAGATTAAACGTACTTATCTGAATCAAATTTATTTACACAGATTTACCTCGTGAAGAAATAATGGAGTACCTAAATAGAGACAGTTTGAATCTAGGCCTGAAAATCAATTGTTGTAAGACTAAACTAATGAACTTTATAACCAATATAGAGATACTACAATGTTCAACGAAACTATAGAATTGTTTAAAATTTCCATCGGTAACGGAGCTGCGGGGGACAAATAAGAAAAAAGAAATTAAAATGAAGAGCATTAAATTGAAATATGAAGCAATTAGGTTTCTTCGCATAGAACTATTTGAGTGTTTTATTTTGGGTGGATTGCAAAACGAATCGAGTGAAGAACAGAACATTGCATGGAGTCCGTTCAGTAAATTAAGTCTTCAATACATTAGAAACAGAAAGCTTACAATTAGTGTATGTTACCAATTTTCGATATGTCAATGGGACGTCGATTCCTAACGCAAAACCATTCAAAATTTGAGGCCACTAAGAAATGGAAGGCACTGGATAGGAGGACGTCACTATGGCAGTGATAAAATTAAATGGAATTATGTGATATGTACAGGGCTATTACAAATGATTGAAGCGATTTCATAAATTCACTGTAGCTCCATTCTTTGACATATGGTCACGACACACTACAGATACGTAGAAAAACTCATAAAGTTTTGTTCGGCTGAAGCCGCACTTCAGGTTTCTGCCGCCAGAGCACTCGAGAGCGCAGTGAGACAAAATGGCGACAGGAGCCGAGAAAGCGTATGTCGTGCTTGAAATGCACTCACATCAGTCAGTCATAACAGTGCAACGACACTTCAGGACGAAGTTCAACAAAGATCCACCAACTGCTAACTCCATTCGGCGATGGTATGCGCAGTTTAAAGCTTCTGGATGCCTCTGTAAGGGGAAATCAACGGGTCGGCCTGCCGTGAGCGAAGAAACGGTTGAACGCGTGCGGGCAAGTTTCACGCGTAGCCCGCGGAAGTCGACGAATAAAACAAGCAGGGAGCTAAACGTACCACAGCCGACGGTTTGGAAAATCTTACGGAAAAGTCTAAAGCAGAAGCCTTACCGTTTACGATTGCTACAAGCCCTGACACCCGATGACAAAGTCAAACGCTTTGAATTTTCGGCGCGGTTGCAACAGCTCATGGAAGAGGATGCGTTCAGTGCGAAACTTGTTTTCAGTGTTGAAGCAACATTTTTTCTTAATGGTGAAGTGAACAGACACAATGTGCGAATCTGGGCGGTAGAGAATCCTCACGCATTCGTGCAGCAAATTCGCAATTCACCAAAAGTTAACGTGTTTTGTGCAATCTCACGGTTTAAAGTTTATAGCCCCTTTTTCTTCTGCGAAAAAAACGTTACAGGACACGTGTATCTGGACATGCTGGAAAATTGGCTCATGCCACAACTGGAGACCGACAGCGCCGACTTCATCTTTCAACAGGATGGTGCTCCACCGCACTTCCATCATGATATTCGGCATTTCTTAAATAGGAGATTGTAAAACCGATGGATCGGTCGTGGTGGAGATCACGATCAGCAATTCATGTCATGGCCTCCACGCTCTCCCGACTTAACCCCATGCGATTTCTTTCTGTGGGGTTATGTGAAAGATTCAGTGTTTAGACCTCCTCTACCAAGAAACGTGCCAGAACTGCGAGCTCGCATCAACAATGCTTTCAAACTCATTGATGGGACATGCTGCGCCGTGTGTGGGAGGAACTTGATTATCGGCTTGATGTCTGCCGAATCACTAAAGGGGCACATATCGTACATTTGTGAATGCCTAAAAAAAGTTTTTGAGTTTTTGTATGTGTGTGCAAAGCATTGTGAAAACATCTCAAGTAATAAAGTTATTGTAGAGCTGTGAAATCGCTTCAATCATTTATAATAACCATGTATAACTTGACGTATTTATGGTACAGGACCCAAGAAGGCTCTTTCTGGGTTCCAAGAGGTAAGAAAACACCTGCAGCCTAACATAAGATGAACAGATGACGTTAAAAGACCTGCACGGTCAACAGAAATCAGTGTACCCTATTACCATAATGCACGGGAAACTCGAAGAGAGAACATTACGCACCAGTGATTGTCAGTGCATTAAAGGCGTCAAATAATACCGTATTTTTAATAATTGTCACGATTTGGTTGTTTTGAGAACACCAACGCTACAATTACGAGAAGCAATTGCACCTCTGTTGGGGAAAGAAATCTGAATGATTGTACCCAGGTCTATTCTAAGCACTTCGAGAATCATCGTGTGAGAGTTCGAAGATACAAAGCAGCAGAGGTACTCCAAAGTGAAACAAATCAGCTTCCACGAAATTATGTTTCCTTCTCACGTTAGTAAAAATCGCCAATTCCACTTTTTGGAAAAACATCACCTGGAACCGGATAATATCTCTCTTATGTAACAAAAAACTGCCGCCAAATAGTACGTTGACGCAGTCGCTCAAAGCAGAGAATGTAACGTGTTACACTGCAACCAACCATTCGATATTTAAATATGGCATCGTAAGGCCGAAACTGGCCTTTATCACTTGTATCATCTCTGAGCAGGAACAATCACTATGACACCAAGTTCAGGCTTGATCACTGTATAACCAACTTCGAAAATCACATCTGCCGATCGGCTATCACAACAGCAAAACCGTCGGTATTCATTCACACAGGACTCAACTAAAATGATAGGCCCTGTATAAAGGTGTCCTCTACATCTTCTAATCAGTATTTTGTGATCGCGTGGTTAGGTGTGTTCATTAACATTTGTAAGCTGTTTCTTTTAATTTTATTGGCTTATTCCTGGAATATAGCCTTCACAGTTACTTATTAAGGTCAGAGATCACAAATTTTAGGTGTACAGCTATTTTATACAGATAAAAAATTACAAATGCCAGTAACTGATAGATATTTATATCCGTTTCCTGCATGTAACGCACTATTAAACAGTTGATTTCAAGGTTACTCTAATTCATTAGTGTTTTAATGTTTGTTGACAATGGGATCTTCATGTTTGTGATGTGTCCTCACGATTTATTTTGATGTGGAGCACATTTAGAACATCTCAAAGTAATGTGGTTAATAATTCCGTCGTCTTCTGGATGTTCGCTGTATGTGTTGAAGTCTATCACTCAAATCCTATAGAGTTGTACAAGAAAACATGCGTGTCCCAAATTTATTCGAATAATTGACGTCAGATGTCTCCTCGGGAGATTCTTTTTGCTGCACCACGGTTTTGCTGGAATTGTTCGCTGGATTCAACTAGAAGGAAAATCATTTTGCTGCTGCTACATTTGCGCCGTTGTTCCCATTGCTTTATGTCTCTTTTCTTGAAATGCAGAGAAAATCTTGCCCTTCTTTGATACAGTCTATTGCACGGCTACCTATTACTGCACTATGCCGAATACATGAGCGGCAGTTTAACCACGTGTGACGCTATTATTTTCTTTGTTGCCTTTCATTATTAATTACACTTCATTATGGCTGTTTTCAGATTTCCACTTCCGATGCTTTGACTGATGAACATCACTCTAAGCCACATCAGGTAATGTCGATAGATTATGTCCGCATAAATTCTTTGACTATCTGGAAACACGGTTGATGGGAAGAACATCTTCGACCAGCCGTTTTGTATCGGAAAAGACGCATCCCGAACTCGTTTTATAGGTTGTCGATTTTAGTGATTGTTTATCGACATGGACAGTATCTTTCTATGGTTCTCGTTTCACTCTTCATCAATTCATTTATTGACTTTTAATTCCTTCAGTGCCACAGGGGAAAAAGATTGCTCCATGCCTTACTCTATTTTTAAACCTTGCAGTTTGTTCTTGATCTTTCAATTTTATTATCAGTTTGGTATGCCACCGCTATCTGGGGCTTCTCAAGACACGGTTTCGATCTGAAATCTCATTGACTGGACTAAAATTGTCTTGAGTGTGTAACGTCGCGAATCAATACGCAGTAGCATTTATTGCACTACTTTTCAGTACGGCTCGTAGCTTTTGAGCCATTGGCGGCGATAGAAACAGTCGCTTGTATCTTAGCGTGACTCATTCGCACCTGTCGCTAGCCTAGCCGTGAGGAGCGGTACCTTTGGCAATTCGAGCGACAGAATATTCAAGCCCCTAAGAATTGAAATAAACTATATTAAATATTATTCAGTTTAGTTAAAAGTCAATATACTGCCCTTTGTTATTAAAAAAGAAGATTGTGTAAAAATCTCAGCTTTCTAGCTGGCATACTTTCAGAGTTAGGGAAAATTACCTAAAACACCCCAAACCGACACTTGTAAGATTAAAGTCAGTTAGGATTCATAACAGTTTGTCTTTTAGTATCATTTGGAATCATTATTGAAGTTCACAAAATGGCAGAACAATTTATTTAGATTTTCATAATTAAAAAACGTTAACTACTTTTAATTTTTCGTAATATAAAATTCAGAAAAGATTATTATTTAGTTAATATGCTGTTGTGTGAGTAAATGAGAATGAATGGGGCTGTGTATGTGGGATATACTAAAAATTCAATATTATATGATGTACAGCATTACGTAACTGTGTGTCCGCAGCTAGTGGTCGTGCAGTAGCGTTCTCGCTTCCCGCGCCCGGGTTCGATTCCCGGCGGGGTCAGGTATTTTCTCTGCCTCGTGATGACTGGGTGTTGTGTGATGTCCTTAGATTAGTTAGGTTGAAGTAGTTCTAAGTTGTAGGGGACTGATGACCATAGATGTTAAGTCCCATAGTGTTCAGAGCCATTTTACGTAACTGTGTCATGGGAAAGCGGTGTTTTCCCTACCTTGATGATGACGTATGTCCAAGGGTACTTGCTTTTGTAAGAAGGCAGCCACAATAGTAGTTTGTAGAGTAATAGTTTTCTAAAGTCATTTCAAGATTATTTTTCTTTTCTTTTGGTTTTGTTAAACATATTATTAATATTTGCATGATGAAGTGACATAAATGCATCTGTGCATAATGATTGGCGTAGGACAGTTTTAGTGCGAAAATGATCTCGAAGGAGTGTTTTGATTGGCTGGTCGTTTTGAACAAACAATCAGAGTTAAGCATTTCCCGCGCATTGGAAGTAGTAATAGGCTCTAGAAGGAACGTCATTAGTCAGTCGCTAGTCAGCTATCGGACGTGCAGGTCACTTTGAACGCTTCCGTCTTTATTATGTGTAGAATGAAGAAATAATTGGCTTCTCGCATACAGATTGTGTGGTCGTAATAGCAGTTGCATTTACAGCCAGTTTTGTGAAGTTTGGAAGTTTTTGGACTGTTTTGTTGCAAATAGAACTGCGTGTGAACTTTCGGCCTTTGTAAAATTCCACGTGGCATGTTTCATATTCGTCTATGGAATATTTGGCGAGCAGTTTCTTTATTAGATATCCACTGAAAAAGGACTGAAAATCGAACTCGTATATTGTAGCAGAGTAATGACTGTAAATCGCGTGATAATTCGTGTTCGCGTGATTATTTGTGTTGGACTTAAGTACATTCCTGGCTGCCTTGTGTGTGTACTGCTTTGTCTGAACTGTTAGATGAGGACAGTGATAACATTAGTTGATTAAATTCCGGTTGATGGCAAGTTTTACTTTGAACCTAACGAAATAAAAGAACTTGTTGCAGAATTTTGACATTTGCTAAAGAGATGAAGCAATCGCCTTCCACCCGAAATTTGTTATAAGATATTACAGGATAGTCTGCTACCAGAGTTAACGCGGACTTTGCAAACGTAAGTATTGACGGTGTTTTTCTTCAACGCTGCTTTTAACGCCGTCTGAACAGTATCTGCTTATGCAGAGAAACGGGCTGGTGATCTGACGCCGTACTGAGGTTGGTGGAACTTGTGTAGTGCAGAGTACGACGAGAGACAGTGATCAAACAATAAGGCCACAAGATTTACTCCTCCCCGCCACAAGTGACGAGTCCAGCTTCGAAATGAGCCCCGATGACCGGCGAAGGCGTATCTGGAGGTGCCCCAAACGGCGTGGGATACTAAGATGACTGCCGCTATATGGCCCGACAACCAGGAGTGATGGTGGGGGTGCCATATCTTTCCTTTGGCTGTCATCCTTGGCACCCTTAAAGCACAGTTGTAGGTCGACGATATTATACACCCTATTTTGTCGCCCTCCATGACAAGCCATCCTGAGCTTATATTTCAGCAAGATAACTCCCATTAACAGACGGTGAGAGTTTCTACTGCCTGTCTTAATACTTACCGAACCGTATCTTGACCAGCATGGTCTCCGTATCTCTCCCTAAAGAAAACGCTTGGAGCATTAATGGCAGGCCAATCCAACCAGCTCGAGATTTTGATGATCTAGAGCGCCAGTTGGACAGGAGTTGGCGCGATATCCCTCAGAGGACATCAAACAACTCTGTCAGTCAATGCCAAGAGGAATAACTGCTTGCATCAGAGTCAGATATGGACCAACGCAGTGGTGACTTGCTCAGTTTGTGAAACTCTGTCTTCTGAATAAATCGCACAGTTTATCAGAGATTGTAGTCGTTTGTTTGAATGTGCATGTACATCACATCTATCTACTTCTGTCCTATGAAGATAATTCCTCCTTGATGCGTCTTTCTTTTTTGTCCTAGAGTGTGCATTAATTACAGAAGACGACACGTTTTACGATCAAGATTTAGTAACTTTATTAATGTTTACCTGCGTATGCAGCGAATAACTCAAGGTGAGGAAGTTTGGCGCAAAAGAGGCAGCACAGGAACGACGTAAGTAGGAAGACATACAAGTACGTTGTGTACGACTTCGTGCACAATGGTAAGGAGAGGTGGGCTGCAGAGTGGCGCGGCAACTGTTGTCGTAGTAAAGTTGGACAGAAGCAGAAATTATTAGAGAACTAATTAGTACAGTGAACAGAGGATTTTCTTAACTTGTGTTTCTCCAAGCATACAAAGTTTCATTATAAATATAGAAAGGAATAGAGTCCAACTGTCAATGTCGACAAGGAAAAGGCACAATCAGTGGTGTCGAATCCGCGACTAGCGAGCATCAGTATAACGTCTCGTAGCGAAATGCAGGAGAGGGAGCTCGTACTCCAGTCACTGGAGGTATGGGGTAGTATCGATGCCATAAACCAAGTGATGTACACTACTGGCCATTAAAATTGCTAGACAACAAGAACAAATGCAGATGATAAACGGGTATTCATTGGACAAATATATTATACTAGAACTGACATGTGATTACATTTTCACGCAATTTGGGTCCATAGATCCTGAGAAATCAGTACTCAGAACAACCACCTCTGCCCGTAATAGCGGCATTGATACGCCTGGGCACTGAGTCAAACAGAGCTTGGATGGCGTGTACAGGTACAGCTTCCCATGCAGCTTCAACACGATACCACAGTTCATCAAGAGTAGTGACTGGCGTATTGTGACGGGCCAGTTGCTCGGCCACCATTGACCAGACGTTTTCAATTGGTGAGAGATCTGGAGAACGTGCTGGCCAGGGCAGCAGTCAAAAATTTTCTGTATCCAGAAAGGCCCGTACAAGACCTGCGGTCGTGCATTATACTGCTGAAATGTAGGGTTCCGCAGGGATCGAATGAAGGGCCGGGCGCTGATAACCTCGTTGTTGTGCGCCCTAAAACTAATCATCGAATGAAGGGTAGAGCCATGGGTCGTAACACATCTGAAATGTAACGTCCACTGTTCAAAGTGCCGTCAATGCTAACAAGAGGTGACCGAGACGTGTAATCAATAGCACCCCATACCATCACGCCGGGTGATACGCCAGTATGGCGAAGACGAATACACGCTTCCAATGTGCGTTGACCGCGATGTCGCCAAACACGGATGCTACCATCATGATGCTGTAAACAGAACCTGGATTGATCCGAAAAAATGACGTTTTGCCATTCGTGCACCCAGGTTCCTCGTTGAGTACACAATCGCAGGTGCTCCTGTCTGTGATGCAGCGTCAAGGGTAACCACAGCCATGGTGTCCGAGCTAATAGTCCATGCTGCTGCAAACGTCGTCGAACTGTTAGTGCAGATGGTTGTTGTGTTGCAAACGTCCCCATCTGTTGACTCAGGGATCGAGGCGTGGCTGCACGATCCGTTACAGCCATGCGGATAAGATGCCTGTCATCTCGAGTGGTAGTGATACGAGGCCGTTTGGATCCAGCACGGCGTTCCGTATTACCCTCCTGAACCCACCGGTTCCTTATTCTGCAAACAGTCATTGGATCTCGACCAACGCGAGCAGCAATGTCGCGATACGATAAACTGCAATCACGATAGGCTACAATCCGACTTTGATCAAAGTCGGAAACGTGATGGTACGTATTTCTCCTCCTTACACGAGGCATCACAACAACGTTTCACCAGGCAACGCCGGTCAACTGCTGTTTGTGTATGAGAAATCGGTTGGAAACTTTCCTCATGTCAGCACATTGTATGTGTCGACACCAGCGCCAACCTTGTGTGAATGCTCTGAAATACTAATCATTTGCATATCACAGCATCTTCTTCCTGTCGGTTAAATTCTCGTCTGTAGCACGGCATCTTCGTGGTGTAGCACTTTTAATGACCAGTAGTGTAGTTCGAAATAGCATAGTCATTTCACCAGTATGATTGAACAGTAGCTACCGTTCGTGTGTGGAATCAATGGCTCACCTGTATGCGAGACAGAGTAATAGAGCAGTAAGAAGCGGCGAGGATAGCCCGCCAGCAACACAGGGCTCGGGAAAACATCCCCCGCTGGGCTACGGTCGGTTGGCCACGTAATAAGATGGCCCGCATAAACCCGGCGCTAGGTAAGACGCGCGCGGCGCGAGGTGTCGGCGCCCGTCTTTCAGGCAGCGCCGCGACGCCGGGCGTCGGCCATCGATCACGGCGGCGCGGCAATCCCGCTAATGGGCCGCGGAGCCGTGCCACCTTATCTGGCGCCGGCGCCGCATTCATCATAGCGGGCGGCAGGCGGCAGGCGGCAGGCAGGCAACCCGCGACACGCCGCCGGAGCAACACGTCGCTTCCGAGTCGCTTCCCTCGGCAGCTGCGACCGCGCAGCCGATCGGAAACGCCACGCGTCGTTGGCTGCCCGCACGTTCACGTACAGACTACCTCGCGATGCTCGTGAGGGTGCGAAGCAGAGGTACGTAAACCGCTAAAAAAAAATGAAAAGTTTACAATGCCCTCAGGACTCGTATAGCTTGTCTCATCTCTTATACCTTTCTTGCAAGACAGCACGGAACAACAGCTGTTGCAGTACTGCGATGGACTTTTTGAAAGTAAGTTTCGTCATTTTTTTTTTTTACATGGAAACTTTATTACCTGTGGTGTCCATACTGTAAGATTGGTTGGTTGGTTGGTTTGGGGAAGGAGACCAGATAGCGTGGTCATCGGTCTCATCGGATTAGGGAAGGATTGGGAAGGAAGTCGGCCGTGCCCTTTCAGAGGAACCATCCCGGCATTTGCTTGGAGTGATTTAGGGAAATCACGGAAAACCTAAATCAGGATGGCCGGACGCGGGATTGAACCGTCGTCCTCCCGAATGCGAGATACTGTAAGACCTTCAGTGGACACACCATCAGATTATTTGATTTGTCGCTCTAACGAAGTAGGCGAGTGTCTGCAATATGTCTCGTGGTCTTATCGTGGCGTGTTTATCTTCTGCCGTTAGGTCAGACGATAGAAATGCCACTTGCACGCTTAGAGTAGCAGATTGACGGTGACCAACTTTAAACAGAACTTGATTAATTTTCACACACATTTATTAAAATAATAACAAGCATACAAATTACTTAACTTGGTTCTGGATGCTATTTACAATTGACAATCTGAAGTTCCTTTGGTATTGGTACGTTAATCTTATTCTCACATATATCTCTGATACTTGACAAAAGTGTCTATACATTTATCCTCATCGCTATGTACAGGAATATGGTAATCTTATTGGGCGCAAACTGAAACTTGACTATAGACTGGTACAGACAAATGTAGAACTCGTACAGACTGGTGCAGACAAATGCAGACTGCCTAATCGGAGGTCTATACACTCGTTATAATACCTCGCGCGTTCATGTATCACTGCGTGAGTGTGATCCGCGAGGAGGAAAGGTTCTACGTTAGCAGCAATCTCATTGGTTGCGCTACATATTAATACGCAGATCGGCCGAAGCAGAATTTGGTCCGTCTCTATGGCAGCGCCATCTCGTAGTGCAGAGACGGACGAGCGCTGCGCCTGCGCTGTTGTGCTTAGTGGGGCGCACTCTAGTGGGAAAGTTGTGTACGTGCTGAGTACGCGGAACTATGTGCACAACATTACCAAAAACAAATACACCATGGCATCATGAGCTACACAACTTGCATTATCTGCATTACTTTTCGGCATTGCTGCATTTCTGATAGCGTGCAGTCAGTTTGAATAAATTATTCTGGTACAATTCTGTTCTGTGATACAAGAAACGGCCGCACAGCCTGCTCCACCTCAGCAATGGTTTGGAAGTGACATCCCAGAGCGCATCTTTCAAGCAGGGAACAAGTGGAAGTCCAGTGGGACAAGATCGGCGCTGTCGCCTATTGCGTTGCTGAGACAGCAACTAGTGTGGATTCGTATGGCGTTTATTTATATCACAACTTGTGGTACACGGGAAATACAAAGAACGCTCAGGTAGGCACCTATAGCGACAATAATATTTTGGATAAACGTTCCACCTCTCATGTTCTCTCCGTTTCGCTTCCAGCCAATGATATGCGACCACCAACAGCAGCAGGAGGAATTTTAACCAATAACTCATCTCCGGCGTAAGTGCACTCTTGTCCTAGAGGTGGGAAATTGCCCCTAAAGGCGGAAGAATCAGCAATGATCAACGACATGAGGATGCAGAAGGCAATGGAAACCACTGAATTAAAGACACGTAACGTGTATCCACAGGACATGTGGCCTGTAATTGAAGAAGTGTCATGATGATATCTCCATTGGCAAAAGTTTCCGGAATAGTCCCCCATTCGGATCTCCGGGAGGGGACTGCCAAGGGGGAGGTTACCATGAGAAAAAGATTGAATAATCAACGAAAGGGTAACGTTCTACGAGTCGGGGCGTGGAATGTCAGAAGCTTGAACGTGGTAGGAAAACTAGAAAATCTGAAAAGGGAAATGAAAAGGCTCAATCTAGATATAGTAGGGGTCAGTGAAGTGAAGTGGAAGGAAGACAAGGATTTCTGGTCAGGTGAGTATCGGGTAATATCATCAGCAGCAGAAAATGGTATAACAGGTGTAGGATTCGTTATGAATAGGAAGGTAGGGCAGAGGGTGTGTTACTGTGAACAGTGCAGTGACTGGGTTGTTCTAATCAGAATCGACACCAGACCAACACCGACAACGATAGTTCAGGTATACATGCCGACGTCGCAAGATGAAGATGAACAGATAAAGAAAGTGTATGAGGATATTGAAAGAGTAATGCAGTATGTAAAGGGGGACGCAAAATGTAATAGTCATGGGCGACTGGAATGCAGTTGTAGGGGAAGGAGTAGAAGAAAAGGTTACAGGAGAATATGGACTTGGGACAAGGAATGAAAGAGGAGAAAGACTAACTGAGTTCTGTAACAAGTTTCAGCTAGTGATAGCGAATACCCTGTTCAAGAATCACAAGAGGAGGAGGTATACTTGGTAAAGGCCGGGAGATAAGGGAAGATTTCAATTAGATTACATCATGGTCAGACAGAGATTCCGAAATCAGATACTGGATTGTAAGGTGTACCCAGGAGCAGATATAGACTCAGATCACAATATAGTAGTGATGTAGAGTAGGCTGAAGTTCAAGACATTAGTCAGGAAGAATCAATACGCAAAGAAGTGGGCTAAAAACGACCATCACAGAAGTTGGGAAGGAAAACATAGGTACACAGAAGGTAGCTGCGAAGAAACCATGGGTAACAGAAGAAATACTTCAGTTGATTGATGAAAGGGGGAAGTACAAACATGTTCCGGGAAAATCAGGTATACAGAAATACAAGTCGCTGAGGAATGAAATAAATAGGAAGTGCAGGGAAGCTAAGACGAAATGGCTGCAGGAAAAATGTGAAGATATCGAAAAAGATACGATTGTTGGAAGGACAGACTCAGCATACAGGAAATTCAAAACAACCTTTGGTGACATTAAAAGCAACGGTGGTAACATTAAGAGTGCAACGGGAATTCCACTGTTAAATGCAGAGGAGAGAGCAGATAGGTGGAAAGAATACATTGAAAGCCTCTATGAGGGTGAAGATTTGTCTGATGTGATAGAAGAAGAAACAGGAGTCGATTTAGAAGAGATAGGGGATCCAGTATTAGAATCGGAATTTAAAAGAGCTTTGGAGGCCTTACGGTCAAATAAGGCAGAAGGGATAGATAACATTCCATCAGAATTTATAAAATCATTGGGGGAAGTGGCAACGAAACGACTATTCACGTTGGTGTGTAGAATATATGAGTCTGGCGATATACCATCTGACTTTCGGAAAAGCATCATCCACACAATTCCGAAGACGGCAAGAGCTGACAAGTGCGAGAATTATCGCACAATCAGCTTAACAGCTCATGGATCGAAGCTGCTCACAAGAATAATATACAGAAGAATGGAAAAGAAAATTGAGAATACGCTAGGTGACGATCAGTTTGGCTTTAGGAAAAGTAAAGGGAGGAGAGAGGCAATTCTGACGTTAACGGCTATTAATGGAAGCAAGTCTAAAGAAAAATTAAGACACTTTCATAGGATTTGTCGACCTGGAAAAAGCGTTCGACATTATAAAATGGTGCAAGCAGTTCGAGATTCTGAAAAAAGTAGGGGTAAGCTATAGGGAGAGACGGGTCATATACAATATGTACAACAACCAAGAGGGAATAATAAGAATGGACGATCAAGAACGAAGTGCTCGTATTAAGAAGGGTGTAAGACAAGGCTGCAGCCTTTCGCCCCTACTCTTCAATCTGTACATCGAGGAAGCAATTATGGAAATAAAAGAAAGGTTCAGGAGTGGAATTAAAATACAAGGTGAAAGGATATCAGTGATACGATTCGCTGATGACATTGCTATCCTGAGTGAAAGTGAAGAAGAATTAAATGATCTGCTGAACGGAATGAACAGTCTAATGAGTACACAGTATGGTTTGAGAGTAAATCTGAGAAAGACGAAGGTAATGAGAAGTAGTAGAAATGAGAACAGCGAGAAACTTAACATCAGGATTGATGATCACGAAGTCAATGAAGTTAAGGAAATCTGCTACCTAGGCAGTAAAATAACCAATGACGGACGGAGCAAGGAGGACATCAAAAGCAGACTCGCTATGGCAAAAAAGGCATTTCTGGCCAAGAGAATTCTACTAATATCAAATATCGGCCTTAATTTGAGGAAGAAATTTCTGAGGATGTACGTCTGGAGTACAGCATTGTATGGTAGTGAAACATGGACTGCGGGAAAACCGGAACAGAAGAGAATCGAAGCATTTGAGATGTGGTGCTATAGACGAATGTTGAAAATTAGGTGGACTGATAAGGTAAGGAATGAGGAGGTTCTACGCAGAATCGGAGAGGAAAGGAAAATGTGGAAAACACTAGAGGGAGCTGTAGAGGGCAAAAACTGTAGAGGAAGACAGAGATTGGAATACGTCAAGCAAATAATTGAGGACGTAGGTTGCAAGTGCTACTCTGAGATGAAGAGGTTAGCACAGGAAAGGAATTCGTGGCGGGCCGCATCAAACCAGTGAGTAGACTGAAAAAAAAAAAAAAAGTGCACAAATATCCCCTTCTAACCAATGTCGTTGGCCCGCAACCGTAGTCACAAGAGTTTTAGCCATAACACCCTCCTTCGGTACCAGTGCGAGAAAACGTCTCCAATGACGATGGCTCACCGATGATAGCCCCTAGGATTTTTAACCCATAATCCCACTTTTCCAGCACAAACGCGGGAAAATTCTCCATTGTAAGAGAAGGTGACACAGGTCCCTGTGAATGCTCAATCTACAGTGGACACAGCAAGATACTGAAGACGATCGCAGCAGAGGCGTCGAAACGTCGATTGTTTGAAGAAATATGACAGGGACAAGCAACCAAGAAGATTTTAACTTCAGTAACAACGGCCACGAAAGCCTGCAGATTTACATGGCTCATTTTTCGCGTAGATAGCAGAATTCCTAAACTTGGTTTGCTCAGTGATCCCCATTTCTGATAGTAAGTTTATCGCTCTTTTTGTTTCTGCTACTTCTCATTACTTTTGTCTTTTCCAGTATAATTGTTTAGTAAATACAGTCAAGGTCGCGTATACGTTGTTACTTTTTATTTGTGGATGACCAGTTTCGATCTGCTATACAGATCATCTTCAAAACTACATTCCTTGGTGGTAGTAGGAATCCCTGACGTGGAGCACGGCCGTCAGTGCGTCCTACTACCACCAAGGATTGCAGATCAGAAGATGATCTCTGTAGTAGGTCGAAACCGGTCATACACATATAAAAAGTAACAACCTATACGCGGCCAAGACTGTGTTTACTAAATAATTATGTCCCAAAAACTTTTTCCGGTTCTTTCCCATTCCATTCAACATATCCTGTAATTCTCTGTCACTTTCACTGAGGATAGTGATGTCACCAGCGAATTTTATCATTGATGTCCTTTCACCTTGAATTGTAATGCTATCCTTATTCTTTTTTTCCATTATTGTTTCTTCGATGTATAGATTTAACAGTGGGAATGAGAGACTGCATTCCTGTCGTACATCCTTTTCAATCCGAGCACTTCGTTTGTGATCTTTTATTTTTCCCTCTCGGTTCTTTCACGTATTTTATATTACCCATTTTCTATATAGTTTAGCCCTATTTTTCTGAGAATTTTAAACATCTTACACCATTTGGTGTTGTCGACCGCTTTTTTTCAGGTCAACGAATCCTATGAACTTGTTCTGATTTTTCTTCAGTCTTACTTCCATTATCAACATCAACGGTTGAACTAACTATACCTTTCCTAAAGCCGAACTGATCGCCATCAAACGCTCCTCAGTATTCTTTTCTATTCTTCTGTATATTATTCTTATCAGCGACTTGGGTGCATGAGCTGTTAAGAAAATGTGTGATAGTAATGGCACTTGCCGGCTCTTGCTGTCTTCGGAATTGCGTGGTTGATGCTTTACCGAAAGCGTGTTGGTATATCTTTAGCACCTCATATTCTGATCACCAGGGTGAACATACGTTTTGTTGCCACTTCCTATAATGATTTCAATGATTTCAGTGGGATTTTATCCATCCTTTTGTCATGTTTGATCTTAAGTCTTTCTAAGCTCTTCTAAATTCTGATTCAAATACTGGATCTCATATCTGCTAATTGTCGACTACTGTTTCTTCTTCTATCACAGAGATCTTCATTGTACTCTTGGAATTCCCGTTGCGCTCTTAATGTTACAGGTATTTCTTTTAATTTCGCCAAAGCTTGTTTTGACTTTTGTGTATGCTGAGTCAGTACAGAGATCACAGAGATCTTCATTGTACTCTTTCCACCTATCCGCTCTCGTCTTCTCTGAATTTAACTGTGAAATTCCCGTTGCGCTCTTAAAGTTACAGATCTTGCTTCTAAATTCGCCAAAGGTTGTTTTGACTTTTGTATATGCTGAGTCAGTCCTTCCCACAACCATTTCTTCTTTGATTTCTTCGCGTTTTACAGACATCCTTTTCACCTTAGTTTTCCTGCACTTCCTATTGATTTCATTCCTAAGGAACTTGTATTTCTGTATTCCTGAATTCCCATGAGAATTTTTGTACTTGCCTCTTTCGTCGATCAGCTGCAGTATTTCATCTGTTACCCCTGATTTCTGGTTTCTTCGATGTTACCTTCCTTTTACCTATGGTTTTCTTTCCAACTTCTGTGACAGCCTTTTTCAGATATGTCCATTTATATTAAACTGGACTGCCTGCTGACCTATTCATTATCGAAATATCTGTAGCCTCAAAGAACGTCATGCAAACGCCTTTATTTCTTACTACTTCCGTACCCACTTCTTTTCGCATTGATGCTTCCTGATTTGTCTCTTAAACCTCAGCCTACTCTTCATCATTACTAAATTCTGATCTGAGTCTATCTCTACTCCTAGGTACCCCTTACAATTCAATATCTGATTTCGTTACCTCTGCTTGACCGTGATGGAATCTTACTGGAATCTTCCTGTGTCTCCTCGTCTTTACCAAGTATACTACCTCCTCTCGTGAGACTTGAACGGAGTATTAGCTGTTCCTAGCCGACGTTTATTGGAGAACTTAATTAATCCTTCTCCTCTCTCATTCCTACTATAAATCCCATATTGTCATGTAAAGCTTGCTTCTAATTATTCTCTTATAACTGCATACCAGTACCCGTTGATTGATAGATTTTAGTCATCCTTTAAGAACTGAATTCCTGTTCAATATCCTCATATGCTTTCTCTCTCTCTTCATCTTCGGCCTGCGACATTGGCACGTATACCTTGTCTTTCCCAACGTTAGTTCCCTTTCGATTCTGAAGAGAACATTCATATCAATGAACTATTCACAGAATCTCTCTGCTCTAGGTTCCTATTAATCATAATTCCTACTCCCATTATACCATTTTCAGCTACTTTTGATATTATGTTAGACTCATCTGACCAAAAATCGTCTTCGTTGTATTTCACTGCACTGACCCCCTACTGTATGTAGATTGAGACTTAACGTTTCCATTTTCAGATTTATTGCCTTCTTTACCACGTTCAAACTTCTGACATTCCACCCTCCGACTCGTAGAACGTCATCTTTCTGTTGGTTGTACAATCTTTTTCTTATGGTCAACTCCCTCTTGGCAGCCCTCTCCCAGTGATCCGAAAGTGGGACTAGAGCGGAATCTTTTGCCTGTGGAGAGATCAACACGACACTTTTTCAATTCCACGCCACATGTTTTCGAGAAGGGACGTCGAACAGATGTGCAGAACTATAGACCTATATCTCTAACGTCGATCAGTTGTAGAATTTTGGAACAGGTATTGTGTTCGGGTATAATGACTTTCCTGGAGACTAGAAATCTACTCTGTAGGAATCAGCACGGGTACCGAAAAAGACGGTCATGTGAAACCCAGCTCGCGCTATTCGTCCACGAGACTCAGAGGGCCATAGACACGGGTTCACAGGTAGATGCCGTGTTTCTTGACTTCCGCAAGGCGTTCGATACAGTTCCCCACAGTCGTTTAATGAACAAAGTAAGAGCATATGGACTATCAGACCAATTGTGTGATTGGATTGAGGAGTTCCTAGATAACAGGACGCAGCATGTTATTCTCAATGGAGAGAGGTCTTCCGAAGTAAGAGTGATTTCAGGTGTGCCGCAGGGGAGTGTCATAGGACCGTTGCTATTCACAATATACATAAATGACCTGGTGGATGACATCGGAAGTTCACTGAGGCTTTTTGCAGATGATGCTGTGGTGTATCGAGAGGTTGTAACAATGGAAAATTGTACTGAAATGCAGGAGGATCTGCAGCGAATTGACGCATGGTGCAGGGAGTGGCAATTGAATCTCAATGTAGACAAGTGTAATGTGCTGCGAATACACAGAAAGATAGATCCTTTATCATTTAGCTACAAAATAGCAGGTCAGCAACTGGAAGCAGTTAATTCCATAAATTATCTGGGAGTACGCATTAGGAGTGATTTAAAATGGAATGATCATATAATGTTGATCGTCGGTAAAGCAGATGCCAGACTGAGATTCATTGGAAGAATCCTAAGGAAATGCAATCCGAAAACAAAGGAAGTAGGTTACAGTACGCTTGTTCACCCACTGCTTAAATACTGCTCAGCAGTGTGGGATCCGTACCAGATAGGTTTGATAGAAGAGATTGAGAAGATCCAACGGAGAGCAGCGCGCTTCGTTACAGGATCATTTAGTAATCGCGAAAGCGTTACGGAGATGATAGATAAACTCCAGTGGAAGACTCTGCAGGAGAGATGCTCAGTAGCTCGGTACGGGCTTTTGTTAAAGCTTCGAGAACATACCTTCACCGAAGAGTCAAGCAGTATATTGCTCCATCCTACGTATATCTCGCGAAGAGACCATGAGGATAAATCAGAGAGATTAGAGCCCACACAGAGGCATACCGACAATCCTTCTTTCCACGAACAATACGAGACTGGAATAGAAGGGAGAACCGATAGAGGTACTGAAGGTACCCTCCGCCACACACCGTGAGGTGGCTTGCGGAGTATGGATGTAGATGTAGATGTAGATGTAGATGTCCTGTGGATACCATTATGTGTCTTTAATGTAGTGGTGTACATTGTCTTCCGCGTCCTCACGCCGTTGATCATTAGTGATTCTCCCGCCACTTGGGACCAGTTTCCCACCCCAATGGCAAGAGAGTTAGTACGAACATCTGTCCGCTTTCCTGACTTCTCTAAGAAGGCTGTTAAAAGGACTCGTGTGATTTTTTATGCCGGAAGTCTTCGACCTCCTTTTCTGGTGATTTCTATTCAAAATCTGGGGAGGTTCGAATCTGGAATCCATGAATTTTATTACTAGTCATAGAAGCTACCCCTAGAACACATGGTCTAATATGTAACGATGTATTGTCGTTTGTGTCATCAATGTTTTTGAGCGAAGTTGTTGCCTTGCTGTTGTACTGTTGCCACTTGTTTAATGTAACATTAGCTACGGTCTGTCATGTTAAATGACTATAAGCTTGGGCTGAAATAATTAGCAATTGATATTAAATCTTTGTATACTTAACTACTCACTTTCCCATCGTTAAACTGAGAGCTTTTATAAAACGTTTCTTTCCGAGAAGCCTTGTGGCTATGGTCCTATAAATAATAGATTAATGAGGTTCCTAGTCTGATTATCTTCCTGCTCCACGACTATTTATACAGTGAGGATTTTTTTCATGTGTTGCACTCATTTAACCAGTGAAAGATTGCTTACAGTGTGTTTAGTAACATTCTTATAGGTTCCAGAGGGTCAGTTTCCGTCGAGAACTTCGGAGCGGCAAATGCTACGGCACGTTTCATGCGGTGTTCTATCGTTCAGTATATCCCGGTTCTTTGAAGAAAACTGTACGAATTACAATTATGATCTAATTATACTCACTGCCCAAGTTTTGCCCTTAAGGTAAAACATATTAAACTTTTTCATGGTCAAATAAATCGGACCGGCAAATGCTATGGCACGTTTCAAGCGGTGTTCATCGTTCAATATATCCAGGTTCTTTGAAGAAAACTGTTCGAATTACAATTATAACGTAACCATACTCAATGCACAAGTTTTGCCCATTAGGTAAAACATATTAAACTTTTTGATGGTCAAATAATAGTTCCCTTTTTACGAAATTTCGTTATTGAATAGATTAAACAGCTTAACAGTTGCACGTAATAACTGGTTCCTGTGTTAACATATTCAGGAAACGAAGGCAGATTGCGTTATAATAGAACGTCCATGGGTCAGTATTCAGGATACAAAAGGGCTTTTCATCAGAGCATCGGTTGTATATGAATTTAGGTCAGCTTAACACACAGGCTCGTTTACGAGGTGTCCTTCTACGTCTTATTCTATTTGTAATCGATATCCGTGTTAGATTACGTCATCTTCAGTCCTTTTCATACAGTCAACCTATGCTCATCATAACTGTACAAAATGCAACATGAATCTATCTGGAGCTACTTTTGATTTGGATCATCCATTAATTTATAGAATTCTCAGACGTTCGCCATTGTCATGAAATTTCTCTTCGCCGTTCCGGCAAACAAAATTTGTCAATCTTTATGTGTTTCCTGATGACTGCTCTCCTACACTTACTTCTTATTCAGTGGAAATTATTAACAGGCAGACAGATTTCGAAGATGTGGTTCTGGAGCAGGTCCAACTAAAACCAACTCGTTTCTGCCGCTACGAGGATAACACTTTTGTCGTTCCGCCACATAAGCGGGGCAGCGTGTGTGAATGCCCCCATTACCTCAACTCACTTCACCCCAACATACACTTTAATAACAAGGTACCATGTAAGTGGAATATGATACACTCCTCCTGTTTCTTGACGTCCGGATGAGAATGAAACCATACTGCAAGCTAGGATACAGTGCGTACAGAATGCGTACACACCATGATCTGCATCTACATGCCTCCAGTAACCACCAAAACGCCGAGCGTGAAGGCGTTTTACAATCACTTGTTCACAGGGTGCCAACCGACTGTGACAAAGCGAGCCTTTCAGCTGAGCTGAACCACTTTCAGGCAATATTTCGAATGAATAGGTACAGCAACTGGCATACTGCGTGCTTTCAGACAGTTTGTACACAGAAAACAAGGAGAAGAAGAAGAAAAAAAGAAAAAGAGCACGGATCACTAATGTGCAACCTGTTTATCGGAAATACCTCCAGGAAAGTCAGCATAAACTCGCAGCTACCCAAAGAGAAATGTATATTTCGCTCGAACCCTGTGAAACTGACACTAGTAGGTCCAGTAAAAGGTGACCTAGGCCTTAGCGAACTATGGGTTTACCAACCCCCTGCCAATGCTGCAACGCATACATTGGGGAAACTGTACACACGGTAGAAAAGAGGTACCGTGAACATAGAGGTAATTCAGAATCATCGTAGACCACCAAATCAGTTGTGGCCGAGCGTAGTATACAACTGGCCATACTATAAATTACATAAGTTATTATAATGACGATGACATTGAACGAGAAGTTGGCAAGTCTCCAGCTGTATATGGGACCATTCAAAGAACTTTTAAAAACAAAGTTATGACAGAAATGAAAATGAAATTTTATACTCACTTTACACACAATGTTTTGCGGCAGCGAAGCGTGGAAGCCGACTCAAAAGCTTCTGAGTAAAATGCCCTCCGTAGAAATGAAATTTTCTAAGGATTTATAAATGACGTGCGAGGAGGAAAAAATTCTAACTTAAATAGATGAATTACAGTTTTCAATAATGTTTCTCACAGAATGGCTATTTTCTTTGTATGGGAAGACAATTAGTTAATTGATTCGTGTTTCTCAGGAAAAGAAAATATGGATGACATTCGAAAACACTTTTCCTCTCAAATTTAAAGTTGTCAACATTATTGTTTGATGCTCAATTTTTACTTGTATTTATGCATTACGTTTTTTCTGCAATTAAAATCTTAGTTACATTCATATTAATTAACTCAGTGGTGCTTTAATGTAGCTGCATTTATTAATTCAGTAACGATATAAACAAATTTTTTTTAATTCACCAGTGCTGAGATAGTTCAATCACTCTGTTTCGTGTGCAGTAGTTGAGTTACTCTGATATGTGATGTAATGAGCGGGCCGGAGTCGCCGAGCGTTTCTAGGGGCTTCAGTCTGGAACCGCGCGACCGCTACGGTCGCAGGTTCGAATCCTGCCTCGGGCATGGATGTGTGTGATGTCCTTAGGTTGGTTAGGTTTAAGTAGTTCTAAATTCTACGGGACTGATGACCTCGGATGTTAAGTCCCATAGTGCTCAGAGCCATTTGAACCATTTGGTGATGTAATGAAAATGATGTAATACGATCTATTGATCACTTTAACGAAGCGCTAACCTACAAAGCCTATTACGTTACTTCGAAGTATATTCCGCCCTGTTCGTTAATAATTGTTGATATTACATATTGCGTACAGAGATAACTGGACGTATTTACTAATACTCTAACAGGTACACATGTTTGCTTTCAGTAAAATCAGAAAATTGTAAGCTAAATCAATGTATATTTAGAACCATGCGTTTCGTGCAATCGAAGTTTATTTGAAAATAATTCATAAATGTAGGATGTAGGTCGAAGACATTCTAGTCTGAAGTTACCGATCGTGTACTTCCATTAGATCTAAGGTTCAATATATTCGGTAAGTAAATGTAATTATATCACATTTGGAGTCTTTTACCGTCTCCTTGTACTTAAATCTCTCAGTGGCTTAAACTGGAGCACTCTTTCTCTCGGTTACACTTCAGGTTTCCATTCTTGATGCGGGGGAATTCACTTTCGTCAGGCCGTTCCCAGTTTCATGAGAGGAAGCAGTAAAACATCAGAGCCGGAAGAATAAAGAGCTTCCAGGAGTTACCCAGTCCGCTCCATTACTGAGAAACGTCCTGTAAGACGTCAAAAATTCCATTAGCGTCGTCCACCTGCGCGTCTGTCGCATAATACGGTACTAAATCCCCCTCCGGGTAGCACGGGGACGAAAGGACCTGTTGATCACCGAGGGCCGCTACGACGTGAAGACGGAGACGGCTAAATGAGTTCCCAGCTGAGAAAGGCCTTTGCACTGGGGACAATATAGTTCAGGGGTTTTCTTTTGAAGGACGGCTTGAATGATAATTTTTGGTTGGAATCACTGTGTCTACTTTCAATGACAGTTACTTATTCCTATTCTCGTCGAGAATCATCGTAACCTTTTAGACATCTCATGAGGATTTCATTATTAATTTTCTTCTAAGTGAAGAACATTACTACTTATGTAAGATTATTACTACTGGTAGAAATGGCTATGATCGAAACTGTGACGGATATTCTACATCTACATCTACATCTACATCCATACTCCGCAAGCCACCTGACGGTGTGTGGCGGAGGGTACCCTGAGTACCTCTATCGGTTCTCCCTTCTATTTCAGTCTCGTATTGTTCGTGGAAAGAAGGATTGTCGGTATGCTTCAGTGTGGGCTCTAATCTCTCTGATTTTATCCTCATGGTCTCTTCGCGAGATATACGTAGGAGGGAGCAATATACTGCTGGACTCTTCGGTGAAGGTATGTTCTCGAAACTTTAACAAAAGCCTGTACCGAGCTACTGAGCGTCTCTCCTGTAGAGTCTTCCACAGGAGTTTATCTATCATCTCCGTAACGCTTTCGCGATTACTAAATGATCCTGTAACGAAGCGCGCTGCTCTCCGTTGGATCTTCTCTATCTCTTCTGTCAACCCTATCTGGTTCGGATCCCACACCGCTGAGCAGTATTCAAGCAGTGGGCGAACGAGTGTACTGTAACCTACTTCCTTTGTTTTCGGATTGCATTTCCTTAGGATTCTTCCAATGAATCTCAGTCTGGCATCTGCTTTACCGACGATCAACTTTATGTGATCATTCCATTTTAAATCACTCCTAATGCGTACTCCCAGATAATTTATGGAATTAACTGCTTCCAGTTGCTGACCTGCTATATTGTAGCTAAATGATAAGGGTCTTTCTTTCTATGTATTCGCAGCACATTACACTTGTCTACATTGAGATTCAATTGCCATTCCCTGCACCATACGTCAATTCGCTGTAGATCCTCATGCATTTCAGTACAATTTTCCATTGTTACAACCTCTCGATATACCACAGCATCATCCACAAAAAGCCCTAGTGAACTTCCGATGTCATCCACAAGGTCATTTATGTATATTGTGAACAGCAACGGTGCTACGACACACCCCTGTGGCACACCTGAAATCACACTTACTTCGGAAGACTTCTCTCCATTGAGAATGACATGCTGCGTTCTGTTATCTAGGAACTCCTCAATCCAATCACACAATTGGTCTGATAGTCCATATGCTCTTACTTTGTTCATTAAACGACTGTGGGGAACTGTATCGAACTCCTTGCGGAAGTCAAGAAACACGGCATCTACCTGGGAACCCGTGTCTATGGCCTTCTGAGTCTCGTGGACGAATAGCGCGAGCTGGGTTTCACACGACCGTCTTTTTCGAAACCAATGCTGATTCCTACAGAGTAGATTTCTAGTCCTCAGAAGAAAGAAGAAGAACGATATAAGTGAGGGTTGGGTTCTTTGGGGGAGGAGACTAAACAGCGCGGTCATCGGTCTCATCGTATAGGGAAGGACGGGGTAGGAATTCGGCCGTGCCCTTTCAAAGAAACCACCCCGGCGTTTGCCTGGAGAGATTTAGGGGAATCACGGAAAACCTAAATCAGGATGACCGGACGCGGGATTGAACCGTCGTCGTTTCGAATGCGAGTCCAGTGTGCTAGCCGCTGCGCCACCTCGCTCGGTGATATAAGTGAATAAGACTGCTAATAAACGGCGTGCAGTTAAGTCCAGTGGCATACTCCTTTGTGTGCCTTGACAGGTCGTTGTTACTCCGCGCTCAGTCGGCAAAGAGCCATCAGACGACGTGGAAACATGCAACGAATTGTCGGTATGCCTCGAAAACGTCATAGGACCCAATATCAACATCTTGGAATACGGCAGGTTGTTTGGTCTCCGCGAAACGCTTTTGTCATAGTGTTGCATTGCGACATGTGCAGGGCATGCATCTGTGGCAGTGGTGTATAGAAGAGGGCCGTACACATCGACGAGCTGTTACTGGACCACGTAATTTGACCAGAGCGTTGGATGGTTGCCATCTTGTCGTAGCCGAACAACTTCGTCCAAAGCACCGACTCGCCGCTGGAGCACTGGAACGAGAGTGGACATGTCTGCTAAGAACTGGACTGATTCCACTGTGTAGGCTTCCATTGTCCAGGAACGACCAAAGCTTCAGACTGCTGTGTGTTCGCGAATGCCGTTACTGGCGCGCTGAGTGGGAAAATGTTTGATTTTCGGAGGGGCCCCGATTCAACTTGACTTATAGTGATCTCAGAATACGTGTTAGACGCTACCGTAGTGACAGATGTCGGGTAGAATACGTTCTTGAATGGCGTAGCTGACAGACACCGAGAGTAACTGCTTGGGCCGCCGTTGGCTATAACATACGTTCTCGCCTCCTACGTACAGAAGGCAATCTGAACGGCAGACGTTACTTATGCACGTATTAAAGCCCAAGGCAATGCCCCTATTTCAGGCAGCTCCGCATGCCGTAGTTCAGTAGTTGGTGAGCCATGTGCAAGCCTTCTTCTAAGAACTACAGGATATCTGCTTCGATGATCCGCACATACGTCCGGTATGTCACCCAAGGGACGTATACAGGGTGGTCCATTGATAGTGACCGGGCCAAACATCTCACGAAAAAACTACAAAGAACGAAACTCGTCTAGCTTGAAGCGGGAAACCACATGGCGCTATGGTTGTCCCGCTAGATGGCGCTGCCATAGATCAAACGGATAGCAACTGCGCTTTTTAAATAGGTTCCCCCATTTTTATTACATATTCGTGTAGTGCGTAAAGAAATATGAATGTTTTAATTGGACCACGTTTTTCGCTTTGCGATAGATGGCGCTGTAATAGTCACAAACGTATAAGTACGTGGTATCACGTAACATTACGCCAGTGCGGACGGTTTTTGCTTCGTGATACATTACCCGTGTTAATTTGCCCCATTTACGAATTGCGGAAAAGGTCGATATCGTGTTGATGTATGGCTACTGTGATCAAAGTGCCCAACGGGCGTGTGCTATGTATGCTGCTCGGTATCCTGGACGACATCATCCAAGTGTCCGGACCGTTCGCCGGATAGTTTCGTAATTTAAGGAAACAGGAAGTGTTCAGCCACACGTGAAACGTCAACCACGACGTGCAACAAATGATGATGCCCAACAAGGTGTTTTAGCTGCTGTCGCGGCTAATCTGCACATCCGTAGCAGACAACTTGCGCGAGAATCGGGAATCTCAAAAACGCCGGTGTTTAGAATGGTACATCAACATCGATTGCACCCGTACCATATTTCTATGCACCAGGAATTGCATGGCGACGACTTTGAACGTCGTGACAGTTCTGCCACTGGGCACAAGAGAAATTACGGGACGGTGACAGATTTTTTGAACGCGTTCTATTTGGCGACGAAGCGTTATTCACCAACAGCGGCAACGTAAACCGGCATAATATGCACTATTGGGCAACGGAAAACCCCGCGATGGCTGCGACAAGTGGAACATCAGCGACCTTGGAGGGATAATGTATGGTGCGGCATTATGGGAGGAAGGATAATTGTCGTGTAACTGCTGTCGTCGTAACTGCTGTCTGCTTCACGTCTGTTGTGCAGCGAGCTACCTTAATTTAAGTATTAACTGTATTTTTCTTACTTGTCACTTCTTCTTCCGTGTGTATTTGCTTTTAGGAAGCTTTAATTTTCGAGTGCTCTTAATAGTGTTCCATAGATTTCGTGTTTGTTTGGAATACAGTCAGAGAGAGTCCCTTTAGTCAGCTATAGCCAGTGTCAGTGTCGTCGTAACTGCCGTCTGCTTCACGTCTGCTGTGCAGCGAGCTACCTTAATTTAAGTATTAACTGTATTTTTCTTACTTGTCACTTCTTCTTCCGTGTGTATTTGCTTTTAGGAAGCGGCTACAAGGGTAGCGGGGTACGTGTGGAGTGCACATGGGGGTTTTTTAGGTTAGAGAATCCCCTCCCTAGGCCCGACAAGACGCCTCCTGAGACGCGGCAAGATAGGAGTAGGCAAAATGCAACAGGGAATAACAATATTAATGTGCTAATAGTAAACTGCAGGAGCGTCTACAGAAAGGTCCCAGAACTGCTCTCATTAATAAACGATCACAACGCCCATATAGTACTAGGGACAGAAAGGTGGCTGAAACCAGACGTAAACAGTAACGAAATCCTAAACTCAGATTGGAATGTATACCGCTGAGACAGGTTGAACAGTGAAGGGGGAGGCGTGTTTATAGCGGTAAGAAGTGCAATAGTATCGAAGGAAATTGACGGAGATCCGAAATGTGAAATGATTTGGGTGAAGGTCGCGGTTAAAGCAGGCTCAGACATGGTAATTGGATGTCTCAATAGGCCCCCTGGCTCAGCAGCTGTTGTGGCTGAGCACCTGAAGGATAATTTGGAAAATATTTCGAGTAGATTTCCCCACCATGTTATAGTTCTGGGTGGAGATTTTAATTTGCCGGATATAGACTGGGAGACTCAGACGTTCATAACGGGTGGCAGGGACAAAGAATCCAGTGAAATTTTTTTAAGTGCTTTATCTGAAAACTACCTTGAGCAGTTAAACAGAGAACCGACTCGTGGCGATAACATATTAGACCTTCTGGTTACAAACAGACCCGAACTATTTGAAAAAGTTAACGCAGAACAGGGAATCAGCGATCATAAAGCGGTTACGGCATCGATGATTTCAGCCGTAAATAGGAATATTAAAAAGGGTAGGAAGATTTTTCTGTTTAGAAAAAGTGACAAAAAGCAGATTTCAGAGTACCTGTCGGTATGCCACACAGAGGCATACCGACAATCCTTCTTTCCACGAACAATACGAGACTGGAATAGAAGGGAGAACTGATAGAGGTACTGAAGGTACCCTCCGCCACACACCGTCAGGTGGCTTGCGGAGTATGGATGTAGATGTAGATGTAGATGTAGGCCCCCATTGTATCGATGGCAATCTAAATGGTGCATTTTATGCTGATTTCCTACGTAATGTTCACCGGATCTCACGTCCCCAGATTTATTTCTGTGGGGGAAGATGAAGGATATTTGCCATCCTGATCCACCGACAGCGCCTGACAATATGCGTCAGCGCATTGTCACTGCATGTGCGAACGTTACGGAAGGCGAACTACTCGTTGTTGAGAGAAATGTCGTTACTCGTATTGCAAAATGCATTGAGGTTGACTGACATCATTTTGATCATTTATTGCATTAAGGTGGTATTTACAGGTAATCACGCTGCATCAGCATGCGTTCTCAGAAATGAAGGTACATGTACCACGTTGGAACAACCGAAATAAAATGTTCAAACGTACTTACGTTCTGTATTTTTATTGAAGAAACCTACCTGTTAGCAATTGTTCGTCTAAAATTGTCAGCCATATGTTTGTGACTATTACAGCGTCATCTACCACAAAGTGAAAAATGTGGTCCAACTAAAACATTCTTCTTTACGTGCTACACGAATATGTAATAAAAAAAGAGGGTACCTATTTTTAAAAACGCAGTTGATATCCGTTTGACCTATGGCAGCGCCATATAGCGGGCCAACCATACCGCCATCTGGTTTCCCCCTTCAAGCTAGACAAGTTCCATTCTTTGTGGTTTTTTCGTTTGACGCTTATTGCGTGAGATATTTGGCCAGGTCACCATCAGTGGACCACCCTGTATACAGTCGGTCTGGCAGCGTGTGCATCAGAAGCAAATCCAGGCCCTCGTTGATTCCGTGTTACGACGAACCGAAGCTCTGATGGTACCACTTGGCTGAATCTAATACTGAATGTTCACAGTCAAAGTGCATGCACAGTTCTGTAATTCTTATCATTTGTGTTCTATCAAGTACCCAGTCTGTAGAATATATTTCATTGCAATCACACGTCTCCTTCTTAGTACTACAATTTTCATAAACAGTAATAATGTATGTAATGTATCTGGTCACGAAAATATCGCAATGAAGCACCTATTGTGAAATTTTTATCTCGCTTTTCATTTTTTCCTAACTATTTAGAATTTGGTAGAAAATCAGTGGAAATGTTATAGATTTTATACTCCTAAAAATAAGCTAGTAGTTAGAAATTTCGGAACCATGTTCCACTTGCGCATTCAGGACGCTATGCCAGTTTTTAAGGTGACTATTATAATATTGTATGGCACAGAGGTCTGGAAGAGCTACAAGAAGTTGTATACAAAAATGAGTAGAGGCCGTAAATACTTAAATAGGGATCACAGGTTTTGTCATTATCTTTCTGTTACATAATTATTGTTAAAATAGAATTTCATTTGGGAAGTATAGCTCAGATTTCGTGCCGTTCGAGTACGCTTTTTCATCTAGCAGTCTGAGAGAGTAGTAGGTGAAAAGTCAAGTGTTCCCGATGGAGTCCGCGCCCAGTAACAAAAGAAATGCCGTTATAGGCAGCGGATACAATAGTCAGCTGACGCGAGCGATCCGTGCATGAAGCTGTGAGAAGTAGAAACTGCTCTAAGGCGTGTGTGAAACTGTCATTTGTGATTTGGCTGGTGAGAACGCGCCTCGGATTGTTGTACTTGGGAAAAAATTTGCAAATCGAAGACATAACTAAAAATTTCCGTCTCCATATCATTAAAATGTTCTATCGTTTGAAGTTTATGAACCATTAAGCTGCTAATTCGTTTCATTTTCTCAGAAGTTTCGGTACTTGGGAGTTTTTGTGTGCTGCCTATAATAAAATTCCGCATGGTGAGCGGTTCATTAGACTTCCACTTCACGGACGAGCAAATCTGACACTGACTTAACCGGCCGATGTTTCATAAAAACGGCAATCGTGATGAAGGAAACTTCAGCGGACTTTTCAAATCTGAATAGTCCCTGGTACAGTTAACAAAGAAACAGCTGTATACGGTTTCTTTTTGAGTGTGTTCGATGAAAAGAATTCACAACATACAGAAGTTTTCTCAAAACTTGCGTTTGGATAAATTTCATTGAGATACCTACATCTCCGTCGTACTCCACAGGCCACCAAATGGTGTGTGGCGGGGGGGTACTTTCGGTACCACTATCTGATCACTCCAATCCTGTTCCACTCGTGAATAATGCGTGGGAAAAATGATTGTCGGTAAGCCTCTGTATGGGCTCTAATTTCTGGAATTTTCTCCTCGCGGTCAATACGCGAGATGAATGTGGGATTAAGTAATATGTTGTTCGACTCCTCGTGAAAAGCGGTGTCTCGAAATTTTAATAGTAAATCTCTCCGTGACGTACAATGCCTCAATTCTAACGCCTGCCAGTGGAGTTTGTTTAGCATCCCGGTAACGCTTTCTCGCCAGCTAAACGATCCTGTGACTAAACGCGCCGCTCTTCGTCGGATCTTCTCTATCTCCTCTATCAGTCCTACCTGACAGGGATCCCAGATACACTCCTGGAAATGGAAAAAAGAACACATTGACACCGGTCTGTCAGACCCACCATACTTGCTCCGGACACTGCGAGAGGGCTGTACAAGCAATGATCACACGCACGGCACAGCGGACACACCAGGAACCGCGGTGTTGGCCGTCGAATGGCGCTAGCTGCGCAGCATTTGTGCACCGTCGCCGTCAGTGTCAGCCAGTTTGCCGTGGCATACGGAGCTCCATCGCAGTCTTTAACACTGGTAGCATGCCGCGACAGCGTGGACGTGAACCGTATGTGCAGTTGACGGACTTTGAGCGAGGACGTATAGTGGGCATGCGGGAGGCCGGGTGGACGTACCGCCGAATTGCTCAACACGTGGGGCGTGAGGTCTCCACAGTACATCGATGTTGTCGCCAGTGGTCGGCGGAAGGTGCACGTGCCCGTCGACCTGGGACCGGACCGCAGCGACGCACGGATGCACGCCAAGACCGTAGGATCCTACGCAGTGCCGTAGGGGACCGCACCGCCACTTCCCAGCAAATTAGGGACACTGTTGCTCCTGAGGTATCGGCGAGGACCATTCGCAACCGTCTCCATGAAGCTGGGCTACGGTACTGCACACCGTTAGTTGGTCTTCCGCTCACGCCCCAACATCGTGCAGCCCGCCTCCAGTGGTGTCGCGACAGGCAGGAATGGAGGGACGAATGGAGACGTGTCGTCTTCAGCGATGAGAGTCGCTTCTGCCTTGGTGCCAATGATGGTCGTATGCGTGTTTGGCGCCGTGCAGGTGAGCGCCACAATCAGGACTGCATACGACCGAGGCACACAGGGCCAACACCCGGCATCATGGTGTGGGGAGCGATCTCCTACACTGGCCGTACACCACTGGTGATCGTCGAGGGGACACTGAATAGTGCACGGTACATCCAAACCGTCATCGAAGCCATCCTAGACCGGCAAGGGAACTTGCTGTTCCAACAGGACAATGCACGTCCGCATGTATCCCGTGCCACCCAACGTGCTCTAGAAGGTGTAAGTCAACTACCCTGGCCAGCAAGATCTCCGGATCTGTCCCCCATTGAGCATGTTTGGGACTGGATGAAGCGTCGTCTCACGCGGTCTGCACGTCCAGCACGAACGCTGGTCCAACTGAGGCGCCAGGTGGAAATGGCATGGCAAGCCGTTCCACAGGACTACATCCAGCATCTCTACGATCGTCTCCATGGGAGAATAGCAACCTGCATTGCTGCGAAAGGTGGATATACACTGTACTAGTGCCGACATTGTGCATGCTCTGTTGCCTGTGTCTATGTGCCTGTGGTTCTGTCAGTGTGATCATGTGATGTATCTGACCCCAGGAATGTGTCAATAAAGTTTCCCCTTCCTGGGACAATGAATTCACGGTGTTCTTATTTCAATTTCCAGGTGTGTAGATGAACAATACTCAGGCCACTTCTTTCGTGGATGAGTTGCATTTCCTTAATGTTCTTCAGATTAATCAATGTCTGGGGTCTACTTTTCCCACTATCTGTTTTATGAGGTCGTTCCACTTAAGGTCGCTCTCGATAGTTACGCCTAGATATTTTACGGCAGACGCTGTCTCCAGCTGTTTGTCATCAATAGTGTAGCTGTACAGTAGTGGATTTCTTTTCCTATGTACGCGAATATGTTACATTTATTAACGTTCAGGGTCAACTGCCAAAGCTTGCACCGTTCATCAATTCTGTGCAGGTTGTTCTGCAAATTTTTACTATCTTCTGGCGTTGCTACTTTGGTGTAGACAACTGCATCATCTCCGAATAGCCTTAAATTGCATCCAACCATTTCTACTAGATCGTTTACATATATTGTAAGCAGCATCGGTCCTATCACACTTCCCTGTGGTACTCCGGATATTACCTTTACATCAGTCGATTCATTTCCGTTCAGAGCGACGGGTTGAGTTCTATCTGCAAGAAAGTCTTGAATCCAATCGGAGGTCTGCTCCGATACTCCGTAAGCTCGAATTTTTGCATTAAATGGCAATGCGGGAATGTCTCAAAAGCCTTACCGAGATCAAGGAGCTTGTCGGAGCGGCCGAGCAGTTCTAGGCGCTACAGTCTGGAACCGCGCGACCGCTACGGTTGCAGGTTCGAATCCTGCCTCAGGTATGGATGTGTGTGATGTCCTTAGGTTGGTTAGGTTTAAGTAGTTCTAAGTTCAAGGGAACTGATGACCACAGAAGTTAAGTCCCATAGTGTTCAGAGCCATTTGAACCATTTTTAGATCAAGGAACATGGCATAAACCAGAGCGTCATTGTCCACTGCACTGTGGATCTCATGTAGGAACAGAGAGAGCTGAGTTTGGCAGGATATCTGTTTGCGGAATCCATGTTGATTTTTAAAGAGGAGATGTTTATCTTCCAAAAAACGTCATAGTTCTTGAGCATGAAACATGTTCCATAGTTCTACAACAGATTGACGTCAACGATATAGGTCTACAATTGTTTGGATCGCTCTTATGGCCTTCTTAAAAACGGGAATGACCTGCGCTTTTTTCCAGTCGTTAGGTCCATTTCGTTGCTCAAGCGATCTCCGATAAATTACTGCTGGAAGGGGAGCAAGTTCTTTCGCACAATCTTTACAAAGTCTTGTTGATATTTCATCTGGTCCTGAGGCCTTTCCACTACAAAGTGATTGTAGCTGCTTTTCAGTTCTGCGATCGGTTATCTTCATATCTGCCATTTCGACGTTCGTACGACAATTGAAAGGAGGACAGTGTTACGATCTTCCGCGATGAAACAACTTCGGAAGACCGAATTCAGTATTTCGGCCTTCTCTCTGTTCCGTTTCGATGACGGTGTGGTCGCTGAGAAAATGAATAGATGATTTTGACCCACTTACTGATTTTACACACTACCGCAATCTCTTAGGTTTTTTACTCAGGTAGGGTGACAACGTCTTACTTTCAAAATCATTGGACGCTTCTCTCTTACTTCTCTTGAATCTGAGATGAAGTGCTCATTGTTTGGCTAAAAATTCAAATGGCTCTGAGCACTATGGGACTCAACTGCTGAGGTCATTAGTCCCCTAGAACTTAGAACTAGTTAAACCTAACTAACCTAAGAACATCATAAACATCCATGCCCGAGGCAGGATTCGAACCTGCGACCGTAGCGGTCTTGCGGTTCCAGACTGCAGCGCCTTTAACCGCACGGCCACTTCGGCCGGCTTGCTCATTGTTTACGTAGCGCTTTTCTAACACGGCTATTAAACCGTGGTTGATCTTTCCCATCACTTAGAACGTTACTCGGAACATACTTGTCTAGGGCATATTGATCGATGCCTTTGAATTTTCTTTCCATTTGTTCATCACATCTTCGTCCTCGTCAGCGAATATTTGATGCTTACTGCTGAGCAAATATATCTTCCTACCTTTCCTAACATTCCTTGTAGGACCCGTCGTCGTAGATGCTGTCACAGTCTTCTGATCACTGATACCTTCTTCTACGTTAACTGATTCGATAAGTTCCTCATGGTAGCGTATCTTCATGAGGTAAGAATTTCTCAGAGTGAAAGCTGAAATGTCAGCAAGCGGGATGCAGGTACAAGTAACTCTTTTAGGCTATTTTTGAGGTCATCTGACTGAATAATTTGCAGGCACCTTGTTGGCTGGATGGTAAAAGACTGTTTTAGATCCAGAAGTACAAACCGTGACATATCATCAGCTGGAAATAAAAACCCAACGGACATACTTTTATGCTTCTCCTCTCGAAATTATCTTGAATTTTAAATAAATAAAAAAATGAGTTATAATTTTAGTTGGAAAGAGCATTATAATGCTTCACCGCATAAAAATACTGTGATCAGAGCATCGTGTTTCATGTGACTGCAAGAAAACTAAAAAAAAAAAAACCCACATAAATATGTCACAGAACATGTAAGAAATAACACTTCCCTCAAATGCACTGAAAGCAAGATTGCCCAGGCTATGATCATTTTCTGTTGAGTTTCGAGTCCCTCTGTAAATAAACGATTAACACTGTTTACGTTGATTCCCTATAGATTTTATTTTAAGTAACATATTCGTCCATACTGATCAAAATGACACCGAAATGCCACGAAAATCACATTAAACTTAAGTGCAAGACAATTAGCCCTTTCCCATACCGAAGCCCCACCAACTGTCATAATGTACTTGCACATGCTTATGGCGTGATCCTAAAAGGGAGATGGTCCTAGATGTATAGTGTGTGTCTAAATAAAAGACAGGAAACTCAATCTGGAATGGAAACACATTGTGTTACAGTGCCCTGATATTGCGTTGCGGGTCGTGATTTAATCACACTGAACATTTGAATTTCGATAGGCCTACTGTAATAGTTTTACATATGAATTTTTCGTAGAAAAAATTGTCCTTCCGGAGTGGTGAGGGTAAATGCAGGTGTATGATATCCAGTTGAGTAATTTTAGTATAAAAGTTAGGTCAAATAAATTTAGCTGTTTCTCACTTTATTTTTATAGTCAGTGTCAACATTTTCACGAGAAAATAATGAATTTAATCAAATTATAATTATTTTGTTTTGGGGACAATGAATGGTTTTAATAGTTTCAAAATGTACAAAAAGAGTAAGGGTAACATTATTATTCATCAAATGACCAAAGTAAGAGGTTGACAATATTATGCAATAATGAAAGTGGTGAATGAATTTTTTTTAATAATGTGAGTTTTAAATGGAGGTATTAACATTTGCAGCCAAGGAAACGTAGCAATTATTGTTACATTGTGGTTGTAATGGTTTCAAAATTTGCTGGTTATATTATTCTCAAAATCTTAAATACATATTAAAATTTCTAAACTGTGTAATATGAAAGCGTTATGCGCAGACCAAATTTTATTATTTGTCAATGTCAATGAAATTCACCAACAGCTGTGTATCTTAAGATGTTATTTTATTTTATTTTGAAGGCTCCCAGTTCCTGCATTTCACTTTGCCATCTTCGGGCTTCATATACATCTCTCCAAGACATAGTGAAATTCTGAAACTGGTAGCCTACAAAATAAAATAAAATAAAATAACATCTTAAGATACACGGCTGGTGGTGAATTTAATTGACATTGACAGTTACTTAACCAGCACATGTCCCCTGTCCATGTTGGACCAGCAGAGATTTAAATATTATTATTTTCGAAGTAAAATGTTACATTAACTTATTTTGGCCCCAGATGCATTGTCTGTGTCTAAATAAATGGAAGGAACCGAATGGGAATTGGAAACATGTGTTGCAGTAGCCTGATATTGCGTTGCGATTCATTATTTCATCTCCTTATAGTTACATCACTGCTATAGCTATGTGTGTCTACAGAGAGGCAGGTTACCCATTCCACTATGAAAGATGGCCGAGACGCCTGCATCCAGTGTGCGGGAAAGTTTCTGTCCGTAGCAGACTTTATTCTTGAACTGCAAAGAACTACAGGCATTCCCATACAAGAATGATGATGCGTGGCTTCAAATGATGACAATAAAAAATATTAAAAAACCAAGCTGACTGTACCAGATTTTTTACTCCAACTGATATTTCATATTTGTAAGATTATTTACTAAAAAATTAACTCTCGGAAGGTAAAAAAAAAGAATTAAGGTAATGAACATCGGCGAAGATAGCTTGTTTCCAGTGTGGGCAGGCGAGGAACTGTTAGGCTTGGGCATCAAGCAATCTAGTTCGAAGCTCGGTGAAGCGAAAACGTAAGTCATAATCGAACGTACCAGATATAGTTTTTCAGACGAAAGTGTCATAATTTTTTAAAGAGCCTTGGACAACCTTTACTTTGGTGGTCCCCAAGAGAATACAGGACATTAGGTACAACCGTTGCTGTGCTCGATATATATCAGTTCGACCAGACATTACTATTAGATATTTTGCTTGGAGAAATAAATATGGCAGCATCGTTTTATTCTTAAATTAAGCGCTTTGAGCATTATTACTGTGACAGTGGTAGCGATCCAGTCGTTCAAAGTAGATATTGTAAGTAGAGACCTACGGAGAAGAATTCCAACGGAGACAACAAGATATCTTCAGAAAACATAAATTAAGTAGGTATCTTCTTAATGAATCAGGGAACCACCACTTGCAGGCTGTTACAATTTACTCTTTCAGTTCATCCATATACAACTTCACGTGTGAGACAATTTGCGGTGTTAGCACTATCAGACGTAGCAGACGTGGCAGGAAGGTTGTACAATTGTCTTCTAAATAAAGGCCGAAGAACCTACAGTACGATTTCTATGTTAAAGTTAAATGGTGTGAGTCGTTCCGAATATACCGCGAACTATACAGGGTGACTCGCCTAAAACTTGCAACGCAAATATTGCGGAAATGTAAAGTAATATTGATGTGCGGTTTTCAATGAATGGGTAGGTAGTCAGATTGTAATGAGTGTTTTTTTTTGTGGAGACACACACTTTTTAAGTGGAACTGTGCCTATTAATACACTCCTGGAAATGGAAAAAAGAACACATTGACACCGGTGTGTCAGACCCACCATACTTGCTCCGGACACTGCGAGAGGGCTGTACAAGCAATGATCACACGCACGGCACAGCGGACACACCAGGAACCGCGGTGTTGGCCGTCGAATGGCGCTAGCTGCGCAGCATTTGTGCACCGCCGCCGTCAGTGTCAGCCAGTTTGCCGTGGCATACGGAGCTCCATCGCAGTCTTTAACACTGGTAGCATGCCGCGACAGCGTGGACGTGAACCGTATGTGCAGTTGACGGACTTTGAGCGAGGGCGTATAGTGGGCATGCGGGAGGACGGGTGGACGTACCGCCGAATTGCTCAACACGTGGGGCGTGAGGTCTTCACAGTACATCGATGTTGTCGCCAGTGGTCGGCGGAAGGTGCACGTGCCCGTCAACCTGGGACCGGACCGCAGCGACGCACGGATGCACGCCAAGACCGTAGGATCCTACGCAGTGCCGTAGGGGACCGCACCGCCACTTCCCAGCAAATTAGGGACACTGTTGCTCCTGGGGTATCGGCGAGGACCATTCGCAACCGTCTCCATGAAGCTGGGCTATGGTCCCGCACACCGTTAGGCCGTCTTCCGCTCACGCTCCAACATCGTGCAGCCCGCCTCCAGTGGTGTCGCGACAGGCGTGAATGGTGGGACGAATGGAGACGTGTCGTCTTCAGCGATGAGAGTCGCTTCTGCCTTGGTGCCAATGATGGTCGTATGCGTGTTTGGCGCCGTGCAGGTGAGCGCCACAATCAGGACTGCATACGACCGAGGCACACAGGGCCAACACCCGGCATCATGGCGTGGGGAGCGATCTCCTACACTGGCCGTACACCACTGGTGATCGTCGAGGGGACACTGAATAGTGCACGGTACATCCAAACCGTCATCGAACCCATCGTTCTACCATTCCTAGACCGGCAAGGGAACTTGCTGTTCCAACAGGACAATGCACGTCCGCATGTATCCCGTACCACCCAACGTGCTCTAGAAGGTGTAAGTCAACTACCCTGGCCAGCAAGATCTCCGGATCTGTCCCCCATTGAGCATGTTTGGGACTGGATGAAGCGTCGTCTCACGCGGTCTGCACGTCCAGCACGAACGCTGGTCCAACTGAGGCGCCAGGTGGAAATGGCATGGCAAGCCGTTCCACAGGACTACATCCAGCATCTCTACGATCGTCTCCATGGGAGAATAGCAGCCTGCATTGCTGCGAAAGGTGGATATACACTGTACTAGTGCCGACATTGTGCGTGCTCTGTTGCCTGTGTCTATGTGCCTGTGGTTCTGTCAGTGTGATCATGTGATGTATCTGACCCCAGGAATGTGTCAATAAAGTTTCCCCTTCCTGGGACAATGAATTCACGGTGTTCTTATTTCAATTTCCAGGAGTGTATTAAAAAAACTGGATGTAGGGTGAATTCGGATGTCAGTGATGTTTATTGCAGGATTCTTGTGCGAGGCGTTGGCGAGATATAGTATTTTGGAAGTTCCCGCTCCGACACGAGTACAATATTTTAAACATAGCTGTCTTCTGAAGCAGACAAATTTATATTTGTCGAAACCTAGGTAAAGAATTTCTTTATCCATTGCAACTGGTCGGCTGTATATAATTTTATTACGTGTGCAATATCTATGGCAGCAAACACTAAAAAAGCAACTCAAGTGCATACAACAGTTATGTGGATTCTGACCGACGATACAACTGCTCATCAAGGTTGTATTCGAAATGACCACCGTCAGCGGCAATACACGTTTCCAGTGTGCTTTGGAACGACAACTGTACAGCTACCAGCATTTCAGCAGAGAAGTCCGAGCAGACTGCAGTAACGCGTCGTTGCATGTCATAGTGTGTACTTGGTCTTGTAGATAGCGTCTTTTAACCTGCCCCACGTTCACTGTGGGCTGGACAGCTGTCATGTTGGTACCACAGGTTCCTCCTAGGCTGCAGAGGAATGTCTTCTAGCATCTGTGGAAGATGGTCTGTTAGGAGGCTACGATACTTGTCGGCGTTCGGTGTTCCGACTATAAAATCGGGACTACGAGCTGATGGTCCACAATCCCACACCACACGAGCGCTAAGCTGACGTCCTACCCGACGAAGCCAACCGGGATTGTCCAAAGACCATTAGTGCATGTTTCGGCGATTTACTTGGCCACGATTGGTAAATGTGACTTCATCACTAAACAAGGTACGCGATGCATCTAGAGTATCCCGCCGTAATGCAAATGTACAGAATCGTACAGAATCCTTTCCGTGCAACTCCTGACGGAGATACGTAGATTTGATAGGGATGGACGCTATGTCGATGAACAATGTGTAGGATACTTGCCTGTCTCATACCACTTATTCAAGCGATTGTGTGGGAGGTAACGTGCGGATCAACTGCAACAGCAGCAAGAGCATTAATTTCTCCTTCTTCTGTCGTCACTTACTTTCCGTTTTTTTACGTTTTTTACGTTGTCTAGGTGTTACACTACGACTTTCACGTAACTGGTTGACGAAGTTGATAAATAATTGCCGAGATTGTTGACATCTGTTGGGATATCTTGCCACATACACTGTTCAATAACGAACTGCATGCTTCCTACACTCTCCACACACCATGAGCGTGTCGGGTTTTCTGTGTTCGTAAATCCCATCGTCCATCACGCCGCACTGTTGGATTGTCACACACTAACTGACTAGCATTCAAGGAAAACACAAGCGTACTGTCAGAAAACGTAACAACATCGTACCTGGCAACTACGCAGGTTCAATGGCACAAAAAAAAGTGTCGGTGCGTAAGATTTTGACAGTACGGTATTTCGTAAACGACCCGCACTAGAATGCTACGACAAACACCACTGACATTTTAATTTAAGCTACCTTTAGTTTGTTAATATTGTAAGACGTGTATACTTCTATTGTCAAATCACAATTTATGAAAGATGTTTATATTTTATTAATAGGATTAATTAGGAATAATTAATATTTGTCATAATGGAAATAATTGTGGTAGCAGGGAATGTCTGCACTAAAGTATTGTTGACAAGGGAGACCGCAAATTGATATAATTTTAAAAAGGGTGGGAGAGACCCTGTATGGATACATTTTAAGAAAAGAGCGGGAAATACCGCGCAGTGATACATTTTGTAATGGTAGCAGGAAACGTCTGCACCAAAGTATTGTTGACAAGGGAGACCGCAAATTGATATAATTTTAAAAAGGGGCGCAGAGACCGCGTATGGACACATTTTAAGAAAAGAGCGGGAAAGACCGCGCATTGATACATTTTGTAATGGTAGCGGGGATTGTCTGCACCAGAAAGCATTGTTGGCAGGAGAGACCGCACTTTAGCGTTCGTAGGAAGTCAGTAGCAAGCGAGATGTGAAGCGAGTTGGTAGCAGGTCTTGAAGCGAGAGGTTGCGTGGAGCAGTGTGCCTGCCAGCCACTAGCTACGATTTACAAGAGATTATAAACGGATGTACAGAGACATCAACTAACTATTATCGTAAGACGAACTAATATTATTGAATTATTTTCTTTGCGAAACTCAAGATTACTGAAGGTATGTTTGCGCAATGCTAGTCCCATTTGAACGTTTGTAAAATCATTTCATTACAAACAGTAAGTATTTGTAGCGTTTTCAGAATATAATTAATTTTTGCCAGCAATGTTGCATTACTGATTATAATCAATCCCAAAAACCATCAACATGAAACTTTTATTGTTGTCAAGAAAAAGTGTAACGATGAATTACGTAACTTCAGTCAAATTACTTAAAGAATAACGTCAGCTTTGCTATTAAATAATAAATACAGCCACTTATTATGACAGCCCACCAGCAGTTAATAGAGTATAGTAAACCAGAGTAAGTATATTCATGTCGCAGTTCGATGTAGCAGTCAGATGGCGATCCAGTAACAGTAAAAAAAGTAAGGAACAGTTTTGGGTTATTGCAGATAACGACTGAGGGCCACGACGACGACACATTCTATATTTCGACGAAATAATCAGAAAATCAGTTTTAATAAGCAGCAATTAAAATTGTATGCGAAGATAGAGAAAGAGAATAAATTTCAAAGGGAAGATTTCATTTGTTATTATTAAGCAAAAGATAGAAATCCTAAGGGAAGGTTACATAGGTTATTGTAAAAGGGAAGGTTATCATTAACAAAAGAGGTATAGAGGAGACGGGAAGGTTTCAATGTCAATAGGCACTGTTCCGTTTGAAAAGTATATGTGTGCACAAGAAACACACTTTCTACGTACTAATACAAGGGACCGATGACCTTTGTACTCTGGTCCCTTAGGTACGTATTAATACAATCTGTTTCTTGGTTAACAATACGAGCCCTTGACTACAAATACATTCTGTGGAAACTGCACATCAGTAGCACTTCCCATTTCCTCATTACATGTGTTACGCGATTCATCTTGTGTACCTTTCCCTACAGACAAAGATGAAACGAATCTCAGTTCCACTGCATGCTATCATGTCGATTTAATTGCGGTTTAAAAAACTCATCTCAGGTTCAGCCACAGCGTTTATAATGAGCCATTTTATCCCTGGAATCTAAGATCCCCCGGGGCCAACACCGTCAACATTTTCAGTCGAGAGGCAGGTCTCTCGCCGTGTTTACTCTAGGACAGCGGGTGTCGTTTGCCGACCGTGGAGGTCGCTGCGGCCATTAAGGCTGGCGCTGGAACTTCTTGCTCCGCCTGTCCCTCGCAGACAGAGCCCTTCTTGCGTGCCCACAGCTCGTCCGAAACACCAGTTCTCCACCCTCCCACCTTGCCACTGCGCCGTGGATGGTGGTGCCACCGTGGTGCTGACGTGGCAAGAGCTCTGCACCAGGTGGTCGTGCCTCTCCTTTATTTTTTTAATTTTATTTTTGAACGCAGTCGCTTTAATATCTCCGAGAATGTCTGCCCTCGCCTCGAGCCGGCGTCACGCGATACGCCTTTTTGTTCCTCCTCCACCGAGAATTAATGAAATTAAAGTCGACGTCTCAAAGTGAAGACACGGAAAAAGGAGGTGGCGGCGGCGATATTAATAAACAGCTGGGTTAGCGCGGGAAGGTGGTCTAATGAGATTTGATATTAAAAAACCAACTGCTGTTTTGTTGCGGAATTTGCTACTCTTCTTTGGCCTGTGCATAGCCGAAGCGGAAGAGGTGTTCCGTTTTTTAGAAAGCGTGCCAGCGGTTTGTACTCTTTGAAAGCGAACTGTGTCCAACCGAGCACTGAGCTATCACATCTCGCGTACTCATACTCTCTCTGTCTCCCTTCTTTCCACATCACTGTCGTGCATACCATAAAATGGGCTGAATAGAAACATTTTCCGATCCTAAATAATTGACCGAGCGAGGTGGCGCAGTGGTTAGCACACTGGACTCGCATTCGGGAGGACGACGGTTCAATCCCGCGTCCGGCCATCCTGATTTAGGTTTTCCGTGATTTCCCTAAATCGCTCCAGGCAAATGCCGGGATGGTTCCTTTCAAAGGGCACGGCCGATTTCCTTCCCCATCCTTCCCTAATCCGATGAGACCGATGACCTCGCTGTCTCGTCTCCTCCCCCAAAAACCAACCAAACAACCTAAATAATTGACAACTTTAAAACTAAATATAAACACAAAAATTATAAAGAGGTCTCGTACCTAACTTAAAACTTAGAGCTGGGACCTAGGTCACACTTTTTTAACAGAAAAAAATTGGTGTGTCTTTTTACCCCACATACGGATGCGAATAGGAACAGCAAACCTCTTATTACAACTTTTTGCATTTTTTCGCCTTTGGGGTACTTAGTGATATTTGAAAATCTGTTTAGGATTTGGGAGGAAAGAAACAAAATTTATCTGCCTCAAGGAAGTTTCATTCATTACAAAAACCTCAAAAAATTTCATTAATTTTGGTTTTTTATTCTGTTTTTTTTTTTTTTCCAAAAAGGAGCTGGATCATTAATTTTTATGAACTTGGTTTGTTCATTAACACATTAAGTCGCTGACATCTCGATTAAAAATTACGTCTTCGAATCTACAAGTCGTACTACCAGAAATAACGAGGAGCTTTCAAACATTATGTCCTAGACTACAAAATGACTTCTTTATTTGCTTGGCTATGTTGTCCGTAGTTGTTTCACAATTCGTGGGGGTATTTCCGTTCTCTGGTAAAAACCAACGTATTCTTAACGAACTATATTTCGATCTTAAAAACAATTCAAATTGTAAATATCTATAATTAGAGACAACTGATGGTGCTTTACCTCAATAAAGCGAAACGCGTCTGGTGAAAAAAATACGCAGTTTCTTGCAGGTGCAATAACAGAACGAAGATACCCTCATGAAAAATAACTTCTCATCTGTTCAAATAAACACTTTCAATCGGTCATGTTTCCTCACTCAAAGAAAGGAAAAAAAAGAAAAGGAAACGGAACCGTAGCCTTCTAAATAACAAGTTTTATGTTCATACGTTATAAATAACTGCTTATTCTTTCCATGTACTATTAACCATAGAGTAATTTCCTGTCTTGAAAACAATGCGAAGTCGTTCTTTATTTCCATCAGATTTTTGGTCTTCTTCTAGAGAAACACTGACAAAAATGAAACTTCCTGGCAGATTAAAACTGTGTGCCCGACCGAGACTCGAACTCGGGATCTTTGCCTTTCGCTGGCAAGTGCTCTACCAACTGAGCTACCGAAGCACGACTCACGCCCGCTACTCACAGCTTTAGTTCTGCCAGTACCTCGTCTCCTACTTTCCAAACTTTACAGAAGCTCACCTGCGAAAGTTTCACATCAGCGCACACTCCGCTGCAGAGTGAAAATCTCATTCTGGAAACATCCCCCAGGCTGTGGCTAAGCCATGTCTCCGCAATATCCTTTCTTTCAGGAGTGCTAGTTCTGCAAGGTTCGCAGGAGAGCTTCTGTAAAGTTTGGAAGGTAGGAAACGAGGTACTGGCAGAAGTACAGCTGTGAGTACCGCGTGTGAGTCGTGCGTCGGTAGCTCAGATGGTAGAGCACTTGCCCGCGAAAGGCAAAGGTCCCGAGTTCGAATCTCGGTCGGGCACACAGTTTTAATCTGCCAGGAAGTTTCATATCAGCGCACACTCCGCTGCAGAGTGAAAATCTCATTCTGGACTGTCAAAAATGGTTCAAATGGCTCTCAGCACTATGGGACTTAACATCTGAGGTCATCAGTCTGCTAGACTTAGAACTACCTAAACCTAACTAACCTAAGGACACCACACACATCCATGCCCAAGGCAGGATTCGAACCTGCGACCTTAGCAGCAGTGCGGTTCCGGACTGAAGTGCCTAGAGTCTCTCGGCCACAGCCGCCAGCCGAAACACTGACAAGTACTGTTTCTATTCACCCCACAAATTCCGAAAACACAACCGTACGGTTTCAGTTAGACGAAACACAGGTCAGATTAAAGTATGCTTTAAAACCATTGATTAATAATTTTTAAATAAATAAAGGTAGTCTCGATGGAATTTTTTTTACCAAACTAATTAGGGGGCGTTTCATCCTTGTGAGGCATCATCAGATTATGCAAAAATGGTGATGTCTCACAAGGTCTAAATGTGTAATTGGTTCAAATAAAAACGATTTTCCAACCGAGACTGACTTTATTTAAAAAATATCATGATCGATTTTAGTGCCAGGCAATCAGTGTTGAAACGAAGAAAGTATTACTTTGGGTAAAAAAAAGCGATTGCAAATTTGCTCCACATATACTTAAATTAACACAATTTGGATCGGTACTTAGAAATAAAGTTCGTAGTAAGCAAACAGTCACTACATTCGATGTCTGTACTAAAACGAATAAAACATCAACTTCGGAATTAATAGTTAACCTGTTACTTTTGTCCACTATCCGCCTGGTGAAACGTGTCTTTGAATGACATTTCCATTTGCCTTCCGACACGATAGCGTAGAACATTTTTGTAAGCATCGTTTTTACCCCATTTTAGGGTAATACAACTTGTTTCCTTCATATTGTGTATGCCTCGGACAGCATAGTTTATCAAAACTTTGTTTTTGATTAGTTTGCTGTCGTAATTATGTGGCAACAGAATGTAAAGCTCATGACAGGAGTGGAGGACGGACTTAAGCCCAACAAACACACTGTTAAATTACCTAACCGCACACCTAGTGACACGCGCCCTAACGAAACTCCTATTATTCGTGCACAATATTCGGCACTAAGAAGAATGATGGAAATGTCTCCTGAAATTAAACACAGTTTAACGGAACACTGGACCTATTGCGCTTTAAGTTCCGGACGTCGCTACCCTGCCTAATCAATATTCACACCACAACGACTCACGTGTATTTCACAGTTCCTTTTAACTTAGCAGCATTGGACGAGGTGTTAGACAAGGCTGTTGCCTTTCCCCTCTGTTGTTTAACGTATACCATGAAGGGATTATTGCGAAAAGTTTAGATGGGAAAATCGCCGGGATGGCCGAGCGGTTCTAGGCGCTACAGTCTGGAACCGCGCGACTGTTACGGTCGCAGGTTCGAATCCTGCTTCGGGCATGGGTGTGTGTGATGTCCTTAGGTTAGTTAGGTTTAAGTAGTTCTAAGTTCTAGGGAACTGATGACCTCAGAAGTTAAGTCCCATAGTGCTCAGAGCCATTTTTGAACCTTAGATGGGAAAAGAGGAATATGTATTGGTGGAAAGAGAATAGAATGTATAAGATTTGCTGATGACATGGTATTAGTGGCAGAAAGTGAGCGGACAGTGAATAACATGCTGAATGATCTGAATGAAGCTTGTGTGGAATATGGGATGCAAATAAACACAGCAAAAACAAAGAGTATGTTCATCAGTACAAGACGCAGACTGTCCAGTATTAATATAGGACAATCGACCATTGGACAAGTAAGTGAATTTAAATATCTTGGAACCACAGTAACTGAAGACTTTGGATGTCACCAGGAGTTGAAAACTCGAATTGCCACAGCGAAGGAGGCATTCAACAGGAAGAGGAGACTCTTATGCGGCAAATTAGATAAAGAACTAAGGAGAAGGCTTGGCAAATGTTTTGTCTGGAGTGTGGCACTATATGGGGCAGAAACATGGACGCAGAGACGAGAGGATGAAGAAAGGTTAGAATCATTTGAGATGTGGATGTGGAGGAAAATGGGACAGAAGAAGCTGGATGGAAAGAGTGAGTAATGAAAGATTATTGGAAAGGGTTGGAGAGAGAAGATGTCTGCTGAAGGTTGTAAGAGAAAGGAAAAAGAACTGGTTGGGACATTCATTGAGAAGGGAGTGCTTGCTAGTAGGTGCTTTGGAAGGATTGGTTTGTGGGTGAAGACTGAGAGGAAGAAGGAGATACAAGATGATAGACGACATAAAGGGATGACGAAATTATGCAGACCTGAAGAGGATGGCAGAATACCGGATAGCCCGGAGAACTACCATGTGAAAACTTGCCTTTAGGCAGAACACTGATGTTGATGATTTATCTTAGCCATTGCTTTTTATGTTCGCTACGGTCGGTGCAATATACTGTACGTTCTTTTATCAAATGCGAAATTAGTACTTCCGCAATTACTACGGTTTAACGCCCGACTGTTCCAATCACGTCCACTCGTGACTCGCTCAGTACGGTTGCTCAGACTGTGACTCTAACATTCTCTCTTGTCCCAAATCACAAATACTGATGTTCTCAGAAAGCGCATTCACTTCTGCTCGCGATCGCCTGAAGTGCGCACCGGCAATCTACCTTGCGGTCTTGGCCAGACCGACTGAGTGACATTCACGAGCTCCAAAATCGACACACGCCAAAACCACTCCTCGCTCGTAATATGGGCCTTCCGCTCGTCGTCTGTGCTGTTGCAGCCCGTAGAGATAAGTAGGCGCATAGTCGACACGTTAAACATAGGATCGCTATCTGTGTTGGAAACGGGACTAATTTACATTATTTGCATCGGTAGAAGTGTTTTTTTCTAAATTAATTTTTCGTTTCACTCTCGATTTATTTAACAGAGAGTAAATGTATAATCCGCTGTGTAATATTCCTTTGTGGCAGATCCGAAGAAAAATGTGCACGTATTTCGACATCTGCTTGCATCTGCTCTTTTCGGTGGGACCTTTGGGCTCTCTTAATACTTTTGAAACAATATGATGTAAAGGCAGGGAAGATCAAATTAAATTCTACAAGCTAATGGCAACACGTAGGTTTAAAAACGGAAGTTAAAAAAAGCAAACAAGGTTACAGTCAGCTGAAACGTAATTTTTAAGGGAAGTAAATTGATGTACTCTGTAAAATTAAAAAAAAAATAATTCTGGAAGATACATGACTGAATGAGTAGAATTACGGGTTGACGAAATGAAAAAAGCATACTGAAATAATGGCGAGAGAAAAAAATAGGCGTGTAGACCTAAAGCGAAGATATCAACAACGACACTTGGAAACAGATGGCTTTTGTGACGACGGAATAGCCTGCTTGAAGAGGAAGAAGATTGTGTAAACGGAACGGTGAAAAGAAGCTTTAAAACTATCCGCATTCCGTGCTTGTCACTTGCACAAAGACCGTGTTTGTCATGTACGTGACTGGGATAATTGCACATCTTGGTTTAGTCGTTATACAGTACAAAGAATCATCTGGAAGTTGTTTTAAGTGTATGCTGATTCTGCAAATAGGCCTAAATCTATGTATGAATTATTTTCTCTTGAATTGAAAACAAGAAAAAATATTAGGAAAAGATGAAATTTCAGCAGCTTGTAACACCATCTAATCCTTGCAAACAGGCAGATCACGTTCAGAGGATGCCAAAGCAAAACGACTTTTAGTACCGATCAGTTGAATTATGAGGACTCTCCGTTTTATGGACTACAGAAGTACTGCAATACAACTACGTTTGCTGCTTTTATTAATACACAATGCCATATCACGTGCCATTAGATAACTGATTAAGAGCTACCCAACTTTGGCACCCATTTATTCCTGCAGCGTTGATAGATATGAATATGCTGTCTTGTACTATTTTACGACTATGGCATTAAGCTACGTATCGTACAAGTCCTACACACATTCTACCTGCACTGCGGATAAAATACGATGACGTCTTACAACATCAAACTGTTCCTGTCTAGTATAGGTTGACATTATTTTTAAAAGTAGGTGACTCTAATTAAAATGTTCTTCTGAGAGAGAATTATGTATTAATGACATATGCCAGCGATATAAACGTTTAAGAAGTAACTTTATTCAAAATATGTTAAGTGGCACATTTGATGATTGAAACAAGGTCAGCTAAGTACGTTCACAAAACATAGTAGGAAGATACGAGATAATAAAAACAGTTGACGGGAACAGGCAATAGATGTAATTATTTTACATTATTCAGGAAAGAAGGTAAAAGAATTGCACAAGTACACTAATTTGTTCGTTTTGCGGTGACACGATAACATCTACTTGTAGTACCATGCTTTCCGTATCATGGAGATTAATGAAGCGTAGATATGGCGCTATTGCCTGCCATATAATCATGTTATGATATAGACGTTCTACATGGGAACGGACATCCAATTGTGTGTTTAGGTGGGAATGTTTTAAGTCCATGAAGCTTTTGTATTGTTTGATTCGAGTATAATAGTGATGGCAGTTGGAAATTGGTGCTTCAAGTTGTTAGATTCTGGCACAAAAAATCATTCCTGCTTGCCATAGGGGTAACAAGAAGAGGTTATGTATTTAAAGGATCTTCCGGCTTTGAGTATCACGAACAGTTCGAGTAGTTCCTGACGCCTACCCTGTGTTAGTGACTGGGGAAGTTACCTTGATGGAGACGCAACCTTATAATGCATGCTATGTATCGATAAACGCATTTCCAGTCACAAACCACAAACCTCTGGAGGGCGCAGTAAAGCTTAGCAATACGCATTACGAGTTCGGTGGAAGACAGATATGTAAAGTATTAATACGCAATGTGAATTCATACAGTATTTTACAAGAAATCGAAAAATGTTAGTCATGGACTGTGCGGCTGGTCCCGGCGGAGATTCGAGTCCTCCCTCGGGCATGGGTGTGTGTGTTTGTCCTTAGGATAATTTAGGTTAAGTAGTGTGTAAGCTTAGGGACTGACGACCTTAGCAGTTAAGTCCCATAAGATTTCACACACATTTGAACATTTTTTTTTCGAAAAATATTCTACACATACGTCTACATCTACGTCACTACTCTGCAGTTCACAGTTAATGCGTGACAGAGAGTTCTTCGAACCACCCTCAGGCTGTTTTTCTACCTTTCCACTCTCCAATAGCGCCTGGGAAAAATAAACATTAAATATTTCGGTACGAGCTCTGATTTCTCTCACTTTAATACGATGGTCATTAAGTTGGCGACAGTGATATCTTCGTATTCAGAGGAGAAAGTTGATGCTTGAAATTTCGGAAAAGGTCTCGCTGCAACGAAAAACGCCTTTGTTTTAATGTTGCCACCACAGCTTGCCTATCATATCCTTGACATTCTGTCTCCTATTTTGCGATAGGACAAAGCGAGCTGCCCTTCTTCGGAACCTCTCAATGTCCTCCGTCAGTCCCATCCTGCAAGGATCCCATACTGCGCAACAGTACCCTAGCAGAGGACCGATAAGTGTAGTGTAGGCAGTCTCTTTAGTAGACCTGTTGCATCTTATGTGTTCTGCGTTGGCTCAATAATCCTCAGTCTTTGGTTTGCCTTCCACACAACATTTTCTATGTGATCGATGCAATTTAAGTTCCTAGGTATTTAGGTGAATTGACATTATTTATATTTGTGAGATTTACCGTACAACAGAAATTAACGGTTTCTTTTAGTACTCATGTAGATAACCTCATACTTTCCCCTATTGAGGGAAAGTTGCCACTTCTCGCACCATACAGGGTACGTACCTGACTCACTCTGCAATTAGTTTTGTTCGTCAAATGGCTTTACTAGGCGGTAAATAACAGCATCACCTGCAAGCAATCTAAGAAGGCTGCTCAGATTGTCTCTTAAATCGTTTATACAGATTAGGAACAACAGAGGACCTTTAACACTTCCTTGGGGAACGCCAGATATTTCTGTTTTACTCTATGATTTTCCATCGATTACGGCTTACTGTGACCCTTCTGACAGGAAATCACGAATCCAGTTACACAGCTGAAATGTTCTCTTGTGAGGAACATTCTCAAAAGACTTCTAGAAATCTAAATTTTTCGGGATAAATTTGAGAGCCCTTGCCGATATCACTAATATTTCCAAGCTATCAGTCGACTTGATGTTAATACATTTGAACAGATTCACTATTCAGATGACTTGAGCTGCTATTTAGGTTACTCGCTGACTTGATTTCATCCAAGCGGTGGGCTGAACACATTTTGCGTCACCATTTCATAACTTCGTGCGTTTCCCATCGATGATACTCAAGTGCCACATGTGGGAATGCAAGTGTGCTTATAAATTACTAGCAGCGCCATGACTCATCTTGTGTATTGAGAGCTCATGGGTATCTAACCTCACCTGTATCCTCAGTTTGAAGCCAGTATAAGTTTTTGTTCACGAGAAAATAATATAATTATGAGTTACACTAAACAACAAAAGCTACTAACCTAAAATTTTAGCACTATAGTAGAGGTGTTATAATTGCCCCTCACTTCGTTTATTTGTCGTTACTGCCGCAGTTTATTTTCTGACTACTTCAAACGCGCTGTGCAAATACTATTGAGCCGGTGCGGCTAACATGTTGCCGTCGATTCTTATTTTGGTGTCTTTGATGTTGTCCTATCTTCACGGTCGTGCCTCCTTGGCCGGTTTTGGTGCAAATGGCTCTGAGCACTATGGGACTTAACTGCTGAGATCATCAGTCCCCTAGAACATAGAACTACTTAAACCAATCTAACCTACTGCTGGGTCTTATACAGCCTGCAATGCCTTCAAAAGATTTTAATATTCTCTCACTTGCTAGGTGAAAACTATTACAGCTACATAGAAACAAATGTGAAAACTATTAAAGCTACATAAAAACAAATGTACAGGACCTTTTTGTAGGAAATGTATTGCAGTTAAATTTTAGAATGAGATACGATTTACTCGGAGGCCAAGGTTTTAGAGTTTTTCTAGAGAAACGCATTGAAGGTCACTTTTGTGTTATCCTTGAGTAATTAAAAAAATACGGCCTCTTGCAAAAACGCAGTCCAGCACAACTTTTGACTACGTTACATTTCCTCCAACAAAGTTGTGTCTTCTTTTTCTGTAGCACCAACAGTTTGCACATAGCGAACGAGTTAATGTGAAAATCTTTCACGTGGAATTTGAAGGCGTTGTGGGTTGCGTAACACCCAGTGGCAGCGGCAACTGAATCACGCTGTGTATATTACACAGGCTGTTTCAACGTCTTTGCAACAAACATCTGGGGGTGATAGGTCATGTAATTGGGGACAACTTCTGTTAGATCTAGAATGATCGTTAAAGGCTCCCAGCGAATCTAGGCGTCTTTTACAATAGATTTTGCCCCTACGGCGGAGCATAGGCACTCAGTGGCGTTCATATTCAGTCTGTGTTGCGCACACACTAGTCATTTGCTTCATTTGAAATGGGTTGGCCGAGCTTCTAAAATAATTTTCTCCGCTTGGAGAGACTCAGTCTTAAATTTTCTTATTGAAAACCACTCTATGAATTTGCTGGGCTAGGTAGTACGCAGATGCAGCACAACTGCTTAGTAGATCCTGCTACTTTAGTGAAATTTCGACGTCTCAGGACTGGCAAATTCATGAGATAATATGTACCATTGCCAGGAAAGACCAGCGGGCAGTTTGTCTCTAACGAAACTCGTTCCCCCTAATGTGTCCTAGTAGCCCTTGCGTTTTGCCACATAGACTGTAAAACTCAGGAGATATCACAGACATCCACGCCCGAGGCAGGATTCGAACCTGCGACCGTAGCGGTCGCGCGGTTCCAGACTGTAGCGCCTAGAACCGCTCGACCACTCCCGCCGGCTAGCCGGTTTTGGTTTTGAAACCGGTGAGGGTAGGTGTATGATGGAGCTCTTGGACAGTAGACAGGGAGCGTATTTGTGGTAGCGAGAGTGTAAAGGGTGTACAGAGTTGGAAGTTTGATGGCTTTCCGCACCGAGTTGAGCCTGTGTGTCGTTAGTTTGACGCCTGATGCTGGAGGACGGGCGGTTCTCCACAACTCGGCGGGGATTGCAAACTCGACCCGAAGTAGTCTTCTGCGGGTGTAAGGCTGTAAGTCTGAATACTGACTGTTTCCGACCAAGACAGCTCGGTCGTATTGTATTGCAGCTTGCGGCCGTCTGGAACAGCTTTGACTGATAGAAATCAATTAGCAATTAAGCTCGCTAGTTATCTGTTTCGCATCCGGCTTGTCACTTTGATGATCCGGCACTGGCTCAACTTCTCAATGTTAATGTTAAGCCAATCTTGTAAAGTTTGAGTTTCAAGTGGTTATTGGTTATCAAACAATGGTCTGAAACATGTCTTACTTAAGGCGAATATTTTTCATGATAGATTAGCCTACTTGTAGTCTACTGCAAAATAGTAACACGAATTCTTTACTGACCAATGGAAAAACTGGTAGAAGCCGACCCCGGGGAAGATCAGTTTGGATTCTGTAGAAATGTTGGAACACGTGAGGCAATACTGACCCTACTACTTATCTTAGGAAATAGATTAAGGAAAGGCAATCTACATTTCTAGCATTTGTAGACTTAGAGAAAGCTTTTGACTATGTTGACTGGAATACTCTCAAATTCTGAAGGTGTGGGGGGTCAAATACATGGAGTGAAAGACTATTTACGATTTGTACAGAAACCAGATGGCAGTTACAAGAGTCGAGGGGCATGAAAGGGAAGCAGTGGTTGGGAAGGGAGTGAGACAGGGTTGCAGCCTGTCCCCGATGTTATTCAATCTGTATATTGAACAAGCAGTAGAGGAAACAAAAGAAAAAATCGGAGTAGTAATGAAAATCCATGGAGAAGAAATTAAAACTTTGAGGTTCACCGATGACATTGTAATTCTGTCAGAGACAGCAAAGGACCTGGAACAGCAGCTGAACGGAATGGACAGTGCCTTGAAAGGAGGATATAAGATGAACATCAACAAAAGCAAAACGAGGATAATGGAATGGAGTCGAATTAAATCGGGTGATGCTGAAGGAATTAGATTAGGAAATGAGACACTTAAAGTAGTAAAGGAGTTTTGCTATTTGGGGAGCAAAATAACTGATGATGGTCGAAGTAGAGAAGATATGAAATGTAGACTGGCAATGGCAAGGAAAGCGTTTCTGAAGAAGAGAAATTTGTTAACATCGAGTATAGATTTAAGTGTCAGGAAGTCATTTCTGAAAGTATTTGCATGGAGTGTAGCCATGTATGGAAGTGAAACTTTGACGATAAATAGTTTACACAAAAAGAGAACAGAAGGTTTCGAAATGTGGTGCTGCAGAAGGATGCTGAAGATTAGATGGGTAGATCACATAACTAATGAGGAGGTATTGAATAGAATTGGGGAGAAGAGAAATTTGTGGCACAACTTGACTAGAAGAAGGGATCGGTTGGTAGGACATATTCTGAGGCATCGAGGGATCACCAATTTAGCATTGGAGGGCAGCGCGGAGGGTAAAAATCGTAGAGACCAAGAGAAGAATACACTAAACATATTCAGAAGGATGTAGGTTGCAGTAGGTACTGGGAGACGAAGAAGCTTGCACAGGATAAAGTAGCATGGAGAGCTGCATCAAACCAGTCTCTGGACTGAAACCACAACCACAACAGTTGAGCTGTGAACAGAAATTTGTTTTAATCACTGAGCCGTACGGTTCTTTTCCCTCACTTGTTCCAATAAATTTTAATTTATCTGAACTGTCTATTACATTTATTGTTATTCTCACTGAGAGTATTAAAATAAGTGTGAACAAGTTATCATTTACTTATAAGCAAAGCAGTTCAAAATAGTTTTCTCTTTATTTGCCGGGATCTAAACGTATCCATGCAGTTGCAGGCTGTTAGTAAATGCTTGTAGGCTACCCCTTATGTATATGCAGGTTATGGTGTGACACTTTGCTTTGCGTTCATCTGTGAAGTGAATCATTATTATAAGTTGCATACAAATTAACTGGTAATGTGTATATATTATAGAGTTCGACTATAATTTGGTCGCTTCCCACGCTCGGGTTCCCGGGTTCGATTCCCGGCGGGGTCAGGGATTTTCTCTGCCTCGTGATGGCTGGGTGTTGTGTGCTGTCCTTAGGTTAGTTAGGTTTAAGTAGTTCTAAGTTCTAGGGGACTGATGACCATAGATGTTAAGTACCATAGCGCTCAGAGCCATTTGAACCATTTTTTTTATAATTTGGTTTGTGGCTGTACTGCCCCGGCGCTTGTGTGGGGATCCTAGATGGGCTGTCCGTTGTCCCACGCCGCGAGGTCCGTTGGTGGGTGTGGTCCGGTGGTTGTAACGGTCGGTGCGGCTCTTGTCTTCGCGGGTCGGCCTTTGAATGAACGCTTGTGGACTCACCTTTAAGCGCAGCCTTATTATGTTATTCACTTGCATTGCTTTATTATTATAGTCTTAAGCTTTTTCTCGACTGTTAACTGCAGTAGCTACTGTAACTTTCTTGTTTTGATGTTCGGCAGGTGCCCGATTTCATGTTTTCACTTTGGACCATGGCCTTGTTCTTGAAATAAAGGTGACTCCGATCAACAGGAAAAGGTTATCTAGTTCCTGGTCCTTGTTTGGAATTGTTTTACCGTTTACTATTGCCTGATTGTTTTATCCTCTTTAATACTTGCCACTGTTAAAACAAGAACTGCACTACACTTGAATGTTCAGTATAGTTATATCAGTTTACAATAACTGTGTTAATACCCGGCCGGAGTGGCCGAGCGGTTCTAGGCACTTCAGTCTGGAACTGCGCGACCGCTACGGTCGCAGGTTCGAATCCTGCCTCGGGCATGGATGTGTGCGATGTCCTTAGGTTAGCTAGGTTTAAGTAGTTCTAAGTTCTAGGGGACTGATGACCACAGATGTTAAGTCCCATAGTGCTCAGAGCCATTTGAACCATTTTGTTAATAGAATGATGTGCAATTAAACCATCTTGGCCAGCTCTTCCATGACTCTTGCTTCTCAGGCTTAATCTTTGCTGGTTCTTTTTGAGTTGTTAATTACTATTGAAGGATGTATATTTTGGTTTGCCTGTCTCTCTAGGAAATCGGTACCATAAGAGTCCCAACTATTATTATCACACGAGTTTTGATAGATTATGCATGCAGTGTTATTTGTGTTATGCAACCTTACACAATCTGCGAAACGATTGTGCACGTAACATGAGCCCATGGGTTAAATTTAAAAAATTAAACAAAATATTACAAGAGACTCACTTTCATTAAATAAAATATTGTTATGAAACTGTAGAATGTAGCCCCACTTTTCTGGCTTTTTAGGCCCATTCTTTGCCCTGCAGGGCTGATAAAGATCTTGTGTTCTATTTCTTACTTTTTTCTAGGCGTTAACATTTCACAAGGCCTCTGAAGCAGAAATTGAACATTAATTCTGTAGTAACTATAATTTGGGCCCTATTATATTCGGGACTCGTTATCTTCATAATCTAAAATTTATCTTCACTTAACGTTGCGTTTAAAGTACAATATCAGTACTGGAACATAATACTTGATACGTGTGTAATGGAAGGAAAATATCAAAATGACGGTTTATGTAGATATATTGTAATAAATTACTAAAAGTTGCTGTCGGAGGTGAGGTCAAGATATACCTCGTTGCTTACTGGTAAAACTAGCTGCCACCTCATGGCGCTCTACTATTAATTGATATGTTTACCACCAGAATAAGCGGCTTTCAGAATGAGATTTTCACTCTGCAGCGAAGTGTTCGCTGATATGAAACTTCCTGGAAGATTAAAACTGTGTGTCGGACCGAGAATCGAACTCGGGACCTTTACTTTTTGCGGGCAAGTGCTCTACCGTCCGAGTTATCCAAGCACGACTCACAACACCTCCTCTCAGCTTCAGTTCTGCCAGTACCTCGTCTCCTACCTTCCAGACTTCACAGAAGCTCTTTTGTGAAGAATAAGTTGAGAGCTTCTGTGAAGTTTGGAAGGTAGGAGACGAGGTACTGGCAGAATTGAAGCTGTGAGGACGGGTCGTGAGTGGTGCTTGGGTAGCTAAGATGGTAGTGCACTTGCCAGCGGAAGGCAAAGGTCTCGAGTGCGAGTCTCGGTCCGGCACACAGTTTTAATCTGCCAGGAAGTTCCATGTGTACCTTTGTTTATCAGGTGCTGAGGAGCCCAAATTACTGGCGGGAGCCCAGGACATAACCCTTACCCCTATGACTAATGGAGTTATGAAACATCCTGTTGAGAACCATGTTAATTATTTTCAATATTTTTACTACAATTAAGTAAAGTTTGGATTTGTAATTCAAAATTACCATCCCTTTCGGCTTACCAAAAGTTAGAAATTCATAATCAAGTAGAAAGCAATTACCTTAAGAAATAATGCTGTTTGCCTTGGTAGATACTTTCAGTAGCGTCGGACGTGCACTTTGATATGAGGTAGCCTCTATTTGTTTGTTTGTCTTAAATTGTTGAGACTGCATGTTGATCAGCAGTGTTTCCACTGTGTCCTCTTAAAATAAAACAAGGCATTATGTCACAAGCGGCAAATGAAATGCCTGTCTCATGATGCGGAGCTTTTCTAGCCCTGATAAGAAGCCCAGTGACGATGTCATCATTAAGCCAACAATTACCTTTACAATCGGAATTGACTGGGTGTCAACTTTGTTGGCGAAGTGTAACAATGAGGAGAAGACATAATGAAGATAGAATAACAAGTTGATAACTCGTGTTTGTGCGTGTATGTGTCAGGTCGGGAGGTTATTATTCGGTAGAGAGAGAGAGAAAGAGAGAGAGAGAGAGAGATGCATGCCGCCATTATTTTTAATGGACGCTCACGACGCGTCGTCACCCCGGCCCTCCTCATCTGGTGGCTGCTCGGCTGGGGTTTAATTGCTGCTCCGCCACAGCCGCTTGCGTCTTTCTGTGCATCCGGCCCGCGCCGGCGCATCCGCCGTTGCGTCTGAACTCCCCCCCCCCCCCCCCCTTCATTCCTCGTCAGCAGTCGACGGGCAGTGTCGATGGAAGTGGGAGGAGGGGTAGGGGAGAAGAGGAAGTGGTGAAGGCGTGGGTGGTGGGGGCGGTTGAAGGTGGGAACAGTGCTGCGCTTTGGGCTGCCACCATAATTATGGCCGCTAATGAGTCTCCGCCGCCTTCGGTTGGCGAATACGATAAGAGAAAAGCATTCCGTGTTCTGCGTCCTTGGTTCCGTGTGAAAGCTCAGCGTTTTGAAGGGAATGCAACACGGGTAATACGACCTTTCGTCACCTGGCAGTCTTGCTTCGCAAATGTGACGTCAGACGCCTTACATGTGTATTTTAAAAGAAATTACTTTCGTTTCAATCAAAGGCACGCGGTGTGCTAAATTTTGCGTGCATCAACTTCTACACAAGCTACTTTACAGAAGCTCTCCTTGGTTCGCAGGAGAGCTTCTGTAAAGTTTGGAAGGTAGGAGACGAGGTACTGGCAGAAGTAAAGCTGTGAGTACCGGGCGTGAGTCGTGCTTCGGTAGCTCAGTTGGTAGAGCACTTGCCCGCGAAAGGCAAAGGTCCCGAGTTCGAGTCTCGGTCGGGCACACAGTTTTAATCTGCCAGGAAGTTTCCTATTGTCTCTTGGCTGTGCCCACTGTGCTAATCCCAGTGGGCGTGCCCCTGGCACTGGGCTGGCCTTAAGTGGAAATCGCTGCAGGTCTTTCAAGAGTATCCTAAGAACTATATTCTACTAATGAATTCTATCTACTAGAGTCATAATTGGTGTGCAGTGTCTAAGTTGGGTAAGTTGACACCCTCCCCCTTATCCAGGACACGGCAGATCCCAATCGTCGTGGCGGTCGGCCAGCCCGAGCCCCGACGGAATGGGATAGGTGCGTAACATCGTTTTATTGCTCGTCAATCACTCTATCTCACTTCGGTATTCATGCAGGACCTTGGCGTATACCTCGCCGGCAAGACTGTCAATGATGTTAGAGGTAACTGGGTTCCTGATTCATGTTCAAGTGAGATATGTATGTGTATGGTAGTTGGTTCCTTAAATCCGTGGCAACATCATCAAACGTGGGGCACTCGTAGACAACGTGATCCGGTGTACCTATCCTGGCACCACAGTCACACAAGGGAGTCGCCCTTTTCCCGAACCAGCATACATATGCCGGATACGGACCATTCCCTGTGAGGAAGTGCAGCAGTCCCTTACTAGGCTGAAAATGTTTCATTTGGAGACGTTCCTTAATGCCTGGAGGTAACTGGTAGGTTCTTCTATTTCTCTCGTCCCTATCAAATAACTCTTGCCATAATTCTTCCCCCCTTCTTCTAATCGATGGTTTGTCCCCAACTCGCACCCCCAAGATGCCCTCAGCCTTTTCAATTTGTCCCCTCTTTGCCCAATACCACGCAGCCTGCTCCCTGATTTTTACATCTGAAAGGCACAGCCCCATGAGAATCAGCAGTGTTCCCCCTGGAGATGCTGTAGGCTGCAATTGATCGCAGTAGCATGTTGCGCTGCACCCTCCTCACGGCCATAGCAGGAACGACCCTCGTGAGCCTGTCAGCCCAGACTCCGGACCCGTAGCCCACGATGGAGTCTGACGTCTTTTAGTTCCCTTTGGAATTCTTCCTTGGTGTCCCTGTGAATTTGCAGCCATCGCTGTTTCTCTTCCCAGACGACACTTCGCTGGTAGCACCTCATCGCCCTCCTGACAGACTGACGCATCTGCCCTAGAACAGCGGACCATGGTGACGGAGTGGCCGCCATGGCCCTCCTCCTGGTTGGTACGGCTGCCTTCACCGATCTAGTAAGCGCTCCCACTAGCTCTGCGGCATGCTTATCGACTTCTTCATCATCATCTGGCTATGTTGGGATGACAAACTCTCTTGCTAGGCGCTCCCAGTTAGTTTTGTTGTAGTTGAACTGAACTTCCCACCTTATGTCCGAGTGACACTCTGTCAGAAAGTGCGAAGGTGATTAGGTTATGATCACTGGTGGTGACCTGGTCTCTTACCATTCAGTTTTGCAGGTGGCCAGCAAAATTAGGTGACACTAACGTTATGTCTATATTTGGGCCTTCGCCTCCCCTGACGGTATAGGTGGGGAGATTTCCAGCTTTGTTGGCGATAAGGTACTGCAGAGGCATGATCGTTTCCTCCATTTCCTCCCCTCTTCCATCCCGAGTGCCTGTGCCACAGGGGGGATTTCGAGTTTACGTCTGCCACCACCACTATCCTTCGACCTCACAGCGCCGTGGTTATTTGTACAAGTTGGTCGAGGTACACTTATATATCATCATCATACTGGAAGTACATGTTCACCAGGTGTATGACTCCTACGGGCGTCTGGAGCTCAACGACAGTACAATGGTCATCTGAGAGATGTGCCGGCACTGTGACTCTTAAGGATTTGCTTATTATGATGATGGTGGCCTTTGGATCATTGCCAAAGCTTACTATTTGCCGGTTTACCACAGCGAAAGCTATATTTCCCGTAAGAGAATATGGCTCCTGTAGACAGAGTACGCCAAGACTCATATCCTCCACCACCCTCCAGAGCTCCTGCATGACCAGCCTACTGTTATGTGCGTTCAGCTGCCCAAACTGAATCGTAGCAGTCATGGAAAATACGTCTGAACGTATGAATCTGGGAAGGCCTTCCTCCAGTCATATGCCATCCAACTGTTAACTAAGACAGCCTGATTGTAGCTTTCATCAAGGTCAAATGTTTCGTTCCTTCTTTGAAATACCTTTTTGACGAGGTCGCGCAGGGTGCCAAAGTTGGTGGGCAGATTCATGGTCCTTAACTCTATTCTATCAACAACATCCATGGCCGAGAAGGTGATTTTACGTTTGTACTTATGCCCTACCCGCACTATGTGCCTTAGTGCTGTGGTCAGGACATCTGGCTCCTCCAGACGGGATAACTGCAAAGCGTGTTCCAGATTGGGATAAATTCTTATGGGGTCAACCTCCAAGTGTTTAACCAGGGGCTGATCTGGGATAGCTATGGCATTCGTGCTACTAACTGCATTCACTTGCACTGGTTCTTCAGGTGTGGAGCTACTTTTCACGGATGTTGATTGGCCCATCACAGCAGGACACCTAACTTGCAGTGCCTGATCTTCTGGCAATCTCAGGTCCCTTGTGGAGGGAGAGGGGGCGGCCACTTGTTCCCATGGACCTGTCTGGACGCTTACGTCCACCATTCCCTTTCTCTGCGTTTTGCCTTCTGCAACAAAAGTTAGGAATTGTTTGAATGTAACAGCCCTTGCCACATCCCTTTGCCTCTTACCCAGGGACTTCCTTTTTGGCATCCTGCACACTGATGTGGCTTCAGCCATAATGAGTTCTTGAAATCAATCTTTGCTCCAACATCCTGTAAGTTGGGAAACTTCTCCCAGTGGCATTGCATGTCTTCTTGCCTCTTTTAACGCAAGGAATGCAAATACTGGATCTCATGCAGTTTTTATTGACATGGTCCTATGCTCCACATCTGGAGCAAGCCAGCTTCCGATCACAATATTTGTGAATATGATCCATGTCCCCACAGTTATGACAGCACGCACCACCAAGTAATCCCACACGTTAACGGCATGGAATCCAACATAAATCCTGCCCATAGATGTGAGCTTTTTTCACATAGATCCCGAGACCTCCGCGACATGATGTACAACATCTCTCTCTCTTGGTCCTGTCCTAAATCTTAGTCTAAATTCGTTTTTGAATTCCTCATCAGTCATACAATCGAAATTTTGACTTTTAATTGTGTGCCGGCCGCGGTGGCTGTGCGGTTCTAGGCGCTCCAGTCCGGAGCGGCGCTGCTGCTATGGTCGCAGGATCGAATCCTGCTTCGGGCGTGGGTGTGGATGATGTCCTTAGGTTAGTTAGGTTTAAGTAGTTTTAAGTTCTAGGAGACTGATGACCACAGCAGTTGAGTCCCATAGTGCTCAGAGCCATTTGAACCATTTGAACTTATAATTGTTTCGCAAAGTTCGTTGTTATCCATTGTGACAGGTACCTCATATATAATCACAACTGTGTTCCTCTTTTTGGGAGGTTCGCACTTAACTGCTTTGCATAACGTCTGGTTGTTCACAATTTTATTCCTATCCTCTTCTATAGCAACATCTACGATAACAACATTCTTAGTTGCTTTACCTTGCCTTGTTTGCCTTTATTTTTTCCTTAATTGGATTGACCATTGTAATGAAAATTTCTTGCACTTTCTTCGTGTCCTAACCGGGCAGAGGTCTTAAGAAGACCGCCGTGTCTGGTTTCTGGGACACTGGGGTTACTGAGTGCCGGGGCCACGTCGAGGCCACGGGATAGGACAGTACAGTCCCCATCCCACTCAGGTTCCGCTGAGCCTCAACAAGACTTCAGAGCAATCCTCTATAACTTAGAACTATTTAAACTTAACTAACCTAAGGACATCACACACATCCATGCCCGAGGCAGGATTCGAACCTGCGACTGTAGCGGTCGCGCGGTTCCGGACTGAAGAGCCTAGAACAGCTCGGCCACATTTGCCGAGCGGGCAATATGATGACAGTTTTATAATAATAACTCGTTTACCTTGGACAATGTGTTGATAATTTTTAAAAAAGAGAAGGTTGGTTGCGTTTTCAGTAAACGTACAAGCACTAATTTTACTCTTAGGCGTTTATCACGTGCGGAAAAAATGCAGTTTCCTACAAAGTGAGCATTTTATTGACGTACAACACTTGAAAATTGCTGTAGCTTGTTGGAACCGATCGTGGTGGCATTAGATTTGGCGCATCTGATGCTGTTCAGCTTTTATGTTAAAGTTAAAATTGAGACAGATAAAGCCAAAATAACCGAATTTGAGTTGATAAACTTGTAATGGTCACGCAATTTCCTTTATGTACAAGCGTTTCCAGTACTAGCGTGAATTTTTTCTTTGAAGCGGGCTTAATGAATGTAATCACTCTGTAAGTGACCAAGAAGCTCGTCTTATATGGCGCGCCGGCCGGAGTGGCCGTGCGGTTCTAGGCGCTGCAGTCTGGAGCCGAGCGCCCGCTACGGTCGCAGGTTAGAATCCTGCCTCGGGCATGGATGTGTGTGATGTCCTTAGGTTAGTTAGGTTTAATTAGTTCTAAGTTCAACTGATGACCTCAGAAGTTAAGTCGCATATTGCTCAGAGCCATTTGAACCAAGCCATTACATGGCGCCTTGGAATCTGCGAAAATAAGTAAATAGGTACTGTTGGAACAAGAATTGCATCTTTGGAGATACAATGTTAAAAAGCTATACAGCATTGGTGAGTGCACAGTGCTGCAATTTAGAGTTTAACATTGAAATACAAGCAGGTTAGACTTTATACACAAATACTGTAAAAATAATGTATGCAACAGAAACTAAGAAAGTTGGCAAATGAGTTGCAATGAAGTGATCTATCAAATATTCATCGCATATTAGAGGGAAAGACAAAGGAAAAAGTACCATCTATAATGAGTGAGAAAGGAAAAGCTAACTACATCCATATCCCAACTCATCAGGAAAACAAAGGTCAGCGATAGACTGGATCAGAGAAATAAGGAAAGAAGTGTTCTGAGACATCAAAATTTCGGAAAAAAACAGGTTTAGACAGCTACAGAGGAGAGAGAAAGGAACAAAATGGACAAATGAAAGGAAAAGGCATCCTGGACAGATGATGAAAGACTACTGAAGACGTAGTAAAAATAAATAAGCAGAGAAACTGAAGTTGTTCCACGATCGTATTTGTTCAATGTAAACATGGAAACATACACATAAATAGAATATTCCTTGTTGTACAAAGAAAATTTGGGGTTTCCTTGGCCAGGAGTAAAAGTGATCCGGTGATAGCGTACTGATTGAGTAGACCATTAACGAGGTGTAACCATTTCAGACAAAGGAACACTGGAGCCGCATCAGCAGACGCAGGAAAGCATTGCCGTTGTCTCTGGGACACTGAGAGCCTGACCAGTGCGGCTGACACGGGCGGGAGGGAAACACGGGACTGCTCTCAGCGGCTTCCCTATTGGCAGGTAGTGGCAGGCGCTGTGTAGAGTAGCCCGCGACGCGCAGCGCCTGCTGACTGCTGTCGTTTCGCTTCGATGCTTATTCTGCTGTTCCATGGTCGGACACTGCATTCCGCAGTTTTCAGCTGTGACCTACACACATAAACACACACACACACGTACACACACACACGCACACACAAGTGATATACACTCCTGGAAATTGAAATAAGAACACCGTGAATTCATTGTCCCAGGAAGGGGAAACTTTATTGACACATTCCTGGGGTCAGATACATCACATGATCACACTGACAGAACCACAGGCACATAGACACAGGAAACAGAGCATGCACAATGTCGGCACTAGTACAGTGTATATCCACCTTTCGCAGCAATGCAGGCTGCTATTCTCCCATGGAGACGATCGTAGAGATGCTGGATGTAGTCCTGTGGAACGGCTTGCCATGCCATTTCCACCTGGCGCCTCAGTTGGACCAGCGTTCGTGCTGGACGTGTAGACCGCGTGAGACGACGCTTCATCCAGTCCCAAACATGCTCAATGGGGGACAGATCCGGGGATCTTGCTGGCCAGGGTAGTTGACTTACACCTTCTAGAGCACGTTGGGTGGCACGGGATACATGAGGACGTGCATTGTCCTGTTGGAACAGCAAGTTCCCTTGCCAGTCTAGGAATGGTAGAACGATGGGTTCGATGACGGTTTGGATGTACCGTGCACTATTCAGTGTCCCCTCGACGATCACCAGTGGTGTACGGCCAGTGTAGGAGATCGCTCCCCACACCATGATGCCGGGTGTTGGCCCTGTGTGCCTCGGTCGTATGCAGTCCTGATTGTGGCGCTCACCTGCACGGCGCCAAACACGCATACGACCATCATTGGCACCAAGGCAGAAGCGACTCTCATCGCTGAAGACGACACGTCTCCATTCGTCCCTCCATTCACGCCTGTCGCGACACCACTGGAGGCGGGCTGCACGATGTTGGGGCGTGAGCGGAAGACGGCCTAACGGTGTGCGGGACCGTAGCCCAGCTTCATGGAGACGGTTGCGAATGGTCCTCGCCGATACCCCAGGAGCAACAGTGTCCCTAATTTGCTGGGAAGTGGCGGTGCGGTCCCCTACGGCACTGCGTAGGATCCTACGGTCTTGGCGTGCATCCGTGCGTCGCTGCGGTCCGGTCCCAGGTCGACGGGCACGTGCACCTTCCGCCGACCACTGGCGACAACATCGATGTACTGTGGAGACCTCACGCCCCACGTGTTGAGCAATTCGGCGGTACGTCCACCCGGCCTCCCGCATGCCCACTATACGCCCTCGCTAAAAGTCCGTCAACTGCACATACGGTTCACGTCCACGCTGTCGCGGCATGCTACCAGTGTTAAAGACTGCGATGGAGCTCCGTATGCCACGGCAAACTGGCTGACACTGACGGCGGCGGTGCACAAATGCTGCGCAGCTAGCGCCATTCGACGGCCAACACCGCGGTTCCTGGTGTGTCCGCTGTGCCGTGCGTGTGATCATTGCTTGTACAGCCCTCTCGCAGTGTCCGGAGCAAGTATGGTGGGTCTGACACACCGGTGTCAATGTGTTCTTTTTTCCATTTCCAGGAGTGTAAAAGCTCCTTGGATGTGTCCAATATACAGGGTGAGTCACCTAACATTACTGCTGGATATATTTCGTAAACCACATCAAATGCTGACGAATCGATTTCACAGACCGAACGTGAGGAGAGGGGCTAGTGTAATTGGTTAATACAAACCATAAAAAAATGCACGGAAATATGTTTTTTAACACAAACCTACGTTTTTTTTAAATAGAACCACGTTAGGTTTGTTAGCACATCTGAACATATAAACAAATACGTAATCAGTGCCGTTTGTTGCATTGTAAAATATTAATTACATCCGGAGATATTGTAACCTAAAGTTGACGCTTGAGTACCCCTCCTCCGCTGTTCGATCGTGTGTATCGGAGAGCACCGAATTACGTTGGGATCCAAAGGGAACGGTGATGGACCTTAGGTACAGAAGAGACTGGAACAGCACATTGCGTCCCCATGCTAACACCTTTTTATTGGTCTTTTTCACTGACGCACATGTACATTACCATGAGGGGTGAGGTACACGTTCGACGGGCGTTTCATAGGACGTGGAGGACGCATAAATTGGCCAGCCCGTTCTCCTGATCTTACACCTCTGGACTTATTTATGTGGGGTACGTTAAAGGAGAATGTGTACCGTGATGTGCCTACAACTCCAGAGGATATGAAACAACGTATTGTGGCAGCCTGCGGCGACATTACACCAGATGTACTGCGGCGTGTACGACATTCATTACGTCAGAGATTGCAATTGTGTGCAGCAAATGATGGTCACCACATTGAACATCTATTAGCCTGACATGTCGGGACACACTCTATTCCACTCCGTAATTGAAAACGGAAACCACGTGTGTACGTGTACCTCACCCCTCATGGTAATGTACATGTGCGTCAGTGAAAAAGACCAATAAAAAGGTGTTAGCATGTGGACGTAATGTGCTGTTCCAGTCTCTTCTGTACCTAAGGTCCATCACCGTTCCCTTTGGATCCCTACGTAATTCGGTGCTCTCCGATACACACGATCGAACAGCGGAGGAGTGGTACTCAAGCGTCCACTTTAGGTTACAATATCTCCGGATGTAATTAACATTTTACAATGCAACAAACGGCACTGATTACGTATTTGTTTATATGTTCAGATGTGCTAACAAATCTAACGGGGTTCCATTTAAAAAAACGTAGTTTTGTGTTAAAAAACATACTTCCGTGCATTTTTGTATGGTTTGTGTTAAACAATTACACTAGCCCCTCTCCTCATGTTCGGTCTGTGGAATCGATTCGTCAGTATTTGATCTGGTTTACGAAATATATCCAGCGGTAACGTTAGGTGACTCACCCTGTATAAATAGCAGTTAAAAAGGTGAATGCAACATCAGAAACTATCAGTTTTATTACATACAATCCTGTTGGATGACCATCCGCAACTGAACATTATACCAGAGTCTGAAAATACGTCTTCAGCTGTAAAGTTCTTTTACTATCACACGACCGGTTTCGGGCTCTTATAAGCCCATCTTCAGGTGTCGTAACTTGATGCTGTGGCCCCCGAACTTGGCGGTGGACGTGTACTAGGCGCTCTTAGGTAGCACACCCCGCCTAGTAGACGTCCATCGCGGCGCTTGGGGGCCGCAGTACCAAGTTACGATACCTGAAGATGGACTTATAAGAGTCTGGAACCGGTCGTCTGATAAAAAAAGAACTTTAAAAGTGAAGCGATATTTTCATCCTCTGGTGACCCGTGGTCTAGGTCAGTGCGGCTCTCGCAGCCGAGCGAAGCAGACGTGCGGTGTGTGCTCTCCGCTGTCAGAGAGAGCCCGCGCGCCTTGTTTACTTTCTTCGGCCGCCACTAACGTGACGCCGTAGCGCTACAAGACCATGGCAAACCAATACAGAAGATCAACCTTGAAATTCACATTTCGGAACGACTTTACCCGACCAAAGGCGCTCGAAGTCGAACGCTTTTTAAAAGAGGAAGCCAAGATCCCGGCTGCCGACATTGTCGGCATTCACTTTTCGATCGTCAGTAGCACGGTCTATGTAAAGCTCATAAACGAAACTACATGCGACAAGGTGCTTCGTGAGATGAAACAAGAACTCCGCTTCTGCCACGCAGATGGCAATGTTGGCACCGTCGAGGTCGGCCATGCCGCAATGGGACTGCGGACTATCCGCATATTCGAACTTCCATTTGAACTCCCGGCGGCAGAAGTTGTAGCGGCGCTCCGCCCCTACGGCACGGTACACGAACACGTGGCTGAAAAATGGACCCAGTTTAAGACGTATCCAGTACTCAATGGAGTACGCCAAGTGCGCATAGATCTCCAACGGCACGTGCCATCCTATCTACAGATAGGAGGATGCCGGGCCATAGTTATTTATGACGGCCAGCCGAAGACGTGTTCCGGATGCGGCAAAGAAGGACACCTTCGTTCCGAGTGCCTCCAGCGTCGGATCACACAACTCCCACCGAAGGACGTTGCACCACCAGCGGCGAAGACTATTCTACCCGTGACTTACGCGGCGGCGCTCACGACGTTCTCCACACAACAGACACGGCCGACCGCTTCAGCGGTACAAGAATCACTTTCCACGGACAAAAACCTGGATGATCCGCCGACCTGGCCAGTGGTGGAAAATAGTACTACGACTCTGGAGCTACCGAACGCGACAGACATTGACGCCGGCAAGATGGCAATTGATTCCCTTATTGTACCGACCGAAGCGTTTGTTCCGGCGGAGCGTGAGTCAATGCCGTCTTCTGACAATGAAGGTCATGTACGGAAACAGCGATCACCGAAACGCCGAAAGCGCCGTCGTCGGACCGTGTCGGAACACAGCGGTTCGCATTCGGCCGGGGAAGAACAACTAACCACTCAAGAAGCCAGCCGCGAAGCTAAGGCTGTTTCCACTGACTCCAACCTTGCAGAACAGACAGAAAAACATGCAGCTTTCGAACATCAGCCCATTGACGGAAACAGTGAGCAGCGGGAAGGTACCAGTGCAGGCAGCGAAGTCGCCCGGTCCCTTACTACCAAACATTCCGAGGCTATGGAACATGAACAGACATCCGCGCCCGCTTCGTGGGCCGAGGACGTCGAGACACAAGATCCCGACCCGCGGCCAGCTGAGGCGCCGCCGGATCATGCAGCATAAGCAGCACAAGGAGGACCGCGTTTGGCGGGGGTTGACATCACTTCCGATGTTCGCTTCTCTCCAACTTCAACATGGATAACCTCGCCCAAACAACGCGTTGCCAGGCTTACCGCCTGGCGACAATGAATATCAACATGATCAGTTCTCCTGTCAAGATCCAACTTTTGAAAGAAACCATACGAGCCATGGGAGTTGACTTTGCTTTCCTACAAGAAGTGAAAACGACTACACTCCCGCACTTTTACGGTTACGTCACACATGTGACGCCCGGTAGCCCTGCAGAAACCGGAGTGGCAATATTAGTGCGCGAAGGTATTGAAGTTACCGACGTCACGTTTCTTCCCTCCGCGCGAGGAATAGCATTTACGGCACTCAACACCCGATTCATTAATGTTTACGCGCCGTCGGGAACCACAAGACGTCACGACCGCGCCAGATTCTACTCCACAGATGTCGCTCCCCTTTTCCTTGGACGATACGACCACAGCGTCTTCGCCGGCGATTTTAATTGCGTACTTCACCCCCAGGACCAAATCCCACATTACATGCCTTGTCCGGAACTGGGTGCGATGATCCAAGAACTTCACTTGTGCGACACGTGGGAAAAAGTCCACGGTAACCGCTCTGGCCACACTCATCTTACCAGTCATTCGGCCAGCCGACTTGACCGCATATATGTGTCACAAGATCTCACACAAGGTGTGGTGGACGCCGAATTATGGCCTCAAGCCTATTCCGATCACAGTGCCTATATCTGCACTATACATCTACGCCCCCAACAAGTCTGGCGCAGCAATGGCTTTTGGAAGCTCAACATAACTCATCTCCAGGACCTGGATTGCCGCCGGCAAGTTGCAGCAACGTGGACTGACTGTGAACGCCGCCGCCCACGATACACCTCGACCCTGGAGTGGTGGCTCCTCTGTGCCAAACCAGCAATCCGTAGGACACTTATGCGATATGGCAAGGACGTGACTGCGTGGCATCGACAGACCCTCGATTTTTACTACGCGGCACTCAGGGACCTCGACGCCTTACCCCCTTCCCCGGAGAGACAACATGACCAAAGCAGAATCAAGGCTCACATACTATCATTGACGAAGCGTCGGCTAGAAGGTGCAGTAGTCCGCTCTCGACGGCACGACCGAACGGTTGCAGAGGAACCCACTATGCACCACGTTGTGGCGGATAAGCGTCGACAACGCCAACATTTAATCACACAACTCAGGACACACGACGGTCGCTTGTGTACGACCCAAGCAACCATAGTAAAGGCGGTGGAGGATCATTTTCGTCATCTTTACAATGAAAGAACCGTCAATGACGATGCCACTACTGAAGTGTTACAGCAGGTAACACGTACTATCGACGAGGCTACCGTGAATGTACTAACAGAGGAAATCTCACTCGAAGAAGTCGAAGACGCCGTGGACAAAGGTGCGGCCAATAAATCTCCTGGACCTGATGGATTGCCCATCGAATTCTACCGGACTTTCCGTGACATCATGATGCCTCGCTGGGTTATAATGTTCCGCGAACTCATGTCTCCAGACTGTGTTGTGCCGCCAGCGTTTGTAGAAGGTCTCCTCATACCAGTACACAAGCCAGGAGGAGGACTATCGATTAACGACTATCGGCCGCTTACAATGCTGAACGCCGATTACAAGATTTTCACCAGGATTATGGCGAGCCGTATTAAGACGACTTTGCCGATGATCCTCGCTCCAGAACAGACGTCGCAGGGGGGAGAAGCCAACATACACATGGCCACCGGTGACTGCAGGGACTTAATAGCGATTGCTTCTGCGTGCCGTCTGAGAGCGGCGATCGTCTCCGTCGATTTCAACCGCGCCTTTGATAGAGTGCACCACAACTTCCTCCTACGAGTGATGGACTGTATGGGATTCCCACCTGGCCTCATCGACACCCTACAGCGTCTTTGGACCGCAGCCAGCTCACACGTCCAGGTCAATGGAAGGACGGTAGGACCAGTACCCATTAAGAGGTCTCTACGACAGGGTTGTCCCCTTTCTACCTACCTTTATGCAATCGCACTCGAGCCACTCCTAGGGGGCCTTAACCACCGCCTATCTGGCATCACGCTGCGGGACGTCACCTTTCGCTATAGGACATACGCTGACGACCTGCTACTGCTGGTTCGTTCCAATGACGAAGTTCAAAGCGTACTAACCTGGATTGAGCGATACGGACAGGCCGCAGGCAGTCTTCTGAACATCAACAAGTCGGCGGCGTTGGACATTGGGCGTGGTCTCGGACCGGAAGCCCTCGCTCCCCTCCCACCAGTTTCTGATCTGCGATATTTGGGAATCACGTTCAAGAAAGATGTACGTAAAACAGCTGCAGCAAACTACCGACGGTTATTACAGATCATACGCGCAATGGTGCGACAGAACCTGCTCCGGGACTTGAATCAGCTACAGCGTGTTGAATACCTGAACCTCTACGTAGCATCAAAACTCAACCACGTGGCACAGGTTCTCCCACTACCGCTGCAGATAGGTCGCCGGCTTCAGGCGGCCTTCAGTTACTACGTTTCCGCAGGTCATATCTTTAAAGTACGATACGACACTCTTACCCTCCCAGTGCACAAAGGAGGGCTGGGATTGGTCAACGTCAGGGCGAGAGCAGCTGCCCTTTACATGAGCAACATGAGGAAACGATGGAAAAGTCAATATACCTCTCTCACGGGTCGTTTACTACAGGGTCTGATGCCAGCCTCTAACGTCCCGCCGGTGTCGGTTGCGCACGTCGCACCACAGCTCTCCCATGTGTCGACCTTCATTCTTGATTACAGCTATGTCAGCTCGAACCTCTCCGCCACACGTCCACCAAAGGCGAAAGATTTTTATACCAACCTTCTGCGGGCTGTTCACCATAACGTGGTGGAAAACAAGTATCCTACGGTTCACTGGCCAAGAGTGTGGAAAACGATACACCACCACTTTCTGTCATCCACGGTGCGTTCCAAGTGGTATCAGATCGCCAACAAAAAATATGCCACACGCCAACGACTTCACACTATTGGACTGGCAGACTCCCCTTATTGCCCAGATTGTCACCTTTTGGATACCGATGAACATCGTTTTACTTGCGCATCATCGTCCGGAGTTTGGCGACTAACACAGAAGATATTGGCTTGTTACCTCCGGGTCACGCCTGATATGATTGACCCGCAGACCCTACTCTGTCCCGATGAAACTTACTTTCCGGCTGCAAAATATCATGCGCTTACATGGTTCAAAGGACTTACCGTCGCCTACATCTTTAGTGACGGAGAGAAAGAGCAGTTTGATTACTGGTGGTTCCTACAAAATGCTCACAATACCCTCGAACGCACACCGAACTACCGTACGCTCTTCGCAAATTATTTACGCAGCGTTTTCGTTAACCCCCCACTCAGCTGGGGAGTGCCAGGCTGTGGTTAATGTGCTGTGCCGCATCACACTAACGGCTCAACGTTCTGCATTGTCAGCCATGACCAAAGGAAGAGACAAGCTGCTGCAAGGAAACTGTTTTCCTTGAGGCACTAGCGAAGCAGAATGCCTCCGTTGCAGATGCCCTTCAAAGGCGCTATTGGAGATTTCAGATAGCGATGGCGAGGCTCCAAGTGGAACCAGTTGCATTATTGAAGAACCTTTTAGTTAGAATTACACCAGTGGTTTATATTTTATTTTTTGATTACTCTTTTATGCCACCTTTGTTGTTGTAACACTTACTTGTAACACTTAGTTACTAGAATTCTCATTTGTATACGCTCCCTAAATGTAATCGTATAAAAACAAAAAGTGGCAACGGATAGCCCTAACCTAGATTTCCCGTACTTCCCCTGGTATATAGGCAGCTCTCTGGGGTGGGTTTACTCAGGAGCCAACGCCTGAAGTGGATCAGATTTTTTTGTTATAGGATGACAAGTGGCGGTGGCACTTAGGTTTTTTTTTTTTTTTCCTTTATTTATTTTTTTTTTAGTTCCATTTTCCTAAGGGGCTTTTTAAGGGAAAAAAGTGGTCCAAAATATTGATTTGTGGTTTAAAAAAAAAAAAAAAAAAAAAAAAAAAAAAAAAAAAAAAAAAAAAAAAAGGGGTAGCGTCTTTGATTCATAATCAAAACGTCTTCGGTCCCGGGTTCGATCACCGCCACTGCCTAAATTTTTATAAATAATCAGCATTGGCGGCCGAAGACTTCCGGCATAAGAAGTCAGCCACATTCTGCCAACGGCCTTGTCAAAGAGAGCGGAGGAGCGGATAGAGGTTCAGGGCACTCTCTTGTCCTAGGGGTGGGAAATTGCCCCTAAAGGCGGAAGAATCAGCAATGATCATCGACATGAGGATGCAGAAGGCAATGGAAATCACTGCATTAAAGACACGTAACGTGTATCCACAGGACATGTGGCCTGTATTTGAAGAAGTGTCATGATTATCTCTCCATTGGCAAAAGATTCCGGAATAGTTCCCCATTCGGATCTCCGGAAGGGGACTGCCAAGGGGGAGGTTACCATGAGAAAAAGACTGAATAATCAACGAAACGATAACGTTCTACGAGTCGGTCCGTGGATTGTCAGAAGCTTGAACGTGGTAGGGAAACTAGAAAATCTGAAAATGGAAATGCAAAGGCTCAATCTATATATAGTAGGGGTCAGTGAAGTGAAGTGGAAGGAAGAAAAGGATTTCTGGTCAGATGGGTATCGGGTAATATCAACAGCAGCAGAAAATGGTATAACAGGTGTAGGATTCGTTATGAATAGGAAGGTAGGGCAGAGAGTGTGTTACTGTGAACAGTTCAGTGACCGGGTTCTTCTAATCAGAATCGACAGCAGACCAACACCGACAACGATAGTTCAGGTATACATGCCGACGTCGCAAGCTGAAGATGAACAGATAGAGAAAGTGTATGAGGATATTGAAAGGGTAATGCAGTATGTAAAGGGGGACGAAAATCTAATAGTCATGGGCGACTGGAATTCAGTTGTAGGGGAAGGAGTAGAAGAAAAGGTTACAGGAGAATATGGGCTTGGGACAAGGAATGAAAGAGGAGAAAAACTAATTAAGTTCTGTAACAAGTTTCAGCTAGTAATAGCGAATACCCAGTTCAAGAATCACGAGAGGAGGAGGTATACTTGGAAAAGGCCGGGAGATACGGGAAGATTTCAATTAGATTACATCATGGTCAGACAGAGATTCCGAAATCAGATACTGGATTGTAAGGCGTACCCAGGAGCAGATATAGACTCAGATCACAATAATGTAGTGACGAAGAGTAGGCTGAAGTTCAAGACATTAGTCAGGAAGAATCAATACGCAAAGAAGTGGGATACGGAAGTACTAAGGAATGACGAGATACGTTTGAAATACTCTAACGCTGTAGATACAGCAATAAGGAATAGCGCAGTAGGCAGTACAGTTGAAGAGGAATGGACATCTCTAAAAAGGGCCATCACAGAAGTTGGGAAGGGAAACATAGGTACAAAGAAGGTAGCTGTGAAGAAACCATGGGTAACGGAAGAAATACTTCAGTTGATTGATGAAACGAGGAAGTACAAACATGTTCCGGGAAAATCAGGAATACAGAAATAGAAGTCGCTGAGGAATGAAATAAATAAGAAGTGCAGGGAAGCTAAGACGAAATGGCTGCAGGAAAAATTTGAAGACATCGAAAAAGATATGATTATCGGAAGGACAGACTCAGCATACAGGAAAGTCAAAACAACCTTTGGTGACATTAAAAGCAACGGTGGTAACATTGAGAGTGCTACGGGAATTCCACTGTTAAATGCAGAGGAGAGAGCAGATAGGTGGAAAGAATACATTGAAAGCCTCTATGAGGGCGAAGATTTGTCTGATGTGATAGAAGAAGAAAGAAGAGTCGATTTAGAAGAGATAGGGGATCCAGTATTAGAATCGGAATTTAAAAGAGCTTTGGAGGACTTACGGTCAAATAAGGCAGAAGGGATAGATAACATTCCATCAGAATTTCTAAAATCATTGGGGGAAGTGGCAACAAAACGACTATTCACGTTGGTGTGTAGAATATATGAGTCTGGCGATATACCATCTAACTTTCGGAAAAGCATCATCCACACAATTCCGAAGACGGCAAGAGCTGACAAGTGCGAGAATTATCGCACAATCAGCTTAACAGCTCATGCATCGAAGCTGCTTACAAGAATAATATACAGAAGAATGGAAAAGAAAATTGAGAATGCGCTAGGTGACGATGTTTGGCTTTAGGAAAAGTAAAGGGACGAGAGAGGCAATTCTGACGTTACGGCTAATAATGGAAGCAAGGCTAAAGAAAAATCTAGACACTTTCATAGGATTTGTCGACCTGGAAAAAGCGTTCGACAATATAAAATGGTGCAAGCTGTTCGAGATTCTGAAAAAAGTAGGGGTAAGCTATAGGGAGAGACGGGTCATATACAATATGTACAACAACCAAGAGGGAATAATAAGAGTGGACGATCAAGAACGAAGTGCTCGTATTAAGAAGGTTGTAAGACAAGGCTGTAGCCTTTCGCCCCTACTATTCAATCTGTACATCGAGGAAGCAATGATGGAAATAAAAGAAAGGTTCAGGAGTGGAATTAAAATACAAGGTGAAAGGATATCAATGATACGATTCGCTGATGACATTGCTATCCTGAGTGAAAGTGAAGAAGAATTAAATGATCTGCTGAACGTAATGAATAGTCTAATGAGTACACAGTATGGTTTGAGAGTAAATCGGAGAAAGACGAAGGTAATGAGAAGTAGTAGAAATGAGAACAGCGAGAAACTTAACATCAGGATTGATGGTCACGAAGTCAATGAAGTTAAGGAATTCTGCTACCTAGGCAGTAAAATAACCAATGGCGGACGGAGCAAGGAGGACATCAAAAGCAGACTCGCTATGGCAAAAAAGGCATTTCTGCGTTAAAGGAAAACAAACGGAAGTCTGTATCGTTTTAGGTTGACAGAACTTTTGAAACCGTTGACTGGAATTTACTCGTAAATTCTGAAGGGAAGAGGGATGAAATACAGGAAGAGAACGTTTATTAAGTTTCAGAAACCAGGTTACAGTTGTAAGAGCCTAAAGAAATGGTAGGGAGCAAGAAAGGAGTGAGGCAGGCTCGCAGCCAGCCACCAAATTTAATCAACGCTACCCTGACCAAGCAGCAAAAAACCCGAAGAAAAATTAGGGAAGGGAATTTTAGGTCAGGGTGAAGAAATAAAATTTTCGAGGTTTGCCGGTGACATTGCAGTTGATTGGCTGATTAGTGGGAGGAGACCAGAGAGCGATGTTATCGTTTCCATCTGGTTAGGGAAGGATGGGGAAGGAAGTCGGCCGTGCCCTTTCAGGGGAACCATCCCAGCTTGTGGCTGAAGCGATTTAGGAAATCACAGAAAACCTAAACCAGGATGGCAGAACGCGGATTTGAACCGTCGTTCTCCCGAATGCGAGATGCGAGTCAAGTGTGCTAACCACTGCGCCACCTGGCTCACTTGAAATTCTGTCAGAGGCTGCAAATTAACTGGAAAAGCAGTTAAATGGAATGCACAGTTTCTTCGAAAGAGATTAAAAGATGAAAGGCAACAAAAGTAAAACTAAGATGAAAGAATGTAATCGACTTAAATCAGGTAGTGCTGAAGGAATTACATTGGGAAATGAGAAGCTAAGTCTAGTAGATGAGTCTTCCTATACGGGCAGCAAAATAAGTGATGATGACTGAAGTAGAAGAGGCATAAAATACAGACTGGAAAGAGCAAGGAAAGAATTTCTGAAAAAGAGGATTTTAACATCTAATGTAAATTCAACTGTTAGGGAGTCTTAGCTGAAGGTAACAGTATTGTATGGAAGTGGAACATGGACGCTTATCAGTTCAAGCAAGAAGAGAAGAAGATGGAGACGTTATGATACAGAAAAATACTGGAGATTAGACGAGTACGAAGACTAGATGGATCGTTCGAGTAACTAATTGGGAGGTACTGGAATGAATTGGGGAGAAAAGAAATGTATAGCACTACTTGACTAAGAGACGGGATTGGTCGATTGAACGTATAATGAAATGTAAGGAATCGTCAATTTAGCAATTTAGAGAAGTGTGCGTGTGGGGGGGAGGGGGGGGGGGACAAAACCTGTGGAAGCAGATGAAGGATAGATAGTGAATAAAGCAGTCAATCTGCAACGCGCAGGAGAAAGTGCGAGCATTTAATCTAAATTTCCCCAGATAATACCAGTTACGGTAAAGAGAGTTGTTTCCAGTTGTTTTCTCGAAGCAACTGGTTAAGATGAACAGCCAATGTTAGGCAAATTTAAAAATCCTTGAGTCAGTTGGTGTCGGTAGACTCGATTTTTCTGTGATATTTGCTGAGTATGTAGCATGTATACCACTTTGCACGGTGTGATTGATCATATGGTGCAAAAAACGCGTAGTCTGCTGCAGCGATGCAAGCCGGTAGAAAACGCAGGTCACCCACTCCAAAAGTGACACATGGTTATGCCATACGGGCAAGGAGGGTGGGAAAGCGATACGAGTAGTCTAAATTCTCGCTGAGCGACTTTACCCACACTATCTATACAGTCGCGCGTAGACTCACAGATCAAAAGAATTAATGTAATGTAAGAATACTGACGGACATTACAGACCTATCATGAAAGTGCGGTACGTATGAGAAGCAGTAGTACACTGTCTAACGTAGTCTAGAAATGTTGTCCATGATGTGGAGATATATTATTCACAGCCGGCCGCGGTGGCCGTGCGGTTCTGGCGCTGCAGTCCGGAACCGCGGGACTGCTACGGTCGCAGGTTCGAATCCTGCCTCGGGCATGGGTGTGTGTGATGTCCTTAGGTTAGTTAGGTTTAAGTAGTTCTAAGTTCTAGGGGCTTATGACCTAAGATGTTGAGTCCCATAGTGCTCAGAGCCATTTGAACCATTTTTTTGCATTATTCACAACTGCTTCACTTTAGTTAAAAAACTGATTTAAACTTTAATTTTGACTAAGGAAGCGGTATTTCGAACTGAAGAGGCAGTGAAACAGATACTGTGCATTATTTTATGAGTAGTGTGATGCTCAGGTTCCACCATCACCACTGCTGTTAATGAGTTTAAACTGGCTCTAATATAAGTCTGACAGCAATAAAAAAGTTGTTTCTTATTTCGGTTTGGACTAGTAACTGAAGTGGCATCCGCATATTGAGATATTATTATAGAGCCGTAGTGACATATCCAAAAGCCACTCCAATATTCACTGTTTGAAAACGTATGTTACAAGTTGTGGCCTAAGGAGAAGAAATCCTTCAAGGACATCACGACAGCTTAAAGAAGATATGAGGTAAGCAAACCTTCACTTGCTCGTCTAGGATAGATTCGATTGCAGTTTTCTGGAATTTACCTGACGGTTCTTTCACTGTAACTCTCTACATGCAACCATCCACAAACAATTACTTGTGCAGTTAGTACGTTTGACACAGTACTTTATCACAGCAGGAACTTCTTTTCTTTTTTATGGTAACAATTTTAAGGTAGGGATCTGTACAAGTAAAGTAAGTCAAATAACTTACGGAAATGCAGACGGGTGTTGTCTTCAACAACTAGAGTTGTGGAAGACGTCATCGGTTGCATTCTGGCAAATTATTTAAAAGTTTTATGCACAGGGAGAAACTCAAGAGTCACAAAATAACTAGAGGTAATCAACTGCGCTAGCTGTACTTCTAATCTTATTTTTTTGCTAAGATTATATGCTGAGCTACAGACTGAAGTAAGGCAGTCTACATGTGGTACTGAAAGACGCAATGCTTTTAATAATCCAAAGCCGAAATGTTGTTGACGCAGAGCGTAAATTGACATTTACTTAAACAAATGATCGCTAACTGTAAAGCAAGGGACTGATGAAAAAGAAATCAGAAATTAAACTTTAAATACAGTGGTTTTCTCGAATATTTTTACAGTTAATGCATCAAATTTTCTCCTCAAATATATCTACTCAATTGACATCTTTGAAGAAACAATTGGATCACACCCTCTCGTCAATGTCTAGTGTGGGGTTAACGAAGTCGTGTCCACAAATAAATAAGAAGTTAGCGACTAGCTCCCTATGGGAGTTGACTAGTGTGCAGTGATTTCGTTTGTAGGACGCATCTCCACAACGATGCATTTCCGACTACTTCATTTGGCAGGTTTTCCTTTATTCTACGGTACCTCCTGCCGGCTTTCTAATAGAAAATATGATGAGCGTGGTGGCCCTCAACTACGTACCCTTAGACTCAGAGTTGAAATATTAAAAGTTTTGGCTGGTTTCGTTGTCTATGGGCTAGGATACGTAGTTGCTGCACTACAAGCCAAATACTGCTGAGTCTACAATATACAACATGAATATACATATGAATCGAATGGTCGAAGGTTCCTATCACTCGGCCATTGCGAATTTTGAATGTAATGTAGAAATTTATAAATGAAAGGCTGCAATTAAATAAAATCTGCAGGAACTATTTTTAACGACTTTAAATGATGAGTACGATAGCAGAAGTACCTTTAAGAATGCTGTTTATTACTGCAAACATTTATTGGTGTCGATGGTCCAGCAATTAAATAAAATATAATTTGAATAACAGGGAAACAATAGATTCCTACTTCATGTAATTAGTTATGAACAACAACATAGCTCGCAAGATATTCACTTCTTAACACATACTAGGACTTCACTGCAGAAGCCACGGAAGTCTCACAAGTGCACAACTTGGCACTACCAAATATTTCTATATCCCGTGACTGCCTCTCGCTGCTTCCCCTCCAGCACTCCCCTGTTAAGGGGGTAGGGGGGTAGGACGTCAAACAGGCTGACTTGGAGCAGGAGAGTCACCACAGGACATTTTAATTTCTGCTGTCTATACTTTTACAAATAAATTCATAAAACTTTGTCACGATTAACAGGAAGGATTGAGGACACACACTTATCGCAGTGGAAGTTCAAAAACGTAGCAAAATACCTTTTTTTTTACATGTGAAATTTTATCATTTTTTCACTTATTACTGGCTGCATTTGTTGCTATAGGTAAACTTTTCTTCCTAAGTAAGAGAGATTCTTTGAGGAATTTTTCATGACATACAAACAGTGGTTACAGGTGCATGAAACTCTAAAATTTTACAAATCTATTAAAAAACTGTGGAAAAAATTGAGATAATTAACTATAAAACTTGAGTTTTTTCTAAATATGAAGTTTAAAATGTAACAGTTCATTCATTTTTTCATAAATTAAATAACTTCTAGAGTTTCATATACCTGTAACTATGGTTTGTATGCTGCGCAAAAGTCATCGAAGAATCTCTCTTACTTAGGAAGAAAAGTGTACCTATAGCAATAAATGCAGCCAGTAGTAAGCGAAAAAACTACGAAATTTCACATGTAAAAAAATGTGTTTTGTTACGTTTTTGAGCTTCCACTGCTATGAGTATGAATCCTGAATCCTTCCTGGTCATGCTGTTAACGTTTTATGAATTTATTGTAAAAGTATAGACAGTGGAAATTAAAATGTCCTGTGGTGCCTCTCCTGCTCCAAGTCTGCCCGTTTGACGTCCTACCCCCGTTAACGAGCGCTGTGATTGGCTAGAGCGTCCCTGCTTTGTCTTCAAGCCAATGCACACTCACAAACATACTGATACACATACGAAATACTGGATTTACATTTAAATAACTTGAAATTAAATAAATGTTCTTATGGCTGGACCATAAACACGCTCTAACGTACATTAAATACATAAACAAATCAAATAAACATATATTAAAGGAATAGAAACAAAAGGTAGGCCAGTAGCCTAATGTCTCTGTGCTTTCTAAAATACAGTAAATATGTAATAAATTTCTTCACGAATAGTATATGGGGTACTTATCGCCTGACGCGATTAATAAGTAATTGACCTCCAATAACTCATGTACTATTCAAGTTACAGGCCCGTAATTTATACCAATTTAGGCTTACAGTATTAGCTTTCTAAAGGCACGTCGATCGACAAAATCGGATGAATCGTTTAGATTTTGGAAATTCGATGCTGGGTGTTACTTGTATAATTTACAGTCAGATACTAAACTTTAAACTAATGAAGATATTGAAAATCTGATTACACCATCAGAATCGTCGTGCAAATAATGGTACATGTTTGTTTTTAAGGTATCATGATTCCTCTGGCTATTATTAATTTCTACATGAGCTGTGAAATGTCTGCTATTATGGTTTCGCAAAGTCCGCCATCTTTGGCACTCCCGGCATACGATTCTCCTTCATTGACACAAAGCACAGTCCTCGTCACAGCGTCAACATGGAATTCCCAGCCACGCAGTCGGCGTGGACCGCACACTGGGGCTACCCCCCCCCCCCTCCCCTTGCTCCGGCCGATGCTCGGCACCACGGCCCGCCGAGACGCCCCCGCACAGATACGCCACCTCCGAACTTAGAATATTTTCAGGGCGCCACAATTCGGCCGTTACCTCACACTCCTCTGGTCTGACGGTTTTAGTAGATTTTGCACCGTATACAAACCAATGCGTATACGAAAAGTCCAGTAGGGTCTAGTACAATGAAACTCGCATCGTACTTGTCCAATTACAACCTTTTAAATCATGAGACATACCAATAGTATTATCTGGATCAAATCAATCCTCACATCACCTCCAGGTCGATGTCGTCATTACAAAGGAGCTCACACCAGTTGGAAACAGAGAAAGCAGCGCATGTACACACACACACACACACACACACACACACACACACACACACACTGAGAGAGAGAGAGAGAGAGAGAGAGAGAGAGAGATAGAAAGAGAGAAAGTGTGAGCGCTTTGTAGTGTTGATCACAATAAGCTGTAGCATTTTTTTTCTGCCGTAGTTATTTTTAAAAAATGTTGCAGATCCAAGGCTCAGTTCTGGGGGAGAATGGAAAGTCCCAGTTTGTGACATACTTCCTGCTTCCCACTCAGAATTTTTGCTGTTCTCCATACATACCACTCTATCACACACACAATTTTACTGTGCTACAGATGTGTAGTGTTACAATAACAGAAATAAAATACATAACATTACATCTAAGACCATAAAATAATATATTGACGCAATAAAGTAAAAACTGTGACACATTCCTTGGCCATGTAAGAAGCAGAGAAATGTGGGTGACGCCATAGCAGCCAGGTGGAGTTCCAACATGGAGAGTCTGCTAAATATTACGGATGTATAGCTCCACTATCGAGCTGACTGCTACACTACACATGAGATAAGCAGTCCAGTGACATAGGGAGAAAAGTGCTATCATTATGGTGACCACGCACAATTAGGTGAGAAAGCATAATCTGGATGCAAAAGCAATTACTCAGTACATTGACACTGAAAAATACGCCAGCTAGTGGGACTGAAGTGTAACGTTGGGACATCACAGTGAGATTATTATTTGAACACAGCTCGCAACTAGCTTAGAGAAAGAAGCTGTGACACTTTCTGCAGGACCCACCGATCATCTTGCAAGACAATGGTTGGGCGCATATCGCTCACCGTCTGACTGATTTGTTCGATCGCTAGGAAATGCTGTATCACGCACCACGCCCCTCATAATAAGCTCTCGAGACTTCAGCTTGACTCCTAAGATGAAGGAAGCACTTCGTGACACTTGATTCGTTAATTGTTACAGATATTTGTTAGGCAATAGGTCGCTCCACTCGTACTGTCAACGCAACTGGTGCTGCTAAGGTTATCATAAGACTTCCATATTGCTGGTAGTGGTTTATACACAAAGATGATAGCCACTGAAGGACAGTAGAAAAATGGTTCAAATGGCTCTGAGCACTATGGGACTTAACATCTATGGTCATCAGTCCCCTAGAACTTAGAACTACCTAAACCTAACTAACCTAAGGACATCACACAACACCCAGTCATCACGAGGCAGAGAAAATCCCTGACCCCGCCGGGAATCGAACCCGGGAACCCGGGCGTGGGAAGCGAGAATGCTACCGCACGACCACGAGCTGCGGACAAGGACAGTAGAACTTGAAACAAGTTTCGATCCTTTATAATGTGTAAATAAACAATTGGCACTATTAACATTCTAATCGTCACATTTGCATTGCTTTTCGAGCATCAATAGAACGCAGCTACCCCCCTGAAATGGTCAGGAGTTATCAGTCTTCCTACCTGCTGTGTTGTAAAAGCTTCATTTCGATACCAGAAGAGATCAAATAGTTAGTCATCTGTTCACAGCCACACAGATTATGTAAAGATACATTTACTTTGAAAATTCCTGCAAGATTAAAACTGAGTGTTGGACTGAGACTCGAAGGTGGGACCTTCGCCTCCGATACTGGCGGAAGTGAAACGAGGATTCAATCTTATATGGGTAGCTCAGTCGGTAAAGTATTTGCGCATGAAGTGCACCATACAGTTTAGATCTTACAGAAACTTTCAGTTCAGCTCCTCAGTTTATCGAAACAGTATGCAAGTGGCTTAGCCAGCCTGATATTTATTTCAAATTTTTAGTTAATATTTTCTTGTCACGTTCAAGTATTCATACATGCCAAGCAGGTTTATTGCTTAAGCAGAGGTTGTTTGTTCTTGTGGAACATGATGTGTGGACAACCTACCTGCTATGCAGCTGCCTGGGCTAGTAAACCGGGAGTGAGGGAGAGAACTCACATGATACATGTTTGTCGCCGCTTGGAGCGTCGACTCCAGGAGGATGCTCTCTCTTGTTTCCGCTTCCAGTTATCTATGAAATAGTTCCTATCCTATACCATTTCTAGGGCTTTATTCCGCTATCAAATTCATTTCATGGCGCATCAAGACCAGCTGGTAGCCTCACGGACTGACCTGTTTCCGTGCACTGAATAAAAAGCAGAAGCTCCATCTACAGGCCGACGTGTCATCCCCTGGAAGTTACGTCATTTAGGTGCGGTATGCAGGGGGGTGGGTCAGTACACATCTCTCTTGGCCATAGTCAGCTTCCCAGGCCTAGCAGCTGCTACGTCTTAATCAAGTAGGTCCTGACGTAACGAGACCAAATGGAGCCCGTTGCAATCCTCCAACAGGGGATAATCCCTAGCAGAACCGAACCCAACTCCTCTGCATAGCAGTCAAACAATCTGTCCACCGGCTCTCAGATGTACATTGAATATATCTTTGCTATCACTGCTTAACCAACTTGTTCACTTGTAGATCCCATCAGATAGCCATATCCTCGCCAACTTGATCTGGAACGCCCTAGCTCAGGACCTTCTCACCAGCCATGGAGCGCATTGCAGAGGATGCACTATATTTCCTGCTGATCACACAAGCTATTAATAGCCATGTCCCTCCTTTCGTAATGCCCAGGGGACCATCATAGAGGGCGGTGACTTCAGTGTAATTATTGCCTTTAAATAAAAGCATCATTTACGTTCGTCTCACTGCGTATCTCTTTCTGTACCATATTCAAGCAATTCTTTTTTTGTAAGGTTCAAGTTTCTTCGGGATATGTTACTTGGTAGTAACACATCGATATATTTCCAACAGATATCCATATACATCGGTGATATGTTTTCTCCAATATATCGATATTGAAATGTCAATGTCAAGTGCTGATACTTTTATTTCATATTATTTTTTTTCGCACTTTTCGTGAAATATTTGAAATTGTTCTTTTGAAATGGTAGTAGAACGCTAACTTACTTTCATTGTGTGAAGGAGTCTTACTGGTTTGTGAGCTCTCATCACGTAAAGTCTTTTTCTTTGAGTGTGTGAAGCAAGTACAGGTGGCATAAAGAAGCAGCCCGATTTCACTGGGAGGCGTGGGGGTGGGTGGCGGTGTGAATATAGTAACAAGATTGCCGATGTGACGAAACAGCACACCAGTTGCGTCAAAAAATTTCTTCACATCTGCAATCCTAAAAAACAGTTGCTTAAAATGATGAACAAAATCTAAATGACAAGATCGGTGTGTGGAGGAAAATGCTGAAGTAACCGATGCTCGGCACTATCAGCAGAAACTAAAGCGTTTAATGCGGCTGGTCATCTCGTGGTCGTGCGGTAGCGTTCTCGCTTCCCACGCCCGGATTCCCGGGTTCGATTCCCGGCGGGGTCAGGGATTTTCTCTGCCTCGTGATGGCTGGGTGTTGTGTGCTGTCCTTAGGTTAGTTAGGTTTAAGTAGTTCTAAGTTCTAGGGGACTTATGACCACAGCAGTTGAGTCCCATAGTGCTCAAAGCCGTTTGCACTATTTTTGCGGCTGGTCCCGGCTGAGGTTCGTGTCCTCCCTCGGGCATGGGTGTGCATGTTTGTCCTTAGGATAATTTAGGTTAAGTAGTGTGTAAGCGTAGGGACTGATGACCATAGCAGTTAAGTCCCATAAGATTTCACACTCATTTAAAGCGTTTAACTTCACCACGCAATTTTGACACTACAACTGCTAGGTCACTCGCGTTTGCAGAAATGAAAAAAAAAAAAATCGACATTAATTGTTCCAGAAAAATCCAATACGTGACGAACCGAACGACGGACCTACCGAACGCCTTTTATTGTCCCACTTAAATGCAGTTTCCATTGTTAACAAAGTGGGTATAGCCAAACGTGAAGATTCATCGTTTTGCTTTCAATTCTTGCTCTAAAACAGGCTACTGGTTTGTTGACGTGAAGATTCATCGTTTCGCTTTCAATTCTTGCTCTAAAACAGGCTACTGGTTTGTTGACGTGAAGATTCATCGTTTTGCTTTCAATTCATGCTCTAAAACAGGCTACTGGTTTGTTGATGTACAGAATGTCTAATAGTAAATCAATACTTAGAGTTCCAAAACCGGCAATATATTTACAATGTGCAGCCGATGTTCTTCTAGGCCGGTACGTCGGTATCTTTTCCGTAAATATATCGACATATCAATACTCTTTCTAGCATATCGAGGGCCGATAATGATACTTTTTTAAATGTATACAGGGTGTTACAAAAAGGTAAGGCCAAACTTCCAGGAAACATTCCTCACACACAAATAAAGAAAAGATGTTATGTGGACATGTGTCCGGAAACGCTTAATTTTCATGTTAGAGCTCATTTTAGTTTTGTCAGCATGTACTGTACTGCCTCGATTCACCGCCACTTGGCCCAATTGAAGGAAGGTAATGTTGACTTCGGTTCTTGTGTTGACATGCGACTCATTGCTCTACAGTACTAGCATCAAGCACATCAGTACGTAACATCAACAGGTTGTTGTTCATCACGAACGTGGTTTTGCAGTCAGTGCAATGTTTACAAATACAGAGTTGGCAGATGCCCATTTGATGTATGGGTTAGCACGGGGCAATAGCCGTGGCGCGGTACGTTTGTATCGAGACAGATTTCCAGAACGAAGGTGTCCCGACAGGAAGACGTTCGAAGCAATTGATCGGCGTCTTAGGGAGCACGGAACATTCCAACCTATGACTAGCGACTGGGGAAGACCTAGAACGAAGCGGACACCTGCAATGGACGAGGCAATTCTTCGTGCAGTTGACGATAACCCTAATGTCAGCGTCAGGAAAGTTGCTGCTGTACAAGGTAACGTTGACCACGTCACTGTATGGAGAGTGCTACGGGAGAACCAGTTGTTTCCGTACCATGTACAGCTTGTGCAGGCACTATCAGCAGCTGATTTGCCTCCACGGGTACACTTCTGCGAATGGTTCATCCAACAATGTGTCAATCCTCATTTGAGTGCAGATGTTCTCTTTACGGATGAGGCTTCATTACAACGTGATCAAATTGTAAATTTTCACAATCAACATGTGTGGGCTGACGAGAATCCGCACGCAATTGTGCAATCACGTCATCAACACAGATTTTCTGTGAACGTTTGGGCAGGCATTGTTGGTGTTGTATTGATTGCGCCCCATGTTCTTCCACCTACGCTCAATGGAGCACGTTATCATGATTTCATACGGGAAACTCTACCTGTGCTGCTAAAACATGTGCCTTTACAAGTACGACACAACATGTGGTTCATGCACGATGGAGCTCCTGCACATTTCAGTCGAAGTGTTCGTACGCTTCTCAACAACAGATTCGGTGACCGATGGATTTGTAGAGGCGGACCAATTCCATGGCCTCCATGCTCTCCTAACCTCAACCCTCTTGACTGTCATTTGAAAGCTCTTGTCTACGCAACCCCGGTACCAAATGCAGAGACTCTTCGTGCTCGTATTGTGGACGGGTGTGATACAATACGCCATTCTGCAGGGCTGCATCAGCGCATCAGGGATTCCATGCGAAGGAGGGTGGATGCATGTATCCTCGCTAACGGAGGACATTTTGAACATTTCCTGTAACAAAGTGTTTGAAGTCACGTTGGTACGATCTGCTGCGGTGTGTTTCCACTCCATGATTAATGTGATTTGAAGAGAAGTAATAAAATGAGGTCTAACATGCAAAGTAAGCGTTCCGGACACATGTCCACATAACATACACTCCTGCAAATTGAAATAAGAACACCGTGAATTCATTGTCCCAGGAAGGGGAAACTTTATTGACACATTCCTGGGGTCAGATACATCAAATGATCACACTGACAGAGCCACAGGCACATAGACACAGGCAACAGAGCATGCACAATGTCGGCACTAGTACAGTGTATATCCACCTTTCGCAGCAATGCAGGCTGCTATTCTCCCATGGAGACGATCGTAGAGATGCTGGATGTAGTCCTGTGGAACGGCTTGCCATGCCATTTCCACCTGGCGCCTCAGTTGGACCAGCGTTCGTGCTGGACGTGCAGACCGCGTGAGACGACGCTTCATCCAGTCCCAAACATGCTCAATGGGGGACAGATCCGGAGATCTTGCTGGCCAGGGTAGTTGACTTACACCTTCTAGAGCACGTTGGGTGGCACGGGATACATGCGGACGTGCATTGTCCTGTTGGAACAGCAAGTTCCCTTGCCGGTCTAGGAATGGTAGAACGATGGGTTCGATGACGGTTTGGATGTACCGTGCACTATTCAGTGTCCCCTCGACGATCACGAGTGGTGTACGGCCAGTGTAGGAGATCGCTCCCCACACCATGATGCCGGGTGTTGGCCCTATGTGCCTCGGTCGTATGCAGTCCTGATTGTGGCGCTCACGTGCACGGCGCCAAACACGCATACGACCATCATTGGCACCAAGGCAGAAGCGACTCTCATCGCTGAAGACGACACGTCTCCATTCGTCCCTCCATTCACGCCTGTCGCGACACCACTGGAGGCGGGCTGCACGATGTTGAGGCGTGAGCGGAAGACGGCCTAACGGTGTGCGGGACCGTAGCCCAGCTTCATGGAGACGGTTGCGAATGGTCCTCGCCGATACCCCAGGAGCAACAGTGTCCCTAATTTGCTGGGAAGTGGCGGTGCGGTCCCCTACGGCACTGCGTAGGATCCTACGGTCTTGGCGTGCATCCGTGCGTCGCTGCGGTCCGGTCCCAGGTCGACGGGCACGTGCACCTTCCGCCGATCACTGGCGACAACATCGATGTACTGTGGAGACCTCACGCCCCACGTGTTGAGCAATTCGGCGGTACGTCCACCCGGCCTCCCGCATGCCCACTATACGCCCTCGCTCAAAGTCCGTCAACTGCACATACGGTCCACGTCCACGCTGTCGCGGCATGCTACCAGTGTTAAAGACTGCGATGGAGCTCCGTATGCCGCGGCAAACTGGCTGACACTGACGGCGGCGGTGCACAAATGCTGCGCAGCTAGCGCCATTCGACGACCAACACCGCGGTTCCTGGTGTGTCCGCTGTGCCGTGCGTGTGATCATTGCTTGTACAGCCCTCTCGCAGTGTCCGGAGCAAGTATGGTGGGTCTGACACACCGGTGTCAATGTGTTCTTTTTTCCATTTCCAGGAGTGTATTTGCTTTCTTTGTGTGTGTGGAATGTTTCCTGAAAGTTTTGCCGTACCTTTTTGTAGCACACTGCATATATCGGACTCCCGATAATTTTAAAAATATCAACAGTCCTAATCACAAGCGTGCGATAGTTGAGCATAATGGCGAACCATTGCGTGCAAACTGGCATTGTCTGTAGCAGTATTATTTTAAAAGTATTACTGTACGAGTACATCGCTCGTAGCTAGTTAGTTGCGCCAACACAGCTGCTTTCCGAGTCGGTGTCCCGCGCAGCGGCTCGTTACCTTGCGGCCAACCAGGAGCAGCCGGAAGTTGCGCGCGTTCTCCCGCGGCCCAGTGCGGAAATGTCTCCTCTGTTTGTAAGCCGGGATCTCTAACAAGGCCACAAGCAAGCGATAAACATTGTAATGCCGGCACGCCCGCCGGCAATATTGGAAATTTAGATGAACGGGGCGGCGGCTCGCGCCCCGCGGACACGTCAGCTGAATAATTCATGCCGCCTGTAATCTAGACACGCGGCCCGCGACCGCCGCGCCGCGCCGCGCCTATCTGTCGCTCACAGGGCGGCGCTCAGTCGACGTCAGCGTCGGCGGCGCTGCCCGCTCCGTCGATGCATTATTCACGGTGTCGCGATTTGGTCTGCACGCATGTACGCGTGTGTATGTGTGCGGACGCGCCGCGTCGCGTGACATCAGCGTCGCCAAATATACACACGCACCGTCACGTACTTAACCCTTGTCCTATCCCGTGAGCAAATGCTCCGCGAACTGCGCAGCGGGCGAGCCAAATACGTGGTAAGGACTACCGGGACACGAACAGAGCGGTTCTACAAAACAAGCGTTACACTGATGAAAGCAATGTTACAGGAAGATGAAATATCACGTTATGTGTACAGCTACTGAATTGGAATGACATTTGACGCGTTGGTACGCAGAAGGCAGTAGGTCATGGTGTGGTGTCACCGCCAGACACCACACTTGCTAGGTGGTAGCTTTAAATCGGCCGCGGTCCATTAGTACATGTCGGACCCGCGTGTCGCCACTGTCAGTAATTGCAGACCTAGCGCCACCACACGGCAGGTCTAGAGAGACGTACTAGCACTCGCCCCAGTTGTACGACGACTTTGCTAGCGACTACACTGACGAAGCCTTTCTCTCATTTGCCGAGAGATAGTTAGAATAGCCTTCAGCTAAGTCCATGGCTACGACCTAGCAAGGCACCATTAACCATTTCTAGAGAGAGTCTCACTTGTATCATCAAGAATGCTGTATACAAATGATGGATTAAAGTTAAGTATTCCAGCAGCTGCGTACTTTTCTTTATAGCTTTCATTACGTATCCTGTTTCAGACCTAGCGCCACCTGTGTGAGTTGACGCGTGCATTTCGGCCTCTTCTTGCAACACAGTGTTGGTTGGCTCTTCTGCCAACACTACACATGGAAAACCAGTTCGACAGGAGAAGCAGAAAACGGTTTTGCTATTACGAAATACGAAGTCATATTTACAAAGTAGCTACAGAAATTCCAAATTAATTTCACAAATATATTTACAGCAAGCTGCCATATATACGGGGTGGTCCATTGAGCGTGACTGGGCCAAATATCTCACGAAATAAGCGTCAAACGAAAAAACTACGAAGAACGAAACTTGTCTAGCTTGAAGAGGGAAACCAGTTGGCGCTATGGTTGGAACGCTAGATGGCGCTGCCATACGGCAAACGGATATCAACTGCGTTTTTAAAAATAGGAACCCCCAGTTTTTATTACATATTCGTGTAGTACGTAAAGAAGAATAATTTAGTTGGACCACATTTTTCACCTTGTGATAGATGACGCTGTAATAGTCACAAACATATGGCTCACAATTTTAGAAGAACAGTTGGTAACAGGTAGGTTTTTTCAATTAAAATACAGAACGTAGGTACGTTTGAACATTTTATTTCGGTTGTTCCAATCTGATACATGTACCTTTGTGAACTTATCATTTCTGAGAACGCATGCTTTCACAGTGTGTTTACCTGTAAATACCACATAAATGCAATAAATGCTCAAAATTATGTCCGTCAACCTCAAGGCATTTGGCAATACGTGTAACGACATTCTTCTCAACAGCGAGTAGTTCGCCTTCCGTAATGTTCGCACATGCATTGACAGTGCGCTGACACATGTTGTCAGGCGTTGTCGGTGGATCGCGATAGCAAATATCCTTCAAATTTCCCCACAGAAAGGAATCCGGGGACGTCAGATCTGGTCAACGTGCGGGCCATTGGTGCTTCGACGATCAATCCACCTGTCATGAAATATTCTGTTCAATACCGCTTCAACCGCAGACGAGCTATGTGCCGGACATCCATCATGTTGGAAGTACATCGCCATTCTGTCACGCAGTGAAACATCTTGTAGTAACATCGGTAGAACATTACGTAGGAAATCAGCATAGATTGCACCATTTAGATTGCCATCGATAAAATGGCGGCCAATATTTACTTCCTCCCATAATGTCGCACCATACATTAACCCGCCAAGGTCGCTGATGTTGCACTTGTCGCAGCCGTAGTGGATTTTTCGTCGCTAAATAGAACGCGTGCAAGAAGTCTGTTACCGTCCCGTAATTTCTCTCGTGCCCAGTGGCAGAACTGTACGCGACGTTCAGAGTCGTCGCCATGCAATTCCTGGTGCATAGAAATATGGTACGGGTGGAATCGATGTTGATGTAGCATTCTCAACACCGACGTTTTTTGAGATTCCCGATTCTGGCGAAAATTGTCTGCTATTGACGTGCGGATTAGCCGCGACAGCAGCTAAAACACCTACTCGGGCATCATCATTTGTTGCAGGTCGTGGTTGACGTTTCACGTATGGCTGAACACTTCCTGTTTGCTTGAATAACGTAACTATCCGGCGAACGGTCCGGACACTTGGATGATGTCGTCCAAGATAGCACACGCCCGTTGGGCATTTTGATCAGAATAGCCATACATCAACACGATATCGACCTTTTCCGCAATTCGTAAACGGTCCATTTTAACACGTGTAATGTATCACTAAGCAAATACCGTCCGCACTGGCGGAATGTTGCGTAATACCACATACATATACGTTTCTGAGTATTACAGCGCCATCTATCACAAAGCGAAAAAAGTGGTTCAACTAAAACATTCATATTTCTTTACGTACTACACGAATATGTAATTAAAATTGGGGTTCCTATTTAAAGAAACGCAGTTAATATCCCTTTGACCTGTGGCAGCGTCATCTAGCGAGCCAACGATAGCGCCATCTGTTTTCCCTCTTCAAGCTAGACAAATTTTGTTCTTTGTAGTCTTTTCGTTTGATGCTTATTTCGTGAGATATTTGGCCCGGTCACTATCAATGGACCACTCTGTATATATAAGAAATACAATTATGGTGTACAAAGCCTGCGATAAAAAACGTAATATTTGATGTCCATGTAGTCTAACATCCGTACGTCATGACGCTGAGGGTAGAGAGAGGTATGCGACCATTATTGACAATATAATTGACTGGATTTTAGAAAATCTGAGTAGTCGCAAACAAACAGGTACTATTTGCTTTTTGATTCATTATTCCAAATGACATGTTTCGGGTTCTGCCGACCATCAGATTTCCATTTCATAGTTTTATAATGTTCTTCGTGAGAAGGACTGCGATAAACTTGAACAGTCCTTCTCAGGCCCTACATTCCCAAATTAAAATTACATGACACGCCTTTTTGCTCCTGAATGTTTGAGTAAGGAACAAACTGTCAAAGTTGTTTATGTTATGAAATGGAAATCTGGTGATGGGAAGAGCCCGAAACATGTCATTTGGAATAAATGAACAAAAAAAAAAAAACAAAAACTAGTACTTGTTTGTTTGCGCCTACTCAGCTTTTCTAAAATCCAGTCAATCATAGTCTAACATCAGCAGGACGTCTTTTTCTTAGCATCACTAATGATGGACTTTCAACTGATGATAGAGAACGTACTGCAGGGATGTTGTTCCCTTTCTCAAAATACTGTGCTCCCTTTCACGGTTCCATTTCATTGAATGAATGTTTTATTTCTGTGATGTGTACTTTATCCCAGTCTACAATTATAATCCAAAAAGCAGTACTGGTCTTCACTGGCGGTGTAAGCAATAATGTACCGTATACGGAGCTGAAATCATAGAAATCTTCCTCTGTCATCTCTCCAACACCGAACCGTTGTAAATTCTTTGCTTCTGTAGTCATATAAGCTATTTCGTCAGGAGTCATTGGTTGCGAAACGTCCTTTCTCTTCTCTGTTATACTGAAAACTTGGTCACAGGGCAAGTACGAATGCTCCGACGCTAGAAATGTGAAACTGACAGTATTAACGATACTGTTTAATACTGCATAGATTAAAGCCTTTAAAACTGTTCGGTTTTTATTTTGGCTGGTAGAGATGTTTCACCACACAGTCAGAGCCAGAGCAGAATTTTCTTCTCAGAGCAGGATCGTCGATATTACACAGCCTTCCTTGTTTTATCTGCACTATGTTGATAAAATCAAAAAGAAAATTATCTTGACTTATCGAGTTTTTTTGGTTACAAAACTCTTGAGTGCAGCTTCAGCTTTTCATAACTACGGCAGCTATATTTATATTTACAAGTAACCTGCGCAAAGAGAAGTATTCAAATCGGTTAGGTCATAACAAATCACAAAAGCAGGTGCTACCACTGAATGTAATCAAGGAAATTTCACTGCAGGCGGAAAAATATGACTTACTAGTTTGTATGGAACGAGTTTCGAAAGCATTTTGTCATCCTAACCACTCCTAGTAACATGAAAACCGAATAAATAACACATTAATTAACGGTTGGTCACGCAGTAAAAGCTGGTAACTCAGTGTATTTATTTATTTAGCGTATGGCACCTACAGAGTAAAACTGCACACATACTGTTAATTAACGTAATAAACGAATTACAAATACATTATTAAATGACTGATTTCAAACAACAGTATGCGAAAGATTAGGGAGACAGCCACTGCAGCTATTACAAGTCCAAGCCGGCCGGTGTGGCCAAGCGGTTAAAGGCGCCTCAGTCTGGAACCGCGTGACCGCTACGGTCGCAGGTTCGAATCCTGCCTCGGGCATGGATGTGTGTGATGTCCTTAGGTTAGTTAGGTTTAAGTAGTTCTGAGTTCTAGGGGACTGATGACCTTAGAAGTTAAGTCCCATAGTGCTCAGAGCCATTTTCATTTATTACAAGTCCACATCTAAGCAGGTCACCCACTGAACAGCACGTGGAGTAGCATTCATGATATCCCTCCAGGTGAGGGATTGCTTGTTCTTCTGCACCACAGTCGCATCGTGAGTCATCAGTGAGTTTCCATTTGTGGAGAATAGGCTTACACCTGCCGTGTTTAGTCCTCACACGACTAAGTCTGCACCAAGTTCTTCTGAGCATTTGCATTCCTTCCACCAGTATCGAAGGATCAGAATCATTGATGTGAGGATGGTGATTATTCATCGAGCAGTATTGCCTTCATTCCTTTGCTATGTCGTACCTTTCTGGGAATTTGAGGACTTCGTCTTCCCATATAGGTTCCCTGGATTTTAGGCGGGTTGTTGGTAGATGGTCCAATATTTTTCGGACAGGTATATCTTCAGAGACAGAGGGGTCATAAATTTTCTTCCATTCTCGGATAGCTGCTTGTTGCCTTCTGAGGGAGGGAGCAGCTATATTGCAAAGGGCATGAAGCCAGGGAAGTGGAGTTGACTGCAGAGTTCCTGAGACAATCCTAATGGTGGCATTAAGCTGGACATCTATTTTCTTCGTGTGTGTACTCTTGAAGCAGACTGGGGCGCAGTATTCTGCCACCGAGTAAACTCGGTTGTTTGTTGACTTACTCCCATATCGATACCAGCGCACGTGATGGTACTACGAGGTGCATTCAAGTTCTAAAGCCTCCGATTTTTTTTCTCCGGGCTGGAAAGAGATAGAAACATGCGCATTGTTTTAAAATGAGGCCGCGTTCATTTTCAATACGTCACAGAGATGGCAGCACCGTACGGCAGATGGAATTTTACCGCCAGCGGCGAGAATGAGAACTGTTTTAAATACTTAAAATGGCGACGTTTTCCTTACTTGAACAGCGTGCAATCATTCGTTTTCTGAATTTGCGTGGTGTGAAACCAATTGAAATTCATCGACAGTTGAAGGAGACATGTGGTGATGGAGTTACAGATGTGTCGATAGTGCATTCGTGGATGCGACAGTTTAATGAAGGCAGAACATCGTGTGACAACAAACCGAAACAATCTCGGGCTCGCACAAGCCGGTCTGACGACATGATCGAGAAAGTGGAGAGAATTGTTTTGGGGGATCGCCGAATGACTGTTGAACAGATCGCCTCCAGAGTTGGCATTTCTGTGGGTTCTGTGCACACAATCCTGCATGACGACCTGAAAATGGGAAAAGTGTCATCCAGGTGGGTGCCACGAATGCTGACGGACGACCACATGGCTGCCCTGTGGGATGTTGCCAAGCAATGTTGACGCGCAGCGACAGCATGAATGGGACTTTCTTTTCGTCGGCTGTAACAATGGATGAGACGTGGATGCCACTTTTCAATCCAGAAACAAAGCGCCAGTCAGCTCGTCGGTTGTAACAATGGATGAGACGTGGATGCCACTTTTCAATCCAGAAACAAAGCGCCAGTCAGCTCAATGGAAGCACACAGATTCACCGCCACCAAAAAAATTTCGGGTAACCGCCAGTGCTGAAAAAATGATGGTGTCCATGTTCTGGAACAGCGAGGGCGTAATCCTTACCCATTGCTTTCCAAAGGGCACTACGGTAACAGGTGCATCCTACGAAAATGTTTTGATGAACAAATTCCTTCCTGCACTGCAACAAAAACGTACGGGAAGGGCTGCGCGTGTGCTGTTTCACCAAGACAACGCACCTGCACATCGAGTTAACATTACGCAACAGTTTCTTCGTGATAACATTTCGGGTGAGTAGTTAATTAGAAAAAAAATCGGAGGCCTTAGAACTTGAATGCACCTCGTACAAGTATCATCTTGCGTCGTCTGCAATAATGCAACCGCTCACAACTTTGACAATCCGCTACTTCTATGCCACTGGTGATATCACTTACTAACTTCTTGATAAAAAGTCTCAAGAATGGTTTGTTTTGACTTCTTGTTTTCCCCATGTCTGTGTCTTATTTAATTAACATATGCAGGTGGTCAAAGGTAACTAAAAACGATAGTTTTCAGAATTTAATGTCTGGCTTGCACCTTGTTTATACGGTCGGGGACAGAATTCGCTATAGCCTTCGCCTTTTGCTTGCGCTGAACGACAGAGCTAAAATGTGTGCTACATAACATAACAGACAAGGTGACACAGCGTTACTAACATACTGTTAACTCACGTGTGTTCTTACTAAATTTTGCAGGAAGAAAATTAAGATACCATCTAGACCGCAGTTAGGAGTCAACAAAAACGAATTGTATGTAAAAACGGTTTAACGAAAAGGTCCATCTCCTTCTCCCATAGAAATACTCATCTAAGAGCACCATACATACTAATAACTACATTATTTTAATTAGCGCAGTTTTGTAAGATATGATGTGGATCTTGCAGATGGATTTACTTACTGTTTCTCTATCTTCCCTACAGCTCTTGACAGCCGACAAATGCTTTCCTTCATCCCAGTCATCATAGTTTCAGTTAATGGAGACAGCAATAAGACTGCAGATGACGCAGTTCGCACGTATTAGACATTTGTGATACATTAGGAGGAATCGGTACTTCTGTTACATAGAAATCCATGAATTAGACGACATAGCTGTCGCTAATACGCTAATATTAAAGTTTATGCCACGTTGATCATACCAGGCCGAGGAGATGGACGTTTGGTGGAAGGAGCCGATAATGACAAACTCAGAGAACGGTAAGACGCAACTCGTAAATATTCTTAGTTACTGGTGTCAACAAGATTTTATGTCTGAATGTGAACGATGCTATTTTCAGTAACATAATAGGTTACACACTACATGTTGTTGTTGTTGTTGTGGTCTTCAGTCCTGAGACTGGTTTGATGCAGCTCTCCATGCTACTCTATCCTGTGCAAGCTTCTTCATCTCCCAGTACCTACTGCAACCTACATCCTTCTGAATCTGCTTAGTGTATTGATCTCTTGGTCTCCCTCTACGATTTTTACCCTCCACGCTGCCCTCCAATGCTAAATTTGTGTACCCTCGATGCCTCAGAACATGTCCTACCAACCGATCCCTTCTTCTAGTCAAGTTGTGCCACAAACTTCTCTTCTCCCCACACACTACATAAGTTTCACAATCTAATGCCACAAAATTCCCTGATATGAAGGCACTGTCAGTTTCCTTATGGACAGCTTCACTGAAACTTTTTCTGTAATACTTCATACATTCAAGGCCGGGAATAACTCCATACAGACAAGTTATTTCAACTAAAAGACGGTCATTAATTAGTATTAATTAATTAAAAAGGACACCGATGCATCAGTACTCTACCAAATACTTTGGTTTGGCAAAATTCGAGTCCAGATTTGTAACCTGTAACACAAATGTAATTTTTTGGCATTTATACCAACATTCTGATTAATGTTTATTTCGAGATTTTCGTAAAGATTTTTGTTTTTTTTACACTACTGGCCATTAAAATTGCTACACCACGAAGATGACGTGCTACAGACGCGAAATTTAACCGACAGGAAGAAGATGTTGTGATATGAAAATGATTAGCTTTTCAGAGCATTCACACAAGGTTGGTGCCGGTGGCGACACCTACAACGTGCTGGGGTGAGGAAAGTTTACAACCGATTTCTCATACACAAACAGCAGTTGACCGGCGTTGCCTGGTGAAACGTTGTTGTGACGCCTCGTGTAAGGAGGAGAAATGGGGTACCATAACCAACTTTTGTAGTCCTGTCTTCCTCAGTTGCGTGTAATATTACGGTATACTGATAATTTTTACTTATGGACCGTCTGACAGCAACTGAATAAAACACAATTTTAGGCATTAAAACAAGCGTTCAGTGCATAGTGCTGTGGAATGTGGAAAAAACCGCAAATTGGCGTTCATAAGAAGAAGAACAACACCAAAAATGCAACAGGAGTGTAATATGTAAGAAACTGTCCACGCAACCTGCCACTGATGAAGCCTTGCAGAAAATAAAGGCGAAACGCGTATGGCACTAAAATTGTGTTTTATTCAGTTGCTGTCACACGGACCATAAGTAAAAATTATCAATATACCGTAAAACGTACCATCACGTTTCCGACTTTGATAAAGGTCGGATTGTAGCCTATCGCGATTGCGGTTTATCGTATCGCGACATTTCTGCTCACGTTGGTCGAGATCCAATGACTGTTAGCAGAATATGGAATCAGTGGGTTCAGGAGGGTAATACGGAACGCCGTGCTGGATCCCAACTGCCTCGTATCACTATCAGTCGTGTTGACAGGCATCTTATCCGCATGGCTGTAACGGATCGTGCAGCCACGTCTCGATCCCTGAGTCAACAGATGGGGACGTTTGCAAGAAAATAACCATGTACACGAACAGTTCGGCGACGTTTGCATCAACATGGACTATCAGCTCGGAGGCCATGGCTGCGGTTACCCTTAACGCTCCATCACGGACAGGAGCGCCTGACGAACCTGGGTGCACGAATGGCAAAACTTCATTTTTTCGGATAAGTCCAGGTTCTGTTTACAGCATCATGATGGACGCATCCGTGTTTGCTGACATCACGGTGAACGCACATTGGAAGCGTGTATTCGTCATCGCCATACTATCGTATCACCCGGTGTGATGGTATGGGGTCCATTGGTTACACGCCTCGGTCACCTCTTGTTCGCATTGACGGCACTTTGAACAGTGGACGTTCCATTTCAGATGTTTTACGACCCGCGGCTCTACCCTTCATTCGATCCCTACGAATCCCTACATTTCAGCAGGATAATGCACGACCGCATGTTGTATGTCCTGTACGGGCCTTTCTGGATACAGAAAATGTTCGACTGCTGCCCTGGCTAGCACATTCTCCAGATCTCTCACCAATTGAAAACGTCTGGTCAATGGTGGCCGAGCAACTGGCTCGTCACAATACGCCAGTCACTACTCTTGATGAACTGTGGTATCGTGTTGAAGCTGCATGGGCAGCTGTACCTGTACACGCCATCCAAGCTCTGTTTGACTCAATACCCAGGCGTATCAAGGCCGTTATTACGGCCAGAGGTGGTTGTTCTGGGTACTGATTTCTCAGGATCTATGCATCCAAATTGCGTGGAAATGTAGTCACATGTCGGTTCTAGTATAATATATTTGTCCAATGAATATCCGTTTATCATCTGTATTTCTTTTTGGTGCAGCAATTTTAATGGCCAGTAGTGTATATTTTAGCCTTCCTGACCCCATGTGAACATACGAAGAGATATCAAAAAGCAAGTGACACATTGTTATGGACAGGTCAAGTAACTTTTATTGAATGTTCTACTACACTACAGTGTGACATAGATACAGGACAATATATGAGTATTTTAACAGTCACCAGGCCTCAGTAAGCATCAGGTGGAATAGTTTCACTTTTTTTGTAATTAGTTGCTTGAGTTGCAATTTCTGTCTTCCTGTGCTGCTTGTACCCTCTACACCGGCACGTTCTACCAATCTTCAAATTCCTAGATAGCAATCAGCTCCTTCGTCACGAAGCCACTGGGAAAGCGCGAATGTTCTCTCCGTCGGGAAACCTGCGACTGCTGCGAATCAGGTTTTCCATTGCGTGGTCATTCTCGTCTATGGTGGATGTCGATGTCCTTCATTCCCGATCACCATCACCCACGTCCGTGCGGCCTTGGTCAAATTCTCACCATTTCACTACGGTTCGCAGTGAAATTGTATTCTTATACTGCCTGGATTTCGCGAGGAATCTGTATGCCCACTTTGCAGTACGTTTCCAGTTGCCACGCAATTTTACTCCCACACTGTGATCCACCAAACAAATGGTTCAAATGCCTCTAAGCACTATGGGACTTAATATCTAAGGTCATCAGTCCCCTATAACTTAGAACTACTTAAACCTAAGTAACCTAAGGACATCACACAAATTCATGCCAGCGGAAGGATTGGAACCTGCGACCGTAGCAGTCGCGCGGTTCCGGACTGAAGTGCCTCGAACTGCTCGGCCACAGGTGCTGGCTCCACCAACCATAACTCAGCGGAACTGTATCTGCTAGAAACCCAGAACATGTAATCACTTCTGACAGTGAGCCATTTTTATCGCACAATTATCTTTGCATGAAACGACACGTTTTGAAGTCACCTCGTAGTTCAACCAATATATGGAACAGTGTGACAATTATTGAACTATATGAAAGAAAAGATAGGAGAGGATATAAAATGTAGGCTGGCAATGACAAGGAAAGCATTTCTGAAGAAGAGAAATTTGTTAACATTGAGTACAGATTTAAGTGTCAGTAAATCGTTTCTGAAAGTGTTTGTATGGAGTGTAGCCATGTAAGGAAGTGAAACATGGACGATAAATAGTTTAGACAAGAAGAGAATAGAAGCTTTTGAAATGTGGTGCTGCAGAAGAATGCTGAAGATTAGATGGGTAGATCACATAACTAATGAGGAGGTATTGAATAAAATTGGAGAGAAGAGAATTTTGTGGCACAACTTGACTAGAAGAAGGGATCGTTTGGTAGGGCATATACTGAGGCATCAAGGGATCATCAATTTAGTATTGGAGGACAGCGTGGAGCGTAAAAACCGTAGAGGGAGACCAAGAGATGCATACACTAAACAGATTCAGAAGGATGTAGGTTGCATTAGGTACTGGGAGATGAAGAAGCTTGCACAGGATAGAGTAGCATGGAGAGCTGCACCAAACCAGTCTCTGGACTGAAGACCACAACAACATGAAAGAAACGTAAATTAATTACAAACTACCGCGCGCACACACTTTATTCTACTTGTAAACATCACTACAGATAGATTTAGGTTATGACATGTTCGATATGCCTGCCATTATTGGCGATGATGTGACGCAGACGAATAGTGAAATTCTGTATGATTCGCTGAAGTGTCGGAACATCGTTGCTGTTGATGACCTCCTGCATGTCTGTTTTCAGCTCAACAATGATTTTGGGTTTATTGCTGTACACCTTATCTTTAATAGAGCCCCACAAAAACAAGTCGCTTGTGTTCGGATCCGGAGAATATGGCGATCAATTGATGCCCTTGCCAGTGGCCTCTGGGTACCCCAAAGACAGAAAGCGGTACCCAAAGTGGTCCTCCAGGACATCACTCTCCTGCTTCGATGAAGTCGAGCTCCTTCTCTCGCAAACTACATTTTGTCGAAATCTATTTGACTTTGGATAATGGGGATGAAATCATCTTCCAAAACGTTCACGTGCCGTTCGGTTGTCACCGTTCCATCAAGGAATACCGCACGGATTACTCCGTGACTGGACACTGCATACCACACAGCCACCCTTTGAGGTGAAGAGACTTGTAGATCGCGGAATGCAGTTTCTCAGTATTATTATTATATTATTATAGAAGGGTTTTGTGGGTGCACGACAGCAAGGTCTTCAGCGCCCGTTCAGTATCATAGTGAGACGGGTGTCAAGAAAAAAACTCAGAACATTTACATATAACGGAACAGAAAACACGGGGAACAATCATTGAAAAATATGTGCTCACCCACACCGAAACGTGGGATGAAGCAGGGCGTCAGCAGTAAATCATCGACAACACAGGAGGAAAAAGGTAGAGGGTGCCAGAACAATGTAGCAGATGGAAGTGGCTGGCTGACCGCAAGGAAAAAAAGGGAGGAGTCAGCCACTCTGCAATACACTAAAACCTCCAGCCTAAAAGATTAGGCCAGAGTCCAGACACATCACAAAACTTAAAAACCCTAGACACACACGTCTCATCGCTACCCTGAGGCACACCGTTCTCCTGCGCAAAGCGATCAGACAGGACATCACCAATTCGGTATCTAAAATATCGTGGCGAGAGGAAAGACTGAATAAAAAGAGGAAGACAACCCCGAAAACCCCATTCGTGAAGCTGCTCCAGGATGAGACGGCTCCAAGTGGTATCGTAGGCCTTCTCGAGTACCACAAATGCGCCAGTTTTGCTTATTGATGAACCCATCCAAATGAAAGTGGGTTTGGTCGCTAAATGCCCCGCGGCCAACCGTGCAGTTTGGACGTCCTAACGCAAACCGTTCAGGAGTTATGAAGATTTTATTTAATATAGCTCATTAATTGTCACTCTATATTTTAGACATGCAAATAGAACTGAAAAATGCGAAAGTTCGCGATTTCCACTATGCTCCATGTGTCATACTAAATGTTGGCCTTGAGTGTGATTTTAAATCGTACAAATGATAATTAGATTCACAAGACTATGTTAACGTTAGTCGACGACAGAAAAATGACGTCATAACTCACCATAACTAAAGCTTCTTCAGCTGGGTTAGATAAGTTCTGGCAAAGTTTTTCACTGGGTTAAGGCAGTTCCTGCTTCAAGTGCTCCTGTGCACCTTCGATTCAGGTAAGTTGTATGTGTGACGACGACCATGTTTACTTGGAAGTATCTTTTTTTGTGCTTAGTGATAGTAAACAATGTCTATGCAAACTCAGTGCTTATTTTCCAGTTCTCAGTACCTTCTCAGACGGCAAATGAAGCAACAGAACTGCAACCATAGACGGAAAAAGTGAACGAATTTCCACGGGAGTTGTGAATTTGAGGAGCCGGCCGGTGTGGCCGAGCGGTTCTAGGCACTGCAGTCTGGAACCGCGCAACCGCTACAGTCGCAGGTTCGAATCCTGCCTCGGGCATGGATCTGTGTGATGTCCTTAGGTTAGTTAGGTTTAAGGGGGGGTAGGACGTCAAACGGGCCGACTTGGAGCAGGAGAGGCACCACAGGACATTTTAATTTCCACTGTCTATACGTTTACAAATAAATTCATAAAACTTTGTCAGCATGACCAGGAAGGATTCAGAATTCACACTCATGGGAGTGGAAGTTCGAAAACATAACGAAATGATTTTTTCACATGTGAAATTTCATCATTTTTTGCGCTTACTAATGGCAGTATTTGTTGCTATAGGTACACTTTTCTTCATAAGTAAGGGAGATTCTATGATGAATTTTGCACAGCATTCAAAACATACTTAAAGGTGTATGAAATTCTAAAATTTTCCAAATATTTTAAAAACTGTGGTAAAAATTGAGGTAATTAACTATAAAATTTGTGTTTTTTCTAAACATGAAGTTTAAAATATAACAGTTCATTCGTTTTTTCATAAAGTAAATAAGGTCTAGAGTTTCATACATCTGTGAGTATGGTATGTATGCTGTGCAAAAGTCAACGAAAAATCTCTCTAACTTATGAAGAAAAGTGTACCTATAGAAACAAATGCAGCTATGATGAAATTTCGCACGTAAAAAAATTTATTTTGTTATGTTTTCGAACTTCAACTGCAATGAGGGGGAATCCTGAATGCTTACTGGTGTTGCTGACAAAGTTTTATGAATTTATTTGTAAAATTATAGACACTGGAAATTAAAATGTCCTGTGATGCCTCTCCTGCGCCAAGTCGGCCCGTTTGACGTCCTACCGCACTTAAGTAGTTCTAAGTACTAGGGGACTGATGACCTCAGATGTTAAGTCCCATAGCGCTGAGAGACATTTGAACCATTTTTTTTTTTGTGAATTTGAGGATTGTACTGGTCAGGGCTCGACTAATACAGGAATTTACTGATCTGGGCTCGACTCATACACCTAAGTATGTAAATACACTCCTGGAAATGGAAAAAAGAACACATTGACACCGGTGTGTCAGACCCACCATACTTGCTCCGGACACTGCGAGAGGGCTGTACAAGCAATGATCACACGCACGGCACAGCGGACACACCAGGAACCGCGGTGTTGGCCGTCGAATGGCGCTAGCTGCGCAGCATTTGTGCACCGCCGCCGTCAGTGTCAGCCAGTTTGCCGTGGCATACGAAGCTCCATCGCAGTCTTTAACACTGGTAGCATGCCGCGACAGCGTGGACGTGAACCGTATGTGCAGTTGACGGACTTTGAGCGAGGGCGTATAGTGGGCATGCGGGAGGCCGGGTGGACGTACCGCCGAATTGCTCAACACGTGGGGCGTGAGGTCTCCACAGTACATCGATGTTGTCGCCAGTGGTCGGCGGAAGGTGCACGTGCCCGTCGACCTGGGACCGGACCGCAGCGACGCACGGATGCACGCCAAGACCGTAGGATCCTACGCAGTGCTGTAGGGGACCGCACCGCCACTTCCCAGCAAATTAGGGACACTGTTGCTCCTGGGGTATCGGCGAGGACCATTCGCAACCGTCTCCATGAAGCTGGGCTACGGTCCCGCACACCGTTAGGCCGTCTTCCGCTCACGCCCCAACATCGTGCAGCCCGCCTCCAGTGGTGTCGCGACAGGCGTGAATGGAGGGATGAATAGAGACGTGTCGTCTTCAGCGATGAGAGTCGCTTCTGCCTTGGTGCCAATGATGGTCGTATGCGTGTTTGGCGCCGTGCAGGTGAGCGCCACAATCAGGACTGCATACGACCGAGGCACACAGGGCCAACACCCGGCATCATGGTGTGGGGAGCGATCTCCTACACTGGCCGTACACCACTGGTGATCGTCGAGGGGACACTGAATAGTGCACGGTACATCCAAACCGTCATCGAACCCATCGTTCTACCATTCCTAGACCGGCAAGGGAACTTGCTGTTCCAACAGGACAATGCACGTCCGCATGTATCCCGTGCCACCCAACGTGCTCTAGAAGGTGTAAGTCAACTACCCTGGCCAGCAAGATCTCCGGATCTGTCCCCCATTGAGCATGTTTGGGACTGGATGAAGCGTCGTCTCACGCGGTCTGCACGTCCAGCACGAACGCTGGTCCAACTGAGGCGCCAGGTGGAAATGGCATGGCAAGCCGTTCCACAGGACTACATCCAGCATCTCTACGATCGTCTCCATGGGAGAATAGCAGCCTGCATTGCTGCGAAAGGTGGATATACACTGTACTAGGGCCGACATTGTGCATGCTCTGTTGCCTGTGTCTATGTGCCTGTGGTTCTGTCAGTGTGATCATGTGATGTATCTGACCCCAGGAATGTGTCAATAAAGTTTCCCCTTCCTGGGACAATGAATTCACGGTGCTCTTATTTCAATTTCCAGGAGTGTATAAGTAGATCACAACATTGATACTTAACGCATATAAAATTAGAAGACGGATGGAGTAGGGACGTCACTCTGACTGTCCTCTGATAACTGGTAACGCTGTTAGTACGAACAAAAGAGCGGTCTGTTCCTTCTACCAAATTACCTACCGATAAAGATGCCTGCCCGAAAGTTACAGTACTTGCAAGCCAGCTTGCCTCATTACAGCCTTTCGAATAAGAAACTTTCTGAAAAGGCCCAGAGAAGTGAACGTACTTCATCCACTGCTTTCGCGAGACACGCAGCCCGTACATTCCAATTTTCTGGGAAAGGATATTAAAGCTAACGGCGCAAGCAAAGCGCTCCGCGAGTGATTCATATTCTCGAACAAACTGAGCTGGTAGCAGATGCTGAGACTGTTTCTGCTATATATCGCCCTGCGCCGCTGCGCTTTCGACTTTGGAAATTCACCGCTAACGCGCAGCGCTTTTCTGCGAGATGATTCACTCTGTCTTAAATGGTTCTTATCGAGAGGCGATGGAGCGTAGCAACGCACAAATAAGATATAAGATGAGAGCTAGTGCTAGGTGGGGTGCGTCAGAGCATAAGCATCAGAAATTTAACCAGTCATCCTGCAAAAGGAGATCAGTTTCTAAGGAGAAAAAGCCATCTTGTACAAGATGCTTTTCCATTCACAAAAGGAAATGTTAATGTTTTTCCAAATTTGTAGAATTTCGTGCAGGCTCTACTTTCGCTATCTCAAAGCTTTAGGTAAGTAAACGTCGTGGTAGCTGACGCCTGCAGCTACTTCATCACTCTGCAATTCACACGCAAGTGTTTGGCAGAGGGTTCATAAAACCATTTTAGGAATATTTCTCGAACGTTCCACTCTCGAAAAGCATGTGCGAATGCTTAACACTTAAATCTCGCCCTGATAACTGTGATTTCTTTTGTTTAATTGCAATGGTCATTTCTCCCTGTGTAGACGGGTGTCAATGAGTTATTATGGGATCCAAAGAAGAAAGACAGCGACTCAAATTTCTAGGAATGATATCACCATCAAGAGAACGCCTTTGTTTTAATGACGGCAAAAGTAACTCGCCGGTCATACGGCGATACTGTCCCCATATTTCGCGATAATACAAAACGAGTTACTCTTTTGTATGAAACTTCCTGGCAGATTAAAACTGTGTGCCCGACCGAGACTCGAACTCGAGACCTTTGCCTTTCGCGGGCAAGGGTTCTACCGTCTGAGCTACCGAAGTACGACTCACGCCCAGTCCTCACAGCTTTACTTCTGTGAGTACCTCGTCTCCTACCTTCCAGACTTTACAGAAGCTCTCCTGCGAACCTTGCAGAACTAGCACTCCTGAAAGAAAGGATACTGCGGAGACATGGCTTAGCCACAGCCTAGGAGATGTTTCCAGAATGAGATTTTCACTCTGTAGCGGAGTGTGCGCTGATATGAAACTTCCTGGCAGATTCAGGAGTGCTAGTTCTGCAAGGTTCGCAGGAGAGCTTCTGTTAAGTTTGGAAGGTAGGAGACGAGGTACTGGCAGAAGCAAAGCTGTGAGGACTGGGCGTGAGTCGTGCTTCGGTAGCTCAGACGGTAGAGCCCTTGCCCGCGAAAGGCAAAGGTCCCGAGTTCGAGTCTCGTCGGGCACACAGTTTCAATCTGCCAGGAAGTTTCATATCAGCGCACACTCAGCTGCAGAGTGAAAATCTCATTCTGGATACTCTTTTGTACATTTTCGATGTGCTTCGTCAGTCCCACCTGGTAAGGGTCCCATACTGCGCAGCAGAAGATGATGAACAGGCTTAGTGTAGGCAGTCTCTTTCCTATGTTGATAGCATCCTCCAGGTGTCCAGCCGATACAAGTCTTTCGTTCGGCTTCCCTGCAACATTTTCTGTTTGATCATTCCAATATTTAAGTTATTCGTAGTCGTAATCTCTAGATAGTTAGTTGAGTCTACAACCTTTCAATATGTATCATTTATCGTGTAACAGAAATTTAGCGGAATTCTTTTAGTATTCATATGGAGGACCTCACACTTCCTGTCGTTCATCATGAACTGCCATTTGTAGCACCTTGCATGTATCTTGTCTGAATCATTTTGTAATTGGTATTAATTTTCTGATCATTTTACTAGGCCACGCTGAAAAGTAATGCCTCCGAATTTTTTATGCGAAAACTCTTAAAGCTTTTTAAGTAAAACAAGTACTATTGACATTCTACGAGCGAATTTACACTTTCTCGGCGAATATAGATGATGAAGTCATCTCGGGTAATCAGCCGAATCAAAGCGTCGTTCTGCGCAAACGTTTGAACAACTTTCCTAGTTGTCGTCTTCAGGCGAAGTCCTCACCTGAAGATGACAAGTAGGAAACTTGTTGAAACGTTGTCGCAGAACGATGCCTTGACTCGGTTGATTACCCGAGAAGACTTCATCAACATTCTACTTTCCTATTCTTCATGTCTACATACTGGCGACGAACACATTCCTCCCAACGAGATACCAGTTTGCTGATCTCGTCACTGCAATATGACTGACTTTGTTGACGGAGCTACATATGTTTGCATCGCTTCATTACTATCAAAGTGAAGTCCTCGAAGATGTTCTTTAACTTCTGGAAACGGTTCAAAATCGGATGGAGTCGGGATTTTATGGTGGATGATCGATGACAGTGAGCACTAGACGTCCGATTGTTGGAGATGTCGCAGCGCTCGTGTGTGTTCTGGTAGTGTCATGCTGATGGACAGAGTGTTCCATGTGTGGATGAACTCTTCGAATTCCAAACTCCACTGTAACACGCTTTTTCTCAAGCACCAATAGGTTTCATTACACTCCACGATGTTAACTCGGAGGCTCCTAGACACAGTGGGCTGCAAATATGTGGTCATTAATAATAAAGATATAAAATATTGATAACGTTTGTTTTATTTAAAAAGCTTTGAATTTTTACAAAAAAAAAAAAATTCGGAGGCATTACTTTCTAACATGCCTGAGCAAATTAGGAACCCAGTAGAGGACACGTAATCTTAAACATTCTTATGTAGCGTCACATTGAAACGTCCCCTTTCAACATTTGTACATGACTGTGCTTATACTGACACACAATATTTTTAGCGCAACGCAATCTGACTTTCAGAAATCCCTACAAAGGAATGGCCCTGACTAACATTAACCTGTACCTTTCACAAATCACTTACCTCACCAAAAATCTTCGTTACTCGAACTACTGCAATACAGCGAGCGCCACTACTGGCAGCTAAATAAAAGATTCAAACTACTGAAGGCACTAACTACTGATAGGCATAGTTAGCAAATGAAAGATTTTAATAGAGAACAAACAATGTATTTACCTTAATAGTCATAATATATATAGCAGTTCATAATATCCAGTATAACAAATTTCAAAACTCCGCCATCTCTCTCCACACATCCACCACTGCTGGCGGCTCACCTCTAACTGCGCAACGCTACGCGCTGTTCACATCCAGCTGCCGCTGCCCAACACTACAATGGCAGACAACAATGCAAACTAGCCACAGACTGCACACAGCACAGCCAGTGATTTTCATATAGAGCGCTACGTAACGTTGCCAATAAGAAAACATAAACAGCCTACTTACAACATGTCACTTCCTTGGATAACCCCAGATTTCACCGCAGTTCCATTCGGTGAGTTCTTGTCAATTACTATCTTTCTGACAGGAAATCATGAGTCCAGTCACATAATTGAGATGATGACTATGGTGGCAGGCAATTAGTATAGAAGGTGCCTGTGAGGTTCAAATGGTTAAAATGATTCCGAGCACTATGGGACTTAACATTTATGGTCATCAGTCCCCTAGAACTAAGAACTACTTAAAACTAACTAACCTAAGGACACCACACAACACCCAGTCATCACGAGGCAGAGAAAGCTTGTGAGGAACGGTATAAATAGCCTTCTAGAAACTCCGAAATATGGGGTCAACTTGAGACTCCCTGTCGCTAGCATTGATTAATTGGTGTGAATAAAGGGTCAGCTAGTTTCACAAGAAAGATACTTAATGAAAATGCGCTGGTTACGTATCAATAGATCCTTTTCTTCGAGTTACTTCATAATGTTTGAAGACGGTACTCGTACGTTCTAAAGTCCCACACTGGTGTGTGTCCTAAGCAACTTTCTGGTCTTTAGGTGCGGATCTTTTGCATACTGGATAATTGTATATGACCGCTAAAAATGACGACTATGATTCAATACCCTCTGGGGTATTCTGTACAAGCGATGTTCCACAGCTGTTGACATATTTAAAGACGCTTATGTGCAAACCATAATCGGCTACTACAACGCATCATTTTATTTTGCTGTAGGTTAGATCTTAAGATGCACATCTTCGGGCACAGGAACTGTCGCCATCCAATCCCCATGGCGTCAGAAGTGATACGGTTGTGTCAAAATGGACACATAAGGTCCAATCTCCTTCCTTACGTTGTGACAACGTTGCAAGTTGTACGAATTTATATTATTGTGGGCTTTCGGTCCAGGCATTAACACTAAAAACACTAAACTCGTTTGGGAAAGGTGTGTAAGTTTGAACCAGTTGTCAGAATAAAACCACAACATAACAGGCAGCTGGAACGTCTGATTTCATTAAGGATGTGCTGCATATTCCAATGGCAAACTACCAGATATTTTTGCATTCTATTGCTTCACCCAACGCGAAATCAACAATACTTACAACAACAGTACAAGGAAAAAGGAGCTATTTTACCTCTTATTTTTACTCCAGTTCGTACTGTACCTCTTCTTTTCGTACAACATAAATGTTTATACATCCTTCAAATCTAATGTTTCATTTCTTTTTAAACCAGATAACCTATTGAAAGTCATATTTTTATCTAACACTGTTATTACTGGCTCGATGGTTTCTACGTAACACTTATGATCTCCACGTAACTACTGCAAGTTTCATCAGTTTATTTGATTTCCTAGTGTGGAGAAATCAGAAGGATCGATTTGCATTACTTGGCACAAACTTTATAAAGCCAATTGTGCCACATACGCCGTCTAAGGTAAATCTTTAGTGATCAGAACATGTCCAAATAGCGTAAAAATATGTGCCACTGTGCATTTTATTGTGTACTGCAAATTTTATGAAGTAACAATCATCTGTGAGCGCTATACATATGGACTTAGCCATTTGCACTAGGTGCTTTGTGACTGCAATGTTTTATGAGACATAGAAATGAATGGTATCCGTGTTTGCAAACGCACTCGCGTGTCTCACAACTGCGACAATTATAAAAACAAATACGGACATTTTCCGCATGAAAGATGGACTGATTAAAGCAAAGCTGGTATATTAAAATCAGGAAAATGATCTTTGATGCTCTAACATGTTATAAAAATGGTAAAAAGAGAAAACAGCTGCGTAATTTCATTTGCTGTGGAAAATTAGCTGAAAAACAAGATCCGAAGAGCCACTAGAAACACAACGCTAGTTGGTTTGCAAGCTGCAGTTTTCCCGAACTTCACTATTTTCACAATGTTCCCCACCAAGTAGCAATTTTCAAAATTAGGTTCTGCTCGTCATCTAAAAAATTCATTCTTACCATCCTAGTGGTCTTCTTCCTTTGAGGGAATCTTCGACTACAATCGTAATGAATATTTCTTCTGACCTCATTACATGGCCAATCTGCTTGAATGTCTCTTAAGAGTTTATTTTTGCTATAGTCACCATTTCATTCAAAAATGCCGTATGATTCTGTTTTTCTTTTATCAGACTCTCCATTTCCTACTGAAGAGGTGCACCACTGTTCCAAGTTTGCATAATATTTTCCCAGTGGAACGAGATGGTTGGGGATAGTCAGCAATAATCTTTCTGGTATCAGAATTCGGATTGCTGTACTCCACGGCAAGGTACTGTCTCTCTCTGGCTTAACAGTACATACGTGAAAATATAAATCTACCACATAACAAATAAGTATGCACCGCTAGTGCTCCCATATATTGATTACCTATCTTCAGTCACATTTCACGTCTTGATATCAGTGAGAAAAGTGACTATAAAAAGATTTTGCCGGCCGGTGTGGCCGTGCGGTTCTAGGCGCTTCAGTCTGGAACCGCGTGACCGCTACGGTCGCAGGTTCGAATCCTGCCTCGGGCACGGATGTGTGTGATGTCCTTAGGTTAGTTAGGTTTAAGTAGTTCTAAGTTCTAGGGGACTGATGACCACAGATGTTAAGTCCCATAGTACTCAGAGCCATTTGAACCATTTTTCGAAAGATTTTATAACCCTGATCTTCAATCATTCAGTGATGTATTCTCTATGGAGAGATAAAGAGTGTGGTCAAATCATCGCGATCTTATCGCGGTCAGAATTGTTACAGAAGATGAATTCAATGCCGTCGATGAATGGAAATGCTGTTGTAAATAAAACTGTGCTCCACAATGCCTGAAACTGCTCTAAATTCAGGAGAAACCTCCTGGATTTCACTACCCTCAGGCGACTTGGACTACTTTGAATCACATCCGATTGGGCCATGGTACAAGTACAAACACTCTCCACCGACTGGGGGAATCTCTATCACCGTCTTGTGACTGTGGTGTGGACTAACAGACAGTTCCTCACTTCGTGTCAACATGTCCTACGCAGGACCTATCGAAGACAGTAACAGTGAGGTCTGAGGTGATAAACTACATGAAAGACTATGATAATTACCTGTAACTATTGCCGTTTGTACTATACACTGCCGGAAAAAGTTCACCTGGAAAGACGACTTCGATTTTGATCCAACAATGGCTGGAGAATAGTACTCGTAGATGCAATGAAATGGTTTCAGCGTCGGCCGCCAAAAGGTAGCCCAGTAGCGTAGCTATGAGAGCGCCATCTGCGTCTACCCTTTAATAGGGAATGCTCACAGGTGAAAGGCTCTCCCCCTCCCGGATGATGCCCTCCCTCCCTCCATTTATCCCTCATATCAACTCTGATCCTCACTCCCCCTCCTTTCCTCTGTCTTTTTCCCGGGCTCCCTCTCCCCCCCCTTCCATCCTCTTTCTTCCCCACCTCCCCTCTCCTTGCCCCTTTCTCTCCCCCTAGTCCTTTTACATTTCCCTCCTCTGCCTCCTCTCATTCCCTCTCGCGTCTGCCCTTCTCCCCCTTTATTAGTCCTCTCTCTCCTTGGTTCCCCCTCTTTTCGTTTTTTCCTCTCCTCCCTCCTTGTTTTTCCCCCTCTTCCAGGTCCCCCCCCCCCATCTGCCTTTGGATCGGGAGTGCCATATTTGTGCCGCCATTTTCGTGCAGTGTTTTACGGTGTGTTTTTCCAGTGAGTGTTCCGTGTTGTATCTTTTGGGAAGTGAAGCGAACAGCCATAATACTGTCGCTGGGTGTGAATTTTTTTATCTCTTGCGAACAGAAACCAGACTGTCGCCATGTTTTTTAATTGTGTGTCTACTATGTTACTTGTCTGATTCCTGTGTATTTTATCAACATTGCGATCCCCTTTTGCTTTCTGTTTTAACTTCCCGCATTTTTACGCCATTTTCCACTTTAAATCGCCATTTTATCGCCTGTTTTTTCTTGTTTCTTTCTCCTTCCTTTTTTTTAAAAAAAAAAAGTCTGTAGGCTGTAGAGCAGCGTGGTAAGCTGCTGCCAGCCCGCCCCCTTCGGGTGGAATTGAAAATCAATAAAGAAAAAAAAAAAGAAGTGAAAGGCTCAGTGCGGTATAGACGTCTGCAGCAAGCAGGCAACAATGGCACGCGGACGCACTCGTGCTTCCTACAGCCAACTGAGCGAGTTTGAAAGGGATCATCAGATGGTGACCCTCCGAGTGGCGAAATTGTCCTTTCGGAGAATTCCTGCGTTAGTTGTATAACGATGCTGGTATCAGTGGCCAGGTGAACATTCTCACACCCGTAGACGAGGTTCTGGACTTCCACCCGGCACAGGCGTCCTCCAGGAGAGTCGTATTGTAAGGGCAGCAGTGGCAGATTGTACAGCTATCACAGCATACATAAGAGGGCTTGCGAGGTCCGATGTGCCATACGAACTGTTACGAACCGGTTATTAGTGGTGGGACTGCAGACACGAACACTCTAGCCTGTCTTCCAGTCACGACACAACATCGACGTGCACGGGTCGTCTGGTGCCGTCAGAGGACCACGAGGACGATGGAATGGTGAACTGCGTTCTTCTGCGATGAAAGCACATTCTGGCTGCACATAAGTGCTGGTCGTTTGGATGTACGACGTAGACCTGGTGAGCACTGTGCATTCGGCCAAAACTCACAGCCCCACCCCAGGCCTTACGGTCTGGAGTGCGATAAGTGACAACTTTCTTATACCTTTGATTATCTGTTCTGGAGGGGAGTTAAGCAGCGATCGGTACGTGCAGAATGTTATTAGATCCGTTCTTTTGCCGTTCTTGAAAGATGAACGTGATGTGTTTTCCAACAGGATACTGCGCGCCCACACTCTGCCTGTAAAACTCAACTTGCTCTGCAAGACGTGCAGCAACTTCTGCGGCCAGCACGATCTCTGGACTTGCCTCTAATCGAGCACTGAGGCGTAGCGCCGTATACCGATCCTGCCTCGGAGACGGTTAGGTGGGAGATGTATCTCAGAGCTGGATAGTGACAGACGGTGACGCGAGACTGGACGCGCACGTAGTTTATGTATCAACCGATAGAGGACAGTATTGGATAGGGGACTGTGATTTAGTGTCGATTGTGCCCAGTAGAGTGCACTAAAGTAATAGAATGTTTTTCATAAACTGTTCTAATATTTTCATAAAGTGTTATTATGCCCTTTCGTGTATGTAAAATGTTATAAATGTGTTTTAGCAGTATGAATGATGCGTGAGTGTGGTTTAAGGTTAATATGAAGATAATTGTTTAACGAGTTATGTAGTGGGATTTAGTTTGGGAACATTTCGAAGAAGTATGGATGTGGACAAAGGGAATTTTTGTAGAATAGATTTGTAAAGTAAGTTTACGGTAAAGGGACAGTTAATTCAGGTATAAATAACAATAGCAAATAACTTTATGCATAATCAAAACTTCAGCATATTAGATAATTACGTCGGTAAAAAGTGCAGTCGTTAGGTTTACTATTCTGCGATTTGTTATTAATGAACAGCGCGGAGCGACGCGGGAGAATGTTGTTTTGCTATTGGTTGTTGAGTAAACTGACCAATGGTAAAGCAATATCCTTCGCGCGCCTTTCTCTTCTGGTAGAGAAGACAGAGTATTCGAGAGAAGAGTGGAAGCCTAGGCATGAAACAGACCGGACGCGTGTAGTAGTAGTTCTGATGGAAATGATTGGTTGCCGGATCTAGCAGTGTTTCATACATCAAAAGTGTTGTAAAGTGACGGCATAATTATTCCGATGGCTGTGTACAAAATTCGGAGTTTTTAAGTAAATTTTGTGACGAGAAAAGACATAAATTCCGCGTGGCGTATTGAGCAGGTCGGTGGCTAAAAAGTGTGGCTGCCTTAGGTACCGAAGACTTAATATTTGTCGAGCATTCTCAATCAAAAACAATCCGTATTTCTGTAGCTATTCGGGAAATGCAAATACCATAAACGTGCTAACGTGAGTGAAAGGCATTGCGAGTGATGGTGTTAAGACTAGCACGGGCTTGGGAGTGATACTTGTTCACCTAAGTTTCAGAATATATTAATTAAGGACAAAATTTCCAACCTTACATTTCGTGTGACAACTTTCTCCCGAAACGTAGATTAGTGACTTTAATTGCATCCTGGTTCACGTCGAAGTACAGTAGGTTTCGCACGGCTTTCCTACTGATGATCTGCTGAGACAATGTTTACAGGTAGTTGCAGGTACGTTGTAAAGGGAAGGCAGGAACCGCGCCGCCGCAGCACGTTTGGGTTATGATGGGACGAGAAGTGACTCTTGCGACTCGTCAAACAACAACCGTTGTAGAACTACGGGAACAGGTCGAGCAAGGTGGCGTAACGTATCTCAGGAGAGTATTCCTCACCTGTACGATGGACTGGATGCCAGAGTCAGCACCTGTATTGTCGCCCGTGGAGGCAGGTAGTAATGTGGGGCCGCACGGGGCAGCCGCGCGGTCTTAGGCGTCTTGTCAGGCTCCACACGGCTCCCCCGTCGTAGGTTCGATTCCTCCCTCGGGCATGGGTGTGTGTGTTGTCCTTGGCGTAAGTTCTGTTAAGTTAGATTAAGTAGTGGGTAAGCATAGGGACCGATGACCTCAGCAGTTTGGTCCTATAAGATCTTACCACAAATTCCCATTTTTACTAATGTTGTAAGAGGTATGTGCTGCCTGCGATATGTAAGCTATAAGAGAATCTGAGACCAAAGAGCAGTGTTGACTGCAGTACGAACTGTGTAGCAGTAGCAGTAAGTTGTTGCTAGCGAGCAGTCGCCTGTCTGCTTTTGTCAGTCCTGTCTGGTCTATCATGTTGGCTGGGCCGGTCGCGGTGCAGCGATGCCGGAGCCTGAGTATTATTGTATAAGGTAAAGAAGCAGCCTCGCACATATCTAGTAATATTATGTATACTCGCATGTAAATCTTTTAAAAATGTCCTAATAATAATCTTTGTCTAATTTCTAACAAGCATTCATTTCAATTTAAAGAATTTAATGTTTTTTTAATGCACGATCATTCCGATGGTTGCAAAAGAAAAATCATTTGCTTCCTTTCATAAATAACAAATGTATAGGCCAGCATTGCACAGAGCTGTGCCGGAAAAAAGCTATTGTAAGAGCAGATAGTTGTCGACTTTATCGAGGTGAGAATTTTTGCTTTTTGTTCAGCACTGCTGCCGTCCAAATTTTACCAGGTTACTGAATTTATTTTTTATTACGAGGTTTAGGAATTTTTCTGCTTCGAGCTTATATTAAATGAGAAAAGAATTTTGTGGGTACATTAAATGGGAACCAATTTTGTTCAGAGGTTAAGAATCATATTATTATTATTATTAATTAAGTTTTTTTGTGAGGTTACACAAAAATTAGAATCATTAACCAAAATAATATTATAAATTATTTCGTGTGGGGAGGTTACAATGTGGTTGTATCAGAAAGTGTGGATACCTGATTCCTCGGAACCGTTCGCGCTATTGATGTGCAAATTTAGTCATTCCATGATGAACTCCGTAAGCATTGGTGCAACAACAAATCTAGCCTAAGTTGGAAACATCTAAAAGGGTGCACCATTTTTTTTCAGCAGTGTGCTATGCATGAGAGCTGTATAGGTATGTTGTTAAGGGGGGTAGGACGACAAACTGGCCGACTTGGAGCAGTAGAGGCACCACAGGACATTTTAATTTCCACTGTCTATACTTTACCAAATATATTCATAAAACTTTGTCAGCATGACCAGGAAGGGTTCAGGATTCACTGTCATAACAGTGGAAGTTCAAAAATATAACAAAATATATTTTTTTTTACATGTGAAATGTCATCATTTTTTCACTTACTATTTGCTGTATTCGTTGCTGTAGGTATACTTTTCTTCACAAGTAAGCTAGATTCTTCGATGAATTTTGCACAGCATACAAACCATACTTACAGGTGTATGAAACACTATAATTTTCCAAATCTATTAAAAACTATGCTAAAAATTGAGATAATGAACCATAACATTTGAGTTTTTTCTAAACATGAAGTTTAAAATGTAACAGCTCATTCATTTTTTTCATTAATTAAATAAATTCTAGAGTTTCATACACCTGTAAGTATGGTTTGTATGCTGTGCAACATTCATCGAAGAATCTCGCTTACTGGTTTTATTTTGTTATACTTTTAAACTTACATTGCTATGAGTTTGAGTCCTGAATCCTTCCTGGTCGTGTTGACAAAGTTTTATGAATTTATTTTTAAAAGTATAGACAGTGGAAATTAAAATGTCGTGTGGTGCCTCTCCCGCTCCAAGTCGGCCCGTTTTACGTCCTACCCCCCTGAAGCAGTATTTGAGGAATCTCTGTACATGTATAGCAGTTCCTGTGATTCATGAACACCTAATATATGCCACAACATAAACAAATGAATATTCTTTTGGTTATCATACAGATTTCCTTATCTATTTCTGTCAGAGTTCATGTTTCTCATTCATGTGTGAGACCTTGTTGCGAAGTTACTTTACAGATACGTAATTTTGTGCTGAAGAATTTCTGTTCCTCAAAATGTTCGATGCGACATATGTTTTACTTGCCCTTTGAATTTCAGTTTAATCATTAGCACTATTTGGTAGACTGGAGGATGTTCCCAGACATTTAAATCTGTTGACATGTTCAGACGTTTCTCTTAGGACCAATAGGCAGTCGCTGTCCTTAGGTACACGAGGTGTCTCTGATATTGTTTCTTTGACATTTAGTAGCAAACAATTTCCTCTGAAGGTGCCGGTCAACTGCTGTGTGAAAACTGTAATCTCTCTTCTGTTGTTTTCTGCAATCTATGTCACCAACATAAGGTAATATTGGAATTTTGTTACTTAATTTTGAGAGCATAACCATAAAAAATAGCTCGAGCAAATAGTTGCGTCTAAAAGGTGTGTGGGGCTTTCATTCAGCAACCGATTGCCTTTGCTCGACAAAAGAGACTGTGAAGGAGGGAGGGGAGTATATGTAACAGGAATGAATGTAAATAGATACGGCACTAAAAAATTCTCGTGAATCCGTGAGAGAACTCTGACGTGGTGTAAGACAGCTTTATTGCATCACGTTACTAACAAACTGCAATGAAACGGAAAGAAAAGCCGCTTCTTCCGACAAACTTCGGCCATTCTGTCTGAGTGGCGAGGAGGAAAAGTTAGCCGTGTTTAGTAATAGCGGTTTTATGCGAAAGAGTTCGACTGTGGAGAAAAAAGGAAGAAAGAAAATAAAGACAGGCATTAGAGAAATTCCCGCACGTCGGGAAAGAAAAGTAAGTTATGGAGATGAACTTTCCAGTCAATTGCGCTAACGCTTCCGTACGGACATAGTGTGCCGCGGTGGAAGAAGGCGCAGTATAGAAGGGGGAGAAAGTTGGCAGCATCGCCGGCGCTGAATGTCGTAGCGGCCGTAACGAGGCCTATACTGGCGGCGCGCAGCGGCGCGGCGCAGGGTCCCCAACTTGGCGGCGACAACTTGGGCCGGCAGTTCTTGTAACACGCGTGGCGCCAACTTGGCCGGCGGCGGTCGGCAAGTTGCGGCAAGTTGGCTGCATGTGGGGCCCGGTTCCCTTTTCTCCGGCTGTTGGGACAGTGCTGGCGGTGGCGGCGGCGCAGAGGCGTGGAATGCGTGTCTCCGGCAATGCAGTCAGCCAGGCAGTTAGTCGATCCTCGGACAAACGGTAATGACCACTGACTAATAGTTACAGTGACTCTCCTAAAATTATTACAAGCATGTACAAGTGCGAATCAGAAAGTGTTTGCCCGAATTTTTTATATGCCAGAATTAGGTACAGGCAGGTGATTACAAATGTCTTCTTTTCCTTTCATCGTGGTATAGGCCGTAATCCTGTTCGGTTTTCTAAGTATCCAGCTCTCTCTTTCTTTCTCTTCCTTCGGATCTTGCACGTAATGGTTTAAAATTTAAGGTTTGTTTTGGTAGTCTTCAAAATGTTTGAAATGTCTGTGAGCACTGAGGTCATCAGTCCCCTAGAACTTAGAACTACTTAAACCTAACCAACCTAAGGATCTCACACACATCCATGCCCGAGGCAGGATTCGAACCTGTGACCGTAGGGGTCGCGCGGCGCAAGGCTATAGCGCCTAGAACCTCTCGGTCACCCCGTCCGGCGTTAGTCTTTGAATCTGGCATTTTTTGAAGATGTTCTAGCCAGCTGTGTAGATTAGACTTGATCTTTTCATTTGTAGAATGTATCCCAAACTCTGCTCTTATGTCTTCCTTTCGTAGTCTATCTAATCTTGTACCATCCTTAACTCCTCTTACAAGAGAAACTCCCCACTGCACACACCCCCCCACCCCCCTCAGATTTAGTGGTAAGACAGCCCATCAAAAACTGAACACAGATAAAGAATAAAACTGGAAGACAGTGTACTGAAACCTAACAGTGAACGGTCAAAACTCAAGAAGTGCAACATCGAGCAAATAAACATGCATGTTGTCGTCATTATGTGGTCATGGTATTGGACTGCTAAGGGGGAGATCTCTTTTCAAATCTCCCCCGAGCCGGTTTTTTTTTTCCACAAAATTATGAACTGCCCATCCGATGTGTCTGCTGAATTCAGATTTTCATCTGCGTCATGATTTAACGTGTAGCTAGATGTAAGGCAAGGGCTTCGAGACGCGTCTCCTGTTTGTTCTACACGAGTACCACACGTTATGACACTTGCGTTCCGTTTTGGAAATTTTGATTCTTGGATTTCTTTGTTGTAAGATAGTTCATACTCGTTTGTCGTTTCATTTCTGTGAGAGGTCTATGCGACATTTAGCCTGCTCTCGCTATTCGTTACATTTACTTGTGGCGGTGATATATTCCTACCACATGGCTCATATTCTATAAGCAGTATACAGCATGACAATTGCCAAGACTACTGAAGGGCAACAGACACGTCATTGACCGGATGGAAAAATCGTAATTTTGCGAACAAAAAGAAAAACAATGGGACAGGAGTGCCTTCTGAACACAGATCACACGCCTTGCAGTCCACCGTCGTGACCACACAACCATAACAAAGTGGTTCTTACAGTTTACTCGATGTTGTAAGTCTTATGCTGGGACCGTTCACTATCTTCATTTTGCTTCTTTTTTCTCAGTTCAGTACACCTCCTTCCTGTTTTGATGCGTGTTCTGTGTTCAGTTCTTCATGGGCTAACCACTTGGCCATTGCACCCCTTCTGAAGGTCATACGATGGGGAGTTTCCTTTGTTAGAAATATTTTCTACCGCTTGGACTCTAGTTTGTTGCTTTCTAGTTGTCGTCCAGATTTCACTTCCAAACAGCAATGCGTGTGTGTGTGTGGGGGGGGGGGGGGGAGGGGGTACGGGCGGGTAAGAGGGGAAGGGTGGCCATTACCCTATAAAACTTGATTTTTGTGTCTTTTCTCACTTTATTTCTCAATGTTCTATTGACTGTTCGGCATATATTTTATCCTTCTGCAGTTTGTTGTAAATTTCGAGTTCAGTCTATTAGCTTACAATGTTTCCAAGTTAACTAAAGTGATTAACTTGTTCAATGGGTTTGTTTCCTATTATGATCTTACTACTCGGCGGTTTTGTCCCTTTGAAATGCATCACTTTTGTTTTTGGAATGGATATTTTCATTTTAGAAATCTGGTTCAGTCTAAAGATGGATCTCTTTAACGAAGTCTCGCTATCCTGTATAACTGCAAGGCGTCTGCGAAAAGCGGCGTATTACAAGTGATGCCAGGTGATAAGCTGAAGCCCCGAGCAACTTTCTGTTTCCATGTTTCAATGATATTATCGATGTACACAGGGTGAGTCACCTAACATTACCGCTGAGTATATTTCGTAAACCACATCAAATACTGACGAATCGATTCCAAAGACCGAACGTGAGGAGAGGGGCTAGTGTAATTGGTTAATACAAACAAAAAAAAATGCACGGAAGTATGTTTTTTAACACAAACCTACGTTTTTTAAATGGAACCTCGTTAGTTTTGTTAGCACATCTGAACATATAAACAAATACGTGATCAGTGCCGTTTGTTGCATTGTAAAATGTTAATTACATCCGAAGATATTGTAACCTAAAGTTGACGCTTGAGTACCACTCCTCCACTGTTCGATCGTGTGTATCGGAGAGCACCGAATTACGTAGGAATCCAAAGGGAACGGTGATGGACCTTAGGTACAGAAGAGACTGGAACAGCACATTACGTCTACATGCTAACACCTTTTTATTGGTCTTTTTCACTGACGCACATGTACATTACCATGAGGGTTGAGGTAAACGTACACACGTGGTTTCCGTTTTCAATTACGTAGTGGAATCGAGTGTGTCCCACTGGAAATGCGTCGACGTATGAGGTATCAGCATGATGGTGCACCTGCACATTCCGCAATGAACACTAGGCTGACCCTTGACAGGATGTTCGACGGGCGTTTCATAGGATGTGGAAGACGCATAAATTGGCCAGCCCGTTCTCCTGATCTTACACCTCTGGACTTCTTTCTGTGGGGTACGTTAAAGGAGAATGTGTACTGTGATGTGCCTACAACCCCAGAGGATATGAAACAACGTATTGTGGCACCCTGCGGCGACATTACACAGATGTACTGCGGCGTGTACGACATTCATTACGCCAGAGATTGCAATTGTGTGCAGCAAATGATGGCCACCACATTGAACATCTATAGGCCTGACATGTCGGGACACACTCTATTCCACTACGTAATAGAAAACGGAAACCACGTGTGTACGTGTACCTCAACCCTCATGGTAATGTACATGTGCGTCGGTGAAAAAGACCAATAAAAAGGTGTTAGCATGTGGTCGTAATAAAGCCGCATAAAGCCGAGCTACTTAAATATGGGGTTTATTTTTAAAACTTAGACTTCTTCATTTATACACTAGAGGTTGACAAAGACGCCAAATTTCAAAACCATGGATAGTCGCTGACATAATTTCAATCTTTATAAAAGGTAAATGAAATGAATGCAATAATTATCGTGGTGTAATATTAGCGCGCACAGCGTTTAAGGTATACCTCAGGATAATAATTAGAAATGTACTGTCTATTTAACGCACCCTACACTATTTTTCCACATAGCTCCACACCGGTCCAGACAATTCTACCTTTGCAGCACTAAATTTGAGATGCTCCTGTGGTGGAATTTGTCCATCTGATGGTTAACGACTGTTGGACGGCTGCCTTGGTTTCATCATTGCACGCGAATCGCTATAGAACTTGGAAATCACTAGGGGGAGAGATGCAGCTGTGTGGTAATTAGTCCGGAACCATCCAGTGAAATGATCGGAGTTTTCCGGCTGTGGCCTCGCATTGTCGTGGAGGATAACCACGTTGTCCACATCGACAATTTCTCGGTGCTTCTTCCTGATGGGAGCCCGCAGTCCTGCGTGTGTGACTCAATAACCGTTGGCATCGATGGTTGCACCTAGTGGCATGAAATCCACGGCGATCCCAGAAGACCTTTAACCTCACATTCCCGATAGATGGCTCTGAACAGATTTTTTTTTCTTTTTTTTTTCTTTTTTTTGCCGCAAGCGAATCGTGCCCATGCCTTGCTGCTTCTGTTCTGGCTTGAAATGCAGTAATCACGTTTCTTTGCCGGTAACAATGTGGCCCAGGAGACTTATCAAGATCTTGCCCATATTGTTGCAGATAATTCAGTGAAACAATCATTCGCTTGCCATTAATCAAGTCATGAACTGCTTAGGCACGCTCCGATGTAAAGCCTTTCGGTATCCTAAGAAGACGTGAACGATGTTGCAAACACTCCATACGAAATCCCAAGCTCCTGGGAATGTCCTTGAGATGCACACGCCAATCTGCCGCCACCATTGCATGCACGTGGGGAATGTTGAAAGTGAGTGACGAACGAGTTCTCCTCGAACGATCATTGTCATGCAGGCCTTGAGGCGTTTTGCGAACGACACCATCTCATACTTCTCAGAGCAAGGCACTTTTCCTCAAATGTGGGCTGCATTTCTCTGTGGATTTCGAAGGGGTCTTCGTCACGTGCTTCATAGAAAACGAATGACACTTCGTTGTTCGTACGCCGTGGACGTGTGAAGCACAGCAGCCATTTTCAACAATGACTGCAGAACCTGCCACTGAGCTACCGGTGCATAAGACTGGGCCCGTTCAAGAAATATTCACCGCTGTGAATCGATATGTTTACTTTGCTTTAACAGCTGTCATTTGGATAAAAATAAGGGGCGAAAATGATATGATTCACCCTCGTGCATAGAGAGGCCCAGCTTGCAGTTTGTGAGGTAACGGGCAAATTGTGGCGCCCTAAAAATATTCAAAGTTCGGGGGCCGCTCGAACAGCTGGGGCCCGGCAGCAAACACGTGGTGCCGAACGTTAGCCGGACGAGAGGGGCAGCCCCAGCGCATGGTCCAGCCGCGTGGCTGGGAATTCCGCTGTGACGAGGACGGTGCTTTGTGTCGATGAAGAAGATGTCTATCCGAGGGTGCGAAAGATGACGGTCTTCGTGAAACCTTAATGGCAGACATTTCACAGTTCGTATAGAAATTAATAGTAGCCAGATGAATCATGATACCTCAAAAAGAAACATGTACATTACTATTATTGGCACGGCGATTCTGATGGTGTAATCAGATTTTCAGTATCTTTGTTAGTTTAAAGTTAAGTATCTGATGGTAAATTACGCAAGTAACATCCAGCAACGAATTTCCAAAATATAAACGCTTCATCCGATTTTACCGAGCGCCGTGTCTTTAGAAAGCTATTAGTGTAAACCTAAATTGGTGTGAACTACAGGCATGTAACTTAGAAAAGTACATGAGTTATTGGAGGTCAAAGTGGCCGATTACTATCGATCGCGTCAGGCCATAAGTACTCCACAGTTACACAAAAAAACGGTAGCAGCATGCTTGTAAACATATTTATTCATCTATGTCTTTGATTATATCCGATATATACTATTCATGAAGAAATTGGTTATATATTTACTGTGTGTTAGAAAGCACAGAGACATTAGGCTCCGGGCCTACCCTTTGCTTCTTTTCTTTTGACATATGTTTGTTTATTTGTTTATGTATCTAATAATGTGTGTTAGAGCGTGTCTATGGTCCAGCCGTAGGAATATTTATTTAATTTCATGGTATTTAAAAGAAACTCCAATATTTCGTATGTGCTTCAATATGTTTGTGAGTGTACGTTGGAGTGAAGACATGGCTCGATCGCTAGAGCCAATCTACATCTACATCCATACTCCGCAAGCCACCTGACGGTGTGTGGCGGAGGGTACCCTGAGTACCTCTATCGGTTCTCCCTTCTATTCCAGTCTCGTATTGTTCGTGGAAAGGATTGTCGGTATGCTTCTGTGTGGGCTCTAATCTCTCTGATTTTATCCTCATGGTCTCTTCGCGAGATATGCGTAGGAGGGAGCAATATACTGCTTGACTCTTCGCTGAAGGTACGTTCTCGAAACTTTAACAAAAGACCGTACCGAGCTACTGAGCGTCTCTCCTGCAGAGTCTTCCACTGGAGTTTATCTATCATCTCCGTAACGCTTTCGCGATTACTAAATGATCCTGTAACGAAGCGCGCTGCTCTCCGTTGGATCTTCTCTATCTCTTCTATCAACCCTATCTGGTACGGATCCCACACTGCTGAGCAGTATTCAAGCAGTGGGCGAACAAGCGTACTGTAACCTACTTCCTTTGTTTTCGGATTGCATTTCCTTAGGATTCTCCCAATGAATCTCAGTCTGGTATCTGCTTTAACGACGATCAACTTTATATGATCATTCCATTTTAAATCACTCCTAATGCGTACTCCCAGATAATTTATGGAAATAACTGCTTCAGGTTGCTGACCTGCTATTTTGTAGCTAAATAATAAGGGATCTATCTTTCTATGTATTCGCAGCACATTACACTTGTCTACATTGAGATTCAATTGCCATTCCCTGCACCATGCTTCAATTCGCTGCAGATCCTACCGCATTTCAGTACAATTTTCCATTGTTACAACCTCTCGATATATCACAGGATCATCTGCAAAAAAACTTCAGTGAACTTCCGATGTCATCCACCAGGTCATTTATGTGAATAGCAACGGTCCTGGGACACTCGCCTGCGGCACACTTGAAATCACTCTTAGTTCGGAAGACTTCTCTCCATTGAGACTGACATGCTGCGTTCTGTTATCTAGGAACTCCTCAATCCAATCACACAATTGGTCTGATAGTCCATATGCTCTTACTTTGTTCATTAAACGACTGTGGGGAACAGTATCGAACGCCTTGCGGAAGTCAAGAAACACGGCATCTACCTGTGAACCCGTGTCTATGGCCCTCTGAGTCTCGTGGACGAATAGCGCGAGCCGGGTTTCACACGACCGTCTTTTTCGAAACCCATGCTGATTACTACAGAGTAGATTTCTAGTCTCCAGAAACGTCATTATAAATCACAGCGCTCGTGTGTGCGTAGTTCTGGACAGGACGGCACAGAAGACGGGAAGTGCCGGGACTGTACGGCGCGAGGGACGCACAGTCTGCAGAGAGACTTGGAGAGTGTGGAGCGGTTTGCGAGTGGTCGCGAGAGATAGAAATACTTCGGAATGCCGACTTTTACACTTGTGAGATTCCGTGGCTTCTACAGTGCAGACGTAGTGTATGTTTAGAAGTGAATATCTGGCCAGCTGTGTTGTTGTATATAACTACTTACAGGGTGTTTCAAAAATGACCGGTATATTTGAAACGGCAATAACAACTAAACGAGCAGTGATAGAAATACACCGTTTGTTGCAATATGCTTGGGACAACAGTACATTTTCAGGCAGACAAACTTTCGAAATTACAGTAGTTACAATTTTCAACATCAGATGGCGCTGCAAGTGATGTGAACGATATAGAAGACAACGCAGTCTGTGGGTGCGCCATTCTGTACGTCGTCTTTCTGCTGTAAGCGTGTGCTGTTCACAAAGTGCAAGTGTGCTGTAGACAACATGGTTTATTCCTTAGAACAGAGGATTTTTCTGGTGTCGGAATTCCACCGCCTAGAACACAGTGTTGTTGCAACAAGACGAAGTTTTCAACGGAGGTTTAATGTAACCAAAGGACCGAAAAGCGATACAATAAAGGATCTGTTTGAAAAATTTCAACGGACTGGGAACGTGACGGATGAACATGCTGGAAAGGTAGGGCGACCGCGTACGGCAACCACAGAGGGCAACGCGCAGCTAGTGCAGCAGGTGATCCAACAGCGGCCTCGCGTTTCCGTTCGCCGTGTTGCAGCTGCGGTCCAAATGACGCCAACGTCCACGTATCGTCTCATGCGCCAGACTTTACACCTCTATCCATACAAAATTCAAACGCGGCAACCCCTCAGCGCCGCTACCATTGCTGCACGGCTTCGTCAATAAACAGAACTGGCGCATATGGGGAACTGAAAAGCCCCATGTTGCAGTCCCATCGTCCCTGCATCCTCAAAAAGTACTGGTCTGGGCCGCCATTTCTTCCAAAGGAATCATTGGCCCATTTTTCAGATCCGAAACGATTACTGCATCACGCTATCTGGACATTCTTCGTGAATTTGTGGCGGTACAAACTGCCTTAGACGACACTGCGAACACCTCGTGGTTTATGCAAGATGGTGCCCGGCCACATCGCACGGCCGACGTCTTTAATTTCCTGAATGAATATTTCGATGATCGTGTAATTGCTTTGGGCTATCCGAAACATACAGGAGGCGGCGTGGATTGGCCTCCCTATTCGCCAGACATGAACCCCTGTGACTTCTTTCTGTGGGGACACGTGAAAGACCAGGTGTACCGCCAGAACCCAGAAACAATTGAACAGCTGAAGCAGTACATCTCATCTGCATGTGAAGCCATTCCGCCAGACACGTTGTCAAAGGTTTCGGGTAATTTCATTCAGAGACTACGCCATATTATTGCTACGCATGGTGGATATGTGGAAAATATCGTAGTATAGAGTTTCCCAGACCGCAGCGCCATCTGTTGTTGACAATTGTAACTACTGTAATTTCGAAAGTTTGTCTGCTTGAAAATGTACTGTTGTCCCAAGCATATTGCAACAAACGGTGTATTTCTATCGCTGCTCGTTTAGTTTTTATTACCGTTTCAAATGTACCGGTCATTTTTGAAACACCCTGTACATACGTGCAGTACGAATCTATTGTTTCCCTGTTATTCAACTTATATTTTATTGAATTGCTGGACCATCGACACCAATAAGTGTTTTTCAGAATTTGCTGCATTCTCAAAAGTACTTCTACTATCGTACTCATCATTTAAAGTCGTTAAGGTAGTACATGCAAATTTTATTTAATGGCAAACTTTCATTTATAAATTTCTAGATTACTTATCAATTGCCGAGTGATAGGAACCTTCGACCATTCGATTCCTGTGAGTATTCTTATCGCATACTGTAGACTCAGCAGTATTTGGCCTGTAATGCGGCAACTACGTATCCGAGCCCGTAGACAGCAAAACCAGCCAAACCGTTTAATATTTCAACTCTGAGTCTGAGGGTGCGTAGTTAATTTGAAAGCCGGCAAATTTTACTTCAAATAACTCTAGACTCGTTAAATACCGTGGATTTAAGTAGGAATGGTAAATATTTTAGCAGGTGGTAGTGTAGATTCATTCAAATAATGCATTCCATAGTCTACAACGTGTGTGCAGTTTTTACTGGTAGCGGAGATACAGACGTTTAAGAGAAAACCCGAACACATACTCGCAAAAGGAGTTAACCAAAGGCTCAAAGTAAATTTCACAAATTACAACTTCGAATACTCTTGACAACAGCGCGTTCAGCTCTTCTCAGATACCATCGGCGTCCTTTTGTGACGCAATTACTATCCATAATCCGAAGAATTCGTCTCCTCTGTTTACTTTACCTTTGCACGTTCGCCTTTCAGCCATCCCCTCAAGCTAAAATGTTAATGGGTAACGGTACGGTGATTATTCCATCATCTTTCGAGTACATATCCGAGATATTATTAACTGTTGTTCCGATATTCCAACTCACAATCTCACAGCCAATCTAAAGGTGAACCACTCGCCAGATTTTTAAATCACCTCGAACATTACTATAGAGTGAACGCGCATGAATCGGAGATGACACTGTTGGTAATAAGAGCGTTAGTGATAGAATAACCTTTATGAGTCTAACAAGGAAAGATCGCCAACTTGGCCTCATATATTAAGAAGGGGTGCGGGAACATACTAGTGTGATATGAGCCCAAGCAATCGTAAAAACTTGGGCCACGGTTCTGATGGTGACCTCCTGAAAGTTGAGTTTTTAAACTTTTGCACTTACCGTTTGTTTGTCACTCGCTCCACCCCAATGCATTCGCTTAATGACTGAGCACGAAGCGCTGTGTAGTGGACTGAGTTAAGAGGTTTCTGAAATACTTTTTTGACACTGGTAACATGCCTTGTTCACTGCGCCAAAGTGGGCGGTTTCTGGCCTGTACCTGTTGCTAGAGATCCCTCTGCGGTGAACTTTTCAGTTGTGATTCACAAATGAAAGAAACGACTGAATGTGTAATTAAAGAAGTAGCTTTCAGCTATCTAACATCGCTGTTGCGCGTTATCTTCTTCGCGTTTTAAATATGGCACTGTTAAAGTGACGTACATCTGCAGGAGAAGCGCTACTCTTCAAAGTGTCTGGCATGATCAAAATCTAAATCGAAAATCATTAACTTCAGTTGCTAATATTTATTCATTTTGTTTTTGCTACAGCTGACGAACCATGCTCTTCATTTTATGTTTTTTGAACGTTATTTTAAATGTATTCCCCATTGAGCACCGTGCTTTGTCTCTTAATCTTCTTATTTTATTTAATTTGCCCCCGCTTTTACCATACAGTTTTCACTTGGCTTAATCTTACGTTTCAGCCTTTGCTCCAGATTGTTATCCGACCTTAATGCAGTTTTAACTTCATTGAAACTGAATAATCTCACTAGTTTACGTGAAACAGTTCGGCAATATGGCATTAATCGTACCTATCAAACCCACGGTATGACCATGTGACTCCAGAAGGCTTTTGATACCGTTCCTCACAAGCGACTATTAATCAAATAGCGTGCATATGGAGTATCGTATCAGTTGTGTGACTGGATTTCTGATTTCCTCTCAGAGAGGTCACAGTTCGTAGTGATATACGGCAAATCATTGCCTTAAGATTGTTTGCAGACGACTCTATAATTTACCGTCTAGTAAAAGTATCAGACGATCAATTCCAATTACAAAATGATCTAGAGGATTTCTGTATGGTGCGAAAAGTGGACATTGGCACTAAACAAAGAAAAGTGCGAGGTCATCCACATGGGTACTAAATGAAATCCGATAAATTTTGGGTATACGATAAATCGCACAATTCTAAGGGCTGTCAATTCGACTAAACACCTAGGAATTACAATTACGATCAACTTAAATAGGAAAGACCACATAGATAATATTGTGGGAAGGCTAAACAAAGACTGGGCTTTGTTGGCAGAACACTTAGAAGATGCGACAAACCCACTAAAGAGACATCCTGTAGTACACTTGTCCGTCCTTTGCTGGAATATGACTGCGCGGTATGGGATCCTTACCAGGTAGGATTGACGGAGGACATCGGAAAAGTGCAAAGAAGGGCAGCACGTTTCGTATTATCTCGCAAAAGGGGTGAGAGTGTCACTGATATGATACGCGAGTTGGGGTGGCAGTCACTGAAACAAAGGAGTTTTTTTTGGCGGCGAGAACTATTTACGAAATTTCAATCACCAACTTTCTCTTCCGAATGCGAAAATATTTTGTTGACACTCACCTACGTAGGGAGAAATGATCATCATAATAAAATAGGAGAAATCAGAGCTCGAATGGAAAGATTTAGGTGTTCCTTTTTCCCACGCGCCATTCGAGAGTGGAATGATAGAGAAGTAGTATGAAAATGGTTCGATGAACCCTCTGCCAGGAACTTAAGTGTGAGGTGCAGAGTAACCATGTAGATGTAGATGTATGTGGATGAATATTCTCTTAATCCCCAATAGACACAACCTTTTAACGTAGATGTAAGAATGTTTTTAGGATTTATCATGAAATAACATACAAATATTCAATGATTTGTGTCGACAGCTGCATCCTTGTTGGCCCTGATACATACATAACAAAACAGTAGAATCTTTGGTAGGTGACAGAATTGAATTTTATAATTTAACAGAACTTAATCTAATTTGCAGGGACGAGACTGCTGCTTCAAGAGTGCTGCATCAAGAATGGTATATTTCGTTCTCTCTTCCATGACCCGCGCTCCTCCCCAAAATTGCGTGCTTGATATGTGATTGATAATTTTGTCTAACTAGCTGAGTACCTAGTGTCGTCCGGGCACGTATTTATTCGAGTCATCTATCAGTCCACCTCAACTCCCCCTTCTCTCTGTCCATTCCTTCATTCACCTCTTCTCGTCCAACGTCACTCTCTGTCTGTCTCCTCCACTCTCACTCTTTGTCCATCTTCTCGTCCTCCTCTCCCTGCCCATCTTCTCTACCTCCCCCCCCCCCCTTTCTGCCGGCACACTCTCCCCCTCTGTCCATCTCCACCTGCTGCTCTCTTTATTCATCTCCTCCTCCCTCCTCTCTCTGTCCACCTCCTTCTCTTCCTCTCCCTTTCATCTCCTCTGCTTACCTTTCTCTGTCCATCTCCACCTCTCCCCCTTCTCACTCCGCCACCTCCTCTTCGCTTTCTCTTTGCATTTGCTCCTCCCCAACTGTATGTATGTCCCCCTCTATCTCCTCCTCCCTCTGCCCCTGGCCATCTCCGTTCCTTTTTCTGTCCATCTCCTCCTCTCTCTCTCTGTCTACTCCTCACTCCTATATAGGTCAACTCCCTTTGATCTCTATCTGTCTCCTCCTGCACCCTTTTCTCTCCACGATGTCATGCTGACCCCAGCAGAATGCTGGTGGATCTTACCCTCACAGTATTTCTTTTCAGATGCTAACTAATATGTGTACCAAATATGACTGAAATCGTTCGAGGAATTTCGAATAAGCTTTTTAGGCGTGGCTTCGCCCATGCACGCACTTTTAAAATATGTCACATACAGCTAACGTATTTCCCACGTATTTATACTCATTATTTCACCTGTATCTCTAGTGAATTTTGCACTGCAGTTTCATTTCTACACAACTCAAAGATTATGCCGTCTTATCTCCTAAATTATGTGCTGTACAGTAATATAATTTGCATGTACGTCCAGTGGTAAATGTGGATGCGGTCTGTGAAATATATGATTAGTGATAAAGAGGGAATAAATTAATTAGATATGCATGATGTGAATGTCTTTCATGCATCTGAATATTTGATGTCATATATCCCGAGTTGCGTGTTGTACAACGACATATGGTTGCAGATGCATTCAACAGCAGATGATACTGTCTGCGAAAAACTGTTAGGAATAAAGTTGCTAGCAACGAAGTAATAAATATACAAGTCTTGCAAGATTAAGCAATTTTTTCACGCACCTCAGTGTTTATGACATCATATCCCCTAAACTATGTGTCGTACAATTATATAATTTTTCTGGTACATTCAACGGCGTGCAAGATGTATCGTAAATAAGTATTAAACTAGAACGTCATGCTTCATGTGGCAGTTTTACTGCATTAACGGCGAATTTGTAGTAAGCGATCAACTCTCTTCCTTTCATCTTAGGAGATGTGAAGTATACATTCGTACATACACTACTGGCCATTAAAATTGCTACACCAAGAAGATGACGTGCTACAGACGCGAAATGTAAACGACAGGAAGAAGATGCAGTGATATGCAAATGATTAGTTTTTCAGAGCATTCATACAAGGTTATCGCCGGTGGTAACACCTACAACGTGCTGATATGAGGAAAGTTTCCAACCGATTTCTCATACACAAACAGCAGTTGACCGGCGTTGCCTGGTGAAACGTTGTTGTGATGCCTCGTGTAAGGAGCAGAAATAAGTACCATCACGTTTCAGACTTTGATAAAGGTCGGATTGTAGCCTATCGCGATTGCGGTTTATCGTATCGCGACATTGCTACTTGCAATGTTCGAGTCTGTCAGCAGAATATGGAATCGGTGGGTTCAGGAGGGTAATACGGAACGCCGTGCTGGATCCCAACGGCCTCGTATCACTAGCAGTCGAGATGACAGGCATCTTATCCGCATGGCTGTAACGGATCCCTGAGTCAACAGATGAGGACGTTTGCAAGACAACCACCATCTACACGAACAGTTCGACGACGTTTGCAGCAGCATGGACTATCAGCTCGGAGTTCATGGCTGCGGTTACCCTTGACGCTGCATCACAGACAGGAGCGCCTGCGATGATGTACTCAACGACGAACCTGGGTGCACGAATGGCAAAACGTCATGTTTTCGGATGAATCCAGGTTCTGTGTACAGCGTCATGATGGTCGCATCCGTGTGTGGCGACATCGCGGTGAACACACATTGGAAGCGTGTATTCGTCATCGCCATACTGGCATATCACCCGGCGTGATGGTATGGGGTGCCATTGGTTACACGTCTCGGTCACCTCTTGTTCGCATTGGCGGCACTTTGAACAGTGGACGTTACATTTCAGATGTGTTACGACCCGTGGCTCTACCCTTCATTCGATCCCTGCTAAACCCTACATTTCAGCAGGATAATGCACGACCGCATGTTGCAGGTCCTGTACGGGCCTTTCTGGATAAAGAAAATGTTCGACTGCTACTCTGGCCAGCACTTATTCCAGATCCCTCACCAATTGAAAACGTCTGGTCAATGGTGGCCAAGCAACTGGATCGCCACAATACGCCAGTCATTACTCTTGATGAACTGTGGTATCGTGTTGAAGTTGCATGGGCAGCTGTACCTGTACACGCCATCCAAGCTCTGTTTGACTCAATATCCAGGCGTATCAAGGCCGTTATTACGGCCAGGGGCGGTTGTTCTGGGTACTGATTTCTCAGGATCTATGCACCCAAATGGAGTGACAATGTAATCACATGTCAGTTCTAGTATAATATATTTGTCCAATGAATACCCGTTTATCATCTGCATTTCTTCTTGGTGTAGCAATTTTAATGACCAGTAGTGTATATCCATACATCAATTTTTATAATACCTGTGCTTTTCGAAAGAGCTGTTGGCAAAGAATCACGAAACACATATTTAGTTGTATCTGCAGAAGCCCTGTCCACCTACTTAGCTGAGTGTTAACGTGTTTGCCTACCATGCAGTGGGCCGGGCTTCGATTCCCGGCCGAGCTGGAGATTTTCTCCTCTCGTGTACTGGATGTTGTGTTGCCCTCATCATTTCCGACACGCCTGTCACCCAATGTGGCGTCACCTGAAATAAGACGTGCAACCCGGCGGCCTAACATCCCCGCGTGGGACTTCTCGGCCGCCAGTGCCACACGATCATTTCAGGTTTTTTTTTGTTTTTGTAGGAATTCTGAATTTAACATGTAATTAATACGTGAAAGTCCAGTGTTCACCTCGGATGTATATTGTAAATTGAAAGTTTAACATTCTCATTTTTGTAAAATGCCGATTTCGAAACGTCCTATTTATTTCATTGAGCACATCTGCAGGCGAAAATTGAGCCAAATGTCTTTTGCGGCAATACCCCTCTGCGCAGAAGTCACAGTTCACTGCAAGGCGGGCAGGCTAGGTGCCCGTGAAATCCTGCTCGGAATATTACTAAGGCGTCATGCCGCAAGAACCCAGTCTGCTGCGGGGCGAGTTAAATTACCGAAGGCGGGGCCCGGTCGTAACAAGGCTGCGCGGAGACACTGTAAATTACTTGGCGCTCAGACGTGGCAGCATCTTGTCCGACTACTGCCAACGCCGACACATACTTCCATGTGGGACAACCATGTCTACGCATCTGCTGGCTGATTACAGCTCTTGTGGCCATTACTTGCAGTGTCCGCAGCTCGTGGTCGTGCGGTAGCGTTCTCGCTTCCTGTGCCCGGGTTCCCGGGTTCGGTTCCCTGCGGGGTCAGGCATTTTCTCTGCTTCGTGATGACTGGGTGTTGTGTGATGTCCTTAGGTCAGTTAGGTTTAAGTAGTTCTAAGTTCTAGGGGACTGATGACCATAGATGTTAAGTCGCATAGTGCTCAGAGCCATTTGAACCATTACTCGCATCGTCGAAACTAAGCCTCTCGATTTTCATACAAAACTTTGGATTTTCTTCGTTTAATATACTCCTCCACTTAATTCTTCCATTCTCCTTATCTTTTGTGTGAAGGTTTCCAATATAGCAATTTGTTCGGCCATAATTCATCCCCTAATCCTATCACATGCCCGTACCATTTTAAATGCCGTTCTTCCATCGCTTTGGTGGTCTACTCCTATGTGGGAGTTTTCATTCGCCTCTCGTCTTGAAATTCCATTACTTCTCACAGAATCCATTTGTACGCCTTCAAGTCTTCTTCTCTTTGTTCTGTCAATTCACAGAATTCTGCTCCATATAAACAAATGCTCTGTACTACTGGCTCATACAATCGTTTTTTGTCAATTTCAACTTTATCTGATAAGAGCAAGAAATTATGCTCGGTTTTTTCTTTGACTTGTGTTGCCCTCCGCCTGATCAGAGATTATAATTCTCAGATATTTGCTTTTGACATGTCTTAATAGTTTTTCCTTTAGTGAGATACTTTGCTTTAGAAAAGTTTATTGTCAGTCCGGCATTATTGTAAGTTTGTACTATTCTCTTTATTCATAGTCTCCTGCAACCAATGTAATTTGAGCGTCAGTGGTTATTAAACTCGATAGGCAATCCCCATCTATGATCATCCTTCCACACACTTTCATCCGTTCTTTAAGAACTTCGTTGAGATAATATTTAAAAGAGTAGGTTGTTTAAGGTCGTTGGTTGCTGACATCACTCGGGAAATTTCTTCGCCTATTTTAATCCCTCTAAAAACCCCCATACCTATAAACCATGGATCATGCTAATGGCGGAGTGGCTTGTGTGCCTCGGCTATACAAATAGCCGTACGTAGGTGCAACAACATTGGAGGGTTATCTGTTTGAGAGGCCAGACAAACGTGTGCTTTCCGAAGAGGGGCAGCAGCCTTTTCAGTAGTGGCGGGGCCAACAGTCTGGATGACTGATCTGGCCTTGCAACATCAACCAAAGCGGCCTTACTGTTTTGCCACTGCGAAGGGCTGAAAGAAAGGGGAAACTACAGCTGTAATTTTTCCCGAGGCTATGGAGCTCTACTGTATAGTTAAATCATCGTGGCATCCTCTAGGGTAAAATATTCCTGAGGCAAAATAGTCCCCCATTGGGATGTATTTGGTTCAAATGGCTCTGAGCACTGTGGGACTTAACTTTTGAGGTCATCAATCCCCTAGAACTTAGAACTACTTAAACCTAACTAACCTAGGGGCATCACACACATCCATGCCCGAAGCATGATTCGAACCTGCGACCGTAGCGGTCGCGCGGCTCCAGACTGTAGCGCCTAGAACCGCTCGGCCACTCCGGTCGGCCCCCCATCGGGATCTGTGGCCGGGAACTACTCTGAAGGATATTGTCATAAGGAGAAACAAAACTGGCATTCTTTGGCTCAGAGCGTGGAATGTTAGATCCATTAATTGGGTAGGTAGGTTAGAAAGTTCAAAAAGGGAAATGGATAGTGTGAAGTTAGATATAATGGGAATCAGGGCGTTCAGTGGCAGCAGAAACAGGACTTCTGGTCAGGTGAATACAGGGTTAGACATCAAATAGGGGTTATGCAGGAATAGGTTAATAACGTGTAAGAAAATGGGGTTGCAGATAAGCTACTATGAACAGCACAGTGAACGCATTATCGTAGGTAAGACAGAAACAAAACCCACACTATAATATCATTCCAACTACGGTTCTGTCTAAAATACTTCACATTACAAGAGACATCGTAATATGAGAGTGATGTAGATACCTTTGCGCCGTCGAATCTCATCCACCAATAAAGTCCGTTAGGGGAAGTATATTACAAATTTGTCTGGATTTTGGACGTTTTGAGAACATGGATGTTAAGATATTATTTTCGAACCATTGGTGAATCCTTTTAACAGCAGATGAATTTCCGAAAGCTTTTACAAAGATGTTCGCACATAAACTGTCTTCCACCAACACGACACCAAAACAGCAATTGTAACAGGCTTTATATCATTACTTTGGCCAAACTGCCACTGACGTCAAGTGCTTTGCACCGCTGAATATATACGCTACATTAACAATGTATGTTCTTTGGCCTATTGTGAGAAACAAATTTATTGATGAAAAATGAAAGGTTAATGACTTACAACAAACTGTTAGTGCTGTTTTAAAGAAAATAAATGATGATTCATCCTCAATACTTTTCTAAATATTGTTCTGTTGACTCTTGTGTGGAAATTTTATTATGAAGCTAAAATAACAATACCTATCGTAAAATAATTAATTAGAAGTTGATTTCACGTTTAATTATTGGTGTACAGTACAAAATGCCAAAACGGAATTTCTTGTTAAAGTTCTGTATGATAATTTCATAGTATCAAAATGATTGAAAATCAAGAGTTTACTTCAGAATGTTCGAAATCATTACTGAAAAAGTTAATTATGACTGATCTTACTGGTTTTTCGTTATTGGAAAGATACATAAACTGAACGAGTCACGTTTAATACATCAGATGACTGACAAATGTTTCAAAAGTCTATTTTTAGCTAAGTTGAAATATAAGAATGTTATTAATTAATTACTGGTTTAATTACATCGCAGATATTTCTCTCAACGTTTCTATGGGAATGAAATCATGGAATCAAGAGGATTAAATTATAAATTTTCCTTAAAATTTACGACTATATTAATTCACAACGTCAGATACGCTAACTAATTATAAATATTTGTTAATTACAGATAAATGATCTGGAATAATGTTATTGATGTTGAGTCGGTATGTGTGTGAACCATACAGTTTAATTCGCATTTGAAATTAAGAAAAACCATATTTGCTAACTTTTGTATATTCTATATTGTGGATTGGTAATATACAATCTGCTAAACTTTTAGTGGTATCGAAGCAGTCATTAATCATCCTATAACTAGTCCTATTACAACACACACTACAGCAGTAGAAGTTTATATGATAACTAGCTCCGGAGACGATGAAGAAATGGAAGAAATGCATGATGACATAAAAGAACAGATAGTTAATGGAGACGGCAGTTTGATAGTGATGGGGGACTGGAGTCGATGTTGGGAAAATGAAGAGAAGGAAAAGTAGTAGGTGAATATGGACTGGGGGAAGGTATAGAGAGGAAGCCGCCTGGTAGCATTTTGCACAGAACATAATTTAATCATCGCTAACACTTGGTTTAGGGATCATGAAAGAAGGTTGTATATGTGGAAGAGACATGGGGTACCGGAAGGTTTCAGATTGATCATCTAATACTAAGACATTGATTTAGGGACCAGATTTGAAATTCTAAGACATTCCCAGCGGAATATGTAAATTTGACCCTAATTTATTGTGAACCATAGATTAAAACTAAACAAATTGCGACAAGCTAGGAAATTAAGGAGAAGTGGTCTGGATAAGTTGAAAGAACCAAAGGTTGGTGAAAGTTTCAGAGGGAGCATTAGGGAACGATTGACTAATATAGGTGAAAGGAATACAGTAAAAGACGAATGGGTAGCTTTGAGAGGTGAAAGTGAAAGTAAAACGACAAGCCCTAGTAGTAGTCCTTGGTATCACAGGAGATATTGAAATTAATTGATGAAGGGAAGAAGTATGAAAATGCAACAAATGAAGCAGGCTGAAGGGAATACAAACGTCTAAAAAATGAGATTGACAGGAAGTACAAAACGGCTAAGTAGGAATGGCTAGAGAATTAACGTAAGAATTTAGAGGCATATATCACTAGAGGTAAGATATATCATGCCTATAGGAAAACCAGAGACCTTTGGAAAAATGAGAAACAGTAGTATTAATATCAAGAGCTCATATGGAAAACCAGGCCTAAGCTAAGACGGAAAAGCTGAAAGTTGGAAGGAGTACATAGAGGGTCTGTGCAAGGGAGATAAACCTTCAGGCAATATTATAGAAATGGAAGAGGACGTGGATGAAGATGAGATGGGAGACATGATACTGCAAGAAGAATTTGACAGACCACTTGACCTAAGTAGAAACAAGGGTCCAGGCATAGACGACATGCTGTCGTACTGTCTGATAGCCGTGGGAGAGGCAGCCACGATAAAACTCTTCAATCAGACGTGCAAGATGTATGAGACAGGTGAAATACCCTCAGACTTCAAGAAGAATATAATCATTCCAGTTCCAAAGAAAGCTGGTCCTGACAGGTGTGAATATTACCTAACTTTTAGTTTGATAAGTCGCGGTTGCAAAATAAAGACGGACTCTTTACAGAAGAATGGAAAAACTGGTAGAAGTTGACATCAGTGAAGATCAGTTTGGATTCCGCAATACGCGAGGCAATACTTACCCCACGACTTAACTTAGGACATAGGTTATGGAAAGGAAAACCCACTTTTATAGCATTTGTACACCTAGAGAAAGAGGTTGGTGATGTTGGGGGGGGGGGGGGAGTGCTATATTTTAAATTCTAAAGGTAACAGGTGTAAAATACAGGGAGCAAAAGCCTATTTTCAACTTGTACAGAAACCAGATGGCAGTTATACGAGTTTAAGGGCACAAAGGGAAGTAATGGTTAAGAAGGGAGTGAGACAAGGTTGTAGCCTATCGCCGATGTTATTCAATCTATACACTGAGCAAGAAGTGGACCAAAGAAATTTCTTCAGGGAGAAGAAATAAAAACTTCGAGGTTTGCCGATGATAATTGTAATTCTGTCAGAGACAGCTAATGAATTGAAGAAGAAGTCGAATGAAGCGGATAGTGTCTTTAAAGACGAATATGAGACGAACATAAACAAAAGCAAAACAAAGATAATGGAATATAGTCGAATTAAATCGAGTGATGCTGAGGAAATTAGATTAAGAAACTGGATACTTAAAGTAGTGGATGAGTTTTGTTATTTGGGCAGTAAAAAACGGATGATGGCTGAAGCAGAGAGGAATAAAACGTAGACCGGCAATGGAGAGAAAAGCATTTCTGAAGAAGATAAATTTAACATCGAATATACATTTAACTGGTTAGAAGTTTTTCCTGAAAGCATTTACATGGAGTGTAGCCATGTATGGAAGTGAAACATGGACGATAAACAGTTTAGATAAGAGTATAGAAGCTTTTGAAACGTGGTGCAACAGAAGAATCCTGAGGATAAGATGGGCAGAACACATAACTAACGAGAAGGTACATAATAAAATTGGGGAGAAAAAAACATTGTGGCACAACCTGAATATAGGAAGAATTCGGCTGATAGGACGGATTCTGAGATGTCAAGGGATCACCAACTTAGTAGTGGTGGGCAGTATCGAGGGTAACAATCGTAGAGAGAGACCAAGAGATTAATACTGTAAGCAGTTTCAGAAGGATGTAAGTTGCCGTAGTTATTCGAAGATGATGAAGCTTGCACAGGATTGAGCGGTATGGAGAGCTGCACCAAACCAGTCTTCGGACTGAAGACCACAACAAGAACAACAACGGCCCTCAAACTCTTTTAACTGTAGCAACATGTAACTTTTTTTTACTGTGCTCTAGTCGAGATATCGATATAGACTTCTTAACGGGACAGTGTTATAAGCTTTTTGTTAATCTTTGAAAAATAGTTGTCACTTCCACTAGCTCTTCTTTGTTCAGTTGTCTGTTTTATAGTAAATGTGTTACCCACACAGGATCCGTCTATGGTAAGGCCGATCTGTTCTTATCCTATTATGATTTCAAACCCCATTCTAATTCGATCATACAGCAATCCCACTGATGCGGCAATATTGATGCCCCTATAGTTGTTGCCATCCTTTTTAATTAAATGGTATCAAGTAGGCTTCCTCCGTTTTTTTTTTTTTTGGGGGGGGGGGTTCTTCGTTTTTAATCAGTCACTCGTTAAAGAAGATTTAAAGTATTTTTAGGGCGACTTCTATTGCATTTTTTACCAGCTCGACAGAAATTCATCCTGGGTTTGTGTAAGTTTTTAAAATAGAGACAGACCAGGCACTGTTCCCTCATTAATCGTACACGATTATCTGTATGAACTCATGGCGATCTTCTATTAACCTACTGTCATAGTATTTCACCTGCACTTCCATCTTGATCAGTGATATGTCAACGGCAAAAATTTATCGTTTGCTCCATTTTCACTGTTCATGCAATCAAACTTCAGCATAAGGGTTGATGTCTCAATTTAATACTTCTTTACTACTAACTTTTCGCAACACACTTTGTAGACGGTATGTACATATATAACTGAATGTATATGCAAAATTATATCGTTGTACGACACAGTTCAGCAGATATGAGGTCATAAAAACTGATACGCGTGAAACATAGTGTCTCTCCAAATGGAGCGTAAATCACCCAGACTGCGCTGAGGTGGCTAAAGTGATGGGATATCCCCTCACTCATATCGTGTCGGACTTCCTTTGCTGGCGTAGTGCAGCAACTCAACGCGGCATAGACTTAACAAGTCGTTGTAATATTGAGCCACGCAACTCTGTTATTGTTGTGGTCTTCAGTCCAGAGACTGGTTTGAAGCAGCCCTCCATGCTACTCTATCTTGTGCAAGGTTGTTCATCTCCCAGTACCTACTGCAACCTACATCCTTCTGAATCCGTTTAGTGTATTCATCTCTTGTCTCCCTCTACGATTTTTACCCTCCATGCTGCCCTCCAATACTAAATTGGTGATCCTTTGATGCCCCAGAACATGCCCTACCAACCGATCCCTTCTAGTCAAGTTGTGCCACAAATTTCTCTTCTCTCCAATTGTATTCAATACCTCCTCATTAGTTATGTGATTTACCCATCTAATCTTCAGCATTCTTCTGTAGCACCACATTTCGAAAACTTCTATTCTCTTCTTGTCCAAACTATTTATCGTCCATGTTTCACTTCCATACATGGCTACACTTTATACAAATACGTTCTGAAACGACTTCCTGACTCTTAAGTCTATACTCGATGTTAACAAATTTCTCTTCTTCAGAAATGCTTTCCTTACCATTGCCAGTCTACATTTTATATCCTCTCTACTTCGACCATCACCAGTTATTTTGCTCCCCAAGTAGCAAAACACCTTTACTGCTTTAAACGTCTCATTTCCTAATTCACGTACACAAGAAAATGTTCCGAAGAACTGCTAGTCCGATATGGGTCCAAGCAAGGAAGTTGGGAAGAAATTCCGGGTAATGGAAGGCAACTCTATAGCCTTCCATAATCGCGGAGGTGCAAGATTTTGAGTACGAACTGCCCCCAGATCATGTCCCATTAATATTCCAAGGAATTCATGTCGGGTCATTTGACAAGCCAAATCGTTCGCTCGTAATGTCCAGAATGTGCTTCAAACCAGTTGCGAACAATTGTGGCTTGGTGACACGGTGCATTGTCATCCACAAAGATTTCATCACTGCAAATGGTCTCAAAGTAGCCGAACGTAACCATTTCCAGCCAGTGACTGGTTCTGTTGGACCAGTGGACGTAGTGCGTTCCATGTAAACACAGCCCACACGACCATGGAGCCATGTCTTTGGTCCATGTCTTCGTTGGGCCTGCACCACACTCGAACCCTACCACCAGGTGTCATCAACTGAAATCGGGACTCATTTGATCAGGGCACGGTTTTCCAGTTTCGTAGGGTCCAACCGATATAATCACGAGCCCAAGAGGGACGCCGCAGGTGATGCCGTGGTGTTGGGAAACGCACTCGCATCGGTCGTCTGCTGCCATAGACCATCAACAACCAATTTCGCAGCACTATCCGAACGGACACATGCATTCTACGATTATTTCATGCTGTGTTGCTTGCCTGTTACCACTGGCAACTCTACTCAAACGCCGCTTCTCTCGATCGTCGACTGATGCTTTGTCCGTCGCGAGAGGTAACGCATGGCATTTGGTATTCTCTGGACACTCTTGACTCTGTGGATCTCGGAATACTGAATTACCTATAGATTTCTGAAATGCAACGTTCCATTTGTCTAGCTCCAACTACCATTCCGCTTTGAAAGTCTGTTTATTCCCGTCGTGCGCCCATAATTACGTCGGAAACCTTTTCACATACACTACTGGCCATTAAAATTGCTACACCACGAAGGTGACGTGCTACAGACACGAAATTCAACCGACAGGAACAAGATGCTGTGATACGCAAATGATTACCTTTTCAGAGCATTCACACAAGGCTGGTGCCGGTGGCGACACCTACAACATGCTGATATGAGAAAAGTTTCCAACCGATTTCTCATACACAAACAGCAGTTGACCGGCGTTGCCTGGTGAAACGTTGTTGTGATGCCTCGTGTAAGGAGGAGAAATGCGTACCATCACGTGTCCGAGTTTGATAAAGGTCTGATTGTACCTTATGGAAATTGCGGTTTATCGTATCGCGATATTGCTGCTCGTGTTGGTCGAGATCCAATGACTGTTAGCAGAATATGGAATCGGTGGATCCCAATGGCCTCGTATCACTAGCAGTCGAGATGACAGGCATCTTATCCGCATGGCTGTAACGGATCGTGCAGCCACGTCTCGATCAATGACTCAACAGATGGGGACGTTTGCAAGACAATAACCATCTGCACGAACAGCAGCAGCGTAAACTATCAGCTCGGAGGCCATGGCTGCGGTTACTCTCGACGCTGCATCACAGACAGGAGCGCCGCGCGCGATTAGACGAGCGGTCAAAGGCGCTGTAGTCATGGACTGTGCGGCTGGTCCCGGCGGAGGTTCGAGTGCTCCCTCGGGCATGGATGTGTGTGTTTGTCCTTACGATAATTTAGGTTAAGTAGTGTGTAAGCTTTGGGACTGACGACCTAAGGAGTTAAGTCCCATAAGATTTCACACACATATAAGCATATGAACAGACAGGGACGCCTCCGAGGATGTACTCAACGACGAACCTGGGTGCACGAATGGCAAAACGTCATATTTTTGGATGAATCCAGGTTCTGTTTACAGCATCATGATGGTCGCATCAGAGTTTGGCGACATCGCGGTGAACGCACATTGGAGGCGTGTATTCGTCATCACCATACTGGCGTATCACCCGGCGTGATGGTCGGGGGTGGCATTGGTTACACGTCTCGGTCACCTCTTGTTCGCATTGACGGCATTTTGAACAGTGGACGTTACATTTCAAATGTGTTACGACCCGTGGCTCTACGCTTCATTAGATCCCTGCTAAACTCTACATTTCAGCAGGATAATGCACCGCCGTATATTGCCGGTCCTGTCTTTCTGGAGACAGAAAATGTCCCGGATTCGATTCCCGGCGGGGTGAGGGATTTTCTCTGCCTCGTGATGACTGGGTGTTGTGTGATGTCCTTAGGTTAGTTAGGTTTAAGTAGTTCTAAGTTGTAGGGGACTGATGACCATAGATGTTAAGTCCCATAGTGCTTAGAGCCATTTGAACCATTTTGAACAGAAAATGTTCGACTGCTGCCCTGGGCAGCACATTCTCCAGATCTCTCAACAATTGAAAACGTCTGTTCAATGATAGCCGAACAACTGGCTCGTCACAATACGCCAGTCACTACTCGTGATGGACTGTGGTATGGTGTTGGAGCTGCATGGGCAGCTGTACCTGTACACGCCATCCAAGCTCTTTTTGACTCAATGCCCAGGCGCATCAAGGCCGTTATTACGGCCAGGGGTGGTTGTACTGAGTACTGATTTCTCAGGATCTATGCACCCAAATTGGGTGAAAATGCAATCATATGTCAGTTCTAGTATAATATAATTATCCAATGAATACCCGTTTATCATCTGCATTTCTTCTTTGTGTAGTAATTTTAATGGCCCGTAGTGTATATCATTTGAGCATAAATGACAACTCCGCCAATGCCCGGCCCTTTTATACCTCGCGCAAGCGATACTGCCACTATCTGTATATGTGCATATCGCTATCCCATGGCGTTTGGTGCCTCAGTGTATTTCCCTCCAACAAGCTTCATGGACAGTTTCAAAACTTTCCGAAAGCTTTGTCGCTTACATGCTTAACACATTAACTCATTTGTAAAGTAATCATACGTTTGAACGTGTTAATGGGATGTTCGATTATTTGAAGAAGCGGGGATTCACTGGTACTTTAACAACCAATCAGATCCATTCTGTCAGGCGACAGTGCCCATCCGACTCCAGCCCGTCTTTGCAGTGCGACAAACACGTCACATAATACACCAAGTGAGTCGAAGGAGTTGGAGGCTAAACCCAAAGGCGCAGTAAGCTGCAGGTATAGTCCACTCATCATCGTGAACTGTTTACTACAGAATTTTCTCAGTCGTACGCAGGCCGGAAGCGCTACAGAAAGACAGGTGTTGACTCGGTGATAGACGCGTCTACAAAGGCTCCGCAATCATGTAATCCGCGACTCAGGACTTCGGCGACGACGCGGAAGTGCCTTCGGCAATGTGTGTGCTCATCAGCACATCCCTCTACGCCCGTTTCCTTCCCATCTCGCGGAACATTACGGCGTTATTACGGACGCGGCGTTTCGGCGAGGATTAGAGCAGATCTGTGCGCACGAATGTAATCCCTTATTCCAACAATTCCGCCACTCGGTCGTAAGACGGCGCGCTTTTGCTCGGATTGCGCGGGCACCTGCACGACGGACGTGATCCTCCCCACCTGCTCTCAGGTGTTCCATTACTCGGAATTTCTTCCCAACTTTCTTGCTTGGACCCATATCGGAGTAGCAGTTCTTCGGAACATTTTCTTGTGTACGTGGATTCATTAAGCAACTCGAGAAAACTTTTCCTCTCCTCCAGTGACACTTAATATTTCTCAGTCGTCAAAGGAAATGTTTATTCTGCAGGTCGGAGGTGTTGTTCTCTAGCGGATAGCTACTTTCATCAGCCCTGCTCTTCTCATAATTTCTCTGGGGAAAACTGCGTCTTAGAATCTGTGTTCCGCAAGTTTATGAAGGGACTGCGTGCACGTCATGTTTGTACGGTGTTGTTTAAATTTTTATTTGGGGGTCTCCTACAGCATAACTGTGCATATATTTCTTTGTAGTTAATTGACCGACAAAATCGATTGATGACATTTTGTTGTAAGAATGTCGCCTCTATAAATAAACCAATATCTGATGTTACTACTTTTGACTGAACTTTCTGTTTACCAGCATTGTATGGGAAAGTACTTTCTTTGGTGCTTCCCTTCTCCCCTCACAGCCCTCCCTTCAGCATCCTTTAGTTGAATTTAGACGTAAATGTCATGTTCCAATATAAGGTGATTCACAGTCTTCTCACCTTTGCAGCATTAAAGAACGTGATCAAATGGTATGAAATGAAATTGTGAATGTTCCTCAGAGTCCATGTGCTGAGGCGAGAATTCTTTTTTAAAGCTGAATACTTCGTGATGTGTAGCAAGAACAGAAAGTTTTTTTCTCTGTGATGCAAATTTATATACGAATATCTTGACGTACTGCTCTTCTGAAATTAGAACAACAGGACGAAGGCCGAAACACAATTTTCAGCACATGGTCGAACTGACAGTCCATAAGAGTTTAAATCAGGGTCGTTACATGGTTGTCAGATGGAAAAATAAAATATTCACTGGTCGCTGTAGGGCTCCATCAAGAACTTTAATCTGTGGGTAACAAAATAATCGTCATTTAAATCAAAAGACTCTTATTGGATATGTAATAAGAAAGAGTATAAACTGACAGCAGACATTCTCGTTGACACTCAAAGCAAATGTTCACCTCTAGAGTTTATATCCTGCTTGGAAATAAAACACACCTCTTAAACACAGGAAAAAGAAGTTTCGTCTATGTGCTTTATAGGTCCAGTCTTAGACAGACAGAGACCAGTCACCTACCTTCATTACAAAACCAGACATGTATTGGAACGTGCACCACACCAAGCAAGTTCAGAACACTCTTGAGGCAAGTAGCCTATTTCTTTTTTTCTGTCAGCTCTCTCCTAATAAGGTGTTACACAACAAAACAAAAACTCAGCTCTTGGAGCAGAGGAAAGTAAATAAGGATTTCAGACACCACAGTAGATCACGAAATCACATGAAATGAAGAGAAAAAGAGAACGCAAAAGAAAAAGTGAAACAAAGAAGGTAGAGTTCCATATATCTGCCAGCGAGTAAGAGTCCTGGGTTACAAAAAAGGTCCCAGCTGTGACGGATACTTTAATTCTTCAGCTTCTGTTCTTAACAAAATATTGTTATTCATTTCTAATAGTCGCATAGCCATAAAATGCACACCTCTGTGATACTATCATACCACACTTATTCTAAGTATCTCATGACTCTATAATTATCACACATCAGACAGCCAGCTGGGACTGAACTATTCCATCCAGTATGCAAGAGACAAATGAAGTTCCCTCACACATCATGGAGAGTGTAATTATTCAATTTCCTAAGCAGGCAGGTGCTGACACCTGAGAATGTAATTGAAAGTTACAAAGCAGTAACACAAACTTTTACAGAAGAATGGAAAAAATGGTAAAATCTGAACTCAGGGTAGATCAGTTTTGGTTGCAGAAAAAAAACCCAGAACTGACCCTACATTTATCTCAGAATCTCAGAAAATAGAAATCTATGAAGTTAACATTAAAAAGGAAAAACGCTTCCTAGGCTTTAGGAACCTGGTTTTAAATTGTAAGACATTTCCAGGGGCAGATGTGGACTCTGACCACAATCTATTGGTTATGACCTGTAGATTAAAACTGATGAAACTGCAAAATGGTGGGAATTTAAGGAGATGGGGCCTGGATAAACTGACTAAACCAGAGGTTGTACAGAGTTTCAGGGAGACCAAAAGGAAACAAATGAGAGGAATGGAGGAAAGAAATACAGTAGAAGAAGAATGGGTAGCTTTGAGGGATGAAGTAGTGAAGACAGCAGAGAATCAAGTAGGTAAAAAGACGAGGGCTAGTAGAAATCCTTGGGTGACAGAAGAAATAAATGGTTCAAATGGCTCTGAGAACTATGGGACTTAACATCTATGGTCATCAGTCCCCTAGAACTTAGAGCTACTTAAACCTAACTAACCTAAGGACATCACACAACACCCAGTCATCACGAGGCAGAGAAAATCCCTGACCCCGCCGGGAATCGAACCCGGGAACCCAGGCGTGGGAAGCGAGAACGCTACCGCACGACCACGAGCTGCGGACACAGAGGAAACACTGAATTTAATTGATGAAAGGAGAAAATATAAAAATGCAGAAAATGAAGCAGGCAAAAAGGAATTCAAACGTCTCAAAAATGAGATCGACAGGAAGTGCAAAATGGCTAAGCAGGCATGGCTAGAGGACAAATGTAAGGATGTAGAGGCTTATCTCACTAGGGGAAAGATAGATACAGCATACACGAAAATTAAAGAGACATTCAGAGAAAAGAGAACCACTTGTATGAATATCAAAAGCTCAGATGGAAACCCAGTTCTAAGCAAAGAAGGGAAAGCAGAAAGGTGGAAGGAGTATATAGAGGGTCTATACAAGGGCGACGTACTTGAGGACAATATTATGGAAATGGAAGAGGATGTAGATGAAGATGAAATGGGAGATATGATACTGCGTGAAGAGTTTGACAGAGCACTGAAAGACCTTAGTCGAAACAAGGCCCTGGGAGTAGACAACATTCCATTAGAACTACTGACGGCCTTGGGACAGCCAGTCCTGACAAAACTCTACCATCTGGTGAGCAAGATGTATGAGACAGGCGAAATACCCTCAGACTTCAAGAAGAATATAATAATTCCAATCCCAAAGAAAGCAGGTGTTGACAGATGTGAAAATTACCGAACTATCAGTTTAATAAGTCACGGCTGCAAAATACTAACGCGGATTCTTTACAGACGAATGGAAGAACTAGTAGAAGCCGACCTCGGGGAAGATCAGTTTGGATTCCGTAGAAATGTTGGGACACGTGAGGCAATACTGACCCTACGACTTATCTTAGAAGCTAGATTAAGGAAAGGCAAACCTACGTTTCTAGCATTTGTAGACTTAGAGAAAGCTTTTGACAATGTTGACTGGAATACGCTCTTTCAAATTCTGAAGGTAGCAAGGGTAAAATACAGGGAGCGAAAGGCTATTTGTACAGAAACCAGATGGCAGTTACAAGAGTCGAAGGGCATGAGAGGGAAGCAGTGGTTGCGAAGGGAGTGAGGCAGGGTTGTAGTCTTTCCCCGATGTTATTCAATCTGTATATTGAGCAAGCAGTAAAGGAAACAAAAGAAAAATTCGGAGTAGGTATAAAAATCCATGGAGTAGAAATAAAAACTTTGAGGTTCGCCGATGACATTGTAATTCTGTCAGAGACAGCAAAGGACTTGGAAGAGAAGTTGAATGGAATGGATAGTGTCTTGAAAGGAGGGTATAAGATGAACATCAACAAAAGCAAAACGACGATAATGGAATGTAGTCGAATTAAGTCGGGTGACTCTGAGGGAATTAGATTAGGAAATGAGACACTTAAAGTAGTAAAGGAATTTTGCTATTTGGGGAGCAAAATAACTGATGATGGTCGAAGTAGAGAGGATATAAAATGTAGACTGGCAATGGCAAGGAAAGCGTTTCTGAAGAAGAGAAATTTGTTAACATCGAGTACAGATTTAAGTGTCAGGAAGTCATTTCTGAAAGTATTTATATGGAGTGTAGCCATGTATGGAAGTGAAACATGGACGATAAATAGTTTGGACAAGAAGAGAATAGAAGCTTTCGAAATGTGGTGCTACAGAAGAATGCTGAAGATTAGATGGGTAGATCACATAACTAATGAGGAAGTATTGAATAGGATTGGGGAGAAGAGAGGTTTGTGGCACAACCTGATTAGAAGAAGGGATCGGTTGGTAGGACATGTGTTGAGGCATCAAGGGATCACCAATTTAGTACTGGAGGGCAGCGTGGAGGGTAAAAATCGTAGAGGGAGACCAAGAGATGAATACACTAAGCAGATTCAGAAGGATGTAGGTTGCAGTAGGTACTGGGAGATGAAGAAGCTTGCACAGGATAGAGTAGCATGGAGAGCTGCTTCAAATCAGTCTCAGGACTGAAGACCACAACAACAACAACATTAAGGTCTGCCAAGAACCGACGGAAAATTCAGTAAAATTATAAAGTTGGTAAGCTTAGAGAAAGATTTTGACAATGTTGACTGGAATAATCTCTCAATTTCTGATGGTAGCAGGGGGAAAAATACGGGAGCTAAAGGTTTCAACAACTTGGATGGATACCAAATGGCAGTTAAAAAGTCGGAGGGTAATCAAACCAAAGCGGTAACTGAAAACAGTTGAGAGAGTTTTGTAACCTATCCTAGATGTAATTCAGTTTGGACATTGAAAAAAGCCGGCCGGGGTGGCCGAGCGATTCTAGGCGCTACAGTCTGGAACCGCGCGACCGCTACGGTCGCAGGTTCGAATCCTGCCTCGGGCATGGATGTGTGTGATGTCCTTAGATTAGTTAGGTTTAAGTAGTTCTAAGTTATAGGGGACTGGTGACCTCAGAAGTTAAGTCCCATAGTGCTCAGAGCCATTAGAACCATTGAAAAAATTGTGGAGGAAGCCAAGGAGAAATTTGAAGAGAGAATTACGGTACAGGGAGGAGAAAGAAAAACTTTTAGATAGATACGATGACTTCGGCAAACCTCAGAGTCAACAAATGACATGGAAAAGCAGCTGGACGGAAGTGATAGTACTTTGAAAAGAGCTTATAAGAGCAACATCAAAAAATGTAAAACAAGGGAATTGAAATTTACTCGTACTCGAATTAAATAAGGCAATGCTGAGGGAATTAGATTTGAAAAATGACACTCTAAAACCAGAAGATCAGTTTTGCTAATCTGATGATAGCTGAACTAGAGATGATATAAAATGCAGACTAGACCAAGAAAAGTGTAATTAGGCTGTTTATGTTTTCTCTATGTAAGTGGGCTGTTTATGTTTTCTCTATGTAAGTAGGCTGTTTATGTTTTCTTTATGTAAGTAGGCTGTTTATGTTTTCTTTATGTAAGTAGGCTGTTTATGTTTTCTTTATGTAAGTAGGCTGTTTATGTTTTCTTATTGGCAACGTTACGTAGCGCTCTACATGAAAATCACTGGCTGTGCTGTGTGCAGTCTGTGGCTAGTTTGCATTGTTGTCTGCCATTGTAGTGCTAGGCAGCGGCAGCTGGATGTGAACAGCGCGTAGCGTTGCGCAGTTGGAGGTGAGCCGCCAGCAGTGGTGGAAGTGGGAAATGAGATGGCGGATTTTTGAGTACAGAATGGATGTCATGAACTGATATGTAAATTATGACTATTAAGGTAAATACATTGTTTGTTCTCTATTAAAATCTTTCATTTGCTAACTATCCCTATCAGTAGTTAGTGCCTTTCGCAGTTTGAATCTTTTATTTAGCTGGCAGTAGTGGCGCTCGCTGTATTGCAGTAGTTCGAGTAATGAAGATTTTTGGTGAGGTAAGTGATTTGTGAAAGGTACAGGTTAATGTTAGTCAGGGCCATTCCTTTGTAGGAATTTCTGAAAGTCAGATTGCGTTGCGCAAAAAAATATTGTGTGTCAGTTTAAGCACAGTCTTGTATAATTTGTTCAAAGGGGACGTTTCAAAAGTATTTCCGAAAAAAACATTTTTAACATCAAATATATATTTAAATGTTAAGAAGCCTTTCTGAAGGTGCTTTTCTGAAGCTTTATCTCGTACGGATGTGAAGAAGTCTTTTAAAGATTTTTTTTCTGGAGTGTAGCAATGTAGGGAAGCGAAACGTGGACGATAAATAGTTTAGACAAGGAAGGAATAAAAGTTTTCGAAGTTTCTGCATTTCAGAGCTGCAGAACAACACTGAAGGTGAGATGGGCAGATCTGAAAATTGAGATGCTACGTAATCGAATAGGGTGAAAAAGAAATGTAACACGTTTGATTAAGAGAAACGATTGTATGCACCAAGGAATCGTCAGATTGGGAAAGGAGGAAGTGTATTTTGTCGGCGGGGAGGGGGGGGGGGTTGGGATGAGGAGGCGGGGAGTTTGTAGTAGAGAGCGACCAAAGGACGTTAAATGTTAAGCTGCGGTAATTATGCGGAGGTGGAGAGGTGTGTCCTCAATAGTCTAGCTTGGAGAGCTGCATCGGACATGTCTTCGAATTGAAAACAACAACCGAAGGTGCATCATAATACACTTCTGGAAATGGAAAAAAGAACACATTGACACCGGTGTGTCAGACCCACCATACTTGCTCCGGACACTGCGAGAGGGCTGTACAAGCAATGATCACACGCACGGCACAGCGGACACACCAGGAACCGCGGTGTTGGCCGTCGAATGGCGCTAGCTGCGCAGCATTTGTGCACCGCCGCCGTCAGTGTCAGCCAGTTTGCCGTGGCATACGGAGCTCCATCGCAGTCTTTAACACTGGTAGCATGCCGTGACAGCGTGGACGTGAACCGTATGTGCAGTTGACGGACTTTGAGCGAGGGCGTATAGTGGGCATGTGGGAGGCCGGGTGGACGTACCGCCGAATTGTTCAACACGTGGGGCGTGAGGTCTCCACAGTACATCGATGTTGTCGCCAGTGGTCGGCGGAAGGTGCACGTGCCCGTCGACCTGGGACCGGACCGCAGCGACGCACGGATGCACGCCAAGACCGTAGGATCCTACGCAGTGCCGTAGGGGACCGCACCGCCACTTCCCAGCAAATTAGGGCCACTGTTGCTCCTGGGGTATCGGCGAGGACCATTCGCAACCGTCTCCAAGAAGCTGGGCTACGTTCCCGCACACCGTTAGGCCGTCTTCCGCTCACGCCCCAACATCGTGCAGCCCGCCTCCAGTTGTGTCGCGACAGGCGTGAATGGAGGGACGAATGGAGACGTGTCGTCTTCAGCGATGAGAGTCGCTTCTGCCTTGGTGCCAATGATGGTCGTATGCGTGTTTGGCGCCGTGCAGGTGAGCGCCACAATCAGGACTGCATACGACCGAGGCACACAGGGCCAACATCCGGCATCATGGTGTGGGGAGCGATCTCCTACACTGGCCGTACACCACTGGTGATCGTCGAGGGGACACTGAATAGTGCACGGTACATCCAAACCGTCATCGAACCCATCGTTCTACCATTCCTAGACCGGCAAGGGAACTTGCTGTTCCAACAGGACAATGCACGTCCGCATGTATCCCGTGCCACCCAACGTGCTCTAGAAGGTGTAAGTCAAGTACCCTGGCCAGCAAGATCTCCGGATCTGTCCCCCATTGAGCATGTTTGGGACTGGATGAAGCGTCGTCTCACGCGGTCTGCACGTCCAGCACGAACGCTGGTCCAACTGAGGCGCCAGGTGGAAATGGCATGGCAAGCCGTTCCACAGGACTACATCCAGCATCTCTACGATCGTCTCCATGGGAGAATAGCAGCCTGCATTGCTGCGAAAGGTGGATATACACTGTACTAGTGCCGACATTGTGCATGCTCTGTTGCCTGTGTCTATGTGCCTGTGGTTCTGTCAGTGTGATCATGTGATGTATCTGACCCCAGGAATGTGTCAATAAAGTTTCCTCTTCCTGGGACAATGAATTCACGGTGTTCTTATTTCAATTTCCAGGAGTGTACTACATCAACTTTCTCATGAGGCATTAGACATCGAAGATCTAGGTTAACCTATAATTCTACATGCACTTCATTCTTCAGCTACTCGTATCATATCGTCTATTTTGCATGTTATCTATTGCTCTCTACCCAACTACCAACAGGTTTTCACCTCGGTTTGACGTTATCTTAGGGATATAAAGCAATCGCCTCACTGTACTCAAAGTTACTATGTAACGTATTCCAATCAACTACCAACTGCCAACAGGTTTCCATTTCGATTTGTCATTATCTTGGGGATATAAACCAATGAGGCAACGTGAGTGCCTCTTTGTGCTTATACAGTACTGGTCATTAAAATTGCTACACCAAGAGGAAATATAGATGAAAAACGGGTATTCATTGGACAAATATATGATACTAGCTATGACGTGTGATTACATTTGCACGCAATTTGGGTGCATAGATAATGAGAAATCAGCACACAGAACAACCATCTCTGGCCGTAATACCGGCCTTGATACGCCTCGGCATTGAGTCAAAGAGAGCTTGGATGGCGTGTACAGGTACAGCCGCCCATGCAGCTTCAACACAATACCATAGTTCATCAAGAGTAGTGACTGGCATATTGTGACAAGCCAGTTGCTCGGCCACCATTGACCAGACGTTTTCACTTGATGAGAGATCTGGAGAATGTGGTGGCCACGCAGCAGTAGAACATTTTCTGTATCTAGAAAGGCCCGTACAGGACCTACAACATGCGGTCGTCCATTATCCTGCTGAAATGTAGGGTTTCGTAGGGACCGAATGAAGGGTAGAGCCACGGGTCGTAACACATCTGAAATGTAACGTCCACTGTTCAAAGTGCCGTCAATGCTAACAAGAGGTGACCGGGACGTGTAACCAGTGGTACCCCATACCATCACGCCGGGTGATACGCCAGTATGGCGAAGACGAATACACGCTTCCAATGTGCGTTGACCGAGATGTCGCCAAACACGGATGCGACCATCATGATGCTGTAAACAGAACCTGGATTCATCCGAAAATGTGACGTTTTGCCATTTGTGCACCCAGGTTCGTCGTTGAGTACACCGTCGCAGGAGCTCCTGTCTGTGATGCAGCGCCAAGGGTAACCTCAGCCATGGTCTCCGAGCTGATAGTCCAAGTTGCTGCAAACGTCGTCGAACTGTTCGTGCAGATGGTTGTTGTCTTGCAAACGTCCCTATCTGTTGACTCAGGGATCGAGACGTGGCTGCACGATCCGTTACAACCATGGGGATAAGATGCCTTTCATCTCGACTGCTAGTGTACGAGGCCATTGGGATCCAGCACGGCGTTCCGTATTACCCCCCTGAACCCACCGATTCCATATTCTGCTAACAGTCATTCGATCTCGACCAACGCGAGCAATGTCGCGATACGATAAACCGCAATCGCGATAGACTACAATCCGACCTTTACCAAAGTCGGAAACGTAATGGCATGCATTTCTCCTCCTTACACGAGGCATCACAACAACGTTTCACCAGGCAACACCGGACAACTGCTGTTTGTGTATCAGAAATCGGTTGGAAACTTTCCTCATATCAGCACATTGTAGGTGTCGCCACAGGCGCCAACCTTGTGTGAATGCTCTGAAAAGCTAATCAGTTGCATATCACAGCATCTTCTTCCTGTCGCTTACATTTCCGTCTGTAGCACATCATCTCCGTGGTGTAGCAATTTTAAAGACCAGTAGTGTAGTTATAATGTAACGTATTCGAGTCATGTGATGATGTACGATGGTCGAAACAAACAGCGATTTCTTTTGTCTACCTCGATGCCGAAATACGTAATACGTAATTTTTACAAGAGAGTCAGTGGTTTCTTAAGGAAGTGTGCCTGTCCTGTGTAAGATGATGCTTAGCCTTTGTATTAATTTCCTTCTGTGTTCACGTGTTTCTGATTTGTCTTTTAAACTGTGCAAAAATTTTAAGAAACCTTCGAATGTCCGTACATTCCATCTCTGTTATGTTACGTAAGTATAGATATCGCGACATTAATTTTTCGTTGTACTTCGTTGTTGGGTAGATAATGGGATACTTCGCACACTCTCCGTTAGAGGAGGTGAAAACGCGCTCCCAGCTGCGTGACTTGAAAAGGAGTACCCACTACCCTTGAAACGTCCCCTTAGAGCTATTTATACATGACTGTGCTTAAACTGACATACCATATTTTTAGCTCAACGCAATCTGACTTTCAAAAATCCCTACAAAGGAATGGCCCTGACTAACATTAACCTGTACCTTTCACAAATCACTTACCTCACCAAAAACCTTCGTTACTCGAACTACTGCAATACAGCGAGCGCCACTACTGCCAGCTAAATAAAAGATTCAAACTACGGAAGGCACTAACTACTGATAGGCATAGTTAGTAAATGAAAGATTTTAATAGAGAACAAACAATGTATTTACCTTAATAGTCATAATATATATAGCAGTTCATAATATCCAGTATAACAAATTTCAAAACTCCGCCATCTCTCTCCCGACATCCACCACTGCTGGCGGCTCACCTCCAACTGCGCAACGCTACGCGCTGTTCACATCCAGCTGCCGCTGCCCAACACTACAATGGCAGATAACAATGCAAATTAGCCACAGACTGCACACAGCACAGCCAGTGATTTTCATACAGAGCACTACGTAAGGTTGCCAATAAGAAAACATAAACAGCCTACTTACATAGCCCCCATGCTCCCCACAAAAAATTTTACAAATTGTTTTGGGCAGTGGCCAATGATGATTTGATAAATTTTTTCATAATTACAATAACAAAGAAATCAAATGCACACACTTATTGATACAATGTTGGTCAAAAGCTAAAATTTTCTCACAGTCCATAAAGATAGTCCTGATCATTCATCATAATAGTAATTACAGTTTTTTTTCACAAAGTCTCATTAGTAAAAGAAATTGCACACAGAAGTAGTGGATTTCCATGCAGTCATGAAGAAGTAGTGTTGTCCTTCCAACGGAAAGACAGTGCTGACTCTTGACATGCAGACAGGTAATGGGCCACAACAGAGCAAACCCACTGCAGAGTCATTCGACGTTTTGAAGAATATTGGTATCCTGGCAGGGTCGCCATATGAAACGTCCCCTTAGAACAATTTATACATGACTGTGCTTAAACTGACACACTATATTTTTAGTGCAACGCAATCTGACTTTCAAAAATCTCTACTAAAGAATGGCCCTGACTAACATTAACCTATACCTTTCACAAATCACTTACCTCACAAAAATCTTCATTACTCGAACTACTGCAATACAGCGAGCACCACTACTGCCAGCTAAATAAAAGATTCAAACTACAGAAGGCACTAACTACTGATAGGGATAGTTAGCAAATGAAAGATTTTAATAGAGAACAAACAAAGTATTTATCTTAATAGTCATAATATATATAGCAGTTCATAATATCCAGTATAACAAATTTCAAAACTCCGCCATCTCTCTCCCCACATCCACCACTGCTGGCGGCTCACCTCCAACTGCGCAACGCTACGCGCTCTTCACATCCAGCTGCCACTGCCCAACACTACAATGGCAGACAACAATGCAAACTAGCCACAGACTGCACAAAGCACAGCCAGTGATTTTCATACAGAGCGCTACGTAACGTTGCCAATAAGAAAACATAAACAGCCTACTTACACCCTTACTGCCTGCCTTGACCGAGCCTAAAGCATCGAATTCTCCGCTTACTACAACCGTGATTCCAACTTGTCTTCACAGCTTGTTACAGCACAACTCAGACCCTACCTAACTGTTTACTGATTCATTTTTGCTTTCTATATTCAAGATTATATTGTTGAGCTTTTGTAATTATTATTAATTCAATACTGTATAAAACATGTATAATCTTTTCTCAGTTGGATACTTTGATGTCTTTTAGATTTTAGGAAGTGTAATCTCTTTAATATGTGCATAATGAGAAAATGATATGTTTTGTCTTTCTCATATAATCCCTTTGGTTATCTTTAAAACTGAATAATTTTATTTAAATAATTTTGTGTAGAACTACCAATATGTGCAAACGATAAGTTTTTTTTAAAGTGATTCTGTGCTGTTATGTAAAGTGCTGACCTTCATTTGGGGCTTTCAGTTATTTTGTATGTAAAAGGTGGCGTGGTTCCTCTCGGGAACGGAACTGTGTAGCGCGCCCAAAATGCGGTTGTCATGGATAGAAAGGTCAGTCCGGGATGAGCCACTGAACCGACTACATCTCATGAAAAGGTTGTGATTTGTGCTGGTGCCGAGAGGGGCTTTTAGTACCGTTTTAATACGCGTTAAAGCCTCGGATGAATGGAATAATATGCTGGCAATACTCTGAAATTAATATCTATCTTCTCCATCACCAAATGACAGAGTCCATCTGCACCTCCATCCAACAACATGCATTCGCCACCACACTGCGCAATCACTGAAAAGAGGCCAGGGAATAGTAGAATTGCACAGTGAAGGATCAGCTCATTGGGTCTTTCAGTGTGCTCAAATATAAGGTAATTTATACCTGAACTCTTGTACCTATCCTGATTTTTTAACCTCAGTTTCTTATCTAGTCAGGGACCTTCCCATGTTAAAGTGCTTACCAAGTATCATTGCTGAAAGAATATCAAAGCTCAGTGTGTTATATTAAAAGGCCTCTTTAAAACATTAAAAGTTTTTGTTAAAATGAATGTGGATAAAGAATGTGCAATGGTAACTGTTTGTTGAAGTTAATTTTGCAATCAAAGTTGTTGATTAAAAATCTATGGGTTTTCAAAGAATTATCGAAAATATAGAAGCAGATAAATTCAATTAGGTCTTACAACAATTTGCTGTTATTTCAACGTTAATAGAATACTTATTCATACTGATGCTACAAAATTTTGTTCAGTAAATGAATAATACAGCTTGTTGTCCACTGTACCAGGTGAGTCAATGCCTGATGTTTTATGTTAACTTGTGTCTCACTGTAGTAACAGGTCAAATTACTGATGAAAATTTCGTGGATATGTTTGCTAAAATAAGGATCCCATGTTATATGGAAGAGTATATCATTAGTGTAATAGGACCTACAGTTTGTTTATTGTACTCACCGGTAGGAAGCATTTGATAGATAGACCATTCGTTATGATTACAGTAGCTGTTTTCAGTCATAGATCAGTGTGAAAGTGTTGTCAGTGCATTTCATTTAAATTTTATTCTTAGTAGAAAGGTATTTAGTTGAGAGACACTTAACCTATGTCCAATGTATGATTCTATGGTGAATACTAACAGTAATATTGTAAAGACCATCCTGTTTGACTAAGATCTCAAGACAATAGTGTGTGTCAGTATCTGTTGTACTTAGGCAAATAGTTTGTTCTGCTCTGATTATTAGCTCCAACCTTAACGTTAACATATGCTTATGCTAGAGTTCATTGCACTCTAGTGTGGCAAAGTATAGGTTGTGTTTGTCCATTAAAGTTACTCATATCCATTTTCTTGAATAGGAATGTTACTCATTCTTATGCCTAATTAAGCTGGCGACGGTTTTCTATATCATTTGTACAGTGTGGATAGGTAAATTTTGTTTGTTACCGTTTAAACATTTACGTAATTCTGACTTTCCCTTCCGATAAGCCACTTCCATTAGGTGCATCACGGTCAACATAACAAAATTCCTTCCAGAGGTAACACTGCTCTGCTTCTTTATACTATAATTGCTTTGACTAATAATTCCATGATACAATTTGCTTCCAGTTCTGAGGTTATAACAGTAGCGGACGGTAGTTTTATAAGCTGCAATCAGGTGTGATCAAGGATAGAGGCTGGTATCACAACTTAAATAAGAATGCAGACTCAAATGTAGTTTGATAAAGGACACACAAATATAATAATAATGGTCGGACGATTGAACAGGATAAGACATACTGACAAAGGTCGAAAAAATGAATTGATACCAAAAAGTTTCTACTGGACCGTTAGACAATACTGTCAACGAAGAAAAACCATACACCTTAGTAATCACAGTACACGTAACTAAGGAGAACTTAATGGAAAGTGGCAGATTATCTTAGCAGCTGCGTGGATGGGTCTGTGGATCGGATGTGATCGTAATTACGAGTTTCCGTCGTAATACTGGATGATCTACTTTGTAACGCCGGAAATGCATATCCTCCTATTTCCATCTATTGTACTATAATTTTTTTCCCTTATTTTGTTACCTGAAGATATAACATTTCTGTTTCTTCGTATATTGTAATTGTTTTACTATTTGAATATATATGCATTTATGTCGATATATAATTGGTTTGTTTTGTGAATATTATTTGTATTTATACGCTGGGTCTGGCCTAAGGAAAACTATGCTATCGAACGAATACATCGATAGGTCGTGTGGAGAACCAAAGTGTTTAGGATCTTTGGTAGTTAACTCTGTCGCGTGGAGTGCGGGCAGAGAGAGAGTCTGGCTGGGGTGGTGCAGTGGAGCAGGTGTGTTGTGTGAAGCTCCCGCGAGTTGCCGCGCTTTCGGGGTTTGGTAGCATATAATTGCGCTCGACTTGCGATGATAGTTTCTGACATGGTGTCGCGGACGGGAAGCATTAGCTGGTGCACATCAAGAGCCCGTTTCGTCTGGTGACCGTGTCGAGAAGAAGGCGCGCCAACATCCAGCTTCTGCAACAGCGACGGCCGACAATGAGTGACTGTCGCCACCTCCTCGATCGACGGCTTCAAACCTTCAATCAACCAACAAGGAAGACTGGAAACACGTAAAGTTTTAGAACTGTATGGCAGTCCTCAGCTTTTCAAACTGTTCCATTTTCATAACTAAATTACAACAACATAGCATGAACCTTTGTTGCTCATTGTCCCAATTGTATTGCCAAGCAGGGTCCCTTCCTTTTCCGGAATGAACCCGAGTGTCGTTGAAATTCAAACGCCAGCATCATTCGATTTCACTGCTTTAATTTCAAAGTTCAGTTAAGGTATTCATAGCTGGCTACAATATTTAGATTACACAAGCACAAATTAAGAGTCAGAGTTTTGTTACCGTGTTTTAGCTTACCTGTGACTGCAGCTCAGCTTGGTATGTACTAAATTTTACTATTGTTAATTGTTCAGAATCATTTAATTCAAGTTCAAAGTTAAATCTCTTATTTCTAAATTGCGTAGATTCAAGTAGCTTTTGAAATGATTGTTGAGGTAGTCCAAGACTAACCGTATTTTACTGAATTTCGATGTGCTTGAGAAAGAAAGCTCACTATTAACTTCAGTCACTAAATTAACTTTAGATTTTCCGGTTTTATTAATTCTTTCGCTAAATTAAGTCAGAGTGTAGCGAAATTTATTACTTCTGACAAACTTTCAGCTTTCACACTACACGTGTCAACCTTCAGTTGCCATGCTTCTAGTGCTAATTATATGTGTAATAACCTTTCTTTTTCAGTTACTATAGTAATTGCCCTTAGGACTGGCGACCGCAATTTCCCCCAAATCTCAAATATCTAATTACCGCTAGTTAATTGTTAACGTAGCGGCCGCACATTTACTTTCTTTATTAACTTTACCCCTTTTCAAAATTAATTTCCACCAGTTTCATTAGCATTTTTCCTTTCATTTAGATGTAACCCTTTCCTCCCTCTTTACCGACAAATTAACTTCGGTGATGATTGCTTTTCCCAAGTTTCCATTAGGTACACGCGGTTTAATTTTTCACTGTCATTAAGGTCGATAAGTGAGGGGGAGGTTACAACTTGTCGGACTGGGTATACCAGTCACAGAAACGCTAGATATCAGACGAAAACTGGTCCTAGTGCAGCAGAGGCTTTGCTGTGAGGATTACTTATACCTTGGGTATCGAAAAAAACAGCATTCTGTGAAGAGGGCTCCAATTTTTCTAGCCTGCTTAACTATACTCATTTGGATAGTTTTCGGCAGGCTCCTCAGTTACTCTTAGTTGACAGACTATGGCTTCCTAAAATGGCCAGAGCCCTTGTGTGATGAAACAAGTGCTGTATCACTGGAGAAATACAGAGGGGAGCGAGTGTGCCGGGACTTACCCCAGGTCTCTGCTAGTAGCGCCACGTCACCACAACACGAGTATTGCACCATAATTTAAGAATGGAATTAAAAGTTAAAGTTGCTCTTCCAAACTTTGTTAGCATGTGCTTTAGTATATTAATTTGTAAACGGCCAAATCTCTGAATGATCAGGTTAATAATTTTCCGTAAATACATAGTTTCAAGAAAAAAAATAACTGGCGCTAAATAACAAAGCTAGAAAACCAAAAATTGGTCATAATGTGCAGATGTATGAAAAAATTAACTGGTACAACTCTCAACGTGATTAAAGCAGTATTTTGCTCAGAATCCACGTTTTTAAGAAAAAGTGAAGGCGCTAAATATTGGGTTTAGAAATATGAAAATTTGTATGAAGCTTCAGTACAACATAAAAACATTAATTATGTAACCCCTTTGAGCTATGTTTAGTAATTTTCGAGTACTTTGCGGAAAACTAAATTTGCAACTAAAATCTTACATATTTGTAGTAGATTAAGTATCTGTTACATTAATGCTGGAAAGTTTTGGTTACGGCACGTATTGAAACCTATTAAATAATATAGCTGTAACAAGTTGCAAGAGGTGGATGTAAATAATAACAAATACAAGGTCTCTTAAAGTTGTAGTTCAGAGGTCAGGTTCTACTGTCAGTTCCGTTCTGAAAATTCGAGATGGCATAGTTTAAGTATAGGCGAGCTTAAACTTTTTCTGTGGTTCTTAACTAACTTACCTGCACGCATAAAAAAATTACGAAAATTCAAAATTAATGGAAAACTGTGTTATAAAATAATATGTGTCCGAGAAAGCGGCCGTTTAGAGGCTGCTACCGTGAGCGTAGGCCGGATGACAGTAGGTGTTCCGTTGGCCGTCAGCTGCGCCACATAGATAAATACAGACCGAGAGGCAAGACTAGGCTTCGCTTTGCACCCAGCCACTGTAAGATCCATGTCAGCCAAACGCTGGAGGGCGCGCTGCCTCATATGTCATCAGAAACAGGCTGTTACTAAACCTATATTTTCAGCAATAATAGAAAGTGGAATGGCGAGGACTGTACACCGTCCTGGATCGCTTAGATTTCGCTGAAGTAACTGTTAGTATGCCGCCTGTAATGTTAACAAAACCAGCGTGGCAAGTGGTGATACTTGTTTTCCACTTTTATGTTCAAAACAACGTTCAAACGGCTCTAAGCACTATGGAACTTAACATCTGAGGTCATCAGTCCCCCAGATTTAGAAAATACTTAAACGTAACTAACCTAAGAACATCATGCACGTCCATGCCCGTGGCAGCATTCGAACCTGCGACCGTAGCAGCAGCGCGGTTCCGGGCTGAAGCACCTAGAACCGCTCGGCCACAGCTTCTGATCCACTTTTATGGCGAGCAATTATTTTGATTAACAGAAGTCAGAGTTAAAGACAGTTTTATAGTAACTTAAGGTATAGGTCGCATCTGAACTGCTGATAGTGCTGTTTAGGATAGACAAATTTACTGTCAGTACGAACATAATGAGTACTACAATTTTGTGCGTGTGAAACTTTATCAAATATATCTATCAATAATAATTCAAAATCATAATTTATAATCATAGTCCTGATCCCGCTGAGCAAATAGAGAATAGAAACATTTCTTTCAGTGGGATGGACAAGAATGTGGACTTGCAGACAGGGAACTATGGTCAGTATGTTCTCCATCACTTTCTGTCTGACCGCAGAAATAGTGTCCAGGCTCTCATAAAAGACGGTGAACAATATTCTAATATTTCAAATATTTTCTCCGAATATATATATGATTATTATCATTATTATTATTATTTAAGGAGGGTAGGACGTCAAACGGGCCGACTTGGAGCAGGAGAGGCACCACGGGACATTTTATTTTCTATTGTCTATACTTTTACAAATAAATTTATAAAACTTTGTCAGCATGACCAGGAAGGACTCAGGATTCACACTCATAGCAGTGGAAGTGGAAAAACATAACAAAATAATTTTTTTTAGATATGAAATTTCATCATTTTTTCACTTACTAATGGCAGCATTTGTTGCTATAGGTACATTTTTCTTCACAAGTAAGAGAGAGTCTTTGATGAATTTTGCACAGCATACAAACCATACTTGCAGGTGTATGAAACTCTGGTATGCTCCAAATCTATTAACAACTGTGGTAAAAATTGAGATAATTAACTACAAAATTTGATTTTTTTTCCAAACATAAAGTTTAAAACGTAACAGCTCATTCATTTTTTCATAAATTAAATAGATTCGAGATTTTCAGACACCTGTAAGTATGGTTTGTATGCTGTGCAAAATTCATCGAACAGTCTCTCGTACTTATGAAGAAAAGTGTACCTATAGCAACAAAAGCAGCCAATAGTAAGTGAAAAAATGATGAAATTTCACATGTAAAAATAATTATTTTGTTATGTTTTTGAACTTCCACTGTTACGATTGTGAATCCTGAATCCTTCCTGGTCATGCTGACAAAGTTTTATGAATTTACTTGTAAAAGTATAGACAGTGTAAATTAAAATGTCCTGTGGTGCCTCTCCTGCTCCAAATCAGCCCGTTTGACGCCACCCCCCCCCCCTCAACCCGTCGCCCACACCTTATGTGGCGTCTTTCTGGTGTATTCATGCATGAAGGGTTATTTAAACTTAGCACAAAGGGCTCAAATACACCGGTAATGTCTTCTTGGAGAAAATCAGTAACTTCAGAATAAATCATCATTATTGTCTTTCTGGTGTCTAGAGACCACCCTTGCAACACGCGTAAGAACATGAATGAAATTATAATCAATAATAATTAAATCTTTTTTTTAATAGTCTGTCTTGTGACTGCTTTCATGCGTTCCACCACATCCATCCTGTCCCTTCTCCTTGATAGTGTTTTCCACATATTCCTTTCCTGTCTGACACTGCGCAGAATCTCCTCATTCCTTACCTTATCAGTTCAACTAATTTTCAGCATTCGTCTGTAGCACCACATCTCAGATGCTTCGATTTTCTTCTGTTCCGGGTTTCACACAGTCCTTATCTCACGGCCGTACAAGGCTGTGGTCCTTCCGTGAATTCTCAGAAATTTCTTCCTCAAATTGATGCATATTTGATATTAGTAGCCTGCTCTTGGCCAGAAATGCCCTTTTTGCCAGTGTTATTCTGCTTTTGATGTCCTCCTTGCTCCGTCTGTCATTGGTTATTCTACTGCCTGGTAGAAGAATTCCTTAACTTCATCTACTTTGTGACTATCAATCCTAATCTTAAGTTTCTTGCTGTTCTCATTCCTACTACTTCTCATTACATTCGTCTTTCTTCGATTTACTCTCAATCCGTACACTGTACTTTTTATAGTGTTCATTCCATTCAGCAAATCATGTAATTCTTCCTAACTTCACTCAGGACAGAAATGTAATCAGCAAGTTGTATCACTGATATTCTTTCATCTTGAATTTTAATTTCACTCCTGAAATTTTCGTTTATTTCCATCATTGCTTCTTCGATGTACAGATTGAACGTATCTGAGAAAGACTGCATACCAGTCTTACACCCTTTTTTATCTGAGCACCTCGTTCATGTCGTCTACTCTTATTATTCCCCGTTGGCTCTTGTACATATCGTATATTACCCGTCTCTCCCTATAGCTTACCCCTATTTCTCTCAAAATTTCGAACATTCTGTCCCACTTTCCATTGTTGAACGCCTTTTACAGGTCAACAAATCCTATGAACGCCTCTTCATTTTTCTTTAATCCCACTTCCATTATCAACCACAACGTCAAATTTGCCTCTCTGGTTACTTTACCTTTCCTAAAGCCAAACTGATCATCTAACACATCCTCAATTTTCTTTTCCATTATTCTGTTTATTATTAGCAACTTGGATGCAATGGCTGTTAAGATGGTTGTGCGATAATTCACGAACTTGTCGGCTCCTGCAACCTTCGGAATTGTGTGGATGATGTTTTTTCGAAAGTCAGATGGTATGTCGCCAGACTCATACATTCTAAACATCAACTTGAATAGTAAGTTTGTTGCCATTTCCAACAATGATTTTATAAATTATGATGGAATTTTATCTATCCATTCCGATTTATTTGATCTTAAGTCCTCCAAAGCTCTTAAATTCTGATTCAAATACTGCATACCCATCTCTTCTAAATCGACTCTTGTTTCTTCTTCTTCTATCATATCATTCAGATCTGCCCCCTCATGAAGGCCTTAAATGTACAGGGTGATTATAATCAAAGATAAACTTTCAAAACGCTGTAGAAATAACACCACTGGTCAGAATGACGTCAAATTGGAACGGAATATTATCGGAGAAGGGGGAAAAGGTATGGCAGAAGGAAAAAAATAGTTTGAAAATTTATCAATATATGACGCTGTATGTAACAATTTGTCCATTATATTTGGACTGTTGAGCTCCGTGGCCGTGGATAGTGATATTTCACTGTAAAAATACAGTAACCAGCCACTTTTTAATGCGTTTTATTTATGCCAATATGCATTTCAGGTTTGCACCCATCTTCAGCTGGCAAATTACATGGATCTTCAGTTACTACAGTAGTACAATCTCGACAGCAGTTTGGATGCTGCAGCAGGCATTCTCCTCTCCTTGTTTTTTCTTGGCTTTTCTTCTTTTTTGTAACAACACAAACACTTTTTATCACATATTTTACACAGGAGCACTGCGTTATTCGCCATACATGGCGTTAAGTTAAGTGACCACCTTCACATAATGCGTCGTTGGCACCCAGCTGTGCGACAGACACCCGAAAAAAAAAAAGCCATTAGTGTGTGCATTTCAGAGGCACAGGTAGAAAAAGAAAATGAAGCCATTATCGTCGCTATTGACATTTCTTTGTCGAAAGCATCGCAAAATATATGATTATACTGTGGAGCTCTTCATTTATGAAATTTACTCAAGTACCAAATGAAATGATGAGAAACATTTTACATCTGTTGTCTTTCTAGTTGAGAGATTGCTCAATTTGTTTAATATCTAGTTTCTAGCTGCCCTGCAGCATTGGTTAAAATAAAATTTAATAGATGTACTAATATAAATATTTTATGCCTACAGATCCAGTAAATAACCATTTTAAAATCTACTTAAAAAAACGAGGGAGTACAAAAAGACATTTCCCTTCACAGGAATTGCATACATAATTTTTGTCAATGACTGGGTAACTTATTTAGTAATGTAAGTTAAGGTGATGCATCACCCTAGTGTTAAGAAGTGACATAGGTATTAAACATGGCCATTTTTACTGTAATATTTTTTTGCTGGAGCTTTGTGATGTTTAGATATAAGTTATTTCTGTTGCTGCTGCTGTTTGCCAGGCATAGCGCTACTAAATTTCACTTTGTATTACTCTGTTAAGCTAGTTTAACTACTGATTTATTTTTCTTGTTGCTGCACATTGGCTCATATTAGTTGTAATGTTGCATTGCTTGGTAATTTAGATTTACTGTAGCGTGCTTTGCAATTTCCCATTTTTTTGTCCTTGCTGTTTGTGTTAATTTGTTATGTGCTGCTGCATTGCCTCGTCCCTTGGTATATATATCTGAGCTCAGTAGATTTAAGTTAGCTTAAGAGGGGGTAGACTATATAAGAGAATGAGTTGCAATGAATTGGAAGAAATGCATTGAGAAGTTATACGAAAAAAGTACAGAAAGCAGGTATAGATAGGACTTTTGGGAATAATGATGAACCAAGGGTTATCTCCATGCAAAATACTGCAGTAAAACAAACCCTGTCCTTTCCTTTTGTGTATCCCAATATGTGTTCGTGTACCCTTGTGTATTTGTTTTCTTCCTGTCTCTGTGTACTGTTTCATAGAATTTTTTCTTCTTCTAATAGTAAGCTACATTCGCTATGATGAGGAACACTGTTATTCTCAAATATAATTGGCATTAATAATATGTTATTTACCTTGTAAATATGCTTAGACATTATTTATTCAGTTTTGTTTTAATGCTCATGTGTAAAGTTGATGTTTCAAATGTTATTATGATCTTTTATGTATGTACTCATGTCATAATTCCTGTAACACTGATGTATATGTTATTTCTATTCTTTTGTAAAGCTTGTACTACAAATGTTATCTGTATTGTTATGTTCTTTAATGATGTATTTTGTACCTTTGTAATTGTCTTCTTATGTTATAAAATTGTAATTGACACCAGTTCATCAAATTAAGTAACTTGTAAGTTACATTTCACTGCACACCTTTCTGTTGGTCATAGTATATGGACAATATGTGAGAAGTAGGGACTGTTAGTGCTTGCACGTGTGCTAAGAATTCAGCAAGGGACTGGATAACAGCATTGCTGGTTCTAAGGACAATTCCAAAAACTTTGTGAGTGCACAAGTGGTGGTTATGGACTTGCTATATTATCCGCAAGACTCTTCAATGGTGATGTGCACCTGCACAGTCACAACTGATGGCTGCTGGCCATCTCTACAAGGACTACAGTGGGTCTGCATCTTTGATGACCCACCAATACCATTATTTCTACAAGGACTGCAGTGGGTCTGCACCTCTGGTGGCCCACCAATACCGTAATCTCTACCAAGACTACAGTGGCTCTGCTCTGTGATGACCTACCTACCAATATTATTCAAAACGTCGAATGACTGCTGTGGGTTTGCTCTGTTGTGGCCCATTACCTGTCAGCATGTCAAGAGTCAGCACTGTCTTTCCGTTGGAAGGACAACACTACTTCTTCAAGACTGCATGGAAATCCACTACTTCCGTGTGCATTGTCTTTTACTGCTCAGACTTTGAGAAAAGAAACGGCAGTTTTACTGTGATGAATGATCAGAACTGTCTTTATGGACTGTGAGAAAATTTTAGCTTTTGACCAACATTGTATCAATACGTGTGTGATTTGATTTCTTTGTTACTGTAATTGTGAAAAAAATTTTTCAAATCTGTATTGGCCAGTGCCCAAAAGATTTGTAAATTTTTTTGTGGGGAGCATGGGGGCTATGTAAGTAGGCTGTTTAGGTTTTCTTATTGGCAACGTTACGTAGCGCTCTACATGAAAATCACTGGCTGTGCTGTGTGCAGTCTGTGGCTAGTTTGCATTGTTGTCTGCCATTGTAGTGTTGGGCAGCTGGATGTGAACAGCGCGTAGCGTTGCGCTGTTGGAGGTGAGCCCCCAGCAGTGGTGGATGTGGGGAGAGAAATGGCGGAGATTTGAAATTTGTAAGACTGGATGGCATGAACTGCTGTATATATTATGATTATTAAGGTAAATACATTGTTTGTTCTCTATCAAAATTTTCATTTACTAACTATGCCTATCAGTAGTTAGTGCCTTCAGTAGTTTGAATTTTTTATTTAGCTGGCAGTAGTGGCGCTCGCTGTATTGCAGTAGTTCGAGTAACCAAGATTTTTGGTGAGGTACGCGATTTGTGAAAGTTATAGGTTAATGTTAGTCAGGGCCATTCTTTTGTAGGGATTTCTGAAAGTCAGATTGCGTTGCGCTAAAAATATTGTGCGTCAGTTTAAGCTCAGTCCTGTACAATTGTTCTAAGCTGAAAGTCAGATTGCGTTGCGCTAAAAATATTGTGTGTCAGTTTAAGCTCAGTCCTGTACAATTGTTCTAAGGGGACGTTTCAATGGGCAACGGAAAATCGACATGCAAATCAGCCAATACCACTTCATCCTGAAAAGGTCACTGTGTGGTGCGGGTTTACGACATCATTTACCATGGGACCATATTTTTTTCGAAGAGACAGCTGCTTCCGGTCCTGTTACCGGTACCGTCACTGGTAAGTGCTAGGAGTGTTTTTGCGCAACTGCATTGTTTCAGCTCTTCAACAGCATAAATGTGTGGATGGGATCATTTTTATGCAAGATGGCACACCTCCGAACATTACAAATCCAGTTAATCAGCTGTTGAAGCGCCATTTCGGAAATGCCTGACTTATCAGCTGCCATTTCCCTACAGCGTGGCCATTCCGGTCACCTGTGATCTTAATTCGTGTGACTTCTGGCTGTTGGGCTATCTGACAGGTGTTGTGTTCAGTGTTCCGATTGCAAACTTAGCTCCACTGAAGGCACGCATTGCGAAACACATTCTGAACGTGACCCCAGAAACATTTCGATCAGTTGTGGAACATGCTGTTTCTCGATTTCAACTGAACACGTTTTGCGCTAGTCACACGGAAATTAATAATCGGATTTGATTTTGATTGATGCTTTTTATGCGGCTTTTGGCCTCAGGACAATTAAAATCCGATGTGATTGATGCTCTTTTATGCAGTTTTTGGCCACAGGACTGTTTTGGCGTATCGGGACTGTTCTGGCGTAACCACAAGCGCCAGAATGAATAGGAAGAACCCAAGACCAGAAGACCAGAAAAGGCGGCAAGGAAACTTCAGTCAACAGCCCGCCCACAAGGACCTCGCCGCGCCAGGAACGACCTCTGCAAGAAGTGCATATAAAAGCCGCTTCTGCAAGCCTCGGGCGCTCAGATCGTCTCAGCATTCGGCCATTAGTAGACAGTATAGGCACAGTTGTAGATTGGCATTCGTAGATCAGTTATCAGTGACGTTTGTCAACTTACAGGAACATTGTGTACAGCAAGAAATCGGACTTACGTTGTATGTCACCCATCGTTTGCGACACTTTTGTAAATACATGTTAAATATTGTCAATTTGATTTATAGAAATAAAACTATTAATGTTATTTGCTTGATCAGTTGTATAGCACTCCGAGAACGCAGCACCCTTAGGCACCCTTTACACAAGACGAGTGGGTAAAACCCAACAACTGGCCACGAGGTGTTACAAACAAACCCAGTGCCCAATGGGCACATTTTTTTTCTTTTTTTGTTGCTAGCACCTTAATTTTCTCTTGTCTTTCCTTTGCAGGGGCATATATTGCTTTAACAGTTTCTTGTCGTTTTTGCTAATCGGTGTTTTCAGGTGGACGTTGCAGAAAATTTCTTCGATTTTGACATCCTTTAGACTGACTGCCTTGTCTCTTTATTACATTTGTGTCTTCCAACATGGCCACCCTACCTGTTCAGTCCCCTGCACGTGCGCCGCAAGCGTCAGCTGCCACACACAAAATGCAGATGTTTGGTTTCAGACGCAGCAGATTTCTGCACTACTCAACAAGGTGCAGCAGCTACAGGCCAACGCTGCGCGCCTGACAGAACAAGCACCGCCTACTGCAGTTGCTATTCCACCTTTTCGACAGTTTCGTGAGCAAGAAAATGAATGGCTTGAGTGGTTATCACATTTTCTAACTCACAACGTCCCAGGTACTGTGAAACTTCCATATCTATGACCCACGGTTGTTCAGTATAATACAAAAACTGTTTCCTAACGCCACTCCGAGTGAACTGTCGTACGCCTAAGTGCTAGGCTCACTAACAAACAATTATGACCAACAAGTGAATGTGGTAGCAGCTAGGTACCAATTCTTTACTTGGAAAAAGCTGGTAGAACAAACTTATCGCGAGTGGGTCACAGATTTTCGGGGTATGGCAATGAAACGTAAATTCAAATGTGATTGCGGTGCTTTATATTCAGATATTATGTTGCGTGATGCGATCGTATACAACGTACCTGATGTCAACCTTGGAGAACAAATTTTGAAATCGATCCATCACATCAGTAGGTAGTGAAAATAGTAGATCAGTACGATTCTGGTGCCTTGTCAGCTCATACACATTTGAGCAGCCTGCTGTTTGTCAAGTTGAGTACCTGAGTTGCGATCGACCCATTCTGCACCTGCAGCGTGCGCTAGCCAAGCCGAGTAAACAACGTTCCACGCCGCATAAGCAGTTCGCTAAACGGGTCGGCTACGCAGGCGAATAGAAGGAAGTCATGCCCTAGGTGTTATTCACAGCAGAATCGCCAAGAATGCCCCTTCCGATGGGCTCAGTGTTATGCCTGTGGTAGGAAAGGACATCTGCAAAATGTATGTTTGCAGCAAACATAAGAATTCGGCCCAGTCACAGAAACTTAGTCACAATGCCCATGTCATTAATGCAGTATGTTCCAAGTTGGTTGGTTGGTTGGTTTGGGGAAGGAGACCAGACAGCGTGGTCATCGGTCTCATTGGATTAGGGAAGGAAGTCGGCCGTGCCCTTTCAGAGGAACCATCCCGGCATTTGCCTGGAATGATTTAGGGAAATCACAGAAAACCTAAATCAGGATGGCCGGACGCGGGATTGAACCGTCGTCTTCCCGAATGCGAGTCCAGTGTCTAACCACTGCGCCACCTCGCTCGGTATGTTCCAAGTCTGCAACTAGCAAGCGTGCAGTTTCGACTAGCAAGCGTGCAGTTTCGTCAGTGATACGTCAGTCAAACAAACGTTTTGTTCAATTACGTATCTGTGGGTAATGTATAAAATTTCAGTTGGACATGGGTGCCTCTGTCACATTGCTAAATCGTCACAAATACTGTCATGAACTTCTATATACATTATGACTATTAAGGTAAATACATTGTTTGTTCTCAATTAAAATCTTTCATTTGCTAACTATGCCTATCAGTAGTTAGTGCCTTCCGTAGTTTGAATCTTTTATTTAGCTGGCAGTAGTGGCGCTCGCTGTATTGCAGTAGTTCGAGTAATGAAGATTTTTGTAAGTGATTTGTGAAACGTATAGGTTATGTTAGTCAGGGCCATTCTTTTGTAGGGATTTTTGAAAGTCAGATTGCATTGCGCTAAAAATATTGTGTGTCAGTTTAAGCACAGTCATGTATAATTTTTCAAAGGGGACGTTTCAATATGAGCCGTTAGCCACCCCCCCCCCCCCCCCCCCCCCCCCCCACGCCTGTCTAAAACTAGAAAGCAACTGACGGCCTATACTGGACAAGACATTCCTGTTCTCGGAACATTTACTTTGCCTGCCATGTATCGCTCGCATACGAGAACAGTGACTTTTAAAGTGCTACAGTCACGCGAGTGTGAGAACGTATTTGGTCTTGATTGTTTTGATTTGCTTGGCATTAACATCCAGGACAATGTCTTGTCAGTGTCTGCATTCAATGCAAATGACAGTGTAGCTAGTTTGCTAAAAGAATTCCCGGTACTCTTTTTTTCTGAAGGTTTAAGCAAGGCTAACAATTTTGTTGCACACATTACTCTGAAAGAAAATACTCAGCCGAAATTTTTCGAGGCCAGAACTGTTCCTATTGCATTACGGGACAAAGTCGCTGCTGCACTTAAAGCATTGCAAGGTAATAGAGTTATAGCGCTCATATCAGCAAGTCAGTGGGCAAGGGCATTGGTTTCGCTCCCCAAACCTTTAAGTCACATGCACCTCAGTCTTGACGTTAAGTCTACTGTCTACCCACAAACTGTCATTGATACTTATCTATTGCCACGCTCAGAGGATATCATGGATAAATGTGGTGCTGGACGCTACTTTTCAAAAACTAATTTGCGCGACGCCTATCTTCAAATACCGCTCGATGAAGAATCTCAAAAAGTGTGTGTAGTAAATACTCACTTGCCCGCCCGGTTAGCCGAGCGGTCCAACGCACGGCTTTCCGGAGCGGGAAAGAGCGCCTGGTCCCCAGCACGAATCCGCCCGGCGGACTTATGTCGAGGTCCGGTGAGCCGGCCAGTCTGTGGATGGTTTTTAGGAGGTTTTCCATCTGCCTCGGCGAATTCCCCTTAACCCACCTCAGCTAGACTATGTCGGCGATTGCTGCGCAAACAAATTCTCCACGTACGCGTTCACCACCATTACTCTACCACGCAAACATAGGGGTTACACTCGTATGGTGTGAGACGTTCCCTGGTGGGGAGGGAGGGGGGAGGGAGGGGGGAGGGGGGGTTTCACCGGGGGCCGAACCCCACAATAACCCTAAGTTCTGTGTGGGGCGGCAGAGGGGTGAAGTGGACTGCGGTAGTCGTCGTGGGGTTGGTGGACCACTGCGGCTGCGGCGGGTTCGGAGCCTCTCCGTCGTTTCTAGGTCCCCGGTTAACATACAACATACGAATACTCATTTGGACTTGTTTAAATATTAACGTTTGCCTTTTGGCTGTGCTTCTGCACCCGCCATTTTTCAACAGTATTTGGAACAGCTGACTGCACAAGTGCCAAACTGTTCAAACTATTTGGAAGACATTATCGTAGCAGGTCGCAAACTTGAAGTACATATTGAAAATTTAGGTGCTTTGTTTCGTGTGTTATCTGATGCAGGCCTAAAGTGTAGACTGAAAAAGTGTGATTTTTTTAAAACCTGAGTTGGAGCATCTTGGTCGTGTCATAGACAGTCGAGGTGTGCATCCTCTGCAGTCGCATTTGTCATCCATAATAGACTTGCTAGTTCCTCGCAGTATCACAGAATTGCGCTCAGTTTTGGGGGAAATGAACTATTATATTCGGTTCATACCGAATGCTGCACAAACCGCAGCTCAATTGCATCGCTTACGTCGCAAGAATGTCTCCTTGTTTTGGACAGATGAGTGCCAACTAGCTTTTCAAAAACTTAAAGAAGCATTGCTCAGCGATCGATGCTTAGTTCACTTTGATCCTGAAAAACAAGTTGTATTGCATGTTGACTCTTCCTTTTACAGAATCGTGCAGGTCTTTCGCACAGAATTGGTGATAAAGACAGACAACTTTCGCATCACAAGTGTTATCCAAACCAAAGTGTAACTATTCAAAAATTGAAAAAGAGGAATTTGCTATTGTGTATGATGCCACCAAATTCCTCCACTATTTGTATGGTAGAAAATTCTAGTTAGTAACGGATCACAAGCCCTTGCAGTCCTCGTTTCATCCGACGAAAGCGGTTACTGTACGAACCGCCCAAAAATTGCAAAGATAGGCTTTGTTCTTGTTTCAATACCAGTACGAGATAATGTATCGTCAGACAGCTAAACAAGGTAATGCGGACGCACTTTCACGCATTCCGATTAGCCCTGATACAGACTTGTCGTTTCTGCTGCATCTTGTTGCCACATCGATGCTCAGGATTCTTAATTGCTTCAGTCTGTTCCGGTGAACTATAAGAAAATAGTACAGGCTACGGAAGCTGATCCAGATTTGTACATTTTGCTCAACTACGTTCGCACGTCTTGGCCTCACTCATTGCATACCATAAAGAACTCTGTAGTGCGCCGACACTTTGCACGTCGGAATAGCCTCGCTGTACAGAAAGGTGCAGTTCTTGTTCAAAATGACAGTGGACAGTCACATGCGTTGATCCGTAAAGCTTTGCAAAACGAAGTGTTGCAGTTGCTTCACCAAGGACACTGTGGGATTGTTCGTACGAAACAGTTTGCACCTCAGCACTGTACTTGGCAGGGTATGGACGCCGAAATATAACAAATGACGTCACAGTGCCACGCATGTGTGGAAAAGCAGTCCGCTCCGCCACAAAAATTCTCTGCTTGGCCTAAGTCTCAATCGTCAGGGCAACGTGTGCAGATGGACTTTGCAGGACGTTTTTGGAACACCTGTTGATTGATTGTGGTTGACTCGTACAGCAAGTTTCCTTTTCAGAATGAGATTTTCACTCTGCAGCGGAGTGTGCGCTGATATGAAACTCCCTGACATTAAAACTGTGTGCGGACCGAGACTCGAGCTCGGGACCTTTGCCTTTCGCGGGCAAGTGATCTATCAACTGAGCTACCCAAGCACGACTCACACCCCGTCCTCACAGCTTTACTTCACTATTAAGTTATCATGCTTAAAACACTATCAATTGCAATATTTTGTAACTACTTTTTTTCTTCTGCCATACGTTTTCCCCCTTCTCCGATAATATTTCGTTGTAATTTGACGTCATTCCGACCACTGGTATTATTTCTACAGCGGTTAGTAAGTTTAACTTCAACTATAATCACCCTGTACTCAGTCCACTTCTCCGCTGTCTCCTCTGCAGTCAAAAGCCGAATTCCCGTTGCACACTTAATGTTACCACTGTTGCTTTTAATTTCAGCAAAGGTTGTTTTAACTTTCCTATATGATGAGTCAGTCCATACGACAAATATTCCTTTCTCGATTTCTTCACTTTTTTAATGCAACCACTTTGTCTTAGGTTCCGTACACTTACTATTTCTTTCATTCCTCAGCGACTTGTATTTCTGTGTTCCTGAATTACCTTGAACATTTTTGTTCAAATGGTTCAAATGGCTCTGAGCACTATGGGACTTAACATCTGTGGTCATCAGTACCCTAGAACTTAGAACTACTTAAACCTACCTAACCTAAGGACATCACACACACCCATGCCCGAACCTGCGACCGTAGCAGTCCGGACTGCGAGAACATTTTTGTATTTCATGTGTTACCCATGGTTTCTTCACAGTTACCTTCTTTGTACCTATGTTTTTCTTTCCAACATCCGTGATTGCCCTTTTTAGAGATCTGGAGTCCTCTTCAACTGTACTGCCTACTGAGCTATTCCTTATTGCTGTTATCTATAGCCTTAGGTAACTTCAAGAGTTTCTCGTCATTCCTTTGTACTTCCGTATACAACTTCTTTGCATATTGATTCTTCATGACTACGCTCTTGATCTTGAGCCTATTCTTCATCAATAGTGCTTTGTGATCTGAATATATATCTGCTCCTGGCTACGTCTTAGAATCTAATATCTGATTTCGGAATCTCTGTCTTACAATGGTGAAATCTAACTGGAATCTTCCTGTATCATCCGGCCTCTTCAAAGTATACCTCCTCTTCTGGTGATTCTTGAACAGAGTATTCGTGGTCTAGGGGTAACGTCGTTAATTAGTAACCAAACAGTCAGTGAGCCTGGGTTCAAAATCTACCGCCATTTAAATTTTGATTAATAATCAGCATTGGCGGCCAAAGACTTCCAGCATAAGAAATCACCCTCATTCAGCCAATGGCCTCGTCAAAGAGGGTGGAGGAGCAGACACAGGGTCAGGAAATTCTCTTCTGATGGGAAGCTGTCCTTTAAGGCTGAAGAATCAGCAATTATCAACGGCACGTGGATGCAGAAGGCAATGGAAGCCACTGCATTAAATACACATAAAGTTTATCCACAGGACATACGGCCTGTAACTCGAAAAGTGTCATGAGGATCTCTCCAGTGGCAAAAGATTCCGGCCACAATTCGAATCTCTCGGAGGTGACCATGAGAAAAAGTTTGAATAACCAATGAAACGTAACAGTCTAAGAGTTGGGGAGTGGAATGTTAGAAGCTTGAACGTGGTAGGGAATCGAGAAAATCTGAAAATGGAAATGCAAAGGGTCAATCTAGATATAGTAGGGATCAGTGAAGTGAAATAGAAAGAAGACATAGATTTCTGGTTGCAAGAGTAAAGAGCGATGTCAAGAGCAGCAGAAAATGGTATAATGGCAGTAGGTTTCCTTATGAGTAGGAAGGTAGGGCAGAGAGTACGTTACTGTGAACACTTCAGTGATAGGGTTGTTCGTACCAGAATCGACGGCAGTTGAGGTATACATGCCGACGTTGCAAGCTGAAGACGAGGGGCCAGAGAAAATATATAATACTGAGAAGGTAATACAGTACATAAAGGGAAATGAAAATCTAATAGTCATGTAATGCAGTTGTAGGGGAAGGAGTAGAAGAAAATGTTATAGGCTAATATGGATTTGGGAAAAGGAATGAGAGAGGAAAAAGGCTAATTGAGTCCTGTAATAAATTTCATCTAGTAACAGAGAATACTCTGTTCAAGAAATAACTCTTTCAGGAATATTATTCCTAATTTCTAAGGCTTGTTAGTCTTTAATTACCCTAATTGTTATGTGGTAATAATGCTTTGTCATACCTGGAGGGTGTGACATTACAAGATCCATTACAGACATCTTCATCAGGTTTCCATAAGTATTTGTAAATAACCAAAAATGTGACCAAAGGTGACAAGGTCAAATCAAACTTCCTGGCAGATTAAAACTGTGTGCCGGACCGAGACTCGAACTCGGGACCTTTGCCTTTCGCGGGCAAGTGCTCTACCAACTGAGCTACCCAAGCACGACTCACGCCACGTCCTCACAGCTTTACTTCTGCCAGTACCTCGTCTGCTACCTTCCAAACAAGGTCAATATCAGTTGTTTAGTTTCTCAAAGATTCAAACATTACATTTCGATCACTATGATGAAATTCCCTACAAGGTAATGGGGTTTTCTTTTGTGTTGTCAGCCCTTTCATTTGCTCTGACTCTATTGGACTTGGAAACATCTGTGTGTGAAAAACGTGTCATGACTGAAGAGGACCTGACTGCCATACAGTGAGGGTTGACTGTATTTAAGACACTGGTCTCACTCAGGGGGACGTTGGTGTAAAGCTGTCATCTGGACATCCTAATTTAGGTTTTCTTTCACTTCCCTAATTGGGGTTGCCGCAGCTGTGTGGAGTGACATTTCTGTGCAGCCGGGGGCTCTTGCTGGGTTAGAAGTTGGCTGATTGTTTGCGGATTAGCGAAGCCAGTGATGAACTAATCCGTACCTTTGCCCAGGATGTAGGTTAGGTTGGAGAGTGACAGTTTGGTTGAGGGTTAGTGAAGTGATTGTACCTGAAATGTCTTGGGTTTGGCAGGAATGTCAGCACATTCCATCTTTGCACAAGCGTCACTCCCTTCAACTGTCAAGCCGCCCAACTGCCACAGACTCTCCTAAAATGCCTCAAGTGAGTGCCAAAATGGTTTTTTTGAAGAGGACAACCAATTTAATTCCATAATCTTCCCCCACGCCTTCTTTGTTGAGGGGCAATGAAGCCCTTATCTTCTTTGTTTCCTTTCTTCTCGCTGCCTGTGACAATCTTCACAGTTCTCCGATATTGCCTGAATGACAAGAAAAAAACCGTGCAGCAGCGCATTGTCTCAGTAACAATAGAGTGTGCCACTTTCAACAACTGTCATGAATGCAGCACAAATCAAATATAAATGACATATGTATGGAAATGTGTCTAGTTGTATTTTTATCATCAGCAGACAAATAGTGTATTTGAAATGTTCACTTTTTCAGTTGTACCTTCCGACTTAGTGCTTTCTGATTCCAGGTTTGCAACTGAAATAAGATTGATTTGCCTTTCTCTATATTTATTGAAGTTGCGCGTCCTAATTACAAAACAAAAACCGCTGACATACCAGAAATAAACATGACAGATGACAATAGAATGCGACATAAAGAGACAAAAAGTGAGACCTTGAGTTTTGGGATGTGGGGTGAGAAATCTAATGCAGGATATTCTGCAAGCAGTAAGTCGTAAGATGTAACTACAGCTCCTCTCAAATAAAGATGTCAAAACATGTACTTGTCGAATATATGAATGTTGCAAGCAGACATTGCTCAATGAGAGACATATTGCTGGAGGCCTTACCATATAAGACAACTGCTACCCACTGTCGCATGTCCCTTATTTACATGCGGGTACACATCTACAGGTCATTTATTGGTATACACATCCGCCAATATTAAAATATTATAAAGACCTTCAATATGTTCAGTACTCCAGAGCTCTCAAAGTAGACTTGCACCTGAAATGAATTTTTGGCTACTGAAGTCAGGCCTGGTAATTTAAATTCCATTTACTACGAACATACAGACGGATCGTGATCTCATTTCAATACAACATATCCTGGAATATGTTTGATATGTTCCATAAGCTATACTTTCTTGTTGTAACTACCGAAATTAATTTTATTAATTTTTCTGCGGAATGTTTCCGCAATTTAAGGAATTCAAAGAAATTTTTAACTCGTGTCACTAAAAAGTGATTCCCGCGAAATGTTTCTAATTTAGGTAGTTTAACTGATGCATATTACTTCCCTGTAGTAGTAAATCAAGTCAGTGTGCTTTGCGTCTCAATGTAATGAATGTTGAAACGTGTAAATGAGGTACTGAAAAAGTAGCTGATTTAATGCTATACATTATGAAACACGTCTTTTCTCCGCCGATTTGTTTCATTCCTACATTAAAATGACGTTGCCCCGTCTTATCCAAAAAAGCCCTCAAGGAGACAGGCTGGTATTGATGGTGTTCTATCTCGCACTGCTTTTTGGCCTGGCTGAACGTGTGACATGTCTCACGTGAGGCCCTTTGGTTTGCAGGTGCCAACTGAACACTTTCCACAACAATTGAAATTGAGCTCTGCTTGGTGTGAGGCGCGATTGTTGTACTTAACTTGATTCTGCTCGAGCACACAGACGCTGGTTGCTGTTCCACATTTGTTTCATATCTGGTGGTTAGATCATTACAAGCTGTTGGTTTAAGATATCTATTGCAAATGTAATGGCTGCATTAATGCAAGACGTATTTTTTTTTATATGTTGCAATTAGGCACGTCAGTCTATCGCTCTTACTTGGTATCCTGATTAACAAGGAACGTAAATCTTCGTAGACGAATCAGAGTCATGTGTTCACGTCAGTCGATCTGTCAGTGCCTTGTATTATCATCCACAATGATGGTGTTCAGCAAAAATACCTCTCATTCCCTAATGACATCAGTATTGTTTGTATGTTTTGTGTCTCCTACAAGGGAATCTATTTCTTTTGCACTTAGTTTGAATTTAGATGTTAATTAATGGCATTCAGTGTGCATCTGCTTATTCTGTTAAATGAGTGGTGTTCTAATAGAGCAAGCTGTTAATACATTTGTTACCTAGAGACATTTTTCTAAATTATCCTTTGTTTTCTGTACACATTGACGGTCTACAACAGAATATACTATGAAGTATGTTTCTTGCCGTCTTTATCTGCACAAGTGCACAAAAATATTTTACGCATTATTGTTATATATTACGACATTTTTTCTGCATTTTTACGCAAATACTCTTACAGCAAGTGGTAAAGGATATTATAACGGGTAAAAATCGTGTGACAAGTATCACTGGAAAGAAAATATCACAAAATTCGAAGCCACGGGTTGCTTAGACAATCGGCCCCATGGTGGCCGACAACATCGGAAGGCAATTTCTCATCATACGAAAAATGGTTGGCTCTGAGCACTATGGGACTTAACAGCTATGGTCATCAGTCCCCTAGAACTTAGAACTACTTAAACCTAACTAACCTAAGGACATCACACAACACCCAGTCATCACGAGGCAGAGAAAATCCCTGACCCCGCCGTCTCATCATACGTAATGATGGTAAATGCAGTAGTGCAACCAGGAAAGACCACAGGTCAGCTCCACCAAATGCTCAGTTAAAAGTTCTTTCTATGTTTAGAGATTGGTGTTTATGTATTTAACTACGGTTCAAAGTAGTTTTAGATTATACAAACTGCACAAAAATATGCATTGCCCGGACGAGTCTCTACAACACGATCTTCACTACACTACTTACACCCTCTTAGTTCCGCTTATGCCTCCTGTAGCGCTGACTAACCATTTCCTTCAGAGGCTCATGAGTGTGAGTTTTCTGTTGCACTTGCGATATTTAACTGCTGTCGCCACCTTATAGTCAGTTGCCTCTTCACTCGGGCTTCCTGGAGAACTACTGCAATCAGTTGCAAGTATTTAAAACTTTTTGTTTGAGCGGTTAAAATAAATGAAGACAACAATTAGCTTTCAATTATTTAAATGATATGTGAAACATAAACAGGAATCGGAACACGGAGCGAAGAGCAGCTTCTGGTACTATAGAAATAGGAGTGCATGTACAGGGTGTTTCAAAAATGACCGGTATATTTGAAACGGCAATGAAAACTAACGAGCAGCGATAGAAATACACCGTTTGTTGCAATATGCTTGGGACAACAGTACATTTTCAGGCAGACAAACTTTCGAAATTACAGTAGTTACAATTTTCAACGACAGATGGCGCTGCGGTCTGGGAAACTCTATAGTACGATATTTTCCACATATCCACCATGCGTAGCAATAATATGGCGTAGTCTCTGAATGAAATTACCCGAAACCTTTGAGAACGTGTCTGGCGGAATGGCTTCACATGCAGATGAGATGTACTGCTTCAGCTGTTCATTTGTTTCTGGATTCTGGCGGTACACCTGGTCTTTCAAGTGTCCCCACAGAAAGAAGTCACAGGGGTTCATGTCTGGCGAATACGGAGGCCAATCCACGCCGCCTCCTGTATGTTTCGGATAGCCCAAAGCAATCACACGATCATCGAAATATTCATTCAGGAAATTAAAGACGTCGGCCGTGCGATGTGGCCGGGCACCATCTTGCATAAACCACGAGGTGTTCGCAGTGTCGTCTAAGGCAGTTTGTACCACCACAAATTCACGAAGAATGTCCAGATAGCGTGATGTAGTAATCGTTTCGGATCTGAAAAATGGGCCAATGATTCCTTTGGAAGAAATGGCGGCCCAGACCAGTACTTTTTGAGGATGCAGGGACGATGGAACTGCAACAACATGGGGCTTTTCGGTTCCCCATATGCGCCAGTTCTGTTTATTGACGAAGCCGTCCAGGTAAAAATAAGCTTCGTCAGTAAACCAAATGCTGCCCACATGCATATCGCCGTCATCAATCCTGTGCACTATATCGTTAGCGAATGTCTCTCGTGCAGCAATGGTAGCGGCGCTGAGGGGTTGCCGCGTTTGAATTTTGTATGGATAGAGGTGTAAACTCTGGAGCATGAGACGATACGTGGACGTTGGCGTCATTTGGACCGCAGCTGCAACACGGCGAACGGAAACCCGAGGTCACTGTCGGATCATCTGCTGCACTAGCTGTGCGTTGCCCTCTGTGGTTGCCGTACGCGGTCGCCCTACCTTTCCAGCACGTTCATCCGTCACATTCCCAGTCCGTTGAAATTTTTCAAACAGATCCTTTATTGTATCGCTTTTCGGTCCTTTGGTTACATTAAAACTCCGTTGAAAACTTCGTCTTGTTGCAACAACACTGTGTTCTAGGCGGTGGAATTCCAACACCAGAAAAATCCTCTGTTCTAAGGAATAAACCATGTTGTCTACAGCACACGTGCACGTTGTGAACAGCACACGCTTACAGCAGAAAGACGACGTACAGAATGGCGCACCCACAGACTGCGTTGTCTTCTATATCTTTCACATCACTTGCAGCGCCATCTGTTGTTGAAAATTGTAACTACTGTAATTTCGAAAGTTTGTCCGCCTGAAAATGTACTGTTGTCCCAAGCATATTGCAACAAACGGTGTATTTCTATCGCTGCTCGTTTAGTTTTTATTGCCGTTTCAAATATACCGGTCATTTTTAAACACCCTGTATATAGTGCGTGACACCCTATGTAGCTCTCGCATATTGCAACGATGAATCTACCTTTTCTACGATATGCATTGCAGCCAGAAAAGTGTCATTCCGTCCCTAATGGGTAATAAGAGCGACAGAAAACAGTAATAATTGTTACCTCCGACAGTATGTAATGAAAATAAACGAAAATCGTCACAGTGATACTGTCCTTCAACTGCACAGTAATTGCCAATTAACGTACGCAGTCATATACCCGCAGATATCAGCATCGGAGTGCGCTTTTATCTGGAAAGTACTTATTACTGCGGATATAAAGAGTGACACAAAAGTCCGTTAACATTCGAAAATTCAGTACTTCACAGAATAATGTACGTGTATGTAGAGATGTAAACATTGACCCAAGTGTGTGAAATGACATCGATTTCATTGAAATAAAAGAAAATTGCACAAAAAGACCAATTATTTTTAGCAAAGGAGGTGTACTTCATAACACGTGCTGGACCTGTGGTCGTCATTCATCAACGATACCAGTAGTCGAGGGACAATGTTGTGAACAGCACTGCACAACGTATTTGTACGTGTGGTGAGAAATTACCTTCCGATGCTGTCTTTTGGTATCCCTAATGGCCACCATGGGTCGATCGTCTAAGCAACCCGTGTATTCGAACTTTGTGATCATTTTCTTTCCAGTGATACTTGTCCCACGATTTTTACCCGTCAGAATATCCTTCTTATGGCCATAGGATCGTGAAGCTGCTGTAGCGACTTCTCCATTCTGATGGTAAATCTTTATTATCAGTATCGCGATTGCTGACGCATGTCCCCCTCTCTTAGTACAACTCATTTTAAACACGATTCTACTACAGAAATAGGAGTGCATGTTCATAGGGCGTGACACCATAGGTAGCTCTAGCGTATGGCAACGATGAAACTACCTTTTCTGTGGTATGCATTGAGGCAAGGACATGTTGCAGCACACCACCATCTGTTGGCCAGTTTTTGCACTCGGTTTTAGTTTCAATAAAATCCCATGACATTTCAGGCAAGTGTGTCAATTTTTACGTGTCTACTTACATTATTCCGTGAATTAGTGCATTTGTTAACGGACTTGTGGGTCACCCTGTATTTGCATTCACGTAGATATCTACTTACTCATCTTCACTGCTAGTGCCAATTTAAGATCTTTACCATATTACTATTACTGTTTCAGATACAGTAGATAAAAAAGGAGAAACTATGTAAGTGTGTGCGTTTGCACAACTTTGGTAGACAGAAAAGTGGAACGATGGTACGAAGAAAGGCATGAGGAAGACACACACACACACACACACACACACACACACACACACAGAGAGAGAGAGAGAGAGAGAGAGAGAGAGAGAGAGAGAGAGGGGGGGGGTGAAGAGAATTTAAAATAGATGAGGGGAAAGTATCGGGTACGGCACAGAAAGGTAGGAATAAACAGCAGGTCTCCCTCGCCAGCTGCTCAGTTCCAGTCGCTTCCCGCGGGACCTTCACCCCCTTTCCCCCTGACCTCCACCCCCCCTCCACACAGTGGCGTTGACAAATGACGTCTGCAACAGATGTTTGTTCACCCGACCGACCGTGCGTCGTTTGATATCGATTTTCACGACAAGCCGATCGCATTCTCGCAGAGAAACGTTCAATCACTTCAGAGGAGGGGAACGCAAACTGCGGAACACGGCTCTTTGGTTTTAGTTCTGCTACTTACTGCTCACGACCTTCCAATTGTATGCCACCATATCTGTGTAACGCGGCGGTCATTAGATGGAGGTCGCCATTGGTGCAGCTCTCTCAGAAGCCACATAGTTAAAATATCAGTGCGTGTGGTATTTCAGTTGGCAGCTTAAGTGAACGTTGATAGTGTTAGGTCGTAAAATTTCTTAGATGCTTCACTGTGTTTGTTGGAACAATAACTTCGTGTAGAAAATAGACGGGAACTGTACGTTTCTGTCTGTAATAAATCGGGATTTTCATCACGCTGGGGTTTCGCATGAACCCATCCCATGTTGGCAAGTGTTCTAGTTACTTAACCTATCAAAAGAAACCTATACTATTTAAGTTACGGGACAGCTAGAAGACAAGGCAACAAAACGCACATATACTCAAAGAACAATGCATCGAAGGAGCATAAGGTTTCTGCTGAGATAATGGAAGATCATAGGCAAACTGGTGTTTCAAATGGCTTTGAGCACTATGGGACTTAACTTCTGAGGTCATCAGTCCCCTAGAACTTAGAGCTACTTAAACCTAACTAACCTAAGGACATCACACACACCCATGCCCGAGGCAGGATTCGAACCTGCGACCCTAGCGGTCGCGCGGTTACAGACTGTAGCGTCTAGAACCGCTCGGCCGCTCCGTCCGGCCAAACTGATGTTTAATTGATCACAAGTCATCAAATTTCAATAACTGGAAGAGCGATGTTATACCTGCGAATCGACAAACTGTTTTGATTGCTCTGCTACACAAGAGTTGACAAGATAGACTTTAATAATTAATGAGGCATTTATCTTCTGAGTGTCGCTCGAAACGTATTGTCAAGTGCCCTTCTTATCATATTAGAACACCAGACGAAATTTAACATTAGTAAGAGACGGACTTCATTGTGTCCAAAACAAATTTGCAAGCTCAAAATGATACTACATGACCACAGTTCGACTCACTTAGCAGTCATACTTTTAGATTTTGAAAAAGTCTATTACGCCTTGAAAGCATCCTCTTATTAATGAACTATATGAATTGGGTGTAAATAGTAAACTAACTTAAAAAGAATTTTAAAAAATCGTCTAGTGAAAAGGTCATGTGCGAATTTTCCGAAAAGTTTGAAATAAGAACAGGCGTAAGAAAAATGATTGGTTATGCCCACTCTTTTTCAATCCACTGCTGGACAAATTCTCCGAAACGTTGCAGAAAAGAAAAGCAGGAGTAAATATCGGAGCAAAAGTAACATGTGTGTCACCCTTACCGATGATCTAGCAATAAACGTAGAACTGCTACTGAATCCAGATGATCTCTACAGAAATTTTATGCGATCACTACCAAAACTGTCGTCCAAATATTTTACCAGGAAACGCAGCATATCGACTCCGAACACGCGGCAGTGGCTACTACATTACGAAATAAAGAAATATCGCTAATGTTAAACAAGCATCTAAGTGAAATTGTCGCTAACTTCGCCACTGATAAAGTGTAAAACTAAACCCATGCAAAAATGCGTGTAGCCTACACTCTCTTATGGAATATCGATAACAAGAAATAACTATGAATCGAATACCAGCTACGTCTTGCACCCTGCAGTCGTTCTCATAAAAGAAATATACGCATTGATATCATCATTATTAAACATCAACGCAAATGCCATCTATGATGCTCAAAATCTGAAAAGAACGGTATTCCCTAATGGAATGATCTCCATTGCAAGCAGAGTGCGTCTAATATTTTATGGAAATGTTGCACTATTAACCAAGAAAGTCTTCCACATCATGAAAGGCATCGTCGGCCGGGGTGACCGAGCGGTTCTAGGCGCTTTAGTCTGGAACCACGCGGCTGCTGCGGTCGTAGGTTCGAATCCTGTCTCGTGCATGGATGTGTGTGATGTTCTTATCTTAGTTAGGTTTCAGTAGTTCTAAGTCTTGGGCACTCATGACCTCAGATCTTAAGTCCCATACTGCTTAGAGCCATGAAAGGCATGTGAGAAACCGAAGTACAATGGCTTGATGACATGCACAACAATTATATGGAAGGCGCGGTTGATCCAGTGGCATCCACGCTGACTAAACACAGACAGAAGTTCGTGTAACACACTGGCAAAAAGGAGTCAAAAATGAACGAACCCCTAAAAATGACAGATCACTGGGGGCATGCTGAAGAAGTTTTTGGAACATAGCTGTGATAAGAAGGTTTGATAGCTGACTACCTGCGAGTGTGTGAAGAGAACTCAAAAAGTAATTTGAATTTTGTTATTGCGGAAATATATACACATGTAAAGATATTTTACTATGGAGGGAAGAGTATTCAACCTTGTAATTTTTTTTTCAGATTTTCGTCTCTATGCAGTCTAGTTTTCTTACTCCATTATGAAGTGATAGCATGAACTTCGTGTTTGTTTCAATCTTATTCGGAAATAACGTCCGCAGCTCGTGGTCTTGCGGTAGCGTTCTCGCTTCCCGCGCACGGGGTCCCGGGTTCGATTCCCAGTGGGGTCAGGGTTTTTCTCTGCCTCGTGATGACTGTGTGTTGTGTGTCTTTCATCATCATTGACTCACAAGTCGCCGAAGTGGCGTAAGCTAAAAAGGACTTGCAATTTCGGCAGCCGAACACCTCGCATGGGATCTCCCGGCCAACAATGCCGTACGATCATTTCATTTCATTTCTGAAATAACAAAAATTACTCCAGAAAAACTAGGTTTTCCCGTGAAAAAATATTACACGTTACAACATGATACTGTACTTACGAAGAAATATTTTAAACAAATTTAAAACTATGAAAATACACAACATCTTGTCAATACTGTATTTAATAATCTGTGTGTTGCATTATTACTCTTCGGCGCTCGAATAATCAATAACTGAAATCAAGTCAAGAAGAAGAAGTATCAGAAGAGAATTACCAGTTAAATACATTTTCGAACAAAAGCTGTAGGCAGCCAACACATATTTCGGTTCTCAAGACAGGGAAATTTGTTAAGACGTTAAAGAAACTCAATTCATATTCAGATACCACGCGACCCATGGATAGAAGACCTACTGTTTCAACGTGCAAGATGGTGCACGATTGAAGTAACTAGTTTTAAAAATACACAGAATTTTAGTCACTACAAACTCTGTATCTGAAGAATAAACAGTATCTTTCAGATAGCTTTAATGTATTATAGAGCAGTTTAGTATGCAGAAATCGTAATATTTACGACGGCTGCGCGAAGAACAACCTCATGTATCACAACAACAAAAACTGCGAAAAATACCGGAAACTGTTTATGGCGGCCCCTAGCCCACATTTCTTCACATGATTCTAAAATCGGTCACCAGACTGAATCACCGACCAGGAAACGTCGTGTGTTTATAGATGCGCTGTCTTCCATTTACAGCACACTTCCCAACATATTAAACCCACAACATTGAAGTATCTCTCACTGAGATGGCTGGACACACATTCGGTAGGAGGACGGTTCAACTCCCAGTCCGGAGACCCAGATTTAGGTCCTCCGAGATTTCCCTAAATCACTTGAAGTCAATGTCTAGATAGCTCCCTTTAATTTTTGGGGTAGACTTGCTCTCCCACCGGTATACTCATCATCTCGTATGACCTCGTCATCGATGTGAAGTGAAATTTTGTTCTGCTTTCTTCCTTTTTTAAAAGTGTTGTTTATGTTCTAAGGGCTCTTTAATGGGTCAAACGTATCAATAATTAGTAACAAATAGAGAAAGAAAAACGAGGATAATGGAATGTAGTCGAATTAAGTCGGGTGATGCTGAGGGAATTAGATTAGGAAATGAGACACTGAAAGTAGTACAGGACTTTTGCTATTTGGGGAGCAAAATAACTGATGATGGTCGAAGTATAGATGGCAATGGCATGGAAAGAGTTTCTGAAGAAGAGAAATTTGTTAACATCGAGTATAGATTTAAGCGTCAGGAAGTCATTTCTGAAAGTATTTGTATGGAGTGTAGCCATTTATGGAAGTGAAACGTGGACTATAAATAGTTTGGACAAGAAGAGAATAGAAGCTTTCGAAATGTGGTGCTACAGAAGAATGCTGAAGATTAGATGTGTAGATCACATAACTAATGAGGAGGTGTTGAATAGAATTGGGGAGATGAGGAGTTTGTGGCACAACTTGAAAAGAAGAAGGGACCGGTTCGTAGGACATGTTCTGAGGCATCAGGGGAGCACAAAGTTAGCATTGGAGGGCAGCGTGGAGGGTAAAAATTGTAGAGGGAGACCAAAAAATGAATACAGTAAGCAGATTCAGAAGGATGTAGGTTGCAATAAGTTTTGGGAGATGAAGAAGCTTGCACAGGATAAAGTAGCATGGAGAGCTGCATCGCACCAGTCTCAGTACTGAAGACAGCAACAACAAGAACAGAGAAAGAAACGTATTTGCTCCAAACATCCATGTTGTAGTCCAAGTGACATGCACAGATATGTGTTGGGCACTGTGCCCAATTACTTTGATAAAAGCAGATATTAAAAAAAAGACATTAAAGACTTTCTTGAATTGAATGTAATGATTACATAAAGTATACTGTTCACACAATAACTATTTAAGAATATTTTACAGACATCGATAGGTTAACAGCATGGCCCATACTGTTCATTGCTCTTAGAGAGCGGTACTCAATGGAAAACTGAAGTAGAAAAATGAACTGATGTTTTGAATGTCTCAACAGAGTCAGCCGTCCTGTTGTCTACATCAATTTTTCGACACACTGCGTGTGAAAAATTGACTACGGTTAGTTTTGGATAAGAACAAAATGATAAATATTCACACCAGAATTTATCTGCATTTTTAAGTGATCATTTTGAATAGTAAAAAAGGAAAAACAGACAATGTAAGCCAAAACATTACCACTACTGCCAGCCGCTAAACGTACGTGCACGTTATGTACTGACTACGCATCTACGAGTCGCTGCTGTAATTTTTAGATCTGATGATGGCTGCAAAACCAAAACTTTTTATCAGTCTTAATAAAGTCTACAAGACGATGACATTTTGTAATCGAATACAAAACATAATGTATTGAGAGTAAAGTGCTGTAAGTATTGGATTTAATATTGTAGTAATATTAGTGGACCACGATAAAAGCAGTAGTTGTAGTAGTAGTAGTAGTAGGAGTAGTAGTAGAATGAACAGTTGTAGTCATTCATGTAACAACAAAACTGCAGTTGTGAAATTTTACATAAAAGTATATCGTGTAAAGCAAACGCACAACTGAAAGCGGTATATAGATACAAACATCGATACAACTGAAGCAGTTGTTACTTTGGTAATCATGTAAAAGAAGTTGAATTCCAATAGGCTCTACACTGACTTTCTCACATGTGGTAAACTTATATACTTGCATCGCAATAAAGAAACCACTGTAATAACAGCTTAATTGTAGCAGAAAGCAATGCATTTATTTAAGTTCTGGAATTAGTTTTATCTTTTATTGAGTTTAAATTTAACGAATTATATGCTTATCACTGGACAATAGTGTTGCCGGAGTGTCAGCTGACATTTTTATTAATAAAACTTTCCAAAAGAAAACTCAGACAACATAGGTACAATAATTTTTGTAGATAAGATATGTCGACTATTCGGTACTCCTATTCAGAGGCAGCGAAGATGGTTGCAAAGCTGAGCACGTAACAGGATATCCAAAAATTAAATTTATTGCACAACTCGAAAAGAACATCGCAATTAACTTCTTAGGTACGACAATAACCAGAAAGATTGGGAAGCGTAATTTTGGAATTTACAGGAAATCAACTTGTTCTGATGCCATTATTAACAAACGTTCATCTTACCCACGACAGCGAGAACCATCATATTTCAGGTCATTAAAAATGTTGAAAACTGCCATTCTTCAGTTGTGAAATTATAAAAGGACCACCAGAAGTTATCACTAATCTGTGATACACGAATTATTTATAAAAATCTAAAAGAAAAAGAACGATAGTTGAACTATACAAGATCAGAAAGGTAAGTCGGCCTCGATGATATACCCCTCTGCTAGTACTCTTCAAGTTTGATATTAAATAAATGGTAAGCTTTTAGTGGACCATGTATACTAAAGCACTGGATAATGCTGGTAGAATGCAAGTGGATTTGTGGTCGGAAGGGTGTTCGGCAGATTCCTCTATCGGCTGATGGTTTTATGAGTTTTTTATGAGTTCCTGCTTTCACAGTTTTGGAAAGATGTTGGAGATAAGACAATGGTTAAAAATGGTTATTTTGGGCAGTAGGGGATCGACGAGAAAATGGATCATTTGCGTTGTTATATTATCGTGTCCTGCGGCTGCCGGACGAATATGCACAACGCACTTCCTCGCAGTGTTAGGGCTTACCGGCTGCAGAAAAAATTCTTCGTTTGTACCAAACACAGATACAATAAGGGAGACGATGATTTGCGCACTTATGCGTTCGTCAAGTAAACATCTCGGCGAGGCGAAATAGTCACTTAGATCTTGAATACAGGGTTATAACAAATGATTGAAGCGATTTCACAGCTCTACAATAACTTTATATTATTTGAGATATTTTCACAATGCTTTGCACACACATACAAAAACTCAAAAGGTTTTTTTAGGCATTCACAAATGTTCGATATGTGCCCCTTTAGTGATTCGGCAGACATCAAGCCGATAATCAAGTTCCTCCCACACTCAGCGCAGCATGTCCCCCATCAATGAGTTAGAAAGCATCTTTGATGCCATCTCGTTGTTCTGGCACGTTTCTTGGTAGAGGAGGTTTAAATACTGAATATTTCACATAAACCCACAGAAAGAAATCGCATGGGGTTCATTCGGGAGAGCGTGGAGGCCATGACATGCATTGCTGATCATGAACTCCACCACGACCGATCCATCGGTTTTCCAATCTCCTGTTTAAGAAATGCCGAACATCATGATGGAAGTGCGGTGGAGCACCATCCTGTTGAAAGATGAAGTCGGCACTGTCGGTCTCCAGTTGTGGCATGAGCCAATTTTCCAGCATATCCAGATACACGTGTCCTGTAACGTTTTTTTCGCAGAAGAAAAAGGAGCCGTAAACTTGAAACCGTGAGATTGCACAAAACACGTTAACTTTTGGTGAATTGCGAATTTGCTGCACGAATGCGTGAGGATTCTCTACCGCCCAGATTCGTACATTGTGTCTGTTCACTTCACCATTTAGAAAAAATGTTGCTTCATCACTGAAAACAAGTTTCGCACTGAACGCATCCTCTTCCATGAGCTGTTGCAACCGCGCCGAAAATTCAAAGCGTTTGACTTTGTCATCGGGTGTCAGGGCGTGTAGCAATTGTAAACGGTAAGGCTTCTGCTTTAGCCTTTTCCGTAAGATTTTCCATACCGTGGGCTGTGGTACGTTTAGCTCCCTGCTTGCTTTATTCGTCGACTTCCACGAGCTACGCGTGAAACTTGCCCGCACGCGTTCAACCGTTTCTTCGCTTACTGCAGGCCGACCCGTTGATTTCCCCTTACAGAGGCATCCAGAAGCTTTAAACTGCGCATACCAACGCCGAATGGAGTTAGCAGTTGGTGGATCTTTGTTGAACTTCGTCCTGAAGTGTCGTTGCACTGCTATGACTGACTGATGTGAGTGCATTTCAAGCACGACATACGCTTTCTCGGCTCCTGTCACCATTTTGTCTCACTGCGCTCTCGTGCGCTCTGGCGGCAGAAACCTGAAGTGCGGCTTCAGCCGAACAAAACTTTATGAGTTTTTCTACGTATCTGTAGTGTGTTGTGACCATATGTCAATGAATGGAGCTACAGTGAATTTATGAAATCGCTTCAATCATTTGTAATAGCCCTGTAGGTACCAGTGGTTCAGCTGGACCTCGTAGATTTTTCCGTAGGAAAGGGGTCTGAAAGTTCTCAGTAAGCGAGTGGGAACACCTGAGATCTGCATTTCTCACAGATTGAATAGCTCGGCTGCGTAGTTGCTTGCGGGTGGGACGGTTATCAGAGATCGGGCTGCCGTTTGTATGCCTTATGTGCTACGTCTCTGGCACTCATAACAATTTTTGACGTGGCTCCGTAAGCCACAGTGCAGGATTTCTCCTTACTCTTACTGCTTTATAGAGTGTTTTCATCTCCATCTACAACTACATCTACGTGACTACTCTGAAAATCACATTCAAGTGCCTGGCAGAGAGTTCATCGGACACCTTCACAATTCTCTATTATTCGAATCTCGTGTAGTGAGCTCTGATTTCCCTTATTTTATCATGGCGATCATTTTTCCCTATGTAGGTCGGTCTCAACAAAATATTTTCGCATTCGGAGGAGAAAGTTGGTGATTGTATTTCGTGAGAAGGTTCCACCGTAATGAAATACACTTTTGTTTTAATGACATCCACCCCAAATCCTGCATCATTTCAGTGAAACTCTCTCCCCTATTTCGCGATAATACAAAACGTGCTGCCTTTCTTTGAACTTTTTGATGTACTCCGTCAATCCTAGCTGGTAAGGATCTTACACCGAGCAGTAGTGTTGTAACAGAGGACCGACAAGCGTAGTGTAGGCAGTCTTCTTAGTAGATCTGTTACATTTTCTAAGTGTCCTGCCAAAAAAACGCAGTCTTTGGATAGCCTTTCCCACAACATTTTCTGTGTGTGCCTTCCAATTTAAGTTGTTCTTAATTGAAATCCCTAGGTATTTAGTTGAATTTACGGCCTTCAAATTTGACTGATTTAGCGTGTAACCGAAGATTAACGAATTCCTTGTAGCACTCATGTGGATGATCTCACACTTTTCGTTATTTAGGATCAACTGCCAATTATCGCACCCTTCAGATATCTTTTGTAAATCGTTCTGCAATTGGTTTTGATCTTCTGATGACTTTACTAATCCATAAACGACATGGTCGTCTGCAAACAACCTAAGACGGCTGCTCAGATTGTCTCACAAATTGTTTATATATGTAATGAACAGCAAAAGGCCTGTAACACTACTTTGGTAACACCATGAATCACTTCTGTTTTACTCGATGACTTTCCGTTTATTACTACGAACTGTGACCTCTATTACAGGAAATCACGAATCCTCTAACATTCTGCGTGGTTTCTGTTGTTCTATGTCGTGTCTCCGTACCACTTTCGCGCAACGACGCTCTGAGCGTGTTCTTTAGGGAATTAACTAGTTTGAACCTGGGACCTGTTGCTGGTAAGGAGACGCCAGACCACACATGACATGTAGAGTTCAGAAGACTTCAGTGAGACTAGCGATGATATAACCAAATACTTAAAGATTTCAGCATCAGCTCCACTGCACTCCCTGTAAAAGAATCTTAATACTAACAAAATTTAGTGGAAGGGGTTCAAGGCTTTCCTATTTTTAGTTAGCTGGTAAAATAACGTCGAAAAAGCAGTTAAGTTTACCACTGGAAATTTTATTCTACTCACAAAACATTGTTTATAAACTGCAGTATTGATAGAAAGAAATGTTTTAATACAGGATGATAAAAACCAACTGCGTTCAACAAAAATGTGAACGAATATTCCCTGAGTGGGTTTCCAAGTTCTACAATGGATCGAAGGATGACCTATGCCATATCACATCTATAATCTAGGTTTAAATTAAGTTTCACAAAAGAGAAAACTATCAAAATCGTCTACAGTGACTCTCAATTATCTTTAATTACCTATCGTAAGTTACAGTGGCTGATGTGGCTTCTCAATAATTATATAACAGAAAAGTCATCGCGTTTCAGATTTTAACTTACGTAGCAAATGTGAATACCATGAGAGTTAATTGACGATCGACACTAGTATTACGTAAAAAGGGGATGTAACAGATGAGACTACTGCAGTTCTGAGTGAAGCCGTATGCACTCAAAAATGCGGCATTGCGTGCGTTCATTACCTTGTCGGTGTTCGTCAGTGGGCGGCGGCCGGCGCAGCTCCATACAGCTCACCGTCTCGGAAGTAACCCCCTCCTAACTTCTCCTTACTACCATTTACCGAAGTTGGTTTAAAAAAAAAAAACTATCTGGCTGTGTTTTCATCTGACCAATCAGGGTCTCAATGTTAACCTTAAGCTCCACCTACAAAAATTCTGTCTATCCAATGAGAAACGTTATAATTTTCGTGGTGGAGCAATGTTTTTAACGTTTGCGACGTAACACAGACGCGAAAATGTCTCACGCTGAAACTTGCGGCTGGTGTGGCCCTTTTAGTGTTATCGTAAGATCTATACTGTTCTTCTGGAGGGCTCTAGCTTTTAACATGGTCTGGGGGTTGGTCCTGGTGGTTAGCTGGCGACGTCTGTCCCTTATCGTAGGGCCTTCTAGCTTAACATGGTTCTGCTCTCGGCTTCTGTTCTCGTTTCTCCCCTCGGAAATACGTCTGTCTCACGGTGGGAAAGTATGACGTGCATTTAGGCATTCTTGTGTTAGTCTGTGGTATTCCATTTGCCCACTCGTTACTCGTATTACTTTGGTTAATTTAATGTCACGATTTATTTGGAGCTATGTGTCATACTACTGGATTTGCTTATCATGTCAGGGTTTTCATGGAAAGTGTTGGAATTGCCTGACACCTTACAACCCAGTCAAAGAAGTGTGACGTTATTCCATAAGCACGCAATTTCACTAAAAGCCGCTTGTATGCTATAGTGACAAAAACCTTCCGGAAATCCAGAATACGGAATCAATGTGAAAACCCTTGTCAATAACACCCAACACTTGTGAAGTGTTTTCACAAGAACGAATTTTTCTAAATCCAAGTTGATTGTGTGTCAATAGACAGTTTTCTTCGAGGTAATTCATAATGTTTGAACACAATTTATGATCTAAAATCTTACTGCATATCGATGTTAATGATGTGGGCCTGTAATTAAGTGGATTACTCCTACTGCCTTTCTTGAATATTGCTGTGACCTGTGCAACTTCCAGTCTTTGGGTATGGATCCTCCGCCGAGCGAACGGCTGTATATGATTACATGAGCATATTCTGAAAGGAATCTGATTGGTATACAGTATGGACCAGAAGACTTGCTTTTACTAAGTGATTTAAGTTGCTTCACTACTCCGAGAATATTTACTTCTACGTTACTCATGCTGGCAGCTGTTCTTGACTCGAATTCTGGAATATTTATTTCGTCTTCTTGTGTGAAGGCATTTCGAAAGGCTGTGTATAAATTATCGTACAAATTATTAATTCTCACTTTGAAATTAGATACTTTATTATTTATGTCGAAGTTATTTCCTACAATTGTCTGCCAAGAAATATCGTAGGCGTCGTTACAAGCCGGTCGCTGTGGCCGAGCGATTCTAGGCGCTTCAGTCCGGAACCGCGCTGCTGGTACGATCGCAAGTTCGAATCCTGCCTTGGGTATGGGCGTGTGTGCTGTTCTTAGGTTAGTTCGGTTTAAGTAGTTCCAAGTCTAGGGGACTGATGACCTCAGATGTTAAGTCCCATAGTGCTTAGAGCCAGTTGAACCAGTCAGTTGCATTCTCAAACATATTGATACGCTTGAGATCTCTAAAAGTTGCCACTTGTGGTTTGGTCTTCGGGCACTGCAACGACTAGGTCATCAATGTTACATCGTGAGCGTACAAGCCAGGTGCAGAGATTTGATTCGTGCTAATTATTCTGTTTAATGAATGACAGTACGCCACAGCATCGAGCAGGTCGAGGAGTATTTAAAATGAGAGAATGTTCGGTGAACTGACTGGTCTGCCCGTTCTCCGAAATAAAATCTCGTCGACTGTGTGTGGGATCCTTTGTGGAGACGAACTGGATCACGTCCACATACTCCAGCGACCGTCCAGCAGTTGTCAGTCACGCTGGTGGCGGCATGGATCGCCCTGCCACAAGGACTCCATACCAAAGTCGGGGGCAGCCAGGGCGCACGCTGCACAGCAATAATTATCGTCCTATTAAGGACGCATGTTCCGCATTTCGTAATGTCCAGCGGGACACCATGAACTGCGGTCAATTCATTTCAATTATTTCCTTTGTTTGAAAGTGCCATTTCCGTTCATTTCATTGCCTACCTCTTTCAATTACCTTCTTAATTGTACGACAGGAATTCTTTCTGTGGATGTTCAAAGTTTCGAGAGCTTCGTTACTTGGCAGTGACACATCATGCGAAAGGTACTTTTGTGTCAAGTGTGACACACCATTGTACACTACTTGATGCTCGCACACCATGGTAATGTCAACCAATTATTGTTTGACACACAGTGATGTGTCATCATGCAGCTATTTGTGTCTTATTTGTGGTGACGAAGAAAACCAACTGACGTCGGTGGTAGCAACATTCCTGTATTTCAGATAATCCAGTGTATTTACATATTTATCTTTTCCGTGCCCGGCCACTCCTAAAACTCCCGAAACGTTGTTAATAATACATAGAGGGACATTAAGACAGTTGTCTTAATGCTTCAATCTTGTACATAGCTCCCCTTCCCCGCCCACTGCTCCCTAACCGTACTTGAGTAGAACGCAAAGAACGTTCATACAATGGTGTGAAAATGTCAGAATGTTATTTAAGTCGCGCTTCACATTAGCTTGAATGTTAGTTATGTCGTCAAAGCATCGACAGTCCGTGTGAATTTCTGCACTCTGTCGTTTTGTGGTAAGTTCCTATTGATAATATCAAGCCTCGCGATGATTTTTTTCCAGGTAAGAATTGTCCCTGTCTTACATTTCAATCAGTCGTGGCAGGAGTCTGAAACCTGACACTTCATAAAAGAAAGTGTCATGCTTCAATTGGAGGTAATGTAATGTTATTTGTGGCCACTGCTTTTTTTAAAAACTAATTTGTGCCTGATTTGATTCTAAGAAGCTCAGTAATGTATGTAAATACAGTAAATGTAAATGTGATTCAAAAAGTACTTGAAGTGAAGTGAAGCACAGCTGGACAGCAAGAATTTAGCGCGCAATCCCCGCAACGATAGTAGTTGTGAATCTTTGAGTATGGACTCTAAAACAAAGACAACTGATTTATTAAAAAAAAGAGAGAACTGTTAATCTGTATCTTGTGGAAAGAGGGCGTGTTGCTAGGCCGTCGCTCAGAACGTGTCGTTACATTTAATAAAAATTGATATTTTAGAGTAAAGTATGTGTAAGAGTTGCCAATCATTTATGTATACAAATTGTCTGGAAGTGGAAAATAGAAATATCTTGATTTTGGAAAAGGAGGTGAACTTCATTGCCGTCACCGTCTACCAATCGACAGAATTGTAAGTGTACAAAGTTCACTAAAATACAGGAAAGAAATGCGTTCTCTATAGTTTTCATTCAATAAGTAACAACCTCTCTTAATTTCTTAATTACAGTAATTGGATTATGTTCTTGTACAATAGTACGGTGGTGAACTCCACTGACCAATTTTGATGTAGCAGGACGTGTAGTTTTAAGGAAGTTTGCGTGCCAAGCAATCTCCTTTTCTCACGAAAAGTAGATTGCTGTTTGATCTTATTTACTTACAACAGTGGTCCCTTAGGTATGAGAAGCTGCGAAAACTTGGGCTCAAAGCTATCTGCATTAGGGCCAAGTAACTAACACAGTCGTATTTTAAACCTTAAAAAATGGTTCAAATGGCTCTGAGCACTATGGGACTTAACATCTGAGGTCATCAGTCCCCTAGAACTTAGAACTACTTAAACCTAACTAACCTAAGGACATCACACACATCCATGCCCGAGGCAGGATTCGAACCTGCGACCGTAGCGGTCGCGCTGTTCCAGACTGAAGCGCCTTTAACCACGTGGCCACACTGGCCGGCTTTTAAACCTTAAAGAACATTAACTTCCGCCAAATGATAATATGTCACCAACTAGTGCAGAAGCTGACCATTCAAAGAGGCAGCAACGAAACTTCAGGTACCAGTTACGACTTAAAGTAAAAAAAATTCAATTAAAAAATCAATCTCTCTCTCTCTCTTTCCAAACATAATTAAATATTCATTTTATTGAGATAAGTCATTCACGCGTCTTGGTTTTCCTTCGGATGTCAAGGTGGACAGGACCAACTTTGCATACACTTTTTTCTTCCCCGAAACCTTCTCGAGAATGTATTGAACACTTGATTTAGAGATGTTGCTCCAATGTGATTTATCACACAACAAATTTAACACACTATTGTCATATGTCATGTGACGGTACAAACCCCGTTACTACATGAATAGGTCTGGTATGCAAGGATTGCTTTGTGGAGAGCGAGTGAGCGACATGGTTTGCCATTCGCGAAACCGCGTGGCGCGCCCGCGCGAGATTTGCAACGGTCGCCGGGCGGCCACGTAGCCCGCAGCTTGGGGCATTGTTTGGTTTTCCGCGCATTACGCGAAAACTATATAACTTACGGTGAAAAGCGATGCGGCAGTGGATTGTGGTCAGCAATATGCACCTTCTGAAAGATCGATCTTAAAAAGTCATGAGACGCAAAACTTATAGTAACTTGAAAACTGTTTAATAACACGAATACTGAAAGATTAATAAAAATAGCAAATAACAACTTACAGGGATGGGCGAGCGCTCATTCAAAACGTCTCGTCATAGCGGATCGAGTGCCGTAGTCATATGTTAAGATTCATAAATAATTAAGCTCGTAAAGAGCAATAAACAAAGTTTGACGGGAAATTTTTTATCAAATTCGATAGAAAATTTGTGATGTAAAGAACGCCACTATATAATATTTTGGGTGGCATCACATGTATTTTAAACTAGTTAAGTTATGCTATGCACGTAAGTTGCAATAGTTTTCGTTGTTTGCAAAGTATTATTAACATTTATCGCCCATAATTAACTAATTATTATAGATATGAAGATTTTGCGCAGCGCAATGTGTAGACCGCTATAGATTACGTCTAAAGACAGTGCTATATGCAGTTCGATGTTAAAACTTCGCAGCACAGATGTAAAAAACGAATTTGAGCTAAGTGGCGAAATCTTGCAAAAACTGAGACTTGATTTACGGGCGATAGAATAATCCTAGAAATTAATGTAACATGGTAAATAAGATGTACTTTTTAGCACGGTTCCGATGGTGTACTCATTTCTGTTGAGGCATGTATGTGTCAAAACTTGTAACCCTAACTGGTAAGATTGGTACTTGCATTACCAAGGGGGATTGACATATGAGCCTATATAAGCGAGCGGCCATCTTGGCCAGGGGGCAGTCGTTGGGCAGTCGTTAGCGGAGCTGGCCGGTGGGTGGCGAGCGAGCCCCAGTTGTGGGTGGCCCATGTGGTCGTTTGAGCAAGAATTTTTTCTCGACAAAGAGTATTGTTTAATAGTCCTAGTATGCAAGCATACATTTGGTGAACTTGAAGTGTTACGATTATTTATGTGAGTACGAATTACGAGGTATGTACATCGGCGTAAGTGAACATGTGGCGATCTGTGATTTCGTGCCAAAAATGTTAGAACAAAGAGGACAGTGGGACTTGTGGTTCTGTTCGAGTTTATTGAGTAACATTCGATTGTAGCAGCCTACATTACTGCTACACTCCTGGAAATTGAAATAAGAACACCGTGAATTCATTGTCCCAGGAAGGGGAAACTTTATTGACACATTCCTGGGGTCAGATACATCACATGATCACACTGACAGAACCACAGGCACATACACACAGGCAACAGAGCATGCACAATGTCGGCATTAGTACAGTGTATATCCACCTTTCGCAGCAATGCAGGCTGCTATTCTCCCATGGAGACGATCGTAGAGATGCTGGATGTAGTCCTGTGGAACGGCTTGCCATGCCATTTCCACCTGGCGCCTCAGTTGGACCAGCGTTCGTGCTGGACGTGCAGACCGCGTGAGACGACGCTTCATCCAGTCCCAAACATGCTCAATGGGGGACAGATCCGGAGATCTTGCTGACCAGGGTAGTTGACTTACACCTTCTAGAGCACGTTGGGTGGCACGGGATACATGCGGACGTGCATTGTCCTGTTGGAACAGCAAGTTCCCTTGCCGGTCTAGGAATGGTAGAACGATGGGTTCGATGACGGTTTGGATGTCCCGTGCACTATTCAGTGTCCCCTCGACGATCACCAGTGGTGTACGGCCAGTGTAGGAGATCGCTCCCCACACCATGAAGCCGGGTGTTGGCCCTGTGTGCCTCGGTCGTATGCAGTCCTGATTGTGGCGCTCACCTGCACGGCGCCAAACACGCATACGACCAACATTGGCACCAAGGCAGAAGCGACTCTCATCGCTGAAGACGACACGTCTCCATTCGTCCCTCCATTCACGCCTGTCGCGACACCACTGGAGGCGGGCTGCACGATGTTGGGGCGTGAGCGGAAGACGGCCTAACGGTGTGCGGGACCGTAGCCCAGCTTCATGGAGACGGTTGCGAATGGTCCTCGCCGATACCCCAGGAGCAACAGTGTCCCTAATTTGCTGGGAAGTGGCGGTGCGGTCCCCTACGGCACTGCGTAGGATCCTACGGTCTTGGCGTGCATCCGTGCGTCGCTGCGGTCCGGTCCCAGGTCGACGGGCACGTGCACCTTCCGCCGACCACTGGCGACAACATCGATGTACTGTGGAGACCTCACGCCCCACGTGTTGAGCAATTCGGCGGTACGTCCACCCGGCCTCCCGCATGCCCACTATACGCCCTCGCTCAAAGTCCGTCAACTCCACATACGGTTCACGTCCACGCTGTCGCGGCATGCTACCAGTGTTAAAGACTGCGATGGAGCTCCGTATGCCACGGAAAACTGGCTGACACTGACGGCGGCGGTGCCCAAATGCTGCGCAGCTAGCGCCATTCGACGGCCAACACCGCGGTTCCTGGTGTGTCCGCTGTGCCGTGCGTGTGATCATTGCTTGTACAGCCCTCTCGCAGTGTCCGGAGCAAGTATGGTGGGTCTGACACACCGGTGTCAATGTGTTCTTTTTTCCATTTCCAGGAGTGTATTTGGGGCTCAGAGTCAAATTATTATTAAAGTAAAACTGTAAACCGTCTCACCAGTGCTGATTTCATTCTGTGAAAGAAAAGAACGACGCCAATAAACAGTGATGAGAAAAAGCTTAATTGAACTGTGTCGTAAAAAATTATTTTGCTGTAATAATCGCCTAATTTTTGTTCCCTGGCATAAACTGTACTCATGTCTGAGTGTGTATTAATTCAAAAACTATAACTAATGAGCGGGTGTGGAACAGTGTACTAATGCATCAAGTGTGGAAATCATCCCTTGACACATACGTGAGAGCCAAAATTTGCACTAACATTTTTTAACGAACATTTATATATCTACATTCGTGTGAACTGCACTTATTTTCCGCCCCGTCACAGTCAGCTTCTTCACTCTGCCTGCTCACACCTGATTTGTCAAATGCACATCTGATGTCTACAGTTGTTAGTTGAATCTACCACCGCAGTTACTGCGCTGAAATCACCAGGAATAAAATTGTTCTCGGAACTTTTTAGTCGGACGGTGTGTGTATTTCAAATACTTTAGATTAAACCGAATAACTCATTTTTTAAAATTTCTTTTTAATGTTATATCTGCAGATGAGCCATTCTGCATAGCAGTTAATAAAACCTAAATGGTTTTATTCATGATATGATTAAATAGAAGTCTTCTCCAGTGATGAAATGGCGTCTAACAAAAGAATAATCAAGGTCTGAAAGAATATACAGCAAATTACTTGATCTTGTTCAGGGACACAGGATGTCCGACTAAGGACAGACAATGGTATCGAAAACTGTACTACGTGCTTATCAGTGAATGTGTATGGGTTTATATTGAAGGGTCCGCAGCTCGTGGTCGTGCGGTAGGGTTCTCGCTTCCCGCGCCCAGTTTCCCGGGTTCGATTCCCGGCGGGGTCAGGGATTTTCTCTGCCTCGTGATGACTGGGTGTTGTGTGATGTCCTTCGGTTAGTTCGGTTTAAGTAGTTCTAAGTTGTAGGGGACTGATGACCACGTGTGCGACAGCGACATCTGTTATTAGACATGTGTCCTAAATGATCGGCGGCGGCTCCACTTCCCTGTTTATGTGGTACAAGCAAGAGCGCAACATACCCAGTCTCGTTTACCCCTAGTAACCGTAACCTTAACAGAGAAGTACTGAGAAATGGCAGGTACTGTGAAAAAGCAAAGGACGGGAGATCTATGTTCTCAGTAGTTTAAAAATGACTGGCAGTTCTTTTTTGTAGCCGTTGGTGAAAACTCACAGTGTTTGCTATGTCGCCGAATAATAGGCGACCAGCGTAAGTTTTCAATTGAAAGACACTACAGTACATATCACAAAGAGGAGTGTAGTGTACTCAAGAGTGAAGAACGGCAAGCAAAATTAAATGTCCTTAAGAAAATGGATGAAACACATCAACTCGATTATCCTTTCTCATGACCAGTGATAAACGTGTTTAGATTTATTCCTTTCATTATTCAAAATTATTGTTTACTAACTGTGCATTAGAGCCTCATTCTGCTCCATGTTACATTATTATCAGGAAAGTTGGTCATTAAACCGATTGTTCCAATCTATACTTACATTTAGGTTTTTTTTATTAATGTGTGAAGGGCTACGCTCAGCTGAAGTCGATAAAACGTAACATTCATCTAATTGTCGGTTATTACGCATATTTCAGACGGAGCTGATGAAAGATATAGCAGTAATGGTATTGAAATAACAGGTGATCATCGAGAGGTCTGCGGTTATCATTCTGTTCAGATGTCAGTGAGACAGAAATTATGTGGGTGTAACTGAGGGCACCGAGAATTAGTTATAGGAAACCTTGCATTAGTTTAATGTTATTTGAAATCAGGAATAAGGTTCGTTGAAAGTCGCTAAGTGCTCTCTTTCCTAAATACTAGATCAAAAACATTACTAGTATTTACGTGCCGTTAGTCAAGCTGCCTTAATAAAAACACACGGTTGTTAACTGTATTACTTGTCTTACTGGGTTAAACTGTTAACATAAAAGTGGACGTCTCAATGAGTAGACTGTGACAGTATTTTAAACGTTTAATACATTGGTTGGCAAGCTGTGGAAAGAGCACTAGAATGCGCCGGTACAGAGTATCCCAGCAAGTGGATAAAGCGACATCCGTGGGTAGAAACATGCACTACATAAACGCTGACGGCTGCGGCGTGCACGCTGTGACCCGGAAGTTGCACATGTGCGGGAGCACCGCACGCGTGCAGAATTTCTGGCCGGCTCTGGGTTACAGTATTGTGAGTCGTTGGTAGAATTGTTTTCCTGGATCCGTGTGTATGTTGTGGTTTTGAATGGGCAATTATTTTAATGCTGTCTGCGTACTGGGTTTGGGGGGAGTTGCGAACGGACATCAGGTCGGTTGGGGGCGCAGCAGCGAGCAGGTCCGTGCAGTGCGAGGGCAAGCCGGGGCCGCTGGCGCCGTGCTGCCACTGCCGGATCGAGGAGGGGTAGCTGCAAGAGCGACGACTTCGTTGCACAACGAACCCAGGAAGTTTAAGTTGAGTGTAGCGTTGACTGCTATGCAACCTCGACTATTCTGAGATCTAGCCCTTGGTCGGTGGGTTGTTGCTCCCAGGGTCGCTGAGCCTGGCGGCAACGATTGAAGTGTTTCGAGGAGGTGAAATATTGTAGCCGTCTTTCTCTATTTGTTATTCATCATTGAATTTAGTATTATTCTTATCAGTTGAGTGCAACCAGCGGTATTTTCTGCCTTGTGACCGCTAACGCTCCAGTTACCTGCCCTGGAGGTTAGCGTACTTTTCCGGCAGTGTAGCCGGCCGGTGTGGCCAAGCGGTTCTAAGCGCGTCAGTTTGGAACCGCGAGACCGCTACGGTCGCAGGTTCGAATCCTGCCTCGGGCATGGATGTGTGTGATGTCCTTAGGTTAGTTAGGTTTAAGTAGTTCTAAGTTCTAGGGGACTGATGACCTCAGATGTTAAGTCCCATAGTGCTCAGAGCCATTTGAACCATTTTGAACCGGCAGTGTACCTTTCCTCGTCGTGTTGATGCTGTCCGACACGGCATGCAGTTCGACAGCCTCTTGAATTGTACTGTGCATATTTTTTTGGGGAGGTATACCTTTTGATGTAGTGTTTCTACGCCCTTGGGTCTTTTCTGAAGACATAGTGCTGTCTCTCTCTTCGCCCTTGCCTAAAAATATTCCATCGTTGTACCGGTGATCGGACGTAAGGTGGATTGGTTAGGCAGTCGGTCGGCGCTTAAGCTGCCCCTAGTTTGGGTTGCCAACCTGTTACGTGAGTACAACTCTTGGCTGCCTGTCTCACCTTACCGTATGTTTGAGTTACCTTCCCAGGAGCCCGCCCGGTTGGCCGTGCGGACTAACGCACGGCTTTCCGGGCGGGAAGGAGCGCCCAGCGGATTTGTGTCGAGGTCCGGTGAATCGGCCAGTCTGTGGATGGTTTTTAGGCGGTTTTCCATCTACCTCGGCGAATGCGGGCTGCTTCCCACCACCATTACTCTACCACACAAACATAAGGGTTACACTCGTCTGGTGTGAGACGTTCCCTGGGGGGGAAGGGGGGGTGTCCACCGGGGGCCGAACCGCACATTAACCCTGGGTTCGGTGTGGGGCGGCGGAGGGGTGAAGTGGACTGCGGTAGTCGTCGTGGGGTTGTGGACCACTGCGGCTGCGGCGGGGGCGGAACGTTTCCGTCGTTTCTAGGTCCCCAGTTAACATACAATACAGTACAATACCTCCCCAGGCCGACCCTTGGAATACTTGCTGAGAACCGCTTCTCCTAATTCCTTAGATTGTGATGTTTGTTTTAAGGATATTTGTAATTTTCTATTCATTGTTGGTGTTGCCTTCAGCCGAGCAATAATTTCATTTCTTTCGTGATAAGGCCTTCAGCCGTGTTACAGTATGTTTTTTTAAGCAAACTTGTTTTAAAAGCAAGGGATTTATTTTAGAAGTGCTATTTGGAATTGTTTTCCTGACCTCTGTTCAGGCCCTCAGCCATTTGTGATTTGAAGTCGTGTGTGGCCTTCAGCCGAGCAATAATTTCACTTCTTTCATAATAAGGTCTTTTGCCGCGTTACAGTTTGTTTTAAAACGAAGTATTTATCTTAATATGTGCTATTTGGAATTGTTCTTCTTACTTCTAATTCAGGGGTTCAGCCGTTTGTTGTTTGAGGTTATTGTTGGGGCCGTAGACCCTAAAATTGTGGAATTTTTTTCTCTGATAAGGCCTTCAGCCGTGATACAGTCAATTGCGTTTTTTTAAGAGATTGTTTTAAAATTTTAATCTTTTTAAGTATAGTTTACGTATTTATTGCAGCCGAGAGTAACTGATTACGGCCCCGTCCACAATCGTAACCTTATCCTGCCCCATCCTGATAAACCAGCGCTCAACGATTGTTTGTATCATAACGGAATGCACCCTGACACAGAGCAGCACCTGTGAGTCAGTGGGCTGTAGGCAGTCACATTGCTGAAGTAGATTGGACAGTCCAGTGTTTAAAACGTAACCCAATTATACACCTCTGGAATGAGTCAGAAAATAGATTTCGCTTCAGACCCCGGCGTCCAACATCACAGTCTTCTCTGGTTTCGTATCTTGAGAAAGAATTACTCCAGAGACCTTCACACACTTCGCTGAAAGCGTCCTAGCAGAGTTCAATCTGTCGTAAAGGTGAGTGCTGTACACAGCCCATATTAATGTCCATTAACAAGGGAACCTCCCAATCGCACCCCCGTCAGATTTAGTTACAAGTCGGCACAGTGGATAGGCCTTGAAAAACTGAACACAGATCAATCGAGAAAACAGGAAGAAGTTGTGCGAAACTACGAAAAAATAAGCAAAATATACAAACTGAGTAGTCCATGCGCAACATAGGCAACTACAACTAAAAAGCAAGCTCGTGGGTGCCGTGGTCCCGTGGTTAGCGCGAGCAGCTGCGGAAGGAGAGGTCCTTGGTTCAAGCCTTCCCTCGGGTGAAAAGATTTAACTTTTTAATTTTCAGTTTATGTGACAAACGCTTATGTTTTCATCATGTGACAAACGCTTATGTTTTCATCATGTGACAAACGCTTATGTTTTCATCATGTACCAAACGCTTATGTTTTCATCATGTGACAACGCTTATGTTTTCATCATGTGACAAACGCTTATGTTTTCATCACTTTTTTGGGAGTGATCATCACATCCACAAGAAAACCTAAATCGGGCAAGGTAGAAGAATCTTTTTACCCATTCGCCAAGTGTACAAGTTAGGTGAGTCGACAACATATTCCTGTCATATGACGCACATGCCGTCGCCAGTGTCGTATATAATATATCAGACGTGTTTTCCTGTGGAGGAATCGGTTGACCTATGACCTTGCGATCAAATGTTTTCGGTTCCCAATGGAGAGGCACGCCCATTCGTCTACTAATCGCACGGTTTTGCGGTGCAGTCGCAAAACACAGACACTAAACTTATTACAGTGAACAGAGGCGTCAATGAACGAACGGACAGATCATAACTTTGCGAAAATAAAGAAAGTAAATATTTTCATCCGGGGGTGGACTTGAACCAAGGACCTCTCATTCCGCAGCTGCGCGCGCTAACCGTGAGACCACGGGGCTCCTGAGATCGTACTACCCTTGATGTTGCTTATCATGCACATCGACTACTCAGTTTGTATATTTTGCTTATTTTTTCATAGTTCCACACAACTTCTTCCTGTTTTCTCGATTGATCTGTGTTTAGTTTTTCAAGGCCTATCGAATGTGCCAACCTATAACTAAATCTGACGGGCGTGCGATGGGGAGGTTCCCTTGTAAGAAGTGTCGAGACAGTTTTAATTACACAGTGTCTATGATACTTGCCAAAAACATGACTGACCGATTAATCTCCTGAACCAGTGCGGCTGCATGCGTGGCACGTGAATTAGTCGCAGACTGCCTCCACACGCTTCTGCGACGATCACCAGCTGTCACAAAAGACCTGCACTAGTTGGTGAAGAGATCCCGATAAAATTCGTCCACGTTAATTTTAAGGCTTTCCTTTGCCGATGTTCTTCGTGCACAGTGGAGCTGTTCTAACTGTACTATTGTTTGTGGAGACAAACTTGATCGCCTGGGAATAGTTACGTACTGTTTGGGTCGACAAGGCCTTCCTAGTTACCTCGAGAAATGCACCTCGTATGTAATAACCTTTTATCGAGATCTGAAGATGGTTATCACGCTTACAGTAACAACTAATCGACAGTAAAGGTTGTTTATAAACGATCTTAACTAAGAAGTTCACCTTCTCCCAAATAATTATTACAAATCCTCCCTCACCACTGAAGTGAGGAAATTAATATGTAGCATTCTTCCCGGGATACCTTGAGAGCGCTAATTTGCAGGTTTCTGTCATCAGCAGGAGTTGTTTAAGGCGCAAAATCATTGCTTCAGTGTGTTTTCTCACTACGAGTTGAATACTCAAATGATGGTTACGCCAGTTCGTCGGTTAGATTCCCTTGCTGGCAATCCCTCTTGTCGTAAAGGAACTAAGCGCGCACTGTCTAACATTGAAACGGTAGTTCGAGATTGAACAGTGAACGCAAGCTGCTTTGTTTCGTTTATGACTGGGGAAACAGTGCGTTGTACTGAACTATACCAAGAAGGGCGGTTTTGTTTTGCTTGCATTAAACAGTCATGTGTACGTAGTGATCTTCGATACAATGACTGAAAGAGTATTGAGAAAGATCTTTTGAAAACATATTAGTAAACTATCCGAAATATTAGGATAATGAACAAATTTTGCATTTTATGAGAGCCTTCAGGTGGACAAAATATGTTAGAATGGTACTTATATTACTTAGCGCGTACCTATAACGCATTTTATCATATACGAACTAAGATGTTCCCATAACAAAACCCTATTCAGCAGTAAACCTCATTATTTGTTGAATAAATTAAAATTTGAAGAGTAGGTGGCCATTCTTCTTTCTATAATTATATTATAATACATGAAATAAATAAATACCGTTCATTCCAATGAAGAGCTCAAAACATAAACTTTTTCACCCTTAGCGACCACATCGTCTATGTTTGTATCAACGATATCAGTTGAACTTTAGTGTTCATTCGATTTTCATTATTTTTCTCTTCATTTCTATCACTGGATCTTATACAGCTATGTGAACCAACAGTGCCTATTAGCTTCAACTTTGTTTTGAAGCCTAGGCTCAAATGGCTCTGAGCACTATGCGACTTGACTTCTGAGGTCATCAGTCGCCTAGAACTTAGAACTAATTAAACCTAACTAACCTAAGGACATCACACACATCCATGCCCGAGGCAGGATTCGAACCTGCGACCGTAGCGGTCGCTCGTTTCCAGACTGTAGCGCCTAGAACCGCACGGCCACTCCGGCCGTCCAACGATTTTTTTTTTTGAAGCCTACATTATATGAACTTTCAACGCAGTCCTTTTTATCTCAGTGTTTTGAGCTTAGTACTCCTCAGATTCTCAGATTATGGAGACTTTTCATCGTGTCAGAAAATGCCGTTTTTCGGAAACCAATTCATCCTTTTACGAAAAATGTATCAGTCATATGTTGCGTTTCTCAAGTTTTAGAAGTTCTTTGTTTTGAAGCCTTCTTTATAGGAACTTGATTGTACTCATGTATCCCAACACTATAGCCTTTTTCATCTCAGTATATTGACCTTAGTCCTCGTTAAAGGTTTCATTTGAGAAAACCAATTTTTTCAGATGTAGTGTAACACCACTTCTTATTTCAGCCATTCAGGTACTTATTCTCGATAAAATGTGTGCAGTAATTCTGGTAAAGAAATAGTTTGTGGGGCATTTAAAGGCCGGTGTCAATAAGATTTAATCAGAGTGTATTTTGAGTACACATGTTTTAGGAAAGTTTCTTTAGTTTCCCTTAACTATTTGTTCGTAGCTGATCATTTAATACAGAGCGGTGCGTAATAGTCGTTAGAAATTATTTGGCTACTGTGGTTAAGTTGTAGGTCGTACATGATTCTCTTTGTGATATTGTTGTACAGTTGCTCTGAAAATTCTGTAGCCAAATCGCCGATTTCTCAGTTCACATTTCAGTATGGAAACACTAACATGGGAACAGCATTTGCTGATCGTAAAGACATTTTACACAAATTCTGAAAGTATCACTGTGGTGAGACGCGCATTCAATATCAAATTTGATCCAAGAACAGCACCATCCGGAATGACCATTTCTCGATGAGATTACGTAACAAAACTGAAGACAAATCGTGAAGACAAAATTTAAGCATCCTCTGACATAAAACTTCTGTGATATTTTCCCTGTATTATTATCAGGCTGATGAAATGTTTTGAAAAGAGCAGGTCACTACACGATTTCAGGAAGGGCCAGTCAGGACTATCAGTCTTAACTGTAACCCTGGAGAATGTGGAACGAGTGCGAAACAACGTCAATGAGGAGCCCACTACATCAACAAGACATGCAGCACAGCAACTCAAGTGTCACGAAGGTCTCTCCAGAGATTAATGAAAGAGAAACTGAACTTTTTCTCTCTCAAAATACAGTGCTGAAGGGCAGGGATAGGTGCGGCGGTATTCATTAGAAAATAAAGTGACTGAGGCCTCTTAAAATGTTACGCTGGGTACGAATCAGGTCTGATTTACTGATGGGGCACACTTCCATCGTTGTGGCGTCAAGAAACAGAACAGTCACTACTGGGCTACTGAGGATCCACACGTTCCACCTGCTGCTCCACTTCATCAACAAAAAGCCATTGTTTGGTGCGCGATCAGTTCAAATGGCTCTGAGCACTATGGGACTAACAAGTGAGGTCATCAGTCCCCTAGAACTTAGAACTACTTAAACCTAAATAACCTAAGGACATCACACACATCCATGCCCGAGGCAGGATTCGAACCTGCGACCGTAGCGGTCAAGCGGTTCCAGACTGAAGCGCCTAGAACCGCTCGGCCACTCCAGCCGGCCCGCGATCAGCGGACAGTGCATTATTGGGTCCATTTTTATTGACGGACCTGCCACAGCTGACAAATAGAGACAGGCACCGGAACATGAATTTGTACCGAGCGCACGACGAAGCCTAATGCTACGAAACTAAAGTTTTTGCAGTGTGGAAGACGTTCACATCGTGCTGCGTGCATGTTCGCTTTCTTTCAGGAGTTGTTTGGAGACCAGGTTGTCCCCTGTAATATTTCTGGCTTATTCAGCCATCATATTAGGCTCCAGGAAGCTATTCCCAGGGCAGTGGAGACGCAAGAAGCTTAGAGATGACGCAATGTGGGATGAGGTACCGGTGACAGATGTTAGATTCGGCACCATTCCCGTGAGAAAGACCGCCTGCATGATGCTGCTGCTCTGTGATTGGCTGCTGTGTTCGGCGTTAGGGCGCCGAAACGTTAAACTTTAGTTGCTATTATTAATTAAACCTGTCATCCAAATTACTTCATTTTTTAAAATAAACATCTCTCAACAGTCAGCTATCAATCAGTCATTTCAAAACTATTAAAATCAAAGTATTACTAAAACGATAGACTGACGATATTCCTGCCGATGCACCTCGGTGGCGTTCGGGTCACGCCTTGCTGGCTGGGCGCGCGAAGTGCCTCGGGCAGTCCGGCTCTCCAGTTCTGACCGTTCCAGTAGACAGACATGTTGTCTGTTATAGCAGTATTTGTTTCATGCAATTTTATTTACTACAGTTCCGACCGTGGCTAGGTACAGACATGTTGTCTGTAATAGTAGTATTTGATTCATGTAATTTTATTCTCCAGTTCTGACTGTTCCAGTAGACAGACATGTTGTCTGTGGCAGGATGTATTTCATGTTATTTTAGCCAGATATAATGACTGTGGAATGATATGTTCAATACGCTGTGATCAAGAATAGTTTCTCGTGTCTATAACAATAAAAACGCGAGTGGCATCCCGAATGAGTTATAGTTTATTCGTAGCAGCATTTCCTTGCGAAGTTAATTTCAGCCTCAAGAAAAAGAATCCACGACCTGCGTGATGTTTTCTGCGCTGGGGACATCATAATCATGAAGACAGCAGGTTAGTGAAGTGTACAAGAACTTATGTATTCCACACAGTGCAGTGGAAACAACTAGGCACCTCACGTGTACTGCATGCACAGTACAAATGTGCTCAGTGACACGTCATCTGCAGTAATACAGAGGAGCTAAAGAAGGATGAAAGTATTAACACTATCTCACTTTTATTCCTTTTTCTTGCCGTACCCCCTAGACACTTCAGCAATCATTGGAGATGGGGTAGAATGACCCCCTTACAGTCCCAATCTCAACACATTTTGTTGATTCTAAGGAGTTATATGAAAGACAGAGTCTTCAAAAATGCATCTCTAAGACTCCAGCTTGTTGTTACTGCACTTTCCAGAGAGATTCATGCAGTCTAACGTAATCTTGTTCAGAACGCCCTCACGGAATTCAGCTCAAGTTTCTACACACTGAATGCTGCAGAAGAGAAGTACTCTGAAAAATTTTGTATGAAGGTCAGGTTTCCTCCTATATCTTAAGTATGAAAACAAGAATGTATCACACCATACTATGTTCTAGTAGACAAAAAGTTTCTAACACCAATTTTGCGCCACACTGTATCTGAAGAGACTTCCGCCTACAGGGACAAGTAGTAAAAAGTTATATACACCGTAAAAAAGGCAAATATCCTAGAGTTATTGTGGAATATTGCTTTTGAATTGAAGAGGCATAAAACCAATTACAAAGTGTTTACGTCGTGGAATCCAGCTGTGTGCAGTCACACGTAAGTAAAGGGGAAAGAGGCAGAAAACAAAGAGAGGAGGGGGGTGGGGGTGGAGTAATAAGCAGAATGAGACGTGGGAAAGCTGTATACAGTTCATAAGAGAGGCGTGGAACTGTGCAAAAAACCTTGCAGGCTGGTGCCAGCAGGACCATTTTGTCGAAAGTGCCGCTAATTGGTTTTTGCCTGTGCGCTGACCTGCCTGCAGCCTAGAGCTGGCTTAAAAGCCAAACGCTGTAAGCCATCCTAATTAAGACGTGTGGCGGGCGCCTTGCCTTCCAGAAAACCAACAGCGCTGCGCCAGGAATATTTAATATGGGCGCGCACTTACGCGCAGTGTTACACACCTTGTGTGGGACGGCTGTGTGATAGAGAGAGAGAATGCGGGAAGGGCGGGCGTGAGAGAGGAAGGGAGAGGGAGAGACTGTTGGAGAAACGCCAGCTGCCCGTAACGAGGCTGAACGCCGAAAACGCGTCTACCCTTGAGATAACGAGGTCGCTCCAAATGACGTGGCAGCCAGTCCGCTGCCCTGGCATACCTGATTAACCGTGCAGTTCCAAACGCAGAGCCAGATTCCACACCCAATGAGCAGCCTAATCAAGACAAATCGACAATTACGTTCAGTATGTGGTAATTTTCGCGCAGCTGTCAGTGCTGAAACAGAATATTCTACCAGTATCCAACACATTACATGAAGGTGCTGCCTCGACACATTTTTAAAAAAATCTTAGTTCCAGCTCCAGTAGCAGCTAATACGAGGGCTATTCGGAAAGTTTATTTATTTATTTATTTATTGTTTCGTGGGACCAAATTAAGGATAAGTCTCCATGGTCATGGAACGAGTCAATACATGAAATTATAAGACGGTAGTAGAAACAGATAAAATGGAATGTAAGAAACATATCCAGGCGACAATGCGTAAGTTTAAATAAAGAAAATCAACAATGTAACACTGGAATTTGCTTAATTTTTCAGCTCTTCCAGGAGCTCCTCGACAGAATAGAAGGAGTGAGCCATGAGGAAACTCTTCAGTTTAGTGTTTGGGCTACTGCTACGATTTTTGAGTTCTTGTGGTAGCTTATTGAAAATGGATGCAGCAGAATAGTGCACTCCTTTCTGCACAAGAGTCAAGGAAGTGCATTCCACATACAGATTTGATTTCTGCCTAGTATTAACTGAGTGAAAACTGCTGACTCTTGGGAACAAGCTAATATTGCTAACAACAAACGACATTAAAGAAAATATATACTGTGAGGGCAATGTCAGAATTCCCGGACTATTGAATAGGGGTCGACAAGAGGTTCTCGAACTTACACCACATATAGCTTGAACAGCCCGTTTTTGAGCCAAAAATACCCTTTTTGAATCAGAAGAATTACCCCAAAAAATAATACCATACGACATAAGCGTATGAAAATATGCGAAGTAGACTACTTTTCATGTTGAAGTGTCACTTATTTCAGATAATGTTCTAATGGTAAATAAAGCAGTATTTAGTTTCTCAACGAGATCCTGGACATGGGCTTCCCACAACAGCTTACTGTCTAACCGAACGCCTAGGAACTTGAACTGTTCCGTCTCGCTTATAATTTGCCCATTCTGCCTGATCAAAATATCGGTTCTTGTTGAATTGTGAGTTAGAAACTGTAAAAACTGTGTATTACAGTGATTTAGCATCAAACTGTTTTCCACAAGCCACGAACTTATTTCATGAACTACATTATTTGATACTGTTTCAATATTACACACAAGATGCTTCACTACCAAGCTGGTGTCATCAGCAAACAGAAATATTTTTGAATCACCTGTAATACTAGAAGGCATATCATTTATATAAATAAGAAATAGCAGCGGCCCCAGCACCGACCCTTGGGGAACAAGTAAGGAACGATAGGTCGCGAAATGGAAACCACAGTGAAAATCAAAACTGTTTTATTTGCAACAGTTAGCTACAACTTCCAGCTACTTATCTCCATAGACGCCGATCCGACTTAGACGTTTGTCGTAGTCTTGTACCAACTTTCCAATACCCTCGTTATAGAAGGCACCCGCCAGTTCTTTCCGCAGATTCTCTACGCTTGCCTACAGCTCGTTGTCTGTGCCAAAATGTTGTCTTCATAGCCAGCGGTTCATCTGAGCAGAGATGAAACTCAGAGGGAGACAATTACGGGCTGTTCGTGAGTAATCAAACATTTCCAATTGAAAACGATGCAGGAGCATTTTCATAGCCCCTGCAGAATGCGGCTGGGAATTGTCTTGAAGAAGAATGCGCAAGACAGTTATGTAACGTTGGCTGCATAGCTTCAGGCGAAATTTCTCACCAGGCCCTCGAACGTGGCGGGAGATACTATTGTTTTAATTATCTTTATGTGCTCCCTGTGTGCTCGGAACTAGAGACAACGACGTAACGCGATCGACGGGCATACTAGAGACACTACCCAACACACCTGTGCAAAACTTCATCGGATTTTCACCGTGGTTTCCATTTCGCCGTCAATCGTCCCTTACTTTCCGAAAACCCTCGTAAATACGAGGGGTGTTCGTAAGTAATGCAAAACATTTTTTTCTCTCGACCAATTTCGGATCAAAAAATGCGAAATTTGATGTGGGACATAGTGGGATATACCGGCTTCAGCCGTTATAGCTTCATTACGTTCTAATAGGTGACAGCGTTGTTCGTTGGCTCTAAATGGCGTCTGTAATGGAGCAATGTTCCAAACAGAGGGCTGTCATTGAGTTTCTTTTGGCGGAAAACCAGAGCATTGAAGATATTCATAGGCACTTGCAGAACGTCTGCAGAGACCTGGCAGTGAACAAAAGCACGATGAGTCGTTGGGCGAGGCGTCTGTCATCATCGCAACAAGGTCGCGCAAACCGGTGTGATCTGCGGCGTGCCGGTCGGCAGCGCAAAGCTGTGTCGGAACGTGCGGACACACTCACGACTTCAGCATGTTCGTCACCACAAAAACACAAACGAATTTCTCCTTCTTCATGACAACGCTAGCCCTCACACAAGTCTGTACACCAGAGAGGAGCTCACAAAACTTCATTGGACCGTTCTTCCTCATCCACCCTAGAGCCCAGATCTCACACCTTCCGAGCTCCAGCTGCTTGGCCCAAAGAAGAATGTATTCTGCGAGAAGCAGTGCGTGTGCGATGGGGATGCTATTGATGCAGCAGGACTTTTGCTCCGACGTCGACCAGTAGAGTGGTACCAAGCAGACAAACGCGCTCACAATACGGTTGCGTAAGGCAGTAGTATTGAAAATGCTGAAAAAAAAAGGTTTTCTAGCCAAAAGAGTGGGAAATAATATGGCATATTTAAATCCCGAATAAAAGCAACCTGCTGTCAGAAAAAAAATCTGTCGCCTTACTTACTGACAGCCCCTCGTACTTTTTTATTACAACGGGTTTCAGACCTCAGACCATCACCAATTATGCTAAGACGTAACTCCGGAATAAGTGGAAATTCTTACAAAAGTTTACTTCCATTGTAGCTGACAATACTGAATGTTAAAATATCTTGTTTCGATCACCTGTGCTCGCACGCGCCGTATCCTGTTTTACCTACGTAAGTGATGTCCAAACTCGATATGTCAATAGATAAAGTGACTGGCTGAATGATGTCAGGGATAGTGTCGATATGTGAGCTATCGTACCAGTTCGCAATTGATACAACTCACTCGTATCGCTCACGCCATCATGGGTGGCTTTATATGACGTTGTCGAACAGAAATGGTACTGCGTCGACGGAATTTGTTTACATCGGGAATTATGTGTGTACGTGGGTGTATCTACGTATTTGTTTACATCGGGAATTATGTGTGTACGTGGGTGTATCTACGTATGCGATGCCCGCGCGCGCGCGCGCGTGTGTGTGTGTGTGTGTATGTGGTATACGTGAAAGCTTTTCCCAGAGCTCTGTTTGACACGCTTCAATTTGTAGCACGCACACTGTCGTTAAACTGCTTAGTTAGAGAGAAAGTAGGCTTGTTTACCTGCAGCGTGTTAACGCCACTCTCACACTTCGAATATTTATTGCGGGTCAGCTGAATGTTTTCATGGAAACAGTTTCGTGTGAGTACACTACAGTTCATTATGAAAAGTAGAGTCGTAAGTATTTGTTGTTCTGCCGAAGGCATGCGATGGATTTTGTAACGGAACATATTAAAGGCTTTACTGTACCGAAGTATGCGATACCCTCCAAATTCAACCAGTTTAAAGAGTATTTATGATTATAGAAAAGTTATTGTGTATGTTAACAATGATTGCATAACATGTCTGCATAAACAGTCAACCCATTAAATTATACTGAGTAACTGACCCACACAAAAGTTTATATCACTTGATCACTGATACAGCAAATGTCATCATGTAAAAACACTAAGTTCATCTTAAATAATTAATATGAAGTACGAAAAATAGTGGCCAACTTAGGTATTTTGGATCTCCTTAAATAAAAATCACCCAGTGAAACCTATTTGTTCACTAGGAGCGTTTTCACTCAGTATTCACGTAAGCAATCCTATTTTAGACGAAAACCAATGTCATTCTTAATAATTCATGTTATTTACTTATTTATGCAAATTAGAGAAGTCAATTGACAAACTTCTAAAAAACGGCCTTTTTGTAACAAAGAATTATTCTGTCAAGTCAACAAATCTGTCTGTCATTTTAATAACATGTTAAATTATGTCACTCGATGCAAATTAATAACTTTTCTGCACAAATTATGATAACAGATGTACATGTGACTTATAAACTATATCTCTTTTTAGTAGTTCTTTGACAATGTTATAAATACGAGCAGCAAGAAGGGTCGAGAAGCAGTCGGAATGTCACTTTGGTAAAGTGTGTTTGTGTGTTATTGTTTGAGGTGGATAAACAATGCAAAGAACATGTAACGGAAGTACTACTTTGTGTTGAGTCATGGTCTTTGGTGGACAGTGGAATTAAGATGGCCACCAGAGTAATAAATATTTGAAGTTTACATTTTTGTTGGTTTCGCTCGTTCTTTATCATCAAAAGCACATAAAAAACACGGGACCTCATGTTTTTAACCCTAGACAACCAGATGTAGAGCCAGCATCAGCATCGAGACACAGCAGCGATCCAGCAAGTAGCAGCGATCACCACAACACAATGCATTTTAATGGCGCCAACCTAACATCAAGTGCTAACAAGCTCCGTAAATGGGAGTGAAATAGTGCGATTATAGCAATTAGCTATATCTACGACTAGGCGACCATTACAATTTATAGCCGTTGTCACTAGTTGATCGAAAGTTTTCAAGTAATTTAACACAATACATTTTAATTTTTGTAGTTGTTAATATATATTACAGGCCTGTAAAGAATATTTATGAAAATTTAGAAGCAACAGAGATGAACCATTGGCAGGTGCAGGTATCAGTAAGACGGTGGCGCTCAGTCGGCAGAGGACTGTCACTGGCTGGAAGTTATCTGGATTCGAGTCTAGCATATCGTAGGATGGGGAGTTACAGGGAAAAATATAGCTGTAGATGTGAATACAGACCCTATAAATATCATCATAATGATCACAATCATCCTCAACCATTTAACAGTTACTGCTCAATTTATCGGCTTCGTTCTTTTCCCCTGCACTACGGTATTTAGCTACGCAGAGTTGCTCTTGCATGTTTCATAATGTAACCTACCTCTCTTTCAATGCACTGTTGTCTATTATTACCCCAGAGGAACTGGCGGAGAAATTCCCTGTTCCATCGACCACCCGTTCCCCAAGCTACTGTATCCACAAATATCCACGTTACTTCGGTCACCTCTAGTCCTTCCATACTCCATTTGATTGTCCCCTCGTCTCTACTAGAAATTCTCGACATACTCTATGCGATCAAAAGTACCTGGACACCCTCAAAAACATGCGTTTTTTCATATTAGATGCACTATACTGCCATATACTGCCAGGTACTCCATGTCAGCGACCTCAGTAGCCATCGCTGAACTCACGGACTTTGAACGAGGTTAGATGATTGTGTGTCACTTGTGTCATACGTCTGAACCCGAGATTTCCACACTCCTAAACTTCCATAGGTCCACCGTTTCCGGTGTGATAGTGAAATGGAAAGATGAAGGGACACATAAAGCACAAAAGCGTACAGGCCGACCTCGTCTGTTGACTGATAGAGACCGCCGACAGTTGAAGAGGGTCTTAATGTGTAATAGGCAGACATCTATCCAGACCATCACACAGGAATTCCAAACTGCATGAGGATCCACTGCAAGTACTATGACAGCTAGGCGGGAGGTGAGAAAACTTATATTTCTTGGTCGAGCCGCTGCTCATAAGCCACATATCACGCCGGTAAATGCCAAACAAAGCCTCGCTTCGTTTAAGGAGCGTAAACACTGGACGATTGAACAGTGATAAAAAAGTTGTGTGGAGTGACGAATCACGGTACACAATGTGGCAATCCGATGGCAAGGTGTGGGTATGGCGAATGTCCGGTGAACGTCATCTGCCAGCGTGTGTAATGCCAACAGCAAAATTCGGAGGCGGTGATGTTATGGTGTGGTCATGTTTTTCATGGAGGGGGCTTGCACCTCTCTTTGTTTTGCATGGCACTATCACAGCACAGGCCTACATTGATATTTTATGCACCTTATTGCTTCCCACTGTTGAAGAGAGATTCGGGGATGGCGACTGCATCTTTCAAAACGATCAAGCACCTGTTCATAATGCACGGCCTGTGGCGGAGTGGTTACATGACAATAACGTCCCTGTAATGGAATGGCCTGCACAGAGTCCTGACCTGACTCCTATAGAACACCTTTGGTATGTTTTGGACTTCGTGCCAGGCCTCACCGGCCGACATCGATACCTCTCCTCAGTGCAGCACTCCTTGAAGAATGGGCTGCCATTCCCCTAAAGACCTTCCAGCACCTGATTGATCGTATGCCTGTGATAGTGGAAACTGTTATCAAGGCTAAGGGTGGGCCAAAACGATATTGAATTCCAGCGTTGCTGATGGAGGGCGCCATGAGCTTGTAAGTCATTTTCAGCCAGTTGTTCGGATAATTTTGATCACATAATGTATAGCTCTTCAGTGCGCACCGAAGAGTTAGGTGTGCTAACTCAGCTCAATGAAAACACTATTTAATTTATCGTATGTTCGCCAGGCCATATTTAATTTTCTGTTTGTTCTTTTTCTTCGTTCACAAATACGAAAACTTCACTGATTTTCCAATCTAAGGTGAAGTACATACTAGCAACCCCATGCTCCGATTGTTTAAATGATGGAACTTCATTGTATAAAACAACTTCAACCACTTCCAGATGACGTCATATCTTCTGACCTATGTGTTGTCCAACACTACAGTTTTGCTGGTTATTGAGTGTATACGCAGATGCTATCTGAAAAATATGTCGCGGATAGTGTTAGTGGTAAAGAAATAATAAATTATAATGCTACTGCATGAACATCGAAAATGTAGTAAGCGATAAACGTATCTCCTTTCATTGTTTTGCGGAGGTGTCAGCGAGGAAATGTTTCAGGAAGATTTGAAATTATGTGTTGAGTTTGTTAGGAATCGGTAAATGGTCTTCTTCTCAAATACTGAAAGAATACAGTCTGAGTATATTCCGCGCTTTGAGTTACACTACCTCAACATATGTGAATAGTCTCTAGCATTAATATTTGTCTCAGTGTGTTAAGCATTTAACGTAAAATTATACCCTTTAGTGAGTGGGTGATTATAGAATTAGAATTTTCAAATTATGTTAGTAGTTGTATGACATGAAACATGATATTACAAAATACTGATTTTTGTTGCCCCTGGAAGTCGTTAGGTTGGCAAACTGTAACTGGGACCGACTGACAATTTGAACCATTTAGTAATACAGATGAAATATTTAGTAAAGTGCTGATTGTACATTAATTTAGCATTTTTTATAATTGACTGATTACGTATTTATTTCAGTGTTCTAGCAGTAAGTCTCCTTCTTCCTCCCCCCCCCCCCCCACCCCACCGTCTGCTCCTTCACTCTCCTCCTTGTCCTTCTCCTCCACCCTCTCTGTCCACCTCTTTCAACTCCAATCTCTTTCCATATCTCCTCCTGTTCCTCTCTCTGTCCTGCTTCCCTCCCCTCTCTGTCAATCTGCTCCTTCCCCCTCTGCACCTCACCCTCGCCCCTCTAGTTTCCATCCCCTCCTCCTCCCCTATGTCCATCTTCTCCTCCCCCTATCTGTGCCCATTCCCTCCCTCCTTCCCCTCGCCATCTGTTCATCTCATCCTCTCCCTTCTCTCCCCACGTTATCAAGCTCGTCCAAACAGGAGGCTAATGGTTCTGACCCGCGCATTATTTCTTTCCAGATTGTAACTAATGTATGTAGCAAATATCGTTGAAATCGATGCAGGAGCGCAGAACGAGCTTTTTACCCGTGAGTTTGCTTGTGTAAACACATATCAAATATATTTCACATATCTTGAAAGTCTCTTCGTGTTTGCTGCTGGGTCCTAAAATCAACTCAATTCGATATTTCGGCGATCCAGCTGGCCGCCAACATCAGGAGAATGCTGCTTCTGCTGAGGTGTGCGGCTGTAGCCCTTGGGCGGCCTGAGCGACGCACGTCATCGACAGTTCCTGTATCTCTGTATCTCTTCCACGTCCGAACGACATCACTTTGGTTCACTCCGAGACGCCTGGACACTTCGCTTTGCTCAAATGGCTCTGAGCACTATGGGACTTAACATAAGAGGTCATCAGTCCCCTAGAACCGAACTAACCTGCCTGAGGCAGGATTCGAACCTGCGACCGTATCAGTCGCGCGGTTCCGGACTGAAGCGCCTAGAACAGCTCGGCTACCGAGGCCGGCCACATCGCTTGTTGAGAGCCATTCCTGGCACAAAGAAATAATGCGGACGCGATCGAACCGGGGTATTGACCGTCTAGGCATGATTTAACTACAGACAACATGAGCCGTGTACCTCCTTCCTGGTGGAATGACTGGAACTGATCGACTGTCAGACTCCCTAGGTTAGTAGGTGCAGCTCATGTATAGTTGTTTACATCTTTGGGCAGGTTTAGTGAAGTCTCTGAACAGTCAAAGGGACCGTGTCTGTGATAGAATATCCACAGTCAACGTCTGTGTTCAGGAGTTCTGGGAACCGGGGTGATGAAAAACTTTTTTTGATGTGTGTATTTTTGTAGGTTGATTTAGAAACGTATATGCATAATGCCTGAGAAATGAGTTATGTATAGAGTTAGCAGCAAAGAAGTTATAATACCGTATGCAGTTTTTCATACATCTATGTATTTGACATCATATCTTCTGAATTATGTAATATAATTGTTCTAGTATATTCAGAGGTACATGTATATAACCTCTGGAAAAAGTGTCGCGTATAGTATTAGTAATAAAGAAATAATGAATTAAAACGTCATGCTTCATGCAGCAGCGAAACTATAGTAAACTATAAACTATTTTTCTTTCATCATTTTTTGGGGTCATTATCGAGAAAAAGTTTTTTTCAGGTTTGAAATTATGCTGAAATTTTATTGCAAGTCTGTAAGTGCTCTCATTCTCAAATAATGGATGAGTAAAGTACGAGTATTGGCGCGTTGTTGTGGCTACACTATTTTTTCACCCCAAAACCCACCCCTTTGATATGTAGGTGATTCGTATCTCCAAAGCGAAGATTTTCAGACAGTAAAAGATATTTGTACCAAGTTCTGTAGAAATCGATCGATTGGTTTAGGAGGAGATGTGGAAAATACACACATACATATTTACATCAAACAACGCACATCCATTTTTATAAGCCGGCCACGGTGGCCGTGCGGTTCTGGGCGCTACTGTCCGGAACCGCGCGACCGCTACGGTCGCAGGTTCGAATCCTGCCTCGGGCATGGATGTGTGTGATGTCCTTAGGTTAGTTAGGTTTAAGTAGTTCTAAGTTCTAGGGGACTGATGACCTGAGATGTTAAGTCCTATAGTGCTCAGAGCCATTTGAACCATTTTTATAAAACTTATACATTTCTTACGCTAATTTCAAAGCTGCTCGGTAAGTTATTTCATTTTTGGTTGAAATTTATTTGCATTTTAGGCAAACGGAAGATTTTATCCTCAAAAAACTGGTGCTTCATGCTCCATTAAGATGCATTTGTCCTTAGTTTCCTCAGTTTAAGAATCGGGATACTTTCTCTAGAGAAAAAGTGCAGAAAAGTTTCAGTGATACGGTATTTCGTTGCCCGACTCCTCGTTTAATTTTGAATTCCTCAGTATCCTGATAGAATTTACTGGAAGCCTTAGCATGGATGGGCGTATTCTACATCTGTGTTCATATTATGGAAACCACTGTGAAGCGGGTGGTAGAGGGTACTTCCCTTTTTACCTGTTATTAGGGCATCTTCCCCTATTATTCACGTAGAGAGCATGAGTAAAGTGATTGCTTAAACTCTTTTGTACCTACTGTAATTAAACTCGTCTTCTCGATTCCTATGGGGACGAGAAGTCTGGGGTTGTAATATCTACCCTATTGCTTAATGATGGTTCTTGAAACTTTGTAAGTAGCTTCTGCCACTTCAACTTCTTCAGCTTCTCCTTGACGCTATCAAATGTATCAAATTTTTCTAGTATATTCAGAGGTACATGTACATAACCTCTGCAAAAGTGTCGCCTATAGTATTAGTAATAAAGAAATAATGAATTAAAACGTCATGCTTCATGCAGCAGCGAAACTATAGTAAACTATAAACTGTGGCCGTTACTGGTGTTTTTCGTGTACGTTCAATATAGTCCTGTTTGTTCGTGTTCCACTTTAGCAGAATTGTACGACGAGTCTCACATATGTTTTGTAAGCAATCTCCTTTGTGGACTGATTTCATTTCGTTAATTCTCTACCCAACAATCGAATTCTGCCACTTGCCTTATGTACAGATTGATAAACCAAAGTATTCGTATGATTTCACCTATTACAACTACTGTTAACATTTTAGTGATAAGATACTACGTCTCTTCGCATTGTGAAGTGATAAAACTTTATACTTCTAAACAGTTACGGCATGTTGCAGTACTTGCATCAATTTGAATTCTTATCACGATCTGACTGAATAACTATGCATCTTTTTTTCAGGGAATGCTGCATTTTAAAATACTGCATCATCTGCGAAATGTATGATGTTACTATTAATATTGTCTGCAAGGTCGTTAATAGGAGAGAGTATTGTATCTTGAGGATCTTTTAAGTAAAAACACACGATGTGTTTTGATCGGTACCTCAATCTAGTGACTGATTTTAGAATCGCACGAAGGAATGCGCACTAGAGAACGCCACTTTCTTCGGTTTCTGTTGTGTTTTTAGTAATATTTCACGTTCTACACATTTAACTGCTCTCTAAGATGTTAAGTCTGTTTGTAATATGTTGGTAATTATTATATTATACTAAGCAAGGTGAGTAAAATGCTATATGTTATTAGAACTATTCACATAAGATGTCGGTAGTTAAGCCATACGTCTCGCGTCCACAAGTCTTCCGTCGTCTTGCACTTTGAAACAGAAGAAGGTCTTCTACCACGGAATATGTGATACCCGCAAATGAACTAAGTGTCTTTAATGTCTTAACAATTTCACCAATCTTGCGTATGTAGTTTTGCATTAATTTGCAAGAGATTCTACATAGTGGTCAGAAACGGCCTGCAAAGCTTGTAAGGGTGTTGCAAGGTAGGTTGTGCTGCAAGAAAAGAATTCGATATGTTACGCCATTACCGAGTTCATTAGCATTGAAATAAGCACTAGCCAGTCATGTCGTTGCACGCGAATTCTAGCGGCCCGCCAGAGACGGTGTCACCAAACATGCTCTTCGTTTGGTTTCCTATAACCGAAGAAGAGAGCGATACAGAAATTGGACATGTGACGATAGTGTGAATCGAACTTGAACCAAAGACTGAGCAGTTTGTTGCGCTGTCATCTACATTATGAGAACAACTGACACTAATTTCATCTTGCGGACCGCTTGAATTCAGGCGCGCAACCGCCTGATTTCAACTTCAATCCTAATTAACTCGGAAAGGGCGCAACGTACTTTGTTTTTTTACAATTATTTCTCAGTAGAGCCTACTCTGCAACATCCTTACAAGCTTTTGAGACTGTTCCTGACAACCGTGTATCTCAACATGTATTTAACTTGTAACTGGTTTTTCATAATACTTCCGCTTAATTTAATTCCACTTAGTGATTACTTATGTTGGATAGAATAATATACCGCTGGACACAGTATTGACAACGTTTTCTCGAACATTTAAATTTCAATAGAATATTTCTTTTTAGGCACATGACCACGTTGTAACTTGGAGAATAATTTTCGTAATTTTAGAAAAAAATTGCAGCACATACAAAATTAATGCCATCATTTAAAAATAAAATAATAAAATGTGTAAACATTTATTACGGAGCTGGCTTGGGTCGAATGTATAAAATGTGTACTAATGTACGAGGGCAGTTCAATAAGTAATGCAACATGACGAGCAAGCAATTCCGCACAGATGGTTCTCCTTTGCTCTTTATGGTGTTCGGTTAGACAACGAGGGACCCAGCGGGAACAAACCTTTGAATATCCCAACTGGTGAACAATTGTGACAGCACTACCAACAGAGATGTCAAGTTGAGCACTGAGTTGTTTGATGGTGATCCATCGATCATCTCGAACGAGTGTGTTCGCACGCTCCGCCATTGCAGGAGTCACAGCTGTGCACGGCCGGCCCGCACGCGGGAGTTCAGACAGTCTTGCTTGACCTTGCGGCGATGATGACACACGCTTTGCCCAACGACTCACCTTGCTTTTGTCCACTGCCAGATCACCGTAGACATTCTGCAAGCGCCTATGAATATCTGAGATGCCCTGGTTTTCCGCCAAAAGAAACTCGATCACTGCCCGTTGTTTGCAACGCACATCCGTTACAGACGCCATTTTAACAGCTCCGTACAGCGCTGCCACCTGTCGGAAGTCAATGAAACTATACGAGACAAAGCGGGAATGTTTGAAAATATCCCACAAGAAATTTCCGGTTTTTTCAACCAAAATTGGCCGAGAAAAAAAATGTGTTGCATTACTTATTGAACTGCCCCCGTATACTATTTTTTCGTGTACAACAAGAACAGCAAGGGTACCAACTCCATTTCTCTGCAGAACATCCCAGGCATTTGTGGCTCGTGTAAAGTGGGTGTGACAAGTTCTCCTTGAGTGTTGGATCGTGTGTGTGTGTGTGGGGGGGGGGGGGGGAGCGGAACAGTAACAATGACCACCTTGTTCCCTCCCTTCCCCTTCCGCCAAATTTGAATCCTGGATTCCGGTTTTAACACGAGTTACTGCGTCAATAAAGTCGCGGGGAAACTTCGTCATTCAACAATACACAGGGAGACGACTTAGCTAGGTTACGTGAAGGGTGTTGCGATAGCAGGGGCTTCAGATTCGTTTCATGGGTGGTCTTTCTCCCAGCAGTTGGCAGTCGCACACCTTGCACGGACAGACTACTCTAGTTAGCCAAACTAATTGTTTCAATATATCCGTGACACTCTCCCAGTGGCCAGACAAACCCGTCGTGACTGTTCATCCTGCCTTTATTAGTTTCCGTCAACGACCCCTCATTTTCAGAGTTCAATAACCCCTATTCGATTTATTTAATGCGGGTCCCACATACCTAAGCAATACTTCGGGATACGTTGCATGGATGTTGTCTAAGCAATCTCTTTTGTGGACTGATTGTATTTCCCTAACGTTCCACCAACGAACCGACGTATGAGACGTGCTTACCTACAACTCAGACTATGTGATCGTTGCATTTCATTTCCCTACAAACAGTCGTACACAGGTATTTGTGTGATTCTAACTGTAACTCACCGATATCGTTCCACAGCATACCACATATCTATTTCATGAAGGTTGCTTTAAATCTGAAACAAATATAAATTATTGCAGAGCGCAGGAAAAACAAGCAATAGTGGAGTGACAATTGCAACAGTCGCGTTGATTAAATACCTAGGCGTAGTGTTGCAAAGTGATATGAAGTGGAATGAGGAAGTAAGTCTGCTGATAGGGAAAGGAGAATGGTCGACTTCGGTTTATTGGGAGAATTATAGGAAAGTGTAGGGCATGTATAAAGGATACCACCAACAGTACACTAGTGGGACTCATTCGGGATTACTGCTCGAGGATTTGGGATCCCCACCTGTCGGATTAAATGAAGACATCGGTGCAGTTCAGGGGAGCGCTTCTGTTGTTACCAGTAGCTTATCAACACGCGAGCATGAGGGAAAGAAAGATCCTTTATTGTATGATTATATGAGGGAAAGAAGGATCCTTTATTGTATGATTATATGATAGCGGAACAAACACTGGTAGCAGTTACTTCTGTAAAATATCTGGGAGTATGCGTGCGGAACGATTTGAAGTGGAATGATCATATAAAATTAATTGTTGGTAAGGCGGGTACCAGGTTGAGATTCATTGGGAGAGTCCTTAGAAAATGTGGTCCATCAACAAAGGAGGTGGCTTACAAAACACTCGTTCGACCTATACTTGAGTATTGCTCATCAGTGTGGGATCCGTACCACATCGGGTTGACGGAGGAGATAGAGAAGATCCAAAGAAGAGCGGCGCGTTTCGTCACAGGGTTATTTGGTAACCGTGATAGCGTTACGGAGATGTTTAACAAACTCAAGTGGCAGACTCTGCAAGAGAGGCGCTCTGCATCGCGGTGTAGCTTGCTCGCCAGGTTTCGAGAGGGTGCGTTTCTGGATGAGGTATCGAATATATTGCTTCCCCCTACTTATACCTCCCGAGGAGATCACGAATGTAAAATTAGAGAGATTAGAGCGCGCACAGAGGCTTTCAGACAGTCGTTCTTCCCGCGAACCATACGCGACTGGAACAGGAAAGGGAGGTAATGACAGTGGCACGTAAGGTGCCCTCCGCCAAACACCGTTGGGTGGCTTGCGGAGTATAAATGTAGATGTAGATGTAGATGTAGATGAAATGCTCTGTGAACGGAAAATGGAAATCCCTGTAGGGAAGAAGACCTTCTCCGCAGAACGATCCTACTGCCAACAAGAGATACCTCACGGAAGGGCCGCGAAGACTAGATAAGAGAAATCAGGGCTCGTACAGAAGCATACAGACAATCGTTTCATCCTCGCTCAGTCTGCAAGTGCAACAAGAAAAGTGATGACGCTCTGCCATTCATTATGTGCTCGCTTGCGGAACATGTATGTACATAGAGATGGAGATGATTTTTAAAGAAAAATTCGGGATAGTAGACTGACTGGGCGACTCTTACATAAGTGAAGCAAATTATAAAGTGTTACTTATATGAAATAAGTTTCTCTTTTCTCATAAAAAGAAAACGCAACACAGAGTAGTAAGAATAATATTTATCGCTCATCCGCGGTCGTCAGGTACGTACCTCTTCAAGGAGTTGTGCGTTTTAACTGCACCATCACAATACATATATTCGATAACAGAATTCATCATAAGGAATCCATCAGAATCTAAGAAGACTAGAGATGTACATGGCCTTTAGTACCACTTATCAAAGCCGTCAATGTCTCAGAAAGAAGCTGAATAGGCAGCAACAAAGTTTATGATAATTTCCCAGTATCATGAAAGGTCTCACGTCGGGCAAAGCAGGTTTTAAATGTAATCTGAAATCATTTCTCCCTAACGTAACTATCTTCCTTGACTATCCTCACAGCAAATAATTAGACGGAAAAAAAGAACAGTGTAGAATCATCCCTTTTTTTTCCTTTATTGATTTTCAATTCACCCCGAAGGGGGCGGGCTGGCAGCAGCTTAGTACGCTGCTCTACAGCCTACAGACTTTTATTTTAAAAAACGGAAGAAGAAGAGAAACAAGAAGAACAGGCGATAAAACTGTGACGTCACGTGTAAAATGGCGGAAAAATTCGGAAAGTTAAAACAGAAAGCAAAAGGGGTTGGCAACGTTAATAAAAGACACAGGAATCAGACAAGGTACATAGTACACACACAATTAAAAAAACGCGGCGACAGTCTGGTTTCTATTCCAAGAGATAAAAGGCACACCCAGCGACAGTATGATGGCCGTTCGCAACACTTCCCAAAAAACACAACATGGAACACTCACTGTAAAACACTCACTGTAGAACACTCACTGTAGAACACTGCACGAAAGTGGCAGCACAAAGATGACACTCCCGAGCCAAAGGCAGATGGGGGGGGGGGGGTGGGGTGGGGTGGCAGGGGGTGTAGAATCACCGTGCCATGTGAAATAAATATGTTTGCTGTTGAAAATGAGAGAGAGAGAGAGAGAGAGAGAGAGAGAGCGAGAGAGAGAATTCTGCTTTGTCTGCGGTTTGTATCACGAGTGGAGAGTGCTATAATAGTTTCGTTGAGCATTTGGCGATTAGGGAAATTAGTACGCCCTGCCAAATTATCCAGCATTAGTTTAGCAATAGAGATCCTAGCGCGCACGTGGACGCATGCAACAAATAGCACCGGCTAGCGCTTCGGCCGCTGTATCCGGACTTAATCCCTCGTGTCACTGTTCTCTGTGGCGGACAGCCGGCGTAATGGCGTCAAAGACGCGGGCTTACCACCGCGAAACACCACTCCGGCTATCTGCACGCTGGCAGACACCCGCGGTGGGCCCTGAATTAAGTATCGGCCCGTGTTATCCCTTGCGGCGGGCTGGCTTATAAGGGAAGCGGATTATTGGCCCTGCGCGAACCAATCACCTGGCGCCTACGTAGTAGCCCGGTTCTATCGACCAGCTTCGCCAATAAAACGCAGGAACTACGTCCCATGGTGATACTAAAGGCGCTCCCAGACCAACGTGTGAAGTTTTTAATAGGTGAAATTATCAGCTACTTAGTTTCTCTATGATAATGTGTTCTCGAAAGAAAATGATCTGTTGCTTAATCAACGTGTAGACATAAAATGAGCCTCGGAAGTTTCATAAAGCTCCTAACAAAGATAAGATTAATTTTGGACTCCATTATTGTTATGTTGATAACAACAAACCACCAAACATATAGGATGACGGGGACTATGTGGGTTATTAAAACTGAACATACATTCATCCGTTTTACATGGATGTTATTTGAGAGTTGCGACTGTATCGGAAGATATTTATGAAATAATATATACTGAAAAATTCGCTTATTACGAATATTTTATTAGCACGACGCGTTTCGGCAGCATGCTGCTATCATCAGGTGAATTTAGAGTTACCTTAACATTGTAATTAATACGAAATAAGGTTAGTTTCCTTTCCTGTGAGTCCCAGTGAGGCTTCGAGCAGAAAAAAACGCCTCTTCAAGAAGATAAATATGTTACAGTACTTAAATTACGTGATAAGCACGGTTAGTCATTTTGTGATTGCACATACTTATACTTTTGTTGGTAATTTCGTTGTTTGGCACACAGAGCAACAGACCACAGCAACAAACACATCACAACATAAGACTTTCACAGTTGTTTGTTTACATCAATACAAAGAGTCTTAGATGCTAAGATAAACTAGTTTCTGCTGCTAAAACTGCAGTGTACAGTAAAGATCAAATATTTATATCTGGGTATATTTACGTCAAGACAAATATTAGGCGATTAGATAGTAAAAGAACTTTTTTCGTCGATGATTCAGGCGTTCAACATTGGATAAATTTTTAAGGAAGTTAATATAACTACTTTGAAGTTTATCATTTAGTAACAGAGCAAAGGAAACTAATCTTACTTCATATTACTTACAACGTAAAACTAATTGTAAATGCACCTGATGATAGCAGTATGCCGCCGAAACGCATCGTGCAAATAACATATTAGTAACAAGACACTGTTTTAGTATATATTATTTCATAAAATATTAAAACTGTGAACCGAAGCGGTATACGAAGTTGGAACCTTGCCTTTCGCGGCAAATGCAATTACGGACTGAATTCTTTTAATAATTCAGGATAATGAAGAATTAACGTGTAGCGCACACTGATCTGCAGAGGGAAAGATCACTTTGAAAAAGGAAGAATAGTGAGATTCTGAAAATATGAGAATTGACTCATCAGCAGACTGTGGAATGTGTAAATGATGCGTGAATCCAGGTTCAAATGGTATCCATAGTTTTCGAGTTGGGGGGTATGTAAGGTAACAACAGATCACATAAAGCAAGTTTACTACAAAGACTGTTATTCCAATAATTGCAATTACAGCGCTAGAACTAAGTGCTTTCCGTTCTACTTACCGTTACGTTGAATTCACCAAATGCACTTGGCACTTTGCATCAGGCGGGAAGAAAATCCCCTACGATCGAAAGTAGTTGTTTTAAAATTTGTTGTTATTAAGTGGCCTGCTTGCACGAAGCAGCTATACAGCTTTGTCACAGGGTCAAACAGGATTAGGAAACAGCTATGGCAAAAACTGATAGCAACATCGGTTAACAAAAACTAGCAACGATTAAATTTTGATAGAAGCTTTACTCTACTTTACTGCAATAAATAGGATGTGTGTGGCAGTATACATCAATGTTCATTTTTTATTGATCTGTCTTGAAGCCTGGTTTAGTTCTAGATCCAGTGAAGAGTACTTCACTTACACAATGATCAGTTCGGCTCTTCTTAGGGGGGACTGTATGTTAGTCCTAAGAATCTCGCTGAGACACGATCCTTGACGTACTCACTGACAACTGAGAGGAGCCTTGCGTCTGTTTATATCCAATATCCACGTTTGGTGGATGGATCTACAGTTTGGAATTATTTGTGTGACGTAAGGCGGGAGCGTAACATAATCATTACTGTGTGAGTAATATTTTGGTGCTTAATTTAAAAATAAGAGTAAGTTATGTCTGACTGACAGGTGGCTTGGAGCTGTTCTTTCTAGGGTGTGTCCCGTATCTTCTGGAGGGCGCTTTCCAATGGTATAAGAGATATTAGTGACCGTAGAAAGCAGCCTTCAGCCATCCTGCGATGGCTTCTGCAGTTGCCACAAATACAGGATGTCCTTAAAAAACACCGACAACCTGCTGTGCAGGAGGCAAATCCACTTCCGGAAAGGCACGGCTTGGGTGCTGGAGACCGTCGAAGTCTGAGAACAAACAGTTGTGATGGTTTGTTCCCATTCGTTTAGGTGTCTGAATACGGAATATGTGCATCCCTTTAGCCATCTGTGTAATGAATATGGACGAACTGAGCCAGGTAGCATTCCTGGGCATGCGCGTCCTACTGCGGTCCTTGTGTGGTCTGCCAGTGCAGTAACGTTGTTGATACTAGGACGTCGTGAAGCAGTACGCAGCTGCGGAAATGACCGACATGGTGCTTGCATTGGTAAAGAAGAATGCAATGGGAGAACTGCTGCAACAGTGTACACAGAACATTTTCCAAACAGACGTACCCATCAACCCACGTTCACGGCCATCGAGAGCTGCCTCAGAGAAGCCGGAATGATACACGCAGGTGTTTCCGTCCGAGGTGTGTCCAGTAAAGAAGTACTTTGTTCTTGGTACTTGCGAATACTATCCGTATCCACCGTTTGTCCTCTGATGGTTATCGAAACGTGAGGCGGGTCTTCCGCGCTCGGTTGGAAGACTACAGTTAGAGGAGGACGTGCTGACCCAGTCACCAGCACTCGACAGATGACACAGGCGCTGAACCCGTGTTAAAAGTGCCGTGTGGCGTGGAGTCCATGAACTCTGGCTCCATCCATTCCATCTGCAGAAAGTCCAGGCTTTACGGGAGGAGGATTACCCACTGTAGGTACTGTTCACGCAGTACTGTTTACATCAGCGCATACTCCAGTTACAGTTCCCGAGCTTGGTGCTATTCACGGATGACTGTATCCTTACCAGAAAAGGCATATTAAGCTTGGACAATATGCATGTTTGGGAGGACGAAAAGCTGCGTGCGTAGGTGGTTCAAAATCACCAACACAGGATCGGTACTAACATCTTGGCTGGGATAATTGCTAACCATATCGTTGAGCCATATCTACAGCAAAAGAAGCAGCACCGATCTCTCTCAAATTTATTAGAGTGTTCTTGACTACCCTATTGGATGTAGTGCCCTGAATGTCGGCATTTACATGGTCCTGCAACACGGATGAGCTCCAGCACACTTTTATGTAGATGTGCAGAATGACTTCAACATCGCGTATCCCAATTGAAAGACTGGTAATGTGCATATCCCAACCGAAGGACTGATAGGTGTGGACGAGTTCCATGGCCAGCACGGTCGCCAAATCTGACACCTCTCAACTATTTTCTGTGGGGCAGTATGAAGAGTAAGGTGTATGGAACATATGTAATGTCAGTGGACCTTATTGCTCGAGTCCACAGAGTGACTGAATTACTTCAAAGAAAAAGACTCGTATCGGCTCTAATGGTTCAAATGGCTCTGAGCACTATGGGACTTAAAATCTGAGGTTATCAGTCCCCTAGAAAATAGATTTAAACCTAACTAACCTAAGCACATCACGCACATCCATGCCCAAGGTAGGATTCGAACCTGCGACCTTAGCGGTCGCGCGGTTCCATACTGAAGCGCCTAGAACCGCTCGGCCACACCGGCCGGCGTATCGGCTCATGTTCGTGAGGTTAAGCACCGTCGATTTAGGCTCTACATTGACCTAGGACGTACGCAATTCTAATCCATCTGTAATGTAGACAGCTCGATGTGCTACTCATGCTGGGTTAGTTGACGTAATGTTTCCAGATATGGGTTCCTTCTTGAAAACCTGTGAGTGTGCCTTCCCGCACAACATTCTATGTGTTAAATGTGTGTGTTCAGAACGCTTCCCAACATGCATCACTGACTTCACTAAAGGACTGAATAGTCGAAGTTACAAAATTCTACACGAGCCATATGTCCAGTTTTCCTCGTTTCGAAATTGCCATTTGTTATATGGTTGCGTAAAACGTATTACATATAATTGCGACGAGCAAACCTTTTCCGGCAAAGTGTTTAATATGTACTTTGCACTTACTTGAAGAGTTGTTTTGCATATAGGGGATAACAAAAAACGCTTATTATGTTGCCAGTGTTTAAGGAACTCGCCCCCAGAAACCAACCAAGCACTTGTGGAATCCAGATATGTATGATCGCTGCTCTACTGCATTCCTAACGTGGGCCAACACGTTACTAAGCAGATTGTCATGAAGTTTTGACTCAGCAGCTACATTCAAAGGGTGAAGTTCTTTTGTAAGAGAACCTGGTTACTCAGGAAGGTGTTGACTGGTGTTATTGTATGATACATTGTACACTGCTTCAACAAAACAACGACTTTCAACATAATTTTACAATACGCCACACAGCAGGACTTCGCGGAGATTTAAGTCCCTTCAGGCTTTAAAGATGCGTTCGCACCGTGAAATTGCTTAGAACTTCGTCGCTCTGGGCCTAAAGCCAGTTTATATGACGTGTTAGGAAGCAGCATATAAACTGCATTAAACAAAGCCTTCGTACTAATCCATAATCCTAAACATGAGGTAGAAAGCAAACAGGTTATTTCCTGGGAAGTAGGCAGCCGACTTTATGTATCACTGTTCATGTGGTGGGTATTGATATCCTGGCTGACTGCCTACAGAGGACGTAACTAATAGCGTACAAGGTTCACGTTTCGTTCAACAATTTTGATCATTACTCTCCCATCAAATGACTGCACAGCGGAGTGCACGAAAGAAAAAAAAATCATCTTTTCGACATTAGCGGTGTTATCGTAAAAGAAGTTTACATGGAAACAGTTTCGTGCTCTTAGTAAAAGGTACCAAACAACGCCATGCTGCTGATGCATTACAAATCACTTAACTATACATTAAATACTGCATTTCACGTCTTTCCTTTTCGTTATTTGTTCAGGATTTTATCGAACAGCCTATTGAACCAAGAATGAGTCACCCATAGCAAACTTGTCTGGAGCGTAAACTACTTTCACAAGAGTAGCCGTATGTATTCTTTATAGAAGTGCTTTATCCGTAAAAGCGTTCGTAAGTTTCTGTACCAATAATAAACTGTAAATATCAATGAAATGCCTCAAACAGCCGTGTTACTGATATTTTATTTTGAAGGCTGTCATCTTCAGGCCCCACATGCATCTCTCTCAAAATGAATTATAATGTCGTATAGTGCCATAAAACTCTGGATGTCGTGAATTCAGTCGTTACACTACTACTTCATTCGAAGACGTGATAGCAACCTAAGAGATATACATATGGCGCCTGAAGATGGGCCGGCCGGTGTGGCGGTGTGGTTCTAGGCGCTTCAGTTTGGAACCGTGTGACCGCTACGGTCGCAGGTTCGAATCCTTCCTCGGGCATGGATGTGTGTGATGTCCTTAGGTTAGTTAGGTTTAAGTGGTTCTAATTTCTAGCGGACTGATGACCACAGATCTTAAGTTCCATAGTGCTCAGAGCCATTTGAGAACCATTTTTGAACCTGAAGATGAAATAGTGGAATGCCGAAACGGGTAGCCTGCAAATAAAATAAAATAACATCTCAGTTACACGGATGTTGGAGACATTTTATTGATACCGACAATCACTTAATCATCCGATGTCCCTGGTCCATGATGGATCAACAGAGATTAATAATAAATCTGTGGAACTGTAGTGTCTATCTGTCTTTTTATATGTTAGAACACACTTCTTCAAAACTATTAGACGAATTGTCATGGGGTTTTCGCAGGTAACTTAAGCGTAGATTGAAGCACCGTACAGGCCTTAGTTAATCAAAGTTGGGACACGAAAACTTTTATCCATACTAATATTATAAATGCGAAAGTATTTCTGTCTGTTACCTTTTCACGACTAACCAGCTGAATCAATTTCGATGAAATTTGGTATGAAGATAGCCTGAACCCTGACGAACCACAGAGACTAGAAAGTGTATTGTACAAGATACTTTTTGCTTTGAAGAATATTACGTGAACCGGGGAAGAATATTTGCTGTTTGAGAAAGCTGTTTATTCTTTCACTTATGATCTAACGTATTTGTGACAATGCTTTTATTGATTGATACGTGTTGTATGATACGATTCACAGTGATAGATACAATTCTTATACAATCTTCAGTCTTAAATACTTACTTGCGCACTTTTAGTTACGTAAAGTACACGTTGTTTAATGAATAGCTATTTCGACAGCACTATGTATAGATGTTTGCTGCTGTTCACGCCCCTCAATATGCACTGATAGGGAGTGGCATTGGGCACGCCGACGTATCGTGCTCTGGGACGGCTTGAGAGGGGAAGAGAGTGGCGCAAATCACGAGCTATGCTTACGCAAACAGGCAGATATGTGAGGACAGCGATATTAATGCACATACTGTAGCTTACTTACTCACCATCTCTCATCATAACAAAACTATCGATATGTGAGCACGGCTGGTTATGAATAAATATACTTTCTGTATATGTGTCTCATATCATCGAGGCAATAATTTGCCACACCATTATGTTTATGGAATGAAGAAATGTGAAACAGAACACAAAAGCATAGATTGTGTGCAATGAGAATTCGTTAGTGAAGAGAATTTTGTTCATCTGTCGGGCCGTGAGATCACTATTCAATACCGTTACGAAGCGATTATGTGTATAGTCATAAACAGATCGAAAGCCAATGTTAATTACAAGGAATTGTACCACTTATCAAAATCACAGGTAAATATCTGGACACTGAGTCTCAGTTGATGAAGGTGCTAGTAAATAAATGGAATGATTGAGCATCACGGTATCAGGTTGCAAGGTGTTGCCAACAGACCACTTTGTCAGAAGTGTTAGTTAAAATTTGTGACTAATGCAGTGTGTGTACAGTTTGTGGACAGCGTTGCTCGCATTTGTGTATTTCCTGGTAGAATATACTCGGACGTTTACCAGACACTTGTGGTTCTCAGAAAGTGCATACTTCTCCAACCCACAATTAATTAAAGAATTACAGGACCTCATTTACCTGATTTTGCAATACAGAGAAGAAAAGTGCTAAGGGGAAAACAGGTATACACGGTCTAAGCACGATCTACGTGTGAGATTTTACGTTTCGAAGGACATGTAACTATTTTTTGTACCTCATTGGCCACTTACAATTTCAAAATCAAAAGCGAAAAATGTCACGGATAAATAATTCCAGTGATGTAATTTGTTACTTTCACTTAGATCTCCTGAAACCCAAGCGGATAGCCCTGCATGTTAAAGTGCCTCTTGCAGGTTGGGGAGGTGTCCTGGCCCTGGATCGATTCCCTCGATCGATTCCACCCAGTTGATTAACGACAAGGGTCCGTGTGTTGGCCAGCCTGTATGTGGTCTTTAGGCGGTTTTCCACACCATGAATACTGGGCTGGTACCCAATGTCCGACTCCGTTACACTGTTCGCAAACATTTACAAAACGTTTGGACACTTTCACATGAATAACATGAGAGTTTTGGTGTACATATTCCACCCCATGGGGGAGGGGGGAGCGGGAGGAGAGGAAGTAGCATAGCGGAGTAGGATAGGAAGGACACGTGGCTACCCATTAAATGAAGCATGCCATGTCCGTTTAATAACGAAACAAACTCTGCACCGCTGCGAGACAAAGGCTCAAGGAAAAGAAGAAAGAGAAAAGACAAAGAAGCCCGTCACATTAATCAAACACCACCTCCAGGTACCAGTGCTTCCATATTCTTGTATGAGGTACCTTACTATGGAGTATGTGCTCGCTACCTAATTTACAACACTCGCCCAGAAAACAGGAAAATGACGAAGTTAAATTCCACATGCGGAAGGTCACTTTCGAAATCGTGTAGGATTTCTATACGAGCAGAATAAATTAATCAATCTCTGAGGCTCAGTTACTCCCAACGGACTTCATACACACAACAATCTTTAAAAAATATTAGCTTCCTTACGATGGAATGCAGCAAATAAGTGAGGAGGCACAACTGGATGCTATGAGAGCTTGGAAGCCGTCGTGCTGCTCAAATCTTTAGTCGTCACAAAGTGATCCTTCTCGTTATGACTTCCGTCAATCAAGCAACTACGGCTGAAAATAAAATTTACTTCTTAATGTTTACATTTTTCCATAACAGTTTTCGTGTGCTGTGAACTGACGCAACAGTGCTCAAAGTTGCGGATACCAAAGAAGATTTATGAAACTGCAAATACAGAGACAAAATGACTATACGAGCTCTCAAGTAAATAGATTTTGAAAAGGCAAAAATTATGGATTCCAAGCAAAAGCATAGACCTAAACGATCAATATCTTACTTACATTAGAAAATTAGAGATAATTACAGTCACAATAGTTATTTCACATATTGTAGAAATATAAAATGCTTTCTGAGTCGAACAAGAATTTTATTATTTATTTCGAAGTATAGGTTCGTAAGGTAGAAACGTGTTGAAACATATCTCTTTAATTACATAAATGTTACTTAAAGAGACCGTCCCCAAAATTGGATGAAACCTTTATTGGAAGTTGGAAGAATAAGTTGCCCTTCAAAACTGTGAATGAAAGACAATTAATTCTTTCAGGGTCCTCGGCAGGGACGAAGTCTAATTTAAAGATGAAAAAGGAGTTCAAGGAAGATCTTTTGCCTGTTATGCCATAAAACAGTCATGAAACCGTTAGAAACTTCAAAAAGATGACAATGGGCTAGTTAAGAACTGCAGCTTGGTAAATACCTTATATTCTTAACACTACTTGTTATTACTGAAACAATATGGTAAGTATACAGTGCTGTTGTGCTTTAATATGTCTGACGATATCGATAACAACAAGAACAAAATTAACAGATATCGTGGTGCATCAAATGTGTACCACCTGCTATGTCATGTGATATCCTCAAACAGGATAGAACCTGTGATGACCGTCTTGATGTAAACATTTCACACATTCTCGGGCACCTTCTGTGAATACTTTAATTACAGACCACAGTCTTCGTCAAATCGCTATGACTCTGTTTTCAAGGTAAAGCATACAGTTCCATTATCTCGTGAAACCTCTGGAAATGAAATCAACATGTATGGTGACCAGTACAGAACATTCATGAAAATCGTAAGATGAGAATGGATACTGTATATCTTGAAGGGGGCAAGGGAAGGAGATGAATGTATTTATTAGCAGTGAATTCTCCAAAAAAATCTCACAAAGCCCTTATATGAACGTGAAGGTGGGATGCGATACTATACCTATTACGAATTATAATCTGAGTATCACTGACTGATAAAATTGCCTGGGAAACTGTAAACAATCACTATACGTTTTGTAATATTGTAAGTTTCTTGATCGACATTTAAAAGCTTACTGAAGCTATTCATTCTTGATGTTTTCATCGGGTCTGTAGGCAAATCATACACTAATCTAGACATAATATTTCGGGGTCCATCTGGTAGCAAGCTTCAGGTGAGACATCTGTTTTGTAATTTCACCTGAAACAAAAAGCGTATTCATTTGAAAATGGTGGCCAGATGGCTGCATGATCCAGCAGAAACCCCACAAGAATATCATTAGTAGTTAATATGCCGGGGAAGTTTACATGATCATAAAATTCATTCTTAAAACATGAAGGTAAACTAGTGCCATTAAAATAATGTGAAGCAATTTCTTTCCTGGTGTTAATCCTGGGCTAAGTTTTTCGTATTTGTTTAACGGTTTCTATGTTCCTGTTATTTTACTGGCCAAATATTAAAACTAGTTTATGGCGCCCCGTCGTCAATGAGATTGTTAGAAACGGGGTACAAGTTCGGATTAGGAAGGGATAGGGATGGAAATCGGCCATACACTTGTCGAAGGGACCATCCTGGCATTTTCATTAAGCGATTTAGGGAAATCACGAAGAATCTAAATCTAGATGGCTCACCAGATATTGTTGTACCTTCGTATTCAGAAGTCTGGTGTTGAGTTATCATTACAAGAGCAGTGGTATTTCAGGTGATGATAAGAGTTCCGTCATTCCAGACAGTACAATTATGTACAGGACGGCGTCAATGTATTGCGTCGCTTTTGTGTTGTACTGTTTGTGTCAGCTGTGTATCAGTAACTCTGGGCAACCTCTTAATGTAATAAATGCACTGGGCAACAGAATTAAAGGATCACTTTTTGAAACCCCTGATTCCCACCGATCGAAACGCTTTAGTTTGGAATTGGTTTCCCCTTTGTTGAGTTTAAAAATGTGCCTATACGTACAGTACAGGCAGTACCAGGCGCATGCTGGCAGAACAAGCTGCTGCTATTTCCCCCCTACAATCCTGGGTCTGATAATAGGTCACACGGAATTGTAAAATGTTGAAGGGTTCGCCGGTCTGCAAGTACCTAGGCCTTCGTCACTGGTTCTGTCTATGTAGGTACATTTTTAAAATTCTGAGGTACGCTTGTGCCTCTCCCCGCCCCCCCCCCCCACCCTTTTCCAATGATCACGCCAGAGGAGGAAATAAAATAGGAGCTCTGAGAAATCACAAGCACCCGTAGATGCATCGGATGACTTTCATGTTTTGTCGAATGGTTTTGAAGAGCCTCTAGTAGCTCCAACCTGAACTCCAGAGCCGGAACCACGCGGCTGCTGCGGTCGCAGGTTCGAATCCTGCCTCGGGCATGGATGTATGTGATGCCCTTAGGTTAGTTAGGTTTACGTAGTTCTAAGTCTAGATGACCTCAGATGTTAAGTCCCATAGTGCTTAGACGCATTTGAACTCCAGACCAAAACTTCCAGTCGCGCTGCGCTCCAAACGGGTGCGATCCCGTTCGCTGGGAATCAAGGTCCACAATGTTCTTAGAGAAGTGCTGAAATTACCGAGGGTGTCAACAGTAACAAATGTTTTGTAGAAAGTCTTCTGTTCCTCATCGCACTACGATCTTTCGCTTTCGAACTCAAAATATGAGGGGAACAACGTGGTCTGATGACCCTCCTTTCGCCACCCCCTGAAGCCTTTTCTTGCTGTTTGTCTGGAATCTATTCCTCATAAGAAAACGCATGATTTAAACGCTGGACGCCGTGGTTCTAACCTCAATCCAGAGACGTCAAGACGAGGGTGAAATGCAGGTAAAAATGGCTGTAAAGATCTCCCGATCGTGTGACACGTTCACGGTGGCATTGGGGAGAATTGTGGTAAAATTTGGTGCCCATGTGACACCATTAAACCTACTTACACGTCACATGAACTGAATTGTGGCCTTTTTTTCGCATTTGTAAATATCTTGCTGTTTGATGCGAAGTCGAGACCGAGGGTGACGTTGCAGGGTGCTATGCTTTAGCATTTTTACGAGAAAGGTTGTAGGCACCTTTGAACCGAATTTCAAACTTAAGCGTCGCGGTGGATGGGAATTACGCAGTTGCAAGGAAGTGAGCCTTTAATTCTGTTGCGCAAAATACTGGGGACCACGGGTAGCGCGCGGAGGCCTACCTCGCAGGGGAACGGATCTCGTGTCTACAACCGGCTACTGCGTGCCAAACCTCGTGCGTGCAGTGTGTGCGGACCGCGGGTGGGACAAGGCCCTACGTGTCACTCGGCTATGCTCCGTCCTTCCCGGAAGTTCACGGAACAGTGCCACATTTCATTTAATATTCCGGTACGGCAGTTTTCTGTCGGCACAACTCTGAGTTTGGCAGAATCGCTCTGTTTAATCTTTGCTGTTTGTTCATGACATGAAGGACGTTCACAGGTCCAGTGGCTCTTTCCACAAAAGGAGCTAGTCCTAGCGATCTATCATCTCAGTCCTTTAAAATGAATGGGAATGACAGAAGGCAGGGATGGGAACTCTCAATTCCCAGAAGCTACTGTGTATTTGCTATGAAACTAAATTACAATGCTATGCAGAAAGAATTTAAAGGTTTATTTGACAGTAAAAGAGTAAAAAATTACAACGATCTACAGACAGTATTCATTGTTCAGTACATTAAAAAATTTATAGACCTGGAGCATGTGAAGAAATTGATGATACGAATAGTAAAGTTTCTACAGTCGCACGCATTACCCCATTCTCAGTTGTAACAGTCTGTAAGTGGAAGTAAACAAAGAGTATGGACACTTCATATATTACTGCAAAGTACTTTGGTTAAGTCTGGAGTCATGACGAACGATTTTTCGATTTAAAACAATCTATTTTTGAGTTAATGAAAGAAAGAGGAAGTGCTGGAACGAAAAGTAAAATTTACAGAATGGAATGCAGAAGTCACATTTTAAGTGGACTTGACTGCACAGTGCCCACAGTGCAAGGTAACGTCTTTCTGATTTGATGGCGATGCATTTAAAAAGGAAATCGCGTTGTAAAAGGAGCACATTCTGACGGAGACACTCCCTAAGCTTACTGGCGTTAAAGGAAATGCAAGATCTCAAGGATTCATTGTGGCCTTGAAAGAATTAAAAGGATAGTTTTATAAATATTTTGAGGACACTGTCAATCTTACATCTGTTTCCGAACTGTTTTGAGACAATTTCCCGTTTCAGTTGAAAGCGCCCCCGTGCACGTTCCGTTGTAACTGATTGACTTGGGTGGTAATTCCAGTTTTGATAACAAATCTTTTTGCTTTAAAACTGTCTGGGGCGTCTATATTGGCTTTCTCAAGTAGACTTCCAAGACTCCATAATGAGGCTACAAAAGTGCTACAATACTGAAAATTTGTTTTGGTTGTGATCTGTGAGAAATGTGAAATATAAAACCCAGTTGTATTCAGTGCGACTGCACTGCCATTTAAATTCGGTGCGTTTGCAGTTTCCTCCTCTTCTTCCTATCACGACGTGCCGTGGGGGTGGGGAACAGTGCAGCGACACTAAGCGCTTTGCACTCGGGTTGGGGCAATACCAGGGCTGGCCTTGTTGTATTGGAACAAGCAACATATGTGTTGAAAATGCGTATATTGGTAGTCCCAATAGGTAACTTTCTCTCGTGTAACGTGTCTTTCTCACGGCTGCCTTCGCTAATCATGACATTATATTATATGTTTTGTCGCTTGGGTGTGGATATCTATGAATAGGAACAGTTCCCATACCAGCCAGCTGCTGTTCATAAACCTAACATGATGTACGATAACTTTGGAGGAATAGTAAAATGTGGCACATGGGTGCTCTGTGCAGGAACTGCTTCGTATTTGGAGGAAACATTGAAACGTTGTCACAACTATGCCGAGATGTTTGTCTATGGTTAAGTGGCAATAAGTGCTAAGTGGCAATAGTTTATAGCGGCGTTATTGTGTTAGTCTTCGAATTAGAAACAGGAAGTTTGATGAAAACTCATTGCAGCACCGTGCACTGTAACAACATGGTTAGACTGATGTATCGAAGGTTTTTGGCACTGCAACTCAAACAAGCGATAAGGACGAGAAAGATCGACAACGAACCTGTGGCTGGAGTCTGTGGATCATTTACTGCTTGGATACTAATGTAGTGATGGAGGGGAAGAGTGGTAAACGTTTGGCTAGGGCTCATTGGAAAGTTTCGTATTGGGGTTTATCTTACTAAGGGGAAGTGTAAAATGGGGACAAACATACAAAAAAAAGTCTTGCTTCACAGGCTATAGGTTCAGCTAGACGTGATTCGACAGGAAACAAGCTGATTAGGGGTTTGTTCTCAGGTCAGCACTCACATGGATCGAGGAAAATATAAAATCGTCCCAAATCTTATGGGATGGCATGCTGACTGTCCTTACTTGACGCCAGTGGATCTACGCACAAAATAATCTTCTCTTGTATGGGGTCAGTGGCGTAGAGTAAGAGGTGAGGGCGAGGTGCGGATAGGTGGCCCTGGCTCCGTGAGGGAGGGGGAGAGGACGGGCCGGGGGGGGGGGGGGAGCAGCCATGATGGAAAAATCCTATCTGTTGCATCACGCCATGGTCATTAAATCTAACTGCATTGTCGGCCGGAATGCATGGGCACTTGCGCAGAATTTCTATGGAGTTGGACAAGTGGAAGTGGTTCAGAACATATTTGTAAGATTTGATCTAAACAATTATACCAAAACCTTGTCAAAAATGTTACCTGAACTGGTGCATAAATTTTACTTTATTTCGAAAGTGACGTTGCCGGCGGCGATCCGCTTTTGCCACGCAAGAAATGCAGTTAGTGTGTCTGTTTTCTATAGTTCTTGAACAGGTGGAGGTTCGAGTCCTCCCTCGGGCATGGGTGTGTGTGATGTCCTTAGGTTAGTTAGGTTTAAGTAGTTCTAAGTTCTAGGGGACTTATGACCTAAGATGTTGAGTCCCATAGTGCTCAGAGCCATTTGAACCATTTGAATTTGGTAAGAATGACTGCTGTGTCGCCGTGACCGCGTCGCTATATAGCCGCACTGCTGGCTGTGACGTCACTAGTGCTCTCTTCCTCGCCATATATGGTAATGTTTTCATCCCGCGTCCGTTGTGCCCATTTCAAACTCGCGATGGCCGGGTTCCAGGCTGTGCTGAGCTGCAAACCGCCGTCCTTGTTGATTGTGGATTGCCGAGTACTGATGCAGGTGTAGGTGTAGATCACGTATGACGTTTGAAGTCAACTAAGTGATCAAAAGTATCCAGATACCCCTCGAAACATACGTTTTCCATATCAGGATCATTGTGCTGCCACCTATTGTCAGCGATCTCAGTAGTCATTAGACATCGTGAGAGAGCAGAATGGGACGCTCCGCGGAACTCACGGATTTCGAACGTGGTCAGGTTGATTGGGTGTCACTTGTGTCATACGTAAGTACGCAGATTTCCGCACTCCTAAACATCATTAGGTCCACTGTTTCTGATGTGATAGTGAAATGGAAACGTGAAGCGACACGTACAGCACAAAAGCGTACAGGCCGACCTCGTCTGTTGACTGACAGAGACCACCGACAATTGAAGAGGGTCGCAATGTGTAATAGGCAGACGTCTATCCAGACCATCACACAGGAATTCCAAACTGTATCAGGATCCACTGTAAGTACTATGACAGTTAGGCTGCAGATGAGAAAACTTGGATTTGGTGGTCGAGCGGCTGCTGCTCATGTATGTGCAAAATTGTATCACTGTACGACACATGGTTCAGGCGATACTACGCCATACACACTGACCTGGTGAAAGTAAAACTACAGGGCGAAATTCGCAAGAGATACAGGTGAAATATATGTACAAATTTGTGTTGAATACGTTAAATATATCTGAAAAATATTTGAAATGTGCGTAGGCGGGCAAAGTCATGGGTGGGTAACCCCTGGAACGACATCAACCAAATTTGGTAGACTATATTATCTACTATCTGTAATGAAATAATATGGGGTGAGAATCATAAGCCTCTCTCATTGGAGGGCCACTGATAATGTGGTGAGAGTAGAGGGGAGGATGAGATGGCCAGAGAGGGGGAAGGAGGAAATGGAGACAGATAGAAGAAGGAATAAATGGACCGAGATAGGGGGCAAGAAGAAGATGGACAGAGAGAGGGGAGGAGTAAATGGACAGAGAATGGGATGAAGAGGAGATGAGCAGGGAGAGCGTAGATGACAGACGGACAGAGGAAGGAGAGAGGCAGTGATGAACAAACAGTGGGTGTGGAGGAAGAGGATAGCGAGAGGGGGAGGAGGGGTAAGGAAGGGATGGACAGAGAGAGGGCAAGGAAGAGATTGACTGATAGTACGTTGTAATAAATATATACCTATGAAAAGCCCGGTATTCAACTATTTCCATGTATACACAGAGAACAAGAAGCCTTGGAACGTTGTTTACAGGGACGCATTGCAGGAAGTATCTGTCTCTCCATACACACCAATGTAATTATTATCTTTATCGTACTAATCATGCTGTAAACAGTCATAAGATTATTTACTTCCTTTTCTGGCACATTTTTTTAATTCGCCAATCGGTCACGTAAAAACGTTTTCTGTGAAGTAAACTAGTGAGTTGCGAGCGACATGAGTTGCGTCAGCTTTTCCCACTATCTAAAAAATCTGTGATTTATATGTCGCGCCTTTGCTGGATAGCAAGTGGCTCGCACCGCAAGACTTCCAACAGATAACCATTTTGATGGCGGGTACGCGTGGATAGTGAATTTCGACATAAACAGTTTTTCATTAGTTACTGTTTAACCGTAGATAACACCTCGGGAAGCAGGTAATTTACGAGATGTTTTCAGATTCAGGCAGTCAGTACTGTTTTATTTGTAGGCCGCCATTACTTGCTGTATTGTCTATGAATCATTGAAAATTTCAAGAACTGTGAATAAGCGCGGTAATTAGATTGGTCAACCTCTCTGCGCATCACATACGTGGGGGGAATATATATCATGACTGTAAAATACTTTAATGACAATGTTTACTTGCGTCCTTCAGACTAAAAAGCATAAGGCTTTTATTTTGTTTGAGTTTCGGAATTGTCTATTTCGATTTTAGTGTAAACTGATTTCGGAGCTGGGGTAGGTCAAAAGGGCGGGTTGTATGAGACGAAATACGAAGCTGGTTAGCTGCCATTTTATTAAGCAAATCAATGAAAAGAATTTTCTCGCCCTTTGACACCAATGGTGTGATTTCACACACTCAGCTGGGGTGTCTGTATCCGGCTCTTAAGACGCTTTGTCACGTAACGTTCAGCTCCAGTCATTGTTTTTGGGACTGTGCTAGATTTGTTTTAAAGTGAGTCAAATTAATTCGTAAAGTTTGTGATTTGTCTCGGATGACAAATTGTGAAATTTGGTTTTTACTGGGAATTCAGACTTCCTCTCAATGAATACAAATTTCACATTGCTTGCTGTGACGTCATATTCGTAAACTTTCCCAAAACGTGATGGACAGTACTGAGTGAGCATTCAAAATTATTAAACTTCGTGTGAATTCAGAAACTCTTTATGAAATGATAAAGAAGTGCGGTTCCTTCAATAACTGGTCGTGAGTTTCCGAAAGTGTGAGCTAGTGCGGACTTGGTAGTAAAATTTGTGTACTCAAAGTGATTACTGATTACACGGGACATATTTTATTCAAGAACTTTTCTTTATTTGGTGGCTACAGTTACACCTGATAAAATCAACACCCTTTACAGTGGCAACTAATTCTATGCAGCCTTTTGACACGTGTAGTTTTTCCACGGCTTTTGTTAGCTGAGTAACGATACACGCAGCTTTATGCCAGGGTATGCTTCTGCAGAGCTCGTCCTAAGTTTCCAACTGCCACGCCATCTTTATTATGTTGTTGGGTTAGTACTTTCTAAAGGTTCCCGCTGATGTAATTCGGTATCGTTACATTAGTTCTTCCCTATTAAGTTCATTTATTTCATTACAATTATCTTAATTTATACACACCTCTATGGCAGGATAAGCCTTCTCTTATTTGGTGCTCTTCACGTGCGGTAAAGAACTGTAGCTGTTTTTTCGAAAAAAGTAAGAGTAAACCGTAAGTAGTACTGAATGTCTGGGTCAATCCTGGGGCGTAATCTGGTGACTTAACTGCTCATGCAACTGCTGACGCAGTTGATCAGTTGCTACGACATGTTCATTACACTGCTGACTCATCGCTTGTGAACGGTATCCACTGATGTATTTCATGCCTTTGCATTATTTATGATTTCAATCTCTTTTATGGCAGTAATTTAATTTTAATGAATTTCGGTTGATTCTGCTCACTTGTTGCAGACTTGACTACGCGGAGAACAGAAATGGGCAACACTACTATAGGATTCTAGTACGCTCGCTGAACGCCCATTAAATTAGATCCTAGAGTTCAGATTTGAACAAGACTTAGTAATACGTGATTCTTAACAGTAACAAATATTTAAAAGCATCATATTAGTTATAAAACTGTCAATTGGCCCTAAACAGTAAAAAGTGTAAGGTACTCAACATCGCTAAAAATCCGTTAAATTTCGATTACACAACAAATAACATAAATTTAAGGAGTGGCTCCGTAAGATTTCCCGATGTAATAATTCGTTGCATTCATGTCGGGTCTCCAGCCGGAACATATCGTCATCTGGATACAATATTTCGGTGGTCCACTTGGCCGCTATCTTCAGGTGATTAGACCGTCGCAGTATCTCGGCGAAACTGGCCTACTCACCTGAAGATGGCGGTCAGGTGGACCGCTGAAATATTGTGTCCAGATGACGATATGTTCCGGCTAGAGGCCCGACATGAATACAACAAGTATAAGGATTTTAGAGTGAAATACCTTGGGTTTAAAATTACAAACCATTTAAATCCGAGCCAGCAGATAGAAAATGTCATGGGGAAACAGAACCAAAGACTCCGTTTTGTTTGCAGAACGATTATAATATACAAGGAATCTACTAAATAGACTGCCCCTACACACGTCCTTCCTCTTCTCAACCGTTGGAGCGCGATATGGAATCCTGACCCGATATGACGGACAGAAGATATCGACAATGTTCGAAGAAGGGCAGCCCGTTTTGTGTTATAGCAAAGTAGGGGAGAGATAAGCGAGTTGGGGTGGCAATCTTCAAAACAAATGCTTTATTAGTTTGCAGCGACGTCTTTTCACGAAATTGCAGTCATCAGTTTCTCCTCCGAATGGTTAAATGTTTTGTTGACTCCCTTCGTAATGAAATAAGAAAACTCAGTGCTCGCACGGAAATATTTAGGTTTTAATTTTCCCCACGTGTTATTTCAGAGTTAAAGGGTCGAGAAATAGTCTGGAGGTGATTCTATGAATTAAGCCAAGCGCTTGAGTGTGAATCTTAGCTTGTGGTACGGTTGCTATCGTTGCTGACTCTAGGATTTGAGGCGCCAGGCTCCATTCAGAGCCGGCTTGGAGATTTCCTCCGCTGGGGAATAGGTGTCTCTGTTGTCATCATCATCAAGGTGCAAGTCATTAAAGTGGCGTCAAATACAAAGAATTGCAATAATGGGTAGACTTGCACTACGAGTCCGAAGTACCACAGGCAAGGTCTTCTGACTAATGATGCCATACGATCATTTCATTTTTTGAAGATTAAGCGTGCAGATGTGTATGAAGATATTGGGAAACTAATCAAAGAAGAATGCTCGAGGTCAGTATTTTAACAAGAAAACACTATTCTAAGTTTGTATTAGAATGGAAATGCATGATCTTACAAAAATTCAAGAGTAACAATTTTGTAACGCGTTTCACAGTATCGGTGTCACTCATTTACGAATGAATGAGAAAGTAACCAAAGAATACGACTTCAGGTCGATATTTTAGTTAGATAATGGTTTCAAGTACAGTGCAGTAGAAAAAAAAATATAGAGTAAGAAAAGAATGCTGTTCCAGGTCCTTTATTTGGTACTTACAACCTAGCCTTAAACAAAGTTTCAGATTTTTCCGGCGTCTAATGTGTTGCGTACTTCAGATTCGGCATTTTTAGCACCAGACAAATAGTTCGTGATGACAGCGGTGAAGTAGTTACCGTTTCAGATACGTTACAGATATATAGTTTTCCATTAAATTTTAAATTCAACATGTACACATTATATATGTGAATTGATATAACAGCAGAATCTCCCATTATTAACATTGCAAATAATCCAGCTACTGACAGATGATAAGCCATGTAGTATTTGCATGTTCCATAGAAGACCACTAATCCTTCTGCAAGATCTGCTCTTTTCAGCTCGACTCGTGACCTTGGGACCTAGTAACGGATGAACTGTCTGTAGGCAGCCCTATTATTCAAATGCGTCATGAACTGATTTGGTGAGCGGATTTTTTTTTTTTTTTTGTGTATTGGCCAACTTAGATGAATAAGAGAAGCGGGTCACTGCAAAATCAATCAATAAAAAGTTAAGCAAATTTAATAAGGAGTCCAAGTGATTTCCCTGCTATTAACGTAAGATTTACGTTTACTTTCCATACGGATAGACCACAGGGTTTAGATTATTCAACTTGCACCTAAGGCAGATTACAAACAATCATTGGCGGGCTGCAACACAGATTGGAAGGAATAGGACCTTTGGTTAATTGGGTTATGCTCCTTATTCTCGCATTATGTATTGCAGAAATAATAGCGCCGACCATGCAACAAATGTGTGACGCGCATTGAAATGGAATTAATAGCACGGTCCTGACAGTTACATGAGCAAGAACCTGCGACCAGCCAAACTTAGTGGCCGCACAACAGCATACTGTCACGACAAGTCATATTAGAATCACTTGTAATCTCGCGTGGTCGATCTTTTCATAGTCCCGGTAAGGATTTACAAAATCTAAATGCTATCTGATTCACAATTACTCTTGCACCACGTATGCTGGACGTACAAAGGAAATTCACCTGAACACATGACATAACTCTCTGAAAGACCAGTAGAATTTATTTAATTTAGGATATGAATCTAATGCCAAGAAACGACGGAGAAAATTAAAGAGACCTGTACTGACTGCAAACCATACTTCAGTACCTCATGTCTACGTGTAACAAAGGAAAATTCGCAAAAAACATTACATAGAAAAGTCACACATGCATTGATATACAATTTAAATGAGAGAAAATACAGATGGGATAGTTAACCTGACGTGAGACTTTGGCATATCCCATCTCGCACGGACAAACACACACACACACACACACACACACACACACACACACACACACACACACACACAACACCTAGACACTCAGCAAAAACGTAGATTGTAGACTAATGAAAAGTGAAAAGCAAACATTAATTCTACGAAAAACTTGGAGTGTGACGCACCTCAAGATTTTACTGAAACTAACAGATACCACAATTCACCCTAACACCTAGAAGCAAGCACACAGCCACATCGAGGATGTAAACAAAAATAAACTTACGAAATACCAAATATTAATATCGAAGAACTAATTAATATAATAAAAGCGAAGAGAACTCTGAAAATCTCTCGATTCTTAATCGAACGAACGTCTCAACTGAAGCTTGTATCCGGGGAGAAGCTAAAGTTTACAAGGCTTCGGTCAGACCCTATCAAGCCAAAATTAAATTGTCAATTTTATTCTCTGCCTCAGCCGTACTCCGACCACGGCGCGCGAAAATCGTAATGATTAGACGGGGCATGTAATCAGTGCAGTGTCAACTTCTGCAACATCAGAGAGAAGACCACCTGTAATCTCTCGGACCAGAGATAACTTGACTGACTAAACCAGAGATGAACTCGCGTTCCTCCACTCGCTACTTGCCGACCTTTAGAATCTGTTCACACATTACCACAGAAAGAGGTGCACCAAACTGCACAGAAACAGACGGGATGAGGATGCTGAGTACTTGTCAGATCACAGTTATTTTTATCATTTCTGATATATTCTTGTTCTCAGAAGGGGTAAAGGTAACTAACCTTCAAAGACTGTCAAAGGAAAGTAGTCAACCCGAAAACTTTCGTAGGCGCTTCACTGTGAGCGTTAAAATATTACTTGCTGTGATCACTGAGCAATAACAGGTGGTATGTGTAAAAGGTATAAACAACATTTACAAAACAATGTTTTGCAAGCGTAACAGAGCCAGAAATGCTTTTCGTCGAAATAAAGGTAGGCAACTATTTGGCTGCGTGGTTTTCACATTAAAGGTGCACACGCAGTCTTTGAAGTAAAATGCGTCCTCCGACGGAAGCATAATGTAATGACCTCCGCCAGAATAGGAGCTAATGAAAGATTCACCAATCAAAACAAATACATTTTCCCGCTCATTTCAAAGCTCATTGATACCTATGTTACGCAATTTTCCACGTCGAAAACACTTCGTCATGGATACAAATGAATGAACATTTCCCAGAGAAGTAAAGGAAAATTTATTTCCATTTGGCATCGTGGGATCTGAGTTACACGATTTGCGTATGAAGCAGAAAAATTAATAATTTTGTAATACGCCTGAACTAGACATAGTAATAAGGTACATCGGTGAAAAAGTTAAGAGAGTTCGTTATTGTTGTAATCATACGTCTTGGAGCACAGAAAATTAAACATACATTGTCAACAGAGAAATGATTGTGCACTATTCATCCTTTGACAACAACACTGCACTTCTCAGGTGGGATAACTGATTTTACAAATGAAATCACTGCCGAATAGAACATCAATAGTATAATGTACGAGCATAGATATAGTTCAAAGTACAAAATTTTCAAAAACTTTTTAAGGTGCGGCAACTACAAACCAGAACACGATAACGCCAGGTAAATGAAACAAGCTCATACTCCATTTTACAATTCTAAAACTGATGTGGATGGTCCTGATCTTTTCAAAAGCCTGGATTAAACTCTCGCAATTCGTACACCAAATTTCAAGACGATAACGTAGATAGAGTTAATTTTCTAGAAAAATAACAATTTACAAAGATTCCTATTTCGTTGATGATTTTAGTTGTGATGATCACTTTCATGAAGTGTCAGAGATAAGAAATCATTAGCCATTTGTTTTGACCTGACCTAGAATTACAAATACGTTCGAAAACCAAAATACAGAATGGAGCCGAATTCCTCTGACAAACAACTTTTTTCTCTGCTGAGCCCGCAGCTTGGATAAGGCGATAATGTGAAATCTTCTTCACACCTTTACAAAACTAGCTGCAAATATTTTATTTGTTGTTATTTTTAAATAGGTACACGAAAAGCTTGTTTCGGCATTTGTGCCGTTTTCAAGTTTTCATCTAGATGGAGTGACATTCATAAAACATTTTGGAACGTAATTTGTTTTATTTACTGCGTTGTTAATACAGGTCACGTATTTACTTTCTATACAAAATTCGTTTTTTTTCTTTTACAGTTATTACAGTTTTGTTTATGACTGTCATAAAGTAACACGAAATTTCTGTAAAAGGTAAATACGACAAGTATGTTAACAAAGTAGTAAAGAACAGAAATTACGTTCCAAGACATTTTGTGGACTGCCCTCCACCTAATGAATACCTGAAAATGGCATAAATGCTGAAACAAGAATGTCGTGAACCGGTGTAAAACCAGCAAGAAATAAAATATTGCAGCTAATTTTGTAAAAGTATAAAGAAGACGTCGTATTACGTCCATCGTATTACGTTCACAGAAAAAATTTAGAAAGTTGTTCACGATTATATTCTGCGTATTTAGTCATAGACCCGTCATTTCACATTACAGTGTAATAATATAGCAACGAGTACCGTTAGTGATTGGAAGTTGGCCTGAAGATGAAAGGAGTGGCATTCATCGGAACGCCACGCCATTTCGACGAACTCGCTCGGCTGAACACCCGAGACTTCTATATCTGCTGCCGCAATAAGCTTTGTTCCTGCGAAAATACATTCGCAACAGTCAAAAAGTCTGTAATATACCGCGGAAGAATGTACACTCCAGTAGGCGCCTATGCACGGTTACAAAAACACTGTGATGTGTTTGCCGCTGCTCCGGCGACAGCATACAGTCGTTATTCTGCTCTCCTACTGGATTCAGAGAACCCAGGCACGAGCTTCATATGGGTCGACTCTTCATCAGAAAACATATGCATATTGCTGTGTATGACTGTTAACACACGACTAAAACTCCCGAAAAATAAAAAAAAAATAAAAAAACCGCGACGGAACTGATCAATACTGGTGCAAACTTGAGGGCAGAGAATAGAGGGCTTTACTGCTGTCAAGAGCAAGTAATGTGAGTAATTGCAAGTTCATCTGAAGGTAAAGGAAGTTACTCTCCTAGAAACAACACGAAGTTTCGACGAACTCAATTGGCTGGAAAACTGAGCTTTATATTCGTTCAATTTTCCGAGAAAGACAACAAGATCACATGGATCAATTTTGTTTCCAAACGATACACACGGGGGATGTCCTCGATATATGAGATATTGTGCACTTATCTGCTGTAGAATGCAGGTACAAAGAAACCCAAGAAATGAAATTGCTCCACAACTTACCACCGATATGGTGTATCAAAATTCTCTGAAGGTATCCGTGAACACCTTCCGAGAGTTTGTCACTTGTCGTGTTTACCCTGTAATACGTACCTGAAAGCACACTTTCCGAAATAATAAAGTATGGGAGAAATTCACAAAAGTATTAAAAATCTATTTCGTTCTGTAGTTTTCGATGTTCGCTTCTTGAAATATATTTGCCTTCCATGGAAAGTACCTGGCAGTGGAGTTGGAACTTCTTTGATTCTCGAGGTAGCTCGATGTTGACGGCATATGGCTTTATTTTCGGAAATCTGCTATTGATGAACACATTTTCCCATAATAATCTGTTATTATATCAGAAGTTAAACTAAAGAATATTTTCTTAACAACAAATTATTCCCCTAAGTTGGCTTCCTTGCGCGTTGCGCCTATCACCAGACAGCGTCATGGCTTAAGATTTCACTGCAAGTGGAGGCATTGGATTATCAGATAATAACTAATTCCTTGATGTGGTAGCATAAGCTGTGCGTCACGAAAAGGTTTACCATTTAAAATTAGAAGAGGATACTTCTCTAGGAGAATCAGGCAACACATTACTACTTCTCAGATTCATCTAATTTAAGGATGATGAATGTTGACGTCATATGACTCGTCGGAGGCCGATCTTACCTCGAATGGAACCAGAAACGAGATATGGGAGGAGAATGATATGGATAGTGGAACGCACAATACCCTCCAACACGTGCTAAAATGTGGCTTACTGGGTGACGAGGTAGAGTGAGAGTGTATGATACGCAAATTAGAAAACAGCACGAGATATTTGCACGCAGGTGGTGTATTTCATTGACTTGAAGGTACGAGTGACGAGTGACTTTTTACGAACAGAAACATACTCTGTCAAACATAACTTGATATATAACAGACCTGGTGAATACCGTAGTAAGTTTTTCTACGTGTTCGCTGTTGATGCTGTCACTTATAGAAAAATCTCGACGCAAAGGAGCGTAGCGACACGTATGAAGACCAGCAGCGGAACGGCACTTAGTGCAGGGACTGACTGGTTCAAATTGTTCAAATGGCTCTGAGCGCTACGGGACTTAACATCTGAGGTCATTAGTCCCCTAGAACTTAGAACTACTTAAACCTAACTAACCTAAGGACATCACACACATCCATGCCCGAGGAAGGATTCGAACCTGCGACCGTAGCGGTCGCGCGGTTCCAGACTGAAGCGCCTGGAACTGCTCGGCCACACTGGCCGGCGACTGGCTGGTGATACTCAGTATAACATGTTTAAACAAACGTATCACATATTCCGGTTGAAGGTAGTAAAGGTAGGAAAGTTAAGGTAATTGATACTTCCGGAAATGCAGTACCTGTTGAAATATGAGCCAATCTGTCCTGTCATTTCTATCTGGCTGTTACGTAGGAGTAGACACTAGATGCAGGGCTGCATGAGTTTGCCACAGATCCTGACACGTCCTTCAGACCTTCTTCACAGTGAATCACGCACTCTTTCAAATACATTGGGCTCCATTCGGTTTGCGTCACATACATTGGTCACACACTCCAGTAACGCCTACACGTTGTCGATGTTGGTTATACACCGATGTCTTTCAGTTTCACCATAGCCAGAAGTGCAACGGTCTGAGGCCCGATAACGAGGAAGTCATGCTACTGCACCCCCTGGACCATTGCGCATGAAACGTTGCGGTGAGGTACTGATGCACGATCCGTAGAAATTGGAGCGGTGTCCCGTTGAGCACAAACCAAAGCAGCTTTCTGCAAGCTTAACTTTCTCCCATAGCGCTTATAATTCATCAATGAGAAATCGGTGATACACAACACGTGTTACTCCGTTTGGTACAGTAAGCGGTCCGGTGTGTGTCTCACCGAGAATTCCTGGCCTTACACTGCTACTGAAGCAGTCCTGATGCCGCACCTACATGACTGTTCGAAGATTTGCATCTGCTCTCAGGTGCGTATTGTGGTGATTTATTGTGCTCTCTCTTTTGAATCCTGTCTACACTACCGAATACTACACATTACTTGTCACATGTAAAACGGTCCATATCTTAACAGGTAATGATTTCCGAACATATAGGAACTTCTACATTTGACCTGTTCTACCTCTGAAGATAAATCTGTTGCTTTTATTTTAAACAGGCTGTGTATCGTATTGTGTCTAAACAGTCGGAAAGACCAGTTACTGTCCGATTACACTGTTGTCGATAAAAAACTGTAGCAGCTGCATAACATTTGGGAGCAATTGTCAAGTGCGATCGAAAGTGGAACTATTGCGTATATTTCTATTCTTGACTGAGAACCGTGTACTCAACAACATTACATCAATATTTACTTAATTTGCAGACTATAATTATAACTGTTAGAAGTATTATGTTTTTTGGTTGGTTAATACCTCCGAATACGTTTGGCAAAGGCAAGATATAAATACTTATTTTCCATTGGTCGGCAGGTCGGGTGCTAACAAGGGAACCTACCCATCGCACCCCCCTCAGATTTAGTTATAAGTTGGCACAGTGGATAGTCCTTGAAACACTGAACACAGATCAATCGAGAAAACAGGAAGAAGTTGTGTGGAACTATGAAAAAATAAGCAAAATATACAAACTGAGTAGTTTATGTGCAAGATATGCAACATCAAGGAGAGAGTGAGCTAAATAGCGCCGTGGTCTCGTGGATAGCGTGAGCAGCTGTGGAATGAAAGGTGCTTGGTTCAAGTCTTCCCTCGGCTGAAAAGTTTACTTTCTTTATTTTCGCAAAGTTATGACCCGTCCGTTCGTTCATTGACGACTCTGTTCACTGTAATAAGTTTAGTGTCTGTGTTTTGCGACCGCACCGCAAAACCGTGCGATTAGAGACGAAAGGACGTGCCTCTCCAATGGGAACCGAAAACATTTGATCGCAAGGTCATAGGTCAACCGATTCCTCCACAGGAAAACACGTCTGATATATTCTATACGACACTGGTGACGGCATGTGCGTCACATGAAAGGAATATGTTGTCGACTCATCTAACATGTACACTTGGCGAATGGGTAAAAAGATTCTTCTACCTTGCACGATTTAGGTTTTCTTGTGGATGTGATAATCACTCCCAAAAAAGTGATGAAAACATAAGCGTTTGTCACATAAACTGAAAATAAAAAGTTAAACTTTTCACCCGAGTGAAGGCTTGAACCAAGGACCTCTCGTTCCGCAGCTGCTCGCGCAAACCACGAGACCACGGCGCTCTTGAGCTCACACGCTCCTTGATGTGGCATATCTTGCACATGGACTACTCATTTTGTATATTTTGCTTATTTTTTTCATAGTTCCACACAATTTCTTCCTGTTTTCTCGATTGATCTGTGTTCAGTTTTTCAAGGCGTATCCACTGTGCCAACGTATTACTAGATCTGAGGGTGGTGCGATGGGGAGGTTCCCTTGTAAGGAGTGAACGTGTGACCGTAGTAGTCTATACAGCCAGGCGTCGTGACCTTCACTTCCAGGTACGGGCATGCAGCAAACATCAGATATAAAGTTTGTGACGTGTTCGTGGAAAACTGTTCGATACAGAGAAAGAAACAACCCACACATATATTGAGGTACCAGATACAAAATACCTGCACCCACACAAACACACACACACACACACACACACACGTATCAGTTGGACATCACTGGAAGAGTCTTAAGGAAATGTAATTCATCCACGTCAGAAGTCTCTCACGAAACTCCTTCGAGATACGTATCAGTTTAGGACACTTACTGGCAGGATTGATACAGGAGATAAAGAAGATGTAAAGAACAGTGGCGCGTTTCGTCACAGGTTCATTTACTAAGCGCGCGAGCGTTACGGCGATGCTCATCACGGTCCATTGAAAAGCTGCAAAAGGGGCGTTTAGCATCACGGAGTGATAAACTTCAAAACTTTCAAGGGCATACGTTCGGAAAAGAGCCAACCAACATTTGACTTCCTCCCACATACATCTGACTAAATGATCACTGCGGAAAAATCGGACAGATTATGTATCATACGGACGCTTACAGACCTTCTCGCCACCATTTGCAAATGGAACAGGAAAGTAGGGAATTTTCATTGGTTCTGGAAGAGCCCTCCACCTTACATTGAAAGGTTGCTTTCGTTGTACAGATGTAGACTATTACGATATCAGCAGGTTAAAGGCTTGACAGGAATCGGCGTGGAAATCTTTTTCGACCCTTCAGAGCTACGAAGAACTCACATGTTACTGCTTTATTTTCGTGTAAACTGCCCATGTACCGTTTATTCGTTTTCTTTCCGGTTGGAACACTTGCTCTGAAGCGGAGTGTTCGTCGCTGTTGAGCAATCTCACGTATTAAAATGTGTTCTGTTACTAGGACATGTATACAGGCCGTTAAATTGCATAAGTTTGGTGTTAGGAAATGCAGGAGAAAAACTTTAGTGGACTGGAATTATCATCTGGATCGTGGTACGTGATTTGATCACGGAGTTGCGGAGTTGACAGAGGTTTCAAGTAGAACACAAAGTTCAGATTTCAGCATCCGTTCAGACTCACTGTTTCAATCAGTTACGATTATATTGTTTCCGTCAAGTGTAAGTTGTTAGAGAAAGTACTTTTAAGGTTAATTCAGATGTATGCCAGTTTGTGCGTTAAAATTTCTAGATAAGGTAATTTAATAATTTCTGGTTTTATGGAAGATGCATACACGATTACCAAAACTGTGACGGATCAGGTAAAAAAAGCAGAGACAGAGAGAGAGAGAGAGAGAGAGAGAGAGAGAGAGAGAGAGAGAGAGAGAGATCCAGTTCTGAGTAAAGCGGATATTCGTTTCCTTTGTAACAAGTACAGAAAGCTACGAATTCGGAAATTACCGGAAAAATAGTAATTTCGAATTTCGTTTAAAACTCCGCTCTTTTGTGTTCAGGAATATGTGCTGTGCTCCTTGCTGTATATCTCATACTGAGTTTATATTTTCCTCGTCGACTCATTCTAAGAAGTACCCAACATCGTTTCCCACCCTGCATGACAACTGACCTTCAAATAATATATTCAATGATGCTCGCAAAACAAGGAAAGCTCAGAGAAGTTGTTAAGTAGAGGCTACAGTGAATTAATTTACATAGAGCCACTGTACAGCACAATACCTGTCTACCGACTGATTATTAATTCATCATCAGTGGAGGGTGGTACAGAAGTGGTAATGGTTGGCACTTTATTCATCTGGTCTTGAATGTCACATATTAAAAATTGAAACCACAAATTCTCATTGGTTTCAGGAGAATGAGTGGACGCTTTTCGATTTCTCCAACAACAGTAGATTTTTGTCACCACTATGTTACTATTACGACACGTGAAAGTTAAGTTGTCACATTTATTCGAATCTAAATTAGAAAGCATTGAATTGAGAGAAGTAAAAGGATGATAGAATAGCGATGCAAGGAGTATTTTCATAAACGACAATAAGCAACGTCCACAGTTCTTTTTCAGAAGTGCTAAAATGATTATAAACAAGAATGCACGTACATAATAATCGAGATAATCATAACGTTTCAAATGCAAGTTTGTTGAACCAAGAGAGGCCATAGAGTGAACAAGTAACGTGGTTTCGATCTTGCAATATTTATTTTTTACTGGTATGACAGCATTGTATTTATAGCAACCGTAGTATTGATTCCGAATCAAAGTGATGATGATGCAGTTAATGTTTTGTAGACGATTACATCAGCGCTTTAAGGCTGAACATGTGGTATCGCTTCGAAATGTTTTGTCTTCACGAGATATACAGTGTCGTATTTATGTTAACGTCGCCGAATAACTTTTAGCCCAGAAGTAAAATAAAACATGTATCAATCAAATGCTGAAATGAACAGCAACAAGTTGAAGAAGAAAAAATTAATCCCTTGAGCAGTCTCAGGCACGTAGTATCCTTCTTCAGAATGTTATACCTATCGCATTATTTGCGAGTGTCAACAAGAATAAATATTGCAAATAATACGGTGGGTAAAACCTTCTGAAGAAGGACACTGAGTGCCCGAAACCGGTTAAGTAATTAAATTTTATTTCTGCAACTGGTTGCTGGTTATTTCGATATACAGGGTGTTTCACAATTCATGTTACACACTTCTAGCGGTTGTAAAAGGGACTTAGTATACCGAGTCTTATATAGGAATCCATGTGCGGGAACGTCATCCAATGACGATACAGAGCGTCAAAGTTACAGGCGTCGGCGCCCGTAAATGTGTGTATATACACGGTGATTCCATGAAGATGTGACGAACTTTCAGGGATGATGGAGAAAGATAAATGTATCAATTTGAGGTAAGGGTCCAATTATCTGGAACGAACGAGTCGAAAGTTATAAGCGAAAACCGATCTGATGCCTTTGTACCTCTGTCAGTGGAATATAAAAAAAATGTTCAAATGTATGTGAAATGTTATGGGACTTAACTGCTAAGGTCATCAGTCCCTAAGCTTACACACTACTTAACCTAAATTATCCTAAGGACAAACGCACATATCCATGCCCAAGGGAGGACTCAAACCTCCGCCGGGATCAGCCGCACATTCTATGACTGCAGAGCCTGAGACCTCTGGGCTAGACTCGCGCGGCACAGTGGAATACATTTACCGGCACTGTTGTCGCTGAGATTGTAGGGTAGGTACCTTTCAGAGATTGTAGTATGAACCTAAACAAGAGAAGATGTCCAACAGTCGCGGACTCTAAAACGCATTCTTTAAGAGCTATGAGCATTTGTTCAACAGAGGAGATGCATTTTACACTACCGAAATGAGCAGGTGCTCATAGCTCTTATCGTTTGCATTTTAGAGCCCATGTTAACTGGCATTTTTTAATGTCTTGGCCCACACTACCACTTGTGAAAGTTACCTACCTTACAATGTTACCAGCAACAGTACCAGTTACTCGTATTACACTGTCAGAGTTATCAGAACGGTTTTTTGCTTACAACTTTGGATTCGTTCGTGAGCGGTACACAGGCCCTTACTTCAAATTGACACATTTATCTATGCCCATCATCCTAGAAAGTTTGTGACATCATCACGGCCATCACCCTGTACATACACATACATTTATAGGCGCCGGCGCCTGTAACTTTGATGCTCTGTAACGTCATTGAATGACGTTTCCGGACATGGATTCCTACGTAAAACTCGATCTGTTAAGCCCCCTGTACGACGTGTAGAGGTGTGTAACATGAATTGTGAAACACCCTGTATACAAGTACAGTTGCTGAGGATGCATAAAATTCTATACAATCAAATGTTGTTTAGCTACAGTAGGGACATAATCAATATGATTGCCTCTCCTGTTACTTCGTTCGTTACGAAGACATGAACAGGAGGTCGTCTTTTTAAACAATATCTATATTTCTTATTCGGTAATGCACTTTCTTTCCTGAATACCGATTCAGAAACGTATCACAGTGCACCACGCACATAAACATTTCGTTATTAAAAACGTAAAACAAATTGACTGAGACTCCTGTAGACCCAGTAGCACCCAGTGCAAGTACTTGGGGCACACTAGACATTCGGTCAACGGTCCTCAGTTGCAGGTTTGCTTGATACAATGTACATCAAAGTATAGACGGCTGTAGTAGTACCTATCTATGGAGAATGGAGTCGGTTGACTGAATGGTCGATTTGCTATCAGCTCTAGAAAGGATATGAGTTATGTTACCCTACTTCCTGCACATCTAAATCTACATCTACATGGCCACCCTGCAAATCACACTTAAGTATCTGGCAGAGGGTTAATCGAACCACTTTTAAGCTACAACTCTACCGTTCCACTCTCGAACAGCATGCAGGGAAGACGAACACCTATATCTTCCCGCGCGAGCTCTGGTTTCCCAAAGTTTGTTATGATGATTGTTTCTCCCTATGTAGCTCGGCATCAACAAAACATTTTCGCAGTGGGAGGAGAAAGTTGGTGACAGATTTCGTGAGAGAATCCCGCAGCAACGAGAAACGCGTTTGTATTAATGGTGCCCACACCAAATCCTGCACCATGTTCGTTCCCCAATTTCTCGATAATACAAAACGTGCTACACTTCTTTGAACTTCCTCGTTGTGGTCCGTTGATCCTATCTAGTAACCATCCCACACCGTGTAGCGGTACTCCAAAGAAGGACGGCCAAGCAATCTGTTGCACCTTCTAAATGGTCTACCATTAAAATGCAGTCTTTGGTTCACATTCCACACAAGATTTTCTATGTGTTATTTCCAATTTAAGATGTTCGTAATCGTAATTCCTAAGTGTTTAGTTGAATTTACAGCTTTTACATTTGATCGAAGTTTAAGGTATTCCTTTTAGCACTCATTTAGCACTTATTTAGGGTCCACTGCCAAGTTTCGCACTATGCAGTTATCTTATCTAAATCGTTTTGTAAGTGGTTATGATCGTCTGACGACCATATCAGACGATAAACGACGGCATCATTTGCAAATAACCTAAGATGGCTGCTCAGATTGCCTCCTAAATAGTTTATACAGATTAGGAACAGCAGAGGGTCTATAGCACTACCTTGTGGAGCGCCAGAAATCACTTCGTGTTTAACTCGATGGCTTTCCGTCAGTTACTACGAACTGTGACCTCTCTGACAGTAAATCACGAATTCAGTCACATAACTGAGACGATATACCATTAGCAAGTAATTTGATTACTGCTTATGATAGTACAATGCCAAAACCTTTCTGGAAATCTGGAAATGCGGAATCAGTCTGAAATATGTTGTCGATAGCACTCAACACTTCTTGTGAGTAAAGACACAACAATGATGTTTCCTAAATCCTTGTTGACTGTATGTCAATAGACCGCTCTCTTCGCGGTAATTCATAATGTTCGAACACAATATATGTTACAAAATCCTGCTGCATAATGCCGTTAATTATATGGGTTCATAATTTAGTGGATTACATCTATTGCCTTTCTTGAATATTAATGTGACCTGCACAACTTTCCAGTCTTTTAGTACGGATCTTTCGTCGAGCGAGCGGTTGTATATGATTGTTAAGTGTGGAGGTACTGCATCAGCATACGCTGAAAGGAACTCAATTGATATACAGTCTGGACCTGAAGACTTGCTTTCATTAACTGATTTCCGTTGGTCCATTACTCCGACGCCGGCCGTGGTGGCCAAGCGGTTAAAGGCGCTACAGTCTGGAACCGCGCGACCGCTACGGTCGCAGGTTCGAATCCTGCCTTGGGCATGGATGTGTGTGATGTCCTTAGTTTAGTTAGGTTTAAATAGTTCTAAGTCCCGTAGTGCTCAGAGCGATTTGAACCATTACTCCGAGAATATCGATTTCTAAGTCAGGCCAGTTTTTTGTTCCTTTTTTTAATAACGTGATGTTTAGGGAATGATATACCGTAATACGGTTTTGTGCAGGTGTAGATGAAAGGAAGTGGATTATGTTATGAAAAGTATAGGTTTCTGATTAAAAAAATGACGTAAAGCACAAAGTTACAAGAATGGGATTCAAGCTGGTTAAGGTCCGCCTTCGTAGCTAAACAACAGTTGCTTCATACTTTTTTTTATTTTGTCTCGGTATAACCATTATGGATGACGAACTGCAACTGTGATTTAAACTGGCGATTTATCTGGGTATAAATATGCAACCAGACCCTTTTTTGGATTTGAGATATGATTTATTGTACCATGAACTAGTTTTCGAGACATATGACCGGATGGAGCTGTTAGAGACACATTATGTCGTGGAACAAGTGTAGCTAGACGCTGTGGTGATGGGATTGGCGAAAATAACGGAAATGTAGTAACCAGTATCGGAACCTTTATGAAATGGAAATGTTTTTACGTTTCGTGTATTTACAGTGCAGTGCATCGTGGTATCCATAGGAAATCCATTCCCATAGTGTACATTATTAGGTGTATGCCTGAAAATGCACATTATGAGAATGGATTCAGGTCATGGAATGGATATCAGGTGAACACCTAATAATGTACAGTCCGGGAATGTATTTGCTATCGATACCACAATACAGTGCACTGTGAGTACGTAAAACATAACAACGCTTCCGTTTCATAAGCGTTTCGTTACCTATTACTATAGTTCCTTCATTTTCGCCAGCCCCATCACCACAGTGTCTAGCTGCCTTGATCCACAATGTAATGTCTCTGTAAGGCCTCCATCTGATCATGAGCCTGCAGTGTAGCCAAAACGAGTTGATGGTGCAATAAATCATAGTTCAAATCTGAAGTAGTGACCGGTTGCGTATTTATACCCATAGAAATCACCAATTTTTTTATTTTTTTTTCTGGACGAAAATTTATCTGCTGTGCTGGGACAAACTGAAGCAGCATTTGGACAGGAATACGTTGTCTCTTGATCAGCGATAAGAGAGATTTGACTCACACTGTTCGAATGCTTTTCATTGTGAGGTATTGGTTTACGACTGATGTTATGAGTCCTGATCTGGAATAAAAGAGGTTCGGCGCAGCTACTGCCGGCTGTAACTAGCGCCTGGTGCTTTCTCGGTGCCCGGGGCGTCGTTACCTGTTACGCCGGTGACGAGCAGGGTGGCAGCCACGACGATCGCCAGAGGGTCCGTCATCCCGCGCGAGAGTCCGGCGAGCATGCTCCTGCACAGCGGCGCCACAACCACACGGACACTGGAGTCGCCGCCGGCGCGGATGGTCGCTGCGGAAACCGAGAGCACTTGCCGATGCTAGGAGCGCGCGCGACTTGAGCGGCAGCGGCAGCGGCAGCGGAGCGGCTCAGCAGTCAGCAGTGAGGGGGTGGCGCTCCGCCGATGGCGTGCGCCCTACTGCCGGCTGGAGGCGCGACGGCAGCGCCCCTAGCGGGAGGCTGGGAGGCTGGCACGGCGACGCGCCGGCCGGCCGGCGAACCAACGCCCACGCACCGGCTGTGCACCGACAAGGGCCTACTCCACTTCCTGCGGGGCTCCTCCCACAACCTGATGTATCGTATCAATGATCGAATGTGGGGGGTGGGGGCATGTCCGCAGCACTAGAGACTGCTTACTGTCAGCGTCTACCTGAGGCTGTAACCTCCACTGTGGGAGGAGAGGGGTCTATTACAGGACACGGCGCGAGGACTGTGGTCGCTTTCACGCTTTTTTAACGGTACTGCATCGAAGGTAAGCTCCACAGCCCCCCAGAGCAGTGTTAGACAGTGAGGTGCCACTGGCCTCTTGTGGCGTGTCTTTCGACACAAGGCTACGGGATCAAAAATGTACACTACTGGCCATTAAAATTGCTGCACCACGAAGATGACGTGCTACAGACGCGAAATTTAACCGACAGGAAGAAGATGCTGTGATACGAAAACCATTAGCTTTTCAGAGCATTCACGTAAGGTTGGCGCCGGTGGCGACACCTACAACGTGCTGACATGAGAAAAGTTTCCAACCGATTTGTCATACACAAACAGCAGTTGACGGGCGTTGCCTGGTGAAAGGTTGTTGTGATGCCTCGTGTAAGGAGGAGAAATGCGTACCATCACGTTTCCGACTTTGATAAGGGTCGGATTGTAGCCTATCGCGATTGCGGTTTATCGTATCGCGACATTGCTGCTCGCGTTGGTCGAGTTCCAATGACTGTTAGCAGAATATGGAATCGGTGAGTTCAGGAGGGTAATACGGAACGCCGTGCTGGATCCCAACGGCCTCGTATCACAAGCAGTCGAGATGACAGGCATCCTATCCGCGTGGCTGTAACGGATCGTGCAGCCACGTCTCGATCCCTGAGTCAACAGCTGGGGACGTTTGCAAGACAACAATCATCTGCACGAACAGTTCGACGACGTTTGCATGGACTATCAGCTCGGAGACCGTGGCTGTGGTTACCCTTGACGCTGCGTCACAGACAGGAGTGCCTACGATTGTGTACTGAATGACGAATCTGGGTGCACGAATGGAAAAACGCCATTTTTTCGGATGAATCCAGGTTATGTTTACAGCATTATGATGGTCGCATCCGTGTTTGGCGACATCGCGGTGAACGCAAATTGGAAGCGTGTATTCGTCATCGGCGTACTGGCGTATCACCCGGCGTGATGGTATGGGGCGCCATTGGTTACACGTCTCGGTCACCTCTTGGTCGCATTGACGGCACTTTGAACAGTGGACGTTACATTTCAGATGTGTTAGACCCGTGGCTCTACCCTTCATTCGATCCCTGCGAAACCCTACATTTTAGCAGGATAATGCACGACCGCATGCTGCAGATCCTGTGCGGTCCTTTCTGGATACAGAAAATGTTCGACTGCTGCCCTCGCCAGCACATTCTCCAGATCTCTCGCCAACTGAAACCGTCTGGTCAATGGTGTCCGAGCAACTGGCTCGTCACAATACGCCAGTCACTACTCTTGATGAACTGTGGTGTAGTGTTGAACCTGCATGGGCAGCTGTATCTGTACACCTCATCCAAGCTCTGTTTGACTCAATGCCCAGGCGTATCAAGGCCGTTATTACGGACAGAGGTGGTTGTTCTGGGTACTGATTTCTCAGGAAAATTGCGTGAAAATGTAATCACATGCCAGTTCTAGTGTAATATATTTGTCCAATGAATACCCGTTTATGATTTGCATTTCTCCTTTGTGTAACAATTTTAATGGCCAGTAGTGAAGTTTAATCCACACATATTATTAGATGTGCGCCTAAGTTCGTAGCATTTTTGTTTTATACTGTTGTTTCTTATTTGTACTTCACTGTCGCATTATGAATTGTCATGTTGCCGTTTTGTCAGTTGGAGATAGTAGGAGAAGCCGGAGGCACTAGTTCCAAGTGGATAAATCGGAATATTTCGGTTCAAATGGCTCTGAGCACTATGGGACTTAACATCTGAGGTCATCAGTCCCATAGAACTTAGCACTACTTAAACCTAACTAACCTAAGGACATCACACACATCCATGCCCGAGGCAGGATTCGAACCTGCGACCGTAGCAGCAGCGCGGTTCGGGACTGAAGCGCCTAGAACCGCTAGGCTACCACGGCCGGCGGAATATTTCTCACATATAATCTGTTTAACAGAGGCGTGACAGCAGCGGAGGCAGTTGGGCTGAAGGAAGCCGGTTGGAGAATTGGTGAATCGCTCGATATCCAAATAAGAGCGATGCCGCTATTCGACGACGTTGACTGGACTTGGTCGACCATGGACGAACACAGCGTCAAGAAAGAAGGAGTCGACCCAGAGAGACTGCCGAAAAATCACCAGAGAGTCAGTCAGAGCGACATATTCGCCATTATCGTCCATCCGACGTCCAGTACGTGCTTCAGGAATCACAAAGACCATAAATAGGCGGTTGACAGAAATGGGGCTGAACTCGCGGCGCCCTTTGCGCCGACTACTATTCACGTCTGTACACCAACAAGCCAATATGCAATGGTGTCGGGCACATTAGGCCTGGAATCTCGTCGACTGGAGTAGAAGTGTCTTCAGTGATAAGTCCCATCTCTCACTAACCCCGATAATCAGCGAAGACTTGCATGGAGACGTCCCAGACAGCAGAGGGATACCGTCAAGACTGTCCTCCGCCATATGGTCTGACAACCACGAGTGACGGCCTGGAGTGATTTTTCATTTCATAGCAGGGCTCACCTGGATGTCATCAGCTGCAGCATTACAGCACAGCGGCACACGTCCCGTTGTGATGCCCTCCTGCACAGAGCGAGAGTTTCTATAGCTTGTTTTCACGCTTGCGAAACAATGTCGCTGGCTAGCAATGTTGCCGGATGTCTCCCCAGTTCAGAACATTTACAGCATTATGAGCAGGCCCTCCAACCAGCAGGGTTTCTGACGATCTAAAGCACCAATTGGACAGCATTTGGAACTATATCCCTCGAAGGACATCGAACAAGTCTATCAGTCAATGCCAAGCCAAATAACTGCTGCCAGAGGTGAACCAACGCGTTAGTGAGAGTGTACATAACGTGGTGGAGGAAGTCTCCAGAGCCGCGCGGGATAGCCGCGAGGTCTAGCGCGCCCGCAACGGTTCTCGGGGCTCCTCCCGTCGGAGGTTCGACTCCTTCCTCGGGCATGGGTGTGTGTGTTGTCCTTAGGGTAAGTTAGATTAAGTAGTACTTAAGCCTAGGGACCAATGACCTCAGCAGTTTGGTCCCACAAAGAAAAAATCCTCCTGATTGGTCAGTTACACCGCCTTTCCTGGGGAACGGAGAACGGCTGACTCTCTAGGCTTTCTGATCCAGATTACCTTTAGAATGTCTAGTATGTTTCGTCAGTTTGAGAGCACGTTTCTTCCACCGGCGTGATTATCTGTGTAATGTTATTGTGTTAATGTGTATCTCAGTAAATTTTGCTTTTGGAGATGCTATTTTCATTCTGGTACGTATCCTAGTGGCGAGCCTGGCTATGAACCGAATGTGACTTACTAAACTGTTCCCAAAATGTTTCCCACAGCAACCCACCACCCCTTTCACGACGCAGCAAAACCTTCCTACCCCAAGACATTATTAAAAATAAAGTAAAACTGTGGGAATCCTAGTCCGCCTGTTACCCAAACAACTGTTTTTTATAAATGTCTAGACATGTTTCAGCACCTTTATGCTACCATCAGTGGCTACTTTTGATCTGTTCTGCAATATGAATAAGAATTTTGGTATGAATTCTTCTAACGAAATATGGGGCCAAGGGCAGTGTCTGTCTGTTGTAGTTTTATCTTATTTTCTACATTGCTGCGTTCTGTAACACCCTGTTCACTGTACACCATTTGCTTGTCATCTGTAGCTACATGATGTTGCTGTGAGCTTGGTTGGTGAGCTGACAAATAACTTTGGCAATAATTGTAATCCATTTTCGCTAAAATATATAGCGTCGCTATTCTGGGAATAACTACCGTTAATTGTCGTATCTGTTCTCGTCTGCACAAATCCTCATCTCTATAAACATCAACTGGTGTAAGGACAGCAGTTGAATTCGCAACTGTAAATGACTTTTCTCGTTGAGGAAATAAAAGAATGGGTTACAAGGACCTTAGGAAAACTGAGACATTTAATGACATACTGGATAAACTTGAATGCCATTGACACAATTTCGGTGATCGTTAAACAATATCTTTCAGTTGTATGAGGCAACGACCTTGCCGCAGTGGATACACCGATTCCCGTGAGATCACCGAAGTTAAGCGCTGTCGGGCGTGGCCGGCACTTGGATGGGTAACCAGCTAGGCCGCCATGCGCTGTTGCCATATTTCGGGGTGCACTCAGCCTCGTGATGCAAACTGACGAGCTACTCGACCGAATAGTAGCGGCTCCGGTCACAGAAAACCATCAAAACGACCTGGAGAGCTGACCGCACGCCCCTCCTATCCGCACCATCAGAGCTGAGGATGACACGGCGGTCGGATGGTCGCGATGGGCCACTTGTGGCCTAAAGACAGAGTGCTTTTTTTATTTGTATGAAGGGCCTCGTAGTCTCCGATGACTCGCCGCAGATTAATTTGATTTCGTTAAATTTGATAACCGAAGTACATATGTCAATGGTTTGGCTGCGTTCCTCTTAGGAAACAAGTGTGGTCCATTCACTCGCAGTACTTGTCGTTGACAACAGTAATTCCTGCTTCACTCTTCGCCTTCAAGCTTGCACTGAGTGACGCTCGTTTCGGTAATGGATTCGGTTTTCCAAGCAGCGTTACTCGCTCGTTGACTGTGATACACAGCAGTATGGATCGGTATTAGCGAGGATGTGTGAAGCTTATACAGTCATGTCTGACCTACATTGTTTAATGCTTGCCGACATTTAGCGTACAACAAATTTTATCCACAGCTACTTTCTTCATCTGCTTATCTACGTTCAATCCCGCGTACGCAGCTACCTAAGAAGCAAAAAATAGCAAGTAAAATGAAATAATGATATGCCGATGTAAAGTCGGTGACACCTGATTCTCTGTTTTACTTTGTAGTACTATCGCCAATTTGTCAAAGCGCTCCATTTCTACCGCTGTTATAATAAGAATCGCATCTGCCTAACGTCAGGCCAGTTGCTTTTCCGTACACTACCTTCTGCTACGAGGGGCGTTGAGTTAGTAATGAACACATTTATTCGGCCACTTCCGGTTGAAAAAATGCGTTATGTGGGGCATCGTAGAATGTTCCCGCTTCAGTCCTACAGTTTCATGAAGTACCAATATGTGGCGAAGGTGCGTTCGAAGTAGGGGCTGTCACTGAGGGTCTTTTGGCGGAAAACCAGAGAATCGCAGTTATTTGTAGGCGCTTGCAGAATATTTTCGTTGACCTGGCAGTGAACTAGAGTAGGGTGTCATTCGGCTTCTGTCATCACCGCAAGAAGGTCGCACAGACCTGTCCGAACCCCCGCCTGCTGACCAACTGTACACAGCTACGACTCTTGCAATATTGTGGAGATCCTCACTCGAGATGATCGACGGATCATAATCAAACACGTCGCTCCTCAACTGGGCTGCTAGTGCTGACACACTAGCCCACTAGTTGGGTTAGCTCGGCCGTCGACCAGTAGAATGGTACAATGTGGGCATAAAGGCGCTCCCAGTAATGAGGCGCAATGCCGTCGCATAGAACGAAAATTGTGTTGAAAAATAGGGTTTTGGGCTGAAAGAGTGGAGAATAATATAGTATACTGGAATCCTAAATAAAACCCATCTTTCAGGAAAAAGTGTTGCATTGCATATTGAAAAATACACTCCTGGAAATTGAAATAAGAACACCGTGAATTCATTGTCCCAGGAAGGGGAAACTTTATTGACACATTCCTGGGGTCAGATACATCACATGATCACACTGACAGAACCACAGGCACATAGACACAGGCAACAGAGCATGCACAAAGTTGGCACTAGTACAGTGTATATCCACCTTTCGCAGCAATGCAGGCTGCTATTCTCCCATGAAGACGATCGTAGAGATGCTGGATGTAGTCCTGTGGAACGGCTTGCCATGCCATTTCCACCTAGCGCCTCAGTTGGACCAGCGTTCGTGCTGGACGTGCAGACCGCGTGAGACAACGCTTCATCCAGTCCCAAACATGCTCAATGGGGGACAGATCCGGAGATCTTGCTGGCCAGAGTAGTTGACTTACACCTTCTAGAGCACGTTGGATGGCACGGGATACATGCAGATGTGCATTGTCCTGTTGGAACAGCAGGTTCCCTTGCCGGTCTAGGAATGGTAGAACGATGGGTTCGATGACGGTTTGGATGTACCGTGCAGTATTCACTGTCCCCTCGACGATCACCAGTGGTGTACGGCCAGTGTAGGAGATCGCTCCCCACACCATGATGCCGGGTGTTGGCCCTGTGTGCCTCGGTCGTATGCAGTCCTGATTGTGGCGCTCACCTGCACGGTGCCAAACCTGCATACGACCATCATTGGCACCAAGGCAGAAGCGACTCTCATCGCTGAAGACGACACGTCTCCATTCGTCCCTCCATTCACGCCTGTCGCGACACCACTGGAGGCGGGCTGCACGATGTTGGGGCGTGAGCGGAAGACGGCCTAACGGTGTGCGGGACCGTAGCCCAGCTTCATGGAGACGGTTGCGAATGGTCCTCGCCGATACCCCAGGAGCAACAGTGTCCCTAATTTGCTGGGAAGTGGCGGTGTGGTCCCCTACGGCACTGCGTAGGATCCTACGGTCTTGGCGTGCATCCGTGCGTCGCTGCGGTCCGGTCCCAGGTCGACTGGCACGTGCACCTTCCGCCGACCACTGGCGACAACATAGATGTACTGCGGAGACCTCATGCCCCACGTGTTGAGCAATTCGGCGGTATGGCCACCCGGCCTCCCGCATGCCCACTATACGCCCTCGCTCAAAGTCCGTCAGCTGCACATACGGTTCACGTCCACGCTGTCGCGGCATGCTACCAGTGTTAAAGACTGCGATGGAGCTCCGTATGCCACAGCAAACTGGCTGACACTGACGGCGGCGGTGCACAAATGCTGCGCAGCTAGCGCCATTCGACGACCAACACCGCGGTTCCTGGTGTGTCCGCTGTGCCGAGCGTGTGATCATTGCTTGTACAGCCCTCTCGCAGTGTCCGGAGCAAGTATGGTGGGTCTGACACACCAGTGTCAATGTGTTCTTTTTTCCATTTCCAGGAGTGTAGTTCAAATGGCTGGAAGCACTATGGCACTTAACGTCTGAGGTCATCAGTCCCCTAGACTTAGAGCTACTTAAACCTAACTAACCGAAGGACATCACACACATCCATGCCCGAGGCCAGGATTCGAACCTCCGACCGTAGCAGCAGCGCGGTTCCGAGCTGAAGCGCATAGAACCGCTCGGCCACATCGGACGGCAGTGGATAGTATTATCCGCAGAGGGGAAGAGGAAATAACAGGAGGAAGTAGCTAAGGAGGAAAAGATGGTTACCTTGTCATAAATTGGGACTACCTCAGAGAAACTGGGGAATATTTTTGAACCAGACAATACCCATTTGGCATTCGTGAAAAGCGTGGGTATAGTTCAAGGAATGAGGTTTGGGGTAGCGTCTTTGAAGAGTAACCAAAACGTCCTGCGTACCGGGTTTGAAACCAGCCACTGCTAAAATTTCGAATAAGAATTCCGGCATACGGAGTCACCACGTTCTGCAAACAGCATTGTTTAAGAGGAAGCAGTAAGATGAAAGAGTCAGTACTGATCGACGGCATGTAAATTGTAGAAAGCAAATCCATTCGCATATCCTCCGCCACGGAATCCGCCAAGGCATGGGACGGGGGAGGGGTGACAACGAGAAACAATTGGAATGACTAACAACGGTATAACATTGTACTAATCAGCGCGTGGACTGTCAGAAGTCTGATCGTATCAGCGAAGACAGAAAATGTAAAAAGTGAAATGCGAAGGTTCGGAAAGACGGTAAGGATTTGTGGTCAGCCGAATATGGGTAATATCAACAGCAGCAGAAAACGGTGTAACGTCAGTAAGATGCGTTGTGAGTAGGAAAGTGGGACAGAGATTAAGCTACTATGAACAGTACTGTAATAGCGATGTTCTCAATAGCTTCGACAGGAAACCAAAACGTCAGTAAGATGCGTTGTGAGTAGGAAAGTGGGACAGAGATCAAGCTACTGTGAACAGTACTGCAATAGCGATGTTCTCAATAGCTTCGACAGGAAACCAAAACGTCAGTAAGATGCGTTGTGAGTAGGAAAGTGGGACATAGATCAAGGTACTGTGAACAGTACTGTAATAGCGATGTTCTCAATAGCTTCGACAGGAAACCAAAACGTCAGTAAGATGCGTTGTGAGTAGGAAAGTGGGACAGAGATCAAGCTACTGTGAACAGTACTGTAATAGCGATGTTCTCAATAGCTTCGACAGGAAACCAAAACGTCAGTAAGATGCGTTGTGAGTAGGAAAGTGGGACAGAGATCAAGCTACTGTGAACAGTACTGTAATAGCGATGTTCTCAATAGCTTCGACAGGAAACCAAATCAGACAGTGCTAGTTCAGATATTTATACAAAGGTTGCAAACAGAGAATCAAGAAATAGAGAAAGTATATGAGGATATCGAACGGGTAACTCACTGCAACGTGGTGGTAGGGGAAAGAGTAGAAGAAAGAGTTACGGGATAATTTTGGCTTGGCGTCAGGAATGAGAGAGAAGAAAGACTAATATAGTTCTGCAATAAATTACAATTCTTCTTGGTAATTGATTAATATTTTGTTGTTTTTGCCAAGGAGTCTACCATGGCAAGGAGCTGATTGGTCCTAGCGTCTCTACATCGAAGTGAGTGTGCCATTTATAATGTGAAGTAGCTACGTACCAAAGTCTGAATTTGTAATCAGAAGGTAATTACCAACAATTTAGCTCGAATGCTTTTAAGTCACAAGTTATTTGCCACACAGAACAAATGTCAGTACCTGCAATATCGTTGTTCGATACTGAGATCCCGGCGCTGTGGCCGAGCGGTTCTAGGCGCTTCAGTTCGGAACCGCGCTGCTCCTACGGTCGCAGGTTCGAATCCTACCTCGGGCGTGGATGTGTGTGATGTCCGTATGTTAGTTAGGTTTAAGTAGTTCTAAGTCAAGGGGACTGATGACCTCAGATGTTAAATCCCAAAGTGCTTAGAGCCATTTGAACTATTTGACACAGAGATAAAGTTATTGTCCACTGTACTTCCGTCTACGAGGGTAGACCAAATTTAAATGTTCTGTCCTTAATAGTAAGCATAAATCCTAATTATTTTTTGTTGATAAAAGTAAGCAGGCTGATCAGAACACGTAATAACTGGTTAATCGCGAACCTAGCCAACCGTTTCTTGTAATGAAGCCAAGCTCCTCTCTCGACGTGTGGGCGGAGCATTGTGAGTCGTACTTAAATTATCTCCAGTTAATGTTAGACGGAGTCCTCTTTTGAAGAATATGAAAAAAATTATCCATTATTAAATTTTTGTTAGCATAATATGGTCACCTAAGTTCAGTAATGGAAAAGCGTCCAGGATGTTATCGAATATCCAGTAAGATCATCTAGAAATACATTTTCCTTAAGTTTTCATGACAGTCGCCACTGTCAAGTAGGTAGATATCTTCCTGTTCCTGTGATTCACAAAGCTATAAAGTTATTGTCGACGTTTCTTCTTGGTCGGACTTTTATCTTTTTTCGCGTTGTTTCAGGATTTTCTGTGGTACTGCTTCATCTCTCATACTTTCCAAGTTGTTTCCACCTATTTCTGTATTCAATTATTTCCATATTAACTGTACATGCAGTGAACTATATTTCCTGACAAAAAAAAAAAAAAAAAAAAAAAAAAAAGATCGAGGCGGACGGAGGGGGAGCAAGAAACAGATTGAAAGTTCACAGGCTGAGAGAGTATGCGAGATTGTTGCAGTGACTGCAAAATCGGGCGAAATTATAAAGAGTTTGGCAGTATGAGACCACTTATCAGTATGACGTTGCACCTCATTAGGGACGTGTGCCATAAAGTCGTTTTATCCTCTCCAAAGAAAAGGTGGCCCACAAATGTTTTAAACGGTCTTTGATAATCTAGATAATGACGCAGCGTCAGAGTCCACTTCGGAGCTGGCACAACACATGTTCTTTTCGGAACAGATCTGGTGATCTCTCTGGGCCTGGGAGTACGTTAACGTCACGTAGACATTTCATGCACTCACGTGTTACGCGTAGACGAGCGACGTCCGGTTTGAAAAGGTTGCATCGCCATCCCGTTGCATGAGTGGTGACATATGAAGACGCAACAAGTTCGTGCCTACAATTGTGGCGTCAGAGTTCCCTCAGTCAATAATGGCTTTGACCTGAAATCATTCCCTATGGCTCCCCACGGCATGACGGCAGGGGCAACACCGCTGTGTCTCCCCAAAGCATTGGCAGGATGGGACATCTCGTCAGGTCGCCGCCATATTCGCCAATGATGGTCATCCTGGGTAGTTCAGAACCGCGATTCACCCCTAAAAAAAGCGACTCTGTTCTACAGCTGTCCGTGGTGCCTGATCACGGTACAACTCAAAACGCAGACATTTGTGTTGTGGTGTTAGTAGCAACCTGTAGATAGGACGGTAACTTCCTGGTCTGGCTGCTGCTACTCCTCGCCCTGTGGTGTGGAATGACAAAGTATGTCGGAGGTTGTACACCACTAGTTCGCGGATGGTAGGCGCAGATGTGAATGCGTTATCCCCTTGCGCTGGTAAGAGGTGTTCGGCCCGATTCTTGATGAGAACTATACCGCCCTCACGTTCCCATGCAGTCTATTGTCGGACCATTACTAAATGCGCGTGCCCCACAAATCTCAATGTTCCACCACTCGAACAGCCGACTGTTCGGTGCTGATAACGCTGTCTCACACGGCATCTCCTTGTCCTTCACAGTGATCAACATATGACTCAACAGGTGATGCTGTTCACGTCTCTTGTATAACCTACCATGCCTCCTAACAATACCAGACACGAATAACACGAATGCTCTCCGGTGGTCGTTCTACCGATCGAAGGGAATTGCAGCTCCACTCATCTATGTACCCGCCAATGGTGTGTACGTGTACGAAGATACACAGACAGTGTACCATGTCCTTTGGTCTTTTGAGTGCTTCATATTTTTTTGTTTGGCAGCGAAAATACCAACGTTTCCAATTTTTAAATGAATATCTTCTTGTGCAGTTCTGCACGAACCTCAAGAACATCATCTCAGATGAAACTTCCTAGCAGATTAAAACTGTGTGCCCGACCGAGACTCGAACTCGGGACCTTTGCCTTTCGCGGGCAAGTGCTCTACCATCTGAGCTACCGAAGCACGACTCACTCCCGGTACTCACAGCTTTACTTCTGCCAGTATCTCGTCTCCTACTTTCCAAATTTTACAGAAGTTCTCCTGCGAAACTTGCAGGCAGTATCCTTTCTTTCAGGAGTGCTAGTTCTGCAAGTTTCGCAGGAGAACTTCTGGAAAGTTTGGAAGGTAGGAGACGAGATACTGGCAGAAGTAAAGCTGTGAGTACCGGGCGTGAGTCGTGCTTGGGTAGCTCAGTTGGTAGAGCACTTGCCCGCGAAAGGCAAAGGTCCCGAGTTCGAGTCTCGGTCGGGCACACAGTTTTAATCTGCCAATAAGTTTCATATCAGCGCACACTCCGCTGCAGAATGAAAGTCTCATTCTGGAATTATCTTACATGCTTTTATTTTGCTGTCATCTTTCTTTTTATTCACCCAACTCTCGTTTCCGTAAAGGACTAATGGCATCGCCACATCTTAAAAGCACTTTGCAGCAAATAAACTAACACCGAATATGTCTTCCACAAGCCACTGTTTGCGGTTTCATCTTTTTACATTGATTAGTTACGTATCAGAGCCGGTTGAGTTACATACTATATTATGCTTACATTTCGTGTCTTCTACGGCGACCGTTTCTCTGCGCGTTTCCTTACTTCCGCCGACCTATCAACCACGGATTAATTTGGAACAAACTATCTCCCTTCATCGTTTCCTAGCTCGACATGAAATAAACCAGATTGCTCGCATACCAGGGAGCTGTTTGTGGACAGTGAAGGTTAGGTTAGGTTAGTGGTGTTTAACGTCCCGTCGACAACGAGGTCATTAGAGACGGAGCGCAAGCTCGGGTTAGGGAAGGATGGGGAAGGAAATCGGCCGTGCCCTTTCAAAGGAACCATCCCGGCATTTGCCTGAAACGATTTAGGGAAATCACGGAAAACCTAAATCAGGATGGCCGGAGACGGGATTGAACCGTCGTCCTCCCGAATGCGAGTCCAGTGTGCTAACCACTGCGCCACCTCGCTCGGTGACAGTGAAGTAGGATGCCACTGTTTTGCGAGATACAGTTGTGTCCTTACACTCGATCGACTCCATGTTCGTACAGTAGAAATACCGTGGAGACGAGTTCTTGCTCTCTGTGGTAAGGCGGGAACGAAACGGGCAGAGATCACGAAAAACGACATGTACAATTATTTTGACCGTCTGTCGAATGCATACGTGTGTCATCTCATATAGGCCTCTCCTGTGAGAGGAACTGACCTGGTGTCATAGTAGATAGACATCAGACTCGCATTAGGAAGAAAGCAACCCAAAGTTGGTTTTAGTTCTTCATGGTTTCCCAAAAAATCCTTAAGTTTATTTATGGGGGAAGCACACAGCTGTACAAACTTACGAAAGACAAAAATTTGCAGTGTCAGTGTAGAGTTCTTTCCTCATACAACTGATAGAAACAGAATAAGTAATTAATCTGCCTGACAACTGCCACTGAATTGATCGATATTGACAGGAAGCGTTGCTCACAATTTTGCCTTGACAGAGAGAGGGAGAGAGAGAGAGAGAGAGAGAGAGAGAGAGAGAGAGAGAGAGAGAGAAAGAGAGAGAGAGAGAGAGAGAGAGAAAGAGAGATTGAGAGAGAGAGAGAGAGAGAATACTGCGAATCATTAGCGCCGGTGATCATTCGTTTCATTGTCGTTTAGTTTCACCTATCTTGTTAGTAATAATACTTTATCACACTCATCGAACACTACATGTAGTTACTGAACAGCTAATGACTCTTCTTCTCAGACTACGTTTAATTTTCTTATAAGATGCGAAAAGCAATTTCGTATCCACAGAGGTTTTTTTGGCAACAGGATTATATTAATTGAAAAGTATGGTGCAATGTTAAATTCGAAAAGAGAAATGTATTTTTAAAATCTTTCGTACGAATTAGGTTTGGTCTGACACATTCCAGAGATCATTTAAACGATTCCTTTATCTTAATGTTGTGGAACGAGTCAGTTCACATAATATGTACACGACTAATATAACATTAATGAACGCATCACTTTTTAGTCCTATATTTAAAAACAATTTTTCTTGAGGCTACCAGTTTTTAAATAAAAATTCGTCTACAGAATGGAAAAAGTTGTCAAGGAGAAATGAGTAGGTTAGATTTAAAAATTGCTTTCTAACTGTCAGACGTCTCATGTTGTCGAACAAATGATCAAAAATTTCTCTTGCTGCTTATTGAACTTCTTTCTGAGCCACCGACAACTTTAACAATTGATAATGATTCCATTTTTCCTCTAGTGTTATGGATCGAGACGTTTCTGTTTCTCTCAAATTAATATATATATTATTTATGACGAACTTCAGTAGCGAATATATTTATTCTGTCGAAGCAGTTAAAACACAAGACATCTTGAAGAGGTACTTACATGACTGCTCGCTTTTGTGCAGTTAATACTTTGTGAATTACTCCAAAAATTATACCATGAGACATAACTGAGTGGAAATGAGCAAAATATGTCAGGAGGCTGATACGTTTGTTTCCAAGACTTGCAGTTATAGAAACAGCAAACCTAGCTGAACTTAATTGTTTGAGACTCTCAGTAATATGCATTTTCAAGTTCACATTTTCATCAATATGTACACTCAAAAATTTGGAGCATTTTGCCCTATATATTGATCATACCTTCTGCCTCCTGTTAATGCACTACATGAATTGTTTGTATGACTCTATTTGGTGTACAGATTGAATATGATGCGTTTTCTCACAGTTAAGGGAGAACCCATTTTCAGAGAACCATTTAATAATTCTATGCGTTTCCATAGCTAAAAGGCCAGACAAGTTTAGACTGGGGAAAAGTCAGGAATGGTGTCTCACAGGTTTCAATTTTGGATCCACTTCTTTTGTTATATATGTGAATGACCTTCCACTTAAAATTCAACAAGCACAATTAGCATTTTCTGGAGAAGATACCAGTTGAAACTGTTGCATAAATGATTTATAAAAAGTTATAAATATCAACATATTGATTTAGGAATGCAATTATTTGCTCATGGACAATACAAGAAGTATATAACAAAATGTTGTTCATAAATGTTTTTCCATAGAAAATATGTGTCTAAAAAAGGAAATTTGGCAATTCTGTAACAATATGCACAAGTGTAAAAACAATACAATATAAATAATTCTGCCCAGTTAGTGCTGTAAGTATGTAACATAGCTACACTAACTACATATAGACAGATAACATATATTTGTATTGGTTTTGTTGTATGTATTTTTTAAATATTTGTTTAAACCTTTTTTCGAGTTATGCAATGATTGCAATATTATCTTCTTATTGTGTTTTCTTTCATATAAACTCCTATTAGCAGCATTATATAAAGATTAGTTGACAGAATTTGACTGTCAAACATTATGTAAAGTCTCATCCCGGTTATGATTATTATTTGCATGTATTTTGGACAGGGATTCGTCGATCACATGGAAGCATGCTTAAGTTAGTGCAGATGTGTAAAACCTCAGTAGTGAGTCGTGTGTGTGCAGTTAGTGATTAATCGTGCTTGTAATTATGTAAGGGTGTGGTTCTTCTGTGCTCTGAGGCTAGGAGAGTGTTAGATCAAATAAAATGCAGATGCCTCATGCTCTAAATTGTAATTACCAGCCTCAGATGAACGTTTTGCACCATGTCAACTATTGGAAATATGAATGCAGCTAATGTTATATGAAGTGAAGAAGGTTCAAATGGCTCTGAGCACTATGGGACTCAACTGCTGTGGTCATCAGTCCCCTAGAACTTAGAACTACTTAAACCTAACTAACCTATGGACATCACATACACCCATGCCCGAGGCAGGATTCGAACATGCGACTGTAGCAACAGTGCGGCTCCGGACTGGAGCGCCTAGAACCACACGGCCACCGCGGCCGGCGAAGTGAAGAAGGATGTGCAAACAGCACGTGAACTGTATTATATGAAGCAATAATTCTGAACACCTTTAAATTCATCACAAAAGCCACCATCGTCGATACTATAGGAAAAATCTGACATTTGCACATACCACTTTTTCAACGTGGTTTCACTGACTTTATATGAGTACGTCATATAGAGAATCACAAACTAAGTGCACTATCCTGTTATTCCAATCCCTGTGTGTAATTCTGTAAGTATTTCACCAATGATTCTCAAAATATTTACTAGTGCTGCTACACAATTAGGAATACAAGTGTGCATAGTTGAAGAGTTTATCTTCTAACATTCTATTTGAACACATATAAATGTTAAAAACCTTCATTTATGCGTACTGTTAATATTTTAGCCGAAACTGAATGAAGTAGATAGAATTAGTTCGGATATATTTATGACCAATCTGACAGGAAGTGCACTGCATTTCTCTCTGTTACAGTTTGCTTGAACACACTGTGTCATGGTGCACATATCTTCAACACTGACAGTGAGTGATATTGTTTGTCTCTCTTACAGCTTTAACGCAAATAGACACAATGGAGTCCATAGAGTCTTTACCTTTGCTAGTTTACTTTACATTGTTCGTTACATTACACCACAAAGGTCATATATGAGAACAGTTTCACAGGTCACATGTTTTAGGCACTGTAGGTAAAGAAGTGACTAAATTTGAGTCCAAGTACATGATTAAGAACATTGCTTTGGTTCACACAACTTAAATGTTGCTAATAAATAATCTGATTCTGCTATTTTAAATTCAGTGTATAAAATCTGTACTCAGATTTTGACTGACTCAGCTTTGTCAATCTATCACACTTCGAAACTCCCCAACCTTCAAGTTTATGGTTTAATTGTAATTACTAGTTTCTATCTTAGTCTGTGTGTATTGCACTGTCAAAAACTGTGGATGCTGAAGAAAAAACAAGTAGCACTGACGCAATTTATCAACAGCCATTGTACAATCTGTGACTGTGTCTTCAGGTATTGATTGCCTTCCACACTTAAATTATTTCAGTGAGTAGAACATTCAATACTGCGTTAAAACAGATTATTGGCATTTTTGTCGTAAGTAGATTCCATTATAACAAATTCTTTAGGCTACTGTTTAAGTAATTAAATGAAAGTAATTAAATAACTCAATCACCAGTACAGTAACAAAAGCAGAGATAGTTTAAGTAAATTTTTTCACTCCTAAAATTAAGTAGTTAAAGAATGGTTGGCAGTGGGGCTGTTGCAAGAAGATAGTCAGATTTGAATGCTCTGGTCGGAGGTTTCGATTGCGAGTGTGTGTGTTAAATGTTTTTGTTCTGTGCATTAATTATGTAGTGTATACTGTTTCTTATACCATAAATACGTATCCTACAAGTACGTAACTCAGTATTTTTAACAATGAATATAACAGGAAATCGTCTGGTAACTGAGAAACATTCATGCCAAGCGATAGTCATTAAACCAAAATGATCTGCATAGAACAGAAGTAACTACAAAATTTATTGGTGACTGTAGAATTATAGACGTTGTACTGACAGATTCAGCGAAGATTTCTATTCAAATCATACTGTGTCGAGTGAATACAGATCTCTCCACTTCATCTATTCATATGATATTTCAGCAGATAACATTGGTAGGTACTACATAATGCCCATATTCAAGAAATGTAATATCATTTAAATGAGATCTTACCGATTGTCGAATACTGTCATCAATATATACTTACGACCAAATTTCCAAACATACAATTATTCAGAAAACATAAATTTTGAGACAAGCAAAAGGCACATACATGTATAAAAGTGTATGAGTATCAACAACACAGAAATAGCCATTTTTTATATATTGTGTGGTGATGTTAAATTAGACATTAAATTTACATTCGGAACTTTATCTCGCATCCGACAGCTAAGGAGAGAGAGACATTGAAATGCTTTCTGACTTTTGTCATCTTTTTCACAAATAGGAAACATACAAATTTGAGTTGGAGGAACTACATCGTAATTTTGGATTCAGAAAAGATGTTTAATTGTTGAAACTATTCACACCATAATTCCTATTCTAATTTATTATAAATTGTTATTCCTGATACTGGACATAAACTTGTTCCTGAGAAACGCAGAACTGCAAAACACCTGTTTGATCAAATGATTGAAAAACAAGTGCTAGTCGGTTTAAGCATACCATTATCAACACAACATAGGAATTCATATTATCATATATGATTACCAATAATGACAACCTACATTTTGTATATTACAATATTTTATGTTACTAAACTGTCTGAAAAACATGTATAGATAAACCAGAATAATAACTCCAGCTAGAACCTGGCCGTCTTACACGATATTTGGCTGCTTGAAACAAATGCTTCAGTTCGTTGACATGTATTCTAGAAAACAGACGTATTAAATATCGGTCCCTGAACTATTACATTATCATAAATGTACAGGGTGATTCAATTGCTTCTAGCTATGGGTTTTAAGCAACCTACAACATCTTCGAGAACCTGGAGCGAGATTGCCATATTCTACGTGATATGGACAAACTATCAATCCTACAGAAGAAATAGACAGGATCTTTATGTAGAAAATTTTGTGTAATTAAATTTTGTACTGGGATATGCTTTCACTGGACGCTACGGTTTTTGAGTTATTCAAGAGAAACATATGAATGTGAGCTGCAAATGCGTTTTTTTTAACAGCCTGAAAAACATAGCTTCCATTGAAAATGTATCGCAGCACAAACGTTAACCACATTAAATTTCCTACATAAAGGTCCTGTTCATTTTTTTCCCGTAGGGCTGATAGCTTCCACAAAGCGAGCGAGAAAATATAAAAATCTCACGTGTGGTTTATGAAAGCATTGCGGGTTGCATAAAACCCATAGGTTGGGACAGCTGAATCACCCTGTGTGTGAACATCTACATCTACATGGATACTCCGCAAATCACATTTAAGTGCCTGGCAGAGGGTTCATCGAACCATCTTCACAATTCTCTATTATTCCAATCTCGTATAGCGCGCGGGAAGAACGAACACCTATATCTTTCCGTACGAGCTGTGATTTCCCTTACTTTATCTTGGTGATTATTCCTCCCTATGGAGGTCGGTCTCAACAAAATATTTTCGCATTCGGAGGGGAAAGCTGATGATTGGAATTTTGTGAGAGATTCCGTCGCAACGAAAAACGCCTTTCTTTTAATGATGTCCAGCCCAAATCCTCTCCCCTGTTTCCCGATAATACAAAACGTGATGCACTTCTTTCACTTTTTTTGATGTACCCCGTCAGTCCTATCTGGTAAGGATCCCAAACCGCGCAGCAGTATTCTAAAAGCGGACGTACAAGCGTAGTGTAGGTAGTCTCCTTAGTAGATCTATTACATTTTCTAAGTGTCCTGCCAATAAAACGCAGCCTTTGGTTAGCCTTCCCCACCACGTTTTCTATATGAACCTTCCAATTTAAGTTGTTCATAATTGTAGTACCTAGGGATTTAGTTGAATTTACGCCTTTTAGATTAGACTGATTTATCGTGTAACCGAAGTTTGAGTTCCTTTTAACACTCATGTGGATGACCTCACACTTTTCGTTATTTAGGGTCAACTTCCACTTTTCGCACCATTCAGAAATTTTTTCTAAATCGTTTTGCAGTTTGTTTTGATCTTCTGATGACTTTATTAGTCGATAAATGATAGCGTCATCTGCAAACAATCTAAGACGGCTTCTCAGACTCCCTCCCAAATCGTTTATATAGATAAGGAACAGAAAAGAGCCTATAACACTACCTCGGGGAACGCCAGGAATCACTTCTGTTGTACTCGATGACTTTTCGTCAGTTACTACGAACTCTCTGACAGGAAGTCACAAATCCAGTCACATAACTGAGACGATATTCCATAAGCACGCAATTTCACTATGAGCCGCTTGTGCGGTACAGTATCAAAAGCCTTCCAGAAATCCAAAAATAGGGAATCGGTCTGAAATCCCTTGTCAGTAACACTCAACACTTCATGTGAATAAAGAGCTAGTTGTGTTTCACAGGAACGATGTTTTCTAAACCAATGTTGACTGTGTGTCAATAGAAAGTTTTCTTCGAGGTAACTCATAATGTTGGAACACAACGTATGTTCCAAAATCCTGCTGCATATCGACGTTAACGATATGGGCTTGTAATTTAGTGGATTACTCGCACTGCCTTTCTTGAATATTGGTGTGACCTGTGCAACTTTCCAGTCTTTGGGTAAGGTTCTTTCGTCCAGGGAACGGTTGTATATGATTGTTAAGTATGGAGCTAATGCATCAGCGTACTCCGGTAGGAACCAAATTGGTATACAGTCGGGACCAGAAGACTTGCTTATATTAAGTGATTTATGTTGTTTCACTACTCCGAGGATATTTATTTCTACATTACTCATGTTGGCAGCTGTTCTCGATTCGAATTCTGGAATATTTATTTCGTCTTCTTTTGTGAAGGCATTTCGGAATGCTGTGTTTAGTAACTCTGCTTTGGCAGTACTGTCTTCGATAGTAGCTCCATTGCTATCGCACAGAGAAGGCGTTGATTGTTTCTTGCCGCTAACATACTTCACAAACGACCAGAATCTCTTTAAATTTTCTGTCAGCTTTCGAGACAAAGTTTCGTTGTGGAAACTGTTATAAGCATCTCGCACTGAAGTCCGCACTAAATTTCGAGCTTCTGTAAAAGATTGCCAATCTTGAGGATCTGGCGTCTGTTTAAATTGGGCATGTTTGTTTCGTTGTTTCTGCAACAGTATTCTAACCCGTTTCGTGTACCAAGGAGGATCAGCTCCGTCGTTTACTAACCGATAGCGGACCTCTGGTACAGAGCCCAGTGTAGGGTCTGAATCAGAGGCTCAGACGGTTCTGCGACAGTGTAGGCTGCAGATTCCTCGACTTGCGCCAAAGGGTGGTTGGATTTCGGTTTCCGCTGAATAGGTCAGGTGTCCACTATACGCAGGAGGCGGTTATGCAGCTAGCAGGGGGTGTGTGGCGTGGACTGGGCGGTTTTTTAGGTTAGAGGGTCTCGGAAAAACACAAGAAGGCCTTCAGTCACAATGGGTGGAGGCCGAACACAGGAAGAACGTAGATACAGGAAGCATTGGTGTAACAGGTGTAAATTTTTGTAGCTGTGTTGGGAAAGTACCAGAGCTCCAAGCGCAATAGAAAGCACTGATGCTCAAATCGTTATAGGCACTGAAAGCTGGCTAAAGCCGGACATAATCTCAGCCGAAATTTGTTAAGTATGGAGCTAATGCATCAACATGCAGTCTTGACCAGAAGACTTCCTTTTATTAAGATGCTTCACTACTCCGAGGATATATACTTGTACGTTACTCATGTTGGCAGCTGTTCTCAATTCGAATTCTGGAATATTTACTTCGTCTTCTTCTGTGAAGGCATTTCGGAAGGCTGCGTTTAGTAACTCTGCTTTGGCCGCACTGACTTCGATAGTATCTCGATTGTTATCGCGCATAGAAGGCATTGATTGTTTCTTGCCGCTGACATACTTCACATACGTCCAGAATCTCTTGGATTTTCTGCCAGGTTTCGAGACAAAGTTTCGTTGTGGAAACTCTTATAATCATCTCGCATTGAAGTCCGCGCTAGATTAAATCTTCTGCAAAAGCTCAGTGCTCTTGGGGATTTTGCGTCTGTTTGAATTTGGCATGTTTGTTTCGTTGTTTCTGCAACAGTGTTCTAACCCGTTTTGTGTACCAAGAAGGATCAGCTCCGTCGTTCGTTAATTTATTTCGTATAAATCTTTCAATTGCTGCCGATACTATTTCTTTGAATTCAATGCATATCTGGTCTACACTTACATCGTTAGTTTGGAATGAGTGGAGATTGTCTCTCAGGAAGGCGTAAAGTGAATTTTTATCTGCTTTTTTGAATAGTATATTTTTCGCTTATTTTTGGAGGATTTGGAGATTACAATATTGAATCTTGCTACGACAAACCTGTGTTCACTAACCCCTCTATCGGTTTTTATGCTCGTTGTTAACTCAGGATTATTTGTTGCTAAGAGGTCAAGTGTATTTTCATAACCGTTTACTATTTGCGTGGCTCATGAGCTAACTGCTCGAAATAATTTTCAGAAAACGCGTTTAGCACGATTTCGGATGATATTTTATGCGTACCTCCGGAATTAAAATGTATTTTCGCCAACATATCGAGGGTAAATTAAGGTCACCACCAACTATTATCGTATGAGTCGGGTACGTGTTTGAAATCAAAGTTTTCTTTGAACCTTTCAGCAACTGTATCATCTGAATTGGGAGGTCGGTAAAAGGATACTCTTATTATTTTATTTCGGTTGCCAACAATGACCTCTGCCCACACTAACACACAGGAAGTATCTAATTCAATTTCGCGACAAGTTGAACTACTAACAGCAACAAACACGCCACCGCCAACCGTGTTTAGCCTATCCTTTCGGAACACCATTAGGTTCTTCGCAAAAATTTAAGCTGAGCTTGTATCCGGCTTTAGCCAGCTTTCAGTGCCTATAACGATTTGAGCATCAGTGCTTTCTATTAGCGCTTGGAGCTCTGGTTCTTTCCCAATACAGGTACGGCAATTTACAACTGTTATACCAATGGTTCCTGTAGCTATGTTCTTCCTGTGTTCATCCTGCACCCTTTGTGACTGAAGCCTTTCTTGTGTTTTCCCGAGACCCTCTAACCTAAAAATCCGCCCAGTCCACGCCACACACCTCCTGCTACCGGCATAGCCGTCTCCTGCGTGTAGTGGACACCTGACCTTTTCAGCGGAACCCGAAAGCCAACCACCCTTTGGCGCCAGTCGAGGAATCTGCGGCCTGAACGGTCGCAGAACCTTCTGAGCCTCTGATTCGGAGCCACCACACGGCTCTGTGCCAGAGGTCCACTATCGGTCCTGTCGACTACGCTGCAAATGGTCAGCTCTGCTTTCATCTTGCAAGCAAGACTGGCACCCTTTAGCACTTCTGTTAGCCGCTCGAGACCAGAGAGAGGCTCTTTAGATCCAGAGTGACAGACATCGTTGGTACCGACGTGAGCAACCATCCGCAGTTCTGTCAACTATAAAGGTATATCGATATCTGAAATTAAATCATCTGGTAAAATGGTATCATAGCTAAGACTGTTTATTTAAATAGAATATCACATATAAACCTGCTACCAGAGCCTATTTTTAAGAGCTTGCACAAAAAGAAGCAACGTAAGAGATTGTCGTCAAGACTTCGACTTCATCAAGTTATGTATAATTAATCAATCTACTTCTTCTTAACCGTGTTCATACTTATATACTTAAGGCAAGACGACAAGTTCGGCTATTTTCGTCAGACACTGAAGTGTTGAAACAAGTGACGTAGTGAGCTTAGATGACGATATAATAAACAAGATTTAGTATTTAAACAATTCAGAATCTTCTGGTCACACATATAACACTGACCGGGAGCTCCCTGTAGTGATACAGAGATTAAAAAGCTACAAAACTGTCATGTATTAATGACTGGTTTGTATCTAAAGTATATGAAGGATGAAATTTATTGTACTGGTAGTATACAATGAATTGTTTCTTCAAGTCCATCTGTGAAAAATTATCTTGGTTCTGTAAGAAGCATTATTACACTTTGTGGCGAAACAAACAAGCTTTTATGAGCCGACTGGTCAACATAACATGACGATCATCATTACATATTAGCACATAGGTGAGAATAGAGCCACTGAAAATGATCACCCAGCTAAAAAATGGAGGAAACTGAAGCACTGGAGAGGCAGATTTAAGGGAGGACGTAAAATATAAATCGTTAATGTAAAATAAGAAATGAAAACGTTAAATAAAAAGCGAGGAAAGACGTTACAGGTAAGCGTTACAAGACAGAGGTATGATAGAATTGTTATGGAAGCTCTAGAAATAGAGAATTTGCAACTACAATGTTTAGTTGTATAATTGTACTGAGGAAGTATTTTCTAGGAAGTCCGTGTAAGCGAAGAAAATATTAACAAATAAAATACTTGGGAGACAATAAGAACCACAGAAATGTATTACAACAATAGTTGAGCGTGACTGAAATATAACGTTTATTTCCATTAGTGCGTTCTATGTTTTGCTCACGTTTAGGCCTATCTGAGAGCATACTAGTTTTGAGAAAGTCTTATACGCTGAGTCCCTGCTTTTGATGAACTACTTTTATGCTGGAAACACGTTTTCCAATTACGGCAGGATGCCTCTGGAACACAGGACTGTTGATATTCCAATTCTGCCAATTCCATCAAACGGCGCCACTGTAGTACTAAATAGTAATATGTGTATTGAGAGTAATACGACAGCTGATTGCATTACACAGTCGCTAATTAGCCATCCGAACATCTGATAGCCGCAGCAAATTTTGATCATGACGTATTGCTCTTTTCTGCGTTCAGTTCGAAATTACAAGCTCCCGCATTTTGGTCCCATGCTAATGGTTGAGTTGTGGCGTATGTGTATTCGAGCGGAGCACGTGCCGCTCATATGAGGAGCAGGTCCGCGGCGACAAACCAATCGTCGGGTTGAATTCGCGCTTACACAGAAATTCTCGCTAATACTTTTAATGGTGAAAGCCAACGTTCCATATGAAATATTAATGTTCCATATCATGAAAGTTTATTTGTAACCTTGTACTCGACGTCATTTTCTCAGTCAATTAAGTATGTTAACAGCGATTGACATTGCTATTGCGGCGGCGCAGTTCTTTCCGTCCCTTTACGACGAACCGGCACCTAACTGTGAACATTGTCTCAGCAGATCGTCAGTAGGAAAGCCGAGTGAAACCTACTGTAGTTCGACGTGAACCAGGCTGCAATTAAAATCACTAATCTACGTTTCTGAAGAAACACGAAATGAAAGGTTGGAAATTTTGTCCTCAATTAATATATTCTGAAGCTTAGGTGAACAAGTATCACTGCCAAGCCCGTGCTAGTCTTAACACAGGCACTCACAATCCCTTTCACTCACGTTAGCAAGTTTATGGTGTTGCATTTCCCGAAAACGTAATAGCTACAAAAATACGGATTGTTTTTGATTGAGAACTCTCGCCAAATGTTAAGTCTGTCGGTACCAAATGCAGTCACAGTTTTTAGCCACCGACCTGCTCAACACGCCACGCGGAATATACGTCTTTTCTCGTCACAAAATTCACTTAAAAATTCCGAAATTTCTACACACACATCGGAATAACTATGCCGTCACATTCCAACACTATTGATGTACGAAACACTGTTGATCCGGCAACTTATCATTTTCATTGGAACTACTACTGCACACGTTCGATCTCTTGCATGGCTAGGCTTCGACTCTATCTCTAGAATACTCTGTCTTCTCTACCAGCAGAGAAAGGCGCGCGAAGAATATTGCTTTTACATTGGTGAGTTTACTCAACAGCCAATAGCAAAATAACATTCTCCCGTGTCAGTCCGCGCTTTTCATCCATAACCGATAGCAAAATAGTAAAACTAACGACTGCACTTTTTACCGACGTAATTATCTAATATGCTGAAGTTTTGTTTATGCATAAAGTTATTTACTATTGTTATTTATACCTGAATTAACTTTCCCTTTACCATAAACTTACTTTACAAATCTATTCTACAAAAATCCCCTTTGTTGATATCCATACATCTTCCTCGTTAAACAATTATCTTCATATTAACATTAATCCACACTGACGCATCATTCAAACTGCTAAAACACATTTATAACATTTTACCTACACAAAAAGACATAATAACACTTTATGAAAATACTATAACAGCTTATGAAAAACATTCTATTACTTTAGTGCACTCTACTGGGCACAATCGATACTAAATCAGTCCCCTATCCAATACTGTCCTCTATCGGCTGATACATAAACTACGTGCGCATCCAGTCTCTCGTCACCATCTGTCACTCTCCAGCTCTGAGAAACATCTCCCACTTAACCGCCTCGCCGGCCGGAGTGGCCGTGCGGTTCTAGGCGCTACAGTCTGGAGCCGAGCGACCGCTACGGTCTCAGGTTCGAATCCTGCCTCGGGTATGGATGTGTGTGATATCCTTAGGTTAGTTAGGTTTAATTAGTTCTAAGTTCTTGGTGACTGATGACCTCAGAAGTTAAGTCGCATAGTGCTCAGAGCCATTTGAACCATTTAACCGCCTCCAAGGCAGGATCGTTATATGGCACTACGCCTCACTATTCTCCAAGCATCGTATAGTAGCCTCTGAAAAAGGCTCAACAGTATTAGTATGAAGTATTTTTCCGTTATGTACAGCGGTTTGCAGTGTGTGTCAATATGTGAAAAGGTACAAAAAGGCGAAACTGAGTTCCCAGCTATGTGACTCGGAAGTGCACGCTCACTACCCTTCTCCTGGGCCAGACTGTGCACGAAGTATCGAATTTATCTCCTATTGCAGGCTTGACTCAATACTATCTTCACGATCACAGTAGAGTAGATCAGCGTGATCATAGATTAAGGACGGCAGTCGGTGGCTCAAAGCTGCTTAGATAAAGGTCGAGTACAGACTCAGATACGTTATTTTGAGAAGGACGCACAGATTCGTTAATGACGTAGCTCACAGGACTGAACAAGACAAAAAGAGGCACTGAAGTGAGTGGGAAATGTGCCTGGATGTGAGATACTGCACTACTGGCCATTAAAATTGCTGCCCCAAGAACAAATGCAGATGATAAAGGGGTATTCATTGGAGAAATATATTATACTAGAACCGACATGTGATTACATTTTCACGCAATTTGGGTGCATAGATACCGGCCGGGGTGGCCGAGCGGATCTAGGCGCTACAGTCTGGAACCCCGCGACCGCTATGGTCGCAGGTTCGAATCCTGACTTGCGAACGAATGTGTGTGATGTCCATAAGTTAGTTAGGTTTAAGTAGTTCTAAGTTCTAGGGGATTGATGACCTCAGAAGTTGTCCCATAAAGCTCAGAGCCATTGGAACCATTGGTACATAGATCCTGAGAAATCAGTACCCAGAACAACTACTTCTGGCCGTAATAACGGCCTTGATACGCCTGGGCATTGACTCAAACAGAGCTTGGATGGCGTGTACAAGTACAGCTGCCCATGCAGCTTCAACACCGATACCACAGTTCATCAAGAGTAGTGACTGGCGTATTGTGACGAGCCAGTTGCTCGGCCACCATTGACCAGACGTTCTCAGTTGGTGAGAGATCTGCAGAATTGTGCTGGCCAGGGCAGCAGGCGAACATTTTCTGTATCCAGAAAGGCCCGTACAGGACCTGCAACATGTGGTCGTGCATTATCCTGCTGAAATGTAGGGTTTCGCAGGGATCGAATGAAGGGTAGAGCCACGGGTCGTAACACATCTTAAATGTAACGTGCGCTGTTCAACATGGATGCGACCATCATGATGCTGTAAACAGAACCTGGATTCATCCGAAAAAATGAAGTTTTGCCATTCGTGCACCCAGGTTCGTCGTTGAGTACAACGTCACAGGCGCTCCTGTCTTTGATGCAGCGTCGAGGGTAACCACAGCCATGGTCTCCGTGGTGATAGTCCATGCTGCTGCAAACGTCGTCGAACTGTTCGTGCAGATGGTTGTTGTCTTGCAGGCGTCCCCATCTGCTGACTCAGGGACCGAGACGTGCCTGCACGAGCCGTTACAGCCATGCGGATAAGATGCCTGTCATCTCGACTGCTAGTGATACGAGGCCGTTGGGATCCAGCACGGCGTTGCGTATAACCCTGCTGAACCCACTGATTCCATATTCTGCTAACAGTCATTGGATCTCGACCAAAGTGAGCAGCAATGTCGCGATACGGTAAACCGCAATCGCGATAACCTAACCTAACCTAACCTAACCTAACCTGGGAAACGTGATGGTACACATTCCTCCTCCTTACACGAGGCATCACAACAACGTTTCACCAGGCAACGCCGGTCAACTGATTTCTGTGTACGAGAAAACGGTTGGAAACTTACCTCATGTCAGCACGTTGTAAGTGTCGTCACCGGCGCCAACCTTGTGTAAATGCTCTGAAAAGCTAATCATTTGCATATCACAGCATCTTCTTCTTGTCGGTTAAATTTCGCGTCTGTAGCACGTCATCTTCGTGGTGTAGCAATTTTGAATGTCCAGTAGAGTATTAGACCAGAAGACAATGCTCTCTCAAACACGAAAAACCACGCACGTAAGTACTGAGAGGAGCTGTACAAAATTAATAAATACAACCATTAAGGGCGAGTGAGAGAGATACTGGCGAATGATAGCACACGGCAGTAGATCATGGCTGATTTCCTTAACAGCGGCACGGATGCATGACTACGAATGGTCACCGTAGTTCCGGATGATCTGGTTGCCATGACTTGAGAGCAACTGCGCTATTAACTGTTTCACCTTATCTACCTTCTGGCGCACTCATTGTCTGTTCTACTCTCTCAGCATAGTGCCTAAACGGTAGGAATATGTCTGGAGACTGACTGTACCAGCAAAGAATATTGCGTCTCGACGGCACAGTAACTTGGTTACCAGTCTCAGAGTACTTGCTACGGGGATTACTAGACCTCGTGTTTCATGGCAGACCTAACTGCGCTCCCTTACACAGTTTTGGGCAGGCTGCAGGCTGCTCAGTTACGATAGGTTACAAGACACTGGATCATTCCAACAGCCAGACCCGCTTCCCAGGTGTACTCTCGCGTGAATGACCGTGCAAACATAGCACAAACGACATTACGACAGTAAAAATTATGGACATCACTGAGGAGAGGTAGAGTCGAACATATAACTGAAAACAAGTCACTTCTAGAACACTAATGAACAAGGAAAATAACAGAAAGCAGAAGGCCTCAACTGACTTTGATGGAAGTTGGCACAGCAAGTGAACATATATGGCTTTTTGAATAAGAGAGGAACGAGAAGAACGTTCGCAGACTGAAAATCTCACGGAAATTTGAAGCGCTTCACTTTCCCATTACTAAATCAGTACGAGACGTGCACAAGTTAAAGTCCTGAGAGGATTAACAAAAGATCTCAAAGCGATGCCCGGAAGTTGTGGCAATGAATAACAGAAACATTTCACAGTCCAACTGCTGCTGCCAGCGCCGGAGGCAACTTCTCTTAAGTGTAGAGGTTAAACTGGCTGCTTCTGGTTGGGAGGTAGATGCGGACGGCAACAATGTCGTGGCAATGGCTCCATTGGCTTCTGGAAAAGCTCTCGGCCGCGCGGGATTAGCCGAGCGGTCTCGGGCGCTGCAGTCATGGATTGTGCGGCTCGTTCCGGCGGAGGTTCGAGTTCTCCCTCGGGCATGGGTGTGTATGTTTGTCCTTAGGATAATTTAGGTTAAGTAGTGTCTAAGCTTAGGGACTGATGACCTTAGCAGTTAAGTCCCATAAGATTTCACACACATTTCAACATATGAAAAGCTTTCGCCATCCGCGCATGACCCAGTAAGCTCATTCAGAGTGAACTGGTTCGTCGTGACTCGAGCACCGGCAAAAATACTGCTCGTACATCAGGATACTGTTGGCAAAAGCCGTTAATTCAACTAAATACCAAGGTATTACAATTACAAAAAACTTAAATTGGAAAGAACACATAGAAAATGTTGTGGGGAAGGCTAACCAAAGACAGCGTTTTACTGGCAGGACACTTAGAAAATGTAACAGATCTACTAAGGAGACTGTCTACACTACTCTTGTCTGTCCTCTTTTAGAATACTGCTGCGCGGTGTGGGATCCTTACCAGATAGGACTGACGGAGTACATCGAAAAAGTTCAAAGAAGGGCAGCACGTTTTGTATTATCGGGAAATAGGGGAGACGGTGTCACAGAAACGATACAGGATTTGGGCTGGACATCATTAAAAGAAAGGCGTTTTTCGTTGCGACGGAATCTTCTCACGAAATTCTGTGGTGTCACCGCCAGACAAGGTGGTAGCCTTTAAATCGGCCGCGGTCCGCTAGTATACGTCGGACCCGCGTGTCGCCACTGTCTGTGATTGCAGACCGAGCGCCACCACACGGCAGGTCTAGAGAGACGTCCTAGCACTCGGCCCAGTTGTACAGCCAACTTTGCTAGCGATGCTACACTGACAACTAAGCTCTCATTTGCCGAGACGATAGTTAGCATAGCCTTCAGCTACGTCATTTGCTACGACCTAGCAAGGCGCCATTTATCCTTTGCTATGTATCTAATGAAGCATGAACCATCAGACCGATGTACACCAATTATGGATTAAAGTTAAGTATTACATCAACTACGTGCTTTATTTGCTACTATACATTCCCTTAACTGTTCCAGACCTCACGCCAGCCTGCGTGAGCTTGAAAGCGTGCATTTCGGCCTCCTCTAGCAACACGGTGTTGGCTCTTCTGCCAACACTACAAATTCCAATCACCAACTTTCTCCTCCGAATTTGCAAATATTTTGTTGACACCGACCTGCATAGTGAGAAACGATCACCACGATAAAATAAGGGAAATAAGAGCTCGTACGGAAAGATATATGTGTTCGTTCTTTCCGGGTGCTATACGAGATTGGAATAATAGAGAATTGTGAAGGTGTTTCGATGAACCCTCTGCCAGGCACTTAAAACTGATTTGCAGAGTATCTATGTAGATGTATATGTACTACTTCTAGGCACGTTACCAGCAGAGCAGAAAAGTTTCTTGGGGCCAGTGACCTTTGGCGGCGCTCGGTCTGCCACCTGGTGGCAGGGCGGAAAGTGGCCCTCTTTTGTCTCTCGTCTGTAGAGAGGTCATTCGCTCGCATAGCCCGTCTGTGTGCAAGACTTTGAAACAGTAATACCTCTGCACCTTGTTTGGCAACTCTCGCTCACCCGCGATACACGCATCAAATAAAGAATCATATTACAGGAAAATAGTGATAGAATGAAAGCTGTATTTTTCTTCTTCTTCCGTGTGTTTTTTTGCTTTTAGGAAGCTTTAATTGTCGAGTGCTAGTAATAGTGTTCCATAGATTTCGTGTTTGTTTTGAATACAGTCAGAGAGAGTCCCTTTAGTCAGCCATAGTGCCAGTAGTGCTAGTGTTTGTTTTCAGTACAGTCCAGAGACAGGTAGCGCTATTTTCATTGTTTTCTACAAGAAGTGTCTAGCAACCACAGTTTAGTCAACTATCAGCCGCCTTTAGTGAATTAGCAGTCTAGTTAAAAGTTGATTAACTCTCTACAGTAAATAGATTTTTAGGATGGATAGGATGTGTGACTGCTGTGTACGGGCGCAGGAGGAGCTGGCCACTGTTCGCGAACAGTTGAACGTGTTGATGGCCGCGGGCAGCCGTCTTCAGGCTGCTGCCTCGGAGTGTAGCGGCAGTGTGGAGTCTGGTGCGTCGCATGGTACACCCCAGGTGTTACATGCTTCACCGACTGTCCCTGCTGTCGAGACATCTTCGCGGGTACCGGGCGCGGTTGGGCCACCCTCTCCCCAAGGGGAGTGGCGGGTTCATCGGCGTTCGCGGCGCACGAGGCGGAGGGTCAATGTGGAAGCTGGCCATGTGGCATCGCCCGCTCTGCCTGTGTGTGAACATGTGGCCGCTCCTTCAGCAAGGTCCGAGTAAGCACACGGGGAGAGGGGTTTGTTAGTTATTGGGAGCTCCAACGTTAGGCGGGTGATGGAGCCCCTTAGGGAAATAGCGGAAAGGTCGGTGAAGAAGGCCAGTGTTCACTCTGTCTGCTTGCTGGGGGATCTCATCCGAGATGTGGAGGAGGTCCTGCCGGCAGCGATAGACAGTACTGGGTGCACCCGACTGCAAATTTTTGCTCATGTCGGCACCAATGACTCCTGCCGTCTGGGTTCAGAGGTCATCCTCAGTTCGTACAGGCGGTTGCCGGAGTTGGTGAAGGCGGAAAGCCTCGCTCGCGGGGTGGAATCTGAGCTAACTATTTGTAGTGTCGTTCCCAGAACCGATCGCGGTCCGCTGGTTTGGAGCCGAGTAGAAGGTTTAAACCAGAGGCTCAGACGATTCTGCGGAGATCTGGGGTGCAAATTTCTCGACCTCCGCTATCGTGTGGAGCAATGTAGGGTCCTCCTGAATAGGTCAGGCGTGCACTACACGCAGGAAGCGGCTACAAGGGTAGTGGAGTACGTGTGGAGTGCACATGGGGTTTTTTTTAGGTTAGAGAATTCCCTCCCTAGGCCCGACAAGACGCCTCCGGACACTCGGCAAGGTAGGAGTAGGCAAAATGCAACAGGGAATAACAATATTAATATGCTAATAGTAAACTGCAGAAGCGTCTATAGAAAGGTCCCAGAACTGCTCTCATTAATAAACGGTCACAATGCCCACATAGTACTAGGGACAGAAAGTTGACTCAAACCAGACGTAAGCAGTAATGAAATACTAAACTCGGATTGGAATTTCTACTGCAGAGACAGGCTGGACAGTGAAGGGGGAGGCGTGTTTATAGCGATAAGAAGTGCAATAGTATCGAAGGAAATTGACGGAGATCCGAAATGTGAAATAATTTGGGTGAAGGTCACGGTTAAAGCAGGCTCAGACATGGTAACTGGATGTCTCTATAGGCCCCCCGGCTCAGCAGCTGTTGTGGCTGAGCTGCAGAAGTATAATTTGGAAAATATTTCGAGTAGATTTCCCCACCATGTTATAGTTCTGGGTGGAGATTTTAATTTGCCGGATGTAGACTGGGAGACTCAAACGTTCATAACGGGTGGCAGAGACAAAGAATCCATTGAAATTTTTTTAAATGCTTTATCTGAAAACTACCTTGAGCAGTTAAACAGAGAACCGACTCGTGGCGATAACATATTAGACCTTCTGGTGACAAACAGAACCGAACTATTTGAAACTGTTAACGCAGAACAGGGAATCAGCGATCATAAAGCGGTTACTGCATCGATGATTTCAGCCGTAAATAGAAATATTAAAAAAGGAAGGAAGATTTTTCTGTTTAGAAAAAGTGACAAAAAGCAGATATCAGAGTACCTGACGGCTCAACACAGAAGTTGTGTCTCAAGTACAGACAGTGTTGAGGATCAGTGGACAAAGTTCAAAACCGTCGTACAATATGTGTTAGATGAGTATGTGCCAAGCAAGATCGTAAGAGATGGAAAAGAGCCATCGTGGTACGACAACCGAGTTAGAAAACTGCTGTGGAAGCAAAGGGAACTTCACAGCAAACATAAACATAGCCAAAGCCTTGCAGACAAACAAAAATTACCCGAAGCGAAATGTAGTGTGAGGAGGGCTATGCGAGAGGCGTTCAATGAATTCGAAATTAAAGTTCTATGTACTGATTGGCAGAAAATCCTAAGAAATTTTGGTCTTATGTCAAAGCGGTAGGTGGATCAAAACAAAATGTCCAGACACCCTGAGACCAAAATCGTACTGAAACAAAGGATGACAGACTAAAGGCCGAAATACTACATGTCTTTTTCCAAAGCTGTTTCACAGAGGAAGACTGCACTGTAGTTACTTCTCTAGATTGTCGCACAGATGACAAAATGGTAGATATCGAAATAGACGACAGAGGGATAGAGAAACAATTAAAATCGCTCAAAAGAGGAAAGACCGCTGGACCTGATGGGATACCAGTTCGATTATACACAGCGTACGCGAAGGAACTAGCCCTCCTCCTTGCAGCGGTGTACCGTAGGTCTCTAGAAGAGCGTAGCGTTCCAAAGGATTGGAAAAGGGCACAGGTCATCCCCGTTTTCAAGAAGTGACGTCGAACAGATGCGAAGAACTATAGACCTATATCGATCAGTTGTAGAATTTTGGAACACGTATTATGTTCGAGTATAATGACTTTTCTGGAGACTAGAAATCTACTCTGTAGGAATCAGCATGGGTTTCGAAAAAGACGGTCATGTGAAACCCAGCTCGCGCTATTCGTCCACGAGACTCAGAGGTCCATAGACACGGGTTCCCAGGTAGATGCCGTGTTTCTTGACTTCCGCAAGGCTTTTGATATAGTTCCCCACAGTCGTTTAATGAACAACATATGGACTATCAGACCAATTGCGTGATCGGATCGAAGAGTTCCTAGATAACAGAATGCAGCATGTCATTCTCAATGGTGAGAAGTCTTCCGAAGTAAGAGTGATTTCAGGTGTGCCGCAGGGGAGTGTTGTACGACCGTTGCTATTTACAGTATATATAAATGACCATAAATAACATCGGAAGTTCATTAATGCTTTTTGCGGATGATGATGTGGTATATCGAGAGGTTGTAACAATGGAAAATTGTACTGAAATGCAGGAGGATGTGCAGCGAATTGACGCCTGGTGCAGGGAATGGCAATTGAATCTCAATGTAGACAAGTGTAATGTGCTGCGAAATACACAGAAAGATAGATCCTTTATCATTTAGCTACAATATAGCACGTCAGCAACCGGAAGCAGTTAATACCATAAATTATCTGGGAGAACGCATTAGGAGTGATTTAAAATGGAATGATCATATAAAGATGATCGTCGGTAAAGCAGATGCCAGACTGAGATTCATTGGAAGAATCCTAAGGAAATGCAATCCGAAAACAAAGGAAGTAGGTTACAGTACGCTTGTTCGCCCACTGCTTGAATACTGCTCACCAGTGTGGGATCCGTACCAGATAGGGTTGATAGAAGAGATAAGATGCAACGGAGAGCAGCGCGCTTCGTTACAGGATCATTTAGTAATCGCGAAAGCGTTACGGAGATGATAGATAAACTCCAGTGGAAGACTCTGCAGGAGAGACGCTTAGTAGCTCGGTACGGGCTTTTGTTAAAGTTTCGAGAACATACCTTCACCGAAGAGTCAAGCAGTATATTGCTCCCTCCTACGTATACCTGGCGAAGATGCCATGAGTATATAATCAGAGAGATCAGAGCCCACACAGAGGCATACCGACAATCCTTCTTTCCACGAACAATACGAGACTGGAATAGAAGGGAGAACCGATAGAGGTACTCAGGGTACCCTCCGCCACACACCGTCAGGTGGCTTGCGGAGTATGGATGTAGATGTAGATGTAGATCCCATTGCTGTTGGTAAACCTTTCGGCGTATAAGATCGTGGTCCACGAATCTCTTCTGTTCTTAACGTTTCGTCCGCAGTTCTGGCAGAAACGTTAGGAAGAGAATAACTTCGCGGACCGCGATCTTAAACGATCCCCACCACCCCCCGGTTTTTCCAGCAGTACAGCGCCGTGTTGTGGCGTGGCGAGTTCGGGAGTGGTAATGGTTCGAGGAGTACGGTGAGAGAGTCCGGCAAGTAAGGCGAGGACTCGCCCAAGCGTCTCGGGCACGGAGTCCGGCGAGTGTTTGCTGCGTCGATTTGAATCTGTGGCTGACTTCGAGCGCCGTCTTCGTGCGTAGCCTGGCCAGCCAGCTCTGGGACGTGACTGACGGATGAGAGAGGTGAAGCCAGTTTCGCTGTGCTGAATTCTGGGCCCGTTTTGGAACCGGCAAGGTTCTGCTTCGATTCGTGAACTTCAGTGAAGTTTTGGATTTTGAGATCGCAACTGCCATTTTTTTTTATTAGTACCAGAGATCTATTGCGATCATTGCGATTTCTTAGCTGATCTTTTTCACCACTGGTCTCAAAATTTGCAACTGCTGAGGCTATGTAATTGCGTTTGGCAACCTAGTTTTCTTTCGGGCCTTTCACCGTCGTTGTAGAGACGGTATCTTGCAGTGACACGAGTATAAAGTTTGACTAGTTATTGTTACTTTCAAGTAATTAACCTTGCTGTGTTAATATTACACTACTGGCCATTATAAATGCTACATCACGAAATTGACGTGCTACAGAAACGAAATTTAACTGACAGGAAGAAGATGCTGTGATATGCAAATGATTAGCTTTTCAGAGCATTCACACAAGGTTGGCGCCGGTGGCGACACTTACAACGTGCTGATATGAGGAAAGTTTTAACCGACGTTGCCTAGTGAAACGTCGTTGTGATGCCTCGTGTAAGGAGGAGAAATGTGTACCATCACGTTTCCGACTTTGATAAATGTCGGATTGTAGCCTATCGTGATTGCGGTTTATCGTATTGCGACATTGCTGCTCGCGTTGGTCGAGATCCAATGACTGTTAACAGAATATGGAATCGCTGTGTTCAGGAGGGTAATACGGAACACCGTGCTGGATCCCAACGGCCTCGTATCAGTCTAGATGACAGGCATCTTATCCGCATGGCTGTAACGGATCGTGCAGCCACGTCTCGATCCCTGAGTCAGCAGATGGGGACGTTTGCAAGACAACAACATTCTGCACGAACAGTTCGACGACGTTTGCAGCAGCATGGACTATGAGCTCGGAGACCATGGCTGCGGTTACCCTTGACGCTGCGCCGGCCGGTCTGGCCGTGCGGTTAAAGGCGCTTCAGTCTGGAACCGCGAGACCACTACGGTCGCAGGTTCGAATCCTGCCTCGGGCATGGATGTGTGTGATGTCCTTAGGTTAGTTAGGTTTAATTAGTTCTAAGTTCTAGGCGACTGATGACCACAGAAGTTAAGTCGCATAGTGCTCAGAGCCATTTGAGCCCTTGACGCTGCATCACAGACAGGAGTGCCTGCGATGGTGTACTCAACGACGAACCTGGGTGCACGAATGGCAAAACGTCATTTTTTCGGATGAACCCAGGTTCTGTTTACAGCATACGTGTTTGGCGACGTCGCGGTGAACGCAAATTAGAACCGTGTATTCATTATCGCCTTACTGGCGTATCACCCGGCGTGATGGTACGGGGTGCCATTGGTTACACGTCTCAGTCAGCTCTTGTTCGCATTGACGGCACTTTGAACAGTGGAAGTTACATTTCAGATGTGTTACGACCCGTGGCTCTACCCTTCATTCGATCCCTGCGAAACCCTACATTTCAGCATGATAATGCACGACCGCATGTTGCAGGTACTATACGGGCCTTTCTGGATACAGAAAATGTTCGACTGCTGCCCTGGCCAGCACATTCTGTGGTATCGTGTTGAAGCTGCATGGGCAGCTGTACCTATACACGCCATCCAAGCTCTGTTTGACTCAATGCCCAAGCGTATCAAGGCCGTTATTATGGCCAGAATTGGTTGTCCTGGGTACTGATTTCTCAGGATCTATGCAACCAAATTGCATGGAATGTAATCACATGTCAGTTCTAGTATAATATATTTGTCCAATGAAGACCCGTTTATCATCTGCATTTCTTCTTGGTGTAGTAATTTTAATTGGCAGTAGTGTACTTTTGCCAGTCTGTACTCAACGAAAAGGGCGTTGGCAGGCCGATCCTCTCGTTGTGACTTTTCTTGACCTTCCTATCTGGTGTAGTCTTGGGCTCTTTGCGTACAAGCCTCACGGTGCTACCTTCCTTAGGAGGCAATTCAAACTCTTGGTAATTTCACTTAACTGAAGCTGATTTGATTGAAGGCCTGCCTGTTCCCTTTCAATTAAATTAAGAGCTATTACGTAATTTGTGTTAGCTGAAAATCTTATTAAAGTGTCCCTAGTTTTATTGAGATCCGATATCTGTCTCGTAATTGACTGAAATTGTTATTGCCGAAGGCCCTAATCTTTCAACTTATATCCCTTTAGCTACAACTGTAGGTTTCGAACGTAAACCCAATACATCACTGTACAAGAAGTACTGAACAACATCCTCAAGGACCTTGACGTCAGTGTGAGATTCCTGCCCCTGCCGTTAGCTCTCATTATTTGCGGGAAATGAAAGTAAAGGTATGAGCCAACACAGATGAGCCCATCTGCAGTTGGGACCACTTACGGTAACACGCCGACCCACTGTTGGGCCATAGCACTCACTGAGCATCGCCTTGCACCTACTGGTAAGCGCCCGAAGAGCTACTGTAACCAGTAATACTTTGGCATGCGGTACATTACTTCTACAACAACACTGTGTTAATGCATTTTGGCACTAATAAATTCTGGATGTCCGGTCAGGGTGGGCACGCATGAATCAGTATCGGCCTCTGTCATGAGGTCGCCACCACCTTGCCATCAGCCTGACATCACCATCTACCTGTGGGGTCCACCTAACGAGTTGATGGAGGAAACTGCTAGAAACTCGCCTGCGACTTTTGCCAGTTTCCAGCTGCCGGTCCGGGACTTGTGCACCAATCACTTACCACTGCCAGACGTGACTCATCGTCCCACACACATCGGACCATGTGGCCAAGTCAGCATGCCGCATCAGCCCTGACACTGCTTGGCCATGACCAAGACCGATGACTATGCGAGGTCGCCCCGCAGCTGGACAGTACTTGGTGTAGCGGCTGCTGCAGTCCTACTACAACTACTTGCTGCTGGGGACCGTTGGTCGAGGCATGTCTTCCAGCACCATCTGATGTGGACCTGAGAAGCATTAAGGGGCTCCGGAACGCCCTATACCTGCAATGTTAAAATAACGCTTATAAATTACATCTTTCCTCACAAAGTATTTGAGGTAGGAAGTTGAACTTTTTACAGATTATTTATTGGAATATGGGCTACAACATAACACAGGGATTTTACAAAATTTTAGTTCAGTTATTAAAGATGACTTTTTTCAATTGTAATGAAAATTCACAACATTTTTTTGCAATTTTTTATTAATATATTCAAAAATACACAGTTTTTTGGAAAAAGGCTGTGTTAAATTATGCAGAAGGTACTGTGTAACATTTACTGAAAGTTTTAAACAAATATGTTTGGAAGATTCTTAGAAAACATGTAATTAGTATGAGAAAATAAAAGTTTTGGGAATCGAGCGACAAAGATTGGATTAACTTTTTAGTGCATTCCAGGTCCATAGGATGGATTATCTTCATCCTCTGCAAACTCCTCCTCCAGCTTCCTCTTGTTCCTCCTCCTGTTTACTCTTGCTTGTATTTCTAGACTCTTTACAGCCCTGTCTGCAGCCCGAAGGCGTTCCTTGTCTAAAGCAAGCATCGCTCGTACCATGTTAGAATGTTATTATTTACAGTAATAACACATACCTTTGGCTTTCCAACATTTCTCCTTTTCTTAAAACCCTTCAGAGGATTTCCAATAACTTTTACTCATTATTATACTTCAACAAAACAGAGACTCAAGAAACAGAATTAATTACGAATATTTTCGAGATAACGACAGAGTAAATAAACAAGAAACAATCGACAATCACACCAGCGATATATATTGAACCATCACAGGTTAGCCACAACACATACTTTATCTCATATCACTAAAATGTATCTGATGAACACGGACGTTAATAATAACACCATTTGACAGCAGTTTAACAGCGCCACAGTGGGTCACGCCCATGTAGAACACATTTCAAAACAAATTTAAAAATAGTTGTAGTCTTCAGAATTGAATAAATTATATATCTATTAAAAGGTAATAGTCTGCAGATTCAGAAAACGCAAAAAAGTAAAAATTGAACTTTTCATGATTTTGAGCCTTTCCGGAGCCCCTTAAGAACAATGCCTATAATACAAGACCTATATAGCATCTGCGAGGCTTTAGACTCGCCCTCACCTACCACCCTCCGTCAGATCATTCCACTTGTAACGGAACTGAAATGATGGTGGGCTGACAGTAATTTGGAGCCCGCGCGTCGGAAACGGGCGCGCTTGTGTGAGACTGCCAGGGAGTGCACCCTGATGCCATCTATTGGCGAAACTGGGAATTAGCGCTGCCTGTCAGACAATGCACTAAGCTCTCGGAGTCAAATGTATTCTTTTTCTTGGTAATTATAAGTTATTACTGTATAATTTAATGTTGTAAAGCGCTAGTAGTAAATTATTATGACTGGTATGAACTCCAGGGTAGTAAATATAAATATTCTTAAATACTAAATGATTTCGGTAAAAAGGTGGTAGGGGAACGCCCCCACTCTTGGTGATACGAGCATAGCTAGGGGTAGCTGGAGACACAGGGACTGAACAATGGGATGGCCTGGGGAGTGTTGACGTAATCGGACGTGCGTAACTGTGCTCATGCAAAAGTGATTGTGCAACAGCGAAGAGGCGAATATCGTCGCCGTTTTTGGAGTAAAACGCGACGAATGGTTGTTGAAGCCGCCTTTATGCCACTGGGGCTGATTGTAACAGTTCCTGTGCCCAGATTTTATGGCGGACGTGCAGTAGCTTATACGAGTGCTACAGCTCATAGTTCCAGCCGCCATTAAGGGCATGAGGCGTGAAGAGCTGCGTTAGCCACATGCATCTCACCACCAGCACCGACACGTCTACCCAAGGCAAGACTGCTTGCAATTGTTAAGTCGAACTTTGTATACATGTAAAAGGAGAATACCAGTTTTCTTTTATGCAAGTGCAGAGGACAGAATATAGTAATGAGTAAAATTACGACGCATGTTGTTCATTGTAAAGTGTAGTAACCTCAAACATAGTATAGTGAAATCAGACTGAGGCCACCATCGCCTCTTTCATTTACAATTCTTTTGGTTGTAGAATACTTTAGCGTATAAGAATGTTGAAAAGAGCAATGGTCACACCAGAAAGAGTCGCCTATTTACAGTTACTTAAATTTTTCTGAGCAACCTTTCAAGTAAAGTCACTTAACTAATTCTGTATCAATGGTCCAAAGAGTAATATCCAAAATCATTAAATAAGTTGAAGGATAGAATTTTGTTAACCGAAGTTGCATAACCTGTCTTGGTAGTAATTACCAAGCCAACTCACAGAAATTGAGAGAGTATTTGCTTTGTAGAATCATCTAGAATGATCAGAAATAGTAATATTCAGAATTAAGTTTAAATTCAACTCAAGCCATTTCACTTTGAAACGAGCCCAAAAATTGATTTATTCTTTTGCTCCTTCAGAGCTGGCGACCGTAGTTATAAGTATTTTCAGGAGGATTCGACGGTAAGTCTGCTGCTCTCGTCGTGCTGATAGGATTATCCACTGCTGCTAGCAGTGGTGATTGGATACATAAGCTCACTACCAAGTTAAGTGAGTCAGGTAGGCAGTGTTACCGTGTGAACTGTAGGGCACTGTAGGCCGTGGATCGAACCCGTTCAATCATCACAGCTCTTAGGGAAATAGTCCGGTTAGGAGTGTACTAATCATTAGGTAAATACTGGCGAGTAACGGTCAAAAATGTATACGCAAGTGAATTTAGCAAGGTCCACGTAGCACCTAGTTAATGCGGTGCAATGGTGAGGGTAGGAGTGGAGTAAAAGTGAGCTGAGCTTGTGGCAGCTGTGCTGGATTCAAATATTAACTACGTGAATTCACTACTGCCTCTTACCATTGGGACTGAGCTATTTACAGTTAAAATACGTAGCAGTAAGCGCAAAGGCGTGACAGCTACAAGTCCGTATTGGTTTTATACATACGGAATTGGGAAGTGGGTCATTCCGTCAGTGGAGGGGGTTAAAACAACCGAGTCAGTGGAGAACATACCCCATTTACTGATGGAAAGATTCAGCGGTTCGGTCGCACACTCTATCTACAAGCAGTGTCAGAAGCGATGAAGGAAGCTGCAGTTGTGGTTTGGCGTTTATAACAGCAAATGTCAAAGTAGTTATGTGAAAGGTTATGTATTCTATAACCGCTTGTGGGGTATTTGCGTCTCTTGTTCCTGGATTTGTCCTCATCCCGCTGTTAATGCCAGTTACAATTCGGTTGTGGTACCTGGGAAAGGCCCAAGGGACAAACGAATGAAACCAGTTGTGTGTACACATTATAACCTACCATGCCATTGCATGGCCCATTGCACTGACCACACAACGTGGTATGCTGGATATGCTGGCAAAGAGCGCATGACACTAGGCGTCGTATGGAGAATGTGTGGATGAGTCATAGAAGACGATGGACACCAGCGATGTTTACACCAATGCAGATAGTAAGCGACTGGAAACAAATTTGTTCCAAACAGTGTTAGGCGATTTAGAAATTTAATATTTCCCCAAGAGTCTACGTTGGTAGATGTTTGGTATGATGTGCATGATTCACGTATGTAGCTTTTATCAACCTCCTGCTTGTACTGTTTTCTAGTGATGTATTGGTAAACCATGGCGCAGCACAGACAGAGTGAGACATAAATCAGTGTCGAAACAGTACATTGTAATACCGGGTTTTTGTCTTCATGTGCTGCGTTCCCTGGCTCACAGTAACATAGCAATGTACCGAGGTACCACGAATGGGAAACATTTAAGTAAATACGAGGGTTATTCCAAAAGTAAGGTCCGATCGGTCGCGAAATGGAAACGACTATGAAAATCCGATAAAGCTTTGCACAGATGTGTTGGGTAGTGTCTCTAGTATAACCCCAGTTAGCATCACGTCGCTCTTCTCATTTCTGAGCTCGCAGTGAGTGCGTAAAGATGTCTAGAAAATAGTGTGTGCCGCCAAGTACGAGGGCCTGGTGAGAAATTTCGCCTGAAGCTATGCAGCCAACATTACATAACTGTCGTGCTGTTTCGTCTTCACGACAATTCTCAGCCGCATTCTGCAGGGGCAATGAAGATGCTCCTGCATCGTTTTCAAATGGAAATGTTAGATTACCCACAATACAGTCCGCAATTGTCTCCCCCTGAGTTTCATCTCTGGTCACATGAACCGCTGTCTTTGAAGACAACATTTTGACACAGACAACGAGGTGTAGGCCAGCGTGGAGAATTGGCGGAAAGCACTGGCGGCTGCCTTCTATGATGAGGCTATTGAAAAGTTGGTACAACGCTATGACAAAAGTCTAAGTCAGAACGGCGACTACGTAGAGAAGTAGCTGAAAGGTGTAGCTAATTGTTACAAGTAAAACATTTCCAATGTTCACTGTGGTTTCAATTTGGCAATCAATCGGACCTTACTTTTGGAATAACCCTCGTACGTCAGCGGTATTGCAGAGCACATGAAGCACGATCACAAGATGTGTCCCTACGGAATGAGAGGTGAAACTTAGGTCTGAAGTAGTCGCACCCTCTGATCATCATGATAGCGTTTACTTCCTGGAAGTCTGCGCCAACCAGTTGCCACGGCTATGTGGAATAGAACGTCCCAACCTCAGCCAGCTGTGTCAGCCTCCTTTGGTTATTCATGACGTTTTACGGCCACAGACGGGACCGTTGACTATTCAGGGTAGCGCCGCGCCTGGGTCAGACTAAGTACAGCAGCAGCTGGAGTCCTATTACAACACCGAGACCTGTCTTTCAGCACTGCCTGATGTGGGCCAGAGTTGGACTGCAAACTACTGGGTATAATAAGGGGATTATATGGCATGCGAGCGGCTTCTGGTTCGCCCCGACCCACTGACCTCCACCAGAGCACACCCTCTACGTGAGATGGTAGACAGTGTAGTTTCAGACAAAGAGTAACTCACGTGCACCTTAATTACAGATAGCTACTATAGAATGAGATTTTCACTCTGTAGCGGAGTGTGCGCTGATATGAAACTTCCTGGCAGTTAAAACTGTGTGCCCGACCGAGACTCGAACTCGGGACCTTTGCCTTTCGCGAGCAAGTGCTCTACCATCTGAGCTACCGAAGCACGACTCACGCCCGGTCTCGCAGCTCGGTCGGTAGAGCAGTTGCCAACGAAAAGCAAAGGTCCCGAGTTCGAGTCTCGGTCGGGCACACAGTTTTAATCTGCCAGGAAGTTTCATATCAGCGCACACTCCGCTGCAGAGTGAAAATCTCATTCTGGAAACATCCCCCAGGCTGTGGCTAAGCCTGTCTCCGCAATATCCTTTCTTTCAGGAGTGCTAGTTCTGCAAGGTTCGCAGGAGAGCTTCTGTAAAGTTTGGAAGGTACGAGACGAGATACTGGCAGAAGTAAAGCTGTGAGGCCGGGCGTGAGTCGTGCTTCGGTAGCTCAGATGGTAGAGAACTTGCCCTCGAAAGGCAAAGGTCCCGAGTTCGAGTCTCGGTCGGGCACACAGTTTTAATCTGCCACGAAGTTTGGTAGCTACTATGTTCGACAGATGTGTCAAGGATGTGGGTGGGTGCTTCCATTGAAGGCAAATCCCGCGGAGTGCTGATAACAATGAGCATCAAAGTGTTTAAGACATGTGTCGACTTTGATTTTCATGAGTGGAAACTGGAATTATATGATCTGCAACGCAGATGGGTACTAATGGAAAGACAACGCGAATGTACAGCTTCTCTCATCCAAGTGTCAAACTCACCTGTCAGTGTTGTATCTTGGCGGTATAGTCATAACATCGATTACAGAGGAAATGATGTACTGTATTCGCTTATGTGAGCTAAGAGCTGAGGCTGATAAAGCTAAGAGATGGCTGTCTCATCATCATTCTTTCCTGCGATGGGCCAGTACTCCTTTCAGTGTCTCAATAAAGCACACACCAATGGAAAGCTCTCAGTCTAGCTTCAGAAACAGGACGGATTTTGGGGATGTGACGTGGGCAAGAAGTAGGAACAAGAGAAATTGGTTGACAACTGGAACGTTAGACGAATTGCTACTAAGGAAGTCCAATTAGCTAAACACTTGAAAGAAAAGGAAAGAGATTTTACGGCAGTTACAGAAACGAAGAAGAAATCATCTGGAACAAATACGTAGATGACGATTTTATGAAGCTTCCTGGCGGATTAAAACTGTGTTCCGAACCGAGACTCGAACTCGAGACATTTGCTACCACTTGAGCTACCCAACCATGACTCACGGGCCATCCTCACAATTGTACTTCCGCCAGTACCTCGTCTCCTACCTTCCAAACTTCACAGACGTTCTCCTGCGAACCTTGCAGGACTAGCACTACTGGAAGAAAGGATATTGCGGAGACATGGCTTAGCCTCAGCCTGGGCGATGTTTCCAGAATGAAATTTTAGTCTGCCAGGAAGTTTCAAAATCAGCGCACACTCCGCTGGCTAAAATGGTTCAAATGGCTCTGAGCACTATGGGACTCAACATCTTAGGTCATAAGTCCCCACACACACCCATGCCCGAGGCAGGATTCGAACCTGCGACCGCAGCAGTCCCGCGGTTCCGGACTGCAGCGCCAGAACCGCTAGACCACCGCGGCCGGCGCACACTCCGCTGCAGAGTGAAAATTTCATTCTGGAGACATCCCCCAGGCGGTGGCTAAGCCATGTCTCCGCAATATCCTTTCTTCCAGTAGTGCTAGTCCTGCAAGGTTCGCAGGAGAACTTCTGTGAAGTTTGGAAAGTAAGAGATGAGTTACTAGCGGGAGTACAATTGTGAGGACGAATCTTGAGTCGTGCTTGGGTAGCTCAGGTGGTAGAGCACTTGCCCGCGGAAGGCAAAGGTCCCGATTTCGAGTCTCGGTCCATCACACAGTTTTAATCCGCAGGAAGTTTCAAAATCAGCCCACACTCCGCTACAGAGTGAAAACTTCATTCTGAAGACTATGTTATGATCTACATGACCAAAAATTAAATTACATTACATAAATTTACTTCCATATGTGAAACCATCGTAAAACTTTGCAGAATAAATCCAGATCAAATCTTATAAAACAATAGCAGTACCAACATATACATAACGAAGCGAAGCATGGGCAACAACAGTACATCAAGAAATGAGATTTCTAAGAGGAAAGGAAGGATGTGCAAGGGAAGATACAAAAGGAAATGAAGGTATAAATAAATATTTAGGAACGTATAACTTAAACGAAAAAATAAAGGAAAATAGGACAAAATGAAGGAGCATGTAGATCCTATGGGTGGAGAAATATTCCCAGTATAGGATATCAACTTTAAATGCACTGGAAGAAGAAATATAGGATGACCATGTAAGAGATGGAATACTGTAACAAGCAATTTGTCTAATACATGAAGTGAAGAAGAAAGTTTGTTTGGTGGCAAGAATTACTCTAACTGCTACTAGTTGTTCGTTACTGTTGGTGATTCTTGCTTAAAGTGGCACACATATTTATTCACTCACTGTCTGCTTTATGAAATTTATCTTACCTTTAAGGCTTGAAACAATATTCAGGTAAGTTTGTCTTGTACTCTAGAACATTTCTTCCGTAAATAATTACAATTAATCAGTGAGAATTTTTATTTTCATTCCATGAGACATAGTTGTCGCGATGTACCACAATCGTAACTTGTATACTTGCATTTGACTATCTTGTTATGATCGAAATAGTTAGTATTATGTAAATAGACAGAGTGGAATGGTATGTTAACTACTGTTGATGTCTTATCTTCCTTTTTATTTCTATGTGGGAGAAAAATCTTGCACTACTATAATTTTTAATCTTCTTTTAGATCATGTGCTTCAGAAAAAGAGAATTCTTCATTACTGATGAAAGTACTACACAGATTTTGGAGGTTTGCAATAGTGATGACGATTATAATCTGTTACTACACTCCTGGAAATTGAAATAAGAACACCGTGAATTCATTGTCCCAGGAAGGGGAAACTTTATTGACACATTCCTGGGGTCAGATACATCACATGATCACACTGACAGAACCACAGGCACATAGACACAGGCAACAGAGCATGCACAATGTCGGCACTAGTACAGTGTATATCCACCTTTCGCAGCAATGCAGGCTGCTATTCTCCCATGGAGACTATCGTAGAGATGCTGGATGTAGTCCTGTGGAACGGCTTGCCATGCCATTTCCACCTGGCGCCTCAGTTGGACCAGCGTTCGTGCTGGACGTGCAGACCGCGTGAGACGACGCTTCATCCAGTCTCAAACATGCTCAATGGGGGACAGATCCGGAGATCTTGCTGGCCAGGGTAGTTGACTTGCACCTTCTAGAGCACTTTGGGTGGCACGGGATACATGCGGACGTGCATTGTCCTGTTGGAACAGCAAGTTCCCTTGCCGGTCTAGGAATGGTAGAACGATGGGTTCGATGACGGTTTGGATGTACCGTGCACTATTCAGTGTCCCCTCGACGATCACCAGTGGTGTACGGCCAGTGTAGGAGATCGCTCCCCACACCATGATTCCGGGTGTTGGCCCTGTGTGCCTCGGTCGTATGCAGTCCTGATTGTGGCGCTCACCTGCACGGCGCCAAACACGCATATGACCATCATTGGCACCAAGGCAGAAGCGACTCTCATCGCTGAAGACGTCACGTCTCCATTCGTCCCTCCATTCACGCCTGTCGTGACACCACTGGAGGCGGGCTGCACGATGTTGGGGCGTGAGCGGAAGACGGCCTAACGGTGTGCGGGACCGTAGCCCAGCTTCATGGAGACGGTTGCGAATGGTCCTCGCCGATACCCCAGGAGCAACAGTGTCCCTAATTTGCTGGGAAGTGGCGGTGCGGTCCCCTACGGCACTGCGTAGGATCCTACGGTCTTGGCGTGCATCCGTGCGTCGTTGCGGTCCGGTCCCAGGTCGACGGGCACGTGCACCTTCCGCCGACCACTGGCGACAACATCGATGTACTGTGGAGACCTCACGCCCCACGTGTTGAGCAATTCGGCGTTACGTCCACCCGGCCTCCCGCATGCCCACTATACGCCCTCGCTCAAAGTCCGTCAACTGCACATACGGTTCACGTCCACGCTGTCGCGGCATGCTACCAGTGTTAAAGACTGCGATGGAGCTCCGTATGCCACGGCAAACTGGCTGACACTGACGGCGGCGGTGCACAAATGCTGCGCAGCTAGCGCCATTCGACGGCCAACACCGCGGTTCCTGGTGTGTCCGCTGTGCCGTGCGTGTGATCATTGCTTGTACAGCCCTCTCGCAGTGTCCGGAGCAAGTGTGGTGGGTCTGACACACCGGTGTCAATGTGTTCTTTTTTCCATTTCCAGGAGTGTATATGAAGAGGATAAAATTTTCTAGCAGGATATAGGAAAAAGAGTAGTGAACATGTAGGCCACTAGCAAAAGGAGACGGACACAAGAAGTCACGTCAGAGCCAAATGCTAAGGTACCCCAATGGCTTTCAGATTTATCAGAAGTTAAATAGATCAGAACTTATCAACCAGGACAGTTGCGTGATAATGTGAATCATGAATTTGGTAAAGTGCTTTTGCTTAGTATCAGTGATAATTATGAGACGTCAAACCATCTCGACATTTTTTCTTCGATAAACGGCCTAAAAGCTTTGTTGGGTGATATACTAATTTCTGAAAGTATTCGGTATCCAACACAAACTGGAAGTACTTTAAGCACAAATGAAGATGAAATGAAGACATTTCTTGGCATGTACTGGTGATGCGGTACCGTATTTTACCTACATTTAGAAGCTACTGGGCAGCTAAGCTTGAATTACGTGTTCTGTGTAGAGCTCCGATTATGACACTACACCTGTTATAGACATTACAAAGTACTTAAATTTTTCGAACAATGATGGTCAATCAAAAAAGAAAGATTGTGCATATAAATTGAGATCTATAATTGGCCATGGGGGAAAGAAATACAGTAGAAGAATAATGGGTAGCTTTGAGGGATGAAGTAGTGAAGGCAGCAGAGGATCAAGTAGGTAAAAAGACGAGGGCTAGTAGAAATCCTTGGGTGACAGAAGAAATATTGAATTTAATTGACGAAAGGAGAAGATATAAGTGCAAAATGGCTAAGCAGGCATGGCTAGAGGACGAATGTAAGGATGTAGAGGCTTATCTCATGAGGGGTAAGATAGCTACTGCCTACAGGAAAATTAAAGAGACCTTTGGAGAAAACAGAACGACTTGTATGAGTATCAAGAGCTCAGATGGGAAGGCAGTTCTAAGCAAAGAAGGGAAAGCAGAAAGGTGGAAGGAGTATATAGAGGGTCTATACAAGGGTGATGTACTTGAGGGCAATGTTATAGAAATGGAAGAGGATGTAGATCAAGATGAAATGGGAGATATGATACTGCGTGAAGAGTTTGATAGAGCACTGAAAGACCTAAGTCGAAACAAGGCCCCAGGAGTAGACAACATTCCATCATAACTACTGACAGCGTCGGGAGAGCCAGTCCTGACAAAACTCTACCATCTGGTGAGCAAAAAGTATGAGACAGGCGAAATACCCTCAGACTTCAAGAAGAATATAATAATTCAAATCCCAAAGAAAGCAGGCGTTGACAGACGTGAAAATTACCGAACTATCAGTTTAATAAGTCACGGCTGCAAAATGCTACCGCGAATTCTTTACAGACGACTGGAAAAACTGGTAGAAGCCGACCTCGGGGAAGATCAGTTTGGATTCCGTAGAAATATGGGAACACGTGAGGCAATACTGACCCTACGACTTATTTTAGAAGCTAGATTAAGAAAAGACAAACCTACGTTTCTAGCATTTGTAGACTTAGAGAAGGCCTTTGACAATGTTGACTGGAATACTCTCTTTCAAATTCTGAAGGTGGCAGGGGTAAAATACAGGGAGCGAAAGGCTATTTACAATTTGTACAGAAACCAGATAGCAGTTGAAAGAATCGAGGGACATGAAAGGGGAGCAGTGGTTGGGAAGGGAGTGAGACAAGGTTGTAGCCTCTCTCCAATTTTGTTAAATCTGTATATTGAGCAAGCAGTAAAGGAAACAAAAGAAAAATTTGGAGTAGGTATTAAAATCCATGGAGAAGAAATAAAAACTTTGAGGTTCACCGATGACATTGTAATTCTGTCAGAGACTGCAAAGGACTTGGGAGAGCAGTTGAACGGAATGGACAGTGTCTTGAAAGGAGGATATAAGATGAACATCAACAAAAGCAAAACGATGATAATGGAATGTAGTCGAACTAAGTTAGGTGATGTTGAGGGAGTTAGATTAGGAAATAGGACACTTAAAGTAGTAAAGGAGTTTTGCTATTTGGGGAGCAAAATAACTGATGATGGTCGAAGTAGAGAGGATATAAATGTAGACTGGCAATGGCAAGGAAAGCGTTTCTGAAGAAGAGAAATTTTTTAACATCGAGTATTGATTTAAGTGTCAGGAAGTCGTTTCTGAAAGTATATGTATGGCGTGTAGCCATGTATGGAAGTGAAACATGGACGATAAGTAGTTTGGACAATAAAATAGAAGCTTTCGAAATGTGGTGCTACAGAAGAATGCTGAAGATTAGATGGGTAGATCACATAACTAATGAGGAGGTAATGAATAGGATTGGGGTGAAGAGAAGTTTGTGGCACAACTTGACTAGAAGAAGGGATCGGTTGGTAAGACATGTTCTAAGGCATCAAGGGATCACCAATTTAGAATTGGAGGGCAGCGTGGAGGGTAAAAATCGTAGAGGGAGACCAAGAGATGAATACACTAAGCAGATTCAGAGGGATGTAGCCTGCAGTACGTACTGGGAGATGAAGCAGCTTGCACAGGATATAGTAGCATGGAGAGCTGCAACAAACCAGTCTCAGGACTGAAGACCACAACAACAACAACAACAATTGGCCATTCGAATCAAACTTTAAAGGTATCTTTAGTAAAACTAGGTCTCAATCTGGGATGAGCACATGTTCATGCTCGAAGGTCATAATATGATGCGATCGTACATCAAAAATAAACCAGTCAAATGTGGTTTCAAAATGTGGTGCAGTTGAGTTTTATTTGTACACTGGCAGAAAGAATCTCAGATCTTGAAGCAGGACTCATTGAGTCAGTAGTTCTACAACTCACGAAATGTAGGTCCTGAGTATGATATGAAATTTACATGCATAATTTTTAAGCCTCTAGCTTTACAGTTTTGCCTTGCAGTAGAAAATATGAGATACAGTGGATCACTTGCACCAACTGTGAAAACATCCTGAAGTCTTTCCCTCAAGATGAGAAAATGAAAGGGGCTGCTGCACACGGTTTTAGCATCAGTGGACTAACAAACCTCAAATGGATGGAGAACAAGCCAATTTATGTACTGACAAATTTAGTTTCCCCAAAACCATGTATATTTGAGAAGAGGTGACCGTGTGGTTCTTCTGAGAAGATCAGCCTTCGGTATGCCATTATGAGAAGAAAGTACAGCGCGTGGATGGGACGGGCGAACCTCATGGATCAGGCGAAAGTGACTTATGAGAGAGACAGAAAGCCAAGGATTATATATAACGTGAGATTTTCTTTGCTCTTCTTGACATTGGTGTGAACAATGCGTATGTAATATATTCAAATTTAGCAGCAGCGGAACTGAAATCAACATTATTATCTCTTGAGTTGAGACAGGAGACTGCAAGAAGTCTAATCGCAAATAATCAGACTCACAAAGGAATATATTAACGTCGGTAAAAATCTCAAGAAGGTTAGAAACGTGTTGTATTCCAAAGAGCACAGAGCATCCAAATCTAACGTGAGGAAAAGACGTGTTCAATGCACTTCAAAGCATGTTGAAAATCGCAATTATAAGATCTGTGAGCAGTGTGGTGTTAATTTATTTTGCTTCACACTGGAACTGTTTTGTGGAATTTCACATCAAACAGACAACATATATATAACTTTCGTAGTTGTTCGACATACAGGGTGATTTTTTTCCACCGTGTAGAATTTCTAGACATTGATGGTTGAGAGGATACGGAACAAACAAGGTGTAATGAACTTATGTCTGTAAACGTGTAATGCTGGAAATGCATATCCTATTTCCATCTATTGTACTATAGATTTTTCCTTATTTTGTTACCTGAACATATGACATTTCTGTGTCTTTATATATTGTAATTGTTTTACTATTTGTATATATATTTATTTACGCATTTATGTCGATTTATAATTGGTTTGTTTTGTGAATATTATTTATATTTATACGCTGGGTCTGGCCTAGGGAAAACTATGCTATCGAACGAATACATCGATAGGTCGTGTGGAGAACCAAAGTGTTTAGGATCTTTGGTAGTGTTAACCCTGTCACGTGGAGCGCGGGCAGAGGGAGAGTCTGGCTGGGGTGGTGCAGTGGAGCAGGTGTGTTATGTGACGCTCCCGCGAGTTGCCGCGCTTTCGGGGTTGGGCAGCATGTAATTGCGCTCGACTTGCTATGATAGTTTCTGACACGGTGTCGCGGACGGGAAGCATTGGCTGGCGCACATCAAGAGCCCGTTTCGCCTGGTGACCGTGTCGAGAAGAAGGCGCGCCAACATCCGGCTTCTGCAACAGCGACGGCCGACAATGAGTGAATGTCGCCACCTCCTCGATCGACGGCTTCAAACCTTCAATCAACCAACAAGGAAGACTGGAAGCACGTAAAGTTGTAGAACTGTATGGCAGTCCTCAGCTTTTCAAACTGTTCCACTTTCATAACTAAATTACAGCAACGTAGCATGAACCTTTGTTGCTCATTGTCCCAATTGTATTACCAAACAGGGTCCCTTCCTTTTCCGGAATGAACCCGAGTGTCGTTGAAATTCAAACGCCAGCATCATTCGATATCACTGCTTTAATTTCAAAGTTCAGTTAAGATACTCGTAGCTGGCTACAATATTTAGATTACACAAGCACAAATTAAGGGTGCGAGTTTTGTTACCGTATTTTAGCTTACCTGTGACTGCAGCTCAGCTTGGTATGTACTAAATTTTACTATTGTTAATTGCTCAGAATCATTTAATTCAAGTTCAAAGTTAAATCTCTTATTTCTAAATTGCGTAGATTCAAGTAGCTTTTGAAATGATTGTTGAGGTAGTCCAAGACTAATCATATTTTACTGAATTTCGATGTGCTTCAGAAAGAAAACTCACTATTAACTTCAATCACTAAATTAACTTTCGATTTTTCGGTTTTCTTAATTCTTTTGCTAAATTAAGTCAGAGTGTAGCGAAATGTATTACTTCTGACAAAATTTCAGTTTTCACATTACACGTGTCAACCTTCAGTTGCCACGCTTTTAGTGCTAATTATATGTGCAATAACCTTTCTTTTTCAGTTATTATAGTAGTTGTCCATAGGACTGGCGACCGTAATTTTCCCCAAATCTCAAATATCTAATTAGCGCCAATTAATTGTTAACGTGACGACTGCACATTTACTTTCGTTATTAACTTCACCCCTTTTCAAAATTAATTTCCACCAGTTTAATTTGAATTTTTCCTTTCATTTAGATGTAACCCTTTCCTCCCTCCTTACCGACAGATTAACTTCGGTGACGATTGCTTTTCCCAAATTTCCATTAGGTACACGCGGTTTAATTTTTCACTGTCATTGAGGTCGATGAGTGAGGGGGAGGTTACAAACGCATGGTTTCCTTGCTGGAGAGCATTTATTCAATCATACATTGTTACAGAGACTACGGTCTAACACGCGTTGCACCATGCAGTCACGGTTACAGTATGTGCTGAGAATCATTTCCATGTGCCTCAAGTCATGCGTGTACCCGCCGTATCATGTTATGCCTCACACGTTCACATCCGCCAGGCTGCATCCGAATAGTGTCAAAGGCAGCATTAATACGCTGCTCCAGTGTCTCCACGCCTGGAATGGCTCTGCATATACGATACGTTTGCGATGGCCGCTTAATCAGAAATCGGACAAGTTGCGATACGGTGAACGAGCAGGCCATGAAACTGGATCCCCTTATCTTATCCATCGATTGGGGAAGAAACGAGAGATGCATCCTGATGTCAACGGTGAAGTGAGCCGGAGCACCATCATGCAGCAGCCACCTAACCCTTCTAATCATGAATGGCACTTCTTCTAACAGGGAAGGCAAGGTCACCAGCAAGAAACGCCGATAGTTCCGCCCCGTTGGGCGACGTGGAAAGAAGACTGATCCCAAAATACCGTCATCAATTATCCCGACCTACACATTCCGGCTGCACCGATGCTGATGATTCGCTGTGACCATATCATGGCGTTTCTGCGTAGTATCAAATGGTTCAAATGGCTCTGAGCAATATGGGACTTAACATCTGAGGTCATCAGTCCCCTAGAACTTAGAACTACTTAAACCTAACTAACCTAAGGACATCCCACACATCCATGCCCGAGGCAGGATTCGAACCTCCGACCGTAGCGGTCGGGCAGTTCCAGACTGAAGCGCCTAGAACGTCTCGGCCACAGCGGCCGGCTTTGCGTAGTATTCCACCAACGACTTACGGTAGTTGAAGATACCGCTCCGCGTAAAGCTGGTTTCATCTGAGAGTAGGATGGATGGCAAAAATCCCGAAATAGTGGTTGTTAGGCGACGAAACCAGTGACAAAGCTGCTCCCGACGTGGAAAGTCTGTCGCTAGTAACCCTGCACACGCTGTAAATGATTCTCATGGTGAATTTCCAGGCGGTCATGTGGCTCTTACCCTACACTGGTGGGCCAGACCTTCATGATCTCTTCCCTTCTGAAACGACCCTGCCTGTTGCAAACACTGAAGGTTGTGGTTGTTGTCGGCAAAGACAGGCACCCTGATACAAACTTGCTGCCCATTACCATTTGGCTTTCACTAAGTAAACACCATGTAGCAAGCTCTCGATTCGAAAACAGAACCATTATGTACAAGGCTGTGTCACACCCACCACATAGTGAATCAACAAGAGGAGTGATCCAGACACAACACAACCAATTACTATGGCAGCAGAGGGCGCTAGGGCATGACGCATCCTCTAGGAGGAAACCATACGGAATGTAACTGTGGCTGCATGGAAAAGTGTGTATTAGACCGTGATCTCTGTAACAAAATATGATTGACTAAATGTACAATTTTGGTAAACATTTTTGGAATACAGTAATCAATATATTATTATATTTTGACTAAATTTCAGTCTTGATCAGTAGACTTCGTAGCAGCTAGGAGAGCTCCGCATACCATCCTAAGGGAGCCATGGGTCTGATGATGGTTGTGTAAAAATAGCCGAAACCGATTACCTATTTCATTGAAACATAAATGGTCTAATCAAGACTGAACTTTAGTCAAAATATTGACTAAATGGTTTCTAGCTTGGAAACTATGTATTTCCGCACATAAGTTCATTAGACATTTTTTGCTCCGTATCCTCTTATCGATCAATCCCTAGAGTTTGTACACGGTGGAAAAACATCACCCTGTATAATGTGCAATGTGTTCTACACCGAAGCGCCAAAAAGCTGGTATAGGCATGCATATTCAAGCACAGAGATACGTAAACAGGCAGAATACGGCGCTGCGGTCGGCAACTTCTGGCGCAGTTGTTAGATCGGTTACTGGTACAATGGCTGGTTATCAAGATTTACGCGTGTTTGAACGTGGTATTATAGTAGGTGCAAGGTAGCGATGAAGTGGGGATTTTGTCGTACGACCATTTCACGAGTGTATCGTGAATATCAGGAATCTGGTAAAACATTAAATCTCCAACTTCGCTGCTGTCACAAAAAGATCCTGCAGGAACGGTACCAACGACGACTAAAGAGAATCGTTCGGTGTGACAGAAGTGCAACCCTTCTGCAAATTGCAGCAGATTTCAATGCTGCGCCATCTACAACTGTCAGCGTGCGAACCATTCAACGAAACATCATCGATGTGGGCTTTCGTAATCGAAGGCCCACTGTGTACCCTTGATTGCACGACAGAAAGCTTTACGCTTCGCCTGCGACCGTCAACACTGACATTGGACTGTTGACGACTGGAATCATGTTCCCTAGTCGGACGAGTCTCGTTTCAAAATGTATCGAGTGGATCGACGTGTTCGGGTATGGAGAAAACCTCAAGAATCGATGGACTCTGTAGGTCAACAGGGGACTGTTCAAGCTTGTGGATGCTCTGAAATGGGGCGGGGCGTGTGACGTTGGAGTGATACGGAACCACTGATACGTCTAGATACGACTCTGACAGGTGACACGTACGCAACTATCATGTCTGATCACTTGCATCCATTCATATCCACTGGGCATTCCGACGGACTTGGGCAAATCCAGCAGGACAATGCGACACCCCACACGTCCAGAATTGCTAGAGAGTGGCTCCCGGAACACTCTTCTGAGTTTAAACACTTCCGCTGGCCACCAGACATGAACAGCAGAGGACTGTTCAAGCTTGTGGATGCTCTGAAATGGTGCGGGGCGTGTGACGTTGGAGTGATACGGAACCCCTGATACGTCTAGATACGACTCTGACAGGTGACACGTACGCAAGTATCATGTCTGATCACTTGCATCCATTCATATCCACTGTGCATTCCGACGGACTTGGGCAAATCCAGCCGGACAATGCGACACCCCACACGTCCAGAATTGCTACAGAGTGGCTCCCGGAACACTCTTCTGAGTTTAAACACTTCCGCTGGCCACCAGACATGAACAGCAGGGGACTGTTCAAGCTCGTGGATGCTCTGAAATGGTGCGGGGCGTGTGACGTTGGAGTGATACGGAACCCCTGATACGTCTAGATACGACTCTGACAGGTGACACGTATGCAAGTATCATGTCTGATCACTTGCATCCATTCATATCCACTGTGCATTCCGACGGACTTGGGCAAATCCAGCCGGACAATGCGACACCCCACACTCCCAGAATTGCTACAGAGTGGCTCCCGGAACACTCTTCTGAGTTTAAACACTTCCGCTGGCCACCAAAGTCACCAGACATGAACATTACTGAGCTTTTCTGGGATGCCTTGCAACGTGCTGTTCAGAAGAGATCTCTACTCCCTCGTACTCTTTCGGATTTATGGACAGCTCTGCATGATTCATGGTGTCAGTCCCCTCCGGCACCTGTTTCAGACATTAGTGAGTCCATGCCACGTCGTGTTGCAGCACTTCTGCGTGCCCTACATGGTATTAAGCAGATGTACCAGTTTCTTTGGTTCTTCAGTGTATGACTCTCCCTTAAAGTACATAGCGACAAACACGTCCCGGCATGTTTTAGAACACACAAAAGTGTTTAAAATAATTGCATATTTAGTTTACGAGGTGCATTCAAGTTCTAAGGCCTCCGATTTTTTTTCTAATTAACTACTCACCCGAAATCGATGAAACTGGCGTTACTTCTCGACGTAATCGCCCTGCAGACTTACACATTTTTCACAACGCTGACGCCATGATTCCATGGCAGCGGCGAAGGCTTCTTTAGGAGTCTGTTTTGACCACCGGAAAATCGCTGAGGCAATAGCAGCACGGCTGGTGAATGTGCGGCCACGGAGAGTGTCTTTCATTGTTGGAAAAAGCCAAAAGTCACTAGGAGCCAGGTCAGGTGAGTAGGGAGCATGAGGAATCACTTCAAAGTTGTTATCACGAAGAAACCGTTGCGTAACGTTAGCTCGATGTGCGGGTGCGTTGTCTTGGTGAAACAGCTCGCGCGCAGCCCTTCCCGGACGTTTTTGTTGCAGTGCAGGAAGGAATCTGTTCTTCAAAACATTTTCGTAGGATGCACCTGTTACCGTAGTGCCCTTTGGAACGCGATGGGTAAGGATTACGCCCTCGCTGTCCCAGAACATGGACACCATCATTTTTTCAGCACTGGCGGTTACCCGAAATTTTTTTGGTGGCGGTGAATCTGTGCGCTTCCATTGAGCTGACTGGCACTTTGTTTCTGGATTGAAAAATGGCATCCACGTCTCATCCATTGTCACAACCGACGAAAAGAATGTCCCATTCATGCGCGTCAACATTGCTTGGCAACATGCCACATGGGCAGCCATGTGGTCGTCCGTCAGCATTCGTGGCACCCACCTGGATGACACTTTTCGCATTTTCAGGTCGTCATGCAGGATTGTGTGCACAGAACCCATAGAAATGCCAACTCTGGAGGCGATCTGTTCAACAGTCATTCGGCGATCCCCCAAAACAATTCTCTCCACTTTCTCGATCATGTCGTCAGACCGGCTTGTGCGAGCCCGAGGTTGTTTCGGTTTGTTGTCACACGATGTTCTGCCTTCATTAAACTGTCGTACCCACAAACGCACTTCGACACATCCATAACTCCATCACCACATGTCTCCTTCAACTGTCGATGAATTTCACACCACGCAAATTCAGAAAACGAATGATTGCACACTGTTCAAGTAAGGAAAACGTCGCCATTTTAAGTATTTAAAACAGTTCTCATTCTCGCCGCTGGCGGTAAAATTCCATCTTTCGTACGGTGCTGCCATCTCTGGGACGTATTGACAATGAACGCAGCGTCATTTTAAAACAATGCGCATGTTTCTATCTCTTTCCAGTCCGGAGAAAAAAAATCGGAGGCCTTAGAACTTGAATGCACCTCGTATAAACCTTCCTATTAACAGAAGGATCCATTAATTTCAATTATTAGACCTTTAATTTTCTTATTTTTACGAAAGGGTTAAGGTGGGTGACGTCGAAGAAATAGGCAAGCCACTAATGTTATTAGTTTGCCAAGGTACAGAATGAACTGACTTAATTAAATTCACTGCCACACCTTTGGAGTTACTGAAAACTCTGGGAGGAGCAGGATACAGAAAGCCATTTCTAACAGGAAATTGCTCGTCTACACATGTCACGTGTACATGAGCTGACTACTTGTGTTGAGATACTCATTGTCCATTAACATACTCAGATCTGTCCCCGATAGACCACGTGCGTGACGCGCTCGGACGTCAGTTCCGTCTGACTGCCAGTGTCCTGGATGTCAAGGACCAGTTGCAACACTTGTGGTCCAACTTGCCTGAGAAGAAGATACAACCGCTTTACGACACCCTTTCCAACAGCATCAGTGCAAGCATCCAGGTCGCAGGCTGTGCAACGCAATCCTGGTATGTGAGTTCATATTGTCAAATCCTCTGTAAATATGACTCGATTTCAGAGTTGCAACACTACCGCCCTGTTGGACGTGCGTTAGCTCAATAAAGCCTGTACTGTAATAAGTTCACGGGCTTCACCTTGTAAACAAGGATTTAGTACATAAGTTGACCGCGTGTACCTAATGGAAGCAATTCGGACTTATATTCAGTCAGTAACTACAGTGATGCGTCAAGCAAATGTAAAGTACCATTACGCGTTCGCATGGACAAGAAGTATACACAGTAGATACTACCAATGATTAATAATACGGTCGCCAGCCTAATTAGGCATTGAGTGAGTTTTTCCCTGTACAAGTGGTAGCATGTACAAGCATAATGACACGTAGTACTGCTGCGTTATATGGCAGAGTTTGGCATAGGAAAAATCCACTGAACTAAAGTTTTCTTCATTTGTACTAATTTGGATGGGCTAAACTTACACAACACCACACAGCAATGATTACTTCAAGCTGCACTTTGTATATTGATCAGACTGAAATCGGGCATAGATTACCCTAGAATCAGCAAATTTGAAAACACACATACCATGTCACTATTAAAATTGGAAAAAACACTAACACATTTAGGTTTAATATAGAAATTAATTTTACTGTTCAATTCTGATCAGTACACTTCAAAATGTGCAAGAATAGGCAAGAGAAGGGGGGGGGCCTGAATCTGTTATGGTTGTTATACTGAAACTAGTAAGTCCTGAAGGTACATTAACACTCAAAATTATCAACCTATGGATAACTATTCTTTTGTCACGCTTCTGGATTATTTGACTAACATTCTTTCAGTCTCAAATGAATTAAATAACATTGCTAGCTCAATTCAAAATTTATCTTTCAATTTAATCACACTGTTGTTCTTTACTAACATCTGCGTTAACAAACATGAATTTAAACGTCTTTATAGCATAGATTAGTCTGCAGATGATTTATTACTAACTGTAAACTTTCAATTCGGGATACTCGGGTTGCACAATATGTGGTAAGGACCCTGTCTAGGTCAATGATAAGGATAAGTGACGGCTAAAGCAATTCTGGTAAAAGTCACGTTATTATTGAACAGTCAAAACAGTTTCGACACTGGTCCACACAAATACACTTCTAAAGAAGAAATAAATGTTTGACCTGTGCACGTCGGTGCGGCGGATGGCGGGCAGCGAGATAGCGGGCAGCACAGCACACATACAAGCACGGCTAAGGCTCTCACAGTATCGGCACTTTCATTCTTCTTAGCGTCGTAATTTTTCCACTTTTGTGCCTAAGGATATAGCCATGCCAAGTAGTCGTCGGAATCGGCCCATCCGAGGCTTAATGGAATCCACTTTTCCTAGATAGCCTCCTCGGTACAGTACATGTTCCTCTGACCGATGCCCAACTCCGACTGTGTCACTGAGCCCGTTGTGCCGAACCGCGCCAGTGTGCGTTTTCCCGCGCTCGCCTGCATCCACCTTTTCCCCGCGCCCCTACAGGTAGGGTATTCACCACAGGTTTTCTATTACACATATCCTAATGCATTACCTACGTATGGACCAAGTGTTTAAATTACAATTTTCACATTTTACAATAGTTTTAACATTAAATACATTTTCCTTTGGTTATCAAATCGCTTGAAATCTAACATAAATAATAACATTCATTTCAAAAGTTGTTTACAGTTTCTTTAACATGACACGAAAAGAAAAAGATCCACAACAATATTTACATTATTTTACATAAATTCAGAAAGAAACATTTATCTAAATGCATAAAGAAGAAAATTATTATAGGTACATTATTGTTACAGAGTCACTAAAATAATATCAAATGCCCAATCGACATGTGAAGTTTAGCTCCGTTTCGTCCTCCCATTCTGGGTGTTTCACTTCTTTTGTCACATAGAGTGCATAATTCCATTATATAGTCTCCTCAACGTGCAGCGACCAAAGTTTATAACACTGAGTATGCCGATGTTACATCATCTTCTTGATGATCACAATTCAGGAGTAAGTAAACCGTGATGATAACGGCTGCACGGGTAGTAGGTACAATGGCGTGATACATTATCAACAGTGGAGCTCTAGGGAAGGGGAACTGATGAAATTTGCAAGTGTAAAGACTATTTAATTCATTTTATACTCGGCGGAAAGTTTATACAGGCATACGGGCAGCGAGGTTAATTGAGCGACTCGTGTGTTCCATTGCCCGGCGAGTGCGTAATGAAAGTGAATGAAATTGTCCGCAGGCCGGGAAAAGAACGGCAGTGCGTTTATTTCCATCTGCAATTAATAGCTATGAGGCTTTTAATGAGAAACTTCTCCACATTCCATGCAAATAAGTTCTCGGCAATTATTTTACACGTAACGCTTTCGAGTGGCTGCTGCATTAAATTTGCTGGTTCGAAAGATATCGTGGCTATTTATATACGTACACTATCCACTGGGAGAAAATTATCATTTGTAATATTGGAAAATGGTGGAGTGAGTCAGTGATGAGTAATAGAAATTCAGAGATTTAAAATTAACTCTGTAAATGTCCCTAGAGTATACAGACAGCAGTAGAAAGACATTCATGTATGATAAAAATTATTGAAGTAAATTATGGATTGTAGTAGATCGAAGTGCAGAAAATGGAGTTTATCATATGACATCTCTGTAGTTAATTGTTCGTCTTTGGGAACCTCACATATCTGCAATATTTACTTTCGCATCTGAAATAAAAATATCATCAGTGCAGCATGTTCTCATCTTACACAGGCCTATTTTGAACATGAATACTTCCATTTCGCGAGTTTATGCAGATTGTATGCAACCAGTCATTTTGTGAATTTGTTACTATTTCTTGTACCATGGATAAAGGCGTGAAGGAATATTATTTTCTGGACTGTGCGCAAGAAGATGCTGTTCGTGACTGCATGTGCCTGTGAATGAAGCCCAGTGAAATGTACGTTACCACAACTAATTTGTCTTAGGTACTACAAGGCAGTATAGTCACCACGAACCTATCGCCTATCGGCACATGGACTTGAGAATGATGTCCCTGTAGTCCCATGACTGATGATGGGCTTGCAGTTATCGCGAAAACTATTTGATGGTATAATCAAATTTCAGAGGCGACTCGTGCGTCTAACCTACATAGTCCACACACTTAAACAACTAACATAGTTCGTCATCCAAAATGTATGTAACGGATGTACATTCACTTGGTCGTTCACATTTGAGGGCTTCATGTTACAGACATGCCTATTTGCGTATTTCGACATTTTTTGTTTCATTTTTATGAGATTTAGGATAGTCAAATAACGTTTAAAATGTAGGAATTAGTATTGTTCTGCTACTGGTAGTCCTTCCTGTGCCGTAAACCAGTGCTGGCCAAAAGTTGCGCTGCAGAGTCTGTTTATCGCTTCGGCTTCCCCCACCACTACAGTATACAGAGCAGGTGTGGGTGAAACGGTAGTATGTGGAGGGCTACACACGTGGGAAACTTGGGAAGATGTGTTGCAACACAGTGCTGCTAGGATGTGAATATTACAGCATACTTTTATAAGGAGGAGTTTATCACGTCTGTTTATTTCCACTTTTTACTTTTCTGCAGAGGCAATAGCTTTTATTACTTGATTAATTAAGTACGTTAGACAGTGCTAATACGGTGAGCAGAACCACAGAAAGCTTTACATACATCCATTTAACAATAAGTTGTGACGTTTATAGATTTATACACAATTTTGATTTTAGAATGTGCAGAACATCTAGAACTATGCTTCGTGATATAGTCAGACGCGTGGGACTATACAGATGAAACTCTTAATCCCGAACATTGGTTGTTCTCAGATTCATTACAGAGGAAAAGAAATGTTGGCACACACGTTTTGTACCAGACATTGAAATAACGTTGCCCGCCGCGGTGGTCTAGCGGTACTGGCGCTGCAGTCCGGAACCGCGGGACTGCTACGGTCGCAGGTTCGAATCCTGCCTCGGGCATGGGTGTGTGTGATGTCCTTAGGTTAGTTAGGTTTAAGTAGTTCTAAGTTCTAGGGGACTTATGACCTAAGATGTTGAGTCCTATAGTGCTCAGAGCCATTTGAACCATTTTTGAAATAACGTTAGCAGCATGTCTGTGCACTGGAAGATATTGCTCTACGGGTAACACTTTACGAAAGGCTTGTAAATTTCTGGACTGGAGCTGGATGGAACACTGTACATCTATCAGCAGGTACATCAGCAGCCGAAAGTGAGAACGTTCTCACAGATACGACTAAATCGAAATTCACCTTCAGCTGGGCAATGTCTTAGGATATCTTTGTGAATATGACGAAATATTTCAAGTACTGTATCGTGGCCAGTCATGTCTAGTCTATAAATGACTGCCTTGAAATACAGGAAATGTTCCATGTCAAGCTGATTTTCCCACAGGATTACTTTTTGTTTGGCAGCAACAGTCTTGTCTGCCATACCTGTTACCAAATGATACCCCCCATGCTTCAAAACCCTGATGAACAAATTATTAGTGTTGTCTACCATAATAAATTTTGTTACAACTCTACTTACCGTTAACAAAGTTTTTCCTCTAATGCTCGCCTTCAATTCAGCCAGCTTTCACTGTCGTTCGTCAGAAGACAAGTGCATTACATTGTGCTTTTTGTTGGTGTCGTAATGACAATCGAATAAGTGTTCTTCAAGCTTGTGATAGTCCAATGGCGTGTTAAGAACTTTGCACGGCCGCTACCCAAAACGAAAAGTAAGGCAGTCCCCATTGAGCACTGAACGATGTGGCTTCTCCACTTTTTCAAATTTGGACAAGTGCGTAGATGCACTTCGTGCGTTCTGCATTCGTAATGCAGAACATAAATCTGATTTAACGCAAGCAGCATTGCTAGTGAAGTGTATGGTATCTGACAAGGCAAACCCTTTACTCCGGTGGCGTCTCGCTCCAGCACTCATTTCACTCTCACTCTTTCTTCTCACCTCTCACCCTGTCACCGCTACGTTCGAAGCACTGGGCAGGAGCGCGTGTGCTAGTGGAGCGCTGTTTAGCCACACCTGCTGCAGACAGCTTTTCAAATAAAGATCTCAGCAATAACGTCCATTAATTAGGTGTGACCTACATTAATCAGATGGAACATGTTACAGAGAAACTCATGTCTGACCAATAAGCGTGTGAGTATCTAGTTGGGAATGTCTGGAGATTTTTTAGTACATAATTGTGACCTTGGAAAACGTGCTAACGTGGCCAAGAAAACTAATAGTGTCCTAGGTGCATAAGGGTCGGAATTAATACGCATACAAACAATATTTGTGAAGAGAGGGCTACTGGAGGATGTTGTCCATGTTCTTTAATATATAACAGGAAGGTAGGGTCACATCTCATGTGTGAAGTTCCCTCTTCACATCACAGGTTCTGTAAGGGATATCTGCCACTACGTCCAATAACCATTAGTTACTCTTGGCAACGTTCACTCACATGATTTTGGCTCCCTTTGGAACAAGTGTGCGACAAAACGATTGTTATGTTTGTCATAGGATGCAGCAAACATTTTTTACAGTATCCAAGAAATGGCGTCATGAATAAAAGTAAACTACTACTCATAATTAAAAATTTGTCACAGATTTTCACACGGACTATCGGCTAAGACTGTTAAATCTAGAGAAGGAATACATGTATGTACCAGTACGTGGGAGGCGCACAACTGACCTGGGCTTCACGAACATTCGAGGTGAGGCCAGGGTGGAAGCAGAGAAATCCAAAATTAGGAAAAACTTTCCGGTAGGTAAGTTAGTTACATAGATCATCTGGACGATTTTTTTAATCGGAACAATGAGAAACGAGTTAGTTTAGAGGATATGTATACGTCGTTAGAGTTAAAATCAGTGAACATATTATTATTTTTAGTCTTAGTCACGTAAATACACATTCTTTCCCTGGCTACCAGTTTTTAAGCAAAAATCCATCAATGGGATAAAAGGAGTGGTCCAGAAAAAGTGATTTTAAACTAGATTTAAAACTTGCTTCGCTACCTGTCACACATTTTATGTTACTGGGCAAATGATGAAAAATTTTTGTTGCTGCATATTGAACTCCTTTCTGAGCTGATAGCGTTAACAATCGCTAACGGAGGATCGTTCTTTGCTCTTGTGTTGTTGGAATGTACATCACTGTTGTTCTCAAATTGTGATGGATATTTCATTGGCGAACGTGTGTACTGTGATGGCGCAGTTAAAATTCCTAGCTCTTTGAAGAGGTACCTACATGACGTCCGTGGGTGAACACTGCACATGGTTCTTGCTGCTCGCTTTTGTGCAATCTGTAATTTCTAACTGAAGAGTTAACACAGGAAATTATTCCATTCATTATCGAGTGTAAATATGCAAAATATCGCAGGAGGTTGATTCCAAGATCAGCAGTTGTAAGAAAAACATAGTAGCTGAAAACAAAGTAGCTGAACTTAATTCTTTGAGGATCTCAGAAACATGCTTCTTCCAGTTTCAGTCATCATCAATGTGTACACCCAAAAATTTGGATCATTCTCTCCTATTTATTGACTCTGGATTCATGTACTACATCAGTCGTTGTTATGAATACTTGCAGTACAGAACTCAATGTAGTGGGTTTTTCAGGATTTAGGGAGAGCCCATTTTCAGAGGCCTAGTTCATAATATTTTACAAAATATCGTTTATCGCCTATTCCTTTGCTTTCTCTCTAAAGGAATTATAACACTAGTAATGTATGCAAAAATATACCAACTTTGCTTGCTGCATGCTAAGTGGAATGTCATTCGCATATATGAGGAACAGGAGTCGACACAAAACTGAACCCTGTGGACTCTCTTTGTGAGTTTTCTCCAGTCACAAAAATTTTCTATTTTTCCGGCATTGTCTGAATTATTCAGCACAACTTTTTGCATTCTGTTTGTTCAAGAAAGAAAAGCACAGTTAAGCACAGGAAAACAGGTGAATGCTGGTAAAACTCTTAAATTCAAGGCACGTGGATAAAGAAAGACAGCTAGCGAACGAAGCAGAGCTACCAGAGCTAATTCGCAACGTGAAGCAGGGAAACTTAGGTGGGTCAACAGTAGCTCTGAATGACAATCACACACGCTAGGCACTAAAGTAACCAGATTGGAACGCACTGTGAAACTACAGGTTGAAGAATACTGTTTTTTTATGACGCGCAGGACCTGCAGCTCCTCTTGCTGCCAGGGAACACAGAAATAACGCACTAGTGGAATGTACTGAAAAACGTTGGATGTAAAGCTGTCTGCTGAAAGAAAAAAAATAGTATGTGATCTCCTCACAGAACACAAATTAATTACTGAGACAGAAAGGAACCTTAGAAAACTCTAAGGTACTCAAATAAGCTGAAATCAACAACCTTTGTAAACGTGAAGCAATGGGAACTACACTTCTGTAATCAAACTTCCTGGCAGATTAAAACTGTGTGCCCGACCGAGGCTCGAACTCGGGACCTTCGACTTTCGCGGGCAAGTGCTCTACCATCAGAGCTAACGAAGCACGACTCAGGCCCGGTACTCACAGCTTTACTTCTGCCAGTACCTCGTCTCCTACCTTCCAAACTTTACAGAAGCTCTCCTGCGAACCTTGCAGAACTAGTACTGATGAAAGAAAGGATATTGCGGAGACATGGCTTAGCCACAGCCTGGGGGATGTTTCCGACCGAGAGCGCACACTCCGCTGCAGAGTGAAAATCTCATTCTGGAAACATCCTCCAGGCTGTGGCTAAGCCATGTCTCCGCAATATTCTTTCTTTCAGGAGTGCTAGTTCTGCAAGGTTCGCAGGAGAGCTTCTGTAAAGTTTGGAAGGTAGGAGACGAGGTACTGGCAGAAGTAAAGCCGTGAGTAGCGGGCGTGAGTCGTGCTTCGGTAGCTCAGATGGTAGAGCACTTGCCGGCGAAAGGCAAAGGTCCCGAGTTCGAGTCTCGGTCGGGCACACAGTTTTAATCTGCCAGGAAGTTTCATATCAGCGCACACTCCGCTGCAGAGTGAAAATCTCATTCTGGAAACATCCCCCAGGCTGTGGCTAAACCATGTCTCCGCAATATTCTTTCTTTCAGGAGTGCTAGTTCTGCAAGGTTCGCAGGAGAGCTTCTGTAAAGTTTGGAAGGTAGGAGACGAGGTACTGGCAGAAGTAAAGCTGTGAGTACCGGGCGTGAATCGTGCTTCGGTAGCTCAGATGGTAGAGCACTTGCCGGCGAAAGACAAAGGTCCCGAGTTCGAGTCTCGGTCGGGCACACAGTTTTAATCTGTCAGGAAGTTTCATATCAGCGCACACTTCGCTGCAGAGCGAAAACTCATTCTGGAGATTTCTGTAATCCCCTAAGAGAGGAGGACAAAATTCCAAATAATGTTAAACAACAAAGTGTAAACACATAAGTCTTGGACTTAATTACAGCCGAAGAAGACAATCATCTAATTAGAAATGGAAAGATTAACAACGCGGCCGGATCGAATGCGATATACATGAAAAACATGAAGAATACAGTGCAAGATGAGGCAGAAACTTTAGCGTTCCTATTCGACGAATGCCTCAATAAAACCTCAATCCGTTGACAATGGAGGACTACATTTACAACTGCGCTCTACAAAGCCAAAGACAAGAATGACGATCTAAACTCCTATGGAGGAGTCGCTCTGGAGAATGTTACGTTTAAACTTTTCTCTAGACTATTATTAGGGGACACGGAACAAAGACTACTTGCTAATATCGGAATAAATCAATACGGCTTCACTCCAGAGAGGTCAATACAGCACGTTGTTCGAGAATCCATTCAAGAAATAACTAGCCCAGCCCACTACCCCTCTGTAGACGATCTTTATGGGCTAGTGTAAAGCGCTACAATATCAACACTAAGTTCCTCATCCAAAGTCTGCAGGACATACTACGTAAATAAAGCCATGAACTAAAAATAATCAGTCGATTCTAGGCACGACAATGTAGCAATATACGATGGCTTATCTATGTCGAAGTACATCACTGAAACAAGAGGTGTCCTAGAAGAAGGTACAGTGACTGCCACTTCTTCACGTAATTATAGCAGACATGGGAAGACTGTAGAAACAAGAAAACTGAAAAAGCTTGTATATGCAAGTGAAATAGTCATCCTCTCTAGGAGCCTGTAAGATCTGCAAAAAGCCATGGGTACCACCACAAAAAGGGATTTAGAAAATTCGATGGAAATAAACAGCTCAAAGGCCAGAGCGAAAAAATTTTGGGCGAGGAGGAAGAACATCAGAGACAAACCACCTCACGTGTGGCGGATCAACATCAGAATTACTAGGGAGTTACGCTACATCCATCTTCTCTCTGCGTGTACAAGAGCGAGCGGCAGCCTCAACAAAAAATGTTAACGACATCCCCAAGTTGCAAAATTTGTCCCTGCGAACTGCGATAACGGTGTTGTAGCTCGAACGTGTGTCAGCTGCCACATGCGGTACTACTGTGGACCTATCTAATGGCGGAAAACTTCAAGAAACTAGAAAATGTTGAAGCCAGATTCGTAAAAATAGCTGTGTCAATCTCAAAATTCACAGGAAATATCTACAACTACATAACAGCACAGGAAGATTTCTTGATAGAAGACCTCAGACTGCGCCTCGAACATCCAAAGACGCAAGCGTACGAAACAGTTATGGAGGTTATGGAGGAGGGTTAGAACAAAGCCAGGGAGGTAAGGAAGGGAATAATGGAAACACAAGCGATGAGTTCAGATACGTTAAAACTACCGGACTTCTAACTCCATCATTTGTAAACACATTTTGCCACCCATGGTTTCTATGGGAAGATATGAGAGAAGGAATCTTCTCACTACCTGAAGAAGGACTAAACCGTAAAACGTGAAACAAACGACATCCCAAATACCACTTAGTGTACTCAGCCACTAACCAGATTAACAAAAGACTGGTGAAAACACAATTCCAATGTAGCCACATGTACATACGTCTGAATTCCTTATCTGTAGATTGTTGACAGCACAACCGCCTTCAGCCCGCATCTCGTGGTCGTGCGGTAGCGTTCTCGCTTCCCACGCCCGGGTTCCCGGGTTCGATTCCCGGCGGGGTCAGGGATTTTCTCTGCCTCGTGATGGCTGGGTGTTGTGTGTTGTCCGTAGGTTAGTTAGGTTTAAGTAGTTCTAAGTTCTAGTGGACTGATGACCGTAGCAGTTGAGTCCCATAGTGCTCAGAGCCATTTGAACCATTTTTAAAAATGTCCGCCGCTCGTGGTCTCGCGGTAGCGTTCTCGCTTCCCGAGCACGGGGTCCCGGGTTCGATTCCCGGCGGGGTCAGGGATTTTCACCTGCCTCGAGATGACTGGGTGTTTGTGTTGTCTTTATCATTTCATCATCATCCAGGAAAGTGGCGAAATTGGACTGAGCAAAGGTTGGGAAATTGTACGGGCGCTGATAACCATGCAGTTGAGCGCCCCACAAACCAAAAATCATCATCATCACAACCGCCTTGAATGGACTATATCCTATTATGGACAACATTAGGTGCTTGGTAAAAAACCTCTGGAAAGGTACTCGCATTTATTGAATTTCACTTGTTACGGAAGCGTTGGATGATCTCTTGGATTGCATATAAATGGTTTTGGAAGTTCTTAGCGAAATGCCGACAGTTCCTTCTGTAAGCTGCATTTTTGCAACTCTTTGCCTACACATTAGCACCTGGGATGAAATGATGTGGAATGACTTGTAAACGAATTTACTTGAGTTCCGAAGATCAGCATCGACAGCGTGGTGCGTAAAGTTTTGTAAAAATAATATCTGCACACCCATGAATATTAATATATCTATGATCCCTTTGTGGGAGTGATACTTTAGCAGCATTACTTGCTTCATCCAGGTTGCTACACGTCCTCACCTCTGGAGTAAGTGGTTTTTTGATTTGGATCTGTTGTCATGGGATTGGTTATATATGTAGTATGGGACGTTTGTGAGGTAAAACATAAGAATACTGTGTGTTCGTAGTATTAACCTATTTAAATCGTGTTTATACACATGAAACGCTATACAACAGCTTGTAACAATTGCATTAGTAAGTGTCCATGGATGTTCTATAAGCTTACAATTTGACGAAACGTCAGCATCTCTGCACTGACATAAATTGGATACATTTGAGGCCTTAAAGGTAAAGAAACTGTGAAGTGTGTCCAGATCTGCAGAAAGATGGAAACATGTGGGGAGCGAAAACAGTTATGATTAGACGAACTGAGTAAATACTTAGCTGTGAACTGGAGGAGATCTATCTCCATGTCTAAAACAGCACAATTCATTGCAGTTGAATGTCCTTCCTCTCGAATTTTATGTAACTGGATTATAATAGGAATTTCCTAACTGACTTTTAAATGAAATGTTATCATCATCGCCGGCCGCGGTGGTCTAGCGGTTCTAGGCGCGCAGTCCGGAACCGCGCGACTGCTACGGTCGCAGGTTCGAATCCTGCCTCGGGCATGGATGTGCGTGATGTCCTTAGGTTAGTTAGGTTTAAGTAGTTCTAAGTTCTAGGGGACTGGTGACCACAGATGTTAAGTCCCATAGTGCTCAGAGCCATTTGAACCATTTTTTTATCATCATCACCACTGTACTACTATGTGATCAGAAATTATGAAAGCACGGATTTTTAGAAAACTGATATCAGTGGGTCTCGAGGCCATGACAGAGCAGAAACCCAAAGTCAACGGTTTGTTCAATGTGGCTTTCCAACAGATAGCAAACACAAAAGAAACACATACAGTTGCAACTGCATTGTGGTTGGCATAACCTGCTTAGTAGCTCTTACCATCTAAGCCTGTACGGTTGTTGTCACTTCATAATGACCCTCATCAGGCACGTAGCCAGTAATCTAGAATTTGAAATTACTGAAACTGGCGTGGTGATGTTTTATCATTGACTTCTGTTAGGGCTCTCCATTGTTCTAGAGATGTATTTCATGTTTCAGTTCACATGGTCCGCCAATAACAAAGATTTAAAAGACGCAGATTGTAATTGATTAAATGTACGACGCACCAAACAGCCACAACTTACATGCCACAAGCGTATTCTAAAACGTTGTTCTTACTTCTGTGGTGGGTCTTTCTCTGACCGGTAGGAGGCTACCGTTGCTAATACACGTCACAAAAGTATTCTAACACCTAATGATGCGGGCAGGGGAGTACTTTCCCTTCCACTATCTGATCCCTGCAACCCTGTTCCACTCGCGAATAGAATGATTATTGGTAAGCCTCTGTATTGATGTATGTTGGTGTAAGTAATACGTTGTCCGACTCCTCCCGAAAAGTGCTGTCCTGAAATTTCAGTAGTCACTCTCTATGCGATTCACAAAGTCTGTGTTGTAACGTCTGCCTGTGGACTTTGTTTAACATCTCCGTAACGCTTTCTCGCCAGCTAAACGATCCCATGACGAAACACAACGCTCTTCGTTGGATCTTCTCTCTCTCCTCTATCAGTCCTACCTGATAAGGATCCTAGATAGATGAGCAATACTCAAGAATCGGTCGAACACGCGGCATATAAGGCACTTCTTTCGTGGATGAGCTACATTTCCCTAAGACTCTTCCGATGAATCTGGTGTCTGCTTTTCCCACTATCTGTTTTATGTGGTCACTCCACTTAAGGTCGCTCTGGATAGTTAAGCATAGATATTTTATGGCAGACCCTGTCTCCGGCTATTTGTCATCAATAGTGCAGCTATACAGTAGTGGATTTCTTTTCCTATGTATGCGAAATATGTTACACTTATTTACTTTCAGGGTCAACTGTCAGAGTCTGCACCAATGATGGATTCTCTGCAGGTTGTTCAGCAAATTCTTACTATCTTTTGGCGTTGCTACTTCCGCGGATAGTCTTAAAGGCAACCTGGCGCTTTCTACTAGATCATTTATATATATATATATATATATATATATATATATATATATATATTGTAAACAGCAATGGTCCTATCACACTTCCCTGTGGTATTCCAGATATTACCTGTACATCTGTCGATTTTGTTCCGTTAAGAGCGACGTGTTGAGTTCTGTCTACAAGAAAGTCTTGAATCGTATCGCAAGTCTCTTCCAATACTCCGTAAGCTCGTATTTTTTTCATTATACAAGGGCTGTCCAGAAAGTAAGTTACGATTGATCGCGAAATGAAAATCACAGTGAAAATCAGAAATGTTTCATTTGTAACAGTTAGCTACACCTTTCAGCTACTTCTCTACGTAGTCGCCGTTCTGACTCAGGCATTCGTCTTAGCGTTGTACCAACTTTCCAATACCCTCATCATAGAAGGCAGCCGCCAGGGCTTTCCGCCAATTCTCTACGCTGGCCTAAAGCTCGTTGTCTGTGCCAAAATGTTGTCTTCATAGCCAGCGGTTCGTTTGAGCAGAGATGAAACTCAGTGGGAGACCATTACGGGCTGTATTGTGGATAACCAAATATTTCCAATTGAAACGATTCAGGAACATCTTCATTGCCCCTGCAGAATGAGGCTGAGAATTGTCTTGAAGAAGAAACCGCACGACAGTTATGTAATGTCGGTTGCATAGCTTCAGGGGAAAATTCTCACCAGGCCCTCGTACTAGGCGGGAGACACGATTTTCTATAACATCTTTACGCGCTTACTAAGAGCTCAGGAACGAAAAGAGCGACATAATTCTACCTAGAGTCATACTAGAGACACGGCCCAACACATCTTTGCAAAGCTTTATCGGATTTTCATAGTCGTTTCCATTTCGCGACCGATCGTAACTTACTTTCTGGACAGCCCTCGTATATAAAAAGTTCATTATATGGACCATTACGCAGTTAAGAACCTGTATACATTGCGACTGTGGAAATGGACTCATTACTGGTTGAAAATTAGTGACAGTTTGCATATTTGTGCCTCAGCAGGTCAACTGTAGTTTCTGCAGAAACTGCCATTCAAAGCCTTATTAATGTGTTTTTGTAAAACTCACAACGTATCATGAGAGACCCAGAGCGGTTTGTGAACCAGTTGGTCAGAAAGAAGTCTTTCTCCGTGCTCAGTGGCCCATAACCGCGCGATATTTATGAGTTGTATCTAAGTTCATCTGTGGACTGCAGATGTCCGTATCGTGTGTGCATAGTGCGGTGTCACGTCTTTGTTGAATCATGATGAGAGGAGGGAGAGGTTAAAACACGTTGGATTCACATGGGCAATGGCCCTTGAACCCGCATTGAGGGGACAGCTGGGCAAGTTATGCATGCTTGAACTTAAATGCAGATGTCAGCCGAGCCTGCAGGTGGCGCTATCTTATTTGACCACGACCGGCAGCTGTGAATATACTCAATAGCTGCGCAACATCCTCAATATGTTAGTTGTCGTCAGGATAGTAGTCCTTGTAGTCGTGAGACCATTATACCGGAGATTAGTGATTTCCAACGCGGGCAAATTGTTGATGCCCATATGGTGGGGGTGCTTCCGTTAGCTAGGTAGTCGAAGTGTTTGGTGTTTCAAGGGGCGCCGTGTTGAAGATTTGTGCAGCCTACAGGGGACGCGGAGAAACACCATCTCCTAACTCACAACGCTTACGAAAGTGTGCCTTGACTGATCGTGTCGGGCCGGCCGCTGTGGCCGAGCGGCTCTATGCGCTTCAGTCTGGAACCACGCTACTGCTACGGTCGCAGGTTCGAATCCTGTCTTGGGCATGGATGTGTGTGATGTCCTTCGGTTAGTTAGGTTTAAATAGTTGTAAGTCTAGGGGACTGATGACGTCAGATGTTAAGTCCCATAGTGCTCAGAGCCATTTGAACCATCTGATCGTGACGGACGATCGTTCAAGTGTACTGTGACGCAAAATAAGAGGATCACAGCTGCAAAAGTCACTGCAGAACTAGATGTCGCACTCGCGAAACCTGTCAGTACGAAAACAATACGAGAGAACTTCCATAAGCTGGGAACTGCAGTGCGAGATGGAATCCCAAAACCACTCATCACTGGTGCAATTTACTGTATCAGGCAAACATGATGCCGGAGCTACAAAACCTGGACTACGGAGCAGTGGAAGAAGAAAAGTCGTGTGGTTCGGTGAGTTTTGTTTCACACTGTTTAGAGCTCCTGGCTACGTGTACGTCCCAAGAATGAAACATGGCGGAAGTTCCGAGATGATTCGGGCAGTCACGTCGTGGTATTCCACGAGCCCCGTGGTTACTCAGCAAGGCGACATTACTGCCAAGAATTATGTGACCATTATGGCTGATATGGGCTCTCTTCACACATGTCACATGGTCCAGGCCTGGTTTGGTGAGCACGAGGATGAATTCTGGCATCTGGCCTAGCCACCACAGTCACCAGATCTCAACATCAAGGAGCTTTTGTGGTCTACGTTGGAGGGAAGATATCATCGTTTGGCAGAAAAAATGCTATGAGATTCATTGAAAACTACACATGAACTGTATTTATCCATTACTGGAAGACTGGAAGTTGTTTTGAATGTCAACGGTTTTCGTATACCGTATTAGGCATGGTAATGTATTGCGTTTTTGGTATTTCCCCCTCTGTGAACCATCTCGGACAGCTTTGGAATTGAACCCATGAAATTTGTACAAAATCAGATGAACTTTAGGTAAGCACATTTCCTCTCAGGGCGAGCCAAATGGTGGTGGTGAAAATTCCTTCTTGCAATAGGATTCACAACAGGTGCCTCCGATTCAAGAACCACCACGCAGGCTTGTTTTATAGACCTCTAATATGGAGGTTGGTGTAAGATATATTCGTATATGCGTATCAAAAATCATTCTTATTCCATGTTACCCTGTAATCTTCAGATAAACCACATCTACGGTCTACCTGTCGTTTACACAATACTTTGAGAAGCTTATGGTTTACGTATCTTTTACTTGCAGATATTGAGTCAAATAAATCATAAATGTTGAACCAAAGATTTTAGATCTCATTATTCCTTCAAGATATGCAGGTCCACTCGTTCTCTTCGTGTTTTTTGAGTAATTTTCTTTGCGATCTTACCAATGAACTCAAAGGAAAAAATATCATGTAACGAGTGTTTATATATCATTTTCAGACCAGAAAAGTATGAGGTTGGTACATAAGTTTGTAGAGTTTTTTAATGTCGCTTTTCCTTTTGCTATGGGTTTATTAATCGATTCTCATGTTTTCATGTTTTGTTTTTAGTTCACTATTGCTGCTTGAGTTAACGTATTGTTATTTTCTCATTTGGAGATGGTGAGTGGAGCTGTGGGCGCTAGAAAATGGGGTGTGAAATGGGGAAATCAGAATATTTCGTACACATTCTTCTATTTGAGTTCAGAAGAGGGGAGGCAGCAGTCGAGGCAGCCAGAAACATTTGTCCCTTGCCATTGGACAGAGCACGGTAAGAAAATGGTTTTCTCGTTTTAAGAAGGATCGTTTTGACATTAGTATCTCTCAAATTTCAGGAAGACCTTCGAGGTTTGACGAAGGTCGTTTAAATACGTTAATTCACAATAGTTCACGTCAATGTACTCGAGAACGGGCAAATGTACTGCAATCATTCCACACTCGAGGGACATTTGGATGCAATGGGGAAAGTTAAAAAATCGGGTGTATGGGTACTGCGTGCTCTAAAACAAAATCACAAAAATTAGCAGATGGCCATATGTGCATCTCTGATTGCTCGTCATCAGCTAGCTCTTGAACAACACCGGACATTCCCATCCTGTATTGTTACTGCTAACGAGAGATGTTATCAGAATGAGATTTTCACTCTGCAGCGGAGTGTGCGCTGATATGAAACTTCCTTGCAGATTAAAACTGTGTGCCGGACCGAGACTCGAACTCGGGACCTTTGCCTTTGCCTTTGGAAGGTAGGAGACGATGTACTAGCAGAAGTAAAGCTGTGAGGACGGGGCGTGAGTCTTGCTTGGGTAGCTCAATTGCTCAGCTGGTAGAGCACTTGCCCGCGAAAGGCAAAAGTCCCGAGTTCGAGTCTCGGTGCGGCAAACAGTTTTAATCTACCAGGAAGTTTCAAGAGATGTTATCTTTATGCCAACGTAAGAAAAGAAAGGAACGGTTGTGCCCAAACAAAGGAACACCTGGGCACATCCACAAATATAATGTTGAGCATCTGGTGGAACAGCGACGGTGTGGTGTACTACGAAATGCTTCCCCAAAGTGTAACCAACACCGCTGACATTTAACATCAAGAACTGACACATCTTGCAGACTCAGTCCAAGAAGTTGACATGTGGATAAAACAGCTGAGAAAAACACCATAATTACTAACATAAGGGCTGATTGCAATGTTGCTGTTAAGTTGAAATGGCACTGAGCACTATGGGACTTAACATCTGAGGTCATCAGTTCCATAGAACTTAGAACTACGTATACCTAACTAACCTAAGGACATCACACACATCCATGCCCAAGGCAGGATTCGAACCTGCGACCGTAGCAGCAGCGCGGTTCCGGACTAAAGTGCCTAGAACCACTCGGTCAGATTGCCCAGCATGGTGTTAAGTATAACGATAAAGTCCGACATAATAATCTTCAATCTGTAATGAAATTTTTGTGTTGTAATAAAGTGTCTGAAAACTTATCCATGTTTCTTATTTATTTCTTTTCATAGTAGTCAAACTATTGTGGTGTATGTGAAAGTAGGTGTATCCATCAAAGGATTTCGTCCTTCTTCGGCTAGCATGCTCAGTTGTTTCAATGGGCTGTTCTTGAAAAGTGACAAAATCAAATGGTTCAGTGCTTTCATTTGCAGCGTGATGGATTTAGTTGATCAAAACTTTCCACGAAGCCCGTCTCCTCCATCCAATGAAGATGTGGTGCTGACCTTTAATAAAAGAAGAAAATTTTAAATTGTGCGCATCCACAGCTGGAGAATTGGAAGATGATGAATAAGATCGCTGCAACTGTATTACTAATCTTTATTTATGATCCAACTAGCTTCGCGGCGCTAGAGCCACCTCTTCAGGGATACCGCTGGTTGTAAATAAGAGTAAAATCGAATAAATATCCTGTTTCGGTTAAAATGTAGTTTTACTATACACGAAGCTACACTGAAGCGCCAGAGAGACTGGTATAGGCATGCATATTCAAATGCAGATATATGTTAACAGGTAGAATACGACACTGCTGTCGGCAACGCCTATATAAGAGAATTGTCTTGTACAGTTAGATCCGTTACTGGTGCTACCATGGCAAGTAATCAAGATTTAAGTGACTTTGAACTTGGTGTTATAGTCAGCGCACGAGCGACGGTAAACAGCATCTCCGTGGTAGCGATGAAGGGCGGATTTTAGCGTACGACCATTTCACAAGTGTGCCATGAATATCAGGAATCAAGTAAAACATCAAATCTCCGACATCGCTGCGGCCGGAAAAGATCCCGCAAGAACGGAACCAACGACGACTGAAGAGAATCCTTCAAAGTGACACAAGTCACAGATTTCAGTGCTGGGCTATCAGCAAGTATCAGCGTGCGAATCATTCAACGAAACGTAATCGATATGGGCTTTCGGAGCCGAAGGCCGACTCGTGTATCTTTGATGAATCCACGACACAAAGCATTACGCCTTGTCTGGGCTCGTCAACACCGAAATTGGAATGCTGATGACTAGAAGCATGTTGCGTGGTTGGAAGAGGCTCGTTCCACAGTGAATCGACTGGATGGACGTGTACGCATAAGGAGGCCACCTCATGAATACATGGACCCTGCACGTCAGCAGGGGACAATTACATCTGGTGGTAGCTCCGTAATGGTGTGGGGAGTGTGCAGTTGGAGTGATATGGGACCCCTGATACGTATAGAAACGACTTTGACAAGTGAAGCATCCTGTCTGATCACCTGCATCCATTCATGTCGATTGTGGATTCCGACGGGCTAGCGTAATTCCAGAAGGACAATGGGATACCCCACACGTCTAGAATTGCTACATCGTGGCTCCAGGAACACTCTCCTGAGTTTAAACACTTCCACTGCTCACCAAATCCCCAGACATGAACATTATTGTGAATACCTCGGACACCTTGTGACGTGCTTTTCAGAATAGAGCTCCATCCCCTTGTACTCTTACGGACTTATGGACAGTCCTGCAGGATTCATGATGTCAGTTCCGTGTAGCACTACTTCAGACATTAGTCGAGTCCATGTTATGTCGTGTTGCGGCACTTCTGCGCGCTCGCGTGCCCTTACACCAATTAGGCAGGTGTACCAGTTTCTTTGGCTCTTTACTGTATACAGGAAATATTATGTACTCTCATTGATAATTTATTCCAAACGATAAGCAGTAGATAACCCAACATACTTTCTTCAGTTGTGTTAATCGTCAAGAGGTAGTTAGTCCAATTTCAAATAGTGTAAAATGTAGGGCTCACCATCCCGTTACAGGAAAACCAGAATAAGAATAAAGTGGTAAACCAAATGGATACCAAAGATAAAACAAATGATATGTTTAGCTTGTGAAAGCTACGTTCATTCTGACAAGGCAAAGTAAATCTCAAAGTAGAGTTTGTTTGATTGTACGGTAAGTTTAGCTGAACTGCAGTATTCAGAATAGACTGCCATCCAAATAAAACGACTAGAGAAAGGAAAACATAAACTCTTCTATAGACATACCTATATGTTTCTATCTTCGTGACAACATGAGGTTCGCAGTGATTGCCTAGATGAACTGAACTGAACCGGCGCTGGCGCCGATGAAGAAAACGGGCTCTTGCGCGCAAGGGTGAATGCAAAAGAAGGCGACATGCGAAGAGAATCGTAAACAGAGATAGAGAAGGTTCTGTACCATCTTAACAGGTAATTTTAAATATGGAAGGTAGCAGAACCTAAAACACAATTATTATTTTATTTTATTTTATTTTTAAAAACAAGTTGCAGCCATTTAGAGTGGAATACAGTTATAAAATAAAAGTCATTATGCAGGGCTTTATTAATAAACATCTTTACGAATCGAAAATAGTGATGTATGAATCACACAATTCTTAACATTTCTAGAGGTCAAGCAAGGAGCAGCGAAGTAGAGAAATTTGATTTCAGGGGTTACTGTCGAATAACTGCGTGTAAAATAGAGCTATGCACTAGGTTACTCTGTTCAAGCAGTTGGAGTTTGCTAACACGTTGATATGACCTAACTCTAGTTTCCCATTGAGGGTATGCACTGGGAGACGTTTTCTGCTTCTTAATATCTAGATCTCTTCGAGAGTGTTGAGATTATGTCTCTTTCTTCCCAGATGAAGAATTTTAAAATTATTTTCCAAATGTGTGATGTTGTCTCCTCTCTCACGGTAGATTAAGGAGTTCTTTAAATGTCACGCACAAGCTTCTGCCTGTTTGTCTAACTGCCTAACTGTCTTAGGACATTTGTAGCCGGCCGCTGTGGCGGAACGGTTCTGGACGCTTCAGTCCGAAGCCGCGCTGCTGCTACGGTCGCAGGTTCGAATCCAGCCTCGGGCAGGGATTTGTGTGATGTCCTTAGGTTAGTTAGGTTTAAGTAGTTCTAAGACTAGGGGACTGATGACCTCAGATGTTACGTCTCATAGTGCTTGGAGCCATCTGAAGCATTGGACAGTTGGCGCACGTAATGCAATATATTCCAATAGTGTAGTAGTTTCTACTAGAAGAGTGTTCTTGCGCCAGCGTAAACTTAGCTTTTTACCAATTATACATTTCATTTGTTTTATCTTTGAGATCCATTTGGCTTACCATTTTATTTTTATTCTAATATTGCTGTATTGTGATGTTGTTTCATAGGTTCTGCTCTGTTTTAAATTAGACTACCGACCTCTTAACGGTTAAACAATCAAACTGGAGAAAGAATGTTGAGACATCTACTGTTTATCATTTGGAATAAATTATAAATAAGACTACGTAATTTTTCCTATACATCTCCTTGTACAATACAAATACATTTTAACCAAAATAGGGTCTCTATTCGTTCTGACTCTTTCTTACTTACAGAGGTATCTCTGAAGATGTGGCTCTAATATGCCGATACTAGTTGGATCAAAAATAAAGATTTTCCATACAGCTGGAGACGTCTTATTAATCATGGTTCAATTTCTAAAAGGCAAAAACCTTAGCAAGGAGTATATGATGATAACTCATTTAGTGAATATACGTAAAGTGATCATTATAAAAAAAAACAGGAAATTTCAAGCAATTATGTACTGTGCGGAAATTGCGTATTATGTTACATCAGAACCACACTTCCATACGTCAAAATTTAGGTTACAGAAATAAAATGCTTTCACCAATTTATCAGATTTCGATACATTGCTGCCTATCGATCTGTTAATGCTATGAGCGATAGATACATGAGAAATGCGACACAAGCTTGTGTATTACAAATATGTAGTTGAAAGGCAGTTTTGAACCTCCGCAGATGCTCTTTGGCTAGGGCTGGTTTCCAAGCCAAGCATTGTGTCAACTGGTCAGCTGCAGCGTGCTAACATGTAGCAACAAGCTAAATGATATGTCAGATAGTGGTTTCTACTTTTATAAGTTCCCATGAATTTACCTTAATGAAACTTTGCTAAGCAGTTGTACTGAAATATTATTTTACCATATAAATTTCAAGCTAATATCGTTCTTAGTTTTGAAGTGTACAGGTTTCCTCATAGCATTCAGTAGTTAAAAACAAATTACAGTTACCATATTAAAAGAAAGTGTGTGTGTGTGTGTGTGTGTGTGTGTGTGTGTGTGTGTGTGTGTGTGTGGATTCAATGGGGCGTGTGCGTGAGGAACGGATCTTGAGTTAAAATGTCTAAGCCAGTGAACTAACGTTATACAGTACTGTAGTTAGACATGTACTCTTATAACTGCCATCTGGTTTCTGTACAAATTCCTAGCATTTGTAGACTTGAAGAAAGCATTAGTAAAGTAAAGTCATGGGTAGATTTAGAAAATCAATGTAAATGTAAAAACAAGCTATTTCAAGGACAGAATCCTTTTTATATTGGCGTTGAAATTGCAGGGGACGAACCAGCTAAGAATGATGTAGTACAAAGTGAAGTTAAATATGTAACTTTTATTGTACGTAATAGAGTGTATATGACATTCTGTAAAAGAAAGGGAACTGTCACGTTCTGAATAAATATTATTGTTACAGCTCATGTCTGCGTTGGAATTTTTTTATGCCAAGTGGGAGCACATAAGAAACTATCCTGATGACCTACGCCTCGCCTTGCTCGTACCTACTACGCAGCAACGTATCGACGACCTTGCATTAACGTTTTATGGGAATAAAATAAATGTAGATGTAGATGTAGATGTACACTGACTGAATGGAGAAAATGTAAAAACAGCCGGCAATTATGTCGAATAAGGGATATCTTTACGCCAGTCCGTAAGACGAGAAAAGACATGATCATCTGAAGTACATTTGGCAGCTGAAGTAAATTCGAGCTAAGAATCGTAATTGATCAATTATGGCATTTGCTTAGTTATGAGAGAAAAAGTTCGACAGGTGTCGACCATCACTGGAATCAGTCATTCAAAGTGGATCTCGTTCCCCCGCAGCGGGGCTAGTAGATGTACTGTGCAGGCTACAGACTCGTAAATGAATCACCATTACGTAAGAAAGTGTAAACGACGTGAAAACCTTTGTGACTTAAAATGATGTTTTGAAAACTGAAAATCTGTGAGCATATCTCACATCGTTGAATGTATAAACCCATTCGACTGATATTGAATACAAAAACGAATGTGACTAGTAACGACATCTACACCTATGTCATACTCCGCAATCCACCTAATGAAGTGTGGCGTAGGGTACTTATTGTACCACTAACATCCCTGTTTTACTCGCGAATAACGCTTGGGAAGAATGATTGTCGGTAAGCCTCTCTATTGGCTCTAATTTTTCGAGTTTTCTCCTCGTGGTCATTACGCGGGAAGTGCTGTCTCGAATTGTCAATAGGAATTCTCTCCTCGATGCAGAACGCCTCTGTCATTGGAGTTCGTTGAGCATTCCCGTAACGCTCTCGCGCCAGCTAAAAGATCGCTTGACGAAACGCGCCGCTCCTCATTGGATCTTCTCTGTCTGTGGTAGGGATGCCAGACAAATGAAAAGTACTCAAAATTGGTCGAACAAACGTCTAATAAGCAATTTCCTACGTGTATGAGTTACATTTCCTTAAGATTCTTGCTGTGAATCTGAGTCTAGCATATGATTTTCCCACTATTTGTTTCATGTAGGCATTCCACTTAAAGCCACTCTGTATAATTACCCCTAGATAACGAATATTTAAAAGGAAAGAAACAAATGCACACACGGATAACGTTTGTGGCTGCACAAGACAACCACATCATCCACTCGTTTGCTCTGTACCTGAACGAACTTTAAACGTTCTAGCAGTCTTTAGGGTTAGCGGACAATTGGCACTTATATGTAATCTTGTTGCAGCCTCATTCTCATTGACTACACGCCTTCCAAAGACTTGTTTGTCATAATTCAACCCTCTTACTGAGTCTCTGAACATGATAATCTTCAGACAAAAGATTCGTTTTAGCAAATAGGAATAGAAGTTCAAGGCATAGACGGCACTGACTAACGATTATGAAAAAAATCTTCAATATCGATTACTACGACAAGAGAAAGGAAATATGATTACATTACTCACATGAAACAGATCTATAACCTAATTAATTTTAGCAAGAGTCACGAATGCACACCAAATGTGGCTTACAACGCTCAAGGCGAACGCGTTCGGGAAAAAAGTACATCTAATTATAGAAACAAACTCAAAAAGGCTACATTTATCTGTATTCAGAAACACCAAGGATAACAAGCTACATGCGGTATAATATACAGGGTGATTGTAAGTAAAGTTAAACTTTCAAAACGTTGTAGAAATGATACCACTGGTCAGAATGACGTCAAATTGCAACGGGATATTATTGGAGAAGGGGGAAAACGTATGGCAAAAGAAAAAAAAGTGTGAAAATTGAGCAACATATGGCACTGTATGTGACAGAATACGTAAATGAAAACACCTGAATTGCGCACGACGCATTGAAGTTGGTATAAACACGCCGGGTACACAGCTTTTCCTTCTTTCGCGTCTGCGACTTTCGCCATGATTATCTCAAAGCAGGATCGCGCTCTGCTTGTAAAGCTGTATTACAAGAGTGATGATTGCGCAAACGTTACACTGCAAACGTTCCGGACACTGAAGGGTATGAAAAAAGGCGTTGGTCCGATGACTGCCGTGGGTCTGGAGAAAGTTATTCGGAAATTCAAAAAGACGGGTTCTTTTGGTGTACAACCTGGCAGAGGGAGGAAACGAATTGATTCGACGTCAGCGGAAGCAGTGGCCACAGCAGTGCAGGAGGTGACGAGTGGTGGTGTGCAAACGTGTAGCGCACGGAGAGTTGCCCGAACATTGGACATACCCGTGAGCACGGTGCGTAAAATCCTACGAAAAATCCTTCTTTACTACCCATTCATGTGTACGAGTTGCTTCCTGTTGATCTGCCAGCAACAGAGACATTTCATTTAGAATTTCTTGCTCGCATGGAAGTGGACAATGATTGGCCATGGAAGATTTTGTGGATAGACGAAGCCCACTTCGCCGGCCGGAGTGGCCGAGCGGTTCTAGGCGCTACAGTCGAAACGCGCGACCGCTACTGTCGCAGGTTAGAATCCTGCCTCGGGCATGGATGTGTGTGATGTCCTTAGGTTAGTTAGGTTTAAGTAGTTTTAAGTTCTAGGGGACTGATGACCTCGGAAGTTAAGTCCCATAGTGCTCAGAGCCATTTGAACCATTTGCCGGCCGTTGTGGCCGAGCGGTTCTAGGCGCTTCAGTCTGGAACCGCGCGACCGCTACAGTCGCAGGTTCGAATCCTGCCTCGGGCATGGATGTGTGTGATGCCCTTAGGTTAGTTAGGTTTAAGTAGTTCTAAGTTCTAGGGGACTGATGACCTCAGATGTTAAGTCCCATAGTGCTCAGAGCCATTTGAGCCATTTTTGAACCATTTGAACGAAGCCTACTTCCATCTGACAGGATATGTCAGTACACAGAATTATCGAATGTGGGCAACGCAAATCAACTATTACCACTTATGCTGAAAAGGTCACTGTGTGGTGCGGGGTTTACGGCATCATTTGTCATAGGTGCTTTCGGTCCTGTTCCTGTAACGTCACTGGTAAGAGCTATGGGTGCCTTTTGCGCAACCACGTCATTCCAGCTCTCCAACAGCGAGGATGTGTGGATGGGATCATTTTTATGCACGATGGCGCACTTCTCACATTGCAAATCCAGTTCAGCAGCTGCTGAAGCACCATTTCTGAAATGCTAGTATCATCAGCCACCCTTTCCCTACAGCCTGGCCGTCCCGATCACCTGATCTTAATCCGCGCGGCTTCCGGCTGCGGTGCTATCTGAAAGATGTGTTCAGTGTTCCGATAGCAAACCCAGCTGCATGGAGGGCACGCACTGTAGAACACATTCTGAACGTAACCCCAGAAACACTTCGATCAGTTGTGGAACATGCTGTTTCTCGATTTCATCTTGTTGCAGAAAACGGTGGAAAGCATACTTAACATGTTTTGCGCCAGTCACACGGTAATTAATAATGCGATTTGTTTTTGACTGATGAATTTTATTCGGGTTTTGGCTTCGGGTCAGTTGAAAACCGATTTTTCCCATCCGATGTGATATGACCTTGTCGTGGTGGATGGGTTTAAGTAACTAACGGTATCACACCTCTACACCCATGCACACTGAGTAGTATAGTTTGTTTATCATCAAACGTACACCTTAGGCATTGTCGTATGATTCATTTGTCATTTGTAGTCGACCACTATTAAATTATGATGCTTACAACGCCATCCATTGCTACATTTTGTAACAACTTATTTTTCTTCTCCCTTAATATTCAGTTGCAATTTCACGCCATTCTGACTAGTGGTGTTATTTCTATAGCGTTTGAAAGTTTAGATTTAATTATAATCACCCTGTACATTTAACCCTGTAGTTCAGAATTGCATATGCTTTTCAAATTATATATACAGGGTTATTACAAATGATTGAAGCGATTTCACAGCTCTACAATAACTTTATTATTTGAGGTATTTTCACAATACTTTGCACACACATACAAAAACTCAAAAAGTTTTTTTAGGCATTCACAAATGTTCGATATGTGCCCCTTTAGTGATTCGGCACACATCAAGCCGATAATCAAGTTCCTCCCACACTCGGCGCAGCATATCCCCATCAATGAGCTCGACAGCATCGTTGATGCGAGTTCGCAGTTCTGGCACGTTTCTTGGTAGGGGAGGTTTAAACACTGAAACTTTCACATAACCCCACAGAAAGAAATCGCATGGGGTTAAGTCGGGAGAGCGTGGAGGCCATGACATGAATTGCTGATCATGATCTCCACCACGACCGATCCATCGGTTTTCCAATCTCCTGTTTAAGAAATGCCGAACATCATGATCGAAGTGCGGTGGAGCACCATCCTCTTGAAAGATGAAGTCGGCGCTGTCGGTCTCCAGTTCTGGCATGAGCCAATTTTCCGCGGGCTACGCGTGAAACTTGCCCGCACGCGTTCAACCGTTTCTTCGCTCACTGCAGGCCGACCCGTTGTTTTCCCCTTACAGAGGCATCCAGAAGCTTTAAACTGCGCATACCATCGCCGAATGGATTTGGCATTGGTGGATCTTTGTTGAACTTCGTCCTGAAGTGTCGTTGCACTGTTATGACTGACTGATGTGAGTGCATTTCAAGCACGACATACGCTTTCTCGGCTCCTGTCGCCATTTTGTCTCACTGCGCTCTCGAGCGCTCTGACTGCAGAAACCTGAAGTGCGGCTTCAGCCGAACAAAACTTTATGAGTTTTTCTACGTATCTGTAGTGTATCGTGACCATATGTCATGAATGGAGCTACAGTGAATTTATGAAGTCGCTTCAATCATTTGTAATAGCCCTGTACATACTCGCGACGAAGGTTGCAATTTCCCATAATCCTTTAAATAAGATCAAATTTGTACAGTATATACTCAAATAGCCCTAAACGTCTTCGCAACATAAGAGAGTATGCTTAATTCGTAAGATACGGATGGATTCTGGCCTTTTGAACCGCTTCCTAGCAACACAAAGGACTTAATATTCAATAATCAACACATGTTACACAGAAACCGAATTTATGAAGAAATTCCTGTCTAGAAAATTCAGCACACCACACACATCAAAATCCTAAATAATTTCGAAATACGCCGGCCGGTGTGGTCGTGCGGTTCTAGGCGCTTCAGTCTGGAACCGCGTGACCACTACGGTCGCAGGTTCGAATCCTGCCTGTGGCACGGATGTGTGTGAAGTCCTTAGGTTTGTTAGGTTTAAGTAGTTCTAAGTTCTAGGGGACTGATGACCTCAGATGTTAAGTCCCATAGTGCTCAGATGAACCAATTACGAAATACGCAACTGAGAGACAACAGCAACAGCATGTGAACTCACACAAAGGAACAGGGCATGAAACTCCAATCAATGTCTGTAATTTATGAAACATTATAAGCATACAATGTGTCATAAATAAAATGCTACAATGACAAGCAAATATATAAAAACGGTAAGTGTAATGTTAAAACTGATTAGTGGGCTGTGGTCCACATCGGCTCTTAAGATGTCCAAATCTGGAATGGATTTCAATTATCAATTTCATGAACCTTTTTTTGAAATGCAAGTGAAACTGAGCAACAAAGTAAAAGAGCCACTGTTCTGAAACCTCGACATTTTCTCCCACTTCGACACAGAAGTTAAAAATTTTGGTTCGAAGGAGCCAATAACCTTGTTCTGTAATGGTCCCAAAGTGTAGCACCTGTGATATCACCTCTGAATGCTTCGAACATCAAGATGTCGACGTGAGCATGCATTAACATGCATTCACCAGTGACTAGGCGCCAGCAGGATAGGCAACCTTTTTGACACACCCTCAGAGTTCATGGTGTGGTCAACAGGCGCTAATGCAGTTACAACGACACTTAGCTCCGGGATATCTAAAGCGTTGCCCATCCTTTCGCACTTAAGGCAGTAGCGAATGTATGTCTTTCCACAGGTACATTTTTAAACTGCCAAACAAAAGTGCGCAATTAGCACCAAAAAATGTTGCCGAAATGGGGCTGTTTGAGGAACACTTTGCCACTTTTCACGCTCATGTCAGTGGAGCACACCTTCGTGTACAATCCACAAGAGGGCGCAAAACAGATTTTGTCGAATGGTTTTGTTCCGACCTTAGTGGTTCCATACCTTCTACTAAAGCAAAAATTGCGGTCCAAAAGGTTGAGGTCACATTCAATGTATTTTCAGCCCCACAAGGTTGTAAGAGGAGGACTGAAACGTCCGGTGGGGGAGGGGGGAGGTGTAAGCGGTGTCGAAGTTGCGAACTGTCGTTTTAGACAGTAAGATGTGTATAATGAGCGTTCCAAGGAAGGGGTGCTTTCATTCACACTCTCTGTGACACATCCCGAAGTCTTTCTGTGTCTGTTTTCAGCAGCGGTGTGTCCTAAATGTTTTCCTCGATCGTCCGCAAGAAAACCTCATGGTTTCAACTCTGGGTGTCACGGTTCGACATGCGTCATAGAAATGCGAATAAGCGGACTTGAGATACGGTCCACGGTGTTGACCCACCTTACACACCTCACACGAACTTTTGAACAGGATTTTTTTTTTTTTTTTTTTTTTTTTTTTTGCGGACGCCATGCTCTACGAAGCGTAACAAAAACCACATATCAACAAGTACTCTAGCAGCGGGCCGACCGGTGTGGCCGAACGGTTCTAGGCGCTTCAGTCTGGAACCGCGTGACCGCTGCGGTCGCAGGTTCGAATCCTGCCTGAGGCATGGATGTGTGTGAAGTCCTTAGGTTCATTAGGTTTAAGTAGTTCTAAGTTCTACGGGACTGATGACCTCAGATGTTAAGTCCCATAGTGCTCAGAGCCATTTTGAACTCTAGCAGCGGAGGCAACATCTGTTGCGGGTTGCATCTCTGACACCCATGTATCCAAGTATCAATGAAATGCGTTTCTCCATTCAACGTTAGTCAGTTGTGCTCACTGATTTTCAGTTTCTTTTAGGCAGTGGCCAGTTACTCAGCCTTTTACGCTAAGACGCTACCTGATAACATAGTTGGCCGGTTGTGACAGACTGTGAACAGTTTAACAGTCATTTATCTTACTATACCAGAGATAACCATACATCTTTGACCAACACAAAAGTCAGTGTAAGCGCGGCAAATGGAAAACTGTTTGCGATGCATGGAAAACTCTGACTCCACTCGCGCAAGCAAAAAAGCAACTTGTATCAAATAGATTTAAAGCTAAAATATAACGCAAAATCTAATTACACACTGTTAATGAGTCAATCTCACACAGTGGAAACTTGTTATATGGCTCCAACGATCTTGTTAAAAGATTGCTAAAATTCGTTTTGATGTGAAGGAAGAGATCACAGATTGTCAAAAGTGGTTTTTCTGATACCCTGTTTTAATGGCATTTCTGAGAAGATATTTTAATGAACTGAATATCGGGAATTTCTAACTACATATCCGCATGCCATATTACGCTGTACTGGTTTAGAAACACGTCAGGGGAATGAGTTACCGAAGATAATTACTTAGTGAACATGAATGAAATGTGGATTTTTTATCGACTGACTATGTCGGGACTTGGTAACAGGGTCTCAAGAGCTCGATGGAATTACAGTTAGTGTGAATGTCGTACGTGAAACTAGAGCTGAGCTTTAAATAAAAATTCTTGAACAGAGCACCAGAGACAAATAGTTGCTATCAGAGAAATGACTTGTAATCAGTTTAATCATTTGAATATTCTTAGAATATACATAGTTTGGTCTCTAAAGCCCTAACATTGTCTGATCAAAAATATCCGGACACATGTAGGTAATGGGAAATTGACCACGACATATCACAACAGGAGGACCTACAAATGTCAGAATCGTGGAGTATTGTGTTGTCAATGGAGAAACAGTAACAGCAGAATGTCAGTGCAGTCTAACGTTGTCCACCCATTGGATGACACCTGATGAACGGATCAAACAGGAACATTTCAACCCTTGTAAAGCTACACATATCTAGTGCCGTGATTGTGAAGTGGAAACGCTAAGGAGCAACTACATGTAAATCAAGACCAGGCACTGACTTACAGGGACTATCGAGATCTGCGTTGGGTGGTTTCAAGAAGTCGCATGAAATCAGCAGAAGGCGTTACTTGCGAGTTTCGAAGTGCTAGTACAAGTCCAGCGGGTACAGTTTCTATGCATACTGAGTTAAAAAGAATGGGGTACAATGGTCAATCAGCTGCCCAGAAGCTACAAACTTGTTTAGTCAACGTTAAGCGACGGTTGAGGGGTGTGAGCAGACTCGTCACTGGACAGTGGATGACGGGAAACGAGTGGTAATCCGATGACAGGGCTGGGGTTTGGCGAATGCGTGAAGAATGTTACCTTTTTTTTTATACAATTAGCGACAGTTGGATATAGTTCAGCCAGGTTCCAGCTGCCGTTCTTGACACATCGAGAGCGTAGAAAGTTTCACAATTAGCTTTTTAGTGTGCTCTAACAGTTTAATTCTTAAATTCCTTGCATGTTTAGTGTCGCGTTTTAGTTAAGTGCAGATTCACACATTCTGTAGCAAAGCTGTCATTTGTTCTGAACAACTAGTGGCCACTGCATACAGCTCAGCCAGACCGCTTTTGAAATATCAAGAGAGTAACAAAAATGGTTCAAATGGCTCTGAGCAGTATGGGACTTAACATCTGAGGTCATCAGTCCCCTAGAAGTTAGAACTACTTAAACCTAACTAACCTAAGGACATCACACACATCCATGCCCGAGGCAGGATTCGAACCTGCGATCGTAGCAGTCGAGCGGTTCCGGACTGAAGCGCCTAGAACATCTCGGCCACCGTGGCCGGCAGAGAGTAACAAATTCCCTACTTCGCTTTTCCTGTGTTCTCTTTTCTCTGTTTAATAGCAGTAGTATGGCTAGGGTGCTTGTTTGGTCTCTGCGGACACAGGAGGACCTGCACGCAGTTGCAGATGGTATTACTCACGATCAGCCGTCTCCAGGCTGCTGCCTTGGGGTGTAGCGGCTGCGAAGAATCTGGCGCATGTTATGAGATACCTCAGGAGTCGCTTGTTTTACCCACGGACTCAGCTACTGAAGCATCCTGCATGGTACCCGCCGCGGTGCATCTGCTCCCACCGCGGCGTGAGGTGGAGAGACAATGTGGGAGTGGCCCGGTGGCCGCTCAGACAGGGGGGACGGAGCAGCCACAATTTGACAGAGCTTTCTTAGTTATCGGGAACTCCATTAGACGCGTTTGTGGAGCCCTTTCCGGAGATAGAGTTCAAGGCTGCTTCTGCCGCAGGGGACTCATCCGAGATGTGGAGGAGGCCCTGCCGGTCGCTATCGATGGCAGAGGCGGCAATCACTTGTAGGGTGGGGCTCATGTCGGCATCAGTGGCATCTTCACTTGACTTCTGAGGCCATCCTCAGTTCGTATGAGCGGCTGGCGAAAGTGGTGAAGAAAGGCCACTCCAACAGGCTGCAACCATGGCACACGATCTGCAGAATTGTGCCCATAATTGATGTGGGTCCTTGGGTTTGGAGAAAAGTGGGGAGTCTCACTTGAAGCTCATTCCTGGCTCTATATTTCTGGATCTGGGTTATAGATTGGAGAATCGTAGGACTCCACTTGATACGTCGCGGGTGCACTAAACCTAAGGTGCAGTCATGGACTGTGCGGCTGGTCCCGGCGGAGGTTCCAGTCCTCCCTCGGGCATGGGTGTTTGTGTTTGTCCTTAGGATAATTTAGGTTAAATAGTGTGTAAGCTTAGGGACTGATGACCTTAGCAATTAAGTCCCATAAGATTTCACACACATTTGAACTTTTTTTTTTGCACTAAACAAAGGAAGCAGTTACTGCTGTAGGAGAGTACTTGCCGAGTGAAAATGTTTTTCTTTTTCTTTTCTTTCTTTTTTCTTTTTTTTAAGCGTAGGTGGTAGTTTGTAATCGTCTGATGAATAATCTCCAATCAACAAACAGAGAGCGAAATCATATCCCGTACAAAGTAAATGTACTTCGGCTGTCAAAATTTTAACAGTACACTGCCGAAGTATTAGTAACAAAATCACTCAATTTGCTGTCCTCCAGGCAAGCTGTCACGCACTATTCATTCTCGGAAATGAGAGCTGACTGAAACCCGAAGTAGAAGGCTCCGAAATATTTAATGAGGAATGGAAAGCATATCGGAAAGACAGGTTTGAGTCCCTAGGAAAATATTGCAAATATTGTTTCTATTGAGATTAAAATTCTATCTAATTGTTAAGTTTTATGGACAAGGGTAATAAGCCTAGGTAAGGTCAGGTTAATCATAGGATGTTTTCACCGTCCACCTTATTCCGCAGTAGAAGATTCAGAGTCATTCAAAGAAAGTGAACGCTCAGCAGTGGGGAAAGATCCAGATCGTACAATATTAATGGGACGTCTTTGATTTTTATGTTGGTGATAAAGACAGACAGTCTCGTGCAGTAGTTCTGGACACGTTTTCCGAAACCAGTCTTGTGCAGTTACTTTGATAATGCACACGAAATGGAAATATTTTAGACGCCTTGGTTATAAACAGTCCTGACCTTACCGAAACTGTCAGTATAGAGATAGGGATTAGTGATCACGATGTCATTGTAGTGACGATGGTTAATAAGTTAATAAATCGATTAAGAACGCTAGAACAGTACTCATGCTGCAAAGAGAAGACCAGCTGTTGTTAGCATCTTACTTAGAGGGTGAATGGACATTATCTGGTTCGAACTTGATGGACGTTGAGAAATTATGGGCAAAATTTAATCTGACTGTAAATCGAGCTCTGGAAAAGTGGATTAAGGATGGAAAACACACGTGGTTTAGTAAAAAAATTCGAAAAAAAGGTTCCGGCGTAACATCAAGCGCCGGCACCTCGGCCTGGAATGTTACAGCAGAGAGAGCTGTGAGACGGCGTCAACCAATAGCGCGCTGACTAGAACGACACCAAGACAAGAGCGGCCTATACATGAAGAGAATATAAGCGCCGCGCCGCGCCGCCCAGCCGCGGATGGAGTGGACGGCGAGCCGTCATACAAACGCTACAGCTGCGACTGATGAACTGATTGTTTTGATCGCATTAAACTTCTGTATACCGAAGGACACTGATTATTTGCATGTTGTGAGGTAACGGGCGAATTGTGGCGCCCTGAAAATATTCTAAGTTGGCGTGGCTGTAGATGACGCACGTCAAAGCTGGGGCCCGGCAGCAAACACGTGGTGTAAACGTTAGCCGGACGAGAGGGGTAGCCTCAGCGCATGGTCCAGCCGCGTGGCTCGGAATTCCGCTGTGACGAGGGCGGTGCTTTGTGTCGATGAAAGAGACTAGTATGCCAAGAGTGCCAAAGATGGCGGACATGTCACAGTTCGTATAGAAATTAATAGTAGCCAGAAGGATCACGATACCTCAAAAAGAAATATGTTCATTAGCATTATATGCACGACGATTCTGATGGTGTAATCAGATTTTCAGTATCTTTATTAGTTTAAAGTTTAGTATCTGAGTGTAAATTATACAAGTAACACCCAGAAACGATTTTCCAAAATCTAAACGGTTCTTCCGATTTCGTCGTTCTACGTGTCTTTAGAAAGCTATTAGTGTAAACCTAAATTGCTATGAATTACAGGCATGTAACTTAAACAGTACATGAGTTAATGGAGGTCAAAGTGAGCGATTAATATCGATCGCGTCACGCCATAAGTACTCCGAAGTTACACGAAAAATTGGTTGCAGCATGCTTATAAATATATTGATTCATGTATGTCTTTGTTAATATCCGATGTATGCTATTCATAAAGAATATTTACTGTGTTTTAGAAACCACAGAGACATTAGTCTCCTGGCCTACCTTTTGCTTCTTTTCGTTTGATATATGTTTATTTAATTGTTTATGTGTTTAATAATGTGTGTTAGAGCGTGTTTATGGTCCAGCCGTAGGAATATTTATTTAATTTGAAGTATTTAAATATAAATCCAGTATTTCGAATATGATTCATTATGTGATTGTGCGTTGGAATGAAGACATGGCGCAAGCGCTCTAGCCAATCACAGCGCTCGTGCATGGGGAGACTGCAAGGAAGCGAGTTTCCGGAGAGGACACGGGTGAGTTCTAGCAGTGCGGCAGTTCTGGACGGTACGGCGCCGGACACGGGAGTGAGTGCTGGAAGCGGACAGTACAGCGCGGCGGACGCACCGTCGGCGGAAAGACTTGGACAGTGGAGAAGTTTGCGCGTGGTCGCGGAAGATAAAAATAATTCGGAGTGCCGACTTGTGCTCTTGTGTGATTTCCGTGGCTTCTGCAGTGAAGTCGTAGTTTGCGTTTAGAAGTGAAAATCTCGCGAGCTACGTTGTTCATAACTAATTACGTGCAGTAGGAATCTATTGTTTCTCTGTTATTCAAGTTATATTTTATTTAATTGCTGGACCATCGGCACCAATAAGTGTTTGGCAGAAATATACCGCACTGTCAAAAGTACTTCTACTGTTGTACTCATCGTTTCAAGTCGTTAAGATAGAACCTGCAGATTTTATTCAATTGCAATATTTCATTTATAAATTTCTATATTAATTCGCAATTGCCGAGTGATAAGAACCTTCGTCCATTCGATTCATGTGAGTATTCATTTTGTATACCGTAGACTCAGCAGTATTTGGCCTGTAATGCGGCAACTACGTATCCCAGCCCCTAGACAACGAAACCAGCCAAAACTTGTAATATTTGCAACTCTGAGTCGGAGGGTGCGTAGTTATTATTTGAAAGCCCGTAATGCCGCCATTTGCTTACGACACAGCTTTATGAATACGCAAATTATTATCAATTTAACTTACTGTAATAAACCCCATTAATATGGTATGGTTGAATTGTTGTCTAGCGATACGAGAAAACAGCTTCCTAGTCACCCTATATTAGAGGAGTGGGCAGGATACTACAGAAAATTCTGAGGAAGCAGATACTGTTGTACTCTCGGGTTCAATGAAAACGAGGAAATCTCGATAGGTAAATGTTGGTAGAAATTATTGTTTCTATATAAAGTTTGATGCTCAAAGCATACAGCAACTTTCACCGCCATATCTTAGTATAGGATCTTTCTGCGAACCCGAGAAAATTCTGGTCCTATGTAAAATTGCCAAGTGTATCCAAGATTTCTGTTTAGTCACTCGTCGACGTCGAAATAGAAAAAGGAAATCTAAAGTATTTAAATTTAGCGTTTTGGGAAAAGAAAACATTCGTACCGGAAGATCGTACAGACATACCATAGTTTGATCATTGGACTAACTGCTGTATGGAGAAAACAGAAACAGGCATCCCTGGAGTTGAAACCGCAGAGCCGGCCGTTGTGGCCGAGCGGTTCTAGGCGCTTCAGTCCGGAACCGCACGACTGCTACGATCGCAGGCTCGAATCCTGCCTCGGGCATGGATGTGTGTGATGTTCTTAGGTTAGTTAGGTTTGAGTAGTTCTAAGTTCTAGGGTACTGATGACCTCAGATGATAAGTCCCATAGTGATCAGAGCCACTTGAACCATTTGAAACAGCAGATACGCTGGAGAGAGGGAGAAGGGGGCTGGGGAGAGCGGAGGCTTTCAAGGTCAACCAGAGAGCTCAGTCGCGGTCACAAATGGCAGACTGTGATGTCTTCTTACCACATGGCGACGCCGAAGGTGGTTTTCAGCACACAACACGCTGTTACAAGGCTCCTCCCCTACACAGTTGCTCGTGCCGCATTGAGACAATGGGGTTTTGTCACGGGTGTCTCTGTCCAAGGTAATGAACAGCGAGAAAATGTAAGGAGACTCTAGGCGTTAAGTGCCTGCTGTCGAATAGGATAACCGTTGGTGTCTTCCGGAAGTAACATCTAACTGCAACCTCTATGCCCGCACAGTAAACGTCCTACGCCAAAAAGTAACTAGCCGGCCGGTGTACCGAGCGGTTCTAGACGCTTCAGTATCGAACAGTGCGACCGCTACGGTCGGAGGTTCGAATCCTGCCTCGGACATGGATCTGGGTGATGTCCTTAGGTTAGTTAGGTTTAAGTAGTTCTAAGTTCTAGGGGACTGATGACCTCAGATGTCAAGTCCCATAGTGCTCAGAGCCATTTGAACCATTTGAACCAAGAAGTAACTCCTGCAAAAGCTGAGAAACACATTAGCGGAGTTCTGCCTGCTGACAGAAAGCAGATAATGCCTCCACTCTTCCGAGGATTTCCATCCTGCCTAAGCGTCGACCAACGCAAAGGACATTGCCTGTACCAAGATGCCTCGTTGAAGACGAAGTAGTCGTTCAAATTTTCAGCGGATTCTAGTTATCGTCCCCCTCTGAAGAATTTGAGAACTTGTCTCATGATGTCTGTATCATAAATCTGATTTTGGAATAATGTTCTGCAATATATAAGAAATCTGACTTTGATATTCTCTTTGTGCGCCCCTGGTAGCTGAGTGGTCAGCGCTACGGAATGTCGTACCTAAAGGCCAGGGTTCGATTACTGGCTGGGTCGGAGATTTTCTCCACTCAGGGATTGGGTGTTGTGTTGTCCTTATCATCATCATTTCATCCCCTTCGATACGCAAGTCACCGAAGTGGCGTCAACTCTGAAGACTTGCACCAGGTCAACGGTAAGCGACGGGAGGTCTTAGCCACACGGAATTTCCATTTCCATTTCCATAATCTCTTTGCTCACCAAGTTCTCTTTCAGGGGAAAATCGGAACGTAAGTTACCGTGAGTTGAATACAAATAAGTCTATAGGTCAGAATGCAATCCTAATTCGGTTTTGTAGAGAGTACTCTACGGTACTGGCCCCTTACCTAGCTTACATTTATAGCAAATCTCACACTCAGTGACCGGAAAAAAGGGCGGGGTGACTCTTGTATACAATAAGAAGGGCAGAAGTATAGACCAGCATATTACAGACGCTTATACCTAACATTAGTACGCTGCAAACATTCTTGAGCATATTCTACGTTCGAATATAATAAATTTCATTGAGACAGGAAAGCTGTCAATAAATCAGCACATTTTTAATCACTTATTATAATAAATAGAAATCCAGTTCAAAACTATACACCGTGAGAGAGGACGAGTCACTCTTTCAATATTTTTCATATTCAACGCTACCCTTTAATGGTGATTTTACACCCAAGATATCATTTTTGTGAGACGACAGAACGTTATAAACATGAGCAGGCATTGATGGGAGCATACGCGACTACGTTGTTGATTGATGTGAGAGCTTTACGGTAGCTCTCCTTCAAATAGTATTTTCTAGAGTAAGTTCAAATGGTTCAAATGGCTCTGAGCACTATGGGACTTAACATCTGAGGTCATCAGTCCCCTAGAACTTAGAACTACTTAAACCTATCTAGCGTAACGACAGCACACACATCCATGCCAGAGGCAGGATTCGAACCTTCAACCGTAGCGGTCTCGTGGTTCCAGACTGAACCGCCTAGAACCGCTCGGCTACACCGGCCGGCCTACAGTAAGTCTTGCAGTGGATGTTTGGGGCTAGGAAGACACGTGCAGCTCCTAGGGAAAGGAACAATTTGAAGCTCTTACTGGAGACACCGATGTGCAGACAATGCTTTCGGCCGAGCAGACTAAAACAACTGCCTAACTAGATCTACCTGTTAGGCGCCTCTAGCCACGGCAGCGCAGGGACGCAAGAGAAATTTATGTCGCCCGGTCAAGGCGTTTCGACAGTGTCATAAACTCCATTTGTGAAAAGGGATGGTGGCCTCAAAAATTCGCGAGTTTCAGTGTTCACCGTGGACCGGACGCTATAGAGGGAGCCGAGAGGTGGTGTCGTTCCCCTGTATTTTGGGAAGCCTCAGGCCTTCGAGAGGATTTTAGAATGGAACACACCATTTATGGTAGCTCTGAAATGGTTTATGTTGGAATACAAAACCACGTCTCTTAGTTTAGCCGTTCACTTTAGGGCTAAACGGAAACTCAAAACATGCTGCCTACAGCGGTCATGGAAAAAAAGTCGGAAATACAATATCTTCTCCTCTCTGCCCGGGAGATTTATGAGTCAAGGATTGGCTGCTTCTCCAGAAAAGAGAAATGGTTAACTTTAAATACTAGGATTGGGCGACGAATTAGAGGATTAGAGGAGAGCATGGAGTTCGTGCTGTGACTGGCGCGAAACCTTTGTGGGGGTGGTTGTGTGAGTGCTTTTGTGGAGTTTACAGAAGTCTGATGGAAAGTGAGGAGCCGAGAAATTTGGTCTTCTGGTTCATATTCCAGTTGGGAGAGGATACTGGTCTGGACTCTTGTTATGGTGGGATGCACTTGGGACACTCGTCTTGAGCGTGACTTCGCACTCGCATTGCTGTTCACTGGGGAGCCTGTGGTGAGGACTTAGCTGCACCGACAGTTTACCCTTCAGCCATCTCGGACGACTCGATGTGCTGACGGCAGTCTTATTCGTGTCGGGTCTGCCGCCTTGACGTTTGGTCTCCTCGTGTGCACTGGCGTGTAAATGACTCTATTTGGTCCATGGTATGACCGGCGAACGGGAGTGTCACACGGTGGAATCTGCTGATATATTTAAGGGTTCAGTTAGAGAGTTATTTCGATCCACCTAACAGATTGCCAGCCACGACTTTGCTTATTTCGTGCCCGTGATAGTGAATTACAGGCGCCGCACGTTGCTACTCCACAGACACTTGTACCTCGACTGTCACCTGAGACAGAGCTTCGTATCGAGAAAGGGGTATAGTGTAGTTGCCCTGGCTTGTTAGAGCAAACAGAATCACAGTCTCGCCACTTTTCAGCTGCATCAACGTAGCGTTAATTTTGTGTAGAACAAATCTATCGCCGGCCGCGGTGGTCTCGCGGTTCTAGGCGCGCAGTCCGGAACCGCGCGACTTCTACGGTCGCAGGTTCGAATCCTGCCTCGGGCATGGATGTGTGTGATGTCCTTAGGTTAGTTAGGTTTAAGTAGTTCTAAGTTCTAGGGGACTGATGACCACAGCTGTTAAGTCCCATAGTGCTCAGAGCCATTTGAACAATTTTTGAACAAATCTATCAAAGTATCTTCAGAATTAGATAATTTCAGATTGTGTTACCCATGTTTTGCGCCAGAGCAAATAATTTAATCAAACAAAGCTTAGTCTCTGCCAACCAGTCTCCACCTATTTGTGTGCCTAATAGTTAACTATTTGTCATCACGCTTAACTTTTAATATAATTTTTTATAAAAGATCGCTCACTTGTTGATGTATTGATCATCCATCAATTATTGACTGTAATAATCCACCAAATATTGACTATAATAATTTGATTAAATTATTTCAGCATTCAAGTTCATTTAGATACTGACAAAGGTGATAACCTCTAATGCAGGCTAGCAACAACAACCACTGTCAAAGGGCATAGTTAGTTTAGCAGATGAAACTTCCTGGCAGATTAAAACTGTGTGCCGGGCCGAGACTCGAACTCGGGACCTTTGCCTTTCGCGGACTAGTGCTCTAGCAACTAAGCTACCCAAGCACGACTCACGCCACCTCCTCACAGCTGTACTTCTGCCAGTACCTCGTCTCCTACCTTCCAAACTTTACAGAAGCTCTCCTGCGAACCTTGCAGAAATAGCACTCCTGAAAGAAAGGATATAGCGGAGACATGGCTTAGCCACCGCCTGGGGGAAGTTTCCAAAATGAGATTTTCACTCTGCAGCAGAGTTTGCGCTGATATGAAACTTTGGGAGGTAGGAGATGAAGCGCTGGCAAGCTGGCAAGCGCCACTACTGCCAGCTAAATAAAAGATTCAAACTACTGAAGGCACTGACTACTGATAGGCATAGTTAGCAAATGACAGATTTTGATAGAGAACAAACAATGTATTTACCTTAATAGTGTTCAAAATTCATAATATATATATATCCGTTCATGACATCCAGTCTTACACATTTACTGTCTCTGATGGACACACGTCCAGATCATCCGCTCTCAAAACTTCGTCATCTCTCTCCCCACATCCACCACTGCTGGCGGCCCACCTCCAACTGCCCAACACTACAACAGCGAGTTCCAACAATGCCAACCATTCACAGACTGCACACAGCACAGCCAGTGATTTTCCTACAGAGCACTACGTGGCGTTACCAATATAAAAACCTAAACAGCCTACTTACAAGCTAGGAACAGTAACATTTTCGGTACTGGTAATCAAATTGCTACCTGGTTTTACCTGATTTCACTGGGAGGTCTTAACATGTACATGAATATAGATAAGTGACAAATTTTTTTGACTAACGTATGGTAAAGGAAATGTGCAACACACATTTCGGCAACCCGCGTGCTATACAGTTTTATAAAGACCGTCTAGCCCTTGAATACAAAAATTTTCTCTACTGCAAAGCTAATAAATTGCATTTTTAATAAACGCCGCTGCAAAGTATCACGCTGCTGCCCTTTTGGCGCCGCGACCCAGACAGTGGCCGGTGCTCCCGTGACAAGACTGCACTCGCCGTGCTTTTACGACTGATCCCCTGGGGGCAGTAAAGCACAAAACTGTTGCTGGCTTTTAGTTCCAATGGCTGCCCGTAATAAAGATGCAAAACGGAAGCTGTTTGCTCGAGTCCGAAGTAACCAAACTACCCGGCAGTGATAAACTTGATTACAGCTCTTCAAGTTTTAGCATGTTGTGCTCCAATAGTGCACGGAAGGAAGTCAGGATAACTGTCTCCAAAATGGAACTTCTGATACACCACGGTTGCTCTCTTCAAGGAAGCAGTTACTTTTTCGCATTATAAGCGTGAGATAGATGGATAACCCAGTTACGAGTTCTTGGTCGATATTGGAAAGTAAGGTCACCTTTTGAGGACAGATAGAGTCCTGTGATTCTTGAAGTTTTCCAGGCGTATTGAATGTTCGGTGAGATTTCGGGATTGCAGCCGGATCGTGTTGTCTTCTTTCCACGATATTTCGGCTGGCAATCATCCAGCCATCTTCAGGTGAGTGTCCGTCACTGGAGACTGCAAGTTGCCGGAGTCAACCTTATAGCCAAAAATTGCCGCGAAAAAGCATGCGCATTGGCCTCCGTCACAGGAACGTCCTCTGTCGAAATCCGCGCCCTCTGGAGCTACTGTTCTATCTGTGGTGCGCAGGCACATGCGTAAAGGTGAAAACTACATGTCCGCCCTCTGTCGGAATGCGCGCCCCCGTCGATAAAAACAGACGTCAGATGTCGCCAGACGTGTCATTATGAATAAAATGTCTTGTCTCAGAGGAAATGAGAGAGATCACCGGGTCCCGAGCCTTGTCCAGTTGAAAACCGCTATCACGATTTATAAGATTTTGCGCTAGGCGTATCTCGACACATTCTTTAATTACCGAATACAAGAAAGTTTTCGCTCTCGCCAAGATTTTCGTGGCAGAAAAATCAGTAGCGTGTCGTGTGGCAATACAGTGCTCAGCTACGGCCGACTTACTGGACTGCGAAAGGCGAGTGTGGCGTTCGTGTTCAACGCATCTTTCATGCACTGTGCGTGTCGTCTGACCGATGTAAGCTTTGCCACACTGACACCGAATTTAATAGATCCCGGCCTTCCGCAGACCCAGATCGTCCTTTACTGAACCGAGAAGGGCACTAATCTTTGCCGGTGGCCGGAAGATTAGTTTAACTTGATGTTTCCTTAGAATCCTGCCTATTTTAGATGAAAGGTTGCCGACGTATGGAAGGAACGCCCTGGACTTGATTTTGCGGGTGGTCAAGTTTCTTCCTTCTTAGTAGTGGTCAAGTTTCTTCCTTCTTAGTGCTGTTCTAATCTGATGTGGAGACTAACCATTACCTCGGAACACCGACTCTAAATGTTCCAGCTGCTTTGTAAGGCTGTCTCCATCAGAAACAGCATGAGCCCGGTGCACAAAGGTTCTAAGGACGCCGGTAGTTTGTGAAGGATGATGACAACTCGACGCTTGCAGGTAAAGGTCCGTATGTGTTGGCTTACGGTAGACAGAATGGCCTAATGACCTATCCACTCTCCTGGTAACCAAGACGTCCAAAAACGGCAAGCAAACATCCTTCTCTATTTCCATCGTAAACTGGATGTTCTTGTTGACTGCATTCAGATGTTGCAAGAACCGTGACAGGTCTTCTTCACCATAGGGCCACACTACAAAAGTGTCATCTACATATCGCCAGAAAACTTTCGGTTTAAGTTCTACCGAGTCTAGTGCCCTTTCCTCAAAGTCTTCCATAAAAAAGTTTGCTACCAAAGGCGAGAGAGGACTGCCTATGGCAACACCGTCGGTCTGCTGAAAATATTCGTTTTTAAATAAAAAGTAGGTTGAGGAAAGGACGTGACGGAAAAGTGCTGTTATGTCGGCCGTGAACTTATTGCTGATGAGCGACAAAGAATCCATAAGAGGAACCTTAGTGAAAAGTGAGATGACATCAAAGCTGACACGTAAGTCAGTTTCACTGAGTTGAAGTGACTTCAGCATATTGATAAAGTCAGCGGAGTTGTGAACATGATGCAAGCACTTCCCCACAAAAGGTCTCAGTAGAGAGGCGAGATGTATCGCCAAATCATACGTGGGGGCGTGAGCCCTGATTTCTTGGTCTCACAACCCGTGCTCTTGTGTAGTGTCCATTTTACTACAGATCATGCTTGAGCGAACGGAGGTCACGGTGTGCTATACATACACAGTGCACGTTAGTGTGCTTTTACGTTGTAGCTTTTTATGAATTACGGCCCAACAGTTGCTCCTGGAGTATGTCAGCTGCTCAACCCAGCTGTTTATCTTTCTATGTGAAGGGTGTTGCAACTGCAAAATGGACGGTCAACTTGAACAGCTTATATGATTATGAACTCTCGCTGTAATACAGATTTCATGGCCACTGGCAGATTTGCTTGCGTCATAGTCCAATAACGCGCGTTAGCGAACACCGCACGGGATATACTGTTAGTGCCCTGGTGGCGTTGCGGAATGGGTAAGCAGCCCTACATCACCTCGAACGCAACAGCCTGAAGCGTCGCTGATCAACAATAAAAGTTTGACGAGAAGACCACTGAACTTTTTAGGCATGTCTTGACTTCCACGTATTTTCTTTTTAATGGAGAATACTACGAACAAACGGAGGGAGTCGCCATGGGTAGCCCACTCTCACCAGTGGTAGCGAATTTGTACATGGAGAACTTCGAGGAGGAAGCCCTGTCGTCATCCGTATGGAAACCCACTTGCTTTGTCCGTTACGTGGACGACACGTTCTTCATCTGGCCACATGGTATGGATAAACTCCTTGACTTCCTTACACATCTAAACTCCATACACCCCAACATCAAAGTCACTATGGAGACTGAAACGGAGGGTAAATTACCTTTCCTTGACGTCTTGGTCAAGAGAAGGGCTGACGGCACCCTAGGTCATGCGGTGTATCGGAAGACAACGCACACTGATCTGTATTTGCACGCAGACAGCTGCCACCACCCGTCACAGAGGAACGGGGTACTTAAAACTCTAGTACATAGGGCGCGCACTATCTCTGACGCAGAGAGTCTACCCCAGGAATTGGAACACCTGAGAACTGTATTTCGAAAAAATGGGTACTCAGAGTGGCAGATTCAACGCGCTCTCCGCCCAACCACTGCAGCACAACCTGTTGAGATGGATGAAGTCATGAGGGAGGAGGTAGGCACTGCATTTATTCCATACACAGGCGCACTCTCGGGGAAAATCACCCGCATTCTGAAGAAACACCAGGTCGGAACTGTGTTTTGTCCTCCAAATAAAACTCGTGCACTGGTGGGGAGCGCCAAAGATGACCTCGGTTTGAGGAAGGCCGGCGTGTACCAGATTCCGTGTCAATGTGGCAAGTCGTATATTGGTCAGACGATGCGTACCGTCGAGGATCGATGCCGTGAACACCAGAGGCACACTCGACTGATGTATCCGAGCAAGTCGGCGGTCGCTGAACATTGTTTGTCGGAAAATCACGCCATGGAGTATGACCGCGCGAGGATTCTGGTACAGACGTCGAGATACTGGGACAGCGTTGTTAGAGAGGCCATCGAAATTCGCACCAATGACGACCTCATAAACCGTGACTGAGGCTGTAATCTTAGCAAGGCTTGGGAACCAGCGATTGGGTTAATCAAGAGTAAATCGAGCAAACGTATAGTTGTGACGACCACGGCGGACAGAGCCATCACACCGACGTCATCTCAGACGCCATCGCAATCTGTTCCACCGCGCGACCGTGGCGCGGGGCGCGGATGGCGGAGGGAGCGCGCCGCGGGCGGAGGGTATTTAAATCGGCCGCCGCCGCGACCGAACCCAGTTCCCTCTGAGCAGCCATAGCGTACGGATCTCCGTGCCGGCACGTTCACAGGAGCTCAGTCCGTCAGTTCACCTGATGATGGCTACATGTATGGTCGCCGAAATATTGTACCCGTTGGACACTATAGACCGGCAGCACACCCGTGGATATTTTGATTAATAAAAATAAAAATCTCAAACTTCCAACAATAATTACATAATCTTCTCTTCCTGCCGATTTTGTAAACTAATTAATCAGTGAAAGTTGAAGGGTTGAAAGGGAAACAGTACCAGTGAGGGAATGCGACAGACCTCTCAGCGATGATATTGTGATTGTACATTGAGCAGGATAGTATAGGGAAAGGCAAACCTACGTTTCTAGCATTTGTAGACTTACAGAAAGCTTTTGACAATGTTGACCGGAATACTCTATTTCAAATTCTGAAGGTGGCGGGGGTAAAATACAGGGAGCGAAAGGCTATTTACAATTTGTACAGAAACCAGATGGCAGTTATAACAGTCGAGGGGCATTAAAGGGAAGCAGTGGTTGGGAAGGGAGTGAGACAGGATTGTAGCCTCTCCCCGATGTTATTCAATCTGTATATTGAGCAAGCAGTAAAGGAAACAAAAGAAAAATTCGGAGTAGGTATTAAAATTCATGGAGAAGAAGTAAAAACTTTGAGGTTCGCCGATGACATTGTAATTCTGTCAGAGACAGCAAAGGACTTGGAAGAGCAGTTGAACGGAATGGACAGTGTCTTGAAAGGAGGATATAAGATGAACATCAACAAAAGCAAAACGAGGATAATGGAATGTAGTCGAATTAAGTCGGGTGATGCTGAGGGAATTAGATTAGGAAATGAGACGCTTGAAGTAGTAAACGAGTTTTGCTATTTGGGGAGCAAAGTACAGAGGATATAAAATGTAGACTGGCAATGACAAGGAAACCGTTTCTGAAGAAGACAAATTTGTTAACATCGAGTATACATTTAAGTGTCAGGAATTCGTTTCTGAAAGTATTTGTATGGAGTGTAGCCATGTATGGAAGTGAAACGTGGACGCTAAATAGTTTGGACAAGAAGAGAATAGAAACTTTTGAAATGTGGTGCTACAGAAGAATGCTGAAGATTAGATGGGTAGATCACATAGTTAATGAGGAGGTATTGAACAGAATTGGGGAGAAGAGCAGTTTGTGGCACAACTTGACAAGAAGAAGGGACCGGTTGGTAGGACATTTTCTGAGGCATCAGGGGATCACAAATTTAGAATTGGAGGGCAGCGTGGAGGGTAAAAATCGTAGAGGGAGACCAAGAGATGAATACGCTAAGCAGAATCAGAAAGATGTAGGTTGCATTGGGTACTGGGAGGTGAAGAAGCTTGCACAGGATAGAGTTGCATGGAGAGCTGCATCAAACCAGTCTCTGGACTGAAGACCACAACAACAACACATTCAGCAGGCAGCAAAGAAAACCAAGGATAACTCTGGGAAAGAAATTGAAGTTCAGAGAGACGTAATAAAAACTTTGTGATTTGCTGCTTCTGCCAGAGATGCAAAGGACGTGGAGGTGCAGTTTAACGGAATAGATAGTATCTTGAAAAAGATATTATGAGCTGAACAATAAAAAAAAAAGGGTAATAGACTGTAGTCGAATTAAGTCAGGTGATGTTGATACAGCTAGAACAGGAAAAGATACATTAAAGTTAGTAAATGGGTAACAAAGTAAACGACTATGTCCGCATTACAGAGGATATAAAACGCAGACTGGCTATAGCAAGAGAAGTGTTTTTGAAAAACAGAAATTTGATAAAACATAATAGAAACTGAGGCGACGAAAGTCACTGTATCGAAAAAGTGTTCAAAGTGTGTGAAATCTTATGGGACTTAACTGCTAAGGTCATCAGTCCCTAAGCTTACCCACTACTTAACCTAAATTATCCTAAGGACAAACACACTCACCCATGCCCGAGGGAGGACTCAAACCTCCGCCGGGACCAGCCGCACAGTCCATGACTGCAGCGCCATAGACCGCTCGGCTAATCCCGCGCGGCATTGTATCGAGATTGCACATGCGTATACAAGATACGACGTGCATTCAAGTTCTAAGGCCTCCGATTTTTCTTCTAATTAACTACTCACCCGAAATCGATGAAACTGGCGTTACTTCTCGACGTAATCACCCTGCAGACGTACACATTTTTCACAACGCTGACGCCATGATTCAAAGGCAGCGGCGAAGGCTTCTTTAGGAGTCTGTTTTGACCATTGGAAAATCGCTGAGGCAATAGCAGCACGGCTGGTAAATGTGCGGCCACGGAGAGTGTTTTTCATTGTTGGAAAAGCCAAAAGTCACTAGGAGCCAGGTCAGGTGAGTAGGGAGTATGAGGAATCACTTCAGAGTTGTTATCACGAAGAAACTGTTGCGTAACGTTAGCTCGATGTGCGGGTGCGTTGTCTTGGTGAAACAGCACACGCGCAGCCCTTCCCGGACGTTTTTGTTGCAGTGCAGGAAGTAATTTGTTCTTCAAAACATTTTCGTAGGATGCACCTGTTACCGTAATGCCCTTTGGAACGCAATGGGTAATGTCCCAGAACATGGACACCATCATTTTTTCAGCACTGGCAGTTACCCGAAATTTTTTTGGTGGCAGTGAATCTGTGTGCTTCCATTGAGCTGACTGGCGCTTTGTTTCTGAATTGAAAAATGGCATCCACGTCTCATCCATCGTCACAACCGACGAAAAGAAAGTCCCATTCATGCTGTCGTTGCGCGTCAACATTGCTCGGCAACATGCCACACGGTCAGCCATGTGGTCGTCCGTCAGAATTAGTGGCACCCACCTGGATGACACTTTTCGCATTTTCAGGTCGTCATGCAGGATTGTGTGCACAGAACCCACAGAAATGCCAACTCTGGAGGCAATCTGTTCAACAGTCATTCGGCGATCGCCCACAACAATTCTCTCCACCTTCTCGATCATGTCGTCAGACCGGCTTGTGCGAGCCCGAGGTTGTTTCGGTTTGTTGTCACACGTTGTTCTACCTTCATTAGACTGTCACACCCACGAACACACTATCGACACATCCATAACTCCATCACCACATGTCTCCTTTAACTGTCGATGAATTTCAATTGGTTTCACACCACGCAAATTCAGAAAACGAATGATTGCACGCTGTTCAAGTAAGGAAAACGTCGCCATTTTAAGTATTTAAAACAGTTCTCATTCTCGCCGCTGGCGGTAAAATTCCATCTGCCGTACGGTGCTGCCATCTCTGGGACGTATTGACAATGAACGCGGCCTCATTTTAAAACAATGCGCATGTTTCTATCTCTTTCTAGTTCGGAGAAAAAAAAATCGGAGGCCTTAGAACTTGAATGCACCTCATATAAAAGGGCAGTACTTTGACGGAGATATCATTCACACTCAGGTGATTCATGTGGAAAGATTTCCAACCAGATTGTGGCCGCACAATGGGAATTAAGAGACTTTGAACGCGGAATTGAAAGTTGGAGCTAGGCACACGGGACATTCCATTTCGAAAATCGTTGGGAAATGCAATATTCCGAGGTTTACAGTGTCAAGAGCATGCTGAGAATACCAAATCTGGGGCGTTACCTCTCACCACGGACTATGCAGTGGCATATGGCCTTCACTTAACTACCAACAGCTGCAGCATTTGCGTAGAACTGTCAGTGCAAGCATCCAACCAACCCTGCATAAAATAACCGCAGAAATCAATGTGGGACGTACGGTGCACATATCCGTTAGCACAGTGCGGCCAAATTTGGATTTAATGGGCTACAGCAGCAATCAGCCGTCGCGGGTCCCGTGCCAAACAGCATGACATCGCCTGCAGCGCCTATCCTGGGCTAGTGAGCATGTCGGCTGGACGCTAGATGACTGGAAAACAGTGACCTGATAGATTGAGCCACGATTTCATTTTGTAAGAGCTGATGGTAGGGTTCGAGTTTTGCACAGACCCCCACGGACCCATGGGACCACGTTGCCAACAAGGCACTGTACAAGCTGGTGCTGACTCCATACTGGTGTGGACTGTGTTTACATACACTCCTGGAAATTGAAATAAGAACACAGTGAATTCATTGTCCCAGGAAGGGGAAACTTTATTGACACATTCCTGGGGTCAGATACATCACATGATCACACTGACAAAACCACAGGCACATAGACACAGGCAACAGAGCATGCACAATGTCGGCACTAGTACAGTGTATATCCACCTTTCGCAGCAATGCAGGCTGCTATTCTCCCATGGAGACGATCGTAGAGATGCTGGATGTAGTCCTGTGGAACGGCTTGCCATGCCATTTCCACCTGGCGCCTCAGTTGGACCAGCGTTTTTGCTGGACGTGCAGACCGCGTGAGACGACGCTTCATCCAGTCCCAAACATGCTCAATGGGGAACAGATCCGGAGATCTTGCTGGCCAGGGTAGTTGACTTACACCTTCTAGAGCACGTTGGGTGGCACGGGATACATGCGGACATGCATTGTCCTGTTGGAACAGCAAGTTCCCTTGCCGGTCTAGGAATGGTAGAAAGATGGGTTCTATGACGGTTTGGATGTACCGTGCACTATTCAGTGTCCCCTCGACGATCACCAGTGGTGTACGGCCAGTGTAGGAGATCGCTCCCCACACCATGATGCCGGGTGTTGGCCCTGTGTGCCTCGGTCGTATGCAGTCCTGATTGTGGCGCTCACCTGCACGGCGCCAAACACGCATACGACCATCATTGGCACCAAGGCAGAAGCGACTCTCATCGCTGAAGACGACACGTCTCCATTCGTCCCTCCATTCACGCCTGTCGCGACACCACTGGAGGCGGGCTGCACGATGTTGGGGCGTGAGCGGAAGACGGCCTAACGGTGTGCGGGACCGTAGCCCAGCTTCATGGAGACGATTGCGAATGGTCCTCGCCGATACCCCAGGAGCAACAGTGTCCCTAATTTGCTGGGAAGTGGCGGTGCGGTCCCCTACGGCACTGCGTAGGATCCAACGGTCTTGGTGTGCATCCGTGCGTCACTGCGGTCCGGTCCCAGGTCGACGGGCACGTGCACCTTCCGCCGACCACTGGCGACAACATCGATGTACTGTGGAGACCTCACGCCCCACGTGTTGAGCAATTCGGCGGTACGTCCACCCGGCCTCCCGCATGCCCACAATACGCCCTCGCTCAAAGTCCGTCAACTGCACATACGGTTCACGTCCACGCTGTCGCGGCATGCTACCAGTGTTAAAGACTGCGATGGAGCTCCGTATGCCACGGCAAACTGGCTGACACTGACGGCGGCGGTGCACAAATGCTGCGCAGCTAGCGCCATTCGACGGCCAACACCGCGGTTCCTGGTGTGTCCGCTGTGCCGTGCGTGTGATCATTGCTTGTACAGCCCTCTCGCAGTGTCCGGAGCAAGTATGGTGGGTCTGACACACCGGTGTCAATGTGTTCTTTTTTCTATTTCCAGGAGTGTATTTATGTTCGGCTACTTGGAGAGCAGTTGCAGCCATTCATGGACTTCATATTCCCAAAAAAACAAGTCATATTTTACGGTTAATAATGCTCTATGTCAACGGGTCACAATTGTCTGTGATTGGTTTGAAGACAATTTGAATGAATTACATCGCCACCCAGGTCGCCCAACATGAATCCCATCGAACACTTATGGAAAATAATCGAGAGGTCAGTTCGTGCAAAAAATTCTGCAAGGGCAACACTTTCGATGTTATGGACGGCCATAAAGGCTGCATGGCTCAATATTTCTCCAGGGGACTTACTACGACTTGTTGAGTGCATGCTACGTCGAATTGCTGCCCTTCTCCGGGCGAAGCGTGGTCTGACACGATATTAAGAAGTATCCCATGACTTGTCACCTCAGTGAAAATGTAAGTTTTAGAGAGCCTTTTCTGAGGATATCTATATGGGTTACTTCCTTCTGCGAAAGTGGAACTTTGACGCTAAGCAGTTAAAACAAGAAAAGATCAGAAATTTTTGAAGTGTGTTGCTACAGAAGTATGTTGTAAAAATAGGTGGATAGACTGAACATCTAACGAAGAGTTACTTGGACAAATTGTTGAAAAAAGAAATTTGTAGCCAACTTGACAAAAGGTCACATTCGGAGGTATCAAGGAATCGTGAATTTGGAATGGCAAGTAAATGGGGGTGGGGGTTAAATTTTAGACGGAGACCACGTTTTGAATGCAGTAAGCGGGTTCATGTGGACGTAGACTGCAGTAGTTATGTAGAGATGAAGGGAATTGCACAAGATAAACTACAGTAGAGAGCTGCACCAAAACAATCTGAAGACTGTAGGCCATAACAAAATATTAAGGTGCTAAATGACAAATAGATGATCTGAATACCCAAACACATGTCTAGGACAATGGACAACATTTTATGAGGTAGTTGCCAGTCCCCCAATTTCGATCAGGGTTTTCAGGAAGTTTCCCTTGTTTGTAAGGCAAATGTCGGACCTGGTAATCCCCTCGCAAATGTTTCCAATTTGGACTCTCTTCCGCCCCAGTACCCATTGACCTGGTATTCATCTGGAAAGGACGGGGACAGCCTCCCAGTGAACTTCCACCTTAAAGTTGAGGTTTATATGTCTTAGTGAACCAATTAGCTCTTTTAGCGAAATCAATGCTTCTGATGGGGTCTTGCTATGTCTCAGTGAACCAATGAGCTATTCTGGCGAAAGTAATATTCCTGGTGGAGTCACCCATGCCAGACTGATCCAATGTTGAGATTCTCTCTAGTAGACTCCTTGGGAGTTCAAATGGTTCAAATGGCTCTAAGCACTACGGGACTTAACATCTGAAGTAATCAGTCCCCTAGAAGTTAGAACTACTTAAACCTAACTAACCTAAGGACATCACACACATCCATGCCAGAGGTAGGATTCGAACCTGCGACTGTAGCGGTCGCGCGGTTCCAGACTGAAGCCACTTCGGCCGGCTTCTTGGGAATATCTAGGTGGCAACGATCTGGGTGCTTAGCTAAGTCTGCAGTACTTTCAGTTACCTCTGTCAGTCTTGTTTTCTTTTCTTTAGGCCTCCCTTGGCCAGCTCTTGTTTTCTTCGACCACAATGGACCTGGAGTCTATTCAGGATGCCAATACCTGTTCAAAATCTAAACTTTGGGTAAAGTTCTCTGAAATTTGATGACTGAATCAGATCCCGAAGAATTCAAGGTAGCTGTGCCAACAAATCCTACCCTCACATCCACCCCTGTACACAGCATGGCGTACAGTGACTGAAGGTTGTGTAACTATGGAAGGTGATGAAATCCGAGTATTCTGGCGCCTTTAAATAACAAGCACATATTGTCTAAGGTAGATAATCTTGGTGTCCAAAGAATCAAAATAAATGTTGGCATAGAATTATGTCTCCTCCTCCTGCAGAGTCGAAGAACGATGTGTTTAGGTTTCGGTCTATTAGGAAAATCCTGGTCCTCCAAGAAAGATGCTTCAGCAGGTGGCTGGTAACCATCTCACAGAAAACACACACGCTGCTGCTGGCCCCACAAGAAGCCTCGGAAACAGGATGAAGTCAAAGGTAAATGGCAAAGATATGCAGTAAAACAACCGAAAATTGCTCAACATACATATCAAAGTAGCTAATTGGAATGCTGAATTAAAAAAAAAAAAAGGCAGCACTAGCAAATACACAAAAAGGCATGAATGTCAGTGCTGTAGCAGTCAAAGAAACGAAAATGAAAATGAGTGGTAATAAAAATCTATGCAATTACTTTATGTTCTATATTGAAGCTGAACTCAATGAAACAGCGAGAAAAGACGAAGCACTACTCCTGCATAAGAAATCAGGAAAAGAGATCAAAGATTGCATATACATAAGCGAAATAATACTTACAGTCACACTGAAACTGAGAAGAGGTAACACCCCCATTGTAAGTGTTACATGCACCAGAAGAAGGAGAAAGGGATGAGTGTAGAAACTTCGATGAATAACTGCAGAATACTCTGAATAAATACAGTCCTACTACCACACTATTATGATGGGTGATTTCAATGCCAGAACAGGAAATAACTCAGGGACGTATATTATAGGGCCTTTGGAGAAACAGTATGTGATGAAAATGCAAAAATACTAAATTTTGCCAGTTACAATAATCTAGAAAAGACGAACTCACTTTTAAAGAAAAGAGACATACATAAGTATTCTCGGGCCAGCGGGCGTCATTGATAAATCATTGACTGCACTTTCATGAATGATAAGCTACTGGGCCAAGTAAGGGGTGTAAGAGTTTATAGAGGATGGGATATAGAAGATCACGTTTCAGCAATCTCCAGAACGGATCTGATGCGTGGGAGTTTTTCGACAAATCGAAATTAAACACATAACCAGTTTGTAGTTGCCACACACTTCTTTATTACAAACATATTGCTCTTATCAAATTAACAGTAGCAACGATTATAGAAAGACGCCTGCCACATATTTTTCAAAATTGTCTTAACCAAATTTCATTAATTAAAACAATGTTCATAAAAGCATCATTAATCAAATACGACTGAGTGAACTAAAACACACAAATTTCATGACTTGGATGGAACTGTCTTTCACATGACTCACATCAAAACTCTGACTACTTCCAACAGCTAAAGAATGCATTAAGTCCAACAAATACAAATATTCCCTTCAGCTAACATAGAAACTGGTTCTCATGTATCTCAGGACCCTGCTAAGAACATTAACCCACTTAAGTACAATAAGCTCAGATCCTTTTAAAATTGGTCTCAAAATTCATGACAAATTAACAGTATTATAACACATTCAATATAACAATAACATATGAAATTGTCTTAACATGGGACCGCCTCAACTCTACGATGAATTGGTGATGGACGCGTGCAAGCTGAAAGGTGCTAACAGATACAGGAGATGCACAGACCAGAATGTGAAATAAAAAAATACTCAACTTTGATCTACAAGTAAGCTTGCGGAAAACCACAACGCTCCACCGGCAAGATGGAACTGCCGCACGTCAACAACGTAACGATAGACACCCATCCGGGTCCTTAATTTTCGCTCTTCCACCGTGATACCCCAATCGGAGCCTGCTCGCGTCGACCACCGCCAGTTATCTGGAACATAAACACTTCAGCGGCAGACAACATTCTGACGCAACAGATACAAAAGGCTATTAACCCAACCAGTTATCAATAAACCTTTAACTCTACGCGGCACAAATGAACCTTAAGCAGACTTAACATACGTGACATTGGCTCTTAAGATTTGATTAGACAACCTCTAAAACAACAAATAAAATAATAAAAATAGAAAAGGGATTAGGGAAAATATTTCGGCCCGCTTCTGAACTACTTGGTATGCATTAAACACGGCCTCATGTCTCTGTGCGTCACTAGCACTCCCTTAACTGCCGTCAACATATCAGGCCGCAAGATCACAGGTAACTGAAACAGCCAAAATAGAATGAGATTTCCACTCTGCAACGGAGTGTGCGCTGATAAGAAACTTCCTGGCAGATTAAAACTGTGTGGCGGCCACAGACTCGAACTCGGGAACTTTGCCTTCCGCGGGCAAGTGCTCTACCAACTGAGCTACCCAAGCACGACTCACGCCCAGTCCTCACAGCTTTAGTTCTGCCAATGCCTCGTCTCCTACCTTCCAAACTTTACAGAAGCTCTCCTGCGAAACTTGCAGAACTAGCACTCCTGAAAGAAAGGATGTTGCGGAGACATGGCTTAGCCACAGCCTGGGGCATGTTTCCAGAATGAGATTTCCACTCTGCAGCGGAGTGTGCGCTGATATGAAACTTCCTGGCAGATTAAAACTGTGTGCCCGACCGAGACTCGAACTCGGGACCTTTGCCTTCCGCGGGCAAGTGCTCTACCAACTGAGCTACCCAAGCACGACTCACGCCCAGTCCTCACAGCTTTACTTCTGCCAGTACCTCGTCTCCTACCTTCCAGACTTTACAGAAGCTCTCCTGCGAACCTCGCAGAAAGGTCCCGAGTTCGAGTCTCGGTCCGGCACACAGTTTTAATCTGCCAGGAATTTGCACAGCCAAAATAGTTTACAGTGCACGGGGGTATTCAGTTATCATGAACAGAACCCACCGATGAACATTTCGACGACTCCAGTTCATTGACTCTGAATCGCATGCAAGAGACACGAAGGAAATCTGTCCTTCACATATCCAAGAAACCCCAAGCACCGTCGGCAGCGGATCTGCATTACAACGGCCAAATACGCTTCAGTAGCGGCCCACGCTCCTTTGTCGAACCGACTCGGCCACTCGCCACCCTGCATACAGGCACCACGTGACACGTGACTGTCGCTGACACAGCTCGTACCCGAACTGAAGACCCAGAGAGCGCGCGCGCCGCAGTTAAATAGCCATCCGCCAAAAGTACGAAGCCAAGCAGGCATCGAAAATTGACTCAGACGATCGTGATGAGAATCGATGGAGACTGGCGCCTGCAGCGCACCAGCTCAGGATCTTTTCACGAAATGGGTGAAAATGACCAAACAAATAAGTAGGGAAAGCGTCTCTGATGTACACTTACCTGAAGAGGTGTAATGCCACTTCCTCGGACGAGAAATAAAAATCAAAAATTAGCTCCCAATACCCCAAACATTTCCCCCCAAGTCCCAAATTCCCAGAAAAGTGAATAAGCGAACGAAGTTCCATTTATCACTATTATCAGGACAATAACAAGTAATTAAATCGGGAATCTAAAACTTGACAATTTAGCAATCTACGAAAGAAAGATTAAATTTCAGTAAAATTAAAATCAAAATCATAATAAATCGCAAAATTAGCATAAATTAACATTCGCAAAGTAGAACCAATGATCCCAAAGAACATTCCGCGTGAGTACTATTTGGGAATCGTGAGTAATGACTAAGTATAATTCAATGCATTGTCACTACGTTACGAGAGTTAGCCGAAGCAGGTCATATATTTGAATGCTCGTACATGTAGGCGCGCTTAGATTGTTTTTGAGATTGCATAATTGAGGTCTATTATGATGCAGTAATACGATCTTCTGACTTCAAATACACTACTGGCCACTAAAATTGTTACACCAAGAAAGAATGCAGATGATAAACGGGTATTCATTGGACAAATATATTATACTAGAACTGACATGTGATTCCATTTTCACGCAATTTGGGTGCATAGATCCTGAGAAATCAGTACCCAGAACAACCAGCTCTGGCCGTAATAACGGCCCTGATACGCCTGGGCATTGAGTCAAACAGAGCTTCAAATTGCGTGTACAGGTACAGCTGTCCATGCAGCTTCAACATGATACCACAGTTCATCAAGAGTAGTGACTGGCGTATTGTGACGAGCCAGTTGCTCGGTCACCACTGATCAGACCTTTTCAATTGGTTAGAGATCTGGAGAATGTGCTGGCCAGGGCAGCAGTCGAACATTTTCTGTGTCCAGAAAGGCCTGTACAGCACCTGCACCTGCGGTCGTGCATTATCTTGCTGAAATGTAGGGTTTCGCAGGGATCGAATGAAGGGTAGAGCCACATGTCGTAACACATCTGAAATGCAACGTCCACTGTTCAAAGTGCCGTCAATGCGAACAAGAGGTGACCGAGACGTGTAACCAATGGCACCCCATACCATCACGTCGGGTGATACGCCAGTATGGCGATGACGAATACACGCTTCCAATGTGCGTTCACCGCGATGTCGCCAAACACGGATGCGACCATCATGATACTGTAAACAGAATCTGGATTCATCCGAAAAAATGACGATTTGACATTCGTGCACCCAGGTTCGTCGTTGAGTACACCATCGCAGGTGCTCCTGTCTGTGGTGCAGAGTCAGGGTTAACCGCAGCCACGGTCTCCGAGCTGATAGTCCATGCTGCTGCAAACGTCGTCGAACTGTTTGTGCAGATGATTGTTGTCTTGCAAACGTCCCCAACTGTTGACTCGGGGATCGAGACGTGGCTGTACGATCCGTTACAGCCATGCGGATAAGAGGCCTGTCATTTCGGCTGCTAGTGATACGAGGCCGTTGGTATCCAGCACGGCGTTCCGTATTACCCTCCTGAACCTACCAATTCCATATTCTGCTAACAGTCATTGGATCTCGACCAACGCGAGCAGCAATGTCTCGATACGATAAACCACAATCACGATAGGCTACAATCCGACCTTTATCAAAGTCGGAAAAGTGATGATACGCATTTCTCCTCCTTACACGAGGCATCACAACAACGTTTCCCTAGGCAACGCCGGTCAACTGCTGTTTGTGTATGAGGAATCGGCTGGAAACTTTCCTCGTGTCAGCATGTTGTAGGCGTCGCCACCGGCGCCAACCTTGTGTGAATGCTCTGAAAAGCTAATCATTTGCATATCACAGCATCTTCTTCCTGTCGGTTAAATTTCGCGTCTGTAGTACATCTTCGTGGTGTTGCAATTTTAATGGCCAGTAGTGTATTACGGCATTAGAATTCGAACGGAGGACTTTTACCTACTAGAATAAAGTGAACTTTTAACTAGATAATTGAACTAACCATTACTTAGACAGTGAATTAGGCAACGAACACTGATAGACAATTTTCATTTATAATAGCCAGTGGTTTATGGAACTTCAATAATAGGTCTGAAGCATATAATTTAAATTCCCCCAACACCTGGGAAAGTTTTCTTCTCAAGACTCAATTAGGAAGTGACTGATATTGTGCAATAAAACACCCTCTCGTGCCCAGTCGCGCATTTGTGATTTAAAATTCTATCAAATTATTGACATGAAACTCCCGAGTAATAATTACGCGCAGCGATAATATTTGGCTGTAGCGCTCGGTGCTTGTGTAGAAATAACAAGCCCACTGTTACGATTTCTTAGATACTTGAAATTACGACCAGCTTGTGGGGAATTTGTTGTGGCTGTGACTGTAGTGGTTTTATCATTAATATTTCATCATTAATCAGTTAAACATCGATTACGAACGATTAATTACGATTCTTGGTGAAGTAAATATCTTACGCACGTCGACATTTCGGTTCACCACTGTTATTTTGTGTAACGTCGTCTTCGTAACTTGATAAAGATCTCAACACTGTACCGACTGTCGCCGAGTTTTAGCCGAGGCCAAGAACAAATCAAACCAAATCATCGAGAACAAGAGACGTTATAGGGGGCAGCGTAAAACGTCGTTACCGAATTAAATTGAGAAAGATATAGTAAACGTACAAACTACAGATAACAGAAGAAGAATGACACAATATAAACAATGGGCTATATAGAATAGGAGAATGAGCTCACAGTAAAAAGAAGAAAATGCGTAAAAGTTTGGAATGAGGATCTAATGAAAGCTGTTAAATAAAAAGAGGATGCATGCAAACAACAGTTAAATAGCCCCTCAGCCGAGAAGAATTCGTACTTTAACGAGAGAAAAAGTATTGCTAAGTGTGTAATATGAAACACTGGGATAACTTTAATTCTAATATCAAGACTGGTTTTCACGAGAGACAGCAAATGACATTTAATGTTTTAAAAACTTTTAACACAACAGAAAAAGAGAACAGAGAAGTAGACAGTATTGAAGAAGGACGATGGGTAAATTATTACAAGGCATCATGGTATGATGGTACAGCACAAGAAACTGAAATAGAACCAATGGATCAGAAGCGATTAGATAAAATACAGTCAGACGAAATATCATCTGACTTAACATTACTTAAGAAAAGAAAAGCGACGGAAGAATAGGTATTATTGTTGAATTCCTAACATATGGAGATATGATGCTGCAACTACTGTTGTTACAGTTCTTAAAATAATTTTGAAAGACAAGGAGTACCTCCGAAGTCTACAGTGCTACCCAGTTTTTTAAAGAAAAAGGAGACAAAAGGCTATTTAGTAACTACAGAGGAATAAGTTTACCGGACTCAGCATATAAGATATATATGCAAAGACGTTAAACGCATGAGTTAAAAAAATAGCGGAAGCAGTATTGCACAAGGAACCAATGGGTTTCAGGAAATGAAGCTTCACGGCAGATACAGTTTTTATTTTACAACACGTAATACACAAACGCTGAGCATGTAGTAAATAAACACACGTCCATTGATTTTAGAAAAGCTTTTGACAACGTCATTAGGCAACATTCGGATGATGACGACAAATCGCGGAATCCGAAACAGCTAACAAATGCGATAAAATATTTATATCGGATGACTCATAGCTCTCAATGGGAAAATGACTAATGAGATATCCACTAACAAAGGAGAATGATAAGGCTGCAGCAGCACCCCAACTTCGCTCAACATTCGTGAAATAATGAACATATGGAAAACAGGATTTTAAAAAGGCACATACCTCTACAGGCGAATTCCTTTAAACGACTTACTATATGCTGACGATGCAGTGACCCTAGTAAATAAAGAATGGGAACTACAAAAAGGAATTTACTTACTGAAAGAAATAAAGGCGGAATTTGACATGGAGATCTCAACAGAAAAAAGTAAGACAATGGCCTTCATCGGGAAAGAACACGTTAGATCTAAAACAGCGATAGATCGTAAGATTTTAGAACAAGTAAACTACGCCAGTTACCTAGGATGTGAAATAACATATGGCTGCAACAAAGATATAAAAATTAAGCTTAGTAAATTTATCCAAATATGTGGAACAATTAGCAGAAATGAAATTACTAAGAAGAGTTAAAGGTTGGACAATGGAATATAGACTAAGGAAGAAGGCATATGAGAAAGAATAGTAGTTCCACATAGGGCATTATACGGTTATAAACCCCTGGAGAATTTCGCTGTGAAATCACGACCGACCCCTTTCTTTACGGGCAAGTAAAAAGACACGCTGAAAGGTCTCTGTTGGATTCCGTTCATGTTAATTTCTTAAATCTGTTGTCATTTACGGCACAAATTCCTCTTCTAAATTTACTGTGGCGTTTCTGACTATCTGGAAGGAGACTGAGTAGTGGAACGTGTTACTTTTACACATAAACAAGAACGATCTGACACTCTACTACACTTTAAAACACAGTTTATATGTAATTCATGTCACACAGTCTCATACGGAACCTACATCCGCTTTCTTTTATATACTGTATATGATAAGATACTGTCATCCCCCTTCACTTCTGTTGAGAGGATGAATGAGCAAATGTATTTCTAGTTGCATGCTGGGTGATGGCAGACAAGCCTGTCTGCTAGAGAACAGTAGGACCAACGTCGGAAAACGTAGCTACGCTTTCTAAAACCAAAGAGGTTTCTATCCTTAGTATGGACCTGTCCGTCCCTTGTCATGTTGGTACAGGAAGCTGCCTCTCTGGTCAGTTCCGTTTTGTATACGGAAGCACGCTTGGTAGGAGCCCAGGTCAGTCTGTCCGCGGCGAGCGTCTGAAGATCTCCGGCTAAGCGCGTGTCTGCTAAGTCTGTAGGACAATGGATTTCTTAAGTTCAGCCTAACTGAAATTTAATCACCTTTATTTTAGGTTTAGCTCTAACATATCTAATGTTATCTTAAATTGCAACGCAGTGTAATTCGAGTGTGAAGTTCAGAATATATTCCGATAGTTGCTTTGTCACTACTTTGTGAGTAAAGTGGAACCACGTGTTGATCAGTAACTCTAAATAAGTTCATCAATCTTAAATGCGAATGTGCGTGAGATTATAACGTCTCGTCTTGACAATATTTTTCAATATAGCAACTTTTCTTTATGTTCAACCCACGTGGGGTGTACTTTGTGAGACCAGTACCACGTGCTTATACAGTTGTTTGACCCATCAGGTTAATAGTAAGGCGATAGCAACCAGTTCGAGGTTTTTCTTTAGTAAATTGCGTTTCGATGTAACTTATTTTAATTATCAAAATTATTGTGGAGTTACACTCTTTGTGTAAACCAAGTTGACCACGTGAAGCATGTGGTGTAAGCATCAAATAGCCCTCAGCTATTCTTTTCGGGAAGATTTCACAGAGAGTTAGTATGAATTTAGTATACCAGTGTGTGGTAATTTCATGACGGACAGGATTGCGCTACGAACGTAACTTCTTTGGGTGAAAATTGAATCGGTTGGTTGTGGTTAATTTCCTCTTGCATATGTTTCAAAGCTCTTCGTGTGATATTTTATGAATGCAGTGTTGTATGCAGTCTCCTAATCTTGGCTCCAAATTTGATGTGTTCCGTAAGATTACAAACTCACATTTTCACAGTCCTAAATAAGGCACCAGCTTAGTTATGACTCACGTTTAATATGCTGAAATTTCAATGATCAATGTTAAAATAAATTTCCAAATATAAACTGATTTATTTCTTTATATATATATATATATCACCGGTTGTCGTATGACTATTACAAGATTATAATTAATGTTAGTCTGGTTGGGAATTTGGTAAGCTAGACCGAACACAGGTGAAACAGTTGCTCAGTAATGCAAGGTTAACTTCCCCAGACAGCTCACAGCTTTTAACCCGCTTTTATTGTCTATCAGCACCGCTTTCATAGCAAATCAATGCAACAACATTACAACGCTTACAACTGGAGTATTCGTGAAATAATTGCAACTGTTGCTCTGGTATCAGACATGTGGATTCCTCTACTTTAGCTTTTACTGCTTGGCAAGACTCTATGGTACCAAGATTCTTTCCACTGTGATGGTTGTAATCTCGCCCCACAAAACACTGCTGCATGTGCAGTATCTTTGGCAGGGTACACTTTACTTTAGCATTGTGACAATATTTGCCATGTACAGCTTTAGCGCGCAGGAATTATAGCTACACTCTTACTTCTCCTTTATTTAAACCGCAGATCCCTTGAGAGAGGTCCACATAGGCATTCCTTTCTCTCAAAAACTCCCAACCCAGAATACAATCGACTCTCAATCCCTTTACGACTAGGAACGTGCAATTAAATGCTCCGTTTCCCATAAATACGTCCACCTGTACCTGGATTGTCACTACCTGTGCTTGGGCAACAATGGCACCTGACACTTTGCAGTTCTGAATTGGCAACACAGGCACTCTACGGAATTGGCACAACTTCCTACAGAAATCATAACTCATCACATTTACAGTGACTCCTGTATCAATTGTGATATTAACAGGTATACTAATAACTTTAGCTTGAACCACAGCCCGTATCAACTCACTGTCTACCTGGTTGCATCTCTTATTCTCAGATGAAAGTTCCTCCATCATTCCAACACCATCGTTCTATCTTAACCTATTGACTACATCCTATTTCTCCTTACTCTGTTGTGAGCTCTCCCTCCGTCCCTCGGCCAACAACGGAGAGCTAATTGCGGCCGTCCTTAGTTTGTCGAATCAGTTGATGTAGGACGATTATCATTCGTCACATCAACGATTCTCACACTATGATTCTGGTTCTGACAAGCCGGGTTGTTTGAAGTATCTGCCTGACCAAATGGTTCTGAGCACTATGGGACTTAACTACTGTGGTCATCAGTCCCCTAGAACTTAGAACTACTTAAACCTAACTAATCTAAGGACATCACACACATCCATGCCCGAGGCAGGATTCGAACCCGCGACCGTAGCAGTCGCGCGGTTCCGGACTGCGCTGCCTGACCATGTTCGCTCCTATTATTATTATTATTATTATTATTGTTTGCGTATCTTTCGGGGTTATTCTGATTATCCTGCCTCGGATACGATCGCATTGCAAACCTATTCTTTCCTTGGGACCGTGCGTCTCGCATTGGCGGATGATTGACACCTCCTGGGCCAAACCTTTCCTCATATCTTCGTTTTCGTCTCTATGGAGGTGAACTATTTTCCCAAGCCTGCCTATTGGTATTAGCTTTGTCATCGTTCGGATGTTAAATGACTGATTTCCATTCATAGGTTTACCATTGTGGTTTTGCCCATTAGAACAATTACCACAATTATCCCAATTATTTTGCCTATTATTATTGTTCTTGTCTTTACATTCTTAACCATTTCCATTGCTGTTTTGCAACTTTAAGTTTTCCTGGATTGGCTCTATCGAATTCTCCAAATCATTGTCTGGTACATGGATTAGTTTTCTCTAATATTGGGTGGAAGTCTGGATTTTAATAATCTAATCACATTAATATTTGAGATCGGTTCGTCCCAATATCGCGTTTCGTCAATATATTTTTCGTAATATTTCCTTAACCTTCCTTGTTTGCGACTACATGCCTCTGGACTGTATATTTCCTTTCTAAGTCTTTCTTGGATACAGGGTGACCAGTATTTATTTAGAAATGCTTTCTCAAACTGTTCACAGTTATAGCTAGTTTCGGCTGCATCTGTTGCCCATAGAGCAGAATCTCCTACTATGTGCGAAACAATAAACTGTATCTTTTCTTTCTCGGTCCATGCTCTGGGCAGTATATTTCGAGAGCTTTTTATGAAAATTACCGGGTGAATGTTTTTCTTATCGGTTGAGAATGTTTGAAACTGGCGGTGTTTGATTAAACTCTCCTCCATCCTTATTGAAGATACAATAGGCACTGCCCCCTCACCATTCAATAATTCACTGCTAGGGCTACGCGTTCCTGCCCGTACCCGACAAAGTGTGTTATAGGTGGCAGCGAACTGTGGATTATCATGTGAAACATGAGAAGCAGGTATGTCATTGTCCTCCCTTCTCATGTCGCTTACCCTTTCCTGTTGTGTCCGATTAATCGGACCAGTCGAGTGAACTGCGCGAATAGCCCGTGTCACTTCTGTCTGTATTTTCTCGTCTATTTGTTTCTCTTCGTCATCGATCCATTTTTCTACTTTGTCTGCGACCTTTTTAGTGTGTCCCGCTAAGCAATTCTGTATTTTTTTCTTCATTCCCTGTTTCTATGTTTTCTACTCTTTCTGTTATGTTTTGAATATCTGCTTTCATACTATTTTGGTCTATCTGCAGATTTCGTACATCTGTCGTTGGACTGGCTATCAAATTGGTAATTCTTGGCATGCTTGTTTTAAGCTAGCGATGTCTGCCTTCACGACTTTGAAACTTTTCAGTTGTTTGCATATTCTATTTTCCCTTTCCTTTCCCCTTTTCTCTCTCACTATTTCTCTATCCTCCAGCTTTCTCCACATTTATAGCTGTACTCTCTCCCTCTCTCTTTCTAACTGTATTCTTTCCCTCTCTTTATCTCTCTCCTCCTGTTGCTTTTAGAACTGACCTAATTTCATCAAGATAGCAGTCACGGCGTCGTAACCCTGCGCACGTAAGTGTTGGCTTAGTTGCGGGCGCGGCAGTTTCACCCGTAACAGTTGGCAACACACTGCCAGCAGCGCTACGCTTTCTCTCTGCGTTCTGATGTGCAGTTTCTGTGTCATAATTCGTAATATTGTCTTGCATATTTCTATGCGAGGTAGATCCCATGGGGATTTCCTCTACTTCGTTATCACTATACTCTCGTGAATCTGTTTCTACATCGACCTTTCTTCTATTCTTGCTACGTAATCTCATGGATTCTGAACGAAACATTGTTTTAGCACAAGTATCTTCACACGGTAATCACAAAATAATAATAATACAATCTACAATTTCTAATTCTGCACAAAATCTACAAGATGCAACGAACGAAAAAAGCCTGCACGGTAGCTCATCGTGTTCGGTCAGAGGACTAGCTGCCCTCTGTAATAAAAAAAAGTGAGTGAATGGATCAATAACGAACTTAACGGGCGTCATGGGACGTCTGCCACGAACAGTTGCACCGAATTCTAACGAACAAAATGAGATTAAAAAAAGAAGTTGGTAGAGCACCTTCCCGCGAAAGGAAAAGGTCCTGAGTTCTAGTCTCGGTCCGGCACACCGTTTTAATCTGCCCATTACACAGCACAGAGTCGCTTTTTCCTCTTTTCTCGCTCAATGAATGCATTACTTGTCAGACGAGAACAACAACGAAGTGATTTTTGGAGCCGAACGTTTCCTTGGACAATTATTTTCTGTTTACTTGTGTCTACAGTTCTGCACTATTTTAGAAAGGACGACGTCTTCCGTTTGTACTGTTATAGAATGATTTTATTAAATTGGCTCTGGGCATGGAAGGCTACGAGCTTTAAATCTCTGGATGTCGTGATTTCAATCGTTACACTAGTACTTCATTCGAAGACTTGATTTGTTATCGTCTGCCGTCAGACGAATTATGCAGGAGGCAAGTTGTCTCAGCAGGCAGCCGTAAATGTGGAATTTAGGTTCCAGAGACGAAATGTAGCATGCCGAACGGGTAACTGGAATCGACGACTTCGACCAAGATATTGCGTGTAAGAAAATTGACGAATTTCATGAAAGATCTGAGTTCCTCACAGCAGCGAAATTGTACATTATGCATGAAGATAGTGGATTTGAAGCAAGTGCAAGGTCAATCCAAAAAATATTGAACAACATCGGATTCAAATATGTAAAACATTTTTAGTGGAGCGAAGCGATGTTGTTGCTCCTAAGATGCCGTTTTTAAGAAGAATGCCTGGACGCAGGTCAAAAGGCACGTCAACTATTCCTTGGTCCAGATTTGGATAAACAAAACCACACTAAAATTTTTATTTTGAAAACAACAGAGACAACAAGGCTTGAAAGTTCCAGTGGGAGAAGGAGGGCGTCTTGTAATACGAGGTGCATTCAAGTTCTAAGGCCTCCGATTTTTTTTCTCCGGACTGGAAAGAGATAGAAACATGCGCATTGTTTTAAAATGAGGCTGCGTTCATTGTCAATACGTCCCAGAGATGGCAGCACCGTACAGCAGATGGAATTTTACCGCCAGCGGCGAGAATGAGAAGTGTTTTAATACTTAAAATGGCGACGTTTTCCTTACTTGAACAGCGTGAAATCATTCGTTTTCTGAATTTGCGTGGAGTGAAACCAATTGAAATTCATCGGCAGTTGAAGGAGACATGTGGTGATGGAGTTATGGATGTGTTGAAAGTGCGTTCGTGGGTGCGACAGTGTAATGAAGGCAGAACATCGTGTGACAACAAACCGAAACAACCTCGGGCTCGCACAAGCCGGTCTGACGACATGATCGACTGTTGAACAGATCGCCTCTAGAGTTGGCATTTCAATGGGTTCTGTGCACACAATCCTGCATGACGACCTGAAAATGCGAAAAGTGTCATCCAGGTGGGTGCCACGAATGCTGACAGACGCCACATGGCTGCCCGTGTGGCATGTTGCCAAGCAATGTTGATGCGCAACGACAGCATGAATGGGACTTTCTTTTCGTCGGTTGTGACAATGGATGAGACGTGGATGCCATTTTTCAATCCAGAAACAATGTGCCAGTGAGCTCAATGGAAGCACACAGATTCACCGCCACCAAACAAATTTCGGGTAACCGCCAGTGCTGAAAAAATGAAGGTGTCCATGTTCTGGGACAGCGAGGGCGTAATCCTTACCCATTGCGTTCCAAAGGGCACTACGGTAACAGGTGCATCCTACGAAAATGCTTTGAAGAACAAATTCCTTCCTGCATTGCAACAAAAACGTCCGGGAAGGGCTGCGCATGTGCTGTTTCACCGAGACAACGCACCCGCACATCGAGCTAACGTTACGCAACAGTTTCTTCGTGATAACAACTTTGAAGTGATTCCTCATGCTCCCTACTTACCTGACCTGGCTCCTAGTGACGTTTGGCTTTTTCCAACAATGAAAGACACTCTCCGCGGCCTCACATTCAACAGCCGTGCTGCTATTGCCTCAGCGATTTTCCAGTGGTCAAAACAGACTCCTAAAGAAGCCTTCGCCGCTGCCATGGAATCATGGCGTCAGCGTTGTGCAAAATGTGTATGTCCGCAGGGCGATTACGTCGAGAAGTAACGCCAGTTTCATCGATTTCGGGTGAGTAGTTAATTAGAAAAAAAAATCGGAGGCCTTAGAACTTGAATGCACCTCGTATGTCACACCGGTTCCGCTGATGCCGGATTTGTGCCTCAGAATAAACTTATGCGGATCAAAATCGAAAATCAACTCTAACATTCCAAAATAAAAGGAGAAACATTTCAGTACCAGCTATTATCTTATATGCATCCAGGCTATGTCATTGTTATGGACTATGGAAAATATTATTCTCGACAGGCTCCCACTACAAAGACAAAGAAAAGTGAGATTCTTTTATGGGTCCGAAGTAATAGGATACGACATATTGAAATGTAAACAAGAGCAGAACTGTTGGAGCTCGTTAAGATTTCAAAAGGCAGCGGTAAAAAATACAAAACTGATTCCATAGCTCTTCAGCATGGTGACAGAATGTTACGATCACCCCCTTATCACTCGCATTACAGTCCAGTAGTAATGGTGTGTTCGCAAGTGAAGAGATGTGTGGCAGACAAAAATACTACGTTGACAGTAACCGACACTGAAAGACTGATACATGAAGCAACAGACAAAATTACCGTTGCTGATTGGGAAACTGCTTACGTCACACTGGCGAACTACGAGAACAAGATTACTGGAAAGAAATTGTTAGAGACTAAATAATGGATGAACTGATTGTCAGTCTTATTATGACATCTACTTATAAAGGCAGTGACAGTTAAACGTCTGACTAAAATGGTATGTAAATAGAACGTAAATTTAGTTTGGAATTTTTATGAAACATGTACATTATTGTCAAGTTATCTTCGCTGTAGAATATAGTTCAGAGTATTTCAGAGCATAATCTGTTGTGTGACAGAAATTTTTATTTTAATTATCTCGCTATTCTGACTGCCGTAAAATATAGTTAAAATGCTGTTGATATTGGTATTGCTATTTCAGAATTGAGTCTTCCGTTGTTTTGTTATAAAGTAAGAGACCAACAAAAGGTGTAACCTGTTCCCTAAGGTGTAATTTATTGTAGAATCAACCCTGCAGTGCGAGAATTTGTATCAATGGTTTTTCTTCATGTCATTAACGCTGGGGAAGTTTGAATACACTCTCCATTCTCTAATATGTGTCTCATATTTGATATGTATACTTAATTAAATTATGACGAAACTACTTCTAGCCTTCAATGAACCAGACCGTAACGAAGTAGGTTAAACGTCGGCTATTGCAGCTGTCTGTAACGTAGCTGAACTCTGTGCACTGTCAGCTCAGCTGATAACGCAGCCGCCCGCTATGGAAGAGCGGTTCTAGGCACTTCAGTCCGGAACCGCGCGACCGCAATGGTCCCAGGTTCGAATCCTGGGGCATGGATGTGTGTGATGTCCTTAGGTTAGTTAGGTTTAAGTAAACTACTGGCCATTAAAATTGCTACACCACGAAGATGACGTGCTACAGACGGGAAATTTAACCGACAGGAAGAAGATGCTGTGACATGCAAATGATTAGCTTTTCAGAGCATTCACACAAGGCTGGCGCCGGTGGCGACACCTACAACGTGCTGACGTGAGGAAAGTTTCCAACCAATTTCTCATACACAAACAGCAGCTGACCGGCGTTGCCTGGTGAAACGTTGTTGTGATTCCTCGTGTAAGGAGGAGAAATGCGTACCAGCACGTTTCCGACTTTGATAAAGGTTGGATTGAAGCCTATCGCGATTGCAGTTTTTCGTATCGCGACATTGCTGCTCGCGTTGGTCAAGATCCAATATGAAATCGGTGGGTTCAGGAGGGTAATACGGAACGCCGTGCTGGATCCCAACGGCCTCGTATCACTAGCAGTCGAGATGACAGGCATCTTATCCGCATGGCTGTAACACATCGTGCAGCCACGTCTCGATTCCTGAGTCAACAGATGGGGATGTTTGCAAGACAACAACCATCTGCACAAACATTGCGACGACGTTTGCAGCAGCATGGACTATCTGCTCGGAGACCATGGCTACCGTTGACGCTGCATCACAGACAGGAGCGCCTGCGATGGTGTACTCAACGACGAACCTGGGTGCACAAATGGCAAAACGTCATTTTTTCGGATGAATCCAGGTTCTGTTTACAGCATACGTGCTTGGCGACATTGCGGTGAACGCACATTGAAAGCGTGTATTCGTCATCGCCATACTGGCGTATCACCTGGTGTGATGGTCTCAGTCACCTCTTGTTCGCATTGACGGCACTTTGAACAGTGAACGTTACATTTCAGGTGTGTTACGACCCGTTGCTCTACCCTTCATTCGATCCCTGCGAAACGCTACATTTCAGGAGGATAATGCACGACCGCATGTTGCAGGTCCTGTACGGGCATTCTGGATACAGAAAATGTTCGACTGCTGCCCTGGCCAGCACATTCTCCAGATCTCTCACCAATTAAAAACGTCTGGTCAATGGTGGCAGAGCAACTGGCTCGTCACAATACGCCAGTCACTACTCTTGATGAACTGTGGCATCGTGTTGAAGCTGCATGGGCAACTGTACCTGTACACGCCGTCCAAGCTCTGTTTGACCCAATGCCCAGCCGTATCAAGGCCGTTATTATGGCCAGAGGTGGTTGTTCGGGGTACTGATGTCTCTTGATCTGTGCATCCAAATTGCGTGAAAATGTAGCCACATGTCAGTTCTAGTATAATATATTTGTCCAATGAATACCCGTTTACCATCTGCATTTCTTCTTGGTGTAACAATTTTAATGACCAGTAGTGTAGTACTAAGTTCTAGGGGACTGATGACCTCAGATGATATGTCCTATAGTGTTCAGAGTCATTTGCACCATTTTGATAACGCAGAATTCCTGGCGAGCTGCGCGGCCAGAGGCCATTAACGCCGTCGCCGACTATAGCCGAAATACACATTGCCACGACCAAGGCGTCTGCAAGGTCTTCGATCATTGGGAAGAACTTACCGCGTTGAAGGGTGGATATGAAGACAAGGGCCAACCTCAAAGCCTAGTTTAATGTGTGGGTGGAGAGGTCTTGTTGCGTGTTGGTAGCATGCTGAAGTACGAAAGAACCCTGGTGCTGTATGAAGTGTATGAGGGGGCAATAAACGCTGGCGCCGGAAGCAACCGACGGGAGCCGAACGAGTCCGAAGCTGCCGGTGCCAGCGGCCCGGGCAGCGAGCAGCTCCGAGCGCAAGGCGGACCGCAGTGCCGTGCGTGGCGATGGCTGCAGATTGCGGCTCCACCGCGGCGGCTTAATCAGCGTGGGCGGACGGCTGCCCGCTGACGTGACGTGGCCAGCCACGCCCCCCACAACGGTGCACACCGTGCCACACCAAAGCCACGGCAGCACGCGGGACTGCGTGCACGAGTCCAGCACTACACGATACGTCTGTCTCCAGTCACAAATTCTGATATCATGCTAGGCAGGAAGCTGAAGTTATGTCTGTATCTACTTATATATTCCGGAAGACACCATATGGTGTTTGAGCGTACTTTTCTGCAGCTCTCTAATCCCGACCCTTAACCTTTACGGTCACGAATTGTGCGATGGAAATTGTTTCGTGAGACATATTGTAAGTGGGCTGCTTAGGTTTTCTTATTGGTAACGCCACGTAGCGCTCTGTATGAAAATCACTGGCTGTGCTGTGTGCAGTTGTTGTCTGCCATTGTAGTGTTGGGCAGTTTGAGGTGTGCCGCCAGCTGTGGTGGTTGTGGTGAGAGAGATGGCGGAATTTTGAGAGCGGACGATCTGGACGTGTGTCCATCAGAAAGAGTAAATTTGTAATATTGGATATCATGGACTGATATATATATTATCATTTTTGAACACTATTGTGGTAAATACATTGTTTGTTCTCTATCAAAATCTTCCATTTGCTAACTATGCCTATCAGTAGTTAGTGCCTTCAGTAGTTTGAATCTTTTATTTAGCTGGCAGTAGTGGCGCTCGCTGTATTGCAGTAGTTCCAGTAACGAAGATTTTTGTGAGGTAAGTGATTTGTGAAAAGTAAAAAAAAGGGGACGTTTCAATATATAGCAGGAGGCAATACGTTGACTGATCCTTTTGGTAGCGCATATTTTCTGAATTTTTAAGTAAACCACATCGTCATATACGAGGCGTGTTTTTTAAGTAAGTACCGTTTTGAAATTAAAAAAAGACGTGCTAAGATATCTCACTAATTTTATTTTTACATGAAAGCCTGTACCTTAATCTACTTTTCTACGTAATTTCCGTCAATATTGAGGCACTTGTCATAACGTTCTACTAGTTTTTGGATACCCTCCTCATAGAAGTCTGCCGCCTGACTTGTTAACCACTGCGTCACCACTGTTTTGACTTCGTCATCGTCTTGAAGACGCTAACCGCCCAAGTGTTTCTTCAAGTTTCTTCAGATGGTAGTCACTGGGCGCAAGATCGGGGCTGTACGGAGGATGATCTAGAGTTTCCCATCGAAACGATGTGATGAGATCTTTGTTCTGATTCGCCACGTGCGGACGGGCATTGTCTTGCAGCAAAACGATGCCCTTGCTCAATTTCCATGGACTGTTGCTTTGATTCTGCTGTGACGTAGGCCACCCATGTTTCATCGCCCGGAACAATCTGGCTTAAGAAATCATCAGCGTCGTTGTGGTACCGCTCAAGGAAAGTCAATGCACTGTCTAAACGTTTCGTTTTGTGCACATCCGTCAACATTTTCGGTACCCAACGTGCGCACAAATTTCGGTGATTCAAGTGGTCGGTCACATACAAAACACTATGAGAAACATTAGGAAAGTCATCGCGCAAAGAGGAAATCGTAAAGCGTCTGTTTTCTCTCACCTTATTGTCCACTTCCTGCACCAAACTTTCATTAACGACCGAAGGACGCGGCCATCCTGATTTAGGTTTTCCGTGATTTGCCTAAATCGCTCCAGGCAAATGCCGGGATGGTTCCTTTCAAAGGGCACGGCCGACTTCCTTCCCCGTCCGTCCCTAATCCTATGAGACCGATGACCTCGCTGTCTGGTCTCCTTCCCCAAAACAACCAACCAACCAACCAACCGAAGGACGTCCACTCCGTTGTTCATCATGCACATTTGTGCGGCCCCTTTAAATGCTCTCACCCACTTTCTTACCATTCCATCACTCATAATGTTTTATCCGTAAACTGCACAGATCTCACGATGAATATCGAACGCTTTTAGGCCTGTAGCACTAAGAAATCTTACAACAGCCCGTCAGCCCGTACTTCACAGTTGGCGGGACTCAAGATAATCGGAGGCATCTTAAACACACAGTACAGAACGTAAACAAGGAAGAATCAGACTGTAATAGCGTCAGTACGTAGATTAAGGTACAGGCTTTCATGTAAAAATAAAATTATTGAGATATCTTAGCACATCTTTTTTTACTTTCAAAACGGTACTTACTTAAAAAACACGCCTCGTAAAACATCTCTGTTGTAGCATTTGCCAGTGGAGGTAGATGGGCCATATCCATGATGTTTTCGTGCTTAGTAAATTTACCTGTGACGAAACTCGCTGCTCTTCTTTGGATCTTCTCTGCTTGCGTTATGAATATTATGTAGTACGGGTTTAGAACTGTCCACTAATATACAGCAACAAACGAAAATTTTGCAAGTTTGCGTTTATCTTGCCACAACAGAGTATAAACATGTAATACTCAAGTGGAAATAATGCAGAGAATACTGAATGCAACCAACTACTACATACTTAACGGTAGACAAATATGTTCTTCGTTTTTTGCAACTTAATGGATTTGCACACACATTCCGACAACTGGTTAATGTGCTCAGTCTGGAGTTTGACCACATGTGGCAGCAGTAGAGGCCTGATGACGACGAGAGACGCTGTGAATGATGTCATCATATTGAGGCAATAACGCCCACGCTTCCTGCAGAGCTGCGCGCAAGTCTTGGAAAGTGGTTGACGGATGCTGAGGTGATGCAAGAGAGAGGGAGCAGGCATTATGATCTGCTTCCAAGAAAACATCAGCCACCCGTGCTGTATGAGGTCGAGCACTATTGTCCATCACTACGGAGTCCGAGCCCACAGAACAAGTGCGCATGCGGTCTCAAGATCTCGACACGGTACCTGACAGTTAAACTTTGCTGATTCACCCGCCGTACAATTTCATGAAGAGATATTACAGTGATCAACGTAATCCCCGCCCACGCCATTAGGGATCCTCATCGATATCGGTCTCTTTCCGCAATCTTGTTCTGTTTTCCCTCCAATTGCGAATCCGTCGAGAATTACTCTCCAGACCAAATCGAGACCCATCTGTGAGAACAAAATAGGCCTAGTATTCGACCGTCCAGGAAGCATCTTGACGACTCCAGTCTACATGTTCAAAAAAAATGGTTCAAATGGCTCTGAGCACTATGGGACTTAACTTATGAGGTCATCAGTCCCCTAGAACTTAGAACTACTTAAACCTAACTAACCTAAGGACATCACACACATCCATGCCCGAGGCAGGATTAGAACCTGCGACCGTAGCGGTCGCGAGATTCCAGACTGAAGCGCCTAGAACCGCTCAGCCACTCTGGCCGGCTACATGTTCCCTTCATCTACATCTACCTCTGCATGATTACTCTGCAATTCACATTTAAGTGCTTGGCAGAGGGTTCATCGAACCACAATCATACTATCTCGCTACCATTCCACTCCCGAACAGCGCGCGGGAAAAACGAACACGTAAACCTTTCTGTTCGAGCTCTGATTTCTCTTATTTTATTTTGATAATCATTCCTACCTATGTAGGTTGGGCTCAACAAAATAATTTCGCATTCGGAAGAGAAAGTTGGTGACTGGAATTTCGTAAATAGATCTCGCCGCGACGAAAAAGTCTTTGCTTTAATGACTTCCATCCCAACTCGTGTATCATATCTGCCACACTCTCTCCCCTATTACGTGATAATACAAAAAGAGCTGCCCTTTTTTGCACCCTTTTGATGTTCAAAAAAATGGTTCAAATGGCTCTGAGCACTATGGGACTTAACATCTACGGTCATCAGTCTCCTAGAACTTAGAACTACTTAAACCTAACTAACCTAAGGACAGCACACAACACCGAGCCATCACCAGGCAGAGAAAATCCCTGACCCCACCGGGAATCGACCGCGGGAACCCGGGCGTGGGAAGCGAGAATGCTACCGCACGACCACGAGCTGCGGACCTTTTCGATGTCCTCCGTCAATCCCACCTGGTAAGGATCCCACACCGCGCAGCAATATTCTAACAGAGGACGAACGAGTGTAGTGTAAGCTGTCTCTTTAGTGGACTTGTTGCATCTTCTAAGTGTCCTGCCAATGAAACGCAACCTTTGGCTCGCCTTCTCCACAATATTATCCATGTGGTCTTTCCAACTGAAGTTATTCATAATTTTAACACCCAGGTACTTAGTTGAACTGACAGCCTTGAGAATTGTACTATTTATCGAGTAATCGAATTCCAACGAATTTCTTTTGGAACTCATGTGGATCACCTCACACTTTTCGTTATTTAGCGTCAACTGCCACCTGCCACATCATACAGCAATCTTTTCTAAGTCGCTTCTGTGAATGCGCGTCAGAGGTACACATACAGCACGTCTCCAACAGTAAAGGCCACTCTGCCAAAACCTTCCCTACACCGTTAACCTCGATACGACACGTCCAGGGGATGCTGTGAGGTCAGATGCCAGTTGCCGTGCAGCACTAAGGCGGTACAGTCGTGAGCTTACAGCCAAATAACGGTCCTACCTTTCTGATGTCGCACGTGGTCGGCCCTGCCTTGCTCTTCGAGATACATCCGAGAAACGAGAGAACGATTCACATCAAACTGCCGAGCCACATCAGTTTGCAACTGTCCTGCTTCCATTCTTCCTTTTGATCTTCAACCGGAGAGAGTCTGGTTGGCGTCTTCTCTTTGCTGTACTGCACCGTCTATGACCGTGTGTACAGCGATTGTGGATGTGGGACTACCCGGAAAACACTACCCTGTTTGGTAGGTGCCCTGACATCATCGCCGGCCGCTTGGCCGAACGGTTCTAGGCGCTTCAGTCCGGAACCACGTTGGTGCTACGGTCGCACGTTCCAATACGGCCGCGGGCATGGATGTGTGTGATGTCCTTAGGTTAGCTAGGTTTAAGAAGTTCTTAGTCTAGGGGACTGATGACCTCAGATGTTAAGTCCCATAGTGCTTAGAGCTATCTGATGTCATCGTTGGCGTGGTTGTCCGTTGACCAGAGTGCCGTCTTCTGTGCAGAACTCGAGCTTATGGACGTCTGTTGATAGTTTGTATGATAATATCGTTGATTTGAAAAGAGCGGTTTGTTGCTTTGATTTTGGACACCAGTATATTCAAGTATCAGTGGAACAAGTGATTTCTATATATACAGGCGTTAAGGGTACGGGGAAAGACACTATGAATTTTGGCAGATTAATACAGTGACGAAAAAAATAATCGCAACCTAGAAACAGTTAATGTAGAGGAATGAAATTTCGGCAATATGTTTTTCTAGGTAAAATAATTAAGTAAATAACACTGCAAGTTCACATGTTAATGTAACCGCGAGATAAGCCTTTGTAAATGTGAAATGTTGGTACCTTAGCCTCTAGAACGGAAAGCAAGCAAAAGTACATTCATTGTGTTGTGCAGGTGCTAGATGTCAGCTTGTGGGATAACGACCTGTTGCACATAGTCGGGATATACAGGGACAGTTGATGCTGTTTGTGGATGACGCTGGAGTTGTCGCCCCATGATGTCCCGTTTGTTCTCGATTGGAGACAGATCTGGTGGTCGAGTAGGCCTGGGAAGCATGTAGACACCATGTAGAGCATGATGAGTTACAACAGCGATATGTGGGAGGACGTTATCCTACTGGAAAACACTCTTTGGAATTCTGTTGATGAACAGCAGCACAACAGGACGAATCACCAGATTGACGTACCAATTTGCGGTCAGGTTTTGTGGTATAGCCACGACAGTGCTGCTGCTGTCATACGAAATCGCAACCCAGACCGTTACCGTAAGCGTGGGTCCAGTGTCTCTAGCATGCAGACAGATTGGCTGCTTGCTCTCAAATGGCCTCCTTCTACACAAAACACATAATTTTCACTAGCACCGAAGCAGAAGCAGCTTTCCTCAGGAAATACAACAGACCTCCAGGCTGCTCTCCAATGAGCTCTCGCTGGACACCACTGAAGTCGCGAATGACGGTGATTCGGGGACAGCGTAGAGCACGTAACAGGACATCTGACTCGGAGCTATTTTTGAAATAACCGATTTGTAACTGTTCGTTGTGTCACTGTGGTGTCAACTTCTGCTCAGGTTGCCACATCAGATGCAGTACTATGAGCTAGAAACACACGTTGGATAAGGTCATCCCTCTCGGTGGAGCCGCATGGCCGTCTGGAGTCCAGTCTTCTAGCGACCGTACATTCCCGTGACCACCGCTGCTAGTAACAGTGTACTGGGGCTACATTCCTACCAGGTCGTTCTGCAGTACCGCAGAAGAAACATCCTGCTTCTCGTATTACACGACCTCGTTCAAACTCAGTGAGGTGTTGATAATTGCGTCTGTGTCACCTTAAAGACACTCTTGACTAACATCAACACACCACGTCCAGTCTCAATGGAAACTAACGTTACAGCGTATATTTAAAGCAAACTTCCCTTACATCATCACAGTGGCGCTACTACTGCCACTCTTACGGACCTGGGTCAAAACATGGATAGACATCAGCTGTCAGTTGTAGTAACACCTCTACCAACTTTCATTTACGTCACACAACAGATGATAAACGGGTATTCATTGGGCAAATATATTATACTAGAACTGACATGTGATTACATTTTCACACAATTTGGGTGCATAGATCCTGAGAAACCAGTACCCAGACCAACCATCTCTGGCCGTAATAACGGCCCTGATGCGCCTGGACATCGACTCAAACAGAGCTTGGATGGCGTGTACAGGTACAGCTGCCCATGCAGCTCAAAACACGATACCACAGTTCATCAAGAGTAGTGACTGGCGTATTGTGACGAGCCAGTTGGCTCTGAGCACTATGGGACTTAACATCTGAGGTCATCAGTCCCCTAGAACTTAGAACTACTTAAACCTAACTAACCTAACGACATCACACACATCCATGCCCAAGGCAGGATTCGAACCTGCGACCGTAGCGGTCGCGCGGTTCCAGACTGAAGCGCCCAGAACCGCTCGGCCACAACGGTCGGCTGACGAGCCAGTTGCTCGGACACCATTGACCAGACGTTTTCAATTGGTGGGAGATCTGGAGAATGTGCTGGCCAGGGTAGCAGTCGAACATTTTCTGTATCCAGAAAGGCATTATCGTGCTCAAATGTAGGGTATTGCAGGGATCGAATGGAGGGTAGAACCACGGGTAGTAACACATCTGAAATGTAACGTCCACTGTTCAAACTATCGTCAATGCGAACAAGAGGTAACAGAGACGTGTAACCATTGGTACTCCATACCATTACGCCACTGATACGTCAGTATGGCGATGACGAATACACTCATCCAATGTGCGTTCGGCGCGATGTCACCAAACACGGATGTGACCATCATGATGCTGTAAACAGAACCTGGATTCATCCGAAAAAATGACGTTTTGCCATTCGTGCACCCAGGTTTGTCGTTGAGTACACCATCCCAGGCGCTCCTGTATGTGATGCACCGTCAAGGGTAACCGCAGCCGTGCTCTCCTAGCTGATAGTCCATGCTGCTGCAAACGTCGTCGAACTGTTCGTGCAGATGGTTGTTGTCTTGCAAACGTCCCGATCTGTTGACTCAGGGATCGAGACGTGGCTGCACGATCCGTTACAGCCATGCGGGTAAGATGCCTATCATCTCGACTGCTAGTGATACGAGGCCGCTGGGATCCAGCACGGCGTTCCGTATTACCCTCCTGAACCCACCGATTCCATATTCTGCTAACAGTCACTGGATTTCGGTCAACGCGAGTAGCAATATAGCGATACGATAAACCGCAATCGGTATAGGCTACAATCCGACCTTTATCAAAGTAGGAAAAGTGATGGTACGCATTTCTCCTCCTTAGACGAGGCACCACAACAACGTTTCACCAGGCAACGCCGGTCAACAGCTGTTTGTGTATGAGGAATCGGTTGGAAACTTTCCTCATGTCAGCACGTTGTAGGTGTCGTCACCGGCGCCAGCCTTGTGTGAATGCTCCGAACAGCTAATCATTTGCATATCACAGCATCTTCTTCCTGTCGGTTAAATTTCGCGTATGTAGCACGTCATCTTCGTGGTGTAGCAATTTTAATGGCCAGTAGTGTAACTGCACATTCAGCATAGACTACCCGCTTAGCATTCACCCGTCCACATTTCAGTACCTGACCTGCCGCCCAGATGGAAAGAAGAATTAATGGCTTGCTTGTGCCGCGTGTACTTGGAGGTACTAACCAACCCAGGAATATGCTACTCGTCATAGCTATAATTATTAGTCTGCACTTGAAGTAAATACGGATGTAATGCGATTCAGAACACCGTCTTCAGTGGTAAATAGAAGTATGAGTACTCCTAATTCGCTGCATATCGCGTGTCAGGCACGTTTTGTCTGGTGTTTAAGCAGATATTTGCAATCTCGTTTTTCAGGTGCGTTTTTCAGTCCAAAGATATACTGCTCGCTACACCCAGTGTCAACAGAAACGGTTACTATTCGAGTTTTACTATCCCTGTTAGTACGTTTCGATAAAACGAATATTGCACTAGGCTAATGTGGGACCTGTCTATCGAAATACACGAAATTCAGCAATAAAAATATAATGCACAATATGTAATAGGTATAAGTGGAGAAACTTTTATTTGTTGATACCTTAATGTGTACACATATCAGTTTATCGGTTTTCAAAACACCTTTCAGCCGTCTAAATTTCCAAATTGTTTTTTTATTGGGCAACCACTTTCGGCATCGGCGAGATGTTATACCATCTTCAGGCCCCCTGACAGACGTATAGGAAGATCCCTCCACTGGTCCTCTCAAAATAGGTGCCAGCATCTGATGTTTCCTGCATGGTCGTTACTGCTCCACTAAGTGGACTGTCCATGTCAACATAGTGTAACGTCGTGAGTCAATACGCGATAACTTTATTGCAGTAAGCTACTTATCAGAACAGCCCGTAGCATTGGAGCCATTGGCTGTGAAGGGGACAGCCAGTCGTGTCTTAGCAATGACTCACTCGCACCTGTCACTATGCTAGCCGTGGGAAGCGGAATCTGTGTCACTTCTAACGACTGAATATTCAAACCCTTAAGAATCTGAATTAAGTATATTGAATATTATTTAATATTGTTTAAAGTCGATACACTGCCTTTTATTATTCAAGAGAATATGGTATAAGAATTTCAGCCTTCTATCTGTCATGGTTTCGGAGTTAGAGGAAATTACCTGAAACACCCCAAAGCGACACTTAGACTAAATTCAGTTAGGAATAATAACAGTTTGTCTTTTAGTATCATCTGGAGTTCACGAAATGTCAGGTCAATTTATTCGGAGTTTCTTATTACAAACATTAACTATTTTTCATTTTCGTAATATAAAATTCAGAAAAAATTTTGTGTCTTATATTGTTGTGGGAATAAATGAGAGTGAGTGAGAGTGTGTATGTGGGACATAAGTTAAATTTCAAAATCAATTTTATATCATACATTACGTAATCATAGTGGGGCAAAGATATTTGTGCCCTCTTTGCTGATGACGTTTGTCTAAGTGTACTTGCTTTTGTAAGGAGGCAGCCAGAATATCGGTTTAAAGTTTAGATCGTTTTCTAAATTTATTCCAAGATTAATTTTCTGTTCGTTTGGTTTTGTTAAACATGATAATAGTATTTGCGTGTTGGAATGACGTAAATGCATCTGAGAATAGTTATTGGCGTATGACAATTTTGGCGCGACAATGATCTCGAAGGATTCTTCTGATTGGCTGGTGGTTTTGATCAACCAATCAGACTTTAGTAGTATCCGCGCACTGCCAGGTAGTTATAGTCAGTGGAAGGAGCAGCAGGGAGAGAGTCGCTGGGTAGCTATTGAACGTGCAGGCCATGTTGAACGTGTCCCTTTGCGTAATGTGTAAAATGAAGAAGTTATTGGTATTTCGCGTCCAGATTCTGATGCCGTAGAAACAGTTGCATTTACGGACAGTTCTGTGAAGTTTGGAAATTCTAGAATTGTTTTGTTGGAAAGATAAACGCGTGTGAATTTTCTGCCTTTGTAAAATTCCTCGTAGCATGTTTCATATCCGTATATGGAATATTTGGCGAGCAATTTCTTTTATAGAAATCCACTGAAAAGAACCGAATGTGAAACTCATTTATAGTAGCGGAGTATTGACTGTGAAATCGTGTAATTCTTCGTGTTGGACTTATGTACATTTCTGGCTGCCTCACGTGTGTACTGGGTTGCATGAACTGTGAACTGAGGACAGTGATGTTCGCAAATTACATGTGGGCTGATGGCAGGTATTTTTTTAAACTGAAATGGAATAAAAGACTCGTTTCAGAATTTTGACATTTTACTGAGAGAACGAAGCAACCTCTTTCTGCCCGAAAAGTATTATAAGAATTTACAGGATAGCTTGCTGCCGGAGTTTACGCGGATTTTGCAGTGTAAGTACGGACGGCGTTTTCATCAACGGTGCTTTTACGTCGTCAGTGCAGTACATACGCATGCAGAGAAACAAGCTGGGGATCTGCCGCCGTACTGAGGTAAGTGGAACTTTTGCAGTTAACAGTACGACAAACGAAGAAAGACAACGAATTATTACCCGCCCCAAAAAAATGGTTCAAATGGCTCTGAGCACTATGGGACTCAACTGCTACGGTCATCAGTCCCCTAGAACTTAGAACTACTTAAACCTAACTAACCTAAGGACAGCACACAACACCCAGCCATCACAAGTCAGAGAAAATCCCCGACCCCGGCGGGAATCGAACGCGGGAACCCGGGCGTGGGAAGCGAGAACGCTACCGCACGACCACGAGATGCAGGCTTACCCGCCCCACCCCAATAGGTCCACACTTCAACATCTGACCTACCACCCAGGGAAAAGTAACCGTTAACGGCTTGCTTGTGCTACGTGTACTTGGAGGTATTAAAAAAATACTATTTGTAATACCTATAATTAATATTCAGTAATGCAATGTTGTTCTCTACACTGTACTGTCACCAGTAGGAATAATTGCACTTATATCCGTTACACCCCACATACATGTCCGCAGCTCGTGGTCGTGCGGTAGCGTTCTCGCTTCCCACGCCCGGGTTCCCGGGTTCGATTCCCGGCGGGGTCAGGGATTTTCTCTGCCTCGTGATGACTGGGTGTTGTGTGATGTCCTTAGGTTAGTTAGGTTTAAGTAGTTCTAAGTTCTAGGGGACTGATGACCATAGATGTTAAGTCCCATAGTGCTCAGAGCCATTATACCCCATATACACTACTGGCCATTAAAATTGCTACACCAATAAGAAATGCAGATGATAAATGGGTATTCATTGGACAAATATATTATACTGTAACTGACATGTGAAAACATTTTCACGCAATTTGGGTGCATAGATCATGAGAAATCAGTACCCAGAACAACCACCTCTGGCCGTAATAACGGCCTTGATACGCCTGGAAATTGAGTCAAACAGGGCTTGGATGGCGTGTACAGGTACAGCTGCCCATGCAGCTTCAACGCGATTCCACAGTTCATCAAGAGTAGTGACTGGCGTATTGTGACGAGCCAGTTGCTCAGCCACCATTGACCAGACGTTTTCAATTTGTGAGAGATCTGGAGAATGTGCTGGCCAGGGCAGCAGTTGAACATTTCCTGTATCCAGAAAGGCCCGTCCAGGACCTGCAACATTCGGTCGTGCATTATTCTGATGAAATATAGGGTTTCGCAGGGATCGAATGAAGGGTAGAGCCACTGTCGTAACACATCTGAAATGTAACGTCCACTGTTCAAAGTGCTGTCAATGCGAACAAGAGGTGACCAAGACGTGTAACCAATGGCACCCCATATCATCACGCCGGGTGATTCTGCTAACAGTCATTGGATCTCGACCAACGCGAGCAGCAATGTCGCGATACGATAAAGCGCAATAGCGATAGGCTACAATCCGACATTTACGAGTATCAAAGTCGGAAACGTGGTGGTATACATTTCTCCTCCTTACACGAGGCATCACAACAATGTTTCACCAGGCACGCCGGTCAGCTGCTGTTTGTGTATGACAAATCGGTTGGAAACTTTCCTCATGTCAGCACGTTGTACGTGTCGCCACCGGCGCCAACCTTGTGTGAATGCACTGAAAAGCTAATCATTTGCATATCACAGCATCTTCTTGCTGTCGGTTCAATTTCGCGTCTGTAGCACGTCATCTTCGTGGTGTAGCAATTTTAATGGCCAGTAGTGTATATCGAGAGTCCCATGACGAATGGTCAGTACTCATAAATATCGATCATCTTCGATGCTGTGAACCAAATCTCTTCTACCGAAAGCTCTTTCCTTTCCATATTTTTGGAGGCAGTAGTATTGACCAAAGCAAGTAAAAATGTCTGGTAAACATGGGCTCTAAAATGCACACGTTAAGAGCTATGAGCACTTATTCAGTAGAAGAGATGTGTTCTACAATAGCAAAGATGAAGATGTTCTTGATCTGTAGACCGGCTCCCAGCGATTCTGGTTCTGTGTTTTTCCATATCTTCCGCAAGTCTCTTCACTTCAGAGTAAGTTGACAGTTTCAGATCTTGTCTTGCCTTCCTAATATTTCTCGTTCATTCTCCTCAGACGTTTCTGTTTCCGTCAATATCACAGTAAAAGGAAATACGTGCACAAGTGTCGAACCCAAAGGTCCTGCTGTGCCTTGACAGTCCTCTATAGGAAACTTTCCGCCTGCATTGTTTAAGACTTCTGCAATTTTCACTCTGTCCATGACGCTTCTCCAACATCATGTCTCAGACACATGCAGTCGACGTGCATTCTGACTCCCCTGATATCCAAGTCACCGCGCTATGTAGGATCAGGGACAAACATTTCCCGAAAGTAGAAACTCCGTTTTCTTGCCGAATGTTTCACTGGCTTATGCAGGTTTGCATTTAATTTCCTGTATGATCTACAATCCGCTGCCATTCTCCTACCCGTGTAATTAAAGCTGGTATCAGATTCTCTCCAGCCAGACGCAGGTATCCTGCGGGTTCGCTGCTATGAAAAACTTTACTACATACAAAGATTTCCGTTTCCATTTTATTTATTTCAAAATCAAATCTTTTCCAAAGTAGCTTGGCCATGCCTTCTACCGCCTTTTGAAGACCCTTTCCAGATTCAGCCAACATTGATGTATCATCTACAAATCTAAACAGTTTCGTGTTTGAAGCGTGCATAATTAGTCCGTAAACACTTGTATCGTTATATTCGTTCATTAAATCCTCATTACATATGTTGAAGAGTAATGGGTTTACAATAAAAAAACTGGACAGTAATGATAAAAAAGGGTAGTCTTACATCAATGTTAACCAATATGATTAACAAGGAAAGAAAATTTGTGGTGGACGTGGAAGCTGTTGCAAAAATTATGTTTCTTTCAAATGCGTGAATGGTTCAAATGGCTCTGACAAGGGAACCTCCCCATCGCACCCCCCTCAGATTTAGTTATAAGTTGGCACAGTTGATAGGCCTTGAAAAACTGAACACAGATCAATCGAGAAAGCAGGAAGAAGTTGTGTGGAACTATGAAAAAAATAAGCAAAATGTACAAACTGAGTAGTCCATGTGCAAGATAGGCAACATCAAAAAATGGTTCAAATGGCTCTGAGCACTATGGGACTCAACATCTGAGGTCAGAAGTCCTCTAGAACTTAGAACTACTTAAACCTAACTAACCTAAGGACATCACACACACCCATGCCCGAGGCAGGATTCGAACCTGCGACCGTAGCAGTCCCGCGGTTCCGGACTGCAGCGCCAGAACCGCTAGACCACCGCGGACGGCCTAGGCAACATCAAGGACAGCCTGAGCTCAGGAGCGCCGTTGTCTCATGGTTAGCGTGAGCAGCTGCGGAACGAAAGGTACTTGGTTCAAATCTTCCCTGGAGTGAGAATTTTAATTTTTTATTTTCAGACAGTAATGTGACGCACATGCCGTCACCAGTGTCGTATAGAATATATCAGACGTGTTTTCCTGTGGAGGAATCGGTTGACCTATGACCTTGCGATCAAATGTTATCGGTTCCCATTGGAGAGGCACGTCCTTTCGTCTACTAATCGCACGGTTTTACGGTGCGGTCGCAAAACACAGACACTAAACTTATTACAGTGAACAGAGAAGTCAATGAACGAACGGACACATCATAACTTTGCGAAAAAAAGTAAATTTTTCACTCGAGGGAAGACCTGAACCAAGGACCTCTCATACCGCAGCTGCTCACGCTAACCACGGGATCGTGGCGCTCCTGAGCTCCTACTGTCCTTGAAGTTTCTTTTTTTTTTTCATAGTTCCACACAATTTCTCGATTGATCTGTGTTCAGTTTTCCAAGGCCTATCCACTGTGCCAACTTATAATTAATTTGAGGGGGGTGCGATGGGGAGGTTCCCTTGTGAGCACTATCTGTGGTCATCAGTCCCCTAGAACGTAGAACTACTTAAACCTAACTAACCTAAGGACATCACAAACATCCATGCCCGACGGAGGATTCAAACCTGCCACCGTAGCGGTCACGCGGTACCAGACTAAAGCGCCTAGAACCGCATGGCCACACCGCCCGGCCAAATGCGTGAATGATGACAACCTTCCGATGTACGGTAGAAATGCTGCTTTGTAAATCAGAGATCATGTGTTTGACTTCAGTTCTGGGCATTCATTTGCCATTATTATGTTTGTTCTATAAAGAATTAAATGAAGGGAACGGACATACATGTGTCCTGCAATCTGGGGAAAAAGTATATTCAGAAATTCTCCTGTAAACAATGCTGTAAAAACATTGAAATTTTATTCCGCGTGTTGGAACATACTGATAATAAAACAAATACAAATAAGAATAAAATGACATCCAAGTAGGTTTTACGTAATGTCGAAGCACCTTAATCGTCAGCGTTGCCGGGGAGATTAATAATCTCTAGTTGCAGACGCTGCAAGACATAGGTTATGCATCGCGGAGATCTGAAGCTTAGAGTGTCTACGTTGCAAGATTTTGGCAACATGTTGCTTCGTCTCACATTCGTCTCACGAAATAACGACGACGAGAAAATCAGAGAATGTAGTGCTCATGCGGCGATTTACCGACAGCGGTTGTTTCTCTTCCCACGCAACATTCGCGAATGTGTCAGAAAAGGGGGTTGGGTTGGGCTGGGGCGGGGGTTGTTTGGGGAAGGAGACCAGGCAGCGAGATCATCGGTCTCATCGGATTAGGGAAGGAGGGGGAAGGAAGTCGGCCGTGCCCTTTCAGAGGAACCATCCCGGCATTTGCCTGGAGTGATTTAGGGAAATCACGAAAACCTAAATCAGGATGACCGGACGCGGGATTGAACCGTCGTCCTCCCGAATGCGAGCCCAGTGTCTAACCACTGCGCCACCTCGCTCGGTTCAGAAAAGGGGAAAAATGGTAATGGTACTGGAGGTACTCTCTGTCACACACCGTATGTTGTTCTGTGGAGTACAGACGTAGACGTGCGAGAATTTGTATTTACAAGGGGAAGGTCGTGCGTCCCCGGTAGCTGAGTGGTCAGCGGGACAGAATATCAATCCTAAGGGCCCGGGTTCGATTCCCGACTGGGTCGGAGATTTTCTCCTCTCAGGGACTGGGTGTTGTGTTGTCCTACTAATCGTCATTTCATCCCCATCGACGCGCAAGTCGCCGAAGTGGCGTCAGATCGAAATACTTGCACCCGGCGAACGGCCTACCGGACGGGAGGCCCTGTTCAAACGACATTTACATTTGAAGGTTCGCCGATGACATTGTAATTCTGTCAGAGACAGCAAAGGACTTGGAAAAGCAGTTGAATGGAATGGATAGTGTCTTGAAAGGAGGGTATAAGATGAACATCAACAAAAGCAAAACGAGGATAATGGAATGTAGTCGAATACAGTCGGGTGATGCTGAGGGAATTAGATTAGGAAATGAGACGCTTGAAGTAGTAAAGGAGTTTTGCTATTTGGGGAGCAAAATAACTGATGATGGTCGAAGTAGAGAGGATATAAAATGTAGACCGGCAATGGCAAGGAAAGCGTTTCTGAAGAAGAGAAATTTGTTAACATCGAGTGTAGATTTAGGTGTCAGGAAGTCATTTTTGAAAGTATTTGTATGGAGTGTAGCCATGTATGGAAGTGAAACATGGACGATAAATAGTTTTGACAAGAAGAGAATAGAAGCTTTCGAAATGTGGTGCTACAGAAGAATGCTGAAAATTAGATGGGTAGATCACATAACTAATGAGGAGGTATTGAATAGAATTGGGGAGAAGAGAAGTTTGTGGCACAACTTGACTAGAAGGAGGGATCGGTTGGTAGGACATGTTCTGAGGCATCAAGGGATCACCAATTTAGTATTGGAGGGCAGCGTGGAGGGTAAATATCGTAGAGGGAGACCAAGAGATGAATACACTAAGCAGATTCTGAAGGATGTAGGTTGCGGTAGGTACTGGGAGATGAAGAAGCTTGCACGGGATAGAGTTGCAATGGAGAGCTGCATCAAACCAGTCTCAGGACTGAAGACCACAACAACAACAGGGAGGTCACTACGTCTGGATCGCAGATTTACTTCAGACTTTGCACACCTTTAGTAGGCCATTGAAAAAAAATAATGTGCAAGTAATAAGGTGCACAGCTCTAGAAATTCCGAGAATATCACAAAAGATGTTTTACGCGTCTGTTATGTGGAATATGTACTTGTGCGTAGCACCGGATGTTTGAGTTAATGGTGGTCCTGTGGTTAGCGCTCGAGTTTCGTAAGAAGAACGTGAATGGGGCGACGGTTCGACTCCAGTCCAAATACCATTATTAATTCACAGTTCTGTCATCACTGACCAAATATGGTTTGCATCCAAACTTTCGGAAGAAAGATTTCAGAATGTCTACGAGGTTTTTTTTCCCTTAGAAACTCTGAGAATTCCCTGTAAATCAGGAAAAACTGCATTCATGCGATGTAGTAAATGCCGTTTCAGTTTATATTTTCCACGTCTGTACGGCAAACACCATCCTGCAACGTGTGATGTCGAGAGTACATCCAACGTCTAATTGTACACCTGTGGTCTGGCACATTTTCATTTACTACAGGTAATTTACTGAATAACGCCATTAGCATCATACACTCCTGGAAATGGAAAAAAGAACACATTGACACCGGTGTGTCAGACCCACCATACTTGCTCCGGACACTGCGAGAGGGCTGTACAAGCAATGATCACACGCACGGCACAGCGGACACACCAGGAACCGCGGTGTTGGCCGTCGAATGGCGCTAGCTGCGCAGCATTTGTGCACCGCCGCCGTCAGTGTCAGCCAGTTTGCCGTGGCATACGGAGCTCCATCGCAGTCTTTAACACTGGTAGCATGCCGCGACAGCGTGGACGTGAACCGTATGTGCAGTTGACGGACTTTGAGCGAGGGCGTATAGTGGGCATGCGGGAGGCCGGGTGGACGTACCGCCGAATTGCTCAACACGTGGGGCGTGAGGTCTCCACAGTACATCGATGTTGTCGCCAGTGGTCGGCGGAAGGTGCACGTGCCCGTCGACCTGGGACCGGACCGCAGCGACGCACGGATGCACGCCAAGACCGTAGGATCCTACGCAGTGCCGTAGGGGACCGCACCGCCACTTCCCAGCAAATTAGGGACACTGTTGCTCCTGGGGTATCGGCGAGGACCATTCGCAACCGTCTCCATGAAGCTGGGCTACGGTCCCGCACACCGTTAGGCCGTCTTCCGCTCACGCCCCAACATCGTGCAGCCCGCCTCCAGTGGTGTCGCGACAGGCGTGAATGGAGGGACGAATGGAGACGTGTCGTCTTCAGCGATGAGAGTCGCTTCTGCCTTGGTGCCAATGATGGTCGTATGCGTGTTTGGCGCCGTGCAGGTGAGCGCCACAATCAGGACTGCATACGACCGAGGCACACAGGGCCAACACCCGGCATCATGGTGTGGGGAGCGATCACCTACACTGGCCGTACACCACTGGTGATCGTCGAGGGGACACTGAATAGTGCACGGTGCATCCAAACCGTCATCGAACCCATCGTTTTACCATTCCTAGACCGGCAAGGGAACTTGCTGTTCCAACAGGACATTGCACGTCCGCATGTATCCCGTGCCACCCAACGTGCTCTAGAAGGTGTAAGTCAACTACCCTGGCCAGCAAGATCTCCGGATCTGTCCCCCATTGAGCATGTTTGGGACTGGATGAAGCGTCGTCTCACGCGGTCTGCACGTCCAGCACGAACGCTGGTCCAACTGAGGCGCCAGGTGGAAATGGCATGGCAAGCCGTTCCACAGGACTACATCCAGCATCTCTACGATCGTCTCCATGGGAGAATAGCAGCCTGCATTGCTGCGAAAGGTGGATATACACTGTACTAGTTCCGACATTGTGCATGCTCTGTTGCCTGTGTCTATGTGCCTGTGGTTCTGTCAGTGTGGTCATGTGATGTATCTGACCCCAGGAATGTGTGAATAAAGTTTCCCCTTCCTGGGACAATGAATTCACGGTGTTCTTATTTCAATTTCCAGGAGTGTAGTTTACCGAGCTCTGACGTAGGCTTTCCTAGCCTGTTCCTCGTCCTTGGAAATTTAATCAAAACAGTAAACAGTCAAATAGCATATGAAATTCACTACGACTTCATGAAAATGCACGTGGTTTTTTTCTTTACATTACATCTCAAATGTCTTATATATTAAATAATGTGACCAGTGATGAAAGACATACAGATCAAAAAATAAATGTTAATGGGACTCGAACCGTCGCCTCATTCTCAACCCTGTTACTGAACGCAAAAGCTAACTCCGTCACCACACTGACTTCTTACAGGCAGCACCTTCGTAATGATACATACGCCATAAAATAGACACGTAAGACTTCTCTTGCGATTTTCTCAGAATTTACAGAGCAGTGCGCCTTACTATTTACAAATTATCTTGTTTTAATGGCCTAATAAGTTAGAAGTAAATCCGTGATTCCAACGTCGTGGCCTCCCTTTGTTAGTATTTCTTCGAAACGGGGCTCTATTACTTACAAAAGCTAGCACATAGCAACTCGTATTACTGTTCCAAAGGCTTCCTCTCTGAATTAGTTCAAACAATACTATATTTAATTTGGGCAGACGTCGTTAGCCATGGTTGATAATACTTGAATTTACTGAAGGGAAGTTCCAAGAATTGTTTTCCGTTATTTGCACGGAGGTTCTTGTGAACTATAGATACCTCCCCTTCTGAAAACAGGTACGTACTGCAATGCTCATATTACGACGAATGTCGGCCATTGTTACTGAATCTTGTGATTTGTAAACAGTGCTATGAAATTCTGGGAATCGGCGAAATAGTGCGAGACACCGTGAATACACATTAGACAAAGCAACGCCAGTTGCGTCTACGAATGAAGGAAATAAAATGTGGAAAGGTTAAAAGTAGAATATTTCATCACTTTAGTGTGCTAACACGATACACACTTCTGTTCCTGCTGCAAAATGCATAACATTAGTGATCATTTTCTGAAGACCGTTATTTCTTGTAATAAAAATTTTAATAAATATTTTAAAACGCATAAATTACACAAAAAGTGAATCGCAAATTTTAATTAAATTTCAACCTCTTGGAAGAAATTCTTTCTCTAGGAAGTCTAGAGATATGCTCATATTCAGAAAATTAACGTGTGTCACGTTCAGTATCTCTTCCAGAAATACTAGCATCGAGTACATCTTAAAAAAATGTGCACCTTACGAATGAAATTGACGTGTTATTAATAACTGGCGTTTCTGTTATTAATTTGCATACACAAAGTTTGAATTGTACACACGCTATTTAGAATGTCCATTACATTATTGACGCATACACACGAGCGTCCTACAAATAAGAAAATATTGCTGAAACTACAAATAAACAATTAAATATGAGAACAAGTACCACCCAGCTATAACTTGAGAATCACTTTTATTGTCTCACGTGACTAGTTTCGGCGGCACATTACCATCATCCTCAGGCCTCACCTCTGCCAAAAGAAAATTAGATTTCCTGGGCGCATTTACTGTGGACTCCTTGTTACTAGTACACGTGAGGTAGCTTTCCTCAGGAGTCTCTACTCGACACCGATTAGAGGCAACACGATGTCGAGTAGAGATTCCTGAGGAATGCTACCTCACGTGTACTAGTAACAAGATACTTGACTGAAATGAAAGATGCGAACATTTCTTTTCTGGCAAAAATCATCACGGGTGACGAGACACGATGAGTATGTATCTAGCATAAAACGATAAGGTGCAGAAATTCACATGAAGGGTCAACGCTTTGAAGACAACCGATATTGAAGCCAATGTGAAGCGCGAGATGAACAACATGCCAAAGAAGGACTTTTCTCAGAGTTTCACATGATTATATGTAATTTCTGTGCGTTGCACTTATGTGTGTGTATTTGTGTGTGTGTGTGGGGGGGGGGGGGCGGAGGGGTGAAGGGGAGGCACCCAAAGCCACCATCTTAAATTTTCTCTCTTTTTAATGTAGTTCAAATGGTTCAAATGGCTCTGAGCACTATGGGACTTAACATCTGAGGTCATCAGTCCCCTAGAACATAGAACTACTTAAACCTAACTAACCTAAGGACATCAAACACATCCATGCCCAAGGCAGGATTCGAACCCGCGACCGTAGCGGTCGAGCGGTTGCAGACTGAAGGGCCCAGAACCGCTCGGCCACACTGGCCGGTTTTTAATGTAGTCTCCAACATTTTAATGTAGTCTCCAACATTTTTAGACTGGCGGGATATACTAATACAGCAACATATTGCACGCAGATAGCAGATAAATTTGTAAATAAATCATGTGACTATCGCTAACAACTTTTTAAGATATCCACCTCGGTAACAGAGTAGAAGAGGTGAGTGAGCATAGGCGAGTAATAAACCTAATGGCTCTTTCACGACTGCACCACGCCCTCAACGCTAACGTCGTTCTGCAAGATATCACATTTGCTACAAGGTAAACAAGCAGGAAGAATCATTACAGTAAATGCTATGAGAAATATCACGTGATAACGTCCTGAAACGTGCAAAACGCTTTACGAATATGAAGTCAAGAGTTGAGCCAACTAATGACCAGTGCTAGAGATGAAGCTCGGATTAGGGAAAGAAATCATTTGCATCGTTTTCAGAGGACTCATTCTGGCTTTAAGTGGTTAACAGAATCAGCAGAAAACCTAAATCTGGATTTTCGGGCGAGGAACTGAACCACGGTCATCCCGAATGTGACGTTACACAAGCAGAGTGAAGCGTGTAACATATCGTTAGACAGGCACAGATGAAGAAAGATTTCTTGAACAGCACCTACGTTTCCGTCTGTATTGAGTTACTAGATGATCATTCCTCTCTGTCGTACGCATCAATCAATCTTTCCAACTCTAAAAGATGTCTTGTGGTGTTATCGTTGATGTAGCCTACATTCTTCTTACTATAATGATGGAAGCTGAAGAAATGAATTAAAATTTATGCAACGGCTGAGACTTCAACCTGGGACTCCTTGTTTATTAGGCAGGTATGCTAGTAAGCAAGGAGACCTGGGTTCAAGTCCCGGCCATTGCACAAATTTTAACTCATTTCTTCAGCTTCGATCATTATTGTAGATAAAGATGAGACTCAGATGCCTCGAGGAAAATACAGTTGCGTCATTTATCGTACTGTCTGGCTATTTTTTCTATATTATGTCGATTTATTTATAACAGTGGAGGTTTCTGAGTTTGTATGCTGAGTGTATAATTTGTGCCCTGTTAGTCGCTTCTGTCTGGCAAGTGAACAAATGCTGTGCAAGGGTGGAGTCATATATTTATTTTATTGCTTACAGAGCCTATCGGAAATTCGTAACTGAACTATCGCAAATTTTACGTGAGTACAATTTGTTACTACTTCTTTGGTATATTCTACCATTGTAGAAGAGGAGGCAGGGAACTTTATACACATAACTAAACAGATTTCATCTCACGCTCCCTTTATTGCGAAGTGGCGTAGATTAATTCTGAAGATTCAAGATTTATATATGTCTGACATTGTTGGGGCGATCTACATTTTTATACTATTCTTAAGAAATGAGATCGCTTGTAAATATTTTTATTGATTACCGTTTTCGACAGATGTGTGTTGTCATCATCAGATCTTGTAACAGTTTAATGTAAGTTGCCAGTTTGTAACGATCATGAACGTCTGTTAATATGTTACAAGATTCGCTGATGACAGCACAGATCTGTCGAAACTGGTAATCAGTAAAAAAAATTACGATCGAATTTGGCGAAATTGATTTTTTTAAGAATAGTATTCAAGATTTATCTTCTTAAGCAGGAATTTTTCGCAGATACGATTTTTTTCTGTATACTAACATCAGCTGGTAAGACACATTGTCATAAATTTTGTGCAAAATCAACCAAGACCACGAGATCGCGACATCCACTACGCAATAACGCTGTATCAGATAATCTCTACATGCACAGAGTGAGATCATGTTTGATGTAGCACCAGAAAGAAATACATAATTTTCATATAGTTATATAACGTTGTCATATCCAACCCATAACACATAGCATCCGGGAACAAGGAAAGTGCCCATAACACAGCAGGCAAAACACTTTCCGACTGAGTGAAAATTATGTATTGGTTTGTGGTGCAATATCGCTAGAGTAACGCAATGTTTTAATTGTAAGTTCCGTCTGCACATGTGGAGGTCATCTGATGTAATGTTATTACACTATGGATGCGATGATTTCTTAGTCTCTGGTAATTTTACGTTAATGTACATCGAGATGTGGAATCAGAATGAGCTACGCAGCTTACACAAAATTTATGGTGATATGACCTACAATTTGGTGATTCTACACAGCAAAATTTTTTGTACTGTGATCCGAAGACGGCTAACAGCTAAAGCCAATAAGCAATAAAAACAACAAACTGTGATCTTGACTAATAGAGAGTTTTTTCTGAATCCAGTAGGCCTAACTATAAATTAGTGGTACGGTTGTCTACTCTGTTTTGTACCCATTTTGTTGTTCTCAAGCTACAATTATTTTGAAGAACAGGAATTGTACCGTTTGGAATATTGTGCTAGATAACAAGTAAATGCGTATTTGTGGTTTGAACGCTGTCATTTTCCTTGTGTTTTAATCATGTGCCCCAATTTATTGAATTCTGTTGTTAATAAATGTGTGTAGAACTCGTTAACTATTCAGAGCCACACAACCTGCAGTCACTTTCAAATCACTAAGTTCCCTGCGCCAGGGAGTCATAAAGGAACGTTTTGTTCCAAAACTTCTGCTGTACAGCAGGGTCAACGTGGGCTGATAACTTCTGCTATCCTTTGTAACTTATGTTTTCTACAGTCTTCCTTATTTCTGGTACAGACTTTAACTGAAAAGAAATCCAATGAAAGCAAGATTGTGAAGAACACATATTGCTTATGTCACCTGAGGGAATCCGTGAAGAAGCAATAGAATACAATCCTATTGAAAGAACAAGTGTGAGGAAGGCCGAGGAAGAGATGGCGAGGCCGCGTACAAGTCATGAGGCCTAAGCCTGGATTGGCAGAAGAAGAAGAATATTTTATAAATCGTTTCGAGTTTTTTGCAATAAGAACCTAAAGGTGAATCATTAACTAAAAACCACCATTGGTTGAAATTGGCCATATAGCGCGAGCTGATGTAGAATACTCTGTTAATATGTCTCTCTAAAATCGATAATATTGATGTTGAGGATATAACGAATAGCTATAGAATCTGCGTTCTTGCCAGCTGTTGCTCATACGCTATTTATTCTACTTTTTCAGATCGTCGACGTACTGGATTACTCATACGTGTGGTGATATACACTGAAAAGCCAAAGAAATTGGTACACCTGCCTAATATCGTGTAGGGCCCCGTGAACACGCAGGAGTGCTGCAACACGACGTGGCATGGACTCGACTAAAGTCTGAAGTAGTGTTGGAAGGAATTGACACCATGTCCGTAAGAATTCGAGGGAGTGGAGATCTCTTCTGAACAGTAATTTGCAAGACATCCCACATATGCTCACTAACGTTCATGTCTGGGGAGTTTGGTGGCCAGCGAAGTGTTTAAACTCAGAAGAGTGTTCCCGGAGCCTCTCTGTGGCAATTCTGGATGTTTTGGGTATCGCATTGTTCTGCTGGAATAGCCAAAGTCCGACAGAATGCACAATTGATGAATGCAGGTGATGAGACAGGATGTCGCATTGTTCTGCTGGAATAGCCAAAGTCCGTCAGAATGCACAATTGATTAATGCAGGTGATGAGACAGGATGTCGCATTGTTCTGCTGGAATAGCCAAAGTCCGTCAGAACGCACAATGGATGAATGCAGGTGATGAGACAGGATGCTTACTTACTTGTCACCTCTCAGAGTCGTATCCAGACGCATCAGGGTTCCCGTATCACTCCCACTGCACACGCCACACACCGTTACAGAGCCTCCATCAGCTTGAACAGTCCTCTGTTGACATAGATTGTTCATGGGTTCATGAGGTTGTCTACATACACGTCCATCAGTTCGGTACAATTTGAAACGAGATTCGTCCGACCAGGCAACGTAATTCCAGTCAGCAACAGTCCAATGTCGGTGTTGACGGGCCCAGGAGATGCGATAAGCTTTGTGTCATGCAGTCATCAAGGGTACACGAGTGGGCCTTCGGCTCCGGAAGCCCATATCGATGATGTTTCGTTGAATGGTTCTCACTCTGACACTTGTTGATAGCCCAGTATTGAAGTATTCAGCAATTTGCGGAATGGTTGCACTTTGGCCATGTTGAACTATTCTCTTCATTTGTCGCTAGTCTCGTTCTTGCAGGATGTTTTTCCGGCCGCAGCGATGTCGGAGATTTTATGTTTTACTGGATTCGTGATATTCACGGTACACTCGTGAAGTGGTCGTACGGGAAAGTCGCCACTTCATCGCTATCTCGGGTATGCTGTGTCAAATCGCTCGTGCGCCGACTATAACACCACGTTTAAACGCACGTAAATCTTGATAACCTACCATTGTAGCAGCAGTAACCGATCTGACAACTGCGCCAGACACTTGTTGTCTTATATAAGTATTGCCGGCCGTAGCGCCTTATCCTGCCTGGTATTTGAATACCCATGCCTATACCAGTTTCGGTAATTTCCAAGAATAATTGCCTATCGAAATCGCTGGGTCCAAACGATACATATCGAACGTGCGATCGTAAATCGATCATGCGACTCTGGTCGTGGGCGTTGTGATCAATTATTAGTGATCGTCATTTTTATCTGTTTACCGTTGTTCCCGTAGTTGCTCTAAATTACATATCTCCGCGAATTATTTGCGAGTTGCTAGGGAAACCCAGACGAAGTATGTCGTTAGTGAGTGGGATGTCTGGCGTTCTTCATGTTTCTTCGGCGGATTCTCTCACATGGAAAAGTCTAATTCCATGTTTATCCAGCGTAGAAAATTGTTTGACTTTTTGTCGCAAATATGGAGTACTACCAGACGGGGGAAGAAGGGACTGTGTAGACTGTTGTGGTGCTCAGTGTGTAAAACTTCGTAAGAACACTTTAGATGCTGAAATACCGTTTCAATTTCATTGCGGACAGTGCAGAAAACGAACGAGTATCAGGAAGAATACATGGTTCGACTCTTCCCAATTATCCATCCAGACCACCGTAATTGACTTTAACATGACGACAACACCGACGACGAGTAAGGTAAGCCGTCTCCTTTGCAATTGCAAGTATGTTTGGTAACGCTCTTCTTTTGTCATTGCTGTAGTGACCTCCGCAAACATACTCATAACGCCCGCCACCACGTTCGATTTGTATCTTTTGGACCCAGCGACTTCGATAGGCAATCATTCTTGGAAGTTACCCCAGTTTCTTTGACGCTTCAGTGTATTTGCTGCAGTTATCCACAAAAAGCATGAATATATTTCTTGGCGTACTGTCATATACTCTACTGTCAGTCGTGGTTGCACACTATAAAAAGTGTACTCTAATTCCCACGTACTTCCTTCATCCTAGCCCTTGACCACCAACTGCCGCGATGGCGGCGCAGGCAGACGGTGTGTCAGAATCGTCTGCAGATTCTCCCTTCATAAATCCTATTGTGTTGCTCGATTTGAGTCGTCCAGCCGTCCTGGCAAAGCCCTCTGCGTGCCACATTCGGCGTAGTGCCTCTCTGGATAAGAAGATTAGAATATTCGAAATACCAGGCAGCTGTAGCCTTTCTCTCTTCGGTACCTCCGCCTGAGCCCTTTCATAAACTCGTTGTTGCATCTTCCCTTGTGTACATGATATTTATAAAGACTGTAATAGAAATAGGTGCTCACTGATAATCGAAAGGTTAAAAACACGAGGGTAAGTATGTTACTCACAAGGGAATGGTCAGACTTGTCATGTCGAAACCTGTGTTGCTTTTTTTACCACTGTGAGTTAACATTGCAAGAAGTCTGTATGCAGAATTTTAGCTGCTGACATGACCTGGAAGTCTGTAAACAATTTTATGAAGTAAGACATTATTGTCGCATGGTTTCCGCGCTTATAAATGCCTCTTGTACAGCCCTGACCTCTCTCGCTACGTTATACCAACGCCACCTAGGGACAAGGTGGCGTTAGTTACGCGCTGCTCTCTTGCCACAGCAGTGAGAGAGCTGATTCCCCCCAGTGAAAGCGATCGTATGGTAATTAAACCTTCGTTGACAAATATGGCTCATATGTTATGTACAACATTCTTTCCAAATAGCTATGAAATAGACACAAATAAATATACGGTTTAGAACACGTCCAAATTTTATTCCTTGTAATTACCGCAAAAATGAGAAATATTGATACAATGTTCAAAAACATAGGTTTTTTGTGCACCAAAAGCATACAAGCAAAGACGACATATGACTGCCCTGCGAATCGCAGACGTTATTAGATGTTTGTAGGCAAAACTGGGCTGGTGTTAGGAATGAATCAGGCCTAGTATCAGTATATTTCGAGGAGTGCCACGCATATTTAATCAAATTCTGAAACCGTGGGGAGGAAAATTGATAATGTACTACTGATTGCAGCTTGAGAATATTGTCACGGTGATAGACAGGAAATTGCAGTGATCTGTACACAACAATTTTCTCTGTTAGTTTTCTGTAAAATGCATTCCACTGACGGAAAAATTCTCTGTCTAAAGGTCGAATTACGTTCGTCGTGCCGGGTGGAATATGAAGTATCTCTACTTCTTTGTCAGGGTGGGCTCGAAATACAGATTTTAATGAATCAGACCTTTTATGACCTGACCACGGATCTAGAAGGAGAAGAGATTTGTTCCCGTAGAACGGAAGAAAAGCATGACGCATGAAAAGTGTAACGTTTTCATTTCCCATTTTTCCAGATTTTGATGCGTCTACCACAAGATTGTTTGCGTAGAACATTGTTCTTTTGACACGTGGTCCAAAACGTCCAGTTGGTTGTTGAAGACACACGTATAGTTTAGGCAGTAATGAACCATGCAGACTAATTATGGGCATTATAGTGTATGAATGGGTGAGTGCAGTCGTGGACTGCGCAATCGCCTCAATATGTTTTTCCCCTTTGAATGACAGTGTTCTTTTCGCACGCATTTCTTTTTGAAAGCCTGACTGATCTGCATTGTACACGTACGATTCACTAAAACTAGCGATTTAATTTTTTGCATTCGTCAGAAAAGCTTCTATCATTTCCATTTGTGTTGAGAGGCACCCACATGCCTTGCTCATACTGTGGCATCAAGCAGTCAGGCCTGCAAGATGAGTGGTCTGCCAAGCGAGTGGATTCATTCTTAGTTATCGAGTAATATGAGCTCTAGTACTCACACTTAAGTTACAAGTTATCCTCCTATATGATTACGACGCAACGGAAACGCATATATGACTATCAGTGATTTACAGAACTCTGACTGTACACTACGCACTGGCAGTACCACATTTTCTTTTTGTCTTTTATTTGACGGCTTTTATTAACACGTGGCCATCCCACTGAATATGAATGGCGCACACATTATAAATTCGGGACATTATGACAACATACAGTTTGAAGGAATAGTCTACCAATCTCTTTCTTTTCACTATCTGATTTATTCCGATAAATTCTCTAACCTAAACACACAAATTCTATAACCTACAACAATAACATATGAGAAATTCCGCCCAGTGGGCATGGCTTTACATTAGTGAATCTCTATATTATGGTCTCGTAATTTATTTAACGCTACAGTGCACTTTCTGGATAGGTTGGTGGATCTTTTATTATACCTCACACTTCGACTCTCACAATCATCATCACGAAACTTTCCTCCAGACCGAGCGGTACAGAAGGAACAAGCATAACCCACTAATCTTTTGAAACTACTTCGCTACACACCCATGGAAACCACACATACCCAAATTACATGACATACACCATACAACAATATGAAATACTACACAGAGAATGGTTACAACATTATCACTTTCAGCTTTCCCACTTCAATTAATATTGATCCCAGTTTCACACGACACTGCCCCACTTTGTAATTCTACTTTCCTACTGTGAACTCTGGAGGTAAATGCACGTCTTCCTGTGCAATGCAAGCCATGTGGCGTTGCTGGATAGACGGCCGACTCACCTTGCTCCTCTCTCAGAGTTTGAATCTAGCGTCACACGCATAGTAATATTAATGTATTCATCACACACGCGAGTCCTCAACTGATACCATGGACGAGTACTTCTCTTTATCCTTTGTCTCATACACAGATTGAGACTCACACAGTACTCACCACGTGGAAGTACTCGTCTCTAATTTCTAGTCCTGCACACGCCATTTCTTAAATATTTCAACTTATGGTACACACGCTATTTCTTAAATATTTCAACTTATTGTACACACGCTAGTAATTCAGCTTAGCTTAAGCACACGGAAGTATTTCAACTTATTGTTACACGTGGTTTCTTTGTGACCGTTGGTCACTTCCGAAGATTACTACAATCCCATTAATATTACCTGCCTGACATTTAATTCTCCCCACAAAAGTTCCTGAAATAGAGAAATTATTATTTCAAACTACTCTTAAATATTCCACATGCATACCATGCCTCCACTCTTTCGTCATTATGGAGCACATCTAAAACAGGTGTTAACAGCACAGGATCCAGCGGCAGAGTGCCGAAACATGTCCGTTCTCGAGGTCCTCTCCCATCTCTGTCGAGGTGGGGGAAGCACCTTGCTATCGTATTGGTCAGCCACATTTCAGGCGCTCAAAGCTCTGGTAAATTTCATTTCTCTGGTCCCACCAAAGGTGGCCAAAGGATCGACTCAAAGATGATCATACATTCACATTCACTATCTGCGGTTAGCAGACGACCATACATTCATTCATTTCAAAAGATCTCACCAAACTGGATGTAGGGATTTATTTTGTGGGAGTGCACATATGATAAATTAAATAAATAAATTGTCATTCATTCCTACACTGGTATCCGGCTTCGCTGTATTAATTGAAATTGAGTTATTTTACAAAAAAAATGTGTTGTTCTGACAAAAATAATGAAGTATGTTGTACCTATTTTCAATGTCGGGCGGTACTGTACCCTTTCAGTGTCACTTCGTTTCCCGACCTGTTTCTCGATAAAAATGTTGTTATTTTTCTTGCCACAATTTTATGTGATCTTTTGAAACGACTAATCCAACTTTGAGAAGCTGTAAATTCTTTAGCGCCTATCGCGTTGGCAATCTCTAACGCCCAATCACGCAAAGCTGTATCGATGAAACTAAATGACCGTTGTCTGGCATCGGTAAATAGCTCAAAAAGTCGCGCATTTATCTCCGTCGCAATTTCCAGTCGACTCTTACGTCGTCCAGCGACTTCCTTTTTCCATCTATACAATTCACGTTCAGAACGGACAAAGCGATACTTATTTTGAACAGTACTGACACGTAGGCGTTTCTTACCACTTCCGTTGAACCAATACGTCACCGCTTTTTCTTTGTCTGATAAGGTAATTGTAGTTGGTGGTGTTACTTTCGGAGATAATTGATCATGGTACGTGGCACTATCACTCGAAGAGTCTTCATGAGTGCAACTTTCGTCGGTGTCTTCGGCGTCTGTAGATTCACAGTCTGCAATATCGAGTGTTTCAGTTGCTACTAGCCACATGTCTGCGCCATTTACATGCTCGTCTAGAAGTTTAACAACCATGTCGCACAACACATAGTCTTCACGCGTGTTTTCTGTTGATTGCTTCATTTGGCGTCTGTGGTATATCTCCATGGCAAGCAGAAAAACATTTACAGGGTTCGCCATCACCTGTGAGGGGAGATTAAATGTTCACCGTAAAGTGGCTTGCGGAGTATAGATGAACATGTACAGAACATCTTTCACATCTCTAACCAGTTTCAGGACGGTATGTCTCGAATTACGTACCAGAAATTGAAAGGACGTGCATGCCACAGAAACGAAAATTCGTTTCCCATTTCCACCAAAACCGTGCAGCGATATTCCACTTTAGTGAACGCCGCGATATGACGGCCGCACTTGCCGACCATGCGCACAACGCTCGCGACTCGCCATTTCCAGGGGTGGCCAGCCGTCACTGCAAGCGCCAAGCAGGAAAAACAGCCATGTTCGTGATTTTTTTTAGGTGACTTCCAGTTCATGTCAGCAGCTACAATTTTGCATACGGACCTTTTGCACAGTTAAATAACAGTGTTAAAAAAAGCAATACATGTTTCGGCATGTCAAGTCTGACCATTCCCTTGTCAGTTTTGTACAATGAAATCGCATCATTGTATATTAGTATAGCACGGAAGGAGTAAACTGTTACCCTGTGTCACTCTGTTATCGTATTTACTTTTTTTAACAACACAATAACACATTTTTAGCTAAAATATGAGCACTATTTACTTACTCTAAAATGAATAGCATGATGTTACAACGTATTTGAACACAACTGATTTCACAAGGAGAAGCTACAGAAAAAAAGACAATATATACACCCAACGTACTGTGCACGTCGACGTAGATGCAACTAAAATCTACGTGTTGCCAAAAAAGTCAAGAGAAATACAATGAACGAAATTAATCATTATAATAATATTAAAGTAATACTGACATTGAAACTACTAGCGAAAATTTGGGTGAGCTGAAGGTACCAGGCCACCAAAAAACACTTTAATTCAACACAAAGTTGCCAAAGCTTTATTTGAATCTGAAACTAACAAAGCTTCACAAATAACAGCACCACTCATAACACTTCGATAATTTACACAAACTGAAGCAACTTGACCAAGCTTCCTAGGACACCTCTAATCAGTAAACATAACAGGAAAGACGTTAATTTGAATTCCTACATACTCTTCAATTTTACCAATAAAAAAAAAAGTCATAGCAGTTGGGCCGGAAGTTTAGTCATCCCTTCCGCCCATGGGCACAAATGGTTAGCTACAATGGGATAATAAAACTAAGACAGAGAAAATACTACACTGCTGAAGATCACAAGATACAATTTAATGCAAATCAGATGGAACAAAACTATGCCGCCATTAATACAATGTTATAGAAAGAGTAATTATGTAAGAGTATGAAAGAGTAAGTATGTGAACAACTGTAAACCGTCAAAGTAACAGCTTAAAACACTAAAACCATTCTAGACCAGTGGCAGATTTGTTAAAAGCATTTACCACAAAACTATTAAAACTAACTGGTAACTGGTAACTGCGCGTATAGAACTGAGTTATAAATTCTTTCTTTTGGTTTAGCACTACTTGAAGCACAACAGGCAATGTAAGAACTGTTGACGGTTCAATATTTCGTTTACGCAAAGATGCGCTTTCTTAAGGCCACTTGTAAAAGAAACACTTTTAAGGAAATATCTTAAAACAGTTGTATCTGGCTCAACAAAGTGTTAACCTGTAATTATGCTATGCATTAACACGCTGATGCTTCGAACGCACGCTGTGCTCTCCTTTATGAATGAAGCGAAGCGACTTCTTCAGCGTGCTTAGATTAGTTCGAAAACCTGTACCAGTCTTCAACGGCCAACATGCTTTAGATAGTAAATGGTCCGAAATCGCTGCACACAGAACCGGCCGGGTATGACCTGTGAAGATAGTCGTCCGCCGAACTTCACCACTTCTGACAAACTTGTGACAGTTCCAATCCAAATCATCACTCACCAACTACAGACAGGCAATGTCAGTGCGGCACTGCTAAACATGCACTGACAGCCGGCCACTGTGACCGAGCGGTTCTAGGCACTTCAGTCTGGAACCGCGCGACCGCTACGGTCGCAGGTTCGAATCCTGCTTGGGGAATAGATGTGTGTGATGTGCTTAGGTTAGTTAGGTTTAAGTAGTTCTAAGTTCTAGGGGACTGATTACCTCAGATGTTAATTCCCATAGTGCTCAGAGCCACTTGAACCATTTTGCACTGACACTCGAACGATAGGCGTAAGCCACAGGGATTGGTTAGACTTCTAACTCACTGCCGGCAAAGACTCCAAGAGACACCCTAGGCCACCGGGAACCTCGAATCACATCGTCATAGCTCCAACGCTACGATACATGGGCGAGCGCTGCAATAGATGTTTGGCAGCGATAACGTGCAGAACTGATGACACGCTTTCCATCCCACTGGAGACAGTACCACATTGGATCAGGCGTAGCGTAACCAGTCGTAACTAAGATATTGACGTTGAATGCACAAGGGCTACTCTGGAAGTGCGGTCCTACTGGTCGCGAAATATGAACCACAGAGAAAATAAAAAAATGTTTCATTTGCAACAGTTAGCTACGCCTTCAAGCTACTATACATTGTCGCCGCACTGACTGAGACATTCGTCGTAGCACTGTGCAGCTTTCCAATACCCTCGTCATAGAAGGCAGCCACTTCTGCTTTCTGACAATTCTCTAAGCTGATCTGCAGCTTGTTTTCTGTGCCAAAATGTTGACTTCATATCCAGCGGTTCATGTGAGCAGAAATGAAAATCAGAGGGATTGCATGGTGGGTGGTAAAGCACTTCCTGTGGCAAACGATGCAAGAGCGTGCTCATTGTTCCTGGAGGGACGAAATGCATGGAAGTTACGTTGTGTGGGCTGCATGAAATCGTGCGAAATCTCTCATAGGCACTCATACTTGGCGGGATTCTCCATTTTATAGGCATTTTTGCGTGCTCACTGTGCGCACAGCACTGAAAAGAGCGACGTACCGCGATCGACGTGCATACTAGAGACACTATGCAAAGCTTTATCGGATTTTCACTGTGGTTCCCATTTCGATATCGATCGCACTTCGCTTTCCGAATAGCCCTCGCATCATTGCAGTGCACACTGAATCAGTGAAACTGAAGTGAATGTGTCGTTTAATGCCTTTATTACGAGTCTGCATTGATTGTTGTTGTTGTTGTGGTCTTCAGTCCTGAGACTGGTTTGATGCAGCTCTCCATGCTACTCTATCCTGTGCAAGCTTCTTCATCTCCCAGTACCTACTGCAACCTACATCTTTCTGAATCTGCTTAGTGTATTCATCTCTTGGTCTCCCCCTACGATTTTTACCCTCCACGCTGCCCTCCAATACTAAATTGGTGATCCCTTGATGCCTCAGAACATGTCCTACCAACCGATCCCTTCTTCTGGTCAAGTTGTGCCACAAACTTCTCTTCTCCCCAATCCTATTCAATACTTCCTCATTAGTTATGTGATCTACCCATCTAATCTTCAGCATTCTTCTGTAGCACCACATTTCGAAAGCTTCTATTCTCTTCTTGTCCAAACTATTTACCGTCCATGTTTCACTTCCATACATGGCTACACTCCATACAAATACTTTCAGAAACGAGTTCCTCACACTTAAATCTATACTCGATGTTAACAAATTTCTCTTCTTCAGAAACGCTTTCCTTGCCATTGCCAGTCTACATTTTATATCCTCTCTACTTCGACCATCATCAGTTATTTTGCTCCCCAAATAGCAAAACTCCTTTACTACTTTAAGTGTCTCATTTCCTAATCTAATACCCTCAACATCACCCGACTTAATTCGACTACATTCCATTATCCTCGTTTTGCTTCTGTTGATGTTCATCTTATATCCTCCTTTCAAGACACTATCCATTCCGTTCAACTGCTCTTCCAAGTCCTTTGCTGTCTCTGGCATGGGGGAATGAGTGAAGGAACTGCTTTGGCCTCTACGCGACAGTCAAACCGCTCACCTATGTTTTTAAGCTCAACAGCCAAGACGAGAAAGGAAACCGTTATGACTACTGGAGAGAGAGAGAGTGCTAAATTTAAAGAAAAATAAAACGACATGCCTTGCTCCAATCCTGCCTCACGTATCAGAGCTATTTTGATATAGCAAATTAAGATCAACTCAATCAGGAATTTAAAAATTGGTATAGATCACGAAAACACTGCGAAACAAGCACACGTCTTTCACTGCATCCCCGGAAATTATCATAGTTGTCTGCAAAGAATGCTTATTAGAACATTCTCCGTGATCAGCTGTTGACTTCTACCAGTGCATGTTTAGTGTGCTGTGAACACTCGCTTCTCCTAAGATGACAGTAGTTGTGTTGACAGGGGTACACTCACAAGTCCGTATTGGTTGCTCTATGGGAGTGGCTTCAGCACGACACAGCATCCATGAAGAAACTTCCTCGCCGAAATGAGGCTACTATCAGTGTTAGACGGTATTAGTGTCTGGTATAGACTAATTACCGAAAGCGTAGTCAGTAATAAGGAATATTTTCAGAGTGCAATTCTATTTTTTTTGAAGTGTTTATGGAAACAACGAGAAAATTCAGTCAGGTTATCTGGACGAGAATCCGATTTCCCTTCTCTCCAATACGACACCCGAAACGCACTCTGCGGAAATTCTCCATCTCATGGTCGACGAATGACGTCCCCATGGATGCTTTTGAGAGCTAGATATAAAATATTCAGACTGCACGGATATTTGTTTAAAGTGAAATACACACATAAAAAAAAGTTTTTGCATCACCTCGGTTCCGAGATTTCCGGAACCTGTACAGAAAATTGGAATATAGATCAACGTAGATATCTTTTCCGCCCTTTCGATTGCTCATGAAAACTGCACATTGTAAGTTGTACCACCATACAGAGAGACCTACAGAAGTGGTGATCCAGATTGCTGCACACACCGGTGCCTCTAACAGCCAGTAGCACGTCCTCTTGCACAGATGCATGGCTGTATTAATAGTGGCATACTATTCACAAGTTCATCAAGGTACTGTTGGTCCAGACTGTCCCATTCCTCAACGGCGATTCGGCGTAGATCCCTCAGAGTGTTTGGTGGGTCACGTCGTCCATAAACAGCCCTTTTCAATCTATACCAGGCATGTTCGATACGGTTCGTGTCTGGAGAACATGCTGGCCACTCTAGTCGAACGATGTCGTTATCCGGAAGGAAGTCATTCACAAGATGTGCACCATGGGGGATCGAATTGTCGTCCATGAAGACGAATGTCTTGCCAATATGCTGCCGGTATGGTTACATTATCGGTCGGAGGACGGCATTCACGTATCGTACAACCATTACGGCGCCTTCCATGACCACCAGCGGCGTACATCGGCCCCACATAATGCCACCCCAAAACAGCAGGGAACTTCCACGTTGCTGCACTCACTGGAGAGTGTGTTTAAGACGTTCAGCCTGAACGGGTTGCGTCGAAACACGTCTCCGACGGTTGTCTGGTTGAAGGCATATGCGACACTCATCAGTGAAGTGAACCTGATGCCAATCCTGAGTGGTCCATTCGGCATGTTGTTGGGCCCATCTGTACAGCCCTGCATGGTGTCGTGGTTCCAAAGATGGACCTCGCCATGGACGTCGGGAGTGAAGTTGCGCAGCATGCAGCCTATAGCGCGCTGTTTGATTCGTAACACAATGTCCTGTGGCTGCACGAAAAGCATTATTGTTGTCAGGGTTCCTCCGAGCCATAATCAGTAGGTAGCGGTCATCCACTGCAGTAGTAGCCCTTCGGCGGCAAGAGCGAGGCATGTCAACGACAGTTCCTGTCTCTGTGTCTCTTCTACATGTTCGAACAATATCTCTTTGTAAATTTCGAGACGCCTGGGCACTTCCCTGGTTGACAGGCCTTCCTGGCACAAAGTAACAATGCGGACGCGATCGAACCACGCTATTAACCGTCTAGGCATGGCTGAACTACAGACAACACGAGCCGCGTACCTCCCTCGTGTTGGAATGACTGGAACTGATCAGCTGTCAGATCCCCTCCGTCTAATAGGCGCTGCTCATGCATCGTTGTTTACATTTTTGGGCGGGTGTAGTGACTTATCTGAACAGTCAGAGGGACTGTGTCTGTGATACAACATCCATAGTCAACGGTTATCTTCAGGAGTTCTGGGAACTGGGGTGATGCAAAACTATTTTTGATGTGTGTATTATTCTGGTACTAGAAAGAGTAAATCTGTAATTATATACAATTAGTGAATATTTCGTTTATGATTGCTGAAGACTATGACAGCGACGTGTATAGAAGGAGCCAAAATGTAATCGCTGGCTGCTATCTTTTAATATATATAATCGTGCTATAATATTATCACTCGGGGTTCTGTTCGTTTTGATCTCTCTTGCTATTGTCTTGTTTTGTTCGCTTGCTATTGATCTGATGTACTCGATGTGAGTAATATCAGACGTGTTATTCTGTTATATTTAATTTATCCTGAAACAGAGATTAGCAGTAGGTGTGGTTACGTGTTTTCATATATAGAAATGTAATTCCCATTTGCCACATTCGTGAGTTTTCAGCATTTTAAGCGCTCGCTGCTGTGGAGACGAACGTAACATCGCTGGTCTCCTCGTTGTCCACCATTACGCGGAAATTTTAATTTTCAGTAATTATCTTTGAAATAGCGCAACCTAAAGCGCATAGACATTTATATTACCATCCCACAGAAGGTCTGATATCTATTAAAAATATATTTCTACAGAAGGTATAGAACAATCGTAAGTAAAAAGCCCAGAATCGATAAGGTCTTGGCTCAACGCTGGAGGTAAAATAATTAATTATATGTTTTTGCTTGTGTAAAAGTGAAAGATATTGAGCTTTAACAACATTACTGATTTAAGGGGGATATTTTTCAGTATTGAAACTTTGTTTTTTGGGTATTTAATTCACATTTATGCGCATGTATGTAGAGGCGCTTTAGGTCGCGAGCCTGTTTTTCCTGCATAGGTAGACTACATTGTTTTCACTTGTACCGGAACACTTTTAAAGACATAAGCTCCAATTACTTTCAACATATAAAGTACTGAGAACAAAGTGGATAGATATTACGAGGTGCATTCAAGTTCTAAGGTCTCCGATTTTTTTTCTAATTAACTACTCACCCGAAATCGATGAAACTGGCGTTACTTCTCAACGTAATCGGCCTGCAGACGTACACATTTTTCACAACGCTGACGCCATGATTCCATGGCAGCGGCGAAGACGTCTTTAGGAGTCTGTTTTGACCACTGGAATATCGCTGAGGCAATAGCAGCACGGCTGGTGATTGTGCGGCCACAGAGAGTGTCTTTCATTGTTGGAAAAAGCCAAAAGTCAGGTCAGGTGAGTAGGGGGCATGAGCAATCACTTCAAAGTTGTTATCACGAAGAAATTTGCGTATCGTTAGCTCAATGTGCGGGTGCGTTGTCTTGGTGAAACAGCACACGCGCAGCCCTTCCCGGACGTTTTTGTTGCAGTGCAGGAAGGAATTTGTTCTTCAAAACATTTTCGTAGGATGCACCTGTTACCGTAGTGCCTTTTGGAACGCAATGGGTAAGGATTACGCCCTCGCTGTCCCAGAACATGGAAACCATCATTTTTTCAGCACTGGCGGTTACCCCAAATTTTTTTGGTGGCGGTGAATCTGTGTGCTTCCATTGAGCTGACTGGCGCTTTCTTTCTGGATTGAAAAATGGCATCCACGTCTCATCCATTGTCACAACCGACGAAAAGAAAGTCCCATTCATGCTGTCGTTGTGCGTCAACATTGCTTGGCAACATGCCACACGGGCAGCCATGTGGTCGTCTGTCAGCATTCGTGGCACCCACCTGGATGACACTTTTCGCATTTTCAGGTCGTCATGCAGGATTGTGTACACAGAACCCACAGAAATGCCAACTGTGGAGGCGATCTGTTCAACAGTCATTCGGCGATCCCCCAAAACAATTCTCTCCACTTTCTCGATCATGTCGTCAGACCGGCTTGTGCGAGCCCGAGGTTGTTTCGGTTTGTTGTCACACGATGTTCTGCCTTCAATTAAACTGTCGTACCCACGAACGCACTTTCGACACATCCATAACTCCATCACCACATGTCTCCTTCAACTGTCGATGAATTTCAATTGGTTTCACACCACGCAAATTCAGAAAACGAATGATTGCACGCTGTCCAAGTAAGGAAAACGTCGCCATTTTAAGTATTTAAAACAGTTCTCATTCTCGCCGCTGGCGGTAAAATTGCATCTGCCGTATGGTGCTGCCATCTCTCGGACGTATTGACAATGAACGAGGCCTCATTTTAAAACAATGCGTATGTTTCTGTCTCTTTCCAGTCTGGAGAAAAAAAATCGGAGGCCTTAGAACTTAAATGCACCTCGTATTTATGTGGCCTACGTGTAATCTAAAAGTGTACAACATGCAGTTACTTTGACGTTTGTAGACAAAGTATTAAACTTTCTGGTCTTAAAGAGTTACAGCCTTTAAATATTTATAACTAACCCACTTGCAGAAATATTTTATGTCTGTAACAATAATAATTTATCCTTCCAAAAGACACTAACTAACAAAAAATAGTAATATTTCCCAACAAGGTGCTACAGACATCGGATAGATTTCATTGCGATAGAAATGTGACATCTTGGTGGAATTAGAACATTCTTAGGACAAAGGGAGGTCGCGTATAAGCAAGTGACAGTTGCCACTAGATCCGTCTGAGGTACCAGAGTTGAATGAGGACCAGAGAAAGTCGCCCATTCGTAATTTAGGATAATGGGCAACACTCAGGAAAGGAGGGCTACAGATCAAACTTAAATCGGGATGCGTGGAGGGACATTCGAATTGTCTCCTCTTATAGGCGTCCACAAGGGGTGGAGGGAATGGGGGGGAGGGGAAGAAGAGGGAGCATTTTCCCTGTCCTGGTATGTGGGACACAGGGTTGTTATTCACTACAGAATTCTCACGCATTTTCAAAAATTGGTTCCAGCGCTACTAATACTAAATTTACCTTGGTCAAATGCAGTGGGAAACACTGACACGTTAGCAACTCTGGTAACTAGGATTTGTTTGGTCGTCACACTGTTCACGGTAGATCATTCCATTTCCTTGGCACAGAGGCGGTTTCCCTGTTGCTTTGTAGGCTCCAATATTTCATCTGTCCCTTCTTGATGCGCCCATATCGTGGTGCAAAAAGTAACGTGCCAGCAACGAACAAATGGTTCAAATGGCTCTGAGCACTATGGGACTTAACTTCTAAGGTCATCAGTCCCCTAGAACTTAGAACTACTTAAACCTAACTAATCTAAGGACATCACACACGTCCATGCCCGACGCACGATTCGAACCAGCAACGAACACCATATAAAAATGGTTGGAGTATACCTTGTTAACATCCATTCCCAATTCCTAAAAGAGCACAACCTCTTCCTAATGCTTACCTTAACAACACAACTGTAGTTTACCAACTATCTGTAGGAAAAGAAGATCCGTCAAGGTTTCCTGAAACTATATTCAGTTTTACGTGCCAGAGCGATTGCAGTAGGCACTGGAAATCTAAGTTGTATTATGCTGCAGGTACACTATGCCAGCATAAGTATTCGGACACCTCCAAAAACATTCGTTTTTCGTACTACGTGCATTGTGCTGCTACCCACTGCCGGGTATTCCATATCGGCGACCTCAGTAGTCATAAGACATCGTGAGAGAGCAGTATGGGGCGCTACGTGGAACTCACGGATTTCGAACATAGTCAGGTGATTGAGCGTCACACGTCTCTACGCGAGATTTCCACACTCCTAAACATCCCTAGGTATACTGTTTCCGATGTGATGGTGAAGTGGAAACGTGAACCGACACGTACAGCACAAAAGCGTACAGGCTGACCTCGTCTGTTGACTAACGGAGACCGCTGACCGTAGCAGAGGATCGTAATGTATAATAGGCAGACATCTATCCAGACCCTCACACACGAATTCCAAACTGCATCAGGATCCAATGCAAGTGCTATGACTGTTAGGCGGGAGGTGAGAAATCTTGGATTTCATGGTCGAGCGGCTGCTCATAACCCACACATGACGCTGGTAAAAGAAAACGACGCCTCGTACGGTGCAAGGAGAGTAAACATTGGACGATTCAAAAGTGGAAAAATGGTAGAGCACTTGCCCGCGAAAGGCAAAGGTCCCGAGTTCGAGTCTCGGTCCGGCACACAGTTTTAGTCTGCCAGGAAGTTTCATATCAGCGCACACTCCGCTGCAGAGTGAAAATCTCATTCTGGAAAAATGTTGTGTGGAGTGGCGAATCGCGGTACACAATGTGGCTATCCGATAGCAGGGTGTGGGTATGGTGAATGCCCCGTAAACGTCATCTGCCAGCGTGTGTAGTGCGGTGGTGTTATGGCGTGGTTGTGTTTTTCATGGAGGGGGGTTGCACCTCTTGTTATTTTGCGTGGAACTATCACAGCACAGGTCTACATTGATGTTTTAAGCTCCTTCTTCTTCCCACTGTCGAAGAGCAATTCGAGGGTGGCGATTGTATCTTTCAACACGATCGAGCACCTGTTCATAATGCACCGCCTGTGGCGCAGTGGTTACACGACTATAACATCCCTGTAATGGACTGGCCTGCACGGAGTACTGATCTTAATCCTACAGAACATCTTTAAGATGAAACTTCCTGACAGATTAAAACTTTGTGCCCGACCGAGACTCGAACTCGGGACCTTTGCCTTTCGCGGGTAAGCGCTCTACCATCTGAGCTACCGAAGCACGACTCACGCCCGGTAGTCACAGCTTTACTTCTGCCAGTATCTCGTCTCCTATCTTCCAAACTTTACAGAAGTTCTCCTGCGAAATTTGCAGAACTAGCACTCCTGAAAGAAAGGATATTGCGGAGACATGGCTTAGCCACAGCCTGGGGGATGTTTCCGGAGTGAGATTTTCACTCTGCAGCGGAGTGTGCGCTGATATGAAACTTCCTGACAGATTAAAACTGTGTGCCCGACCGAGACTCGAACTCGGGACCTTTGTCTTCTTTCACAGGCAAGCGCTCTACCATCTGAGCTACCGAAGCACGACTGACGCCCGGTACTCACAGCTTTACTTCTTCCAATATCTCGTCTCCTACCTTCCAAACTTTACAGAAGTTCTCCTGCGAAACTTGCAGAACTAGCACTCCTGAAAGGTCCCGAGTTCGAGTGTCGGTCGGGCACACAGTTTTAATCTGTCAGGAAGTTTCATATCAGCGCACACTCCGCTGCAGAGTGAAAATCTCATTCTGGAAACATCCCCCAGGCTGTGGCTAAGCCATGTCTCCGCAGTATCCTTTCTTTCAGGAGTGCTAGTTCTGCAAATTTCGCAGGAGAACTTCTGTAAAGTTTGGAAGGTAGGAGACGAGATACTGGCAGAAGGAAAACTGTGAGTACCGGGCGTGAGTCGTGTTGAGTTCCGGCATGGAGGGTGCCACGAACTTGTAAGTCATTTTCAGCATAGTGTATGTTAAACCATACTTCAGCTCCGCTAGAGGAGAAAGAAAAGAACTAACTTTCCAACTTCAGAGTCGGAAATATGTTCTCCCAAAAGTTACGATCTTCTCGGCTCTTAGGGCTTATTCTTTACCCAAACGAAAGAAATGTAGCCTTTGCGACACATTTTATTCAACTTATGCTTAATTCGTCACTATAAAAAATACAAGGCATGAAAGTAATGAAGTAACTCCAATAACATACTTTTATAAATTCTTAACATACTTCTAAGGGTTATTACAAATGATTGAAGCGATTTCACAGCTCTACAAAAACTTTATTATTTGAGATATTTTCACAATGCTTTGCACACACATACAAAAACTCAAAAAGTTTTTTTAGGCATTCACAAATGTTCGATATGTGCCCCTTTAGTGATTCAGCAGACATCAAGCCGATAATCAAGTTCCTCCCATACTCGGTGCAGCATGTCCCCATCAATGAGTTCGAAAGCATCGTTGATGCGAGCTCGCAGTTCTGGCACGTTTCTTGGTAGAGGAGGTTTAAACACGGAATGTTTCACATAACCCCACAGAAAGAAATCGCATGGGGCTAAGTCGGGAGAGCGTGGAGGCCACGACATGAATTGCTGATCATGATCTCCACCACGACCGATCCATCGGTTTTCCAATCTCCTGTTTAAGAAATGCCGAACATCATGATGGAAGTGCGGTGGAGCACCGTCCTGTTGAAAGATGAAGTCGGCGCTGTCGGTCTCCAGTTGTGGCATGAGCCAATTTTCCAGCATGTCCAGATACACGTGTCCTGTAACGTTTTTTTCACAGAAGAAAAAGGGCCGTAAACTTTAAACTGTGAGATTGCACAAAACACGTTAACTTTTGGTGAATTGCGAATTTGCTGCACGAATGCGTGAGGATTCTCTACCGCCCAGATTCGCACATTTTGTCTGTTCACTTCACTATTAAGAAAAAATGTTGCTTCATCACTGAAAGCAAGTTTCGCACTGAACGCATCCTCTTCCATGAGCCGTTGCAACTGCGCCGCAAATTCAAGGCGTTTGACTTTGTCATCGGGTGTCAGGGCTTGTAGCAATTGTAAACGGTAAGGCTTCTGCTTTAGCCTTTTCCGTAAGATTTTCCAAACCGTCGGCTGTGGTACGTTTAGCTCCCTGCTTGCTTTATTCGTCGACTTCCGCGGGCTACGCGTGAAACTTGCCCGCACGCTTTCAACCGTTTCTTCGCTCACTGCAGGCCGACCCGTTGATTTCCCCTTACAGAGGCATCCAGAAGCTTTAAACTGCGCATACCATCGCCGAATGGAGTTAGCAGTTGGTGGATCTTTGTTGAACTTCGTCCTGAAGTGTCGTTGCACTGTTATGACTGACTGATGTGAGTGCATTTCAAGCACGACATACGCTTTCTCGGCTCCTGTCGCCATTTTGTCTCACTGCGCTGTCGAGCGCTCTGGCGGCAGAAACCTGAAGTGCGGCTTCAGCAGAACAAAACTTTATGAGTTTTTCTACGAATGTGTAGTGTGTCGTGACCATATGTCAATGAATGGAGCTACAGTGAATTTATGAAATCGCTTCAACCATTTGTAATAATTGTATAAGTTGAATAAGGGGGTTTTAAAGATTTATTTCCTGTTTTTCTACTTTGGTTCATATTAATCAATGGCACTTCTTAATAGCTACTTTACGGTTTAGCCTGAGGTGACAGACGTCGTGGGCTAGGGATATGCACCGTACACACTGTATAAAAAGGCAGTGCATTGGCGGAACTTTCATTTGTACTCAGGTGAATAACGTTAAGAACTAACAGACTTGGAACGCGGAATGTAGTTGAAGTTAGAGGCATGGGCATTCCATTTTGGAAATCGTCAGGGAATGCATTATTCTGAGCAACACAGTGTCGAGGGCGTGCCGAGAACAGCAAATTTTAGGCAGTACCTTTCACCAGGGACAACACAGTGGTCACTTAACGACCGAGGGCAGCTTTGTTGGCGCAGTCAGGGCTAACAGACAAGCAACACTGCTTGGAATAACCGTAGAAATCAATATGTGACGTGCAACGAATGTATTCGTTAGGACAGTGCGGGGAAATTTGGCGATAATGGGCTGTACCACAGTCGACCGGAGAGTATCTACTAATAACACGGCAGTGACTGCAGCGCCTCTTCTGGGCTTGTGAACATGTCGGTTGGACCCCAGACAACTGGGGATCGTGGCCTGGCCAGCTGGTAGTAAGGCTGCACCCGAGCTCTAGGGGTAGCGTCTTCGATTCATATTCAAAATGTTTTCGGTCCCGAGTTCAAATACCGCTGCTGACTAAATTTTCATTAATAATCAGCAATGGCGGCCGAAGTATTCCGGCATAAGAAGTCACCCTCATACTGTCAACGACCTTGTCAAAGAGGGCGGAGGAGCAGACGCAGGTTCAGGGCACTCTCTTGTCGTAGGGGTGGGAAACTGCCCCTAAAGGCGGAAGAATCAGCAATGATCAACGGCATGAGGATGCAGAAGGCAATGGAAACGACTGCATTAGACACGTGTGTATCCACAGGACATGTCGCATGTAACTGAAGAAGTGCCATGATGATCTCTCCATTGGCAAAAGATTCCGGAATAGTCCCCCATTCGGATCTCCGGGAGGGGACTGCCAAGGGGAAGGTTGCCATGAGGAAATGATTGAACCATCAACGGAAGGATAACGTTCTACCAGTCGGGGACGTGGAATGCCAGAAGCTTGAGCGTTGTAGGGAAACTAGAAAATCTGAAACGGGAAATGCAAAGCCTCAATCTAGATACAGTAGCGGTCAGTGAAGTTCGGTGAAAAGAAGACAAGGTTTTCTGGTCAGATGAATAGGGTAATATCAACAGCAGCAGAAAGTGGTGTAACAGGAGTAGGATTCGTCATGAATAGGAAGGTAGCGCAGAGAGTGTGTTTCTGTGAACATTTCAGTGACAGGGTCGTTCTTATCAGAATCGACAGCAAACCACCACCGACAACGATAGTTCAGTTATACATGCAGACGTCGCAGGCTGAAGATGAACAGAAGAGAAAGTGTATGTGGATATTGAAAGGGTAATACAGTATGTAAAGGGGGATGAAAATCTAATAGCCATGGGGAACTGGAATGCAGTTGTAGTGGAAGGTTCAAATGGCTCTGAGCACTATGGGACTTAACATCTGAGGTCATCAGTCTCCTAGAACTTAGAACTACTTAAACCTAACTAACCTAAGGACATCACACGCATCCATGCCCGAGGCAGGATTCGAACCTGCGACCATAGCGCCTAGAACCGCTCGGCCAAAAGGGCCGGCTGTAGTGGAAGAAGTAGAAGAAAAGGTTAGAGGAGAATATACGCTTGGGACAAGGAATGACAGAGGAGAAAGGCTATTTGAGTTCTGTAACAACTTTCAGCTAGTAATAGCGAATACCCTGTTCAAGAATCACAAGAGGAGGAGGTATACTTGGAAAAGGCCGGGTGATACGGGAAGATTACAATTAGATTACATCATGGTCAGACAGAGATTCCGAAATCAGATACTGGATTGTAAGGCGTACCCAGGAGCAGAAATAGACTCAGATCACAATATAGTCGTGATCAAGAGTAGGCTGAAGTTCAAGACATTAGTCAGGAAGAATCAATACGTTAACAAGTGGGATACGGAAGCACTAAGGAATGACGAGATACGTTTGAAGTTCTCTGTTGCTATAGATACAGCAGTAAGGAATATCTCAGTAGGCAGTACAGTTGAAGAGGAATGGACATCTCCAGAAAGGGCCATCACAGATGTTTGGAAGCTAAACATAGGTACAAAGAAGGTAACTGCAAAGAAACCATGGGTAACAGAAGAAATACTTCAGCTGATTGATGAAAGGAGGAAGTACAAACATGTTCAGCGAAGCTCAAGAATACAGTAATACGAGTCGCTGAGGAATGAAATAAATAGGAAGAGTAGGGAAGATAAGACGAAATGGCTGCAGAAAAAATGTGAAGAGAACGAAAACGAAATGATTGTTGGAAGGACAGACCCAATATACAGGAAAATCAAAACAATCTTCGGTGACATTAAAAGCAAGGGAGGTAACATTAAGAGTGCAAAGGGAATTACACTGTTAAATGCAGAGGAGAGAACGGATAGGTAGAAAGAATACAGTGAACGCCTCTATGAGGGGGAAGATTTGTCTGATGTGATAGAAGAAGAAACAGGAGTCGATTTAGAAGAGATAGGGGATCCAGTATTGGAATCAGAATTTAAAACAGCTTTGGGGGACTTAAGATCAAATAAGGCAGAAGGGATAGATAACGTTCCATCAGAATTTCTAAAATCATTTCGGGAGGTGATCCACACAACTCCGAAGACGGCAAGAGCTGACAAGTGCGAGAATTATCGGACAATCAGCTTAACTGCTTACAAGAATACTATACAAAAGAATTGAAAAGAAAATTGAAGATATGCTAGATGTCTATGTTTGGCTTTAGGAAAAATAAAGTCACGAGAGAGGCAGTTCTGACGTTGCGTTAATAATGGAAGCAGGACTAAAGAATAATCAAGACACGTTCATTGGATTTGTCGACCTGGAAAAAGCGTTCGACAATGTAAAATGGCGCAAGATGTTCGAAATGCTGAAGAAAGTAGGGTTAAGCTATAGGGAGAGATGGCTCATATACAATATGTACAACAGCCAAGAGGGAAAAATAAGAGTGGACGACCAAGAACAGTTTAATGAGTACACAGTATGGACTGAGAGTAAATCGAAGGAAGACGAAGGTAAGAATAGAGTACGTAGGTTGCAAGTGCTACTCTGAGATGAAGAGGTGCACAGGAGAGGAATTCGTGGCGGTCCGCATCAAACCAGTCATAAGACTGATAACCAAAAGAAAAAAAAGGTAGCTTTCGAATCCCACGAAGCCATGGGCCCAGGTTATCAAAAACGCACTGTGGAAACTGGTGGTGGGTCCATAACGGTATGGGCTGTGTTTACATGTAATGGTGTGGGTCACCTAGTCTAACACAACTAATCATGAGTGGAAATTGTTATGTGCAGGTACTTGGAGACCATTTAAGACCATTCATGGACTTAATGTTCCCGAACAACGACGGGTTTTTTATGGATGACAAGCTCCATGTCGTCGGGCCACAATTGTTGCAGATTGGTTTGAATACATATAGATAATTTGAGCGCCCGACATGAATCTCATTGTACCTTTATGGGATGTAACCCAGGGGTGAGTTTGTTCAAAAAATCCTGCACCGGGGACACTTTCACAGTTACGGTCGGCAATGGAGACATCATGACTCGTATTTCTGCAGGGAACTTCCATTTACTTTGAAACGTCTCCCTGGAAAAATTATAAATGACTGTGTTTAAACTGACGCACAATATTTTTAGCGCAACGCAATCTGACTTTCAATAATCCCTACAAAAGAATGGCCCTGACTAACATTAACCTATACCTTTCACAAATCACTTACCTCACAAAAATCTTCGTTACTCGAACTACTGCAATACGGCGAGCGCCACTACTGCCAGCCAAATAAAAGATTCAAATTACTGAAGGCACTAACTGCTGACAGCCATAGTTAGCAAACGAAAGATTTTGATAGAGCACAAAGAATGTATTTACCTTAATAGTGTTCAAAAGTCATAATATATATATGAGTTTATGACATCCAATCTTACAAATTTACTGTCTCAGCCCAGATCATCCGCTCTCAAAACTCTGCTCCATCTCACTCCCCACATCCACCACTGCTGGCGGCTGACCTCCAACTGCGCAATGCTACCTGCTGTTAACAGCCAACTGCTCAACACTACAATAGCAAACAACAATGCAAACCAGCCACAGACTACACACCGCACACCAGTGATTTTCATACAGAGCGCTATGTGGCGCTACCAATAAGAAAACCTAAACAGCCTACTTACATAGCCCCCATGCTCCCCACAAAAAAATTACAAATTTGGTTTTGGGCACTGGCCAATACATATATGTTAAATTTTTTTCACAATTACAATAACAAAGAAATCAAATGCACACACTTAGTGATACAATGTTAGTCAAAAGCTAAAATTTTCTCACAGTCCATAAAGACAGTCCTGATCTTCATCACAGTAAAATTGCAATGTTTTTTTTCTCAAAGTCTGAGCAGTAAAAAAAAAAATGCACACGTAAGTAGTGGATTTCCATGGAGTCTTGAAGAATTAGTGTTGTCCTTCCAACGGAAAGACAGTGCTGACTCTTGATATGCAGACAGGTAATGGGCCACAACAGAGCAAACCCACAGCAGAGACAGTCGAAGTTTTGAAGAATATTGGTAGGTAGGTCATCACAGAGCAGACCCACTGTAGTTCTAGTAGAGATTATGGTATTGGTGGGCCATCGAAGGTGCAGACCCACTTCAGCCCTGGTAGAACGGCCAGCAGCCATCTCTTGCGACTGTGCAGGTGTACAATCACCATCAAAGAGTCTTGCGGACAATATAGCAAGTCCATAAACCACCACTTGTTCATGCATAAAGTTTTTGGAATTGTCGTTAGAAGTCTTGCAGACAATATAGCAAGTCCATAAACCACCACTTGAGCACGCACAAATTTTTTGGTGTGTCCTTAGAACCAGCAATGCTGTTAACCAGTCCCTTGCTGAATTATCAACACACATGCAAACACTATCAGTCCTCTTTTTTTCACATATTGTGCATATACTATGACCAACAGAAAGATGTGCAGTGAAATGAATGCTTACAAGTTACTTAATTTGATGAACTGGTGTCAATTACAATTTTATAACATACAATAACAAAGGTACAAAATACATAACTAAAGAACATAATAATACAGATAACATTTGTAGTAATACAGGATTTACATAAGAATCGAAATAACATATACATCTGTGTTACAGGAATTATGACATAAGTACATAATTAAATATCAGAATAACTTTTGAAACATTAACTTCACACATGAGCATCAAAACAGAACAGATAAATAATGTCTAAATGTCTTTACAAAGTAAATAACATAGTATTAGAAAAATTCTACAACATAGCTCTCATCAGCTAAACACATGAAGACAGGAAAAACGCAAATACACAAGGGTACACAAACACATAGCAGAATAACACAAGAGGAAAGGGCAGGGTTTGTTTTCAGTGTAACATTTGGTACTGCAGTCCAACCCAAAACTTCATTCCGTAGATCTTTCGTCTTATTTCAACATTTGTTTCCACCAAAAAAATCCAATCCAAGCATGCTTTCTGTAATTATATATTCACATATTTCTTACCTCATTATTTATTTTCCACTATCTTACCTCATCATTTATTTCCAAGAAAATCCTACCTAAACCTGTTGTCCCTAAACCCTACTTCTTTGTTCACATCCTCTTTCAAAATACTTTTTTGCCCAAACTATTTTCTTATAGCTTCTCAATGCATTTCTTCCAATTCATCACAACTCGTTCTCTCGTATAGCCTTCCCCATCTTAAGCTAACGTAAATCTACTGAGGTCAGATGCTAAACTAAGTGATGAGGCAATGCAGCAGCCCAAAACAATTAACACAAAAAGCAATGACAAAAAATGCCAATTGGCAAATCAAGCAGCAGTATATCTAAATTGGCACAGCAAATGCAACATTACAACTAATATAAGGCAATGTGCAGCAAACAAGAAAAATAAATCAGTAGTAAAACTGGCTTAACAGAGTAATACAAAGTGAAACTTAGTAGCACTATGCCTGGCAAACGGCAACGGCAAATGCAATAACTTATATCTAATCATGACAAAGCTCAAGCAGAAAAAAAACATCTTAACACTAGAGTGATGCATCACCTTGACTTACTCTAGCAGACAAGTTACCAAACCGTTAAAAAATTATTTTTGCAATTCCTGTGAAGGGAAATGTCTATTTGTGCTCTCTTTTCTACGAAAGTACATCATAAAATTATTCTTTACTGGGTCTGTAGACAGAAAATAGTGATATTAGTACATCTATTAACCAATGCTGCAGTGCAGCTAGAAACTAGATATTAAACAAAATGAGCAAATATGTACAAAGGAAGGCATGAATCATCATTAACTAGCCATATAGCATTTCATAAGGCAGTAAAAAAAATCTGTCAACTAGAAAGACAGTAGTCATAGTCAGGTGTATAGACATAAAATATTTCTCGTCATTTCATTAGGCATTTCAGTAAATATCATAAATTAAGACCTCCACAGTGTAATCATTTGTTTTCAAGTTCGAGCGTGTCGTATTTGCGATGCTTTCTACAAAGAAATGTCAATAGCGAGGATAATGGCCCCTTTTTTTTACCTAATGACTTTTTCTCCAGGCGACTGGCACACCTGGGCGCCACCTGGGTGACTTAGCTTCCTTACCGAAATATTTATGACAGCAGTTTGCGCTACAGTGACAGTCTCATATAAAAAATTTCACAGGTCGAGAATTTGCGTTACAAATGTGTAGAAACAAAATCCTGTAAATATAACAGTGACCAAAAAATTTTCGCCGGCATTGTAATACATTCACGCGTATACACACATTTCATAACTCTTAAAGTACGATTCTTGGTTTCCAACATCCTTTTTCACAAACCAGAGTCCCTAACCACTACTTATTATTCCTTACTTTATTACACATATACATATTCGTCGACATTTCTTCAATATTTCATCATAATAAATTCCTCATATAACATCAGCTTATTGATCATAAACATACCTCAACAGCATAATACACATCGTCATCGTAATAATAACATCATAACACCTCAGTCAAATCTCAAAATCGTTGTAGCTTCTTCCAATAATTTCAAAACCTAAAGAAAAAAATCTCAGCCACTTCAATAGTGTCATCTACCTCAAATGTACTTTAAAAATCACGATCCCATACCAAATACATCATTCAAAGCTCTCATAGCACCACAACAATTCCGAAAAAATATGAACAGTTCACAAAGTACAGACAAAATACAATTTCGTAAGTGTGAAGTCATCCAACAGTGTAATTATGTTAACATCTGTCACTGATGTAGTAAAATAAATGTTTGTCTCTCTCAGTTAAATGATCAGATAGCTGTGTAATGTATGTGTTAGAGAAATATGGTACCGAAGTGTAAAGTTGTATAAGCAAATACCACATTAGCTAGGGCTCCTTGTGTTTGCCAAACACATGGTACACAAAGTAAGCATGTACCCCCCTGAGGATACCCTCAGGTGTTACAGATTACAGCAATGGAATGAAATGTATCACGGAAAACTTTCTTTGTAATTCAAAAATCTTTAAAAATAAATGTTTTAAGTACAAAATTAATCACCATCAAATGCGTGTCCCGTAGTGCTAAATGTGCGTCTTGCTGTAAGATAATTCTGTGGAAGTGTCGTAGCTATCGTCCTCTGTAAGTAAAGTTCTGCTGAAGTCAATGTACTCACCTCATCATAAACAAAAGTGAAATACTTTGCGTATAGATATCGTAGTTATTATGCTTATTGCCGTGATGAAGAAAGTACTGTACTGTAACGTATTGTTGTGCTACGGAAAAGGCTGTCTTATTGTAGCTATACGACAAAAGCTACTACTAAAAAATGTTTTACTTTCCAGAATAATACAGAAAAACTGTGCAGATATAAAACAGATACACCGCAAAAGCAACAATGTATATTGTGTCACATATTAGTAGCGTCGTGATATAATCGTGTAGCTATCAAAGAAACTAAATGCTAAGTCATCTTTAATCTCACCGAATGTACTTCAAATAATGAGTACCTTTTCAAGTAAACCAAAATGTTGCATTAAAATCTCATTAGTAGTATCTGTTCTAAGTATGTAAGTCGTATATTCGTTATGTAATCATGCAACTAACAAGGAAGAATGTACAAATAACAACACTGTGTCGTCTGTTCACTGTAACAATGCATTCGTAATTTCTTTTAAAATAAGTTCTCTTGGTTCCTGACTGGATATTTAACTTCAAACATTGTTGCATGGTAACAGTTTCTCGGTGTGACAAATTGTACTACTAGCGTGAAGTGAAAAATTTTATGGCAAAGACTAAGTTAAAAAGGAGATTATCTTTCAATAAACGGTTTTACATGTGAAATGTGGTGCAATCCTTTACTCTTCCTAGTACGCAGTTTCAACTTCAACGCAATTATCATGTGGTATACGTCAGGAATTAATACTGGAATCTTTCTCAAGGTTAACGTCAATGTTATTTTTCTCTGTGCCGGCCGGCGCACGTGGCTGCCTGCAGTGTGAGTCATTGTCTGTCTCTTTGTTGGCGCGCGTCGTTATTAGGATTAGGAGACCTAACTTCTACAAATTCACCTTGACGAGAAGGCCCTGCCCTGTTTGAATCTCGGCAGTTCTGATGAAATTCAGGTCTGTCGTTACGATCATATCGTCTGTCGTCATGTCGGTAGATTCCATAGTTTCTTTCTTGTCGGTCACGCGGTGAAGAATTTCTCCCTGAATCGTAACTGCGTGCTGGACTGTTGCGTCTAAAGTTAAAATGGTTCAAATGGCTCTGAGCACTATGGGACTTAACATCTCAGGTCATCAGTCCCCTAGAACTTAGAACTACGTAAACCTAACTAACCTAAGGACATCACACACATCCATGCCCGAAGCAAGATTCGAACCTGCGACCGTAGCGGTCGCGCGGTTCCAGACTGAAGCGCCTAGAACCGCTCGGCCACCAGCGGCCGGCGTCTAAAGTTATTCTGTCTCCCTTGATAATAATTATTTTGGTTCCCATATTGTCGGTTTCTCTGATTGTCTCTATGATAGTCACTACCGCAGAGAGGTGATCTTTCCCTGTAATTATTACTACTCTGACAACGGTTGTCATAGGGGTGGTGTCTGTTTTGGTCACGATTTGTGTTGTGAGAATAGCCTTGTCGTGTCCAGTTATTATTTCTTTCATCGCGGAATTGAGATGGATGTGACCTGTAGTTGTTGTGTTCCTGTTTACGCGTTCCGCGATTGTCAGTGTAAATTTCTAATTCTTGTAAGAGTCCCTGAAAAGCTTCAATGTCGTCTTTGCAACGTCCTCACAAAATAATATGTCGTAAATGTTCAGGTAATTTGATTAAGCAAATGCGGATGAGTTCTGAGGGGCTGTATGGGCTTTACAGGTACTGATTCTTGTGCAACATGTCTTCAAAATATTTCACAAGACTGGAAAATTCAATTTGTTCGAAATGTTTCATCATTATGAAGCTATGTTTTACTCGGTCGTGTGTAGCTTGAGATCAATATGCTGAGAGGAAGGCATGGTTAATTTCTCCTTCACTGTGGCAATCGTGAATGACCGATCGCATTCATACAGCTGGTTCATTCTCTAAATAGCCACACATAAATTCTAAATTGTGCTCTAATGACCAGTTGGGAGGAAAACAATGCGAGAATTGATGAAGCCACGCTTGTGGATGAATGTCGTTGTCGGAATTCTTAAATGTTTTGAATTTACGTGTAGTAACAAAAAGCTTATAGTCGCATATCGGTCATTGTTACTTCGTTTCGGCGGTTCCATCTCAAAATTCGGTGCACCTTGCCAATTTCTTTCATTATTTCCGAAGTACCCCGTGTTATAATTTTGTGGCTGTTCTGTATTTCTATGTCCCTCTTCCCGTATTGGAGCGCGAATGTCCTCTAAAATACGTAATTCTTGTATTACCTGTGTCAGCTGATCTTGTACTTCCCGGATTTCTCTTTGGTGTTGCGTATTAATTTGATTCTGATTTTGTTTGAATTCCCTAATTTGTTCGCACTCTTCTGTGTCATTAAAGACTACCTACTTTGTGTCATTCAGATTATCATCTACCTATGTAGATAAATTATTTAGCTGATCCGAAAGCTCAACTACTTTCTCTGATGATGAACTAATTTCCTCCATGTATCTTTCTGAAGCAATTTTCAGAGTATCTACTGTGTCCTTTACGTTTTCCTGAGTTTTTGCAAGTTGCGTAATCGAATCGGTAGATGTAACTGAGTCAATTTTAGTTTCTAAGGTCTCATCATTTTCATGCAGTTCTTCTATGGCTGCTTCGTGATTCTGTAATGCATTTTCATGCCGCAAAAAAATAGGTTGAAAATGCTTACAAATTTGTGTTTTTACGTCATTACAGACTTTTTGACATTTAGATTCAATGTTATGTAACTCAGTAGTTAAGTCATCACGTGTTTGTTTAAGCGTGGTGTCTAACTTCCGAAGATTTTGTTCCATTGTGTCTAACTTTTGAAGCTTTTGCTGTGTTTGTCTCTGATTTTGTTCCATTGTGTCTAACTTTTGAAGCTTTTGCTGTGTTTGTCTCTGATTTTGTTACTTTTGTTGCATTAATTGCAATAATAATGTATTAGTGTCTGGAATCTGTTTCTCTATGCTTTTTGGCAGTGCATTTTCACCGCAACATTCACATTTTGACATGCGGAAAATGTGTCTTGACTCATTTGAGAAAGCGGTGAGGACCCAAAACCTGAGTCTACAGTATTTGCAATATTGTGTTCTGTCATTTTGGATTCCTGAGGCGAGCTGTTGCCGACCGATCGATCGATAATGCTTCCCTGTTCACTACTTGTTTCACTGTCTACACCATTATCTGCCACCCGCTCCATTTCCCTATGCACAATTACCAAATTACTATGTTCAACATTAGTTAATTCATTACACGGTGGTGCTGATACACTGCTATCTTCTTCACTGTCATTTCTCAGTTTACTTTGGAGCCTAGTATTACGTTATTCACATGCCATAATTGTCACAATGTTTCACACGATAACACATAAAAGCATAATTTGAAGAGCAAAATAAGAAAACACATTAACTTAGCATTGAAAATAATATCTAGTTAATTGCAAGCGCAGCTGCGAAATACTTGGTGCAAATCTACATGTATGCCACAACTGTTTTACTGTACAACAAAGGAGATTCTCTCTACAATTACGCACCAGCAATAAACAAATGCTACGCTAATTACACAAACTACAAGAAAAAAATCAGAAGATTCCAGTGAGGTATCCTGACAGGGTCGACATATGAAACGTCCCCTTAGAAAAATTAATGAATTACTATGCTGGTTAACCCCTTACATTATTTGAACGTACTCAGACTTCTCGCTCTTTACCTATTCTGATCAACACTAAACTGACACACAATATTTTTTTAGCGCAACGCAATCTGACTTTCAATAATCCCTACAAAAGAATGGCCCTGACTAACAATAACCTATACCTTTCACAAATCACTTACCTCACAAAAATCTTCGTTACTTGAACTACTGCAATACGGCGAGCGCCACTACTGCCAGCTGAATAAAAGATTCAAACTACTGAAGGCACTAACTACTGATAGGCATAGTTAGCAAATGAAAGATTTTGATAGAGAACAAACAATGTATTTACCTTAATAGTGTTCAAAAGTCATAATATATATATAGCAGTTCATGACATCCATTCTTACAAATGTACTGTTTCTGAGAGACACACGTCCAAATCATCCGCTCTCAAAAATCCGCCATCTGACTTCCCCACGTCAACCACTGCTGGTGGGCTAGTGAGAGGGGGGCTAGTGTAATTGTTTAATACAAACCATAAAAAATGCACGGAAGTATGTTTTTTAACACAAACCTACGTTGTTTAAAATGGAACCACGTTAGTTTTGTTAGCACATCTGAACATATAAACAAATACGTAATCAGTGCCGTTTGTTGCATTGTAAAATGTTAATTACATCCGGAGATATTGTAACCTAAAGTTGACGCTTGAAACATTGTCCTCACTTCATTGCAGGGGCCCAGACAGCTGCAACATACATCGCGTTTCTGCAGAATGATCTGCCAACGTTGCTCGAAAATGTCCCACTGGAAACGCGTCGACGTATGTGGTATCAGCATGATGGTGCACCTGCACATTCCGCAATTCAGACTAGGCTGACCCTTGACAGGACGTTCGACGGGCGTTTCATAGGACGTGTAGGACGCATAAATTGGCCAGCCCGTCCTCCTGATCTTACACCTCTGGACTTCTTTCTGTGGGGTACGTTAACGGAGAATGTGTACCGTGATGTGCCTACAACCCCAGAGGATATGAAACAACGTATTGTGGCAGCCTGCGGCGACATTACACCAGATATACTGTGGCGTGTACGACATTCATTAAGCCAGAGATTGCAATTGTGAGCAGCAAATGATAGCCACCACAGTGAACATCTATTGGCCTGACATGTCGGGACACACTGTATTCCACTCCGTAATTGAAAACGGCCATCACGTGTGTACGTGTACCTCACCCCTCATGGTAATGTACATGTGCGTCAGTGAAAAAGACCAATAAAAAGGTGTTAGCATGTGGACGTAATGTGCTGTTCCAGTCTCTTCAGTACCTAAGGACCAGCACCGTTCCCTTTGGATCCCTACGTAATTCGGTGCTCTCCGATACACACGATCGAACAGCGGAGGAGTGGTACTCAAGCGTCAACTTTAGGTTACAATATCTCCGGATGTAATTAACATTTTACAATGCAACAAACGGCACTGATTACGTATTTGTTTATATGTTCAGATGTGCTAACAAAACTAACGGGGTTCCACTTAAAAAAAACGTAGGTTTATGTGAAAAAAACATACTTCCGTGCATTTTTTTATGGTTTGTAGTAACCAATTACACTAGCCCCTCTACTCACGTTCGGTCTGTGGACTCGATTCCTCAGTATTTGACTTTTACGAAATATATCCAGCGGTAATGTTAGGTGACTCACCCTGTATATTCGACAGTTTTTGCCCATGGGACAAATGGCGTGAGTTATGTTCAGGGATATGCCAGATACTATCATTCGAAGCAAAGGGCTCTGACATGCATACTTTCAGACTACGACCACTTGTTAAGTAGAAGAGATGTGTGTTTCACAGTAGCGAAGACGAATAAGTGCTCATAACTCTTAATGTATCCATTTTTGAGCCCTTGTTTACTAAACATTTTAGTCTCTAATGGCCGTTCCTGTCACGTTCCTGAAAACGACGTTGTCTTGTGGGTACAGATTGTAGAATTACCAATGAAGACATTGTCCTAAGGGACATAATTTTTGAAACACGCTACATACATATATAATGCTTCAATCGGCAGTGCTGTTGCTGCTCGAGTATTGGGTGTTCTTCCGTTTTACTGTCCCTGGTAATACACGTCGATAAAAGGAATATCGCCGGCCGGAGTGGCCGTGCGGTTCTAGGCGCTACAGTCTGGAGCCGGGCGACCGCTACGGTCGCAGGTTCGAATCCTGCCTCGGGCATGGATGTGTGTGATGTCCTTAGGTTAGTTAGGTTTAATTAGTTCTAAGTTCTACGCGACTATGACCTCAGAAGTTAAGTCGCATAGTGCTCAGAGCCATTTGAACCATTTGAACCAAAATGAATATCGTAGTAATCTGGGATCGCTCTGTCAAATGGACACGCGAAGTTACGATTTAAAAATCATTTCCTCTGTAACGTGAAGCAAACCGACGCATTGCTTCAACGCTGGCGTCAAGTGACGAGTGAGGTGTGATTACACGTGTCAATCACATCGCGATTACTGGCAGCATGGGGTTCACGCCTGAGCCTCAGGACGTGCGCTAGCAGCGCATGTCGGGTGTTTCAAGCGTCAACTTCGCGTCTCAATATATCGGGATGTAATGGGAATATTGCGATGCAATCAACGCCATTGTGTATGTGCTTTGTCATGCTATGGATTGCTGAAGAAAGAATTTAGGAGGTCCATTTAAAAAGACATAAGTTTGTGTTAAAAAACACATATGCTTTCGTTTTAGAATGTTTCCAAATATGTACATTCATGGGCCCCAGCCCTACATTGATACCGGTGAAAGTCGTTTTCCAATAGCTGTTATTGTTCCAGAGATATTTTGGGTGGACAAGATAGCTGGGACACCCTGTATATATATCACACACAACACACACCCTCGTAAACACTAGCGCCATCACAAACCAAAAGTGACGGATATCAGAAGTAATCGATAGTGAAATTAATAATCAGCGGGTGAGGTAGCATAAACTCTGTTCCTCTGTTTTTTGACAAGTGAAAGAGCAGGATTCCACTCAGAATTAAACAAAAAAACACCCTCTTTATGCATAACGTTACTTGCTTATTGACTTTCAACATCTTCCTTAATAACACTACCCTAATATCTGAACGTGCATGGCAGAGTGTCGGTATTGTTATATTCTATAGGATGACCAGTGGCAAGACAATGTTCTCCAGTGGCGGATTGGCTCGGCTGTTGTAAGGGTGTGTGCCGCTGATGCTCAGTACACCGGTCCTCCGGTATCCTGATAGTCTGTCCAATACATGACATGCCACAACGGCAGGGAATACGGTGAAAACCCACCTGGCGCAAACCAAGTTCATCCTTTAAGGAATCTAGAAGGACCCTGATCTTAGACGGTGTTCGAAATACTTACTTCACACCATATTCCCTCAAAATACTACCAATACAGCTCAAAATGCTCCCTGCATAAGGCAACAAGGCCGCACATTTTGGTGCCACCTCGTTATTGTCATCACTCATCCGGGGCACAGTTTGTCGATAGCGCAACGCACGTATAACCTGTGTCTTTCACGAAAACAAGGGTCGTTTTTGGTTCCGTAAAGGAATGGAAATCCGCCATTGCAGAATATTGTTTTGGTACCGGTCATCCTAAGGAATATAAGATGGAGACTACTCGTCCAGTCGTTGGGATGGTATTATTAAGGAAGCTGTCGAAATTAAATTAGCAGATAAACTTATGAATGGAGATGGTGATTTCTGTTTAAATTTTGCATGGAATCCTTCTCTCTTATTTGACAAAAACGTGAGTGATGGAGTTTATGCTACCTTCCGTTCATTATTAATTTCACAAGCGAGAACTTCTGACGTCGGTCATCTTTGATTTGTATAGGGTGTGTATATGTATGTGTGTTATTTTCACTGAGTTTCTTTAAAAATCAAGGTTTTGAATTCACTAGCACAGCACTTGCTTGCTGCAGTTTTGTTTTGAAAATGGCTGCACTCCCGTGAGTTATTTGAACGTTGTATACGCTGGGGAAACTAAGACCTCACATTGGCTCTTTTAATTAACTGCTCAACGCTGGAAAAGCTTCGTCACGAGAGGAGTGGAACACGGAGAGAACAGTCCAGTAAGGTCAATAGCCAGTAACAGGTGCCACAAGAACCACGTAAGCCACCGGAGTTGAGTGAGTACGTGAGCGGCGTAGCAGGCAGCCCGTCAGGCGAGGTAGGCCGGCCTTGTTTTCGGGCGCTGCTCCTTTGTCGGAGGCGGGCTCATTGTGCAGTGTTCTTAATCACGCGCTGCCCGGGGCACCGCGGCGACCCCGGATAAAGCTGGGCGCTGCCTGCCCCTGGCCCGGTGGGCCCCCACCACTGTGTAATTAGGCGGCAGGCGGTTGCCTACATGGAGGGGGCCAGCGCGGTGCAGGTGAATGAGACCACTTCTGGGGGACCGCGCGTGTAACAGGTGGACGCAAATCCCCCTCTAAAAAAACGTTTTGCGTCGCCTTTCTCCCGCAAAAGCGCGTCCCTTACTCTCAGCGCGCTTCTGTTGCCTGTCAGACACGAAAGGGCACAAAGATGGCCACACAACTGACTGAAACGGTTACATCGACTTCTCTTGTGGAACATTTAAAATTTCTACATCACAGCATCTTCTGTAAAATAAATATCTCGAAAAAAAAAAAACATTTCGTTTAAGTAGATGATGAATGACGTATTATGAAGTTTTCTTACTGTTTGATACAATCACCTTCTTTATGACACCAGGTTCAAGAATCATGAAAGAAAGTTGAACACGTAGAAGGGGACGTGGAGACACCAGTACGATTCAAATTGATAATATAGCGATAAGACAGAAATTTAGGAACCAGATTTTAAATTGTAATGCATTTCCAGGAACAGATGTAGACTCTGGACACAATTTATTGTTTATAATCTGTAGATTAAAACTGAAGAACTGCAAAATGGTGGGATATTAAGGAGATGTAATCTGGATATGTTGGAAGGACTAGAGGTTGTTAATCGTTTCAGATTGAGCATTTGGCAACGGTTGACACGAACACGGTTAAGGAATACGGTAGAACGCGAATGGGTAGCTTTGAGAGATGAAATGTTGAAGGCCGAAAGACAAGGCCAAGTAGAAATCCTAGGACAACACAGGAGATACCGAATTTAACTGATGAAAGAAGAATATACAAAAATTCAGTAAATAAAGCAGTCGAAAGGGAAAACAAACGTCTGAAAATGGAAACTGACAGGAAGTGTAAAATGGCTAAGCAGCACAAAAGTAAGGATTTAGAAGCATTATCACCAGTGATCGGTGTCTCAAGTAGAAATCTGCGGATACCAGTCTATGAATGCTGGCCCTATTTTCCGGCCGGAGTGGCCGTGAGATTCTAGGCGCTACAGTCTGGAACCGAGCGACCGCTACGGTCGCAGGTTCGAATCCTGCCTCGGGCATGGATGTGTGTGATTTCCTTAGGTTAGTTAGGTTCAAGTAGTTCTACGTTCTAGGCGACTGATGACCTCAGAAGTCAAGTCGCATAGTGCTCAGAGCCATTTGAGTTTTTTGGCCCTATTTCGACTGGACGAAAGGTGGGAATCTTCCTAAATGTCGGACAGAGGGCTGAAAGATGGCGTAATATATCGCCGAAATTGATAGCTTAATAAAATAACAATTAGGAAATTTAGGTGGCTGAAAGGGGTGTTCGCTTTGTCATTTTATTTCACCTAGACGTCCATCAGAAGTGTGATCTTGTGTGTGTGTGTGTGTGTGTGTGTGTGTGTGTGTGTGTGTGTTTTGTTCACTGGTTTGCGGCAGCGCTCCGCGCTAGCCTGTCCAGTGCACTCCTCTTCATCAGTGCGTAACTATTGCAGTCTACGTCTACAGCGAAACATTTTCTCTCCCTAAAATTTTTGCCAACCAAATGTCTCTCTAATATCAAGCTGATGATTCTTTGATGATCTCGGATACGTGCTGTCAATTGATTACTCATTTTAGTTAAGTTTCGCAACATATTTCTTGCATAAGTGTCAATGAAAAATTGGACACTATTAAAAACAGACAACAGAGTATTAGAACTGGACAAAGCCAACGAGAACTAGAAAGATCGACAGGCAAATCAATGATGCTCCTCTCAAAGAGACCAATGAGCAGGGAAACATTGAACCAACTATCGGAAAAAGGAAAACAAAACTTCTTGAATTTAGGGAAAGGAAACCAAAAAGAGATCAGATGTGGAAATAGTCTAAGAGATATTGGAAGTAATAAAGTGCCAAAATTTTCAAGAAATGTAGACGACAGCATAAAATATGGACGAATGGTTGCAGTGAGAATGGATAGCCTTCAGAAGATGATGATACTCTATACAACGATTTTCTGTGCTCGGGACTGTGTGTGTGTGTGTGTGTGTGTGTGTGTGTGTGTGTGTGTGTGTGTTTGTGTGTGTGTGTGTTGAATTTTCATCAGTGCGCAACGCCCAAGTGACGTCAAATAAAAAGACTTGCACCAGGTGGCCGAACTCCCCAGCAGAGGATTTGCAGCTAAATACGCAGTACGCATATTTCATTTCAAGTTTATACAACGAATAATCAAACTGGCGGATTGACTTTATCACAACCTCCAAGCATACGGAGCCTTACCTCCATACCAGGAGTGCCAATCGCAGTACCTGTATTCTGAGGTCGTTGGGACGTTGATAAAAGGTATAGTAATATTGGAGCAAAGAATTAATTCGCCAGAGACGAAGAAAGCCTTAAAAATATTAAAGTTAGAAGACTGCTACGGTCGCAGGTTCGAATCCTGCCTCGGGCACGGATGTATGTGATGTCCTTAGATTAGTGAGGTTTAAGTAGTTCTAAGTTCTAGGGGACTGATGACCTCAGATGTTAAGTCCCGTAGTGCTCAGAGCCATTTGAACCATTTGAACCACTAAAGTTAGGAAAACATACCAGAAAGAGTACATCAGCACAGCTTTCTACTGGATGGAAGTGAGTGATCGCAAATTTTGAGCAAAAGAAACTGGAAGCGTTTGAAATATCAGACAACCAAATAATGTTGAATATCAACTGGACAAAACAAGTACGACCGAGCAAGGTGGCGCAGTGGCTAGCACGCTGGACTGGACGCGCATTCTGGAGGACGACCCTTCAAGTCCGCGTCCAGCCATCCAGAGTTAGGTTTTCCGCGGTTTCCCTGAATCGCTCCAGGCAAATGCCGGTATGATTCTTTTGAAAGGGAACGGCCGAATTCTTTCCGCTTCCTTGACACGATCCGAATTTATGCTGCAGCTCTAATGACCTCAATGTCGACGGGACACAAAATCCAATGTTCCTTCAAAGAAAGAACGAAGTGAAAGTAGGATATTGCATGGGGGCTTAATAAAATGTAATATGAATACTTTTTAATTTTCTGTCTGTCCGATTACGCATGCCTCGTAAACGGCTGGCCCTGACAACTAATTGTTACGCTATCTGACTGCATAGAATGACAACAAGAATGAAATGAAAATTTTCGTTAACACAATTAATTAATTAAGTCCCCAGCAACTATAAAACCTACGAAACCAACCAAGCACAGGTGTAGCTGTTCTGTATGTGGTAGTATGACTCAACGCACATCTGGCACAGTTCTTCTTCAACAAGACAAGAATTTTTTAAATAGCAATTATACTGACGTGACAAAAGAAAATTACAAATACTACAATTGCGTAAGGAAAGCAGAATTACACTCTAATACAAGAACACAAGCCAGATGCTTTGTTGACTGAACCTGTAATGGCACATTATTCAGGACACACAATAATAAGAAAATAAAGAACAGTAGTTAGTTACCTTAATTTATATTGACGAAAAGCACTCAGATCATTACAATATCTCCATTGGATCAACATCTGCTATCTCTCCCATCAAACCACTGCATAAAACATGGAACAACACTCTGCACTATCTCATCTCAACTTCCGCTACAAGCAGTGTCCACCACAACCGCTCGGCAAGAACTCTCGGCAAGAACTCTTGCCACTACGTCTCATAAAGCACTGCCAGTGGAGGCGGCGGAACAATACTCTCTCTGGCGCGATTTTTGGCGCTGTGGCTCAGTGTAGCCACCTTTCATATGCCCTTCCGCCACGGGCTAGAATTTGATGGTATTTTTGCCAGCATTGGTGGTGAAAATACCACCAAATTCGTCAAAAAAAAAAAATACAGACAAAAATAAAAGATAATATTAATACGTAAATATCATATAACTAGATAAAATTTTGGCTTTGCACTGACCTTACAATAGCCTAATATATAAAATACAGTAAGGAATACAAATTCTTTCATACATATGCCTTTACATAATAGTTTACAGAAATATCATGTGGTTAAACAATTCAATCGATAACGTCAGCAATGACGAATATGAGCAGGTAAGAGTCTTATAACTTTTCACAAACAGTAATACACAAAAAATCAGTTTATACAAATATTCACAACAAGTAGTTCACAGTTCCAGCAGTAGCACCCAGCATTGTTGAATAGGTGCTGACAGCAACAAGTGACATCATCTCAGTAGAAGCAGTCCATCAGTGGCACCCAGCATTGTGGAACAGGTGCAAACAGCAACAGGTGACATCATCTCAGTAGAATCAGTCCATCAGTGGCACCCAGCATTGTGGAACAGGTGCAAACAGCAGCAGGTGACATCATCTCAGTAGAATCAGTCCATCAGTGGCACCCAGCATTGTGGAACAGGTGCAAACAGCACCAGGTGACATCATCTCAGTAGAATCAGTCCATCTATGGCACCCAGCAATGTTGAACAGGTGCACACAGCAACAAGTCACATTTCTCAGTAGAAGCAGTTCATCAATGGCACCCAGCATTGTGGAGTAGGTGCAGACTCCAATAGGTGACATCATTTCAATAAAAGCAGTTCCATCAGTTGCACCCAGCATTGTGGAGTAGGTTCAGACTCCAACAGGTGACATCATTTCAGTAGAAGCAGTCCATCAATGGCACCCAGCAATGTTGAACAGGTGCACACAGCAACAAGTCACATTTCTCAGTAGAAGCAGTTCATCAATGGCACCCAGCATTGTGGAGTAGGTGCAGAGAGCAGTCCATCATATTCACGATCACTGATCACACAGTTCCTCAGCAGAAATTAAACATGTCCTAGTGGCACCAATCATGTAGAAACAGTACAACAGTCCATTATTTCATCCCTACTCAGACAGTTCAAGCATGAACAATAGTTTGAATACACTTACAAATGCTTTTACAATGCTTTTTCACTAAACATACAAATCATAACAAACACACAAATGATATCAGATAATTGTTAAATTACTATTACAAATACACAAACATCAGTTAATATTTTTGGGTGTCAGTGCAAGCCACTACAAACAAATAAAATAATATTTAGGAGATAGGTGGCTAGGATTAGGAAAGGAAAACACACAAAACACACTCACTCATCTTTCATCCACATTAAGTACTACTGTGTAATTGTATAGTGTTAACTGTCTGAATCCACTTCTGTCGAATTTCATGTTCATCATGTGTATCAAGTAGTAGTGACAGGAATGTATAACAGTCAAAATAGTTAAGTCAACGTCATAGTCATCATGTCAAGACCAATGTTTGCCAAGCCAGATCAAAATGTACTGTTACTGAACATCTGTCAGTGTGCCAAGATATGCAACTTCCTCTCTCCAAAAAAAAAAAAAAAAAGTACATACTGCTTAGTGATTTAACAAAGTGTGTGTAGACAATCTTCCTTCCATTTTAGTGTTCTAGTCTGCTATCTTCATCCTCCTTGTTCCATATAGACCAACAACAAAAAAATATGCACCTCACTTACTTTACCTTTTATCCACAAAGCTCCAATCAACTTCATATAATCTCAATACCTCAATAATACCTCTTCAATACGTCGACATATAAACCTTAGCACCAATATCATTTCACTTCCATAACAACTCTTTCCTCAAGTCAGTCTCCTCGAATAAGTACAGATAAAATCCTAATACAAACCTCCTCATCCCATACAATCCGAAGACACACTGTCAACACACAACCTCTGTGTAATCCATCTGACCAAAATCTTCTACTCATTATGAATTATAAACAAAGAATGCATACATGACCTCTAACAGACTTAGTTCGAATAACTCTCAGTAATTAAGTACGATTACGGAGTGTGAATGATCCTAATATTTCACAGTGTGTACACCACTTCAAGAATTATGGCAAATGGAAGCAAACATGTGGAGTATTTCTTGTGTCAAGTGTCACTTCCTATTTCAATTGCTCACGAAAAATGCAGTGTAATAACTGTGTTGGTATGTCATGTCGTTAGCTTCCTTCCTATTGGCATACATTTATACAGCTTTCATAAAACCTCCAGCTCATGTGACTTCTATGAAGTTTCTTGTACTAATGTCGGTCGTCGAATTATAGCAGTTCATTTTCTTATCTTAAAAATATAAGGCACTGAGCGTAAGCAAAGCAAGCAATAGCGAGTAAATATACCAGTAGTGAACAGAATGTCAACAAGTGGATGCAGCACAATTTCTATAACGAGGCTTCGCCAAGCGAACAATCTGTAACTAGTACCATAGTGTAACCTAAACTCTATGTTCGTACACTGTACATCAGCATTGCTATATAAGAGTAGTTGTGACAACAAACAGAAATGTATAAATATGCAATCCATACGCATAGCAGCAAACATATCTTACGTAATAAACAGGTCATCAGCATCGTATAACCGTAAGCAAATAAATGTTCATATGTAAGCTAATAAATAAACATGAAGGCGCAAGCAGATAAATCACAAAGTATAACTTACATACCTAACCACATCAGCACAATTAATCAGGTGACAATTATATTTTAAATAAATAAGCACAGCAGTCACATAATTAAAAATATGACATCAGTGAAAAAGCAGTGCAGCCAAGCGATGCATAGTATACACAAGTTACAATCCAGTACATTAATAAAAATTGCCAAAATCAGTTAACGTACGCAAGCACGTCGCTTCACAAGTAATTTCATAGAACATGTAATTAGCACAAAGTACGAATCAAGTAATCGCGAGCAGCAAATTACGTCTAAAGTACGTACCTAAGTGGAAATATGTTACCTGAAAAATAAACTCAATTAATAGTTACCTCTTTTAGTTTATTACTTTCTTCTTCGAAATGACATTTTTCCTGAAATTTTCTCGATAGCAAGTCGTCTCAACGTCGGACACGCACAGAATTTACCTGAAGTTCTTAAATACCTTATAGAACCGTATCCTGAAAAATACTGAATGTTAATAACAGAATTCAACAAGTAACTATAGTTTTATACTGAATTTAGTCGGAAAAATTAGACTGTATTTATTTACGGCTGTCGGTGCATTCGCACTGAGCGCTCGATCAGCTGTAGGCGCGTGACGTAGGAAGTGATTGTTTGCGGTCAACGACTGCCCTTTAGCGGCGCGCAGACTTGATTGTTGCTTTGAGTATGTGCCGCCGCCAAAACACAGCGCGGTATCCTTGTACTCTCCGCATGTTTACATGTAGCTGTTCGTTTCTCACAAGTATGTCATTCTACAAAATTTTGACGTTTGATATATGATGTATTCCCTTAGAGCGTCGAGATTTAAGAGTTTCTACTTCAACAGTGTTATCATGTATAATTTTGCGAACTCTATATGGACCGTTATAAAGCAGAAAAAATTTGCGACACAAGCCTTTTCCTTTGTGAGACAATCGATGAGACTTAATTAACACCTTCTGACCAACTGACAAGATTTTTAAACGACCAGGACGCTTAGCTGATTTCTCTCTTCTAGCAGCCGCAGATGCAATATTTTGTAGAGCCAGGTTGACAACTTCAGAATGCCGCAGTTTCCGTGTAGGCGGAAAAGGAACTATTTCAGAAATCCGATTTGTCGGTGCTTTGTTTTTTAATATCAGTATAGGCGGTAAAGAAGTTGAGTCGTTAGGAAGTTCATTCAGAATGTTTTGAAAAATATGAAGATACTGATCCCAAGTTCTGTGATTCTGATGACAATAAAGACGACACAATTTATTGATTTCCTTCATCCATCTCTCGGAAGCGTTAGATTGAGGGTGAAAAAGTGAAATAAAGATTGGTTTAATTTTACGACGCTGTAGAGTACGAAGCCAAATTTTAGAACGAAACTGTGATCCATTATCTGATATAACCTTATCAACATGACCCACTTCTTTAAGAAAATGGTTAATGAAAGCATTAGATACTGAACGAGCTGTTGCTTTGCGTAACGGTGTAAAACACACATATTTTGATGTCAACTCCACTGCTACGAAAATGTACGCAAAACCATTAGTAGATCGAACCACTGGACCGAACAAATCAACTGCAGCCATGTCCTTTAATTTTGCTGGAATGATAGGAAACAACGGTGCTCTGTGAGAAACTGTCGGGGGTTTAGCCTTTTGACATAATTTGCATTTGGCAAGAACAAATCGAATACGCTTTTCCATATTATTGAAGTAGCAATTTTCTCGTAATTTATGAAAGCATTTTCTGGGACCAAAGTGTGCATAACTGAAATGCGTATACCAAATCAGCTTATTAACCCACTCATCAGGAATACAAACTAACCAAACAGAGTTGTCGACCGATTTTCGTTTGAAAAGAATGTCATTGCGAACTAAATAATGCTGTCTAATCGCTACGCTTTCCTTTCTCCTCCACTTATCCTTAATGTCCTTCCAGATTGGATCCTTATTTTGCTCCTTAGCGATGTCCTGGAGCGAAGACGAAATAAAGTTCTCAAACGCAACACCTTGAATATACATCAAACAATAATTGTTTTCCTTGCAGTCCTCTTCAGCACTTTGTTTCAAACCCATAGGTGCACGTGATAAAGCATCAGCAACAATATTTGAAGAACCCTGTATGTAAACAATACTAAAATCAAATTCTTGTAGGTACAACGCCCATCGTGACAATCTGCCATGAGTTAATTTTGTCGACATAAGAAACTCCAGAGCTCGATGATCGGTGTAAACCTTAGTATGTCTGCCAAACAAAAATGTGCGAAATTTTGTAAAAGCCCAAACAACAGCCAAAGCTTCAAGTTCCGTAATCGAATAATTCCTTTCTGATTTCGAGAGAACACGACTTCCAAATGCAATAGTCTTTTGTACTACAACGCCGTTTTCTTCTATCTCTTGAAATAAATGTGCACCTAGGCCTTTGTATGATGAGTCCGTCGCCAAACAAAAATCTTTAGATAAATCCGGGTGTGAAAGAAGTGGGGCAGCAACTAAAGCGTCACGAAGTTGTTCAAATTCTGACTGAGCTTCCTCATCCCAACACCAATTAGATTTCTTTCCGGATAGTTCACATAAACGAGGTGTGGCCAAATTGTCCAATCTAACAAAGCGTCTAAGAAAATTACAGACACCAAGGAAACTACGAACATCACGTTTTGTGGTAGGAACAGCATAATTACGAATAGCGTCAAGTTTTTCTGGATCAGGAAGAATACCTTCTGTAGAAATAATGTGACCGAGAAATTTCACTTGAGAACGACCAAATTCAGATTTTTCTAAGTTCACCGTAATGCCAACTCTTGCAAAAATACGTAATAATGAATCCAAAATTTTGTTGTGCTCACTCCAAGAATGTTTAGCAATAAGAATGTCGTCAACATATGAAGTAATATTGTCACGAAGATAGACAGGTAAAATTTCATTTAAGCTACGAATGAATGCTGCCGAAGATACAGTAAGTCCAAACGGTAATTTCCGAAATTGGTAACAGTTACCAAAGGCTAAAAAGGCAGTATATTTTCTACAATCAGGGTGGAGTTCTATTTGCCAGAAACTTGCGCGCATGTCAATCGTGGATAAAACTTTAATTCCATGGAAATGTTGAAGAAGTTCATCTAAATTTTGTGGACGGTCAGTTTCAGGAATGATGATGTTATTTATCTGTCTGGAATCCAGAACCAAACGAATTGACCCATCCTTTTTAAGAACAACGTGTAATGGGCTAGTATAAGGACTGACTGCAGGCTCAATAATGCCCTGATCTAACATGTACTGAAGTTCATTCTTAACCTTGTCTCTGTAAGCCAAAGGAATAGCGTACGTTTTCCCGCGAAATGGTGTGTGTTCTTTTACTTTAAATAAATATTGTAAGCCTTGTATAGTTCCTGTGTGATGACTAAATACTGTAGCATGTGAAGTCAAAATGTGGTGCAGCTCTTCTCTTGCAACGTCATCTGGCACTTCAGCTTTCTTAACCTTATCATTAATTAATTCTTCGCTATTAATTATATCATCTATCGCGTCGCTGTATCTATTGTCATTGTCATGAATAAACACATTGTCGTCATAATGCTCAACGAAAACATCCGAAGTAAGAAACCTTAAACATTTTGTATCTGACTCAGATCTTGTTAAACACTCGAAAAATTTCAAACATTTCGGCATTCCGGCAACAGTCAAATTCACACTTCCTTCTTTAAAGTTCAAAATTGCCTTATGTGCGTTAAGAAACTCCATACCTAATATAATTTGTGTACTGAGTAATGGAACAATAATAAAATTAGCAGAAAATTCGTATCCTTGACAATTGAAATTTAGGTTGGTCTGTTGTTTAACTTCTACACCTTTTCCAGAAATCGCTCCTCGAATTGTAGTTTTAGAAATAGGTAACACAGGACAGGCAATAGTCCTTTCACATATACGAAAAACTGATTCACTAATGACGTTCAATGGGCTCCCAGAATCTAAAACTGCAGTGAACTTATTCTTACCCACACATACTTCAATAACAGGATGTAAAAATGCGTCTACATTATTTTCCTTTTCGTCTAACAAAATGTCTCTCATGTCTTCCAGGCGTACGTAGTGTAAAGCCGTAGTGTCATTACTTTCTGAACCGTCTATATTGCTGCCAGAAGCCGAAGCTACAAGTCATTGTCGATTGTTTGCGTCACGTCTTTGAGTATTCGCGTCATTTCGCGGATCCATTTCTACGATTTGCACTTGTCTCTCTGAAGTTCTGTCACGTGGAGGATGCCAATTAGGTCCCTCCTGTCTGTTAGATACAAATTCTTGGTTGTGTCTGTTATTTAAATTTCTATTTTCCTGTCTGTCTGCATAAGTACTTCTTGTGTAATTTCGACTGTCACTTCTGAAATTATTGTATCTATTACCCTGGTTATTTCTGTGGTAAGAATTTCTATTACTGTACGAATAATTTCTGTCTTGATGATACCGATTACTGTTTCCGTATGATTGATCATTCCGGTACGAATTACCGTTACTATAATTGTCTGTGTAGTTTCTGTTAGAACGTCTGTTATTGTCATAAGGCTGGTATCTATTGTCCTGTCTGTTTCGTCTGTCATTCTCAAAATTACCGCTATAACGTCCGTTCCGATCACTATCCCTTTTCTCTGAAAATCTATCAAAATTACTGTTACTGAAAAAATTACAGGTAGTCCCGTCGTCATTGTCGTACTCGAGTTCTTGTAGCAAAGTCTTAAAAGTCTCAATGTCGTCTTTACATCTTCCGGCTAAAGCAATTTGTCTTATGGATTGTGGCAGCTTGGTTAAACAAATGCGAATTAATTCAGTCGGGCTATAAGGGTTGGAAAGGAACTGATTCTTTCGAATCATGTCTTCAAAATATTCCGCTGGCGTGCGGAATTCAGACTGTTTGAAATTACGCTGCATGATAAGACTGTGTTTGACTCTGTCTTGCGTGTTTTCGGACCAATATGCCGATAGAAATGCATGATAAAAATCATTCAGATTATTACAATCTCTAATGAGTGCGCGCATCCGCGTCGCCGGTTCGTTTTCTAAATACCCACACATAAATTCCAGTTTGTGACTTAGTGGCCAATTTGGTGGAAGTGCGTACATAAATTGATCTAACCATGAACATGGATGTATGTCATTCTTAGAATTGCGGAAGATCTTAAATTTCCGAACAGTCAAAAAGTGTTTATAGTCAAAGTTTTCGCCTCGTGGCGACAAAGACCTACCGCGTCTGTCCCAGTCCCAAGGTCGATTATTGTCAAGTTCGCGCGCCTGGCGATCTCTTGTTGCATCCCGTAAATGAAACAAATTATTTTCTTCAAACCCCTCTGCTATCTGTGATTCTGAATTTCTTCTACGGTCTTTACCTACAATTTCGCCTTCAATTTGTTTCACTTGCTTTCGTAATGCCTCAACTTCCCTTTTCACGCGTTCATTAAATTTTCCCTGATTTTCAACATGCTTATTTATGTTCTGGTACTCTTCGGTCTCTGAAAATGGCAATGGAGCTGTGTCATCTGAATCTCTGTCCCCATTTAAACTAAGATTTGTCAATTTATCTGAAATCTCCTCCACTCTTTCCGATAAGTCACCAATTTGTTCTTTCTGTTTATTTACGTCTTCCGTAAGTGTCGCGACTCGCGTTTCAGTATTAACGCATTTAGTAGTTAACTGTTCATACTGTTGTGTTAGGTTATTTAATCTGTCATTTGGTACGGATTCCTCGATTCTCTCAAATATTTCCTCCTTGTCTTTTGCACGTTGTAAATTTAACTCTGAAAATTTCTGTACTATCACGCGATCTCTTTCCTCCTGTTCTCTATCCTGTTCCCTTTGTCTAATCTCTACTGCAATTAATCTATTATTGTGAGAATTCAAAATCGGTTGTACTTCTTCTCTGATTTCTTTCTTTAATTCATCTTTCATATTTTTGAAACATGTCCCTATTCGTGAATCTAACCGTGTTTCCAAAGTTCCCATCTCTGTTTTTAATTCAGATCCCAACCGTGTTTCCATTGTTCCCATCTGTGATCCAAGTGAGTCTAACCGTGTTTCCATTGTTCCCATCTGTGATCCCAGTGAGTCTAACCGTGTTTCCATTGTTTCCCTATCTGTTTTAAATTCAGATCGCAAAGTTCCCATCTGTGAGTCTAACCGTGTTGCCACTGTTTTTAATTCAGATCCCAAATTTAATATTGCACTCATCAACTGCTCTGTGTTAAGTTGTTCGAAATTCTTTTCGCCCCTAACATTTCCCACAAAACTAACTTCCTTCTGCATAGCTGTAAGGCTATCTCTGTTCGATACTCCTTCAGAATCCTCTATCGTTAACCTCATATTCTGTGAATTTTCTGATTGAGAAAAATTTTGAAATGGTTCTGGACTATTCTCCCGACTTATTAAATTGTTTTCAACTTCATTATTAATCACACTGTTGTCCTGTGTTGGCGAGTTCGCCATGTTAACAATTTCGTCATTCTCACTATCCATCATTTTTGCCTTTTTCATCGACCGCGTAATCATTTACTAAATATACAAAACTCGTCACTATACGAAATTTATACACAATGACACTTTATCACCAACAATATCAATCACAAGAAATGCTTCCTTCAAACACGATTGACGAACAATTGAAATAATTGCACTAAATTGTCAAACGCGTATACAAGACAACAACAAAAATAAATTTTGAAAAATACCATTAGAAGAATGACAATTACAAAATCTACACATGCAAAATAGACTACAATTACTAAACTACAAATTACTACTACAATACTACTGTCTACTATTTTTACAATCAGAAGATTCCAAGGGACGATCCGAAGCAGCGGTCGCCACGTGCATGGGGGCTTAATAAAATGTAATATGAATACTTTTTAATTTTCTGTCTGTCCGATTACGCATGCCTCGTAAACGGCTGGCCCTGACAACTAATTGTTACGCTATCTGACTGCATAGAATGACAACAAGAATGAAATGAAAATTTTCGTTAACACAATTAATTAATTAAGTCCCCAGCAACTATAAAACCTACGAAACCAACCAAGCACAGGTGTAGCTGTTCTGTATGTGGTAGTATGACTCAACGCACATCTGGCACAGTTCTTCTTCAACAAGACAAGAATTTTTTAAATAGCAATTATACTGACGTGACAAAAGAAAATTACAAATACTACAATTGCGTAAGGAAAGCAGAATTACACTCTAATACAAGAACACAAGCCAGATGCTTTGTTGACTGAACCTGTAATGGCACATTATTCAGGACACACAATAATAAGAAAATAAAGAACAGTAGTTAGTTACCTTAATTTATATTGACGAAAAGCACTCAGATCATTACAATATCTCCATTGGATCAACATCTGCTATCTCTCCCATCAAACCACTGCATAAAACATGGAACAACACTCTGCACTATCTCATCTCAACTTCCGCTACAAGCAGTGTCCACCACAACCGCTCGGCAAGAACTCTCGGCAAGAACTCTTGCCACTACGTCTCATAAAGCACTGCCAGTGGAGGCGGCGGAACAATACTCTCTCTGGCGCGATTTTTGGCGCTGTGGCTCAGTGTAGCCACCTTTCAATATGCGAAATAAAGGTATGCTTATAAAACAGATGTCCGCCTCCATAACCGAATGGTCAACGCGTCAGACCCTCACGTGCACGACTTGTGTTCGACTCTCGGCACTGCGAGGGAAGTTCCTTGGTGGGAAGATAAGGCTGGTGTACACTCAGTCTCATGACCCAATTGAGAAGTAGCGGCTCCGAGGCCGGAATATCGAGAACGGCAGGAAGTGCGCCCCATGTCCCTTCACACCGCAACCGATTATCTCTATGTCCATCTTTTCAGAGATGGTTGCGGACCCAGCTGTTCACTACAGAATATCAAATCAAACTTCTTTCAGCCGTCTAATTTCCAAATTTATTTTATTTAGCTACCAGTTTCGGCGATTTACAACGCCATCTTCAGGCTTCTGAACGACGTGCGGGAACCCAGGTTGAATGTTCCTTCACGTCGGTGAGGGGCCTGAAGATGGCCGAAACTGGTAGCCAAATAAAATAAATTTGGAAATTAGACGGCTGAAAGGTGTTTGATTTGACAGTCTGCAACTAATTATGGATGACTGACGAATACACGATTACCACGTGGTCTTTAGGTCCTGATCGCATGTGAGATCTTACCAGAAAGAAACTTCGTAATAAAATCTTAGTGTGTGCTCTCACAGTGCCCTGCGAAGAATAACCGTAGCTCTTTTCGCTAGTTGTTAATGACTCGTAAAAAATAGTTGCTTAATGTTATTCACGTATCTATTAGAAGTTGAGGTTTCGTGGAAAGAGAGCGTTGCACTAACTGCACACCACACGCCTGTTTTCACATCAAGCAGAGACTCTTCTTGTAACTGAGGAGGATATTCGGAACTGCAAAGTCGACTTCTGAGACTTTGGAAGGAGATTAGGGTTTAGCGTCCCATCGGCTTCGAGATCATAAGAGACTGAGCAGAACAACCATGGTACATGATGAAGTGGGAACTTATTTGTACTCCAGGGCCTGCGAGAACTATTACCGAATTGCAGTAAAAGGCGCAAGATGCTTGTAACAATCGATCGCAGGAAGCCATTCGGCCTCATTATGAACGTTTGCATGTGAGGCTACTCGCCTGCGTTGGCGCCAGAGAGGGGGTACACTTTGTATCGGTGCAAGTTTGCGCACTCTTCGTTGTGACATTTACGTTTGATTTAATATGAATTTGTTATCACATATTCCCACAGTGATGAACGACCTGTCACCCTACTTGTCAATAAAACGACATTGTCCTTGAGGGTGTTGCATTTCTTGTACAGCAGCAAGGGGTGTTTCAATCAACTTTCTAAGGGTGATAGATCACGTTATGACAAACATCTTTTGTCAGAGGCAAACTTTTCTCTGGCGATTCCTGGTGACGCATTTTTTTTGGATTCAGTCGCTGAGAGGTGACAGGGCCAAGGTACTCCGCAGTGCCTTGTGTGTTCTCTATAATCTAGTTGAAAAAAAGTTTTGTTCATTTATTAGAAGTCTTTCTTTGGAATCCTCTCCTGAATTACAGTTACCTGTGGACAATATACTGATCTCTTGGCTCGCATAGGATCGTATTCGTGACCACTTCTATCACATTCACAGCCCTGCACTCTCAGAAAAATTAATATGGGTTCGAGAAATTACACTGGCCCATTAATCAAACCTGTTTCTTTTTTATTACGCGTGATGGATAACTAAGATGGAAGAGATTTACTCCACGACATACATATGAGGGAAGGGAAGGCTGACGTACAGACAGCTCCTCGTTTATAAATATAACAAATAGTTTTTAATAATTTATTTCCTGTCTCAGTCCGCAGCTCGTGGTTGTGCGGTAGCGTTCTCGCTTCCCACGCCCGGGTTCCCGGGTTCGATTCCCGGCGAGGTCAGGGATTTTCTCTGCGTCGTGATGACTGGGTGTTGTGTGCTGTCCTTAGGTTAATTAGATTTAAGTAGTTCTAAGTTCTAGGGGACTGTTGACCATAGATGTTAAGTCCCATAGTGCTCAGAGCCATTTGAACCTGTCTCAGTTTTAGAATTCTGTTTGGCACTGTGCTCATTAATACTTATGGGCACCTTATGAAATGGATTAGGGACTGAAGAGGTGCAATTTTGGAGTGCTTTTGAGTAGCGTAAGATTCAAAATCCAAATATGAATGTATACTAAAATAATTAGGAACCTGCTACATATAAGAAATTAAATTTCTTGACCGGTTTCGGACACTTACTGCACTTCTGCAGTAGGTTATGCCTGTCGCATTATCTGCGAGTGTCAGGAAGAAAGTGCATACAGCACAATGCCACGTTCCTAAAAATATATGCAGGAGCAATAAAAGTGTTTACTTAGCACTAATTACTTGCTTATTGCTCCTGCATATATTTCCTTAGGACCATGGCGTTGTGCTGCTTGCACTTTATTATTGACACTCGCTAATAATGCGACAGGCATAACTTTCTGAAGAGGTGCACTAAGTGGCCGAAACCGGTCAAGAAATTAAATTTCTTACATGCAACTCGTCGCTTATTATTTCATTACAGAGGACTACAATTGTTGAAGATGGACAAAATACTAAACATGAATTTATTAATTTAGAATGGCAATCCAGCTCTCTACGTCTTATCATTGTACATATATGAAGTTTAAAGAAAATATTCGATAAACACTTGGACTCTACAGTTAAACTCTTCGTAGATGACTCTGTAAATAAACACTTCAATTAAGTTGGCAAAAGAAATGAGAACACATAAACTATCACAGTGAGGCTTGTTGGAAAAGAGGAGCCATGTTAAGGAAAGGGGAGAAAGCACTTAGTACACCTGTGCATATCCACATGCAGAAACCTAACTGCAGTTACTCTGCAGACTATTCTTATTCCAGTGACCAGAGGGCATTCAGTAATGCACTGTGCCTGTAGAAGTATTTCCACTATCAAATCCGAATGGGAATAAAAGCTCTTTAGTAGGCAACTGAAGGAAATTTCTCGTAGAATAGGTAATCATTTTGCTCGTGTGATGCGCTTGATGAAACGATCACATGTACAGATTCGAAATGGAAGAATTTGGGACATATAATTGGATGGCGGACAAAACATCACACAGTCTCAAGCATGTTTGATGACATTCCTTTTTACTGGACCAGAGACCGGTTTTGTGGCATTGCAACCACATCTTCAGGTAAACTCATATCTCAAGTATGAGATGATCGACTGGGGTTGTACGGAAGAGCCAACATTCGTCGTCAGTTTGGACTGGAAACTAACCCGCACGAAGCGGTATGTCGAAAATAAAAGCTGCAATATAACGATCAACTAGTTTCGAATTAGTTAGGTTATAACTAGTTAGTTTGTAATTTTAGCCTTACCAATTGATCGGGGATTTGATTGTTATGTTACAAATTTCATTTTCGATATACTGCCTTCTTACCGGTTAGTTTTCATTCTAAAGTGACAACGAATATTGAAACTTCTGTGTATGTTCAGTAGTTCATCTTATGATCTGAGATATATGTTCACTTGAAGATGTGGTTGTATTACGATGAAACCGGTCATGAGGCCAGGCAACGCGGTTCTCATACAGTCGAAGGTGTTTTCCAGTTTTCAACATGCATATTCGCAGCTGTGGTTGCCCAGACTACATACTCTTTTGCATACTTCAAATAAATACAAAAACGGAAAACTAATAGAAATTCCTGTTACTTATAGGTTATTCGTTTGGATTTACACGTTATAATCTTGCGTTTGAACAACACAGACTGGCTCTAGTAACAAACATTTAAACACACGGCGATTTTATCAATCAAGCGATACCCCGGTCAATGTAAAGACAAATCTGTTAAAGTAAACAAAAATTACGGTTCACAAATGAACTAGCAGCTTACCAGAAGTTGGTACTGATGATCAGTGTTATACGAAGATCAGCCTTCTGTGGCAATACGAACACATCAAATAGAGCTACTGTTAGAGGGAAGGCTACGAATACAACGTCACACAACCACGCTTAGTTAAACAAATGTGTAAACTAAACTCCATCCGAACAGGTCTCGAAAGGCCCAACGGTACCGACCGACTGCCGTGTCGTCCTCAGTCGATAGGCGTCACTGGATGCGGATACGCAGGGGCATTTGGGCAGCTCACTACTCTCCCAGCCGTTGTCAGTATCCGTGACCGGAGCCTCTACTTCTCAGTCAAGTAGTTACTCAATTGGCCTCGCAAGGGCTGAGTGCATCCCGCTTCCGACAGCTCTTGACAGACCCAAATGGACGCCCATCCAAGTGCTATCCCAGCCGTACAGTGCTTAAAGTTGTTGATCTGGCGGAAACCGGTGTTACCATTGCGGTAAGACCGTTGGCATAAGCAAACACATCAGGAATGAAAATGAGATCACGAATTTACTACCTAACACCACGATGGAAAGAAAAGAAATTAACCGTACTGCAAAATCTACACTCCTGGAAATTGAAATAAGAACACCGTGAATTCATTGTCCCAGGAAGGGGAAACTTTATTGACACATTCTTGGGGTCAGATAAATCACATGATCACACTGACAGAACCACAGGCACATAGACACAGGCAACAGAGCATGCACAATGTCGGCACTAGTACAGTGTATATCCACCTTTCGCAGCAATGCAGGCTGCTATTCTCCCATGGAGACGATCGTAGAGATGCTGGATGTAGTCCTGTGGAACGGCTTGCCATGCCATTTCCACCTGGCGCCTCAGTTGGACCAGCGTTCGTGCTGGACGTGCAGACCGCGTGAGACGACGCTTCATCCAGTCCCAAACATGCTCAATGGGGGACAGATCAGGAGATCTTCCTGGCCAGGGTAGTTGACTTACACCTTCTAGAGCACGTTGGGTGGCACGGGATACATGCGGACGTGCATTGTCCTGTTGGAACAGCAAGTTCCCTTGCCGGTCTAGGAATGGTAGAACGATGGGTTCGATGACGGTTTGGATGTACCGTGCACTATTCAGTGTCCCCTCGACGATCACCAGTGGTGTACGGCCAGTGTAGGAGATCGCTCCCCACACCATGATGCTGGGTGTTGGCCCTGTGTGCCTCGGTCGTATGCAGTCCTGATTGTGGCGCTCACCTGCACGGCGCCAAACACGCATACGACCATCATTGGCACCAAGGCAGAAGCGACTCTCATCGCTGAAGACGACACGTCTCCATTCGTCCCTCCATTCATAACTGTCGCGACACCACTGGAGGCGGGCTGCACGATGTTGGGGCGTGAGCGGAAGACGGCCTAACGGTGTGCGGGACCGTAGCCCAGCTTCATGGAGACGGTTGCGAATGGTCCTCGCCGATACCCCAGGAGCAACAGTGTCCCTAATTTGCTGGGAAGTGGCGGTGCGGTCCCCTACGGCAGTGCGTAGGCTCCTACGGTCTTGGCGTGCATCCGTGCGTCGCTGCGGTCCGGTCCCAGGTCGACGGGCACGTGCACCTTCCGCCGACCACTGGCGACAACATCGATGTACTGTGGAGACCTCACCCCCCACGTGTTGAGCAATTCGGCGGTACGTCCACCCGGCCTCCCGCATGCCCACTATACGCCCTCGCTCAAAGTCCGTCAACTGCACATACGGTTCACGTCCACGCTGTCGCGGCATGCTACCAGTGTTAAAGACTGCGATGGAGCTCCGTATGCCACGGCAAACTGGCTGACACTGACGGCGGCGGTGCACAAATGCTGCGCAGCTAGCGCCATTCGACGGCCAACACCGCGGTTCCTGGTGTGTCCGCTGTGCCGTGCGTGTGATCATTGCTTGTACAGCCCTCTCGCAGTGTCCGGAGCAAGTATGGTGGGTCTGACACACCGGTGTCAATGTGTTCTTTTTTCCATTTCCAGGAGTGTATTTACGTAATATCAGTACCTTTGCCCATCTAATAGTGGTTTGCAAATACTTGCTTCCAATATTTCAAATCCATTGAAATCGACAGAGTGCAGGAAGGTGCGCAATTTCATACCATTCTACCAATTAATAATGGTGGGGAAAGTTATTATCAATCCAGTGGCCGAATATCAACCATTTTCCTGAGACGTGCTGACCTCACTTTCACCCTCTTACTAATTCACAAACTCGTCATACCAAGGTAGGCAATGCAAACCTTTTTGAAGAACAGGATTAAAGCGACCTGTGCACTAGTAAATAAAACAAACACTGATCGTCCCTTTTACAGAGGCTACGCGTAGTTGCAGCAGAGTGAAATGTCAAACGGTGTAAACCACTGGCTGCATGTTAAGATGCCAAACGGTCTTAACATTCACCAAGCTAATTCAGCTGACTCGTCTTGCTGTCATCTGCTCAGTAAGAAAGGAAGTAGGCTCAGAAATATTAAAGTTCCTCTAAAATATCTTTCTCAGCTCAGAGACATTCGTTCTTGCAATTACCTTGTTGAATATAGCTCTTCCAATTTAATGATGTAGAGAGTGAGCAGATGCAGTATACTTCGTTAGTAGACCCCTCTATTTCGGTGAAATCTCGTCCTTCCGGGACTGGAGATTACTAAACGACACATACTACCGCTAGGAAGCGCCAGTGAGCATTTTGTCTCTAACAAAAATTAATTTCTGAAGCGTTAATTCAGTCCTTTGTACACATCTAATCCAGCACTGATTATGAAGGGTGAAACTGCCTCGTAGTTAATTCCGATATAGATTGTTCCACAAGCACTGGCTTCTACGTAATTATGAATACTCAGTTATCGTTTATAAACATATAGTGAGGGATAAACATGATTTGTGATTAGTGCTGAAAATAAAAGGTTACCTTCTAGCCACTGTATATCAATCTGATTTTCGAAATGTCACGTTAGATCATAATAATGGCGTTAACTGGAATCTGTCTCTGAATGTCAGTTAGTAATGCAACAGGAAACTTCCGAATGACCTTTGCACCGCTGATCACACGAAACTGTAATTACCCTCATCCATCAGCCGACGACAGATATGATTTTTAATTACTGTCAGTTTTGTTCCGAAACTGCGGGAGTTTGCTTATAGAGAAGTAGTTAGACCTTGTTTTCACAGTCACAGTGGATAGGGAGGACGGAAGGAGATAGCAGAACGCACTTAAAAAAGAGTCGACCACAGACAAAATAAAAATACGTACAAGGGTTATTCGGAAAGTAAGGAACAATCGGTCGCGAAATGGAAACCACAGTGAAAATCCGATGTAGTTCTGCACAGGCGTTTTGGGCAATCTCTCTAGTATCCCCGTCGATCGCGTTACGCCGTTCTTTTTAGTTCTGAGCACACAGGAAGCACATAAAGATACGTAGAACAATAGTGTCTCCTGCCAAGTATGAGAGCCTGGTGAGAAATTTCGCCTGAAGCTATGCAGCCAACACTACATAACTGTCGTGCGTGTTCTTCTTCAAGACGATTATCAGCCGCTTTCTACAGGGGCAATGAAGATGCTCCTGCATCGTTTTCTAATGAAAATGTTTGATTATCCACAATGCAGCCCGTAATTGTCTCCCCCTGAGTTTCGTCTCTGCTCACATGAACCGTGGCTATGAAGACAACATTTTGACACAGACAACGAGCTGTAGGCCAGAGTAGAGAATTGGCGGAAAGCACTGGTGGCTGCCTTCTGTAACAAGGGTATTGGAAAGTTGGTACAACGCTACGGCAAACGTCTAAGTCGGATCGGCGACAATGGAGATAAGTAGCTGGAAGTTGTAGCTGATAAAACAGTTTTGATTTTCACTGTGGTTTCCATTTCGCGACCTATCGTTCCTTACTTTCCGAATAGCCCTCCTATATTTAATAAAGATCCACCAACATATTAAGAATGAAGCCCAGAGATCAAAGAGGGTGAAAAGGTACAGAAGTAGGTGAAAAAATATTCGGATACGAGAAAATTTTAGTGGAGCAGCAGACAACGCTCGGCAATCAAGAACAATCGTAAACATTAGTAATTAGAGGATATAAAACGGGAAAATGAATTAAGTTATTGAGGACGAGTGAAAGGTACTAATGATGGCACATACAAATTAACGTGGTAGGTTACCTTAGCTGCTGAGTGGAGGGTTCAGTGGATCGAATGCGGTGGTAATTCAGAGTTGCCGTTGTTATTCAGAGTTTGTGACTGTCGCAGGTGACCAGTAACAAGATCATCAGCTGCTTATCTAACCGTCACACTCCATCTATCATTTTGGTGCCTCTAACACTTAGCTAAACATTCCCAACATGGCGCCTAAACAGCAGGACAACGTGGGCTGAACACTGACGGTTCCAGCCACAGTAAAGAGACCTGACTACGTAACAACAGATGTAGCAGTAAGGCAGAGCTTTTTCTGTGGGGGTTGCTAAATACCTCAGGTTTCAGAGAAAACGTCCGGCTGCGCTGAGTGTTCTGATTTTCGCTGCCAATCCCACTTTGCTCACATTCACACTTTTGGGCAGGTTGTTTACTTGAGTCAAGCTGCCAAACAATGGCTCCTTCCAACAGCCAGAGCGGCTTCTGTGGCGCGACTGTGCTGTACGCCCGCGCGGAGGACCGTTCATAATTCGCAAAACTAGCTGTCTTCCAAAGGAAAACGAGAGGAACTGTGCGATGGTAGACTAAGAGATGAGAGACAGGTTGGAAGAGATAGGTGACCCAAAATTAGAGTTCAACAGAGTTTGGTAAAACGAATGATTGTAGACAGTATGAGTCGGGAGACAACGTCATACTTATGGAAAAATGTCTCGCACATAATCCTGAAGACAGAAATGACAGGTAAGTCCTAGAACTATTGTACAATCAGTTTAACAGGACATGTATGTCAACTGCTGAATAGCATAATACAAAGAAAAATGGAAAAGTTGAGGATGTACGCGATGATGATATGATTTTCCTTAGGAAAGAGAATGACACCAGAAACACAATTCTGACGTTGGAAGATCAAGACTCTTTAAGGATTTGTTGACCTAGAAGAAATATTCGACTGCCAAAATGGTGTACGATGATCGAAATTCTCAGGAACACACATGTAAACTGTACGGAAATACGGTTATGCACAAAATGTTCAAGAATCTAGAGGAAAAACTAAGAATGCTTAGATAAAATAGGATGTAAGGTAGGGATTCAATCTTTCGCTCCTGCTATTCCACCTACTAGGGCGTGCTGAGAAATAACGCCTCCGAATTTTTAGTGAAAACTCTTAAAGTTTTAAAATAAAAGAAAAAGTATTAACATCAAACATCTTTATTCTTCATGCAGTCCTCTAGATGGTTCCGAACTGTGGGGTGTAACAAGGCGATGTGTGACTTATGTGCCGGCCGGGTTTGCCGAGCGGTTCTAGGCGCTTCAGTCCGTAACCGAGCGACTGCTACGGTCACAGGTTCGAATCCTGCCTCGGGCATGGATGTGTGTGATGTCTTTAGGTTAGTTAGGTTTAAGTAGTTCTAAGTTCTAGGGGACTGGTGACAATAGATGTTAAGTCCCATAGTGCTCAGAGCCATTTGAACCATTTTTGTGACTTAAGTATGTCAGTGCGTGAGAAACAGCGTGCTGTAATCAAGTTTTGAATTCGAGGTGTTCGTCCCGACACGGAGCGCCCCGCCCCTCGCCCCCCGCCCCCCCCCCCCCAAACAAATGGTTCAAATGGCTCTGAGCACTATGGGACTTAACATCTGTGGTCATCAGTCCTCTAGAACTTAGAACTACTTAAACCTAACTAACCTAAGGACATCACACACATCCATGCCCGAGGCAGGATTCGAACCTGCGACCGTAGCAGTCGCTCGGTTCCAGACTGTAGCGCCTAGAACCGCACGGCCACTCCGGCCGGCGAAAAAGTCAAACATTCTACAATAATGGTATCAACAAACTGGTCTCTCGGGAGAAAAGTGTTCGTCGTCAAGGTGTGTATGTCGTGAAATAAGTATGTAGATATGAAGAATAAAGATGTGGACTGTTAATAATGCTTGTATTATTATAAAAGCTTTACGATTTTTCAAACAAAAAATTCGATGGCATTAATTTTGAGCACGCCCTCGTATATGTCGAAGAACCATTAATGGAAATGAAGGAAATGGCCAGGAGTGGGTTATAATTCGGGATGAAAGGATGTAAATTGTTTGCTAATGACATATGCTTAGAGAAAATGAGGAAGAATTGTAGGACCTGTTACATTGAATAAAAAGTACGCACTATGGACTGACATTAAACTTTAGAAAGACAAAGGTAATGAGGAGTAGCAGAAATGAGATGAGCTATAAACTTAAATCTAAACTGAGGACTACGAAGTAGACGCAATACAGGAAATTCTGATAATTTGGAAGCCATATAAGACATGAAGGATGAAACAAGGAGGACTTAAAAAAACAAACCAGCACAGACAAATTGGGCATTTCTGGGCAAATTCATCAAACACATCGGAGTTAATTTTGAGGAAAAATTTCTCTGAATGTTTGCTTGGAATACAGCCCTGTGTGTACGTGAATCTTGGAGAGGAAAACGTGGCAGATACTAAGAAGAAGAGAGACAGGAAGATAGGACACACGTTAAGGCATCTAATAGTAACATCTGTGGTGCACGAGGAACCTGTCCAGGCAAAAACTGTATCGTAAGACAAAGATTGCAGTTGAAATGTGAAAATCAAGCTATTATTACATTTCAGTGTTTAGAATGTGACAATAACAACGAGGAAAAATTATTCGTAGGCGCTGTAGACAGCTTGCACGTACAGTGTGTCTCAGGAGGAATAGTATATGACAGGAACGATCATTCGAAGCAAAGATATCTAGTATACATGGGCTCTGAAACGCATGCCTTAACAGCTATGAGCACTTCTTCATTCCAGTACTTTGATACAAATCACTTCCATTGCAAACTTCTTGCTTTCCATGTTTTGGGAGCATGTGGTACGGACCAAAACAAGAAAAATCCTGTAAAAGTGAACTGTGAGGTGCATACCTTAGGATTTATGAACATTTATTCATTTCGGCTACTGCGACATACATCTCTTCTATTGACCAAGTGCTACGCATTTCAGAGACCATGTTTACTAGACTATCTTTTTCTTGTTGTGGTCTATACCCCTGACTACTGACTATTTCTCCTGTATATCTTTCTCATGTGAAGTTATGTGGAGAATGTGACCGGCAGGCAGCTACTCACCTGATTAGAGCAGCAGGATACTTTGACGGTATCCTTCTTGCTCGCCAATGATTGTTCATCTCTATCCACGTGTCATAAATTCTCACGTCAGTTTTTAGTTGACCAAAAGAGACTTTACCAGGCAGTTGTTGAGTAAGAAGTTCTCTCTGGAGTGAATTATGCTCTATCTGTGCAGTCTGTGTCATTCTTTCAGAAACGAGGCATTGCTGAGGTAATCCGCGATGCACAGCAGCTGAAACAGTTCTGTTATGTAAATTGAAGGAGGAGTGTAAAGAAAGGAAAACCAAGGGAAGGAACTAATGATATTAGCCGCATCGGGACTTCATGTGGAATCATTGTCGACAAGTGAAAACATGTACTGTACTGAGACTAGCACCCAGTATCTCCTGCTAACTAGGCTGTTGTTTTAAGTTGTGCGCTATCCGAACACGGCGTTTGTCGTAAATGCACGGACTGTCTTAGCGAGATCAAAGGCTGACGCAAATTCTCACCTAGCGCCATCTATCTGCAGCCCCGTCCATCTCGTCCGTGCTCGCTACTTTGAGATTCCCGTTGGAGGTCGGAAGTAAATGTGCATCCGCACTGACAGTAGTGGATTCATTGCCCATCGAGGCGAATTGATTATCCTGGTATGCAACACTTAATATCTTGTCTTCATAAAGCACGAGTGTGCGCCACCCGCAGGCGAAAATCGAAAAATTTCTTATTAATATAGCGAATCACATTACAATGAGTTTGCGGAAACTGACAGTTCACACAATAGCTCTGATAGAATTTAAGTATATAGTGATCGACTGTATCTGCTTGCGTGGCTGCGCTTTCAAACTGGAAACTCACGTACTTGTTATGACTGAATTTAAATGTGTCAACCGATATCTTTCTGTTTCCGTAGTGAGCATATAATCGTTGCCTTCCTGGTCGTTTTTACATCCACCAAGTAGATTGTGTAGACAGAAATCTCATTCAACCCTTCTCTGCCCCTTGGCTGCGCTTCACTCCAGCTATTGACCCTCCTTGTCCATTAGTGCATTGTTGGCCCTGTTGATTAATTACTATGCTTGTGTCTTGCTTTATGACATGGGAAATTGTGTATGCTGGTGTCTGTTGTTGCTTTTCTGTCTTCTACCCACTTCTGCCCTTTGGCTGTGGTTCTCTCCACCTATCGTCTCCTCACAGTCAACAGCCTATTCCTCTGTTAAAGAACTGTTTGTACTGGGTATTATAGTTCTCAGTCTCTCATCTTATCCTTTTAGGTACAATATGTTTGCAGCGTGTTATACCATTTACTAAGTCTAGCGACCCCAACGCAAATATCTGGCTATATTATTCCATGTCTGGATAGCAGCCGGGTAAAGTCGACAGTTTGCCACAGTTTAGATGAGAACAAGCCAACCATCTTCGGGTGAGATTTACCCGAAAAACTGCTTAAGTGAAGGTATGTAGACAAACAGGTGCTCCACAGGGCATTATGCACATTTGGCTTCAGACTTTGACATAGATGATGAGGAAAATGAGGGGATGTGATTTATGGCGCTGGGGTCTGAGTTGCCTGTAAATTTCAATCAGTCTCTGAAGTGTCATACGAGGTTAATCCTCGACCGTCTATGAAGTTAATTTTGAAGTTTTTAGCCTAGCGAACTGAAGAGATTGTGGGTCGAAGAAGTTGTTTTTGTATAGAAACTGACTGATTTTCTCTAGTTGATGTACTCAGGCAGATGGATAGCTACCATGTACAGGGTGTTTCAAAAATGACCGGTATATTTGAAACGGCAATAAAAACTAAACGAGCAGCGATAGAAATACAGGGAATACACCGTTTGTTGCAATATGCTTGGGACAACAGTACATTTTCAGGCAGACAAACTTTCGAAATTACAGTAGTTACAATTTTCAACAACAGATGGCGCTGCAAGTGATGTGAAAGATATAGAAGACAACGCAGTCTGTGGGTGCGCCATTCTGTACGTCGTCTTTCTGCTGTAAGCGTGTGCTGTTCACAACGTGCAAGTGTGCTGTAGACAACATGGTTTATTCCTTAGAACAGAGGATTTTTCTGTTGTTGGAATTCCACCGCCTAGAACACAGTGTTGTTGCAACAAGACGAAGTTTTCAACGAAGGTTTCATGTAACCAAAGGACCGAAAAGCGGTACAATAAAGGATCTGTTTGAAAAATTTCAACGGACTGGGAACGTGACGGATGAACGTGCTGGAAAGGTAGGGCGACCGCGTACGGCAACCACAGAGGGCAACGCGCAGCTAGTGCAGCAGGTGATCCGACAGCGGCCTCCGGTTTCCGTTCGCCGTGTTGCGGCTGCGGTCCAAATGACGCCAACGTCCACGTATCGTCTCATGCGCCAGAGTTTACACCTCTATCCACACAAAATTCAAACGCGGCAACCCCTCAGCGCCGCTACCATTGCTGCACGAGAGACATTCGCTAACGATATAGTGCACAGGATTGATGACGGCGATATGCATGTGGGCAGCATTTGGTTTACTGACGAAGCTTATTTTTACCTGGACGGCTTCGTCAATAAACAGAACTGGCGCATATGGGGAACCGAAAAGCCCCACGTTGCAGTCCCATCGTCCCTGCATCCTCAAAAAGTACTGGTCTGGGCCGCCATTTCTTCCAAAGGAATCATTGGCCCATTTTTCAGATCCGAAACGATTATTGCATCACGCTATCTGGACATTCTTCGTGAATTTGTGGCGGTACAAACTGCCTTAGAGGACACTGCGAACACCTCGTGGTTTATGCAAGATGGTGCCCGGCCACATCGCACGGCCGACGTCTTTAATTTCCTGAATGAATATTTCGATGATCGTGTAATTGCTTTGGGCTATCCGAAACATACAGGAGGCGGCGTGGATTGGCCTCCCTATTCGCCAGACATGAACCCCTGTGACTTCTTTCTGTGGGGACACTTGAAAGATCAGGTGTACCGCCAGAATCCAGAAAAAATTGAACAGCTGATGCAGTACATCTCATCTGCATGTGAAGCCATTCCGCCAGACACGTTGTCAAAGGTTTCGGGTAATTTCATTCAGAGACTACGCCATATTATTGCTACGCATGGTGGATATGTGGAAAATATCGTACTATAGAGTTTCCCAGACCCCAGCGCCATCTGTTGTTGACGATTGCAACTACTGTAATTTCGAAAGTTTGTCTCCCTGAAAATGTACTGTTGTCCCAAGCATATTGCAACAAACGGTGTATTTCTATCGCTGCTCGTTTAGTTTGTATTGCCGTTTCAAATATACCGGTCATTTTTGAAACACCCTGTACCTAAAGTGGTGCTGAGAGTACAGTGTAGTTCGTCAATTATAGCTCCGAGTACCTCGCTCTGGAGTGCGTGCAGATTTTTCAAGTGTTAGTAGGAAGCCTTAACGACACTTTCGAGCCATACAAGTGGGCACGAAGTATTACGACGTGCCTAATAGCTTTGCGCCATCTGATTCTGTGTCACTCTTAAAGAGCACCGGCACAATTGACAAAACAGGTCACAACTAACAAAACATGTCACCTTATCGACCACATGGACGACCTCCAAGCCAATCTCTAGTTTATGGTAAGACAATGGGCATGTGGCTGAGTAACACCAAGTCTCTGCCACCAGTTGCGAGCTGGGTTGAGAAATTTGAGTTTGGCGCTGAACGGATGCAGATGCTTCTGGGGATACTAACAATGACGTTTATGTTGTAACAGCGCTTCAATAATGCAGTGTCGTCATATTCTTGTCGGGTTTCTAGCCGGATCAAACTGTCATCTGAGCACAATATTTCAGCGGTCCACCTGGCGGCCATCATCTGGTGAGAAAAGCTACGCGGCTCTGGCCGATAACTGATTCCACTCGCAAATGGATGCACCTTTATATGCATCGGGAGTACAACAGCGCATGCGCTAGATACAGTGCGCACGCGCTCAATCATTCCTGTTGCCCCCTGGCGCAGAGTTGCAGCGCCTCCAGTGGTGAATACTGTTGAGAACGATAAATAGCCGGCCGATATATAGCCGGCCGATTCAGATGCCGTTCTTCATGTCTCATAAAGTCACATCGATGCAGTGTCGTCGGTGGACAGAGCGATTTCTTACTTGACTGTTGGGATGTGCCGTTAATGCAGATACAAAACAGCACGCATCCCAAAGACGAAGATGCAGCACAGAGGTTTTCGGGCCAAGTGTGAACGCCACTCTTTTTTTTGGTCATCAGTCTACTGACTGGTTTGATGCGGCCCACCACGAATTCCTTTCCTGTGCTAACCTCTTCATCTCAGAGTAGCACTTGCAAACTACGTCCTAAATTATTTGCCTGACGTATTCCAATCTCTGTCTTCCTCTACAGTTTTTGCCCTCTACAGCTCCCTCTAGTACCATGGAAGTCATTCCCTCATGTCTTAGCAGATGTCCTATCATCCAGTCCCTTCTCCTTATAAGTGTCTTCCACATATTCCTTTCCTCTCCGATTCTGCGTAGAACCTCCTCATTCCTTACCTTATCAGTCCACCTAATTTTCAACATTCGTCTATAGCACCACATCTCAAATGCTTCGATTCTCTTCTGTTCCGGTTTTCCCACAGTCCATGTTTCACTACCATACAATGCTGTACTCCAGACGTACATCCTCAGAAATTTCTTCCTCAAATTAAGACCGGTATTTGATATTAGTAGACTTCTCTTGGCCAGAAATGCCTTTTTTGCCATAGCGAGTCTGCTTTTGATGTCCTCCTTGCTCCGTCCGTCATTGGTTATTTTACTGCCTAGGTATCAGAATTCCTTAACTTCATTGACTTCGTGACCATCAATCCTGATGTTAAGTTTCGCGCTGTTCTCATTTCTACTTCTACTCATTACCTTCGTCTTTCTCCGATTTACTCTCAAACCATATTGTGTACTCATTAAACTGTTCATTCTGTTCAGCAGATCATTTAATTCTTCTTCACTTTCACTCAGGATAGCAATATCATCAGCGAATCGTATCATTGATATCCTTTCACCTTGTATTTTAATTCCACTCCTGAACCTTTCTTTTATTCCCATCATTGCTTCCTCGATGCACAGATTGAAGAGTAAGGGCGAAAGGCTACAGCCTTGTCTTACACCCTTCTTAATACGAGCACTTCGTTCTTGATCGTCCACTCTTATTATTCCCTCTTGGTTGTTCTACATATTGTATATGACCCGTCTCTCCCTATAGCTTACCCCTAATTTTTTCAGAATCTCAAACAGCTTGCACCATTTTATATGGTCGGACGCTTTTTCCAGGTCGGCAAATCCTATGAAAGTGTCTAGAATTTTCTTTAGCCTTGCTTCCATTATTAGCCGTAACGTCAGAATTGCCTCTCTCGTCCCTTTACTTTTCCTAAAGCCAAACTGATCGTCACCTAGCGCATTCTCAATTTTCTTTTCCATTCTTCTGTATATTATTCTTGTAAGCAGCTTCGATGCATGAGCTGTTAAACTGATTGTGCGATAATTCTCGCACTTGTCAGCTCTTGCCGTCTTCGGAATTGTGTGGATGATGCTTTTCCGAAAGTCAGATGGTATATCGCCAGACTCATATATTCTACACACCAACGTGAATAGTGGTTTTGTTGCCACTTCCCCCAATGATTTTAGAAATTCTGATGGAATGTTATCTATCCCTTCTGCCTTATTTGACCGTAAATCCTCCAAAGCTCTTTTAAATTCCGATTCTAATACTGGATCCCCTATCTCTTCTAAATCGACTCCTGTTTCTTCTTCTATCACATCTGTCAAATCTTCATCCTCATAGAGGCTTTCAATGTATTCTTTCCACCTATCTGCTCTCTCCTCTGCATTTAACAGTGGAATTCCCGTTGCACTCTTAATGTTACCACCGTTGCTTTTAATGTCACCAAAGGTTGTTTTGACTTTCTTGTATGCTGAGTCTGTTCTTCCGACAATCATATCTTTTTCGATGTCTTCACATTTTTCCTGCAGCCATTTCGTCTTAGCTTCCCTGCACTTCCTATTTATTTCATTCCTCAGCGACTTGTATTTCTGTATTCCTGATTTTCCCGGAACGTGTTTGTACTTCCTCCTTTCATCAATCAACTGAAGTATTTCTTCTGTTACCGTTGGTTTCTTCGCAGCTATCTTCTTTGTACCTATGTTTTCCTTCCCAACTTCTCTTCAATTGTACTGCCTACTGCGCTATTCCTTATTGCTGTATCTATAGCGTTAGAGAACTTCAAACGTGTCTCGTCATTCCGTATCCCACTTCTATGCGTATTGATTCTTCCTGACTAATGTCTTGAACTTAAGCCTACTCTTCATCACTACTATATTGTGATATTAGTCTGTCTCTGCTCCTGGGTACGCCTTACAATCCAGTATCTGATTTCGGAATCTATGTCTGACCATGATGTAACCTAATTGAAATCTTCCCGTATCTCCCGGCCTTTTCCAAGTATACCTCCTCCTCTTGTGATTGTTGAACAGGGTATTCGCTATTACTAGCTGAAACTTGTTACAGAACTCAATTAGTCTTTCTCCTCTTTCATTCCTTGTCCCAAGCCCATATTCTCCTGTAACCTTTTCTTCTACTCCTTCCCCTACAACTGCATTCCAGTCGCCCATGACTATTATACTTTCGTCCCACTTTACATACTGCGTTACCCTTTCAATATCCTCACACACTTTCTCTATCTGTTCATCTTCAGCTTGCGACATCGGCATGTATACCTGAACTATCGTTGTCGGTGTTGGTCTGATGTCGATTCTGATTAGAACAACCCGGTCACTGAACTGTTCACAGTAACACACCCTCTGCCCTACCTTCCTATTCATAACGAATCCTATACCTGTTATACCATTTTCTGCTGCTGTTGATATTACCCGATACTCATCTGACCAGAAATCCCTGTCTTCCTTCCACTTCACTTAACTGACCCCTACTATATCTAGATTGAGCCATTGCATTTCCCTTTTCAGATTTTCTAGTTTCCCTACCACGTTCAAGCTTCTGACATTCCACGCCCCGACTCGTAGAACGTTATACTTTCGTCGATTATTCAATATTTCTCTCGTGGTAACCTCCCCCCTTGGCAGTCCCCTCCCGGAGATCCGAATGGGGGACTATTCCGGAATCTTTTGCCAATGGATAGATCATCATGACACTTCTTCAAATACAGGCCACATGTCCTGTGGATACACGTTACGTGTCTTTAATGCAGTGGTTTCCATTGCCTTCTGCATCCTCATGTCGTTGATCATTGCTGATTCTCCCGCCTTTAGGGGCAATTTCCCACCCCTAGGACAAGAGAGTGCCCTGAACCTCTGTCCGCTCCTCCGCCCTCTTTGACAAGGCCGTTGGCAGAATGAGGCTGACTTCTTATGCCGGAAGTCTTCGGCCGCCAATGCTGATTATTTATCAAAATTCAGGCAGTGGCGGGGATCGAACTCGGGACATAAGACATTTTGATTACGAATGAAAGATGCTACCCCTAGACCACGGGTAATAACGCCACTACGACACGGTTAAGTCTGTAAACTGTTCACCTGCCGCCGCCCGGTGAACGATGAGCCATAAACGATAAGGGTGAACGATGGCAGCGGAGATGTGTACGGGCGAATATACGTGCGAATGCGGACCAACTGACCGTCCAGATGAAGCAAGGAGCTACTCCTGCTTAACGACCTTCCATCGAACATTGCTGTGTAAGGACTTCTGGAGCAGGCGCCTAGTTCATGCAACCATGCTGACTGCTGTTAATCGACAACAAACAGTATCTCAATTGGACGTCCACTGAGTCAGGACAGCTGGCCTTTTCAGATACACTACTGGCCATTTAAATTGCTACACAAAGAAGTAATGTAGATGATAAATGGGTATTCATCCGACAAATATATTATACTAGAACTGACATTTGATTACATTTTCACGCAATCTGGGTGCATAGATCCTGCGAAATCAGTACCCAGAAGAGCCACCTCTGGTCGTAATAACGCCCTTCATACGCCTGGGCATTGAGTCAAACAGAGCTAGGATGGCGTGTACAGCTACAGCTACCCATGCAGCTTCAACACGATACCACAGTTCATCAAGAGTAGTGACTGGCGCATTGTGACGAGCCAGTTGCTCGGCCACCATTGACCAGACGTTTTCAATTGGTGAGAAATCTGGAGAATGTGCTGGTCAGTGCAGCAGTCGAATATTTTCTGTAGCCAGAATGCCCGTACAGGACCTGCAACATGCGGTCGCGCATTATCCTGCTGAAATGTAGGGTTTCGCAGGGATCGAATGAAGGGTAGAGCCACGGGTCGAAACACATCTGAAATGCAACGTCCACTGTTGAAAGTGCCGTCAATACGATCAAGAGGTGACAGAGACTTCTAACCAATGGCACCCCACACCATCACGCCGGGTGATACGCCAGTATGGCGATGACGAATACACGTTTCCAATGTGCGTTCACCGCGACGTCGCCAAACACGCATGCGACCATCATGATACTGTAAACGGAACCTGGATTCATCCGAAAAAATGACGTTTTGCCATTCGTGCATCCAGGTTCGTCGTTGAGTACACCATCGCAGGCGCTCCTGCCTGTGAAGCAGCGGCAAGGGTAACCGCAGCCATGGTCTCCGAGCTGATAGTCCATGCTGCTGCAAACGTCGTCGAACTGTTCGTGCAGATGGTTGTTGTCTTGCAAACGCCCCCATCTGTTGACTCAGGGATCGAGACGTGGCTGCACAATCCGTTACAGCCATGCGGATAAGATGCCTGTCATCTCGACTGCTAGTGATACGAGGCCGTTGGGATCCAGCACGGCGTTCCGTATTACCCTCCTGAAGCCATCGATTCCATATTCTGCTAACAGTAATTGGATTTCGACCAACGCGAGCAGCAATGTCGCGATACGATAAACCGCAGTCGCGATAGGCTACAATCCGACCTTTATCCAAGTCGGAAACCTGATGGTACGCATTTCTCCTCCTTACACGAGGCATCACAACAACGTTTCACCAGGCAACGCCGGTCAACTGCTGTTTGTGTATGAGAAATTGGTTGGAATCTTTCCTCATGTCAGCACGTTGTAGGTGTCGCCACCGGCGCCTACCTTGTGTGAATGCTCTGAAAAGCTAATCATTTGCATATCACAGCATCTTCTTCCTGTCGGTTAAATTTCCCGTCTGTAGCGCGTCATCTTCGTGGGGTAGAAATTTTAATGGCCAGTAGTGTAAATAATTTATTATGCCGAACAGCTGTCAGTTAGTTCATTGGAGGGTCCAGGCTGAAGGAGGTAGCGTCGTGGTCTGGGAAGTGTTTTACTGACATTCCCAGGGTGATACTATCATGTTGAAAGGCGCAATCGATCAACGCACTTATGCATTCATCATTGAGGGCCATGTCCATTCCTATATGCAGTTTGCTTTCCCTCGATACGATAGCATCCACCGCCAGGAAAATTCAACGTGTCACACAGTCTGCAGCGCATGTGTGTGGTTCGAAGAACAAGAGGATGAATTTACCGTCCTCCCGTGCCCAGCAAACTATCCGCGTTTAAACCTAAGTGAGAATCTGTGGGACTTCCTCGGTCGGGGTGTCCGCACCATGGATGCTGAAGCGAGAAACCCTGTACAGCTGGGCACGACCTGGAGTAGGCATGGCCCATGTCCTTGTCGGTACTTTCCAGAACCTCAGTGATTCTCTCCGTACACGTCTCGTGGCGGTTCCCGCTGCCAGAAGTGGTTAATCAGGCTTCTGACATGAAGCCACATTAACGTGACTCAACAGTTTGTAAATTAAAGTAAAAATTAAATGCTGCCTCTCGGTATTTGTGTGTCTCCAAGAGGAAACTAAGACAGAAATTGCTTAACTTTGTTCCCCCTGTACAGAAGTAATTTTTGGCGAGATTAATTTTAAGGCAAATTACACCAAGATGGCGGTCACTGATAGAGAAGTACGCTTTGAAGCTTTGATGGAGTACGGCGTGCACGAGGATAAATTCCTGCGAGGAGGTTGGCAGTTAAGACCTGCCAGGTAATGACAGCTTGACACATGTGGAGCGTTGCCCTAGAACTGGCTACTAAGACAGACATGGCCTTTTGTAGGAACGGCCGTTTAGAATATCGATAGAAAACAGTTCCTATGCTGGTAGTCTGCTGTTTCTTTGCTGGAACCGAGTTTTAGCAGGACCCTGCTTGATCGCACAGCCTCACTTTTGTCGGTTCCCTGTGAAACGCCCGCTAAATCACGCAGGGCTAACAAGTAATTAGGATTGTGGAAAGGGCCAAGGGAGTTGCGGTTGGATTCATTTCACAATTGTAATTTGTTATCATGTGGTTCACAAATACACTTTTGAAAGAATTAAATTTGCTTCGCGGCTGAAGGCCTCCAAACAGATGCAATAGAATAAGTTCAATTTTGAAAAGATATGACACACTGTTAAATTTACGGATAAATCGTATACATAAATGAGATCAGCATGCGGAGCGGCTGAAGGCCGCCGGATTAAATCTTCAAAATTCCAAATATACTATGACGATTACTGAAGGCAGAAGGTCACAATGTTTTAAGATGCTAACAGGGCTGATGGCCCATAAGGTGCACAGAAAGAGAAAAGTAAACGCAATAAGATAGCCGAAGGCCGCAAAGTTAAATTCTGCAAATTAAGGAAATATACACTCCTGGAAATTGAAATAAGAACACCGTGAATTCATTGTCCCAGGAAGGGGAAACTTTATTGACACATTCCTGGGGTCAGATACATCACATGATCACACTGACAGAACCACAGGCACATAGACACAGGCAACAGAGCATGCACAATGTCGGCACTAGTACAGTGTATATCCACCTTTCGCAGCAATGCAGGCTGCTATTCTCCCATGGAGACGATCGTAGAGATGCTGGATGTAGTCCTGTGGAACGGCTTGCCATGCCATTTCCACCTGGCGCCTCAGTTGGACCAGCGTTCGTGCTGGACGTGCAGACCGCGTGAGACGACGCTTCATCCAATCCCAAACATGCTCAATGGGGGACAGATCCGGAGATCTTGCTGGCCAGGGTAGTTGACTTACACCTTCTAGAGCACGTTGGGTGGCACGAGATACATGCGGACGTGCATTGTCCTGTTGGAACAGCAAGTTCCCTAGCCGGTCTAGGAATGGTAGAACGATGGTTCGATGATGGTTTGGATGTACCGTGCACTATTCAGTGTCCCCTCGACGATCACCAGTGGTGTACGGCCAGTGTAGGAGATCGCTCCCACACCATGATGCCGGGTGTTGGCCCTGTGTGCCTCGGTCGTATGCAGTCCTGATTGTGGCGCTCACCTGCACGGCGCCAAACACGCATACGACCATCATTGGCACCAAGGCAGAAGCGACTCTCATCGCTGAAGACGACACGTCTCCATTCGTCCCTCCATTCACGCCTGTCGCGACGCCACTGGAGGCGGGCTGCACGATGTTGGGGCATGAGCGGAAGACGGCCTAACGGTGTGCGGGACCGTAGCCCAGCTTCATGGAGACGGTTGCGAATGGTCCTCGCCGATACCGCAGGAGCAACAGTGTCCCTAATTTGCTGGGAAGTGGCGGTGCGGTCCCCTAGGGCACTGCGCAGGATCCTACGGTCTTGGCGTGCATCCGTGTGTCGCTGCGGTCCGGTCCCAGGTCGACGGGCACGTGCACCTTCCGCCGACCACTGGCGACAACATCGATGTACTGTGGAGACCTCACGCCCCACGTGTTGAGCAATTCGGCAGTACGTCCACCCGGCCTCCCGCATGCCCACTATACGCCCTCGCTCAAAGTCCGTCAACTGCACATACGGTTCACGTCCACGCTGTCGCGGCATGCTACCAGTGTTAAAGACTGCGATGGAGCTCCGTATGCCACGGCAAACTGACTGACACTGACGGCGGCGGTGCACAAATGCTGCGCAGCTAGCGCCATTCGACGGCCAACCCCGCGGTTCCTGTTGTGTCCGCTGTGCCGTGCGTGTGATCATTGCTTGTACAGCCCTCTCACAGTGTCCGGAGCAAGTATGGTGGGTCTGACACACCGGTGTCAATGTGTTCTTTTTTCCATTTCCAGGAGTGTATATTGCAACAATCGGTAAAACAATACATTAAGTTTAAAAAAAATTCCTTTTGCAACACCAACGGCGGAAGGCTGTTCAAAATGATCGGAACATATAAAACGGTATTCTGTCGGTCGGAAATCTTGCCTCCCGACAGCGTGTAACCATTTTTGTAACAGCTGTGGTTTTGAGAAAGGAAACCTGCAAGTATATGCACAGACATTATGCTAATACCGTGTTACAAAAACATTTACTAAGCAAGTGCACTGACATACAAAAAACTTAAAATACCCACATACCTGTGAAATGTAATATTCGTTCCGTTCTAAAATTTATTTGTACAATTCATCGCTGCACAACTCTTCACCATTGTACTTCTTTTGATTGGAACGTACAGACAGTAGACTTACGAGTAACAAATACTGTATGTACGCCCCAACAAATATACAACGTTGAATGAGGGTCTTCATAAACAACAGTACGACACAACACATCAGACTACAACCACTATAATGGCGTCCAGCCGAAGGTTCAAATTATTCCGCGACTGCAGCGCCATCAGTGAGTCTAGTTATTTTTTACAAGGTCTTTGTGCTGGCCCGAAGTTCGCTCCAGACGCGTTGCAACTGACTGCCTGGGCCCAACTCACGACCCGAACTGCCGCCGTGAACTCTGCTCCTCGCACGTTCCGACTGACTCCACGACAGATGGCAACCGGAAAGTCATAACAGCCGAGCAAAGAAGGGATATATCGGTACGCGCTACTAGCGCCGTCGACGGTCAGGCAAAACAGCAACTCAGTAACGCCAGTGACTTAAATCAACGTGATGAGATGGAAATACATTAAAACGGGGTGTAAAATACCAAATGGTGGGACGGCGGGCCATGCACTGCTCACCCAGGAGCAGTCAACACACAGCGTCTGTGTAGTCAGTGTCCATCACAGAGGGTCTCGTGGACAACCGCCAGCCGTCGGCACAATCCAGCGGAATGCTACGCCCTGCAGTTCAGGTAACACACCGTCACGCACCACTGTTGCTCTTCATTGCTGACGCCCTTTCTCTCTCGCTCGTCTTACCCTTGTAAGAGTTTCGATTCAATTTTGTAGCTTCTATTTTAATTGATGCTTGATATCTAATGATTTTGGTACAGACGTGAAAGGTTTATACACTGGAAGAGGTCCTAGCAGATGTAATTTCGATGTATTGCTCATGCGCTGCCTGCGATATGCAAGGTCTCTGACCAGAGAGCAGTGTTGACTGCAGTAGGAACTGTGTAGCTGTAGCAGTAAGTTGTTGCTAGTCTAGTCTGGACTCTGCTCTGGTCTGGTCTGGTGTATCGTGTTGGCTGGGCTGGTCGCGGTGCAGCGATGTCGGAGCCTGAGTATTATTGTATAAGGTAAAAAGCAGCCTCGCGCATATGTAGTAATGTTATCTCAAGTCGCATGGAAATGTTTTAAAACTCTCGTAATAATAATCTTCCTCATAAAAAGTAACTTTTAACAACCATTCTTTTCAATTTAAAGAATTTACTAATTTCTCCCATCCATGATCATCCTTATTATTGCAATAGAAAAATCAGTTGCTCCCTTTCATAAATAACAGATAGGTCGGCCAGCATTGCACAGAGCTGTGCCGGAAAAATTTATTGTAAGAGCAGATATATGCGGCGACTTCATTGAGATAAGAATTTTTTCCTTTTTCACTCAGAATGATCTTTCAGGGCCATGACGCAGCACTGCTGTCGTCCAAAATTTACCAGGTTAAATTCACAGTGAATTATTGAAAAGTCATAAGTGAGCGACAATTTAATTGAGGGGTTACTTACATTGTTTTATTACTAGGTTACTGAATTTATTTTTGAATTGGGACGTTACACTGAATGCGTACGACATAATTATAAGTTTTACTGTTGAGAGGTTTAGGAATTTTTCTGTTGTGAGGTTACGCTAAATGTGAATGAATTTTGAGCTTAGATTAAATCAGAAAGAATTTTGTGTGGAGGTTAAATGTGAATGAATTTCTGTTGGGAGGTTATAAATGGGAACGAATTTTGTGGGGAGGTTACACTGAGAAATCATTATCCATATTATTTATTTTTATTTTTGTGGGGAGGTTACAACACTTAAAATGCTAGTAAATCACAGATGGATTGGTATATTACCATTTGGCAAGTCTTTGAATGAAAATACGAGGGTCGTAACTTTAATAGTGGCAACTGTTTATTTACAGCTCGTACAAAATATGGTCCCGGCGGAGGTTCGAGTCCTCTCTCGGGCATGGGTGAGTGCGTTTGTCCTTAGGATAATTTAAGTTAAGTAGTGTGTAAGCTTTGGGACTGATGACCTTAGCAGTTAAGCCCCATAAGATTTCACACACATTTGAACAGTTTTTTTCGTACAAAATAGATACGTGTTTCAAAGTTTTACTTACCTTCAAAGTAGTCACCAGCATTATGTATGACACGTTGCCAACAATATGGAAGTCGTAGCATACTCTTAGTAATGCCAGTTCTGTTGACAGTTCGAACGGCGCGGTCTATTGCCCGCCGAATTTGTAGCAGTTGTAATATTCACGACTCTATGTTCTAGCCAAAAGATGTTAAAATGAACTAAGTGTACAAACTTCAACAAATGTTACCGATAATACGTATAAAAAATACTGTATCGTGTAAAAATGACGATAATTATTTCATTATTTCTGTAATAATTTAATTTCTGTGTGAATTAAAACTATTATGAGAGAACTACATTCATGGACAACGACAATTATATTTTTTTGTTATCTGTGATAATTGTGGTTCAGTTGTTCTTCCTGTGATAACGTCTGTAAAGAGAAAACCTGTATCTACACTCCTGGAAATTGAAATAAGAACACCGTGAATTCATTGTCCCAGGAAGGGGAAACTTTATTGACACATTCCTGGGGTCAGATACATCACATGATCACACTGACAGAACCACAGGCACACAGACACAGGCAACAGAACATGCACAATGTCGGCACTAGTACAGTGTATATCCACCTATCGCAGCAATGCAGGCTGCTATTCTCCTATGGAGACGATCGTAGAGATGCTGGATGTAGTCCTGTGGAACAGCTTGCCATGCCATTTCCACCTGGCGCCTCAGTTGGACCAGCGTTCGTGCTGGATGTGCAGACCGCGTGAGACGACGCTTCATCCAGTCCCAAACATGCTCAATGGGGGACAGATCCGGAGATCTTGCTGGCCAGGGTAGTTGACTTACACCTTCTAGAGCACGTTCGGTGGCACGGGATACATGCGGACGTGCATTGTCCTGTTGGAACAGCAAGTTCCCTTGCCGGTCTAGGAATCGTAGAACGATGGGTTCGATGACGGTTTGGATGTACCGTGCACTATTCAGTGTCCCCTCGACGATCACCAGTGGTGTACGGCCAGTGTAGGAGATCGCTCCCCACACCATGATGCCGGGTGTTGGCCCTGTGTGCCTCGGTCGTATGCAGTCCTGATTGTGGCGCTCACCTGCACGGCGCCAAACACGCATACGACCATCATTGGCACCAAGGCAGAAGCGACTCTCATCGCTGAAGACGACACGTCTCCATTCGTCCCTCCATTCACGCCTGTCGCGACACCACTGGAGGCGGGCTGCACGATGTTGGGGCGTGAGCGGAAGACGGCCTAACGGTGTGCGGGACCGTAGCCCAGCTTCATGGAGACGGTTGCGAATGGTCCTCGCCGATACCCCAGGAGCAACAGTGTCCCTAATTTGCTGGGAAGTGGCGGTGCGGTCCCCTACGGCACTGTGTAGGATCCTTCGGTCTTGGAGTGCATCCGTGCGTCGCTGCGGTCGGGTCCCAGGTCGACGGGCACGTGCACCTTCCGCCGACCACTGGCGACAACATCGATGTACTGTGGAGACCTCACGCCCCACGTGTTGAGCAATTCGGCGGTACGTCCACCCGGCCTCCCGCATGCCCACTATACGCCCTCGCTCAAAGTCCGTCAACTGCACATACGGTTCACGTCCACGCTGTCGCGGCATGTGTTAAAGACTGCGATGGAGCTCCGTATGCCACGGCAAACTGGCTGACACTGACAGCGGCGGTGCACAAATGCTGCGCAGCTAGCGCCATTCGACGGCCAACACCGCGGTTCCTGGTGTGTCCGCTGTGCCGTGCGTGTGATAATTGCTTGTACATCCCTCTCGCAGTGTCCGGAGCAAGTATGGTGGGTCTGACACACCGGTGTCAATGTGTTCTTTTTTCCATTTCCAGGAGTGTATATTGTTGATTATTATTTGAAAAATAGAGCCGCTATTGTCTAGACGGTAATTTCTATTTATTTCAATTGTAATCCAATATAATTAATGTTTTTAAGTGTTAATTTTCAGCTCCGCAATTAAGAGCGCAGCCATTAGCGCTAGTAACTTACAGCGGAGTTTACTAGTAGCTGGTATAAAAATATGAAACATTTTCATTGAGCATAATTTCAAATGCTAAAGAATAGAGAACACGAAACTTTTATCTAAATATATTAACTTGATATAAAATAAATGGAGAATAACAATAGACATATTGACTATAGTCTGTCTGCCGCCATCTTAGCAAAAATACCTCCGCGGCAGTTTTGAATCGAGCATTTTAACAAACATAAATGTTGTTAGGTACAAATGAATGGAAGTAAATGTGGTTGAAATGGTTCAAATGGCTCTGAGCACTATGCGACTTAACTGCTGAGGTCATCAGTCGCCTAGAACTTAGAACTAATTAAAACTAACTAACCTAAGGACATCAAACACATCCATGCCCGAGGCTGGATTCGAACCTGCGACCGCAGCGGTCGCTTGGCTCCAGACTATAGCGCCTAGAACCGCAGGGCCACTCCGACCGGCGGAAGTAAATGTGCACTGGTGGCCCCGAATCTACTTCAAAAGACAGAATTCAACTTAGATTGAATCCTTAAATACAGTGCTCACAGCACGTTACGTAATATCAATTTCTTATTTGTTGATTTATGAACCCTAATTATTTCGGACGATTTACATGAAATATTTTAATAGGAAACATATGTCAGTGTTGTGCGCGGGTAGTATTTTATGACTAAATGTTCCCTTTGCTAGAGAAAAGTGCTTCCATGTTAAGTAAGAGATGCGTAAAATCTGATAAATGATATGCAATTTAGTGCGACTACCACCACTTTACAGACATTTCTACACAACGTCAGGTGGAGATTTCTTTAGCATAGAGACAAATATTAGCCGGGATAATCATTTTTGAGATCAAACGAATTGTTACGCTGACAATAGGTAACTGGTTTTTTTATTTTTTTTATCTACCTGAAATATCTTTTCTTTTTTTTGGTCCTCAGTCTACTGACTGGTTTGATGCGGCCCGCCACGAATTCCTTTCCTGTGCTAACCTCTCCATCTCAGAGTAGCACTTGCAACCTACGTCCTCAATTATTTGCTTGACGTATTCCAGTCTCTGTCTTCCTCTACAGTTTTTGCCCTCTACAGCTCCCTCTAGTACCACGGAAGTCATTCCCTCATGTCTTAGCAGATGTCCTATCATCCTGTCCCTTCTCCTTATCAGTGTTTTCCACATATTGCTTTCCTCTCCGATTCTGCGTAGAACCTCCTCATTCCTTACCTTATCAGTCCACCTAATTTTCAACATTCGTCTATAGCACCACATCTCAAATGCTTCTATTCTCTTCCGTTCCGGTTTTCCCACAGTCCATGTTTTACTACCATACAATGCTGTACTCCAGACGTACATCCTCAGAAATTTCTTCATCAAATTAAGGCCGGTATTTGATATTAGTAGACTTCTCTTGGCCAGAAATGCCTTTTTTGCCATAGCGTGTCTATAAATAATTAAAGTCACGAAATACTATAAACCTGTTCCGCCACACAGTGCTGAAGCGAATGCCGTGAAGTGCTTCCTTCAGTTTAGAAATCGAGGTGAACTCACGAGGGCTTAAGTCAGGGGAGTGCAGTAGGTGGTATAGAACTTAGCATCCCCATCAGTCTAACAAATCAGTAACAGCTTGCACTGTACGTGCTTGAGCATTGTCCTGCAAAATGATGGTCTGGTCCTGCACAAAGTGTCATCACTTCTGTCTCTAAGCTGGTCGTAGGTTGTGTTCCAAAAATGAACAGCATAGAGACAGAAGTGATGACACTTTCTGCAGGACCTGACCAGACAGCATATACTCCTCGGCGTCTCCAGTTTTGTGAGTGGCTGTTCGAAAATGAACCAAGGCATTTTTCATCATGCTGATGGGAGGGCACGAATCCATCGTCTTCCAGGAAAAAGCTCCTTAACACCTGTCCTGAGGGATGCAGGCATGCTGGCGGCGGCTCCATATGCTCTGGGGAACATTCAAGTAGACACCCATGGGTCCAGAGGAACTTGTGAAAGTCACGAACACGGCCAAGGGGTATCGTACTTTTGCAGATCCTGAAAACACCTCCACGACGGTCATGTTCCCCGACGCCAGTGGCGTTATTCTACAAGATAAATCGCCATTTCACAAGGCCAGTAGTATGCTGGGGTGATTTGAGGAACACAGTGGCGAATTCCAGTTGATGTACTGGCCTCCCAGCTTGATAGATCTGCTCGAGCGTTTGGGATCCCTATCAGGTCGGATTGAGGGAGGACTGTGTGCTAGTTTGCATTGTTGTCTGTCATTGTAGTGTTAGGCAGCGGCAGCTGGATGTGAACAGCGCGTAGCGTTGCACAGTTGGTGGTGAGCCGCCAGCAGTGGTGGATGTGGGGAGAGAGATGGCGAAGTTTTGTAATTTGTCATGAACTGCTACATATATTATGACTATTAAGGTAAATACATTGTTTGTTCTCTATTAAAATCTTTCATTTGATAACTATCCCTATCAGTAGTTAGTGCCTTCAGTAGTTTGAATCGTCTATTTAGCTGGCAGTAGTGGCGCTCGCTGTATTGCAGTAGTTCCAGTAACGAAGATTTTTGTGAGGTAAGTGATTTCTGAAAGGTATAGTTTAATGTTACTCAGGGCCATTCTTTTGCAGGGATCTTTGATAGTCAGATTGCGTTGCGCTAAAAACATTGTGTGTCAGGTTAAGCACAGTCGTGTATAAATTGTTCTAAGGGGACGTTTCAAATTTTACTGCCTCCAACTTACATTTCGCGGAAAGACCACAAAGATAAGATAAGAGAGATTTGGGCTCATACAGAGGCATATAGGCAGTCATTTTTCCCTCGTTCTGTTTGGGAGTGGAACAGGGAGAGAAGATGCTAGTTGTGGTACGAGGTACCCTCCGCCACGCACCGTATGGTGGATTGCGGAGTATGTATGTAGATGTAGATGAACCCGTTCTAACACATCTGGGATGTGATTGAACGTGGAGTCAGAGCTCATCGCCCCAATCCCAGTAATTTACGGGAATTAGGTGGCTTGTGTGTGCAGATGTGGTGCCAACTCCCTCCTGTGACCACCAAGGCTTCATTACTTCAAAGCTAAAACGCGTCGCCGCTGTTATCCGTACCGAAGATGAGCATACAGGCTATAACGTAGGTGGTCATAATGTTTTAGCTGATCAGTGTACTGCTCAAAGCGTGTCACCATCATTCAAAGAAACATGTTCGACAAAATTTTCAATGTCACACCTTGCTCCTTTGCGTGAACAGTGATTAACAATTTTGGAAAGAAAATCAAAAATAAATTTCCTAAAACATCAAATGGTTCAAATAGCTCTGAGCACTATGGGACTTAACTTCTTAGGTCATCAGTCCCCTAGAACTTAGAACTATTTAAACCTAACGAACCTAAGGACACCACACACATCCACGCCCGAGGCAGGATTCGAACCTGCGGTAGCGAGGTTCCAGACTGTAGCGCCTAGAACCGCTCGGCCACCCCGGCCGGCCTAAAACACCAACTTAAAAAGAATGAGAAGACAAACTGGGACGCAGTGATTTATTTCAGCTCATTTGCAGTGCAGCTAGAGCAGAATCAAATTATCCGTTGCAAGCTAATAATTTGTTTTACAGTATGAAGGAAAATTTTTGATAGATTACTAGAAACAGTTGTCAGTTAGTGAAATTTCGTGTGAATTCAAAAGGAGAGTTTTGTTATAGGGCACATTTAAATTATGTAACGGTTAATCATTCTGACTGTTATTGTGAATCATTCTTTTATGCAATCTAATTTACAGATAGTCAGAGGCATTTCAGATTCAAATGGTTCAAATGGCTCTGAGCACTATGCGACTTAACTTTTGAGGTCATCAGTCGCCTAGAACTTAGAACTAATTAAACCTAAACATCACACACATCCACGCCCGAGGCAGGATTCGAACCTGCGACCGTAGCGGTCGCTCGGTTCCAGACTGTAGAGCCTAGAACCGCACGGCATTTCAGATTAATTATAACTCTACCCCTTAACTAATTTCCGTATATTCGTCCATGTTCAAAAGAAAAGTAATGCAACTGATTCTAGATCTGAATCTGTAATCGGAATATAGAAGTCGGCCAGTTTTAGGATTGTTAGGTTGAAATCCAGTTAGACGCAGTTTCGGCATAGAACGAACTATGCAGCAAAATCGCAGTCAAAGAGTCGAATTTTGGCTCTTCGCATTGTCATGATTATGGTATTGTGCTTGCTGTTCACTTGTATACGCAGGATTTGATTAATCGACATCCAAACTGAATGCTCGATTCAGACCTGTTAGTAGGATCGACTCAGATGCATCGAAAGCCACACGGTAAGCCGTCACCACCATTGGAGGCCATTTGTTAGCGGAAGGGGTTGCGTGTAGCACCATACAGTGCGCCAGCTATCAAAGGACTGCCGCAATTGGCGAAGGTTGGTGGCAACAAGACGCCTTGTCCCTGGTTTATGCACCTATGCTGACTCCATCAGCCACGAAGACTGGAATTTGAACAGTTGAGCAAGTGGACGTCCACTGCGTGGCGGCAGGTAGACCGCTCAGATGAAATGCCTTCAGCAAACACCTTGCAACAATTGTCGGAAGGGCGCAGGCCGGATGAGGGAGTGTTTCGATTTTGGAATGTTTTCGTAACATTCCCTGTTTGATATAGTCATTCTGGAAGGCACAGCGGATCAACACAAGTGCGCATCTATCCTTGGGGACCACGTCCACACCTACGTGCAGTTTGTTTTTTCTCGGCACAATGGCATCTACCAGCAGGACAATGCAACGTGTCACAGCTCGCAGTGTACGTGCGTGGGTCGAGGAACACGAGGATGAGTTTACAGTACTCCGCTGGCCACCAAACTCTGCCGGATTAAAACCCAGTTGACAGTCTGTGAGACCACGATCGGATTGTTTGCGTCATGCAACTTCAACCGAGAAACCTACCGCATCTGGCCACGGTACTGGGACGACATGGCTACATAGCAGTATCCCAGAACCTCACTGACTGTCTTCCTGCACATATCGCAGCGATTCACGCTGCAAAAGGTGGTTACAATGCTGTTGACAGGAAATCACATTACTGTGGCTGGGCTGTATATGTGTGGGCTTACAGTAAATGGAAAGCCTAATTGCTCATCCAAACTGAGTATATTATGTAGAAACGGTAGAGAACCACCTTTTTCTACTTCCGTTGCAAATTATCTCAGTTTGAAATTAATCGATCTAAAAATCGTGACAGCTCTTCGTCAAACCATGTTACAAAAGTATCATCTACATATCGCCGGAAGACTTGTGGTTTCAGTTCCACTGAGTCGAGTGCAAAAAAATGTTCAAATGTGTGTGAAGTCTTATGGAACTTAACTGCTAAGTTCATCAGTCCCTAAGCTTACACACTACTTAACCTAAATTATCCTAAGGACAAACACACACACCCATGCCCGAGGGAGGACTCGAACATCCGCCGGGACCAGCCGCACAGTCCATGACTGCAGCCCCTTACACCGCTCGGCTAATCCCGCGCGGCTGAGTCGAGTGCCCTCTTCTCAGAGTCTTCCATTAAAAGACGACAACACGGAATATTTTTTGTCAATACTCGCTGTTGAACAGTAAGTAGGGTAAGGAAACGGGACGATAGAATTACGACGTTGTACCGGTTTCGAATATACTGCCACCGTGGTACAAAGAGTCCTTGAGAGGGTCCCTAGTGAAGAACGAGATATCATTGCGTATTAACACAGTAAGTCTGATTCATTGTGTAGTAAAAGTAATTGCTAATAGTCCTACGTAGATTATGTAGTGACTTTTTTGTTCCTTTTCTGTGTTAAGTGTGCCGGCCGCGCTGGCCGAGCGTTTCTAGGCGCTCAGTCCGGAACCGCGCGACTGCTACGGTCGCAAGTTCGAATCCTGCCTCGGGCATGGATGTGTGTGATGTCCTTACGTTAGTTAGGTTTAAGTAGTTCTAAGTTCTAGGGGACTGATGACCACAGATGTTAAGTCCCATAGTGCTCAGAGCCATTTGAACCATTTTTGTGTTAAGTGCATCAAAAATGGATCAAATTCTATAGAAATCGGCAAGTTTTAGTTTTCCTCGCATAGTTTACAAATTATGTAATCTATAAAATAACGTAAATTAGTCTATAATCAATTTAACTGCGAGAACCTACATTTATTTTATTTGGAAATATCGCCACATGACGTAAGTGAAACAGCGAGAGTAAGATTTGGTTGCGAAAGGTATAAGTACCAATAAAATTTTATAATGCTTGACATGATGAAGTCTGTGAAAAAGCCATGGTAATTTTCGATAAAATCTTTATTTGTCTAGAACGAGAGTTTATAAAATGACGTGACCGGTTTCGATAACGCTAACATTCATCTTCAAATCATAAGAAATCGTTACAGAGTATAACACGTCACGTGTTTCACTATCACGTGCTGAGTCGTTCAAAGTGCTATAGTTTTAATGACTCAGTTTCAGATGGTACAATATGTGACGTGTTGCGCTGTATAACATTGTTTTATGATCTGGAGATGATTGCCAGCACAATAATAACCGGCCACATCATTTTATAAATTCGCTATGTAGACAAATAAAGGTTATATTGCCAAGTAAGTTTTATGTAATGTAATAACTACAGCTGGGGACCTGAAGATGACAACATGCTTACAAAAGCGTCGTTCCTTTTACTTTAGGGAAATGTATTCTTAACATAGGGCAGAAAAGTGAGAAATTAAAAAAAATTAAAAATCACTAGCAGAAAAAGAGAATTCCTACCAGATTGCAATCACTGTTGTATCATAGCGCTGCCTCTAAGTGAACATAGCGGTTTAGGTAATTGCGTATACCGTAAACAGGTGATCTCGGGTTACTTTCAGAGATGAGATCGCTGAAATGTGAGCTTGTTGAATTACCAATACTGTATATTGCTCGGCAGTTACCACACGTAGCGCACACAGAGATAATGTTCGGACTCTGGCAGTTGTCGATATAATTCTCACACTACTGCTCTACATGACACTCCATAAGCCATCAAACGGTGTGTGGCAGTGACTACTTTTAGTACCACTAACTGGCTCCCCCTACTGTGCCCCTCTCGCGACTGGCACGTGGAAAGATTAATAGTCGATAAGCATCTGTATTAGCTCTAATTTCTCATTTACTCGTCGTGGCAGGATGTAATATAGGGTCAGTCAAGAAGAACTTTACAACTTTGGAATAATACAGAAATTTATTGAGATAACTTATAGGATCGGTAGATGCGTCATTTTTTAGCAAACACCCTCAAGTTTCACGTAAAAGTGTAAAGCGTGACTACCATTTGTGATGCGATAAACATCCTACCGTTAACTAGTTTCTTCCCACACTCGTTGCAGAAAATCTGATGTTACTTGTGCTCGAGATTCGATTTATCAGGTCGGCTAACTTGGTTAGTTGGGGAGGAACATACACACGCTCTTTAATGAAACCCCAGAGAAAGAAGTCCAGTGGTGTCGAGATTCGGGAGCGAGATGGCCGTACGACTGCCTCTACACGGCGAATCCACTGACCTGGGAAGCGATTATCGAGGAAACCTCGACCTTCCGTGAGGAAATGAGGTGGCGCACCGTCTTGCTGGTAGTAAACCATCCCGCCTCGGTCGCCTTCATCGACCTGTAGAATTAAAAAGTTTTCAAGCATATCCAGATATCAATGCCGGTGAAAGTTTCCTCCATGGAGATGAAAGGGTCGTAGACTTTCATATTGCTAAGGGCACAAAACACATTAACTTTTTGGACGTCATGAACTTCTTCCAGGACTGCATGCGGATTTTCACTGCCCCATATTCTGCAGTTGAGGGTGCTCACCGTGGCACTGTTAATGGAATGTTGACTCATCGCTAAAGTTTATTGCTTTCAGAAATGTCTCGTCGTCATCTATCCCATGCAACCTTATGTGGATAACTAGTGTGCTGTGCCATTGTGAATTTGAATGGTTCGGGTGTAAACGTCTACGCAGTACCCTCCAAACAGTCTTTTGTGGAATGCTGGTTTCGCGACATGCATGTCGAGTTGATTTTTGTGGTCTGCGGCAAACCTCTCCCTAACCTGTTTGACGTAATCATCAACACGCGGGCGACCTTGTTATTTACCATGTCGCAGTGAGCAAGGCGTCTCAATAAAGTTCTTGTGCCAAGAGTGTATTGTAGGCCTGCTTGGAATTTCTTTAGCGTATTCGGTGCAAAATTTACACTGAATAGTTGTTGCGGAGTTCTTTTCATGAAACCAAAACACACAGCGAGCACGCTCCACACCAGTGAAAGTGGGCATTTTCGCTATGCACTACACTGGCGCGTCTAGGTTCACAAGCCCTCTTATCTGTGCTGTGGTAGCTGTACGATGTGACACTGCTGCCATTACATTACGACAATCCTGGCGGGCATCTATGGTGGGTGGACGTCCAGAACCTCGTCTACAGATGCGAGGCTGTTCACGTGACCACTGATCGTTGCACCACTGACGCACTACGTCCAACTTTAGTGGAGTTTGTCCGAAAGGTCCATCTTGCCACTCGGAAAGACAGAATTCGCCCCTTTCAAAGTACTTGGTAAATAAATGTAAATGCCGTGTGACTAGGGCCTCCCGTCGGGTAGACCGTTCGCCGGGTGCAATTCTTTCGATTTGACGCCACTTCGGCGACTTGCGCGTCGATGGGGATGAAATGACGATGATTAGCACCACACAACACCCAGTCCCTGAGCGGAGAAAATCTCCGACTCAGCCAGGAATCGAGCCCGGGCCCTTAGGATTGACAGTCTGTCGCGCTGACCACTCATCTACTGGGTGCGGACAAAGTACTTGGTTATCGGCAGAAAGGAATGGGTTGTTGAGAAAGTACTTTTGGTCCTACCCTCAAGAAAGTCTTACAGAACCAACGGCCACTACTCACGATATTTGTATGTGTACTAATGAAGCTTCTCACTTACCACACTGACGTACGTGAATAGTCGCAACGCCAGGAACATGTACCAAAATGTACAAAGCCCACTTTAATACTATTACCTAATTTACAGACCGCCAGTGATGTGTAAAACAGACAATAGTAACTCGTAAATTGGCTAAAACACCTTTTATGGTTTGATTATACATTCTGTGATCAAGCCAGCCGCGGTGGCCAAGTGGTTCTAGGCACTTCAGTCCAGAACTACGCGACTGCTACGGTCGTAGATTCGAATCCTGCCTCGGGCATGGACGTGTGTGATGTCCTTAGGTTAGTTAGGTTTAAGTAGTTCTAAGTCTACGGGACTGATGACCTCAGCTGTTAAGTCCCATAGTGATTAGCGTGATTTGAACCATTTTCTGTGATCAATCACAGGCGGCAGTCACAACTGTAAATTGATTAGAAGTATACTTTCGGATTGCTGGAAGGAGCAACTACTCTCACAAAGTAGCTGTAGGAATGGCAGGCTAGGAATGGCAGGCTCCAGATTAAGGTTCAGTGAATGAGTCCTCAGAAAATAGTTCTTAAGTGAAGGATACCGTGCATAACCATTATTCTAATGAATATTGTGTATCGCTTGTGTCTTCGGTTATTACCAGGTCATTAACAAATACGATACAGAATATTCCGAGGAGACCTGTGTGCTTTGTCAAGAGTCACTTTATTTAGCAACAGATTGTTACGGTAATGCATTATCCAACTATAGTGGCAGGCAATAATAGAGAGACTCTCACGTGTATTACTGCTAAGATCACAATACAGTAGATTCCGAGAAGAGTCACTTAGCAGATTAATATCATCTACATTACCTACATTTACCTAAAGGACAAAAAAAGTTAGATTCGAGCTTGTCATGAAGCTTATCCGAAGAGTTTCTTCCCGCACGTAGGAGTGGGGGAGGAGTGGGGGTAATAGTGTTATGTTTGAAGAATATAAACGTGGACCTAAATCTCATGACAGGAAGACCGTATGAAATCATACGGCGAACAGGGATTTCCTTTGCAACAGACAGCGTTATAAATGAAGGCTGTCGAATAAAAAAAAATGGTTCAAATGGCTCTGAGCACTATGGGACTTAACTTCTATGGTCATCAGTCCCCTAGAACTTAGAACTACTTAAACCTACCTAACCTAAGGACATCACACACAGCCATGCCCGAGGCAGGATTCGAATCTGCGACCGTAGCAGTCGCGCGGTTCCGGACTGAGCGCCTAGAACCGCTCGGCCACCGCGGCCGGCGCTGTCGAATCAATGATCAACGAACGAATAACCTGTAAAAATGGGGTATTGTATTGTATGGAACTGGGGACCTAGAAACGACGGAGAAGCTTCGTTCCCGCCGTAGCCCTCAGTGGTTCACAACCCCACAACAGGCTACACCAGTCCACTCATCCCATCGCCGCCCGACACTGAACCCAGGGTTATTGTGCCTTTCAGCCCCCAGTGGAACCCCCGCAAACGTCTCACACCAGATGAGCGTAACCCTAATATTTTGCGTGGTAGAGTAATTATGGCGTACGCGTACGTGGAGAAAGTGTCTGCGCAGCAATCCCCGACATAGGCGGAATTAGGGGAACCAGCCCGCATCCTACGAGGCAGATGGAAAACCGCCTTAAAAACCATCCACAGACTGGCCGGCACACCGGACCTAGACACTAATCCGCCTGGCAGATTCGTGCCGGGGACCGGCTCGCCATCGCGCTCGGAAAGCAGTGCATTAGATCTCACGGCTAACCGGGCGGACAAAAAATGGGGTACCCGCGAATAAAATGTAACAATGCTTCGTCTTCTCCTTTCTTTCCATCTGTTTGGTTTGATATGGCTCCCCACGATTTCCTCTCCCATGCCAGTCCACCTCTCTCAAAGTGGCACTTCCACACAATGTCCTCCATTATTACCCTGTGTGGCTTACTCGAGTACCATGGAAGTTATTCCCCCGTGCCTTAAAAATGTCCTATCATCTGGACCATGAATGCTAACCGTTGTCTTCAAACTTGATTGTTCAACTAAAATTCTTAAACATGTATTTAACTCATTTATAGACAGTTTCAGGCAAGACTACATGACAACGTAATCTGACTCAAAAATACTCACTGACAACTATTAACTTTCTTCAAATTTTGTTCATGTGTTTCAAAAGGAAACAAAATACTTAATAGTATCAAAAGATATCTTCAAAGTTACTGATGGTTATGAGGTTCGTCTTATAGACAATCACTCACGCACTGCTTATGTGTATGTAGTCTGTCAGAGCTGAAGCGACACTAAAATTTCAATTAGACATCCAAAAATTTTAACGTGTGAATTCTACTCTACAGGCCATTAAAATTGCTACACCAAGGAGAAATGAAGATATTAAACGGGTATTAATTGGACAAATATATTATACTGGAACTGAAATGTGATTACATTTTCACGCAATTTCAGTGCATAGATCATGCGAAATCAGCACCCAGAACAACCACCTCTGGCCGCAATAACGGCCTTGATATGCCTGGGCATTGAGTCAAACAGAGCTTGGATGGCGTGTACAGATACAGCTGCCCATGCAGCTTCAACACGATACCACAGTTCATCAAAAGTAGTGACTGGCTTATTGTGACGAGCCAGTTGCTCGGCCACCATTGACCAGACGTTTTAAATTGGTGAGAGATCTGGAGAATGGGAGAATGTGCTGGCCAGGGCAGCAGTCGAAGATTTTCTGTATCCAGAAAGGCCCGTACAAGACCTGCAACGTGCGGTCGTGCATTATCCTGCTGAAATGTAGGGTTTCGCAGCGATCGAATAAAGGGTAGAGCCACGGGTCGTAACACATCTGAAATGTAACGTCCACTGTTCAAAGTACCGTCAATGTGAACAAGAGGTGACCTAGACGTGTAGCCAATGGGACCCCATACCATCACGCCTGCTGATAGGCCAGTATGGCGATGACGAATACACGCTTCCAATGTGCATTCACCGCAATGTCGCCAAACTCGGATGCGACCATCATGATGCTGTAAACAGAACCTGGATTCATCCGAAAAAACGACGTTTTGCCATTCGTGCACCCAGGTTCGTCGTTGATTACACCATAGCAGGCGCTCCTGTCTGTGATGCAGCGTCAAGGGTAACCACAGCCATGGTCTCCGAGCTGATAGTCCATGCTGCTGCAAACGTCGTCGAACTGTTCGTGCAGATGGTTGTTGTCTTGCAGACGTCCCCATCTGTTGACTGAGGGATCGAGACGTAGCTGCACGATCCGTTACAGCGATGCGGATAAGATGCCTGTCATCTCGACTGCTAGTGTTACGAGGCCGTTGGTATCGAGCACGGCGTTCCGTATTACCATCCTTAACCACCGATTCCATATTCTGGTAACAGTCATTGGATCTCGAGCAACGCGAGCAGCAATGTCGCGGTACCATAAACCGCAATCGCTGTAGGCGACAACCCGACCTTTATCAAAGTCGGAAATGTTATGGTACGCATTTCTCCTCCTTACACGAGGCATCGGAACAACGTTTCACTAGGCAACGCCTGTCAACTGATGTTTGTGTATGAGAAATCGGTTGCAAACTTTTCTCATGCCAGCACGTTGTAGATGTCGCCACCGGCGCCAACCTTGTGTGAATGCTCTGAAAAGCTAATCATTATCATGTCTCAGCATCTTCTTCTTGTCGGTTAAATTTCGCGTGTGTACCACGTCATCTTCGTGGTGTAGCAATTTTAATAGCCAGTAGTGTAGAAATTCTTCAACAAACTTAATAAGCAGACTCATCTGCATGTAAGATTCCTGGAGAACAACATTCGTCAACAAATTGAGTCACTAAATTAACTAGTAAACTGAAATATTACGTAAAACGTGAGAATAATGTGTGGTGCTGTGATGTGAGTGCATTATTTTTTGGAAGCACAGAAGTTAAATACGATAAAGAATCATGAGGTGATTAGTGCGTGCCATGAGCATACGTAACAGCGTGCCTGCAACTGCAAACAATCGATATTTAACATAAGCAGACGAATGGGGATTGGATATTGCATTGCCTGTGTTATTCTGATTACGACGCAACGTTCCTTTGGACATGCATGCATGTAGGCGCCGCAGTGCCCATTCCTGCATGCATGCCCAAAGGAACTTTGCGTCGTAATGAGAACAACACAGGAACTGCAATATCATATTTATCTGTGTAAGCCACTTTCAAGTACAACATCTGGCCTGTACGGGAATGTACATAATGGATGTACGAGTACAGGTCGTACGCGCAAGATTGCTGACATATGGAAGTTCCCGTAAGGCTGTGGCTAGTGCATGGACAACCGAGGACTGCTTCGAGCGCCAAGCGGGGAAGTTATTGTTTATCATTTGCCGCAGCGTCGCTTGTGTGGAGATTTCCCGGTAAGTGCTGTCCTGTCTGCCGGGTGAGTCGTAGCATCTCAGCTCCACATTACTGTCAATTTGTGTTCGTCTATTTGCAGCGGGCTTCGGCCGCTCCGCTATGGCTACCATGGTTTCCACGTGCATTCTGCGAAAAGGTACTGTGACCTTTACTTTCGATAAAACAACGCGACACGTGCAACCTGGGTCGCCAGAAACCCACGATTGGCTTATCGATGCAATTGATGTGATCTCTGGTCAGGTGCACACCGCTTATTTTGATTCAGACGAGTACGTGTTTTACGTGAAATTTATGGATCTCCAGAATGAGATTTTCACTCTGCAGCGGAGTGTGCGCTGATATGAAACTTCCTGGCAGAATAAAACTGTGTGCCCGATCGAGACTCGAACTCGGGACCTTTGCCTGTCGCGGGCAAGTGCTCTACCATATGAGCTACCGAAGCACGACTCACGGCCGGTCCTCACAGCTTTACTTCTGCCAGTATCTCGTCTCCTACCTTCCAAACTTTACAGAAGCTGAAACTTCCTGGCAGATTAAAACTGTGTGCCCGACCGAGACTCGAACTCGGGACCTTTGCCTTTCGCGGGCAGTGCTCTACCATCTGAGCTACCGAAGCACAACTCACGCCCGGTACTCACAGCTTTACTTCTGCCAGTATCTCGTCTCCTACCTTCCAAACTTTACAGAAGCTCTCCTGCGAACCTTGCAGAACTAGCACTCCTGAAAGAAAGGATATAGCGGAGACATGGCTTAGCCACAGCCTGGGGGATGTTTCCAGAATGAGAATTTCAGTCTGCAGCGGAGTGTGCGCTGATATGAAATTTCCTGGCAGATTAACCCTTTGTTTCCTGAAATCAGAAAAAATTTACTTTTTAACATTTTCTTTGCAGAATTTATGCTATTGTGGCCTTAAATGATGGTAGGATTTTTTGTAAAATTTTATTTTATTTTTCACAGTTTTTTTCTCTCCTGGTACTCAGAAGTACCGTCAGACTCCATGGACAGAATCACAACATGCGCAGAAAAATGCTCCAATTTTTATAACTTGTGCTTTATTCCACATCAATATTAAATATTTTTACATTAGAAAATTAATTAACAGAAATATGATATTTCTGATTTTTTTTTTAAATTTCGCATAAATTTATTCTAGAGCAACTTCACAATACATAGTAACTTAGCTATACATTCTTGACAGTATATACATATCACATATTTAGTGATACCTCATGAAATTGTAGGAAACAGTTCTTTTTCTCATTGCAGCACAAATACACTTTACATGTACTACAATGTGAATGTGGTCTCAACTGAATTTTATTTTTTACACGCATTTCGCATTGTTCTCTTTTACAACTTAACACTACAAAATAGTTTCCTCGGTTGCCAAGACGTACACCCTTAGGAACAGAAAAGTTATCTTTCCTTGTCTTTGGGGGAGTGATTTCATCTTTACCAGAGTTTCTCTTTTTGAGATTTGGCACATGCTGATCATTCATTAGCCCTAGTGCCACAGCACGCCTGAATTCCAGCAGTGGCAGTGCCCCATGTAGATCACTGAAAGTGACGTAAGCATTGACAAAAGCACCTTGTGTTGCTCCCCAGAAGAGATGGTGCCACCACTTCTTTGATCGCTTGTCAAGACCACAAGTTGAACGTAATCTGTCTGCATGATCCACACCACCCATGTTTTTATTGTAATCACATACAATAACTGGACATGATGTAGTCATACTGGTTCCATTTTTCTGTTTTCTTGTCACTATGCTCTGTTCAGTGCCATGGGAGTTTGATGCAAAATACATTACTTTATTTTCCTTCCATTGAAATACTGTTAGGTCTAGAGATGACTCTCTGTGATTTGATTTAGACATTTTTCTTTAGGTAAATTCCCTGGCAAACCTTTCCTGTTTGTTCTAATTGTTCCAAAGGCAAATGTATTTACCGATTTCTGTATGAGAAAAAGTGGACAGAACAACTAGTGAGAGGTAATGCATTGTTGCTACAATAAAGTGTTCGCACATCCTGACGGTACTAGTAAGTCCTCCTTATATTTTCCACACTATCTCATTCACTTGTAACGTAATGCTTCAAACTATTATAAAAAAACAAAGAAGGTATGTAGGTACAATGGAAAACTCAACGGAGGTTTCAATAAATTGCGCACAAATTCAGGCAACACCTTGGAAACAAGCACATACAATCTTCTGTTTTCACAGCAGCGCGCGAGAAACACTTTCAAGCTCTGACCCCCAGTGAGGTCTATGTATTGCACAGTAACATCTATGAAACAGTAGAGCAGAGTTACTGTTACATAGCGACAGGCTCTCAGATCACGAAACTGCACCACGAGAAAATAATGAGAGTCAAAACTTACTGGTAGTTTTAAGTACCGTCAGGCAACAAAGGGTTAAAACTGTGTGCCCGACCGAAACTCGAACTCGGGACCTTTGCCTTTCGCGGGCAAGTGCTCTACCATATGAGCTACCGAAGCACGACTCAAGCCCGCTACTCACAGCTTTACTTCAGCCAGTATCTCGTCTCCTACCTTCCAAACTTTACAGAAGCTCTCCTGCGAACCTTGCAGAACTAGCACTCCTGAAAGAAAGCAGCGCACACTCCGCTGCAGAGTGAAAATCTCATTCTGGAAACATCCCCCAGGCTGTGGCTAAGCTGAATTCGAGTCTTCAACCTCCCGCCGGAAGTTGTTGACAGCTTTCTTAAGGATATGGTGACTCCTTTTAGTAACGTGAAAAACGTCCGTCGTGAACACTGGTCTCCTCAACACAGATTACAGTGTTACAGTGGACTTCGTTCCGTGGAAATGCATGTCAAATGTAATATTTCATCACATTTACAAGTGTGTGGTTACCGCGTCCGTGTCATGAGTACTGGTCAAGAGGGAATCTGCTTACTATGCAATGAAAGTGGACACTTTCGGTCTAATTGTCCGCGGAGGGTTTTTGTACTGCAGTGTCAGAAACTGACGGTTGCTGATCTGGTTCCTTCCACTCCCGCCGTCGGATTACAATGAACCAACAGTCAGTTCTGATAATCAAAAAATGGTTCAAATGGCTCTGAGCACTATGGGACTTAACTTCTAAGGTCATCAGTCCCCTAGAACTTAGAACTACTTAAACCTAACTAACCTAAGGACATCACACACATCCATGCCCGAGGCAGGATTCGAACCTGCGACCGTAGCGGCCACGCGGTTCCAGACTGTAGCGCCTTTAACCGGTTGGCCACACCGGCCGGCTTCTGATAATCGTGTCAGTGAATATCTGCCTTTACGTCTGCGACAGGTGCAGAATCCTTTGGACCCCCGATAGAACTTGTAATGGCGACAAACAAGCGACGTCTCACTCAGGATGGTGATGGTGAGGATTTGGTTGTGCCTTTTGCGCCAACCTCCTTACATGTCCCCTGCTCCTCTCGATGGTACGATACCTCCCTTCCCTGGTACGGCGAGTGGCGAAGAAGTTACCTCCAGCACCCCTCCTGCTCGCGAAGTGACTCCTTCTGATCTGCGTGTTTGTGTAGAGGGAGCAGAGTCCCCCCCCCCCTTCGTCTTTGTGTCTTCCGTTACAGTCTGATTCGATGCAATGTCCCCTGCTCCTTCGTCTTCAGCCGCTGACGGTTTCCTGCATTTGCCGACAGTAGCAACTCCCGAGGAGAATAAAATTAGTGAACAAGTACGACCTGTTGCATTGGCAGTTCCACAGAATGCTTCCATCTTAGTGACTGGAACTGCATTACATGACCCTATTTCTGAGGGGCAGTAAGCTTGCCTATGACCCCTCCCACACCTCTGTCTGCAGAAGACGCCATCCCACGTAGCCGACAGAAACAGCGTATTCAACATGACCGTGTGGTGGCAACGTAAGAAATCTAAGAAAAAAGGTTGCGACGACGTGGGTTCTGGTCCCCCGATGCCTGATTCCTCTTTGGGCTCTGCAATAGACCTTGACTCTCAGCTGTCTATCTACTCGGACGTTCCGTACATCCCTCTACAGCTGTGATCAATGACCCAAGCCTACACATTCCTTTCCTTAAATGTTAATCGTGTGGAATCAGAATTGCGATTGGCTTCGCTGAGTCAGTCCATTTATGTTTCATGTGCTTACCTAGTCTTCTTATAGGAGGTTCTATTAAGGCATTTCTCCTTACCTGGTTTTCGTGTGATCTTTCATGTAGCACCAGAATCTTCTACGGGGAACGCCTTACTCTTTCGCGAAGGCAATCCTATTGCTGAGGTGGAAATGTTGGATATTGGCACGGGCATAGGTTGTCAACTTTTTAATCTTGCCTTGGTTCTTTTATATGCTCCTTCTGGCAGTGGTCACGCAGTGGATCGTTTGCGTTTTTATAAAGAGGATGTTGTTTAGCTGTTGCGTAAGAGTCCTCTGGGTGTTCCGTTGGGTGGTGATTTTAACTGTACGAGGTGTGGCTAGAAAAAACCGGACTAGTACTGGTGAAACAATAAAACGAATGCAATAAGGCTGAAAGTCGCGTGGCCTGTCACGTGACTCTCGCTCCGCCTACTGCTCGAGTTTCATCTGCCTCCTGCACTCAGTCTGCCCGTGGCGTCTGTTTTAAGTAGTTGACGTTTTGTCTGTGCGTCGGAAAATGTTGAGTGTACAGAAAGAACAACGTGTTAACATCAAATTTTGTTTCAAACTAGGAAAATCTGCAAGTGAAACGTTTGTAATGTTACAACAAGTGTACGGCGATGATTGTTTATCGCGAACACAAGTGTTTGAGTGGTTTAAACGCTTTAAAGATGGCCGCGAAGATACCAGTGATGACACTCGCACTGGCAGACCATTGTCAGCAAAAACTGATGCAAACATTGAAAAAATCGGTAAACTTGTTCGACAAGATCGCCGTTTAACAATCAGAGCAGTGTCTGAGTTAACAGGAGTTGACAAGGAAAGTGTTAGGCAGATTCTTCATGAAAGTTTCAACATGAACAAAGTGTGTTCAAAAATGGTTCCAAAGTGTCTCACAATTGAACAGAAGGAACGCCGAAGAATAATTTGTTCTGACATCCTGGAAAACATTGAAAGTGATCCCACCTTCTTACAAAATGTTATTACTTGCGATGAATCGTGGTTTTATACTTACGATCCCGAAACTATACGCCAATCGATGCATTGGAAAACTCCTGGTTCTCCACGACAAAAAAAAGCACGAATGTCAAAATCGAAATTCAAGGCAATGACGATTGTTTTTTTTTGACATCAAAGGGATTGTGCACATTGATTGGGTACCAGAGGGACAAACCGTGAATCAGCATTACTACATTAGCGTCCTGGCTACCCTACGTGAGCGAGTACGGAGAAAACGGAACGATTTGTGGAGAAAAAAGTCATGGATCCTTCACCAAGACAATGTCCCAGCTCACAGTGCGTTGTCAGTGAAGACGTTTTTGGCAAAACACAACATTCCCATCTTAGATCATCCACCCTACTCACCTGATTTGGCCCCCTGTGACTTTTTTCTTTTTCCTAAAGTCAAGTCAGCTTTGAAAGGAACTAGATTTGAGACTGTTGAAGCAGTAAAAGAAAAAGCGACGGAAGTAATGTACGGACTTACCGAAAATGATCTGCAGCATTGCTATGAACACTGGAAAATTCGTATGGAGCGGTGTAGAGACCGAGGAGGAGAGTACATTGAAGGAGATAACATGAAATTGTAAATAATTGTAAATAAATGTTTTTTCCAGCATCAGTCCGGTTTTTTTCTAGCCGCACCTCGTATGTTGCGTCCTGCAGATCAATTTCCAAATTTTAATTTCTGTCGCGAATAACATAACCTGCAAGACATCTGGGTATGTAAATACTCCCATTTACTGCGACTTATAGTAGCCTGTTAGATAAATTTTACTTATCAGACTGCCTGCGCGAATGCATTCTTACTTTTGAAGTAATCTCAGCTTCCTTTAGGGATCACTGTGCTGTGGCTACAACACTCAATCTAGAACAGCAACTAGCCAAATTGTTTCGCGCTCAAAATAGCAGGAATAGCCATGCATGGGATGAGGAAAACCCTTGTGCTGTCATGGAGTCACACCTTTTGCTGTGAATATATGGGCCGGCATTGTAATTGACGATCTCGTTGGGCCATATCTTCTAGCTGGTCGTCTGAATGGCTACCCGCACATGAGGGTCGTGGAAAAGAATTTTACCTGAGTTGTTGGAGAACGTACCATAGCCTGTTCGTAAGAGAACGTGGATCCTTGACTGGTGGATACAGCTGGCAAAATCGAGGCGCAGGCAAACTTTGATACTTTTCTATGTTGCCAAGGCGCGAGATTTTCGGAGAGCTTACGAGTATTACTATTTCAACCTGCGTGAACTTCATGACGCTGCGGATCATGTCCCTCTGCGAATAGCGGATGTAAGGCATGTAAGTGAAAATTGTTGACCTTGAAAAGAATACAAGTGGAAGGGTTGCAAATGCGATCCAAGCCACGATCATTGGTGACGGAAGAACTGACTTCCTTATGTCATTTGCTTCGGCATAAGACCCGTCGCCGACGCGCTTGTATTCATTCTCTCAGGACAAATAATGGAGGTATCGTATCGGAGGAAGCTGATATAGTGCGAGTCTTACACCAATACTATGTAAACATCTACGACATCGATGAGTCCAGCGCAACGCCTTACGACCCACTAGTCAGCATCTTGTATATAACAATTACACGTAAACATGAAACAGGGAGTAAAACTGTGTGCCGGACCGAGACTCGAACTCGGGACTTTTGCCTTTCGCAGGCAAGTTCATATCAGCGCACACTCCGCTGCAGAGTGAAAATCTCATTCTGGTTAATGAATCACTCTCAGCTGCATTGCACCCTGAGGAAGTTTACAAACTTGTTGTGGTATCGCCCTCTCATAAGTCTCTGGGTCTGGATGGACCTCCCAAGGAATTTTCAGTGCGCTTTTCGCCGCTGTTGGGTGCCACCCTTACGTCTCTTTTGAATGAAGTGTTACAGGGTAGAGTAGTGCCGACCTAGTTGATAGTGGGAAACATTGTTTTAATCCCGAAACGCCCTGGACCGGCTTCCCCTGATAGCTTTTGCCCAATTACTTGGTTAAACTTTGATTGTAAGACTGTGTCGAGGGTTGTTAATAGTAGGATGTCGGCTCTGATAGAGATGATTGTTGCCAAACATCGAAGCTGCGCACCTGGTCATACCATTCTTACTCCTATAGTCGAGTTTCGTGACGTGGTTTCGGTTGTTGCTGTAACTACCGTCCCTCGTGCCCTTACTTTTCTTGACTTTGATGAGGCATTTGATCGTGTTAGTCACAACTTCTTGCTTCGGTTTCTGGAGGCAGTTGGTTTTACTGCTGATACCCGGTGAGCGCTCTCAAATCTGTTTAGGGGTATTTCAGCTTCGGTGGTTGTTAATGGCCAACTGACGCCCCCGAAAAATATCCGTCGGGGAGTGCCTTAAGGAAGCCTTCTGTCAATGACTTTCTTCGTGTTGCTTCTGGAGCCCCTACTTCGGATGCTAATATCTCAGCTAAAAGGTTGGACACTTTTCGGAGGGACTATAGCTGTTCGTACATATACGGATGACGTGATGGTTCTACTCCGCAATTCTGCGGAGATACCTATACTGAAGGCTGTAATCGATGATTATTGTCGGAGTTCAGGTGCACTACTTAATGAAGGCAAATGCAGTCCCCTTACTTTGCGAGGTTTTGATGACGCAGTTGTCCCGTGGGCTACTGCGGTGGATCTGCATCCGTCTCTCGGTATCATCATTGATCAGTGTCATCTCAAAATGACGACGCTTAAATGGAAGTCTGTTACGGAAAAAATTCAGGGAGCGATACTAGAACATGAAAGGCGTTCTCTTCCTCTGATCCAGAAAGTCTGAATAGTGGATACATATGTTTTATGCAAAGCTTATTACGTGTCCCAAGTTTATCCGCTTCCCTCGATGATGGCGAAGAAACTACTACAATTGTTTAGCCTTTTCTTATGGAAAAGACATATCTTTCGCTTACGGTATGAGGTGGTCACGAAGCCTCGTTCCTTTGGGGGTTTGGGCCTGGCTGACATACGAAGGAAGATGCAGATGCTATATGTGCGACGTAGTCTTTTGATGATAATTTAAGAAACTCACACATCCACGTCTCGTTCATTTCTCTGTGTCCGTCCTGCTAGTCTTGAACCCCCTATTGATGTTGGTCGCATATATTATAATTTACAACACATTCGTGACTTCTATCTTGCGGTGCGCTATTTAGGGGCTGACATTTTATGGAGACCCGTCCTCACCATGAAATTCCTACTGTAACGTCCCCTTTGAACAATTTATACACGACTGTGCTTAACCTGACACACAATATGTTTAGCGCAACGCAATCTGACTTCCAATAATCCCTACAAAAGAATGGCCCTGACTAACATTAACCTATACCTTTAGGTTCTTATATTGGTAACGCTGCCGCTACGTAGCGCTCTGTATGAAAATCACTGGCTGTGCTGTGTGCAGTCTGTGGCTAGTGTGCATTGTTGTCTGCCATTGTAGTGTTGGGCAGCGGCAGCTGGATGTGAACAGCGCGTAGCGTTGCGCAGTTAGAGGTGAGCCGCCAGCAGTGGTGGATGTGTGGAAGGAAATGGCGGAGTTTTGAAATTACATATATTATGACTTTTGATGATATTAAGGTAAATACATTGTTTGTTCTCTATTAAAATCTTTCATTTGCTAACTATGCCTATCAGTAGTTAGTGCCTTCCGTAGTTTGAATCTTTTATTTAGCTGGCAGTAGTGGCGCTCGCTGTATTGCAGTAGTTCCAGTAACGAAGATTTTTGTGAGGTAAGTGATTTGTGAAAGATATAGGTTAATGTTAGTCAGGGCCATTCTTTTGTAGGGATTATTGGAAGTCAGATTGCGTTGCGCTAAAAATATTGTGTCATCTTCAAAAGTTAGACACAATGGAACAAAATCTTCAAAAGTCAGACAACAATGCAAACTAGCCACAGACTGCACACAGCACAGCCAGTGATTTTCATACAGAGAGCGCTACGTGGCGGCGGCGTTACCAATATAAGAACCTAAACAGCCTACTTACATAGGGTTTGGACCTGGCTGACATACGAAGGAAGATGCAGATGCTATATGTGCGACGTAGTCTTTTGATGATAATTTAAGAAACTCACACATCCACGTCTCGTTCATTTCTCTGTGTCCGTCCTGCTAGTCTTGAACCCCCTATTGATGTTGGTCGCATATATTATAAGTTACAACACATTCGTGACTTCTATCTTGCGGTGCGCTATTTAGGGTCTGACATTTTATGGAGACCCGTCCTCACCATGAAATTCCTACAAAGTCGTTGGAAAGCAGTCCCTTGCCCGAACCTCGTTGAAAGAGGATCGCCGCAAACGAACTAGGCGACAGTTTTATGTAATATCAGTCTTCCGACATTGCCGATGCGCGTGGTGTCCTCTTGGTATAAGTTAGTAAATAACTTGATTCCAACGAACGAGCGACTTTTCCGTATTGGACTTAGCGACACGGATACATGTAGTCGTTGTACGTCTACAGATGCGATACGACATCGCTTTTCTTGTGGAGCTCATATGGCAAGTAGGTCTTGGAATGGGACACAATTGGCCGTCCTTCCTCGATCTTCTGAGACTTCATACACTACGGACATCATAATGCAACCGGATTCTTCCTTCTTTCCACGGTCGAAAACCCATACCGTTACGTGGTTACTGGCACACTTCGCTGATTATGTTGTAGAAGGCGAGAGGGAAGATCACATGAACTTCATGCAGTACATGATCACTGCCTATTGGACATGCTTGCGAATGCCTCGATATCAAGACCTCTTCGCCAACATGTTGAATCTTGTTTTCCGTTGGCAGGGTGTTGGTTAGTTTCATTTTTCTTTGTTATGTATGTTTCCCATCTGATTCGCTTCGGTTTTTGTCTCTCTCCTAGTTTCCCTGCTCGATTTGTTTAGTGTTTTGACTCCGTCTCGCTTGAGTTCTATTGTAAAATGTGTATACATGAAGTATATACACATGAGTGTATACAATCGATGAAATCATATCGAAATGTTTCTTATTTTGCTATTTAGAATATAATCTGATTCGTTGTCTTTCTGCATTTAGATTCGATATAATACAAAATAAATAAAAATTAAAAATACAAAATAAATATAAAAAACAATAAACAATTTTTATACATATCATGTGAGCTTGGTAGTGGTTTTTCGGCTGTGTTCTCGTTTTTTCCTTTCTCCTTTTATTATTATTTTGTTATCACGATTAATTTGTTCAAAAAATGGTTCAAATGGCTCTGAACACTATGGGACTTAACTTCTGAGGTTATCAGTCCTCTAGAACTCAGAACTACTTAAACCTAACTAACCTAAGAACATCACACACATCCACGCCCGAGGCAGAATTCGAACCTGCGACCGTAGCAGTCGCGCGGTTCCAGACTGTAGCGCCTAGAGCCGCTCGGCCACTCCAACTGGCATTAATTTGTTCTTCCATTTGCGGCTTATATTACTTGATGATCTGACTATGGTCTACTGAAGTTTCATGATAATATCAAGTCACTCTGATAATAAAAGTTTATGGTAAGGTGACCGCTCACGATAAGAGGAGAATCCGGCTTCGAGTCCAGGTCCGACACATACAGTATTTTCATTGTCGTTCTCCCATTCTACAGCTGACGGTTGTCCTTATTCGCAATGGTGAATACATTTCGTGAGGGCGGATTTGTTTTGCAGAGGTAATCCATTGTTCACGAATTTTAGATGCAGGCTAGTGTAATGTATTCCTCAAAGATAATAAAATGAAAATAAAGTGATATTTTAAATATTAATAGTTCGAGCGGTGGGATACATTACATTGACAACCACAGGAGTATGGGGAGAATAACTTGGAGGTGCAGATTAACGATTAAAATGAACTTCCTACTATATAGAATGAAAATTATTCCCGAAATATCATATTATGGTGATTTTCAGGCGGAGAAGTCTCAGCTGGATAACGGAGAAGCTTTATGACTCAGGACCGTGACAACATGAAATTGCAATGTTTTACAGGACAATAACAGTGACAATTGGACTTAGAAAAAAGAAAATTAGGCTGCATATTCGACTAGTGAAAGATATAAATGTACACTTGAAAGCGCACTCATGGCGCGCGATTATCACATCACTAAGTGAATCGCTTCCAACGACTTAATTAGCTTAAACGTCAAGTAATATTAGTAGAAGGAACTGACCACTTTGTCAGTAAATGGAAATATGGTTAATATTAACTCAGGCTTGTTATTTATATCAAATTACGGACAATGAAACCTTTCGGGATGGGGTCTGCATACAAAAGGGTAGCAAGCAGAGGTCTTGTTTCGCTGTTTCTACAAAACATAAGATGAACGAAAACGAACATAGATGTGCTTAGCTTCAAAGATATAAATTTGGCTATACACTCAAAATGAACACAGTGATTCCTCATAATAGGCAGGGGCGTACAGGCGGCAGCGAACAATGTCAGGCATTACGTAAGAGGCCACGATACACTACGTTTTTACAGTATTCAGAAAAAAGAAATTACTGAAATAATTTTCACAAATGGTCTTGAATGTGAAAAGCGGTCGAATACCACGAATTCTCGCGGATATACACTACTGGCCTTTAAAATTGCTACACCAAGAAGAAATCCAGATGATAAACGGATATTCATTGGACAAATATATTATACTAGAACTGACATGTGATTACATTTTCACGCAATTTGGGAGCATAAACCCCGAGAAATCAGTACCCAGAGCAACCACCTCTGGCCTTGATACGCCTGGGCATTGAGTCAAACAGAGCTAGTATGGCGTGTACAGATACAGCTGCCCATGCAGCTTCAACACGATACCATAGTTCATCAAGAGTAGTGACTGGCGTATTGTGACGCGCCAGTTGCTCGGCCACCATTGACCAGACGTTTCCAATTGGTGAGAGATCTGGAGAATGTGCTGGCCAGGGCAGCAGTCGAACATTTCCTGTTTCTAGAAAGGCCCGTACATGACCAGCAACATGCGGTCGTGCATTATCCTGCTGAAACGTGGGGTTTCTCAGGGATCGAATGAAGGGTAGAGCCACGGGTAGTAACACATCTGAAATGTAACGTCCACTGTTCAAAGTGCCGTCAATGCTAACAAGATGTGACCGAGACGTGTAACCAATGGCACTCCATACCATCATGCCGGGTGATACGCCAGTATGGCGATGACGAATACAAGCTTCCAATGTGCGTGCACCGCGATGTCGCCAAACACGGATGCGACCATCATGATGCCGTAAACAGAACATGGATTCATCCGAAGAAACGACGTTTTGCCATTCGTGCACCCAGGTTCGTCGTTGAGTACACCATCGCAGACGCACCTATCTGTGATACAGCGTCAAGAGTAACCGCAGCCATGGTCTCCACGCTGATAGTCCATGCTGCTGCAAACGTCGTCGAACTGTTCGTGCAGGTGGTTGTTGTCTTGCAAACGTCCCCATATGTTGACTCAGGGATCGAGACGAGGCTGCACGATCCGTTACAGCCATGCGGATAAGATGCCTGTCATCTCGACTGCTAGTGATACGATGCCGTTGGGATCCAGCACGGCGTTCCGTATTACCGTCTTGAAGCCACCGATTCCATATTCTGCTAACAGTCATTGGATCTCGACCAACGCGAGCAGCAATGTCGCGATACGATAAACCGCAATCGCGATAGGCTACAATCCGACCTTTATCAAAGTCGGAAACGTGATGGTACGCATTTGTCCTCCTTACACAAGGCATCACAACAACGTTTCACCAGGTAACGCCGGTCAACTTCTGTTTCTGTATGAGAAATCGGTTGGAAACTTTCCTCATGTCAGCACGTTGTAGGTGTCACCACCGGCGCCAACCTTGTGAGAATGCTCTGAAAAGCTAATCATTTGCATATCACAGCATCTTCTTCATGTCTGTTAAATTTCGCATCTGTAGCATGTCATCTTCGTGATGTAGCAATTTTAATGGCCAGTAGTGTATAAAGTACGAGGGGATTTTGCTATACACCTGCATACGAGATTCTGGAAAGAAACATTATTCCTTTCCATTTGGCACAAGCAGTGACAGTGAGAATTCACCCTGACTAATCATGGCTTCGAAAAGCAATGGCGTCCTACAGGACTGTAGCTGAGTACGTGAGCCAGGCATTGTTTAAGCCTAGAGCATGTAGCGATCGCACCCAACAAGTGTGAAGCAAAGTGATGAAACTGCAGTCAGTCTGCACATCCGAACAGTAGAAGATTCTGCAGCAGAGCGCCTCTCGGCTCACGCCACGGTGCGTACCGACCGAAAACTGGCGGCAAACAGCCTGATTGGCTCCCGCACGTGCCTCGTGTAGTGACTACAGCAGGCAGCCAGAGAACAGCAACGTGTCTAAAAGTACGTGCCTCTTTGGAGAAGGGCGTGGAGTAACGAGTTGCGCGCGAATGAATCGTGTCGATACGCGTTTCAACCGTTCTTCTGTTTAGTAGTTGCCCATATTCCATTTTTCGCCGATTCTGTGGAGACCCTCCTTCAACAGTACAGATACATTCCGATTTTGTTCTTCTTACGCTTTAATCACAGTACACGGACAATTATGTAAACTAGACGTTTGTTACCAGAAGAGTGGCAAGATGTTTATAGTGCTGATACAGTAGACGATAAATATAATGCTTTCCTCAAGACTTTTCTCGTGCTCTTTGAAAGTTGCTTTCCGTTAGAACGTTCAAAACAGGGTACTAGCACAAACAGACAGCCTGGGTGGCTGACTAAAGGTATAAGAATATCTTGTAGAACAAAGTGACAATTATATCAAAACGTTAGAAACAGTCACAATCTAAATGCAGTAGCCCATTACAAACAGTATTGTAAGGTGCTTAAAAAAGTTATTAGGAAGGCAAAAAGTATGTGGTATGCAGATAGAATAGCTAAGTCTCAGGATAAAATTAAAACCATATGGTCAGTCGTAAAGGAAGTGGCTGGTCTGCAGAGACAGGCCGAGGATATAGAATCAGTGCGTAGTGGGAATGTCCGTGTTACTGATAAGTCGCATATATGTACAGTATTTAATAATCACTTTCTGAATATAGCAGGTGAACTAAATAGAAACCTAGTCCCAACAGGGAATCATATAGCGCTCTTAGAAAAAAGTGTTCCGAGACTGTTACCTGAAATGCTCCTCCATGATACTGACAAGAGGGAGATTGAGTTAATAATTAAATCACTAAAGACCAAGAACTCTCATGGATATGACGGGGTATCTAGCAGAATACTGAAGTATTGTTCCATGATGTTAGCCCAGTACTTAGCCAGATCTGTAACTTTTCCTTTAGGAGTGGTCGCTTTCCTGACCGATTAAAGTACTCGGTAGTGAAGCCACTTTATAAAAAGGGAGACAGGGATAATGTTGATAATTATAGACCTATTTCTATGCCATCGGTGTTTGCTAAAGTTATCGAGAGGGTTGTATATACAAGGTTACTGCAGCATTTAAATTCACATAATTTGCTGTCAAATGTACAGTTTGGTTTTAGAAATGGTTTAACAACTGAAAATGCTATAGTCTCTTTTCTCTGTGAGGTTTTGGACGGATTAAATAAAAGGTTGCGAACGTTAGGTGTTTTCTTTGATTTAACGAAGGCTTTCGACTGTGTTGACCACAAAATATTACTGCAGAAGTTGGAACATTATGGAGTAAGGGGAGTAGCTTACAATTGGTTCGCCTCTTACTTTAAGAACAGAAAGCAGAAGGTAATTTTCCGCAATATTGAGAGTGGTAATGATGTTCAGTCCCAATGGGGCACTGTTAAATGGGGCGTTCCCCAAGGGTCGGTGCTGGGACCACTGCTGTTTCTTATTTATATAAATGATATGCCTTCTAGTATTACAGGTGATTCAAAAATATTTCTGTTTGCTGATGACATCAGCTTGGTAGTGAAGGATCTTGTGTGTAATATTGAAACATTATCAAATAATGTAGTTCATGAAATAAGTTCGTGGCTTGTGGAAAATAATTTGATGCTAAATCACAGTAAGACTCAGTTTTTACAGTTTCTAACTGACAATTCAACGAGAACTGATATTTTAATCAGACAGAATGGGCATGTTATAAGCGAGACGGAACAGTTCAAGTTCCTAGGCGTACGGATAGATAGTAAGCTGTTGTAGAAAGCCCATGTTCAGGATCTTGTTCAGAAACTAAATGCCGCTTTATTTACCATTAGAACAGTATCTGAAATAAGTGACATTTCAACACAAAAAGTAGTCTACTTCGCATGTTTTCATACGCTTATGTCATATGGTATTATTTTTTGGGGTAATTCTTCTGATTCAAAAAGGGTATTTTTGGCTCAAAAACGGGCTGTTCGAGCTATGTGTGGTGTAAGTTCTAGAACCTCTTGTCGACCCCTATTCAATAGTCTGGGAATTCTGACATTGCCCTCACAGTATATATTTTCTTTAATGTCGTTTGCTGTTAGCAATATTAGCTTATTCCCAAGAGTTAGCAGCTTTCACTCAGTTAATACTAGGCAGAAATCAAATCTGCATGTGGAATGCACTTCCTTGACTCTTGTGCAGAAAGGAGTGCAGTATTCTGCTGCATCCATTTTCAATAAGCTACCACAAGAACTCAAAAATCTTAGCAGTAGCCCAAACGCTTTTAAGTCTAAACTGAAGAGTTTCCTCATGGCTCACTCCTTCTATTCTGTCGAGGAGCTCCTGGAAGAGCTAAAAAATTAAGCAAATTCCAGTGTTACATTCTTCATTTTCTTTATTTAAACTAATGACGTGTCGCCTGAATATGTTTCTTATACTTCATTTTATCTGTCTCTACAATCGTGTTATAATTTCATGTATTGACTCGTTCCATGACCATGGGGACTTCTCCTTAATGTGGTCCCACGGAACAATAAATAAATAAATAAAAAAAAGAAATTACTTTCTCGAATTGAGGCCTATGTTTCATATTAGCAGATTTATCTTGCGAGGAATACTCTCTTGTTTACGCCAGAATGCTTCTTGATTCCTACTTGCTTAATACGTCCACTGTTGCAATAACAACCAGGAAATCGGGTGGTACATCGCCCATATCATGCAGCTTTGACACTAGCTCTAGTCCCAATACTTCATACATATGTTATTAGTCCTCAATGTACTTCGTCGATTCCTATTGGCGTTATTGACCAAAGGTCAGTCAGTGTTACGTCTAATTCTACTAAACTGTTTCTTCCATATCAACTTTCTCCTCCTCCTCTGCCACGCTTCCAAACATTTCTTTCCATCGTACAGATTATCGATGTTTCACGTCATTAATATAACCTTGTTCTGCAATTAACAGATTTCTCTCTTCTGGTCGTAGAATAACCCCTTCCTTTCTAAACATTCGAGGTTTCTTTATCTTTCCTGCTTTCTAAATCTATTAAAATGTGCCGTCACAAAGTTCTAACTTTCTGCAAATATCATTCCCAAGCGACTTTACTGTTTGCTTCCTATGTCGTTCTTGGTACAGTTACATTATTTGTGTTCCTACTGCAAGTTCTATCGAAATATGAAGAACAGGATTACACCGAAAGCTGATTAGATTAGATTAGATTAATACTAGTTCCATGGATCATGAATACGATATTTCGTAATGATGTAGAACGAGTCAAATTTTCCAATACATGACATAATTAAGTTAATTTAACAACATAATTAAGTTAATATAACAACTTTTTTATTTTTTGTATTTTTAAAAATTTTTTTAAATAACTTTTTTTCTTAATTTATATCTAAAAATTCCTCTATGAAGTAGAACGAGATGCCATTCAGAAATTCTTTTAATTTCTTCTTAAATACTTGTTGGTTATCTGTCAGACTTTTGATACTGTTTGGTAAGTGACCAAAGACTTTAGTGGCAGTATAATTCACCCTTTTCTGTGCCAAAGTTAGATTTAATCTTGAATAGTGGAGATCATCCTTTCTCCTAGTATTGTAGTTATGCACCCTGCTATTACTTCTGAATTGGGTTTGGTTGTTAATAGCAAATTTCATAAGAGAGTATATATACTGAGAAGCTACTGTGAATATCCCTAGATCCTTAAATAAATGTCTGCGGGATGATCTTGGGTGGACTCCAGCTATTATTCTGATTACATGCTTTTGTGCAACAAATACTTTATTCCTCAGTGATGAATTACCCCAAAATATGATGCCATATGCAAGCAATGAGTGAAAATAGGCATAGTAAGCTAATTTACTAAGATTTTTATCACAAAAATTTGCAATGACCCTTATTGCATAAGTAGCTGAACTCAAACGTTTCAGCAGATCATCAATGTGTTTCTTCCAATTTAATCTCTCTTCAATGGACACACCTAAAATTTTTGAATATTCTGCGTTAGCTATATGCTTCTGATTAAGGTCTATATTTATTAATAGCGTCATACCATTTACTGTACGGAACTGTATGTACTGTATCTTATCAAAATTCAGTGAGAGTCCGTTTACAAGGAAGCACTTAGTAATTTTCTGAAAGACATTATTGACAATTTCATCAGTTAATTCTTGTTTGTCAGGTGGGATTACTATACTTGTATCATCAGCAAAGAGAACTAACGTTGGCTCTTCATGAATATAAAATGGCAAGTTATTAATATATATTAAGAACAACAAAGGACCCAAGTCTGACTCTTGTGGAACCCCATTCTTGATAGTTCCCCAGTTTGAGGAATGTGCTGATCTTTGCACATTATGAGAACTACTTATTTCAACTTTCTGCACTCTTCCAGTTAGGTACGAATTAAACCATTTGTGCACTGTCCCACTCATGCCACAATACTTGAGCTTGTCTAGCAGAATTTCATGATTTACACAATCAAAAGCCTTTAAGAGATCACAGAAAATCCCAATGGGTGGTGTTCGGTTATTCAGATCATTCAAAATTTGATTGATGAAAGCATATATGGCATTTTCTGTTGGAAAACCTTTCTGGAAACCAAACTGACATTTTGTTAGTACTTCATTTTTACAGATATGTGAAGCTACTCTTGAATACATTACTTTCTCAAAAATTTTGGATAAAGCTGTTAGAAGGGAGATTGGACGGTAATTGTTAACATCGCATTGGTCCCATACTGTCGTTGTTTAGGTGCTTACGTAAGGATTTTGGAACGAGAGGAGGGCTAGCATGTCGTTAAAAGAGAATTTTAGACACATCTTCATTCGTCAGTCGTTTCCAATGCTGATATAGAAGAACAGCCGTGGTTTTATGTGTATTCAGCGTTATTTCATTCGACATTTTTAGTCCATCAGAGGGTCGTCTGAATTTATAATTTTTTACGAGTATTAGCAATTTAAATCTAGATGAGAGGACCAATATTCGCGTTATCGCTTCGGAAATTTTCTCTTGGATGGGCAGATATCTGTCAAAAAGCCGGACACTATACAGAATTTTTCTGATTTCCATTTGATTAATATTTGAAGCTTTTGCTTGTTATAAGAGGTAGGCTTTGTGAATTCGTTAAATATCTTCCAACAAAGTCTAAATTGAGATTTTTTTACATGAAATAACTGTAAAATATACCATCTGGTAATTTCTACGCATCTGACGTGTGTCGCTATATTTAATACGTATTATGGCTTTGATATTGGCAAGAACTGGACTGTTGAATTGCTACTATGCTACAAACACCTTTCTAAAATTTAAACCCTATTCAGGAAACGATCTACGCTTTTATTTAGTCCAGAAATAAAAGTCGGCATGAATGTGGACGACCCGCTGTTCCGCCAGCGTGCCCCATCCCTTGAATAAACAATACTTAGATGGATGTCACACTGTGTAGCGGCAAAGAAAATTGAAGTAATCCAGTAGTGGTAGAATAATTGACTCGGTATTGATCATAGCAACAACGATCATGACAAAGATCCTGCCACACCTGATATTTCAGTGCGCGTGTGGTACTAGTCAGGCCATTCAGACCATACGCTTGGGGCACATTATCTGTTAAGCAGTTAAGTAAACTATTATTCACAGAACTCAACGTATGAGTACCACGATTACAGTAAGGCTGATGTCACTGCGACGGAAGCTTTTGGTTTTCGTGATGCAGGAGGCATAGGTTAAAGTTAGATATAGTGGGAATTAGTGAAGTTGGGTGGCAGAAGGAACAAGACTTCTGCTGAGGTAAATACAGGGTTATAAATACAAAATCAGTTCGGGATAATGCAGGATTAGGTTTAATAATGAATAAACAAGTAGAAGCGCGGATAAGATACTACGAACGGCATAGTGAATTCATTATTGCAGTCAAGATAGACACGACGTCCACGCCTACCACAGTAGTACAAGTTTATATGACAACTAGATCCGCAGATGACGAAGAGATTGGAGAAATGTATGATGAGATAAAAGAAGTTATTCAGATTGTGAAGGGAGATGAAAATTTAATAGTCATGGGGGACTGGACTCATAGTAGGAAAAGGAAGAGAAGGAAAAGTAGTAGGTGAATATGGAATACGAGTAAGGAATGAAAGAGAAAGCCGCCTGGAAAAATTTTGCACAGAGCATAGCTTAATCATAGCTAACACTTGGTTTCAGAATCATGAAAGAAGGTTGTGTACGCGGAAGAGGCCTGGAGAGACTGGAAGATTTGAGATAGGTTATATAAGGGTAAGACAGAGATTTAGGAACCACGTTTTAAATTGTAAGACATTTCCAAGGACAGATGTGGACTCTGACCACTGTCTGTTGGTTATGAGCTGTAGATTAAAACAGAAGGAAATGCAAAAAGGTGGGAATTTCAGGAGATGGGACCTGGATAAACTGAAAGAACCAGAGGTTGTAGAGTGTTTCAGAGAGTGCATTAGGGACCGATTGACAAAACTGGGGAAAGAAATACAGCAGAAGGAGAATGGGTAGATTTGAGAGATGAAATAGTGAAGGCAGCAGAGTATCAAGTAGGTAAATAGACGAAAGCTAGTAGAATTCCTTGTGTAACAGAAGAAATATTAAATTTAACTGATGGGAGGAGAAAATATAAAAATGCAATAAATGAAGCAGGCAAAAAGGAATACAAACGTCTCAAAAATGAGGTCGACAGGAAGTGCAAAATGCTCAAGCAGGGTTGGCTACAGGACAAATTTAAGGATTTAGAGGCCTATATCACTAGGGGTAAGATGGATACTCCTACAGGAAAATAAAAGAGACCTTTGGAGAAAAGAGAACCACTTGTATGAATATCAAGATCTCAGATGGAAAACGAGTTCTAAGCAAATAAGGGAGGCAGAAAGTTGGAAGGAGTATAAGAGGGTCTGTACAGCGGCGATGTATTTGAGGGCAATGTAATTAAACTGGTAGAGGACGTAGATGATGAAGAGATGGGAGATACGATAATACGCGAAGAATCTGTAAAGCACTAAAAGAACTAAGTCGAAACAAGGACCCAGGAGCAGACAACAAACTACTATCTGGTGAGCAAGATGTATGAGACAGGCGAAATACCCTCAGAATTCAAGAAGAATATATTAATTCCAATTCTAAAGAAAGTAAGTGTTGTCAGGTGCAAAAATTACCTAACTATCAGTTTAATAAGTCACGGCTGCAAAATACTAACACGAATTCTTTACAGACGAATGGAAAAGGTGGTAGAAGCCTACCTCGAGGAAGATTAGTTTGGATTCCGTGGCAATGTTGGAACCCGAGAAGCAATACTGGCACTATTGGTAGGTCACGTTCTGAGGCATCAAGGTATCACCAGTTGAGTATTGGAGGGAAGCGTGGAGTGTAAATATCGTAGAGGAACACCAAGAGATGAATACACTAAGCAGATTCAGAAGGCTGTAAGTTGCAGTAGTTACTCAGAGATGAAGAAGCTTGAGAGATTGCAGGGCCCTTTCACTTCTGATTCAGTGTTATGTCATGTCGTGTTCGAAGGGAATACGATCTTTACTACGATTTTACTTCATACATTATGATGAAATGGTGGGCAGTAGTTTATGGTCTTGTTTGCGTGCTCTAGGGAAGTAAATACGGTAAGCTTTACCTGCGTTCAAAGGAACAGCGTGCCGAGTTAAACGACTGCAGTAAAAGCACGGCGTTGGTGGGCCTACAAAGCACGTTGTTCTGGTGAACGGTAAGGAGACATTTCCAGACTGCTGCGTGCCGCGGTCGCATTGTGCAGAACACATTAAGTAGGCGCCAGAGGGGAGACTGGCTTGCAGGTATATGGGCCAGCGCCGAGAAGTCGCCGTCAGTGAATTGTAGGCCGGGAATAAAGCAGAGGATGGGCCCTTGTTAGTGAGCAAGCCGCCAAAAGAAATGTAAACGTTCTGCGGATTTCCATGGGACCACAATCTGTAGATTAAAACAGAAGGAACTGCAAAAAGGTGGGAATTGGACCTGGATAAACTGGAAGAACCAGAGGTTGTAGAGTGTTTCAGAGAGAGCATTAGGGACCGATTGACAAAAACTGGGGAAAGAAATACAGCAGAAGGAGAATGGGTAGATTTGAGAGATGAAATAGTGAAGGCAGCAGAGTATCAAGTAGGTAAATAGACATCTGGCGTCCAAATGTCCAGACTCTCTTTGAAAACATGTTTAATCATGACGCTTTTTGTGAGTTTATGGACGTTCTTTGGAAACTTAGAAATAGACTCAACAGGGGAGATAACAAGCTGTTTATGGAGGGCTGTGCTTCCACCCTGTATTGTGTTAGCAAAAGACGCGGCAAATGCGTGGGAAAGAGGCTGCGAAGCAGGATCGTTTTTCCGTTTCCTGCCAGTTAACTTTAAAGTCTCTGATTGGTCAAATCGGTTTGCAGAGCACAGACCATCCTCTGAGCTTAGAATGCCGGGTTCCAGCTCGTGAAAAGAGAAATGTGCTTTCGGAACCGAGTTGAAGAAGAGGCAGTGAGAAAGGAAGAAGTCACTCTTGAACAGGTCTCTTATACTGGCACTTCGGTAGTAAAGAACTGCAGGTCTCTACCTAAACAGTGAGACTTGCGTCGCTTGCTAGCGTGCGGCATAGAACCTGTACGAGTCACCTTCTGAACTGTCAGAGGTACTGCATACATCATCACAGTCACAACTAGTGAGCGTGCATGTACTTATTTGTCTTGAGTCGGCCGTCTAAACATGTGACGTAATCTGACATGCACAGCAAACGGGTCCACCTGCACATTGGAATCCGCCAGGGTTTCAAAGGCTCATAGGGAAGTACCTGCATTCTGAATTAACCGAACGCAAGACCGCGTACTTGCATTTTTCGGGAACGCGCATTTAATAACAGATTGCGGCCGTCCGTGACTTCAGTCGCTGAACGCATCGTGGTGTGCCGCCTTGACCAGCGGGAGGCTAAAGTAATCGCTGCTGCGTTCTAGGGCTATAATATATATTTCTCAGCACCCTGTTCTTTAGAACCATATTTTTCTTTTTTTCTGTGTGGTAGGATATAGTTGCTTGGTGGTGGCGTAGTTTGGTGCCATATCCTGGCTTCACGTGTATGAAGTCAGATACACCGAGTAGTGTTCTGGTTAGTGTCGTGTGTCGATCCCCAGAAGATCACTTTGTCCACCATAGATCCCATGTTAGTAAGGCGTTTGTTAAATAAAAATGTTTGTTTGATGTATCTTTAATAATTTTGGTGTCTTGTCATGTTTAATATCAATAAATAGAATGTCAATTCTACTACAACTTCTCCCTGAGTTCTAATTAACAGTTCCTTCGCATTTTATTATTGCAGTCTAGATCTGAAACATAAGGAGTAGCTTTTCACTTGGTGTCCACTGTGTGGATCTTCTACTTCATTAACGATAATCTTCTTTCAAGCTTGTGCATGATAGAGTGGCATGGAGAGCTGCATAAAACCAGTCTCTGGACTGAAGACCACAAAAACAACAACAACAACAGGGTGATCTCATAAGGGCGTGCAAAAGTTTAACAGCACATAGAGGATGCTCCACTGAACAATGTGTGGTAGGGAACTTGGAGTCAGAGAAGCCAGTGTAAGGGGATAACAGGAGTGAAATCACCTTACTGTGTACTTTTTCACTGCAAGCGTGACAGCAGCGAAAAAGACTCTGACGCATCCTGACAAATATCCCTGGTGTGTTTCGGAGGCAGCTACAATCCTGGCAACTATTTCCATCTCCCTATCCACTGGGGTCTCATACACAAGTGACTTTAGATACTCACCTAGCAAATAAAGGGATTCAGGTCAGGTGACCTCGCAGGCCAAGGGATAGGCTTCCCCTTCAAATCCAGCGAGCAGGAAATGCAGCACCGAGATGGTTGCAGACATCCACACTGAAGTAAGTTGGTGCACCTGATGAGGTATCCACATCCTCTCACGAACAGGCAGTAGTACGTTCGCCAACAACTCAGGTAGCACTCATTTCACGATCCTCGAGTACAGGTGGCCATTCAGACAGCCAAGATATGGCCCAACGGGATCGTCAATTACAATGCTGGCCCAGATATTCACAGCGTACAGTGCAAGGGTTTTCCTCATCCTACACATGGCTACTCCTGGCGTTTGAAATACCATCACGTCCAATTGAGCCCTCTTCAGTAAACAGCGCGATTTAGACGATATCTGGTCTATCAATCCACTGTGGCGCAATCACTGACACAATACTGCCCTTGGAGCAGTGTCAGTCACAGGCACTGCATGGACTCGTTGTGGTCAGATGGGTGTGACTGTTGTTCCTGGAGTACTCGCCAGATCCTAGTATGTGCGGCATCCATTTCACATGCAATACGACGAGTACTTGTAGTGGGATCCGCTGCAACACGTTCCTGCGCCTTCTCTTCAAAATCGGGTGTGCGAGTGGTCCTCATGCTGCTGGGTACCTCGTTTCTTCATTCCAGTGAACCAGTCTCACGCATTAGTCGATCGAGGGAAATAAACACACGTCGTGTCGGATGAGTCCAGTCAGGAAATCGTTCCCTGTACAGCCTTTCAGCAGCGCGAGTATTGCAACGTACTTCCCCATGCAGAAGATGCAGGTCAGTGAGTTCTGCGAATCTGTACCGATAGCGCTCCGTCGTATTGCACTGTACGCCTCTGAACAGTACTGAGTGATGAATGGGGTTGTCGTTGATTCATAGCAGGTTCTGTCTTGGGACGATGTAAATACGACACAACAGAGCAGCCACCTTATGGACAAGTAATATAAACCAAACCTGCGTTGTGACTTCCTACCAATCAGGCTCGTCCTCTTTGTTCCCTTGCAGGAATTAAAAACAGTACATGTAAATAAACAGCACAGTACGTATAAACTTGAAGGAGTGTTAGTTGTATTTTTTTTATTTATTTACACGTCAAGTTCCGTAGGACCAAATTGAGAAGCAAATCTCCAAGGTCACGGAGCATGTCAGTATATGAAATCACGACATAATAGTAACAACAGATAAAAACAAAATGTTTATGAACCCAAAAAATGTCAATCCATAAATTTCAGTAAAAGCAATCAACAATAAAACAAGAATCAGCTTAATTTTTCAAGGAATTTCTCGACACAATAGGAGTGACCCATGAGGAAACTCTTCAGTTTCGATTTGTAAGCGTGTGGATTACTGCTAAGATTGTTGAATTCGAGCGGTAGCTTATTGGAAATGGGTGCAGCGCGGTATACTGCACACCTTTCTGCACAAGAGTTAAGGAAGTCCGATCCAAATGGACGTTTGATTTCTGCCGTGTGTTAACTGAGTGAAAGCTGCTTATTCTTGGGAATAAGCTCATATTGTTAACAGGAGGTGACAGTAAGGAATATATAATTGATTGATCAATGTCAAAATACCCAGACTCGTGAACAGGGTCGACAAGAGGTTCGTGAACTTACACCACTTACTGCCGGAAACGCCCGTTTCTGAGCCAAAAATATCGTTTTAGAATGCGAAGAGTTATCCCAAAATATAATACCATACGACATAAACAAACGAAAATGAGCAAAGTAGACTAATTGTCGTGTCGAACGATCACTCACTACAGATACCGTTCGAATAGTAAAAATGTCAGCATTAAGTCTTTGAACAACATCCTGAACGTGGGCTTTCCGCGACAGTACATTATCTATCCGAATACGTGGAAATTTGAACTGTTCAGTTTCACTAATCAAATGCCCATTCTGTGAAATTAATATGTTATGCTTTGTTGAATTTGTATTAGCACCTGTAAAAACTGAATTTTACTTGGATCTAGCGTTAGTTTATTTTTTACAAGCCATGAATTTACGTCATGAATTGCACTATTTGAAACTGAGCCAATGTTGCACACAACATCCATTACCACCAAGCTAGCGTCATCAGCAAACAGAAATATTTTAGAGTTACTCGTAACACTAGAGGGCATATCATTTACGTAAATAAGGAACAGGAGTGGCCCCAACATGATCCCTGGGGCAAACCCCCACCCCCCCCCCCCCCCCCTTGCTTGTACCCCACTCAGACCCCACATCACAGCCATTCTCTGCATTGCGAATAATGACCTTTTTCGGTGAACGAATGGTGAGATACTCCCCGTATTCGGTAATGGTCCAACTTCTGGAGCAATATTTCGTGATCAACACAATCACATGTCTTAGTCAAATCAAAAAATATGCCTAGTGTTCGATAATAAATGTGAATAAATTGCAAAACAGTACTGCTAGACAAAGCGGTAGACAAGTTTACTTTCATATCTCCTTAAGCTGCTCTCTCCAACCGCAGGTTCCCTAACTCAACGGTTTTTATTTATACTATATACACTCCTGGAAATGGAAAAAAGAACACATTGACACCGATGTGTCAGACCCACCATACTTGCTCCGGACACTGCGAGAGGGCTGTACAAGCAATGATCACACGCACGGCACAGCGGACACACCAGGAACCGCGGTGTTGGCCGTCGAATGGCGCTAGCTGCGCAGCATTTGTGCACCGCCGCCGTCAGTGTCAGCCAGTTTGCCGTGGCATACGGAGCTCCATCGCAGTCTTTAACACTGGTAGCATGCCGCGACAGCGTGGACGTGAACCGTATGTGCAGTTGACGGACTTTGAGCGAGGGCGTATAGTGGGCATGCGGGAGGCCGGGTGGACGTACCGCCGAATTGCTCAACACGTGTGGCGTGAGGTCTCCACAGTACATCGATGTTGTCGCCAGTGGTCGGCGGAAGGTGCACGTGCCCGTCGACCTGGGACCGGACCGCAGCGACGCACGGATGCACGCCAAGACCGTAGGATCCTACGCAGTGCCGTAGGGGACCGCACCGCCACTTCCCAGCAAATTAGGGACACTGATGCTCCTGGGGTATCGGCGAGGACCATTCGCAACCGTCTCCATGAAGCTGGGCTACGGTCCCGCACACCGTTAGGCCGTCTTCCGCTCACGCCCCAACATCGTGCAGCCCGCCTCCAATGGTGTCGCGACAGGCGTGAATGGAGGGAGGAATGGAGACGTGTCGTCTTCAGCGATGAGAGTCGCCTCTGCCTTGGTGCCAATGATGGTCGTATGCGTGTTTGGCGCCGTGCAGGTGAGCACCACAATCAGGACTGCATACGACCGAGGCACACAGGGCCAACACCCGGCATCATGGTGTGGGAGCGATCTCCTACACTGGCCGTACACCACTGGTGATCGTCGAGGGGACACTGAATAGTGCACGGTACATCCAAACCGTCATCGAACCCATCGTTCTACCATTCCTAGACCGGCAAGGGAACTTGCTGTTCCAACAGGACAATGCACGTCCGCATGTATCCCGTGCCACCCAACGTGCTCTAGAAGGTGTAAGTCAACTACCCTGGCCAGCAAGATCTCCGGATCTGTCCCCCATTGAGCATGTTTGGGACTGGATGAAGCGTCGTCTCACGCGGTCTGCACGTCCAGCACGAACGCTGGTCCAACTGAGGCGCCAGGTGGAAATGGCATGGCAAGTCGTTCCACAGGACTACATCCAGCATCTCTACGATTGTCTCCATGGGAGAATAGCAGCCTGCATTGCTGCGAAAGGTGGATATACACTGTACTAGTGCCGACATTGTGCATGCTCTGTTGCCTGTGTCTATGTGTCTGTGGTTCTGTCAGTGTGATCATGTGATGTATCTGACCCCAGGAATGTGTCAATAAAGTTTCCCCTTCCTGGGACAATGAATTCACGGTGTTCTTATTTCAATTTCCAGGAGTGTATAAATATTTGGTATAGGTTTATTTGGTATGATAGTGAAACATGGACTGTGGGAAACCTGGAACAGAAAAGAATCGAAGCGTTTTAGATGTAGTGCTACAGACGAATGTTGAAAATCAGGTGGACTGATAAGGTAAGGAATGAGGATGTACTGCGCAGAATCGGAGAAGAAATAAATATGTGAAAAACACTGACAAGGAGGTGTTTTAACTTGACTTTACCTCGGTGATCTCATACAACTGACTTTTTCCCATCCTACTCTCTTGGGCAGAAAGCAGTTTATGGCAGTGATGTAGAGAATGGTGCACGAAACAAGCATGAGGCCGGCCGCGGTGGTCTAGCGGTTCTGGCGCTGCAGTCCGGAACCGCGGGACTGCTACGGTCGCAGGTTCGAATCCTGCCTCGGGCATGGGTGTGTGTGATGTCCTTAGGTTAGTTAGGTTTAAGTAGTTCTAAGTTCTAGGGGACTTATGACCTAAGATGTTGAGTCCCATAGTGCTCAGAGCCATTTGAAACAAGCATGAAATGGAACTGGCTAGCAAAGGCATGAACAGGGAAGTGGAAAGAGCTGTCTACCTAGAGTCGTTTTGTTTCTCCTCTTCGTTATTTGAAAGGAAATTTTATACAGTAGGGGCCCTTATATGAAATCAATTGTTGTTGTTGTTGTTGTTGCGGTCTTCAGTCCAGAGACTGGTTTGATGCAGCTCTACATGCTACTCTATCCTGATCAAGCTTCTTCATCTCCCAGTACCTACTGCAACCTACATCATTCTGAATCTGTTTAGTGTATTCATCTCTTGGTCTCCTTCTACGATTTTTACCCTTCGCGCTGCCCTCCAATACTAAATTGGTGGTCCCTTGATGCCTCAGAATATGCCCTACCAACCGATCCCTTCTTCTAGTCAAGTTGTGCCACAAATTTCTCTTCTCTTCAATTCTATTCAATACCTCCTCATTAGTTATGTGATCTACCCATCTAATCTTCGGCATTCTTCCGTAGCACCACATTTCGAAAGCTTCTGTTCTCTTTTTGTCTAAACTATTTATCGTCCACGTTTCAGTTCCATACATGGCTACGCCCCATACAAATACTTTCAGAAAAGACTTCCTGACACTTAAATCTATACTCGATGTTAATTTCACTTCTTCAGAAACGCTTTTCTTACCATTGCCTGTCTACATTTTATATCCTCTCTACTTCGACCATCATCAGTTATTTAGTTCCCAAAATAGCAAAACTCATTTACTACTTTGAGCGTCTCATTTCCTAATCTAATACCCTCAGCATCACCCGATTTAATTCGACCACATTCCATTATCGTCGTTTTGCTTTTGTTGATGTTCATCTCCTGATAACAACGTCCTCCTGAGTAGTCCCCGTCCGGAGATCCAAATGGGAGACTATTTTACCTCCGGAATATTTTACCCAAGAGGACGCCATCATCATTTATGCATACAGAAAAGATGCGTAAACTCGGGAAAAATTACGGCTGTAGTTTCCCCTTGCTTTCAGCTGTTCGCAGTACCAGCACATCAAGGCCGTTTTGGTTTGTGTTACAAGGTCAGATCAGTCAATCATGCAGAATGTTTCGCCTGCAACTATTGAAAAGGTTGCTGCCCCTCTTCAGGAACCACACGTTTGTCTGGCCTCTCAACAGATACCCCTCCGTTGTGGTTGCACCTACGGTACGGTTATATGTATCGCTGAGTCACGCAAGGCTCCCCGCGAACGGCAAGATCCATGGTTCATGGGGGGGGGGGGGGGAAGGGATGAAATCAATTAGTTACCAATAATTAAATCTTATAAATTATAGAGAGCAGCAATCAGTAGTTCTTTTTAGATTTTGTTATGCAAATTCAGATTTCGACTAGTAGCTAGCCATTCTCAATGCGCATTGAGAATTGCTAGCTACTAGTCGAAATCTGGATTTGCATAACAAAATCTAAAAAGGACGACTGATTGCTCCACTCTATAATTTATAAGTCACATACAGTCGCTGAGTCCATCCACTTTCCGAATCCAAGGTAACCTGATGATTAATTATCATCACAACAGTTTGAGAATTTCCGTTATCTTCATTTAAATGACAAGTTTCGGCGAAAGAAAAGGTAGAATTGGGAAAGTCTAGCTTTTTTAACGCAAAGGGACTGTGGTGAATCCCTCAATTGACGTAACACTTAATCAGAAAAAAAACTGAATACTCTGAAAGCATTACTTCCAACTGTTTTTTTTTTAATTGAACTTGTTTCTGATACACTTAACAGGACACGCATCTGTTACAAAGTGAGGAAATTTAATAATAAGTAATACATGAATCAAATGGTGAATGAACTGGCTTCCATACCAAGGAGCGACATGGTACCGCGTCGATTGCGTCTTACACGCTCGTCCAACCAGTAACTGGAGCCAGGTTTTTACAGACATAGAATAACGCGACATTCGGCTTACTACAACATAAGAAAAAAAGCAAGTTACCAGAACGGGAATGAGAGCTCACAGTAGATAGTGCGGAATTGCGGAAGCAAAGCGGACAGCAGAATTTTACCACTGCTCTCTACAACTGGCATTAAAAGGTAGCTGAAGCAGAATACTTTTATAAACTGACCGCTGGAGGTATTGTCATAAAACAGTCAAATAAAATAGCAACTAATTCCCTGCCAGCCTTCAATTGTATACACTATTTCACTGGGGAAGTGGACTAGCATGGTGGAAATAAAAGTTAGAGCACAACCAGGGGCAGAGCAAGAACATGCAGGTCTGAACACAAGATTATCCCAGAGACGGATGCTCAACAGTTTCAATTATGGTGGCACAAATCCAACATGTTATAGTCCAAAGCATCCCCTTGGAGCGACCGTGGCTGTCAACGTACAGCGCAACTGCGTAGCTGTCCAGCCGTGTTTCCATCCACCGACAGCCGCACGGATGTCCTAAAAGGGAAGCGGCCGACTCCCCCAACCGCGCAGGCGCGGCGGGCGCTAAGGAAGACATCAAGCTCCCGATTTCCCACAGACTTCTCTCAGTGAAAGAGGAGTCGAAATAAGCGAACACGTGTCTCGGCTTATCCTTGAATATTAGATCGTTTCAGAGAAAACGAGCGCCAAAGATTTCGGGGTAATTTACGTGCCTAACAGCGACTTGCTATTTTTGCTCCTCTTCTTCGAAACCCTATTATTGTTTTTCGTTTATCTTCGCATGTCTGTAGAAGATTAGTACACGAACGTTTTCCAATGTATATTGAAGAACCGTTGTTCTTGTTCGTCTACTAATTGTATGTCTGATGAATGACTTAAAAAGAAGAAGAAAAAGAAAGCAATTATAAATGAATGGAAAAATTATTTGAAATTGTATTCGGTAAAATTCTATAATGTATGTTGATTCGTAATCAATTGCAAGCGTCAGGTTTTGGAAATATGACCCGTTAGGCGTTGTTTGCCGCGAAATTATTATTATTTTTTTTTGGTTTTTCGTTTATCTACCCATATCCATAAAAAAATGGTACAAGAATGTTTACCAATGTATACTGAAGTAACGTTTTTCGTATTCGTCTACCAACTGCATGTCTGATAAATGAATTTAAAGAAAAAGAAAAAAGAAAGAAAAAACGATGAATAAATGCAAAAATTATTTGAAATTCTATTCGGTGAAATGTCTATAGTGTATCTTTATTCGTAGTCAACTACAAGCGTCGATTTTTGGAAGTATAATCTGTTATGCGTTGTTTGTCGCGAAATTATTGTCAACGCTCGAAATCTTCAGCGACGTTAACGTAGCTTCTTTCCCGTGTGAGATTTATACGAAGAATGTATGTATTCTATAATGTATGTTGATTCGTAATCAATTGCAAGCGTCAGGTTTTGGAAATATGACCCGTTAGGCGTTGTTTGCCGCGAAATTATTATTTTTTTTGGTTTTTTCGTTTATCTACCCATATCCATAAAAAAATTGTACAAGAATGTTTACCAATGTATATTGAAGTAACGTTTTTTCGTATTCGTCTACCAATTGCATGTCTGATAAATGAATATAAAGAAAAAGAAAAAGGAAAAGAAAGAAAAAACGACGAATAAATGCAAAAATTATTGGAAATTCTATTCGGTGAAATGTCTATAGTGTATCTTTATTCGTAGTCAACTACAAGCGTCGGTTTTTGGAAGTATGGTCTGTTATGCGTTGTTTGTCGCGACATTATTGTCAACGCTCGAAATCTTCAGCGACGTTAACGTAGCTTCTTTTCCGGGTGAGATTTATACGAAGAAATGTTACCGCGGCGAAACCTACTTTCGCGTGATGCTCGTGGTGATCCGCATTTCTATGTTTCGAATGTATCTGCGATCGGCACCATGCAAGGAATGCACCGAATCTACCTGAATTAAGAACTGATATAAGAAAAAAATATAAGAATATGAGAAATTAAAAAGATTGTAACTCCTGAAAATGCCATACATACATTATGTATTAAATGTGTGTTGATTTTTATGAAACTCGGTTGAATTAATTAATATAGCACCTTTTTATTCTCTAACTTGACAAAAAAATTAAAAAAAATTCGTCCTGTTACCTTCTACGAAAATGAGTAAATAAATTAAAAGCTAAATAAATAAATAAGCGGAAAAAAACAACGACAGGGTTTCGAACACGTGAATCAAAAACGAGAGCCTGTGATGCAACTTTTTTTTCGCTTCCCTTCTCCAAAAATGCCTTCATCGGCGAGCTTCACTGCTTTAGTAAAATTAAAACGTAGATGTCATGTTCCGACAAAGAGTGACTCGTAATCTTCTCATCCCTACAGGAACAGAAACGAAATCAAGAAATAAATGGTATGAAATGAAACTGTATATGTTTTTCATAGTCCATGTACAGTGACGAAAGTTCCTCGTGCTGAACTGAACTTCCTTGATGTATAGTAAAATATGATTTAGCAAATTTGACAAACCAATATCCTGACGTACTGTTCGCATTCTCAAAACCAAATAAAGAACGAAGGACAAAAACACAATGAGCAGGAAATGGACGAATTGACAGTTCGGCAGTAGAGTTCAAACCCTGCAGCCTTACTTGGTTGGCAGACAGAAAAATAAAATATTCAGTGGATGTTGCACAAAAATAATAATCGTTCTTGAAGTACTTCGTCGCTAACGAAATAATCGTCTTGTAAATCGGAAACATCTCACGAAAATATTGAAAACAAATTTTCATAACTTTGCATCAGACATCCTCACTGACACTCGAAGGAAGTGTTCGCCTCCAGAGGTTAAGTCTTGTTGTAAAATAAAATGAAATGAAATGTACCTCAAATAAAGGAAATAAGTTTCTTCCAGCTGTTCTATAACTTCACACTTCGGCAGTGTAGTTCAGTATACAAGCCTCTTTCCAAATGGCTCTGAGCACTATGGGACTTAACTTCTGAGGTTATCAATCCCTTAGAACTTACTACTACTTAAACCTAACTAACCTAAGGTCATCACACAGATCCATGCCCGAGGCAGGAGTCGAACCTGCGACCGTAGCGGTCGCGCAGTTCCTAGCCGCCTCTCCCCAATACATAATACTACACCAAGAAATGCGAAAACACTCTAGAGAAAGATTGCCTATGTCTGTTTTCAGTTATTGCTCTTTTAATTACATTAGTACATCAGTAAAGTGAGCATAAGGGAGCACTAAAAGGCATCTAAATTACGTCAAAAACGCTGAGGGTCGTTTTCGCATAAGCGTAGAACATTTAATCCTAAGCCATGTGTTCCCCTGGTTTGGTTCCCTTTCCACTGAGCGAAGTTTTTGGGAAATCGGGACTCACCGTGTAGTGTTCGTAAGTACACAATTACTGCCACGCCGCCGATGTGCATACGGTGACCGGCGAAAACTTACGTGCAGTAATGATACCACGTAATCGGTGCCAGAATCAAATTGAACGGCAAAACGTCTCGAAGCACTTTGTGTGGTTGATGATGATGAAGGTCACAGAGCGAACAGTTAGCCAGGAATGAAGTCCAGATTGGTCTGAATCGAAAAAGCCCTAAACACAGACAAGGGGAATCATTGTGCTATTAATGGTGAGTAACAAAGGGGGGGGGGGGGCGCAGTATTTACTGTATTCAAACCGATACAACGAGAGGGATGTGCACTAGGAGCAGGCTCAGAAGTACACCATAATTACTATACCACGCAAACATTTGGGGTTACACTCGTCTAGTGTGAGACGCTCCCGAGGATTCCACTGGGGGGCCGAAACGCACAATAACAATGGCTTCGGTATGGGGCGGCGGTGGGGTGAGTGGACTGCTGTAGCCTATTGTGGGGTTGTGTACCACTGAGGGCTATGGTGGGGACAAAGCCTCTCCGTCGTTTCTAGCTCCCTAGTTCAGTACAATACAATACGTGTGTCAGTGTCGTCAGACGGCAAAGATGAGCAAAACTCTAACATTCTGCGTGGTGTCTGTTGTTCTATCTCGTGTCTCCCTACCACTTTCGCACAACGACGCTCTGAGAGTGTTTTTTAGGGAATTGATTAGTTTGAACCTGGGACCTGTTGCTGGTAAGGAGACGCCAGACCGCACATGATATGGCATGATAGAGTTCAGAAGAGTTCAGTGCGACTAGCGATGATATAACCAAATACTTAATGATTTCAACGTCAGCTCCACTGCACTCCCTGTAAAAGAATCTTAATACTAACTAAATTTAGTGGAAGCGGTTCAAGGCTTTCCTATTTTTAGTTAGCTGGTAAAATAACGTCGAAAAAGCAGTTAAGTTTACCATTGGAAATTTTATTCTACTCACAAAACATTGTTAATAAATTGCACTATTTGATAAAAGGAAATGTTTTAATACAGGATGATAAAAACCAACTGCGTTCAACAAAGATGTGAACGAATATTCCCTGAATGGGTTTCCAACTACTACAATGGGTCGAAGGATGACCTATGCCATATCGCATCTATAATCCAGGTTTAAATTAAGTTTCACAAAACAGAAAACTGTCAAAATGGTCTACAGTGACCCTCAATTATCTTTAATTACTTATCTAACTTGTCGTAAATTACAGTGGCTGATGTGGCTTCTCAATAATTATAAAACAGAAAAATAATCGCGTTTCAGATTTTCACTTACGTAGCAAATGTGAATACCATGAGCATTAATTGACGATCGACACTAGTATTACGTAAAAAGGGGATGTAACAGATGGGACTTCTGCAGTTCTGAGTGAAGCCTTATGCGCTCAAAAATGCGGCAAACGCGTGTCGGTGTTCGTCAGGGGGCGGCGGCCGGCGCAGCTCCCTACAGCTCGCCGTCTCGGAAGTAACTCTGTCTTAACTTCTCCTTACTACAATTTACCGAAGTTGGTTTAAAAAAAACTATCTGGTTGTGTTTTCATGTGACCAATCAGGGTCTCAATGTTAACCTTAAGCTCTGCCTACAGAAATTCTGTCTATCCAATGAGAAACGTTATACTTTTCGTGGTGGGGCAATGTTTTTAAAGTTTGCAACGTAACAGAGACGCGAAAAAGTCTCACGCTAAAACTTGCGGCTGGTGTGGCTCTTTTAGTGTTATCGAAAGATCTATACTGTTCTTCTGGAGGGCTCTAGCTTTTAACATGGGCTGGGGGGGTGGGGGGTGGTCCTAGCGGTTACTTTTCGTGGTGGGGCAATGTTTTTAAAGTTTGCAACGTAACAGAGACGCGAAAAAGTCTCACGCTAAGACTTGCGGCTGGTGTGGCCCTTTTAGTGTTATCGAAAGATCTATACTGTTCTTCTGGAGGGCTCTAGCTTTTAACATGGGATGGGGGGGTGGGGGGTGGTCCTAGCGGTTACTTTTCGTGGTGGGGCCATGTTTTTAAAGTTTGCAACGTAACAGAGACGCGAAAAAGTCTCACGCTAAAACTTGCGGCTGGTGTGGCCATTTTAGTGTTATTGAAAGATCTATACTGTTCTTCTGGAGGTCTCTAGCTTTTAACATGGGCTGGGGGGGGTGGGGGGTGGTCCTAGCGGTTACTTTTCTTGGTGGGGCAATGTTTTTTAGGTTTGCAACGTAACAGAGACGCGAAAAAGTCTCGCGTTAAAACTTGCGGCTGGTGTGGCCCTTTTAGTGTTATTGTAAGATCTATACTGTTCTTCAGGAGGGCTCTAGCTTTTAACATGGGCTGGGGGGTGGTCCTGGTGGTTAGCTGGCTGCGTGGGTGTCCCTACCTTATCGTAGGGTCTTCTAACTTAACACGGTTCTGCTCTCGGCTTCTGTTCTCGATTCTCCCCTGGGAACTGTGTCTGTCTCACGGTGGGAAGGTATGACATGCGTTTAGGCATTCTTGTGTTAGTCTGTGGTATTCCATTTGCTCACTTGTTACTCGTATTAGTTTGGTTAATTTAATGTCACGATTTATTCGGAGCTATATGACATACTACTGGATTTGCATATCATGTCAGGGTTTTCATGGAGGGTGTTGGATTTGCCTGAACCTTACAAACCTTACAAAACAATTAATGTTTTGGACTTTTTAAATTGTGTGGCTTCCAAGTTAAGATCACGTTGTCCAACGGAATAAGATGTAGGACATGATGATGACATTTTCGCAATTTTGTCTGTGAGCATGATTATTTGGAGATATAAATTAATTTTACTGCTCTACTGAAGTCACATTGCACAGGATAGTGGATGAAGAAAACGACTCTACAAACGATAACGCGATTATGTAGAGAAGAAAACACGTAATGAACACCCACTTCGAGAAAACATGGCTGTCAAAGAAGTGGAGATAGAACAACACATTTTATCTCAAGTTGACATAGCAAGTAATGAAGGAAAATGCGTCTATTACTGGCACCTGAAATTTTTGGCAGTGCAATAAAGGAGGGGAAAGTGGACACACAAGAAAAAATACAAAATGTGCCCTAGACACATCACTGCTTTCATGCCATCGAGAGATGTGCAGGACGACCAAGATATTCGCCAGTCTGGGGCCCGTTTTGTCGGAGAAATAAACCAGAAAAGTGCTGGTTTCCAGATGCAACCACACTGCGTTTGGAATGCTGATCAGAGTGAATGAAATTATGAACTAACTTCTGGAGCCACACTATCTGATAAAGGGGAAAAATTAGCAGTTGCCTTGGTACTGCACACGATGCAACTCATATTTATGCAATAGCTCTTGGACTTTCAATGAGTGGACATCTATCAACAAAATCGCATACTTCTCTTCAGTATAAAACTTTCGCTTCGAAAGTTAAAATGGCTATTGAAGAAAATCTTCCATTAAACATACATTTGGAGGCTAGAACAAGCGGAAAGATGAAAAAAGACTGTATAAAATCGTTGTTTGAGAATGTTGTTAATGGCGAGCTGTGTGTACTGCTTCGTGATTCTAGTACGCAACAATAGTAAATTATTTATTTGCGGGTGAAAACGTAGAACGCTAAAATCAACAAAACACGTACAGCCTTTGGATGTAAATTTCTTCTGGCGATATGATATATACGGAAGAAGGATAATACACTCTATAAGGACTGTTAAGTGACTAGGAAATGGAGTTTTCATAGTGAATACGAGTTGTGTGCTCCAGTGTATCAGCCTATGCTTCATTATTCCTGGCAAGCGGCTGAGTTCAATAACCCCGCACAAGTTGCTGAATTCGAGAATGTGATTCAAGTGTCATTTTATTTCGCAGCTCAAGAATGTGCTTCTTTTGCCAAAAGTCCCTATTGTAATGCTGCATATTGTCTCACTCATTTTGTTCATGAGCCTCATATCACATTTCTAAAGCCCGATAGTGATGAAAGTGCTATGTTAAGATACTAAATACAATTAGAACAATAAATTCCTATTTGGGCAAAAAGCTTTCCCTTGTTAGTACCATGGCATTCTTTGACGTTCTGCCATTCAATCTTCTTACTGTCAGCGTTTTCCACATATTTCTTTCGTCTTTGATTTTGCGGAGAACTTCCTCATTTCTTATCTCTGACCCTAGCATTCAGCACTCTTCTATATCACCACATTTCAAACGCTTCGATTATCTTATTTGCCGGGTTCCTCAGAGTTACAACTGACTTCCACTTTCACTGCCACCGAAGGTTTCTTTGGCGCTTCTGTCTGCTCAGTCTGCCCTTCGACTACAATTTCCTTTTAAATTTCTTCACATTTTCGTTGTAGCCATTTCGCTTTATTCTCCCTGCACTTCCTTTTCCTTTAATTCCCAACTGAGTGACGTTGCTGTTTTTCTGTCTTTATCTTAACATCTTCGTATTTCCTTCTTTTGTCGGGCTGTTGAAATATTTATTCTGTTTCCTTGACTCTTTTTGCAGCTAGCATCTTTGTAAGTATATTCGTCGGTCGAACTTCAGTGATAACCGGTTTTAAAGATTTTTATTCATCTTCAGCTAAACTGCCTAGAGTGGTATTCGTTATCACGATACCTACAGCCTCAGTTAACTTCAGTCGCACTATCATTATTGCACTTCTTAAAGCACTGAATCTTCCTGACGATTCTCCTATACTTCATCTTGCTCTTCATCATCATTAATTGTGATCTGACTATGTCTCAATGAATGCCTTACAATGCAGTATCTGATTTCTAAACCCATGTCTTAGCATGATGTAATTCAGCTAGTAGCTTCCTGCGCCTCCAGGCATTATTCGGGTATATCTCCTCCTCTTGTGATTCTTAAACAGTTGATTTGCTGTTACTAGATTAAGTATGTTGCTGTTAGCTATAAATACGAAAATTACTTCGCTTTTTCAGCGAACCAGGGCTGCAGCACAGCCATATCTTATTCAGAAATAGTTGGGGATTATCGTGGATCCGCTAAGCAACATCCATTAACCTATGAAAACAGGACACTGTGCTAAAGTATTTGACTTTTATGAAAGTGCCCTTGAATAGCAGCACGACACATAAATACTTTGTCAGGTGTGAGAGTACTAGAGTCCGATAGCCGGCGACTCAATTCTAACACAATTTCCATTTATGGTAATGGTGCATTTGTTTGGTTAATTGTCACCAAAAATGTATTCCTTGTGTGTATGACCTCAATATAGTTACTGCACAGTTTTATTGTTCAACTCCACCATGCATTTGTAAGATTCTCTTTCGTGAGAGGATACTTAGTTTTTTAATCGTTTTTCTGTAGTCCGTCTGTCAGGTGACAGCGAGCAATTTATACCTATACATGAATGATTCGTCATAATGCTACAATATTGTCGAAAACACTTAAGGTTTATTACGGTGGTTTAACTACCATATTTACATGGTTCAATTGTTATAAGGTAGAGAGCAAGTATCTGTTATTGTATCTGATAGTTAATATTATGTACAACAATTGTATTTTGAGGGTTAATTTGTCATAAGCCAAAGATTAGATTATTTATTACGTGATGTGATCAACATTACTGGCCGGTCTTGGTGGCCGAGCGGTTCTAGGAGCTACTGTCTGGAACCGCCCGACTGCTACGGTCGCAGGTTCGAATCCTGCCTCGGGCATGGATGTGTGTGATGTCCTTAGGTTAGTTAGGTTGAAGTAGTTCTAAGTTCTAGGGGACTGATGACGTCAATTATTAAGTCCCACAGTGCCCAGAGCCATTTGAACCATTTTGTATATTTCTACCTCAGTCTTTACATATTTCTGGTTCTGCCACAAGATTAATATTGTTGCAAAAGATTTTTAATGGTAAACTCACAGTGTGGTACAGCTCACTAGCATTGAATAGTAGGTCGCACACTGTGCATGATCACAAGAATTGTCAGATGCTAATTTTTTACTATTTATCGAGCTGTGTTTTAGAGGCACACTCATCTGGTGTATTCCTATCCTTAGATATATTAGATATTGTTCATTGTTTTATACACTGATGCTTATGTCTGCAAAATTGTTACACACCATACATCCAGTCTGTCATTTTGCGTATAACCTCATAAATTTTTTTGTCTTATGTACACCGACTTTATCATTTTTGTATGTGTATTTACGGATACTAAATTACACATTTGTTGCAATATACACTCCTGGAATTGGAAAAAAGAACACATTGACACCGGTGTGTCAGACCCACCATACTTGCTCCGGACACTGCGAGAGGGCTGTACAAGCAATGATCACACGCACGGCACAGCGGACACACCAGGAACCGCGGTGTTGGCCGTCGAATGGCGCTAGCTGCGCAGCATTTGTGCACCGCCGCCGTCAGTGTCAGCCAGTTTGCCGTGGCATACGGAGCTCCATCGCAGTCTTTAACACTGGTAGCATGCCGCGACAGCGTGGACGTGAACCGTATGTGCAGTTGACGGACTTTGAGCGAGGGCGTATAGTGGGCATGCGGGAGGCCGGGTGGACGTACCGCCGAATTGCTCAACACGTGTGGCGTGAGGTCTCCACAGTACATCGATGTTGTCGCCAGTGGTCGGCGGAAGGTGCACGTGCCCGTCGACCTGGGACCGGACCGCAGCGACGCACGGATGCACGCCAAGACCGTAGGATCCTACGCAGTGCCGTAGGGGACCGCACCGCCACTTCCCAGCAAATTAGGGACACTGTTGCTCCTGGGGTATCGGCGAGGACCATTCGCAACCGTCTCCATGAAGCTGGGCTACGGTCCCGCACACCGTTAGGCCGTCTTCCGCTCACGCCCCAACATCGTGCAGCCCGCCTCCAGTGGTGTCGCGACAGGCGTGAATGGAGGGACGAATGGAGACGTGTCGTCTTCAGCGATGAGAGTCGCTTCTGCCATGGTGCCAATGATGGTCGTATGCGTGTTTGGCGCCGTGCAGGTGAGCGCCACAATCAGGACTGCATACGACCGAGGCACACAGGGCCAACACCCGGCATCATGGTGTGGGGAGCGATCTCCTACACTGGCCGTACACCACTGGTGATCGTCGAGGGGACACTGAATAGTGCACGGTACATCCAAACCGTCATCGAACCCATTGTTCTACCATTCCTAGACCGGCAAGGGAACTTGCTGTTCCAACAGGACAATGCACGTCCGCATGTATCCCGTGCCACCCAACGTGCTCTAGAAGGTGTAAGTCAACTACCCTGTCCCCCATTGAGCATGTTTGGGACTGGATGAAGCGTCGTCTCACGCGGTCTGCACGTCCAGCACGAACGCTGGTCCAACTGAGGCGCCAGGTGGAAATGGCATGGCAAGCCGTTCCACAGGACTACATCCAGCATCTCTACGATCGTCTCCGTGGGAGAATAGCAGCCTGCATTGCTGCGAAAGGTGGATATACACTGTACTAGTGCCGACATTGTGCATGCTCTGTTGCCTGTGTCTATGTGCCTGTGGTTCTGTCAGTGTGATCATGTGATGTATCTGACCCCAGGAATGTGTCAATAAAGTTTCCCCTTCCTGGGACAATGAATTCACGGTGTTCTTATTTCAATTTCCAGGAGTGTATTACTGTATTGTACAGCTAGATGTTCACTCACTTTAGTTACTTTTTAATACATTTACGCCATCTTGCGATGAAAATCTTCTCTAATCTCCTTACATCACTTGAATATTTGTTAACTAATAAACTGGGTGATGTAACAGATATAATAGAATGTTATGTGTCACTCAAAACTAAATTATATCACTCAACTGTATCAGTACTTCTGTATTTCAGAACGTAAGATTTTCTTTAACACCGCATAAGACTGCCACTGGACGGTTTGTTTCCATAATTCGATGTCTACAATGAATTAGTTTGCACTCAGATGCCATCGAGTAATGTAGACTGCATACTTTGTACCCATGTTTGACAAATTCAGTTTCGTTTTACCTAAGAATGTCATAGATATTTTCATGAGATCTAGCTCTCTTCGTTCCTTTATGATGTGCATTTCATGCATTTTATCATTGTTTTTCACTGAGTGCTTGCTTCTTCCGTTAATACGAAGTACGTTTTATGCAACGGCACCAATATATTTTTCACATCTCTGAACAGTCCACACTAACTGCAAACTCCTAGAATCCTATCGTTTCCGATCTACTTTTCAGTCCTTATGTGCTAACACATTCCACCGCCTCTACACCTATACACCCTCCATATACTTGAGCCCCATCCCCCTCCCAGTCCATGAACTCCACCCCAACATTTACCTGTCTAACCACCTATAAGTTCACCCCACCCATTCCACCTCATCTAGACTTCGTCTCCCTCCCCTCCCCACATTTCCTTACCCCCTTTTCTCCCCATTTAAATTTATTTCCCCACCTCCTTTTCCCAACAACTATTAGCCTCACCAATTCCCCAGTCTATTCTGCACCCCTCTTGTGCGCCAACAGTCACTTCTGCTCCATCGCTGCTACGCCGAATCAAGGCGCGAATGAAACGGCCCGACCAAGAAACAGTTACCACATTCCCGCGGACAGGCAAACGAAAACTGAGGTGGGAATACCCCAACAAAATCACCGGTGAAGAAACTTATACACTTCACTCGAACTTGAAAAAACCCCTTATATACATACATACATAGTGTGGTCAGAAAATGTCTGAAACGCTTGTAGGGATGTTGCAGGGCGGGTTGTACTGAGATATGGTTGTCACGAAAAAAATTCGATACGTTGCTCCGTTTCCGAGTTATTTAGCCTTGAAGTTAGCCAATCAGATCGCCGCGCGCGTAAATTCAAGTTTCAGCTAACGAGACAAACCACTCGTTGGGCAACACCGCCCCTGGCAGGCCGCTTGAGTGTGAGCGCGCGACGCCCCGATTGGCTGATTTCTATGCTAAATAACTCGGAAACGGAGCAACGTATCGAATTTTTTCGTAACATTTATGCCTCAGAACAACCTGCCCTGTAACATCCCTATAAGCATTTTACACATTTTCTGACCACCCTGTATATAAACTAATTCTGTTACATAAAAACAGTACTCAACTTCTCACACTCCACAACAGCGCCGGGAAGACGTAGCACTTCATTATGCTCGTCAGAGCCAAGCTTTGCCAGTGGTTTCAACGGCCGATAAGAAGACATACGGTCCCAGGCGCTGATCTCCTGCACCCCGGCTTCGGAGCTTCATGAGCCACGTACATGCGGGTGAGGCAGACTTAGCCCCTGACAGCCAAGAGGTCGGCCAAAGCACGTGGCGAGCAGCTGACGACCCCAAACAACAGGGCCCCGCTCGCGCCACCACCTCTCTCGGTCACCGCCCAGTACGTACCCCTCGACCGTCACGCGACCTTACACTTGCTCCAACTCCCGCCAGAGGGCGGTAGCGATCCAAACAGCGTAGAAAGCATGGAGGTAAGAGTAAGGGGGAGATGGCGTTACGTATCCCAGCCGTACTACGTTTTGAAGCCATGGGGGCGTGGCTCGCTGCCATGACACTCTAACCAAAACATTGCCAGTCTGGTATAGCGCTGCGTGTATTACAGTCGCTAATTGCACCATATACGCATGTAACGTCATCAGATTGGTTGTTTCAAAGTTTTTGTTTAAATTAAAATCTCGTAAAGGCGAAATTCCGCATTTCTTCGGATTAAAAATAGTTTTTAATGTAATATTTCGAATAGCTAGCCTTCAATGTAAACGATGCAATTTTGTTAATTCAGTAATAAACGTGTATCACAAACTAAATAATAGAAACTGAAAACTAAGTTAGCTATACCCTCCCTCCAAAGCCCCATAAATACATCTTGTTTGTGATACGTACTGGAACATTTCAGTTACGTTACACTACTGGGAAACACTGTTCATTACCACCAATATTTACTGAAATACGGTACATAGAATGGCAAATCTACACAGTGTCCTGTTTAGGCCTATACTTTACGCCAGTTAATGTACTGTTAGCTTTTAATTTGGTACATGATGAAGACAAAATGAGTTACTCAACACTTCGATTATCGACGATACGTACGTATTATACTGAAACCTGAACTTGAAAACCAAGAATTTAATTATTTGAATTAACACACCTTTTGCAAATGTTTTGGGTGTGTAGGGAAAACTGATGGCACAGCATTTTCTCGGAGCCTTACTGTTGAAAGGGAAGTTCGGTCTATGTCCTCTTCTCGGAAATGCTGAGAACATATAGTGCTCCATTTAGACGCACGCCAATTCTTCCTCGTCACGGCATTCTCCCACAGAGCTTTCCGACTTTCATTTTTAGGAAATCTAAAATCATACAGGAGAAAAACACGCTATAGTACAAGTACCGATGTAGCACACGTTCATTCACAATGAAGTTGTAAAATCACACTTAACGAGACAACGTACACATGAAATGTTATTTCCTTCGATTTCGCATCACAATCAGAACGATTCGTACATCCGAACACCACACAAGTCACCATAATAGCGCAAAATCCTTCCAAAAGCGAGCGACAAGCCTATGCACACAAGCTTACAGCAGCAATGTTTTGGTCGGGTTGAGATGGCTACCCTCGGCTTCACATAGCTTCACAGCTGTGACGTCACAGCGTCTCCCTCTATTCTTACCTCCATGGTAGAAAGCCTGTATAGGGAGAAAGTGGCCAACCGGACGATACGGCGGCCATTTTTCTGCCAAACTGTGGGTGGAACTTTTGAATGGCCAGTAGTGGAGTAGTGGATTACACACTCACCGAATCAAAAGCACAAGACAACATGGCTAAATCATTCGTTAAATGCCTTTGTTTATAATAATAGTGTATTATAATAATTTTCACATAGCCAATTTACAGGTCTGTTTTCAAATTTAACTATGTATATTGCAAGTTGTTTTATATGTAGTAAAAAGCAAAATCGACTTACTTCGCACAGATAAGAGTACTTGGTTGGTTTCCACAAGCCTTCTGTTTGATTTATGTCAGCCCTGTTGACTGCGACTGCCCACTGCTTTCGTCTTTCTTCACTGGGTGGAAATGCTAACATGCGAAATCCACCTTCGCCTCTATGGGAACAACCATATGCAGCAAAACCTGGCATCGTTTTCGAACGTCTGCAGAACGAATTACAGATGTCAAAAACAATACTGCACAATTAATAATGTGTTTACCTCAAACATGTAGGCCCACCGACTTCATCACAAAACGAATCATTATTTCAACTCGTATTTTAGATCGCAAACGCTAATTTCGCACTAAAAACGATATACAACTAAATCGAACATGCATGCACAACGCATAACAAGTCTCTCAATAATTCAAATACCTTTTAATCGTTTCCAAAAGTCCTCTGAACTTCAATTCAACTCAAAAGCACGGCGGACATAGGAAGCGCGAGAGACGTTTGGCGACATTTTTCTGCCAAAGCTAATCAACCAATCACGGGCAACTTCACCTATGGCCACTCTCTCTGTATACAGAGAGAGTGGTTCTCTAAAACAGCGCGCCAAACCGAAAGTGCCACCGCAAACACTAGGCGCGAAGCGAAAGCCAGGTGCGCTTTTCGAAGAGCCGGACACAACTACGGCTCAATACCCTTCCATGTGTTTCTCTTGTAGAGCCTTTGAGAAAGACGTAAGATTGAAACACTTAAGACGGTATTAAATTAGTAAACAATGTGATCAAGACTAATACCTGTTTTTTAGTGTAACTGAATAGCTTGAGTGCCGGCCGCGGTGGCTGCGCGGTTCTAGCCGCTCTAGTCCGGAGCCGAGCTGCTGCTACGGTCGCAGGTTCGAATCCTGCCTCGGGCATGGGTGTGTGTGATGTCCTTCGGTTAGTTAGGTTTAAGTAGTTAAAAGTTCTAGGGGACTGATGACCACAGCAGTTGAGTCCCATAGTGGTCAGAACCAATAGCTTGAGTGAATGTGCGTTGTTTTGGAGGCACATCGGCAGTAGAGATGGGCAAACTCGTTCATCCTTTGGAACTAGTTCAACTGCTGATCGTTCGTTTTTGGAAACCGTTCGTTTTTACTCGTTCACCGTTCATTTGTGCTTGGTATATGGTTCTTATGAAAAACTGGAAACTAGTAGTATAGGTGACTGAAGGATGGAGGGCAGCAAGAGGGGGACTTGCCTCCCCCTGGAGTATAGAGGTTTTATTCATTACAAAATTCTTACACAGTTTCAGAAGTAATTTCTGTGACTCTGCAGAACCTCTCGTTTAGCCAACCGCAGTCTTGTGTGGTTGATTTCAGGGAAATAATATAGGGTGGCGCACCGAAAACCGGCCCCGAGTACAGACTGCTCGCCAATTACGGACGATGTGTTGCCCGTTACGAGCAGATACAACGAACAGACAAACATGAAATAATTAGGCAGTGAAGAAATAACAAGCTAATGCAAGCAACAATTGCGAAACAATCGATGACGACGTGTAGAGATCTGGAGAAGAGAACATGAAAATCTCACGCGACGCGCATGGGCCATAGCTCATGTAGTCTTGTAAACCTGTTGGTGGCTGTTTCCCAACTTAATAGACCACAAGTGTCTTGTATGAAATTCTTCGTTTAGACTTCCACTACATACCTAAGCTAAGTTGTAAACAATAATCGTTTACACCCTATATATACTTCACGTTCTCTCTGAGTTCGTAGGCGAAGTAGAGACTTTATGGAAGCATAAAATAAAATGTGGTTCTCTCACACTTGCGTCACATGCTTAGTAAAAATTAGGTTATGTTGCATTATTGAAGTTGATGCAGCAATAATAATAATAATTAAGTTCGCAGTAATAAAGTTTTTGGTTTGAAAGCTCCTTCTGAACAAATGTTTTTGAGATAATAAGTAAATACGATTTTATGGCAATCTATATCTTTTCAAATGGAGAGGCACCGCTTTTCCTACTGAGCCAAAATGAACCACAACCCACTTTTTTTTCCAAAGAAACCAACCTCGCAGGTAATGCAAATTGGAAACAACCAAACTTAACAATAATTAAAGCCTTCCTAAATGTAATGTTTTGTATAAGAAAGATACACGAGAATCGTTTTATATGAATTTTCTTACACTAAAAATTAAGGAAATTATTGAAAGTTAGCCGCTAAATCATGTCGATGAAACCAAAAAATATATGAATAACAAAAAAAAACTTACCTTGTTATAAGTGTGTCTTCTGCTGTACATCGATATAATGAAGTGATCTGATATGCCATTTTGTTACCTGAAAAGACGTACTTATTACGTACAACGTAATTTTTATGTAATTTGCGTAACTATAAAATACTTTTTCATTACCGGTCGTGAACGCTGAATAGCCAGAACCAAGTGCAAGAACTGTTTGGAACACATGCAAAATAGGCGAGCGCAGTGAATGAAACGGACAACTGGATACTGAACTAACTAGGAGCAGTCGGCAGTGGAACTGAGACAGGTGGTCATGCGAAGAACGACGAGTGCGGCCGAGGGAGACCGAGACGAGCAGGGGACCGAGGCTGGAACGAGAACTGCCGAAGTGACCGTCGCGACCGAAGTGAACTAGTGACCTATGAACCGATCGTTCTTCGTTCCCGGGAACTATAAGTAGACCGCCGCGACCGAAGTGAACTATGAACCGATCGTTCCTTCGAATTCGTTCCTCGGTCCTTTCGTTCATCTTGGTGAACCGTTCCTTTGCACCCGTTCGTTCGCGAACTACCCATCTGTAATCGGCAGCCGTGCAGTGGCAGTTGGCCGAGGAAGTACGAGGTGCATTCAAGTTCTGAGGCCTCCGATTTTTTTTCTAATTAACTACTCACCCGAACTCGATGAAACTGGCGTTACTTCTCGACGTAATCGCCCTGCAGATGTACACATTTTTCACAACGCTGACGCCATGATTCCATGGCAGCGGCGAAGGCTTCTTTAGGAGTCTGTTTTGACCACTGTGAAATCGCTAAGGCAATAGCAGCACGGCTGGTGAATGTGCGGCCACGGAGAGTGCTTCCATTGTTGGAAAAAGCCAAAAGTCATTAGGAGCCAGGTCAGGTGAGTAGGGAGCATGAGGAATCACTTCAAAGTTGTTATCACGAAGAAACTGTTGCGTAACGTTAGCTCGATGTGCGGGTGCGTTGTCTTGGTGAAACAGCACACGCACAGCCCTTCCCGGACGTTTTCGTTGCAGTGCAGGAAGGAATTTGTTTTTCAAAACATTTTCGTAGGATGCACCTGTTACCGTAGTGCCCTTTGGAACGCAATGGGTAAGGATTACGCCCTCGCTGTCCCAGAACATGGACACCATCATTTTTTCAGCACTGGCGGTTACCCGAAATTTTTTTGGTGGCGGTGAATCTGTGTGCTTCCATTGAGCTGACTGGCGCTTTGTTTCTGGATTGAAAAATGGCATCCACGTCTCATCCATTGTCACAACCGACGGAAAGAAAGTCCCAGTCATGCTGTCGTTGCGCGTCAACATTGCTCGGCAACATGCCACACGGGCAGCCATGTGGTCGTCTGTCAGCATTCGTGACACCCACCTGGATGACACTTTTCGCATTTTCAGGTCGTCATGCAGGATTGTGTGCACAGAACCCACAGAAATGCCAACTCTGGAGGCGATCTGTTCAACAGTCATTCGGCGATCCCCCAAAACAATTCTCTCCACTTTCTCGATCATGTCGTCAGACCGGCTTGTGCGAGCCCGAGGTTGTTTCGGTTTGTTGTCAAACGATGTTCTGCCTTCATTAAACTGTCGCACCCACGAACGCACTTTCGACACATCCATAACTCCATCACCACATGTCTCCTTCAACTGTCGATGAATTTCAATTGGTTTCACACCACGCAAATTCAGAAAACGAATGATTGCACGCTGTCAAGTAAGGAAAACGTCGCCATTTTAAGTATTTAAAACAGTTCTCACTCTCGCTGCTGGCGGTAAAATTCCATCTTCCGTACGGTGCTGCCATCTCTGGGACGTATTGACAATGAATGCGACCTCATTTTAAAACAATGCGCATGTTTCTATCTCTTTCCACTCCGGAGAAAAAAAATCGGAGGCCTTAGAACTTGAATGCACCTCGTACTGCGGCCACGTCCTGGGCCTATGTGCTCGCAGTGCGATGTAGCGCCGCTGGCGGTACCTCGGACGCGCGCAAACTGCTATCTGTTCTCGCCCCACGGCGCCCAGGCCACAGTGCGGTCGGTGCTAACAGCGCGCTGCCCGCTATAATTCCCAGGGGCAATGAGCCATATGCCTCCGGCCAGCAGCCAGTGGCAGGCGAGCGGCTGTTTCGCGGAGCTGCAACGCCTCCTGCTACAGCCGCGTGTGAGGTGACACACCAACCTCTGAGCGCATGCTCGCCCTTGCCCGCTATGGGCAGGGAAAAAGTGACTAGCTTGTACTTTGGTTGTGAATTTAAGAGAATACTTGTAAGTTATGCATTCTTCCTTTACTTCTTGGTAGAACAATTCCATATTTAAGGTTGAATTACAAGTACATTGTTTTTGTTCGACTGATCTTGGCGTATTTCAAATATGTCCTCTGTATAGTGAGATTTTCATTCTCCAGCGGAGTGTGCGCTGATGTGAAACTTCCTGGCAGTTTAAAACTGTGTGCCGGACCTAGACTCGAACTCGGGACTTTTGCCTTTCGCTGGCAAGTGCTCTACCACCTCAGCTACCCAAGCACGACTCACAACCCGTCCCTACAGCCTCAATTCTGCCAGTACCTCGTCTCCAACCTTCCAAACTTCCCCCAGGCTGTGACTAAGCCATGTCTCCGCAATATCCTTTCTTTCAGGAGCGCTAGTTCTGGAAGGTTCGCAGAAGAGCTTCTGTGAAATTTGGAAGGTAGGAGACGAAGTACTGGCAGAAGTGAGGCTGTTTGGGACGGGTCGTGAGTCGTGCTTGGGTAGCTCAGATGGCAGAGCACTTACCCGCGAAAGGCAAAGGTTCCGAGTTCGAGTCTCGGTCCGGCACACACTTTTCATCTGCCAGGAAGTTTCATGTCCTCCGTAGACCTACAGGGCGAAATGTATTAAAAAAGAAACAGAACTTTTGCTATATCAACTTTATTGTTTAATGTATAACATTTTAAGCACTGTCCCACTTCAAAATAGTCCCCTCTATTGGCAATACGCGATTTGCACCGTTTCTTCCAGTTCTGGAAAGCTCCCAGGAACACATTTTGTGGGATGACGGGCGTGTTTCTAGTCGCTTTGTTCTGTATCTCTTCTGTGGTTTGGAAGCAACGTCCTTTCATCGCGTTTTTCAGTTTCGGAAACAGGTAAAAGTCTGTTGCGGCTAGGTTTGGAGAATACGGTGGATGGGGCACAACGGGAATGTGGTGTTAGATAGCTGCAGACAAGGAGTGTGGCATGAGCTGGCTCATTGTCATGATCTCTCATCCAACTCTGTTTTTCCCACAATTCAGGCCTCTTCCTTCGCACGCTATCCCTCATGCGCACTAGGATTCACTGGTAGAGGTCCTTGTTTACCTTCTGACCACGTGGTACAAATTTGTGGTGGATAATGCCTTTGTAGTCAACCACCTTCGCCTTGATCTTTGACGGATTCATGCGGGCTTTCTTCGGGGACCCTTTGTCAGCCCACCGCCGCGACTGCATCTTCGTTTCAGCTTCATAGCCCTATACCCACATCGCATCGCCTGTTTTTAAGAAATTTGTCATTGTCATTAACAGTGGCAAGCACTCCCTCGCACATTTCAAAACGCGTCTGTTTCAAATCTTCACTAATACGACGCATCTCAAGTTTTTCACTCACAATTTGATGGAGTGATCGTATGCTGATCCCCACCTCCACAGCAACTTCTCGAACAGATAAACGACGATTTCCGCGTATCACAGCAAGAACGCTATCCACATGGCCATCATCTGTTGATTTGGAAGGACGCCCAAACTTGGAATCCTCACAGACCGACATTCTGCTCTGTTGAAAACGTTTAAGCCGCTCGTAGGGCTGCGTGCGCCTCATACAGCTCTCCCCGTACGCTTGACTAAACATCTGAAAGGTCTCTGTGAAAGTTTTGCCAAGTTTCTTGCAGAATTTCACACACACACGATGTTGACATAAAAGTTTTCTGGGTTTGGTACCGCGTCATAATGTAAAAAAACTACTGCTGCTATAGAAAAGCCAACGTTTCGGCCACGATTGCAGCGGCCTTCTTCTGGGTCTGATAGTCACTATCAGACCCAGAAGAAGGCCGCTGCAATCGTGGCCGAAACGTTGGCTTTTCTATAGCAGCAGTAGTTTTTTTTACATTATGACGCGGTACCAAACCCAGAAAACTTTTATGTCGACTGACTCTGGCCGCGGAAGCCTACGCAATTATACACACGATGTTCTTCAAGCTCCTTCACTGCACTAATCCGACGAGCAGGCTGTATACGTGCTTACTTCAGCGGCTGTGGTTCGCTTGTTAATTGTCCAACCTACACGAGACAATTGGCCGTTTGTTGTTTAACCTGCCGCTGGGTACTCTCGGTAGCCAAATGGTTCAAAATGGTTCAAATGTCTCTGAGCACTATGGGACTTAACAGCTATGGTCATCAGTCCCCTAGAACTTAGAACTACTTAAACCTAACTAACCTAAGGACAACACACAACACCCAGTCATCACGAGGCAGAGAAAATCGGTAGGCACAAGGTGCTCTCTCTGCTGACCAAAAATGGTTCAAGTGGCTCTGAGCACTATGGGACTTAACATCTGAGGTCATCAGTCCCCTAGACTTAGAACTACTTAAACCTAGCGAACCTAAGGACATCACACACATCCATGCCCGAGGCAGGATTCGAACCTGCGACCGTAGCAGCAGCGCGGTCCCGGACTGAAGCTCCTAGAACCGCTCGGTCACAGCGGCAGGCTTCTCTGCTGATCGGCGGGCTATTTCAAATGTTCGGTTTCCTTTTGAACACTTTTCTTGTATATGAAACCGAATTGACCCTTGTTAATGAACAAAATGACGATTAGTTTTGCTTTAGAAAAGGTAAAGACACCAGAGAGACAGTATTGGCATTGCGGTTGATAATGACAGCAAGAATGAAGAAAAATTAGGACACGTTCATACGATTTTCCGACCTGAAAAAAAGAGATAGACAATGTAAAATGGTCCAAATTGTTTCAAATTCTGACAAAAATAGGAATAAGCTGAAGGAAGAAACACGCAATACACAATATGCACAAGCACCATGAGGGAACAGCAAGAGCGGAAGACCAAGAACTAAGTGCTCAGATTAAAAACTGTGTAAGTGATGTAGTATTTCGCTACTACTGTTCAACCTTATGGGTCCATATTCAGCGTCTGAAATCGTCTGAAAGGAACAAAGCCAAGTATCATAAGTTAAGATACAATCCCCTTGCATAGAGTATTGTGCATCACATGTTTTGTAACGCTGAAATTGCGCTTTACACAGAGTGCAATACGAAGCACAATAAATAATTAAGCAACACAATAACACAGGTTAAATAAGCCTTTCACCTTGAATTTTAGTCCCATTCATGAACCATTTTATTATTTTCGTCATCGCTTCTACGACGTGTAGATTCAACAGCGTCTCTGCTTCCACAATTATTGTTCCCTGTTAGCTCTTGTACATATTGTATATTAAGCGTTTTTTCCTCTAGCTTACCCCTATTTTACTCAGAATTTCGAACATACAGGACCATTTTACATTGTCGAGCTCTCTTTCGAGGACGACAAATTTTATGGACGTGTCTTGATTCTTCTTTAGTCTTATTTCCATCATCAACTCCAACGTCAGAACTGCCCCTCTGGTGCCTTTTCCTTTCCTAATCGTCATCTTGTCCATAAAAAATTGTCAATTCGAATCAGTCTTTCACACACACACACACACACACACACACACATACACACACACATTTCATTTCGCCTTGTAAATCTACGTATGTCACATACGAGGTGCGACAATAAAGTAATGAGACTGATGTGAAGAAAAAAGTTTGCTTACCGTTTTAGTCAATTTCAGTGTTGTCTCCTTCAAAGTAGTTCGCTTCTTATTGCACATTCTTTTTTCAGCGATTCTGCCATTGACGGTAAAATTTCTGGAACTCATGTTCTGTAATATCCTCAAAGACCCTAGTCACAGCTTTTTGGACATCTTGTGTTATTTGAAAATGGTGTGCCTTGACCGCCGTTTTGACTCTTGGAAATAGAAAAAAGTCGCACAGAACGATATGTGGTGAATAAGGTGGCTGTGGTAGTACTTAAATTTGTTTTGAGGTTAAAAATTGCTGTACTGACAGAGCAGTGTGGGATGGCACATTATCAAGATGCAGAATACATTTATCAGCAATGTTGGCACGGACACGAAGAACTCTTTTACGAAGTCTTTCTACAATTTATTTGTAGCAATATTGGTTAACTGTTTGTCCAGGAGGCAGCCACTCTTTATGAACAATTCCCTTGGAATCAAAGAAGCCCACAAGTACGCATTTCACTTTTGACTTCGACATGCGAACTTCTTTTTGGTGTATGTGATCCCTTTGAGCAACATTGCGAACTTTGGCGTTTTATCTTTATATGGTACTGAAAAAAACAACTTTCATCACCAGTAATAACACGGCTCAACAATTCTGGATTGATTTCCGTTTGCTCTAACAGATCGGATGCCACATTTTTCCGTGTTTCTCGCTGTTGTGGTCTGCGATTTTTGGCGACCATTTTTGCACAAATCTTCCTGATACCAATATCTTCAGTTATTATCAGACGAACCGTTTCTCGATTGATGTTCAGTTCTTCTGCAATAATTTTCAGGGATAATCTTCGGTCAGACAGTACTAGTTCACGCATCTTGGTCAAGTTGACATCCGTCCGTGAGGTTGATGGTCGTCCACTGTGGTCTTCATCTTCAACATTCGTTCTGCCTTCACTAAACATTTTATGCCAACAAAAAACTTGAGCTCTTGACATAACCTCCTCTCCAAAAGCGTTCTGAAGCTTACCTTGAGTTGTCGTCGCGTTTTCACCCAGTTAAACGCAAATAGAAATGGCATACCGTTGCGCAATATTATGCGGTTACATTTCCGTAGCGAGAGACACAAAATCGTGTTAACTTATTGCAGCACAACTCACGAATGAGTCCGCCGCTCGTGGTCTCGCGGTAGCGTTCTCGCTTCCCGAGCACGGGGTCCCGGGTTCGATTCTCGGCGGGGTCAGGGATTTTCACCTGCCTCGAGATGACTGGGTGTTTGTGTTGTCCTCATCATTTCATCATCATCCAGGAAAGTGGCGAAATTGGACTGAGCAAAGGTTGGGAAATTGTACGGGCGCTGATAACCACGCAGTTGAGCGCCCCGCAAACCAAACATCATCATCATCAACTCACGAATGAGCACTTGCATCGATTTGTCGCTTGGACTAGAAGCAGCTTATAGACCAAGGTCAAAGATATTGTGCCTACGCAAGCGTGCAGGGTTGCCACATCTTGCAAAAAAAAAAATCAGTCTCATTACTTTACTGTCGCACCTCGTATGTGCTATTCAAACGGCGGAAGCGACCGAGAAACTTGGCTGCAAGGCTTGTGATGCTCTGAAGTCGCCGTACTAAAAGATGCCGGCGCTGTCATCTGCAGCGAGCGCCGTGTAGAAACACAGACGTCTGTGGTGGGGTCTGCCAAGCCGACCGCAGCAGCCGGATGAGATACAAGAAAAACAGGCTGCGGCCGCACTGCGGTGACGACGTCCTGTCTCATTGCCGCGGATTATGAAAATTAATCCTGCGTCGCTTCTGTGTCGTGTCTGAGGCGTCCCGCGGTATCTTGGCCGCAGCGTGGAGGCAAGTTGTTCTGGTGGTGCTTTTCTACGTGACGTGCAGTGCTGAGGCGGACGTGGTAGACGAAAGGTAGAGAGGTAGAGAGAGAGAGAGAGAGAGAGAGAGAGAGAGGGAGAGAGAAGGGTAGAGAGAATAATGGAGGAGCGACACTGTCAGAAAGAGAAGACCACTGTTGCACACCGTAGCAGCTGTGTTCACTACGGTTAATAATATTAAGCAGGACCCAGGGGCACTGCGTGGCTGTTGTTTTCCATCCCTCCAGTCGTTTCAAGTTTTCCATAACCTGTTACGCCCTTTCTCTCTCTCGTAGCAACACACTCACACACACACACACACACACACACACACACAAACACACACATACACAAATTACAGCGTACATCGTGCCACTTGATTTTCTTTCTACCAGTGTTCCGTTTAAATGAAACATAGCATAGTATAATTAGATATAGCGCTTCCTACAACGTTGCAGGACGCAAGTGAATGTAATAACACTGGCTGTATTACAAATATTATTCCGTGTTTACAGTTGATACTGGAAACAATATTTCCAAAAGCACCATTACCGTTTTCATTGGTAACAGTGACAGCCCTGCTATTACACAAACGAATTTATGCAGCAGAGAACCAATGGATTGAAACGTGATGCTAAGGACGGATTTCAGTTTTATAATCGTTCTGTCCACTGTGGATGACGAACAGAAACTGTGATTTAAATTGGTAGCTCATGGAGGTGTAATATATAACCAGCAGCTTCATGGTTTTGGTACCATTTATTCCATCCAATGCACGGTTATCATGAGATGAAGCAGTCGCAGGAACTTTTAATCATGGTCCAGGTGAAGCTATATGCTAGTGTTGATAGTAGAAATAATGGAAATTAAGTAAGTAATCTTTTACATAACGATCATTTTGTTTTCTAAACCTTTCGCTACTCTAACTAAACTCCCGTTATACCAGCCAACACCACGACTCTACCGTGAACCGCTCGACCGCTGCGGTCGCAGGTTCGAATCCTGCCTCGGGCGTGGATGTGTATGATGTCCTTAGATTAGTTAGATTTACGTAGTTCTAAGTTCTAGGGGACTGATGACCTCAGAAGTTAAGTCCCATAGTGCTCAGAGCCATTTGAACCATTTTTGACTCTACCGTACAACTTCACTTCGCCCACAATATAGCTTTGCTGTAACTCCTCCATCTGATGATCAGCCTGCAGTAGCTCGAAATGTGGTTAATGGTACATTAAGAGTTATCACACTCAAAAAGCGATTGGATGCATATTGTACCTACGTAAATCTTCAGTTATATACAGTTTCTCATCCTTCAAAATTTTCAATTGTTGTTGATTTCTCTCACACGACGTATGTTGAATTTTTAATCCTGGAAGTTTAAGATAAATAAACCGAATTCGTGAACATAGCTCAAATTATAATGATTCACATAGTTTTGATAAAGAGTTTTTCATTAAGAAATCCAAATCCCTTTTGAGCTACAAGTTGCTTCCCAAATGGAGTCCTTTTTATCGCCTCTTTTCAGTTTCACTTATGAAAGAAATTTGAGATAAAAAGCTTGGTTTACAACTGGTTACAAAATACAGCCAGTGCTTAAAACATTGCTAACACTGGGTTTTTGGGCATTGAGTTGTGTGTAAGAAAGATTTCCGTTCCTCACATTTCATCTGCAACCATGAGAGACACTTGCAGCTTCTTTAAAGACGTATTTACATAATATTCAAGTTTAATTTCAAATGATTTATACAAACAAAACTGCAGTAGCTTCCACAGACCGATCTAAATCTATATTGTATTAACTAGTCAGTCCACTAGTGGATCCTCGTCAATATATTGATTCCTAGCACAGGAGGTACGCATAAAATATCATCCGAAATTGTGCTAAATGCATTCTCTGAAAATTATTTCGAGCAGTTAGTTCATGAGCCCACGCGAATAGTAAACGGTTGTGAAAACGCACTTTACCTCTTAGCAACAAACAATCCTGAGTTAATAACGAGCATCAAAACCGATTCAGGGATTAGTGAACACAAGGTTGTTGTAGCGAGATTAAATTTTGTAATCCCCAAATACTCGAAAAATATACCGATTCAAAAAAGCAGATAAAAATTCACTTGACGCTTTCCTGAGAGGCAATCTCCACTCATTCCAAATTAATAATATAAGTGTAGACCAGATGTGGCTTAAATTCAAAGAAATAGTATCGGCAGCAATTGAGAGATTTATACCAAATAAAATAACAAACGACGGAGTTGATCCTCTCGTTGGTACACAAAACGGGTTAGAACACTGTTGCAGAAACTACGAAACAAACATGCCAAATTTAAACAGAAGCAAAATCCCCAAGATTGACAATGTTTTATTATCGCCGACATCAATGCGAGATGCTTATAACAGTTTCCACGACGAAACTTTTTCTCGAAACCTGGCAGAAAATCCAAAGAGAATCTGGTCGTATGTCAATGGAGATAGTATAGAAGACAGTGCTGCCAAAGCAGAGTTACTAAACACAGCCTTCCGAAATGCCTTCACAAAAGAAGACGAAGTAAATATTCCAGAACTCGAATCGAGAACAGCTGCCACCATGAGTAACGTAGGAGTGAGTATTCTCGGAGTAGTGAAGCAACTTAGTAAGAGCAAGTTTTTTGGTCCAGACTGTATAACAATTAGGTTCCTTTCGGACTATGCTGATGCATTAGCTCCATGTTTGACAATCATACAACCGTCGCTCGACGAAAGATTAGTGCCCAAAGACTGGAAATATGCACAGGTCACACCAATATTAAAAAAAGGTAGTAGGAGAAACCCACTAAATTACAGGCCCATATCGTTAACGTCGATATGCATCAGGATTTTGGAACATATATTGTGTTAGAACATTATGAATTACCTCGAAGAAAACGGTCTATTTACACACAGTCATCATGGGTTTAGAAAACATCGTTCCTGTGAAACACAACTAGTGTTGAGTGCTATTGACAAGGGATTTCGTATCGATTCCGTATTTCTGGATTTCCGGAAGGCTTTTGACACTGTACCACACAAGCAGCTCGTAGTGAAATTGCATGCTTATGGAATATCGTCTCAGTTATGTGACTGGATTTGTTATTTCCTGTCAGAGAGGTCACAGTTCGTAGTAATTGACGGAAAGTCATCGAGTACAACAGAAGTGATTCCTGGCGTTCCCCAAGGTAGTGTTGTAGGCCCTTTGCTGTTCCTTATCTATATAAACGATTTGGGAGACAATCTGAGCATCCGTCTTCGGTTGTTTGCAGATGACGCTGCCGTTTAGAGACTAATAAAGTCATCAGAAGATCAAAACAAATTGCAAAACGATTTATAAAAGATAGCTGAATGATGCGAAAATTGGCAGTTGACCCTAAATAACGAAAAATGTGAGGTCATCCACATGAGTGCTAAAAGGGACTCGTTAAATTTCGGTTACGCGATAAATCAGTCTAATCTAAAAGCCGTAAATTCAACTAAATACCTATGTATTACAATTCCGAACAACTTAAATTGGAAAGAACACATAGTAAATATTGTGGGGAAGGCTAACCAAAGGCTGCGTTTTATTGGCAGGCCCCCAGAAAATGTAACAGGCCTACTAAGGAGACTGCCTACACTACGCTTGTCCGTCCTCTTTTTAGAATACTGCTGCGCGGTGTGGGATCGTTACCAGATAGGACTGACGGAGTACATCGAAAAAGTTCAAAGAAAGGCAGCACGTTTTGAATTATCGCGAAATATGGGAGAGCATGTCACACAAATGATACAGGATTTGGTCTGGACGTCGTTAAAAGGAAGGTGTTTTTCGTTGCGACGGAATCTTCTCACGAAATTCCAATCACAAACTTTCTCCTCCGAATGCGAAAATATTTTGTTGACACCGACCTACATAGATGGAACGATCACCACTATAAAATAAGCGAAATCAGAGCTAGTACGGAAAGATATATGTGTTCATTCTTTCCGCACGCTATACGAGATTGGAATAATAGAGAATCGTGAAGGTGGTTCGATGAATGCTCTGCCAGACACTTTAATGTGATTTGCAGAGTATCCATGTAGATGTAGATGTCTAATACGAAAAGCGGACAATAAGTATTTGTGGTGTCACTTCTAAAATTTATTTACTGAAGTGTTTATTTTGTTTATTGATGTCATGAGGTAATATGACTACTTGTATATCTTTTCTTATTTTTAAATGGTTATTAGCATTGACGTGGTGGCTGTCATGTCTTTCAGTGCTAATGAAAATGTTCTGGATCGCCGTTTCGACCCCAGCTACTGCATCAAATTTGAACAAAAATCATCATCAGTGGCGGCCTAAGACTTTCAGCATGAGGAGTCATCCTGCCGACAACCTTGTGAAAGATTGCGGAGAAACTGAAGTGGTTCAGAGCACGCTCTAGCTATTTGGATGGGAAACTGTTCCTAAAAAACTGAAGAATCAGCAATGATTAACGACATGAGAATGTAGAAGGCAATGGGAAACACTGAGCTTCATAACCTCTACGTAGACTACAAGCAGGACTTTGATAGTCTTGATAGAGCACAAATGCTAAATGATTTGCTGCTACTTGGTATACCATCGAGGTATGTCTCAGTTATTCAACAAACATTGGCTGGTTCCAAGGCTGCAGTGTGATTGTATGGAGGACTGAACAAGTGGTTTAGCATTAGTAAATGTGTCGGACAAAGGGACGCCCTCTCTACAATGCTTTTCAATCTGACTCTTGAAGCAGCCATACGGAAGCTTCAGATAACTGCTTACACAGGCACGAAGTCCACTCAGACATGCGCATATGCTAATGACGTAGCAATTATTAGTGGAAGAAGGGTATCACTAGAGAGGACAATTGCAAGCTGAAAGAAGCCACAGAACCTAGAGGCATTTCTATAAGTGAAACAGAGACTGAGTACATTAACTTCACCAGGAAGGAAAGTAATAGTTTGGATAGACTTTCAGCAGGCGATTTCAATTTTGAACCTGTGCAGATCTTTGACTATTTGGGCTCTAATAATAACAGCACAAATTCCATGTCAGCTGAAACGAAACTGTGCACCTAAGTGGTTCATATGTTCAAATGTGTGTGAAATCTGATGGGACTTAAATGCAAAGGTCATCAGTACCTAAGCTTACACACTACTTAACCTAAATTATCCTAAGGACAAACACACACACCGATGCCTGAGGGAGGACTCGAACCTCCGCCGGGACCAGCCGCACAGTCCATGACTGCAGCACCTAAGACCGCTTGGCCAATCCCGCGCGGTAATAGATGCTTCCATAATAGATGCTTCCACACGTTTAAGAAATTGTTGTTCTCAGGCTTATTGAATAGGCAGCTGAAGCTGCAACATTATAAGGTTATGATCAGGTCAGTTGCAACCTAAGGATGCGAAACGTGGAGTCTAACGAGAGCGTTGATGAGCTGCAACTCAGGATATTTGAACGTACAATGCTGTGCAGGATCTTTGGGGCAGTTCAGGATAACAATGATATCTGGAGATCTAGGACGAATGATGAGATGGACCGCCTCATACAAGAACTTGACATCGTAAGAATTATACAAAAGTAGAAGAAAAGCCTGGCTTGGACATGTCCTCAGGATGGATACTGGAAGAACAACTAAGAGGATTTTTGAATGGAGGCCAACCGGAGGAAGATATAGGGAAACGGCACGAAAACGGTGGATAGATGATGTGGAGGAAGGTATAAAATCCCTCGAAGTCCGAGGATGGCTGGAGAGGGCAGAATGGAGGAAACTTCTTGTTGAGGCTAGCATCCACACAGGGCTGTAATCCCGTGGCAAGAAGAAGAACAATGGGAACCACTGAATTAAACACAATGTGCATCCCTTTTGGTACCTGCAACTGAAAACGTTTCATGAATCAGGATTAGTCCCCCACCCAGAGCTCCAGGGGAGGTCTGTCGAGGGCGATGTAACCACGACAAAACGATTTAGTACCAGACGAAAGGGAAACATTCCACGAATCGGAACTTGTAATGGGAGAAATATCAATGGATTAGAAAAGCCAAAAAATCTTAAAAGGGTTTGGTGATGATCAAGGAAGTGATATGAGAAGAAAATAAGGATTTATTGCCGGATGAAGAGATCAAGAAATGGTGGCACGGCAGTGAAATTCGTTTTGAATTGGAAAATAGGTCAGAGAGTAGTTACTGCAGACGGTTCAGTGATACGATTATTCACATCACAATCGACGACAAACCAATAGCAATAAATCAACTACATACCGAATTCACAAGTAGAAGATGAAGAGATGCAACGAACAAATGAGTGCACTGAACTGATAACGCAGTACTTAAAAGGAGATGAATCTCTGATAATTGTGGGAAAGTCGAAATCCGTTATAGCGGAAGAAACTGAAGACAGTGTTAAGTGAGAATATGGATTCGGTAGCAGAAATGAGAGAGTAGAAAGACTAGTAGAAATTTGCAGAAACGTCCGCTGGTGATGGTGAAAACACTGTTCGACAACAGGAACAGGAGAAAGTACCCTAGTAAATGGCCTGCGGACACAAGAAGATAACAACTGCATTGGTGAGACAGAGATTCTGAAATCAACTACTGGATCGCAAGGCGTATCTAGGAGCAGATATAGCCTCACATTGGAGTTACTTACGCTGCCCAACAAAATTAAATGATAACTTTCCTGAAAGCCCACAATTGTGTCCCATTTCGAGACATAAGTTTGAAATTTGGTTCGAAGGTGCCTACAACCTTCGTCTCTAATGAGGGCTTAATGGTGCTTCGAACAGCAAGGTGTCGGCAAACGCGAGAAAAAGACCAGAGCCCAGAAGTTAATGTGAAATGGGTTAATGATGTCACATTGGCATCAAGCTTCACCCCAACATCGCCCATCGCCACCGTGGGGCATGCCACACGATGAGGAGGTCGTCATACTCCCTCTTACCAACATATTACCCCTTGTTTCCCCGCCAATGCGGTGAAATCACACGGGTTTCCTATGAGTGACCAAAGGAAACAATTCAGACACACTGCAGCTTGGAATAGACACTAAGAGGCCTCACAGTTTGTCATAAAGGCTGTCAATGATACGATTTGTCAGTAAAACCACCTTTTGCATTGGAGCGTTGATAACCACGCATTCCACACTCTAAAACGACAGTTCGCAGTTCGAAGAGCAACAGGATGACTTTCTTGACAAAGTTCGACAGTGCTGCCACCTGGTGATCATTTCAATGCTCCTGTCGCAACGGTTGGCTGCAACAGCATTGAAAGTGTTCTGTTCCCTTTGTAATGTACGAGGGCAGTTCAATAAGTAATGCAACACTTTTTTTTTCTCGGCCAATTTTGGTTGAAGAAACCGGAAATTTCTTGTGGAATATTTTCAAACATTCCCGCTTCCTCTCGTATAGTTTCATTGACTTCCGACAGGTGGCAGCGCTGTACGGAGCTGTTAAAATGGCGTCTGTAACGGATGTGCGTTGCAAACAACGGGCAGTGATCGAGTTTCTTTTGGCGGAAAACCAGGGCATCTCAGATACTCATAGGCGCTTGCAGAATGTCTACGGTGATCTGGCAGTTGACAAAAGCACGGTGAGTCGTTGGGTAAAACGTGTGTCATCATCGCCGCAAGGTCAAGCAAGACTGTCTGATCTCCCGCGTGCGGGCCGGCCGTGCACAGCTGTGACTCCTGCAATGGCGGAGCGTGCGAACACACTCGTTCGAGATGATCGACGGATCACCATCAAACAACTCAGTGCTCAACTTGACATCTTTGTTGGTAGTGCTGCCACAATTGTTCACCAGTTGGGATATTCAAAGGTTTGTTCCCGCTGGGTCCCTCGTTGTCTAACACCATAAATTGCAAAGGAGAACCATCTGTGCGGAATTGCTTACTCGTCATGTGGCTGAGGGTGACAATTTCTTGTCAAAGATTGTTACAGGCGATGAAACATGGGTTCATCACTTCGAACCTGAAACAAAACGGCAATCAATGGAGTGGCGCCACACCCACTCCCCTACCAAGAAAAAGTTTAAAGCCATACCCTCAGCCGGTAAAGTCATGGTTACAGTCTTCTGGGACGCTGAAGGGGTTATTCTATTCGATGTCCTTCCCCATGGTCAAACGATCAACTCTGAAGTGTATTGTGCTACTCTTCAGAAATTGAAGAAACGACTTCAGCGTGTTCGTAGGCACAAAAATCTGAACGAACTTCTCCTTCTTCATGACAACGCAAGACCTCACACAAGTCTTCGCACCCAAGAGGAGCTCACAAAACTTCAGTGGACTGTTCTTCCTCATGCACCCTACAGCCCCGATCTCGCACCGTCGGATTTCCATATGTTTGGCCCAGTGAAGGACGCGATCCGTGGGAGGCACTACGCGGATGATGAAGAAGTTATTGATGCAGTACGACGTTGGCTCCGACATCGACCAGTGGAATGGTACCGTGCAGGCATACAGGCCCTCATTTCAAGGTGGCGTAAGGCCGTAGCATTGAATGGAGATTACGTTGAAAAATAGTGTTGTGTAGCTAAAAGATTGGGGAATAACCTGGTGTATATCAATGCTGAATAAAACAACCCGTGTTTCAGAAAAAAAAGTGTTGCATTACTTATTGAACTGTCCTCGTAATGAGACCACAATTTCTGCTCCGTTATACAGGACAGAGCTATTAGGGACTGTTCAAAACTACTCGAGGAAACCTGAAAGTGATCCGAAGTAGCAAAGAGGTTTTAAGTTTTTTCAGCGTTTCTGTTTCTCGCCCTCGTGTGGTGTGATCAAAGTGGACGGGGGGTGGGGGGTGGAGGGTTTACTACATTATCATGTGCGTGCATCAAACGGTAAAGGGTTTCTCTAAGACTCGAATTCAGCGGTGGTCTCAGTGTCAGGACGTTGGACGTTGCTTGAGCATTATAAAAATGTATCTGTTGGAATCTTCGATACTAGTTCAGTCTTGTGGCTGCTCTGGTGCTTGAAGGTAGGCACACCGCACCTAAGGGATGCCAAAGCGGTTGCTAAATCCTCAGGCGTTGGCGTAAGCATGAGGCTCAATCGGTGTGGAAGTTTCTCAAAGGTACATTCTGAACATGTCCCATAAAACTGCGGGGTAACACCGAGGGTGTTGCCGAAATAGTGGCCTTAGAGAGCCCCTTTGCGATTTTATTCACGCCCCCCCCCCTCCTGTGATCACGCCACAGGAGTGTGTGAAACAAGAACACTGCTTTGGATCACGTTAACATTTCTTCGAATGGTTGTGAGAGGTCCCTAATGATCCAATCCTGTACACCAGAGCAAAAACTGCGCTCGCACTAAACTCCAAGGGGTCAGATCATGTTCAGTGAGATTGCAGCCGCACAACATTCTTAGTGCTGGGGGTGACAGTAGTGTCGAATTTTGTCAAGAGTTGTAGGACAAAGTTCATTCTATGCCACATTGTTAGTGCAGATTTCATACATTCAGGGAAAGACTTGATTCATTTTGATGCTATCTCCCTCATACCTATTGTTCTGCTAAGTGGTTTATGAGTCTATCAGGGTTGATTTATGACCTGCTGGGGATAATACATCTGAGAAACACCCACCCCTCACCTCCCCCTCCTCCTCAGCCTCCCATCTGGAAACCAAATACAAATTCAGGCATGAGTAATTCGAATAACTGCCTCCAACTCTTTCAGTTTGATTGACTAATTAATTAGATTGATCAATTCATTAACTCCCCTCAGACCCCTACTCACCCCTTCCTTCCCCCACCTAGACACTGGCGGTAAAATTGCAATATTGGAATATTGTTTAAACAATTTCCCATATATAATGCAAATCTGTGGAATATTGTTTATTTAAACAAATTGTGAGTTACAAGGTAGTCTTTGAAATATAGTTTATTTATTTAAAGAATTTGTTAGGAAAATGATTGCAGTGTGTGCAATATTGTTTATTCAAACAATTTGTGGGATACACAACAGTGTGTGGAATATTTAAACAGTTGGCTCGTTTTTCCGATCACAAAAGGGATACCATCGACATAAAACACTCACCAGATGTAATTACAATGCAGCCAGTTTTTTCTGTGAGAAAAACATTTGTGCTGCATTTGCAATGAAAGAGCAAAGGCGTCATGCGACCATTTTAGTAGCTGTATATCCAGTAGGACTGTGAGATGTGCATGCACATTCGAACTGCTGTTTGGGTCTTGCCACCTTATCTATGCACTGGGCTCATGCCACTGCTGCAGCCAGCAAACCGCACTAATGCTCCTGAACAAAGCATCAGGTGGTAGGAGCTATTTGATATTGATTCCTGAGAAATTCTCAATGAAGCACATGCTCTCCCTCCCTCCTTCTCTCTCTCAAGTAGATGCACCCTGTTTGTGTGAACCCATGCATTCAAAAACACGCCTCCCCCCACCCCTCCACCCTTTACATCCCCCTACCCTGCCCTGGGTTGGTAGTCGCTACATCAATGTGTTCTCACAATTTCACTGTTATGGTAATCTGGAGCAGTATTCCACTTTTTCCCTCATTCCTCCTATTAGTGGATACTGACACAGTTAGGTCATTTGGTAGGAAGTCCGTTGCACTGGAGGTAGGTGAAATTTAAAATATCGGTTCAGTTGCACACTATGTCCTGAGACAGTTTGTGCAAAGGACTGAACAGATGCGTGCTTGCTCACAATTGGAAACAATACATTGATCATTCAGGAATTTGACATTGCCACTGGGTATTTAAAGCACTATATAATCCCTAAATTGTTTTTCTCAGCTACACCAGGACGAAAATGAGGAGGAGGAGGAGGAGGAGGAGGAGGAGGAGCAAGAGGAAGGATCTGCCATTTAATAGGATAGTAACAACAACATATACCACTCTTCCCTTTCTGCTGCATGACGGTCTTCACTGTGATGCATCGAGAAGCACTAAACATGACATGCTTCGCACTTCGATGTGAAAGTAGTAGGGAGTTGGGGTTATGGGTGTAATTTTGTTATAAAATTGATATGAAAATTAATTAAATTGTCCCCCCCCCCCATGGATGACATCGTATGTTTTTCTCAGGCTGCACATAGGCCCCAAACCCTCTTCCCCACTCTCCACCCTCTCCCAACCTACCGTATTTGTAGGAATTACGAATTTTGGCCGGAATTTCGAATTTTGGTGGGAATTTCATTGTTCCAAGGCTTTGCTGACATTCCTCCCCACTCAGGAATTGGCAGGAAATTAAAATTAGCGGTACCCTTTCCGGGATTCAAACCCTGGTCCTTCTGGACAGAAAGCCCAAGTGCGTCCCTCTAACACAATTGTACCACCAGAGGTGCTTGAAATTGATGGGGAATTAAAAATGGCACTGCCATTTCTGGGACTCTAACTCTTGTTCTACTGGATGGAAAGCCCAAGTGCATCGCCCCTCCCCACTCCCCCCCCCCTCCCCCGCAAAACATGGAAACTGTCCAGATGCCGGAGAGGAAGGTTAGGCTAGTGTACATTATTTATTTTGGTCGAGAAACTGAAACGAAGATCGATTCTAATAACATTCAAATAATACAGGGTGATTCAAAAAGAATACCACAACTTTAGGATTTTAAAACTCTGCAGCGACAAAAGGCAGAGCTAAGCACTATCTGTCGGCGAATTAAGGGAGCTATAAAGTTTCATTTAGTTGTACATTTGTTCGCTTGAGGCGCTGTTGACTAGGCGTCAGCGTCAGTTGATGCTAAGATGGCGACCGCTCAACAGAAAGCTTTTTGTGTTATTGAGTACGGCAGAAGTGAATCGACGACAGTTGTTCAGCGTGCATTTCGAACGAAGTATGGTGTTAAACCTCCTGATAGGTGGTGTATTAAACGTTGGAATAAACATACAGAGAATGGGTGTTTGTGCAAAGGGAAAAGTTCTGGATGGCCGAGAACGAGTGATGAAAATGTAGCACGCATCCAGCAAGCATTTGTTCACAGCCCAGGAAAATCGACTCGCAGAGCTAGCAGAGAGCTGCAAATTCCACAATCAACTGTATGGAGAGTCCTACGAAAAAGGTTAGTTATGAAACCTTATCGTCTGAAATTGGTTCAAGCACTGTCTGCAGCTGATAAGATTAAAAGAATCGATTTCTGTGATTTTATCCTCGCTCAAATGGAAACAGATGAATCTTTCGTTTCAAAGATTGTATTTAGTGATGAAGCAACTTTCCACACTAACGGGAAAGTCAACCGTCACAATGTCTGTATATGGGGCACTGAGAATCCGCGGGAAACAACTCAGTATGAACGTGACTCGCCTAAGGTGAACGTTTTCTGTGCCATTTCAGCCAATAAAGTTTTTGGTCCCTTTTTCTTCGAAGGTGCTACTGTAACTGGACTACAGTATCTGGAGATGTTAGACAATTGGCTGTTCCCTCAGCTCGAACAAGAAGCACAACAATTCATATTTCAGCAGGATGGAGCGCCACCACATTGGCACTTATCTGTCCGTAACTACCTGAACTTCAACTACCCGAGGCGATGGATCGGCCGCCAGGCAGCCCGTGACAGAGCACTTCATCACTGGCCTCCAAGAAGCCCTGATCTTACCCCCTGCGAATTTTTTCTTATAGGGGTATGTTAAGGATATGGTGTTTCGGCCACCTCTCCCAGCCACCATTGATGATTTGAAACGAGAAGTAACAGCAGCTATCCAAACTGTTACGCCTGATATGATACAGAGAGTGTGGAACGAGTTGGAGTATTGGGTTGATATTGCTCGAGTGTCTGGAGGGGGCCATATTGAACATCTCTGAACTTGTTTTTGAGTGAAAAAAAACCTTTTTAAATACTCTTTGTAATGATGTATAACAGAAGGTTATATTATGTTTCTTTCATTAAATACACATTTTTAAAGTTGTGGTATTCTTTTTGAATCACCCTGTATAATTAATCATAAAGATCAGGCCTAATTACACAACCATATCGTAACACTACCCAAGAACGGCATAAAATCGCGATACAACTCAAACATCGACAATGTCGTACAACTGATGTTACCTTAATTGGAAAAATTTCGCAATACCCTCGAAACTAGCGACAGACACACTCAAACTCTACCCTACAGCTAAAAGCTGGAGGGAAAAAGGCAGGGGTGTAAGGTATTATTTTCATTCTTTTTGGTGGGAAATATGTTCAGCTGACTAGTTGCTGGTGTTGGACAGAGAGGAGTTTATAAATCATATTACCTGTAAGCATACAGTATCTATCGTTGTTTGATGTCAGAGTTCGCTACAGTTGCCTGCTGAAAAACCACCTACAACCTAGCTAACCATAGCCAATACACGACACCACAACCGATAGAAAAATGCATCACCGTTTTAAATACTCTTCGAAATTGTCGTGAAAAAACCAGCACTCGCAAAAACCGGGTCACAATGCAGCACATTTGCTGGGGAAAATCATCGTCCTAAAAGACTGCAGAGGGGCCAGTAGTTGAACATGCATTCCCCTTGATAGGCGTCCCCAAAAGACCGAATATCGAGACCCTCTTCCTCCCTCCTTCCCTCCGCCCTCCCTCCATCCACCTACAGAGTGGACAAATGCTTCTTCAAACGGCCAGCTGCACTGCAGAGCATCTCATAGTTTTTCTGCACCCCCCCCCCCCCCAAACTTTGGCTGCTGGCCACACGCGACCCCCCGCGGTCGCGCATGACACGCGGCCTGCCTTGAGGCGGCGCCCCTCAGCACAAAAGGGAAAGTTACCAGCACAATCCTGTCCCTCCGGAGAACACTCCAGATGGATTTTTCAAAAGTCGGCTGCTTACAAAACAGGAAGCCCCTACCACCTAAAGCGAGAGCAGCCTCAAACCGTAGTGCCTTCAGCACAAGCACAATGCCGGCACCCCTCAGAACAAAACCATGATAAATGTGTAAGTAGGCTGTTTATGTTTTCTTATTGGCAATGTTACGTAGCTCTCTGTATGAAAATCACTGGCTGTGCTGTGTGCAGTCTGTGGCTAGTTTGCATTGTTGTCTGCCATTGTAGTGTTGGGCAGCGCGTAGCGTTGCGCAGTTGGAGGTGAGCCGCCAGCAGTGGTGGATGTGGGGAGAGAGATGGCGGAGTTTTGAAATTTGTTAGACTGGATGTCATGAACTGCTATGTATATTATGATTTTTCAACACTATTAAGGTAATTACATTGTTTGTTCTCTACAAAAATCTTTCATTTGCTAACTATGCCTATCAGTAGTTAGTGCCTTCCGTAGTTTGAATCTTTTATTTAGCTGGCAGTAGTGGCGCTCGCTGTATTGCAGTAGTTCGAGTAATGAAGATTTTTGTGAGGTAAGTGATTTGTGAAAGGTATAGGTTAATGTTAGTCAGGGCCATTCTTTTGTAGGGATTTTTGAAAGTCAGATTGCGTTGCGCTAAAAATATTGTGTGTCAGTTTAAGGACAGTCTTGTATAATTGTTCAAAGGGGACGTTTCAATGTTACCCCTACCGAGGGCTGTTTGTCTAAAGGGCCAGGCCTGCCTCATAGGGAACCTGCCCGCAGCAGCCAGCCATACTGTGCTGGACTATATAACACCAACGCGCCTCCCATAATAAAGTAACTATTAAAAATTGAAAACACAATGGCAGAGATAATAAAGGCCTCTTTCCACGAAAGTAGGCAAAGTTCACAAGGTGTACGATGTGCTGCAATCTAAAATCGGCCCATCGCCTTATGACAATAAAATGGTAATTTGTGATGACGGGATTGAAACTCTCCGTACTCACACTGTTCACTTGAAGCGAGAAAAGTGTTGGGGAACTCTGAGTGAGATGGAGAGAATGAGTGTCAGAGAGAAAGTGTGTCTGTCTGCAAATTAGTATGACCCTTTTACCATAACGTAAATATTGTATGTGTGCGATGTATAGTGTGCCTACATGTGTGATTGGTTATGTCTGTGTGTATGCATGTGAGTACAGTTGAGTGTGAATGCCTGTGTACGTATATACAGGGTGGTCAGAAAATGTGTGAAATGCTTGTAGGGATGTTACAGGGCAGGTTGTACTGAGACATAAATGTTGATGATCGTCGATCATCTCGAACGAGTGTGTTCGCACGCTCCGCCATTGCAGGAGTCACAGCTGTGCACGGCCGGCCCGCACGCGGGAGATCAGACAGTCTTGCTTGACCTTGCGGCGATGATGACACACGCTTTGCCCTACGACTCACCGTGCTTTTGTCCACTGCCAGATTACCGTAGACATTCTACAAGCGCCTATGAACATCTGAGATGCCCTGGTTTTCCGCCAAAAGAAACTCGATCACTGCCCGTTGTTTGCAACGCACATCCGTTACAGACGCCATTTTAACAGCTCCGTACAGCGCTGCCACCTGTCGGAAGTCAATGAATCTATACGAGACAAAGCGGGAATGTTTGAAAATATTCCACAAGAAATTTCCGGTTTTATCAACCAAAAGTGGCCGAGAAAAAAAAATGTGTTGCATTACTTATTGAACTGCCCTCGTACAAAGAACGAAACTCGTCTACCTTGAAGGGAAAAACCAGATGGCGCTATGGTTGGCCCGCTAGATGGCCCTGCCATAGGTCAAACGTCAACTGTGTTTTGTTTTTTAAATAGGAATCCTCATTTTTTATTACGTATTCGTGTAGAACGTAGAGAAATATGAATATTTTAGTTGGACCACTTTCTTCGCTTTCTGATGCATTGCGCTGTAATAGTCACAAACGAATGAGTACGTGGTATCACGTAACATTCCGCTAGTGCGGACGGTATTTGCTTCGTGATACATTACCCGCGTTAAAATGGACCGTTTACCAATTCCGGAATATCGTGTTGATGTATGGCTATTGTGATCAAAATGCCCAAGGAGCGTGTGCTATGTATGCTGCTCGGCATCCTGGACGTCATCATCCAAGTGTCCGTACCGTTCGCCGGATAGTTACGTTATTTAAGAAAACAGGAAGTATTCAGCTCCATGTGAAACGTCAACCACGACCTGCAACAGATAATGATGAGTAAGTAGCTGCTGTCGTGGCTAATCCGCACATCAGTAGCAGACAATTTTCACGAGAATCGGGAATCTCAAAAACGTCGGTGTTGAGAATGCTACAACAACATCGATTGCACCCGTACCAGGAACGGCAAGGCGACGACTTGGAACGTCGTCTACAGTTCTGCCACTGGGCACAAGAGAAATTACGGGACGATGACAGATTTTTTGCACGCGTTCTATTTAGCGACGAAGCGTCATTCACCAACAGCGGTAACGTAAACCGGCATAATATGCACTATTGGGCAACGGAAAATCCACGATGGCTGCGACAAGTGGAACATCAGCGAAATTGGCGGGTTAATGTATGGTGCGGCATTATGGGAGGAAGGATAATTTGCCCCCATTTTATCGATGGCAATCTAAATGGTGCAATGTATGCTGATTTCCTACGTAATGTTCTCCTGATGTTACTACAAGATGTTTCACTGCATGACAGAATGGCGATGTACTTCCAACATGATGGATGTCCAGCACATAGCTCGCGTGCTGTTGAAGCGGTATTGAATAGCATATTTCATGACAGGTGGATTGGTCATCGAAGCACCATACCATGGCCCGCACGTTCACCGGATCTGACGTCCCCGGATTTCTTGCTGTGGGGAAAGTTGAAGGATATTTGCCATCGTGATCCACCGACAACGCCTGACAACATGTGTCAGCGCATTGTCAAACCATGTGCGAACGTTACGGAAGGCGAACTACTCGCTGTTGAGAGGAATGTCGTTACACGTATTGCCAAATGCATTGAGGTTGACGATAATCATTTTGAGCACTTATTGCATGAATGTGGTATTTACAGGTAATCACGCTGTAACAGCATGCGTTCTCAAAAACGATAAGTTCACAAAGGTACATGTATCACATTGGAACAACCGAAATGAAATGTTCAAACGTACCTACGTTCTGTATTTAATTTAAAAAACCTACCTGTTACCAACTGTTCATCTAAAATTATGAGCCATATGTTTGTGACTATTACAGCACCATCTATCACAAAGCGAAAAAAGTGGTCCAACTAAAACATGCATATTTCTTTACGTACTACACGAATATGTAATAAAATGGGGGTTCGTATTTAAAAAAAACGCAGTTGATATCCGTTCGACCTATGGCAGCCCCATCTTGCGGCCCAACCATAGCGCCATCTCGTTTCCCTCTTCAAGCTAGACAAGTTTCTTTCTTTGTAGTTTTTCTCTTGACGCTTATTTCGTGAGATATTTGGCCCGGTCACGATCAGTGGACCACCCTGTATAAGCACCATGTGCAGGGAAAGGTTTTAAAAAAATTATAAGAATTATAAAAAGTGAAAATGTGGAAATATATAAAAAAGCTTGAAAACTGTAGAAAAATCATCAAAAGGAGTTAAAAATGTAAATGGCTTAAAAAGTAGTTTTGCCGTATGTCTTTCTTTAGCACTCCATACGTGTGTTGCGTGAGTGCATGTTGAAATAGAATAGTTTTAAAGTTTCACCTACCGCTAGCTATCTAAATCGTACTAGTTTCAGGTATGAGTTCCACCCGGTTCATTTTAGTGCAGCTGTTTGGGATGGTCATTTTAGACCCACCGACTTCATTGTGTTATTAAGTTATTTCAGCTGCTTGAGGTGGAAAATGTTTAGAGCCATCCAGTTCAATGTATAAATTAAGTCTTCCGTCTGGTCGAATTTCACTAGTAATAGTAATAGCAACAGTGCTAAGAGAAACTACGTCTGCAATATATGTAATCACAATTGCAATATAATGTAGAAATTTTCATCCAGTTCTGTTAGAGATGTAGGAATATTCAATCAGCACTGCAATGCAAAGTAAAAAATTTTTTCAACCGGTACTATTACTTGAAAAATCGAGAAACGTGATGTGTGTAAAAACATTTCAAACAGTAATATGAACCAGAATGAGATTTTCACTCTGCAGCGGAGTGTGCGCTGATATGAAAGTTCCTGGCAGATTAAAACTGTGTGCCCGACTGAGACTCGAACTCGGGACCTTTGCCTTTCGCGGGCAAGTGCTCTACCAACTGAGCTACCGAAGCACGACTCACGCCCGGTCTCACAGCTTCACTTCTGCCAGTATCTCGTCTCCTACCTTCCATACTTTACAGAAGCTCTTCTGCGAACCTTGCAGAACTAGCACTCCTGAAAGAAAGGATATTGCGGAGACATGGCTTAGCCACAGCCTGGGGGATGTTTCCAGAATGAGATTTTCACTCTGCAGCGGAGTGTGCGCTGATATGAAACTTCCTGGCAGATTAAAACTGTGTGCCCGACCGAGACTCGAACTCGGGACCTTTGCCTTTCGCGGGCAAGTGCTCTACCAACTGAGCTACCGAAGCACGACTCACGCCCGGTCTCACAGCTTCACTTCTGCCAGTATCTCGTCTCCTACCTTCCAAACTTTACAGAAGCTCTTCTGCGAACCTTGCAGAACTAGCACTCCTGAAAGAAAGGATATTGCGGAGACATGGCTTAGCCACAGCCTGGGGGATGTTTCCAGGATGAGATTTTCCCTCTGCAGCGGAGTGTGCGCTGATATGAAACTTCCTGGCAGATTAAAGCCCCCAGGCTGTGGCTAAGCCATGTCTCCGCAATATCCTTTCTTTCAGGAGTGCTAGTTCTGCAAGGTTCGCAGAAGAGCTTCTGTAAAGTTTGGAAGGTAGGAGACGAGATACTGGCAGAAGTGAAGCTGTGAGACCGGGCGTGAGTCGTGCTTCGGTAGCTCAGTTGGTAGAGCACTTGCCCGCGAAAGGCAAAGGTCCCGAGTTCGAGTCTCGGTCGGGCACACAGTTTTAATCTGCCAGGAAGTTTCAGTAATAAGAACTATGAATTTAAAAGCAGTATTACTTCGTGTACTATAAAAACAACAAAATTTGTGAATGTAAAGCATTATTTCTACTGTGAATATTTATGTCTAAATAAAAAAAAATGCTATTCGTTTCTATATGTATTTATTGTTCTTTCACGAATTCCTACAGTAACAAATGTATATTAAGTACGTGCATGGCACAAATGACATTAATTTTTCTAAAATGAGTGCTATGAAGTATGTGAAATTTAAGATGGAAGTAGCAAAATGTATAGAAAGGTTGCATGTGTTTACACCTATTGTGCTGCACGTATTGGCTTATATGACAGGAGGCAAATGACAGTCTCCACTTCTAAAGATATACAACAAAAATGTCTAAAATTACCTCTCCTGTGATTGAAGAAAACCACAGACGTAGTATCTGGGCAAAAGCTGTATACTATTAAAGTGGAAACCGGGTGAAATCATTAAAGAAAGTATACTAATATTATTAGGTAAAAATTCATTTATATCTCAAAGTAATTTTACATTTTTATAAGCAGACATAGGAACACTATTTTCACACATCTTCTTCTTGAGTCGATGGAAAACAGAGGACAGGTAGAGTTCCAGGTCTTGATTAGCAGCAAACTTGAAGATTCGACGCATTCATGCGATCTTCTCCTTCTCATTCACATAGTTGATGGTGGAAGAAACGAAGCGACGTCACCATATCTTTCTAGGCTACACCAGTGAATTCCGTGGTAATCCCTTTGCATCCCTCCATGTTTCAGCACGCTTCACACCCTTGAAAGATCTCGGTCATGCAACATTTGCTGAGAATGTCTCTATTATACAAGTATTTTCTGTTAGCAGTATCTATAAATATGAACTGACTAAGCTTACCATCATACGAACAATGAAGTAATACAATAGGTTATTAAAAAAAGGAATTTAATCTAGAAAATAAAAAGACGTGAGGACTTTCAAATTTTAAGTATGCCCTTTATCCCTCAACAAATTAGTGATAACGACGATGATGTGGCTGGACGGTTTTACAACCAGTCAGTGGGAAACGACATACAGCCGATGCTAATGTGGACATACCATAATTTTTTCGGACGCTATACACCCATAATTGACAGTAAAAATATTATGCTGCATGAACGTAATGGTACTGTGGAATGTGTTCTGACATATCACCAGACATTTGTGGAAAGTGACCAGACTACTACTCATGCAAAAAAAAATTACGTTTGTCTAGTCGTAGGAGAAGATCGATTTGATGTGGCGAATTGTGATTTCAACGCATTGAGGAATATATTGTTATTGTTGTGGTCTTCAGTCCTGAGACTGGTTTGATGCAGCTCTCCATGCTACTCTATCCTGTGCAAGCTGCTTCATCTCTCAGTACCTATTGCAACCTACATCCTTCTGAATCTGCTTAGTGTATTCGTCTTTTGGTCTCCCCCTACGATTTTTACCCTCCACGCTGCCCTCCAATACTAAACTGGTAATCCCTTGATGCCTCAGAACATGTCCTACCAATCGATCCCTTCTTCTGGTCAAGTTGTGCCACAAACTTCTCTTCTCCCCAATCCTGTTCAATACTTCCTCATTACTTATGTGATCTACCCATCTAATCTTCAGCATTCTTCTGTAGCACCACATTTCGAAAGCTTCTATTCTCTTCTTGTCCAAACTATTTACCGTCCATGTTTCACTTCCATACAAGGCTACACTCCATACAAATACTTTCAGAAATGACTTCCTGACACTTAAATCTACACTCGATGTTAACAAATTTCTCTTCTTCAGAAACGCTTTCCTTCCCATTGCCAGTCTACATTTTATATCCTCTCTACTTCGACCATCATCAGTTATTTTGCTCCCCAAATAGCAATACTCCTTTACTACTTTAAGAGTCTCATTTCCTAATCTAATATCCTCAACATCACCCGACTTAATTCGACTACATTCCATTATCCTCGTTTTGCTTTTGTTGATGTTCATCTTATATCCTCCCTTCAAGACATCATCCATTCCATTCAACTGCTCTTCCAGGCCTTTGCTGTCTCTGGCAGAATTACAATGTCATCGGCGAACCTCAAAGATTTTATTTCTTCTCCATGGATTTTAATTCTTACTGCGAATTTGACTTTTGTTTCCTTTAATGCTTGCTCAGTATAAAATTGAATAACATCTCGGATAGGCTACAACCCTGTCTCACTCCCTTTCCAACCACTGCTTCCCTTTCATGTCCCTCGACTCTTATAACTGCCATTGGTTTCTGTACAAATTGTAAATAGCCTTTCGCTCCCTGTATTTTACCCCTACCACCTTCAGAATTTGAAAGAAAGTATTCCAGTCAACATTGTCAAAAGCTTTCTCTAAGTCTACAAGTGCTAGAAACGTAGATATGCTTTCCCTTAATCTGTCTTCTAAGATAAGTCATAAGGTCATCATTGCCTCACGTGTTCCAATATTTCTACGGAATTCAAACTGAGGAGTATATCCGACCATAAAGTGTGTTGGTTCATTTCGTAAACAGCTGCAAAATACAGCAATGCAGGAGTTCAACTGCATCTGCTTTAGTGTACAAGCAGGATGGGCAATACAGCTGTACGAAAATGGATAAACAGAACGTCCTCTAATCGCCTCCCTAAAGCATATCCTCATGGGTTCTTTGTTGCACTGCTGACTGCAATGTTTATTACAGTGCACCAACCCATAATGGTGATGTCTTTTGGCCGCGGGAGCGCCGTTGATTATCACGTACTGCTAGACGTCTACGCTTTGCAACATTTCCTTAGAGAGTCAAAATGCTTCAAATGACTCTGAGCACTATGGGACTCAACTTCTGAGGTCATCAGTCCCCTAGAACTTAGAACTACTTAAACCTAACTAACCTAAGGACATCACACACTTCCATGCCCGAGGCAGGATTCGAACCTGCGACCGTAGCGGTCTCACGGTTCCAGACTGTAGCGGCTAGAACCGCTCGGCCACTCCGGCCGGCACCCTTAGAGAGTCTTGGCGTGCTGACTGGAGGAGTTAAACGTCAAATAATTTTCGAGAACTGAGGAGAATCGAGACACCTAGCCGGTGTGAGTGTGGACATACTATATTTTTTTTCGGGTGCTATAAACATATAAAAGATACACAATGTGATCTAAAGTATCCGGATATCTGACTGAAAGTGACTTACAAGTTTGTGACTCCATCCATCCATAACGCTGGAATTGGATATGGTGTTGGCGCAACCTTAGCCTTAATGACAGCTTCCACTCCCGCAGGCACACGTTCAGTCAGATGCTGGAACTTTTCTTGGGGAATGGCAGCCCATTCTTCATGGAGTGCTGCGGTGAGGAGACGTATCGATGTCGGTCTGTGAGCCCTGGCACAAAGTCGGCGATCCAAAACAACCCAAAGGTGGTCTATAGGATTTAGGTCAGGGATCTCTGCAGGCCAGTCCATTACACATTACACGGATGTTATTGTTGTGTAACCACTCCACCATAGGCCGTGCACTACGAACAGGTGCTTGATAGTGTTGAAAGATGCAGTCGCCATCCCCGCATTGCTCTTGAACAGTGGGAAGCAAGAAGATGCTTAAAACATCAATGTAGACCCGTGCTGTGGTAGTGCACGCAAAACAACAAGGGGTGCAAACCCCCTCCATGAAAAATACGACCACGTATCCGGGATCTTTAAGTGCATCGATGATAATAGTGCAGCGATAAATTTCGTAAGTGCTTAGCATTCCAAAACATAACACGACGGCCGCAGAATTTTACTGTTGGCACTACACACGTTGACAGATAACATTCATCGGGCATTCGCCATACCCTGTAAAGGAACATATTAAAGGCTTTACTGTACCGAAGTATGCGATACCCTCCAAATTCAACCAGTTTAATGAGTATTTATGATTATAGAAAAGTTATTGTGTATGTTAACAATGATTGTATAACATGTCTCCATAAACAGTCAACCCATTAAATTATACTGAATAACTGACCCACACAAAAGTTAATATCACTTGATCACTGATACAGCAAATGTCATCATGTAAAAACACTGAGTTCATCTTAAATAATTAATATGAAGTACGAAAAATAGTGGACAACTTAGGTATTTTGGATCTCCTTAAATAAAAATCACCCAGTGAAACCTATTTGTTCACTAGGAGCGTTTTCACTCAGTATTCACGAAATCAATCCTATTTTAGACGAAAACCAAAGTAATTCTTAATAATTCATGTTATTTACTTATTTTTGCAAATTAGAGAAGTCAATTGACAAACTTCTAAAAAACGGTCTTTTTGTAAGAAAGAATTATTCTGTCACGTCAACAAATCTGTCTGTCATTTTAATAACATGTTAAATTATGTCACTCGATGCAAATTAATAACTTTTCTGCACAAATTATGATAACAGATGTACATGTGACTTATAAACTATATCTCTTTTTAGTAGTTGTTTGACAATGTTATAAATACGAGCAGCAAGAACGGTCGAAAGGCAGTCGGAATGTCACTTTGGTAAAGTGTGTTTGTGTGTTATTGTTTGAGGTGGATAAACAATGCAAAGAACATGTAACGGAAGTACTACATTGTGTTGAGTCATGGTCTTTGGTGGACAGTGGAATCAAGATGGCCACCAGAGTAATAAATATTTGAAGTTTACATATTTGTTAGTTTCGCTCGTTCTTTATCATCAAAAGCACATGAAAAACACGGGACCTCATGTTTTTAACCCTAGACAACCAGATGTAGAGCCAGCATCAGCATCGAGAGACAGCAGCGATCCAGCAAGTAGCAGCGATTACTACAACACAATGCATTTTAATGGCGCCAACCTAACATCAAGTGCTAACAAGCTCCGTAAATGGGAGTGAAATAGTGCGATTATAGCAATTAGCAATATCTACGACCAGGTGACCATTACAACCCGCAGCCTACCATCGGATCGCCACATTGTGTACTGTGACTCGTCACTTCACACAACGTTTTTCCATTGTTCAATCGTCCAATGTTTACACCCTTACAAAAAGCGTCGTTTGGCATTTACCTGGGTGAGGTGTGGCTTATGAGCAACCGCTCTACCATGAAATCAAAGTTTCCTCACCTCCCGCCAGTCATAGTACTTGCCTTGGATCGTGATGCAGTTTGGAATTTCTGTGTGATGGCCTGGATAGATGTCTGCGTATTACACATTACGATCCTCTTCAATTGTCTGCGGTCTCTATCAGTCAACAGACGAGGTCGGCCTGTACGATTTTGTGCTTTACGTGTCCCTTCACGTTTCCACTTCACTATCTCATCGAAAACAGTGGACCTAGGGATGTTTAGGAGTGTAGAAATCTCGCATGCAGACATATGACACAAGTGACATCCAATCACCTGAGCCCGTTTGAAGTCCGTGAGTTCTGCGGAGAGCCCCAGTCTGCTCTCTCACGATGTCTAATGACTACTGAGGTCGCTGATATGGAGTACCTGCCAGTAGGTGATAGTAGAATGCATCTAATGTGTTTCTGCGAGTGTCCAGATACTTTTGATCACATAGTGTAACTGCGCTGCTTCTCTCAAATGTGTATATGTTGCAGTGCAAAGCTACTGTCCTCAGTATTCCGATATGTGCAAAGAAAATAGCTATGTCTGTCCACAAGGGAGGTATAGAATTGACGTGGGAACCGGTAAGTTCAGTGTATCGATGACCGTAAGGGGGATGAAAGATTTTACATGGAAAATTACGTCCTTTTATAAGAAATACATAGATATTAGTAATTCGAGTCATCAGGAGGAGGTGTTTCCGACACTTCGCTCATTGTCGAATTGGCGCTACGATCGTAATATTTAATTGTAAAAACACTGATATATTTGTGGCTGGTTTCCTAGGAGGATTTTGGCTGGAGTGCGGGTGTATGGCAGAGGTAGCTGGTGACTAAAACGAACTGACATTTCCAACTTAACGCGGGAACGGCGGTTGGGTGTCCCAAACCGGTCACATGGGTTGCAACGGTGTCGCTCTCTGATTAGATGAATAGCGAACTAATACCCAGCGTGTGTTGAGGACTCTTCGTCATCGCGCGTGTTGCGGGTTTTTTCCGATTTTTATGTGGAAATTTGAGAAGATTTAATGTGGCGAGTTTTGATGCTTGATAACTATGCTTTATAACACGTGCTTGAGAGAGTCTTGGCGGGAAGCAACACCTTCCGAAAGCGCTGACTGGAAGACTTAAACGTTCAATAATTTCCTAAAACTGTGGAGAATCGAGAGACATAGAAGGTGTGAGTGTGAAGATATAATTTTTTCAAGTGCTATTCACATATAAACGATAACTGCGCTGCTTGTCTAACTATGTAAGCTGCAGTGTAATGTTTCTTTCGTCTGTTTTCCGATATGTGCAAAGAAAATGACTATGTCCGGTCATAAGGGAGGTATAGATTTGACATGGAAAACCGCGATTTCAGTGCATAGATAGACGTACGAGGGATGAAAGATCTGACACGAAAAATTATGTCCAGTCATAAGTATGGTATAGATACTGATATTTCCAAAGCCACAGTCATAAGGAGGAGGTATTTCCGATACTTCACTGGTTGTCGAATGTCACCAGATTGGTGTTGTGATCGTAATATTTAATTGTAATTAAACTGATAAATGTGTGTGTCTGGTCTCCTAGGGGGATTCAACCTAGCGTGTGGGTGTGTGGCAGAGGTGGCCAATGAGTGAAACGTCTTTACTTTTCTGCCTTAAGGCGACAGCTGTCGCTGAGTCTCCCGAACCGGTCAGGCAGGATACAACCGTGTCGCCCTATAGTTGGGTTATTAGCGAACTAATACTTAGTGTCCGTTTCGCAGCCTTCGTCATGGCGTGTGTTGCGAGTAATCTCTGATTTTTATGTGGAAATTTGAGAAGATTCAATATGATGGGTGTTGGCGCTGGACGTATTGATAACATCCGAATTGCTTCCATTCCTATCATCCTGAACACACTCCACGACCGGGCAGTCCTCTTCGGTGGAGGATGCTAAGTTCACCGGACTTGGATACGATGTGACGTCATTATGACGTATCACGCTACATCGAAAACGATAGAAACCGTATATCGACTATTCGACTTTTGTAACTTTCGAGATGTTGTGACAGGGTAGCGCTGTGCTCTGCGCCATTCGTTTAAATGTGTTTTGCGTTCCTTGCGTTTAAATCGTGTATTGTACTCTGTGTGTGTCCTGTGCGTTGTTTTTCGTTGCTCGTCTCTAATTATGTGTTTAGCATTCGAGAGACTAATGAGAGAAAATCTGAAAAGAGTTCAGCATCGATGACGACGGGCAATTGCGTGGTTATTGTGAATTGATGTACTTCTGACCCAGCTGAAGTGCGTCGGTTATTCGTACTCGGTGAGAAGAAGCACTCAGCAGCCAAAATCTTTAGATGCGTCAAGACACTAACCTTTCGTTAAGATTACATTGAGAAATCGACTTCCCCTCGTATTTCATCTCCGGTCGACGATTTTTCTTCAACAATGCCTCATATTTTTCTTTTTAAGTTCGAAATTCAATCATTCTACACACCAGTCATTACTGGTCACTAAGGTACCTGTCTCTGCGGTCCGAGCGTAAAATTACTTGGAATTATGGTTGATAAAAGACTATCTTGGGATGGACATATAAATTACTTAACTAACAAACTTGCACGAGTTCTCTTTCAGCTATATAAATTAAGAAAAAAAAGTCAGCAAGAGTATGCTGCTACAATCTGATATGTACTGACAAGACCAGTTCGATGAAACCATACTAAAATATTGATAATAAATAAATATTATTTTCGGCGTAAGCATTCAATACAACAATCACACAATCTAATCTGGTCTGGACATAAGAAGACTTCACTTTTTTACGAAACGTGTTGTCCGTGGTGTTTTCAAGGCCACGGTCAGGAATATTTCTATTAATATCCAGTACTTTTATTTTGGCGAAATACATATACGCTGCCACACTGAGCTGTTATCAGAATCGAACGTGTCAAAACAAACCACTAGCTGACGACAGTTTAGAATCTCGAACGTTCGTAAAAGTCGATAGGTGTGTTAATCGACTAAAGCGTATATACGTCATAATGACGTCACATCATATCCAGGTTGGGTGAACTTAGCATCCTCCCTCTTCGGTGGGCCGCGTACGGCTGCGGACGGGGTGCTAGTGCTGTGACGCGGTGCGAGACATCCATCCTGGGGCGCTGGGTGTGCATATCGAGACATGAGCCCGTCGGATGTATGAGTGTTTCAGTGATCTCCGACATCTGGCCATGACACGTACTACAACAGATTGGTTTGTGGTTTAAGAGTGTTGTGTTCAGTGCTTCTCAATACATCGCAGTGGACTCTAAATTCAGATGGTTCTGAGCACTATGGGACTTAACATCTGACGTCACTAGTCCCCTAAAACTTAGAACTACTTAAACCTAACTAACCTAAAGACATCACACACATCCCTGCCTTAGGCAGGATTCGAACCTGCGACCGGAGCGGTTGCGCGGTTCCGGACTGAAGCGCCTAGAACCGCTCGGCCACAGTGGCCGGCGCAGTGGACTCTGTCTTACAGCACAAAGGTATTCATTGTTATTACCGTCTTATCAGCGGTAGACCCTTCCTCTTCTTCCTCCTGCTCCTCCTCCTCATTCTTCGTGCTCAAATAGCTGAGAGTATCAACTTTGGGATTATATAGTGCTTTAAAAACCCAATCACAATGTCAGATTCACAAAAGATCAGTTTATTGTTCTCAGTTGTGATCTTGCGAGCACGTATCCATACAATCCCTCGCGCAAATTGTTGAAGGACACAGCGTGTGCAGTTAAGTTGAATTTTAAAGTTTAGCTACCTGCAACATAATGGAATTCCTACCAAACTACCTAACTGTGTCATAATCCACCAATAGGAGTCGAAGGATGAAAAAAGTCCGGTAGGGGGAAGAGTAGGGTTTGGAAACTGTCTGTTGCAGGATCGAATCGAAGCACATATACCAGGCTTAGTATCCACCAATAGGATGCAAGGAAAAGCGTCACACGGAGGATATGGAATAATTAATCAATCAATCAGTTTGATAGAGTGGTGGACCTAGTTCCAAGAAATCCACAGTCAAGCATTTTCGGAATGGTAACTAGTTATTCTGGAATGCTGTGGAAGTGTGAGAACACAGGGATGTGCCGACTACCAACGCCAAGTCTGCATGACTGGTGAAGAGGTCAGGGGAGTGGGATAGAAGGGAACTGGGGTTGGAGGGGGGAGGGGGACATGTTCGTCTGTGTGTGTTTGCACAGGTTCGTTCCCACAAACAGGAAGCATCCTCTTGAGTGAGAAGGCGAGAGGGAGACTAAATGTTTTGATAGGAATTTCTCCGGTAATCGATATCGAAGAGCTGCCACCATCTGATGCTTTGTTCAGAGGGATCAGAGCGGTCCGGTGGCTGCTGCGATGGTGCCAGCACAGTAGTTTCGACGCGCGCGCATGCGTCACGGTCCCACCCACTGGCGACGCTGATGCTACAATTACAGTGCTGATAAACCTCTTACGTTGTTTACTTTTCAAACAGCTCCAACGCAATCTGACTTTCAAAAATCCCTACAAAAGAATGGCCCTGACTAACATTAACCTATACCTTTCACAAATCACTTACCTCACAAAGATCTTCGTTACCCAAGCTACTGCAATACAGCGAGCGCCACTACTGCCAGCTAAATAAAAGATTCAAACTACTGAAGGCACTAACTACCGATAGGCATAGTTAGCAAATGAAAGATTTTGATAGAGAACAAACAATGTATTTACCTTAATAGTGTTGAAAAGTGATAATATACATAGCAGTTCATGACATCCAGTCTTACAAATTTCAAAACTCCGCCATCTCTCTCCCCACATCCACCACTGCTGGCGGCTCACCTCCAACTGCGCAACGCTACGCGCTGTTCACACCCAGCTGCCGCTGCCCAACACTACAATGGCAGACAACAATGCAAACTAGCCACAGACTGCACACAGCACAGCCAGTGATTTTCATACAGAGAGCGCTACGTGGCGGCGGCGTTACCAATATAAGAACCTAAACAGCCTACTTACACGGTCTCATACCGCAGCTGCAGCGGGAGTTTTTTTTTATTTTTTTTTAGAAGAAAGTGACTGCAATATAATTACATGTGGTGGGCGTTTTGTGTTGATGGAATTCCTTGTACAATCGAAAAAAAAAACAGCACAAATTATTTAATTGCACCACACACTGCCTTGTATCCGACAAACTGTTTAAGTTAACAATATCCCAGACACTGCAATCATTTTCCCTCAATTATTTTGAATAAATAAATAAACTATATTCCGAACAGGGCCCTGCATCCCATAAATTGTTTAAATAAACGATATTCCACACATTCCCTTGACTACCAAAAATTGTTTGAACAACATTCCGTACACTGTGACCGATTTCCCACGAAATAGCCAATCAACTTAGATTTTTCCCTTAAATTTCCAGGTGGGGGGAGGGGTTATTGCAGATGTGGGAGGCGATTACTTAATTCATAAATTTAAATAATTAGTCAATCAAATTGTTCGAGATGGAGGGCGTTATACGAATAACGGAGGTCTGAGTGAGTGTTTGTATCGGAGAGTGGTGGAGGGGGAGGGTTGGAGATTTCCTGAGTGGCGTGGGAGGAGGAGGGAGATTATGAGGCGTGGGGGAATTTCTCAGAAGGTCAGTGTGTAAGTGTACTGTCATGTCGCTGGTTTAGTTTTGGAGTATCTTTGCGGGCACAGAACTGTTATGTTGTGTAGTGTGTGGCTCTGCAAGTGAGAGGCATTGTTAGCACGGATGGTTGGTTGGTTGGTTGGTTGTTTGGGGAAGGAGACCAGACAGCGTGGTCAACGGTCTCATCGGATTAGGGAAGGATGGGGAAGGAAGTCGGCCGTGCCCTTTCAGAGGAACCATCCCCGCATTTGCCTGGAGTGATTTAGGGAAATCACGGAAAACCTAAATCAGGATGGCCGGACGCGGGATTGAACAGTCGTCCTCCCGAATGCGAGTCCAGTGTCTAACCACTGCGCCACCTCGCTGTTAGCACGGAAGCTGAAGTGTTGCTACAAGTGCTGTTACAGTACAGTGATAAAATATGCAAATGTTTCAGAGGAAAATGCATCAAGAAGTAATTTGAAAATATGCAGTGCTGCTGATAACGTATTTGTGTATCCTCTCGGTGCGTGTCATACCGTACTGTATCAGTCATCTGCGCCGTGTTCGGTCTCCCAGAATGAACTCATGTGAATCGGTAATACTATTTTTTACAAAAAAGAGCATTTAAGTGCCATTATCTTGTAGCGAGCGTGAGAACGTGCGTTCGATCATCGCGTTCCGCATCATCAACAATCAGCCGCGCTGCGACGGTTACGCGCACGCTCGTACAACTAAAGAACTGTGAACTGTACATATAAACTTGTGAACAGTGATAACATTTATTACTAGTGTCAAAGAGGACTGGTACCAAATATCTGTGTATGCGTGACGAGCGTAAGAACTTTCGTGCGACCATTCGGCTTCCGCAGCGTCAACAATCATCGGCGCACGTCCAAGTGGACAGATAATCATCAAGACTGTCTGTTGGGATAAACATTTACGACTTATAGTGTAAACAGTGCAACCTGTGATTTCCATATCGTCTCAGAATATAGATGTTCATACCAGACGTCGAACAGTGTTGTGCTTAACGTTGAGTGGCTCCCCTAACTCGCTTGCATATTTCGATAAATAATTCCAGACAAGCCAGCAGCAGTGTGGAGCAAAACAGCACGACCGCCGAGGGATTACCAGGTACGTGGAGTGGGCAGGGCGCACGGTCAAGAAAAACAGAAACGACAATCAGTTTAAAAGTACCACCCCACCCAAATGTACCCCCAGGCGTGTTACAAGTGATACCTCACAATAGGGGTTTGGATGATTTTAATGAATATCACATTGAACGTGGACCCACATATTTCGTCATATGTCACTTCACAGAATTCACTTTAATGCTTAACAACAATTATTATGATTACAAATTAAAAATTGAGACGCCCTGCTAAACCTGCAGGATAGGACAGGTAGTTTAAGTTGTACAAAGTGGCCAAAATAAGCGGCTGTCAGTTACACTCGAACATACAACCTTTTATTTGATCAAACATTACAAGAGACAAGAATTTAAAAAAAAACCACAGCTTTAGTTATGGAACTTAATTATCCACAGAAAGCGCCATACAATCTCATGCCTGAAGGGCAAGACCACTTTAATTTAAAAACGGCTGGAAGTCAATAACTTAAAGCTCAATCAAAAACAGAAATTTAATAGGCAAAACCTTATCTTAAAACAATTCCTTAATTATTCTGAAGGCCCAAAGAATCTGACACTTTAAGAGCAAAACAACTTAAATTCAAAATCAGCTGAAGTTCCAACACTTAAGACTCACTAACATTAATCTTAAAAATGCCAAAGGCTTTAAGTAAAACAGTTCTTAAACTAGGCTGAAGGCCCAAACCATCTGACGCCTTAAGGACTAAACAACCTTAATCTAAAAATCGCCTAGAAGCAATTCAAGTAGAAACAACAAGAAAAAACAAGAAAAGGCAGTACCCCCAAGGGTGCACAGAAGTTCCAAGGGTCGGCCTGGAATTCGAACACTATCGCTCGCTTAGTGAGACAGGCAGTCGGCCCAACCATTGTCGATCCGACGACAACCCAACCAACAAACAGTCATCAGACCCACTGACAAGATAACCTCGACTTCTACCGACCAGCACAGGGTGTTCAATGGAACAACGTAGAAGGTATTCGCACCGACTACCAGTTATACATTGAGCTGTCAAACTACACACCGTGCTCGACAGCGACAATACGATGACGAACATACACTTCCTGAATTTACGTCAATGGCCAGGGCAGGTAACCAGAACGTTAACGGCCACAAGGCAGAAGATTCCGCTGGTGCACTTCAATTCAAATAACCAAGTACAGTTTAACTCCACTGGAGGTTGGCTAAAATTTGCCAACTTGAAACACACGTTGTCGCTCGCGGAAATATCCCAACGGCCAACAACGAACTCCAAACGACACAATGTGAAGAGTCGTGACTTGCTGGTAGATTAAGTCAAAACTCAGCTTTCATGTCCAGGATCGATGAGCCACGAACCTCGTAGCAAGGGGAACAGCACCACACACTCCGACACTGCATAGAGGCTGCCAGCGGGCCAGGCCAAACCACGCGCCACGGAGATTTCCTCGTTGCTCGACGCCAACCGACCAACTTCCGAGGCCTGGAAACGGTGAAAGGACCAAGTATACGTCGGCCGATGAGACGACCAACGGAATGACCAACCAATGGTCGTCCCACTCCAATCTCACTGGTTGTTGGCACCTCACCGGCGTTCCAGCCCCGACTTCACTGTTTCTGCGTCCCGACTGCACTGCTGTTCCGTCTCCAACTGACTGGCAGACACACAACGAACCGAAATTACTATCAGTCACTCCATAGATGATATGACAGTGCACATATCGATAAGTGCTGCTGCTGCCTCTCATGGGCAAGTAAGGCGGGAAGTTAGTGGCGCCAGTAAACGGAATAAGAAAATGAGGCTGCAGTACTGTAATAGAAGATGGCAAGTAATAAATGGCATGAACACGAGCTGTGCACGGCTCAAAAACCTTCTCAAGAGGATGACAACACTCACAATAGTTAAAAAAACTTGAACAAGAGCAATCAATTAACAACAAACTTTAACAATTTGTGCTATTAAAAACAGATGTTGAAACCGGGTATATACAGTCCCCAAATATAAGTAAGAAGTCATACCAACTAGGTGTGGCCGCAAGTTGGATCACTGAACTGAATTTTACCAGTAAAAAAGGAAAGACTGAACAGTTCACACTCGTGAGGAAATGACTTTAAAACTTAACACTCTCGAGAACTAGCAGTAAGGGTGCAAGGTTTAAACGAGTAGTTTAACAACAGGTTTAGTGACAAGGGACTTCTGGCTTGAGAACATGCTTCAAAGCTTATGAGCTTGCTGAATTCAAAATATTGAATAGATCAAGATCCCCATTAATCAGCAACAGTCCACCTTGGCACTTATCACATGATCAAATTAACTTAACTTGAGCCAACACACGGTGGCTGGTAGAGGTGGCAGATTGAGGGCCTACCTAGACCTCATGCAGTGAAGGAAATGACGTCACAGCAGAAAGAAAATACGTCTCTGGTCTGGGCCGAGGAAAAAGGAATGTGTCGCCTGCTGCCAAAACTACCCTGCCAACACACATCAGAAGGAAACAGTAATCTGCCCAAATAAGGCCATAGACAAGAATATCTGGATGTGTGCAATATTAACTTATTCCAGAAGTGACTGCACATAAAAGTTACAATCTTAGCACTCCTTAAATTTACTTGAAAATTAACAAGGTGAAATATCAGTGCCTGCAAACGGAATTACTAGGCATACTCCACTTCTAAGTGTGCCTTGCCTTCGAAACAGGCTATATTACAGTTTCAATCTTTTCAGTTCAGTTTATCACAGAGAATGCTCGTACACTTGCATGGTGTATTGCCTGTAACAACAAACTTTCATCATTTACACTGACCGATGACGGTGCACACAATCACTGGGTGGTAGATTAATATAACAGGTCCAATTCCACATTAATACAGATGTGGCCTTATGATAACAAGTACAAATAAAAAATCGGCACTTAAATCCACTCAGGTGTGAAAGATTCCAAATAGGGGTGTTATTGCCTGCAGTCCGTACTGGCGGGCTTCGAGTTGCCGTAAAATGTAAGTTTGCAGAGATGCCCGGGACCTTTCCGACCAAGACCAGGTTGCATTCGGTTCCACTGCTTTATCCCCAACTCACTACTATCAAACACTAATCCAGCCGGAAAGACTTGCCTCTGACCGATTTAACCACACCTCGCTTTTCAAGGTTCGTACTAGACAACAGGAGTCCTCCAAAACCAACAACTTACCAGCCACGTGCCCTGCAGCTAACCACCAGCACCAAGGTCCGCAAAAAACCAGCAACACGTGCCTTGACCAAAGACCATAGTTCCCAACATAAGATGAGGATAGTATCGACAGCCCAAGTAGTTAGTGATGGCAGCGTAGTGCCAAACGCCAAAATTAAAGCCATCATACTTCAGACTTATTTCTCCCAGGGTATCAAAAATCAACCCTCACGGGGTCATAAACCAGTTAGTAGAACAATAGGTTAAGGGGAGGGGCAGGGGGTAATAAATCAACTAAGGCTCTCCATAAATCTCTGCAACCCGCACTAAGTGATGCACAACGAGCTTTGTCATAATAGTGTCAAGAATGTCGTCCTATCGTTTATCACACTACAAAATATCGTTTCCGACAGCTAAAATTGTGGGAATCAACGCCACAAGGGAAGGAGTGGTTTCATTGACACCATTTATGTCACCCCCCTAGCGTAATTTCAATTTTTAGCGTCGCAGTGGATGGGATTTAAGGGGTTTCAAAAGAGCCATCCTTTCATACTGTTGCACAGTCTACTAAGAGTGAAGGATAGACTGAAATAAGTTTTGATATGCAAGGCCTACAGCCACAACAAATTCTCTCAGTATCAACATTCAGCCACTCTGACTGGTTACTTCGTAGTTTCGGCTGTAAATCCATTTTCGGAAAACTATGTGTACTGGAATACATTAAAATAGACATCTTCTTTTAAAGTCCAGACACTAACCAAATCACACAAAGGTTAAAACCTACTAGGCTGGTGACGTAAAACTTCATTTACAGACATGACTCTAATGCATCTAGAACAGCAGTGATGTTCCCACCACCTAGTGCACAATATAATTAGTATAATGAAATGTTGCAGTTATGAAAACGAAAGGGAATACTTCACGAGCAGCATGGCAGAAGACATTTGTTCCGAAATAACCGTCGTAAAAGGAATAATGTCGGAGCATCGAAGATTTATTGTACGATTAGCACGGCAGCAAGTGTTTCAGACGCGGATAGATATTCGCATCGTAGCGCGCTTGCTGCGGCACACTTTCTCAAGGCGATGTCGCAGTGGAGTCCTGGTGACTAGGCAGCCTGCAGCCCTGCACTGCGTTGCGGGCAGGCTATACATCAGGCGCGCGTGTTGCGCGGCGGCGTGGCGCCTGGCGAGTTGTTTAAAAAACGCGCGCACGTCCGCGCCGCGACGCGCCACTCGCTGTGTCTTGGTGCCGGGCGGGTTCTCCCCGCCTGCAATTTGTTTCTGCGCAGTTTATTATTTCGTCGCGCGGCGATTTATCAGCCGTGACGCCCGGGAGAGAGCAGCCAGGGGCAAGCCGGCGCCGCTCCACGCCCCCTCTAACACAAACGCTCGTCTTTCCCTCCGCTGCTGGCTTGTCTGCACTGCACAGATGCGCAGCTGGGTCGCATCGGGTTCGCCGGCACCATTAGCGTGAGGTTTCGGTAACGTGCTGGAAAGGAAGTCAGCCACAAAACACAAGACTCGCAACAGGAGAAAGACTGGCTAGAATCGGCTCAGTCAGTACTTTTCTGTGGCGACCATGATTCACTCTGTGTGATTTTTTATTCACCAGCCTTTAGATTGACTGATGCCGTCTTCTATCTTTTCCTGTCTTCTGTTAAATTTTCATTTTATCATAACAGCTACCACCCGCACCGTACAAAATGCGCGTCAACCCTTCGGAAGAGAACACTGGTCATTTTTGGAGTGCTGCAGACGGTGTGAAATGATACCAGTTGGCCACCACTGTTACTGTAAGTCACGACTGTGAAGTGGTGTGCATGCACCAGTCGATTGTGTGGAATCAGCACGTAAGGCAGGCCAATGCGCAGACCTGACAGATTGTCAAGATGGAGGTATCGTGTTCGCACGTGCCAGTAAACACACAGGTGTACTGGTGGATAACCGGATCTGTCCAACGTATCGTCAAGGAATAGTGAACCACTCGTAACCGTGAGGACAGCTATCTTGAAAAGATACTCACCGACGACTTATCAATGACGCTCGTTTTCCAACAGTAACTGCAGCTATTGTTGAATGTGCAGGCTGATTATAATTAGAGTTAAGCTTTCAGACCACTGTAGAAATAACACCACTGGTCGGAATGACGTCAAACTGCAACGGAATATTATCGGAGAAGGGGAAAACGTATGGCAGAATGGTCCACTACAAATGATAAGTGAATCATACAACAATGCCTAATGTGTACGTTCGACGTTAAACAAACTGTACTACTCAGTGTGCATGGGTGTACAGATGTTACACTGTTAGTCACGTAAGCCCATTAACCACGGCAAGGTCATATCACATCGGACGGGAAAAATCGGTTTTAATTGTCCTGAGGCAAAAAATCGCATAAAAAGCATCAGTCACATCGGGTTTTAATTGTAAAAAACCGCATGAAAAGCATCAATCAAATCGCATTATTAATTTCCATGTGACTGACACAAAACATGTTCAATATGCTGTCCACCGTTTTCTGCAACAAGTTGAAATCGTGAAACAGCATGTTCCACAACTGATCGAAGTGTTCCCGAGTCACGTTCAGAATGTATTGACCAATGCGTGCCTTCAATGCAGCTAAGTTTCCAATCGGAAAACCGGACACAAAATCTTCCTTATAGCCGCATAGCCAGAAGTTACACGGATTAAGATCAGGTCATCAGGACCGGCAGGCCTTAGGGAAATGGCGGCTGATCATTCTAGCATTTCCGAAATGGCGCTTCAGCAGCTGGATTTGCAATGAGCGGAGGTGCGCCATCTTGCATAAAAATGATCCCATCCACACATCCACGCTGTTGGAGAGCTGGAATGAAGTGGTTGCGCAAAAGATACTTCTAGCGCTTACCAGTGACGGTACAGACAACAGGACCGAAAGCACCTGTCTCTTCGAAAAAAATATGGCCCCATGATAAATGATGCCGAAAACCCGCACCCCACAGTGACCTGTTCAGGATGAAGTGGTAATGGCTGATTTGCGTGTGGATTTTCCGTTGCCCATATTCGACAATGCTATGTACTGGCATATCCTTTCAGATGGAAGTGAGCTTCGTCTGTCCACAAAATCTTCCACGGCCAATCATTGTCCTCTTCCATGCGAGCAAGAAATTTTAAAACAAAGGTCTCTCTTGCTGGCAGATCAACAGGAAGCAACTCGTGCACATGGGTAGTTTTGAGTGGATAGCAAAGAAGGATGCTTCGTAGGAATTTACGCACTGTGTTCATGGGTATGTTCAATGTTCGGGCAGCCCTCCGTGCACTACACGTTTGCAGGCTTAACTGCATTGCTCCTCCGGCATTACTGTGGCCACCTGCTTCCACTGACGTGGAATCAATTCGTTTCCTCCCTCGACCAGGTTGTTGTTGTTATTGTGGTCTTCAGTCCTGAGATTGGTTTGATGCAGCTCTCCATGCTACTCTCTCCTTTGCAAGCTTCTTCATCTCCCAATACGTACTGCAGCCTACATCGTTCTGAATCTGTTTAGTGTATTCATCTCGTGCTCTCCCTCTACGATTTTTACCCTCCACGCTGCCCTCCAATACTAAATTGGTGATCCCTTGATGCCTCAGAACATGTCCTACCAACCGATCCCTTCTTTTTGTCAAGTTGTGCCACAAACTCCTCCCCAATCCTATTCAATACTTCCTCATTAGTTACGTGGTCTACTCATCTAATCTTCAGCATTCTTCTGTAGCACCACAGGTTACATACCAGAAGAACCCGTGTTTTCGAATTTCCGAATCATTTTCTCCATACCCACGACAGTCATCCGACCAACGCCTTTTTTGAAGCCCTTCACTGTCCGGAACTTCTGCAGAGCGACACGTGCACAGTCGTCATTCTTGTAATACAGCTTTACAAGCAGAGCGCGATCCTGCATTGAGACATTCATTGCGAACGTCGCAGACGCGAAAGGAGGAAAAGCCGTATCCCCGGCGTGTTTATACCAACATCAAAGTGTCGTGCACATGACAGGTGCTTTCATTTACGTATTCTGATACGTACAGCGCCATCTAGTGATCAATTTTCACACTATCTTTATTTCTTCTGCCATACGTTTTCCCACTTCTACGACAATATTCCGTTGCAATTTGACGTCATTCTGACCAGTGATGTTAATTCTACAGCGTTTTGAAAGTTGAACTTGAATTATAATCATCCTGTAGAACCCTCTCAACCAGTTTCTGAGAAAACATGGTGAAGGGAACTGACGACGGTCGTTGTTTTTGTAATCCAGTATCTTTCCCCGGAGCGGCTCATACAGCTGCAAGTGTTCAATGGGCAAACAGTACAGTATTTGAACTTCAGTTGACTGTAAGCCTGTGTTGTGCACCGACGGCCGAGTGAGGAATTTAGCCTTCATTCATACAATGAAGGCTTTCACTACCGGATGGTACTGTTGTTGATAATTCTTCAGGGTTATATGGCCGTGGTCCATGGAATACTTCTATTCGTAACGTTTCGTCCAATACTACGTTGGACATCCTCCTGTCGGCAGGACTCAACAGGACCAGCCATACCTCTGAGGATGTCCAACGTAGTATTAGACGAAACGTTACGAATAGAAGTATTCCATGGACCACGGACATATAACCCGGAAGAATTATCAAGTCTATTATTTAGTCTAGGCCGGAGGTTGTTCTGAGGTGATCTTTTTTGTACCGCGTACTTTGAGGCGCCATATCATGGATTGCGCGTCCCCTCCCGTCGAAGATTCGAATCCTCCCTGGGGCATGGGTGTGTGTGTTGTTCTTAGAGTAAGTTAGTTTAAGTAGTGTGTAAACCTAGGGACCAATGACCTCAGCAGTTTGGTCCACTAGGAATTCACACACATTTGAACTTTCTGAAACTTTTTGTACCACTTGCACCCACTTGGTAGAGATTTCATTACCAGTTCAATAAACCGTTAAACAACCTATCACACCACCACAGGCCAACTAAGTCGTTAGATCTTAATCCATTAGAAGACGTTTGGCTATGGGGAACGGAGGATGGAATGTGGTAAACAACAAATCTCGCAAGCTGGTACCACTACGAAATGTACTCATCAATGACTGTTTTTGTCTGGATATGGCGCATCTGAAGAAACTCATGGACCCTCTTCCTCACCGAACTGAGACCAAGGCTAGAGGTGGAGTTACACAGTTTTAGCGTGATGACTAACTTTTTATTTTGGATGCTTAGGTGTTACCACCTCATCACCACTTAAATTTTGAGGGTTCGATAGCACGCCATACCAGATGCTTTCGGTTTGTTCTTTTCCACGTTTCCAGTGGTCCCCGTTTCACTTCCAGACCAAAGTGATTTTCACTTTCCAGAATGTCTTCGTCAAGATCTGGTATCAATAGAGCCCTTTTGTACAAGAATTATTTCTCCATCTCAGCCAATCTGCTTACCTTTCTTGTTTCTGCCATCCTGTTGTAACAGGGATACAACTTCCTAAAATAAAATAAAAATTTCAAATACTCCACGAAGTTCTGTACACAGGGACGAGTGTTAGATATCTTACGACAACGTGCCTAAAAGCTAAGTACTTGGCTTCCCCGTGGCGGCTGTCGTCTTGTTATTTCCATTACCCTCTAAAGGGGAGACACTTCCACAAGGCAGAATCGCATTGTATTCAGTTAATCAAACGTCTTACATTTAGGCAGCACCGTTCGCAGCTAATATTGTCAAATGATCGAAGTAATAATTTATTAACAGTTGAGTCACGAACGTGGAATGTACTGAAGTTCATTGTCGAAACGTTAGTGACCCAATTCAAGTGATTGGAGCCGAAACACACAAAATCTAGTGTTAGAATAGGATTTTATAACTTCAGGCAAGATTCACAGTCACTGTAATCACTATTAATCCGTAACAGTGGCGCTACCATTTATTTTCATGAGCGTACGCGGTGGTTTTAAGATTTTGTGGTACCTTATCCGAAGCAAAAGTACATGCGCTCGTGATATTTATTCACACTGATCATATCTCCCTTTATCACCTGATGACTGGTCCATTTTCTACACCGCAAAATTCCATTTGCTAGTCTGAAAAACTGAATCACCATCCCACTTTAGCGAGTGAGATGAGAAAGTGGATAAGGTGTTAATATTATACGCTGCGTAGCTTTGAAGGTAAGTTTTCCAGAAGAGGAAGAGAGAGGAAAAATATACCTTGAAACTATGTCAAATATTAGATGTTTTATCATTTTCAATATTTTTGTCTTAAGTATTTTGCCAGCCCCCTATTCTGTGTCATCTAAATAATCCTTCAATCTATAGAATGTTTGGTTAACAGGTAATTTTTAGCTGACTCTTTAAATAGGTTTGTTTTAGTAATTTCTTTAACCTGCTTTGGTGATTTATTTTACAGTTTTAGTTCTTGGTAGAAAACGTCGTTTTGAATTTTATGTTTATTCTTTCTTGGTGAATGTAGGTTCAGTCTAGATATTATTGCAAGGTCATGGATAGAGCTGTTCGTGCAATAACTACGAATGTTATTTTTGATGTGTACAATACTTTAGTAGATGAATTCACTCAGTGGAGTTCAAAATCACCAGTTAATTGAACATATCTTTACAATGAGCTCGTGTACAATTTTTCTGCTTTTCTGCAGTTTGGAAACTGTGTTCATATTTTGTGCGTTTGATCCTCTGAAAAGAATGCCACATCTAAGAACTGAGTGTACATATGAGTAATATGTCAGTTAAAAAGCACTGGTTGTCAAACACTGAGTCTAAGGGTATAATATGCTGATGACATTCTGTTTGCAAGTACCTTTGTGCATTTGCACCACTTCAACTGAGAATCAATACTCACTGCTGAAATTTTGCATCTGTTTCACTGTCTGTAGAGATGTCATCTTCATCTAATTTCATAGTGTCTTTTTTTCTTCAGACTGAAATTTCTGGCGTTTTTTTCTTTATATTCAATGTCATTTTATTGATTACTGACCAATTGTAAGCTTCCTTGAAGGTTTCATTTGCTTTCTCTGCAAGGATTTCTCTTGTTTTCTCTGTAACTATAATGTTGCTGTCATCGCCGAAGAGAATTTTTTTCCCATGACAAACAGTAGTGTTAGTATTAGTCATAAAATGCTATCCTGACTAACTCCTATTTTAATGTACAGGGTGTATTATAAAGAATCACCAGATTAAAAAAAACTATTATGTTATTTGAGATATGTGCCTGAACAGTATACTGTTGGAAAGAGAAAACACTCTCGAGTTTTACGTGGGGCATCGCCATACTGGCATCTGGAAGCGCAGGAATTTTTAAATCAAAAGATTACTGAACCATGGGTTGGTCGCACTGGACCAAATGATTCAGCCTTACATTACTGGCCTCCAAGGTCACCGAACCTGACTGTATGTGATTATTTCTTGTGGGGGTTTATAAAAGACTCTGTTTATGTGCCTCCGTTACCAACAACAATGAATGACATGAGACATGGCATAACAGCAGCTGTGGAAGTTGTAACTCAAGACATCCTCGCTGCAATGTGGAAAAAAATATGAATACCGCACTGACATATTCCGTACACCTCAAGGGAAGATATTGAACACATAAAAAAGGGCATGAAAAAAAGTTTTTTCGTTTCCCGATTATCAGAATTCATTGTATACGTTCATTAGTTTCAGAAATATAGACATCCTCGCTGTAGTGTGCAAAAAAATTTGAATACCGCACTGACATATTCCGTACACCTCAAGAGGAGATATTGAACACCCATGAAAAGGCATGAAAAAAAAGTTTTTTCGTTTCCCGATTATCAGAATTCATTGTATATGTTCATTAGTTTCAGAAATATAGACGTGCCAAATCGGATGGTTCTTTTTGATATACGCTGTACATTTGGCTCTGATAAGCATTGTACCGTCCGGAGTGGCCGAGCGGTTCTAGGCGCTACAGTCTGTAACTGCGCTACCGCTACGGTCGCTGGTTCGAATCCTGCCTCGGGCATGGATGTGTGTGATGTCCTTGGGTTAGTTAGGTTTAAGTAGTTCTAAGTTCTACGAGACTGATGACCTCAGAAGTTAAGTCCCATAGCGCTCAGAGGCATTTGAACCATTTGATAAGCGTTGTACTGAAACTGTAGACATATCTGAGATATCTGTTATCTCTGCTCTTCGTATACAGTCTGTTAGGTATGATCGGAATGAGTCATTAGCTACTCCTCTTTATTTCCAATGCTTCTAGGTTATTTAGTAGACTATTATTCTCAACAGTAATAAGATCTCAAAATATGCCTGTGACACACTTATCTTCGTTAAGAGGATCAAGTACCACTTTGGTGAATTCTGCTACAGCTGATTTCGTATTTCCACCACTACGGAAACTAAACTGTGATTGACTTAAAAGGTTGTATTTATTGAAATAACTCATTAACCTCTCTTTCAAAACTGATTCCATTATTTTTCATAATGGTGGCAGCATGCAAATGGGCTGGTAATTTTCTATGGCTTCTGCAGTACCTTTTTTGGCAAAGGTACATCTCTTGCATATATATCTGGAAACTTCCTTGATATGAAAGATTCGTTTATGAGGTTCGTGAAGACACTTCTCTGTGCATTGTTTCAGTGCACACGTTGATACTGCTTCTAAGCCTATTGACCCCTAATTTTTTAGTTTTTGTACGGCTTTACTGATTTCCTGCTCTCTGGTTTTGTAGTAGCATCATTGTACTTTATCCATAATTATTTACAAGTGCTATATTCGTTTTTGGGAATTCGCACTGCAAGACATGAGAAATGCTCATTCATGTATTATGCTAGATGGTTTAGATCATTTCTTACTTTACCCCTCTCCCTTAGCAGTGTATCATTATGGATTTGTTTGTACCTCCCTGTTGTCTTTTTTTATGACTTCCCAGACTGTTTAGCTTTTATTCTCTACAGTGTATGTTATTTTGTCCTTAAAGGCTTTTGCAGCAATAATCAAATTGATACAAATCTTTTTGTACTTATGGTAGATATTCATGAACCCTTGCTCCCTATGACTCTTTCTCCAATTTCTTTTATCCATTTGTTTTTGTGAGATATTAATAGTGATGAGAGTACTTTTGGTAACGTCTTTTCGAAGTTCACTTTAAATTATGTAGAGAATATAGTGCATTTCACATTTACATACACTTCATCCTAGCTTTGGTTGGCTAGTTCCATTGAAAAATGTTGTGTTTTCATTTATGATAAATGTCTTTTGTAGTTTTATGAAACGTCCCCTTAGAACAATTTTAGAATTACTGTGCTGATAAACCTCTTACATTATTTGCTTTTCAAACAGCTGAGCAAAACTGAACGTACTCAAACATTCACTAAAGTGACACACAATATTTTTAGCGCAACGCAATCTGACTTTCAAAAATCCCTACAAAAGAATGGCCCTGACTAACATTAACCTATACCTTTCACAAATCACTTACCTCACAAAAATCTTCGTTACTCAAGCTACAGCAATACAGCGAGCGCCACTACTGCCAGCTAAATAACAGACACAAACTACGGAAGGCACTAACTACTAGTAGGCATAGTTAGCAAATGAAAGATTTTAATAGAGAACAAACAATGTATTTACCTTAATAGTCATCAAAAGTGATAATATATACAGCAGTTCATGACACCCATTTTTACAAATTTCAAAATTCCGCCATTTCTCTCCCCACATCCACCACTGCTGGTGGCTCACCTCCAACTGCGCAACGCTACGCGCTGTTCACATCCAGCTGCCCAACACCACAATGGCAGACAACAATGCAAACTAGCCACAGACTGCACACAGCACAGCCAGTGATTTTCATACAGAGCGCTACGTGGCGTTACCTATAAGAAAACCTAAACAGCCTACTTACAGTTTGCAGTTCAGGGAGTTTTTCCTTACTCGACGCCACTGTTATTATTTGACAGAAATGGTCTGACAGTCAAAGATCCTTTTACAGCTACAGCACACGTATTCCCTGTCCGTATTTGTGGTCAGATGGTCAATTACTGTTTCAGTCACTGTAGTAACCTTTGTTGCGCTATCGACCAAGAGAGACTTGCCAAAACTCTGAAGGATACTTATTAAGATGCTACTAGTTTCGTTTATTTTTGTGACACGACACACAATTTCGGAATTATCACTCCCCAATTAAATCGTTAATACTGGGCCGTCGACACTGATATAAAGTACACAACTTCAGTGGCAGGAATTTTAATTGCTTCGGCAAACTGTCGTAATTCGATCCTGCAGCCTCGTCGCTGCATGATACACCCACTACGAATCCCAAGCGACCACTTCTCTACAATCGCACTCTGCCCTCGCCAGACACGCGACTATCGATACTACAATATGCCCGGTGCTTTCCAATACTGTCTATCTCCCTACTTTTACGTTAAAATAGTTGTATTGCACCTTTCTACTACTATTCAGCACCTATGTCTTTGCTCTGTTTATCCTTGATCCATAATCTATTCTGTGTACCTTGTCCATTCCTTTCAACAGGTCTTCCTTATATCCTCCCTTCCTTCCTTATATATTTTTACATTGGCTGGTCGTACCATTCCTGTGTGTGTAACATGAAACGCAGTTCTTTATCCGTTATTTGATATCCGGTTATGCAGTATCCTTAGAATGAGACAGAGCTTTTTTTAAAGGCGTGTGGACCCAATGCGACGTAAACCACCTGAAGAATTTCAGTGCATTCCATAAAATACTGCAGCAAGTGGAAACCGAGGAAATTTTTGTTTCACGAATGCTTCAGCTAATTCCTCCTACCACGTTCATCGGAAGTGTTTTCTAATGGAAGGGAGACAGAGGAAGCTAAAATACAATTTTATTGTTTTATTACTCTGGAACATTTATAGGCAATATAGGCATACAGTATATGGAGAAAATGTCATTTTTTTCTATGGTTAAAAGTGAATGACGTGTTGTGCAGTTGTTTTCATTTCTTTTAGACAGAACCTATTTGAAATCGTTGGTGGGTCGGATCACACTTTGGCCATTTTCAGAATCAGTACGTCACTGGCAGTGTAAAGTGAACAAAGCATCTTCAATGCAACGTGCCCCGCTGCAGTTTGTTGAGCATTTCCGTGGCGCTCTCACGCTCACGAAACGAACCCATAACGAAGCCATGCGGCTTTTCGCGGATGATGCTGTAGTATACAGAGAAGTTGCAGCATTAGAAAATTGTAGCGAAATGCAGGAAGATCTGCAGCGGATAGGCACTTGGTGCAGGGAGTGGCAACTGACCCTTAACAAAGACAAATGTAATGTATTGCGAATACATAGAAAGAAGGATCCTTTATTGTATGATTATATGATAGCGGAACAAACACTGGTAGCAGTTACTTCTGTAAAATATCTGGGAGTATGCGTGCGGAACGATTTGAAGTGGAATGATCATATAAAATTAATTGTTGGTAAGGCGGGTACCAGGTTGAGATTCATTGGGAGAGTCCTTAGAAAATGTAGTCCATCAACAAAGGAGGTGGCTTACAAAACGCTCGTTCGACCTATACTTGAGTATTGCTCATCAGTGTGGGATCCGTACCAGATCGGGTTGACGGAGGAGATAGAGAAGATCCAAAGAAGAGCGGCGCGTTTCGTCACAGGGTTATTTGGTAACCGTGATAGCGTTACGGAGATGTTTAACAAACTCAAGTGGCCGACTCTGCAAGAGAGGCGCTCTGCATCGCGGTGTAGCTTGCTCGCCAGGTTTCGAGAGGGTGCGTTTCTGGATGAGGTATCGAATATACTGCTTCCCCCTACTTATACCTCCAGAGGAGATCACGAATGTAAAATTAGAGAGATTAGAGAGCGCACGGAGGCTTTCAGAGAGTCGTTCTTCCCGCGAACCATACGCGAGTGGAACAGGAAAGGGAGGTAATGACAGTGGCACGTAAAGTGCCCTCCGCCACACACCGTTGGGTGGCTTGCGGAGTATAAATGTAGAATGTAGATGTAGATGTAGAATCGTGCAGCACTCCTTTGAAGTTTTACCGTCTCTTCTTTTAACCCTATTCGGCTGATATTGCTTTACATAGGTAACTTTCTACAGCTGTTACATATTTGTAGCAAACCATTTTTATAGCCGTTAACTGTGCACATTAAAATATATTTCTAAATTTGGTTATTATCCCAGACGGAGAACGACACTGAAGAATTGTCCAAATTTTTGTAAGCGACTATATGGTCAGAGAATTAGACCATTGTTAAGATTCTTCCAAAGAACCAAAATCTGGGCTCTGCCTTCCCCACGTCGACGTTTGTGTGGTTATTCCGCCTTATAACGTTGCGAGTCGATATTCACAGATACTCTAAAGCTGTGATTGGTTCGGGTGACTGCCCGCCCTTCATGAGACCAAAAGATATCGTGTCTATTTATCCATTTGTGCACATTACACTACGTTTCTCAGATCGAAGGTCAGTTGCCAATTAGTGTATCAGATGCTAGTCGTATTCAAGCCTGTTTCCTTTCGCAACAAGTTTGTGCAGGTTCTAACTCCTTGTACAGAACTGAATCTTCTGATAACAGACCCGGGTACACAAATTTGCAGCATGTATTCCTCTCTTCGCGAAAGAACGCGACAGTAGTAATACACCCGTCCAGTGGAAACCGATCTGACTAATTTTGATGTAACATTTCACAATATAGGGATACAGTTCTTGGTCTGCAGAAAGATACACGCACTAGTTCGATAAAATTATTAGAATCTCAATCATATTTGTAGCTACACGGCTTTTTAGTCACAATTTGTATACAGGAACTAAATCTTAAAATTTTTGTAGGTCCATATTTGTGACTGGAGGTCTGGGGGACTACGGCCATTCTTTATGTAAGGAAATGAAACACCTACAGCCGTCCTTATAATGTCATCTATTGTGTGGCTACCAGTTTCGGCGCTGCAGTGCACAAGCGCCGAAAATGGTAGCCATACAATAAATGACATCGTAAGGATGGCTATAGATGTTTCATTTTATTACATGACTCTTAAATAGTTTGAATACATAACAAACCAGCCAAATGATAAACCTGTACTTTCACTACCAGAGGTGCAGTTACCATGTCCTTGAGGCGTAGTTTATAAAAAGTATAGTTAACACAACGTGAAAAGTTATGCACACGAAACCGACGAATAAAATTTTTTACCAATACTTACTTGGTATTCCTCCTAAACTTGAACAGCGTTGCAGAGCTTTCCCTCCTCTACTGGAGTAACACATCAGCACCGGACGAAAGTAGGATTCTGACTGTCACCCAGGTATAGTTGCTTTAATCAAATGAAACCGTATGGTTCCAGAGACTTTTTCCAGTGTCAAACATCTATGATGTCTACCTGAAGATTGAAGCGACGAATAAACATTCGTACCATGGCTGGTACTCGAACCTAGGTTTGCCGCTCACTAAGTAGATGCTCTAAGCGCAATGCCACCACGGCACAGCAGCTTTACACAACTGCATGGTCTGCCTTCGCACACGTCCCTTCTCAATCCAAATTCCATTTGTTCGCTAATAGTTCGTGTCTTGATGATCATCAAATGTGCTTTTTTCTACCTGCGGAGGCGACATTTCTACTTTTAGCTTCCTTGGATTCACATACATGTTACTCGGCGTCACATACCAACAAGAAACGATAAAATAAAAAAAATGGAATGTATGGACGCTTATTGAGATATTTATAGTATTCAGTAGGTATTACACTATAGCCCATCCATGGAAATATCCTGAGCCAGTGAAGAAAACCATTCCCCTGGTTTGGGACGATAGGACATGTTTTTATTTTTCAAATACATTGCGAACGGATATTAGTGACTTCCGTGGCTCCTGTAGTAAAATGAAAACGATAGTGCTCAAGTCACACTGTAAACAAAATTTTTATTACAGTATCGGCGTAATTTATTACACATTTTCTTTACGAGTCTCGTCGATAGCAATCTTCCCCTAACGATGTTTATCTTACGCAAGTACACGGCCTGACAGAGCCAGAGATGCAGCCATTGAATCCGGCTGCAGTGCTTGTAGCACCATCCATTCACACACACACACACACACACACACACACACACATACACACACAAGCGCACACACACGCTCATGTATAAGAGCGAACCGTTTAACATCAGCCGACGCGGTGGCGAAGCATTGCGTACTGCTTTTAAAGCGCCCGCTATTTGGGGCACTGGCGCCCGGCGCTTCGTGTATTAACGTACAACTGGATTACCGAACAATAACGGCGAAAATCCGGTATTACGTATGCTTTAAAGAGCTTTGAGTGCCGCGCCAGCCAGCCCGCTGGCCAAGAATTGTTTTTCGCTGTATCGGCAGTCGCATAAAACGTTGGCCACAGTGAGAAATTTTAATCCTCCCCACCACCTCACCGCGCTCCACTCCTCCACAACGGGGGCTGTGCTCACTCTCCTCCCTCCCTCCCTCCCTCCCTCCCTTCCCCTCTGTCCCACCCCACCCCCTCCGTCGCCCACACCACCTCCACACACACGCACACACACACACACACACACACACACACATGAGAGAGGGCCTGTGTTTCTTCTGTCCTGCAGATACAGAAAAAAAGGAAAATTCGCATTCCTCGTCGCTAGCTGCTAGGGCTGATTTAGCTGCGTTTAAAGCGCCTCTCATTGCGCATTCCGTTTGCCGATGCGGAGAGCGGTGGTCTCGATTACGGCAGAGCATCCCTTTGTGCTGTTCATTTGAGACGCGGGGGATGGGCGCTAATGTGATTGGCCGCAACACAATGACAGGGGGAGCACGACTGCGTTTACCAGACTCGGAGCTCAACAGATATCTGTCTTTTTTTTGCTGGCGGTAAGAGAAAGCGGAACCAAGAGAGAGAGAGAGAGAGAGAGAGTTAGGACATAAGTGAGAGGGAGCGAAGAGCGACGATAGTGTAGGAGATGGAGTGACACTGTTACTGGCTTTTAATTTTGCTTCCAGCATCAAATTAAATTAACTTTTGTGTCTTTGTTACACTATACAGGAACACAGTATCGTCCGGACGTACGTAATGTCAGTGTAAGGAAACACTTCTCTTCCTCCAAATAAAATGTCAATAGCCATGCATATGCCAAACCTCATGCGACGCCAAAACAGACGTTTTGTAGTGTTAAAATCAAAAGAATGAAATAGAACAGACAAAGAGGCTGGGTTTGTGCTACTAGATTCTGGCATGAGAACGAAATATCCCCTCCTGCTACCTGTTTCCGTGTCACTCATCCAAAGTAGGACTATCGCATCTTTCCATGCAGAACCGAGGCTTGTCTGCAAAGATGTGCGTGTTTCTCTTTCATCAGTTCGTTTCCTGACACACTGTATGACTCCAGAATTTAAAACGTTATTGGCTAAACTTTTATGGATACTACTGGTGGCCCATTGTCATTGGATAGAATAGCACTATTCCACAATTACACTGGAGAACGGTTATTGGTTGAAATTCCACCACTGTTATTGGTTGCATTTCGCATCTATCCAATGACGATGGCAAACCGATAGCAGTAGGAATGATGTGTGTCGGAGAATGGTAGCTGTAGGTTGTTGTGGGGCATGAACAAGAAGGGAGAGAACGTATGGAGAAACGATGGAGGAAACAAAAGAAAGCTGGGGTGGGAGGAAAGGGAAAGAAGGAGTGTGTGGAATAGGCGAAGTGAGTGAGTGAAGGAATAGTGAGAGAGAATGAGAGATGGAGGAAGGGAGGAGGCACAAAGAGGTCAGAGGGGTGTGGAGGGAGAGATGAAGATGAAATGGAAGCGGGAACATGAGGAAGAGCAGAAGGGTACTTGGACGGGAACAGGAACGGGGAGGAAGAGGGAGAAGAAAGGGAAGAGAGGGGAGAAGGTGGATGTAGAGGGAGGGGGAGGAGGAGACAGAAGAATCAGAGGGAGGGGGAGAGAGAGAGAGAGGTAGAGTGGGGAGAGTGAGGCATGTGAGAAGGGGAGACAGAAAGGTTGATTTGGAAAGTAGAAGAGGAAGGGGGATGAAGGGGAAGAGGAGGGAGGGAAGGAATGGGGAGAAGGAAGGGAGAAGGAGAGGATGAGGTACAGGGACATGGAGGGGGAAGGGGAGGGGTAGGGGAAGTTGGAAGCAGAGAAGGATAAGAGGAGGGAAGGGGAGAGGGAAGGGGAGTAGGATGGTAAAGGGTTGGGAGAAGGTGGCGAAAAAGGTGGGGGAGGTTGGGGAGGATGGAAAGGTGAATGGGGAGGGGAAATGTGAGGGGGAGACGTAGGAGGAAATGGAGGAGAAGAGGAAGGAAGGAAAGAGAAGGAGAGGGAGATGTAGAAAACAGAGTAAAAGAGGAAAGTCTTGGTGAGGGAGGGGGAGGAAGGTGAGAGGAATGGGGGGATGCTGGGGAAGAGAGCAGGGAAGAGGCGAAGGAGGGGTCAGTGGGAGGATGAGAGCAAGAAGAGAGTGGAGGTGGGAGGGAGAGTGGAGGAGGAGGAGGAGGCAGGATACCAAGGGGGGAATAATAGGGCGATAGATATGAGAGAAGGTAGGGTAATGAGGGAGAGGTATGAGCATGGTTTAGAGGGAAAAGAGTGGGGAAAAGAGGCACAGGATAGGTAGAGGTAGGGGCAGAGGGAAGAAGGGGAATGGGGCAGGGAAAATGGAGATTAAGGACAGGGCTGAAAGTAGGATAAGGCAGGGGACATGGAAGGGAAGGGATGTCATGTAGGGAGGGCATGGGGGTGGAGCAGGGAGTTAAAAGGGGGCAGGAAGGGTAAAGGTTGGGAGGTAGCGAGAGCATTATGAGAGAACAGATACAGGTCGATGATGGGAGGAGTTGATGGTGGGAGGTAGAAAATATGGTATGGAATAGGGAGAGGGAGGAAGGGTGTGAGGGACACAGAAGATGAAAGAGAAGGGACTGACAGGTTAGAAGATGATTAAAGGGTTAAAGAGAAGGGAGGCAGAAGAAGGGGGATGCAGAGCTCTGTGGTGGAGAGAGGAGCTTTCGCTGAGGGCAGATATAGGAAAGAGTGTTGGTCTTAACAGGAGGGGAGAGGAGGCGAAGGAAGAGCAGGAGGAGGAGGAGGAGGAGGAGGAGGTAGGTGGAGCAAATACATGGAGAGAGGGATTAGAGGGAGGGAGAATGAGAGGAAGAGAGAAAGAAAATGTGTATCTGGTGTTTTATTGGCTCTGAATGAAGCTTTAGCAGAACACACATACTTTTATCCACATACCTGTAAGTGGGAACACTTACCTTGTGTAGTGTAACGACGTAAGTTTTGTACAAATGGTTTTCTTTTGATATATTACCATGTGCAGACTTCGTCACCTACGTCAGTTACAACACACTTCAAAATTATTTAAGTTCTTTTTAAATTGTCTCTAAATGGTTCTTGAACGAAACTGTAATTAAAACATCATCATTTGAGTCGTATGCGCAGAATTACGTCACTCAGTCCAATTGGTTTGCGTAAACTTTTTCCATTTAGATGTCGTTTGTATCTCCTCAGAAATTATATTACTGCAGGTTATCTGTTAATAGATATTAGAACGACATTGAATAAACTTTCAAGACTCAAACTCGCGATGAACGCTGTCAAAAATTAATAATCTTGTCAAATGAATTACTTAACATAATTCTTCATAAATAGATTCTCGGAACACGTATATAAATTTTTGTAGCATCCACTAGTTTATTATCTTCCTACATATAGACGTGAACCTGAGCCTTGACAAGACAGAACTGAACATTTACAATATGATTAAACTTTCTATGACGTCATTGTTGTACAAACATTACAAATTCTCATTTTTTTTAATTTTTAGAAGCACGACGCGACTACTCGGTTTCAGGATCTTCTGTTGCTCTTTGGCTGTCGACCCGCGACGTATAGTGGCCAGCAATTTTCTCTCTGGTCCCGGCAGCGAAGATGCTGTCTCCGTTCGTTGCGCCGCCCTCTCCGTACATGAAACATAAAAAATAAATACAAAACTTTATATAATTCACAGCTATTACAAATTTTACAAAAATACATAAACAAAACAGTAAATTAAACATATATTCACCTGCAAACTGGGCTGACACTGGTGGGTGGGGGACGCTTCAATTTCACGTCCCACTACACTTGGTCCATTTAATAACAAATCAAACCTTGTTCGGTATTTCGTTTCAGATCGGTGTCTCAAGCGCATGGAGAAGATTCTGTTATAAAAGGGAAAGCTACACAGCTCTCTCTCTCGATAATGGGAGAACGGGTGGCGAAGGGACTAATGTGATTGGTTGCAACAAAATGTGAAGAGAGGAAACGCGGACGAGCGCAGATCCTTGTGGGAGGCGCGTAAGGCGGGCCGGGTCCAAGATACGGCTGCAGTGCTTCGGGACTAATTCTGTTTCCAAGGCGCAATTGGATTAGCTTTAGCTTTCCGTCTCTGTGATCAAAGTGAACAGCAGGACGAGGCAAATATTTGGCGACGCATTGGCAGAAATCACTCGCAGAGATGTTTTCACTTATAATTCCTTCCATTATCCAACAGATACAGGTTGAAGCTGTGTTTCACTAAGTCGGTATATATAAATTTCGGTACTTTTTTGACAGCTAAATTGTCGCTACCCCCATTCTCTCTTCTGTGTTTCAGGTCTCCAGTGTTACGTAAATGTTGTTATACAATTATTGTTTCTATTAATTGCCAATAGACCACACTGAATAAAAGCTTCAACAAATTGATGTTAAAAACCATCAGCCGTCTCGCGTTTTCAGCACGTAAATACTTACTAGATGATTAGGTAGGGACGTTTACAGATAGAAAGAAGCCCACCAAATACGAATGTACTAAATTAGAATGTGTCGGACGAAGGAGAGCTCTTTTTGTTGTGTCTAGACAAGAAAGCCTAGACACAATGCGAGGAAGACGAAAGGCACGCGCTTAAACTCACGCAGGCTGGCGTGAGGTCTGAAACAGGATACGTAATGAATGCTATAAAGAAAAGTACGTAGCTTCTGGAATACTTAACTTTAATCCACATTTGTAGAACATCGCTCTTGATGATACATTAATAGAATCTCAATATCTATACTGGTAATAGCGCCTTGCTAGGTCGTAGCAAATGTAGCTGAAGGCTATGCTACTATCGTCTCGGCAAATGAGAGCGTAATTCTCAGTGAACCATGGCTAGCAACGTCGGCTGTACAACTGGGACGAGTGCTGGGATCTGTCTCTAGACCTGCCGTGTGGCGGCGCTCGGTCTGCCATCACTGACAGTGGCGACACTCGGGTCCGTCGTATACTAGCGGACCGCGGCCGATTTAAAAGCTACCACCTTGCAAGTGTGGTGTCTGGCAGTGACACCACACTTTTATTTAGACACAGACAGAACAACTAATGCAAGATTTCAGTTCCTGTAATACTTACACAAATTCCCTTAAAAATGTTCGTTACTCACCGAGCGCTGTCTGTCGGTCCCTTAACCACTGGTTAACTATAATTACAGTGTTATTTTCCACCTATTTTAGTGATTTCTATTTATTTAATGTGCTAGTCTTCTTCTAAGGGTATTGATGGGCCCCTATGAAACTATATATCTGAGATTTGAGCCAGTAATTTTGCTTAAGGAGAGATGTGCTGCTCCATACCGTCCTTAATTTTAATTATGCTTCCACAGTAATTGTAACCAAGCATGAGGCCAAGGCAAATTGGGCCAACAGTAGGAAAAGAGTCTGATTTTTTAAGCGTCCGTCAGAACAGCGATCTTGTATAATGCGAAGGTCGCTTCAAACTGTGGACACTGGCCCCATTTTCACTACCAATTCTTACTGTCCTCTACAATGTTCAGCAGGCCGAAGTGGCCGTGCGGTTAAAGGCGCTGCAGTCTGGAACCGCAAGACCGCTACGGTCGCAGGTTCGAATCCTGCCTCGGGCATGGATGTTTGTGATGTCCTTAGGTTAATTAGGTTTAACTAGTTCTAAGTTCTAGGGGACTAATGACCTCAGCAGTTGAGTCCCATAGTGCTCAGAGCCATTTGAACCTACAATGTTCATCGGCCCTCGCGCCCTTGCCCACCAGTTGTATTAGGTCGCCTTTTATTCCTTCTATTTCGCTGGACCATCCTATAGTTCGTAGTGATTGGAAAAATTCGCATTTCATTCCCAGTTTCAAAAAGTATCGAGGAACATACGCACAAAACTTTAGACCTCTACCGATACTGTCGATCTGTTGCAGAATTTTGGACAACTTTCTATGGTCATGTGCTATGAAAACACTGGAGACAAAAAATCGTCTCCATAGGAACCAACATAGTCCAGATTCTCGAGATTTCGCTACCTTTAATCAGTTACGAAATATTTGTATTTTATTTAGGCAAAAAGACATACGGAAATTTACCTGGCCAGCAAGGGGATGCAGAAGTATTATAGATTTGTGTTGTTGTGGTCTTCAGTCCTGAGACTGGTCTTTATCCTGTGCAAGCTTCTTCATCTTCAAGTAACTACAGCAACCTACAACTTTCTGAATCTCCTTAGTGTATTCATTTCTTGGTCTCCCTCTACGATATTTACCCTCCACGCTGCCCTCCAATACTAAATTCGTGATCCCTTGATGCCTCAGAATGTGTTCTACCAACCGATCCCTTCTTCTACTGAAGTTGTGCCACAAATTCCTCTTCTCCCCAATTCTATTCAGTACCTCCTCATTAGTTACGTGATCTATCCATCGAATCTTCAGCATTCTTCTTAGCACCACATTTCGAAGGCTTCTATTCTCTTCTTGTCTAAACTATTTATCGTCCATATTTCACTTCCATACATGGCTACGCTCCACACAAAAACTTTCAGAAAATCTTTACTCGATGTTAAAAATTTCTCTTCTTCACAAACACTTTCCTTGCCGTTGCTAGTCTGCATGTTATATCCTCTGTACTTCGACCATCATAAGTTATTTTGCTCCACAAACAGCAGAACTCATCTACTACTTTAAGTGTCTCATTTCCTTATCTAATTCCCTCAGCATCACCTGATTAAATTCGTCTACTTTCCATTGTCCTCGTTTTGCTTTTGTTGGTGTTCATCTTACATCCTCCTTTCGAGACACAACTGCTTTTCCAGGTGCTTTGCTGACTCTGACAGAATTACAATGTCGTTGGCAAACCTCAAAGTTTTTATTTCTTCTCCACGGTTTTTAGCTCCTACTCCCAATTTTTCTTTCGTTCCTTTACTGCTTGCTTAAATATACAGATTGGTTAACATCAGGAACAGGCTATAACCCTTTTTTACTCCCTTCCCAACCACTCCTTCCCTTACATGGTCCTCGATTATCATAACTGCCATCTGGTTTCTGTACAAATTGTAAACAGTCTTTCGCTCCCTGTATTTTACCCCTACCACGTTCAGAGTAGGAAAGAGGTGATCCAGTCAACATTGTCAAAAGCTTTCTCTAAGCCTACAAGTGCTTGCAACCTAGGTTTACCTTTCCTTAATCTAAGATATGTCGTAGGGTCAGTATTACCTCACGTGTTCCAACATTTCTACGGAATCCAAACTGATTTTCCCCGAGGTTGGCTTCTACCAGTTTTTCCACTCGTCTGTAAAAAATTCTTACTAATATTTTGTAACCGTGACTTATTAAACTGGACTTTCGGTAATTTTCACACCTGTCAACATCTGCTTTCTTTGTAATTGGAATTATTGTATTCTTCATGAAGTCTATTTCACATGTCTTATTCATCTTGCTCAGCAGATGATAGAGCTTTGTCAGGGCTGGCTCCCCCAAGGATATCAGTAGTTCCATTGGAATGCTGTCTACTCCCGGGGCCTTGTTTCGACTTAGGTCTTTCAATGCTCTGTCAAGTTCTCCACACAGTATCATATCTCCCATTTCATCTTCATCTACGCCCTCTTCCATTTACATAATATTGTCCCCTATAACTTCGCCCTTGTATATAGACCCATTATAGACTCCTTCCACCTTTCTGCTTTCCCTTCTTTGCTTAGAACTGGTTTTCCTTCTGAGCTCTTGATATTCATACAAGTTGTTCTGTTTTCTCCAAAGGTCTCTTTAAATTTCCTGTAGGCAGTATCTATCTTACCCCTAGTGATATATGCCTATTAATCCCTACATTTGTCCTCTAGCCACTCCTGCTTAGCCATTTTGCACTTTCTGTCAATCTCCTTTTTGAGACGTTTGTATTCCTTTTTGCCTGCTTCATTTACTGCATTTTTACATTTTCTTCTTTCATCAATTAAATTCAATATCTCTTCCTTTACCCAAGGATTTCTACTAGCCCTCGTCTTTTTACCTACTTGACCCTCTGCTGCTTTCACTATTTCTTATCCTACTGTATTTGTTTCTCCCGTTTTTGTCAATCGTTCTCTAACGCTCTCTCTGAATTTATCCACTACCTCTGGTTCTTTCAGTTCATCCAGTTCCCGTCCTTAAATTCCCACCTTTTTGCAGTTTCTTCAGTTTTAATCCGCAGTTCGTGACCAATAGATTGTGAACAGATTCCTCATCTGTCCCTGGAAATGTCTTACAATTTTAATCCTGGCTCCTAAGTCTCTGTCTTACCATTATGTAATCCATCTGAAACCTTACAGTGTCTCCAAGCCTCTTCGACGTATACAGCCGTCTTTCATGATTCATAAACCAATTACTGCTATGATTAAGTAATGCTATGTACAGCATCCTGCCACGCGGCTTCCTTTTTCATCCCTTACACCCAATCCATATTCACCTACTACTTTTGCTCCTCTTCTTTTTCCTACTATCGAATACCAATCCCCCATGCTATTAAATGTTCATCTCCCTTCACTATCTGAATAATTTCTTTTATCTCATCATACATTTCTTGTATCTCTTTGTCATCTGCGGGGCTAGTTGTCACATAAACTTGTGCTATTGTTGGCTTCGTGTCTATCGTGGCTACAATAATGCATTCACTGTGCCGTTCGTAGTAGCTCACCCGCGCTCCTATTTTTTTATTCATTATTAAACCTACTGCTGCATTACCCCTATTTGGCTTTGTATTTATAGCCCTGTATTCACCTGATGAGAATTTTTATTCCTCCGGCCACTGAACTTCACTAAAAATCAAAACTTCATCCGAAGATGCCCAATTATACCGACCGACCGCCGTGTCATCCTCACTCCCAGGCGTCACTGGATGCGGATATGGAGGGGCATGTGGTCAGCAAAATGGTTCAAATGGCTCTGAGCACTGTGGGACTAAACATTTGAGGTCATCAGTCCCCTAGAACTTAGAACTACTTAAGCCTAACTAACCTACGGAAAACACATACGTCCATACCCCAGCAGGATTCGAGCCTGCGACCGTAGGGGTCGCGCGGTTCCAGACTGAAGCGCGTAGAACCGCTCGGCCGCACCGGCCGGCTGCGGTTAGCATATTGTTCTCCCAGTCGTAAGTCATTTTACGAGACCGGAGCCGCTGCTTCTCAATCGACTAGCTCCTCAATTTGCCTCACAAAGGCTGAGGACACTCCGCTTACCAACAGCGCTCGGCAGACCGAATGGTCACCCATCCATGTTCTAGCCCAGTCCGACAGCGCTTAACTTCGGTGATCTGAGGGAAACCGGTGTTACCACTGCAGCAAGGCCGTTGGCACCGAATTTCACTATTTCCCACTATATCTAACTTCCCCTTTTTAAATTTTCTGACCTACCTGCCCGATTAAGGGATTTGACCTTACACTCTCCTATACGTAGAACGCCATTTTTGTTTCTCCTGATAACGACGTCGTCCTGCGTTGTCCCTGCCCGGAGATCCACATGGGGGACTATTTTACCCCTGGAATACCTTACCCAAAAGGACGCCATTATCATTTAACCATATAGTAAAGCTGCGTACCCTCGGGAAAAATTACTGCTGTAGTTTCCCCTTGCTTTCAGCTGTTAAAAGTACCAGCACAGCACGGCCGTTTTGGTTAATGTCACATGGCCCGATGAGTCAGTCATCCAGACTGTTGTCCCTGGAACTATTGAAAAGACTGCTACCCCTCTTCAGGAACCACACGTTTGTCTGGCCCCTCAACAGATACTCCTCCGTTGTGGTTGCACCTACGGTACGGGTATCCGTATCGCTGAAGCATACAATCCTCCCAACCAACGGCAAGGTCCATGGTTCATGGGATGGTGTTATACATATAACAATAAATGAGGGTTGCCTCTTCATCTCCAAATAACTGAACCTGCTTACTGTATTCATATATCAGTCACCTCTCTACGAATTTTTCCCCCCACACTTCCCTCCAGTAGTAGGCTGCTGATTCCTTGATGTCGTTTTTGGAAACCTAGAATCTACTACGTAGGAATCAACATGGATTCCGGAAACAGCGATCGTGTGAGACCCAACTAGCTTTATTTGTTCATGAGACCCAGAAAATATTAGATACAGGCTCCCAGGTAGATGCTATTTTTCTTGACTTCCGGAAGGCGTTCGATACAGTTCCGCACTGTCGCCTGATAAACAAAGTAAGAGCCTACGGAATATCAGACCAGTTGTGTGGCTGGATTGAAGAGTTTTTAGCAAACAGAACACAGCATGTTGTTACCAATGGAGAGACGTCTACAGACGTTAAAGTAACCTCTGGCGTGGCACAGGGGAGTGTTATGGGACCATTGCTTTTCACAATATATATAAATGACCTAGTAGATAGTGTCGGAAGTTCCATGCGGCTTTTCGCGGATGATGCTGTAGTATACAGAGAACTTGCAGCATTAGAAAATTGTAGCGAAATGCAGGAAGATCTGCAGCGAATAGGCACTTGGTGCAGGGAGTGGCAACTGACCCTTAACATAGACAAATGTAATGTATTGCGAATACATAGAAAGAAGGATCCTTTATTGTATGATTATATGATAGCAGAACAAACACTGGTAGCAGTTACTTCTGTAAAATATCTGGGAGTATGCGTGCGGAACGATTTGAAGTAGAATGATCATATAAAATTAATTGTTGGTAAGGTTGGTACCAGGTTAAGACTCATTGGGAGAGTCCTTAGAAAATGTAGTCCATCAACAAAGGAGGTGGCTTACAAAACACTCGTTCGACCTATACTTGAGTATTGCTCATCAGTGTGGGATTCGTACCAGATAGGGTTGACGGAGGAGATAGAGAAGATCCAAAGAAGAGCGGCGCGTTTCGTCACAGGGTTATTTGGTAACCGTGATAGCGTTACGGAGATATTTAACAAACTCAAGTGGCAGACTCTGCAAGAGAGGCGCTCTGCATCGCGGTGTAGATTGCTCGCCAGGTTTCGAGAGGGTGCGTTTCTGGATGAGGTATCGAATATATTGCTTCCCCCTACTTATACCTCCCGAGGAGATCACGAATGTAACATTAGAGAGATTAGAGCGCGCACGGAGGCTTTCAGACAGTTGTTCTTCCCGCGAACCATACGCGACTGGAACAGGAAAGGGAGGTAATGACAGTGGCACGTAAAGTGCCCTCCGCCACACACCGTTGGGTGGCTTGCGGAGTATAAATGTAGATGTAGATGTAGATGTCTTACAAGTGAAGGTCATGGCAGTAGCCGCGGAGAATATAACAAAACTATTTTTGTTTTGTTACTGACCAGAGTGAAGAACTCTTTGTAAATTTTTAGCTACAATGCTGCTACGGTATTGACAAGAGATGGAGGAGTAGTTAAGGTGATAGTAGTTTTCCCCTCTCAACTGAAATCTTCCATTTTCATATCGCACTGCAAGCAATGCAGTGGTCGCCGTACGTCGGATGGATTCGTGTTTGACGTTAGAGTAGATAGGATTACCTTTATGGTGTGAAAGTGTGTTCACAGATTTAGTAAGTGTTTCACCCTGGGCAATGAGACAGGCAGTAATTGTAAAACAGTTGGTAGCCTTGTGTTCGTCCACCGCGGGTCTCGGGGTTGCGACACCTGAAGATCTGCGTATAAGAAGCCGAAACCGGTCGTGTTTTAAATAAGACAACCTTACAACTGTAGCGGTATTTTCAACCTCTAGTGTTGGTGCAGCACTTTTATATTGCAGAAGATGTACCTAAATGAGAAGAGCGTGTTATTCATGAATAGATAAAGCAACAGATGACAGAAGTGGATGTTTTAATAGCAGAAGTTATTACACTTTTAATAGATGAAGAGGCATCAGACGAAGACGCATCAGACGAGCAAGCTGCAATTTCCATGGCAGTGAGGGATGAAGCAATATCACCGGTGGCGGATTACATGGGAAGCATCGGTTCATCTTATGAGCCACCAGCTCCAAGAAAACGCACGAAATTTCCCGAAGGGCATCTGGCTGATGCGATTAATTTATGGACAAAACAACCAAGGAATAGAGATGGATCCATCCCGTCTGTGTCGTCCTGGATGAGCAATTGGTATGATGTCGTGCCTGAAAATTACGAAAATGAAATGATAATTAAATCAAGACCCTATACTGTCGACAGGCGTTGATACGCATCGACGGGGACGCTTGACAATGTACCTTGACCGGGACTCGAGCCCGGGATCTCCTGCTTATCCATATGAGCCACCGAGGGCAGAGAGGATAGTGAGACTGCAGGTATTTATCCCTTACACGTTCCCCATTAGATCCACATTCCCAACTTAATGTCCACACACTACATTCGTAGTGCCCCTGCCCATTACACTCAATACTCGCGGCACACAATCCTACCGAGTCCCGTAAGAGTTCGGGCAATGCGTGTGCATCCATCACAGAAGAAGAAGGTCAATGGCCAGTTAGCCTTATCTGTATGAAGATTACGAGGGTTGCCGAGAAAGTGATGCACCGCATTTTTTTTTCTCAGCCGAAAACAATGCTATGAACGCGAAACGTTACGTATGTACACTCCTGGAAATGGAAAAAAAAAAAAAACACATTGACACCGGTGTGTCAGATCCACCATACTTGCTCCGGACACTGCGAGAGGGCTGTACAAGCTATGATCACACGCACGGCACAGCGGACACCGTTTTCCGCTCACGCCCCAACATCGTGCAGCCCGCCTCCAGTGGTGTCGCGACAGGCATGAATGGAGGGACGAATGGAGACGTGTCGTCTTCAGCGATGAGAGTCGCTTCTGCCTTGGTGCCAATGATGGTCGTATGCGTGTTTGGCGCCGTGCAGGTGAGCGCCACAATCAGGATTGCATACGACCGAGGCACACAGGGCCAACACCCGGCATCATGGTGTGGGGAGCGATCTCCTACACTGGCCGTACACCACTGGTGATCGTCGAGGGGACACTGAATAGTGCACGGTACATCCAAACCGTCATCGAACCCATCGTTCTACCATTCCTAGACCGGCAAGGGAACTTGCTGTTCCAACAGGACAATGCACGTCCGCATGTATCCCGTGCCACCCAACGTGCTCTAGAAGGTGTAAGTCAACTACCCTGGCCAGCAAGATCTCCGGATCTGTCCCCCATTGAGCATGTTTGGGACTGGATGAAGCGTCGTCTCACGCGGTCTGCACGTCCAGCACGAACGCTGGTCCAACTGAGGCGCCAGGTGGAAATGGCATGGCAAGCCGTTCCACAGGACTACATCCAGCATCTCTACGATCGTCTCCATGGGAGAATAGCAGCCTGCATTGCTGCGAAAGATGGATATACACTGTACTAGTGCCGACATTGTGCATGCTCTGTTGCCTGTGTCTATGTGCCTGTGGTTCTGTCAGTGTGATCATGTGATGTATCTGACCCCAGGAATGTGTCAATAAAGTTTCCCCTTCCTGGGACAATGAATTCACGGTGTTCTTATTTCAATTTCCAGGAGTGTATTATTTGAGGTCACCTGAGTGAGTGCGCTGAGTTTCCGTCACTTCCGACAGATAGCGTAGCTGCAGAACAGTTTCAAAATGGTGTGATGTACGTTCAAGCATCGTGCCGTCATTGAATTTATCACTGCAGAGAAAGACCCTGTGGGGAATATTCACGAACGCGTGTGCAAAGTCTATGGAGCGTCTGCTGTCGACAGAAGTACAGTTAGTCGCTGGGCACGGAGGGTGAGGTCATCAGAAGGCGGTTCGGCGGAGCTCCACGATTTGCAGCGGTAGATGACACCATCCACGGCTGTCTCACCTGACAGCCCTGACCCAGTCCCCTCGGACTTCCACTTGTTGGGGCCGTTAAAGGATGGCATTCGTGGAAGACAGTTTGGGGACCATGAGGAAGTGATTCATACAGTGGATCACTGGCTACGCCATCAGGACAAGAATTGGTACCGGAAGGGCATACATGTCCTCGTTCCGTTCTGGAGGAAGGCCATAGAACGGGATGGGGATTACATGGAGAAAGAGGGTGTGTAGATAAAATACCATTATTTCGTGTGTGTAATTCTCATTATGTTCAGTAAAGAATTCTTGAGGGAAGAAATGGCGGTGCGTATAATAGTATTGCCATAGGAAAGGAGAGTAAAGATCGTGACTGTTATAAAACTTCAAAAACACGCTAAAACTTCAAAAACAGCTAAAACAGCGTCATTCCTCAAACCCAAAATTTCTGCAGGATATGATAAATCGTGTGTTACATGATCATTTTATCGCAAAGAGACAGGAGAACGCAATAATACGTAACCGCACATGAGACTCTGGGTGTTGAAAATAAAGGAGAGAACTGACCCTCACAGTTCACTGCTGTTCAAAGCTACCAACTCGTGGGTAACTAATTTTGAATGTAAGAGTAAGATTTTATGTCGCGAAATAACCCATAATGTTAGCAAGCGGATGGTTGAAGGAGATGTATATATTCAATAAAAAGCTTGTCAAATCGTAAGAGAAATCAGATCTCTCATGAAGGAGAAAGTTTATCACCAGATCAGATAATCAATAACGACCAATTAAGATGCGATAAAACGTTACGATCTGGACGGTCTAAATGGCTCTGAGCACTATGGGACTTAACTTCTAAGGTCATCAGTCCCCTAGAACGTAGAACTACTTAAACCTAACTAACCTAAGGACATGACACACATCCATGCCCGAGGCAGGATTCGAACCTGCGACCGTAGCGTCCGGACGGACTCTCGCAGTGAAAGTAAGCAAGCATGTCTTTGACGCTGTTGGATCCATACCGGCAACCACACACTCTTATATGATAACGCGTGGGATTCTGATGGACGGTACGTTGCTACCCATTTGGATGTCCTTCTCTTCTTGTATTGGAGCCCAAGGGACATTTTACTGCACGTATAAATATAGATATACCAAACATTAAGGCGTTTGCCAGCAAATCAGCTAACATGACTGAGAGGGATTTAGGAGTCTTCTTAGAACAGGTAATGTGGTCAGATGGAGAAGGAAAAACTAAAGCCCTTCTTTTGATTAGCTCCTGGACAGCCAATGGGGATGACGAACTGTAAAACTCAGGAGTTCTTGACTGCGTTAGAATTTATGAAGAAGCTCAGTCCGACAAAGCGCACAGGCATTGTGCAACCTGCCGACGTTTTCTTCTTCCGTCGATATAAAATTTTTGTGTAGTTTATCAAATATACAATCATGGAATCTTCTGTCAATGGCATTAACATATGGCATAGATACAACTTCTTAATCCTTCAATCGTTTATTTATCTCCAGCTCTTGGCGGCACGATACCCCAACTTAATCAAATTTGCATTTTCTAAATGTCTTTACATAAACGACGTTCCTGGTGTATTTCAAACACGCTTGGAGTACTGCTTCGGAGAAGGATTACCGGACGATTGTTCCATGAGAATTGTGATCAACCTGCTTTCATCAAATGTGCACACTGCGGGAACTGTGTATGCATTTTCGATGCTGTTATTGCTGACTTGCATTATTTTTTTGCCTTCGATAGTGTAGTCAAGTAAGTCTTTTATAAGAATCATTCATGCCATATTATTGAATATTTGTCTCAAATAATCCATTTGCATAGTAAATCATTCATACTTAGAGTATTCTCATCGTAATTCTAGCGACTGATAGCTCCTAATAGCCTATAGTAGTATATGTATATTTTGTTGCTCTACTAACTGCGTTATGTATGAACATAATTTGAGCGACAGCATATCGTGACCTTCGCTTTTCAGAATGCGTCTTGTCAACCGATCCCTGCTTTTATACAACTTTTAACGCAAGTTTCTTGTCTCCCCGATTCCTCTACAGTACTTACTCAATAGTTACGTGATCTACCAATCCAATCTTCAGCACCACATTTCAAAAGATTCTATTGTGTTCTTGTCTAATCTGTTCATCGTCCATGTTTCACATCCATACGTGACTACATTCCTGACAAATACCTTCAGAAAGGCCTTCCTAACACTTCAGTCTATACTTAACGTTAAAAGGTTTCTTTTCTTCAAAACGCTTTTCTTGTCATTGAAAACCTACATTTTATATCTTCTCTATTTCGATCATCATGAGTTATTTTGCTGCCCAAATATCAAAACTTATCTACTACTTCTTGTGTCTCGTTTCTAACTCTAACTCCTGGAATCACCTGATTTAATTCGACTAAATTCCGTTATCCTCGTTTTGGTGGTTCATGGTGTGGTTTCCTGTAGTCATGTTCTAGTTCATGAACCACGGGCAACGTACGAGTGGCCAAGTAAGTGGCCCCGACAGTCGGGATACCAGTTACTTCGGAATAAGGCTGGGCATCTCGGACATATTCTGAGTCGTGGTCACCTTTGTGCTCATACGGCAAAGACTACCAAATCCACCGGTTAGTCCCTCAGCCGTTAGGGGTAAAACCCAATGGGACTCGGGGCAAGTAAGGCTAGCAACCTGCTTCCCTGGTACTTTAAATATGACGCTGGCAACAATCAGAGCAAAATGCCTCGGACCTTTGGAGGTGACGGAGTCCCACCTCTAACTGAAAAACCAGGGACTCCTAAGATACGACTTGGCAAACAAATGGTAATGAGATGGGGAGCTATTAATATCAATGGGGGCTACTCTGGGAAGAAGGTAGAGCTGGCAGAGGCTGCAAGTAAGATGGGGCTGGACGTTTTAGCTGTTAGTGACATTCGGGTAAGGGGTGACAAAGAAGAGGAAGTGGGAGAATACAAGGTCTACCTGTCAGGAGTCAAAGCAGGAATAGCACAATGGGGTGTAGGGCTTTACATCAGGAAAGAAATGGAACCCAGCGTAGTTGTAATGAGGTATGTAAACGAACGACTGATGTGGATAGATTTGACAGTGTCTAGCAAAAAAATTAGGATTGTGTCAGTATATTCGCATTGTGAAGGGACAGATCAAGATAAGAGGGATAGTTTTTATGAGGCACTCAGTGATGTAGTTGTTAGAGTAAAGGACAAGGACAGTGTTCTGCTCATGGGTGATTTTAACGCCACGATTGAAAATCGAACAGAAGGGTATGAAAAGGTTATGGGTAAATTTGGAGAGGATATGGAGGCCAACAGGCACGGGAAACAACTCTTGGATTTCTGTGCCAGTATGGGCTTAGTAATCACAAACTTCTTTTTTAAACATAAGAACATTCACCGGTATACTTGGGAAGGCAGGGGAACCAGATCTGTCACTGACTATATAATAACAGATCAGGTATTCAGGAAGGCTGTGAGGGACACACGTGTATTCAGGGGATTCTTTGATGACACTGATCATTATTTAATCTGCAGTGAAATTGGGATTTTGAGGCCGAAGGTGCAGGAGGTCAGGTCCATATGTAGGAGGATAGGAGTGGAGAAACTTCAGGATAAGGAAATCAGGCACAAGTACATAACAGCGATCTCAGAAAGGTACCAGTTAGTTGAATGTAGTGAATTACAGTCATTGGAAAAGGAATGGACAAGGTACAGGGACACAGTACTAGAAGTGGCTAAAGAATGTCTTGGAACAGTAGTGTGTAAAAGTAGGATGAAGCAAACAGCTTGGTGGAATGATACAGTCAAGGCAGCCTGTAAAAGGAAAAAGAAGGCGTATCAAAAATGGCTACATACCAGAACCCAGATCTGTCACTGACTATATAATAACAGATCAGGTATTCAGGAAGGCTGTGAGGGACACACGTGTATTCAGGGGATTCTTTGATGACACTGATCATTATTTAATCTGCAGTGAAATTGGGATTTTGAGGCCGAAGGTGCAGGAGGTCAGGTCCATATGTAGGAGGATAGGAGTGGAGAAACTTCAGGATAAGGAAATCAGGCACAAGTACATAACAGCGATCTCAGAAAGGTACCAGTTAGTTGAATGTAGTGAATTACAGTCATTGGAAAAGGAATGGACAAGGTACAGGGACACAGTACTAGAAGTGGCTAAAGAATGTCTTGGAACAGTAGTGTGTAAAAGTAGGATGAAGCAAACAGCTTGGTGGAATGATACAGTCAAGGCAGCCTGTAAAAGGAAAAAGAAGGCGTATCAAAAATGGCTACATACCAGAACCCAGGTAGACAGAGAAAGTTATGTTGAAGAAAGAAACAAAGCCAAACAGATAATTGCAGCATCCAAGAAGAAATCGTGGGAAGACTTTGGAAACAGGTTGGAGACTATGGGTCAAGCTGCTGGAAAACCATTCTGGAGTGTAATTAGCAGTCTTCGAAAGGGAGGTAAGAAGGAAATGACAAGTATTTTGGACAGGTCAGGAAAACTGCTGGTGAATCCTGTGGATGCCTTGGGCAGATGGAGGGAATATTTTGAAGAGTTGCACAATGTAGGTGAAAATGCGATCAGTAATGTTTCAGATTTCGAGGTAGAATGGGATAGGAATGATGATGGAAATAGGATCACATTTGAGGAAGTGGAAAAAATGGTCAACAGATTGCAGTGCAATAAAGCGGCTGGGGTGGATGAAATTAAGTCGGAACTCATCAAATACAGTGGAATGTCAGGTCTTAAATGGCTTCACAGGATAATTAAAACGGCCTGGGAGTCGGGACAGGTTCCATCAGACTGGACGAAAGCAGTAACCACACCAGTCTTTAAACATGGAAATAGAAAAGATTGTAACAACTACAGAGGTATCTCTTTAATCAGCCTTGTGGGTAAAATCTTCTCAGGTATTGTTGAATGGAAAGTGCGAGTATTAGTTGAGGACCAATTGGATGAAAATCAGTGTAGGTTTAGGCCTCTTAGAGGTTGTCAGGACCAGATCTTTAGCTTACGGCAAATAACGGAGAAGTGTTATGAGTGGAAGAGGGAATTGTATCTATGCTTTATAGATCTAGAAAAGGCATATGACCGGGTTCCTAGGAGAAAGTTATTGTCTGTTCTACAAGATTATGGAATAGGAGGAAAACTTTTGCAAGCAATTAAAGGTCTTTACATGGATAGTCAGGCATCAGTTAAAGTTGACGGTAAATTGAGTTCATGGTTCAGAGTAGTTTCAGGGGTAAGACAAGGCTGCAACCTTGTTCCACTGTTGTTCATATTATTTATGGATCATATGTTGAAAACAATAGACTGGCTGGGTGAGATTAAGATATGTGAACACAAAATAAGCAGTCTTGCATATGCCGATGACTTAGTTGTGATGGCAGATTCGATTGAAAGTTTGCAAAGTAATATTTCAGAGCTAGATCAGAAATGTAAGGACTATGGTATGAAGATTAGTATCTCCAAAACGATAGTAATGTCAGTGGGAAAGAAATATAAACGGATTGAGTGCCAAATAGGAGGAACAAAGTTAGAACAGGTGGACGGTTTCAAGTACTTAGGATGCATATTCTCACAGGATGGCAACATAGTGAAAGAACTGGAAGCGAAGTGTAGCAAAGCTAATGCAGTGAGCGCTAGGCTACGATCTACTCTCTTCTGCAAGAAGGAAGTCAGTACCAAGACTAAGTTATCTGTGCACCGTTCAATCTTTCTACCAACTTTGTTGTATGGTAGCGAAAGCTGGGTGGATTCAGGCTACCTTATCAACAAGGTTGAGGTTACGGATATGAAAGTAGCTAGGATGATTGCAGGTACTAGTAGATGGGAACAATGGCAGGAGGTTGTCCACAATGAGGAAATCAAAGAAAAACTGGGAATGAACTCTATAGATGTAGCAGTCAGGGCGAACAGGCTTAGATGGTGGGGTCATGTTACACGCATGGGAGAAGCAAGGTTACCCAAGAGACTCATGGATTCAGCAGTAGAGGGTAGGAGGAGTCGGGGCAGACCGAGGAGAAGGTACCTGGATTCGGTTAAGAATGATTTTGAAGTAATAGGTTTAACATCAAAAGAGGCACCAAAGTTAGCACTGAATAGGGGATCATGGAGGAACTGTATAAGGGGGGCTATGCTCCAGACTGAACGCTGAAAGGCATAATCAGTCTTAAATGATGATGATGATGATCCTCGTTTTGCTCTTGCTGATGTTCATCTTATATCCTCCATTCAAGATGTTATCCATTCTGTTCTACTGCTCTCCGAAGCCCTTTGCTTTCTCTGATAGAATTACGATGTCATTTCCAAACCTCGAAGTTTTTGTTTCACCCCCCTGAACTTTAATTGCTACTCCAAATTATCTATGGTTTTCTTTAGCACTTGCTCAATGTATATATTGTATAACATCTGAAATAGGCTGCAACCCTTTCTCACTCACTTCTTAGCCACTGCTTCCCTTTCATGCCAACCTGCTCTTGTACCGCCGTCTGGTTACTGTACGAGTTGTAAATAGCCTTCCGCTTCCTGTTTTTCCCCTACTACGTTCAGAATGTCAAAGAGGGTATTCCAGTCAACATTGTCAAAATTTTTCTAAACGTCTACAGATGTTAAAAGCATAGGGTTGTCTTTTCTTAAGTAATCTTCGAAGATAAGGCGTCGGGTCAGTACTGCCTCGCGTGTTCCTAATTTCTTAGGAATCCAAAGTGTTTTTCCCCTAAGTCGGCTTCTATCAGTTTTTCCATACTTGTGTAAAGAAATCCTTTTAATCTCTTGCAACTGTGGCTTGTTATACTGTTTGTTCGGTAATATTCACACGTATAAGCACCTATAAAGTATGTGATACATTTTATAAAACTTTTATGTTGTAGGAAAGGTGTGCATAATCCAGTTAAAAAAAGAAAAGTATAAAGTTTACGAGAGTTTCTCGGTGATTTCTTGAGATCTTGATGTGCTACCTGTTGTGAGGTGCTTTGGATGTAGTCTGTTATAGCGGTTTTCAGATAGTTGCCCAACACCAGTGGCAAGTATTGATAAATATTCGCACTCCATTTGTGGTGGCGGAATGCAATCGAGGGTTAACTTTGACAGTTTTTTTTCCCGCAAGTGATGGCGGAACATAAGGGAAATCACCAAATATCTATGTTGCTGTTCAAATTGCACCTTCCTCACGTAACAGCTTCACACCTTTAGAGGAATTTCTCACCTTTCTTTGTAATTCCAATGAATGAGAAACACTAACACTGTCTTTTATCCTTAGTTTGTTTTTCAGGTAGATTTATCTGTGATTAGATTTAATGTTTCACGTAACTGACGCCGGCCGGAGTGGCCGTGCGGTTCTAGGCGCTACAGTCTGGAACCTCGCGACCGCTACGGTCGCAGGTTCGAATCCTGCCTCGGGCATGGATGTATGTGATGTCCTTAGGTTAATTAGGTTTAAGTAGTTCTAAATTCTAGGGGACTGATGACCACAGAAGTTCAGTCCCATAGTGCTCAGAGCCATTTGAACCATTTTTTGAACGTAACTGACGATGTTGTTTCTAGATTAGAAACTGACATCCATTTACATAGTATGATTTGAGACGTTTTTACATACGTTGACAATGAGAGATGCACTTAACGTAATTTTCCATAATGGTGATTTACTGCAATGAATAGTAGTACATTGCTGGCGTAGAGTATCATTGTGCATGTTGGGTCCAGCTTTTTGGGGATACATGTGGTATATTTGATGTTGTTTTAATTTGTATTTTATGCATTCTTGACATCCTGATGCGTCACATACATCGATTACGTTGTTTTATGATTGTAAAATGACAATAATTTATATTACTGTTATTACAAAATTCATAGTGCACATCAACATTGTGTTGTACACTCAAAAACTATTGCACCTTTGTGTAACTACTGTACTACACCTTTTTTAAAAATGTACATATACTTAGGTACTTATGCATAAATAGCCACATGTGGCTTCATGTTTTGTATAAAGATTTTTCGTAGAATTTATGTCAGTTGATGTTATGACTGTCATATGGGTTTATTTGCCATGTACCTTATTTGGTATGGTTACGGACATGCTTGTTTTAGTCGCACCGGAAATTAAAACGGTCGATTTAACTTTTGCCACTGAATGAGCAACATCATCCTGTTGGATGCTTTGATGTTATACAGGGTGTCCCAGCTATCTTGTCCACCCAAAATATCTCTGGAACAATAACAGCTATTGGAAAACGACTTTCACCGGTATCAATGTAGGGCTGGGGCCCATGAATGTACATATTTGGAAACATTCTAAAACGAAAGCATATGTGTTTTTTAACATAAACTTATGTTTTTTTAAATGGACCTCCTATATTTTTTCTTCAGCAATCCATAGCATGACAAAGCACATACACAATGGCGTTGATTGCATCGCAATATTCCCATTACATCCCGAGATATTGAGACGCGAAGTTGACGCTTGAAACACCCGACATGCGCTGCTAGCGCACGTCCTGAAAAACATAAGTTTGTGTTAAAAAACACATATGCTTTCGTTTTAGAATATTTCCAAATATGTACATACATGGGCTCCAGCCCTACATTGATACCGGTGAAAGTCTTTTTCCAATAGCTGTTATTGTTCCAGAGATATTTTGGGTGGACAAGATAGCTGGGACACCCTGTATAGAGCACAGTACTTGTTATTACCATAAGGATAGTAATCTTGTGTTGCATAATGTGTGGCCTGTGACAACCGTTTTACTTTTCTTTCGTAACTATCAAATTACGATTGTTTGTGAATTTTGTACGTTTCCACATTCATCTTTTTTGACAATTTAAAATTTGTATAGTTCCTGGATGATGGTTTGAATACGAAATTGATCAGAATAAATGCTAAATTAAAAACAGCAGTGTGTTATGCCTTTTATACACTTCGACTGTCGGCTGCTGCCTAAAAAAGTATCACAAAAATGCGACAGTTATGCCAGTGCAAAGTTTGCTCAAAGAAATTAAGCTGTCACTGGGCAGAGAGTGAAAATAAATTACGATTTAACAAGAGCAAGCAGCTCTTCTTTCACGACTGTAATCGCCAAAACCTGGAAGTATGACCGTTTCCTTTGGAGCCATTTCAGTCCGTTTATCTGCGGCAGTGCGTGCACATCAAACGCTGTGTCCGCGCGGCCATCTCCTGGTGAGAGCGCGTTGGTATTCCCGGCTTGTCCGCTCCCCGCTCTTGGCTGGAATGTCAGCCCCACCCCCACCCCTTTCCCTCTCTTGTGACATTTGAATTCCGCGCCAACTCCGTGCCGCATAGGCTGGCAAAGTGGCGCAGCATGTGCCACAAGCCCCTGGGGCAGCATCCCATCCAGCTCCCATCCAGAGGAAGATCGCCTTCCCGACGCGAGGGCCCACTCCATCCAGTTGCCTGCAAACCCCGCACACTCTTGCTAGCAATCTACGTACATTATCCCTCTCCACAGGGGTTCTCAGTTACCGCACTTGTAACGCACACTCTGACGCCGGAACTGACAACATTTCAGTACCCACAGGCTACAATGTCAGAACCTGAAACCCTGTAGTCTACCCGTTTTCACAACTTAACGTTTTAAAAGTGTTGTATAGATGCAACCTCCCCCTCACTTATCGACCTTAATGACAGTGAAATATTAAACCGCGTGTACCTAATGGAGATTTGGGAAAGGCAATCGTCACCGAAGTTAATCTGTCGGTAAAGAGGGAGGAAAGGGTTACATCTAAATGAAAGGAAAAATGCAAATGAAACAGGTGGAAATTAATTTTGAAAAGGGGTAAAGTTAATAAAGAAAGTAAATTTGCGGCCCTTACGTTAACAATTAACTAGCGGTAAATAGATATTTGAGATTTGGGGAAATTACAGTCGCCAGTCCTAAGGACAATTACTATAGTAACTGAAAAAGAAAGGTTATTACACATATAATTAGCACTAGAAGCGTGGCAACTGAAGGTTGACACGTGTAGATGTAATAAATTTCGCTACACTCTGACTTAATTTAGCAAAAGAATTAATAAAACCGGAAAATTGAAAGTTAATTTAGTGACTGAAATTAATAGTGAGCTTTCTTTCTGGAGCACATCGAAATTCAGTAAAATACGGTTAGTCTTGGGTTACCTCAACAATCATTTCAAAAGCTACTTGAATCTACGCAATTTAGAAATAAGAGGTTTAACTTTGAACTTGAATTAAATGATTCTGAACAATTAACAATAGTAAAATTTAGTACGTACCAAGCTGAGCTGCAGTCACAGGTAAGCTAAAATACGGTAACAAAACTGGCACTCTCAATTTGTGCTTGTGTAATCTAAACATTGTAGCCAGCTATGAATACCTTAACTGAACTTTGAAATTAAAGCAGTGAAATGGAATGATATTACTTTAATGCTGGCGTTTGAATTTCAACGACAGTCGGGATCATTTCGGAAAAGGAAGGGACCCTGCTTGGTAATGCAATTGGGACAATGAGCACCATGGACTCATGTTAAGTTGCTGTAATTTTGATGCAACAGTTTGAAAAGCTGAGGTCTGCCATACAGTTCTAAAACTTTACGTGCTTTTAGTCATCCTTGTTGGTTGATTGAAGGTTTGAAGTCGTCGATCGAGGAGGTGGCGACAGTCACTCATTCTCGGCCGTCGCTGTTGCAGAAGCTGGATGTTGGCGCGCCTTCTTCTCGACACGGTCACCAGGCGAAACGGGCTCTTGATGTGCGCCAGCTAATGCCTCCCGTCCGAGACACCGTGTCAGAAACTATCATAGCAAGTCGAACGCAACTGCATGCTACCAAACCCCGAACGCGCGGCAACTCGCGGGAGCTTCACACAACACACCTGCTCCACTGCACCACCCCAGCCAGAGTCCCTCTCCGCTCTGCGCTCCACGCGGCAGAGTTAACGGTACCAAAGATCCTAAACACTTTGGTTCTCCACACGACCTATCGATGTAATCGTTCGATAGTACAGTATACCCTAGGCCAGACCTAGCGTAAAAATACACATGATATTTGCAAAAGAAACCAATTATACATCGACATAAATGCATATATATACAAATAGTAAAACAATTACAATATATAAAGACACAGAAATGTCATATCTTGAGGTAACAAAACAAGGAAAAAAATTATAGTACAATAGATGGAAATAGGAGAATATGCATTTCCGGCGTTACACAGAGATTAAAGTAAATTAAAAACTTTCTTATTTCCCTAGTAGCATCATTTGAATTTAGCTTAAACGAAACGTTTATACTGCTTTAGTAAGGTAAACGTAAGAATTTCTTTGAAGAAAATCGCTTTTCTACGAGGGTGAGTCAAGTGAAAACCTTAAATATTTTTTTAAGTGGTACAAAGCTGTATCACTTTTGAACATAACCTCCCCGACGCTCAAAACAAGTCCTCCAGCGCTTACAAAGTGCATAAATTACTTTAGAAAAAAATTCTTTTCGTAGTCCGCACAACCACTCATGCACCGCGTGGCGTACCTCTTTATCAGAACGGAACTCCTTTCCTCCCATTGCGTCTTTGAGTGGTCCAAACATATGGAAGTGACTTGGGGCAAGGTCTGGTGAGTATGGTGGGTGAGAAAAACACTGAAAATGCAGGTCTGTGATTGTTGCAACTTTTGTGCGGGCAGTGTGGGGCCTTGCATTGTCATGTTGCAGAAGGACACCTGCTGACAGCAATCCACGTCGCTTTGATTTGATTGCAGACCGCAGATGATTTTTAGGAGACTTGTGTATGATTCACTGGTGACAGTGATCCTTCTAGGCATGTAATCCTCCAAAATGACCCCTTTTTCGTCCCATAAGAGAGTCAGCATAACATTCCCTGCTGATGGTTCTGTTCGAAACTTCTTTGGTTTTGGTGATGAGGAATGGCACCATTCCTTGCTCGCTGTCTTCGTTTCCGTTTGGTGGAAGTGAACCCAGGTTTTGTCCCCAGTAACGATTCTTGCAAGGAAGCCATCACCTTATCGTTCAAAGCGCCGAAGAAGTTCTTCACAAGCATCAACACGTCGTTCTCTCATTTCAGGAGTCAGCTGCCGTGGCACCCATCTTGCAGACACTTTGCGAAATTGGAGCACATCGTACACAATGTCGTGTGCTGACTCATGACTAATCTGTAAACATGCTTCAATGTCATTCAGTGCCACTCGGCGGTTTTCCTTCACTATGACTTCAACTGCTGCAATGTTCTGTGGAGTCACAACTCGTTGTGCCTGACCTGGACGAGGAGCATCTTTCACTGAAGTCATACCATTTGAGAACTTCCTACTTCATTCGTAGACTTGCTGCTGTGACAAACATGCATCACCGTACTGAACCTTCATTCGTCAATGAAGTTCAATAGGTTTCACACCTCCAGTACCAAAAACCGAATAACAGAACGCTGTTCCTCCCTGGTGCAAGTAGCAAGTTGGGCGGCCATCTTTGTACTGCGACGGTATGTGTGCATCTGCAGTATTCTGCCATCTACAGGCCATTCTGAACGCTGTTTGTAGCACGCTTACCACCTTACAGGATAACGGCGCGAAATTTCGATTTGTTATTACAAATTTAAGGTTTTCATTTGACTCACCCTCGTAGATCAAAACATTCCAACCAACATGCAAAGGGTTTTATAGCTAATGAGAAGCCCACTTAACGACGAATTGTTGCAATTTAAGGAGAAGAAGAAACGAACATAGATTGCAGTAGATTAACTTTTGGTCATCATTCTGAAAATCATCTCGACCTCCTCAGGAGTGCCCCTGGGAAGTCTAATACGACTGCTCTTGTTCTCTCTATAAGTAAACAAGCTGACGGACTGGCTGACCAGCTATCTGCTGGAATGCAGTTGTAGGGGAAGGAGTAGAAGAAAAGATTACAGCAGAATATGGGTTGGGATAAGAAGTGACAGAGGAGAAATGTCATTTGAGTTCTATAACACATTTCAGCTAGAAATAATGAATATTCTGTACAAGAATCACAAGAGGAGGAGGAATGGTTGGAAAAGGCCGGGTGATACGGGAAGGTTTCAGTTAAATTATATCATGGCCTGGCAGAGATTCTGAAATCATATACTGGACCGTAAGGCGTATTCAGGAGCAGATATAGACTCAGATCACAATTTAGTAATGATGAAAAGTGAGTTGAAGTTTAAGAGATTATTCAAGAACAATCAATACGCAAAGAAGTGGGATACAGAAGTACTAGGGGATAACGAGATACGCTAAAAGTTCTCTAAGGCTATAGATAAAGAAATAATGAATAGCTCAATAGGCAGTGCAGATGAAGAGGAATAGAAATCTCTAAAAAGGGTAAAGTTGGAAAGAAAAACATAGCTACACAGAAGGTAACTGCGAAGACACTGTGGGGAATAGAAGATACACTTCAGTCGTTCGATGAAAGGAGGAAGTCTAAAAATTTTGAGGGAAGTTCTAGAATATAGGAATACAAGTCACTGAAAAATGAAATAAACAGGAAGAGCAAGGAAACTAAAATGAAATGGCTCCATGAAAAATGTGAAGAAATCGAAAGTAACTGATTGTCGGAAGGACTGACTGAGCATATTGGAAAATCAAAACGATCTTCGGTGCAATTAAAAGCAAGGGTGCTAACGTTAAGAGTGCCACGTGAATTCCACTGTTAAATGCAGAGGAGAGAGCGGATAGGTGGAAAGAGTACATTGAAGGCCTCCACGAGGGGAAGATTTGTCTTATGTGATAGAAGAAGAAACAGGAGCGGATCCTGTATTATAATCAGAATTTAAGAGAGCTTGGAGAACTTAAGATAAGGCAGAAGCGATAGTTAACATTCCATCAGAATTTCTTAAGTAATTGGAGAAAGTGGCAAGAAAACCACTATTCAAGTTGCTGTGTAGAATGTGTGACTCTGGCGACATACCATCTGACTTCCGGAAAAGAATCATCCACACAATTCCGAAGACGGCAAGAGCTGACACGTCCAGGAATTATCGCACAATCAGCTTAATAGCTCATCCATCCAAGTTGCTGACGAGAATAATACACAGAAGAAAGGGAAAGAAAATCGAGCGTGTATTATATGACGATCAGTTTGGATTCAGGAAAGGTAAAGACACCAGAGTGACAATTTTGAATTTGCGGTCGATAATGGAAGCAAGACTAAAAAAAATCAAGACACGTTCATAGGATTTGTCGACATTGCAAAATGTGCAGGATGTTCGAAATCCCGAGAAAAGTAGGGGTAAGCTGTAGAGAGAGACAGGTAATATACGATGTGTACAAAACCAAGAGGGAATAATAAGATTGGACGACCAAGAATGAAGTCCCTACTGTTACATCTGTACATCTGTGGGGCGGCGAGTGAGTAAGCAAAATTGCTTGTGAAATAAAGTTTGTTATTTAAACGTGGGAAAAACACTGCACTTCCCGACTTTTGGAATGTTGTATAATGCTGTCTTTCGCCGTTCTCAACACTGGCTCTCTCTTTGCTTTTTGGCACCCAGAAAGTGATTTAACGAAACGTGGAGCCTGTAATGAGAGTTCCTAGTGCCCACTTAACCTGAGAATATTATTATAGCTGCAGCTTATAGCTCTGAAGAAGTAGGAGATTGTTCGGGATTTCTAATCAAAAACAATTTTCCAAAATAGTTGAGTATATTCTGAAATTCACTGATAACATCACAATTATCCCAACAGCATAACAAACAGAGCAGTTCAGAGTCTAATTCGCTGATGCAACTATAAATGTCCGAATTGAATGTCAAAAGAATGCTCGCCAAAATTTGATGAGAAAATCTCATCAAACGCCACGCTAAAATGATTGGTAGAATGTCTGTCCCGCGACGGCACGTGAAAATACAACAACACGCAAACTGAAGCTAGATAATGAAAATCATTCCAAAAATAATCCTTCATTTGAAATGTTTTCACAGTTACGCGTATACATCGTAACTCAATACGGCACCCGAGGCAGTTTGCAGCAGCGCTACCGTAGCGAAGCGACTCCCGACACAGCTGACGTGCTATTCAGCGTCTGGAGAGAACTGGGGCCTTCCTTACTCGTGCAGTGCTCTTATATATATAGCCTCGGTGCGGACGGCTAAGAGAACGCCGGCTCTAACTTGGCTCTCACGACTGGCCGCTGGGCTAGTAACGCACCACTTCAAGTTACATAATAATTTATAGCTTCTTTTGCTGATGGCTTATGAAGCTGTTAATTTAATCGTGCATTTAGCACGCAGGTAAGTATTTATAATAAAATTATGACGTGGCTAAGTTAAATATCTTGGGCGAGAGAAATAATTAAGTTACGCTGCACGCAGCAGATGAGCTCTGAACTGGTCCTTTTGAGATCCGCTATCGCTATAATTTTATAGGTATTCAAAAGAAACTTTTCACATCTTCATAGTCATAGCGGACCTCCAACCTATTTAAATCTAAACATCCTAGTCTTATTCATTAGCCTACTTAATCTATCTTGCTTCCTTCAGTTTTGAGATGAAAACCAGAAAATCATGAATTTCCAGTAAAGTATTAACCTGTGAAATCCAAAGTACTGTTTTTATTAAATCATTATGAAAGATGAGTCTAAATATAAATTTTGACGTCTCTAGCTCCTTTCTGTTGCGCCAATTATTTTTTTAGAAAAACGTCCAAATTACAAAAATGGCTGAAGTTATCGAACTGATATTTAATACACATTAATTTAGTATTATTCCTTACATGCTGGAAAAGTTTCAGATCATTTGCTTGAATTTTAAGGTATTGCGCAACATTTATGACGTCAGAGCTAGTTACAGCAGACTGGCTGGCACACAATGGAAACTGATGTGAATTTACTACAGCGTGAGTAGGCTGCTTCCCTACATCACCCTCTACTTAAATTTTTTTTTATGAATGTTAATGAATGAGAAAAAAATTTAATTACAAAAAGGGAAGCAAGAGTACAATTTAACTCCCTATAAAAATCAAAATTGAAATATAAACATGTAGAAACATTAAAGAAAACTGATTATCTACATTAATTATTTAAATTGTGGGCATGTTCACTGCCTTTTAAACAATGTCAGTACTCAAAATTTTAAGCGAAGTCACTGAAATATTTCGGCATACATATTGCCTTAGACCAACAAACACATAATAATTGAAAAATTATGAAAATCTTAGATCCATTAAATACATTAAATACAATTTTACATACACAAATTCAAAGAAAATAACATGATACATAAACAGATGATTATCTCTTAGCAGTCTTTTCTAAACCTGAAAGAAAGTTCACAAATAATTTTTACACACGTGGTTGTAGCCGCTTTGGCTGGCGTCCTACACTTCCATTCACAAGGGTAGAGGAGGGGAAGTTGCTATGGTGCGCGTCCTTCACGTTCTCTCTAACTTACATGGGGGAAAGGGGAGGGTCACTGTGAGTTGTGTCCAAGTCACTCCACGCTTTCACGCAGCTACCAGGCTGCCATTATCTGGTTTGTCCTGTAGAACACACAAAAGAGTGCCTCAGACTCTGTTCACTTAATATCTAAGGGTGGGTCACAATGAAATGGGGATATATACATTTTAACTTCCAATATATTACTGGAACAAAGTTAACAGAACTTTTTTTTCAACATTACTCTTGCGGTTACCTAAATGTCATAAAATCGGTAAATAAATGGCTCAAAACGCCGTTAGTCACGTACTAGAGAAAATCTATGCTCATGGCATACAATCATGAATCCTATTTAACGTCAATTTATTATTTCTGGGCCGGAACACTGAACCAATGCTCGGTACATTCCTGATACATTTGTATATTAAGCACTTAACTGAATCATCCTTGATTATCTTATTCTTAGAGATAGTATGAGTATGATTAGTGGTTGTTTTCTCAGCTTCTTTGTATATGTGAGTAACTTTTGGTAATAGTACCGTTCTGAGTGTTCAAAGCACACTACTTTTAGTTGACTACAAAATCCACTTATTGGTCCTCTGCTGTTGTCAGTTCCACATCTGCAATTAGGGTCTTACTTACTTTGAAGTGTATTTATGCTGAGCTAAAATTACTGTTTCACGTCTGCTATTATGTTTCTTATTTATATTGCTAGTGTATGTACTTATTTACCACTCACTCTATTAATATTTAAAGCATAGGATAGCACATTTTTTTCATATTCATAGTGTATTGCGGCTGATTAGTTTGCTCACGTGGCAATCCATTTCCACTCGATCGGATGCTGAAACCTCAGGTAGTCTCTCTCGGACCTACCACTAAAGTGCATCAAATAATTATGGACGAGCGTAATGCTAAATTCCTTAAACCTATAGGACACCATGAGCTGCTCTGTCTCATCTAACATAAGGGTACCTATGGTCGCATTCACGCTTCCAACTCATAACCTCAATACGTGTAGGTGTATCCTGTCACACACTACACTAAAATAATGGCCAGCTCCAACCTTATAAATACTTCAGGGACGTGTCCTTCACGACTCAACCACAAACACTGCTCAATTCTATTACACTGCCTTTCCTTGCTACACCAAGTGAGTTTAATCTTACAACTTATCTGCATATTTTTCACAACACTAAGCAATCTCTTTCTTACTATTTATTAGTTAGCTCTAATGCATACACTAGGTTTCACTACCACTTCAGATCCTGCTTGTATATGAATTCATATATCTTTTTAAATTACTGTTGGTGGACCATTTCCAATAAAACAACACTTTGTACTTACCATATTACCAGGGTACTATACATACTTGTTACTCAAATACATTTGTATCTTAATTACGTCATACTTCTCTATTGTTTGTCACTATTAGGTTTGTCACATTAGGTATTTTTCTTCACTAATCGGTGGATAGAATGGTTACAGAACTCATGGCTTGATAGCCATGACAGAAAATTTTCATGTCTGGAAAGAAGAGGTCGAAATTTTTGGAGGACAGGAAAGAGGAAGAATGAGTGAGACCTGAAAGGGAAAGAAGATCTCACACAGCTGGGACTGCACAGCTGCCACACTGTGTAGAGGTTACAGAACAACCTCCTCCCTACAGCATTCATTGGTTTAATGCTGTATTGATAACCATACCGGAAAATTTAATGTATGAAAGAAGAGGTCGAAATTTTTGAGGACAGGAAAGAGGAAGAATGAGTGAGACCTGAAAGGGAAAGAAGATCTCACACGGCTGGGACTGCACAGCTGCCACACTGTGTAGAGGTTACAGAACAACCTCCTCCCTACAGCATTCATTCATAACCTTTGACCACGCCACGTCGATCTGAAAATACCTTATGATGCCTCTTTAGAACCTGTCTCAGTTCTTCCTTTTGATTGTCTGGAGTCATATCTATTTCCTGCAATTTAGCTTCTATTTTGTCTAAAATAATTGCTTCTTCTTCTTCTTCTGTGTTCAGCTTACTATTACTAAGATTAACACCTTCGTCCCAATACCTCCTATTTTTCAGAACTCGTATAGGCAGCTCCCAAGTTTCATGATCAGTTACTACATGTTTATCACTAAAAGGTACTATAATTACTCCGGTTATTGGCAAGACCATTTTTAACTGGCTTCTTTCAAAGTCAACAACACTCTGATATTTTGACAAGAAATCTATGCCAATTAAAACCTCAATACTGAGATTGTTTACAATTAAACATGGATGATCAATTAAATTACCATTAATGTTAAAGGGTAGTAAAGCTTCTTGCTTTACCGTTTTTGATACCTTGCCAGTAGCACCAATTATTCTTAGTCCTGATACCCTCATTACCGTAAGCTTGTCTTTACCAGGTAATGCATCAAAGAAGGACTGAGATATTGCACTCACCTCACTTCCACTGTCTAAGAGACAACGTACATTGATGCCCAACATATTCACTATTATTATAGGGTGGCTTATTCTAGGTTGTACAGGTGGTTCCTCAAATTCATCTAGTAGTTCCTTTTGGATTTGTCTCCAACTAAAGTGATTGACATCTGTCTTCATTACATTTAGGTCACAGTGTGTAGGGGTTTCCGGAATTATATTTTCAGCTGCCTTTTCCAGTCGGTCTATTAATTTTAAATCGAAACACTGCACAACTTCATTACATTTAGTTTGCTGAACATAACCCAAATTACTGTAGTCTGAGCGATTCTGCGTCTCCAGACCGGGCATAACACTAGTTACAGCTAAACCACTTTTACCATTATCGTCAGTTTCCTTCTCAAGTGACAACTGGTCACAGCTACTGGGTTCATCGACCCTCAACAGCCTACCCTCTACATTCTCACTTATCTCCTGTCCTAAGTCTATTAGTACATTATCAACATCCTGCACAGGCACTTTAGATAAGAGCACATCATCCTCATCGTAAATATAAGCATGAATTTCTTCTGCTTCTTCACCTGTCAATTCAATATTTTGTAGCTCTTCCCTATTGTTACACTGCTGCGCCTTCTCTTTCTCTTCCCACTTAGAAAGCGTTTCTAACACGGTATCTATCAAATACTGTGAGTGATCTAATATTTCTGTTGTATCTTTAGATGCTACCGACTCTTCATCCACATGTTCAGTTTGAGTATTCTGATCTGTCTTACCAATTCCCTTAACTACTGGCTTAGGAAAAGTAACCGCCTGGTGAGCGCCAGTGTCCTCATAGACGGGAACTAGTTTTCCTGCCTCGGCCTATTGCTGTTTTCTTTAGTTTCATTATAATTGACTGGCACAGCATTGCTTTCCGTACTGTTGTTTAAATGCATATTTCTGTTCGGAACAAAATTATTATCTCTTGCACGCCATTGTTGGTTCTGATAATTATTTCCCCAATTCCTACCTCTCTTAGGATGGCGAATACCTACTGTTCTGATGTTTACATTACCATTTTGCTCATTCCTAAAATTACTATTATTGTTAGTGGCATTTCTGTTATTACGTGCCTGCTCCTCATTGGCAGCAACACGTTCTACACGTTCCAAATATTCAATGAAACGATCAAGATTGTCTCTAGGGGCCGATATAATTCTGGTTTGCCAATACCATGGCAGTTTGGCTTCAAGACCTAATATAATCATTTCTGGCTTTAGCTTTTCCGCCAAATGTGACAAACGTGAAATCCATGACCTAGCAAATTCTTTAATTGATTCCTTGCCTGCACTGAAGCGTTTTCCACTCCAAAATTCTCTTAACACTTCATTTTGCTTATTACTAGACCAATATTCATTAATGAAAGCTGTTTTAAACTCCGCTAAAGTTTTACACTTCAACATAACATCAGCGGACCAACGCAAGGCGTCACCTGCTAAATGGCTTTTAATAAATGAGATTTTCTCTCGTTCAGACCAATTTGGTGGAATTACATCTTCAAAATCGTTCCAGAAATCTAGCGGGTGGATATTTTTATCTGGATCAAACAGCAAGAACTGCCGACACCCGATAAATGCGGCGTTTGCAGCTACAACTTGTTGTACACTACCATTACCAGAAGTTACTGAAGCTACTTTACTCTCAATGTTAGCAATGTTAGTACTGATATTTTCTACTCTCAATTCAACATTATCTACTCTTTGTACAATATGAGTAGTATCACTTTTGATTGCATCTACGTCTGCTTGACATATGTTTACTTTAATATTAACATCTTTAAATCTATCTGAGCACAGTTCAGATTCCGACTCGATCTTTTCTGTTAATTTGTGCTCCAGCTTCGCATCTTCCATTTGGAAGTCTTTGCGAACCTCAGCAACTTCAGATTTAACTGTTTTATACATTTCAGAAAATTGTTGAGCAACCTTTTTCTTAATATCCTCATGGTTGTAATCAATTTTATAATTCAAACTGTCTAGATCCTCTTTCAACTTATTGCAACCAGCCTTGAAGGTATCGTCCATTACCTCCAATCGTTTATTAAAATTAGTTTGACTGGCCACAATCCTGTTATTTACCTCAATTATATCAGATTTTAATTCAGCATTACTGTTTTTGACCTGTTCACTTATTTCAGATTTTAATTCAGCTGTCATTTGTGCATTACTGGCAGCGATTGCTTGTAATATAACATTTAGATCAACAGCCCCAGCATTTTTGGGTTGCTCACTAGCTGGCTTTTTATCACACTCAGGTGACGAAAAACTAGCTCCAACACCAGAATCATCAAAATTAAATGAAACTTCTGATTGATTAGTCCTATCTAACTTCTCCTTCTTAAACTCTACCATCTCTGATGACTGTTTCATTTTTAATTCATCAGAGAAACTATCATCCAATAAACTTACAATTTCTACTTTCTGCTTTACTACAGGGGTCTCTATTATTGAATCATTACCCCTTCCCACACTACTGTCAGGAGATAATACTTCATATTTTACTTTAACATTACCACTTTTATGCATATTTACACTTGAACCGTTGTCTGGATTTACAGTTCCCTCCTCAGACATAGGTTCTGATATAAGTTTAACCTCAGTTTCTTTTGGCGGTTCCATCGCCGACAGTCTCTTAGTGCAGGTTAGTAAAATTTTTAACAGTTTTCCACTTAACTTAGTTCCTTCTGCACGACGTTGCCGTAGCCGGCGCGGCGTACCAGGATTCCTGATGCGACGTGGCACGTTGAACTGCAGACGGCACTCCGACGGCTGTGGTGTGTTTACGTGGCCCGTAACTGCAGGCGCGGCCCCCGGCTGCTGCGGCGGACGACTGCGGTACGGCGAAACTGGCTTCTCGCGATGCCGGCAGCACCGCTAGACTCAGTGCCAGCTCCGTCAATCTAGATGCGTTGTTGATTCAACTGCGTTGTCCACCTGCCTATGTAACACTTTCACTGTTCTATACTCAGTTGCGTGTCGCATTTCACTCGCGAATCCGAATAGTTAAAAATCACTTTCACTTAGTTGATTTCCCGGGCCGATGCACCACATGTGGGGCGGCGAGTGTGGGTAAGCAAATTGCTTGTGAAATAAAGTTTGTTATTTAAACGTGGGAAAAACACTGCACTTCCCGGCTTTTGGAATGTTGTATAATGCTGTCTTTCGCCGTTTTCAACACTGGCTCTCTCTTTGCTTTTTGGCACCCAGAAAGTGATTTAACGAAACGTGGAGCCTGTAATGAGAGTTCCTAGTGCCCACTTAACCTGAGAATATTATTATAGCTGCAGCTTATAGCTCTGAAGAAGTAGGAGATTGTTCGGGATTTCTAATCAAAAACAATTTTCCAAAATAGTTGAGTATATTCTGAAATTCACTGATAACATCACAATTATCCCAACAGCATAACAAACAGAGCAGTTCAGAGTCTAATTCGCTGATGCAACTATAAATGTCCGAATTGAATGTCAAAAGAATGCTCGCCAAAATTTGATGAGAAAATCTCATCAAACGCCACGCTAAAATGATTGGTAGAATGTCTGTCCCGCGACGGCACGTGAAAATACAACAACACGCAAACTGAAGCTAGATAATGAAAATCATTCCAAAAATAATCCTTCATTTGAAATGTTTTCACAGTTACGCGTATACATCGTAACTCAATACGGCACCCGAGGCAGTTTGCAGCAGCGCTACCGTAGCGAAGCGACTCCCGACACAGCTGACGTGCTATTCAGCGTCTGGAGAGAACTGGGGCCTTCCTTACTCGTGCAGTGCTCTTATATATATAGCCTCGGTGCGGACGGCTAAGAGAACGCCGGCTCTAACTTGGCTCTCACGACTGGCCGCTGGGCTAGTAACGCACCACTTCAAGTTACATAATAATTTATAGCTTCTTTTGCTGATGGCTTATGAAGCTGTTAATTTAATCGTGCATTTAGCACGCAGGTAAGTATTTATAATAAAATTATGACGTGGCTAAGTTAAATATCTTGGGCGAGAGAAATAATTAAGTTACGCTGCACGCAGCAGATGAGCTCTGAACTGGTCCTTTTGAGATCCGCTATCGCTATAATTTTATAGGTATTCAAAAGAAACTTTTCACATCTTCATAGTCATAGCGGACCTCCAACCTATTTAAATCTAAACATCCTAGTCTTATTCATTAGCCTACTTAATCTATCTTGCTTCCTTCAGTTTTGAGATGAAAACCAGAAAATCATGAATTTCCAGTAAAGTATTAACCTGTGAAATCCAAAGTACTGTTTTTATTAAATCATTATGAAAGATGAGTCTAAATATAAATTTTGACGTCTCTAGCTCCTTTCTGTTGCGCCAATTATTTTTTTAGAAAAACGTCCAAATTACAAAAATGGCTGAAGTTATCGAACTGATATTTAATACACATTAATTTAGTATTATTCCTTACATGCTGGAAAAGTTTCAGATCATTTGCTTGAATTTTAAGGTATTGCGCAACATTTATGACGTCAGAGCTAGTTACAGCAGACTGGCTGGCACACAATGGAAACTGATGTGAATTTACTACAACGTGAGTAGGCTGCTTCCCTACACATCGAAGAAACAATTATTGAAATAAAGGTAAGACTCAGGAGTGGAATTATAATTCAAGGTGAAACGATATCAATGATAAGATTCGCTGATGATATTGCTATCCTGAGTGAAAGTGAAGAATAATTACGTGATCTGCTAGATGGAATGAACAGTCTAATGAGTACAGAATATGAATTGAGAATAAATCAAAAAGAGACGAAAGTAACGAGAAGTAGCAGAAATGAGAACAACGAGAAACTTAACATCTGGATTGACTGTCATGAAGTAAATAAAGTTAAGGAATCCAACAACCAAGGCAGCAAAATAAACACTGACGGATGGAGCAACGATGACATCAAAAGCTAACTAGCAATGCCAAAAAGGCCTAAATTTGAGGAAGAAATTTCTGAGAATGCGCGCTTGGAGCACAGCATTCTATGGTACTAGAACATAGACTGTGGGAAAACTGGAACAGATGGAAATCGAAGCATTTGAGATGTCGTGCTACGTGGACTGATAAGGTAAGGAATAAGGAGCTTCTGCGCAGTATCGGAGAGAAAAGGAATATGTGGAAAAAACAGACGAGAAGAAGGGAAAGGATGATAGGATATCTGTTAAGACATCAGTGAATGACTTTCGTGGTACTAGAGGGATCTGGTACTAGAGGGATCTGTAGTGGTCAAAAATTGTAGAGGAATACAAAAATTGGGATATAACCAGCAAATGATTGAGGACTTACGTTGCAAGTGCTACTATGAGATGAATATGTTGACACCGGAGAGGAATTCGCAGCGAGTCACATCAAACCTGTCAGAAGACTGATTACGCAAAAAAAAAGTCTTATCTACAAAGATAGTGTATTGAACAAATTTGGTACATTTTCTTGCGTAAATCCCTCTGAGGGGAAACGGCGTTCTTTTCTCGAAATACTGTTCAGAATGTTTGTAGAAATGGCATTTGTAGCTACAGCAAAATGTTTCTACTGCTGCCAACATATATTCTGCGTGAGGACCATGAAGACAAGATAAGAGAAATTAGGGCTCCTACGGAGGCATATAAAGATGGTCATTTCTCCCTCGCTCCATTTGCGAATGGAACGGAAAGGAAATGACTGGTAGTAGTACATCATACCCTGCGCCGTACACCGTACAGTGACTTGCGCAGTATTTAGTCAATGTACAAACATCAAAAAATGTTTTGCAGCACCTCGGTTCCGAGAGTTCGGGAACCTCTACAGCAAAACCACACATGCATGTTGTACCCCCATACAGCGAGACCTTCAGCGGTGGTGGTCCAGATTTCTGTACACACCGGTACCTCTAATACCCAGTAGCACATCCTCTTGCACTGACGCATGCCCGTATTCGTCGTGGCATGCTATCCATAAGTTCAACAAGGCACTGTTGCTCCAGATTTTCCCACTCTTCAACGTCAATTCGTTGTAGATCCTTCAGAGTGGTTGGTGGGTCACGTCGTCCATAAACAGCCCTTTTCAATTTATCCCGGGCATGTTCGATAGGGTTCATATCCGGAGACCATGCTGGCCACTCTAGTCGAGCGATGTCGTTATCCTGAAGGACGTCATTCACAAGATGTGCACGATGGGGGCACGAATTATCGTCCATGAGGACGAATCCCTCGCCAGTATCCTGCGGACGTGGTTGCACTATCGGTGGGAGAAAGGCATTCACGTATCGTACAGCTGTTACGGCGCCTTCCACGACCACCAGCGGTGCACGTCGGCCTCATATAATGCCACCCCACAACATCAGGGAACCTCCACCTCGCTGCACTCACTGGTCATGTGTCTAAGGCGTTCAGCCTGATCGGTCTACAAACACGTCTCCGACGACTGTCTGGTTGAAGGAATATGCGACGCTCAAGGGTGAAGAGACCATGATGTCAACCCTGAGCGGTCCATTCGGCATGTTGTTGGGCCCATCTGTACCGCGCTGCATGGTGTCTTGGTTGCAAAGATGGACCTCACCGTGGACGTCGGGAGTGAAGTTGCGCATCATGCAGCCTCCTGCGCGCAGTTTTATTCGTAACACGACGTCCTGTGGCTGTACGAGAAGCATTATTCAACATGGTTGCTGTCAGAATTCCTCCGAGCCACTATCCGTACGTAGCTGCCATCCACTGCACTAGTAGCCCTTGGGCGGCCTGAGCGAGGCATGTCATCCACAGTTCCTTTCTCTGTGTATCCCCTCCATGTCCGAACAACATCGCTTTGGTTCACTTTGAGACGTCTGGACACTTCCCTTGTTGAGAGCCCTTACTGGCACAAATTAACAATGCGGACGCCATCGAACCGCAGTATTGACCGTCTAGGCATGGCTGAACTGCAGACAACACGAGCGGTGTTCCTTCTTCCTGTTGGAATGACTGGAACTGATCGACTGTCGAATCCCCTGTGTCTAATAGGCGGTACTCATGCATGGTTGTTTACATCTTTCTGCGGGTTTAGTGACATCTCTGAACAGTCAAAGGGACTGTGTCTGTGGTGCAATATCCGTAGTCGTCAACGTCTGTCTTCAGGAGTTCTGGGAACCGGGGTGATGCAAAACTTTTTTTGATGTGTGTGTATGTAGATGCAAGCTAAATATCCTATAATGCATTTCTCAGAAATTCGAGTATGTTAGTTATCTTAAATGAGAGGGAAAACACAGTACAATAGTTGTTCATTATTTGGAAACATTGCAGCAGCCGACTATCTTTTCCATCACTTAATTTATACCCACACGTGTGTCGTGTTTTCGCCCATTTTCAACTGGCTTTGTACTGGTAGTTTCTATCCTCGTAAAAACTTGATTTATTTTTCGACTAAACTTTCAATGTTGTATCTGTGTTTTATTTTGAAACTTGTAGCTGCTTTTTTCGCATTTATATGCATAGATTCCACTCTTTGTAGGAATAACCACTTGCGTCTGCCACACATTAAATGCTGCACTGCATCAATGACGTTAAAAAATGTTTTCATGGAGGTATAAATATATTACACGAGCTAGAAATGGGTGATACCCGCAGCCCGTCTTGGCATTAACAAAATTATATAAAAACTGTCTGGTTGCTGTATTGCGTCAAGGGATTTAATCTATATCCAGAGCCTCAGCCACCGCAGACACGGGTAAATTATTATTGGTACATTTTGAAATTTTGCTTTCTAATTGTGCTGAATACGGTTCGCGCTCCGAAAAAGGGTATGTGATGTTCTTAAACATGATGCGGCATGAGTAAGATGAGGCTGATTAAAGTGTTTCGCTTCCGGAAACGAAGCAGTTTGTGATCGGCCTCATTCTTCTTAAGAAAGCACTGGAAAAGTCTAAAGTCACAAGTGAAGCTGCGAAACACTAGCACATTAGCAGACTTGATTTCTGTGAGGATCTAAACGAAGATCGCGAAACAGTTGTAAACGTCACAGCTCAAATCACGTGATCTGATGGTGAAGCTTAAATTCATCTGAAAATGGGTGTAGCAGAACTAATATTCACAGTTTTTAAACTGCTCAATCCAGGCGACTGAAATCAGATGCGTACAACGACGCGTAAAAATGGCCGTTCTCCAACTAAAGCGAAGCTCTGTAAACGGAGGCAACTCAAAGGCTTGCTTATGAGAATGGCTACAGCTCGCTATACAGTGACAAACAGATAAAATTTCAAGTAACTTTGCATCTCATGTCATGACCGAAAGTGATGGCTCTGCAGAACGAACCGCCCTTTTCTAGCATATAGGGCGAGGAGAATTTGAAGTATTCCGCGTTCCCATATCTCATACACGCCATCGCTTCCTTCTTGGTATTGCTAACGTTGATCAGTACCTTTGTACGACAATGTATCCGAATCAGAAAAACGTAGTTTGAGTAAAGAGCGATATGTATCACAGAATATTGCTAATACAAGCAAGCATTAATTAATTAGGAGGAAATAACTGAATCAAAGGAGTATTTTTGTCGAGCAAATATATTTTTGTCAATGACCGAGCATGATGTGATGTTTGGATAATTTGAAGCACAAGCTCTGGATATAAATGGCTCTGATATGCCGAGAGACGGTACTTACCGTTGTTACAAGCATAATGTTAGTAACTGAATGCAACGACTATGAAACGACTGAAGCCACAAGTAGAAAGTCATCATTGGTAAGGGTGAGGGCGCGCTAATCACTCTTGCGGTAGATTCTTACAGCTACGTACAATGTGGCGACGAAAATGTGAGGAGACAATCAGCACTATGAAGGTCAAGGAAGAAGGGATGGAAGATAAGGATTTAACGTACCTTCAACGACGTGGTAATCAGAGAAAAACTCCAGTCAAAATGAGAAACTGTGGTAAGAAAATCTGCAGCGTCCGTTCCAAAGGAACAATCTTGACATTTGCTTTAAGCCATTTGGGGAAACAGTGGAAGAACTAGACAGGCGTTTCAATCTCGATCCTTTGGAACACAAATACGATGTTCTGCACTGCACCGCCTTGCCCGAGGAATGGTACGGGACACGAATTCGTAAATTCTGAAAACTGTCAGTGGAAATAAGTATATGTATTTTGGGTGGTGTAATGCTACATCCCAAGCACTAAGGCACGCTATTGTGGTGGCACCTGAAGTGAATAATTTTCTTTTTCCAATCCTGATATTTGTCAAAAATTCAAAGAACTGATAATTTCGGCAGGGACGGTAAGAGAAGTTTTTAGGTACAATTCTTAAGCTCGTTGTTTCGATAAAATCTGAAACTTTTCAGTAACGATTCATGAGTTTATTTTGCGTCGAGGCAAAAGAATCACCAGAAAAACAACTTAGCCTTAACGTAACCGATGCATCTAACCTGTAATAGAGCGCTTCACCTAACCAAGTCATGCCCCAATTACAATACTGACGTCAATTAAATGGCTATAAAATTGTTGAAAGATAATGATTAAACATTAGAAGCAATTAACAGGGCTCCAGTGCTATTATTAACTGAACTCAGTCACAAGAACGTAAAAGTTTTGCTGTGATATGTAATGTCTATTAGTGGACACTGTATATGTAACTTTCGTCTGTTTAATCCTGTGCTCAGTTGATAAAAAATACCATTATATACGATTTAGTTTTTTAAGTGCATCTTCGTAGCATTAATACGTTAAAAGGCAATGTTCATCCAAATCTGTGCTCCTTTGTGGACAGTTAATAGTGAAGCACGAGCGGGCGCGCACACACGCGCGCGCGCGCACACACACACACACACACACACACACACACACACACACACACACACACATACAAACACAAGCTAGTACTTTAGTGTTGGATTGCGTTATAAGTCAGAATAATAAAGGCTCTAACGATTAATGTAATTTTACAAATAGTAATACCGTCAATAACATCATTTCTGGCATTAAGCCGTGTCATGAAACACTGAAAGAAACATGGGGAAGCAGAGCTATGGTGTTTCATCAGCTCCTCTGGAGCTTACACAAAAAGTGGCTAGAAGTAGAAAATAAAAGGGTGATTCCTTTTCTGAACATAGAAGTGTACAGAACGTCTAGAAAAAAACTAGGATAAACGGTGCAGGAAACCGATGCACGTCAACAACCAACAGATATCTGCATGCGGATTCGCACCACCATCCACCACAAAAGGACACTGTGCTACGTATGCAGAAAACCCGAACTCACTGGATTACGAAATGACAACCACCAACATCAACTAAACGAGATCCGGACAACATTCTGTGCGAATTAATGTACCAACAATAACAAACAGTGACATATGAGGAACAGTGAAGATAAAACATATAAAGGAACACAGTTTTACCACTGCTTGATTACCATGTAGGCAATGTGGCTCATCGCAGAAAAATGCAACTAATATTCCAGAGCGGTTACAAGCAACGAGATCTGTTGAGGTGACGGAAGGATTCTATATGTACTCTCTACACTGCAAGTGTCTAAGAACTTGGATGTGTATGTGCGAACTATGTATTGGAAAAAACAAGATACTGTTTACCATTTGTGTGTCGGAGCACGAACATTATGTGCTACATGGAAATAAAAGAAATCAACTATCGCTGAAAACATCCACGACTGTGACTTATCCATCAGTTTTCAACAGAGTCATATGCTTGCTTGTCAGAACAGATGCAGCAGCAAATAATAATAGAGGGTTTAGGAATAATTACATGCCCTATCAGCATGGAGGTGGAGGATGGTTACAAATTAATGATGGTCAAGCTGCCAGTTGACCTTCTGTCTCTCCTTCACCTCCATCACCATCATATTCCTCACTTTCTTCTGATTTCATAGGTACAATGTTTCTAACGTCTTCGTCTGTTTTCCTTTGGAATAGTTGTACCAACCTCTGAGAAGTACATCTGATGAGAAATTGAAGTATACACATCTTCTTGAACCACATCTTCCTGCCTCTGCCAAAAGCTGACGAGATTTTTAGGCACAGCTGGATTATGATCAGAAATGGTGAATAATGTCTCATTAACATATGTGTTACGTAATGGTAAGAGACTATATAAATGTCGGTATTGTAGGTATCAAGTTATCTCAAAAGTATATCACCTAGCCCCAGAGGTGTTAATGAGACATTATTCACCATTTCTGATCATAATCCAGCTGTGCCTAAAAATCTCGTCAGCTTTTGGCAGAGGCAGGAAGATGTGGTTCAAGAAGATGTGTATACTTCAATTTCTCATCAGATGTACTTCTCAGAGGTTGGGACAACTATTTCAAAGGAAAACAGACGAAGACGTTAGAAACATTGTTGTTGTTGTTGTGGTCTTCAGTCCTGAGACTGGTTTGATGCAGCTCTCCATTCAACTCTATCCTGTGCAAGCTTCTTCATCTCCCAGCACCTACTGCAGCCCACATCCTTCTGAATCTACTTAGTCTATTCATCTCTTGGTCTCCCTCTACGATTTTTACCCTCCACGCTGCCCTCCAAGACTAAATTGGTGATCCCTTGATGCCTTAGAATATGCCCTACCAACCGATCCCTTCTTCCAGTCAAGTTGTGCCACAAACTCCTCTTCTCCCCAATTTTATTCAATACCTCCTCATTAGTTATGTGATCTACCCATCTAATCTTCAGCATTCTTCTGTAGCACCACATTTCGAAAGCTTCTATTATCTTCTTGTCTAAACTATTTATCGTCCATGTTTCACTTCCATACATGGCCACACTGCATAGAAATACTTTCAGAAACGACTTCCTGACACTTAAATCAATACTCGATGTTAACAAATTTCTCTTCTTCAGAAACGCTTTCCTTGCCATTGCCAGTCTATATTTTATATCCTCTCTACTTCGGCCATCATCAGTTATTTTGCTCCCCAGATAGCAAAACTACTTTGCTACTTTAAGTGTCTCATTTCCTAATCTAATTCCCTCAGCATCACCCGACTTAATTCGACTATATTCCATTATCCTCGTTTTGCTTTTGTTAAGAGGCTATATAAATGTCGGTATTGTAGGTATCAAGTTATCTCAAAAGTATATCACCTAGCCCCAGAGGTGTTTCATATTACCCCTCAGGCTTTACCAACTTGCCAAAAAGTGCATCAGATTGGTCTCGCAAATGTTTCAGGTTGACCCACAATTTCTGTTGTATCTTCACAGTTGTGAACAATGCGAGTTGCTGTGAACCAAGCAACGGACCCCTCTGCCCTGTGTAAACAAGCCACACATCCATACCACAGAAAAATCTGATGAGATACAAGCTAAGCCATGTGCTTCAGAATTCAAGACAGTGACACTAACCATCATGAGGAAAACATGTGACTTCTGGCAACAGTCACTCGTGTAAAATGTTTCCAAGAAGATTAGGGAGTGTTCTTCTTTCTGTACAGATACCTCGCCGTTTATTCAAATGTGCACCATCCCTTTCCTCATGTACTTGGTGTCAGAATCCTTTTTAGCTTCTGTAAGATCGTATTTGTCGTAATAATTCGATACCAGTGATCAGTTTTGACACATAAAATGGTTTGATAATATAAACATGTTCTGCACTCTGTTAACTGCTAGCAGACTTAGCTATAACACACTTACATAACTCTTACGAGAGCTGCTTAATCAAAAATTCCTATCAGAAGTGTCAAATGCATGCTTTGATTATTTTGATAAGTAACACAAACAATTTATATTAAACTTTTTTACCTGTTGCTCACCTTTGTATCTCTGTTAGTAGTAAAATATTCTAACAGGCCACCAGTAATGGTGATTCGTGATGTAGGGAAGTAATTTTACGTTATAACATGTTATGGAGTAGAGTTGCAGCAATTTAAAGCATTTAATTATTAATAATTACTGAAGACTACTTTATGTCAAAATCTTATGAAAATCATTCCCCAACCTCCAACCATCCACCATGAAAGCCAGAATGCCCACTAGTGGGCAGTAGGGACCAGAATGACTACAGCTGAGTACGATAAATAAATACACTCCTGGAAATTGAAATAAGAACACCGTGCATTCATTGTCCCAGGAAGGGGAAACTTTATTGACACATTCCTGGGGTCAGATACATCACATGATCACACTGACAGAACCACAGGCACATAGACACAGGCAACAGAGCATGCACAATGTCGGCACTAGTACAGTGTATATCCACCTTTCGCAGCAATGCAGGCTGCTATTCTCCCATGGAGACGATCGTAGAGATGCTGGATGTAGTCCTGTGGAACGGTTTGCCATGCCATTTCCACCTGGCGCCTCAGTTGGACCAGTGTTCGTGCTGGACGTGCAGACCGCGTGAGACGACGCTTCATCCAGTCCCAAACATGCTCAATGGGGGACAGATCCGGAGATCTTGCTGGCCAGGGTAGTTGACTTACGCCTTCTAGAGCACGTTGGGTGGCACGGGATACATGCGGACGTGCATTGTCCTGTTGGAACAGCAAGTTCCCTTGCCGGTCTAGGAATGGTAGAACGATGGGTTCGATGACGGTTTGGATGTACCGTGCACTATTCAGTGTCCCCTCGACGATCACCAGTGATGTACGGCCAGTGTAGGAGATCGCTCCCCACACCATGATGCCGGGTGTTGGCCTTGTGTGCCTCGGTCGTATGCAGTCCTGATTGTGGCGCTCACCTGCACGGCGCCAAACACGCATACGACCATCATTGGTACCAAGGCAGAAGCGACTCTCATCGCTGAAGACGACACGTCTCCATTCGTCCCTCCATTCACGCCTGTCGCGACACCACTGGAGGCGGGCTGCACGATGTTGGGGCGCGAGCGGAAGACGGCCTAACGGTGTGCGGGACCGTAGCCCAGCTTCATGGAGACGGTTGCGAATGGTCCTCGCCGATACCCCAGGAGCAACAGTGTCCCTAATTTGCTGGGAAGTGGCGGTGCGGTCCCCTACGGCACTGCGTAGGATCCTACGGTCTTGGCGTGCATCCGTGCGTCGCTGCGGTCCGGTCCCAGGTCGACGGGCACGTGCACCTTCCGCCGACCACTGGCGACAACATCGACGTACTGTGGAGACCTTACGCCCCACGTGTTGAGCAATTCGGCGGTACGTCCACCCGGCCTCCCACATGCCCACTATACGCCCTCGCTCAAAGTCCGTCAACTGCACATACGGTTCACGTCCACGCTGTCGCGGCATGCTACCAGTGTTAAAGACTGCGATGGAGCTCCGTATGCCACAGCAAACTGGCTGACACTGACGGCGGCGGTGCACAAATGCTGCGCAGCTAGCGCCATTCGACGGCCAACACCGCGGTTCCTGGTGTGTCCGCTGTGCCGTGCGTGTGATCATTGCTTGTACAGCCCTCTCGCAGTGTCCGGAGCAAGTATGGTGGGTCTGACACACCGGTGTCAATGTGTTCTTTTTTCCATTTCCAGGAGTGTATGTAATTTGAAGCTTCATTGTGGTTGCAAAGTTCGTGGAATCATACACATAATGCAACTCTATTTTCGCTCACATTTTCTTAGATCTTGCATATTACAATAAACATGCAACCTCCTTATATGTTATTACGTCGTACAGGCACTTTCAGAAGTGAATAAAGTCCTCAGAGCTGGTGAATGTGGTATATAGCCCAAAGTTTTGTCATAAAGGAGTCCTGCTTAACGCAAACGTACACTCCTGGAAATGGAAAAAAGAACACATTGACACCGGTGTGTCAGACCCATCATACTTGCTCCGGACACTGCGAGAGGGCTGTACAAGCAATGATCACACGCACGGCACAGCGGACACACCAGGAACCGCGGTGTTGGCCGTCGAATGGCGCTAGCTGCGCAGCATTTGTGCTCCGCCGCCGTCAGTGTCAGCCAGTTTGCCGTGGCATACGGAGCTCCATCGCAGTCTTTAACACTGGTAGCATGCCGCGACAGCGTGGACGTGAACCGTATGTGCAGTTGACGGACTTTGAGCGAGGGCGTATAGTGGGCATGCGGGAGGCCGGGTGGACGTACCGCCGAATTGCTCAACACGTGGGGCGTGAGGTCTCCACAGTACATCGATGTTGTCGCCAGTGGTCGGCGGAAGGTGCACGTGCCCGTCGACCTGGGACCGGACCGCAGCGACGCACGGATGCACGCCAAGACCGTAGGATCCTACGCAGTGCCGTAGGGGACCGCACCGCCACTTCCCTTCAAATTAGGGACACTGTTGCTCCTGGGGTATCGGCGAGGACCATTCGCAACCGTCTCCATGAGCTGGGCTACGGTCCCGCACACCGTTAGGCCGTCTTCCGCTCACGCCCCAACATCGTGCAGCCCGCCTCCAGTGGTGTCGCGACAGGCGTGAATGGAGGGACGAATGGAGACGTGTCGTCTTCAGCGATGAGAGTCGCTTCTGCCTTGGTGCCAATGATGGTCGTATGCGTGTTTGGCGCCGTGCAGGTGAGCGCCACAATCAGGACTGCATACGACCGAGGCACACAGGACCAACACCCGGCATCATGGTGTGGGGAGCGATCTCCTACACTGGCCGTACACCACTGGTGATCGTCGAGGGGACACTGAATAGTGCACGGTACATCCAAACCGTCATCGAACCCATCGTTCTACCATTCCTAGACCGGCAAGGGAACTTGCTGTTCCAACAGGACAATGCACGTCCGCATGTATCCCGTGCCACCCAACGTGCTCTAGAAGGCGTAAGTCAACTACCCTGGCCAGCAAGATCTCCGGATCTGTCCCCCATTGAGCATGTTTGGGACTGGATGAAGCGTCGTCTCACGCGGTCTGCACGTCCAGCACGAACACTGGTCCAACTGAGGCGCCAGGTGGAAATGGCATGGCAAACCGTTCCACAGGACTACATCCAGCATCTCTACGATCGTCTCCATGGGAGAATAGCAGCCTGCATTGCTGCGAAAGGTGGATATACACTGTACTAGTGCCGACATTGTGCATGCTCTGTTGCCTGTGTCTATGTGCCTGTGGTTCTGTCAGTGTGATCATGTGATGTATCTGACCCCAGGAATGTGTCAATAAAGTTTCCCCTTCCTGGGACAATGAATTCACGGTGTTCTTATTTCAATTTCCAGGAATGTATGTGCAACCTTACAACAAATGGTGAGTAATAAAAGATATTATTTATTTTCGAGATACGAATTGTGACATCAGAGATCTTACATCTCCCACTGTTGCAATCGCAGGTTGCCTCACATGAGTGTGTGTATAAACAACCGGTGTCGTTCTGCAGTGTAAGTGATATGCCATAGTAAAATAGTCTATTATTTCCCTAAAATCGAGAGATCGTGTTGTGCGTATGGTGGTACTTCCAGTGAGCCATTGTTTCGAATGCGACAGCGGCATCGATTCTATTTTTCCTTGTGTTGCGTTATCTTTTCTTCTGTTCTTTAGATACTGTTACAATGTTAACGTTACATTTTCGTACGCATTTTAGAATATTGTGGCATGTTTACAAGCATCACTGATGAAATAAAGTAACCAATTTGAACCTTACAACGGTTTTGTTGTACTTAACCTAATCTAGGCCCCAGTAATTTGCTGTAATTGTTATCAGTTACATTTTTCTAATGAGACGTTATCTGCACTCTGCCCACACGACGTGAAACTTACTCCAGAAATCACAATCATGTTTCATAGATGAAAAATACCACTATGATAATCGATATAATCATCACCCTTTCGCGTCGTTGACTCATTTGACAGACATTTTAGGATATTGTGACATCATAGCCGTGAAAAATAAATAATTTGAGGCTTTGACGCGTCTTAAACCAAGTATGATCCGTCGGTCGAACCTAGAACGTGTTTACCAGTGCAGACACCTGTTGGTGACGGTGAGAACAACTCGTGATATGTATATCGAATATGTGACGCTTTGTAACAGTGAAGCCTTCTGTTGGTGACACTAACCATCTGAGTATGTGAAACATCAGCTGATTTCATTACACGCTTTCATGGTTTAAGGAACAGTATTTATGGTAAAACTGATGTTCAACAACTACATATTCCTCATTTGTTATTTATTTTTACAAGCAAATGTTGGTTTTTAGTTATTTATAGATGATGGGTAAGATAGATAGGGGTAAGATAGATACTGCCTACAGGAAAATTAAAGAGACCTTTGGAGATAAGAGAACCACTTGCATGAACATCAAGAGCTCAGATGGAAACCCAGTTCTAAGCAAAGAAGGGAAAGCAGAAAGGTGGAAGGAGTATATAGAGGGTCTATACAAGGGCGATGAACTTGAGGACAATATTATGGAAATGGAAGAGGATGTAGATGAAGATGAAATGGGAGATACGATACTGCGTGAAGAGTTTGACAGAGCACTGAAAGACCTGAGTCGAAACAAGGCCCCCGGAGTAGACAACATTCCATTGGAACTACTGACGGCCTTGGGAGAGCCAGTCCTGACAAAACTCTACCATCTGGTGAGCAAGATGTATGAAACAGGCGATATACCCTCAGACTTCAAGAAGAATATAATAATTCCAATCCCAAAGAAAGCTGGTGTTGACAGATGTGAAAATTACCGAACAATCAGTTTAATAAGCCACAGCTGCAAAATACTAACACGAATTCTTTACAGACGAATGGAAAAACTGGTAGAAGCCGACCTCGGGGAAGATCAGTTTGGATTCCGTAGAAGTACTGGAACACGTGAGGCAATACTGACCTTACGACTTATCTTAGAAGAAAGATTAAGGAAAGGCAAACCTACGTTTCTAGCATTTGTAGACTTAGAGAAAGCTTTTGACAATGTTGACTGGAATACTCTCTTTCAAATTCTAAAGGTGGCAGGGGTAAAATACAGGGAGCGAAAGGCTATTTACATTTTGTACAGAAACCAGATGGCAGTTATAAGAGTCGAGGGGCATGAGACGGAAGCAGCGGTTGGGAAGGGAGTGAGACAGGGTTGTAGCATCTCCCCAATGTTATTCAATCTGTATATTGAGCAAGCAGTAAAGGAAACAAAAGAAAAATTCGGAGTAGGTATTAAAATCCATGGAGAAGAAATAAAAACGTTGAGGTTCGCCGATGACATTGTAATTCTGTCAGAGACAGCAAAGGACTTGGAAGAGCAGTTGAACGGAATGGATGGTGTCTTGAAGGGAGGATATAAGATGAACATCAACAAAAGCAAAACGAGGATAATGGAATGTAGTCGAATTAAGTCGGGTGATGTTGAGAGTGTTAGATTAGGAAATGAGACACTTAAAGTAGTAAAGGATTTTTGTTATTTGGGGAGCAAAATAACTGATGATGGTCGAAGTAGAGAGGATATAAAATGTAGACTGGCAATGGCAAGGAAAGCGTTTTTGAAGAAGAGAAATTTGTTAACATCGAGTATAGATTTAAGTGTCAGGAAGTCATTTCTGAAAGTATTTGTATGGAGTGTAGCCATGTATGGAAGTGAAACATGGACGGTAAATAGTTTGGACAAGAAGAGAATAGAAGCTTTCGAAATGTGGTGCTACAGAAGAATGCTGAAGATTAGATGGGTAGATCACATAACTAATGAGGAAGTATTGAATAGGATTGGGGAGAAGAGAAGTTTGTGGCACAACTTGACCAGAAGAAGGGATCGGTTGGTAGGACATGTTCTGAGGCATCAAGGGATCACCAATTTAGTATTGGAGGGCAGCGTGGAGGGTAAAAATCGTAGGGGGAGACCAAGAGATGATTACACTAAGCAGATTCAGAAGGATGTAGGTTGCAGTAGGTACTGGGAGATGAAGAAGCTTGCACAGGATAGAGTAGCATGGAGAGCTGCATCAAACCAGTCTCAGGACTGAAGACCATAACAACAACAACAACAACAGATGATGTTTATATATTCATTCCAGTATTCCATAGTGAATGAAATTTACCAGTGCGAATACTGAGACAGTCAATAATAGATTTTTGGATGTCAGTACATAATGCAAATATAGGTGACAACAGTTTTGGTATATTAGGCAACTTAGATACTTCGACATATTTTTTGACAAAAACAGTAATTTGGATATTTTTTAGCACAGACCATATGGGCCTAATATGAAACTTCCTGGAAGGTTAATATGTTTGACGGACCCAGACTCTAACTCGAGACCTTTCCCTTTTTCTGGCAAGTGCTCTACCAACAGAACTACCGAAGCACGTGTCAGGACCGACCTGTGCAGCTTTACCTCCGCCAGAAAATCTCCTATATTCCAAATTTCACAGAAGGCAGTGGGTAAACAATGTCCCCGTCAAATCCTTTCCTGCAGGAGTGCTAGTCTTGCAAGGTTCACAGGAGAGCTTCTATGAAGTTTGGAAGGTAGGATATGAGGTAATCAAGGAAGTAAAGCTGGGTTGTTCAGTCGGTAGGGCACCTTCCCGGAAAAGACAAAGGTCATGAATTCGATTCTACAGCATACAATTTTAATCTATCAGGAAGTTTCGGACACTCCTCCAAAGCGAGAATTTCATTCTCTGCTGCGTCTACATTATAACTGTAATGTTAGGTTCTCAGGGGATGTGCGTGATGTATATTTTGGTAAATAATTCAGGTCCTTCAGATATATTTGAGCACAGCCCATAAGAGCCAAACACTGTCAATGGCTTTTGCATTTTATTTATAGGCTCTGCAGGAGAGATGTGAGATGTGGATCTCTATGCAATGGATGTACTCCCTTTTACGTACACAGTTCATATCTTTGACCTTTCAGTAATTTTAATAAGACATCAGGGGTATAGATGTGTAGTAAATAATGTAATTTAACAATATTTTTACGTCAGAGGTGCAATAAATAAAGAACATAATTGCCTTTAATCTAAGGGTTTCATAATTTTAACAGCATTTGGCACTGTTCTTGATGTTACATCTTGATTAGTCGCAAATAGGAAAGTGTACATCGTAAATAACGTAATTTACGCACCATTTTTGAACGTTCTTTAAATAATATGCTTTGAGTGGTGGAAAGAGGATGGGATGTGTGATATAACACACGCAGTTGGTCTACTGGATTTTTAATACAGCCATATGGAAAGGCTATATTACAGAAGGCTCTCTGATAGCTGAACTGCGTAATAGGAGATGAACAATTTGGCTTAGGTGAGGCGTCGGAACTAGAGATGCATTTGGGCTGCTGAGAGTGTTAGGGGATAGTTAAATGGAGATGGAAGGTGTATGTTTTGTTCATTGACCTTGAGAAGGCTTTTGACAGTGTCAGATGGGAAAGACTGATGGAAATCCTAAGGAAACATGGAGGTGACTGGAGGGATAGACTGCTAATTAGAAATTTATATTTGAACCAGAGAAGAAGAGTAAGATTAGGAGGGCTGATGAGTGAAGAAATTGAACTGGGAAGAGGTGTAAGACAAGGTTGTTGTTTATCATCAACACTGATCACTATCTGTTTGGAGGAAACTATTAATGAAAGTTTTGATGGAAGGAGACGAGTTTGTATAGGGAATCGGGGAGTGGAGTGTATAAGATTTTCAGACGACATGGTTGTGATGGCAGAGAGTGCAAGAGAGATAGAACAAATGTTAGGTGATCTAAACAAAAAAATAGAATAATATGGAATGAAGATTAACAAGAAGAGAACGAAAAGCATAGTAATTGGAGGAAAGAAGAAGAAATGCCATATGAAAAAGGGGGGAGAGCAAATAGAGCAAGTGAATAACTTCACTTACTTGGGAAGTGTAACAATGGATGATATATATTGCTCAACAGAATTTAGTAAAAGAAGTGCAATGGCAAAAGAAGGATTCAAGAGGAAACAGAAATTACTTTTCGGACCACTAAACCAAGATCTGAGGAAAAGACTTGCCAAATGTTACATCTGGACATTGAGGAAGGAAGACGAAAGAAGATTGGAGGCACTAGAGATGGAGAAGAATGGAAAAAGTGAAATGGGAAGTCCGAGTAGGGAATGAAGACGTATTAAGAAGAGTTGGAGAAGAAAGAAACATGCTGAAAGTCGTCAGAAAGAGAAAACTGAACTGGATTGGACATTGTTTGAGGAGGGACTGTTTATTGAAGGAAGGAATAGAAGGAATGGTAGAAGGGAAAAGGGGAAGAGGAAAAAAAAGGTATCAAATGCGGAAAAATATCAAAGGAGACAAATATTCAGAAATGGCGAGACTGGCTGTGGACAGACAAAAGAGGAAAAGGCTTAACCCATGACAAGACCTGCCGTAAAGCAGAATACCATACTACTACTACTACTACTACTACTATGATTTTCTGGAAATACTGTGGGGTGGGGTATTACTTTTAATTACAGTTGGGCTATTTCCGACATGTTGGATTTTTTAAATACCTCACTGGAGCTAAGGAGTGCTGCGCTCTGATGGACTGGAAATAACAGGAAGGGAGAAGTTTTTAATTTCTCACTATCACAACAGGACTAATCCCGCCATCTTGGATTTTTTTTAATACTTTGCTAAGATTTGCTGGAGGAAAAGGGTACTGTACTGTGTGACTAGTAGTTGATAGGGAAAGGGGAGGGGTCTTAAATTTTCCAGTAATACAAATGAACCCGCCCACATCCTCCATACAGTCCCAATCTCACCACATGCAATTTCATATTTCTGGAAAGACAAGCATGGCCGTCGATCTGATTTGGATGAAGACATGCATGCCTGGATACAATCATGTTTCTGCAAGCAACCGCCAACATTTTTCCACGAAGGCACTGACGTCTTATTGACAGTATGAAAATTAGATTAACACATATGGCAATTACTTTTGAAATAATACACAGTTTGAAAGGGTACAGTACCGCCCGACATTGAAAATAGGTACAACATACTTCATTATTTTTGTCAGAACAACACATTTTTTTTTGTAAAATAACTCAATTTCAATTAATACAGCGAAGCCGGATACCAGTGTGGGAAAGAATGACAATTTATTTATTTAATTGATAACATGTGCACTCCCACAAAATAAATCCCTGCGTGAGATCTTTTGAAATGAATGAATGTATGGTCGTCTGCTAACTGCAGATAGTGAATGCGAATATATGATCAACTTTGAGTCGATCCTTTGGCCACCTTTGGTGGGACCAAAGAGATGAAATTTACCTGAGCTTTGAGCGCCTGAAATGTGGCTGACCAATACGGTAGCAAGGTGCTCCCCCACTTCGGCAGAGGTGCGAGAGGACCTCGAGAACAGCCATGTTTCAGCACTCTGCCGCTGGATCTTGTGCTGTTATGACCTGTTTTAGTTGTGCTCCGTAATGACGAAAGAGTGGAGACATGGTATGCATGTGGAATATTTAAGAATAGTTTGAAATAATAATCTCTCTATTTCAGGAACTTTTGTGGGGAGAATTAAATGTCAGGCAGGTAATATTAATGGGATTGTAGTAATCTTCGGAAGTGACCAACGGTCACAATGAAACCACGTGTAGCAATAAGCTGAAATACTTCCGTGTGCTTAAGTTAAGCTGAATTACTAGCGTGTGTACAATAAGTTGAAATATTTAAGAAATAGTGTGTGTACCATAAGTTGAAATATTTAAGAAATGGCGTGTGCAGGACTTGAAATTAGAGACGAGTACTTCCACGTGGTGAGTACTGTGTGAGTCTCAAACTGTGTATGAGACAAAAGATAAAGAGAAGTACTCGTCCATGGTATCAGTTGAGGACTCGCGTGTGTGATGAATACGTTCTTAATATTACTTTGCGTGATATGATTCCGTGTGACGCTAGATTCAAACTCTGAGAGAGAAGCAAGGTGAGTCGGCCGTCTATCCAGCAACGCCACTTGGCTTTCATTGCACAGGAAGACGTGCATATATCTCCAGAGTTCATAGTAGGAAAGTAGAATTACGAAGTGGGGCAGTGTCGTGTGAAACTGGGATAAATATTAATTGAAGTGGGAAAGCTGAAAGTGATTATGTTGTGACTATTACCTGTGTAGTATTTCATATTGTAGTGTGATGTATGTCATGTAGTTTTGGTATGTGTGGTTTGCATGGGAGAGTAGCGAGGTAGTTTCAAAAGATTAGTGGGTTATGCTTGTTCCTTCTGTACCACTCGGTCTGGAGGAAAGTTTCGTGATGATGAGTGTGAGAGTCGAAGTGTGAGAAATAATAAAAGATCCACCATCCTATCCAGAAAGTGCACTGTAGCGTTAAATAATTACGAGACCATAATATAGAGATTCACCAATGTAAAGCCATGCCCACTGGGCGGAAATTCTCATGTGTTATTGTTGTAGGTTATAGAATTTGTGTGTTTAGGTTATAGAATTTATCGGAATAAATAAGATAGTGAAAAGAAAAAGATTGGTGGCCTTTTCCTTTGAACGGTATGTCGTCATGATGTCCCTAATTTATAATGTGTGCGCCATTCATATTCAGTGCGGTGGCCACGTGTTGATAAAAGCCGTTAAATAAAAGACATAAAGAAAATGTGGTATTGCCAGTGCGTAGTGAACAGTCTGAGTTCTGTAAATCACTGACAGTCAGATATGCGTTTCCGTTGCGTATTATTCATACAGGAGGATAATTTGTAACTTAGTTGTGAGTACGAGAGTTCATGTTACTCGATAAATAAGAATGAATCCACTCGCTTGTCAGACCACTCATCTTGCAGGCCTGACTGCTTGATGCCACAGTATGAGCAAGGCATGTGGGTGCCTCTCAAGTTTACTTACTTTTTTCCATCTTTCTCGTTCCCATTGGCCTGCTCTCACAGACAAACCACATATAGTTCTGCTGCGCTGTTAGTATTGTTGGCGTCTTCATTCCAGCTTCTGCTTGTGTTACGGCCTCCTATAGGACGTTTACTGGCAACCATTATAGCTAGTCAACAGTTATAATCATACTATAAGGCTACAGCCGCTCCTTCAGCTCAACCTGTTCTATGGGTCATCAGTGTTTTGACTCATTTTGATGATACCCACCACGAATTCCTCTCCAGTACCAACATCCTTATCTCAGAGTTGCACCTACGACCTACGTCCTCATTATTTGGTGATGTATTGCAATCTCTGTCTTCCTCTACAGTTATTGTTCTCTACAGGTCCCTCTAGTAGCATGAAAGCAATTCCCTGATGTCTTAACAAATGGAAATGTCGTGTCACTAGGGCCTCTCGTCGGGTTGACCGTTCGCCGGGGCAAGTCTTTCGAGTTGACGCCACTTCGGCGACTAGCACGTCGATGGGGATCAAATGATGATGATTAGGACAACACGACACCCAGTCCCTGATCGGATAAAATTTCCGATCCAGCCGGGAATCGAACCCGGGCTCTTAGGATTGACATTCGTCGCGCTAACAACTCAACTATTGGGGGCGGACTCTTAACAGATGTTGTATCATCATGACCCTTTTCCTTGTCAGTGTTTTCCATGTATTCCTTTCCTCTCCGATTCTGCGCGGGACCTCCTCATTTTCAATATTCATTTGGAACACCGCATCTGAAACGCTTCGATTCTCTTCTGTACCGGTTTTCTCACAATCCATGTTGCACTACCATACAATGCTGTGCTCCAAACGTACATTCTCAGAATTTTTTTCCTCAAATTAAAGCTCGTGTTTTATACTAGTAGACTTCTCTTGGCTAACAATGGCTATTTTGCCAGTACTAGTCTGCTTCTTATGTGCTCCTTGCTCCGTCCGTCATTGGTTATATTTTGATACATAGGTAGCAGAATTCCTTAACTTCATCTACTTTGTGATCATCAATTACGATTTTAAGTTTCTCAAGCTTCTCATTTCTGCTAATTCTCTTTACTCTCGTCTCTCTTCGATTTAATCTCAATCCATGTTCTATACTAATGAGTCTGCTCATTTCATTCAGCATATCCTGTAATTCTTCTTCACTTTCACTGAGGACAGCGAATCTAAATATTGATATCCTTGAATTTTAATCGAACTCTTGAACCTTTGTTTTAAATGCATCACTGTTTCTTAGACGTACAGACTGAATAGCAGAGCGGAAGAATACATCCCCTGAGCCACGGAGTCTTCCTTGAGAGCGCCCGCGTGATCATACTGGAGCCACTTCTGCGCGCGTTCCATCGACTCTGGCTCTCGTCGTGTGGTGTTTGCTGGGTTATGTTTCCTCAGGGACTGTCTGGTGGCGAGTGGTGTGTCGGACACGGAGTTGTACATCTACATCCATACTCCGCAAGCCACCTGACGGTGTGTGGCGGAGGGTACCTTGAGTACCTCTATCGGTTCTCCCTTGTATTCCAGTCTCGTATTGTTCGTGGAAAGAAGGATTGTCGGTATGCCTCTGTGTGGGCTCTAATCTCTCTGATTTTATCCTCATGGTCTCTTCGCGAGATATACGTAGGAGGGAGCAATATACTGCTTGACTCTTCGGTGAAGGTATGTTCTCGAAACTTTGACAAAAGCCCGTACCGAGCTGCTGAGCGTCTCTCCTGCAGAGTCTTCCACTGGAGTTTATCTATCATCTCCGTAACGCTTTCGCGATTACTAAATGATCCTGTAACGAAGCGCGCTGCTCTCCGTTGGATCTTCTCTATATCTTCTATCAACCCTATCTGGTACGGATCCCACACTGCTGAGCAGTATTCAAGCAGTAGGCGAACAAGTGTACTGTAACCTACATCCTTTGTTTTCGGGTTGCATTTCCTTAGGATTCTTCCAATGAATCTCAGTCTGGCATCTGCTTTACCGACGCTCAACATTATATGATCATTCCATTTTAAATCACTCCTAATGCGTACTCCCAGATAATTTATGGTATTAACTGCTTCCAGTTGCTGACCTGCTATTTTGTAGCTAAATGATAAAGGATCTATCTTTCTGTGTATTCGCAGCACATTACACTTGTCTACATTGAGATTCAATTGCCATTCCCTGCACCATGCGTCAATTCGTTGCAGATCCTCCTGCATTTCAGTACAATTTTCCATTGTTACAACCTCTCGATACACCACAGCATCATCTGCAAAAAGCCTCAGTGAACTTCCGATGTCATCCACCAGGTCATTTATGTATATTGTGAACAGCAACGGTCCTATGACACTCCCCTGTGGCACACCTGAAATCACTCTTACTTCGGAGGACTTCTCTCCATTGAGAATGACATGCTGCGTCCTGTTATCTAGGAACTCCTCAATCCAATCACACAATTGGTCTGATAGTCCATATGCTCTTACTTTGTTCATTAAACGACTGTGGGGAACTGTATCGAACGCCTTGCGGAAGTCAAGAAACACGGCATCTACGTGTGAACCCGTGTCTATGGCCCTCTGAGTCTCGTGGACGAATAGCGCGAGCTGGGTTTCACATGACCGTCTTTTTCGAAACCCATGCTGATTCCTACAGAGTAGATTTCTAGTCTCCAGAAAAGTCATTATACTCGAACACAAAACGTGTTCCAAAATGCTACAACTGATCGACGTTAGAGATATAGGTCTATAGTTCTGTACATCTGTTCGACGTCCCTTCTTGAAAACGGGGATGACCTGTGCCCTTTTCCAATCCTTTGGAACGCTACGCTCTTCTAGAGACCTACGGTACACCGCTGCAAGAAGGGGAGCAAGTTCCTTCCCGTACTCTGTGTAAAATTGAACTGGTATCCCATCAGGTCCAGAGGCCTTTCCTATTTTGAGCGATTTTAATTGTTTCTCTATCCCTCTGTCGTCTATTTCGATATCTACCATTTTGTCATCTGTGCTACAATCTGGAGAAGGAACTACAGTGCAATCTTCCTCTGTGAAACAACTTTGGAAAAAGACAATTAGTATTTCGGCCTTTAGTCCGTCATCCTCTGTTTCAGTTGGTCGGGTGAGCTTGTGTACTCGGCATCCTGCCGATTGCAGCAAGTTAACGCAATTGTCCGTTGGGCTAATGGGGCCCACGTATCCCTACAGCGTTGACAGTTGCTGCTGGCGAGTTTAATGGGAAAGGAGCGGGTCTTGTCACGGTGCAACCTGGTTACGAGGTGCGTCAGTCGATTGTGGTGTGCTAAATACGCCGAGATGCAGTGAACAACTTGTTACCAGCCAAGAGCAGCAGGGCAGTACTATCCGGTGCCTGCCTGGTGTCCTGAAGCTATTGGCTTCCTTGGCATTTGTTTGACATTATCTGGGAAGACTGTTTAGTAAGAGCAGTACTTAACGATTATTAATTCTGCCCGGTGTGAGCTGCCCAGGAATACCGTTTCTTTATGAATGTCTGTGACCTCTTTGGGGCTGTGTGTCTCACTCTGGAGGTTTCTGTATTCCTGAATTATTATGTAATTATTCTTTAAATGACCTTGCACATAGCTTCTTGTAACTGCTTGTAAGGTTAACTGTCAATCTTACGAAGGGGCCGCTCCCATATATATTATCCCTTCCTTTCTGTGGTTATTAATTGTTATTATTATTAAGTGAAACACAAGAAAGGGATAATATAAGAAATATATACATATATATTTATTTGTAAGTGGCCAAAGATAAATATTAAATTACGTTTCAAACGAGCGCCAGGCTCCCTACAAATTATTTCAAATGCTTTCGGCGAAATGTAATGCAGGTTAAGTTCACTGACCTAGAATGAATCGTATCTTTGAAAGTATGCATTTTTTGACGAAATGAAATTAGTGAAGCTTTGCACTTTAGTTAATTGAATAACTTGAAATGATTCTTTCTGCTCCGGCTGTGGTGATATGTTACACAAAAAAATACATTTAAATACGCCGCGTAATGGCGGCCAATTGTTGCCCGTCAAAGATCACCGCTGCTCGCTTCGCAGAGACTGAAAAAATGCTAAATAACTTCTTGCAGTTATTAATTCAGAAAGAATTGTTTGCGTGGGTTCTTTAAGTAACACAATGCACTCACTTTTTGTAAACATATTTCTACTAAGCACAGAATACACACCTGAATTATTCGCTAAGTACGAGAACAAATGGAACAAAAGCTACCGCTTTACAATAGCAAGCGTACCTTACATACAGCAGAAGAGATGATCTGAGTCGAAGTGATTTTAAATATCTTTTATTTCTCTTATATATAAGATAATAATGTTAGTTTCGAGAACGTTATGCACTACGATCTCATCTAATATAAATAATGCCTTTTTATTACATTGCAATCGATATAGTCTTCCTTTGAAACTAATTTAATACATTTTCATAATTAATTTGCCGTTTATGTCCATATAATATTAATCAAAGTCCTTTTATTATTTACTTCAAATATATCGGCTTGAATATTTCAAAAGAGACACTATACATACTGACGTTTTAATAGTTGAATTACTAATTGTCCATTTAAGTATTACTTTGCATGTTAATTTCTATAAAACTTGTTTTGTTGTTTGATATACACTCCTGGAAATGGAAAAAAGAACACATTGACACCGGTGTGTCAGACCCACCATACTTGCTCCGGACACTGCGAGAGGGCTGTACAAGCAATGATCACACGCACGGCACAGCGGACACACCAGGAACCGCGGTGTTGGCCGTCGAATGGCGCTAGTTGCGCAGCATTTGTGCACCGCCGCCGTCAGTGTCAGTCAGTATGCAGTGGCATAAGGAGCTCCATCGCAGTCTTTAACACTGGTAGCATGCCGCGACAGCGTGGACGTGAACCGTATGTGCAGTTGACGGACTTTGAGCGAGGGCGTATAGTGGGCATGCGGGAGGCCGGGTGGACGTACCGCCGAATTGCTCAACACGTGGGGCGTGAGGTCTCCACAGTACATCGATGTTGTCGCCAGTGGTCGGCGGAAGGTGCACGTGCCCGTCGACCTGGGACCGGACCGCAGCGACGCACGGATGCACGCCAAGACCGTAGGATCCTACGCAGTGCCGTAGGGGACCGCACCGCCACTTCCCAGCAAATTAGGGACACTGTTGTTCCTGGGGTATCGGCGAGGACCATTCGCAACCGTCTCCATGAAGCTGGGCTACGGTCCCGCACACCGTTAGGCCGTCTTCCGATCGCGCCCCAACATCGTGCAGCCCGCCTCCAGTGGTGTCGCGACTGGCGTGAATGGAGGGACGAATGGAGACGTGTCGTCTTCAGCGATGAGAGTCGCTTCTGCCTTGGTGCCAATGATGGTCGTATGCGTGTTTTGCGCCGTGCAGGTGAGCGCCACAATCAGGACTGCATACGACCAAGGCACACAGGGCCAACACCCCGCATCATGGTGTGGGGAGCGATCTCCTACACTGGCCGTACACCACTGGTGATCGTCGAGGGGACACTGAATAGTGCACGGTACATCCAAACCGTCATCGAACCCATCGTTCTACCATTCCTAGACCGGCAAGGGAACTTGCTGTTCCAACAGGACAATGCACGTCCGCATGTACCCGTGCCACCCAACGTGCTCTAGAAGGTGTAAGTCAACTACCCTGGCCAGCAAGGTCTCCGGATCTGTCCCTCATTGAGCATGTTTGGGACTGGATGAAGCGTCGTCTCACGCGGTCTGCACGTCCAGCACGAACGCTGGTCCAACTGAGGCGCCAGGTGGAAATGGCATGGCAAGCCGTTCCACAGGACTACATCCAGCATCTCTACGATCGTCTCCATGGGAGAACAGCAGCCTGCATTGCTGCGAAAGGTGGATATACACTGTACTAGTGCCGACATTGTGCATGCTCTGTTGCCTGTGTCTATGTGCCTGTGGTTCTGTCAGTGTGATCATGTGATGTATCTGACCCCAGGAATGTGTCAATAAAGTTTCCCCTTCCTGGGACAATGAATTCACGGTGTTCTTATTTCAATTTCCAGGAGTGTATATTGACAGCCTTGAATCGGCAGAGGTTGACGCATTGCTGTTTTCCTATTCCGGGGCGGGGACGCGCTATCCTTCTGCTTTAACGGCTTTCCCGTCATCGCCCGAGGCCTAAATGTTGGCAGGTCACATGCAATGCTGTGGATCTTGATATTCTTTTGGTATTGTGCCACGGCTGGGGTGTCGCCGAATAAGGATGTAATTGACTCAGTATTTTTGCTATTCTTAAGGCCTTTTGGGCGTGTGATGAAAGCCTTTGCGCAAACTAAGCAATGAGTTTGGAAAATTGAAAATTTGTGGTAAGGTCTTATGGGACCAAACTGCTGAGGTCATCGGCCACTAAGCTTACCCACTACGTAATCTAACTTAAGCTAACTTATGCTAAGGACGACACACACACCCATTCCCGGAGGGAGGACTCGAACCTACGACGGGGTGGGCCTCATGGACCGTGACAAAGCGCTTCAAACCGAGCGGCTATCCCGCGCAGCGCACTGAGTTTATTGATTTCTTTAAAAATTAAGGGTTTAATTCCCATTATCATTTTAAGTATGTTTTAGGTGTCCGGTAGTTTCTTTAAGTTCTTAACGTGATTTATGTAGAACTGGCTTGTGACCAATTAGTGAATTACTACTTTTGATTACGTTTCACACGTGGGTAGCTTACCTGTCTCTTGTATATATGAGAGCAGAATAATCAGTGAAGATATATGTATTTTAACGCTTTTTATTTAATGTTTGTTGGACTTGTATCCAAGTACTGTTATGGGGTTGGCCCAAAGCTGTGATCTAGTTGCGGGGACAGAGTGCCACCGGGGGTTTATTTAATTAGTTAACTGTTTGTAGTCATGGCAATATTGTGTTGTACAGTTGACTTTATTGAGTACTATTTGTAATTATATATATATATAATGAAAATGTCCTTATATATTGCGAAATTATTTTAAAACTCTTAACTATCTGCATGTACTTGGCATCAGTCTTGGAGCTGTCAGTTGGTTCATGATTGAATAGGGTTTCCTTAAAGTACTCCCGATCCTTCTTCTTGGTCTCACATCCTTTTTAATCTGTGCACTTCGTTTTTGGAGTTCCACTCTTGTTGTTCTTGTACATATTGTATATTACCCGTCTTTCCCTACAGCTCACCCCCATTTTTCCCTCGAATTTCGAATACCTTGCGCCATTTTACATTGTCTGACACTTTTTTCAGGTCGACAGATCCTATTAATATGTCTTTTAGTTTTGCTTCAGTTATCAACCGCAACGTCAGAACTGCGTCTCTGGTGCCTTTGCCTTTCCTACAGTCAAACAGATCGTCATTTAACAGATCCTCAGTTTTTTTAAAATTCTTCTTTATGTTACTCTTGTCAGCAATTTGGTAGCATGAACTGTTAAGCAGATTATGCGTTAGTTCTCCTTTTGCCACCTTGGCACTGTATGGACGATGTATTTCCGAAAATCAGAGTGTATATCGTCAATCCCATACACTGTTCACACCAACGTGAATAATCGTTTTGTTGCCACTTTCCCTAATTATTTTATACCTTTTGATGGAATGTTATCTGTTCCTTCTCCTTTACTTGTTTTTAAACCTTCCAAAGCTCTTCTAAATTCTTATTCTAATATTGGATCCCCTGTCTATACCTGTCGACTCCTATTTCTATTTCTATTTTGTCTTTATTTTAGTCGTCTCCCTCATAGTGTCTATCAGTGTTTTCTTCCACCTACCCGCTGCCTCCTCTGCATTTAACTGTGGAATTCCCATGTCACTCTTAATATTACCGCCATTGCTTGTAATTGCACCGAAGGTTTTTTGACTTTTCTATTTGCTCAGTCAGTCCTTCCGATAGTCATTTCTTTTAGATTCCTTTATGTTTTTTATGTAGCCATTTGACCTTAGCTTCCCTGCACTTCGTATCTACTTCAATCCTATGTGACATATATTTTTGCATTGCTGAATTTCGTTGAACATTTTTGTACTTCCTTCTGTCGTCGATCAGCCAAAGTATTTCTTCTGTTCCCCACGATTTCTTCTTAGTTACCTTCTTTGTACCTACGTTTTCCTCTCCAGCCCTTTTCAGAGAAGTCCTTTCCTCTTCAACTGAACTGCCTACTGAGATATTATTATTTCAGTACCTATAAAGCTTCAGAAGACTTCAAACGTATCTCTCCGTTTCTTAGTTTTTTTTTCCATATCCCACTTCTTTGCGTATTGATCCTTGCTAACTAGTCTGTTAAACTTCAGCCCACTCTTATCATTACCAAATTGTGATCTTAGTCTACATCTACATCCAGATGGCGCTATGGTTGGCCCGCTAGATGGCGCTGCCATAGGTCATACGGATATCAACTGCGTTCTTTTAAATAGGAACCACCATTTTTCATAACATACTTGTGTGGTACGTAAAGAAATATGGATGTTTTAGTTGGACCACTTTTTTCGCTTTGTGTTAGATGGCATTGTAATAGTCACAAAAGTGTAAATACGTGGTATCACGTAACATTCCGTCAGTGTGAACGGTATTTGCTTCGTGGTACGTTACCCGTATTAAAATTGACCGTTTACCAATTGCGGAAAAGGTCGATATCGTGTTGATGTATGGCTTTTGTGATCAAAATACCCAACGGGCTTGTGCTATGTATGCTGCTCGGTATCCTGTACGACATCATCCAAGTGTCCGGACCGTTCGCCGGATAGTTACATTATTTAAGGAAACAGGAACTATTCAGCCACATGTGAAACGTCAACCACAACCTGCAACAAATGATGATGCCCAAGTAGATGTTTTAGCTGCTGTCGTGGCTAATCCGCACATCAATAGCAGACAATTTTCGCGAGAATCGGGAATCTCAAAAACGTCGGTGTTGAGAATGCTACATCAACATCGATTCCACCCGTACCATATTTCCATGCACAAGAGAAATTACGGGACGATGACAGACTTTTTGCACGCGTTCTATTTAGCGACGAAGCGTCATTCACCAACAGCGGTAACGTAAACCGGCATAATATGCACTATTGGGCAACGGAAAATCCACGATGGCTGCGACAAGTGGAACATCAGCGACCTTGGCGGGTTAATGTATGGTGTGGCATTATGGGAAGAAGGATGACTGGCCACCATTTTATCGATGGCAATCTAAATGGTGCAATGTATGCTGATTTCCTACGTAATGTTTTACCGATGTTACTACAAGATGTTTCACTGCATGACACAATGGCGATGTACTTCCAACATGATGGATGTCCAGTACATAGCTCGCGTGCGGTTGAAGCGGTGTTGAATAGCCGGCCGGAGTGGGCGAGCGGTTAAAGGCGCTACAGTCCGGAACCGCACGACCGCTACGGTCGCAGGTTCGAATCCTGCCTCGGGCATGGATGTGTGTGATGTCCTTAGGTTAGTTAGGTTTAAGTAGTTCTAAGTTCTAGGGGACTTATGACCACAGCAGTTGAGTCCCATAGTGCTCAGAGCCATTTGAACCATTTTTGGTACTGAATAGCATATTTCATGGCAGGTGGATTGGTCGTCGAAGCATCATACCATGGCCCGCACGTTCACCGGATCTGACGTCCCTGGATTTCTTTCTGTGGGGAAAGTTGAAGGATATTTGCTATGGTGATCCACCGACAACGCCTGACAACATGCGTCAGCGCATTGCCAATGCATGTGCAAACATTACGGAAGGCGAACTACTCGCTGTTGAGAGGAATGTCGTTATACGTATTGCCAAATGCACTGAGGTTGACGGACATCATTTTGAGCATATTAATGTGGTATTTACAGGTAATCACTCTGTAACAGCATGCGTTTTCAGAAATGATAAGTTCACAAAGGTACGTGTATCACATTGGAACAACCAAAATAAAATGTTCAAACGTGCCTACGTTCTGTATTTTAATTTACAAAACCTACCTGTTACCAACTGTTCGTCTGAAATTGTGAGCCATATGTTTGTGACTATTACAGCGCCATCTATCACAAAGCGAAAAAAGTGTTACAACTAAAACTTTCACATTTCTTTACGTACTACACGAATATGGAATAAAAAATGATGGGTTCTTATTTTAAAAAACGCAGATGATATCCGTTTGACATATGGCAGCGCCATCTAGCGGGCCAACTATAGCGCCATCTGGTTTCCCCCTTCAAGCTAGACAAGTTTCGTTCATTGTAGTTTTTTCGTTTGACGCTCATTTCGTGAGATATTTGACCCGGTCACGACCAATGGACCACCCTGTATAAATGAAACAGGAGTGGAGAAAGGAGAGACCCTTGTGGTAAGCCATTGTTGAATACTTTTGGACACATAGTGTCTCTTTGTTTAATTACAGTAAATGGCTTTCCAGATAACATGTTGTCAAGTGGTTTTTTTTTCCTTTTCTACGAGACAAGTTGCAATAATTAATAAAGCAGTCTATGCCTCCAAACTGTGTCACATGCTGCGTCACCAAAAGGAACTGACGTTTTTTGCGTCATTTGGTATCCCGCTTCAATAAATGTTGTTAAAGAGAAGACTTGGTAGAAGACTTAATCAGCGCAGCTCCGTCCTGATCGGAATCTAGCTTGCTCAATAGGAAGATTCTAAATGATTACTGGACTAATCCGATTCTATAGAATTCTTTCAAGGAACGGGTCCCCTGGAAGTGGATGAATTGAAGTAATTAATCAAAGATTACCTTTGTCGATTCGGTGGGATGGTTTCGCTTCGGCGAATGCCTGGAGAACCTTACATTTAGGGGCGAGTAGTTCCAACAGTGAAGTATTGAGGAAATGGTGTTATGGCACGGGGGTGCTGTTCGTGATTGCGTCCTCTTGCGCTTAAGACAACCCTGGATGTAGCAGGAAATATCACATTTCCAGCACTGTCAGCCGTGCCGGATAGAACAACAATACGAAGACGATGATTGTATTTGCTGTGTTCGACGAAATGACTTTCGTCCGACCGTAAATGTGGGTTCTTTGATTCCTATACGCTGTGTCCTTTCCCGAGGAGCCGAGATGACATCAGCTACTTACGAGATCGGAAGTGTTGTTGTTTGTAGGAGCGGTGCGGCCTACTTCCATTATTTATGAGTTCCAGGACCCCTCCCCGCCTGCAGAGGCTGGACGGAGGGACCGGTCAGCCCCCAGCCTGTTGTGGCCGCTGACGAGCGCCGCCGCCGCCGCCGCCGCCGCCGCCAGCGCTGGGTCGGACGGATTTATAGGCCATCGCTCACGCTTACGGCCGCCGGCGCCGCCCCCACCCCTCGCCGGCCGCTGTTTATCGCCGCCGCTCCCTTGTTGACGCGCCGGTTCGCCCACTCTTTGTCGGACAGAGCCGGCCGCACACATACCGAAACGCGGAGGACGCCAGAGATGCGACGCCGTGGACGCCTACTTATCGATGTACCGGTCCTCAGCGCTCTGCGGCCACTTCAGATAAGAACTACCGCGAACATTCCTTCGGATCGTTCTGCATTACGATGCGAACAAGTAATGCGAAAATAAACCTCATCGATTATGAATGTTTACTGGAGGATGCTGCAGTCGCTGGCACTGTTATAAAAATTCTGACAGCTATTTTGATCCAAGTGGGAAGTCCTGTCACTGCTTTTCATCAAACTCGTTCTCCTGAAATTTGAAGTGAATTATTTAACTAACTAGTTACTTTTGTATCTGTTATATTTGTCATCTCTGGAGATGCAAGTGAATTGTTCCCATACATGAAATGGATTCCCAATTCTGAATATGATCCACCACCGGTTGTACACTGCTGGCCATTACATTTTCACGCAATTTGGGTGCATAGATCCTGAGAAATCAGTACCCAGAACAACCACCTCTGGCCGTAATAACGGCCTTGCTTCGCCTGGGCATTGAGTCAAACAGAGTTTGGATGGCGTGTACAGGTACAGCTGCCCATGCAGTTTCAACGTGATACCACAGTTCGTCAAGGGTAGTGACTGGCGTTTTGTGACGAGCCAGTTGCTCGGCCACCATTGACCAGACGTTTTCAGTTGGTGAGAGATCTGGACAATGTGCTGGCCAGGGCAGCAGTCGAACACTTTCTGTATCCAGAAAGGCCCGTAAAGGACCTGCAACTTGCGGTCGTGCATTATCTTGCTGAAATGTAGAGTTTCGCAGGGATCGAATGAAGGGTAGAGCCACGGGCTGTAACACATCTGAAATGTAACGTCCACTGTTCAAAGTGCCGTCAATGGGAACAAGAGGTGACCGAGACGTGTAACCAATGGCACCCCATACCATCACCACAGGTGATACGCCAGTATGGCGATGACGAATACACGCTTCCAATACCCGTTCACCGCGATGTCGCCAAACACGGATGTGACCATCATGATGCTGTAAACAGAACCTGGATTCGCCAGAAAAAATGACGCTTTGCCATTCGTGCACCCAGGTTCGTCGTTGAGCATACCGTCGCAGGCGCTCCTGTCTGTGATGCAGCGGCGAGGGTAACCGCAGCCGCGGTCTCCGAGCTGATAGTCCATGGTGGTGCAAACGTCGTCGAACTGTTCGTGCGGATGGTTGTTGTCTTGCAAACGTCCCCATCTGTTGACTCAGGGATCGAGACGTGGCTGCACGATCCGTTACAGCCATGCGTATAAGATGCCTGTCATCTCGACTGCTAGTGATACGAGGCCGATGGGATCCAGCACGGCGTTCCGTATTACCCTGCTGAACCCACGAATTCCATATTCAGCTAACAGTCATTGGATCTCGACCAACGCCAGCAGCAATGTCGCGAATCGATAAACCGCAATCGTGATGGGCTACAATCCGACATTTATCGAAGTCGAAAACGTGATGGTACGCGTTTCTCCTCCGTACACGAGGCATCACAACAACGTTTAACCGGGCAACGCCGGTCAATTGCTGTTTGTGTATGAGAAATAGGTTGGAAAATTTCCTCATGTCAGCACCGGCGCCAACCTTTTGTGAATGCTCTGAAAATCTAATCATTTGCATATCACAGTATCTTATTCGTGTCGGTTAAATTTCGCGTCTGTAGCACGTCCTTTCATGGTGTAGCAATTTAAATGGCCAGTAGTGTACATAAGAGATTTCGAGGAAGTACATTAGTGAGCCGCGGTGGCTCGGTTTGCTGGCGCCACTACCTCTGGGACCGGTATCAGTAGTCACCTCCCTTGTGACTTATCTTTGACTTTTCCTGGTTGAGGTGCGGAGGCCCAGGTCAGATGCAGTGAGTCACGAATGGCACGTGACGGAAGGAGGAAGGCTGGTGCAGCAGCGACTGGGGGCGGGGTCTGGTTGGGCCGATATGGCTTTGACAGCGCATGTACCCAGCCGGATCACCGAGCGACTTGTCGAATGTTAGGCAGCCGCTAAAGAAGGTGCAGAGGGCTGTGCTCTGGAACTCTGTTATTTGAAAAGGAGTTCGAAGAATAATTGACGGTGGGCAGAGTGCACCATAACACGCTGCCTATTAGTATTCTGACCCTGTGGTTTTATTATTTAAAAGGAAAATTGGCGCTATATTATTGTGTCTGTTTCAGTGAATAACATGTATTTGTTTGGTCTCTACTGTGCCTTGGGTTGAGTAGTGGCCAATGGTTGTTTATGCATCTTCTCTGAAGCCACGTGTTTCTGTTAATTGGAAAACCGCTTGCATCACCCGCTCCATGTGCAATGTTATGATCTGAAGTGGTAACACCGGGAAGTGTCACTGTACCCGTTGGCAATGTCACGGTACTGTATCAGATACCGGTTACGAATTTGAAATTTAATTGTGATTTAGTACAGTGTATTTATTCTAACCTAAGTTGATGTGTTATAGTCGTAATTGAATTACGTAGGGCTACTACTGAGTGAAATTATCTGCTTTGCTTAAGCTCACCTTAACTAGTATTTCTTAAGGCGTTTAGCAATACTTATTCATTAACTGTAACTGCTCTGTTTGTACCTGACCCTTGTGAGCTACATATAGTCGCTTATCATCTTACCTAGAAGAGGCGTATATATTTAATGTATCCATTTGTAACGCCGGAAATGCATGTCCTCCTATTTCCATCTATTGCACTGCAAATTTTTTTCCTTATTTTGTTACCTGAAGATATAACATTTCTGTATCTTTGTATATTGTAATTGTTTCACTATTTGTATATATATGCATTTATGTCGATTTATAATTGGTTTGTTTTGTGAATATTATTTGTATTTATACGCTGGGTCTGGCCTAGGGAAAACTATCCTATCGAACGAATACATCGATAGGTGGTGTGGAGAACCAAAGTGTTTAGGTTCTTGAGTAGTGTTAACTCTGTCGCTTGGAGCGCGGGCAGAGGAGAATCTGGCTGGGGTGGTGCAGTGGAGCAGGTGTGCTGCGTGACGCTCCCGCGAGTTGCCGCGCTTTCGGGGTTGGGCAGCATGTAATTGCGCTCGACTTGCTATGATAGTTTCTGACACGGTGTCGCGGACGGGAAGCATTAGCTGGCGCACATCAAGAGCCCGTTTCGCCTGGTGACCGTGTCGAGAAGAAGGCGCGCCAACATCCAGCTTCTGCAACAGCGACAGCCGACAATGAGTGACTGTCGCCACCTCCTCGATCGACGGCTTCAAACGTTCAATCAACCAACAAGGAAGACTGGAAGCACGCAAAGTTTTAGAACTGTATGGCAGACCTCAGCTTTTCAAACCGTTCCATTTTCATAATTAAATTACAGCAACGTAGCATGAACCTTTGTTGCTCATTGTCCCAATTGCATTTACCAAGCAGGGTCCCTTCCTTTTCCGGAATGAACCCGAGTGTCGTTGAAATTCAAACGCCAGCATCATTCGATTTCACTGCTTTAATTTCAAAGTTCAGTTAAGGTGTTGATAGCTGGCTACAATATTTAGATTACACAAGCACAAATTAAGAGTGCGAGTTTTGTTACCGTATATTAGCTTACCTGTGACTGCAGCTCAGCTTGGTATGTACTAAATTTTACTATTGTTAATTGTTCAGAATCATTTAATTCAAGTTCAAAGTTAAATGTCTTATTTCTAAATTGCGTAGATTCTAGAAGCTTTGATTGTTGAGGTAGTCCAAGACTAACCGTATTTTACTGAATTTCGACGTGCTTCAGAAAGAAAGCTCACTGTTAACTTCAGTCACTAAATTAACTTTCGATTTTCCGGTTTTATTAATTCTTTTGATAAATTAAGTCAGGGTGTAGCGAAATTTATTACTTCTGACAAGCTTTCAGTTTTCACACTACACAACCTTCAGTTGCCACGCTTCTAGTGCTAATTATATGTGTAATAACCTTTCTTTTTCAGTTACGATAGTAATTGTCCTTAGGACTGGCGACCGTAATTTCCCCCAAATCTCAAATATCTAATTACCGCTAGTTAATTGTTAACGTAACGGCCGCACATTTATTTTCTTTATTAACTTTACCCCTTTTCAAAATTAATTTCCACCAGTTTCATTTGCATTTTTCCTTTCATTTAGATGTAACCCTTTCCTACCTCTTTACCGACAGATTAACTTCGGTGACGATTGCTTTTCCCAAATTTCCATTAGGCACACGTGGTTTAATTTTTCACTGTCATTAAGGTCGATAAGTGAGGGGGAGGTTACACATTCCAATTATCTCTGTCAATCTTAGCGAGTTTCCCCTGATCTGATTATATATATATATATATATATATATATATATATATATATATATATATATATATGTGTATGTATGTGTGTGTGTGTGTGTGTGCGTGTGTCTAAATTTATTTATTTAAGTTTGACTTAAACTATTTGTTTTATCTGAGGTTGCGAGTTGTATTTATGTTGCTAAAGCGAGTCTCAACATTTGATTTGTTGGTGTACATTCTGCTGTTATTGTTTTAGGGTAATGCCTCACGTGTGATTTACGTTCACAGTAGATTCCAAAACACGCGAGTCGGCCTTGGTGTTCGCAGCCGCGACTCCTGGCCGCTACCTTGGCGGCATCTTGATCAACGCCCGAAGTCTAAGTTATGACGCGGGAGAGCTTTGCCACATCGTCTGTCTTACCTAGCAAAAGATGAGTAGCCGTCTTGTTCCTTGGAGCTATACCTGGGTTGAGCGTCTGCCACCAGGGTTGTAGGCTGTGGAGTTTAGCGGGATTAACTCTTGAACTTTTTTAAATTATGATCAAGCTGTTCACCCTCTTACTGTTCATCAACTTACTGTTCATAAGAGAAGAGTGCTCAAATTCTCTAATAACTGTTCTTCAGAAAATCGGATGTGCTCTGTATTTGGTAAATGTCGATTCCCTTTACTGAACAATTCAAATTTCATTCTTAGTGTCCATAAACTCAGATGCTTTGTGATTATTGATTAGTGTTTCTTTTGCTTATATTGGTAAATTTCAGTAGTTTGTCACTTTATATGTCACCATAATTATGATGGTTTTCATGTTGCTATCAGTATGGAATTTAATTGATCACAATGTTTTTCTTAACTGTTAAATTGGTGAAAACGAAGAACTATCTGATGGATCTCCCTTCCACCTGTTGATGTTTGATCCTTTCCTATCCTAAACCTGTTACCTGGGTTGCAATTAGAGCAACAAAAAGTTTTAGCATTCCATTTCAATGCAACTGTCTAATCTGTGTATGTTTATCTTTCCAGAGATAGTTGTGGGACTCATCTGTTCAGTACAGAATGTCAAGTCAATCGCCTTTCAGCTGTCTAATATCCAAACTGTTATTCTGTTGGGCTACTGGCTGGACTGACAACTCCAAAACCAGTGACTTTTGGAAGTGTTATTGCATACCATGTTTGCAGCAACCTGGGCCACTGAAATTACCAACAGAGGTAAGTATCACGAGGACAGCACTTGCTGCGATACTAGAAGCCCTTATTTCTGCTCACAGTAGACAGCACCTATGTTGTTGTTGTGGTCTTCAGTCCTGAGACTGGTTTGATGCAGCTCTCCATGCTACTCTATCCTGCGCAAGCTTCTTCATCTCCCAGTACCTACTGCAACCTACATCCTTCTGAATCTGCTTAGAGTATTCATCTCTTGGTCTCCCTCTACGATTTTTACCCTCCACGCTGCCCTCCAATACTAAATTGGTGATCCCTTGACGCCTCAGAACATGTCCTACCAACCGATCCCTCCTTCTAGTCAAGTTGTGCCACAAACTTCTCTTTTCCCCAATCCTATTCAACACCTCCTCATTAGTTATGTGATCTACCCATCTAATCTTCAGCATTCTTCTGTAGCACCACATTTCGAAATCTTCTATTCTCTTCTTGTCTAAACTATTTATCGTCCATGTTTCACTTCCATACATGGCTACACTCCATACAAATACTTTCAGAAACGACTTCCTGACACTTAAATCTATACTCGATGTTAACAAATTTCTCTTCTTCAGAAACACTTTCCTTCCCATTGCCAGTCTACATTTTATAACCTCTCTACTTCTACCATCATCAGTTATTTTGCTCCCCTAATAGCAAAACTCCTTTACTACTTTAAGTGTCTCATTTCCTAATCTAATACCCTCAACGTCACCCGACTTAATTCGACTACATTCCGTTATCCTCGTTTTCTTTTGTTGATGTTCATCTTATATCTTCCCTTCAAGACACTATCCATTCTGTTCAACTGATCTTCCAAGTCCTTTGCTGTCTCTGACAGAATTACAATGTCATCGGCGAACCTCAAAGTTTTTATTTCTTCTCCATGGATTTTAATAATTACTCCGAATTTCTCTTTTGTTTTCTTCACTGCTTGCTCAATATACAGATTGAATAACATCGGGGAGAGGCTACAACCCTGTCTCACTCCCTTCCCAACGACTGTTTCCCTTTCATGCCCCTCAACTCTTATAACTGCCATTTGGTTTCTATACAAATTGTAAATAGCCCCTGTATTTGACCCCTGCCACCTTCAGAATTTGAAAGAGAGTATTCCAGTCAACATTGTCAAAAGCTTTCTCTAAGTCTACAAATTCTAGAAACGTAACAGCACCTATATTTCCTAAAAAGATGGCTCTTTATCTGCTCTAACAGTTTGACCTAAATCTCCATCGTGTATAGCACTATCGAAGTGTTGGAATCACTGCGTGAAGAAGGCCTTTTCATTAAATTGCCTTGGTGGGGATCACTGGCAATGAAGTCCCAAGGAAGCTGCCGTGAGAGAGCGTACCACCTGGTCTGCAATCCCAAACACAGTTTGCCAATAGGGGTCACCTGTCGGTCCCCTATTCCACAAAATCTCGCATAAGGTCAATGCCTGTTCAGATCGTATGTATAATAGCCAGACTCAGATTTAACTGTAGATGAGAAACTGCCTGTTGGATTCCGTTTCGGGTTATTCGGCCGCATTTGTTTCATGATTTTTCTGACTTTCTGCCAGTCGCTGGCATTGTCAATGCTGATGTTGCAAAGTCCACTACCAGCAATGGAGATTGAAGCTCATCTACACCTACAGTGGCACTCTTCAAATCACACTTAAGTGCCTGGCAGAGGGTTCATCGGACCACCTTCACAATAATTCTCTGTTATGTCAGTCTCGAACAGCCACAAGAAAAACTAACACCTGTATCTTTCTGTGGGAACTCTGATTTCCCTTATTTTGTGATGGTGATCGTTTCTCCCTATTTAGATAGGTGTCAACAAAATATTTTCGCATTCAGAGGAGAAAGTTGGTGACAGAGATTTTATGAGAAGGTCCAGCCGTAATGAGAAATGCCTTTATGTTAATGATAAGCACCCAAAATTCTGTGTAATGTCAGTACACTCGTAAGGCGACCAGATTTTATGTACCTTACATGAGCTTGATCCATAGCGACAGGAGAATACAGTATGAGAGCCTCAGAAAATAATAATTACATTATATCAACAAAAGACAATTGCAGTTAATCTCACGTACAGAAAATTAACAAAACAATCTCTACCACTATGGACAAGGCCATGTAACAAACAAGTTAAAGTGAAACGCATTTTGGAGATGAACTGAGTAGGTGGTTAATGATATTGTAAGACTCCCATTTAGCAAGAGAACGGCGAGCTTTAGCTCAAAAAGGCATAAGGCCAGAACAATACATTATTCCTTTCAACATAAATAAGGGTAGAACCGAGGGTAAGTGGCTGCACTACAGGGCTAGGATGCGACCCAGCTAGAAAAATAGAAATTTTTATTCACCTCTAGCGAGACGGTGATTGGCTGAAGCCATACTTGGCGACGCAGGCGCGACACGGTGGGGAGATCCCAATTATATAAAAGCATTTTGAGACCTTAAGGCTGTATCTCTCTCTCTCTCTCAACTCGCGGTGGACCGCACAAGTGTGTGGAAATAAGCGAGGACATTGAGAGCTTTGCTTTCTGCGAAGTGAGGACAATATGCTTCACATATCTTGACTACAGATAGCAAAGCGATAGGTAATTATTCCTGCAGGAATTTTTGTGGGCAAAGAAATTATGCATGTTGCTCCAACCCATAGCGTGTGTGCAATAGCCATTATTTTGACTAGGGAAAGATCAAAGTTAAATGGTAATTAATTGAAACCCTCAGCTGCCGACAGGTATTGTTGACATACATTGATGGGGACAGTTGAAAATCTGTGCCCTGACCGGGACTCGAGACCGGGATCTACTGCTTATATGGCAGACACTCCATCCATCTGAGCCACCGAGGACAAAGATGAAAAGCGCGACTGCAGGGACTTATCCCTTGCAAGCTTCCCGTGAGACCCACATTCCCAACTGTCCACAATCTACACACATAATGTTCCTAATAGATACTTTGCCCATCCTCTCGTTACTCGCGCACACTAAGTTGACCATTCCCGTAAGAGGTCGGGCAACCTGTTGCGCACTCACACAGACGAAGATCAATGGCTGGGTAGCCGTTTAAATATATATGAAGATAGTAACTGTTCTCAAAAGAACAGATACCACTGAGGACCGTGCATTATCTGTAGAATAAATGATAATTAATTGAAACCGTCAGCTGCTGACAGATATTGTTGACATACCTTGATGGAGACAGCTGAAAATATGTGCCTCAACTGTGACTCGAACCCGGGATCTCCGGCTTCTATGGCAGACGCTCTATCCATCTGAGCCACTGAGGACACAGATGAACAGCGCGACTGCAGGGTCTTATCCTTTACACGCTTCCCGTGAGCCCCACATTATCATTTATTCTGACGATAATTTATGGATTTGTAGTTTTAGCTTGACGATGTCCACTATGGAAAGACGGTAGTTACTGTCATTCTGAAGAAGGTTGGGTTATCCCAAATGAAACCTAGGTAAATTGTAGGCAAATGGTGCAACTGAGGCTGTTAATTATTGAAATTGAAAGTAATACTGTTATCCAAACTGCAGTGGAGTATCTGCAGCAAATCCGGTGTATGTGTTGTTATCTGAACTGCAGTGGAACTGTCTGCAGGAAATCTGATATATGTCTTGCAGGGATTCTGATATATGTCCTGTTATCCGAACTGCAGTGGAAGTATTTGCATTAAATCCCATATATGTCCTGTTATTTGAGCTGCAGTGGAACTATCTGCAGAGAATCCGATGTGTCTGCTGTTATCGAAACTGCAGTACAACTATCTACTGGAAATGCGATATATGTACTGTTATCCAAATTGTAGTCGACATATCTGCAGGAAATCCGAAATACATACTGTTAGCTGAACTGCAGTGAAACAATGTGCAGGTAATGTTAAGAAAGGTAGGAAGATATATTTGCTCAGAGGGTGACAGGATACATTTCTCAGAACATCTCAGCTGTCAGCATCAAATATTCGGTGGTGAGGACGAAGATGTGGAGAACAAATGGAAAAAATTCAAAGGCATCGTCCAATATGCCCTAGACAAGTACAGGTATGTTCCGAGTAAGGTTTTAAGGGATGGGTAAGATCCACCATGGTTTAATAGCCGTATTAGAAAAGCGCTGCCGGCCGCTGTGACCGAGCGGTTCTAGGAGCTTCAGTCCGGAACCGCGCTGCTGCTACTGTCGCAGGTTCGAATCCTGTCTCGGGCATGGATGTGTGTGATGTCCTTAGGTTAGTTAGGTTTAAGTAGTTCTAAGTTCTAGGCGACTGATGACCTCAGGTGTTAAGTCCCATAGTGCTTAGAGCCATTTGAACTATTTTGAAGAAAAGCGCTACGTAAACAAAGAACACTTCATCTCAGTTCAAGAGAAGCAAGAACAAACAAAATGAGCGCAAGGAGAGGAATGAGAGAAGCGCTCATTGATTTTGAAAGTAAGACGTTGTCAACCGACCTGAGTAAAAACCCTAAGTGATTTTGGTCGTATGTAAAATCAATAAGTGGGTCAAAATCAACTTTTCATTCTCTCGGCGACCACAATGACACCGAAACGGAAGATACCAGAGAAAAGGCCGTAATACTGAATTCGGTCTTCCGAAGTTGTTGCACCGTGGAAGATCGTAACACTGTCCATCTTTTCAGTCGTCGTACGAACATCGAAATGGCAGATGTTACGAGAACATATCGCGGAACTGAAAAACAGCTACAAACGCTTAATAGCGGAAAGGCTTCGGGGGCAGATAAGATACCTATAAGATTCTATAAAGATCATGCGAAAGAACATTTGTCTCCTTCTAGCAGTAATTCGTCGTAGATCACTTGAGCAACGAAAGGTACCTAACGACTGGAAAAAAGCACAGGTCATTCCCGTTTTTAAGAATCGCCGTAAAACAGATCAACACAACTATAGACCTATAACGTTGATGTTAATCTGTTGTAGAATTACGGAACATGTTTTAGGCTCAAGAATTATGACGTTTTTGGAAAATGAACATCTCCACTATAAAAATCAACAGGGATTCCGTAAACAGAAATCCTGCGAAACTCAGCTTGCTCTGTTCCTCGCTGAGATCCACAGTGCAGTGAACAACGGCGCTCATGTTGATGCCGTGTTCCTTGTAAGGCATTTGACACCGCCTAGCATTGCCATTAAACGAAAAAAAAAGATACGAACTTACGGAATATCGGAGCAGACCTCCGACTGGATTCAAGACTTTCTTGCAGGTAGAATTCAACACGTCGCTCTTCACAGAACTAAATCGACAGATGTAAAGGTAATATCCGGAGTACCACAGGGAAGTGTGATAGGACTGTTGCTGTTTACAATATACAGGGTTATTACAAATGATTGATCGATTTCACAGCTCTACAATAACTTTATTATTTGAGATATTTTCACAATGCTTTGCACACACATACAAAAACTCAAAAAGTTTTTTTAGGCATTCACAAATGTGCCCCTTTAGTGATTCGGCAGACATCAAGCCGATAATCAAGTTCCTCCCACACTCGGCGCAGCATGTCCCCATCAATGAGTTCGAAAGCATCGTTGATGCGAGCTCGCAGTTCTGGCACGTTTCTTGGTAGAGGAGTTTTAAACACTGAATCTTTCACATAACCCCACAGAAAGAAATCGCATGGGGTTAAGTCGGGAGAGCGTGGAGGCCATGACATGACTTGCTGATCAAGATCTCCACCACGACCGATCCACCGTTTTTCCAATCTCCTGTTTAAGAAATGCCGAACATCATGATGGAAGTGCGGTGGAGCACCATCCTGTTGAAAGATGAAGTCGGCGCTGTCGGTCTCCAGTTGTGGCATGAGCCAATTTTCCAGCATGTCCAGATACACGTGTCCTGTAACGTTTTTTTTCGCAGAAGAAAAAGGGGCCGTAAACTTTAAACCGTGAGATTGCACAAAACACGTTATCTTTTGGTGAATTGCGAATTTGCTGCACGAATGCGTGAGGATTCTCTACCGCCCAGATTCGCACATTGTGTCTGTTCACTTCACCGTTAAGAAAAAATTTTGCTTCATCACTGAAAACAAGTTTCGCACTGAACGCATCCTCTTCCATGAGCTGTTGCAACCACGCCGAAAATTCAAAGCGTTTGACTTTGTCATCGGGTGTCAGGGTTTGTAGCAATTGTAAACGGTAAGGCTTCTGCTTTAGCTTTTTCCGTAAGATTTTCCAAACCGTCGGCTGTGGTACGTTTAGCTCCCTGCTGTCGACTTCCGCGGGCTACGCGTGAAACTTGCCCGCACGCGTTCAACCGTTTCTTCGCTCACTGCAGGCCGACCCGTTTATTTCCCCTTACAGAGGCATCCAGAAGCTTTAAACTGCGCATACCATCGCCGAATGCAGTTAGCAGTTGGTGGATCTTTGTTGAACTTCGTCCTGAAGTGTCGTTGCACTGTTATGACTGACTGATGTGAGTGCATTTCAAGCACGACATACGCTTTCTCGGCTCCTGTCGCCATTTTGTCTCACTGCGCTCTCGAGCGCTCTGGCGGCAGAAACCTGAAGTGCGGCTTCAGCCGAACAAAACTTTATGTGTTTTTCTACGTATCTGTAGTGTGTCGTGACCATATGTCATTGAATGGAGCTACATCGAATTTATGAAATCGCTTCAATCATTTGTAATAGCCCTGTACATAAATCACCTAGTAGAAAGCGTCCGATGCTCTTTAAAGCTATTCGCAGATGATGCAGTTGGTTCAAATGGCTCTGAGCACTATGGGACTTTACTGTTGAGGTCATCAGTTGCATGGGGGCTTAATTATAATAAAGATATAAGAATGCAATGCAAATACTTTTTAATTTTCTGTCGCTGTATGTCCGATTACGCTGTTTCGTAAACGGCTGGCCCTGACTAGTTTTTGTACGCAATCTGACTGCATGTAACAACCACAAAGAATGAAATGCAAATTTCAGTTAATACAAATAATTAATTAAGTCCCCAGCAACTATAAAACCTACGAAACCAACAAAGCACAAGTGTAGCTGTTCTGTATGTGGTAGTATGACTCAACGCACATCTGGCACGGTTCTTCTTTAACAAGACAAGAATTTTTAAATAGCAATTATACTGACGTGATAAAAGAAAATTACAAATACCATAATTGTGCAAGAAAACCAAAATTACACTCTAATACAAGAACACAAGCCAGATGCTTTGTTGACTGAACCTGTAATGTCACATTATTCAGGACACACAAATAAATAAACAACATAATATTTATTACCTTCATATATATTGACAAAAAGCACTCTGACCATTACAATATCTCCATTGGAATAACATCTGCTATCTCTCCCATCAAACCACTGCATAAAACATGGAACAACACTCTCCACTACCACATCTCACTCTGACTTCACGACAAGCAGTGTCCACCACAACTTCTCGGTAAGAACTGCTTGCCGCTACGTCTCAATAATCACTGCCAGTGGAGGCGGCGGAACAATACTCTCTGGCGCGATTTCTGGCGCTGTGGCTCAGTGTAGCCACCTTTCATATGCCCTTCCTCCACGGGCTAGAATTTGATGGTATTTTTGCCAGCATTGGTGGTGAAAATACCACCAAATTCGTCAAAAAAAAATACAGACAAAAATAAAAGATAATATTAATACGTAAGTCTTATATAACTAGATAAAATTTTGGCTTTGCACTGACCTTACAATAGCCTAATATATAAAATACAGTAAGGAATACAAATTCTTTCATACATATGACTTTACATAATAGTTTACACAAATATCATACGCAATCTGACTGCATGTAACAACCACAAAGAATGAAATGAAAATTTCAGTTAATACAAATAATTAATTAAGTCCCCAGCAACTATAAAACCTACGAAACCAACAAAGCACAAGTGTAGCTGTTCTGTATGTGGTAGTATGACTCAACGCACATCTGGCACGGTTCTTCTTCAACAAGACAAGAATTTTTAAATATGTAGCAATTATACTGACGTGATAAAAGAAAATTACAAATACCATAATTGTGCAAGAAAACCAAAATTACAGTCTAATACAAGAACACAAGCCAGATGCTTTGTTGACTGAACCTATAATGACACATTATTCAGGACACACAAATAAATAAACAACATAATATTTATTACCTTCATATATATTGACGAAAAGCACTCTGACCATTACAATATCTCCATTGGAATAACATCTGCTATCTCTCCCATCAAACCATTGCATAAAACATGGAACAACACTCTCCACTACCACATCTCACTCTGACTTCACGACAAGCAGTGTCCACCACAACTTCTCGGTAAGAACTGCTTGCCGCTACGTCTCAATAATCACTGCCAGTGGAGGCGGCGGAACAATACTCTCTGGCGCGATTTCTGGCGCTGTGGCTCAGTGTAGCCACCTTTCACAGTCCCCTATAACGTAGAACTACTTAAACCTAACTAACCTAAGGACATCACACACATCCATGCCCGAGGAGATGATGCAGTTGTCTATACCAAAGTAGCAATGCCAGAAGATAGTAAGAATTTGCAGAACAACCTGCAAAGAATTGATGACTGGTGCAGGCTCTGGAAGTTGACCCTGAACCTAAATAAATGTAACATATTGTGCATACATAGGAAAAGAAATCCACTATTGTACAGTTACACTATCGATGACAAACAGCTGAGGACAACGTCTGCCGTAAAATATCTGGGAGTAACTATCAAGAGTGACCTTAAGTGGAATGAAAGTATAAAACAGGTAGTGGTAAAAGCAGACACCATATGGGGCGGCGGGTGGAATAATAGAATAAATGTTTTGTGTTTATGCTGTTTGCCGTTCTCAGTGCTGGCTCTCTAACTACAATATTGGCAACCAGAAAGTGATTAGCGAAACGTGAAGCCTGTAATTAGAATTTCTAGTGCCCACTTCATCTGAGAAATACATTTAGAGCTACAGCTTATAGCTCTGAGGAATTAGGAGATTGTCTGGGATTCATAATCAAAAACCATTCTCTCTAAAATGTTCACTATATTCTGAAAGTCACAGACCAAAAAGAATCCACACAATCCAACTACCAGAGCAGTTCAGAGTCTAATGCACTGATGCCATTATAACTGTTCAAATTAAATGTTTAAGTGAATGCTCACCATAATTTGATGATAATGTTCATCAAACGCCACGCTAATGATGGTAGAATGTCTGTCCTGCGGCGGCACGTGAAAATACGACATCCCGGGTTCGATTCCCGGCGGGGTCAGGGATTTTCTCTACCTCGTGATGACTGGGTGTTGTGTGATGTCCTTAGGTTAGTTAGGTTTAAGTAGTTCTAAGTTCTAGGGGACTGATGACCATAGATGTTAAGTCCCATAGTGCTCAGAGCCATTTTTTTGAAAATACGACATACGCAAACTAAAGATAGATCATTAACGTCATCCCAAAATTAACACTTCACTCGGAAACGATTTCATGGTTACGCGTATCCCGAGTAACTTATTACTGCATCCGAGGTTGTTTTTATCAACGATACCGACGCGACACGACTCCCGGGACAGGTGGTGCGCTAATCAGCCTCTGGAGAGAACTGGGGCCTTCTTTTTTTGCGCAGCTTTCTTATATATAAAGCCGCGGTGCGGACGGCTAAGGGAACGCCTGATCAAATCTGCTGTCCCGACTAGCCGCTGGGCTAGTAATGCACCACTTCAAGTTATCGAATATAGCATTGCTTCCTTTGCTGATGGTCGATGAAGCTCTCAATTTAAATGTGCAATTAGCACACAGGTAAGTAATCATAATAAAAGTCTGACGTGGCTAAGTGAAATATTTTGGGCGAGGGAATTAATTTAATTACACTACACGCAGTAGACGAGCTCTGAACTTGCTCTTTGGAGATACGCTATAGCTATAGTTTTATAGTTATTCTGTTGAAACTTCTCACATTTTTATTTCTATAGCGCATCTCCCTTCTACTTAAATTTAAACATCTTAGCTTTATCTATTCGCCTACTTAATCTATCTTGCTTTCTTAATTTCTAAGACAAAAACCAGAAAATCATGTATTTCAACTAAAATTTTAATTTGTGAGATCCAGAATACTGTTTCTACTAAATTATTATGCAAAAGGAATCTAAATATAAATTTTTAAGTTTGTAGCTCTTTTATGTTGCGCCAATGATTTTTACAGAAACACATCCAAATTTCGAAAATGGTTTAAGTTATTGAACTGATATTCAGCACATATTGATTTCGTATTACTCCTGACATGCTAGAAACGTTTCAGGTTATTTACTCCATTTTAAAGTATTGCGCAGTATTTATGACGTCAGAGCTAGTTACAGCGGACTAGGCTGGCACACAATGGAAAGACCGATGTGAATTTTATAAGGCGTGAGTATGCTGCTTCCCTACAACCAGACTCAGATTCATCGGAAGAATCTTAAGGAAATGTAACTCATCCACGAAAGAAGTGGCTTATAAGGCGCTTGTTTGCCCGATTCTTGAGTGTTGTTCATCTATTTGGTATCCCTATCAGGTGGGACTGATAGATGAGTTATAGAAGAGCGGCGTGTTTCGTCATGGGATCGTTTAACTGGTTAGAGGGCGTTACGGAGATGCTAAAGAAACTCCACTGGCAGACGTTATAAGAGAGGCGTTGTGAATCACAGAGAGATTTACTATTGAAATTTTGGGACAACACTTTTCAAGAGGAGTCGGACAATGATTAGTTCCCCCACACATATCTCGCGTATTGACTATGAGGAGAAAATTCGAGAAATTAAGGCTAACACAGACGCTTCCCACGGGCTATTCGCGTGCGGAACAGGGTTGGAGAGATCAGATAGTGGTACTGAAAGTACCGTATGATGTAGATGTAGATGAAATTCGTTATATGTCCTGTTATACAGGCTGCCAAGGAACTAGACCTTTGGAGAGAAGAGAACCACTTGTATGGATATCAAGAGCTCAGATGGCAACCCAGTTCTAAGCAAAGAAGGGAAGGCAGAAAGGTGGAAGGAGTATATAGAGGGTTTATACAAGGGCGATGTACCTGAGGACAATATTATGGAAATGGAAGAGGATGTAGATGAAGACGAAATGGGAGATAAGATACTGCGTGAAGAGCTTGACAGAGCACTGAAAGACCTGCGTCGAAACAAGGCCCCCGGAGTAGACAACATTCCATTTGAACTACTGATGGCCTCGGGAGAGCCAGTCATGACAAAACTCTACCATCTGGTGAGCCCGATGTATGAGACAGGCGAAATACCCTCAGACTTCAAGAAGAATATAATAATTCCAATCCCAAAGAAAGCAGGTGTTGACAGATGTGAAAATTACCGAACTATCAGTTTAATAAGTCACAGCTGCAAAATACTAACGCGAATTCTTTACAGACGAATGGAAAAACTGGTAGAAGCCGACCTCGGGGAAGATCAGTTTGGATTCCGTAGAAATGTTGGAACACGTGAGGCAATACTGACCTTACGACTTATCTTAGAAGAAAGATTAAGAAAAGGCAAACCTACGTTTCTAGCATTTGTAGACTTAGTGAAAGCTTTTGACAATGTTAACTGGAATACTCTCTTTCAAATTCTGAAGGTGGCAGGGGTAAAATACAGGGAGCGAAAGGCTATTTACAGTTTGTACAGAAACCAGATGGCAGTTATAAGAGTTGAGGGCCATGAAAGGGAAGTAGTGGTTGGGAAAGGAGTAAGACAGGGTTGTAGCCTCTCCCCGATGTTATTCAATCTGTATATTGAGCAAGCAGTAAAGGAAACAAAAGAAAAATGCGGAGTAGGTATTAAAATTCATGGAGAAGAAGTAAAAACTTTGAGGTTCGCCGATGACATTGTAATTCTGTCAGAGACAGCAAAGGACTTGGAAGAGCAGTTGAACGGAATGGACAGTGTCTTGAAAGGAGGATATAAGATGAACATCAACAAAAGCAAAACGAGGATAATGGAATGTAGTCAAATTAAGTCGGGTGATGCTGAGGGAATTAGATTAGGAAATGAGACACTTAAAGTAGTAAAGGAGTTTTGCTATTTAGGGAGTAAAATAACCGATGATGGTCGAAGTAGAGAGGATATAAAATGTAGACTGGCAATGGCAAGGAAAGCGTTTCTCAAGAAGAGGAATATGTTAACATCGAGTATAGATTTAAGTGTCAGGAGGTCGTTTCTGAAAATATTTGTATGGAGTGTAGCCATGTATGGAAGTGAAACATGGACGATAACTAGTTTGGACAAGAAGAGAATAGAAGCTTTCGAAATGTGGTGCTACAGAAGAATGCTGAAGATAAGGTGGGTAGATCACGTAACTAATGAGGAGGTATTGAATAGGATTGGGGAGAAGAGAAGTTTGTGGCACAACTTGACTAGAAGAAGGGATCGGTTGGTAGGACATGTTTTGAGGCATCAAGGGATCACACATTTAGCACTGGAGGGCAGTGTGGAGAGTAAAAATCGTAGAGGGAGACCAAGAGATGAATACACTAAGCAGATTCAGAAGGATGTAGGTTGCAGTAGATACTGGGAGATGAAGCTTGCACAGGATAGAGTAGCATGGAGAGCTGCATCAAACCAGTCTCAGGACTGAAGACCACAACAACAACAACATGGAACTATCTGCAGGAAATCCGTTAAGTGTCCTGGTATTTGAACTGAAGTGGAACTATCTGCAGAAAATGTGATATATGTACTGCTATCCGAACTGCAGTGCAACTGTCTGCAGGGAATCCCTTGTATGTTCTGTTATCCAAACTGCAGTGGAAGTATCTGCAAGAAATCCGATATCGCCAATAATATGTACTGTTATCTGAACTGCAGTGGAACTATCTGTAGGAAATCCATTATATGTCCTGTTATCCTAACTGCCATGGAACTATCTGCAGGAAATCCGATATGCACTATGTGATCAAAAGTATCCGGACACCCCCAAAATTAGATGTTTTTTTCATATTAGGTGCATTGTGCTGCCACCTACTGCCAGGTATTTCATTTCAGTGAACTCAGTAGCCATTATACATCGTGAGAGAGCAGAATGGGGCGCTCTGGGGAACTCACGGACTTCGAACGTGATCAGGTGATTGGGTGTCACTTGTGTCATACGTGTGTACACGAAATTACCACACTCCTAAACATCCCTAGGTATACTGTTTCCGATGTGATAGTGAAACGTGAAGGGACGTGTACATCACTAAAGCATACAGGCCGACCTAGTCTGTTGACTGACAGTGACCGTCGACGGTTGAAGAGGATCGTAATGTGTAATTGGCAGACATATATCCAGGCAATCACACAGGAATTCCAAACTGCATCAGGATCCTCTGCAGGTACTATGACAGTTTGGCGGGAGGTGAGAAAACTTGAATTTCACGGTCGAGCGGCTGCTCATAAGGCGCACATCACGCTGGTAAATGCCAAACGACGCCTCGCTTGGTGTAAGGAGCGTAAGAATTGGACGACTGAACAGTGGAAAAACGTTGTGCGGAGTGACGAACCACGGTACACAATGTGACGATGCGACGGTAGGGTGTGGGTATGGCGAATGCCCGGTGAACGTAATCTGCCAGCGTGTGTAGTGCCAGCAGTAAATTGGAGGCGGTGGTGTTTTGATGTGGTCGTGTTTTTTGTGGAAGGGGCTTCCACCTCCTTTTGTGCGTGGCACTATCACAGCACAGGCCTACATTGACATTTTAAGCACCTTCTTGCTTCCCACTGTTGAAGAGCTATTCGGGAATGGCGATAGCATCTGTCAACACGATCGAGCACCTGTTCATAATGCACGGTATTTGGCGAAGTGGTTACACGATAATAACATCCCTGCAATAGACTGGCCTCCACACAGTCCTGACCTGAATCCTGTAGAACACCTTTGGAATGTTTTTGAACGCCGACTTCTTGCCAGGCCTCACCTATCGACATCGATACCTCTCCTCAGTGCAGCACACCCTAAAGAATTGGTGCAATTCCCCAAGAAATCTTCCAGCACCTGGTTGAACGTATGATTGCGAGAATGGAAGCTGGCATCAAGGCTAAGGGTGGGCTATCATCATATGGAATTCCACCATTACTGATGGAGGGCGCCGCGAACTTGTAAGTCATTTTCGGTCAGGTGTCGAGTTCTTTTGGATACATAGTGTATGTACTGTTATCCTAAATACAGTGCAACTCTCGGCAGGAAATTCAACATATGTACTGTTATCAGAACTGCAGCGAAAGTATCTGCAGAAAGTCCAATATACAGGGTGAAAAGTATTTAAACCGACAAACTCTGGGAAGTTGCAGGGGACATCAAAACAAATACTTTTCCCTAATGTCATTTTTTCCTATGAGGAATATTTAAACCGGTAGAGGAGGATTTCTCTGGCGGCAAATTAATTAAAGCAATAAACACTTTTCCATTTTTTTATTACCAAGAGACAACACATTAACACAACCCAATTTCAATTACAGTAGAATTTCAAAAATGCATCCATTGACATGTAAACAAAGGTTACAAAAATGGTTCTGAGCACTATGGGACTTAACATCTGAGGTCATCTGTCCCCTAGAACTTAGAACCACTTAAACCTAACTAACCTAAGGACATCACACACATCCATGCCCGAGGCAGGATTCGAACCTGCGACCGTAGCGATCGCGCGGTTCCAGACTGAAGTGCCTAGAACCGCTCGGCCACTCTGGCCGGCAAACAAAGGTTACACCGTCGGATAACGTTCTGTCTGAAACGGGCAAAAACCCCGGGAGTTCCTGCTGCTGCTACTATACGGGCAACCAGATCCCCTTCTGATGCAACAGGGGTTGCGTAAACAAAGTTGCGCATCTCTCCCCACACAAAAAAGTCCACAGGGGACATATCTGGGGATCGAGCAGGCCATGGTACAGGACCACCTCTGCCAATCGACGTTTCTGGGAACCGTCGGTCGAGGAATCGACGCACACGACGACTGAAATGTGCCGGCGCCCCGTCATGTTGGAATCACATGCGTTGTCTTATAGGGAACGAGACGTCTTACAGCAATTCTGGCAATGCTCTGGCGAGAAAATTGTAATAGTGCCTGCCATTTACTGGCCACGGTAGCAGATACGGCCCAATTAAACAGTCCCCAACACCACCGGCCTACACATTAACGAATAACACACTTGATGAGCGATAGTAACTGTGGCATGTGGGTTATCCTCATTCCAAACATGCGAATTGTGCAAGTTGAAGACTCCATCACACCCGAATGTTGCTTCATCAGTAAACAACACAGTGGAAGGAAATGTAGGATGCATTTCACACTGTTCCAGGTACCCCTGCGAAAACCGTACTCTGGGTGAATAATCAACTGGTTCCAGGTTGTGGACATGCTGCAAGTGAAATGCTCTCGAAGGACTGTTCTTACATTCGTGCAATAGCACGAGTGCTGATTAAAGGATCCCTCTCCACATGCTGCAAGACAGCTTCCTCAAATTGCAGCGTTCTTACCGTGCGACGGCGTCCCTGTTCAGGTAATCTGCTAAATGACCCAGTCTCAACGCAGACGTTGGTACAGAGCAGCAAAGGTCGTACGATGCAAGGTACGGCGATTAGGATGTTGTTGTTGATAAACCGGCTGTGCAGCTCGTCCGTTGTGGTGCGCTGCGTAGAACGCACCAACCATATCAGTGTACTCACTCCAGGTGTATCGCTCCATTAGTAAACAGAGACAATGAACTGCTACACTGGTGGACAGCAGTTGCCTACAACTGAAGAGCGTAATACGGCCTCTAACAACTGAAGATCGGATTGCGGCCTCTAACAACTGAAGAGCGTAACACGGCCTCCACCGGTTTAAATAATCTTCTTAGGAAAAAATGACATAATGGAAAAATTTTTGTTTTGATGTCCCCTACGACCTCCCAGAGTTTGTCGGTTTAAATACTTTTCACCCTGTATGAACTGTTATCCGAGCTGCAGGGCAGGTATCTGCAGGAAATCCGATGTATGTACTGTTATCCAAACTGGAGTGGAGCTACCTGCATGAAATTCGATATGCGTACATTCTTCAGAGAATGTGCCCCTCTTGTTGCGCAACGAGCTTAACGTGAGACACGTGTAACTTACTTTCTGAAGTCCGTACGTAGTAGGAGAAAGATGACAAACGTTGGCTTAATCATTAAACATTCAGGACATAGTACCATATTTATTAAGCAGTGTGGGGTATGGCAAATTAATTCGGCGTTGAAACTGTGCAAGAGCGAGGCAGCTGGGTGCTGCATGCAGCTGAATACGGCAGCAAACGTTTAAGAAGGCGCGGCCTGTGCTGGGCTGTTTGTGGGCGGTGGCTGGCTGTGAGACAAGAGCGGCCCCGAGGCCGTGTTCGTGGCTGCCTGTGTTCTTTTTTTTTTTATTCACTAAAAACAGTAACAAAAATGGCTACAATGAAATGACATAAATAAGGTGACAGATAATTGTAGTCATAAATTTCAGCATTCAAAAAATGAGTCTTTAGCAGTAGCACAATTTAGCACCTTCACTGTCACCTTCAACTGGTGGCAGTTCAGCATGCACATTTTCTTCTTCTGCAGCCGGTTCCTCATCATCATTTCCCGGACCCAAATTAATTATTCAGTAAATCCTTGATGTGTGTTCCTTCGAGGGTAAATTACATGGACAGAAGAGAAGTCCGGAGCAGCGACATCGCAAAATATTTCACTGCCTTGTTATTTTTGTCAGTTCCAGCCTTCTAAACGCATCTACAGGGAGTTCAAGATCTTCTTTTATATCAGACACCAGATGTTTCTCGCCATATTCTTGTATCTGCTGTACTGCTGATTTATTTTTCATGTGTGACTTGCAGGTGAGGTTAGGGTCGGGAAAGTGACCCAATCCATTCCCTCTCTACTAGAAATCCAGTTCCTAACCTATACCCATTCGGTTGAAGACAATTCGGAGCATGTTACCATATTTCTTATTGTGATTCTGATATTTGAGTATTTTCTCGAATTCATTTCTGAAGTCCGTACGTAGTAGGAGAAAGATTAGAAACGTTGGCTTAATCATTTAACATTCAGGAAATAGTACCATATTTATTAAGCAGTGTGGGGTATGGCAAATTAATTCGGCGTTGAAACTGTGCAAGAGCGAGGCAGCTGGGTGCTGCATGCAGCTGAATACGGCAGCAAACGTTTAAGAAGGCGCGGCCTGTGCTGGGCTGTTTGTGGGCGGTGGCTGGCTGTGAGACAAGAGCGGCCCCGAGGCCGTGTTCGTGGCTGCCTGTGTTCGGGGGTGGGCGGGAGGTGTGGGGGGACGTGGGGAGCGGCTCGCTTTGCCTGCCCTGCTCTCCACCCCGATGGGCCGTTCCGGCCTTAAAGGTGAGCGATCCGCTCTGCCGCTCTGCCGTTGCCGGCGGCTGCTTTAAGATCGATCCACACTGGGCGTCAACGGACCGTCAGCAGATTAGACGCAACGACAGTCTAACGTCACGTCTCGTAGTTCGAAAGGGAGACTACGACGTACCAGCCATCTTATAAAAAATCTGAATGTACAAAGATACGGGGGTTGGAAGGATCATCATGAGCGTTAGTATAGAACCTGGCAGTACTATAGTCTGTTTGTAAACTGAAGAGCGAGCAGTGCTTTTGGTGGGGGAAGCGGCCTTTCCCAGAAGAACCCTGCCACTGGTCTACAGGGGCACCCAAAATCAGTTGCCCGTTACCTGCCTAGCGGTGTAGATCAGCGAGCAGTGATACACGTCGTTCTGTTCGTGGGATCATAATCGCCAGTGTCAGACAGTTAATTTCGTATGCTTACCGATATACTTCGGTATCCGGAAGTGATGGATAATCGCCCTGCATTGCAAGAAAATGTGCAGAATATGGAGAAGAGGAGGTATTTATGGAGTAACGAGCGTTCGGTTGTCTGTAATGTTACAACATCATGTGTTAAAGAGGCGGCACAAAAGAATTGTGGGCTAATATTACCAGTCCCAATCAGAGGGCTGCAATTTATGCGAACGTCAGCCTCGCCACAATAGGACGCATAAGGAAGAAACGCGAAAATAAACCGCGTGGTTTCCTGGAACCGCCACGAAGGAAAACTGACAATTTTGGGAGGAAACTCTTCGTTATAGGCAGTTTCACAAAATCGGTCATTCGACAAACGATGGAGGACTTTCACATAAACCAAAAAATAATGACGACATTATGGACATTGCTTACTGCCGTAAAAAAAAAAATCTGTTTTCTTTGGCAGAAAGATGTTTTACGTAAGACACCGCGTAAAATGGGATTTACCTGGAAATTTCTAGCCTTTAATAGAAACATAAAGTAAGAACAAGGCTTAAATTCTACAGATTGATTGCACCATACGGGGTTCGTTTTGCGGCTAGCAGTAGAGGGTACATACATTCACATGAACAGGCATTCGGTTCTGTATTTGTAGCAGAATCCTGACTTCCGTTCCTACGTTAATATTACTTACTCTATAATGTTGTGTTTCGGAAGAAGCTATCGTCTTTTGGATTCATTATGGTCTAAACGCAATTGTCTAAAACTAAACGCTGCCAGGACGTATCTGTAAACGGCGTCGACAAAGATTTAAAACGCGCGCCGCGGCAGGACCGGTACTACGATGTGAAACAGCCTGTAGAAGCGCCTCGTGACGTAGCTGGGTAGGCAGAGTGGGGACTCGCTCGCTCGCTCTTCGGTTTACCGACAGACTATAATAGAGCTTGTCAGCCACCGAAGTACAATTCGTAGCAGACGTTGCAAACAAAGGCTGCGTGAAACTTCCTGGCAGATTAAAACTGTGAGCCGGACCAAGACTCGAACTCGGGACCTTTGCCTTTCGCGGGCAAGTGCTCTACCATCTGAGCTACCCAAGCACGACTCACGGCCCGTCCTCACAGCTTTACTTCTGCCAGTACCTCGTCTCCTACCTTCCAAACTTTACAGAAGCTGATAACGGACTTGGACTCTGCGCGCACCGGCGGGAGAGAAATATAGCGTACACACGCTCTAACCTTACTATGAGCGCGCGTCTGCTGGTGCGCCAGCCTAGAACTGAGCCATGCGGGTAGCATAACCAGCAGGCTAAGCGCCCAGCGGGCAGTGGGGCACTATGCTTTGTTAATTTTTTCAAATTGTTGCATCCTTGAGCCCCCGATTACCAGATGTATATCTAGCGGTTTTAGGCTTACGCCCCCGGTTATAGGAGTCAAGTAAAAAACTTTATTAATAATTATAATACGAAGTAATATCACCAGTTACAGTAACATTCTCAGCAAGTACACCAAGTCCTTTCATCCATACATGTATTTTCTCATCATTAGAAACTTTTCTACATGAACGGGTATACAAGGTAAAAGGCATATTACTATAAAAAAAACACTAGGTCCACTTTGCATCTTCTGGTCGATTCCACAGTGCCACGTCTTGTACGCGATAACATCTCGGTCGGCGAAAGATTCTAGTCCAGGTAACGATGCGTTCTCACAGCGGACAATTGCGAGTGTAAACCACCCACTGCCAGCTGCTCCAGTTGCGACATCAAGTGGAAAATTGACTCGACACAGAAGCTGTGTGCACAGTAATCAGAGAACATCTGCCGTCCGAACATTTCAAAATATTAAGAGATATTTCTCCTACAACTTATGTACGTAAATACAGACACACGTCAAACAATGTTTTGAACATTAAACATCACAAAATTTTACTCTATCCATTGTGATTCATTTCGTTTCTCAGAAAAATAAACTGTCTTTCTATATCAATAAAATTGAGTCTTTTACTGTTAAAAGTCCGCCCTGATAGCTGAGTGGTCAGCTCGGTGGTATGTCACGCCAAGGGGCTCGGGTTCGATTCCCGGCAGGATCGGAGATCTTCTCCGCTCGCGGACTGGGCGTTGTGTTATTCTCATTATCATTTCATCATCAGTGGAAGGCAACGGGAAACCACCACTGGAATCACTTCCCTAGACGCTCATGTGGTGGACCTTGTAAGACTAAGGAATTTGTTGCTAGCGCACTCGAGTAGAGGTAATTTAGAAGGATTGCTCACGCGCTGCCTGCGATATGTAAGCTACAAGAGAACCTCAGACCTGAGAGCAGTGTTGACTGCAGTAGGAACTGTGTGGCAGCAGGAGTAAATAGTAGCTAGCAGTCTGGTGTATCGAGTTCGCTGGGCCGGTTGTGGAGAACGATGGCGGTGCCTGAGCGATGTAGTATGAGGTAAAAGCAGCCTCGCGCATATGTATTATTGTTATATCAAGTCCCATGCAAATGTTTTTAAAAAATCTCTTAATAATAATCTTTCTTATAAAATTTAGCTTTTGACAATCATTCATCTCAATTTAAAGAATTTACTAATTTCTCCAATCCATGGTCATACCGATTATGGTAAAGAAAAATCAGTTGTTCTTCTTATACATGACAAATCTATCGGCCAGCATTGCACTGGGCTGTGCCAGAAAAATTTCTTATAGGAGAAGATATATATACGTTATCCGGCGACTTTATTGAGGTAAGATTTTTCAGTTTATTCAAAATGAATTTTCCGGGCCATGACGCAGCACTGCTGACGTCCAAAATTTACCAGTTTATATTCACAGTCAATTATTGAAAGGTTAGAAGTAAGCCACATTTTTATTGAGAGGTTAGTCACGTTATTATTGTAAGGTTACGGAATAATAAACTGCTGGTAGGTTATGAAATTTATCTGTTGGGTAGTTACACTGAATATGAATTATATAATTATATTTTTTACTGTTGGGAGGTTATTATATTTTTTTATTGGGAGGTTACGCTGAAAGTGAATGATATAATTACTTTTTATTGTTGGGAGGTATTTTTAACTGTGTTACGCTGAATGTGAATGAATGCTATAATTATATATAATTTAAATGCTGGGAGGTTACAACATCTCTGACGAGGCTTTCCCCATGACAAGACCTGCCGTAAGGCAGAACAGAGAGTTAAGTTACTGTTGAAAAGGTTACATAGTGAAAAAAAAGATCAGTCCATATCGTAAATGATATTTATTTTTAAGGTATGTTACCTGCCTTCAGTCATACATAGAATATCTTCAGACCAATAATGCTTCTGAAATCAATAAAGTAGGCCGGAAATACTGAAGCTATTTACCTTAAATAACAGTAGATAAGCAAACTAGCTACAAATATCTAAAAATACAAATGATGCCGCCTAAATTCGATGTCGTGAGGCTCTGTAAGTGCAAGAAGCGCCTGTTGTCAACAGCTGGCTAGCATAGGGATTCTAGCAGGTTGCAAAGACAGAGCTCCAATAACCGATCAGCTGTTGATCAGTTGGACAGCCGATAACATTAAGAAACACAAAACACTGTGTTTTATAAAAACGTCGTTTCGTGTATGTGTAAGAATACGATGTTCGTGTCAAAAGAAGAAAACGTTTAAAATAATTGAAGACACGGATTAAATATTGGAGAAGCCAGAAAGCAGAGGGTAAAACAGATGACCTGCCCTTTTTGTAGAATACCTGAAAGTATTTGATTGTGCATATGTTGCCAAAGAGTATGGCACAGGCAGTGCAGACATGTGACCTTACTGTCAGTTCAAATGTTATAAATAATGTTACGTTAGGGAAAAATGTTTCAACTACACTCATTCTAATTTATACGTAGCGTAGTGCAATGTAATAAAATAAAAATTATTTGTCACTCTTTTTCTTTGCTATCAGTGTAATGTAATAAAATAAAATATGAGCCGTGACTTATATAAAGAAAAAACACAAACAATATTGCAATGGCTCAGCATAAAAGGGAAATAACTAATGTAGGAATATTATTAACAGTGTAATATGTTGTTTAATTTAGCCCGACATGTAGAAGCACTCAGTAAACTAACTCAGTTCTCGGGGTAGTTACGTAATCGTCGGTAATTAATTGTCCTTTTCTTATGCACCCAACACTACAGATATTATTCCAGGCTCGTGAGAAGTCGTGTGCTAATTGCACCAGAGAATATTTGCCAAGTCTGTTCGATGTACACTACTGCAACACGTATCTGAACATCTTGGTTTCCTCTCGATTCCCCAATATAAGATAACAAGAGTAGCGTCTACAAATGAAATCCTGTGATAGAACTGGAATCCTGTGACCATACCTTTTCTGCCTGGGATGTTATCTCTTTATATAAAGAAACTCTGTAAGTAAAATTGTTAAATTATTAGTAGCTGTCTCCGGTCTCATGGGATACTAAATAAGCTCAATTGTCCTAACCGACGGCCCGTCTCGTAGATGAGCTAAAAGAAAAATGTTAAAGATTTTTCTAAGATGGCGCCTAACAATGAAAATTCTTTGTGAAGGTCCATATCTACTTAAGACAATCCAGTTATCAGACTACCAACTGATTGACCAGATACACAAATTCTTTTGACAAAATAACCGTTGCATTTTTCGGGTTTCAAGTACAACTTACATTATCAGCTGGTACAGCAAGATGAGCTTTACACAAGAACGTCCTCTTAGGTCCGAATCCAAGCAGATGAGATACGTGAACGCCAAAGGAAAGATAGTTCATGCATATAAGCGCAAGAGTCCACGGAATAACATGTCCATTGTAGTTCTGTCTCATCTTCTTTGGCGTACTTTTCGACTATTTATAAAATTTATCGTAATATTTAGTTTACACACCCAGGAGAAACAGTAGGCTTTAATTCGTTTAGGTGTTGTTCACCTTAAATCACGTTTCGATTTCAGAGATTTGGTTTCATTTTGCGGAAGAACACTATGACAAAAATCAAAGTTTTCTAGCAACATTTTGAAATGTGTCAGCAAACGGAGCAAACAATAAATTTTAAGATGACACAAAATTCCCCACAGCGCTATGAGTGAGCGCCGTGGCGTTTCCTTAACTTTTGATGTTAGCAGACCAGATCACTGCCTCTCTCAACCCCTTCCCCCCCCCCTCCCCCCCTCCCCCCTCCCCACTCCGCGCACACTGCCATCCCCGAGCAGCGTCATCGACAAAACTTTCCTCTGAATGTATCCTGATGTTGGTGACGCGTTCCGTTGATGGTATGTGAGAATGCCGCCATTTGAAACGTTTAAGAATACGTTTTGATGTTCGGTTCAGTACCGCGACGCGAAGTATGAACTGGACTTTGGGCTGCCTCAGCGTTCGACGTACTTGGCTAGCTCTGTGGGTGCACATCGAAATTCATTTGGCGAACACCACAAGCGCAGAAACGTCCGTTTCCACAGTGGTTGAAAATATTTATTTTTGCGCTGTATTGCTTTGGCTTAATTGCAAGGCCACAGGTTCACTGCTAGAATATTTTTAATTTGTTGGATGTAATTTCCTTACTGTAAGGAAATGATGTACACTTAATACGTGCTCCTTTTACAAATATTTAAAAAACGCATCCCATTTACGATATAAGCCAACATGGCTATGTTACTTATGAAAATCATTTAGTAGAACGTGATGGCAAACAAGTATCTGCTCCATACGACTGCGCAGTAACAACTGCCCTTATGTCTCTACACAACTACGTGACGCTACTGTAAACCTGAGAACATTTTATTTAACCAGATCGCAGCGAGATGATGCATTCAAACGCTGTCGTCATATGACGAAATCAACGGGCGTTTTCAGTAACAAATGCCGGCCGGAGTGGCCGAGCGGTTCTAGGCGCTTCAGTCTGGAACGGTGCGACCGCTACGATCGCAGGTTCGAATGCAGCCTCGGGCATGGATGTGTGTGATGTCCTTAGGTTAGTTAAGCTTAAGTAGTTCTAAGTTCTAGGGGAATTATGACCTCAGATGCTAAGTCTCATAGTGCTCACAAGGGAACATCCCCATCGCACCCCCCTCAGATTTAGTTATAAGTTGGCACAGTGGATAGGCCTTGAAAAACTGAACACAGATCAATCGAGAAAACAGGAAGAAGTTGTGTGGAACTATGAAAAAATAAGCAAATTATACAAACTGGGTCGTCCATGCGTAATATAGGCAATATTAAGTGCAATATGAGGCGAGGAGCGCCGTGGTCCTGTGGTTAGCAAATAAAAGTGGTTCAAATGGCTCTGAGCACTATGGGACTTAACATCTGAGGTCATCAGTCCTCCAGGACTTAGAACTACTTAAACCTAACTAACCTAAGGACATCACACACATCCATGCCCGAGGCAGGATTCGAACCTGCGACAGTAGCAGTCGCGCGGTGCCACAGTGAAGCGCCTAGAACCGCTCGGCCACCAAGGCCGGTGACCGTAGAAACATTCTTTTGATGGCAACTGCTTTCGGTCAGTTTTGACCATCCTCAGACCCTCATACCATAACGGTAGGCGTAGATGGTGAATGGAGCTGGTGTTATAACTCCAGAAACGTCAACTGCTCCACAAGTGAGCAGTTGACTTTCGTGGGGTTACTGCACTCGCTCCTGTCACCGCCACCGCCTGTCATCATTCTATGAGGGTCTGAGGACGGACAAAAACTGACAAACAGGTTACCAAGTAAACAAACCTTTTTGGCGGTCGATGTTGTTCGTGTCCATTTTTAAAATATTTTAAATGGTTTCCCTCGCTGGATACCAATTCCCTCGCTCTGAAATTGCTGTAGCCTGTAAACCAGGGCTATCCAGCTGTTTTAGGTTAACTGGATGGCATTGGAAGAAGACCAGTATTTTCGGGCCGCAGTTAACACTAAACATAAAGAAAAAGTGAAAAAAAGATTATGGGCCGATAAGAGATATATTGAAAATATGCAGTTTATCATAAATAAATAAATAACCAATGGAATTTCAAAGATTTTGTAATACTTTTTTACCAATATTGTGATAGATGCTCACTCCTTGAGCCTCTTTGATACTTGCTTCGGGCCGCATGATGTTCGCGGGCCGCGGGCTGGACACCCCTGCTGTAAACTATACAGTGAGGAGCGCCCAAACTGGGAAAAGCTGTCATGTTCGGATGGACGACAGCTAACAAGTGGCAGGGTGAGGATGACAATGGCTGTCCTCAAAGCTCAAATCACGTTACATTACTTTTAGTAACATTAAACATCTTGACGCTCTAATGGCTCAATTCTCAGAAACCTCATGGAATCAAATAATCGGGAAGCCCACAACTGATGGACATATGCCGAACTTACTAATAATCTCATTCATTTGCTGCTCGTATAATCTTTGCAAGACAAACTCGTGCTCCTGCAGCTGATATCTTATGATCTAATTAGATACCGCTGGTGCTATTTTAGCTGTTTTACTTTCACATTTACATTTGCGTTTAATCTTTAGTAAGCTCTTTACAAAGCTATGTGCCACGTTCTGAAATAGTGTCTTAAGTCGTAAGACAACACATATATGCCATATTAACCCACAAAAATCTACATGATGGTGGAGGTTTGAACTTTCGCGACATGTCGTGGAAAGAAGTAAATAGTGACTGGCAACAGTAAAACTCATTGTTTCATATCAATAACAGTCACGGTAATGCCTAACCGAAAATGCTCACAAATGTATATTTTTTCTGATTGCGAAGATCGCTTGATTTTAAGACCTTTATTCGAATTATTAGTTTCGACAGAATAGTGCTGTCATCTTCAGACTGGCGTTACAAAAAAATGGTTCAAATGGCTCTGAGCACTATGGGACTCAACTGCTGTGGTCATCAGTCCCGTAGAACTTACAACTACTTCAACCTAACTAACCTAAGACCATCACACACACCCATGCCCGAGGCAGGATTCGAACCTGCGACCGTAGCAGCAGCGCGGCTCTGGACTGGAGCACCTAGAACCGCTAGACCACCGCGGCCGGCTGGCGTTACACTTTGCGTATATTTTCCCATACTTGTGTCGCCGACATTTTTAGAAAAAAAGTGTAAATGCATTGTTCTCAAAATGTCGACAACACATGTATATCAACAAAAACGTAATGCCAATCTGAAGATGACAGCATGATTCTGTTGAAACTAGTAATTGGAATAAAGGTCTTAAAATCAAGCGATATTGGCTATCACAAAAAAATATACATATAAACAGAGATTGCCCCAGCAACATGTGTAACTTATATCAGAATGTTCGCATTTAAAGTTAATCCACTTATCACTATTACTTTTTACTGTTGCTGCAATATAAGTTGCTTTAAGAATACTACATCGCTCTATGTATTTTGGGATTCACCATTCACCACTGACAGGTTTCTTAATTGCTCCAGAAACTTTGCGTAGTTGTTGTTTGGTGTTTTTGTATTAAGCGTACTGCCATTCAAGAAAATATGTTTTACACAGTAATTGAATACCTTGAGAGAGTCATTGTATTTTTATTTTAACACTTTGGGTATCATGTTTTTGTTCTCTTACATATATTTCTGCTCATTAAGACATTTAGCAGGGTACTTCTTTATTTTGCCTTGCTTCTTGTACATATTGTACGTGCCTAGTCTTTCCCTATCCAGAAAATTAAAGTGCCATTGAATTTATATTATCGAAATCCATATGCGGTTTAGTGCCAAAAATGATCTTTTTCAGTTATATGTTCTTAATTATGGGATGCCAAAATAAGCAAGGAACTGTTTTATCCTTTAGTATGGTTCACTGGCAATTTTTATTTTATGACATAATCCGTATTTTCAATTTATCTTTGAGCTACAACGCCTCCCCTGTGATAACAGGTGGGACGGAGGAGGTACAATGGTGCTAAACATTCTTCGAAGTGTGTTGAAACAGGCTGCAGTTGCGGTAGGTAGCACGAGAAAACTGCACATTGATTGGCATTAGAGCAACACCCAATCGCTTAATTGCACTCTGATGTTTCACTCGACTTCAGTTATAGTGAATTTTATTGAGTGCTAACCGCTACAATCTAGTCTGTACCACACACCACAACCGCCAGCGGACGGATAATAACTGCAAATGATCTGTTTACCACACAGACCGCAGCGATGTGCCACTGCTAATGGAAGTGGCCACTGAATTTGAGGTCGTAACAGTACTCGACAGACTGCCGCAGTTCCGCCATTAAACGTTATACTGTAGACCCCAAGGTCTCAGCTGTCGCAACATTTCTCTTGCGGTGGAGCCGAAAAGGAATCCTTGGGAGAAGAAGACGACATTTTCCGCTGAACGAGTTTCAGGGAAGGTACTGGCAGCATAAAACTATGGGGTGGACCGGGACTCGATCGCAGATCCTTTTCTTTCACGAGCTCTCACAGACTTGGCGTAAGGTGTAAACGGTTCAATCTCGAGACAGTCCCCTATGTTGTGGTTAAACCGTTTTCCCACAGTGCCCCTCTTCTACAAGTGCCAGGCCAGTTACATATGCTCCTGTAAATTTGGAAAAGTGATAATGAGGTACTGGCGGAAGTAAAGCTGGAAGGTGTAGGGTCGCAAATTAATTTGTGACTCCCGTTTTCCGAAACAGCGGACCTAATATATATTTGACGTATTTGATTCCAGGTTTTATTATGTTTTGTATTATATGTTTGTGTCTTATGTAACTACAGAAATGGTATTTTTCTCTTTCCGTTTAAAGGCTGATCACATGAAGATGTAGTGACGTTACAGTCTAATACATATAATCATGACATTCTCTGGTGTGAAAGTTGTTACTGTCCAACAGATGGAGCGACAGTATCATTCCATGCGGTGAGAAAGCAGACAGTGGCACTTGTCGTAAGGATAATTCACGTTTTATTTATTTTTCTACGTAATTACGGAAATAATTGTAATATTTTTGTTATCCATGCGTCACTAAATTAACAAGGGACATGAATGATCGTGAAAAAATTTCAAAACAGGCTAATTTCAATGATTCAATGACATAGGCTACAGCTTATTCATGAAGAAATGCTTTCGAATATTTACATGATTGAAGATCATTCCGTTGACAGCAATGGAATATACAAATACATATTTAATGCATGAGAAGCATATATTTCTGTTGTGGCCTATTATTATAATAGGCACTTCCCTTGATACGTAAAACATGTTTAAGATTCTCCTAGTTTTTTTCCTATGCTTACGCTTCACTCGACTTCCTCATACACGAATATTTTTCTAAATTTATTTACTCTTCCTTCAAAAGCGAATATGTCGAATATGCTTGCCTTTCAGCAACAACTGTAGAACTAGTTTCTCCCCTGTTACGAAATACATATATTGTTTTTTGACGTTTTATTATGACGTCTGTGCAGTTTTCCCTTCAGCTACAGGATTGGTGGCTTATTTGCAACGTTAAATAAGGAAGGAATTATATTCCATACAGGTTTACTAAGATCCACGTGGACTGATTTGGCTAGAAATGTAGCAAACAAAACTCAGCATTATTGGCTATATATATGACGTCTTACTGCAAAGCGTAAGATCTTACGATGTTTACTGGCAATTTTTTCTTGGTAAGAGAAAGCGAATCTGTTCAGTAAGTATCCGTACGACACAAGATAAACGTAAATAAACCGTCTTGTTATCCTACCATTTCATACGTCCCAGAATTCTAGGGAAACTAAATAACGTCAAATGTGGCATCATAATTACTGCCGACTTTTATGGCATTGCAAACGCTGCTTATTGTAAAAACAACGTTAAAAACAATTTAAACAGTAGTAGTACTCGCACTCATCCGATATCGTAAACAGAAGTTTCATTTGTTGGCCCCTTGGTGCGCTCGTGACTGTTACGCAAGACTGTGGCGACGCCTTCGAAAACGAGCAGCGTAGTCTAATATCTGACCACAGGCCATGAAGTGCCGAAGACCTGGACGGCGAGTGTTCATAAGATACAAGGTTATCGTCAGGAGTGCCCCAGGGAAGTGTGATAGGACTGATGTTGTCCTCTATATACATAAATGATTTGGCTGACAGGGTGGGCAGCAACCTGCAGTTGTTTGCCGGTGATGCCGTGGTGTACGGTAAGGTGTCGAAGTTGAGTGACCGCAGGAAGATACAAGATTACTTTGACAAAATTTCCAGTTGGTGTGCTGAATGGCAGCTAGCCCTGAATGTGAATAATGTATGTTAATATGGATGAGTAGGAAGATTATACCTGTTGTTGTTGTGGTCTTCGGTCCTGAGACTGGTTTGATGCAGCTCTCCATGCTACTCTATCCTGTGCAAGCTTCTTCATCTCCCAGTACCTACTGCAACCTACATCTTTCTGAATCTGCTTAGTGTATTCATCTCTTGGTCTCCCCCTACGATTTTTACCCTCCACGCTGCCCTCCAATACTAAATTGCTGATCCCTTCATGCCTCAGAACATGTCCTACCAACCGATCCCTTCTTCTGGTCAAGTTGTGCCACAAACTTCTCTTCTCCCCAATCCTGTTCAATACTTCCTCATTAGTTATGTGATCTATCCATCTAATCTTCAGCATTCTTCTGTAGCACCACATTTCGAAAGCTTCTATTCTCTTCTTGTCCAAACTATTTACCGTCCATGTTTCGCTTCCATACATGGCTACACTCCATACAAATACTTTCAGAAATGACTTCCTGACACTTAAATCTATACTCGATGTTAACAAATTTCTCTTCTTCAGAAACGCTTTCCTTGCCATTGTCAGTCTACATTTTATATCCTCTCTACTTCGACCATCATCAGTTATTTTTGCTCCCCAAATAGCAAAACTCCTTTACTACTTTAAGTGTCTCATTTCCTAATCTAATACCCTCAACATCACCCGACATAATTCGACTACATTCCATTATCCTCGTTTTGCTTTTGTTGATGTTCATCTTATATCCTCCCTTCAAGACACTATCCATTCCGTTCAACTGCTCTTCCAAGTCCTTTGCTGTCTCTGACAGAATTACAATATCATCGGCGAACCTCAACGTTTTTATTTCTTCTCCATGGATTTTAATACCTACTCCGAATTTTTCTTTTGTTTCCTTTACTGCTTGCTCAATATACAGATTGAATAGCATCGGGGATAGGCTACAACCCTGTCTTACTCCCTTCCCAACCACTGCTTCTCTTTCATGCCCCTCGACTCTTATAACTGCCATCTGGTTTCTATACAAATTGTAAATAGCCTTTCTCTCCCTGTATTTTACCCCTGCCACCTTTAGAATTTGAAAGAGAGTATTCCAGTCAACATTGTCAAAAGCTTTCTCTAAGTCTACAAATGCTAGGAACGTAGGTTTGCCTTTCCTTAATCTTTCTTCTAAGATAAGTCGTAAGGTCAGTATTGCCTCACGTGTTCCAGTATTTCTACGGAATCCAAACTGATCTTCCCCAAGGTCAGCTTCTACTAGTTTTTCCATTCGTCTGTAAAGAATTCGTGTTAGTATTTTGCAGCTGTGGCTTATTAAACTGATTGTTCGGTAATTTTCACATCTGTCAACACCTGCTTTCTTTGGGATTGGAATTATTATATTCTTCTTGAAGTCTGAGGGTATCTCGCCTGTTTCATACATCTTGCTCACCAGATGGTAGAGTTTTGTCAGGACTGGCTCTCCCAAGGCCGTCAGTAGTTCCAATGGAATGTTTCTACTCCGGGGGCCTTGTTTCGACTCAGGTCTTTCAGTGCTCTGTCAAACTCTTCACGCAGTATCGTATTTCCCATTTCATCTTCATCTACATCTACATCTACATTATACCTGTAATGTTCGGATACAATATTACTAGTGTCCTGCTTGACACAGTCAACTCGTTTCAATATCTGGACGAAACGTTACAAAACGATATGAGGTGGAATGAGAGTGTGAGGACTGTGGTAAGGAAGGCGAATGCTCGACTTCGGTTTATTGAGAGAATTGGGAAAGAGTGGTTCACCTGTAAAGTAGACTGCATATAGAAGGCTGGTGCGACCTATTCTTGAGTACTGTTTGAATGTTTGGGATCCGTACCAGGTCGGATTGAAGCAATTCACAGGCGGGCTGCTAGATTTGATACCGGTAGGTTCGATCAACACGTAAGTGTTATGGAGATGCATCATTAACTGAAGGTAAGGCGATGTTCTTTTTGACAAACACCATTGAGAAAATGTAGAGAACCGGCATCTGAAGCTGACTGCCGAATGATTCTACTGCCACCAACATACATTGCGCGTAAGGACCAGAAAGATAACATACGAGAAATTAGGGCCCATACGGAGATATACGGATAGACGTTTTTCCCTCCCTCTATTTGCGTGTGGAACGGGAGGGGTAATGCCAAGCACTGGTACATGCTACCCTCCGCCGCCCACCTTACGGTGACTTGCTTAGTATCTATGTAGATCCCTTAGAAAAATTTATACATGACTGTGCTTAAACTGACACACAATATTTTTAGCGCAACGCAATCTGACTTTCAAAAATCCCTACAAAAGAATGGCCCTGATTAACATTAAACTATACCTTTCACAAATAACTTACCTCACAAAAATCTTCGTTACTGGAACTACTGCAATACAGCGAGCGCCACTATTGCCAGCTAAATAAAAGATTCAAACTACATAAGGCACTAACTACTGATAGGGATAGTTAGCAAATGAAAGATATTAATAGAGAACAAACAATGTATTTACCTTAATAGTCATAATATATATAGCAGTTCATGACAAATTACAAAACTCCGCCATCTCTCTCCCCACATCCACCACTGCTGGCGGCTCACCTCCCAACTGCGCAACGCTACGCGCTGTTCACATCCAGCTGCCGCTGCCCAACACTACAATGGCAGACAACAATGCAAACTAGCCACAGACTACACACAGCACAACAAGTGATTTTCATATAGAGCGCTACGTAACGTTGCCAATAAGAAAACATAAACAGCCTACTTACATAAAGAAAACATAAACAGCCTACTTACAGATGTAGATGCAGAAGTCCATCGTTGCTCAGAGCAATGACCACGTATTGTCTCAGTTTTTCTTTGTATGATTTTAACGTGATTCGTAACACTATATGAATGGAATTTGATGTAGCTGATCACATAGGCTTGTTAATTTTATTACAAAAAGCTTACAACACTAATAATTGATTACTGAAGTTGGAAAGCTAATGGAGCAGTTGCTCTGTACTTCCATATATTGAACTATGAGTTATTGTTGCGGTCTTCAGTCCAGAGACAGGTTTGATGCAGCTCTCCATGCTACTCTATCATGTGAAAGTCTCTTCATCTCCGAGTAACTACTGCAAGCTACATCCCTCTCAGTCTTATTAGTGTATTCATCTCTTGGTCTCCCTCTACGATTTTGACCCTCCACGCTTCCCTCCTGTATTAAATTGGTAATCCCTTGGTGCCTCAGAACGTGTCCTACCAACTGATCCCTTCTTTTCGTCAAGTTGAGCGACAAATTCCTCTTCTCCTCGGTTCTGTTCAGTACCTCCACATAAGTTTCATGATGTACCCGTCGAATCTTCAGCATTACTATCCAGCACTACATTTCGAAAGCTTATATTCTCTTCTTGTCTAAACGAATTATCGTCCATGTTTCACTCCCATACATGGCTGCACTTCATACAAATACTTTCAGAAAAGACTTCCTGACACTTAAATCTAAACTCGATGTTAACAAATTTCTCTTTTTCAAAAACGCTTTCCTTGCCATTGCCAGTCTACATTTTATATCCTCTCTACTTCGACCATCATCAATTATTTTGCTCCCCAAATAGTAAAACTCATCTACTACTTTAAGTGTCTCATTTCCTAATCTACACTCCTGGAAATTGAAATAAGAACACCGTGAATTCATTGTCCCAGGAAGGGGAAACTTTATTGACACATTCCTGGGGTCAGATACATCACATAATCACACTGACAGAACCACAGGCACATAGACACAGGCAACAGAGCATGCACAATGTCGGCACTAGTACAGTGTATATCCACCTTTCGCAGCAATGCAGGCTGCTATTCTCCCATGGAGACGATCGTAGAGATGCTGGATGTAGTCCTGTGGAACGGATTGCCATGCCATTTCCACCTGGCGCCTCAGTTGGACCAGCGTTCGTGCTGGACGTGCAGACCGCGTGAGACGACGCTTCATCCAGTCCCAAACATGCTCAATGGGGGACAGATCCGGAGATCTTGCTGGCCAGGGTAGTTGACTTACACCTTCTAGAGCACGTTGGGTGGCACGGGATACATGCGGACGTGCATTGTCCTGTTGGAGCAGCAGGTACCCTTGCCGGTCTAGGAATGGTAGAAAGATGGGTTCGATGACGGTTTGGATGTACCGTGCACTATTCAGTGTCCCCTCGACGATCACCAGTGGTGTACGGCCAGTGTAGGAGATTGCTCCCCACACCATGATGCCGGCTGTTGGCCCTGTGTGCCTCGGTCGTATGCAGTCCTGATTGTGGCGCTCACCTGCACGGCGCCAAACACGCATACGACCATCATTGGCACCAAGGCAGAAGCGACTCTCATCGCTGAAGACGACACGTCTCCATTCGTCCCTCCATTCACGCCTGTCGCGACACCACTGGAGGCGGGCTGCACGATGTTGGGGCGTGAGCGGAAGACGGCTTAACGGTGTGCGGGACCGTAGCCCAGCTTCATGGAGACGGTTGCGAATGGTCCTCGCCGATACCCCAGGAGCAACAGTGTCCCTAATTTGCTGGGAAGTGGCGGTGCGGTCCCCTACGGCACTGCGTAGGATCCTACGGTCTTGGCGTGCATCCGTGCGTCGCTGCGGTCCGGTCCCAGGTCGACGGGCACGTGCACCTTCCGCCGACCACTGGCGACAACATCGATGTACTGTGGAGACCTCACGCCCCACGTGTTGAGCAATTCGGCGGTACGTCCACCCGGCCTCCCGCATGCCCACTATACGCCCTCGCTCAAAGTCCGTCAACTGCACATACGGTTCACGTCCACGCTGTCGCGGCATGCTACCAGTGTTAAAGACTGCGATGGAGCTCCGTATGCACGGCAAACTGGCTGACACTGACGGCGGCGGTGCACAAATGCTGCGCAGCTAGTGCCATTCGACGGCCAACACCGCGGTTCCTGGTGTGTCCGCTGTGCCGTGCGTGTGATCATTGCTTGTACAGCCCTCTCGCAGTGTCCGGAGCAAGTATGGTGGGTCTGACACACCGGTGTCAATGTGTTCTTTTTTCCATTTCCAGGAGTGTATTTACTTCAGCATCACCTGATTTAATTCGTTACATTCCATTACCCTCGTTTTGCTGTTCCAGGTCCATTGCTGTCCCGCCGGCCGGAGTGGCCGAGCGGTTCTAGGCGCTTCAGTTTGGAACCGCGCTACCGCTACGGTCGCAGCTTCGAATCCTGCCTCGGACATGGATGTGTGTGATGTCCTTAGGTTAGTTATGTGTAAGTAGTTCTAAGTTATATGGGGCTCATGACCTCAGCAGTTAAGTCCCATAGTGCTCAGAGCCTTCGCTGTCCCTGACAGAACTACCATCTCGTCGACAAACATGGATTTTAATTCCTACTCCAAACTTGTCTTTTGTTTGCTTTACTACTTGCGAGTAGGAAATGGAAATAATTTTATCAGGAATCAGTTTTGAATACGGCTTTTTATCAGCTACCGCATATAAGTTTCAACGGAGAAATAATACAACCAACCAGCTGCAAATAATTTTTAATACATTGACATAGGTTTCGACATCTCTGAGTATGTCATTATCAATGAAATTTTAACAACCGTAAAGTTACATTGAGCGCAAGATGTAGTCGAAATTACGAGCAGAGAACATCAGTCAGATTTTGTTCATCACAAGGTGATTTATAATTTTTATCTTGAGCATATTGGATTGAAATTTCGGCTACTGCCCACTCGCCATGTAACTTTACCGTACATATTTCATTCTGATGAAGAAATCCTGAGTGGTGTCGAAACCTATGTCAATAATCTATTAAAAATTATTTTCAACCGGTTGGCTGTACTACTTCTCCGCTGAAATTTATGAGAAGAATAAATTATATTTTTTATAGTACGTTAGAACCTTCATAGGTGTTTTTCAATCTTATGACAAATGTCTAGTGGAATTCGAAGGCAGCTTCAAGAGAGAAGACTTTCATTTGTTATTTTTAAGCAGTGTATAGAAACAGTGTGATGCTCAATGGCGATTTTCTGAACGATAGTAATAGATACATTAGAACCTTATCACAGTCTTGTCGTCTATCCTGTTCTACGTACCTTGTTCTGTTTTCCTTCTCACACTGTACAAAGCCGACCGCTGCAAATCAAAAATGGAAATTAATGCAGTCAGTCAATAAGGAATTTCGGTACACAGCAGAGAACACAAAACTTTGATTACGTATCTTTGCCATTTATACATAGTGTATCACGTTATATATATATATGTATATGTATATACTCTGAAGAGCCAAAGAAACTTGTACACCAGTATTACATCGTGTGGGGCCCAGCGAGAACGCAAAAGTGGCGCAACACGACGTGGGATGGATACGACTAATGTCTGAAGTAGTCCTGGAGGGAACTGATACCATGAATTCTGCAGGGCTGTCAATAAATCCGCAAGAGTACGAGGGGATGGAGATCTCTTCTGAACAGCACGTTGCAATGCATCCCAGATATGCTCAATAATGTTCATGTCTGGGGAGTTAGGTAGCCAGCGGAAGTGTTTAAACTCGGAAGAGTCTTCCAGAAACCACTCTGTAGCAATTTTGAACATGTTGGATGTTGCCTTGTATGCACAGTGGACATGAATGGATGCTGGTGATCAGACAGGAAGCTTTGTCACCTGTCAGGGTCATATGTAGACGCGTTAGGGGTCCCATATCATTACAATTGCAGGTGCCCCACACCATTACAGAGTCTTCACTAGCTTGAACAATCCCCTGCTGTCATGCAGAACCCATGGATTCATGAGGTTGTCTCCATTCCCTTACACGTCCGTCCACTGGATACAATTTGAAACGAGACTCCTCCGACCAAGTAACATTTTTAAAGTCATCAGTAGTTCAATGCCGATGCTGGTGGGCCTAGGCGAGGCGTGCAGTCGTCAAGGGTACATGAATTGGTCTTCGGCCCCAGAAGCCCATAGCGATGATATTTTGTTCAATGGTTCGCACGCTGACACTTGTTGATGCCCCGGCACTGAAATCTGCTGCAATATGCGGAGGGGTTGCACTTCTGTCACACTGAACGATTCTCTTCAGTCGTCGTTGGTCCCGTTCTTGCTGGATCTTTTTCGGCCTCAGCGGCGGAACATATTTGATGTTTTACCGATTCCAGGCATTCACGGTACGCTAGTGAAATGATCGTACTGGAAAATGCTCACTTCATCGCTACCTCGGAGATTCTGTGTCCCATCACTCGTGCGCCGACTATAACACCTCTTTCAGACTCATTTCAATTTTGATAACCTGCCACTGTGCCTGTCCAGCTAACCGCATGGACTAACCCGCTGCTTCCCGAGCGGGAAGTCGTGCCGGTCCCCAGCACGAATCCGGCCGGCGGATTAGTGTCGAGGTCCGCCATGCCGACCAGCCTGTGGATGTTATTTAAGGCGGTTTCTCATCTGGCTCGGCGAATGCGGGCTGGTTCCCCTTATACCGCTCCAGTTGCAATATGGCGGCGGTAGCTCTGCATATACAGTCTCCACGTACGCATACACCATAATTACTCTACCACGCAAACATTTGGGGCTACACTTGTCATGTGAGATGTTCCCAGGTGGGTCCGGTGGGGGACGAACCGCACAATACAGAGAAGTTGCAGCATTAGAAAATTGTAGCGAAATGCAGGACGATCTGCAGCGGATAGGCACTTGGTGCAGGGAGTGACAAGTGACCTTTAACATAGACAAATGTAATGTATTGCGAATACATAGAAAGAAGGATTCTTTATTGTATGATTATATGATAGCGGAACAAACACTGGTAGCGGTTACATCTGTAAAATATCTGGGAGTATGCGTGCGGAACGATTTGAAGTGGAATGATCATATAAAATTAATTGTTTGTAAGGCGGGTATCAGGTTGAGATTCATTGGGAGAGTTCAAAATGGTTCAAATGGCTCTGAGCACTATGGGACTTAACATCTGTGGTCATCAGTCCCCTAGAACTTAGAACTACTTAAACCTAACTAACCTAAGGACATCACACACATCCATGCCCGAGGCAGGATTCGAACCTGCGACCGTAGCAGTCGCGCGGTTCCGGACTCAGCGCCTAGAACCGCTAGACCACCGCGGCCGGCCATTGGGAGAGTCCTTAGAAAATGTAGTCCATCAACAAAGGAGGTGGATTACAAAACACTCGTTCGACCTATACTTGAGTATTGCTCATCAGTGTGGGATGCGTACCAGATCGGGTTGACGGAGGAGATAGAGAAGATCCAAAGAAGAGCGGCGAGTTTCGTCACAGGGTTATTTGGTAACCGTGATAGCGTTACGGAGATGTTTAACAAACTCAAGTGGCAGACTCTGCAAGAGAGGCGCTCTGCATCGCGGTGTAGCTTGTTCGCCAGGTTTCGAGAGGGTGCGTTTCTGGATGAGGTATCGAATATATTGCTTCCCCCTACTTATACCTCCCGAGGAGATCACGAATGTAAAATTAGAGAGATTAGAGCGTGCACGGAGGCTTTCAGACAGTCGTTTTTCCCGCGAACCATACGCGACTGGAACAGGAAATGGAGGTAATGACAGTGGCACGTAAAGTGCCCTCCGCCACACACCGTTGGGTGGCTTGCGGAGTATAAATGTAGATGTAGATGTAGAACCCTGGTTTCGGTGTGCGGCGGCCGTGGGGTGGGTGGACTGCTGTGGACTGTTGTGGGGTTGTGAACCACGCTACGGCGGAACGAAGCCTTTCCGTTGTTTCTAGGTTCCAGTTCAATACACACACACACACACACACACACATACGCACTTTCAACCGTGCACGCTCTTGTTCATGCCATTTATTGTTTATCATCTTCTATTACGGCACTGCCGCCTCATTTTCTTATTCCATTTACTGGCGTCACTAACTTCCTGCCTTACTTGCCCGTGAGCGGCAGCAGCAGCACGTATCGCTAAGTGCACTGTCGTACCATATCTGGGAGCGACCGATAGTGTTTCCGGGTCGTCATGTGTGTGGCAGTCAGTTGGAGACGGACCAGCAGTCAGTCGGGACGCATCAGCAGTGAAGTCGGGTGAGGCGCTGACAACCAGTGCTCGCCGACCGCTGGCGACACACATGAACTGTCTGACGGAGGGAGATTGGAGTGGGACGACCGTTACTTTGTCGTTCAGTTGGTCGTCTCATCAGCCGACGTATATTTGGTCCCTTCACTGTTTCCGGGCCTGGGCAGTCGGTCGGTTGGTGTGGAGCAGCAAGGAAGTCTCAGTCGCGCGTACCTTGGCCAGAGCCGCTGGCGGTGTGCACGCTCGGTTAGAGTGTGTGGTGCTGCTTGCGAGTGTTACGAAGTTCGTCGCCCACCGATCTTGGACACGAAAGTTGACCTACTATCGAGCCTCAACTGTTTACATTTCTTCGTTTGATCCTGGTTGTCGCTTTTGGGACATTCCAGTGAACAACAACGTGTGTGTATTCACGTCGGCTAAGATTCCAGTCGCCTTCCTGTAGAGTTTAACTTAATTTATTCCGTGTTATTGAAGTTGCCCAGCGGTATCTTCTGCCTTGTGGCCGTTGACGTTCCGGTTACCTGCCCTGGTCGTTTTCGGCAGTGTATTTTCCTCGTCGTGTTGTTGCTGTCCAGCGCGGCGTGTAGTTCAACAGCTGAAGTGTTGTTATTCATTGTGGGCGCCAATATTCTGTGTGTCATTGTATAGAAATCTTGTGGTCGTTTTGCTGGTTGTGTGGATACTTTGTTGCTTCTTACTTGGAGGTACGGTAGCTCCACGAAAGGGCGTTTCGTGGATATCTTCCCATTTTCCTGCGGTCCTGAATCTCGCCACGGTATTTTCGATACCAAGATCTCTGATCGCTTTGAGCAGGAGAACGGTGTCCCTCAAGGTAGTGTTTTAAGTCTGACTGCCTTTGCCATAGCTATTAAAAGAATTACACCATTAGTTAAAAGTCCTCTCTAGTGTTCCTTGTTCCCCGATGATTTCTCTGTCTTTTGTCCCTCTTCAAGTCTTGCAGCGACAACACGTCACTTGCAATTAACTCTTCGACGGTTGGATGAATGGGCGGAAAAGAGGTCCATTGATTATTCAACTGAGAAGTCTGTGAGAGTTCTTTTTAGCTGTTGCTGTTTTAAATTTTCCTGGTTTGAGGATGAGGGCCAGTGTTCTTAGTTTTAAAAACACTGTGAAAATTCTGAGCCTGACGTTTGCCTCGAAACTTACGTGGTCTCAACACGTTAAGGACCTGAAAAGACGGTCCCTCTCTAAGCTCTGTGTATTTTAAAATGTGTTAGCCACAATTCATGTGAGGCAGACACGACTTCTCCGCTCCAGTCTTACAGAGCCTTTATGCGACCGCGGCTTGATTATATGTGCACGGTGTATGGGTCGGCTAGACCATCTTACTTAACCCTGCTGTTCTGTTCACTTTTACTTGACATATATACTGTTCGGGTCAATATGACCCGACATATCAAAATGCTTTAGAAACATAAATTTTGGTACAGTTTTAGCTATCGACATTGTTGTTCTATTCCAGTACCTTGTTAGTAATAATAATAATAATAATAATAATAATAATAATGGTAATAATAATAATAATAACAATGCATACAACTTTATTGAGGGATATTTTTCATTTAAATATGCACATAAATTTGAAACAACAGACAGTTTCCATTACAGGCATTCAACTTAGAAAGCACTACAGTTTTTCCATACTTCTATTCTTATTGTTGACAGTTTAGACGTAAGTATTGACATTTTCTAACAACAGACAGTTGTCATTACAGATATTCATCTTAGAGCACACTACAGTACAGAACACACTACAGTTTTTTTATTACATTCCAACATAGAAAGCACTACAACTTTAGAATCCTCTCTTCTTACTGATTGTAGTTTAGGCACAAGTATTCACATAAATTTGAAACAACAGAATTTTCAATACAATCATCTTATAAAATACTACAGTTCTTTTCTTACTGCTTGCACTGTGGACACAAGTAGGTTACATGTTTCTTGCAAATATGTTTACTACATTTTCCACACACCATGTTTGTTTTATTGTCATTACTTGATGGACAGAACTTACAGCGTGCACGTTTTGTAGATTTTCTTGTTGTTACCGATTCTGACACACCACCCACATCATTCGGGTTTTGGATGCTTGTGACCATTCTCAAAGAATCTTCTGTTCTTGGGAAATGCGTTCTTGATGCAATATGTTCTTTTATCAGTGACTTTCCAAGTTCCTCCAAGAATATTCTCCTTCTAGTCAATTTGCTTGCATTCCAATTAGGGTCAACCGAAATCCACAAAACGTATGCATTATAAGCAGAAACATCAAGAATATTGTAGAAAACTATCATTGGCCACCTATTACTTTTTCGTTTGCATGTATATGTACCTAATAACTGATCAAGCGTGTCTACAGCACCTTTGGTTGAATTATAGTCCAAAATCATTTTTGGCTTCTTATCAGCCCTGTCACTGATTTCCGCATCATGGTGGAGAGTGCTCATAAGTACAACATTCTTGTGTCTCTTAGGAATATAATTAACCACAGTAGTGTCATTTGTGAAGTAAAATGAAGAGCTGTGTACCTCCTTGTTGGTCATTTTGTGTGGAAGCTCCGGCTTATTTTTCCGTATAGTTCCCAACATAGTCAATTTCCTTTTCAGAAGCAGCTGCCCCAAATTGTACGACGTAAAAAAGTTGTCACACGTGATATTCTGACCACGTAACTCAGAAGTGAGATCAGATACCACCCTCATTCCCTGATTTCTTTCTGGTGCCGCTCCACTCACCTTTCCTGTATAAATTTGGGCTTTCAGTACGTATGAAGTTTTGCTGTCACACATGGTCCATATTTTGATCCCATATTTTGCCGGTTTACTTGGGATATACTGCTTGAATGGACAGCGACCTCTAAATGCTACTAACTGCTCGTCAACAGTAACATTTTCTCCTGGATTATACAGTTGAGGAAGGACCTCTACCCACTTCTCCCAAATACTACGAATTGCGGCAAGTTTGTCAGTACGTCGTCTTTCCTCTCTAGTAGATTTCTTGTCAAATCGCAGGACACGTGATATCTTACAGAATGTTTCATGAGACATGGTTGCTCGAAATATGTTTCGCCCAGTATCTTTATCCCACAAACTTTTTGTAGACTCCCCATGAGATCGATATACACCCGCTAGGAGTAAGAGTCCTAAGTATGCATGGAAAACAGAACCATCAATATCTGTCCACTGTTCACCATAAACTCGCTGCCCTTCAATATTTGTCATCTCTATTATTTCATTTTGAAGCGCTGTGTGAAATACTGCTTCAAATGAACATTTTACATCAGATATTCTGCTGACTGCATACCTGGTAACTCCTGGGGTACTCTTGATGATGTTCGAAGCTGGTAGGCGACCATGTTGTGCTGGTGGATGCAACTGCCATTCTATATTCCCATTTTTAGAAAGAAAAGTCTCTACACTATTTTGTATGGGCTGTGGACTGTCGTAACTGTCATCGGAACACTCGCTTTCAGATGCATTGCTGATGTGATCTTCAAACTCAGAAAGTGATCCTTCATCTGGTGAGGCATTTACTATTTCTTCCAACTCACGATCATTCAATGGTCTCATCGCCATGGTGTCACAAGTCAAACTGGGCAGAAACAAAGCATTCCAATTATTGAGAACTGCCAATTATTATTTCCTGGGGAAAGCAACAAACAAGCCCATTGTTGTGAACGCATGGAGCTTTAGGTGATTGTTGAGAGTAAGTTGGAATGATGCAGTCACTATTCCCACACAACACAACAAAAATAATTTTCGCCATTTCCAGATTTTAGAAATAAATACGAGTTACACTAAACATATTTGTGTCGGGTCATTATGACCCGAACATTACATATGCAACTATTACAGTTGAAGCCCAAACTTCTTAAACTTTTTTAAAACCTTTTAAAACACATGCTGCTCATCCATTTTCAGACAAAGTCACAAAGTTTCATAAATATATATTGGTATTTACATAATGTAAAATAACGTTCATATTCGTTTCGGGTCATATAGACCCGAACAGAACAGCAGGGTTAAAGGTCTTGGACGCGGTACCCCATTAAGGGATTCAGCTGGCCTCTGCACTGAGGCCGTTCAGCCTTCGCTTTACATGTGATGACTGCTCATTGTGCGCAAGTCACACAAAACACTTTCCATGCCACACATGCCTGCATAACATACCGTTGCCTTTCCTCCAATGGGAAGGCCCTGTAGAATCAGCACGAAGGATCGACTTTTAGAGCCTACAGGGGAATGGCAAACTTATCCAAATCGCCAGTGAGCTCTATCTTCTATATACTTTGTTGCTCCTTATTTGGGGGTACAGCAGCTCCACGAAAGGGCGTTTCGTGGATATCTTCCCATTTTTGTCCGGTCCTGAATCTTACCACGTTAAAACCCGTCCGGTTTTAACGTTTTACATCCAGGTTGGTGCAGATTTCCACATTGTCATTTTAGGGAGTCATCACGTTTTGACAGTGATATACACTGATGGCTAAACAGGAGTACTGCCTTGGCTGTCCCTTGTGGTCCCCAGTTGTGTCAACAGGTTTCGGCTTTCCCACGCCTCTACACACAGGGCCATTCCCCTGCAGGCTGTCGTTTCCGTGTTACGTCAGAGATCCATCCGGTTGTGGGAGGAGGAATGGTTGTAGTGCGAACAAAGAGCTGCAGTTGGTGAAGTCACGCATCCGGCCGTGGTGTTCCTTCTGTCGGTTGCTCAGACGGAATGAGGTCAACCTTACACGCCTCCAAATCTGACACTGTTCCCTTACACGTGGCTTCTTACTCTGGCGAGAGGAAACCATACCCCACCCCTTGCGCCCCCTATTCACCCTCCCGTAATGCCTGTGGCGTGCAAATCATTGTACTCCATATTTTAACTGAAGTGCATTCTCTACCATTATGTGAGATTGGAAATAAAGTTTGATGGGGATACCCCCTCTGACGATGAGGCGAGGGTAGTCAATGTTTTAAGGTTTTGTGAGGTGTCCGGACTGTGGCCTCAGCATTTAGGATGAAGCTTTTAATCTGCAGTAAAATGAATGGTTCATACTTTTTCTTCCAACTGCGATGTTGTTTTAACTCGTTCTACCGATTTCTCCTGTTTTAGTCTAAGTTTTAATCTTATCGTAATGCTTTCTCTTTGTGATTCGATGTTGATGCACTTTGTTACTTTAAATTTCATTTACTGTTTTCTACTCCTTTTTAGTGTATTTTGTTGCCTCACGTCTGTTAGTATTTCGTCCTGTCACTAAAGACCTTGCTGACATGTTGAGAGGCGGCATGAGCCCCCTCTCATATTTCTATCTTACTCTGAGTAATTCGATTTTCCTCTCTAATTGCATGCGGTGAAAAGTCGCTATTCCTTCACACGCGGACTTCCCACGCAGCGTCTCTCGTCACCCGGGTGGTCCGGTGACAGGTGGGTTCTGCTACTGTTTCTTGAGAGGGTTAAGTCGACGGGTGTGAGGGAGTCGAGCGGATGCTTTCCAGATGCTGACATTGTCATAACAGCGGCGGCGACACGCCCACAGGGGCCTGACGGAGCGGCTGGGCTAGAGATTCCGTTACTTCGCAGAAACTTAGTGAAAACAGTTTCTGGCGGGCTACCAGTGAGGCGTGGGAATAACTTGTGTTCCCAGGCAGTCTTGGCGGGCAAATTCCCGTGTTTTCTGCAAAATCATAACTTTGATTGGCTTGCTCAGGGGATAGCTCCGTGACGTAGCAAAATCGGCGCAGAAATCGGCGCCAAGTATCACCATTGGTGGAATAGTACTGCGTCGGCAATAGAGGGGAATTTTCCGCCGGTTTTCGAGTTGCTGATTGGAACATTTAATCACGACCACTGTCGTGGGGGTGGGAATGTTCTGTGTTCGGCTTGTACAGCTGCTGTTGAGAGGGTCGGCTCTCCTCTTTCGGTCGGAGTAGGTTACAAGACTGAGCTCTCGCTGCTCTGGACAGCCTGCCTTCCGTTGGCTGTCTAATATACTTTCATTTAACTGTAACTGTTTGACGAAGTTGCTGAAGTTTCGATGTCAACATAACTTTCTGAGTGCAGTTGGCAATTGAGTGTTCTGCATACAAGCAGCCTATGTTGTCCGTCTTGAGCAGTTTTGGCTAAAGTTGACTGTTTTGGAGTTACTATTTGACTTCTCTTGTTAAAATCACTCACTGTACCGTCAGTGATTGTGTAGCAAGCCTTCTTCGTCTCCCTCAGAGGCGTATTCGTGTTGCTAGGAAGTCTTTAGTCTGGAACAACCAGACCAAGAGAATTTGTTTCTGGCTATACTCGCGACATTATCATCACCACGACGGGACGTCGAAGCAACCAGCCATCGCCTCCGGTATCCCAGATCATGTCCTTGCAGTTAAGAAGACAGCTTGGTAATGTACGTCCACAACACCGGCAAATCAGGGAATTTTGCTAGGTGATAATCAGGGCTCAGCAGAGTGCGCCTGTTCGTCTTTTCTTTGTTCTGTCTTGGGTGTTCATTGTTTATCACTACTGTAGCAGCAATTAATATTGGGTTGGGTGGGAGTTTCTCTTAAGATTTGAGATGCAAGGAATTGGCTCCACATACCACTTGGTCATAAATGTCACAATCTAGTTTATGGACAACTTCACCTTCACATCATTTATTTGAGTATCCAGATTTGATGTACTGTAAATGTTTCATGTGTTTTGTTCATTATTTTGAGTTTAGTCATAATAAATCAAATTGTTATTTTGGACAGAACTTCCATTCTGTTAATCGGTAGAGCAACCCTTTCATTTCTCACTACATTAATGAAACTTACCTTTATCTAATTAATTTCTACCCAGTTAAATTATTGCAGGTGCCAAACTCTTTTCTACTCTACTTGCAGGGTCGATTACTGTCCGTTCACGTTTCTTCTTAATCCATGTGCAACAGCAATAGGGGGGCTTAGAACATCATTTCCATATGAAGATTCGAGAAGAATTTAGTGCGAAATACGCTGCTAGCCCCGGCACCTCGCAATGTGCTCAGACCATCCTATCCATCCAACCCATCGTCCTTGCGAGTAGATACATGAAAGCAGATACTGGAATTTCGCTCGACCTGATTTGCACGTCACTGAAATGCGCTAGGACGTCTCCGTATGTAAATGTCCAACTTGACTGACTGCCATCTGGGGGGACACAGGTTCGATTTCCGGTACTACCAGGAATTTTTCCTTGCTAGGAAGAGTGGAACGGGGTGGGCTCAGCCACGTAATATTAACTGAGGAATTGCTTGAAACAGAAATAGCAGCGATAGGTCTACTGCGAGAGCGCTGGATTGATACCATGTCCCTCCATGCTACATCTCAATATCTCGATTATGCCATTGGCTGAGGACGACACGGCTGTCGGTCGGGCCCGGTTTGAGCATCTGTGGCCAGAGCGATGGTGCCTTCCTTCCCTTTCTTTCATGTGCTGGCTTTCCCGCCAAGTATCGTCACTGTTTATTTCATCTCTTAGTCAATAAATTTAGTGATAACTTGGAGCACTTGCACTAAGAGATGACAATGGTATCGCCTTGAACTGGATCGTGGCTGTAGCTAACCATGTATCCGGTTTAGTTTCTGTACTGGTCTACAGAATAATTTTCTGAAGGATAGGTACTGAAATACTTTAAGTTTTAAGTGTCCTTTATAATGCGATATATCTTGTCAAATCTTCGCAATTGGTTCTTTCTCCGTCGACTGACAACATGCTTCCCGTTTCTGGTGCTAAGGAAATACTACCTTGTAGCGCATAATTTCTAAGGCGTGCTTTGAAAAACTGGAGGCGCTCTATGATCTTTAATGTGCCAGCGTGATAGTTGCGACTGTAATGTAACTTCGAGGAACGTACGACTTTAGAATGACGTATCTTTCAAATTGAACATAAGATACGTAAACCTTAGTAATTAAGTATTAATTATTACTAGTTAATTATGTATTACTGCGTTGCGTATTTAGAACATCTAGTAAACTCTCTAGGTTGTACATGTACTGGCGTCCCATAAATTTTGGAACTGGTCATGTCAGTAGTTCATTTAATATATTTATCGAAGAAATTACGGTCTGTCAAACCGTAGGTCTTTTTGCAAGAAGCAAGGGAGCCACAGCAAGCTGATAGGTCCTAGAATAAAATTTCTCGGTAGACTGGAGACAGGGTAATGGAGCCAGGACTGCGACACCACTGTCCCTGGTGCGGCGTAGAAATCTGCATAGCGATGTCCTGCCATTTTACAGAGTAGTCTTTCGTTGGTAACTAACAGTAAGGGTAGACTGATGTAGGGAGCAAAGAGAAGTGTGTATGTGGGGGAGGGGGGAGGGGGAGTCACTTCGTGGTACATTGAGAGCAGTAGGCTATACGCCAGTGACAGGCAGCTGTTCGTTGTCATTTCTGCTCCGCATCCAGTCACTCACTCGCTAGCACGATGAAACAGCAACGACGCGTGAATCGCATCTCCACGTAATAGCAGAAGTTTGTATCCTATCGTGACGCATAGTACACCGTCTATGCTCGTGATAGGACCGCTTTGAGAAAGTGAATTGAACTGTTAGTTGCTCTGAAGCGTTCTTACCCCTTTAAAATTGATCATATGTGTGTGTTAAAGGTGTTTCCCTAAACTTTATTTCAAATCAAGCACCTTTTTCTCAGGGCTAGGTGCTAATAATCTGTGTATTGCTCATGGTGCTCGTTTCAAATTTCCTCGACAAATATTGTTTGTATGTTTCGTAGCAAGAGATCCCTTGGTCACCAAGATAATTAAAGTGACCCTATCTGCAGGACCAGTAACCATGACCCGCAAGCAACTAGAAATAGCTGCAAGATTTGAGACTATAAATCAAAGTGACATGTGACGATATTGAAAGTTTTGTGCTTGAACTTGCATCGTGGATTGAAGATGCTTGCATGTTAAAATCTACCTGACTTCAACTAGAATTTATCTAAATGCACGGATCTAATTTCTTGGTAAAGACTAAACTAAGTTTGATATAATGCCCGGAAACTGAGCTCTTTTAGGCTTAATCTGCGAGTGTGCGCTAGCGATATTCTACGTGCACCTGTCCCGCTGAAAGGAAATGCATTTTTTTATTATTATTATGGGACTTAACAGCTGAGGTCATCAGTCCCCTAATCTTAGAACTACTTAAACCTAACTAACCTACGTACATCACACATAGCCATGCCCGAGGCAGGATTAGAACCTGCGACCGTAGCAGCCGATTGGATCCGGACTGAAACGCCTGGAACCGCTCGGCCACAACGGCCGGCCGGAATGCATTTGCGTTGCTGCTTGCGGCATGCTTAGCATTAGCATCTGAAAACGTGTGTAATTACCATGGAAGGAAAGATGCGGCATATTATTGGCTAGGGTTAGAGAAACTGTTAAGAAATGTTGTGTAAATAACTATATTATAAGCAAAGTTATTAAATACAAAGGAGCTTCCAGTTACTTATATTAATACAGCGGTTTTAAAAATGTGTCGCTTCTTTCTGCAGGAGGTGGTATTGGTGGAAATTACGAGGAAATTTTCTATTATGTTCGGAAATAAATACGTTTGGAGACATGAGTCGGTTTACTGGAAAAATTCGGAAATTTGGGTGTGGCGTTTGCTGTGTTATTCGGTGGTTTGGTATTTAACTAATTTGTAAATGGAAATGATAATCTTATTTTATTACATTGAGTAATTACTAAATAATTTTTCTCCCGGCTAAAGATTTGATCCAGTTGCTAAAGAACTCCAAGTAAGCATCGTGTTAAAGTGTTGTCTGTAAGTTGTGTAAGTGTCACTAAATCACAGTTTATACAACAGATTCTATACAACTATTGAATAAGATGGAAGCAGTTATCTTCAGCAAAATGATCATTAAAACCACCAAATATCAGCCGCGCACAACACTGACGTATGTTACCCGAAACAATATTCTTCGCAACTCGTGCGTAATTAGTTTCGGCTCCATACATCTGCTAGAAAGTTTCTTATAAGGATCGTGCTATGAGCACTGTTTTTAAACAACCAATCTGATTCGAATCATTTTCATTAAAATGAGTTAGGGACCACCGGTGCACATTTATTTTTACACATTTGTATTACCTTCGGCATTTATTCTGCAGAGTTGCGTAATTTAAATTTGAATTTGCCGCTGAGATAATTGTTAACATGGCAGCAGACAATTGATAGAGACTTTCTATTGTTAGAGTAAATAAGTAAATATTTAAAGTGTTTATTAAACGCTATAAAATCTACTTTCGTATTGTGCACTATTTAGACTTTGTCAAGCAAAAATTTGATTTGTTTCTAAGGAAAACACAGACAAAAACGCGATACAAATCGCTATCATCAATGGCTGCGCGCCTTGCAGCGGAAAGAAATAATTAACACAGATAATGTTTACTGAGAGAGGAATTAAAGTCACAAATAATTATTCACTCATATTTATAATATAATGAACTCTATTTTCAAGTAATAATTAACAAACAATTACAATTTCTTAACAGACCTCAGTTTGATATGCGTCCGCAGCCTACAAAAGCCAACCAAAATAAGGTAAAAGCAAAGGAAGACAAACGCAGATCATAAAAGGAATTTACAATTATCATTGTCTTTGTATGATACACATCGATATGTCCAATTACATCATAGAATATTATATAAATAATTAATATTTATCATCGTATTCATTGTTTTTCCATACGTCGAATAGATAATGTTTATAACTGTTAGAGGCATAATTTCCTCTCGTCGCACTGTAGCCAAAAATTTATCACGTGGATGTTATGTGGGATAGGGGCTATGGGACCAAACTGCTGAGGTCATCGGTGCCTAGACTTACGCACTACTTAATCTAACTTAAAGTAACTCACGCTAGGGACAACACATACACCCAGGCCCGAGGAAGGAGTCGAACCTCCGATGGGGGAAGCCGCGAGAACTGTGACAAGACGCCCCTGACCGCCCGGCTACCCCGCGTGGCCCGATTTACTGTTTGACACGGAATGTGTAGTAACTACGTACGAGGCAGTATCCAGAAGACATGGCGTAGTATATTACAATACTCACGCATAGACAGGTGTAAGTCCTTGAGCAATCATGGCGGTGGGGCATCATGATTTGTGCAGTATCAATTTATTGGTAGGAACTGTCGGTGATATAGGGCTACACGCCTTACCGATCACATTAATGAGTTCTATGTGTCACAAATTCCTGCGTGACGTACTACTGGAGAATCTTACCCTTGCGGAAAGATAACGACTGTTATTGATGCGTGATGGAGCACCACCCCTTTGTCTACGGATCATCCGACAGCATCTCACCACGACGTTTCCTGGGTATCGGTTTGACTGAACTAGGCCTCCCAGTTCACCGGACCTGGATCTATTGGGTTCTAGCTGCAGGCACGTTTAAAGCCATTGGGGTAGGCCCAAGTCAATTTACAATGTGTATGATTAATGTAGGTGACACAATCGGACTGGAGCGAGGTATATTTGAAAGACTGCTTGATTCACTGCGAAAAAGGGCTGTCAGTATTTTTGTAGTAACCACGTTGCCTGCAGTGTCTACTTCTACGTAATACACTGATGGAAATTAGCGAACAGTTGGCTCATAATTGAACAGGTCGCGAAATGAGTATGCTTTTGCACCGTGAGGAAACCGGTGACTTTTTACACTAGGAAATTACAAATGCCATTGTGCTGTTCCAAGAATATTTTATTAAAACAGATTACTCGTTTCTCTTTTGCAGCCATCACCAGATGTAAAACTTAGCAGCGACACGTAGGAACGTAGTCAGTCATCCACATAAGTGACGCTTCTACGCTACTAAATTTTTAGATCCAATGATGGCTACCATCCGAAATCGGCAGTCAGTTGTAATCAAATACTCTGTGACCAGGAAACTGGCTCATATAATCTAGCCTTGCGGGTTAGCCGCGTGGTCTCCGGCGCCTTGTCACGAAGCGCGCGGCTTCACCCGTCGGAGGTTTAATCCTCCCTCGGGCATGGGTGTGTGTTGTCTTCAGCGTAAATTAGTTTAAGTTAGATTAAGTAGTGTGTAAGCTAAGTGACCAATGACCTCTGCAGGTTGGTCCCATAAGATCTTACCACAAAGTTCCAACTTCTTATAATCTAGTCTCAATACAGGCATCTGAACATACGATTATGGGAAATTTTCTTCTAGTTTTGACCAGTGCAACCACCTGTAAGAATATGTGACAGATTCATTTAAACAGCATGTGTATGTATATGCGCCGAAAAGCTGAAGCTAAACGATGCGCTACCATTTGTTACTAATGTGCAAACCGCCGGTATCACACTTCAGTCGTAGTCATAAAATGCAGTGAGAGAACGACAATGTGGTCAAACTGTCGTTTAGTTTTTGATGACGATTAGCGCAGAAATTAACGGTAATTAAGGGAGATACTGGGCCTACGAAACATACTGGTTCCGCTATGCATTACCACTTGCTTGCCATGAACCATGAACCAACTTGAATAAATAACTGCGTGTTTGTTTCGGTAGAAATGTAAACGTTTGCATCCTTCTATTAAACGAGAAGTATCTTGAAGTTCATTTGCACGTATACAATGAATAAGAAAGGTTTTAGTACCAAATACACAGCTCGCAGAATGACCTAACTAATACATTCGGAAAAGTTCATGTCTCTGCCGTGGCCACCAAAAGAGCCCGCAGAGTATTGACTGCTTACGGATGTCGCTTCTCTTCAGATCACCAAAGTTAAGCAAAGTCGGGTGTGGTTAGTACTTGGATGGGTAACAGTGAGGTACGCAAGGTACTCTTAAGTGCTTTCCCTTCGCATTTATGCAAAGGGAAAGGGAGGGAAGGGTGTAAAATCTTTGATCACCAGTCTTTGAGCCAAAGTCTGGATTAAATTCCAAACGTCTCTGCGAGGTTATCAGCGCCCGTACAAATTCCCAACCGTTGCTCAGTCCAATCTCGCCACTTTCATGAATAATGATGAAATGACGAGGACAAGACAAACGCTCAGTCATCTCGAGGCAGGTGAAAATCCCTGACCCCGCCGGGAATCGAACCCGGCGTTCCGTGCTCGGGAAGCGAGAACGCGACGGCGAAACCACGAGCTGAAGTAGTTAGGCGAGTGGACCGAAACATGGAAACGCCAAAAACACAACACATTACCATGCCTAATACGATATAGGAAATATGTTGTCATTCAAAGGAACTGTCCAAATGTGTGTGAATTCCTAAGGGACCAAACTGCTGAGGTCATTGGTCCCTAAACTTATACGAGGTGTGGCTAGAAAAAAACCGGACTAGTACTGGTGAAACAATAAAACGAATGCAATAAGGCTTAAAGTCGCGTGGCCAGTCACGTGACTCTCGCTCCGCCTACTGATCGAGTTTCATCTGCCTCCTGCACTCAGTCTGCCAGTGGCGTCTGTTTTAAGTAGTTGACGTTTTGTCTGTGCGTCGGAAAATGTTGAGTGTACAGAAAGAACAGCGTGTTAACATCAAATTTTGTTTCAAACTAGGAAAATCTGCAAGTGAAACGCTTGTAATATTACAACAAGTGTACGGCGATGATTGTTTATCGCGAACACAAGTGTTTGAGTGGTTTAAACGATTTAAAGATGGCCGCGAAGACACCAGTGATGACACTCGCACTGGCAGACCATTGTCAGCAAAAACTGATACAAACATTGAAAAAATCGGTAAACTTGTTCGACAAGATCGCCATTTAACAATCAGAGCAGTGTCTGAGTTAACAGGAGTTGACAAGGAAAGCGTTAGGCAGATTCTTCATGAAAGTTTCAACATGAACAAAGTGTGTTCAAAAATGGTTCCAAAGTGTCTCACAATTGAACAGAAGGAACGCCGAAGAATGATTTGTTCTGACATCCTGGAAAACATTGAAAGTGAAAAAACATCCCACCTTCTTACCTTTTACTTACGATCCCGAAACTAAACGCCAATCGATGCATTGGAAAACTCCTGGTTCTCCACGACAAAAAAAAGCACGAATGTCAAAATCGAATTCAAGGCAATGATGAATGTTTTTTTGACATCAAAGGGATTGTGCACATTGATTGGGTACCAGAGCGACAAACAGTGAATCAGCATTACTACATTAGCGTCCTGGCTACCCTACGTGAGCGAATACGGAGAAAACGGAACGATTTGTGGAGAAAAAAGTCATGGATCCTTCACCAAGACAATGCCCCAGCTCACAGTGCGTTGTCAGTGGAGACGTTTTTGGCAAAACACAACATTCCCATCTTAGATCATCCACCCTACTCACCTGATTTGGCCCCCTGTGACTCTTTTCTTTTCCCTAAAGTCAAGTCAGCTTTGAAAGGAACTAGATTTGAGACTGTTGAAGCAGTAAAAGAAAAAGCGACGGAAGTAATATATGGACTTACCGAAAATGATCTGCAGCATTGCTATGAACACGGGAAAATTCGTATGGAGCGGTGTAGAGACCGAGGAGGAGAGTACATTGAAGGAGATAACATGAAATTGTAAATAATTGTAAATAAATGTTTTTTCCAGCATCAGTCCGGTTTTTTTCTAGCCGCACCTCGTACACTACTTAAACTAACTTATGCTAAGAACAACACTCACAACCATGCACGAGGGAGGACTCGAACCTCCGGTGGCAGGGGCCGCGCAACCCGGACATGTCGCCTCAAACCGCACGGCCACTCCGTGCGAATTGCTTGCAGTCGTCTCGGAGTGGATAAATGCAGGTCCTGCGTAGTTTTCAAGGGAATCTTATACCACTCTTCCTACAAAACAGTAGCAAGTTGAGGCAACAATTGTGGAGGTTTATAGCGATCCTGAGCCCTCCCCTGCAAAGTAGATGATAAAGGCTCAACGATATTGAGACTTCGTAACAGTCATGGCCAGGGGAAGTGCAAAAGTTTATTCTCGTGCTCACAAAACTGATTCCGGACAATGCGATCTGTGTGAACAGGGGCCCTATCGCTTTGGAACAGGGCATCACCATTGGGGTAAAAACATTGTACCATGAGATGGACCTGATCAGCCGAAATGGTTACATAAAATCCTGGCACTAATGGGATCTCGCAGAGGAAACGAGGTTACTGCAGACCAAGAGATATCAATACTGAATCACCATCATCCTTCTCGCAAGAAGTAAACTCGGCCAGAAGTTGGAAACACTAAACAACAAGGTTCATCCGATCAAACGGCTTTCTTGCGTGGCACATAAGCGCACGTTTTATATCTTCGACACCACGTTTTCCCGTTACGGACATTGGTATCACTGATGAGTGGTAATTCTCAGCTTATGAAACTCTGTTCGTGTTGCTTTGTTGTTGACAGGGTTCTTTAGGGGGACATTCAGTTCTGCAGTGACTTTTACAGATGTCGTCCTCACACTTTTCGTCTCAATCCTTTTCAATGAACATCTGTCTCGATCACGAATTACGCACTTTCGTCCGAGTTGTGACTTAGCGGATGATGTGTTTTCTCTTTCCCTGTTTGCAATACAAATCTTCGATGTGGTGCTTCTCGAAACACTAAACACTGGGTGACCTTCATTATGGGAGCACCCTACCCTCCCTCCATCCAAAAGGAGCATCGACGATTTTCCCACGTTCCAAATAACGCAACACCGACATGAAGCGCTCACAACTACACAGTTATGTTCTGACCACAGCTGACACTTACAACGCGTTGAGGACTTTCCACCGGTGTCATTCGTAGTCAAATACAACAGCGCAGCCTGCGGGCTTGCCTAGCATCTGCATTTATATTCAAGCATGTATTTCTCGCTGTGTTTCCGTATTTACCCCTGTACGTTTATTGTTGTTGCTGTTGTTGTGGTCTTCAGTCCTGAGACTGGCTTGATGCAGCTCTCCATGCTACTCTATCCTGTGCAAGCTTCTTCATTTCCCAGTACCTACTGCAGTCTACATCCTTTTGAATCTGCTTAGTGTATTCATCTCTTGGTCTCCCTCTACGATTTTTACCCTCCACGCTGCCCTCCAATACTAAATTGGTGATCCCTTGATGCCTCAGAACATGTCCTACCAACCGATCCCTTCTACTAGTCAAGTTGTGCCACAAACTCCTCTTCTCCCCAATTCTATTCAATACCTCCTCATTAGTTATATGATCTATCCATGTAATCTTCAGCATTTTTCTGTAGCACCACATTTCGAAAGCTTCTATTCTCTTCTTGTCTAAACTATTCATCGTCCATGTTTCACTTCCATACATGGCAACACTCCATACAAATACTTTCAGAAACGACTTCCTGACACTTAAATCTATACTCGATGTTAACAAATTTCTCTTCTTCAGAAACACTTTCCTTGCCACTGCCAGTCTACATTTTATGTCCTCTCTACTTCGACCATCATCAGTTATTTTGCTCCCCAAATGGCAAAGCTCCTTATGTGTCCCATTTCCTAATTTAACTCCGTCAGCATCAACCGACTTAAATCGACTACATTCCATTATCCTAGTTTTGCTTTTGTTGATATTCATCTTCTGTCATCCTTTGAAGACACTGTCCATTTCGTTCAACTGCTCTTCCAAGTCCTTTCCGTCTCTGACAGAATTACAATGTCATCGGCGAACCTCAATGTTTTTTTTTCTTCTCCGCATTTTCCTTTTGTTTCCTTTAATGCTTGCTCAATTTACGGATTGAATAACATCGGGGATAGGCTATAACCCTGTCTCACTCCCTTCCCAACCATTGCTCCCCTTTCATGTACCTAGACTCTTATAACGGCTATCTGGTTTCTGTGCAAATTGTAAATAGCCTTTCGCTCCCTGTATTTGAAACAGAGTATTCTAGTGAACATTGTCAAAAGTTTTTTTCTCTAAGTCTACAAATGCTAGAAACGTAAGTTTGCCTTTCCTTAATCTGTCGTAGGGTCAGTATTGCCCCACGTGTTCCAATATTTCTACGGAATCCAAACTGACCTTCCCCGAGGTCGGCTTCTACCATTTTTTTCCATTCGTCTGTAAATAATTCACGTTAGTATTTTGCAGCTGTGACTTATTAAACTGATAGTTCGGTAATTTTCACATCTGTCAACACCTGCTTTCTTTGGGATTGGAATTATTATATTCTTCTTGAAGTCTGAGGGTATTTCGCCTGTCTCATACATCTTGACCACCAGATGGTAGAGTTTTGTCAGGGCTGGCTCTCCCCAGACTGTCAGTAGTTCCAATGGAATGTTGGCTACTCCCGGGGCCTTGTTTCGACTCAGGTCTTTCAGTGCTCTGTCAAACTCTTAACGCAGTATCATATCTACCATTTCATCGTCACCTACATCCTCTTCCATTTCCATAATATTGTCCTCAAGTACATCGCCCTTGTATAGACCCTCTATATACTTCTTCCACCTTTCTGCTTTCCCTTCTTTGCTTAGAACTGGGTTTCCGTCTGAGTTCTTGATATTCATACAAGTGGTTCTCTTTTTTCCAAAGGTCTCTTTAATTTTCCTGTAGGCAGTATCTGTCTTACCCCTCGTGAAATAAGCCTTACATCCTTACATTTATCCTCTAGCCATCCCTGCTTAACCATTTTGCGCTTCCTGTGGATCTCATTTTTGAGATGTTTGTATTCCTTTTTGCCTGCTTCATTTACTGCATTTTTATATTTTCTCCTTTCATGAATTAAATTCAATATTTCTTCTGTTACCCAAGGATTTCTACTAGTCCTCGTCTTTTTACCTACTTGATCCTCTGTTACCTTCACTACTTCATCCCTCAAAGCTACCCATTCTTCTTCTACTGTATTTCTTTCCCCCATTCCTGTTATTTGTTCCCTTACGCTCTCCCCGAAACTCTGTAAAACCTCTGGTTTAGTCAGTTTGTCCAGGTCCCATCTCCTTAAATTACCACCTTTTTGCAGTTTCTTCAGTTTTAATCTACAGTTCATAACCTATAGATTGTGGTCAGAGTCCACATCTGCCCCTGGAAATTTCTTACAATTTAAAACCTGGTTCCTAAATCTCTGTCTTACCATTATATAATCTATCTGAAACCTATCAGTATCTCCAGGTTTCTTCCATGTATACAATCTTCTTTATGATTCTTGAACCAAGTGTTAGCTATGATTAAGTTGTGCTCTGTGCAAAATTCTACCAGGCGGCTTCCTCTTTCATTTCTTACCCCCAATCCATATTCACCTACTACGTTTCCCTCTCTCCCTTTTCCTACTATCGAATTCCAGTCACCCATGACTATTAAATTTGCGTCTCCCTTCACCATGTGAATAATTTCTTTTATTTCATCATACATTTCTTCAATTTCTTCATCATCTGCAGAGCTAGTTGGCATATAAACTTGTACTACTGTAGTAGGCGTGGGCATCGTGTCTATCTTGGCCACAATAATGCGTTCACTATGCTGTTTGTAGTAGCTTACCCACATTACTATTTTTTATTCATTATTAAACCTACTCCTGCATTACCCCTATTTGACTTTGTATTTATAACCCTGTATTCGCCTGACCAAAAGTCTTGTTCCTCCCGCCACCGAACTTCATTAACTCTCACTATATCTAATTTTAACCTATCCATTTCCCTTTTTAAATTTTCTAACCTACCTGCCCGATTAAGTGATCTGACATTCCACGCTCCGATCCATAGAACGCCAGTATTCTTTCTCCTGATAACGACGTTTCCTTGAGTAGACCCCGCCCGGAGATCCGAATGGGGGGAATATTTTACCTCCAGAATATTTTACCCAAGAGGACGCCATCATCATTAACCATACAGTAAAGCTGCATGCCCGTCGGGAAAAATTACGGCTGTAGTTTCCCCTTGCTTTCAGCCGTTCGCAGTACCAGCACAGCAAGGCCGTTTTGGTTGGTGTTACAGGGCCTGATCAGTCAATCATCCAGACTGTTGCCCCTGCAACTACTGAAAAGGCTGCTGCCCTCTTCAGGAAACACGCGTTTGTCTGGCCTCTCAACAGATACCCCTCTGTTGTGGTTGCACCTACGGTACGGCTATCTGTACCGCTGAGGCACGCTAGCCTCCCCACCAATGGCGAGGTCCACGGTTCATGGGGGGGTATCGTTTATTAACGTACTTAAAACCACCTTTCATCATTAACAGAAGCAAAACATTCACTCATTTATATACCAACCCCTACCTGGAATGTTACAGTCTCTCTACTACACTGTAGACCGGACGTTCTGCAGTGCTGCTATTTGGAGAGCAGCGTTGTTGCTGTGGCCCAGATAGGAGCGTCGAGTCTGAAAGAGCGAACGGCCGCAAACGGTCCTCTGGTCGCCGTCGCGCTGCCCGACGAGCTGCTAGGTAAACAAACGAGTCCCCGCCACAACAATGGGTGTGGTAGGGCGGCGGTTGGTGGGGAGGGGGCGAGAAGGTAGCCAGCGGTGGCTGCGGCCGGGCGGAAGAAGACCGTGTGGTACGGGGCCTTGGGGAGAGGGGGGGGGGGGGGTGGCGGACGCGCCGTTTTCTGGCAGCAAACGCAGCGAGCAACGCAGCCTTCCACGGCACAGTCCCTTTTTTCCTTCCTCCGAGACCACAGCGCAAATATTTACCGTTTATTATTCGGACCCCCTGGGGTCGCAAAAGACGGCAGGATTTTCTTTTCCGTTTCTTTCTTTTCCTTGCCCACGTCTGAAATCGCTGTGAAGGGGACGTAAACAAAGGAAAAATAGCGCCAGCGAAGACGCAACTCGGCTGCCGCTGCGGCGCCGGGAGGCGACTGAACATTGCCACCAGTTTTCTGGCTTCTTTGCTTCCGTAACAAGGGAAAAGCCGCAAAGGTGGTGTTGCAAATGAGAATCTGTCTGTAAACAGCACAGAGGCTGATCGTATACTGTCATTTGAATACCTAACTACTAACTGCGTTATATGAAGGAAAAACTGGTGCACCAGATCGTTAAAAGTGCCCACTCATCCGCGGGAATCGTACAGGATGGAAGTCCTAGTTTTCATCTACTATGTCTGTATCCATTTTGCAAGCGTGTGATGAAGGGTACATCTAGTGTCATGGTTTCCTGACATACCGCTTTCGTTCGTGAGCAGTGCATGGTGTAAGGTGATCTGTATCCAGATTAAAGTTACTTATTAGTTGATGTCTGTCGCCGGCCTGAGTGGCCGAGCGGTTCTAGGCGCTACAGTCTGGAAACGCGCGACCGCTATGGTCGCAGGTTCGAATCCTGCCTCGGGCATGGATGTGTGTGATGTCCTTAGGTTAGTTAGGTTTAAGTAGCTATAAGTTCTAGGGGACTGATGACCTCAGAAGTTAAGTCCCATAGTGTTCAGAGCCATTTTTTTGACGTCTCTCAATTGCTCGGTTGTAGGCGATACATAAACACGGCGGGTCCCTTTACCAGTGCTGTTACTTAATGTGTAAATGTTTTAATGGTGGTCGCTGTGAGGGATGACGGGAACGTGAGATGCTCTGTCGATGGTCGATTTCAAGGGACCGATGAATGAACTGTGGAAGAGGACACCTTTCTTTAGCCCTAAATGTAAAACTCATGTCCTAGCCTAACCATAACATCTTGATGTGCAATACATCCGAGAATACGACTGTCAACATCTGTGGCAGGACTTCGAATCACGCCCACTTTGTTAACGGCGGTTAAACCTAGCACTGCCAAGGCATTTTCCGTAATGCGCATTACCAAGGGGGAGGTGCTTTATGTAAAAAAGAATGAACCTAATTGTCATGTATTATCTTAACAACATATCTTTTAGACAAGTACTGATGTGTAAGTTGACCCCAGAAACCGAAAATACACTACTGGGCATTAAAATTGCTACACCACGAAGATGACGTGCTACAGACGCGAAATTTAACAGACAGGAAGAAGATGTTGTGATATGCAAATGATTAGCTTTTCACGGCATTTACAAAAGGTTGGCACCAGTGGCGACCACTACGACGTGCTGACATGAGGAAAGTTTCCAACCTATTTCTCATACACAAACAGCAGTTGATCAGTGTTGCCTGGTGAAAAGTTGTTGTGATGCCTCGTGTAAGGAGGAGAAATGCCTACCATCACGTTTCCGGCTTTGATGAATTTCGGATTGTAGCCTATCGCTATTGCGGTTTATCGTATCGCGACATTGCTGCTCGCGCTGGTCGAGTTCCAATGACTGTTAGCAGAATATGGAATCGGTGGTTTCGGGAGGGTAATATGGAACGCCGTGCTGGATCCAAACGGCCTCGCATCTCAAACAGTCGAGATGACAGGCATCTTATCTGTACGGCTGTAACGGATCGTGCAGCCACGTCTCGATGCCTGAGTCAACAGATGGGAACGTTTGTAAGACAACAAACATCTGCACGAACAGTTCGACGACGTTTGCAGCAGCATGGACTATCATGTCGGAGACCATGGCTGCGGTTACCCTCGACGCTGCATCACAGACAGGAGCGCCTGTGATGGTGTACTCAACGACGAACCTGGGTTTACGAATGGCAATACGTCATTTTTCCGGATAAATCCAGGTTCTGTTTACAGCATCATGATGGTCGCATCCGTGTTTGGCAACATCGCGGTGAACGCACATAGGAAGCGTGTATTCGTCATCGCCATACTGGAGTATCACCCGCCGTGATAGTATCGGGTGCCATTGGTTACACGTCTCGGTCACCTCTTGTTCGCATTGACGGCACTTTGAACGGTGGACGTTACATTTCAGATGTATTACGACCCGTGGCACTACCCTTCATTCGATCCCTGCGAAAACCTACATTTCAGCAGAATAATGTACGACCGCATGATGCAGGTCCTGCACTGGCATTTCAGGATACAGAAAATGTTCGACTGCTGCCCTGGCCAGCACATTCTGCAGATCTCTCTCCAATTGAAAACGTCTTGTCTATGTTGGCCGAGCAACTGGCTCGGCACAATACGCCAGTCAGTACTCTTGATGAACTGTGGTATCGTGTTGCAGCTCCATGGGCAGCTGTACCTGTACACGCCATTAAATCTCTGTTTGACTCAATGCCCAGGCGTATGAAGGCCGTTATTACGGCCAGAGGTGTTTGTTCTAGGTATTGATTTTTCAAGATCTATGCATCCAAATTGCGTGAAAATGTAATCACTTGTCAGTTCTCGTATAATATGTTCGTCCAATGAATACCCGTTTATCATCTGCATGTCTTCTTGGTGTAGCAATTTTAATGGCCACTAGTGTAGTATCATAATTTCCTGACATTCCTCTTTCGTCCGTGAACAGCGCATGGTGTAAGGTGATCTGTACCCAGATTAAAATTGGTTGACGTCTCTCAGTTGCCGCTAGAGCGTCGCCACATCGGCTGTCGGCTACCGCTCGGTTGGAGGCGATACATAAACACGGCGGGTCACTTTACCAGTGCTGTTACTTAATGTGTAAATGTTGGAATGGCTGACGCCGTGAGGGATGACGGGAACGTGAGATGCTCTGTCGATGGCCGATTTTAAGTGATCGATGACTTAACTGTGAAAGACGACACGTTTTGTAACCCGAAATATAAAACTCATGTTCTAGCCTAACGGCAACATCTTGATGTGCAATACATCCGAGAATACGACTGTCAAAATCTACGGCAGGACTGCGAATCACGCTTACTTTGTTCGAGGCGATTAACCCCTAAACTGCTAAGGCATTTTCCGTAAAGCGCGTTACCAAGGGGAGGTATTTTATGTCAAAAAGAATGAAGCTAATTATCATGTATTATCTTAACAACATGTATTTCAGAGGAGTACTGATGTGTAAGTAGACCCCAGAACCTGAAAGTAACTTTTCAGATACTCTTAGCAATACAACGCGCTTTGAGTAACGTTTTCTACCTACTTCATGAGCACGATGAAAATATTTAAAAATGCAAATTTCTTTCATTGCTGTTGACTTTTATTGATTCCGATATGTCAGTAAGGCTCTGAGCCTCAAAGTACTGAACTTAACATTCACTGGGGAAAGTAAAATTGCCGGCCGCTGTGGCCGAGCAGTTCTAGGCGCTTCAGTCTGGAACCACGCGACCGTGTAAGTAGGCTGTTTAGGTTTTCTTATTGGTAACGCCACGTACCGCTCTGTATGAAAAATGACTGGCTGTGTTGTGAGCAGTCTGTGGCTAGTTTGCATTGTTTTCTGCCATTGTAGTGTTGGGCAGCTGGATGCGAACGGCGCGTAGCGTTGCGCAGTTGCAGGTGAGCCGCCAGCAGTGGTGGATGTGGGGAGAGAAATGGCAGAGTTTTGAAATTTGTAAGACTGGATGTCATGAACTGCTATGTACATTATGATTTTTCAACACTATTAAGGTAAATACATTGTTTGTTCTCTATTAAAATCTTTCATTTGCTAACTATGCCTATCAGTAGTTAGTGCCTTCCGTAGTTTGAATCTTTTATTTAGCTGGCAATAGTGGCGCTCGCTGTATTGCAGTAGTTCGAGTAACTAAGATTTTGTGAGATAAGAGATTTGTGAAACGTATAGGTTAATGTTAGTCAGGGCCACTCTTTTGTAGGAATTTTTGAAAGTCAGATTGCGTTGCGTTAAAAATATTGTGTGTCAGTTTAAGGACAGTCACGTACAATTGTTCAAAGGGGACGTTCCAACCGCTACGGTCGAAGGTTCGAATCCTGCCTCGGGCATGGATGTGTGTGATATCCTTAGGTTAGTTAGGTTTAAGTAGTTCTAAGTTCTAGCGGATTGATGACCACAAATGTTAAGTTCCATTGTGTTCAGAGCCATTTTTTGAAAGTAACATCTGCTACAGAGACTCAAATATTTGGGTCAAGTTTAACTGAAAAATTTAAAACATATATGGTACCTGGTACAAGAATTCACAAAAGGCAATAACTAGTTTTTTTTTCAAAGTTTCAAAAGATGAAGTAACAGACGTGATTACAATTTTTTCAAGAGGCGAGAGCATAAACTAATACTTCCCTTCCCTCCAGCCCCCACCCCTCTCCCACCCCCATTGTATTGCGAGGGTTAAAGCTAACCTCTACGATTAAACTCAAGACAGAAACATTTCAGTTCGTGCGTTAAAATCAAGTAGTAATTTTCGCTTTCATTGGTCACATGAAACTTCCCACAGACAGTCTACATGAGCTTACGCGTTACTAACCAATGACCAGTCCGGGTTAAATTACCTTGAAACCAACTTACTCAATAAAATAGTGATCAAAGTCTCGTTAATAAGATTTAGAAATAAAAGTTTCGAAGCATGTGATGAGATTCGAACCTGTGCCCTAATACGCGTAAGGAAGGTGTCTTGATCATTACAATACTTTTTTGTTTGGCTTTGTGCGTCACTTAGGAATCTTATGTAATGTATGCTACATGATAACATTTGTATATGTGACGCCGAATCGCGTCTTGTGCGAAAGGAACCAGTAGTGTTTTGTGTGAAAGCTGCGTATTTCGTTAGTATCATTGTGAGTGTATGTTATCATATCTGATCAGCCGCGAAATAAAAGGAGCAGGTGCAGGAAAATGGATCTAATATTCTAAACACATCAAGAAAGAAAGAAAGCTGGATAAGGATTTGTAAGTGAATTGAACAAAAACTGTATGAAAATAGTCTTCACGGATGACGTGCGGATTTCACAATTTTTCCTCAGAGCTACTGTTCGACATCTTCAGGCGGTTGAACCTTACTGGTGGCTAGGTACGACTGGCGGTATCCGCATGTCGACACTCTCTGTATAGAGCACGCTCGTGAAGAATGCGCAGGCTCGGAAATCACGCAGGCGCAATGATCAGCAAATGAGTCCTGATTCTTCTGGGGATGTGCGCTCTTGGAATTTTCACAGTAATCTCGTACGTGATACGTGAACGACTGCTCTTTTGTGTTGCCACTGGTATACAAGAAGCATCTCTATAAGGGCCTCGCTTTATTAAACGAATCCTTGATGGCATACACGGTTTTGTCTTTGGATGTTCTCTATCACCTTTTTAAAATCCTACATGTTAATGTTCCAGACTGTTGATCAATGCTCAGTCGAACAGCTGTCTCGTGAACAATTTCTTACCAGCATCAATTACACTTCCTTATAATTCGGCCGTAAATTCAGCTAAATACCTAGAAATTACAATTGCGAACAACTTAAATTGGAAGGAACACGTATAAAATGTGGGGAAGGGTAACCAAAGACTGCATTTTATTGGCAGGACACTTAGAAAATGTAACAGATTTATTGCACTACGCTTGTCCATCCTCTTTTAGAATACTGCTGCGCGGTGTGGGATCCTTACCAGATAGGATTGACGGAGTACATCGAAAAAGTTCAAAGAAGGGCAGCACGATTTGTATTATCGCGAAATAGGGGAGAGAGGGTCACTGAAATTGTACAGGATTTGGAATGGACATAATTAAAACAAAGGCGCTTTCGTTGCGGAGGAATCTTCTCACGAAATTCCAATCACTAACTTTCTCCTCCGAATGTGAAAATATTTTGTTGGCGCTGACCTAAATAGGAAGAAACGATCAACATGATAAAACAAGGGAAATCAGAGCTCGTAAGGAGATGTAGGTGTCGGTTCTTTCCGCGCGCTAAACGATATTGGAATAAGAGAGAATTTGCGAAGGTAGTTCGATGAACCCATTACCAGGCACTTAAATCATCATCATCATCATCATTTAAGACTGATTATGCCTTTCAGCGTTCAGGCACTTAAATGTGATTTTCAAATCACCATGTAGATGTAGATGTTGATGAATAACTGTCACCTACTTTACCTACAATTGTTTTATTTGATTGTCTTACTTAAGGTCGCTCTCAACTGATATCCATGGATGTGCTGTAGTTGCCTGTCTCGCAATTTATCGCAGACAATTTAATGGAGCAGTTGTTCATCTGTCCACTTATCTATACGCAGTACGTTACATTTACTTACGTTCCAGGGCCAACTTCCAGATTTTAAACCAAGAGATGAATCTCTGCACGGTTTACAGAATTTCGCTAGAGTTTTCTCAACACGCAACTTCTTCATCCCCGAGAGGTCCGTATATTACGAGAGCCCACGCCTAAAACCACGTCTAATCATTTTACAGCATATATCGCATAAAATAAAAAATAGGAGATCCTGAACCCTACTACGTGAGCAGTAACTGTCAAAAGCGTCACAGTTACAGAGGAATCAATTTCAGCAACGTAGAAAAGGACATGATACATCTGATATTAAAATAGATTATGTCATTTTATACGAAAATGTTTATTTATAGGCATTTTGTGCATAGCGTTTGGCGTGAGTGCATTTTCGAAAATGTCAATAAATTTTAGCCGCCCAGTTCAGATTTGTGAAACCTGAGGAATGGATCCCAGAAATACCAAAATACTGTTCTGAAACGTTTTAGACGTCACCTATTCCTCCGGTTTTTACATGTTACGCTTTTGTCTGTCCTTTTACTACGCTGTTTTAACTGTTGTAACGACACTCTCTTAGATTGTCCATAGACGACGACCAGAACCGCATAAAATCGTTGCATTAGATGATCCTGGACACGACTAGGTGAACATTTTATCGCAAGGAAAATTTCCACAGAGTGTGGAAAATATACTGCTGATACCGTGATATACTGAACGACTTAGAGAATTCACATCCTGATTATACAACGAAAATAGTTGCAATGTTTTTACAAAAAGTATATAAAATTAAAGGTGAACATTCCTCCACAACTCTAAAACTGGATTTATCTAATCATAATGCCTGAAAGCCACCGCCGTTAAAGCAGAATTGGAACACCTTTTATTGAGGGCAAAACATATTGCACAAATACCTAGCTCAGTTGGCATCCCTTCGCTCCCAGCTTCAGGCAGTGTTGGCTTCAGGCACACAGCTTGAGGCTGTTGCCAATTGGCATCACTGTGGGGGTTCCGGACGGGGGTTTGTCGGGGACAGCCATCTCGTCCCACGTATATCCCGACCGGACTACGGCTGTGGTTGCCGCGATACTGCCCACATTGAGGCTGACCCCTCACCCGTGGCAGAGTGGGAGGTCGTCTCAAGGTATGGCAGGGGGCGAAAGACATTCCGGAGGGCTGAACGGAAGGCCTCTCTAGTTTGTCTGACAAACCGGTTTCAGGCTCTGTCTCTGGCTGATACTGATCTTTGGCCGGACATGGCTGCTTGTCCTGTTCCAGAGGTTGCCCCTCAGTCTGCAAGATCTGGGCAGTTGCAGAGGGTGGGCTTACTGGTAGTTGGGATCTCCAACGTCAGGCGCATAATGGGGCCCCTTAGGGATATGGCTGCAAGGGAGGGGAAGAAAACCAATGTGCACTCCGGATGCCATGAAGGGTACAGGGTGCACCCATCTGCATGTGGTCGCTCATGTCGGCACCAATGATGTGTGTCGCTATGGATCGTAGGAAATCCTCTCTGGCTTCCGACGGCTATCTGATTTGGTGAAGTCTGCCAGTCTCGCTAGCGGGATTAAAACAGCTCACCATCTGCAGCATCGTCGACAGGACTGACTGCGGACTTTGGTACAGAGCCGAGTGGAGGGTCTGAATCAGAGGCTGAGACGGTTCTGCGACCGTATGGGCTGCAGATTCCTCGACTTGCGCCACAGGGTGGCGGGGTTTCGTGTCCCGCTGTATATATCAGGAGTCCACTACACCCAGCAGGCGGCTACACGGATAGCAGGGGTTATGTGGCGTGATCTGGGCAGTTTTTTTTAGGTTAGATGGCCTTTGGCAAGTACAGAAAGGGCAACAGCCGCAAAGGGTGTGGGGCAAAGTCAGGACATGCGGGGACCAAGCGTCAATCGGTATTGTAATTGTAAACTGTCGAAGCTGTGTTGGTAAAGTACCGGAACTTCAAGCGCTGATAGAAAGCAACAAAGCTGAAATCGTTATACGTATGGAAAGCTGGCTGAAGCGAGAGATAAATTCTGCCGAAATTTTTACAAAGGCACATGTGGTGTTTAGAAAGGATAGATTGGATGCAACCGGCGGTAGCGTGATTGTCGCTGTTAGTAGTACTTTATCCTGTAGTGAGATAGAAGTGGATAGTTCCTGTGATTTATTATGGGTGGAGGTCATACTCAACGAACGAGCTAGGTTAATAATTGGCTCCATTTACCGACCTCCCGACTCAGTAGCATTAGTGGCAGAACAACTGAGAGAAAATCTGGAATACATTTCACATAAATCTCCTCAGCATGTTATAGCCTTAGGCGGAGATTTCAATTCACCAGATATAGACCGGGACACTCAGATGTTTAGGACGGGTGGTAGGGACAGAGCATCGAGTGACATTATACTGAGTGCACTATCCAAAAATTACCTTGAGCAATTAAACAGAGAACCGACTCGTGGAGATAACATCTTGGACCTACTGATAACAAATAGACCCGAACTTTTCGACTCTGTAAGCGCAGAACAGGGAATCAGTGAACATAAGGCCGTTGCAGCATCCCTGAATATGGAAGTACACTACTGGCATAAAAATTGCTACACTAAGAAGAAATGCAGATGATAAACGGGTATTCATTGGACAAATATATTATACTAGAACTGACATGTGATTACATTTTCACGCAATTTCGGTGCAAAGATCCTGAGAATTCAGTACCCAGAACAACCACCTCTGGCCATAATAACGGCCTTGATACGCCTGGGCATTGACTAAAACAGAGCTTGGATGGCGTGTACAGCTACAGCTGCCCCTGCAGTTTCAATACGATACCACAGTTAATCAAGAGCAGTGACTGGCGTATTGTGACGAACTAGTTGCTCGGCCACCATTGACCAGACATTTTCAATTGGTTAGAGATCTGGATAATGTGCTGGTCAGGTCAGCTGTCGAACATTTTCTACATCAAGAAAGGCCCGTGAAGGACCTGCAACATGTGGTCGTGCATTTTTCTGCCGAAATTTAGGGTTCTACAGGGACCGAATGAAGGGTAGAGCCACGGGTCGTAACACATCTAAAATGTAACGTCCACCGTTCAAAGTGCCGTCATTGCAACAAGAGGTGATCGAGACGTGTAACCAATGGAACCCCATACCATCACGCCGGGTGATACGACAGTATGGCGATGACGAATACACGCTTACAATGTGCGTTCACCACGATGTCGCCAAACACGGATGCGACCATCAAGATGCTGTCAACAGAACTTGGATTCATCCTAAAAAATGACGTTTTGCCATTCGTGCACCCAGGTTCGTCGTTGAGTACACCATCGCAACCGCCCCTGTCTGTGATGCAGCGTCAAGGGTAACCGCAGCCATGGTCTTCGAGCTGATAGTCCATGCTGCTGCAACGTCGTCGAACTGTTCGTGCAGATGGTTGTTGTCTTGCAAAGGGCCTCATCTGCTGACTGCGGGATCGAGACGTGGCTCCACGATCCGGTACAGCTATGAGGTGTTCTCGCGGCAATACAAGCGCAAACCGATCGCTGCAAAGCTACGGGTTACATAGTGTTCAGATTACGCGCCGAAAACAGATTATGTCAGCCCCACTCAACGGTAAACGCTTCACAAAATGTGACATACTGATGTTACATGAAATTTTACAAAATAAATTATCGTGCTCTGTATACGAAAATATACATAGGTAGTAGTTACAGATCACCAGACAAGTAGTCTTCTTTATGTTAAAGTAAGTGAGTTTACAGCTTGACATGACCTGCCACCTAATGGCTCTGGAACGAATTACAAACACGTCTTTCTCATTAGTTTCCAGCTGATAAGGAAAAGAACAATTCTTTAAAAAATTTTTACATGCGTGCTGGAATAGGATGAGCTACAATTAACATTTAATTGTATTAGATGATGAAAATATTAAAATATATAACAATCCCCTCTAGTCTATACTCGAAATAACGCCTTTGTCAAGGTTACATAGAGACCAAGATGGCCCCTAACAAGGGAACCTCCCCATCGCACCCCCCTCAGATTTAGTTATAAGTTGGCACAGTGGATAAGCCTTGAAAAACTGAACACAGGTCAATCGAGAAAACAGGAAGAAGTTGTGTGGAACTATGAAAAAAATAAGCAGAATATACAAACTGAGTAGTCGATGCGTAAGATAGGCAACATCAAGGACCATGTGAGCTTAGGAGTGCCTTGGTCCCGTGGTTAGCGTGAGCACTTGCGGAGTGAGAGGTCCTTCGTTCAAATCTTCCCTCGTGTGAAAATTTTTCTTCCTTTATTTTCGCAAAGTTATGATCTGTCCGTTCGTTCATTGACGTCTCTGTTCACTGTAAAAAGTTTAGTGTCTGTTTTGCGATCGCACCGCAAACTTACAGTTCGGAAAATTTTCATTGACCTTGTTATTGAAGTCGCGAGCTATATTTGCTGGATTCATATTGCCCACGGAATACATCTCACGTATTTAATGCACTCCCGTCCAAAGTAGCGAACAGTCAACTGCCAGCCAGGGAGCCTCGTTAGCAGGAATACTCCTCTTCCGTGCGCTGTTGTCGACTGACGTCATGTGTTTCGATGTTTGTTTAGGTGTAGCATCCTCATGCTACGGCGCAGTTACCTCGCATAGGACGGGCGGACCGGCAGATAATAATTATCTGAAAATAAAAAAATAAACTCTTCACTCGAGGGTAGACTTGAACCAAGGACTTCTTGAACCGCAGTTGCTCACGCTAACCACAGGACGACGACGCTCCTGAGCTCTCTTCATCCTTGATGTTGCCTATCTTGCACATGGACTACTCAGTTTGTATATTTTGCTTATTTTTTTCATAGTTCCACACAACTTCTTCCTGTTTTCTCGATTGATCTGCGTTCAGTTTTTCAAGGCCTATCCACTGTGCCAACTTATAACTAAATCTGAGGGGGGTGCGATGGGGAGGTTCCCTTGTAAGAAATCAGAGAAGCAGACAAAGGGACGATGGCTGTGGCCATGGCACAAGACGGTACAAGTTGACGTCTTCAAAGATCCGTGAGACAGGTTCCCCGCAAACAGAAAAGTATCGTTACCACATGACGGCGTATACACTGAAGCGCTAAGGAAACTCGTATAGGCATGCGTGTTCAAATGCAGAGAAATGTAAACAGGCAGAATATAGCGCTGCTGTCGGCAACGCCTATATAAGACAACAAGTGTCTGGCGCACTTGTTAGATCGGTTACTGCTGCCACAACGGCAGTTTATCAAGCCTGAAGTAAGTTTCGACGTGGAGTTATAGTTGGCGCACGAGCGATGGGACACAGCATCTCCGAGGTAGCTATGAAGTGGGGATTTTCCCGGCGACCATTTAACGAGTATACCCTGAATATCAGGAATCCAGTAAAATACGCCCTGTGTCCCAGCTTTTCGCGATCCCTTGTGACCAGCCCATCTAGAAATGATAACCCCCTTGTCCTATTCTACTTGGGACACAGCGTGTCGGACCGATACCTCCACCATTTATCAGACCACTACCCGAGCCGGAAAAGAAGCATGATTAAGGGGCTCCGGAAAGGCTCAAAATCATGGAAAGTTCAATTTTTACTTTTTTGCGTTTTCTGAATCTGCAGACTATTACCTTTTAATAGATATATAATTTATTCAATTCCGAAGACTACAACTATTTTTAAATTTTTTTTGAAATGTGTTCTACATGGGCGTGACCCACTGTGGCGCTGTTAAACTGCTGTCAAATGGTGTTATTATTAACGTCCGTGTTCATCAGGTACATTTTAGTGATGTGAGATAAAGTATGTGTTGTTGCTAACCTGTGGTGGTTCAATATATATCGCTGGTGTGATTGTCGATTGTTTCATGTTTATTTACTCTGTCGTTATCTCGAAAATATTCGTAATTAATTCTGTTTCTTGAGTCTCTGTTTTGTTGAAGTATAATAATGAGTAAAAGTAAAGTTGCTGTTGCGACTTTCAATGATGGCAACATTGTAAGGTGCAAGGTATTTAGAAATATGGGAATGAAGATAGGTTCTAACATGGTACGAGCGATGCTTGCTTTAGACAAGGAACGCCTTCGGGCTGCAGACAGGGCTGTAAGAGTCTAGAAATACAAGCAAGAGTAAACAGGAGGAGGAACAAGAGGAAGCTGGAGGAGGAGTTTGCAGAGGATGAAGATAATCCATCCTATGGACCTGGAATGCACTAAAAAGTTAATCCAATCTTTGTCGTTCGATTCCCAAAACTTTTATTTTCTCATACTAATTACATGTTTTCTAAGGATCTTCCAAACATATTTGTTTCAAACTTTCAGTAAATGTTACACAGTACCTTCTGCATAATTTAACACAGCCTTTTGCCAAAAAACTGTATATTTTTGAATATATAAATAAAAAATTGCAAAAAAATGTTGTGAATTTTCATTACAATTGAAAAAAAATCATCTTTAATAACTGAACTAAAATTTTGTAAAATCCCTGTGTTAAGTTGTAGCCCATATTCCAATAAATAATCTGTAAAAAGTTCAACTTCCTACCTCAAATACTTTGTGAGGAAAGATGTAATTTATAAGCGTTATTTTAACATAGCAAGTATAGGGCGTTCCGGAGCCCCTTAATACACTCGCAACGTGAGAAGGGGGAATATGTGAGCCGCAGCACCTCAGCCGAGAAATGCAACACTTGGAAAGTGTTCTGAGGAGCAATGGGTACTCAACAATTTGCGTCAAAAGTGTAACAGAGCCAAACACTCGGCGAAGCGACAAATCAGAAAACTAAATGTCGGGTACGGTCTTTCTGCCATACATTCCCGAAGTGACGGAGAGAATCGGGTGTATACCGCGCAAACACGGCGTAAAGACGATTTTCAAACCGACAAAGAAGATCGAAGAGTGTCTTAGATTGGCAAACGAGAAAAGGGACCCACTTGCAATGTCGGCAATATACCGCATACCACGCACATGTGGAAAAGTTTATGTTGGAATGACTGGACGATCAATCAACACCAGTATCAAAGAACGTAAGCGACATTACAGGTTGGGGCAGGTGGAGAAATCGGCAGCGGCAGAGCACGCACTGTGTGATAGCGGCCACGTAGAAAAATTCGCCGACACGGAAGTTCTGGCTGTAGAGAAGCACTATCACACCTGCTTGTTCAGTGAGGCGATAGAAATACAAAGCCGAACGGTTCTAGGCACTTCAGTCTGGAACCGCGCGACCGCTACGGTCGCAGGTTCGAATCCTGCCTCGGGCATGGGTGTGTGTGATGTCCTTAGGTTAGTTAGGTTTAAGTAGTTGATGACTGATGACCTCTGATGTTAAGGCCCATAGTGCTCAGAGCCATTCGAACCATTTTAGAAATACAGAAACAGGAGAAATGCTTGAGCAAGAAAGAAGAAAGCTTTAAGGTAAACGGATCGTGGCTTCCCCTGCTGCAGCGAACGACCGTCGCAGGTAGCAAGACGTGAACCGCACCGGAAATGACCGCGGAAAAGCCCTCGGACGTTGGGGTGCCAGGTACATATAGTCTGCGGCCGCGAGCTCGGCTCCAGTTCACCACCGGCAGTGGAGGGTGAAGCTTTGACAATGCTAAGCACCCGTGCTGGCGAAATGTCAGTAAAATCATCAGAGGAACGTCGGAGGACGAACCCGAGACAGAAGCCAATGGGCAGTTTGCCAGACTATCTGAAGATAAAAAAAATAGGCTTACCAGTTACATACATCAAATTTAAAATGTAAAAAATATCAGCTTACTGCGCAAGATATATTTATGTTTTGGCGTTAAATTGCTCTATATATAACGCAGCCTGGTACCAAGTGAAAAGATAAATATTAAAAGCTCGATATATAGCTGTTATACAACAACCGTTGTGGTACTGGTACGTATGAGAGGAGAGAATTTTGCCATGGTATCATGGTAAGTAAACTGTCTGCAGGAAGTGAAAGAAGCATGCTAACTGGACACCCAAAGTTGTCAAAGAAACAATATATGTTGATATCTGCGACGTTCAAATTTACGATTGTTGTCTTTGCCTGTGGTAGTTTGTTTCTTATAACCTTTTTGTTTCGTCTGTCATAAGTTTCACGGTCAGAGGTGAACAAACGAACTGTACCTGAGTTAGACGTCTGCTTGCAAAAGTGTAAACGTTTATGAAACCTTCTTCTCATGATAGCGAGGCAGTGCTTAGAGACAGTTTTACCACGTTGCTAAGTAACAAGTCATTGGAGTCTTCTTCGGTGTCACAGAAAGCAAGTATACTTTTCCAGTGAAAACATAAAAAAGCATCGTGTCATAATTCAGTAGCTATAAACGTAAACGTTACTTGCATACCTCAGATAATTCTCCACGTTATCCGCTCAAACTCAGCGAAAACCTAACCTCGACGCATTTCTTCGTTGAGAATGTGTTTTGGGTGGCTTGTGTTAGTTGTTTTACTCAGTATTTGTTAAACAACTACTCAGTGTCTTACATATGCTACTCATGCTTATTTATTTATTTTTGCTTTCAAGAATTAATTTTGTAAATTAGTATTCAATTGAACTTCGTTAATTAGTTGTAAATTTCATGTGGACATATGCTAGGTGATTCATGTAGCTGATTCGCTTCCATAAAGGTAATTTAACTGATAAATATGGGGCGTGTTACAAAAAGCCATTTTAAAAAGTTAGGAGACCGTAGAGAATGAAATCTGGAACCTTCTGATGTTCGTAACATAAAGCCGGAAATGTGATACAAAATATCTACAGCAACAACTGGCCTGCTGAAAGTCTATGTACTTCCCATACGAAAAGTATATTGAGTACATAGGTGAGATTCTTAGCAAAATATTTGGTTTGGGATTCTTGGAGATCACCTTACTTGACCACACGTCTTACCACATGGTTTGTATAGTGCTTGGTATTTAAACGTTCTGAAAAAAATGCCTTGCCAGCACTTCTGAAGGAAGTTCCTCTGAAATCGTGCGCTAATTTGTGGTTTCAGCAAGACGGTACTCCCCACACTTTGATCGTCAGGCCAGGGAATATCACATAGAAAAATTCAGGCACAGTGTAACTGGAAGCGGATGCCCAGTTCCTTATCCTGCGCTCTCTCCTGACGTCAACCCTATCGATATTTTCCTCTGGCCTTCATTTTGTAACACTATGTATTTTTTATTAGGAAAGCTTATTTTAAAATAAGTAGGAAATGCGGGAGGGTAATCCGTTTGTAGTATAAAAACGACATAGGCAGTAAATCATGATACTAGCCATCGACTTTGACCAGTGGTGAATACGCGAGAGGCTACACTAACAACATTGCGACTATGGCATTATATGATTGCCGATGTTCTGAAAAATAAATAACACAAACATTTATGACTACGTGAAATTATTATGTAGTAAAAAGTTACTCGAATTGCAGCTGTTATGATCAATCACATGATAATGAAAGAAGTATGTCTTTGAAAGAAATTTAATCGAGTGTTAGAAAAAAGAGTTCTACAGCTAAAGTGAATATCAAGATACATTGCACGAACTAAAATAGAAAACAATATTTACCGTAAATAAATTGAAGCTGATAACTGAAATTATATTTTAGCTATATAGCTTGAAAATTGCTTTTAGAATATCTACTCGCAAATTGTTTCTCATGTATTCTGACCCGCTAGCATATTGCAAATGTGATTCTGTACCATGTTGTCGATTACTGAATGTATCACAGACATTGCTTAGCTGAGAAAACATGTCTGACGACGGCACTTTGACATATAGAAGCGGAAGCCAGTAGTAAGGCAGTATTATGGCTTCATGCTCTTGGCATGTATGCCCATTTGAACAACACAAAGCCGTACGAGTCTGTCTGCATTTCCGGGTGGTGTACTGCAGTCGGACCTGGCTGTTGCTTCCACGTTGTATGTTAAGGGCTAGTGATGTAGTACCTTGCTTTGAAGTTACTTGCTGATGGGCAGTCTTGTAACGTTAGGCGTACGTAGGCGAGGGATTTGGCCGCCTAGAACAGGTACGAGGTAGAGTGAATTTGTTGTATGGCAGAAACCTAGCTGACCCAGGGCTTAAGGCGCGTTGCAGCTGGTCCGGGGAGGTGATCGGTACAGCCGAATCCAGGTGCAAAGACATCAGAGTGCCCGAACACGAGAAAATCCCAATATGGAGAATATGGGCGGCGGTCGATCGCTTAAGAGGATCGGCTACACTCCAAAAATGATGGAGTGTCAGACAAGCTGAAAGATGGCTCCTTACAGTCCTTCGAAGTTCGACAATATTTATTATTTATTATTATTATTATTATTATTATTCTGGATTTACAATGTGAGTACATTTTTCCAGCACCTATTCTAGATTACAGTAAGACACTAATTATTGTTCTCCACTCTTCTCTATTTGTCCATAAATCTTCAGGAATGTTGTTCTTCCTCATTGCTGACTGAACTCCCTGTTTCCATGTATCAGGTGGTCGTCCCCTTTTTCTTCTTCCAATTGGTACCCAGTCGATTATGCATTTTGGTAGCCTTTCCTATTCCATTCGTCTGATGTGTCCATACCATTTAAGTTGTATGTGCTCGATGAAATCAATAATTGAATTTTTACATTTCATCTTGTCTCTGATTACTTCATTTCTTATTCTTTCTCGTCTTGATATTCTTGCTGAACGTCTCCAGAAATCCATTTCTGTGGCTAATAATTTTGATTTCAGTTGCCATTTTGTTGTCCACACTTCTGAACCATATGTAATAATGCTCCTAACTATTGTTTTAAAAATCCTTATTTTGTTATCAGTTGTTATGTGTTTGTCCCAGAGAATTCCATTCAATAAAGAGATTGTCGTCTTTCCAGAATTTATTCTTGATCTAATTTCTTTGTCCTGTTTCCCATCATTTGTAATTTTCACACCTAAATATTTATATTCCTCAGTAGCTGTTATTGTTCCCATCCCTTCTTCTAATATTAAGTCTCCATTCACTCCACCAATTACCATGTACTTTGTTTTATTCATGTTTACATTTAGACCTGATTTTTTATATTCTTGAATCAATTTTCTGGTCATATACTCTATGTCCTCATAGTCTTGGGCTATAATCAGTTGGTCATCTGCAAATTGTAACGAGTATATTGTTCTATCATTTATTGGTATTCCCATAGCGTGACATTTTTTCTTCCAATTCTGTGAAGTTACTTCTGTATATATTTTATACAATGTAGGTGAGATGCTACATCCTTGATGTAATCCTTTTGTGACTTGGAATCCATGTGATAGATATTTACCAATTTTTATTTTTGAAATAGAATTTTTATATAAATTTTGAATTGCTTTAATTATTCTTGGATTTATTCCTATTGATATTAAAGCTTTCCATAAACTGGATAAAGGCACACTATCATAGGCTTTTTCTATATCTAGGAATACTAAATGTATAGGTTGTGCCCAAACCATTTTTTTTCAATAATTTGTTGTAGGCAAAAGATATGATCAATTGTTGATCTTCCAGCTCTAAAACCTGCTTGTTCTTCAGCCTCCTTTTCTTTATATTCTTGTTCTAACAAATATTTAATAATTCTTCCATATAATCTACTGAAGGTATTGGTCACTGTTATTCCCCTATAATTTTTACACTCATCTTTCGCTCCTTTTTTATGTATCACTGAAATATATCCTACTTTCAAATCATTTGGGACATCTTCCCCATTTAAACATCTTTCGAAAAGGTTTCTTAACAATTCCATTAATTTCATGTTCCTAATTTTAATAATTCTGCAGGAATACCTCCAATGTCTGTAGCCCTTCCATTCTTTAAAGATTTTATTGCAGTTTTTACTGTCTCTATTTCCAAACGGATGTAATTCTCTGCTTGTAGATCTATCATTTCATTATATTCAGGGTTTCCCAAGTATTCTTCCCTGTTTTCTGTTAATAAACTTTTAAAATATTTTTCCCAAGAGTCATGAGTAATATATTTAATATGTGTTGTTTCTTTGGAATTCCTTCTTAAATTTTTTATAGTTTTCCACGCTTCTGTGTTTCTTTTACCACCAATATAGGATTCAATTTTTTGACATGACTGTTCCCAAACTTTGTTTTTTGCTTCTGCAACCTTTTTCCGGATTTTCGCTTGTTGTGCATTAAGCTCTATTTTATCTTGAAGATTTCTGGTATTTAACCATTTTAAATATTTTTCTTTCTTTAATTTCACTTCCTTTTTAATTTCTTCATTCCAGTAGTATAATGGATGGTTTGTACGTGTTTCTTCTGTTTCTCCTAAAGCTTCCTTGGTGGCTTCATGTAGTTTATTTACAATATAATGATATTGATCTTCTGTATTATCAAACTCTGTTTCTACCAGTTTTTCATCTAATCTCTTTTGATATAAAAATATTGTGCTTTCATTCTCCAAACTATTCAAATTATATTTAGGAATTTTGATTTCTGTTTGTATATTTTCTATAGGACAATTTCGATTTTCTTCAGTGCTTTTTCCTCTGAAGGGGAATAAAAATTTGGAATTTACCAAATAATGATCGCTAAGAGTTACCCCTCTATATACTCTTATGTCATGTATTTTTATCCTCATTTGCTGTTTAATTATAATATAGTCTATTATTGATTTTTGATTCAATGTATCTTTATGCCATGTGTATTTATGTATTTCTTTATGTTGTTAAAAGCCATTTAATATTTTCAATGAATTTTGTTCACAGATATCAATAAGTCTATTAACATTATCATTTATAACATTTTCTCCAAATGGTCCCAAATTTTTATTTCCAATTTTACTTCCAGTTCTACTGTTAAAATCCCATGCAATAATAATCTCCCTGGTTTTCCCGATATCCTCTATGATTGCATTTAAATTATTATAGAAATCATTTCACAGTCGAATTTTAAAGCAAATCATGAGTTAGTCGACATCATTACTGCAAAGGGTACCAAAAGACACTTTTGTCTAAATAATTGTTTAAACAATATTTAACAGCAATCTGCTGTCCTTTATACATCTGTGATCGCAGGAAAAGGAGGGGCATCCAATGACGCAACAATATTTTGCTGAGAGTAAACATTTGCACAATTAACCTCTGAATTAACAGCTTTTAAAGGCTTCATGGGATTTCAGCAAGCGATATATTATATGATAGCATTAGACTATAGCTATTATGCGCAAAAGCCACTTGTCTGTATCTATTTTATTTCTTGATTTACAAAGTTTTTCTATTTCTTTTCATTATGGAAATGACTCTCAGAACACTGTATTCTCCAAATAACAACTGAATGCAGCGTGAACACCTCATATTTTGTCAAACTTGTGTATCTACTTAATAAATGTGTTACTGTTTTTGCTAAATATTTTACAACTGATTACAGTTGCTAATACAAAAATCATGGAAATTTAAGAAGTGGTCAGTTGCATGTGTTAGGTAACACCATTATTGTAAAGGGTGCCAAAAGACACTTCTGTCATTCAGGCCTAAATAATTGTTTAAACAATATTGAAAAACAATCTGCTGTCCTTTATCATGACAACACTTGCGCAATGCTGGCTTATTTATTTATGAACAAACTATTATATACTATTGTAAATGATCTGAGTGAATTCGAATGTTTATAGCATTTTTTTATTTAAATCTTGTAATATTTTAGTAGAGTCTGGGAAGTGGTCATTCGAGTCAAATCACGTCTGCATTACCTATGAACGATGTATTTTTGGTGGGGGTGGCCTTCAGCCAATGGAAAAGGAGGCAGTGGTTGAACACCACTAAAGTCAAGTGGTGAAGGACACTTTTTCGGGCGAAGAGCTCAAGAGAGCGATTCGGTACACTTTTACGTTAGAACTTGGAGAAAGAGGACACTTCACGTGGAGATCAGGTGAAAGGCAGACCTGCCTGTGGTAACACGTGGTTATCGATCGTGTTGGTGATAGGCTCTGAGTGGTGAACGGCTGCGCACAATAGTCTAACTTCTCAAAGGAGTTGATATTTCGAGAGGTCTCAGTGTGCTCTTTAACTTTTCCGCTTACTTTAAGGAGCTGCGAATGGACAGAGTACGTCACTATTTTTTCTTTAATGTGTGTTAATTTGTGAATAATGATGCTAAACTATGAACTAATTTGAGCCGGTAAATATTTTGTGTATTGTGATCACAAAATTTGTCAGTAGGCTGTTTAGGTTATTATATTGGTAACGCCACCGCCACATAGCGCTCTGTATGAAAATCACTGGCTGTGCTGTGTGCAGTCTGTCGCTGGGTGGCATTGTTGGAATTTGCTATTCTAGTGCTGGGCAGCTGGATGTTAACAGCGCGTAGCGTTGCGCAGTTGGAGGTGAGCCGCCAGCAGTGGTGGATGTGGGGAGTGGGATGGCGGAGTTTTGAGAGCGGATGTTCTGGACAGAGACAGTAAATTTGTAAGACTGGATGTCATGAACTGATATACAGGGTGAGTCACCTAACGTTACCGCTGGATATATTTCGTAAACCACATCAAATACTCACGAACCGATTCCACAGACCGAACGTGAGGAGGGGGGCTAGTGTAATTGTTTAATACAAACCATACAAAAATGCACGGAAGTATGTTTTTCAACACAAACCTACGTTTTTTAAAATGGAAACACGTTAGTTTTGTTTGCACATCTGAACATGTAAACAATACGTAATCAGTGCCGTTTGTTCCATTGTAAAATGTTAATTACATCCGGAGATATTGTAACCTAAATTTCACGCTTGAAAGCTCCGACGTTCAGTTGCGTGTTGTAACAAACATCGCGTTTCTACAGAATGATCTGCCAACGTTGCTCGAAAATGTCCCACTGGAAACGCGTCGACGTATGTGGTATCAGCATGATGGTGCACCTCCACATTCAGCAATTAACACTAGGCTGACCCTTGACAGGATGTTCGACGGGCGTTTCATAGGACGTGGAGGACGCATAAATTGGCCAGCCCGTTCTCCTGATCTTAAACCTCTGGACTTCTTTCTGTGGGGTACGTTAAAGGAGAATGTGTACCATGATGTGCCTACAACACCAGAGGATATGAAACAACGTATTGTGGCAGCCTGCGGCGACATTACACCGGATGTACTGCGGCGTGTACGACATCCATTACGCCAAAGATTGCAATTGTGTGCAGCAAATGATGGCCACCACATTGAACATCTATTGGCCTGACATGTCGGGACACACTCTATTCCACTCCGTAATTGAAAACGGAAACCACGTGTGTACGTGTACCTCACCCCTCATGGTAATGTACATGTGCATCAGTGAAAAAGACCAATAAAAAGGTGTTAGCATGTGGACGTAATGTGCTGTTTCAGTCTCTTCTGCACCTAAGGTCCATCACCGTTCCCTTTGGATCCCTACGGAATTCGGTGCTCTCCGATACACACGATCGAACAGCGGAGGAGTGGTACTCAAGTGTCAACTTTAGGTTGCAATATTTCCGGATGTAATTAACATTTTACAATGCAACAAACGGAACTGATTACGTATTTGTTTATATGTTCAGATGTGCTAAGAAAACTAACGGGGTTCCATTTAAAAAAACGTAGGTTTGTGTTAAAAAACATACTTCCGTGCATTTTTTTATGGTTTGTATTAACCAATTTCACTAGCCCCTCTCCTCACGTTCGGTCTGTGGAATCGATTCGTCAGTATTTGGTGTGGTTTACGAAATATATCCAGCGGTAATGTTAGGTGACTCACCCTGTATATATATTATGACTTTTGAACACTATTAAGGTAAATACATTGTTTGTTCTCTGTCAAAATCTTTCATTTGCTAACTATGCCTATCAGTAGTTAGTGCCTTCAGTAGTTAGAATCTTTTATTTAGCTGGCAGTATTGACGCTCGCTGTATTGCAGTAGTTCGAGTAACGAAGACTTTTGTGAGGTAAGAATTCATGAAAGGTATAGGTTAATGTTAGTCAGGGCCATTCCTTTGTAGGGATTACTGAAAGTCAGTTTGCGTTGCGCTAAAAATATTGTGTGTCACCTTAGTGAATGTCTGAGTACGTTCAGCTTTGCTCAACTGTTTGAAAATCAAATAACGTAGGGGTTTATCAGCACAGTAATTCATTAAGTTTTCTAAGGGGGAGCTATAAATTGTGTTAGGTTTTACAAGTCTCTGATGACTGTTAACTTTGGCGATTTTGCTACCATTCTTGTAATGCCCTTAATGTATTTCTATCTGTATTATACTTGATTATCATAGGACCACTTTCCATAGACTTGAGATTCACTGTCTTCAATAAACATTATTAAACATGATTCTCTTGTCGTCTGCATCAGTTGCAGATGCTAGAATGGAACCCCTTTTTCTTTTTAATTATTCATTTATCTTTCATTTAAAGCTCCTGTTTATTATATTAATTCGCATTTCTACGCAATACAGATCCTGTCTCACTGCACACTCACAGCTTTAAGTTACTATTTTCAGCGAGATAACTGCTGGAATGAAAGCAGATCACGCAGTTCGACCCTACGACTACACCGAGATGCGTTCAGCCCAGTTACCTAACGTGCGAGCAATATCAGGTAAAGTAGCAGCTGGTTTGTTTCTGATGGACTGGTGGTTACAGATCAACTAGACAGCGGAAAACTGGGGTAATGTTGCAATCTCATGCAATGAGTTACAGACGTATAGTGAGATCGCAGCTCATTTTGGCGTAATGTTACTTGCAGCATTTTCAGATCTTTAACGTTCCTTTATTTGCTCTTAAAATTAGTTTTCGTTGTTTAATGAGGTGATTAGATATCAATGCACATAATACGGAACAGGGTTTTCATTAATCCATCCGAATGGTAGGCCTGTGAATACATCGTAGTCTCTTTTATTTAAATATTTCCAAGACTTTCTCATGCATCCAGATTTTTCTTTTGTTCAGTTCTATCATGTGATTCACGCATGATGGACAGTTTTATTATTTCCTGCATCTATGACTACGTCTTGAGCAGAAGTAAGTACCAACTGAATTGAGGTTTCTATGATTTATTCACATTCCCAAACCACTGACGAAATCATAGTTAAGGATTAGATTAATTATGTATATTTTGTAATATGCTTTTAACTTAAAATAACTAACCTTCATACGTTACTTGCCTTCATTATTAATGCTAGCAAACGTAATGCACAATAGAAATCACTGTAAACTTTTTACTACCTTTGATCAGCAGGGAACCTTTGCTATTCTTCGTAGGTTAGAATGTATGTGCCGGTGAGGATATTGTGGGTTGTTTATCATATCATATTGGAAATTGTTGTTTTGGATCTATGTATTTCAGATTTTTAGACAGAAAAGTGTTAAGTTAGCAGATGAAGCCACATACGCTCTTTACACCTTGAGTTAATAAGTTGACGGATTAAAATAACATTTAAGAAAAAGAAGCAGGTGGAAACCTATATATATGGATGTGAATTTTTATTAAAGTGAAGTTGGGGACGACTGCGTGGTGATCCTAGCTTTCTATCACGAGATATTTTAATTTTGATCGAGTATCACTCTTTGAATTCACAATGTAGCCATCAGTGGCGGAAAGAAGCCATTGTCATGCAGAAGGACATAGGCGTCGCAAAAAATGCATGTCAGTGTGACGGGTGTACGGAGTACAGCATCTACAAGTCTGAAAGTTTGGTGTAAGAATACCATAAAAAAAACAGCATGTCTATAGGGACTGACACCCCCTCAGCTACGAATTGGTAGAACAGTCCAAGGCGGAGCAGACGGGAGAGGAAAAATAGTCTATCAAACAATTACGTACTGTCAGAGACAGGCGGCAAGAGAAATTATGTTAGTATCCTTCGTAAGTCGACTTTATGAAGTGACTGCAAGCTAGAAAGGCTGGAACTATGGGTGGCAAGCCATTGTTCATTGGAGTTTTGGAAGAGGTTGGACGTGCAACAAGTGACAACTCATCTATGGCCTAATAAGCTTTGTTTTTGGCGAATGTCGTGTTAACAACATGTAATGAGTCACAGTTATGTAGCCACTGATACTGGTGTTGCTGTTTAAGACTCTCCCGACGTAGTAACTGCTTCAATGGTTCACAGGCGTCGCGTCGGATAAATTTGTGGAAGCTACACAATATTTCGATGAGACAGCTGCTCGTCATCTTCAGGTGCTTACGTGTTGCTGTAACGGCTCGCCAATATGTACGCTGACTCCCTGGAAGACCGCAGGCGCCAAGAGTTGTTATGGAAGACTTCGAGGAAAAAGCACTTCAGCCAGCGGTGTTGATACCTAAATGTTTCTGGAGGTATGTGGACGACACTTTTGTAGTTTGTCCACACGGAGCAGCAACGCTTCGTGCATTTCTGGAACATCGTAACTCCCTCCATCCCAGCTTTGCTTCACCATGGAAGCGGAGAAAAATGGAGAGCTCCCGTTTCTTGATGTCTCGGTCGGCAGAAAGGAAGATAGTTCCTTGGGTCACAGTGTGTTTCGCAAACCGACTCACACTGACCTATATCTACGAGCTACGAGCTGGCATCACCAATCACAACGCAGTGGCGCGTTGCGGAGTCTCTTTCATAGGGCTAGAATTATCTCTGATGCAGGTTGCTTATCAGCAGAGCTCTGCCATATGCGCTCTGTATTTATACAAAACGGGTACTCTGATAAACGGATCCATAGTGCATTTAAACCTGCACACACTAAAGCTCAAGAACAGGCAGAAGAAACAGAGAACTCTAAGAGGATAGTATTTCTAATTTCTACCGAATGTTGGTGGCGTGTTCTTTAATATTGGCAGGCTGTTCAAAGAACACCAAATAAAATGTGTCTTCCCCCCTCCCGCGCGAGTGCAAACTATGCTGGGTTCTATTAAAGACGACCTCGGTCCAAGGAGACCAGGAATGTACAAAATCCCGTGCCAGTGTGGGCAATCATGCATTGGCCAGACGTGTCGCGCTCGTAAGGATAGATGTGCTGAACATAGGCGTCACACCAGACTGGGTCAGCCAGAAAAGTCTGCTGTGGCTGAACACTGTCTTGACACGGGACACAGATTGAACTACGGAGAGACAAAGATCCCTTCGTCTGCTTCCACGTACTGGGACTCCATCGTGAAAGAAACACTCGAAATTCGTATAAGTAACTACCTGATTAATAGAGACACGGGATTTCCACCCATCAAAGCATGGGATACAGCATTGGCAGTAGTAAGGCATCGTCGACCGCAGTCGAACGAATCCGAGTGAACACCGACGGAGAATCAAAGTCCGCACACTTAAACTGGGCGCCAACACTCTGCCCGCACGCTCGTTGGCGCACTATTTGTGGCCTCGCTTTTCCCGCGTCGCGAATGAGAAGTCCGTGTCCCGTTTGTACGGCAGGGGGCACTGGCTGTCGCCGTGCTCTATGAAAATGGTTCAAATGGCTCTGAGCACTTCGGGACTTAACTTCCGAGGTCATCAGCCTCCTAGAACTTAGAACTACTTAAACCTAACTAACCTAAGGACATCACACACATCCATGCCCAAGGCAGGATTCGAACCTGCGACCGTAGCGGTCGTGCGGTTCCAGACTGTAGCGCCTAGAACCACTCGGCCACCCTGGCCGGCGCCGTGCTCTATGATTCGTCTACGATGATGTTATAGCCTTAACCCTTACCGAGCGAGGTGGCGCAGTGGTTAGACACTGGACTCGCATTCGGGAGAACGACGGTTCAATCCCGCGTCCGGCCATCCTGATTTAGGTTTTCCGTGATTTCCCTAAATCACTCCAGGCAAATGCCGGGATGGTTCTTCTGAAAGGGCACGGCCGACTTCCCTTCCCAATCCTTCCCTAATCCGATGAGACCGATGACCACGCTGTCTGGTCTCCTTCCCCAAAACAACCAATCCTAACCCTTGGCGAGTGCGCACTTCTAGCCAGTCAGCGTATATATTGGGGAGCCATTGCAGCAACATGTCTGTAAGCACCTGAAAATGACGAGCAGCTGTCTCGTCGAAATATTGTGCAGCCTCCACAACATTATCCGACGCGAAGCCTGTGAACCATTGAAGCATTTAATAGTGTTGGTAAAATATATTTTCATTTGCAACAACCTGCAAAGACGTAGTCGATGATAGATAATGAGCAAAGAATATGCCGTCAGATACGCCATTACTCCAACCTCTCCCAGTGTTACCATCTTTGAGTATTCATCATTCGTATTTTGGAATACACATTACTGCAACGTAGATAAGGGAAGATAAGTTTAGCAAGTTGAAGATGTGCAGATGGACTTCGAAGACTCAGTATCAATAGGTCGGTCTGTATTGTAACTGACTGAGACAACCCTGTTACTCTTCCAGTTCCTGGTACAGGCAAGTTGTTCCACGTACATTGTCGGTTAGGCTTTGGAAAGATATTTGCTCCCCATGTCAACTGATGTGTTTGGTTCATATGTGCGCCAGAATTGCTGAATCCAAGTAACTCCAAACACTGAAAGAATTAACGGATGTTCGTATATGATTCGTCTAAGAGGATGATTGTCTAATGTTCTCAGAATATGATTATGAAATTAATAAAAGCAACTGTGGCCATAAAATTCACATAAATATTCGTTTCTGTCCTCAGTTCTGTCCACTGCATGAAGTAAACATTACTTTCTATTGATTTTTTTAAATATTGTCAGATTACTTTATAAATATTTTTCTATCTAAAACTGAAAAAGGAAGGTCTGCTTATTCATGGTATTTTTCTAAAGACTTGTTTTCATGTACTCATAATGAGATACAAAACAATAGTGAAGATTGCGATGTACAGTTATGTCTGAGGAGTAAGTGGAAACGATTATGAAAAGAACGTCACCTGTTCGTCGGAAAGCAAGTTAATCAAGTATCATAAAAAGAGCTATAGAGCTGTATGGGAAGCCACAAAAACAGTCCTTATAAAAAATCGTAGATAATATCGGAATACAAACTTCAGCTGTATGGCCAATGAGTTGACTGCGATACCTGAGTTGGCCTGCAACTTCAGTCTTGCAAAATACACTCCTGGAAATGGAAAAAAGAACACATTGACACCGGTGTGTCAGACCCACCATACTTGCTCCGGACACTGCGAGAGGGCTGTACAAGCAATGATCACACGCACGGCACAGCGGACACACCAGGAACCGCGGTGTTGGCCGTCGAATGGCGCTAGCTGCGCAGCATTTGTGCACCGCCGCTGTCAGTGTCAGCCAGTTTGCCGTGGCATACGGAGCTCCATCGCAGTCTTTAACACTGGTAGCATGCCGCGACAGCGTGGACGTGAACCGTATGTGCAGTTGACGGACTTTGAGCGAGGGCGTATAGTGGGCATGCGGGAGGCCGGGTGGACGTACCGCCGAATTGCTCAACACGTGGGGCGTGAGGTCTCCACAGTACATCGATGTTGTCGCCAGTGGTCGGCGGAAGGTGCACGTGCCCGTCGACCTGGGACCGGACCGCAGCGACGCACGGATGCACGCCAAGACCATAGGATCCTACGCAGTGCCGTAGGGGACCGCACCGCCACCTCCCAGCAAATTAGGGACACTGTTGCTCCTGGGGTATCGGCGAGGACCATTCGCAACCGTCTCCATGAAGCTGGGCTACGGTCCCGCACACCGTTAGGCCGTCTTCCGCTCACGCCCCAACATCGTGCAGCCCGCCTCCAGTGGTGTCGCGACAGGCGTGAATGGAGGGACGAATGGAGACGTGTCGTCTTCAGCGATGAGAGTCGCTTCTGCCTTGGTGCCAATGATGATCGTATGCGTGTTTGGCGCCGTGCAGGTGAGCGCCACAATCAGGACTGAATACGACCGAGGCACACAGGGCCAACACCCGGCATCATGGTGTGGGGAGCGATCTCCTACACTGGCCGTACACCACTGGTGATCGTCGAGGGGACACTGAATAGTGCACGGTACATCCAAACCGTCATCGAACCCATCGTTCTACCATTCCTAGACCGGCAAGGGAACTTGCTGTTCCAACAGGACAATGCACGTCCGCATGTATCCCGTGCCACCCAACGTGCTCTAGAAGGTGTAAGTCAACTACCCTGGCCAGCAAGATCTCCGGATCTGTCCCCCATTGAGCATGTTTGGGACTGGATGAAGCGTCGTCTCACGCGGTCTGCACGTCCAGCACGAACGCTGGTCCAACTGAGGCGCCAGGTGGAAATGGCATGGCAAGCCGTTCCACAGGACTACATCCAGCATCTCTACGATCGTCTCCATGGGAGAATAGCAGCCTGCATTGCTGCGAAAGGTGGGTATACACTGTACTAGTGGCGACATTGTGCATGCTCTGTTGCCTGTGTCTATGTGCCTGTGGTTCTGTCTGTGTGATCATGTGATGTATCTGACCCCAGGAAGGTGTCAATAAAGTTTCCCCTTCCTGGGACAATGAATTCACGGTGTTCTTATTTCAATTTCCAGGAGTGTATATCACACAAGTCACATTATCATATTCCTAGAAAGGCGGGTGGACTGTGGCAGAATAACGAAGCATATTCGATTCAGTATTTAACTAAAGGAAATACAAATGCACCAAATCACGACATTTGAAAACTGTCATACACAAACGTTACTATGCAAATAAGAATTATAGGATATCCTTCAAAGTTTATGAATGGCAACTGAGTATTTCCACGCAGCGTCACATATAACACATCAAGGCTAACGATGAAGCTTTTGCATGAAAAAGAACTTCAACGACACAAAACGAAACGTAAGATAATTGTGGCAGGATTCCGAAACGGTGCAGTCAATTAATACAATGAAACGCGAACGAACGCGGAATTTCACTCTCATAACTCCTTCTCCCTTCAAAAATATCTTAGAAATGTAGCCCATTTACAAAATCTTCGATACCGTCGATATTTCAAAATAAAAAAGACTATTAAATGACGAAATGCTAAAATTCGCGTCGTTGGAGAAGGCACAGTACTTTATGTCTCACAGGAAGTCGATATTAAAAATTATTATTTCTCTCTAAACCGACGAGGATATGACAGCAAACAGCACTATAAAAGAATGTTAGTCAGAAGACGTTCGAAGAAGTGACGCCACAGTAGCCACCAACAGGAAAACTAGTCGAGTATGGTATGACTAGCTAGTCATTGAAATTACATCAAAGCTGTCGAATGGTATCGCAAAATGCGCTTGATGCAGAACACGTAGAGATGCCTGAGGAAAAGGTGGAGGACACGAGTAGCGTGCGTGCCAACTTAGATTCTCAAAAGGTCGGACCCATTCTACCTTGGGAATGGGACGTACGAATGCCATTCACCTTTAGTCTCCATTAATGTGGTACAATTAATTCGTTAGCATAGAGACATTATAGAAATAATGACAAGATCCTTGCTGACACCATCAGTAATTGCTCACGGCTGGCTTAATGCTTGGCTGTTCGTAATTCATGACGTTTACCACCAACAGGTACTTTTCTAGATGCAACTGCGTTCACCAAAAGAAAACAATTTCAGATTCCAGATGAATCTATAATAGAAACAGACAAATATTACAGTCAGAGAACCGGTATTATGATTTCTTGATAATAGTTACTTTCATTCTCCATAGAACGAAAATAAATGAGTTTTATTTTGTTGTCTCTAGCGTTAATAATTTCCAGTACGAAGGCGCAAAATGAACTTCACACTGCAATTTCCTCAGAGTATAAATTGTGTAATAATCACTGATATTCCGTCACAAAAATTAACAACCGAAGCATCCAAGTTTATGTCGCACATAATACATTAAACTGCTGCTCGTGCTTAATCTTAAGCGAAATAAAGAAATGGAAGACTGTTGGTACACTGCACCTGCTCAAAGTCGCAAGGTGCGAAGTCTTTGTACGTTTGAAATCGTCATTCTAGTGAAAGCAGTTGAATCTAGTATCTTCGGACGGTCATAATTTGCATGTAAAAGGCGTAGAAGCACTCTAAATGGTTCAAATGGCTCTGAGCACTATGGGACTCAACTGCTGAGGTCGTAAGTCCCCTAGAACTTAGAACTACTTAAACCTAACTAACCTAAGGACATCACACACATCCATGCCCGAAGCAGGATTCGAACCTGCGACCGTAGCGGTCGCGCTGTTCCAGACTGTAGCTCCTAGAACCTCTCGGCCACTCCGGCCGGCAGAAGCACTCTCCTATACATTTGATATGTAAGGCTCTGTAAAATGTTGAAGGAAGGACGAGAGGAAAACGGATGAAAATTGCTAAGTGTAAGTCGTGTCTAGAAACGGGCAATAGAGACGACGAGAACGAAGACCTCCGCTTCGACACAGCATCACACCGATCCCACGTTCATTGTTATTTAGAATTCTGACTTCTTTTATAAGTGTGTGATGACAGAGGCTGTATATAGTAGAGGCGAAATTACAAACATTCCTGTCCGCAGCTCGTGGTCGTGCGGTAGCGTTCTCGCTTCCCGCGCCCGGGTTCCCGGGTTCGATTCCTGGCGGGGTCAGGGATTTTCTCTGCCTCGTGATGACTGGGTGTTGTGTGCTGTCCTTAGGTTAGTTAGGTTTAAGTAGTTCTAAGTTCTAGGGGACTGATGACCATAGATGTTAAGTCCCATAGTGCTCAGAGCCATTTGAACCATTTGAACAAACATTCCTGTTGGAAGAACATCCGCAACTGAGCATTATAGCAGAGGTTGAAAATACCGCTTCACTTGTAAATTTCTTCATTTTAAGACGACCGGTTTCGGACTGTTATAAGCCCATCTTCAGGTGTCGTAGCTGTGCTGTGCCTATGAGCGCTCATAAGTAGCACACCGCGCCTGGTACACGCGGCGCTCGGGTACCACGGCACAGCTACGACACCTGAAGATGGGCTTATAACAGTCCGAAACCGGTCGTGTGAAAATAAAGAAATTTACAACTGAAACGGTATTTTCAACCTCTACTAGTGGCGAAACTGACACTATGTGTGCGTGCGTGCGTGCGTGCGTGTGTGTGTTTGTGTGTGTGTGTAGTCTGAGATTTTCTCATTTCATTTTACCTTGGATATGTTCCTTTTCCCAGTTCCTTGTGCAAGTACCAGGACCTACATAGTAATAGTGATTCTGTAGTTCTGTTGCTGTAAGGCAAGGTGATTTTGCCAAATGGGGCGAACTCCAGGAAATGGGCCCGGAAGGGAAGAGATAGAAAGGTTAATGTGGACGTATGTGAGTTCCAAATCGGACACCCCGAATCAAAAGTGGAGATAAAAGATCTTCGACAGTGTAGGTTTCAATGATTGGAAGCACACGCAAGAATACATCTCCTAAGTGGAAATGTTCTGTCTGCACTAGCGCGTGAGCTCCACGGTCAAGAAGGCAGTGAACTGGAGTACCTTCGTACAATAGCTGCGCTAGCCATCGTATTGACAAAGGCACGCCTTCCAGCGGGGGAGGCTGGGTACAGACATACACCACTAGTGAGGAGTTGTGGAAGAATGACTATTGCCACTAGGTGGTCGCCAGTAACCCCTACCCACACAATAATTTTATTTTGGAACCCTTCAATTTGGTCTGTGTTTGCATAGAAAATCAATGATATCAGAACTGAGTCCGCCTTGATGCAAAACACCTTGTTATTTGTTCACTTACGTATTTCCCAACTAGTTTCGGCGACAAATATCACCATCGTCAGTGGGCTTTTTAAAATCTAAAACATGCAGAAAATAGCATAGTTATACAAACACAGTAACACATTATTACACTTTTACTGTTCGTTTTTTTAAATATAGTTTTCTAAGGATACTTTCATACTACCTTATTTAATGTACGTTATGGCATAATTTTAAGAATTAATGTCGCTGTTTGCGGCATATTTTCTGTGCTTTTTTCTGTTGCCGTTTTTTCTCAGCGTACATCATCTCATCTGCAGCTGTGTGAACGGCTGTTAGTATACAAATACTAAAAGGTAAACTTAGTATGTGAGCAATGTACACTTGGGGTTACGAAGTGTTTTGGAATCCAGTTTTGGTGTGTACCGGGCTGTAAAAATGTAAAAATGCGTTAAAAATATAATAATGTGTTACTATGTTTGTATAACTATGCTATTTTCTGTATGTTTTAGATTAAAAATACCAACTGACGATGGTGATACTTGTCGCCGAAACTAGTTTGAGAAATAAATAAGTGAACAAATAACAATGTGTTTTGCATCAAGGCGAATTCATTTCTGATATCGTTGCCCTGCCCACGCTTTGAGAGTGAACCGGTTGAAACCCATCCGACATATAAAATTCCGGACGCCGAAACCAGTTGACATCACATCTTAGCCAATTAAGTCGAAATAAAAAAATTAATGCTTTCTTAAACGGTGAAAACGTCGTTGGCCCACAATAGACTTTTCTAGCGAACATAAAACTAATCTAGCGTATCTTATATCCATGGGTAAGAATGGTGGACCAAATTAGAAATTCATATGTATTATAAAAATGGATGTATTAAACCACAGGACCGATTTCATCCAGACTTCGTTGAGATATTCTTTACTGTCAGCGAAACAAATACTTATCACAGTTCACGGGATGTGACGTCACAGACAATGAGATGTGTGAATAACACAACATTGTGCAAGATGTTTAAATGTATTACTTCTTTGCTACTACCTCTATTTTCAACAACTTTTCAGGCAGTATCCACACATGCCGCCGAATGTACCTACAAAATTGTATCGTTGTATGAGACATTGGTCAAAAGAGTTTGTCGCCCTAAACACTGAGATGCGTGAATAAATGCATAAAGTTTTAATACGTTTATTCATTACTACTAAGACACTCCTATACTCGAATAAAGTAAATTCCTGACACTTGACGAAGCTTTCGACAGCTTTCAACTGCGAAGCGCACACGGCTGTAGGTGAAAACGCTTGCCGTCTATAGAGCTGTGAAGAGCCTTTGCCGTACAGACGTTTACAAAATCGCTTTGTAGACACGCGAAACCGCTACGACCAGCTTACATAAACCGTCCGTGATACTGTACCTATACATCCGTACATTATGCACATTCCTTTGTGCGACCGATTCACAATTTTAAAGGTGTTTTCACGAATAAAGGGATGTGATTCTTTTTATTTTACACTTCATAGTTCATTTCTTGTTTTGTTTCTAACAGAAAATTGGAAAAATGAGTACCCAGGTAATTCCGGGTTTGTCAGTTACTTTTTTAAATAAGCATATAGTCATTTTATTTGTAGATCTCCGTTTAAAAGTTGTTCATTCATCATCTACTATGACGAGCTTGTTATATGGATGGACACAACACTTTGATTCGTTTAAAAATGGTTCAAATAGCTCTGAGCACTACGGGACTTACCATCTGAGGTCATCAGTCCCCTAGAACTTAGAACTACTTAAACCTAACTAACCTAAGGACATCACACACATCCATGCTCGCGGCAGGATTCGAAACTGCGACCGTAGAGGTCGCGCGGTTCCAGACTGAAACGCCTAGAACCGCTCGGCCACAACAGCCGGCTCTTTGATTCGTACTTTACATTTATTTCATTCATATCTTGTCAGCTTTTAGTAGCTTGTTTCGATAATACTTGACTTCAAAATGAAATAATCGTAACAGGAAAAGATCACATTCTAAAAGTTTTCACATTTTTTCTCTGAACAGTACTGAAACATTACTACACAGTGTGGGCCTGGAGGTCTAGTGGTAAAGCCCGTGACTCAGGAGGTCGCACAGTCGAATCCCGATAGAGCCAAGGATATTTTTCAGTCTGCCTTCACTCCAGCCTTCATTTCTCAATGACGTGCAGATGTGCCAGGAACTACACGGAATTCAGGTTCCACGTTGAACTGTAGGTCACCTCTCCTCATTAGGTTTAATGGGTTACGTTAAGGGGGTACAAATCGTCGGATGGCTTCCAGTTGAAAGAACTTGCGAAAAGGCGGCTTGAACATCTCTCTTAAGAGACTCACAGCAAAACGTGTCAGAGGAATTTACTTTATCTTATTACATAGTGCAACACGAACATTGCCTAACTCCCTATGCCAAGAAATGAGCTCTCACGCCATTTTTTAAGAACAAAAGAAGTACGCATAGAGCACTTAACAGCCTGCTGTCTCTGAACCGCTTACGAACAAGACTGAAAACGGACTGAGGCGGAACAGTCTTGTGTAATATCTTTAACCTACATCCGTGTGTCAGGACATATTGTAAACCTCCATTGTCCCTGCAAGGGCTGCTGCCTTTGACGCAGCCGTCTCATGCGTACACGAGCGCGAGCTGGCGCTATCTTGGAGTGCTGGCTACTACTGGTGGCTGTACACGCCAGCCGCGCGGAGTGGCCGCGCGGTTCGAGGCACGACGTGACGGATTGCGCGGCCCCTCCCACCTGAAATCCTCCCTCGGGCATGGGTGTGTGTGTTGTTCCTAGCATAAGTTAGTTTAAGTAGTGTGTAAGTCTAGGGACCGATGACCTCAGCAGTTTGGTCCTTTAGGAATTCACATGCATTCGAAAATTTTGAACAGCATACACCAGCTGCAGAACGCCTACACACACACACACACACACACACACACACACACACACACACACACGGTTGCAGAGTCGCCAGAAGAGCTGTTTTTCAACTCAACGCGGAATATATGTCTTTTTCGGCTCACTATCGGGTGTTGGCAAGTCTTTATGTATCCCTTCTAGGACCACAGACATTGTTATGACGGGTTGGCGTAGCGAGCGCGTTGTTATTATTATAAATGTGTTTGTGGAATGAAGTGGTGAAGGTTAATTACTTGGTGTTCCCGTATTTCTTTACCTCAGCGGCGCATTGCTTATGTTGTCCTGTCAAATAGCACCCGAAGTTGCAGCATATCTTTTTTTTATAAGTGTAATTGTAAAAACCTGTGTGGTGTCTACATCTACATCTATATCGACATCTACATGGATACTCTGCAAATCCCGAGGGTTCATGGAACAACCCTCACAATAAATATCTGTTATTCCAATCTCGTACAGTACTCGGATGTGACATACATATGGACCTTGATATAAAGAGGCAGTAGCTATATATGAAAGATAATCGCCGAAATCGTATTTATAAATTTTTTGCAAGAATTCAACTACTTTCTCTAAACTGTTTGACTTAAATGTGGGTGGTAATATTAAGTCCTAGACTGGACTTTGATTAATTTGAGCTTAAAGACTGAATTGTCAAAGTAGGGTTACATAGTATTCAGTCATAGAAATCAGACTGTTAATGAATCATATTCAGAGCTTTTATTGTCATACTATTAAAGAAAAAATACGGTCTGATTGTGTCTAGTGAATAAAATATTTTTAACATGGCCCAATAATGATAGAATCTTGTTATATTTAGGTTCATAATTATCGGCTAACTAGCTATTTTTTCATTATATAGCGGCAATCTAAGCCACATGTAGCAGTAAGGTATTCAGAGAGTTTACGCCTTTCTGTTTTGCATGAAAATATGAAAATCCAATTTCAGGCTACATTGTATCAACATTGAACAGAGCTGTGGAGTGGGCACAATATCCTCAGCTGATGATACGAAAGCCCTAACCCCTGGTATTATATTAATTATTATACTAACCTCCGGTTTTTTATAAGAAAGTTTAGGTAATACTGTGTGCTATTATGAAGAGGCAATCTAACTGCAAAAATCGGTTCCAAAAGATCTGTTAAATAATCATGAAATAAAGATCAAAGTTTGCAAAATGTTATGTTTACATAATGAAACTTCAAGATTTTGCATCAAATGAAATTGTTTTACGTGAAATAAATAACATTTTCGTAATAGAAAGGCGATTACTTAATGTAAAATTCATTACTGGAACAACTTAAATAAAATTACACGTTTTTATTTACATATGTTATATGTTATTACTTATACTTGATGCAGTTCTAGGCGCTTCAGTCTGGAACCGCGTGACCACTATGGTCAAAGGTTCGAATCCTGCCTCAGGCATGGATGTGTGTGATGTCCTTAGGTTAGTTAGGTTTAAGTAGTTCTAAGTTCTGGGGGACTTATGATCACAGATGTTAAGTACCATAGTGCTCAGAGCCATTTGAACCATTTGAACTTATACCTGAGATACTGAATTGATGGCATATTGATTTTTTTTTTTGGTAACCACTTCCTTTCAGAAATGTTTTCCCATGCATTTCCTTCTCTATTTTGAAGTGAACTGTTAGGGTGAATGACTTTATAGAATGTTATGTTTAGAAGTTGTTGCTTACGATAATGCAAACAAATAAGAAAAATATAATAGGTGTAAATACTCCAGTGTTTCAAGTTCTAATACAAAAACCATGTATCACATGAAACTTCCTGGCAGATTAAAACTGTGTGCCCGACCGAGACTCGAACTCGGGACCTTTGCCTTTCGCGGGCAAGTGCTCTACCATTTGAGCTACCGAAGCACGACTCACGCCCGGTACTCACAGCTTTACTTCTGCCAGTACCTCGTCTCCTACCTTCCAAACTTTACAGAAGCTCTCCTGCGAACCTTGCAGAACTAGCACTCCTGAAAGAAAGGATATTGTGGAGACATGGCTTAGCCACAGCCTGGGGGATGTTTCCAGAATGAGATTTTCACTCTGCAGCGGAGTGTGCGCTGATATGAAACTTCCTGGCAGATTAAAACTGTGTGCCCGACCGAGACTCGAACTCGGGACCTTTGCCTTTCGCGGGCAAGTGCTCACACTTGCCCGCGAAAGGCAAAGGTCCCGGTTTCGAGTCTCGGTCGGGCACACAGTTTTAATCTGCCAGGAAGTTTCATATCAGCGCACACTCCGCTGCAGAGTGAAAATCTCATTCTGGAAGCATGTATCACATATTTTAGAAATTAAGTGGTATTAAATACTTCAGTTGTATTGAATGGCTCATTTTGCGTAATTGGCCTAATCCTGTTTCTTTACATGGTGATGACGCCTTTGCTGAATCTATAACATTGGGATTCTCCATAGTTTTAGGTTGGTGTTGTGAAGGTTCACGATACCACAGCATTACTTGAGTAACACTGACGATTAACTAGTTTACAATATTGAATGCCCACAATAGACATCAGCTTTACATACACACCAAACTAATCTTCCCCTTGTGGTTTATTACAGATGTATGTGTATGTTTACACTACCAGTATTATTGTATAGGTCTCTGGTATGAGACAGCAATATAGCATTAATTTCTTGCTTTTATTGTAACGTATTTCAGAAGTTAGATATCACTGTTAATCTGCACTGTAGCATTGAGGTTTTCCAAGAGTTACATTATAAGCCATTGTCTTATGAGCCAATGTTTCAAGTAAGGAACGTATCTACTGTAGCTTCAATTTGAGATCATCTTTTATAAAATGTTTGTAACTTCTCTCCTGTTGTTTTACATTTAGTATTAAAATACTCAACAATTCTATTTTTAACTTTTATTATATTTGGCATGGACTTCTGGTCAATAAGTCGCTTTTTGTGTGATATAGGTTCTTACTCTCAAGAAGTAGTTCTCATTTTATGAGCAATAGGTCATATATTTCTTTTTTAAAATTAAAACTGTTATTGTCAAATGCTTTTTTGTACATATCTTCATGTACTGATGTATTAGTTATCTTTAGCTCGTGGTCTGCTATGTTCTTTCTTCTGTATCTAACAGTTAAATCCCAATGAACTCTTAATGTTGCCGCCCTTGATGTTAGTTTCGCAGAAGGTTGTTTTGACTTCCCTATATGCTGAATGCTATTTTTTCTGCACTTCCTATTTACGATGTTACTAAGTGACTTGTATTTTTGCATTTCTGTAATGCCAAACATGTATTTCCTTTTTTCGTCACCGAGCGAGGTGGCGCAGTGGTTAGCACACTGGACTCGCATTCGGGAGAACGACGGTTCAATCCCATGTCCATCCAGATTAGATTAGATTAGATTAGATTAATACTAGTTCCATGGATCATGAATACGATATTTCGTAATGATGTGGAACGAGTCAAATTTTCCAATACATGACATAATTAAGTTAATTTAACAACATACTTAAGTTAATATAACAACTTTTTCATTTTTGTGTTTTTTTATTTTTTTAATATTTTTTTGGTTTTTTGTTAAATTTATATGTAAAAATTCCTCTATGGAGTAGAAGGAGTTGTCATTCAGAAATTCTTTTAATTTCTTCTTAACTACTTGTTGATTATGTGTCAGACTTTTGATACTATTTGGTAAGTGTCCAAAGACTTTAGTGCCAGTATAATTCACCCCTTTCTGTGCCAAAGTTAGATTTAATCTTGAATAGTGAAGCTCATCCTTTCTCCTAGTATTGTAGTTATTCACACTGCTATTACTTTTGAATTGGGTTTGGTTGTTAATAACAAATTTCACAAGAGAGTATATATACTGAGAAGCTACTGTGAATATCCCTAGATCCTTAAATAAATGTCTGCAGGATGATCTTGGGTGGACTCCAGCTATTATTCTGATTACACGCTTTTGTGCAATAAATACTTTATTCCTCAGTGATGAGTTACCCCAAAATATGATGCCATATGAAAGCAACGAGTGAAAATAGGCGTAGTAAGCTAATTTACTAAGATGTTTATCACAAAAATTTGCAATGACCCTTATTGCATAAGTAGCTGAACTCAAACGTTTCAGCAGAGCATCAATGTGTTTCTTCCAATTTAATCTCTCATCAATGGACACACCTAAAAATTTGGAATATTCTACCTTAGCTATATGCTTCTGATTAAGGTCTATATTTATTAATGGCGTCATACCATTCACTGTACGGAACTGTATGTACTGTGTCTTATCAAAACTCAGTGAGAGTCCGTTTACAAGGAACCACTTAGTAATTTTCTGAAAGACAGTATTGACAATTTCATCAGTTAATTCTTGTTTGTCAGGTGTGATTACTATACTTTTATCATCAGCAAAGAGAACTAACTTTGCCTCTTCATGAATATAGAATGGTAAGTCATCAATATATATTAAGAACAACAACGGACCCAAGACTGACCCTTGTGGAACCCCATTCTTGATAGTTCCCCAGTTTGAGGAATGTGCTGATCTTTGCATATTATGAGAACTACTTATTTCAACTCTTCCAGTTAGGTACGAATTAAACCATTTGTGCACTGTCCCACTCATGCCACAATACTTGAGCTTGGCTAGCAGAATTTCATGATTTACACAATCAAAAGCCTCTGAGAGATCACAAAAAATCCCAATGGGTGGTGTTTGGTTATTCAGATCATTCAAAATTTGATTGGTGAAAGCACATATGGCATTTTCTGTTGAAAAACCTTTCTGGAAACCAAACTGACATTTTGTTAGTACTTGTTTGTTACAGATATGTGAAGCTACTCTTGAATACATTACTTTCTCAAAAATTTTGGATAAAGCTCTTAGAAGGGAGATTGGACGGTAATTGTTGACATCAGACGTATCCCCCTTTTTATGCAAAGGTATAACAATAGCAGATTTCAGTCTATCAGGGAAAATGCCCTGTTCCAGAGAGCTATTACACAGGTGGCTGAGAATCTTACTTATCTGTTGAGAACAAGCTTTTAGTATTTTGCTGGAAATGCCATCAATTCCATGTGAGTTTTTGCTTTTAAGCAAGTTTATTATTTTCCTAATTTCAGAGGGAGAAGTGGGTGATATTTCAATTGTATCAAATTGCGTAGGTATGGCCTTTTCCATTAACAGCCTAGCATCTTCTCATGAACACCTGGATACTACTATATCCACAACATTTAGAAAATTATTATTAAAAATATTTTCAACTTCTGACTTTTTGTTCGTAAAGTTTTCATTCAATTTGATTATAATACTGTCTTCCTGTGCTCTTGGTTGACCTGTTTCTCTTTTAATAATATTCCAAATTGTTTTAATTTTATTATCAGAGTTGCTGATTTCAGACATGATACACATACTTCTGGATTTTTTAATAACTTTTCTTAATATAACACAGTAGTTTTTATAATGTTTGATATTTCTGGGTCACTACTCTTTCTTGCTGTCAGATACATTTCCCTTTTCCGGTTACAAGATATTTTTATACCCTTAGTAAGCCATGGTTTGTTACAAGGTTTCTTACGAGTATATTTAACTATTTTCTTGGGGAAGCAGTTTTCAAATGCATTTACAAAAATGTCATGAAATGAATTATATTTTAAATTGGCATCAGGTTCACGGTACACCTCATCCCAGTCTAACTGCTGTAGGCTTTCCCTGAAATTTGCAATTGTTAAATCGTTGACTGAACATACTACTTTGGAGGACTGTTTAGTATTGCTGAATGGAGCTATGTCATATATTGTAACTAGCTGTGCACCATGATCAGAAAGACCATTCTCAACAGGCTGAGCATTTATCTGGTTAAACTTATCTTGGTCTATAAAGAACTTATCTAGCAGTGAGCTGCTATCCTTTACCACCCGAGTAGGAAAATCAATAACGGGTGTCAAATTGAAAGAACCGAGTAATACTTCAAGGTAATTTTTCCTATTACCCTCTTTCAGAGAATCTACATTGAAGTCCCCACAAATAATAATTTGCTTCCCCCTGTCTGACAGATAGAACAACAAGGAGTCCAAATTTTTCAGAAATAGATGAAAATTTCCTGATGGGGACCTATATACAGTAACAATTATAAATGTCCCTTTATTTAATTTAAGCTCACAGGCACATGCTTCCATACGTTTCTCTACACAAAACTTTTTTGTTTCTATACTTTTTGCACAATGATAACTTTTGACATATATGGCAACTCCTCCTTTCTCCATATTTTCTCTCATTACATGTGCAGAGAGCTTATATCCACTTACATATACCTTATCCATATCAGTAACAATGTGATGCTCAGACAGGCACAGTATATCTATTTCATCCTCAGCTTCTAAATCTTCTAAACAAACCAGAAGCTTATCTATTTTATTCTTTAAACTCCAAATATTTTGATGAAATATACTTACATTATTTTTAATTATACTTTTATGAGAACCTTTCCTTTTTCTAACATTTGCAGTACTCTCCTGTCTGAGTTTCTCATTGTGCTTAGGCCTAGCTGCTATACCAGTGGTCACATGGTGGTCAGAGAGGCAGATTATGTCAACTGGGTTGGGTGACTTTAATTCATCAATGCAATTACCTAGGACTGAGATACAACTTGGTGGAGATAAAATTTCTGGTGATTGGTGAAAATTTATAATTGACAGCTGTGATTGGTGATCCAATGTGCTAGAGTTGTGCTGTTTAATTTCTTTCCGAAACTGAAGATTTGTTTCAATCCTGACCTCTCGTAGAACTTGACATCTTTCTGTCTTACCTATCCTAAAAAAGGTGCTGCTCCAACACCTATAACCACTGGTATTTTACCATTCATGGCAGTGCCTGCCCCACTTAAATTTCCTGCTATTACGCCAGCCAGTTTCCCCTTCCCTTTCCTGTTGAGATGTAGGCTGTGCCTGGTATAGTCCCACCTACTGAGAGAATCAACAGGAACCACACTAATATGAGCCCCCGCACCCGATCCAAGCAGCTGTTCCAACTCCAAATTAACTCTCCCAACAGAAGAGTTCAAATGAGGCCGGTCATGGCGTCTCAGGACAGATACAAATTCAACATTGGTGTGTCTCGATGCCGACGCAATCTTTACCAGGTCACACTCTATACTGTACCCAGGATCTCTGTCGATGCTGTTCCCTGGCCCTTCCACAATAACCACGGTGTCTTCCCTGGTAAATCCTTTAGAGAGTGAACCCAAATCCTCTGTCACACGATCCAGACTAGCACTTGGTTTGAAAAAAATTGTGACCTGGTATTCTGGTCCTGATTCCTCCCGCAGAAGTTGGCCTACAGCTCTGGCATGAGAACTGCCTAACAACAAAACTTTCTTCCTTTTCGATGGCTTTTCTACATTATTTTTCAATTTCCTATTGAAAGTTTGTTGTGTCCTGTCTACACCTACCTCTGCTTGAGGCTCATCAGTTTCTGCTCAAACTTATTTTTGACATTCACCACAAAACTGTCAGACTTAGTTCTAGGCCTGTTCCTTCTGCTACCTGTTGCCACTTCCCACCTCTTGTAACAATAATGTACCTATAATAATTTTTTTCTTTATGAATTTAGATAAATTTTTCTTTCTGAATTTATGTAAAATAATGTAAATAATGTTGTGGATTTTTTTCCTTTTCGTGTCATGTTAAAGATACTGTACACAACTTTTGAAATGAATGTCATTACTTATGTTAGATTTCAAGCAATTTGAGAACCAAAGGGAAATGTATTTAATGTTAAAACTATTGTATGATGTGAAAATTGTAATTTAAAGACTTGGTCCATACGTAGGTAATGCATTAGAATATGTGTAGTAGAAAACCTGTGGTGAATACCCTACCTGTAGGGGCGCGGGAAAAGGTGGATGCAGGCGAGTGCGGGAAAACGCACACTGGCGCGGTTCGGCACAACGGGCTCAGTAACACAGTCGGAGTTGGGTATCGGTCAGAGGAACATGTACTGTACCGAGGAGGCTATCCAGGAAAAGTGGATTCCATTGAGCCTCGGATGGGCCGATTCCGACGACTACTTGGCATGGCTATATTCTTAGGCACAAAAGTGGAAAGATTACGACGCTAAGAAGAATGAAAGTGCCGATACTGTGAGAACCTTAGCCGTGCTTGTATGTGTGCTGTGCTGCCCGCTATCTCGCTGCCCGCCATCCGCCGCACCGACGTGCACAGGTCAAACATTTATTTCTTCTTTAGAAGTGTATTTGTGTGGACCAGTGTCGAAACTGTTTTAACTGTTCAATAATAACGTGACTTTTACCAGAATTGCCTTAGCCGTTACTTATCCTTATCACTGACCTAAATAGGGTCCTTACCACATATTGTGCAACCCGAGTATCCTGAATTGAAAGTTTACAGTTAGTACTAAATTATCTGCAGACCAATTTAAGCTATAAAGCAGTTTGAAAGTTAGGAGTGCAAATGTAAATGTTAGTAAAGAACAACAGTGTGATTAAATCGAAAGATAAAATTTGAATTGAGCTAGCAATGTTATTTAATTAATTTGAGACTAAAATAATGATAACTAAGTAATTCAAAATAAGACAAAAGATTAGTTCTTCACAGATTGATAACTTTGAGTGTTAATTTACCTTCAGGACTTACTAGTTGCAGTATAATGACCATAAAAGTTTCAGGGCCCCCCCCCATTCTCTTGCCTATTCTTGCACATTTTGAAGTGTACTGATCAGAATTGAACAGTAAAATTAATTTGTATATTAAACCTAAGTGTATTAGTGTTTTTTCCAATTTTAATAGTGACATTGTATGTGTGTTTTCAAAATTGCTGATTTTAGGGTAATCTATGCCCGATTTCAGTCTGATCAATATACAAAGTGCAGCTCGTAGTAATCATTGCTGTGTGGTGTTGTGAAATTTTAACTCATCCAAATTAGTACAAAAGAAGAAAACTTTAGTTCAGTGGATTTTTCCTATGCCAAACTCTGCCATATAACGCAGCAGTACTACGTGTTGTTATGCTTGTACATGCACACACTTGTACAAGGAAAAACTCACTCAATGCCTAATTAGGCTGGCGACCGTATTATTTATCATTGGTAGTATCTACTGTGTGTACTTCTTGTCCATGCGAACGCGTAATTATACTTTACATTTGCTTGACGCATCACTGTAGTTACTAACTGAGTGTAGGTTCGATCTTGCTTCCATTAGGTACACGCGGTCAACTTATGTACTAAATCCTTGTTTACAAGGTGAAGCCCGTGAACTTATTACAGTACAGGCTTTATTGAGCTAACGCACGTCCGAAAGGGCGGAAGTGTTACACTCTCTTTGCCCTTCTCCCTCCTTAACCTGTCCAGATCTTCCCTAGCCTGATCTAGCTCAGCCTGAAGGGCAGCAATTATCCCCTCCTGTTCCACTATCTTCCTATCTCTGCTGCAAATCCTACATAACCACTGATAAGCCTGATCCACTTTCCCGACACCCACGCCACTGCAGTCCCCCCAGTGAAAAAAACTACTGCATCCATCACACCAAATCCCGGAACTAACAATTCTACGGCAAGTCAGGCACTTCTCACTCATGGCAAAAATAATACTTTAGCTAGAATAAATTAATTAAATTACGGAAAATCAAAAAAGACGTTACAAGAATTAAGCCTATTCACAAATGTATATAAGCAAGTTTCTGATTTAAAATTCCGCTGTTTTTCTGAGATCTGTATTAAAACAATGAAGGTATACGCTATTTATTTTATATTTCACTCGATGGAATAAAAAAAGGACAATTAAACGAGATAATTTAACTTTGATTCTCCAAAAACGTTACGAGAATTAGGCCCATAAACAAATGTATATAAGCAAGTTTCTGATATAAAGTTACGCTGTTTTTCTGAAATCTGTATTAAAACAATGAAGTTATACGCTATTTACGGTAGTTTACTTATTTGTTACCGAGAAATTAGTTAAATTACCTTGAAACAAGAAACAAACACGTTTACAAAATTTAAGCCTAAGCCTAACCATCCTGATTTAGGTTTTCCAAGATTTCCACAATTCCTACAGGCAAATGCCGGGATGGTTCCTTTGAAAGGGCACGACCGACTTCCTTCCCCGTCCTTCCCTACTCGGATGAGACCAACGACCTCGCTGTTTGGTCTCTTCCCCCAAACAACTCCAACCCAACCCATTTTTTCGTCGACCAGCGTAGCCATGCATTCTTCGCATCCGTCTTCCTTGTACTTATAATTTTCTTTCAAATTTCTGTGGTTGCCCGTTTTAGAGATGCCTCTTCAACTGTACTGCCTCCTGAGCTGTTCCTTATCGCAGTGTCTGTGGCCTCGGAGAACTTGAAACGTATCTCTTCATTTCTTAGTACTTTCGTAGCCCACATCTTTGTCCACTGATTCTTCGTGAGTAGTCTCTTAACGTCACCCCATACTTCACCATTACTAAATCGTGATGTGATTCCAGTGTACGCCTTACAATCAATATCTGATTTCGAAATCTCTGCCTGGCGTGATGTAATTTAACTGAAACCTTCCAGTACCTGCGGCGTTTTCCAAGTATACCTACTCGTCCTGTGATTACTGAATAATCGCTGTTAGTAACTAAAATTTATTGCAGAGCTCAATTAGTCTTTCTCCTCTCTCGTTTCTACTACTAAGAAGCCCATATTCTCCCGTAGCTTTTTCTTCTACTCCCTACCCTACAACTGTAGTCCAATCCCTCGTGACTAGACTATTGCCGCACGGAGTGGCCGCGCCGTTAGAGGCGCCATGTCACGGGCTGCGCGACCCTCCCGCCGGAGGTTCGAGTCCTCCCTCGGGCATGGGTGTGTGTGTTGTTCTTAGCAAAAGTTAGTTTAAGTAGTGTGTAAGTCTAGGGACCGATGTTCTCAGCAGTTTGGTCCCTTAGGAATTAACAAACATTTTTAACTAGACTTTCATCTCCCTTTTTCGTACTGAATTAGCCGTTCAGTATTCTCAGATACAGTATCCATCTCTTCATCTCCTACTTGCGACGTCGGCATGTATACTTGAACTATTGTTGTCGGTGTTCGTTTGCTGTCGATTCTGGTGAAAATAACCGTATCACTGAACTGTTCACAGTAACTGACACTCTGTACTGCCTTCCTTTTCATATGGAATGCAACTACTGTCATGACATTTTTTGCAGCTGCTGATAATATATTACACTCTTCTCTCCGTTTAACCTCCACTATAACTAGACTGAGCCTTAGCATTTCACTTTCCAGATATTCTAGATTCCATATCACGTCCAAACTTCTGACATTCCACGCCCCAACTAGTAGAACGTTATCCCTTTGTTAGTTATAGAATCTTTTACTCATGACCACCTCCCGCCTTGCAACCCCTCCCGGAGATCCAAATGGGGGTCTAGTCTGGAATCTTTAAACAATGAAGAGATCTTCATGACACTTTTTCAATTACAGGGCACATGTCCTGTGGATACACATTGCCTCTTTAAGGCGGTGGTTTCTATTGCCTTCTGCAAGCAGGACGCAGGACATATATCTTCAAAAGTATAAATTTTGCGATGATTGCAAATTTTTGCCAGATAGGTGAACCCAATTAGTGTAGGCAGCCACCATTATCTGTACTACAAATGAAGAGTACAACCACAAGCAAGCAATTACCTAAAAATGTGTTCGCGTTTTTATTCATTCGTATTTTGTAGTGTAGCTCGAATGGTATGCCATGTGGAAGTGACGATGCAAAATACCGTATGGACATCAGTAAAGCATATGCACATTTACTCTCTGAACCTGCTTTAGGCGATATTTATGATAATGTTTCAAGTATTTGGTAAATTAACCGCATGAATTTGCATAGAATGTGCCTGACTGGAATTACGCCCCCCCACCTATCCCATCAAAACTGAGGACGGATTGTTAAAAAAAATTACAATCCATGCATATCAAAATTCAATTAAATTTTGTAAAGTTGGTGAGAATGATCAGACTTTGTAACAAAGCTGAATTGCTAAGAAGGACTAGACTGATTCACACCTTCCAACATCACTCCTATTTCCACTGGTCCTCATGATAAGTAATCAGAAATGGAAGTTATTACAAAGATTTCAATTATTCATATACCCGTGGGACAAGCGTAACCCATTTCAAATTAAATGAGGAGATGAAATTATCGTTGCTTAACATGTAAGCTTATCGTATTGACCTGCAGGTCGTCCATACAATTTACATTCGATGTATTATCCACTGCGCGATTTGCATTTTCGAATTAATTTTCGGGCCAAGAATTAAGAATAAGTGAACGAGGTACGTGTATCATATATGTACGCACGTGAGCCATCCAGTAGAGACATCGAACAGCTGGTCACGTGATAGGAATTGATATTAAAGGGGTAGCTGACAGGTAAAAATAAAAGACTGTTAGCTTCCCTAAGTAATAGCTCTCTTTGGTGTTTCAGGCCTGCATGGCATTGTATTAGTTGTGGTAGCCAGAAGCAGTATTCTTTTGATTTTTAAATTTGAGTAATGCTTTGAAGAGGGCGATCAGTAGAATAATCGATAATGAGTGATACCTGTTTCGAATAAACTTTTTTCAGGTTTGCTGGCTTGGTTGGTGGTAGTACAGATGTCTAGTGTTGGATGATGGTAGAAAGGAATGACAAAGAAGGCATAAGTATGCAGTAACTGGCGCTTGGTAAAAATATACTTTCTATATGGGGAGGAATGTTGAGAAAGTAGGGTACCTTAGCATTCCTAGGGATGGGGACAGGAGTAAGGGAATGAACTCTAGAACACTTGGAGAAATTTCTACAAATCTTAATATATAAATGTCTTTACTTAGGAAAAAAATCCTGTGGGGGCTAGACACTCGTGTTGCAGGTTGGAGAGGGCCAAAGGTAGAAAGTAAGATATTATAAAAAATAACCAAAAAAGCAGAATATTAATTACTGATTGATTTATTTTTACATATGCACGAGAAAGAAAAATTAAGTGATATTCGATAATTTGCTAGTGTCTGAATAAAATGAACGCTAAATGCACGAATACAGGATTCCACCCAACATTTTATTTGTTTTGATGTAATTCTGTGGTATACAACTCTAATCCAGTTTTGTAATGGTATAGCTGATGGACAATTTAAGGTGAAGACAAGTATTGAACTACAAGATCATGAGCATTATAATTAATACACATAAATACTACTACATAGAATTTCTGAGGTTTTGTACTGATGTCCGAACTATCATGATGCCCTAGAAAAAATTTAGCATACAGCACTACATGTACTGCCAATATACAAACAATTTTTTTCAAAAAGTTAACTTTGCCATTAGCATATAAATATTTTAGAAATATGTTATGAATGTTATGAAAAATGGAGGCTCCGTGATAAACAATATTTTTATATTGTTTATTAAATGAGAACAATGACAACTGTATTAACACTTTATGACTGGTTTCCGTTTTCCATTGCAAACATCTCTTCAGAAGTAAATGTTAGATACAGGCTTTAAATCTGAATTCATAAGTGTTATGTGTTTGACATAATAACAAATTGGCTGCAGTTTTCTTGTTTATATTATACTTATTTTTCACTTATCTTCACAGATTCTATCCAATGATACACAAAAATACATGAAGTATACAGGAAATGTGACAAATTCTTTCCAAGGAAGTGCAAAATATACATGAATACTTAAAGCGTTAAAACATTTTAAGCCACAACATCACATCTGTCATTACTTCAATAATGGCAACGTCTCATATGTAGAGCGTGTCATGAATTCCAGTATACCACACAAGACTTTCAGAGGCAAACGTACTAATGACCTGTGAAACAAAGCAGTACTGAAGAGACTGTCATAGGTATAAGTGTTATAATTGTATAAAACACTGAGAAGTTGGCAGCAGATCTTTAGAAAGTATTTTTCTCATACAGTACAAAAATATCTCGAGGGTAATTTTCTTGCTGAATACAGGGGACTGGAATATTTTTGGCGAACATCTTTGGCATGGTTTCACATGTAAACAGAAAAACTAAGTTGCTATCTCTAAACATGGAATAACATCGATCTTACAGTAATAGGTAGAAATCATTATAAAATCCTTATGTTACACAGTAGCATAACCATTGCTTATAATCAATGAAAAGTACATAAACAGACGTCAGTTATATCATAGATGTAATGAAAACAGTATCCATAACACATAAACAAGCTAAAATGCAATGTTCAGGAATAGGTTAAAATGTCACCCAGCATTCATATGCACCTAAGCCACAGTGGTGAGCCATTAATGTAAAATAACGATTACATTTAGAGGAAACCATCATATGTAAATAAAGTTTAGATAAAATGCTTAATTAAAAACCTAGTATATCGGTAATACTAATACCATAAAGAAGGGGAGGGAGGTAAATAACCACAGCATAACCATCTATGCGCTCAAATTTGGCTTTGGGGAATATTGATAACACCGTTTATAACAGTTGTAGTGATAGTAATTTTGTTTATCAGAGTAAAACTTTAGCTAAAAGACCTTAGAACCTCAGCCACTAAGGAGGCAAATAGAAAAAATTTTTCATCTAATCGTGGGAAGTGATTGCTAAACAAAATATGTAGTTGCTTAAGTACAGACTCGAAAATATTAATTGAAAAGTAGACCTCGAGCAAAAGATAACTTAGATGGAAAGAGTACATTGAAGCCTGAATGCCTCAACGAGGGGAAGACCTGTCTGATGTGGTGACAGAAGAAGAAACAAGACGACAGGGAATGAACAGCGGATCCAGTATTAGAACCAGAATTTAAAAGAGCTCTGGAATACTTAAGATCAAACAAGGCAGAAGAGATAGATAACATTCCATGGGAATTTCTAAAATCACCGGGGGAAGTGCCAACAAAATGATTTTTCACGTTGATGTGTAGATTGTATGAGACTGGCGATGTATCATCAGACTTTGGAAAAATGAATCATCCACACAATTCCGAAAATAGCAAGAGCCGACAAGTGCGAGAATTATAGCACTATCAGCTTCATCTTATGCATTCAAGTTGCTGACAAGAATAATATACAGAATAATGAAAAAACTGGATATCTATTAGATGACGATCAGTTTTGGCTTTATGAAAGGTAAAGGCACTAGACAGGCAGTACTGACGTTGTGGTTGATAATGGAAGCAAGACTGAAGAAAAATCGAGAGACGTCATAGCATTTGTCGACCTGGAAAAAGTGTTTGACAATGTAAAATGGTGCAAGATGTTCGAAATCCTGAGAAAAACAGGAGTAAGCTATGGGGAAAGGTGTATAATATACAATATGTACAAGAAACAAGAGGGAACAATAGAACTGGAAGACCAAGTACGAAGTCCTCGGATTAAAATGAGTGTAAGGCAGGGATGTAATCTTTCGCCCTACTGCTTGGTGTATACATCAATGAATCAACGAAGGAAATAAAGGAATGGTTCAAGAATGGAATTACAATTCAGTGTGAAAGGATATCAATGATAATATTTGCTGATGACATTCCTATGCGTTGAATGGAAATGAGTATAGAATATGGATTGAGAGTAATCTGAAGAAAGACGAAAGTAATGAGAAGAAGTAGAAATGAGAACATCGAAAAATTTAACATTGCAATTAGGCACCAAGAAGTAGACGAAGTTAATGTACTGCGCTACCTAGGCAACGAAATAAGCTTTGACGGACGAAGCAATGAGGACATAAAAAGCAGACTGTCACTGGGGGAAAAGGCATTCCTGACCAAGAGAAGTCCAAGTGACATTTGGAGCACAGCAGTGTATGGTAGTGAAACAGGGACTGGAAAAGCCAGAATAGAAGATAACTGAAGCATTTGAGATGTGATGCTGAAATGAATGTTGAAAATTATGTGGACTGATAAGGTAATGGATGAGGAGGACCTCCACAGAACCTGCGAGGAAAGGAACATATGGAAAACACTGACAAGAAGAAGGGACAGGATGATAGTAAATCTGTTAAGACATCCAAGTTACTAGTGGGAGCTGTACAGGGTAAAACCTGTAGAGGAAGGCAGAGATTGGTATGTTGTTTTGTGTTGTGGTCTTCAGTCCTGAGACTGATTTGATGCAGCTCTCCATGCTACTCTATCCTGTGCAAGCTTCTTCATCTCGCAGTACCTACTGCAACCTACATTCTTCTGAATCTGCTTAGTGTATTCATCTCTTGGTCTCCCTCTACCATTTTACCCTCCACGCTGCCCTCCAATGCTAAATTTGTGATCCCTTGATGCCTCAGAATATGTCCTACCAACTGGTCCCTTCTTCTTGTCAAGCTGCCCCACAAACTCCTCTTCTCCCCAATTCTATTCAATACCTCCTCATTAGTTATGTGATCTACCCATCTAATCTTCAGCATTCTTCTGTAGCACCACATTTCGAAAGCTTCTATTCTCTTCTTGTCTACACTATTTATCGTCCACGTTTCACTTGAGATTGGTATACATCCAGCAAATAATTGAAGCCTTAGGGTACAACTGCCGCTATGAAATGGGAAGGTTGGCACAGGAGACGAATTCGTAAAGGCCGCATCAAACACTCAGAAGACAACTAAAAAAAAAAAAACAAGGCTTCTATATCACATACTGTGATTGCTATTGTATCTTGCCTCAGTGGTAAGAGTGTTTAATGGTACTTCCACTAGGAAAGGGGGTGCACTCGCTCATTCACTCACACTCACACACACACACACACACACACAACCCATCAAACCATCACTTTTGAATAAATAGATAGGTTTGGCGCTACCTTTTTTTCTGAATCATAATGATAATTTGGTGAACGAATTTACCCTAGTAGTGTACACCTCTGAAATTGTCAACGGAGTGTACGTGAGGATCACAGCGACCCTCAATTATTTGCTGGAGGAACTGCCTGAAAATAGAATATTTTACCATGAAATTGGACTCTCATGTACAGAACTAAACTTATTTTATTACACATCTCTGGCTTACATCAATGCTAGTATTAACACATCCATAATTCGACACTAAATAAAAACTGTCATGAAAACCTTTCGGTAAAGAAATCTGAAAGGGATCTAAATATTTTATTTACTGTTTCGATGAAGATGCTATTCATTTAATGTTAAACGAATATTTTGAAGTATTCTCAACTATCCGTAATTCATGGACTACAAGTTATCGGCAGCTGACAGACTTGAACTGTTAGGGACAGCTGTGTTCTAACAATGATCATTCTTGTCGTGGACAACTGAACTTTCTTCATCGTTCTACATCTACATCTACAATTATACTCCGCAAGCCACCCAACGGTGTGTGGCGGAGGGCACTTTACGTGCCACTGTCATTACCTCCCTTTCCTGTTCCAGTCGCATATGGCTCGCGGGAAGAACGACTGTCTGAAAGCCTCTGTGCGCGCTCTAATCTCTCTAATTTTACATTCGTGATCTCCTCGGAAGGTATAAGTAGGGGGAAGCAATATATTCGATACCTCATCCAGAAACGCACCCTCTCGAAACCTGGCGAGGAAGCTACACCGCGATGCAGAGCGCCTCTCTTGCAGAGTCTGCCACTTGAGTTTGCTAAACATCTCCGTAACGCTATCACGGTTACCAAATAACCCTGTGACGAAACGCGCCGCTCTTCTTTGGATCTTCTCTATCTCCTCCGTCAACCCGATCTGGTGCGGATCCCACACTGATGAGCAATACTCAAGTATAGGTCGAACGAGTGTTTTGTAAGCCACCTCCTTTGTTGATGGACTACATTTTCTAAGGACTCTCCCAATGAATCTCAACCTGGTACCCGCCTTACCAACAATTAATTTTATATGATCATTCCACTTCAAATCATTCCGCACGCATACTCCCAGATATTTTACAGAAGTAACTGCTACCAGTGTTTGTTCCGCTATCATATAATCATACAATAAAGGATCCTTCTTTCTATGTATTCGCAATACATTACATTTGTCTATGTTAAGGGTCAGTTGCCACTCCCTGCACCAAGTGCCTATCCGCTGCAGATCTTCCTGCATTTCGCTACAATTTTCTAATGCTGCAACCTCTCTGTATACTACAGCATCATCCGCGAAAAGCCGCATGGAACTTCCGACACTATCTACTAGGTCATTTATATATATTGTGAAAAGCAATGGTCCCATAACACTCTCCTGTGGCACGCCAGAGGTTAATTTAACGTCTGTAGACGTCTCTCCGATGATAACAACATGCTGTGTTCTGTTTGCTAAAAACTCTTCAATCCAGCCACACAGCTGGTCTGATATTCCGTAGGCTCTTACTTTGTTTATCAGGCGACACTGCGGAACTGTATCGAACGCCTTCCGGAAGTCAAGAAAAAAAGCATCTACCTGGGAGCCTGTATCTAATATTTTCTGGGTCTCATGAACAAATAGAGTGAGTTGGGTCTCACACGATCGCTGTTTCCGGAATCCATGTTGATTCCTACATAGTAGATTCTGAGTTTCCAAAAACGACATGATATGCGAGCAAAAAACATGTTCTAAAATTCTACAACAGATAAACGTCAGAGATATAGGTCTATAGTTTTGCGCATCTGCTCGACGACCCTTATTGAAGACTGGGACTACCTGTGCTCTTTTCCAATCATTTGGAACCTTCCGTTCCTCTAGAGACTTGCGGTACACGGCTGTTAGGAGGGGGGCAAGTTCTTTCGCGTACTCTGTGTAGAATCGAATTGGTATCCCGTCAGGTCCAGTGGACTTTCCTCTGTTGAGTGATTCCAGTTGCTTTTCTATTCCTTGGACACTTATTTCGATGTCAGCCATTTTTTCGTTTCTGAAGATACGGTACACTGATCAGTTCCGTCGTTGTCCATGATTAATGATCAGCTTCAGAATCACTTCCGTCACGATAATCACTTACGTGAATGCCACAACTGGTTTCCTCGAACAACACTTCCAGTATAGCACCTTTCGTTAATAAAATGTCATTCCTACGTTATCACTCAGTGACACAGCAGCTATACAAAGTGTAGTCCGGTGCTACAGTGATCCTTCAAAAACTATTTCTGTCAATGTCACACAACTTCGAGGAAGGTTCAATGTTCCAGAGGTTCAATGTTCCAGCACTCAGTTTTCAGTGCCCATCGATGGTAACCATGATTTTCTTTCGAATTTGTGAATTTCTGCGACTTACTTATCATTTATTTTCCTTCTTCTGAGTATAACGAGACAAACAGAGGACTAATTGCGACAGTTCGTCACCATGCGGCGAGCGGGCACTTGCCACGCCGGACATTTGCCACGGCGGACATTTGCCACGATTTTACCTGCTCCGAAGGGTTGGGTCCCTTGTCTCTCTCCCCCCCCCCCCCCACCTCCTCCTCACTCGCCACCCGACCCACATTAAAGGTACTTACTGAGCCTTTCCGCTGGTTTCCTTAACACAGGACCAGAATCTCTATGGATTTTTCGCCACATTTCTAGAGAGAGTTTTGGTTGTGGAAACTATTAAATGCATCTCGCATTGAAATCCGCACCAAATTTCGAGCCAAAGTAAAACTTCGCCAATCTTGGAGATTTTGCGCTCGTCTAAATTATACGTGCCTTTTTCGGTGCTCCTGCAGCAGCTTTCTGTTGTGTTTTGTGTACCATGGGGGATCAGTTCCGTCTGATGTTAATTTATTTGGTATGAGTGCTGTTGATACTATTTCTTTGAACTTGAGCCACATATGGTCTTCACTTACATAGTTTTGAAGGATTGGAGATTGTCTCTTAGAAAGACGTCAGCCGAATGTTTAGTTGCTTTTATAAATATATATATTTCGCGTTTACTGTTGGTGAATTTCTTTGTTATGGAATTGAGCCTCGCTACGACTGTGTGTTCACTAATTCCTGTACCCGTCGTGATGCTCAGGATTATTTGTGGCTAAGAGGTCAAGTGTGTTTTCGTAACAATTTACACATTGAATGGCCTCGTGAACTAATCGTTCAAAATAATTTCATAAAAAGCATTTAGAACAATTGTGGAAGTTGTTTTCTATATACAGTATGGTCTGAAAATCTATTTTTGTCAACATACGGATGGTAGATTGAAGTCACTGCCAACTATAATTGTATGAGTAGCATACCTGTTTGAGATGAGACTAGAGTTTTCTTTGAAATGTTCAGCAACCGTTTCATCTGAGACCGGGGGTCGGTAAAACGAGCCAGTTATTAGTTTATTCCGGTTGTCGAATATAACCTCTGTCCATACTAAGTCACAGCAACTACCTGCTTCAATGTCGCTTGTGAGCTGGAACACACGTTACATTATTTTTCCTTCTTGTTTCTGTTTTAGTGGAGATCATCACAATTACGGATTTTCCCTCCAAAACCTAGAATACTTTCTCTATGACCTTGTAAATACCAGAGCTAAACAATGTAGAACAACAACGTATGTTGCCCGCAGCTCGTGGTCGTGCGGTAGCGTTCTCGCTTCCCACGCCCGGGTTCTCGGGTTCGATTCACGGCGGGGTCAGGGATTTTCTCTGCCTCGTGATGGCTGGGTGTTGTGTGATGTCCTTAGGTTAGTTAGGTTTAAGAAGTTCTAGGGGATTGATGACCATAGATGTTAAGTCCCATAGTGCTCAGAGCCAGAGCCAACAACGTATGTTACAAATGGTTCAAATGGCTCTGAGCAGTATGGGTGTCAACTGCTGAGGTCATAAGTCCCCTAGAACTTAGAACTACTTAAACCGAACTAAACTAAGGACAACACACACATCCATGCCCGAGGCAGGATTGGAACCTGCGACCGTAGCGGTCACGCGGTTCCAGATTGTAGTGCCTAGAACCGCACGGCCACTCCGGCCGGCCATATGTTACAAACCTAGCATTCTGTATTACTTCATTTCCTTATTTCTAACATTTTAAAATGGTACGTCGACTTTAGATGACATGTCAATCATAAATGTTCTTATCTCTGTTTATGAACGTACTTTCAGTCATGTTTTGAACATTTAACACTTTATTAACTAATGTTTCGCCGCAAGAGAGATCGGATTTTAGGGAGTGAAGTATGGAGTATGTCGTACTGCTTTTCAAACATTCACATACCCATTTCTTCTTTCCTTATTGTCTTTTGGGCATGCTATTGCAGTAATTAAAGTAGGCAAAAATTCAGTGATCAAAAAGAAATGATTAGCGTACATTCGTATTCTCTTTACAGCGTTCCTTTTTTGTTGCTCCCATGACGATGGACTGTTTCTGTCGCAATCAGTAAGCGTGAAAGGAAGGTTCCTTACAGACAGAACTTGGCAGAACTATTTAGATATTGACATAATCGTCGGAATTGCTTTCGTTTCCCAAAAGATATAAATATTTTGATTTCGGAAAAGAAGCTCTGTATTTCGCTAAGATGTCGAAGAAGAAGATCCCTTACGTACTGGCTGTATCGAGTAAGATGTGGAGACGGCCGTTTGAAAGCGGACAGAAGAAGTACGAGGAAGCGCGTCCCTTAGCTGAGGGATCGCTACCTGGCGAAGGGTTAAGTGTGGCAAATGTCCGGCGTGGCAAATGTCCGGCGTTCCCCCATCCATCTGCTTCCGTCACAGTGAATATTTGTGGTCATAATCTATTGCTGCAGCGGAACTCCTAATGACAGAGTTGATCCTCTTGATGCTGGCTGTCTAACTCGTCAACCCGACCGGCAGATTCACCCCGGGGACTTCCCACCCCTAATACCTCTCGCACACTCGCGTGGGAGGCCCTCTCTCTCTCTCTCTCTCTCTCTCTCTCAAAAACCGGATCACGGTTGCCATATTTCAGCGACGTCGGACAGTTTTAAATTGACCGTCGAACCGCCTGGGCTGCTGCATTTATAAAACGCCGCCGTCAGGTGCGGGCAGCACCCAGTGGCAGCCCTATCCAGGCTCCCCACGACTCTTCTTTTTCCTCGTCTCTCCGCTCTGTATTACTGGCAGATGGCCGCAGGTGAACGACACGTGCGAGTATCTGCAAAAATAGAAAGAAAAGCCGGTGGGGTAGCCGGGGGAAAAAGTTAAAAAAAAAAATGAAAAAGCTGTGGCGGAGACTGGTAGTCGATTTAAATCACGATATTGCGTGCATCTGTCTCTTTATGCAAACAATATGTGTATGTGTGTGTGTGTGTGTGTGTGTGTGTGTGTGTGTAAGAGAGAGAGAGAGAGAGAGAGAGAGCAGTTCATGCGGGTTTTAGGTGTGATTGGAACATAGCAATGTCGTTTAGCTTAATAGCATCGAAGGATCGCATGCTAAACGAATAAACCTACAATGATCTTCGCTCTTTACTTATGCAGCTTGTTGTCCTACACTATAGCGTTGTGCGGTTGTATAGAAGACAAGACATGAAATAATCTTCTTAGTCGTCAGCTCCACAGCCGAATCTTGTTAATATTAAACTTTCTGGCAGATTAAAACTGTGTGCCCGACCGAGACTCGAACTCGGGGCCTTTGCCTTTCGCGGGCAAGTGCTCTACCATCTGAGCTACCGAAGCACGACTCACGCCCGGTACTCACAGCTTTACTTCTGCCAGTATCTCGTCTCCTACCTTCCTCCTTGTTAATATTGGTAAGACTCCACCACAGCTGTATTGACACACACACTGTCACTATAGGTTTTGTTAAAAAAAAGCATCAGGTTACGTTTAAAGCGTTTCTCTACGAGCCGGTCTGTGTATTTAGCATAAACTCAGTTGTGTGTGTCGGAATTAACTTTCATCGTTGTACAGTTAAAATAGCTACGCTGTTTCATATCGTACATTACTTTCTCATCCGAAGTTAATTTAATTTGCAGGTTCTTTCTAATTGATGATTCGATTGAATGTGGGTGCAATGGATACGACTTTATTAAAGTTTCAGTTACCAGTGTCGCGTAATGTTAGCGCGCTTGATTTTCTGTTACAGGGTAAGAATTATTGAACTATATGCAAAAAAAAAAAAAAAAAAAAAAAAAAAAAAAAAAAAAAAAAAACTACGGCGTGCACATTCTTTATTCAACCTGTTAACTTCATTACAGATATTCGGAATTACGTTACGAGATGTTCGATATGCCTGCCATCATTGGCGATGATGTGACGCAGACGAATACCGAAATTCTGCATGATGCCCTGAAGTGTCGGAATATCGATGTTGTCTGTGACCTCCTAAATGGCTGTTTTCAGTTCAGCAGTGGTTTTGGGGTTCTTTAATATAGCCCCACTAAAAGCAGTCGCGTATGTTTATGCGGCCAATCGAGGCCTATGCCAGTGGCCTCTGGATACCCCAGAGCCCGAATGCGGTCCTCAAAGTGCTCGTCCAGGACGGACAACGCTCTCCTACTACGATGAAGTCGAGCTTTGTCTTGCAAGAACCACATATTGTTGAAATCAGGATCAGTCTGGATGATGGGGATGAAATCATCTTCCAAAACCTTCACGTACAGTTCGGTAGTCACGGTGCCATCAAGAAATATCGTACCGATTTTTCCGTGACTGGACATTGCAGACTACACAGTCACCCTTTGAGTGTGCAGAGACTTCTCAATCGTGAAATGCGGATTCTCAGTCCCCCAAATGAGCAAATTTTGCTTATTGACGAAGCCATCCAAATGAAAGTGGGCTTCGTGGCTAAAGCAATCCCCACCGAAGTCCTGTTCATCAAATTTGGGGGTACTAGTGTTGGCGAAACACAACCGCTGTTCCATGGCCCTGGGACTTAATAGTTAATGGGTTTGAATTTTATATGACAAGAGATGCAGATCTTCAACAACAATTTGTTGCAGTGTCTCCCAGCTGATTTCCACCTGTCGTGCAGCTCGTCTGATCGATTTCCTGAGGTTAGTTTGAAACACAGCACGCGTCTTGTCGATGATTCCAGGCGTTTTCACCCATTCTGGACGACTGACATTTCCAACACTTTCATCACGAACACTACCCGTTCTCTCAGACTTGCGATTCAAATTCTTGATTGTTAGCACACTTGCACCAGTTGTTTGCAGCTTGAACTCGGTCGCCAACTTCCTTTGAGCCGCAGTTGGGCTGTTGTTGCTTGCGTAGTACGCCTTCAGAAGCGCTATGCGCTCAGGCACGCTGTACTGTGACATTTTCACGTGAAAATTGCCGACAACAACATGCCCATGCTATTTCGAATCACGCCCCGCGGCCAGCCGGCCGTGCAGTTTGAACGTCCTAACGCAGACTGTTCAGAAGGTACGATGATTTTATTTCATATAGTACAATAATTGTCACCCTGTATCAAGAGAATCAGATATAACACTGTTACACTGCACCTAGCAATACTCGAATGTACATCAGTTACCCTCAAATACAAGGTGTACAACTTTGCTTCCGCCGTTTGCCGATAGGTGGCGACAACGATAAGTATGGGTCGAAAGAAACAGATCGCAGACGTCACGCAGTCAGCTTGGACCGCGGTCAACATAACCTCATTCAAACATTAGTCGATTTGTGTCTGCATCATAAAGTTGTTCGAAATGGTTCAAATGGCTCTGAGCACTATGGGACTTAACATCTGAGGTCATCAGTCCCCTAGAACTTAGAACTATTTAGAACTAACTAATCTAAGAACACCACATACATCCATGCCCGAGGCAGAATTCCAACCTGGGACCGTAGCAGTCGCGCGGCTCCGGACTGAAGCGCCAAGAACCGCTCGGCCACCGCGGCCGGCCATAAAGTTGTTCTTGATTAAAAATGTCAGTTTACGAGCCTAATTCTCGTCATTTGCGGAAAGTGTTACTGTTTTGTTTAAATATGAAGAAAACAGTGGCTGAGTCTCATCGAATGCTCTCAAGTACGTATAGTAAGGTCGCTATTAGTGAAAGAATGTTTCGGGAGTGATTTTCAACGCTTCAAGAGGAGTGATTTTAACGCCATAGACCGGCATAGTGGTGGAATAAAATGGTTCAAACTTAGAACTACTTAAACCTAACTAACCTAAGGACAGCACACAACACCCAGTCATCACGAGACTGAGAAAATCCCTGACCCCGCCGGGAATCGAACCCGGGAACCCGGGCGTGGGAAGCGAGAACGCTACCACACGACCACGAGCTGCGGACATAGTGCTGGAAGAGAGAATTTTTTCGAGGATGCAGAATTGGAGACATTGCTGAGTGAAGACTCCCGTCAGACCAAATAAGAATTGACACGATTAATGGGAGTGACACAGCAAGCCATTTCCAAACGTCTCAAGGCTATGGGCATGATTCAGAAACAAGGAACTTGGGTCCCGTGTGAGCTGAAACCAAGAGACGTTGAACGGCGTTTGTGTGTTTCTGAACAGCTGCTTCAGAGGCAAATACTGATCAGATTCCTGCATCGCATTGTGACCGGGAACGAAAAATGGGTTCATTACGATAACCCTAAACGCAAAAAATCATGGAGATACCCCGGCCATGCTTCCACGTCGACGGCCAAACCGAATATTCACGGCTCGAAGATCATGCTCTGCATTTGGTGGGACCAGCTCGGCGTCGTGTACTATGAGGTGTTAAAACCAAGTGAAACAATCACAGGTGCTCCTTATCGAACGAAGTTAATGCGTCTGAGCAGAGCATTAAAAGACAAATTGCCGCAATACAGCGAGAAGCACGATAAAGTGATTTTGCAGCACTACCACGTCAGTCCCCACGTTGAAAAGAGGTAAAAACGTACTTGGAAACGTTAAAATGGGAAGTCCTACCCCACCCACCGTATTCTCCAGACATTGCTCCCTCTGACTATCACCTGTTTAGATCAATGACGCGTGGCATGGCTGACCAACACTCCTGATCTCATGAAGAAGTCAGAAATTGGATCGATTCGTGGATCGCTTCAATAGCTGAACAATTTTTTCGACGCAGGATTCGTACACTGCTCGAAAGATGGGAGAAAGTAGTGGCCAGCGATGGAAAATACATTGAATGATACATGTGTAACCAAATTGTTTCATTAAAGCGTCAAATGTTGGGGAAAAAACGGCGGAAGGAAAATTGTACACCTAGTGTTTAAAAATTGTAATTTACGGTTAGGTTCTTTCTGTGCCCACTCTGCAGTATACTACAGAAGATAATCTTCAATGTTATATCACTTATAGTTTCGTTCCTTCAATAAAATATCATTTACTGTGTTGTTAATTTGCTTCCCCGAAGTATAGCAAAACCTTAAATTTTATTAGCTTTTAATTTTCCGTAGAATTCACTGTACCAGTCGCCTGTCTTTCATTTAAATGCTCTGCACGAAACAAATGAAAATGAAGGATTTCCATTCCACTTTCAAAAAATTCCACAACACTGGTAATATCTTCTCTGCATGTAACAGCTTCAAGCTGGTTTATTTTTCAACTCAGCATGTAAGTAGGCTGTTTATGTTTTCTTATTGGCAACGTCACGTAGCGCTCTGTACGAAAATCACTGGCTGTGCTGTGTGTAGTCTGTGGCTAGTTTGCATTGTTGTCTGCCATTGTAGCGTTTGGCAGCGGCAGCTGGATATGAGCAGCGCGTGGCGTTGCGCAGTTGGAGGTGAGCCGCCAGCAGTGGTGGATGTGGGGAGAGAGATGGCGGAGTTTTGAAATTTGAAAGACTGGATGTCAATTATGAAGATTAAGGTAAATACATTGTTTGTTCTCTATTAAAATCTTTCATTTGCTAACTATGCCTACTAGTAGTTAGTGCCTTCCGTAGTTTGAATCTTTTATTTAGCTGGCGGTAGTGGCGCTCGCTGCATTGCAGTAGTTCGAGTAACGAAGATTTTTGTGAGGTAAGTGATTTGTGAAAGGTACAGGTTAATGTTAATCAGGGCCATTCCTTTGTACGGATTTCTGAAAGTCAGATTGCGTTGCGCTAAAAATATTGTGTGTCAGTTTAAGCACAGTCTTGTATAATTTTTCTAAGGGGACGTTTCATGGGGACGTTTCAAGCATACAAGACATACACAATGTCAAAATGAAGTATGCATGTAAAAGAGGTATTCAATAAGTTATGCGTAAACTTTTTCTCGGTCTGTTTCGCTTGAAAAACTACGGAATTTTTGGAGGACATCGCGGAGTACTCCCACTTCAAAAATGGCTCTGAGCACTATGAGACTTAACATCTGTGGTCATCAGTCCCCTAGAACTTAGAACTACTTAAACCTAAGTAACCTAAGGACATCACACACATCCATGCCCGAGGCAGGATTCGAACCTGCGACCGTAGCAGTCGCGCAGTTCCGGACTGAGCGCCTAGAACCGCTCGGCCACCACGGCCGGCACTCCCACTTCAGGCCGTATAGTTTCATGAAGTTTCGATCGGCAGAGGGGCTATAACGTAGCCTTCAAAATCTATGCCGGAAGTGCGATCGAGGCAGCGAGCTGTCATTGATTTCGGTTTGGTGACAAATCAGAGCGTCGTAGGTATTCATAGCCGCTTGCAGAATGCTTTGGAGACCAGTCAGCGAACAAAAGCACGATGAGCCGTTGGGTGACGCACGTGTCATCATCGCCGAAAGGTGGTGCAAACCTGTTCCATCACCAGTGCTCTGGCCGGCCGCTCGCAGCTGTGACTCCTGTAATGTCGGGACGTGCGGACACTCTCACTGGAAATGATCAACGGATCACAAGCAAACATCTCGCTCCTCAACTGGACGTTCCTTTTGGTAGTGCTGACACACTCGTCCAACAGTTGGGGTACTAAAGTACACTCCTGGAAATGGAAAAAAGAACACATTGACACCAGTGTGTCAGACCCACCATACTTGCTCCGGACACTGCGAGAGGGCTGTACAAGCAATGATCACACGCATGGCACAGCGGACACACCAGGAACCGCGGTGTTGGCCGTCGAATGGCGCTAGCTGCGCAGCATTTGTGCACCGCCACCGTCAGTGTCAGCCAGTTTGCCGCGGCATACGGAGCTCCATCGCAGTCTTTAACACTGGTAGCATGCCGCGACAGCGTGGACGTGAACCGTATGTGCAGTTGACGGACTTTGAGCGAGGGCGTATAGTGGGCATGCGGGAGGCCGGGTGGACGTACCGCCGAATTGCTCAACACGTGGGGCGTGAGGTCTCCACAGTACATCGATGTTGTCGCCAGTGGTCGGCGGAAGGTGCGCGTGCCCGTCGACCTGGGACCGGACCGCAGCGACGCACGGATGCACGCCAAGACCGTAGGATCCTACGCAGTGCCGTAGGGGACCGCACCGCCACTTCCCATCAAATTAGGGACACTGTTGCTCCTGGGGTATCGGCGAGAACCATTCGCAACCGTCTCCATGAAGCTGGGCTACGGTCCCGCACACTGTTAGGCCGTCTTCCGCTCACGCCCCAACATCGTGCAGCCCGCCTCCAGTGGTGTCGCGACAGGCGTGAATGGAGGGACGAATGGAGACGTGTCGTCTTCAGCGATGAGAGTCGTTTCTGCCTTGGTGCCAATGATGGTCGTATGCGTGTTTGGCGCCGTGCAGGTGAGCGCCACAATCAGGACTGAATACGACCGAGGCACACAGGGCCAACACCCGGCATCATGGTGTGGGGAGCGATCTCCTACACTGGCCGTACACCACTGGTAATCGTCGAGGCGACACTGAATAGTGCACGGTACATCCAAACCGTCATCGAACCTATCGTTCTACCATTCCTAGACCGGCAAGGGAACTTGCTGTTCGAACAGTACAATGCACGTGCGCATGTATCCCGTGCCACCCAACGTGCTCTAGAAGGTGTAAGTCAACTACCCTGGCCAGCAAGATCTCCGGATCTGTCCCCCATTGAGCATGTTTGGGACTGGATGAAGCGTCGTCTCACGCGGTCTGCACGTCCAGCACGAACGCTGGTCCAACTGAGGCGCCAGGTGGAAATGGCATGGCAAGCCGTTCCACAGGACTACATCCAGCATCTCTACGATCGTCTCCATGGGAGAATAGCAGCCTGCATTGCTGCGAAAGGTGGATATACACTGTACTAGTGCCGACATTGTGCATGCTCTGTTGCCTGTGTCTATGTGCCTGTGGTTCTGTCAGTGTGATCATGTGATGTATCTGACCCCAGGAATGTGTCAATAAAGTTTCCCCTTCCTGGGACAATGAATTCACGGTGTTCTTATTTCAATTTCCAGGAGTGTTTGTGTGCCGGCTGAGTTCCTCACCGCCTAACAGGAGACCCTAAAGAGCAACGTAGGACCGTATGTGCGGGATTGCTTGCGCATTTCTAGTCTGATCGTCGTTCGTCGCATGGTTTTCTCGAACAAAGTGGCAATCTATGGAGTGGCACCGCACCACCTCACCCCCTAAAGAAGAAGTTCAAAGCTGCGAGCTTGGCCGGTAAAGTCATGGCGACGGTCTTCTGTGACTCCCACGGTGTAACGATCAACTCTGAGGTGTACTGTGCTACCCTCAGAAAACTGAACAAACGAGTTTAGCATGTTTATCACCACAAAAATCCAAACGGACTTCTCCTTCCCCATTATAACACAAGGTTTCACAGAAGCCTGCTCACCCGGAAGGTGCTCACAAAACTCTGTTGTACTGTTCTTCCTCGTCCACCACGCCGCCCGGATGTCGGACGTTCCGACTTCCAAGTGGTTTGCTCAGTGACGGATACACTCTGTGGGAAGCAGTACGTGGATGGTGGGGATATCATTCATGCGAAAAGACGTTGGCGCAGACTTCGGGTAGTTCCATGTGGGCATACAGGCCCTCCTAGTGGACTAAGGTCTTCGAATTGAACGGAGATTATGTTGAAAAATAGGGTTCTGTAGCCAAAATAGTGGAATAATATGGTGAACTGAAATCCGGAATAAAACCAATCTGCTTTCAGAAAAAAAATATTTTGCGTTACTTGTTGAACGGCCTTCGCATATGCTTGCGAGACCAAATAGAAAGATTCATTTATTTTTTAAGTCATTATAAAAATGGACATAAGAATGGTTAAAGCATCTGGGTTCTCCTTGCGATACACGGTCGTCAATCCAGTGAAGATTTCACCCAGTGAACTAAAATGCAGCGAGAAGAATTGCCGGCCGCTCCCGCTGGATTTATGAGCCTCTTATGTGACAGGCACACACAAAACACTTCGTTATTTTGTCAGGGATGGCACGAGGGAAAGCGACACTTTGGGGGCGATGGAATGGGTGATGATGATGATGATGTTTGGTTTGTGGGGCGCTCAACTGCGTGGTTATCAGCGCCCGTACAATTACCCAATCTTTGCTCAGTCCAATTTCGCCACTTTCCTGGATGATGATGAAATGATGAGGACAACACAAACACCCAGTCATCTCGAGGCAGGTGAAAATCCCTGACCCCGCCGGGAATCGAACCCGGGACCCCGTGCTCGGGAAGCGAGAACGCTACCGCGAGACCACGAGCGGCGGACGCGATGGAATGGGTTCCAGTGGGAAAGTGTGAGTGGTGGTTACACCAGTCAGTCATTTATTGACACATAAGACCCTTTAAACAAACAGAGTAATACATCGTGTTTTAACTCGCTCAATTCCTCACGACAGTAGTGCAGCACGAAGTCGTAGCACACAGATTCCAGTGACAGCTGACGTGGCGACAGCTTGTGTTTCAGCGGAGCACCAGACGGTGTATTCTTCCATTCAGTACAGTACCCGTGACCCACTGTTTTCTACTTGTGAATTCACTGAGCCAAGGAAAGAGCCCATTCCACTGCCCACGAAGTGTCGCTCTCCCTCCCGCCATCCCTGACAAAATAATGATCTCTGTTCCCCTCTGCCACTGATGCTCAATATGTAGTGTCACGAAACCTCAGCCTGCTACGTTTGGTGTCAGATAACCTTGGCTCTATTTTGAGTTGTACATGGTAGGGAATTTGTGGTACAAGAAATTGGTGATGCCATCACTAGCAACAGGCCGAACGACCCACAGACAGCAGACGGCAAACTGCAGGGATATCATTCATGCAACAAGACGTTGGCGCAGACTTCGAGTAGTTCCATATGGGCATGCAGTCCCTCCTAGTGGACTAAGGTCTTCGAATTGAACGGAGATTATGTTGAAAAATAGGGTTCTGTAGCCAAAATAGTGGAATAATATGGTGAACTGAAATCCGGAATAAAACCAATCTGCTTTCAGAAAAAAATATGTTGCATTACTTGTTGAGCAGCCTTCGCATATTTTTGCGAGACCAAATAGAAAGATTCATTTATTTTTTAAGTCATTATAAAAATGGACATAGGAATGGTTAAAGCATCTGGGTTCTCCTTGTGATACACGGTCGTCAATCCAGTGAAGATTTCACCCAGTGAACAAAAATGCAGCGAGAAGAATTGCCGCCAGCTCCCGCTGGATTTATGTGCCGCCTATATGACAGGCACACACAAAACACTTCGTCGTTGTCTTCATATTAAATTGCCGCTACCACAAAAAATGTCAACTTAAAAGAAAAGTTTATGACCGTGTCTTGCCGTATTTCGTGGAGGCGGCAAGGCTACCGAGTAGTACATCGTCGTATCACTACTTGCTCTCAGTGTCATGACTTAACTAGTTTAGGTTTCCTAGGTAACTCTGAAGGCAAATTCTGGAATACTCCGTCGACTGCCTGGTAGAAGCATATGTGCAAGCAGCCCGGAAAGCTCCGTACACTAGTTACCACTTATTTACACGGCTATATTTTTCAAGTTTACCTGCAGACAGCAGCAATGCTGGCAGTTACTATCCATCAGTTGCTATTCATCTGCCCCTACCGCTGTAGTTTTATACAACCCGCAGTACTATGTCTGGTCTTTATAAACTTCGGGCGAGATTTTCATATTCTCTCGCTGGCTACTCGCAAATTTTTTGTCCCAAGAAAAATAAGAGCTGGAACATTTTGTAGAAATTTACTATAGGTGAATTTCGCGCAGGTATAAGTCTTTGTTGGAGGTCACGGTTTTTGAATTTTTCAAGAAAAACGTAGAAAAGTGATCCGAAAGTCATCACTCACCAGCCAGGATCTCTAGTACTTCCTTCGTGGTACTCCGTCCTATCATCATCATCATCATCATCATCATCATCATCATCATCATTTAAGACTGATTATGCCTATCAGGGTTCAGTATGGAGCATAGTCCCCCTTATAAAATTCCTCCATGATCCCCTATTCAGTGCTAACATTGGTGCCTCTTCTGATGTTAAGCCTATTACTTCAAAATCATTCTTAACCGAATCCAGGTACCTTCTCCTTCGTCTACCCCGACTCCTCCTACCCTCTACTGCCGAACCCATGAGTCCCTTGGGTATATTTATACCATTGCTTCTCCCATGCGTATAACATGGCCCCACCATCTAAGCCTGTTCGCCCTGACTGCTACATCTATAGAGTTCATTCCCAGTTTTTCTTTGATTTCCTCATTGTGGACACCCTCCTGCCATTGTTCCCATCTACTAGTACCTGCAATTATCCTAGCTACTTTCATATCCGTAACCTCAACCTTATTGATAAGGTAACCTGAATCCACCCAGCTTTCGCTCCCATACAACAAAGTTGGTCGAAAGATTGAACGGTGCACAGATAACTTAGTCTTGCTACTGACCTATTTCTTGCAGAAGACAGTAGATCGTAGCTGAGCGCTCACTGCATTAGCTTTGCTACACCTCGTTTCCAGTTCTTTCACTATGTTGCCATCCTTTGAGAATATGCATCCTAAGTACTTGAAACCATCCACCTATTCTAACTTTGTCCCTCCTATTTGGCACTCAATCCGTTTATATCTCTTTCCCACTGACATTACTTTCGTTTTGGAGATGCTAATATTCATACCATAGTCCTTACATTTCTGATCTATCTCTGAACTATTACTTTGCAAACTTTCAATCGAATCTGCCATCACAACTAAGTCATCCGCATATGCGAGACTGCTTATTTTGTGTTCACATATCTTAATCTCACCCAGCCAGTCTATTGTTTTCAACATATCATCCATAAACAATATGAACAACAGTGGAGACAGGTTGCAGCCTTGTCTTACCCCTGAAACTACTCTGAACCATGAACTCAATTTACCGTCAACTCTAACTGCTACCTGACTATCTATGTAAAGACCTTTAATTGCTTGCAAAAGTTTGCCTCCTATTCCATAATCTCGTAGAACAGACAATAACTTTCTCCTAGGAACCCGGTCATAAGCCTTTTCTAGATCTATAAAGCATAGATACAATTGCCTGTTCCACTCGTAACACTTCTCCATTATTTGCCGTAAGCTAAAGATCTGGTCCTGACAAACTCTAAGAGGCCTAAACCAACACTGATTTTCATCCAATTGGTCCTTTCGACAATACCTGAGAAGATTTTACCCACAACGCTGATTAAAGAGATACCTCTGTAGTTGTTACAGTCTTTTCTGTTTCCATGTTTAAAGATTGGTGTGGTTACTGCTTTCGTCCAGTCTGATGGAACCTGTCCCGACTCCAACGCCATTTCAATTATCCTGAGTAGCCATTTAAGACCTGACATTCCACTGTATTTGATGAGTTCCGACTTAATTTCATCCACCCCAGCCACTTTATTGCACTGCAATCTATTGACCATTTTCTCCACTTCCTCAAATGTGATCCTATTTCCATCATCATTCCTATCCCATTGTACATCTAAATCTGAAACATTACAGATCGTATTTTCACCTACATTGAGCAACTCTTCAAAATATTCCCTCCATCTGCCAAGGCATCAACAGGATTCACTAGCAGTTTTCCTGGCCTGTCCAAAATACTTGTCATTTCCTTCTTACCTCCCTTTCGAAGACTGCTAATTACACTCCAGAATGGTTTTCCAGCACTTGATCCAAAGTCTCAAACCTGTTTCCAAACACTTCCCAAGATTTCTACTTGGTTGCTGCATTTATCTGTTTGGCTTTGCTTTTTTCTTCAACATAACTTTCTCTGTCTACCTGAGTTCTAGTATGTAACCATTTTTGATACTCTTTCTTTTTCCTTTTACAGGCGACCTTGACTGTGTCATTCCACTGAGCTGTCTGCTTCTTCCTACCTTTACACACTACTGTTCCTAGACATTCTTTATCCACTACTAGTACTGTGTCCCTGTACCTTGTCCATTTCCTTTCCAATGACTGTAATTAACTACATTCAACTAACTGGTACCTTTCTGAGATCACTGTTATGTACTTGTGCCTGATTTCCTTATCCTGAAGTTTCTCCACTCTTGTCCTCCTACATATGGTCCTGATCTCCTGCACTTTCGGCCTCACAATACCAATTTCACTCCAGATTAAATAGTGATCAGTGTCATCAAAGAATCCCCTGAATACACCTGTGTCCCTCACAGCCTTCCTGAATTCCTGATCTGTTGTTATATAGTCAATGACAGATCTGGTTCCCCTGCCTTCCCAAGTATACCGGTGAATGTTTTTGTGTTTAAAAAATCAGTTTGTGATTACTAAGCCCAGAATGTCACAGAAATCCAAGAGTTGCTTCCCGTTCCTGTTGGCCTGCATATCCTCTTCAAATTTACCCATAACCTTTTCATACCCTTCTGTTCGATTTCCAATCCTGGCATTAAAATCACCCATGAGCAGAACACTGTCCTTGTCCTTTACTCTAACAACTACATCACTGAGTGCCTCATAAAAACTATCCATCTTATCTTGATCTGTCCCTTCACAATGCGAATATACTGACACAATCCTAATTTTCTTGCTAGACACTGTCAAATGTATTCACATCAGTCGCTCGTATACATACCTTATTTGAACTACGCTGGGTTCCATTTCTTTCCTGATGTAAAGCCCTACACCACATTGTGCTATTCCTACTTTGTCTCCTGACAGGTAGACCTTGTATTCTCCCACTTCCTCTTCTTTCTCACCCCCTGCGCGAATGTCACTAACAGCTAAAACGTCCAACCATCTTACTTGCAGCCTCTGCCAGCTCTACCTTCTTCCCAGAGTAGCCCCCATTGATATTAATAGCCCCCCCATCTCGTTACCATTGGTTTGCCGAGTCGTATCTTAGGAGTCCCTGGTTTGTCAATTAGACGTGGGACTCCGTCACCTCCAAAGGTCAGAGGCATTTTGCTCTGATTGTTGCCAGCGTCTATTTAAAGTACCAGGGATGCAAGTTGATAGCCTTACTAGCCCCAGGTCCCACTGCGTTTTACCCCTAACGGTTGAGGGACTAACCGGTGGGATTGGTAGTCTTTCCCGTCTGAGCACAAAGGTGGCCACGACTCAGAATACGTCCGAGATGCTCAGCCTTATTCCAAAGTAACTCGTATCCCGACTGTTAGGACCACTTACTTGGCTACTCATACTTTGCCTTTGGTTCATGAACTAGGACCATGCGGTTCTAAGCGCGTCAGTTTGGAGCCGCGTGTGCGCTACGGTCGCAGGTTCGAATCCTGCCTCGAGCATGGATGTGTGTGATGTCCTTAGGTTATTTAGGTTTAAGTAGTTCTAAGTTCTAGGGGACTGATAACCTCAGTAGTTAAGTCCCATAGTGCTCAGAGCCATTTGAACCAAGCCATGAACTAGGACATGAAAACAGGAATCCACACCATGAACCATACTCCGTCCTATCACTATATAAAAATTTTCGATTGCCCGAACTATTCCCGATATTCAACGTTGTTTGGTCTCTATTGACTGGGCTGTTACGCTACCAGTATCGTCGGCTGCTTCGTTGACATTATTAATTTGAATGTGCCGGTGAGGGTAATGGAAGAGAGACACCTTTCGTAAACATCACGCTGAAACTAATAATGTTGACGTTTCGAACCAAACATAATCCTTACAAGCACAGTAGTAATTTCTTATTTTATGCTGTTAAAATTAAAAAAAAGACTCTTATGTAAAATTTACACAAATGTCAATGTCGATGTTAGTAAGTGCTCGAATAGGCCCGTGGCGAAATAAATCCAGAACGCTCGAATGTGGGAAATAATTAATCTAGTCGCTAAAATCTACATCTACATCTACATTTATACTCCGCAAGCCACCCAACGGTGTGTGGCGGAGGGCACTTTACGTGCCACTGTCATTACCTCCCTTTCCTGTTCCAGTCGCATATGGCTCGCGGGAAGAACGACTGTCTGAAAGCCTCTGTGCGTGCTCGAATCTCTCTAATTTTACATTCGTGATCTCCTCGGGAGGTATAAGTAGGGGGAAGCAATATATTCGATACCTCATCCAGAAACGCACCCTCTCGAAACCTGGCGAGCAAGCTACACTGCGATGCAGAGCGCCTCTCTTGCAGAGTCTGCCACTTGAGTTTGTTAAACATCTCCGTAACGCTATCACGGTTACCAAATAACCCTGTGACGAAACGCGCCGCTCTTCTTTGGATCTTCTGTATCTCCTCCGTCAACCCCATCTGGTACGGATCCCACACTGATGAGTAATACTCATGTATAGGTCGAACGAGTGTTTTGTAAGCCTCCTCCTTTGTTGATGCACTACATCTTCTAAGGACTCTCCCAATGAATCTCAACCTGGTACCCGCCTTACCAACAATTAATTTTATATGATCATTCCACTTCAAATCATTCCGCACGCATACTTCCAGATATTTTACCGAAGTAACTGCTACCAGTGTTTGTTCCGCTATCATATAATCATACAGTAAAGGATCCTTCTTTCTATGTATTCGCAATACTTTACATTTGTCTATGTTAAGGGTCAGTTGCCACTCCCTGCACCAAGTGCCTATCCACTGCAGATCTTCCTGCATTTCGCTACAATTTTCTAATGCTGCAACTTCTCTGTATACTACAGCATCATCCGCGAAAAGCCGCATGGAACTTCCGACACTATCTACTAGGTCATTTATATATATTGTGAAAAGCAATGGTCCAACCTAACAACGAACAATCTACTTAACAAATAATAATCAGTGCTCTGTAAATATAACAGCACAATATCTGCCTTAATAAAGGCAACAGATGACCTGAAGCTTGCCATAGTTGCACACGAGACAGCTATTATGTGCTTCTTAGACTTTAGCAAAGACTTTTATTAGCGGGCTAAATTTTTTGCCAAGGGCAGTGCATTGAGGGGCGTATGAAAGTCATTTTTGTACGGTTTTCTTGTACAACTCAAAACTATGAGCGCTTGCGAAAATGTATCCCAGTACACAGTTTAACGACGTTAAGTAGTCTTCAAAAAGTGTTGTTTCATTTTTCTTCTGTACAGCTAATAGTCTGCACGTAGTGAGCGATATAGCGAGATAATATGCAAATCTCACTGCGGGTTGCATAAAACGACACCGGTAGGGGCAGCTGAATCACCCTGTCCATGGTGCTATCTTGGAGGTCGTAAAGACCAGTGTAAGATTGCTGTGATGGAATAGTGCTGAACACCAGTCTAAAAATACGAAATTTATAGGCCACTTAAAGGTGCTGCTTATAAAGCTACATGTCCCCGCTTTAACAGTAACTCTTCACTGATGATGGCAAGACACTGCCGAAACTCCCTTAAGGAGAACGAACAAAGTAGATCGTATACCGCCGTTGGAGCGCCACCTGACGTAAGCACTGCCGCACTCGCGTCGCTCGTGACGTGGGGCGTGTCAGATAACGCCCATTCGCGTTTCTGCTGGCGCCTTTTCCTCGCATTTATTATTAACGCCGACGCTGCTCACATAGGCAGGCGCGATAACGCTAATAAGGGCATCGCCCCCATAAAGACTGGATGACGAGGAAATGGCTCTGACCTCGAGTAATGGGAAAGGAGGGGGGAGGGGATTTGAAACCTTTCCTTCACGCTCTTATCTCGATCCGTGCAGGGTACTCGCGCTCTTTTAACAATCACGTAGCCTGACAGAAGTGCGTGCTGCGTGCGAGGCGTTAATACACTCCTGGAAATTGAAATAAGAACACCGTGAATTCATTGTCCCAGGAAGGGCAAACTTTATTGACACATTCCTGGGGTCAGATACATCACATGATCACACTGACAGAACCACAGGCACATAGACACAGGCAACACAGCATGCACAATGTCGGCACTAGTACAGTGTATATCCACCTTTCGCAGCAATGCAGGCTGCTATTCTCCCATGGAGACGATCGTAGAGATGCTGGATGTAGTCCTGTGGAACGGCTTGCCATGCCATTTCCACCTGGCGCCTCAGTTGGACCAGCGTTCGTGCTGGACGTGCAGACCGCGTGAGACGATGCTTCATCCAGTCCCAAACATGCTCAATGGGGGACAGATCCGAAGATCTTGCTGGCCAGGGTAGTTGACTTACACCTTCTAGAGCACGTTGGGTGGCACGGGATACATGCGGACGTGCATTGTCCTGTTGGAACAGCAAGTTCCCTTGCCGGTCTAGGAATGGTAGAACGATGGGTTCGATGACGGTTTGGATGTACCGTGCACTATTCAGTGTCCCCTCGACGATCACCAGTGGTGTACGGCCAGTGTAGGAGATCGCTCCCCACACCATGATGCCGGGTGTTGGCCCTGTGTGCCTCGGTCGTATGCAGTCCTGATTGTGGCGCTCACCTGCACGGCGCCAAACACGCATACGACCATCATTGGCACCAAGGCAGAAGCGACTCTCATCGCTGAAGACGACACGTCTCCATTCGTCCCTCCATTCACGCCTGTCGCGACACCACTGGAGGCGGGCTGCACGATGTTGGGGCGTGAGCGGAAGACGGCCTAACGGTGTGCGGGACCGTAGCCCAGCTTCATGGAGACGGTTGCGAATGGTCCTCGCCGATACCCCAGGAGCAACAGTGTCCCTAATTTGCTGGCAAGTGGCGGTGCGGTCCCCTACGGCACTGCGTAGGATCCTACGGTCTTGGCGTGCATCCGTGCGTCGCTGCGGTCTGGTCCCAGGTCGACGGGCACGTGCACCTTCCGCCGACCACTGGCGACAACATCGATGTACTGTGGAGACCTCACGCCCCACGTGTTGAGCAATTCGGCGGTACGTCCACCCGGCCTCCCGCATGTCCACTATACGCCCTCGCTCAAAGTCCGTCAACTGCACATACGGTTCACGTCCACGCTGTCGCGGCATGCTACGAGTGTTAAAGACTGCGATGGAGCTCCGTATGCCACGGCAAACTGGCTGACACTGACGGCGGCGGTGCACAAATGCTGCGCAGCTAGCGCCATTCGACGGCCAACACCGCGGTTCCTGGTGTGTCCGCTGTGCCGTGCGTGTGATCATTGCTTGTACAGCCCTCTCGCAGTGTCCGGAGCAAGTATGGTGGGTCTGACACACCGGTGTCAATGTGGTCTTTCTTCCATTTCCAGGAGTGTACGTAAATCCGTGTGAAGTCTACCACGTTCAATGCTCTGAAAACTTCCACTACCAATTTATTCTTATGCCTCACCGAGCAAGGTACAGCAGTGTTTAGCACACTGGACTTGCATTCGGGAAGACGACGGTTCAAACCCGCATGCGGCCATCCTCACTTGGGTTTTCTGTGATTTCCCTTAATCGCTTCCGGCAAATTCCGGAACGGTTCCTTTCAAAGTTCACGGCTGACTTCCTTCCCCATCCTTCCATAATCCAATGGGACCAATAACCTCGCTGTTTCGTCCCCTCCCCGCAAATAACCTTATTATGCTGGCGGCAGAACAACGCCAGATTAGGTGTTCCGGCCAATAGTACCACAAAATCCAGCTGCCTGTCGTGTAAACTTCAAAAACGGTTCAAATGGCTCTGAGTACTATGGGATTTAACATCTGAGGTCATCAGTCCCCTAGAACTTAGAACTACTTAGACCTAACTAACCTAAGGACATCACACACATCCATGCCCGAGTCAGGATTCGAACCTGCGACCGTAGTGGTCGCGCTGTTCCAGACTGAAGTGCCTAGAACCGCTCGGCCACACCTGCTGGACTTCGTGTGAAGCCCTGGAGAAATTTATTGCGTCGGTTCACCATCACTCGTGACGAGATTGACAAATGAAACGGTGGGGTAAAGATGAAAGACCTCCATGCCCTTGTTAGCTCGCTCTCTTCTTCTTTTGCGCACTCATCACTAATTGGAAATGCGTAGAGCGGTGCACTTGAGCGAATTGAGTGTGGTCAGGCCAGAGAGTACCCAGAAGGCGGCCGGTTGGTGACAATAGCGGGCTGACGACAGAGGCCACCCTTGGTGAACGGTCGGCTTCGGCGGTACACCTTTGTATCAGCCGGAATGTAGAGGGCAGTGGACCGTCAAAAGTTTGGAGCGACTGGTTGACGCCTCGCAGAATGGTTTTAGTGCTTAGTACGGCTCACTAGTCGTCGTCTCGGCACCAGGCATGTGCACCGTGAGGTTCTTAGAATTTGATGTCGGACACAGTGGGGTGCCTGACAGAATGGCGCAATACGCAGGCGCTGTTTTGCAGTACTCGGATGAAGTTTCTCACAACTCTGTCCTCCCCCACGCAGCAAAAAATGGGGCAAGATGGTGGGGGCGCTGGAGACGGTTCATGCTGACGTCATGGAGTGGCGCTCAGATTTAGTGGCACGTCCCTCCGTTGGAGCTGGGCTTTGCGTGGTAGCTTTGGAGGTGCTGTGCGCGGCGTATGGTATGGAAATGATGGATATGTGATTACACGCACAGGCACCATATAAAGTGCTGGAGTATGCAGGGGCCGAGACACGCTAATTTTCCAGCGTTGGTGTCCTGAGAAAAAAAATCTCATATGGGCCGTCAGAGAGAGAGGCATGGGGTCTCTCCTAGAGCGCCAAAGACAGTGTTTCATCAAGGACCAGAAGACAAAATTCTTGGTCGACACAGGAGTGCTTACTGTCACAGTAGCTCGGACAAAGTTTCACAGATTCAATTCGTAATCTTCGGTCAGAATAAGTTATCTGCCGAATCCGTGAATTGTCGGCAAGATATCCGGGGCTGCAGCTCGTAATGAAAGTCGACATTCCTGTCTGCAACCCGCAGAGCAACCCAGTGCTTATACTCGTAGCTGTCTACCTACGACACGACTTCAGAGTTTGGTAAAGTATACGCATCACCGGCAAAGTAGGGCTTTGCTTATTCATGTTAACGCCGTCAGATACGCGCAATATCGCAATGTGACCACACCAGGGACTATTATTGTTTATTATTACTATGTTGTTGTTGTTGTGGTCTTCAGTCCTGAGACTGGTTTGATGCAGCTCTCCATGCTACTCTATCCTGTGCAAGCTTCTTCATCTCCCAGTACCTACTGCAACCTACATCCTTCTGAATCTGCTTAGTGTATTCATCTCTTGGTCACCCTCTACAATTATTACCCTCCACACTGCCCTCCAATGCTAAATTTGTGACCCTTGATGCCTCAGAACATGTCCTACCAACCGGTTCCTTCTTCTTCCCAAGTTGCGCCACAAACTCCTCTTCTCCCCAATTCTATTCAATACCTCCTCATTAGTCATGTGATCTACGCATCTAATCTTCAGCATTCTTCCGTAGCACCACATTTCGAAAGCTTCTATTCTCTTCTTGTCCAAACTATTTCTCGTCCAAGTTTCACTTCCATACATGGCTACACTCCATACAAATACTTTCAGAAACGACTTCCTGATTCTTAAATCTATACTCGATGTTAACAAATTTCTCTTCTTCAGAAACGCTTTCCTTGCCATAGCCAGTCTACATTTTATATCCTCTCTACTTCGACCATCATCAGTTATTTTGCTCCCCAAATAGCAAAACTCCTTTACTACTTTAAGTGTCTCGTTTCCTAATCTAATTCCCTCAGCATCACCCGACTTAATTCGACTTCATTCCATTATCCTCGTTTTGCTTTTGTTGATGTTCATCTTATATCCTCCTTTCAAGACACTGTCCATTCCGTTCAACTGCTCTTCCAAGTGCTTTGCTGTCTCTGACAGAATTACAATGTCATCGGCGAACCTCAAAGTTTTTATTTCTTCTCCATGGATTTTAATTCCTACACCGAATTTTTCTTTTGTTTGCTTTACTGCTTGCTCAATATACAGATTGAATAACATCGGGTAGGGGCTACAACCCTGTCTCACTCTGTTCCCAACCGCTGCTTCCCTCTCATGCCCCTCGACTGTTTATAACTGCCATCTGGTTTCTGTACAAATTGTAAATAGCCTTTCCCTCCCTGTATTTTACCCTCGCCACCTTCAGAATTTGAAAGAGAATATTCCAGTCAACATTGTCAAAAGCTTCCTCTAACTCTACAAATGCTAGAAATGTATGTTTGCCTTTCCTTAATCTATTTTCTAAGATAAGTCGTAGGGTCAGTATTGCCTCACGTGTTCTAACAGTTCTGCGGAATCCAAACTGATCTTCCCCGAGGTCGGCTTCTACTGTATAGACGAGTAATAGTACTCGATCACTGTTCCACAGCATATTCCTGTATTTAGTTTGATATTTCATCCTGTTCACGATAACGTAGTGAACCGTAGTTATTTAGCAGTTTACCATTTGATGCCAACGGCTCATTCCCAGCTGCCTTTCTTTGTCATTTGTACTACAGAATCAATACGGTGTACACTGAGTTGTCTCTTTGTCCTAAGATAATAAATCTCACAGTGATACCCAACCTCATTATTATTCCAATAGTTACGGTACGACGTTTTATGTCCCATCCCTGTCCGATACGTGTTCAGGGGCCCAAATTATCAGCAAAATGACGCAGGTGTAAACTCTTGAACTCTCCATTTGAGGGTCCCAATAATTTCTTGCAGTGTTGATTATTGGTAGCTTAAAAGGGGAAGCGGTAGAGTGAACTTCCCTTTCACACACATAATTGCATGAAATTTGGTCAACATCCCGCCTCTCTACCATGGCACCTAACAAGATCACATGGGACAGCTTTAATTAAAACGGAAATTTTATATTTGATTCTTATCCATGATTATAAGCTTACCTGTAAATCTGTCAATTCTTCCTGAAATTTTACAGAGAAATTATGGCTTATCTGCAAAGACTGCCTGCCTCCTTGACCATTCACCATAAGGACATGCTACCCGATAGCAGGTGTCACAATGGTGGCTTCCTTGAGTTCTTTAGGGACAGGTGGAAGCGCTACAGAAGGAAAACAGAAATACTGCGGTTGAATTCAGAAATCGTGTATTTATTTAAAACATACAGGAAACGGTGAGGCAGCCCTTACAGTATGTAAACGGCCGGGAATCCCCAATCGTGGACTGCTATTGGCGCCGACCGGAGTGGCCGAGCGGTTCTAGGAGCTACAGTCTGGAACCGAGCGACCGCTACGGTCGCAGGCTCGAATCCGGCCTCGGGTACGGATGTGTATGATGTCCTTCGGTTAGCTAAGTTTAAGTAGTTCTAAGTCTAGGGGACTGATGACCTCAGAACTTAAGTCCCATAGTGCTCAGAGCCATTTGAACCATTCGAACTGCTATAGGCACAAACAAGCTGTCCAGAATGTGAAGAAACGTAAGCCTCATAAGAAAGTAACTGCGCAGTTTTTTCTAGCCTTAAGGTGAAATTAGTAGATGTGTGGAGATGGTGAACTAATGGGAACGAAATTAATAGCAGTTTCCAAGCCGTGAGAGTGGCTGACGGTGTGAACATACGAGGGCGTAGCTTACCACAAAAGTTTCGGTGATCTATCGGTCGGCTGCTTGCAGAATCGGATGCGAGTTCGTGTTGCAGCGATATCCGAAGTAGCGCACAATTCTCGAGAAGCGACACAATTACAATAGTGGACAATCGAGGACATTTTGGAACTAAGTTGGCGGCAGACACGCACACCAGACTTCACTATATACCGTAACCAAGCGACTGCGACTAGATACTGCCTAAGAGCGGGCTTACTAACATGTGTTCCTTGGTTTCATTTCCTTAGAGCAACCACCTTCAAAACTTTGCAGATATCTTGACCAGGGAGCCAGTGCTGAATGTCCTGCGGTGTTTCAGGTACAGTGATGGCGAAGACTCCCTGCTGGCTCCTAAGCTGGTCATTCTGCATCGGCGCCTGTCAAGCGTCGCCGCTGGAAAAAGGTTTCTTTGCGCCGAAGTGCGATGGTTGAACAAGTTTGAGCGTCGTGGCCCCTGTCTTCCTTCTCGACGATCACTAAGTATTGGGAATACTTTGAGATACTGATACCCGGAAACCCAAAGATTATGCAGAATTTCTCGCCCTGTAGTCCTTTTGCTTGGCAACAACTCCGTCCGTTTAGAATTGTTGGAAAAATGAATGTTCTGAGAGAAATTTACCAGCTCATTAACTATGTAGACAAACCGCGATTGCGATCGATTGGTTCGTAATCTCTTCTACACTCCACTCTGTGCGTGTATTCAATCTTAACATTGTCTTAGTAAGGGTTGGACTTTAGGAAGTGTCCTGTTCACAATGTGGTATTCACGCCAAAATATGGCACGTCCATTCAAGCTTATACAGTGCACAGATACTGAGGTGACAAAAGTCATTGGATACCTCCTAATGCGCCGGCCGCGGTGGTCTATCGGTTCTGGCGCTGCAGTCCGGAACCGCGGGACTGCTACGGTCGCAGGTTCAAATCCTGCCTCGGGCATGGGTGTGTGTGATGTCCTTAGGTTAGTTAGGTTTAAGTAGTTCTAAGTTCTAGGGGACTTATGACCTAAGATGTTGAGTCCCATAGTGCTCAGAGCCATTTGAACCATTTTGAACCATACCTCCTAATGTCTTGTGAGACCCCTTTTCTCGCGGTACACCGATGGAAAGAGGAATGGGAGAGCAGAAAAGCAGTAAACTGCCACAGTATGCCATGCATCTTTAGTAAACCAAAAGGATTTGATTGCCCTCGCAAAGTCTGTCCAACTCTTAATCGCATCAGAACCAACTGTGGGAGATGCGCCGACTCCTCACACAGATGGGGTAAACTTCCTTCGGCCGCTTGCGACTGTGGCGCTGAGAGACAGACGGTCAAACACATCGTGCAGGAATGCCCACTAAGGGCATACGAGGGTGACCCACAGGATTTCCTAATGGCGACCCAAGAGGCAATCGACTATATATTATCTAAGCTGGAAGTTTGTTTGTGATTGCTCTTCTGTGAGTGTAAATTTGGTGGTGTCCTTATATACAAACTGTTATTTATTGTTCTTTTTAAAATACGTGATTTTTTTAAAAAATCGTGTTGTTCCTGTAATTTTTACTGTGATGTTATGAGCCATACGCTAAATAAATAATAAATAAATCTCCCGGTACAGCAGCTCGACGTGACATGGACTCAGAGACATCGTGACCCAGTGACATGGCGCATCGTTGGTTGGGAACATGAAGTTCATGAAAGGCTGGTGTAAATGGTCTCCAGGTAATCGAACTTAACCATTTCCAGTCAACAATCAGGTGAGTTGGACCAAAGGACACAGTCCATGTAAAAAAAAAAAAAAAAACAAAAAAAAAACAAAAAAAAAACATCGCCATTATGGACACAAAAGTGGTTGAAATGACTCTGAGCACTATGGGACTGAACATCTGACGTCATCAGTCCCCTAGACCTAAAACTACTTAAACCTAACTAACAACTACTTAAACCTAACTAACCTAAGGACATCACACACATCCATGCCTGAGGCAGGTTCGACTAGTACTGCTCGGCCACAGCGGCCGGCCGTTATGCCGTTATGGAGACACCTTCAGCTTGCACAGTGACTTGTGAACAACTTGGATCTATGGCTTCGCGAGGTCTGCGCTACACTCGAAACTTACCATCAGCTCTTCTCATCTGAAATCATGACTCATCTGACCAGGCCACGGTTTCCCTGTCGTCGTAGGTCCATCCCATTTGATCACCGGCGCAGGTGAGGCGCTGCAGGCGATGTCGTGCTGTTAGAAAAGGTTCTCGCATCTATTGTGTGCCGCCAAAGCCCATTAACGACAAATTTCACGCAGTCTGCTAACGAATACGTTCGTCTTAAGTCTCATATCGATTCCTGCGGTTGCTTCACGCAGTGTTGTTTGTCTGTTAACGCCGCTGCTCTCAGTCGTTAAGTAAAGGCCCTCGGCCACCGCGATGTTCGTTTTGAGAGATAATGCCTGAAGTCTGGCATTCTCGGCACACTCCTGACGCTGTCGATTTCTGAATACTGAACTCCCTAACGATTTCCGAAATGGAATGTCCCACTCGTCAAGCCCCGACTACTATTCCGCGTCCAAAGTTTATTAATTCCCGTCGTACGGCCATAACCAAGTCGTAAATATTTCCACATGAACCGCCTGACTACAAAAGACAGCTCCTCGCATTCGCTGCCCTTTTATGCCTTGTGTACACGATCCTACTGCCATCTGATTACAAGGTGGTCCATTGGTCGTGAAAGGGCCAAATATCTCACGAAATAAGCATTAAACGAAAAAAACTACAAAGAACGCAACTCGTCTACCTTGAAGGGGCAAACCAGATGGCGCTATGGTTGGCCCGCTAGATGGCACTGCTATAGGTCAAATAGATATCAACTGCGTTTTTTTTAACCGGAACCCCCATTTTTATTACATATTCGTGTAGTACGTAAAGAAATATCAATGTTTTAGTTGGACCACTTTTTTCGCTTTGTGATAGATGGCGCTGTAGTAGTCACAAACGTATGTGTGTGTGGTATCACGTAACATTCCGCCAGTGCGGACGGTATTTGCTTCGTGATACATTATCCGTGTTAAAATGGACCGTTTACCAATTGCAGAAAAGGTCTATATCGTGTCGATGTATGGCTGTTGTCATCAAAACGCCCAACGGGCGTGTGCTATGTATGCTGCTCGGTATCCTGGACGACATCATCCAAGTGTCCGGACCGTTCGCCTGATAGTTACGTTGTTTAAGGAAACAGGAAGTGTTCAGCCACATGTGAAACATCAACCACGACCTGCAACAAATGATGATGCCCAAGTAGGTGTTTTAGCTGCTGTCGCGGCTAATCCGCACATCAGTAGCAGACAAATTGCGCGAGAATCGGGAATCTCAAAAACGTCGGTGTTGAGAATGCTACATCAACAACGATTGTACCCATACCGTATTTCTATGCACCAGGAATTGCATGGCGACGACTTTGAACGTCGTGTACAGTTCTGCCACTGGGCACAAGAGAAATTACGCGACGATGACAGATTTTATGCATGCGTTCTATTTAGCGACGAAGCGTCATTCACCAATAGCGGTAACGTAAACCGGCATAATATGTACTATTTGGCAACGGAAAATCCACGATGGCTGCAACAAGTGGAACATTAGCGACCTTGGCGGCATTATGGGAGGAAAGATAATTGGCCCCCATTTTATCGATGGCAATCTAAATGGTGCAATGCATGCTGATTTCCAACGTAATGTTCTACCGATGTTACTACAAGATGTTTCACTGCATGTAGGAATGGCGGTGTATCTCCAACATGATGGATGTCCGGCACATAGCTCGCGTGCGGTTGAAGCCGTATTGAGTAGCATATTTAATGACAGGTGGATTGGTCGTCGAAGCACCATACCATGGCCCGCACGTTCGCCGGATCTGGCATCCCCGGATTTCTTTCTGTGGGGAAAGTTGAAAGATATTTGCCATCGTGATCCACCGACAACGCCTGCAACATGCGTCAGCGTATTGTCAATGCATGTGCGAACATTACGGAAGGCGAACTACTCGCTGTTGAGAGGAATGTCGTTACACGTATTGCCAAATGCATTGAGGTTGACGGACATAATTTTGAGCATTTATTGCACTAATGTGATATTTACAGGTAATCACGCTGCAACAGCATGCGTTCTCAGTAATGATAAGATCACAAATGTACATGTATCAGATTGGAACAACCGAAATAAAATGTTCAAACGAACCTACGTTCTGTATTTTAATTTAAAAAACTTAACTGTTATCAACTGTTCCTCTAAAACTGTGAACCGTATGTTTGTGACGATTACAGCGCCATCTGTCACAAAGCGAAAAAAGTGGTCCAACTAAAACATTCATATTTCTTTTCGTACTACACGAATAATAAAAAATGGGGGTTCCTATTTAAAAAAAACGCAGTTGATATCCGTTTGACCTATGGCAGCGCCATCTAGCGGGCCAACCATAGCGCCATCTGGTTTCCCCCTTAAAGCTAGACAAGTTTCGTTGTTTTTAGTTTTTTCGTTTGACGCTTATTTCGTGAGATATTTGGCCTGGTCACGATCAATGAACCACCTTGTATATGCATATCGCTACCCCATAACTTTTATCATCTGAGTGTATAACCCCCCTTAATATGCCTCTTCTCTCTCATTTATCTAGTCCTAAGAGTCCGCTATCAATCTAGTGGTCCTTTTTATGTTGTCGGATACCCTTCCGGTCGTTACATTCGGCAGATAATCTAATGGAGAGGAAACGTACGCCCCGTATGTCAGTGAATCATGTACATTCAGTATGTTCTGTTTGTCACTGTATCTGTTATCGTATTGTAAATGTCTGTGTATAACACCTCTTGAGGCAGAGATTGCGATTCGGAGCAGTACTTTCCTAATTAACTACGGAAAACCAGGTAAAAGTCAGACTTGGGATTCGATCCGGGTTTAGATTCTCCGTCTCGCAACTAGCAGCTGTACTTTAATCTACAGGAGCAGGTCTTAAACTCTCAGTTATAAAAGTGCAGACATTTGTTTACATTATTTCTCGCGTTTGAGTAGACGTATTTCACCATCAATGGCCACTTGCATATTCAAGTTTAGTGCTCCTACAGATAATCATTATTTTACAGCCTCGACGTTGCGTAATTGAACTGAATAATAAATTTCTTCTTATACAGAATACGATGTAATTTGGAAATGTTGGCTGTGCAAAGCTCCGGAGATAAATCCAGATCCAATGGTACTGAAGTCACACTGAAGTTTCGCTAAACTAGCCCCAGTCTAATTGCGTCATGGAATAAAGTTACAGTCTACAATATTAATTTCCAATCCGTTCCATTATGGCAGGTGTAGCAACAGTATATAAATGATTACATAATTGCAACACAGAATGTTCACTTATTTGAATCGTACATCATTAAAGGTCAGAGCACTGTTCGTTTAACACAAACGACGCGATGCCTTCACAGGAGAGCTATAATGCGCAACGCACCCGCGGTCTAGTTATTAATGACAGAGATCGTTGCTCTAAATGAAAATAAAATTCTTCAAATTCATGACTTTGCTAAAATCCTGTAAGTTCCACAGGAAACGCACTGTAAAAATCAGGCTTTTGACACGTTAATGGTGATCGCGTATTAGTTATTATTAACTGTAATCAATTAATGAAATTGTAACAATTAATAAAACTATCAATTTTAAGAGAAAGGATAAATTTTATCAAATCATTATTGTGGTGTATACAAGTTTCCAGTATTTGTCACTGTTTTTACATAACAACTGAGTTTTGGTAATTACCGCAAAATGCAGTACTAGGCAGTACTTTAACATTTATCGTACTACGTATCTAGTTCTTATCCTATATCTAAAACGATATTCTTTTTGTTTATTTTATGTGGCATGTTGGTTTAATCTGTTGCTTATTAACTAAATAGTAACAAAAACACGTAGGAAGATACTCAAGTTCTCATAAGTGTGTTTCACTCGCTCGACTTATCGTTTATCGTTACAAAGGCTTGCCGAAAATTAAGGCCTCCGATTTTTTTTCACGAAAAGTCTAATAACTTTTTAACAAAACAGACTTCATTAATATTGTATATCTTTATTCTTCATGTCTATTTATCAATTCCTCAACATAGTCACCCTGGCGACGACTTCATTTCTCCGAACGACAGACCAGTTTTTTGGATACCGTCACTGCAGACTGATTGTTGACAGAGCCATAAGCTCACCTCTTCTTACAACCGCGTCATCACCATAGACCTAAGTCCTCGGAACTGTTTATCAAGTTTTGGACACAGATGAAAATCGGATGGGGCCAGGTCGGCACTGAATGGAGGATGAGGAATGACGGTGGGCTCAAGGTTCAAAATGGCTCTGAGCACTATGGGACTTAATGTCTGAGGTCATCAGTCCCCTAGAACTTAGAACTACTTAAACCTAACTAACCTAAGGACATCACACACATCCATGCCCGAGGCAGGATTCGAACCTGCGACCGTAGCGGTCGCGCAGTTCCAGACTGAAGCGCCTAGAACCTCTCGGCCACACCGGCCGGCTTGGGCTCAAGGCTTCAGATAGATGCAGATGTCGCAATGCTCAAGAGTGGTCTGGCCTTGTCGTGTTGAAAAAGAGGGTGCTTCAAGTCTGGACAAACTCGTGATATTCGTGCTTTCTGTTTTGTGAGTGTCTCTGACATACACTCCTGGAAATGGAAAAAAGAACACATTGACACCGGTGTGTCAGACCCACCATACTTGCTCCGGACACTGCGAGAGGGCTGTACAAGCAATGATCACACGCACGGCACAGCGGACACACCAGGAACCGCGGTGTTGGCCGTCGAATGGCGCTAGCTGCGCAGCATTTGTGCACCGCCGCCGTCAGTGTCAGCCAGTTTGCCGTGGCATACGGAGCTCCGTCGCAGTCTTTAACACTGGTAGCATGCCGCGACAGCGTGGACGTGAACCGTATGTGCAGTTGACGGACTTTGAGCGAGGGCGTATAGTGGGCATGCGGGAGGCCGGGTGGACGTACCGCCGAATTGCTCAACACGTGGGGCGTGAGGTCTCCACAGTACATCGATGTTGTCGCCAGTGGTCAGCGGAAGGTGCACGTGCCCGTCGACCTGGGACCGGACCGCAGCGACGCACGGATGCACGACAAGACCGTAGGATCCTACACAGTGCCGTAGGGGACCGCACCGCCACTTCCCAGCAAATTAGGGACACTGTTGCTCCTGGGGTATCGGCGAGGACCATTCGCAACCGTCTCCATGAAGCTGGGCTACGGTCCCGCACACCGTTAGGCCGTCTTCCGCTCACGCCCCAACATCGTGCAGCCCGCCTCCAGTGGTGTCGCGACAGGCGTGAATGGAGGGACGAATGGAGACGTGTCGTCTTCAGAGATGAGAGTCGCTTCTGCCTTGGTGCCAATGATGGTCGTATGCGTGTTTGGCGCCGTGCAGGTGAGCGCCACAATCAGGACTGCATACGACCGAGGCACACAGGGCCAACACCCGGCATCATGGTGTGGGGAGCGATCTCCTACACTGGCCGTACACCACTGGTGATCGTCGAGGGGACACTGAATAGTGCACGGTACATCCAAACCGTCATCGAACCCATCGTTCTACCATTCCTAGACCGGCAAGGGAACTTGCTGTTCCAACAGGACAATGCACGTCCGCATGTATCCCGTGCCACCCAACGTGCTCTAGAAGGTGTAAGTCAACTACCCTGGCCAGCAAGATCTCCGGATCTGTCCCCCATTGAGCATGTTTGGGACTGGATGAAGCGTCGTCTCACGCGGTCTGCACGTCCAGCACGAACGCTGGTCCAACTGAGGCGCCAGGTGGAAATGGCATGGCAAGCCGTTCCACAGGACTACATCCAGCATCTCTACGATCGTCTCCATGGGGGAATAGCAGCCTGCATTGCTGCGAAAGGTGGATATACACTGTACTAGTGCCAACATTGTGCATGCTCTGTTGCCTGTGTCTATGTGCCTGTGGTTCTGTCAGTGTGATCATGTGATGTATCTGACCCCAGGAATGTGTCAATAAAGTTTCCCCTTCCTGGGACAATGAATTCACGGTGTTCTTATTTCAATTTCCAGGAGTGTATCTAAACAGTTACGTTAAACAACACCACGCTACACGTTACAATTCGGAGTCCGTTTAGCGGCAGAGGAATGCAACTTGCTTCAGCAAAGCAGGAAAGTCGACCGAGTAGTATATATGAAACATGCTACCTCAAGCGATATACGATGGGAATAAAAAATTCCGAGGCGTCACTTTCAAGTACGCCCATGTCATTTCGAAGAGATTCCCCGGGATCTGAGCTGCGTATCGATGGCGTACTACTTCCACGACTTTATAGTAGGTACCTACTAAGTACCATGTTCTTAGCCGAGACAGTGTTGTACATATTACTTTGTTATCAGAGAGGTAGCGTTCAAATACATGCTAATCCTTCATTCACATTTTAGTTGTTCTGAACATTTGCCGGCAAAACGAGGGAGAAACGTCGCGGATCGAATGTAAAGCGTCACTCGAATGTTAAGATCTGTCTTTTCAGTTGCAAGGAAAACAGCGGCGAACGGCGATAGAGTTTTGTAATTTCGCAACAAACAGGAACTAATTTGCCACTATTCAGTATCCATTTGTGTAGATGAAAAACCAAATCCATTTTTATGTACTATTTCAGTCTTTACTGTAGGATCTGCACACACTATCGACTGCAAGTCAGCTGGCACTGACAGCTGTTAACAATTTGTTGTCTAAACGCTACTGGTACTTTTGAAGACAATGTTGTATTACTGACATTAGGTTTTGCTACACTGCTCCTATCAGTAATGTTTCCATTGGCTCGCTGTTGTTCTGTTTTAAACAAACTAATTTTCTATCCGTATCTCACTTGTTTCTAATGTATTTGGAGCCTACATATTCTCTCGCGTAATAGTTCGCTCTTAGAACAAACAGATATAATTTCTTAGTGACTTTTTTGCTCGCATACGACGACCCTGCTTGGCGAAAGTAATCTTGAGTCTCGTAAATCAAATTATATAATTTTTGCCGTGCTGTAACAGTGTTCCATTTAGGAACTGAAGTGGGCGTAAGTACTCATAATTTAAGTTGGGAAAATTTACAGGAATCAGTTATTAATAATCTGGTACAGCATGTCTAGATTTAACCAATATGTAGCTACTGTCAGTGCGGTAATATGCAAGTCGAATCATCCTCAGACAAATAACCCCTACCATACTGTCCAGGCCAGAAAACAGTGAACGGAAATACTGACATGGATAGTGTAGCCGGGATATTTGTATAGCTAAGCAATAATAGTGATTTGACTTGCATCTTACCTCACTGATGATAGCGACACAGTGACTGAATTGCCGCGCGGAATTAGCCGAGCGGTCTAGGGCGCTGCAGTCACGGACTGTGCGGCCGGTCCCGGCGGAGGTTCGAGTCCTCCCTCGGGCGTGGGTGTGTGTGTTTGTCCTTAGGATAATTTAGGTTAATTAGTGTATCAGCTTAGGGACTGATGACCTTAGCAGTTAAGTCCCATAAGATTTCACACACACAGACACACACTCACACAGTGATTGAGTTGTAGATATGCAATGAAAAAGTTATTAACGACTGATTGCTGTACATTTTCTCAACTTTAAATAAACACAGTCGCTTAACACATCCGGTTCATACGGAATCGAACCAGGTCCACGATTGTGCTCGCCAAAAACTTATAAACAACTACAATAATCCGCCTAACGACACTTCACTGTTGTGCTACCAGAAAAATTTAATAAATTTTATCTCATGTAAGATCACAATGAGAGAAATGATCCGGCTTTCGCATGCAAGACGAGCCCGTGCGTGACAAAAGGAAGTTAAGGGGCTCCGGAACGCCCTATACTTGCAATGTTAAAATAACGCTTATAAATTACATCTTTCCTCACAAAGTATTTGAGGTAGGAAGTTGAACTTGTTACAGATTATTTATTGGAATATGGGCTACAACTTAACCCAGGGATTTTACAAAATTTTAGTTCAGTTATTAAAGATGATTTTTTTCAATTGTAATGAAAATTCACAACATTTTTTTGCAATTTTTTATTTATATATTCAAAAAATACAGTTTTTTCGAAAAAGGCTGTGTTAAATTATGCAGAAGGTACTGTGTAACATTTACTGAAAGTTTGAAACAAATATGTTTGGAAGATCCTTAGAAAACATGTAATTAGTATGAGAAAATAAAAGTTTTGGGAATCGAGCGACAAAGGTTGGATTAACTTTTTAGTCCATTCCAGGTCCATAGGATGGATTATCTTCATCCTCTGCAAACTCCTCCTCCAGCTTCCTCTTGTTCCTCCTCCTGTTTACTCTTGCTTGTATTTCTAGACTCTTTACAGCCCTGTCTGCAGCCCGAAGGCATTCCTTGTCTAAAGCAAGCATCGCTCGTACCATGTTAGAACCTATCTTCATTCCCATATTTCTAAATACCTTGCACCTTACAATGTTGCCATCATTGAAAGTCGCAACAGCAACTTTACTTTTACTCATTATTATACTTCAACAAAACAGAGACTCAAGAAACAGAATAAATTACGAATATTTTCGAGATAACGACAGAGTAAGTAAACATGAAACAATCGACAATCACACGAGCGATATATATTGAACCATCACAGGTTAGCCACAACACGTACTTTATCTCACATCACTAAAATGTACCTGATGAACACGGACGTTAATAATAACACCATTTGACAGCAGTTTAACAGCGCCACAGTGGGTCACGCCCATGTAGAACACATTTCAAAAAAAAATTTAAAAATAGTTGTAGTCTTCGGAATTGAATAAATTATATATCTATTAAAAGGTAATACAGTGGGCAGATAATGCTTCTCAAAGCAGGTGGACCTATTTGCTTCTTCGTGGTTGGTCAAAGCCGCCAGGTAGCAGTGCAACTGACACATCGCCAACGGCACAGAGGGTCGAGGTAAATTGAATAATAGGAAACATTCCCACGTACGTAATGGAAGAGTCTGGAGCGAGAAACAGTCACAGTCAAGGCGATCCCATGTCCAGGGAAGTCTGCAGCGGAATGATTCAGAAAGAGATCGAAGAGGACAGTGTGTAAGCAGAGTGAATTAAAAACTATATAAACCAGTCACGTAGCAGAGAGAAGGGCAGTATTCATTTTCACCACTGACAAGGGGGCCCTTCATACTGTAAATCATGAATTTTGATGTGCTTCAAATATGTTGCAGAGGCACCTACCCTGAGTACCTGGCTATCTGGTTTTTTAGCGACGGGCCTTGGTTTTTGAGAAAATCGATTTTGAAATTCATCGAGTACTTTGTATATCCATAATTTACAAACATTCCAATCAAGTCACTGTAGCGCAACGATGAAGGTGCACGGTTACTGCATGCACCTACTACGTACCGTGTTGGAATCCTGCTCGTGCATTTTTTTTTCAGAATCGACCGAATTTTCCAATTTTATTTCAAAGAATATCAACAACCAGTGTCAGGTGCGCGAAATTATAAAGATATATTAATTTTTTCTGTGATACAATATTACGAAATCTTATTTTTCATCGTCCACATTGCTTGATGTGCCAGAACAATATTGTGGGTCATACTTATCATAGAAACAACCGAAGCACAAATTTTCGCAGCACCAAGCGCATTTTATGAAAGCAACCGGCTTGCAGTCGCACGGTTTGTTCATGAGCGATACCGGGAAACACAATTCGTTTGCATTCAAAAAGATTTCTCTTCCACCACAAATTTCGATGCGAACCGTGCATATCTAATCATGATTTCAAAATTAGGTGCGCTGAACTGATGTAGGATTAGCAAATGTAATTTTATCGAATCCTTCCTAGAAGCCATCTCTCTATTGTCTTTCATCAAGTCGCGAGCATTCTGAACAATTTTCGTGAAGGTTTTCACCCGTCGGGAAAGATAAACATCGCAGGGTTGGCAGTACGGAATGCATTTTGGTGGGACCATTTTTAGGGTGCAGGTGCTCGCTCTCCTTTCATCAGTGTACTGATGATCGTAAAAGTTGAATCGGTTTGCCCCCCCCCCCCCCCCCCCACGAATCGATGATGTACAAAACATTTTTCTATCCTGCGTACGGAAGAATTACAGAACGCAAACATTCTTCGCACACATTTTTGTGAACTTCGGATTTCATGCAGGACACGACTACATTTCTGTATTTCCCAGTTAATTCGTCTACTCGTTTTTGAACGTTAGGACCAAATTTTCCGGACGGTTCTTGCGTACATAAAAAAAACTTATGGGATCACCTTTCCTGATGCTGTTATGGTATACTGGGCCGTATAAGAATGAGTAGTCATGTTTAAATCTTTTTCTCGGACGAGAATGGTTTTCGTTCCTTTTTCCGAAAGTGATCTATTATAAATTGCCTGATACTAGCAGCCAATCTGAACAATGTTGATTACGAAGTCAAAGTCGAAATTTTCCTTAAGTATTCTCGTTTGAATGCGGAATTCTTCGGCAGCTGCTGAAACTTCGTCTATCGTCGCTAATTCTTTAGAGCTGACGAACTTTGTTATTTTTCTTTGCCGAATCTTATGTTTTTTTCTTGAATCGCTCAACGATAATGGGCGGAGATCGATTTCAGGTAACACAATAAGCGACCGTTTTACGAACATTTGGAACTCCAACCGCGAACCACAAACGAAGTGACTATGTGAAAAAAATTAATAATTGAATATATATTTATAATTTCGCACACCTTACACTGTTTGTTGATATTATTTGAAATAAAACTGAAAAATTCGGTCGATTTTGAAAAAAAAACAACAAATATACGAGCACAATTCGAACACAGTACCTCCAGCGCGATACGCGTGAACGTTTAGCGCTGCGCTACGCTGAATTGTTCGGAATATATGTAATGTTACGGGTACACAAAGCGCCCAGTGAACTTAAAAAAACCTAGGCCCGTCGTTAAAAAACCGGATAGCCAGGTACTCAAGGTAAGTGCTTCTACAGTATATTTGAAGGGTCCCCTTGTGAGCATCCGGAGGTCAGTGACACTCTGCAGCAGCCCTAATAAAGCAATAAACACTTCGACTACGAGAAGCCTTCGGTGAACACACAGTAATTACAAACTAAGTAGCTTATCACAATAGTTATTCGAATAGTGGTGAAGAGAGACTGTCTGTCTCTGTCTCAAATTCTTAGAAGAGTGAAATTTCAGTGAATAGCAGGAACAAGCTACGGCACGTCTCTCTTGTACTATAGTCGAAGTGGCCTGTGAGTGCAAGTGTAAAGCCGCGTACACACTGCCACTGGAAACATGTTTCTGCCGGAAACATTGTTTTCTGCGATGTTTCGCAAATGTTTCCGACTTTGTTTCTGGCCTCTGTTTCCGTCCACACTGGCGGCAAACATTTCTCGTGTGTTCACGCCGTCTGCAGTGCCCCTTGTGTTATTGTGTTCGTATCTCTGCTGCTGCGTTATGTCTGGTGTCGAAGAAACAATAATGATATGTGAAGCTGCATTATTAATGCTAGAAGGTTTACACAAACAAAATGAAAGGCGTCCTCGTCGTTGGTGGAGAAAAACATTCTATAGAAGAACTGGCGGAAATAACCTGCTACGTGAGCTGAGTATGGAAGACGGCTCTGGCTTCCGCAACTTCACTCGGATCTCACCTACCGATTTTGAATATCTGGCAAATATGATATCACCATTTGTTTCAAAAAAAGACTCGAATTTCAGGAAAGCTATTTCAGTCAACCAAAGGCTTGCAGTTACTCTTCGTTTCCTGGCAACAGGAGATTCATTTCAGAGCCTTGCGTATTTATTTCGCATTTCGAAACAAGCAATATTTAAAATAGTACCTGAAGTATGTGGAGCTCTGGTGGAAGTACTGAAGGATTATGTAAAGGTAAGTAAATGAAAAACATCGTTAAATAAGCACATTTTCGAAGTGTTATTATTTCTCAATTACGTTGCATAATTCGTCAAACACAACTTCTTCAACTGCGTTGTCACTGTCTTCATAGCTTGTAAATGTAACAGGGGAATTGTTACTTGATGATGATGATGGCCCTGCTACATTCATACCCCTTTTCGACTGCTCACTTTCTAAATACGCTACATGTTGTTTCATTAATACATTATTAAGCAAAGCCATTGTTTTTGCTCGTTCTAACTCGGGCAATTTCCTTAAAACTGATGCCACATACTGCCGATACGCACTGCATTCATCGTCCTTGTCTTCCTGTTTTTGCAGCACTTTAGTTAGCAATTGAGACGCAATCTTGAAGTGTTGCTGCATGTCTTTTTTCTCGCCCATCATCCTTCTGATTTTTGGTGGTGGAGGACTGGAAGGTCCAGCTGCAACCTCTTCATCCTCATTTGTGCCCTCTGGCGAATGTACGAAAACCTGAAAATCAAATTTCTTTCTTTCAGATACCTGCGACTGAAAACGACTGGAATGAAACAGCATGTTTATTCTCACAGATTCTTCAGTTCTCCCATTGTGTCGGAGCAATTGACGGGAAACATATCGTGCTACAGTGCCCTGTTGGTAGTGGAAGTGAATATTATAATTATAAAGGTTCATTCAGCATTGTGCTGCTTGCTGTCGTCGATGCCAGCTACAACTTTTTGTACGCAGATATCGGCTGCCAAAGCAGAATATCAGATGGTGGTGTGTTCAAAAACGCGAGCATAAATGAGTTAATTAACAAAAAGAAACTTAACTTGCCACATGCTGAATGCTTACCAGGTGGCACCAAGGCCGTACCATATGTTTTTGTAGCAGACGATGCTTTTCCCTTACAGGAAAACATTATGAAACCCTACCTGGGAAAACATGTTAAAGGTTCAAAAGAGAGAGTTTTTAATTACAGACTTTCAAGGGCCAGAATGGTTGTTGAGAACACTTTCGGTATATGGCCTCAGTTTTTCGTGTGTTTAGAAAACCTATGTTGCTACAAACGGAAAAGGCAAAAACTGTCACACTTACAGCTGTATGTCTCCACAATTTTTTAAGGCGAAATGCTGCGGCAAGGAACCAGTACACCCCACATGGGAGCTTCGATTCCTACGATTTACAAACAGGTGAAATGATTCCAGGCACATGGAGACGAGATGACACTACATCAGTTTTCATTTCAGCACCGAACATACCAAGGAAAGCTGCTACCACGAATAAATAAATTCCAGACGAATTTGCTAATTATTTTTTAAGCCCACAAGGAAGTGTACCGTGGCAAAATAACTATGGGTGAATGTGACTGTGTACTATAAAATACAAATAAAGACAAACAAGCATAATTTTCGTACCTCATTTTCCACAGTATCTCTTGTCTCCTTTGGCTCATGTACATCGTCCAAGAACTGCAGCAGCCGACAGCCGAACCAGTTCGAGTCATATGCAGAGTCTGCACCACTACCAGGTGGTCTGCTGGCAATAATTTTACTTTTCTCGCGCCTGTACGCAACCACGAGCGATCGTATTTTTTTCTCAACACTTTCCTTGTCCGTGCCAAAAGCTGCTGCAATTTTTGCAAGTGGATCGTGTTTTTTAACGGTGTTTTTGTATTCCTTGCTCCGGACGTTCCATAAACAATCCTCCCCCTGGTACATTGCAATTAAATCGACAATTTGTTGCCTTGACCACTCCATTATTCTACAAAAACAAAGCGAAAACGAAAACGAAAATGACAGTAAACAGAACACCACTAAACAGTTGACGACACACACACATACGCTAGCGCCGTGCAGCGGTGACAAGTGGTAGCTAGCCTGAAACATTGTTTCCTTTGATCTGTACCGACACTGCTACGGATAGATGTTTCTGTGTTTCCAAACATGTTTCGAAACATGTTTCCAAATGGTGTCCACATCAAGCTACCGGAAACATGTTTTGAAAACATGTTTCAGTCTCAGTGTGTACGCGGCTTAAAAGTTCAAAATGCGGTAGTTGGCAGACCGAATGACAATCAGGCACTATTCTGTGATAGACAGCTTTTCTAGTAATTATTGAAACATCTGACATTCGGATAAGGGGTTTTTATCTGATTCCTCACTAAGTAAATGTGTTTGTTAGAAGAATAAATTGATCAAGGCAAGAGCAGTAACTTGATACTTCAGTCAACAATTCCTGTCAACTCTATAAGAGCTACCGACCTTCCATAACCTAACCGCTCGAACCAAGGACGTCTTCTGTATCTCATTTCCGCTATAGAAGTTGATAACAAAGCAAGAGAAACCGACAATGTCGATAATGTCCTGATTGTTTCATGTAGGGGTAGGGAACCTGTACTGGGATGCAACAGAACTTTTCTTTTTAAGCACTGTAAGAAAAACTAGAACACTAAAAATGCTCATTTCCATGATGTGATGGTGAAACGTCCCCTTAGAACAATTTATACAAGACTGTGCTTAAACTGACACACAATATTTTTAGCGAAACGCAATCTGACTTTCAATAATCCCTACAAAAGGATGGCCCTGTCTAACATTAACCTATACCTTACACGAATCACTTACCTCACCAAAAACTCGAACTACTGCAATACAGCGAGCGCCACTACTGCCAGCTAAATAAAAGATTCAAACTACGGAAGGCACTAACTACTGATAGGCATAGTTAGCAAATGAAAGATTTTGATAGAGAACAAACAATGTATTTACCTTAATAGTGTTGAAAAATCATAATATACATAGCAGTTAATGACATCCAGTCTTACAAATTTCAAAACTCCGCCATTTCTCTTCCCACATCCACCACTGCTGGCGGCTCACCTCCAACTGCGCAACGCTACGCGCTGTTAACATCCAGCTACCCAACACTACAGACAACAATGCAAACTAGCCACAGACTGCACACAGCACAGCCAGTGATTTACATACAGAGCGCTACGTGGCGTTACCAATAAGAAAACATAAACAGCTTAGTTACATAGCCCCCATGCTCCCCCAAAAAAATTTTACAAATTGTTTTGGGCAGTGGCCAATAATGATTTGATAAAATTTTTCACAATTACAATAACAAAGATATCAAATGCACACACTTATTGATACAATGTTGGTCAAAAGCTAAAATTTTCTCACAGTCCATAAAGACAGTCCAGATTGTTCATTACAGTAAAATTGCAGTGTTTTTCTCAAAGTCTGAGCAGTAAAAGACAATGCACATGGAAGTAATTTTCCATGCGGTCTTGAAGAAGTAGTGTTGTCCTTCCAACGGAAAGACAGTGCTGACTCTTGACATGCAGACAGGTATTGGTCCACAACAGAGCAAACCCACAGCAGAGTGAGTGGAAATTTTGAAGAGTATTGGTAGGTAGGTCATCACAGAGTAGACCCACTGTAGTCCTGGTAGAGATTATGGTATTGGTGGGCTACCAGAGGTGCAGACCCACTGCAACCTTGTAGAAATAATGGTATTGGTGGATCATCAAAGATGCAGACCCACTGCAACCTTGTAGAAATAATGGTATTGGTGGATCATCAAAGATGCAGACCCACTGTAGTCCTTGTAGAGACGGCCAGCAACCATCTGTTGCGACTGTGCAGGTGCACAATCACCATGGAAGAGTCTTGCACACAATATAGCAAGTCCATGAACCACCACTTGTGCACTCACAAATTTTTTTTTGAAATGTCCTTCGAACCAGCAATGCTGTTATCCAGTCCCTTGCTGAATTATTAACACACGTGCAAACAGTATCAGTCCCTACTTCTCACATATTGTCCATATACTATGACCAACAGAATTGTGTGCAGTGAAATGTAACTTACAAGTTACTTAATTTGATGAACTGGTGTCAATTACAATTTTATAACATAAGAATACAATAACAAAGGTACAAAATACATCATTAAAAACATAATAATACTAATAACATTTGTAGCAATAGGGGCTTTACAAAAGAATAGAAATAAACATATACATCAGTGTTACAGGAATTATGACATAAGTAAATACATAAAAGATCAGAATAACTTTTGAAACATCAACTTTACACATGAGCATTAAAACAAAACAGAATAAATAATGTCTAAGCATATTTAGAAGGTAAATAACATATTATTAATGCCAATTATATTTGAGGATAACAGTATTCCTCATCATAGTGAATGTACTTTGTATTAGAAGAAAAGAAAATTCTATGAAACTACACAGAGACAAGAAGAAAACAAATACACAAGGGTACACAAACACATAGTGGGATAATACAAAAAGAAAGGACAGGGTTTGTTTTCAGTGTAACAATTGGTACTGCAGTCCAACCCAAAACTTCATGCCATAGATCTTTCATCTTATTTCAACATTTGTTTCCACCAAAAAAATCCTATCCAAGCATGCTTTCTGTATTTATATGTTCACATATTTCTTACCTCATTATTTATTTTCCATTATCTTACCTCATCATTTATTTCCAAGAAAATCCTACCTAAACCAGTTGTCCCTATACCCTACTTTTTTTGTTCATATCCTCTTTCAAAATACTTTTTTGGCCAAACCATTTTATTATAGCTTCTCAATGCATTTCTTCCAATTCTTCACAACTCGTTCTCTTACATAGCCTACCACATCTTAAGCTAACTTAAATCTATTGAGCTCAGATGCTAAACTAAGGGACGAGGCAATGCAGCAGCACAAAACAATTAACACAAACAGCAACGATAAAAAAATGGAAATTGTCAAAGCAAACTACAGTAAATTTAAATTACCAGGCAAATGCAACATTACAACTAATATGAGCCAATGTGCAGCAACAATCAAAAATAAATCAGTAGTAAAACTGGCTCAACAGAGTAATACAAAGAGAAATTTAGTAGCACTATGCCTGGCACACAGCAGCAATAAATGCAATAACTTATACAGTCCCCTCTTATTGTTCTTTCCATTCCAAGAGCTACTTTTTCGAAGAATGTGGATCAGAAAATAATTATATCTATCTTTTGAAGCTTTTGCTGTGCTTTTCTCTGATTTTGTTCCATTGTGACTAACTTTTGAAGCTTTTGCTATGTTCGTCTCTGATTTTGTTCCATTTGTTGCATTAATTGCAATAATAATGTATTAGTGTAGGGAATCTATTTCTCTATGCTTTTTGGCAGTGCATTTTCACCGACAACATTCACATTTTGACAAGTAGAAAATGTGTATTGACTCATTTGAGAAAACGGTGAGGACCCAAAACCTAAGTCTGCGTTATTTGCAATATTGTGTTCTGTCATTTCGAATTCCTGAGGCGAGCTGTTGCCGACCAATCGATCGATAATGGTTCCCTGTTCACTACTTGTTTCATTGTCTAGACCATTATTTGCTGCCCGCTTCATTTCCCTATGCACAATTACCAAATTACTACTTCGAATGTCTGTTAATTCACTACACAGTGGTGCTGATAAGCTACACTCGTCGTCACTATTATTTCTCAGTTTACTTTGGAGCCTAGTGTTACGTTTTTCACACGCCATTATTGTCACAATATTTCACACGATAACACAGAAAAGCAGAATTTGAAGAACAAAATAAGAAAACACATTAACATAGCATTGAAAATAATATCTAGTTAATTGCAAGCGCAGCTGCGAAATACTTGGTGCAAATCTACATGCATGCCACAACTGTTTTACTGTACAACAATGAAAGACTGCAACTACAAAGAAGATTCTCTCTACAATTACACGCTAGCAATAAACAATAGCTACACTAATTACACAAACTACAAGAAAAAAATCAGAAGTTTCCAGTGAGGTATCCTCGGCTAAGGGTCGACATATGAAACGTCCTCTTTGAAAAATTATACATGACTGTGCTTAAACTGACACACAATATTTTTAGCGCAGCGCAATCTGACTTTCAATAATCCCTACAAAAGAATGGCCCTGTCTAACATTAACCTATACCTTTCACGAATCACTTACCTCATCAAAAATCTTCGTTACTCGAACTACTGCAATACAGCGAGCGCCACTACTGCCAGCTAAATAAAAGATTCAAACTACAGAAGGCACTAACTACTGATAGGCATAGTTAGCAAATGAAAGATTATGATAGAGAACAAACAATGTATTTACCTTAATAGTGTTGAAAAATCATTATATACGTAGCAGTTAATGACATCCAGTCTTACAAATTTCAAAACTGCGCCATTTCTCTCCCCACATACACCACTGCTGGCGGCTCACCTCCAACTGCGCAACGCTACGCGCTGTTAACATCCAGCTGCCCAACACTACAATGGCAGACAACAATGCAAACTAGCCACAGACTGCACACAGCACAGCCAGTGATTTACATACAGAGCGCTACGTGGCGTTACCAATAAGAAAACATAAACAGCCTACTTACAATGGGTAAAGATAGTACTGAGAAAATGTACTGCTGCTACCGAAAATAGTGCAGTCCACACGGAAAATATAAGAGAGTCTACTTCACAGGAGCACATAAACAAAAATATGCATATCCTAAACTGTTCCTACTAGCAGTAATAAGTGTTCAGAATGCTGGGAAACTGCATAATAAAACTGTTTGGGAAATCACGTGAGAGCCGAGGAAGCAGCGTGCGAGGAGATTGACATTGCGGCGTTTAGTATGCACATTCCCCCTTCAGCTGACCCGACGTTCGTGCGCAAGCAAAGCTGTCTGTTATTCTATCGTCGCCCAGTGACGTCTGTGACGGCTTTAAATTAGTAGGCGGCCATGGCTTTGACGTGTACATGTTTTACTGAGGCTCGAAATTTAGCGAGGATGTCGATGCGAGATACCTTTAATAGTTTCCACTACGGAACTCTGACTCGAAATCCAGGAGGAACACCAAAAAATTCTGGTCGTATGTAAAGTACACCAGCAGCAACAAACAACTCTCACTGAGCGGTACCAGTCGCAAAATTAATAATGACAACGCAACTAGAGTGGAGTTATTAAACAGTTTTCCAAAGTTCTATCACTAACGAAGACAAAGTAAATATTGTAGAATTATAATCAACAACAGCCCTCTACGTGAACAACTTAGTAGAGACTTTCGGTGTAACAAACAGCTTAATAAAGGCAAGTTTTCCGGTCCAGATTATACACACACCAAAAAAAGTTTTGCATCACCTTGGTTCCGAGAGTTCCCGAACCTGTAAAGAAAATTGGGATAGAGATCAACATAAACATCATTTTCGCCGTTTTCATTGCTCATGTTGTACCACCAAACAGCGAGACCTTCAGAGGTGGTGTTCCAGATTGCTGTACACACCGGTACCTCTGATACCCAGTAACACGTCTTCTTGCATTGGTGCATGCCTGTATGAGTTGTAGCATACTATCCACAAGTTCATCAAGGTACTGTTGGTCCTGACTGTCCCATTCCTCAGTGGCGATTCGGCGTAGATCCCTCGCAGTGATTGGTGGGTCACGTCGTCCATAAACAGCCCTTTTCAATCTATCCCAGGCATGTCGATAGGTTTCGTGTCTGGAGAACATGATAGCCTCTGCCGGCCGGGGTGGCCGTGCGGTTCTAGGCGCTTCAGTCTCGAACCGCGGGACCGCTACGGTCGCAGGTTAGAATCCTGCCTCGGGCATGGATATGTGTGATGTCCTTAGGTTAGTTGGGTTTAAGTAGTTCTAAGTTTTAGGGGACTGATGACCTCAGATGTTATGTCCCATAGTGCTCAGAGCAATTTGCTAGCCTCTCTAGTCGAGCGATATCTTTGTCCTGAAGGAAGTCATTCACAAGATGTGAACGATGGGGGAGCGAATTGCCGTCCATCAAGACGAATGCCTCGCCAATATGCTTCCGTTATGGTAGCACTATCGATCGGAGTATGGCATTCACGTATCGTACAGCCGTCACGGCGCCTTCAATGACCACCAGCGACGTACCTCGGCCCCACATAATGCCACCCTAAAACAGCAGAAAACCTCCACCTTGCTGCACTCGCTGGACAGTGTGCCTAAGGCGTTCAGCCTGACCGCGTTGCCTCCAGACAAGTCTCCGACGATTATGTGGTTGAAGGTATATGCGACAATCATCGGCCGGCCGGAGTGGCCGTGCGGTTCTGGGCGCTACAGTCTGGAGCCGAGCGACCGCTACGGTCGCAGGTTCAAATCCTGCCTCGGGCATGGATGTGTGTGATGTCCTTAGGTTAGTTAGGTTTAATTAGTTCTAAGTTCTAGGCGTCTGATGACCTCAGCAGTTAAGTCGCATAGTGCTCACAGCCATTTGAACCATTTGAGAATCATCGGTGAAGAGAATGTGTTGCCAATCCTGAGCGCTCCATTCGGCATGTTGTTGGGCCCGTGTGTACCGCGCTGCATGATGTCGTGTTTGGAAAGATGGACCTCGCCATAGACGTCTGGATTGAATTTGCGCATCATGCAGCCTATTACGCAAAGTTTGGGTCGTAACACGACGTTCTGTGGCTGCACGGAAAGCATTATTCAACATGCTGTCGTTGCTGTCAGGGTTCCTCCGAGCCATAATCCGTAGGTAGAGATCATTCATTGCAGTAGTAGCCCTTGGGCAGCCTGAACGAGGCATGTAATCTCTGTATCTCTTCCATGTCTCAACAACCTCGCTTTGATTCACTCCGAGACGCCTGGTCTCTTCCCTTGCAGATAACCCTTCCTGGCACAAAATAACAATGCGGACGCGATCGAACCACTGTATTGACCGTCTAGGCATGGTTGAACTACAGACAACATGAGCGGTGTACCTCCTTCCTTGAGAAATGACAGGAACTGATCGGCTGTCGGACCCCGTCCGTCTAATAGGCGCTGCTCATGCATGGCTGTTTACATCCTTGGGCGAGTTTAGTGACATCTCTGAACAGTCAAAGGCCCTGTGTCTGTGATACAATATCGACAGTCAACGTCCATCTTCAGGAGTTCTGGGGACCGGGGTGATGCAAAACTTTTTTGTGTACATAAATTACGCGTCTTTCAGAATGTGCATTATTTTAGCATAATGTTAGAAATAATGATGTATCTTCTAGAAACCATCTGAAGATGAACTTGGAAAGGTTCGAAAACCAATTCATGGAATGATAAATAAATAGATATTCTATAAAGTGAGTGGCTGCAGATTTATGTATTTACGTTAATTGAAATCTTCCCGTATCGCCCTGCCTTTTCCAAGTGTACTTCCTTGTCTTGCGATTCTTGAAAAGCGTATTCGCTATTACTAGTTGACATTTTTTGCAGAATTCAATTGGTCTCTCACCTCTCTCATTCCTTGACCCAAACCCATATTCTTCCGTAACCTTGAAAGGTCTCTGATGGATTCCTTTCATGTTAATTTCTTAAATCTGTTGTCATTTACGGCATAAATTCCTCTTATAAATTTACTGTGGCGTTTCTGACTAACTGGGAGGAGACTGAGTAGTGGAACGTGTTACTTTTACACATAAACAAGAACGATCTGTCACACTACTACACTTTAAAACACATTTTACATGTAATTCATGTCACACAGTCTCATACGGAACCTACATCCGCTTTCTTTTATATACTGTATATGATAAGATACTGTCATCCCCCTTCCCTTCTGTGTGAGAGGATGAATGAGCAAATGTATTTCTAGCTGCATGCTTGAGGGTAGCAGACAAGCCTGTCTGCTAGAGAACAGTAGGACCAACGTCGGAACAGGTAGCTACGATTTCTAGAAGCAAAGAGGTTTCTATCCTTAGTATGGTCCTGTCTGTCCCTTGTCATGTTGGTATAGGAAGCTGACTCTCTGGTCACTTCCGCTGGTATCTGTTAAGCACGCTCGGTAGGAGCGCAGGTCAGCCTGTCCGCGGCGAGCGTCTGAAGTGGTAAGATCTCCAGCTAAGCGCGTGTCTACTAAGTCCGTAGGACAATGGATTTATTAAGTTCAGCCTAACTGAAAATTTAATCACCTTTATTTCAGGTTTAGATCTAAAATATCTAATGTTATCTTAAATTACAATGCAGTATATTTCGAGTGTGAAGTTCAGAATATGTTCCAGTAGTTGTTTTGTCACTACTTTGTGAGTAAAATGGAACCACGTGTTGATCAGTAACTCTAACTAAGATCATCAATCTTATAACGTCTCGTCTTGACAATATTTTTCAATATAGCAACTTTTCTTTATGTTCAACCGACGTGGGGTGTACTTTGTGAGACCAGAACCACGTGCTTATACAATTGTTTGACCCATCAGGTTCATAGTAAGATGATAGTAACCAGTTCAAGGTTTTTCTTTTGTAAATTGCTTTTCCATCTAATTTATTTTAATTATCAAAATTATTGTGGAGTTATACTCTTTGTGTAAACCAAGTTGACCACGTGAAGTATGTGGTGTAATCATCAAAGTAGCCCTCAGCTATTCTTTTTGGGAAGATTTCACAGAGAGTTAGTATGAATTTAGTATACCAGTGCGTGGTAATTACATGACGGACAGGATTGTGCTACGAACGTAACTTCTTTGGGTGAAAATTGAACCGGTTGGTTGTGGTTAATTTCCTCTTGCATATGTTTCAACGTTCTTCGCGTGTTATTTTATGAATGCAGTGTTGTATGTAGTATCCCAATCTTGGCTCCCTATTTGATGTGTTCCATAAGATTACAAACTCACATTTACACAATCCTAAATAAGGCACCAGTTTATTTATGAATCAAGTTTAATATGTTGAAATTTCAATGATCAATGTTAAAATAAATTTCCAAACATAAACTTATTTATTTCTTTTTATTTAAATTCTCTTTTATATATATCACCGATTGTCGTATGACTATTAAAAGATTATAATTAATGTTAGTCTGGTTGGGAATTTGGTAACCTAGACTGGATACCTGGTGAAACAGTTGCGCAGTAATGGAAGGTTAACATCCCCAGACAGCTCACAGCTTTTAACACGCTTTTATTGGCAATCAGCACCGCTTTCATAGCAAATTAAAGTAGCAACGTTACAACCTTTTTCCTACTCCTACCCCATGACCATTACATTTTCTTCTCCCGTTACATACTGTATTACCATTTCAATATTCTCATACACTTTATCTTCAGCCTGCGTAACGCCACACGTATTTAATTTCACTCACATATATTTGCAGCATGATTTTGGATCATGTGCTGTGTTAGAATCACATAAATTTTATCGAAGAAGACGATCTGTTCACCCATAGCACCGGTTCAGAAAATAACACACTGTAAATTCTTTCAGGACCGTTGTGCATATCAAATGCTTCAGCACATCCTCACCAAATACCGCGATAAAAGCTCTCGATAAGCCGAATGAAGTGCCCTCAGCCACGGTTGCAGTATTATTGTGGTCAAATAATACCTGGAAGAGAGTATTAGTAACACTCACTTGCATATCCTCACACCACACCACCGCTGATCCTGTACGAAATCGCTTACAGCCAGTAATATAAGTCATTATATCTTCATTTTTTCGATGGTTTGTGCTCTCTGAAATTTCCATCCTTCCATCGAGTACATTTTACATCTACATCTACATAGGTACTCCTCGAGCCATCGTACTGGCGGTGACTATCCTGTACCAGTGCTAGTCATTTACTTTTCTCTTCTATTCGCAAATAGAACGAGAGAAACACGAATGTCTATATGCCTCCGCACGACCCCAAATTTTGCATATCCTATCTTCGTGGTCCTTACGCGTAATGTATGTTGGCGGCAGTAGAATCGTTCGGCAGCCAGCTTCAGATATCGGTTCTCTGAAAGTTCTCAAAAGTGTTTCTCGAAAAGGACGTCGACTTCCACCCAGCGATTCCCATTTGTTTTTCCGAAGTATCTTCGTAACACTTACCCGTAACAAATGTAGCAGTTCGCCTCTCAACTGCTTCGAAGTCTTTCTTCAATCTGACCTGGTACGGATCCCAAACACCCGAGCAGTACTAAAGAATAGGTCACACCAGCATCTAATATGCCGCCTCCTGTACAGGTGAACCACTCTTTCCTAAAATTCTCCCAATAAACCGAAGTTGATCATTCGCCTTCCCACAATTCTTACATGCTAGTTACATTTCATATTTCTTTGCAGCCTTACGCCCAGATATTTAAATAACTTGACTGTGTCAAGCAAAACATTATAGGTTTGATCTTCCTACTCATAAGCGTTAACTCACATTTTTCCACATTTAGGGCTAATTGCCATTCATCATAACGTACGCAAGTTGAAAAAGAGAGGGAGAGGAAGAGACGGAGATATATATAAGAGCGTATGATAAACCCTTTCCCTCGACAATTTCTCTCCTTCATACCTCCCCCTGTGTTACTAAGATGATGTATCAGTGATCTCATTCTTACTAAGATCGCAGTACATGCGAGGTGCCTATTTGCCTCCACCACCTTGAGTGGAATGCCTAAGTTCTAATAAATGTTCACCAACCTGCAGTCATCTATAGTTGTTGTTCCCTGCGCAGACAACAACACATAACTGTAATAAACTACTAGTGAGGAACAAATATTTGAAAAACAATTAAATTTACAATTTGATGCTTATACGGGACGCCACTCGTTTTTCATTAGGAGAACACGAGCAACTGCACAATTACATTTGACTTTAGAATTACAAATAATTTCCATTCTTCAACAAAATAGTGAACAGTGTATTTCTGTGATTACTGTCACACTGTTCTCAACTACATGTCCACATAACCAGAAATTACTGACTCAGTCTTAACTGGCACCAACTTCGGCAGGCAACATGTCTGTCCTCCGACAATGCCGAGTCAGCTATGGTCTTACAGCTGAACCACACCGCCCGCTATCCACGTTAGGCGCGATCTGAAGATCTCCGAAGTGCTTCGCCTGCCTTTTCGTTTAGCAGTTGTTTATTATTCTGCTGGTTCTTAATACACTACTGGCCATTAAAATTGCTAGACCAAGAAGAAATGCAGATGATAAACTGCTATTCGTTGGACAAATATATTATACTAGAACTGACATGTGATTACATTTTCACGCAATTTGGGTGCATAGATCCTGAGAACTCAGTACCCACAACAACCACCTCTGGCCGTAATAACGGCCTTGATACGCCTGGACATTGAGTCAAACAGAGCTTCGATGGCGTGCACAGGTACCACTGCCCATGCAGCTTCAACACGATACCACAGTTCATCAAGAGTAGTGACTGGCGTATTGTGACGAGCCAGTTGCTCGGCCACCATTGACCAGACGTTTTCAATTAGTGAGAGATCTGGAGAATGTGCTGGCAACAGTCGAACATTTTTCGGTATCCAGAAAGGCCCGTACAGTATCTATAACATGCGGTCGTGCATTATCCTGTTGAAAGGGTTTCGCAGGGATCGAATGAAGAATAGAGCCACGGGTCGTAACACACCTGAAATGTAATGTCCACTCTACAAAGTGCCGTCAATGTGAACAAGAGGTGACCGAGACGTGTAACCAATGGCACCCCACACCATCACGCCGGGTGATACGCCAGTATGACAATGACGAATACAGGCTTCCAATGTGCGTTCATCGCGATGACGCCAAACACGGATGCGACCATCATGATGCTGTAAACAGAACCTAGATTCATCCGACAAAATGAAGTTTTGCATTCGTGCACCCAGGTTCGTCGTTGAGTACACCATCGCAGGCACTCCTGTCTGTGATGCAGCGTCAAGGGTAACCGTAGCCATGGTCTCCGACCTGGAAGTCCATGCTGCTGCAAACGTCGTCTAACTGTTCGTGCAGATGGTTGTTGTCTTGCAAACGTACCCATCTGTTGACTCAGGGATCAAGACGTGGTTGCACGATCCGTTCAGGCCTTCGGATAAGAAACGTTCCTCATGTCAGCACGTTGTAGGTGTCGCCACCGGTGCCAACCTTGTGTGAATGCTCTGAAAAGCTAATCATTTGCATATCACAGCCTCTTCTTCCTATCGGTTAAATTAAACGTCATTTTCGTGGTGTAGCAATTTTAATGGCTAGTAGTGTACTACTACTACTACTGCTGATTTTTCGTTGGTTGTAGTACTTCTGGCTTTACAGCCATCACATTTAGCTACAAGAAGCTCTTCTTAGAGCAGTTAAGAAGACAGCAGTGGCCAGATGACGTAATTTGGTCTGAGGTACCGATGACAGATCGGGTATCGTGCGAAAGACCGCCTAAATTGTAGTCCTTCTCTGCGATTGGCTGCTGCGTTCGGAAGTTGCACGCCAAAATGATAATCTTCTGTTATTAATATTATATAAACTAAACAGCATATTTATCTGAATTTCATATTAAAACATATCTCAGAAGCATGTTATCACTCGATTATTTCACAAGTCCACTACAGGCCATTAAAATTGCTTCACCACGAAGATGGCGTGCTACAGACGCAAAATTTAACCGACAGGAAGAAGATGCTGCGATATGCAAATGATTAGCTTCTCAGAGCATTCACACAAGGTTGGCACCGGTGGCGACACGTACAACGTGCTGACATGAGGAATGTTTCCAACCGATTTCTCATACACAAACAGTTGACCGGCGTTGCCTGGTGAAACTTTGTTGTGATGCCTCGTGTAAGGAGGAGAAACGCGCACCATCACGTTTCCGACTTAGATGAAGGCCGGATAGTAGCCTATCGCGATGGCGGTTTATCGTATCGCGACATTACAGCTCGCGTTGGTCGAGATCCAATGACTGTTAGCAGAATATGGAATAGGTGGGTTCAGGAAGGTAATACGGAACGCCGTGCTGGATCGCAACGGCCTCGTATCACTAGCAGTCGAGATGACAGGCATCTTATCCGCATGGCTGTAACGGATTGTGCAGCCATGTCTCGATCCCTGAGTCAATAGATTGGGACGTTTGCAAGACAACAACCATCTGCACGAACAGTTCGACGACGTTTGCAGCAGCATGGACTATCAGCTCGGAGAGCATGGCTGCGGTTACCCTTGACGCTCCATCACAGGCAGGAGCGCCTACGATGGTGTACTCAACGACGAACCTGGATGCACGAATGGCAAAACGTCATTTTTTCGGCTGAATCCTCGTTCTGTTTATAGCATCATGATCGTCGCATCTGTGTTTGGCGACATCGCGGCGTACGCACACTGGAAACGTGTATTAGTCATCGCCATACTGGCGTATCACCGGGCGTGATGGTGTGGGGTGCCATTGGTTACACGTCTCGGTTACCTCTTGTTCGCATTGACGGCACTTTGAACAGTGGACGTTACTTTTCAAATGTGTTACGACCCGTGGCTCTGCCCTTCATTCGATCCCTACGAAATCCTACATTTCAGAAGGATAAGGCACGACCGCATGTTGCAGGTCCTGTATGGGCCTTTCTGGATAGAGAAAATGTTCGACTGCACATTCTCCAGATCTCTCACCAATTGAAAACGTCTGGCCAGTGGTGGCCGAGCAACTGGCTCGTCACAATACGCCAGTCACTGCTCTTGATGAACTGTGGCATCCAAGCTCTGTCTGACTCAATGCCCTGGCGTATCAACGCCGTTATTACGGCTAGAGGTGGTTGTTGTGGGTACAGATTTCTCAGGCTTTATGCACCCACATTGCATGAAAATTTAATCAGATGTCAGTTCTAGTATAATATATCTGTCCCATGAATACCCGTTTATTATCTGCATTTCTTCTTCATGTAGCAATTTTAATGGCCAGGGGTGTAGCAGTAGTAGTACGAGAAGTAAAGCTGTTGTTAAATGTAATCAAGCAACGGTTTAAAGCAATGGTTCGCGGTCACACTGCAGCGGGGCTGATTCCAACAGGTGCTCTGTTTCAGTTCTCTGCAAAATACTCTCTCTCTCTCCCTCTCTCTCTCTCTCTCTCTCTCTCTCTCTCTCTCTCTTTCTCTCTCGCCGATCGAATTCTCGGCTGGAGGCGGTATCGAGGACTGGACGTGAAACACCACTTCCTGCACCGAGTCTGCACGCTCGACTGCAGATTCGCACTCGAACGGCGCCGAGCACAGATTTTGTTCCGCGAAACAAGTACAGCGTTTCCCTTGCTACCTTTTTTTCCCCCGTCGCCCCCTCGGGCACAAAGTTTCAGGCGTGCTCAAAAAGGCGGAATTTATTATGGCGGCCGGGGACCGCCTCGAGGGACATTGGGGTCCGGATTTATGACGCAGTCCCGCCTGAGGCGCCCACAGGATGGCGGAGCGGGGATTCCCCTCCTACTGTTCCTTTCCGGCGCCGCCGCCGCGGGGAATAACTTAAAACAAAACACGGCGGGGCTCAGCGTGGTTCCTTCCGCCGCGCGCTCGGGGGCGGGTGGCTGACCGCGCACGTGCTGCACTGCTCATAAAAAGTGTGCCACCACGGTCTGCGGCGGGTAGCGACCGCTAACCTGCTCCACTGTGCGGCGCGGCAAGCTGACCTACTCGCAACTGGTATCTGGGACAGTCGTCCTCGTAACATCTGACAGCGCAGGGGAGTCGACAAATCTCTCGTGCGGAAGCAAGTGTACTTGTAGAGCGCTGTCAATATACAATAACAGTACACATTACGCACGGGGAGTGCAGGTAGCCTGTGCGTGGATGTAGCTCAGGCTTAGTGTTTAACTATTGCGCAATACCATGTCGTGAAAAACATTGTTCGTTAACACACGGGATGTTTATTTAACGCAAATAAATTTTTCTGCATATGCATCTGTACATGTTCATCCATACGCTGCAAACGACCTTTGAAGTGCATGGCGTACGGTACATCCCATTGAACCTAACCAGTTATTAAGGATTTTTCCTGTTCCATTCACATATGAAGCATCGGGAGAATACTGTTTAAGAGGGGTAGGACGTCAAACGGGCCGACTTGGAGCAGGAGAGGCACCACAGGACATTTTAATTTCCACTGTCTATATTTTTACAAATAAATTCATATAACTTTGTCAGCATGACCTGGAAGGATTCAGAATTCACACTCATAGCAGTGGAAGTTCGAAAACATAACGAAGTAATATTTTTTACATGTGAAATTTCATAATTTTTTTCACTTACTAATGGCAGCATTTGTTGCTATAGGTACACTTTTCTTCATAAGTAAGAGAGATGGTTCGATGAACTTTGCACAGCATACAAACCATACTTAAAGGTGTATGAAACTCTAGAATTTTCCAAATCTATTAAAAACTATGGTAAAAATTGAGGTAATTAACTACAAAATTAGTGTTTTTTCTAAACATTAAGTTTAAAATACAACAGATCATTCGTTTTTTCATAAATTAAATAAATTATAGAGTTTCATACACCTGTAAGTACGGTATGTATGCTGTGCAAAATTCATCGAACAATCTCTCTAGCTTATGAAGAAAAGTGCACCTATAGCAACAAATGCAGCCATTAGTAAGTGAAAAAATGATTAAGTTTCACACCTAAAAAAATATTTTGTTATGTTTTCGAACTTCCACTGCAATGAGTGTGAATTCTGAATCCTCCCTGGTGATACCGACAAAGTTTTATGAATTTATTTGTAAAAGTATAGACACTGGAAATTAAAATGTCCTGTGGTGCCTCTCCTACTCCAGGTTGGCCTGTTTGACGTCCTGCCCCCCTTAAGTCACTCTGTGCGCTTTGTAACTAATTTAATCTTGTTCTCATGAACAAGCGATATGTAGCAGGTTGTAGCGTATTCTTAGTAGTGGATATTCTGATGTATACCGTGTGCAGTTTAGTGGTAGAGTACTGTGGACGAAATCATGTTGTTTCTTATAAGATAGGGAACGAGGAAAGTGGTGCTGATATTGTCAAACTCGCAATTGTAGGGGAGAAGAGGTGGGGAGAAAATGATGTATCATCGCTATCTGAAACCCTCGCAACTTTACCCCTAAACATTACATTTTAATAGTCTTCACAAAATGCCTAATTACATACTACATATTACGTTCTTAGCACTCTTTACGTAAATGTAGCCATTTTGGTTAAATTTTGAGTACAAGGATTTTTCCAAAGAAAAAGTATTTCGTTTGCCAAAATAATCATTTCTTATTTATTTACTTACTCCTCCAACAGCATGAAGTAAGAATAAATATTTATTTTGAAAACCGTTGTTGCGTGAAATGCAAGGACAGGAACAGCATACAAAATCTATATTTTGATTCAAGAGAAGCAATTCATATTGATAATTGTGTAGTTGTTCATTATGTTTCAATTGCCATGGAATAAGTAACCAATTCGTGTGTTTTTTTTAATTTTATTCATTTGCTTTTTCTGGTGTGAATCCCTACATCTGTCATCAGGGGACTTCCAGAATCAAAATTCTCCTTCTTACTTCAATATTCATAACATTAATTCTACTTAACATTTTAAAATACGTTAGACTACACTGAAAGGTCTCTGTAGGATTCCTGTCATGTTAATTTCTTTAATCTGTTGTCATTTACGGCATAAATTCCTCTTCTAAATTTACTGTGTCGTTTCTGACTATCTGGGAGGAGACTGAGCAGTGAAACGTGTTACTTTTACACATAAACAAGAACGATCTGTCACACTAGTACACTTTAAAACACAGTTTATATGTAATTCATGTCACACAGTCTCATACGGAACCTACATCTGCTTTCTTTTATATATTGTATATGATAAGATACTGTCATCCCCCTTCCCTTCTGTGTGAGAGGATGAATGAGCAAATGTATTTGTAGTTGCATGCTTGATGGTAGCAGACAAGCCTGATAACAGTAGGACCAACGTCGGAACAGGTAGCTACGCTTTCTGGAAGCAAAGATGTTTCTATTCTTGGTGTGGTCCTGTCCGTCCCTTGTCATGTTGGTATAGGAAGCTGCGTCTCTGGTCACTTCCGATTGTATCTGTGAGGCACCCTCGGTAGGGGCTCATGCCAGTCGGTCCGCGGCGAGCATCTGATGTGGTAAGATCTCTGGTTAAGTGCGTCTCTGCTAGTCCATAGGACAATGGATTTCTTAAGTTCAGCCTAACTGAAAATTTAACCTCCTTTGTTTCAGGTGTAGATCTAAAATATCCAATGTTATCTTAAATTGCAACGCAGTGTATTTCGAGTGTGAAGTTCAGAATATCTTCCAGTAGTTGCTTTGTCACTACTTTGTGAGTAAAGTGGAACCACGTGTTGATCAGTAACTCTAACTAAGATCATCAATCTTAAATACGAATGTGTGTGAGATTATAACATCTCGTCTTGACAATATTTTTCAATATAGCAACTTTTCTTTATGTTCAACCCACGTGGGGTGTACTTTGTGAGACCAGTACCATGTGCTTATACAATTGTTTGACCCATCAGGTTAATAGTAAGTCGATAGTAACCAGTTCGAGGTTTTTCTTTTGTAAATTGCTTTTCCATCTAATTTATTTTACAAAATGGTTAAGGCTTTCGTGGCCACTTGTTGACAAACTGCCTATTGGCTTCTGCCTCGGGTTCTTCGGCCGACGTTCATCTGATGATTTTTCTGACGTTTCGCCAGCACGAGTGGCTGGCATTGTCAAAGCTTCACCCTCCATTGCCGGTGGTGAACTGGCCAATTCAAAATCATCTTCAGGATAGGATTCTCTTTACTCTTGTCTTAATAAAAGTCTGTCAATTGTTTTGGCAGGTTATGTTCTTTTGTATCTTCTATCATATCGTGGTATTGTGTTCGAATGACATCAGAGTTTCTAGTTCTCCACCTCCCGTCAGATCCGAATTGTCAACTTACCCAGACACTGTTTATGTAATGCCACTCACCAATTATCCTCATTACTTGATGTATTTCGTCGATCCCCGTAAGAGTTTGAGTGGGTATGCATCCGCACTGAAGTGAACACTGTTGTCAAAAAAGTGGTTCAAATGGCTCTGAGCACTATGGGATTTAACTTCTGAGGTCATCAGTCACCTAGAACTTAGAACAACTTAAACCTAACTAACCTAAGGACATCACACACACCCATGCCCGAGGCACGATTTGAACCCGCGACCCTAGCGGTCGCGCGGTTCCAGAATGTAGCGCCTAGAACCGCTCGGCCACCTTGGCCGGCAGCATTGTTGTCCTCGCCTTAATTAGATAGGTAGTGTCTGTTCTTTCTAAAATTTCCAAAAGGACAGATGGCATGTTGATCCTGCCACAATTATGAATCAAGACAAAGGAAATTCATTGTACCCAGCCTTCGTTCCCTCATAAGTGCACCAATTAAGGCGAGAACGGCCAATGATCACTTAAGTGCGGATGCACACCACGTCGAGCTCTTACGGGAATCGCTGAAATGCCGCGAGTAATGAGGATAACGGACAAGAGAGAGAGTTCCGCTTCATGCGCCGAGGGGGAGGTTCTTGTCTATCTCACTCACCGGAGCGTCGTTTGTGTGAAGTTTTCCTCGTTAGTGTTGTTCTGTCTGCCGAGTGAGTCTTAGCTCCCCCACTCCGCCTTACTGTTTGTGTTCGACTACTTGTAATGGCGCCGGCCGCAGTGGCCCAGCGGTTCTAGGCGCTACTGTCTGGAACCGCGCGACCGCTACGGTCGCAGGTTCGAAGCCTGCCTCGGGCATGGTTGTGTGTGGATGTCCTTAGGTTAGTTAGGTTTAAGTAGTTCTAAGTTCTAGGGGACTGATTACCTCAGAAGTTAAGTCCCATAGTGCTCAGAGCCATTTGAACCATTTTTGAACTTGTAACGGCGTCTGTCGCTCCGCTATGTCTACCTTGGTTTCACGTGTATTCCACGTAAAGGTACGGTCAGGTTTACTTTCGATAAAACAACGCTGCACGTGAAGCCCGGGGCTCTAGAAACCCACGATTGGCTTATCGATACAATGCATGTGAACTCTGATCAGGTCCACTCCGCTTATTTTGACGCAGCACGTGTTTTACGTGAAATTTATATATTCCCTTCACGTTGAAAGATTACTGTCGCAGCATGATTCGCAAGTCCTGTTCAAGCATCGCGATAATTCCGTTAGTACGGTGTCACTCATAGACGCTGACGTCAATTATACCAATGTTCGAGTGTTCAACCTCTAATAGGAGGCTGATGACAATTCTCTAAAGGACAGATTGACTCATTATGGTACCGTGAAATACGTCCGTCGTGAACGCTAGTCTGCTCAATACAGATCACAGCGATGTATTGAAATTCGTTCCGTGTAAATTCATACCAAACGCAATATTCCATGACATTTACAAGTGTGTGGCTACCGCTTTCGTGTAATGTATACTGGTCAAGAGGTGACCTGATTCGTATGTAATGAAAGTGGACACGTGCGGTCTAATTGCCCGTGTAGGGTGTTTGTATTAAAGCCGTCATTACTGCACCGTAGCAAATTAACGGTTGCTGATCTTGTTACTTCCGCTCGTGACGTCCGACCTATTTCTGCTTCGGATCGTAATGAACGAAAAGACAGTTCTGATAATCGTGTAAATGAATTTCCGCCCTTACTTCCGTGACAGGATCAGGATCCCATTGTCCCCAGGATAAAACCTGCAATATTGACTAACAAGTGACGTCGCACTCACGATGATGAGGGCGATGATTTGGCTGTGCCCTCTTCTGTCCCAACCTCCTCCGCATCGACTTTGTCCGCTACTCCGCTCGATATTAAGGTACCTCCTGTCCGTGGTACGGCGAGTGGCGAAAGTGTTACCTCCAGCATCTCTCCTGCTCGCAAAGTGGCTCCTACTGGGTTACCTGTGTGTGGAGAGGGAGCGGGGTCCTCCCCCTTTTCGTCTTTGTGTCTCCCTTTAGAGTCGGAGACGTGTTAATATTTCGATGCTTCTTCGTGCTTCTAAATTTGCCGCCAACAGCATCTCCTGAGGGGAATAATATTAGCAACGAAGTGTCACATGTTGTAGTGTGGTTCCAAAGACTGATTTCGCCTTAGTGACTAGACCTGCATTACATGACCCTTGTTGTGAGTGGCAGGGAGCTGCGGCTATGACCCCTCCCATACCTCAGCGGCCGCCTTGCCACCTAGCTCATAGGAACGGGGTTTACAACCCAGCCGTGCCACGGCAAGTAAAAAATCTAAGAAAAAAAGGTTGCAATGACGGAGTTTTGTTCCCCCGATGTCTGAGTCACCTTCGGCCTACGCAATGGACCTTGACGCTCAGCTGCCTATCTAAGTCTGCTCGATATGATCCTGTGGTCAACGAACCAAACCTACAAGTTCATTTCCTTAAATTTTAATCGTGTGGAATCAGAATTCCGATAGGCGTCGTTGCGTCAGTTCATTTATGATTCATGTGCAGACGTAATATTGTTAAAACAGCTGTTATTTAGTGATGCAGCTGGTATTTAGGGATTTTAGCGTGATCTTTAATGCAGGGCACGAATTTTTTCTGCGGGGATCGCCTTATTCTTTCGAAAAGGCCTTCCTATTGCTGAGATGGAAATGTTGGATTCCAGCAGCGGCAGATATTGTCAACTTTTTTAATCTTACCTTGGTTCTTTCATGTGTCCCGTCTGACAATGGTCGCACAGTGGATCGTTCGCGTTTTTACAAAGTAGAATTGCTTATCTGTTGTGTAAGAGCCCTCTGGGTATTCTGTGGGTGGCGATTTTAACGATGTGTTGCGTCCTGCAGATCAGAGGTCTGGATATGTTAGTTAAATTTACCTAATTTTTTGCGACTTCTAGTAGCAGATTAGATAGCTTTTACTTATCAGACTGCCTGCGTGATAATATTCTTCATGTTGAAGTCATCCCAGCTACCTGCGGATCACTACGCTGTGACTACAACTCTCAATCTTGAACGGCAACCAGTCAAATTGTTTAATCCTGCATGGATGTTAAACGTATCTAGGCGCTTCAGTCTAGAACTGCGCTACAGCTACGGTCGAAGGTTCGAATCCTGCCTCGGGCATGGAAATGTGTGATGTCCTTGGGTTAGCTAGGTTTAAGTAGTTGTAAGCTCTAGGGGACTGATGACCTCAGATGTCAAGTCCCATAGTGCTCAAAGTCATTTGAACCATAAACGTTGCTCACCTAGCTCACCCCTCTCTCGATGACGCGAGGCGAACCTTGCGGGAGTGTACTCTACATTCCACTGGGAATTACTGTTCCATTCTTGACTACTGGACACAGCTGGCAAAATAAAGTCTATGACAAGTTTTGATACTTTTCTGTGCTGCCAAAGCGCGTGACTTTCGGAGAACTTCCGAGTATTACGAGGTGCATTTAAGTTCTAAGGCCTCCGATTTTTTTTCTCCGGACTGGAAAGAAATAGAAACATGCACATTGTTTTAAAATGAGGCCGCGTTCATTGTCAATACGTCCCAGAGATGGCAGCACCGTACGGCAGATGGAATTTTACCGCCAGCGGAGAGAATGAGAACTGTTTTAAATACTTAAAATGGCGACGTTTTCCTTACTTGAACAGCGTGCAACCATTCGTTTTCTGAATTTTCGTGGTGTGAAACCAATTGAAATTCATCGACAGTTGAAGGAGACATGTGGTGATGGAGTTATGGATGTGTCGAAAGTGCGTTCATGGGTGCGACAGTTTAATGAAGGCAGAACATCGTGTGACAACAAACCGAAACAACTTCGGGCTCGCACAAGCCGGTCTGACGACATGATCGAGAAAGTGGAGAGAATTGTTTTGGGGGATCGCCGAATGACTGTTGAACAGATCGCCTCCAGGGTTGGCATTTCTGTGGGTTCTGTGCACACAATCCTTCATGACGACCTGAAAATGCGAAATGTGTCATCCAGGTGGGTGACACGAATGCTGACGGACGACCACACGGCTGCCCGTGTGGCATGTTGCCAAACAATGTTGACGCGCAACGACAGCATGAATGGGACTTTCTTTTCGTCGGTTGTGACAATGGATGAGACGTGGATGCCATTTTTCAATCCAGAAACAAAGCGCCAGTCAGCTCAATGGAAGCACACAGATTCACCGCCACCAAAAAAATTTCGGGTGACCGCCAGTGCTGAAAAAATGATGGTGTACATGTTCTGGGACAGCGAGGGCGTAATCCTTACCCATTGCGTTCCAAAGGGCACTACGGTAAGAGGTGCATCCTACGAAAATGTTTTGAAGAACAAATTCCTTCCTGCACTGCAACAAAAACGCCCAGGAAGGGCTGCGCGTGTGCTGTTTCACCAAGACAACGCACCCGCACATCGAGCTAATGTTACGCAACAGTTTTTTCGTGATAACAACTTTGAAGTGATTCGTCATGCTCCCTACTCTGACCTCTGACCTGGCTCCTAGTGACTTTTGGCTTTTTCCAACAATGAAAGACACTCTCCGTGGCCGCACATTCACCAGCCGTGCTGCTATTGCCTCAGCGATTTTCCAGTGGTCAAAACAGACTCCTAAAGAAACCTTCGCCGCTGCCATGGAATCATGGCGTCAGCGTTGTGAAAAATGTGTACGTCTGCAGGGCAATTACGTCGAGAAGTAACGCCAGTTTCATCGATTTCGGGTGAGTAGTTAATTAGAAAAAAAAAAAATCGGAGGCCTTGGAACTTGAATGCACCTCGTACTATTGCATTGTGAGTGAACTTTATGAAGCTGCGGACCATGGTCCTCTACGAATTGCGGATGTTAGGCGTGTAAAGGCAAAAATGTTGACTTTGAAGAGAATAAAAATGGAAGTTTTGAAAATGCGATCCAAGCCGCGTTCATTGGTGACGGAAGAACTGGTTACTTAGATCACTTGCTTCGGCATCAGACTCGTCGCCGATGCGCTTGTGTTTATTCTTTCACGACCAGTGATGAACGTATTGTAATGGCGTGAGCTGATATAGTGCGTGTCTTACACCAATACTGTGTAGACATCTACGACATAGATGAGTCCAGTGAAACCTTTTACGACCATCTAATCTGGACGCTGGACACCACAATTACACCTGAACATAATAAAACGCTCTTAGCTGCATTTCAGCCTGAGGAAGTTTATCAACTTATTGTGGGATAGGCTTCTCAAAAGCCTCGAGTTCTGAATGGATTTCCAAAGGAATTTTACGTGCGCCTTAGACCGCTGTTGGGTGCTATCCTTTTGAATGAATTGTTACAGGGTAGAGTAGTGCCAACCTCGTTCAAAGTGGGAAAACATGTTTGAATCCCGAAACGCTCTGGAGCGGCTGCCTCTGATAGGTTTACTTTGTTCACCTTTGATTATAAGACTGTGGGGAGGGCAGTTACTAGTAGGATGTAGCCTCTGTAGTCCGCATCTCGTGGTCGTGCGGTAGCGTTCTTGCTTCCCACGCCCGGGTTCCCTGGTTCGATTCCCGGCGGGGTCAGGGATTTTCTCTGCCTCGTGATGGCTGGGTGTTGTGTGCTGTCCTTAGGTTAGTTAGGTTTAAGTAGTTCTAAGTTCTAGGGGACTGATGACCATAGATGTTAAGTCCCATAGTGCTCAGAGCCATTTGGACCATTTTGTAGCCTCTGTAGGATTGTTGCAAAACGTCAAAGCTGCGTACCTGGTCGTATCATTCTTACCTCTATAGTCGGGTGTCGTGGTGTAGTTTCTGTCGCTGCTCTAACGTCCGTCACTTGCGTCCTTGCCCTTCTCGACTTTGATAAGGTATTTGATCGTGTTAATCACGACTTTTTGCTTCGTTTTCTGGAGCAGTTGGCTTTAGTGTTGACACAGGGCGAGCGCTCTCAAATGGACAACTTACGCCCCAGATAAATTTTCATTGGGGATTGCCTCAAGGAAACCCGCTGTCAATGACTTTGTATGTGTTTTCTCTGGAGCCTCTGCTTCGGATACTAGCATCGCAGCTGAAAAGTTGGAGTCTTTGCGGAGGGACTATAGCTGTTCTTGCATACGGGATAACGTGATGGTTCTATTCCGCAATCCTGCGGAGATACCTTGCCTGAAGGCTATAATCGATAATTACAGTCGGAGTTCAGCTGCACTACTAAATAAAGGTTCAAATGGTTCAGATGGCTCTGAGCACTATGGGACTTAACATCTGAGGTCAACAGTCCTCTAGAACTTAGAACTACTTAAACGTAACTAACCTAAGGACATCACACACATCCATGCCCGAGGCAGGATTCGAACCTGCGACCGTAGCGGTGGCGCGGTTCCAGACTTAAGCGCCTAGAACCGCTCGGCCACTCCGGCCGGCCTAAATGAAGGAAAATGTAGGCTTCTTACTTTGCAAGGTTTCATTGACGCGGCTGTTCCATGGGCTACTGCTGTGGATCGGCATGCGTCCCTCGGTATCAGCACTGATCGTTGTCCGCTCAAAATGGCGAAGCTCAACTGGAAGTCTGTTACAGACAAAATTCGGGGAGCAACACTAGAACATGAAAGGCATTCTCTTACTCTGTTCCAGACTTTCCGACTACTGGATAGATATGTCTTATACAAAGCTTATTACACTACCCATATTTATCCGCTTCCCTCGATGATGGCGAAGAAACTACGACAGTTGTCTGGCCATTTCGAATGGTAAAAGACATATCTTTCGCTTACGGTATGAGGTGGTGACGAAGTATGTTTCCTTTGGGGGGCTGGGCCTGACTGATAAACGAAGGAAGACGCAGATGCTATATGTGCGGGGTACTGTTTTGACGATGACACAAGAAACTCACACATTCACGTCTCGTTTACTTCACTGCGTCCGTCCTGCTAGTCTTGAACCCTCCAATGATGTTGCTCGCATAAATTATAGATTCGAAACCTTGCTACGATCTATTTAGGGGCTGAAATTTTATGGAGACCCGTCCTCGACAGGAAATTCCTAAAGACTCGTTGGCAAGCAGTCCGTTGCCAGAATCTCGTTGAAAGAGAACCGCCGCAAACAACCTGGAGGACTGTTTGGTTGAATATCAGTCTTCCGATTTTGCGGATGCGCTTAGCGTCCTCTTGGTGCAAGATAGTAAATAACTAGATTCCAACAAACGAAGGAATTTTCCGCATTGGGTTTAGTGAAATGTCGTGTGGCTATGGCCTCCCGGCGGGTAGACCGTTCGCCTGGTGCAAGTCTTTCGATTTGACTCCACTTCGGCAACTTGCGCGTCGATGGGGATGAAATGACGATAATTAGGACAACACAACACCCAGACCCTGAGCGGAGAAAATCTCCGAGCCAGCCGGGAATCGAACCCGGGCCCTTAGGATTGACATTCCGTCTCGCTGACCACTCAGCTACCGGGGGCGGACATTAGGTTTAGTGACACACATATATGTAGTCGTTGTATTTCTACAGACACTACATGTCAACGCTTTACTTGTGGAGGTCATATGGTCTTCCTTACTCGATCTTCTGAGACTGTATACACTACGGACGTCATATTGCTCCCAGATTATTCCTTCTTTCCTCGGTCAAAAACCCAAACCGTTTGAGTCTTGAATGTTTTCTTTAAATGTCGCGTTCACGTCTTGGAATTCAGTTAAGAGAGCAATGAAAAGAGCTTGAAGTGTAGTGACATAGGCTCCGAAGGATCAGCGAAAACGTTTTCCTTCGAATAAGTGACGTCCTGCATATTCGCCAAAAATATCACATTCAATCCATGTATCATGGATGCGAGATGATTCACTATACTATCCATGTGACTCGAAGAGTTGCCATTATGACTTGTAGGTCTCCTGGGAGTATCATCCACTTCTGGTTGGAAAAATTCGTTTGTAAATTTTTCAGAGGACTGTAAACCCAAGGTCTAATGTAACTACCAAATTTCTGCCTTGTCTCATGACCTCTTCATTAATCTTTTCTCGGTATTTCAGTGCTGAATACTGAACAGAAGTTTCAGTTGGTGTAACTGGAAGACGAGGCAAGACAGATACACGTGTGTTTTGTTTGCTATTGTACATGATTGCGTTGTGTACAGAACAAATTTATAAAACTTTTTTGGATGCTGTATCGTTACTGAAATCGAGACAAGAATTTCCTGTAACCATCCATGATATGTATTGGATTGCTGCTTCTCTGAAACACTGGTGTCTTTGTGAAAAATGGACTGAGCATTCATTGTACGGCTCTTTGGTTTAGTGTTCTTTGAAGTAGCACAATCAATTTATATTTGCTTTCTGGAACAATAACTTTTTCAGCATCAGGACACAGTATGGTATGTTCTTGCACATCTTTTTCACTTTTTTGATACGGAAATGTGACTGTACCATGAAGTGTGTTTCCCCATCCTGCGTATCTTCTTGGAAGTCTGTATTATTCATGGTGAAATGAATAAATCTTACTTGAATCACATCTGGCGGCAGATAAACTTTCCATGTCGATTTCTTTTAAAAACTGCAGTCTTGGCTATCTTGTTCACTGTATCCCACACCCGTGCGTAGTGCATTGAAATTCCAGTGTTATGTAAGAAACGTACAAGGTTCGAACTCCGTGTCAACTGATACATAACCAGGCCAACGGAAGCTTGCACTGCAAGTTATCGAGTGTGTTTGCTTTTATCTGATAACCATGTGACGTGTCTGTTTGATAAATTTCATTAATTCGGTTTTTCTCTGTAGTTACATAATCTCTACCAAGAAGGCACCATTCCGAAGAAAACAAAAATTGTTGCGGTATTTGATTTAAATCTACTTTCAAACTTCCATTAAAATTCAGTGTAGATTTTCGTATTACCTTGGCAGCTGCAAAAAGCACTTCAATACCTTCAACAGTGATGTCTTCTTCAAGATTTGAAACAGCTGCATATTTAGTGAATTTAAGACAAAGCCTTTCAGGTTGATTTGTCCCTTTTGGAGCAAAAATACACTCCTGGAAATTGAAATAAGAACACCGTGAATTCATTGTCCCAGGAAGGGGAAACTTTATTGACACATTCCTGGGGTCAGATACATCACATGATCACACTGACAGAACCACAGGCACATAGACACAGGCAACAGAGCATGCACAATGTCGGCACTAGTACAGTGTATATCCACCTTTCGCAGCAATGCAGGCTGCTATTCTCCCATGGAGACGATCGTAGAGATGCTGGATGTAGTCCTGTGGAACGGCTTGCCATGCCATTTCCACCTGGCGCCTCAGTTGGACCAGCGTTCGTGCTGAACGTGCAGACCGCGTGAGACGAAGCATCATCCAGTCCCAAACATGCTCAATGGGGGACAGATCTGGAGATCTTACTGGCCAGGGTAGTTGACTTACACCTTCTAGAGCACGTTGGGTGGCACGGGATACATGCGGACGTGCATTGTCCTGTTGGAACAGCAAGTTCCCTTGCCGGTCTAGGAATGGTAGAACGATGGGTTCGATGACGGTTTGGATGTACCGTGCACTATTCAGTGTCGCCTCGACGATCACCAGTGGTGTACGGCCAGTGTAGGAGATCGCTCCCCACACCATGATGCCGGGTGTTGGCCCTGTGTGCCTCGGTCGTATGCAGTCCTGATTGTGGCGCTCACCTGCACGGCGCCAAACACGCATACGACCATCATTGGCACCAAGGCAGAAGCGACCCTCATCGCTGAAGACGACACGTCTCCATTCGTCCCTCCATTCACGCCTGTCGCGACACCACTGGAGGCGGGCTGCACGATGTTGGGGCGTGAGCGGAAGACGGCCTAACGGTGTGCGGGACCGTAGCCCAGCTTCATGGAGACGGTTGCGAATGGTCCTCGCCGATACCCCAGGAGCAACAGTGTCCCTAATTTGCTGGGAAGTGGCGGTGCGGTCCCCTACGGCACTGCGTAGGATCCTACGGTCTTGGCGTGCATCCGTGCGTCGCTGCGGTCCGGTCCCAGGTCGACGGGCACGTGCACCTTCCGCCGACCACTGGCGACAACATCGATGTACTGTGGAGACCTCACGCCCCACGTGTTGAGCAATTCGGCGGTACGTCCACCTGGCCTCCCGCATGCCCACTATACGCCCTCGCTCAAAGTCCGTCAACTGCACATACGGTTCACGTCCACGCTGTCGCGGTATGCTACCAGTGTTAAAGACTGCGATGGAGCTCCGTATGCCACGGCAAACTGGCTGACACTGACGGCGGCGGTGCACAAATGCTGCGCAGCTAGCGCCATTCGACGGCCAACACCGCGGTTCCTGGTGTGTCCGCTGTGCCGTGCGTGTGATCATTGCTTGTACAGCCCTCTCGCAGTGTCCGGAGCAAGTATGGTGGGTCTGACACACCGGTGTCAATGTGTTGTTTTTTCCATTTCCAGGAGTGTATGCGGGAATTTGTTCCTCGAGAAAAGTTTTGAGTTCTCTCCTTGTCATAACCTTTGAAGATGGCTCCAGTCCTTTGGAATGACACACATTTAAATACACTGACCAGCCAAAACATTATGAAAACTGCCCACTTCGACGTTGGATGCTGCCTGGTGGCGTTGCGGCCACGTGACGCTATAACAGAAGTATGTGAGCAGAGCAGACACTGAGGGGTTATCAATTTAGCGAAGATATGGGCTGCAAATGGGGAAATCTATTGAGATTAGCGACTTTGACAAAGGGCAGGTTAATATTACGCAGAGCCTTTGAGCGAGAATTTCGAAACCGGCGAAGCTGGTCGAATGTTCACGTGACACTGTCTGGAGTATCTACGGAAAAAGAAGGTAGAAGGACAGCGAAACTACTACTATTCGCTCTTCACAGAACATAGGGTTCGGGGGCTTGTCTTCTCTGGAAAGCAGGACAGATGGTGATCTGTGGCATCTCTGACGAAAGAGTACCATACTGGTTCAGGCACAAGTGTTTCGGAGCACGCATTTGATAGTACATTGTTGAACATGGAGATCCGCAGCAGACCACGTCTACGTGTTCACACGTTGACTCACCGACATCGTCAATTATTATTGCAGTAGACACGGATCATCGGGATTCGACCGTCGATTAATCGAAACGTGTCGGCTCTTCGGGTGAGTCACAGTTTTGCTACATTAGGTCGCTGGTGGTCTTCACAAACGCAGTGAGCGAGCTGAACGGAGGCACGAAATGCTCAGCGCGCCGCGGACGCAGGCTGGTCGGAGAAGTGTTATGCTATCGCAGACACCCCCCTGCGTTTGCTTGGGATCTGCGGTAGTAATCGAAGACACGCTGACTGCTGAGAACCACCTGCGTCTCTTCGTTCTTTGATGTCTTCCCCGGGGGTGATATCATCTTTGAGCAGTATATTTGTCCGTGTCTCGGAACCAGAACCGTACTACGAGGTGCATTCAAGTTCTATGGCCTCCAATTTTTTTTTCTAATTAACTACTCAGCCGGAATCGATGAAACTGGCGTTACTTCTTGACGTAATCGCCCTGCAGACGTACACATTTTTCACAACGCTGACGCCATAATTCCATGGCAGCGGCGAAGGCTTCTTTAGGAGTCTGTTTTGACCACTGGAAAATCGCTGAGGCAATAGCAGCACAGCTGGTGAATGTGCGGCCATGGAGAGTGTCTTTCATTGTTGGAAAAAGCCAAAAGTGATTAGGAGCCTGGTCAGGTGAGTAGGGAGCATGAGGAATCACTTCAAAGTTGTTATCACGAAGAAACTGTTGCGTAACATTAGTTCCATGTGCGGGTACGTTGTCTTGGTGAAACAGCACACGCGCAGCCCTTCCCGGACGTTTTTGTTGCAGTGCAGGAAGAAGTTTTCGTAGCATGCACCTCTTACCGTAGTGCCCTTTGGAACGCAATGGGAAAGGATTACGCCCTCGCTGTCCCAGAACATGGACACCATCATTTTTTCAGCACTAGCGGTAACCCGAAATTTTTTCGGTGGCAGTGAATCTGTGTGCTTCCATTGAGCTGACTGGTGATTTGTTTCTGGATTGAAAAATGGCATTCACGTCTCATCCATTGTCACAACCGACGAAAAGAAAGTCCCATTCATGCTGTCGTTGTACGTCAACATTGCTTGGCAACATGCCACACGGGCAGCCATGTGGTCGTCCGTCAGCATTCGTGGCACCCACCTGGATGACACTTTTCGCATTTTCTGGTCGTCATTCAGGATTGTGTGCACAGGACCCACAGAAATGCCAACTCTGGAGGCGATCTGTTCAACAGTCATTCGGCGATCCCCAAAAACAATTCTCTCCACTTTCTCGATAATGTCGTCAGACTGGCTTGTGCGAGCCCAAGGTTGTTTTGGTTTGTTGTCACACAATGTTCTGCCTTCATTAAACTGTCGCACGCACTTTCGACACATCCATAAGTCCATCACCACATGTCTCCTTCAACTGTCGATTTATTTCAATTGGTTTCACACCACGCAAATTCAGAAAACGAATGATTGCACGTTGTTCAAGTAAGGAAGTCGTCGTTGTTTTAAGTATTTAAAACAGTTCTCATTCTCGCCGCTGGCGGTAAAATTTCATCTGCCGTACGGTGCTGCCATCTCTGGGATGTATTGACAATGATCGCGGCCTCATTTTAAAACAATGCGCATGTTTCTATCTCTTTCCAGTCGAAAGAAAAAAAAATCGGAGGCCTTAGAACTTGAATGCACCTCGTACAGTTGTTTGAGGAGCATTGTAGTACACTCACGTCGATGTCCCGGCGACCTAATTCTCCTGCTGTAAATTCTATGGAACACTTGTGGGTCGCTATCTGGCGCTATCACCGATTACGAAAATCAGCAGCCAGTTATTTACGCGAGTTACATGACTTGCGCGTAGACTTTTAATGCCATATACCTCCACAAACTTACCAACAAACTGGCGGAGTCCTGATACGAAGAATAAGTAATGTATTTCGTTCCAAAGACGGACAAAGAAGATATTGAGTAGGTGATCATAATATTTTGGCTCAGCAGTGCAAGTGTTGTGGAGGTCAGCCATACATGTGGAATATCTTCCCGCAAGAAACTCCTCTACGAAACTCAGAAATTCAGTATTTGAAGTCGCTGTTGGCGCTCTCTTATATTTTTCTTCTGACCGTACCTTTGTTTGCGTATGACGTGTGTTACATTTTTGGCCCAGCATTCAACATGATACAACACATCAATTGTGTGCGCATCTGTAGGACTGATTCCCCCACTCAGTGTCACAGTCCACTCAACACAACGGCCTTTCTCAGATTAGCCCTTCCTTCATCATAACGAACATGGAACACCTGGTCTTTTTGAATTGCTTTGGAATCACAGAAGAAACAGTTCTGTTTATGATGTTGCGAAGTTTGATGTCGCATAAAAGATTTAGAGATTCTTCCTTTATGTCACTTCTTCATCTTCTTTTACCAGAAATGTTTCTCAGGTAGTTTTAGCCTTTTTCTATAAATGAAATTCTTGTAGCAGCTAAGATTCCATCTGTTTTCCATTTCCTTCAGGTTTCTAACAGAAACATCACCGTGTAACAAATCAAGAAGTAACTGGCGCTTTGCACATCCACACTGGGAGCAAATAGCTATAGTTCCTGAGAGGTTTTGGTAGGTATTTTCCCCAGGATATTCCGTTCGTATTAAAAATCAAGCAAATTTCACTATACCGTCTTCGTTTCCCTCTGACTGGAGAATCTCGTTTTGCAATGTGACAACAAACTTTAATTCATTTCCTCGCTTTTCTGCTACCTAAAACGAAAATATCCATGTGTGAGAAAACGGTATAATGTTAAATGAATATTTATAATCAAATATGGATTATAATTTAATTTAGAAACTAAACTTACACAAGCATTGACAGACACACTGACTGACAGAGACTTTTTTTTGAAATTTTAACCAGAACTGCTACACTTATGTACACTTATGTAAAAGATACCAATAACATAACATAGAACGTATTAGTTAAGAAATGGAAATTAAAATCGAATGATTAGGAGTGATGCTATGACGGTTTAAGTGAACGATGACTCATCATTTTCCCCAGCCCTCTCCCCTCCCAGTCGCTTGTGTGGCATTGTCGCCGTCATTTTTCGCTTGCTTGACCTTATACGGGACAACATAATACTATCCACAACGGTGTACACGGGATGGAAAAAGTGACCACTAGAAAACTGACTATAGAGTTATCCGATTAAAGTTGGTTCCTGAAAGTTTGTAAGCTAGCCTTCCACCAATAATCCGAAGTCTGTCACATGCCTTACCTACAAATGAGCCTTTGTTGTCGCTCCATTTCATAGTCCTTCAGAGACTTGCGACCAGGTATTTGTACGAATTGACCGATTCCAGATGTGACTCTGTGATGTAATAGTCATAGGATATTAAGTTTTGTGGAGTGCACAACTTTACGTTTTTGAATATTTAAAGCAAGTCGCCGATTCTTCATCATTTTGAAATCTCACCAAGATTTGATTGAATATTCTTGCTGCTACTTACAGACAGTACTTCATCATAGATAAATACTTCATACTCAAGAAGCCAAAGTTTGCTATTAATATTGTCCACAAGGTGATTACTACACGACATGAACAGCAAGGGTTACAATACACTCCTACCCAAGTTACTTTTACATCTGTCTAAGACCCTCCAGTCCAATCACAAATTTCGCTTGGTACCCCACACGATCTTACTTCTGATAATGATCGTAGATCTGGTACTGAGTCCAATGCTTTCGGAAGTCGCGAAATACTGAGTCTACCTGACTACCTTGATGCATGGGTTTCAGTATCTCAAAAGAGAAAAGTGCACGCTGGGGTTCACATGGTCGATGTTTTCGGTATCCGCGCTGGTTGGCCTGGACAGGGTCGTTCTCTTCGAGATACCTCATTACGTTTGAGCTCAGATTATGTTCTAAGATTCCATAGCAAACTGATGTCAATGATAGTGGATGGCAGTTCGGTGTATCGCTTTTGCTACCTTCCTTGTAGACAGGAGTGACCTGTGCTTTTTTTCTAGATACTGGACACTGTTTTCTGTTCGAGAAATGTACGACAGATTGTAGTTAGAAGCGAATTCGGTGTGGAATCTGGGAGTGGTTCTATAGGGCGCTGGAGCTTTCTTCAGTTTCAACTATTTCATCTGTTTCTCAAAGTTGACATCTCCAGAAACAAAATAAAAGAAATATCAAGCAGATGTAGCTTAGCTATAAGGCTGACGTTAAACAACGTGACTGCCTTCCTTGTGACTTTCTTCGTTACATAATACATAATTCTTTGGAATCAAACTGATGTTGCTTGAGTACTGTTACCTGGAATTTAACGGCCGTATCAAGGTAATATCACACGTATTCGGGCAATGTTTCTGTAGTTATAGGTGCGTTTATTAAGTGGCCGTTTCTTATGGTATTTGCTCTCTGAAACTCAGCGAAATTGCTCTTCTGCTGCCCGACGTCCCGCCTCGGGCTACAATTCGAGAGGAAATTAGATTTCTCACAGCAGAACATTCGGAAGTTGTCTATGCAATGACACTGTTCGAGATTGGAATTTCGTAGTACTATCCGTACAAGAAAAACGTCAAAAAGGAGGAAAACACTTTTACGGTGAGCAAAATTTCTGCCAGCAGAGTTCTGACCGTGCGCAGACTCTTGGATTTTCTAACAAAGTACATCCGTCCGAACGTCTACATACAGTAACACTGGGAAACAACATCGTAATTACTTTTGCAAAGTAAACAATGATATATTTTCCATATTCTTCTTATGCAGTGGTAATTAGCGTTCGTATTTAACTTATTTCGGCTCTTATCTTTCATTAACTCTTAGAATTTCAAATTCACAAGATGACTGACTTTCAGCAATACATTCTATTAGCGCCGTACAGAATTAAGTACACGTCCACGTAGCCGAACAATTAATACCAGAGTGAGTTATTTCGTTTCCATCCTAGCGTTTTTGCAAAGTCCAGAGAGAAACGATGCGCGCCACAGAGGGCATAGCTCCTCTAACGAAGGCATGAAATTGAGTTTGTCCATGATCTACAGATTTTTAGTGCACGTTCAAGCGACTTGCGCCCCACGGTGCAACTCATTCATTGTAATGTGTCCTCACGGTGCAACTCATTAATTGTAATGTAGACATTCTCACATCACAGAGGGAAGAATCACTTACATACGTTGTAACAGTTATGAAGATACGTTTAGCAACATTTGCAAAGAGCTCCAAACACGTTTTTATTCAGTAAATCTCTTGTCATCAAGATATGTTCAAAACCATATCACAGTTTACCCTTCATATAAACAAGAAGTTAAGAAAACCGTGAAACCAGACTGTCTTTGAGACCCCTGTTCTAGCACACAGTGCAAATACCCTGAGTAATATAACTTGCTGGAGTTGACAGCAAACTAATGAAAAACAAGGAAAATGCACGCCGTTCATTCAGTCAAAGGTTTTATTGACTACATGATACAGCAACGAAGCGAAAATAGAGAAGCTAAATTAGCAGAACGTTACATGCAATGTTTCCTTACATACAACGCAGGGATACAGGGTGATAGAACTGCTCCTACAGGTGTCGCTTTATGCAGCCCGCAGTGTTACATATGGTCCTCAAAAACCTCGCACAAGTTTCTCACATTCTCTCACTCGCTATGAGCTAACTATAGTATAAAGGAAAAACTGAGCAGGATCTTTCTGTAGTAAATTTAATGCAGTTAAATTTTCTGCTGGGATAAAGTGTCGCTAGAGGCCCTAGTTCTCGAGTTATTCAAGAAAAACGGACAAAAGTGACCTCCAAATATACCACTACTTCCACACTAAGCCCCCACCGTTCAGGAGTTTTACTATGTTGTCCATGGCACTCCTTCGTACCACTGTACCAAAAGTTGCGACTATACGGTTTATTTCCCACATTCGAACTTTATGGTCTTCATTGACTGACCTGATTACAGCACTGGCTTAGTCGAGTACGTACTTGAAAATTGTAAAACTGGCATTTGTGTAAATTTTACCTAACAGTATTGTGAATTTTAACAGCACAAAGTAAACAATCTGGTGAGCAAGATATATGAGACAGACGAAATATCCTTAGACTTCAAGAATAATGTAATAATTCGAATCCCGAAGAAAGCATGTGCTGACATGTGTCAAAATTACCGAACTATCAGTTTAATAAGTCACAGCTGCAAAATACTAATACAAATTCTTTATACACGAATGGAAAAAAATGGTTGAAACCGACCTCGGGGGAAGATCAGTTTGGATTCCATAGCAATGTTGGAACACGCGAGGCAATACTGACCCTACGACTTGTCTTAGAAGTTAGGTTACGAAAAGGCAAACCTACTTTTCTAGCATTTGTAGACTTAGAGAAAACTTTTGACAATGTTGGTTGGAATACTCTCTTTCAAATTCTGTAGGCGGTTGGGGTCAAACAGAGCGAAAATCAGTTTACAATTTGTACAGAAACCAGATGGCAGTTACAACAGTTGAGCGGCATGAAAGGGAAGCAGTGGATGGGAAGGGAGTGAGACAGGCTTATAGCCTATCTCCACTGTTCAATCTGTACATTGAGCAAGCAGAAAGGAAACAAAACAAAAATTTGGAGTAAGAATTAAAATCCATGGAGAAATAATAATAACTTTGAGGTTTGCCGACAGCAAAGGATCTGGAAGAGCAGCTGAACTGATTGGACAGGGTGTTGAAAGGAGGGTATAAGAAGAACATCAACAAAGCAAAACGAGGTTAATGGAACGCAGTCGAAATAAATCAGGTGATGCTGAGGGAATTAGTTTAGGAAATGAGACACTTAAAGTAGTAAATGTGTGTTGCTATTTGGGAAGCAAAATAACTGATAATGGTCGAAGTGGAGAGAATATAACGTGTAGACTGACTATGGCAAAGAAAGCGTTTATGAAGAAGAGAAATTTGTTAGCATCGAGTATAGACTTAAGGGGCAGGAAGTCTTTCCTGAAAGTATTTGTATGGAGTGTAGCCATGTATGGAAGTGAAACACAGACGATAAATAATTTAGACAAGAAGACAATGGAAGCTTTCGAAATGTCATTCTAGAGAAGAATGCTGAAGATTAAGTGGGTAGATCACGTAACAAATGAGGAGGTACTGAATAGAATTGGGGAGAAGAAGAGGAATTTGTGGCAAAATTTGACTAGATGAAGGGATCGGTTGGTAGGACATGTTCTGAGTCATCAAGGGACCACCAATTTAGTATTGGAGGAAGGCGTGGAGAGTAAAAATTGTAGAGGGAGACCAAGAGATGAATACGCTAAGCAGATCCAGAAGGATGTAGGTTGCAGTAGTTATTCGGAGATGAAGAAGCTTGCACTGGACAGAGTAGCAAGGAGAGCTGCATCAAACCAGTCGCTGGACTGAAGACCACAACAACATTTTATTCCTGCTACCTCGAAAATTTCACAATGTGTATTCCCGTTAATATTGTCAAAAGCTGTTTCTAAGCCCGCAATTGCTAAAACCTAGGTTTACCTTTCTTAAATGTTATTAAAACACACAACAAAGAAAATATTATTGTCACATGCTATAGAATTTACATGATCGGTGCTATGTCTTTCTCAGGTAATAACAGGCATAAGAATGCGTAGATGAAATTGAGAGGCAAGCTAGCCAAAGAACTGAAGCTGATAACTGAAGCAAAGTGGGAGAGATGTTTAGTGACGCAGAAAATCTTTCAAATGTTCCGAGACTTCGTTACACTGCTCATTAAATTTCAAATATTGTTCCTGTAAACATATTTTTTCCTCCCATAAGATAAATTTACGATTATTTCATTGAATGAAGACGTATTTCCTCTGAGACTGTAATACTGTCATTTACTGTCTACCAATTGCAACCTCATTGCAGTGTGAAGCACTCGCCTATTAACACATACCGAATAAACATGAATCAAATATGTTATTTGAAATAAAAAGATAAATCCTAATTACAGAGTTCCATGCTATCCCCTTTTTCTACTCTTGTGTGTGATTAATTAGAAAGTGATAGACTGAACATTTTATTGCAAACTTGAAAATATTTGCATAATGTATTATACTGCGCACTAGCTAAGGACCAGCGACGATATAACACTGAATCGAATATAACAGCTCTATGCGCTCTCTAGTAGAATGAGACCTTTTACTCCATAGATAAAAAATTTTGATGAAGGAGAAATCCTTGTGATACAGTTTTTGACAGGTCGCGAATCTGTAAACAGGTAGAGACTGCTTGATCTCCCTTAATCAAAAATGGTTCAAATGGCTCTGAGCACTATGGGACTTAACATCTGAGGTCATGAGTCCCCTAGAACTTAGAACTACTTAAACCTAACTAACCTAAGGACATCACACACATCCATGCCCGAGGAAGGATTCTAACCTGCGACCATAGCGGTCGCGCGTTTCCAGACTGAATGGCCTAGAGCCACTCGGCCACACCGGCTGGTTCTCCCTTAATCATTCAATGTTGCGGCGGCCATTGTAATTATTTTCTGAATGACGAATTTCATGTCCACCTGAGAACGCTGTTTGATAAAGATTCTTGTTGCAAATGATAGCGAACATTTCCATTATTTAATGAAAAATTAATATGGATTTACATTAAGGCCCATTTCAGTTATTTAATTTAAGTAATCTAATCTTTAATATTTCATGTCTTCATAAGTCGTGGGGATGTGTGCAGGAGGACTACATAGATCGAATCTGCATCACGGCAGTTGACCTTGTGCCGAGCGGTTAGATTGCGGTATTTTACAAATCGTGGGCGAGACTACAACAAACCCAATTACTTATTACTAGCGAAACTTGAGGTTTCATTTAATAGCTGCCTCTCTCGACTAAAGACAGTTATTCTGTTAAAGAAATATCCGCTTTGGAACGTGTAACGATGTTGTCTGTGTCAAATGGCACAAAGTTCATCCACAAGAGTGACCTCATACAATTTACCGAACTGTTATTCAAGGTGGTAACACTTTTCCTTAAGCATAATGAACTGTGTTTACACACAATACCACAAGCCCATAACACTGATGTATTACTTCCTGCCAAAAATATTTTATAAACGTTCTTACGAAATAATCAGGATTCACACTTAGCAGAGAACAATTTTATAACTTAAATGCTGTTCGCACTGTATTTAAAGACTATTCACAATCTAAGTCGAATTTATTATTTCTGAGTGGGTTCCTGACCACGAATACACAATTATTATCGCAAAAAATTTACCATCAATATTTATCTCTGTTTACAAGTTTGATTTAAAACAGCCGCAGCAATATTTCACTAAGATGGCGCCTAACGTAAGACAATCACTTATCGAATCTGGTTCAGGCATTGTTTTATATCAACAAATAATATATATTATATCTTTTCTGTACCTTTACCATCTGCATTAACATTAAAAGTATTTCTCAATGTTAATCACTTATTATTCAGTATTTACCAATAATATGCTCGCTAATGGCTGCGCTCCTTTGTAGCTCAGTGCTACAAGACATCAGTCACGTCCGATCATTACAACACTTCGAACAAAAAGAAGAATCATTCTAGAAGAATTATAGATAACAAAAGATGGAGATCTTCATCATCTTTTCTTCCATGTGTATTGCATGAGATACAGGTTTTCACTGAATATGAAATGTCACTGACAATAATTATTTTTATTTTAGTAACGATGAAGTCCTTTTTTTATTAATATCTCGAGAATGGTCACTCAGATACCACACACAATGATGTCGTATTTTCTGAATAAATATATGCTTGGATATTAAACCTCTTGGGTAAACCATTATTTAACTTGAATTTCAGTCGTAAATTCAACCGATAGCTAACCTTTCAACCTCCACGCAGTGAGTCGTACTAGCACACATGTGGATCTCCCTCTGCCTATAAATACACAAAGAGACTCTGAATTAATTGCAGGCGGCCTAAACTATTCACTGATACTAGCTTCTTTCAGATTCGCCGTAGAAAAACATCGCTCAAACGACGTAAGGTCGCTTGCTGTTATTTCATTAGATTCGTCACGAATGGAACATAATAAATTCATTGAAAGGCATTAAGAGTGTAGTTAAATCTAAGTTATTAAAGTTCCGCCAGTAATGAGTATGCAATTTGTGATAGGATTTGATCATGCTCATACTCGAGGACAAAGTTAAATTCATTTGCGCTACAGAACTCTGAGTAATACATTTAGATTTCAGATTTCAAACATCATTTCCATCGCAACAATGTTATTTATTTATAACTAATAGAGACAACGTTGTAAGTCTTAGATAATACATAGGTAATGACTTTAAAAAAGTATACTTTACGTGTAAATTGTGACACTCACTGCTAATATACTGCCCGTTGATTGTCGGATTCTTCACCTACTTGCAGATGGTGTAGTTGCCTAGTTGTTGAAAAAATGAGATGCCTGTTTTATACGTTGAAAAGGAACTAAAAAACGTTATAATTTAATCTTAAAGATACAAGAAGAAAATTTGTTCGACTGTCATACCAGAGGAATACTCTGAAAAACTGTTTTATCCTCGACAGACAAAAGACTGATTTCGAAATTCTTTTATTACTTCTAGAAGAAAAATTTGGAGTAGGTATTAAAATCCATGGGGAAGAAATAAAAATTTGAGGTTCGCCGATGACATTGTAATTCTGTCAGAGACAGCAAAGGACTTGGAAGAGCAGTTGAACGGAATGGACTGTGTCTTGAAAGGAGGATATAAGATGAACATCAACAAAAACAAAACGAGGATAATGGAATGTATTCGAATTAAGTCGGGTGATGCTGAGGGAATTAGATTAGAAAATGAGACACTTAAAGTAGTAAAGGAGTTTTGCTATTTGGGGAGCAAAGTAACTGATGATGGTCGAAGTAGAGAGGATATGAAATTTAGCTGGCAATGGCAAGGAAAGCATTTCTGAAGAAGAGAAATTTGTTAACGTCGAGTATAGATTTAAGTGTCAGGAAGTCGTTTCTGAAAGTATTTGTATGTAGTGTAGCCATGTATGGAAGTGAAACATGGACGATAAATAGTTTTAACAAGAAGAGTATAGAAGCTTTCGAAATGTGGTGCTACAGAAGAATGCTGAAGATTAGATGGGTAGATCACATAACTAATGAGGAGGTATTGAATAGGATTGGGGAGAAGTTTGTGGCACAACTTGACTAGAAGAAGGGATCGGTTTGTAGGACATGTTCTGAGGCATCAAGGGATCACCAATTTAGTATTGGAGGGCATCGTGGAGGGTAAAAATCGCAGAGGGAGACCAAGAGATGAATACACTAAGCAGATTCAGAAGGATGTACGTTGGAGTAGGTACTAGGAGATGAAAGAGCTTGCACAGGATAGAGTAGCATGGAGAGCTGCATCAAACCAGTCTCAGGACTGAAGACCACAACAACAACAACAACAACAGATGTGGCAGCTGTCGACCGACGCGAGGCCCTTTGCTAACAGCACGATATTGCCTGCAGGGTCTCTTTTCAGCCCGTGACCATATCGGTAGGTCCCTAGCGACTGGGAAGCCTTGGTCTGGTCAGATAAGTCCCGAATTCACTTCCTGATAGCTGATGATAAGGTTCGAGTGTGGCATAGACCCCGCGAAGCCGTGGGCTCAAGTTGCCATCAAGGAACTGTGCCAACTAGTGATGGCTCCATAATGGTGTGGGCTGTGTTTACATGGAAGGTGCTGGGTCCTCTGGTCCAACTGAACCGATCATTGACTGGGTCCAAGTTGGAGAATTGCCACTCATGAACTTCTTGCTCCGGAAAAACGACAGAATTTTTATGGATGACTATGAGGCATGCCACTCATGTCACTAAACCACAGCTGTTCGAGATTGCTGCAACGAACATTATTGATAGTTCGAGCGAATGGTTTTCCCCTGAATTACCATATCGCCTATCAATGCAACGGAACATTTATGGGACGTAATAGAGAGATCATTTCGTACACAAATGCTGCACCGTCAACACCTTGGCAATTATTAACGGCTATAAAATGGCAGACTGGCTCCATATCTCTGAAGGGGACTTCGAACGACGAGTCCATGCCACGTCGAACTGCAGCACAACGCCGGGAAAAAGGAAGTCCGACGCGATATTAAGAGGCACGCCATGACTTTTGTCACTTCAGTGTACGATAATCAATGTTCTTAGAAGAAAGTCGTAAATGCAAAGGCATAGGTTTTCAGATTAAACGATGGTAAATAAACATTACACAGTAAATATTGGGAGCCGGCCGGTGTGGCCGAGCGGTTCTAGGCGCTTCAGTCTGAAACCGCGTGACCGCTACCGTCGCAGGTTCGAGTCCTGCCTCGGGCATGGATATGTGTGATGTCCTTAGGTTAGTTAGGTTTAAGGGACTCTGGAACGCCCTATACTTGCAATGTTAAAATAACGCTTATAAATTACATCTTTCCTCACAAAGTATTTGAGGTAGGAAGTTGAACTTTTTACAGATTATTTATTGGAATATGGACTACAACTTAACACAGGGATTTTACAAAATTTTAGTTCAGTTATTAATGATGATTTTTTTTCAATTGTAATGAAAATTCACAACATTTTTTTGCAATTCTTTATTTATATATTCAAAAATATACAGTTTTTTTTGGAAAAAGGCTGTGTTAAATTATGCAGAAGGTACTGTGTAACATTTACTGAAAGTTTGAAACAAATATGTTTGGAAGATCCTTAGAAAACATGTAATTAGTATGAGAAAATAAAAGTTTTGGGAATCGAGCGACAAAGATTGGATTAACTTTTTAGTGCATTCCAGGTCCATAGGATGGATTATCTTCATCCTCTGCAAACTCCTCCTCCAGCTTCCTCTTGTTCCTCCTCCTGTTTATTCTTGCTTGTATTTCTAGACTCTTTACAGCCCTGTCTGCAGCCCGAAGGCGTTCCTTGTCTAAGGCAAGCATCGCTCGTACCATGTTAGAACCTATCTTCATTCCCATATTTCTAAATACCTTGCAACTTACAATGTTGCCATCATTGGATGTCGCAACAGCATCATACACACCAATGTGAAGTGTTTCTATTCCATCAAATACAGTCTTGGGGATTCTCGACCATATAACACTATTTACACTTTCATTGGGGTTTTGAGTTTTTCCGTGAATACACTTTTTCAACAGTTCAGGTGCTGCTAAGTCTCTGAAAATAGGTTAGCCACAACACATACTTTATCTCACATCACTAAAATAGACGTTAAGAATAACACCATTTGACAGCAGTTTAACAGCGCCACAGTGGGTCACGCCCATGTAGAACACATTTCAAAACAAATTTAAAAATAGTTGTAGTCTTCGGAATTGAATAAATTATATATCTATTAAAAGGCAATAGTCTGCAGATTCAGAAAACGCAAAAAAGTAAAAATGGAACTTTTCATGATTTTGAGCCTTTCCGGAGCCCCTTAAGTAGCCCTTAAGTAGTTCTACGTTCTAGGGGACTGATGACCTCAGATGTTAAGTCCCATAGTGCTCAGAGCCATTCGAACCATTTGAATAAATATTGGTCCGAAAACATCGAAATAAAAGAATAAACTTACATCGAGAAAATATGCTTTACCAATGTTACAAAATGTTATAAGACAAAAGGTGTCTCATGCTGTACAGTTAGTTACAGCAGTATCTAGATACACATCGACATCTACATCTACATCGATAGTCCGCACTCCACCTTATAGCGCGAGCCGGAGTGTAGTCCATACCACTGGCAGTCATTTTCTCTCCTCTTCAACTTGGAAATAAAACGAGGCAAAACGGCTGTTTATATGCCTCCGTATGAGCCCTAAGTTTTTGTATATTGTATTCGTGGTCCTTACGAGGAATGTGTGTTAGAGGTAACAGAATCTTTCGATTCTCTAAATTGTCTCTATACTGTTCCTCGAAAAGAACGTCGCCTTCCCTCTAGGGATTTCCATTTGAGTTTCGCAAGCATCTCCGTAACACATCCGTGTTTTTGGAACCTATCAATAACAAATCTAGCAGCTCACCACTGAATTGCTTACTTTAATCCGACCTGGTACGTATCCGAAACACTGGGACAGTATTCAAGGGCAGGCCGCCGCGCTAGCGTCCAACACGCGGCCTCCTTTACAGATGAACGACACTTTCCTAGAATTCTCCCAATAAATCTACCACAGTCCACACATGCTCTTTTCATTTCATAACGGTTTCATCTTTGTGCCCAGATATTTAGGCATGATGTGTCAGGCAGGACATTACTAATGCTGTAACCGAACATTATGGGTTTGTTTCTCCTACTCATCCGCATTAACTTACATTTTTCTACATTAAGCGTTAGCTGCCATTCATCATACCAACTAGTAATTTTGTTTCCTTTGCATCCTCGAACAATCACTCAACATCGACACCTTACCTTACAACACAACATCGTCAGCAAACAACAGCAGAGTACTGCCCCGCCATATCGCAGCCGTCCTTTCACCCAGTACTACACTACTGGACATTAAAATTGCTACACCAAGAAGAAATGCAGATAATAATCGGGTATTCATTGGACAAATATAATATATTATACTAGAACTGACATGTTATTACATTTTCACGCAATTTGGGTGCATAGATCCTGAGAAATCAGTACCCAGAACAATCACCTCTGGCCGTGATAACGGCCTTGATACGCCTGGGCATTGAGTCAAACAGAGCTAGGATGGCGTGTACGGGTACTGCTGCCCATTCAGCTTCAACACTATATCACAATTCATCAAGAGTAGTGACTGGCGTATTGTGACGAGCCAGTTGCTCGACCACCATTGACCAGAAGTTTTAAGTTGGGGAGAGATCTGGAGAATGTGCTGGCCAGGGCAGCAGTCGAACATTTTCTGTATCCAGAAAGGCCCGTACAGGACCTTGCAACATGCGGTCGTGCATTATCCTGCTGAAATGTAGGGTTTCTCAGGGATAGAATGAAGGGTAGAGCCACGGGTCGTAACACATCTGAAATGTAACGTCCACTGTTCAAAGTGCCGTCAATGCGAACAAGAGGTGACCGAGACGTGTAACCAATGGCACCCCATACCATCACTCCAGATGATATGCCAGTATGGCGATGACGAATACACGCTTCCGATGTGCGTTCACCGTGATATCGCTAAACACAATTGCGACCATTATGATACTGTAAACAAAACCTGGATTCGTCTGAAAAAACGACGTTCTGCCATTGGTGCACCCAGGTTCGTCGTTGAGTATACCATCGCAAGCGCTCCTGTCTGTGATGCAGCGACAAGGGTAATCGCAGCCATGGTCTCCGAGCTGACAGTACATACTGCTGAAAACGTCGTCAAACTGTTCGTGCAGATGATTGTAATCTTGCAAACGTCCCCATCTGTTGACTCGGAGATCGAGACGTGGCTGCACGATCCGTTACAGCCATGCGGATAAGTTGCCTGTCATCTCAACTGCTAGTGATGCGAGGCCGCTGGGATCCAGCATGGCGTTCCGTATTACCCTCCCGAACCCACCGATTCCATATTCTGCTAACAGTCATTGTATCTCGAACAACGCGAGCAGCAATGTCGCGATGCGATAAACCGCAATCGCGATAGTCTACAATCCGACCTTTATCAAAGTCGGAAACATGATGGTACGCATTTCTCCTCCTTACACGAGGCATCACAACAACGTTTCACCAGGCAACGCCAGTCAACTGCTGTTTGTGTTTGAGAAATCGGTTGGATACTTTCCTCATGTCAGCACGTTGTGAGTGTCACCACCAGCGCCAACCTTGTGTGAATGTTCTGAAAATGTAATCATTTTCAAATCACAGCATCTTCTTCCTGGCGGTTAAATTTCGCGTCTGTACAACGTCCACTTCGTGGTGTAGCAATTTTAATGGCCAGTAGTGCCTATTCCAGAATCACACCTGTTGGCTCGTTGTGAATTTTACGGCCAAAAGTGAAGCATTAGCAACAAGACAACTTAGTGGAAAACCTATTTTATTTTTCCGTGATATAAAGAAATTAAAAACCGAAGGAATAATTAGTAACGTCTTGAAATCCCTTCGAAAAATGTTGGGAGACATGCCCAGTTAAAAGAATATGTTTGTTAATATAATAACGTATATACAGGAAGATCCGGGTCCCTTTAAATTGTCAGGCATTCGCATAAGCAGCAGAGCGGAAGTTTGTGATTGACTTACTCGCAGTGCCGTCGCCGGCAGCCGTGCCTTCGCAGCCCGACGCTGTCGCCCCACACCCCGCTCCCTGCCCGTACAAACTCCGGGGCTCCCAGGGCGGCCAAGTGCGCCGTCGTATCCGCAGCAGCCCACAGGCCGCGGTGGGACCCGAGCAGGCTGGGAGCCGCGCAGTCGCCGTGTTGACACTTCCTACCTGCTGCTCGCAGCGGAAGCCAAGTGACGTCACAGAGTGGCACGCTCCTCGAAGGGAGGCGTAGCTGCTGAGAGGTATTGCTGTGATGCGTTAGCCACACAAGCCACGAGCGAATAAATATGAACGCTACAGGACGACTGGTCTGGCAAGCTACTAACAATGGAAACAGTAACTATCGCTACGATTTTTTGCGAATAACATACAGGGAGCGAAAGGCTCTTTACAATTTGCACAGAAACCAGATGGCAGTTATAAGAGTCGAGGGACATGAAACAGAAGCAGTTGTTGGGAAGGGAGTGAGACAGGGGTGTAGCCTCTCCCCGATGTTATCCAATCTGTATATTGAGCAAGCAGTAAAGGAAATTCGGAGTAGGTATTAAAATCCATGGAGAAGAAATTAAAACTTTGAGGTTCGCCGATGACGTCATTCTGTCAGAGAAAGCAAAGGACCTGGAAGAGCAGTTGAGCGGAATGGACAGTGTCTTGAAAGGAGGATATAAGATGAACTTCAACAAAAGTAAAACGAGGATAATGGAATGTAGTCGAATTAAGTCGGGTGATGCTGAGGGAATTAAATTAGGAAATGAGACACTTAAAGTAGTAAAGGTGTTTTGCTATTTGGGGAGCAAAATAACTGATGATGGTCGAAGCAGAGAAGATATAAAATGCAGACTGGCAATAGCAAGGAAAGCGTTTCTGAAGAAGAGAAATTTGTTAACATCGAGTATAGATTTAAGTTTCTGAAAGTATTTGTATGGAGTGTAGCCATGTATGGAAGTGAAACATGGACGATAAATAGTTTGGACAAGAAGAGAACAGAAGCTTTCAAAATGTGGTGCTACAGAAGAATGCTGAAGATTAAATAGGTAGATCACATAACTAATGACGAGGTATTGAATAGAATTGGGGAGAAGAGGAGTTTGTGGCACAACTTGACAAGAAGAAGGGACCGGTTGGTAGGAGATGTTCTGAGGCATCAAATGGTTCAAATGGCTCTGAGCACTATGTGATGTAAACTACGGTGGTCATCAGTCCCCTAGAACGTAGAACTACTTAAACCTAACTAGCCTAACGACATCACACACATCCATGCCCGAGGCAGGATTCGAACCTGCGACCGTACCGGTCGCGCGGTTCCAGACTGAAGCGCCTAGAACCGCTCGGTCACTCCGGCCGGCCTCTGAAGCATCAAGGGATCACAAATTTAGCATTGGAGGGCAGCGTGGAGGGTAAAAATCGTAGACGGAGACCAAGAGATGAATACACTAAGCAGATCAGAAGGATGTAGGTTGCAGTAAGTACTGGGAAATGAAGAAGCTTGCACAGGATAGGGTAGCATGGAGACCTGCATCAAACCAGTCTCAGGACTGAAGACCACAACAACATCATTTAAGTCGCAAAATATATTTTTATTTGTCACGATGTTTCGGGCAATGCTGTTACATTGTGAAACGTCCCCTTAAAACAATTGTACAAGACTACGCTTAAACTGACAATATTTTTTAGCGCAACGCAATCTGACTTTCAATAATCCCTACAAAACAATGGCCCTGACTAACTTTAACCTATACCTTTCACAAATCACTTACCTCACAAAAATCTTCGTTACTCGAACTACTGCAATACAGCGAGCGCCACTATTGCCAGCTAAATAAAAGATTCAAACTACAGAAGGCACTAACTACTGATAGGGATAGTTAGCAAATGAAAGATATTAACAGAGAACAAACAATGTATTTACCTTAATAGTCATAATATATATAGCAGTTCATGACAAATTACAAAACTCCGCCATCTCTCTTCCCACATCCACCACTGCTGGCGGCTCACCTCCAACTGCGCAACGCTACGCGCTGTTCACATCCGGCTGCCGCTGCCCAACACTACAATGGCAGACAACAATGCAAACTAGCCAATTGTTGTAATTAAAATGATAGTGACATGATAATGTACACTACTATCGATAAAAGTAAAAACCTAATTAATTCACCCACCGAAACGTAGTACTTCAAAAACCAAGTTCATTATTAGTTACAGTAAAAGCTGTGTCTAAGTGTAGCTTCAGCTGCCAACGTGAGTCAAAATATTACAGAAACACAACTGCTTGCTCGGAGGTGGCACACTTGCAGGACATGTTACCTTCGTTCTTCAATTCATGTGCATATTAAATTGCAGAAAATCTCTAAAATTCCTTCATGCTACTCCAGGCGTGTGTACAATGAATGTGCGCAACGGAAATACTGAACTCGAAAATGAAGATTTGGCCCTGTCTGACTACCCTATGAAGCAGATCTTAAGATCTCTTTGTGGTGATTATCTCCTTCTTCTTCCACTTATAAATTATAAATTATAAATTCCACATATAAATTACAACATAAACATAAATGAATGGCCGGCCAGTGTGGCCGAACGGTTCTAGCCGCTTCAGTCTGGAACCGCGCGACGGCTACGGTCGCAGGTTCGACTTCTGCCTGGGGCATAGATGTGTGTGATGTCCTTAGGTTAGTTAGTTTTAAGTAGTTCTAAGTTCTAGGGGACTGATGACCTCAGATCTCTAGTCCCATAGTGCTCAGAGCCTTTTGAACCATAAAAGAATGATTAAGGGACCTAGTAACTACCAAATGATAAATTCTGTTTCCTTTTATAGATTTATTGCAGATTAAAACTCCTCTATATTACAAACGTTTATATATCAATGTCCAATGGATATAAAGGGATATAAATGAATTTGCTAACTATGATCAGCTGCCCAAATCTGCTCCTTTTATGGCCACGCAATCTAATAAAAATAACGCGGGACGACTGACGTCATCTGTGTACCAAACACTAGAAGACACTACTTTCGGAGATGATCTACAGTGGTGTGCAACCTCAGTGGAAATAAAATTTACGTGATCACAGTTGTTTAGTTTTATAGGCCTTTGGGGCGGCGGGAGGAATTATTTTGTTTTATAAATGATGTAGAATTGTAATGTAGAAAAGATGCATTTCCCTGCCGTTTAACCATATGTGGGGTGGCGGGTGTAATTAATTGCTATAAAAATGTTCCTATTAATTATACTGTATTTTGCCGTTCTCAACACTGGCTCTCTAACTACAATTTTGGCAACCAGAAAGTAATTAACAAAACGTGAAGCCTGTAATTAGAATTGCTAGTGCCCACTTCATCTGAGAAATACACTTATAGCTACAGCTTATAGCTCTGAGGAATGAGGAGATTGTCTGGGATTCATAATCAAAAACGATCGTGAGAAAACTCTCTCTGTATTCTGAAAGTCACAGATGAAAAAAAAAAAAAAAAAAGGATCCACACAACCTGACTAACAGGGCAGTTCAGAGTCTAATGCGCTGATGCAACTATAACTGTCCAAATTAAATGTTTAAATGAATGCTCGCCATAATTTGATGATAATGTTCATCAAACGCCACGCTAAATAATGGTAGAATGTCTGTCCCACGGCGGCACGTGAAAATACGACATACGCAAACTCAAGACAGATCATTAAAGTCATCCCCGAATTAACACTTCACTCGAAAACGATTTCATGGTTACACGTACCCCGAGTAACTTAATACGGCATCCGAGGCTGTTTATAGCAATGATACCGACGCGACGCGACTCCAGGCACAGGTGGTGTGCAATTCAGCGTCTGGAGAGAACTGGGGCCTTTTTCCTCCCGCAGCGTTCTTATATATAAAGCCGCGGTGCGGGTGGCTAAGGGAACGCCTGATCAAATCGGCTCTCCCAACTTGCCGCTGGGCTAGTAATGCACCACTTTAGGTCATTGAATAAATCATAGCTCCTTTTGCTGATGGCCAATGAAGCTCTCAATTTAAATGTGCATTCAGCACACAGGTAAGTAATCATAATAAAAGTCTGACGTGGCTAAGTAAAATATTTTGGGCGAGAGAATTAATTTAATTACACTACACGCAGTAGACGAGCTCTGAACTTGCCCTTTGGAGATACGCTATTGCTATAGTTAAACAGTTATTCAATTGAAACTTCTCACATCTTTATGATTATAGCGGATCTCCCTTCTACTTAAATTTAAACATCCTAGCCTTATTTATTCGCCTACTTAATCTTTCTTGGTTCCTTAATTTTTAAGACAAAAACCAGAAAATCATGAATTTCAACTAAAATCTTAATTTGTGAGATCCAGAAGACTGCTTCTATTACATAATTATGAAAAAGGAATCTAAATATAAATTTTTAAGTCTCTAGCTCTTTTCTGTTGCGCCAATGATTTTTACAGAAAAAACATCCAAATTTCGAAAATGGTTAAAGTTATCGAACTGACATTCAACACATATTAATTTAGTATTACTCCTGACACGCTAGAACCGTTTCAGGTTATTTACTTGATTTTTAAAGTATTGCGCAACATTTATGACATCAGAGCTAGTTACAGCGGACTAGGCTGGCACACAATGGAAAGACTGATGAGAATTTTATACGGCGTGAGTAGGCAGCTTCCCTACAGGCCCAATAAGCCAAAGCAATTAGCAATATCACCGTATGTACTGAGTCTCGAGCCTTGCAGTGATGGTTCTCGTACACGTCTGTGATGAAGGAAGAACTCCAGCCAAAAATACATAAAAAAAACTCATTCAAACACTAGGATGGCTCAAGACGGTCCTCTGATTAGTATAATGTAACACTTTCTTCTCCTCTTTGTGTTCTACAGATGAGAAACGCGAACTGCTAGTCACAAGGACGGAGTTCAGATAACGTCTCTACGTGAGTATAGACAGAGGGAGTGCTCTCAATCACTGAACGCTGCGTACTCAACGACGACTCTTAAGCCTAAGGTGAAGTCCAGAATCGTATAAGTTCGCCACGGTACAGTACCTAATCGTTCTAACTATAAAATCCTCTGACAGCAAAGACAAGTCCGTCTGTACCAATAAAGCTGATACTGAGCGACCGTCACACACGGGCTCTCAAAACGGAAGAGTCTTCTCTCCACCGCTGGCTTCCCAACAAAGCTCGGCTCCCCTCCCTCGTAACTGCAGAAGACCAATCCTGTTCTCGAAACCACTGAATATTCTCCCTCTCTACAGACTCTTCCGACAGCCGACCAACCATATTTTAGTCTTTTGTCGTCTAGCGCGGAAAGTTTGCGAGGAGAAACCTATAATCATACAATGTATAACACTCCCGTCTGCTATTGCTATACTATAACCTCGAAACTGGAGGCAGTTTGCAAAACAGAATTATTTTGTTAGAGTAATAATGGTATAAAGCAACAGAACAGTGTTACCCTCTGAGAGGAATTTTGCTAGGTTGACCGTGTTGTTCCTAACGGAGGTGCCTTATCGGAAATGTAAGTCAGAATTACGTAAATATTTGAACAGTAACAAACAAAATTTTGCCTATCTGCACTGTTTAACTGATAAAGAAAACGGTCGCCAGCCTAACTAGGCAAGAAAATGATTAACATTCTCGTTCAAGAAAATAGTTATTAGTAACTTTAATGGATAAACAGAACCTATACTGTGTCACACGCGAGTGCAGGGAACTCTGACACATACATTTGTTTACGGTAAGATTGAAGCTAACAACTGGAGCAGCACAAACTATTTGCAAAAATATAAGAAATAGCGAAACACACTATTACTTTCGGGGCTTAAATAAATTATGGTTTTACTAATTAGTGGTCTTTCCGTTACTTGTTACCGCGCACTAACACAACAGACAAACTGTGAATCTTTTTATACTATTAATATGCACTTCTAATACACAAGAGAGACAAACACTTAGCAAACATGAGTATATAACGTTTCACAACTGTAGCTTTCTCACTTTTACTACAGCGAAACACAATGTTGACAAAATTGCAAGAAACGACTCACCTTTTAGAATTTACTACAGACAACAATGTGGTCATTTACTTTATAAGCCTCAGTCTTAAGAACTTTAAATTTTGAAGTTAGCAACAACACTTTAATAAGCAGTTTTAATAGGAATATTTTCAGCAAACAGCATTTACTGTAACTCACTCTCTTGCCATCTTAACTTTAACTTTCTTTTTACTATGTTGAAGAGGCATTAATGAGCAAAATTTTGGGCTTTAATGTTCTTTTAGTAAGGACACTCGGATATCACTTCATCTCAAACGGAGAGGAACCTGAGAGGTGTTATGATGAGGAGAGAAATCAGGGTAGGTACATAAATTCAGGTATAAATTACCTTATATTTGAGCACACTAACACATCCATTAAGCTGATCCTTCACTGTACATCATTGTAGTATTCCTATGTAATGATTGCGCAATGTGGTGGCAACTGCATGTTGTTAGGTGGAATTGCAGGTAGAATTGCTGGACTCTGTCATTTCTAGGTGGCGATGATTGATACCAATCCCAGAATATTTCCAGCTATTTATCCATTCTTCCGAGGCATTGGAAAGCGGCAGGAAAAGCCTCTCTCGGAAGCGGCACAATATGCATCTTTTACATGGCAGTGCACCGACTCGTAGCTCGTCTCCGACTCGTAGCTCGTCTCGTCCCCGACTGACTATCAGTTCCACCTTTTCTACGTAGGCCAACCACAATTTGCGCGCGCTACAGAGTTCCGTTCCCGAGGGGAACCACTACACCTTTTACATACAGAATAACTAAGAGTCCTAAGTGAGTATCAGCAGTTTACATAACAGCAACCAAATACATTAAATAAGACCGAACATTTGCACATATTGACATTTCTACAAAAAATTATTCACACAGAAATTACAATTATATATAGTAAGTTTTGTTCCCTCCAAATGGGACAAAGAGTTTAAATGAAAGATATGCTACACAGCATAGAATAAAACCATGACATCAAAGTTTGTACAAAGAAAGGAGTATACAATTCTGTGTTATCGATTCAATCAAACAATATTTACAGATGCTCAACGATGGAACGTTAAATGAAACAAAAGCAAAATAAATCAGTAGAGCATTAGAGCTATGGTGTTACAAATGGTACGTATCTCAGAGTAAAAATTCTCGGAAACAACCCAGCCTGCGATTTCCGAGGAATCGCTTCCTCGTTCCTCTCTGCTGCATCCAAGATTTTCAGTGATTCCGAAGTATTATCATGTTATCCTTCTGGCCCCAGTACATCATCGGCCGGCCGCCGCTGTATTGTGTTTCCGCGTTCAGGTGCCCAGACCGTCCATCTTGGCACTTCCTGTGTGAAGCTGGAGCAACACACCTGTGCGGGCTTTTCCAACCAGAGCTTGAGTTACGCCTGTCGTTTCATCTCCACTGGCGCTCCCACCGCTACTAGTATAGGCAATCATTCATTACGCCGTTTTGATAATAAAGACACTCTGTCACCTTTCATGCAATAGGCGTTAACAACTATTTACAAGGTGTAAGTAACAACATCAGTCTTCTTTAAATATTCATATATACGATGTACAACCAACCAAATGATACCTAATTCCTGTTGTAAATCACGGCAAAGTATGAAGATGAGTGCTTGCAAGGTGCGAAATTTTAGCCACCTTACAAAATTACAAAAAACTAAAACTAGAGTTATGCACAGTTTTTGTTATGCATGGCTTCAATGGCTACGACACACAATCACAGAATTTGTAATGGCAACAATAGTAACAAGTGTAGACTAAATATAAAAATTAGTGTTCCTATAAAGTCTACCAGGTGGGTACCCGTGGTCTAGGCGTTCGGTCAGAGGGTTAGCTGCCCTCTGTAAAAAAAAAAAAAAAAACTGAGTTAATAGATCAACAACGACTTAAAAGGGTGTCTTAGGACATCCGCTCCGATCAGATTCAACGAACAAAAACGAACAAAATGAGATTAAAAAAAATTTAAAAAAAGGGGTAGCGTCCTTGATTCGTAACCAAAAACGTCTTCGGTCCCGGGTTCGATCCCCGCCACTGCCTAAATTTTGATAAATAATCAGCATTGGCGGCCGAGGACTTCCGGCATAAGAAGTCACCCCCATTCTGCCAACGGCCTTGTCAAAGAGGGTGGAGGAGTGGATAGAGATTCAGGGCACTCTCTTGTCCTAGGGGTGGGAAATTGCCCCTAAAGGCGGAAGAATCAGCAATGATCAACGACATGAGGATGCAGAAGGCAATAGAAACCACTGCCTAAATTTTGATAAATAATCAGCATTGGCGGCCGAAGACTTCCGGCATAAGAAGTCACCCTCATTCTGCCAACGGCCTTGTCAAAGAGGGCGGACGAGCGGATAGAGATTCAGGGCACTCTCTTGTCCTAGGGGTGGGAAATTGCTCCTAAAGGCGGAAGAATCAGCAATGATCAACGACATGAGGATGCAGAAGGCAATAGAAACCACTGCATTAAAGACACGTAACGTGTATCCACAGGATAGGTGGCCTGTAATTGAAGAAGTGTCATGATGATCTCTCCATTGGCAAAAGATTCCGGAATAGTCCCCCATTCGGATCTCCGGGAGGGGACTGCCAAGGGGGAGGTTACCATGAGAAAAAGATTGAATAATCTAAGAAAGGATAACGTTCTACGAGTCGGGGCGTGGAATATCAGAAGCGTGAACGTGGTAGGGAAACTAGAAAATCTGGAAAGGGAAATGCAAAGGCTCAATCTAGATATAGTAGGGGTCAGTGAAGTGAAGTGGAAGGAAGACAAGTATTTCTGGTCAGATGAGTATCGGGTAATATCAACAGCAGCAGAAAATGGTATAACAGGTGTAGGATTCGTTATGAATAGGAGGGTAGGGCAGAGGGTGTGTTACTGTGAACAGTTCAGTGACCGGGTTGTTCTAATCAGAATCGACAGCAGACCAACACCAACAACAATAGTTCAGGTATACATGCCGAAGTTGCAAGCTGAAGATGAACAGATAGAGAAAGTGTATGAGGATATTGAAAGGGTAATGCAGTATGTAAAGGGGGACGAAAATCTAATAGTCATGGGCGACTGGAATGCAGTTGTAGGGGAAGGAGTAGAAGAAAAGGTTACAGGAGAATATGGGCTTGGGACAAGGAATGAAAGAGGAGAAAGACTAATTGAGTTCTGTAACAAGTTTCAGCTAGTAATAGGGAATACCCTGTTCAAGAATCACAAGAGGAGGAGGTATACTTGGAAAAGGCCGGGAGATACGGGAAGATTTCAATTAGATTACATCATGGTCAGACAGAGATTCCGAAATCAGATACTGGATTGTAAGGCGTACCCAGGAGCAGATATAGATTCAGATCACAATATAGTAGTGATGAAGAGTAGGCTGAAGTTCAAGACATTAGTCAGGAAGAATCAATATGTAAAGAAGTGGGATACGGAAGTACTAAGGAATGACGAGATACGTTTGAAGTTCTCTGACGCCATAGATACAGCAATAAGGAATAGCGCAGTAGGCAGTACAGTTGAAGAGGAATGGACATCTCTAAAAAGGGCCATCACGGAAGTTGGGAAGGAAAACATAGGTACAAAGAAGGTAGCTGCGAAGAAACCATGGGTAACAGAAGAAATACTTCAGTTGATTGATGAAAGGAGGAAGTACAAACATGTTCCGGGAAAATCAGGAATACAGAAATACAGGTCGCTGAGGAATGAAATAAATAGGAAGTGCAGGGAAGCTAAGACGAAATGGCTGCAGGAAAAATGTGAAGACATCGAAAAAGATATGATTGTCGGATGGACAGACTCATCATACAGGAAAGTCAAAACAACCTTTGGTGACATTAAAAGCAACGGTGGTAACATTAAGAGTGCAATGGGAATTCCACTGTTTAAATGCAGAGGAGAGAGCAGATAGGTGGAAAGAATACATTGAAAGCCTCTATGAGGGTGAAGATTTGTCTGATGTGATAGAAGAAGAAACGGGAGTCGACTTAGAAGAGATAGGGGAGCCAGTGTTAGAATCGGAATTTAAAAGAGCTTTGAGGACTTACGGTTAAATAAGGCAGGAGGCATAGATAACATTCCATCAGAATTTCTAAAATCATTGGGGGAAGCGGCAACATAACGACTATTCACGTTTGTGTGTAGAATATATGAGTCTGGCGATATATCATCTGACTTTCGGAAAAGCATCATCCACCAATTCCGAAGACGGCAAGAGCTGACAAGTCGAGAATTATCGCACAATCAGCTTAACAGCTCATGCATGGAAGCTGCTTACAAGAATAATATACAGAAGAATGGAAAAGAAAATTGAGAATACGCTAGGTGACGATCAGTTTGGCTTTAGGAAAAGCAAAGGGACGAGAGAGGCAATTCTGACGTTACGGCTATTAATGGAAGCAAGGCTAAAGAAAAATCAAGACACTTTCATAGGATTTGTCGACCTGGAAAAAGCGTTCGACAATATAAAATGGTGCAAGCTGTTCGAGATTCTGAAAAAAGTAGGGGTAAGCTGTAGGGAGAGACGGGTCATATACAATATGTACAACAACCAAGAGGGAATAATAAGAGTGGACCATCAAGAACGAAGTGCTCGTATTAAGAAGGGTGTAAGACAAGGCTGTAGCCTTTCGCCCCTACTCTTTAATCTGTACATCGAGGAAGCAATGATGGAAATAAAAGAAAGGTTCAGGAGTGGAATTAAAATACAAGGTGAAAGGATATCAATGATACGATTCGCTGATGACATTGCTATCCTGAGTGAAAGTGAAGAAGAATTAAATGATCTGCTGAACGGAATGAACAGTCTAATGAGTACACAGTATGATTTGAGAGTAAATCGGAGGAAGACGAAGATAATGAGAAGTAGTAGAAATGAGAACAGCGAGAAACTTAACATCAGGATTGATGGTCACGAAGTTAACGAAGTTAAGGAATTCTGCTACCTAGGCAGTAAAATAACCAATGACGGACGGAGCAACGAGGAGATCAAAAGCAGACTCACTATGGAAAAAAAGGCATTTCTGGCCAAGAGAAGTCTACTAATATCAAATACCGGCCTTAATTTGGGGAAGAAATTTCTGAGGATGTACGTCTGGAGTTCAGCATTGTATGGTAGTGAAACATGGACTGTGGGAAAACCGGAACACAAGAGAATCGAAGGATTTGAGAAGTGGTGCTATAGACGAATGTTGAAAATTAGGTGGACTGATAAGGTAAGGAATGAGGAGGTTCTACGCAGAATCGGAGAGGAAAGGAATATGTGGAAAACACTGATAAGGAGAAGGGACAGGATGATAGGACATCTGCTAAGACATGAGGGAATGACTTCCATGCTACTAGAGGGAGCTGTAGAGGGTAAAAACTGTAGAGGAAGACAGAGATTGGAATACGTCAAGCAAATAATTGAGGACGTAGGTTGCAAGTGATACTCTGAGATGAAGAGGTTAGCACACGAAAGGAATTCGTGGCGGGCCGCATCAAACCAGTCAGTAGACTGATGAAAAAAAAATGTCTACTAGCATTTGAAAAACCTCGACAGGACGTAGATGAAGCCAAGACAAGTATTTTAATATAAGATACATGGGGCCACAAATGTCGGGAAATATCCCAAAATTAGATGACAAATGCTGAACATGTGACGTCACCAGATGACGTATGTACCCGAAAGTGCACTGGTTGCGCTTGTTGACGCTAGCCTCGTCGGTAGGGGTAACTTAAAATTTTGTGGTAAGATCTTATGGGACCAAACTGCTAAGGTTATCGGTCCCTAAGCTTACTCACTACGTAATCTAACTTAAAGCAACTTACACTAAGGACGTCACACACACCCGTGCCCGAGGGAGGACTCGAACCTCTGACGGAGGGAGCCGCGCGGACCGTGCAAGACGGCCCAGACGCCGCCGCTACCCCGCTCGGTGTATGGGTAGTGCTACACTTTGCTCCAATTTTGTAAATGTGTTCTGCTCTAAACGTAGAAGTTGATAATTATTGTCCTCGCTGTAGCCAAGCAAAACTCGTTGTTTGTTTTTCTTCCCTCTTGTCCCTTCTGTTTTTGTCTACAGACTTTACGTAATGAAGAACACGTAAGTTGACATCTTGGGTTGTCGGGTGTTCTGCCGGATATCAGCGTCGTACTTGCACGATATTTCGGTCACGTAGCTCGTGGCCTTCATCAGGTGCGACCTGAGACTGACACGTAAGTTATTTACTGGTAGCGATGCAATACCGGAAGCTTATACTTATTTACATGTGACACGATACGGTAGGTTTTTTAATTGTGTACTTTGCAGTTAATCAACGGAGACCGCAAGACCGGCAAATGAAATAATACATCTTACCCTAATGTAGACACCTAACTGTCTAGCGCAATACAAAAAAATCACTGCCTACCAGGCGCAAGACTGGAAACTTGAGATCTGGGTGCTAAAGTCGTGGGCGCAGGATCGGAGCCACACCGATGTGAATACTTCACTTACGTTATCCGAGACATGCTGCACTGTGTGGCATGTCCGCAGCTGCTCAGTACTGAGGAAACTGGACATCTTTTTATCTCGTCCATCTCAGTTACACTGACATAAAATTTTTTCCTCAGTGACTACCGGTTTCGTGTCGACACGCCCATTCTCAAACCACATACCTTGTTATTAACCTTAAATAGCCATACAATATGGTGCCAAAAGGCAGGAATAGCTTCTGTACAGAAAGATCTTCTGTGGGTAACAAGTAGCCTCATTGATATTAGCCTATGTGCCTCCTGCATCTGACTGACACAACCAACCTCCATTATGTATGAGTAGTTACGGTTAATAACAAGACGTGTGGTTTGAAAATGGGTGTGTCAACCCGAAACCGATAACCACGGCAGCAACTAAGACGGACATTATCCAGTTTCCTCAGTAACTGATTTTGTTTGGAATGAAGGACCGACCGATAGGCTCCGCAGCTGCAGGAGCAGTGAGGTGCGTCACCTAGGGACATCACATGTTCAACTTTCATCATCCACTTTTGAGGTATTTCCCGACACTTGCGGCACCATGTGTCTTATATTAAATTACTTGGCTCCGCCTCATTTACGTCTAATTAAATCACGCTGTATATAATTCAAAACTACACAGGATGATTCAAAAAGGTGAGCACAAACTGAAGGAGCTGACGGAGAAGTTGAAAGACAACAACTTTCTAATAAAGTTAGAAATTTGTGGTAAGTTCTATGGGACCAAACTGCTCAGGTCATCGGTCCCTAGGATTACCCAGTACTAAATCTAACTAACTTACGCTAAGGACAACACCCACACCCGTGCCCGAGGGAGTATTCGAACCTCCGACGGGGGAAGCCGTGCGAACCGTGGCAAGGCGTCTTAGATGAAGCGGCTACCCCGCGCGGCCTTCGGACAAAAGGTCGCACTCTTGGAAGTAATCCTGAGCCAGTGAAAGCTTTGAAATGTCAGAAAGAACAGGACAATATGTGAACCACATGTCTTGATTTCAGCAAAGATAATGTACGGCTTACGAATGAAACAGTGTTGTACATTATGGAAGGTATTCAAAATTTCAAGAAGGAAATTTAGTGTAGGAACAACAACTACTTAGAAAATTCTGGAATAATCTACCACGTACGCTAGTCACCTCAAGGACCACATAGAACGCTGCTCGTATCCTTGCAAGAAGTGGTTCTTCGGCGGGGACTGGTGTCACTTACACAAGAATTTTAATATGGCCTTACAAAAATATCAAGAGCAAACAAAACAAGGGAGCGAGGTGATCATGCAAATGAACTACCATATCCAATGTAGTGCCTGGGATATGTGGCACTAAGTAATTCATAGACTATTGTGCAGGTGTTGTTCGGTCGAGTTGCATCCAACCGTACGTACACAGGAATTCTACATTATGGTTCAAATGGCTCTGACCACTATGGGACTTAACATCTGAGGTCATCAGTCCCATAGAACTTAGAACTAACTAAACCTAACTAACCTACGGACATCACACGCATCCATACCCGAGGCTGGATTCGAACCTGCGACCGTAGCGGTCGTGTGGTTCCATACTGAAGCGCCTAGAACCGTTCGGCCACTCCGGCTGGCTGTACATTATGTTTTGCTGACTGTAAGGTATACGTGCATTGATAGTCCTTGCTGTTCCTGACATTCTAAAGGTCTCACTGGCTCTTAGTTACTTCCAAAACCATAGGTTCCTGTTCCAGATCTGTATTTCGACTCCTCTGTCAGCTACTTCAATTTGTGCACAACATTTTGAATTACGCTATACATCGATTACTGCCGTCTCGATTTCTTTTGCGCTTTTCACTCTCTAGTATTGAATGGTGACCTGTCGTACAGTTATAGACTTTTCAGCCAAATACCAGGGAAGCTGAAAGCGAGGCAGATGGAGAGGAATATGCAGATTCATTATTTGCCATAACCTCAATGGAAACTTCAGGAAATTACCGGTCAAAACCATGAAATTTGAATTACTGAGGACATTCAATAAGTAATGCAACACATTTTTTCCCTCGGCCAATTTCGGTGGAAAAAAAAGTGGAGTTTGTTGTGCGACATCTTGGATTATTTCCTCTTCAGCCGCTACAGTTTCATAAAGTTCCATTGGGTGGCGCCGCTATACACCGTCTTTAAAGTGACGTCAGTAACGGAGGCGCATTCCAAGCAGAGAGCTGTCACTGAACTTTTTCTCGCGGAAAACCAGACTATAGCAGATACTCATAGGCACTTGCAGAATGCCTATGATGATCTGGCAGTGAACAAAAGCACGATGAGTCGTTGGACGAGGCGTCTGTTATCATGGCAATAAAGTCGCACAAATCTATCCAACCAACGGCGTGCCGACCTGCCGTACACAGCTGTGACACCTGCAATGTTGGAACGAGCGGAACTCTCTGTCTCGAGGTGATCGAAGGATCACGATCAAACACATCGCTGTTCAAGTGGACGTCTTTGTTGGCAGTCCTGAAACCCTAGCCCACCAGATGGGGTACTCAAAGTTGTGTGCCCGCTGGTTTCCTCGCCCCTAACAGGAGACCATAAAACGAAGTAAAGGACCATCTGTACTGAACTGATTGACCTTTACGAGGCTGAGCGTGACAATTTATTGCGGAACGTCATCACAGGCGATGAAACGTGGATTCATCATTTCGGGAATCCTTGGAGCAGTGTCACACCACTCTGAAGAAAGAGTTCAAAGCCGCACAGTCAGCTGGTAAAATGACGACAGTGTTCCGGCATTCTGGGTTATTCTGTTTGATGACCTCCCTGATGATGCAACGATCAACACTGAAGTGTGTTTTGTTACCTTCAGAGAACTGAAGAAACGACTTTAGCGTGTTCGTCGGCACAAAAATGCAAACGAACTTCTACCTTCTCCATGACAACCCAAGGCCTCACGCACTAGAATAGCTTACAAAACTTCATCGTAGTGTTATTCCTCATCCTCCCTACAGCCTGGATCTCGTACCTTCCGATTTCGATCTGTTTGTCCCAATGAAGGATGCACTCCCCGGGAGGCACTAATTGGAAGATGGGGAAGTTACTGATGCAGCAAGGCGTTGGCTCCGATGTCGACAAGTACCGTGGTACTATGCGGAAATACAAGCACTGCCAGTAAGGTGTTATAAGGCCACCGCAGTGAACGGGATTATGTTGAAAAACATCCTGAATAAAATCAACCTGCTTTTTACAAACAATTGTAGAATTTCTTATTGAACGCCCGACATATTTTTAGTTTCTTCCTAGGACTGTATGTAAAAAAAAAACTACTATTGTTGTTGTTGTAATGCTCTTCAATCCAAAGACTGGTTTGATGCAGCTCTCCATGATACTCTCTACTTCGACCACCATCAGTTATTTTGCATCTTCATCTCCAAATACCTACTGCAACCAACATCCTTCTGAATCTGCTTAGTGTATTCATCTCTTGGTCTCCCTCTAGGTTTTTTACCCCCCACGCTGCCCTCCAATAATAAATTGGTGATACCTTTATGCCTCAGAACATGTCCTACTAACCAATCCCTTCTATTCAAGTTGTGCCACAAATTCCTCTTCTACCCAATTCTCTTCAGTACCTCCTCATTAGTTACGTGATCTACACATGTAATCATCAGCATCCTTCTGTAGCATTACGTTTCGAAGACTTCTATTTTCATCTTGTCTAAAATATTTATCGTCAATCTTTCACTTCCATACATGGATACACTCCATACAAATACTTCCAGAAACGAATTCCTGACAATTAAAATCTAAGCCTTATATTAAAAAACTTCAATTCTTCAGAAACGATTTCTTTGGCATTGACAGTATATATTTTATATCATCTCTACTTCAACCATCATCAGTTAATTTTCCCCCAAATTGCAAAACAAATTTACTACTTTAAGTGACTCATTTCCTAACTTAATTCCCTCAGCATCACCTTATTTAATTCGACTGTATTCCATTACTCTCAGTTTGCTTTTGTTGATGTTCATCTTATGTCCTCCTTCCAAGACACTGTCCATTCCATTCAGATGCTTTTCCAGGTCCTTTGCTGTCTCTGACAGAGTCACAAAATCATCGGCAAATCTCAAAGTTATTATTACTTCTCCATGGATTTTAATTCCTACTCCAATTTATTTTTGTTTCCTTTACTGCTTGCCCAATATATAAATTGAATAACATCGGGGATAGGCTATAACCCCGTCTCACTCCCTTCCCAACCACTGCTTTCCTTTCATGCCCCTCGACTCATATAACTGCCATCTGGTTTCTGTAGAAATTATAAATAGCCTTTCGCTCCCTGTATTTTACCCCTGCCACCTTCAGAATTTGGAAGAGAGTATTCCAGTCAACATTAAAAAATGGTTCAAATGGCGCTGAGCACTATGGGATGTAACATCTATGGTCATCAGTCCCCTAGAACTTAGAACTACTTAAACCTAACTAACCTAAGAACGTCACACAACACCCAGTCATCACGAGGCAGAGAAACAGTCAACATTGTCAAAAGCTTTCTGTAAGTCTTCAAATGCTAGAAAAGAGGGTTTGCCTTTCCTTAATGTATTTGTAGGATAAGTCGTAGGGTCAGTACTGCCTCACGTGTTCCAACATTTCTGCGGAATCCAGCCTAATCTTCCCCGAGGTCGGTTTCTGCCAGTTTTTCCATTCGTCTGTAAAGAATTCGCGTTAGTATTTTGCAGCTGTGACTTATTTAACTGGCGGTACGGTAATTTTCACACCTGTCAACACCTGTGTTATTTGGGATTGGAATTATTATATTCTTCTTGAAGTCTGAGGGTATTTCGGCTGCCTCATACATCTTGCCCACCAGATGGTAGAGTTTTGTCATGGCTGGCTCTCCCAAGGCCGTCAGTAGTTCTAATGGAATGTTGTTTACTCCCGGGGCCTTGTTTCGACTTAGGTCTTTCAGTGCTCTGTCAAACTCTTTACGCAGTATCATATCTTCCATTTCATCTTCATCTACGTTCTCTTCCATCTTCATAATATTGCCCTCAAGTACATCACCCTTGTATAGATCCTCCACACACGCCTTCCATCTTTCTGCTTTCCCTTCTTTGCTTAGCACTGGTTTTCCGTCTGAGCTCTTGACGTACATAAAAGTGGTTCTCTTTTCTCCAAAGGTCTCTTTAATTTTTCTGTAGACTGTTTCTGTCTTACCTCTAGTGATATATGCCTCTACATCCTTACGTTTATCCTCTAGCATGCTTAGCCATTTTGCACTTCCTGCTGATCTCACTTCTGAGACGTCTATATTCCTTTTTGTCTACCTCATTTACTGCATTTTTTTATTTTCTCCTTTCATCAATTAAATTCAATATGTCTTCTGTTACCCAAGGCTTTCTACTAACCCTCGTCTTTTTACCTACTTGATCTTCTGCTGCCTTCACTATTTCATCTCTCAAAGCTAGGAATTCCTCTTCTACTGTATCTCTTTCCCACGTCCTTGTCAATCGTTCCCTAAAGCTCACACTGAAACTCTCTACAATCTCTGGTTCTTTCAGTTTATCCGGATCCTATCTTAAGTTCCCGTCTTTTTACAGTTTCTTCAGTTTTAATCTACAGTTTATAACCAATACATGGTGGTCAGAGTCCACATCTCCCCCTGGAAATGTCTTACAATTTAAAACCTGGTCCCTAAATCTCTGTCTTACAATTATATAATCTATTTGAAACCTTAGATTGTCTCCAGGCCTCTTTCACGCATACAACCTTCTTTCATGATTCTTAAACCAAGCGTCAGCTATGATTAAGTTATGCCGTGTGCAAAATTCTACCAGACGGCTTTCTCTTTCGTTTATTACCCCAATTCCATATTGACCTACTACATTTTCTTCTCTTCCTTTTCCTGCTATCGAATTTCAGTCTCCCGTGACTATTAAATTTTCATCTCCCTTCAATATCTGAATCATTTCTTTTACCTCATGATACATTTCTTCTATCTCTTCGTGATCTGCAGAGCTATTTGGCATATATACTCGTACTACTGTGGTAGGCGTGATCTTTGTGTCTATCGTGGCGACAATAATTCGTTCACTATGCTGTTTGTAGTAGCTTATCCGCCCTCCTATTTTTTTATTCATTATTAAACCTACTCCTGCAGTACCCCTATTGGATTTTGTATTTATAACCCTGTATTCACCTGACCAAAAGTCTTCCTCCTTCCACAACCGAACTTGACTTATTCCCCCTATATCTAACTTTAATCTATCCATTTCCCTTTTTAAATTTTCTAACCTACCTTCCGATTAACGGATCTGATACTCCACGCTCCGATACGTAGAATGCCAGTTTTCTTTCTCCTGATAATGACGTCCTCTTGAGTAATCCCCTCCCGGAGATTCGAATAGGGGACTCTTTTATCTCCGGAATATTTTACCCAAGTGGACGCCGTCACCATTTAACCCTACAGTAAAGCAGTGTGCCCTCAGGAAAAATTACAGTTGTAGTTTCCCCTTGCTTTCAGCCGTTCGCAGTACCAGCACAGCAAGGCCGTTTTGGTTAATATTACAAGGCCGGATCAGTGCATCATCCAGACTGTTGCCCCTGCAATTACTGAAAGGGCTGCTGAACCTCCTCAGGAACCACACGTTTGTCTGGCCTCTCACCTCATACCCCTCCATTGTGGTAGCACCTGTGGTACGGCCATCTGTATCGCTGAGGCACACAAGCCTCCGCATCAACGGCAAGGTCCGCGGTTCATGGGGGGGGGGGGGGGGGGGGGGGGGTAGGTAGGTTAGAAAATTTAAAAAGGGAAATGGATAGATTAAAGTTAGATATAGTGGGAATAAGTCAAGTTCGGTTGTGGGAGGAAGAAGACTTTTGGTCAGGTGAATCATGCCCGAGGCAGGATTCGAACCTGCGACCGTAGCGGTCATGCGGTTCCAGACTGAAGCGCCTTTAACCGCACGGCCACACCGGCCGGCTTTTTCGGTTTCGTACCGGGTCATGATATTGTGAAAAAGACATGCTGCTGCTCTAAACTCCTGTTAACTTACTTAGAAAATACAATTTAACTCCAGTGCTACAGCATTATTTTCTTTTTATTTATTTATTTTTTATTTTTGTAGGGATCCGACTGTAGAGGGAAGTACGCAATTTTAGTTCCCAAAAGACCAATTTCACTGTCTTACTGTACGGGCAAAATGATAACAGACAAGGGAAATGAAAAGACAACACAGCTCTCGGAAAGGAACTTTGTCAGATAATTTTCGTACTGTCTAGGATAGATTTTATGAAGATGTGCTTGTGAGCTATATGCAGTTTAATGATATGAAAATACTTGCCCTAGGAACGTTAGATCCTACGACAACTACTTTATTCAACTGATGCTATTTTCGCGCACATGTCGCTACTGCGAAAACATACGAAAAATTTACTTTTAGTCGCGTTTTGAAGGTTACTGAAAGAGATCGACAAATAGAGCAGCGTACGGCACACCAAGAGGTGCAGACATCTAAGGACGTCAATCACGCCGCTGAAATCTTAGTAGGTCGGTGTACGGAAGCTTACCAAAGATGGAGGGGGAAATTAAATAGGAATCCTTAGAAGAAATACGACGATGTACTCGCAAACGCTATTGGCTGAAATTAGAGAATGGGTACTGAAGAACGACTGTGCGATAATTTAGTCGTCACTTTCATATATCTCTCGTGGGGGTCTTGATAATTACGCAAGAGAGATTACCGAGAGTACAGATCCTAAAGGCATAATTTCTTCGTTCAGCACGTGAGTGGTTCAAATGGTTCAAATGGCTCTGAGCACTTAACATCTGAGGTCATCAGTCGCCTAGAACTTAGAACTACTTAAACCCAACTAACCTAAGGACATCACACACATCCATGCCCGAGGCAGGATTCGGACCTGCGACGGTAGCAGTCGCGCGGTCCCGGACTGAAGCGCCTAGAACCGCTCGACTACCGCGGCCGGCCACGTGAGCGAAGAATGTTAGAAGTACTCTCTGCTAGACTTGTAGAGTATGTACGTAGTGTCACCTAAAATAACAACTGTAGCTTCCAAACTTCTCTTTAAATATACGCAAATCTTAATCTATGTAATAAACTTAGTAGCGTCACTTACGTGTGTGAAAATAATTTACACAGAAAGGAAGTAAGGTGGAACAGGGGCGGGACACAAGCTGGAATAATTCAAGGATGGAGAAGGAGATTCTTCAAATGAATCATCATGGTAATCGCCGTAATCATTTGAACATACCTCTGAACCTAGACAAGGTAGTATTTGATCCCGGCTTCTTGCGAATGCGAGGCAGGTGTTTTAGTCACTGCATCTCCTCAAACGGTACATGTTTCAGTAACAGTGATTATTGGAAAATTTGTTGTTTTAGGACACAGTGTTTTATTTCGTGTCTCAGTAAATCTCCAACTTAAACACAATGGATATGTGTTAAGAATATTCTAATACTTCAGGCATATGACTGAATAACCTTGTAACAGAAGAGCAGTTAATTGGTACGGAGGGCTTAAGATCGTATATTGTGGTAGTTCTGTTGTAAGTTTTCTTTCACATTTCGTTCCCATTTGATGCATATGATGTGAAATAATCTAGATGTACTCTATGTAACCAAAAGTGCCGCGCGGGATTAGCCGAGCGGTCTAGGGCGCTGCAGTCATGGACTGTGTGGCTGGTCCCGGCGGAGGTCCGAATCCTCCCTCGGGCATGGGTGTGTGTGTTTGTCCTTAGGATAATTTAGGTTAAGTAGTGTGTAAGCTTAGGGACTGACGACCTTTGCAGTTAATTCCCGTAAGATATCACACTCAGCCGGCCGAGGTGGCCGAGCGGTTCTAAGCGCTACAGTCTGGAACCGCGCGACCGCTACGGTCGCATGTTCGAATCCTGCCTGGATGTGTGTGACGTCCTTAGATTAGTTCGGTTTAAGTAGTTCTAAGTTCTCGGAGACTGATGACCTCAGAAGTTAAGCCCCACAGTGCTCAGAGCCATTTTGAACCAGCCATATCACACACATTTGAACATTTTTAATCAAAAGTATGTGGAAACATATTAGGGGGCATTAATACGGATTGTGTGCACCCCACATCTCTGTAACGGCTTGAATTGTGCTGCAGATGCTTTCAGTGACGTGTCTGAGTGTCTTTGGACGAATGGCAGCTCATTCTTCCTCAGTATCCACAACCAGAGAAGGTTGGCTCGTTGGACGCTGGGAGATGGAGCGTAGTCGTCGTTCTGAGATATCCCAAAAGCAAATATACACTCCTGGAAATTGAAATAAGAACACCGTGAATTCATTGTCCCAGGAAGAGGAAACTTTATTGACACATTCCTGGGGTCAGATACATCACATGATCACACTGACAGAACCACAGGCACATAGACACAGGCAACAGAGCATGCACAATGTCGGCACTAGTACAGTGTATATCCACATTTCGCAGCAATGCAGGCTGCTATTCTCCCATGGAGACGATCGTAGAGATGCTGGATGTAGTCCTGTGGAACGGCTTGCCATGCCATTTCCACCTGGCGCCTCAGTTGGACCAGCGTTCGTGCTGGACGTGCAGACCGCGTGAGACGACGCTTCATCCAGTCCCAAACATGCTCAATGGGGGACAGATCCGGAGATCTTGCTGGCCAGGGTAGTTGACTTACACCTTCTAGAGCACGTTGGGTGGCACGGGATACATGCGGACGTGCATTGTCCTATTGGAACAGCAAGTTCCCTTGCCGGTCTAGAAATGGTAGAACGATGGGTTCGATGACGGTTTGGATGTACCGTGCACTATTCAGTGTCCCCTCGACGATCACCAGTGGTGTACGGCCAGTGTAGGAGATCGCTCCCCACACCATGATGCCGGGTGTTGGCCTTGTGTGCCTCGGTCGTATGCAGTCCTGATTGTGGCGCTCACCTGCACGGCGCCAAACACGCATACGACCATCATTGGCACCAAGGCAGAAGCGACTCTCATCGCTGAAGACGACACGTCTCCATTCGTCCCTCCATTCACGCCTGTCGCGACACCACTGGAGGCGGGCTGCACGATGTTGGGGCGTGAACGGAAGACGGCCTAATGGTGTGCGGGACCGTAGCCCAGCTTCATAGAGTCGGTTGCGAATGGTCCTCGCCGATACCCCAGGAGCAACAGTGTCCCTAATTTGCTGGGAAGTGGCGGTGCGGTCCCCTACGGCACTGCGTAGGATCCTACGGTCTTGGCGTGCATCCGTGCGTCGCTGCGGTCCGGTCCCAGGTCGACGGGCACGTGCACCTTCCGCCGACCACTGGCGACAACATCGATGTACTGTGGAGACCTCACGCCCCACGTGTTGAGCAATTCGGCGGTACGTCCACCCGGCCTCCTGCATGCCCACTATACGCCTTCGCTCAAAGTCCGTCAACTGCACATACGGTTCACGTCCACGCTGTCGCGGCATGCTACCAGTGTTAAAGACTGCGATGGAGCTCCGTATGCCACGGCAAACTGGCTGACACTGACGGCGGCGGTGCACAAATGCTGCGCAACTAGCGCCATTCGACGGCCAACACTGCGGTTCCTGGTGTGTCCGCTGTGCCGTGCGTGTGATCATTGCTTGTACAGCCCTCTCGCAGTGTCCGGAGCAAGTATGGTGGGTCTGACACACCGGTGTCAATGTGTTCTTTTTTCCATTTCCAGGAGTGTATGTAACTCCCAGTCCAGAGTGCGGGACTTCGGCTGGTTGATTTCCAATAATAAAATACCAACAGCCGTTATTTCAGTTTTATCTGTTAGGCACCCAGTTTTGGCATTACGTTACGCCATCTTCAGACGTGGTAGGGTTTGTTCAATAAATGTAGCTCCATCCTACCGGAGTGCGGGACTTCGGCTGGTCAGTTTCCAACAATAAAATACCAACAGCCGTTTTTTTGGTTTTATTTGTTAGACTGACAGCTGTCCAAGGAGCGCACATGACCGTGGGAAGTAAAATCTTCACGGTACCAGTTGACAGTTATGCACTGGTTTCTAACACGAGGGTTACTCGATATATGCAGGCCTGAAGATGGCATAATGTAATGCCGAAACTGGTTGTGTAACAAATAAAACCAAAATAACGACTGCTGGAAATCGACAAGCCAATGTCATGGACCCAGGATATGGGATGGAGTTACATTTATTGAACATACTCTACATGACCTGAAGATGGCATAATGTAATGCCGAAACTGGTTGCCTGACTAATAAAACCAAAACAACGGCTGTTGGTATTTTATTATCGGTGTCCAAAAAGCGTTTCGTTGGCTGCAGTTCCGGACTAAGAGCGGTCCAGTCCATTCCATGAATGTCATTATCTACAAACCATGGTGGCACAGACGTTGCTTTATGAAACAGCACATTGTATTGCCAGTACAAACTATCATCCTCTCCGAATTGTTCCTCCACTGTACGCATTACACAAAGCTGTAAAACTTGCCCACAGCCTTACGCATTTAGCATTACCTAAGCACAATTAAGAGACCACACGCTAAACACGAAAAACAATCAATACCCTAACACCATCTCCTCCGTACTTCGCTGTTGGCCTTACACATAATGGCAGGTAACGTTCTCAGGAATTCTCCAAACCACAGAGTACAACCAGAGCCATCACTCCAAATCACTTATTTCCAGTCATCTATCCACCAGTAGCGTCGCTGTTTACATCGTCTTGAGAATCGTTTAGCAGTGACTGCAGAAAAATGTCGCTTATGAGGAGCTGCTCGACCGTTACATTCAGTTCTCCTTAACTCCCTACGCAAAGTGATTGTGCTAACTTGATAGCAGGCAGCACTTTGGATCTTACAAGTGGTTCCTCCCACTGATTACATGCGACCTTTTATAACCACCTTCCGAGATGCTCGACTGTCTCCGACATGCTTTGGCTATGGTTGTTCCTTCGTGCTTCCAGTTCTCAATCACATCACCAGCCGTCGATTTGGGAAGCTTTAACACGTTCCTGATGGATTTGTTACTCACGTGAGATCCAGTGACTAATCCACGTCCGAAGTCACTGAGGTTTCCCGACCGACCCACTCTCCTGTCACTGGTTCTCTACCTGACATCACTACACTCTCCGCTCCTTTTCTACTGGCCGGTCTCCCTCTCGTGACAACTAGTGATCAGTTTCGCATTGCACAGGCCGTCAGGATACTTTTGATACAATGGAGTGTAATACAAGGTGTCTTTCCGTATGTCAGCCTCCTTTCTGGGCGCAGTTTAAACGCATAATAATTTCATATTGAATAATTTTGAGGGTGCATTACAAATAAAAAAAAAAAAACACTAGCATGTTAGTGACCCAGGCCACAGAGGATAATAATGCAGATGCATACAAATTTCAAGGTGTTCGGATCTTTTTAGTTTTGTACTTCAATTGGAAAAATGGAATTCTTGTAGGATACTTCGTTGTCTGTCTATCTATCTGCCTGACCGTCCAACATTTCAAAACCCTTTTTCTCCGGAACGGTAGATGTCTCAAGTTAAAACTCATGTCACATATTAAGGTGTACGGTGTTTTGGTTATGTAAAAAAGTGAAGCTTCTACGTCAACCCCATAAATAGATACTGGCGTTTATGTCCCGTGTATGTCGCATAAATTTCCCGAATTCCAATCAAGATCAACTGCGAAGATGAGAAACATAGAATTAGATATGCTATGTGTTGCAAAGCAGTTTAAATCACTTACTAAAGTCAAGGCTTCCGGTCCAGATGGTATACCAGTCAGGTTCTTTTCAGAGTATGCAGATGCAATAGCTCCATATTCAGCAATTATATACAACCGCTCGTTCACAGAAAGTTTCGTACCTAAAGACTAGAAAGTTGCTCAAGTCACACCAATACCCAAAAAGGGAAGTAGGAGTAATCCGCTGAATTACAGGCCCATATCACTAACGTCGATTTTCAGTAGGGCTTTGGTACATATAGTGTATTCCAACATTATGAAGTGCCTCGAAGAAAACGATTTACTGACACATAGTCAGCACGGTTTCGGAAAATATCGTTCTTGCGAAAAACAACTAGCTCTTTATACTCACGAAGTAATGAGTGCTATCGACAGGGGATGTCAAATTGACTCCATGTTTTTAGATTTTCAGAAGGCTTTCGATACCGTTCCTCACAAGCGTCTTCTAACCAAACTGTGTGCCTATGGATTATCGCGGCAGTTGTGCGACTGGATTCGTGATTTCCTCTCAGAAAGGTCACAATTCGTAGTAATAGACGGAAAGTCATCGAGTAAGACAGGAGTAATATCCGGCGTTCCCCGAGGAAGTGTTATAGGACCTCTATTGTTCCTCATCTATATTAAGGCATAGGAGACAATCTGAGTAGCCCTCTTAGATTATTTGCAGATGATGCTGTCATTTAGCGTCTTGCAAAGTCATCAGATGACCAAAACGAATTGCAAAATGATCTAGATAAGATAGCTGTACGAAAAGTGGCATTTGACCCTGAATAAAGAAAAGTGTGAAGTTATTCACATGAGTACTAAATCTGAAGGTTGTAAATTCAACTACATACTTAGGGATTGCAATTACAAATAACCTAAATTAGAACGATCACATAGATAATGTTGAGGGCACTGCAAACCAAAGACTGCGATTCACTGGCAGAACTCTTAGAAGGTCCAACAGATCTACTAATGAGACTGCTTACACTACACTTGTTCGTCCTATTCTGGAGTATTGCTGTGAGGTGTGGGATCCATTTCAGGTGAGACTGACGGATGATATTGTAAAAGTTCAAAGAAGGGCTGCTCGTCTTGTATTAACGCGAAATAGGGGAGATAGTGCCACAGACATGATACTCGAATTGGAGTAGCAATCGTTAAAACAAAGGTGTTTTTCGTTGCTACGAGATCTTCTCATGAATTTTCAATAACTAGTTTTCTCCTCCGATTGCGAAAACATTCCGTTGGCACCCACCTGCATAGGGAGAAATGATCATCAGGATAAAATAAGAGAAATCAGGTCTCGCACAGAAAAAATTAAGTGCTCGTTTTTCCCGCCCGCCGTTCGAGAGTGAAACAGTAGAGAGACAGCTTGAATGTGGTTCATTGAACCCTCTGCCAGGCACTTAATTGTGAAAGCTTAGTAATCACGTAGATGTAGATGTAGATATTTTGATATTTGCTAACTCACTCATCAAAATACATTGGGCAGTTCCCCTTGACCCAGAATCAAGAAATTTGACAAGAACCAGGGTTTCACACTAGAATGAAAGAAAAAATCCGCAAATTGTTATTTTGTAACTGTATCACATGAACATTTCTTTTTCTCATTTGTTACCAGGCTGTCTGTCCATACGTCTGTAAACACAAGTGTTTCTCAGGATGGGGACGACGTTTCAACTTGAAATTTGTGTCACATATTAAGGTTCACGGTCCCTTAGTGATGTAAGAAAGTGAAGCTTCTTACTCAAACCAGTCAAATGATACGGACGTTTATATAACATTTTGATACCTGGAAACTCATTCATCAAAACCTACAGGGCTTTCCCGTTGACCCAGAATCACGAAGCTTGCTAAGACCGAGGTCCGTACTACAACCAGGAGAAAAAAATCCGAAAATTGTTAGTTTGTAATTATATGACACGAAAAAAATTTTTTGTAATTTGTTATCAGATCGTTTATTTTTCAGTCTGTCTTTTAGGGCCCCTATTTCTCAGACATGAAACTTATGTAAGACATTAAGGCCTGTAGCCCTTGGGCGATGCAGAAAACATATGACCATTTATGTCATATATTTTGATACACGCAAACTCACTCACTAAAACCGATAGTGTACTCTCCCTTCACATTTGTAATTTTTCCTCCTACCTATGTAATTATGTAGTTGTGTAGTTCTCAATTCGTTCGAGCAATCAATCATTCAAAATAGGAAACACAGTCATAACTCAGTCACTCAAAATGATTCAGAAATTTTACTTGTTAGAATGAAATCAGGCGATGATTCTTCTTCTCTGCAGGCTCGTGCTTTGCGGCAGTCTGCTAATCTGTACAAATAAAATGCCTCGTAATTTTTGGGAGCGTTGTATAATTAGTCGGGAAGTCTCAGATCAAGCGGATATTTGGCTTTGATGAAGTTTAACCTTTCGAAGAAGTAATGGAGTTCTTGGATTATTAAATGTAGGTTCGTATCCAGTCTTTCGGAAGTTCCCTTCTGATTAATAACTACGCAATATATCGATGAATATCATTAATTCTCAAGTGTCAAATAATGTAAATTGCTACACACCTTTTGTATGAAGGAGCAAAAAAAAAAATCGTACAATTTCGTATCAGTTATCTTTTGTCATAAATCTCAATATTCAGATTAGAATCCTTCAAGCAATGCTCAGGCTAATCGGCACGAAGACAATCTCCGAAGCTTTTTTCTAACAACAAGCAGACAGAGTACTACAAAGAATAATTATGCACTCATGGCATAGCTATTGTATGAAACTACTTTGCGCATGGATTCTGCGAGTATGAAGACAGAAAATTAGTAAACGTCATTCAAGGGTAGAATTGTATCAGAATAATTCATCGGATATAAAGAGATATTACAATGTCATATATTTTGATACATGCAAACTCACTCACTAAAACCGACAGTGTACTCTCCCTTCACATTGAATCGTGAAGGCTGCAAGAAGAAAGGTTTCCGGAAAGGTTTTAGGAAACAACGAGGGAATTGTTAATTTGTAATTACATCACACGAAAAGAATACTTGTCTTATTTGTTATCTGAATTCGAAGTTGAAATGAAAACATTCTCGAAAGTCTTCATATTCCTGGGACCAGAGTCGTGCCATTATCGATGTCGAGAACAGGCGAAAAACGTTGAGTCTGGATCGCGATTGGATGAACTGTCTGTATAAGTAATTAATATTGCACGTTACCATTAGTGCACCTGCCCAATTTTTAAGATTTTTCTTTTCATCTCTCATACACTCCTCCTACACACTCGCATCGTTCCTCCGGCGCCGCCCACTCTCCATTGGCGGGGAACTACTGTACATTCGCTTCTGCTACGGTGAACTCTGCCCACCTCTGCCACCGAGGCTGCCTCCGCCCCCGCATCCGCCTCCCCCTCCCCACGCACCTCGTTAGCGACGTGCACACGCACACACACACACACACACACACACACACACACACACACACCTACTAGCAGCCGGTAGGCAGCCAGACAGCCAGTTAGCTTAGCTCGCAGCCTTCCCGCGGGATCTCGCCGTACTGCGCCGGTTCAACTGCTTTCCCGCTGCTGCTACTGCTGCTACTCCTCAGCCGTGCCGTGTAATCACCGCGTGCGCCACCGCCCCGGAAGCTGATTTGCGATAATCTCCGCTTCTCCTGCTCCCGAGTCTCTTCGCCGTGGTACTTAGTTAGCACAGTCCCACGTTCGTGGTTACCTTCGAGAGGGCGTGAAGTGCGACACCTGTTAGCTGACTAAAAGGTAGAGGAATGGAGAGGGGGTCGCTTCGCTTTCATTTGAGTCACTTTGTAATGTCCCCACAGAAAATACCCTCTACCACGCACCAATTAATCATTTTCAATCAAACCATCCACATTCATTCACTTTGGAAAAGTTATCTGATCTGATTTTCTCGTAATATATGCGGCGACAGCTCGACGACGCCAAAGTATTTCCTAGTGCGTTTATTCTTTGAAATAACAGAGCTGCATATATGCATTCTCCATGGTTGTTAGAGGGGTAACTAGAGCAGCTTCTGGAGTATCTGTTGAGGGATTAACGTGTTTCTGAGAGATACATATTCCGCTTTTCTTCTCGCTAAAGCGAGCCAATTAACATTTGTGCCGCTAGCGGTTTGTTTGAGGAGAAAGAGACTGTAAAAGGAAAATAATTAAGGCGTGGAATCACCGGAGATCTGGATATGTAATGGAGATGGATTTAATACACAATTTCCTCCATAAATAAGATTTGTGACTTTTTTGTTCTGGAGTGAATGAACGAATGAGTTTTTTTTCTGAATCATTTGATGATCACGTTGGCCCTGTAATTAGTGGGGAAGTTTCAGCTGTGTCGAAGAGAGCCTGCAATCACTGAGCCTGTGTTAAATCGTCCAAAAAGGCTTTGTACACATCTGGAATTCGAAATCTTTCGTAAAAGGAACAAATTGTCCAAACGATTGATTCTCCCGTCTGACTGCAGTGTTTAACAGTAATAATAAATGTAAAGATCTCTTACAGGAAGCCAGCCGCTGATTACCAAGACGAAGGACTCCATCAAAGATCCTATTTGACTGATTTCACGTAATGAAATATTATATTAAAAACTGTACGAAGGAGAGAAAGAGAGGGAGCGAATGCAAATAGAGATAATACTAATAATCCTCCATTAGTCTAATTATTTTTCGCCTGTCTTATCACGGATCAGCCAAGAACGGGGAGGAAGGGCCTTACTTTACTGTATAGATTTATGTGTGATGGTGAAGGGATCTTAAAGGCAACAGATACACGTCTATACAGACAAGACATTACACAGAGATAGCGGCTAGCTGCATTCATCATCTATTCTTAGATAAAGAGACGGCAACTTATTATTCGAACATTTAAAAATGTTAAAACTTTTCTTGACGTTTATATCTGGTGTCATCTGTTTTGAGCTACGTAATACCTGCAGTGGTCATCTTTGCAGTTTTAATGGCGGAGAGCAGCAGCGAACACAAGGACATTCATTCAACTAATGATGCTACTTTCCTTTTAAGCTTACCCATTTAACGTTCATGTACTCCAAACACTGCGTAACGTGCACCCATTTAGCACCGCAGCGCACATTAGACAGCTCCGTCATACTGCACTGCTGTACCCTCGTCGTCCTTTTTTGTCTTCATAACGCACCCACAGAAATATGGAGCTGCTCATCTGCTAACAGCGATGCTTCCTGGACAACAGCACATTCAGAGTACTTGCAGCAGAGCTATCACAAAACATGACCATGTGTACCAGCTGCAGCGCCATCAACAAGATCATTACATGCTGTACCAGTAGCAGTGGCATTACCTTCATCTATAAATATAATAAAAACACCGTAACAATTAATGCCACCAAATTTGAGCCTCCACAGTAGGGTCGAGGTGTAAAGGTGAACTATAAGAATAAGTACCATGCGTCACTAAAGTTAAACATCTTTGTACGGCTGAAGGACATTGAAATCTGGTTTTGCAGGACAGAGGGGATCAGGTTGTGGAAAGAGGCTAAGATCAGTTACTGTTAGTTACACAAGAACACACAACTTTATTCCTCTTAAACCAATGCACAGTTTTCTCTTTAAAACAATAAGGATCTAGAGAAATGGCTGAAGGCCTTACTTAAGTAAAATTAAAATATCCTTAAATAATTCAGCCCGCATCTCGTGGTCGTGCGGTAGCGTTCTCGCTTCTCACGCCCGGGTTCCCGGGTTCGTTTCCCGGCGGGGTCAGGGATTTTCTCTGCCTCGTGATGACTGGGTGTTGTGTGCTGTCCTTAGGTTAGTTAGGTTTAAGTAGTTCTAAGTTCTAGGGGACTGATGACCATAGATGTTAAGTCCCGTAGTGCTCAGAGCCATTTGAGCCTTAAATAATTCCTTTTAAGGCACAAGAAGTTAGACAAGCGGCTGAGGACCTTACTTATAGAAAATTAAAATATCTTCTCGGCTAAAGGCCCAAATAATATTTCAGACCAGCAAAGGAAATTTTTAAAAGGCAAGCATTTACAAATTTCGGCTAAAAGCCATCTTAAGGAAAATTTAAATTAATTCCTAGGCTGAAAGTCCAATAATATTTGAACATAATAAAAGGGGACCTTTAAGGACAAGCATTTAAACAGTACAAGAGAAAACCATCTTAAGAAAACTTGAAATATCTTGACGGCTAAAGGCCCAAACAATTATTCAAAATGATTAAAGACAAACCTTATGATAAGCATTAACACAGTGTGGCTGAAGACCATTTTAAGATTTCAAGATAATTAAAGAGAAACCTTACAGACAGGAAGTTACACATTTTTGGCTGAAAGCCTCAGATTTAAAAACAAACGTCGCCGAAGGCCTAAATACAGAGAAAACAAGAATTTTAAATAAAACACGGCTGAAGGCCTAATCTTAAAACACTTCACATTAGGTTCGACTGAAGGCCATATACTGAACACAGAACAGACAAAATTAATAGACAGCTGAAGGCCTGGCACAAAACTTGCGACAAAAGAAAACCACAATCACAAACAACAGAACAGTGGTGCTCAGAAGTGTTCCAAGGGTCGGCCTGGGGAGGAAACTCTAACAACAGTTTAGATGAGACAGGCAGCCAAGTGTAACACTAAATAATCGGGTGGCAGATTGACCTAGGGGTGGCTGAAGAACCAACCAACAACCCAGTCAATTCCCTACCACTCGACCAACGGGACGGCAACGAAAAATATCAGTGAGGACAAAGATCGCAGCAGGACTGTGTTTTAATAATTGGCGTCTAAACACAGTCAAGGCACAATAACCACTCAAAGAAAAGGAAGGTCAACATCAAGGTGTCGAACTACACGCTGTGTTGGACAGCATCGTCATGGCGAGGAAAACACACTGCCAGAAAACTACACTAACGACCAGGGAAGGTAACTCGAACTCTAACGGCCACAAGGCAGACATACTGCTGGTGCACTTCACTAATAATCATTTCAAAAGTTAAACACCATATAACACTCCTTACTGCTACTGCTATACCATAACCTCGAAACTGGAGGCAGCTTGCAAAACAGAATTATTTTGTTAGAGTGATAATGGTATAAAGCAACAGAGCAGTGTTACCCTCTGAGAGGAATTTTGTTATGCTGACCGTGTTGTACTTAACGGGAATGGCTTATCGGAAATGAAAGTCAGAATTACGTAAATATTCGAACAGTAACAAACAAAATGTTGCCTATCTGCACTGTTCAACGGATAAAGAAAACGGTCGCCAGCCTAACTAGGCAAGAGAATGATTAACATTCTCGTTCAAGAAAATAGTAATTAGTAACTTTAATGGATAAAAACAATCTATACCTTGTCACACGGGAGTGCAGTGAACTCTGACACATACACATGTTTTCGGTAAGATTGAAACTAACAGTTAGAGCAGCAGAAACTATTTGCAAAATTATAAGAGATACCGAAACACACTATTACTTTCAGGGCTTAAAGAAATTATGGTTTTTATAATCAGTGGTCTTTCCGTTACTTGTTACCGAGCATTAACACAATAGACAAACTGTGGATCCTTTTATATTATTAATATGCACTTCTAATACACAAGAGAGACAAACACTTAGCAAACATGAGTATATAACGTTTCACAACTGCAGCTTTCCACTTTCACTACAGTGAGACACAAAATTAACATATATGTAAGATACTGACTCACCTTCTGCGATTTACAACAGGCAGTAATGTGATCATTTACTAAGCAAAACTTTATAAGCCTCAGTCTTAAGAACTTTTGATTTGAAGTTGGCAACAACACATTAATAAGCAGTTTTACTAGGAAAATTATTTTCAGCAAGCATCATTTACTTTAACTCACTCTTTTGCCACATTAACTTTAACTTTCTCTTTACTATGTTCAAGAGGCATTAATTAGAAAAGAAACACTGTTTTTAATGTCCTTTCAGTAGGGACACTCAGTAATCACTTTAGTTCAAACGGAGAGGAACCTGAGAGGTGTAATGATAAGGAAAAAAAATCAAAGTAGATACTTAAATTCAGATATAAATTACCTTATATTTGAGCACACTAACACATCCATTAAGCTGATCCTTCACTGTACATCATTGTAGTATTCCGATACAATGATTGCGCAATGTGGTGGCAACTGCATGTTGGTAGGTGGAATTGCAGGTAGAATTGCTGGACTCTGTCATTTCTTGGTGGCGAAGATAGATACAAATTCCAGAATTGTTCCAGCTATTTATCCATCCATCCGAGGCATCGTAAAATAGCAGAAAAAGCCTCTCTCGGAAGCAGCACAATATGCATCTTTTACATGGCAGTGCACAGTTTGGTAGCTAATCCCCGACTCGTAGCTTGTCCCCGACTCGTGGTTCGTCCCTGACTGACTATCAGTTCCACCTTTTCTACGTAGGCCAACCACAATTTGCGCGCGCTACACAGTTCCGTTCCCGAGGGGAACCACTGCACCATTTACATACAAACTCACTAAGAACCCTAAGTGAGGATCAGCAGTTTACATAGCAGCAACCAAAAACATTAAAGAAAATAGAACATTTGCACATATTGACATTTCTACAAAAAATTATTCACACAGAAATTACAATTATATATGGTAAGTTTTGTTCCCTCCAAATGGGACAAAGCACTTAAATGACAGATACACTACTTTGCATTGAACCAAACCATGACATCAAAGTTTGTACAAAGAAAGGAGTATACAATTTTACGTTATCGATTCAAACAAAACACATTTACAGAACCACAGCAATGTAACATTAAATGAAACAAAAGCAAAATAAATCAGTACAGTATTAGAGCTATGGTGTTACAACCATACAGGAAAACGCTGCAAAATTTTGCCGACTCCAGCACACCATCACCTTGCTGCTTGCGGGAACAGCCCATAAAGCAACAACCAGTAATCAACGAAGAGATGTCACAACAGTTGAGGTTTCATAACAGGTTAACTGATTACTCAACTCCAGTATGTAGGTTCGGTGGGCGACGAACTTTGCAGCTCTTGCAGCTAGTGCCACACAACTCCGACCGCGTGTGCACGCCGCCAGTGGCGCCAGCCTGACCTCACGCCGTGGAGACCTCTTCGCTGCTCCGTCGCAACCAGCTAGCTGCCCCCTGCACACCACGACACGGAAATATAGCGGCCACACCAAAGAAGGTGCAGCAGTACTAGTACCGATAAATGCTGCTGCTGCCACTGACGGAGGGAAGTGAGGAACTCGGTCAGGTAGTAACTGAGGGGGCAATAAGACGCCATTCGATGATGACAAAATGCCAAAAAAGGAAAATAGCATCAGCGCAAGCCGACCACAGATCAGACATCAATCTCGCTGCTCCAAGCCCTCCCTGAATCTTGAGGGTTGCGGGAAGGGGGGGGGGGGGGGGAGCAAAATCTTAGTTTAAATTTACAGTAGCAGTCTGCGAAAGTTGGATGAAGCGTAATGTTCGAAGCTGACCTGTAACGCAGCTCGGCCGCGATATTCCTCTGCCAAGCGTTTTAAATGCACGGCGGCATGCCTCGTTCCTCCAGACCCACGAGCTGGCGACGCCCTGTTCGAATTTTGGGTGTTGAATGAAGTGGAAAATTTTGAGATGAAAGAACGTCACGGTCTCTCTTGTCTTCCGATTGAAGAGACGCCTGCTATTAATGGTTCAAATGAGCACTATGGGACTTAACATCTGAGGTCATCAGTCCCCGAGAACTTAGAACTACTTAAACCTAACTAACCTAAGGACATCACACACATCCATGCCCGAGGCAGGATTCGAACCTGCGACCTTAGCAGTCGTGCGGTTCCGGACTGCAGTGCCTAGAACCGCGTAGCCATCGCGGTCGGCTGCTATTAATGGCAAACTCATCTTTGCGACTGGTCATTGCGTGCCCACCAAGTTTGCTCGCTCTCTGTACGCAGAATGCTGGCCGCGGTGGTCGTGCGGTTCTAGGCGCTGCAGTCCGGAACCGCGGGACTGCTACGGTTGCAGGTTCGAATCCTGCCTCGGGCATGGATGTGTGTGATGTCCTTAGGTTAGTTAGGTTTAATTAGTTCTAAGTTCTAGGGGACTAATGACCTAAGATGTTAAGTCCCATAGTGCTCAGAGCCATTTGAACCATTTGTACGCAGAGGCAAGATGGTTCAAATGGTTCAGATGGCTCTGAGCACTATGCGACTCAACTTCTGAGGTCATCAGTCTCCTACAACTTAGAACTACTTAAACCTAACTAACCTAAGGACATCACACACATCCATGCCCGAGGCAGGATTCGAACCTGCGACCGTAGCGGTCACGCGGTTCCAGACTGAAGCGCCTTTAACCGCACGGCCACAGCGGCCGGCGCGCAGAGGCAAGACATTTGGGATTTTGCTCTGAAGTTACCTGGGTACAGAAGAGACGAGTCGCAGCAGTGAGTTGCTATTCATAGCTATTACGTGCTGATTCTGTGCGCTTACGGCGATTTTGGACGGGACGTAATTCAATTTGGAGCTATGATTCTATATAACCATTAATCTCTATCGTTAGGAGCCGTACGGGATCCTCACAAGTGGTATTTCTGGCACTGTTTTGCTTAGATTCAGTTGGAACCCAACTTGTTCTTTAATCAGCCAAGATTCACTTCACGCGGCGCATACACAGGTAAATTCCATGATAGTTTCTGACGCGCCTCACAAGCCGGTTTTGACGATACAGTCGTTACTGGGAGATGAGGAACTTTGCATACGAGTTCTCTGTGAGTCTGAATCATTGTGTGTGAGCAATTGCTCGCATTTTACGTTTCTTAGCGAACTAGTCCTTGATGAATAATGGTGGTCATTCAGTTATTACAGATTGTCTGTAAGGAGCCATAGAGCTAGGGTTTTATATGTGTTCCATGCTAAATGCAGTTGAGGATGAGTCTCCGCCGGCCGCGGTGGCCGAGCGGTTCTAGGCGCTTCAGTCCGGACCCGCGCGACTGCTACGCTCGCAGGTTCGAATCCTGCCTCGGGCATGGATGTGTGTGACGTCCTTAGGTTAGTTAGGTTTAATTAGTTCTAAGTTCTAGGGAACTGATGACCTAAGATTTTGAGTCCCATAGTTCTCAGAGCCATTTGAACCATTTTGATTAGTCTCCATCTCTGTGAATGTTTTTTATGCAGATATTTAGTTCGTTAAGCTTCGCCACAATATGCATACCAGCATGCCTTTCCTTCTCTAATGTCACATAACCTGTAAGAGAGAATTTTTGTGAATATTTAGAGAAGTATCATCTTTGATTGGTCGATCTGAAGCTTAGTACTTCGAATTCCGTTGGGTGTTCATTCCTTGATATTGAAACTAGGGCTAAATTTTGACTTAACTTTTAAGAAACTTCAGACGACTTCGGACTCAGAAGAAGGCAGACAATATGAAACACTATGCTTGGACAATTGCAAGCTCAGTTCTACGAAAAGTCTTGGTACAGACGAAACCAAATTGCATTTGGCAGCGGCAAAGATACACTCCGTACGTCGGACAAGTCAACGACTTTACTATAAACATACATAAACAAACATTCTTACACCAGGCTTTCCTTTTGTCTTTAATTACTTCAAAAAGGCGACTACAATGCAAGACAGAAATAACAACACACATACAAACATTACGCAAAACACTTATGTAAATATTTGCACTTCAAAACGAGAATAAATACAGTAAACACTTTACGCAAAGCATGAAAAAATACGTAACTGGTGCAGTGTTCCACTTTTTATAAAACAAAAGAAAAACTTTTTCCGTTTACAGCTTCTGGGAAAGCATACAATAGAGTTAAAAAAACGCTAAGGAATATACAGGGTGTTTCAAAAATGACCGGTATATTTGAAACGGTAATAAAAACTAAACAAGCAGCGATAGAAATACACCGTTTGTTGCAATATGCTTGGTACAACAGTACATTTTCAGGCAGACAAACTTTCGAAATTACAGTAGTTACAATTGTCTACAACAGATGGCGCTGCGGTCTGGGAAACTCCACAGTACGATATTTTCCACATATCCACCATGCGTAGCAATAATATGGCGTAGTCTCTGAATGAAATTACCCGAAACCTTTGACAACGTGTCTGGCGGAATGGCTTCACATGCAGATGAGATGTACTGCTTCAGCTGTTCAATTGTTTCTGGATTCTGGCGGTACACCTGGTCTTTCAAGTGTCCCCACAGAAAGAAGTCACAGGGGTTCATGTCTGGCGAATAGGGAGGCCAATCCACGCCGCCTCCTGTATGTTTCGGATAGCCCAAAGCAATCACACGATCATCGAAATATTCATTCAGAAAATTAAAGACGTCGGCCGTGCGATGTGGCCGGGCACCATCTTGCATAAACCACGAGGTGTTCGCAGTGTCGTCAACGGCAGTTTGTACCGCCGCAAATTCACGAAGAATGTCCAGATAGCGTGATGCAGTAATCGTTTCGGATCTGAAAAATGGGCCAATGATTCCTTTGGAAGAAATGGCGGCCCAGACCAGTACTTTTTGAGGATGCAGGGACGATGGGACTGCAACATGGGGCTTTTCGGTTCCCCATATGCGCCAGTTCTGTTTATTGACGAAGCCGTCCAGGTAAAAATAAGCTTCGTCAGTAAACCAAATGCTGCCCACATGCATATCGCCGTCATCAACCCTGTGCACTATATCGTTAGCGAATGTCTCTCGTGCAGCAATGGTAGCGGCGCTGAGGGTTTGCCGCGTTTGAATATTGTATGGATAGAGGTGTAAACTCTGGCGCATGAGACGATACGTGGACGTTGGCGTCATGTGGACCGCAGCTGCAACACGGCGAACGGAAACCTGAGGCCGCTGTCGGATCACCTGCTGCACTAGCTGCGCGTTGCCCTCTGTGGTTGCTGTATGCGGTCGCCCTACCTTTCCAGCACGTTCATCCGTCACGTACCCAGTCCGTTGAAATTTTTCAAACAGATCCTTTATTGTATCGTTTTTCGGTCCTTTGGTTACATTAAACCTCCGTTGAAAACTTCGTCTTGTTGCAACAACACTGTGTTCTAGGCGGTGGAATTCCAACACCAGAAAAATCCTCTGTTCTAAGGAATAAACCATGTTGTCTACAGCACACGTGCATGTTGTGAACAGCACACGCCTACAGCAGAAAGACGACGTACAGAATGGCGCACCCACAGACTGCGTTGTCTTCTACATCTTTCACATCACTTGCAGCGCCATCTGTTGTTGAAAATTGTAACTACTGTAATTTCGAAAGTTTGTCCGCCTGAAAATGTACTGTTGTCACAAGCATATTGCAACAAACGGTGTCTTTCTATCGCTGCTCGTTTAGTTTTTATTGCCGTTTCAAATATACCGGTCATTTTTGAAACACCCTGTAATTGTATGAGAGGATCGCCGTTACATTTGACATTAGCAATTCAAAGCAATTACTTCTGTTCGGGTTAGGTGGGAAACTGACGTACCGAGTGTCAGTAAACCAACGAGAGAGACATGGATGTGATATATCTCTTACGCGTTTGATTCGAGCCTCGTCATCAACGATGCTGCTCACAGACGGAATTTGATAGTACAGACTGGGTAAAACGCTAACTGCACGTTTAGTTTCGCCGGCTAGATCTAATCTGTTCCACCGTGTGGCCGTCACACTTTATTCTTCAATAGTCGTATTAAACCGATGCTGTAACATAGGTGCTGCACTCTGATCACGTTTATTAGCATCAGAGTGACGCTACTGAGAAAAAGTTGGCGGTTTTCAGTCATGTTTTTAGAGCTAACACACCCTGGCCACGAGCGATCTACAGACAACAAAGATTTTCTTTCACCTGCTGCCTGAAGTGGTCGTCCATCATTTCGGTGTTCTCACATGTTGTTAACGTTGCTAAAAGGAAACCAGCCAGTGCTATTAAATTCACAAAATTTATCTGTTTCTCAGTCCTTACAGCTAACATTCTCTCCTTTTGTTTATTATAAACAGACGGATACCACATTTCTATAGCTGGGTTTTGTCGAAACTGGTGAAATTTCAGCTTCCGTTTCCGAACGCAGGTTGCTGCAATCTCTCGGAACAAATGTCTTTGCACAAAGCTGTAAGTGCAGCTTAACGACACAAACCACACTAATGCAACAATTGGAACCTAAATACATGGAAAAGTTTTTGTTTTATCTGACTATAGGTCCTTATGGATGTACTTGGTTTATCTATAAATCTGTAGTTAGCACTTTCATTCCCCACACTTTAACTATCCACAGCGAAATGTGAGTTGCGAACAACTTCAGTATGTACATGAAAATATCTGCTACTCAAATACTGTCATCAAATAATTAGTGGGGTTTAATATTGGTTTCAATACAATGCCGCTGAATTTTAAACTTGGACATCAGTATTAGTTAATGCTGTTCAAAGTTCATCATCTAAGAAAAACTGTCCCATTCAACATTGGTTTTCACTTACCATTAGAGACGATTCTTCAGTGATCAGTGCAAATTCTTATTTCACTTACAAACTAACAATTTCATTAACGTGTCATACATGGGACTTCATACATTAACAATAGGGTATTGTATATTTGCAATGGGAAGTTGGAAATGCAAAGAAGGTATTAAACAAGTTTTAAGCACAATTATATTTTAAAATATCTTTACCCACAAAATAAAGTTCTCATGACGAAAATGAAACTGGTTAATTATATTTTATATAGCCTTTACCCTGCAGCTTCAACCAGTTTTGTGTTCAATACATATTTTAAACATACCGCCAACTCCTCCCTATTTGTGTCCGTATCTTCCTCCCTCTGTCTCTCACCCCATCTATCTCCATCTGTCTCTCCTCTGCCCCTCTCTCTCTCTCTCTCTCTCTTGATCCCATCTTCCCCCTATTTTTGTCCTTTTCCTCCACCCCATTTCTCTGACCATATCTTCATCCCCTTGCACTAACCATATTCTCTTACCCTTCTCTTTTTCCATCTCTGCCTCCCCATTTCCATTTTCCACCAACCTCTACACCTTCCACCTGCCTCATACATCTGTTCCTCCCCTCTCTCTGTTTGTTTTCTCCTCCTCCTTCACTCTGTACATCTCTCGTTCATAAAGCGTAACGTGTCCACTGCCATGCTGATCAGTACGTGTGGCCCCTGCAATACACATAAGTAAAACAGGCCAGTGCAATTTCATCAACATGCCTGTCATTCAGGGCAGACTACACATCAGGGGCTTGAAACTCAATTATTTGCCTGTGATGTACAGGCAACCATACAAAGCAGGTCGAGAAAGTAGGCCGTTACTACTTAAACACAACATAATTGTCATGCAGCACAACCAACATGTTGCGGCCCAGAAACAATTTTTTATACTAGACATACAAAGCAAGCAGATTTGGCTGGCTGATAACATTGCCACCCAATATGTCCATTGTGCAGGACTCCTGTATGCTAGGAGCTGGAAAAATATATTTTTGCCAATACCTGCACTCCTAATGGAGCTAGGAGATTATAAACCTCACAGAGCTGATACCCTCTCTGTTCCAAATTGGCTGAAATCGATATGGAGGCTTGGGAGGAGATCCTGGACATACACACATACACTATACATACTGTTATATATGTATATAACAGTTTTTTAATTATACATGAATTTTATTTTATTGTAGCATACAATGATCAATTATTAATGTTCTTTTTTATAATAAAATTCTCTTTCATCTGGGTTGATGCTGTTTCCCATTTTTTCCATTCTCATACTAATCGTTTCATCATGACGACGCCTTACTGTGCACCAAGCACATCGAATCCCCATCACATCTGTGCCTTACATCTGAGAACATGAAATGGACCGCCTGCATCTTACTGTGTCATTCTGCTTCATAGATCGGAGACTAGCAGCACCCGGATTAGAAAATTATCGACCCACGCTTAGACTGCTGTTAACGTAAAAATAAAAATGGCTACGTTCTTAGTAATGCCATCATCTGAAAGCAGGGACTGTTGGTGAATAACGTCTGAATGTGCAGCTATGAATCACAAATCTGCACTACCCTGGTTGACCATCGTAGGCGAGTTTGGAGCGACCCAGGGAGAAGTCTAATACTTGCATCGCTTTAGAGAGCCACTGCGTTATTACCGATGGCGTCATGGTGTGGGGAACCATCGCTTGTGACTTCAGGTACCGACTGAGGGACAACGGTACGTCACGGACGTACTGCGTCCTCAAGTATTACATTCCATGCGACGGTATCGCGGTGCCATTTTTCAACAGGACAACGCACGTCTACACATAACACTACGTGATGCTGAGGTAACTCTGCGGCTTGAAAGATGCTCAGATCTATCCCCAATGCAACATGACTGGAACCAGCTGGGCCGTCATCTCTATCCCAGGACGGTATCTAGGATACCAAGAACCAGTTATGGTTACGATGGTTGTGGGCTAGCTTGCCTCAGGCGACAACAATCTTTCTGATTGAATCAGGGCATGCATCCAGGTCATAGGGTGTGGAACATCATGTTCTAAACGCCAAATTCTTTGCAAATTTGACTCGATATTGTAATCATTGAAATAACATCACATAGCCTCTCAACCTGTGAAGTTTGATTTCGTTTCCTCCTCCACTTCTAAAAAATGGTTCAAATGGCTCTGAGCACTATGGGACTCAACATCTTAGGTCATAAGTCCCCTAGAACTTAGAACTACTTAAATCTAACTAACCTAAGGACATCACACACACCCATGCCCGAGGCAGGATTCGAACCTGCGACCGTAGCAGTCCCGCGGTTCCGGACTGCAGCGCCAGAACCGCTAGACTTCTAAGTGCTTCATTTTTTTGTCAGGCAGAGTATTATATGATATGTCACAACGTTCACAATTAAATAAGCGATGAAGCCGATAACACAAATATACCGTAGTGTGTCTGGCTCCTTTCAGTACTTAGACTACTTACTCCAAAACACGTAATCATCCTCCTACACAGGGCTTGTTTAAGGTCGTGCGGGGCTGTAGCACAGTGAGAATTATGTATCTTTGTACATCTTAGCTACGTATTTTATATCTTTTTGAATTTATTATTTTTTTAAATTTAGAAGGAAGGTCAGCATTGGCCGTAGTTTTGACCATTTATTAACAGCAAAATCGACTTTCGATCACATAATGATCACCTTCAGTGCTGGAAGTTAAACATTTCACATAGCGATCAGTGAATAAGAAACAAAATACTACAAATACACCTGAATATAAACCAACTGTTGGTAAGAACATACCTTTAGCGTACAAATTAAAACTCGAAGGCACTGGTGTCTAGTTATTAGCAGTAACAGAAGCTATGAAACGATTACAATAACTGAAGGCGCTGTTTACATTCACCTATACAGTAGACCTCGGTGTGACAGGGTCTTGGAACGCCCTCTATGTGACATGTGTCACGTGAAGAATTAACATTACTTTATTTGGCAAGAGATTACCACAAAATACCAAATGTGCACTTCCAAATCATTAACTGAATATTTCAAATTTAAAATTGTACATTAAAAACGCATAGTAAAATCTTGCCATCGTACACTGTCGTGTTATTCTCAAAACAACTTAAAAAAAAAAACATGCAAGAATAAAAATCAACAGGTAAATTATAAGGTGTCAGATTACAGGACTAGTAAAAAGAAAAAATATACAATTAACATGAAATCAAATATAACAGAATTGTAACCGCCATCTGGCGTGCGAAGTCAGAGGTGCAAAGTTCTTAATTTACGTAGAAACCAAGAAGTCAAATACATAAATAGTGGTGATTGTGCAATGTGCCACGATGTAACAGGTCAAAAAGTTATGAAACACAATATTCTTTATAAAAAAAATTTTTCTGTGCAGACTAACAATTTTTTATCGTATTTAATGACATGATGATACACACATCTCATTCGTCCCTTTCGGACATGTTAACACATTATAACTGTTTCTGAGGCTTAATTACAAAAATCCATCGTAATTATGAAAAGCAGAATGATATAAAAGCACATTATGGATGCAGAGATCGCTTAGCGCACTCATCAGTAAGAACTACTGCTACAAATTGCAAAGAATTAGTAATTTGTACGCTAAAGGTATATTCTTACCAACAGTTGGTTTATACTCAGCTGCATTTGTGGTCTTTTGTTTCTTATTCACTGATCGATATGTGAAATGTTTAACCTCCAGCATTGAAGATGAGTATTATGTGATCGAAAATCGATTTTTCTGTTGATAAATCATCAAAATTATGGCCAATGCTGACCTTCCTTCTAATTTTGTGTATCATATGGTCGTTGTACACACAGCACTCTATGGAGCCACCAATGAATAATATTATTTTCCTTCCATGCAGTATGTGCCGATAGCCACTAATAAATGCTGAGCAGCTTGATATTTCAACCATTACTTAAGCAACATAGTCAACAATAATCGACACGCTTCACGTGATATTTGGCTCTTATTAACTCCGTAGATATGGTATGGAGAGAAAAGGCACCTCTGTTTACGTATAATGAATGTGTACGGCTATAATGTCTCTGGATACAACAACATTTCAGAATACATTTCATCGGACTATGACTCGCTTTCCTCGTTTTGTATCTTGTGCATTCAATTGGTAACCTCTTCTCGTAGTTGCAGTAAGTAAAGTTTCTAATTTTCCAGCGTATCAGATCAATTTATACACTGCCTGACTGAAAAATGGTGAAGCATGCAGAAGACATGGTCGAATATGGACGTAATTTCGTACATCAACCGGTATGCAACTGATCACAGTTGTAATTTTATGTGACAGCTAGAATGACCTTTCCTAAGCCAAAAAAGAGGAGCGAACAGTGTCATATGGTGATTGATCACTGTTTAGCGCACGACGACACCCCGTATTCTTGTCAGACATCGTTATCAGGACCTAAAAAGCTTGGAAGAGGCATCATTGTGGATCTCCAGTTGCCCAGTTGCTCGAGTTGTGCAGTATCCAGATTTTTGAGGCATTTGGATGTGACAGCGACCCAATGTTAGGCTGCAGGGGTGCATGAGGGCAATCATACCTGTTGCCAAGGCTCTGAGTGACCATTTCTGAATGCCAAAGGGTAGAATCGCCTTATAGTGTGCCAAAAATGTCGCAACTGCTTCACGTCTGCGCCTCCATTCTGCGTCGTCTCTCACCATTGGTCGGAGATCAGCGGCAACCACCCGGTGTGCAGACTTTTGCTGATCCTGCAACACAAACGGCTGAGTCTCGAGTGATCTCGTCATCTGGATGGACGCAATGTTGATGAATGGGGTAGCACTTTGGTCAAATATGAATAGCAGCTCTGCACTATCCTGGATGATCACTGTTGACGAGTATGGCGGGGAGGGGTCCCATAATTCCAATGTTTCGGAAGGACACAGCGGTGGGGTGGCAAGCCATAGGGTACGACTGCCTGAGGAAACTCTGATGGCATTATGGTATGCTGTGAGCATGCAACAGTAATGCAGTGCCATTTTTCAGAAAAACAACGCTTGTCCACAAATGGTACATGTGTAGATGGGGAGATTTCCCATACTCCCAATGTTTTGGAGAGACGCAGTGCTGATAATTGTGGCATCATGGGGTTGGGAAGCCATGGGGCACTTCAGTTAAGGGCTGGTAATGCCTGAGGGAACTCTGATGGCATCATGGTATGCTGTGAGCTTGCAACAGTAATGCAGTGCCATTTTTCAGCAAAACAACGCTTGTTCGCAAATGTTACATGTGTACATGTCCCCATGAACGGTTTGCGTGATGTTGGGTACTCGAGCAGCCAGCAAGATCGACAGATACGTTCCCGATAGAATATTTGTGGAACAGATTCAGGTGTCAACTCCGTCCCAGTGTCAGAACGTCTTCAAGACATCCATCCCAACCGAACCAGAGCATACATCCAGATCAGAGAGTACCAACATAATACTTTTGAGTCGGCTCATACTGCAAAGTTCTGTGTAAATATGACTAGATGCGGTAATCATATACCCTCTCAACCCGTGGAGTTGCATATTGTTTCGTATAGCCTCTCACCTCATTTTGGAAACCAACACCCACAAGAATTGATGGAGCAGCCGTGACAACTGTATCCTAATAAATGTGTAGAAACGTTAGTGCTAAGTGTTTCTAACCGCAGATCACGGATTATGTCATAATGCATGTTTTGCGACTTGACGTTATCGTGCTGTTATGAGCTTCAGCTATATCTGATTTGTGTAAGATGTTTACGTCAAAAGGAAACTGGTTTCCATTTTTCTTCATATTAGATTCAAGATGGCTCCATGTCTAATAGTACGAGCACCAGGCGTAAAAGTATGAAACCGGAATTTCGTTGCAATAATTACATGTCTGCTGTCTGAAACTGATAATTACTATTTTATTCAAAATAATCTCCGTTCCTATTTATACATTTCTCCTACCTCTCCGGCAGGCTATGAATGTAACGCCAAGAAAACAGTTATTCTTTTGAAGTGAACGAGTTAGCGAGCCATTCTACATCTACTACATCTACATACATACTCCGCAATCCACCATACAGTGCGTGGCGGAGGGTACCTCGTACCACAACTAGCATCTTCTCTCCCTGTTCCACTCCCAAACAGAACGAGGGAAAAATGTTTGCCTATATGCCTCTCTACGAGCCCTAATCTCTCTTATCTTATCTTTGTGGTCTTTCCGCGAAATCTAACTTGGCGGCAGTAAAAATTGTACTGCAGGAAGCCTCAAATACTGGTCCTCTACATTTCCTCAGTAGCGATTCACGAAAAGAATGCCTCCTTTCCTCTAGAGACTACCACCCGAGTTCCTGAAGCATTTCCGTAACACTCGCGTGATGATCGAACCTACCAGTAACAAATCTAGCAGCCCGCCTCTGAATTGCTTCTATGTCCTCCCTCAATCCGACCTGATAGGGATCCGAAACGCTCGATCTCTACTCAAGAATAGGTCGTATTAGTGTTTTATAAGCGGTCTCCTTCACAGATGAACCACATCTTCCTAAAATTCTACCAAAGAACCGAAGACGACTATCCGCCTTCCCCACAATTGCCATTACATGCTTGTCCCACTTCATATCGCTCTGCAATATTACGCCCAAATATTTAATCGACGTGACTGTGTCAAGCGCTACACTACTAATGGAGTATTCAAACATTACGGGATTCTTTTTCCTGCAGTATTCATCTGGATTAATTTACATTTATTTATATTTAGAGTTAGCTGCCATTCATTACACCAGTCACAAATCCTGTCCAATTCATCTTGTATCCTCCTACAGTCACTCAACGACGACACCTTCCCGTACACCACAGCATCATCAGCAAACAGAAGCAAATTGCTATCCACCCTATCCAAAAAATCATTTATGTAGACAGAAAACAACAGCGGACCTATCACACTTCCCTGGGGCACTCCAGATCATACCCTCACCTCCGATGAACACTCACCATCGAGGACATTTTCATACGAATTGAAGCGTTGTTCAGCCAGAGCGTGTGATGCAAATAGATGATCATCGGACGGATCCAAGTCCGGACAATAAGCCGCATGTCCTAGTATTTCCCACCTGAACACGTCGACCGTTTCCCTGACCCGTTTTGCTGTGTGTGATGGGGCGTTATAGTGGGGCAATGTGACTTTTTGTTGCCTTTTTCCATATTCCAGTCGTTTTTCACGTAATGCACGACTTAAATCAATCATTTGCTATTGTTAGCGATCAATGTTAACGGTTTCACCAGGTTTTAGCAGCTCATAATAAATATCATCCTTCCGACCCCTCCAAACACATAGCATTGGTTTCTTTCCAAAGCGATTTGGTCTTGCAGTGCACGTCAGTAGTTTGTCTGGATTCCTCCATGATTTAAGACGCTTGGGATCCATTTTTCATCACCTGTCACTATTCGATGGAGAAACTATTTTGTTTTGTATGTGACGAACATCACTGTAGAAGTGGTCTTTCGATTTGCTTGCTGTCTTTCATTCAGTTCATGCGGAAGCCATTTTCCCACTTTCTGCAGCTTTCCCATAACTTTCAACTGAAGAGAAACGGTTTTCTGCATCACATTCAATTATTCCGCGAGTGCCTCTTGAGTCTGAATATCATCTTAATAGACAAAGGCCTGCAGTTCGTTGTCTTCTACATCTACATCTACATCTATACTCCGCGAGCCACCTTACGGTGTGTGGCGGAGGGTACTTATTGTACCACTATCTGATCCCCCCTTCCCTGTTCCATTCACGAATTGTGCGTGGGAAGAACGACTGCTTGTAAGTCTCCGTATTTGCTCTAATTTCTCGGATCTTTTCGTTGTGATCATTACGCGAGATATATGTGGGCGGTAGTAATATGTTGCCCATCTCTTCCCGGAATGTGCTCTCTCGTAATTTCGATAATAAACCTCTCCGTATTGCGTAACGCCTTTCTTGAAGTGTCCGCCACTGGAGCTTGTTCAGCATCTCCGTAACGCTCTCGCGCTGACTAAATGTCCCCATGACGAATCGCGCTGCTTTTCGCTGGATCATGTCTATCTCTTCTATTAATCCAACCTGGTAAGGGTCCCATACTGATGAGCAATACTCAAGAATCGGACGAACAAGCGTTTTGTAAGCTACTTCTTTCGTCGATGAGTCACATTTTCTTAGAATTCTTCCTATGAATCTCAACCTGGCGCCTGCTTTTCCCACTATTTGTTTTATGTGATCATTCCACTTCAGATCGCTCCGGATAGTAACTCCTAAGTATTTTACGGTCGTTACCGCTTCCAATGATTTACCACCTATGGCATAATCGTACTGGAATGGATTTCTGCCCCTATGTATGCGCATTATATTACATTTATCTTCGAACTTTTTCGGTCGTTTGATGCGCTCATCGATTCTCACGTCAAAACCACCAGTTTAGAATTTTTTGAACCACTCGAAACATTGTTTTCCCAAGAGCATATTTGCCGAAAGCTTCGACAAGCATTCGATACGATTCTGCATCAGTTTTCTTCCAGTGATACAGAAAACCAATTCTATCCGCAAATCGTAGTTCGTAGGCACAAAACTCGACATGTTAACGGGTTTGAAACAGATACCGACGTATGGAACTTGGATTACTGTGTGACATTCGTCGTCAGCCGTTACAGGAAGCAGATGGCGCTGGAGACGCGGTCCCATGGACCTTACACTGATGGCTAGCACCTTCTATACGGAAATCCCGGTTTCATAGTTCTACGCCTGGTAATTTTGACTCTAAACGTTTCGGAAATCCTGTAGATCTATGAAAGGTATTCTTAGTGACGATACTTGACCAGTAAGGGGACGAACCAGTAGCTCACAACTTCTGAACACGAAAATACATACTAACGTCTTCGCTTGGATCCTATTTCTGACTTTGTAATGGACTGAAGACTTGTACCTCTTTTGATACGTATGCATCGGTAGGCAGTAGATAATAAACGCGGCAACTTGGCAACTTCCCCTTCAAGAGCAGCAGCTAAATTCCCTAATTAAGTATTATCAACCTTCCTCCTTATTTTTCCATAATCACCGATATAAACGTTTCTCCACTGTGCCGCTATGTAGATAAACCGCATTTCTGCAATGAAGAGAGGCCTTTCTTCATTTTTTAAAGATGCTTCAGAAACGTGAAATGTTTTCTTGACGTTTGGGTTCAAAATAATAACGAGGCAGTCTGAAACCTCTAATGATTCCATTCCCAAGAGTTGAAATCACCAATAAGCAAGAAATGGGATTAACGGTTGTTCAAGAGAGCATTACGGCAACTCGAGATTCTTCGTAGGAATATACGTCTGCAGTGGATAAACATTGCGTAAATTATCTCTGAAAACTTTCCAAGTTGCATCTTTAATGCAAGTTAAAAGGGTATGTTAAAGTATGCAAGAGCAGAGCGCTGTTCTGCGAACACTGTCTGCAATAAACAAAATCAAGCCTTCCGTTATACCTCAAGACACATCTACCTGCGGATGTATTGTAGTACGTTTCCTCAACTTTCTATGACTTCTCTAGAGCAATATGGATTGCATTCTTTCTGGAAGAAAACTTTTTGCTGTGATAATTTAGCTCATTCTTCTTTATATATTGTACCAGCATTAATATTGCGCCCAAGTGTAGAGACAGCCCTTTGCCTTTCTGACAGAGAGGTATCTTGCATTCGAATTTGCTCTGCCAGTTTCATCTTATTCACATCAAACAATGTGTTGCGTTATATGCCGCGGTTTCATATCCCTCACTTCCCCTTTGTTTCTCTTGAGGCGGAATGAAACCGGGTGCGGCGGGTGTACTTCCCAAGCCTCCGAGCGAAAATTGAACGTCTGGAGGAATTTAATGTATCGTTAAGTAGTGATGTTATAACCGTCCATTTCTTAATACAGACTAGCCAAATATCAACATACAGCACACGCATTCAGCCGTAGCTCGATGAATGTGGCTATTAATAAAAAATTCCGGTTTTGATGTGCTGTTGAAATATTTTAGGAGGAATATGCTGGTGACTGATAAATTAATTAATACGAGCAACTTACATGAATTATAACAGGTTTAACAGAAAATTTAATATATCCCTTGTGGATCGTGAACTGAAACTGTGATTTAAATTAGCGATTTGTGTAGGTACGGTATGTAGCCTGTCGATTTGGGAATTTAATACCACTTACTGGACAATTAAATTATTTTTGAGCCACTGCAGACAAATCATCAGATGAAATGAGATGTCGTACGGCGAGGATCTACCGGCGGGTAGACCTGAATGCCTGATTCAAGTCTTTTGAGGTGAATTGTGCGTCGACGAGGATGACGACACAAACACCCAGTCCCTGAGCGGTGAAAATCTCCAAACCGGCAAGGAATCGAACCCGGACCCCCCGGCATGACAAGGCGGCTCGATGTCCACTCAGCTACGGTGGCGGACGAAAACATTACAGGAACTTTTTTTATGGACCATGTGCAGATGAAAGCTCGGATTGTGATGCTGGCTACAGTTGCGGAAATTTAGTCACAAGTTAACGAAATGGGTACGAAACGAAGAGATTGTTGTCTTTTAAGACGGTATGTATGAGGAACACACACACACACACACACACACACACACACACACACACACACACATATATATATATATATACATTTATTTCGATGCTCTTTGTCTTCAGTACACTGAATGTAAACACAAGGACTATGGGTATGCTAGGTATTGCACTATGCTATACCATGATCTTAGATATGAGGATAGTAAAATACAAAATAAAATATTTCCAAGCATAGATAATGGATATAAGTGAACATTTCTGTGTTCTATTGAATCCATTTTCTATGTTTATAACTGTTTCATTCTGCATTTAATACATTTTACATGGAAACTTTCCACGTTCATTTGTATCTTCCATGTACGTTACTGTAACTCTTTCATTCATTTAACAACTATTTAACTCTGTTAGTTTACCTTTACCGTTTTGCATGTTTAGAATAACATAATCTTGTTTCATGTACACACTTACAGCTCTTCATGTTGATCTATTTAAGCTACATAACTGGTAACTCACTCTTTCATTTATGAAGTAAATATTTCACTCTGTTTATCTGCAACTGTTTTTATCAATATAATGTGTATACGCCTAACGTTCGAATTCTCCTATAGCTTATGTTGACTTTCGTCTATTATCTATGCCACTGAATATTTTATTTTGAAACTTGGTACATCTCACATCAAAGATCACTATTTATCAAAATGTGATATCTAGTATCTTCATACTCTTTGTGTTTACAGTCAGTGTTTTTTTTCTGCAATACCAAGTGCATTTGAACACTAATGTGCACACACACACACACACACACACACACACACACACACATATATATATATATATATATATATATATGTGTGTGTGTGTGTGTGTGTGTGTGTGTGTGTGTGTGTGTGTGCGCGCGCGTGTGTGCATGTGTGTGTGTGTGTGTGTGTCTGTGTGTGTGTCTGTGTGTGTGTGTGTGTGTGTGTGTGTGTGTGTGTGTGTGTTCGTGTGTCTGAGAACACCAGTTCGCTACTAATGGAGGAGATGGCCAACACACTGAAGGAACGCACCTCTGTGCCTTCCAAATTATACAACATACCCAATTCCCAAAAAGGTATGCATAAATTGGACTGAGAATGAAACTCATAATGCATGCATTTAGCAGATACTACAAAACAGTTGATTTTCAACCCAGTCTTGAGATATTTTGTGAGAAAACATGAGTAATGGGACAAAGCCTGTTCTGGTGCACTTTTGATATCGAACTGATATGCTAACTGATTAAACTGATCACTTAAAGAACATCTCCAATAACCATCTCCTTAACCTACCTTTCAGCTAAATGGTTTCTGACTCTCTAGGGGTTGGTTTATAACCTCCTGGGGATAATCCACCCTTCTGATAAACCCCCCAAATTCTCGCCTTCCTGCTCCCATCCTCCACCTCTGTGGGAAGAGGGATACTTTCTTGTTACACCTCCCCAGTTCAGTTCTGTGCCTCTTTTCCCCCTCTTGATATAAAATTCCAGCCCTCGCCACCTCTCCCCCCCCTTCCTCACTCAATACTTCAATCTGGAAATAGGTGGGAAAATATACAATCTTTGCTGAGCTGCTGCAGAGGAAGGATCTCACAACATGAAATGGGTGGTAAATTTGAACAATATGTAGTTTATTTATTTAAACTTTAAATATATCAACTAATTAAACTTGTGTGAAGTGATGGGCTGTGGTCCCATTTATTTGCGGGGGGGGGGGGGGGGAATGCCCCACCCTTATGATGTCAGTGTTGTAATGTCAAAAATGGTGGGAAATAGCATATTTGCGATAGCCTATCAAATTATTTGTGTAACTATTTACAGCAGACAGGGTAGGAAAAAAGCCCCTGGAAGGTGTAAGTAAATATATCACTTAAAATACTCACCACAACCTTATGATGATTCTTCTTCATAATAGAACATATTTTCCATGTTTGAAAATCACAAGCATATATTTTGCAAATCAGGTGCCGTGCGTGTGATCATTGCTTGTACAGCCCTCTCGCAGTGTCCGGAGCAAGTATGGTGGGTCTGACACACCGGTGTCAACGTGTTCTTTTTTCCATTTCCAGGAGTGTATATGGACAACAACAATGCTATTTTGGACTGGGTAAAGTGGATTTCTTAAACTGGGAGTGGAATGCAGTTAGTACTATACGTCCAAGATGTGCCCTCTTGTCTTCTAATGTGGAGCATTCAGCAGCACGGGCAGTCACTGAAGCTTAGCCAACCAGAAGTTGTGGCTTAGCCTGTGCCAACCAGTTAGTTACAAAGGAGGACTGTGGCTAGTCAGGTCTTGTCCACAACCATGGGGGCAGGGCCCACCAGGAGCGCTCGCAGTGGCTTCTGGGTGGCTGAATATCCGACTAACTAGTATGCTGGTTGGGCGGCGACAGGAAGAGACACGTGTGTTGCGTGTATTCTCCGATTTTTACGTGGAAATTTGATAAAATTGAGTATAGTGAGAGTTCGTACTGGACAATCAATCTCCCCCATATAAATTGATCAGTTCACGGCCGAGTGGTCACGGTGATAGTCTCTCCAGCTTCTGAGCACTGACATGGCCAGCACTTGGATACTGGGAGACGTGCAAACACCTGCTAGAATGGTCAACATGGGCGCACGTCTCTACTCCTGTACTGGCTGGTGCGGCCACAGTTCGTGACACTCCTGCTGCAGACGGATGATGGACGCTTGGCGATCGAGGGGGTTGTCTTTTTTCAAAAATGGTTCAAATGGCTCTGAGCAATATGGGACTTAATTGCTCAGGTTATCAGTCCCCTAGAACTTAGAACTACTTAAACCTAACTAATCTAAGGACATCACACACATCCATGCCTGAAGCAGCATTCGAACCTGCGACCGTAGCGGTTCCAGACTGAAGCGCCTAGAACCGCTCGGCCACCCCGGCCGGCTGTCTTTTTTCACCAGATATGTTGACTGTAAACCTTCTGTTAGAGGAAGGTGCTCGTGTTCTCAAATGTCACTTCATACAAGACCTCGGATATATTGAGCGCTATGGTATATTTGTAGAGGATTTTAATTCCTCGATTGGTAAAACATATACATGTGTTTCTCAAATATTGGAGGTGTGTTTTATTACAAAGAACAATCATCATAAGATAGTGGTGAATGTTTCAAGTGATCTATTTGTTGACATTCTCCAGAGCTATTTTCTCTACCCTGTCTACTGTAAAACGTTAAACAATTAATTTGATAAGGTACTGTAAATGAAATATTTCCCACCATTTTTGCATCACAATTGTAACATCTATGACTAGACTATTTCTTCCGCCCAAATAAAGAGAACCACAGCCCAACATTTCTCCACAATTGAATTAATTATTTTGATTAATTTTCAGATGAATCTAGGGGTAGCGTGTTTGATTAGTGATCAAAAGATTCTCAGTCCCCAGATCAAAACCCGCTACTGTTAAATTTTGATTAATAATCAGCACTAGGGGCAAGGCCTTCCAGCATAAGAAGTCACCCTCATTCTGCCAATGGTCTTGTCGAAGAGGACGGAGGAACATACAGAGGTTCAGGGCACTCTATTGCCCTTGGGGTGGAAAACTTTCCCTAAAGGCGGAAGAATCAGCAATGATCAATGGCGTGGGGATGCAGAAGGCAATGGAAACTACTGAAATAAAGACACAAAACGTGCATCCAGCTGACATGTGGCCTGTAATTGATAAAAAAGGTGTAATAATGATGTTTCCAAAAGATTCCGGATAGTACCCCATTCGGATCTCCAGGAGGGGTCTGCCAAGAGGGAGGCGACCACTAGAAAAAGATTGAATAACCAATGAAAGGATAACGCTCTATGAGTCGAAGCATGGAATGTCAAAAACTTGAAAGTGGTAGGAAAGCTAGAAGATCTGAAAAGTGAAATGCAGACGCTCAGTCTGGGTATAGTGTGGGTCTGTGAAGTGAAATGGAAAGAACACCAGGATTTCTGGTCAGATGAGTATAGGGTAACGCCAGCAGCTGCAGAAAATGGTATAATTGTAGTGGGATTCGTTATGAACAGTAAGGTGTGGAAGAGAGTGTGTTACTGTAAACAGTTCAGTGATACGGTTGCTCTTATCAGAATCGACAGCAAACGAACATGGCCAAAGAAAGTTGAGATATATATGCCAACCTCGCAGCCTGAAGATGAAGAAGTAGAGGAAGTGTATGAGGGTACTGAAAGGGTACACAGTAAGTAAAGGGAGATGAAAATTGAGTAGTCATGGTGGAATGGAATGCAGTTGTAGGTAAAGGAGTAGAAGAAAAGGTTATAGGAGAATACTGGCTTGGGAAAAGAAATGAAAGAGGAGAAAGAATAATTTAGTTCTGTAATAAATTTGGGCTAGTAATAGCGAGTACTCTGTTCAAGAATCACAAGAGGAGGAGGTATACTTGGAAAAGGCCGGGTGATACGGGAAGATTTGACTTAGTTTACATCGTGATCAGACGGAGACTCCAAAATCAGATACTGAATTGTAAGATACTGAATACCCAGGAGCAGATACAGACTCAGATATCAATGTTGGGGTGATGTAGAGTGGGCTGAATTTTAAGAGATTAGTCAGCAATAATCAATAAAGAAAGGGGATACAGAAGTACTGAGGAATGACAAGCTACACTTGTACCTCTCTAAGGCTATAGATATAACAGTAAGGTATAGCTCAGTAGACAGTTCAGTTGAAGAGGAATGGACTTCTAAAAAGGGCATCGAAGAAGAATTGCAGGATCTACTGAATGTAATGAACATTCCAATGAATACAGAATGTGGAATGAGAGTAAATTGTAGAAAGGCGAAAGTAATGAGAAGTAACAGTAACGAGAACAGTGAGAAAATTAACATCAGGATTGATGGTCACAAAGTAGATGAAGTTAAGAAATTCTACTACCTAGGCAGCAAAGTAACTAATAATGGACAGAGCATGGAGGAAATCAAAAGCAGACCAACACTGGCATAAAGGCAGTTTCTGGATAAGAGAAGTCTACTAGTATCAAACATAGACCTTAATTTGAGGAAGAAATTTATGAGAGTGTACTCTTGGAGCACAGCAGTCATGGTATTGAAACATGGACTGTGGAAAAACCGGAACAGTAGAGAATCGAAGTATTTCAGAAGTGGTGCTACAGACGAATGTTGAAGATTAGATGGACTGACAAGGTAAGGAATGAGGAGGTTCTGTGCATCATCGGAGAGGAAAACAATACTTGGAAAACACTGACAGGGCGACACCTGCCACACCTTGGCAGACGTGACGCCAGCAGCTGTCGTCCAGCGGTATGTTCGCCCTGAAGATGACTCCTGCGATGGGCTGAAACCGGTCGGCACTAAATAAATTTAAAAATCGCGATCAAGACTGTTTTCGTAATACTAAGTGGATAGGAGATCTGTTAAGACACTGGGGATACGACTTCCATGGTACTAGAGGGAGCTGTAGAGGGTAAAAACTGTAGAGGAAGGCAGAGACTGGGATACATCCAGCAAGTAATTGAGGACATAGATCGCAAGTGCTACTCTGAAATGAAGACGTTGGCACAGGAGAGGAATTCATGGCAGGCCGCATCAAACCATACAGGCGACTGATGCCTAAAAAAAAAAAACGATTTTATATATTGCTTGAATATACCAACCATTCCCCACTGTAAGATCCTTCGTCCATCTCAGCACAGATTGATGGTAGATGGGATGGGGGAAGTGAGGGCGAGGATGGGAGGGTGGGAGGTCCCCCATGAGGATGAAAATTGGCTCAGAAGTGGGGAAGGGTGACAGAAAAAGTTTTCTTAGATGTGTTGTGGAGGACGGGCAGAGAGAGTGTTTGGGGTTTCTCAGAAGGATGGACTATTTCCAGGGGGTCATAAATCAACCCCTAGGAGTCATAAATCACTTAGCACAACGATAGTCCAGGAGGTGGGGGAGAGGTGGTTTAACTGATCAGTTTAATTAACTAGCATATCATTTCGGTATCGAAAGTGCGTCATAGCTGTATCCCACTACTATTGTGGACACTGTATCTGTAATTCGGCAGGTTTTTTTAAAAATGGACACACCATGAAAGAGTGATTGGAATCGGTCGGACATAGAGAGACATGATGTATATATAAAGACGAAGAAACGATTTCAGTTTCAGAAGAATGGGATGATTCATTCAAAAGAAAGAGGTTCACAAATTGAGCACATCAGTGACACGTTGCTACACCTCTGGCCCTTATGTATGCAGTTATTCAGCTTCGTATTGAATAACAGATTTGTGGGATGTCCTCCTAAGGAATATCGTGCCAAAGTTTGTTCGAATGGCGAGTTAGGTCGTCAAAATCCAGAGCTGGTTTTAGGGCTCTGCCCATAGCGCTCCGGAAGTTCTCATTTGAGAAGAGATCTGGTTACTTCTCTGGCTGAGGCATAGCTTTTCAAGCATGGAGAGAAGCAGTAGAAACTCTCGCCATATGTAGGTGGGTGTCATCTTGCTGAAATGTAACTCCAAGATGAGTTGTCATAAAGGGCAGCAAAACGGGGCCTAGAATATTGTGGATGTACCGAGTGCAGCGGTTGACAACTAAAACGGTCCTATTATGAAAAGAAAGGGCACACTACACCACCACTGTCCAGGGCTTCTTCTGACACCTGTTCGCTGGTTGTCGGGATTCATCATTCAGTAAGTTCCAGTCCAGTCACTAAGATTCCATGCCAAAAGACTTGTCAGTAGCTGCCCTAAACTGTCGTCCGCCAGTCAACCAGGAGTTATGGTATGGAGTGCCATTTCTCTTGAGAGCACGACCCCTTCGTGTGTCGTCCGCTGCACCATTACAGCACAGCGACACGTCCATGATGTTCTACGTCCCATTTTGTTGCTCTTGACGGCAAGCCATCGTGGCCTCAAAATTCAGCAAGATAACGCTCGCCCGCACATGGCAAAAGTTTCTGCTGCTTGTACTTGTGCTTGCCAAACCATGCCCTGACCAACAATGTCGCCGGATTTCTGCCTAATTCAGAACGTTTTTCTCATATTGTACTCATTTGTTTGTATGTACATCATATCTCCTGATTTCCGCACCATTCTCATCGTTCTTCGTGTTGCGTCGCTCTTTTTTTGTTACGTTTTATCCTTGAACGTACCTTACAGTTAGAACCTCTGACTTATGTTTATTAATTGTCTTTCCATGGTTGCTTATTAAAGTATCTTTTGCTGAGCTTCCATCACTGTTTGGCAGGTAGTTTGAGGAAGACATAACAACATTATTCAACATGCTCCAATTACTTTTAATTTTATAATCAATATTTGGAAGATTCATCTTGTCACCACGATTGGGTAATTTATTTGTAGAGGGCTTCGAAGACGTAGCGTTCAGCTTTGCAGTTTTCAAACCGGCCATGTGCTGAAGATAGATTGATGCTTTCATAGTATGACTCGACAGTGACGATAAATTGGCGGAGTGTTCGCAGCATCGTAACTACATTCGCGAAAATATGAGTTTTTCAGTGACATGAGGGATGAATAGCAGCTCTCTACAGCTTCAGGCTGTACCTGGTGCTTCAGGGCTGATGATCGTAAAAAGGTAGTTAACATTGTTTTACCTGTGCAACACCAGAACGCCAGAAAGCAGTGGTGTTGCTCGGTTGGAATTAGCTGGGGACATCCCTTGGTGTTAGTATAGCTACCACTCATCATGTCTTTTAAATTCACCCACAGGGTCACTTATCGCTGTCTCATGGTATGTTGTGGATGTTTGTTGTGGTATACCCTTCCTAAATGTTTTGGAAACAACTTCATTGGCTCTATTTGAAGGTGCGAATAATAATACTAATAATAATAAAATTGTGCTTCATCATAACAACGTTTTTCCCTATATAGAAGGTGAGGATAAAGTGTTTTCCTGATTTCAAACATTTATTTCCAATGAACTAGCCAGATATAGCCTTGCTGTTTGTTGCGAATACTAGCTTAACTCATAAAGTTTCTGATCAATTACTTCCACACGTCTCCGCGGTTTGCTGCAAGGTGGGTTAACTCGAGGAGCTATTAATGGATAGGCTTCAACATGTTCTCTGACAGTAATTAATTTCTTCTCTCTCTGTCTCTCGTTGCAGGCGGCATAGTTTACGAGGCTCCTGTCACAACGGCGTCACTGCAGGAAATGATACTATTTGTTTTATGATATCAAGGAACAGTTCTGAAGTACCCATGGTCGAGATCCGCCAGTTGTGAAATGCGTCAGAGACTGGTATGAAAAGCTTAAATGGACTGGCGGTATTGGGGATAAAGCAAGACGTGGTAGACCTGGAGTGAATGATCACGGGAATGATACCGTGCAACAGCATCTCAGCGCATTCCACGACAACCGACGCTTCGAGTTTCCAGACAGACAGGTATAGCTCAGAGCACTGCGGTGAAGATTGTATACAAAATACTGCAGTTTGTAACGGAACATATTAAAGGCTTTACTGTACCGAAGTATGCGATACCCTCCAAATTCAACCAGTTTAACGAGTATTTATGATTATAGAAAAGTTATTGTGTATGTTAACAATGATTGCATAACATGTCTGCATAAAAAGTCAACCCATTAAATTATACTGAATAACTGACCCACACAAAAGTTAATATCACTTGATCACTGATACAGCAAATGTAATCATGTAAAAACACTAAGTTCATCTTAAATAATTAATATGAAGTACGAAAAATAGTGGCCAACTTTGGTATTTTGGATCTCCTTAAATAAAAATCACCCAGTGAGACCTATTTGTTCACTAGGAGCGTTTTCACTCAGTATTCACGAAATCAATCCTATTTTAGACGAAAACCAATGTAATTCTTAATAATTCATGTTATTTACTTATTTATGCAAATTAGAGAAGTCAATTGACAAACTTCTAAAAAACGGCCTTTTTGTAACAAAGAATTATTCTGTCAAGTCTAAAAATCTGTCTGTCATTTTAATAACATGTTAAATTATGTCACTCGATGCAAATTAATAACTTTTCTGCACAAATTATGATAACAGATGTACATGTGACTTGTAAACTATATCTCTTTTTAGTAGTTCTTTGACAAGGTTATAAATACAAGCAGCAAGAACGGTCGGGAGGCAGTTGGAATGTCACTTTGGTAAAGCGTGTTTGTGTGTTATTGTTTGAGGTGGATAAACAATGCAAAGAACATGTAACGGAAGTACTACTTTGTGTTGAGTCATGGTCTTTGGTGGACAGTGGAATTAAGATGGCCACCAGAGTAATAAATATTTGAAGTTTACATGTTTGTTGGTTTCGCTCGTTCTTTATCATCAAAAGCATATAGAAAACACGGGACCTCATGTTTTTAACCCTAGACAACCAGATGTAGAGCCAGAATCAGCATCGAGAGACAGCAGCGATCCAGCAAGTAGCAGCGATTACCACAACACAATGCATTTTAATGGCGTCAACCTAACATCAAGTGCTAACAAGCTCCTTAAATGGGAGTGAAATAGTGCGATTATAGCAATTAGCAATATCTACGACCAGGCGACCATTACAAGTTCCATGAAGACAATGGCAACACCCACAAGCTTAGCAGTTAGGTGACAGGTCCAGACATGCTAAATATCAGTTAAACAACTAATCAGTCTAGACTGAAATGACTTAATAAAAACTAAACTCACCCGTCAAATGATAACCGATTCATCCCGAATATTAACCCTGCATCGGAAATTTTCTTTCTTTCTCATTATTTCCTACCTCGAAATAGTTTTATTAATACGCGAATTGCTTTCTTTTACTTTTTTTATTGTTATTCTTTCCAAATTACGTTTCCTATCTTACTGTAAAACGTATACAAATTTTTCTATTAGTTAAAAAACATCTGAAACCACTTTACGTTGTGAAACACACAGGTGTTCTTGCCCTGTGCGTGGCTACAAATATTTCGAGTGCTATCAACGAAGAAGCAGCAAGTATTACAAATGAAACACGTACAAATTCCACTTACTTGTGACGGAGCTGGAAGTTAGTGGTCTAATCTAGTGAATGAGAACCCTTTAGTCTGAATTGCGGTGAAGATGCAAGGTTGAAAATTGGGACAGCGGCGTAAATTGTATGGGTCGTGCTATTACAGTTCCTCTGCTAGACGCCATCGAGTCTAGGGAGCAGACAGATGCTGCACACCGGCTCCCGCTCATAGAGCCCATGTACGTCCCCCCCCCCCCCCCCCCCCCTGTAATCAAACTTGGCTGCGCACTCTGCGAAGCTGATTTCCACTAAGCTCGCGGTGCAGAGTTATAGCACTGTCGCGCTGGCGGGCGAAGTTGCTGACTGCGGTATGTGAGCGCGACATCACTGCCGCCACATTAACTTATACATGTCTGTGATGTGGCATGAAACTAGAGGATCCCCAGCAAGCAATTCCAGTAAATGTAACGCCTTACTTGCTGAGAGTCGTCTGGGGAGTGCAGAACTCATAGTGGAAACGTGTTTTCAGAGGTCCCCCAGGGTTCAATTCCTGCCCTATTGCGTCTTTCGCTTTATACAAAACTAGCTGCAGCACACAGCCATTCTCCCTGTCACGTATATACTGACATACATTCCCTTGAACATACATGTGTATAGTGTATACTAAATTAATTTACCAACGATGTGACAAAATAATATCCCCACATATTACAAAAAGGGATGTACATTCAGGGTGTTTCAAAAATGACCGGTATATTTGAAACGGCAATAAAAACTAAACGAGCAGCGATAGAAATACACCGTTTGTTGCAATATGCTTGGGTCTGGGAAACTCTATAGTACGATATTTTCCACATATCCACCATGCGTAGCAATAATATGGCGTAGTCTCTGAACGAAACTACCCGAAACCTTTGACAACGTGTCTGGCGGAATGGCTTCACATGCAGATGAGATGTACTGCTTCAGCTGTTCAATTGTTTCTGGATTCTGGCGGTACACCTGGTCTTTCAAGTGTCCCCACAGAAAGAAGTCACAGGGGTTCATGTCTGGCGAATAGGGCGGCCAATCCACGCCGCCTCCTGTATGTTTCGGATAGCCCAAAGCAATCACACGATCATCGAAATATTCATTCAGGAAATTAAAGACGTCGGCCATGCGATGTGGCCGGGCACCATCTTGCAAAAACCACGAGGTGTTCGCAGTGTCGTCTAAGGCAGTTTGTACCGCCGCAAATTCACGAAGAATGTCCAGATAGCGTGATGCAGTAATCGTTTCGGATCTGACAAATGGGCCAATGATTCCTTTGGAAGAAATGGCGGCAGAGACCAGTACTTTTTGAGGATGCAGGGACGATGGGACTGCAACATGGGGCTTCTCGGTTCCCCATATGCGCCAGTTCTGTTTATTGACGAAGCTGTCCAGGTAAAAATAAGCTTCTTCAGTAAGTCAAATGCTGCCCACATGCATATCGCCGTCATCAATCCTGTGCACTACATCGTTAGCGAATGTCTCTCGTGCAGCAATGGTAGCGGCGCTGAGGGGTTGCCGTGTTTGAATTTTGTATGGATAGAGGTGTAAACTCTGGCGCATGAGACAATACGTAGACGTTGGCGTCATTTGGACCGCAGCTGCAACACGGCGAACGGAAACCCGAGGCTGCTGTTGGATCACCTGCTGCACTAGCTGCGCGTTGCCCTCTGTGGTTGCCGTACGCGGTCTCCCTACCTTTCCAGCACGTTCATCCGTCACGTTCCCAGTCCGTTGAAATTTTTCAAACAGATCCTTTCTTGTATCGCTTTTCGGTCCTTTGGTTACATTAAACCTCCGTTGAAAACTTCGTCTTGTTGCAACAACACTGTGTTCTAGGCGGTGGAATTCCAACACCAGAAAAATCCTCTGTTCTAAGGAATAAATCATGTTGTCTACAGCACACTTGCACGTTGTGAACAGCACACGCTTACAGCAGAAAGACGACGTACAGAATGGCGCACCCACAGACTGCGTTGTCTTCTATATCTTTCTCATCACTTGCAGCGCCATCTGTTGTTGAAAATTGTAACTACTGTAATTTCGAAAGTTTGTCTGCCTGAAAATGTACTGTTGTCCCAAGCATATTGCAACAAACGGTGTATTTCTATCGCTGCTCGTTTGGTTTTTATTGCCGTTTCAAATATACCGGTCATTTTTGAAACACCCTGTATATGTGTGTGTGTGTTTGTGTGTGTGTGGATGCATGTGTATGTTCCACATCTTCTCCTAAAACACTGTAGCGATTTCAATCAAACTTGGCACATATATCCTTTACTATCAGGCAACAGCTGTTGCTGGCGGGTGGGGAGGGGGCGGGGGGGGGGGGGTAAGAACGACCTATCTAACATCAGGAGATACATCATACAATGGAGTGCATGAAAAACTGCCATATCATGCATGACTTTTAAATATATTACTTCTGTGCTACTAGCTCTATTCCCAACACATTTCACAGACAGTATCCACATATGCCGCTATATGCACCTGCAGATGAACGTGATGGTGTAACACATACACTGTTGGCAAAAAAAATTGTAACATCAAGTAGGAGCTGTGCGACATAAACGAAAGTTGGTAGGCGTGTTTCAACATCTGAATGAAGATATCTATTCAAATTTTGCTTCGGTCGCATAAGAGTGCCACTACTGGAACCACTATGAGGATGGAAATTAGGTTTGCTTTTGCAATGTAACCTTCGTAGTGGTGGTGGTATAGTTACATTTATAAATCAACCTAGTACGAAGATTACTATTGTAATGTCCTACAGCTCCTGCAAGCTACCCTCTGTAGTAATGGTTAAACAAATTCGTGTGGTCCACGAAATTACAGGCCCCTGCGAGATACTGCTGGGGTATAAATAATTTCTAGCGGGTTGGTTTAATCAATTGGTAAAATTTTGAACCCAACGGATGCAATATTTTTTGGAACCACTCAAGAAGGCACCTATGCAGGGCTTAATTGGGAGCATAGAGCCATTATTTACTTTCATGACCCAGCATTGAACTGTGGTATTGACTTTCACCTATTCTTTATGATGAAGCGGGCACGTAATCAGTCATAGAGTATAGGTTGATTGATATTTATTCAGTACCAATGGTATTTCAATAACAAGAAGTGTGTCTGTTGGAATATACATAATCACAGCTGGTCTCTCTAGTTAACATGATTTACTTTCACCACTTGATTATGGAAAGGGAGAGGGGAGCGCAGACCTAGCCTCAATGTAATTTTATGCAAGCACACAATTATACCTAAACCCATGCTTATTACAATGAATTCCTATAGGTCACGCAGAACAAGTTCGGCAAAGATACTACAAGCGAAATCAGTCAGGGCGGAAGAGTATGTAACGATTCATATTCATGTGAATGCTACTTAACTTAAGTTTCTTCTGCCTGGTCCATTGATGAATGAATGGGAAATTTTCATGCTTCAAAAATTTATTCACATTATTTGACATTCGAACTGCACACACGTCATGTAAACAAAACACAGACAGACTTCACTGATCTCTTTGACTTCCAGAAGTAACTTCGAAACTGACTTCTCAGAGCATCGCTGAATCGCTTTATATAGAATTAACAAGAACTTTCAAAATAAAGCATTATTAATTTTGTACAATTTTGATGTTACAATTAAAATTTACAAAACGTAAAGAAACTGATGTTACAGCCGAATAAGGTGCAAAATACAACATTCAATGACAATCTTTTACAGTAATATCTTTAGTTTTCCATAATAAAATCATTCTGAACTTTAATTACAGTTTGGGTTCGGTTACTAATATTCAGTGATAGTACAGAGCTCGTGCTTTATCTGATTACATACATAAAATGCACAAATAAGGCCTCACATTCTGGAAATTGGGAAACTAAGAGATGTAAACAATTGGAGAGTTAATTAGAAATGTAATTAGAAAGAATATTAATTACAGAGGAAGACATAAAAATAAATAACAAATGAAAATACATCACTTGGTAATAACTTTTAACCTGTTTCTCACGATAGTGAGGTCTTCTGCTACTGGATTTTTAGATTACCATTTTGTTAATTCGAAGCAGTGATTTTTCTTGCTAACATCTCTGCAGTCTCTAGTCACTTAGTGCTTAAGACTTATTACTTCAATTTTTTGATTAGTTACTTAATTTAGTATAAGTACATAATTTTTTCAACGACAGCTGGCCGGAGTGGCCGTGCGGTTCTAGGCGCTGCAGTCTGGAACCGCGAGACCACTACGGTCGCAGGTTCGAATTCTGCCTCGGGCATGGATGTGTGTGATGTCCTAAGGTTAGTTAGGTTTAACTAGTTCTAAGTTCTAGGGGACTAATGACCTCAGAAGTTGAGTCCCATAGTGCTCACAGCCATTTTTTATCAACGACAACAATCCACCGACAATTACGACAATGCACGTCCTTCCAGAACATTCCACACGCCTTTGCAATGAATATCAAGTTTTTTATCAAATAGGACAGAATGATAAATATAAAGACACACATACAAGGCCTTAGGAAGCACTGAATTGTCCGATAATGCATATAAAAAAGGTGCTATCAGACATTTCAAATGAATTTTGAGGAAGGCTGTAACATTATACGCCCCCCGAGCCATTCTTACAAGTGTTACTTGTATGAATGGCTGCAAAATACATATACCCAATCAAAGAATTAAAAAAAAATCTTCTCTTAGCTGTCACTCCACTCACTGGTTCACATTGCACATCTTAAGGAATTGGCAGCTCACAATCATCAGTCATTTTGCGCTGTCCATTTTGTGTCTGCAAGCCCTCTTTATCTGGCAGTCTCCATGCTGCAATGCCACAGTCAGCTATTAGTTTCACAGTTTTTTTTTTTTTAATTTTCACTTCCAAGCCAGGTAAGGATCTAGGATACAGTTTTCTATGTGGGAACAGGGATGAATCCGTTACTCAAGGTACTCGTGTAGGTTACAATTAAGGTCACATCAGGTACAGTGCAAGCTGTTACTGATTTGTTTGACTGATAAAATGCTAAGTGCTATACCACCTACTGCACTCCCCTGTCTTAAGCCCTCGTAAGTTCAACTCGATTTCTAAAATGAAGGAAACACTTCACGGCATTCGCTTCAGAATTGCTACAGATTCGTCGGGCATAGACCGCACCACTCGAACTGTCCACACAACTGGCACTGCTAAGAGTATCATACGACTTCCACATCGCTAGCAACGGGCTGTACACAATGCTGGTGACTACTCTGAAGGTCAGTAAAACGTTGAAACGCATATCTAATTTGTACGAGCTGTAAATAAATTGTTGCCACTATTAAAGTTCCAGCCCTCGTATGTCAGGCCACCGTTCTCATATGTGGGAAATTTCGTTTAACAAAAATTTATTCCAATAAAAATATATTGATATAATACGACTATATTAGGGACCGCATTTATGGTCAAACTGCAACTTACGGAATCAATAACTAATTTTAGCTCCCCGTCAGAACGAATTTCATTTCTGATGTTCAAGTCAGGCAATAAACGTTACACTATTATAAATGTACATGCACCTATTAACCAACATAACAGGACAAATGTTGACAAAGTGGAAGATTTTTGGGAAATGCAAGAACACGAAACATCCATATTACCAAAAGAACATATAAGAATTTTAGTGGGAGACTTTAATGCTCTAGTTGGCAAAGAAATAAAATTTAAATCAATAGTTGGAGATTATCCAGCACATGCAAGAACCAACAGAAATAGGGAAAGACTCATAGATTTTTGTAAACAGTTTAATCTAAAACTAATGTCGACATGTTTCAGGAAACTTGCAAGAAAGAAAAAAAAATTGGGTATCACCTAATCCAAATCAAGGTGAATATCAGTAGGACCATATGGCAATAACGACTCGCAACTATAAGAAAGTCTTGGATGTCAGAGTGAGGAAGGGCCTAAACATAGACTCAGACCATTATCTGACAGGAATAAAGACCATGTTCCACCTGAACAAACCTAAACAAAAACCAATAAGATTTCCAATAGTAAACACTAAATTTCTCATGCAAAATCAGGACAAATTCTGTCATATACTAAACACAAGAAAAATGGACGATTGGGAAGAAATTAAAGAAACAATGCTAGAGTCAGTTGAAGAAATGGGACGCCACGAAGAATTCCAAAACACAGATGGTGGAACGAGCTGTGTGATGAAGCAATCGACAATCGACTAAAGGAATGGGAAAAAATGGAACAGTAATAAGAAACACGAATACTGGGAAGAGTTTAAAGAAGAACGAAAAAAACGGCAAAAATCATTAGATCAGTGAAAAGAAAATACGACAAAAGCAGATTAGAAGAAATGGATTCAGACTTTAAAAGGAACAACACTAGAGACTTCTATAAGACTTTCAGAGAACTTTTAACAGGTATCCAGTCACCAAGTTTACATTTTAAAGATAAAAATGGAAAAATGGTTTTAAGCAATAAAGAGAACTGCCAAATTTTAGCTGAATACTTTGAAAATCTATTAAATTGTGAGGAGCCTATGACAGGTTACAATTTCAAAAACCACAACATGAAAATCCACCATCGGAACCACCTACAGTAGAAGAAATAGCAAAGATTATCAAAGCACCAGGTGAGGATGGGATAGTAGCAGAAATGTGGAAACTAGGGGGTTTATCCACATGGCAGGAAATTCACAAAGTAATTAAAGACATTTTGACAAAAGGAATCGTACCCAATCACTGGAAACAAGCATTGATCCACCCTCTCCATAAAAAGGAGATAAAACAGACACCAACAACTACAGAGGCATCTCCTTGTTACCAGTGACATACAAAATACTTTCTAAAGGACTTTTAAATAGAATAGAGGAACAAGCAGGACCTAAAATAGGAGATTATCAAACACGATTTAGAAAAGGTAGATCATGTGCAGAACAGATTCTTAATTTAAAAACAATTTTGAGAGTGAGAGCTATACAAAATAAAAATACAGTAGTTACTTTCGTAGACTTCAAGAAGGCCTACGACTCGGTTGACAGACGAACACTATTCCAGATATTTTATGCATCAGGGATAGATTAAATCACCAGAAGACTTGTTGAACAAACGCTCACAGATACAACATCCAGAATTAAGTTTCAAGGCGAAATTTCTGAACAATTCAAAATCAAAACAGGAGTTTGACAAGGAGACGGAATGTCCCCAATTCTCTGTAACTTGGTTTTAGATAAAATAGTAAAAACATGGGAAAGCACATTAAAAAACAGAGGCAGAAAGGTATAAGCATGGGCCAAGGAAAGAACAAATTTGAAGTGAAATGTTTAGCCTTTGCAGATGATATGGCATTGATAACTGAAAACCGAACAGATGCAACAGTTATGCTTGATCTGTTACACGAGATTGCTGAAAAGACTGGGCTAAAAACATCCTATGAAAAAACCGAATATATAGAACACAGACATAATACAGAAAAGTCTATGAAAACAAAGTATGGAAAAATTAAGAGTCGATAGATTCAAATACCTGGGGGAGAGGATCAAAGCCAATGGACTGGATAACACAACAAATAAAGAAAGAATAAAAAAGTTAGAATTTGCATATAAATTAACACAAAACTACTACAGTAAGAAATCATTATCCATACAAGCGAAGATTAAACATTATAATTCAGTTATTAAGACACAAGCAACGTATGGATCAGAGTCGATAACATTGAATAAGAAAGGTGAATTAAGAGGACTAGAAAAAAGAGAGAGAAAAATACTAAGAAAAATTCTAGGTCCTGAGAAAAACAAGGAAAATAGGTGGATTAAAAGGAGACATGAAGATCTATACAAAAATACAGAAAAGATCACAGATACAATGAGGAAGAGCCGGCTAAAATTTTATGGACATTTAAAAAGAATGGAAGAAACACGGATTACAAAGAAAATTTTTAAGTACCTTAGTAAACTGCAAAAAAAAAAAAAACTGTAGGATGGATAGGAGCAGTAAAGAAAGAAGCCAACAAAATAGGTATTACAGAAGAAATAATACGTGTCAGGAATCACTTTAGGCTTCTTATAGAAAACGCAAACTATGAAGAAGATCAGCCAAAACCTCGACCCAAGAGAGTGTGGACAGATGAGCGGAGACGAGCAGTTGGCGAGAAAATGAAGAAGTACTGGGAAGAAGGGAAGAAAAAGAAACACCATAAGTCTTAAGTTGTATGCGCTCCATAGCTGGCCAAATTCATAAATAAATAAAAAAAATAAAAAAATAATTTGATTTTAAGTATATTAGGTTCTTGCAAACATTGGTTCAGTTGTTGTTTTGCTTTTTGGTATTTGGACTGCTGTGCTTTTATTCATCTATTGTCATTTTTTATTTGTAGTGCACTATTGCTATTTGAGTTTACATATTGTCATTTTGTCATTTGGAGATAAAGAGTGGAGCTGTGGACGCTAGAAAATGGAGTGCCAAGTGGAGAAATCGGAACATTTCCATTACATCCTTCTGTTTGCGTTCACTAGAGAGGTGACAGGAGCGAAGACAGCCAGAAACAACATCTGCGCCGCGTATATGGGTAATTACATTAGACAGAGCATGGCAAGAAAATGGTTTTCTCCTCTTAAAGAAGATTGTTTTGACATTAGCGACTCTCCACGTTCAGGGAAACCTTCGGAGGTTGAAGATTTTCGTCTAAACGCTTTAACCCTCAATGATCCAAGTCAGTGTACTCGAAAATTGGCAAATGTGATGAACAGGAGCATTTCACAGTTGTGCGATATTTGTATGCAGTGAGGAATTTTCAAAAATCTGGTGTATGGGTACCGCACGATCCAAGCCAAAATTACAAAAGTCAGCAGGTGGACATATGTGCATCTCTGCTGGCTCGTCGTTGATTGGCTCTTAAACAACCCCGACCTTTCCCATCCTGTGTCGTTACTGGTGACGAGGAATGGTGTCTTTCTGTTAACATGAGGAAAAGAAAGGAATGGATGAGCTCAAACAAAGGGTCAGTTCCCCGTACAAAGATGTGCGTGCACCCACAAAAGATAATGTTATTCATATGGTTGAACAGCGGCGGTGTAGTGTACTAGCAGTTACTTCCTTGAGACGTAAGCGTCACTACTGACAATTATTGTCAAGCTGTGACGTCTTGCAAACGCAGTCCAGGAACAACGATCCGGGTGAATGCATGAAGTGATGCTACTCCATTCTGCTTGATTGATATAAAACACCATACATGAGTAGGGTTGGGAAATCACTCCGCATTCACCATATTCACCTGATCTTGCGCTCTCAGAATTTCACCTTCTCCGCTCTCTATCAGACAACCTTCAAATGTCGCCAGCATGAAAATGAAATCCAAATATGGTTCGAGAAGTTCTTTGCCTCTAAACCACGTATCTACAATCGCGGAACCTAAAAGTTACACCAGCGTTGGAGGACTGTTGTAAATAACGAAGGAGAATACATTATTGATGACTAAAGTCTCTGTTAAGAGTATCTGTTGTGTCTATTAAACTCATGGAAAAAAGCTACCACCCCAACTTATGTACCATCCCAAACACACTATTTTCGTGAAAATCATTATTTCTGCAGGATTCAACCACCTATTTGTTTAAAGAAACGTAAACGTCAGTCACGGCTTATGCCATATGTCTGTTCCGATTGGCCATCTGCTGCCTAAAAGGCAGTGGAAGTAGCGACCTACGATGTGGGACATGTGATCAGCATGGAACCAATCTCTCCAGCCATTGTTGCCAGTACATGAGTGCTGCTGAGACTAGTGCTTCCTTGTTCAATAACATAGGTGGGCTGAGTAGATCCTGTTACAAATCTTGCGATTTCAAAGAAATCTGAGAAGATACCAGCGATCGAAATCGGCTCCTTCTTCACCTAAGGCACTGACGCAGACCGTTCAGGTATAAGGATGGTCACTCATTTTGTAATTTATTTATAATATTGTTTAACTGGCTGTGTCACAGCTCGTGTCAAGAGACTTTTAGTCTGGAGGTATTGCTAAGCTCCATACTGGTCTCGTTTCACTTAAATTATTTATTTATTTATTTAAATTACAGAGTGACCCAGCACCTTGGTAACTACACTGGGTCGTTTGCTACTAAATTTCAGAATTTTAGTACTTTTCTTGTTTTATATAATTAAATTGTTAATTAAAAAGAGAAACAAAAGAAAAAACACAAGATACATAGAGTACAATTAGAAAAAAAATACTGTATCCTTAAGAAGAAAAAATACATGGAGGGAACGATTCAGTTCAGTACCTCCCCATTTAATCTTCAGCATTCTTCTGTAGCACCACATTTCGAAAGTTTCTAGTCTCTTCTGGTCTAAAATATTTATAGTCAGTGTCTCATTTCCATACATGGCTACATTCCATATAAATACTTTCAAAAGAGACTTCCTGGCACTTGAATTTATACTCGGTGTTGACAAATTTGTCTTCTTTAGAAACGCTTTTCCTTGCCATTGCCATTCTGCCGACCGAGGTGGTCCAGCGGTTCTAGGCGCTACCTTAATCTTTCTTCTAAGATAAGTCTTAGAGTCAGTATTGCTTCACGTGTTCCAGTATTTCTACGGAATCCAAACTGATCTTCCCCGAGGTCGGCTTCTACCAGATTTTCCATTCGCTTTAGTATTTTGCATTTGTAGCTGTGACTTATTAAACTGATAGTTCGGTAATTTTCACATCTGTCAACACCTGCTTACTTTGGGATTGGAATTATTATATTCGATGTTATAGTGAAGTGGAAACGTGAAGGGATATTTACAGCACAAACACGTACAGGTCGACCTCGTCTGTTGACTAGCAGAGACTGCATCAGGATCCACTGCAAGTACTATGACAGTTAGCCGGGAGGTGAGAAAACTTGGAATTCATGGTCGAGCGGCTGCTCATAAGCCACTCATCACGCCAGTAAATGCCAAACGACGCCTCGCTTGGTGTAAGGAGCGTAAACATTGGAAGATTTTACAGTGGAAAAACGTTGTGTGGAGTGATGAATCACGGTACACAACATGGCTATCCGATTGCAAGTTGTAGGTGTGGCGAATGCGCCGTGAACATCATCTGCCAGCGTGTGTAGTGTCAACAGTAAAATTTGGAGGCGGTGGTGTTATGGTGTGGTCGTGTTTTTCAGGGAGGGGGCTTCCACCCCTTGTTGTTTTGTGTAGCACCATCACAGCACAGCCTTACATTGATATTTTAAGCATCTTCTTGCTTCCCACTGTTGCATCTTTCAACACGATCGAGCACCTGTTCAGAATGCACGGCCTGTGGCGGAGTGGTTACACAACAATAACACCCCTCTAATAGACTGGCCTGCACAGAGTCCTGACCTGAGTCCTGTAGAACACTTTTGGTGTGTCTTGCAACGCAGACTTCGTGCCAGACGTCAGTGTAGCACTCCGTGAAGAATGGGCTGCCATTCCCTAAGAAATCTTCCAGCTGTCATCAAGAGTAAGGGTGGGCCAACACCATACTGAATTCCAGCACCACCGATGGAGGGCGCCACGAACTTTTAAGTAATTTTCAGCCAGGTGACTGGATATTTTCGATCACACAGTGTATTTTCTCCTTTCATAAATTAAATTAAATATCGCTTCTGTTACCCAAGGATTTCTAGTAGCCCTCGGCTTTTACCAACCTGATCCTCTGCTGTCTTCGCTATTTCATCTCTCAAAGGTACCCATTCTTCTTCTACTGTATTTCTTTCCCCTCTGGTTCTTTTAGTTTATCCAGGTCCCATCTTCTTAAATTTCAGCCTTTTTGCAGTTTCTTCAGTCTTAATCTACAGTTCATAACCAATAGATTGTGGTCAGAGTCCACATCTGCCCCTGGAAATGTCTTACAATTTAAATACTCGTTACTAAACCTGTGTCTTGACATTATATAATCTATCTGAAACCTTCCAGGCCTCTTCCAGGCACACAACCTTCTTTCATGATTCATAAACCAAGTTACGCTCTGAGCAAAATTCTACCAGGCAGCTTCCTCTTTCACTCCTTATCCCCATTCCATATTCACCTACTACTTTTGCTCCTCTTCCTTTTCCTACTATCGAACTCCATTCCCACATGACTATTAAATTTTCGTCTCCCTACACTATCTGAATAAGTTCTTGTATGTCATCATACATTTCTTCCATATCTTCGTCATCGCTAGTTGGCATATAAAGTCGTACTACTGTGGTAGATATGGGCTTCGTGTCTATCTTTTGCTACAATAATCCATTCACTATGCTGTTCATAGTAGTTTACCAGCGCTCCTATGTTATTTATTCATTATTAAACCTACTCCTGCATTACCCCTATCTGACTTTGTATTTATTACCCTGTATTCACCTGCCACCAAACTTTACTAATTCCCAGTATACCTAGCTTCAACCTATCCATTTCCCTTTTTAAGTTTTCTAACCTACCTGCCCGATTAAGGGATCATATTCCACTCTCCGATCCGTAGAACGCCAGTTTTCTTGTACCTAATAACAACGTCCTCCTGAGTAATCCCCTCCCGGAGATTCGAATGAGGGATTCTTTTATCTCCGGAATATTTTACCCAAATGGACGCCGTCATCATTTAACCATACAGTAAAGCTGCATGCAATCGGGAAAAATTACGGCTGTAGTTTCCCCTTGCTCTCAGCCGTTTGCAGTATGTAATGGTCGCCTAGTCGTAGATATTCCTAATTGCTATAATCGCACTATTTCACTCCCATTTACGGAGCTTGTTAGCACTTGATGTTAGGTTGGCACCATTAAAATGCATTGTGGTAGTCGCTGCTGCTTGCTGGATCGCTGCTGTGTCTCGATGCTGATGCTGGCTCTAAATCCGGTTGTCTAGGGTTAAAAACATGAGGTCCCGTGTTTTTTATGTGCTTTTGATGATAAAGAACGAGCGAAACCAACAAATATGTAAACTTCAAAGATTTATTACTTTGGTGGCCATCTTAATTCCACTGTCCACCAAAGACCATGACACAACACAAAGTAGTAGTTCCTTTACATGTTCTTTGCATTGTTTATCCACCTCAAACAATAACACACAAACACACTTTACCAAAGTGACATTCCGACTGCGCCCCCGACCCTTCTTGCTGCTGGTATTTATAACATTGTCAAAGAACTACTAAAAAGAGATATAGTTTGTAAGTCACATGTACATCTGTTATCATAATTTGCGCAGAAAAGTTATTAATTTGCATCGAGTGACATAATTTAACATGTTATTAAAATGACAGACAGATTTGTTGACTTGACAGAATAATTCTTTGTTACAAAAAGGCCGTTTTTTTAGAAGTTTGTCAATTGATTTCTCTAATTTGCATAAATAAGTAAATAACATGAATTATTAAGAATTACATTGGTTTTCGTCTAAAATAGAATTGATTACATGAACACTGAGTGAAAACGCTCGTAGTGAACCAATAGGTTTCACTGGGTGATTTTTATTTAAGGAGATCCAAAATACCTAAGTTGGCCACTATTTTTCGTAGTTCATATTAATTACTTAAGATAAACTTAGTGTTTTTACATGATGACATTTGCTGTATCAGTGATCAAGTGATATTAACTTTGTGTGGGTCAGTTATTCAGTATAATTTAATGGGTTGACTGTTTATGGAGACATGTTATGCAATCATTGTTAACATACACAGTAACTTTTCTATAATCATAAATACTCGTTAAACTGGTTGAATTTGGAGGGTATCGCATACTTCGGTAAAGTAAAGGCTTTAATATGTTCCGTTACAATACCCCCCTCGGGTAACATCATTTACAGAATGTTAATGATATTAGCCGACTAGGACAAATGTGACAAATGGTTAAAATTTGGAAAAGTATTACTTTAATAATTTTTTTTATTTTTCTATGCATAATGTGTATGTATACAATGACTGTTACACCGTTGCAAAATGACTTTTTCCTGCAAATATTTTAGTTGTGTTGTTTCAAATGCACTTTGTGTTATGGCTCTCAGTATAACAGCATAATAAAAATATTTAGTAAGATATGAAAGTAAAAAAATTGTTAATCTCTGTTCCCAGTGAGCCACATGGAAAATGATCAAAAACAGACATAAATATATCACATGCGATCTTAAGATATATAAAAAATATATGTAACTTATTTCAAAGTCAGCTCTCATTGAGTCACAGAATAATCAAGATAATAGAAGGAACATAAATATATTAGATAGATGGACAGGTCAGATGTCCATAGGAAAATATTGCAACTGTCTGCTCTTTTTGAGCCATATAAAGGAAATGAAAACAAAGAACATAATTATAAGTACAGACATGATATATAGACACAAACACTAGAGAAGTCACATGTATGAATATAATATGCATTTGAAAAACAAGAAAAGTTTTTTTTTATGTTGTCTCCCATTGAGACACATAGTCAAGATAGTACAAGAACATATGAATACGAAAATTGCACACTTAAATTGGTCACAACATAACACAAACATCAAACTTGATGATCAACTGATTATCTGTAGAAAATTGTACACAAATCTTATGCCTAAGAAAAGAATAGTAACAAAATGATGGGTCTTGCACAACAATCATAAATACTCGTTAAAGTGGTTGAATTTGGAGGGTATCGCATACTTCGGTAAAGTAACGCCTTTAATATGTTCCGTTTCAAGTACCAGAGAAGCAATGTGCGTTTGGTTGATGTTACAAGGCCAGATCAGTCAATCCTCCAGTTGCCCTGCAACTACTGAAAAGGCTGCTGGCCATCTTCAGGAACCACACGTTTGTCTGGCCTTTCAACAGATACCCCTCCGTTATGGTTGCACCTACGGTACCGCTATCTGTATCGCTGAGGCTGAGGCATACAACTCCCCCCCCCCCTCCCCCCACGGTCGGCAAGGTCCATGGTTGATGGGACGAGGTGTGAGATGATAGGCGACGTTTATATTTACTTGTCTGGATTTCTGCCTTGTTTCCCCTACGGTTCGATTAATCTTATGAATGGACGCTGGGTCTTCGTGATTGTTAGATGGGTTAATGATTTCTATTTCGAAAAATTCCCCTTCTCTCACGGGGTGATCCTATCCTTTTGCAGTGCTGCTGTCGATCGATATACACAGCGTAACAAAATTAATCATTTAAGAAACCCCTTCGACTCGGTTCACTGGCTTTTCCTTGCCTTCAGGTAGTAGAGCAAAAAATGGTTGAAATGGCTCTGAGCACTGTGGGACTTAACATCTTAGGTCATCAGTCCCCTAGAACTACTTAAACCTAACTAACCTAAGGACATCACATACATCCATGCCCGAGGCACGATTCGAACCTGCGACCGTAGCAGTCACATGGTTCTGGACTGAAGCGTGTAGAACCGCTCGGCTACAACGGCCGGCGGAGTAGAGCAGCCGCCGGACTAAACTGGTGTCGAAATTTCTGACAGATACGTTTATAAAGAGCTGAATAAAGGTGCGTGGGTAGCACCGAGGGGTTGGCGAACTGGGAAGTCCTAGAAGGGTCGTTTTCCGTTTTATTGACGCACTTGTTAATGTTGCACTCGCCTGTATTCTCAGCGCAGGAGGCCAGAAAAAAGCACAAATACGTTGCTTCGGATCACGTTGAAATGGCTTTGAACCGTCTCTTGTTGTTCTAGCGTATACATAAGAGCAAAAGCTGCGGTCGCACTGTACTCCGAAGGGGTGAGATCCAGTTCATGAGGATACGGCTCCACAATGTCCTTAGAGAAGAACTGAAACGTCCGGGAGTGTCAGGAGTGCAAAGATTGTGAAGAACGTCTACCTGTTGCTCGTCGCACTGCCATATGTCGTTATCGATCGCGAAATCTGTGGAGAACGCTGAAGAGAAAGAGTTGGTTTCATTGCCGCACCTCCTGCCACCTTGTGAAGCTTTTTCGTGTCGATTCTGAGCAGCGGACTGTGCGAAATGTTGTCCTCGGCCACCCATGAGAGAAAAGCGAGATTTCAACGCTGATCGTCGCGATTCTGATCCCTTCTCAGAAAATCAAAAGAAGGGATGAAATGTGGATAGGAGGGACGGTATAACCTTGCCGTCATGTAACAGATCCATGGTGGCGATGGGCAGAATTTTGGTGAAGTTTCGTGCCGCCGTAACATCACTAATCCGCATTACAGCTCACATGAACTGTGGCCTTTCTTTTGATGTTTGAATCTTCGCCGAAACGGAGGTTGGCGTCGCAGGGCGCCACGCTGTTGCATCATTTCAGAGAAAGGTTGTAGGTACCTTTGGGACAAATTTTTATGCATCACAGTGGGATGCAATTACAAGATTTCGAAAAAGTGATCCTTTAGTTCTATTGTGCAGTGTAATTAGTTATTTGTGCTGGTAGGAATGGCATTAAAGGCTGTCTAGAGCAATTTTTTTTTCATTTAAGTAGCTCACTGAAGTGCCGGGCATTGCTTAGGGATTATTCCACGTTTCCTTCTCTAGATTGTCGCACAGATGACAAAATGGTAGATATCGAAATAGACGACAGAGGGATAGAGAAACAATTAAAATCGCTCAAAAGGGGAAAGGCCGCTGGACCTGATGGGATACCAGTTCGATTTTACACAGAGTACGCGAAGGAACCTGCCCCCTTTCTTGCAGAAGTGTACCGTAGGTCTCTAGAAGAGCGTAGCGTTCCAAACGATTGGCAAAGGGCACAGGTCATTCCTGTTTTCACGAAGGGACGTCGAACAGATGTGCAGAACTATAGACCTATATCTCTAACGTCGATCAGTTGTAGAATTTTGGAACACGTATTATGTTCGAGTATAATGACTTTTCTGGAGACTATAAATCTACTCTGTAGAAATCAGCATGGCTTTCAAAAAAGGCGATCGTGTGAAACCCAGCTCGCGCTATTCGTACACGAGACTCAGAGGGCCATAGATGCCATAGATGCCGTGTTTCTTGACTTCTGCAAGGCATTCGATTCAGTTCCCCACAGTCGTTTAATGAACAAAGTAAGAGCATATGGACTATCAGACCAATTGTGTGATTGGATTGAGGAGTTCCTAGATAACAGGACGCAGCATGTCATTCTCAATGGAGAGAAGTCTTCCGAAGTAAGAGTGATTTCAGGTGCGCCGCAGGGGAGTGTCATAGGACCGTTGCTATTCACAATATACATAAATGACGTGGTCGATGTCATCGGAAGTTCACTGAGGCTTTTTGCAGATGATGCTGTGGTGTATCGAGAGGTTGTAACAATGGAAAATTGTACTGAAATGCAGGAGGATCTGCAGCGAATTGACGCATGGTGCAGGGAATGGCAATTGAATCTCAATGTAGACAAGTGTAATGTGCTGCGAATACACAGAAAGATAGATCCTTTATCATTTAGCTACAAAATAGCAGGTCAGCATCTGGAAGCAGTTAATTCCATAAATTATCTGGGACTACGCATTAGGAGTGGTTTAAAATGGAATGATCATATAATGTTGATTGTCGGTAAAGCAGATGCCAGACAGATTCATTGGAAGAGTCCTAAGGAAATGCAATCCGAAAACATAGGAAGTAGGTTACAGTACGCTTGTTCGCCCACTGCTTGAATACTGCTCAGCAGTGTGGGATCCGTACCAAATAGGGTTGATAGAAGAGATAGAAAAGATCCAACGTAGAGCAGCGCTCTTCGTTACAGGATCGTTTAGTAATCGCGAAAGCGTTACGGAGATGATAAACTCCAGTGGAAGACTCTGTAGGAGAGAAGCTCAGCAGCTAGGTACGGGCTTTTGTTGAAGATTCGAGAACATACGTTCACCGAGGAGTCAAGCAGTATATTGTTGCCTCCTACGTATATCTCGCGAAGAGACCATGAGGATAAAACCAATGACATTAGAGCCCACACAGAGGCATACCGACAACCCTTCTTTCCACGAACAATTGAGAATAGAATAGAAGGGAGAACCGATAGAGGTACCTAAGGTACCCTCCGCCACACACCGTCAGGTGGCTTGCGGAGTATGTAGTTAGATGTAGATGTAGATGTAATAAATAAGTTTTTAAGTGACGGTGTGCGACCGACCTCTCAGATATCAAAACGAGTCGATTCACCAATTAGGTCGTGTATTGCCAATACCAACAGCAGCATAAAAATCACGGGCGCGGGCGTAAACTGATCTAAAGCGCCTTTCAGTAATCATCTGCCCATCAGAGCGGTGACGTTCGTTCATCGAACGGTTTCGACAGAGCTCTTCATCCCACCGGCGGCTAATGTCCTGTGGACAACAAAGGGTTCCGGCCGGGCTGGCAGATTGCGTGACTGTTGTCATCCCGCCGGTTCCATAAAAGACGGCTGCGGAGCCGAGGTGTCCCGCGGCCGCCGTTAAAACGGGCGTAACTGGAACCGGCGGCTCCGCTTTACGACCGGCCGCTGTGTCCGGCGGGCAGCTCTGCTGTCCGCGGACTCCTTTGTCCCGGCGTCGCGCGGCGTCGGAGCCCGGCCTGTCGCTGCCGCCGCCGCCGCGATATTACTGCCAGCCGGGCGCGCCCACTGGCGTAAACACGTCTTTACTACGCGCGCAGACTCCGGGGGGCGAAGGCCCGGAGGCGTTATCGCCACCTGCGACCGCCTATGGGCCTGTCCTGCCGCCCGCGGAATGCTGAGGACCCAGCCTCCGCGCTCCGGATTCACGACACGGCTTCGCACTCCGGAGGCGTCAGCCCCGCCTCACGCTGCTGTGGAGCGGCGCACTGCAAACGGAGTGATAGTGAAATAAAAAACAGAGGCGCATAGGCGGTACTGAGTACTTTATCCTGGCTTCTTGCCAGGTAGAGAGGCGTTCTCACATCGGACGATAGCGAGGGTAAACCATCCACTTCCAGTACTCCCTGTGGCAACGTCCAGACTGAAATTAACTCGACATCCACGAGAAAATGTCGGTCCATTGAGTATAACACTTTGTGCAGTTACATTTGAGCCCAGTTTATTTTCGAGGCTTATTATGTGTTTCTAGACTGGCATGCAATGGCGACGTTGACGATACACACGTCGTCGAGGCATAGCGCTTCAATGCTCTTGCAGATGCAGCTCACAGCGGAATGATTCTGCTGTTTTTTTTTTTCCTTTATTGATTTTCAATTCCCCCGAAGGGGGCGGGCTGGCAGCAGCTTAGTACGCTGCTCTACAGCCTACAGACTTTTTTTTTTAAACGGAAGAAGAAAAGAAACAAGAAAAACAGGCGATGAAACGGTGACGTAAAGTGTAAAATGGCGGAAAAATGCGGAAAGTTAAAACTGAAAGCAAAAGTGGTTGGCAATATTAATAAAAGACACACGAATCAGACTAGTAACATAGTACACAGACAATGAAAAAACATGGTGGCAGTCTGGTTTCTGTTCGCAAGAGATAAAAAGCACACCCAGCGACAGTATGATGGCCGTTCGCAACACTTGCCAAAAAACACAACACGGAACACTCACTGTAAAACACTGCACGAAAATGGCGGCACAAAGATGACAGTCCCGAGCCAAAGGCAGATGGGGGGCGGACCTGGAGGAGGGGGAAGAACAAAGAGGGAGGAAGGAAAAAAAACGAAAAGGTGGGGGGGAACCAAGGAGGGAGAGGACTAATAAAGGGGGAGTGGGGCAGGGCAGACGCGAGAGGGAATGAGAGAAGGCAGAGGACAGAAATGCAAAAGGAATCGGGGGAGAGAAGGGGGCAGAGAGAGGGGAGGTGGGGAAAAAAGAGGATGAAAGGGGGGGGAGAGGGAGCCTGGGAAAAGGACAGAGGAAAGGAGGGGGAGTGAGGATCAGAGTTGATAGGAGGGATAAATGGAGGGAGAGAGGGCATCATCCGGGAGGGGGAGTTGATGGAAGCCACCGTGGGAAAGGAGATGAAGGGTGTAGAGATGGAGGGTAGGGGGGACACAACAGTGAAGACGTAGCAGGGGGTGGGAATGGGAGAGGAGGGGAGCAACCAGGGGGTGAGGGGGATTCCGCTGGTCTGCGTTGGCCGCTTATATATTGAGCGCATGACCTTGATTACATAAGAGCGCTGATAACGGACTTAGCCGCTGCGAGGGCCGGCACTGGAGCGATAGAGCGTACGTGCGCCGTAGCTGTACTATCAGCGTGCGTACCCGCTGGCGAGGAGGCCCAGGCGGGTTGCATCATGCAGCCTCGCAGGGGCTCAGCGGCCAACACGGCACTATGGTTTCATTTTTTTTTCAGATTGTTGTATCCTTGAGCCCCCGTTCACCAAATGTACGTCTAGCGATTGGCGGCTGACGCTACAGATCAGACTTTATTAACAATTATAGTACAGGGTTACAACACTAGTTAATGATACATTCTCTATACAAATACAGAACCCAGGCAGACTAACATGGCCAGTAGATGCGCAGTCGGCAGGGCAGCGTGGGGAAAGGGGGGTTATGGCCATGCACTGTACGAGAAATGTCGAGCGATCGTTCTAAGCTCAAACCTACACTCACATTTCTTGTACATACTAAGTGCAACGCATCCAAACCACACTTGCATTGTCACCATCTGTTACCTCTGCTTTGGTTTGTATCTAAAAAGAATTCCTCTGAAAAAGCGCCAAAAGCAGCGAGCTATTTTCGCCTGGCTTTCTAACCATTTGTAATTTTCAGAGAAGCGCCACGAGTGGTGAATTTTGAGTGAAACCTACACATTTCTCTTGTTGCCATGTTAAAATTTGTTTATTTTGCCAAAATACAGCAGAGTTTATGCAGCGTCACACCACTAGCATGCTGAGCAGATGCAAGTGTGAGAGAACACGGAAGCAGGGATGATCTGAGGAAAACTGAGGTCAGTAGCTTATCAAAAAGCACATCCTCGACATAAAAATGAACATGTAAGGTCTTCAATTATGTTGTTCCAAACCCACAGCATTTCCATTCAGAATGAGATTTTCACTCTGCAGTGGAGTGTGCGCTTAGATGAAACTTCCTGGCAGATTAAAACTGTGTGCCAGACAGAGAGTCTCGAACTCGGGACCTTTGCCTTTCGCGGGCAAGTGCTCTACCAATTGAGCTATCCAAGCATGGCTGATGCGCCGACATCACAGCTTTACTTCTGCCAGGACCTCGTCTCCTACTGTTGTGTACATAGTTCCGTGTGGTCAGCACGTACACAACTTTCCCAATAGACCGCGCCCCGCTAAGCACAACAGCGCAGGTGCAGCGCTCGTCCGTCTCTGCACTATGAGATGGCGCTGCCTACGAGACAGACCAAATTCTACTTCCGCCGATCTGCGTATTAATATGTAACGCAGCCAGTGAGATTGCTGCTAACATAGAACCTTTTCTCATCGCAAATCACTCGCGCAGTGATACATGAACGCGCAAGGTATTATAACGAGTGTACAGACCTCTGATTAGTTAGTCTGCATTTGTCTGCACCAGTCTGTACCAGTCTGCATTAGTCTGTAGGCAAGTTTCAGTCTGCACCTAATAAGATTATCATATTCCTGTACATAGCCATGAATGCAAATGTTTAGACACTTTGTCAAGAATCAGAGATATGTGAGAATAAGATTAACGTACCAAGACCAAAGGAACTTCAGATTGTCAATTGTAAACAGTATCCAGAATCAAGTTACGTAATGTCTATGCTTTTTATTATTTTAATAAATGTGTGTGAAAATTAATCAAGTTCTGTTTAAAGTTGGTCACCGTCAATCTGCTACTCTAAGCGTGAAAATGGCATTTCTATCGTCTGACCTAACGGACGAAGATAAACACGCCACGATAAGACCACGAGACATATTGCAGACACTCGCCTACTTCGATAGAGCGACAAGTCAAATAATCTGACGGTGTGTGTACCGAAGGTCTTACAGTATGCACACCACACCTACGTTCCAAACTTTACAGAAGCTCTCCTGCATATCTTGCAGAACTAGTACTCCTGAAAGAAAGGATACTGAGGAGACATGGCTTAGCCACAGCCTCGGGGATGTTTCTAGAATGAGATTTTCACACTGCAGCGGAGTGTGCACTGTTATGAAACTTCCTGGCAGATTAAAACTGTGTGCCTGACCGACACTCGAACTCGGGAACTTTGCCTTTCGCGGGCAAGTGCTCTACCAACTGAGCTATCCAAGCATGACTCACGCGCCGACCTCACAGCTTTATTTGTGCCAGGACCTTGTCTCCTACCTTCCAAACTTTACAGAAGGTCTCCTGCGAACCTTGTAGAACTAGCGCGGCTGAAGGAAAGGATATTGCGGAGACATGGCTTAGCCACAGCCTAGGGGATGTTTCCAGAATGAGATTTTCACTCTGCAGCGGAGTGTGCGCTGATATGAAACTTCCTGGCAGATTAAAACTGTGTGCTGGGTCGAGACTCGAACTCGGGACCTTTGCCTTTCCCGAGTTCGAGTCTGGGTCCGGCATACAATTTTAATCTGCCAGGAAGTTTCAGCATTTACAGTCTTTACTTGAAACAGTCTGTAGTTAGTAGAATAAAATGGCGTATAATGAAGTTTTGAATAATAACCAAATGCCAAAATATTTTTGTCTTTGCATGCCTTTCTTGCCAAAACAGTATTTCTGTATCTGAAACCGTTAATGAAATATGATGAATATTGTGGATGTTTCATTCTGACATCATCGCCGGTGTGCGTTATCGCAAATGATTGTGCTACATCAGATCAGTTTCCTCAAGCTTCATGACAGATAGAGTCCTCCATAAAATACTAAAAAAAAAATACTTTCAAGCAAATATCACAATAACCATGAATATTAACGCAAAGACGGCACATCAAAATGAAGCTGGTATATAAAGCTGTAAGTAAGACAAAAATGAAAATTTTTGACTAATGGTTTCCGTAAAATCGTTTGAGAAAAATTGAAGGGCATTCTGTCTTCGCTGACTAGGCGAAAGGGGGTAAACATTGTCCGCGTCCCTTCCAAACAAACGAATGGACTCGCTCAGCGCTTCCGATGAAATTTGGTTACAACACATCGGCCACCGCATTCGGCGTGGACTACAACTCCCAATCCCCCAATCCCCCTTACCCCCCCCCCCCCCTCAACTTTCCTGTGAAACCAGCGGCACGTCAACATAAACCACTCCGAAACACTGGGAATATGTTGGAAGAACTGCCTGCAGTTTCCGCATCCTTCAACTTTGACCATTTATAACCGTATTTAGTTATTCACTAAGACAATAAAATAGCACCTACTTAGCATGCAATGGGAAATGCACAGCAGGCTAAATTATTACAGCTTTCAACCAGGAAAACGTAAGAATTGCGTCAGGACTTAACGGTGTTCCGTCACCTCCCAGGGAATTCTATATGAATTCACTGGAACAAGTGAGCAGCAGAGATTTGAAACAGTACCCACGTGTTAAATAGCAATATAACAATGAAAGTTCAGCTTTGTTCACTAGTTGTGATCGGTGCACAGCATTAACCTTAGTGTCGCCTGTCTGATGTTTACGACTGCCAGCAACGTCAGAGAGCTTGAAACGTCCCCTTAGAAAAATTATACATGACTGTGCTTAAACTGACACACAATATTTTTAGCGCAACGCAATCTGACTTTCAAAAATCCCTACAAAAGAATGGCCCTGACTAACATTAACCTATACCTTTCACAAATCACTTACCTCACCAAAAATCTTCGTTACTCGAAATACTGCAATACAGCGAGCGCCACTACTGCCAGCTAAATAAAAGATCCAAACTACTGCAGGCACTAACTACTGATAGGCACAGTTAGCAAATGAGAGATTTTGATAGAGAACAAACAATGTATTTACCTTAATAGTGTTGAAAAATCATAATATACATACATAGCAGTTCATGACATCCAGTCTTACAAATTTCAAAACTCCGCCATTTCTCTCCCCACATACACCACTGCTGGCGGCTCACCTCCAACTGCACAACGCTACGCGCTGTTAACAGCCAACTGCCCAACACTACAATGGCAGACAACAATGCAAACTACACTCCCGGAAATGGAAAAAAGAACACATTGACACCGGTGTGTCAGACCCACCATACTTGCTCCGGACACTGCGAGAGGGCTGTACAAGCAATGATCACACGCACGGCACAGCGGACACACCAGGAACCGCGGTGTTGGCCGTCGAATGGCGCTAGCTGCGCAACATTTGTGCACCGCCGCCGTCAGTGTCAGCCAGTTTGCCGTGGCATACGGAGCTCCATCGCAGTCTTTAACACTGGTAGCATGCCGCGACAGCGTGGACGTGAACCGTATGTGCAGTTGAAGGACTTTGAGCGAGGGCGTATAGTGGGCATGCGGGAGGCCGGGTGGACGTACCGCTGAATAGCTCAACACGTGAGGCGTGAGGTCTCCACAGTACATCGATGTTGTCGCCAGTGGTCGGCGGAAGGTGCACGTGCCCGTCGACCTGGGACCGGACCGCAGCGACGCACGGATGCACGCCAAGACCGTAGGATCCTACGCAGTGCCGTAGGGGACCGCACCGCCACTTCCCAGCAAATTAGGGACACTGTTGCTCTTGGGGTATCGGCGAGGACCATTCGCAACCGTCTCCATGAATCTGGGCTACGGTCTCGCACACCGTTAGGCCGTCTTCCGCTCACGCCCCAACATCGTGCAGCCCGCCTCCAGTGATGTCGCGAGAGGCGTGAATGGAGGGACGAATGGAGACGTGTCGTCTTCAGCGATGAGAGTCGCTTCTGCCTTGGTGCCAATGATGGTCGTATGCGTGTTTGGCGCCGTGCAGGTGAGCGCCACAATCAGGACTGCATACGACCGAGGCACACAGGGCCAACACCCGGCATCATGGTGTGGGGAGCGATCTCCTACACTGGCCGTACACCACTGGTGATCGTCGAGGGGACACTGAATAGTGCACGGTACATCCAAACCGTCATCGAACCCATCGTTCTACCATTCCTAGACCGGCAAGGGAACTTGCTGTTCCAACAGGACAATGCACGTCCGCATGTATCCCGTGCCACCCAACGTGCTCTAGAAGGTGTAAGTCGACTACCCTGGCCAGCAAGATCTCCGGATCTGTCCCCCATTGAGCATGTTTGGGACTGGATGAAGGGTCGCCTCACGCGGTCTGCACGTCCAGCACGAACGCTGGTCCAACTGAGGCGCCAGGTGGAAATGGCATGGCAAGCCGTTCCACAGGACTACATCCAGCATCTCTACGATCGTCTCCATGGGAGAATAGCAGCCTGCATTGCTGCGAAAGGTGGATATACACTGTACTAGTGCTGACATTGTGCATGCTCTGTTGCCTGTGTCTATGTGCCTGTGGTTCTATCAGTGTGATCATGTGATGTATCTGACCCCAGGAATGTGTCAATAAAGTTTCCCCTTCCTGGGACAATGAATTCACGGTGTTCTTATTTCAATTTCCAGGAGTGTAGCTACAGACTGCACATAGCACAGCTAGTGATTTTCATACAGAGCGCTACTAGGCGTTATCAATAAGAAAACCTAAACATCATACTTACATAGCCCCCACGCTCCCCACAAAAAATTTTACAAATTGTTTTGGGCAGTGGCCAATAATGATTTGATAAAATTTTTCATAATTACAATAACAAAGATATCAAATGCACACACTTATTGATACAATGTTGGTCAAAAGCTAAAATTTTCTCACAGTCCATAAAGACAGTCCTGATCATTCATCACAGTAAAACTGCAGTGTTTTTTTTTTCAAAGTCTGAGCAGTAAAAGACAATGCACACTGGATTTCCATGCAGTCTTGAAGTAGTGTTGTCCTTCCAACGGAAAGACAATGCTGACTCTTGACATGCAGACAAGTAATGGGCCACAACAGAGCAAACCCACAGCAGAGTCAGTCGAAGTTTTGAAGAATATTGGTAGGTAGGTCATCACAGAGCAGACCCACTGTAGTCCTGGTAGAGATTATGTTATTGGTGGGCCACCAGAGGTGCAGACACACTGCAGTCCCTGCAGAAATAATGGTATTGGTGAGTCATCAAATGTGTAGACCCACTGTAGTCCTTGTAGAAATAATGGTGTTGGTGTGTCATCAAAGATGCAGACCCACTGTAGTCTCTGTAGAGATGGCCAGCAGCCATCTGTTGTGACTGTGCAGGTGCACAATCACCACTGAAGAGTCTTGCGGATAATATAGCAAGTCCATAACCACCACTTGTGCACTCACAAAGTTTTCGGAATTGTCCTTAGAACCAGCAATGCTGTTTTCCAGTCCCTTGCTGAATTATTAACACACGTGCAAACACTAATAGTCCCTACTTCTCACATATTGTCCATATACTATGACCAACAGAAACGTGTGCAGTGAAATGGAACTTACAAGTTAATAATATGATGAACTGGTGTCGATTACAATTTTATAATATAAGAATACAATTACTAAGGTACAAAATATATCATTAAAGAACATAACAATACAGATAAAATTTGTAGTACAGGCTTTACAAAAAGTATCGAAATAACATATACATCAGTGTTACAGGAATTATGACATGAGTACATACATAAAAGATCAGAATAACTTTCGAAACATCAACTTCACACATGAGCATTAAAACAGAACGGAATAAATACTGTCTAAACATCTTTACAAAGAAAATAAGATATTATCAGAAAAATTCTACAACATAACTCTCATCAGCTAAACACATAAAGACAGAAAAACACAAATTCACATAGTGTAATAACACAAAAATACAGGACAGGGTTTGTTTTCAGTGTGACATTTGGTACTGCAGTCTACCCCAAAACTTCATTCCATATATCTTTCCTCTTATTTCAACATTTGTTTCCACCAAAGAAATTCTATCCAAGCATGATTTCTGTATTTATATGTTCACACATTTCTTACCTCATCATTTATTTCCATCTATACCTGTTGTCCCTAAACCCTACTTTTTTTGTTCATATCCTCTTTCAAAATACTTTTTTGTCAAACCATTTTCTTATAGCTTCTCAAGGGGTTTATCAGCACAGTAATTTATAAAATTTTCTAAGGGGACGTTGCATATGTCGACACTTAGCCGAGGATACCTCACTGGAATCTTTTTATTTTTTCTTGTAGTTTGTGCAATTAGTGCAGCCTTTGTTTATTGTTAGCGCGTAATTGTAGAGAGAATCTGCTTTGTAGTTGTAGTTTTTCATTCTTGTATAGTAAAACAGTTGTGGCATGCATGTAGATTTGCACCAAGTATTTCGCAGCTGCGCTTGCAATTAACGAGATTTTATTTTCAATGCTATGTTAATGTGTTTTCTTATTTTGCTCTTCAAATTATGCTTTTCTGTTTTATCGTGTGAAATATTGTGTCAATAATGGCGTGTGAAAAACGTAATACTAGGCTCCAAAGTAAACTGAGAAATGACAGTGAAGACGAAAGCAGTGTGTTAGCACCACCGTGTAATGAATTAACTAATGTTCAAACTAGCAATTTGGTAATTGAGCATAGGGAAATGGGGCGGGCGGCAAATCATGGCGTACACAGTGAAACAATTAGTGAACAAGGAAGCATTATCGATAGATCGGTCGGCAATAGCTCGCCTCAGGAATCCGAAATGACAGGACACAATCTCGCAATTACTGTAGATTCAGGTTTTGGGTCCTCACCGTTTTCTCAAATAAGTCAAGATACATTTTCTGCTTGTCAAAATGTGAATGTTGCCGGTGCAAATGAATTGCCGAAGAGCACTGAAGAACATGTTTCGGACACCAGTGCATTGTTATTACAATTAATGCAACAAATGGGACAAAATCTTCAAAAGTTAGACACAATGGAACAACACCAGAGACGAACACAGCAACAGTTAGACACAATGAACAAAATCTTCAAAAGTTAGACACAATGGAACAAAATCTTCAAAAGTCAGACAACAATGCAAACTAGCCACAGACTGCACACAGCACAGCTAGTGATTTTCATACAGAGCGCTACGTGGCGTTACCAATAAGAAAACCTAAACAGCCTACTTACAAGCTATAATGCAAGCAAGGTAAGTTAAGCTTTCTTTCGAACATGTTGCTTATTTGTAGCAATGTATACGAATTTAAACGAATCCAGTTGTGATAAAACTCAATGAGTAAAATCCAAATGACGTTTAGAGCATTTACTAAACATTTAATTCCTGTCTCGCGTCACAAATCTTCCGGAAGCCGAAATTGTATGTGACAGCGATGGGATCAGAAATATGTTCATTTTCGTTCGTGGCTAAATATTCCAGTAACTAACACTAGACACGTGTTCACTGAGCAGTTAACAATATGACTGTTTAAGCAGTGCAGGCGGTCTATAGTTGCAAACATGACGTCTTATTCGCGAAGATTACAGTTCAAATGGCTCTGAGCACTATGGACGTAACTTCTGAGGTCATCAGTCCCCTAGAACTTAGAACTACTTAAACCTAACCAACCTAAGGACATCACACACATCAATGCCCGAGGCAGGATTCGAACCTGCGACCGTAGTGGTCGCGCTGTTCCAGACTGTAGCGCCTAGAACCGCTCGGCCACTCCGGCCGGCGAAGATAACAGTCTTGTGCCAATAACTACCAAGCAGAACTAGGCAGCAATTTGACACTGCTCTGGAACCAGTCTGTAGCTCCTGTTTCTTGCAATAAATTCTGTGGTTTTGTTGTCTTGATTGTAAGAAATAATTTAAGAAACCTAAACTACAGAACAGCATTTTGTAAACGTTTTCTCGTTGTAAGTTATACGTTGAAAGTTTTCAAAAATGGAAACGAGTTTTGCGTGGCTGAGGGTGGGGAGAGAGTATTATGGTTAAGAGATGCATTCCGGCGACTAAAATTTTGTAAATTAAGCACTGGAATGCACACTCCTTCGTCCTCCATATAGTAACTACAAATCGTTCAAATGGCTCAACGTATCTCTGTGAAACTACACTGTGTGATCAAAAGTATCCGGACAGCCCCATAAAAATACGTTTTTCACATTAGGTTCATTGTGCTGCCACCTTCTGCCAGGTACTCCATATCAGCGACCTCAGTAGTCATTCGACATCATGAGAGAGCAGAATGGGGCCCTCCGCGGAACTCACGGGCTTCGAACTTGTCACGTGATTGGGTGTCACTTGTGCCATACGTCTGTACGTGAGACTTCCACACTCCTAAACATCCATAGGTCAACTGTTTCCGATGTGACAGTGAAGTGGAAACGTGAAGGGAAACGTACAACACGAAAGCGTACAGGTCGACCTCGTCTGTTGACTGACAGTACCGACGACAGGAATTCCAAACTGCATTAGGATCCACTGCAAATACTATGACAATTAGGCGGGAGGTGAGAAAACTTGGATTTCATGATCGAGCGGCTGCTCATAAGCCACAAATCCCGCCGGTAAATGCCAAACGACGCTTCGCTTGCTGTCAGGAGCCTAAGCACTGGACGGTTGAACAGTTGAAAAACGTTATTTAGAGTGACGAATAACGGTACATAATGTGGCGAGCAGCGAGTGGATATGGCGAATGCCCGGTGAACGTCATCTGCCAGCGTGTGTAGTGCCAGCAGTAAAATTCGGAGGTGGTGATGTTATGGTGTGGTCGTATTTTTCAGGGCAGGGGCTTGCACCCCTTGTTTCTATGCGTGGCACTATCACAGCACAGGCCTACATTGTGGTTTAAGCACTTTCCTGATCCCCACTGTTGAAGAGGATTTCGGAGATGGTGATTGCATGTTTCTACACGATCGAGCACCTGTTCACAAAGCACGGCCTGTGACGAAGTGGTTACACGACAATAACATCCCTGTAATGGACTGGCCTGCACAGTGTCCTGTTCTGAGTCCTATAGAACACCTTTGGGATGTTCTGGAACACCGACTTGGTGCCAAGCCTCACCGACCAACATCGATACCTCTCCTCAGTGCAGCACTCCGTGAAGCATGGGCTGCCATTCCCCAAGAAACCTCCCAGAACTTGACTGAACGTATGCCTGCGAGAGCGGAAGCTGTCATCAAGGCGAAGGGTGGACCAACACCATATTGAATTCCAGCATTACGGATGGAGGGCGCCACGAACTTGTAAGTCATCTTCAGCCAGGCATCCGGATACTTCTGATTACATGGTTTATCAGAACGACGTCTAATAAATTCAGTCACCCTCCTCACACACTATCTACTCAAAAGTGTCCTGAACCTCCTGTGTATTACTGCAACGCGGAACTGGCCACTAGAAGTCACATCAGTCGGGCCCGTCGGAACTAAAACAGGCGTGGGGTATTGCTTACTCGATACAGAATCAGTAACAGCAGAACGGATCGGCCAGGAAATCTGAATGACCTAGAAAGTGATCTATTCGTTGTATGTCACCCGAGTAACAAATCCATCAGAGACATATCTATCTTCTAAAACTGCCCAAGTCGACTGGTGGTGAAGTGGAAACGCAAACGCGCAACTACAGCCAAACCGAGAGTGGGCACATTTCATACACTGACGGGCAGGGACCGTCGATCATAGCGGAGGGTCGTTCTAAAAAATTGCATAAAATCAGCGGAAGAAATCACTCGTGAATTCGAAAGTACTACCGGCCGTTCAGCTAGCGCAGGGAGTTAAGAAGAATGGAGTGTAATAGTCAAGCAGTTCCTCATGAGCCACACATTTTTTATGAGCATTAAGCGATAATTGAGGAAGTGTAAAGAGCAACTCTACTGGAAAGTGTACAACTTGAAACATGTAATTTTGAGTGATGCGGTAAGTCAATGTCGGGTTTTCTGTTTGGCGAATGCCTGGAGTACATCCGTCATGATGTGTAGTGCCAGCACTCAAGTATGGAGGAGGTGATGGTACAATTTTTTTTTGGGGAAGGGGGGCTGATTATCATGGTAACGGTGTGATCCTTTTATTGCGTTTAATAAAACTGTGAATACGGAATGGTACGAAGGTACTTCACAGAATTGTGTACTGAACAGGTCGCAGACGATCATAGTTTATACGGGGTTTTCAAAAAGTCTCTCCGCAGTGCCGCATGATTGTTAGCCGCACGTGCCGTATGCCGCAGAGAATATAGCGAAATGAAACTCAGTGAAATACAAGTTATTAATTTATTGACTATTCATTTTTACTTACAAACTTTCGCATTAAATATTGAAAGTGTCCCCTCTGCTGTTGAATACACAATTCAGTTCGTCTAATCATGTTTCCAAACACAAGCTGTAACATTTCTTCTGTAACAGAAGCAGTGAAATTGGATATTGCAGTTTTCAATTCATCGATGGATTTTGGAAGGTTTTTATAGACAGTTGCTTTCACTGCACCCCAGAAGAAAGAGTCAGGTGGTGTTAGGTCAGGCGATCGTGGAGGCCAAAGTCCCTGTGAAATTATGCGATCACCAAAAACATCAGCAAGCAGAGGCATTGAAACGCGAGCTGTATGCGTGGTTGCACCATCTTGTTGAAAATAGCCGTTCAGTATTTCAATCAACACAAGTTCTCCTGTCAATGGGAACAGAATATCACTGCAGTATCGTTGTGCATTTATTGTTTCGTTGAAAAATGTAGGACCCAAATCCGACGTCTAGAAAATGCAATCCAAACTTCTATTTTTACAGAACGAAGTGGTTCCTCATACACAATGGATTTGCAGTACTCCACATACGAGAATTTTGCGAGTTCATGTGCCCGGATAAATGAAATCACGCCGCATCAGTGAAAAACATCTCATTAAGAATATCCGTTCCATATTGTTGAACGAAATTTTTGAACCATTGACAATAATGAAGTCTCTTGCCATGATCAGTATTTTTCAGTTCTTTCACAACTGCCACGTTGAGTGGGAAAAGTTCTAATTTTTCCCTTTCAACTGTGTGGGCGGTTCCGACACTAACATCGATTTCCTGGGCGAGTTTTCTTACTGACTTGTTCGGACTCATGGACATTTTATCGGAAATATCGAGTAGTTTATCCTCAGACTAAACGCTAGGAGAACCACTTCTCGGTGCATCTGTCACATAACCCGTACTTCGAAATTTGTTAATCAAATCTCGCACAGTATCGCGATGTGGGAGTGTTGTCTCCGGGAAAACTGAATTAAATGTTTTACGAACTGAAACTGTGTACCTGGCGCCAGCTTTGAACACTTGTTAGACTAAAAACACACGTTCTTCTGTGGTTAGCATTTTAACAGTGACAAAAACGAAACAAACGAACAAAGGAACTAAACTTAAACGTTCACGTCAACACGTAACGACACACACCAATGAGACTACTGAAGCTGGCTGCGATAAACGAAACAGTGGAATGTTGGTAGATTCCACTTGAAGGAAAGTAACCCAGGCAAGCGAACAATCATACGCCACGCGCGGCTAACAATCATACGGCACTGCGGAGAGACTTTTTGAACACCCCGTATCGCCTTGATAATGCATCTTGTCATAAAGCAGCATCTGTGAGGCAGTGGTTTCTGGACAATAACAACCGTGAAATGAAATGGCCTGCCCAAAGTCCCGATGTGAATCCAATGGAACACGTGATGAGCCAGAAAGTAGTCTTGTCTCCGGACACCAGTATCCAACATCAAAATGGTTCAAATGCCTCTGAGCGCTATGGGATTTAACATCTATGGTCATTAGTCCCCTAGAACTTAGAACTACTTAAACCTAACTAACCTAAGGACAGCACACAACACCCAGTCATCACGAGGCAGAGAAAATCCCTGACCCCGCCGGGAATCGAACCCGGGAACCCGGGCGTGGGAAGCGAGAACACTACCGCACGATCACGAGCTGCGGACTATCCAACATCACTACCTTCTCTGGTATCATAACTTGAGGAAGAATGTGCTGCCATTCCTTCAAAGACAGTCAGGCAGGCGTCTCATAAAGTCATACAAGTTTGTAAAATTATATCTTCTACTTGAATGGAGATCAGAACTTGGGATGACCATAGGCATAGCGTAACAGTTATGGTTACACTGAAAATTAGGGCCTTAGATATCTCATTATCCATCAAAATTCCGCACATTGAAATTGTTAACTTCTAACTGAAAGGCATGCCCAGTTCACAGTTAGTTTCCTGGGACCGACAGCTTTCCTACGCAGGGGGTTTCGCAACGTGTAACGTCATGGTTATATGCGTTTGAATACTAGTGTAGTGTGGTCAATTCCCTGCTTACGATATTCACTTTCGTGAATTATTTACGTAGTTAGGTGAAAGATAAGGCACCGAGTTTAAGTCCCCTACTAGCACACAGTATAATCTGTGAAGAAGTTTCAAATCAGTGCAAAGTTCGCTGCAGACATTCATTCTAGAAATAGCCCCCAGCCGGCGACCCATTTCTCCGCGGTATCCTTTCTACGAAAAGTGATAGTCCAGCGAGGCAGGCATGAGAGCTATAAAGTTTCCGACAAAGAAGTGTTACACAAACATCCACCTATATCCGACAAACAATTTTGTAGTGCAAGTGTAGCTATATCTTACGTTAAGCATCTACTGCAGCAGTTTTACCAGAAATTTTGCCCCTTTACGACGATGTAAGTTATCTTAATGAATAGCAAAGGGAGCTCGCACACGGATTTATAGGGCAATACCGTGTGCATCGAGTCACTATTTTAGCAGAAGGGACGCGAACGAACATAAACATGCGCCCAGGGACAGGGAGGCTGGTTAACTGTGCCTTGCTCGGCTTCACGCGACACACCATAAATTCCGCGGCAAGCAGTGCAGGGTCCAGCCGATTGCTTCCTCTGTATGTCTCGTGCAAGCGGTCTGGACGGTCTGTCCAAGTTACATTCTTGTTCACCCACATGGCGTCATCGGACTACGTATTGCGTATAAAGTGCCTCTGCAAAGATCACTCTTATTGGTCATTCCATCTAAACACATGTTCGCTAACAAAGAAGTCGATGCAAAGCAGTAGCAGAGGCAAGAGTCACAATGAATTATGTACAATAGAGCTGTGGTCTAAAGGAAAGCTGAAGTGTGGTAGCCTTTACATGATCTTGGTTCTAAGGTCAACGATTTACTTTTTTTTCAGAAAATATTGGAAGCGCCGTTCATTTTCGCCGTAAGCAGTCTGCATCCGTACACGTTTTTTTACAACGTCAACGCCTCGATTCCACGATTGTTGTTAAAGCTTCTATAAGACTATATTTTTACTACTGGAAAATCTATGATGTTACAGCGCTATGACCTCAGAATATGCGAGCATGGAGTGTTTTTTTTTTTCATTTTTGGAATAAGCCAAAAACTGCATGGTCAGATAACTAAAGAACATGAGGAACCAATTCAGAGCTGTTTTCACGCAGAAACTGCTGAGCTGGATCTTCAACATTAGTATATCTGTCGTCCTAAGTTGCACATAGTGCTACAGTGTACTGGAAAATCTATGATGCTGTAGCGCTATGATCTCAAAATATGCGAGCACGGAGCGTTTTTTTTTTTTTTTCATCTTTGGAAGAAGCCAAAAATCGCTAGGAGCATGGTCAGATGACTAAAGAACACGAGGAACCAACAGAGCTGTTTTCATGCAGAAACTGCTGAGCTGGATCTTCAACTTTCGTATATCTGTCGTCCTGAGTTTCACGTAGCATTACGGTATGTTGCTAATTACTACTCTGGGACGTATAATCACAACTTAATAAAACACAGTTTATGTGTTATACGCATTTCCTCTTTATTCTTTGAAAGACATCTTCAGTGGCCTGGAGCACATACATATTTTTGTTTACGATATTTAGTTTATATTTAGGACGTTATATAAATAGGTTATAAACAGTTCCGGCACATTTTGGTTTTCTTTGATGTAGTAAAAATTTGAAGTTCTAATTACAGATTTTGTGGATCTTGACCTAAATGCGTTCTTGTTCCTTTTTTAAAATGTCCTTCTTTTAATAATAGCCATTTGAAATTTCGTTTTCACACTTAACAATACTAGGAACTGACGACACGATTTGATGTTATATTATGGATACTGTTGCCAACTGTACAAATTATTGCTAGCTACTGAAAGTCTTTTCAGTTATCTATGGTCTGTTTGTGTGTGTGTATGTGTGTGTGCGTGCGTGTGTGTGTGTGTGTGTGTGTGTGTGTGTGTGTGTGTGTGTGTGTGTGTGACAGAGAGAGGGAGAGAGAGAGGGAAAATATGTAACTATTGCTGTACATACAAATGGAATATTTTCTTATCTTATTTCTTTTATTAAGTTTAATAGATATTCTGTATTGATGTACGTCTGGTTATTTATCACATGTTTGTTCTCAGCAATGGCTTTCTGGATGCGGTAGTTGCCATGCTTTTGTATGAGTTATGTTTTGTGTTTGTTTATTCTGATTAGTTCCATACATTGTTCTATGTTTGTACGAAGGTTATTTCGGTATTTTAAGCGCTCTCCAAATGTGGAGCGGTTTGTTTCATATGTACAACTTCTTATACATTAATGCTGAGTGGCCGGTTTGCGGCGCTGTGTCACGAATTGCGCGGCTCCTTCCGCCGCGCCGGAGGTTCGTGTCCTCCCTAGCGCGTCGCTGTGTGTGTGTATTGTTCTTAGCATACGTTAGTTAGTGTGTAAGTCTAGGGAGTAACGACCTCAGCAGTTTGCTACCTGTGGAATTCACACACACCTGAACATTTTTCGAACTGGTTGTGTGCGCCTGATGTCCCTCTGTACAGAGCTGGGCTGCCTACTGGCTGCCGGACTTTCTATGTCTAGTTGTGAATCTTCAGGTTTTGGCGGCGCAAAGACTGTTCCATTAAGTTTCGGGTGTGCAGCCGCAAGAAATCTCCTTCTTCTTCTAATACTTCGGCTGTAAAACGTTCAGCCATCTTCAGAGTGAGCGGCAAGACTGCCGCTCCAGTTCAAATGGTTCAAATGGCTCTGAGCACTATGGGACATAACTTCTGAGGTCATCAGTCCCCTAGAACTTAGAACTACTTAAACCTAACTAACCTAAGGACATCACACACACCCACGTCCGAGGCAGGATTCGAACCTTCGACCGTAGCGGTCGCGTGGTTCCAGACTGTAGTGCCTAGAACCGCTCGGCCACTCTGGCCGGCTGCCGCTCCAGTTTCTTTTTTTTTTTCCTTTATAGGGTTTCGATTCCCCCGAAAGGGGGCGGGCTGGCAGCAGCTGATTACGCCGCTCTTCAGCCTACAGAATTTGTTTTAAAAAGATGAAGATAATAAAAAATAATAACAGTTGGCGATAAAATCGGTGACTTAAAGGTAAAAATGGCAGAAAATTCTGGAGCGTAAAACATAAAAAACAGGGTGGATGAAGCTAATAAAACACACAGGAAGCAGAAAAACAATACACAGACAATTAAAAAAAAACACGGCGACAGTCTGGGTTCTGTTCGCAAGAGATATAAAAAGCACACCCAGCGACAGCATGATTTCTGTTCGCAACACTGTGGAAGGACGCACAACACCGAACACTCACTTAAACACTGCGCTAAAAGTTGGCACAAATACGACATACCACACCCGATTGCAGGTGGGGGGAAACTGGTCAGGTGACGGGAAAAAAGGGGGGAAGGAGAGGAAAAGTGAAGGGGGAGGGGGGAAAGGAGCCAATGGAAGGGGAGGATCCATAAGAGGGGTGGGGGGTGCTGAGCAAACGGGCCAGGCCGCTGCAGTGCTTGCTTCGTCCCTTTATACTGTTGTACCGCACGACTGCGCATCCGGCCACAGATGCAAATGCGCCAGAGACGTTGGTCGGCGGCAGAGACGTTCATAATGCGCGAGTTGTATCTATGACTCCACAGTTGATCTTTGTTGGCATATCGATATATACAGTACAACATACTGTGACCATTATCAATACAGTGCTCTACTACGGCCGACTTGTTAGGTTGTTAGGTTGTAAAAGTCGTGTGTACGTCTGGTGTTCTGTACATCTTTCTTGGACAGTACGCGTTGTTTGTCCGATGTAAGAGAGGCCACATTCATTTATGTCTTGCCTGACGTGTCGACATGGGTCGCTGACAGTCCTACCCAACATATGGGGAGTGTCAGTTGCGTGTGGTGAATCGACCACGGTAACGGAGCTCTCGCTGGATATGTATTTGTTTAAATAAAGATGCGAGTGTTCCTACTACACAGCTTGCAATTTGGAATTTAAATTAGGGGAATAAGTGTGGGTGATGGCACGGCGGTGTGTCTGAAACGCCCTTACCCTCCCAGTGTTTATTTACGTAAAGAAGCAATTGGAGAGATCGAAACTTAGAGTTAGTAGATGCAGTGACCTTACATTTCTGATGACTTGTAGCGTGGTGGGAAACATGTGAAGGAGGACGTCCTTCGTGCATCAGACAGGCCTGGATCTGCGAAAATTGATGACGTAGAGAATATCCAAGTATCCCAGGTCTCGGATACAGATGTCACAGAACCTGTCGCACTATCTCAAGTCAGAATGCCGGCATTCTACACTCTTATACGTAGCCCGACAGGTCTGAGCTGTATTGTGACGTCACAGAGCCTGTCCCAGTATTCCACGTCACAGAGCTGCGCCATTGTCCCCAGGTCGGGCGTCTTGGATTCTGACGTAACACAAATGCTGCACCAGTACTCCAAGACTCCGATAGTGCCGTCATAGAGCCACGGTCAGCATTCCGAATCAGCCGTTGTGATAACGCACCATCTTACATGCCCTGTCAATTCAAGCTTAGGACAACAACGCTTCTTCCGTAGGGAACACAGCCGCGCAACTGGAATGCTACTTCAATTTCTCGCTAAAATTTGAATTTCCCAGCGAAATTGGAACTTCCCGCCATTTTATAAATAGTGCATAGTGCAATTAGCCTTCGTCATACGGAGGGTGGAAGATGGGGGGAGGTGAAATTCCATGACTAATCGATGACATCATCAGCGTGCCAGATTACTCATAGAGTGTCTACTCCCGCGTAGTTTTAAACCACACTGCACTCTTTTATATGCTCCCATTGCTGCTTAAACGTCAATGATTCCACTCCTGCTTAACAAGTCAGAAAATTCGGCGCATCTCGTAAAATTGTTCACCAACAATTGTACTTTGCTTCCACAATTCAGAGAGTAACCGTTATTTTCCTGTATACACGAGACCAATCACAGGTTGAAAGAGTATGTACCAAGCTCCGTAATCAGATATTCAGATCGGGTAAACAATGAAATTCAAAGCGGAATCACTCGCACTCCAGTCATATTATCATATCGGTGAGCATCTAATGGATTGATTACAAGACACTGTGGGGCGGCAGGTGGAATTTTTGTTTATATATATAAATGTAGAATTGTAATGTATCAAAGACTGCATTTCCCGGTAGATGCACCATATGTGGGGCGGCTGGTGGAATTAAGTACTTGTTAATTAATGTTATGTAGAAAAGATGCATTTCCCGGCCGATTAACCATATGTGCGGCGGGTGGAATTAATTGTTATATAAATGTTCCTATTATTTATGCTGTCTTTTGCCGTTCTCAACACTGGCCCTCTAACTACAATATTGGCAACCAGAAAGTGATTAGGAAAACGTGAAGCCTGTAATTAGAATTCCTAGTGCCCTCTTCATCTGAGAAATACACTTATAGCTACAGCTTATAGCTCTGAGGAATTAGGAGATTGTCTGGGATTCATAACCAAAAACGATCGTGTAAAAACGTTCGCTATATTCTGAAAGTCACAGATGAAAAAAAAAAAAAAAAAAAAAAAAGAAAGAAAGAAACCCCACACAATCCAACTACCAGAGCAGTTCAGAGTCTAATGAGCTGATGCAACTATAACTGTCCAAATTAAATGTTTAAGTGAATGCTCGCCATAATTTGATGATAATGCTCATCAAACGCCACGCTAAATGATGGTAGAATGTTTGTACCGCGACGGCACGTGAAAATACGACATCGCTTCCTTTGCTGATGGCCGATGAAGCTCTCAATTTAAATGTGCATTCAGCACACAGGTAAGTAATCATAATAAAAGTCTGACGTGGGTAAGTTAAATATTTTGGGCGAGAGAATTAATTTAATTACACTACACGCAGTAGACGATCTCTGAACTTGCTCTTTGGAGATACGCTATCGCTATAGTTTTATAGTTATTCAATTGAAACGTCTCACATCTTAATGATTATAGGGGATCTCCCTTCTACTTAAATTTAAATATCCTAGCCTTATTTATTCGCCTACTTAATCTGTCTTGCTTCCTTAATTTTTAAGACTAAAACCAGAAAATCATGAATTTCAACAAAAATTTTAATTTGTGGGATCCAGAATACTGTTGTTGTTGTTGTGGTCTTCAGTCCTGAGACTGGTTTGATGCAGCTCTCCATGCTACTCTATCCTGTGCAAGCTTCTTCATCTCCCTGTACCTACTGCAACCTACATCCTTCTGAATCTGCTTAGTGTATTCATCTCTTGGTCTCCCCCTACGATTTTTACCCTCCACGCTGCCCTCCAATATTAAATTGGTGATCCCTTGATGCCTCAGAACATGTCCTACCAGCCGATCCCTTCTTCTGGTCAAGTTGTGCCACAAACTTCTCTTCTCCCCAATCCTATTCAATACTTCCTCATTAGTTATGTGATCTACCCATCTAATCTTCAGCATTCTTCTGTAGCACCACATTTCGAAAGCTTCTATTCTCTTCTTGTCCAAACTGTTTACCGTCCATGTTTCACTTCCATACATGGCTACACTCCATACAAATACTTTCAGAAATGACTTCCTGACACTTAAATCTATACTCGATGTTAACAAATTTCTCTTCTTCAGAAACGCTTTCCTTGCCATTGCCAGTCAACATTTTATATCATCTCTACTTCGACCATCATCAGTTATTTTGCTCCCCAAATAGCAAAACTCCTTTACTACTTTAAGTGTCTCATTTCCTAATCTAGTTCCCTCAGCATCACCCGACTTAATTCGACTACATTCCATTATCCTCGTTTTGCTTTTGTTGATGTTCATCTTATATCTTCCTTTCAAGACACTATCCATTCCATTCAACTGCTCTTCCAAGTCCTTTGCTGTCTCTGACAGAATTACAATGTCATCGGCGAATCTCAACGTTTTTATTTCTTCTCCATGGATTTTAATACCTACTCCGAATTTTTCTTTTGTTTCCTTTACTGCTTGCTAAATATACAGATTGAATAACATCGGGGAGAGGCTACAACCCTGTCTCACTCCCTTCCCAACCACTGCTTCCCTTTCATGCCCCTCGACTCTTATAACTGCCATCTGGTTTCTGTACAAATTGTAAATAGCCTTTCGCTCCCTATATTTTACCCTTGCCACCTTTAGAATTTGAAAGAGAGTATTCCAGTCAACATTGTCAAAAGCTTTCTCTAAGTCTACAAATGCTAGAAACGTAGGTTTGCCTTTCCTTAATCTTTCTTCTAAGATAAGTCGTAAGGTCAGTATTGCCTCACGTGTTCCAGTATTTCTACGGAATCCAAACTGATCTTCCGCGAGGTCGGCTTCTACTAGTTTTTCCATTCGTCTGTAAAGAATACGTGTTAGTATTTTGCAGCTGTGGCTTATTAAACTGATTGTTCGGAAATTTTCACATCTGTCAACACCTTCTTTCTTTGGGATTGGAATTATTATATTCTTCTTGAAGTCTGAGGGTATTTCACCTGTCTCGTACATCTTGTTCACCAGATGGTAGAGTTTTGTCAGGACTGGCTCTCCCAAGGCCGTCAGTAGTTCCAATGGAATGTTGTCTGCTCCGGGGGCCTTGTTTCGGCTCAGGTCTTTCAGTGCTCTGTCAAACTCTTCACGCAGTATCGTATCTCCCATTTCATCTTCATCTACATCCTCTTCCATTTCCATAATATTGTGCTCAAGTACATCGCCCTTGTATAGACCCTCTATATACTCCTTCCACCTTTCTGCTTTCCCTTCTTTGCTTAGAACTGGGTTTCCATCTGAGCTCTTGATGTTCATACAAGTGGTTCTCTTATCTGCAAAGGTCTCTTTAATTTTCCTGTAGGCAGTATCGATCTTACCCCTAGTGAGATAAGCCTCTACATCCTTACATTTGTCCTCTAGCCATCCCTGCTTAGCCATTTTGCACTTCCTGTCGATCTCATTTTTGAGACGTTTGTATTCCTTTTTGCCTGCTTCATTTATTGCATTTTTATATCTTCTCCTTTCATCAATTAAATTCAATATTTCTTCTGTTACCCAAGGATTTCTACTAGCCTTCGTCTTTTTACCTACTTGATCCTCTGCTGCCTTCACTACTTCATCCCTCAGAGCTACACATTCTTCTTCTACTGTATTTCTTTCCCCCATTCTTGTCAATTGTTCCCTTATGCTCTCCCTGAAACTCTGTACAACCTCTGGTTTAGTCAGTTTGTCCAGGTCCCATGTCCTTAAATTCCCACCTTTTTGCAGTTTCTTCAGTTTTAATCTACAGGTCATAACCAATAGATTGTGGTCAGAGTCCACATCTGCCCCTGGAAATGTCTTACAATTTAAAACCTGGTTCCTAAATCTCTGTCTTACCATTATATAATCTATCTGATACCTTTTAGTATCTCCAGGATTCTTCCAGGTATACAACCTTCTTTTATGATTCTTGAACCAAGTGTTGGCTATGATTAAGTCATGCTCTGTGCAAAATTCTACAAGGCGGCTTCCTCTTTCATTCCTTCCCCCCAATCCATATTCACCTACTTCGTTTCCTTCTCTCCCTTTTCCTACACTCAAATTCCAGTCACCCATGACTATTAAATTTTCGTCCAGGATACTGTTTCTACTAAATTATTTTGAAAAAGGAATCTAAATATAAATTTTTAAATCTCTAGCGTTTTTCTGTTGCACCAATGATTTTTACAGAAAAACGTCCATATTTCGAAAATGGTTAAAGTTATTGAACTGACATTCAACACATATTGATTTAGTATTACTCCTGACATGCTAGAACCGTTTCAGGTTATTTACTTGATTTTTAAAGTATTGCGCAACCTATATGACGTCAGAGCTAGTTACAGCGGACTAGGCTGGCACACAATGGAAAGACTGATGTGAATTTTGTAAGGCGTGAGTAGGGTGCTTCCCTACAACACTGACTCTCAAAATATGAAAACTAATCAGAGGGTTTAGTGCACACGTTATCGAAAGTAATAAACTTCACCACACTAACACAAAAACAATAGTGGAATTAAAGTTACTGTAGCATGACATGTTTCGCCGGAAGACTCCAACGAGTAAGTTCAGCTTCTTAATTCGAACGATTTTTTTCTTTCTTCGTTCATGTTGGCGGCTGTCCTTCGCGAAATGTCAGTCTTTTGCAGTAGGTGCACATCTTGAGTATACGTGTAGGGGACTGGTGCGTGTAAAATGGAGTGCCGTGTTATTTATTTATTTATCGTATGGAAACAACAGCAAACATTGACAAGTACATAAAGCTTAATTTTACATGTATATCTAGTTAAGTATTTACATATACTTTACTTTTACTTCTTGGCACAAATTTTATACAGATTTTTAAATTGTGAAAATTACTGACTTAATATTACTGACTGCTTTAAGTGATGTAATTGCAAGTTAAAAAAGGTAGATACATTTAATCATATTCAGTATCTAATGATTGAAGCCAACTAACAGCAGAGGGAGTAGCATCAATAAAGTCAATGCAAGGTCCAGGATACTTCCTCTGATGACAGTCTCTAACAATATGTTGAACAGTTTGTTCTTTGGCCCCACAATCACAGGCTGGAGAATCTCGGAGTCCCCACTTTGCATCATAACCTTGCACCTGCCGTGTCCAGTTATTATTCTGTTCAGCCTTGTCCAGTCACTTCTCTGCAGATGAAATCCTGGTAGGCTAGCAGTTGGGTCTCGGATACCTTCATGTGCAAATGTTGCAGCATTCCACCTCTTGCGTCACTCTCTTTTAATGTCGAACTTCTTATCGTTCCTTCCATTATGTCACAGTGGGTTGCGAGATTTTAAGCAGTCTGGGGGAGGGTTGTTTAAGACTGTAAGAATTGGGAGATCTTATGGGTAGTCGGGGTAATGTAGTTTCCTCGATTGCCGATTGATTGCTTCTTGGCGTCGTAATTCATGAGTGGGATGTTGCTAATGGTGTGCAGCCAGGGGATCCGGTTAGATTTTAATGTGCGAGTAGTAATCCTCATTGACTCGTTCAGGTGTACGTCCAGCTTCCTCGTGTGGGCACTATGTTACCACTCTAGAGCACAGTATTCGGCAACTGGGTACACCAACGTAAATACTGTAGTACGTAGAGTCGATGCGTCGGCACCCCGTGTTGTACCAGCTAGTTTCCTTACGATGTTGATTTTGGTATTTCATTTTTGGATTGTTTTTTCCAAGTGTTTTTCATACGCCAGAGCCAATCTAGTGTGACACCAAGGTATTTAGGCTGGAAATTATGTCCAACCTTTTGTTGGTAGAAGCTCACATTCAACTGCTGGTTTGCAATTCTGTTGTTTAGATGGAATGCGCAGACTTCTGTCTTTGCTGCATTTGGATAGTGTCTCCATGCTTTGTAGTAAGTGTTGAGAGTTTCTAAGTCTCTAGATAACATAGCATCGCCTTCCTCAAGTGCGCTGGTTTTTATGGCTACGGCAAGGTCGTCGGCATAGCAAAACTTTCAAAAAATGGTTCAAATGGCTCTGAGCACTATGGGACTCAACTGCTGTGGTCATAAGTCCCCTAGAACTTAGAACTACTTAAACCTAACTAACCTAAGGACATCACACACATCCATGCCCGAGGCAGGATTCGAACCTGCGACCGTAGCGGTCGTGCGGTTCCAGACTGTAGCGCCTTTAACCGCTCGGCCACTCCGGCCGGAAGCAAAACTTTGCGCTAGCAGTGTTTATCACGTCACTGGTGAGCAGATTGAAAAGTAGGGATGCTAGGACTGACTCTGGGGAGAGCCCATTTTTCAAGGCAAACGACTTGCTCTGTTTTTTTTTTTTTTTCCACCGCTAACCTTGAAGTAACGGTTGGTTAACGTATTTCTCGCAAGTGTCGTCAGTTTCTTACTTGGGGCATACTGTTTTAAGGGGAGCGGGAGGTGGTCAAATCCAAAAAATTGCGATTTTTTTTGCTACCGAAAATTAATTGGAACATTCCTCTTTAATGTAAACTTTGAATTATTGTTCTACTCGCCCTAGAAGTGGAGTTATTACCATTTTCCCCCACTCCTGCAGAGGAAATGGGCGGCCGCTGAATGCATCTAACACCCTCTCGTGACTTCCTGGCGAACTGCTTGGGATTTTCTCGGCCTTTTAGGCATACAGCGCCTTATTTTACGCATACAGCGAGTGTGCAAGGGTTGGCTACATTGTTTTCTGTGACAAATGGAGCGCTAAGAGCGCGGAACATCGTCTCTTTGCTGTTTACCGTTTCGACTTCGAAGGCTCAAACAAACTTTGGGTTCAAGTAAGCTCAGTGATGGAAAGACAATAGGAGGGAGAGGCAGGCTTACTGATGAGGTGATTGAACGTCTACAGAGATACTATGGGTATGCTATAAGGCAAAATACTAGTAATGTTAGTGATATGCGAAAAGCATGTTAAGTCCCATAGTTCAAATGGTTCAAATGGCTCTGAGCACTATGGGACTCAACATCTTAGGTCATCAGTCCCCTAGAACTTAGAACTACTTAAACCTAACTAACCTAAGGCATCACATATATCCATGCCCGAGGCAGGATTCGAACCTGCGACCGTAGCGGTCGCGCGGTTCCAGACTGAAGCGCCTAGAACCGCTCGGCCACACCGGCCGGCCAGGAAATATGCCATCCAGTCCTGTGGCTTTTCTCATTTTCGATGTTTTGATAGCCACATTTATATCTGTTTCACGAAAGGGCTCTGATAGTGTGGTGTTGTCATGGAGGCGCCTATTGACTTCATTCAGTTCGTTCTTTACTTTTTCTTTTATGGTTGTGTCTACAGGGACCTTCTCAGCTCTTGATTTTATGTGCAGTGCCGGTTCTGATGGCGTTATCTTCGGTTGCTGATTGCAGACGCTGTTTGCTGTGCCAAGTTTTTTTAATAACCCCATGCCTTTCTGCTTGAATGAGTGAACTTTAAACTAGACGCCAGGTCCATCCATTTCTGCTTTCTTGCCTCATTTAGCTGTTCTACTATTATTTTGCCAGTATCAGGGTTTTCACTTTGTTCGTATTTTGCATACAAGTTTCCCATTGTGTCGTCCCAGCAAGGGATGTATCGTTTCTGGAGCCCTCAAGGTATATTTCGTTTGGCTGCACCAATTAAGACTCTCAGGAATCTTCTGTAGTTTTCTGCTTTTGGGGCTACCCAGCGTAGGCTGCCGTCAACTTATCGTGTATACTGATCCCAGTTAGCATGCCTGAAATTCCATCTTGCCTTGTTAATGGAATTTGTTACGGGTTTATCCTCACCAGTTTTGATTATTGTTGGACGGTGTTGGCTTAGTGGGAAGCCCTTTAGATTTTTCCTTGTATGACTCAAGGGGAGTGTGTTTTCATCGGTGGAGAGGAAACACAGGTCAGGACTAGTGTCGGTGTACCGCCTAGACGAGCGAAAGGTTTTCGGCTCTTTGGCATCGTAGCTGAGATAGAGGTTTTCTCCTTCTGCCCATTCCACTAATTTTTCTCCATTTATATCACTGCATGTATCAAGAATTTTGGACACAGTATTACGATTTTACAAATAAATGTAGAATGAGTGACAAAAGACAAATGTGACTACTTGAGGAAACTGGTCACAGATCATGGCTCTGATATCAGAGCCCTCGAGGAATCCCATTTAAACGAAGACAATAAAGCAGAGGGGAAGGTTAAAGGTTACGAAATGATACAATACTTGTCATCACCTTCACGTGGCTCCGTCGTGTATGACAAAAACGGTGTTTCTGATATTAAAGGAGTGTGCTGTCAGGTAATCAGTGACACAGAAGTGATAGCGCTGGAGCTGAGTGGCTTAACTGTTGTCTCAGTCTACAAACCACCGAACGTCCAGTGGCCCATCCCAGTCTTGCCATCTGTACCCCATCTGTGCATATACCTAGGTGATTTCAGCAGCCACCACACAACCTGGGGTTGTACAAACACTGACATAAATGGAGTGCCATGTGTATGTTGTATAACAGTAGCACATTGCACCATGTGAACAACAGAGATATGCATCCTTATGCTACAGACGACTTATCACCGATAGTGTCACATGGTCTCACTCCACGAGACACTAAGGAGAGGTTTGGAACTCAATCCCTCAACACCGTATTTCTCAAATTCATATCATTATAAAGCGGCGCACGAAGGTACTAACTTCTCTGACACGTCCTACCAGTTCAAAAATGATTCAAATGGCTCTGAGCACTATGGGACTTAACATCTGATGTCATCAGTCCCCTAGAACTTAGAACTACTTAAACCTAACTAACCTAAGGAAATTATACACAGCCATACCCGAGGCAGGATTCTACCCTGCGACCGTAGCGGTCGTGCGGTTCCAGACTGAAGCGCCTAGAACCTCTTGGCCACACCGGCCGGCTCCTACCAGTTCCCGTGTGTTCTGATTGCTGCTCGAGTGACTTGCTTTTCACGCATTTGTTCAGATGGGTGGGAAATCTTATGGGACTTAACTGCTAAGGTCCTCAGTCCCTAAGCTTACACACTACTTAACCTAAATTATCCTAAGGACAAACACACACATCCATGCCCGAGGGAGGACTCGAACCTCCACAGGGACCACGCATTTGTTCACAACACACACACGAAAAGTTGTCGCCATTGTTTGGAGAGTTATAGTTAAATGGAGAGTAAGCTCAGTTCTGAATGTCATTTTATCCTATTAGCGATGGGTGTGCAATATCTTATGCCCCACGAATTCTAAGCTCGTGCCCCGCCGGCGGAGAGGGACTGTGGCTAACTCAGAGAATTCTCCGTAATAAGCAGAACGGTCTACTATAATTCGAATCCAAAATAGCAAAGGCACTCTGCAACCAGGGAAAGGACGTGGAAAGAAATGAAATATGAAGGATAGGTCTTCAGCAGGTACAGAGTGTAGTGGGACGCCAAATTGAAGCGTCACCCATCCACCAGTGTCAGCCCAGTTTGCAGGTGAATATAAGTTTAATTTAGTTTTGTTTATGTATTTTTCTTATTATTGGTAACTGATGTGAATTATCTAAAAGTTTGTATTTTTTTTATGTGTTTCATGTACGGAGAGGGCGGCGCAACGAACGGAGACAGCATCTTCGTTGCCGCGACCAGAGAGGAAATTGCTGGCCGCTATACGTCGCGGGTCGACAGCCGAGGAGCAACAGAAGATCCTGGAACCGAGTTGTTGCGTCGTGCTTTTAAAAATTAAAAATCAATTTGTATACTCTGTTTGTACAACAATGACGTCATATAGAGCTTAATCTTGTTGAAAAGTCAGTCACTCACTCTCAACGCTCAAGTTCACATCTGTATGTGTAGTAAGCTAATAAAATAGTGTATGCTACTAAAGTTGAAACACGTGTTCTGAGGATTTATTTATGGAGAATTATGTGAACTGATTAATAATATATTTGACAAGATTATTGGATTTTGACAGCGTTCATCCCAACTTCGAATCTGAAATGTTTAGTCAGAGTGTGATTCTGATATCGATTAAGTCAAGATAACGTGTGTCAATATAATTTCTGAGGAGAAACAAACGACGTCAAAAATTGAAAAAGTTTACGCAAAAATCAATTGGCCCAAGTGACGAAATTCTTTGCTTACGACTCAACTGATGTTTTATAGTTTCGTTCAAGAACCATTCTGTGACAATTTAAAAAGAATATAAATCATTTTGAAGTGGATTGTAACTGACGTAGGTGACGAAGTCTGCACATGGTCATAGGTCGAAAGAAAACCATTTATAAACCAACCCATACGTCGTTACATTACACCGTGGCGACCTTTAGAAACAGGACTTGTGTGCAACTAAGACACACAGGTACGAAACAAAATATCAAGAGTCCTTCGGAAGTCAACGCGAGTTCTCGTGGAACCTTCACCAGCCAGCGGCGACTTCGCGGGTGTGGGCATCTGACGGAGCGCAGCCAAGCAGTACGGTCACGCAGTTATTCCACGAGAAGGCGCATCTGTTGGGGAGCAGCTGAACGCTGCAAACCCCGACAACCCTTTTTCTCCCTAAACTAACAGGCCCAGTACGTCAGCTGGGGGGTGTTCCTCCGGCTGGTATTAAAGGTGTTGCTGAGGGCTTCGCCTGTCTACGGCGGTGCCGGGCGTGGTTGCAGCCAGTGACGTCTCCGGTGTTCGACTCAGCGTCCTGCCGGTTGCGGAAGCGGGGTCGCAGCATCTCAGCGGCTGCATCGACGGCTGTTATATCTGCAGCCCATAGCAGCACACTGATCAACGAGAACCACAAACTACAATATTAGTGTCCGGTGAGTTTATTTCAAGTTGGAAGTGCAGTGTTGTACATAGGGAGTGTGCTTTTACGGGATTGTTGATTACAAGTCTGCGTGTGTAACTAGTTAATATCTTACAATAATGTCGGGAAGTGAAATGTCAGACGAAGAGCAGTCTATGTCCGATAGGAGCATGAGATCCCTTTTTAGGGCGATCGCTAAATTGAAACAGTCTAACGAAGAATCTACTGCTAGATTAAAAGAGGAACTAAAACAGGAATTAAAACAGTCTAACGAGGAATCTACTGCTAGACTTAAAGGGGAGCTAACAAAATCTACGGACAGGTTACAGGAATATCTTAATGAAACCAGCCGAGAATTAAGTGATAAAATAGAGTCTTCTAAAGTTGAAATGCAGGAAAAACTAGTAGGACTTAGTAATAAGATTGCTGATAATTGTAAAAGGTTAGAAGAACATATCCAGGAATCACGAGAGGAAAAAGCTCGTATGCGAAACGATATTACTGACTTAACCGAGAGACTAGATAGTGTCAATATCTTAGTTGTAGATGAAATACAGAAAAATAACGATATGTTACGAGATGAATTTTCTATGCAAACGGAAACTGTTCGTAGAGAATTATTGGAATCTATTAAAGAGGTCTCTACCAAACCTGTAGAGATTTCTTCAATAGATAATGTAGAATTAGAGACATTAACTCATCAAGTAGAAAAGGACCATACCGAAATCGAAAACATGAAATTTTTAATTACTGAAATATGCAGTAACCTTGAGACTGCCAAAGATAATAACATTGACGAAGGTACAGAGCGTTCACATCGTGAACACAGTGAAGAATCGATATTAGCTAATCGCGTTTCCAATACAGAAATGCGAATACAGGAAATTACTAAACGGTTATCGGAATTAGATAATAACGAAAACATTTCAGATAGCAGAGGTAATAACATAATCAGAGACAACAGTCGCATCGAATTTGCTAGCTCGGACGACAACAATATGAATAAAGAAATCACGGCAAGCCAATCCGATGCAACTCCGTCTCCGCAATCTAAACAAAATCCGACTATTTCTCTCGCAGAATGTCTGGATGATATAACGACAAATTCAAATGTAGCAAGTCGATTTCCTGTATTCAAACCAGGAGGCGAACTTCACCCTATAATCTTTATAAAAGCTTTTGAAACATCATTATCTCCCAAATGGAGTAACGAAAAACGCATTCAATTTGTTATAGGACATTTAGAAGCAGAAGCTGCGGAATGGGCAGTACTGCATAGAACTGAATTTAGGGACTGGGATGATTTTGTTAAGCAGTTTAAACAACATTATTGGTCAAGAGAAGCTTTTGAAACATCATTATCTCCCAAATGGAGTAACGAAAAACGCATTCAATTTGTTATAGGACATTTAGAAGCAGAAGCTGCGGAATGGGCAGTACTGCATAGAACTGAATTTAGGGACTGGGATGATTTTGTTAAGCAGTTTAAACAACATTATTGGTCAAGAGGAAAACAACAACACTTAACTTTAGAGTTGCTAGACCCTCCTCCATATTCTAAACGGTGGGGAGGTTATAGGAATTATTTTGAATGGCATTTAAACCGTGCTAAATTAATTGGAGACCCAATGATTGAAAGTCATCCAATACGAGTCCTAATTAGTGGATTACCGTATTATGTAAAGGAAAGAAAAATGTTACTCTACGAATTATAGGTGAGCCTTTACTAGCTGCTCTACCTTGGCCACCAGCAAATGAGATCCAACAATGCATCCCAGACGAAAATATTTGCGAACAGATTATTAAAAATGCCGAACGGAGAATAAAAAGTTATAATCCACATGCTATAGAACACTCATTTCAGGTAGGAGATCTTGTGCTAGTACGATCGCATCCTAAAAGTTCGAAGATCAGTAAGGAATGTAGAAAATTCTTCTTTATCTTTGAAGGTCCATATGTTGTACATAAGATTGTACATCCCAAAGCGTTACTTCTTATGGAACCTTCATCAGGTGTAATTAAAGGATTATATAGTGTTGATCAAATGAAACCCTTCATTCCTAAATAAGTCAATATTTAGTATATGTTACATACGGAAGAGCGTTCATAGTTTATTCATGTGAAGTTTTCGTGATAGTTACGTATTATTTTAAAGAATGAAACAGAAAGCTTAAACAACTGTTCTACAATAATCTACTGGTACTTCAAAAAGAGGAAGATAACCAAAAGGGGGATTTATATGGAAGAAATTTTGCTATTAGGTCAAAAGGAATTTTGCATATTTTAAATTTACTCGGATAGTAGGAACCAAAGGGGACGGTTAATAGTTTTAGGGACCATGGGCGTCCAGAGCTATATGGCTCACGAGAACATAGCAGAGTGCCTTTAATAGAGGTTTGTAATAGTGTTAATATAGAACACACCAAACGGGGCTCTCTCGCATGTTTCTCCTAAATAAATTGCCATTACCCAACAAGGTGTCCGAAGGCAAAGAAAGCCGTGCCGAGATTCTAAAGAAAGTTTTGCTTGATTTCTTCTTGACCTCAGGCATAAATAAGGTATTAGGGAAAAGAATGAAGTAAAGTAAGTAGTACTATTAGTTATTGTGAGAAACTAATTAGGAAAGAGTAACTCTAGTAAATGAATAAAACTGAGACTAATTTACCACAATTTGAACGCTCTGTCCTAATGTAACAACGTTAAACAACGTACCAAATTAGTATTTACTAGCAACTATTAAATGAAGAGGAGTAATCTCCATATATTCGGTTACGAATTACCACAATGGCACAATTAAGAGTAAATGACAAATAGTCACAACATTATCGTATTAAAAGGATTAAATCTATCTGATAACAAGGACTCTAGATTACGTAAAATGTGAGGAAAATGTATTAACAGTTAAATATGGTTATAGAAAAGGTCTTATTTTCGGTTAAAAACCTGACAAACTGAGCTTGTGGGTGGGGTATGTAGTGGGACGCGAAATTGAAGCGTCACCCATCCACCAGTGTCAGCCCAGTTTGCAGGTGAATATAAGTTTAATTTAGTTGTTTGTATATTTTTTTATTATTGGTAATAGATGTGAATTATCTAAAAGTTTGTATTTTTTTTATGTGTTTCATGTACGGAGAGGGCGGCGCAACGAACGGAGACAGCATCTTCGTTGCCGCGACCAGAGAGGAAATTGCTGGCCGCTATACGTCGCGGGTCGACAGCCGAGGAGCAACAGAAGATCCTGGAACCGAGTTGTTGCGTCGTGCTTCTAAAAATTAAAAATGAATTTGTATACTCTGTTTGTACAACAATGACGTCATATAGAGCTTAATCTTGTTGAAAAGTCAGTCACTCACTCTCAACGCTCAAGTTCTCATCTGTATGTGTAGTACGCTAATAAAATAGTGTATGCTATTAAAGTTGAAACACGTGTCTTGAGGATTTATTTATGAAGAATTATGTGAACGGATTAATAATATATTTGACAAGATTAGTGATTCTTACGGCGTTCATCGAAACTTTGAATCTCAAAAGTTTATTTAATGTGTGATTTTGATATCGATTAGATCAAGATAACGTGTGTTAATATAATTTCTGAGGAGAAAACAAACGAAATTTAAATTGAAAGAGTTTGCGCAAACCAATTGGCCCAAGTGACGAAATTCTTTGCTTACGACTCAACTGATGTTTTATAGTTTCGTTCAAGAACCATTCTGTGACAATTTAAAAAGAATATAAATCATTTTGAAGTGGGTTGTAATTGACGTAGGTGACGAAGTCTGCACATGGTCATAGGTCGAAAGAAAACCATTTATAAACCAACCCATACGTCGTTACACTACAAGAGCCAACTACAACGCAACAAGCATCGGGATTCAACAAAACCGGTTCGAGAAAAGTGTATGTGAGCTGATGCATTAGGTCACTGGTCCCACATTCCAAACATAAGGCAAACATGTTTAAGACCAAACTGCAAAGGACAGATGGTGTTTATATGTAGGAAGTATAACGAACGTTCATCTGTGTCCAAACAAGAGAATAAACTCGTTCCGACAATTTCACGTATCAGGCAGTTCTTTACCATTTACAATTATTTAAATGTTTGCAAGCATGTGTTTTTCATTTTTAATCAGTTAAATTCTATCGATGTATCATGAAAATGTTACGTAAAAATCTTTCAGTAAATGAAACTTTGTAAGTGTTCAATTTCTCAAATGACTGTTGTCTCAAATATGCAGCATACTAACTTACACCTGTCAGGTATCAACAATTTTAGATTTCAGAATGAAATTTTCTGTCTGTAGAGGAGTCTGCGCTGATATGAAACTTCCTGGCAGATGAAAAGTGTGTGCCGGAGCGAGACACCAGCTCGGGACCTTTGCCTTTCGCAGGCAAGTGCTCTACCAGCTGAGCTACCGAACCACGACTCACGACCCCTCCTCACCGCTTTACTTCCGTCAGTACCTCGTCTTCTTCCTTCCAAACTTCACAGATTTGACTGTATGAGCTCTATAACATTTCAGTAATGGTTACCAAATATGATTTTTTTTCTTTCAAGCAGAAGCTTAATCAGCATTCGGTTTCCGCCTGGAACATTCGAAACAGGTAGACAGTCCATGTTGTGACGCTTCCTCAGCGTCCCAAGGTGGCCACTTTCTTTTCTAACACAGAAGAACTTCCAAGGTTTAGGCAGTATGCCTGTTCAGACTTCACGTTTTTAAGACCTTTGTCTAAGTTCTTACTGCGTCTCTTTTCCTTCAGGGTGTATACTTGCTTCTCCTGTATTTTTCCTTACGTTTGTTGGCTTCATTTATTCTGTAAATAATCTTCCACTTTTCTTCTTGTTTATTATCATTGAAGACTCAACCGCAAGACGTCATTGACATATCTTACAAATCTCATTTCAGCTGACTGTATGCCGCTATTGTCTTTTTTTAAATCAATGATTTACTGCCATAGAGCAAGAGAGGCGCAACCATTGCTGGTATTGTTTTGCAAATAGTCTTTTCCCTTTCCTCATAGTGTTCTCTAAGTTTTTGTTTGTAGTTCCAAATATGTTCTGAAATGTATTGCTTTAGATGTGCACATCACTATCGTTTTTAAAGTTGATATCGTATCCTAAACATCTAACAATGGAGATCTTTCCCAGTGCCTTGCCTTCAATTACAACTTTCGATCGGACTGCGTGCTTTCCATAGACAGTTATTGTCTTATTGGTGGATATTTGCGGATTGTAGCACTGTGTTCCTAGTTCATATAATCTATACACTGAATGTTGTAAGGTTGTTTCCTTATCCTGTATTGAGACTAAATCATCTGCAAATAGCATAACACCCAGATGATAGCTCCTTTTCAGTTGTTCCTTCATGTACTTCATTCTTCCAATTTCTCACGAGATCCTCAATATACTTGTACATGTTAGAGCGTGTTGGTGACACGGTACAAACCTTTCTGATGCCCTGATTTGTGATTATTTCTTCTGTTTTTGAGCTCCCTGTGATCTTTTTCATTTCAGAACATTCATACAAATTTTCAATTCTCTGTGTAAGATGGGAAATTTATCATCTTCCTTCCATTAATTTATATAGTCTGACACGGGAGAGACAATTAATTCTAGGGGAATCAGCCTTCTTAATATTTCTTATAATGTATAAAGCAAAATAATTTATGAAAGGCTCCGAAACATCTCCAGTTCAGTTTTATTAGAATAGCAAGCGGGATTACGTAAAGAAAGGCCTTGTGTCTACGATGTTTTCACTCTGAAATACATTGTACTAAAAGCACGAGGTTTCTATTTTAAGCCACGCCCAGCATTTATCTGATTTGAGAAGGTATTTCACCGCATCCACAGAAATCGCTCTGATCAAATTGAGGAAAGAAGCTTCCCCAGACATCTGATAAAAGTATGCGATGAGTGCACAAGAACATTAAAATAAGAAAAGACATTGGCAAAGAGATGACCCTAGAAGAAAGAGATAAACGAGGTAGTAAGGCAATCACGTCACCAACACTGTTCAATATGTACATCGACTACCTGGTCAGGAAATGGATGAAAGACAGAATATAAGAATTGGGACAGTTAAGATTGTAATTTTGCTGACAATGAGGTAATCGTACAGGACGGTGAAGATAAATTACATATAGCGGTACATAGGTTAAACAATATAACCGTAATTTATGATGTAAAGGTATCTAGAACAAAGACAAAAAAGGCATTATTGGGAAAGTACCCTATAAAGATGAAGATAATTAACAATAACATAATAACAGAAGACGTGTCCCATTTCCAGTATCTAGAATGTGACATAACTTTTGAGGGAAAAAAGGCATAAATAAGAAAGTTAGCACCTAACAACATTTATGTGGCACGATAAGAACACCATTAAAGGTTAAAGCTAGAAGAGAAACCCAAATGTAATTTTATAAAGCCATGGCGCTACCCAGAGCACTGTATAAAGCAGAAAGTTGTACATTAGGATCGGAAGACCTAAGGCAATTAGAAACAGCAGAAATAAAGTTCCTTGTATCAGCGAAAGGCTGCACAAGAGAAGAGAGAATAAAAAATGTAGAACTAAAGAAAGACCTGGGGGTACAGCCATTTTCAAAAAGTAATGCAACGAAATAAGGATTGTAAAGATCATATATTGCTCATGTCATCTCAGAGAATCCCTCGACAAGCGATGGAATGCAATCCTATTAGGAAGAGTGTGGGAAGGCGGAAGAAGAGATAGCGAGACAGAACAGGCAGTAGGGCGTAATCCTCCTTTGCCAGAAGACGAGGAAGAAGAAGTCCGTAGTGAGGAAGTCCTCCAGGATGTGGAACATCTTTCTAGATCGACAAAGTGTCTTTTTTCTAGAATTCTTTTAACGGTGATAATATTTTCTTTCAGGGACTGTCCGTTCCTGGAGGCACTTTATTCTTCTCCCAGGAGTACATCTGCCATTACTCTCTTGCGATTATTTATTTCGAATAAATTTTATAAACTATATTTAAAAAGCTTATACCTCTGTAATTGTTATATACAGTTCTTTTTACTTTATTTGAAAATGAAAATTAACTCTGCTGTCTTCCAATCAGCAGTGATTAATAACTTTTTCAGAATTCGTTACATAGGTGTAAAACCCTTAACTCGCGCAGCAGTTCCATATTCATCCTGTTACCGTTTATTCCAGACCAGTACTAACAGCTTTATTGCAGACCCACCGTCCATTTCCGGACATACAATAATATGAACTTTTTTGTTCATTTCCAGTACTTCCTGAATTTTGTTGACTTACGAAACATATGTATATGGATTTGATACTATAGTGAAGAACATTTTTCCATGAGCGACCCTTCGCTGGTGTGTCCAACGCGCCGACCGCCCTAGCAGCCGCCGACTTCCCGGCCGCCTTCGCTTCGCCCCACCTCTCGCGGCCGGCAGCCAAGTTTTTTCATCTCGCCGCCTCTTTATTGGAGATGTTGTTGGGTGCGATAATGGAGCCGCCATCCGGCGCCTCCGTTGCTATGGAGACGCCGCTGCCACAGTATAGCCCCAAGGGTGTTCTTCCTTCTCCAAAACAGACCAGCAGTCTTCGCTCCGGCCGCTGTTCGCTGAAGAAGTCAACAAACCCACCTTCTTCGGCGACAGAATCTATACAGCAAAGACTGAAGAATACGATGCCAGTGACGAAATTTGGCGAGGAAACGCTGAGTCCTTCCCAACGTAGTGTGCCAAGCTTCCACTTGCAGATATTATCAAAGTTCAGAACCTTACCACTCCCTTTGTACATCTAAATCTACAAGGTAACTATGCTATTCACGCTTAGGTGTCTGGAAACTATTGTTCCAATCTCTAACTGCGCATGAGAGAAAAGGAACACTTAAATACCTCTGTACGTGCTCTGATTTCTCTTATTTTCTTATGATGGGCATTTTTATTTTTTTAAGTTAAAAACGATAGGATATTTTGATATTCAGAGGAGAAATTTAGTGAAAAGATTTCCAAGGCGTTCAAATGTGTGTGAAATATTATGGGACTTAACTGCTAAGGTCATCAGTCCCTAAGCTTACACACTACTTAACCTGAATTATCCTAAGGACAAACACACACATCCATGCCCGAGGGAGGACTCGAACCTCCGCCGGGACCAGCCGCACAGTCCATGAAAAGATTTCGCTGCAACGGAAAACGCCTTTGTTTTAATGATTGCCATCCCAACTCTCTTATCAAATCCGTGACACCTCTCCCCCATTTCGCGATAACACAGAACGAACTTCCCTTCTTTCTACTTCTTCTATTTCCTCCATCAATCATTCTGGTGAGGATCTCATATAGCATGTAACATCCAACATCCACGAGATAAAATTTTGGCTACAGTGCGACGAGAGGAAATTATGCCTCTAACAGTTATAAACATTATCTATTCGACGTATGAAAAAACAGTGAAAACTTATAAACATTAATTATTTATATAATATTCTATGATATAATTGGACATATCGATGTGTATCATACAAAGACAATGATAATTGTAATTTCCTTTAATAATCTGCGTTTGTCTTCCTTTGTTTTTACCTTTTGTTGGTTGGCTTTTGTAAGTTGCGGACGCATATCAAACTGAGGTCTGTTAAGAAATTGTAAATATTTGTTAATTATTACTTGAAAATAGAGTTCATTATTATTATTTCTTTCCGCTGCAACGAGCGCAGCCATTGATGATAGCGATTTGTATCGCGTTTTTGTCTGTGTTTTCCTTAGAAACAAATAAAATGTTTGCTTGATGAAGTCTAAGTAGTGCACAATACGAAAGTAGAGTTTCTGTAAAGTTCAATAAGCATTTAAAATACTTATTTGCTCTAACAATAGAAAACCTCTATCAATTGTCTGCCGCCATCTTAACAATTGTCTCAGCGGCAAATTCAAATTACGCAACTCTGCAGACATAAATGCCGAATGTAATACAAATGTGTAAAAATAAATGTGCACCGGTGGTCACGAACTCATTTGAATGAAAATACAGTAATTCGAATCAGATTGGTTCTTTAAAAATAGTGCTCATAGCACGATCGTTATAACTAACTTTTCTAGGTGATGTATGGAGCCGAAATTAATTACGCACGAGTTGCGAAGAATATTGTTTCAGGTAACATACGTCAGTGTCGTGCGCCGCTGATATTCGGTGGTTTTAATGATCATTTTGCTGAAGATAGCTGTTTCCATCATAATACATAGTTGCATAGAATCCGTTGTATGAACTGTGATTTAGTGACACTTACATAACTTACAGACAACACTTTAACACGACGTTAACTTGGAGTTCTTTAGCAACTTGATCAAATCTTTAGCCGGGAGAAAAATTATTTAGCAATTACTCAATGTAATAAAATGAGATTATCATTTCCATTTACAAATTAGTTAAATACCAAACCACTGAATAACACAGCGAACGCCACAAGCACAACAAGCCTCTAGCACAGTATAGGCAGACCATTTGGAAGGCCTGCTGCGTCTTCTAAGTGTTCTGCCAATAAAACGTGATCTTTCTATTGCTATCCTCACAACGTTCTTTGCGTGATCTTTCCAACTTAAGTTGTTCGTAATTATAATTCCTGTGATTTTGTTGAACTGACAGCCTTCAATTTGTATGATTTTCTCGTGTAATCAAAATTTAACGGATTTATTTTTCTACTTATGTGAATGACGTGACACTTTTCCTTACTGAGCGATTACTGCCGTTTTGCGTACCATTCAGATATTGTTGCTTAGTCATTTCGAAATATGTTTCGATCCTCTGATAGTATACGGCAATATCGTTTGCAATTAATCTAAGAGGGCTAGCCATATTGCAGCAGAAATCGTATATGTAGATTAGGAACAATAGATGGCCTATAAAATTACCTTGGTGAATGCCGGGTATCACTTTCGTTTTACTCGATGATTTTCCGTCGATTACTACACTCATGCTCATAAATTAAGGGTAATTGCAGAATGTGGTGCCAAACAACGTGGCACTACACAAAACTGACGCTAATAGCATAGGCACCTTGGGAACACACACGACACATATATGTAAGTCCAAGGTATTGGTGGTAAGTTGAGAAAACCGTCGTGAAACACGTGTGCTACAAAACGCCACGGTTTCCTGCGCATATACCCCGACATCAGTATGGGATATGATCACCATGCACACGTACACAGGCAACAAAACGGGTTCGCATACTCTGGATCAGGTGGTCGAGGAGCTCCTGGGGTATAGCCTCCCATTCTTGCACCAGTGCCTGTCGGACCTCCTGAAGTGTCGTAGGGGTTTGAAGACGTGCAGCGATATGTCGACCGAGAGCATCCCAGACGTGCTCGATGGGGTTTAGGTCTGGAGAACAAATGGTACAAATGGCTCTGAGCACTATGGGACTTAACTTCTGAGGTCATCAGTACCCTAGAACTTAGAACTACTTAAAGCTAACTGACTTAGGACATCACACACATCCATGCCCGAAGCAGGATTCGAACCTGCGACTGTAGCGCCTAGAACCGCTCGGCGACACTGGCCGGCGGTCTGAAGAACAGGCAGCCCACTCCATTCGCCTGATATCATCTGTTTCAAGATACTCCTCCACGATGGCAGCTCGGTGGGGCCGTTCGTCATCACCCACCAGGAGGAAGGTGAGACCCACTGCATCCCTGAAAAGGTGGTCATACTGGTGCAAAATGACGTCCCGATACACCTGACCTGTGACAGTTCCTCTGTCAAAGACATGCAGGGGTGTACGTACGCCAATCATAATCCCACCCCACACCATCAAACCACGACCTCCATACAGGTCCCTTTCAAGAACATTAAGGGGTTGGTATATGGTTCCCGGTTCACGCCAGATGAAAACCCGGCGAGAATCACTGTTCATACTATACCTGGACTCGTCCGTGAAAATAACCTGGGACCACTGTTCCAATGACCATGTACTGTGTTCTTGACACCAGGCTTTACGGGCTCTCCTGTGACCAGGGGTCAGTGGAATGCACCTTGCAGGTCTCCGGGCGAATAAAACGTGTCTGTTCAGTCGTCTGTAGGCTGTGTGTCTGGAGATAACTGTTACAGTGCTGCGGTAAGGTCCCGAGCAAGGCTACCAGCAGGACTCTGTGGCTGTCAGCGGGCACTGATGGTGAGATATGGGTCTTCTTGTGGTGTTTTACACTGTGGACGTCCCGTACTGTAGCGTCTGGACACGTTTCCTATCTGCTGGAATCGTTGCTGTGTTCTTGAGATCACACTTTGTGGCACACAGACGGGCCGTGCTATGACCTGCTGTGTTTGACCAGCCTCCAGTCGTTCTAGTGTTCTACCCCTCATAACGTCACCAATATGGGTTATTTCAGCCATTTTCAACGCTCAGTCACCACTAGCACGTCTGAAAAGTCTGCACACTTACTCGCTACACCGTACTCTGACATGCACCAACATACCTGCTGTGTTTGACCAGTCTCCAGTCGTTCTAGTATTCTACCCCTCATAACGTCACCAATATGGGTTATTTCAGCCATTTTCAACGCTCAGTCACCATTAGCACGTCTGAAAAGTCTGCACACTTACTCGCTACACCGTACTCTGACATGCACCAACATACCTGCTATGTTTGACCAGCCTCCAGTCGTTCTAGTATTCTACCCCTCATAACGTCACCAATATGTGTTATTTCAGCCATTTTCAACGCTCAGTCACCACTAGCACGTCTGAAAAGTCTGCACACTTACTCGCTACACCGTACTCTGACATGCACCAACATACCTGCTGTGTTTGACCAGCCTCCAGTCGTTCTAGTATTCTACCCCTCATAACGTCACCAAAATGTGTTATTTCAGCCATTTTCAACGCTGAGTCACCATTAGCACGTCTGAAAAGTCTGCACCCTTACTCGCTACACCGTACTCTGACATGCACCAACATACCTGCTGTGTTTGACCAGCCTCCAGTCGTTCTAGTATTCTACCCCTCATAACGTCACCAAAATGTGTTATTTCAGCCATTTTCAACGCTCAGTCACCATTAGCACGTCTGAAAAGTCTGCACACTTACTCGCTACACCGTACTCTGACATGCACCAACATACCTGCTATGTTTGACCAGCCTCCAGTCGTTCTAGTATTCTACCCCTCATAACGTCACCAATATGTGTTATTTCAGCCATTTTCAACGCTCAGTCACCACTAGCACGTCTGAAAAGTCTGCACACTTACTCGCTACACCGTACTCTGACATGCACCAACATACCTCTGCTGCCAGCGCCACCGTGAGACGACCGCAGGTCTAATGCACCGCATGGTCATAGTCCGAGGTGATTTAAACCAGCAAACCGCCCACCAGAACGTTGTTCCACCATGTATTAGCATTATACTTAATTTATGAGCATGAGTGTACTTACTGTAACCTATCTGAGAGGAAATCACGAATGGCGTTGCAAAACTGAAACGATACACCATAGCCACGCAATTTTATTATATGTGTCTTGTGAAAAACGGTGTCAAATGTCTTCTGAAGATGTAGACATGTGGAATCTGTTTGATATCCCCTGTTGATACCACTCGTTAATTCGTGTGAGTAAAGAACTAGATGTGTTTCACAAGAAAGATATTATCTGCGTCTGTGCAGACTGTGTGTCGTTTACCTTCGAGGTAATTCATAATGTTCGAACACAGTGTATGTTCCAGAATACTACAGCAGATCTACTTTAATGATACGGATCTGTAATTTAGGGGATTGTTACTATTTCCTTTCTCGAGTGTTGGTGTGAACTGTGGAACTCTAGTCTTTAGTACGGATCTTGCGTCAAGCGAGCGATTGTACATGATTCCTAAGTATATGGCTATTGTAAATTAATACCTACTGCACATTAAACTATAATCAGTGAGGTATCACTCAGTATATAAAATTCAGGTCGTCTATTCACATCTGTCTGTATATGCGAGCTAACCTCAGTAGCTGCCGTAGGGATTTTGGTCCGGATTTCAGTAATAGGCACAACGGCTCGCGAGGAAAGTTTTTGTGTGCAAATAATAAATATGTCGTACAAAGCGTCTGAACGGTGATTAATTAAAGTTGAGCTGTGAGAACTGTGCCTCTACCACGTAGCGAATAGCCGCCATTACTCGACAGAGCAACAGTGGCCTGAGGAAGTAGAAAGCGTGACCAAATACGGATGTGGTGTGAAAGTCTCTTTTTCTTAGAAACCGTAAGGTTGTAAGATCGAACCACGAGTGGGTCACTTGTGTCCACTCCGCCTTTTTTTTTTAGCTACGATTCACCTCTCAACGATGTGGAGATTCGCCAGAAACGGAACATGGCTCGGATTACACGTTACACTGCAGCTCCCATTCCACCGTTTTGATAACTTGTTTGGTACATGCAAGTCATCTACGTGATATCCAATTGATTGCAATCGTTTCAGAACAGCGGTATAGAGGAAAAACATGCCAGTCCAAAACTGTTGTTTTCAATTATTTATGAACAGAGTAAAACGCAACATGGGATGGAGCTTTACTTCGTTTATGTGAAGAAAGCTTTGCGAAAGTGTAGCAGATGCATCAACTTTCAGCTTTCTGCTTTCCTTGGGTAAGACATAGATGCGAACACGATCCTCTGCCTTGTGAGGTCGAGGATATTATTTGTTTGCACACTTTCAAAGTATAGAGTAGACTGGGAAACAAATTTCTGTTTGCGAGAAAGAGCTTTAGGTCTTTTAAAGATCATAAAGACATGGGCACAATCTTCTTGAAAAGGATTCACAAACTTCTTGCCGACGAATGCACGAGATTTCTAGATACATCTACAGATGTCTGAGAGACGCATTTCGAAATATGACGACAATTTCAGACTATAAATTTCTGCTTCCCTCAGATTACAAGTCGTCACTCGCACCCTTAATTCATTGCGAATTTTTGTAACAATAAGCGGAGATTATATAAAAGACAATGAATACTCAACTTTGAAGTGCGGTAATAAATAAATAAATAACGAAAAGGTAACCACTTCATCATCAGGCTACGATGTGAGACTTACATTTAGAAACTTTCAAACCAAATTTAACCAATAGTTTCCAATGCAATTGTTTGAGAACAAGCGTATAGCGAAAGAAGATGCGCATCCAGATAATTTGGTGTTTTATTTTTTATTCTTCAAGTTAAACGGTTTCCGAAACAGTACTTCAGCAACTTTTCTTAGTTTACATACAGTACATTCTTTCAGCAGCGCAGCTGGTTAGTCAGCTTTCAACCTTCTGCTCTCCTTGAATCAGTTGATCTGATTCTTTGCGCGCCATTGCGAAGAAAGCTGCCATAAATAGTCGAGGACAAAGAATGACAGCAATGAGTGTCACCAATGCTTCACAGTGCGTTCTAAGCTTCACAAGAGGTGGGCTATAACGCTAGCTAATCCGTAGGTCATATGTGTTTCTTTCTTATGTTCTCCTTTATTTGTGGCACCTCAGCCAGCCTGCGATACATACTGAATCACACACTCACACATAAACACACAAATACACATACAGATATACACGTGTGATTCGCATACAATATTAACATTGATTGTAAACAAATTACTTCACGATGTACTCCACCATTGGCATGAGATGTTAATACAAACGCCGATACTGTAAAGAACACTTGACGTTCATGCCTCCACACAACATTAATGCCGTGCACTGTTTACGTCGCGTAATTTATATGAAAGGACTGGTATCCGTTTACTTGAAGTTGTTCTCTGAATTTTTTTCGTGGCTCCCACATAAAATACGCTACGTCTGGTTGTAGATACTTAATGCTACTCGTCTGAAGCCTGTCCGGATTGGAGTAGGAAATAAAACATCAACTGAAATTTCAGATTTGATAAATTTATTCTTCAGTCTTGCTACATGATGGGGGGCAGAAGAAGTTGCACCGTTTCATTAATCTGGTTTGTTATTTTTCTTTAGAAAATAAATTATAATTAAAGTGGCCTACAAAGTTTGGGGCTTGCACCCTATTCGTCATTTTATACTTGCGTGATAATACGACAACTTCACTTCATGTCTTCGTCAGGTGTCGACCGCAGACTCCATCGCTCACTGGTTGTACCCCAATCAAACGGTACACTCTGCACACGCTGACGAAGCGATTCTTCCCTGTCTTCATTTAATAATAAATTAGCCATAGAAATGAACCCTCGTTATACGAAGGCGGCGTGGGGGTGTAATTTGGTACTTTATGCCCACATTTTTATTCTGAAAATATTGTAATGTAGTCAGTAACTGAGTATTTTAAAACAAAAAAAATATTTATTGCTTTTATGAGTCGTTCTACCAGGTTCCATAAATATTTTAAATTTCGCAGTTAAATGTCAACCAAAGACTTAAATCTTGGAAGTAGATGTCACTTTCCCAATGAATGTAATACTCTGTACTTTCCGGTTCAGGACCTTTTTACACATCGATATCTCTTCAAATAGTACATTCTGTGTAAAAGTCAACAACAATTAACGAAATTCACATTCTTAAAACTTTTTTGTATTGGACATAAAGTACACTTCTCGTTGGTATCACACGTCATTGAAAACGCGTAGATATTGCTGAGAGCTGTGCTAAGATATGTTTTCGCATTCTGGACCTCAGTGCGTCTTAAAAAGAATGCTGTTAATATCAGTAAACAACAAATAACAAATATTGCTTTTTTTAAATTACTTTAAGGTGGACACAGAGTACCCTCTCGTCCGTCCGGACTACGTTAAAATGTAAAACAAAAAGTTATATGGCAATAACCTTCAGAAATGTAACATCTGGAAAAGCAGCCTGTTACAAAACATCTCTATATTATTTATCGCAGCGCTAGCTGCCAGTCACCAACATGGCTCGAAAGACTATCGATTCACTGTTTCCGGCTTATAGGGGAGTCACATCTCCGGTTACGTAGTGAAGCATATCTGCCGGATACACTTTGAAGGCAGAACATCGCCAATTTATCAGCTGGCTGGGCGGTTACGACTGGAGTTCGGAAAATCACATGGACATGAAAAAATACGGGTCCTGTTTCGCTGTTTCAGACGTCGGAGGGATCCGCTTGCACACGCTGTTGTTTTTTGCATGGTCGGCGACTTTTGTAACTCTCTTGTTCTATGTGTTAAATTCAGACGTAGCGTGTTGTGCATTAAAATGGAGATACCTGACATGCAGTATTCAGGCTTGATGGTGACAGTATTGCCTGGTAACAATGCACTGGTGTAATTGAACATTATATGATTTTCAGTTTATTTTGAGGGAGGACATATGTATGCCATGTTCGTGAACTTTCATGATTACTTCTCGATTAATAATGAGAGTTATTTCAAGCATATCTTTTGTTGTTTATCGTCCCATGTAAATGTCTTACTAGCTTAGCTCCCGCTGCGTAGACTGTATGGTGCGCACGTACTTTTTTGTTTCTGTTTAATCGAAGTTGTACGTATCTCGTTACACCACGGCTCATGTGTAAATACACACACGATAAAAGAGTTAGTGATCTTTACATGGCCTCCAGTACTTGCATAACTAAAGTGTTCCAAATGTTTACATTTAATTAGACGTAGCGGGTTAAAAAAAGAAAGAAAGAAAGGAACTGTGTTTCTACAGTTATTAGCGCCAGTCTTACACCCGGAACTGAATTCTCTCATGTCAAGTGGGAATTCCTGTACATGGAATTGCATTTAAACATGATACCTATTTCGTCGTTGGTATTTTGCACAGTAATTACAACAATAGTAATTTTGTAAACATATATTTGGCATACTGAAAAATTAATGTATTTAAGAGAGTCTAGCAGCCTTTTAGAACAATTCACGGCCTAAATCGCAAGTTTTATTACATAGATAAGCAGTCTGAGACAGTTCAGTAGCCGTCTTCAGATCTATAATCCCGGAACTTGCAACGTATTAGATATTGTATAGAATATTGACCACACGTCACTCTCACTAACAAGGGAACCTCCCCATCGCACCCCCCTCAGATTTAGTTATAAGTTGGAACAGTGGATAGGCCTTGAAAAACTGAACACAGATCAATCGAGAAAACAGGAAGAAGTTGTGTGGAACTATGAAAAAAATAAGCAAAATATACAAACTGAGTAGTCCATGTGCAAGATAGGCAACATCAAGGATAGTGTGAGCTCAGGAGTGCCGTGGTTCCGTGGTTAGCGTGAGCAGCTGCGGAATGAGAGGGCCTTGGTTCAAGTCCTCCCTCGAGTGAAAAATTTGCTTTCTTTATTTTCGCAAAGTTATGATATGTCCGTTCGTTCATTGACGTCTCTGTTCACTGTAATAAGTTTAGTGTCTGTTTTACGACCGCACCGCAAATCCGTGCGATTAGTAGACGAAAGGACGTGTCTCTCAAATGGGAACCGAAACATTTGATCGCAAGGTCATAGGTCAACCGATTCCTCCACAGGAAAACACGTCTGATATTTTCTATACGATACTAGTGACGGCATGTGCGTCACATGACAGTAATACGTTTTTTTATTCACCAAAAACAGTAACAAAATGGCTACAATGAAATGACATAAATAAGGTGACAGATAACTGCAGTCATAAATTTCAGCATTCAAAAAAATGAGTCTTTAGCAGTAGCACAATTTAGCACCTTCACTGTCACTTTCAACTGGTGGCAGTTCAGCATGCACATTTTCTTCTTCTGCAGCCGGTTCCTCATCATCATTTCCCAGACCCAAATTAATCATTCAGTAAATCCTTGATGTGTGTTCCTTCCAGAGCAAATTACATGCACAGAAGAGAAGTCCGGAGCAGCGACATCGCAAAATATTTCACTGCCTTGTTATTTTTGTCAGTTCCAGCCTTCTAAACACAACTATAGGGAGTTCAAGATCTTCCTTTATATCAGACACCAGATGTTTCTCGCCATATTCTTGTATCTGCTGTACTGCTGATTTATTTTTCGTGTGTGACTTGCAGGTGAGGTTAGGGTCGGGAACGTGACCCAATCCATTCCCTCTCAACTAGAAATCCAGTTCCTAACCTATACCCATTCGGTTGAAGACAATTCGGAGCATGTTACCATATTTCTTATTGTGATTCTGATATTTGAATATTTTCTCGAATTCATTTTCCATATACATCTTGTATTCAATATGTTCATCGCTCCCAATATTGTTAAAAACATAACTTGTATATTTGCCCATTAACCAAATCACTGCGTTATTTTTTGCCTGAGGGTAGTAACTTTCCTCTGGTCTGAAGAAAATGTTAATCGGTACATTGTTTGCTGAAGTTCTTGTTATTTGAGCAATTTTCTCCCTGGTCCACCTCCAGTTGATAATCCGATCTCCACAAGTGTAACGATGAGGCACACTATCAACGAGGTTGCATTTGCTGCAGAGGTTTGTGTCACTTAAACCGATGGCAAAGAGACGCTCATTAGTGCTGATGATGTTATTGACTACCTTGTACCACGCTGTTCTCACGTCAGACGAAAGAACATCACTACTGATGTTTTTCCAGACCACATTCCATGCTATTCCAGCATATTTGGTTTCTATGTTATTTTTCCTTTCATGTTTCAGTCTTTCAGCTAAAATCGCCTTTGCTGTAACGTTTTTGGAGTTTAAAATCTTTTTGCTGAGATAACTTAGTTCAAGATAATACTCCCTAATGTGTTTCAGCTTAAAACTTATTTTTTGTATATTTATCGGCGGCTCTACACTTTCTGGCCTGACAATATCGTATAGTTTTGCTGTAATGCACCCTGGATCATTACACATTATGCTCCATGTTCGTTTGACATACAGTGCCATCGCTTTGGACTTGATGTCGGTTAGACCCATTCCTCCATTGCTCGGATCCAAAACTGCTGTCTTCACCGGCACTCGAAACAATTCTCCTTTCCACAAGAACTTTGCTAAGGTGGACATGATCGTCTTCGCCACCATTGATGGAATGGGGAGAAACTGTGCTATGTAGTAGGCCTTGGATAAAATATACGTGTTGATAAACAGTATTCTCTGGAACTGGTCTATGCTACGTTGACAGTTTTCAATCAAAGCTCCCTTGATTTTTCTTGCCACCTCCGGCCAATTTATTGCTATCATTTTTAAAAGGGACGTTGTCAATGCCATTCCAAGAGCTTTGTGTTCATTAACATGGTTCGCCCACTCAATGCGTAAGTTAGAAAGCCGCTTTATATTTAGAAATTTACTTTTCTTTTCATTTACCCTCGCACCTGATGCGGAACAGTATTTTGCAAGTATCATCTCTAGTTGTGTCACATCTGTTTGGTCTCTGGTGATTACGCCTACATCGTCCGCGTAAGCGCCTACCACGGTCTTTGTTCCTTGAATGGTAATGCCTGTCAGTCTGTGCTGCAGCTGACTCAAGAAAGGTTCCAGCGATATAACGAACAGGAGCATGGATAAGGGGCTTCCTTGGGTAACACCCCTTTTTATTTCAATTTTTTTTGTCAGTTGACAGTTAACGGAGATTTGTGTAGTAACACCCATTGCCATGTTCTTGATGATGTCGATGGTTTTTGGCAGGAAGTCCATTCGGCGCATTATCTCTATCAGGTATTTGTGATTAATTTGATCAAATGCCTTATGGAAGTCTATGAAAAGCAGTCCACATTTTATGTTACTTGCCTGCGCTAACGCAATGACATCGCGATACAATGCCGCAGTTTCTAAAATCGTTCTTCTAAAAGCACAAGTCTGCTGTTGGCCTATGATGTCAGCAGTGCATGGTGTAAAGCGCTTGTTAATTACTCGAGCTATAATTTTATAATCTGAATTTAAAAGCGAAATCGGCCATAGGTTGTTTATTTTTTTTACAGCCTCTGTTCTTCGGGATCAACACGATTTGGCATTGTTTGAACTCTGCAGGCACTGGCTTTCCTTGTAAGACTTCATTGACAGTTTTGGTGAACTTTTCTCCTATTAGGGTCCAAAATCGTTTATAGAATTCAATGGGCAGTCCGTCAGGTCCTGGAGATTTTCTAGCAGGGGAGCTGCGCACGATTTCTAAAACATCTTCCTTGCTGATGTCCGAAGAAATGTTCTCATCATCATCTCGCGATATTCGTGGAAGATATGTACCAAAGAGCTCATCGTATTCTTCTTCGTTTGTTTCCCCTGATGCATACATACGTTCATAGTACGCTCAGATCTCTTTAATTATTTCCTTCTGGGTGGTGATTATGGTACCATCATCTATTTGAAGTGCATCCATGAAACTTCTTCTTCTGTTCTTGGCGTGTCTGACAAGGTGGTACAATGCAACAGTCTCATCTTCAGTGACTGACTTTGCTTTGGATTTTATTTTAAGTCCCTCCAGTTACTTACGTTTCAGACTTATTAACTTTGCTTTTATTTTCTTGATGTCTTTTAATCTTGTAGGAATTGCATCTGTCTGATCGTAGAGGTTCCTTAGCACGCTGTAGTAGAATTCTACAGTCTGTTTCCTTGCTCTGGCCATATCTATACTAAAAGATATTAAAACTTTCCTTAGCTTCGGTTTCGCTCGTTGGGTCCACCATTCTATCACACTTGGAAAGTTGTTCAGTGAACGGAGACACATTTCCCAAGCTCTGGTTAGGGCATCTTCTAAGTCTTCTTCTGATAATAACGATATATTTAGATTCCACTGGCTTCTTAGTCTTCGGGTAGGCTGTGGTGTTAAATTTACGCAGGTCAACAACGCACTGTGATCGGAAAAACTAACGGGAACAGTTTCTGTTTTCAGTACTTTATCTGCTAAATTTTCCGATACGCAAATTCTGTCAATTCTACTACAGGAATTCGCAACAATATGAGTGAAGTTCACCATCGTTGGGTATTTTATTTCCCACGCATTTTTTAATTTTAAATCAACAACAAGACGTCTTAAGTCAGTTGAGTAATTGAAGTTGTGGATTTGATTCTTTCGACTCAATACACAATTAAAATCTCCCCCTATTATAAGTTGGAGGGGGTTTTTCCTCAGGAAATAAATTACGCTTTCATTAAAGAATGTGGTTCTTGCAGCTCTATTACTGCTGCCAGAAGGAGCATATAAATTGACTATAGTAACTCCTGCTACATTTATTCCAATACCTCGCCCCGATTCTAATTTATCAACGTCATGTACGGGGATGCCTTCTCTAACTAAAATGGCCGTGCCAACATTCGTTTCAGTGGAAATATTGTAAAAATCAACGTAATTGGAAAAATTTAATTGTGGGAATACCACTTCCTGTAGGAGAGCAATATCCGTCGCTGACTCATACAGAAACTGTTTCAGAGCAGCTATTTTAACATCCGACTGTATCCTATTAATGTTTAACGTGGTAATCGTGTATGACTGTAACATAGGGGACTGACCTTTTTCCCGCTAGTCTATAATTTCATGCCACTCCATGCCGGATACTTCCTGAGAATCTGACTGGAGACCACCGTCACGTTTTGCATTAGAGCCTTTCTTTTTACTGTTCTTGCGGTTTGCATTGGTACTAGCCTTTACCGAATGTCTACTCCGCCCACCCCCTGAGCAGTTTTCCACCGAGAGCGGTGTCGGTGGATCTGAGGGGCAGTCGTGTGCCACCACCTCGTCTGCCAAAGGAGGCGCAGACGCAGTTTGCAAACATTCTTCCAATGCCCCATCACTTCTATGAACACTTTCGTTTACTGTTTGTGTCTTATTGCTGTAAAACTCCGCTTCTTCGTCTTGGGATTTGGGCTGTGACGCCGCCTGTTGTTGACAATCACTCGCTACCTCGTCATGTTTGCTTTCAGTTGCATCCGCGAGTGAATCTGTCTGCATTGATTGACGTACGGGCACTGGAGCGCGGGGTTGTGGCGTCACCAAGAGCAGCGCATTGCCATCTGCTGGCGCGTCCAGCGCTACAGAATGGGACTCCGGTGTCACTTGGACCTGTTCGGGTGACGGTAGCGTATTCGATTTGTCTACTGATGTACTTGACTCAGAGTTCGAATCTATGCTGACAATATTGTCTGAAACAGTTTCCAGTACTGTTTTATGAATGTCACCTACAGATTTCAGCGACAGATTGATATCTTCTTCATCTGTGCTACTGCCGTCACAAGTTCGACGTCTCTTGTTAGTGGCTATACTACTTTTTCAAGCCGGATTGTCTACAGCGTCTTTCCTGAGTAAAGGTGGAAATGCTTAAAGAGTATTTTGTGGCCCGTCGCCCACATTCCCCGAAATGCTGGAGACTTCACCACCCGTCATCTGATATTCAGTCACAAGATCAGCCAGTGTTAACCTTTTACGCTGTTGTAAATTATTCTGCAATACAAACACCTTTTTTGGACAGTTTTGCCGGAGATGCCCACTTTCATTACATATATGGCAAGTCAAAGTCTGTCCATTGTATATAACGTGCGCTTTGTAGCCACAAACCAAAATATGAGATGGAATGTTTTGTTTGACATGCATATCGACAGAACGAACACCACTAAAGCATTTCAATCTATGCTGGCATGACCATCGTTCATTACGAATTTGCCTGATGTCACCGTATTTAGATAATGCGTCTTTTAAGTAGCAGTTTTCTACCTCAGGGGGCAAATTAAATACTCTGACTTGTTTATAATCAACATCAGCATTTGAAATGGTAACTGTACTCACCGAATTATCGCGATGGCGGAATTCAGCTTTTCCTTCAAATTTCTGCAAAATCCGTTCCAGCACCAACGGGGAAGGCAGCTTCACAAAAAAGCAGTATTGCTCCAAGTCATAATAAGCAGTGTGCGTCTGATCCGAAGTAATACCAATAACGTCAACGATCCAGTCATGAATTTCTATTGAACTTGGCTGAACTTTACGGGTTGCTTTGTCAAATCCAAATCTTAGGGTAAGCTTTCTGGGAAACATTGTTGCCATGTCAGCAGTTAACAGCTCACGAAAACTAGGAAACTAAAATGCTGCATCACCACAATCACAATTTTACACAACACTGTTACGCAGAGTCATGAAATCCAAACAGAAGCGCCACAGCCCGTCCGCACAGGACGGCGGGAAAAGCCGATATTCTGGTCCCAGATAAACGAAACTTTTGTGAAATTGCTTGTCAGAAGGCTATGAACGATAATGGACACCGCTCAAAGTATAACTATCTGTAATACAACTATATTTTAAAATTATTTCACAATGCGAACCAAACTGCGATCTCTGTTTACGTTGCTAAGCAGAGATATATGTCGACGCACCTAACTTGTACACTTGGCGAATGGGTAAAACCGATTTAGGTTTTCCTTTGAATGTGATTATCACTCCCAAAAAAGTGATCGCATCGGACGGACAGATAATAATTGTCTCAAAACAAAAAATTAAAATTTTCAATCGAGGGAAGACTTGAACCAAAGACCTCTCGTTCCGCAGCTGTACACTCTAACCTCAGGACCATGGCGCTCCTCCCTGCGCATTACCCTTTAAGTTGCAAATCTTCGACATGGACTACTCAGTTTGCATAATTTGCTCATTTTTCTCATAGTTCCACACAACTTCTTCCAGTTTCCTCCATTGATCTGTGTTCAGTTTTACAAGGCCTATCCACTCTGCCAACTTATAACTAAATCTGAGGGGGGTGCAATGGGGAGGTTCCTTTGTAAGAGCAAAAAGTCGTTTCCTTTAGCGGGACAACTTCAGCTGGTTCCCGTGTCACGCACGACGGCCTACTATAACGCTTATGTTATTACCTCAGGAAGTGTAAGATCGTCGTACACATTGCATTGTTTTTTTGTCCTATATGAGACTGCTCAGTACTAAAATTCCTAATATGTTGCAAATTCAGGGATTATGGATCTAAAGACGGCCGTCGAATTGGCTTAAACTGGCTATCTATATAACGAAACTTAATATGTAGGCAATGAAATGTTCTAAAAGAATACTAGACTTTGGGACACAGGAGAGTGCTATGACTGACGATTTCAGGTAATCACAATTATTAAAGATCCGTTTCTTTTTCCATGCAGTTCTGACATAGCTGATGTGTCGTGGTTTGCTTTATTTAGTTCGCAAATTGCAACATCTTCTACATTTTCACGTTAATTAAGGCTATAGAACCACGGCCTTTTCTGAATGTACTTCTGACCAAAAGAGAGTCAGCTTTTATAAATAAATATTTTCATAAAACTTTTCATTCCCTATTTCAACCAACTGGAGATTGAAATTCCCAAAACACTAAACACGTTTTTTATTGTTTCCATCTGAGAAATCAAATACAAGTTTTCATAGATGTAGCAGTAAAAATGTTGATCACTTCTTTAATAACGATATATTTCCAAAAAAACATTTCACCCACTATTTCATCACCTCAGGGGCTGAATTTCCAAAATTGTTGAAACACTTATTCTTTTATGTCCAACCGAGGAGTCAAATACCAATTTTCGTAGATGTTTCTCTACAATGCTTTACTGATTCTTTAACAACAGTATATTTCCAGAAACCTTCCATCCACTGTTTCACCCCCTTGGTGGCTGAATTTATAAAATCAATGAAACGTTTTCTTTTTTATTTTTGACAGAGAAGTTAAAGGACTGTTTACATAAACGTAGTTTTAAAAATGCTTCAGTAGTTCTTTAATAATGATGCATTTCCAAGAAGCCTTTCATCACTTTTTCACACCTTAGAGTCTGCATTTATAAAAATGGTGAAACAGGAATTTTTTTATTTATGAGAGATCAAATACCAATTTTTTTTAGTTCCATCTTCAAAACTGCTTCAATAGTGACATTTAAAAAAAAAAACAAATTTCATACTCTATTTCACCCAGTTAGAGGTGGGATTTCGAAAAATCCCATCTTATGCCTACAGTATAAGATCAACACCCTCCCTAAATTTCATTTTTCTATTCTTAACTATTGGGCCCGGTCAGTGATGAGTCAATGAGTCACGACATTTCCTTTCATCTACATTTATCCTGTTCCCAGATTCACTCTTGATGCGAGCAACACTTACTTAAAACAATCTTCCTTTCGCATAATTGATATAGCGATAAACTGCTTTCGGTAGTTCTCTTCTTTGAGTGCAACTTTCAGCGAATATACGCTAGGTTTCAACTGCAGCGAACTTCGGGACACATCCTGCAGTATTGAGTACAAAGAGAATTGCTTCTTTTAAGATTCATACTACTTACTATTAGGTGGTAAGCCAGTATATGATGAGTCTACCTTTCATGGCACTCGTTTTCTCTAAAAGAGAAGACGCATTCACACTTAATGGGGTTCTTAGAGTGATTGAATATTTTTTGTTATAATTTACTTTCCCTTAACACATGTTAGAGGTTTCTCTTTTGTGTTTCGGTGGACTATGAAATCACGCACACTAACGAAAATTTCAATTACAGAAATAGGATCGCACTGCTGTTCATTCACGTGTCAAAGTTTTGTACATGAAGAGGAATACTGTGAAAGAATTTGCACCGCAGTCATATTAGTTACGCTCTCAGAGTATCCATCAATAGGTATTAGGCTCACTTTCAGTCTTGATAGGCACTTGTCTACATGGAGCCAGGAAATAATGAGATATTATCTGACGTGATTAAACCAAGATGAGTGTGAGATTATTTAACATAACGCCCCTGTCCGTGCTTAAGTCACGGTTCACTCCATTTAACAGTTCCTGTAAATTCTATCAATGAAGGTAACAATGCCATCAGAAATTCTTATTAGTGACATCGTCTCATACATAATTTAAAATCCATTTTAAATCCTTCTTTCGCTTCGTTCGTTCCTTCCTCTATATACAAGTCGAACAGCAGAGGAGAAGGACGTTGTCCCTACATTACGCTCTTTTCATCCGCGAGATTTTCTCTTCGTTTTCCATTATCTTCTTCGTCTTGTTTTTTTGGACTTATTTTACATAAACTTTGTAGAACTCATTTATTGTATTAAAAACTCTCCTTTCGACCTTATTAATTAATCTATCTTCGTGCAAAGTTTTCATCATTCGTACAAGTTTAAAGCACAGAAGTGACGCATTTCAGAAACCTCCCACTGAAACGTTATTTTTGCCCATAAAATCCAAACGAGGCAAGATTTTTTAAGGAGATTTTATAAGAGTTATCTTGTATCATGGTCGGATACACAGTAGCATGAAATCTGAACCATTACTCTTTCCCAGTCCGAACTTATTTAAAGGTCACTGTTTTTTGTACGTAAAATTCGGACGAGGATGATTAGTTTTGGAAATAAAATCCGAACGGTGCACATGAAAATAGTGTAATCAGTTGAGTATTAATTTCAGCCCAATTAAAATCTTTTGCAAAAGGAATTAACCGATTCGCACAGTTTACCTGGTCGCTAGCTCCGGTTCGTCTTTAAAACCTTGCTTAATATACTGTAACATAGTTACAGATAGGCAGATGTTCGAATGGCTTCGATCGCTTGTACAGTTGGCCGCTGTACCAGAGAAAAAAATACAGATAGTAAAAAAGTAATTACGCCACATTCATAGGAACAGGAATCGGGCATAAACTCCCCCCCCCCCTCCCCCAAAAGATCTCGACTATACGCTTGGTCTTTTCAGACATGCATGCACGCATGCATACATACATATTGTTGCACCACGTCTGTTTTTGCAGTCTCCAAAAATATTTTAAATTCAATAACGTATTAAAAATAGATTAATGACAATTTCTCTTCAGTACGCAAGTGAAGCATACACTTTAATTAATGTCCATACGCCTGTCAATGTGGATAACCGTAAAAAACCTGAAGAAGTTACTGAAGCTTGTGAAACGTTAGAAAGCATCATCTGGAAAAGTCCCTTAAACCATGTTAAAATTTTAATGGGTGATTCTAATGATCAATTAGCTAAAGAGAAAAAAATATAAGGAAGCGGTGGATGGATTTCTTGCCATTAAGTAGACAAACCAAAATGGCCAAACACTTGTTGAAACGTGCAAAAATTTTAACCTAGGAATCATATCCATAAATTTTATAAGAACCCTTCCACACAAAAACTTGGCTAGCACCCAATACATTAATTGGCGAATTTCAAATTGATCATCTGGCAATTTCATATCCTAACTACAGAGAAATTGTTATGTACAAGTTGGAAAAGGTGATGATATTGGTTCTGACCATTACTTAACACGAATAAAAGTAAAACTTCAACCTCGAAAACCCTTCATAACAAAAAAAAAAAAAAATGTTATCCCAAAATTTGACACTGCTAAAATAACCTCAAGTCTAACAAGCGAACTTGCCAGGAAACAATCGAACAACTGGCATATCCTAAAAGAAAAGTTCATGAAAACAGCGCAAAACTTAATTCCGCTTTGAAAGAAACAAAAACAGCATTGGTGGAACGCGGATTGTCAAACAGCAGTTAAGTCTAGACATTAGGCATTAAAAAATTGGGATAGTAACAAAACTGAAAATACATACAACACCTTTCTAACTGTAAGAAAAGAAACATCTAAGTTAATCCGACAGACTAAAGGAAACTACGAAAATGCCCAACTTTCAGAAATCGAAAAAGACTTCCAAAAGTAAAATAAAAGAAACTTTTATAAAATATTCGGAACAAGGTCAATTGGTTACCAACCTCAAAGTCTTTGCTTAAAAAATGAAAATGGAAGTTTGGCTCTTAACAACCAGGAAAATTGTAATATACTTTCTAATTATTTTGAAAAACTATTAAACCGTTCAGAACCAGCGAAAAAATTCCAACCAAGGAAAACTAATAATACCATCCCTAACTCTAAACAACATGACGAAATCTAAATAATTTAACAAATTAAGAGACTTAAAAACAATAAAGTATCTGTTGAAGACGGTATAATTGCAGAACTTCTAAAATCAGCTGGCCCGAACACTCTGTAAGAGTAAATTGAGAAAATACCTGACGACTGGAAAACTGCCATAGTTCATCCATTGCATAAAAAAGGGGACAGAACCGATGATAATAACTATCGAGAAATCTCTCTCCTCCCGGTCTCATACAAAATTCTCTCGCAGTGTTTACTTGATCGAGCCCAAAAACAGTTAGGACCTGAACTGACGAATAGCAAGCAGGCCTTACATCAAACAGATGCTGTCCAGAACCAATTCTTGATTAAAAACCAGTCCTTAGGCATCAAAATATTTCTGGCAACAATATTGTATGTACATTTATGGATTTTAAAAAGGGCTACAACTCAGTTGATCGTGACGCTCTTTTCCAAATTTTAAAAGAACAAGCCCTAGACAATACAACTCTAACACTGATTAAGGGAACGTTAACCGACACTAGCTCTAAAGTTAAATTCATGGGAGAAATTTCTAAGGCCATTTGAAATAAAGACTGCTGTTAGACAGAGAGAAGGACTCTCCCCGTCACTCTTTAACTGTGTTTTGGAAAAGGTAATTACAGAATGGCGAGAGCAAATGTCGAGCTAAAATATAGATCAGTCAATCAAGTTAGGCTGAGGTAATATTAGACTGCCTCGTCTTTGCAGATAATCTAGTAGTTTTACCTAGGGATATTACAACAGCTCAAAAACAAATTGAAATTCTTAAAGATGTTGCGGAAAAAGTAGTACTACAAGTACCATTAGAAAACAAACGGAATATATGACACGCAACAAAGAAGCACCAAAGTCCTTGAAGGCTAAATATGGAAAAATAAAAATGGTTTCTTAGTTTACATATATGGGGGAAATCACAAGAAAACGGTCTGGATAAACTGCAGACGAAGATCGCTGTCAAAAATTGGCAACTGCATTCAGATTAACGCAAAATATTTAAAACAAAAATCACTTTCTGAATACAGTTTACCTAGGTTTTACAGCACTGTAATCAAACCTGAATGTTTTTATGGAAGAGAAACTTTAATATAAATAGAAAGAGAGATAATGAAGAAATTCAAAAGAAAGAAAGAAAGAAAGATTATTAGGGAAATATTAGGCCCCAAAATTACTAATGGAGAAACTTATAGATTGAGAAGTAATAAGGAAATAGAGTAATACACAGACATACATGGTGACATGAGAAAACGAAGAGTAAAATTTTATGGACGCATTAAAAGAATGGCACCCACTAGGTTGACAAGACAAATAGTAGTATTCCACGAAAACAGAAGTAATGCCAAAACTGAGCCAATTAAATGGATTGCTGCGATTAAGAAGGATCTTAAAGTAGCCAGTATAACTCAGTCAGACGTTACAGATAGAAAAAAAAAGTTTCGACAAAATACATGTGATTGGAAAGTTAGAAAACGGATTGGAACACCGTGGTCTGATGAAAGAAAGAAACTTCATTCTGAAAGGATGAAACAAATTTGTACACAGAGGAAGGCCAACCATCAAAAGCGACTTTCATGGATTGTACCTCGGGAAGTCCTATTACGCCTAATAAATACACTCCTGGAAATTGAAATAAGAACACCGTGAATTCATTGTCCCTGGAAGGGGAAACTTTATTGACACATTCCTGGGGTCAGATACATCACATGATCACACTGACAGAACCACAGGCACATAGACACAGGCAACAGAGCATGCACAATGTCGGCACTAGTACAGTGTATATCCACCTTTCGCAGCAATGCAGGCTGCTATTCTCCCATGGAGACGATCGTAGAGATGCTGGATGTAGTCCTGTGGAACGGCTTGCCATGCCATTTCCACCTGGCGCCTCAGTTGGACCAGCGTTCGTGCTGGACGTGCAGACCGCGTGAGACGACGCTTCATCCAGTCCCAAACATGCTCAATGGGGGACAGATCCGGAGATCTTGCAGGCCAGGGTAGTTGATTTACACCTTCTAGAGCACGTTGGGTGGCACGGGATACTTGCGGACGTGCATTGTCCTGTTGGAACAGCAAGTTCCCTTACCGGTCTAGGAATGATAGAACGATGGGTTCGATGACGGTTTGGATGTACCGTGCACTATTCAGTGTCCCCTCGACGATCACCAGTGGTGTACGGCCAGTGTAGGAGATCGCTCCCCACACCATGATGCCGGGTGTTGGCCCTGTGTGGCTCGGTCGTATGCAGTCCTGATTGTGGCGCTCACCTGCACGGCGCCAAACACGCATACGACCATCATTGGCACCAAGGCAGAAGCGACTCTCATCGCTGAAGACGACACGTCTCCATTCGTCCCTCCATTCACGCCTGTCGCGACAACACTGGAGGCGGGCTGTACGATGTTGGGGCGTGAGCGGAAGACGGCCTAACGGTGTGCGGGACCGTAGCCCAGCTTCATGGAGACGGTTGCGAATGGTCCTCGCCGATACCCCAGGAGCAACAGTGTCCCTAATTTGCTGGGAAGTGGCGGTGCGGTCCCCTACGGCACTGCGTAGGATCCTACGGTCTTGGCGTGCATCCGTGCGTCGCTGCGGTCCGGTCCCAGGTACGTGCACCTTCCGCCGACCACTGGCGACAACATCGATGTACTGTGGAGACCTCACGCCCCACGTGTTGAGCAATTCGGCGGTACTTCCAACCGGCCTCCCGCATGCCCACTATACGCCCTCGCTCAAAGTCCGTCAACTGCACATACGGTTCACGTCCACGCTGTCGCGGCATGCTACCAGTGTTAAAGACTGCGATGGAGCTCCGTATGCCACGGCAAACTGGCTGACACTGACGGCGGCGGTGCACAAATGCTGCGCAGCTAGCGCCATTCGACGGCCAACACCGCGGTTCCTGGTGTGTCCGCTGTGCCGTGTGTGTGATCATTGCTTGTACAGCCCTCTCGCAGTGTCCGGAGCAAGTATGGTGGGTCTGACACACCGGTGTCAATGTGTTCTTTTTTCCATTTCCAGGAGTGTATGACTGTAATGCAAAACCTCACGCAACCATAAAGCAGCTTGTAGTAGACTCTTGTGGTTCTCAGTACTATTTCATTTGGATACTTATGTAAACTTCTGCTTGTTTTTACTGGACGTTCCAGTTACCAATACATCAACGCCGAGTCTCGAGCACCGGGAACTCGACTTGCCTTCACAGAGAGATGATCGGCCATTTCATTCGTCGTCATTCAAATTTGTTTGCTTACATTTCAAGCGTCTGCGCCACCTCATTGATGTGTCATGTGATGCTGCATTGTTACCGTAGACTTACACGAAGTCACGCTAGGTTGTTGCAGATTTATTCCCACTGAACGGCAGGAAACCAATTACCGCAAGACACTGCACTTTACCAACGGTTACGTCAGTATTTCTGGCTCCTGTGTTGGCATGATGAACCACTGTGGCGCAGGAACTTCGAGGTGTGTATCTGCAGACAAAACAAAACAATGTATTATGTAACTATCTTTTTTAGAAGGTAATTAAAACTAAAAGCTAACTCCACGCCTCCACAAGATCTGCAAATCCTTTTTGTAAGAGGTGCGAACCGAGCGAGGTAGCGCAGTGGTTAGCACACTGGACTCGCGTTCGGGAGGACGACGGTTCAAATTCGCGACCGACCATTCTGATTTAAGTTTTCCGTGGTTTTCCTAAATCGTTTCAGGCAAGTCCCAGGATGGTTCCCTCGAAAGGGCACGCCCGACTTCCTCCCCTATCCCTCCCTAATCCTATGGGATCAATGACAGCACTGTTTGGTCCCTTCCCCCAAATCAACCATCTACAAGGTGCATATGAATGGTCTCAGAAAACGAATTAAACAAGAGTTAAAAAAAAACTTTTACTGGTTTTCAAATTAATCACCATTAGCCATAACAGACTACTGACATCGGTTGTAAAGAAGGTGGATATTTTCTTCAAACGTTACTTGTGGAATCGCTCAAAGCACCACGATAACGCATTGTTGGATATCCGCAGTAGTATGATAAAGCAGGCACCATCCCACTCCATTTTGGCCAGATGTATCCAAGGTGATGGCGATGATGTCACCCAAGATGGCGGCCTGTAGAGTTGGAAAAAGCGCTTGACGTCATTCAAGATGGCGATCGTAATGTCAGCTGAAGACGGGAGTACCGTTATCCAAGATGGCGGTCGTGACGTCAGCTGATGACACAAGTATAGTTATCCAAGATGGCGGATTTTGATGGGAATGTGCCACACCCGCCTGGCAGGGAATTTGAATTTTTGCGGGAAACTGAATTATGACCTTTTACCGGTCCCCCTTTCTGACTTTCTGCGGGATGGTGAGTCATCCTCTTGCAAAATGGGCGGGAATTTCGAATTTTGGAATAAATTTTGCTCTGAGAGCTTATTCCTGCAGCTGAGGGGAGTTAGTATGGTGTTGCCTCAACTAGAGGCTGCTCATTATGTCATTCAGCTAGAACATAATTTGTTTAAGTTTGTTTGTATCTATTTAAAATTTGTTTAAATGTATTATCTACCTACAGCATTATTGGATTAGTTTGGCGTTAGCACCACAAGAGGCTGAGACATCAGTTGTAGGTGTGGAAGTATCATGAGGAAATGTTGTCAGACAGAAGGAGTTTTAATAGCTGCATTACATGCACTCATTCAGCCGAGGAGTGCATTCACAGCTCACTGCATGAAGAATGGAAGCGAGCATTAACGCTTGAAGAGGAAGAATGCGGTCCTGCAAATAAATACTTTGCATTAAAGATGCATTACACAATGCATGAAAAAATCTGTCTCTGCTGTAATTGTCTGTCATTTCTGAAACCTACGTATAAGCTCCCACAACTGCCTCTGATCCACGAGACCAAAGAACTAACATAGTTCGCGAGTTCACCACTAGAGCGTGCTGCGACAGGTCACGAGATTATGCAGTTCAGTCCATAGGAGCACAGCAACCCGATGACGTCAGGTGTTTTTCTCAGCTGCACCTCTGCCCCAGCCTACTCATCCTTCCTGGCAGTCTGGAGGGGAAAACTGGCAGGAAAAAGAGTCAGCCTGTTCTGGGCTGCTGGAGGGAGGAAGGGGTGTTCTTTATTTATTTTTTGAACAATTTATTTAGGGACGGATTTCACGTAGTTTATTTATTATGCTGATACAAAACACTCACCCTGCCAGCGGTCTGGAGGGGGAAAATTGGCCAGAAAAGTTATCAGCCCGTTCTGGGCTTCTGGAGAGAGAAACAAGTGTACTTCATTTATTTTTGGAACAATTCATTTAGCGAGGATCTCACCTAGTTCCTTTATAATGCTGATACAAAGCACTCACACTGACGTGCTTGGGGTCACAATGTACAGTTTACTGATCTAGAAAGTACTCGTAAATAATTCAGTACACTGATGTATAGGGACGCAGACAACTCGTGAATTACCCAAATAATCGAGTACTCAGCATACAGACGTGCAAACTACTCTTACATCACCGAAAAAATGCATGTGAAACGCTATGGCAACATGCTCACAACGCTTAAACACCGGAAAATAATGCAGTGCACAAACACTCAGCTCACGTAGGATACCCAACGTATCAGTGACTCGTGCGCTGATTCTAATTTATGGAAAGCCTACGTGCACCCCCTAACACATGGAAACTGTTCAAAATGGCTCTGAACACTATGGGACATAACATCTGAGGTCATCAGTCCCCTGGAACATAGAACTACTTAAACCTAACTAACCTAAGGACAACACTTACATGCATGCCGGAGGCAGGATTCGAGCCTGCGACTGTAGCAATCGCGCTTTTCCAGACTGAAGCGCCTAAAACCGCTTGGCCACTCTGGGTGGCCCATGGAAACTATCCGGATGTGGGAGAGGGAGGTTAGGTTAGTGTACTTTATTTATTTTGGTTGGGAAACTGACGCAAATGTCGATCCTAGTTACGTAATTTATCACAAAGGACGGACCTAATTACACAACTACATGCAAAGACTACATAAGGACGGCAATACTCTTCGAAAGTGGCGTTTTCCTGATGGGAAAAAAATCTCGCAATACCACTCGAAACCAGCGACAGAACACTCAAACTCTACCCTACACCTACAACCTTGGGGGAAAAAGGCTGCGGTGTAACGTACAGTCTTTATTCTCTTTGGTGGGAAATACATTCAACTGACTGTATGCTAGTGTTGGACAGAGAGGAGTCTAAAAAAGTATATTACCAGCAAGCATACAGCGTCTATCGCTCTTTGACGTCAGAGTCCACTACAGACGCCCACTAAAAATCACCCTACAGCCCAGCTATCCAATACGCGCTATCATTACTAATGGAAAAATAATTGCGTCACAGTTCTAATTACACTTCGAAATTGTCGTGAAAAATCCAGCACTCGTATTGAACAGGTCATAATGCATCACATGTACTGTAGAAAATTGTCATCCCAAAAGACTGTAGTTCAACGTACATTCTCCTCCATGTACGATCACAAACTGCTGAAAATCAACCTAATCAACCTACAGGGTGGAAGGACCGAGGGAGGGAGCTACACTGCCAACAACCTCGTGGCTTGTGCTGGCCACCGCATGACTTGATGTGATGGTCCTTCGCCAACACAAAAGCAGGTATAGATTACTAAACAATACGAGGTAAAAGGGCAGCTTTCCCAAATGCATCTTGGTCATCTAACTAAGGTATAATGACGCTGCAGCCCCTACTGGCTAGAACGGGCCCCTGCGGCGACGAGCTATCACAGACCAGGCAGGTCCCCTACGCCTCCAGTAGGTCTCCCGTTCTGTGATGGAAAACACTTCTGTGTAACGTCACGTAAACCGCTCCAGCAGGGACCGGACGAGAGCCACAGTCTCGTAGAGAACTCGCCCGCCGTTATGCGATGGATTATTTAACATCGACTCCTATAATAAAGCAACTGTTAACAAAAGGGAAAAACATTTGCGGCGATGACAAATGTACTCTTTCCACGTAAATAGACAAAGCCCAGTTTCATTTAGTTTTATGATCAAAATCGGTATAGTTTTTTTATCTTCGACTGCACTCACACCCCATTATTTTGTGACGCCCAGCGAAGTGTACCGCTACCGACCACAAATGATCAGTAGAGAGAAACTTGTCCCATTTGCGAAGACCTTAACGTGGAAACACGAAAAAAAAAGAAACGGATATTTCCACTCGTGAAAACTGATGTTGGTGATGTAGCAGATTCTAAATCACCCCTATAATTTACAAAGTCAAATAAGGTGTTTCTCATGTCTAGAGAACGAGAAAACGTGTCTTCCACCTGCTAAATGCACACACCACAATCGATGTTCTCTCAACTAAATAAAGACGCGAAATGTGAAGAAGCAGTCAACCGAACAATTTACATGGCAGGGAATAATGGCCCAACGCGAACTGACTTCCATATTGAATCTTCTCAAATTTCCACTTTATCACGAAAGCTGTCCCTCACATAGTAAGTATTAGTTCGCTATTCGGCCGTCTAGAGGACAACACAGTTATGTCGGCTACATTCCTGCACTGGAACAGGCCTGACCATTCGGACAGCTCCTGCCTTTAGCTGGAAAGTTGAATCATTCTCGCCACAGGTCTCCGCCACGCCAAGCACGCATAGACAGAACCATCCTGCTAAATCTGTCAAATATATTTGACCGCCCTACATACTATTAAATTTTAGGACGGCGGTTTCAGAAGTCCGTCTCACGTGCATATACAAAGACGTACAGAAAACAGAGCAAATGCTCTCCAAATGTGGAATATGTAGGGTGGTGACGACTGGATGCAGTCAAGTACAGTGCTGTACTACACCTCCTGATTAGTGCATTTGGGGTAGGTGTCGGCAGCTGCACTACATTTACAAGCAATTTTAGAACACAGAACGAGAGGTTATGTCATGATCGCATTTGTAGAACTGACATAAAATCGATATAATTGCGGGAAATGACAGGAGAATACGTATAAATTAAGCAAATATACGCCGAAATGCGGGCAAATTGAGAAACAACTTGCGTATCTTGGCGCGGAACAATTTGTATGTGGGAACCAGTATCGTCAGCAAGAGGAATCCGAGAAATTGTCGACATGGAAGCGAAGGGAACCAGGGAAGCAGTTGTGGGGCGGCTGGTTGGAATTAATCCTTGTTAATAATATTTAGAATGTAATGTAGAATAGATGCATTTCCCGACCGTTTAACCATATGTGGGGCGGCGGGTGGAAATTAATTGTTATATAGATGTTCCTATTATTTATGCTGTTGTTTTGCCGTTCTCAACACTGGCTCTCTAACTACAATTCTGGCCACCAGAAAGTGATTAGCAAAACGTGAAGCCTGTAATTAGAATTCCTAGTACCCACTTCACCTGAGAAATACACTTATAGCTACAGCTTATAGCTCTGAGGAATTAGGAGATTGTCTGGGGTTCATAATCAAAAACGATCGTGAAAAAAAATGTTCTCTGTACTGTGAAAGTCACAGAAAAAACAAAAAGAATCCACACAACCTGACTAACAGAGCAGTTCAGAGTATAATGCGCTGATGAAACTATAACTGTCCAAATTAAATGTTTAAATGAATGCTCGCCATAATTTGATGATAATGTTTATCAAACGCCACGCTAAATAATGGTAGAATGTCTGTCCCGCGACGGCACGTGAAAATACGACATACGCAAACTGAAGATATATCATTAAAGTCATCCCAGAATTTACACTTCACTCGAAAATGATTTCATGGTTACGCGTATCCCGAGTAACTTAATACGGCATCCGAGGCTGTTTATAGCAATGATGCCGACGCGACGCGACTCCCGACACAGGTGGTGTGCTAATCAGCGTCTGGAGAGAACTGGGGCCTTCATTCCTCACGCAGCGTTCTTATATATAAAGCCGCGGTCCGGACGGCTAAGGGAAACGCCTGATCAAATCGGCTCTCCCGACTAGCCGCTGGGCTAGTAATGCACCACTTTAAGTTATTGAATAAATCATCGCTTCCTTTGCTGATGGCAGATGAAGGTCTCAATTTAAATGTGCATTCAGCACACAGGTAAGTAATCATAATAAAAGTCTGACGTGGCTAAGTAAAATATTTTGGGCGAGGGAATTAATTTAATTACACTACACGCAGTAGACGAGCTCTGAACTTGCCCTTTGGGGATACGCTATCGCTATAGTTTTATAGTTATTCAGTTGAAACTTCTCACATCTTTATGGTTATAGCAGATCTCCCTTCTACTTAAATTTAAACATCCTAGCCTTATTCATTCGCCTACTTAATCTATCTTGCTTCCTTAATTTTTAAGACAAAAACCAGAAAATATTGAATTTCAACTAAAATCTTAATTTGTGAGATCCAGAAGACTGTTTCTATTAAATAATTATGAAAAAGGAATCTAAATATAAACATTTAAGTCTCTAGCTCTTTTCTGTTGCGCCAATGATTTTTACAGAAAAGCGTCTAAATTTCGAAGATGGTTAAAGTTATCGAACTGATATTCAACACATATTAATTTAGTATTACTCCTGACATGCTAGAACTGTTTCAGGTTATTTACTTGATTTTTAAAGTATCGCGCAACATTTATGACGTCAGAGCTAGCTACAGCGGACTAGGCTGGCACACAGTGGAACGACTGATGTGAATTTATTACGGCATGAGTAGGCTGCTTCCCTACACAGTCACATTTTTCCATCGAGACTGTACTATACTGTATGTCTATTGAAGTAACAGTCATACACGTGAGTTGACTACTCTATTTGACACTTTTCAGGAAGACAGCTTTTCCTCCCACCTCTAACCTTACATGCATCTGCATTGAAGGATAACAGAGAGTGGACGGGGTGATCGATTGAGATGGAGCAGTAACGAGGTATGTTTTAGTGGTAGAATGATGATGTATTCTACAGATGGAGAAGTTGCAGCAGGTCAGTTTTTCAGCTGTTCTGTCAGGATGCATCAGTCGGGTGACATAGCCTGCGTTCGACTCGTATACAACCACGTTTTCTGTATGTGATTTAGAGAACTGTCTACTTGCGATCGTTAACGGCAAACCTGTCGGTCATCAGAGGACTCCCATCTCATGTGTGATGACACGTAACACATTTCTCTAATCAAACTATAATTTATGCAATGTACTCCATCCCCCCGTCGCACCTTGAGTGTAAAATCGAGACTTCAGCTTCATAACTAAGATGATTCAAAGTTAGCGATAGGTGTTTGTGAGGCACTGCAATCCCCATGTTTACATTTGCCTGACAGATGTGCTGTTTACAGAGCTAGTGGCGGAATGACTTGTAATTTCCACTGTCAGACACTGCTGCTATGTGTTTCTCTGTTTTCATGTAAGAGGTATTCCCCACTACTAACGATCATTTTATAATGGACTGATGCGGGCATAATATAATTTCGGAAACCATGATCTGATGTGAACAGTGGACGCTGTATATCTCTGGAAAACTATATTGTGCTCGTATCACACAGAGCCAATGTTTTAAGGAAGTAATTTTTTTTTGTTTTACAGTTCGATAACACAGTTTACTGTAGAGAAACTGGGAAGAAGGATGTATATCATGCGCTCGAAACATATTTCTGCACTGGACTATCAACAGCACTGCATTCCATACGACTGATAGTTTGTAAACTCATGCAATCGAACATTAGAGCGTGTTTTAAGTGTGGAACGTTGTAGCCTTAGGAGTGCATGTGTTTATGTTCTCTCTCACCAATACCTTCCTGGTACTGATCCTGATCTCTATAATAATACTTTACAATTGATAGCATGGATGATTTACGTAAAAATGCTTCGAACTCCATCCATCTGGAGCTCCATCACACATAAAAATCACCCGTTTCTTGTTCTTCTTAACCGTCTGTTACTACATGACAACACTTAGAAATCTGTTGCTATACATCGATAAGGAGTGCTAACCTCCTCGAGAAATCTTATTGCGCTGGGATGGGCGAGGACCCGGCAAGCTCCATTCATGCACGAGACGTGGGATGTCGCGGTCTACCTCTGGTCGGTTGCGGATTAAGTCAGTAACGGTTCTGCAGGATGGGTTGGTCAATCAGTGTGTGAGGGGGTCTCTCAGTCTCTAATTTTATCCTAAGACTGTGAGAATGCTCTGCGACTCCCATCAGCATAGAGTAGATCGTAAATTAAGCACAATGCTCGAGGTGTTAGAAATATGTAGAGTGCTGTCTGGTATACTTTGATGATGTCTGCATTTGAGAATTAACAATGAATGGACTTATTGCACATCATGTATCTACGTACATTTGCAGTGATACTCGGAAAGTGGAGAAGAGTTGGTGTGAGCGTGTGGGTGCTATTCTGTCACTCTGCGCAACGGATTAATCTGAGATGTACGCTTTACTCTGTGGCTCCTGCAAGATGCAATTTCCACCCCCACACTACTACAGAAGTCAGACAGACGCTCCTAACGTTCTAAAGAGAAATACCTGAAAAACTTTCCGCAATAAATATCTTCTGGAGTCGTTCGCTGTAAGGAAATGACACAAAAATTCACAAAATTTCTTACGTAACTGGTGGGATCCTTGGGTCCTGGAGTAGTGCTGGTTAGTGTAGGAAAAAAGATGAAACTAACGAAAATTATTATTTATTTTGCAAAAATTCTGAGAAATTACAATGGCACTTTAAGTTATGAACTGAACAAGTTATTTCCGGGTTCTTTTCGGAATGTGAAGTTACCTCTTAAGGATAGAATTCGCTAATGAAATTTCTATACAAAGTTTAAGATTGTTATTGACTTGGCAGAATGGCTGAGAGCCGTGCCTACTCAACTTGAATAATTATCCGTTAGAATGTTGCGAGGTACGGTCGAGACAGTTGCGTGAGAAATGCAGTGAAGTGTACTGTTGTAGACGAAATATGGGGCTCGCAAGAGCTGTAGCGCACAATACCGTAAGCTTCGATGACTGCTGTCTACGCCGCTCGCTGCTGACAAATAAGATAACTCTCTTTCTATCTGGATTGACCTTCGCCAATCAAACTCTCCCTACGCCTTGATGAAATCAAGGACCCCTATTCGCCCCTAGTCTAACTATTGGCGTGGTACACCGGTTAGATAACCAGTCCACCGTGATGCCAATCAAAAATTCGCTAGCTGGCGTTTAAGTATAACTCTGTCCATTCACACCGCACAATAAGTGTGGCAGCCAACACAGTGAACAACGCTTGATCGCAAGGACTCAATATAGAGTCGCACTCCGATTTGCTCTCGACAGAAGTGCTCTCCCAGTGACGTACTGAGGAGAGACTTGTTCCTCGCTCTTTGAGTACACGCACGAGCGCACACGCTTTCGTTATGTGTTCTCGCTCCAAGAGCGACAACGGAATGGCCCCTCTCCATGCCAGATGTGAAGGGGTATATCTTTCGGTGTCTTCCATTACACCTTCAGCTAAAGGCGTCAGGAATATCGTCTGCCAATTAGCATTGGTCTTCTAAAATGGGAGAATGACGTTTCGTTTAAGGCGACCAATCCGGAAATCTGTAGCATTCGCGTTTGGCGTTTGCTGTCTCCCTGTGAAAACCTCTGAAAGTGCGTGCTATGTTTGTAAAGAATGCATAGGCTGGGCGCTCCCACACATTGTAGCGGAATTTTCTTTTAAGCCGAACACGGGGTCCTTCTCCCCTTTCACTCAGGCACACGCTGTTCGCTCCACGGGCGATCGCCGTCCGACGTAGATAGGCTCAATCGTTCTCTGAAGGTACCGGCCTCTCGGCGTGCGTTCTGCCTCTCCCGAACTAAAAGCTCTTGTGGCCGTCATGTCTTGAATGTTCGCGTGTACACCAGCCTCAAGTATCTCAACCCAGGTGTGCACTTGTTATTTGCATATAGTTTACATGAATTCATACAACATTGAGTTTATCTTATCGAGTTTGGGTTCGAATGAAACATCTTGATATGCAGAATATGATTGTGAGGGCGGAATATGTAAGCAATAAAGGTCAGTAGACCAAGACGTCTTACAGTGGTTTAGCTATGTTACTGAAATTGGGAACCATGCTTTCACACCATTGGTCGGTTTGAAATTACTGTAAAATTGCTAAAATTGTTCACACTGTCAACTGTAATGCTTATTATTTCAGTACATCAGCAGTGTCTTTTCCATCCCATCCATCAACTGTCACACTGTTGGTTACTACATAATTATTGACTGAGAATGCTTGTTTGAGTTGGAGAAAGAGTTTTGTGAAGGTGTGACACCTTCTGGGGATGGGTAGCACTGAAACAGTGACCACGTACATGACTGCGATATGAGCAATCAGTCGAAACGGAACACAGAGCATCAGCTATTCCATCACTGTGACAGATGAGTTTAAATGTAGAGGCCATCAATCACCTTCGGGCTGTAGTTCGGAAACTCTCCACAATGCGGCAAAACTCTTCCAGTTTCCTCATGTTATAAGCGACTTTTATTTGAAATCATCCAGTGTGTGTTGTGTGTTATAGTAGCACCAGTAGCAACATGATTTACACCGTACGACATCTATTTTTCTGCAGGAGGCCATGGGTCAGAACGTGTTAATGTCAGTTTAGAACCTGACAGAGAGCACGAAGACGTGACAGAAAAACAAAATGTATGGAATGTACAAAGCGTGTTTGAGCAGAAAAAAAACAATGTTTCGAACAGTGAGACAGGGTCATAGGGAGCGTCTCTTGCGACTTACAGTATAGTCCGCGGTATACGATCATCCTCCTGCAGTACAGCTGATGAAACTTTTAAGCTGGTCTGTGCAGTTGATCAATACCTGTATATTTATTTGGATAGTCACATGTGCTCGATGCCAGCACACATGCCTTATTTGTTTTCGATGTATGGGAGGAGAGAGATGCGGTAAAAATCTTATCGAGTCCTCTATTGGATCAAGTTACTGGAGCTTTCACAGTTCGTAAGTTTTCTCTGTTGGATGGTACAGAATAACGAAGATAGCATGTTGAGGTGACAGATGTGAATGGACCCTGAGGGATGCGCATCTGTAGTTCTTGTATGTAGTTTGGGGACACACCACAGTGCAGCAGCAAAACTCCTCGTCCTTGTCCCAGTTTCCGTTTCCATCGAATGGTGAAAACATTGTCCTGTTGCAGTAACACAGCTTAGCGTGTTTCTACACGGGATGCAGAGGGTGGTAGATATGGTTTTCTCCGACTTCTACTCAGTTCCAACTTACATTGGAACGAGCACATGCGCACAGCTGCAGGGATGTTTGCACAGAGTCTGACGGAGCAGTTGCAAGATTGATAGGAGCTGTCCGAGGTTGGCATTTTATTGTAGCAGACTGGTTTGGAAAAGGTGACTCGTTTCGAGATATGAGAAAGCCAGAAATATGATTCACTAGTGGCTGTAATCATTAAAAGACTAATCCATAGGATCCCACGAAGGTATGTGCTTGAATGGAAGCACTTGATTCCAAATCCCAGACAGCATTTCTACCGAAAGCATAGCACTAGAAATCTGAAGCGCTAGTGTACTTTCCTTAGTACACTTACCTAACATCCCTCTCCCGCATCTGGACAGTTTACATGTGTTATGGAGTGCACTTAGGTTTTCCATCTAGTAGAATCAGGGCTAGAGTCGCTGATTCGTTGGGGTTTCTACGTGGGCTGAGTGTTTGCGCACTGCATTATTTTCTGGTGTTCAAGCGGTATGAACGTATTTCCATAGCGTTACACATGCATTATTTCGGTATACTGTGTGTTGTGTACTGGACTATTTGGGTAATTTACGGGTTGTCTGCGTCTCTGTACATACACTCCTGGAAATTGAAATAAGAACACCGTGAATTCATTGTCCCAGGAAGGGGAAACTATATTGACACATTCCTGGGGTCAGATACATCACATGATCACACTGACAGAACCACAGGCACATAGACACAGGCAACAGAGCATGCATAATGTCGGCACAAGTACAGTGTATACCCACCTTTCGCAGCAATGCAGGCTGCTATTCTCCCATGGAGACGATCGTACAGATGCTGGATGTAGTCCTGTGGAACGGCTTGCCATGCCATTTCCACCTGGCGCCTCAGTTGGACCAGCGTTCGTGCTGGACGTGCAGACCGCGTGAGACGACGCTTCATCCAGTCCCAAACATGCTCAATGGGGGACAGATCCGGAGATCTTGCTGGCCAGGGTAGTTGACTTACACCTTCTAGAGCACGTTGGATGGCACGGGATACATGCGGACGTGCATTGTCCTGTTGGAACAGCAAGTTCCCTTGCCGGTCTAGGAATGGTAGAACGATGGGTTCTATGACGGTTTGGATGTACCGTGCACTATTCAGTGTCCCCTCGACGATCACCAGTGGTGTACGGCCAGTGTAGGAGATCGCTCCCCACACCATGATGCCGGGTGTTGGCCCTGTGTGCCTCGGTCGTATGCAGTCCCGATTGTGGCGCTCACCTGCACGGCGCCAAACACGCATACGACCATCATTGGCACCAAGGCAGAAGCGACTCTCATCGCTGAAGACGACACGTCTCCATTCGTCCCTCCATTCACGCCTGTCGCGACACCACTGGAGGTGGGCTGCACGATGTTGGGGCGTGAGCGGAAGACGGCCTAACGGTGTGCGGGACCGTAGCCCAGCTTCATGGAGACGGTTGCGAATGGTCCTCGCCGATACCCCAGGAGCAACAGTGTCCCTAATTTGCTGGGAAGTGGCGGTGCGGTCCCCTACGGCACTGCGTAGGATCCTACGCTCTTGGCGTGCATCCGTGCGTCGCTGCGGTCCGGTCCCAGGTCGACGGGCACGTGCACCTTCCGCCGACCACTGGCGACAACATCGATGTACTGTGGAGACCTCACGCCCCACGTGTTGAGCAATTCGGCGGTACGTCCACCCGGCCTTCCGCATGCCCACTATACGCCCTCGCTCAAAGTCCGTCAACTGCACATACGGTTCACGTCCACGCTGTCGCGGCATGCTACCAGTGTTAAAGACTGCGATGGAGCTCCGTACGCCACGGCAAACTGGCTGACACTGACGGCGGCGGTGCAGAAATGCTGCGCAGCTAGCGCCATTCGACGGCCAACACCGCGGTTCCTGGTGTGTCCGCTGTGCCGTGCGTGTGATCATTGCTTGTACAGGCCTCTCGCAGTGTCCGGAGCAAGTATGGTGGGTCTGACACACCGGTCAATGTGTTCTTTTTTCCATTTCCAGGAGTGTAAGTCTACTCAATTACTTACGAGTAGTTTCTAGGTCCGTAAACTGTACGTTGTGACCCCAAGCACGTCAGGGTGAGTGTTTTCTATCAGCATCATAAATGAATTAGGTGAAATCCTCGCTATATAAATTGTTCCAAAAATAATAAAATACATTCGTTCCTCTTTCCCACCAAAATTCGAAATTCCCGCCCATTTTGTAAGAGGATGACGCACCATCACCCAAAAAGACGGAAAGCGGGCCCGTAGAAGCTCATAATTCAGTTTCCCACCAAAATTCGAACTTCCCGCCAGGGGGGTGTGGCACTTTCCCATCAAAAACCACCATCTTGGATAACGGTACTTGCGTCATCAGCTGACGTCACCGCCGTCATCTTGAATGATGTCAAGCACTGTTGCCAACTCTACAGGCTGTCATCTTGGATGACGTCATCGTCGTCATATTGGATGCATCTTGGAGCAATGCAGAGTGGGGTGGTGCCTGCTTTTTTATACTGCTATCTGCATCATTAGTGGAAATAAGATGAAGGTATGTCTGTATTTTCCAGAGACCATGTGACAGTAAATGGCGTCAATCCCATCATCATCGACACATCCCTCGGACAAAAATCTATAATGGATTTTGTTAGCAGACTTCTTTTGGGAAGCGGTGAAGGCGATAAGCACCTTGCCGTTGACTGTTGCTTGGTATCCGGGTCATATTGGCGACACCATGTATCATATTCTCTAATAGTGTACATATCCAGCAACGCGCGATCACAGTGCTTCGAGTGGTTCCACAACAAGGGTCTGCTGACAGTATCCAATAGCCTTACAACCACTGTCAGAAGTGTCTTGTAGCTTTACTGGTGATTGCTTTGATGGCCAGTAAAGTTATGTTGTTTGTAACTCTTGTTTCCTGTATTTTCTGTGACCATTCACCCAACTTCCCAGCCCCAAAATGTACCAAACCTGGTTTTTTGAATAAAATTGCCTCGATCCACATTTACATCCGTATCTACATGGCCTCTTTGCCAGTTACACTTAAGTGCCTGGCAGAGGGTTCATCGAACCACATTCACGCTAATTCACTATTATTCCAGTCTAGAAAAGCGCGTGGAGAAAACGAACACACATATCTTTCCCCAAGAGCTCTGATTCCACTTATTTTATTATGACTATCGTTTCTCTATATCTATGTTGTCATCAACAATATTTTGCAATCAAAGGAGAACAGTTGCTGATTGAAATGTTGTGAGAAGATCCCGCAGCAACGAGAAATGCCTTTGTTTTAATGACGACTACAATAAATTCATTATCTTGGCCGTGACATTCTCCTCTCTATATCTTGATAGTACAAAACGTGCTGTCCTCCTTTGAATATTCTCGACGTACTCCGTTGATCCTATCTCGTAAGGACCACACACCGCACACCAGCGTTCAAAATAAGGACAAGAGTGACGTAAGAAGTCCCTTTAGTACATCTATTGCATCTCGTAGTGTTCTGCCAAGAAAACGCAGTCTTTGCTTCGTCTTCGCCAGAACATTTTGTATGTGTTCTTTCCAATGTGATGTTAGTAATTGTAATTCCAGGGTATTCAGTTGAATTTAGGGCCTTTCGATTTGACTGATTTGTCGTGTAACCTGTGTTTAACGGATTCCTTTTAACACTCATGTGGATGACCTCACATTTTTCATTATTTAGGGTCAACTGCCAATTTTCGTATCATACAGACATGTTTTTTGAAACCTTTTGCAAATCTGTTTTGATCTTCTGATGACTTTACTAGACGATAAAAGACAGCATCACCTAAAAACAGCCAAATAGGACTGCACAGATTGTCTCCTAAATCGTTTATATAGATAAGGAACAGCAGATTACCTACAAGACTACCATGGGAAACGCCAGAAACCACCTCTGTTTCACTGCTTTGTCGATAGCGCTAAATATTTCGTGTGAGTAAAGAGCTAGTTGTGTTTGACAAGAACGATGTTTTCTGAATCTGTGTTGAGTATGTATCAGCGATGTTGCAACGAAATATAGGTATGTTTCAAAATCCTGGTGCATATCAATGTTAATGATGTGGGCCTGTAATGTAGTGGATTACTTCTATTATCTTTGTTGAATATTGTTGAGACCTGTGCAACTTTCCAGTCTTTGAGTACGGATCTTTCGTCCAGATAGCGGGTGTATATGATTGTTAAGTAAGGGGCTATTGCAAGAGCACGCCCTGAAAGGAACCTAATTGGTATGTATTCTGGACCATAAGACTTGCTTTTATTAAGTGATTTAAGTTGCTCAACACTTCGAGGATACTTACTTCTAAAATGCTCATGTTGACAGCTGTTCTTGATTTGAATTCTGGAATATTTACTTCGTCTTCTTTGGTGAATGAATTTTTGAAGGCTACTTTGGGAGCAGTTTCGTCTGACAAGGCATTGATTGGGTCTTGGCACTAACATACTTTACATACGACCAGAATCTCTTTGGATTTTCTGCCAGGTTCGGAGACAAAGTTTCTTTTTTGGAAATTATTGTAAGCATTTAGCATTAAAGTCAGCGCTAAATTTGGAGCTTCTGTAAAAGGTCACCAATGTTGGGGATTTTGCGTTCGTTTAAATGAGGCATGCTTTTTTCTGTTGTTTCTGGACGAGTTTTCTGATCTGTTTTGTGTACCAAAGCGGATCAGCTGTGTTGTTTGTGAATTTATTTGGTGTAAATCTCTGAATTGCTATCGAAACTATTTCTTTGAATTTAAGTCACGTCTGGTCGACACTTACGTCGTTGATTTTGAAGGAGTGGAGATTGTCTTTCAGAAGGAGTCACGCGAATTTTTATCTTATTTTTTCAGTCGAAATATTTTTCTTTTTTTTGTGCATTTCGAAGTTTTGATATTCAGTATTGCTACGACAACCCTGTGTTCACTAATCCTTGAATCTGTTTTGATGTTCGTTATTTATTCAGGAATATTTGTCGCTAAGAGGTCAAGTGTGTTTTCACAACGGTTTACTATTCAAGTGTGCTCATGAACTAATTGCTCGAAATAATTTTCACAGAACGTGTTTAACACAACTTCGGGCGATGTTTTATGCGATCGTCTATTAACTTATTTTATTTATTAAACCAGTTACCTGTTGCCAAAAACGGGTATTTGCAGTTCACATTAATGGAAGCGACGTAAAAATAGTGAAATTTATTAAGCGATCCAGGCGGATTTGTTCAGAAAATGTTCGCTATGCCCCAGAACTCATATACGGAGGTCCGCAAATCGTAAAGTAGATACTTTAGAGTTAACATTTGAACTTTAAGGCATTTCGCACTTTAAAGTAACCTGCCGATGGCTGGATTCACCGTAGCAGTAAAAGTGGCTCCGCCTCTGTGAAGACAGCGACCCCAGCGTTTCAGGGGGGTGCAGACACACCCCACCCCTCACCACCACCCTCACCACCGCACACACAACCAGTGCGACCGAGCCACTACCTGCCGCTCGTTATCGGCTGCGCCCTTGTTCGGTTGCCATGGCGACCAGCCGTCCAAGATTAATTGCGGCACGGAGGCCTTCGCTGGACAGACGTTTCCAGAACTTCGCACTGCCGCTTTTCGGTGACTATCAGCTTAACCCGCGCGCTGCTGTGTGCCACGGTCGCATTCGGCCGTCCCTGTTCACTGACGGTACGTTTCTCAGTTACTAAAAATTTACAAGGGGAGTGTCACGTTTCCACCATATCCGATATACCCTATAGTCAACAACGGCTATGTGTACCTAAATAGACGGGGACAATGTGGCAAGCGTACCAGTAATTATTAAAATGACAATTTGGTACAATGACCCAGTAATGATTAAAAGCAACAATAAGTAATTACAAAGATTAATTTTGAACAGTTAGTCGAATTTGTCGTTGATGAAAAAACTTGATTTAATGAAATTTTACTCGTAATTATGTAACGAAATAATGCGGATGCTAGTCCAAAAGAACGAAATTTATTCCTGAAACCACTGGCTGTCATCGAATTTAAGTTTACATAACAACCACTGACTTGTCAACGCGAGACGTCGGTCAAGTGATCACAAACATATTCAGTAAAACCCAAGCATATATTCAATATTGTACAATTCCGCACACAAATGCTAGACAGAATGAAAACTGAATGGCCGGCCAGGGTGGCCGAGCGCTTCTAGGCGCTAGGATCTGGAACCGCGCGACCGCTACGGTCGCTGGTTCGAATCCTGCCTCGAGCATGGATATGTGTGATGTCCTTAGGTTACTTAGGTTTACGTAGGGGGACTGATGACCTCAGAAGTTGAGTCCCATAGTGCTCAGAGCCTATTGAACCATTTTTGAAAACTGAATGAATTAATACGTTACACGTCGTGCATTAATGACGTAACGTCAGTGTAATCTTTACTCTTATTAAACTTGATTAACAAATCTTTCTCAATAGTTAAAATTCAGCCTCAAGAATAGTCCAGTTGAATGTAATCGGTTTCAAAACTGCAGGAAAATGCCATGGTGACTCCAAAATGCGACAGCCAAGACATTGAAAAGATTTTTTACAAAAAACAAAGTCTATCAGGCTCAGTTACTTATACAGTTATCATAGAAACAGTGAAAAGTTATTCATAAGTGTAGGTGTTTCAAATACTTGTACTGAATGTTATTAATGGTTCAAATGGCACTATGGGACTTAGCTTCTGAGGTCATCAGTCCCCTAGGACTTAGAACTACCTACACCTAACTAACCTAAGGACACCACACACATCCATGGCCGAGGCAGGATTCGAACCTGCGACCGTAGCGGTTGCGCGGTTCCAGACTGTAGCGCCTAGAACAGCTCGGCCACCCCGGCCGGCGAATGTGATTAATTAACGAGAAATAAACTTTCTGATCAGTCGAAAAAATTATCCATATTTCCTGGAAAAATCGTAATATTTTAGATTAATAGATTCCATTAATAGACTTTTTCACTGATAGTGAGCCTCTCGGAAATTGGGATAATAGACCATGTATCCTGGACCTACCATTGACTGGAAATGGTTATGTTCGGCTAGTTGCAGACCTTTGCAGCCACTCAAGGACTTCATGTTCGCAAACGAGGTTGGAATTTTTATGAATGGCAGTTTGCCATGTTACTGGGCCACAGTTGTTCCTGATTGGTTTGAGGCACATTTTGAACTACTCGAGCCAATGATTTGGCCTCCCAGGTTATCCGGCTCGAAGCACATCGAGTTAATACCATGAATTATCTGGGAGTACGCATTAGGAGTGATTTAAAATGGAATGATCATATAATGTTGATCGTCGGTAAAGCAGATGCCAGACTAAGATTCATTGGAAGAATCCTAAGGAAATGCAATCCGAAAGCAAAGGAAGTAGGTTACAGTACGCTTGTTCGCCCACTGCTTGAATACTGCTCAGCAGTGTGGGATCCGTACCAGATAGGGTTGATACAAGACATAGAGAAGATCCAACGGAGAGCAACGCGCTTCGTTACAGGATCATTTAGTAATCGCGAAAGCGTTACGGAGATGATAGAAGAACTCCAGTGGAAGACTCTGCAGGTGAGGCGCTCAGTAGCTCGGTACGGGCTTTTGTCAAAGTTTCGAGAACATACCTTCACCGAAGAGTCAAGCAGTATATTGCTCCCTCCTACGTATATCTCGCGAAGAGACCATGAGGATAAAATCAGAGAGATTAGAGCCCACACAGAGGCATACCGACAATCCTTCTTTCCACGAACAGTACGAGACTGGAATAGAAGGGAGAACCGATAGAGGTACTGAAGGTACCCTCCGCCACACACCGTCAGGTGGCTTGCGGAGTATGGATGTAGATGTAGATGTAGATGTAGATCTATGGGACCTAATCGAGAAGACACCTGGTGCACAAAATTATGCACCGGCAACACTTTCGCATTTACGGATGGCTATAGGGGTAGCATGGCCATCGAGTTGCTCTGCTGCGCCGGGTTGCATCTTTTCGATTCGACAGTGGTTACTCTCGTTGCAAAAATCTGTCATAAAAAAACACACCCACCCACACACACACACACACACACACACACAAACACAACCACACACATAATACTTTCCTGGAGAAGACATACACAGTGCATCAGATTACACTGGTAAAACATAATGAGGAAATTCAACAACAATGTTCATTCAGCCTGCACAAACTAAGACAGTTACGACTTCCTTTTGAGGTTATGAGGGAGTGAATGGGGGAGTGCAGAGCGATCACTCCGTCTACAACAGTTGGTCGGTGTGATCAGCTCGTGCAGAGCATGTGAGAGCTGCCACTGCCTGAGCTAGACTGCATTAGCCCAATGTGTGACCGTCAGCTGTTACTGCCAGTGAACTAAATCCTCGGATGATTGTAATCAGATAAACTTGCTCACCATGGACAAAACTATTTTGGTACGCGTTTCCTTTTCATGGAACTGCGTTTCCGTGTCGGATTTGTGAAAATATAGAAAGACCAAATGGTGTTATTAGAGGAGACATTTTGGTATTCGCTAGTTTTTGTGGGCTGCTTCTATCAAAATTCCACATAGCTAGTGGAATATTAGACTTTTCACTGACTAAACCTGAGTACGCTTAATACAAACAGCAACTGTTACCAAAGGAGCTTCAGTAGAATTTCGTTTCTGAACATTGACAGGTGCCAAGGGAAGATTAAAAGCTGTATGAGGTTTTGCGGTTTTTGTGTGTTTTGAGCTGGGAATAGATTAACATTTTTATGGCCTAATGTACTCAATGTGAATAAAGACTGTTCCCAGTGTTACATAGTGTCACTGAATGTGAATTTTCAGCTATTGAAGCGGAGATGTCAATGAGCAGAGTGAAGACTGCGGGTAAGTCTTTATGACTGTTTTCAAGCTACGTATATGAGTAGTTTAAAAGTCTGTACTGGGTGGGTGAAGTAAGGATTCGTGTGTGCTTCTGAGAGTGAGTCTTATTCTCATTCAGAGAAACGAAGACATGGAAGTAAGGTTTGGTCACATGCATCTGAGTGATAAACAGGCAAAAATTATACCATCACCCCACAAGCACACATATTTCTAATCGATTGAGAGATTGAAGGGCACTCTCAATTCTGGTTTGGTGTTCTGCCACTTCATGTTCTTAGGGAATATGATCTTTATTGCTGTTTGACTTCATACATCTTGATGAAATGGTGGGCAGTAGTTAATGCTCTTGCTTGCACGGTATAGGGAAGGAAAAACGGTAATCTTAACCTGAGTTCAAAGAAATAGGGTGCCAATTTAAATGACTGCAGTAAAAGAGCACGGCGATGGTGGACCGAGCGAAGCACATTTTTTTCTGCGGAACCTGGGTGGAAACATTGAAAGGGTCCTGTAGCCACCTTTCATTAGTCCGGTAGCCCATTTTCACTAGTATTTCTTTCTTTCCTTGTTTATCTTTTCTCATAACTCATAGCGGTGTGATTGAATGAACGACGTTGTGTGTCACGTTGCTAGACGGTGGCGTAGTCTGCTGCAGAAAGTCTGCGATAGTCGTACAGATTCAACAGCAGTGGTACAGAATAGCCAACTCTCGTAGTGGTCAAGTCGGCAAAGAGGTTTTCGCTACTTGTGAAAAATCCACCTGCGTTAGGTTGGTGGCGGAAATGGCATCTTTGGGTTTTTCCGGGCCACGCGGAGCGTGGAAGAGGCTGGAGAAGCGGGAGGCAGTCTGCCGCCGGTACGGGAAGCGTCCACAGCTGTGCTCCAGTCGAAGAAGGGTGAGTTAGACTGACCGCGTGGCGCACTGTTACTCGGCGAGGGGAGAGCTGTTAGCTTTTTGTCTCGCTTTTCAACTCTGAAAGATTGCTTTGCCTTGTCGCAGCAAGGAATGCAAAACTTTGGCAGATGTTTCACTGAGTAAATTTCTATAGCAGACTTGGATCCACCGGAAGAGCGCCACACAAAGGTGTCGATAAGAAGTGAGCACGCGCTTCTGTATGAATGTCTGTTTGCCTTCACCTGTGCCTGTATAAGCTTTCATTTTTCTAAATATTAATAGCTTTGCCTTCTCGTAAATTTTCCTGGCTTAATGTATCTTTCGTGAATGTCTGTTTGCCTTCACCTGTGCCTGTATAAGCTTTCATTTTTCTAAATATTAATAGCTTTGCCTTCTCGTAAATTTTCCTTGCTTAATGTGTCTTTCGTCCGTGGGGAGCCGACCACGTGGTTTAACCTTAAAATTTTGTTGGGCTACCGTCATCACTAACTGTCCGGTCTCATGCTTGTTTTAAAGAACTTTAACCGCTCATGATTGTGTGATGTGATATTGTTACAACTTGGACACGATACCTACGAAGTACGTCTCCACAAACCACGTGGGTACGCGGGTTTACTGCGAAACGTGTACCGCTTTGCGAGTTATTGCGATCAGGCAACAGCAGTGGTATGAATGATTCACATCAATGATTTTAGGAGTAGATTATAACGGTGAATGTGTCGATGCTTTTCTTTAATGTCTTAGGAATAAATGATTTTATCCACAATTTTCTCTTGTGTTCCGAGGTTACGTTTTTGCACCTAAGCCACTCACCTCATAGCTTTCCCGTTAGCACATCCAACGGGTTTCCTTACGCACAGGTCCAGTGATTAGTTTCCTTTATTATTTTAAAACAAGTGCTTTAGATTAAGTCTTACTTTCAGGTGTGCTCTGGGAGCTGATCTTATGCAGTGTTCGTGCATTTTCCATTTTATTTTAAATGTTTGATTGTCGTGAACAGTGCGCGGGCAATACTATTAATTACATTGTATCCGCTATGAGCGACATCACAATGTATGCATTTTTGTGAGTTTTTGGTCTGTGATCAAATTAATTTATTTTCCGACTCGACCAAACCTTCGATTAGTTGTATGGTTAGAGTCGGTGGCGACCCTAATCTTCTCACGTTAACTTCCCCCAAGCAATAAGTATTTACATTCCCAATAATATCGTAATAACCCGTAGAAACAGGTTAGTTACAACATTTCCGGACGGTTGAGTTCCACTGTCTCACTGTGCAGGCACGTTGGTTGGCGCCAGTTGGAAGGCGTAGTGTTCAGGTAGACTGACTAGCGCCAAGAAGCCGCCGCTGCAATGACCAGCGCGTTGTAGACTGGCAATAAAGCTGAGGGTGGACCCTGATTATGCAGGGAGCTGACAAAACAACTGTGAGCATTCTGCGAATTTCAGTGGAACAGACCACTTGCTCCCAGATGGCCAGACTCTTTTACAAAACGTATTTGTGAAAGCACGAGCCTTTTACGGAGTTTATGGTCGTTCTTTGGAAACTTTGAAATGAACGTAACAAGGGAGATAACGTGCTTTTTATCGAGGGGTGTGGCTCCATCCTGGTCATGTTGTTAGCAAAAGACGTGGCATAAACTCGCGGGAAAGTGTCCGCAAAGCTGAATCTTTTTTCCTTTTCTCCCAATTACCTTTAAAGTCTCTGATTGGTCAAATCGGTGTAAGCAGAACAAGGCCCACTCTACTCACTTCTAATGCCACACTCGAGCTTGTGATCGGCTTGCGCTAGAGTGGGGAAAGTCTAAGATGTAAATGTGCTTTGCTACCAAGCTGAGGAGGAAACCGGACAGAAAGAGCTCACTCTTGTACTGGCGCTTTGCTAGTAAAGAACCGCCGGTCCCTACCTTAACTCTGAGACTTGTGTCCTTTTGCTAGTGTGTCACTTAGAACCTGTGCTGGTCACCTTCTGAATCATCAGAGGTACTGCTTCTAGCATCACGCACACAACGAGTGATGCGTGGGTGTCCTTATTTGTCTTGAGTTGGCCGTCCAAACATTTGACAAATTCCGTCATGCGGAGTCAAATTGGTTTGGCAGACCAGCAAACAGGTACACGTGCACACTGGAATCCACCAGAGTTTCAGTGGCTCATAGGAAAGTACCTGCGTTCCGAACTAACCGAACGCAAGAACGCATACTTGCATTTTTTGGGTGCGCGCCATTAATAACAGATTGCTGCTGTCCATGCCTTCAGTCGCCAAAGACATTGTGGTGTGCTGTCCTGACCAGGAAGAGGGTAAAGTATATGCTGCAAACAGCGTAGGGCTCCAATATATGTTTCTCAATACCCTGTTGTTTCGAACCATATTTTTCTTTTGTTGGAATAGTAGAGTATAGATGCTTGATGGTGGCGTAGTTTTTGTGCCATAACCCGGATTCACATGTATGAAGTGAGATAAAGCGATTAGTGTTCTGGTTAGTGTCGTGTGTCGATCCCCAGCTGATCACTTTGTCCACCATAGACACTGTGTTAGTGAAAGCGTTTGTCAAATAAAAATGTTTATGTGAAGTTTCTTTAATCATTTTTGTTGCCTTCTGATGTTAAGGATGAATAAATATATTGTTATCACAGCTTCTCCCTGAGTTCTGATTAACAGTACCTTCCCATTTTATTATTAAAGTCTAGATTTGTACCATAAGTAGAAGGCTTTCATGATGCCCATTGTGGCAGAGACAGCTAAGTAGGAAATGTTGTGGAAGATGCAGAAATAGCTATATGATAGTAGTGGCTGGGCAGGGGACATGCATTAGAATTTGCAAAAGAATTAGAGGTCAGAGACAAAGCTGAGTAGCTACGGTCGCGAAACGGCAGCCAATCAATGGTAAGTGCACGCAAGTTAACACCAGTGAAGAGCTGATCACGAGCGTTTTTCAGAACGTTGAAAGGTAACTTGTTTGGACTGTTTAATTGATTGAGAATGTTGAAAAAACTTAGTCTACTAACAACATTTATTTTCCCAAATAAGACATAAATTATACTAAACAAGTTATAGATAGGATACCCTAAACAACTAACAGGTGATTTAATGCTCTACTGCATGGATCCTGGTTGGCAAAGACAGTGTATCTAGGTGATCAGAGAGTCAAGTCCTCTGGCCCTAAAAAATGTGGATAACGCAAGCTAAATTGATCTGACGCTGAGCAGACTTTGACTGATCAAATATTCTGAAGCCTCTGCCGGCCGCGGTGGTCTAGCGGTTCTGGAGCTGCAGTCCGGAACCGAGGGGCTGCTACGGTCGCAGGTTCGAATCCTGCCTCGGGCATGTGTGTGTGTGATGTCCTTAGGTTAGTTAGGTTTAAGTGGTTCTAAGTTCTAGGGGACTTATGACCTAAGATGTTGAGTCCCATAGTGCTCAGAGCCATACTGAAGCTTCTCTACATAGGTGCAGCTGAGAGCAAGTGGTGATTGAGATCTGTAGGGCCTGACAATGCCGGATCGGCAGTACGTTACCCTGTTCACTTCGTGCGTCAACATGACTTGCAGCTGGCGAGATGGGCGCGGCGAAGGAGGTGAGACCTGGAAGCGGCACCTGTTAATCGGTCGCGGCCACGAAAGAAATGAAAAATCTCACGGTCTAGCGATCAGGCAGACGGATCGCAATTTACTCTCTACCAGACCACTGAAATCATTGTAGATTTCAGTGTGTGACGCACCTGTTCGATTGTCATACCAAGGAACAATTTGGCTTACTTATACGATGAAGGACACAAGGATACCAAACGTCAAGACTGGTTAACCAATGTCGAATAAGTGTGCCCTCGGCAAACGAGTAGTCCGAGAAGTTTGAAGTCACACTGTCGGTACAGTAAGAACTCCACCACAGACCCTCCATTCTAAATTACTCGCTAGTGATGTCAGTCTCAGGACAGGTCCACAGTACCAAGCACACATGCCAGAGCTTCGACTAGAAGTCCCTTACCAGACCAAAGTCCTGCACCCCAGTGTTTCGCACCTCTCTAGAAAAAAAAATTCCGTTTTCCCTCAAAGTGCGCAAACGACGCTGCCTTCACCCTGTCTTGAGCCAATCACAGGACTCTAGAGGCACTAAATCTCCCACACGACAGCACAAACTCATGTCAAACCAGGTCATGAGTTAAGAAACCCGCCAATTACTGGCTTTTTACGGTTTTGCAGGGGGGCAAAAGACGATTTTCTCCAAAGTCGTGTCGATTCCCATGGCAACAAGCAAACTGATACAGTCTCAATGATCGTTATCTAAATCGCCTGTGCCTTGGAGCTTGGTGGTCCTAGCTATGAGGTGTAATATTCTATCTCTAAACGTTACTCAGCCAGCAGAGTTTTCTTCTACAATAGAGGCGGCCAAGGGAAGTGGTTCACTGGCCTACTTGCGCTATCAGCTAACATGAAAACATGTGCTTTTTTGTTACGTGGCTTTGCACACAATGCCCAGTTTATGACTCCACCAGATAGATGCATTCCTTTAGACCATCGCCCCAGCCCAGGCTAATGCTGGAGCCACAGCAGGTATTGCAACATTGTTCTGCTGGACTTTGTCTCGACGGGGGACTGGCCCTGTCTGACCTTTACGGCTGTGAGCCTGTCTGGCAAGATTTACTAAGGGATGGGCTCACCGCCAATTGCTTTCAACTCCCATCAAGCCCTTTCTATGAGCTAAGAATCAAAACAATACCTCATTCTTTTAGCGCACTACCAGGCTCCATCAACATCTGCTCAGGATGTTAACTTTCTGGAGTCTCACTCAAGATGCGTCAGGTTGTAATAACATCTATAATAATTTTCCGTATTCGAGAAATAGGTGATAGAGTAACTTGTCTTCTCTCAGTATGACGATTATTCGAAATATCCCAGCAATTTTTGAAATGGGAATCAGTCAGCCATTAGAAATGTCAACTTTGTAGCGATGTTGGAGGCAGAGATTTTAAACATTTACAGTAAAAAATGACATTTTAATCAGCAATAGAGTTTAAAATGCGATTCGTGTTTTCTTTTTTCTCATTGTTTTTCGTTACAGTTCGTATGTAGTTGTTGGAACATAACTGCTTACATGCCGTCAGTACATTAGCAAGAATTACAACACATTTTATTTAAATACGTCTTTGACAATAATATGAAAACGATAGATTGCTACTGACCATATAGTGGTGATGTTGAGTCGCAGACAGGCACAACAAAAAGACTACTGTGAAACACGTAAGTTTTCGGCCAAAAAGGCCATTATGGGAATTACAAAACGTACACGCACACACACTCCAGCAAACGCAACTCTCACAAGCATGACCACAGTCTCTGTGTTGTGCCCATCTGCGACTCTCCTTTCCCTCTATGGTGAGTAGCGATCCATCCTTTTCATAGTATTGTCATTGTTCCATCCTGGACTTTCCATTGTTAAATACATCTTTAATACATTGCAGCTTAAAGAACCACAAGTCGACTATCTATCTTCATCCAGTGACTTTAGTTTCGCCTTTTCAGTTAGTGCATTATATTTTCACCTTCCGTCAGTCAGTTCCCTGAGTTAATTTAAGGATTGCTGTTCGACATTTTGTCAAGTTTTTCCTGTACAGTCTTCTCCTCTTCTCCGTTTCCTTGACTCACTCTGCATTTTCCGGTTCTTGAAATACAACGTTCACTACGTAGTGGTCGCTTCGCATCAACATCCGCAGCTTAGCCTGGTACTACATTACCGCAACCTGCCGGCTGTCGTCACTGCCCCCGTCGACGATTGGACGCGAGCAGCACACGTGAAGCGCCGTGCGCTCATGAGCCGCGTGCAACGTTTGCCCGACCTTTCATGAGAGTAATAGTGATTGGTTCACCCCAAAAAGTGGTCATTGACATAAAGAAAGAAGATGAGGTATTGATGCACACTTCGAATGTAGGCCATTCACAATACAGATGCGTTCACCAGTTCTATCAAAATTTCAAAAATTAACATAGGCACCTTTACACACAGCTACGCGTCTCACAACAATTTTTCCAATATATTTTAAACATTACTGAAACAGAATAATTAAAGATATGAAGATTCGACCAAACATTTTTAATATGATTTCTCGCATAAGATTTGGTCCGTAGAATACCCACAGCTGAGAGGCAGTAGCGGTTGACGTTCCTATGGTGTGGCTCCCTGGCGGGCTGTTTCCGCCAACTATCAGTGACTGGAGGTATTGAAAGATTGCCGTCAAACCTCCTTGCCTAGGGACGCCAGATGAAAGTTGATGTCGTCAAGCCCTGAATGAAAATTGCGCAACGGATAACTGGGGAGTGGAGCTTGAGAGCGCTACCTAGAGAGAGTGTCATTTATGTACGATACTAGGCAAGGGGCTGGAGGGCTCACACGCTGATGTGTGGGCCCCTGCATTCTGTATCTTTTATTTTTAATGAATTCCTTTACCTTGACTGCTATGTGATTTTTGGGGTATGTTAAAGATTGATGACAGTTGATTTCCTATTTATTTTAAACATCATCAGTCGACTTTACAGCGATTACAGCAATTGTTCCAGTTTACAGATATTACAATTTTACAATTTATAGCTCGGGTATATTATATACTAATCTGCACGCACATTTCTACGCGCAAGACGGAATCGCGTTGGCCAAATGTATACCACCAAAATATCCCAATGTTTTGCATGGGACATCCACTATGTGGGGAGGATACTGGGCAAACTAGGTACCAGATAAATTAACACAGGTGGGTTAAATTTCCGAAATTAAACGAGAACATTCATTTCCTTAAACAATCCGAAGCTGTAAATAAAAGAATTAGCGCAATATTCAAATACCTCTCTTCCACGCGTGAAGATCGTGACAGACGCACTGAGGGCACGTCTGCTCACTTACTCGTCTTCTGTAACACACCCAGAATACCGGCCGGCCGGAGTGGCCGTGCGGTTCTAGGCGCTACAGTCTGGAGCCGAGCGACCGCTCCGGTCGCAGGTTCGAATCCTACCTCGAGCATGCATGTGTGTGATGTCCTTAGGTTAGTTAGGTTTAATTAGTTGTAAGTTCTAGGCGACTGATGACCTCAGAAGTTAAGTCGCATAGAGCTCAGAGCCATTTGAACCAGAATACCGCGGGCACCCGGAGGTCTTCCTGGGCCCCGTTGGAGGGGGTGGTCGAACCACTTGGCCGTGACCAACCTCTCCACCCCAAATCTTGTGACACTGGAAAGTCTTGGAGTTTTACCTTTCTGTGCTGTCTGTCTGATCCCCAACACAGGACTAAGGTTGGCACTACTATACTACACAACTACTTACCGACTAAGATTTGGCCACGCTTTATGGAAAGGTGTGAGGAGGGTTAGGAAAGTTCATGTGCAGGTTCACGTACAAGAAATACATAATACACGACACATATAAATATGTATTATGAAGCCTGACACATTTATTTCCACCCGTCCACATGGGTTCTGTTGCACCCGCGGCCGGCCGTGTCGTGCAATAAAATTCGCGGCGGAGCCGCCTCCGTTTGTATTTCCCGGTGCGAGCGAGCAGCGAAAGCTGCTGTTTATGGAGCGGAAACCACTGTACCGTTTCAGTATTACACTGACTGGCCCGAGCACATATTGCGTTTTACCAAATACAACAATTTCGTACATCTGAAGATAGGATTTTAAAAATTTCGAAATCGGTCATGGTTTGAATAAATAATTAGTACAACTGAAGCAGATCTCTCTCTAAATAAAGTCCACAGCTAGTGGCTAGCGTTGCTGCCTCTGGATCATGCGTTCCCGGGTTCGATTCCCGGCCGGGTCGGGGATTTTGTCCACCAGGGGACTGGGTGTTTGTGCTGTGATCATCTCATCATCATTCTAGACGTGGCGAGACTTCAAATGGAAAGACTGGAAACTTGTACGTGCGCTGATGATCACGATGTTGAACGCCCCACAATCAAACATCATCATTATCTCTAAGTAAATTGCAGTGTAAATTCTGTGGAACAGTGACTCGCAGACCTACTCACTGCGATGTAATATTTCATCAGTTTCTATCCACATCAGCTCCATGACTACATCTACCACCTTACGATATTCACGCTGATATTCTACTGAAATAAAAAGAATAATATAAGTTAGGTGATACAGAGGAAGTACAGTAACAGAAAAAAATATTGCAAACCCCAGAAAGGATTGTGCGACATAAACGAATGTTGGTAGGCTTGTCTCTACATCTGAAATATGCTGCCTATTCAGATTTCGCGCCAGTCGCGTGAGAGGGGCGCTAGTAGTGACAGTATGAAGATGAAAATTGCGCTACCGTCCATTAAAATTGCTACACCACGAAGATGACGTGATACATACGCGAAATTTAACCGACAGGATGAAGAAGCTGTGATATGCAAATGATTAGCTTTTCAGAGCATTCACACAAGGTTGGCGCCGGTGGCGACACCTACAACGTGCTGACATGACGAAAGTTTCCAACCGATTTCTCATACACAAACAGCAGTTGACCGGCGTTGCCTGGTGAAACGTTGTTGCGATGCTTCGTGTAAGGAGGAGAAATGCGTACTATCACGTTTCTGACTTTGATAAAGGTCGGATTGTAGCCTATCGCGATGGCTGTTTATCGCTTTGCGACATTTCTGCTCGCGTTGGTCGAGATGTAATAACTGTTAGCAGAATATGAAATCGGTGCGTTCAGAAGTGTAATACGGAACGCCGTGCTGGATCCTAACGGCCTCGTATCACTAGCAGTCGAGATGACAGGCATCTTATCCGCATGGCTGTAACGGATCGTGCAGGCACGTCTCGATCCCTGAGTCAACAGATGGGGACGTTTGCAAGACAACAACCATCTGCATGAACAGTTCGAAGACGTGTGCAGCAGCATGGACTATCAGCTAGGAGACCATGGCTGCGGTTACCCTTGAAATGCATCACAGACAGGAGCGCCTGCGATGGTGTACTCAACGACGAACCAGGGTGCACGAATGACAAAACTTCATTTTTTTTTTTCAGATGAATCCAGGTTCTGTTTGCAGCATCATGATGGTCGCATCCGTGTTTAGCGACATCGCGGTGAACTCACATTGGAAGCGTGTATTCGTCATCGCCATACTGGCGTATCACCCGGCGTGATGGTATGGGGTGCCGTTGGTTACACGTCTCGGTCACCTCTTGTTCGCATTGACATCACTTTGAAAAGTGGACGTTACGTTTCAGATGTATTACGACCTGTAGCTCTACCCTTCATTCGATCCCTGCGAAACCATAAATTTCAGCAGGAGAATGCACGACGGCATGTTGCAGGTCCTGTACGGGCCTTTCTGGATACAGAAAATGTTCGACTGCTGCCCTGACCAGCGCATTCTCCAGATCTCTCACCAATTGAAAACGTCTGGTCAATGGTGGCCGAGCAACTGGTTCGTCACGATACGCCAGTCACTGCCCTTGATGGACTGTGGTATTGTGTTGAAGCTGCATGGGCAGCTGTACCTGTACACGCCATCCAAGCTGTGTTTGACTCAATGCCCTGGGGTATCAAGGCCGTTATTACGGCCAGAGGTGGTTATTGTGTGTACTGATTTCTCAGGATCTACGGACCCAAAGTGCGTGAAAATGTAATCACATGTCAGTTCTAGTATAATATATTTGTCCAATGAATACCCGTTTATCGTCTGCATTTCTTGTTGGTGTAGCAATTTTAATGGCCAGTAGTGTAGCTTTGCTTTTAATAGACGCTGTAACGGTCGCAGGCGTTAGTTAACTTTTCGAGTGGACGTGGTGAGTTAACGTTAGTCAAGAATGCCTTTAAGGCGACAAAAAAGCCCTTATCAACACCTCACTTTGATAGACGTCTTGTAATACGGCTACGAGAAGCTGGATGTTCCGTGCTCAGTACTCTTGTAAGACTCAGCGCGAATGTAGCTACTGTACACGATTGCTGGCATCGGTGGTCACATGGTCAGATGGCAGTACCGCGGGGGAAGACCATCATGTTCGACGTAAGGCTCTGGCGCATCGTACTGCATCAGCAGCAGCAATTTGAGCAGCAGTTGAAAAAAACAGTGGCACAATGAACTGTTACAAATCTGCTGCTTCAAGGAAGAGTCTGTGCCAGAAGTACTGTAGCTTGCATTCCACGGACACAAAACCACCGCCATTTGTGACTTCAGGGGTGTCAAGCGAGAGCTCATTGGAGGGCAGGGTGGAGGTCCGTTGTGTTTTCTGATGAAAGCCTGTTTTGCCTCGATGCCAGTGTCGGCCGTGTTCGTTAGAGATAGGCCAGTTGAGGGCCTGCAAGGAATCTGTGTGCGTGCTAGACACACGGTACACAAACTCGGAGCTATGATCTGGGGTGTGATTTCGACTGAGGTCTGGCTCTGAACTCTATGGAACTTAACATCTGAGGTCAGCAGTCCCTTAGAACTTAGAAGTACTTAATCCTAACTAACCTAAGGACATCACACACATCCATGCCCGAGGCAGGATTCGAACCTGCGACCGTAGCGGTCTCGCGGTTCCGGACTGTAGCGCCTAGAACCGCACGGCCACTCCGACCGGCTTTCGACTGAGGGAAGCAGCACTCCGTGGTTTTCTCACGATCCCTGCCTGCAAATTTGGACGTCACTCTGGTGATTCGATATGTTTGGCGCCATTCATGGACAGCATTTCAGGGTGCCTTTTACAGCTTCATAACGGGCGTCGACATGTTATCTTGGCCTGCTCCATCATCAGTTCTGTCTCCAACCGAGCATATATAGTCTAGTAAATTTGCTTATTCTGTTATGCCATGTTGGCTTTTCATTGAGGTTATATGTTAAGATTTCTCCCAGATATTTAAATTTAACAATTTCAATTTCTTGGTTTCCTATGGCAATTTTGTTTATGAGTGGTGGGTCAGTTAACATGATGATTCTTTTTTCAAAGGATATCCAAGACCAATTTTCTGTGCTATTTCCTGTAGTGAGATAACTTGTTTGGTTTCCTGAATACTGTTGGACAGGAGAGCATGGTCATCAGCAAATCCTAGACAATTTAAACTTATGTTGTCTTTGTTGTTGTTGTGGTCTTCAGTCCTGAGACTGGTTTGATGCAGCTCTCCAAGGTCCTGTGCAAGCTTCTTCATCTCCAAGTACTTACTGGAACCCACATCCTTCTGAATATCCTTAGTGTATTCATTTCTTGGTCTCCCTCTACGATTTTTACCCTCCACGCTGCCCTACAATGCTACATTTGTGATCCCTTGATGCCTCAGAACATGTCCTACCAATCGGTCCCTTCTTCTTGTCAAGTTGTGCCACAAACTCCTCTTCTCCCCAGTTCTGTTCAATACCTCCTCATTAGTTGTGTGATCTACCCATCTAATCTTCAGCATTCTTTTGTAGCACCACATTTCGAAAGCTTTTATTTTATTCTTGTCCATACTATATATCGTCCATGTTTCACTTCCATACATGGCTACACTCCATACAAATACTTTCAGAAACGACTTTCTGACACTTAAATCTATACTCAATGTTAACCAATTTCTCTTATTCAGAAACGCTTTCCTTGCCATTGCCAGTCTACATTTTATATCGTCTCTACTTCGACCATCATCAGTTATTTTGCTCCCCAAACAGCAAAACTCCTTTACTACTTTAAGTGTCTCATTTCCTAATCTAATTCCTCTCAGCATCACCCGACTTAATTCGACTACATTCCATTATCCTCGTTTTGCTTTTGTTGATGTTCATCATATATCCTCCTTTCAAGACACTATCCATTCCGTTCAACTGCTCTTGCAAGCCCTTTGCTGTCTCTGTCAGAATTACCTCGAATTTTTTATTTCTTCTCCATGGATTTTAATACCTACTCCCAATTTTTCTTTTGTTTCCTATATTGCTTGCTCAATATACAGATTGAATAACATTGGGGAGAGGCTACAACCCTATCTCACTCCCTTCGCAACCACTGCTTCCCTTTCATGTCCTTCGACTCTTATAACTGCCATCTGGTTTCTGTACAAATTGTAAATAGCCTTTCACTCCCTGTACTTTACCCCTGCCTCCTTTAGAATTTGAAAGAGAGTATTCTAGTCAACATTGTCAAAAGCTTTCTCTAAGTCTACAAATCCTAGAAACGTAGGTTTGTCTTTCCTTAATCTTTCTTCCAAAATAAGTCGTAAGGTCAGTATTGCCTTACGTGTTCCAACATTTCTACGGAATCCAAACTGATCTTCCCCGAGGTCGGCTTCTACCAGTTTCTCCATTCGTCTGTAAAGAACTCGCGTTAGTATTTTGCAACTGTGACCTATTAAACTGATAGTTCGGTAGTTTTCACATCTGTCAACACCTGTCTCTGCGTCTTCCAATTTGGATGTTCTGTGGGTTAGCCTTGTACCATTCCCTCAGTATATATTTTGAAGCACAGTTGAACAGCAGGCGTGCCATGCAACCTTCTTGTCTTAAACCTGGTTTTTATGATGAATGACTCAGAGAGTTCCCCCCTGAACTTGACTTATGTTACAGTTTTGTTTAAGGTGAGTTCTATCATTTGATTACTCAGTACGGAGTCCGAAATTTCTTAAGATTTTTAACATTGAAAGTCTATGGATACAGTCATATGCCTTTTTAAAGTCTACGAAGGTTATTACAAGAGTTTTATTTCGTTTCTTGTAATATGATACGGCTAATTTTAAAATGAAGATCTGTTTTGCACAGCTTCTCCAAGGTCTGAATTACATTACTCTACGTTACATTACTTTACATCTACATCTACATCCATACTCCGCAAGCCACCTGACGGTGTGTGGCGGAGGGTACCTTGAGTACCTCTATCGGTTCTCTCTTCTATTCTAGTCTCGTATTGTTCTTGGAAAGAAAGATTGTCGGTATGCCTCTGTGTGGGCTCTAATCTCTCTGATTTTATCCTCATGGTCTCTTCGCGAGATATACGTAGGAGGGAGCAATATACTGCTTGACTCCTCGGTGAAGGTATGTTCTCGAAACTTCAATAAAACCCCGTACCGAGCTACTGAGCGTCTCTCATGCAGAGTCTTCCGCTGGAGTTTATTTATCATCTCCATAACGCTTTCGTGATTACTAAATGATCCTGTAACGAAGCGCGCTGCTCTCCATTGGATCTTCTCTATCTCTTCTATCAACCCTATCTGGTACGGATCCCACACTAGTGAGCAGTATTCAAGCAGTGGGCGAACAAGTGTGCTGTAACCTACTTACTTTGTTTTCGGAGTGCATTACGTCAGGATTCTTCCAATGAATCTCCGTCTGGCATCTGCTTTACCAATGATTAATTGTCACTCCATTTTAGATCACTCCTAATGCCTACTCTCAGATAATTTATGGAATTAACTGCTTCCAGTTGCGGACCTGCTATATTGTTGCTAAATGCTAAAGGATCTTTCTTCCTATGTAATCGCAGCACATTACACTTGTCTGCATTGAGATTCAGTTGCGGTCTAAGGCGCTGCAGTCATGGACTGTGCGGCTGGTCCCGGCGGAGAATTGAGCCCTCCCTCGGGCATGGATGTGTGTGTGTTTGTCCGTAGGATAATTTAGGTTAAGTAGTGTGTAAGCTTAGGGACTGATGACCTTATCAGTTAAGTCACATAAGATTTCACACACATTTTTTGAGATTCAGTTGCCATTTCCTGCACCATGCGTCAATTCGTTGGAGATCCTCCTGCATTTCAGTACAATTTTGCATTGTTACAACCTCTCGATGCACTACAGCATCATCCGCAAAAAGCCTCAGTGAACTTCCGATGTTATCCACAAGGTCATTTATACCTATTGTGAATAGCAACGGTCCTACGACAGTCCCCTGCGGCATACCTGAAATCACTCTTACTTCGGAAGACTTCTGTCCATTGAGAATGACATGCTGCGTTCCGTTATCTAGGAACTCTTCAATCCAATCACACAATTGGTCTGATAGTCCATATGCTCTTACTTTGTTCGTTACACGAGTGTGGGGAACTGTATCAAACGCCTTGTGGAAGTCAAGAAACACGGCATCTACCTGGGAGCCCGTGTCTATGGCACTCTGAGTCTCGTGGACGAATAACGCGAGCTGGGTTTCACACGATCGTCTACAGTATATTACATTACTCTACATTACATTACTCTACATCACATTACTCTACATTACATTACTCTACATTAATTTTTTTTCGTCATGAAATTTACAGAGCATTACATGACTTCAGTCTGGCAACACTAGTCAAGGGTGAACTACAATGAGAGCAATGTGCGTTGGCCAAAAATAAGAAAAATCATAAAGCAAACGTCAGATGAAGGTCCAGGCGTGAAATTCTATGGGTAATGTGTCAGCAAATGGCCACGAGATCCTCAACAATGCTGTAGGTACAGAGTTTATTTACTCCTGCTACGGTTCTTCTCAAGTACAGGTGTATCCTAGAACGTGACTATACTAAGTTTACGCTGCAGCCGCGCTGCTGGCACCTCGCTGGTGGGGCTGTTCACATCGGAAGTACAGTGAACTACTCGCAGTACGTGAAGCGAAAAACCACGCTCACTGCATCGTCTAGCGACAGTAATAGTGATTCGATCAATCAAAAAGTTTGATATATACACAGAGTAAGAAGAAGAAGATGCATGTATGCACATTCTGACTTAGTCCGTTCTTGCTACAGACACATTGACCAGTTTTAACATGTTTACAACAGTGTAGCACACATACGCGATGATGCTAAATTGTTTCCAGTCAAACTGAGTAATAGCGAGACAGAGAAAATGTTCGCAAGACATTTCTTCCCAGGTAGATGCCGTGTTCCTTGACTTCCGCAAGGCGTTCGATACAGATCCGCACAGTCGTTTAATGAACCAAGTAAGAGCATATGGACTATCAGACCAATTGTGTGATTGGATTGAAGAGTTCCTAGATAACAGAATACAACATGTCATTCTCAATGGAGAGAAGTCTTCCGAAGTAAGAGTGATTTCAGGTGTGCCGCAGGGGAGTGTCATAGGACCGTTGCTATTCATAATATACATAAATGACCTTGTGGATGACATCGGAAGTTCACTGAGGCTTTTTGCGGATGATGCTGTGGTATATCGAGAGGTTGTAACAATGGAAAATTTACTGAAATGCAGGAGGATCTGCAACAAATTGACGCATGGTGCAGGTAATGGAAATTGAATCTCAATGCAGACAAGTATAATGTGCTGCGAATACATAGAAAGAAAGATCCCTTATCATTTAGCTACAATATAGCAGGTCAGCGTCTGGAAGCAGTTAATTCCACAAATTATCTGGGAGTACGCATTAGGGGTGATTTAAAAGGGAATGATCACATAAAATTGATCGTCGGTAAAGCAGATGCCAGACTGAGAGTCATTCGAAGAATCCTAAGGAAATGCAATCCGAAAACAAACGAAGTTGGTTACAGTAATCTTGTTCGCCCACTACTTGAATACTGTTCAGCAATGTGGGATCCATACTAGATAGGGTTGATAGAAGAGATAGAGAAGATCCAACGGAGAGCAGCGCGCTTCGTTACAGGATCGTTTAGTAATCACGAAAGCGTTAAGGAGATGATAGATAAACTCCAGTGGAAGACTCTGCAGGAGAGACGCTCAGTAGCTCGGTACGGGCTTTGGTTGAAGTTTCGTGAACATTCCTTCACCAAGGACTCAAGCAGTATATTGCTCCCTCCCACGTATATCTCGCGAAGAGACCATGAGGATAAGATCAGAGAGATTAGAGCCCACACAGAGGCATACCGTCAATCCTTCTTTTCACGAACAATACGAGACTGGAATAGAAGGGAGAACCGATAGAGGTACTCAAGGTACCCTCCGCCACACACCGTCAGGTGGTTTGCGGTGTATGGATGTAGATGTAGATGTAGAACAAACCACTCAGTGTACATTTACACGTAGTTATGAACCTTACAACAAATTTTCGAATTTATCTTAAATATTATCGAACCAGAACAGTTAAAGATATGGACATTGAAGCCAACATTATTAACGCAATTTCTGTGTAAGAACGATTCGTAGGTCCATCCACTTTGATGTAATGTCTCGTTAGTTTCAACCCATGTCACCTCCGTGTACTACATCTGTCACTCGTAGATATTCGTGCTCATATTCTGTGGAGAAAAGAAAAGCAAAGTAATTAATGAAAACATTAAATAAACTAAAGCAGACGAAACGGTTTTCTTAAATTATCACATCAGTTGTTATCAGTCTTGAAGAGATTTTGATTATCCGCATGCCTCTAGCCACAGGTAACTTTGCATCCAAAAGAGACTGAAATAAGCACCTGTTTAAATATTAGTAGTGGTAGTTATTATTCTTGAAATTATCTCATAAGCTCACAACAAACGTAACCGTCTGCATTTAGCAGATCCACTGGTAGGATACTGGGTGACAGCAGTTAGTCTACAGCAGAAATTGCATACAAAACACTCGTAGGACCCATCCTAGAATTTTGATCAAGCGTTTGGAACCGTTACTAAACAGAAATAACAAAGACTTCGAACGTATACAAAAAAGGAAACCATTAATAGTCAGAGATTATTTTTCCCATCGGAGGACACCACAGACATGCTGAATGAATTGGACTGACACATAATTTTCTTGTTTTCTTTTCTAGATTTTTTGAAGACAGATGGAGACTATTTCGGGAAAGCCTACGTATAAAGTCAGTGGAGAACTAATTATGCAAACTACTGTAACCGCTGACGTATGGCTCCCACAGGGATCGCAAATACAAGACTAGAGTAACTGGAGCAGGCATAGAGACGTTTCAGCAATCACTCTTCCCGAACTGCACGCTTGAAACGGAAAAGGGCCTAAAACTGGTACGACGATAAGTACTCATGGTTATACCCTTGACTGTGGTTTCTTGAGTGTAGATGCAGATATTGATTTGAGGCTGGCGAGCATAATTTTGAAGTTTCTCTTCGGCAGAAAAATGTTTCTTGCTGTTGGGATTTGTTTGATTAGATTTTCTTTCAATAAACATGTAGTTAGGATCTCTTTGTAGACGTGCTGTATCTCAAAAAAGGAAAATCAACTGATGTCATATATTAAACAGGAACAGGAATGGTTAGACTAAATCACTAGTCCACAAACCGAAGGATATTTAGTCCTTAAGGATGTGGAAAAAGTCGAGTGTGAAAGGCCTCCGTATTTGTCACTGTAACGAGTGTAACGAGACATTCTGAGTCATTGGCTGCCCACCCCTCTTCATATCGCGGCAGAATGTTTCCCCTACAGATAGCCTCTTGTTCACAATCACTTTCCTCGTTTCGCTTTAGACAGACTCCTTACGTCAATGAAAATAACAGACGACACGTTTCCGTGACGCCGTTGTCAACTATGACAACAATGAGCTCGTGGACAAAACCAACGGAGCCGTTGCGTAGCATCAGTCTCATTGACAAACCTTCCGAAGAAAGAGTCGATTTCGAAGTGCGCTTTCTAGGAAGTCTATTTCGCATCCTTCTGGCTGTGAGAAGTTGTTAGGAGGTAGGTGAAAGTCGAGTTTTCTATTGTTTTGAAAATTGCAGCCTCCGTATCAGAGAATGTTAAATGAACTTGTCTAGAGTGGCTTCGTCTTATACGCTCGCCACGTTCTAATAGAATGACAAAAGCAGAGAGAAGTAAAATTTCGTTTTACATTTCCGAACGCTTGCTACATAACAGTACTCTAAATTTGTCATCCTCTCGGTCATGAAAGTATCTGTCTGGATCGATGTTAGGTCCCAGTAACAACTAATCTTTTTTCGAATACCTAATGATGAAAAATTATTCTCATCATACTGTTGTAAGCTCTAGTTAGAAAACTGTCCGGTCTGTTGAATATTACGTTCAGAAGGTAGTTATAGTATCATACTAAGACTAGACGTACCGAAATCTGATGGATTCAGCATGCGATTTTCGAAAATATTTTTCACAAGAAAATGTTGACTTGAATTTGATGTAGAACGCAAAAACATAGCTATGACTTCTTACCATAGCCATTTGTCGTTCGTGTTTGTACTAATAATACAATTTTTATTTGCACGACAGGGTTAAATTTCTCTATCTGTAGCACATCTGCTCGCTCTCATTGCCAGAAGTCAAAAGTATTTGTGAAATTTGGTGTCATGGGAATACAATAGCGGCCATACTGGTTTTGTACAACGTTTCGTTATCGAGTGTGAGACAAAGTGCAACAAAATATGTTATGATGTGAGTGTGGGACGGTAATTTTGATACACTCTTTGCATTTTCACGTGTTCTGTTCGCATAGAAACTAAAATTATGGGGAAAAAAATAATATTTTCTGTTTCTTCAGTTCGTAGATTTGTAGAAGGTTTTGAATAAAATGAATGGACTTGTCTGTTTATAGGCACTGTTGTAAGATGTATATACAGGGTTATTACAAATGCTTGAAGCGATTTCACAGCTCTAGCATAACTTTATTATTTAAGATATTTTCACAATGCTTTGCACACACATACAAAAACTCAAAAAGTTTTTTTAGGCATTCACAAATGTTCGATATGAGCCGCTTTAGTGATTCGGCAGACATCAAGCCGATAATCAAGTTCCTCCCACACTCGGCGCAGCATGTCCCAATCAATGAGTTCGAAAGCATCGTTGATGCGAGCTCGCAGTTCTGGCACGTTTCTTGGTAGAGGAGGTTTAAACACTGAATCTTTCACATAACCCCACAGAAATAATCGCATGGGGTTAAGTCGGGAGAGCGTGGAGGCCATGACACGAATTGCTGATCATGATCTCCACCACGACCGATCCATCGGTTTTCCCATCTCCTGTTTAAGAAATGCCGAACATCACGATGGAAGTGCGGTGGAGCACCATCCTGTTGAGAGATGAAGTCGGCGCTGTCGGTCTCCAGTTGTGGCATGAGCCAATTTTCCAGCATGTCCAGATACACGTGTCCTGTAACGTTTTTTTCGCAGAAGAAAAAGGGGCCGAAAAACGTTAAACCGTGAGACTGCACAAAACACGTTAACTTTTGGTGAATTGCGAATTTGCTGCACGAATATTTGAGGATTCTTTACCGCCCAGATTCGCACATTGTGTCTGTTCACTTCACCATTAAGAAAAAATGTTGCTTCATCACTGGAAACAAGTTTCGCACTGAACGCATCCTCTTCCATGAGCTGTTGCAACCGAGCCGAAAATTCAAAGCGTTTGACTTTGTCATCGGGTGTCAGGGCTTGTAGCAATTGCAAACGGTAAGGCTTCTGCTTTAGCCTTTTCCGTAAGATTTTCCAAACCGTCGGCTGTGGTACGTTTAGCTCCCTGCTTGCTTTATTCGTCGACTTACGCGGGCTACGCGTGAAACTTGCCCGCACGCGTTCAACCATTTCTTCGCCCACTGCAGGCCGACCCGTTGATTTCCCCTTACAGAGGCATTCAGAAGCTTTAAACTGCGCATACCATCGCCGCATGGAGTTAGCAGTTGGTAGATCTTTGTTGAATTTCGTCCTGAAGTGTCGTTGCACTGTTATGACTGACTGATGTGAGTGCATTTCAAGCACGACATACGCTTTCTCGGCTCCTGTCGCCATCAAACCTGAAGTACGGTTTCAGCCGTACAAAACTTTATGAGTTTTTCTACATATCTGTAGTGTGTCGTGACCCTATGTCAATGAATGGAGCTACAGTGAATTTATGAAATCGCTTCAATCATTTGTAATAGCCCTGTAAGGGATTTAGAAAATAATCTGTTCTCTTTATATGATACAGGTCGATGCAGTCATTACTAGGGAAATACTATCACTCAGAAGCAACAGAGTTGTAAGGCAGCGTTGTTTTATTGCCATTACCGATGTTTAATTCGTGTATTGTTGGTACACTGAGGGAAGTGATGGACTGTGTCGACGGCGATGTGATGTGACACAGATATCAAATAGTTTGTTTCATTTTACTTTTGACATTATAGTAGTAAGCAAAAGTGAACAGGAAACAAAAGCTCAACTAAATGGGAAGTGTACCAAATGCTGGTTATAACAAGCACATAACCAATGACAAGAGTATGCCAATTGTTTACGTACAACCGGATGTGCTAGACTTTTAACGTTTAAACTAGGATTGATTGGTTGGTTGATCTGGGGGAAGGGGCCAAACAGCAAAGTCATCGGTCCCATCGGATTAGGAAAGGATGAGGAAGGACGTCGGCCGTGCTTTTTCAAAGGAACCATCTCGGCATTTGCCTGAGACGATTTTGTGAAATCACGGAAGAGGTAAGTCAGAATGGCCTGACGCGTGTTTGACCCATCGTCCTCCCGAATAAGAGTTCATTGTCCTAACCACTGCGGCTACTCACTCGGTAGTTAAACTAGGACAAGACACTTTTAAAGAAGTGGATCAGCTAGGAAGTACGGTAGATAAAACATCAGATCTGAATAACATTCGTGTAAAGTTATTTTAAAGTTCAACACTCTGTGGCTCCGGAAAACAACACTGGGGAATATACAAATGAAACAGTTTCTAAGCTTTTAAAACGAGAGTCTGTTAATGGTCTGATCTTGGACATTATTAGTGGGAAGAGTAATTGCAATTCAAATTACTTTGATTTGCTCTACAGAACGAAATTGGAACCTATAAGACAAAAGTATACGTTATGTTGATATGAGATGCGGTAGTGCCAACAATGAACATAAAGACTAGCGATCATTTTACTAACGGCTGTGCGTGACACTTGATTTGACGACTCTAACTATAATGTTTGGGTTCTGATTTTCTTCCTGAAGTGGCCTTATATGATATAATGAATTTGTAAATGCGGTGAGGGAATTAGTTCTAAAGGGTGTGTCACTATTAGAAGCTGCACAAAAGGTCGCTACTAGTTTCTAGTATCGCGCATCTATTTCAAGAATTAAAAAAACTCAGTCAGATAGTATTCTGACCTTCATGTTGTGTGAGAGATATTGTTGAATAACAGATGCGATTTACCTCTGTTTCACTATCAGCATGTGAGCCTGTTTTCTTGCCTGAGATATTCAGTTCTACATTCTACGTCGTCATTGTTGAGGGACTGCACTGCTCTCCTCATGGTTCAGAAAAGATGTCTAGAATTGTTGCTACAAATCACTAAATAGACAGGAAAGATCTAGGCCTACTCTCATAATGTTAGAAAGTCTATGTAAATTGTTTGAATATACAAACTGAAATATATTTGCTGAAATATTTTAATTAAGTCAAAAAGTTATTTTCTTCATTTTTACATTATTGAGTTCTTCAAGACTGTTCACAGTTTTGGCAAATTCACTTAATCTAATGCGATAGCAAGGCTTTAGGAAATATTGTGAAACATACAGTTACCAGTAAGATTGCTTCATCTTTTTATGTATCTTCAGCACATCTACGAATTCCATTATTTTTCAGTAACTGTTACAATAATCGTGTTTGGAAGAAGCTGATATCCAGCAGAAAACCCGATTTCCATGAGATGTCAACTGTTACAATGATAATAATAATTTTTGTTCTTAATTATCAGTCAGTTGTTACATTTGATGTGAAGTATAGTATGAGAGACTGCATTGTTGGTTTAAGCCAACTATTCTCGTCAATATTACAGTCCTAATATGCATATTTTCACTTCCTTAAACACTCTGCTTAAAAGTCTGCTTGATTTACGTTTCCAGATGTTTTCGCGAATGATGTCGCGGTTCAGCTCGTCGCCTGCCAGCCAGGGGAAACCCAGGCTGGTCGATGAGCCGCCAACACCTGCGCCTCTGCGCCGCCTTCGGCCACCTCGACCAGAGCCGAAGGAGAAGAAGGTGGAGTCCACCACTGCTGACAGCGAAGAGGCCGCTGCTGATAAACCAAAGCTTGAAGCAATTCTTGTAAGCAACAGACTCTCATGCAACATCCGACAGTAATTACTATAGAGTGTTACAAGAAAAAAAACACAGAAAAGGATTCCAGTAAACTGCAAACACATTTATTGAAATGACAATCTCTTTTCACAGATTGGTCCCAGGCCAAGAATTGTGCATTTTGACCTGCCTGGTGCTGAAGATGAAGAGGAGGAAGTCTCTGGGGCCTACTACCCGCCCGGAGTTCCTGTTCCACCCAGTCGGCAGCAGATCTTTGCCAACAGACCGCGCAGACGGAAGATTATCCGGGAGCCACCGTCTGTGGAACTGCAGTCTGCGATGGCACGACTGAGAGCTGAGATACAAGCAATGGTAGGTAACCCATGCAGCTGTTACAACTACAGCATTATTGCAGAAACCCTAACCTCTCTGTAGTTTTCCTAATTTGGGACGCTTTTAATAAATGTGAATGTAGGAATCATTTACCCACTTCAGTCGTTCCATACAACCCATCAAGAAGAAGAGCCTGTAACTCCATCTATATCCGAACTCTGCAAATCAGTGAAATGCGTGCCAGAGGGTAGTTACCATTTCACTACGTATTACAGTTCCATTCGTGCATCGATCAATGCATTCCTTCCTAAGTCTGTTCTCGCCTTCGCACAACCTACTACATAAACAGGGAGGGCTCTGTAGAATATTCCTTAATTCCTCACTTCATACATTTTTGTAAACATAGTATACCACTTCAGGTTTTTCAGTTTCCGGGACTAACGCACGTGAGTCCAAAAACCTGTGGTATTTGTACATCAGCCATCAGTCGTTTTTCGTGTGGGTCCCACACACTTGATGAATATTCTACGATGGACCATATAATTTTTATTTAATAAATCTAGCTAGAAGACTTTTAGCATTTTCCAAGGTATCCTTCAAATGAACCGAAATCTGGTTGTGTAATCATTCCATTTCATATCCCCACAAATAGGGATATCTAACGTTTCTGTGATTCCAGTTTATTATCCTGATATTGTTGACATAGAACTCTTTCGATTCTACAGTTATCGTGGGAAAATACGAAGACAGGGGTCATCTTCTGGAAAGGCATATAATTATATTGTTTGTAAACTAAATTTACTTGTTGTTCTATGAAGAACGATTATTATTGACAGTTGATGTGCCTGCTAGTTTGATAGCTCGTTCGTGCAGTCGATGAAATTTTTAATCTGTATCCACGTAATATTTCTCTTCTTTACATACGTACATCATGTCGCAGCCTTCCCATTGTTACAGCCCCCTAACAGAGTCCAATATTAGAAATAGTCGATGTAGTCCTGGTCGAGCAAGCAGCGTAACTAATTATAATTATTTTTGTCATTCGCAGGAGGACCCGCCGCCTACAACATGGATCGGGTTTTTAGTGGAGAGTCTAGTCGACATGTACAGAAGCAGGAGAGATTACCGCCGGAACCGTGGACTGGCAGAGAGACCTGGGTTCGTCACTCGAATGAAGAGGAGCCTCGCACCTGTTCGTGAGACAGTGAGAAGATTTCTGCATCTGAAGAAGAATGCGGGCAAGAGGCAGCTGCCCACAGGCATAGACTCGACTCTGCGTGATTACTTTCTTCATTGTGAGCATCTTGACCCCAGTTACCCGCCGGTTATTCCATTAAAACCGAAGCTGCTTGTAACTGCGCTGTAAGCGTACTGTTGCAAACCAGTTTGATTTGGTGTCAATAAATCACCTTAAAAACTTACTTAATCGTAGTGTTTTATTGTAGAATTAGTTGAAAATATATTTTCAAACAAAATAAGTAATATGTCAAAGGAAAGGTGTGGGCGAGAGAAATGATCAACGGTAGGAAAGCGACCTTCGCTTTCCTCATGTAGGAAGCTATGACGCAATCTACTTCAAACGAGATAGTCATAACTGAACTGACAGTAGCACTCGTTGAATTTTATCAATTGACGCTTTAGTTAACGTCAGTCTGTTTGAGAATAGGGAAGATGAATGGAGTGTAGTTTAAACTGCCAAATCAGGCCAGAGTTTTTACACTCCTGGAAATTGATATAAGAACACCGTGAATTCATTGTCCCAGGAAGGGTAAACTTTATTGACACATTCCTGGGGTCAGATACATCACATGATCACACTGACAGAACCACAGGCACATAGACACAGGCAACAGAGCATGCACAATGTCGGCACTAGTACAGTGGTTCAAAAATGGTTCAAATGGCTCTGAGCACTATGGGACTCAACATCTTAGGTCATAAGTCCCCTAGAACTTAGAACTACTTAAACCTAACTAACCTAAGGACATCACCCACACCCATGCCCGAGGCAGGATTCGAACCTGCGACCGCAGCAGTCCCGCGGTTCCGGACTGCAGCGCTAGTACAGTGTATATCCACCTTTCGCAGCAATGCAGGCTACTATTCTCCCATGGAGACGATCGTAGAGATGCTGGATGTAGTCCTGTGGAACGGCTTGCCATGCCATTTCCACCTGGCGCCTCAGTTGGACCAGCGTTCGTGCTGGACGTGCAGACCGCGTGAGACGACGCTTCATCCAGTCCCAAACATGCTCAATGGGGGACAGATCCGGTGATCTTGCTGGCCAGGGTAGTTGACTTACACCTTCTAGAGCACGTTGGGTGGCACGGGATACATGCGGACGTGCATTGTCCTGTTGGAACAGCAAGTTCCCTTGCCGGTCTAGGAATGGTAGAACGATGGGTTCGATGACGGTTTGGATGTACCGTGCACTATTCAGTGTCCCCTCGACGATCACCAGTGGTGTACGGCCAGTGTAGGAGATCGCTCCCCACACCATGATGCCGGGTGTTGGCCCTGTGTGCCTCGGTCGTATGCAGTCCTGATTGTGGCGCTCACCTGCACGGCGCCAAACACGCATACGACCATCATTGGCACCAAGGCAGAAGCGACTCTCATCGCTGAAGACGACACGTCTCCATTCGTCCCTCCATTCACCCCTGTCGCGACACCACTGGAGGCGGGCTGCACGATGTTGGGGCGTGAGCGGAAGACGGCCTAACGGTGTGCGGGACCGTAGGCCAGCTTCATGGAGACGGTTGCGAATGGTCCTCGCCGATACCCCAGGAGCAACAGTGTCCCTAATTTGCTGGGAAGTGGCGGTGCGGTCCCCTACGGCACTGCGTAGGATCCTACGCTCTTGGCGTGCATCCGTGCGTCGCTGCGGTCCGGTCCCAGGTCGACGGGCACGTGCACCTTCCGCCGACCACTGGCGACAACATCGATGTACTGTGGAGACCTCACGCCCCACGTGTTGAGCAATTCGGCGGTACGTCCACCCGGCCTCCTGCATGCCCACTATACGCCCTCGCTCAAAGTCCGTCAACTGCACATACGGTTCACGTCCACGCTGTCGCGGCATGCTACCAGTGTTACAGACTGCGATGGAGCTCCGTATGCCACGGCAAACTGGCTGACACTGACGGCGGCGGTGCACAAATGCTGCGCAGCTAGCGCCATTCGACGGCCAACACCGCGGTTCCTGGTGTGTCCGCTGTGCCGTGCGTGTGATCAAACTTGTACAGCCCTCTCGCAGTGTCCGGAGCAAGTATGGTGGGTCTGACACACCGGTGTCAATGTGTTCTTTTTTCCATTTCCCGGAGTGTAGTTTCAGAACAGGTCTAGTTGCTTCAGTCTTCAGTTATCCAACGGATTGTCTGCAGACGATCCATGAAGTTTGGAAATAGACATTTCAACAAAAAGTCTAAGTCAAGGCTAATAATAATCAGGGTGGAAGGTACTGCTGCTAGTCGTATTCGTGTTAATATCCGTACTAATTCGTAAATCAGCATAGCAAATAGGAACTGCTTAAAGTTTTTAAGCCAAATGCAGATTTTAGAAACGTCAGTTGTGATATAGGCTTTCTGGGGAATGTAAGCGGTTTAGAAGAATGTGTATTGATTATTGTGGGTAGAAAAGTCTTAGACCATAAGTTGTGCTCTGAAATTAACGATATCAGGTGCATGACTAGGAATGCTCCTTGGACTAAACTGATGGTTGTGTTGCTCATCACGTGATACGACAGGCAGTGTGTTAACAATTCTGTACAGGATTATAAGTAGAAAGTTTCGGGATCAGTTTAGCAGGCTAAGACATTCACACGTGTATTTTATTGTTGTATCACATTTAACAAAGCCCCTCAACGTGTGGAATATGAACGTTTCCAACAAAATCCCAGTGATTTTCAACAATTTACTAAGCAAAAATATCTCCGAAAGACAGATCTGCAAAATACCTACAGACACATCAGCAGCAATTAATCTGATAACTAAAATAGGGCACTTGGATGAACGAACAAATATTAAAAATATTAGAACAATTTCAGCAGCACATAACAATTTCTATTAAATAAGTAACATAAGACACTGGCTTCATAGAAGGAAACTGAATTTTATAGATGTTCTACGCTGATTGAGAAATCCAAAAGTCTATGAATTTGTAGAAGTATAGGTACTTCTGTACAGTGAAATGTCACATTAGTGCAGGCATCACAGTATGAAAGGGAGCGAGGTTGTGTTCACAAAATAATGGAATAATGCCTTGCCATATACATGCACTAGTGCTCCACTAAACAGCTGTTTTGAGAGATATACGTTACTAACACACTTAGAATAATAGAATATAAAACTTCTGACAGTCTAGAGGTCCCAACGAGAAATGGTTTGCACTTCATTTAACAATTAGTGCGGATAGAAGTAATAAATTAGAAATACACGCGAAGTCGTCATATGTGGATATTTCAATATTTATTTCATCTTGCTTAGCACCAGGTGTTTTGTTCGCCAGTTAAGTTTCGCACTGGAACATTCTCGGCAACAGTACAAACACTTAGTGATTGAGAATGTGTTTTCAAATTGAACTGTGTTTCATGATAGAGATGTGATCCCCATAAGATAAAGGACAGTGTAAACCAAAACATGTAATCAAAAGAACAGTGAATAGGCTAAATCTCCACTCAGACTTAAATTATTCTTGTAATCAAAGTTAGTCACTTAACTTAAATATGGGATCTTACATGCCTGACTACAAAGTACCACTTTGAATCGTTACTACAATACATCCAGCTGTAATTGGGAAGTCGTCCATGTGCCATTGGTCAGATTCACTTATACGATTCGCCCATACTTATAAGAGAAAGGAATTTCAAAAGTAAGATACCTTAGAATACAATAGAAGTTTCATAACAGACATTTTACGATAATATTTTCTTCAATTTTACGCGAAGGTAACTCTGTGAAATTCAATATTTCATTGCAGTCCCAGATCAGTAAGGTTACTCGAGGATAGCTAGGTATATTAACAAGCTACCAAATTTTCGATAGTCAGCTTACAGTGCCTGTCGCTGTGATACTGTCATAACGTAAAATTACTCAGTCATTTTACGGTATATTAATAATTTTTACTTATGGACCGTCTGACAGCAACTGAATAAAACACAATTTAAGTGCCATACGCGTTTCGCCTTTATTTTCTGCAAGGCATCATCAGTGGCCTGGAATATGTACATATGTTAGCTATTTTATTTACATTTTTGTCATTGTGCCTATAGGTTATAAACAGTTCTGGTGGTTGGTATTTCCTATTAAGTAGTAATGTTTTGAACTGTACTTACAGTACATATTCCAGGCCACTGATGATGCCTTGCAGAAAATAAAGGCGAAACGCGTATGGCACTAAAATTGTGTTTTATTCAGTTGCTATCAGACGGTCCATAAGTAAAAATTATTAATATACCGTAATATTACACGCAACTGAGGAAGACTGGACTATAAAAGTTGAAGATGTCAGTACCCAGTCATAGTTAAATATCCACGTTTATTTCTATAAATTACGTGCTAAATACACAGATCGGCAATGGCATTATGACCACTGACCTACTATCGATTTAAACCCGTCCAGGTGATAGCAGAGTCACCTATCGAGGAATGACTGCTAGTCATACACACGCACGATGCTGTGCGTTGTAATGTCTCTTGCAGCGGTCTCTCCACGATATTTTCAGAAATTTTATAAATTATATAACTCAGTGCATATCTCGAAATATCTCTTCTTATCTTATCGATTATCAATGCAAAGTAGTTTCAAGCCCAATTATTCCTTGGAGCGTCCATTTACTCCATGGAATAGCTGCTCGGCTATCTATGTTTTCTCTCATGAAAAGAATGAAGGAATTCTTGTCGATTAGTCGTGAAACAAAGAGGATGTATTTGTATGTATTGTTGAGCTAGTCGCCATCTTGATGAGATTCTGTATGAGAAGGAATTTAATACATGAACTAAACTAAAGTAAGTGTGTTCGCGTATTATTTAACTGATTATTATTGACAGTGTCTGCTTACTACGCTGTGTTGCACGGGATCAGTGGGGAACGTCTGATTTGCTCTGGACGAACCTGCCGTTTTGTATGCTCAAGATATCCAGTTACTTCAAATAAATGGGCTAACACGGTCTTACCAGCAGATCTCCGGTCTTCCTCATGTGATCACCGAAAGTTAATAATTATTACAAATGTTTCCAGGAGATCGACTGACAATTTTCGTCGCACCGAGACTTCGAAATTGCTTCACTGCATTATGGAATTTAAGTTAAGCTCAATTTAATCAGGATAGAACAATATTGAATTGTTTGAATGTGATAAGCCTGCTTTGTGAATGAAAATTCCCTTAACATATGCATGTTTTTACTATCCTGATCAGTGAAGCTAAATCAGGCCAGTGTTTAGAGATTCTTTTAAAAATTTTTGTTCCCACAAAAAAAATATTAAAGCGTGCTGTTCGTGAGTATAATGAGGATGGCGCGCAATCTGTCTGAATTTAGCCGGTGGCAGATTGTGACATCCTGGTGGTTCGACACGAGCATTTCGGAAACTGCACGACTTGTCGGGTGTTCGAAGAGTGCTGTGGTGAATGTCTGCAACACATGCCGAAGCCAAGGTGAGCACCACGTCCAGACATCGTAGGCTGTTTACACTGATAAAACTGGACAGGCTCTGAACTGTGGCGGAACTAACATCAAACTTTAAAGCTGGGCAGAGTACAAGTGTATATAAGCACACAGTGCACCCAACACTCCTAAAGACGGGCCTTTGCAGCGGACGACCCAAGCGTATGCCCTTAAGATCATGGAATCGGCAAGTACGACTGAATTGGGCACTTGACCATCGGCATTGGACGTTGGTGTCTGATGATTCCTCCTACCTTCTTGAACATCTCTATGGGAGGGCGCGAATCCGTTGTCATCCAGGGGAATAGCTCCTTGATACCTGGACTGCGGGACGCAGACAAGCTGACGGCGGCTCTGTTGTGCTGTGTCCAGTGGAGCTCGTGAAAGACACCATGACGGGCAAGGAGTATTTACACCCTATCATGACGATCATGTTTCCCATGGAAGTGGCGTTTTTCAACAAGATAATGCGCCGTGTCGCAAAGCCCGGAGTGTTATGGAGTGGTTCGAGGAACACGGTGGTGAGTTCAAATTGATGTGCTGCTACCCCAACTCACCAGATGTGAACCCGACCAAACACAGCTGGATTGGGATTGAGCTTGGCGTCAGACCTCATCGCCCCCCTCCCTGGAATTTGAGGGTATTAGGTGGCTTACTGGCACAGATGTGGTGCCAACTCCCTCCAGCGACTTACCGCGGGCTTATTGCTTCCAAGCCACGTGGCGTCGCCGCTGTCTTTCTTGCCAAAGACGGACATAGCGGCTATTAGGTAGGTGTCATAACGTTCCGGTTCATCAGCGTATATTTACACATAACAATTAAGAGCCCCCAGGCTGTGGCTAAGCCGTGTCACCGCAATATCCTTTCTTTCAGGAGTGCTAGTTCTGCAAGGTTCGCAGGAGAGCTTCTGTAAAGTTTGGAAGGTAGGAGACTAGATACTGGCAGAAGTAAATCTGTGAGGACCGGGCGTGAGTCGTTCTTCGGTAGCTCAGATGGTAGAGCACTTGCCCGCGAGAGGCAAAGGTCCCGAGTTCGAGTCTCGGACGGGCACACAGTTTTAATCTGCCAGGAAGTTTCATATCAGCGCACACTCCACTGCAGAGTGAAAATCTCATTCTGGAATTAAGAGACATTCAGAGAAGTAGTTCGCCATTGCAAATAGTTCCGTAAATCTGAGTAATTCTCATTTCACGTTAGTACCTCTTCCACTGCAAGTGTGTACGTGTCTATGTGAGGGTATTACACTATTGGCCATTAAAATTGCTACACCACGAAGATCACGTCCTGCAGACGCAAAATTTAATCGATAGGAATAAGATGCTGTGATATGCAAATGACTAGCTTTTCAGAGCATTCACACAAGGTTGGCGCCGGTGGCGACACCTACAAAGTGCTGACATGAGGAAAGTTTCCAACCGATTTCTCATACACAAACAGCAGTTGACCGGCGTTGCCTGGTGAAACGTTGTTGTGATGCCTCGTGTAAGGAGGAGAAATGCGTACCAACACGTTTACGACTTTTATAAAGGTCGGATTGTAGCCTATCGCGACTGCGGATAATCGTATCGCGACATTGCTGCTAGCGTTGGTCGAGATCCAATGACTGTTAGCAGAATATGGAATCGGTGGGTTTAGGAGGGTAATACGGAACGCCGTTCTGGATCCCAACGACCTCGTATCACTAGCAGTCGAGATGCCAGGCATCTTATTCGCATGGCTGTAACGGATCGTGCAGCCACGTCTCGATCCCTGAGTCAACAGATGGGGACGTTTGCAAGACAACAACCATCTGCATGAACAGTTCGACGACGTTTGCAGCAGCATGGACTATCGGAGACCATGGCTGCGGTTACCCCTGACGCTACATCACAGACAGGAGCGCCTGCAGTGGTGTACTCAACGACGAACCTGGGTCCACAAATGGCAAAACGTCATTTTTTCGGATGAATCCAGGTTCTGTTTACAGCATCATAATGGTCGCATCCGTGTTTGGCGACATCGCGGTGAGCGCACATTGGAAGCGTGTATTCGTCATCGCCATACTGACATATCACCCGGCGTGATGGTATGGGGTGTCATTGGTTACACGTCTGGGGCACCTCTTGAACGTTACATTTCAGATGCGTTACGACCCGTGGCTCTACCCTTCATTCGATCCCTGCGGAGCCCTACATTTCAGCAGGATAATGCACGACCGCATGTTGCATGTCCTGTACTGGCCTTTCTGGATACAGAAAATGTTCGACTGCTGTCCTGGCCAGCACATCCTCCAAATCTCTCACCAATTTATAACGTCTGGTCAATGGTGGCCGAGCAACTGGCTCGTCACAAAACGCTAGTCACTACTCTTGATGAACTGTGGTATCGTGTTGAAGCTGCATGGGCAGCTGTACCTGTACACGCGATCCAAGCTCTGATTGACTCAATACCCAGGCGTATCACGGCCGCTATTACGGCCAGAGGTGGTTGTTCAAGGTACTGAATTCTCAGGATCTATGCACCTAAATTGCGTGAAAATGTAATAACATGTCAGTTCAAGTAAAATATATTTGTCCAATGAATATTTGTTTATCTTCTGCATTTCTTGTTGGTGTAGCAATTTTAAAGGGCGGTAGTGTACATAGCTTATAAAAGACCATCACTGGAGTGAGAACTGTGGCGTACATGTTCGTAAGAGTCTGTAGTCTTCACTAAATTACTTTCACATAACTGTGGCAAGCAAAGAAGCAGCATTTGGACATAAAGTTCCAACATATAATCGGAGGTATTCAACAGCATGAAAGGCAGTTTTACAGTTGACTTATAGGTAGTTTAAGGAACCATTTGCACTCGAGCACAGACAATATTTAATTTAGTTAACTTAGATTATATGTATCGATTTTTTAAGACAAGAGAATGCAAAATAAAGCAATTAACAGCGCTCTCTTGTCACAACTAGTAGGCATCAGCACACTCTTATGTCATTCGTTGTCCTATAAGGGCGTAATATTTTGTGCGGCTCCACAATTAGCCATATTGATATTTATTATCAGAAAAGAGGCGCAGAATTAATAAGACGCTCTCATTTGTGAATGATCTGCCATTATTAATCTAGAATTTTACGGAAGTGTCATTTATATCGTAATGTATGTTAAAATGAATATATGTTTTATTTAATCGTATGCTTTTCTTTGTTTTAGTAATTTTAGTCACTCCATTTTCATGATTGAAGCTGAGGTCAGATATGAGATTTTGTCTACAAAAAAAAAAAAAAAATACATAATGAGCCCTGGCTACGTTCCGTACATCTTCAGATGTGCGAAGCTCGATGAATTCACGGCGTAAATTTTAATCTCTCAATCACTTACTCTACCAAACAAACAATAATTATTATTATTACAAATTATTATTATATTATTATTATTTTATTTTTTATATGTTAAACTGGCGACTGTGACAGGACTCATTATTGTATCTGTACTACAACTAATTGTTCTTTTTCATGTACATCCTGACCGGCAACAACTTATGTGACGAGAATATTGAAGAAAACGAATATATCTGGAGACAATTTGGACTGGAAATGCAATCTTCGCATCAAGACGACATGTACGGTAAGACGCAGCACTCGCGCATCCACAACTGATTCCAAGCACATTTTTCAATCAAAATTATTTTTCTCAGCATTAAATTCAATATTCAGTTTCCATTCAGTAATTTTTTGTTATTTAATTCGGCGAAATCTCATTATTCAGACGATTACTTTCCGATCCAAGAATACAGAAGTTACATTGCACAATATGGCCAACATTGTAAAAGATTCAAGCAACATGGCTAGTCACCATTAACACGTATGCTACTTCCGATGTTTAAAGTCATCTCTTAATCATTCTCAGTCATTTAAACACACACATAGGCAGTACATTTTTACACAACGCGTTTAAACATTTTTTTTTTCCTTGCACACAATTTATTCACGATATGGTAAAAACTCGACAGCAGTACACAATGGAACAACAATCAAGTAATGCAAACATGGATACACAGACACATTCAGACACAGAAATTATTAATACAGACACGCAAACACATCAAAATAACCCGCTACACACACACACACACACACAAACGCCGAAAGGAGCAATTCAGAACCAAACCTGAGAGACCACGTCACGTCTAATGACGCGGCGGGGGCAAGTTCATTTTGCAATCAAAATTTTGCCGCTATAGTGAATTCAATTTTGGAAGGCATATCCAATATTAAGCAAGATAATGACGAAAAATTCAGACAATTAATGACAGACAATGCAGCTTTCAGAAATGAGATAAAATCAGACTTCGTCACACTGACTCAAAAGCTATATGAAATTCATACACGTCTTTCCAAACAAGTCGGCGATCTTCGGAAAAATTTGAAAATTTAGAGTCGCGACAAAGCGACAATGCCAATCACATCCATGAATGGACAAAAACCTGTGAAATTATTAATTGCAAATTAGAATCAAACACGCACGCATGTGACGAAATCAATTTAAAGGTGAATACAATAGAAACAAACGTAGCTGACATTCACAAACAGTTTCACACAACAATACATATAGACGCTGAACCCCATTTGTCTCGCATTAATTCACAATTTAAAGAATGGACAGCACTCAAAGACCAAATTTTTGAAGAATGTATACAAAACAAATTGCCACATATTGTGCACGATTCTGTAATGGAATACATGAACAACAATAGACAAGTAAGCGATGACGATATGCAAACAAACATAACTCAATGCCAAGCACAACAGAATAGTACACGCACTACACATTTTAACACACACAGAAGAAAATCTCGATTCGGAAATGAACACATGTACACACATGAATTTCAACACTCAAATACACAATACACTGACACGCATAGCAACATTTTGATGAAGAACCATTTACACACAGGGAAGAATTCAATGATTACACGGAAGGAGACAGACAAACACGTAACAAAGAAGAAGAAAGTCTATTCAAGCACCGTAAATTCCAACCTTTTATACCAGGCAAAAACACTGTACACCCTGTCATCTTCTTAAAAGCTTTTAGGAACGCATTCCCACTTTCGTGGAGCGACCACAAACGCATTGCGTACGTTGTGGATTACATTCAAGGGGACGCTGCTGTCTGGGCTTACCATGAAAGCGACAAATGTGTAACATACGAGCAGTTTGAACGCGCCTTCTTGAATAAGTTTTGGTGACCCACAGTGAAGGAGCGTATCCGTAGACAAGTCACTGAACCCGAACCCTTCAATCCTAAAAACGGCAATCTGCGCCGATATTTTGAAAAGTACCTAAACATGATACATTTCCTTAATGAACCAGTGAAACCAAAAGATGTGATCCGATCTCTGAAAGCAAGACTTCCTTTTAATATTAAAGAGAAATTACTGTACTTACCGGACGCCGATCCTGAATATTTTTTGGAAAAGTTAGATGCTGTTGATTTAGTGTATGAAGAACAAGAACCAACACACAACTCACGCAGTAGGAATCAACATGTCTACATTGCTACATTACCAAACACGCAGCAAAATTCACAACACACAGCAAACAAGCAAAACAGTCACCAAAACTCACTGCTGCACACAAACAACTGTAACTATACACAGGGAGATAACCCGTACAAAAAACGAAGAAACGACAATTTTAATTCAAGAAGGAATAACGGAAACAACAACGGACACCAAGCCAAACAGAAATATTGGCAAAGAAACAACAACACAGATTACACAAGAAATGGAACACCTACACCGCACTTTAACCGGAACAACAACCAGTATTATGCGAGACAGTGGCAAACACAGCAACTGCCACCACAAGATCATATTCAGATGCCACAAGGGAATTTTGCACAAACAAGCAACACAAGCCAACAAATGACATCAGCCAATCGAAAACGGACAGGCGATTGGCAAAGACAATATCCTAATGTAAATATTATTGAGGTAGCTAATGAAGCTACAGCTACACTTACCAATGACCAGACAAACCAGGTAAACTAGAACCAGTCATTACTGAGCCCCAGGTCGTGACTGAGGAACATTTGGGGGGCAACTTCAATTTAGAAACTATGTTTGAATATGCACTTACTAGTGAAACTGTGAAACAGGAAAAATTAACATTTACACAACAAGAGTTGCCTACACTATTCTTAAGATATAAGGAAAGTGGAAACTTAGCTGCTGATCTGATAAATGACAACACAAAATGTCACAATGCAAAGAAAAGATTTGTACTGTCTTCCACCTCAGGCATTGTAGGAGGTATACCTACTAACATAATTATTGACACAGGAGCTGCTGTCAGTGTAATTTCTCACAATTTTTATACTATGATGAAGGAAACTTCTAAGATACCAGAGTTCCCAGTTCAAAACTGTTTAATGTTAACTGCATTAGGTAATAAGTCAAGTAGAGTTAATAAGCAGGTATTTGTGACTGTTAATATGGGAAATGGAATCGTACAATGGCCTTTCCTAGTTGTGCAAAACCTTGCGGCCAATTGTATATTGGGCATTGATTTTCTTTGCGAGGAGGACTGCACTATAGACTTCTTCAAAGGCATTTGTTATTTTAAGTGTGAAGGCAGAGACAAAGTTTTGAACTTGGACACTCGACTAGTAGACCATAACAAGCACTGTTCTGGCTACAAGATACAGATTATACACGAGACTGACGTAGGTTCCACACAACAACCTGTATCACACAGTGAGGTAGTGAATGATGTACTTACACAAATTAATTCTAAGTTATCATTATGTGATGCTATTAATGAAGAGGAGAGATCCCAGCTTAAACATATTTTACTTAAGAATAAGGATGCTTTCACTAGTAAGCCAGGTAGGATCAACACATATATGTATACGATTGAAGTCAAGCCTCACCGAATCTATTACCACAAGTCATACAATGTACCTCTAGCTCTGCGACCTGCGGTTTGGGAAGAACTAAAGAAAATGATTACATGGAATATTATAGAACCATCAACATCTCCATATTGTAGCCCTTTGCATGTAGTGAAAAGACACAATGGAAGTATCAGGTTAGTATTAGAGCAGGGCTTAACAACTGGCCGGTTTTGAGCGCGAGTACTCGCGTCTGCTCAGGCACGTGCTCGCGAGCAGGTGCAAGGTCGCGGAGTAGCGAGGCAGGGGACGGGGGGGGGGGGGGGGGGGGGGAATGCGCGCGCACGTTTGAATGTGATCTCGTGTTCGTAGCAGATTTAACTAGCCATCTGAATGCTTTGAACATTTTACTACAAGGTAAAGATATGCTAATTACTCATTTCATAGATCGAATACGAGCTTTTAAAATGAAATTGACACTTTGGGTGAGTCAGTTGGAAACAGGAAACCTAGCTCATTTTCCTAAATTATCATCCATGCAAGATGTTCACAAAGACTGTGAACGTTATTCACATAGTTTAGTTGATCAGCGCTTTCAAGATCTGACAGCACTAGACAGTGATTTTGATCTGTTCTCCCCATATTCAGCGAATATTTAAGAGATTCGTCCTGAGCTGCAGCAAGAAATTATTGACCTGCAGTGTGACAGAGAATACAGAGACAACTTTCAGAACAAGAAAAACGTTTTGGAATTCTACAGACACTTCCCTCAGAATAGATTTCCTCGTTTGCACAAACTGGCGGCTACAATAATATCAATGTTCGGTTCCACGTATGTTTGTAAACAACTGTTCTCTGCAATGAAATGTAACAAGACGCGCCTGAGAAACGCATTGTTTGATCGAAATTTAAACTGCACGCTGCGCCTAAAATGCACAAGAACAATTACTCCGAACATAGACGCAATTGTAAAGGGCAAAAAGTACAAGATAACCGAGAATCCCACACTTCAGTGACACCTTTTATTGTGTAACAGTTCACAAATTAATGCGAATGTAGAGGCATACACTTAGCCAATAAAATTATGTGGCATGTGTACATTCTCCTTTATTTGTTTCATTTGTCGCAGTAATAATTCGTGAGTGATATCCCTGCAGGTGGCTGGGGTTTTACATTGACTGGCGGCAGCTGTTGTGTGCCCCACGTGACTTTCCCCACTCTCCACTCTGGTCCGGTAGTGGGGATAGCGTGCTCGCGCTGCTCCGTGCTCGCACCTTGCTGCTCAAAGCTTGCACTGCGAGCACGTATGTTGTGAAGCCCTGTATTAGAGCTATCGTACCTGTGAGGACACAACCAGAGAATTTTTAGAGAATTACACAGATTCACGAGAACTTACACCTCAACACAGCACACAAACTGGATACATTACCTAGCACTTTTTGAGGAAATGCACAACAATTTAAATATATACAACACACCCTATACTCCCAGAGAAATCATGTTTGACACAAAGGAAACTAATGAATGGAACAACCCACTACCAAAATTTTCCGACACCAAACCTTCACACGAGGAAAAGGTAAGGGAAGTACTCATTGCAATTACTGAACAACCTGACATTAGAAATAAGAACTATGGTGCTAATCATAAAAGAAGGCAAAACTTTATAATAGGCATGCAAGTTTTACTTAAGACCCACTACAAATCGTCATCACCTCTAAAATGTAATGTTAAGTGGCGTCCATTATATGAAGTTCCTTACACAGTCATTGATATACCACACTCTGGAGCATATCTGTTACATAACCCCAAGAATAAAGGAATTTTAGGTTTGTACCCTCACAAAGATTTGAAAACTTTTAGCCCTTAGCAGAGTATGCTGATAAAACAACTAGGTAAGTCATATCTGGTAATTCAAGCTGGAAGAAGAAGAAGATATAAGCTATAATCTTAAGTATCTATATTTTACAGCACCTGCAGTAACAGCAGCAACAGCAGCAGCAAGAAGATAAGACACAGGAAGAACTAACAATTTTCATGGAAAGCACAGCTACTGATTATATTTATTAATACCCTGCAGACAAGCTGACAGACTAAATGACTGGAAGCAATTTCTGCCCTGAACCTGATATATTAATTGGCATGAGAGACACTTGATTTGCTATTCACACTCACACCACAATCCACATGAACATAACATGCACAGAAAACACTCTACAGGAAAGGACAAATGAGATTAATTGAGCAAGGCTATATACTTTATTTTATTTGTAAATGATCCTTTGTGTTTGTGCTAATTTGGAATTGATTGTGGATGTGACGTGTCGTGTCTTATTGTAATCATGACTTTTCAGGACAGATCATCTCCACGATGTTTTTAACCTACTATGAACGTTTTTGTTGCAGGAAACATTTAATGAGGAAGAACACTTATTTTGTGGTACTGATGTAAAGGAAAATATACGTAAAAGGAAAACTTTATTTTAAAAAAACATGTCTGACCCATATGTATTTGTAAATATCTAGTTTAATGCAATTGAAAAATGTAAAATAGGTATATGTATTACCAAACAATGTAATGTAAATGTATAGGTACATGTTTTACAGAAATATTTTTATATCTATGTAAATATGTAATAGAACACTGTACTCAATGTGAAGTGATATTTGTTATGTTTTGTGCTCTGCTTTGTGAACGAACAATTTGTTTTGCAACGAACAATGTATGAAAAAAAAGTTTTGTGCAAATTAAAAAAAAAAACGGTTCATTGCACTCATGATGGGACACTACAGGTGACGTGAGTCGCAAAACCACGGTACACTTTTCAACGAAATGACGACACAATATCCAGGAGACGACATACGCCTTTCGGAAGACGAAATTGGAGGTTATTGAGTAGATGTAACACGGACTGGTCAGTATGGAACCACTGACACCATGTATTCCTACCAAGATGAAACCACATTTTAACTACGTCTTCCAAAGCACGCTTCATTGCTGGATTATTGATCTTTGATCTCCTACTTTTTTTCTTCAAGAACTTTCGTCTCAACGTAAACAAAACGTGTGACACGTGATATCTATTTTAAAGTGCAAATACTTTAGCACACTAGCACAGTGTAAACCATTTCTAACAAGTGACATTCTACACAGAATACGCTCACATATCTCTGAATATGCACAAAAACATTAATTAATTTTATTTATCGAATGAACATGTGTAATAACATTTTGAAGTGAAGTGAAAGAAAACAATGGACTATATACCCAACAATTTTTACAAAGTGACTAAGCACAAGTGAATACGAACTGTGAAATGATTGTTACAGTCTATATATACATGTTCTTGAAACCCACTATGAAGAAAGCATCTATAGCTACGTGCTAGCGCACTCGACTATTAAGCGCAATTGCGCGGGTTCACTTCCGTATAGGATCAAATGCTTTTATTTTTTCTTTACACTTTCATTTAACTTGTATGTAAATATTATTTACGTATTTGTATAGATTTATGACATTTTATGTATGTTGAATCTGTGAAATACGATACTTAATAACTTATGATTCATCACATGTCAAATAAAGAAAATACGTAAACAAATTGCTCAGCTGCAGGTGGTACACCTTTGCCTTCGCAATTTGGGGGGCAGTTTAAGGAACCATTTGCACTCGAGCACAGACAATATTTAATTTAGTTAACTTAGATTATATGTATCGATTTTTTAAGACAAGAGAATGCAAAATAAAGCAATTAACAGCGCTCTCTTGTCACAGCCAGTAGGCATCAGCACACACTAATGTCATTCGTTGTCCTAGAAGGGCATAATATTTTGTACGTCTCCACAATTAGCCATATTAATATTTATTAGCAGAAAAGAGACGCAGAATTAATAAGTCGCTCTCATTTGTGATTGATCTGCCATTATTTATCTAGAATTTTACGTAAGTGTCATTTATATCGTAATGTATGTTAAAATGAATATATGTTTTATTTAATCGTATGCTTTTCTTTGTGTTAGTTTTAGTCACTCCATTTTCATGATTGAAGCTGATGTCACATATGAGACTTTGTCTACAAAAAAAAATACATAATGAGTCCTGGCTGCGTTCCGTACTACATCTTCGGACGTGCGAAGCTCGATAAATTCACGGCCTAAATTTTAATCTCTCGATTACTTACTCAACCAAACAAACAATAATAATTATTATTACAAATTATTATTATATTATTATTATTTTATTTTTTATTTCTTAAAGTAGGCTGTCAGTAGCGCTACATCACATCCATCATATCAACATATTAGCATTTATAGTTCCAAATGTAGTCTAGTGCATCAGTAGTTCATATTCTTAAAAAATTCAAATACATATTCTTCTTTCTAAATGTCAATAACAACACCTTTGGCACGACGGAGGCACTATTACTTTTGTCTCTTAGCAAAACACATATTATACGAGGTAAAAAAAGGGAGAAAAGAACAATTGAACTGGATGATTGTAATTGCGTGGACAACGATTAGGTGAACTTTATGTAATATAGGAAAGCATTATGTGTCATGTTTAGTTCTTGTATAGAATTATGTACAGATTTTTTTTAAAGATAATATCAGTGTCTGCGAGTACTGAAACCGCCACAGACGATACTTATTAAATATCAGTCAAAGATGAGAATTTGTGACAAGTATAAATAGTTGAGACCGAACCTTAATTTCTCTGTCATGTTCTTGGAGTTACGTGAGCAGGAAGAGCCTGTGACATTATATTGTACGCTCGCGTAGCATTCTTTTGTCAAGATTAAGAGACGTACGCCATTACGTACTCATTGTAAAGGTGTGTAATAATTTAATCTGTTAAATGTTTTGGATAGAGCTACTTCTTCCCCATGAACCATGGACCTTGCCATTGGTGGGGAGGCTTGCGTGCCTCAGCGATCGATACAGATGGCCGTACCGTAGGTGCAACCACAACGGAGGGGTATCTGTTGAGAGGACAGACAAACATGTGGTTCCTGAAGAGGGGCAGCAGCCTTTTCAGTAGTTGCAGGGGCAACAGTCTGGATGATTGACTGACCTGGCCTTGCAACATTAACCAAAACGGCATTCCTGTGCTGGTACTGCGAACGGCTGAAAGCAATGGGAAACTATAGCCGTAATTTTTCCCGAGGGCATGCAGCTTTACTGTATGGATAAATGATGATGGCGTCCTCTTGGGTAAAATATTCCGGAGATAAAATAGTCCCCCATTCGGATCTCCGGGTGGGGACTACTCAGGAGGACGTCGTTATCAGGAGAAAGAAAACTGGCGTTCTACGGATCGGAGCGTGGAATGTGAGATCCCTTAATCGGGCAGGTAGGTTAGAAAATTTAAAAAGGGAAATGGATAGGTTAAAGTTAGATATAGTGGGAATTAGCGAAGTTCGGTGGCAGGAGGCACAAGACTTCTGGTCAGGTGAATACAGGGTTATAAACACAATATCAAATAGGGGTAATGCAGGAGTAGGATTAAATAATGAATAAAAAAATTGGTATGCGGGTAAGCTACTACAAACAGTATAGTGAACGCATTATTGTGGCCAAGATAGATACGAAGCCCACGCCTACTACAGTAGTAGAAGTTTATATGCCAACTAGCTCTGCAGATGATGAAGAAATTGAAGAAATGTGTGATGAGACAAAAGAAATTATTCAGGTAGTGAAGGGAGACGAAAATTTAATAGTCATGGGTGACTGGAATTCGAGAGTAGGAAAAGGGATAGAAGGAAACATAGGTGAATATGGATTGGGGCTAAGAAATGAAAGAGGAAGTCTCCAGGTAGAGTTTTGCACAGAGCATAACTTAATCATAGCTAACACTTGGTTCAAGAATCATGAAAGAAGGTTGTATACATGGAAGAATCCTGGAGATACTAGAAGGTATCAGATAGATTATATAATGGTAAGACAGAGATTTAGGAACCAGGTTTTAAATTGTAAAACATTTCCAGAGGCAGATGTGGACTCTGACCACAATCTATTGGTTATGAACTGTAGATTAAAACTCAAGAGACTGCAAAAAGGTTGGAATTTAAGGAGATGGGACCTGGATAAACTGAAAGAACCAGAGGTTGTACAGAATTTCAGGGAGAGCATAAGGGAACAATTGACAGGAATGGGGCAAAGAAGTACAGTAGAAGAAGAATGGGTAGCTCTCAGGAATGAAGTAGTGAAGGCAGCAGAGGCTCAAGTAGGTAAAAAGACGAGGGCTCGTAGGACTCCTTGGGTAACAGAAGAAATATTGAATTTAATTGATGAAAGGAGAAAATATAAAAATGCAGTAAATGAAGCAGGCAAAAGGAATACAAACGTCTCAAAAATGAGATTAACAGGAAGTGCAAAATGGCTAAGCAGGGATGGCTAGAGGACAAATGTAAGGATGTAGAGGCTTATCTCACTAGGGGTAAGATAGATACTGCCTACAGGGAAATTAAAGAGACCTTTGGAGAAAAGAGAACCACTCGTATGAATATCAGGGGGTCAGATGGAAACCCAGTTCTAAGCAAAGTAGGGAAAGCAGAAAGGTGGAAGGAGTATATAGAGGGTCTATACAAGGGCGACGTACTTGAGGACAATATTTTGGAAATGGAAGAGGATGTAGATGAAGATGAAATGGGAGATATGATACTGCGTGAAGAGTTTGACAGAGCACTGAAAGACCTGAGTCGAAACAAGGCCCTGGGAGTAGACAACATTCCATTAGAACTACTGACGGCCTTGGGAGAGCCAGTCCTGACAAAACTCTACCATCTGGTGAGCAAGGTGTATGAGACAGGCGAAATACCATCAAACTTCAAGAAGAATATAACAATTCCAATCCCAAAGAAAGCAGGTGTTGACAGATGTGAAAATTACCGAACTATCAGTTTAATAAGTCACAGCTGCAAAATACTAACGCGAATTCTTTACAGACGAATGGAGAAACTGGTGGAAGCCGACCTCGGGGAAGATCAGTTTGGATTTCGTAAAAATGTTGGAACACGTGAGGCAATACTGACCTTACGACTTATCTTAGAAGAAAGATTAAGGAAAGGCAAACCTACGTTTCTAGCATTTGTAGACTTAGAGAAAGCTTTTGACAATGTTGACTGGAATACTCTCTTTCAAATTATAAAGGTGGCAGGGGTAAAATACAGGGAGCGAAAGGCTATTTACAATTTCTACAGAAACCAGATGGCAGTTATAAGAGACGAGGGGCATGAAAGGGAGGCAGTGGTTGGGAAGGGAGTGAGACAGGGTTGTAGCCTCTCCCCGATGTTATTCAATCTGTATATTGAGTAAGCAGTAAAGGAAACAAAAGAAAAATTCGGAGTAGGTATTAAAATCCATGGAGAAGAATTTGTAATTCTATCAGAGACAGCAAAGGACTTGGAAGAGCAGTTGAACGGAATGGACAGTGTCCTGAAAGGAGGATATATGATGAACATCAACAAAAGCAAAACGAGGATAATGGAATGTGGTCGAATTAAGTCGGGTGATGCTGAGGGGATTAGATTAGGAAATGAGACACTTAAAGTAGTAAAGGAGTTTTGCTATTTGGGGAGCAAAATAACTGATGATGGTCGAAGTAGAGAAGATATAAAATGTAGACTGACAATGGCAAGGAAAGCGTTTCTTAAGAAGAGAAATTTGTTAACATCGAGTATAGATTTAAGTGTCAGGAAGTCATTTCTGAAAGTATTTGTATGGAGTGTAGCCAGGTATGGAAGTGAAACATGGACGATAAAGAAGAGAATAGAAGCTTTCGAAATGTGGTGCTACAGAAGAATGCTGAAGATTAGATGAGTAGATCACATAACTAATGATGAAGTATTGAATAGAATTGGGGAGAAGAGGAGTATGTAGCACAACTTGACAAAAAGAAGGGACCGGTTAGTAGGACATGTTCTGAGGCATCAAGGGATCACAAATTTGGCATTGGAGGGCAGCGTGGAGGGTAAAAATCGTAGAGGGAGACCAAGAGATGAATACACTAAGCAGATTCAGAAGGATGTGGGTTGCAGTATGTACTGGGAGATGAAGAAGCTTGCACAGGATAGGGTAGCATAGAGAGCTGCATCAAACCAGGCTCAGGACTGAAGATGACAACAACAGAACAGAGCTACTTAGCGAAAACTTGCATTATGATTTGTAATAAGCTTGCCTGGTATTTTATCCCATCCTTTTAAGACATTTTCAGTTATTTAAAAATTATACGTGGTGCAGAGCTGCGCTACGAACGAACGAGCCGCTGTCGAGGCGCATTCAAACTGCATTAAATGTAACCAATCATACCGCAAAGAAGCGGACAGGTAATAGTAAACTAAAATTATTTCTTTCAGCTTTCGGAATTGCAGAGCAGAGCAGCGGATTTTTTGACGTGTTTTACAGGTTGACGCGGGCTGCCGATGATATATTATTAACAGTGCAAAAAGATAATTTACCTTCATAACATAAAATAAATCTTTCTGTGCGTAGTTCTGGTCTGGCAAACCTTATAGTAAAAACATCTTTTTCTATGATAATAGTCTCATGTTCTCGTGTTAGTCGTGGTACTATTGGTGATTAACTGTTAACAAAAATCCACTGCAAAATTTTGAAGTTGAACAATCATTGCGTACCGTAACATCAGTATTGATAACGAAATAATTTTCATTAATCTTTTCAACAACTGTAAAGAAAGGTAGATATGTTGAACTTCATGGCGAGTTACAATAACGAAAAAATGTTCCTTTAATAGAATGCCAGATCCAGAATAATAAGAACATAATATATTTTGTTTTGTTGAAAATTAATGATCCAAGGAAAGTCACAGCACAGCATCACTAAAAGGTACTTCGGGGCTCTTTTCGTAGCAACATATTTTATCTCATATATTAGTTGTTACGCGAGCAATAATAAAACAAAGCAAAGAGAGCCAGTGAAACACTGAATTACTTTCACGTAACTGTGGCGAGCGACGAAGCAGCATTTGGACAAAAAGTTCAAACATATATTCGGAGGTATTCAACAGTATGAAAGGCAGTTTTACGGGTGGCTTGTAGGTAGGCTGTCAGTAGCAGTACATCACATCCATCATATCAGCATATTAGCATTTATAGTTGCAAATGTAGTCTAGTGCATCAGTAGTTCATATTCTTAATACATTTAAATACATATTCTTCTTTCTAAATGTCAATAACAAAATCTTTGGCACGACGGAGCCACTATTAGTTTTGTCTCGTCAGACGATACAAAAAATATCATTTTCGCTACACATACAGCAAGTAATCCACTAAACTAGCGATGTGAACAGCTGCACTGTGAATGCTCCCTGCGAGAAGATGCCTGCGCGACCAGCGGTGTACCAGAAAGAAGGACGCCACACACAAGCCCCTTTTACTCTTTCTTTTCGTTAATATAGTACGTAAGGTATACATAAAGAGTTCTCGTTGGCCGGGAAAGCTAGAGTTTGGCACAAGAAGGACTGGCTCATGCTAACTTGGACGATACTGCGTCTTGAATTCTCTAAAACGCATACAGAATGCAGTTAATTTTTCAGTAAACGGTAAAGTAAACAAATCTTCTGATACTTAAACTTCTCCCAAAAAACCGAATGTTCATAGTTACAGCACTGTAGCCGGGTAACGTCCTCAACAACCGCAAATATTTCAACCCGACCTCCTAAAGGCACAAACGAAATGAGCAAACACCGTGCATAGCATTAAAGATTGATTAAAATCAGCCTCGACCGCTATAAAACATTTATGTACAGTGAATGCCGATTTTGGTCAGACTGTGACCCTGTACAGACCGTTTATATCATGATGGCAGGCTGTGACGGTGAACGAAAGTGGTGTTATGACTCCACGAACGTCAATTGCTCAGTTGACTTTCGTGGAGTCATAACACCTGTTCCGTTCACCGCCGTTGCCTACCATACGTTATAAATGGTCTGAAGATGGCCACATTCTGACCCAAACGGGTAACCATTACAAATAAACGTTGTATTGCGGCAGGGACTATTTTTAATCTATTTCATAGTACTTTATGCTAGACCGCTGTTTCTCCACGACATATGTTTTGAAGTACGGTGCATGACAGTTTAAATCCAGGAAACATAAAGATGGTAAGAAAAGTAACACCTGAAACGGGGATCTTTGATAAAATTCTGATTGGAATTCTGCTGTCTCAGTAAGCAAACAAAGGAGGAACAGAGTTAATGCTTCTGTCCCTCCCGGTGTTTAGTATTCACTACTGGTAACGTTTGATGTTCTACATCTAAGTCCGAATACGCACTCTGCAAGCCACAATACGGCGCATGGCGCTCCGTGTATCGCTACCAGTCATTACATTTCCTGTTCCACTCGCAAGTGGAATGGGGGAAAAACAAATATCTACATGCTTCCGTAGAAACTCTAATTTCTATCACCTTACCTTCGCTGTCCTTACGCGACAGGTATGTTGATGGTAGTAGCATTGTTCTGTAGACTGTCGCAAATGCCCTTTCTCTAAACCATCACCGAGCGAGGTGGCGCAGTGGTTAGACACTGGACTCGCATTTGGGAGGACGACGGTTCAATCCCGCGTCCGGCCATCCTGATTTAGGTTTTTCCGTGATTTCCCTAAATCACTCCAGGCAAATGCCGGGATGGTTCCTCTGAAAGGGCACGGCCGACTTCCTTCCCCATCCTTCCCTACTCCGATGAGACCGATGACCACGCTGTCTGGTCTCCTTCCCCAAAAACAACCAACAACATCTAAACCATCTCAAATGTGTTTCGCGAAAAGAACGTCAAATGCATATCCTCCTATTTCCATCTATTGTACTATAAGTTTTTTTTCCTTATTTTGTTACCTGAAGATATGACGTTTCTGTGTCTTTATATATTGTAGTTGTTTTACTATATATATATATATATATATATATATATATATATATATATATATATATATATATATATATATATATATATATATATGCATTATTTATGTCGATTGATTTGTTTGTAAATATTATTTGCATTTTTACGCTGGATCTTGCCTAGGGAAAACTATGCTATCGAACGATTACATCGATAGGTCGTGTGGAGAACCAAAGTGTTTAGGATCTTTGGTAGTGTTAACTCTGCCGCGTGGAGCGAGAGCAGAGGGAGTCTGGCGGCGGTAGGGCAGTAGACCAGGTGTGTTGTGTGACGCTCCCGCGAGTTGACGCACTTTCGGGGTTTGGCAGCATGTAATTGTGCTCGACTTGCTATGTTAGTTTCTGACATGGTGTCGCGGACGGGAAGCACTAGCTGGCGCACATCAAGAGCCCGTTTCGATTGGTGACCGTGTCGGGAAGGAGGCGCGCCAACATCCAGCTTCTGCAACAGCGACGGCCGACAATGAGTGACTGTCGCCACCTCCTCGACCGACGGCTTCAAACGTTCAATCAACCAACAAGGAAGACTGGAAGCACGTAAAGTTTTAGAACTGTATGGCAGACCTCAGCTTTTAAAACTGTTGCATCACAAAAATACAGCAATTTAGCATGAACCTTGTTTCTCATTGTCCCAAATGCATTACGAAGCAGGGTCCCTTCCTTTTCCGGAATGAACCCGAGTGTCGTTGAAATTCAAATGCCAGCATTAAAGTAATATCATTCCATTTCACTGCTTTAAGTTCAAAGTTCAGTTAAAATATTCATAGCTGGCTACAATATTTAGGTTACACAAGCACAAATTAAGAGTGCGAGTTTTGTTACCATATTTTAGCTTACCTGTGACTGCAGGTCAGCTTGGTACGTACTAAATTTTACTATTGTTAATTGTTCAGGATCATTTAGTTCAAGTTCAAAGTTAAATCTCTTATTTCTAAATTGCGTAGATTCAGGTAGCTTTTGAAATGATTGTTGAGGTACCCCAAGACTAACCGTATTTTACTGAATTTCGATGTGCTTCAGAAAGAAGCTCACTATTAATTTGAGTCACTAAATTAACTTTCAATTTTCCGGTTTTGTTAATTCTTTTGCTAAATTAAGTCAGAGTGTAGCGAAATTTATTACTTCTGACAAACTTTCAGTTTTCACACTACACGTGTCAACCTTCAGTTGCCACGCTTCTAGTGCTAATTATATCTGTAATAATCTTTCTTAGTAATTGTCGATAGGACTGGCGACCGTAATTCCCCCAAATCTCAAATATCTAATTACCGCTAGTTAATTGTTAACGTAAGGGCCGCACATTTGCTTTCTTTATTAATTTTACCCTTTACCCAAAATTAATTTTCACCATTTTCATTTGCATTTTTCCTTTCAATTAAGATGTAACCCTTTCCTCCCTCTGTACCGACAGATTAACTTCGGTGACGATTGCTTTTCTCAAATTTCCATTAGGTACACGCGGTTTAATTTTTCACTGTCATTAAGGTCGATAAGTGAGGGGGAGGTTACAGTCTTCTTCCCTCAATGGGTTCCTATTTGAACTCTTCGAGCATTTCTATAACACTTGCACATTGATCAAAGTTACCGGTATCAAATCTAGCAGCACACTCAGAATTTTTTCGATATCTCGCTATCGTCTTTCGTTGTGTCGTGCTCTTTGTTGTTTATGGCGTGCGCAGTCTTTCTCCGTACTTCTCCTTTGGGTCTTCTATTGGCTGCCAACCCCCCCCCCCCCCTACTGATGGTTTAAATTGCCATCTCCACCAGTCTCTTGTTTGAGTTGAGCATTGAGAATGCCGCAGTCTTTACCTGACGTAATATCAGCGCTTGTAGAGGCCAACATTTGGGCGCATTTCTGCAATTTCTGTCAGTTAACTTAAATGGATACGTATCGTTCAACGTGTGTATGTTAAGCCATTTCTCCTTTATGGTATTTCAGTGCCTTTGTTGTTAAGGATATGCGTACATATCTGAAAGAACATTGCACCGTTCTTGTGAACAACACAGGCTATTTATCCACCTATACTGATCAGCGACTTTTAATTAAAGTGTCCTTCCGTGTATTGGAATTAGATAATGTGTCTATGAGTACAGGTTGTGACACAGGCATGATACACATGGAAGTTTGGGTGAAGCCGTGATTCGTGCACAGATAGCCGAAGCGATTAAGGCGGCCACCTGCGTAAAGGGGGACATCAGTTCTCGAGCACCTGTCTGGCACAAATTTTCTCTGTCGTCATTCCCTTATACAAATGATGATTGTTCGTGTTCGCGACTGCGAATGCATTTGACGTTCTTCTCCTTTACATCAGTTTTCCAGTAACACGGAAGCCAAATAAGCGTGTTAACCATACGTACAAAGAATATTTAAGTTTAAGTGCATGCCAACGCAGTCTTTTTTCAAGTTTCTGTACCAAGTGTTTGCAACGGTGAAATTGTGTTCTACACGAAATTCTACCAAGTGATGTGGCCTCTCATTCCTTTACCCCATTCCGCGTTGTCATACTGTTTTCCCTTCTCTTACAGATATGACAATCGAGTTTTATTCGCCCACCGTTACTAACCTTTCTTTCATTTTAACGTATTAATGTTGTGGTCCTTAGTCCGAAGACTTGTTTGAGGCAGTTATCCATGCTGGTCTACTCTATGCAAACCTCTTCATCTCCGGTTAGCTACTGACACCAACATCCACTTGAATTTCTTAATGCATTCAAGCCAACCGACTCGGTTGTGAGCTCTGCAACATCCATGTACTAATTTATATTTACGTGACAAACCCTATTTCTAGGGCTATATTTTAATTTTGACAAATGGATCTATGCCGACATTTGTAAAAACGGCGATGGTACATTAGTCCATACTAATGTAAAATTGCCACCTTCGGAAGAAGACAAATTTAAATTTGTTGAAACCTAGGTAAAGAATTCTTTATCCATTGCAACTAGCCGGCTGTTTATAATTTTATTACAATTACTATCGTTAATTAATCATCCGCTCACACAGACCATACAACAACACTTCGTCAGGCAATTACAGAGTCCCAACTCGGCGGTCACTGAGGGCGGCAGCAATCATAAACACAGAAGAGTCAACATGAATCCGCTCACACAGACCATACAACAACACTTCGTCAGGCAATTACAGAGTCCCAACTCGGGGGTCACTGAGGGCGGCAGCAATCATACACACAGAAGTGTCAACATGAAGTGTAATCGTGCCGAGTTTTAACGACCAGTACTTGTGGTCGGCGGCAAACTTATCGCGCCCATGCTGCGGTTAGTCTATTGCAAGTTCATAACGTACTAATTAATAAAACGATCGGTACGTATGCTTCCTGGGCAGTCGAACCACTGAGTCATTATTGGATCCTGAGCAAAATGTTTCACGGCCACTGCTCTAAATCTACAATTGTTATAAACTTTATTTGCCTTATCTTAAGCTGATACATCTACATCTATACAGATACTCTGCAAATCACGCTTAACAGCGTGGCAGTGGGTTCATCGAACCTCATTGTTCTCTATCATTCCAATCTAGAACAGCGCACGGAGAAAACGAACACCTAAGTCTTTCAGCGCTAGCCCGGATTTCCCTCATTTTATTGTGGTCATCGTTTCTCCCTATGTAGGTTGTGTCAACAAAATATTTTCGCATTCGGAGGACAAAATTTGTGATAGGAATTTCGTGAGAAGATTCCTCCGCAACGAAAAACGCCTTTGTTTTAATGATGTCCATCCCAAACCCTGTATCATTTCTGTGACACTCTCCCGCCCATTTTCGCGATAATACAAAACTTGCTGCCCTTCTTTCAACTTTTTCGACGTACTCTGTCAATCCCATCTGGTGGGGATCACACACCGCACAGCAGTATTCTAAAAGAAGACGGACAAGCGTAGTGTAAGCAATCTGTTTAGTAGGTTTGTTAAATTTTCTAAGTGTCCTGCCAATAAAACGTAGACTTTGGTTTGCCTTCGCCAAAACATTTTCTGCGTGTTCCTTCCAATTTGAGTTGTTCGTTGTTGTAATTCCTAGGTACTTAGTTGAATTTACAGCCCTTTGATTTGACTGATTTACCGTGTAACTGAAGTTTAACGGATTCCTTTTAGCATTCATGTGGATGACCTCACACTTTTCGTTATTTAGCGTCAACCGCTAATTTTCTCACCATTCAGATATCTTTTCTAAATCATTTTGCAGTTTGTTTTGATCTTATGATGACTTTATAAGTCGATTAACGACAGCGTCATCTGCAAACAACCTAAGATGGCTGCTCAGATTACCTCCCAAATTGTTTGTGTAGATAAAGAACAGCAAAGGGCCTATAACACTACCATGGAGAACGCAGGAAATCACTTTAGATTTACTCGATGACTTTCTGTCAATTATTACGAACTGTGACCTCTCTGACAGGAAGTCACGAATCCAGTCACATAATGAGACGATATTCCATAAGGCCGCAATTTCACTATAAGCCGCTTGTGTGGCACACAGTCAAAAGCCTTCTGGAAATCCAGAAATACGGAATCGATCTGAAATCCCTCGTCAGTAGCACTCAACACTTCAAGCGGATAAAGACCTAGTTGTGTTTCACAAGAACGATGTTTTCTAAACCCATGTTGACTATGTGTCAACAGACCATTTTCTTCGAGGTAATTCAAAATGTTCGAGCACAATACATGTTCCAGAATCCTGGTGCATATCGACGTTAAAGATATGGGCCTGTCATTAAGTGGATTACTAATGCTACCGTTCTATAATATAGGTGTGACCTGTGCAACTTTCCAGTCTTTGGGTGCGGATCTTTCGTCGAGCGAACGGTTCTATATTATTGTGTAGCACCCCACTCGTCACTTATCTGGTTTTAGCATGTGTTCACCCCAGCTAATTGACTAACAGATCAACAGAGAGTGCAAAACTGCCGCAATATCGGATAACGCAAAGAAAGTAATAAGGCCCTGTGACTCCTGATTGGGAATGGAAGATCTCTATGGAGACTTCTGCCAGTCCGGTCTTCGCCTCGATTTCCCCTCCAGCAGAATCACTTACGCCAATTGCAGCGCCAGTCGCGTTAACTATGCGTCGCTTCCCAGAGCCGACCAATGCCTGCTCTGGGAAGTGAACAAATTCCCACAAAATTTTCTTTCCTCTCAACTTCTGCTATTTGTCTCCTTCCAGGTCACCCATCAAGTTTAGCATCTGCATAAAACACCAGTTTTTCCGAAATTCCGACTCCCAGGAGAGTACTCCAAATTCCTTGGTCCTACGTTCCTATCGGAGGCCGGCGTATTTCATTCTGTCGCTCTTCACCTGATTTACTTCAGATTCTGAGGACCGTGCATTCAGCGTGAAGTTGCTATAGTCACGAACACGCATATTTTGGCCTCTGTTGACCGCTCCACCATAGCTTTGCGTGGCTTTCTCGCATGTTTCATTGAAAACAGGACGACGGACGTTTATCAACAGGCGTACCGTTTTCCACCTGCTTCCCAGTACACGAGCATGCGATCAACCACCCCCTCACTGTCACTGATCTTAAGGCAGCGTGAGGCCGCGCCCCGTTACCGCTGTCTCAGAGTTTGAGCTGCCCTAAGTTGCCTATTGTCGCTCCCCTTCACGCGCCACCACCCGGCCACAGTCAACTCTGAATACTTCCTTGGGATAAACCGACGCGTTTCCACAAAGTTTTCACGTAACATGAATTACTTTAAAACCATCACCCAACATTAATTATTCCAATACCTCCATACTGTACCATCTACAAGATGCATTGTGCCTTGTCAGTCATTTTTGTTCAGCCCTACTGTTCGCTCAACGTGAGTTAGGTGATCTTTAATGACTTCATGTAAGGGGCATAGTTCTTGCCATCTTACAATTGTCAAGTATGGAGGTAATGCATCCTCATACTCCGAAAGGAATCTAATTGGTGTACAGTCTGGAGCAGAAGACTTGCTTTTATTAAGTGATTTAAGTTGCTTCACTACTCTGAGGACATTTACTTCTACGTTAGTCATGTTGGCAGCTGCCCTTGCTTCGAATTCTGGAATATTTACTTCGTCTTCTTGTTTGAAGGCATTTTGGAAGGCTGTGTTCAGTAGCTGTGCTTTGGCAGCACTGTCTTCAATAGTATCTCCATTGCTATCACGTAGAGAAAGCATTGATTGTTTGTTGCCTCTAACACACTTGAAATACGACTAGACTCTTTTTGGATTTTCTGCCAGGTTTCGAGACAAAGTTTCGTTGTGGAAACTCTTCTAAGCATCTCGCATTGAAGTCCGTGCTAAATTTCGAGCTTCTGCAAAAGTTCGCCAATCTTGGGGATTTTGCGTCTGTTTAAATTTGGCATATTTGCTTAGTTGTTTCTGCAACAGTGTTCTGACCGGTTTTGTGTATCAAGGAGGATCAGCTCCATCGTTTGTTAATTTTTTGGTATAAATCTCTCAATTGCTGCCAATACTATTTCTCTGAATTCCAGCCTCATCTGGTCTACACTTATATCATTAATTTGGAAGGAGTGGAGATTGTCTCTCAGGAAGGCGTCAAGTGAATTTTTATCTGCTTTTTTGAATAGGCATATTTTTCGTTTATTTTTGGATGATTTGGGGGTTACAATATTCAATCTCGCTACTACTACCCTGTGTTCCTTAAACCCTGTATCCGTTTTGATGCTTGTTATTAACTCAGTATTACTTGTTGCTAAGAGGTCAAGTGTGTTTCCACAACCGTTTACTATTCGCGTGGGCTCATGAACTAACTGCTCGAAATAATTATCAGAGAACGCGTTTAGCACAATTTCGGATGATGTCTTATGCGTACCTCCGGAATTAAACACGTATTTTTGCCAACAAATCGAGGGTAAATTAAAGTCACCACCAACTATTATCGTATGAGTCGCGTACGTGTTCGGAATCAAACTCAAGTTTTCTTTGAACCTTTGAGCTACCATATCATGTGAATTGGGAGGTCGGTAAAAGGATCCAGTTATTATTTCATTCCGGTTGCCAACCTTGGAGACCTTGGAGAACGCCAGAAATCTGTTTTACTCGATGGCTTTCCGTTAATTACTACGAACTGTGACCTCTCTGACGTAAAATCACGAACCCAATCGCATAACCGAGACGATATTCCATAAGCACATAATTTCATTACAAGCCGCTTGTGAGGTATGCTGTCAAAAACATTCCGGAAATTCAGAAATACGGAATTTGAAGTCCCTAGTCAATAGCACTCAACACTTTGTGTGACTAAAGAGTTAACTGTGTTTCACAAGGAAGATGTTTTGGAAATCCCTTCCTACTATGTGTCAATTGACCGTCCTCTTCCAGGTTATTCACAATGTTCGAACACAATATATGTTCTAAAATCCTGCTGCATGTCGACGTTAATGATATGAGCCTGTAATTTTGTGGATTACTCCTTTTGCCTTTCTCAAAATTGGTGTGAACTGTGGAATGTCTTTGGGTATGGATCTCTCATCGAGCGAGCGGTTGTATATGATCGTTAAGTATGGAGCTATTGCACTTAATTGGTATTCAGTCTGGACCGGAAGACTTGCATTTATTAAGTTATTTTAGTTGCTTCCAGACACCGAGGATAGCTGCTTCTAAGTTTCTCATGTTGGCAGCTGTACGTATTTCGAATACTGGAATGTTTACTTAGTCTTCTCTGACCTTATGACTCTTTTTTCAATCTCTTAGTGTGCAGAGGTAGTGTGGATGCATACTTGCACTGCTGTAGTGGGTGGTGGCTTGACTTTTGACCTTTGTGGTACGTAATTCACTGTGTTTGGCTCCCGTGGTTATGGTAAAGGCCTCATGCCGCGACACCTGGAGGCGGCGGGCTAACAGCAGCATGTGCCCGCCCGCTGCCTGTGTATTGATCCGCCCACCCCAGCCCACCGCTGCCACCGCCACCCCCACCTCCTGCTCGCAAGACACTGACTGCCCCCCTGCGGCCTCTGATCCACCCCCCAGCTGACGGCACTGCCTTGCGGCCAGTCTGTGTGGCTGTCAAGGTGTCCGCACTGGGAGCTCGAGCCGTTGATAACACGACGGCGTCACGACTAAGACTTCTCAGATGAATATTGAAGCCTATTCCCTTAGAAAAGTAATAAGGAATTTCGTAAATTAATTAGTCCAAGTCGTCATATAATTGAAGACTGAAAATTCACTCTGCAGCGGGGTATGCGCTGATCTAAACCCTCCTCTTGATAAAAATTTGTGCCGGACCAGTACACGAACGCGGAACCTTTACCTTTTGCACTACGCATGGTACTATGGAGATATGTTCAATGATCGCACTCAACAGCTTTACTTTTACCAGCAACTCTCCCCTATTTTCCGAATTATTTTATCTACCAAGCCGTAAAGGAAACAAAAGAAAAGTTAGGAGTAGATATTAAACTCCATGGAGAAGAAATAAAAACTTTGAGGTTTGTCGATGACATTGTAATTCTGTCAGAGACAGCAAAAGACTTAGAAGAGCAGTTGAACGGAATGGACAGTCTTAAAAGGAGGGTATAAGATGAACATCAACAAAAGCAAAACGAGGATAATGGAATGTAGTCGAATTAAGTCAGGTGATGCTAAGGGAATTAGATTAGGAAATGACACACTTACAGTAGTAAAGGAGTTTTGCTATTTGGGGAGCAAAATAACTGATGATGGTCGAAGTAGAGAGGATATAAAATGTAGCCTGGCAATGGAAAGGAAAGCGTTTCTGAAGAAGAGAAATTTGTTAACATCGAGTACTGATTTAAATGTCAGGAAGTCGTTTCTGAAAGTATTTGTGTGGAGTGTAGCCATGTATGGAAGTGAAACATCGACGATAAATAGTTTAGACAAGAAGAGAATAGAAGCTTTCGAAATGTGGTGCTACAGAAGAATGCTGAAGATTAGATGGGTAGATCACATAACTAATGAGGAGGTATTGAATAGAATTGGGGAGAAGAGGAGTTTGTGGCACAACTTGACTAGAAGAAGGGACCGGTTGGTAGGACATGGCCGGCCGGGGTGGCCGTGCGGTTCTAGGCGCTCCAGTCCGGAACCGCGCTGCTGCTACGGTCGCAGGTTCGAATCCTGCCTCGGGCATGGATGTGTGTGATGTCCTTAGGTTAGGTAGGTTTAAGTAGTTCTAAGTTCTAGGGGACTGATGACCACAGCAGTTGAGTCCCGTAGTGCTCAGAGCCATTTGAACCATTTGGTAGGACATGTTCTGAGGCATCAAGGGATCACAAATTTAGCATTGGAAGACAGCGTAGAGGGTAAAAATCGTAGAGGGAGACCAAGAGATGAATACACTAAGCAGATTCAGAAAGATGTAGGTTGCAGTAGGTACTGGGAGATGAAGAAGCTTGCACAGGATAGAGTAGCATGGAGAGCTGCATCAAACCAGTCTCAGGAGTGAAGACCACAACAACAACAACCAAAGGAAAGGTTCCATACTTGACACACAGTCTGGCATGCAGCTCTAATCTGCGAGGGAGTTTCAATAGTTATGAGTTTGCCAACTGTGCAGTCCTAAAGCATTGACTGCACACTGCCCAATGCAGCGCCACGAAACGGCATCAACAAGGCGCTGACCCACTAGTCAGCGAAAAGGGCGGGCAGCGCCACACCTCCAGGAAGACAGAGTCTAATCTAAAAGCCGTAAATTCAACTAAATACCTAGGAATCACAATTACGAACAACTTTAATTGGAAGGAACTTACAGAACGTGTGGTGGGGAAGGCTAACCAAAGACTGCGTTTTATTGACAGGACACTTAGAAAATGTAACAGATATACTAAGGAAACTGCCTACACTACGCTTGTCCGTCCTCTTTTAGAATACTGCTGTGCGGTGTGGGATCCTTACCAGATAGGATTGACGAGAACATCGAAAAAGTTCAGAGAAGGGCAGCACGTTTTGGATTATCGCGAAATAGGGGAGGAAATGTCACTGAAATGTTACAGGATTTGGGTGGACATCATTAATACAAAGGCGTTTCTCGAGGCGGAGGAATCTTCTAACGAAATTCAAATCACCAACTTTCTCCTCCAAAATATAAAATATTTTGTCGACAACAATCTACATCAGGAGAAACGATGACCATGATAAACTAAAGGTAATCAGAGCTCGTACGGAAATACATAGGTGTTTGCTGTACGATATTGGAACAATAGAGAATTGTGAAGGTGGTTCGATGAACTCTCTGCCAGGCACTTAAATAAGTTTTGCAGAGTATCCACGTAGATGTAGATGCAGAGTTTAGCGTCCCCTGTCAATGCTAACATAACGAGCCACCCATCGCTGGCCGGCGGACTTCTAGAGCATCAGTTCTGAGTAATAGGAAGACGATACTTAGCCTGCGTCCTGCAAGTAGTAATAATGTATAAATGAAATTGCTCGAAGGAGGTACAAGAAGCACCTCAACCCACCTCATAACAAAAAGTTATGTTTCTTTCCTTTCTTGAAATAAAGTGTCCTATTAATCAGAAACTTTGATGTACAGATAATTTTGGATTCCTGCCACTGGCCACGGCACAGTCTCTCCTACTTTGCTTGCGGCAGTGCTGACTGCCACAGTAGCTCACACAACACCTATGACATTGTAAATCGGTCCAGGATACAAATGACTTGTAAGGTAAGTTGAACAAAACTGACAGGGTCAAAAAAGAAGCGAAACGAGGGCATTGTAGTGTTGACCAAGTAAATGAACTCACGATTGAGGAAACTGGTCTATGAGGTGTGTGAAAAAAGTAATTAGACTGACATTTCGTCTACTAAAGTTTCTATTTTTTTCTGAAAATAATATTGTCCCCTTCAAAGTAGTTCCCTTCGGCAGCTGTGCTCCTATGGAGTCGTTTTTCGCAGTCTTGGCAGCAGCGCTGAAAGGCTTCAGCTGATATCGCCCTTAACATATCGGTAACATTCTTCTGAATATTTCCTAGTCTCAAAATGACACCGTTTTAAGGCTTTTTCAATTTCGGGAAAAGAAAAATTCATAAGAACTCAGATCAGGAAAATAGGGGGCCTGTGGAACAACAGCAATTGCTTTTGAGGTGAAAAATTCCGTTATGGAAGTGACCGTGACATGCGGCACTGTCCTGATGCAGGATCCACTTTGTCTACAATCTCTGGTCTCATTCCATTCACCGTTTTCGTGAGGCTTTCAAAAGCACGTTCGTGAAACACTTGGTTGACAGTCTGTTCTTGAGGAAGAAATTCTTTGTACATGATACCCCTACCGTCAAAAAAGCAAATCACAATTGTTTTCATCCCTGATTTGATCTTTCGAGCTTTTTTCGAACGAGATGTCTCAGTGCGCCATTCCTCACTTTGCTGATTTTTCAGGATCTAACAAAAAATCCAGGGTTCACACCTGTGCTCACACGGATGAACATTCGTGGTCATTGGCAATCCTCTCAAGAACACCAACGCACGTGTTTCTTCCATTGTCCTTCTGCTCAGTTACGAGGTTTTTCGGTACCATTTTGACACAAATGTTTTGCATGTGCAAAATTTCGATCAAAATTTGATGCACGGTGAAAGTGTTTAACAGGTCACCCATCATCCATTTTGCTAAATTTTGGTCTGATCTTATAACAGCGAGCACACGGTCGACATTTTCGTCGGCTTTTAAGGCTGAAGATCCCAAAGCGCTATTCATCTTCAACGTGTTCTCGAAATTCCAAAAATGATTTGTGACAGCAACAAACTTGTGCTGTTGATAAAGAATGTTACCCATAGACCAGTTTCAACTTTTCAAAGGTCACACCCGTGGATTCCCCAACTTTAACGCGAAAACTGACGGCATAACTTTTCCTATGTTCCATATTCGTGACACACAACTTCACTGATGACGCTTTCAAAACTCACGTGGTGCGGTTACGTAGCTAAAAATCGGACTCAGCGTCTGAAAGAGATAAACATATCGGTCTACACAAGTAGAACAACACAGCGTTGCCAGACAGCTTCCAGTGTTGTCAGACTGATTACCTTTCGCACACACATTGTACATTACTAAACGACGAACCCAGTGCATGGTCACTTGGTCCCAGTTCCAGGTTGCCTACCTAGCGGATTCCAACTGTACCAAAAATTTGATTTTCGATATTTCATATACACTCCTGGAAATGGAAAAAAGAACACATTGACACCGGTGTGTCAGACCCACCATACTTGCTCCGGACACTGCGAGAGGGCTGTACAAGCAATGATCACACGCACGGCACAGCGGACACACCAGGAACCGCGGTGTTGGCCGTCGAATGGCGCTAGCTGCGCAGCATTTGTGCACCGCCGCCGTCAGTGTCAGCCAGTTTGCCGTGGCATACGGAGCTCCATCGCAGTCTTTAACACTGGTAGCATGCCACGACAGCGTGGACGTGAACCATATGTGCAGTTGACGGACTTTGAGCGAGGGCGTATAGTGGGCAACATCGTGCAGCCCGCCTCCAGTGGTGTCGCGACAGGCGTGAATGGAGGGACGAATGGAGACGTGTCGTCTTCAGCGATGAGCGTCGCTTCTGCCTTGGTGCCAATGATGGTCGTATGCGTGTTTGGCGCCGTGCAGGTGAGCGCCACAATCAGGACTGCATACGACCGAGGCACACGGGGCCAACACCCGGCATCATGGTGTGGGGAGCGATCTCCTACACTGGCCGTACACCACTGGTGATGGTCGAGGGGACACTGAATAGTGCACGGTACATCCAAACCGTCATCGAACCCATCGTTCTACCATTCCTAGACCGGCAAGGGAACTTGCTGTTCCAACAGGACAATGCACGTCCGCATGTATCCCGTGCCACCCAACGTGCTCTAGAAGGTGTAAGTCAACTACCCTGGCCAGCAAGATCTCCGGATCTGTCCCCCATTGAGCATGTTTGGGACTGGATGAAGCGTCGTCTCACGCGGTCTGCACGTCCAGCACGAACGCTGGTCCAACTGAGGCGCCAGGTGGAAATGGCATGGCAAGCCGTTCCACAGGACTACATCCAGCATCTCTACGATCGTCTCCATGGGAGAATAGCAGCCTGCATTGCTGCGAAAGGTGGATATACACTGTACTAGTGCCGACATTGTGCATGCTCTGTTGCCTGTGTCTATGTGCCTGTGGTTCTGTCAGTGTGATCATGTGATGTATGTGACCCCAGGAATGTGTCAATAAAGTTTCCCCTTCCTGGGACAATGAATTCACGGTGTTCTTATTTCAATTTCCAGGAGTGTAATTGCTGAGGTAATTGAAAAATTTAAAATGCTTTCATAATGTACTCATTAGGAGGTATACTCTTGTGTTAAAGTTTTGACACAGTAAGACGAGTGTTACTGTTTGAAACCGTGTGTACATCTTCAGTAGCCATATCTCAGAATGTACAAATTACCCCGGTTATATTCATCCAGCATCTGAAAATAAGAGCATTTGGCGACTTTCAACAAACTGTACACAATTTTGAACAGTTTCATAACTTTTTCTCGTTTACATGCTTAACGTCAAATAGCAGTTACCGCATTTGTAATTTGACGTTTGAAGCTGTTTTATACATGGGAGTCGGAATCTTTAGAGAATCGGGCGTTAACTGGTTACTAAACAAGACCCTTAGAGTAATAAATGACGACTACTACACTCCTGGAAATTGAAATACGAACACCGTGAATTCATTGTCCCAGGAAGGGGAAACTTTATTGACACATTCCTGGGGTCAGATATATCACATGATCACACTGACAGAACCACAGGCACATAGACACAGGCAACAGAGCATGCACAATGTCGGCACTAGTACAGTGTATATCCACCTTTCGCAGCAATGCAGGCTGCTATTCTCCCATGGAGACGATCGTAGAGATGCTGGATGTAGTCCTGTGGAACGGCTTGCCATGTCATTTCCACCTGGCGCCTCAGTTGGACCAGCGTTCGTGCTGGACGTGCAGACCGCGTGAGACGACGCTTCATCCAGTCCCAAACATGCTCAATGGGGGACAGATCCGGAGATCTTGCTGGCCAGGGTAGTTGACTTACACCTTCTAGAGCACGTTGGGTGGCACGGGATACATGCGGACGTGCACTGTCCTGTTGGAACAGCAAGTTCCCTTGCCGGTCTAGGAATGGTAGAACGATGGGTTCGATGACGGTTTGGATGTACCGTGCACTATTCAGTGTCCCCTCGACGATCACCAGTGGTGTACGGCCATGATGCCGGGTGTTGGCCCTGTGTGCCTCGGACGTATGTAGTCCTGATTGTGGCGCTCACCTGCACGACGCCAATCTTCGCATACGACCATCATTGGCACCAAGGCAGAAGCGACTCTCATCGCTGAAGACGACACGTCTCCATTCGTCCCTCCATTCACGCCTGTCGCGACACCACTGGAGGCGGGCTGCACGATGTTGGGGCGTGAGCGGAAGACGGCCTAACGGTGTGCGGGACCGTAGCCCAGCTTCATGGAGACGGTTGCGAATGGTCCTCGCCGATACCCCAGGAGCAACAGTGTCCCTAATTTGCTGGGAAGTGGCGGTGCGATCCCCTACGGCACTGCGTAGGATCCTACGGTCTTGGCGTGCATCCGTGCGTCGCTGCGGTCCGGTCCCAGGTCGACGGGCACGTGCACCTTCCGCCGACCACTGGCGACAACATCGATGTACTGTGGAGACCTCACGCCCCACGTGTTGAGCAATTCGGCGGTACGTCCACCCGGCCTCCCGCATGCCCACTATACGCCCTCGCTCAAAGTCCGTCAACTGCACATACGGTTCACGCCCACGCTGTCGCGGCATGCTACCAGTGTTAAAGACTGCGATGGAGCTCCGTATGCCACGGCAAACTGGCTGACACTGACGGCGGCGGTGCACAAATGCTGCGCAGCTAGCGCCATTCGACGGTCAACACCCCGGTTCCTGGTGTGTCCGCTGTGCCGTGCGTGTGATCATTGCTTGTACAGCCCTCTCGCAGTGTCCGGAGCAAGTGTGGTGGGTCTGACACACCGGTGTCAATGTGTTCTTTTTTCCATTTCCAGGAGTGTATATCGTCACCAAATTGCACTGCCGTAAAATAAGTGCAACATTCTGAAGGATTGTGTTCAATGGCACCAGTGTTTAACACGTGCGTGGTGAGATGTTGTAATGTGTAATATTCCTGGCTGTGGCCGCCAGTATTTTATCTTGTTAGAAGCTCGTCTTGATGCAGCTTGATACACATGAAGTAGCATATGATACATAAGTGAAGTGAGGTACAAGCGACAGGTGGTACAGTATCTATAAGTCCCATGAGAGAGTCCGCCAATTGTACTGAACTTGCTTCTGATTGGTCGGCAATTTCGGGTGCTAGGCGCCAAAACGCCTATCTACTCTTAATTATTTATATTCTTTTCGTTGTATTTAACCCAGTTTTTAGTATGACAATCTGTCATGGTTACACTACGAGTCTATCATTTTGTTTATTAAATTTCACTAGTTTTGAAAACCATAAGAGTAACGATATAGCAACCGAAGTGCTTCGGACACCTTCGGGTCGCTTTGGCGCGCCTGGGAGGAGTACTTTGGTTGCGCTAGTCGCTTTGTTTCGGACGTTGTGGAGGGCCGGACACGTATCTCAGTATTGTGTGTTACTTAGATGTGAGTATGTAATATTCACTGTTTCGGGTGTTCTTCAGAGTCGGGCATGTTGTACTTTATATCGGGAGTAACTTTTTTGTGAATATGTATTACTCACTCTGTCTGGTGTGTACCAGAGAGAAGGACAAGTGAATCATATTTCGTAAGTAGGATGGAAAACTTAACATAAAATTAAGAAAGCTATGTCGAGTGTTGTAAAAGACAGTGCCAATGTGTGAATATCTGAATAATAACCAAACAGGGTACAATAATGAGAAGTGTCACCTACGATCATTGTCAGTACTATAGATCATGCCCTCTGTAGATACAGAGACTAACCTGGGCCAGTGGCATCCCGAAAAAAGCACAATCACAGGTTCGAATTGACAGCTTAGCCGAAGAAGATCCCACGAATGACGAGCTGTCTTTAGCGTTGGGGACAACTTTAGAAGACGACAGGTTGGTTGAAAGAGCGGTCAGACACTCTTATTCAATTTCTCCAGTTCTCTGCAGTTTCCAGATCTGACTTCCAAAGGGACACATATTTTATAAGTGTTAGTGATTCACTTGTCAGGATCATCGGCGATCAGCCACTCAAGTGGCTGGTCCGTGCACCCTCTGTTTTGACCCTGCAGGCTGTGAATGAGTTTAGAGTTAAAGAGATTTTTTTTTAACATTCCTTCTAGGGACTTAGTTGTGATGGCAGATTCGATTGAAAGTTTGCAAAGTAATATTTCAGAGGCAGATCAGAAATGTAAGGACTATGGTATGAAGATTAGCATCTCCAAAACGAAAGTAAAGTCAGTGGGAAAGAAATATAAACGGATTGAGTGCCAAATAGGAGGAACAAAGTTAGAACAGGTGGACGGTTTCAAGTACTTAGGATGCATATTCTCACAGGATGGCAACATAGTGAAAGAACTGGAAGCGAGGTGTGGCAAAGCTAATGCAGTGAGCGCTCAGCTACGATCTACTCTCTTCTGCAAGAAGGAAGTCAGTACCAAGACTAAGTTATCTGTGCACCGTTCAATCTTTCGACCAACTTTGTTGTATGGGAGCGAAAGCTGGGTGGATTCAGGTTACCTTATCAACAAGGTTGAAGTTACGGATATGAAAGTAGCTAGGATGATTGCAGGTACTAGTAGGGGAACAATGGCAGGAGGGTGTCCACAGTGAGGAAATCAAAGAAAAACTGGGAATGAACTCTATAGATGTAGCAGTCAGGGCGAACAGCCTTAGATGGTGGGGTCATGTTACACGCTTGGGAGAAGCAAGGTTACCCAAGAGACTCATGGATTCAGCAGTAGAGGGTAAGAGGAGTCGGGGCAGACCGAGGAGAAGGTACCTGCATTCGGTTAAGAATGATTTTGAAGTAATAGGTTTAACATCAGAAGAGGCACCAATGGTAGCACTGAATAGGGGATCATGGAGGGCTATGCTCCAGACTGAACGCTGAAAGGCATAATCAGTCTTAAATGATGATGATGATTCCTTCTAGGGTACAACAGTGTCCCAATGGACAATATGTATTCCTGTTCAGTTTCAGACATTTGAACAGTGTCACATAGTGGGTCTCGGGGAAGCTGGCTGGGTGGATTTCTGTTCATGTTTGGCGTAATGTATCGGTGGTGTGTCGCTGCTTTCAACAGTGGTGTGTGGAACATTCCCACACCGGTAGAACGGGTTGTGGACATCCTCGTAGAACATACGCACTTAAAGTTCGAACCATTGTGCGAGCTACGGGAGCCAACTGATCATCATCCAGGGACGAAATCTGGGCACACGTTGCACCTGCTGTGGTATCAAGGACCATTGGGAACTGTCTGCTTACAGCTGGATTATCATCATCAAGCGTGCCTTTGGGCAGGCAACCACTGACACAACAACACCGCCAAGCATGGCCACTGGGGTCTCGTGGAAATGTTGACTGAAGAGATGAATGGCGCTATCTTGTTTTCAGTGGTAAAAAGTAGATTCTGTCTCTATGAAAATGATGGACGATCATGTATACGGCTTAGATCTCTTCCTATTTCAGAGTAGCTCAAATGGTTCAAATGGCTCTGAGCACTATCGGACTTAACATCTGTGGTCATCAGTCCCCTAGAACTTAGAACTACTTAAACGTAACTAACCTAAGGACATCACACGTATCCATGCCCCAGGCAGGATACAAACCTGCGACCGTAGTGGTCGTGCAATTCCAGACCGTCGCACCTAGAACCGCTCGGCCACACCGGCTGGCATTTCAGAGTGCATTCGCCCAATACTCAGAGGTACCGTTCCAGGTTTCATGGAATGGGGTCCCATCAGGTACAACTCACGGTGACATTTGCTGAATCTGCTGGATAAAGTAAGCAATAGCCACTACATTGGACAGGCTGTAATCCTCTTGCTACTCCCATTTCTCTGAGAGGAATGTGATGTGTTTATTCAGCAGAACAGTGCACATCCACATACAGCTGCTGGGACCGAACGTGTTCTTCGTTCCATACAACAGCTGCCCTGGCAACCGTACCATCAGACCTCTCGCTAACTGAACACTTATAGGACATGATGAAGCAGGAACTTACTCGTTGATCAGCGACTTCAACAACCATTGCCAAAATCCAATAAAATGCGTAAATGGCATCTATCGCAAGATGCCATTTGGCATCTTTATGATCGTTTACATGAGAGAATACGCGACTGCATTGCCGCCAGAATGGTGAGCGGGACACATTATGTGTTGATGCGACTATTTAGGCGCGCTTTACACTGACATGTGTGTCTCATTTGGTCTGAATTTGTCATCATATACTCCCACAATGATGAACTTCCGTCACCTCAGTTGTCAATAAAGTGACCTTGTTCTTGAGGGCGTTGCACTTTTTCCGGCAGTGTCGACGGAGGAGTTAATGGGAATCGTAACTGCCGAACGTCAAGAGCAGTAAAAGTTTTTCTGAGCTACAAGAATTTTGCTGACATGGAATGTAAAGATTAGGTAGTCGTTTTGAAAGTGCTTCTTCGTGAAGAAAAATATTCAAATGTGTGTGAAATCTTATGGGACTTAACTGCTAAGGTCATCAGTCCCTAAGATTACACACTACTTAACCTAAATTATCCTAAAGACAAACACACACCAATGCCCGTGGGAGGACTCGAACCTCCGCCGGGACCAGCCGCACAGTTCACGTCCTTGCACATTGATTCTTCCGAACGATACTCTTGAATTTTTGTCTACTCTTCAGCAGTACTAAATTGTGAACTGAATCTTACCTGTTCCTGGGTACGCCTTATAATCTAATGTCTGCTTTAGGAAGCTCTGTCTGACTGTGATGTAATTCAGCTGGCGTGCTCCAGTGTCTGCGTGATTTTTGGAAGTATAGCTCTTCGTCTTGTGTTTCTTGAACAGAATATTCTCTCTTAATAGCTGAAATTTATTGCAGAACTCAATTGACCTTTCACCTCTCTCATTCCTGCTTCCAACACCATATTCTGCCGTAACCTTTACTGCTATTCCTTTCAGTACAATAGCGTTACGGTCGCTCATGGTTATCACATTGCTTTCAATGTCCTCATATGTTTCCTCTACCTCTTCATCACCTGCTTGCGTCGTCGGCGTGTATACCTGAACTGTTTCTAGTGGCGATGGTTTGCTGTCGACTCTGATGAGAACGACCCTATCGCTGAACTGTTCACACTAGCTCATTCCGTGCCCTAGTTTCTTATTCATAAGGAATACTACTTCCGTAATATCATTCATTGCTGCTGATATTTCCCTATACTCTTCCCTCCAGAAAACCTTATCTTTTTTCCATTTCTCTTCTCTAACGCCGTTTGTCCACACGGAGTCTTTGTATTTCACTTTACAGTTTTTCTAACTTTACTGCCGCCTTCAAGTATCTGACCTTCCATGCTCGAACTCGGAGAATATTATCCTTTCGTTGGTTTTCATTCTTTTTCGTGGTGATCTAAATGAGAGACGAATCTGGAATTTTTTGCCAACGGAGAGATCATCATGTCACATTTTCAGTTACAGACCACATGTCCTGTGGACACATATCATGTATTTTCAGTGAGATGGTTTGCATTGCCTTCTGCATCCTCATGACGTTAATTGTTGCCGAGTCTTCCTCCTTTCCGAGGCAGTTTCCCACCCCAAGGACAAGAGAGTGCCCCGAACCTCTGTCGGCTCCTCAGCCCACTTTGAAGAAGCCATTGGTGCAACAAGGTTAACATCTTGTACGGTAAGTCCTCGGCCGTCGTTGCTGATGATTTCTGTTCAGAATTTAAGCAGCAGATGCGTACGAACGCGGTATCAGCAAGTTTTGATCACCAATCAATGACGCTTTTCCTAGACCACGGTTGCTGGAGAGTTAACAATAGCAAAATTTACGAAAGTGCTACGTTATGTATTTAACTAGAATTCTGAGAAACAGATATACGAGTAGATCTGTCCAAGACTTTTCATGCTCGTACTGTTGACCACACGTCATGAGCTACACAGAATGTCGCAGGGGGTCTAATAAGTGTTCTTGGATGGTTGCTGCCGATTTGAAGGGGTTACGGTCTACATGGTTCCGATACTTCCTTGTGGTGGTCAGACGCTGTCGACTGGAAACTGGAGGACGAGTATGCCTGCCCTCACCTTCCCAATGCAGTAAGTTGGTTAACTGACTTGATTAAGGAACATAGCAGTAATGTGATTGTGTCGTTTACATGGCTGATACTACCACTGAAAATTAAAAGTATTTAAATTAGATTCACGCAAGAAAGTCAACTCTGTTGACTTAAAAAGTCGAATACAACTGCAATGAAAGAAAAATTAAACATTTGAAGGAGAAATATAATGATAGTAGTTGTCGGCAAAGTGAAAAGAATCGAAAGGACTGAGTTTTGATTAGGAAGTGCCTTGGAGCACCCAAATACTAAGCTTGGTACGAAGTTTGTTGTTAATCTATGGAAAGGGCAATTTACTTGCACGGAAGTACATAGACACAATAACGTACAGTTGATAGGGTGACCTTACACGTAAAGGAAGCTCATTGCAATACGACCTAAACACAATCTATTTCTACAAGTTTTTCTTACGTTGCTTTCTGTCTGTTTAGTACAAATTTTGCAATTGATTTTAAACTAGCTTCCCCATCAGCCAGAGTCTTGTGACGTTCAACATAGATGAGAACTGGATTACAGTGCGATATTAACACTGGAAAGTGGCACAGGTCACACCAATATTCAAGAAAGGAAATAGGAGTAACCCATTCAATTACAGACACATATCACTGACCTCAATTTGCAGTAGGATTTTGGAGCATATACTGCGCTCGAACATCATGAATCACCTTGAGGAAAATGATTTATTGATACATAACCAACACGGATTCAGAAAATGTCGTTCTTGTGCAACACAACTAGCTCTCTATTCCCATGAAGTAATGAGTGCTGTCGACAACCGATCTCAGATCTATTCCATATTCCTGGATTTCAAGACGGCTTTTGATACCGTTTCCCACAAGTGACTATTAATCAAATTGCGTGCATATGGAGTATCGTCTCAGTTGTGTGACTGGATTCGTGATTTCCTCTCAGAGAGGTCATAGTTCGTAGTGACAGACGGTAAATAATCGACTAGAACAAAAGTGATATATGGCGTTCCGCAAGGTAGTGTCGTGGGCCCTCTGCTGTTCCTGATTTACGTAAATGATCTAGGTGATAATCTGAGCAGCCCCCTTAGACTGTTTGCAGAAGACGCTGTAATTTACCGTCTAGTAAAATCATCAGACGATCAATTCCAATTACAAAATGATCTAGAGACAATTTATGTATGGTGCGAAAAGTGGCAATTAGCACTAAACAAAAAAAAGTGCGAGGTCAACACATGGGTACTAAAAGAAATCCTACAAATTTTGGGTATATGATAAATCACACAAATCTAACGGCTGTAAATTCGACTAAATACCTAGGAATTACAATTACGAGCAACTTAAATTGGAAAGACCACATCGATAATATTGTGAGGAAGGCGAAATAAAGACTGCGCTTTGCTGGCAGAACACTTAGAAGATGCGACAAACCTACTATAGAGAGAGTCTACATTTCACTTGTCCGTCCTCTGCTGGAAAATTGCTGCGCGGTGTGGGATCCTTACCAGGTAGGATTGACGGAGGACATCGAAAAAGTGCAAAGAAGGGCAGCTCGTATCGTGTTATCGCGCAGTAGGTGTGAGAATGTCACTGATATGATACTCGAGTTGGGGTGGCAGTCACTGAAATGAAGGCGGTTTTCTTTGCGGTGAGATATATTTACCAAATTTCAATCACCAACTTTCTCTTCCGAATACGAAAATATTTTTTCGACACCCACCTACGTAGGGAGAAATTATCATCATAATGAAATAAGAGAAGTCAGAGCTCGAACGAAAAGATTTAAGTGTTCCTTTTTCCCACGCGCCATTCGAGAGTGGAATGGTTCAAATGGTTCAAATGGCTCTGAGCACTATAGGACTCAACATCTGAGGTCATCAGTCCCTTAGAACTTAAAACTACTTAAACCTAACCTTCTAAGGACATCACACACATCCATGCCCGAGGTAGGATTCGAACCTGCGGCCGTAGCGGTCACGCGTTTCAAGATTGTAGCGCCTAGAACCGCTCGGTCACACAGGCCGGCTGGAATTGTAGTAATAAAATGGTTCGATGAACCCTCTGCCAAGCACTGAAGTGTGAATTGCAGAGTAACCATGTAGATGTAGATTATCTTGCTTTCGTATTTAGTATATGGTGGAGGGTACTTTGCATATCAGTACGACTTTAATTTCTTCCTGTTCGAGTAGCGAATCTTTCGCGGTAAGAACGGTTGTAGGGAAGCCTCTGTGTGAGCACGACAATGTCTAACTTTACTTTCACGGTCTTTTAGCTGGAGATACGTTGGAGGAACGAGTAACTTGGTTGACTCAAGTGAAGTGAAACTGAAACAAACTTAAAATTTACTACATATGTGTTGTAATCTCATCAAAATTTTTAATCGAATGAAAAATTTCTGATACACAAGGCTAAAAAGTAGAAAATAATTATTTTAATGAAAATAATTTCAATATACGAGTAGCACCTGTTTGAAACGGACTAAAAAGTATAAAGCAATCATCCTAGCAGCATGCGGATTCCTGACCCCATACAGGTAGTCACGAATTTTTAATAGGTGTGACAATGGTTGTAAAACGTAAAACGAAAAACGTGGGGCGCATGCAATGGAGAAGGGAGAATACCTGTCCTTAAGAATAATGATACATCAGATAACATAATTTGTAATGCAGTAAATCTGTTAGTGACATATGTGAAGCACTCAGGCATCAATTACCTACTGCGTACATCCCATGTTTTCTTTGAACATTACAAATATTGTCGTAGCTTTTAGAAAACCACAAGCACAAATCTTCAGGGCTGTCTGTTGGGCGGTAGGAATCGGTAAGGGGCTAGGAATTTTTTTATGTTTTTCAGTCCGTTTTATACGTGCATTATATTAAAAACAAGGGATAACACCAATCCGGAGGACTACAGAGGCTCTCTCTGTTGACTGGACACATAGGATTGAATGCAAGATCCTATTTGGAAGAATCAAGGAACAACTATAACAGAAGTTGTGGGAATGCCACGGAAGTTTTAAGACTATAGAGAAGTTGTGCAGAACAGATCATTAGTTAAAACTGATTACGGGATACTACAGGAAACGAAACAAACCTGCGGCAATTGCATTTCTAGCTTTGAAGAAGGCATGTGACTGCCCCATAGAGCTTCAGTATCAAAAATTTTAAGGAATCTGGGAGTCCATCCAGAACTAATTAAACTACGTATTAGGACGTACTCTAACCAATACCAAACCAAGAGTGTAGTTTAGAGAAGAAATTTCTGTACCGTTCCTCATAAAAATATTCTTAAGATAAAGTGACTGTCTGTAACCACTACTGTTCAACTGTGCGCTTGAATACACAATGAGAGACAAATACATCAATAAGCAAAAGAACATAAGAATAGGAAGTGTAAGAAATGATATAAGTTTAAATTGCTTGGGATTTGCTGATGGTCTTGCTCTCCTAGCCAACAAAGTTCAAGAAATGAGGCTACAAGTTGAATCAATACAACAAGTAACACAGAAAATTGGCCTCAGAATATCATTTACAGAAAAAAAGATTATGCTAACTGACCCACCATTTGCAAACAAAATCACAGAAGAAGAGCAGGAAAGCAGAACTGTTGATGAATTAAAATATTTAGATCGAATCGTCACATACTATCTAAATGAGAAACCAAAAAGGCAAAATTTTACAAAGAAACAATAGAAAAATTGTGGATTAGTAAGAGCAACATTTAGTGGTTCCCATGGTTCAAATGGTTGGTTCAAATGGCTCTGAGCACTTTGGGACTTTAACGTCTGAGGTCATCAGTCCCCTAGAACTTAGAACTACTTAAACCTAACTAACCTAAGGACGTCACAAACATCCATGCCCGAGACAGGATTCGAACCTGCGAGCGTAGCGGAGGCGCGGTTCCAGACTGCAGCGCCTAGAACCACTCGTCCACTCCAGCGGGCAACATTTAGTGGGCCATAGAGATTAAGGAAGAATTAAGTGAGCTCCAAATTACAGTAGATACAAAATAAAAGAACAGAAAACCGAAATAAAGATCAATAAAAGGACTACAGAAAGAGTGACTTCAGACGAAGAAATAAAAAACAAAATATATTTGAAAGAATAAAGAAATATTGTGCGGACAGAACAGCAGCATACCCTACACATAATAATAAATTAGAATAATTCTCGTATAGCCACTGCTCTATTGAACTGTCTTACTAAATTGTTACCGAACTGAATTATATTACTGAATACCACTAACTTGTATAAACCTTTGTATAACTGATTATAATGGTCCAAAGATGGTCATAAAATATAACAAAACTTTTTATTTAAATAATTATTCGTGTTTTATACGATAACGTGTCATAATAAATATTAGTATTTTAATTATTTCGATACCGCCCACGGAAGGCTATGTGAATATAACCGAAAATGTTTATGCAATGAAACAAAAGACTTAACCAGTAAATAAACTGAGCTTAGAAGAATACGGAAACAGGCAGACAAGAACTGGACCCCTCACGATTTCATCATACGGGTAGTACGCAGCTTCATCTCTATTCCGTTCGCGTGGTGGCCGCATTCGTCATAGAGCAGGGAAAGAATATTCGTCTCTGACCTACATACTTCACGATATTGAAGCTATAGAAATGCAAAGAACACTGCGGATAAACGTATTCATGAAAACAGTAGCAGGGAAACACTTGGAAAAGTTGGAGACGAGGAAGAAGACTATAAGGCAAGACATATTGGTCTACTAGAAGCAACGGTAGATTTAATATTCTGTTCCGTCAACCGCGGAACTTATATACAGTTAGTATCTGACAGATGCTTGCACAAATAGTGGAAATTTCCACTATTTTGCTACAGACAGAGACGTGAATTGGAGATGAGCAAACTTTTTCACCTCTCAGAACATTTTTACTCTTTCATCATTCGTTATTCTGTTGAACTGTGGAATGCTGTGTAAGTCTGAAATAAGTCAAAATAGAGGTGGAGGGAGGAATGGAAAATCTCTTTATCTCGTTATACTGACACTTAACGTGTATCCACAGGACATGTGGCCTGTATTTGAAGAAGTGTCATGATGATCTCTCCATTGGCAAAAGATTCCGGAATAGTCCCACATTCAGATCTCCGGGAGGGGACTGCCAAGGGGGACATTACCATGAGAAAAAGATTGAATAATCAACGAAAGGATAACGTTCTACGAGTCGGGGCGTGGAATGTCAAAAGCTTGGACGTGGTAGGGAAACTAGAAAATCGGAAAAGGGAAATGCAAAGGCTCAATCTAGATATAGTAGGGGTCAGTGTAGTGAAGTGGAAGGAAGACAAGGATTTCTGGTCAGATGAGTATCGGGTAATATCAACAGCAGTAGAAAATGGTATAACAGGTGTAGGATTCGTTATGAATAGGAAGGTAGGGCAGAGGGTGTGTTACTGTGAACAGTTCAGTGACCGGGTTGTTCTAATCAGAATCGACAGCAGAACAACACCGACAACGATAGTTCAGGTATACATGCCGACGTCGCAAGCTGAAGATGAACAGGTAGAGAAAGTGTATGAGGATATTGAAAGGGTAATGCAGTATGTAAAGGGGGACGAAAATCTAATAGTCATGGGCGACTGGAATGCAGTTGTAGGGGTAGGAGTAGAAGAAAAGGTTACAGAAGTCTATGGGCTTGGGACAAGGAATGAAAGAGGAGAAAGACTAATTGAGTTCTGTAACAAGTTTCAGCTAGTAATAGCGAATACCATGTTCAAGAATCACAAGAGGAGGAGGTATACTTGGAAAAGGCCGGGAGATACGGGAAGATTTCAATTAGATTACATCATGGTCAGACAGAGATTCCGAAATCAGATACTGGATTGTAAGGCGTACCCAGGAGCAGATATAGACTCAGATCACAATATAGTAGTGATGAAGAGTAGGCTGAAGTTCAAGACATTAGTCAGGAAGAATCAATACGCAAAGAAGTGGGATACGGAAGTACTAGGGATAGATAACATTCCATCAGAATTTCTAAAATCATTGGGGGAAGTGGCAACAAAACGACTATTCACGTTGGTGTGTAGAATATAGGAGTCTGGCGATATACCATCTGACTTTCGGAAAAGCATCATCCACACAATTCCGAAGACGGCAAGAGCTGACAAATGCGAGAATTATCGCACAATCAGCTTAACAGCTCATGCATCGAAGCTGCTTACAAGAATAATATACAGAAGAATGGAAAAGAAAATTGAGAATGCGCTAGGTGACCATCAGTTTGGCTTTAGGAAAAGTAAAGGGACGAGAGAGGCAATTCTGACGTTACGGCTAATAATGGAAGCAAGACTAAAGAAAAATCAAGACACTTTCGTAGGATTTGTCGACCTGGAAAAAGCGTTCGACAATATAAAATGGTGCAAGCTGTTCGAGATTCTGAAAAAAGTAGGGGTAAGCTATAGGGAGAGACGGCTCATATACAATATGTACAACAACCAAGAGGGAATAATAAGAGTGGACGATCAAGAACGAAGTGCTCGTATTAAGAAGGGTGTAAGACAAGGCTGTAGCCTTTCGCCCCTACTCTTCAATCTGTACATCGAGAAAGCAATGATGGATATAAAAGAAAGGTTCAGGAGTGGAATTAAAATACAAGGTGAAAGGATAACAATGATACGATTCGCTGATGACATTGCTATCCTGAGGGAAAGTGAAGAAGAATTAAACGATCTGCTGAACGGAATGAACAGTCTAATGAGTACGCAGTATGGTTTGAGAGTAAATCGGAGAAAGATGAAGGTAATGAGTAGTAGTAGAAATGAGAACAGCGAGAAACTTAACATCGGGATTGATGGTCACGAAGTCAATGAAGTTAAGGAATTCTGATACCTAGGCAGTAAAATAACCAATGACGGACGGAGCAAGGAGGACATCAAAAGCAGACTCGCTATGGCAAATAGGCATTTCTGGCCAAGAGAAGTCTATTAATGTCAAATACCGGCCTTAATTTGAGGAAGAAATTTCTGAGGATGTACGTCTGGAGTACAGCATTGTATGGTAGTGAAAAATGGACTGTGGGAAAACAGGAACAGAAGAGAATCGAAGCATTTGAGATGTGATGCTATAGGCGAATGTTGAAAATTAGGTGGTCTGATAAGGTAAGGAATGAAGAGGTTCTACGGAGTATCGGAGAGGAAAGGAATATGTGGAAAACACTGATAAGGAGAAGGGACAGGATGATAGGACATCTGCTAAGACATGAGGGAATGACTTCCATGGTACTAGAGGGAGCTGTAGAGGGCAAAAACTGTAGAGGAAGACAGAGATTGGAATACGTCAAGCAAATAATTGAGAACGTAGGTTGCAAGTGCTACTCTGAGATGAAGAGGTTAGCACAGGAAAGGAATTCGTAGCGGGTCGCATCAAACTAGTCAGTAGACTGATGACCAAAATAAAAAAAATAAAGAAACTGACACCCTCGCAATAGAGAGTCGAGAGTTCATGGCAGATTAATACTGCGTGTCGGAGCGGGATTCGAATTTATAACCTCAGCCTTTCGCGGGCATCCCTTGCGTCCGCAATATTCTTCCTTTCCACAGTGCTAACCCCGCAAGGAAAGCAGCAGATCGTATGAGAAGTTTGGAAGTTTGGAAGTTTTGATCTGGCAGAAAGTTTCAAATCAAAGCACACTCCTGGCAGAGTGAGAATTCATTATAGAATAAATAAAGTTGTAAGAAATAAACAAACACCGTACGGATCACGCCTTCTTGTATTGCTGACTAAAGGTTACAGATTGCCCTGTAAATCATCGTCAGTAATGATGCCGTAAAAGTACAGTTTGTCAAACACCATTGTTGGAAAACTGTCCCCTGCGGTGCCAGACATGATGATCTGCAGCGCAGACAGAAACCGGTAGTCAATAATAAAAGAAATCATGATCCAGACGGTTTTTATTTATTAATCACAACAAAAGAGATCAATTTTTTATCCGTGGTTTCAATTGTGATCTAAAAATGGGTGCCATTTCAAAATTTAAAACATTTGTACAAGTATCGTACAAACGGAATTCACGTGGGATCATAATTTTCAAAATTCGAACTACAAACGTTGGTGGCGTGGACAAAGGGAGCGCAGGTATTACGATTCTTGCTCAGTCCCTTCTAAGATTTACGACCCATACCTCTGACGCTGAATAGGGATAATGATATAAGAAAATGTACAGCTAAATGCTTGTAATCGCATTTTGAAATTTTATTTCTTAAGAAATTGTAGAACTAATATATGATGATGAGGTCCCATACTCAGAGGAGCGTAAGGGACGGCGCGGGAGACTTGCACAGGCGAGTAGGCAAGGTCCTAGCGGAGGTGGTTTGCCATTGCCTTCCTCCGACCGGAATGGAGGATGAATGATGATGCTGAAGACTACATAACAACACCCAGTCACATCGAGGCACGGTAAATCCCTGACACCCCCGAGACTCGAACCCGGGACCCCGTACGCGGGAAGCGAAAACTCTACCGCAGGACCATGAACTGATGACAGCTAATATACAAGTAAACATTAATATTGCCATTTATATTATTTGTGAAAGCCATAATGGAAATTATGAGCACTTTGATTCCAAAAAACACAGACTAGAATATAATAATTCCAATCCCAAAGAAAGCAGGTGTTGACAGATGTGAAAATTACCGAACAATCAGTTTAATAAGCCACAGCTGCAAAATACTAACACGAATTCTTTACAGACGAATGGAGAAACTAGTAGAAGCCGACCTCGGGGAAGATCAGTTTGGATTCCGTAGAAATACTGGAACACGTGAGGCAATACTGACCTTGCGACTTATCTTAGAAGAAAGATTAAGGAAAGGCAAACCTACATTTCTAGCATTTGTAGCCTTAGAGAAAGCTTTTGACAATGTTGACTGGAATACTCTCTTTCAAATTCTAAAGGTGGCAGGGGTAAAATACAGGGAGCGAAAGGCTATTTACAATTTGTACAGAAACCAGATGGCAGTTATACGAGTTGAGGGGCATGAAAGGGAAGCAGCGGTTCGGAAGGGAGTAAGACAGGGTTGTAGCCTCTCCCCGATGTTATTCAATCTGTATATTGAGTAAGCAGTAAAGGAAACAAAAGAAAATTTCGGAGTAGGTATTAAAATCCATTGAGAAGAAATAAAAACTTTGAGGTACGCCGATGACATTGTAATTCTGTCAGAGACACCAAAGGACTTGGAAGAGCAGTTGAACGGAATGGATGGTGATGATGATGATGTTTGGTTTGTGGGGCGCTCAACTGCGTGGTTATCAGCGCCCGTACAATTACCCAATCGTTTGCTCAGTCCAATTTCGCCACTTTCCTGGATGAGGATGAAATGATGAGGACAACACAAACACCCAGTCATCTCGAGGCAGGTGAAAATCCCTGACCCCGCCGGGAATCGAACCCGGGACCCCGTGCTCGGGAAGCGAGAACGCTACCGCGAGACCACGAGCGGCGGACGGAATGGATGGTGTCTTGAACGGAGGATACAAGATGAACATCAACAAAAGCAAAACTAGGATAATGGAACGTAGTCGAATTAAGTCGGGTGATGTTAAAGGGTATTAGATTAGGAAATGAGACACTTAAAGTAGTAAAGGAGTTTTGCTATTTGGGGAGCAAAATAACTGATGATGGTCGAAGTAGAGAGGATATAAAATGTAGACTGGCAATGGCAAGGAAAACGTTTCTGAAGAAGAGAAATTTGTTAACATCGAGTATAGATTTAAGTGTCAGGAAGTCATTTCTGAAAGTATTTGTATGGAGTGTAGCCATGTATGGAAGTGAAACATGGACGGTAAATAGTTTGGACAAGAAGAGAATAGAAGCTTTCGAAATGTGGTGCTCCAGAAGAATGTCTTTCTACAGAAGAATAGTGAAGATAAGGTGGGTGGATCACATAACTAATGAGGAAGTATTGAATAGGATTGGGGAGAAGAGAAGTTTGTGGCACATCTTGACCAGAAGAAGGGATCGGTTGGTAGGACATGTTCTGAGGCATCAAGGGATCACCAATTTAGTATTGGAGGGCAGCGTGGAGGGTAAAAATCGTAGGGGGAGACCAAGAGATGAATACACTAAGCAGATTCAGAAGGATGTAGGTTGCAGTAGGTACTGGGAGATGAAGAAGCTTGCACAGGATAGAGTAGCATGGAGAGCTGCATCAAACCAGTCTCAGGACTGAAGACCACAACAACAACAGGGTTTCTGAAAGGAAATTCGGACTTCTTATTAAAATTTTAATACACAATTGCAACGTAAGCAACTGTATTTCACGGTTTTGCCTGGGATGTTCAGTATCTGCCACAGAAAGTGACACATGGTAAACTGCAGTCTGAATACGTTTTCACCTGTATGAGAAGTTGAGAAGTTGCGCCATCTGTTGTTACATTCTTCCGTAAGCATCTTACTTTGTTCTTGGAGAACTTATCTCCTATTGTTTCAACCCAACTTCCATAGTTTCTTGTAGGACTGTGTTTGAGCACGACCTGAGCAGTTCGACCAGCTTATGTCACAGTCCGAAAATTTCTGATTATGTTCGATGTTTCGATCGGCTCGCGATCTCGTGATATTTTTAGTACTATACCTACGATCAGTCTTAGAATTCGTACGGTACTGTGGATTTTAGTAATCAAAATAGCTGTGTAAAACGGATTAAAATATGATGTATGGTTTATGTCAAATGTAGCAACCGCAGCTAATCAATAAATAAGAGTTTTCAATCATGTTTCTGTCAAATTCTTGAGATTTCGCTCGTCCCGCGAGTTAGTGCCTTCTGATGGTGCTATCTCTAAGACTGGCATGGCCTCTACAATAAATTCTCACGATAGAAAATGCGTTCATTTTAGCACTATATATATCGTTCTCTAGACATATAAGTTTTCATTAATTTTCCTTCATTGTTTCATCTGAATGTGGAACTTTGAAGTAAATCGCCAAGATCTTTCAAGAAAAGCGGTCAACTATTTTGAGATGCTTGGTAACAACGTTTCTCCTTCATACATTTCAAATTTATATTTATGTATTGTGTGTAATAAAAATACACAGAAGCGCCAAAGAAACTTGTACAGGCATGCGTGTTCAAATACAGAGATATGTAAACAGGCAGAATACACCGCTGGTTTCGACAGCGCCGACATAAGACAACAAGTGTGTGGCGCTGTTGTTATACCGATTACTGCTGCTACAATGCCAGGTTACCAAGATTTAAATGAGTTTGAACGTGGTGTAATTGTAGGTGAACGAGCTATGTCACACAGCGTCTCCGAGGTAATTGCGGAGTGTCAATTTTCCCGTACGACCATTTCACGAGTGTAAATGAATTTCAGGAATCCGGTAAAATATCACATCTCAGACATTGCTGCGGACGGGGAAAGACCCTGCAAGAACAGGTCCAACGACGACTGAGGAGAACCGTTCAACGTGACGGAAGTGCAGCCCTTCCGCTAACTGCTGGAGATTTCAATAGTGGACCATCCAAAAACGCCAGAGTGCGAACCATTCAATGAAACACCGATATGGGCTTTCGGAGCCGAGGGCCCACGAGTGTACCTTGATGACTTTACGACCTCGCCTTGGCCTGTCAACACCGACATTGGACTGTTGATGACTGGAAACATGTTGCCTGGTCGCAGAGTTTCGCTTCAGATTGTGTCAAGAGGGTGGACGTGTACGGGTATAGAGACAGCCTCATGAATCCATGTACCCTGCATATCAGCAGGGGACTGTTCAAGGTGGTGCAGGCTCTGTAACAGTGTGAGGCATCTGCAGCTGGAGTTATATGGGACAACTGATCAGTGTAGATATGAATCTGACAGGTGAAACATACGTACGCATCCTGTCTTATCATCTGCATCCATCCATGTCCATTGTGCATTCCTACGGTCTTGGGCAATTCCAGCAGGACAATGTGACACCACACACGTCCAGAATTGCTACAGAGTGGCTCCAGGAACACTCTTCTGAGTTTAAACACTTCCGCTGCCCACCAAACTCCGCAGACATGAACATTATTGAGCATACCTGGTATGCCTTGCAACGTGCTGTTCAGAAGATATCTCCACTCCGTCGAATTTATGGACAGAGGATTCATGGTGTCATTTCCTTGCAGCACAGCTTCAGACATTAGCCGAGTCCATGCAGCTGCGTGCGGCGCCATTCACAATATTAGACAGATATACCTACTTCTTTGGTTCTTCCGTCTAAATTTTCGTTAATTGAGCGTGAGTCTCACTGTCGACACGTACGCGATTACGATCATGTTTTCGGAGCAGCAGATTAGTATTTACGTTTATGATGTAGTTCCGTTCCGGAGCAAGCGTCTTTCAAAGAATTGCATGATTATTAATCGAAAAATCACCGATTGTTATTGTTGTGGTTTTCAGGCCGAAGACTGGTTTGATGCAGCTCACCAGTCTACTTGTAACACCATAGCTCTAATGCAAGGGCGATGTACTTGAGGACAATATTATGGAAATGGAAGAGGGTGTAGATGAAGACGAAATGGGAGATAAGATACTGTGCGAAGAGTTTGACAGAGCACTGAAAGACCTGAGTCGAAATAAGGCCCCGGGAGTAGACAACATTCCATTTGAACTACTGATGGCCTCGGGAGAGCCAGTCATGAAAAAACTCTACCATCTGGTGAGCACGATGTATGAGACAGGCGAAATACCCTCAGACTTCAAGAAGAATATAATAATTCCAATCCCAAAGAAAGCAGGTGTTGACAGATGTGAAAATTACCGAACTATCAGTTTAATAAGTCACAGCTGCAAAATTCTAACGCGAATTCTTTACAGACGAATGGAAAAACTGGTAGAAGCCGACCTCGGGGAAGATCAGTTTGGATTCCGTAGAAATGTTGGAACACGTGAGGCAATACTGACCTTACGACTTATCTTAGAAGAAAGATTAAGAAAAGGCAAACCTACGTTTCTAGCATTTGTAGACTTAGAGAAAGCTTTTGACAATGTTGACTGGAATACTCTCTTTCAAATTCTGAAGGTGGCAGGGGTAAAATACAGGGAGCGAAAGGCTATTTACAGTTTGTACAGAAACCAGATGGCAGTTATAAGAGTCGAGGGGCATGAAAGGGAAGCAGTGGTTGGGAAAGGAGTAAGACAGGGTTGTAGCCTCTCCCCGATGTTATTCAATCTGTATATTGAGCAAGCAGTAAAGGAAACAAAAGAAAAATTCGGGGTAGGTATTAAAATTCATGGAGAAGAAGTAAAAACTTTGAGGTTCGCCGATGACATTGTAATTCTGTCAGAGACAGCAAAGGACTTGGAAGAGCAGTTGAACGGAATGGACAGTGTCTTGAAAGGAGGATATAAGATGAACATCAACAAAAGCAAAACGAGGATAATGGAATGTAGTCATATTAAGTCGGGTGATGCTGAGGGAATTAGATTAGGAAATGAGACACTTAAAGTAGTAAAGGAGTTTTGCTATTTAGGGAGTAAAATAACCGATGATGGTCGAAGTAGAGAGGATATAAAATGTAGACTGGCAATGGCAAGGAAAGCGTTTCTCAAGAAGAGGAATTTGTTAACATCAAGTATAGATTTAAGTGTCAGGAAGTCGTTTCTGAAAGTATTTGTATGGAGTGTAGCCATGTATGGAAGTGAAACATGGACGATAACTAGTTTGGACAAGAAGAGAATAGAAGCTTTCGAAATGTGGTGCTACAGAAGAATGCTGAAGATAAGGTGGGTAGATCACGTAACTAATGAGGAGGTATTGAATAGGATTGGGGAGAAGAGAAGTTTGTGGCACAACTTGACTAGAAGAAGGGATCGTTTGGTAGGACATGTTTTGAGGCATCAAGGGATCACAAATTTAGCATTGGAGGGCAGTGTGGAGGGTAAAAATCGTAGAGGGAGACCAAGAGATGAATACACTAAGCAGATTCAGAAGGATGTAGGTTGCAGTAGATACTGGGAGATGAAGAAGCTTGCACAGGATAGAGTAGCATGGAGAGCTGCATCAAACCAGTCTCAGGACTGAAGACCACAACAACAACAACAACAGCTCTAATGCTGTACTGATTTGTTTTACTTTTGTTTCATTTAATGTCACATTGCTGTGATTCTGTAAATGTGTTTGATTGATGTCGTGATTTGATTCTATGCAAAGTAGTGTATCTGTAATTTAAAATCTTTGTCCCATTTGGAAGGAACAAAAACTTACTTTATATAATTGTAATTTCTGTGTGAATAATTTTTTGTAGAAGCATCAATATGTGTAAATGTTCTGCTTTATTTAATATATTTGGTTGCTGTTATGTAAATTGCTGATCCTCACTTAGGGTTCTTAGTTAGTCTGTATGTAAACGGTATAGTGGTTCCCCTCGGGAACGGAACTGTGTAGCGCGCGCAAATTGTGGTTGGCCTATGTAGAAAAGGTGGAACTGATAGTCAGTCGGAGACGAGCTACGAGTCGGAGACGAGCTACGAGTCCGTGCACTGCCATGTAAAAGATGCATATTGTGCTGATTCCGTGAGAGGCTTTTCCTGCTTCTTTCCAAGGCCTCGGATGGATGGATAAATAGCTGGAACTATTCTGGAGTTTGTATCTATCATCGCCACCAAGAAATGACAGAGTCCAGCAATTCTGCCTGCAATTCCACCTACCAACATGCAGTTGCCACCACATTGCGCAATCATTGCAACTTAATACTATAATGATGTACAGTGAAGGATCAGCTTAATGGACGTGCTAATGTGCTGAAATATAAGGTAATTTGTATCTGAATTTATGTACCTACCTTGATTTTTCTCCTCACCATAACACCTCTCAGGTTCCTCTCTGTTTGAGCTAAAGTGTTATCCGAGTGTCCTTACTAAAAGAAATTAAAGCCTAGAGTTTTGCTAATTAATGCCTCTTGAACTTAGTGAAAAGAAAGTTATAGTTAATGTGGCAAGAGAGTGAGTTAAAGTAAATGTTATTTGCTCAAAATAATTTTCCTATTAAAACTGCTATTTAAAGTGCCGTTGCTAACTTCAATATTAAAAGTTCTTAACATTGAGGCTTATAAGGCAAATGATCACATTATTGTCTGTAGTAAATTCTAAAAGGTGAGTCAGTTTCTTGCAATTTGGTCAGTATTGTGTTTCGCTGTAGTAAAAGTGAGAAAGCTGCAGTTGTGAAACATTATATATTCATGTTTGCTAAGTGTTTGTGTATCTTGTGTATTAGAAGTGCATGTTAATAGTAATGTTATAAAGACCATTCACTTTATGTAAGCCTGAAAGTAATAGGGTGTTTCGGTATCTCTTATAATTTTGCAAATAGTTTGTGCTGCTCCAGTTGTTAGCTTCAATCTTAAAACATATGTGTGTCATAGTTCATTGCACTCGCGTGTGGCTAAGTCTAGGTAGTGTTTGTCCGTTATAGTTACTTATACCTACTTTCTTAAACGAGAACGGTAATCTTTCTCTTGCCTAATTAGGCTGGCGACCGTTTCCCTTATTCTATAAACAGTATAGCTAGGCAAAATTTTGTTTGTGATTATTCAAATATTTACGTAATTCGGACTTTCATTTCCGATAAGCCACCTCCGTTAGGAACAACACGGTCAACATAACCAAATTCCTCTCAGAGGGTAACACTGCTCTGTTGCTTTGTGCCATAGTTGCTTTTACAAAATAGTTTTATGTCACAACCTGGTTCTAGCATTGAGGTTATGGTACAGTAGTAGCAGACAGGAGTGTTATATACTGTATACTGTGCAAGCCTTTTCATCTCGGAACAACTGCTGCAACCATCATACGTAATCTACTTACTCTATCCATCCCTTGGATCCTCTTTACGATTTTCACCCTTCACGCTTCTCTTCAATGCAAAATTATTGTTCTGTTGATGTCTCAGAATGTGACCTATCAACCGAGCCTTCCGTCTAGTCAAGCAGTGCTACAACTTTCTTGCCTCCCCAATTCTATTCAGTGCCTCCTCATTAGTTACGTGATCTACCCACCAAATCTCCACCATTCTTTTGCAGCACAACATTCCAAAAGCTTGTATTCTCTTCTTCTCTAAACTATTTGTCGTCAATATCTCACTCCCGTGCATCATTACACTCCATGCAAATACGTTTATAAAAGACTTACTAACACTTAAATCTATCTCCATGTTACAAAATTTCTCGTCCTCAGAAACGCATATCTTGCCATTGCCAATCTACGTTATATCCTCTCTACTTCGACCATCATCAGTTATTTTGCTGCCCAAATAACAAAACTTGTCTACTACTTCAAGTGTTTCGATTGCTAATTATGCCGATGGTATCATCGCCACATGTCCGACGCCTTTGAATGCCGCGCGCAACGTTCCCCGTCATCGGCCAGAGATCTGAATACCGGGCGTGTTCTATGTGGCTCAGCTGTGGAGTATATTTAACTAAGAGAACCCTGCAGGAGGTGGAGTCTCAAAACTTGTCATGCTACTCATATGTACTACATTCAGATGGTTATTTTCGTGTCCGTTCCAGAGACAAATTCTGATAGCTGTATTTTCTTTTGTAACTGTTTGCATTGAGCAAAGATAGACGAAAGAGGAACTGCTGTAATTTTGATAGGATGAGCGCATATGTTATATTCACTTCTGGTTGTAAATCTTTTCTTCGCCAAGTTACAACATTAAATTAAATTAAACGTCTCATTGTAAAGGTTTTTTGACATATTGTTTTAAATCAATTATTTTCTGTTGTTTTTAAAAGTTTGGTTTTAAGAGTATCAGTGGGTTTTACTGAATGGTTAGTTACAATAAAATTATGCTTAGAACTGTTCTTTTACGCCTACCCCTTCACCCCCAGCCCTTCCACTTAATGCTCTGTTACACTAATCTATCTCCTCAGCGTCAAATGAATTAATTTGGCCACATTGCATTACCTTTGTTTTCGTTTTGTTGATTTTTTAAAAAATCTTATATCGTATTTTCAAGACACTGCCCATTCCGTTCAACTGCTCTTGCAAGTCCTTTCTGCCACTGTATGACGCTTAAGAGCTATTGTTTTCCTTCATGACGTAGGAGAATTGGAACACTGAAATTTATCCGAGAATCGACTCTTGAAGATTACATCGTAGACCTTCCCTTGGCAAACAGATCCGAACTTTTATACCCAGCACAGAACAGGTACACGGTGGTCACAAGGCCATTACAGCGTGACTAAATGCGGCCGTAAAAAGGAATATATAGAAAGAACGGAAGATGTATTTGTTTAACAAGACTGAAAAGACACAGATTTCAGATAACCTTTGGTGTCAGCAGTATAATTCCATCTGCAGAACCAGCAACGTTGAGTATCAATAGACATAGATCAATAGAATTGTACAACATACACTGAAGAGCCAGAGAAACTGATACAACTGCCTTACTATCGTGTAGGGTCCCCGCATGCACGCAGAGGTTTCTAATGGGAATGGGCTCTACTAATGTCTGACGTTGTGCTGGAAGGAACTGAGACTATGAATCCTGCAGGGCTGTCCATAAATCCGAGGGGGTGAAGATCTCTTCTGAACAGCACGTAGCAAGGCATCCCAGATATGCCCAATAATGTTCATGTCCGTGGAGTTTGGAGACCAGTCGAAGTGTTTGAACTCAGAAGAGTGTTCCTGGAGCCACTCTGTAGCAATTCTGGACGTGCGGGGTGTCACATTGTCCTGCTGGAATTGCCCGACTCAGTCGGAATGCACAATGGACATGGATGGGTGCAAGTGATAAGACAGGATGCTTACGTATGTTACATCTGTCAGAGTCGTATCTAGACTTATCAGGAGTCCCATATAACTCCAACTGCATACGCTTCAACCGGCCGGAGTGGCCGTGCGGTTCTAGGCGCTACAGTCTGGAACCGAGCGACCGCTAGGTCGCAGGTTCGAATCCTGCCTCGGGCATGGATGTGTGTGATGTCCTTAGGTTAGTTAGGTTTAATTAGTTCTACGTTCTCGGTGACTGATGATCTCAGAAGTTAAGTTGCGTAATGCTCAGAGCCATATGAACCATTTTGCATACGCCCCACACCATTACAAAGCCTGCACCAGCTTGAACAGTCCCCTGCTGATATGCAGGGTATATGGATTCATGAGGCTGTCTCTATACCTGTACACGGCTCGATACAATTTGAAGCAAAACTCGTACGACCAGTGAACATGTTTCCAGTCATCAACAGTTCAATGTCGGTGTTGATAGGCCAAGGCGAGGCGTAAATCTTTCAGTCGTGAACTCATCAAGGTACACGAGTCGGTCCTAATCTCCGAAAGCCCATATCGATGATGTTTCATTGAATGATTCGCACGCTGACATTTTTTGATAGTCCAGGACTGATATCTGCAGTAATTTGTGTAAAGGATTGCGCTTCTGTGACGTTGAACGGTTCTCTTCAGTCGCCGTTGGACCCGTTCGTGCAGGATTATTTTCCGGGCACAACGATGTTGGAGTTTTGATATTTTACCTGATTGCTGGCATTCATGGTGCACTCGTGAAATGGTCGTACGGGAAAATTGCCACTTCATAGCTGCCGCGGAGATGCTGTGTCCCATCGCTCGTTCGCAGGCTGTAACACCACCTTCAAACACACCTACATTTTGATAATGTGGCATTGCGCCAGACTCTTGTTGTCTTATGAGGCGTTGCCGATCGCAGCACCGTGTCCTGCCTGTCTACATGTATCTGCATTTGAATACGCCTGCCTATACCTCTTTCTTTGGCGCTTCAGTGTGTGTGACCATGAGATGGAAAAGCAACTGGTATCGAGAAAGAACTTGTTCTCTTCTGTTATCAGTGTACAGTATGTGTTTATAAGAGCCAGGTGTTCCTTATAATTGGAAAAAAAAGTTTGGGCCATTCCCGTTTTCAGTAGTGGTCATCGAACAGACGGACACACGTAAATGCCTATTTCTGAGACGTCAGTCAGCTAGGGAATTTTCATACACGCTTTATGCTCGCCGAAAATCTCTTCTGTGGGAACCAGCATAGGTTCCGAAACCAATGTCATGTGAAACTCAGTTCTCCCTGTTCGATCACAAGACCTGTAAATCAATAAATACAGGCGCCTAGGTTGATAACACGTTCTCTGAGTTCAGCAAGGCACTCGATACAGTTCCGCACTGCCTCCTAATGAACAAAATATGAGCGTACGGGACATCAGGGCAGGTGACTGACTGGATGGGAAAGTTTCTAGCAAACAGAACACAGCCTGTCACTCTGAGCAGAGAGAAGTCTTCAGACTTTTGGTGTGCCCCAAGGACGTATTATATGGCAATTACGTCTCATAGTGTACATAAATCTATTTGATAACGTAGAAAATTCCGTGTGTCTTTTGGTAAAACCTGTTCGTATTGTGCTTATCTTTCAGAAGTCTATTAACGTAAAGTACGAGTCCACTATGCACTGATGTTACATAAACATGATATTGGTGTCTTCTGATTATTAAGTCCAGTGCACCGCCAAGCACAGCTGAACTAGTAACTGTCCTTAGCACGCGTTACATGTTTTAATGTCCATTGAGTAGTTATACTCAATATTTATTCAAGGGCGTGGTGCCCCTGTAACTTTCGTTTCTGTATCTTGTACTTAAATTGTTCATTGACGCTAGAGGTATTCGTAACTTCTAAGACACAACACTGCCTTTACGGAGCTGAACTCACTTCGTGTGTCGATTGGATTCCCTTGACACAGAGGAGGTTGTTATAGATTGTTATTGCTTCCAATTCTGTCTATTAGTCATTAGTAATTAAAACGTTGATTCACGTGTCCTATCTTATTCCTTTGTTTGTTTTAAAACGGTTTCATAATAGTTATCGCTTAGCTGTAGCTGTAATCTTAACGGTGAAGATCTTGAAAATATTATTTTTTATTTAATTTCAGGTGATGGTTCATTGACAATGCTTAGTTTCAACAGTATTAAATAACCTGGAAAATGACGTTTAATAGCTTGTGCTAAAAAGTTTGATATCAGCGCACACTCCGCTGCAGAGTGAAAATCTCATTCTGGAAACATCCCCCAGGCTGTGGCTAGGCCATGTCACCGCTATATCCTTTCTTTCAGGAGTGCTAGTTCTGCAAGGTTCGCAGGAGAGCTTCTGTAAAGTTTGGAAGGTGGGAGACGAGATACTGGCAGAAGTAAAGCTGTGAGACCGGGCGTGAGTCGTGCTTCGGTAGCTCAGATGGTAGAGCACTTGCCCGCGAAAGGCAAAGGTTCCGAGTTCGAGTCTCGGTCGGGCACACAGTTTTAATCTGCCAGGAAGTTTCATATCAGCGCACACTCCGCTGCAAAGTGAAAATCTCATTCTGGAAACATCCCCCAGGCTGTGGCTAGGCCATGTCTCCGCTATATCCTTTCTTTCAGGAGTGCCAGTTTGCAAGGTTCGCAGGAGAGCTTCTGTAAAGTTTGGAAGGTGGGAGACGAGATACTGGCAGAAGTAAAGCTGTGAGACCGGGCGTGAGTCGTGCTTCGGTAGCTCAGATGGTAGAGCACTTGCCCGCGAAAGGCAAAGGTCCCGAGTTCGAGTATCGGTCGGGCACACAGTTTTAATCTGCCAGGAAGTTTCAGCTTGTGCTAAAGATCCCTTGTGGAGACTTGTGGGAAAAAAAATTACTTCACTAAAACCAGCAACAGAAGCCCACTACATAATGTTGCCTTGCTCCATGTAATTGTTACCATGGTAAATATAGTTCACCAATAAAAAAAAATGGACCAATACTAGAATATTGCTCGTCAGTATGGGACCTGTACCAGATACGATTGATGCAGAAAGAGATCCAAGGCAGAGGAGAGCGTTTCATTGCAGGCTCATTTAGTAGGCACGAAAGGGCAACAGAAACGATCAACCAACTTCAGTGGCGGCCGTTCTGTATCTGGTGCGGTTTACACTGAGGTGACAAAATTCGTGAGAAACGTCTTAATACCGTGTCGCACTTCCTTGTGTCTGGGGTAGTGCAGCAATGGGACTTAACATCTGTGGTCATCAGTCCCCTAGAACTTAGAACTACTTAAACCTAACTAACCTAAGGACATCACACACATCCATGCCCGAGGCAGGTATCGAACCTGCGACCGTAGCAGTCGCGCGGTTCCGGACTGAGCGCCTAGAACCGCTAGACCACTGCGGCCGGCGGTAGTGCAGCAGCGCGATCTGTCATGGACTCAACGAGTTGTTGAGTACTGAGATATGCTGCCTCTATGCCTGTCCATAATTACGAAAATGTTGCCGGTGCAGGGTTTCTTCCACGAACAGACGTCTTCATTACGTCCCTTAAATGTTCGAAAAATGGCCAAATTATTGGCTGAGTTGTCCAGAATGTATTTCAAACAAATGATGAACAATTGTGACCCAGTGATACTGCGCATTGTCATCCATAAAATTCCATCGTTGTTTGGAAACATGAAGTCCATGGTCTCCGGGTCGCCGAACATAACCATTTCCAGTCAGTGATCGGTTCAGTTGGATCTAAGGAGCCAGTTCATTGCATGTAAACACAGCCCGGAGCATTACGGAGCCCCTACCAGCTGCACAACGCCTTATTGACAACTTGGGTCCATGGCTTGGTGGGATATGCACCACACTCGAATCCTAGCATCAACTGTTGCCAACTGAAAATGGGACTCATCTAACCAGGGTACGGTATTCCAGTCGTCCAAGTGATATGGTCACGAGCCCAGGAGAAGTGCTGCAGGGGATTCCGTGCTGTTAGCAAAGAGCCGGACGTGGTGGCCGAGCGGTTCTAGGCGCTTCAGTCCGCAACCACGGTCGCAGGTTCGAATCCTGCCTCCGGCATGGATGTGTGTGATGTCCTTAGGTTAGTTACGTTTAAGTAGTTCTATGTTGTAGGGCACTGGTGACCTCAGATGTTAAGTCCCATAGTGCTCAGAGCCATTTGAATCATTTTTGTTAGCAAAGGCAGTCACGTCGGTCTTCTGCGGTCATAGGCAGTTAACGCCTGTTTTCGCCGCACTGATCTATCGGATACGGCTGTCGTACGTCCCATATTGATTTTTGTGCCTATTTCACGTAGTTGTCTGTTACAAATGACGGCTCTATGCAGACGCTGCTGCTCTCGGTCGTTAAGTGAAGGCCAAAGACCACTGTGTTAGCCGTGGTGAAAGGTAACGCCTTAAATGTGATATTCTTGGCACAGTCTTGACACTACGGATCTAAGAATACTGAATTTCCTAACGATTTCCGATATGGAAGCCCCATGACTCTAGTTCCAACTACTATTCCGGATTCAAAGTGTGTTAATTCCCGTCGAGCGTCCACAATCACGTCGGAAACCTACTCACATGAATCACTTAAGTACAAAAGGCAGCTCCGCCAATTCGCTGCCCTTTTATACCTTGCATGCGCCGTACTGCCACAATCAGTACAGGTGCTCATGGCTATCCCATGATTTTTGTCACCTCAATGTATTGTTAAAGTTCCGAGGTCGTACGTTCCTAGAAGAGTCATCAAATATATAGCTTCCTCCTCAAATATATAGCTTCCTCCTAAGTATGTCTAGCGAAACGACCAAGCCGATGTCCGCGGCTCGTGGACTTGCGGTGGTGTTGTCGCTTCCCGCACACGGGCTCCCGGGTTCGATTCCCGGCGGGGTCAGGGATTTTCTCTGCCTCGAGATATTACTGGCTGTTGTGTGTCTTTCATCATCATTTCATCCTCGTTCACTCGAAAGTCGCCGTAGTGGCGTTAAAGAACTTGTGGCGCGGCGGCCGAACCACCCCGCCAGGCTTGTCCCGGCCACCTATGCTATACGCTCATTATTATTATTATTATTATTATTATTATTATTACCAACAACGGCCAAAGTGAAATTCATGGGAGAAGTATCAGAACCCTTCGAAATCAAATCTGGAGTCCGACAGGGGGACGGACTATCCCCAATCCTTTTCAATATTGTTCTAGAAATGATAATCAGGGAATGGGAACCTCACGTAAAGGGTCTCCAAATTGGTATCAAGAAAGAGAACCGAATTAAAGTCAAGTGCCTTGCTTTCGCTGACGATATTGCAATCATCACCAATAACAGAACAGAAGCGATTCACGCAGTGGAAAAACTACATAAAATTTCACAAAAAACCGGACTACAGATATCTTATGAAAAAACCCAATATATGGAAAAGCAGCCAGAAAATAAATCCCCTTTAATAACAAAATATGGTAAAATTGCACAAGTCTGCCATTTTAAATACCTCGGTGGAACTATACAGTCCTCAGGATTAAACCGAATTGCCAATGGACAAAGAATCACCAAGCTCCAGAGGGCCTACAAGCTAACATGGACGCATTACAACAAGAAGTGCATTTCGACAGACGCCAAGTTAAGGCACTATACAACGGTGATTTTTCCAGAAGCAATCTGTGCAGCTGGAACAATGGTGATTGATGGTCATTCAAAAATTAAGGAAATAGAAAAGCAGGAAAGAAAAATTCTCAGGAAGATTTACGGTCCAATCAACAAAAATGGCATTTGGATGAAGAGACCACAAAACGAACTCTATAAAAAGATCAACATAGTAACAGATGAAATCAGAAAGCGCCGAGCCATATTTTATACACACATCTACAGGATGGAAGACTCCAGAACAGCAAAGAAATTATTCAATATTATAACAAGGAGTAAATGTGGCACAGAATGGCTGAAAGAAGTCCAGAGGGATCTACAGCAGATCAACATAAAAAATCTCGAAGACCGCACCGAGTGCCGGCATAAAATCACAAGTGTGAAGTTTGGGGAAAGAACATCGCGTCAGCCTGGTAAAAAATGGACAGAGGAACGGAAGAAGGAGCATTCTGAGAGGATGAGGAGGTTTTGGGAAGCAACGAAGAAAAACATCCGAAGATGAAATTATGAATTCAAGTTCAATCGCTCTCCTGAAGGGGAACAATCGTTATAATAATAATAATTATTACCAAGCCAATAAAAGTAGAGACATTCGAACCAACACGAAGGCTTCCCAGTAATCGTTGTTCCCACGAACTGTCCGCAACTGGAAACTGGACAAGCGACAATGGTACACTGGGTGTTCTCTGTCACACACCGCAAGGTGGCACGTGGGGTACACATTTAGATGTCTGCAGTGGGGTTGGCTCGTGCTTACAGCTCCTGAAATACTTACCCAATGCACACAGTCCACCAGTCGTAAATCCCTCTCTCAAAAGACTGAAGAAATTACGGCGCGAGAGCCTGCGAATATTGGAAACTTTTGCAAAAGGGATAAAGTTGAAACTCACTAGATATCTGAATTGCAGCAACCCGTCTGTAAACAAAATTGCAAACTCATCTGTAACTACGTCTATGTTCCACAAGCCAAATTACGGTGTGGAGCAGAAGGGACTACTTCTTTCCTCCATTTCCCACCCTTCATTCACGAAGGGCACACGGGAAGAATGATTCTCGATAAAGCTCCATGTGACAGGCAAGTTCTCAAGATTTTTTCATCGTGAACATTTCGCGAGACGTAAGTATGTGATAGGAAGTACGAGGGTGTGCGGAAAAGTAATGCCTCTGAATTTATGAGAAAACTCTTAAAGTTTTTAAATTAAAACAAATGTCGTTATCATTCTACTTCTATACTTTCATGCCTACGTATCTGCCCTCTGCCGCTACAGGGTCCAAATTATAGCATGTCACTCGGCGGCGTGTAATTTAACTATGTCGGTGTGTGAGAAACAGCGTACTGTAATCAAATTTCAAATTCAAAGAGTTCCTCTACATGTGGAGCACCGTCTCATGACAGTGCCAGACCACACACGAGCGCTGACGTGTCTGCAACAATACAACGACTTGGATTCACTGTTATCGATCATCCTCCATACAGTTCCAAATTGGCACTATCCGTCTTTCGTTTCTTTCCAAAACTTAAAGAACACCTTCGCGGACTTCACTTTGACAATGATCTTGCGGTGAATGCAGAGGTGAGGCTGTAGCTCTGTTAACAAAGTCACGTATTCTACAGTGACAACAAAAAAAAAAAAAAGGTTCAAATGGCTCTGAGCACTATGCGACTTAATGTCTGAGGTCATCAGCCCCCTAGACATTAGAGCTACTTAAACCTAACTAACCTAAGGACATCACACACATCCAAGCCCGAGGCAGGATTCGAACCTGCGACTATAGCAGTCACGCAGTTCCGGACTGAAGCGCCTAGAACCACTCGGCCACAGCGGCCGGCACCGTGTCAACAAACTGATCTCTCGTTGGGAGACATGTTTTCGTCACCAGGGTGCCTTTATTTGAGAAATAAATAGATAAGACATAAAGAAATAATGCTGCCTGAATCTCCTTGGAACGTATGATCTAGAAATTTCGAAAGTGAACCTCTCCACGGCACCAGCCCTGTAGCGTCTACCATGGGAGACAGTTACGTATCTTCACAATGCTCTCTGGCTAAGTAAACGGTCTTGCGACGAAACAGGCCGCTCTTCTTTGGACCTTTCCTATCCCGTTGATGCTGATCCTAATGATCTCAGATTGATGAACAGCAGTCAGCAATCGAACGAGTGTTTTGTAAGCCACTTCTTTGTGAATGAATTACATTCCTTACGTTTATGTCTATGAGTCTTAGTGCGGCATCCGTTTTTCCTACTATGCTGACGAAAATAAGTACCAAACCCAAAATATTATTAATGTACAGCAGTAAAATTACGGAAACACGTTTGTCTAGGTAACATACTAAAATGATTAGGATTGCAAGTTCACAGGTTAATGTAAGCGTGAGGTAAGCCATTGTGGATGTGAAATGCTAGTAAATTAGTAACCCATGTAAGCGCCAGAATTTTGAATTCAGGCATGCAAACGTGCATGTGTTGTGTTGTACAGGTGCTGATGTCAGTTTATGGGATGGAGTTACATGCTTATTGTACTTGGTCGATCAATACAGGGACATTGAAAGCTGGTTGTGGATGGCGCTGGAGTTGCCGTTCGAGTATGTCCCATATGTGCTCCATTGGAGAAAAATGTGGTGATCGAGCAGGCCAAGGCAACATGTCAGCACTTTGTAGAGCATGTTGAGTTACAACAGCGGCATGAGGACGAGCGTTATCCTTTTGGAACATACCTTCTGGGTTGCTGTTCATGAATGACAACACAATAGGTGTAATCGCCAGACTGACGTACAAAATCGCAATCTGGTATAACCACGAGAGTGCCCCCGATGTCTTACGATATCGCACACCACACCAGAACCCCAGACCATAACCCCAGACCATAACCCCAGACCATAACTTCAGCTGTAGTTCCAGCGCATCTATAGTCTGTCGGTAAACTGAAGAGCGAGCGAGCGAGTCCTCACTCTGCCTACCCAGCTACGTCACGAGGCGCTTCTACAGGCTGTTTCACAATTTAGTACCGGTCCTGCCACGGCGCGCGTTTTAAATCTTTGTCGACGCCGTGTACAGATACGTCCTGGCAGCGTTTATTTTAGACAAATCCGTTAAGACCATAATGAATCCAAAAGACGATAGCTTCTTCCGAAACACAACATTATAGAGTAAGTAATATTAACGTAGGAACGGAAGTCAGGATTCTGCTACAAATACAGAACCGAATGCCTGTTCATGTGAATGTGTGTACCCTCTACTGCTATTCGCAAAACGAACCCCGTATGGTGCAATCAATCTGTAGAATTTAAGCCTTGTTCTTACTTTATGTTTCTATTAAAAGCTAGAAATTTCCAGGTAAATCCCATTTTACGCTGTGTCTTACGTAAAACATCTTTCTGCCAAAGAAAACAGGTTTTTTTTTGACAGGAGTAAGCAATGTCCATAATGTCGTCATTATTTTATGGTTTATGTGAAAGTCCTCCATCGTTTGTAGAGTGACCGATTTTGTGAAACTCCCTATAACGAAGAGTTTCCTCCCAAAATTATCAGTTTTCCTCCGTGGCGGTTCCAGTAAACCACGCGGTTTATTTTCGCTTTTCTTCCTTATGCGTCCTATTGTGGCGTGGCTGACGTTTGCATAAATTGCAGCCCTCTGATTGGGACTGGTAATATTAGCCCACAGTTCTTTTGTGCCGCCTCTTTAACACATGATGTTGTAACATTACAGACAATCGAACGCTCGTTACTCCATAAATACCTCCTCTTCTCCATATTCTGCACATTTTCTTGCAATGCAGGGCGGTTATCCATCACTTCCGGATACCGAAGTATATCAGTAAGCATACAAAATTAACTGTCTGACACTGGAAATTAAGATCCCACGAACAGAACGACGTGTATCACTGCTCGCTGAACTACACCGCTAGGCAGGTAACGGGCAACTGATTTTGGGTGCCCCTGTAGGCCAGTGGCAGGGTTCTTCTGGGAAAGGCCGCTTCCCCCACCAAAAGCACTGCTCGCTCTTGAGTTTACAGACAGACTATAGCACGAAGACGGATTGGTTGCAGGCCCTCACTTGGTCTCCTCCTAACCAACATATGGCAGTCACTGGCACTGAGGCACAAACAGCTTTCATCAGAGAAACACAACAGACCTACCACCCTGCACTCCAATAAGCTCTCGCTTGACACCATTGAAGTTCCCAATGGCGGTGGTTTATCGTCAGTGGGATGCATGCTATAGGATTTGTGGCACGGAGCTGTCCTTGAATTAACCAATTTTTATCAGTTCGTTGCGCCACTGTTGTGCCTGCTACAGCTCATATTACTGCTGCAGATGCTGTACGACGCACCAGAGCCTTAAGCAAAAGACGATGGTCTCTGCAGTGCCACGTGGTGGTCTGGGGTGCCGTCTTCTTCGACCGTACGTTCACGTGACCGATGCTGCCAGCAGTCATGTATAGCGGCTACATTTCTCCCAAGTCTTTCTGCAGTATGGCAAAGGAACATCCAGCTTCTCGTAGCCCGACCTCATTCACATTCAAAGCAGTGTTGACAATGGCTTCTTTGTTGTCCTTAAAGGTGTTCTTGACCAACGTCAACTCATCACGTCCAAATTTGACGCTCCAAACTTTAATGTAATGAATGAAATTTTTTCATTAAAGAATAATAATAATCAGTTACCCTTTTTTTAAATTTTTGCTTTTAGTTAATTAATTTGCCTTTCTTTAACTTTCTTCTGTAAGTACGAACTTTGTTGTAGAACCTTTCTCTTACTTACGTGTGGTAATAAAAATTCATTTTCAAAAGAATTACGTACATTTAAAAATTACGTGAACTCATATTAACTGATTAAGAATATTTAGTTGAGAATTAAATCCTTTACATAATTCGGCCTTGGCATACATTTTCTAAATGCAGTGGGTTTTTTTTTGTTTATTTACTGAATTCTTTCCCGGCGTTAGCTATGGAACGCAAGACTGTCTCTATTAGCAGAAAATGGTTAAATATTGCCAAGCCGACATTTAATTATCATTGATAAAACATACTTCGCTATACATTTAAGTTATTTGAAAGAACCAAAATTGTTAAATTTCAACATTAACTATCCGCCTACGAATGCACAAATGTATAATTAGTTTAAAATTCATCAGTCTCAGGATCACTGTAAAAGAAGAACATTTTCTTAACTCACTGCTAATTTTTATCTGTTCCCGATTTACGGGTTTGGTTGAGTTTTCTTTAGCGGGACAATTTTTTAAATGTGCCGCCGCTGCAAATCGATCGGTTGCGGCACAGCCCAGCAACACCGCTAAAAATGCTGAAAATTCTTTAAATAAATATTATTGATGACATGGGCAAGCTAATTTACATTAATAATACACACTTTTGATAAATTATGATATATTTAGACCCAACAATAATTCAACTCACATTAGTTTGTAATTTCTCCTCTAATGGCGGCTAAATCTAGATACAGACAAAAAGAAGTCTACCCATTCATAAAACGCTTCGTCACAGCTTCCTCTCGCTTTCAGCTCTACACGGAGATGACCAAAGAATACACAGTACGTGGTGCTTTTATACTACTGCTGACTATTAACATTTCTTTGTAATCTCATAACATTATTTTCCTCTGGCTAAATTTCACATCTCTGTTATCGCAGATATTGACACATTTCGCAATTACACAATGAATATAGAAATATTACCATCCTAAATACAGAGAGAATATTACTACAAAAAAATATTACAATAATAACAAATGTCTTTTACACAAAATTCAATAATATTTTTTGTTAAATAATTACAGTATATACAAATTGCTCAGAGCGGCGTATATGGTACAAATAAATTTTAGTTTATTAATAGTGTGAGTTTGCCAGGGAACGTTACAAAACCTATGCAACGTGTATTTATGATTTCCTTCCTCAAAGTGGCGCCGGCCGGGGTGGCCGAGCGGTTCTAGGCGCTTCAGTCTGGAACCACGCGACCACTACGGCCGCAGGTTCTAATCCTGCCTCGGGAATGGATGTGTGTGATGTCCTTAGGTTTAATGAGTTCTAAGTTCTAGGGGACTGATGACCTCAGATGTTAATTTCCATAGTGCTCAGAGCCATTTGAACCGTTTGAGTCCTTAGATTAGTTAGGTTTAATTAGTTCTAAGTTCTAGGGGTCTGATGACCTTAGAAGTTAAGCCTCATAGTGCTCAGAGCCATAATCATTATGATGCCTGCGCATAAAAATGCTCAATAGTTTTTGAACAAACGGGTGTCGGCGGTGCAGGCGCTACTGCATTTACGCCTATTTGTTTGAAACTGGAGTGACGTGCCCATTTTTGTCAGTTGTTTGGTAGCGTTCGTTGCTCCAGCGATGTACGATGAATTACTTACTGATATACAGTATTCAGAGATACTACATTTAAGTGCAACGTCATACCAAAATTTCTGCGTGTAACTTTGTGTAGGGCACTTACTTAACACCATCTCAGGCCAACTGCTCCAAATGTTCAAAGCAGCAATGATACATCGCAAAGGCTAACTGAAACTTCGCGAAGGGACGACGCAAACACGTAAAACGACACCGCCCCTGTTGGTTTATGGATACCGTTGGCTTTGATTTATTCATCAGCTGAGTTCGTTACAGTAAGTACAGTACAACGTTATACACTCCTGGAAATTGAAATAAGAACACCGTGAATTCATTGTCCCAGGAAGGGGAAACTTTATTGACACATTCCTGGGGTCAGATACATCACATAATCACACTGACAGAACCACAGGCACATAGACACAGGCAACAGAGCATGCACAATGTCGGCACTAGTACAGTGTATATCCACCTTTCGCAGCAATGCAGGCTGCTATTCTCCCATGGAGACGATCGTAGAGATGCTGGATGTAGTCCTGTGGAACGGCTTGCCATGCCATTTCCACCTGGCGCCTCAGTTGGACCAGCGTTCGTGCTGGACGTGCAGACCGCGTGAGACGACGCTTCATCCAGTCCCAAACATGCTCAATGGGGGACAGATCCGGAGATCTTGCTGGCCAGGGTAGTTGACTTACACCTTCTAGAGCACGTTGGGTGGCACGGGATACATGCGGACGTGCATTGTCCTGTTGGAACAGCAAGTTCCATTGCCGCTCTAGGAATGGTAGAACGATGGGTTCGATGACGGTTTGGATGTACCGTGCACTATTCAGTGTCCCCTCGACGATCACCAGTGGTGTACGGCCAGTGTAGGAGATCGCTCCCCACACCATGATGCCGGGTGTTGGCCCTGTGTGCCTCGGTCGTGTGCAGTCCTGATTGTGGCGCTCACCTGCACGGCGCCAAACACGCATACGACCATCATTGGCACCAAGGCAGAAGCGACTCTCATCGCTGAAGACGACACGTCTCCATTCGTCCCTCCATTCACGCCTGTCGCGACACCACTGGAGGCGGGCTGCACGATGTTGGGGCGTGAGCGGAAGACGGCCTAACGGTGTGCGGGACCGTAGCCCAGCTTCATGGAGACGGTTGCGAATGGTCCTCGCCGATACCCCAGGAGCAACAGTGTCCCTAATTTGCTGGGAAGTGGCGGTGCGGTCCCCTACGGAACTGCGTAGGATCCTACGGTCTTGGCGTACATCCGTGCGTCGCTGCGGTCCGGTCCCAGGTCGACGGGCACGTGCACCTTCCGCCGACCACTGGCGACAACATCGATGTACTGTGGAGACCTCACGCCCCACGTGTTGAGCAATTCGGCGGTACGTCCACCCGGCCTCCCGCATGCCCACTATACGCCCTCGCTCAAAGTCCGTCAACTGCACATACGGTTCACGTCCACGCTGTCGCGGCATGCTACCAGTGTTAAAGACTGCGATGGAGCTCCGTATGCCACGGCAAACTGGCTGACACTGACGGCGGCGATGCACAAATGCTGCGCAGCTAGCGCCATTCGACGGCCAACACCGCGGTTCCTGGTGTGTCCGCTGTGCCGTGCGTGTGATCATTGCTTGTACAGCCCTCTCGCAGTGTCCGGAGCAAGTATGGTGGGTCTGACACACTGGTGTCAATGTGTTCTTTTTTCCATTTCCAGGAGTGTAGTATAACAATGTTTGTCCAATGGATGTCCAGCTTCGACTCATGATTGTGCCTCATACTCATCTGGTTACTCCAGTTCAGTGATTCCCAGTGTTATGCAATGTCACTCTATCGTGCATACGATGACGCAAGCTTGTTCTCGATTTGGACAAGCATGCAGAATGCCGAATAACTGGCAAAAATTTGTGAGAAAAGCACTAGAAGTGGGCATTAAATAACGTAGGAAGACGGCTTTCACTAGAATTACACATGGCAGTGAATGCTAAGCCCGTAGTAACTACGAAGTTAAAATGCAGGAACATGCGAGGAGATTCATCAGAAGAGTGAAAGGTTATTCGAGAACAGTTAAGCTTCGAGCTGAAGAATGATAGAGAAGGTTGAAACACACACCAGAAACTTACTGAATATCCTTCATCGTTTCAATTTGTGACGCAGTTCCCTACTAACATTACAATTAAAATAGTAAAACCAGTGCTCTCTCTCTATATATATATTCACGAAGATGCGAAGCTGGTACCTTTCGCCGATGATACAAATATAGCTATCACACGCAACAGACAAGAATTAACTGATGAAATTGTAAACGATGCTTTCAGAAAATCATTAAGTGGTTCTCTGCAAATGGGCTCTCATTAAACTTTGACAAAACACAGTATATACAGTTCCACACACTAAATGGAATAACACCATTAATAAATGTAGTCTTTGATCAGAAATCGGTAGCTAAGGTAGAATATTCAAAATTTCTAGATGTATGCGTTACGATGGGTTGAACTGGAAAAAACACACTGAAGATTTGCTGAAACATTTGAGTTCAGCTACTTACGCTATTATGGTCACTGCAAATTTTGGCGATATACATGTCAGTAAATTAGCTTACCACGCCTATTTTCATTCACTGCTTTCGTATGGCATTATATTCTGGCGTAACTCATCATTGAGTAAAAGAGTGTTCATTGCACAAAAGAGTGTAATCAGAATAATTGCTGGAGGTCATCCAGGATCATCCTGGAGACACTTATATAAAGAGCTAGAGATCTTCACTGTAGCCTCACAATACATACATATTCACTTATGAGATTTGTTATTAACAACCCAAAAGAATTCAGAAGTAATAGCAGTGTACATGGCTACAACACTAGGAGAAAGGATGATCTTTACTACTCAAGGTTAAATCGAACTTTGGCTCAGAAGGAGGTAAATTATGCTACCACAAAGGTCTTTGGTTATTTACCTAATAGCATCAAATGTCTGACAGATAGCTATATAGCATTTAAAAGGAAATTAAAAGAATTTATTAATGGCCACTCCTTCTACTCATTAGATGAATTTTTGGATGTAATAATAATAAGTTTATTGCAGCCAAATAGCCATACAAATTCGATGTACAGTGATAATAATAAGATAAATTCGAAATTTCGCATATTATCATATTGCAATTTGCATAGTCACTTATTGTTCGTGTCCTTTTGGTAAAGATGTCTATATTGTAACGTTTGCCAATTTGGTGACACAGTTCACACTCACACATTTCGTTTGGTTCATGATATGACGTGTTGTTGCAAATAAGGTGGTGGAAACCATGGACTGCCCATCTGGTGATCACGTGTCTCATTTCAAAGTTTTCCTTTGTCCATGTTCGGTCAATCATGGCACCTGTGCTGTAAAATTCTAGAGGTATGTCTTCCCTTTTTTTCTTCAATGTATTAAGTAGACTTTCCAAGGCGCTGCTATTGGGTAGCATCAGGATTGTACGAAGGTCTTCAGTGAGGAAGGGTTCCCTCGCCAGCAGGTATACAAGTCTCGATCGTGTTGTTTTGGACACTCCTATTGCTTTCTTTATATAGGTCGCCTTCACTCTTTCTAGTGTTGTTAGGTTGTTCACTGTAAGATGTGGTCCAATAATTTCTAAGCCGTACGGCAGTATTGGGAAGATTTTGGCTCTGAATAGTGCCATTGCTGTCTCTAGGCTAAGGGATCTGATGTATTGTATTTCATGTATTGCCATTATTGCTTGCATTGCTTTCTCTGTTACATGTTTTGTGCAACATTTTGCAGTTGTTTGTATGGTGACCCCTAGGGACTTGTAGTCCGGTACAATCTTCAGTTTTCTCTGTCGTATGAAGATCTCAGCTGATGCAGGTGTTTTTCCTCCATTTCTGAGTACCATCATTTCTGTTTTCGCCACATTTATTTCGAAGCCGTGTTCGACACACCAATCTTCCATATCGTTTATCGCTTCTTGTAACTTTGCAATATTCTTTGCACATATTACAATATCGTCTGCATATGCATATGAGACTACACCCTCCCTTTGGGGTATTCTTTCAATTTCTTCCACTGCAAGGATAAATGACAGAGGATTCAGTGGGTCTCCCTGTAGTACTCCGTTTGATTGAAGTATCGGCTCCGATAGGGAGAGATTGTCTGATATTCTTACTTCGAAATGGTTCAAATGGCTCTGAGCACTATGGGACTTATCAACTGTGGTCATCAGTCCCCTAGAACTTAGAACTACTTAAACCTAACTAACCTAAGGACATCACACACATCCATGCCCGAGGCAGGATTCGAACCTGCGAACGTAGCAGTCGCGCGGTTCCGGACTGAGCGCCTAGAACCGCTAGACCACCGCGGCCGGCCTATTCTTACTTCGTTCCATTGCAGTATTGCGCTTATAATTCGTGTCCAGTGTTGTTTTTTCCCAGGGTTCAAATGGCTCTGAGCACTATGGGACTTAACATCTATGGTCATCAGTCCCCTAGAACTTAGAACTACTTAAACCTAACTAACCTAAGGACAGCACACAACACCCAGCCATCACGAGGCAGAGAAAATCCCTGACCCCGCCGGGAATCTAACCCGGGAACCCGGGCGTGGGAAGCGAGAACGCTACCGCACGACCACGAGATGCGGGCCTTTTTCCCAGGGTTTCCTCTAGTTTTTTGGTCATTAATTTTCTGTTTATAAAGTCAAAGGCTTTTGTAGAATCTATGAATACTACATAGACATTTTCTCTGTCTTCAAGGGCTTCCCATACGCTCTTTAGCAGGAGTTCTATTGCTGTCAGAGTTGATCTTCCCTTTCTGAATCGCATTTAGCTTTGGGGGCGGTGTTCGTCGATTATTTGCTTTATTCTTTCTGTTATTATTTTTGTGAACACTTTGAAAGGTAAGTTTCCTAGGGCTATGCCTCTGTATTTGCTAGGGTCCTTGGGGTCTCCTTTCCCTTTATAAAGCACTTTTACTGTTGACTGTCTCCACTGTTCCGGAATGGAGGCTGTTTCTATAAACTTATTGTAGAGTTTTGTCCACATTGACGTTAGTATTTGGGCAGTGTCTTTCAGATATTCGCTATAAAGTCTGTCAGGCCCTGCAGCTTTTTTTTCTCTTGGTGTTGTTAATGGCATGTTTGATCTCTTCCGTGGTCAATGGGATCCAATCCACAGTTGTTTGCAGCAATGTACCCTCTCTGCCCTCCAGTCTCCCTCTTAGTCCTTCCTTATTCAGTACGTTGTGCGTCTCCCATATTTTCATGTCTATGTAATGTGTTTCCGCTCGTTTTCTGGGGCGTAGCACAATATATGGTTCTTTTGAGGCTTCCATCACTAGTTTCTTTCCTTCTTTTGCCCAGAACGATCTCTTCTTTTCCTTTATAGTTTTCTTATAGATGCTTCGTTTTTCGGCGTAATTCGTGTTTGGATATAGTAGTGGGTAATTTCCCCAAACCTACAAAAATAATAATTAAATATATTAAGTGTCGTGTAATATTTTGTGTAATGTAATATCTTGTATAGACACCTTTTTTAACCTGACACGTTCCACATCATTACGAAGTGTCGTATTCATGGTCTATGGAACAAGTACTAATCTAATCTCTCTCTCTCTCTCTCTCTCTCTCTCTCTATATATATATATATATATATATATATTTGGCCCGGTCACTGTCAATGGACTACCCTATGTATATATATATATATATATATATATATATATATATATATATATATATATATATATATATAGAGAGAGAGAGAGAGAGAGAGAGAGAGAGAGAGAGAGAGATTAGATTAGTACTTGTTCCATAGACCATGAATACGACACTTCGTAATGATGTGGAACGTGTCAGGTTAAAAAAGGTGTCTATACAAGATATTACATTACACAAAATATATATATATATAGGGTAGTCCATTGATAGTGACCGGGCCAAATATCTCACGAAATATGCATCAAACGAAAAACTACAAAGAATGAAACTCGCCTACCTTGAAGGGGGAAACCAGATGGCGCTATGGTTGGCCCGCTAGATGGCGCTACCATCGGTCAAACGGATATCAACTGCGTTTTTTTAAAGAGGAACCACCATTTTTTATGACATATTCATGTAGTATGTAAAGAAATATGAATGTTTTAGTTGAATCACTTTTTTCGCTTTGTGATAGATGGCGCTGTAATAGTCACTAACGTATAAGTAGGTGGTATCACATAACATTCCGCCAGTGCGGACGGTATTTGCTTCGTGATACATTACCCGTGTTAAAATGGACCGCTTACCAATTGCGGAAAAGGTCGATATCATGTTGATGTATGGCTATTGTGATCAAAATGCCCAACTGGCGTGTGCTATGTATGCTGCTCGGTATCTTGAACGACATCAACCAAGTGTCCAGGCCGTTCGCCGAATAGTTACGTTATTTAAGGAAACAGGAAGTGTTCAGCCACATGTGAAACGTCAACCACAACCTGCAACAAATGATGATGCCCAAGTAGGTGTTTTAGCTGCTGTCGCGGCTAAACTGCACATCAGTAGCAGACAAATTGAATCGGGAATCTCAAAAACGTCGTTGTTGAGAATGCTACATCAACGTCGATTGCACCCGTACCACATTACTATGCGCCAGGAATTGAATGGCGATGACTTTGAACGTCGTGTACAGTTTTGCCACTGGGCACAAGAGAAATTAAGGGGACGATGACAGATTTTTTGCACGCGTTCTATTTAGCGACGAAGCGTCATTCACCAAGAGCGGTAACGTAAACCGGCATAATATGCAATGTTGGGCAACGGAAAATCCACGAAGGCTGCGACAAATGGGACATCAGCGACCTTGGCGGGTTAATGTATGGTGCAGCATTGTGGGAGGAAGGATAATTGGCCCCCATTTTATCGATGTCAATCTAAATGCCGCAATGTATGCTGATTTCCTACGTAATGATCTACGGATGTTACTACAAGATGTTTCACTGCATGACAGAACAGCGATGTACTTCCGGCATGATGGATGTCCGGCACATAGCTCGCGTGCGGTTGAAGCCGTATTGAATAGCATATTTCATGACAGGTGAATTGGTCGTCGAAGCACCATACATACCATGGCCCGCACGTTCACAAGATCTGACGTCCCCCGATTTCTTTCTGTGGGGAAAGTTGAAGGATATTTGCTATCGTCATCCACCGACAACGCCTGAGGACATGCGTCAGCGCATTGTCAATGCATATACGAACATTACGGAAGGCGAACTTCTCGCTGTTGAGAGGAATGTCGTTACACGTATTGCCAAATGCATTGAGGTTGACGGACATCATTTTGAGCATTTATTGCATTAATATGGTATTTACAGGTAATCACGCTGTAACAGCATGCGTTCTCAGAAATGATAAGTTCACAAAGCTACACGTATCACACTAGAACAACCGAAATAAAATGTTCAAATGTACCTACGATATCTATTTTAATTTAAAAAAAAACTACCCCTTACCAACCGTTCGTCTAAACTTGTGAACCATACGTTTGTGACTATTACAGCGCCATATATCACAAAGCGAAAAAAGTGGTCCAACTAAAGCATTCATATTTGTTTACGTACTACACAAACATGTAATAAAAAATGGGGGTTCCTATTTAAAAGAACTCAGTTGATATCCGTTTGACCTATGGCAGCTCTAAATTAAAATGTAACTGTAAAGCAGTTATTGACGACTAGCCATAACTCCAGTTTCTGCTAGGCTGAACTTATGTGCTGCCACAAATCACCTACTCAACTACAGGTGAGTTTAGTTTTAAGGTGTAGTTTATTGTTCAATGAATCATTCACAAAACTGTTTACTGGTGTTAGTTAAAAGAACGACTCTAGCCCCCCAAATCTGGATAACAAAACACCGTAAATTTAATATGGTTTATAAACATTATAAACCTCATAGTATTACAGCCACGCATCTCAAATAGACAACTTTAGACAAAATAGCGATCAATCTAACAGATTAACAAATTACCTGGAGAACACCACACCGTGTTCACACATATTAGTTTACTGAAATAACCTCACCAACAAACCGACCAAATGACACGATTTACTGTCCTTATCGCCGATCAGTTAAGAAATTTAACTGAAGTCCCCACAGTACTATTTGTGGAACACTGTGCAAAATAATCAGAGTCCAAACAGTGGCATAATATTTCTGAGTCTCACAACAGTATACGAGACACTGTGAAAAAATAATCAGAGTCCAAACAGTTTCCGTAAAGATTATGAATAAATAAAAGACTCAGTCCAGCCAAGCTGGGGATGCCGCCCTTTGGTCTCATGACTTGTTATTAACTTACAGTCAAGGTTAACTTTCTCCAGCGTTTGGTAAGCCAGTCACCTAACTGCAAGCAACAGCGATTTAATTTTTCTTCAGGATTATTTTCCCTAGGAAGTCTGACCTTCTTGCCCCATGTCTGAACCCACCTGGGGGCCGCCTAATTTGAAGCCTCCAGGGACCTCGTTGCGGAGTGCTCTTCATGTGGTTCCAACAGTTAGAGTTGTCAGCCTTGGGTGACCCTGCCAGGACCTTAACATCCCGACAACATAGCTCTCAGCGTATAACAGGACTCGCAAACCTCCTCACCACAGTAACGTTGCAATACAAAAATAAGATCTAACCATGCTGTATCAGAATCAGAAGACATACCGATAAACTCGCGAAATGGTCGTAAGGGAAAATCGCCACATCGTAATTACCCCGGAGATTCTGTGTTTGATTGCTTGTTCAAACTCACTTAAATCTTGATGGCTTGCCATTGTAGCAGCAGTAACCGATCTTACAACTGCGCCAGACAGATATCTTATATAAGCGTTGCCAACCGAGGCGCCGTATTCCGCCCGTTTACATATGTCTCTATTTGAATAAGCTAACCTAAATCTGTTTCTTTGCCGCTTCAGTGTATATATGACTTAGTAGATGTCACAAGTTCCATGTGGCTTTTCGCGGATAATGTCGTTGCACACGGAGAAGACGCGACCCTAGAACACTGTCTGGAAACGGAGAAAGACTTGCAGTGGATCGACACTGGAGTGCCAATTTATCCTCAACATATACAAATGTAACTTATTGTAGATACGTAGACAGAAAGATCCTTTTCTTGCCTGATTACAAAATAGCAGGACAATCACTGAAAGCCATTACTTTCATAAAATATGTAGGAGTGTGGGTATGGAGCAGTTTGAAGTGGAACGACGACATAAAACTAATCGCGAGCAGGACAGATGCCAGGCTTACATTCAAATGCCAGTTGATCTACAAAAGAAGGAAGTACAAAAACGTTCACGGAAATTTAGGAACGCAGAAATCATAAACGGATCTTTTCAGCGACCTCCCATATCAGATGATACAGTTGGTGAAAGGTTCAATGAAAACTCGAGTCTACTTTCAGTAACTTACCCGACTCATACAGTTGTAGCTCATATTGACTTCAATTTACCCTCGAATTGTTGGCGAAAGTACATGTTTAAATTCGGAGCTACGCATAAAACTTCATCCAAAATAGAGATAAACGCATTCTCTGAGAAGTATTTCGAGCAATTATTTCGACAGCACACTCCAATAGTAAACGGTTGTGAGGGCACACTTGACCTCTTAGCAAAAAATAATTCGGAGCTAATAACGAGCATCAAAACAGATAAGCAAGGGTTGTCGTACTGAATACGGCAACTCCCCAATGCTCCAAAAATAAACGGGAAATAAATCTAATTAAAAAAAAAAAAACAGATAAAATTTCACTTGACGCTTCCCTGAGAGGCAGCATCCACTCATTTCACATTAACAGTGTGAGTATAGAGCAGACGTGGTTTGCATTCAAAAAATAGTATCGGCAGCAGTTGAGAGATTTATAGCAAATTAATTTACAAATGACGGAGCTCATCCACCATGGTAACCAAAGCAGGTCAGAACACTGTTGTACAAACAACGCAAAAATCCTTAACTTCCGAGATTGGCGATCTTTTACAGAAGCTTGAAATTTAGAGCGGACTTCAATCCGAGATCCTTATAATAGTTTCCACAACGAAACTATGTCTCGAGCCCTGGCAGAAAATCCAAAGACATTCTGGTCGTATATGAAGTATGTTAGCGGTAAGACGCAATCAATACCTTCTCTGCGCGATAGCAATGGAGATACTGTCAAAGACAGTGCTGCCAAAGCAGAGTTACTAAACACAGCCTTCCGAAATGCCTTCACAAAAGAAGACGAAGTAAATATTCCAGAATTCGAATCAAGAACAGCTGCCAACATAATTTAGAAGTAGATACATTAGGAGTAGTGAAACAACTTAAATTACTTAATAAAACCAAATCTTCCGGTCCAGACTGTATGCCAATTAGGTTCCTTTCAGAGCATGCTGATGCAGTAGTTCAGTACTTAACAATCATATTCAACAGCTCACTCGACGAAAGATCTGTACCCGAAGACTGGAAAGTTGCACAGGTCACACCAATATTCAAGAAAAAAATAATAGGAATAATCTACTAATTTACAGACCCATCATCAACGTCGATATGCGGCAGGACTTTGTAATATATATTGTGTTCTAATATTATGGATTCCCCCCATGAGAACTGTCTATTGACACACGGTCAACACAGATTTAGAAAATATCTTGCGAAACATAATAATCTGTTTACTCACACTAAGTGTTGAGTGTTGTCGACAAGGGATTTCAAATTGATTCTGTATTTCTAGATTTCTAGAAGGCTTTTGAAACCACTCCTGACAAATGGCTTGTCATCCGAATGCTTGCTTATGGAATATTGTCTCAGTTATGGGTCTGGATTCGTGATTTCCTATCAGAGTGGTCATAGTTTGTAGTAGTTGATGGAAAGTCATCGAGTAAAACAGTGATTTCTTTCGTTCCCCAAGGTGTCTTATAGGCCCTCTGCTGCCTCTTATCTTAAACAATTTAGGAGACAATATGCACAGCCATCTTATGTTGCTTACAGGTGACGCTATCGCTTATCTACCAGTAAAGTCACCAGAAAATCGAAACAAATTGCAAAAAGATTCAGAAAACATAAGCCGGCTGGTGTGGCCGAGCGGTTCTAGGCGCCTCAGTCTAAAACCGCGCGACCGCTACGGTCGCAGGTTCGATTCCTGTCTCGTACATGGATGTGTGTGATGTCCTTAGGTTAGTTAGTTTTAAGTAGTTCTAAGTTCTAGGGGACTGATTACCTCAGATGTTAAGTCCCATAGTGCTCAGAGCCATTTGAACCAGTTCAGAAAACGTATCTGTGTGGTACGAAAATTGGCAATTGATCCTAAACAATGAAAAAGTGATGTCATCCACTTGAATGTTAAAAGTAATCCTTTAAACTCCGGTTACACGATAAATCAGTCAAATCTAAAGGTCGTGAGTTCAACTAAATGCCCTGGAATTAAAATTACGAAAAACTTAAATTGGAAAGAACTCATGGAAAGTGCCGTGGTGAAGAGGAACGAAAGACTGTGTAACCTCCCCCTCACTTATCGACCTTAATGACAGTGAAAAATTAAACGGCGTGTACCTAATGGAAATTTGGGAAAAGCAATCGTCACTGAAGTTAATTTATCGGTAAAGAGGGAGGAAAGGGATACATCTAAATGAAAGGAAAAATGCAAATGAAACTGGTGGAAAGTAATTTTGAAAAGGGGTAGTTAATAAAGAAAGTAAATGTGCGGCCGTTACGTTAGCAAATAAATAGCGGTAAGTAGATATTTGAGATTTGGAGGAAATTACGGTCGCCAGTCCTAAGGACAATTACTGTAGTAACTGAAAAAGGAAGGTTATTTATTACACATTAAATTAGCACTAGAAGCGTGGCAAGTGAAGGTTGACAAGTGTAGTGTGAAAACTGAAAGTTTGTCAGAAGTAATAAATTTCGCTACACTCTGACTTAATTTAGCAAAAGAATTAATAAAACTGGGAAATCGAAAGTTAATTTAGTGACTGAAGTTAATACTGAGCTTTCTTTCTGAAGCACATCGAAATTCAGTAAAATACGGTTAGTCTTGGACTACCTCAACAATCATTTCAAAAGCTACTTGAACCTACGCAATTTAGAAATAAGAGATTTAACTTTGAACTTGAATTAAATGATTCTGACAATTAACAATAGTAAAATTTAGTACGTACCAAGCTGAGCTGCAGTCACAGGTAAGCTAAAATACGTAACAAAACTTGCACTCTTAATTTGTGCTTGTGTAATCTGAATATTGTAGCCAGCTATGAATACTTTAACTGAACTTTGAAATTAAAGTAGTGAAGTGGAATGATGCTGGCGTTTGAATTTCAACGACACTCGGGTTCATTCCGGCAAAGGAAGGGACCCTGCTTGGTAATGCAAATGTGACAATGAGCAACAAACGTTCATGCTAAGTTGCTGTAATTTTGTGATGCAACAATTTTAAAAGTTTGAAAAGCTGAGGTCTGCCATACAGTTCTAAAACTTTACGTGCTTCCAGTCTTCCTTGTTGGTAGATTGAAGGTTTGAAGCCGTCGATCGAGGAGGTGGCGACAGTCACTCATTGTCGGCCGTCGCTGTTGCAGAAGCTGGATGTTGGCGCGCCTTCTTCTCGACACGGTCACCAGACGAAACGGGCTCTTGATGTGCGCCAGATAATGCTTCCCGTCTGCGACACCGTGTCAGAAACTATCTTCGCAAGTCGAGCGCAATTACATGCTGCCAAACACCGAAAGCGCGGCAACTCGCGGGAGCTTCACACAACACACCTGCTCCACTCGCTACTCCAGCCAGACTCCCTCTGCCCGCGCTCCACGCGGCAGAGTTAACACTACCAAAGATCCTAAACACTCTGGTTCTCCACACGACCTATCGACGTATTCGTTCGATAACATAGTTTTCCCAAAGCAAGACCCAGCGTAAAAATACAAATAATATTTACAAAACAACCAATTATACATCGACATAAGTGCATAAATATATATACACAAACAGTAAAACAATTACAATATACGAAGACACAGAAATGTTATATATTCAAGTAACAAAAATAAGGAAAACAAATTTATAATACAATAGATGGAAATAGGAGGATATGCATTTCCGGCGTTACACGTGCCCCACATTGTCTGAGGATGTTCGTGTAACCTAAACAGACTCAGAAAATGTCCCAAAAAAGAAACAGCGGAAATGCATATGCTCAAAACATCAACAAAATTTAGCATTCGCCTAATTAACCATAAACCAATTTTTAGACGATAACAATTGAGTGCAGACACTCCTAATCTTATTCCACGCTGTCATCTTGATCAAAATAAAACAGGTTGACAACATATTAAAATTCATAGAAAATATAGAAAATGGTTTAGCTATTCCAAAATCGTCAAAATCCGTAACACTATCAAGGAATGGAATACTACTCGTATTTACAAAATTAATCTGAGTACATGGTCATAAAAACAGGTAGATAAAAATACGCAAATTAATTATTAATTACATAGAATACACATTTTATATAACCTTTTCATAATTAATACTCTCGCCATGAGAGTCCTCTTAATGCTAAACAAGAAAATAATATTCAGCAGATCGAAAAAACCATAAATATTGACAGTAGAATTCTTTCAGCTGTCCAGGAAGAAAAACAATGCCGCCTTCCGTACTCGCAAGTACAAAGAATGCCGACAGTGGCACAAGAGCCGACAGCGACACAAGAGCCGACAGCGGCTCCACCTTGCCAGTATTGTTGCGCCCGCCTGTGCGGCACGCTTGATCTCACTCGCCGTTGTAACAGCGATTCCAGAACGTCCGTTTCACTGAATTCTTTCGGAAAAACTCACTCCCGAGTAATCTCAAGGAGTCCATAAACACTATCACAGTGGATAACTCAACACTGTCCATCATCACACGCATGCACTAGCCTGAAACTTAAAACAGCGTTAAGTACATCGGCAAAGACTAGTAAAACACACATTCATGAAATCTGACAGCTAGTTACAAAAACATATTTACATTCCTTAATCTACTGTGACTCAGCTGAAAACTTAAACTAGCAGCTTGGTTTTAAAATTGATTAATATTCAGTAACTCTTAAATCATTTAATCAACATTAATTACTTATTAATTAGAACTTCTTTAATGACCTCTAGGTCAGGCAAAAGCATCGGAACATAGAACATCCTTAAATCTTACACTCTATATTTACATACTGTACAAATTACCCTTTGTGTGGTATTAATCGATCCTAGGTTGGTACAATTTCAAGTCTACAATGTTCCGTATACCTAATAGTTTTCCAGAGCTTGGATACTCTAAGCAATAAGCATTTGTGTGAGGTATACCAATGACTTTATATGGTCCCTTATAAACAAAGTTAAATTTAGAGATTTCATGGTCTATCTCGCTCGATTTCTCATGAGCTTTTACAAGTACTAAGTCTCCGATTGCAAACTTAGCAAAACGCGCTTTAGCGCCATGACAACGTATGCGAGCATCGGCTTTTAGCTTCATTATTTCTCGCAAACGATCTTTCTTCACACCAATACTAATGTTAATCCGTGGAGGGAATTTGATTATCTCTTCCACTAAACTTTTACTTCTGTCATCCAACAGCATTTCCTCTGGAGAAAATCCTTTCGATTCATGTCTCAAGGTGTTCATAATTCTCTCAAATACTGCTACATATTTGCCCCATGCATGGCAATAGGTACGGCAAAGTCGGCCTAGCTCACGCATATACCTCTCAGCGGGATTTCCAGCCGGACAGTAAGCTGAAATATGGATCATTTTGACCCCATTACTTTCCATGCCTTCATTCCACAACTTAGAAGTAAATTGTGCCCCATTGTCTGATAGAATCGCCTTGGGCTTACCAATATGAACAAAATAATCGTTCACAAGCTTGCTATAGACCGCTTTGGCTGTAGCTTTCCTAATCGGGTATAGTTTGATGAACTTGGAAAAAGCTTATAGCACTACTAAAATATAGGCAAAGTTTCCTGATGACTTGGGCAAAGGTCCGTACAAGTCCACGCACAGTAATTCAAAGGTGTCGTTAGGCCTTATACTTTGCATAGGACCACGACTCGTACAGTTGATAACCTTCACCTTCTGACATAAATAGCAAGTTTTCACTCTGTCAGTAACGCGTTTTAACATGTTGTTAAAATGCACTACTTCACTCAGCTTTTCCGTACATTTCTTAGGTCCACAGTGACCATACGCCAAATGGTAGTAGTCTATTATTTCCGTGACGTATTTGGTGGGCCAGCATACCCGCCAAATATTACTATCTTCACCCTTATGTATGTACAAGATGTGATCGTATATCTTGTAATACTTCCTTAATTTCTCTCCTTCTGGACTCCTTTCGTCATATCGGGTTTTCACCATATTTAAACAACTATCCTCGTTCTGATGACGACGTAGATTCTTACAGATGTTCATTATTAATTTACGTCCCTCAACTTCTTTAAAATAGTATAATTTGACCACTCCGTCTGCCTCATCTTTCAATAGGTCTTGATTAGACTCGGCAACAGCTACAGCGCATCCGCTACGCAATTGTCGGTCCCTCTTACGTAACAGATGTCATAGTTAAATTGCTGTAAATACAGCGACCACCTACTCAGTCTTTCGTGAAGTAGTTTACAATCCTTCAGATAAGTGAGCATCTTATGGTCCGTATGAATAATCACCTTACGGTCCCATAGGTAACCCTTGAACTTCTTGAATCCCCACACGATAGCGAGACACTCTTTCTCAGAAATCGTGTAGTTTCGCTCACTTTTTGATAAAGTTCGACTCGCGAACGCTATCGTCCGGTGTTCCTTATCCTCTCCTTTACCAACTTCTTGGAACAGTTCTACCCCCACCCCGTAATTCGACGAATCCGTTCCCAGATGGAAGGGTAGCGATAAATCAGGATGAAATAGTATGTTAGATCTTAACAACTCGTCTTTTAATCCCTCAAAATCGGCCTGACACCCGTCAGTCCACACAAACAGAACATTTTTGCGTAAGAGGTTATTCAAATTTTCATCTTTAAACACTTGTCCTTTTACAAATTTACGGTAAAATCCTGTGGGCCCTAGAAAACTTTTTAACTGTTTCCTAGACTTGGGTGGACGACAATTCCTTATTGCCTCTAGTTGCTCTGGGTCCTTCGTAATACCAGCAGTGGTAATTACATGCCCTAAAAATTTCAGTTCCTGCTTCACAAATTCGCATTTCTTTAGCTTTAGAGTCATTCCGCCACGGTGCAATGCTCTAAAAACTTCATCTAACAGGTCACAATGGTCATGCCAAGTGGCATTGGCCAACAATAGGTCGTCAACATATACAGTTAATCTTGAACTCAAAGCCGGTCCTAGCACTTTATCTAGGGCCCTGATGAATACGGACACAGATATATTAATCCAAACGGCAGTACACTATACTGATAACACCTGCCCGCAAACAAGAAGGCGGTGTATGGCCTAGATTCTTCTTCGAGTTCTATTTGCCAGTAACTAGCCGTCAGATCGAGGCTAGTCATGAACTTAACGTCATGAAAACGTTGCAAAATCTCCTCCATACTCTCTGGTCTGTCTGTTTCACGTTGAACGACCCTATTCAACGTGCGTGCGTCAATCACAATACGCACACTACCATCCCGTTTTGCTACAATGACCAAACCGTTATTGTATGGACTCGTACTTCTTTCAATCACTCCCCATTCGATCATCTTATCTATCTCCCGTTGCACTGCTTCCTTTTTGGACAGCAGTATAGCATACGGTTTCACGAAGAATGGTTCGTGCGGAATTACATGCGACTTGCATTTATGTCCTTCCACAAGTCCCGGTTTGTCTGAAAACATACTCTTATTCCTCATTATTACTTCATACAGGCCCCGTCTTTGTTCGTGTGTTACGTTTGACACACCGTCTACAATACTTTCCAATTCACTTTCTACACTATTGTCAATGCAGAGATTCCTCACATTACAGTAGTTCAAATTCATACCTAAATCAATACCATCCGGCCAGTTAACAATGTGTATGGGCTGGTATTGCCTATGCACACCGTCTCCTGCCTCGACAAAACTAACTACTATTGTTTTAACTAGTGACATACATGTCAAAGTTTTGCTTTCGCAGTTAATCACTGCACGATACTTTAATAGCCAATCTAACCCAATAATTACTTCCGTAGTTAAGTCTGGCATGACGACAAACTCTTGTTCAAATCGTGCCCCACATATCTCGAAGTTGACAAAAATCTGTTTTGTGACCGGTTTACTGGCCTTCCCAGCAGCACCGATAATTTTCACCCCTGTTACTGGCATAACTACGATGCCAGGTCTGTCTTTCAGTAACTCAAATATTTTCTCAGATACAGCACTCAATTCTGCACCGGTGTCAATCAACACGTTTAGTTGTAGGTCGTGCATATTAACAGACACTACTATCTGTCTACACTTGTCCTCGGCTGTCTCTTTATTTTCCCACAGTAAATCCTCGTCTATATCCAGGTCATTCCAGAAAAAAAACATCCAGCTTTGATCCTAAATCCGGCTTATCTGGCGGCTTTTTCAGCCTCTGTTCACATACAGTTTTAATTTCAATACGTTTGTCCTGAGGCTTAGTCTGTAGCTTCGCCTCCAATACCGAAACCTTTTCCTGTAACTCGTCAACTAGTGAGTGTTGCTTTGCTATCAATTCACTAATTGTCACCTTCGTTGATTCCTCTTTAGTCAGATTGATCTCATCTGCCAATCTACCTCGAGAAATGTGCCCAGTAGTATCTGCAATTACTTCCTCTAGATCTGCGCAATACACACTGTTATCGTATGACCGTATAATGTCAGCTCTAACCTCATACACGCTGTAATCTATGTGCTTTTCTACCAGTCGTGTCCGGCTATCACTAAAATTCTCGTACTCTTTCTCCTTAATACTTTCGCAATGTTTTAACTGGAGTTTTGCGTTGGATGATGGGTCGGCTACTTCTACCACTATAACTTTCGGTAAAGTCTGCCGGTCAGGGCCAGAACTTTCCGTTACCACTTCAACATCCAACTCTTGCGGGACGAAACACAACGAATCTTGCTCGTGCTCCCCATTAACATCAACTATTCCTGGTAAAGTCTGCCTGTTAGGGCTAGAACTTTCTATCATTTCACAAACGCTACCTTCCTGCGGGACGAGACGCGGAAAATCCTGCACGCGCTCCCCATAAACACTTCTCCCATACAGGCCCCTATAATCTCTTAGTTCGTCGTATAAGCGACCGAAATGCCTTAACCAGACTTCATCCCTCTCTGCATCCCCTCGCTCAATGACGGACGTGTTATCCGACATCTGATCTTCTCTCAACAATTGCGAATCATTCTTAAACTCAATCTCCATTTCCGCTGTGGGTGTTACAGCTGCCACTTTATAATCGTTTTCCGGAACACTACTTAAATTGTTCTCACTGACAGTGAATGTATTTTCTATTGCCGTGTACACAGCTGATCTCCTGCTTGTGGGCGCACTCCTTTCTCCTAACACTGGCACACTCTCCCGCCGTTGATTATTCCACACGGAATTTTCATAACGACGACACCTGGGTTTTCTCCTGTTATTGGGCCGCCAAAATTTCTCCGCGCCCGGTCGGCCCCTCACCGGCGCGGCGAATGGTTTCCCTGTCTCGTCCCAGCAGATACGCTCCCCGGATGCTGCTGAGGCGGCTGATCACACCCTCTGGCGTTATTACTATTCTGTGAAGCCTGTATCACGTTAGTATGATACTAGTTTCCGTCATTCCTGTTATTATTTGCATTGTACCGATTGTTATTACGGTCCGAACTATTATTGTTATTGCTGTCATGGTTGCGGTATGCATTATTCCCATGGTTATCGTTGTTGTGGTTGCTGTGGTACCCGTTGTTGTTACCACGGCCTCTACCTCTGTCGCGATTATTGCGCCAATTGTCCTCGTCCGCCGGCCGCGGTGGTCTAGCGGTTCTGGCGCTGCAGTCCGGAACCGCGCGACTGCTACGGTCGCAGGTTCGAATCCTGCCTCGGGCATGGGTGTGTGTGATGTCCTTAGGTTAGTTAGGTTTAAGTAGTTCTAAGTTCTAGGGGACTTATGACCTAAGATGTTGAGTCCCATAGTGCTCAGAGCCATTTTTTTGTCCTCGTCCTCCACTCTTTCCAGGAAATCTTTCATTGTCCTGTAATTGCTTTTGTATCATCTGGAAGCTTTTTGTAGAGTTCCCAGACTATTTCGGATTCCGTGCGGCGATCACGCAAATATTCCAACTTGCGGATCCAGCCCTCACAAAACTCCTTCATCGAACCGCGCGAATTCGCATCGAAAGGCCTCGATACGACAAATTCGCGCCAGACACTTTGCTGTTTTTGCTCTGACCAGTATTCAGCCAGAAACAAATTTTTAAATTCGTCAAAAGTCAGGTTCGTAATGTTGAGGTTTAAGCCCCAACACTTGGCATCACCAGCCAACACATCAATAATCGCATTAATTTTTCTCTCATTAGTCCATGATCTGGGTAAAACTCTTTCACAATTCTTAATGAAACCCGTCGCGTGTATACCGCCTTTTTTCAAGGGGTCGAACCGCTCCTCTTTCGTCAACAATTCCGAACTATGTGCATAGATTGGCACATAGCTCTGTTTTTCGTCAAGTTTCTTTTCTAATTCCGACACTCTCGTAATTAGTTGGCAAGTGGTTGTCACAAGCGTTTCTACTTCCCTTTTTTTCTCTTCGCAGGTATTAGCCTGCTTCGTCACTTTGGTATCTACTTCGGATACTAAAGCCTTTAAAGTTTCCACCTTCTTTCGATCCTCTTTTTTTCACTAATTGAATTTGTTCCGTCACCTTATTCTCGATGATCGGAGCAACTGATTCTCCTACACTTTTCTCGATTCTGCTAATTTCGGAATAAAAACGAGTATTTATGCTTGCAATTTCCGCCTGAACGCCTATCATTTCCTGTTTAAGATTACCGATTTCGGTATTAATTACAACAATATCTTCTTTGATTTTATCAACTTTTGTGTTAACAACTCCAACATTGTTGTTAACAACGTTAATAGCTTTGTTCTGATTGTCTAGCATCCGTTCAATTTTTTCAAACTGAGCCTCTTGCTTGGCAGCCTGAGCTTCTTGCTTGACAGCCTGAGCTTCTTGCTTGGCAGCCTGAGCTTCTTGCTTGGCAGCCTGAGCTTCTTGCTCGGCCGATTGACTCTTGATTTCGTTAATCAAAACATTCAATAAATCAGTTAAATTCCCGGAAACTACCGGTTTTACTTTCGTAGCGGCTTCCTCTTTAATTGTCCCCCCGTATTCGTCATCAAGGGATTCAGATTTGATATTCACTTCCGATTCCGAAACATTTTCTAAAGTTTGGAATTCCATTTCTGCTCTTTGTTGCGTTTCGGCGGTCGCGTCTTTCATGCTAGCCGCCTGCCCCTGAACAATGGGTACCGCGGTGCGCGTTTCCCACTGTTCGACCGATTGTTCCGTATCCAAGTCTACCAAATTTGGGCAATTGTTGCCTTCACTCGTTTTAATAATTTTGAATATAAATGACAAATCTCAAATATAATTAGGATTACTCCCACTACTTATACTCGCTGACGTAACGGCCTGTACGTAACCAGTACTTTGTTACGAGATTTGCACAATGCAAAATTCGTGTCGAGAACAACCTCAAATCCGAAGATGGTCCTGTCACCAGGTCGCCACGTGTAACCTCCCCCTCACTTATCGACCTTAATGACAGTGAAAAATTAAACCGCGTGTACCTAATGGAAATTTGGGAAAAGCAATCGTCACTGAAGTTAATTTGTCGGTAAAGAGGGATTAAAGGGTTACATCTAAATGAAAGGAAAAATGCAAATGAAACTGGTGGAAAGTAATTTTGAAAAGGGGTAGTTAATAAAGAAAGTAAATATGCGGCCGTTACGTTAGCAAATAAATAGAGGTAAGTAGATATTTGAGATTTGGGGGAAATTACGGTCGCCAGTCCTAAGGACAATTACTGTAGTAACTGAAAAAGGAAGGTTATTTATTACACATTAAATTAGCACTAGAAGCGTGGCAACTGAAGGCTGACAAGTGTAGTGTGAAAACTGAAAGTTTGTCAGAAGTAATAAATTTCGCTACACTCTGACTTAATTTAGCAAAAGAATTAATAAAACCGGAAAATCGAAAGTTAATTTAGTGACTGAAGTTAATAGTGAGCTTTCTTTCTGAAACACATCGAAATTCAGTAAAATACGGTTAGTCTTGGACTACCTCAACAACCATTTCAAAAGCTACTTGAATCTACGCAATTTAGAAATAAGAGATTTAACTTTGAACTTGAATTAAATGATTCTGAACAATTAACAATAGTAAAATTTAGTACGTACCAAGCTGAGCTGCAGTCACAGGTAAGCTAAAATACGTAACAAAACTTGCACTCTTAATTTGTGCTTGTGTAATCTGAATATTGTAGCCAGCTATGAATACTTCAACTGAACTTTGAAATTAAAGTAGTGAAGTGGAATGATGCTGGCGTTTGAATTTCAACGACACTCGGGTTCATTCCGGAAAAGGAAGAGACCCTGCTTGGTAATGCGACTGGGACAATGAGCAACAAAGGTTCATGCTAAGTTGCTGTAATTTTGTGATGCAACAATTTTAAAAGTTTGAAAAGCTGAGGTCTGCTATACAGTTCTAAAACTTTACGTACTTGCAGTCTTCCTTGTTGGTTGATTGAAGGTTTGAAGCCGTCGATCGAGGAGGTGGCGACAGTCACTTATTGTCGGCCGTCGCTGTTGCAGAAGCTGGATGTTGGCGCGCCTTCTTCTCGACACGGTCACCAGACGAAACGGGCTCTTGATGTGCGCCAGATAATGCTTCCCGTCTGCGACACCATGTCAGAAACTATCATCGCAAGTCGAGCGCAAATACATGCTGCCAAACCCCGAAAGCGCGGCAACTCGCGGGAGCTTCACGCAACACACCTGCTCCACTCGTTACTCCAGCCAGACTCCATCTGCTCGCGCTCCACGCGGCAGAGTTAACACTACCAAAGATCCTAAACATTCTGGTTCTCCACACGACCTATCGACGTATTCGTTCGATAACATAGTTTTCCCTAGGCTAGACCCATCGTAAAAATACAAATAATATTTACGAAACAGCCAATTATACATCGACATAAGTGCATAAATAGATATATACAAACAGTAAAACAATTACAATATACGAAGACACAGAAATGTTATATATTCAGGTAACAAAAATAAGGAAAACAAATTTATAGTACAATAGATGGAAATAGGAGGATATGCATTTCCGGCGTTACAACTGCATTTTCTTCTCTGAACACTTAGAAGATGCAATAGGTCTATTAAAGAGGTTGCATACGCTACGTTTGTCCGTAATCTTTTGATGTGCTGCTGCGGGTGTGGGGTCCTTACCAGATAGTATTAATAAAGTACACCGAGAAAATTAAGGGAAACGCCGCACTTTTCGACTATCGAAAAGTAGGGGAGAGAATTTTGCGGACATAATAAAGGTTTTCAGGTGGAAATCGTTTAGAAAAAGCGTTTCTTGTTGCTTCTCACGAAGTTTCAATCACCAACTTTTCCCACCTATAGCGAAAATATTTCATACAAGCCGACTCACATAGGGAGGAATGATCATCATAATGAAACAATGGAACTACGGGCTCGCACGGAGAGATATCGGTATTCGTTTTTCCCGCGCGCTGTTCGAGAGTGGGATAATAGAGAAGTATTGCGAAGGTGTTTCTATTAAGCCTCTGTCAGGCTCTTAAGTGTGATTTGCAGAGTATTTATGTAGAGATAGATGTAGATGTATAAGTGACTTGGGGATGAACTAAATAGACAGTAAAGGGAAGTAAGGCGATATGATTGTAATTGCATGAAAAATAAGAAGAAACGAGAAAGAATTGATTGTCGGAAGTACTGACTCAGCACATAGAAAAGTAAGGAGAATCTTCTGTGAAGCGATAAGCAAGGGCGGTAACATTCAGTGTACAACGGTAACTTCACTGTTAAATGGTGATGAGAGAGCGTATAGGTGGGAAGAGTCCACTAAAGGTCTCTCTTACGGAGAGCACTTGTCTGATGGCATGATAGAAGAAATGGGGGATGGTAGATAGATGACCCAGTATTGCAATGAGAATTGAAAGAGCTTTGGAAGTCTTAAGATAAAATAAGGCAGAAGGGGTGGATAAAATTCGATCGGAATTTCTAAAATAATTGGAAGAAGTGACTAAAAGCGACTTTTCACGTTGATATTTAGAATTTATAAGACGGGTGACATATCATCAGACTTCAGTAGAAACATTATCTTCACAATTCCGAAGGTTATAGGAACCGACAAGTCCGGAAAATATCGCAGTCAGCTCAACATCTGATGCGAGTTCATGACAAGAAAGAAAATTGAGGATGTCTTAGATGACGATCAGTTTGATCTTAGGGAAGGTAAAGGCGCCAGAAGGGCAATTCTGACATTGCGGTTGATAATGGAAGCAAGACTGAAGAAAGATCAAGAGATGTTCATAGGTTATGTCGACATGGAAAAAGCGTTCAACTATGTAAAATGGTGCAAGATGGTCACACGTCTGAGAAAAATACGGTTAAGCTATAGGGAAAGACCGGCAATATACAATCTATACAAAACCCCAAGAGGGAACAATAAAAATGGAGACCAAGAAAGAAGTGCTCAGATTTAAAAGGATGTAAGACAGGGATGTAGTCTTTCGCCGCTACTGTTCAGACTATACATCGAAGAAGGAGTAACAGAAATCAAAGATAGATTCAGTCTATACGTCGAAGAAACAGTAACGGAAATAAAAGAGAGATTCAAGAGCGGAATTAAACTTGAAGGTGAAAGAATATCAATGATAAAGTGTGTTAAAGAAAGAGAAGTACCAGATAGGACTGATAGAGGAATCATAGAAGGTCCAAAGACGAGCAGCAAGTTCCGTTTCAGCTTCATTTAGTAAGGCGAAAGCGTCACAGAAATGCTCAGCTATCTACAGCGGCACATGCTGCAAAATAGGCATTCTGCATCACGTCATTGTCTGCTGTTAAAGTTCCGAGAGGGTACATTCCTCTAAGAGTCAGCCAATATACTACTTCGTCCCATGGGTACCTCACGAAAATACCATGCAAATAAAATTAGAGAGAGTCGAACCCACATTATCAGTGGTTCCTGCGAACTACACGCAACTGGAACAGTGAAAGGGGATTGAGGCACTGTAACACCGGTTACCCCCGACATACACTGCAAGGTGGTTTGCGGTGTATAGTGTACATGCAGAAGTTCCTCAGTATACTGTATTGTTTCTTTCATAGGTTCCTTATTAAATCACTTGGCACGTGATATTTCGCAGTCTTTTTCCAGTGAGATTGTTCCATGAAATAATGCCGCTTAGTTTACTCGCGCACTCGTCATTTCATCTGCAAACCACATGAAAAAACGTCTGTAAATGTTTGAAATCAACACTTCCAGTTTTCCTCTGCTTGAGCGATACTCTCTCTCAACCCTCGATGTTTACCATTTCATTTTCAGTTTACATGCAAAATGTTGTTTAGAGAACACTTTTCATTTTCGTTATTCTAACTGCTAAGTGTCTTGTAATTCCATATTTGTTTAGTAAGAGGGTGCGTTGATAACTAATGCCACCGAATTTTTTGTATGAAAACTCTTAAGGGTTTTTAAATGAATCAAACGTTATTAATATTCAGAATCTCTACTTTTCAGACCTACATATTTGCAGCTCTCTGCCTTTAGAGGGCTCGGAACTATAATGTGTAACGTAACTATGTCGGTGTGTGACGAACAGCGTGCTATAATCTATATAATTTCAGGATTTCGTTCACGTATGTGATCGCCCTCTCCTTCAGCATGAACATGCCAGACCACACAAGAGCTCTGTGAGATCTCCAGCAATCCGACGCCTTGGGTTCACTCCCGTTGATTATCTTCCATACGGTTCCTGCTTGGCCCATCGGGTTTTCATCTGTTTCAGAAACGTAAAGAACACCTTCGAGTACTAAACTTTGCCAGTGATGAAGCGGTTTAAGCAGAGGTGAGCTTGTGGCTCCGTCAACAATGTCAAACATTCTACAGTGATGGTATCTCTCGCTGGGAGAAATGTGTTCGTCGCTAGAGTGACTCTATTGAGAAATAAATATGTAGACATGAAGAATAATTATGTGCGATGTTAATGATGTTTGTTTTATTTTAGAACCTTTACAGTTTTCATATACAGAAGTCGGAGGCGTTAATTTTCATCACGCCCTCGCATTCAAAACGGGTTGCTGTGTTGCAAAGTTGAACAACATAGTAATTAGCAATTGTTTAGCATAATTCCTCAATGCAGTGTTTACATTTACGATACCGACTTAATGTTGCCTGTAGTAGCGATCATACTGCTATACAATCATTATACGTATGACATTCATATTTAGAGACGTTTACTAACACTTGGGTCCAAGCATCACTACGTGACTGTTTCAGCGCTATTTGCAAACAGTGACTAAGTTATAACACTGTAATACCTCGATAAAATGAAAGCATTAGTGCAGTAACAAGGTATGTCTACTTTTGGCCGAAAATGTGATTTCAATAAGATTAATAGTTTGAAAATTGTTCTGTCGTATGGTGCAAGATTTAGACCTGTCCAAAGGACCAATTCACAGTAACACAGGGAATGGACTTGTCGATGTCGGTTGTTTGGGGCAGGAACCAGAGATGTCCAGTTTGTCATTGAACCAAACAGCAGTCAAATTATGGCACGTGAAATATATTCAAGAATTTCACTATGGTTGATGTTACACAACATAACTAATATATTGTATTAGTAGTCTCCTTGTTCCACCCAAAAAAGCTTCTTTTCGTCTAACATTAAGAGTGCACATCATGAGAAAGAATAGGACTTTGGGTACTTATTTTTATTTAAATTATTTACACGTCAAGTTCCGTAGGACCAAATTGAGGAGCAAAACTCCAAGGTCATAGAACATGTCAGTAGATGAAATTACAAAACAAAAGTAATAACAGATAAAAATAAAATGTTTATGAAAACGAAAAAAGTCAGTCCATAAGTTTAAGTAAACGCAATCAACAATACAACAAGAATCAGCCTAATTTTTCAAGGAACTCCTCAGCAGAATAGAAGGAGTGACCCATGACGAAACTCTTCAGTTTCGATTTGAAAGCTCGTGGATTGCTGCTAAGATTTTTGAATTCGAGCGGTTACTTATTGAAAACGGATGCAGCAGTATACTGCACACCTTTCTGCATAAGAAGTCAGTTAAGTTAAGAGGACAGTTAAGGAAGTCCGATCCAAATGCAGATTTGACTTCGTCCGAGTATTAACTGAGTGGGAATATGGTAATATTGTTAACAATAAACATATATATATATATATATATATATATATATATATATATAAAGAGGCCAGTGGGCCAGTGTCGAAAGCCCCAAACTGGTGAACAGTCGACAGGAGGTTCGTGACCTTACACCAGTTATTGCCTAAAACGCTCATTTCTGAGCCAAAAATATCGTTTTAGAATGGGAAGACTTACCCTAAAATATAACACCAAACGACATAAGCGAATGAAAATAATAGAATAATTTTCTTGTCGAACTATCACTCACTTCACATACCGTCCAAATAGTAAAAATGACAGCACTAGGTCTTTGAACAAGATCCTGAATGTGGGCTTTCCACGACAGTTTGCTATCTATCTGAACACCTAGAGATTTGAACTGTTCAGTTTCACTAATCAAATGCCCATTCTGTGAAATTAAAGCGTCAGGTTTTGTTGAATTGTTTGTTAGAAACTGAAAAACCTGAGTTTTACTGTGATTTAGCGTTAGTTTATTTTCTACAAGCCATGAACCTAGGTCATGAACTACACTATTTGAAACTAGGTGAATGTTGCACACAACATCCTTTACTACCAAGCCAGTGTCGTCAGCAAACAGAAATATTTTATTGTTGACCTTAATACTAGGGGGCATATCATTTATATAAATAAGGAACAGGAGTGGCGCCAACACTGATCCCTGGCGCACCCCTCACTTGATTATACCCCACTCAGACCCCACATCACAGCTATTCTCAACATTGTGAATAATGACCTTTTGCTGTCTGTTGCTGAAGTAAGAGGTGAACCAATCGTTACGCCTCGTATTCCGTAATGGTACAACTTGAGGAGCAATATTTTGTTATCAACACAATCAAACGTCTTAGTTAAATAAAAAAATATGCCTAGCATTCGAAACCTATTGTGTAACCCATCCAGTACCTCACAGAGAAAAGAGAATATAGAATTTTCAGTTGTTAAAGGACTTCTCAAGCCAAACAGTACATTTGATAACAAATCGTGTGATATAAAATCATCAATTATTCTTACATACACAGCCTTATCAATAACTTTAGCAAACACTGATGGCATAGAAATAGATCTAAAAGTTTCTACATTATCCTTTTCTCCCTTTTCATAAAGCGGCTTTACTGAAAACTTAAATCGTTCAGGAAACTGACCATTCATAAAGGAAATATTACAAATATGGCTAAATGCTGGACTAACATGAGCATCACAGTACTTTAATATTCTGCCAGGCACTCCGTCATATCCATGAGAGTCCTCAGTCTTCAGTGATTTAATTACTGACTCAATCTCCCCCTTGTCTGTATCACAGAGGAGTATTTCAGACATCACTCTCAGAAAGGCATCTGCCAAGAAAGTTACATGATTCCCTATAGAAACTAATTTTTTATTTAATACACCAGCAGTGCTCAGAAAATGATTGTTAAATACTGTACATATATGTGATTTGTCAGTAACAGAAATATTTGTACTACGAACTAACTTTATACTGTCGACCTTGGGCTGCTGACCAGACACTTCCTCCACAACTGAACATACAGTTTTAATTTTTTGCTGTGAATCAGCTATTCTATTTGTATACCACATACTCTTTGCCTTCCTAATAACATTTTTAAGCACCTTGCAATACTGTTTGTAATGGGCTACTGCAGCTTGATGAATACTACTTCTAACATTTTGATGTAATTCCCACTTTGCTCTACATGATATCCTTATCACACTAGTCAGCCACCCAGGCTGCATACTGCTAGTATCCCGTTTTGAAATTTCTAATGGAAAGCAACTCTCAAAGAACATGAGAAATATGTTATCAGCACTATAAACATCCTGCCACTCTTGTTCCTTAACAATGTCTAAAAAACTCTCTATTGCTCTTGGATGAACTTTCTACATAGTTTGTAATTATGTGTGACATTTGTTTGGGTACAAAAACCTTTTAGCGTTAAAATTTGTGCATCATGGTAAAGGACGCCTCTAAATTGTCAAACTATTTAAGTGGTGCTCCGATATGCCAATAATTTCACAGTCAACATCTATAAGCAGTTCACTAACTTTATCTCTAATACCTCTTATATTTTGATGAAATATGCTAATTCCTTCTCTACTTAGAAACATGACATCCTCTGAAGGTGAACCCTTAGTTCGAGGGACTTCCTTTAAGCAGGTGTACCTATCAGCTGCCTTCAGTCTAAAAACAGTGCAGCTCTAAAACCAACTACTACAGGAATTTTTCCATGAGTGATCCCACCACCACCCACTACACTGTCACATATAGGCTTTGTCAGGCTGCCCTTCTCGTACCTATTGAAGTGCAGGTCATGCGTAGTGAAACCCGACCTACTGATAGACACAACTGCCACCACTGAAATGTGACCCATGCCCTCTACCATCAGCGCCCTTTCCAGCCCTATGTGAACGCTCCTAACAGCCGCATTAAGATGAGGCCGATAATGACGCTGAAACAGCTACACGAAATGCACATAAGTGACGCCAGTTTGAATAGCTATCTTTACCAGGTCACCACCTACATCATATTCCCCGTACCTATCAAGACTGTTCACTGCTCCATCCACTATCACTACCTGATCCTTCTCCGTAAAATTTCTACGTAACACCCCTATGCTGTCAGTCACGTAAGCCAACCCTGCACCAGTCTTCACAATGCTCACAATGCTGGTGACCTCATACTCACTCCCCAACACGTCCTGACACTTCCTCCAATGCTGACCCACACCTCTACCATGTGCACTACCTAGCAGCAGAACCTTCTTCTTTCTGTTAGAGTTTACAACTGACCTAGACCTCCTAATTGTTGAGGACTACTGCATGTTCCCTACATCTAGAACTACAAAAGGCTACTCCACTCAGTTCTGACAGCTGGTAAAATCTATTGTATCTACTCAAAGTGTAACTGTCTGAAAGCCTCCTCCTCCTAGTTGCCTTCTTGCTAACTGCCAGTTCACATTCCCCACCACCCTTCACCCTCCTCAAACTATCTACTTCCTCCTTTGTGCGTTTTAACTGCACCTGAAGGGTACAGCTCATACGCTCCTGCTCCTCTATCAACTTATTTTGTAAGTAGGCTGTTTATGTTTTCTTATTGGCAACGTTACGTAGCGCCCTGTATGAAAATCACTGGCTGTGCTGTGTGCAGTCTGTAGCTAGTTTGCATTGTTGTCTGCCATTGTAGTGTTGGGCAGCGGCAGCTGGATATGAACAGCGCGTAGCGTTGCGCAGTTGGAGGTGAGCCGCCAGCAGTGGTGGATGTGGGGAGAGAGATGGCGGAGTTTTGAAATTTGTTATACTGGATATTATGAACTGCTATATATATTATGACTATTAAGGTAAATACATTGTTTGTTCTCTATTAAAATCTTTCATTTGCTAACTATCCCTATCAGTAGTTAGTGACTTCCGTAGTTTGAATCTTTTATTTAGCTGGCAGTAGTGGGGCTTGCTGTATTGCAGTAGTTCGAGTAACGAAGATTTTTGGTGAGGTAAGTGATTTGTGAAAGGTACAGGTTAATGTTAGTCAAGGCCATTCCTTTGTAGGGATTTCTGAAAGTCAGATTGTGTTGCGCTAAAAAAATATTGTGTGTCAGTTTAAGCACAGTCGTGTATAAATGTTCAAAGGGGACGCTTCATATGTCGACCCTTAGCCGAGGATACCTCACTGGAATCTTCTGATTTTTCCTTGTAGTTTGTGTAATTAGTGTAGATTTTGTTTATTGCTAGCGCGTAATTGTAGAGAGAATCTCCTTTGTAGTTGCAGCCTTTCATTGTTGTACTGTAAAACAGTTGTGGCATGCATGTAGATTTGCACCAAGAATTTCGCAGCTGCGCTTGCAATTAACTACATATTATATTATTTTCAGTGCTATGTTAATGTGTTCTCTTATTTTTGCTCTTCAAATTGTGCTTTTCTCTGTTATCGTGTGAAATATTGTGACAATAATGCCATGTGAGAAACGTAACACTAGGCTCCAAAGTAAACTGAGAAATAATAGTGATGACGAGCGTAGCTTACCAGCACCACTGTGTAGTGAATTAACAGACATTCAAAGTAGTAATTTGGTAACTGTGCATAGGGAAATGGAGCGGGCGGCAAATAATGGTGTAGACGGTGAAACAATTAGTGAACAGGGAAGCATTATCGATCGATCGGTCGGCAACAGCTCGGCTCAGGAATCCGAAATGACAGAACACAATATTGCAAATACTATAGACTTAGGTTTTGGGTCCTCACCGTTTTCTCAAATGAGTCAAGACACATTTTCTGCTTGTCAAAATGTGAATGTCGCCGGTGAAAATGCACTGCCAAAAAGCATAGAGAAACAGATTCCAGACACTAATACATTATTATTGCAATTAATGCAACAAATGGAACAAAATCAGAAACAAACACAGCAACAGTTACACACAATGGAACAAAATCAGAGACAAACATAGCAAAAGCTTCAAAAGTTAGACTCACTGGAACAAACTCTCGAACAAACACGTGAAGATTTAACTGCTGAGTTACATAACATTGAATCGAAATGTCAGAAAGTCTGTAATGAGGTAAAAACACAAATTTGTGAGCATCTCCAACCTATTTTTTCGCGTCATGAAAATGCATTACAGAATCATGAAGCAGCCATAAAAGAACTGCAAAGTATTGTTCATGAAAATCATGAGACCTTGCAAGCTAAAATTGACTCAGTTGCATCTACCGATTTGGTTACGCAACTTTCAAAAACTCAAGAAAACTTAAAGGACACAGTAGATAATCTGAAAATTGGTTCAGAAAGACACATGGAGGAAATTAGTTCAGTATCAGAGAAAGTAGTTGAACTTTCGGATCAGCTAAATAATTTATCTACGAAGGTAGATGATAATATGAATGACACAAGACCCGTAGCCTTCACTGACACAGAAGAGTATGAACAAATTAGAAAATTCAAACAAAATCAAAATCAAATCAATACACAGTACAAAAGAGAAATCCGGGAAGTACAAGATCAGCTGACACAGGTAATACAAGAATTATGTATTTCAGAAGACACTCGCGCCCCAATACGGGAAGAGGGACATAGAAATACGGAACAGCCACAAAATAATAACACAGGGCATTTCGGAAGTTATGAAAGAAATTGGCATTGTGCACCGAATTTTGAGATGGAACCGCCGAAGCGACGTAACAATGACCGACATGCGACTCGCCGACATGATGATTTTGACTATAAGCTGTTCATTACTACACGTAAATACAAAACGTTTAAGAATTCTGCCAACGACATTCATCCACAAGCGTGGCTCCATCAATTCTCTCATTGTTTTCCTTCCAACTGGTCATTGGAGCACAGGTTAGAATTTATGTGTGGCTACTTGGAGAATGAACCAGGTGTAAGAATGCGATCGGTCATTCACGATTGTCACAGTGAAGAAGAATTTTATTATGCCTTCCTCTCAGCATATTGGTCTCAAGCTACACAAGACCGAGTAAAACATAGCATCATAATGATGAACCATTTCGAACAATCTGAATTTTCCAGTCTTGTCAAATATTTTGGAGACATGTTGCACAAGAATCAGTACCTGTCAAACCCATACAGCCCCTCAGAACTCATCCGCATTTGCTTAATCAAACTGCCTGAACGTTTAAGAAATATTATTTTGGCAGGGCGTTGCAAAGACGACATTGAAGCTTTTCAGGGACTCTTACAAGAATTAGAAATTGACACAGACAGTCGCCGGATGCGGAAACAGGAAAACAATTACTACAGGTCACATCCGTCACAATTCTGTGACGACAGAAACAATAACTGGACACGACAAGTCTATTCTTAAAATGCAAATCGTGACCAAAACAGACACCACCCATATGACAACCACTGGCAGAGTAATAATAGTTACAGAGAAAGATCGCACTTCCGTAGTAATGAATATGACAGAGACAATCATAGAAACAGACAATTTGGCAACCAGAACTATTATTATCACGGGAGACAGAATAACTTCAGACGCAATGTTCCACTGTGCAGTGGTAATTCAGGAAGAATTTCTCCACCACATGACCGACAAACAAGACACTATGTAAACTACCGACAAAACGACAGACGTGAATTTCATCAGAACTGGCGGGGTTCTAACAGAGCAGAGCCCTCTCGGCAAGGCGAATTTGTAGAAGTTAGGCCTCCTAATCCCAGTAACGACGCGCGCCAACAAAGAAACAGACAATGACTCGCACCGCAGGCTGCCACGTGCGCCGGCTGGCTCAGGGAAAAATAACATGGACGCTAACCTTGAGAAAAATTCCAGTATTCTTTACGGACGAATACCGCATGATGATTGCATTCAAGTTGAAACTCTGCGTACCAGGAAGAGTAAAGGTTTACACCACATTTCACATGTAAAACAATTTCTTGACAGATAATCTGCTTTTTAACTTAGTCTTTGCATTTTTCACTTCACGCTACTTGTACAATACGTCACACTGAGAAACTGTTACCATGCAACAATGTTTGAAGTTAAATATCCAGTCTAGAACCTAGGGAACATATTTAAACAGTAATTACAAATGCATTGTTATTGCGAACAGACAACACAGTGTTATTGTGTGTTTACATTCTTGCTTGTTAGTTGCACGATTACGTAATGACTATAAGGCTCACATACTTAGAACATTTACCAGTACTGCTAATCAGATTTTAATGCAACATTTTGGTTTACTTGAAAATACATTCTGAATTAAAGTACTTTCTGAGAGATACCAGATGACACAATGGTTAGTCTATCTGACAGCTACACGATTTTATCACGACACTACTAATGAGTGACAATTTACATGTTGCTTTTGCGGTGTATCTGTTTTATATCTGCACAGTTTTTCTGAATTCTTCTGTAAAGTAAAACATGTTTTAGTAGTAACTTTTGTGGTATAGCTCCAAGGAGACAGCCTTTTCTGTAGGACAACAATATGTTACAGCACAGTACTTTCATCATCACAACAATAAGCGTAATAACTAAGATATCTATACGCACAGCATTTCACTTTTGTTTATCATGAGGTAAGTACATTGGCTTCTGCAGAACTTAGCTTTCGGAGGACGATAACTACGACACTTCCACAGAGATTATTTTACAGCAAGACGCACATTTAGCGCTACAGGACACGTATTTGAGTGATTAATTTTGTACTTAAAACATTTATTTTTAAAGATTTTTGAATTACAAAGAAAGTTTTCCGTGATGCATTTCATTCCATTGCTGTAATCTGTAACACCTGAGAGTATTATTACAATAATCCTCAGGGGGGTCCACGCTTACTTTGTGTACTATGTGTTCGGCAAGCACAAGGAGCCCTAGCTAATATGGTATTTGCTTATACAACTTTACACATCTCTTACACATAAATTACACAGCTATCTGATCATTTAACTGAGAGATAAACATTTTTTTTACTACATAAGTGACACATGTTAACGCAATTACAGAGTTGGATAACTTCACACTTACGAAATTGTATTTTGTCTGTACTTTGTGAACTGTTCATATTTTTTAGGAACCATTATGATACTATGAGAGCTTTGAATGATGTATTTGGGATGGGATCATGATTTTTAAAGTACGTTTGAAGCAGATGACACTTTTGACATGAGCAGAGAATTTTTTTAGGTTTTGAAATTATTGGAGGAAGCTGCGACGATTTTGAGATTTGACTGAGGTGTTATGTTGTTATTTTTACGACGACGATGTGTATTATGCTGTTGAGGTATGTTTATGATCAATAAGCCGATGTTATATGAGGAATTTGATTATGCTACATATTTATTCAGATGAAATATTGAAGAAGTGTCTACAAATATGTATACGTGTTATAAAGCAAGGAATAATGAGTAGTGGTTAGGGACTCTGGTTTGTGAAAAAGGTTGTTGGAAACCAAGAATCGTACTTTAAGAGTCATGAAATGTGTGTAAATGCATGAATGTATCACAATGCCAGCGAAAATTATTTTGGACACTGCTATATTCATAAGATTTTGTTTCTACACATTTGCAATGCAAATTCTTGACCTGTGAAATATTTTTATATGAGACTGTCACTGTAGCGGAAACTGCTGTCGTAAATATTTCCATAAGAAAGTTAACGGACCACCTGCATGTAATGTGTCGTGGGCACCCAGCTGTGCCAGCCGCCTTGAGAAAAAGCCATTAGGGTGTGCATTTCAGAGGCACAGGTAGAAAAAAAAAAGAAAGGGGAGCTATTGACATTTCCTTGTTGAAAGCATACTGTGGAGCTCTTAATTTATGATATTTACTAAAATGCCTAATGAAACGATGAGAAACATTTCACGGCTATTGTCTTGCTAGTTGAGAAAAATGCCATATGGCTTGCTTTATGTATTTATTTACTCGTTTTGTTTAATATCATGTTTCTAGCTGCAGCAGCATTGGTTAAAATAAAATTTAATAGATGTACTAATATAAATATTTTATGCCTACAGATCCAGTAAATAATTTTATGATCTATTCAAAAAAACGAAGGAGCATAAAAAGACGTTTCCCTTCACAGGAATTGCATACGGAATTTTTTTTTCAACTACTTGGTAATTTCTTTTGTAGAATAAATTGTGATGCATCACTCTAGTGTTAAGATGTGACATAGGTATTAAACATGGCCATTTTTACTGTAATATTTTTTATGTTTGAGCTATGTCATGTTTAGGTACTAATTTTCACTTTGTATTACTCTGTTAAGCTAGTTTTACTACTGATTTATTTTTCTTGTTGCTGTACATTGGCTCATATTAGTTGTAATGTTGCATTTTCTCTGTTAATTTAGATTTACTGCTGCTGCCAATTTGCATTTTTTTGTCATTGCTGTTTGCGTTAATTGTTTTGTGCTGCTGCATTGCCTCGTCCCTTACTTTAGCATCTGAGCTCAGTAGATTTAAGTTAGCTTAAGAGGGGGTAGACTATAAGAGAATGAGTTGCGATTAATTGGATGAAATGCATTGAGAAGTTATACACAAAAAGTACAGAAGGCAGGTACAGGTAGGATTTTCTTGGAAATAAATGATGAGGTAAGATAATGAAAAATAAATAATGACGTAAGACAAATGTGAATATATAAATACAGAAAGCATGCTTGGATAGGATTTTTTGGTGGAAACATATGTTGAAATAAGACGAAAAATCTATGGAATGATGTTTTGGGTTGGACCGCAGTACCAAATGTTACACTGAAAACGAACCCTGTCCTTTCCTTTTGTGTTATCCCACTATGTGTTTGTGTACCCTTGTGTATTTGTTTTCTTCCTGTCTCTGTGTAGTTTCATAGAATTTTTTCCTCTTCTAATACTAAGCTACATTCACTATGATGAGGAATACTGTTATCCTCAAATATAATTGGCATTAATAATATGTTATTTACCTTGTAAAGATACTTAGACATAATTTATTCTGTTTTGTTTTAATGCTCATGTGTGAAGTTGATGTTTCAAAAGTTATTCTGATCTTTTATGTATGTACTCATATCATAATTCCTGTAACCCTGATGTATATGTTATTTCGATTCTTTTGTAAAGCCTGTACTACAAATGTTATCTGTATTGTTATGTTCTTTAATGATGTATTTTATACCTTTCGTATTTGTATTCTCATGTTATAATATTGTAATTGACACCAGTTCATCATATTAGTAACTTGTACGTTCCATTTCACTGCACACGTTTCTGTTGGTCATAGTATATGGACTATACGTGAGAAGTAGGGACTGTTAGTGTTTGCACGTGTGTTAATAATTCAGCAAGGGACTAGATAACAGCATTGCTGGTTCTAAGGACAATTCCAAAAAGTTTGTGAGTGCACAAGTGGTGATTATGGACTTGCTATATTAGGTGCAAGACTCTTCGATGGTGAATGTGCACCTGCACAGTCGCAACAGATGGCTGCTGGCTGTCTCTACAAGGACTACAGTTGGTCTACACCTTTGCTGACTCACCAATACCATTATTTCTACAAGGACTACAGTGGGTCTACATCTTTGGTGACTCACCAATACCATTATTTCTACAAGGACTGCAGTGGGTCTGCATCTCTGATGACCCACCAATACCATACTCTCTACCAGGACTACAGTGGGTTTGCTCTGTGATGACCTACCTACCAATCTTCTTCAAAACGTCGAATGACTCTGCTGTGGGTTTGATCTGCTGTGGCCCATTACCTGTCTGCATGTCAAGAGTCAGCACAGTCTTTCCGTTGGAAGGACAACACTACTTCTTCAAGACTGCATGGAAATCCACTACTTCTGTGTGCAATTTCTTTTACTAATGAGACCTTGTGAAAAAAAACTGTAATTACTATTATGATGAATAATCAGGACTATCTTTATGGACTGTGAGAAAATTTTAGCTTTTGACCAACATTGGATCAATAAGTGTGTGCATTTGAATTCTTTGTTATTGTAATTACGATTATGAAAAATTTTAACAAATATGTATTGCCCAGTGCCCAAAACAATTTGTAAAATTTTTTGTGGGGAGCATGGGGCTATGTAAGTAGGCTGTTTATGTTTTCTTATTGGCAGCGTTACGTAGCGCTCTGTATGAAAATCACTGGCTGTGCTGTGTGCAGTCTGTAGCTAGTTTGCATTGTTGTCTGCCATTGTAGTGTTGGGCAGCGGCAGCTGGATGTGAACGGCGCGTAGCGTTGAGCAGTTGGAGGTGAGCCGCCAGCAGTGGTGGATGTGGGGAGAGAGATGGCGGAGTTTTGAAATTTGTTATACTGGATATTATGAACTGCTATATATATTATGACTATTAAGGTAAATACATTGTTTGTTCTCTATTAAAATCTTTCATTTGCTAACTATCCCTATCAGTAGTTAGTGACTTCCGTAGTTTGAATCTTTTATTTAGCTGGCAGTAGTGGCGCTCGCTGTATTGCAGTAGTTCGAGTAACGAAGACTTTTGGTGAGGTAAGTGATTTGTGAAAGGTACAGGTTAATGTTAGTCAAGGCCATTCCTTTGTAGGGATTTCTGAAAGTCAGATTGCGTTGCGCTAAAAAAATATTGTGTGTCAGTTTAAGCACAGTCATGTATAAATGTTCAAAGGGGACGTTTCAATTTCTACCCCAGATTCTGGATTCCCAGGAAAGGATCAATGCCCACTGGCTTCCCCACTGCATTCCCCCAATGTAAATACTTTGAACAAATCCCACACCATAACCCACTACTCTCAAATCTACGACAGAGCACATGCTTCTCACTCACGGTAAAATTTTACAGTTACTGAAAAAAAACTATACATCTATGTTACCTTAAGTTCAACTACACCAGTAGAACTACTTATAGAACTAACAATAGGCCTCTCGAAATTCTCTGTATACTAAGAAAGCAGCTACTTGTATTAATACTACTACAACACAGCTAATACCGATACCAACTTAACTTCACAAAACTATTACCTAAAACCAAAAATTCAAGAGGCCACTGAACCACTCAACGAAGTTAAAACAGTGAATGAAGATTTTAATGCAATATTTCGGTAGAAAAAATAAGAAAAGTCAGATGAAAGCTAAAGCACGAAATTTACTAAATGGCTTCATTGCACAGAAAACTCCACAGCGAGCTAATGTTTCCAAAAGTTTATTAAATCGTTATTTCACCACAAACACCACGAAACACCTCTGAAAACTATTAAATTTAATAACCGTATAACAGTGCACAAATAACTCTGTCAGTACTTAGCTTAATAACCGCTACAGCTGCAGCTGCGCGCCGCAAAATGTAAACACACTACTGAGACGTAAGGCTTGGACGAATGACGTAAGCCCACTCACAAATAACAGACCACTCGAGTCAATAGCACAAGAAGAAAGGCTGAGATTAATGAAAATCCATTTCACAGCAAATATTAACACAAATACACTTTAAAATAACCAACTGAAGACTAAACTTTATAAAATATTGACAAGCCATTTCAACAGCAGTCCAGTACATGTGGCGTCACACCAAAGACGTTCGGTGCGTATTTTTCAACTCTTTACTCTAATAAGTACAAGCATTAGTTTACTGTAATGCATCACTGTCAAAACTTATCTATCAATTGACATTTTCTGAGGAAATTCATTGTAGAGTAACTCTGCCACTTAAACATGGGAAGCATAAAGGTGTTGTGAAGCTTACCAAGAAGTATATGCCAGCTCCATACACGGAATTTCATTATAATTTTTTCTATGATAGAAGTTTTGCGATTATATAGTTCATCAGAAGAAATACTTCTTATTAACTTCCACAGGTATGACAGTTACTAGGGTATAATTGTTTGCGAGTCGAAGGCTCCTCATCATACTCTGTAACCCCGTAAATTGCTTATAGTTATTGTTTCTCTAATTGCTTGTTTACTTTTTGACTAAATATTCAAAAATAAAGTTGTTTGGTGCAAGAGCAACACACGCCTAACATTTTTTTTAAATTAAAAATGTCATAGTATATCTTTGTTCGGTTGTATAAAAGGTTAGCGATGTGTTGGTGGCTTAAAAAAAGGTTGGGGAAAGACAAGGCTGATTAGTAATGTTTCCTAATTTCTCGACAGTTCTGTGCGTTTTACTCGAAAGTGTGTAAACTTGTCTTATGTGGTTATTGCACCAATGCCTTCAAATACAGAATTTGCAGCCAACGGCATTTTATGTTAACCATAACAAGGTAGCAGCACATTAGACTTACATTATTATGGGCAAAAATAATTGTAAATATGATATAATGTGATAAATTGAAAGTCACAAAACAAATTCTTGTGAGACGTTGCACTAAAATGATAGACTGTTGGAACATATTGACCACAACGTAATATAAGTAACAATTGAGATTTAGAGGAAAACTTTAATGGTCTGAAAATGTTTTCAACACAAATTTTTTCATGCAACTCTGGGGGAAGTCTTTAGTGTTATTCGTGTCTTGTGATATGGATAAAAAAAATTTTTCGTATGGTCTTGAGCGACAAAACTCTTTGTTAGATTCGCCACTGACATAAAACAACGTAAAAATGTATATTTATCGGCAACGATGGAGTTCGTTGGCCGAACAGATATAGAGAGTCACGTCGTCATTTTGAGTTAGAATGGGAAAAAAAAGAGACCGTTCTGGACGTGGTATCTGGCAATCAGGAAAAAAGGTTTCAAGGTTTCCATGAGCTGAAAGATAATTACGTTGTGAATCGTTATTTGAGAAGTAATTAAACCGCCCTCTGACACAATTGTGTAGCAGAGCACCTGCGTATTGTTAGCCGAATAACAACTTGTAATAGTCTTTTATCTCAGCCCTTTGTTTGAAATCGTTTTGAGCGACCAGAAGCTTCTGTGAAACAGGACGCTGTAGCTTGTCGAGGCAAGCAGAAAGAAAGTAATTTTGAGCCATTCAACAGAGGAGAGTAATTAACTTTTGAAGAGGAACCTGCAGCTAGCGGTGAAACTTTTAGCTCATTATCGAGTGATCCATAATTTAGATACGTTCAGAGTACTTCACCTATAGTTCACAGGCTATTTAAGGAAATTAGATTTCCCTTGAGGGTACAACAGTTATTGGGATACAGGTGTATGAATTTTGACGTTAACTGTATAATTGTCTCTCTTTATTCCCCGTATTATATGACTCTGGCGGACATTACTACTACTTTCTACTGTACGTTGATAATTACCAAGTTATATTTGTTTTTTACCGAGCAGTGGTGGGAACTACCGCATTGCTGACACCCAGTGTGTATCCACACGACATATGGGACGTAGTTAAAAAAAGTATCGTAATGTTCTGTCCACTGGCATATTACTCATTCTTTCGGATCTCCAGGAGATAACTGCCGAGGGGGGTGTAACCATAACAAAATAACCAACGAAAGGTTAACGTTCTACGAGAGAAGCGTAGAATGTCGCAGGTCTGGTAGGGAAGGTAAAATATCTGGCAAACTCTTGATATAGTGAGGGTTAGCGAAATGAAACAGGAAGAAGACAAGGATACCGTGGTAGAAGAATATAGGATACGATCAGCAGCAAAATAAAATGGTCGTGCGAGGGTGATATTTTCCATGAATAAGACAGAAGGAAACAGATTGAGTTACTCTGAACAGTTCAGTATGAAGATTATTTTTGTCAGAATCGACAGCAAAAACGGTGCCAATAACAACAGTTCATATATTTATGCCTAAGTTAAAAGAAGTAGATGAGATGGAAAAAGTATATGAATATACTAACGTGTAATTCAGCATGTGAAGGGAAATGAAAGCCTAACAGTCAAGAATGAGAAGAACGAAGTAGTAGAGGGAGGAATAAAAAGTTCTGGAGAATATGAGGTCGATGGCAGCAACGAGACAGGAGAAAACTAATTGACTTTAGCAGCAAAATTCAGCCGGTAAAAGGTGACCATGAGAAAAAGATTGAACGACCGATGAAAGGATAACGTTCTACGAGTCGGGGAGCGGAATGTCAGAAACTTGAACGTGGTAGGGAAACTAGAAAACCTGAAAAGGGAAATGCAAAGGCTCAATCTAGATACAATAGGGGCCAGTGAAGTGAAGTGGAAAGAAAACAAGGATTTCTGGTCATATGAGTATAGAATAATATCAACTGCAGCGGAAAATAGTATAATGGGAGTAGGATTCTTCATGAATAGGAAGGTAGGGCACAGAGTGTGTTAATTTGAATATTTCAGTAATAGGGTAGTTCTTATTAGAAACGACAGCAAACCAACACCGACAACGATACTACACGTATACATGCCGACGTCGCAAGCTGAAGATGAAGAGATGAGGAAGTATATGACGATAACGAAAGGGTAATACAGTACGTAAAGGGAGATGAAAATCTAATAGTCATGGGGGACTGCAATGCAGTTGTGGGTTAAGGTTACAGGAGAATATGGGCTTGGGACTAGGAGTCAGAGAGCAGAGAGACTAATTGAGTTCTATAATAAATTTGCCGGACGCGATGGTCTAGCGGTTCTAGGCGCTCAGTCAGAAACCGCGCGACTGCTATGGTCGCAGGTTCGAATCCTGCCTCGGGCATGGATGTGTGTGATGTCCTTAGGTTAGTTAGGTTTAAGTAGTTCTAAGTTCTAGGGGACTTATGACCACAGATGTTGAGTCCCATAGTGCTCAGAGCCATTTGAACCATTTTTTTCTATAATAAATTTCAGCTATTAATAGCGAATACTTTGTTTAAGAATCACATGAGGTGGAGATACACTTGGAAAAGGCAAGATGATACGGGAAGATTTCAGTTAGATTATAGCATGATCAAACAGAGATTCCGAGATCAGATACTGAATTGTAAGGTGTACCCAGGAGCAGATATAGACTCAGATCACAATACAGCAGTGATGAAGAGCAGGCTGAAGTTTAAGACATTAGTCAGGAAGAATCAATATGCAAAGAAATTACAATTATATATTAATACTTTCAGCTGCTGACGGACGTTGATATATATCAACGGGGACAGGTGAAAATGTGTGCCCTGACCGGGACTTGAACCCACGATCTCCTGCTTACATGGTAGACGCTCCATCCATCTTTTTTTTTTAATTTTTTTTTTAAATCTCATTTTGTTCGTGTTTGTTCGTTGCATCTGCTAGGGGCGGACGTCGTAATACATCCATTTAAGTTCGTTGTTGATCGATTAACTCAGTTTTTTTATTACAGAGGGCAGCTAACCCTCCGACCGAACACGCTGAGCTACCGTGCCGGCTGTCCATCTGAGCCACCGAGGGCACATAGGATACTGCGACTGCAGGGACTATCTCGCGCACACCTCCCGCGAGACCCACATTCTCACCTTATATGTCCACACACCGCATTCGTAGTGTCCCTACCCAACACACTCATTACTCGTGGAAGACATTCTTACCAAGTCCCTTAAGAGTTCGGGTAATATGTGTGCTTCCGCACAGTAGAGGAAGGTCATGGCCGGTATTTCCAGAACTATATACTTATATTGATATGGTCTCTGTTATTTCGGACAATACGCAAAGAAGTGGGATACGAAAGTACTAAGGAACGACGAGATACAGTAGAAGTTCTCTAAGGCTATAGATATAGCAATAAAGAACAGTTCAGTGGACAGTACAATTGAAGAGGAATGGACATCTCTAAAATAGGCAGTCACAGAAGTCGTAAAGAAAAATACATATACAAACAACGTAACTGCGAAGAAACCATAAGTAACACAAGAAATACTTCTGTTGATCGACAAAAGAATGAAGTACAATAATGGTCAGGGAAATTCAGGAATACAGAAATACAAGTCGTTGAGAAACGAAATAAATAGGAAGTGCAGAAAGCTAAGACGGAATAGTTTCATAAAAATGTGAAAACAATAGAAAAAGAAATGATTGTCGGAAGGACCGACTCAGTACACACATAAGTCAAAACATCCGTCGGTGAAATTAAAAGCAAGGGTGGTAACATTAAGAGTGCAACGGGAACTCCCCTGTGAAATGCAGAGGAGAGAATATATAGGTGGAAAGAGTACAGTGAAGGCCTCTCTGGCCGGCCGGTGTGGCCGAGCGGTTCTAGGCGCGTCAGTCTGGAACCGCGTGACCGCTACGGTCGCAGGTTCGAATCCTGCCTCGGGCATGGATGTGTGTGATGTCCTTAGGTTTAAGTAGTTCTAAGTTCTAGGGGACTAATGACCTCAGATGTTAAGTCCCATAGTGCTCAGAGCCATTTGAACCATCTGAACCAAGGCCTCTATGAGGGGAAAATTTGTCAGATGTAATAGATGAAGGGACAGGAGTCGATTTAGAAGAGATAGGGGATCCAGTAATAGAATCAGAATTTAAGACAGCTTTGGAGGACTTAATCAGATAATGCAGAAGCAATAGATAACACTCCATCCGAATTTTTAAAATCATTGGGGGAAGAGCCGGCAAATCGACTAAGCATCTTGTGTTTAGAATGTAAGAGTCTGGCGACAAACCATCTGACTTTCGTAAAAATATCATCCACACAATTCCGAAGTCTGCAAGAGCTAACAAGTGCCAGAATTATCGCACAGTCAGTTAAACAGCCCATGCATCCAAGCTGCTGACAAGAATAATATACAGAAGAATGGAAAAGAAAATTGAGGGTGTGTTAGATGACGATCAGTTTGACTTTAGGTTCAAATGGTTCAAATGGCTCTGAGCACTACGGGACTTAACTTCTAAGGTCATCAGTACCCTAGAACTTAGAACCACTTAAACCTAACTAACCTAAGGACATCACAAACATCCATGCCCGAGGCAGGATTCGAACTTGCGACCGTAGCGGTCACGCGGTTCCAGTCTGTAGCGCCTTTAATCGCTTGGCCACAGCGGCCGGCTGACTTTAGGAAGGGTAACGGCACCAGAGAGGTAATTCTGACGTTGTGGTTGGTAATGGAAGCAACTATAAAGATAAAATCAAGACAGTTCATAGGATTTGTTGACCTGGAAACAGCGTTCGACAATGTAAAATGGTGCAATATTTTCGAAATTCTGAGAAAAGTAGGGGTAAGCTATAGGGAAAGACAGGTAATATACAATATGTGCAAGGAAAAAGACGGAAAAATGAAAGTGAATGACAAACTACGAAGTGCTCGGATTAAAAATGATGAATGACAGGTATGTAGTGTTTTCCCCACTGCTCAGTCTGTATAACGAAGATTCAATGATGGAAATAAAATGAAAGTTCAGGAGTGGAATTAAAATTCAGGGTGAAAGGATATCAGTGATACGATCCGCTGATGACATTGCTATCCTGAGTGAAAGTGAAGAAGAATTACATGATCTGCTGAATAGAATGAACAGTCTAATAAGTACAGAAAACGCATTAAGAATAAGTCGAAAGAAAGACAAAAATAATGAGAAGCAGCAGAAATGAGAACAGCGAGAAACTTAATATCAGGATTGATGGTCAGGAAGTAGTTGAAGTTGACGAATGCTAGTACCTAGGCAGCAAAATTACCAATGACGGACGGATCGAGGAGTACATCAAAAGCAGACTAGCATTGACAGAAAGGGCATTTCTGGCCAAGAGAAGTCTACTAGTATCAAACATAGACCTTAATTTGAGGAAGAAATTTCTGAGAATGTAGGTTTGGAGCACAGCGTTGTATGGCAGTGAAACATGGACTGTGGGAAAACCGGAACAGAAGAGAATCGAAGTGTGGTGCTACAGACGAATTTTGAAAATTACGTTCACTGGTAAGGTAAGGAATGAGGAGAGGAAAGGAATATGTGGAAAACACTGTCAAGAAGTTGGAATAGGATGGTAGAATATCTGTTAAGACTTCCATGATACTAGAGGGAGCTGTAGAGTGCAAAACCTGTAGAGGGAGGCAGAGATTGGCATACACCCAGCAAACAATTTAGGACGAAAGTTACAAGAGCTGTTCCAGGATAATGTGGTTGGCACAGGAGAGGATTCGTGGCGGACTACATCGCAGCAGTTAGAAGACTGATGCATCAAAAAAGGAAGTTTCCAGCTGGGTTACATTACGGTCAGACAGACATTCCGAAGTGAGGTATTATGTTGTACAGTACACACAGCAGACATATTTCCGAATCAAAATTTAATAGCGATCAAGAGTAGAGTTTCAGAGAATGGTCCATAAGGATCGGTGCAGAAGGAAGTGGGATACTGAAGATCTGAGGACTAATGAGGTGCATTTAAAGTTTTCTAATTCTGTAGATACTGCGATAATGAATGGCTTAGACGGCAGTTCAATTGACGGTTATCCCTAAACGCTGAATATTTTCAGTGAACTATACTGAAGTCATACTAGTCATATATTCAGAGTGTTTAAGAGATGTAGGAGATTTTCAGCCTTGCGGAACAGGAGAAGTACTTCAATTGATCGACGCAGGAAGGAAGTACAAAAATGTTCGTAGGAGGAAATGAATAAAATAATAGGAGACAATTCGGAATGAAATAAACAGGAAGTGCAGGAAAGCCAGGGTGAAATGGCTGCAGGAAAAAGGTAAAGAAATCTAAAAGAACATATCGCCAGGACGATTGATCCAACTTGTGATATTATTCCTGTTGTGTTCTTCAGTCCGAAGACTGGTTTGATGCAGTTCTGCATGCTGCTCTATTCTGCGGAATGTTCTCAATCTCTGAATAACTACTGCAGCCTATAACGATTTTAACCTGGAAAGAATATTTGTCTCATGGCCTCCCCCTACAATCCCCCCTCCTTCCCCCATTTGCCAAAAGTACTGAAGTGATGATTTATTAATGTCTCAGAATGTGTCCTATGATAATCCTTCCTTTTTGTCAGTTTAAGCCATAGATTTCTTTTCTCCCCATTTCTATTCAGCACTTCCTCATTAGTATGCAATCTACACACCTAATCCTCAACATTATTTTGTAAAATCTCATTTCAAAGGCTTCTAATCTCTTCTTGCGCTTATCATTCGCGTTTCACTTCCATATGAGGCTATACTCCAGACAAATACCTACAGAAAAGACTTCCTAGCATTTAAATTTACGTTCGTTGTGTACAAAGTTCTCTCCTTAAGATACGCTTTTCTTTTCATTGTTAATTCATGTTCTCTCTACTCCTGTGTTCATCAGTTATTCTGCTCCCCAAATTGCAAAACACATCCACTACTTAAGTTTCTCATTTCCTAATCTAATTCCCTCAGCATCACCTGATTTAATTCGACTACATTCCTTTTATCCCCTTTTTGCTTATGTTGATGTTAATCTTCTATCCTCCTTTCAGGATACAGTCCATTCTGTTCAACTGCTCTTCCAGGTACATTACGTTCTCTGACAGAATTACAGTGTCATCGACCAACCTCTTAATCTCTCCCTGAGCTTTAATTCCTTCTTCAGTTGTTCTTTGATTTCCCTTACTGCTTCGCCACTTGGAGTTGCCGTGTGGTTTGAGGCACCCTCTGACGGACTGCGCGGCCCCTTTCGCCGGAGGTTGGAGTCCTCCCTCGAGCGTGTGTGTGTGTTGTTCTTAGCATAAGTTAGTTTAAGTAGTGTGTAAGTCTAGGGACCGATGACCCTGGCAGTTTGGTCCCTTAGGAATTCACACACACTTCATTTCCTTACTGCTTGCTCAATTGTACGGACAAAATAACATGGGAGACCTTATCACTCTCCCTACTCAACTGGTTTCCTTTCGTTTGTACAGTAAAATAAAAACAATATTTGCTGAAATTAAAAGGCAGCGCGTCACTATTAAATGAACAATGGGAATGGCACTGTTAAATATAGAGTTGAGAGCAGGTAGGTGGAAGGAGTGCTTTGAAGATCTCTGTGAGGGTGAGAAAATGTCTGATGACGTGATAGAAGATAAAATGGTAGTCGATATGAAATATAGGTGACATTTCAATCAGAGTTTAACAGGGATTTGTAAATCTAAAATTCAAATAAGGCAGAAGGGATACATAAGATCCATTCAGATTGTATAAAATCGTTAAGCGAAGTGGAAACCAAAGGACTATTCAACTCGGCATGTAGAATTATTGGAGATGTACCATCCAGTTTGGGGGAAATTGTCATCCAAACAATTTAGGAGATGTAAGTGCCAGAACTGTCACATAATAAGCTTAACAGCTTATGCATCCAAGTTACTGACAGAATAACATACAAAAGAATATAAAAGAATTTGAAGGATCTGTAAGATGGCAATCGGTTTAGCTTTAGGAATTGTAAGGGCTGCAGAGAGGCAGCTCAGACGTTGCACTTGATAGTGAAAGTGTCGAAAATTTGTTGAACTACAAAAAGAGTTCTTCAGTGTAAAACGATGCTAGCTGTTCGAAAAACTCAGAAAAATAGATGTAAGATATAGGGAAATTTAGTTAATATATAACACGTATAAGAACCTAGAAGAAAGTACCTTAATATTATTAAAAAGCGCCCCTACAAAAAAGATGCTAAGACCGAGATGAAGCCTTTGTCTCCTACTTCTAATGTCTACATCGATAATGCAGCGACGGAAATAAACAAAAGTTTCAGTATTGGGTTTAACATTCAGAGTGAAAGGATAACCTTATGATTCGCTCATGACATTGCTATCATGGTGATGGCGAGGAAGAATACTAGATATGTTGAATGGAATGAAGAATCTACTGAGTATAGACTATGGAATGAGAGTAAACCGAAGGAAGAAGGAAGTATCGACGATTAGCAGCAATGAGGTTACTGACTAAATTACCATTCAAATTGGGAGCCACAATTTTGACGAAATTAAGAAAATATACTGCCTTGGGAGCAAAATAACCTGTGACAGACGATACAAGAAGGACATAGAAAACAGGCTAGTACAGGCAAAGAGGGCATTCCTGACCAAAAGAAGCCTACTGGCATTAAATGTAGATCTTAATTTGCGGAAGAAATTATTGAGAATTTACGTTTGGAGCACAGCTTTCTCTGGTAGTGAATCATAGGCCGCGGGAAAATCGGAATCGAAGAGTTTGAGATGTAGTGTAAAAGAAGAAAGTTGAAAAGTAGGTGGGCTGTTAGTGTGAGGAATGAGGAGGCAGGACACACACGTGCAGAAAAAAATGACGAAATATGGGACAAGATGATGACCCATGTGCTACAACTGCAGGGAGTACTTTAGATAGTACTGGACGCAACAGCAGAGCGTAAAATCTGTAGGGGAAGGCAAAGATTGGAATGCATCCAACAAATACTTCAGGACGTAGGTTGTAAGTGCTACCCTGGGCTGAAGACGATGATAAAGGAGAGAAGTTGGCGGATGGTCGCATCAAACCTATCTGAAGACATCTTGGGGAAAAACAATAAAAACGTTGCTGTACCGCCGATCTCTTTAAATCTCCCGAACATATATACTGAATAATATTCAGTGAGTACTATTTCACCGCTTTGTTCCCTTTTTGAATGAATTAATGACCTTTATCATAGAGTAAATGGACTGAACCCTGCTGATGATGAAATCTACGAATATTCAGTGGCATAAGTAATATCGGTGCAAACACTTCGAACGAAATGGAATTTTGCAGTGGGACTGTGAGAAGTTCTTCTGGAACAATTCAAATACTTGTACTAGGTTATATGCAAGATCTCCGCTGAGATAAATCGAAAAATTAGTATGCTATCCAGAAATAAAAAAAAATTAAATGTCGTTTTACTATGGCCTCCCGTCGGGTAGACCGCTCGCCGGGTGCAAGTCGTTCGATTTGACGCCACTTCGGCGACTTGCGCCTCAATGGGGATGAAATGATTATAATTAGGACAACAATACACCCAGTTCCTGAACGTAGGAAGTCTCTGATCCCGCCGGGAATCGAACCCGGGCCCTTAGGATTGACATCCTGTCGCGCTGACCAGTCAGCTACCGTGGGCGGACATCCAGAAAGAAGGCTACATTTATTATATCGATGCTCATAAACGAACCAATACAGGGTCCTCCAAACCGATACATTACCAAGGGTCCATATGTTCAGTCATCTTAATTATTAGAGTTACTGAAGTAATATCCCACTTAACCACATATCAGTGGGCTAACTTATCAGCTTTTACAGACAAAAATGAGTAAGGTAGATCCCATACTACAAAATTTCGTCCTCAATTTCAAGCACGTTATTCATATTCTTCTTCCAGATTAGTTAGGCAAGTAGTCGTTACTGCCCCTCGAAGATGATCTCCTCTGTGGCTGAAGAGAAGTAGTACAGACTGACCAATTAGGAGACTTCAGTATTTCTAATAAGCCTTCTCGCTGTCTTTACTTCGCTGTCGGGGTGAAACCCAGATTGCTCTGTCCACGGTTTGCTATGGTTGGCAGCGTTCCAACGTATGACCTAAGTTGGCAATGCTTCCACCGTCTGCTATTTACGAGATCGTGGCCAAAAAGAGTGTTTGTATGTGGGCCTCCGAGGAGGAAGCGAGGAGTAACGGTACGAAAGTGGAAGAGGAAGCAGACATTTGTGAAGATCTTCCTCGTAAACTGACGTCCGCAGCTGGTCTGGCGTGTGCCCGTAAATTTACACTCTGAAAGATTGTATATCGAACGTCTGTATCGTGCTGGGTCTGCGCATTTGTGGTGCGCGTAACGAGCCTGGGCTGCGCTTTCTCTTCGTGCTAAAAGGTCATATTTGATCAGTTTCGCCTTGGACGACAATGAGCTGTATTAGGTCCATCAACAGACTGTTTTTCCATATTAAAGCATATAGTGGATTTCTTTGGGCACTGACATTTCTGCTTGCTATTTTCTGAGTCCGAGTTGTTCTCCGTCATTAACTAGTATGTGTGCTGATACCCGCCAGGTAGCCGAGAGCACTAACGCGCTGCTTCCTGGACTCGGGTTGGCGCGCCAGCCCCGGATCGACCCGTCTACATCTACATCTACATTTATACTCCGCAAGCCACCCAACGGTGTGTGGCGGAGGGCACTTTACGTGCCACTGTCATTACCTCCCTTTCCTGTTCCAGTCGCGTATGGTTCGCGGGAAGAACGACTGTCTGAAAGCCTCTGTGCGCGCTCTAATCTCTCTAATTTTACATTCGTGATCTCCTCGGGAGGTATAAGTAGCGGGAAGCAATATATTCGATACCTCATCCAAAAACGCACCCTCTCGAAACCTGGCGAGCAAGCTACACCGCGATGCAGAGCGCCTCTCTTGCAGAGTCTGCCACTTGAGTTTGTTAAACATCTCCGTAACGCTATCACGGTTACCAAATAACCCTGTGACGAAACGCGCCGCTCTTCTTTGGATCTTCTCTATCTCCTCCGTCAACCCGATCTGGTACGGATCCCACACTGATGAGCAATACTCAAGTATAGGTCGAACGAGTGTTTTGTAAGCCACCTCCTTTGTTGATGGACTACATTTTCTAAGGACCCTCCCAATGAATCTCAACCTGGTACCCGCCTTACCAACAATTAATTTTATATGATCATTCCACTTCAAATCGTTCCGCACGCATACTCCCAGATATTTTACAGAAGTAACTGCTACCAGTGTTTGTTCCGCTATCATGTAATCATACAATAAAGGATCCTTCTTTCTATGTATTCGCAATACATTACATTTGTCTATGTTAAGGGTCAGTTGCCACTCCCTGTACCAAGTGCCTATCCGCTGCAGATCTTCCTGCATTTCGCTACAATTTTCTAATGCTGCAACTTCTCTGTATACTACAGCATCATCCGCGAAAAGCCGCATGGAACTTCCGACACTATCTACTAGGTCATTTATATATATTGTGAAAAGCAATGGTCCCATAACACTCCCCTGTGGCACGCCAGAGGTTACTTTAACGTCTGTAGACGTCTCTCCGTTGATAACAACACTTTTGTGTTCTGTTTGCTAAAAACTCTTCAATCCAGCCACACAGCTGGTCTGATATTCCGTAGGCTCTTACTTTGTTTATCAGGCGACAGTGCGGAACTGTATCGAACGCCTTCCGGAAGTCAAGAAAAATAGCATCTACCTGGGAGCCTGTATCTAATATTTTCTGGGTCTCATGAACAAATAGAGCGAGTTGGGTCTCACACGATCGCTGTTTCCGGAATCCATGTTGATCCCTACATAGTAGATTCTGAGTTTCCAAAAACGACATGATACTCGAGCAAAAAACATGTTCCGGCGGATTAACGACGAGTGGCGATGTGGCGGCCAGCCTGGATGTGGTTTTTAGGCGGTTTTCCTCATCCCGCTAGGTGAATACCGGGCTGGTCCCCATGTTCCGCCTCAGTTACACGGCTCGCAGAGATTGGAACACATTCTCACTATTCCATGGATTACACTCGACGCAGACAGTTGTGGTACACTAACTCCATCCCGGGGGGGGGGGGGGGGGGTACAGGGTGGCGGCAGGAAGGGCATCCGGCCACCCCTTAACCATAAACACGCCAAATCCGATTAACGATGGCTGACCCTGCGTAACTGCGGGACAAGGCTCAAGCGATAGAACTGGTATGTGTGCTGATATTTACGCTGGCGAGCAGTCCTAGTGAAAGAAAGAAGCGTTGAACTGCCTTGATGTTAAGAACATTGATTAGTGGCTACTAATTAAAGCCTGTTGCAGGTAGAATTCCGTTTACTTTTATTACTTGAAAGAATCGATTTCCTAAATCGGTGGAAAGGAGAGTGACACTGGTGCTGCACACTGTGAACAGAGGACGCTAACGTTATTTATGCGTTCTATTTTCAGGAATCTACTGTACCTGTTATAATAGCATTTTCTAATGGTATGTGGACATACTGAAAGATAGTTTTCCTTATGACTGCCGTAGCAGTCTCTAACCAGCTTCATTCCTTACGTTTGCATAATAATGTGCCGGAGAGAACCATATGATCAGGAGTTTCCTTTGGTAGTTATGGTTGTATGTGTGTATTGCCTGGTTTTCACTTTAACATTTTATCATGAAGCCGCACTTACCGGCCTGTATTAACTAAAGTATAATTTCCTCAAGGATATTGAGGTCTATATGGCACAGTTAGGTATTACTTGTCAGTCTGTTAGTAGCTAAAGCATTAATTCCTTCTTCAGAATTGAATTTTTGATTGTTGCGTTACGTACAGGCTTTCCTGTTCTAATAATGTAACTTTTCTGAATTCACAATTATTACCAAACCTGTTTAAATAATTGAAGACATTTTAGCTAGAACTGTACTGATGAGAAGTTATTTGCTGAACTGTGTTCTTAAGTCATTCATATAAATGCAGGCTTCAGTCTTTTAAGAAATTTGGGCTTGTTCTGAAATTCATATTTCTTGGAGTTGTGAGTCGATGTAAATTGGCTTTGACATGCTGAGGTGGGTTAATGTTAAATTTAATAAAAGTTTCAATAACTGTATTATGTAAAATTTGTGATATAAGCTCAGTCAATTGCTCCACCCTTTTAATGTGATGACACGGCTATCTGCAACAATGAGACCAAGAAAGAAGCAAATATCAGCGCACACGTTGATGCTCTCGTCTTCTCGCAGGCATTCAATACAGCTCTGCACTGCCACCTATGGCGTTGTGGATGAAGTCAGCTTTTCTATGGTGCTTCTCGTGGATGACCTTGTTGTGTATAGAGAAGTCGCAACGTTTGAAAATTGTGGTGAGTGAAGAAAGACATGTCTAGAATTGGCGCTTGATGCGGGGGTGGGCAGTTGACCGTCAACGTAAATATTACGTATTGTTCATAAATAGGCAGCAAGATCCATTATCGCACGATTACACGATTGCAGAAAAATCACTGGAAGCAACAGTCGCATCCATAAAATATCTTGCAGTATGCGTACGGAGTGATTTAAGGTGTAATGACAACATAAAACATTGGGAGAATCCTAAGGAAGTGTAGTACACGCAGGTGTAGGTGGGTTACAAAATATTAGATCGACCAGTACTCGACTGTTGGTCGTCAGTCGGGGAGTGTACCAGATATGATTGATGAATTGGAGGCGATTCCACTGATGAAACGGCGAGAGAGGACGTTCCCAGGTGAGTCCGACGTATAGCCTATCTTCAAAAAAAGTCCATGAAGGTAAAATTAGAAGAGCTCGAGCTCACATGGAGGCCTACCAAGAGTCGTCATTCCAGCAGACCACTCATGACTGTAGCAAGGAACTATAACACATGAGAAACCATGTAATCGCAAACGATACAAAGAAGGCTATTTTAATCCAATCTTGTGTGTTGTAACGACTACCTCTAGATAAATAAATTGAGACATTGAAGCAGGTTGTCGATATAAATGGATACTAGGGCTGTAAGGTAACACATACAAGGGTTGGACAAAAATATTGAAACACTAAAAATTAAAAAAAAAACAATACATTACCCTGCCCAATATGGTCTCGGAAATCTGATGGCATCCCAGTCGTCTCGGGATGTATGAATACAAGCCCTGTATGATTGTAAAGGGAATCTCGTACCATTCCTCCTGCAAAATAGTGGCAACTTCAGGTAAAGATGATGGAGGTGGAGATCGATCACACATCCCTCTCTCCAAAGTTGACCACAAATGCTCTAAAATTTTGAGATCTAGTGACTGCGGTGGCCAGGGAGATCTGACAACTCATCCTTAAGCTCGAAAAACGAGTCCTGGAGGATGCGAGATGGGTCAACAGGGGTGATGTCATCCTGGAACGTAGCATCATCGCTAGGGAACGAACACTGTACGCTGTGATGGACCTTGAAAAATACTCGCGGGGACAATGGGATATTACGACATAGCTGTCCAAATCATCACAGAACCCTCACCATGTTTCACTCCTGGAACGTAAACTCGACCAGAAGTTGGAAACAGGGTGCCACTACAGTCATCCGACAAAATGACTTCCTTCCATTGCACCATAGTCCACGTTTTATGGCTTTGGTACCACGACTTTCTGTCACGGGAACTTGCATCACTGATGAATGGTTTTCGGATTCCGGTTCTCTCTTCAATTTCCTGCATCAGGTGCTCCCTTCGTGTTGTGTTGAAGCTGTCGGGGTTTGCGAGTGCGACATTTACCTCTGCACTGACTTTTGCAGCTGTCGTCCTCGTATTTTTCGACAAAACCATCTTAAATGACCGTCTGTCACGATCATTTAACTCACACTACTGCTGCTTTGGAACTTACCGGATGACGTTTCCCGTATTGACTATATGTGTTATATATCTTCCACATTGTGTCACTTTAACCACCAAATACTTCAGTTCCTTTGGTTTCGGAAGCACTCACCGTATAGGCATCAGCAATTTGCGCACTCTCGAATTCACTTTGCTCCGACATAATGCACTCACAAAACATACAACACAGTTCTGGGCACGAATGACACTTGCAACGTATGCGGGACACTGCGCAGGGGCTGTCCTTGGCAAAACACAGCAGCGCAACCTGCAGACTCGGCTAGAACCTGTTTTTATGTTCACGTATGCATCTCTCTCTTTTTTCCATCCGCTTTGTACACAGTACATTAAAAAGTAGACAACTCGAAACAAAATTAAAAAAGAAATACAATTTCGTCAGCTTGACGTATCGTGGCACAGATTCTGAGAAATTTGAAAGTTTCCTCGTATACCGAACCTGAAAGGTGCCTTTAGAACCGACAGAACTTCGGAACACAGGATTTCTCGCAGTATTTAATAGGGAAACAGTAAGTATTTACATTTGGGTGTTTACAAGATAACATTTGATGACTGCCAAAGGGCTAGATTGGGAGGATGGGTTTATAACTACTTTCAATGAATGTACTCATCGGTAAAGTAAAACAGCAGTAGGTACACATTTATCAGCACATAACCTCAAAATTACTGGTGTCGACAGTTATATTTAGATTCTGAATACCACTAACAACAACACAATCTTAATCTGCTTTGGGAGCTGGAAATTTATACTGTTAAAAGAAACGGGCCTACAAGAATCTAAATAACCGATAAATATTCCCATAACACTTATTTTAGTATTTACAATGACGTTTTCCGGTACATTTGCAATGACTGATGTGCTCACTTGTTCCGCTAACGTCGACGTGTTTATCATGCCAGTTGGCCGTAATTAAACGACTGTAGACGCAGACTGCTCCACGCATAAACACACCAGTCCCTTGCTCATCTCCCAGCGTGCTTTGATATGGGGCGCAACGCCAGTGGTCACGCTATGTTTCCTGCATTTCTTGTTATTATGTAACGCCTTTGTGAATACGTAGTAATATTGTTTGTTGAAAACGATAGTCGTTTCTCTAAGCAGACTCTTTTGCCTTTCTTGTCGTCAGTCTTGGGTTTTTTGTTTTTTAAATGATCACATGTTCTTAAAGTTGGAACGTATGGACTCAAATACTGTGAATTAGAAGCGTTGGTTAATTAAACACTTTTGTCCTAACGAAATGTGTAAACAAACACGAAAATCTACAATGTGTAATTTACTGTGTGGTTGTCTGCTGTATTTGTATTTTGTCTACCATCTGCTGTTTGTATCTGCAAAATTCACTGGCTAAATGGGATTAGTAAGCCGTAGATATCAGCATTTTTTGGACCTATTGGGTAATCACATTAAGGAGTAGACCGTGCGAACAGTTATTCGGAGCTATCCGCTGTGCAGCAGGGTTCCTTAAAGTACGTGAGTTACCTTCTTTTAGGTTCGAGTTAACGCCGATTTTATTTAAAGGACACAGGTTCCCTTTGGCTCATTTAAATCGTTAAAATTATTGATGCTACATTTATTCCTGTGTAGAGGGAAGTATTGTCTAACTCCAGTTTATCGGGTTTGAATCGTGTTTGTGATCTATGAATACGGTGTGTGCCTGTTGTGTGTAACTACCTGAGTACCCGACGTTGCCCAGGTTTTCTCCAGTCTTCTATTAGTCCATGTCCTCCTTCCCCCTCTTTCTGTCCATCGCCCCCTCTTCTCCTTCGAACAGTTTACATCACAGTTCGGGAAATCTCGAGTTCTGGAAGAGCTCTTGATCGGCCCACCATCTAGTGATTTTTGTTGGTACTAATTCACGACCTGCCTTTGCGTTTGTACTGCACTGTGCGTTTTAATATTAAAAATAAATGTGAAACACGGATAAAATATAGTCTAGGATATATGTCAGATGTAACAACGGCGCTTAATCAATACATAAGAGTTTGCAATCGCACGCTGTCTTATACTCGAGCTTTCGCTCGTCACGCGATCTAGTTACGCCTACGTTACTATCTCCAAGACGAGTACTGTCTCTTTAATTTATTTTCGCGATAAGAATTACAGTTAGTTTATCACGATATATTTCGTTTGTTAGGAATCTAATTTTTCATTAATTCTCTGCGATGTTCCTTCTCATTGTAGAAATATGAAGCAAATCGGCCAAAAATTTTCGGTAAATCGGTCGGTACCCCTTAGTACATTACATACCTATATGTGTCAAGTGACATGGCGAAATCTGACATCTCAGAGGGGTGAACCATGGCAGTCGGGTGACCTGTACACCCATCTTTGGTTATATACAAAGTTGCTGCCAGTTACTACGATATATATCTTCGATTTTGTAGTGTACTGCCTGCGGTGCCCTAGGCACTTTGCGTTGCCCACTAGGAGTTCTAGCGCGGTCTTTCTAGTATTCTAGAGACAGCGCGCGCTATTTCTCCCAGGCCGGAAGTAGATAAGGGACTCGGCTCGCTACTGACGGCCGGAAGTTGCGGTCTGATGACGTTTCTGGTAAGTCGGCGTCAGTCGTCGGGCAACCGCACGTCCAGCAGCATCGAGACAGATGGGTTATGCCGCGTTATTTTAGGAGGAGAAGGCGTACTCGCCTTACAGTGTATAAAGCTATTGATAATACATCTTTTACTACAAACAGCGGAGTAGGTGCTCAAGTTATTCTTCATGGTCCTTCAGTGTTCTGTGGATGCGTACTGAATTTTACACTTACTAATACTGATGCTAGTGCACGTGGTAATGGTTGGGTTACTGTGGCTCTAGTTCGTGGTGGTAAAGTGGAGAGTGTGAGAGTGTAAGAGTGTTACAAACAAACGAACAAACAAATTGAGACTCCTTCTTACACAGAATACATAGATTTGTATTCATGATTAACGTAAACTTCAAATTTGCTACCTGCTGTTTTCGTTCAAGCCTTGTGGCTGTTTAAATCTTATTTATACATTCTACCTTCAGTTATCATAACTTAAAAACAAACTACATATTGGCATATTACCTCTCAGCTGAGATTTGCATTTTACAGAATTCCATGTTTGGCTATTTGCTGCTGATCTCGATCTCTATTTGTGAGATAACCACTGCCAATTTTTGGGAGTTCACATAATGTTCCCATGGTTTATGTAATAGTTGTATTTCATATTTTTTATTGTTGGTCTTTGCCCGTTGTGATCTGGTGTGGTTACAGGTGATAACTGATTTGTTCACTAAATGTTTGATGTATTATCCAGAAACATTTGTTAAGTGAAATGTTCTTCTGTCTCTTTTAGTGGTACCTTGTAACTAGGCTGTTTAGGTTTTTATGTTGGTAACGCCACGTAGCGCTCTGTATGAAAATCACTGATTACGCTGTGTGCAGTCTGTGGCTGGTTGGACTCATTGTTGGAATATTCGCTATTGTAGTGTTGTGCAGTTGTATGTGAACAGCGCGTAGCGTTGGGCAGTTGGAGGTGAGCCGCCAGCAGTGTTGGATGTGGGGGGAGAGATGCCAGAGTTTTGAGCGGACGATCTGGACGCGTGTCCGTCAGAAAAAGGAAATTTGTTTAGTTGGATGTCCCAAGAAGGAAATTTGTTTAATTGGATGTCCCAAAATTATATAAATATATATATATATCCCGGGAGATTCCCAACTGTTGCGCAGCTCGTCTGATCGATATCCTTCGACTGGTATGAAACACAGTGCGTGTCTCCTCTATGTTTTCAGGCGTTTTCATCCTTTTTAGACGACCGACATTGCCTAAACTGTCATCACGAACGCTACCCGCTGTCTCAAACTTGCGAATCAAATTCTTGATCGTTAGCACACGCAGAACGGTCGTCTTCAGCCTTAACTCCGTCGCAAACTTCCTTTGAGCCGCAGTTGGGCTAAAATGGATTGCATAGTATGCCTTAAGAAGTGCTATACGCTCCGGCACGCTGTACCGTGACATTTTCACGTGCAAATGGCCGACAACAACAGTTTGCTTGCTCATCTGCATTGTATTGTATTGTATTGTATGGAACTGGGGACCTAGAAATGACGGAGAGGCTTCGTCCCCAGCGTAGCCCTCAGTGGTTCACAACCCCACAACAGGCTACAGCAGTCTCCTCACACCACTGCCGCCCTACACCGAACCCAGGATTCTGTAAAACAGCTGACGATACTTAACTTTTGATATGTGGATTATTAGATTCTCTTTGATATCCGAGGGTGTTTCACCAGTCATATGTATGTTCATATCAGGTAAAAAAATTTTATCGCCGTCGATCCTCCCAAATACCACAAAAAGGAACGAGTCGTTTGGTATTCATTAATGGCCATAAAATGGATATCTGACTCATTGCCGGTACATAGCCTACTCCTCTCGAATAGCACCAAGGGGTCGCAAAGCTTGACAGCTACATCCGACGCACGGGTCACCACAAACTGTGTCACGTTTCCCCATTCCATTAGAATATAATGCATGGCATACGTAAAAAAGCTGGTACTTAACCGCCTATCCTCCCCTGCTGTCGAAATACTCGTAATGAAAATTTCTTCCACCATCTTTATTCGATGCGACTACCTCTTGGCACCACCGAATAGCCTGTGGAGGTGGTGTCGGGCCTCTGTCAGAATATCGCCTACTCCAGGTGCGTATTTTTCCAATTATGTCATTCAGGACAAGGTCATTTTAATCTCATAGTCTCACATCTCCCATCTCCATCTATTATCCATTCGCTTTCCGTAATGCAGTCTTGAAGCTCCTTAAAATTTTATGATGCTTCTGTATATTCCTTCTACAGGGTGTTTCAAAAATGACCGGTATATTTGAAACGGCAATAAAAACTAAACGAGCAGCGATAGAAATACACCGTTTGTTGCAATATGCTTGGGGCAACAGTATATTTTCAGGCGGACAAACTTTCGAAATTACAGTAGTTGCAATTTTCAACAACAGATGGCGCTGCAAGTGATGTGAACGATATAGAAGACAACGCAGTCTGTGGGTGCGCCATTCTGTACGTCGTCTTTCTGCTGTAAGCGTGTGCTGTTCACAACGTGCAAGTGTGCTGTAGACAACATGGTTTATTCCATAGAACAGAGGATTTTTCTGGTGTTGGAATTCCACCGCCTAGAACACAGTGTTGTTGCAACAAGTCGAAGTTTTCAACGGACGTTTAATGTAACCAAAGGACTGAAAAGCGATACAATAAAGGATCTGTTTGAAAAATTTCAACGGACTGGGAACGTGACGGATGAACGTGCTGGAAAGGTAAGGCGACCGCGTACGGCAACCACAGAGGGCAATGCGCAGCTAGTGCAGCAGGTGATCCAACAGCGGCCTCGGGTTTCTGTTCGCCATGTTGCAGCTGCGGTCCAAATGACACCAACGTCCACGTATCGTCTCATGCGCCAGAGTTCACACCTCTATCCATATAAAATTCAAACGCGGCAACCCCTCAGCGCCGCTACCATTGCTGCACGAGAGACATTCACTAACGATATAGTGCACAGGATTGATGACGGCGATATGCATGTGGGCAGCATTTGGTTTACTGACGAAGCTTATTTTTACCTGGACGGCTTCGTCAGTAAACAGAACTGGCGCATATGGGGAACCGAAAAGCCCCATGTTGCAGTCCCATCGTCCCTGCATCCTCAAAAAGTACTGGTCTGGGCCGCCATTTCTTCCAAAGGAATCATTGGCCCATTTTTCAGATCCGAAACGATTACTGCATCACGCTATCTGGACATTCTTCGTGAATTTGTGGCGGTACAAACTGCCTTAGACGACACTGCGAACACCTCGTGGTTTATGCAAGATGGTGGCCGGCCACATCGCACGGCCGACGTCTTTAATTTCCTGAATGAATATTTCGATGATCGTGTGATTGCTTTGGGCTATCCGAAACATACAGGAGGCAGCGTGGATTGGCCTCCCTAGTCGCCAGATATGATCCTCTGTGACTTCTTTCTGTGGGGACACTTGAAAGACCAGGTGTACCGCCAGAATCCAGAAACAATTGAACAGCTGAAGCAGTACATCTCATCTGCATGTGAAGCCATTCCGCCAGACACGTTGTCAAAGGTTTCGGGTAATTTCATTCAGACACTACGCCATATTATTGCTACACATGGTGGATATGTGGAAAATATCGTACTATAGAGTTTCCCAGACCGCAGCGCCATCTGTTGTTGAAAATTGTAACTACTGTAATTTCGAAAGTTTGTCTGCCTGAAAATGTACTGTTGTCCCAAGCATATTGCAACAAACGGTGTATTTCTATCGCTGCTCGTTTAGTTTTTATTGCCGTTTCAAATATACCGGTAATTTTTGAAACACCCTGTACATTTCAGCCTTCACTTCGTTACTTCTTAAGGGTTTGCCTTATCAGCTCCAGGTGTTCATGGAGCTACTTGTTTACCTGTGCGCAGCACGTTTCCCGCAGTCAAGCATATATACGAGGTGCATTCAAGTTCTAAGGCCTCCGATTTTTTTTCTAATTAACTACTCACCCGAAATCGATGAAACTGGCGTTACTTCTCGACGTAATCGCCCTGCAGACGTACACATTTTTCACAACGCTGACGCCATGATTCCATGGCAGCGGCGAAGGCTTCTTTAGGAGTCTGTTTTGACCACTGGAAAACCGCTGAGGCAATAGCAGCATGGCTGGTGAATGTGCGGCCACGGAGAGTGTCTTTCATTGTTGGAAAAAGCCGAAAGTCACTAGGAGCCAGGTCAGGTGAGTAGGGAGCATGGGGAATAACTTCAAAGTTGTTATCACGAAGAAACTGTTGCGTAATGTTAGCTCGATGTGCGGGTGCGTTGTCTTGGTGAAACAGCACATCCGCAGCCCTTCCCGGACGTTTTTGTTGCAGTGCAGGAAGGAATTTGTTCTTCAAAACATTTTCGTAGGATGCACCTGTTCCCGTAGTGCCCTTTGGAACGCAATGGGTAAGGATTACGCCCTCGCTGTCCCAGAACATGGACACCATCATTTTTTCAGCACTGGCGGTTAGCCGAAATTTTTTTGGTGGCGATGAATCTGTGTGCTTCCATTGAGCTGACTGGCGCTTTGTTTCTGGATTTGAAAATGGCATCCACATCTCATCCACTGTCACAACCGACGAAAAGAAAGTCCCATTCATGCTGTCGTTGCGCGTCAACATTGCTTGGCAACATGCCACACGGGCAGCCATGTGGTCATCTGTCAGCATTCGTGGCACCCACCTGGATGACACTTTTCGCATTTTCAGGTCGTCATGCAGGATTGAGTGCACAGAACCCACAGAAATGCCAACTCTGGAGGCGATCTGTTCAACAGTCATTCGGCGATCCCCCAAAACAATTCTCTCCACTTTCTCGATCATGTCGTCAGACCGGCTTGTGCGAGCCCGGGGTTGTTTCGGTTTGTTGTCACACGATTTTCTGCCTTCATTAAACTGTCGCACCCACGAACACACCTTCTACACATCCATAACTCCATCACTACTTGTCTCCTTCAACTGTCGATGAATTTCAATTGGCTTCACACCACGCAAATTCAGAAAACGAATGATTGCACGCTGTTCAAGTAAGGAAAACGTCGCTATTTTAAGTATTTAAAACAGTTCTCATTCTCGCCGCTGGCGGTAAAATTCCATGTGCCGTACGGTGCTGCCATCTCTGGGACGTATTGGCAATGAATGCGGCCTCATTTTAAAACAATGCGCATGTTTCTATCTCTTTCCAGTCCGGAGAAAAAAAATCAGAGGCCTTGGAACTTGAATGCACCTTGTACTTTGAAATTCTCTTTTACCATTCTGGATTTGTCAGGGGCGGCAATAATCCCTTCAGTCTGGTTCATTTGCTTTATTTTTTATTTTGTTGATTCACTTCTCATGTGTTACCTAAGGATTTCTTTTGCGCTGTGTTTTTGCCTAGTTGTTTCTCTGCATTCTTCAATATTTCTTCTCTCACTGGGACTCGAGGCCTGTAACGGATTTTCACAGAACTTGTGTGAACTCACATTTATCCAGAACATTGAATTCACTCGTAGTTGATACATGTTATTAATTATTTTCTGTATGTAAGGTAGTTGTTTGGTAGTGATTTACCACAATTACTACCACTCGCTTTCGCGGCATACATAGTGTAAGCCTCGCGTCCGCTAAGTGTGCCAGTAGTTAGTGTTCACGAGGTACGAGAAAAGTCACTCTGTGTTGCCGACCAGCATTTTACTTTGAAGCTACAGCCCTAGGGAAGCAAGCTTTGCAGGTACATGGAGCTGTAGTCTGGACTTAATGCAAGAAATACGGCTCTGTGTGCTCGCCCTCTTAGATGACCGGCGAGCGAGATTAACCACACATTGTTCCCACTATCCAGCAGTTATACCGGGTGATCAAGAAGTCAGTATAAATTTGAAAACTGAATAAATCACGGAATAATGTAGATAGAGAGGTACAAATTGACACACATGCTTGGAATGACATGGGGTTTTGTTAGAACCAACAAAATACAACCGTTCAAAAATGTCCGACAGATGTCACTTCATCTGATCAGAATAGCAATAATTAGCATAACAAAGTAAGACAAAGCAAAGATGATGTTATTTACAGGAAATGCTCAATATGTCCACCATCACTCCTCAACAATAGCTGTAGTCGAGGAATAATGTTGTGAACAGCACTGTAAAGCATGTCCGGAGTTATGGTGAGGCATTGGCGGCAGATGTTGTCTTTCAGCATCCCTAGATATGTCGTCCGATCACGATACACTTGCGACTACAGGTAACCGCAAAGCCAATAATCGCACGGACTGAGGTCTGGGAACCTGGGAGGCCAAGCATGACGAAAGTGGCGGCTGAGCACACGATCATCACGGAACGACGTGCGCAAGAAATCTTTCACGCGCCTAGCAATATGGGGTGGAGCGCCATCCTGCACAAACATCGTACGTTCCAGCAGGTGTTTATCAGCCAGGCTGGGGATGATGCGATTCTGTAACGTGTCGGCGTACCTCTCACCCGTCACGGTAGCAGTTACTGACGTTTTACAGTCCAGCGCCATCTGTCGGACATTTTGTTCTATTAAAACCCCATGTCATTCCAAGCATGTGTGTCAATTTTTACCTATCTATATTATTCCATGGTTTATTGAGTTTTCAAATTTGTAGTGACTTTTTGATCACCCGGTACTCCTTAAGAATCGGGTCGACTAAGCACTGTTTTTTGATTACAGTTTCAGTCACAGCGTCGTATGCTACTGAAAATGTTTCGGAATTTGGAATTTGTTTTCTAAGTCTTTGTGTTACCAACGAATTACCTATTCGTTGCATTATCTCTTCCACACGTACAGTCTTCTTTCATGTGTCTTAATGTCTCTGCAATATTTAAATTGTAATCTGTAGAAAATCCTACCAGCGGCTTCTCCTTTCATCCTCTTTTCATCTAATCCATGTGCTGTGACTATTTTCCCCTCTCCTCCATTTTCTGCCAATGAACTCCAGTATCCTATACAATTAAATTTCCGTCTCCTTTAGTATAATAAATAGTTTATTTTATACCATATTACAATCAAACAACCTCAGAAACGCGACTATGCAGTGGCATGAATTCCTCTTCCTGGCACATTTGAGTGTTTGTCTCCAAGCGCATTTGGTGAACGCAACAGAAGCGAAATGGGGAAATAAAACTGTGAAGGATTGACGCTTTGTGTCCCTTATCGGAAATAAATGTAGCGTTTTATTCATAAGTAAGTGAAAGACCCATTACTGTTGGATTACACAATTAGCGGTAAATTACTGGTGAAAGTAAGAACCGTAAAACACCTGGGAGTAATCTTCTGAAGCGACCTCAAAATACTTTACTGACAATAAATTAGTCTGGCCGATTCATGAGTCTGGATTCTTGTCACTCTGGAACATTTAAAAACTAGGAACAACAGATGATAGACAATACCTAAAGAAGAGGGGCGTTCGTACAGGGTGTTTCAAAAATGACCGGTATATTTGAAACGGCAATAAAAACTAAACGAGCAGCGATAGAAATACACCGTTTGTTGCTATATGCTTGGCACAACAGTACATTTTCAGGCGGAGAAACTTTCGAAATTACAGTAGTTACAATTTTCAACAACAGATGGCGCTGCAAGTGATGTGAAAGATATAGAAGACAACGCAGTCTGTGGGTGCGCCATTCTGTACGTCGTCTTTCTGCTGTAAGCGTGTGCTGTTCACAACGTGCAAGTTTGCTGTTGACAACATGGTTTATACCTTGGAACAGAGGATTTTTCTGGTGTTGGAATTCCACCGCCTAGAACACAGTGTTGTTGCAACAAGACGAAGTTTTCAACGGAGGTTTAATGTAACCAAAGGACCGAAAAGCGATACAATAAAGGATCTGTTTGAAAAATTTCAACGGACTGGGAACGTGACGGATGAACGTGCTGGAAAGGTAGGGCGACCGCGTATGGCAACCACAGAGGGCAACGCGCAGCTAGTGCAGCAGGTGATCCAACAGCGGCCTCGGGTTTCCGTTCGCCGTGTTGCAGCTGCGGTCCAAATGACGCCAACGTCCACGTATCGTCTCATGTGCCAGAGTTTACACCTCTATCCATACAAAATTCAAACGCGGCAACCCCTCAGCGCCGCTACCATTGCTGCACGAGAGACATTCGCTAACGATATAGTGCACAGGATTGATGACGGCGATATGCATGTGGGCAGCATTTGGTTTACTGACGAAGCTTATTTTTACCTGGACAGCTTCGTCAATAAACAGAACCGGCGCATATGGGGAACCGAAAAGCCCCATGTTGCAGTCCCATCGTCCCTGCATCCTCAAAAAGTACTGGTCTGGGCCGCCATTTCTTCCAAAGGAATCATTGGCCCATTTTTCAGATCCGAAACGATTACTGCATCACGCTATCTGGACATTCTTCGTGAATTTGTGGCGGTACAAACTGCCTTAGACGACACTGCGAACACCTCATGGTTTATGCAAGATGGTGCCCGGCCACATCGCACGGCCGACGTCTTTAATTTCCTGAATGAATATTTCGATGATCGTGTGATTGCTTTGGGCTATCCGAAACATACAGGAGGCGGCGTGGATTGGCCTCCCTATTCGCCAGACATGAACGCCTGTGACTTCTTTCTGTGGGGACACGTGAAAGACCAGGTGTACCGCCAGAATCCAGAAACAATTGAACAGCTGAAGCAGTACATCTCATCTGCATGTGAAGCCATTCCGCCAGACACTTTGTCAAAGGTTTCGGGTAATTTCATTCATAGACTACGCCATATTATTGCTACGCGTGGTGGATATGTGGAAAATATCGTACTATAGAGTTTCCCAGACCGCAGCGCCATCTGTTGTTGAAAATTGTAATTACTGTAATTTCGAAAGTTTGTCTGCCTGAAAATGTACTGTTGTCCCAAGCATATTGCAACAAACGGTGAATTTCTATCGCTGCTCGTTTAGTTTTTATTGGCGTTTCAAATATACCGGTCATTTTTGAAACACCCTGTACAATAAGCACGAAAGCCTTACGGAGATACTCACCAAACTGCAATAGATAAGTTCTCCAGGGCAGGAGGCGTTGTTAATCACAGATATGGATGCCATTAAAAATAACAAGCGTACATTCCAAATGGGGGGAATACAGTTTGACTGGAGTTGACACGCAGGCTTAGCGTCGGTCCTCTGTATCGGAACAGGAGATAAGCGAAATGATGGCAGTACTGTCACACACTGTAAAGTGGCTTGCACATGATAGATAAAGGTAGATTAACGCAGGTAAAGAACGGTATCAGAGACTAGAACACGAAATAGGACGGAAGAGATGTATTCTCCTCAAGCAGTGCACAAGGATACTGAAAATACTTCTCCAATACCAGGATAGTACTTGTATTCCTAGTAGTTTTTTTACTAAACTCAAGATCTCCAAAGTGTAGCTGATCTCTACCCTAATAATTATATTAATAATTCGTTGAGAAAAGAATTTTCAAACCTTGGTATCAGCTATGTAGTTCGTTCGTGTAACGGGCACATTCACAAACATTGTTCGTTTTTTATTTCAACTATCTCCTTTTTATATGTATTCACAACGTACTGAATAATGCGATAGCCACAACTGCACACCAGAAAATATTCCTGTACAACTAAAGCAGTTCTGTGTAAAATATACATTTTTTATTCGTGTCTAACTTACCAAACAACATAAAAGTCACCTGTGCACGTCAGAAAATACTGTTTTGTATTGCTGCCCTGTAAACAAACTCAAAAGACGCTAGAGAGCTTGCCTTGTCTCTGCTGTGTTAGAGCTCTAAGCTCTCCTCGCTCGCTTATCTGACATCGAAGTTTCTTGAGGCACTGCGTCTCCTGTAGCACTGCCAGAAAACCGGTAGAAACGCCACTCCCCGTGGATCTTAACTCTGATTTGTGGGGCTCGATGGAAAGGTTGCAGCAACCACCATAAATCTTCCTTATGCCACTATTCTTTCCCTTTGCAGGCTCGGAAAATAAAGCATGAGCTCTCCACTTATCAGTTAAAGTGTGGTTTGGTGCGCCGTAGAGAGAGTGCGAAGGAATGTGGAGAACTACAAACGAAGCAGTTGTGCATCTAAGACAGATTTCAGTACATTCCAAGATGCTAAGCTCTTTAACGTATAAATTCCAACCTTAACAGAAATGAATAATTAAGGAAACTAATTATACTAAATGATAAACGTTGTTGCTGCTTACACATTTATTGTATATAAAAAAATCTTTATTACAAATGTTCATGTCTCGTGACTAAAATTACTGATCGTTTGAACGTCTCTGCCCTTTTATTATGACTGCGCGATCCAATATAAATAACGCGACATGACTGACATCATCTATGTACCAAACACAAGAATACACTACTTTTAAAGATGATCTACACTGGAGTGCAACGTCAGTGGAAATAAGTCCTACATGATCACAGCTGTTTAGCCTTGTAGCCCCTCATAAGCCAAAGCAGTTAGCAATATCCCCGTATGTACTGCGTCTGATGCGTCGGAGTGATGGTTCTCGTACACGTCTGAGTGAAACAATTAGTGAACAGGGAAGCATTATCGATCGATCGCTCGGCAACAGCTCGCCTCAGGAATCCGAAATGATAGGACACAATTTTGCAAATACTGTAGATTCAGGTTTTGCGTCCTCACCGTTTTCTCAAATAAGTCAAGATACATTTTCTGCTTGTCAAAATGTGAATGTTGCTGGTGCAAATGCACTGCCGAAAAGCGTAGAGGAACAGATTCCAGACACTAATGCATTGTTATTACAATTAATGCAACAAATGGGACAAAATCTTCAAAAGTTAGAGGTGAGCCGCCAGCAGTGGTGGATGTGAGGAGAGAGGTGGCGGAGTTTTGAAATTACATATATTATCACTTTTGATGATATTAAGGTAAATACATTGTTTGTTCTCTATAAAATCTTTCATTTGCTAACTATCCCTATCAGTAGTTAGTGCCTTCAGTAGTTTGAATCTTTTATTTAGCTGGCAGTAGTGGCGCTCGCCGTATTGCAGTAGTTCGAGTAACGAAGATTTTTGTGAGGTAAGTGATTTGTGAAACGTATAGGTTAATGTTAGTCAGGGCCATTCTTTTGTAGGGATTTTTGAAAGTCAGATTGCGTTGCGCTAAAAATATTGTGTCAGTTTAAGCACAGTCTTGTATAATTTTTCTAAGGGGACGTTTCAACGTCTGCGACGATGGAAGAACTCCAGCCACAAAATAAACTCCTTCAAAGAGTAGGACGGCTGAAGGCGGTCCTCTGGCTACTATACTCTAACACTGTCTTCTCCTCTCTGTGTTCAACAGGCGATAAACGCGAACTCCCAGCCACAAGGACGGAGTTCCGATAACGTCTCAACGTAAGTGTAGGCAGAAGGAGTGCTCTCATTCACTGAACGCTGCGTACTCAACGATGACTTCCAGCCTGGAGGCGAAGTCAAGAATCGCATAAGTTCGCAACAGTACAGTGCCTCACCGTTATAACTATAAAATCTCGTGAGAACAAAGACAGCAAGTCCATCCGCACCAGCAAGAAGCTGATACTGAGCGACAGTCACACACGGGAGCTCAAAACGGAAGACCGCGTCTCACCAGCGCTGGCTTCCCTTCAAGGCTTGGCTCCCCACCCTCTTAATCCAGAAAACGAATCATATTACCGAAACCACGGAATATTGTCGCTCTCTACAGATTCTTCTGAACGCCGACCAACCACATTTTAGTCTTTTGTCGTCCAGCACGGAAAGTTTGCGAGGAAAAACCTATACTCGTACAATGGTACGCTTCTGAGTAAAAATCCTTGGACATAACCCAGCCAGCATGGTTTCCGAGGTACCCCTTCTTCGTTCCTCTCACCTGCGTCCAAGATTTTCAGCGTTTCCGAAGTATAATACTTCTGGTTCGGCTACAAAACCAGCCGGCTGCGACTCAATTGTGCTCCAGCGCTTAGGCGCTACGACGTCCGTCTTGCTACTTCCTGTGTTTAAGCAGGACCAGCACACCTGTGTGGGCCTTCCACCCAGGGCTTCAGTTCCGCCAGCTGTTTCATTTCCACTGGCGTTCCAACCTCTACTAGCACAGGCGATCATTCATTACACCGTTTTTATAATAAAGACACTCCGTCACCTTTCATGCAAAAAGCGTTAACAATTATTTACAAGGCGTATGTGACAATGTCAGTCTCCTTTAAATATTCGTATATATCAAATATTAATATCAAATATTCAAATTTTCGTATATATCAAATAATACCTAATGCGGTTGTAGATCGCGGTAAAGTATGTGGATGAGTGCTTGTAAGGCGCGAAATTATAGCCACCTTACAACATTTTCGTAAATAATATCTGGCAGTCTTTGACGTAAAACCCACGGAAAAACATATCATAGTGACGTAACTTGTAGTAAAGACGTAATGTATAATAATATTTTCTTTCAACACTAAGGAGGAAAACACGGCAAGTGCCATAACGCGATTTTCCAAGTACTTTGCTCAGTGAAAGAGAGGCCAAAATAAGCGAACACAGGTCTTGCCTTATCTGTAGATACACGACCGTTTCTGTAAACATGACACATCAAGTTGTCCAGGTATTGTCGGCATTCTTTACGTGCCTTTCATAATAGTAATTTTGATCCGTGATCGGTAGCAATTCTCGCTTTAAATATTTAGCTCGCTCGAAGCTGTTAACTTTAACTAGCCAAATGACTGTTGAACAGATCGCCTCCAGAGTTGGCATTTCTGTGGATTCTCTGCACACAATCCTGCATGACGACCTGAAAATGCGAAAAGTGTCATCCAGGTGGGTGCCACGAATGCTGACGGACGACCACATGGCTGCCCGTGTGGCATGTTGCCGAGCAATGTTGACGCGCAACGACAGCATGAATGGGACTTTCTTTCCATCGGTTGTGAGAATGGATGAGACGTGGATGAGATTTTTCAATCCAGAAACAAAGCGCCAGTCAGCTCAATAGAAGCACACAGATTCACCACCGCTAAAAAAAATTTAGGGTAACTGCCAGTGCTGAAAAAATGATGGTGTCCATGTTCTGGGACAGCGAGGGCGTAATCCTTACCCATTGCGTTCCAAAGGGCACTACGGTAACAGGTGCATCCTACGAAAATGTTTTGAAGAACAAATTCCTTCCTGCACTGCAACAAAAACGTCCGGGAAGGGCTGCGCGTGTGCTGTTTCACCAAGACAACGAACCCGCACATCGAGCTAACAGTACGCAACAGTTTCTTCGTGATAACAACTTTGAAGTGATTCCTCATGCTCCCTACTCACCTGACCTGGCTCCTAGTGACTTTTGGCTTTTTCCAACAATGAAAGACACTCTCCGTGGCCGCACATTCACCAGCCGTGCTGCTATTGCCTCAGCGATTTTCAGTGGTCAAAACAGACTCCTAAAGAAGCCTTCGCCGCTGCCATGGAATCATGGCGTCAGCGTTGTGAAAAATAAGTACGTCTGCAGGGCGATTACGTCGAGAAGTAACGCCAGTTTCATCGATTTCGGGTGAGTAGTTAATTAGAAAAGCTCTGAAAATTATCTTCTTTGCGTCGGAGTTTCATAGTATAGAGTCATGAATAATAAGCCGAGTTACTTTCGCATCCGAGGCTACATTATATAATCTTGGAGTCGTTTTCGCCACTTTCAAGTCTTTGCCCGCTACCCGCTAACTGATTCCCGCCACACAGGAGCCTTGCTCTTCGACCGCCAGGCCCACCTATTCCCGCCCAGCCAGTTGGGCTGCGGAGGGACGTACCTCCAAGTTTTACATGATTACAAACCTTCTTTCCCTTTCCATGAACCGATATTACAATTAAAGTTTTAACTTTTCCATTCCTTTATAGCACATTACTATTAAAATTACATTCATAGTTTAACTACAATTACATAAATTATCACAAATAATGAATAAATTTTTTATGTCGATGTTATATTAAAGAGCATGGTTATACAGAAGTCACATTAAGTAGAAACAGACAATGAAGTTAGACAAGATCATTAAAGGTAATACCGACAATAGTGTTACAAGAACACGGAAAAGTGCGAGTTGATCTCCTCCAAATCCTGTTAACAAATGGCATTCTCAATAAGAGCAAAACTTTTGCTCCACAGAATGACTCAAAAATTTGTAGCTTTATGCCTGTAACGAAAGAAAATAATAATTGGAATATCCTAAAAAGGAGATGTAATAATAAATCAAAAGAAAGCCAAAAGTATATTGTAGATAGTGCATCCAATCACAAATGTAGCTTTATGCCTGTAACGAAAGAAAATAATAATTGGAATATTCTAAAAAGGAGATGTAATAATACATCAAAAGAAAGCCAAAAGTATATTGTAGATAGTGCATCCAATCACAAATATAAGTTCTGAATCACCAGAATTATTGAACTACACCAGAATACAGAATAATGATAATTAAGGACAGCCACAGCAGTCTAGGCGTGTTAATCATGCCAAATGAGGCCACAGCTTTATATGCTATCTAGTTTTGATACCACAACAGCACCTAATCAGTCAGCTGGAAATATGAGAACTATCCCATCTTTTACGAATTCCTTATGTCCCAACGACTGAGTAGGTTATAAAAATGTTCAACGTAAATCTAAAAAAAATTTGAGATCAACTTGTTGAATGGTCTACACACATGTAATAGTATAACGCATTATGTCAACTGGCTGCCCAGTAAGTTGAGTATGAAATTTGTCTCTCTATGATGAGATTTGAACGTATACAAAGAATAGAAGCATTAATGGTAAAGTGATATTTTGTCCCACAGAAGGATGTGACGGACATATTAAGTGAACTGAACTGACACATAATTTTCTTTACGTTTTGCAGATTTGCTTATACACAGACGCAAACTGCTTCGGGAAAGCCAATTTAGGAAGTTAGTGGAATGAAATTTACGTCCCGAAATTAGCAATGTGCTACAAACCCCAACATTTGGCTCCCATTGACTTTGAGACTACAAGGTTAGGTTAATTAGAGCAGCACAGAGGTGTATCAGCAATTATTTCTCCAGTGTCGAGTATGTGAAAGGAAAGAGAGAAAATCCTAAAACTGCTTAAGTGTTAAGTACCCTCTGCCATATGCTGTTCTGTGGTTTCCTGAGTGTAGTAAATGCAGCTGGCGACCATTTTTTGCAGTTTTTCTTCAGAAGAGAACGGTTCATTTTCGTTGCAATTCGTTCCATTAGGTTTCTTTTCCGTTCAATAAACACGTTGTGTGGTGGTCGTCGTACACGAGCTACAGCATTGAAAAGGAAATCAAAAGACAATAAATATTTTAAATAATAGATGTTTAGACTAACTCATTGTTCCACAGACCTGAAATGAATTAGTCCTCAAGGATGTGGAATAAGACCAGTATTAAAGGCCTCTGAATATGCGACTGTAACGAGACTTTTTTAACAAATGACTGATAAACCCCTTTCATATCGCGACCAAGTGTTTCCCTCTGAGTTAGCCTGTTGATCACAAGCAGTCTCTCCGTTTCATTTTATACAGGCTTCGTACTTCAATGAAACGTGTCCCTGTGACATCGTTATCAACAATGAGCTCGGGCATAAAAACAACGTAGCCGTTGCGTAGCACCAGTCTCATTGACAAACCTTCCTAAGAAAGAGTCGATTTCGAAGTGCGCTTTCTAGGAAGTCTATTTCGCATCCTTCGAGCTGTGAGAAGAAGCGAAGAGGTAGGTGACTGTCTAATTATTCATTGTTTTGTAGTTGCAGCCAGCGGATCAGAGATAAGTAGACGAATTTGTCACGTGTAACTTCAGCTTACAGGCTCGCCGAGTAATGGTAGACTGACGTAAGCAAAAAGGAGCAGAATTTCATTTTGCTGCATAGTTGTAGTCTCTATTTTTCGCCTTCTCGGTCATGGAAGCATTTGTCTGAATCAATACTGGATCCACTTACACGAACCTAAACTATCTTTTCACAAACCTCATGATGATGTAAAAAATTATTCTCATCATATTTTTGTAAGTTATTGCTAGAAAACTGTGCGGTTTGTTTAATGTTACCTTCAGAAGATAGTTTCAGTATCATACTAGGACCAGACATCCAGACAGTTAGCATGTGATTTCCAAAAACATGCTACACAAAATAATGTTGATTTCAGTTTCCCCTAGAATACAAAACTATAGCTACGACTTGCTTATTACAACCGTCACAAACGCACCATCTCAAGTTTCAGTGTTTAAAGGTTGAATGAAGGCTATAAACGAAATGGTTAGAGAAAAGTCGACGTCTTCTACACAGTTATATCAAAGTAATTAATCCGTTTCCAAAGGTGCGTGTCTCCTTTAGTGGACTTTCTGGTTAGCAAATTCACCTTTCAAAGTGGCTTCACCATATCTGTAAATTCCATTATTTACAATAACTGTTTCCCTGAAACCAGTAATTCTTGCTCTTAATGATCAGTCGGTACGATATGATGCGAAATGTTGTATGAGACCTAACTATTGGTTTAATGAAATCAGTCTCGTGAGCCTGATAGTCTTAACATAATTATTTTCACTTTATCAAACACTGTACCTGAAAGACTGCTTGGTTTACATTCGCAGATGTTTTCGAGGATGATGTCGCGGTTCAGCTCGTCACCTGCCAGCCAGGGGAAACCCAGACTGGTCGATGAGCCGCCAACACCTGCGCCTCTGCGCCGCCTTCGGCCACCTCGACCAGAGCCGAAGGAGAAGAAGGTGGAGTCCACCACTGACAGCGGAGAGACCGTTGAGGATAAACCAAAACTTCAGCCAATTCATGTAAGCAGCAAAGCCTCCTGCACTACTAGACAATAATTACTGCAGTGTGTTGCACGAACGAACTTAAACGGATTCCACTAACATGCAGATATATTTATTGAAATAAAATTTTCTTTTCACAGTTTGGTCCAAGACCGAGAATTGTGCATTTTGATTTGTCTGATGATGAAGATGAGGTGGAGGAAGTCTCTGGTTCTTATTATCCTCCCGGAGTACCAGTTCCGCCCAGTCGGCTGCAGATCTTTGCCAACAGACCACGCAGACGGAATATCGTTCTGGAGCCGCCATCTTTGGAAGTGCAGTCTGCAGTGGCACAACTAAGAGCTGAGATAAACGCAATGGTATGTTACCCATGTAGCTGTTACAAGTACAACATTATTTTAGACACACAAACGTAGCTTTCTCTCCAGTTTTTTGTGTGAGATTCTTTTAATAGTTATTGCACTAAGAATGGTGCGGATTAGTGACAGTTGACATGTCTGAATTAAGTTTTACTCACTGTTCGTGGAGTTGATTAAATTTTTAATGTGTAACCGTGTTGTATTTCTCTTGTTTCCATAGTCATAACAAGTCCTAGCCTATTAACAGGACCCAATATTAGAAATTGTTCATTTAGTCCTGGTCGAACAAACAGAATAATTGAATATAAATATTTTTGTCATTCGCAGGAGAACCCACCACCTACAACATGCATCGGGCTTTTAGTGGAGAGCCTTGTCGAGACGTATCGAAACAAGAGGGATTACCGCCGGGACCATGGACTGGCAGAGACACCTGGGTTCTTCAGTCGAATGAAGAGAGGCCTCGCACCTGTTCGTGAGGCAGTGAGAAGGTTTCTGCATCTTAAGAAGAATACGGGGAAGAGACAGCTGCCCACAGGCATAGACTCAACTCTGCGTGATTACTTTCTTCATTGTGAGCACCCTGACCCCAATTATCCGCCGATTATTCCATTAACACCACAACTTCTTGAAACCTCACTGTGAGCGGACTGTCGCAAGCGAGTCTGGTTTGGTTTCAATAAAACACCTTAAAAACTATCGTAATATTTTATTGTAGATTTAGTTGAAAAAATATTACTACGCAAAATAAGTAATATCACAGAGGACAAGTACGGACGTAAGACATGGTCCACTATTTGCAGACTGCCTTTACTCTTCTCACGTATGAAGCTACAACTTAACCTACTTGAAACGAGTTACCTAAAATTGAACTGTCGTTGGCCTCGATGAATTTGAACAGCTAGTGCTGCGGTCAGCCTCACTAAGTTTAAGAATATTGATGATGACTGGAATGTGGTCCAACATGCCAAATCAGGCAAGGGTTGTCTACTCGCTTCTGTCTACATTTCACCAATGGACGATCCAAGGGCTTTGAAAATAGATGAACCAATGGAAAAGTGTATCACAAGGCAGTAGTAATTACTCTACGTAGGTACTGCTGTCAGGCAATAGCCATATGGAGGAAGGGGGGGGGGGAGGGGGGTGGAAAATGCGAATTAATACGGAACACCCTGCGTAGCGAGGTGATAATGCCTACTGTTTTATGCCAAATGTGGCACTTAGAAATATGACTTGTGATGCACGCTGTCTGTCGAACGAAACTGCTAAGGTGTATTGGTAATTGTGGCTACACACAAACTTCTAGACCACAAACTTTCACCCTCGAGAACTGTGGGTACACATAAACTTCTAAACTACAATCTTTCTCCCTTGAGGATATTATCAGATAAATCACTGAGAATGCTCCTTGCAACACAAGGCGAAGTTTTTGTCACTTTCAGGTGATACAACCACACTTATCGCAATATTCTGTACAGCAGACCAAAAATTCATCATTTGTCCAGTAGGTTAGGACATTCCGAAATGCATTTGACTGTTTGGACAAGAAGAGAATAGAAGCTTTCGAAATGTGGTGCTACAGAAGAATCCTGAAGATTAGATGGGTAGATCACATAACTAATGAGGTGGTATTGAATAGGATTCGGGAGAAGAGAAGTTTGTGGCACAACTTGACCAGAAGAAGGGATCGGTTGGTAGGACATGTTCTGAGGCATCAAGGGATCACCAATTTAGTATTGGAGGGCAGCGTGGAGGGTAAAAATCGTAGGGGGAGACCAAGAGATGAATACACTAAGCAGATTCAGAAGGATGTAGGTTGCGGTAGGTACTGGGAGATGAAGAAGCTTGCACAGGATAGAGTAGCATGGAGAGCTGCATCAAACCAGTCTCAGGACTGAAGACCACAACAACAACAACATGATTCTAGTGATAGTTTACTTACATGATTAATTCCCAGAAATGTTTCATGCTACCGGATCACTGTTCGTGAATCTCAGTAATTTCCATTAATTACACTAAAGATAAGTATTTCCGAGGGAAAAATCTGAAAAATACCGATACACAATGCAGCAGCACTTAATCACCTTACTAAAATAGAATCCTTGGAATGACACAGAATGAAAATAAAAAAAATTTACGACATTTTCATCAGTACACAACAATCCTACTAAGGGGGTAAGATGTCAAGCTGGTCGATTAGGAGCAGGAGAGGCACCTCAAGAATTTCAATTTCCACTGCCTATACTTTAACAAATAAATTCATAAAACGGTGTCAGAAAAACTAGCAAGGATTCAAGACTCACACTCATAGCAGTGGAAGTCCAAAAACATAACAAAATAATCTTTTACATGTGAAATTTCTTCATTTTTTTGGGTTACTATTTGCTGCATTTGTTGCCATACGTACACTTTTCTTCATAAGTAAGAGAGATTCTTCTACTAATTTTGCACGGATACAAACAATAGGTGTATCACATCAGGAAACAGAAAAACTGTAATTATTTCTACAGTTGTAGTAATATGAACATAAGCTCTTCTGAAACTCAATGAAATTCAAAAAGTGCTCCTGAATGGCAAAACTTTTAAACATCACATTACTGTAAGCACCACACTAGCAATGGAAGAGTAGGTGTCTTCACAAAATGTGGTTTAAGATTCCATTCGATTGAGATGAGCCACAGCTGAACTAAACAGTTCTTTCGAGAGGTGTATGTTAGTAATAGTCTTGAGATCGTAGAATACAACAGTTCAGATAGTGTAGATACTTGAACATTAAACATTTACACTTCATTTAACTATCAGGGGGAATACAAATTAGACATTAAAAATAGGTGTGAAGTCATCACATGTGGTGTTTTCAATATTTGTTTCATCTCTCATAGAAGATATTGAGTGCACCTGGTGTAAATGCTGAACAGTTTCGATTCAAGGTGGAGTACTGGTGCAAGCATATAATTTTAATCCATTCTCACGAATACACTTATGGCCAGAAGAATTAGTGATTCTTAGTAACATAAAGAGCACTGTGGTCTCTGATAACTCTGCTTTTGTATATTGTAGATGTAATGGATCCAATTGCAGTAAACCAAGTCTCCAGCCGTCGCCATCAGCAGCACTAACACGAAATTATACCATTATTAAATGTCATACGAAGTGAATATTCAAATGTTGAAAATTGAAAAAGAGGGTATGGAAGATGTGCTCGCTGCGCCGTGGTTTTTTTCCGGGGTTTTTCCCATTGGCCTTTGCCCGAATGGGGGAGCGTAACTCAAAATCCCTGAGACTTAAAAGTAAACAAAGCACATGCTTGCAAGTGAAAGAACACAGTGAACTTTAAACAGAACAGACCAGGAAACTAAGCCTGCTTGGATGTCCAGTCAAACAAGTGTGACTGTACATCCAAAGGGGGCAATGTAGTGCTACAACGATGAAAATTAATATTACGACGATGTCAAACCTTATTTTCCTGATATAAAGAAGTATTCACGATATTAAACATATAATTATAATTTAATTATTTTCATTTTTGGCTCCTGTAACACTCAGGCAGAATACAGAAGGTAGTTTAAGTGCATACTGAAGCAGAACCACAAGAAACACCAGTTACAGTCGATTTACCACTGGTAGAGCCAACACAAACAGTAATGGATCCATTTTCTCTCTTAATGATGGAAATGGAACAAATGTTTAAAATACAGGAACAATCACAGATACAGCGTGCTACTGAGATTAATAATAATTTAGATAGACGTATTAGCAGAGTAGATGAACGGATTAGGGCCTTGGATGAACGCATCAGTCAATTAGACGAGCGTACGCAGTTAAGCTTTTCACAGTTCCCAAAAGAGATAGATCAAAAGCTTGAAAACCGGTTAAAAGAACACGATCGCCAGCTGCGACACCAAATAGATGCCCAGTTGTCTGCTATACAGAACAACATTTCAAGTATGCAACAAACATACCATGACTTACCACAGAATGTAAAGCAAGTAACCCAGGATGTGGACAAATTACAACAAACACACACTTCTTTGGAAGCAGAAATACGCAACATAAGTACACGGATAGAAAACCTTACGGTTGATAATCAAAACGTAATAGAACAAAAATGCAGAGAACAAGAAGAACGCGTTGTGATCACATTCAATACCTGGTTAAATGACAAAGACAAACAAATTAGTACTGTTATACAGAAGGAACTACCTGTGATGTTACAACGAGCAGTAACACAACTGATACATGAAAACAACACAAAGATTCATGAACTCCTGACTGAATTACAAAACGTGCAGAAAGTGCTTAATGAAACACGTATGCAAACGTCTTATAACGGTTCACCGGAGTGTGTTAGTATCACAGAAACACACCCTGATCATTATGAAACACCTTTAACTGAAAGTAGGGGGCAGACGGGCAATAATTTCAATCCAACACGTGGAGTAACATCAGTTTATCTGGACCATACACAATCATTGGTGACTCAGGATGCTTTAGTGAAGAATTCTCAGTTTCAGAAGTTTACCAATAATAAGAACGGACCCCATCCAATTGTGTTTATCAAAGGGATCCGCGGAATAATGCCAAAAAGTTGGAACGAAAGGGAGAAAATTGTCTTTTCCATTACCTATATTCAAGTTGAGCCAGCGTTGTTCGCGACACAGAAAGCCGAACAATGCAGCTCCTTCGATGAATCTGAACAAGCTTTTCTAAACAAGTATTGGTCGCGTGGGGTACAAGAACGATTAAGAAAAGAAGTTTATAGTCCTGAGCCATTTAATAGAAAAGGCGGTACTTTGCGGATATATTTCGAAAAATATCTTGACAAAGTGAAATATTTATCCACACCAATTCCAGAGTGTGATGTTTTAAAGATATTAAAGGAGAAGTTACCGCGTGATCTAAACGAGAAATTGTTTCTCATTCCCTTGACAACGTGGAATATTTTCTATTTGTACTGGACTCTTTAGATTTGGTTATCGAAGAGGACAGACACCATTATGGGAATAATTTGTCGATTAATGGTAATGGTAATGGCAACGGACGAAACCACAAGAAAAATAGTAATAGAAACACCTACTATGAGAATCAAAATCATTGGAATAGTCCGAATTATTCAGGATGGCAGAACCACAATATGAACACAAATGGACAGTACAGTAATGCACCGAATCACAATTATCATCCACAGAAAAATAGTGGACAAAACAATAACGGAAACTTTTCAAAGAAACGGAAACGAGATTTTAGAGCTAACGCCAATTACAATAACGGTAATTTTTCAAATAATCAGCTAAACATGCAACCACCACATAACTGGTCAACACAGAATTATGCACAACAGCAATGGCAGCAGCCTAGGCCACCGCAATAACACAACAACAATCATGTACAACCGCCGTACAATACAAATGTGTCAAATGACATGCAGCAGCATATGAATGCGCAGCCATGGCAACCACCGAATCAAAATGTCAAGATCATTGAGGTAAGTGAACCGCAACCATCAACTAGTACCAGTCAGTCAAACTAGATGCGACGACATTCTGCTCCCGTGTGTCAGTCGCAGGATGTCTAGGGGGCACTTGCATGAATGATGTTAGTAATAACGAGCAACCAAGCGTGCAGACAACCAGCTGTAGTAACAATGAGAATGTGTGTCGCATAGAATCAGCAGCGATCGGGTCGAACGATGCGAAAAATGCAGTGTGTAAGAATAATTCTGTTGATGTTGCTCAGCAACGTAGTTCAACTATGCAGATGTTAAGATATACTGACGGAGTCGATATACGGGAGGAATTATGTCAAGATTTTCGGAAGAAGTGTAATTTGTTTGAACGGGAAGTTGTACAAGCAGCTATAGTTTGGGATATTTATGGTATTCAAACTACGGTGAATTTAGATACTGGAGCATCTGTTTCTATGCTGAATGAATCGTTCTTTCTTCACTTAAAGAAGATTAGAAAGATTCCGGTTTTTCCAGTCACTAATTGACGAGTTACAGGAGCCATTAGTCAGAAAGCCCAACTAGTTCGGGAACAGACACGGATTTGTATTAATTTTGGAATGGGAGCCAAAGAGTGCACCTTCCTTATTGTAAAGAATTTAGCCGTGAACTGTCTCCTCGGATTAGATATTTTGCGAGAGACGGAAACTATAATCGATCTCGCAAAGGGTGAATGCAGCAAGTGTTTCGGTGACACGAGAGTCAGGTTAGACTTGGTAAAGACCAAAGAATTGCATGGCAAATATTGTCAAATTTTAAAGATAGAATCGATTCGCGCACATTTATGGCGGCTTCAAGATAGTTTCAATTGCAGTGCCTTCCCGGTCATGGAAGATGTGAAGGACGAGGAGAATATCCACCTCTCGGAAATAGTAGAAAAAGTACAACAATCCTCTGGTCTTAGCAGTCTGCAACAAAAGCAATTATTAGACACACTTACTAATTATTGTAAAGCATTTTTGAAAAAACCTGGACTAAGTAAAGGTTACGTGTACGACATGCAAGTGTTTCCCCATGAAATCTACTGTCATCAAACGTACCCAATACCCAGCGCGAAAAGGGAAGCAGTATAAAAAGAAATTAGACGAATGCTGGACTGGGGAATTATTGAGACCTTGTTATCACCATATAGCAACCCACTTCCAAAGCTAAATACCGAACCGGAAGACTGGGAGGACAAAGTTAGACAAGCATTGGTCACAGCATACGAGAAAGCACACAAACGGCAAGAATCACACAACCGGAGACTACAGAATACTCAACAATTTAACGTGGGAGATATGGTGTTAGTAAGGAATTATCCGAAGTCGTCATTATTAAAGAAAAAAAAATAAAGAAGTGGTTTCCGTTATATTCAGGACCATTTGTGATCTTAGGTACACCACATAAAAATAGTTATTTCTTGGTTTATCCCGACTCAAACAGACAGAAAGGACTATACAATCACAAACACTTAAAAAGATATGTATCTTAAGTACAGTAGGTGGCCTTTTACGTGTGTCGTAATGAGGTGAAGTCAAACATCAAAGACTCAAGTACTGTGCGAGTAGGCTAAGTGACAATTATTAATTAATGGACTAGTGTATAAGTATTTCATGGACACACTGCGGTGTGGCGTGTGGGAGAATAGGAACATACAACATTGGAAGCATCAGTACTGCTTGGAGGGAGAGACTCTCAGAATACCAATTAGTTGTAAGAAAATTTCAACTCCAGTTCCACGGAGAAGAGGACGCCGAGCTGCAGCAAGGAGAAGAAGAATTGCTTCAAGATGATTCCACCCTAAGACACTTAATCAAACATAATACAAAGTTGTTGAGATTTAGTAAACTTTCAGGAACTTATGCGTGTGAAACTACGAACAGTGAACAGAAATGCATATTTCACACATCAGTAGGATATAGTGACTTTAGAAAATAAACGTTTCATTTTGTTGTTTGTTAACTATTTTGAACTCACTAGGGTGAGCAGGTTACGTCCTTTTTTTTTCTTTCAGACTATGTACAGGATACACTTACAACATGTAAATTTTACGCGAGTTACGTATAGGTTTAACAAATTTTCCCCCATAGGTTAGTACTCGGACTTGCATGAGCTATAAACCAGGTCGAACAAGATGTTGTCCATGACTGAACAGATCATTACACAGACAAACATATACAGACTTGTGTTTATCACTGCACAATTCTTTGTAAGTCCAGGAGCACCTTTTCGAGAAAATATATGACTTAGGATTTGCTTTTATATTGTAAATGACTACAATTGTGTACTTCGTTTGATATGTACAATCATTCAGTTATTCATCATTATGTAACTAGACTGTGTAAAGACATTCTTATGGGTAGCACAAGGACTTTACCTTGTCAGACTTGATAACTGTGATCAAGTGACTACGTGGTGGAATGAACATGTCACAGATGACCTATGAACAAAGACTTCCTGTGAACATTATCCTCTAAGCGTACGAACTTTATTTCACTAGCGAAAGAGTTGAATTTAACACAAAAGTGGACGCACAATGAGTGCGTTGTGTTACCATAATTTCGTTTTCAAATTTTGTGCTACGAGTATTTAGTAATGCCAAATATTCAGAGTGTTATTGGGACCACATGCGTGGACGTAACATTCCTGACAAACTAAAACTCAAGAGCAAGTGTTTTCATCGATCAGTCAGCAACAGTGGTGAGTCGTAACAGTGTTGGGAACTGCTACTAACTATATCATTAAACCCGTTGCAGAACTGTATCAATGCTGGAATGGAATTACATGAACCTTTAATTGCAGATAGTTAATTACGTCGGAAAGACGAATGGACTTGCATCATGATAAAGAAACTCACAAACAGTCGAACACCTCACAAAAAAAAAAAAAAAAAAAAAAAAACATTCTTCTTGTTGAGTGAATGAGTGCGTGAAATATGATGTAATTTAGATGTTAATTTAAGGAACTGATACTGCTGTTTGAATTTCATGTGACTGTATGCTGGGATGCTGAGCACACATGTCGGTGAGGACAGCATACTGCAGCGACATCATCCGTCATCCCTTGCTGCACCCTGCCACGTCATCGCAGTCCATCGCAGGCTTACCTGATGGGGCGAGACATCGCTGTTGCAGTACACCAAGTCTCCAGCCGTCGTCATCAGCAGCACTAACACGAAATTATACCATTATTAAATGTCATACGAAGTGAATATTCAAATGTTGAAAATTAAAAAAGAGGGTATTGAAGATGTGCTCACTCCGCCGTGGTTTTATTCCGGGGTTTTTCCCATTGGCCTTTGCCCGAATGGGGGAGCGTAACTCAAAATCCCTGAGACTTAAAAGTAAACAAAGTACATGCTTCCAAGTGAAAGAACACAGTGAATTTTAAACAGAACAGACAAGGAAAAAAAGCCTGCTTTGGTGTCCAGTCAAACAAGTGTTACTGTACATCCAAAGGGGGCAGTGTAGTGCAACAACGATGAAAATTAATATTACGACGATGTCAAACCTTATTTTCATGATTTAAAGAAGTATTCATGATATTAAAAATGTAATTATAATTTTATTATTTTCATTTTTGTGCTCAGTGTATCAAAGACTTTCTAGTGCACGGAATAAATTAGCATTGTTTGTACTACGAAACTATATATGATTGTTAAGGGTGAAGCATGTAATAATTCGATGTAAGACATTTTGTTGAGTCTGAATTTTGTTCTCGTACTGATCGGTAGAGAAGGAAAAGTTCCTAAAACGATGTGAAGGTAGAAAGGCTGTAAAAAGGAGAGAGAGCGAAGGTAAATACAAGTTATTCAAAACAAAAAATTGCAAGGTCTAATCTGAGCCTGTCCTGAATAACGGCGAAGAACATTTATGTTATCATATATTTTCTTCGTTTGATCACGGTTGTGATTCGCATGTTTCTTTTTGTTATGAATATTTACATTATACGCGCAAAAGTGCACACAGCTTTAATCGAACCTGCGTCTTTCGGAAATGATAACTTTTAATCAGTACAATTACGCGAATACCGTCTAAATCGCAACCGTGATCGCAAAAGTATTTCCTGGACGAAATAATTCTTATAAAATGTTTATTCTCCAAAGCGAGCAGCATTGCACTATCGCTGACTCGCAACAATCGAAAGAGTAAAAAACGGTGCTTAAATAGAATTGCCACCTTTTAATGATTAATATTATCCCATTAAATAAATAAATAGCAATTCAGTGGCGACCGTGACAGGACTAGCTTATATGTGTGTGCTAATGTGTGTTTTTTCTATTTGTTTCATGCTGAGCGGAAATCTACGACGACCCTAAGCACAATATTTTTGCTGTACCATTCCACCCCTGCGGCAGTACAACACTGACGTGTGTTACCTGAAACAATATTCTTCGCAACTCGTGCGTAATTAATTTCGTCTCCATTCATCAGCTAGAAAAGTTTATTATAAGGATCGTGCTATGAGCACTGTTTTTAAAGAACCAATCTGATTCGAATCATTTTTTTGAAAATGAGTTCGGACCACCGGTGCACAAAATAATTTTTACACATTTGTATTACCTTCGGCATTTATTCTGCAGAGTTGCATAATTTAAATTTGAATTTGCTGCTGAGATAATTGTTAAGATGGCGGCAGACAATTGATAGAGACTTTCTATTGTTAGAGCAAATAAGTAAATATTTAAAATGCTTATTAAACGCTATAAAATCTACTTTCGTATTGTGCACTATTTAGACTTCATCAAGCAAACATTTGATTTGTTTCTAAGGAAAACACAGACAAAAACGCGATACAAATCGCTATCATCAATGGCTGCGCTCCCAGCGGAAAGAAATAATTAACGCAGATAATGCTTACCGAGAGAGGAATTAAAGTTACAAATAATTATTCACTCATGTTTATAATAATAATGAACTCTATTTTCGAGTAATAATTAACAAATAACTACAATTTCTTAATAGACCTCAGTTCGATATGCGTCCGCAACCTATAAAAGCCAAGCAACAAAAGTTAAAAACAAAGGAAGACAAACGCAGATCATAAAAGGAATTTACAATTATCATAGTCTTTGTATGATACACATCGATATGTCCAATTACATAGTACAATATTATATAAATAATTATTATTTATCACCGCTTTCATTCGTTTTCACTGTTGTTCATACGTCGAATAGATAATGTTTATAACTGTTAGAGGCATAATTTTCTCTCGTCGCACTGTACCTAAAATTTATCTCGTGGATGTTACAATGTCCCTTGGGTTGAGAAAAAAAATTAGTTTATCTGTTGTATATTTTTTTTATCAGTGCACGTAGTCCACGTAGATTTGCTACTCTCAAGATGCAAATGTTTAGTTTCAATGTTGTTTTAGACATGATAAAATTATAGTTGAATCGAGTACTTTAAATGAGTTCAGTGACTGTATTATCTCGGAAATTGCTGCGGATACTTCCCGGATTAACTTATCCCCCCCATTTGGGATCATTGAACTCGGAAAACCGGGAATAAAACCGTCCAAGAGGCTTCAAGAAAATGCAGACACCCACTTTTAACAGTCATGCTTGACATGATTGTAATAAAATATGCTGAAAAATGCAAATTTATGACTCTGTTGTAAGCATCTGAGATAATGAATGATTTTTCATGGTGGTATATCATAACAATTTCCAAAGTCACTCATTTATCGAATGTAATAAGAATTCGCTGCTGACGTCGTAAGACCGCCCTCGTGTCGAGCCGTTGGATCGCAGACAGGTAGTGGCTTTTTTTTTTTTTTTTTAAATAGAGATGGGGCCCTTCCACGCCCGCACCAACGTGGTGACCAAACCAAAAGTTCTACTGTCACCTCCGTAAACATGTTAGTTATCTAGTGGGTGGATCACAGGATGCTGGGCTGTGATGTTGTCCGTGCGTCTGGGTAAGGCTACGCATTAACACGGTCCATCAGGTGATAGATAGTGGACGAAACGCGAGTGAGGGTAGCGATTTGAAGAGCAGAGGGAAAAAAGTGCCACGGCTCGTGCCGTGGGAAAAAAACCTCTGCGACAGTGGGATGGGTAGTAAGAGCAGTAGTGGCTTACTAGCTGCGATAGTTCATGCAAGGTTGGATTTGTTAGTATAGGTATCATGCATCATTACCGTGACAGGCGATGGCGATGTGTCCCAGTTGCTGCGGCTGCTACTTTCCTGGAACAATCAATATCGTTATACAGTAGTGGGAGATCGGCCATAGATCATCTCACTGTGTGGGGGATGTGTGGAGCTTGTTTGCATGCAGTGTACGGTACGGCTTCCCTGTATGGTGCCAGTTATTCGGCAGTGTATTTCAGCTGGATATCCAGTAAATGCGTCTGATTAACAGGGGCTCGCCTGTGCCGTTATGTTTGCGTAAGCTTGGCCATAGATGTTATGTCCTTGCAAGTATGTCTTTTGGTCTTTTATGTTTCCATCTATGGTTGTGGTCGTAGTTCCCCAGATTCAGAATAAACGGGTTCTGCGAATGTCTGGAGTTTCTGTATAGTCTTGTGGTGAGTTTGTGGATTACCTCCGTGAGAGTCTCAAGTCGGTATTCCCGGTGAAGGTCCGCGATGCGTGTGTATCGTGGAGCATTGCTTATGATTTTGAGTACCTTGTTTTGTATGAGCTGCAGACGGCGCAGGCGTGTAGGCGCAGCGTATCCCCAGACGGGAGCTGCGTACGTCATCAGGGGTCGGATAAGTGTCATGTACATGGACCTCGACACCCTTCTGTTCAGTGTGCTACGCCTGTTGAGCATAGGATAAAGCTGTTTGAGCCTCGCGCTAGCTCGGTTGGTCATGTGTTGTATGTGGTCCCCCCAGAGTAATTTCCGGTCCAGCCAGACACCGAGGTATTTGACTTTCTCGCGGAAACGTATTGGGCGTGCATGTAGAGTTATTGGTCTGCAGTAGCGGTGTTTGCGCAGTTGCTTCGGTCTTCTCGTGAACAGAACGGCTTCGCACTTGTCGACGTTTACTCTAACACGCCATTTCTCCAACCAAGGCTCAGCCACTCTGAGTGCAGTCTGTAGGCGTGACGTAATATTTGATGGTTTCCAATCTTGCGCAAGGATGGCTGTGTCATCCGCGTAGATTGCCATCATTGTGTTATGTGTGGTTGGGAGATCGTTTATGTAGAGGTTAAACAGTAGGGGCGCTAGGATGCTTCCCTGGGGTACTCCCGCGTGTATACCATGTCGTGTTGACTGTTTTCCCTGCACGTCAGTGTTGAAACTCCTGTCTGTGAGGTATGAGTGTATTAGACGCAGCAGCCCGTCGGGGAATCCCGCGTCGCTGAGTTTGCGGATGAGGCCGTTGTGCCATAGACGGTCGAAAGCCTTTTCGATGTCCAGGAACACTGCCCCTGTAGCTTTGTTTATGTTGAAGCCATGTGTTATGTGTTCAACGACCCGTAGGAGTTGTTGTGTTGTGGAGTGGTGATTTCTGAAGCCGAATTGCTCCGGTCTCAGGATGTCATTTGTTATGCAGTGCCTAGTGATGCGTTTGAGAATCACCTTCTCAACAATCTTACTGAGCGAGCTCAGAAGGCTGATGGGTCGGTAATTTTGTGGGAGGCTGTGGTCTTTCCCCGGATTCCTGAACATCAGGACCTTGGCCGTCTTCCAAAAGGCGGGGAAGTGTTGGTGTTTTAGTATGGCATTCGTTATGTGTGTTAGGTATTCAGTTGCTTTATCCGTGAACTCCTGGAGGACACGGTTGCTGCTGGACCGCCCCCCGGCCGAGTCGGTGGGGCGTCGGTTGCCGTCGGCTGCATCGTGGTTTGGATCTGCTGCTGGCTAGTAGTCGCGCTGCAGCAGGTCTTGTTTCTCCTTTCCCACGTCCCTCAGTTTAAGACGGGTACATGAAATGTCAAAATATAATCATCAGTGACAAGAGAATTACTATTCTGATCCTGTGGAAAAGTCTATTAGTGTCCATTTCACTTGCATTCACAAGGATGGAATTAGACTGTTTTTGGAGTATGTTCTGTATTTTGACACTGTTCAGCACAATGTAGTGATTCACATGTAAGTTTATCACAATATGCACATTTTGAACACTGCACCGTTAATCATACAAGTGTCCGTAGTGTGCTTCGTTTACTTAAGCGGAATGTAAATATTTTAGCGACGCGCTGCGTAGCCAACGTTGCATTATTGTTTTGCCGCGCGGCTGGCTGTACAGTCTGTCACATTAAATTTGGCACGCGGAGACGCATCATATCAAACTACTAAAGGTCATCAGTTCAAACTCATTATTAATACAGTCAACAGTAATCAACGTTCATAGCGTTGCTGCTAACTTTGACACTCCAAAGGCGTTCATACGGTTACGTGATCACGGTTTTTATCACTGTTCATTATTATTCACAATGTAAATCACAGTTCTTCACGTGTCCACTAGTTCCTGCGAAACACGTTTCACTGTTCTGATTGCTGTCAGTAGTTTTCCAAAGTACTTAACAGACAATCTACATGCAAATGACACTTTTCAAGTAATGAGGTCTGCTACACTTGCACATAAGTTCATATTACCATGACTGAATAACAAAATTAAAAATTTTGCACTGTCACATGAACATGAGACAATATAAAACTTTCAGAATCTGCTACATTATCTTGACCATGAGATCATTACTGAACTGTCCAGATAACAGTACATTTCCCTTTTTATTACAGATACATATATTTACATATTTCTTTTTTGATTGGTATTGTTATTTACCACGTTTTTGGGACAGATGTCCATGTTCGGTTTATCTAACCGGAATGATGCTCATGAGAGCATTTTAAATGACTTTGTAATGAAACTGTGTACGTAAATCAGTACACATTCAGATTTCGCTTCATCTGGCCTTGTAACACTAACCAAAACGGCCTTGCTGTTGTGGTACTGCGAACGGCTGAAAGCAAGGGGAAACTACAGCCGTTATTTTTCCCGAGGGCATGCAGCTTTACTGTATGGCATGGAGAGCTGCATCAAACCAGTCTCATGACTGAAGACCACAACAACAACAACAACAGTGCTGAAAGCAGTTTATTTTATTTTCTATTTATTTTTCTCAGTCACACAGCTCACACACCACCAACACTCACTACATCTGTGGGACTACATGACTCAATCTTATGAAAATATTTTTGTTATATCCATTCTTACACACGAACAAATATATTATTTAAGCATTTTAATCATTTCTATCCTACGTATAGAAAGGTAAAATTCCACTCATTTAATGCAATAACACTCAAGTGTTTATCAACTTATTTATTATGGGTGAAACGTCCCTTTGAACAATTATACACGTCTGTGCTTAATCTGACACACAATATTTTTAGCGCAACGCAATCTGACTTTCAAAAATCCCTACAAAAGAATGGCCCTGACTAACATTAAACTATACCTTTCACAAATAACTTATCTCACAAAGATCTTCATTACTCGAACTACTGCAATACAGCGAGCGCCACTATTGCCAGCTAAATAAAAGATTCAAACTACAGAAGGCACTAACTACTGATAGGGATAGTTAGCAAATGAAAGATATTAATAGATAACAGACAATGTCATAATATATATAGCAGTTCATGACAAATTACAAAACTCCGCCATCTCTCTCCCCACATCCACCACTGCTGGCGGGTCACCTCCAACTGCGCAACGCTACGTGCTGTTCACATCCAGCTGCCGCTGCCCAACACTACAATGGCAGACAACAATGCAAACTAGCCACAGGCTGCACACAGCACAGCCAGTGATTTTCATACAGAGCGCTACGTAACGTTGCCAATAAGAAAATATAAACAGCCTACTTACATAGCCCCCATGCTCCCCACAAAAAATTTTACAAATTGTTTTGGCCAGTGGCCGATAACGATTTGATAAAATTTTTCATAATTACACTAACAAAGATATCCAATGCACACACTTATTGATACACTGTTGGTCAAAAGCTAAAATTTCCTCACAGTCCATAAAGACAGTCCTGATCATTCATCATAATAGTAATTACAGTTTTTTTTCACAAAGTCTCATTAGTAAAAAAAATTGCACACAGAAGTAGTGGATTTCCATGCAGTCTTGAAGAAGTAGTGGTGTCCTACCAACGGAAAGACAGTGCTGACTCTTGACATGCTAACAGGTAATGGGCCACAATGGAGCAAACCCACAGCAGAGTCATTCGAAGTTCTGAAGAATATTGGTAGGTAGGTCATCACAGAGCAGACACACTGTAGTCCTGGTAGAGATTACGGTATTGGTGGGCCACCAGAGGTGTAGACCCACTGCAGTCCTTGTAGAAATAATGGTATTGGTGAGTCATCAAAGGTGTAGACCCATTGTAGTCCTTGTAGAGATGGCCAGCAGCCATCTGTTGCGACTGTGCAGGTGCACATTCACCATCGAAGAGTCTTGCGAAGAATATAGCAAGTCCATAAACCACCACTTGTGCACTCACAAAAATTTTTTTTGAAATGTCCTTTGAACCAGCAATGCTGTTATCCAGTCCCTTGCTGAATTATTAACACGCATGTAAACACTAAGAGCCCCAACTTCTCACATATTGTTCATATACTATGACCATCAGAAATGTGTGCAGTGAAATGAATGCTTACAAGTTACTTAATTTGATAAACTGGTGACAATTACAATTTTATAACATAAAAATACAATAACAAAGGCACAAAATACATCATTAAAGACATAACAATACAGATAACATTTGTAGTAATACAGGCTTTACACTCCGCCATCTCTCTCCCCACATCCACCACTGCTGGCGGCTCACCTCCAACTGCGCAATGCTACGCGCTGTTCACATCCAGCTGCCGCTGCCCAACACTACAATGGCAGATGAAACGTCCCCTTTGAACAATTATGCACGACTGTGCTTAAACTGACACACAATATTTTTAGCGCAACACAATCTGACTTTCAAAAATCCCTACAAAAGAATGGCCCTGACTAACATTAAACTATACCTTTCACAAATAACATACCTCACAAAAATCTTCATTACTCGAACTACTGCAATACAGCGAGCGCCACTATTGCCAGCTAAATAAAAGATTCAAACTACAGAAGGCACTAACTACTGATAGGGATAGTTAGCAAATGAAAGATATTAATAGATAACAAACAATGTCATAATATATATAGCAGTTCATGACAAATTACAAAACTCTGCCATCTCTCTCCCCACATCCACCACTGCTGGCCGCTCACCTCCAACTGCGCAACGCTACGCGCTGTTCACATCCAGCTGCCGCTGCCCAACACTACAATGGCAGATAACAATGCAAACTAGCCACAGGCTGCACACAGCACAGCCAGTGATTTTCATACAGAGCGCTACGTAACGTTGCCAATAAGAAAATATAAACAGCCTACTTACATCGGGATTCTCTACGCCTTGTTCAATTAATTCAAAAACATTACAGTGTAATATTTGACATAAAAGCTTACAAACTAATACATGCATAAGATTATCACATTATTACTGCTAATTATTTTATCATAAACATTATATTTACAGTTATGGGGTAGTGCACTTGCACTTCTGATTGGTCCTTTGTGTATTCACTTCGTGTTTCTTAGTCCAGGGGACCGAGTAAGATTTTCTGCAATAGGTCTTGTGCGGATATACTTTCATATTATACTGGTAATCTTTAATGATTCCAGGGCGTTCAGTGACTACTTCGAGGTATCCGGATAATAATTCTGTTAATTGCCTAACCTCTGAAGGATTAATGCAAGTTGCCTCCTGTACCTTCTCTTCTATTGTTGTGACGATGTCACTCACGTTGCTGGGTGCATCGTTATTTCGACACACATCTTAATCGCTTCTGCAATCATGTTCAGTAGCTGTGGGTAGTGAATAAGGATCTTCAAGGCGTTCCTGTCGTTGAATAAGCTCACGAGAACGTCATCCATTTCAGCTTAGCACCAGTTTACTGTATTGGTGAGATAACATAAGGTAGGCTATCCAACTATCAGGAGTGACTGGTCTGAAACCATCGACAGAGATCTTGGGGGAAGTGGGAACATTCAGCGAGTTACCTACTCCGCTTTTGCCAATAATACAAAACATTGTCAAATTATCCACAGAAACTAGTGATGAGATTATACATCATTTATGGTTAACTGTTTGGTTGCAAAACTAGGCCGAGGTTCTTGAAATGACACATCCCGTCAGATTTCAAACTATTTATATTTGTTAGGTTGTGACTATAATTACATTTTTAGCTCTTGACAAGGGTGAGTCGGCAAAGCACCAATCTGATTTTCTGTAGTCTGCGTCACATCCTCAGTTTCACATATGTTTGCTGTCTTGAACCTGAAATATTACTAATTATTTGGTGTTTTGTGTTCAGAAACAATGAATTGAACACTGCAATTCAGTTGTACTTTTCGACATATGTTATTACCTTCAAGTTTATGTCGTTTTGACGATGACCTCTCTGTTACTTTTGTAACATCAGTAGCGCCTGATACCAGGTTGGTAGGCACGAATAACTAAAGAGTACAGCGGCAGAAATATTCACACAAATTGAAAAGTTATTAAAGCACACATTAATGAGGCACTGTCCAATAGTCAAGGATAGTCTTAACCCCTTGAGTCCCAACAATATGAAAAAATGCACACGGAGAGTTACCTAAAACTTCTAACGCAAATATTGCGGAAATGGGAAGTGCTATTGATGTGCGGTTTTCACGGAATAGACTGGTATTCAGGCTCGCATTCTTAGCCCATAAACAGATTGTAATAATACCTAGAAAGTGTATATTTGTTCAAACATACACTTTTTTAAATGTGAAATTAACAAACTAACAAACTAAACGTAGGGTAAATTACAATCTCAGTGGTGTTTTCTGCAGGATTTTAGTGCGAGTCGTTTACGAGATACCGTATTTTGAAAAGTTTCCGCGCCGACAGTTGTTTGTGCCATGTAACCTGCGTAGTGCCAGGTACAAGTTCTTATGTTTGCTTACAGTGTGCACTAAGACTTGCTAATCAGTTAGCGTGTGACGGTCCAAGCAGTAGGTCGCAAGTGGCTGCTGGGATTTACCTATGCAGAAAAAACCGACGTACTCATGGGATATGGAGAGTGCAGGAAGAATGCATTACGTTCTTGTTCGGCGTATGCGGCAAGATATCCCAATAGACATCAACAATCTCGGCATCAACTTAAAAACCTCTTCAAACGGTAACATGAAGGTGGGAGTGTAGCACTTAGACAGGGTAACAGAAGGAAATAAGTAAGACAGAAGAGGGAAAAGTTAATGTTATTGCTGCTGTTGCAACTGATCTTCACGTTAGCTCGCGCGCAATAGCACGAGGAAATGGCATGAGTCAGGCAAGTACCTTACGCATTCTCCATCAACATAGGTTCCATGCCTATCACATCCCTTTTCATCAAGAGCAGCTTGGAAACTACACTCCCGGAAATGGAAAAAAGAACACATTTACACCGGTGTGTCAGACCCACCATACTTGCTCCGGACACTGCGAGAGGGCTGTACAAGCAATGATCACACGCACGGCACAGCGGACACACCAGGAACCGCGGTGTTAGCCGTCGAATGGCGCTAGCTGCGCAGCATTTGTGCACCGCCGCCGTCAGTGTCAGCCAGTTTGCCGTGGCATACGGAGCTCCATCGCAGTCTTTAACACTGGTAGCATGCCGCGGCAGCGTGGACGTGAACCGTATGTGCAGTTGACGGACTTTGAGCGAGGGCGTATAGTGGGCATGCGGGAGGCCGGGTGGACGTACCGCCGAATTGCTCAACACGTGGGGCGTGAGGTCTCCACAGTACATCGATGTTATCGCCAGTGGTCGGCGGAAGGTGCACGTGCCCGTCGACCTGGGACCCGACCGCAGCGACGCACGGATGCACGCCAAGACCGTAGGATCCTACGCAGTGCCGTAGGGGACCGCACCGCCACTTCCCAGCAAATTAGGGACACTGTTGCTCCTGGGGTATCGGCGAGGACCATTCGCAACCGTCTCCATGAAGCTGGGCTACGGTCCCGCACACCGTTAGGCCGTCTTCCGCTCACGCCCCAACATCGTGCAGCCCGCCTCCAGTTGTGTCGCGACAGGCGTGAATGGAGGGACGAATGGAGACGTGTCGTCTTCAGCGATGAGAGTCGCTTCTGCCTTGGTGCCAATGATGGTCGTATGCGTGTTTGGCGCCGTGCAGGTGAGCGCCACAATCAGGACTGCATACGACCGAGGCACACAGGGCCAACACCCGGCATCATGGTGTGGGGAGCGATCTCCTACACTGGCCGTACACCACTGGTGATCGTCGAGGGGACACTGAATAGTGCACGGTACATCCAAACCGTCATCGAACCCATCGTTCTACCATTCCTAGACCAGCAAGGGAACTTGCTGTTCCAACAGGACAATGCACGTCCGCATGTATCCCGTGCCACCCAACGTGCTCTAGAAGATGTAAGTCAACTACCCTGGCCAGCAAGATCTCCGGATCTGTCCCCCATTGAGCATGTTTGGGACTGGATGAAGCGTCGTCTCACGCGGTCTGCACGTCCAGCACGAACGCTGGTCCAACTGAGGCGCCAGGTGGAAATGGCATGGCAAGCCGTTCCACAGGACTACATCCAGCATCTCTACGATTGTCTCCATGGGAGAATAGCAGCCTGCATTGCTGCGAAAGGTGGATATACACTGTACTAGCGCCGACATTGTGCATGCTCTGTTGCCTGTGTCTATGTGCCTGTGGTTCTGTCAGTGTGATCATGTGATGTATCTGACCCCAGGAATGTGTCAATAAAGTTTCCCCTTCCTGGGACAATGAATTCACGGTGTTCTTATTTCAATTTCCAGGAGTGTATTACGGGAATCGTGTTAACTTCTGTGCATGGGCGTTAAGACTCAATCTCCAGATGTATCACATAGATTGAGTAGTGATGGAATCACATTTACCAGCCATGGCCAGATAAACCACAGACACATCTCTGTTGACAATCCCCTTTGGCTTCGTCAAATAGAACGTCCGTTGAGTGTAAACGTGTGGTGTGCGTTACTGAAGCATCAGCTTGTAATGGTTCTTTATTTATGTGACCATTACTTTTTTACTCCAACCCTAGTTCTCCATACCAGTAATACCGCACTACTTCTGTGCGAAGTAATAGACATATATTTGTGACAATATTCACACTTGGTTTTATTACTGTATAGGTACTCTGATGTCTCGATATATTACGGTGATATGGTTCTTCTGTGTATTCATTTCTGTGAGAGTGTCATAATCTTTGAGTTACTTGTAATAGTTTGGCGCAAATGCGCACAGAGCAGTATTTGTTACACTTTGCAGAAGTTAAGTTGTTATTTCGCTTTGTAAAAGAACAGTCAAGTCTTGTGTTTGGTTAAAGTGGAAATTAAATATATGAAGATTGATACAAAACTGGTTCTTGATGATGTGACAATTAAGAAGAAGTATATGTGAATTTACAAGAAGTTTAATAAAAATGTGGATCGTGAACACCAAGTCAAAATTTATTTCTACCATACCATTGTTCTGATCTGGGATTGTTTGATCATTAAGAATTTCCTGAAAAACGCATTTGTTAGGTCTTAAAATATTGCTAAAATACAGATCTGGACCTTCTAGCAGTCAAAGTGGAATCACCCTAGAATCAACAAGATGAGCCATAACAACTTCGATGAATTCTACGTGGGAATCCATTCAAGGTAAGTGCCAAAATTAATGACTTATTTCCTTTCTGACGATACCATCCACAGTCAATAACTTTTTTGTTGCCCGATAAAGCGAACATATGCTGCCTGAGCAACATTATTAATCTGATTTCTAACTTACTTTGCAAGTGGTGGTATTGTTAAAAGCTCATAGGGCCGTTTTTAATAGACGGAGCTTTGAACGCGCACAAATATCACAGTCTCCTAACAGACCATTTTCCGCGGATGCCAGAAGATGTTGCTCTGCAGACTAGGAGAAACTAGTGGTGCCAACATGACTCCTGTCCAGCCCATGGTACACAAAGTGCTATAGCATGTCTTCAAGAATGCTTTCCAAATCGTTGGACTGGATGCAGAGATCTTGTACCTTGGCAGGACCTTTCACCGGATTTGACGCCTGTAGACTTATCTGAGGGGAAAGTTGAAAGACGATGTCTTCAAGGACATATCAGCTACATCCTACGATGTCCAACAACATATTACCACAGCCCGCCCGGACATCTCCACCGAATTGCTAGCACGTGCGCAGCATTCGTTCCGTACCAGACTCGAAGCGTGTACTGCCGCTGCCGGTGGTCATTTTGAACACAACTTGTAATGGTCAATTGTCTCGTTACTGGTCATAATCCTCATAACCACTGTCTGCACATGTGCTGTTCTTTAGGTTGTGCTACCACAGGTATTGTACAAGTGTCGATGTTTGAACTTTTCGGAACACGATATCTCGTAAACGACTCGCACTAGGTTTCTGCAACAAACACCACTGACATTCTAATTTACACTAATTTTAGTTTTTTCCTGTCAAAATACAGTGTTTAACTTAAAAAACTATATGTTTACACATAAAGCGCACTTCCTAAGTACTTTTATGATATGTTGATTGGCTAAGAGCACGAGCCGCTGACAGCCAATCCATGCTGTCGAAACCGCACATCTATAGCACTTTCCATTTCCCCAGTATTTCAGACACACGCTTTAGATGATTCAATCTGTATAATTTTAAAGTTTACGCGTAATTTACCTTTATTATCGTAGTAAGCACTGAATATGAGATGAAAATGTCAAGAGGTCAACCATCAACTGTTTTGGGGGGATGGTTGCAGTTTGAAATATAAATTTTACAAAATTAATCCTTATTATCATAATAATTAGCAAGTATAAGACGATATCTGCAGAATTTAAACAATCAGTTGTATTAATGAGGCGCTTTCACTTTGGAACCACCGACACAAACAATTTTGAACCACCAATCATTTCATGTCTTATATATGAAAGAAATTCCCATTTTTCCTTGACGAAATCCGACACCTCGAAACTTCCGTCAATTCATAACTCGTGAAACCTAAATAACCAACAAAACTGGGCTGCGACAATTCAGTACATTTGTAACAGTACCTCTGTGTAGCATTATAAATCTCTGTTTTACAATAGCATCAGTAGAAAATTATTTTGAGCAATTAGTTCATGAGCCCACTCGAAGTGTACATGGTTGCGAAAGCATGCTTGACCTCTTAGCAAAAAATAATTATGGACAGATAGCGAGTGTCGTGAAGAATACAGGGATTAGTGACCACAAGGCAGTTGCTGATAGGCTGAATATCGTAACACTTACAACCATAGAAAAGAAACGCAAAGTATATCTGAACCCTCACCTGTGGTCGAGTGGGAGGTCGCCCCAGGGCGAAAGACTACCCAGGCGGCCGCACGTAAGGTCTCCCCGGTTTGTCTGACAAACAGGTTCCAGGTGCTGATACTGTCGCTGAGCCAGATGCTGTCGCCTGTCCTGTTTCAGAGGAAACCACTCAATCTGCAAGATCCGGGCAATCACAGAGGGTGCGGTTATTGGTAGTTGGGAGCTCGAGCGTTAGGCGCGTTTTGGGGCCTCTTAGGGACTTGGCTGACAGGAAGGGAAAGAAAACCAATGTGCCCTCAGTGTGCATACCCGGTTGAGTCATTCCAGATGTGGGGAGGGTCCTCCCAGATGCCATGAAGAGCATAGGGTGCAGCCAACTGCAGGTGGTCGCTCACGTAGGTACCAATGATGTGTGTCAATTTGGATCAGAAGAGATGCTCTCTGGTTTCGAGAGGGTAACAGAAATGGTAAAGGCTGCCAGTCTTGCTTGCAAGATGAAAGCAGAGCTGACCATTTGCAGCATAGTCGACAGGATCGATTGCAGACCTCTGGTACAGAGCCGAGTGGAGGGTCTGAATCAGAGGCTCAGACGGTTCTGCGACCGTGTAGGCTGCCGATTCCTCGACTTGCGCCAAAGGGTGGTTGGGTTTCGGGTTCCGCTGAATAGGTCAGGCGTCCACTACACGCAGGAGGCGGCTACACGGGCACCAGAGGCTATGTGGCATGGACTGGGCCGTTTTATAGGTTAGAGTGTCTCGGGAAAACACAAGAAGGGTTTTAGTCACCAAGCGCTAATAGAAAGCACTGACGCTCAAATCGTTATAGCCACTGGATGCTGGTTAAAGCCGGATATAAGCTCAGCCGAGACTTTTGCGAAGAACCTAACGGTGTTCCGAAAGTGTAGGCTAAACACGCTTGGGGGTGGCGTGTTCGTTACTGTAAGTAGTTTAACTTGTCGCGAAATGGAAGTAGATACTTCCTGTGATTTAGTATTGACAGAGGTCATTGTTGGCAACCGGAATAAAATAATAATAGGACCCATTTACTGACCTCCCAATTCAGATGATACAGTTGCTGAAACGTTCAGAGAAAACTTGAGTTTGATTCCAAACACGTACCCTCGATATGATGGCGAAAATGCATTTTAATTCCCGAGACACACATAAAATATCACCCGAAATCGTGCTAATCGCATTCTCTGAAGTTTCGAGAAGTTAGTTCATGAGCCCACGCGAATAGTAAACGGTTATGAAACCACACTTTACCTCTTAGCAACAAATAATCCTGAGTTAATAACGAGCATGAAAACCGATACAGGGATTAGTGAACACAGGTTTGTCGTAGCGAGATTGAATATTGTAATCCCAAAATTCTCCAAAAATAAGCGAAAAATGTACCTATTCAAAAAAGCAGATAAAAATTCACTTGACGCCTTCCTGAGAGACAATCTCCACTCATTCCAAGTTAACGATGTAAGTGTAGACCAGATGTGGCTTGAATTCAAATAAATAGTATCGGCATCAAGTGAGAAATTTATACCAAATAAATTGACGAACGACGGAGCTGCTCCTCCTTGGTACACAAAACGGATTAGAACACTGTTCCGGAAACAACGAAACAAACATGCCAAATTCAAACAGACGCAAAATCCCCAAGATCGGTGATGTTTTGCAGAAGGTCGATATTTAACGCGGACTTCAGTGTGAGACGCTTATAAGAGTTTCCTCAACAAAACTTTGTCTCAAAACCTGGCAGAAAATCCAAAGAGATTCTGGTCGTATGTGAAGTACGAGGTGCATTCAAGTTTTAAGGCCTCCGATTTTTTTTCTAATTAATTACTCACCCGAAATCGATGAAACTGGCGTTACTTCTCGACGTTATCGCCCTGCAGACGTACACATTTTTCACAACGCTGACGCCATGATTCCATGGCAGCGGCGAAGGCTTCTTTAGGAGTCTGTTTTGACCACTGGAAAATCGCTAAGGCAATAGCAGCACGGCTGGTGAATGTGCGGCCACGGAGAGTGTCTTTCATTGTTGGAAAAAGCCAAAAGTCACTCGGAGCCAGGTCAGGTGAGTATAGAGCATGAGGAATCACTTCAAAGTTGTTATCACGAAGAAATTGTTTCAGCACTGGCGGTTACCCGAAATTTTTTTGGTGGCGGTGAATCTGTGTGCTTCCATTGAGCTGACTGGTGCTTTGTTTCTGGATTGAAAAATGGCATCCACGTCTCAGCCATTGTCACAACCGACGAAAAGGAAGTCCCATTCATGCTGCCGTTGCGCATCAACATTGCTTGGCAACGTGCCACACGGGCAGCCGTGTGGTCGTCCGTCAGCATTCGTGGCACCCACCTGGATGACACGTTTCGCATTTTCAGGTCGTCATGCAGGACTGTGTACACAGAACCCACAGAAAAGCCAACTATGGAGGCGATCTTTTCAACAGTCATTCGGCGATCCCCCAAAACAATTCTCTCCACTTTCTCGATCATGTCGTCAAACCGGCTTGTGCGAGCCCAAGGTAGTTTCGGTTTGTTGTCACACGATGTTCTGCCTTCATTAAACTGTCGCACCCACGAACGCACTTTCGACACATCCATAACTCCATCACCACATGTCTCCTTCAACTGTCGATAAATTTCGATTGGTTTCACACCACGCAAATTCAGAAAACGAATGATTGCACGCTGTTCAAGTAAGGAAAACGTCGCCGTTTTAAGTATTTAAAACAGTTAGCATTTTCGCCGCTGGCAGTAAAATTCCATCTGCCGTACGGTGCTGCCATCTCTGAGACGTATTGACAATGAACGCGGTCTCATTTTAAAACAATGCGCATGTTTCTATCTCTTTCCAGTCCGGAGAAAAAAAATCGGAGGCCTTAGAACTTGAATGCACCTCGTACGTTAGCGGCAAGAAACAATCAATGCATTCTCTCCGCGATAGAAATGGTGATACTATAGAAGACAGTGCTGCCAAAGCAGAGTTACTAAACACAGCCTTCCGAAATGTCTTCACAAAAGAAGACGAAGTATATATTCCAGAATTCGAATCGATAACAGCTGCCAACATGTGTAACGTAGAAGTAAATATCCTCGGAGTAGTGAAGCAACTTAAATCACTTAATAAAAGTAAGTCTTCTGGTCCACACTCTATACCAATTACGTTCCTTTCGGAGTATGTTGATGCATTAGCTCCATACTTAGCAATCATATACAACCATTCACTCGGGGAAAGATCCGTACCCAAAGACTGGAAAGTTGCACAGGTCACACCAATATTCAAGAAAGGTAGTAAGACTAATCCACTTAATTACAGGCCCATATCGTTAACGTCGATATGCAGCAGGAATATTGAACATATATGGTGTTCATACATTATGAAGTACCTCGAAGAAATCTGTATATTGACACAGAGTCAACGTGAGTTCAGAAAACATCGTTCCTGTGAGACACAACCAGCTTTTTATTCACATTAAGTGTTGAGCGCTATTGACAAGGGATTTCAGATCGATTCCGTATTTCTGGCTTTCCGGATAGCTTTTGACACTCTACCACACAAATGGATTATAGTGAAATTGCGTGCCTATGGAATATCGTCTCAGTAAAGTGACTGGATTTGTGATTTCCTATCGGAGAGGTCGCAGATCGTAGTAATTGACGGAAAGTCATCGAGTAAAACGGATGTGATTTCTGGCGTTCTCCAAGGTAGTGTTATAGGCCCTTTGCTGTCCCCTATCTATATAAACGATTATCAGTTGGGGTAGGTCTTAAGCAACCTGTGATCAACCTGCAGGTTTCGTTGACAGGAATGTCTACTTGTCTGGCATGAGATGACCTGTACCAGACTGGAGAAGTATATTCAGCAGTAGAAAAGCACAGTGCCATTGCAGAACAGAAAACAGTTTGTGGATGTGATCACCACTGTATCCCCGCTAGTTTACGAATTAGGTTGTTTCGAGCGGAGATTTTCATTTTGGTGTTCTTGCAGTGAGTTTTGAATGTCAGAGTTCTTTCGAGAGTGACTCCCAAATATTAAGGAGCGTGATGATGCTGGAGCTGGATGCCTGACCATGCAATATGTAGCTCACGATTAGCTTCCCTGTTCCTTAAATGAAAGGCACACACTTACGTCTTCGAAGACCAAGATAAGACTTGCAATCGGGCGTACCCTGGGCGTCAGTTTTCTCTGGCGGCTAGTCCTTTCACACCAGAAACATCATCTTGGTCCTTTTCAGGACCACAGTTGACCATCATATCGATAAAAAATTCATTGCCATGGAATTAATCGTATAGGAGCGCATAGAAGACGAACTAACAATCACACGCTCAGGTGACAAATGTCATGGGATGCCTGCTAATACAGTGACAGACCTCCATTTGTCCGGCGTAGTGCAGCAACTCGACGTGGCATGGATTTCAAAAGTCGTTGGAAATCCTCTGCCGAAATACTGAGTCATACTTCTTCCATAGCCGGCCATAATTGCAAAAGTGTTGCCCGTGGAGGTATGTGTACACGAAGTGATATGTCGATTATGTCCCATATCTGTTCGACAGGATTCATGTCGGCCTATCTGGGTGGCCAAAGTATTAACTCGAATTGTTCAGAACGTTTTTCAAACTATCGCGAACTGTTGAACCCTGGTGAAATGGTGCTTGTGTGCTTGTCGTCCATAAAGATAAATGTTCAAATGTGTATGAACTCTTATGGGACTTAGCTGCTAAGGTCATCAGTCCCTAAGCTTACACACTACTCGGACTCGAACCTCCGCTGGGAGCAGCCGTAGCCGGCCGCGGTGGTCTAGCGGTTCTAGGCGCTCAGTCCGGAACCGCGGGACTGCTACGGTCGCAGGTTCGAATCCTGCCTCGGGCATGGATGTGTGTGATGTCCTTAGGTTAGTTAGGTTTAAGTAGTTCTAAGTTCTAGGGGACTGATGACCACAGATGTTAAGTCCCATAGTGCTCAGAGCCATTTGAACCATTTGGAGCAGGCGCACAGTCCAGGACTGCAGCCCCCTAGACCGCTCGGCTAATTCCGCGCTGCCCATAAAGATACCACAGTCGTTTGAGAACATGAAGTCCATGATTGGCTGCAAATGATTCCCAGGTAGAAGAACATAATAATTTTCAATCAATGATCAGTTCAGTTGCACGAGACAACCCAGTCTATTCCATGTAAACACAGCCCGCACCATGATGGTGCCATCATAAGCTTGCACAGTGCCCTATTGGGAACTAGGCTCCATGGTTTCATGGGGTCTGCACTACACTCGAACCCTACCACCAGCTCTTACCAACGAAAATCGAGACTTATCTAACCAGGCACGGTTTTCCAGCCGTCATTGGTCCAACCGATATGGTCATGGGACCAGAAGATCCACTCTAAGCGGTGTTGTACTGTTAGCCAGGGCACTCGCATTGGTCGTCGGGTGCTGTAGCTCATTAACGCCGAATTTCGTAGCACTAACGTAACGTAATGCCTCCCCCCCCCCTCCCCCATGAACCATGGACCTTGCCGTTGGTGGGGAGGCTTGCGTGCCTCAGCGATACAGATAGCCGTACCGTAGGTATAACCACAACGGAGCGGTACCTGTTGAGAGGCCAGACAAACGTGTGGTTCCTGAAGAGGGGCAGCAGCCTTTTCAGTAGTTGCACGGGCAACAGTCTGGATGATTGACTGATCTGGCCTTGTAACAATAACCAAAACGGCCTTGCTGGACTGGTACTGCGAACGGCTGAAAGCAAGGGGAAACTAAGGCCGTAATTTTTCCCGAGGGCATGCAGCTTTACTGTATGATTAAATGATGATGGCATCCTCTTGGGTAAAATATTCCGGAGGTAAAATAGTCCCCCATTCGGATCTCCGGGCGGGGACTACTCAAGAGGATGTCGTTATCAGGAGAAAGAAAACTGGCGTTCTACGGATCGGAGCGTGGAATGTCAGGTCCCTTAATCGGGCAGGTAGGTTAGAAGATTGAAAAAGGGAAATTGATAGGTTAAAGTTAGATATAGTGGGAATTAGTGAAGTTAGGTGGCAGGAGGAACAAGTCTTCTGGTCAGGTGCCTACAGGGTTATAAACACAAAGTCAAATAGGGGTAATGCAGGATTAGCTTTAATAATGAATAGGAAAATAGGAATGCGGGTAAGCTACTACAAACAGCATAGTGAACGCATTATTGTGGCCAAGATAGATACGAAGCTCACACCTACTACAGTAGTACAAGTTTATATGCCAACTAGCTCTGCAAATGACGAAGAAATTGAAGAAATGTATGATGAAATAAAAGAAATTATTCAAATAGTGAAGGGAGACGAAAATTTAATAGTGATGGGTGACTGGAATTCGAGTGTAGGAAAAGGGAGAGAAGGAAACGTAGTAGGTGAATATGGATTGGGGCTAAGAAATGAAAGAGGAAGCCGCCTGGTAGAATTTTGCACAGAGCACAACTTAATCATAGCTAACACTTGGATTAAGAATCATGATAGAAGGTTGTATACATGGAAGAACCCTGGAGATACTAAAAGGTATCAGATAGATTATATAATGGTAAGACAGAGATTTAGGAACCAGGTTTTAAATTGTAAGAAATTTCCAAGGCAGATGTGGACTCTGACCACAATCTATTGGTTATGACCTGTAGATTAAAACTGAAGAAACTGCAAAAAGGTGGGAATTTAAGGAGATGGGACCTGGATAAACTGAAAGAACCAGAGGTTGTACAGAGTTTCAGGGAGAGCATAAGGGAACAATTGACAGGAATGGGGGAAAGAAATACAGTAGAAGAAGAATGGGTAGCTTTGAGGGATGAAGTAGTGAAGGCAGCAGAGGATCAAGTAGGTAAAAAGACGAGGGCTAGTAGAAATCCTTGGGTAACAGAAGAAATATTGAATTTAATTGATGAAAGGAGAAAATATAAAAATGCAGTAAATGAAGCAGGCAAAAAGGAATACAAACGTCTCAAAAATGAGATCGACAGGAAGTGCAAAATGGCTAAGCAGGGATGGCTAGAGGACAAATGTAAGGATGTAGAGGCTTATCTCACTAGGGGTAAGATAGATACTGCCTACTGGAAAATTAAAGAGACCTTTGGAGATAAGAGAACCACTTGTATGAACATCAAGAGCTCAGATGGAAACCCAGTTCTAAGCAAAGGAAGGAAAGCAGAAAGGTGGAAGGAGTATATAGAGGGTCTATACAAGGGCGATGTACCTGAGGACAATATTATGGAAATGGAAGAGGACGTAGATGAAGATGAAATGTGAGGTACGATACTGCGTGAAGAGTTTGACAGAGCACTGAAAGACCTGAGTCGAAACAAGGCCCCCGGAGTAGACAACATTCCATTAGAACTACTGACGGCCTTGGGAGAGCCAGTCCTGACAAAACTCTACCATCTGGTGAGCAAGATGTATGAGACAGGCGAAATACCCTCAGACTTCAAGAAGAATATAATAATTCCAATCCCAAAGAAAGCAGGTGTTGACAGATGTGAAAATTACCGACCAATCAGTTTAATAAGCCACAGCTGCAAAGTACTAAGACGAATTCCTTACAGACGAATGGAAAAACTAGTAGAAGCCAACCTCGAGGAAGATCAGTTTGGATTCCATAGAAATACTGGAACACGTCAGGCAATACTGACCTTACGACTTATCTTAGGAGAAATATTAAGGAAAGGCAAACCTACGTTTCTAGCATTTGTAGACTTAGAGAAAGCTTTTGACAATGTTGACTGGAATACTCTCTTTCAAATTCTAAAGGTGGCAGGGATAAAATACAGGGAGCGAAAGGCTGTTTACAATTTGTACAGAAACCAGATGGTAGTTATAAGAGTCGAAGGACATGAAAGGGAAGCAGTGGTTGGGAAGGGAGTAAGACAGGGTTGTAGCCTCTCCCCGATGTTATTCAATCTCTATATTGGGCAAGCAGTAAATGAAACAAAAGAAAAATCCGGTGTAGGTATTAAAATCCATGGAGAAGAAATAAAAACTTTGAGGTTCGCCGATGACATTGTAATTCTGTCAGAGACAGCAAAGGACTTGGAAGAGCTGTTGAACGGAATGGATGGTGTCTTGAAGGGAGGATATAAGATGAACATCAACAAAAGCAAAACGAGGATAATGGAATGTAGTCGAATTAAGTCGGGTGATGTTGAGGGTATTAGATTAGGAAATGAGACACTTAAAGTAGTAAAGGAGTTTTGGGGAGCAAAATAACTGATGATGGTCGAAGTAGAGAGGATATAAAATGTAAACTGGCAATGGCAAGGAAAGCGTTTCTGAAGAAGAGAAATTTGTTAACATCGAGTGTAGATTTTAGTGTCAGGAAGTCATTTTTGAAAGTATTTGTATGGAGTGTAGCCATGTATGGAAGTGAAACAAGGACGGTAAATAGTTTGGACAAGAAGAGAATAAAAGTTTTCGAAATGTGGTACTACAGAAGAATGCTGAAGATTAGATGGGTAGATCACATAACTAATAAGGAAGTATTGAATAGGATTGGGGAGAAGAGAATTTTGTGGCACAACTTGAACAGAAGTAGGGATCGGTTGGTAGGACATGTTCTGAGGCATCAAGGGATCACCAATTTAGTATTGGAGGGCAGCGTGGAGGGTAAAAATCGTAGGGGGAGACCAAGAGATGAATATACTAAGCAGATTCAGAAGGATGAAGGTTGCAGTAGGTACTGGGAGATGAAGAAGCTTGCACAGGATAGAGTAGCATGGAGAGCTGCATCAAACCAGTCTCAGGACTGAAGATAACAACAACAACAACAACAACAACGTAACGGAAACGTTCGTTGTCCGTCCCACATTGATATCTGCCTTTATCTCACGAAGTATTTCTTGTCTGTTAGCATTGGCAATTACACGAAATCGCCGCTGCTCTCGGTCGTTACGTAATGGCCTTCGGTCACTGCACTGTCCGTGGCGAGGGGTATTTCCAGACATATGGTAATCTCGGCCCACTGTTGACACTGTGGGTCTTGGAATATTAAATTCCCAGAAGATTTCTGAAATGGATTGTCAAATGCCTCTAGCTCTAACTATTGTTCTGCGTTCAAAGTCTCTTCATTCCCGTTGTGCGCCTATAATCAAGTCGGAAACTTTTTCGCATGAAGCACCTGTGTACAAAAACAGCTCTGCCATGCACTGCCCCTTCATACCTTGTATACGCGCTACTACATCAATATTAGTATGTGCATATCGCTATCGGTTAAACTTCTGAAAGTATGAACATTTCATTCAACACTAATTATGTAGGTTTGGTTCAAGAGCGATCCAATGGACTATTCACACTGAGATATTATTTCATCAGTTTTTATTCACATCTAATCATGAACTGCATCTTTCATTTGCAGATGTTATCTTGATATTCTAAGGTAAAAAACGAGAAAGTATTTGTAACAGTGAAAATAATTTCCTTAAATATCTTCAACATTTCGCGGCCCTGTCAGCAGCTGTATAATATTAATTTTAATTTTTATAATCAATAGCCTCAGTTGCACCGTTCACCTAGGATTTGAGTTGCAGTACGGCACTCGTGGCTGCCGCATCGCGGTCGCGAAGTGTGGCCGAGGAAGTTTCAGATAAGTTTTTACCTCCTGACGGGAATTTTTGGATTTGTAGTTTTAGCTTGACGATGTCCACTATGGGCAAACGGTAGTTACTGTTATTCTGAAGAAGGTTGGGTTATCCCGACTGAAACCTACGTAAATTCTAGGTAAACGGTGCAACTGACGCTGTTATTTATAAAAACTAAAATAATTTCAAATAGTTCTCACGTTTAATATTATACGTCATGAAGAAGTTAAAATGGAATGTAAGTCGAATTAAAACTAAGGGAATTAGATTAGTAGTAGAAAAGTTTTCATTTTTGGCAGCAAAATAATTGACGATGGCCAAAGCAAAGTCATTGGCAAGAAAAGCCTTTCTGAAAAATAGAAATTTGTCAAAATCGGATATAATTTGAGTGTTAGGGAGTGTTTTCTGAAGGTATTTGTCTGTAGTGTAGCCTTGTATGGAGGTGAAACATAGACGATAAACAGTTTACACAAAATGAGAATAAAGGCTTTCGAAATATGGTGTTACAGAGAAATGTTGAATATTAGATGGGCCGATCACGTAACAAATGAGGAGGTACCGAACAAAATTTTGGACCCAAGAAATCTGTGGCACAATGTGACTGAAATAAGGGATCGGTTGATAAAACACATTCTGAGACATCACGAAATCACCAATCTAGAAGTGTAGGGACGTCTGGAAGGTAAAAATCGTAGAGGGGGACCAAAAGATGAATACAGTGCGGAGATTCAGAAGGATGTAGGTTGCAGTAGTTATTTGGAGATGAAGACGCTCGCACGGGATAGAGTAGCTTGGAGAGCTGCCTCAAACCAGTCATCGGACTGAAGACTGCAAAACAACATTAAGGGCTTCTGAGGATTTGCATGCGTGTAGTCGCAGGTAGCACTGGGGCCAAAAAGGCTGAAACATTTACTTGTTTGAAATCGTCAATTGTATTTCTCACCCTTAAAATTACCTCCTAATCTCACAGCAAACACTGCCGCCTGCGTGTAGTGGTTTCATTGATGCGGCACTGTGAAAATGCAGTCGGTCTACAAAAGAGATTGCTTGTAGAACACTCGTGTGACCTATCTTAGAATATTGTTCACATGCCTGGGTTCCATACTACACACGACATTTAGCAATTACAGAATATCTAGAAAGAAGGAAAGATCTGAAGTCACGTGTTTGTTTTGTCCGTGAGACAACTTCAAGGAATTGCAGAAAAAACTGAGCAGGGGAGAGGCTTAAAGATAGACGCACTCTATAACTCTAAAGACTACTAACGATATTTACAGGACCAGTATTACGTTCAGAAGCTAGAAATATTCTTGAGTTACCCATGTGTCGCTTTTACAGAGATCGTGACGACGGGATTTTGACGGAAGTATTCCTACTGCAAGGTTCCAGAACATTCGAGACTCTTTGCTTTCACCCCTCTCCGGTCCCCCACTTCCACTCACCTGGATGGCTCGTGTGTTCAGTCGACGTACCTCACCAACCAGCTTGACAACAGCCGAAAGTGCCTGCCACCCCTTTCCTCAAATTCTGATGTGATACTCAACTAAAATTCACATAGCTCATGAATCAAGCGGCAGATTTACGTGGGGCCTACACAAGTCAACTGAAAAACAGGCAAATCTCGTACTTAGGACACGTTCAAAAATAAGTTACTTTTCTCCTCAACATAGTTTACGAAAATGGCTATGTTCAGTGAAATACGCTGCTGGCAGAACGTAAGGCCTAAAGTAACTCTCGCATGGAGTGTCACTTCCAATTAACATAGCTCGATGTAAATTGGACCATACGTACAAATACCTGCTACAGGACAGTGCAAAACAGAAGGTAACTGAAAGAAATACGCAATTGACGAACGGAAATGACACTTTTATTGAAGGAGAACAGTTACACTGAAGTCACCGCGATTCATGTTGGTTACCTGGACATCGCCAAAGACGGACATCACTCTTAACAGGGTGTGTGAGCACGGAGGATAGCAATGCGTATTTTGCAGTGTGTTTCCATTTTGGACACAAAGATAGGAAGGAGTTTCTGTGTTACGGCTTTCAATTCCACCACGTGCTCGACTGACGACTACTGGAGGGTCATTGGTGCACACGGACATACTGCAGTCGTCTATCCAACACCTAACATACTTGGGCGATAGGATTTATCACTGGATTGATAAACTATACCCCGAATTTTCTCAGGTTCCAATATATCCTCCACCTGTGCTGTTCGATGCGATCGCAGGTTGTTACCACATACGGTGAAGGGTTGGAACGTGTAATACACCAAGAAACACTGTCGAACATAATCGGTTTCGTGGACCAGGTGTTACGGTGTGTGAGGTCCTTGGGTTAGTTAGGTTTAATTAGTTTTTCTTAGGGGGGTCCGGATGGTTTTGATCACACAGAATACAAAGGTGAAAAGGGAAGAAATATATAGCAACATATGTGTAAACATAAAAAGAGCACACTACTGAAAGAAGGCGACTTACTTACTGTATTTGATAACATGTAACAGGCAAGTCAGTGCAAGAGCTGCAGTCACTGGATGCTGGCGGAACTAGCAAAAAGAAAATTGGAAGGGCCCAATAATCAAACAACCCTAAAATGTAACGTCCGGGCGGGTGGGATGAAGTAAGCAGAAGCCGAGAACAAACACAGTACTCCCATTGTCCGCCGGCTGGCAGCAGCACAGTACCACTAGCACTGTGTAGAGGGCCACGACTGAAAGTATTCTTGGGAGACGTGGATGCTAAACGTTACAGAGAAGATGAGAATAGAGACTTTTGAAACGCGTTGTTTTAAAGTAATGTTTCAGATAAGGCGCATAGATCGGATAATGAACACGTACTGCAGTGAATTAGCGAGAAAAGAATACAAGAACTTAATGCTGACGGATGGTATAGAACAAAACCGTATACCTCACAAGATGCAGGTTCGTAATATTCTATGAATACGATACCAGTGAATCAATCATCTTGTGAAATCACTTAGAAGTAACAAATTTTTCGGATTTGAACGGAATGGTCACACAAGCTCAATAGTAGATAAAGCAGACAGCAGGCTTCAGTTCAATGGTAATGAAATGGGAAAATGTAGTCAGAATACAAACGTGATTGCTTACAAAATATTTGTGAAAAGCACAATGGAATATTATTAAAATTTTTGAGACTCGTATCAGATAGACCTAACAAGGTCAATTGGTCACATACAAAGGAAAACCCTCTCAGAACAACGAAAGGGGCATCCTGAAAAATCAGTACTTGAAGCTTTTTCAAAATAGGAGGGAACTACCCCACCACGGCCTAATTAGAAATTTCGAAAATCAGAATTGAAGCAAATGTATCCCACAGCTCTCTCCACATCGATCACATAAGAAACAGTGTTGGCAAATACAGTTACACTCTACACACCGCAATTTAAGCAAACAATTATTCGAACGCTTCACACCTGAATGGAACGGGTTGGTAGTAACATATTGAGGACCATTTCCCAAGCACTTCTCAGCGTTATAGCTGTTGCTGTAGATTCATGGTCTGTGTGAAAATTTTGGGAAGGACGACAGTCTAGTGGAACTGGAGACGCACAGTGAATTCCTGTTTTGGAAATATCTCATTATCCAGCAGAATCAATAATTTCAGAAGAAATATCCGAACTCAGCATCGGCCATCCTCAGGTTATAATTTACTTTTATTTAAGTTTAATAAACACAACAGATACATATAAGAGAGACTTTGGTCATCAACAGTATGTTTTCCTTCAGTATTTACAACAGTCTGCCAACGCTGGCGTACATTTGGGATTCCGTGACTGTAGAAATCACGTAGTTTGAGGCGAAAAACTCCTAAATTTTGGAGCGTATTTTCATCCGGAAAGGAAGTTACTTTAAGATTGTTCCGTAAAGAGCAAAACGGTGAAAGTCAGAGGGCGCAAGATCAGGTGAATCAGGTGGCTGCTGAATGACATCCCAGCCCAGCTCCTGCACTCGAGCAGAATGTGGGCGTGCGTTATCGTGTAGTAGTATTACTTCAAGCAGTCTTCCTGGTCGTTGTTCTTGGACTGTGTCTGCAAGACGTCTCAGTTGTTCATAATAAATGGCGGCAGTGATGGTTACACCTCGTGAAAGCAATTCGTAGTACAACCACAATATCGCTATTACACCAGATGCATAACATTAGCTTTTGTGGATGCGCACAAGTGTTTATAAAGCGAGTTGCTGCTTTTTTTGGGCTAAACCATTCATTTCTTTTCCTTATGTTAGCATAAAAACATCATTTCTCGTCACCAGTAACTACACACACTGGGCATGCTCGCCGGCCGGTGTGGCCGAGCGGTTCTAGGCGCTTCAGTCTGGAACCGCGCGACCAATACGGTCGCAGGTTCGAATCCTGCCTCGGGCATGGGTGTGTGTGATGTCCTTAGGTTAGTTATGTTTAAGTAGTTCTAAGTTGTAGGGGACTGATGACCTCAGATGTTAAGTCCCATAGTGCTCAGAGCCATTTGAACCATTTGGGAATGCTCGATATTGTTCACGACCCAAACAAATATGACCACCCACTCATTGCTGTGATTTTGGCTTAGAGCATGCGGTACCTAAACACTCTATTTTTCAACCTTCCCCATGGCATGCAAATGTCGCAGAGTCACTAATGTCAAAAAGGTCCTCCTTAAAACGAAAAAAAAACTATTTTCTTACTGTACTGAATCTAACGGCATTATCCACATACACGGTGAAGATGTTTCTGGTTGCCTCTGCTGCTGTCTCCCCTCTATTGAAAAAAAAAGAAGAACTTGTAGGGAGGGTTTCGATTTGTCCACTTGGCACTCCGTTTACTAGCGCCCACAGCTCCACTCACCATCTCCAAATGACAAAATGACAATATATACACTCAAATAGCAACAGTGAACCACAAGTAATAAATAACCGCGTAGCAGCCGAAATGCTAACATGGGAAACAAGTTTGCACCAACCTAATACATATAGTGGTTCAGTTTCATCCCTGTGGTTACCACACTGCCATTGACTGTGCGCGACAGTTAAGTACTTTCTATATGTAAACTCTTCATGCTTCTCACATTGTGGCTGTGTTCGTTCTAAACCTCTTCACTAATCGTTTGACGGTCGAGAGTAAAGGACACTATTGGGGATTAACATTGCTTTCTCCCTGGCGACGGGCGTCCAGTAGTTCTACTTGTGAGCTGCTTATTGTGTATTTTGTGGGGTCGTAGACACGTAGGCTGCGACCTCATTCTCGACGCTGCGCTACGTAATGACACTGGTGGCGCGTTGTGCATAATGGACGGCGTATTTCGGTGTTTGTGAGCGATAGGCGGGATTACCGCCCACGACCGTCGTTTGTCACCGAGAGGGCTGACGCTCATGCGCATGCGCAGAGCCGCGCCAGGCGAACTTAGGCTGCTCAAGACAAATGACTGGCGGCCGCGGCAGTGGCTGCCGAAGCAGACCGTCGTCATTCGGGAACAAGCGATTGTGCAGCTCCTCACATCCGTTCTCTGTTGAGGGTCAGCCTCGTTTCTCCGTCATGACGTGTTAGTAAATTTCCGTTTTGTGACTGCTGATCACTGTAGTTGCACATTTGAGTGATATTAGGTTGGTACGTAAGTTAGTAGCGTTCTTGTTTTGCATGTTGGTATTCCGACTGCTCTCGGTTTATCTATCGATTGTCATTTTTTTAATTGTAGCTCATTGTTGCTATTTGAGTTTACATATTGACATTTTGTCATTTGGTGATAGAGAATGAAGCTGTGGATGTAGAAAATGGAGAGCCAAGGGGAGAAATTGAAACATTTCCGACATTTTCTTCTATTTGAGTTCAGTGGGCGAGGGGGAGGGGATGCCAGCAGCGGAGGCAGTCAGAAACATTTATGCCGTGTGTGGGGATAGTACTAGTAGATAGAGAAAGGAAAAAAAATGGTTTCCACATTTGAAGAGGATTCTGCTGACATTAGTGATTCTCCGCATTCAGGAAGAACTTCGGGGTTCGATGAGGATTGTTTAAACGTATTAATCCACAATTATCCATCTCCATGCACTCGAGAACTGGAACCTGTGTTGAACTGTGATGATTCCACCGCCGTGCGACATTTGTATGCAATGGGGAATATGCAAAAGTTGGGTGTATGGGGACCACATACCCTAAGCCAAAATCACGAAAATCAGTGGGTGGTAATATGTGCATCTCTTCTGGCTCAAGATCAGTTGGCTCGTGAACAATTCCGACCACTCCTATTCTTTACTGTTACCGGTGATAAGAAATGGTGTCTTCCTACTAAAATGAAATGAAATGGAACTGTTTAGCCCAAACAAAGCAGCAGTTCTCCATACAAAGATCTGCGCACATCCACAAAAGATAATGTTGAGCATCTGCTGGAACAGCGACGATGTGGTGTACTACGAATTGCTTCCCTGAAGTATAACCATCAATACTGAAATGTATTGTCAACAACTGAGACGTCTTATAGAACCAAACCAAGAACAACGACCATGAAGAGTGGGTGAAGTGATAGTACTTCACGATAAAGTCCACTCGCATTCTGATAGATTGACATAAAACGCTGTCTCGAGTTGTGCTGGGAAGTCATTCCGCCCCCGCCTTATTCACTTGATCTTCCGCCCTCGGATTATCGTCTTTTCCGCTCTCTGCTGAACAATCTTCAGAGAGCTTCTTATAGGAATGAAGACGAGCTCTTCGCCTCAAAACCTTGTGGTATCTACAGTCGTGGAATTGAATAGCTACCCTAGCCTTGGTAGAATGCTCTAAATAGTGAAGGAGAATATGTTATTGATGACTGAAGTCCTGTTACGGGTATCGTTGGCGTTTATTATAAACTTATTCAAAAACGCTATGAACTTATACACCAGTCCAACAGTTCTACAAATGTTATTAACTTTCAGCTTGATTCAGTCATTGGTAGACACACACGATTTACAGACACCCACTACTGTCTCCTGAATTTGAGAAACATGTTCACAAATTGACTGCGTCTTAAGCAATGGCCCGATGAAAATAATGGAGGGAAGATTAGAGTATGAAGTAATCTCGATTACGAATTCATTACAGAGAAAGCTGAGGCTCGGACAGGAAAAGAATCGAGAAATGTGGAAGTACTTTGGCGAGTGTTGACCAATGTACTCTCCTACAGTTTGCATTAAGTGATTTACGGAAATCAAGTACAACGCTAATCTTGATGGCCGGATGACAATTTGAACAATGGTCCTCTGGAGAGCATTGTCTAGTCACTGCATCACCCCACTCTGGTAAGTTCATGAAGAGGAGCATCGTAACGCTAATTACTGACAACGATGTGAAGATCTTTGTACTCTTAGCTGCTGACTAACTTACCACTTAGACGGCAAAATGCATTAAAGTGTCCGCTTTCATGACGCGCGGGGTGGAGGGAGGGGGGGGGGGAGGGGAGGGGCCTGCCTGCCCTAGATCGAATCCACCTTGCTGATGCGGATATGCTTACCCGGTCCCTTAAAGCAAATACCAAGCTTGTAGTTTGTTTTTAGAACCCTCCTCCATCAAAACAGTGTCACATTTGACTGTGCAACGAACATGAGGAAGTCAAATGGAAACGAGAAATGGAAGAAAACCTGGACAAATGTGACTAGGACTAGCGTTTCTGTCATTCTATGCAAATTTCATTCTGTATGCAAGGTGTTTGGAAACTGCCATTACATACATCTAGGAGTATTAGAGGGGAGGGAGTACGTGATATTTTTAATAGGAATCAATGTCCAGAAACACACTGTTTCCGTGCTACAGCCGTTTGAAAACGTGTTTATTAGGTAGGTTTGCAACAGGGTAGTCATAGTGGGTGGTGCTGTTGTCGAAATGGCTGTTGTTATTTGACGTCTGTCCTACCTCCCTGACCTGGTTCGAGTCTCATTCACGGGTCTGTGAGTTTCAGAGCAACATGGTAAAAACGAAACGAAATGTCGTCTGACGAGGGCCTCCCGTCGGGTAGACCGTTCGCCTGGTGCAAGTCTTTCTATTTGACGCCACTTCGGCGAACTGCGCGTCGATGGGGATTAAATGACGATGATTAGGACAACACAACATCCAGTCCCTGAGCGGAGAAAATCTCCGACCCAGCCGGGAATCGAACCCAGGCCCTTTGGATTGACAGTCTGTCGCGCTGACCACTCAGCTACCGGGGGCGGACAGCAACATGGTTGGGTACAGGTTTGCAGAGTACACCGACATGATCTTTCTGTATAGCAAAGCTCACAGTCGCCTTTATAAGGTCATTATGCACACGTCCGACTCCACTGCATACCCTTTTCGCCACAATTACGCAGTAGCTACGACAAAATGGTCCGTTCAGCTTCAGCAAGCGTGACAGTTGTGCTCCAAGCAAAGGGCCAATCATCCCAATTGGAAGAGGCTTTACTGCAACATGTTGAAGGAAACTCAGCAATGGGAACAATAGAAATAGCGCTTGCAATGGATGTTGGATCCAGCACCGCCTGATATGTTGTGGATGAACAACAACTGTATCCATACCACCTCTAACATTCACAGACACGTGAATGATGCTCGAACTAGGTTAGAGAGGTAGAATAGACATCAAAAGACAGTACTCACTCCTACGACTGTGCTAAAGTACACCGGAGCCGTGCTGTGGCTCGCGTTGGTGCAGTTTGTAGGTTTCCGCCCTCTGTTGGAGGCCAGACGGTATCGTTTAGTTGGCATGCTCGCGGTTGTTTGTCTTCTTGTCGTGTTGACTGGCGCCCACTCGGTTTCACAAGCGTATCCTATCCGCTAGTGGCAGCGGCGGCGGTTATCGATATGTAGTAACTGTTGCCCTATCTTTGGGGCAACGTCGTTGTTTGTGCGGGTCGTGTGAGTGGGCCAGTTCGATTGGGGACTCAGGAGCAGCCAGGTACACAGTGCGAGAACACGCCGCGACCACTGGCGGCATGCATGCACTACCAGATGGAAGGGCTGTGGTCACGAGGGTGTACGACCTCGTCGTAAACCGGATCAAGCAAGCTTTAAGGGGCTCCGGAACGCCCTATACTTGCAATGTTAAAATAACGCTTATAAATTACATCTTTCCTCACAAAGTGTTTGAGGTAGGAAGTTGAACTTTTTACAGATTATTTATTGGAATATGGGCTACAACTTAACACAGGGATTTTACAAAATTTTAGTTCAGTTATTAAAGAAGATTTTTTTTCAATTGTAATGAAAATTCACAACATTTTTTTGCAATTTTTTATTTATATATTCAGAAATTCACAGTTTTTTGGAAAAAGGCTGTGTTAAATTATGCAGAAGGTACTGTGTAACATTTACTGAAAGTTTGAAACAAATATGTTCGGAAGATCCTTAGAAAACATGTAATTAGTATGAGAAAATAAAAGTTTTGGGAATCGAGCGACAAAGATTGGATTAACTTTTTAGTGCATTCCAGGTCCATAGGATGGATTATCTTCATCCTCTGCAAACTCCTCCTCCAGCTTCCTCTTGTTCCTCCTCCTGTTTACTCTTACTTGTATTTCTAGACTCTTTACAGCCCTGTCTGCAGCCCGAAGGCGTTCCTTGTCTAAAGCAAGCATCGCTCGTACCATGTTAGAATGTTATTATTTACAGTAATAACCCATACCTTTGGCTTTCAAACATTTCTCCTTTTCTTAAAAGCCTTCAGAGGATTTCTAATAACTTTACTTTTACTCATTATTATACTTCAACAAAACAGAGACTCAAGAAACAGAATTAATTACGAATATTTTCGAGATAACGACAGAGTAAATAAACATGAAACAATCGACAATCACACCAGCGATATATATTGAACCATCACAGGTTAGCCACAACACATACTTTATCTCACATCACTAAAATGTACCTGATGAACACGGACGTTAATAATAACACTATTTGACAGCAGTTTAACAGCGCCACAGTGGGTCACGCCCATGTAGATCACATTTCAAAAAAAAAAAAAAATTAAAAATAGTTGTAGTCTTCGGAATTGAATAAATAATATATTTATTAAAAGGTAATAGTCTGCAGATTCAGAAAACGCAAAAAAGTAAAAATTGAACTTTTCATGATTTTGAGCCTTTCCGGAGCCCCTTAAGATGACTGCATTCCAGTCCAAGTAGAGTAGAGTCAGTCACCTGTGTGGGCCCCGTAGTACGTATGTGATATTGTGACAGATTACCATCGCGCTGTCACGTGCGTGGATCTGCATACTGGTTAGTACTTGAAGACCCTACTGTGTTAAAGACTCCTGGCTCAGTGATTAGACGGTATGGTTACTCAACTGTAAATTTATAATGGAGTGAAGAGATTTGTTTCGTTCTGCCAACTGTCGTCAGAGTTGCCACAGTGAGTTCAGTGTGCATTTGCGTGCCTAATGAATTTGATGTCACTCATTTGGTACTTGGTTTTCGCTCGCTTTGCGATTGTTTCCGCAGTGACGTGTGGTTGCTGATTCTGGTTGGTTACATTTCGGTTTTGCTTCGGTTTTAGCTACTGTTAGTTGTCTGGTCTTCTGTACTGTGAGTTGCTTGTTCAGATTTTCGGATTTGTGGAATCGGACGGAAACCTGGTAGTGGTCCCTTTCCCGTTCGGGGTGCTCTAAACACAGTATTCTGGGGACTTAGTGCAGACCGCCGGTGCCGGCTTTGGCGTATGGTTCCATCGTTTCATTTGGTTGATCGGACGTCAGGTAGCTTCAGCAAGGTTATCATTAGTCATTCGTTAGACTGCCACTACTCTGAGTTACCATCTTGTGAAGTGAATGCAAGTCTTGGCTGCCTATTTTATCATTCGCGAAAGTGTTTGTTGCCGGACCTTCTCAGAGGTCGATTCCTGGAGCACCTTCTGCGTTTTATTGTTGTATTATTTATTACCATACCTTCTAATGCCTACATTAAAGGCTATGTATGTCTACAGAATGAGATTTTCACTTTGCAGCGGAGTGTGCGCTGATATGAAACTTCCTGGCACATTAAAAGTGTGTGCCCGACCGAGACTCGAACTCGGGACCTTTGCCTTTCGCGGGCAAGTGTTCCACCATCTGAGCTACCGAAGCACTACTCACGCCCGGTCCTCACAGATTTACTTCTGCCAGTACCTTGTCTCCTACCTTCCAAACTTTACAGAAGCTCTCCTGCAAACCTTGCAGAACTAGCACTCCCCCAAGGCTGTGGTTAAGCCATGTCTCCGCAATATCCTTTCTTTCAGGAGTGCTAGTTCTGCAAGGTTCGCAGGAGAGCTTCCGTAAAGTTTGGAAGGTAGGAGACGAGATACTGGCAGAAGTAAAGCTGTGAGTACCGGGCGTGAGTCGTGCTTCGGTAGCTCAGATGGTAGAGCACTTGCCCGCGAAAGGCAAAGGTCCCGACGAGGTACTGGCAGAAGTAAAGCTGTGACGACCGGGCGTGAGTCGTTCTGCGGTAGCTCAGATGGTAGAGCACTTGCCCGCGAAAGGCAAAGGTCTCGAGTTCGAGTCTCGGTCGGGCACACAGTTTTAATCTGCCAGGAAGTTTCATATGTATGTCTAATTAATAGTTCCGGTCATCTAGGAGTGTAAGAGTTGTGTTACAAGGTTACCATCATCTTATTTCACCCGTTTGGTGGTAAGTTGCTTGTTTCTTTTGATAAAACGTTGCTTGTATTTACCGATTTACAGCAGGTTTCTAAAGTTTTTATATAATTGCCGTTCCTGGCGTGTAAGGCCTTCAGCCGTGATTGTGGTCATTTGCTTTAAAAAAAAATTCGATGTTTGTATTTTATCAGTAAGCCTTAAAACCTTATTTACTGCCATTCCTGGCGTCTGATACCTTCTGCTGAATTTGTGGTCACTTACCTTTTAATATTTCAATACCTGTAAGTTTAAATTGCAGCGAGTTCTTAAACATTCTTAATTTATTGTGATTCTTGCCGTGTAAGGCCTTTAGCCGTGATCACAGTGGCTTGTCTCTTTTATACATTATCTGCATCTGTATTTTACGGTGATTTGGTAAATTGTAACGCAGTGAAAACACAATTATTTACTTCTTCATTAATAACATGTTCTATTTTTTTATTTGCTGTTGAGTCTGGAATTACTGTTTTAAAAATAAATTTGTGTAGCTGCAAAAGGCAAGCGATAGTAACTGATTACGGCCCCGTCCACAATCGTAACCGAATCCTGCCTTCCCCTGACTACCAGGTCTCAATACCGTCTGACTACTGTGCTGTTCTGCCTTGTACATTAGCATAATATTCACGAAGGACTGTCTTCCTCCATCCAATGGACATCCAGTACACAAAATAGTGGAACTGGGATGACCATGTGCCGTCATTATGGATCTTTAAGAGTATAGATGGAGGTGTGATAGGCGCAGCAAGATGCCTTGGTTTGCTGTTGTTACGGGAGAATCTAGGCAATATTGTTACGAAATATCGGTAACGTGACTAGCATTCATGATGTTGTGCTCTTCAGCAGGGTGAATTTCAATGTGCTTACATCCTCTATATAATCGCTTCGCGAAGAGTTTTCGCTGTTTGTGTACAAGCGGTGGAAATCCTGACTTCGCAATTGGTAATATACATGCACAGTCTCTATGCGTATGTGTGTAGAGTTGTCAGCGGCAGACGGTTGCGATTCAGTTGCATAACTTACTGTATGTTTATAAATTACATTGCCAGGGACGCAGTCTGTATGGGGAGGGAAAACCCTCACGTTCCAGGATGCTAAATGAAATCAGCACACTGTCAGCTAACGAATACCTTATTATTAGGACAAACAATTACCCCAAATCTACAATTTGTAGATGTCCTAACATGGCTGTGGGGATGTATCAGAGCTGGAAGACGTAAACAAAGTAGAGAAGCTCATCTGGTAACAAATAAAAGTATATACTTATAGGCAAGGAATATCAAGGCTACAGCAGAAATAAACTCTGTACGTATTGTGGGGCGGCGGGTGGAATTAATGTAGTTATATATTGTTTGGTTTGTTATGTAATGTAGATGCAGAAAATATGCATTTCCCGGCCGATTAACCATATGTGGGGCGGCGGGTGGAATTAATTGTTATATAAATGTTCCTATTATTTATGCTGTCTTTTGCCGTTCTCAACATTGGCTCTCTAACTACAATATTGGCAACCAGAAAGTGATTAGTAAAACGTGAAGCCTGTAACTAGAATTCCTAGTGCCCACTTCATCTGAGAAATACACTTATAGCTCTGAGGAATTAGGAGATTGTCTGGGATTCATAATCAAAAACGATCGTGAAAAAACGTTCGCTATATTCTGAAAGTCACAGATTAAAAAAAAAAAACTACACAATCCAATTACCAGAGCAGTTCAGAGTCTAATGCGCTGATGCTACTATAACTGTCCAAATTAAATGTTTAAGTAAATTCTCGACATAATTTGATGATAATGTTCATCAAACGCCACGCTAAATAATGGTAGAATGTCTGTCCCGCGACGGCACGTGAAAATACGACATACACAAACTGAAGATAGATCATTAAAGTCATCCCAGAATTAACACTTCACTCGAAAATGATTTCATGGTTATGCGTATCCCGAGTAACTTAATACGGCATCCGAGGCTCTTTATAGCAATGATACCGACGCGACGCGACTCCCGACACAGATGGTGTGCTATTCAGCGTCTGGAGAGAACTGGGGCCTTCCTTCTTCCCGCAGCGTTGTTATACACTCCTGGAAATGGAAAAAAGAACACATTGACACCGGTGTGTCAGACACACCATACTTGCTCCGGACACTGCGAGAGGGCTGTACAAGCAATGATCACACGCACGGCACAGCGAACACACCAGGAACCGCGGTGTTGGCCGTCGAATGGCGCTAGCTGCGCAGCATTTGTGCACCGCCGCCGTCAGTATCAGCTAGTTTGCCGTGGCATACGGAGCTCCATCGTAGTCTTTAACACTGGTAGCATGCCGCGACAGCGTGGACGTGAACCATATGTGCAGTTGACGGACTTTGAGCGAGGGCGTATAGTGGGCATGCGGGAGGCCGGGTGGACGTACCGCCGAATTGCTCAACACGTGGGGCGTGAGGTCTCCACAGTACATCGATGTTGTCGCCAGTGGTCGGCGGAAGGTGCACGTACCCGTCGACCTGGGACCGGACCGCAGCGACGCACGGATGCACGCCAAGAGCGTAGGATCCTACGCAGTGCCGTATGGGACCGCACCGCCACTTCCCAGAAAATTAGGGACACTGTTGCTCCTGGGGTATCGGCGAGGACCATTCGCAACCGTCTCCATGAAGCTGGGCTACGGTCCCGCACACCGTTAGGCCGTCTTCCGCTCACGCCCCAACATCGTGCAGCCCGCCTCCAGTGGTGTCGCGACAGGCGTGAATGGAGGGACGAATGGAGACGTGTCGTCTTCAGCGATGAGAGTCGCTTCTGCCTTGGTGCCAATGATGGTCGTATGCATGTTTGGCGCCGTGCAGGTGAGCGCCACAATCAGGACTGCATACGACAGAGGCACACAGGGCCAACACCCGGCATCATGGTGTGGGGAGCGATCTCCTACACTGGCCGTACACCACTGGTGATCGTCGAGGGGACACTGAATAGCGCACGGTACATCCAAACCGTCATCGAACCCATCGTTCTACCATTCCTAGACCGGCAAGGGAACTTGCTGTTCCAACAGGACAATGAACATCCGCATGTATCCCGTGCCACCCAACGTGCTCTAGAAGGTGTAAGTCACTACCCTGGCCAGCAAGATCTCCGGATCTGTCCCCCATTGAGCATGTTTGGGACTGGATGAAGCGTTGTCTCATGCGGTCTGCACGTCCAGCACGAACGCTGGTCCAACTGAGGCGCCAGGTGGAAATGGCATGGCAATCCGTTCCACAGGACTACATCCAGCATCTCTACGATCGTCTCCATGGGAGAATAGCAGCCTGCATTGCTGCGAAAGTTGGATATACACTGTACTAGTGCCGACATTGTGCATGCTCTGTTGCCTGTGTCTATGTGCCTGTGGTTCTGTCAGTGTGATCATGTGATGTATCTGACCCCAGGAATGTGTCAATAAAGTTGCCCCTTCCTGGGACAATGAATTCACGATGTTCTTATTTCAATTTCCAGGAGTGTATATAAAGCCGCGGTGCGGACGGCTAAGGGAACGCCTGATCAAATCGGCTCTCCCAACTATCCGCTGGGCTAGTAATGCACCACTTCAAGTTATTGAATAAATCATCGCTTCCTTTGCTGATGGCCAATGAAGCTCTCAATTTAAATGTGCGTTCAGCACACAGGTAAGTAGTCACATTAAAAGCCTGACGTGGCTAAGTTAAATATTTTGGGCGAGAGAATTAATGTAATTACACTACACGCAGTAGACGAGCTTTGAACTTGCCCTTTGGAGATACGCTATCGCTATAGTTTTATAGTTATTGAGTTGAAACTTCTCACATCTTTATGATTATAGCGGATCTCCCTTCTACTTAAATTTAAACATCCTAGCCTTATTTATTAGCCTACGTAATCTATCTTGCTTCCTTAATTTTTAAGACAAAAACCAGAAAATCATGAATTTCAACTGAAATCTTAATTTGTGAGATCCAGAAGACTGTTTCTACTAAATTATTATGAAAAAGGAATCTAAATATAAATTTTTAAGTCTCTAGCTCTTTTCTGTTGCGCCAATGATTTTTACAGAAAAACGTCCAAATTTTGAAAATGGTTAAAGTTATTGAACTGACATTCAACACATATTGATTTAGTATTACTCCTGACATGCCAGAAACGTTTCAGGTCATTTACTTGATTTTTAAAGTACTGCGCAACATTTATGACGTCAGAGCTAGTTGCAGCAGACTGGCTGGCACACAATGGAAAGACTGATGTGAATTTGTTACGGCCTGAGTAGGCTGCTTCCCTACAGTATGTCAGTTCCCTGTTGCAGATCCCTACATAGTAAAGTGGAAGGCAGATGAACAAGTAGAACTGTGCCAAACTATAAGTTTCCGTTACATGCATTGCTACACCATTCTGCACACAAGCTCTTTGGTGTCTCATAGCAGTACATGGATTTCTTTCCAGTCTACGAGTTTCCAATGTGCACCCCTCGTTGAGTCTCACCTAAGTACGAGGCGAGTGTCACTACACATTTCATGCACTTCCTATCCAAAATGCATGCATGTAGATCATTGGGAAGAGGGAAATCCTTAGGATTTTTAGTAGGCTGGTGTATAGCACACTCAAATATCCTTGTATAAAGTCAAACAACGCATCGGTATGCCAGCAACACGACCATATACATATGGCAAAATACTGTAAAATTACTTAATATCGGTAAAAATCCAGGAAAATCTGGTATAATTACGAAAAATTGATGGGAATTACATAAAAATTGAGGGAAATACGACGAAATATGTAAAATCGCGAAAAAAACTTGCATAGTTACGTAAATTGAATGAGAATACATCAAATTAGAGAAAAATTACCATGAAATACGGGGAATTGAGGCAGGTTTGGGGTACCTGGACACTCAAGACATAGAAAAGCGAAAAAATTATGCTCTGGCTTCATTCAGTTTTAGCTCTCCCCTTCCCTCTACAGACTGCATCGGTTTTCGTAACATACACTTCAACAAAGGCGACATAAGAATTACACAGAAGCGCTTTATTTAAGCAGGCAAAACATATGTGTCCCAATCCATAACTGTGTTCTCACATATGCAGTTGAATACACTCATTACCAAATTACGGTTAGTTCTCACAAGCAATGTTATCCCTTAAGCATTAAGGAGAAGACTGAATGCGTTGAAGTCATTCGTTAGAGTGTTCTGTAGGAGAATGGACCAATGCCACATATATCACCTTTATTAGTGTGAGGGCGATGTACTCGAGATTTGTGGTGTTAGCACGAAATTGCTATCTTATCCTATGTGGGGTCCTGCCCACGTGTCTCTTACAGAGTGCCTAGAGGATGTTGCTTTCTCGAACAGCTTTACAACAATTCAAGCAAATCACATTACTGGTTTTTATTACCATAAAGTAGATTGACAGTACTTAACTTTGGTTTACAATGGTGTCGCAAGCGACGGGCGACATGCAAATAATCAATGTCTTTCGCTATATACAGTCTCCATTATTACACTCGGTCATAAGTCACTGCCATCATTAACATCGCTGCCCTTCTAGGCCTCTCTGCTACTGCCTATGCTAGTGCTCGTCTACTACTGCCCAGGTCTGCTAGAGCTGGCCTACTACAGCCCGGCCAAGGCTGGAAGCAGCGGCGCTTTTATTCCCTTCGGGTAGAGGCAGCTGCTATTCTGGTGATTGCCTAGTCAAGAGTGCTATTGGCTGATGCCATCTTAGAGCCTTCTCTGCTCTTGCGTTCTTCATCTTCATGCCGGCGATTGTCGATATGCTGGAACATCCTACACATGAGCAAAACAACCTAACATCAGACCAGAACTTGTCTGTACAAGAGGAACGCTACGAGAGCTGTGATGAAGTTACTGTAAACAGCAGTAAGACTGTTACTTCTTCTCTGGCTACTGATTGTGGTGCCTACTCCCTCATAAGAAGTTGTCCTTCATCATGTGTATTTTCGTGCAGCAGGGCGTATGTGACACCGCAATGTATCAGCTATCGAAAATATTTGTGTCAGTCTTTCCATGCTCCATTTCTTAGTGAGACATCGCTGCATCTGTAAAAACTGATACCACTACTAATGATAAGCACGACTGACAAGGGAAGTGTGATTGAGGGTCCTAAGAGACAGGACAGCAGTCTCCTGCCTTCATTCTAATTGGTTTACAAGCAGCTCGAGTGGAGCAAATACGCTGACAGTGCTTTAATAGGACACAATAGTGAGCGTAGTTTCGTCATTGAATTTTGTCACCACAGTGACTGGATAAGGAAATACGCGGGGTGGTTGTATGTTTGATGTTGGACAAATGTATCCTGCATTAGTGTATTAAGTATGTTGCATTCCACACGACTTATACTTCAGAAACCATATGGGTTCAACAATACAGCATTTTTAGACGAAAAACTGTGTAACCATAGGAGTGTATGTTTGTGATCATTTCTCTCATGCCGGTGCTCCCTGATTCTAACTCCTGACAGTGGAATAATGCTTCAGAATTGATAGCGTGAAATGTTCCAAACTCCATCTGTCTGGTGCTCAAACATGTATAAACCATACGTTTCTTCTTAACTGTCTGTTATATCACCGTCCGCAGCTCGTGGTCGTGCGGTAGCGTTCTCGCTTCCCGCACCCGGGTTCGATTCCCGGCGGGGTCAGGGTTTTCTCTGTCTCGTGATGACTGGGCGTTGTGTGATGTCCTTAGGTTAGTTAGGTTTAAGTAATTCTAACTTCTAGGGGACTGATGACCATAGATGTTAAGTCCCATAGTGCTCAGAGCCATTTGTTACACTCCTGGAAATGGAAAAAAGAACACATTGACACCGGTGTGTCAGACCCACCATACTTGCTCCGGACACTGCGAGAGGGCTGTACAAGCAATGATCACACGCACGGCACAGCGGACACACCAGGAACCGCGGTGTTGGCCGTCGAATGGCGCTAGCTGCGCAGCATTTTTGTACCGCCGCCGTCAGTGTCAGCCAGTTTGCCGTGGCATACGGAGCTCCATCGCAGTCTTTAACACTGGTAGCATGCCGCGACAGCGTGGACGTGAACCGTATGTGCAGTTGACGGACTTTGAGCGAGGGCGTATAGTGGGCATGCGGGAGGCCGGGTGGACGTACCGCCGAATTGCTCAACACGTGGGGCGTGAGGTCTCCACAGTACATCTATGTTGTCGCCAGTGGTCGGCGGAAGGTGCACGTGCCCGTCGACCTTGGACCGGACCGCAGCGACGCACGGATGCACGCCAAGATCGTAGGATCCTACGCAGTGCCGTAGGGGACCGCACCGCCACTTCCCAGCAAATTAGGGACACTGTTGCTCCTGGGGTATCGGCGAGGACCATTCGCAACCGTCTCCATGAAGCTGGGCTACGGTCCCGCACACCGTTAGGCCGTCTTCCGCTCACGCCCCAACATCGTGCAGCCCGCCTCCAGTGGTGTCGCGACGGGCGTGAATGGAGGGACGAATAGAGACGTGTCGTCTTCAGCGATGAGAGTCGCTTCTGCCTTGGTGCCAGTGATGGTCGTATGCGTGTTTGGCGCCGTGCAGGTGAGCGCCACAATCAGGACTGCATACGACAGAGGCACACAGGGCCAACACCCGGCATCATGGTGTAGGGAGCGATCTCCTACACTGGCCGTACACCACTGGTGATCGTCGAGGGGACAATGAATAGTGCACGGTACATCCAAACCGTCATCGAACCCATCGTTCTACCATTCCTAGACCGGCAAGGGAACGTGCTGTTCCAACAGGACAGTGCACGTCCGCATGTATCCCGTGCCACCCAACGTGCTCTAGAAGGTGTAAGTCAACTACCCTGGCCAGCAAGATCTCCGGATCTGTCCCCCATTGAGCATGTTTGGGACTGGATGAAGCGTCGTCTCACGCGGTCTGCACGTCCAGCACGAACGCTGGTCCAACTGAGGCGCCAGGTGGAAATGGCATGGCAATCCGTTCCACAGGACTACATCCAGCATCTGTACGATCGTCTCCATGGGAGAATAGCAGCCTGCATTGCTGCAAAAGGTGGATATACACTGTACTAGTGCCGACATTGTGCATTCTCTGTTGCCTGTGTCTATGTGCCTGTGGTTCTGTCAGTGTGATCATGTGATGTATCTGACCCCAGGAATGTGTCAATAAAGTTTCCCCTTCCTGGGACAATGAATTCACGGTGTTCTTATTTCAATTTCCAGGAGTGTATATCACCGCAACACTCTCATTTCTACTACACACTCGCCGGCCGCTGTGGCCGAGCACTTCTAGGCGCTTCAGTTCGGAACCGCTCTGCTGCTACGGTTGCTGGTTCGAATCCTGCCTCGGGCATGGATGTGTGTGATGTCCTTAGGTTAGTTAGGTTTAAGCAGTTTTAAGTCTAGGGGACTGATGACCTCAGATGTTAAATCCCATAGTGCTTAGAGCCATTTGAACCATTTGAATCTACTATGCACTGATAAGAGGTGCTACCCTCCTCAACATCTTAAGAGATCATGTGCATTTTGATGGGTGGCATGGGTAAGACTGGTGTGGAACTGTCTTCACTGAACAGCAATTATGGATACAGCTCGGGCTGTTCCCTCAAAAGTCATGGAGTGTAATGGGTGTAGGACCCTCATACTTTTGGACAGTTGCAGATTAAACTGGTGACTGTGCTGCAGGAAGGAAGGATTTTTCAAGGACAATGTGGGAGGGATCTGTCAATCTCTGACTTTATCCTATGAATCCTACTCTGTGACGCTCATTCAAAGAGAGAAAGATGGTCAGTTGTAATCGTAAATACTGCACTATGATCGATGTGCTGAAAATATGTAGATAACCTAATTGCATCGTATAGGAGGCCGTCTGGTATACTTTAGTGTATATGACAGAATGCATGTACTGCAAAATCATATATCTGCATTTACAGTCTAGTATATGGTACTTGGAAAGTAGTGCACGGGTGATCTATCGATGATACTGAAGTTGGGAAGCATTCTGCTGTGTCATTGGCTGGCACTGAATTTATGGAACGACTGGTATACTTTCATGTATATGGTCGAATGGACATACTACACCCTCATATACCTGCATTCACAATGGTGTATATGATGAAGTAGATGTACTGCACAGTCATCTATCTGCTTTTGCAATTTAGTACATGGTTCTTGCACACTAGTGGAGGGGTGATTTAGTGATAATAAAGAAATTGGGAACCTATCTGCAGGTCACTGTCTGGTGCTGAAATTACGGAACAGCTGGAAAAATTGCTAGAATTGATTGCGCTATCAACTGAGGTCAGTATTCCAGTACATCATAACATATCAATGTTGTCTTTCCCATCCTATCTCTCCAAAAGTACGCTGATGATTGCCACATAATGATTGACTGACACCGCTTGGTTGAGATGGAAAGAGTCTTGGGGAACAATGGATATCAGGTACTTGTCGCTGTGGGGTATGGGATTAAATGTAGAGGTGATCACCTACAGAAAGCTGTTTGGATGCTTTCCTCAATGTTGCAGATTCGTCCTGCTTCCATTTGTTGAGATGCCTTCTACATTTTTTTTTTACACCAGTGAGATAAGAGTTCGTCTTTTTATTTATACTACGTTGATCACATTGTGAACAGCTCCTTCTCGCAATGGTCAACACTCGAAGAGTAATCATGTACATGGCAGCAAAATGAGGAAGCACTGCTGTTGAAAATGGAACATATAGACATCTGATACCTCTTTACTGTGGAAGATGAGATTAACTGTGTAGGTCATCACCTTGGGATAGCTGTTGGAAACACTCTAAATTGCAGCAAACTCTCCCAGTTTCCATATGTTGCGATGTCATCCACATTCTTGACAGTGAGACACATCGTTCTGTGTTTCGTTTCTAACAACCTATGTGTTCAGGAACTGCACAGTTTACACCATGCGATGTTCAGTTTCCCATGAGAGCCAATGGATCGAAATGTGTTAATGTCAGTCTAGCACCTAACACAGACCTCGACATCATGGTAAAAGAAGAAACTGTATGGCGGTGTAGAAAGGTGTAGTCATACACTGCTTGGGTCTGTTACAGCTGAGAAAATAATGTATTAAACTGCTTATGAAGGAACAAACCAGAAACTCTCTCTTGTGATTGATAGTCTGTTGGATATGGTCTTCCTCCAGTACAGGCAACAAAATTATACACAGGTCTGTGCAAGCGACTTCAAATACTGGCCATCAGCTCCGAGGGGGTGATATGTGTATACGTAATTTACTCTGTCTCAACATGCAAACGTTATTTGTTTTTTAAAATATTAGAAGAGAGAGACATGGTGAATTTTTATAGGAGGTTCTATCACGAGGAGTGGTATAACTGGTTAAAGTATTGATGTAGATAGTTCTCTCAAAACTACACCAGTTTTGCTCATGAAACTAATAGAAATCAGTTGTATCTCTTCTGGTGGAATCACAACTGTTTTTATTGTTTTCTTCATAACTGTGTTTAAAAATAGGGATTACCACAGATAATGTGTATTTCATAATCTCCCAAAATGTGTGTAGATTCCGTGAAACAGTCAAATTGTTTACAAAGCTAGAATGCAAGAATGTGCTGCTACTGCAAAACATTGTCTGCTAGATGAAAGAAATTTTACATGCAGGTCAGTAGAGGGGAGCTAAGGAGCAAAAAATTTCAAATGTAAGCACACAGACAGTATTTGTACTCGATGTACGGGAAGAGAGAGAGAGACACAGTAAAATCTTATAGGAGGTTATATTACAAGACAGGCTCTCACGAATTGTTTCGTAAACACCAGTGTGATGCAACATTGCCTTGGTAAAATGGGACCTGCCATACTGTACAAAACAGAAATGTCCTCTTGAATTACAGCTTGTTGTTATCTAATGTAAAATGATTGTGTTTTTTCCCGACATATGAGCAAATGGCGTGGAAATCTGTTTTCTGTAATGTTATTTCACGTGACTGAAATGTTTGTAATACACACATGTGTGCCAGTTTATTTACAGGCACTGATTTAAATGCGAGAGACACTCTTAGGTCATATAATTTGTCCATCAAGCTGAAAGAAATTACGTAATTCTGATGTTTTTTCTTCGGAGTTTAAATTCTCGCATTACCTTTACTCTTATGGTTTCCAAATAATGATGAAATTCTGCAGTGATCGGTAATATTCAGAGCAAAATAGTGGAAGTCTTTTCCCGATTTTAGACAGGGTGGACAGTCTGGTCATCTGTAACAGCGGTGGCGCTGTAGTTTCAGTTCATTGGATGTCATAATATAATGAGATGTGCATTGTATCTTGCAGTTAAACGTAAAAACTATACCGATTTTGGTCATAAAACTAAAGGAAAGTGAACTTTGCCTATTTTTGTGAAAAGAGGGCATTTATAATCATCGCTATTGTGATTCCCTTTTTAATACACTCCTGGAAATTGAAATAAGAACACAGTGAATTCATTGTCCCAGGAAGGGGAAACTTTATTGACACATTCCTGGGGTCAGATACATCACATGATCACACTGACAGAACCACAGGCACATAGACACAGGCAACAGAGCATGCACAATGTCGGCACTAGTACAGTGTATATCCAACTTTCGCAGCAATGCAGGCTGCTATTCTCCCATGGAGACGATCGTAGAGATGCTGGATGTAGTCCTGTGGAACGGCTTGCCATGTCATTTCCACCTGGCGCCTCAGTTGGACCAGCGTTCGTGCTGGACGTGCAGACCGCGTGAGACGACGCTTCATCCAGTTCCAAACATGCTCAATGGGGGACAGATCCGGAGATCTTGCTGGCCAGGGTAGTTGACTTACACCTTCTAGAGCACGTTGGGTGGCACGGGATACATGTGGACGTGCATTGTCCTGTTGGAACAGCAAGTTCCCTTGCCGGTCTAGGAATGGTAGAACGATGGGTTCGATGACGGTTTGGATGTACCGTGCACTATTCAGTGTCCCCTCGAAGATCACCAGTGGTGTACGGCCAGTGTAGGAAATCGCTCCCCACACCATGATGCCGGGTGTTGGCCCTGTGTGCCTCGGTCGTATGCAGTCCTGATTGTGGCGCTCACCTGCACGGCGCCAAACACGCATACGACCATCATTGGCACCAAGGCAGAAGCGACTCTCATCGCTGAAGACGACACGTCTCCATTCGTCCCTCCATTCACGCCTGTCGCGACACCACTGGAGGCGGGCTGCACGATGTTGGGGCGTGAGCGGAAGACGGCCTAACGGCGTGCGGGACCGTAGCCCAGCTTCATGGAGACGGTTGCGAATGGTCCTCGCCGATACCCCAGGAGCAACAGTGTCCCTAATTTGCTGGGAAGTGGCGGTGCGGTCCCCTACGGCACTGCGTAGGATCCTACGGTCTTGGCGTGCATCCGTGCGTCGCTGCGGTCCGGTCCCAGGTCGACGGGCACGTGCACCTTCCGCCGACCACTGGCGACAACATCGATGTACTGTGGAGACCTCACGCCCCACGTGTTGAGCAATTCGGCGGTACGTCCACCCGGCCTCCCGCATGCCCACTATACGCCCTCGCTCAAAGTCCGTCAACTGCACATACGGTTCACGTCCACGCTGTCGCGGCATGCTACCAGTGTTAAAGACTGCGATGGAGCTCCGTATGCCACGGCAAACTGGCTGACACTGACGGCGGCGGTGCACAAATGCTGCGCAGCTAGCGCCATTCGACGGCCAACACCGCGGTTCCTGGTGTGTCCGCTGTGCCGTGCGTGTGATCATTGCTTGTACAGCCCTCTCGCAGTGTCCGGAGCAAGTATGGTGGGTCTGACACACCGGTGTCAATGTGTTCTTTTTTCCATTTCCAGGAGTGTGTTTTGTTGACGCCGACCTACAGAGGGAAAACGATCACCAAGGTAAAATAAGGGAAATCAGTGCTCGCGCGAAGAGATATAGGTGTTCGTTCTTTCCGCGCGCTGTACGAGATTGGGATAATAGAGATAATAGAGATTGGGAATTGTGAAAGTGGTTCGATGGGCCCTCTGCCAGGCACTTTGATCTATAGAGTATCCATGTAGAAGCAGATGTATTTTCTTTAAGAAGAGAACATGAATGAAGTAAACAAATTGGATTAAGACAAATAAAGTGAATGTAAATTATAATTGATGTTTGTATCTCAAACGTTACTTTCTATGTCGCTGTTACGGTCAACGTCCTCACTTTTACAGATGCCTGAAGTTTCTACTTGAGAATACTGTAGAAAATTTGATAGATAGGAAGTATAAATTTCGTAAGCGAAAATTTTCGACTTTTGACTTCATAAGTGACATTTCTTTTCAGCATATGTCGTATTTTGAGGCAGTTTTATCGAGTTCAAGGATCCATCTGTAATGGACTTATTTCAGCCACCCAAATTGTTTTACAACAGCCAATCTGGAATGTAGTGTAAAATAGTATATGTAAAGCTTTACTTTCTTTCCTTTTATATATTCCACGTGGACATGTTTTAAAAAATGTTATTTAGCTGGACAATTTTCAGTGTAATCGTATATATCCTCTGCTTCGATCTGGAAGCTTCAGTCCAGTAGGAAATATTTTTCCAATGTAATAAAAAACTGTGAGCGTGGAAGTGAAAGTTGACGGGCGAATCCAATGGTGGGACTCGAAAATATTGAGGCAGACATACGTGGTGTGTCAAACTATTAGGGAAAGGCAGTTGTGTTATATAAGGAGAAGCTGTTTCGTACTACTAACGACTAGATCGTTGGCAGGAGAAAACAGGCATTCATAATTTTTTCCAATTTTGTTGTTCACGGTGGAAGCCAAGTAGAGAGGGTCATGTGCGAACACTTAGTAAATAATGTTGCAAAAAAATACTAAATTTGTGGAACGAAGAACAGTATTAGCAGATACAGAAGGAGGAAAAGTTTGGAAGGTCTGTAATTCATTAATACTTCCGGAAGAAGATTTTATTCCGAAGCTCGACGCAGGAGACGAAAAGGCAAGTGCTCTCCTTTCAGTCAGTAAGATGCCGATGTTGCCATGATGTGCATTAAAGTATTGTCTGTCAGAGTACAGTGAATTCTTCTTATCTGAGCATTACAGACAGTGAACTAGGGCTATCAGATGCACTGATATTTGTAATTTACAGTCGAAGGTATTGTTGTTTACGTCGATTTACAATCACAACTAATTATCGTGAAACTGTTTTAAGTAATGAAGTTACCGCAGCCAGTCACAGAAGGCAGCAGAATTTAAGACCGTTTTAGTTTCTCTCGCTTTCTTTCGGAAATGTTTTAGCTTCTCAGTTCCATGATCTACACCTTCTGGTCAACCACTCTCCGAACTGTCAATGACTGATTCGAAGCAGATCACTAGTTCCATATTGTTTACTCAGATTTATTTTACAACATTAGTACACCTTTCAGGTATGTCGTTAATGGGGATAAGACGTGCTAACTGATTCACAGTACCATTTGGAAGTCCCTTTTTTTTGGAACACTACTGCACCTGTTAGAACTATCCATGTTTTCTGGCAAGTTTTGCTCAGATCATTTCCTCTATCACTGTTACTCAGGCATTATGTTTATCTTTATATATTTCCGTTACTTCTTCTTCAACGTGTAGAGTTTCATCGTAAAAACTTCATTTCGATGACACTATCCAGAGGTAAACCGATAGCTCACGTTAGTTAACTAGAATGTCAGCTCAGCGACTTCATACTGCAGACCGTAGCAAAACAAAACAAGCTTGCTCCCATTTGGCGCCTCAGAAATACAATGGTAAACATGGCCAATATAGTCTGAAGCTCACACTATATGAGGTAATCTAATACTTCCATTGTACAATGTTCCTGGTACTATTAAGTCCATACCATATTCGATTAGCATTCGGCAGTAGTTGGCATACTTTACGTTCCGAAACGACACGACCACTCTGATAAATACACTCAGTTTTCGACTGTATGACTGTATATCGCCCACTCTCTCCGTCCTCCGGTTTCGTTTCTCATTACGTTGAGTAAAGTTGCCATATAAATTTAAGAAGAAATTAAAATACCGCATATAGAAAAATAAACATGTTACTAATAAATACGTTGTATACAGTAACATATGTAATGCATGGTATACAGGGTGAAACAGAGTATATGCATGTTTTTCACTGCTGAATTATTTCCGCTGTTTTATTTACAGAAAAAAAATCCACATTAAATATTAATATTTTTATTGCATTTTTGAGATCTACGTGTATTCATTAAGTTCATCAAATAATGTCATTAATATTATGTACCTCTTGTCGGAGCCAATTTCGAAGCCCCCGTTCGAAGCTCTGCACGGCTTTCCCCCAACATTTCGTTCGATACAGCTTCAATTTATTGATCAAATGGAAATTTTCAGGTCATTGCTTGTGTGGGGCTTATTGACGTACACTGATGATCCCACGTAGTCCTACAAAAAGAAGACGCAAGTTGACAGATCGGGGGAGGTGTGCATGCCAAACAACATGTGCCAAATGAAATGTGCAAGTAAGCATTTATAGAATCACTTCCGTAGATGCTCGCATCGTGTACGCTGTGCCACCATTCTGTTAGAACCACGTTTCTCTGACGTTCACTCAATACTTCTTCAGTTCTGGATGCAAAATGTTGTTTGATATTTAGATGCGGCACGCTTATGTTACAGTAACTGCGGTTACCTGCATTTAAAAATAAAAAAATAAAGGCCAACAGTCTGTGTCTTGGAGACATCGCACGACACTGTTACTTTTGAAACGTGGAGAGGTTTTTGGCGTAGCTCATGGAGGTTTCCCCACAACCATTACCGACAGTTCTATACATCAATACAGCTGTCCAGATGGAAATGGGCACCGGCGCTGCATCTTGCGTGAGAATGATGTCCATTATATCACAAATTTCTTTTCACTGCGCAAAATTCCCTTCACTTAGCCGCTAGACGATCATTATTTTGTGTAGATGAAATATGAAATCATCAGGTAAGATAAGATGTTGTGAAGGACGTTCCGTATAAAGTACTACAGTCTGTCGCCCCTTGAATCGTTTCGAACCAGCAAGAACTGTCTCCGTTTTCCAGAGTTCTGACTGAACTAGCCAAGAACAAATGGTTTCTTCTTCGTCACAGATAGGGTACTTCTATACGATGCAACCCATCAAAGTTAGGTATTTTGATCTGGGACTGCATCTAGACGATCGACATTGAAATTTAGATGGAAAACACGCTGAATCGTGATCACTTAATACCTGTTTCTCAAAAAGTGTTCGCTATCAAACACACGATTCTGGACGAGGTCGTTACCGCATCTCCCCACCGGAGTAATAGTTTCAGTGTTTAAATCTGTACTAGACACGATCAACAGGAGATATTTAGGTTTCTTTGATCTATGAGACAATGTTTCAGTGAAGCTGGAAAAAGTGAACTGGCAGACGCCTAAAGATACTCGCTAGCTATCCCAAGAAAGTCTACTTTCAAAGTATCATGAACAAGTTTTCAATGATGAATCTATGAATATATTACTACTTCCTGCGTATCACATTCTGAGGGATCGACAAGATAAGATTACACTAAGAATAGTGCAGACAGAGATCATCAAACAAATATTTTTTCTGTGCTGTATACGTGACTGGAAGGGAAAGCCTTTCAAAGTCTCTCCTTCCTTCTTTCTATTCTTGTCGTTGTTATGTTTCCTTTAAGACTTTATCATGAATGCGTAAAATTTAACCCATCGGCGTACTGTCCCGTAGTCTGCATGCCTCTCTCATTAATATAATTTTCGAATTCGGCTCCTAAGATGTGCAAATGGGAAATGACTTCACATGAGTTTAACATTCAAAAACCTGCAGACTCCCTTTTGAACAGAACACTCGAGGACAACGTTATTTTGATTACAAGATAAAGGTATAGCCTTCCTGTCCGTGAGAGCTCATCATAGCTATTTCTGATATTTTCAGGAGAAATATGTGGATGGGCTTAATGGCTGACAGGCTTAATACTGATACCCATCTGATTTTAACAACATTATTATAACCTTTACACATCACATAAAATTATTTAACTTCACTCTATGGCATTATACATCCAAATAATACCAGATGAATATTCACTTGATCTTATAAGTTACAGAAGACTGAAATGAATACTAACGGGAAGTTTACAGGTTTCAGGACTAATGAACATCACAGTTACATGTGGTTACACGTGCTCGACGAGAGCATGCTGCTACACTTCTTTAAAAGGAGATGCACAAAATGATGTAGGAGAAGTCAAAATGCATGACAACACAGTGGGTATCACATGTCCTGGGCAACTACGTCCACTGGAAATTGTTACGTATGATGGTACTGAAGTCTGTTGTCATTTACGGTTAGTAACTGAAGAAAGGGTACGTTAACATCTTAGCCAAATTTGCCATGGTATTAGCCATAGTTATGCACACTGGAAATCACAGTAGCGGTTTCCGCCCAGACGGACATTTATTGTACATTCATGCTCATAAATGAAGGATAATTGCAGAATGTGGTGCCACACAACGAGGCACAACACAAAACTGGCGCTGATAGCATAGCCATATAAGGAACACACACGACACAGATACGTAAATCCACGGTATTGGTGATAAGTTGAGAAAACCGTCTCCGAAACACATGTACTACAAAAGGCCACTGTTTCCTGCGCATGTACCCCGACAACAATATGGGATATGATCACCATGCACGCCTACACAGGCCGCACAACGGGTTGGCATACTATGGACCAGGTGGTCGAGCAGCTGCTGGGGTATGGCCTCCCATTCTTGCACCAGTGCCTGTCGGAGCTCCTGAAGTGTCCTACAGGTTTGAAGACGTGCAGCGATACGTCGACCGAGAGCAACCCATACCTGCTCGATGGGGTTTAGGTCTGGAGAACAGGCAGGCCACTCCACTCGCCTGATATCTTCTGTTTCAAGGTACTCCTCCACGATGGCAGCTCGGTGGTACCGTGCGTTATCATCTATCAGGAGGAAGGTGGGACCTACTGCACCACTGAAAAGGCGGACATACTGGTGCAAAATGACGTCCCGATACACCTAACATGTTACAGTTCGTCTGTCAAAGACATGTAGGGGTGTACGTACACCAATAATAATCCCACCCTACACAATCAAACCACGACCTCTATACAGGCCCCTTTCAAAGTACATGAAGGGATTGGTATCTGGTTCTTCCCCCCATGAACCATTGACCTTGCCTTTGGTAGGGGGGCTTGCGTGCCACAGCGATACAGATGGCCGTATCGTAGGTGCAACCACAACGGAGGGGTATCTGTTGAGAGGCCAGACAAACGTGTGGTTCCTGAAGAGGGGAAGCAGCCTTTTCAGTAGTTGCAGGGGCAACACTCTGGATGATTGACTGATCTGCCCCTGTAACACTAACCAAAACGGCCTTCCTGTGCTGGTACTGCGAACGGCTGAAAGCAAGGGGAAACTACAGCCGTAATTCTTCCCGAGGGCATGCAGCTTTACTGTACGATATTCCGGAGGTTAAATAGTCCCCCATTCGGATCTCCGGGCGGGGACTACTAAAGAGGATGAGGTTACCAGGAGAAAGAAAACTGGCGTTCCACGGATCGGAGCGTGGAATGTCAGATCCCTTAATCGGGCAGGTAGATAAGAAAATTTTATAAGGGAAAGGGATAGGTTAAAGTTAGATATAGTGGGAATTAGTGAAGTTCGGTGGCAGGAGGAACAAGACTTTTGGTCAGGTGAATACAGTGTTATAAATACAAAATCAAATAGGGGTAATGCTGAAGTAGGTTTAATAATGAATAAAAAAATAGGAATACGGGTAAGCTACTACAAACAGCATAGTGAACGCATTATTGTGACCAAGATAGACACGAAGCCCACGCCTACTACCGTAGTACAAGTTTATATTCCAACTAGCTCTGCAAATGACGAAGAAATTGATGAGATGTATGAGGAGATAAAAGAAATTTTTCAGGTAGTGAAGGGAGACGAAAATTTAATAGTCATGGATGACTGGAATTCAATAGTACGAAAAGGAAGAGAAGGAAACGTAGTAGGTGAACATCGATTGGGGGGAAGAAATGAAAGAGGAAGCCGCCTGGGAGAATTTTGCAATGAGCATAACTTAATCATAGCTAACACTTGGTCCCAGAATCACAAAAGGAGGTTGTATACATGAAAGAAGCCTGGAGAAACTGACAGGTTTCAGATAGATTACATAATGGTAAGACAGAGATTTGGGAGCCAGGTTTTAAATTGTAAGACATTTTCAGGGGCAGATGTGGACTCTGACCACAATCTATTGGTTATGAACTGTAGATTAAAACTGAAGAACCTGCACAAAGGTGGGAATTTAAGGAGATACGACCTGGATAAACTAACTAACCCGACGTTGTACAGAGTTTCCGGGAGAGTATAAGGGGAAATTTGACAGGAATGGGGGAATGAAATACAGTAGAAGTAAAATGGGTAGCTTTGAGGGATGAAGTAGTGAAGACAGCAGAGTACCAAGTAGGCAAAAAGACGAGGGCTGGTAGAAATCCTTGGGTAACAGAAGAAATATTGAATTTAATTGATGAAAGGAGATAATATAAAAATGCAATAAACGAAGCAAGCAAAAATGAATGCAAACCTTTCAAAAATGAGATCGACAGGAAGTGCAAAATATCTAAGCAGGGATGGCTAGAGGACAAACCTAAGGATGTAGAGGCTTATCTCACTATGGGTAAAATAGATACTGCCTACAGGAGACTTTTTGAGATAAGAGAACTACTTGCATGAATATCAAGAGCTGAGATGGAAACACAGTTCTAAACAAAGAAGGGAAAGCAGAAAGGTGGAAGGAGTATATAGAGGGTCTAAACAAGGGCGATGTACTTGAGGACAGTATTATGGAAATGGAACAGGGTGCAGATGAAGATGAAATGGGAGATATGATACTGCGTGAAGAGTTTCACAGAGACCTGAAAGACCTGAACCGAAACAACGCCCCGGGAGTAGACAACATTCCATTAGAACTACTGACAGTCTTGGGAGAGCCAGTCCTGACAAAACTCTACCATCTGGTGAGCAAGATGTATGAGAACGGCGAAATACCGTCTGACGTCAAAAAGAATATAATAATTCCAATCCCAAAGAAAGCAGGTGTTGACAGATTTGAAAATTATCGAACTATCAGTTTAATAAGTCACAGCTGCAAAATACTAACGCGAATTCTTTACAGACGAGTGGAAAAACTGGTAGAAGCCGACCACGGGGAAGATCAGTTTGGACTCCGTAGAAATATTGGAACACGTGAGGCAATACTGACCTTACGACTCACCTGAGAAGAAAGATTAAGGAAAGGCAAACCTACGTTCCTAGCATTTGTAGACTTAGAGAAAGCGTTTGACAATGTTGACTGGAACACTCTCTTTCAAATTCTAAAGGTGGCAGGGGTAAAATACAGGAGCGAAAGGCTATTTACAATTTGTTCAGAAACCAGATGGCATTTATAAAAAACGAGGGACATTAAAGGGAAGCAGTGGCTGGGAAGGGAGTGAGACAGGGTTGTAGCCTCTCCCCGATTTTCTTCAATCTGTATATTGAGCAAGCAATAAAGGAAACAAAAGAAAAATACTGAGTAAATATTAAAATCCATGAAGAAGGAATAAAAATTTTAAGGTTCGCCGATGTCATTGTAATTATGTCAGATACAGCAAAGGACTTGGAAGAGCAGTTGAACGGAATGGACAGTGTCTTGAAAGGAGGATATAAGATGAACATCAACAAAAGCAAAACGAGGATAATGGAATGTAGTCGAATTAAGTTGGGTGATGCTGAGGGAATTAAAATAACTGATGATGGTCGAAGTAGAGAAGATATAAAATATAGACTGGCAGTGGCAAGAAAAGCGTTTCTGAAGAAGAGAAATTTGTTAACATCGAGTATAGATTTAAGTGTCAGAAAGTCATTTCTGAAAGTATTTGTATGGAGTGTAGCCATGTATGGAAGTGAAACGTGGACGATAAATAGTTTGGGTAAGAAGAGAATAGAAGCTTTCGAAATGTGGTACTACAGAAGAATACTGAAGATTAGATGGGTAGATCACATATCTAATGAGGAGTTACTAAATAGGATTGGGGAGATGAGGAGTCTGTGGCACAACTTGACTAGAAGAAGGGATCGGTTGGTAGGACATGTTCTGAGGCGTCAAGGGATCACCAATTTAGTATTGGAGGGCAGCGTGGAGGGTTAAAATCGTAGAGGGAGACCAAGAGATGAATATACTAAGATTCAGAAGGATGTAAGTTGCAGTAGGTACTGGGAGATGAAGAAGCTTGCACAGGGTAGAGTAGCATGGAGAGCTGCATCAAACCAGTCTCAGGACTGAACACCAGAACAACAACAACATCCTGTTCTTGGTTCACGCCAGATGAAAACCAGGCGAGAATTACTGTTCAGACTATCGCTTGACTCGTCCATGGGACCACTGTTCCAGTGACCATGTACTGTGTTCCTGACACTAGTATTTACGAGTTCTCCTGTGACCAGTGGTCAAGCGAATGCTCCTTGCAGGTCTGCGGACGAATAAATCATGTCTGTTCAGTCGTCTGTAGGCTATGTATCTGGAGGCAACTGTTCCAGTGGCTGCGATAAGGTCCCGAGCAAGGCTACCTGCTGTACGCCGTGGCAGTCTGCTGGCACTGATGGTGAGATATAGGCCTTCTTGTGGTGTTGTACACTATGGACGCCGTACTGTAGCATTTGGATAGGTTTCCTGTCTGCTGCAATCGTTGCCATAGTCGCGAGATCACACTTTGTGGCACACGGAGGGCCCGTGCTACGACCTGCTGTGAATGACCAGCCTCCAGTCGCCCTAGTATTCTACCCCTCACAACGTCATCAATATGTGGTCTTTGAACCATTTTCAACACACAATCACCATTAGCACGTCTGAAAACGTCTGCACACTTACTCGCTGCACCGTACTCTGACATGCACCAACACACGTCTGCGAATGTGGACTGCTGCCAGCGCCACCGAGCGACGACCGCAGGTCAAGTGTACTGCAAGGTCATACCACGAGGAGATTTAAACCCGCAAACCGCCCACCGAAGACTTGTTTCACCATGTATCAGCATTATCCTTAATATATGAGGATGAGTGTAGAAACATAGAATAAGTACTGAAATCTCTAGTTGGGTCACTACATCTCACACTGCTCTGTATTATATGACTTACCATTAGTCACGTGTGCCAACAGTTATTATACACTCCTAGTGACGAGAGGCAACGAAAAATACCTGCTTCAGATTTGTATAGCAGTTTTCCGTTAGTCTTTACACGCAGTGAGCTCAACTCTAATTTCGTTCGGCTTTATTACGCATATTACTCACCGTCATAGAAATGTAGAGAGGCCTATACATCCACAGAGCAGTCAGAACATTATGACCACGTACCTGATAACCGGTACCTCCACCCTTGGCACTGGTGAACGCGGCGATGCCTCGTGGCTTGGAAGCAGTGAGGCTTTGGTCGGTCGCTGAACGGAGTTGGCACCACATCTGTACACACAAGTCATCTAATGAGCTCTGGCGCCACGTTCAATAACGTCCCAGATGTGTTTGATCGAGTTCAGATCTGGCAAGCTTGGGAGCCAGCACATCAATTGCAACTCGCCACTGTGTTCCTAGAAACCACCCCATCACTCACCTGGCCTTGTGACATGGCGCATTATCTGTAAGTAGGCTGTTTATGTTTTCTTTATGTAAGTTTGATGTTTATGTTTTCTTATTGGCAACGTTACGTAGCGCTCTCTGTATGAAAATCACTGGCTGTGCTGTGTGCAGTATGTGGCTAGTTTGCATTGTTGCCTGCCATTGTTGTCATGAACTGCTATAGCTGGATGTGAACAGCAGATAGCGTTGGGCAGTTGGAGGTGAGCCGCCAGCAGTGGTGGATGTGGGGAGAGAGATGGCGGAGTTTTGATAATTTGTAATACTGGATGTCAATTATGAATATTAAGGTAAATACATTGTTTGTTCTCTATTAATATCTTTCATTTGCTAATTATCCCTATCAGTAGTTAGTGCCTTCAGTAGTTTGAATCTTTTATTTAGCTGGCAGTAGTGGCACTCGCTGTATTGCAGTAGCTTGAGTAGCGAAGATTTTTGTGAGGTAAGTGATTTGTAAAAGGTATAGTTTAATGTTTGTCAGGGCCATTCTTTTGCAGGGAATTTTGATAGTCAGATTGCGTTGCGCTAAAATTATTGTGTGCCAGGTTAAGCACAGTCTTGTATAATTGTTCTAAGTGGACGTTTCACATGTAAAATTGTTCAAAGGGGACGTTTCATATGTCGACCCTTAGCCTAGGATACCTCACTGGAATCTTCTGATTTTTTCTTGTAGTTTGTGTATTTAGTGTAGCTTTTGTTTATTGCTAGCGCGTAATTGTAGAGAGAATCTCCTTTGTAGTTGCAGTCTTTCATTGTTGTAATGTAAAACAGTTGTGGCATGCATGTAGATTTGCAACAAGTATTTCGCAGCTGCGCTTGTAATTAACTACATATTATTTTCAGTGCTATGTTAATGTGTTCTCTTATTTTTGCTATTCAAATTGTGCTTTTCTGTGTTATCGTGTGAAATATTGTCACAATAATGGCGTGTGAAAAACGTAACACTCGGCTCCAAAGTAAAATGAGAAACGACAGTGAAGACGAAAGCAATGTGTTAGCGCCACTGTGTAATGAGTTAACTAATGTTCAAAGTAGTAATTTGGTAACTGTGCATAGGGAAATGGAGCGGGCGTCAAACAATGGCGTAGACAGTCAAACAGGTAGTGAACAGGGAAGCATTATCGATCGATCGGTCGGCAACAGCTCGCCTCAGGAATCCGAAATGATAGGACACAATTTTGCAAATACTGTAGATTCAGGTTTTGCGTCCTCACCGTCTTCTCAAATGAGTCAAGACACATTTTCTGCTTGTCAAAATGTGAATGTTGCTGGTGCAAATGCACTGCCGAAAAGCGTAGAGGAACAGATTCCAGACACTAATGCATTGTTATTACAATTAATGCAACAAATGGGACAAAATCTCCTAAAGTTAGACACAATGGAACAAAATCTTAAAAAGTTAGACACAGTGGAACAAAATCTGCAAAAGTTAGACACAATGGAACAAAATCAGAGACAAACACAGCAAAAGCTTCAAAAGTTAGACACCACACTTGAACAAACACGTGAAGATTTAACTACTGAGTTACATAACATTGAATCGAAATGTCAAAAAGTCTGTAATGACGTAAAAACACAAATTTGTGAGCATTTTCAGCCTATTTTTTCGCGGCATGAAAATGCATTACAGAATCACGAAGCAGCCATAAAAGAACTGCAAACTATTGTTCATGAAAATCATGAGACCTTGCAAGCTAAAATGGACTCAGTTGCATCTACCGATTCGGTTACGCAACTTGCAAAAACTCAGGAAAACTTAAAGGACACAGTAGAAAGACACATGGGGGAAATTAGTTCATTATCAGAGAAAGTAGCCGAACTTTCGGATCAGGTCACTAACTTATCTACAAAGGTAGATGATGATCTGAATGACACAAGACCCGTAGCCTTCACGGACACAGAAGAGTATGAACAAATAAGAAAATTCAAACAAAATCAGAATCAAATTAATACGCAATACAAAAGAGAAATGCGGGAAGTACAAGATCAGCTGACACAGGTAATACAAGAATTACGTATTTCAGAGGACACTCGCGCCCCAATAAGGGAAGAGGGACATATAAATACGGAAAAGCCACAAAATAATAACACAGAGCATTTCGGTAATTATGAAAGGAACTGGCAAGGTGCACCGAATTTTGAGATGGAACCGCCGACACTACGTAACAATGAGCGATATGTGACTCGCCGACATGATGACTTTGACTATAAGCTGTTCATTACTACACGTAAATTCAAAACATTCAAGAATTCTGCCAACGACATTCATCCACAAGCGTGGCTCCATCAATTCTCTCATTGTTTTCCTCCCAACTGGTCATTAGAACACAGATTAGAATTTATGTGTGGCTACTTGGAGAATGAACCAGCTGTAAGAATGCGATCGGTCATTCACGATTGCCACAGTGAAGGAGAATTTTACCATGCCTTCCTCTCAGCATATTGGTCTCAAGCCACACAAGACCACGTAAAACATAGCATCATAATGATGAAACACTTCGAGCAATCTGAATTTTCCAGTCTTGTGAAATATTTTGAAGACATGTTGCACAAGAATCAATACCTGTCAAACCCATACAGCCCCTCAGAACTCATCCGCATTTGCTTAATCAAATTACCTGAACACTTACGGCATATTATTTTAGCAGGACGTTGCAAAGACGACATTGAAGCTTTTCAGGGACTGTTACAAGAACTGGAAATTGACACAGACAGTCGCGGGATGCGAAAACAGGAAAACAATCATTACAGGTCACATCCGTCACAATTCCGTGACGACAGAAACAATAAATGGCCACGACAAACCTATTCTTACAACGTAAATCGTGACCAAAACAGACACCACCCATATGACAACCACTGGCAGAGTAATAGTTACAGGGAAAGATCACCTTTCCGCGGTAATGACTATCACAGAGACAATCAGAGAAACAGACAATATGGGAACCAAAATAACTATTATCAAGGGAGACAGAATAACTTTAGACGCAACGGTCCAGCGCGTAGTTACGATTCAAGGAGAAATTCTCCACCATGTGACCGACAAGAAAGAAACTATGGAAACTACCGACATGACGACAGACGATATGATCGTAACGACAGACCTGAATTGCATCAGAACTGGCGAGCTTTAAACAGAGCTGGGCCCTCTGGGCAAGGTGAATTTGTGGAAGTTAGGCCTCCTAATCCCAATAACGGCGCGCGCCAACAAAGAAACAGACAATGACTCGCACCGCAGGCAGCTGCGTGCGCCGGCTGGCTCTGAGAAAAATAACATTGACGCTAACCTTGAGCAAAATTCCCGTATTCTTTACGGACGAATACCGCATGATACTTGCATTCAAGTTGAAACTCTGCGTACTGAGAAGAGCAAAGGGTAAAAGATTGCACCACATTTCTCATGTAAAACCATTTATTGACAGATAATCTGCTTTTTAACTTAGTCTTTGCAATTTTCACTTCACGCTACTTGTACAATTTGTCACACTGAGAAACTGTTAACATGCAACATTTTGGTTTGCTTACGAGTGGATTCTGGATTTGAGGTGCTTTCTGTGAAATGCCAGATGACACAGTGGTTGGTTTGTGTGACAGCTACACGATTATATCACGACGTTACTAATGAATGACAATTTACAATGTCCCTTTTGCGGTGTATCTGTTTTATATCTGCACAGTTTTTTTTGAATTCTTCTATAAAGTGAGACATGTTTTAGTGGTGACTTTTGTGCTATTGCTACAAGGAGACAGCCTTTTCCGTAGGACAACAATACGTTACAGCACAGTACTTTCCTCATCACGGCAATAAGCGTAATAACTAAGTTATCTATACGCAAAGCATTTCACTTTGTTTATCATGAGGTAAGTACATTGACTTCTGCAGAACTTAGCTTTCGGAGGACAATGACTACGACACTTCCCAGAGATTATCTTACAGCAAGACGCACATTTAGCGCTACAGGACACGTATTTAAGTGATTAATTTTGTACTTAAAACATTTATTTTTAAAGATTTTTGAATTACAAAGAAAGTTTTTCGTGATACATTTCATTCCATTGCTGTAATCTGTAACACCTGAGGGTATAATTACAATAAACCTCAGGGGGGTACACGCCTACTTTGTGTGCCATGTGTTTGGCAAGCACAAGGAGCCCTAGCTAATATGGTATTTGCTTATACAATTTAACACATCGGTACCATATTTCTCTAACACATAAATTACACAGCTATCTGATCATTTAACAGAGAAACAAACATCTTTTTACTACGTCAGTGACACATGTTTACGCAATTACAGAGTTGGATTACTTCACACTTAAGAAATTGTACTTTGTCTGTACTTTGTGAACTGTTCATATTTTTTCGGAACCATTGTGGCCCATTACCTGTCAGCATTTCAAGAGTCAGCACTGTCTTTCCGTTGGAAGGACAACACTACTTCTTCAAGATTGCATGGAAATCCACTACTTCTATGTGCAATTTCTTTTACTAATGAGACTTTGTGAAAAACAAAAACTGTAATTACTATTATGATGAACAATCTGGACTGTCTTTATGGACTGTGAGAAAATTTTAGCTGTTGACCAACATTGTATAAATAAGTGTGTGCATTTTATATCTTTGTTACTGTAATTGTGAAAAATTTTTGTCAAATCTGTATTGGCCAGTGCCCAACACCATTTGTAAAAATTTTTGTGGGGAGCATGGGGGCTATGTAAGTAGGCTGTTTATGTTTTCTTTATGTAAGTTTGATGTTTATGTTTTCTTATTGGCAACGTTACGTAGCGCTCTCTGTATGAAAATCACTGGCTGTGCTGTGTGCAGTATGTGGCTAGTTTGCATTGTTGCCTGCCATTGTTGTCATGAACTGCTATAGCTGGATGTGAACAGCAGATAGCGTTGGGCAGTTGGAGGTGAGCCGCCAGCAGTGGTGGATGTGGGGAGAGAGATGGCGGAGTTTTGATAATTTGTAATACTGGATGTCAATTATGAATATTAAGGTAAATACATTGTTTGTTCTCTATTAATATCTTTCATTTGCTAATTATCCCTATCAGTAGTTAGTGCCTTCAGTAGTTTGAATCTTTTATTTAGCTGGCAGTAGTGGCACTCGCTGTATTGCAGTAGCTTGAGTAGCGAAGATTTTTGTGAGGTAAGTGATTTGTAAAAGGTATAGTTTAATGTTTGTCAGGGCCATTCTTTTGCAGGGAATTTTGATAGTCAGATTGCGTTGCGCTAAAATTATTGTGTGCCAGGTTAAGCACAGTCTTGTATAATTGTTCTAAGTGGACGTTTCACATGTTAGGCTGTTTATGTTTTCTTTATGTAAGTTTGATGTTTATGTTTTCTTATTGGCAACGTTACGTAGCGCTCTCTGTATGAAAATCACTGGCTGTGCTGTGTGCAGTATGTGGCTAGTTTGCATTGTTGCCTGCCATTGTTGTCATGAACTGCTATAGCTGGATGTGAACAGCAGATAGCGTTGGGCAGTTGGAGGTGAGCCGCCAGCAGTGGTGGATGTGGGGAGAGAGATGGCGGAGTTTTGATAATTTGTAATACTGGATGTCAATTATGAATATTAAGGTAAATACATTGTTTGTTCTCTATTAATATCTTTCATTTGCTAATTATCCCTATCAGTAGTTAGTGCCTTCAGTAGTTTGAATCTTTTATTTAGCTGGCAGTAGTGGCACTCGCTGTATTGCAGTAGCTTGAGTAGCGAAGATTTTTGTGAGGTAAGTGATTTGTAAAAGGTATAGTTTAATGTTTGTCAGGGCCATTCTTTTGCAGGGAATTTTGATAGTCAGATTGCGTTGCGCTAAAATTATTGTGTGCCAGGTTAAGCACAGTCTTGTATAATTGTTCTAAGTGGACGTTTCACATGTAAAATTGTTCAAAGGGGACGTTTCATATCTTGTTGAAAACTGCTACTGCCGTCGGGAAACATGATCGTCACGAAGGAGTTCATGTGGTCTGAAACCTATGCACGATGCTGCTTGGCAGTCATAGTGCCTTGCACAACCTCCGCTGGACCCATGGATACCGATGTGAATGTTCGCCGGAGCATAATGAGCCGCCGCCAGTTTCTCTCCGACGCACAGTACGGGTGTCAAGGAGAGACGCCGGATTCTCACCCTCCCATGGACGTGATGAAGAAGGTGGTCGGATTTATCAGACCATGCAACTCTCTGCCACTGTGCCAGTGTCCAGTGCCGATGGTCACGTGCCCATTTCAGTCATAGTTGCCGATGCCATGGTGTTAACATTGGCACTTGTATGGCTCGTCGGCTGCAGAGGCCAACGTTAGGAGGGTTCAGACACACTTGAACTCTGCCCAGTATTAACGTCTGATGTCTGTTCCACCAGAGTGCACCACCTGCCCTGTTTTATCAACCCGCCCAGACTATGACGTTTGACATCTCTATTGAGGGGTGGCCCCCCAACTCCACGACGTCTGGACGTGGTTTTACCTTGGTTTCGCCACGCGTTGAATACACTGACCACAGGATTCCTCGTACACCCAACAAGTCCTGCAGTTTCCGAAATGCTCGTGCCGAGCCTCTAGGGCATCACAATCTGCCTTCGGTCAAACTCTGACGCGCGCCTTCCCCATTCTACACACGAACAGCAGGCTCACTGATATTTCATGCACCGTGCGTGTGTCTCACTAGCAGTCATTCCTCACCTGGACAGGTTTACATCGATAATCCGTCGGTGGTCATAATGTTTTTTCTGATCAGTGTATATTTTACTCACGTGGAGGCGAGAAAATCGTTTGGATACCGATCTTATTAACATTTTATGTAATGCGACAAATGACAGGTCCATCTCAGTCTGCTGTGTACAGTATCACTCACGACCCAGTCCACAGCTCGTGGTCGTGCCGTAGCGTTCTCGCTTCCCACGCCCGGGTTCCCGGGTTCGATTCCCGGCGGGGTCAAGGATTTTCTCTGCCTCGTGATGACTGGGTGCTGTGTGATGTCCTTAGGTTAGTTAGGTTTAAGTAGTTCTACGTTCTATGGGACTGATGACCATAGATGTTAAGTCCCATAGTGCTCAGAGCCATTTGAACCAATCACGACCCATTTCAGATGCACTGGCTTCTTATTAGCTACACACCTTATGATATCAGACCACCGACCTTATACAACACATCTGTAGATTATTTTTGTATAACTCATATAGATTAGCACACGCTTTCCTGTTGAACCCGATAAGGTTGAGATCTAGGAGAAAAGTTGATGTGAATTTAGTCCACAGTTACACAGCTCAACGGTCACAGGGGAAGGATGGGGGGGAGTGAGATACGTAAGTTACTCAAACTTTACTCAAATACATGAATGAAAATCAGTTTAATTACACGAATATCAGTTACGCTTCCGTTAATCATGTAGAAATTTTAGTCTAAATTATCCCCGTTGTGCAACACCAGTTCTCAAGACGCGTGCATCGGTAAGCATGCGACTCTCACATTCCTGGTCCGACAGCACAGTGCAGCTATTCATTATCCACGCCATTGCCTCGCTTGCTGAGTGGGAGGAGGCGGAAGGTCGTAACTGTAGCCAACAATGACCCACCCTTGCTGTTTCTGCCTCGTCTCTGATTCCTCCAACACAAATGAATCTACTTGGTTAGTACCGCATCTCAATACCACATTATCTCTCTCTGCAAGTAAGCGATGATTAAAACATTCGAACTCAGCCATATGTATAGAAACACATATGGTTGTTGGAAAGACAGAAGAGGGGACAGATCAGCATCAGTGGAAGCGCTCTCCCCTACCATAGATCAGCGAGATAAGTTATATTAAAAGGAAACATACATAATTCCCATGATGGCATTATACCTTACTGGCACACAGTTTAAATGGAAGTGGGTATAATTGACTCTTCTAACATCGTAGCAGGTACAATGGGAAGTATCCCTTGTCGAGGACCTCACTGTGGTTTACAGATTATGGCTGTATATGTTGGCACAGTTATACCCTCACGGGTCACATAAGCACTTGCGCTCTGTGCGTCGATCTGCTGGTCTCGTACAGTGTATTTAAATTTCGCGCAAATCACAGGGCCTGGGTATGAACTACAAGTAACATACGAAGCCACAACTGGAGTACGATTATACGCAGATGTTTGAAAAGTTCGAATACTGCCGTAGGAACTGCACAACTTCAACAAGACAGCTGCTCGTCGTCTTCAGGTACGACTGTGGAAGTCTCTCGTATGAAGCCCGTAAATAGAATTTTTTGGAAATTTGTGATAAGGACTTACGGGAACAAATTGCAGAGGTCATCGGTCCCTAAGCTTACACACTACTTAATCTATCTTAAACTAACTTACGCTAAGGGCGACACACACACATCCATGCCCGTGGGAGGACTCGAACCTCTGACGGTGGGAGCCGCGCGGACCGTGAAAAGTCGCCAAGACCGCGTGGCTACCCCGCGCAAGAGCCCATAAATGAACTAGCTTCCTATAAAAGCGTTGGGGCTAGACGGGGTGAAGCGTATAGTATGGTATCGCAGAGGACATTAATTACGAGACCCCCTTCCCAACCTCTGGGATAATCTGTCACAAATAAGAAACAAACAAGATATGTACAGCAATTTTGTATAATCAGTGAAGTGAATTATTATTCATTTCTTTCCAATTAGTTTTCTTCTTCTTTATTCTTCTTCATCTTGTTCTACGTTGTTCGTTGGAATTTGGGCAAACTTTAGCTAGTAAGATGGGAGGTGTGTCGTATCATTCGAGTGACAGTCATCTGGAACAAAATAATACACTTCAAAAGAAAAAGAACACGACGCGTCATGAAGGAATCATCCGAATGGGACGGAAAGCGGTAGATGTGATGTACATGTTCTCAAAAACGAATTATTAAAATTTCAGAAAAAAAACTGAATGATTTATTGAAGAGAAAGAGTTTCACAATTTGAGCAAGTCAATAAAGCGTTGACGCACATCTGGCCCTTATCCAACCAGCTATTGGGATTGGCACTGATTGACAGATTTGTCGGATGTCCTTCTGACGGATATAGTGCAACATTCTATCCAACTGGCGAGTTAGATCGCAAAAATACCGATATGGTTGGAGGACTCTGCCCACAGTGCTCCAAAATTTCGCAACTCAGGGGAGACCCATGCGTTAGCAAGCACGAAGACAAGCGGTAGAAACTCTCGCCGTGTGTGGGCGGGTATAATCTTCCTGAAATGTAAGCCCAAGATGGCACGCCATGAAGGGCAACAAAATAGGGCGTAAATTATCGTCGACGTACAGCTCCTCTGCTACGTTCCTGCTATGAAAAGAAGTGGCGTTCCAAACCATCACTCCTGTTGAGTCAGGTAGGTATCCCGTCGTCTCCACACGTGTCTTCACAGGTCTTCGGGGTTCAGTTCGAAGCAAGATAATGCCCGACCGCACGTGGCCAAAGTTTCTACTGCTACAAAGTTTCGAGCAGAGTAGGCAGTGCTCTCTTACCACCTAGGCATTTTGTCGATTTAACGCAACACTTGGACGAAATTTGGCACGATATCCCTCAACCGGACATCCAACGACTCTATCAACCAAATGCAAGCCGAATAATAGGGCCAGAGGTTGAACAACGCGTTAATGTCTTACTCAGTTTGGGAAGCTCTTCCCCTTGAATGAACCATAAATTTTTTTCTAAAACTGCAATCATTTCTTTATCTCTACATCTCATCTACGGATTTCCGTCCCATTTGGATAATTTATTTATGGTGTGCCGATTGTTTTCTGTCTTGAGTGCGTGTGTCACCTTTATTTATGGATTCGTCATTCTCGGGTTATTGTTGTGCAGCAGTGCGAGCCAGCGCGCTGACAATAATGCTGTTCCGAGAAACCAGAGAGGGAAATCGGCCGTCAATGGAGCTGTCCGGGGCAGAGATTGCCCGGCACCCCGGACGCAGCCCCGTTCCAGAGTTCGACCCCCGGGGAGGCCAGAATGCCGGGCACGCGCCGCATGCCGCGCATATCGCGTGCCGCGCCGCCTAATGGCCCGGACGGATCCCTGCAGATGGAGCTGCGATTGTCGCATTGTGGGCGTAGCCCTCCTGGCGGGGGAGATCAAAGCCACCGAGCCTCCAGCACTGCGGCGCTACGCGAACACACGGACTCTTCACGAAATCGTTCTGCGCGTACGTTACTTCACCGCCAACTGACGTATGCTGACGTACCGGGAGGGAACATCTCTTATCATTCTCCCACTTTCCCGTCCCCTATTCTGGCTTCATTCTTGGAAGTTTCCTGAGGAGGATGATGCAACTAGGATTGCAAACACTCGAATAGGGTCTTACTTTCCCAGCGATATTGATTTGTGTGATAGTCTTCCACGTAGAGAAAGAAAATATACACTACTGGCCATTAAAATTGCTACACCCCGAACATGACGTGCTACAAACGTGAAATTTAACCGACAGGAAGAAGATGCTGTGATATGGTAATGATTAGCTTTTCATAGCATTCACACAGGGTTGGCGCCGGTGGCGACACCTACAACGTACTGACATGAGGAAAGTTTCCAACCGATTTCTCACACACAAACAGCAGTTGACCGGCGCTGCCTGGTGAAACGTTGTTGTGATGCCTCGTGCAAGGAGGAGAAATGCGAACCATCACGTTTCCGACTTTGATAAAGGTCGGATTGTAGCCTATCGCAATTGCGGTTTATCGTATCGCGAAGTTGCTGCTCGCGTTGGTCGAGATCCAATGACTGTTAGCAGAATATGGAATCGGTGGGTTCAGGAGGGTAATACGGAACGCCGTGCTGGATCCCAACGGCCTCGTATGACTAGCAGTCGAGATGACAGGCATCTTCTCGGCATGGCTTTAACGGATCGTGCAGCCACGTCTCGTTCCCTGACTCAACAGATGGGGACGTTTGCAAGACAACAACCATCTGCACGAACAGTTCGACGACGTCTGCAGCAGCGTGGGCTATCAGCTCGGAGACCACGGGTGCGGTTACCCTTGACGGTGCAGCACAGACAGGAGCGCCTGCGATGGTGTACTCAACGACAAACCTGGGTGCACGAATGGCAAAACGTCATTTTTTTGGATGATTCCAGGTTCTGTTTACAGTATCATGATCGTCGCATCCGTGATGGCGACATCGCGGTGAACGTACATTGGAAGCGTGTATTCGGCATCGCCATACTGGCGTATCACCCGGCGTGATGGTATGGGGTGCCATTGGTTACACATCTCGGTCACCTCTCGTTCGCATTGACGGCACTTTGAACAGTGGACGTTACATTTCAGATGTGTTACGACCCGTGTGTCTGCCCTTCATTCGATCCCAACGAAACCCTACATTTCAGCAGGATAATGCACGACCGCACGTTGCAGGTCCTGTAGGGGCCTTTCTGGATACAAAAAATGTTCGACTGCTTCCCTCGCCAACATATTCTCCAGATCTCTCACCAACTGAAAACGTGTGGTCAATGGTGACCGAGGACTGGCTCGTCACAATACGCCAGTCAGTACTGTTGATGAACTGTGGTATCATGTTGAAGCTGCATGTGCAGCGGTACCTGTACCCGCCATCCAAGCTCTGTTTGACTCAATGCCTAGGTGTATCACGGCCGTTTTTACGGCCAGAGGTGGTTGCTCTGGGTACTGATTTCTCAGGATCTATGCACCCAAATTGTGTCAAAATGTAATCGCATGTCAGTTCTAGTATAATATACTTGTCCAATGAATATCCGTTTATCATCTGCATTTCTTCTTGTTGTAACAATTTTAATGCCCAGTAGTGTACACACTGCAGGAAAAAAATTAGTGCAGCTAGAAATATGACTTCGATTTTAATCTGATGACGGCGCGTGCCACCTAGGGGATAGTACATGTGCTAATAGTTGTTTCAGCGTCGCCCGCCAACAAATACTGGTGTAGCTATTAGATACAATCCATGTTTACGCTTTAATACGAAATGCTCACAGCCAGAAGGCTCAGTGTATTGCAGCGTGTGAAGCAAGAAGCCAGTCATGTCACGGAGAAGTACTCGTGCTTCCTACAGCCAACTGAGCTACTTTGAAAATAGTGAAACAGTGGTCTTCCGAGGGGCAGTATGGTCCTTTCGGACAACTGCCACGTAAGTTAGACGTCTAGAATCAGCTTCTAGAATCAGCGTGAACATTTTTACACCCATAGACGAGGTTCTGGATGACCATGCAGCACAGACACCCTCCAGGATCGTCGTGTTGTATGGGCATCAGTGATAGACTGTACAGCTACCGAAGCTCAAGTAAGAGGGCCTCTGAGGCCAAATGTGTCAACACGAACTGTTATGATCCGGTTGTTAGCAGTGAGACTACAAACCCGAATACCTCTACCTGTCTTCCATTCAGGCCACAGCATCGACGTGCAGGGCTCGAGTGGTGCGTCTGAGGAACCCTTGCAAAATAGAATGGTGCGGTAGTCTTCAACGATGAAAGCAGATTCTGCCGGCATACTAGTGATGACCGTTTGTGCGTACGACGTAGACCTGGTGAGCGCTGCATCGTAGAGAGCATTCGTCCAAGACCCTCTGGCCCTACATCAGGCCTTTTAGAGTGTTTTGTGCGATAACCTACACCTCTCGTCCTGTTTTGGTGTTTCTGGAGGAACTCTAGCTCGCACGCGGAACGTGCAGACTGTTTGTTAGACCGTTTTTCATTATTTATTTATTTACTTTTTGTCGGTCTTGGAGCAGACAGGATAACGCTCATTCACACACTGCCCATGAGACTCAACGTGCTCTTCAAAACATGCAGCAACTTCCCTGTTCAGGACGATCTGCGGATTTGAATCCAGTTAAGCATGTGTGGGATATAACAGTGACTCGTGAGTCTTGTCAGCCAACGACTGTCACAAAGCTACTTGGACAGGTCCAACAGGTGTGTCGTAACGTATCACAGGAGACAGTATTCATTTCCTGTACGATCGACTGGATGGCAGAGTCAGGCATTGCTGCCTGTGTAGGCAACACCGTTTCCCCTTGTGTCGATAACAGGCAACTCAGAATAGCTTCTGCTGTCGATCTGTAAATAAAATCATATCATTTACTCCATATGCAACAATAAATATTGAGTGAACACAAAGCCTCTAATAGGTTGTACTAATTTTCTTTCCCGCTGTGTAAATACCGCAGATGAAGCACGAAAACGGCAATGCACCCATCTAAAACATGAGATTGACGGGTGGTGCATAGTGAATAAGCAGATATTGTTAGACGGGACTTGCAAGGCTGCAGAAGCATAAACGATTGCAAAACATGCACGTTGCCGAATTGTTTGTAATACATAAGCTGTTTTCGGGAACACACTGCAATTTATTGTCGACTAATTTCTCTACATATTCTTAATTTACTTCATATGTCTACAAAACTTCATCAAGAGCAGCAGAACTGTATGCAAAACACTTCCAAGGCAGAGCCTGCCCTAATCGTTCCACCTTCGTTGTTGTTGTTGTTGTGTTCTTCAGTCTTGAGACTGGTTTGATGCAGCTCTTCATGCTACTCCATCCTGTGCAAGCTTCTTCATCTCCCTGTACCCACTGCAACCCACGTCCTTCAAAATCTGTTTAGGGTATTCATCTCTTGGTCTCCCTCTACGAGTTTTAGCCTCCGCGCTGCCCACCAATACTAAACTGGTGATCCCTTGATGCCTCAGAATATGTCCTACCAATCGAGCCCTTCTTCTAGTCAAGTTGTTCCACTAATTTCTCTTCTCCCCAATTCTATTCAATACCTCCTCATTATTTATATGATCTACCCATCTAATCTTCAGCATTCTTCTGTAACACCACATTTCGAAAGCTTCTATTCTCTTTTTGTCTAAACTTTTTATCGTGCACGTTTCCTTCCATACATGGCTACACTCCATACAAATACATTCAGAAAAGATGTCCTGACACTTAAATCTATACTCGATGTTAACAAATTTATCTTTTTCAGAATCGCTTTCCTTGACATTGCCAGACTACAATTTATATCCTCTCTACTTCGACTATCTCCAGTTATTTTGCTCCCCAAATAGCAAAACTCATTTACTACTTCAAGCGTCTCATTTCCTAATCTAATACCCTCAGCATCACCCGATTTAATTCGACTACATTCCATTATCCTCGTTTTGCTTTTGTTGATGTTCACCTTATATCCTCCTTTCAAGACACTGTCAATTCTGTACAGCTGCTCCTCCATTTCCTTTGCTGTCGCTGACAGAATTACAATGTCGTCGGCAAACGTCAAAGTTTTTATCTTCTCTTCATGGATTTTAATTCCTTCTCCGAATTTTTCTTTTGTTTCCTCTACTGCTTGCTCAATATACAGATTGAATAACATCGGGGATCGGTTACAACCCTGTCCCACTCCCCTCCCAACCACTGCTTCGTTTCTGTACAAATTGTAAATAGCCTTTCGCTACCTGTATTTTACCCCTGGCACCTTCAGAATTTGAAAAAGAGTATTCCAGTCATAATTGTCAAACTCTTTCTCTTAGTCTACAAATGATAGAAACGTAGGTTTGCCTTTCCTTAATCTATTTTCTAAGATAATTCTTAGGTCAATATTGCCTCACGTGTTCCAACATTTCTACGGAATCCAAACTGATTTTCCCCGAGGTCGGCTTCTACCAGTTTTTCCATTCGTCTGTAAACAATTCGTGTTAACACTGTGAAAAGACTCTGCGAGACTGGCAGTCTTACACGAAGAAAATGTACACGCATGAATCCTGTTACCAATGAATATGCAGAGGTTCTTGTAGCTGCTGCAGTAAGGCCCCATTCTATTTCTCGTCAGAAATCGAGACAAGATGGTATCAGCCAAGAAAGCGGTCTGTGCATTTTTCGTAGACGTTAATGTTACTTCTCCATATCGTTTTGAATAATGACGGTGGTTCCTACATCAATACCATAACACTGTGGAGAATGCACTGTTTACTGTTAAGACTGACAAGACTGTTTACTGATAAGACTGACAAGTCATGGGAATGAACAGGGTGACATAAGGGAGACGGACGGTTTTGAACTGCGTAGTACTGAGGGCTCGGTGGTGGGAGGTGGTCATGGTGGGGATAGTTCTGATCCTCACAGGACGGCCTTTCATTTACTTAGTCTCTATGGAGCAGTGGGACTTGCAACGTCGAGTGTTTGTCTATGACAGTTTCGTGAAAAGTGGTGAGTCTATTTTTGCTACACAGCGATTGTTTCGTGCGCGGTTTAATGTCGGTCGACATGGAGCTGCTCCGAGCTGTAACACAATCCTCAGATGGGTGGAAAACTTCAGATCAACTGGAAACATAATGGATAAGAAGCATCCTGGCCCGAGACGCAGAGTAACGACACCAGAAAATATTGAAAGGGTAAGGCAAGCACCAGTCAGAAGCCCAGGACGGTCAGCTAGACGTCATGCTAGTGAGTTACGAATCAGTCGTAAATCGGTTAGACGAATTTTGCATAAAGAATTAAAATTCCATCCCTACAAAATGATAACTGCCCAACAACTTAAGGAAATTGATTTTGCTGTGCGAGAAGACTTTGCTTACAGAATGCAAGTGATTTTGGGATCGAATGAAAATGAAATTTTATTGATGAGCGATGAATCTCATTTTCATTTAAACTGGACCGTGAATAAGCAAAATCTACGTCACTGGGCCCCAGAGCATCCACACCTTATCCACCAGCGTCCTCTATACTCAGAAAAAGTAACAGTCTGATGTGCTCTTGGCTCTGTTGGCATTGCTGGACCTTATTTTCTTGAAGAGAACGGGGTCACAGTTACTGTTAATTCGCTTCGTTACATTCGTATGATTGAAACATTCTCTAAACCAGAACTAAAAAGACGACGAATACCTTTAAAACACGTTTGGTTCCAGCAGGATGGGGCAACATCGCACACTGCAAACACTTCAGTGACAGCTCTTAGAAGCATGTTTCCTGGCCGGATCATCTCACGTTTTGGCAATGTTTCTTGGCCTTCCAGGTCTCCCAAATTGTCAGTATGTGACTTTTTTTCTGTGGGGGTACCTTAAGAACTGTGTCTATAACCACAAACCACGAAATCTGGACGGGTTGAAGAATGCAATCGTTCAAGAAATTTCTGCCATCCCTGCAGATTTTAGTCCGTTTGATGGAGGATTTTGAGAAGAAACTTGAGTCCTGCATTTGAAATGATGGACATGACCTTGACATTATTTTTCACAAATAACTTTGTTAACTAAAATGGCAAACAATGAGCTTTGATTTTGTGTAAACAAACATGCATTACTTATAAAGTTGGCTGAGTATTATTTCATTAAAAACCATCCGTCTCCCGTGTGTCACCCTGTAAAAGGAACTCGCTCTACTGGTCTATAGAGAGGCCACCATTGCCTTCGGCAAGTGTGCAGTCTGCACCAGTGAAGTGTGGCATAAACGGAGAGAATATTGAAAAGTATTTGTTTCAGTATCTTCCTTCAAATTATCAATCACCTGTACAGAGAAAATAGCTCTATTTAGTTCAGCCGATTGCGTTACTATTACTTGTTTAACATAGATTCATGCCTGAAATGACTGCTTGGGAACCAATTTTATTCATTTCATTCCCTTTATTACATAATACAATACTGGCCATTAGAACTGCTACACCGAGATGAAATGCAGGTGATAAACGGGTATTCATTGGACAAATATATTATACAGGAACTTATATGTGATTACATTTTCACGCAATTTGGGTGCATAGATCCTGAGAAATCAGTACCCAGAACAACCACCACTGGCCGAAATAACGACCATGATACGTCTGGGCATTGAGTCAAACAGAGCTTGGATGGCGTGTACAGATACAGCTGCCCATGCAGTTCATCAAGAGTAGTGACTGGCGTATTGTGACGAGCCAGTTGCTCGGCCACCATTGACCAGACGTTTTCAATTGGTGACAGATCTGGAGAATGTGCTGGCCAGGGTAGCAGTCGAACATTTTCTGTATCCAGAAAGGCCCGTACAGGACCTGCAACATGCGGTCGTGCATTATCCTGCTGAAATGTAGGGTTTCACAGGGATCGGATGAAGGGTAGAACCACGGGTCGTAACACATCTGAAATGTAACGTCCAATGTTCAAAGTGCCGTCAATGCGAACAAGAACTGACCAAGACGTGTAACCAATGGCACGTCATACCATCACGCTGGGTGATACGCCAGTATGGCGACGACGAATACACGCTTCCAATGTGCGTTCACCGCGATGTCGCCAAACACAGATGCGACCATCATGATGCTGTAAACAGAACCTGGATTCATGCGAAGTAATGAAGTTTTGCCATTCGTGCATCCAGATTTGTCGTTGAGAACACGGTCGCAGACGCTCCTGTCAGTAATGCAACGTCAAGGGTAACGGCAGCCACGGTCTATGAGCTGATAGTCCATGCTTCTGCAAACGTCGTCGAACTGTTCGTGCGGATGGTTGTTGTCTTGCAAACGTCCCCATCTGTTCACTCAGGGATCGAGACGTGGCTGCACGATCCGTTACAGCCATGCGGATGAAATGTTTGTCATCTCGACTGCTAGTGATACGAGGCCGTTGGGATCCAGTACGGCGTTCCATATTATCCTCCTGAACCCACCGATTCCATATTCTGCTAACACTCATTTGATCTCGACCAACGCGAGCAGCACGCGTGCAGCGATACGATAAACCGCAATCACGATAGGCTACAATCCGACTTTTATCAAAGTCGGAAACGTGATGGTACGTGTTTCTCCTCCTTACACGAGGCTTCTTAACAACGTTTCACCAGGCAACGCCGGTCAACTGCTGTTTGTGTATGAGAAATCTCTTGGAAACGTTCTTCATGTCAGCACGTTGAATGTCTCGCCACCGGCGCCAACCTTGTGTGAATGCTCTGAAAAGCTAATCATTTGCATATCACAGCATCTTCTTCCTGTCGGTTAAATTTCACGGCCATACACGTCATCTTCGTGGTGTAGCAATTTTAATGGCCAGTAGTGTATTTGGATCACATGTTACCCACTATCCATAGTCTTAATCCCTGACAGATATGTAATGAACATTCAGGTGACAAGAGCCATCAGACACCTTCTAATATCGTGTCGGAACTTCTTTTACCCGGCATAATGCAGCATCTCGACGTGCCGTGGACTCAACAACTCGTTGGAAGTCCCCTGTAGAGATATGTAGAAGTACGAAGCCATACTTCCTCTGTAGCCGTCCATAATAGCGAAAGCGTTGCCGGTGTTATAATTTGCGCACGAACTGACTTCTCGATTATGGCCAATAATTGTTTGATCGGATTCATGTCAAGCTATCTCGGATAATCGCATCAATTGTTCACAATGTTCTCCAAAACAGTCGCGAACAATTGTGTCCCGGTGACATGGCATATTATCATTCATAAAAATTCCATCTTTGTTTGGGACACGAAGCCCATGAATGGCTGCAAATGATCCCCAAGTGGCCGAACATAACCACTTTCACCCAATGATGTCACCAGAGATCCTAGTCGATTCTACGTAAACAAAATGGTTCAAATGGCTCTGAGCACTATGGGACTTAACATCTAACGCCATCAGTCCCTATAACCTGACTAACCTAAGGACATGACACACATCCATGACCGAGGCAGGGGTCGAACCTGCCACCGTAGCAGCAGCGCGGTTCCGGACTGAGGCGCCTAGAACTGCTCGGCCACCGCCGCCGGCTCTATGTAAACACATCCCATGCCACTGCTGAGCCACCACCAGATTTCACAGTGCTTGTTGATAACTTGGGTGCATGACTTCATGCTGTCTGCATCACACTCTAACCCTATCATCAGCTCTTACCAACGTAAATCGGAACTCATATGACCAGGCCACGGTTTTCCAGTCGTCTATGGTCCAAACGTCATGGTCACTTCCTCAGGTGAGGTGCTGCAGACGATTACGTACTGTTAACAAAGACACTGACGTCGGTCGTCTGTTGCTACAGCTCATTAATGCGAAATTTCGGCGCACTGTCGTAATGGATACGTTCGTCGTACGTCCCACATGGATTCTGCAGTTATTTCACGCAGTGTTGCCTCTCTGTTAGCATTGATATTGATAACACTACACAAATGCCGCTGCTCTCGGTCGTTAAGTGGAGGTTATCGGTCACTGCGTTGTCCGTGGTGACAGGTAATACCTACAATTTGGTATTCTCGACACATGCTTGACAATGTGGATCTCGGAGTATTGAATTCCATAACAATTTTTAGAAATAAAATGTCCTATGCATCTAGCTCCAATTACCATACCGCATTCAAAATAAGTTAATTACCGTTGAGAAGCTATAATCACGTCGGATATCTTTTCACATGAATCGCCTGAGTACAAAAGACGTCTCCAACAACACACTGACCTTTCCCGTCTTGTGTACGCGATACTACCGCCATCTATATACTGGGTAAGTCACTAACTATTGTCACCTAGACTGACTCCGAAAGTATGATCGTAGCTGAAAAGCTTGTGGGACAAATGTTGCATGAACAACAAGGGCCATAATATGACGTTCGCTTTTTGTTGCTCGTTGGGGTCGCGTCAGAGACATGAAGGTCAACTCTGGTTTTTTAAATGGGATGCTGTAGTTTGGTACTTATTTTCTGATAGCGGCTGTCGACACAAATCCAATGATGTTGTAAGTAGGCTGTTTAGGTTTTTTTTTAATGGTAACGCCACATAGCGCTCTGTATGCAAATCACTCTCTGTGGTGTGCAGTCTGTGGCTAGTTTGCATTGTTGTCTGCCATTGTAGTGTTGGGCAGCTGGACGTGAACAGCGCGTAGCGTTGCGCAGTTGGAGGTGAGCCGCCGGCAGTGGTGGATGTTGGGAGAGAGATGGCGAAGTTTTGAAATTTGTAATACTGGATATTATGAACTGCTATGTATATTATGATTTAATCTTTAAAGTAAAAATAAAATTAAAAAAAAAAACAAAAACCTAAACAGCCTACTTACAATGTGTAACAGTAAGATCTTTGAAGGTCAACGAAGGTCAAAAAGGTGTCATTAACGTCCATTTACAGAAGGAGTTCGAAGTGATGATCATAGGTTCCAATGCAGTGCTGCAATCTTCGTATCATGGCTTGAGTGGTATTCCGTATCACTTTGGTATTTATCGAGGGACGTGTTCTAACAGTTCTCTCTCGCATATCGTGCAAATAGTAGATATTCGCCGAATACGGCGTAGCCATCTAACGTGCCATTGATCTGTAAACATCATTCGACGGTTTCGCATACAACACTAATAGGAACGGTAAGAATACTATCGTCAAATCAATCGAATGCGAATGATGTATTCCTTTGACGAACAGGTCGATATGCTTCTCATTTACGGAGCATGCCAACGCAATTCAGTGAGAGCTAGAGACTTATACGCTGAAAGATATCCTCAACGTACTCACCCTACACATCGTACGATTAAATATGTGTATGATAAATTGAGAACAACTGGACCTTTAACACATCGAAAATATATACGGAAAAGAAAGTTACTAACAAGGAAACGGAAGTTGGTACTCTTGCCACTGTGTTTCGAGATCCTTGTGTTAGCGTCATATCGCAAGGAAATCTGGTATGAGCCAGAGTAATGTTGTTCGTGTTCTGCATCGCCATAAACATCATCCTTACCATATCCATCTCCACCAAGAATTAACTGGGTCGGATTGCATGTGTCTCATTGATCTGTGCCGATGGGCTCAACTTCAGATTCAGAGGGATGACACATTTATTAATTTGATTTTATTTACTGGCGAAGGTACATTCACGAACCATGGAAACGTTAGTTTGCAACTGAAAATCCATGTTGGCTGCGGTAAGTTGCAGACCGTGGTCGGTGAATGCATGGTGTGGGATTCTGGAGGACAGAATTAAAGGCCCCTATTTCATCGAAGGAAATCTTAATGGTAGGAAGTACATCACATTCCTGCAAGAATTAGGTCTGTTACGGGAAGAAATACCTTTAGGAACGAGAAACAGAATGTGATATCAACACGATAGGTGACCGACAAATTTTTCGCTGATGGCTAGAAATGAGTTGCAGAGACAGTCCCCAAATCGTTGGATTAGACGCGGAGGAGATGTGTCGTGGCCTGCTCGTTCGTCAGACTTGACGCCTCTGGATTTTTTTCTTGTGGGGATTCGTAAAACACATTGTTTATAAAGACGTTCCAACTACACCTGTAGATATACGAGAGAGAATTGTCAGAGCATATGCTTCGAAAAGTGCCGATGTGATAAGGAATGCCACTCAATCCATGATAAACAGATTGCAGCACTGCATTGATACCAATGGTCATCGCTTCGAACACCTTCTGCAAATGGATGTTCATGCCAAATTTGTGACCTTCGTTGACCTTGCTGTAATACATCATTGGATTCGTCTCGATAGCCGCTGTCAGAAAATAAGTACCAAACTACAGCATCCCATTTTAAAAAAAACAAAGTTGACCTTCATATCTCTGATGCGACCCCACCTAACAACAAAAACCCAACGTCATACTATGCCCCCCCCCCCCCCTTGTCCCATGGAATTTTGTCCCACGAACTTCTCAGCTCCTAACAGTTAGTGACTCACCCTGTGTATATGCAAATCGCCAACCCATGATTTGTCAACCAAGTGTATAAATTCTTGGTGGCAACGGTTAGTGGCTCACCCTGTGTATATGCATATCGCCAACCCATGATTTGTCACCCAAGTGTATAAATATGTGGATGACTGGAAGTGCATATACAATCATAGAATCACAGCAGCCCTTTTGTGGGAACGTCTGTTGGTTTTAGCCTTCATTGCTGGCTTGTGGCATGACCACGCTCGCAACAACAGTTTGTCCCGCTCTTTTTAGAAATAAGTCCTGTGAGTGGTCGGCAGGCAACGCGCAAACCATGGAATTTTCCATAAATTCTCGTTCAAATGTACGGTTAAAGCCGTGGCGGGCCTGAACGAAGGACACTGGTGCTTCCAGAATTTACTCGACAAAGTGCCCGGCGCCTTGGTGTGAATTTTCGACGATTGGCTGCCCTGAGTCCCCACTCAGGGATGTTGCGCCACACCAGAGCACTTGGGCAGTTTCAGAAATTTCATGGAGTCAGATGGGGTCTGATGGCGTGGTCAGTACGTCGAGATGTTTTCGAACACACTTAGGGTAAACCGCTTTGGCTGGGATTCCAGTAGTCGTTTCATTTCATAGCGTATTTAATCTCTGCTGTAATTAAATGCAGTTATATGGTGCCACATGTAGCCAAATTTTACATATGTGAATTTTATCGTTTTAGATTTGGTCTTTGGGAGAACGGCATTATTTCATTATCCACACACATTAACTCTTTTCCATTGTACTTTCCATGATTTCTTCTGCAGAATGAGTGGTCACAAGCCAGGTTTTCCCGTGGTATGATGAACTCAATGCAAAAGTGTATGACTGATTTTCTCTTTTCCTCATAGATTCTGTCGTTTGCTGTTAATGAATCAATCTATGCGATTTTTGGTAGATATTTCCGTAATTCTCGACATTCGCTGGAGGTGTTTATTTTTTTTTGTGGTCATAGCCAGTCTACATTTTATATCCTCTCTACTTCGACCATCATCAGTTATTTTGCTCCCCAAACAGCAAAACTCATTAACTTTGATTTACTGCTTGCTCAGTATACAGATTGAATAACATGGGGGAGTCTACAACCCTGTCTCACTCCCTTCTCAACCACTGCTTCCCTTTCATGCCCCTCGACTCTTATAATTACCATCTGGTTTCTGTACAAATCGTTAATAGCTTTTCGCTCCTTGTATTTTGCCCTTGCCACCTTCAGAATTTGAAAGAGAGTATTCCAGTCAACATTATCAAAAGCTTTTCCCTAGTCTACAAATGCCAGAAACGTGTGTTTAACTTTCCTTAAACTGTTTTCGAAGATAAGTAATAGGGTCAGTATTGCCTCGAATGGTCCTACATTTCTGCGGGATCCAAACTGATCTTCCCCAAGGTCGGCTTCTACCATTTTGTCCATTCGTTTGTAAAGAATTCGTGTTAGTATTTTGCAACCATAACTGACAGTTCGGTGATTGTCACAGCGGTCAACACCTGATCTCTTTGGGATTGGAATTATTATATTATTTTTTAAGTCTGAAGATATTTCGCCTATCTTATACATCTTGCTCGGAAAATGGTAGAGTTTTGTCATGGCTGGCTCTCCCAAGGTTATCAGTAGTTCTTGTGGAATGTTGTCCACATCCGGGGCCTTGTTTCGACTTAGGTCTTTCAGAGCTCTGTCAAATTGTTCACGCAATATCGTACTCCCATTTCATCTTCTTCTATGTCCTCTTCCATTTCAATAATATTGCCCTCAAGTACATCGCTCTTGTATAGACCCTCCATATACTCCTTCCACCTTCCAGCTTTTCCTTCTTTGCTTAGGGCTGGTTTTCCATTTGAGCTCTTGATTTTCACTGAGATGGTCCTCTGTTCTTCAAAGGTCTCTTTAATTTCCTGTAGGCAGTATCTATATTACACCTAATGATATATGCTTCTACACCCTTCCATTTGCTCTCTAGCCATCCGTGCTTAGCCATTTTGCAATTCCTGTCGATCTCATTTTTCAGACGTTTGTATTCCTTTTCCCCTGCTTTAGTTAATGCATGTTTATATTTTCTCCTTTTATCAACAAAATTCAATATCTCTTCTGGTAGCCAAGTATTTCTACTAGCCCTGGTCTTTTTACCTACTTTTTACCTACTGCCATCACTATTTCATCTCTCAAAGCTACCCATTCTTCTTCTACTGCATTTCTTTCCCCTGTTCTTGTCGACCGTTCCCTAATTCTCTCTCTGAAATTCCCTACATCTGCTTATGCTTTCTGTTTATCCAGGTTCCATATCTCTCTCTTACAATTATATAAGCTATCTGAAGCCTTCCAGTGTCTCCAGGCCTCTTCCACGTATAATACCTTCTTTCATGACTCTTAAGCCGAGTGTTGGCTATTATTAGTTACACCCTGTACAAAATTATGTCTGGCTGCTTGCTCTCATATTCCTTACCCCCAGTCGATATTCAGCTGCTACACTTCCTTCTCTTCCTGTTCCTAAATTCAAATTCCAGTCTCCCATGAGTATTAAATTTTCGTCTCCCTTAATTATCTGAATAATTTCTTACATCTCATCACACATTTCTTCAATCTCTTCATCATCTGCGGAGCTAGTTGGCGTATAAACTTGTACTACTGTGGTAGGCGTGGGCTTCGTGTCTATCTTGGTTACAATAATACGTTCACTATGTTGTTCGAAGTAGCCTATCCGCGTTGCAACTTTTTTTATTCATTATTGAACCTAATCCTGCGTTACCCCTATATGACTTTGTATATATAACCCTGTATTCTCATGACCAGACGTCTTGTTCCTCCTGCTGCCGAACTTCACTAATTCCCACTATACGTAACTTTAGCCTATCCATTTCCCGTTTTAAGTTTTCTAACCTACCTGCCCAATTAAGTGATCTGGCATTCCACGCTCCCATCCGTAGAACGCCAGTTTTGTTTCTCTTGATAACGACGTTCTCCTGTGTAGTCCCCGACCGAAGATCCGAACGAGAGACTATTTTACCTCCGGAATATTTCACCCAAGAAGACACCATCATCATTTAAGCATCCAGTAAAGCTGCATGCCCCCAAGAAACATTACGGCTGTAGTATCCCATTGCTGTCAGCTGTTTGCAGTACCAGCACAGCAAGGTCGTTTTGATTGATGTTACAAGGCCAGATCAGTCAGTCATCCAAACTGTTGCTCCTGCCACTACTGAAAAGGCTGCTGATCCTCTTCAGAAGGTGCACGTTTGTCTGGCCTATCAACAGGTACCGCTCCATTGTGGTTGCACCTGTTGTACGGCTATCCGTGTCGCTGAGACACACAAGCCTCCCCACCAACGGCAAGGTCTATGGTTAATTTGGTTTTGTTGTATTTATCGATTATTCCTATTTCATTATCTTACTGGTTAATTACTAACAAACTTAGTATGCTTTTTACACAAAAATGTGGACATTATCGTAAGGTAAACATTCAGGTATTTTTACATTTAACTCAATCATAATCGGACCAAAATAATTATTTATCTAGACACCAATGACGTTTTACAATAATGTATGAATCTATGCTTTTTAATGTGGAAAATTATTGTCACAGTGAAGATCAATGAAATTTCTTTGAAAATTATCTTAGTTGTAGTATTATCTTTGGTCCAAAGTGAATGTATTGTGGAGCAGTCGGTGTTAAGTTGTTGTGGTAATGGCACCGCTCGGTCAAGTCGCGTTACATATCTGTTATTTGAAGTTTGGCATAAGTACATTGTATCTTGAGAATGTTAAAGATAAGAATTTAATTCGAAGAATTACGCGAGTGAAAGAATTACTATATGATGAAAAGTGTGTGACCTGGAATATAATCATATTTAAGAAGAAAAGGCGAATAAATCAGTTATTGTTCAGTTATTTACAAGTAAGTAAGTAACCACATCATATCACAAAGTTTAGATCAGTGAATTTTAATCCCTGGACCACTGGAGCCAACGAAACGATAAGTACAGAGCAACATTTTATAGAATTACAGCTCAATGGACTATTTTTATTTGATTCAATCATATGCATGATCCTTATTTTTTCCGACTATTGTCATTGTGAAAGTTAGTTCTATCCTGTAGTGACCGTTCTGAGTCTCTGGTGCGTTCACTAGACCATCTGTATCTCAGGCAAGACCCTTTACTCCAAGAACCACGACATGACAGTCTGTTAACAATCCACTCCTTGTAAGTAACCAGATCATTAAGATGTGTTTATTTTCTTAATAGACTGCTAAAATCGAGATACCTCTCTGATAATGGAAGTCCTATGCCTTGGAATAGAGCTCGTTAGCCTTTACTAGGTACATAGAACATAATACAGTCAGACCAGTTTCATTTCAACAGACAGACTACTTCAAGGCGGAACCACCTTGAACTGCAGTGTACAAGATATGCCAAATAGGACATCCGAAGCTGGACGTCTATCACTGGCGTGAAAAATGGTCAAGCTGGGGTGGCGAATAGTGCCGTGAAGGGCGAGGCATTTCCTTCGAGTTCTTCGTTTGTTATTTATCACAAAGTGAACTCTCCATCCTACTTCGCAGTGGCAGCACAGCCGGATGGAGCTGGCGCCCGAAAATTCCCCAGAGAAAGCATGACCCCAACTGCTTCCATAACAGCACGCTCCTTCAGATGTTTTGCCTGAAATATAACGCCTCCGTTGTGAAATAGGTTTAGTGTGGTGGCAACTGAGTACACAGTAGGGAAAAACGCTCTGTAGGTCACTAGACGTACACTGCTCTGCGAAATGTAAGGACGAGATAAGTAAAGCGCAGTAGCATATTGCCGAAGGCCTACCAGTTCTGCACAGAAAACTGGAAGTCACACGGAGTGAAACACAAACTGTTTCAAACAGATCTGGCTTCATTCGGATTGCGTGACATGCATTGTTCACACGCGCCTGTACCGTCTGCTCATTGTCGATATGTTGGACATAAACCAATGGCTATACATATCTTCATAGCCAGAAAGCCAACGAATTCCGGTCAGTGGGGAGGCCACATTTCTGGATCTCTTCTACCAATCCATAACCCATGGATAGAAACGTTACAGTGCGCTGCGGCACTGTAGCACGATCCACAGAAAATGAGGTGGCGCTCCGTTGGACATAAACTACAGACGTTGTCTTCCTGCAAGGGTAACGTTCTCCAATGGCGCTGGAAACTAATAGCGAAGAAATCGGTGGCACACAGAGCGTGACAATCTATTTGGTAAAGTGCGTGGCCTGATGAGTCTATCGCCGACGGTACCTATCCACACATAGATACTAAAGCGATTTTGATGCCCCACCGCTAGGACTGCTCGAGGATTTGCATAGTTCACAAGTGCGTGTTGTGGTACTGCACAATTACAATACATTACCAGTCACAAGCAAGTGACCCATACATCAACGGGTATTGGTTTCAAACCATAAAATTATAGGAACATTTCTTGTACCTGTTATCAATGCTTTATTGCAGGAATCCGTCACGCTTCGTGTTAAACACCCTGATCTTGCTCCCATACCACATCTGACACTGTTCGTGACTAACGCGGTATACCGTAAACATTAAGAATTGTTAATTTTTGCTTGATTTTGTAGCTACATCGCTATCACATATGCCCCTTGAAACGTCCCCTTTGAACAATTTTACATGTGAAACGTCCACTTAGAACAATTATACAAGCCTGTGCTTAACCTGACACACAATATTATTTAGCGCAACGCAATCTGACTTTCAATAACCCCTACAAAACAATGGCCCTGACTAACTTTAACCTATACCTTTTACAAATCACTTACCTCACAAAAATCTTCGCTACTCAAGCTACTGCAAAACAGCGAGCGCCACTACTGCCAGCTAAATAAAAGATTCAAACCACTGAAGGTACTAACTACTGATAGGGATAGTTAGCAAATGAAAGATATTAATAGAGAACAAACAATGTATTTACCTTAATATTCATAATTGACATTCAGTCTTACAGATTATCAAAACTCCGCCATCTCTCTCCCCACGTCCACCACTGCTGGCGGCTCACCTCCAACTGCCCAGCGCTACGCGCTGTTCGCATCCAGCTATAGCAGTTCATGACAACAATGGCAGACAACAATTCAAACTAGCCACATACTGCACACAGCACAGCCAGTGATTTTCATATAGAGAGTGCTACGTAACGTTGCCAATAAAAAACATAAACAGCAAACTTACATAAAGAAAACATAAACAGCCTACTTACATAGCCCCCATGCTCCCCACAAAAAATTTTACAAAATGTTTTTGGCCAGTGGCCAATACAGATTTGAAAAATTTTTTCATAATTACAATAACAAAGATATCAAATGCACACACTTATTGATACAATGTTGGTCAACAGCTAAAATTTTTTTCACAGTCAATAAAGACAGTCCAGATTGTTCATCATAATAGTAATTACAGTTTTTGTTTTTCACAAAGTCTCATTAGTAAAAGAAATTGCACATAGAAGTAGTGGATTTCCATGCAGTCTTGAAGAAGTAGTGTTGTCCTTCCAACGGAAAGACAGTGCTGACTCTTGACACGCTGACATGTAATGGGCCACAATGGAGCAAACCCACAGCAGAGTCATTCGAAGTTCTAACGAATATTGGTAGGTAGGTCATCACTGAGCAGACCCACTGCAGTCCTGGTAGAGAGTATGGTATTGATGGGCCACCAGAGATGCAGACCCACAGTAGTCCTTGTAGAGATAATTGTATTGGTGGGCCATCAAAGATGCAGACCCACTGTAGTCCTTGTAGAGATGGCCAGCAGCCATCTGTTGTGACTGTGCAGGTGCACAATCACCATTGAAGAGTCTTGCGGATAATGGAGCAAGTCCATAACCACCACTTGTGCATTCACAAAGTTTTTGGGAATTGTCCTTAGAACCAGCAATGCTGTTATCCAGTCCCTTGCTGAATTATTAACACACGTGCAGACACTAACAGTCCCTACTTCTCACATATTGTCCATATACTATGACCAACAGAAATGTGTGCAGTGAAATGAATGCTTACAAGTTACTTAATTTGAGTAACTGGTGTCAATTACAATTATATAACATAAGAAAACAATTACAAAGGTACAAAATACATCATTAAAAACATAACAATACAGATAACATTTGTAGTACAGGCTTTACAAAAGAATAGAAATAAACAGATACATCAGTGTTACAGGAATGATGACATGAGTACAAAAATAAAAGATCAGAATCACTTTTGAAACGTCAACTTCACACATGAGCATTAAAACAGAATAAATAATGTCTAAACATCTTTACAAGGTAAATAACAGAGTATTAGAAAAATTCTACAACATAGCTGTCATCAGCTAAACACACGGGTACCCAAACACATAGTGGGATAACACAAAAGGAAAGGACAGGGTTTGTTTTCAGTGGAACATTTGGTACTGCAGTCCACCCCACAACTTCATTCGATAGATCTTTCGTCTTATTTCAACATTGTTTCCACCAAAAAATTCTATCTAAGCATGCTTTCTGTATTTATATGTTCACACATTGCTTACCTCATCATTTATTTCCAAGAAAATCCTACCTATACCTCGTTCCTGTATTCTATTCATATTTCTTTCAAAATAATTATTTCTGATTGTACAATACTCATTTGGGCCCAAATCTTTCTTCGCAATGCATTCTTTACCTATTCTCCATAGTCAGTTTCTTATATAGTCTACCCCCTCTTAAGCTAACTTAAATCTACTGAGCTCAGATGCTAAACTAAGGGACGAGGCAATGCAGCAAAAAAAAAAAAAATTAACACAAACATCAATGACAAAAAAATAGAAATGGCAAAGCAAGCAGCATAAATTAGCAAAGCAAGTGCAATATTACAACTAATATAAGGCAATGCAGGAAACAAGAAAAACTAGCTTAGAAGAGTAACACAAAGTCAAATTCAGCAACACTATGCCTGACAAACAGCAGCAACTTATACCTAAACATGACATAGCTCAAGCAGAAAAAATATTACAGTAAAAACAACAATGCAGAGAAGGGAAATGCATATTCACATCTTAATGTCTATGTAATTAAAGTGGTCATCTTAATGTCTATGTAATTAAAGTGGTGCACCATAACAACTTATTGTAAAAAAAATATTACCATGTACCTGAAAAGAAAATTAAGTGTTACTGTTACGAGTTACTTCTTATTGTTCTTTCCTTTCCAAGTGCTCCTTTTTTAAAGAATGTGGATTACAAAATTATCATTTAATAGATCTGTTGACAGAAAGAGTTCACATTAGCAAATGCATCTCATTTTATAAAAGCAATGCTGCAACACAGCTGGAAACCAGACATCAAATGAAATAAGCAATTACACAAACCAAAGCATAAAAATGTCATTCAGTAGTCATGTGACATTTCATTTCATAAGTTAATTGCTCTCAACTCTCGTACAAAGACTCTTGTCATAATCAGGTGTGCAGATGTAAAAATATTTCTTGTCATTTTGTTAGGCATTTCAGTAAATATCATAAATTTTTAAGTAACGAGGGTGTCGCATTAGCGATGAAAGGCACATCCTAATGGTTTATTCTCCAGGTGTTTGACACAGCTCTGTGCCCACAACGCATTACAAAAATCATATGTTTTCAAGTAACGAGCGTGTCGCATTAGCGATGAAAGGCACATCCTAATGGCTTTCTTTTCTACCTGAGCGTCTGAAAAGGCTTGTTCTCCAGGTGTCTGACACACCTGGGTGCCCACGTCGCATTATGTGCAGGTGGTCACTTAACTTTCTTACGGAAATATTTACGACAGCAGTTTCCGCTACAGTGACAGTCTCATATAAAAACATTTCATAGGTCAAGAATTTTATTGACATAAACATACCTCAACAGCATAATACACATCGTCGTCGTAAAAATAACATCATAACACCTCAGTCAAATGTCAAAAACGTCGTAGCTTCCTCCAATGATTTCAAAACCTAAAGAAAATTCTCTGCTCATTTCAGTAGTGTCATCTACCTCAAACGTACTTTAAAAATTATACTCCCTTACCAAATACATCATTCAAAGTTCTCATAGTATCACAATGGTTCCAAAAAAATATGAACAGTGCACAAAGTACAGACAAAGTACAATTTCTTAAGTGTGAAGTAATCCAACTCTGTAATTGCGTAAACATGTGTCACTGACGTAGTAAAAGGATGTTTGTTTCTCTGTTAAATGATCAGATAGCTGTGTAATTTATGTGTTAGAGAAATATGGTACCGATGTGTAAAGTTGTATAAGCAAATACCATATTAGCTAGGGCTCCTTGTGCTTGCCAAACACATGGTACACAAAGTAGGCGTGTACCCCCCTGAGGTTTATTGTAATTGTATCCTCAGGTATTACAGCTTACAGCAATGAAATGAAATGTGTCACGAAAAACTTTCTTTGTAATTCAAAAATCTCTAAAAATAAATGTCTTAAGTACAAAATTAATCACTCAAATACGTGTCCAGTAGCGCTAAATGTGCGTCTTGCTCTAAGATAATCTCTGGGGAGTGTCGTAGTTATTGTCCTCCGAAAGCTAAGTTCTGCAGAAGTCAATGTACTTACCTCATGATACACAAAAGTGAAATGCTTTGCGTATAGATATCATACTTATTACGCTTATTGCCGTGATGAGGAAAGTACTGTGCTGTAACGTATTGTTGTCCTACGGAAAAGGCTGTCTCCTTGTAGCAATAGCACAAAAGTCACCACTAAAACATGTTTTACTTTACAGAAGAATTCAGAAAAACTGTGCAGATATCAAACAGATACACCGCAAAAGCAACATTGTAAATTGTCACTCATTAGTAACGTCGTGATATAATCGTGTAGCTGTCACATAAACCAACCACTGTGTCATCTGGCATTTCACAGAAAGCACCTCAAATCCAGAATCCACTCGTATGCAAACCAAAATGTTGCATGTTAACAGTTTCTCAGTGTGACAAATTGTACAAGTAGCGTGAAGTGAAAATTGCAAAGACTAAGTTAAAAAGCAGATTATCTGTCAATAAATGGTTTTACATGAGAAATGTGGTGCAATCTTTTACCCTTTGCTCTTCTCAGTACGCAGAGTTTCAACTTGAATGCAAGTATCATGCGGTATTCGTCCGTAAAGAATACGGGAATTTTGCTCAAGGTTAGCGTCAATGTTATTTTTCTCGGAGCCAGCCGGCGCACGCAGCTGCCTGCGGTGCGAGTCATTGTCTGTTTCTTTGTTGGCGCGCGCCGTTATTGGGATTAGGAGGCCTAACTTCCACAAATTCGCCTTGCCCAGAGGGCCCAGCTCTGTTTAAAGCTCGCCAGTTCTGATGGAGTTCAGGTCTGTCGTTACGATCATATCGCCTGTCGTCATGTCGGTAGTTTACATAGTTTCTTTCTTGTCTGTTACGTGGTGGAGAATTTCTGCCTGAGTCGTAACTGCGTGCTGGACCGTTGCGTCTGAAGTTATTCTGTCTCCCGTGATAATAATAGTTTTGGTTCCCATGTTGTCTGTTTCTCTGATTGTCTCTGTGATAGTCATTACTGCGGAGAGGTGATCTTTCCCTGTAATTATTACTACTCTGCCAACGGTTGTCATACGGGTGGTGTCTGTTTTGGTCACGATTTGCGTTGTAAGAATAGACTTGTCGTGTCCAGTTATTATTTCTGTCGTCACGGAATTGTGACGGATGTGACCTGTAGTGATTGATTTCCTGTTTTCGCATCCCACGACTGTCTGTGTCAATTTCCAGTTCTTGTAACAGTCCCTGAAAAGCTTCAATGTCATCTTTGCAACGTCCTGCCAAAATAATGTGTCGTAAATGTTCAGGCAGTTTGATTAAGCAAATGCGGATGAGTTCTGAGGGGCTGTATGGGTTTGATAGGTACTGATTCTTGTGCAACATGTCTTCAAAATATTTGACAAGACTGGAAAATTCAGATTGTTCAAAGTGTTTCATCATCATGATGCTATGTTTTACGCGGTCTTGTGTAGCTTGAGACCAATATGCTGAGAGGAAGGCATGGTAAAATTCTCCTTCACTGTGGCAATCGTGAATGACCGATCGCATTCTTACAGCTGGTTCATTCTCCAAGTAGCCACACATAAATTCTAATCTGTGTTCTAATGACCAGTTGGGAGGAAAACAATGAGAGAATTGATGGAGCCACGCTTGTGGATGAATGTCGTTGCCAGAATTCTTAAATGTTTTGAATTTACGTGTAGTAATGAACAGCTTATAGTCAAAATCATCATGTCGGCGAGTCACATATCGGTCATTGTTACGTCGTGTCGGCGGTTCCATCTCAAAATTCGGTGCACCTTGCCAATTTCTTTCATAATTACCGAAATGCTCTGTGTTATTATATTGTGGCTTTTCCGTATTTCTATGTCCCTCTTCCAGTATTGGGGCGCGAGTGTCCTCTGAAATACGTAATTCTTGTATCACCTGCGTCAACTGATCTTGTACTTCCCGGATTTCTCTTTTATACTGTGTATTAATTTGATTTTGATTTTGTTTGAATTTTCTTATTTGTTCATAGTCTTCTGTGTCAGTGAAGGCTACGGGTCTTGTGTCATTCAGATCATCATCTACCTTTGTAGATAAGTTAGTGACCTGATCCGAAAGTTCAGCTACTTTCTCCGATAGTGAACACATTTCCTCAGTGTGTTTTTCTGAACCAAGTTTCAGAGTGTCCATTTGTGTTGAAATCGCATCTACTGTGTTCTTTAAGTTTTCCTGAGTTTTTGCCAGTTGCGTAACCGAATCGGTAGATGCAACTGAGTCAATTTTAGCCCACAAGGTCTCATGATTTTCATGAACAATGGTTTGCAGTTCTTTTATGGCTGCTTCGTGATTCTGTAATACATTCTCATGACGCGAAAAAATATGTTGGAAATGCTCACAAATTTGTGTTTTTACGTCATTACAGACTTTCTGACATTTCGATTCTATTTTATGTAACTCAGTAGTTAAATCTTCACGTGTTTGTTCAAGCATATGTTCCACTGAGTCTAACTTTTGAAGCTTTTGTTCCATTGTGTCTAACTTTTGAAGCTTTTGCTGTGTTTGTCTCTGATTTTGTTCCATTGTGTCTAACTTTAGAAGCTTTTGCTGTGTTTGTCTCTGATTTTGTTCCATTGTGTCTAACTTTTGAAGATTCTGTCCCATTTGTTTCTGATTTTGTTCAAGCGTTGTGTCTAACTTTTGTAGCCTTTGTCCCATTTGTTGCATTAACTGTAATAACAATGCACTGGTGTCTGAAACATGTTCCTCAGTGCTTTTCGGCAGTGAATTTGCACCGGCAACATTCACATTTTGACAAGCGGAAAATGTGTCTTGACTCATTTGAGAAAACGGTGAGGACGCAAAACCTGAATCTACAGTATTTGCAAAATTGTGTCCTATCATTTCGGATTCCTGAGGCGAGCTGTTGCCGACCAATCGATCGACAATGCTTCCCTGTTCACTACCTGTTTCACTGCCTACGCCATTGTCTGACGCCCGCTCCATTTCCCTATGCACAGTTACCAAATTACTACTTTGAATATTAGTTAATTCACTACCCAGTGGTGCTGATAAGCTACGCTCGTCGTCACTATTATTTCTCAATTTAGTTTGGAGCCTAGTGTTACGTTTTTCACACGCCATTATTGTCACAATATTTCACACGACAACACAGAAAAGCACAACTTGAATAGCAAAAACAAGAGAACACATTAACATAGCACTGAAAATAATATCTAGTTAATTGCAGCAGCGAAATACTTGGCGCAAAGCTACATGCATGCCACAACTGTTTTACTGTACAACAATGAAAGACTGCAACTACAAAGGAGATTCTCTCTATAATTACGCGCTAGCAATAAACAAAAGCTACACTAAATACACAAACTACAAGAAAAAAATCAGAAGATTCCAGTGAGGTATCCTGGCAGGGTCGCCATATGAAACGTCCCCTTTGAACAATTTTACATGTGAAACGTCCACTTAGAACAATTATACAAGCCTGTGCTTAACCTGACACACAATATTATTTAGCGCAACGCAATCTGACTTTCAATAACCCCTACAAAACAATGGCCCTGACTAACTTTAACCTATACCTTTTACAAATCACTTACCTCACAAAAATCTTCGCTACTCAAGCTACTGCAAAACAGCGAGCGCCACTACTGCCAGCTAAATAAAAGATTCAAACCACTGAAGGTACTAACTACTGATAGGGATAGTTAGCAAATGAAAGATATTAATAGAGAACAAACAATGTATTTACCTTAATATTCATAATTGACATTCAGTCTTACAGATTATCAAAACTCCGCCATCTCTCTCCCCACGTCCACCACTGCTGGCGGCTCACCTCCAACTGCCCAGCGCTACGCGCTGTTCGCATCCAGCTATAGCAGTTCATGACAACAATGGCAGACAACAATTCAAACTAGCCACATACTGCACACAGCACAGCCAGTGATTTTCATATAGAGAGTGCTACGTAACGTTGCCAATAAAAAACATAAACAGCAAACTTACATAAAGAAAACATAAACAGCCTACTTACACCCTCTATGCCCACATCCAGTGACGTATATGCCCTGAGGATGACAAGGTGGCCGATCAGTAGCGCTGGGTCTTCGTGCCCCGTTCGGGAGGAGACTTTTTTATTTATTTTCTTTTTCGTAGGGAGATAATGGTTTGGACAATGCCTTATTTCTATTGACCCAATTACAAAAGTATTTTCTTTTGACAGAAATGGAGACTAGCGTATAGGGGCGCTTTATTTTTAAATCTTAATTTACGGAAGCACTTTATTGCTGCTAATCTTTCGTTAAAAAATATGCATACATTTTAAATGCCTACCGTCTTCATTGTCATCGTCATCATCATTGATTGTTTGCCAGTCACCTGTGTATATTAGCCAGCTCTATAATTTCCCATGTATTATGTTGTTCTGGTGGGTTCGTCGATGTCCTCTGGCACCTTTTTCAGTACCATCTACCAATAAGGGCGACCGCAGAAATTTTTCCAGGAGGGGCCAAGATTTTGAAACTAACATTTTTGAGAAATGTAACGGGAAATGTACGAAATTTGTTGTATCTCACACGTTAAATAGTTACCCAGCCAACATCTTGCAAGTAAATTACTTTTTTTGCCTGTAAGGTAGAGATATTTCATTAATGCATTATTAATAGTCTAGAATATGGATGCGCTCTCTTGATTTAACGATCTGCAATTGCATTCCCATGTCACTAAATTCTTGTTATCGAAGTAGTTAGGTAACGAATCTAGAAAATACAAAAAGTGTTCTCATTCATTTGCCTGTAATATTAGGTTTACACCGAAAATTGAGGTCGATTAAGTAAGCACCCACGGATATGAATATAATTAAACTGCAAAAATATCACTGAAAAGTACTTCAATGAGCTGAAGTAGAATACAGAGTACAAACGTTTATTGAACTTTCATGCCATCTAACCACCTTTTTTATTCTTTTTTTTCTTCTTGAACTTTACAACCAATCACGTTCAGAGAAGTTTCGATCCTTTATTGATTTCATGTAGTTCAGGGATATAAACTTCATCTGTTGCAGCATGAAATAAGGTGAAAACATTTGTTTTTTTTTTAGCTATGTTTATATGATTCAAGAGTAACTCGACAGAGTCTGACGACATGACTGTGAGAAAACAACCATCAAATTGGTCGGTAGAAGCGACTTTTAGCACCCAAGGACTGATCCAAGATGGTCTTCATCTGTTCAATTTGTCTCGTTATTGTGCGTTTATAGGAGCTGGATTTATTCGTAACTCTAGACCTCGTGTTGGGCTGTGTTACGTACGCCTCATGAAGTTTGAGTAGGTGTCAACTGCTGGAGAGAAGATATCGCTGAGCTCAAAATTTCATAATTTTTTTCCTTCTCTTCTAGTGCACAAATTGGCAGTGCTTCGCGAACACTATTACACTTATTCTACTACAGTCGCTCTGTCGTCTAAAACTGATTAGTTCGCAGAAATCCATGGCAGGCTTTGTTTATCCTGGACGAATAGTTAGCTACGACGCAATAACGCTGCGGAGTAGAGGGAGAGCGTGTCCTCATGGGAACTGGTGATGGATGTCGGTCAGATGAACACAGCTGATATTTATATCGTGCTCCTTTCTCTAACTCCATAAGAGTTATACGAGGAAATGACAAAGAAGTCGGAGATTCTGTTCATCCTCAATGGCCCTACATGAAGTTCTAAGGTTCTTGAGGAACTATGGAAGCGAAGTAGAAGTACGTGTCAACGCAACATGTCCGAACGACCTTCGGTTAGTTGATGACATGACTGTTGGCTTGTACTGAAAATTTGCTTCAACAAAAAAGAGGAGGACTTAACGCAATAATTTTTTAAGTAGGCTTGACCAATCAGTCACGATAAGGTACCAATAATATTCACGGTTTTCATAAAAAATTATATTAATTAACAATGGGATGATAGAACAAGTTGCTTCAATTTAATATTTAGAGCAGATAAAGGTGATGACTTGATGGGTGGTAAAGGAAATGAACAGAAGGATTAACAGTTATCTAATGAACTCGTCAAAGTCCGCTTCCCAACTGTACCAGCAACAGAAAATATATAATTCGATATATTGAGGTGGAATGAGTAATATAACAGTTTGTTAATCTACACCATCGCCGCGTTGCCTTATAAGGAGAACAGAGAGAATCGGAAGATGTGGCTGTAATGATAGTGAGATTGTGATAGTCGGGATACGAAACCATATTAGTTGGCAGTAAGTGGACCAAAGAAGGTCTTTCCCAAAAGCTATCAGTTTCAAACAAAGCAAGAATTCTTACTCATTGTTTCACTGCACAATTTCTTACGCAAGGTACAAATGCTCCATTACGCAATACTCGCATCATAAGCCAGTTTGTTCATTTGCTTGATTAAAATCTTAAATTTTCTTCGTGCATTGTCTGTTTTAATATGGTTGAATATCTTGAAGATTATGAGAAGAAAACTTAAATGTATATACATTTCTATGATTTATGTGGCTCCTTTCTTGTTGCGGGATATTCTACGCCGCCACGATGCCTTACAGGAGAATTCGTCGTCGTTCTAAACAGACGGTTTATAAAACTATCGAGAACATCGAATTCGCAACAACAACTGTGGACAAGAAGAACCGTATACCAGTGAAGAGTGTTGCTGCTACTGCACTTGTCGACGGACCTTGTGTTTTCTGTGGTTGTAGACTTAATTTTAGTATTGATACGTTTTCACATGGTTATGGTTGGCTCACTGTAGCCATTGTACGTGGAGGTACGGGAGTTCCTAACGTACCTGGACTTGAAAGCTTCATTGATAGAGACATTATCGCCTATCGTACTTACCATATCGCAGAATTCTACAAACAACCTTAAAATACCTTCAACTGCTTCCAGTGTTATGTATTACAGTGAGATAGCTACGTTTCTTTTCATATTCAAATAGAATATTGTACATGATTACGTTCCTCATAATCACTTAAAGTCTTAATTGTAACAGTGTTTTTAATTTTCTGTACCTTCTTGCTATAAATAAAAATATTTTTCGTAATTATCTTTCTGAGAGTTTCTCGTTTACAAGGAAACACGCTTTTTTGAGTTCTAGACGATTTTAATAAAGAAGTCATCCTGAGTTGTATGTTAAAATGCTGTGAGTATAACAGCGGATAGTACCTATGGTCTCTAAAGCCCGTGCCCAAATACAACAAAATAGAGTATTATGCCTCGGAAACGTGTTTTCTTCGCCTTCTGAAAGACATCAGTTTAAGTTCAGAAAATGTGAACACGGAAGTAAACTTGTTATGGAACCAAGGAAGATCAGTCTCGAGAGCTAAATTTTAGCGCTTGCATTTTTGTATATGGAGGGGAAATGCCTGTGTCTTATGTGGATGAAACCTGGGTTTGGCAACACCATACGAATACATATATTTTGTTTGTCTGAAGGGAGATGGTGGCTTGAACAAACCTGCAGGTACTCTTCTTCAGTGCATGTCGGTGTTTCAGATGATAGATATGATGTTGAAGAGCCTGAAACTGTTGCTAATTCTGTACTTTCGGGATACAGGGCATACCGTCGGTCCTATAACGTTGTGAGCATGTGGGTGCTATTCTGCCATCCTGCGCAACGGATTAATCTGAGATGTATCCTTTACCCTGTGGCTCCTGCAAGATGCAGTTTCCACCCCCACACTACTACAGAAGTCAGACAGACGCTCCTAATGTTCTAAAGAGAAATGCGTGAAAAACTTTCAGCAATAAATATCTTCTGGAGTCGTCTGTTGAAAGGAAATGACACAAAAATTCACAAAATTTCTTACATAACTAATGGGATACTTGGGTACTGGAGTAGTGCTAGTTACTGTAAGAAAAACATGAAACTAACGAAAATTACTATTTATTTTGCAAAAATTCTGAGAAATCACAATGGCACTTTTAGTTATGAACTGAACAAGTTATTTCCGGGTTCTTTTCGGAATGTGAAGTTACCTCTTAAGGATAGGACTGGCTAAAGAAATTTCTATAAGAAGTTTAAGATTGTTATTGACTTTGCAGAATGGCTGAGAGTCGCGCCTACTCAACTTGAATAATTATCCATTAGGATGTTGCTAGGTACTGTCGAGGCTGCCGCATGTGAAATGCAGTGAAGTGTACTATTGTGGAGGAAATATGGGGCTCACAAGAGCTGCAGCGCACAATACCGTAAGCCGCAATGGCTGCTGTCTGCGCCGCTGGCTGCTGACAAATAAGATAACTCTCGTTCTATCTGGATTGACCTTCTCCAATCAAACTCTCCCTACGCCTTCATGAAGTCAAGGGCTCCTATTCACCCCTTGTCTAACTATTGGCGTGGTACACCGCTCAGATAACCAGTCCACTGTGATACCACTCAAAAATTCGCTCGCAGGTGTTTAACTATAGCTCTGTCCATTCACACCGCACAATAAGGGTGTCGACCAACACAGTGAACAACGTTTAATCGCAAGGACTCAATATAGAGGCGCAGTCTGATTTGCTCTCAGCAGAGGTGCTCTCCCAGTGAAGTACTGAGGAGAGACTTGTTCCTCACTCTTTGAGTACACATATGAGAGCACACATAACGTGTTCTCGCTCCAAGAGCGACAACGGAACGGCCCCTCTCCACACCAGACGTGAAGGGGTATATCTTACAGTCACTTCCATTACTCCTTCAGCTCAAGGTGTCAGGAATATCGTCTGCCAATCAGCATTGCTCTTCTAAAACGGGAGAATGACGTTTCGCTTAAGGCGACCAATCCGGAAATCTGTAGCATCGTCGTTTGGCGTTTTCTGTCTCCCTGTCAAAACCTCTGAAACCATGCTATGTTTCTAAAGAATGTGTAGGCTGGGCACTCCCACACAATGTAGCGGAATTTGCTTTTAAGCTGAACAAGGGGTTGTTCTCACCTTTCACTCAGTCAAACGCTGTCCGCTCCACAGGTGGTCGAGGTTGACTCATCTTCTGAAGGGACAGGCCTCCTGGCATACGGTCTGCCTCTCTCGAACTAAGAGCTCCTGTGACCGTCGTGTCTGGAATGTATGTGTGTACGCCAGCCTCGAGTATATCAACCCCATTGCACACTTGTTATTTGTGTATCGTTTATGTGAATTCATAAAACTTTGACTTTATCTTATCGAGTTTGGGTTCAATGAAGCGTCTTGATGTGCGGAATATGATTGTGAGGGCGGAATATGTAAGCAATGAATGTCAGAAGACCATGACGTCTTACAACGTGAGACGTTGGAAGAAAAATCGTGGCAGCGGTTTGTAGGTCTTCGCACCCTGACGTGCATGGAGTTTCTCATCACTAAATCGCCATTTACATGCAGCTCGACACAACAGTGATAACGCAGTTGTTGCCAAAATTAATGTTACTACTTTATCGCTGGGAGTTTCTATGACGCCAACACATTTTAGTTGCATAAGTGAAACAGTTTGTTACCTCTTACAATATTGTATTCTATATCTCGGGTTGTCTTTATGTTTTTACATAAAATATGTATTGTATGCGTCCATATACTTCGAAAATTTTTATCGTATTTAGCAGCTAAAATATGTTGCTCTTTCTGGCTGTTTCCAGAGCTGAAGTATACAGGGTGGTCCACTGATAGTGACTGGGTCAAATATCTCATGAAATAAGCATCAAACGAAAAAACTACGAAGAACGAAACTCGTCTAGCTTAAATAGGGAAACCAGATGGCGCTATGTTTGGCCCGCTAGATGGCGCTGCCATAGGTTAATCGGATATCAACTGTTTTTTAAATAGGACCCCTCATTTTTTATTACAAATTCGTGTAGTGGGTAAAGCGCATTGTCAATGCATGTGCGAACGTTACGGAAGGCGAATTACTCGCTGTTGAGAGGAGTGTCGTTACACGTATTGCAAAATGCATTTAGGCTGACAGCCATCATTTTGAGCATTTTTTGCATTAATGTGGTATTTACAGGTAATCATGCTGTAACAGCATGCGTTCGCACAAATGAAAAGATCACAAAGGTACATGTATCACATTGGAACAACGGAAATAAAATGTTCAAACGTACCTACCCTCTGTGCTTTAGTTTAAAAAACCTACCCGTTACCAACTATACGTCTAAAATTGTGAGCCATATGTTTATGACTGTTACAGCGCCATCTATCACAAAGCGAAAAAAGTGGTCCAACTAAAACATTGATATTTATTTACATACTACACGAATATGTAATAAAAATAGGGGCTCCTATCTAAAAAAAAACGCAGTTGATATCCGTTTGACCTATGGCAGCGCCATCTAGCGGGCCAACCATAGCGCCATCTGGTTTTCCCCCTTCAAGCTAGACAAGTTTCGTTCTTTGTAATTTTTTCGTTTGATACTTATTTCGTGAGATATTTGACCCAGTCACGATCAATGGACCACCCTGTATATATACAGGCTGAATCACGAAGATAAGAAAATCTTGTATTATGCGTAACGAAACATTTGCGGACCTATGTTTATATGAACTTTTTTCTTCATTATTACGTAGAATAACATATTAAAATGTTTGCTTATGTTCGTGAAACACCCTGTATACACTACTGACCATTAAAATTGCTACACCACGCAGATGACGTGCTACAGAGGCGTCAGGAAGAAGATGCTGTGAAATGCAAATGATTAGCTTTTCACAGCATTCACAGAAGGCTGGCGCCGGTGGCGACACCTACAACGTGCTGAGATGAGGAAAGATTCAAACCAATTTCTCATACACAAACAGCAGTTGACCAGAGTTGCCTGGTGAAACGTTGTTGTGATGCCTCTCGAAAGAGCAGAAATGCATGCCATCACGTTTCCGACTTTGATAAAGGTCAGATTGTAGCCTATCGCGATTGCGATTTATCGTATCAAGACATTGCTGCTCGCATTGGTCGAGATCCAATGACTGTTAGCAGAATATGGAACCGGTAGATTCAGGAGGGTAATACGGAACGACTTGCTCGATCCCAACGGCTTCGTATCACTAGCAGTCGAAATGACAGGCATCTTATACGCATGGCTATAACGGATCATGCAGCTACGTCTCCACCACTGAGTCAACAGATGGGAACGTTTGCATCACAATAACCATCTGCACGAACATTTCAACGTCGTTTGCAGCAGTATGGGCTATCAGTTTGGAGACCATGGCTGCGGTTACCCTTGACGCTGCATCAACGACGAACCTCTATGCACGAATGGCAAAACATCATTTTTTCGGATGTTTTTTCTGTTTACAGCATTATGATGGTCGCATCCGTGTCTGGCGACTTCGCGGTGAACGCACATTGGAAGCGTATATTCGTCATCCCCATACTGGCATATCACCCGGCGTGATGGTATGGGGTGCCACTGGTTACACGTCTCGGACACCTCTTGTTCGCATTGACAGCACTTTGAACACTGCACGTTACATTTCAGATGTGTTACGACACGTGGCTGTACCCTTCAGTCGATCACTGCTATACCCAACATTTAGCCGGACAATGCACGACCGCATGTTGCAGGTTCTGTACGGGCCTTTCTGGATACAGAAAATGTTCGACTGCTGCCCTGGCCAGCACTTTGACCAGATCTCTCACCAACTGAAAACGTCTGGTCAATGGTGGCCGAGCAACTGGCGCCTCATACTACGCCAGTCACTACTCTTGATGAACTGTGGTTACAAGAATGGAAGTTATGTCCCCTTGATATTAAACATTTTCATATTTGTAAAGTTTCAAACATTTCCAAAGTATACATTGTCCAATGAAATTTCAGGTGGTATGGTATCGCTGAGACGAGCTTCCACCACGGCGCAACAGAGCACAGATTTGCTGCAGAGGTGCATGCAATCTAGCAACACATTCGTAGCGACAAAACCACGAACGCACAGCAGCGGTTTTAAGCAATATACACCTGAAGATGGTCTGGAAGCTCCTGGTAGAAATATCATGGCAGCAAGTTACTGACTCCGGCAGGTCACCTGAAACGTGATGGAACAATCTGGTAATTGCTTCATAATTTTTTTTTTATGATTCTTCCGGATGTGGCGTTCGCTGTATTATTCAGTGGTTTGGTATTTAACTAATTTGTAAATGAAAATGGTAATGTTATTTCATTACAGTGAATAATTACAAAATAATTTTTTCTCCCGGCTAAAGATTTGGTCAATTTGCTAAAGAAATCAAAGCTAACGTTGTGTTAAAGTGTTGTATGTAAGTTGTGTAACTGTCACTAAATCACAGTTCATGCAACAGATACTATACAACTATTGATTATGATGGAAACAGTTATCTTCAGCACAATGATCATTAAAACCACCGAATATCAGCCGCGCACGACACTGACGTATGTTACCTGAAACAATATTCTTCTCAACTCGTGCGTAGTTAATTTCGGCTCCATACATCAGCAAGAAAAAGTTTGTTATATGGATCGTGCTATGAGTACTGTTTTTATAGAACCAATCTGATTCGAATTATTTTCTTTCAAATGAGTTCAGGACCACCGGTGCACATTTATTTTTACACATTTTTATTACCTTCGGCATTTATGTCTGCACAGTTGCGTAATTTGAATTTGCCGCTGAGATAATTGTTAAGAAAGCGGCAGGCAATTGACATAGACTTTCTATTGTTAGAGCAAATTTCCTTTTAACAGGATAAGTATCTGAACTGATGCCGACCAAAATTTACTTTTATATGCACTATTTAGACTAATTTTCATCAAGCAAATCTTTGATACTTTCCTAAGAAACACAGATAAAAATACGATACAATTCGCTACCCTCAGTGGCTGCGCTCCTTGCAGCAGAAAGAAATAATTAACACAGATAAAGGTTATTGAGAGAGGAATTAAAAGTTACAAATAATTATTCACTCTTATTTGTAATAATAATGAACTCTATTCTCAAGTAATAATTAACAAATAATTACAATTTCTGAACAGACCTCAGTTTGATATTCGTCTTGCGTCCGCGAGCTACAAAAGCTAACCAAAAAAAGTTAAAAACAAAGGAAGACAAACGCAGATCATAAAAGGTATTTACAATTGTCATTGTCTTTAAATGATACACATCGATATGTCCAATTACATCATAAAATATTATGTAAATAATTAATATTTATCATCGTTTTGTTTTATTTCACTGTTTTTATATATGTCGGATAGACAATGTTTATAACTGTTAGAGGCATAATTTCCTCCAGTCGCAATGTAGTTAAAATTTATCTCGTGGATGTTACACGGGCATAAAGTTGTTTGGTAAGAGCCGGCCGGAGAGGCCGAGCGGTTCTAGGCGCTACAGTCTGGAACCGCGCGACCGCTGCGGTCGCAGGTTCGAATCCTGCCTCGAGCATGGATGTATGTGATGTCCTTAGGTTAGTTTGGTTTAAGTACTTCTAAGTTCTATGGGACTGATGACCGCAGAAGTAAGTCCCATAGTGTTCAGAGCCATTTCAACCTTTTTTTTTTTCGTTAGTGTTATAAAGATAAATGGGACATCCTCTTCCCTTATGTTGTTGCGAGGCAGTTTACCAAAATTTTCTGTATTTACGGTGCGATTCGCTGTTTATTATTCAGACGCGCTTGACAATGGTGCTCCGACCCGGTGACTAGTTGCAATGAATCAAATACAAATGAAAAAATATAAAATTACAATGCAGCTGTGGAGCAGTAGTTTCCAGAAAAAGGTTGGCCAGTGTGCTGCGAGCACAGGTGTGGGCTGTGAGGGACGCCCCCTTAAGGACGTTTGCCTCCACTCTCTCTAGCTCTCCTCGTGGCCAGCGTGAGATGTTTTCCCAGAGCAGGAGACGCGTTCCCACTTGTCATTCAGTATTTACGACCGTCTGAGGCGGCGGCGCGGCGGTCGCTCTGGTCGACCGCGTGGCGCGATCGACCGCGACCGGTCGACCGGTGGAGCGGCACATCGTCGTCGGAGCTCCTCGGGCCGCTGTATTTCATGCCGCGGCGTGCGGGAAACGAAAATTGAGATGTATTGGGCATGAATACTGCATAATGCCGATCTGAATAAACAAGAAATGAAAAAACGGCGTGGTCCAGAATAAGCAAATAACGGAGAGAGAGAGAGAAAGGGGCAGCCGTGGAGGAGGGGGGGGGGGTTTGCGCTGTGCGCTGGGAAGGAGCGGTGTATCGTGGCGAGACAGCGAGGGCTAACTGCCTGCAATAGCTTCTGAAGAGCAGTTCTGCCGGAAGGCAAACACGCCGAGCAGCCGCCACGCGCCAGTTCGCTGTGCCAATAGCTTTCGCAGGCGAGTTTCTGCGGGTTGCGTAAACGTTTACCACACTTAAGCCGTGGAAAACTTTGACCGCGGTGCCGGAACTGTTTTCTCAGAGCAGCCCCATGATCCTTATCGTTATTTATTCTCTCCCAAAGAGTCTTATTCGCTTTCGTTGTCCCTGGCGTTTTCGGTTTAATGTCCTCTCTTTTAACATTAAGAAAAGGAACGAAAAGAGAAAACTTAAGAATACATACTCAGACTTAATTCAACAATGTATGCACTACTTTCACAAAACTTGTAAATATTGCTTAGCCATTTCGTCTTAACCTCGAAAAAAAAAAAGGATCCTTGATTTAAATTTGGAACTGATATAAAACGAAATAAGACTACAAGCTTCGAGCAATCCCTCTCCCCCCTCTCCTAAAACACCTGTCCTCTCCCCCCCCCCCCTCCCCCCAAGGATAGCGCAAGTGGGTAGTTTAAATACTGTGGACATTTAGATAAAGCTCGGGAGGTGCAAGGTTTTAATTTCATTTTAAATAGTATGTGGAGCAAATAGCATCTGCATGAGATTTTCACTTTATTATTATTATTATTTAAACAGTTGTGTGCCTTAACATAGGTGTGACATAATGCCACGAAGGAGACATGTGACTAGTTTGAAAAATGTCTGTAGTCTACAAATTATTTTTCATTTCATTTTAAATATTATGTGGAGCAAATAGCATCTGCATGAGATTTTCACTTTACTATCATTATTTAAACAGTTGTGTGCCCTAACATAGGCGTGCCATAATGCCACTAAGGATACATGTAACTAGTTTGGAAAATATCTGTAGTCTGCAAATTGGTGAATAGGTCGCTGAGGGAAAAACGATACTTAGCGTTTCGGTGTTTCCCATCAGCAAATATCCTGGAACCTGGAACTGTAAGCAACCCGTAGATGTAGCAGTTACATGTACCATCTCTGTGCTGTCCTGTCCCATCTGCCATGCACCAAGTCTGCTCCTGCCCGTTACATTTTCAATATGTTCACTGTTATGTCCACTAGTGCAAGCAACTACTGCGTCTGCCGGTTGCTCACTGTTCTGGGATATCTGATGATGCCAAATGCCGAAATGCGTAATACTGGATTGATAAAGTCATTTTCCATTCAGTCAATAACCTTTCTCTCACCGACCTATTCAGCAGTTTGCCGACTACATGTGTAGTGGTGTGCTTGCTGCTTTATTATTTAACCAGTTTTGCAGAGCACCGCAAGTAAATTGCTAGTGCAGCGGAACTTGTAAGATGCCTGATCGTTTGGTCGTTCTAAAAACTTTCCGTTGGTTCATTAACATTTCCACACATTGTTCACTCTCACAAATTAAAATGTGGTTTGGCTCCATCAAAAACTGCGACTGCTCAGTTCCGAAAATTCCCCACCGGATTCCCACCCAGCCCCATTCAAACTGCTGTCAGCCAAGGCATGAGTGGTCGCCTCTGCAAAGAAATCTGCAAACATCTTGCTCACAGTCCAAATCTCATCCTAAATGACCAGACACAACTCAACACTTCCCCTCTCCTAAACTTCATATAATCACCTTTGTTGTTCATTACTTCCCAGACTCTCTCTTCCTACATATTCCCATTTTCCTGTAGTCATTAAGTTGTTTTATTTGTTGCAGTTGTCTTTGTATTCCACATATGCTGTAGTTTCTATAGTTAAGGGTTTGCTTTTAACTTGTACTTGTATTACTGTCCATGTTTAACTCCCCTTGTAGTTGTCTCATCAAATACTGTTCATATTTTACTTTGCTCATTTATTTAATGTAAACTGGTATGCAGCCACTGCTTTGATTATAATGTTAATGTTAAAATGCAGTACCACCACACTCTCAAACTGTAGGTTCCCTCAAACACCTCAATTTTCCTGCATTTATTAATTTCTGTTTATCGTATTGATATGGCTTAAGTTCCTCGTGTATTCTGTATTTACATTGACAACTGTCTCTTCTTTTTTAATTGGTTGTGTATCGCTCTCCATGTTTCATACCTCTTGATGCAGCCTTGCCTAGTACTAATTTTATCTTATTTCAATAGTTTTGTTTATCAATAGAAACTGTGATGTAGGCATGCTATTCTTATTTTGTGCTAAAGGTTTTCCTGTCAACTCCATTGTTATTTATGTACTGTTCAGTTTTTACTATTTCATTGCAAAGATGTTACTCACTGTATGTTTCTACTTTGCTCTAGATGTGTTACTTCTCTTCCAATGTTGTCTGCTAACATTTAACTTCTTTGGTGATAATACTCAGTAAATGTCTGAAGATGGCCTTGTAAGCCGAAAACCGGTTATCAATAAAAATAATATTGTAGAACAAAAGCAAATTGGTGCTTTTCATTTATTATTAAAATCTGCAAGACATTATTGTCACGCTGCTGTGTGTGATCCCAAAGACAATCGTATCTATGCCATACAGTGGTGATAGGCATAAGGCCACTCATCATCACCACCACACAGCACTATCACTACAGTTCCTTCACGACCTGCTCATTCTGCATATATACATTACGTGGCAGTCTGTGCCTATCACATGTAAGTAGTAGGGATATTCGGCTCTGAGCACAATTTTGATGTGAAATTGATATGCAAATTAATTCAATTGATAAATTAATTACCCCACCCCAACCATCCCCACCCTCACTCACGAAGATGACATCATGAGTTTTCCTCAGCCTGCACATGGGCTCCAGCCCCTCTCCCTCCCCACTTAACCTATTGATGGCAATTTCTAATTCTGGCAGGAGTTTTGAATTTATGCACGAATTTCAAAAATGGGGGAATTTATTTGTCCCAGTTAAGTGCTGACATCCCACAACCTCACCCCCCCCCCCCAAACCCCAACCGCCCGGGGATTGGTGGGAAATTCAAAATAACAGTGCCATTTTTGGGACTTTAACCATCGTACTCCTGGACAGAAAGCCCAATAGCACCCCTCAACACATGGAAACTGCCCAGGTGCATGAGAGGAAGTTTAGGTTAGTGTACTTTATTTAATTTGGTTGGGACACTGTGAAACGTCCCTTTAGAAAAATTTATGAATTACTGTGCTGATAAACCTCTACGTTATTTGATTTTCAAACAGGTGAGTAGAACTGAACGTACTCAGACATTTCTCTCTTTACTTATTCTGATCAACACTAAACTGACACACAATATTTTTAGCGCAATGCAATCTGACTTTCAATAATCCCTACAAAAGAATGGCCCTGAATAATATTAACCTATACCTTTCACGAATCACTTACCTCACAAAAATCTTCGTTACTCGAACTACTGCAATACAACGAGTGCCACTACCGCCAGTTAAATAAAAGATTCAAACTACTGAAGGCACTAACTACTGATAGGCATAGTTAGCAAATGAAAGAATTTGATAGAGAACAAACAATGTATTTACCTTAATAGTGTTCAAAAGTTATATATATATATATATATATATATATATATATATATATATATATATATATATATATATATATATCAGTTCATGACATCCAGTCTTACAAATTTAGTGTCTCTGATGGACACACGTCCAGATCATCCGCTCTCAAAACTGTGCCATCTCTCTCCCCACATCCACCACCGCTGGCGGCTCACCTCAAACTGCCCAACACTACTATAGCAAATATTACAACAATGCAAATCAGCCACAGACTGCACACAGCACAGTGATTTTCATACAGAGCGCTACGTGGCGCTACCTAAACAAGGCTACTTACAACTGATGTAAAGATCGGTCCTCATTACGTAATTAATCATAAATATCGGTCCTAATAACACAACTATATGCATAGCGCTACACAAGGAGTACCTAACATCGGTAAACAGCTCAAGAATTGTCGATGCCATACAACTGGTGTAATCCCACTGGGAAAAAATTTCAGAATACCATTCAAAAAAAGTGGAAGACGAGCTGAAACATTACGCCTCGCCTACAAGCTGAAGAGAAAAAAAGGATGGAGTGGGATGAACTATCTTTATTTATTTGATGGGAAATATACTCAACCGACGAGATGCTGGTATTGGACAGAGAGGAGTATAATAAGTATATTATCTGTAAGCATACAGTTGAGGACTGTATCTATCGCTGTTTGACGTCAGAGTTCGCTAGAGACGCCTGCTCGACCATCATCTGGAGGCTCAGGTAATCGGAGCCAATACACGTTACCACAACGGATGGAAAATGCTTCACTGTTCTAATTACACATCGAAACTATCGTGAAAAAGACTAGCACTCGTAATCAATGGATAATAATGCAGCACACGAATTGGGAAAAGATGTTGTCCCAAAAGATTGCAGTGGGGTCAGCAGTTGAATGTACATTCTCTTCGATGAACAGCCAGGAACTAGCCAAATTATAGGCACTCCTACCTTCCCCCATACCTCCACCTCCCTCCTTCCCTCCCCCCCCCCCTCCGCAGGTCTTTTCAAATTGCCAGCTGCTAGAACTTCCTTGCACTGCACCTTGCTTTGCGGCCTACCACTATCCCCCTGGCAGACGAGCACTGGTCACCTTGAGGCGACAGTCCAAGGATCGGCCCTTTGGCAGCACAAAAGGCTGTGAAACCAGCTAAGTAATAATAAATGAGGGCCACACGAAGTAAACCTTGTTTGTTTGTCTAAAATGTAGCGATACCACCGCACCCCACATGTTGCCCCCCGGCCAATGCACAGCTTCGTCAGCGCTCTCACACACACTGGACGCCGGCCGGGATGGTCGAGCGGTTCTAGGCGCTACAGTCTGGAACCGCGCGACCGCTACGGCCGCAGGTTCGAATCCTGCCTCGGGCATGGATGTGTGTGACGTCCTTAGGTTAGTTAGGTTTAAGTAGTTCTAAGTTATATGGGACTGATGACCTCAGAATTTAAGTCCCATGGTGCTCAGAGCCAGTTGAACCATTTTTGGACACACTGGATCATCCCCACACGACCCTCTCAAGTACACGCCATTCTGAATGTGAAAACACTTCACTGTAAGAATTGTGTTTAATGTCAATGCATCTCTTACAATCGAGAATGTACACTCCTGGAAATGGAAAAAAGAACACATTGACACCGGTGTGTCAGACCCACCATACTTGCTCCGGACACTGCGAGAGGGCTGTACAAGCAATGATCACACTCACGGCACAGCGGACACACCAGGAACCGCGGTGTTGGCCGTCGAATGGCGCTAGCTGCGCACCATTTGTGCACCGCCGCCGTCAGTGTCAGCCAGTTTGCCGTGGCATACGGAGCTCCATCGCAGTCTTTAACACTGGTAGCATGCCGCGACAGCGTGGACGTGAACCGTATGTGCAGTTGACGGACTTTGAGCGAGGGCGTATAGTGGGCATGCGGGAGGCCGGGTGGACGTACCGCCGAATTGCTCAACACGTGGGGCGTGAGGTCTCCACAGTACATCGATGTTGTCGCCAGTGGTCGGCGGAAGGTGCACGTGCCAGTCGACCTGGGACCGGACCGCAGCGGCGCACGGATGCACGCCAAGACCGTGGGATCCTACGCAGTGCCGTAGGGGACCGCACCGCCACTTCCCAGCAAATTAGGGACACTGTTGCTCCTGGGGTATCGGCGAGGACCATTCGCAACCGTCTCCATGAAGCTGGGCTACGGTCCCGCACACCGTTAGGCCGTCTTCCGCTCACGCCCCAACATCGTGCAGCCCGCCTCCAGTGGTGTCGCGACAGGCGTGAATGGAGGGACGAATGGAGACGTGTCGTCTTCAGCGATGAGAGTCGCTTCTGCCTTGGTGCCAATGATGGTCGTATGCGTGTTTGGCGCCGTGCAGGTGAGCGCCATAATCAGGACTGCATACGACCGAGGCACACAGGGCCAACACCCGGCATCATGGTGTGGGAAGCGATCTCCTACACTGGCCGTACACCACTGGTGATCGTCGAGGGGTCACTGAATAGTGCACGGTACATCCAAACCGTCATAGAACCCATCGTTCTACCATTCCTAGACCGACAAGGGAACTTGCTGTTCCAACAGGACAATGCACGTCCGCATGTATCCCGTGCCACCCAACGTGCTCTAGAAGGTGTAAGTCAACTATCCTGGCCAGCAAGATCTCCGGATCTGTCCCCCATTGAGCATGTTTGGGACTGGATGAAGCGTCGTCTCACGCGGTCTGCACGTCCAGCACGAACGCTGGTTCAACTGAGGCGCCAGGTGGAAATGGCATGGCAAGCCGTTCCACAGGACTACATCCAGCATCTGTACGATCGTCTCCATGGGAGAATAGCAGCCTGCATTGCTGCGAAAGGTGGATATACACTGTACTAGTGCCGACATTGTGCATGCTCTGTTGCCTGTGTCTATGTGCCTGTGGTTCTGTCAGTGTGATCATGTGATGTATCTGACCCCAGGAATGTGTCAATAAAGTTTCCCCTTCCTGGGACAATGAATTCACGGTGTTCTTAATTCAATTTCCAGGAGTGTATTTTCGCATTCGGAGGACAAAGTTGGTGATTGGAATGGCTGCAATATCCTTTCTTCCTGGAGTGCTAGTTCTGCAGGTATTTACGAGAGCTTCTTCGAAGTTTGGAAGGTAGGAGACGATGTACTGGCCGAATTACAGCTGTGAGGACAGGGCGTTTAGTCGTGCTTGGGTAGCTCAGCTGGTAGAGCACTTGCCCGCGAAAGGCAAAGGTCCCGAGTTCGAGTCTCGGCCCGGCACACAGTACTAATCTGCCAGGAAGTTTCACTCTCTCACCTACTTCGCAATAATACAAAACGTGCTGCCCTTCCCTTCTTTGAACATTCTCGATGTACTGCCTCAATCCTATCTGGTAAGGATCACACACCACGCACCAATACTCTAAAGGACAACGGGAAAGCGTAGTATAGGCAATTTCTTTCGTAGGTTTACTACATTTTCTAAGTGTTCTGGCAATAAAACTTAGACTTGCCTTCCCATAAGATTATCTATGTGTTCCTTCCAATTTAAGTTGTTCGTAGTTGTAATTCCTAGGTAATAAGTTGAATCTACCGCCTTAGATTTGACTGTTTTATCGTCTAATTGGTGTTTAACGGATTCCTTTTAGCACTCATGTGGATGACCTCACACTTTTAGTTATTTAGGGTCAACTGCCACTTTCCGCAAAATCCCGATATTTCTTCTAAATCGTTTTGCAATTTGTTTTGATCTTCTGATGACCTTATTAGTCGACAAACGACAGCATCATCTGCAAGTAACTTAAGGCGTCTGCTCAGATTGTCTCCCAAATCGTTAATATAAATAAGAAACAGGAAATGGCCTATGACACTACCTTGGTGAACACCAGAAATCACTTCTATTTTACTCGATGACTTTCCGTCAATTACTACGAACTGTGACCTCTATGACTGGAAATCACAAATCAAGTCACATAATTGAGACGATACTCCATAAACAGGCAATTTTACTACAAACCGCTTGTGTGGTACAGTATCAAAAGCCTTCCAGAAATCCAGCAAGACGGAATCCACCTAGAACAGTACAGTCGTTTTCAGTCGATAAATCTTAAGATGAGGTGACATTTATTCGTTTATGTACGTAAAATGAGGAAGGGACTAATTAATGTATCAATAATAACTTCCTAACACTTTGTACAGTTGTGCTCGAAAGTATCGGAACGACCTGAATTGCATTTCGCCTGATTCGCATGCAACCCACATAACGCAGCTGTCTAGCAGGTCCTCGAATCGCTCATTGATACAGTCGTTTCACTATTGAAAATAGTTCCAACAAGTCACCACTAGAAAACACTGCTTTGTATCGCAATAACTCAAGATGTAAAGTAATACCACGATACTACAAATATCAGGGAACACCTTATCACAGATAAGGCTGTCCTTAAGGCTTGGAAGCTCATATTTATTGCAACAGATGACATACTTGAAATGTTACCACTCTCATAACTACGTCAGATAGGTAATGCACGTAGCAAGTTCATCGTATTCATGATTTCCTCTTCAAAGTAACATACGGTGCTTCTTATTTAACCCAAAATGACATTACAAATTTACGTTATTCACTAACAGCTAGTTGAGAATATGTATTAACTTCAAATGACACGACGAACCGTCTCGTTCTGCATATGGATTCAAACCCTGGTCATGCTTACTAAGATTTCGTGACTGACGGTAACTAACAGTCATTCCAGACTAGGCATACGGAGAGTGATATACCTCGATTTTAGACAGTATCAGTTAGCATATATCAACTTTAAATTACTTAACGTAAACATTTTTAACAGACGCGAGTTCTTACCCAGCATTTATTGTCCCTGTTAACAAACTACGAGAGATGTTAAATATTGCTTCCTCACAAGTAACTTACTTGAAATGCTGTGAGGTAAAGCCTAGTGTTGGACAGGGATTCGAACCCAGAACCTAATCGGATTGTTATCGAAGCACAATCAACTGTGACATATCGGATTTTCTCGGCAGTCGCTAGATGTTTTAACTGAAATGACGAGACGAAACACTACTGTTTTCGTTCCCAGGACTCCAATGCGGCACCTATCTTCGTTATATTCTAGAGAAAACGAACGTTAAACATGGGTTTGTTACACCAGCAGCGACATGTGAGCATGTTTGAACTAGAAATAATATGACGAAGAGTTCAGTGCTGACTGGGAATCGAATCTCACACATATCGTTGTTGACTACACACAAAGAGACGTCAGCTACCGAATTTTTCTCCACCAGCAGCTCGGAATAACATCCTTGAACTTACAGGGATCTCTCAAATAGTTCTGTGTCTTACTGGGAGTCAAAAATGTCGGATATCGTTAGTGTTGACAACGAATGAAAATGCATTAAAAATCAAAATTATTATCCACCAGCAGATAGGTGTTCTCATGCTAGAGCTTGATAAGACATAATGAAAACCTTAGAGCCGGACCAGGATTCAAACCCATTCACGCGCAATATGTGGAGATATTTAGGAATCTGCAGTCTGAACAAACAACAAATTGTAGTCGAGCTGTATTGTCACGAAGGGATCAAATTCCGCGTTAAGGGCGGTCTGAGTGGCATTTCCAGTTCAGAACCAATTTTATCGACATACAGAAGCTCAAATAAAAAATGGAATAGGTGTCCTGTTACCCTACCTAGCGTTTGTTTCGTCACTAGAAATAAATAACTAGAATAAGAAAGGTTACTGGTAATAGAGTTCCCACATTTCGCCACTCCTGACTTTGTTGTGGTTCAACCTAACGTCTACTTGGTAGAGAAGGAATATCGTTTTTAATGTGAATTTCAGACCACAGTGCCATTATAACTTATTCACTTGGCGTAGCCAGAAGAGAACAAAATCTGTGTCTCTCCATTAAAAATCATTACCAGATGTTGGATTCGAACCCACACCATCATTATAGCAAACTATCATCAATCCAACAGACCACCAAATGCTTTTCTCTGAGCCTCATTTTTCTGTCATAACGCCGCTGCGGCACATTCGATCAGAATTTTGACGCACAGGCTCCCTATAGTGGTTTGCAACATGTTCAGTACATTCATTTACTTGGTTGACCGAATCGCCATGAACTAACTGCCTCGGCTACCCGGTGTATACATTCGATTCTATTTTGTAATCACCGAAATAAAATCACGTAACTGCCACCTACACAGACCTTCCAACAGTGTAGGATGAGGAAATTTAAATAGGAAATGTTTCTTTCCATTTGAGCTACTCTATTGCGCTATCAGTTTGTTGAAAACGTCATGCAGCGCAAAAGAAAATCTGTAACTGTCTGCCTCTCAGAAGTCTATATCCCGCCATATGCATTATCTCACAGCAGTGTGGAATGCGTAAGGTCTGGAGGAAAAGTTGTTGACTTCTGCAGGTGCTGTAGCTGCATGACAGCTAGTAGTGTAGTGGTAAGCGTCACGCAACGTAGATAAGACATACTGAGTTCTATCATTAAGAACAATCTCCTCACTCATGGTAAATTGGTACTGGGGGAAGTGATTGAACTAGTGGAAATGTTGGAACAAGTCTTGTCGTTCAATTACTTTACTTTCAATGGTAAAATTTATCAACAGAAAGACGGGCTGGCAATGGGGAACAGTTTAGCTGGAACGCTGGCTGACATTTTTGTAAATCACTTAGAAAACAAATTATTTGATGAAAATCCTGGTATCGCTGAAAAAATTGTATATTACAGGAGATATATTGACGACACCATTTTATTATACAAAGGAGATAAAAAAATGATATCGAAAACTCAGCATAAAAAATGAGCTCTCAACACCCGAAAATTAGATTCACCATGGAATTTGAAGAAAACAACCGTGTAGATTACTTAGATTTAACACTAATAAAGAAAGATGGGAAGCATGAATTTAGCATATTCAGAAAACCTACGTGTACAGATCTAGTTATCAACGAGCGCTCTTGTCACCCACCGCGATACAAATGGGCATATTTTACTTCGATGGTATACAGGCTACTAAGATTGCCACTAAGCCAGCAGGAAGTAGAAAAGGAGTTAAGTATTTTAAAACAAGTGGTCGTAGTGAACGGATATACGTGTAAGTAGGTGATGAATATTTATAGGAAGATAAAGAAGAGGCAAATGGAATAAATAGAAGGAAGTCAAGTAGCAGTTAAGAGGAACAACAAGAAAAAATATGTAGCTCTGACTTACAATGGAAATATTACAGACAAAATTGGAAGATGCTTTCGTAAATCCGACGTTAAAATAGGGTTCCGAACAAATAACACGTTAAAATTGAATCTCCGGCATAGAATATGTAATAGTAGGAATAAATTTCAGGATTCAGGTGTATATAAGATCAAATGTAATGATGTTGTAAACAATATATAGGGCAGACTGGTAGGAACTTTGAAACCAGATTCAGGGAGCACACCTACTCTCAAAACCAAACAGCTTTTGGGGCGCATATGGCTGCAACAAAGCACTCAGTCACGAACATTGAACACAATTTAGACATCCCGCATAGAGCTCATAAGGGACGGTTTCTTAACATTTTGGAAGAGATTGAAATATATTCCCACAAAAATAAAGATCCGGATTTAATCCTCAACGAGCAAAGCGATTCAATCATAACGCCTATTTTAGCATTTACGACGACCTACTAAGATGACAACTGTTGCGTGATGAGATCCAGGCCGAGGGATGAGAGATGGTGCGCGGTGGAGAAGCCGGAAGACGCGTGCAGCGCCTGGCGTCGTTGACGGCACCCTCCCGTGCGGCCCTCTCGCCCGCGGCGTTGGACGTCAGACGACTGAGCGGACCGCGGCACAAACGGCGGGAACCACGGAAGCAGACCGTAGAGGAAAACAAGTTCACACCAGCAACATAGATAAATAAATCGCCCTATGCTTTTTAGATCGTATAAAAATGACAATTTTACTGTTTTTTAATTCTGACAAGTACAGATTTTAACCTTGACATCTACATATTTTAATTAAGTATTTGTAATATAAAAAAAGATCTACTGAATAGAGTATGTGCAACTGGAATGTAACAAATGTACCAGACGCTACCTGTCGGTAATAGTGTTGTAATTAATATCAATGATGTGCTCTCTGCCAACCAATTTTATGTGACGTAGCATGTGAAAGTTGCTGGATTTGGACGGGTTACTCCTGTAACTGAAATATCAGGTACGTTCTGGTACATTTGATGTTGATTAGATAGGATGAAAAAGATTTGCTTCCGTGAAATAGTAAATTAGTATCATTATTTTTACAGATCTGAAGATGGTTCTGAATGAACCGAAACCGGTCATATGAATAAAAAAGAAATTTGCAATCAAGACGGATTTTAAGTAACATTATAAAATCACTGATTGCTGTTATCCCATAAGCCATTATGTCTGTTTTTGCAAAGTTCTATTACATTCACTGCTACATTTTTAAAAAATGCAATTCTGCTGTCTGCTGAAGTTATCAGTTTAACTGAACTTTGAACATAGTTCCCTTCACTTCTCAACCCAAAATAGCCGCATGTGGAAAAAGGGCTAACTTCAGCGACATTTTGTTCTTTCAGGTTTAAAAGACAGCCAGGCAGCAGATGCATCACGAAGCTTTTGTATTATGTATGGGGAGAGTGCATCGTGCCAAAGTAGTCAGAAAAGCATTTTCTACATTAGCTGTCATCTGGTAGTGGCATTTTATTCTTCTTAAAACCTTGTTTGACAGCTTTAACTCAGAACAAGTTTTCTACACACATGCAATCAATAAACTGCATGTGCATTATCAGACTTTTATAGATAACATCAGGTAATTCGCATATATCGTTGATGATTAATGTCTCTCTCTTGTTTAGGATTGTTTTAACAACACTAAAGTAAACCTTACGAATATTGCGCACTGTATTATAAAAAATGAAATAAAACTAGCCACAATAACCTTACAGCAGAAGTATGTTTTAATAAAATTGAGAATCTGTACACAAGCGAGCCTATATCGGCACGAATTAGAAAAATACTACTCACTTAGATTTCGATTGGGTCTGTGTTTAATTGGTATGCTGTGTCATACTCAACAGGTATGCAAATATGGCATTTAATAAATAATTTATGTATTTCTAGAAACCCAAAATTTGCTTGTCAGCAGCAGAAAGAGTCGTTACCTGTTCTGCAGCACTGTAAGTTTTTCGCCATTGCACTATGAGCTGAATGTATTTACTTGCGATTTCCTTATCTATGTTTCATCTGACTCCTTAGAGCTCTTCCATAGAAGGGAGAAAAACGTTATAGTCAGTGAGACTGGAAGCGTGAACTATAAAAGACGCTTTTTCACAGATTCACACGTCCCCATACAGCTAGTGAAGAAATTAGTATTGTGTCGTCCTCTTACCAGGTCGATAGTGGCTAGAACTCGTGAACCGCTATTTAAAGGACGAGTTTAGTTGCGATTTCCACATGCCACGACTTTACTGAGCTGAAAACAGTAAATTTACAATCTGTTGTTACACCGCAAGCGATAATAACTCAGATTGTTCAATGGAAATGACATGAAAAATCAAGTGAACTTTGAGGCTTCATTCCGTGCACACCAGGAAGTAACTCGTCGATCACAGAGTTGCCAAACATACCTTGCCTTGTTGCCAAATCTCAGTTACAGTACCAACAGGAAGAAGACGAACCGATGTGATCCTACAGCGGGTTGGGAAGTGACCATAGCTGGCGTCTCAAAGACGCGGCTGCTACAGCCTGGAATACGTAATGCGTCTGATTCGCATTTCTGTAACTAGTTTTAAGGACTGGAGCGTACTTACTAGTAACACTCAGAACTGACTGCAAACTAAGCATCATAAATCAGTAACTGTCATAGTTGGTTTTATAATTCTTTCGTAACTGTACTCAAAACTAAAGAACTCATTTACGGACGTTTTCGTGACTCGCCGATAGACGAGCACACCTAACAAATAAAAATAAAAAAGAATGTGTGTGTGTGTGTGTGTGTGAGTGTGTGTGTGTGTGTGTATGTTTGTGTGTGAAAGAGAGAGAGAGAGAGAGAGAGAGAGAGAGAGAGAGAGAGAGAGAAGAGAGAGAGAGAGAGACAGAGATAAAAATAAAAAATAAAGAGAGAGAGTGTACACAATTGTAGTGAAGAAATTGAATACCGGTATGTAAAGAAATCTTTCATTAAAATGACACGTTCAACATTATTACGAAATGTCGTATTCATGATCTATGGAATAAGTATTAATATAATCTAATCATATCATATTGCTGACTACCCGTGAAGAGTCATGAAATACCGAAATTTTCGCCAATATCAGTAACGAAATCTAAACTTGAAAATAAAAGACGACCGTATCTGTCATAAATCGGGACTCCTATCAGGACCCTTTTATCCCTGTTAACTAACCACGAAAGATGTCTGATATACCTCCATTCAGAAGTAGCAAAGTGTGTATTCATTTAAAGATGAAGCGCATGATGTTAAGTTCTGTGATGGAGGTACGAACCCAACACGAAATCGGATTGTTAACTAAGTAAAATCAAATGTTTTGAATCGGTTATTCTTACCAGCTGCTAGGTGTTTGTATCTAAAGTAAGGATACAAATGTTTGTGCCTGAGCGACAATCGAACCGCACTCCTATTGTTCATCTTTATCGTCCACGAATATAGCGTAAGTTTCTATTGCTTAGTCACCAATAGTAAGATGTGTGCACGTTTGACCAGTAATTGTCGGCAACACATGAACAGACATTAAAAATGCACGCTAATTTCCACTAGCAGGCCAATGTGCACGTGATTTCTAGTTCAAACATGCTCACATGTCGCCGCTGGTGTAACAAACCCACGTTTAACGTTAGTTTTCTCTAGAATATAACAAAGATAGGTGCCGCGTTTGAGCCCTGGGAACGAAAAAAGTAATGTTTCGTCTCGTCATTTCAGTTTAAACATCTAGCGACTGCCGAGAAAATCCGATATTTTACATTTGATTGTGCTTCGATAACAATCCGATTAGGTTCTGGGTTCGAATCCCTATCCAACACTAAGCTTTACCTCACGGCATTTCAAGTAAGTTACTTGTAAGGAAGCAATATTTAACATCTCTCGTAATTTGTTAACAGGGACAATAGATGCTGGGTAGGAATTCGCGTCCGTTAAAAATATTTACGTTATGTAATTTAAAGTTGATATTTGCTAACTGATACTGTCTAAAATCGAGGTATATCACTCTCTGTATGCCTAATCAGGAACGACTGTTTCCGTCAGTCACGAAATCTTAGTCTGCATGACCTGGATTTGAATCCATATGCAGAACGAGACGTTTCCTCGTGCCATTTGAAGTTAATATATATTCTCAACTAGCTGTTAGTAAATAACGTAAATTTTTAATGTCGTTTTGGGTTAAATAACAAGCACGGTATGTTACTTTGAAGAAGAAATCATGAATACGTCGATTTTACTACGTGCATTACCTATCTGACGTAATAATGAGAGTGGTAACATTTCAGGTATCTCATTTATAGCAATAAATGTGAGCTTAAAAGCTGTAAGGACAGTCTTATGTGTGATAAGTTGTTCTCTGATGTTTATAGTATCGTGGTATTGCTTTACATCTTGAGTTATTCGGATACAGAGCAGTGTTTTCTAGTGGTCACTTGTTGGAACCATTTTCAATATTCAAACGACTGTACTAAGGAGCGATTAGAGGACCTGCTAGACAGCTGCGTTATGTGGGTTGCATGCGAATCAGGCGAAATGCAATTCAGGTCGTTCGGATACTTTTGAGCATGAGTGTACATTTGGAAATAAACTTATGTGTCTGCTAAAAACGCATTTTTATAAAATCAGTTTTTCTCGAAACTAGCTCCATATGAACTGTTGTCCCTCTGAGCTATTCAGTTATTTGACAATCAACAACTACCTATTTTAACTTTCCTACTTTATAAATCGTGACTGCTTAACGGTTTCTTACAGTTTCGTCACAGATGGAGAGTAGCTCCGTTCCAATATATCAGAAATCGTCTTTAACTTGACATTGTCATTTTTTCCATTTTCTGTCGTTCGTTAGCGACTGCAAAAATTAAGGAGTTATGTTCCGTCTATCCAACTAAACGAATGTAAACTTTTTGCCAAAAGCGTTTTGCGTTTCGCTTCTTTTATTTATGAATCATCGTCAGTGGCCTGTAATATATATATATATATATATATATATATATATATATATATATATATATATATATATATATATAAAATGAAGGGGTTAGAAATATGTTACTATGATACGTTTTGTCAAGATCTTCTCTTGCTTTTCAGATTATAAGCGACTTTTGTAGCACAAGTTTTTGATGTTATATTATTGTTTAGTGTTACTTCCAATGTTGCTAGTCCATGTATGTCGTCCTGAAGATGTGTTCACACACATCGTACAAAAAAAAACGCAAGTAAACACACAGCTATAGTAGACAACACTACACGCTGTAAATACACTCATCTTGATGATGAAAAATGTGTGGTGTAATGAATAAGGGCGAAAAAGAAAAAGAAAAGCCAAAATCGCCCTGCTGGAGCATGGTGACCGAATGAACACATTTCCAGGACAACAAACATGGACTACCAACAATGGAAATCGTAACACCAAACGATAATTTAACATCACAAAACATGTGATACAAAAGTTGTTTCTAATCTGAAAAACAAGAGAAGAATATGAGAAAACGTAAGACAGTAACATATATGTAACCACTGCAAAGTGCATTTACAAGTATTACAGGCCACTGAAGATGTTTCATAATAGAAGAAGCGAAGCGTATATGACAAAGAACAAACTTTACTTCATTTACTTGCACAGACAGAACACGCCTCCATGAATTTATCTTTATAGTTAACTTTCATTTCTGAAATGGATAACTTCAGATTTGCAGTTATCAACTTCAAAATATTTGCAAATAAATATTTATTCAGAAAGGACCAATGCTGCAGAACGCAGACCCAGGCAGGAGCGACTGCGCGCTAGACATTTTGGCAGTCTAGCAGGTGAACAACCTCCCGCCGACAGAACCCGCCGATCTCGTGTAACGGCACTTGCCGCTTCCATTCACATAATCACCTTAGCAGAGCGAACACGAGCTTTCCATCTGCGCCTCCCACATCGCTGAGTATCGAGTGGCTTCGCCCCAGTTCGAAACAAACTTCTCCATTGCAGCAGACACTGGCTTCTGCAGGAAAAGACGATGACCTGATAATTAGTTATCCTCCTGCAGAATAAACAACATGGACTTTTCTTCCTTTCCTCACTACCCACAATTATTTTTTATTTCATAATTTGGTACATTAATCCTGCTGGGTACTCACAGAAATTAGTGTAAGAGGTGTAAGATGAGATATGGAACACACTTGTTTTCCGAAAGCATGTTGGTTTTACTTAGGATCCTAATACAGCGTGTTATTCCTCACTCATTTGGCTACAAAATCTTCTTTTCCAGATTAATCTCCGCGCAATGCGACGGCGTTACGTCACCTTACTGGGAGCGCCTGTGTGCCTGCATGGTGCCACTCTATTGGTCAACGTTGGAGCCAATGTCTTGCTGCGTAAGTAACCTTCGCATCACCCACGTACTGCTTCCAGTCGAGTGCATCCTCCATTGGGCCAAACATATGGAAGTCTGTAGGTTCGAGATCCAGGCTCACACCTTTCAGTACCCCAACTGGTTGACGATTGCGCTAGCAACAGAGTTGTCCAGTTGTGTTGCGAGGTGTTTGACCCTGATCCGTCGATCACTCGAATGAATGTGTCCGCGCGTTCCAGCATAGGAGGAGACTGAGCTGCGGGTGGCCAGCCGGCAAGGGGAGAGCGGATAGGTTCGCACGACATTCTTGCGATGATCTCGCTTCGCCCAACGACTCACCGTGCTTCTGTTCACTGGTAGGTCTCCATAGAGATTCTGCAAGCGCTTATGAGTATCAGCAGTGCTCTGGGTTACCGCTAAAAGAAGTTCGATTGACAGCTCACTGCCTGGAACGCACCTCTGCTTCAGACGGCATTTTGAAGGTTGTGTGTAATGCCGCCACGTATTGGAGCTTCTTGATACTGTAGGGGCTGAAGTGGGAACATTCCACGATGTCCCACAACATATTTCAGTTTTTTCAACTGAAACTAACCGAGAAAAAAATTGATGCATTAGCTATTGAACACCCTTCATATTCATGATGTCATGGTGCAAGCTGTTGTTAAACTGCACCTTCACTTTTGCTTACAATTTCTTATTTATTTTCTAAAGTCGCGAAATAATATTTGCAGCGAACTTCAAGCAACCACGATTGCTGTAGTGTTTTTATTGTCGTCGTCAGTCTAAATACTGGTTTGATGCAGCTCTCCATGCTACTCTATCCTTTACAAGCCTCTCCGAGTAACAACTGCAACTTACATCCTTCGAATCTGCTCAGTGTATTTATGTCTTTCTATCCATCTACGATTTTTACCCTACATACTTCCCTCTAATACTAAATTTGTTTATCCCTTGATGCCTCAGAGGTTTCCCATGAACCGTTCCCTTCTTCTAGTCACGAATTTCTCTTCTCCCTAATTCTATTCAGTACCTCCTCATTAGGTTCGTGATCCACCCACCTAATCTGCAGCATACTTCTGTAGCAACACATTTCAAAATCTTCTATTTTATTCTTGTCTAAACTGTTTATCGTCCATGTTTCACTTCCATACATGGCTACACTCCATACAAATACTTTCAGAAAAGATTTCCTGACTCTTAAATCCATACTCGATATATTGCTATAGCACAGCATTTATTTCGATTACCGGTTTCAGCAAACTATACTGCCGTCTTCGACGCTAATGCAATACACTATAACGATTCTTGAGCCATGTGCTCATTATACCTTGTCACATAGTAAACAGAAATTTCAGGAACATGATAACCGTAGTACACTATGCGATAAAAAAGTATCCGTCCACCGCCAAAAACATACGTTTTCGATGTTAGATGCATTGTGCTGCCACCTACTGCCAGGTACTCCACATCAGCGACCTCAGTAGTCATTAGACATCGTGAGAGAGCAGAATGTGGAGCTCCGCGCAACTCACGGACTTTGAACTTAGTCATGTTATTGGGTGCCACTTGTGTCGTATGTCTGTACACAAGACTTCCACACTCCTATACATCGCTAGGTCCACTGTTTCCGATGTGATAGTGACGTGGAAACGTGAAGGGACACGTACAGCATAAAAAGACTGACAGAGACCGACGACAGTTGAAGAGAGTCGTAATATGTAATCGGGAGACATCTATCCGGACCATCACACAGGAATTCCAATCTTCGTCAGGATCTACTGCAAGTACTATGACAGCTAGGATGAGGTGATAAAACTTGGATTTCATGATCGAGCGGCTGCTCATAATCCATACATCACGCCGGTAAATGCCAAACGACGCCTCGCTTGGTGTAAGGAGCGCAAACATTGGACGATTGAACAGTGGAATAACCTTGTGTGGAGTGACGAATCACGGTACACAATGTGAAACTTCCCCTTAGAAAAATTAATGAATTACTGTGATGATAAACCTCTTACATTATTTGATTTTCAAACAGCAGAGCAGAACCGAACATACTCAGACATTTCGCTCTTTACCTATTCTGATCAACACTAACCTGACACACAATATTTTTAGCGCAACGCAATCTGACTTTCAATAATCCCTACAAAAGGATGACCCTGAATAACATTAACCTGTACCTTTAACAAATCACTTACCTCACAAAAAATCTTCGTTACTCGAACTACTGCAATACAGCGAGCGCTACTACTGCCAGCTAAATAAAAGATTCAAACAACTGAAGGCACTAACTACTGACTGGCATAGTTAGCAAATGAAAGATTTTGATAGAGAACAAACAATGTATTTACCTTAATAGTGTTCAAAAGTCATAATGTATATAGCAATCCATGGCATCCAGTCTTACAAATTTACTGTCTCTCATGAACACACGTCCAGATCACCCGCTCTCAAAACTCCGCCATTTCTCTCCCCACATCCAACACTGCTGGCGGCTCACCTCCAACTGCGCAACGCTACGCGCTGTTAACATCCAGCTGCCCAACTCTACAATAGCAAACAACAATGCAAACCAGCCACAGACTGCACACAGCACAGCCAGTGATTTTCATACAGAGCGCTACGTGGCGTTAGCAATAAAAAAACCTAAACAGCCTACTTACAGATGTAGCGATCCGATGGCAAGGTGTGGATATGGTGAATGCCCGGTGAACGTCATCTGCCAGAGTGTGTGGTGCCGACAGTAAAATTGGGAGGCGGTGATGTTATGGTGTGGTCGTGTTTTTCATAGAGGGGACTTGCACCCTTGTTGTTTAGCGTGGCACTGTCACAGCACAGGGCTACATTGATGTTTTAAGCACCTTTTTGCTTCCCGCTGTTGATGAGCAATTCGGGGATGGTGACTGCACCTTCCAACACGATCAAGCACCTGTTGATAATGCAAGGCCTGTGACGAAGTGGTTATACGACAGTAACATCCCTTAACGGACTGGCCTGCACAGAGTCCGTACCTGAATCCTAGAGAACACATTTGGGATGTTTCGGCACGCAGACTTCGTGCCAGGCCGTACCGACCGACATGTCAAGAATGGGCTGCCATTCTCCAAGAAACCTTCCAGCACCTGATTGAACGTATGCCTGTGAGAGTGGAAGCTGTCATCAAGGCTAAGGTTGGCCAACACTATATTGAATTCCAGCATTACCGACGGAGGGCAACACAAACTTATACACTCCTGGAAATGGAAAAAAGAACACATTTACACCGGTGTGTCAGACCCACCATACTTGCTCCGGACACTGCGAGAGGGCTGTACAAGCAATGATCACACGCACGGCACAGCGGACACACCAGGAACCGCGGTGTTGGCCGTCGAATGGCGCTAGCTGCGCAGCATTTGTGCACCGCCGCCGTCAGTGTCAGCCAGTGTGCCGTGGCATACGGAGCTCCATCGCAGTCTTTAACACTGGTAGCATGCCGCGACAGCGTGGACGTGAACCGCATGTGCAGTTGACGGACTTTGAGCGAGGGCGTATAGTGGGCATGCGGGAGGCCGGGTGGACGTACCACCGAATTGCTCAACACGTGGGGCGTGAGGTCTCCACAGTACATCGATGTTGTCGCCAGTGGTCGGCGGTCGACCTGGGACCGGACCGCAGCGACGCACGGATGCACGCCAAGACCGTAGGTAGGATCCTACGCAGTGCCGTAGGGGACCGCACCGCCACTTCCCAGCAAATTAGGGACACTGTTGCTCCTGGGGTATCGGCGAGAACCATTCGCAACCGTCTCCATGAAGCTGAGCTACGGTCCCGCACACCGTTAGGCCGTCTTCCGCTCACGCCCCAACATCGTGCAGCCCGCCTCCAGTGGTGTCGCGACAGGCGTGAATGGAGGGACGAATGGAGACGTGTCGTCTTCAGCGATGAGAGTCGCTTCTGCCTTGGTGCCAATGATGGTCGTATGCGTGTTTGGCGCCGTGCAGGTGAGCGCCACAATCAGGACTGCATACGACCGAGGCACACAGGGCCAACACCCGGCATCATGGTGTGGGGAGCGATCTCCTACACTGGCCGTACACCACTGGTGATCGTCGAGGGGACACTGAATAGTGCACGGTACATCCAAACCGTCATCGAACCCATCGTTCTACCATTCCTAGAATGCAAGGGAACTTGCTGTTCCAACAGGACAATGCACGTCCGCTTGTATCCCGTGCCACCCAACGTGCTCTAGAAGGTGTAAGTCAACTACCCTGGCCAGCAAGATCTCCGGATCTGTCCCCCATTGAGCATGTTTGGGACTGGATGAAGCGTCGTCTCACGCGGTCTGCACGTCCAGCACGAACGCTGGTCCAACTGAGGCACCAGGTGGAAATGGCATGGCAAGCCGTTCCACAGGACTACATCCAGCATCTCTACGATCGTCTCCATGGGAGAATAGCAGCCTGCATTGCTGCGAAAGGTGGATATACACTGTACTAGTGCCGACATTGTGCATGCTCTGTTGCCTGTGTCTATGTGCCTGTGGTTCTGTCAGTGTGATCATGTGATGTATCTGACCCCAGGAATGTGTCAATAAAGTTTCCCCTTCCTGGGACAATGAATTCACGATGTTCTTATTTCAATTTCCAGGAGTGTATATATTAATACAAACCATAAAAAAATGCACGGAAGTATGTTTTTTAACACAAACCTACGTTTTTTTAAATGGAACCACATTAGTTTTGTTATCACATCTGAACACATAAATAAATACGTAATCAGTGCCGTTTGTTACATTGTAAAATGTTAATTACATCCGGAGATATTGTAACCTAAAGTTGACGCTTGAGTACCACTCCTCCTCTGTTAGCCGTGTGTATCAGAGAGCACCGAATTACGTAGGGATCCTAGGGGAACGGTGATGGACCTTAGGTACAGAAGAGACTGGAACAGCACATTACGTCCACATGCTAACACCTTTTGATTGGTCTTTTTCAATGACGCACATGTACATTACCATGGGGGTGCGGTAAACGTACACACGTGGTTTCCGTTTTCAATTACGAAGTGGAATAGAGTGTGTCCCACTAGAAACGCGTCGACGTATGTGGTATCAGCATGATTGTGCAACTGCACATTCCCCAATTAACACTAGGCTGACCCTTGACAGGATGTTCGACGGGCGTTTCATAGGACGTGGAGGACGCATAAATTGGCCAGCCCGTTCTCCTGATCTTACACCTCTGGACTTCTTTCTGTGGAGTACGTTAAAAGAGAATGTGTACCGTGATGTGCCTACAACCCCAGAGGATATGAAACAACGTATTGTGGCAGCCTGCGGCGACATTACGCCAGATGTACTGCGGCGTGTACGACATTCTTTACGCCAGAGATTGCAACTGTGTGCAGCAAATGATGGCCACCACATTGAACATCTATTGACCTGACATGTCGGGACACACTCTATTCCACACCGTAATTGAAAACGGAAACCACGTGTGTACGTGTACCTCACCCCTCATGGTAATGTACAGGTGCGTCAGTGAAAAAGACCAATAAAAAGATGTTAGCATGTGGACGTAATGTGCTGTTCCAGTCTCTTCTGTACCTATGGTCCATAACTGTTCCCTTTGGATCCCTACGTAATTCGGTGCTCTCTGATACACACGGCGAACAGCGGAGGAGTGGTACTGAAGCGTCAACTGTAGGTTACAATATCTCCGGATGTAATTAACATTTTACAATGCAACAAACGGCCCTGATTACGTATTTGCTTATATGTTCAGATGTGCTAACAAAACTAACGGGGTTCCATTTAAGAAAACGTAGGTTTGTGTTAAAAAACATACTTCCGTGCATTTTTTTATGGTTTGTATTAACCAATTACACTAGCCCCTCTCCCCACGTTCGGTCTGTGGAATCGATTCGTCAGTATTTGTTGTGGTTTACGAAATATATCCAGCGGTAATGTTAGGTTACTCACCCTATATATATATATATATATATATATATATATATATATATATATATATATATATATATAAACCCATCCAAAAATGAGAAATGTAATCAACCATGCATGAGCAGCGCCTATTAGACAGAGGGGGTCAGACAGCCGATCAGTTCCAGCCCTTCCACCAGGAAGGAGGTTCACGGCTCGTGTTGTCTGTAGTTGTCTGTAGTTCAGCCATGCCAAGACGGCCAGTACCGCGCTTCGCGTCCGCGTTGTTACTTTGTGCAAGGAAGGGCTCTCAACAAGGGAAGTGTCCCGGCGTCTCGAAGTGAACCAAAGCGATGTTGTTCTGACATGGAGGAGGTACAAAAAGACAGGAACTGTCGGTGACATGCCTCGCTCAGGCCACCCAAGGGCTACTACTGCAGTGGATGACCACTACCTACGGATTATGGCTTGGAGGAACGCTGACAGTAACGCCACCATGTTAAATAATGCCTTTGTGCAGCCACAGCAAATCGTGTTACGACTCAAACTGTGCGTAACGGGCTGCATGGTGTGTTTACCCATCATTTGGCGAAGAGTCATGCAAGTGGACGATGAATGTTAGAATCACAGGAGAAAAAATTGGAATGATCCTCATTTACGTATAATGTAGGAGAATTGTTGAGTCCGTTGTCGCTTTGTACTCCGAGCGTTTTCGAGAGAAAGCTCGCTCTCATTAGTTATTTTACAAGGTTGTAAACGGCTTTTTGTCTGATGGCAGCGTAGAGACTGCCAAAAGAAAACGAAGCAAACGTGTTATAGGAGAAGCTATTGAAATGGTTGTACTAGCTGCAGTGCTCCACAACCCACGGATAAGCACCCGACAGTTGCACTACGATTACGACATATCCTTAGGTAGTATTGTCACAATACTGCATCTTCATAAGTATCCCCCATACCACTTGCTACTGCATCAAGTAATTCATGGCGCCGATTTACATAACCGCGTAGTGTTACATGAATATCTATGTCAGCCGAAATGTAAAAATAGATGTATAAAAACACGCGTTTTCGAATGCAAAATTGTGTCAAAATTTCGAAGCAATCGGCAAAAAACTTTTGGAGATATAAGATTTTGAACCAGTGAACATTTACATTTTTATACAGATTTCCCCTATAATTATTAAATATACATTGTACGTGGCATTCGAATTTAATGTTTTGTCAAAATTTCAGAGTAATCGGTGAACAAGTTTCGGAGATTAAAATATATATGGCACTGCAGTATGTATATAAAAACACTGTCGCATTCGAATGCGACTTTGTGTCAAGCAATGTCGAATTTGAAACCTATCGGTGAAGATCTTTCGGGGATAAACGATATTGAACAAACGAACATTTACCGTTTGATTTATATAGGCTGTTATCATTATTTCCAACATCTGTAACTATATCCATACATTGCTAAACTCTGTAAAGTGCATGGCATGGGGTACTCCAATTCTACCCGTTATTAGGGGTTTTTCCTGTTCCATTCACACATGAAGTGCGGGAAAAGTTGTTTAAACATCTCTGTGCAAGCAGTGATTAGTGTAATCTAGTCCCTGTGATCTCTAAGTGAGCGACACATACGGGGTTGTCGTATATTCCTAGACTCACCATTTAAGATTAATTCTCAAAAGTTTCTTCACCAGGGAAGATGAATGGAATATTCCAGATTTTGAAACACGAACAGCTGCTAGCATGAGTTTCTTATAAGTAGATACCTTAGGGGTTGCGAAGCAACTCAAATCGCTTGATACGGGCAAGTCTTCAGGTCCAGATTGTATACCGATTAGGTTCCTTTCAGATTACGCGGATACAGTAGCTCCCTACTTAGCATTCATCATTGAGTCGGTTTGCAGTAGGGTTTTGGAGCATATACTGTATTCAAACATTATGAATCACCTCGAAGGGAACGATCTATTGATACGTAATCAGCATGGTTTCAGAAAACATCGTTCTTGTGCAACGCAGCTAGCTCTTTATTCGCACGAAGTAATGGCCGCTATCGACAGGGAATCTCAAGTTGATTCCGTATTTATAGATTTCCGGAAAGCTTTTGACACCGTTCCTCAAAAGCGACTTCTAATCTAGCTGCGGGCCTATGGGGTATCGTCTTAGTTGTGCGACTGGATTCGTGATTTCCTGTCAGGAAGGTCGCAGTTCGTAGTAATAGACGGCAAATCATCGAGTAAAATTGAAGTGATATCAGGTGTTCCCCAGGGAAACGTTCTGGGACCTCTGCTGTTCCTGATCTATATAAATGACCTGGGTGACAATCTGAGCAGTTCTCTTAGGTTGTTCGCAGATGATGCTGTAATTTACCGTCTAGTAAGGTCATCCGAAGACCAGTATCAGTTGGAAAGCGATTTAGAAAAGATTGCTGTATGGTGTGGCAGGTGGCAGTTGACGCAAAATAACGAAAAGTGTGAGGTGATCCACATGAGTTCCAAAAGAAATCCGTTGGAATTCGATTACTCGATAAATAGTACAATTCTCAAGGCTGTCAATTCAACTAAGTACCTGGGTGTTAAAATTACGAACAACTTCAGTTCGAAAGCCCACATAGATAATATTGTGGGGAAGGCGAGCCAAAGGTTGCGTTTCATTGGCAGGACACGTAGAAGATGCAACAAGTCCACTAAAGAGACAGCTTACACTACACTCGTTCGACCTCTGTTAGAATATTGCTGCGCGGTGTGGGATCCTTACCAGGTGGGATTGACGGAGGACATCGAAAGGGTGCAAAAAAAGGCAGCTTGTTTTGTATTATCAAGTAGTATGGGAGAGAGTGTGGCAGATATGATACGCGAATTGGGATGGAAGTCATTACCGCAAAGATGTTTTTCGTCGCGGCGAGATCTATTTACGAAATTTCAGTCACCAACTTTCTCTTCCGAATGCGAAAATATTTTGTTGAGCCCAACCTACATAGGTAGGAATGATCATCAAAATAAAATAAGAGAAATCAGAGCTCGAACAGAAAGTTTTAGGTGTTCGTTTTTCCCGCGCTGTGTTCGGGAGTGGAATGGTAGAGAGATAGTATGATTGTGGTTCGACGAACCCTCTGCCAAGCACTTAAATGTGAATTGCAGAGTAGTCATGTAGATGTAGATGTAGATGTACCTTCAGCCGTCTTCCAGTTGGGTTATTCCAGCATCTCCGTGACAAACTGTAATGGGTTAAGCAAACCTTTGCCCATTCTTGCCGATCTTCCATGTATAACTTGAATTCCTCTGTTACTCCCACTTAGTACGGACCCAACACACGAAGATTCCAGGATGGATCACGCGAGTGTTATGCAAGTAATCTCCTTCTACTAATCTACCATCTGCTGTACCTTCACCGTAGTCTATGAAATCCCTATACCATATTTCATGTCCCTACATAATATTACACCCTCGTATTTGTGTTAGTTACTCCAGTTGTTACTCATTTATGTCGTAGTTGAAGAACAAGACGTTTTCTCCGTTTGATAGGTCGCACAATTTTGCGTTTTTGAACATTTGAAACAAATTGTCAATCTTTGCGCTACTTTGTAATCTTTTCATGACCCGACAATATTTGGGCAGCATTTTTTCAGACTGTGCTTCGTTACAGGTACCTGTCATGTCCTAAAAGTGTATGTTTCCTACTGATATTATCTTCAAGCTCGTTGATATATCACATGATCCGGAATGGTCCCAACCCGTTTTCCAGCAACACATCTTAGGTACCTGTGGCAATTTCAAAGCGGGGGTGACAAAAAGTTCTCGACTTTGGGTGGGTGGAAAGGGGGTGTGGTCGGGGAGAGGTGGATAGTAATAAACTGTGATTTCCTCCCTCATAATAGAATTTAGGATTAGCGCCTTTACGTGGCCGCTTTAACACCAGATACTTCCCACTACTACGTCACGGGAACCTCGTCGCTCAACAACGCTATGCAGAAGACATCTACATCCACATTTACACGACTGCTTTACAGTTTATGTGCCTCGCAGAAGTTTCGTCGAACCGCTTTCATTCTGAAACTTACTGGCAGATTAAATCTGTGTGCACCAACCGAGACTCGAACTCGGGACCTTTGCCTTTCGTGGGCAAGTGCTCTACCATCTGAGCTACCGAAGCACGACTCACGCCCGGCCCCCACAGATTTACTTCTGCCAGTATCTCGTCTCCTACCTTCCAAGCTTTACAGAAGCTCTCCTGCGAACCTTGCAGAACTAGCACTCCTGAAAGAAAGGATATTGCGGAGAGTTCGAGTCTCGGTTGGTGCACACAGATTTAATCTGCCAGGAATTTTCATATCAGCGCACACTCCGCTGCGGAGTGAAAATCTCATTCTGGCACTTTCATTCTATTTATCTACCGCTCTACTCTCGAACAACGCGCGAGAAAAACGAACACTTAAATTTTTCCGAACGAGCTCTGATTCTCAAAGAAGTCTTATGGAATATTCCGTCGGTTCGTGGAGAAACATAAACATATTAATAATTTGAGTACAAGGTAATAGTGTTCCACAATAATATTTATTAGTTCATTCTGATGATGGGTTGAGAAGCCGAGAGTCGGTTCATTCCGAACTAATAAATATTATTGTGGAACATCAATACGTTGTATTGAAGTTATTAATTCTCTTATTTTATTACAGTGATCGTTTATCCCTATGAAGGTCGGCGTCAACAAAATATGTTCGTATTTGGAGGAAAATGTTTGAAACTGAGATATCGTGAAAAGGTCTCCCAGCAACGAGAAACGCCTTTGTTATAATGATTGCCATCCCAACTCGAGTATAATATCCGTGGCTTTCTATCCCCAGTTTCGCGATAATACAAAATGAGCTGCTCGTATTTGAACTTTTTCGATGTCCTCTGTCAATCCCATCTGGTAAGGATCCCACACTGCTCAGCACTACTCTAGGAGAAAACGAACAAGCTTAGTTTAGGCTGTTCTCTTCGTAGACCTATTGTATCTTGTAAGTGTTCTAATTTAACACAGTCTTTGATTTACCTTTCCCACAACATTTTTCTATACGATCAATCCGGTTTAGGTTGTTCATAATTGTAATTCCTAACCATTTAGTTAAATTGACAGCCTTTAAATTTATTTGGTTTACCGTCGTAATTGAAATTTAACCATTTTGGTGATGTAGGATCAATTGTCGCTTTTCGCATCATACAGACATCTTGTCTAAATCCCTCTGCATTGGTTTTGATCATCTGATGACTTTACTAGATTGCATGTGACAGCATTATTTTCCAACGATGTAAGATGGCTACTGAGATTGTCTCCTAAATCTTTTATGTAGATTAGAAACAGCAGAGGAACTGTAACAATTCCTCGGGGAACTCCAGATATCAGTTTTGTTTTACGCTATGACTTTCCGTCCTTGAACTGAGACCATTCTGACAGGAAATCACGAACCCGGAAGCTGCTTTGCTACACCGAGGATACCTATTTCTAAGTTACACATGTTGGGAGCTATTCTAGATTCGAATTCTGGAATATCTACGTCGTCTTCTCGAGTGAGGGAATTTCGGAAAACTGTACTTAGTAACAACGCTTTACATGCACTATCGTAGGCAACATTAAAATAACTATAGCACAGCGAAGGAATTGATTGTGTCTTGCCCATGTCGTACTTCACATACCTCACATACGACATATGGCCAGATGAATTTACCGCCGGACTTCCCGAGAGAGTTCCGTCGTGGAAACCGTTAAAATCGTTGTCGCATTGAAGTTCGAGCTAAATTTCGAGCTTCTGGAAAACCTCCCCGATCTTGGCGATTTCGCCTTCTTTTAAATTTGGCGTGCTTCTTTCGTTGCTTCAGCAACAGCGATCTGTCATGTTTCGTGCGCCGTTTGGAGCCAGTTCCCTCTCTCATTAGTTGGTTTGGTCTAAGTCTCTCCCTTGCAATCAATTCAATTTCTCTCATTTTAAGCCAGACCGGTAGGTTGCGTGAGTGTGAGGGTTCTGAGAAACGTAATGAGATTAATTGTTCTATCTACCAAAGTTTTAATTTATTTTTTTCAAACAATTATGTTTTTCTTCAAAGTATTTCCCTTCACAAGCGGAGTCTTTGTTCCCAGTCTTGGCAGCACCTCTGCAATAAATAGGGCCTTTAACATGTCGGTCACACTCTTTTGAATGATCTCCATTTTTTTATCTCCATTTTTCAATTTAAGGAAAAGGAAAAAGAATCCAAGTCAAGCGAACAGGCGGACAGTGAAACAACACGAATGCCTTTTAAGGTACAAAATTCCGTGATGGAAGTGGCGTTGTGACATGGGGCGTTATCCTCATGCAGAATCCAATTGTCTGCAATGTCTGGTCTCACTCGATTCACCGTTTTCCTGTGTGTTTCTAGGACATCTTCGTAAAACACTCTGTTGACAGTCAGTCCTGGAGGAGAAAATCTTTATATCGTGATAAGAGCACGGTTTTGTCTGTTTTTGAAGTTGAATGTCACCCCCAGCGACGTACACCTTCGAGGTGTATTGGGCCTTCCACAAATGATTTTTGCCAGCGAAATATTTTGCCTCTTCCCCACAACCCTGTTTCAACTTTTCATTTCACCAAGTTTAGCCAAAAATTTTATGTTATTAATTTGCTCCACATTTCGTAACCCGCGACACAAACGCAATCTCACTGATGGTGCTTCCAAAAATCACGTGATGGCTCTACGGAGCTGAAACTAGGACTGAGCACCTAGAAGGGATGGACACACCGGTGTACTCAAGTAGAACCACACAGCGTTGCCAGATCGCTCGCACTGTTGCTATTCACCTTAGGTTCTTATGAGCAGTTGCCAGCGGGCTCGTGCGCATGCGCAGAGCTGAATTCGCGTATGAGCAGTGCCTTCCTCCCGCTTCTGGCTACTTGAAGCGTGGCTGTTTGGTGTACGAGCAGTAGCAGCAAGCAGCCAGAAGCTACCCGGAGAAATTTTCCTGGCGCGCCCAAGCTGCCAGATCCGCGCATGCGCAGAGCAAGCTGAGTTATAGTGGGGGGTCCTTCCCCACGTGACCCGTGGCCGTGTCTTCGTTTACAGCTCCCACGTCAAATGAAAACAAAACAGATTTCTGTGGCTGGGAGCCATCAAGTGAATTATATACAGTCTCATAACCATGAAAGACCAAAATAAGTTAGTAGTTTCAATTTTCTGATTTTATATTATTTCCACATTATTACCAATCAACCATTAATGTCTTAATGAAGCTATTTCTGTCCGTTTTATAGAGAAATTTGCTTCAGTTAATTTTTTTCCGCTGAGGCAGTTAGTTTAGTTGAAACGAAGTGTTTCATTCCGCACTGTTGGCTACTTTCAGCCTCGTTCAGTTTAAAGTGCAAATTTTCATCTTCTGGGACGAATGACGTTATACCATAATAAAGAACCAAACATGAGAATACAGTACTGGACTTCCAAGAAAATTAGTATCACGAGAACCACATGAAACGCTGAATATCAGGTACTTCAGAGTCCATCTGGACATAGAAATGTGCAATTAGAGCGGAATGAAGCATGAACTTCCGATGCTGCTGGAGTAGTCTCTGATGCCCTGTTCCTTTTATGACACTGTAAGATCTCTTAATTCTATATACGTACGAACATACGTAAACATTGACTTGAAGCTAAATAGGCAAATTTGCTCAATAGTTTTGAACTAAATATTTTGTTTCAAATATAATGAGAGCTCTAGCAGAATTTTATAGATCTGCCTTCTGTGAAAGTGTTTTTCGATCACAAGGCACTTGTCTAGTACTACTTCTGGGCCTGAAGTTATTTCTTAATTTGTGTTTACGTCTTAAATTTATAGAATGCCATTCCATGCTAAACTTTAGACTGGCAGCATACCATGTTTTAACTCCCCACATGGCTTCATATTTATTGCTAGAATAGAATATAAACTGTCAGTTGTACAGTTTCTTTGCCTCACAGACCACCATGTTAGTTTCTTGTGTAGCTGACACCGGAATAAAGGACCATAAATTTCATGACTATTTCAAAATGTGAAAAAATTGTCTCTTTTCTTGTTGCAAGTAATTTGTATTCCATCCTAGTAGCTTTTTATGGTGCTGTGTAGATGTAAACCAGTTGGAAATACTACATAACAATATTGCAGAGTACGAATTAAAAAAAAAAAATCTGTCAAAGTTACCACTTAGCAAAATTTTATGGTACTTCCAGCTGTGGAGTCTAATTTTGAAATGATATTTTGCCAAGAACTGCTTCCTTATTTGCATCCTTTATCTGTGTGGGATATGATAAAACAATTGCTCTAAGTACAATTCAGTATGTCCTCTCAACAACATGCCGCACGGCTACACATGGTCACGTGATGCCCCACCAGAAATACGACGAAAAGCGTATGAGCAGAGCAAGCTCCAAGCACGGACTGCCTACGTCATCGCAGCTGCGCATGCGCACAACAGCCTGTTGTCTGGCGCTTTCTGGTAACTGCTCAAACGAACCTCTCGTCTGTTGTGGTAGGGAGAGCTACAGGTACGCCTAGTGGGACGGCCGCCCTCCCAGCAGTTGGCCGCTGCACAGGTTGGAAGGACAGGTCATTGTCCGTAGCCAAACTGATTACGCCGCAGCCGACGACAGTGAAAGGAGCCTCCGGTTTCTTGTGGAGCGCGGCTGGGGCTGGCGGCGGCCACAGAAGCCACAGGTCGGCCCTCCCCAGAGCCGCCGGGCGGCGCGGCGGTCCCATAGAGCGCGGGGACACTGTGGCTGATTGATGAGCGCGCCTGTAATTAGCTACTGGCGCGAGCTATCGATTGGCCGCTCCGGCAGAGACCGCACCGCACCGCACAATCTACAGAGATCGGTGGTCGCGGCTCGCGCTGTCACTGCCACAGGCTGATGGCGAGAGGTGCTGGACCTACTGTAACCTCCCCACGGAAAATTACCCTCTACCACGCACCAATTAATCATTGCCAATCAAACCATCCACATTCATTCACTTTGGAAAAGTATCTGATCTGATTTTCTAGTAATATATGCGCCGACAGCTCGTCGACGCCAAAGTATTTTCTAGTATGTTTATTCTTTGGAATAACAGAGATACATATATGTATTCTCCATGGTTGTTAGACTGGTAACTAGGACAGCTTCGGAAGTATCTGTTGAAAGATTGACGGGTTTCTAAAAAGAGACATATTTGCTTTTCTTCTCGCTAAAGCGAGCTATTAACATTTGTGCCACTAGCGGGTTGTTTGAAGAGAAAGAAACTGTAACGGAAAATAATTAAGACTTGGAACCAACAGAGATCTGGACATGTAATGGAGATGGATTGAATATACAATTTCCTTCATAAATAAGGTTTGTGACCCCTTTTATTCTGGAGTGAATGAACGAATGAGTTCTTTGTCTGAATCATTGATGATCGCGTTGGCCCTCTAATTAGTGGGGAAGTTTCAGCTGTGTCGAAGAGAGCCTGCAATCACCGAGTCTTTGTTAAATCGTCCAAAAAGGCTTCGTACACATTTGGAATTCGAAATCTTTCGTAAAAGGAACGAATTGTTCAAACGATTGATTTTCCCAACTGAATGCAGCGCTTAACAATAATAATGAATGTAAAGATCTCTTACAGCAAGCCAGCTGCTGAATACTAAGACGAAGGGCTCCACCAGAGATTCTATTTGGCTGATTTCACGTAATGAAATGTTATATCAAAAACTGTACATAGATAAAGGAGAGAGAGAGAGAGAGAGAGCGAATGAAAAGTAGAGAAAATACTACTAATCCTCCATTAGTCTAATTTTTCGCCTGTCTTATCACGGATCAGCCTAAAGACAAAACGGGAGGCCCTTACTTTACTGAATAGATTTGTGTGAAAGGAAGGGATCTTAAAGGCAACAGATACACGTCTATACAGACAAGACATTACACAAAGTTAGCGGCAAGCTGCATGCATTCATTCATTCAGCATCTAATCTTACCATTAACACATTATACTACCATCACCTGCCAGTTCATTTCCAGCTTCATTACAGAGTGGCGTTTTTCTTTCCTCGCTGATAGTGCCCACATGGTACTCTAATCAGCAGATAACTTTGCTCCACCGGCAGACAATCGTCCGATGTTCTTCACTCCGTCACTCGTGGTTGACGTATACTGAGGTGTCATTGGATAGCGGTATGCACACATGCAGATGGAAGTACAAAAAGGCAGTGCATTGGCCGAACTGTCATTTGTACTCCTGTGATTCGAATAGATTTCCGACGTGATTATGGCCGCACGACGGGAATTAACACACCTTCAACGCGGATTGGTAGTTGGAGGCAGACGCGTTGAACGTGTAAGTAGGCTGTTTATGTTTTCTTATTGGCAACGTTACGTAGCGCTCTGTATGAAAATCACTGGCTGTGCTGTGTGCAGTATGTGGCTAGTTAGCATTGTTGTCTGCCATTCTGGTGTTGGGCAGCGGCAGCTGGATGTGAACAGCGCGTAGCGTTGCACAGTTGGAGGTGAGCCGCCAGCAGTGGTGGATGTGAGGAGAGAGATGGCGGAGTTTTGAAATTACATATATTATGACTTGTGATGGTATTAAGGTAAATACATTGTTTGTTCTCCATTAAAATCTTTCATTTCCACCTGCACAGTCGCAACAGATGGCTGCTGGCCGTCTCTACAAGGACTACAGTGGGTCTACACCTTTGATGACCCACCAATACCATTATCTCTACAAGGACTACAGTGGGTCTACACCTTTGCTGACTCACCAATACTATTATTTCTACAAGGACTGCAGTGGGTCTGCACCTCTGGTGGCCCACCAATACCGTAATCTCTACCAGGACTACAGCGGGTCTACTCTGTGATGACCTACCTACCAATATTATTCAAAACTTCGACTGACTCTGCTGTGGGTTTATTCTGTTGTGGCCCATTACCTGTCTGCATGTCAAGGGTCAGCACTGTCTTTCTGTTGGAAGCAGAACACCACTTCTTCAAGACTGCATGGAAATCCACTACTTCTGTGTGCAATTTCTTTTAGTAATGAGACTTTGTAAAAAAAAAACTGTAATTACTACTATGATGAATGATCAGGACTGTCTTTATGGACTATGAGAAAATTTTAGCTTTTGACCAACATTGTATCAATAAGTGTGTGCATTTGATATCTTTGTTATTGTAATTATGAAAAATTTTATCAAATCATTATTGACCGCTGCCCAAAACAATTTGTAAAATTTTTAGTGAGGAGCATGGGGGCTATGTAAGTAGGCTGTTTATGTTTTCTTATTGGCAACGTTACGTAGCGCTCTGTATGAAAATCACTGGCTGTGCTGTGTGCAGTATGTGGCTAGTTAGCATTGTTGTCTGCCATTCTGGTGTTGGGCAGCAGCAGATGGATGTGAACAGCGCGTAGCGTTGCACAGTTGGAGGTGAGCCGCCAGCAGTGGTGGATGTGAGGAGAGAGATGGCGGAGTTTTGAAATTACATATATTATGACTTGTGATGATATTAAGGTAAATACATTGTTTGTTGTCCATTAAAATCTTTCATTTGCTAACTATCCCTATCAGTAGTTAGTGCCTTCCGTAGTTTCAATCTTTTATTTAGCTGGCAGTAGTGGCGCTCGCTGTATTGCAGTAGTTCGAGTAAGGAAGATTTTTGGTGAGGTAAGTGATTTGTGAAACGTATAGTTTAATGTTTGTCTGGGCCATTCTTTTGTAGGGATTTTTGATAGTCAGATTGCGTTGCGCTAAAATTATTGTGTGTCAGTTTAAGCACAGTCTCGTATACAATTGTTCTAAGGGAACGTTTCAAACGTTGTTACGGAATTAAATATCCGATTTCCACAGTGTCAAGAGTGTGCCGAGAATGCCAAATTTAGAAAAACGCAATGGCCGGCGGGCTTCATTCAACGACCGAGAGCAGCGTCGTTTGCGTACAGTTTTCAATGCTGACTCATCAGCAGCTTTGAGTGAAATAAAATCAGAAATCAATATTGGACGTACTGCGAACGTGTCAGTTAGGAGAGTGAGGCGAAATCTGTAGTTAATGGGCTGTGGCGGAAGACGAAGGACGGGAGTGCATTTGCTAACAGCACGATATCGCTTGCAGTCCCCCTCCTGGGCTCGTGACCGTGTCGATTGGACCCTAGGCGACTGAAAAATTGTGGGCTGGTCACATGAATCCCCATTGAAATTGGTAAGAGCAGATGTTAGGGTTCGAGAGTGGCACAGACTCCGCGACACCTTGGACCCAAGTTGTTAACAAGGCACTGTGTATGCTGGTAGTGGCTCCATAATTGTGTGGGCTGTGTTCACATGGAATGGGCTGGATCCTCTGACCCAAATGGGTAGAGCACTTGTCAGCGAAAGGCAAAGGTCCCGAGTTCTAGTCGCGGTCCGGCACACAGTTCTAATCAGCCAGGAAGTTTCATATCAGCGCACACTCCACGGCAGAGTGAAAATCTCATTCTGGAAACTTCCCCTAGGCTGTGGCTAAACCATGTCTCCGCAATATCCTCTCTTTCAGGAGTGCTAGTCCTGCATGGTTCGCAGGAGAGCTTCTGTAAAGTTTGGAAGGTAGGAGACGAGGTGCTGGCGGAAGTAAAGCTGTGAGGACAGAGTGTGAGTCGTGCTTGGGTAGCTCAGTTGGTAGAGCACTTGCCCACGAAAGGCAAAGGTCCCCAGTTTGAGTCTCGGTCCGGTACACAGTTTTAATCAGCCACGAAGTTTCATATCAGCGCACAATCTGCTGCAGAGTGAAAATCTCATCTGTGAACTGATTATTGTTTGGAAACGGCTATGTTCGGTTACTTGGAGACAATCTGCAGTCATTAGTGGAGCCGGCCGAAGTGGTCGTGCGGATAAAGGCGCTGCAGTCTGGAACCGCAAGACCGCTACGGGCGCAGGTTCGAATCCTGCCTCGGGCATGGATGTTTGTGATGTCCTTAGGTTGGTTAGGTTTAACTAGTTATAAGTTCTAGGGGACTAATGACCTCAGCAGTTGAGTCCCATAGTGCTCAGAGCCATTTGAACCATTTTTTCATTAGTGGACTTCATGTTCCTAAACAACGATAGAATTTTTGTGGGTGGCAGTGCGCGATGTAATAAGGCAACGATTGCGCTCGACTTGTTTGAAGAACATTCTGGAGAATTCGAATGAATGATTTGGCCACCTAGATCGCCCCACATGCGTTCCAGCGAACATTTATGCGACATAATGGAAGGGTCAGTCGTGCACAAAAGTCCTTCACCAGCAGTACTTTCCCAATTGTGGACCGCTATAGAAACAGCATAGCTCAGTATTTCTATAGGCGGCTTCAGCGATTTGTTGAGTCCATGCAACGTCGAGTTACTGCACTAACCGGCCAAAAGGAGGTCCGACAAGCTGTTAGGAGGTTTCTTATGACTTATGACAAATTGCACCTTTGAACCAAAACGTTTGGACCACTTGCTTAATACCGTGTTGGTTTCCCTTTCGGAGGCAGTACATTAGTGATTCTGCTTGACAGTGACCAAACAAGTACTCGATCGCTTTCAAGAGATTTGTGGCACTAGAAATCTATGGACATAGTGGCTTCTGCCTGTCGGGAAATAAATATTGAATGTATAGGGTCTGACTTCCTTCACACTTGCCTAAACTGAGAGCTTCTGTAACTATCAAAGATCTTGTCTTTGGTGAGAACTCACTCAATATGAGCCTAATACTGAAATCTCCTTAAAAATGCAGCAGTTCGTCACATTAATAGCCCTTTCATAAACACGGTTTTATTAGGTCGCTTTCTTGTTTGTTCTCCACAAATTTTGGAACTGATATTAAACTAACTTCCTGACGAGCTAAAGACAAGAAACATTGGACATAACTCAGAACTCGATGATAATGCAATATTAACCCTCTTTCGCGTCTAGTGTTGTCGGAGGGTACTTGATGTACCACTGCTATTACCGCTTTATCCTTTCCCAATTGCGAATGTTTTGTTGTAATACAGTTCCAGGTAAATCCCAAAGACATACACAAGACTGAAAAACAGAAAATAATTAATTAAATTGGAAACATGGTTGCTGGTAAGTCCCAGTGACATACACAATACTAAGAAACCTAAAATAATTAATTAAATTAGTGACATTTTAATGTAACACGTTTTTGAAACGGACTAAAATGTATAAAATAACCTTTTCCAGCCTCAAACAAGTTCCTAGCCCTATGCACATAGTACTGAAAATTTGTGCATGTGAATTTTTAATAGCTATCAAAATACTTGCAGAATCTAAAACGAAAAACGTTGAACTCATTCAACACAAAACTAAGGCATGAGTAGTTCACATCGTTACTGTTATCTATTGCATGCGTCCCACACGCAGAATCGGCTGACCTGCGAAGTTAGAATCATTTTATCAGTTTTTTGTGTCTTTTGTGTTCATCCATTGTCTGTTCCTGGTGACTAAATTAAAGACAATGGATTGTATCACGGTAGCCCTACCACTGGCTAGCACAAATCACTAACTTTGTTACGTTCCATTCTCCAGGTTCTAAATAATTGTTTCATGGGTTCTGTTACACATCTGTTGATAAAATGGTTCAAATGGCTCTGAGCACTATGGAACTTAACATCTATGGTCATCAGTCCCCTAGAACTTAGAACTACTTAAACCTAACTAACCTAAGGACATCACACAACACCCAGTCATCACGAGGCGGAGAAAATCCCTGACCCCGCCGGGAATCGAACCCGGGAACCCGGGCGCGGGAAGCGAGAACGCTACCGCACGACCACGAGCTGCGGACCATCTGTTGATACATCGGCGTTGAACAGTAGCGTTGTAATTTTGTATGGGAAAATCTTATAGTGAGAATGTCTACTGTACACTAGGATGAGCATAAATGTCAATGATAATATAGGAGTGTTAATCTGGGTATCGTCAGTTGGTATAGTTCAGTCTGATTGTTAACAAGGAGCAAGGTGCGAAGTGGTTTTTATCAGGATAGTCTTACAACAGACGGCATTATGGAGCAAAATAAATAGGTATATTTTGTTATTCAGAAGAGGAATATGCGACTTAGCCCACAGAACGGACGCTCCCGACAGATGGTGAGCATGACGATACTGTAACGCATAGTACCCAGTTAGATAATGGAAACAGTGTAGTGAATGCCAGCGCTCATGAGTAAATGGAAGAGGTCGGTCCGCTGCATGCGTAAGCGGTGTCGATAATTCATAATCGGGAGGGGGGAAGAGAGCAGAAGATTGAAGAACCAGGAAGGGATAGAAATCAGTCCAGTAGTAACAGGAGGAGTTTCACAAGACAGAACCAGCGAAATGGGAAACGATGAATGCAGCTCAATAGATTTTTCAGAATTAATGAGGAAAGGAAACAAAGATGAGCCATGCTGACCCCGGCTTATGCGTTGCTTTAAAACTTAGCTGTTACTCTGCATTTTGTTTCCCTCGATTATTGGGGTTATGGCGTGGTTCTTCCTCTTTCTACGTGTGGCAGCAGTGGCGTGTATCTATATTTGCACCGTATACCATCTTTGGTCTGGTGTTTATAGTGCCGGCTTGGCGGTGTGCAGCCAGTCGGCTGGTTGGAGCGGATCAAGAAGCAAGTCTGCATGCGGCGCAGTTGGCACGGCCCATTGGTGGTCTCTATGCAGTGTAGGAGCGTGTGGGGTCTGTTCCGAGTGCTACGAGGTTCGTGGCTCACCGACGCAGCACATGAAAGTTGAGTGGTGATTTAATTAACGAAGCCACGTCTGTTCACGTTGTCCCCTTGGTTGGTGGTTTGCTGTTGGCGGTATTCCTGGGAGCAACAGCGAGTGTTCGAGTTGGTGAAGATTTAGCCGCCTTGTGGTGGAATTAACTATATTTGTCGGTTTGAAATTTAAGTGCACCAGCGGAATTTTCTGCCTTGTGGCCATTAGTGTTCCGGTAACCTGCCCTGGTCGCTGACGTAAATTCAGTCAGCGTCCTTTCCTCACCTGTTGTCGCTGTCCAACATGGTGTGCAGTTTTTGACTGCTTAATGTATTTTTATTTGTGGGCGACTATGTGTGTAAGGTTTTGGCTTTGGAGTTCTCGTATACTGGTCGGTGGTTCGCAAGTCGTCATGTCGGTGGGTCACTGACTATCTGTTGGTTGTGTTGCCAGCGGATCGAGTATAGTTGGGCCGACATCTTGTCTCACCTAATCGAACGTTAAGATGTCAAGGGCAGACCGAGCACCCTGGAAACTTCTGTGCACTGTTGCCTATACTGCCTTTCTTGTTGGCGTTTAATTGTGTATTTTTAATGGCTCGCAGCCAATGGTTGGAATTTGTATGCTCGTAATTGTGTTTTTAGCATCAAAGGCCTGCAGCCGTTTTAAAAGTATGTTTTTCTAAATTGGGCAAGTCTTACATTGTCTGAAGATAAAGCTTGGACCTTCTGCCCGTTGAAAATTTATTGTATTGCTTTAAAGCATCGGCTTTCAGCCGCTTTAAGTTTTGAGGATCTTACTTATCAAGTATACCCATTTCAGAAAATAAAGCTATGGGCTTTCTGCCTGTTGAAAATTTATTGTACCGTATTGTTTTTTAAAAGCATGGGTCCTCAGCCACTTTAAGTTTTAAGGTTCTTACTCATCAACTATTACATTCTTTCAAGATAAAGCTGTTGGCCTTCTCCCTGTTGAAAATTTATGGTAGTTGTATTGTTCTTAAAATCATGGGCCTTCAGCCGCTTTAAAGTTTTAGATTCTTAGTTATCAACTCTTACATCACTTGGGCTTAAATACTATTTAAGGTTAAAAGCTTTGGGCCTCCTGCTTTGGAAAATTGTTGCAGTTTTTTTTTTAAACAAAGGCCTTCAGCCGTTTTGGAGTAAGGTTTCTTATTGGTCATAAAGCTTGGCACTTCTGCCTATTGAAAGGTTATTCCAGTTATGTTGTTTTAAATTTATCGGCCTTCAGCCGCTTTCAAAAACTTAATCTACCCGACTAGTCAAGTCTTACATCGCTTGGCCTTAAATACAGGGTTATTACAAATGATTGAAGCGATTTCACAGCTCTACAATAACTTTATTATTTGAGATATTTTCACAATGCTTTGTACACACATACAAAAACTCAAAAAGTTTTTTTTAGGCATTCACAAATGTTCGATATGTGCCCCTTTAGTGATTCGGCAGACATCAAGCCGATAATCAAGTTCCTCCCACACTCGGCGCAGCATGTCCCCATCAATGAGTTCGAAAGCATCGTTGATGCGAGCTCGCAGTTCTGGCACGTTTCTTGGTAGAGGAGGTTTAAACACTGAATCTTTCACATAACCCCACAGAAAAAAATCGCATGGGGTTAAGTCGGGAGAGCGTGGAGGCCATGACATGAATTGCTGATCATGATCTCCACCACGACCGATCCATCGGTTTTCCAATCTCCTGTTTAAGAAATGCCGAACATCGTGATGGAAGTGTGGTGGAGCACCATCCTGTTGAAAGATGAAGTCGGCGCTGTCGGTCTCCAGTTGTGGCATGAGCCAATTTTGCAGCATGTCCACATACACGTGTCCTGTAACGTTTTTTTTCGCAGAAGAAAAAGGGGCCGTAAACTTTAAACCGTGAGATTGCACAAAACACGTTAACTTTTGGTGAATTGCGAATTTGCTGCACAAATCCGTGAGGATTCTCTACCGCCCAGATTCGCACATTGTGTCTGTTCTCTTCACCATTAAGAAAAAATGTTGCTTCATCACTGAAAACAAGTTTCGCACTGAACGCATCCTCTTCCACGAGCTGTTGCAACCGCGCCGAAAATTCAAAGCGTTTGACTTTGTCATCGGATGTCAGGGCTTGTAGCAATTGTAAACGGTAAGGCTTCTGCTTTAGCCTTTTCCGTAAGATTTTCGAAACCGTCGGCTGTGGTACGTTTAGCTCCCTGCTTGCTTTATTGGTCAACTTCCGCGGGCTACGCGTGAAACTTGCCCGCACGCGTTCAACCGTTTCTTCGCTCACTGCAGGCCGACCCGTTGATTTCCCCTTACAGAGGCATCCAGAAGCTTTAAACTGCGCATACCATCGCCGAATGGAGTTAGCAGTTGGTGGATCTTTGTTGAACTTCGTCCTGAGGTGTCGTTGCACTGTTTGACTGGTGTGAGTGCATTTCAAGCACGACATACGCTTTCTCGGCTCCTGTCGCCACTTTGTCTCACTGCGCTATCGAGCGCTCTGTCGGCGGAAACCTGAAGTGCGGTTTCAGCCGAACAAAACTTTATGAGTTTTTCTACGTATCTGTAGTGTGTCGTGACCATATGTGAATAAATGGAGCTACAGTGAATTTATGAGATCGCTTCAATCATTTGTAATAGCCCTGTACTATTTAAGGTTAAAGTGTACAGCCTTCTGTCACAAAAAAAAATATTTATAGGAGTTGTATTTAATTTGATGGGCCTTCAGCCGTTTTAGAATTGAAGACGTTTTCTGTCGATAGTCAAGCTCAGAAATTGCGCTGTAATGTTTGGATAACTAAATAAAGTGTTATGTTTGGATTGTAACTGACAGCCGCTCATTCTGTCCCCCTTCCACAATTCCTACTACTTGTCCTGCCCTGCGGCTTCAGCAGGGCGTCTCACTGGTAGCAGAGCGTGGTTGCACTTGTTGCTGTCAGATTCACTCTTGTTTCTCTTTGTACACTCCTGGAAATTGAAATAAGAACACCGTGAATTCATTGTCCCAGGAAGGGGAAACTTTATTGACACATTCCCGGGGTCAGATACATCACATGATCACACTGACAGAACCACAGGCACATAGACACAGGCAACAGAGCATACACAATGTCGGCACTAGTACAGTGTATATCCACCTTTCGCAGCAATGCAGGCTGCTATTCTCCCATGGAGAGGATCGTAGAGATGCTGCATGTAGTCCTGTGGAACGGCTTGCCATGCCATTTCCACCTCGCGCCTCAGTTGGACCAGCGTTCGTGCTGGACGTGCAGACCGCGTGAGACGACGCTTCATCCAGTCCCAAACATGCTCAATGGGGGACATATCCGGAGATCTTGCTGGCCAGGATAGTTGACTTACACCTTCTAGAACACGTTGGGTGGCATGGGATACATGCGGACGTGCATTGTCCTGTTGGAACAGCAAGTTCCCTTGGCGGTCTAGGAATGGTAGAACGATGGGTTCGATGACGGTTTGGATGTACCGTGCACTATTCAGTGTCCCCTCGACGATCACCAGTGGTGTACGGCCAGTGTAGGAGATCGCTCCCCACACCATGATGCCGGGTGTTGGCCCTGTGTGCCTCGGTAGTATGCAGTCCTGATTGTGGCGCTCACCTGCACGGCGCCAAACACGCATACGACCACCATTGGCACCAAGGCAGAAGCGACTCTCATCGCTGAAGACGACACGTCTCCATTCGTCCCTCCATTGACGCCTGTCGCGACACCACTGGAGGCGGGCTGCACGATGTTGGGGCGTGAGCGGAAGACGGCCTAACGGTGTGCGGGACCGTAGCCCAGCTTCATGGAGACGGTTGCGAATGGTCCTCGCCGATACCCCAGGAGCAACAGTGTCCCTAATTTGCTGGGAAGTGGCGGTGCGGTCCCCTACGGCACTGCGTAGGATCCTACGGTCTTGGCGCGCATCCGTGCGTCGCTGCGGTCCGGTCCCAGGTCGACGGGCACGTGCACCTTCCGCCGACCACTGGCGACAACATCGATGTACTGTGGAGACCTCACGCCCCACCTGTTGAGCAATTCGGCGGTACGTCCACCCGGCCTCCCGCATGCCCACTATACGCCCTCGCTCAAAGTCCGTCAACTGCACATACGGTTCACGTCCACGCTGTCGCGGCATGCTACCAGTGTTAAAGACTGCGATGGAGCTCCGTATGCCACGGCAAACTGGCTGACACTGACGGCGGCGGTGCACAAATGCTGCGCAGCTAGCGCCATTCGACGGCCAACACCGCGGTTCCTGGTGTGTCCGCTGTGCCGTGCGTGTGATCATTGCTTGTACAGCCCTCTCGCAGTGTCCGGTGCAAGTATGGTAGGTCTGACACACCGGTGTCAATGTGTTCTTTTTTCCATTTCCAGGAGTGTATTTGGTGGTACCAAATTGCACTCTGTGTGACTCGTTTCAGATGTGTGTCAAAATGACAGTCAGAGAGCGTCCGGGGATCGGCCTGCTCAGGAAATACCACCTTGTCTAAGAGTTGGCAATAAGGCGCCAGCCGATCGAGGGAAGCGTTCCGGAATTGGTGCCCGTTTTCACGCTGTCGTTCTGCAGCCGGTTGACGTCACGTCGGTGCTGGTCGGGGAGAAAGGAGCGGCGATTAAATTTCTGTTTTAGGCTATTAAGGGCCTTGAGGACACAAGTTGTCTCCTAGAGGGAACCCAACCTAGTAACAGTCAGCTGGATCGGGTGCGGGCACGGTTGATGCATTTAACTGATCAGGTAGCCTATTTAAGTACGTTAGATTTGGGGGACCATCACAAAAAGTTAACCGATGAGTTGAGGAACCTGGTAAGCGCATTACAGTTTAAGCTTGCGTGTTTGGAGTTACATGAGAGGAAGTGGGCAGATAGCGATATGCGCTATCAGCGAGAGTGTGAGAGGCTAGCCTGGCAGTGGCACTGTTCCATTTTCTGTCAACTTAGATGCTGTGTTTGCTAAGTTGCCTATTTCTTTCGGGATATTACTGAATTGGTTGCAGAGCGATTTGATCAGGTGGAGAAATTGTTGTGGGTGCTGGTTCGTCTAGAGCAACACTCGGCCGCCTTTCGCGTTCCGCACCAACTAATTTTGTTATTTCAGAATGAGATTTTCACTCTGCAGCGGAGTGTGCGTTGATATGAAACTTCCTGGCTGATTAAAACTGTGTGCCCGACCGAGACTCGAACTCGGGACCTTTGCCTTTCGCGGGCAACCGCTCTACCATCTGAGCTACCGAAGCACGACTCACGCCCGGTACTCACAGCTTTACTTCTGCCAGTACCTCGTCTCCTACCTTCCAAACTTTACAGAAGCTCTCCTGCGAACCTTGCAGAACTAGCACTCCTGAAAGAAAGGATATAGCGGAGACATGGTTTAGCCACAGCCTGGGGGATGTTTCCAGAATGAGATTTTTACTCTGCAGCGGAGTGTGTGCTGATATGAAACTTCCTGGCAGATTAAAACTGTGTGCCCGACCGAGACTCGAACTCGGGACGTTTGTCTTTCGCGGGCAAGCGCTCTACCGTCTTAGCTACCGAAGAACGACTGACGCCCGGTACTCAGAGCTTTACTTCTGCCAGTATCTCGTCTCCTACCTTCCAAACTTTCCAAACATCCCCCAGGCTGTGGCTAAGCCATGTCTCCGCTATATCCTTTCTTTCAGGAGTGCTGGTTCTGCAAGGCTCGCAGGAGAGCTTCTGTAAAGTTTGGAAGGTAGGAGACGAGATACTGGCAGAAGTAAAGCTGTGAATACCGGGAGTGAGTCGTGCTTCGGTAGCTGAGATGGTAGAGCGCTTGCCCGCGAAAGGCAAAGGTCCCGAGTTCGAGTCTCGGTCGGGCACACAGTTTTAATCTGCCAGGAAGTTTTAATTTTGTTATTGTTGTACTCGCTAGCTAGTGGCGAGTTGCAGAACCTCCTCTCACGTTCCATGGCGGAAGAGCTTTCCTTGCAGCAAGTAAGGGAGCTAGTAATTAGCGAAAGGTTAGTCACCGGGGTTCGGATACAACTCAAATGTCGTTACATTTGGGAAGTGCTGCGGGGTGAGGAGCAGTTATAGACTATCAATATGTCGATGGAGTCCTGACAGCCTCTTTGGCCTTATTGATTGATTTACCTGAACTGGAATTAGTCTCTATGGTTCTTAAGGGAATGCATGCGGTGGATAAGGTGCATTTTGTTTTCCGTAAGCAGCCTGAAACCTGGGGAGAACTCTGTGATTCCGTTATAGCAGCATCCGCATTACCCCTCGAGAGCCACGTACGTCAGGAGAGCGCGGAGCGCGACACAGGCGCCGATTCCGGATTATCTGCATCCATTCAAGTTATCAAACGGGAACTCCAGCGTTGTTTCAGATGCGGCAATACAGTTCTGTCCTGCTGGTTTAGCAGGGCGTCTCAAAGGACCTGGGGGGCAGGAAATAACACAAGAACATAAAGGCAATGGCGGAGAAGATACAAAAGAAAATCAGGCACGAATAAAGGACATGGGGAGAACATGCAAGAGGAAATCGGGCACGAAAACAAGGAACTGGGGGAAAATACAGAAGGAAATTCGGGAAATAAAGGGAGAAACCCAGAAAACTGCCAAATTGGCAGACGAATCAAAGAATACAGGTGAAGAAATGGTAAGTGAAGCGAAAAATGCAAAAAGGTTAGCATATGAGGCGACAGAAGCGAATAAGAGAACTAATGAGTATAGTGGTGAGGCAGTCTTTAAGACAGGAGAAGGAGTCGAAAAACGGACAGACATATCGTCGAGAGGTTGGAAGGGGCTACAAGTCTATTAGCGAACGAAACACGCAGATACGATCGAGAGTGAGATGCAGACGCTCGGTGCAGGATCTGACGTAACCAGTCCAACAACGATTGCAGAAACGGAAGAGGTACAGCCACTACTAACCATTAAAAATTACTTACATATTAGTTACGGTATAGCCACCATTGTTGGGCCCCTCTCATCTTTTTCTTTCTCCTCTCCATCATAGCTTCGAATTTTACCATTCTATTTCTCTTCCTCTAACCTATCTACCTCTTCTATATCTCTTTCACCCCATTCCACCGACTTATGTCTCTGCTTGATGATAATAACTCACAAGCTGCAAGAATATAACGAGAAAATTCCCAACTAGCAATAGGACTGACATTCATAAAAGAAAAATATGTTTACTTTCATATACATAGTCATTATTATTATTATTTCTTTCTATTCTCAGACGTTATGTCTGGTCAAAAATGGACAGTGACACGGACCTTGATCAAGCGTCACTTCCTTTTAACTGTACGGTATATGTTATATTGCATTTAGGAACTTTCGGGTCATTGAACATGTATCTATAATTACAGATTTTTGTAGTTGTATATATATGTTTGGATGTAGCTGTATTGCATTGATGTACTGGTGGATATTGTGAGGTATGACTCCTGTAGTTGATAGTATAATTGGTATAATGTCGACTTTATCCTGATGCCACATGTCCTTGACTTCCTCAGCCAGTTGGATGTATTTTTCAATTTTTTCTCCTGTTTTCTTCTGTATATTTGTTGTGTTGGGTATGGATATTTCAATTAGTTGTGTTAATTTCCTCTTTTTATTGATGAGTATGATGTCAGGTTTGTTATGTGGTGTTGTTCTATCTGTTATAATCGTTCTGTTCCAGTATAATTTGTATTCATCATTCTCCAGTACATTTTGCGGTGTGTACTTGTATGTGGGAACGTGTTGTTTTATTAGTTTATGTTTTATGGCAAGTTGTTGATGTATTATTTTTGCTACATTGTCATGTCTTCTGGGGTATTCTGTATTTGCTAGTATTGTACATCCGCTCGTGATGTGGTCTACTGTTTCTATTTGTTGTTTGCAAAGTCTGCATTTATCTGTTGTGGTATTGGGATCTTTAATAATATGCTTGCTGTAATATCTGGTGTTTATTGTTTGATCCTGTATTGCAATCATGTTATTATTATTATTATTATTATTCTTGATTGTTATAATTATTTTTTGATTGTTATAATTATCATTGTACTACTTTTATAATCTCTATTTTTTTTCTTTAACATTAATACTGTATAACATGTTATATGTCCTTAATGTTCTGTAGAAACTGAAATTTGTTGAATCTGAGTATGCCTGGTTAGGTGTAAGAGAGGACCTGAAGGCCCTAATCTTGCCAGGTAAAATAAATGGATAAATAAATAAAATAAATAAAAATCAACAGAAAATTATGAATACAGGGATTACCGACGTATAAGCTGCGATCTGTACCATTACCCGTACAGTGCAAAAGTTGCTATTACCAGTGGCGGACATACAACAACCTTCTGCTCGCTTCCACGATGGTGCGTCAAATGCGGAAAGAAAGACAACAGTGGATGTACCCTATCAAAAGAGGCCTCAGCTTGATTAGTGAACTGCAGACAAAGATCCAGCCCGCCTAATATCGATGGGGGGAACATATTCAGTGGACACTGATAGCTGTCAAACCACCGAGGAGCCCTACAAAGCAAGACCAAACGCAACGGACTAGACAGACATCTGCACCAGACAACCGACGAATTTAACTCCCAATGGAGCAACACTCCCCAAACTCGACATCTTACGTTGGCACAACGGAAAACCGTACTAACAAGAGCCCCAGAGAACCCTCAAGGACATGTGACGGTGCGTCACTAAATTGACATTAAAAAAAAAGGTTTCTTTGTGTGACGTGTGAACTATAAATTATTTAAAGACTGCGTACGTGAGCGTGATGTATAATAAATATCAAAATGATTATTACTACCAACGCTCACAAACAGCGATGTGATTAACAAAGAACACTTTATGTCCAAAATCTCTGCGTAATGAAAGTGAACATGACCAGAGTCTATTGTTTTATTGATCTCTCTCTCTCTCCTATTTTGTTTCGTCTAGCGGAAGGCCGCCATTTTATAGCAGTCTGGTATTTAGTGTAAGTTTGGCTGTAATTTAGCAAAAAATACTTATAATTGTTATGAGAAAGTGTGTATTATTGATTTAGTGGGCACCTCTCATGGGGGGTCATTAATTATAATTAACGAATTTACTTTCAGAACTTCGTGTTTCAGGGAGCTCACGCCCCTAGCAGCATTTGCTCGGGCATTACGCTGACGATATTTTCTAATTAGAAATTCATGTCATAATATTAAATGTAAATGTGAGAGATTTCTCTATTTTGATATTCGAATAGTTTCACAGTTTAGAGAGTGAAAATAGGTTTCATTTATTAATATTTAGAAAACTGAAGGAGTTCAGTATGTTTTAAGTTTGGCTACTTAACGGCAAATGAGATTCTCTCCAGTTTTTCCTTGCAAATAACGAATAATAATGAAAAATACTCCGTTCAACGAGCATAACAGTATCTCAGTTACTTTATGGAGTTTGGTACTGTGGTGTCACTGCCAGACACCACACTTGCTAGATGGTAGCCTTTAAATCGGCCGCGGTCTGGTAGTATACGTCGGACCCGCGTGTCACCACTATCAGTGATTGCAGACCGAGCGCCGCCACACGGCAGGTCTAGAGAGACTTCCTAGCACTCGCCCCAGTTGAACAGCCGACTTTGCTAGCGATGGTTCACTGACAAATTACGCTCTCATTTGCCGAGACGATAGTTAGCATAGCCTTCAGCTACGTCATTTGCTACGACCTAGCAAGGCGCCATTATCATTTGCTATTTATCTTGTGATGCATGTACCGTCAGACCGATGTTCACCAATTATGAATTAAAGTTAAGTATTCCAGTAGATACTTACGTTCTTTGCTACTATAAATTCCCTTAACCGTTCCAGACCTCACGCCAGCCTGCGTTAGCTTAAACGCGTGCCTTTCGGCTTCCTCTCATAGTGGCTTGGCTGTCTTGCCAAGTCACAACAGGTACATAATGACCAGTAGCCCCCTGAGTACAAAATTAATTATTATAGGTTGCGTAAAAGCACACACACATTCTTTACAAAATAGCAGCACCCACGCGAAGTATCTATTAGAAGGCAGTGAATCGCACATTGTGTTTAAATTATTATTCCTCGCGTACTTCGGAATAGCCGAGGTCCGTACGCTGTATCGTGGTATTGGGTTATTTCAAAGTCTCATGCTAGCCCGCAGTATTTAACAAAGTAAATGAAATTGCAGTATTTAATAGATATTGATGTTTCATTAAGTACCGCGATAAGCAAAAGAACCAAAAATACCCATGTACCGCGACTGACACTGACGTAAGTAGAACCTTCGGAGAGACCAAGATGATCATCCAAACCATCGTAGAGATATATTAGAGAGATATCTGCTCGCTGCCCTCATCGAATATGGGAACAACTGAAAGAGTGAATGAACAGATAAAATTACTCGTAGTAATCCTCGTATACGCACTTGTAGGTGTGGCCGACTAAGGTAATCAATACCCCAGCACACAAAAAAGATACAGTAATATGTATGTGGAATGCAAATGAGATAAACGGAAAAGATGAACTTTAGCACTTTACCTCCGACTAAAAAATAGACGGAAGGGCACCTTAGGGCACCAGAAGAGTTCTGACTGAGAAATCTGGTCGGGTCCAGTACGGACGGAAAGAACGGGGCAGGAGGTTAAACAGCCATCTTATTCCGTGAAACCACGACCCACAAAGACGAAAATTTTCCTCCAAGTGTACTGTTTGATGGCACTACAGTTGCAGCCTGGACGTGTATGGGACAAACAACCTTTGTCGTGGCGTAATTGAGACGGAATGTCCGAATGCAAGACCAGGAATTTCGACAAACTGTTACCAACTACTACAAGAGTTAATATTGGTGGCGACATTAATACTGGGGTGTAGTCGACAGGCTTAGCTCTGGCACCTGATGTCAACCCCACAATGGTGCCCCTTGCTACCGGAACATCGCTGGCCTCACCAATGAGACGAAAGTAGCAAGACGGGACCACAGAAGTTACCCGCGCCACCGTCTCGGCGACCTGTATTGAAATAGACCGACACACGGACACGCAGGCAGTTCCGTGCTAGGCTACGTTGCGGTTAACACCTAGTACACAGCAAGTAACGAGATGAGAACCGTGTCCGACGACAATAGAGCTCATTCACGGTAATCTGCAAGTCCTTGCATATGTTTGTGAACTTTGTATTTGGACTGTTCTACGAGAAACAGTTTCCACTGAATAAGGTTTCCATTGAACAAACAGTGCTACTGAACAGTGTTTCGAGCAATTTTACTAACGGCAGTGCACCTCTGCACAAGTTTTAGATTGGTTCCATCCCAGTACATATCCCCTGACCCAAAGTCACTGACAAGAAGATGTTTCATAAGAAAATATGAGGGTTCATTTGAATGTGTCTAACCTCCCCCTCACATATCGACTTAAATGACAGTGAAAAATTAAACCGCATATACCTAATGGAAATTTGGGAAAAAGCAATCGTCACCGAAGTTAATCAAAAATGGCTCTGAGCACTATGGGACTCAACATCTTAGGTCATAAGTCCCCTAGAACTTAGAACTACTTAAACCTAACTAACCTAAGGACATCACACACACCCATACCCGAGGCAGGATTCGAACCTGCGACCGTAGCAGTCCCGCGGTTCCGGACTGCAGCGCCAGAGCCGCTAGACCACCGCGGCCGGCCGAAGTTAATCTGTCGGTAAAGAGGGAGGAAAGGGTTACATCTAAATGAAAGGAAAAATGCAAATGAAACTGATGGAAATTAATTTTGAAAAGGGGTAAAGTTAATAAAAAAAGTAAATGCGCGGCCGTTACGTTAACAATTAACTAGCGATAATTAGATATTTGAGATTTGGGGGAAATTACGGTCGCCAGTCCTAAGGACAATTACTATAGTAACTGAAATGGAAAGGTTATTACACATATAATTAGCACTAGAAGCGTGGCAACAGAAGGTTGACACGTGTAGTGTAAAAACTGAAAGTTTGTCAGAAGTAATAAATTTCGCTACACTCTGACTTAATTTAGCAAAAGAATAAATAAAACTGGAAAATCGAAAGCTAATTTAGTGACTGAAGTTAATAGTGAGCTTTCTTTCTGAAGCACATCGAAATTCAGTAGAATACGGTTAGTCTTGGACTACCTCAACAATCATTTCAAAAGCTACTTGAATCTACACAATTTAGAAACAAGAGATTTAACTTTGAACTTGAATTAAATGATTCTGAACAATTAACAATAGTAAAATTTAGTACGTACCAAGCTGAGCTGCAGTCACAGGTAAGCTAAAACACGGTAACAAAACTCGCACTCTTAATTTGTGCTTGTGTAATGTAAACATTGTGGCCAGCTATGAATACCTTAACTGAACTTTGAAATTAAAGCAGTGAAATCGAATGATGAATTTCAACGACACTCGAGTTCATTCCGGAAAAAGAAGGGACCCTGCTTGGTAATGCAATTGGGACAATGAGCTACGTTGCTGTAATTTAGATATGAAAATGGAACAGTTTGAAAAGCTGAGGTCTGCCATACAGTTCTAAAACTTTACGTGCTTCCAGTCTTCCTTGTTGGTTGATTGAAGGTTTGAAGCCGTCGATCGAGGAGGTGGCGACAGTCACTCATTGTCGGCCGTCGCTGTTGCAGAAGCTGGATGTTGGTGCGCCTTCTTCTCGACACGGTCACCAGTCGAAAGGGGCTCTTGATGTGCGCCAGCTAATGCTTCCCGTCCGCGACACCGTGTCAGAAACTATCATAGCAAGTCGAGCGCAATTACATGCTGCCCAACCCCGAAAGCGCGCAACTCGCGAGAGCGTCACACAACACACCTGCTCCACTGCACCACCCCAGCCAGACTCTCCCTCTGCCCGCGCTCCACGCGACAGAGTTAACACTACCAAAGATCCTTAACACTTCGGTTCTCCACACGACCTATCGATGTATTCGTTCGATAGCATAGTTTTCCCCAGGCCAGACCCAGCGTATAAATACAAATAATATTCACAAAACAAACCAACATAAATGCATAAATACATATATATACAAACAGTAAAACAATTACAATATATAAAGACACAGAAATGTCATATCATCAGGTAACAAAACAAGGAAAAAAAATATGCAGTGCAGCAGATGGAAATAGGAGGATATGCATTTCCGGCGTTACATGTGAATAACAATGATGGAATAAAGATCGCAGCACCTAAAAATACTTCATCTAGAGTAATGAAATTTCGAGAATACATGTCTGTAAGTAACATATTTGAGAGAGTAAAATTGTAAGATCGCAGATTAATGCGAGCACGAGATAAGCCATTACAAATGTGAAATAATGTCACATTAGTGACGGGTGTGACCTCCATAATACTCAATGCAAGCATGCAGAAATGAGTTCACTGTATTACGTAGGTGCCGGACGTCAGCTTGTGTGATGGAATTCCACGCCAGTGAAGAACAGTGAAGAAATGCAAGTTGATCCCATGGCGTATTTGCACATTCTATAGTATCAGTGCTGAACGCCACGTCAATGACACTTTTGAAGTTGTTCACTGGTTCACCAATATCGTAGCCAGCGTTCTGCCACGATAAACAAATGGTTCAAATGGCTCTGAGCACCATGGGACTCAACTGCTGTGGTCATAAGTCCCCTAGAACTTAGAACTACTTAAACCAAACTAACCTAAGGACATCACACACATCCATGCCCGAGGCAGGATTCGAACCTGCGACCGTAGCGGTCGTGCGGTTCCAGACTGTAGCGCCTTTAACCGCTCGGCCACTCCGGCCGGCTGGGACTTAACATCTCAGGTCATCAGTCCCCTAGAACTTAGAACTACTTAAACCTAACTAACCTAGGGGCATCACACACATCCATGCCCGAGGCAGGATTCGAACCTGTGACCGTAGTGGTCGCGCGGTTCCAGACTGAAGCGCCTAGAACCGCTCGGCCAACAGCAGCCGGCACACGCGTAACGAAGCATTGGTCTGTATACTCCCGCAGATAAGTGACTGTAAATGACAGAATGCATATTCATGATAAAGAATCTCTCGTGCAATTTCGGCTGCATATTACTGGAACGTAGTTTAATGAAGTCTGTTATTCTCTTGGCATATATTTTATATTGCCTGAAGAAATACACATCGAGAGGTTGTGCATATTTCGTAGTTTTAGGCGGAATGATTTTTAAATCTACATGTTTTCTGCCAGATGCTTCCGTTCATCCTTATGCCCAGACCAGGAGTCACAAAGTGCTAATGAGTTTCTCGTCAAATGTCGATTCGAAACTAACAGAAAAAACGTCTCCAGATGTTATTTCGTCATCTTCCCACTCACACTTGCATCGATGACGAAATTTGGAGGGCACCGCGTTGCTATTTCCCCTGACACGCGGGGTCCAAACTTTCCACTGGATTCTTGGAAGCAAATATAGAGTTTGTCTGCCAATAGTCCGTCCATTGATATAGCAACATCGATCGTGTAACTATGTGTTGCACAGTTAACTGAGTCTACCATCGCGACAGTGTTTCTCTCCCCTTTCATGGATAGTTTTCTGTCACATGAAAGTTCATAGTTTAACTGACTCTGATCACAGTCGCATACAGAACTAATATCGATGTTTTCTCTTGTGATATGTTCATTAACGTCAGCAACAAACGTTTGAGCTCTTTCAATCAGCTCTTCTTCGTCATCCTTATCTTTTCGTGCTTGGAGGATAGTGATACGGCGTGATGTTATCCTAAACTCCTTTATCAAATTATTAATAAATCTTAGTGAAGCTGTAAAGTTTGTACACCCGAGATTTCTGGCTACGTCCAATGCCCAATGTTGTAAATGCCAATAACGAACGGCGGAACCGCATTCTCGCGCTTCATCGAATTTCGCCATTACACGCTCCTTGATGGTCTTGAACAGCAGCGTACGATTTCCTTTGAAAACTGTATTTCCTCTTTTTTCTTTGCCACGTAATCCAGTATGTTTTTAGTATTGCTTTTAGACTCTAGTTTAGGGTATCTTTTCAGAAGCTTGTCGTATATGTCGAAACCTCTTATCTAATAATTATCGTACTATTCTCCAGTGTGTTGTCATCGAAAGCCGTGACGATACTTGCAACTTTAACCTTCTTCTTGGGAGACGGTTGGTATTCACTGTCACTGCTTTCATCGCCTCTTCCCGCACTTGCCGTAGCACTACCGTTTGCAATGAGTTGTTCGTCATTATCATCCCTATCATCATCATTATGTGTTAGTGTTACAACAGTATCTGTTTCTAACTTATGCTCATATTTCTGCACTATAATAGATACCAGAAAACATGCGAATGATTCATCTTCTACACCAATACCATCGTCTAACGGAAGACTGCAAGTTTTGCAGATGCGGGAGTATCACTAGAGCAATAAGTGACCTTTACATTATTTCTCACACGATTTTGGTGTATTTGTGTTTGTTCGAGCGCAAGTACTTTCCTGGTTAATACTGCATGGCAACTGACGTCTGAACTAACACCTTCCACTGGATGTGCTGTATTGAGGCAAATGCCGTCCACAAGGCTTCAGGAGAGTGGTTTTTACTGTCAGAGATGGACTGTATATGCACAGCTTACGCGTCTTCTGAGCAGGGAAGGTCTACAGTCGTCAATATGCCACTTGGACGGTCGAACAGTGAGCCAGTGTTCTTCTCATAGATAAGTCCCAATGTGGTCTGGAGAGTGATTCCCGACGGATTCGCATCTGGAGATAAGCTGGAACACGATTTCGGGATCCAGAAATTGTGGGAAGATACCGAGATCGAGGAGGATGACTAATGATGTGAGCAGGGATTATGTTGACAACCCTGAATGAAATTGCATGCGTGAATCGACAAGGTTTAACTGGTCAGATATCATGAAGAGATCGTGAGACCTCATTTGCGGTTGTTGCGATGTGCTGTAGGCCCAGACTTCGAATTGATGGACGATTATGCTCGACGTCATAGGTTGGGTTGATGTTTTCTAGGAAGTATAAGATATTGCAAGCAAGAAGTGGCCTACTCACTTTCCCGATTTAATCACATAGAGCATGTCTGGGATGCACTAGGGAGAAGGTTGCATCACGTCAGCGTCCATCAACCACTCTGCAACATTTGCGAGTAGCACTACATGAAGACAGGGCGTTGTTGCCTCAACATGAGATTGATGACGTCACTCACAGCACGTGCCGCCGTTGCCAGACCTATATTGCTGCCAGAGGTGGTCGCAGCTCCTTCTCAGCACATTAACTAGTAGCTGGAATGTGTGTGCAAATACGTTAAGTTGGAAAAACCGAAGAACATTTTGGCCTATCGTTAGGCATGTCGCAAATGCTTACGTTCTGTGTCCTTTACATTGTTTCTACTTTACCATCTCCGTTTTGTACCGTTTTGTAGAAAAATAAACGCGACATTGCAAAATTTCCGTTTGTTGTTTAGGACACCAGTGCAATTAGCATCACTGATTGTGAAGCCGACACTCCGAGTGTTGGATGCGCAGTCTACTTACTGTTTCTCTCGGCTCAGGTTCACGTTTTTTGTATGTAGTTAGATTATATAATTACGATGACAGCTTGAAGTGAAGAAACAAAAAACAAGAATTCAGTCCCTCATTCATCATCAGATTTCTTCTTCCAGTTTCATTAACCTTTTTAAATATACATAGTCCAAGAGTGGTTACGCTCAACAGCAACCAAACCGAATACGAGACACTTTTTCAACATTTTTTTAAAAACTATAATTTTATTTGTGACTGCTGTCATGAAATTACACTTATTTGATGTCCCTTCAGCGCAAAATCAGCAATTCCTTGACCCAAACACTTCCGCGCTTCCTCATGATTGCACACATTTACAAAAATGTACAAACAATTTCAAATACAACGTAATTAAAGCTGAAAATGTTACCACTTGGTAAGCAAACGAAATATACCAAACGCAAAAAGAAAACTCAAATGCAACATTACTATATTTCATAAAATTGAAAGAAAAAAATATATAGAACAATATAAGTAAAATATACATTTAGGATTGATCTGTTTGGGAAAGACTTATTACACATCCATCATGACAGCTGGCACTAAAGTAGACACATAACGGACTTGCGAGTAGCGATGAAGAGATATTTCTAGCTCTTTTCTGACAAATGCATCTTTGAAATACCACTACATCATATTCGACTGAATTTGGCACTAACGATGTTTTACGTGTTGCTGTTAGCAAAACGTCGAAATGAAAAAGTTCCTTTAATACCTGTCATATCTGTTACAGTTTCAACAGTATTCATCCAGAAATATTAAACTCAGTTTTTTTCAAGGTCTTTTTTTACCCCATTAACGGTCGTATAGGCACGTATAGAAATAGATGTTTCTTATTTTGCTTCGCACTACAACATATTCAAAGCTGATCAAAATCGAAGTGAATCCCGTGGATACGCGTACTTGTAAGATAGTTCACAACGAATAATCCAGAACAATTTCGTCAGAGGTACGTTTTCGAATGCTCTTGTGGTAAAGTGCAGCCAATCCCACACACGCGTAAACAGGAAGTGAAGATCGCAAGGCAATGGTGCTTCGACAACGGATGTAAAGGAAAATAAAAGTCTTGAAACGTGCTAACTGAAGACCACACATCCGTAACTCTCCTGTCTAGACGTAATTTATTACTATGAGTTACTATGGCGATATATTTGTGCAATAATACATGAATAGTATTTTAGTTCGTACATCTCGTATATTTTTTTTTCTTCTTTCATATTCAGAAACCTCTACGTCAATATAGAATGGAGAAATTTCTATACTTTGGCTTTAAAATTTTGTTAAGACCTCTTACCATTTATGTAAGTAATTTCGGTATATATTACCATTTTCGAGTGCTACTTGTAGCCTTGTAGGTGGCAGAGTTTACCACTATCGTAAATAAATGTAACAATGTTTCTTGTAATTGTTACTACGTAACAGGTCTTCTATATTTGCTATGGAGCCCGTTCTACTAGATTTAGAAGTGCGTTACATTCAGTGTTGTTCCATAGGTATAAATCACTGAACAAGTCAAACAAATGACGGTTTAGATAGGAGTATCTACAATATAGTAAAAGATAGTTCTAACAAATCAATTATTCTAGCGGCATTATTGTGACAAAGTCGGAATGCTGTCAACCGGAAAGATAACGTGTTAAGTTACAGGCAAGTGCAACGAAAACACGCATTTTGCTGACGTCAAAGCTTTTCTCAGAACATACACACACATTCATTCTAATTGTTATGACAAGGGTGAACGCTGTCAAGCGGGAAGATGGCGTGTTGAATTATAGACAGGTACTACGAAAACACGCATTTGGCTGACAGCAAAGCCTTTCTTAGAAACACACACATTCATTCCAGTAACCACGACTTAGCGCACAGATGGCCGGCAACTGGGACCGATACCGAAATGTGTAAGTCTTCTCTTTGAGTGTGTCTGTAAGTCAACGTATCATCTTTATGGTGAGTAGTAGTTTCATCTTTCCCTGATAGTAATGGTATTCCAACCAGAAATTCCCGTTGTTTAATGGTTCTCGCAGTTGCTTCTGAGTACACCATCATTTATATGCGCGATAGAGAACGCCACGGAAACGATCAAATGTAAAATTTTCTTCCTGGATTAGCTAACACGTGATTACTTACGAAGACGTAGTAAGGTACCTTATCAAGCTCGAACCATAAGAATCCGTCGTTATTGCAATATACATGTGCTATGACACATGAGAAAAATAGCGTTTCGTGCTGCGTGTATAGACTTTCCCATCTCTCACTTTCGGCAACATCTTTGGCAAGGCTGAATGAGGACGACATTTCTCCTTATTTGTCTGGGCAAACTGAAACACGTAACTGTTTCGAACAAATGAAACAGTACAATGTAATGTTTCGATACGCTGTTTCGAAACAGTGAAACAGTTTGTGTTTTATAATTTAATAAACATACACATTTTATCATCTTGAATGTCTACTGTATAAGTATGTCCATATAAACACAAATGACGCGCGAGAGCGCTAATCATATCGCGGAAAGTATGAAACTATCACTTAGGCGTTTTGGCAGTTCCGTATTTCATGCAGCAAATGCGCTGCTTTCGTGCCGTGTCACTTTCATACTTTGCAATTGGCTGAGGACAGCCATAGCTGAAAACAGAAGAACCACCACGAATGGAACTGGAGGTGGGAGCAAACTGCAGAAACAACGGATATGCTACTGGGATTCCCACATTCCGTTAGTATGGGTAATATACCCATCCTGCTAATTTCCATGCACACGAAGGGAATCATTGTGGATAATAGGCACAGTGACTATAGACTCACAAATAATGCCAAATAATTCGAATAAATAACCAAATATAACAGAAAAAAATTTAGTCTTTCAAGGTGTTTCGAACCACTACTATAAGTGCACCATGCTTCCTGTTCACCATTACACTATCAGTCATATGTCAAACAGATTGCTTGCAATTACACCTACATCAAATTTGTATATATGTCTAATAACTCTCACTCTACGCCTTTTTTTGTTCAAAATGTTGTAGGCTTACTTGCGTTTCTTTATATGATTACTGTACATGAACAGAGAAGCGTATGTTATAAAAAAAAGTGTAATTTAACTGAATGATTTTCACATATTTATTATTTTGAATGTGAATAGTATGCGTTGTTTTATTGTTTGGTTAGTGTTTATAAAGCAGATGTTACGTCATTTCGGAATAGGACAGTCAGCTAGAAACGAAGCTTTATTTTCGGATATCTTAAGCATCATGCTATTGGTTGTCAAAAAGATTTCGACACTCTTGAAAGTGTTTCACGAAGTGGTATGTTGTGTTTCAGTACCTGTGCCGAGCCCGAATCTCGTCCGACACAGAGTGGAATGAAACATCACTGTGTCGATACAATTAGTCCGTTCCAGGCACAGGTGGACTGAAACAGCCTTATTTTGAAACAACGATACATTTTCTGTGTCTGGCTCGAGATCGAATCTGGTCCGGTTATCCGAGACAGGGGCGGAATGAAACACTACTGTTTCGAAACAGTGAACCACAGCCGTTCCGAAACACTGAAACAGTTCCACATATCGATACACTGTATCGAAACACAGAAACTGTGGCCAAGTCTATTGTCTACAATATTTGGCTTCAGTAGGTTTCGGTGCTTCACCGACCTTTATTGTTGTTTAATTCAAGAATCGTCCCTATTGTAGTCAATATAACAATGATTCTTGCAGTTGTTAGTGAGTATTCTGTCTTTTATAGTCGGCTGGTTTGAGGAAATTCATTGGAGCCAATATAGGGTCTGCTAGATAAGAAGAAATTTATTCAGGCTTGCAACTCTCAGCCAGCACGACGCCACTAACTGGCGACCCTCCGAACGCATTCGGAAGACGCCATGCTGCCCCTCGGCGTACTGATTATAAACAATTATTATTTTTAGCTTTGGAACATTTGAAAACCACTGCTGTTATACTTACTGAAAGTAGAGGGGCTGAGGAATAACAGAAATGAAAATAGAATGAGACCACCAAAAGTAGGAGAAATTGCGTAGTGTATTGAGGTCAATATAACAATGATTCTTGCAGTTGTTAGTGAGTATTCTGTCTTTTATAGTCGGCTGGTTTGAGGAAATTCATTGGAGCCAAAATAGGGTCTGCTAGATAAGAAGAAATTTATTCAGGCTTGCAACTCTCGGCCAGCACGACGCCACTAACTGGCGACCCTCCGAACGCATTCGGAAGACGCCATGCTGCCCCTCGGCATACTGATTATAAACAATTATTATTTTTAGCTTTGGAACATTTGAAAACCACTGCTGTTATACTTACTGAAAGTAGAGGGGCTGAGGAATAACAGAAATGAAAATAGAATGAGACCACCAAAAGTAGGAGAAATTGCGTAGTGTATTGTGGTCAATATAACAATGATTCTTGCAGTTGTTAGTGAGTATTCTGTCTTTTATAGTCGGCTGGTTTGAGGAAATTCATTGGAGCCAAAATAGGGTCTGCTAGATAAGAAGAAATTTAGTCAGGCTTGCAACTCTCGGCCAGCACGACGCCACTAACTGGCGACCCTCCGAACGCATTCGGAAGACGCCATGCTGCCCCTCGGCGTACTGATTATTAACAATTATTATTTTTAGCTTTGGAACATTTGAAAACCACTGCTGTTATACTTACTGAAAGTAGAGGGGCTGAGGAATAACAGAAATGAAAATAGAATGAGACAACCAAAAGTAGGAGAAATTGCGTAGCGTATTGTGGTCAATATAACAATGATTCTTGCAGTTGTTAGTGAGTGTTCTGTCTTTTATAGTCGGCTGGTTTGAGGAAATTCATTGGAGCCAAAATAGGGTCTGCTAGATAAGAAGAAATTTATTCAGGCTTGCAACTCTCGGCCAGCACGACGCCACTAACTGGCGACCCTCCGAATGCATTCGGAAGACGCCATGCTGCCCCTCAGCGTACTGATTATTAACAATTATTATTTTTAGCTTTGGAACATTTGAAAACCACTGCTGTTATACTTACTGAAAGTAGAGGGGCTGAGGAATAACAGAAATGAAAATAGAATGAGACAACAAAAAGTAGGAGAAATTGCGTAGCGTATTGTAGTCAATATAACAATGATTCTCGCAGTTGTTAGTGAGAATTCTGTCTTTTATAGTCGGCTGGTTCGAGGAAATTCATTAGAGCCAAAATAGTGTCTGCTAGATAAGAAGAAATTTATTCAGACTTGCAATTCTCGGCGAGCACAACGCCACTAACTGGCGATCCCCCGAATGCATTCGGAAGACGCCATGCTGCCCCTCGGCGTACTGATTATTAACAATTATTATTTTTAGCTTTGGAACATTTGAAAACCACTGCTGATCAGCGTACTGATTATTAACAATTATTATTTTTAGCTTTGGAACATTTGAAAATCACTGCTGTTATAATTACTGAAACTAGAGGAGCTGAGGAATAACAGAAATGAAAATAGAATGAGACAACCAAAAGTAGGAGAAATTGCGTAGCTGCGACCATAGTCGCTTGCAGTTCCGTAGATACACTGTTTACAATAATTATCAGAGTACCATTACACAAAACTGGAAATTCTGTCCTACAGGCTCGCAACTGAGGTTTTCTCCACTCCACTACCAGCCTGTTGGAGAATTTGGTTGAACCGACGAAGGGCTCTACCTTGCCCCCCCCCCCCCGCGCCCCCCCACCAGCCACCTCCATCAAGTGGTGGGTATGCAATATGCAAAACAATTAATTATATAAGATGAAATCATAATGTGTTAATATTACTCAATCTGATGAATTAAGATAGTGTTCCTTCAAACGATATTTATGAATATATAAATCTGGAGGAATTGCTTATTCCACAAGAAGCTCTTCCCCCAGGCCACACAGAGAAATGGTCCATATGGAAGTCACTTAATCGCCTGCGCTCATGTGTCAGAAGATGGAAGAGCAACCGGCAGAGATGGGGCTTCCAGATGGACTCTCTCAAGTCTGACCTTGGAGCTACAGTGCAGACATCATCACATCTGCTAAAATCCGTATTACCTCCAACTGTGTGCACTATGGAAGATAATGTAAATGCTACACAAAGAGAGCATTCGTTGTATAATTAAATTAACCAATGTTCGTTAATGTAATCTATATGTATACTTATCTATTTCATTCTTTGACTGGTTTAATTTATAAACCATAATTTATGTACTAATGTAATGCGGTAATATATGCAAAAATGTTTTAGTTTGTTTCTGACACGAAATAAATAAAATAAGTGTTCTTGTACTTGAAGACACTGTGAGCTACCAGGTACTTCAACGTAATGATTGCCACCTCTTCACTGTGACTTACTGGACAATTGAATAAAATATCTAGAAGTAATTTGTCTTTACTTTCTTCTTCTTCTTTCGTTTCACCCTTTCTGGGGTACGCTGGATCAATCATTTCTTTGTGCGTTGTTCTTTACTTAGAGCCCAGTATTTCTTCATTCTTTCTGATCTTCTTTTCCTCTCTCCTTACGAGATGAAGGATTTGGACTTTTGTGCAGATTTGTCTTGGAACCTTATATTTTCATCTTTAGTAATTAATTTAGCTGTTCGATCCATAAGTGAATTTTCTGAAATCTTTAATTCTACTAGGTCTTTCTCAGTTTCTTTAAACCAGTTGGGTTTCGTTTTGCGTTTACGGAAAAAGTCAAACATTTGTTTGGTTAATCTGTTGGAATTCATTCTGAGAAGATGACCATAAAAATTTATCCTTCTTTTTCTCATAGTACCTGTAGGTTTTTCAGTTTTCTTGTAGAGAGTTTCATGTTTGATGTATATAGTCTTATTGTCTTGAATTTTTGGTCCCATGATTTTTCTTAAATTTTTCTTTCCTTTAGCTCACGTTTCTCCATTTGGCCTTTGAAATTCATGTTTAGTGTTTCTGATGCATACAATGCTTCTGGATTCATCACTGTCTTGTAATGTGTAATTTTGGACACCCATGAATGGGATTTTTTGTTGTATGTATTTTTTGTTAGTTGGAAGGCCAATTCAAGTTTATTTTTTCTGGATTCCATTGGTTAGCTTTCCCCAGCATTCCAATTAACTTTGATGTATTTACATGAGAGCTTGATGTTTTTCAATATCTTAGTTTTTTCAAAGGAGATGTAAAGACCTATTTTAGCTGCTTGTTTCTTTAGTTCAAGGAATTGCTCCTGTGCTTTTTCCAGTGTTTCAGCAAACAGGGCCCTATCATATGCAAAAGCACTGCAATTTACTTTAAGGTTCTTCTTTTTGCAACCCAGTCTTATACCAGTCTCAATATTCGTGTTCCATTCTCTGACTATTTTCTCAAGAGCACAATTGAACAGCAACGGTGAGAGCCCATCCCCCTGTCGGACTCTCGTTTTTATTTCAAAGGGTTCCCATAATTCTCCCATAAATTTAACTTTGGAAAATGTATTTGTAAGTTTCGCTTTTAAAATGTTTTCATATCCAAACCCATTTCTTCCAGAGAGATTTTCTATCAATCGAATCATATGCTTTTTTCAAATCAATGAAGGAGATTACGTATGTCTTTGCCCTTGATTTTTGGTATGCCCTGATGTTTTTGAGGTTTAGTACTTGTTCCTAACATGATCTACCCTTTCTAAAACCTCCCTGATTTGCGGGTCCAATTGTGGCCCTGCCTGTTCAAAAGGACTTCAGAAAGAATCTTGTATGTTATATCCAGCAGTGATATTACTGTGTAATTGTTGGGGTCTGTCTTCAAACCTTTCTTGTGGATAGGGCGATGAGAGCTGTTCTCCATTCTGAGGGGTTCTCTTCTTCTTTCTAGATTTTATCGAAAATGCACCGACGGGATGTAACTGCATTGTTCTCAGCTTTTTTCCATTGTTCGGCCACTATTTGGTTTTCTCCGGACGCTTTTTGGTTTTAAGTTCTGAAATGACCTTCTGTAGTTCTTCAGTCGTCGGTGGTTCTGAATCCGACTTCTCACGGTTATTTGGGACGGATTAAAATTTTTCAAGGATGGGTTCGCAATTCAACAGTTTCTCAAAGTAGCCTGCTAGTATTTTGCAATTTTCCGCGTAATTGTGAGCGATGGTCCTATTTACATCTAGAAATTGGAGGGTGATTGCTTTGTATCTTGGTAACCTTTGATTGAAAGTTGTGTAAAGGCTTCTTGAGTTATTCTTAGTAAATCCTTCATCAATTTGGAGGAGAGTTTTGTTTTCATGTGTCTTCTTAATCCTCTTTAAATTTTTATCTACCAGTTTTCTAACCCTAAAAAGATTCAATCTGCTTTCTTCTGTTTTCTGTGATTGCCAGTTTTTCCATACCTGTTTTCTTGTCTCAATGAGGGCAAAACATTTCAGCGACCACCAGGCACGTTTTTTACTTTTTATGTTACGTGCTATCCGTTTGGCTCTAGTAATGAGGTTTTCCTTGATATCCTCCCAGCTTTGTGTCCGAATAGCTTCTGTTGGTTCTGTGAATTCATCTGATTTTAATATCCTTTTCGTGCTGTTCTTCCAACCCATAATTTGTTTCATGCTGCGTTTCCTGTTCTGACATCCCCATGACGTAATTGCGAAAATTTACGAAACCAGTGCGACGATATAAAACCAACTGTAATAACGAAAATATTGATAAAAGCCACAAATACGATGTGCTGCGATTATTGCAGTGAAATATTGTAAAATAATATAGAAAAAGAACAATGGCATTTACTATTAATACGAAACACTATGTATTTCAAGGATAATCTGTGAACAAAGATAAAAATGAATAGACAGTCGTCTAACGAGGAAGATCGTAGGGCGTCATTGACGATTCGTGATGAGAATGGTATGTGTTTGTTACTAATACTGTAAGAAAAAGCATTCCTATGATAATAATAATTAATTCAATAAATGTGTAAACTTATGTTTTCCTTTCAATAGTGTAGGGAGAGGGATCTCATAATTATTACTGAATAATTTGCAGTTTTCATATACTGAGCTGATTTTGTTTCAAAGACGCCATTACGAGCGAGAACATAATTTTAAGTTTTTCATTATCTGCTTAAGTGTTTCTATTGAAAGTGAATCAATATTTCATTGCAGAAACTGTTTTTGTGGTAGCCTGGACCAGTCAGCACGGATCAGGTCTCATGCGATTCAGTACTTAAGAAATAATTGTATTCAGATGTAAATATAAAATAGCTTTCAAAGTATTTTAATCATTTCTACAACAAGATTTCAATGCGAACCTCACAGAAAGCACCGATTCTTTTCTCATTATCAGAAGAATGAAGCTAGTCGGAATCATTGTGTTTGACATTTAGATTTGCTAGGATTTTGATGTGAGAATTACCGAACTATCAGTTTAATAAGTCACAGCGGCAAAACACTAACGCGAAGTCTTTACAGACGAATGGAAAACTGGTACAAGCCGACCTCGGGGAAGATCAGTTTGGATTCCGTAGAAATGTTGGAACACGTGAGGGAATATTGGCCTTACGACTTATCTTAGCAGAAAGATTAAGGAAAGGCAAACCTATGTTTCTAGAATTTGTAGACTTAGAGGAAGCTTTTGACAATGTTGACTGGAATACTCTCTTTCAAATTCTGAAGGTGGCAGGGGTAAAATACAGGGAGCGAAAGGCTATTTACAATTTGTACAGAAACCAGATGGCAGTTATACGAGTCGAGGGGCACAGAAGGGAAGCAGTGGTTGGGAAGGGAGTGAGACAGGGTTGTAGCCTCTCTCCAATGTTATTCAATCAGTATATTGAGCAAGGAGTAAAGCAAACAAAAGCAAAATTCGGAGTAGGTATTAAAATCCATGGAGAAGAAATAAAAACTTTGAGGTTCGCCGATGACATTGTAATTCTGTCAGAGACAGCAAAGGACTTGGAAGAGCAGTTGAACGGAATGGACAGTGTCTTGAAAGGAGGATATAAGATGAACATCAACAAAAGCAAAACGAGGATAATGGAATGTAGTCAAATTAAGTCGAGTGATGCTGAGGGAATTAGATTAGGAAATGAGACACTTAAAGTAGTAAAGGAGTAAATGGACGATAGATAGTTTGGATAAGAAGAGAATAGAAGCTTTCGAAATGTGGTGCTACAAAAGAATGCTGAAGATTAAATGGGTAGATCACACAACTAATGAGGAGGTATTGAATAGAATTGGGGAGAAGAGGAGTTTGTGGCACAACTTGACAAGAAGGAGGGACTGCGGTTGGTAGGACATGTTCTGAGACATCAAGGGATCACAAATTTAGCATTGGAAGGCAGCGTGGAGGGTAAAAATCGTAGAGGGAGACCAAGAGATGAATACACTAAGCAGATTCAGAAATATGTAGGCTGCAGTAAGTACTGGGAGGTGAAGAAGCTTGCACAGGATAGAGTAGCATGGAGAGCAGCATCAAACCAGTCCTAGGTCTGAAGACCACAACAACAACAGGATTTTAATGTACACGACATTTAGCTTTGCTACTTTTCATGTCTAATACGTTAAACGTAAACATGATAGACTACTTCAACTCGCAGTTGAAAAGAAATTAACATTACCCGCACAACAATTAAAACCTTTCACGTAACCGTCAAGATTTTGGTGCACTTTAACACAGTATTTCAGCTCGTTTTGCACAGCGGTACTGCGCGCCTGCAAACGACGAAAGGTACGTGAAACATAATATTCTAATTACGACAGGCCCTCAGAAGACTAAAGTGTGTAGGGCCAAGGCGCCCGGGGAAAGTACATTTCCTTTTATTGAAAATAGCAAAGATCAATTGAGGTGGCTGAAATGGCGTTGCACTTTGTAATTTGCAACCTGTCATATCAGAGAATATCATTGTGTGTTGGTATAACTGAGTATTCTGCATTTGCAACTGCATTTACCATTGATACTGAGTATAAGTCATCTTAATCATTTCTTGTGCCACACGAACATTGAAAATAACATCATTCAGTACGGAAAGTAGTACAAATGGCGGCTAAGTGGGGCTAAATTCTTGTTAAGAGTGCCAAGAATATTTAACGGAGATAGAAAAACTAAGTCAACTTAAGAATATATACTGATTAAACTGATTAACTTGTATATGTATGTGTATATGTATGACGAATATTTAACACTGTACATGATTCTTTTCCGTGAATTGGACGAGAACTCTGTTGTATGAGTGAACTGAAGCGAACAGAGACATTTGATTTGGACATAAGGAAACTGAACTTGGACCATAAGTTGACCAGTGGCAGAAACATTTACAAGGTAAGGACATTTGCACCAGTGTACCAGCTTGCTGATATAGTGACTAGTAACGTCCTCTGGTGCACGGACTTAATGAAAATTTGGATTAACCGTAAATGACATCAAGTAACATTTACATGTAAATTGCACTGGTGTGCATTGCTTTGCGTGTGCTTGACAGTTGTTTGAGTAGCACCTTAAGTGACATTTTGCCATTTTTGACTGTGTGTAACCTTTTGGAAGGAAACCCAGTGGTAAATAGACTGAAGGGGAAATTGAATATATACCGTGTGACGATATTTGTGATTTTATTGTATGTAAGAGAAGTCATCTAGTTTAACATTACCTATGGGTCGACTGAAGAATGTAGTAATTGTAGAAAGTGAAAAGGTACTGTAGACGGAACATAGTGTGGAAGATGTATTGGAACATGTACCAGGGCAAAACGATGCTCAGACTATCAATGAGGAATAATATATACATTCCACAAGTAGGGAATCGGATGCGCAAGTCCCTTCTAGGGAAGTTGATGGGCGTATCGAGAATATAGCTCTGAAAGACGGAAAAACAGATTTACCGGAAATAGAAACTGGTGGTAAACGTCAAACACAAACGAGTTCCACGGAACACCTCATGTGTGAATTTCTCAGGAAACTCGAATTAAAAGAGAAAGAACTCGAAGAAAATTTAATTAAAAAAGTGGCTGAAATGTGGTTTCGCAGAACAGAGCGGATCAGGTTGTGGAAAGGGCCCAAGGTCAATTACTGTTAGTTATAATAGAACACACACAACTTTATTTGTCGAAAAAAAATGCACAGTTTTCTCTTTAAAACAACAAGATAAATTCACGGCTGAGGACCCAAGTAACTTCTCCAAATAAGTTTAAATAATTCCTTCTAAATCACGCGGATTTAGAGAAACGGTTGAAAGCCTTACTTAAGTAAAATTGCAATATCTTCTCGGTTGGAGGCTGAAGTAATATTTCAGAACAGGAAAGGAAATTCTTTAAAATCCAAGCATTTACAAATTTCGGCCAAAGGCCATATTAAGGAAAATTCAAATTAATTCTTGGTATGAAGGCAGAATTAAAATTTTTTAATGTAATAAAAGAGAGGATTTTAGAATAAACTTTTACACAATGCAAGAGAAAAAACATCTTAAGAAAACTTGCAGTGTCTTGTCGGCTGAAGGGCCAAACAATTACTGAAAAATAATTTAAGACAACCTTAAGATAAACATTTACAGAGCATGGCTGATAGCCGTTTCAAGAATTCAAGATAATTAAAGAGAAGGCTCACAGACAAGAATTTACATATTAAAGTCACAGATTCTGAAAGGCTGAAGGCCTAAATACAGAGCAACAAGAATTTTAAATGAAACACGGCCGTAGGCCCTAATCTTAGAGTTGTTAGGAAGTTCGGCTGAAGGCCATATTCTACACATAAAACAGACAAAATTAATACATGGCTGACGGCCTGGCACTGTACCTGCAACCAATTAAAATTACAATTACAAACAACTAACAGTGGTGCTCAGAAGTTTTCCAAGGGTAGGCCTGGGGAGGAAAGCAACAACAGTTTATGTGAGAGAGGCAGCCAAGCGTAACACTAAACAATCGGGTGGCAACACGACCTACAGATAGCTGAAGAACCTGTAGGCGTTCCCATTGGGGTAGTGGCCGATCTTAGATATGGATAAAATATATTAATAGGACACTGACGGCTAACTACCACTGCTGCTGAATCAAAAGCGATATTGTAGATAAGTTGTATTAACTGTAAATTATCTCACGATAGAAATTAGATCATATTGAACAAATCATGAATGAAAACAAATTAAACAAACTGTACACTGTTCTTAGATATACTGCACTGGTAAGATTGGTTCTCAGCTCTTAATGTTTAGTTGATGCGAAGTTAGATTTAATTATGCCCCTGGATAAGCAGATGGAATTTTCAGAATAATGTCATTTAGGTGATTCCAAAAGGCCTCCACTTTTTCTTCGTTTTTCTTGTTATCCTCATTTATTCTTCATTATTATTGTAAAATGTACTACCGGTTTAGTTTGACGCATAACTGTCTGGAAAGACAGTTATCGTAATCTGTGTTGGTTTCTCTCACAGCATTCAGTATTTTGAAGACACTGAAATATCCTCTGTCCTGACTTTCATTACTCCGTACCAGACAAGGCAGCTTAGAAACAAACCTTCGAAGAGGTGTATGTTCTCACCTTCGATGAGATTAACATTTATAGAGTTAGTTATATCTCATGATGAGATGCTTCAGTTGATGGTGGCGTCCATCTTATTTGCAGCATGGAAGCCGCTAGTATACATTAAGACTTCGTCGTCACAAAGATTCGTGCGTTCTTACAAGACCTATACGGATTTGACATACATATAGTAGCTATTGTTTACAACAAGGGAGGCTAAAATTTGAAGGTAAGGAAGCAGCTTGGGCTCTCCACAAATAAAACGTATTACTCAAATAGTGCGGATCGTGACAGGATAGAATTGACATTTTGTAAATACTTGTTGTTGGACTTGCCAAGACACCACTCACTAGACGAAGGAATCGTTTCATTAGATGTCATGATCATGGCAACAAAATTCATAAAAGATCTGCTAGAACATCAAAAGACCTATCTTTCAATTCCGTTTCACATTTCAGAGGCTCACCTTAATAAAACCGGACGCGCAAGCCGAAGTATGAGAATGCTTGCACACTTACTTTCACGTGAACCTGCGTAAGCTGTGAAATATACACACATCAAAAAAGTCACATCATCCGAGAACTCCTGAAGACAGACGTTCACTGTGGATATTGTGTCACAGATACAGTCCCTTTCTCTGTTCAGAGATGTTACTAAACCCGCCCAAAGGTGTAAACAACCATTCATGAGCAGCGGAAATTAGACGGAGGCGGTCCGACAGCAGATCAGTTCGTCATTCCACCAGGACGGAAGTACACGGCTAGTGTTGTCGATAGTTCAGCCGTGCCTAGACGGTCAATACCACCGTTCGATCGCGTCTGCATTGTTACTTTGTGCTAGGAAGGGCTCTCAAAATGTGTCCAGGCGTCTGGGAGTGAACCAAAGAGATGTTGTTCGGACATGAAGATACAGAGAGACAGAAACTGTCGATGACATGCCTTGCTCAGGCCGCCCAAGGGCTACTACTGCAGTGGATGACCGCTACCGACAGATTATGGCTCGGAGGAACCCTGACAGCAACGCCACAGTGTTGAATAATACTTTTCGTGCAGCCACAGAACGTCGTGTTACAACTCAAACTGTACCCAATAGGCTGGTTGATGCGCTACTTCACTCCCGACTTCCATTGCGAGGTCCATCTTTGCAACCACGACACCATACAGCGCGGTACAGATGGGCCCCACAACATGCCAAATGGACCGCTCACGATGGGCATGACGTTCTCTTCACCGATGAGTGTCGCATATGCCTTCAAGCAGACAATCGTCGGAGACGAGTTTGGAGGCAACCCGGTCAGGCTGAACACCTTTGTCACACTGTCCAGCGAGAGCAGCAAGATGGAGGTTTCCTGCAACTTTTGTGGTGGCATTTGTGGGGCCGACTTACGTCGTTTGTGGTAATGGAAGGCTCCGTAACGGTTGTACGATACGTGAATGTCATCCTCCCATCGATAGTACAACCATATCGGCAGCACATTGGCCAGGCATTCGTCTTCATGGTCGCCAATTCGCTTCCCCATCGTGCACATCTTGTGAATGACTTCCTTCAGGATAACGACATCGCTCGACTAGAGTGGCAAGCATGTTCTCCAGACATGAACCGTATCGAACATGCCTGGGACAGATTAAAAAGACTGGTTATGGACGACGTTATCCCACCAGCCATTGTGAGGTATCTACGCTGAATCTCCGTTGAGGAGTGGGACAATTTGAGCCAACAGTGCTTTGATGATTTTCAACATTCTTTCAACACCGCATCTTAAATGCTTCAATTCTGTTCTTTTCTGTTTTCCCGCAGTCGATGTTACACTATTATACAATGCTGTGCTCTCTCATTTCAGTAATTTCTTCAAATTGAAGCCAATGTTTGATACTAGTAGACTTCTTTTGGCCAAGAATGCCCTTTTTGCTATTAATAGTCTGCTTCGTATGTCCTCCTTGCTCCGTCCATCAAGGGTTATTCTACTTCCTAGATAACACACTTTCTTAACTTCATCTACTTCGTGATCCCCAAATCCGGTATTAAATTTCTCCGTGTTTTTACGTCTGCTACTTCTCATTACTTTAAAATTTCTTCTATATGTTCTCAGTCTATACTCTATGACCATTACATTATTTATTACATTCAACAGATCATGTATGTCTTCTTCACTTTCACTGAGGATAGCTATGTCACCAGTGACTCTAATAATTGTTATCCTTTCAAATTGGACTTTAGTCCGAGTCTTGAACCTCTTTTATTTCCATCACAGTCTCTTCGATGCTTAGATTGAACAGTAAGGGCGAAAGATTACATCCCTGTGTTAAAATATTTTTAATCCGAGATCTTCGTTCATTGTTTTCGTGACTTATTGTTCCCTCCTGGTTTTTGTACATGTTGTATATTACCCATCTTTCCCTTTAGCTTACTCCTACTTTTCTTAGAATTTCGAAAATGTTGCACAATTTTACATTGTCAAATGCTCTTTCCATGCTGACAAATCCTTTTCACGTGTCTTGATTTGTCTTCAGACTTGCTTCCATTAGCAACCAGAACGTCACAACGTTGTCTCCGGTGCCTTCACCTTTCCTAAAGCCAAACTGGTTGTCATGTAACAGATCCTCAATTTTCTTTCCGTATCTTGTATATATTATGCTTACCAGCAGCTTGGAAGCATGAGCTGTCGAGCTGACTGTGCGATATTTCTCGCCCTTGTCAGCTCTTGCTGTTCCCTAAATTCATCCTAGTGGTCACAAAACGTGTCCTGGACGATGCGAGCTGTGTGAAGTGAATGCCTGATATATTACAATACAACATGAGAAGGACCTGATATCCAAGATGTGATCTTGTCGAGTAGCCATGTGTTACCACGACATGGCTGCCCCAATCACCAATGAATCCTCGCCGTGTTTCATTCTTAGGACGTAAATTCTGCCAGACATTGGAAACAGTGTGAAACAAGACGCACCCGACCAAATGACTTTCTTCCATTGCTCCATAGGCCAGGTTTTATGGATTCTTCACCACATTGTGAAGGGGTATTTGGTGAGGGATATTTGCATCACAGATGCGCGGTTTTGGAATTCCAGGTGCCCCTGCAGTTCTCTGCCTATGGAGCTCCCTTAGAGTTGCTAGGATTCGCGAGTGCGACATTCTATGATTTTTGCAGCTGTATTACTGTTCTTTTTCGTCACTGTGCACTTCAGTGGTCGTCCGTCACGATTACTTGACTATTTCGTCCACTTAAAGACATGCACTCTCACTTTTAGCACCAACAGTTAGCCCATTTTCGAATTCACTTCTCTCCAACATAATGTACTCATAACTATCATAACTATACAGACTCTGTCGATGCACTCTGGCACTAAATCAGTCCAGAGACTGTCTAGCTGCCTGCCCGCAACCCTCCCCCCCCCCCCCCCCCCCCCGCGGACAAAAATAAGAATATTTTTATAAACCATGCTACAGATCCTAGCAAGTTTCTTCAGTTGCACGGAGCTGGTTACTCATTCTAGTAGCACCTCCGCAACTACGCCTCTCAAAATACCCTCTCCCTCCCTCAACCCCTCTCACGGGCCATTTTGATAATGGCAGTCGACGAGGGGCCAGGGCCGAATTTTCGGGTGGCAAGCCCACTTTAGACAGGAAGAGCAAACCAGGGAGAGACTACATACCGTGGTTGTGTCCACCTCAGGCAAGTGCTGCGTCACAAGCAAGTACAGACTTGGATTTGAGGAATTCTGGTAAATCTCGCGCAGTTATGGCTAAAAGACAGTAGCTAAGGGTCCGACTGGCACATCGGAAGGCAGGTGCGGCAGATGTTGATATTTTAGAAACGATTCTGCGAGGCAGGTTTACGACACCGTTCGCAGGCTATAGGAAAGGCCGGTTGGGCAATGTATACAAATGTGTAGTATCAGGGCATCACAGGGCACTGACGTGCTGTGAAGAATCCGTGCGTTGCAGTTACAACAGCACCTTGTGACTGTGTGTAGGGGCCGAAGCGGGCTAAGGAAAGTTGACGTTATAACTACTACAGAGCACTCCACGTATCAAAAAATGGTTCAAATGGCTCTGAGCACTATGGGACTTAACAGGTATGGTCATCAGTCCCCTAGAACTTAGAACTACTTAAACCTAACTAACCTAAGGACAGCACACAACACCCAGTCATCACGAGGCAGAGAAAATCCCTGACCCCGCCGGGAATCGAACCCGGGAATCCGGGCGTGGGAAGCGAGAACCCTACCGCACGACCACGAGCTGCGGACCTCCATGTATCCCCTGTAGAGAAACTACGTCAGAGTTGTAGAGAAAAGACCTATAAATAAGCGGGCCCAAGGGCTCAAAGCAAGCTGTCGTGTCGCCTTTTTTTACGTCTCTTTTTTTGGTGGGGGGGGGGGGGGGGGGGGTGGGGAGGATCATCAATCTTCAACCTGGTTTGATGCGGCCCGCCACGAATTTCTCTTCTGTGCCAACCTCTTCATCTCCGAGTGGCACTTGCAACCTACGTCCTCAATTATTTGCTGGGTATATTCCAGTCTCTATTATTTGCTGGGTATATTCCAGTCTCTTCCTTCCTCTACTGTTTTTGCCCTCTACAGCTCCCTCTAGTACTATGGAAGTCATTCCCTGAATTCTCAACAGATGTCCCACCATCCAGTCCCTTCTCCTTGTCAGTGTTTTCCACATATTCCTTTACTCTGCGCAGAACCTCCTCGTTCCTTACCTGATCAGTCCACCTAACTTTCAACATTTGTCTTTAGCACCACATCTTAGATGCTTCGATTCACTCCTGTACTGGTTTTCCCACAATCCATGTTTCACTACTATACAACGCTGCGCTCCAAATACGAATTCTGAGAAATTTTTTCCTGCAATTAAGGCCTATGTTTGCTACTTGCAACTTCCCTTGTCCAAGAATGACCTTTTTGCCATTGCTTGTCTGCTTTTGATGTCCTCCTTGCTCCGTCAGTTATTGGTTATTTTGCTGCCTAGGTAGCAGAATTCCTTAACTTCATCTACTTCTTGGCCATTAGTCCTGTTCAGTTTCTCATTGTTCTCATTACTTTCGTCTTCCTTCGATTTACTCTCAGTCCTTACTCTGTACTCAACAGACTGTTCATTACATTTAGAAGTTTACGTAATTCTTTTCCACTTTCATTCAGGATGGAAATGTCATCAGCGAATCGTATCACTGAAACCATCTTACATTGTAATTCCACCCGTGAATTTTTATTTCCATCATAGCTTCTTCAATGTACAGATTGAACAGGAGGGGGGAAAGACTACTTCCCTGTCTTACACCCTTTTTAATCAGAGCACTTCGATCTTGGTCGTCTACTCTGATTATTCTCTCTTGGCTCTCGTATATATTGTACACTCCTGGAAATGGAAAAAAGAACACATTGACACCGGTGTGTCAGACCCACCATACTTGCTCCGGACACTGCGAGAGGGCTGTACAAGCAATGATCACACGCACGGCACAGCGGACACACCAGGAACCGCGGTGTTGGCCGTCGAATGGCGCTAGCTGCGCAGCATTTGTGCACCGCCGCCGTCAGTGTCAGCCAGTTTGCCGTGGCATACGGAGCTCCATCGCAGTCTTTAACACTGGTAGCATGCCGCGACAGCGTGGACGTGAACCGTATGTGCAGTTGACGGACTTTGAGCGAGGGCGTATAGTGGGCATGCGGGAGGCCGGGTGGACGTACCGCCGAATTGCTCAACACGTGGGGCGTGAGGTCTCCACAATACATCGATGTTGTTGCCAGTGGTCGGCGGAAGGTGCACGTGCCCGTCGACCTGGGACCGGACCGCAGCGACGCACGGATGCACGCCAAGACCGTAGGATCCTACGCAGTGCCGTAGGGGACCGCACCGCCACTTCCCAGCAAATTAGGGACACTGTTGCTCCTGGGGTATCGGCGAGGACCATTCGCAACCGTCTCCATGAAGCTGGGCTACGGTCCCGCACACCGTTAGGCCGTCTTCCGCTCACGCCCCAACATCGTGCAGCCCGCCTCCAGTGGTGTCGCGACAGGAGTGAATGGAGGGACGAATGGAGACGTGTCGTCTTCAGCGATGAGAGTCGCTTCTGCCTTGGTGCCAATGATGGTCGTATGCGTGTTTGGCGCCGTGCAGGTGAGCGCCACAATCAGGACTGCATACGACCGAGGCACACAGGGCCAACACCCGGCATCATGGTGTGGGGAGCGATCTCCTACACTGGCCGTACACCACTGGTGATCGTCGAGGGGACACTGAATAGTGCACGGTACATCCAAACCGTCATCGAACCCATCGTTCTACCATTCTTAGACCGGCAAGGGAACTTGCTGTTCCAACAGGACAATGCACGTCCGCATGTATCCCGTGCCACCCAACGTGCTCTAGAAGGTGTAAGTCAACTACCCTGGCCAGCAAGATCTCCGGATCTGTCCCCCATTGAGCATGTTTGGGACTGGATGAAGCGTCGTCTCACGCGGTCTGCACGTCCAGCACGAACGCTGGTCCAACTGAGGCGCCAGGTGGAAATGGCATGGCAAGCCGTTCCACAGGACTACATCCAGCATCTCTACGATCGTCTCCATGGGAGAATAGCAGCCTGCATTGCTGCGAAAGGTGGATATACACTGTACTAGTGCCGACATTGTGCATGCTCTGTTGCCTGTGTCTATGTGCCTGTGGTTCTGTCAGTGTGATCATGTGATGTATCTGACCCCAGGAATGTGTCAATAATGTTTCCCCTTCCTGGGACAATGAATTCACGGTGTTCTTATTTCAATTTCCAGGAGCGTATAATCGACAAAATTCCGTGCACTCTCCCAAGACTTAGGTGTCAACTGAGTAGCCCCACTACACCACGCAGTGAAACCCTATAAGATCAGACCTGATATACACCACTACCACCACTTGGTCGGTGAGAGGTCTATCCGGGAACTAACTAACACTTTTCGTTTTACAATAGGAACCATTTAAAACGAACAAACACGCAACGCCACGCCAACTTTTAACAATTAATGTGATAATCATCGATGTTGTCGATTCTTCGCAATAGCGGACGCAGCGAGGGCGATATGGTATATCGCTGCTGTCGCGCTTGCTCGCCACCTGCTATTCCGTAGACGCTCTCTTATCATCTAGAACACAATTTGATTTTGGTTTTACCACGTCATACACGTATATTGTCGTGACCACCAGGTTGTATCATTGATTTATCACGCAGGACGCTCAGAACCAGTAAGGGCGAACGTGCCCCGTGCGTTTTGACACAGCACACTCTTCCAGTCTTCGGAACTGTGTGGATGATCATTTTCCGAAGTTCAGATGGCTTAAACATTCTACGCACCAACGTGAATACACGTTTTCTAGCCGCTCCCCCCAATGACTTTAGAAATTCTGATGGAATGGTAGCTATCCCTTCTGCCTTATTTGATCTTAATTCCTCCAAAGCTGTTTGTTGTTCTGATTCTAAAACTGGATTCCCTGCCTTTTCTAAATCGACTCCTTTTTCTTCCTCTATCACGTGAGACAAATCTTCCCCCACATAGAGGTTTTCAGTGTATTTCCACCTATACGCTCACTCCTCTGCATTTAACAGTGAAATTCCCGTTGCATCATTAATGGTACCACCCTTGCTTTGTGTCACTGAAGGTAGTTTTGATTTTCCTGTATGCTGAGTCTGTCCTTCCGACCGTCATTCCTTTTTCGGTTTCTTCACATTTTTCATGTAGCCATTTTCTCTTAGCTTCCCTGCACTTCCTATTTATTTCATTCCGCTGCAACTTGTATTTCTATATTCCTGAGTTTCCCGCAAGATTTTTGTACTTCCTCCTTTCATCGATCAACTGAACTATATCTCCTGTTTCCCATGATTTCTTCGCAGTTACCTTCTTTGTGCCTATGTTCTTTTCCAACTTCTGTGATGGCCCTTTTTAGAGATGTCCATTCCTCTTCAACTGTACTACCTACTGAGCCGTTGCTGTATCTACAGCCTTTGAGAACTTCAAGCGTATCTAGTCATTCCTTAGTTCTTCCCTATCCCATTTCTTTGCGTATTGATTCTTTCTTATTGTCTTAGACTTCAACTTACTCTTCATTTCTACTACATTGTGATCAGTCTATATCTGTTCCGGGTTGTGCCTTACAATCCAGTATCTGATTTCGGAATCTCTATCTGACCATGATGTAATCTAACTGAAATCTTCCCGTATCATCCGTCCTTCTCTAAGTATACCTCCTCCTTTTGTGATTCTTGAACAGAGTATTATCTATTACTAGCTGAAATTTATTACAGAACTCAATTAGTCTCTCACTCCTCTCATTCCTTGTCCCTAACCCATATTCTGCTCTACAACTGCATTCCAGTCCCCCATAACTATTCGGTTTTTTTTATCTCCCTTTACGTACTGTATTTGTCCGCCGCTCGTGGTCTCGCGGTAGCGTTCTCGCTTCCCGAGCACGGGGTCCCGGGTTCGATTCCCGGCGGGGTCTGGGATTTTCACCTGCCTCGAGATGACTGGGTGTTTGTGTTGTCCTCATCATTTCATCATCATCCAGGAAAGTGGCGAAATTGGACTGAGCAAAGATTGGGTAATTGTACGGGCGCTGATAACCACGCAGTTGAGCGCCCCACAAACCAAACATCATCATCATCATCGTACTGTATTACCCTTTCAATATCTCTTCGTCTTCAGATTGCGGCGTACTGTATAACCCTTTCTCTTTCTTTTCATCTTCTGGTTGCGACTTCGGCATATATACCTAAACTATCGTTGTCGGTGTTGGTTTGCAGTCGATTCTGATAAGAACAGCTCTATCACATTCTGCAGTAACACACTCTCTACCCTAACTTCCTATTCATAACGAATCCTACTCTCGTTATACCATTTTCTGCTGCTGTTCATATTACCCTGTACTCATCTGACCAGAAATCTTTGTCTACTTTCCATTTCACTTCACTAACCCCTACTATAACTAGATTGATTCTTTGAATTTCCCTTTTCAGATGTCTGTGACTAGAACTGGAAAAAATGACAACTGTCAGTAGCAGGCCAACCACGACGATCTTTTGGTGATGGATATCGGGGGCCAACCTGCCCGCTGAAGCTACGTCCAATCTCCGCCGTAAGGACGCGTCATTGCTATGGTGGGGCACGTCGCACCTTGGAGCTACACCGGAGAAAGGAGCGAGAGGGCTCATAGCCCCTGCTCTCTGGATGGCATCGTCCAGCGAACTGCAAGCTGCCGTCTTCAGGGGCGGGGCGGGCTTTGAACTGGCAGCCTCCCGAATGCAGAGCTGTCTATTGGCACCGAATGAGCTGCCCTGGGCGGACGGCAGCAGCTACTAAGTTTCAGTACAACGACGGGAGCCGGCTACTTCCCTTCGGCTCTCTGCTTGAAGTTCACGAGTCGCGCTCGAGGGAGCAGTCAGCTGTGCTCCGGTCCATGGGGCGTAGCTAACGCACACGGCGGCCGTGGCCCGAATAGTAGCGCTACGCGTGCAAGGATGGGCGTCCGAGTGCCGACGCTTCAGATTCCGGCATTGGCAGGGTGGGCAGCGCCATCGCCGAGTCCAGTGAAATGCCCGCTGTGTATTTTCGATGTAACGAAGTCAATTACACATTTGCCTGTGTTTCTCGACGTGAGTCATTATCCTTCCCAAATCGTACCTCTAAGTTTTTCTGGAATATTTCAAGCGCCCGAGATCGGGGGTTTGTATTACAAGCAACAAGAAACCATGACAGAGAATAAATGGCACTCGGATTCTGGAGGACGATGGTTACATCGGCGTCCAACCTTCCAGATTCATTATGTCCCTGATTTTCTTAAACCACATAACGCAGATTTCTTGATGGGTTCCCTACAACCTCATCCTCCACCAATCTGAGCTTGTATTTCGTCTCTCACGACCTCGTCAGGTGCAGAACGAAGTTGCAGAAAGTGTGTCACCACAGATGGTGGTAATCTCTGGACCACCGAGACAGCAGAAAACTGATATACTGTCACTTCCAAGAGAAAACGAAGCGTGTAAATCCGAATGCTTCTATGTCCGGTGTTATTTTGGACGGACTATTTCTGGGTATAGGGCTGCGACATTGGAAAGTGCTAAAACAGCAAAACTGCAGACGTTTCGTCCTATTTGCTGCGGTCTACAAAGGGCGGTTCACTGTTCCGCCCTGAAGAACACCGCAGCAAGTAGGTCGCAACGTCGGCAGTTTTACTGTTTTAGCACTTTCCAATGTCGCAGCCCAAGCCCCAAAATCGTTTTATCAAAAATCGGTGCATACATAGAATATGGGCAAACAGACAGTCAATGAAACGACGGCCAAGAAAAAGATTCCGCTGCCATGGAAACAAAATCAGAAGAGATGCTACGAAGTTCGTCAGTAGACGGCAATACAAACGTAATTCGAAAGCAGGAGAAACTGCACGTAAACGAAGAGCAGAAGAACTGGAAACCTTTAACAGATACAAAGTCTGTTAAGTAAGATCTTGTCGATAATCAGTAGAAAAATGTGTCTGACAACCAACTACATCTGCATCTACATCTACATACATACTCCGCAATCCACCATACGGTGCGTGGCTGAGGGTACCTCGTAGCACAACTAGCATCTTCTCTCCCTGTTCCACTCCCAAACAGAACTAGGGAAAAATGACTGCCTATATGCCTCTGTACGAGCCCTAATCTCTCTTATCTTATCTTTGTGGTCTTTCCGCGAAATATTAGTTGGCGGCAGTAAAATTGTACTGCAGTCAGCCTCAAATGCTGGTTCTCTAAATTTTTTCAGTAGCGATTTACGAAAAGAACGCCTCCTTTCCTCTAGAGACTCATACCCGAGTTCCTGAAGCATTTCCGTGACACTCGCGTGATGATCAAACCTACCAGTAACAAATCTAGCAGCCGGCCTCTGAATTGCTTCTATGTCCTCCCTCAATCCGACCTGATAGGGATCCCAAACGCTCGAGCAGTACTCAAGAATAGGTCGTATTAGTGTTTTATAAGCGGTCTCCCTTAAAGATGAACCACATCTTCCCAAAATTCTACCAGTGAACCGAAGACGACTATCCGCCTTCCCCACAACTGCCATTACATGCCTGTACCACTTCATATCGCTCTGCAATGTTACGCCCAAATATTTAATCGACGTGACTGTGTCAAGCGCTACACTACTAATGGAGCATTCAAAGATTACAGGATTCTTTTTCCTATTCATCTGCATTAATTTACATTTATCTATATTTAGAGTTAGATGCCACCAGTCACAAATCGTGTCCAAGTCATCTTCTATCCTCCTACAGTCACTCTACGACGACACCTTCCCGTAAACCACAGCATCATCAGCAAACAGCCGCACATTGCTGTCCACCCTTCCCGAAAGATCATTTATGTAGATAGAAAACAGCAGCGGACCTACCACATTTCCCTGGCGCACTCCAGATGATACCCTCACCTCCGATAAACACTCACGTATACATACATACATCTTATATGAAAAAAAGAAAAATACAGATATGTTTATTATTGCATCCAGTCCCCCTTAGCGTCGATAATTGCTTGGCATCTCTGAGGTAAGCTTGAAACCAGGTTTTTAATGTATTCATGTAGAAGAAAGACCTCAAAATGTGTCGAGTTGAAGTTGACAGCTCTTTTAAAGTGAAGACCTTTCGCCTTGCAACTTTTTTAAATAGAAGACCATACCTTTGCATCAGGATTAGCGTCATGTGACTGTGAGGACCAATCCAGTGCCTGCGCATCTGTCTCCTTTTTCCAGTCGCTGCAAAGCCTGCTGCCGTGCTTCGGATCATTGTCCTTCTGCAGTATCCACTTTTAATTTTTGTCGATGAACGAACGTTTGGAGTCAGCATCAAACATCTTTGATAAACGCGACGTGTAAGCTGCAGTCATGTCCTTTCTTGTGTATCTAAGCCAAGAATCCAAAGCAAACTAATGCTTTATAGACATTGCATGAAGGGCAGAGGTTTCCCCCGTGGTTTTCTGAAATTAGTAGGCGATATCTTTTATCACCTGTGTGTATTGCCCACCACTCTCTTACTTAACAGACTGTACGCCTCTTATTCCCCAAGGTGAATCAGCTGTCGAATGACTTCAGCCAGCAACTGAAAAGCAGGAAGAATTCGAACGACCGTGGCTCCACCGAGTAGCCAACTCAGAACTGTGCCACTATACCGTACATTACGCGGAGAAGTACATAGAACTTGGAGACACAAATCTGAAATCATCTGCCAACATGATGTTACCAAGTATCGCTTTGTAAATTATGGAGACAAGAGGAAAGCTTATAAATTCTTCGAAACTTATAGTCTATCGAATTACACACACCAGCCAACAGAAAATAAGAAAGTGGAAGTTGTTATTAAGAGATTAACTGCACAATTCACGGAAGAAACGTTTGCGTAGGCACTAGATCAGAGAAATTTTATCAGAGCGCAAGTCCACCAATATCAAAAACAGAACAATGAAGTGACCAGAAAGTCGTAAAATATGGAATTTATCACCTCAAATACCTGATATATAACAGAGTTACAACAGAAGCATATGAGTCAAATATGATCCAGTCCATTGCATAAAGTGTCAGAGATTCGATCATACCACGATTTACTTGCACACGGCATCTCATTATGTGACCCGCGGAATCAAGTATCTCTCGAAGAACTGTACAATGCCAACGGATATGGATACACGCTCAAACTGCGGCCAGGAGCGCCCAGCATCGTACCGAGGACTTTATGTGTACGAAGCACTATTGAAATAATACAAACTAAACAGACGAACAGAACGGACAATATGAGCAAAGACAGAGACAGTAAGACAAACATATCCGACGAAAACAATAACAGCGCCGTAAAAGGGACGTCCCGATCGAACACAGAAATGAAATCAATTTAACAAGAAACACCAAGAAAAACATTCTGAAGACGACCACAAAAATCACGTGCAGGGACTGTGTCGCCAACAACGAACCAGATAAGCGTAAATAACACCGATATCTGATACTGCATCATTTTAATTCGACTGGACCAGAAACTGAGAAGACGTCTCCCATTGGTGGAGTGAATGATTAAAGCTGGGTGAATGATTAAAAAGGCCGCAACTCCGTAAAATTAACAACAAAATTAGGATTTTACTCGTCCGGATACGCGTCTGTAACCTCAGTAGGGTGAAGGACAAGTAAATAGAATTAAATCAGTTTACAAGTAGACACAGGTGACACATTATAACTCCCGGTAATCAATTTGTCGAAACAGTCTAATGTCAGACTAAGAAATTTGCATTCTGCAGCGTTCCTTAAAACCAGTATCAGAAACCACGTGGAAGAACTACCACAAACGCAGTCAAGCCATTGGAGTCATAATACTAAAGGTACCCAGCTAAATCGCAATTGTGGCGGGATGTACCGGGTGTTCAGAAACTAACTATTCAGTGCCATGTCGTGATGTGCTAAGTAATGACTGAAATGATTGTCAATTGTTAATACAACTTTTCCCATTGTTTAATATATTTGTTCGCAGGTCCGGTTTGATTCAAGACCAATGTCTTGCATGACATCATTGTGATTCACGTCATCATGCTGACGATTGAACGAAGAGTGTTTCTTGTGGAGCATGAGTTCCACAATGGAGACGAGTTTACCTCAGCAGCAGAAGCCGTGTTTGCAGCAAAGTTCCCAGGAGTGACGATGCCTAACCGCAGTGCTGTAACGGACCTCACCACCAAATTTCGAAAGACCGGAAGCATTCGTAATGCTTCAAAATCAGGCAGGCCATCCACATCCACATCCGAAGAGAAGGTGGCGGAGGTTCAAGACATGATGCTACAGCGTCCAAACAAATCGGTTAGAGGACTAGCTCAGCAGATCCTCGTATTCGTGGGTTCCACTCACAAGATTCTCGGGAAGTTACAACACTACTGCTCTGCTCGTTATACTGACGTGCATTTTACCTAGTGAAGACAAGGTTTATTTTTGCCACAAGGTAGCCACGTATAACACTACAGCGGTAGTAAATTTGCCAACTATGACCTAACCTTGCAGTAAATGTTACCCTCTGAGAGAAATTTGAAACTTTGTCCGAGTTCACCTAACGGAAAATTGGAATTGAACCTTAATTTCGTAAGAACAGCTGCAGGTAGATTACAGAAAGAAATAATTTTGCAAGGAGTAACATTAACTGATTACTGTTAAATGAAATAGTTGTACGGTCGCCAGCCTAATTAGGTATAATAATGTATCAGCATTATTCATCAAGAACATGTTTTTATTACTTCAAAGCAAACTTTTATTAAATACTGTTCTATGAAGTGCATTGGACACACCCAAATGGACAAATTACACAGTGGGTAGCAGTAGTTACCACTTTAGTAGTTAAGTAGTCACTAGATTTTAAAATGAGCCCTTCTCTTGTTTACTTTAATCATTACTTTTGTCTTTTACTAATATTGCTTAAACTTGCCCTTCACTAACCACACAAGACCAGATAGCACATCATAATAGTGAAGTACAATTAATACACACATTCACTACACAGCAGCGAATAGGACACACAGTATACAAACCTTCTATTTTTGTTTCTCAGTGATTACTTCAAGACTCATTGGCTAGAAACCTACTAAGCTGATTTATTCTAGCCAGCAGGTGTGGCCGAGGGGTTCTAGGCGCTTCAGTCTGGAACCGCGCGGCCGCTGCGGTCACAGGTTAGAATCCTGCCTCGGGCGTGGATGTGTGTGATGTCCTTAGGTTAGTTAGGTTTAAGTAGTTCTAAGTTCTAGGGGACTGATGATCTCAGATATTAAGTCCCATAGTGATTTATTATTTTTGTTATGATGGAAAAGGAATGTGATCCCACAAAGTAACCCTTTCATTGTAACAACAAAATTGTATACACTCTCAAATTTATGTATCATTAAGGTAGGATTGGATTATTCTTTCAATTTGAGATAATTAAGTCTGCACTATTTTAACAGTATTTGGCCAGACAATAACCTCTACAAAACAGACACAATTTTACAGTAACATTTTACTTCAAACAACCTCTAGACAAAAAGGTTTATAGTACCACTTGTGAAACAAGTAAGTTTTGGAAACAATTTTAAATCAGTGAACATTGGTACTCCCTTTTCCAAGCAATACACTTTCCTAAACTGATTTTAAGTTCATTTTGTAGTAAAGTTTCAAAACGTTCAGACATGGACAGTCACTGTTATACGTATGAGAAACAAGTAATTCTTGCCCAGCACATTACGTGTACTGGCATAAAACTTTGCCACACATTTAAAAAATGCACCATAGTTTGGTGTCTAGTGAGCTGTGACTCGTAAACGCATCACTGAGTCGATCGCCTTTAAGGACACCATTAATGCAGAACGGTATTGCACCTGCATTCTGGAGCCCTTCCTATGTGAACTGAATGAGGACGAAGTTGAGAATACCTGGTTCCAACAGGATGGGGCAACTGCACTCTCCACCCACAAGGCGATGAACTTTTAAAGGACGTCTTTGGTGACCGTATCATCTCTCGAGGACTCTGGGCTCCGCATTTATCGGATTACTTTCTATGAGGTACGTTGAAGAGAAAGGTCTATGAAGGCGATTCGTACACCATACAAGAACTCCAAGCTGCACTGATACGTCGTATTCGAAACTTCACTCCCGATATTCTGCACAACGTCTTCAAGAACACGCAGAAGCGTGTGCAAGTGTGTCCTCAAGTTCAAGGGAATGAGTTGCAGCATTTCTTATAACTTCCATAGCTTTAGGGACTGATGACCTCAGAAGTTAAGTCCCATAGTGCTCAGAGCCATTTGAACCATTTTTGAACTACAAGGCGCAACAGCTGCTAGGACTGGAAGAGAAATTGAATGTGTCATCATACGGAGCCTATGCGTGTATTACATATTACGAACCTAATAACAATTGTCCTAGATATTGCCGTGATTAAGAACATCAACCTGACACTACAACTGTTCAAGAAAATAGTCTAACATCGCATCACAGGTATGAGCCTGGTATTGTTGGAGAAAGCAGATTACCAAACCCACTGCCCAGTACAATAACCATAAACTGGAAACTGAAAGATGTGTAAGTAACAACGTTCGACCTACTCAAAGTGTAGACTCTATACATGAAACAGACATTGTGGTAGATGTGGTGACCAAGAACATTAAAAGAGCCTGGAAACGCGCACGCACAGACACCTTCCCCTGCAACGTCACTTTGAAACGTTCCCGCCTTTGCTAAGTGAACTGAGATCTCTCTCTCTCCAGAAGAAGGTGGCAGTTGTGTAGACACCCATCGACCTCGTGGCCTATAGGTTGCTGCCACTCTATTCTGGATCGACTGAATCCTGTCGAGGTGCAGACGTTTTCCTACAGCTTCATATGTGAAGTAAATTGTTGAAGAGCAATCGAAACGCTAGAAAATTAATGCCCCTAACAAATGAGTCTAGGGACTGTTTTTCATAAAACTGAGTAGTAATGATGATTGAAGCGTCTATCTCGCTTCTGAAATTAAGAAATGATCAGTACTGACCCCAGTTTATTACAATAAAAACTGCAACCAAGAACAAATATGATTTGATATTAACACAGTATTAATTATGAACAATCGGAGATAAAAGTAAATTAAATAATAAAATCTTTTAACAGACTCAGACGCGACTGTAGTAAGACAAAGCCCGTGAAGTCTGTGTAAAGAAAGCGATCAAATTAAAAATTAGTAATTCATTAAAAAAAAAAAGAATAAATACACGATTCTGCTGAAGACAGGATTGTTTCAATCTGCTGTCTGAGGAAGGACATTGTAAGAGTCAATTAAATGAAAACGTGGCAGATGGATAATATGTATAAGCCATAACTGTTAACACATTTATCGCACTGTGACACAATACGTTTATTGCTTTTATCGAAAAATGTTTGTCGTTGCCTATGGTTACCGCGATTATACCTAGGCCTGCACCTCTTCGTTTAAAGCAAACTATGACTACGAATGCCTTCCTTCAGGGGCCAAGACATATGGAAATCGCATGGGGAGAGTTCAGGATTGTGCAGAGGATGTGTAAGGGCATCGGAGTGAAACTTCTGCACCCTTCTCCAAACACTCTTGGCAACACCTTGCGAATGTTGTTTCGAAATCAAGGGGAACAACCTGTGCCTCCTAGATTAAAAACTCGAAACTCCTAAAAAATAAGTACCTGAAATGGTACCTTGGACACCACAGCTGGGCACAAACTAGACTCGTCCGTGAATACTAGGAAAGAGATATCTTGGTGAAAACATTAGAGGACACACGGAAAGGCTTTATAATAGAATCTTTATAATAGAATGAACGCAGCCAGAGGGGTTTTATTTATTTATTAACCTGATCTGATTATATCGGACCAGGGTTTAACACGTACAGAAGCTATTTCACATCATAGTAACGTAAGAAACAACAGTTTTAATATGACATATAGTATTACAATGATCTGAGTGTCTATGGTGAGAAAGTGAGTAAACAATACTATGACCAAATAAAGTTATTACTGGCAGAACTTGCACTGGTACTGCTGCTGCCAGTTATATTAATAATAGTAATAACCATAATAACGACACTAACAGTCACGATGATAACAATAATGATAGTTGCAGATATAAAAAGAATTTACAAATGTACGTTATAGGTATTTTGCGGTATAGCGAGTACTGGATAAATGAAATTTAAGGTGACTTCACCAGCTAAGAACAATGTAGTAGATATGTCGTTAACTGCCTTCTGTAGTTGCAATGCTACTCATTTCTCTAATATAATGCAGGAGGTTGTGCCAGAGTGGCTTCCTACTGTTGAGAACTAGGGGGACCTTAAAATGCAGCTGTCTTATTTACCATTACGATTTTCAGGAAGATTGGCCAATAAATATGAATGAGGTTGCGAATTTGATAAATGCGCTCAACCTCTGTAGTATCCGTATAACCATTTTCTTTGTTAAGCCTGTTCTTGCGACTACAGATGTTCGTAAGTGGAGTTACTTCTTTTCATAAGAGTAACTGTAGTGTGTGTTGGACAGTCTGGCAATGTACTTGGTTCTGAGAAGGGTGGAAGTCGACGTGTCATGTAGTGAAGGCAGCATTATTTAAAAAGGATTTTGTGTTAATAGGTTCTGAGGAAAGAAAATGACACTGAATTAGTAGCAGAAACCAACTGTTAAGGCAATCAAATTTTTTAAATATCTTTTTGTAACTGTACAGCTTCTTGTTGTTAAAATAATGCATTTGGTTAAAGTATGCCATAGAAATTTTATAGTAAAGCACATGGACATGTCTGATAGATGAAACAAATGTCAAGGAAAGTAACTGTACAAGACAGTTAATAAATATTTTTGCTAGTTAGATGTGAGAACTTCCTGAAAAAGGAGTATTGTTGTTGTAACTTAATGAGGCAAAATTAAACTTTGAGTCCTTGTTTTCATTTATTAGTCGTTAAGATTAGCTCATCGTTTTAATATTTGTTTTCATCGCTCTGTATACCCGTGTTGCACATCGCGAGTGGTGTACTGAAAAGCGTTTTATGAAAATTGGTACGACAGCGTCTTGCACTGCACGTATCAATGAAATTTGGTTTTGGACAGTCAGATCAATATTCCCGATGGAGACAGATTGCAGAGCAGACGAACGTTCCATGCGCACGGGTATGCAAATAAATTTAATTACCATCAAAATTCATGTTCTTTGCAAGGTACAGTGACTGCCAGAGAGTTTTGCGAAAATATAAGTATCACTTCCAAGGCTTAATATCAGTACAAGATTTCATTAAAGTGCTATTATGTGAATTTTCAAGGAGTTCGATCAGAAAGTCAGATGCGTTAATTTTTATGTTCGTTTGCTATGTAATTCCAGTGACAGTTCTGGTACAGTGATTGTTTGCGAGACTAAAGATAGTGAGTGGCAGTATTTAGGGCCAATATTTTAATCTATATCATTCTGTTGTGCAGTCAGACGGCATATGTAAACTTCATTGAAAACGGATTGCATTCTCGCAGGTTAATTGTCCTAAGTAGCTGCTAGTTTGGTATTCGTATCGTGATTCGCTAACATGGTTCTGTTGCCCTTGACTGAGATTTACTTATAACGCTATCAAAGTAATTTTTCACGTTTCTTCAATACCAACCAGACACCTACAAACATGAGTTTAAATATGTAGGAACCCGTTTCGCTTGTGTACCTTTTCTGCCAGGATACGTATTTATATGGTAGTCTGTGGATTTTTGCTGTCAGTTAAAGATCTGTTCTGCAACCACAAATAAAACTTCAACTATAGGCATTGACTTAGGAATTACTTTCATGATCTGTGATGAAAAACTTTAAGTTATTGTACACTGTATGCCATTACAGCAACACAGTTTGTTTTGAATATTTATTACCAGGTCACAATTTAGACAAGTTTTCTGGAGAGCAGTAGAAGTTCGTTTGTGCAGGACTAGAATTATTATGTATTCTCTGCAACGTTGGATACCGATTTTGTGAAAAGTATTTCATTTTCAACTGTGAACTTTTGAAATACTACAGTGTGTAGTGGAAGTGAGATTCTTTCACTTTATGGATTCGTTGTGTTATATTGTGCTTAGAATAAGTGATTTTGCAATTGATCTTTGCGTTTGCTGATGATATACTCCCAGTTAAGAGTAATCTGGTTTACAGGATCTTGAAGAGTTGTATGGTTAGACAGACAGAGATTTTTGTGGTGTATGCTACTTTGTGTGCTTTCCTAAAGTATAGTTATTTCATTGAACTGTGATATTACCAAAAGCTACAATTTTGGTCCCATATTTCAAATTTAGATCTTTTGTTTTTGAAGTTGAGAGCTCAGTTCGGCCATGTTATAAAACATACACACACACACGCACTCGCACGCCACGCACACATTGACACAAAAGGCGATAGAAGTCCGAACATTACGTGCAGAAGTACCGGCGGACACAAAACAGCTTCAGTGGAAGCTGTCATCAAGGCAAAGGGTGGACCAACACCATATTTAATTCCAGTATTACCGGCGGAGTCATTTTCAGCCAGGTGTCCGGATACTTTTGATCACATAGTGTATTTCGACCAGACAGCATTCCCACTGAAGCTATAATGATAATGCCACTATTTTTGTTCCATATTTCAAATTTAGAACTTTTTTTTGTTTTTGAAGTTGAGAGCTCAGTTCGGACATGTTATAAAACATACACACACACACACACACACGCACTCGCACGTACACGCACACACTGACACAAAAGGCGATAGAGGTCCGAACATTACGTGCAGAAGTACCGGCGGACACAAAACAGCTTGAGTGGAAGCTGTCATCAAGGCAAAGGGTAGACCAACACCATATTTAATTCCAGCATTACCGACGGAGTCATTTTCAGCCAGGTGTCCGGATACTTTTGATCACATAGTGTATTTCGACCAGACAGCATTCCCACTGAAGCTATAATGATAATGCCACTATTTTTGTTCCATATTTCAAATTTAGAACTTTTTTTGTTTTTGAAGTTGAGAGCTCAGTTCGGCCATGTTATGAAACATACACACACACACGCACTCGCACGTACACGCACACACTGACACAAAAGGCGATAGAGGTCCGAACATTACGTGCAGAAGTACCGGCGGACACAAAACAGCTTGAGTGGAAGCTGTCATCAAGGCAAAGGGTAGACCAACACCATATTTAATTCCAGCATTACCGACGGAGTCATTTTCAGCCAGGTGTCCGGATACTTTTGATCACATAGTGTATTTCGACCAGACAGCATTCCCACTGAAGCTATAATGATAATGCCACTATTTTTGTTCCATATTTCAAATTTAGAACTTTTTTTTTTGAAGTTGAGAGCTCAGTTCGGCCATGTTATAAAACATACACACACACACACGCACTCGCACGTACACGCACACACTGACACAAAAGGCGATAGAGGTCCGAACATTACGTGCAGAAGTACCGGCGGACACAAAACAGCTTGAGTGGAAGCTGTCATCAAGGCAAAGGGTGGACCAACACCATATTTAATTCCAGCATTACCGACGGAGTCATTTTCAGCCAGGTGTCCGGATACTTTTGATCACATAGTGTATTTCGACCAGACAGCATTCCCACTGAAGCTATAATGATAATGCCACTATTTTTGTTCCATATCTCAAATTTAGAACTTTTTTTTTTGAAGTTGAGAGCTCAGTTCGGCCATGTTATAAAACATACACACACACACACGCACTCGCACGTACACGCACACACTGACACAAAAGGCGATAGAGGTCCGAACATTACGTGCAGAAGTACCGGCGGACACAAAACAGCTTGAGTGGAAGCTGTCATCAAGGCAAAGGGTGGACCAACACCATATTTAATTCCAGCATTACCGACGGAGTCATTTTCAGCCAGGTGTCCGGATACTTTTGATCACATAGTGTATTTCGACCAGACAGCATTCCCACTGAAGCTATAATGATAATGCCACTATTTTTGTTCCATATTTCAAATTTAGAACTTTTTTTTTTAAAGTTGAGAACTCAGTTCGGCCATGTTATAAAACATACACACACACACACACACACGCACTCGCACGCACACGCACACACTGACACAAAAGGCGATAGAGGTCCGAACATTACGTGCAGAAGTACCGGCGGACACAAAACAAGCGCCGCTTGGCGGGCAAACATACGGCAGCCGGTAGGCCACTGTGCGGCACGCCAGAGCAATATCCGGCAGCTATCCATTAATCTGATCGACGGCCACCGGCTCCGCCGTCATCAGAGCCGTATCGGCCCACGCGATCGCCCACACAGATAACAGCCCACGCGCGCACAGCGCCCGTATCCCAGCCGCGCCTGCATAGAGGCAGCCGGACGCACGGCCGGTTAAACAGCTGCCGGCCTGCTCTCAGATCCGGAACGCTGTGCGCTGCGGCAGGCGACGATTACTGTTACTTCTGCGCTCGGCTTTTGCCAGTGCTGCCAACGACAGTGCTGCCACCCCATGCATTCGGCCCGTGTTCGCCGACCCGCACGCCATTGTCCGTCGCTCACCTGGCTATTGAATAGTCTACCGACCGCTACATAAATCGTGTTCCGTGTAGCCAACTTTGCATAAGGTAATTAATTACGGGCTCGCGCAGGCGCACAAACGCTTCCGAATGTAGCACCGCCGGCGTCCGCTGCTGCTGCTGCCGGCTTCGCAGCCGCTCCGAGGAACGGATGAAGGTTGCATTGCGTGCTCCGAAGCTATCGTGACTGGACACTCTCCACTCTCCTGTGATTTATTCACAGCATATAAGCTCTAAGCGGCAAAATTAATCGCCGCCTCGATATAAATACTCGCACGGTCCATAACTCCATCAACAAAGTGCGGCTGTTCTCAGTAATATAGGCTGTTCAAAATAATCTTCACAATTTTGATCACATGCATCGACATCTACATCTACATACATACTCCGCAATCCACCATATGCAGCGTGGCGGAGGGTATCTCGTACCACAACTAGCATCTTCTCTCCCTGTTCCACTCCCAAACAGAACGAGGGAAAAATGACTGCCTATATGCCTCTGTACGAGCCCTTTTCTCTCTTATCTTATCTTTGTGGTCTTTCCGCGAAATATAAGTTGGTGGCAGTAAAATTGTACTGCAGTCAGCCTCAAATGCTGGTTCTCTAAATTTCCACAGTAGCGATTCACGAAAAGTGTGTGTGTGGTTTGAGGTTTTCGGGCGCTAAACAGCATCATCATCAGCGCCCAAACGCATAGAAACAGGAACACATGCGGTGAAGGGACGAAGACGGACAGCGAACAAGGAGAACGGATAAAAGACACACCCCTGACGCAGTTCCAAATCCTCACATACAGAGGCAAAACAAGAGGAGAAGAAACGCACTAAAAAAGGAAAGGAAACCAAAGGAAAAGAGAACACAAATCGAAGTGAAACAAGTAGGTAATCGTGACTGGCGGAACTCTTACCTAAAACCTGGGTGAGCCAGTCACCCAGCAGCACATTAAAATCCTCTCCCTAAAATCCGAGGCAACAAACTGGACAGGACACAAAACCGTAAGACCTTAACCACAGTCGTTGCGTCGTCTTGCAAAATAGAGGGCAAATCCGGTGGCAAGGAAACCACTGCCCTCTGGTCAGAGAATAAAAAGACAGTTAAGTAAAATGTGGCGGACAGTAATCTGGACGCCACAAGCACTGCAGATTGGGGGGTCCTCCCGCCGGAGTAAAAAACCATGCGTTAAGGGACTATGCCCGATGCGGAGGTGAGTGAGGAGAACCTCATCCCGCCTGCACGACTGGTAGGGCGTACACCATGGCCGCGTGGTGGCCTTGACCAGACGCAGTTATTTTCACCGACTGCCAGCAGTCACTCCTCTTCCCATTGACGCAAAACACGAAAACGCAGGAGGGAGGTAACAGCATGGAGGGGAACGGCACATTCAACAACGTGAGGGAGGGAACATGCATCTTTGGCAGGATTCACGAAAAGAACGCCTCCTTTCCTCTAGAGACTCCCACCAGAGTTCCTGAAGCACTTCCGTAACACTCGCGTGAAGATCAAACCTACCAGTAACAAATTTAGCAGCCCGCCTCTGCATTGCTTCTATGTCCTCCCTCAATCCGACCTGATAGGGATCCCAAACGCTCGAGCAGTACTCAAGAATAGGTCGTATTAGTGTTTTATAAGCGGTCTCCTTTACAGATGAACCACATCTTCCCAAAATTCTACCAATGAACCGAAGACGACTACCCGCCTATCCCACAACTGCCATTACATGCTTGTCCCACTTCATATCGCTCTGCAATGTTACGCCCAAATATTTAATGGACGTGACCATGTCAAGCGCTACACTACTAATCGAGTATTCAAACATTACAGGATTCTTTTTCCTATTCATCTGCATTAATTTGCATTTAACTATATTTATAGCTGTCATTCTTTACACCAATCGCAAATCCTGTCCAAGTCATCTTGTATCCTGCTACAGTCACTCAACGACGACATCTTCCCGTACACCACAGCATCATCAGCAAACAGCCGCACATTGCTATCGACCCTATCCAAAAGATCATTTATGTAGATAGAAAACAACAGCGGACCTACCACACTTCCCCGGGGCACTCCAGATGATACCCTCACCTCCGATGAACACTCACCATCGAGGACAACGTACTGGATTGTATTGCCTAAGAAGTCTTCGAGCCTCTCACATATTTGGGAACCAATCCCATATGCTCGTACCTTGGTTAGGAGTCTGCAGTGGGGCACCGAGTCAAACGCTTTCCGGAAGTCAAGGAATATGGCATCCGTCTGATACCCTACATCAATGGTTCGCAAGATACGGGGTATTAGGAAAATCCAATTACAAACTTCTGGAATCTGAGGAGGAGGGTGAAAAATTAATATTTTGAATTGGAACCCACGTTCAGGAACGTATTGTTTCTTTGGTACAACCGTTTGGAAACATGTTAATAGAGCGAACACTTTCAGAAGTCGCAGTTTCTACGTGACCCAGTACATCGCTTGTTTTACAGTTCCATTCGCTACTAGCCAAAGAAGTTGCTCGTTTACTCGCTGACGGGTTCTCTTTAACGTGATGCAGTACGAGCTCTTCCATTTCGATTGTGCGGCGTCTCCTTGTAGGACCACAGTCGCGAGTGTTGACGCTCAAGGTACCCTTTCTCGAAGCTGTTGCGCAATTGTGGAGAAAAGGTTGTGCGATGGAGGCGGACGTTGTGGAGAACGATCTCGATAACGGCGACGAGCAGATATTATATTACCATGGACTTCACCATTCAGAATGATCATGCCGGTGAATTTTTCATATTGCTCCAACACTCACAGGCACGTAAATTAGGCATAAACCAGGTCAGAGAGATAGGACAGACATCAAATGACATCAGCCAAGCAGGCCGGAATGGCCGAGTGGTTCTAGGCGCTGCAGTCTGGAGCCACGCGACAGCTACGGTCGCAGGTTCGAATCCTGCCTCGGGCGTGGGTGAGTGTCATGTACTTAGGTTAGTTAGGTTTAAATAGTTCTAAGTTCTAGGGGCTGATGACCTGAGCAGTTAAGTCCCATAGTGCTCAGAGCCATTTTGAACATCAGCCTGTTGCATACCTACCTAGCAAACATGTTTTCAAACAGCTGTAGTACGGAAACGGTATGTTTCGGGACACGAGTTTCTAATATGTCAAAAATCCGCCTCAGTTGTGAAACATTACTGGTCTTTACTCAGGTTTCAGCTAGAGTAATTTTGCCTTCTTCAGAGGCATAAAATAAACCAATAAATGCCAGAATAGGGCGCGGTCAAACATAAAAGCTAAAGTACCGTGGTACCATGTCAAGCTACGTTACTTAGCTGCTACCACAGTACTTTAGCTTTTATGTTTGACCGTGCCTTATTCTGGCATGCATTAGTTTATTTTATGCTTCTGAAGAAGGCTAGATTATTCTAGCTGAAACCTGGGTAAAGACCACTAACATTTCGCAACTGAGGCGGAATTTTGCCATATTAATTTAACACAGTTGCTGACCGGGCTGCAACATGTTAAAATCACGAGTTTCTATTAAAAAAATTATGTACTCACTCTCCTCTACAAGTCGTAGAAGTTTTTTTGGGAATTTCCGAACAAGCGGTATTTCAGAAACTGGTATAGGTGGAAATGTACGGTTGCAGCTATGGTGTTTACACTCAGTTCAAATTTTAGTAGCCGTTTAACTGACTTCAATGTGTGTGCCATCTGTAGCACAATATCCCTACTACTCGCATGTCTGGCCTAGCTTGTCATCAATAACTTGTGCGGTTGCTACTATGATGCAAAATTGCTGTTCTGCGGGTCTCTTACTGGGAATTGGTAGACACTATCCTTCACAAAGCCCGAAAGAAAAAACCTCTTGGGGTTACACTATCCTCCACAAGTTTGGTAACACCGAGCCGTGCGTTATAACATGAGGTGTGTGAGACAAGCAACGAGACTGATATTTTTGTCTACCAAAGTCTCTATTTTTTTGCAAACAACAATAAAATTAGGTGACAAAAGTAGTGGGATAGTGAGGTGCACACACACAAGTGGCGGTAGTTCAAATGGTTCAAATGGCTCTGAGCACAATGGGACTTGAATTCTGTGGTCATCAGCCCCCAGAACTTAGAATTACTTAAACCTAACTAACCTAAGGACATCACACACATCCATGCCCGAGGCAGGATTCGAACCAGCGACCGTAGCGGTCGCGCGGTTCCAGACTGTTGCGGGTAGAAGCGCTCGGCCACCCCGGCCGGGGTGGCGGTAGTATCGCATACACAACGTACAGGGTGGTCGGAAATTCCCGTTAGAGACTTCTAGGACTTGTAGAGGAGAATGGGTACATCATATCTTGAATAGGAACCCATGTCCGGAGACGTCATCCAACGAGACTACAGAGCGTCAAAGTTACAGGTGCGGGCGTCTGTAAATGTACGTATACACAGGGTGATCCCGTGATGATGTTACAGACTTTATAGGATGATGGAGAACGATAAATGAATTAATTTGAAGTAAGGATCCCTGTACCGGAAACGAACGAGTCGAAAGTTATAAACGGAAACCATTCTGATACCTCTGAAAGTCTAATGCATGTAGCGGTTCTTCTGTTGTGAAGAGTGTAGGGCTGGTAACTTTCAGTGGTGGTATTGTTGACGAAAACGAGAAAAAATGTTTAATAAACGTGGGCACTAAATTGCGTACCTGAGGATCTATGATCATTCGTTCACCTTCGCTAACGTGAAACACATCTCCTCTGCTGAGCAAGTGTTCATAGATGTTAAGGTACGGACTTTAGAGCCCACGTATATTGGTCATTTTTTCTCGTTTTTGTCCACACTACCACCACTTAAAGTTACCAGCCCTACACTCTTCGCAACACAAGAACCGCTACATGTATTAGACTTTCAGAGGTATCAGAACAGTTTTCGTTTATAACTTTCGACTCATTCGTTTCCGGTACAGCGATCTGTACTTCAAATTAATTCATTTATCGTTCTCCATCATCCTATAAAGTCTGTAACATCATCACGGAATCACCCCGTGTATACGTACATTTACAGACGCCCGCACCTGTAACTTTGACGCTCTGTAGTCTCGTTGGATGACATTTTCGGACACGGGTTATGTAAGTAGGCTGTTTATGTTTTCTTATTGGCAAAGTTACGTAGCGCTCTGTATGAAAATCACTGGCTGTGCTGTGTGCAGTCTGTGGCTAGTTTGCATTGTTGTCTGCCATTGTAGTGTTGGGCAGCGGCAGCTGGATGTGAACAGCGCGTAGCGTTGCGCAGTTGGAGGTGAGCCGCCAGCAGTGGTGGATGTGGGGAGAGAAATGGCGGAGTTTTGAAATTTGTAAAAATGGATGTCATGAGCTGCTGTATATATTATGACTTTTGATGACTATTAAGGTAAATACATTGTTTGTTCTCTATTAAAATCTTTCATTTGCTAACTATGCCTACTAGTAGTTAGTGCTTTCAGTAGTTTGAATCTTTTATTCAGCTGGCAGTAGTGGCGCTCGCTGTATTGCAGTAGTGCGAGTAACGAAGATTTTTGGTGAGGTAAGTGATTTGTCAAAGGTATAGGTTAATGTTAGTCAGGCCCATTCTTTTGTAGGGATTTTTGAAAGTCAGATTGCATTGCGCTAAAAAAATATTGTGTGTCAGTTTAAGGTCAGTCCTGATAATTTTTCTAAGGCGACGTTTCAGTTCCTATTCAAAATACGGTGTACTCACTCCCCTCTACAAGTCCTAGAAGTCTGTAAAGGGAATTTACGACCACCCTGTATAAAAGGTCAGTACAATGGCAGGGCTGTCATTGGAACGTAGCTGATACACGTGAACAAGTGCCCGACGCGAGTATGGCTGCATGACGGGAATTAACAGACTTCAAAAGCGGAATAGTAGTTGGAGCTATGAGCATGGGCTATTCCATTTGGGAACTCATTAAGGAATTCAGGATTGCGAGATCCGGTGTGTGACGAGTGTGCCGAGAATACAACATTTCAGGCATTACCTCTCACCACGGACAATCCAGTAGCCGCCGGTTTTCACTTGACGACTGAGAGCAGCGGCGTTTGCGCAGAGGTGCTAGCGCTGACAGACAAACAACACAGTAACCGCTGAAATCAATATGGGACGTAGACAAACGTATCCACTGGGGCAGTGTGACGAAATTTTCTGTTGAAGGGCTATGGTAGCAGACGACCAACCCGAATGCCTTGCTAATAGTACGACATCGCCTGCAGCTCCTCTCTCGGGCTAATGACATTATCGGTTGGATCATGGACGATGGGAAATAGTGGCCTGGTCAGATGAGTCCCGAATTCACTTGATAAGAACTGATGATAGGTTTCTAGCGCGGCACAGACCTCACGAAATCATAGACCCAGATTGTCAGCAAGGCACTGTGCAAACTGGTGATGGCTCTGTAATGGTGTGGGCTGTATTTACATGGAATTAACTGGGTCCAACACAACCGACCAATGACTGGAAATGGCTATATTCGGTTACTTGGAACCACTTTCAGCCGGCCGCGGTGGTCTAGCGGTTCTAGGCGCTCAGTCCGGAACCGCGCGACTGCTACGGTCGCAGGTTCGAATCCTGCCTCGGGCATGGATGTGTGTGATGTCCTTAGGTTAGTTAGGTTTAAGTAGTTCTAAGTTCTAGGGGACTGATGACCACAGATGTTAAGTTCCATAGTGCTCAGAGACATTTGAACCATTTGAAACATTTTCAGCCATTTGTGGACGTCATTTTCCTACACAACGATGGATTTCGTCTGGAAGAAATGCGTCATGTCACAGGGTCACAGTTGTTCGCAGTTGGTTAGAATAACATTCTGGACAGTTCCAGCGAATGATTTGGCCACTCAGATTGCCCGACATAATTCCCATTGAACATTTTTCGTGCACAAGGTCTTACACCTCAATTATGGACGGATATAGAGGCAACTTGGCACATTATTTCTGCAAGGGACTTCCAAGGACTTGTTGAGTAAATGTCGAGATGCTGCACAATGCCGGGAAAAAGGAGGTCCGACAAGATATTAGGAGGTATTCCACAGCTTTTGTCACCTCATTGTATTGTCGCCTTCAAAGTAGTTCACTTCGGCAGTTAAACACCGGTGGAGTCGTTGATCCCAGTCTTGGAAGCAGCGTTGAAAGGCTTCTACAGGTAAGGTCTTAAAAATGTCGGTCGTATTCTTCTGAATATTCGCCATATACCCAACGTGACGCCCTTCTAAGACATTTTTCATTTCGGGAGAAGGAAGATGTCACAAGGATTCAGATTAAGTGAATAGGAGGGCCGTAGTGCAATAAAAATGATTTTTGAGATCACAAATTCCCTAATGGAAGTTACTGTGTGACGTGAGCGTTTTTCATCATGTAGCATCCACTTGTCTGCAATATCCAGTCCCACTCGATTCACCCTTTTTGAGAATCTTTCAAGGACATCTTTTTAAAACTCTTGGTTAACAGTTGGTTCTGGAGGAACAAATTCTTTGGAACGTCCCCTTTGAACAATTATACAAGACTTTGCTTAAACTGACACACAATATTTTTTTAGCGCAACGCAGTCTGACTTACAAAAATCTCTACAAAAGAATGGCCCTGACTAACATTAACCTATACCTTTGACAAATCACTTACCTCACCAAAAATCTTCGTTACTCGCACTACTGCAAAACAGCGAGCGCCACTACTGCCAGCTGAATAAAAGATTCAAACTACTGGAGGCACCAACTACTGATAGGCATAGTTAGGAAATGAAAGATTTCGATAGCGAACAAACAATGTATTTACCTTAATAGTCACAATATATATAGCAGTTCATGACATCCAGTCTTACAAAATTCCAAACTCCGCCATCTCTCTCCCCACATCCACCACTGCTGGCGGCTCACCTCCAACTGCGCAACGCTACGCGCTGTTCACATCCAGCTGCCCAACACTACAATGGTAGACAACAATGCAAACTAGCCACAGACTGCACACAGCACAGCCAGTGATTTCCATACAGAGCGCTACGTGGCGTTACCAATATAAGAAAACATAAACAGCCTACTTACATCTTTATGTAAGATACTCCTAGTGCCAAAAAAGCAAAGCAGCATTGCTTCGATTTTTGATTTGGTCATTAGAGCTATTCCGCTCCAGGGAATTTCTCATTGTGCCTCTGCTTACTTTGTCGCTTTGTCTCAGGAAAATACTAAAAAAATTCAGGATTCATCACTTGTGATCACACGACTGAACTATTTGTGGTCGTTTGCGATCCTCTCAAGAAGATCAAAGCACACGTTAATTCGCTTGTCCTTCTGGTCAACTATGAGATTTATTTTGGCACAAACATTTCGCTTGTGCAAAATTTTGGTCATTATTTGACGTACGGTGAAAGTGTTTAACAGGCTATCCATCATCCTTGTTATTAAACGTCTATCTGATCTCACAAGAGCACGCACACGTTCGACGTCTTCGTCAGTTTTTGAGCTTCAGGGTGTCCATGAGAAAGGTGCATCGTCATTGTGTTCCTGACCTTCAGAAAATGATTCGTACCAACGAAAAGCTTGGGTTCTTGATAAGGAATGTTCCCCACAGGCCTGTTTCCACTTTTCAAAGGTCACACTCGTGGAGTCTCCAAGTTTAACACAACGTTGACAGCACAACGGTGTTATAATTTCCGCTGTTCCATTCTCGTAATACAGAACAAAAACACAAGTTCACTGATGGCGCTCTCTAAAACCATGTTATGGTTGTTCGGAGCTGAAATTCGGATGGAGCGTCTGGGAGGGATGAACATACCTGTCTACACCTCTATAACAGCTCAGCCATACCAGGTCGCTCGCAAAGTTGTCAGTCTCATTAATTTTCTCACACACCTTGTGTGTGAGGTACTGGTTAGGGTATTGAGTAGTTTGCTCAGATAACTATTAATAATGACACAGTAGTGTATAGACAGTTATTATACATATACATACGTACTGGTATTGCCCAGTTTCATGTAAACTAACTTTACCTGTCCGAGTAGTTCTACTAAAATAGCCAGGTGGCGCCAGTAGACAGCAAGAATGTGTAGCGGTACATTCTTTACAGCTCTGTTTAGCTGTAGTTCTGTTTGTATGAAGGTAGGATATGGCGCGAAAGAAGGTAGTACACGCAGCGAAAGTAACTGAAAATGGCCCCAAAGCTCCAAATTCCTTATGATCAACCAGTGAACATAATCGGTTTGCATCAGGAATGCAGTACTGTCCGCCAAATATCAGAGAAATTGCAGATTTCATTAGTAGAGTTCACAAGACCATACACAGGCAATGAGATACAGGCTCTTATGATAATCGTTGTCGCTCAGGAGCACACAGCAAAATTTCAGAACCCCACGAAAAGTATTTTTTGTAGTGACTAATAAGTGTAATAGGCTAAAAACTGTCCGTGGGTTGACTGCTGGACTAGGCAAAACTAGGGATACACCAGTCAGTAAGCTAACAGCAAGACGGCGCCTTGCAGAAAGATCCTTCCAGGGTAATGCAGCAGCAAGGATACCATTGTAGCACCATGCTAGCAAGGAGATAAGGCTTCAACGGATTGCTACAAACCAACATTAGACGGTAGGGGATAGGGAAAAGAGTATTATTCTCCGATGAATCCAAGTTCGAAATACTTGGATGTAAACGCCATCAATTCGCACACCGGTTACTTCGTGAAGAAAAATGTTCAAATGTGTGTGAAATCTTATGGGACTTAACTGCTAAGGTCATCAGTCCCTAAGCTTACACACTATTTAACCTAAATTACCCTAAGGACAAACACACACACCCATGCCCGAGGGAGGACTCGAACCTCCGCCGGGGTTTACTTCGTAAAGACATGAATCCTCAGTGTCAAACATGGAGGGGGTTATGTGATGGTATGTGGATCTTTTGGGGCGAATAAAGTCGGAGATTTTGTGAAAGTAGGTGGAAAAATGAAACAAAAGGATTATGACTCCATTCTCCATTCACAAGCCAAGACATCCTGGTGCATCTCATTGGGAAAGGGTTTGTCTTGCAGCGAGGCAACGACCCAAATCATATATCTGAGAACTATGTAAAATCTCCAGAGGTTCAGGAAGTTTTGAAATACATGGAATGGTGTCCCCTGCTCCCTCATTGTTACCCAATCGAACTACTACGGGATGGTTTGGACAAGATGATCCCAAAACGTTGAATCATGACAGGGACGCAATTCTCAGAGGTCCTGCAGCAAGAATGGAGACTAACTCCTACTGAAATCCTGGGAAAATTGACCCATCGCATGCCGAGAGTAATCAAGGAAGCGATTAAAGCAAAGGAGGGCTGTTATAAGGAATCCAAAATTTAATAGTGGCTTTCATCTATGTATTGTTTGAGCTAAATTAATATTTAGAAAAAAAATGAAAATTTATAATCTATTTTCTTTCCACTGTCCTTAACCATTTGATGTTTCCAAACCTATGGAGTTTAGTGTACCTCTATAGACCTTCTGGACCAGGAAATGGGTCCTCCTTTGCCTGTCCAGTAACCTGGAGATGTGTCGTCCAACACCTTGAGGAGAGACACGACCCTACTGCAGCATGCTTTCAGGTTACATTTCTTCGACTTGTAGGAATGCAAACTGTTCCAACATGTCGAGATAGACAGTCGTGGTTATTGACGTCCCCACAAGGAAAAACGGCGCAACTCCAAAGTTATGAAGCAGACCGCGCTATACGTTTGCGTGTGGACTGACACACACAAGTTCCATACTCGGAGCCCCGATCCTCACGTTGTGTCGGTTTACATTCCCAGACGCGCGAAAGCAAGCTTTGTCCATAAACATCACATTTTGTAAAACTGTCTGAATCATAGTTGATGTGACTCAGAATCTCAACTGCAAATGTCTAGCGCTTTGGTCTGTCTTGTAGGTTGAAGCGCATGCTGCAGCTGCATCTTATAGGCACGAAGCTTCAGTCTTTTGTATAGCTCCCTGTGCTCCGTTGTTGATGATAGCTCCAATTGTTGAGACGCTTCACAGATTGATTTAGTTGCCTCCGCAAAAATACTTGTTCCACCCATTCCGCTTTCACATCTCTTGTCCACGGAAGACGCTTCTGGGTTCCTTGAACTTGGTGTGCTGTACCATGTCCGTTGAGTTCCACAACACGTGGGTGTTAGATTTGGTTCCCATAAAATAATTCCATACACAGTTCCATCTGCCGGGGTGGTGGGAGGGGGGGGAGGGGTTGGAGGTCAGTTTCGCCCATAAATAATCACAAAAACAAAGAAGAGTTGAAATATACGTGATCAAAGTCGTAAAGATGATTTGGAACATCCTGCATTTTTGCCGGGTCCGCAGGCCAATCATCTATTATCTCGGAACAGTAATTCAGCAACCTATCTAGTTGTCATATACAGCCGAGGGCGCTTTTTGATGAATCGAGCCAGAGTACGTTTTCTTATGTCTTTCAATCCCAACTAGTGAGATCACGGATTGTTGTAGAACTTCACATTTTCATCCAAATATCGTAGCATACCATGAGAAAGACGGAGGCAATTCCAAAAGGGAACGTTTGGGACAGGTCGATTTCCAATCTATCATACGCCTGGCGAGCAAGAAAATGACGTGGGAAGCTTTAGAGAAAAGTGTGATTTTTGATTATTCGTTCCGATTCATAAGGTTCATTCAATATTTTTCGTTTTTACATCATTGGAAAGAATGGGCTGTCTGAATAATCAGCTGTAGATTATAATAAACTTGGCACCCAATACCAAAGACACTGGTCTTGGTGCAGAAGAAATCCCAGGGTGGCGCTTTGTATGCCACAAAGAACCATAAACGCCTGCTTGAGAAATTATCACTACTTTCCTATAACACAAAGTAAAGGTATAGTGGCCGAGTGATGAAAGAAGCGAAGATCCGTACCCAAAGACTGGAGAGTGTAAGTAGGCTGTTTATGTTTTCTTATTGGCAACGTTACGTAGCGCTCTGTATAAAAATCACTGGCTGTGCTGTGTGCAGTCTGTGGCTAGTTTGCATTGTTGTCTGCCATTGTAGTGTTCGGCAGCTGGATGTGAACAGCGTGTAGCGTTGGGCAGTTGGAGATGAGCTGCCAGCAGTGGTGTATGTGGGGAGAAAAATGGCGGAGATTTGAAATTTGTAAGACTGGATGGCATGAACTGCTATATATATTATGATTATTAAGGTAAATACATTGTTTGTTCTCTATTAAAATCTTTCATTTGCTAACTATGCCTATCAGTAATTAGTGCCTTCAGTAGTTTGAATCTTTTATTTAGCTGGCAGTAGTGGCGCTCGCTGTATTGCAGTAGTTCGAGTAACGAAGATTTTTGGTGAGGTAAGTGATTTGTGAAAGGTATAGGTTAATGTTAGTCAGGGCCATTCTTTTGCAGGGATTTCTGAAAGTCAGATTGAGTTGCGCTAAAAATATTATGTGTCAGTTTAAGCACAGTGCTGTACAATTTTTCAAATGGGACGTTTCAAGAGTTGCACAGATCACCATTATTCAAGAAAGGTAGTAGGAATAATCCACTTATTCACATGCCCATATCGTTAACGTCGATATGCAGCAGGATTTCGGAACATATATTGTCTTCGAACATTACGAATTACCTCGAAGGAAACGGTCTATTGACACACAGGGAAAATGGGTTTAGAAAACATCGTTCCTGAGAAACACAACTAGCTCTTTATTCGCATGAAGTGTGGAGTGCTATTGACAAGGTATTTCTGATCGACTCCGTATTTCTGGATTTCCGAAAGGCTTTTGACAGTGTACCAAACAAACGGCTTGTAGTAAAATTGCGTGCTTACGGAATATCGTCTCAGTTAGGTGACTGGATTTGTGATTTCCTGTCAAAAAATAGCTCTGAGCACTATGGGACTTAACTTCTATGGTCATCAGACCCCTAGAGCTTACAACTACTTAAACCTAACTAACCTAAGGACATCACACACATCCGTGCCCGAGGCAGGATTCGAACCTGCGACCGTGGCGGTCGCGCGGTTCCAGATTGTAGCGCCTAGAACTGTTCGGCCACTCCGGCTGGCTGATTTCCTGTCAGAGAGGTCACAGTTCGTAATAATTGACGGAAAGTCATCGAGTAAAACATAAGTGATTTCTGGTGTTCCCCAAGGTAGTGTTATAGCCCCTTTTCTGTTCCTTCTCTATACAAACGATTTGGGAGACAATCCGAGCAGCCGTTCGGTTGTTTGCAGATGACGCTGTCGTTCATCGACTAATAAAGTCATCAGAAGGTCAAAACAGATTGCAAAACGATTTAGAAAAGATATCTGAATGGTGCGAAAATTGGCAGTTGACCCTAAATAACGAAAAGTTAAATCAGTCAAATCTTAAAGGAGTAAATTCAACTAAATACATAGGAATTATAATTACGAACAACTTAAATTGGAGGGAACACATAGAAAATGTTGTGGGGAAGGCTAATCAAAGGTTACGTTTTATTGGCAGGACACTTAGAAAATGCAACAGATCTACTAAGGAGACTTCCTACACTACGATTGTCCGTCTTCTTTTAGAATACTGCTGCACAATGTGGGACCTTTACCAGATTAGACTGACGGAGTACATCGGAAAAGTTCAAAGAAGGGCAGCACGTTTTGTATTATCGCGAAATAGTGGAGAGAGTGTCACTAAAATCATACAGGATTTGCGCTGGACAGCATTAAAAGAAAGGCGTTTTCCGTTGCGACGGAATCTTATCACGAAATTTCAATCACCATCTTTCTCCTCCGAATGCGAAAATATTTCGTTGACACCGACCTATATAGGGAGAACGATCACCACGATAAAATAAGGAAATCAGAGCTCGCACGGAAAGATATAGGTGTTCGTTCTCCCACGCGCTATACGAGATTGGAATAATAGAGAATTGTGAAGGTGGTTCGATGAACCCTCTGCCAGGCACTTAAATGTGATTTGCAGAGTATCCATGTAGATGGAGATGTAGATGTAGACTAAGAAACGATGACTCACTGTGGGCTATGTACCTCTGAAGTGACAATGTCTTTTTTTAATATCACATTTTCTTTCAAGTGTATACCTTGTCCGTTTTCATAATGTTACTAGGCAACTAACCACTCTAATTTCTGCCGGTTCTTTTAGAACAATAATGTTAACAGTAAGAGCTCCAGAAATACGATCTATATGTCAATCCCCAGGAAATGTTTCTTAATGCTCTGTTGTGCGGTATCACATGAAATTGGATATAATAAAGGGTAGTTGCTGACAAGAATAATATGAAGAGAACTGAAAAAAAATGATGATCAGTTTCCCTGTAGGGAAGGTAAGGGCCCCATACAGGCAGTTGTGACGCACTTAATAATGGAAACAAGACACGCTCACGAGATTTTTCAACCTGGAGAAGACGTTCGACAGTGTGAAATATTGCAAGACGTTTCGAAATTATGAGGAAGATGGGGGTTAAGCCATAGTGAAAAATGGGTGATATAAAATATGTACGGGAACTAAGAGGCAACAATAAGAATGGAAGACCAAGAGCAAAGTAGTCGTATTAAAAAGGGTGTAAAACAGTGATGTAGTCTTTCGACCCTAGAGTACCATATATACATCGAAGAAGAAATGACAGAATAAAAGAAAAGGTTCAAGATAAGATTCGCTTCTCAGTGAACGTGGAGAAGAATTACAGGATCCGTTGAATGGAATGCACCGTCTAATGAGTACAGAATACGGGCTGAGAGAAAACGTGAGAAAGATGAAAATGATGAGAAGTAGGAGAAATGAGAACATCAAGAGACTAAATATCAGAATTCGTGATCACGAAGTAGATGGAGTTAAGGAATTCTGCTACCTAGGCAGAAAAATAGCCCATGACGGACGGAGCAAGGAGAAAATCAGAAGCAAACTAGCACTGGCAAAAAGGGCATTCCTGGCTAAGAGAAGTCTACTAGAATCAAATTCTCCTTAATTTGAGGAAGATATTTCTGAGAATGTACATCTGGAGCACAGCATTATATGGTAGCGAAACAAGGTCTGTGGGAAAACCGAAGCAGAAAAAAACCGAATGTTTTGAGATGTGGAGTTATTGAAGAATGCTGAAAATCAGATGGATTCATATCGCAAGGAATGAGGAAATTCTCCACAGAATAGACGAAAAGAGGAATATATGGAAAACACTGAGAAGAAGAAGAGACAGGATGATAGAACATGTAGTAAGGCATCAGAGAAAAGCTTCCATACTACTAGAGGGAGCTGCAGAGACTAGAAACTTTGGAGGGAGACAGAGATTAGCATACATCTAGAAAATGAATGAGGTAGTTTGTAGTGCTACTCTGAGAAGAAGAGCTTGATACAGGAGAGGAAATAGTGGAGGGTGGCATCAAACTAGTCAAAAGACTGATGAAGAGAGAAAGAGTAGAAATGTAGAAAACAAAACCACTCTTTCTGTGGGTTCCACTGACTACAATATCACCTCTTGAACTGCCCAGCAAACCTCCCGTAAACTTGATCCTCCTCAGCCGCTAGTCTCCCCGATCCTCTCCCACCCCCGCCCGCTGCCGCGCCTGTATTCCCACGTCCCACCCAGTCTCCATCTCTCTACCCTCCTTACCCTCTCCCAAGGTGGTTTCCGCCAGCTCCCCCTCCCTGAAGATGTCCTCCTCCCCTCCATCTACCCCCTCCTACCAACTTTCATCCTCCCCCTCCCTTCCTGTGTCCTTTCCTTTCGGCACCCTCCCTCCCTTCTCTTCCCTTCGCTTCTCTTTCCTTTTCCCCTGTCTCCTCCCTCCTCCCCTCTTCCTCCAGGCTTCCCCACCCCCTTCCTCCCTTCCACCCGTCTACCCTGCCCTTGGCATCTGCTCTCCCCTCTCCCTCTCCCTCTCCCTCTCCCACCCCCCCTCCTCCTTTCTTGGCAGGTCCCCGGACTCGTACACGGTTAGTGAACATTCGCGCGCCAGAGATCGACGCCTCGTGTTCTGTGTGTATCGTCGTTTTGTGCTTTCGTGGTTCTGTATTATTCGTTTTGTGCACCTCTGTTCACGTTTGACAATATTCGTCTCTGTCCAAGTGTCTGAACAAATTTTATCTTGGACTCTACGCCCGTGAACGGCTCCATGTGTTTTAAGTAGTGATTGTCTCCGTTTCTATGTCCACCATGTTTTTTCTCTCGATGTCTTGCTTTATAACTTGTGTGTATCTCTGAGGCCAAAGAGCGGCGTAGCATGCTGCTGCTGGCCTGCCTGTACCCAGGTTTGAAAATCACAATAAAGAAAAAAAAAAAAAACTGCCCAGCAAGGACGCCCGTCCAGACCCGCTGAAACGATTGACATCTATTGGCTGCGTTGAGGCTTTCACTGACCCTGTTGTTTCAGGCTTGCTCTAAGCTCCTGGTTGCTAGTGCACACTCGTGCGAACTGATAACTAGTAGTCCTCTGGACTTGGGATCGCTGAGCGAAGGCAATCTAAACTGTGAGTCCTCACTCCATCAAAGGATAAGCGACAACATTCAGACCAGCTTCAATAAATGCAGGAAACGTGCCTTACGGCGACGCCATAAGAGTGACCAGCATTCGTCGGACATTTGGGGAAGGTGGATAAGAAAGACCCTTGTCGTCTCATTGTTTTTCGTCTGTCCGTGTGTCTGTCCGACTGTTGAAAAGGGTAGATGTATCGAGTGGACATTGATGCCACATAGCACGGTCTACAGTCCCTTGGCGGTATAAAAAATTGAATCTTCGAAGTCAATTAAGTCAAAAGGTACGACCGTTTGTGTCGTATATTTTGATACTCGCAAACTCACTCACCAAGGCCTATAGAACAGTTCCCAGTAAATTGTAAAGCTGTAATTATATCACACGAAAACCTTTTTGCTGTCGGACTGTCCTTAGGTTAAGATCACTTTTTCTCAATGATCTATAAACGTATCAGTTTCAAACTTATGTCAGATACTAAGTTACTGGCAGTGTAAACGATTTAAGCTTCTACGTCAGTGCAATCTAAAGATACGGCCTCTCACGTCACATATTTTGATACCCGCGAACTCACTCGTCAAAACCTATATGGTACTTCCTGATGAAATGGAATAATGAAATTTGGCAAGCAGCAGGCTTTCACAGTAAAAGTAATAGAAAAAAGTAAAACTGAAATTTTGTAGTTATATCATTGGAAGATATATATTTTTTTGAACTTCCTGGCAGATTAAAACTACGCGCCGTGCCGAGCCTCGAACTCGGGACCTTTTAATCTGCCAGGAAGTTTCATATCAGCGCACACTCCGCTGCAGAGTGGAAGTTTCATTCTGGAAATATTTTTATGTCACTTGTTGTCGGTTTGGCAACGGCCTTGCCGCAGTGGATACACCGGTCCCCGTCAGATCACTGAAGTTAAGCGCTGTCGGGCGTGGCCGGCACTTTAATGGGTGACCATACGGGCCACAATGCACTGTTGCCAAGTTTCGGGGTGCACTCAGCCTCGTGATGCCAACTGAGGAGCTACTCGACCGAATAGTAGCGGCTCCGGTCAAAGAAAACCATCATAACGGCCGGGAGAGCGGTGTGCTGACCACACGCCCCTCCTATCCGCAACCTCAGCAGAGGATGACACGGCGGTCGGATGGTCCCGATGGGCCATTTGGGGCCTGAAGACGGGGTGATTGCTTGCTTTGCTTTGTTATCGGTCTGAGTGTCTGTCCGACTCTTAAGACCCTTTTCTTCTCAGGAACGGATAGACGTATGATACTGAAACTTATGCCACATATTACAGTCCACTGTTCCCTTGCGATGTAAAATCTTCTGCGTCAGTGCAGTTCAGAGACGAGACCATTTATGACATATATTCCGATACTTTGCCTGTATCGATAGCGATAACAGATAAAAATCGGTGAAATTCTCGATTCCCTGGCTGGATGATTAATATACATAATTAAGTCTGTACTGAGCCCTCGCATAGTACTACTCGCACTACAACGGATATTTTAACAAACTTTTTTTGTAAAGTCCCTCTGCACCACGAATGAACTTTCTACATACACTCCTGGAAATGGAAAAAAGAACACATTGACACCGGTGTGTCAGACCCACCATACTTGCTCCGGACACTGCGAGAGGGCTGTACAAGCAATGATCACACGCACGGCACAGCGGACACACCAGGAACCGCGGTGTTGGCCGTCGAATGGCGCTAGCTGCGCAGCATTTGTGCACCGCCGCCGTCAGTGTCAGCCAGTTTGCCGTGGCATACGGAGCTCCATCGCAGTCTTTAACACTGGTAGCATGCCGCGACAGCGTGGACGTGAACCGTATGTGCAGTTGACGGACTTTGAGCGAGGGCGTATAGTGGGCATGCGGGAGGCCGGGTGGACGTACCGCCGAATTGCTCAACACGTGGGGCGTGAGGTCTCCACAGTACATCGATGTTGTCACCAGTGGTCGGCGGAAGGTGCACGTGCCCGTCGACCTGGGACCGGACCGCAGCGACGCACGGATGCACGCCAAGACCGTAGGATCCTACGCAGTGCCGTAGGGGACCGCACCGCCACTTCCCAGCAAATTAGGGACACTGTTGCCCCATTCGCAACCGTCTCCATGAAGCTGGGCTACGGTCCCGCACACCGTTAGGCCGTCTTCCGCTCACGCCCCAACATCGTGCAGCCCGTCTCCAGTGGTATCGCGACAGGCGTGAATGGAGGGACGAATGGAGACGTGTCGTCTTCAGCGATGAGAGTCGCTTCTGCCTTGGTGCCAATGATGGTCGTATGAGTGTTTGGCGCCGTGCAGGTGAGCACCACAATCAGGACTGCATACGACCGAGGCACACAGGGCCAACACCCGGCATCATGGTGTGGGGAGCGATCTCCTACACTGGCCGTACACCACTGGTGATCGTCGAGGGGACACTGAATAGTGCACGGTACATCCAAACCGTCATCGAACCCATCGTTCTACCATTCCTAGACCGGCAAGGGAACTTGCTGTTCCAACAGGACAATGCACGTCCGCATGTATCCCGTGCCACCCAACGTGCTCTAGAAGGTGTAAGTCAACTACCCTGGCCAGCAAGATCTCCGGATCTGTCCCCCATTGAGCATGTTTGGGACTGGATGAAGCGTCGTCTCACGCGGTCTGCACATCCAGCACGAACGCTGGTCCAACTGAGGCGCCAGGTGGAAATGGCATGGCAAGCCGTTCCACAGGACTACATCCAGCATCTCTACGATCATCTCCATGGGAGAATAGCAGCCTGCATTGCTGCGAAAGGTGGATATACACTGTACTAGTGCCGACATTGTGCATGCTCTGTTGCCTGTGTCTATGTGCCTGTGGTTCTGTCAGTGTGATCATGTGATGTATCTGACCCCAGGAATGTGTCAATAAAGTTTCCCCTTCCTGGGACAATGAATTCACGGTGTTCTTATTTCAATTTCCAGGAGTGTAGTTGCCTATGATGAAAGATAGGAAATACGTAATTACTGAGCTTCAGTGTTTGTTTCTTGGGATTTCCCATTTTCCGAAGATTATCTCAACTGGAAAGAGATTTTCACTCTGCAGCGGAGTGTGCGCTGATATGAAACTTCCTGGCGAATTAAAACAGTGTGCCAGATCGAGACTCGAACTCCAGACCTTTGCCTTTCGCGGGCAAGTGCTCTACCATTTTTTTTTCTTTTTAGATCTCATTTTGTTAGTTTTCTGTTCGTTGTTGATCCATGAACTCAGTTTCTTTTATTACAGAGGGCAGCTAGCCATCTGACCAAACACGCTGCGTTACCGTGCCGGCAACCATCTGAGCTATCCAAGCGCGACTCACGCCCCGTCCTCACAGCTTTACTTCTGACAGTACCTCGGCTCCTACTTAGTTTCGCAGAAAAGCTTCTGTAAAATTTAGAAAGTAGGAGACGAGGTATTGGCAGAAGTACAGCTGTGAGGACGGGGCGTGAGTCGTGCCCGGGTAGCTCAGATGGTAGAGCACTTGCCCACGAAACGCAAAGGCTCCGAGTTTGAGTCTTGGTCCGGCACACAGTTTTAATTTTCCAGGAAGTTTCATTACCTCAACTAATCAGGTCCAATAGAAGTGTCCCTACGATACGACACTCAGGCACCACAATTTCCACTGCTAACGTTGCAGGAGATGCGAGTTGACTGTTGGCAGTGCCTAAAGGTTACACACAGATCTTCCGGTCACGACACGTTCATCGAATCTATTACACAAGTTTTGCTCACAATTAGTAAACGTATGCGGCATAACGTTTGCTTGAGTAAACACTGTAATGTATTCAGTAACTGTACAGTAGCAAAAAGAGATGGAAAATACACTATGTGATCATAAGTATCCGGACACCCCCAAAAACATACGATTTTCGTATTAGGTGCATTTTGCTGCCACCTATTGCCTGGTACCCCTTATCAGTGACCCCAGTAGTCGTTAGACATCGTGAAAGAGCAGAATGGGGTACTCCGCGTTCGGAACTCAAGGACTTCGAATGTGGTGAGGTGATTGGGTCTCATTTACGTCATACGTCTGTATGCGAGTTTTCCACACTCCTAAACATCCATAGGTCCACTGTTTCCGATGTGATAGTGAAGTGGAAACGTAAGGAACACATACAGCACAAAAACGTACATGTCGGGCTCTTCTGTTGACTGACAGAGACCGCTGACAGTTGAAGAGGGTCGTAACGTGTAATAGGTAGACATCTATCCAGACCGTCACACTGGAATTCCAAACTACATCAGGATCCACTGCAAGTACTATGACGACAGGCGGTAGGTGAGAAAACTTGGTTTTCACGGTCGAGCGGCTGCTCGTAAGTCACTCTTCGCGCCGGTAAATGCCAAACGAGGCCTCGCTTGGTGTAAGTAGCGTAAACATTGGACGATTGAACAGTGGGGAACCGTTGTATGGAATGACGGATCACGGTACACAATGTGGCGAGCCGATGGGAAGGTGTGGGTATGGCGAATGCTAGGTGAATATCATCTGCCAGCGTGTGTAGTGCCAACAGTAAAATTCGGAGACGGTGATGTGGTGTGGTCGTGAATCTCATGGACTGGGCTTGCACCCCTTGTTGCTTTTCGTGGCACTATGACAGCACAGGGCTACACAGAGGTTTTAACCACCTTCTTGTTTCCCACTTTTGAAGAGTAATTCAGGGAGGGCGATTGTATCTTTCAACACGATCGAGCACCTGTTCATAATGCACTGTCTGTGGCGGAGTGGTTACACTACAATAACATCCCTGTAATGGTCGGGCCTGCACAGAGTCCTGACTTGAATCCCATAGAACATCTTTGGGATGTTGTACCTACTTTTATTTACATCGCTGCTTCTTCGATGTAAGGATTGAACAGTAGGAGACTACATTCCTGTCTTTCGCCCTTTATAAACCGTGCGCTTCGTTCTTGGTTTTTCTGTCTTATTATTCCACCTTGGTTCTTGCACATGCTGTGTATCACCCGTCTTGTCCTATAGGTTATCCCTGTTTGTCTCCGAATTTGAAACATGTTGCACCGTTTTCCATTGCCAACACTTTTACCAGGTCTACAGATCCAATGAATGTATCCTAATTTTTCTTTACTGTTGTTTCAGTTATCAACTGCAACACCACCACTGCCTCTCTGGTGCTTTTCTTGAAGCCAAAATAATCGTCATCTAACAGATTCTAAATTTTCTTTCCATTCTTCTGTATATCGTTCTTGCCCGCAACTTGGATGCACGAAATGTTAAGATGATAGTGCGATAATTGTGCTCTTGCAATCTTCGAAACTCTGCAGCTGCAGGTATATAACTACCCCGTGCGCTGTTTCGATGTGTAATTGAAACTGCGATATAACTTCTTTGCCAGCAGCTAAGCAAATCCTGGTTTCGCGTTTCTACTGGAGGCTTTCACGCGGAGAGAAGGCGCTCCGACTTAACGAGGGTCAACATCGGCTCACCCTCAGTGGTTTACCACCTATAGCTACAGGACGGTCATCCATGGGCAAGTGCTAGGAGTCAAGTGTGTCGTGGATGCTACGAGAAATAGCTGGAATTTACAGTATTTCGAGCGAGTGAGTGGCGCAATTCTGTCAGCTTTTACTCAGAGCAGTACGCCGCTGGGATTTGGTGGACTGCGGCCCTGGAAATTAATCTGATATTTATAGCTACAGAATGCACAGTCGAAGTGGAATTAATGAATCGCAGGCATTGCTGCCCGTTGGGTGTAGTGTGTGAACTGTACGAACAATCAGAGCTACCTGACAAGTCGTAGGGATCATAATATCAGGTGCACCTGTCTCCGAAATTCAGTAGGAGGTACATGACATCTGACGTAGCGACTATACCCTACCAAAGTGATCCAGGACGAAGTTACAATAGAATTATATTGGAGTGCGCCTGACATACATGGTGTTAAATGGTATTACGAGGTGCATTCAAGTTCTAAGGCCTCCGATTTTTTTTTTTTCGGACTGGGAAGAGATAGAAACATGCGCATTGTTTTAAAATGAGGCCGCGTTCATTGTCAATATGTCCCAGAGATGGCAGCACCGTACGGCAGATGGAATTTTACCGCCAGCGGCGAGAATGAGAACTGTTTTAAATACTTAAAATGGCGGCGTATTCCTTACTTGAACAGCGTGCAATCATTCGTTTTCTGAATTTGCGTGGTGTGAAACCAATTGAAATTCATCGACAGTTGAAGGAGACATGTGGTGATGGAGTTATGGATGCCAAAACAACCTCGGGCTCGCACAAGCCGGTCTGACGACATGTTCGGGAAAGTGGAGAGAATTGTTTTGGGAGATCGCCAAATGACTGTTGTACAGATTGCCTCCAGAGTTAGCATTTCTGTGGGTTCTGTGCACACAGTCCTGAAAATGCGTAAAAGTGTCACCCAGGTGGGTACCACGAATGCTGACGGACGACCACATGGCTGCACGTGTGGCATGTTGCCAAGCAATGTTGACACGCAACGACAGCATGAATGGGACTTTCTTTTCGTCGGTTGTGACAATGGATGAGACGTGGATGCCATTTCTCAATCCAGAAACAAAGCGCCAGTCAGCTCAATGGAAGCACACAGATTCACCGCCTCCAAAAAAATTTCGGGCGCTGAAAAAATGATGATGTCCATGTTCTGGGACAGCGAGGGCGTAATCCTTACCCATTGCGTTCCGAAGGGCACTACGGTAACAGGTGCATCCTACGAAAATGTTTTGAAGAACAAATTCCTTCCTGCACTGCAACAAAAACGTCCGGGAAGGGCTGCGTGTGTGCTGTTTCACCAAGAGAACGCACCCGCAAGTCGAGCTAACGTTACGCAACAGTTTCTTCGTGATAACAACTTTGAAGTGATTCCTCATGCTCCCTACTCACCTGACCTGGCTCCTAGTGAGTTTTGGCTTTTTCCAACAATGAAAGACACTCTCTGTGGCCGCACATTCACCAGCCGTGCTGCTATTGCCTCAGCGATTTTCCAGTGGTCAAAACAGACTCCTAAAGAAGCCTTCGCCACCGCCATGGAATCATGGCATCAGCGTTGTGAAAAATGTGTACGTCTGCAGGGCGATTACGTCGAGAAGTAACGCCAGTTTCATCGATTTCGGGTGAGTAGTTAATTAGAAAAAGAAATCGGAGGCCTTAGAACTTCAATGCACCTCTTATATATGCGGGATGTGTGGTAGAGACGTCCGCATGCCGGTTCTGGAGGAGGAAAAGGTAAATTCTATTCACTCTCTCGCACGTGCAATGGACAAAGGAGAATCGGACCCTATTCGAGACTACATTTTCATTCAAAAGACTTGCGCAAAAGAAACACGTCTCCGTTTGTCCTGGCGAGGAGTTTATTCAAGTAAGTGAAGATCAACTAGGGCTTCACCAGGATTAGAGTTGTTGCTTGTGGAATTAAGCCACTCGATGATTAGGGGATAAATTTCCTGAACTGAAATGAAAAGAAATGGGCATCATTATAGAATTTTATTACTCATATACTGTAACCAAAGAAAAAGTACGAAGAGGGGCTAAGAAACTAATATTTGGAGAAAGAAGACCTTTGCTCACTACTGCACGGAATACACGAGCAGTGCCGTACCGAAAATGGTGGACGTAACAGCGGGAATTGAATCCGAAAGTGGGAGAGTTCTATACTCTGTGCATACATTACCGTTAAGAAAATAGCTGAGCGGATCTGCAAATTGTAAATTTGGAAATTTGTGATAAGATCTTATGTGATCAAACTTCTTAGGTCATCGGTCCCTAAGCTTACACACTACGTAATCACACTACGGACAACACACACACACACTCATGCGCAAGGGACGACTCGAACATACGCGGGGGGAGCTGCGCGGACCGTGACAAGACGACTGAGACCACGCAGCCAACCCGCGCGGCGCGGATCTGCAACAATGAACGATATACCAGCAATAGAAGGCACAGCTAAGAAGGAGGAATACAAGTATTAAAGAAATATCGGCTATTTAGTCATCTACAGCACACATGTAAAGAAATACCACCGTAACGATAAATGGAATGAATTACACTAGTGGCCATTAAAATTGCTACACCAAGGAGAAATGCGGATGATAAACGGGTATTCAATGGACAAATATATTATACTAGAACTGACATGTGATTAAATTTTCACGCAATTTGGGTGCATATATCCTGAGAAATCAGTACCCAGAACAACCACCCTGGCCGTAATAACGGCCTAGATACGCCTAGGCATTGAATCAAACAGAGCTTGGATGGCGTGTACAGGTTCAGCTGCCCATGCAGCTTCAACACGATACCACAGTTCATCAAGAGTAGTGACTGGCGTATTGTGACGAGGCAGTTGCTCGGCCACCATTGACCAGACGTTTTCAATTGATGAGAGATCTGGAGAATGTGCTGGCCAGGGCAGCAGTCAAACATTTTCTGTATCCAGAAAGGCCCGTACAGGACCTGCAACATGCGGTCGTGCATTATCCTGCTGAAATGTAGGGTTTCGCAGGGATCGGATGAAGGGTAGAACCACGGGTCGTAATACATCTGAAATGTAACGTCCACTGTTCAAAGTGCCGTCAATGCGAAGGAGAGGTGACCGAGACGTGTAACCAATGGCACCCCATAACATCGCGCCGGGTGATACGCCAGTATGGCGATGACGAATACACGCTTCCAATGTGCGCTCACTGCGTTGTCACCAAACACGGATGCGACCATCATTTTGCTGTAAAGAGAAGCTGGATTCATCCGAATAAAGGTCGTTTTGCCATTCGTGCACCCAGGTTCGTCGTTGAGTACACCATCGCAGGCGCTCCTGTCTGTGATGCAGCGTCAAGGGCAACCGCAGCCATGGTGTCCGAGCTGATAGTCCATGCTGCTGCAAACCTCGTCGAACTGTTCGTGCAGATAGTTGTAATCTTGCAAACGTTCCCATCTGTTGACACAGGGATCGAGACGTGGCTGCACGGTCCCTTACAGCCATGCGGATCAGATACCTGTCATCTCGGCTGCTAGTGATACGAGGCCGTAGGGATCCTGCACGGCGTTCCGTATTAACCCTCGGGAGGACGACGGTTTAATCCCGTCTCCGGCCATCCTGATTTAGGTTTTCCGTGATTTCCCTATATCGTTTCAGGAAAATGCCGGGATGGTTCCTTTGAAAGGGCACGGCCGATTTCCTTCCCCATACCTCCCTAACCCGAGCTTGAGCTCCGTCTCTAATGACCTCGTTGTCGACGGGACGTTAAACACCACAAACCTAACCTAACCGTATTAACCTCCTGAACCTACCGATTCCATATTCTGCTAACAGTCATTGGAGCTCGACCAACGCGAGCAGCAATGTCGCGATACGGTAAACCGCAATCGCGATAGGCTACAATCCGACCTTTATCAACGTCGGGAAGGTGATGGTACGCATTTCTCCTCCTTATACGAGGCATCACAACAACGTTTCACCAGGCAACGCCGGTCAACTGCTGTTTGTGTATGAGAAATCGGTTAGAAACTTTCTTCGTGTCAGCACGTTGTAGGTGTCGCCACCGGCGCCAACCTTGTGTGAATGCTCTGAAAAGCTAATCATTTGCATATCACAGCATCTTCTTCCTACAGGTTAAATTTTGCGTCTGTAGCACGTCATCTTCGTAGTGTAGCATTTTTAATGGCCAGTAGTGTATGTTGCAGTAGCAACCTGTATGTGTGGGGCCAAATCGGGCTGGAAAAATTGACGTTGTAATTCTTAACGAATAATCCACTCATCCGATCCAGAAGTGTGCAATAAAAGGAGTATGAATGAGGAGACTGAGAGGCTCAAGGCGAGCAATCGAGTCGCCATAGTGTCCGCCCCTGGGAATTGAGACACCATCTGGTGATGAATTTCGCTGTCCAACCGGCCCACTGAATCAACTGCCAAGCTCTGCTATGCAGATAGTCGTGGCGAGTCGGATCCGAAACTCGGCGCTGCACAGGTGCAGGGAGCAGCATTAAGGGCGGGGGGCGGCCGGCTTACGCTCTCTGGGTGATGGCCTCTGACGGACTGCAAACATCTTTCTGCAGGGTTGGAGCCGGGACGCGATTCTGTTTCCTCCAGAGTCCGAGGTTGTCCTCAGTCACCAGCCGAACCGCCCCGGGCTGACGACTGGAACTGCTGCGGTTCTGCTGCAACGACTGCTGATGGCCCTTTTCCTTCGGCACTCTACGTGGAGACCACGAGCAGCGCTTGAGGAAATGACCAGCCATCCTCTAGACGGCAGACGCGGAGCTACCTGCTCGGCAGACGCACGCTGCCGGCCACGCCACTCGGGCTGGCACGGCAATCGTGACGTCACGAGGGCGGAGCGGCAGCGGCAGCGGCAGCGGCCGGTTGCAGCAGCAGCAGCAGATTCCAACGCTGGCGTTTGCGCTGACACACGTACACCGCAGGCGTCCGCTGACGCACTGTGCATTCTTTCGCGGAATAAGACTCGGTGCCAAACGTTTGTGGATATCTCTGTATGCTCCGGCGTGATTGATGGAATACTTCTAGATAAGCTCAAGTACTGTGGTGTGAATGGGACAGTGCTCAAATGGTTTATATCATACCTAATTGGGAGAGTGAAGAAAGTTGACATAAACATTTCACATAATATGCAAAAAACTGGTGATTTCTCAAAATGGGGCACAATCAAGAATGGGGTGCCGCAAGGTTCGGTCTTGGTCCTCTGCTGTTCTTAATATATTTTAATGACTTGCCATTCTATATTCACGAAGATACAAAGCTGGTACTTTTTGCCGATGATGCAAGTATAGCTAACTCACCCGACAGATAAGAATTAACTGGTGAAATTGTAAACGATGTTTTTCAGAAAATAATTAAGTGGTTCTCTGCAAATGGGCTCTCATTAAACTTTGGCAAAACACAGTATATACAGTTCCACACAGTAAATGGAATCACCCAAGTAATAAATATAGACAACGATCAGAAATCGGTAGCTAATGTAGAATATTCAAAATTTCTAGGTGTATGCATTGATGAGGGTTTGAACTGGGAAAAACACACTGTCGATCTGCTGAAACGCTTGAGTTCAGCTACTTATGCTATTAGGGTCATTGCAAATTTTGGCGATATACATCTGAGTAAATTAGATTACCACGCCTATTTTCATTCTTTGCTTTCGTATGGTATCATGTTCTGAGGTAACTCATCATTGAGCAAAAGAGTATTCATTGCACAAAAGCGTGTAATCAGAATAATTGCTGGAGCTCATCCAAGATCATCCTGCAGAGAGTTATTTAAAGAGCTAGATATCTTCTCTGTAGCCTCACAATATATATATTCACTCATGAAATTTGTTATTAACAATCCGAACGAATTCAAAAGTAATACCAGTGTACAAGGCTACAGCACTAGGAGAAAGGATGATCTTCACTACTCAAGGTTAAATCTAACTTTGGCTCGGAAGGGGGTAAATTATACTGCCACTAAGGTCTTTGGTCACTTACGTAATAGCATCAAAAGTCTGACAGATAGCCATACAGCATTTAAAAGGAAATTAAAAGAATTTCTTAATGGCAACTCCTTCTATTCATTAGATGAATTTTTGGATGTAGTAAGTGGGTTATTTCCCAACCTCCACAAAAAATAAAAGAAAAATTAAAGATATTGAGTGTCAAGTAATATTTTGTCTAACGTAATATCTTGTATAGACACCTTTTATTAAGTGACACGTTCCACATCATTACAAAGTGTCGTATTCATGATCTATGGAACAAGTACAAATCTAATATAATCTAATCTCTCTTCCAATCCATATCTGACATTCTCGAGCATTACGCGTGCTGAGGTTGGGCGAGTCGTGACAGCGCACTACATTCTTGTTCAGCGCATGTAAGCTTCGTCTTTAATTTATCAATACTCTTGCTGCCTTTGATAAGGATAAGGCAACGATTGTGGATGGGGCCGTAATCAGCTACCGTTGGCTTCAGTAAACACATACATTTTATTTGAGGAAATAATTTTCAACAATCATTTTAAAGGAATTTACTACACTGACAGCTGAAGTCCGTAATAAGAAAGAATTCAAAATTAACTATCGTTTGTAGGCCACAAGCAATTCAGAATACTCAACAGCTGAAGGCCTGAATTACAAGATAGGAAAACAGTTACACGCTAGCAAATACTAAGATATTTTGTTCTTAAACAATCGAAAACTGTGACAAGCTATAGTGACGGCTGAAGGACTCATCAAGACAGAACTGGAAAGTTGTTGGCGGCTGAAAGCCACAAGCAATGTTATAAACAATTAACAGCTGAAGGCCTGATTAAGAAGGAATTCAAGATTATTTTTCAGCTGAAGGCCACAAGCAATTTCGGAAATACCCAATGGCCGGAGGTCTGAATTACAAATAAGGTAGTCAAGTACACGTTAAAAAACAATAAAACGCTTTTTTTTAAACAATCTCAATAAACTGTATCAAGTTATAGTGACGGATGAAGTCCTTATTAAGACAGAATTGAAAATTAGCTGTCGGCTGAAGGCCACAAGCAATGTTACAAACAATTAATGGCTGAAGGCCTTAATTACAAGTGAGGACGACAATTACACATTAAAAAGACTTAAACCTTTTTAAAGAATATTAACAAACTGTAACAAGGTACAGTGATGGATGAAGTCCTTATCAAGACAGAATTGAAAATTATTTGTCAGCTGAAAGGCACAACAATGTTACAAACAATTAACAGATGAAGGCCTGATTGAGAAAGAATTCAAAATTATTTGTCATCTGAAAGCCACAAGCAATTTCGAAAATACTCAACGGCTGCAGGCCTGAATTATAAATGAGGTAGGCAATTATGCGTTGAAAATACTAAACCCTTTTTAAACAATCTCAATGAACTGTAACACGCTATAGTGATGGCTGTAGGCCTTATTAAGGCAGAATTGAAAATTATTCGTCAGCTGAAGGCCACAAGTATGAAAATACTAAAACCTTTTTAAACAATCTCAATGAACTGTAACACGCTATAGTGATGGCTGTAGGATTTATTAAGGCAGAATTGAAAATTATTCGTCAGCTGAAGGCCACAAGTATGAAAATACTAAAACCTTTTTAAACAATCTCAATGAACTGTAACACGCTATAGTGATGGCTGTAGGACTTATTAAGGCAGAATTGAAAATTATTCGTCAGCTGAAGGCCACAAGTAGTGTTACAAACAGTTAACAGCTAAAGGCGTGAATTACAAGTGAGGTGGGCAATTACAAGTTAAAATAATTAAGGTAAATTTTAAACAATTATGACAAGTTGGTCAAGAAAGACGGAGTGATCCACAGACAGTGCTGCATTGACCGACCTGAGGAAGGTCATTACTTTTGTGCAGGTGGTGAGACTGGCAGCCAAGTGTAATGTTCACCCATGGAGGGCAACTCAAACTAGAGATGGTTTCAACGCCGATCAACCCTCTTACCACATCTCCAAATCTGTTAACGCCAGATAACCAGTACAACGATGGAATAATTCAGGTGAGGGCGAGGTGATAGGACTGCATCTCCAGAATCCGGTGTTTAAAACATCAAAAGGCAGAAGGAACCACTATAACCTAGGTAGACTGCCCCTCAATCCAACAGTGCTTGCATGCCGCCAGCGGTCCCGGCCTGCCCTCGCGCTGGGGACCTCCTCGCTGCTCCGTCCGAAGCCAAACTGCCCGACACACACGACGACCCGGAAATAAAAGTGGTGGCACCAGTGATAGTATCACAGTACTAGGTATGGATAACCGCTGCTGCTGCCACTCACTGACAATCAATACTAGCAAACTTACTACTGCTATTATAAGACGCTAAGTTATGAACTGGAAGAACATGAGCCACACACAGCTCACTGTCTTTGTGTTGTAAGTAGGCTGTTTATGTTTTCTTATTGGCAACGTTACGTAGCGCTCTGTATGAAAATCACTGGCTGTGCTGTATTTACCTTAATAGTCATCAAAAGTCATAATATATACAGCAGCTCATGACATCCATTTTTACAAATTTCAAAACTCCGCCATTTCTCTCCCCACATCCACCACTGCTGGCGGCTCACCTCCAACTGCGCAACGCTACGCGCTGTTCACATCCAGCTGCCGCTGCCCAACACTACAATGGCAGACAACAATGCAAATTAGCCACAGACTGCACACAGCACAGCCAGTGATTTTCATACAAAGCGCTACGTAACGTTGCCAATAAGAAAACATAAACTCCATACTTACATAGCCCCCATGCTCCCCACAAAAAATTTTACAAATTGTTTTGGGCACTGGCCAATACAGATTTGAAAAAATTTTTCATAATTACAGTAAGAAAGATATAAAATGCATACACTGATTAATACAATGTTGGTCAAAAGCTAAAATTTTCTCACAGTCCATAAAGACAGTCCTGATCATTCATCATAAAAGTAATTATAGTTTTTTTCACAAAGTCTCATTAGTAAAAGAAATTGCACACAGAATAGTGGATTTCCATGCAGTCTTGAAGAAGTAGTGTTGTCCTTCCAACGGAAAGACAGTGCTGACTCTTGACATGCAGACAGGTAATGGGCCACAACAGAGCATACCCACAGCAGAGTCAGTCGAAGTTTTGAAGAATATTGGTAGGTAGGTCATCACAGAGTAGACCCACTGTAGTCCTGGTAGAGATTACGGTATCGGTGGGCCACCAGAGGTGCAGACCCACTGCAGTCCTTGTAGAAATAATGCTACTGGTGAGTCAGCAAAGGTGTAGACCCGCTATAGTCCTTGTAGAAATAATGGTATTGGTGGTTAATCAAAGGTGTAGACCCACTGTAGTCCTTGTAGAGATGGCCAGCAGCCATCTGCTGTGACTGTGCAGGTGCACAATCACCATCGAAGAGTCTTGCAGAGAAGATAGCAAGTCCATAACCACTACTTGTGCACTCACAAACTTTTTGGAATTGTCCTTAGAATCAGCAATGCTGTTATCCAGTCCCTTACTGAATTATCAACACACGTACAAACACTAACAGTCCCTGCTTCTCACATATTGTCCATATACTATGACAAACAGAAACGTGTGCAGTGAAATGTAACTTACAAGTTACTTAATTTGATGAACTGGTGTCAATTACAATTTTATAACATAAGAATACAATAACAAAGGTACGACATATGACACGTCCGCTAAGAACAATTATACACGACTGTGCTTAAACTGACACACAATATTTTTTAGCGCAACGCAATCTGACTTTCAAAAATCCCTACAAAATAATGGCCCTGACTAACATTAACCTATACCTTTCACAAATCACTTACCTCACAAAAATCTTCGTTACTCGAACTACTGCAATACGGCGAGCGCCACTACTGCCAGCTAAATAAAAGATTCAAACTACTGAAGGCACTAACTACTGATAGGCATAGTTAGCAAATGAAAGATTTTAATAGAGAACAAACAATGTATTTTCCTTAATAGTCATCAAAAGTCATAATATATACAGCAGCTCATGACATCCATTTTTACAAATTTCAAAACTCCGCCATTTCTCTCCCCACATCCACCACTGCTGGCGGCTCACCTCCAACTGCGCCACGCTACGCGCTGTTAACATCCAGCTGCCCAACACTACAATGGCAGACAACAATGCAAACTAGCCACAGACTGCACACAGCACAGCCAGTGATTTTCATACAGAGCGCTACGTAACGTTGCCAATAAGAAAACATAAACAGCCTACTTACAGTGTGATTTAATTTTATATTTAGAATTAATTAATCTACTTGTTCTTTCAGTGGCGTTGCTGTATACATTTTATTTGTACATTCTTTCATGCAACCAGCTTGACTCATGTCCAGTTAACCTGATTAGCTACAGTAATATGTCCTTGAGTGAGCTAGGGTTGTATTTTGCGACTGCCACCAAACGTTACAGAACCAAATGAGGCCTCAATTACATTCTCCACATATTGCAGCTTATTCACCTCGTTGGGCCATAGGCAAACTGGACGCCTTGCATCATTTGGAAAAACTGAAAATCACTATGCGTCACAGTACAGTGCATGCCTACAGGCAGTTACTGCCCACTTTATGCGTTGCATTGGCCTCTGAAGAAGTGCAGCGTTATTTGCCACTTTGAACAATGGCCTATTGCAAGGCCACACGGTTCTCTTCACAATGTTCACTCGGCACATCGTTGAAATAGACCTGTACTCAACTGGAGTTTCTTATCATGAGAACTGTGATGGAGCGATGTGTACGTAGTTTTAGAAATTTTTTATTGCCATGATTGCGTTCAGAACTGTTTTTTATTGGCCGGCTTCGACAGGTAAGACGGTCGTCTTCAGATCTTTGAAAAAACCTTTAAAAACTTTTTTTGGTTGTTTGTCATGTTCCATCGTGCGTTCATTGCTCATGCAATGTTAACATTTTATTGGAGAGGCAATGTGGTCGCAATTAGAATTTAAGGCAAGTACCCACAGTCACAGCTGAAGGCCTTTAACGCCGAGAATGGCAGTTATTAAAAAAATTTAACAAACATACATAAAATACAGACACAGCAAATAATGTTTTGAAGACAAGGCAATGTGATCGCGATCAGAATTTTAAGGCAAGTAACCAGTCACGGCTGAAGGCCTTTAACGCTAAGAATGATAATTATTAAAAAAATTAACAGGCATACTATCAAACAGCAATGCAGTACCAAAAGTTAATTTAAAAGATAGGCAACTGACCACCAAACAGGTGAGACAAATGATGGTAACTTGGTAATACAATGATAAAACAATAACTCAATAATAAAACAGAAGGGCCAGTCAGAGACGGTGCTCGAGGAATCTACTTCTGAGTAGGTTAGGCGAAAAACACTTTCGTGAGCGATGAGAAAGGCAGTCAACAGTTGTATTCACATCACAAGTTGGTAGCTCAGACTAGTGACAGTCTAACGAGTGACTAATGATAATCTTGGTGAGGCTACCTGACGTCCACTAAATCAAATGCAAAGATGTAAAAATACGCGAAAGCCGGAACCGGCAGTCTGGACTCCGCCCGCAGAATACTGTGCATAGAGAACCTGGAATAAGAAAGGAATCACTACCACCAAAGTAGAAGAATCGCCAACCAATCTACAATCAAGAAAGCTGTCAAACTGACACACCTCACTGGACTGCGGCGGCAAGGCGAGGAAACGTACACTGCCGTTACATACATTAAACCCCAGGGCAGGTAACTGGGGCAGGAAAATACTGCTGGTTGAACTTAACAATAGTAACAAGATGAAGGTATTAAATAGTAATTAGAAGTCCAGGATAGCTAATCAGATCCACCTTCCCCAAGCACTCCAATCGCTGCTCTTCGCCTCGGCGACACTACGAGCAGCAAGACGAACCCAATTCACTGGAGAATCGCAAGATTTCTCTACTCAAATTGAAATGCCCTCAACCGTTCCTCCAACAAAGCGTAACCCAACCTACACACAAATGTCATACTAACTAATGTAAATCCACCCGATGATGGAGGTTTAAACCTCTGAAACGCGTCTTGGAAATAAATAAAACGGTGACTGGTAACAGTAAACTTGTTGTTTCATTTAAAGCTGTTTTATGTTGTTTATTCGTGTAAGAAATGAGTAAGATTTTTCGTCAATTTAAAAAATATTTTTATCAATAAAAGTGTTAAATATTTGAATTCAAATAGTAGTTATCAGAGTTGAGAAACAACCAACTCCTCATGTCAAGCAATAAAAGGAAAGAATAATATAACAGTCAAAAAATATTAAGAATATGGAAGAAAAATTAGTAAAATGACGAGCGTAAAGCAAGAACTTCCCCTGTCCTTTGGTCCGATTGTCATTGCATGCCACTGTCATAAGGAGCGTTATCCATTTCGCAACTATTTATTTTGTGAATATAGAAGTTAATACAATGAGTTTGAGTTAACTTATCGGGCCATACAAAATTATTTTACATTGCAGGAGAATCCTTGCTGTGATTTACCAAGAAAAACGGAAGATAAAATATCATATAAATATCTTTGATGTCCACAGAAGAAATAATATAAAACAGTAGCGAGTAATCGGTTGCACATCGGATTTAGGAATAACAGAAGACAGAAAAAACTCTACTGCTGACTACTAGAAGCGGGGGGATAGTTTGCAACGTCACACCCTCAGGAAACGAAGTAAACGACTCCAGCTAGTTAGTCGGCACAAAAATACAAGCGGACTTCTTCTCCATAACAAGACAAGGGCTCACATTAATCTGCGCACCCCAGAGGAGCTCACAGAACTTCATTGGTTGTTTTTTCCTCATCCACCATACAGCCCGGATCTCGCACCTTCCGATTTCCATCTCTTTGCCACAGTGACGGGTGCAATTCGCGGAATACATAAATGATCTGTAACTAATGAATACAGAAGACGTTGGTTCCGATGTGGACGAGTGGAGTGGTACCATGCGGACATATAGGCCCTCCTAGTAAGGTGTCGTAGGGTCGTCGCAATAAATGAATATTAGATTGAAAAACAGGGTTTTATAGCCAAAAGAGTGGGGAATAAAATGGTGTATTGGAATCCTAAATAAAAAAAACCTGTTTTCAGAAAAACATTATGTCGGAGTAGCCTACTTATTGACTACCCATCGTACTTCTTGTAAAATCTATGTGGCATCTGCTATGTGCTTTCCACTTAAGTGTTAACATAGCATGAGTAATGAATACACAATTGAGGACAGAATACTAAAAAATCTCTTAAAAATCTGAAAATGATAGTCGTATCTGTCGAAATAGGTGAATAAATACAGTTTTGAAAGCGATCTTGACTATAAAAAGTTCTTTACGCTGACAACAGTAAATTCCTGTCGGTTTTGAAACCGACTATCGTTAAGAAAGTGGTGTCACTTGATTCTACCTTGCGTTGGTAATATCCTTTTACGACCACTGTCCCCACACCGTATTACACGATTGTTAGCGGTACAACCGTACGCAGAATGCGTTTTGATACACAACAAGTGGGGCAGTTTCGTTCACGGTACTGTCACGTGCACTTAGAAGCACGATAGCTCCGTTCAGCTGATCTGTCACAGCTACACATGGGGCAAACTTCGGGCTCTGATTTCGTGCAACCGACTGACACATACACACGATACTCCACTGCCGTGGCTTACGTCAGCCGTGAAAGACCACACATCTGCCTTGTACCATTTCTAAAACGCAACAGAGCGAGTAGTGTGCTCGTATAAGGGGATGAATAATACACTGCTCAGCAGTGCTTAAGGAGGAGATAGATAAAGTAATACAGCAAATTAACAACTATGTGGAAATGAATGAAAGTCCGGGAGCATGTAACCAGAAATTTCCCAGTCTTGGACAGAAAGCTGATCGTTGCATGGCGTGAGGTCAGCGTGACTGCAAAGCCAAACGAAGCTAGATTTGCAACACGAGGCAGATGATGGAACGAGAAAAGATAGTAGGGGTCATCGAGCGATTAGTTATGGTTCACTTTGATGGCGTTCTTCAATACAACATGGCCTGGAGACAACATCTGGATAACTTCACATGGAGAAAATTTATCTAGAAATTGGATGAAGGACGAAATGTGACTAGTGTGGCTCAGGAGTTTGGTATTGCTCACAGAATTGTTTCACGTACATGGGGAGCTTTCCGGATCACAGGCCTGTATGAGAGGAGGTGGTTGACTGCTGACAACTGCAGCAGAGGATGGCCGCCACATTGTGCAACAGGCAAGAATGTAACCATGTCGTACAATGAGTTTAATCACAAATATATTTAACAGGATCGTAAGAAACAATCTTTCACTGCACAGCGGCATGGGCACTGCATTGAGGTTATCTCTTTGGCCACCGACCACTGACTCCCAGGTATCGGGGGCACCATACGCTATGAGTGGGAACTAGACCAACGAGGAATGGTGTTGCGTGCTGCAGATGAGAGCAGATTCAGTCTGACTGATCTCTCTGGATCTACCCTTGTATGGCGAGAGTGGGTACCACGCAGAAACACCGTCGAAAACTATCTTTTTGGTGTTCCAGTTTTTATGGTGTGTTGAAGTGTAATGTTACACTAGCGTCCTAACGTCAACATGTTTGAACACGGTACATTCACCAGGCAACGTTATTGTGACCCTGTACTCCTAGCCCATGCACGTATTTTGGTGTGCGCTCAGCCCTGAGTTAATCACTACGTACGAAAATGAGCGAGGAGGAGGAACTCTAGTAGAGAGGATATTCGGCGGGTGGGATAGCCTGCCCTTTTCCCCAATCGCATCAAATGTGTATGGAGGTGCGTTGGAGAGATGAACTGCAAGATACGAAAACAGTGCAACATCAGTAACGCATTGGGCCAGCTTTTACTCCATTACATGCCAAAACGGTCCGGACGAGTTTATTAGACGTCTGACGTTACCCCGAGGCACATTGTCGCACAAATCTTGAATGGTCTCGTATGGGGTTGAAGACTGTCTTCAGTATAATGCTGGCCTGTCCGCGGTTCGTGCTCTTGCGGTAGCGTTCTCGCTTCTCGCACACGGGGTCCCGGGTTCGATTCCCGGCGGGGCCAGGGATTTTCTCTGCCTCGAGATGACTGGGTGTTGTGTGTCTCTCATCCTCATTCACTCGCAAGTCGCCGTAGTGTCGTTAAAGAACTTGTGGAGCGGCGGCCACCAATGCCATACGCTCATTATTATTAATGCTGACCTGCTAAGGGGACCATTTCTCACAGGCGATTACGGCAGCTGTGTGGGCGGTGCAGTGCGGAAGACTGTGGGAAGAACTGTACCATTCATCGGGCTGCCTCAAAGGCGAGTAGTTATCATTCGTCCCCAAAACGAATGGGATTCATCACTAATACCATTTTTTGTCAGTTCGTGACTGTCCACGTCGTTCTGGCTTGTCACCACTATAGACGGAGTCGCCAATGTCTCCGTGTTACGGAAGTATACGACAGGGCACCTGGATGCAAATTCGCATTCGCAAGGCGTGTGGAAAAAGTTCATGGAACGACTGGCACCTGTACATCTTGTACGAGGGCCGTTTGGAAAGTGAGGTCCGATCGGTCACGAAATGAAAACCATAGTGAAAATTAAAGACTTTTTATTTGCACCTTCGAGCTACCTATCCAAATAGTCGCCGCTCCGAATTAAACATCTGTCGTGGCGTTGAACTAACTGTCCAGTACCATCGTCACAGAAAGCAGCCACCTGTGCTTTCCGCCGATTCTCTACGCTGGTCTGCCTTTCGTTGTTTATGCCGAAATGTGGTCTTTGTAGCAGAGACGAACAACTGAGGGAACCAATTAAGGGTTGTATAGTGGATGATCAAACACTTCCCATAGAAAACGCTGCAGTAGCGTCTTCATTGCCCCTGCAGAGTGCGGCTGAGAATTGTATTGTAGAAAGAAATGCATGGCATTTACGTTATGTGGGCTGCATAGCTTCAGGCGAAATCTCTCATCAGATCCACATACGTGGCGTGAGACACTGTTGTTTTAGGCGTTTCTACGTGATCAGTTTGCACTCTGAACTGAAAAGAGCGACTTCAAGTGATCGAAAGGCACACTAAAGACACTGCCCAACACATCTGTGGAAAGTTCCATCGGATATTCACTGTGGTTTCCATTTCGCGCCTAATCGGACACTACTTTCCGAGCCTCTTATCGTGCAGGGGCTTGCCACTCGATCCTTCAGTCCTCTCGCCTTGTCATCCTCCTCGTCGCTCCAGATCCTGTACGTCACAAGTAGATGCCAGCTCCTGTCCACTGCTCCAAGCATCGTCTGACAGGACACTGAAACCGATCGACAGACTGCGGTTTCTATGCCAACGATTAAGCTACACTCGATCTGGGACAACTGTGGGAAATGTCGTCTAATACATCTTCCTGGTATTCTGCGCTTACTAACGTCCTTCTGGAGAGGGGATGTGATTGTCACATGGATGACAAGTCCACTATGCGCTGCTTAAATAGGGCCCGGTGCCCGATTGCAGCGCCACTGCAGGGTCTGTGGGTGTGTGTATTGGCACCAAACTTTGATCATTTGCTTATCGGATTTTATTATACTTATTTGCAAAGTCCCGATGTTATTCAATCTATATATTGAGCAAGCAGTAAAGGAAACAAAAGAAAAATTCGGAGTAGGTATTAAAATCCATGGAGAAGAAATAAAAACTTTAAGGTTCGCCGATGACATTGTAATGCTGTCAGAGACAGCAAAGGACTTGGAAGAGCAGTTGAACGGAATGAACAGTGTCTTGGAAGGAGGATATAAGATGAACATCAACGAAAGCAAAACGAGGATAATGGAATGTAGTCAAATTAAGTTGGGTGATGCTGAGGGAATTAGATTGGGAAATGAGACTCTTAAAGTAGTAAAGGAGTTTTGCTGTTTGGGGAGCAAAATAACTGATGATGGTCGAAGTAGAGGGGATATAAAATGTAGACTGGCAATGGCAAGGAAAGCGTTTCTGAAGAAGAGGAATTTGTTAACATCGAGTGTAGATTTAAGTGTCGGGAAGTCGTTTCTGAAAGTATTCGTATGGAGTGTAGCCATGTATGGAAGTGAAACATGGACGGTAAATAGTTTGGACAAGAAGAGAATAGAAGCTTTCGAAATGTGGTGCTACAGAAGAATGCTGAAGATTAGATGGGTAGATCACATACGAGGAGGTATTGAATAGGATAGGGGAGAAGAGGAGTTTGTGGTACAACTTGACCAGAAGAAGGGATCGGTTGGTAGGACACGTTCTGAGGCATCAAGGGATCACCAGTTTAGTATTGGAGGGCAGCGTGCCGGGTAAAAATCGTAGAGGGAGACCAGGGGATGAATACACTAAGCGCATTCAGTAGGATGTAGGCTGCAGTACGTACTGGGAGATGAAGAAGCTTGCACAGGATAGAGTAGCATGGAGAGCTGCATCAAACCAGTCTCAGGACTGAAGATCACAACAACAACAACATTTGCAAAGTTTCGCGGTTGTACCTGTCTTCGCTCTAAAAACTAAACTCTTGGCAAAATGGCCATGAAGCCCCAACGGTACCGACCGGCCGCCATGCCATCCTCAACCCAGCAGGCGTTACTGGGTGCGGATATGGAGGCGCATGTGGTCAGCACACCGCTCTCCTGGCCGTATCTCAGTTTCTGAGACCGGAGCCGCTACGTCTCAGACAAGTAGCTCCTCAGTTTCGTTCAGATGGTCTGAGTGCAGCCCGCTTGCCAACAGCGCTCGGCTGACTAGGTGGTCACCCATCCAAGTTGTAGCCCAGCCCAACAGCGCTTAGCTTCTGTGGTCTGCCGGGAACCGGTGTTACCACTGCAGTGAGGCCGTTTGCTTTCTACCCTCTGGATGCACTATTTTCGTCGGCCGGAGTGGCCCAGCGGTTCTAGACGCTACAGTGTGGAACCGCGCGACAGCTACGGTCGCAGATTCGAATCCTGCCTCGGGCATGGACTTATGTGATGCCCTTAGGTTAGTTAGGTTTAAGTAATTCTAAGTTCTAAGGGACTGATGACCTCATAAGTTAAGTCCCACAGTGCTCAGAGCCATTTGAACCATTTTTTGCGATATTTTCAGTGCTCCTAAGTGTGCTAGAGAGGTTCCTGTTTCGTTACAGCTCCACTCTCACGAATAGTGATGAACGATCGCATCAACTCTGCGTCACTTGGCCCTTTTAAAGGGTGACTGACTAATACTTTCACGCCCGGGTTCCCGGGTTCGAGTTCCGGCGGGGTCAGGGATTTTCTCTGCCTCGTGATGGCTGGGTGTTGTGTGCTGTTTAAGTAGTTCTAAGTTCTAGGGGACTGATGACCATAGCTGTTAAGTCCCATAGTGCTCAGAGCCATTTGAACCATTTTTGACTAATACTTTGCCCGGTGAGCTTGGTCTCAGCTCATATGGTGCCAGAGATAGGCGATGTCGAGCCGGGCACTCGGCGACATTTGCATTTTGTGACGCGCCGGCCGGTCGCGCCGGGCGGCGGACGGAATGAAGTTAGCCGTCGCGGCGCGTTGCGTCGTTGCGCGGCAGCTGTTCGGATTTCCGCGTGTGGCGCCCGCCAGAGCGCGGGGCATTCTAATTAAATTAAACTGCATTCCGCGTGACGAAAGCGGCCGCTGACCGGCGATTCGCCGCGGGATGACCGCTGCCTCCGCTCCCTGCGCGGCACCGCCGTTCGTCAAACGGAGCAGCGGCCGACTCGCGCCGTTTATTGCGTTCACAGCGCAGGGGCGGCCTGCTGGAATCCGAGCGGTGTCCCGCGCAATTACGCGCACAACTGGTCGTAGCTTTTATGCAAGTATCGCGCCACCGAAAACGTTCGAAATGTACACCATCGTTACGACACTGGAGCTATAACACTCCTATCTGCTACTGCTGTACCATAACCTTAAGGCTGGAAACAGGTTGTGAAATATACAGGGTGTTTCAAAAATGACCGGTATATTTGAAACGGCAATAAAAACTAAACGAGCAGCGATAGAAATACACCGTTTGTTGCAATATGCTTGGGACAACAGTACATTTTCAGGCAGACAAACTTTCGAAATTACAGTAGTTACAATTTTCAACAACAGATGGCGCTGCGGTCTGGGAAACTCTATAGTACGATATTTTCCACATATCCACCATGCGTAGCAATAATATGGCTTAGTCTCTGAATGAAATTACCCGAAACCTTTGACAACGTGTCTGGCAGAATGGCTTCACATGCAGATGAGATGTACTGCTTCAGCTGTTCAATTGTTTCTCGATTCTGGCGGTACACCTGATCTTTCAAGTGTCCCCACACAAAAAAGTCACAGGGGCTCATGTCTGGCGAATAGGGAGGCCAATCCACGCCGCCTCCTGTATGTTTCGGATAGCCCAAAGCAATCGCACGATCATCGAAATATTCATTCAGGAAAGTAAAGACGTCGGCCGTGCGATGTGGCCGGGCACCATCTTGCATAAACCACGAGGTGTTCGCAGTGTCTTATAAGGCAGTTTGTACCGCCACAAATTCACGAAGAATGTCCACATAGCGTGATGCAGTAATCGTTTCGGATCTGAAAAATGGGCCAATGATTCCTTTGGAAGAAATGGCGGCCCAGACCAGTACTTTTTGAGGATGCAGGGACGATGGGACTGCAACATAGGGCTTTTCGGTTCCCCATATGCGCCAGTTCCGTTTATTGACAAAGCCGTCCAGGTAAAAATAAGCTTCGTCAGTAAACCAAATGCTGCCCACATGCATATCTCCGTCATCAATCCTGTGCACTATATCGTTAGCGAATGTCTCTCGTGCAGCAATAGTAGCGGCGCTGAGGGTTTGCCGCGTTTGAATTTTGTATGGATAGAGGTGTAAACTCTGGCACATGAGACGATACGTGGACGTTGGCGTCATTTGGACCGCAGCTGCAACACGGCGAACGGAAACCCGAGGCCGCTGTCGGATCACCTGCTGCACTAGCTGCACGTTGTCCTCTGTGGTTGCCGTACGCGGTCGCTCTACCTTTCCAGCACGTTCATCCGTCACGTTCCCAGTCCGTTGAAATTTTTCAAACAGATCCTTTATTGTATCGCTTTTCGGTCCTTTGGTTACATTAAACCTCCGTTTAAAACTTCGTCTTGTTGCAACAACACTGTGTTCTAGGCGGTGGAATTCCAACACCAGAAAAATCCTTTGTTCTAAGGAATAAACCATGTTGTCTACAGCACACGCTTACAGCAGGAAGACGACGTACAGAATGGCGCACCCACAGACTGCGTTGTCTTCTATATCGTTCACATCACTTGCAGCGCCATCTGTTGTTGAAAATTGTAACTACTGTAATTTCGAAAGTTTGTCTGCCTGAAAATGTACTGTTGTCCCAAGCATATTGCAACAAACGGTGTATTTCTATCGCTGCTCGTTTAGTTTTTATTGCCGTTTCAAATATACCGCTCATTTTTGAAACACCCTGTAACTATGTAGTTAGAACAATTATGGTATAAAGCAACAGAGCAGTGTTACCCTCTGAGAGGAATTTTGTTATGTTGACCGTGTTGTGCCTAACGCAGGTGGCTTATCGGAAGTGAAAGTCAGAATTACGTAAATATTTGAACAGTCACAAACAATATTTTTGCCTAGCTATACTGTTTAAAGAATAAGGAAAACGGTCGCCAGCTTAATTAGGCAAGAGAAAGATTAACGTTCTCGTTTAAGGAAGTAGGTATAAGTAACTATAACGGACAAACACAACCTAGACTTAGCCACATGCGAGTGCAATGAACTCTCACACACACATGTGTTTTAAGATTGAAGCTAGCAACTGGAGCAGCACAAACTATTTGTAAAAATATAACAGATACCGAAACACACTATTACTTTCAGGGCTTACACAAACTGAATGGTCTTTATAACATTACTATTAACATTCCCTCCAGGATCATAAATTGGAATAGGTTAAGTCTCTCTCAGTTAACTATTTTACTATTTAAAATGAAAGTTAGTCGAAATTCACTGACAGGTTACTTATCACTCTCTTTCTAATAAATATATTATGGTTTTCATAAACAGAGATCTTTCCGTTACTTGTTACCTAGCATTAGCACAATAGACAGACTGTGTATCTTGTTATACTATTAATATGCACTTCCAATACACAAGAGAGACAAACACTTAGCAGACATGAGTATATAACCTTTCACACTGCAATTTTCCACTTTCACTACATTGAGAGAGAAAATTAACATATATGTGAGATACTGACTCAACTTCTGCGATTTACAACAGGCAGTAATGTGATCATTTACTAAGCAAAACTTTATAAGCCTCAGTCTTAAGAATTTTAATTTGAAGTTGGCAACAACACATTAATAAGCAGTTTTACTAGGAAAATTATATTTAGCAAGCATCATTGACTTTAACTCACTCTCTTACCACATTAACTTTAACTTTCTCTTTACTATGTTCAAGAGGCATTAATTTAAAAAAAGCACTGGTTTTTAGTGTTCTTTCAGTAGGGACACTCGGTAATCACTTTAGTTCAAACGGAGAGGACCTTGAGAGGTGTTATGATAAGGAAAAAAAATCAAAGTAGATACTTAAATTCAGATATAAATTACCTTATATTTGAGCACACTAACACATCCATTAAGCTGATCCTTCACTGTACATCATTGTAGTATTCGGATGTAATGATTGCGCAATGTGGTGTCAACTGCATGTTGGTAGGTGGAATTGCAGGTAGAATTGCTGGACTCTGTCATTTCTTGGTGGCGATGATAGATACAAATTCCAGAATAGTTCCAGCTATTTATCCATCCATCCGAGGCATTGGAACGTAGCAGACAAAGCCTCTCTCGGAACCAGCACAATATGCATCTTTTACATGGCAGTGCGCAGACTCGTAGCTCGTACCCGACTCGTAGCTTGTCCCCGACTCTTAGCTCGTCCCCGACTGACTATCAGTTCCACCTTTTCTACATAGGCCAACCACAATTTACGCGCGCTACACAGTTCCGTTTCCGAGGGGAACCACTACACCTTTTACATACAAACTAACTAAGAACCCTAAGTGAGGATCAGCAGTTTACATAACAGTAACCAAATACATTAAATAAAACAGAACATTTGCACATATTGACATTTCTAAAAAAAATTATTCACACAGAAATTACAATTACATACTGTAAGTTTCGTTCCCTCCAAATGGGACAAAGCATTTAAATGACAGATACACTACTTTGCGTAGAATAAAATCATGACATCAAAGTTTGTACAAAGAAAGGAGTATATAATTTTATGTTATCGATTCAAACAAACACATTTACATAAGCACAGAAATGTAACATTAAATGAAACAAAAGCAAAATAAATCAGTAAAGCACTAGAGTTATGGTGTTACAGAGTACATCGCCCATGCTATCTGCACTCGCCAGATGAAAAACAGTAGTGTGTGAAACAAACAATGGTGTGGGAAAAATAAAAACTAAAGTAATTTTCGCACTGAGCCGTGCGTGGCTCGTGTTCATACCATATGTCATTTGACATCCTGTTTTTACTGTACTGCCACCTCGTTATGTTAATTTCAGTTACTGGTGGCACTGAGTTATCGCCTTGCCCTGGCGTATTATCTTTCCTGACTGCTATTTCTTCCCTGTTGTCATCTGTTTCGAATTAGTTCGGATCTGCCAGTGGGTTGGGAGGCGCTAGCAGTGCAGTTCGGACCTGGCAGTTTTTGTCTTTGGACACAACGGAAGTTCAGTCGGGGCGCAGCTGCAGTGAGGTTTGGACAGCCACGACTCGCCCGCCAGTTGCCGTTACATATCACTTGAGTGCGGACCACCTTGGTTGGTCGTAGGTCGGTCGTCTTGTCGGACGACGTGTATGTTGGGTTGCCTGCGTGTGCCGACTCGTGATTCGTGCTTCTTATTGCACAGTCGCTGCCGTTAGTCTTGTCTAGTTGTTCGTGCAAGTGTTCGTGAAACTGTGTGTAGCTTGTGATGTCGACTGCTCAGTTATTTTAGTGCTGTCTCCGTGCTGATGTGTGGCAGTCGGTCCGTTGACGTGGAGCAGCGAGGAAATCTCCGGAGCATGGATTGCCCGGGCCCGCTGGCGGTCTCTACGCAACATCGGAGTGTGTGGAGCTGTTCCCTTAGCTACGAGGACTGTGGCTCACTGATCCTGGGCACGAAAGTTGAGTTTGGATTTAATTTATCAGCAAGTCAAGACTGTTCACATTGTGCCGTCTGGTTCTTGTTGTTGCCTGTTGGGACATTCCCGTGATCAACAATGTGTGTGTTCGTGTTGGGAACGGTTTAGCCACCGTCTGGTGGAGTCTGACTGTATTTGGTTATATTGCAATTGAAGTGCACCAGTGGAATTTTCTGCTTTGTGGCCGTTAATGTTCCGGTTACCCGCCCTGCCCGTTGACGTAAATTCAGGCAGTGTCCATTTGTAACGCCTGAAATGCATATCCTCCTATTTCCATCTATTGCACTGCAAATTTTTTTCCTTATTTTATTTCCTGAAGATATGACATTTCTATGTCTTTGTATATTGTAATTGTTTTACTATGTGTATATATTTATGCATTTATGTCGATTTATAATTGGTTTGTTTTGTGAATAATATTTGTATTTCTACGGTGGGTCTGGCCTAAGGAAAACTATGCTATCGAACGAATACATCGATAGGTCGTGTGGAGAACCCAAGTGTTTAGGATCTTTGGTAGTGTTAACTGTGTCGCGTGGAGCGAGAGTGGAGGGAGTCTGGCTGGGGTGGTGCAGTGGAGCAGGTGTGTTGTGTGACGCTCCCGCGAGTCGCCGCGCTTTCGGGGTTGGGCAGCATGTAATTGCGCTCGACTTGCGATGATAGTTTCTGACACGGTGTCGCGGACGGGAAGCATTAGCTGGCGCACATCAAGAGCCCGTTTCGCCTGGTGACCTTGTCGAGAAGAAGGTGCGCCAACGTCCAGCTCCTGCAACAGCGACGGCCGACAATGAGTGACTGTCGCCACCTCCTCGATCGACGGCTTCAAACCTTCAATCAACCAACAAGGAAGACTGGAAGCACGTAAAGTTTTAGAACTGTATGGCAGACCTCAGCTTTTCAAACTGTTCAAATCACAAAATTACAGCAACGTAGCATGAACCTTTGTTGCTCATTGTCCCAATTGCATTACCACGCAGGGTCCCTTCCTTTTCCGGAATGAACCCGAGTGTCGTTGAAATTCAGATGCCAACATCATTCGATTTCACTGCTTTAATTTCAAAGTTCAGTTAAAGTATTCATAGCTGGCTACAATATTTAGATAACACAAGCACAAATTATGAGTGCGAGTTTTGTTACCATATTTTAGCTTGCCTGTGAATACAGCTCAGGTTGTTACATACTAAATTTTACTATTGTTAATTGTTCAGAATTATTTAATTCAAGTTCAAAGTTAAATCTCTTATTTCTAAATTGCGTATATTCAAGTAGCTTTTGAAATGATTGTTGAGGTAGTCCAACACTCGCTCACTATTAACTTCAGTCACTAAATTAACTTTCGATTCTCCGGTTTTATTAATTCTTTTGCTAAATTAAGTCAGAGTGTAGCGAAATTTATTACTTCTGACAAACTTTCAGTTTTCACACTACACGTGTCAACCTTCAGTTGCCACGCTTCTAGTGCTAATTATATGTGTAATAACCTTTCTTTGCCGGCCTGGTGGTCGTGCGGTTCTAGGCGCTGCAGTCCGGAACCGCGTGACCGCTACGGTCGCGGGTTCGAATCCTGCCTCGGGCATGGATGTGTGTTATGTCCTTAGAGTAGTTCTAAGTTCTAGGGGACTGATGACCTAAGATGTTAAGTCCCATAGTGCTCAGAGCCATTTTTAACCTTTCTTTTTCAGTTACTATAGTAATTGTCCTTAGGACTGGCGACCATAATTTCCCCCAAATCTCAAATATCTAATTACCGCTAGTTAATTGTTAACGTAACGGCCGCACATTTACTTTCTTTATTAACTTTACCCCCTTTCCAAATTAATTTCCACCAGTTTCATTTGCATTTTTCCTTTCATTTAGATGTAACCCTTTCCTCCCTCTTTACCGACAGATTAACTTCGGTGACGATTGCTTTTCCCAAATTTCCATTAGGTACACGCGGTTTAATTTTTCACTGTCATTAAGGTCGATAAGTGAGGGGGAGGTTACACTTTCCTCACCGTGTTATCGCTGTCCAGCACGGTGTGTAGTTTGACAGCTTAATGTATGCTTGGTTGTGGACGTCCATGCCTTTTTTCGTTTTGCATTGAACTCCTGGTTGTGTGCTGGTTTAGTGGAGGACAAGTTACCTTATCGGTGGGTCCGTTGACTGTCTGATGGTTGGGTTGTCGTCAGATCGAGAATGGTTGGGCCGACTGCCTGTCTCACCTAAGTGAATGTTAGCATTTCAAGTGCTGGCCGACCCCCGAAACTTCTGAGCGCCGTTATGTGCACTGCCTTTCCTTATTTTCTGTTGTGTGTATTTGTATGGCTCATAGCCGATGGTTTTGAATTGAAGTTGAATTGTTTTTAGAGGTCTTTTAAGTCATAGGCGTTCAGCCGCTTTTAAATTAAAATTCCTTGCTTTTCAAGTATTATATTGTTTGAGCCTTCAGCCTGATTAAAATATATTGTTTAAAGATAAAGCCTTGGGCCTCCTGCGTACTAAAAATTATTTTAGTTGTTTTTTAAGTCATGGGCCTTGAGCCGTTTTAAAATTAATGTTTCTTGCTTGTCAAGTGTTAGATTTTTTGAGGCCTTCAGCCTAATTTAAGACAAGGCTTTGTTGTTTAAATTTATTTTACCTTGAGTTTTAAGTCATGGGGCCTTGAGCCGTTTTTAAATTAACGATCGTTGTCTTTCGAGCATCAGACTGTTTGGGGCCTTCAGCCTAATTGAAGATAAGGCCTTCTGCCTTGTGTTTTTTTTTTAATTTAATTTTACCTTCAGTCTTAAAACATCGGCCTTCAGCCGTGTTTAAATTAAGGTTGTTGCTTTTCAAGTGTTAAATTTTTGGGCCTTCAGCCAAATTATAGAACTTACCTAACGTGAGGCTTTCTGCCTTCTAAATATTCTTTTCGGCGTCTAAATTTTGAGTTCATAGCTTTTAGCCGTTTTTTTCTAAATTATAGTGGTTGTGCCCTTAAGGTATAAGATAGTGTGGAGTATTCAGCCGATAACTGAGATCAAGAATTTGTGCTGTAATGTTTGGTGAAATAAATAAAGTTATACGTGTTCGAGAGTAACTGAGAGCCGCTCATTTTGGCCCCTTTCCACAATTCCAACTACCTGTCCTGTCCAGCGGGTTTAGCCGGCCGTCTTACGCATAATGAGTCTGCCAAGTAACACAGCTTGATGAAACTTGAAGCATACACAGGAAAAAGCGTTCTGTTCGGCTTCGTACACAGTGGTGAGGAGAGGTGAACTACAGAGTGGGGTTGTAACTGTCATCACAGGGAAGCAGAACATGAACATAAATGATTAGCGAAGAAGTTCACACAATAACAAGAAGATTTACTTGTATTTCTGCTGTACTGTACAAAGACTCATTTCAAATAGTGCAGCAAGAAATGGAGTCCAGCCCTTCATAGTAAACAAGGAAGAGTCACCCTGAACTAATGTCCGCAGCACGTGATCTAGCGGCTAGCGTTCCTGCCTCTGGGTCACAGAGTCCCGGGTTCGATTCCCGGCCAGGTTGTGGATTTTCTCTGCTTGGCGACTGGGTGTTTAGCTTGTCCTCATAATTTCATTATCATCATCATTTGTGAGATGGTCTGTGTAAAAATTGGGACTTGGTATGGCCGCTTATGACCGCGTTGTTGAGCGCCCCACCAACCGAACATCATCATCATCATCGTACCTGAACTAAACCATGAGCCATGTCGTTGGAGCCACGACTAAGCAACGTCTGCATAGCGCCACATAGTGAAATGACTCCTAGTGATAGTGGACTGTGTGGCTGCAGCCAGCTGTGCTATAATGTGCCGGCAGATGACGCTCGCTGTCCAGAGCCACTGGAGGCATGGCTCAGTGGGTATGCACCATTGGGTACACTGAACTCTGCACGACTACTGTCGACATCTGACACAGATCAGCAATTCCGTTGCCAACTTCGAGACGCCAGTATGTGATACCACAAAAAGTGCTACAGTACAGTACCAGAGCTAGCGTAAAGAAATACGCAAAGATATGAACAGAAATCTTTTATTCAGTGGAAATAATTAAACAGAAATCACCGCGATTTACGAGGTGCATTCAAGTTCTAAGGCCTCCGATTTTTTTTCTCTGGACTGGAAAGAGATAGAAACATGCGCATTGTTTTAAAATGAGGCCGCGTCCATTGTCAATACGTCCCAGAGATGGCAGCACCGTACGGCAGATGGAATTTTACCGCCAGCGGCGAGAATGAGAACTGTTTTAAATACTTAAAATGGCGACGTTTTCCTTACTTGAACAGCGTGCAATCATTCGTTTGCTGAATTTTCGTGGTGTGAAACCAATTGAAATTCATCAACAGTTGAAGGAGACATGTGGTGATGGAGTTATGGATGTAACGAAAGTGCGTTCGTGGGTGCGGCAGTTTAATGAAGGCAGAACATCGTGTGACAACAAACCGAAACAACCTCGGGCTCGCACAAGCTGGTCTGACGACATGATCGAGAAAGTGGAGAGAATTGTTTTGGGGGATCGCCGAATGACTATTGAACAGATCGCCTCCAGAGTTGGCATTTCTGTGGGTTCTGTGCACACAATCCTGCATGACGACCTGAAAATGCGAAAAGTGTCATCCAGGTGGGTGCCACGAATGCTGACGGACGACCAAACGGCTGCCCATGTGGCATGTTGCCAAGCAATGTTGACGCGCAGCGAAAGCATGAATGGGACTTTCTTTTCGTCGGTTGTGACAATGGATGAGACGTGGATGCCATTTTTCAATCCAGAAACAAAGTGCCAGTCAGCTCAATGGAAGCACACAGATTCACCGCCACCAAAAAAATTTCCGGTAACCGCCAGTGCTGAAAACAAGATGGTGTCCATGTTCTGGGACAGCGAGGGCGTAATCCTTACCCATTTCGTTCCAAAGGGCACTACGGTAACAGGTGCATCCTACGAAAATGTTTTGAAGAACAAATTCCTTCCTGCACTGCAACAAAAACGTCCGGGAAGGGCTGCGCGTGTGCTGTTTCACCAAGACAACGCACCCGCACATCGAGCTAACGTTACGCAACAGTTTCTTCGTGATAACAACTTTTAACTGATTTCTCATGCTCCCTACTCACCTGACCTGGCTCCTAGTGACTTTTGGCTTTTTCCAACATTGAAAGACACTCTCCGTCGCCGCACATTCACCAGCTGTGCTGCTATTGGCTCAGCGATTTTCCAGTGGTTAAAACAGGCTCCTAAAGAAGCCTTCGCCGCTGCCATGGAATCATGGCGTCAGCGTTGTGAAAAATGTGTACGTCTTCAGGGCGATTACGTCGAGAAGTAACGCCAGTTTCATCGATTTCAGGTGAGTAGTTAATTAGAAAAAAAATCAGAGGCCTTAGAACTTGAATGCACTTCGTATGGTGGTCCCTTAGCATTTCAGAAGCCAGGGCATGGTTCACAATAGGATGCGTGACCACACGGACAGCTGTGCATGCTCTCCAGTGTGCTACAGTAATGCCCACAAGGTTGTTACGTTGTTGTGGAAGGGCATTCAGTTCCGTCAATAGCGCTATTCCCAGACCTCCGATCAACTCATCAGAACAATTCTGGCGTCTATTTCAGCAAAAGGTATCCCGGCATGTTGTTGATGTTGCGTTGTGTTTGTCCGTTTTTAGTCACTGAATTTGGGAGCAAATGAATCTCTCATCTGTACCATTATGTCTTATAAATTTCATTTCGATTCAATGTTGTCGTCTTGGTGCGCTATTTCCAATGTTTCTGTGTGTATAATATGGACTAGAAATGTCCGTACTCATGTAGTGGCCCAGAAATGTAGCGAAAAACTGTTAGAGGTGTATACAGAAACGTCATCCAACGACGCTGCAGAGCGACAAAGATTTAGGCCTCGGCGCCTGCTACTAGGCCACTCCGTGCAGGAAATGTGATATTGAATGCTGACGGACCATAGGCGGAACGTCTCGTAATGGTGTTTCAGTTATCGCGATCTTATGCCACGCCAGTGGAAAAGATTGAGATAACTGCTGCATAGACAGTTTTTGCCCCGGTGAATGACAGTTTCGGAGACGTGTTTCCACCTGGAATTCTCAAAGAACTCATATGTGTTTCGCTACAAAGGAGAAAAATAAACCATAATTAGAAATTATTTTCTGAAACTGTCATCCACGTAGGAAACAGAGCATCGCATTCATAGGAAAAAGGTCTACTTACGCAGCAGCTAGATACAGCTTCTCCACTGGCGATCTTGGCAGTGAGACCAGATCACTGAATGACAGCTTCGCGTGACTTCCGCCTACTGTCTGTCATCGTACAGTGTCGCTTTTTATTTATTTCAAGTTTCTGCTACCAGTCACATTTTATTTTACGCTTAACCTAACATAATGTAACGCGTTTCGAACTGTTCTGTTCATCTTTAGGCGTTTATACATACATACATACACATAGAGAACAGTTTATTTTTAAGTAACATTTCTCTATATGTATGTATGGTATGCGGAGCTCTGCTCTGCTACGAAGTCAACTGATGGTTATGAGTGCTGAGCACGAGCTTAAATATGCAGAGGCTCCGCCTACTTCCTGTCACACTACTTCACAACTGCCAATCAGCGTTCATAATATGACGCCATCGTCAAAGTATGAAAGTAGGAAATACACTAATAACATAAAATTGATTCATTTAAAATGTCTGATTTACAGATAGTTAGTATGTGTACAGCTTATTTATCTTTTAGATAAAAATAGTAAACTACGATGTGTAATAGTTGTGCCCTCTATGGGCAACCTTAATACTATTACAGTGTCAGTTACATCAAAGATGTGAAAGTCGTTGGAGTTGTGGTATATATCGATTATACCGAGTCGCCTACATCACAATTGCAACTTTGTTGGATGTTGTAGAATCGTCTTACTTTAACTGTAGTTTTCATAGCAATATTCTTTATAGCAGTAGGGTAGCAGCCAAGAGTACGTTCCGCATTATGTATGTCTGAATAGCTGATGAGATCGCTGATTAAATTTTTTAGAAGTCATCGATCTAATAGTTTTTGTAATAATCAATGTCACTTTAATAAAACTTTTATATGTTGTACAGCATATTTTACATACATAGCTTTTGCCATGGGTATAACTAGTCTTAAATGTGACTGTAGGTTTTCCCGGCGTAAGATATTGATGAAGATTTCTCAGGTCTCCAGCCAGGTGGTAGCGTTGATATCACGCGACGTTTCTGGAAGTGTCATACTACCCATCTTCTGGCGAAGATGGCACTTCGCAGGAAGATGGGTTGTATGACACTTCCCGAAACATCGCGAGATATTAACGCTACCACCCGGCTGGAGACCCAAGAAACCTTCATCAACTAGTCTTACATTTTAAAACAAAAGAGTAGGTGCTTTTATTATAAAATTTCGTCAAAAAGGTCGTAAAAGTGTTTTTCGCGAAAATCTAACTGTTCATTGAGCAGCATTGATGATTTGGTTTTCAAATGATCATATATCTCGATTTCTTCTAAGATATTCATAAGTAAGCCTTTATTTGCATGATGAAGAACTTGTAAATTCTGCTCTACTGTCCCCTCAGCATGATTATTGAATGCTATGTGATGGCCAAATACAGACTTTGTTCGTGAGGTACCCGACATATGTTCTTTGTACCTTACTGCAAAATTTCGACCTGTTTGGCCGACATATATTTTCTCACAGTCACTACATTGGATCTTGTACACTCCTGATCTGGTAAATTTTCTATTATCTTTACTTACAGTATGTCTTAATTCTTGTTGTGAAGTATTGTCAGTTGTAAATGCTATTGTCATTCCAGAATTTTTGAATAAATTAGTAATTCTATCTGATATGTTTTCCATATATGTCATCTTCATTTATTTTGCATTACCTATTAGTGGAGTACTTTGTGTTTGTTGCACTTTATTAAAAATGATATCTACCTGTCATGTGTCGAATGAGTTGGTTTTTGCAATTTGTTTTAATATGGTCATTTCTTTTTTGATCTCATTAGCTTCTAGCAGTAATTTTATTTTTCAGTGTATCATAGACTTAAAAAATGCTTTTTTATACTTATCAGGATGACATGATGTGGCATTAATGATAACATCAGTGGTTGTAGGTTTCCTGTATATGGTGAAGAAATGTTTCCCATTGTTATTAGTATAGTGAGATCTAGGTAGTTAATAGATTTTCGATTTTCATGCTCAACTGTAAATTCTAACTTCGGATGTATAGAGTTTAATTTTATAGCAAGCTTCTCAATTTCATCGTTTGAACCATTATAAAGCAATAATGTATCATCTACATATCGCTTGTAATATATGATTTTATTTGCGATATCAGGGTTATTTTTCAGGAATTGCATCTCAATGTGGTTCACGAAATTGTCTATAACTGTCCCAGCTAAAGAATTGCCCATTGCTAAGCCATCTTTCTGACAACAGACTTCAGTATTTTACATATGAAAAATATGAATCCCCAAATACCTAAATTAAGATCACAGATTAAACTGCATAGAAAGGAGAAATCAATACGACCTATTGTCAATTACAAAAGTAGTCCTTCATATAAACTAAATATGAAATTTTGAAAGCATTCTATATATATGACAGCAATTTCAGTATCAAAAACAGTTATGAACTAGCACAACAAATCCACAATACAAACATTCCAACTAGTGAAAGTTTCACCTCATTAGATATTAAAAATTTGTATACAAATATACCCATTAATGAGACGATTAATATAATTAGGGATAACTTAATACAATACAAAAATATGACTAAAGACGAAATAATCGAATTTATAGAACTGCTTCAATGCACTTTAGATTACAACTATTTCTCTTTTAATACTAAAATCTATTGTCAGAAAGATGGCTCAGCAGTGGGCAATTCTTTGGCTGGGAGAGTTGCAGACATTTTCGTGAACCACATTGAGACGCAATTCCTGAAAAATAATCCTGATATCGCAAATAAAATCATATATTACAAGCGATATGTAGATGATACATTATTGCTTTATAATGGTTCAAAAGATGAAATTGTGAAGCTTGCTATAAAATGAAACTCTATGCATCCAAAATTACAATTTACGGTTGAGCATGAAAATCGAAAATCTATTAACTACCTGGATCTCACTATAACTAATAACAATGGGAAACATTTCTTCACCATATACAGGAAACCTACAACCACTGATCTTATCATTAATGCCACATCATGTCATCCTGATAAGTATAAAAAAGCATTTTTTAAGTCTATGATACACCGAATACTAAAATTACCGCTAGTAGCTAGTGAGATCAAAAGAGAAATGACCATCTTAAAACAAATTGCAAAAACCAACTCATTTGACACACGACAAGTAGATATCATTTTTAATAAAGTGCAAGAAACACAAAGTACTCCACTAATAGGTAATCCAAAATAAATGAAGATGACATACGTGGAAAACATATCAGATAGAATTACTAATTTATTCAAAAATTCTGGAATAACAATAGCATTTACAACTGGCAATACTTTACAACAAAAATTAAGACATACTGTAAGTAAAGATAATAGAAAATTTACCAGATCAGGAGTGTACAAGATCCAAAGTAGAGACTGTGAGAAAATATATATCGGCCAAAGAGGTCGAAATTTTGCAGTAAGGTACAAAGAACATACATCGGGTACCTCACGAACAAAGTCTGTATTCGGCCATCATATAGCATTCAATAATCATGCTGAGGGGTCAGTAGAGCAGAATTTACAAGTTCTTCATTATGCAAATAAAGGCTTACTTACGTATATCTTAGAAGAAATCGAGATATATACTCATTTGAAAACCAAATCATCAATGCTGCTCAATGAACAATTAGATTTTCGCGAAAAATACTTTTACGACCTTTTTGACGAAATTTTATAATAACATCACCTACTCTTTTGTTATAAAATATAAGACTAGTTATACCCATAGCAAAAGCTATGTATGTAAAATATGCTGTACAATATATAAAAAATTTATTAAATTGACATTGTTTATTATAAAAACTATTAGATCGATGACTTCTAAAAAATTTCATCAGCAGTCTCATCAGCTATTCAGACATACATAATGGGAACGTACTCTTGGCTGCTACCCTACTGCTATAAAGAATATTGCTATGAAAACTACAGTTAAAGTAAGACGATTCTACAACATCCAAAAATGATGCAATTGTGATGTAGGCGACTCGGTATAATCGATATATACCACAACTCCAACGACTTTCACATCTTTGATGTAACTGACACTGTAATAGTATTAAGGTTGCCCATAGAGGGCACAACTATTACACATCGTAGTTTACTGTTTTTATCTAAAATATAAATAAGCTTTACACATACTAACTATCTTTTAGTCAGACATTGTAAATGAATCAATTTTATGTTATTAGTGTATTTCCTACTTTTATAATTTGACGATGGCGTCATATTATGAACGCTGATTGGCAGTTGTGAAGTAGTGTGACAGGAAGTAGGCGGAGCCTCTGCATATTTAAGCTCGTGCTCAGCACTCATAACCATCAGTTAACTTCGTAGCAGCTGAGGAGAGCTCCGCATACCAGCCTAAGGGAGCCATGGGTATAATTAAGTTTATTTTATCTTGTTAAAATTTGACGTCATTAGACACTTTCATTTTATTTTAATATTTGTTTCTAGTATTTCCAAAAATTAATCCACAGGTCTGATGATGGTTGTGTAAAAATAACCGAAACCAGCTACCTATGTCATTGAAACATAAATGGTGTGATCAAGACAGAACTTTAGTCAAAATATAATAATATACTGATCACTGTATTCCAAAAATGTTTACCAAAATTGTAGCTGTATTTTGTTTAGGAGATTGTGAGGCGTGTTGACCAAGCGCTCTTGGCGGTCGAACGCGAATGCCGTAATAACCTGCAGTATTACACCTTATACTGCTATAGAAAAAAGTAAAAGCGTGTAGGAAGTGACCTTTTAATGGTGTACATATGTTGGATTTAGTTGGTGACAATACTTCCAGCTTCGATGTGAAGCTGAATAAAACTTAGCCGGCCGGAGTGGCCGTGCGGTTCTAGGCACTACAGTCTGGAGCCGAGCGACCGCTACGGTCGCAGGTTCGAATCCTGCCTCGGGTATGGATGTGTGTGATGTCCTTAGGTTGGTTAGGCTTAATTAGTTCTACGTTCTAGGCGACTGATGACCTCAGAATTTAAGTCGCATGGTGCTCAGAGCCATTTGAATAAAACTTAGTCGTGCTATTGCATCATTTCACGCTACTGCGATGGTGAGCAATGTGAGTGCGTGATATTCTCAGTGCTGTTTAGATAATCGCCGATGGCCTTATGGTCGTGACTGAGTGTGAAGAATCCCTTGTTAAAAGGCCAAGCTGCATTTCAATACCTTCAAGTTTAATAAGTAATTTCCCCTGTGGCAGAATATTTTAACAGGCTTCGTTAAATGTGAGAGAACAATGCTCGTCTGTCTAATTTATCGTGGGTCTCGTGAGTTCGTATACAACACCCTGGAAGATCATTACCCTGAATTACTTTCTCCCGTGAAAGCCCCTTGGATTCTGGTGCTACATAATAAAGCATTGCTCAAAATATGACCTTACATATACCTGCCTAATTGGGAAAACAGGGCGTTCTTTTATTGGGCGAGTTTGATACTTAGGTATTGGCCAATCAACTTCTTGCCCGGCTTATGATTTAGTTCGAAATATATTAATCGGTCGCCAGAAGGAGTGCGACTTCGGCCGAACTTGTGCAATGAAAGGCAGGCGGGTGAGGTTTGCTAGGTTACAGTGTCTCTGAGATCGGAGACTCATCCAAAAAAACATGTAGTTTCCAGTCTGAGTGTAACTGCGTGTGCCTGTATGCTGTCCACAGAGGGCTCTTTTATGTTAAGACATCCTGTATGTAGTTTCACACAATTCGCAGAATCCGTTCCAAAATTTTTGAATAGTTGGGAAGGGTCACTATGCAAAGAGGCATAGGAACAGTCATAGAAAGATCATAAGCGACAATAACTAGAGTCGAGAGTGATGCCTTATCAAGGGCTTTCAAACGCTACAGGAACTGTTGCTGTGGGGGAATGCAGGTTCATCTACTGCAAAGTGGACAGCATGTATTGGACGTCTGGAGTTGGGTACCTCGCAAGTCATCGCAGCTCCTTGCTGCACGGAAGGCTCCACGTCTTCAAATCGCCACGTGACATAAAAAGTGCACAGTACCGTCTGGAAGTGTGCGGTGTGATCCGACAAGTCGAGATTTTGCATGTTTATGAATGACATAAATCGTTGAAATTTCAGTGTGTGGAGTGTGTAATTCAGGACGGAGGACGTTTCTATGATGTTTCTACATCTACATCCGTATCTACATCTACATAGATGCGCCACAGCCACCGTAAGGTGTGTGACGGAGGGTACCATGTGCTGCTACCAATCACTTCCCTTCCTGTCCCACTCTAAAACAGAGGAGGGGAAAACGGCTATCTATATGCCTCAATATGTGCTCTAAGTTTTCGTATCTTATCTTACCTTCGTGGTCCTTACGCGAAGTGTATGTTAAAGGCAACAGAATCGTGTATTTATCAAAAGCGTTTTTCGAAAAAGAAAAAATAAAGAACGTCATCATCCCTCCATGGATTCCCATTTGAGTTCCCAAAACGGTTCCGTACGACTTACGTGTTGTTAGAACCTACCGGCTCGTCTCGGAATTTCTCCCTTGATTTTGACCTGGTACGGATCCAAACACACGAGCAGCACTCAAGAAATGGTCGCACCAGCATCATATTTGCGGTCTCCTTTACGGATGAACTACTCTTTCCTAAAATGCTCCCAGTAAACCGAAGTCGACCGTTCACAGGTCTCACATGCTATTTTCATTTCATATCGCTTTGCAACGTTACGCGCAGATATTTAAACGACTTGACTGTGTCAAGCAGCACACTAGTAATACGGTAACTGAACATTACAGGCTTGTTCTTCCTACTCATCGGCATTAATTTATATTTTTCCACATTTACAGTTAATTGCCATTCATCACGCCAACTAGAAGTTTTGTCTAAGTCGTTTTGTATTGTCCTACAATCAGTCAACTCCGGCTCCTTACCGTACACCACAGCATCGTCAGCAAACAACCTCATATTGCTGCCCACCATGTCCACTAAATGGTTTATGTGTGTAGAGAACAAAAGCGGTCCCATTACATTTCCCTTTGGCAGTCCTCGATACCCTTGTCTCCGATGAACATTCGCCGTCGAGGACAACATACAGGGCTCTGTTACTTAAAAACCCTTCGAGCCACTCACATATCTGTGAACCTATTCCATAGTCTCGTGTCTTCGTTATCCGTGTGCAATGGAGCACCGTGTCAAATGCTGTCCGGCAATCTAGAAATATGAATTATCCCTGATGCCCTTAATCTATTATTCTCATATATCAAGTGAGGAAAGGGAAAGCTGAGTTTCGCACTAGCAATGCTTTTCAAATCAATGTTGATTCGTGGACATAAACTTCTCAGTCTAAAGAATGTTTGTTATATTCGAACTGGGCAAACCGATGTTAGGGATATTGGTCTGTAATTTTGCGAGTCAGGTCTTTTACTATTTTTATATACTGGAGTCACCTGTGTTTTCCAGTCGCTTGGGAATTTGTGCTGGGCGAGAGATTCATGATAAAAGGAGGCTACGTAAGTATGTACTCTTTGTAAAATCGAATTGGGATTCCATTCGGACGTGATTTATTATTTTCAAAGTTTTTTGTTGTTTCTCTACGCCAGGGATGCTTATTACTGTGCCGTTCATACGGGTGTCTGTTCGATGGTGAAAAGACGGTACGTTTCTACGATTCTTCGGTATGAACGATTTCTTGAACGCAAATTTAAAACTTCGCTTTTCGTTTCGCTATCTTCAACAACAACACCTGGCTGGTCAACACCATTCAACTGAATGGAAGCCTTAGATCTGTTTAGCGATTTTGCATAGGACCAGAATTTCCTTGGATGTTTTTGGAACCGTCTGTAACACATCGTTCTCTCGCTTTATTTACGAGTAGAACCTTGTTTCACAGTTGATAACATCATCGAGGCTAGTGGATATTTTTTGTATGGGAGCATAGAAAATATATACAGGTGACGAGGGAAAGTTTAAGAGCCGTGATCGTATGCCTGTTACCATTCTCATATCCCTTTTTCAGTCTTTTGCTATGCCTTTAATTATTGTTCGTTGTAATCTAGTAGATACCAGCTACCCACCCTGGTTTCATGTGAGTAACACTTGCGATCTACTACTCTTATTTTGTTATAAATCAGGCCATCGACAACAAACGTTTATTATTCATTTAATTAATTTCGGTCAACGATGATTATCTTCAGACCTGAGGAAATCCAGTAAACTACATAATACGTTTCATTGCTTCTGTGGATGTTGCAGTCACATTTATTACCCAAACAAACATCTTCACAAAATAAAGATTTGAGTACTGTGGACATCATTGTGCCCTACATGTTGATACTTAAAACAACTTCGTATCTAGAGTCAGACAACTTGTCTGACATTGTGGTAGTTCTTTTTATAGGCCACTGCCGTGAGCTATGACTAAAATTCGGAGAACAACGTTAGGTACCGGAGTATCAACCCTTTTAGATAACTTAAACTATTTACGCAGCACACACCAGGAGATTTCTGAGCAGGCACGAATGTTATCATTTCATGTGTAATTGGCGTTTAGAGTGACTTCTTATGGCATTGACGGTAGTTGCTAACTATCTCTGCGTCCAATCCACCCGACGCCATTTCGGCGCGAGTTACAACCATTTGCTGAATGCCCAAATGCTGTGCCCATGAGATATGATCTCGATTTCTGTGTTACCTTTTCCCATATTTGCTTTCGCACCCCTCAGACGTTAACTCTATGTCAAAAAATCTGTTCTGAACAGGTCGAAGTTTGGTCAGTCCCACATCGCAGGTCATTTAAGAAGTCTGTGGAGCTCGCACTGGACTCCCAGTAACGGTAGCTCACGCCGGCCTGCCACTGCACTCAGGTGGCCTGGTGGAATGCCAATGAGTGTTGCCAGTCATCACTAGATGGCAATGGCATCGTTTACACTGCATTGGTGTTCTGCCAGTTTACACGAAATGCTTATGAACCACACATAAAAATATTCCTCATCAATAAATCTGTGTTTTCGTGCAAATCCTATCAAAATCTCTGCAGTAGTACCTGAGATTATCCTGAATACAGAAACAGAAAACGCTGTGATGCTCTTAAATTAATGTACGTATAGATAATATCCAGTAAATAGCCAAAATTACCTTTACAGACCGTTATTGTTTGTTAGAAAATGATTTCAACATAATATATACTAGCGCCCAAAATTAAAGCCACGAACTGCTATTTCCCTGTCCAGTGTCTAATTCACGATGTAATCATACAAACTGACAACAGGTGTCGTTACGATCCGGTTCTGCATAGAGAGCCTGTATAGGGAGAGAGTGGCCAACCGGACGATACGGCGGCCATTTTTCTGCCAAACTGCGGGCGGGACTTTTGAATGGCCAGTAGTGGAGTAGCGGATTACACATTCACCGAATCAAAAGCACAAGACAACATGGCGAAATCATTCGTTAAATGCCTTTGTTTATAAGAATAATGTGTTATAATAATTTTCACACAATCAATTTACGGGTCTGTTTTCAAATTACATATGTATATTGCAAGTTGTTTTATATGTAGTAAAAAGCAAAAACGACTTACTTCGCGTAGATAGGAGTACTTGGTTGGTTTCCACAAGGCTGCTGTTTGATTTATGTCAGCCCAGTTGACTGCGACTGCCCACTGCTTTCGTCTTTCTTCACTGCGTGGAAATGTCAACATGCGAAATCCACCCTCGCCTCTATTGGAACAACAAAATGCAGCACAACCTGACATCGTTTACGAACGTCTGCAGAACGAATTACAGATGTCAAAAACAATACTGTACAATTACTAACGTGTTTACTTCAAACATGTAGGCCTACCGACTTTATCACAAAACGCTTCATTATTTCAACTCGTATTTAAGATCGCAAACGCTAATTACGTACTAAAAACGATATACAACTAAATCGAACATGCATGCACAGCGCGTAACAAGTCTCTCAATAATTGAAATACTTTTCAATCGTTTCCAGAAGTCCTCTGAACTTCAACTCAAAAGCACGGCGAACATAGGAAGCGCGAGAGAAGTTTGGCGCCATTTTTCTGCCAAAGCTAATCAACCAATCACGGGCAACTTCACCTATGGCCACTCTCTCTGTATACAGGCTCTCTAGTTTTGCACGGAAGATAACGTTCCGATCAACGGACAACCAGCAATGACGTCATGGCACCTATCACGCTGGACAGCGTTTGCAGGGAAGTCCCACATTCAGAATCGCTGTGAACACAGTCGCAGACGGTGCAACATGCCACAGAGAAGTCGCCTACAGACTCTCTGCTGTGGAGGGTCGTAGGAAGAAAGGAAGCAGCAAACTGATGTGGCCCGTGGCCCAGATGGCTTGATGTGAATCGTTCTGTTGTTTCTAGGATGAGGTGACAGTTTATAGGGACCGAAACCGTTTCCCGGAGCAGGACAGGACCCACCACGTGTGACATCAGAAACAGTGGACCGTTATTCGGATGTAAGGGCATAATGTACCGTAGTGCAACTGTAATCTGACCACTGAGCAACCACTGGACGTGTTTTGTCGAGGCAAACGGTGTACAGAAGGCTTCAGTAGAGTGGTTTTTGTTGTTGAAACCTGCAGTCTGTTTACCTCTGGCATGACTTCACGGAACGGAACATCTTGAGTGGAGCCGTCAACATACCACTTCGACGGTCTATCGGTGGCCCAAGAGGACCAAGGACTTGGAAGAGCAGTTGAACGGAATGGATGGTGTCTTGAAGGGAGGATATAAGATGAACATCAACAAAACCAAAACGAGGATAATGGAATGTACTCGAATTAAGTCGAGTGATGTGGAGGGTATTAGATTAGGAAATCAGACACTTAAAGTAGTAAAGGAGTTCTGCTATTTGGGGAGCAAAATAACTGATGATGTCCGAAGTAAAGAGGTTAACTCTGGCATGTCTTCACGGAACGGAACATCTTGAGTGGAGCCGTCAACATACCACTTCGACGGTCTATCGGTGGCCCAAGAGGACCAAGGACTTGGAAGAGCAGTTGAACGGAATGAACAGTGTCTTGAAGGGAGGATTTAAGATGAACATCAACAAAACCAAAACGAGGATAATGGAATGTACTCGAATTAAGTCGGGTGATGTTGAGGGTATTAGATGAGGAAATGAGACACTTAAAGTAGTAAAGGAGTTCTGCTATCTGGGCAGCAAAATAACTGATGATGGTCGAAGTAGAGAGGATCTAAAATGTAGACTGGCAATGGCAAGGAACGCGTTTCTGAAGAAGAGAAATTTGTTAACGACGAGTATAGATTTAAGTGTCAGGAAGTCATTTCTGAAAGTATTTTTATGGAGTGTAGCCACGTATGGAAGTGAAACATGGACAGTAAATGTGGTGCTACAGAAGAATGCTGAAGATTAGATGGATAGACCACATAACTAATGAAGTATTGAATAGGATTGGGGAGAAGAGAGGTTTGTGGCACAACTTGACCAGAAGCAGGGATCGGTTGGTAGGACATGTTCTGAGGCATCAAGGGATCACCAATTTAGTATTGGAGGGCAGCGTGGAGGGTAAAAATCGTAGGGGGAGACCAAGAGATGAGTACACTAAGCAGATTCAGAAGGATGTAGGATGCAGTAGGTACTGGGAGATGAAGGAGCTAGCACAGGATAGATTAGCATGGAGAGCTGCATCAAACCAGTCTCAGGACTGAAGACCACAACAACAACAACAATATTCTTTTAACAGATGGGTCCCGATTTGGTCTGGAGAGTGATTCTCTACGGCTTCGCGTCTGGAGGGCACATGGAACATGATTACGGGACCTAAACATTGTGGAAAGAGATTCATGTAGGAGGATCCCCTAAGAGACTACGTGGGCCACTCGAATACCTCTTCATGAAATTGTACGAGTGTATCAGCAAGATTTAACTGCTGTCACGTACCGTGAGGAGATCTTGGGATCTCATGCGTGACTGTTGCAATGTGCTGTGTACCCGGACTTCGTATTGATGGACGATAATGCTCGACCTCTTGCAGCACGGATGGTTGATATTTTGGAAACGGTAGATATTGCACACATGCAGTGACCTGCTCACCCTCTGGATTTGAATCCCATGGAGCATGTTTGGCACGCACTAGTGAGACGGGTTGCTTCACTAATCTCCAATACTGTAAGCAGCTCTGCAGGAAGAATGGGCGTCATTCCCTTATTATGACATTCATGACATCATTCACAGCACGTCCCGCCGTCGTCAGGCATGTTTTGGTGCCGTAGGTGATCATACTCCATACTGAGCACATTAACCAGTTGTCTGGATGTGTGTGCAAATCCTGTAAGTCGGAAAAAACGAAAAATATTTTTGTCTACCGTTATGAATGTTACAGTATTTTACGTTATGTATTCCTTATATTGCTTCTACTTTATTATCACCTGGTTATACTGTTCCGTGGCAAAATAAAAACAACCTTGCCAAATTTCCGTTCTTTTGCTTTAATTTTGCACAACAATGTACTTCAGTCTCCATTCACACTCGTCATTATTTCTGGAAAGTTTCTCACGAAACTTACTGCCGCGCGGGATTAGCCGAGCGGTCTAAGGCGGTGCAGTCATGGACTGTGCGGCCGGTCCTGGCGGAGGTTCGAGTCCTCCCTAGGGCATTGGTGTGTGTGTTTGTCCTTAGGATAATTTAGGTTAATTAGTGTGTAAGCTTAGGGACTGATGACCTTAGCAGTTAAGTCCCACAGGATTTCACACACATTTGAACATTTTTTTGAAACTTACTGAATTCTACATCTACAAGTACATCTGCTCTACATCTGCATCTACATGATTACTCTGCAGTTAGCAGTTAAATGCCTGGTGGAGGATCAATGAACCACTTATAAGATACCTCTCTATCGTTAAACTCTCCAAAAGTGCATAGGAAAAACGAACACTTAAATCTTTTCATTTGAGCTCTGATTTCACTTATTTCATTATCACGACCATTCCTTTCTATGCAGGTGGGTGCCAACAACGTTTTTTCACATTCTGAGGATATATGGTGATTGAAATTTCATGAGAAGATCCTGCCGCAGTAAAAAATGGCTTTATTTTAATGATTGCCACTTAATTTCACATATCATATCCGTGGCGCTCTCTCCCTCATTTCGTCTCTCCACTATTTCGCGATAACAGGAAAGGAACTGCCCTTCTTTAGAACGTTTTTCGATGTCCTCCGTCAATCACATCTGATGCGGATCCCACATCGTACAGTAGCACTCCAGAAGAGAGTGGGCAAGCTTAGCGTAAGCGGTCTCATTAGTAAATCTGCTACGTTTTGTAAATGTCCTGTTAATAAATGGTAGTCTTTACTTTCCTTTCCCCACAGAATTATCTATGTGATCGTTCCAATTTAAGTTATTCGTTACTGTAATCTCTAAGGAATTAGTTGAGTTTATAGCCGTCAGATTTGTGTGATTTATCGTGTAACTGAAAGTTAGTGGATTCCTTTTGGTACTCATGTGGATTACTCCAAACTCTTGGTTATTTATAGTACATTGACACTTGTCTAAATCGCTTTGCAATTAGTTCTGCTGGTCTGATGATTTTGCAAAACGCTAAATGACAGCATTACTGCGAAAACTCTAAGTGGGCTGCTCAGATTGTCCGCTAAATTTACTATGTAGATCAGGAACAACAGAGCGCCTGCAGTACTTCCTTGAGGAAAGTTAGACACTGCTTTTGTTTCAATCGATAACTTTCTGTCCGTTATTACCAACTGTGATCTTTCTGACAGATCATCGTGATTCCAGTCACATCTGATGCGATATAGGCGCCATGTGCAATTAGAAGTCGCTTGTGAGAAACTGTGCCAAATGCCTTCTGGAAATCTAAAAATATGGAAGTAACTTGACGTCCCCCGTCGATAGCTCTCATTCTAAATCAAGTATTGGGCAATTTCAGTTTCTTGTTTTGTGTGCAGTAGTGTTATCAGGTGCACGTGAATGTTAAAAGCCTGAGATACTCTAATATGGTGCAATATCCTTCAAAACATCCTGTTAGTTCACTTCTCCCAGAATTCATTAAGTAATATTTACTGCACTTCCTACTCTTACCTCCCATCACCATTTATCTTACTATTAACGATCAGAATATTTAATACAACTTTGCTCCCCCCAGTATTATGTCTACAAGGCGGGAAAAATAGAAACTGCCCAGAAAAAAAAAAATTCATGCACCTTAAGGTAGGCAACCAACCTTACATAATTGCGAGATATTTCCCAGGCCAATGTGTTTTGCCCACCATATACCTTTCTTCGCTCCATGCTACCCTAATCACCCTGGGTCCCAATCTGTACCTCGTATATGAGAAACGAACACACGATCAGCTCAAAAACCTCGCATTATCGTGGTGACAATGGCAACGAATCTCCGTTTCGAAGAGAATTTGTCACCCTAGTCGATATGATATATGACTAGAGCCCCTACCAGCCGGCTGAAGTGGCCGTGCGGTTCTAGGCACTGCAGTCTGGAACCGCGAGAGCGCTACGGTCGCAGGTTCGAATCCTGCCTCGGGCATGGATGTGTGTGATGTACTTAGGTTAGTTAGGTTTAACTAGTTCTAAGTTCTAGGGGACTAATGATCTCAGAAGTAGAGTCTCATAGTGCTCAGAGCCATTTGAACCATTCAATTACAAGGATGTGACAAATTGTTGATGTCTATTTGTAAGTAGGCTGTTTATGTTTTCTTTATGTAAGTAGGCTGTTTAGGTTCTTATATTGGTAACGCCGCCGCCACGTAGCGCTCTCTGTATGAAAATCACTGGCTGTGCTGTGTGCAGTCTGTGGCTAGTTTGCATTGTTGTCTGCCATTGTAGTGTTGGGCAGCGGCAGCTGGATGTGAACAGCGCTTAGCGTTGCGCAGTTGGAGGTGAGCCGCCAGCAGTGGTGGATGTGGGGAGGGAGATGGCGGAGTTTTGTAATTTGTCATGAACTGCTATATATATTATGACTATTGTATGACACATGAAATATACAATAAAAAATGCATCTCCTCGAACACAAAAATCAGACACTACTGCGCAGTAATTAAGCCAGCAGCACTATATGCTAGTGAAACGCTCACACTCCACACAAAATGTGACTTAGAAAAAATACTAAAAGAAGAACGCAAAATTATGAGAAAGATTTTAGGTCCAAAATTAACAGAAGAAGGATACCGGATACAATCAAGAAGAACCACAGAAACTATATCAAACCTGGCAGCAGACATAAGAAGGCGAAGATTAAAATTTTATGGACATGTCACTAGACTTCCCCCCACACGACTCACCAACAGAATTCTCACTTACATAGAAAAAGTCAAATCAACAACACCATGGATCAGCCAAGTAAAATTAGATTTACAAAAAGCAAATATTGAACTTAAAGATGTCAAAGATAGAAAAACTTTTAGAAATAAGGTGGAAAAGTGGATTGTATTGTCGGAGAAGGAAGCACTAAAGAGACCAGGAACAAAATGGACAGAAGAAAGAAAAAGAAAACATGGAGAACGAATGAAAGAAGTATGGAAGAAACGACGTCAGAAAGCTTTGCGTGATCCTTCTGGGTCCATTCGCGATAAGTAAGTAAGTAAGTATTATGACTATTAAGGTAAATACATTGTTTGTTCTCTATTAATATCTTTCATTTGCTAACTATCCCTATCAGTAGTTAGTGCCTTCAGTAGTTTGAATCTTTTATTTAGCTGGCAGTAGTGGCGCTCACTGTATTGCAGTAGTTCAAGTAACGAAGATTTTTGTGAGGTAAGTGATTTGTGAAAGGTATAGGTTAAAGTTAGTCAGGGCCATTCTTTTGCAGGGATTTTTGAAAGTCAGATTGCGTTGCGCTAAAAATATTGTGCGTCAGTTTAAGCACAGTCGTGTACAATTGTTCTAAGGGGACGTTTCATATTGTACAAATTCAGGATTAGTCTGCTTAATTATTTATTTGTGTATTCCATGTCCAAGGCATAATACAATAGGAACCACAAAATTAGTAAGCAGAATTATAGTTTACAGTATTAGAAGAAACTTGGGTAACATAACTGAGTAAACACATCAGAAACGTGTTAACTAATATTGCAATACAGTATGTGATGATGAAAATGGTGGCTACTAAGATTTTCAGATATTCAAATTCAGTGCCGTAGTGGCTGGACTGGGCTGCGCTGTGAGTGTAATCAGACTCTTCAAAATTTTCATTTATTGAAATATCAAAAGCAATTTTCCAATGAATTTCCAGAATCTGTAAAATGGCACTGTTTTCAAAATGTCCCCATTTAATAGTACAAACGGACTGATAGTCCCTGAACCAGGCCAAAATTCCGAGATTTTCCAGTAAACAAAACAAATAAAAACTAGTAACATACCACAAGGTCCCCATTTAATGTTAGAACCACTGGAATAATAAAATACACCAAAATAAGCTGGACATCATAAAATAATTTAAAATGTGTAACCGACTAAAAATAGCTTATTACACCTGCCCCAGTGCAAAAGTTTGCTGTAACCATGAGAACTCTTACAATGAAAGCTTGCTCTTAAGAACTGTGCACACATTCTGCCCACAAAGACAATTTTACTTTATCCATAGTAATATCAGCTGCAAGCAAAATTTAGTAGGCAAACTCAAAAATCCATTGACAAGTTTTCAAAATAATTTATACCCTGTACTCATTACGAATTTATAACAAGGTTAAGAAGAAGAAGCAGCAAGGCTTTACACAATGACTGCAAGAGGGAAACAGAAAGAAGTCTAGCAGAAAATAAGTGAAGGGTTTGTTTCAGTCATACGTGCTTACATGACATGGCAACAGGTACAGTAACATAGACAGTGCACTGAATACTACATCTACATCTACATCTACATCCATACACCGCAAGCCACCTGACGGTGTGTGGCGGAGGGTACCTTGAGTACCTCTATCGGTTCTCCCTTCTATTCCAGTCTCGTATTGTTCGTGGAAAGAAGGATTGTCGGTATGCCTCTGTGTGGGCTCTAATCTCTCTGATTTTATCCTCATGGTCTCTTCGCGAGATATACGTAGGAGGGAGCAATATACTGCTTGACTCTTCGGTGAAGGTATGTTCTCGAAACTTTGAGAAAAGCCCGTACCGAGCTACTGAGCGTCTCTCCTGCAGAGTCTTCCACTGGAGTTTATCTATCATCTCCGTAACGCTTTCGCGATTACTGAATGATCCTGTAACGAAGCGCGCTGCTCTCCGTTGGATCTTCTCTATATCTTCTATCAACCCTATCTGGTACGGATCCCACACTGCTGAGCAGTATTCAAGCAGTGGGCGAACAAGCGTACTGTAACCTACTTCCTTTGTTTTCGGATTGCATTTTCTTAGGATTCTTGCAATGAATCTCAGTCTGGCATCTGCTTTACCGACGCTCAACATTATATGATCTTTCCATTTTAAATCACTCCTAATGCGTACTCCCAGATATTTTATCGTATTAACTGCTTCCAGTTGCTGACCAGCTATTTTGTAGCTAAATGATAAAGGATCTATATTTCTGTGTATTCGCAGCACATTACGCTTGTCTACATTGGGATTCAATTGCCATTCCCTGCACCATGCGTCAATTCGTTGCAGATCCTCCTGCATTTCAGTACAATTTTCCATTGTTACAACCTCTCGATACACCACAGCATCATCGGCAAAAAGCCTCAGTGAACTTCCGATGTCATCCACCAGGTCATTTATGTATATTGTGAATAGCAACGGTCCTATGACACTCCCCTGCGGCACACGTGAAATCACTCTTACTTCGGAGGACTTCTCTCCATTGATAATGACATGCTGCGTCCTGTTATCTAGGAACTCCTCAATCCAATCACACAATTGGTCTGATAGTCCATATGCTCTTACTTTGTTCATTAAACACGTTCATTAACTACAACACACTGTACTCCGAAACAGCCCTTACTTTATAATAAGACGTAGCGTACACACAGTATTCAGTACTCATCCTAGCACGGACTTAGAACGTGTGGACACAGAAATAACCGTGGTCTTTCGTATGAGCACACTATCAACTTCATCGGGGAAAGCACTGTACTACAAAACACACAGCTGGATACACCACCCCAAATCCTGCCTTCCAAGAACATGCAGGGCAAATCGCTCTACAGCAAACAACACCAGCTGTGCTGTGCTGCGACACTGTGGCCAGTACACTATTCTTAACGGAATCCGACTGGACCACGGCAGCCTAAGATTGCTTCCAAATCCTATCAATCTCACTTGTTCGACGGTGGCTTTGTTCTTTGTGATTTCGCTCTCTCGGTGCTCTACCACCGGTTTACTCTTCACCGTCTAGCGGATGTCCGAAGTCGTTTCGCCGGCGCTCCTATGGCTGTGCGCTAGCAGAGAGCGCCCCAAAGCAGACGTGCCGTCTTGGCCGAAATTGACTGATGCGGTTTTCCAAATTGTTCTTGCTGAGTGACATCTTATCAAGGCACATCCTTCCCGCCATAAATTTAGAATTCTGGGCATAGGGGTGAGGCTGGAAAAACGTACCTTTTAGTCTCATGAAGGCTGCCATAAACACAGACTTGACAGTATACGTAAAGTTACAATTTGCCACATTAACATCTTGAGAAAGGGATTAACGTTAACAGTCAGGACATAGCTGACATATTCGCAAGCGGAAGTATATAAAATGATCCCGTGATTTTATTTCACTGCAATCAAGAAACACTCTCGACCCGAAACGATTCTGTCTGAGAAATATGAACTCTATAAATACGTTTGTTTTATAGGACACTCACCGATATCGTAACTGGAGTTATGAAACTCACAGTTTTAAACTGACCGTTAAAACAGAGCGAAAGCTTTGTCAGTGCCTTAACTCACCGCACCAGAATTCTTAACCAAAATCTGATCCCCTGTCCTCAATACGTTGGCCGTTTCCGAAAGTTATAGTGCCGAGAATTTCGTTAATAATTAATTCTTCCCCGTTTCCCCGTGTCTCACACTTGTGCAGCGTGAACCTTCTCTGGTAACAAGCCGCTCAAGGCAAACAGATTGGCGATGGGTGAATTAGCCTCGAATACAACATTAAATTGGCCGGGAAATCACTATGAGCTTCGTGGACAGCAGTATTAAAAGCTTAAGCTACACACTGATGTATCCCACTTCGTGTGGACCTCGTCATCGAAGGCTATTAGCGCTGCAGGTAAATTTCGGTTTACGCGTTCCACAAATGAGGAGTTCGTGTAGTAGGAGATTATTGTGTTATGTGCTATCCACATCCCCATGCAGAAGCTTCTAAACATCACTGAAATGTGAAGCATTGCATGGCACGAAGCTCCTACACGGTCCAAGTATTGCAGAAACATCTCTCAAACATCTGATAGTTGTCGGTGCGTTGACAATAATCATAGGTTGTAGCCAGCGTACACGTGACTGTCTGCAATTGCATAATGATTCCCCTCTTTTGGCCTAAGAAACGGACCGACATAATCTATATATCTTGTTCATGTTGGTCCAACTCAATTTCAGAGGATTGTACCCTCTGACGCGTGTTCAGTACCGGTTTGCTGCGGCAACACGTCTTACAAACCTGCGTCAATTGCTGAATCTGCTTGTTTATTCCCTTTCAAATGAAATTCTCACTATTCTTACCTAAGTGCCCTCCTAACAGAATTACTATTAATACTATGAAATGTTGAAATTTTAAAAGCAGTGCCATTTTAAAAATTGGGAAATACACATGTACCAGTCATGACACTAATAAAACTATCACCTTGGCGTCCCTAGGCTACACAAGATACTCCCCCTCCTCACATTGGGCTTAACTGTCTCCCTCTTTCTTTAAAAGGGTTTCATGAAGGCCAGTTCGAAGTCCTCGTCTTCTTGCAGGACAGTGTCCTTAAAAAGCAGAGGGAGCCCATCAAAATCGGGCACACCATTTCACCTGGCTCTATTCAGAACACCTCTCGCACGATGCAAAATTTAATGCTGTATCCTCACTGCCCATCCAGTTACATGCCCTGTCTACCTCAGCCACACAACCTCTCAACTAGTGGCTTGATTATTTACTTCCGACTGAGATGTTCGGACCTGTAAACACTTTTGAAACTTTTCAAAGGCAAATAAAACGGCTAGGGCATTAGTTTATTACATTGACTACTTAACGTCTAGTGGCTAGAGGCCCTAGAAGAGTAAGCCACTGCTCTGTTCCAATCAGGATGTACCTTCAGCAAAACTACAGCTAACCACCCACCCCCAACACCTTCGTGACGGCAAAGCATCACTCTAGGGAATAAATTCAATACCTACCAGTTAGGGTCGGCATAGCTTTAGGAAATCACATGGAAGGTGGCTCGCCAAATTTCGTCATTTATTGTTTCATGCAATACACTTTATTACTTAACAATAACATTATCAATACAGTTTAAAGACATCTTAGAAGAATGAGAATTCTCACCAAAACTTGAACAGGCTCAATCAATTAAAAACCAACTTTAACAACTGTACCATTAAAAGCAGGGCATGAAAATCGGAAGCACACAGTTCTCAAAAACAAGAAAAGTCACACCAACTGGGAGTGCTTGCAAGCAGGTTTAACAAACAATTTAATCAACCAGATGAATTACAATAACAGCCATCAAATGTACTAACAATTTGCAAGCTTAGGTAACTGTTACAATAATGGACCACATTCATCCAAGTACAGGAATGATCACAAGAGATGCCACTGATTGTAGCTGTTGGAAGGTCCCTTATCAATGTATGACCTGAATAAAAAAATTCCCTTAAGTATTAAAATAAACAGTCCGTCAAAACAGACGAACTGGGAAGGGATAAAATTTAAATATAAATGCTCATCCGTATATTCCAACCAAACATAAACAAAAACCTTTAAAAAATATAGAATTGCCAAAATTCACGACGAGTTGGGAGCACGTGCAATTAAAGTGTACTTCCAACTCGTACACACCAGCAGAAACGTTGACACAACCTTTAATAAAGACGAAATTGCTGAAAATTCAAATTAAGCTGAGAGCTACAGCGGACAGCTGTCATAGCCAACAAGGAAAGAGCAGCCAAATTTCACAAGTGGAGTAACTAATGACTGTAGATCAAGGTAAGGTTTGGCAGTTTATATTGATAAGTAACACGTCTTGAACTTAACACGCTGAGAAAGAGTAATGAGAGTGCTAGGTTTAAATGACTAGTTACAGAAGTTTGGCAAACACGCTTAACCTCCTGAGCTCTTTAAATTCGCCAAACAGACCCAAATACTGGTTCCTGCCTAAACGGCGACTCTCCGCCATGGCACGCATCGAACGATCAACTTTACTTATCCTAAGTCTCCACGACGCGGTGTGGTGGTTCTTTTTTTAAATATATTGTGAACAGTTGGAGTTAGTGTTATTCTGCCCGCTTCACAACTGGAAAATTATTTACGTCAGTGACTCCGTTGTGGTACTTCTCACAGTTGCCCTATACGATGTTTTTATATTAAAGACACGTCCAAAATTCAAATTGCAAGAAATGCAACTGAATTTATATATCAGTTATAATTGCTAAACATAATTTGAGTTTGTTAATTTTTTATTTTTGTGAAAATGCCACGCTAGGGCGTATCTCTCAGTTCCGTTTAGCGAGGATCAAAATAATTTACTGCACCTAGTGTACTCAAATACGGTTCAATATTGAAAATATTGCTTACTTTTATTGTTTCTAAGGAAGACCCACTAATCAAGAGAAATCTCCTACATTATATTTATTTTCACTTGTCAAAATTAGCGAATACTAAGATATTTATTACGACTCTGGGACGTTATCATTTAGAACAATGGCGCTGACCTCTGCACCATGTCCGAATATAAAATTTCACTAAAGTACAGGATGTACATAAAGTCCGGGAACACTTAATTATTTATTGCACAAGAACGAAACATTGTACAGATATCATACATATGTCATTTTGAAGAGAAACCCTGAAAGTTTTTTTTATGTATACCGCCACAGCTTTGTTTGGGAATTTGCCGATAGTCAGTGATAGTCGCAGACATGGCGAGTACAGGTGTGGAACTAGCTTTCTGTGTGTTCGCCTCCCCGATCACCAGACCCCACGCCGTGTGACTTTTTTTCTGTGGGGACGCATTAAAGATCTGGTGTATGTACCGCCTCTACCACGTGATGTAGCAGAGCTCCGGGAGAGAATACTGGAAGCGACTGCCACAGTCGACGATGCCATGCTGGGACGGGTGCGGCAAGAATTCGATTACCTTATTGACGTCGGCCGGGTCACTCATAGTTTGCATATCGAATGTTTGTAAGAAAAACTTTCAGAGTTTCTCTTCAAAACTCAATATGTATGACACCTGTACAATGTTTAGTTCTTGTACTATAAATAATTGAAAGTGTTCCCACCCTATATTAATTCTATCACTTCATGAATATAGGAGCTGGTACAGAAAAACATTAGCGACACTTTATAAGTAATATTTGATTATATTTAGACTAAATGTTAAATAAAACTTACACGTTTTCGTGCCTCGTCACAAAATGGCTTCTTACACTACGAAGAAACAAATAGGAAGAGCGCTCAATCTTCTGAAAAAAGAATAGAGATTGCAATTATATTTGTGGATCATATGAATTGATTACAGAGCCTTTGTTATATTTCTGCGATGTTATTTATTTCCTTACGCCGCGCCAAAAAACAAACACGCCTCTGCTCAGGGCCCAGGGAGCAGAAAGCGTCGTTTGCGCCATAGCTATACTGCCAACACACATCAAAAGGGAACCGTAATCAGTGCAAATAAAGGTTGGCACAAGAATGGCCAAGGAGCTAAAAAATGTGAACTAATGACAAAGTGGGTACAGATACAAGATAAATTTAACACTCCTTAAAGTTACTATTATTCAGCAGCGAATATATCAGCGCCTGATGACGCAATAACTCAGACATACACATGTACCAAGACTGTCTTGCCTCCCAAAGAGATAATGTTACAATTGATTGCCTTCGCGGGACTTATAACATTGAAAACTATAACACTTGCACGACATGTGGCCTGGGAACAAATTGCAGTTAGCAACATTGACCGCAGGTCATGCGCTCAATCACTGACAGAAGCGTTAATGTAACAGGTCTACTTCCTTGTAACAGTGACATGGCCTTCTAATATCAAGTACTCAAAAATAAGAGAACAACACGTAAATCCAACCAGGTGCGAAGGAGTCGTGACTTGCAAGATCCCAGCCATGGCGTTATTGCCTCCAACCCATAAGGGCAATCATCGAGGTGCCGTAAACTCTGAGCTTGCAGGGTAAGCCGGGAACTTCCGACCAGGTTGCACGCGACGTCCTTAGGTCTTCGCGCCGCCCGCCGCTACCAGTCCTTAAGCGATCTGGCCAGGCCAGCCCCGACAGATTTAACCTGATGTCGTTTCCCGAGACCCGCGCTCGACGGCCGGAGTCTCCCCAAAAGCCGCAACTTACCCGCCACATGGCCTCCAGCCAACTAACTCTACAGGCCCTGTCGAACCAGTAAAACACACACCTCGACCAAAGACCTCCTTAGCTCGCGACACATGATCGAATCGACATCGGCAACCTACAGGGTGTTTCAAAAATGACCGGTATATTTGAAACGGCAATAAAAACTAAACGAGCAGCGATAGAAATACACCGTTTGTTGCAATATGCTTGGGACAACAGTACATTTTCAGGCGGACAAACTTTCGAAATTACAGTAGTTACAATTTTCAACAACAGATGGCAAGTGATGTGAAAGATATACACTCCTGGAAATGGAAAAAAGAACACATTGACACCGGTGTGTCAGACCCACCATACTTGCTCCGGACACTGCGAGAGGGCTGTACAAGCAATGATCACACGCACGGCACAGCGGACACACCAGGAACCGCGGTGTTGGCCGTCGAATGGCGCTAGCTGCGCAGCATTTGTGCACCGCCACCGTCAGTGTCAGCCAGTTTGCCGTGGCATACGGAGCTCCATCGCAGTCTTTAACACTGGTAGCATGCCGCGACAGCGTGGACGTGAACCGTATGTGCACTTGACGGACTTTGAGCGAGGGCGTATAGTGGGCATGCGGGAGGCCGGGTGGACGTCTCGCCGAATTGCTCAACACGTGGGGCGTGAGGTCTCCACAGTACATTGATGTTGTCGCCAGTGGTCGGCGGAAGGTGCACGTGCCCATCGACCTCGGACCGGACCGCAGCGACGCACGGATGCACGCCAAGACCGTAGGATCCTACGCAGTGCCGTAGGGGACCGCACCGCCACTTCCCAGCAAATTAGGGACACTGTTGCTCCTGGGGTATCGGCGAGGACCATTCGCAACCGTCTCCATGAGGCTGGGCTACGGTCCCGCACACCGTTAGGCCGTCTTCCGCTCACGCCCCAACATCGTGCAGCGCGCCTCCAGTGGTGTCGCGACAGGCGTGAATGGAGGGACGAATGGAGACGTGTCGTCTTCAGCGATGAGAGTCGCTTCTGCCTTGGTGCCAATGATGGTCGTATGCGTGTTTGGCGCCGTGCAGGTGAGCGCCACAATCAGGACTGCATACGACCGAGGCACACAGGGCCAACACCCGGCATCATGGTGTGGGGAGCGATCTCCTACACTGGCCGTACACCACTGGTGATCGTCGAGGGGACACTGAATAGTGCACGGTACATCCAAACCGTCATCGAACCCATCGTTCTACCATTCCTAGACCGGCAAGGGAACTTGCTGTTCCAACAGGACAATGCACGTCCGCATGTATCCCGTGCCACCCAACGTGCTCTAGAAGGTGTAAGTCAACTACCCTGGCCAGCAAGATCTCCGGATCTGTCACCCATTGAGCATGTTTGGGACTGGATGAAGCGTCGTCTCACGCGGTCTGCACGTCCAGCACGAACGCTGGTCCAACTGAGGCGCCAGGTGGAAATGGCATGGCAAGCCGTTCCACAGGACTACATCCAGCATCTCTACGATCGTCTCCATGGGAGAATAGCAGCCTGCATTGCTGCGAAAGGTGGATATACACTATACTAGTGCCGACATTGTGCATGCTCTGTTGCCTGTGTCTATGTGCCTGTGGTTCTGTCAGTGTGATCATGTGATGGATCTGACCCCAGGAATGTGTCAATAAAGTTTCCCCTTCCTGGGACAATGAATTCACGGTGTTCTTATTTCAATTTCCAGGAGTGTAGAAGACAACGCAGTCTGTGGGTGCGCCATTCTGTACGTCGTCTTTCTGCTGTAAGCGTGTGCTGTTCACAATGTGCAAGTGTGCTGTGGACAACATGGTTTATTCCTTAGAACAGAGGATTTTTCTGGTGTTGGAATTCCACCGCCTAGAACACAGTGTTGTTGCAACAAAACGAAGGTTTCAACGGAGGTTTAATGTAACCAAAGGACCGAAAAGCAATACAATAAAGGATCTGTTTGAAAAATTTCAACGGACTGGGAACGTGACGGATGAACGTGCTGGAAAGGTAGGGCGACCGCGTACGGCAACCACAGAGGGCAACGCGCAGCTAGTGCAGCAGGTGATCCAACAGCGGCCTCGGGTTTCCGTTCGCCGTGTTGCAGCTGCGGTCCAAATGACGCCAACGTCCACGTATCGTCTCATGCGCCAGAGTTTACACCTCTATCCGTACAAAATTCAGACGCGGCAACCCCTCAGCGCCGCTACCATTGCTGCACGAGAGACATTCGCTAACGATATAGTGCACAGGATTGATGACGGCGATATGCATGTGGGCAGCATTTGGTTTACTGACGAAGCTTATTTTTACCTGGACGGCTTCGTCAATAAACAGAACTGGCGCATATGGGGAACCGAAAAGCCCCATGTTGCAGTCCCATCGTCCCTGCATCCTCAAAAAGTACTGGTCTGGGTCGCCATTTCTTCCAAAGGAATCATTGGCCCATTTTTCAGATCCGAAACGATTACTGCATCACGCTATCTGGACATTCTTCGTGAATTTGTGGCGGTACAAACTGCCTTAGACGACACTGCGAACACCTCGTGGTTTATGCAAGATGGTGCCCGGCCACATCGCACGGCCGACGTCTTTAATTTCCTGAATGAATATTTCGATGATCGTGTGATTGCTTTGGGCTATCCGAAACATACAGGAGGCTGTGTGGATTGGCCTCCCTATTCGCCAGACATGAACCCCTGTGACTTCTTTCTGTGGGGACACTTGAAAGACCAGGTGTACCGCCAGAATCCAGAAACAATTGAACAGCTGAAGCAGTACATCTCATCTGCATGTGAAGTCATTGCGCCAGACACGTTGTCAAAGGTTTCGGGTAATTTCATTCAGAGACTACGCCATATTATTGCTATGCATGGTGGATATGTGGAAAATATCGTACTATAGAGTTTCCCAGGCCGCAGCGCCATCTGTTGTTGACAATTGTAACTACTGTAATTTCGAAAGTTTGTCTGCCTGAAAATGTACTGTTGTCCCAAGCATATTGCAACAAACGGTGTATTTCTATCGCTGCTCGTTTAGTTTTTATTACCGATTCAAATATACCGGTCAATTTTTAAACACCCTGTAAGTACGTAGTGGCGCCAGTGGAATGTCGTACCGTCAAGATTAGAGCTGCCACGGCTCAGAATTCATTGTCAAATTGCACTCTGTCAGAACTGGTAGACTTGTCAGATCGGGTTCAGCCTGGAGTCCCATTGACTGTCAGCCGACTCGAAGTGATTTCCGATGACCACCGAACACGGTTCTGGAGACGCTTCGACAACGGTTGCATATCTTCCTGACTGTCGGTTCCCATACGGCCTGATAACCAGCCTCAATATCCTTGTTATATGCTGTAACCAATAGGTTTAAGTTACTACATTTAATACTTTCACCAGTAATAACATAGCCCCATTTCTTCTTGCAACGTGGTTCCATGCAATACCAGCACCCGCTAAAGCAGTTACACCTGATGCACTAGCTAGTTGAGCTGTAGATAAAGAGGTGCTTAAGGTGGCACCGTCAACTGCTGTTTCAGCCGCTTCAGGTAAAAGTGGAGTATTTTCAGGCGTATCCATTTGTATTGCTGTGTGACCTTCTTCACCGTAATGATATGGACGACGCTGGCAGACACCAAAAATTAGTTTCTGTTTCTATAGGTTCTCACTCAGATTCTACCACTTCTTCATCCAAATCATCATACGCCGGATTATTGCCATATTATTATTATTATAACGATTGTTCCCCTTTAGCAGAGCGATTGAACTTCAATTCATAATTTCATCTTCGGATGTTTTTCTTCTTTGCTTCCCAAAACCTCCTCATCCTCTCAGAATGCTCCTTCTTCCGTTCCTCTGTCCATTTTTTACCAGGCTGACGCGATGTTCTTTCCCCAAACTTCACACTTGTGATTTTATGCCGGCACTCGGTGCGATCTTCGAGATTTTTTATGTTGATCTGCTGTAGATCCCTCTGGACTTCTTTCAGCCATTTTGTGCCACATTTACTCCTTGTTATAATATTGAATAATTTCTTTGCTGTTCTGGAGTCTTCCATCCTGTAGATGTGTGTATAAAATTTGGCTCGGCGCTTTCTGATTTCATCTGTTACTATCTTGATCTTTCTATAGAGCTCGTTTTGTGGTCTCTTCATCCACATTCCATTTTTGTTAATTGGACCGTAAATCTTCCTGAGAATTTTTCTTTCCTGCTTTTCTATTTCCTTAATTTTAGAATGACCATCAATCACCATTGTTTCAGCTGCATAGATTGCTTCTGGAAGAATCACTGTTGTATAGTGCCTTAATTTTGCGTCTGTCGAAATGCACTTCTTGTAATGCGTCCATGTTAGCTTGTAGGCTTTCTGGAGCTTGGTGATTCTTTCTTCATTGGCAATTCGGTTTAATTCTGAGGACTGTATAGTTTCACCGAGGTATTTAAAATGGCAGACTTGTGCAATTTTACCATATTTTGTTATTAAAAGGGATTTATTTTCTGGCTGCCTTTCCATGTATTGGGTTTTTTCATAAGATATCTGTAGTCCGGTTTTTTGTGAAATTTCATGTAGTTTTTCCACTGCGTGAATCGCTTCTATTCTGTTATTGGTGACAATTGCAATATCGTCAGCGAAAGCAAGGCACTGGACTTTAATTCGGTTCTCTTTCTTGATACCAATTTGGATTATTGCCATATGTAATTTCATCTGCAGCATCTTGCCTAAGAATTTCACGAATACTATTTTCACGTTCTACATGAAATGTTGGATACTGGTCTGCCTTTTCTATATCGTTCTGTGGACCAGGATTCAAAATACTGCCGTCATATTGAACAGATGAATGAGTTCCTGCGTTTAAATACTTATTTAACCACGCCATTATGCTGACCGGAACGCAATTAGTATTTTGCTGTTTTATATATCCGGTGAAAGAGGATTTCTCACTGCATGGCATTCGAAATTAAAATTTTTCTCCTGCCAACCTTTTGGTGGCGTGCGTGCTTGCCCAGATACTGTCCTAACTGGACTACTATCTCAGCGTCACATTGACAGCCGCCATGCTGGCCCTGGCACCCCGGGGGACCCAGTGAGCCGCCGACCTGGGGGTCTCATTAAACATGAAACATTGTAATAGGTATGCGCTGCCTGAGATATGTAAGCTATAAGAGAATCTGAGACCAAAGAGCAGTGTTGACGGCAGTACGAACTGTGTAGCAGTAGCAGTAAGTTGTTGCTAGCGAGCAGTCGCCTGTCTGCGCTTGTCAGTCCAGTCTGGTGTATCGTGTTGGCTGGGCCGGTCGCGGTGCAGCGATGCCGGAGTCTGAGTATCATTGTATAAGGTAAAAAGCAGCCTCGCGCATATCTAGTAGTGTTGTGTGAAGCCCCATGTAAATCTTTTAAAAATGTCCTAATAATAATCTTCGTGATATAAAGTAATTTCTAACAAACATTCATTTCAATTTAAAGAATTTACAAATTTCTTCAATCCATGATCATTCCTATTGTTGCAAAAGAAAAATCAGTTGCTTCCTTTCATAAAATGACAAATCTACCGGCCAACATTGCACAGAGCTGTCCCGGAAAAATTTTATATAACAGCAGGTTTATTCGCCGTTTTTATTGAGGTAAGAATTTTTCCTTTTTTATTCGGAATGATCTAACAGGGCCATGACGCAGCGCTGCTGTCGTCCAAATTCTACCAGGTTACTGAATTTATTTTTTATTACGAGGTTTAGGAATTTTTCTGTTTCGAGCTTACATTAAATGGGAAACATATTTCGTGTGGAGGTTAAATGTGAATGAATTTCTGTAGGGAGGTTATAAATGGGAACCAATTTTGTTCTGAGGTAACACAAAAATTAGAATCATTAACCAAATAATATTTAATTTATTTTATATTTTTTGTGGGGAGGTTACAACATGGCATTATTATTAGCGGATTCGGAGCTTTTAAAGTCGTGTAAGGGAGATAGAAACCTCCAGAAATTTCCTCGTTTAAGGCAGTCACAGTTCTACTCGTCGTCTATGTGGTGATAATGAGGTCGCTTTGGTAGACTGCAAAATGCTCTCTCTTGATATCAATTGCAGTGGCTGAGGAATATGTCCAAACATAGGGTGTCAGGGACCTGTCTATGCCTTTGGTTTTGTCAAATGCCGCTTTTCTCCGTGTGTTTGGGAACTGTCCCCGTAAGCTAGTGGATCTGGTTTATGGGGCCAGGGCGAAAAAATCCTGTAATGATACGCTCTGTCTCGTTCAGGTTATATCTACTTGTTTCGCACCACTAGAGTTTCGTCAGACAGTGGTAGAACAATCTGCAGGAAACAACACAAATACAGAGCAGACGTACGAAGGGCTGTGGGTTCTGTTCCCCCTCTGCTGTTTGACAGCTTTCGCATTATGTTTTTCGTCCACACACTTTCATTTCTGGATTCACACACAGCGCCCCATAAGGAAGGGTGAGATCGAGCTTTATTCCCACATATTTCTTGTAATCATCGCATGGTGAAGCCGTAAAATTATCTAATAACTCTCACTCACGCCAAAAACAGTGTTGTTTCTTAAAGTCCTTTCCCGTAATTCACTGTAAATACTGCTAATTATGTTACTAATTTTGCTGGGAGAAAAGAAAGTGAGTATCCTGTAGATATTCCCATCTTCCAAGATCACAATTATCATTTTCACAAGGCTACAACCATACACATAAAATGTCTGTGACTATTTGCAACGCAGGATAAAGCGTGGCAATCAATATTCCTGGTATGCTCAATCACTGGCATCAGATGGATACGGCATACATGAAGAGTCTTGGGGACTCCCTTCTTTGCCGAAGTGAAGCAATTATCAGGGCCTGAAGTGGAGTTACATGACATTATCGTGCAGTGTCTTGGGGGGGGGGGGTGACTGTATCAGATTGCCCACTTTTCTTGTAGTCTTCGAGAGGCAAAATTGTAAACTTAACTAAAAGGTCACGTTAAAAACAACATTTGTTTCTTGAAACACTTTTCTATCATATACCTGTAAACACTGGTAATTAGCTTACTGATCTTGCTACTATTGCTCTGTGGAAACAAAATATCTGCAGATGTATCAGTTTATCTACAATTTTGAGGCAGTCATCAGAGAAATCTTCCTCCTAGCTCGGGCGTGTGCATTCAAACTATGCCTGACCAACTGTAAGTGCTTATTGGACCCTACCTCGAACACAATTCAGTACGTATCACAAGCAATTAACGCCAACTTTACTTCCATGGCTCCCTCATACCATTCAAACCAACATCGTGATATCCCGCAATTCTGTTGTAGTTATCTGAACTCCAAACCTTCTGTTAGTGCCACGGCCGATGAAAAGTTTCGGAAAAACAGCGTATAATAATGAGATATCTAAATTTTGAGTTGCGCAGCAAGGAATGCTCGTATTATTCAACCAGCAAAATCTTGACTGAGAAGTTAATGAGTCAAATTCATATCCCAACATACGTTTACACTTGAAGGGCTTGTTTCAATAGTGGTTTAAGTCCATTACCTCCACTTTTCTGCCTATAATGCCGCTGAAACTAATGATCCAAACAAACAGAAAGAAAGGTTCATCTCTAGCAAGAAGCCATATGCTTTAATATTTCTGGCATCTCAACTGCAGATTTTTCAGCGCTCATTTAACTTTAGGACTCTGTATCTCAGAATGAACAAAAATGGACTCGTACCACTATTGAAATAAGCCCTTCACTTGTAACTTGGTAATAAAGAGTGCAATATGAACTGTTCTGTTAAGTACAGAGGAAAAGGCAGGTAGATGAAAAGAATATATCAAAGGCATCTACGAGGGGAAGACTTGTCTGATGTGTCTATTGAAGAAATGGGTTTTGATATGGAAGACGTACGGGATCCATTATTAGAATTTAATTGAGCTTTGGACGATCTGTGATAAAATAAGGCAGAAATACTAGATAATACTATTTCAGTATTTATGGAAACAGTGGGGGAAGTGATAGTCAAGCGGGTACTCACGTTGATGTGTAGAATCTATGAATATGGAGACATATCATCAGACTTCAGGAAAAAGATAATGCGCACAATTCCGAAGAGAGCAAGGACAGGTAACTATGAGAACTATTGTATAATCAGCTTAACGGCTCATGCATCCAAGTTGCTACATACAGAAGAATGGAAAAGAAGTCGATGAGTTATTAGATGACGACTAGTTTGGTTTAAGGAAGTTAAGGGCACCAGAGAAGCACTTCTGACTTCGCGATTGACAATGGAAGTAAGAGTCAATAGAAATCAAGACACGTTCGCGGTATTTGTCGACCTAGAAAAAGCTCTCTGCAATGTACTCGTAAAATGGTGCAAGATATTCGAAATTTTGATAGAAATACTGACATACGGCCGGGAGAGGAGTGTGCTGATCACATTCCTCTCCGTATCCGCATCAGATAACGCCTCTGGCCTGAGGATGACACGGCGGCTGGTCGGCACCTTTGGGTCTCCATGACGTATTCGCAAGGATTCTAGTTTTTCTTTTTTTTTTTTAAAAATTTAATATAAGGTATGTGGACCACGAAGCAGACGAAGTTAAAGAATTCTGATACTTCGGAAGTACATGACCGACATAGCAAGGAAGGATAAAAAGCACATTAGCACAGACTAAACAGGACATTTGTGGCCAAGGGATGTCTGGTAGGACGAGACATAGGAATCGCAGGAAGAAACTTCTGAAAGTGTGTGTCTGGGGCACCGTATTGTGTGGCCAGTGAAACATGGACTGTGGGAAAACCAGGAAACAAGAGAATTTAAGCGTTTGCCTTGTGGTGATACAGAATGAAGCATGTTGAAAATTTGGTCGACTGATCAAACGAATGAGAAGATTCTCCTCAGAATAGGCAAAGACAGTAACGTATCGAAACCAGTGACATAAGAAGGGACATGATGATAAGACCTGTGTTAAGACACTAGGGAATAACGTATATGGTACTATAGGGCACTAAGGACCGTAAAAACTGTAGGGGAAGACAGAGAGTGGAATAAATGCAGAAAATAATGAATGACATAGTATACAACTGCTGCCTGAGATGAAAAGGTTGGCAAATGAGAGGATTTCTGGATACTAAACGCTACTTTTGTAACCTGAGAGCCGGCCGCTGTGGACGATGGGTTCTAGCAGCTTCATTCCGGAACCGCGCTGTTTCTGCTACGGTCGCAGGTTCGAATCCTGCCTCGGGCATGGATGTGTGTGATGTCTTTAGGTTAGTTAGGTTTAAGTAGTTCTAAGTTCTAGGGGATTGATGACCTCAGATGTTAAGTCCCTTAGTACTTAGAGCCATTAGAGCCATTTGAACCATTTTTCGTAACCTGAGATAAATATTCGAGGTATTTTTAGGCCAGCGAGTACATAATACAACACTTTCCTGTGTCTCATAATTGATGAATATCTTCCAGAACCAACTGATTAGAAAATGGCTCTGAGCACTATGGGACTCAACATCTTAGGTCATAAGTCCCCTAGAACTTAGAACTACTTAAACCTAACTAACCTAAGGACATCACACACACGCATGCCCGAGGCAGGATTCGAACCTGCGACCGTAGCAGTCCCGCGGTTCTGGACTGCAGCGCCAGAACCGCTATACCACCGCGGCCGGCTACTGATTTGAGCGCACGAGAAGTACTCATAATGTTCCAATTATTATCTCGACAAAGAATGCTTTGTTATTAATTTTTTTATTGTTTACATACATTTGCACGGTACTGGCGCACATTGATAACCCCACGACACACTGCAAGACGCTGAACAAGGTAAAACGACATGGCGCAATCCACTGATGAAACTATGTATGTGCAAATATTGAACGGTAGTGAAATGGTTATGGTTTAAAGCAGCGTACTACGTCCCAAACAAAACCTGCAGTGAAGTAAACTGAACGGTCTCTAACCGTACATTTAATACTGATAATTATTGGCTAATTTTATTTAATTGTAGTCGGACGAGCACTGAAGTTGTACCATGGACCTGACTGACATTTCTTCTGATGATGTGACAAGTAACATTTATGGTATCGTGGTATTGCGATCAGTGAGGTTCTTGAGACGGTGAACATTTTGCGTAAACGGGTGCATAGCATACTAAATTAATTACTGCCGTTGCAGAACTATCAGGTTGTGAACGGATACTACAGAGGAAGGATTTTTCAAATTGGTGTCCAGAAAAGGTGAAAAAGAATCGAAAAAAACTTAGTGCACTGTTATAGAACTGAACTCGAAACTTTGGCACAGGATCTAAGCCTTACGACAGTATTTGATATGTAATGGTGAAACTACACATGTGAAGGGTGAAAAACTTCTGCAGCTCAGTGAGTGGAATATTGGCATAAACTGATGAGGCAACATTACTGGAACGTTTACCAGTGAGTTGAAAGAAAGCGTCAAGATTATTGCCAATAAGTCCGATACTTTACCTTCTGACGCGTCTTTGCTCATATTCACAGTATTAAGCATAGAGGCGCGACAAGCTTAATCAGAATAACATAATTTATTGACTCACGTCCGTAGGTTCGAGCCTTGCGCCATGATATTATTCTCACTCATCGTCCGTAGTGACTGTTAAACTGTAGATGGTAGGGTTCTGAAAGCTACTGATTCGTCTTATTACCTTGACTTAGCACTTCATGACTTACAGAATATTTTAGAAGGAAGTTTCACCAAATTAATAAGTTATCCAGGCGAGTAATTTATATAGTTATTACAAGCATTTTTCCAAGGGAATGCAGTGATCTCACTATTTGGATTGTTACAGCTGCCGGTAAGAAGTTTTTGTTTTGACAAAACGAATATGATATCTATGACAAAATGTTTAAATGAAAGCTTCTTTTTCTTGTAGTTTTTAGAAAATGATAATAAGGAAGTCCTATGAGACAGCCATTTTAAAATCATTATCACATAATATGGGAAAATATATATTTTAGCGAATTTAATTATATGGGTTTCAAAAGTATTTATTTAGTAGCTGTATTAAGTTCCGGTGGCAGAGTGTAGCCGATTGGTATGTATGATAACAACGGCCGACCCTATGGTTGCTCTGCGTTTAGTTCAAGATTCTAGTGTATCGAAAGGAATTGGCCATTCAGCTCTATACGTGGATCAAATGAAACAGTCTATGGAAGAATCACCCAAAAAGGCAACTTTCGTGTAACTCCAAGACAATTTTTCCATCTGTCAGAAGCGGAACTGAAAGACCACACGTTTAGTGGATCTGTCATTCGAAAAAAAAAATGTCCGCCCCCGGTAGCTGAGTGGTCAGCGCGACAGACTGTCAATCCCAAGGGCCCGGGTTCGATTCCCGGCAGGGTCGGAGATATTCTCCGCTCAGGGACTGGGTGTTGTGTTGTCCTAATCATCATCATTCCATCCCCATCGATGCGCAAGTCGCCGAAGTGGCGTCCAATCGAAAGACTTGCACCAGGCGAACGGTCTACCCGACGAGAGGCCCTCGTCACACGACATTATTGATATTATTCGAAAAATAATGTTTGAATACAACATTAAACAAAAACGACTGTAGGTAAGCTGAAGTATCAATCAGCGAGAGAGGGAATGTAAGCCATAAAACCCGGAATTTATGCTTTATAAACAAGAAATTTTATATTTGCTCTTGCAACAAAACTTTTATTCGTGTTATAAAAAGTAACCAAAAAACATTTTCCCATTGCCCAGCCTTATTTAATGTGGTAATGAAATTGTGAACCATCTCGCGCACTACGCACCTACTGGCACAGTTTCCCTCTCTCGTGGAACAGAAAGGGCGCACGCGTCGAATGCAGCAACACAGGTCGTGTAACTGCTGTGATTAATTAAAACTACCACCGTTGTTTTCATTGCAAACACAGGTTCGAATGATTCCATTAAACTGTAAAGACCGCAAAGTGATTGCTAGGAGCATTGGTACATGGTATCGAGTTGTTTGCGGAAGAAAATTAAAATCAAACAACGTCGAATTGTAAATATGCATTTCCGTCGATGAATGAGTCGTTCACCGAGATACACACACTCCAAAGAATTTATGTCTCTTCGTAATGCCTCAGTGAGAGACCACACCACGAGGCAAGGTGAACAGCAGGAAACAATATAGAATAGTAGCAGCTAAATAATCTTTCTCTGCACACATGCGATAGCCATAAACGCGATTTGCATTGCCTGTATTGCTCACCGTTCATATTCGAAATATTGAAAATTAACTTTTTTAGTTTTATTGCTTTTATTACATAATTATTAGTCATACATTAACACAGAACAATGTGAAAAACAAGTGCCACATACATTAATTGAACACATACAGGGTGGGAAGGGAGTAAGACAGGGTTGTAGCCTCTCCCCGATGTTATTCAATCTGTATATTGAGCAAGCGCCGGCCGCGGTGGTCTAGCGGTTCTAGCGCTGCAGTCCGGAACCGCGGGACTGCTACGGTCGCAGGTTCGAATCCTGTCTCGGGCATGGGTGTGTGTGATGTCCTTAGGTTAGTTAGGTTTAAGTAGTTCTAAGTTCTAGGGGACTTATGACCTAAGATGTTGAGTCCCATAGTGCTCACAGCCATTATTGAGCAAGCAGTAAAGGAAACAAAAGAAAAATTTGGAGTAGGTATTAAAATCCATGGAGAAGAAATAAAAACTTTGAGGTTCGCCGATGACATTGTAATTCTGTCAGAGACAGCAAAGGACTTGGAAGAGCAGTTGAACGGAATGGATGGTGTCTTGAAGGGAGGATATAAAATGAACATCAACAAAAGCAAAACGAGGATAATGGAATGTAGTCGAATTAAGTCGGGCGATGCTGAAGGAATTAGATTAGAAAATGAGACACTTAAAGTAGTAAAGGAGTTTTGCTATTTGGGGAACAAAATAACTGATGATGGTCAAAGTAGAGAGGATATAAAATGTAGACTGGCAATGGCAAGGAAAGCGTTTCTGAAGAAGAGAAATTTGTTAATATCGAGTATAGATTTAAGTGTCAGGAAGTCATTTCTGAAAGTATTTGTATGGAGTGTAGCCATGCATGGAAGTGAACCATGGACGATAAATAATTTGGACAAGAAGAGAATAGAAGCTTTTGAAATGTGGTGCTACAGAAGAATGCTGAAGATTAGATGGGTAGATCACGTAACTAATGAGGAAGAATTGAGTAGGATTGGGGAGAAGAGAAGTTTGTGGCATAACTTGACCAGAAGAAGGGATCGTTTGGTAGGACATGTTCTGAGGCATCAAGGGATCACCAATTTAGTATTGGAGGGCAGCGTGGAGGGTAAAAATCGTAGGGGGAGACCAAGAGATGAGTACACTAAGCAAATTCAGAAGGATGTAGGTTGCAGTAGGTACTGGGAGATGAAGGAGCTTGCACAGGATAGAGTAGCATGGAGAGCTGCATCAAACCAGTCTCAGGGCTGAAGACCACAACAACAACAACAGGGTGGTTTCAAATGGAGCCACTGCATATGGAATGTTACATTTGGTGATAAAGTAAAATGCTATTCCTTTCTGCGGTTAGGCATAGGGCTACTTGGCAGAGAGCATACTTCCATCTGCTACTACGACGTTTCTTCTTCGTGATACAGTGTACACAGTGCCCTGAGTTTCCATACATTGGTCGATGCTTTGCTTCTGTTGCATGTTTGTCAATTGGAAAAACAGTTTTAATTTTTTCTAAGGGTTCTATGCTCTCACTCTGCGAATAATGCAAGACAGCACCGATTTTTACCGTTCGAAAATCAAGAGCACTGTTTTCATCTCCACTTTCACTGTTACTATAAATCATAATCAGCATGAAAAGAAATCCCTTCCAAAAGATACCCCAGAATTTACTCTTCCCACATTCTGCGAGAGTACATCGTGTGAAACTGGAAATACAATTGCGTGTCGCAACTACTCATGTTGTCGTTGGATCCTGTTACGTTGCCATTTTTTCTCAGGTGAATTTTTCATTTGTTAGAGCATGATTCTGTCTCTCAGGGATATTATCTTTTCTTATCACTTTTACTTACGGGCATAAGTAAATATGGAACGTGTTCTTGAAGGGCCGCCGTTATTCGCGTACCAACTTTAGATTTTGAACGTGATGACTAAAATATAGTTGCCGTTAACTGAATTGAATGTAATTTTGTTAATTTCTATTTATTGATTGCAAAGCAAGTCTCGAGAGAATTTCGATTGTTGCCGTGGAGCGGCCAAGATAAAACTTACTGAACTCATGGAATCTGTATAATTTAAAAAATGAACTTTGACGTAAATTAATTATCTGTTGCAATTTAAAAAGATTCTTACAACGGAATCTCTCGCATTTACAGTTACTATTAACACTTTGAAAAATAAAGTAATACTTCGGCGCGTAATGGCCGACCAGAGGCTACATCGGAAGATGAGCTTCCCGCAGCCAAATTACTGAAAAAATGCTTATTAAAAATAACTAGCCACTAATACTATTTGAGGTGACAACTATTAAAATAAATTCATTTTGTGTTAACAATAATTAGTTTATTTTAGCTGCCCTCCGTATCGCGAAACAAAATAGTGTGTGTACCATAAAGTACGTCCCTCCTCCTCGGCCGTGCAATCGCGTCTCTTTTCGATCCTCTTTTATTTTCATACACATGTTTTAAATAAAGATGGTATTTTTAAATTATCGCTGCATATCAGTTGTTTCAGGAACATTAACTGTATCTTTTATAAAAATTATGTTCATAAAATGCAAATATATAAATTACAAATAATTTTTGGTTCACCCTTAACAATGTTGTTCACTGTTTACACCCGATATAAATATCAATATTTATGTGACGTACCGTCACAGGCCGCACCGCTTTAACTAGGAACCATCACAATAATTATGAAAATAAATACATCAATTTAGTAGTTATTCATAATTCATAGAGTGTAAATTTGAAAAGGACAGTTCTCTGTACCTAGTCCATGGGCAAAACAAGCCTTGTAGAGACACTCGTGCATTACATAAAAAAGTTTGCTATGCATGTCATTTAACTGCCAACATGATTCGAAACATATGAAGTTGTTCAAGCTGAAGACGCTTCAGGACAGTATCTAGTGAAGATGTAAAGGGTGCCTACAGATGTATGCCACGACGTAAGAAAATCATAGGTGGCATCAAAGGGAACCACAGCGTCTGAAAATGCTAAGAAGAACGATGCGATGTTCCTTCGGACGTGCATGTTTACAACTCTGGCCGATACCAGGCAGTGACTTTCAATTAAAATTGTTTGCCTGCACGGGAATTACATAATATGTGTAATAGTGCAGGTTGTGTGTCAGGAACGGCGATGTAAGGAGGCTTGGGTCTGGCCGTTACACGTACGCAGACAGCCAAAGCGGTTAAGGCGTGAAATCTAGGTTCAAATCCTTCTCCGGCACAGATTTACATTGTCGTCATTCCCATATAATGTACAAGCATAAACTGCAGGAATGTTCGTAGACCCACTCTAAGTGAAATATTACCTTAGCTAGAGAAGACGTAGATGTACTTTTCTATCTTTGAAAAATCATAATTTCAGAACACCTTAAGCGATCATAGCTAAACAAAGTATCCTCCAATTAAGCTTGAACAGATCTATCGAAAGCCAGTACCAGATTTTTTTTTAGATGCAGAGCAATTTGGAAAATAAGACAGAATGTTAATTCTGACGATCAAAAAAGCTTTTCAGTATAATATGATTTGAAAAACTGTAAGTATGTGAGAGTGTGAGGTAATAAATAAGAATTAGTATTTTTAGATGTGTAATTCCCGTTAGGTTTAATTTGTTTGTCGTGAATAATGTGAATTTGGCCATTTCGTCTTAATGAGATACAAGTAACTAAGTAACTCAAAAACTGAGTACCCGAGCAAAAACACAAATTTTACAGCGTGAAAGCTGTTTAAATTCTGGTTCGGTTTAATGTACAATACTTGTGCCAGCGGTATAAATTTAATATAGCTCGAAAGTCTGGACGTAACAGACGAGAGACATCGTGCAAGATTTACCTACGAAAGAAGTCCAATTTGCATTTTCAACACTTTAAAGATATCAGCCCGTAATCGCGAGTTTTGTAAAATATTAACTGTGTTTGTTCAACGGTAACATACATAGTAGATCCATTTTTGTGAGTTTTGTAACGACAGATCTAAGATTGTTTGTGACCAGTGGCAATTTTTTCCTACGTCAGTTGACTGCATGAGCTCATTAAAACTATTGTTGTTTAAGAAGGAACTGAGTAAGGGAATATTATAGTGGTGAGAGACATCCAAGACATACGCAGAGCTCTACAGAAATTCTGTATCCCTTTAAAACACGTTAATTACTAAATGCATAGAAATCTTCATAAAAGTAATTACATTCACTTAGTGATCCGTCGGTTCTTCCTAGAGAATTTCATCATTATGAATGAAAACACACACAGTACTGGTGTAATATTCTACAATACACAGGGTGTCCCACTCAAACCTCCCTGATTTGAAAGACGCAGGAGAAAAGAAAAAAAATCACAGTAGATACGACAATGAAAAATGCACCAAAATGTAGAGCATCTCAGAGAATTTATGTATTTATCACCAATACACCTCTACATGTGAATCATTTGTAGCACGAAGAATATCGAGTCTATATTCAATTTATTGCGAAGTTCTTTGTAACATTTCCTCTGTCATTGTTGCAATGGCATTAGTGATACGATGTCGAAACGTAGGAATATCGTCCACTTCGGTCGCATACATGCGGTCCTTCACAAATCCTCACGTGAAGAAACCAAGAGGCGTAATGTCAGGTGAACATGGTGGCCAGGAAATGGGTCCTCCGAGTCCGATCCAACGATTGGGAAATTTCCTATCCAGGAACTTGTGAACAGCTGTTGACCAATGCGGTGGAGCTCCATCTTGTTGAAAAATGACGTTGGGTTGCAAGTTTTGTATCTGAGGATACACAAACTGCTCCAACATGTGCAGATACATGGACCCAGTCACTGTTTGTTCCGCAAAGAAGAACGGTCCAACAATCCTGTCATGCATTAACCAGCACCAGATGTTTAATTTAGGGCTATCACGAACATGTTCAATGACAACATGCGGATTTTGCGAACCCCCTATCCGAACATTATGCCTATTAACCCTTCCTGACAGATGGAAGGTTGACTCATCTGAGAATAAACATCTTTCCAGGACGCTGGCATCCATATCAATACGCTGCAGCATATCCACAGCAAAATTGTTGTCGGCATGGTTTGTTGTTCAGCGTCAGATGTCGAAGAATTTGCACTTTTTAAGCACACGAAGATGGTGGTGAACTACACGATGCAATGTTGATCGAGGTACATCAAGTTGCGTAGATGCTTGCCGAACTGACTTTCGTGGGCTTCTGAGAAACGTTTGTCTGATGTCCTCCACTGTGTCTTCTGAAACTCCGTAACGTGAACTACCAGAATATTTCAGAACACCACCTGTTGCCAGAAACTTCCTATACCATTCCTTAATAGTTTACACATCAGGTGGATCACAATCACACACACGACGATAATTTCTTTGCACAGTAATAGGCGATTTTGTTTCTGCAAACCACACTGCTTGCGCACGCTGCTGTTGAGTCGCCATTTTATATTCATCCGACCACGCTGCACTCTGGTGACGATACTTGGCACTTCTGATGCGGGAATATGAACTCTTTGAGATACTCTACAATGTGGGGCGTTTTTCATTGTCGTATATACTGTGGATTTTCTCTCCTGGGTCCTTAGATTGAGGGAGGTTTGAGTGGGACACCCTGTATATATTTTAGAATATTACACTAGTGTCGTGCGTGTTTTCATTCCTAATGAAAGTAATTCTTTGTTTCCTAGCGCCTACCAGGTCTGGCGCCGGTAGGCTTCTTTTTGTTACTCCGCCTTAAATTAGTTCTGAAAGGATACCCAACGACATGTGATCACGGTGCTTCGAGCTATGCCACAGTAAGTGCTCACTTACAGTTTCCAGCAGCTTTGCGACGTCACAAGGGTGTCGTAGCCAATAGTGAATAACTTAAAGGCCAGTAAAGCTATTTTGTTTATAACACTCGCATTCTTTATTTTCTAAGACCATTCATACGTTTTTCCACACGCTCCTTGTACGTAAACTGTCTGACGCATAGCAGCCTATGACTGTTTACTGATGACAGAGTAATGTACGGAAAAGTGGCGACACCTTCTATAGCAGAACACAGGATCGCTTGGAAAGGACTTCTGTATAGGGTGATAACATCTTACCCCAGATGTGGAAACATGAATACTAATGCAGATGATTAGAAAAACAATCCTTTAAGGTTCCGATATAGAATGATTGGTGTGCTACTGAATGCAGCCACGGCAACTAAATATCCAAGCGTTGTGTGGCAAAGCGACATGAAATGGAATGAAGTCGTAACGCTTGTTGTACGGAAACTGACTGGTTGACTTTGGTTTGTTGGGTGGACTTTAATGAGCTGTGGCTTAACTTTAAAGAATGTCGTGTGCCGTAGACTTGTTCGAACCATTCTTGAGTATTGCTTGAGTGTTGTGGATGCATATCAGGTGTATCAAAGAAGCAATTTACGGGCGTGCTTCTAGATTTGATAAAGGAAATTTCCATCAGCATGCGAGTTTTACCGAAATTCTCCGTTAACACAGATGGAAATCCTTGGAGGGTAGAAGACGTTCTTCGCGATACGAAGTTTAGAGACCTGGCATATGTGACAAGTTGCTGAACGATTCTACTGCCACCAACATACATCTCGCCAAAGTACCGTCAACGCAAGATAAGAGAAATCAGAGCTTGTGCGGTATGATACGGGCAGTGGTCTTCCTTCGTTATATCTGCGAGTGGAACAGCAAAAGGAATGAAGAGGTGCAAGGCCTCCTCCGCCATGCACTGTATAGTGGCTTGCCGTATGTGTATATAAATGTGAGAGGAGTCGGACATTGCAAAATGTTCCAAATAACAATAGAGGTCGGAAATGCACCTTTGTGGAATTACAAGAACAAAATGTCAATCAGGAACGATGTCGCGGAAGAGTGTGGAATTAAAGAACAAATCTAGCAGCACTGCGCTTCTCTTGCAACGTCTGATATGGATTCCAGTGAAGAAACGTTTCGCTGTTTTCTGGGTCCTCTTTATTTCTTCAATTAAGACAACGTGGCATGGGTTGCAGACCGACGAACAGTACTGAAGAATCGGCCGAACAAATGTTATGTCAGCAACTTCTTTCGTGAATGAACAATATTTCCTTAAGATTCTTCCAACCAATCTTACCGTGTCATCTATTTTTCCTACACCTACATCTACATCTACATCCATACTCCGCAAGCCACCTGACGGTGTGTGGCGGAGGGTACCTTGAATACCTCTATCGGTTCTCCCTTCTATTCCAGTCTCGTATTGTTCGTGGAAAGAAGGATAGTCGGTATGCTTCTGTGAGGGCTCTAATCTCTCTGATTTTATCCTCATGGTCTCTTCGCGAGATATACGTAGGAGGGAGCAATATACTGCTTGACTCTTCGGTGAAGGTATGTTCTCGAAACTTCAACTAAAGCCCGTACCGAGCTACTGAGCGTCTCTCCTGCAGATTCTTCCACTGGAGTTTATCTATCATTTCCGTAATGCTTTCGCGATTACTAAATGATCCTGTAACGAAGCGCGCTGCTCTCCGTTGGATCTTCTCTATCTCTTCTATCAACCCTATCTGGTACGGATCCCACACTGCTGAGCACTATTCAAGCAGTGGGCGAACAAGCGTACTGTAACCTATTTCCTTTGTTTTCGGATTGCATTTCCTTAGGATTCTTCCAATGAATCTCAGTCTGGCATCTGCTTTAGCAACGATCAACTTTAATTGATCATTCCATTTTAAATCACTCCTAATGCATACTCCCAGATAATTTATGGAATTAACAGCTTCCAGTTGCTGACCTGCTATATTGTAGCTAAATAATAAGGGAGCTATCTTTCTTTGTATTCGCAGCACATTACACTTGTCTACATTTAGATTGAATTGCCATTCCCTGCACCATGCGCCAATTCACTTTACGTGGTTGTTCTACTTACGGTCGGTTTGAATGGCTGATTCGTGGTATTCCAAGGTAGTCACTGTTCCCACCGATTTGTTGCCAGTAGTGTAATCGTACGATAATCAGTTTCATTGCAATCCATGGCAACTCAACTTAGAAGCAGACATCCTCGGTTTAGCGAAACAGACTTAAATCACGTAATGGAGCCAAGGCCTACGGTACAGATGGTATACCAATTACATTCCTTTCAGAGTATGTTGACACAATAGGTCCATTCGTAGCAAACATATTAAGCCGCTCGCTCGAAGAAAGATACGTGCCTAAAGACTGGAAAGCTACACAGGTCACATCAATGGTCAAGAGAGGATATAGGAGATTAATCTGTTGAATTACAGACCCATATCGCTAACGTCGATTTGCAGTAAGATTCTGGAACATATACTGAGTGCGATCATGGTGATTTATCTGGGAGGAAACGATTTACTGGCAAACAGGCAGCACAGCTTCAGAAAATGTCGTTCTTGTGAAACGCAAGTAACTCCTTATTCAGCGAAAATAACGACTGCTATCGACAGGGGATGTGAACAAATAACTTACCTATGAAGTACGGCCTCAGTTGTGCGACTGGATTCGTGGTTTCGTGTCAGTAACTTCACAGTGTGTAGTAACTGACGAAAAATTATCGTGTGAAACTGGCGTTCCCAATGGAATTGTTATAGGCTCCTAGCTGTTACTAATCTTTATAAACGGTTTAGGAGACAAGCTGAGCATCCCTCTAAGATTGTTTCCAGATGATGTTGTCGTTTGCCTTGTCGTAAACTTATCAAGTGACCGAAACCAATTGTAACACGATGCAGACAAGAGATCTGTGCAATGCGAAAAGTGGCAGTTGACTCTTAAAAATGAAAAATGTGCAGCCATCCACACGAGTGCTAAAAGGAATCCACTAAATTTCGGTGCTCTATAAATCACACAGATGGGAAGACTGTGAATCGAACTAAACATTTAGGGATTACAATTACGAGTAACTTGAATAGGAAGAATCAAGTTTGCCGGCCGGAGTGGCCGAGCGGTTCTAGGCACTACAGTCTGGAGCCGCCCGACCGCTACGGTCGCAGGTTCGAATCCTGCCTCGGGCATGGATGGGTGTGATGTCCTTAGGTCAGTTAGGTTTAAGTAGTTCTAAGTTCTAGGGGACTGATGACCTCAGAAATTAAGTCCCATAGTGCTCAGAGCCATCTGAACCAAGTAAATAATGTTGTCCCGGAAGCGAACCAGACACTCCGACTTATTGGTAGATATGTTAGAAGATGGAACAGGTCTACTGAAGAGGCTGCACGCGGCTACGCTTTTCCAGCCTTTTCTGGAGTAGTGAGTGCTGTGTCCCATTAGCATCACATAGGACTGACGGAGGACATCGAAGAAGTTCACAGAGGGAAAGCTCGTTTTGTATTATCACGAAACAGAGGACAGTGTCACGGATATGATATGCGAGGTGGGGTGGCGATCATTAAAAAAAGGCGTTTCTCGTTGCCGCAGGATATTTTCACGAAATTTCAGTCACCAACATTCACCTCCGAATGCGAAAATGTTTTGTTGTCGTCCAGCTACGCAGGTCGAAATTTTGGCTATGAAAGTATGAGACAAATAAGAGCTCGCACGGAAAGACTTAAGGGGCTCCGGAACGCCCTACTTGCAATGTTAAAATAACGCTTATAAATTACACCTTTCCTCACAAAGTATTTGAGGTAGGAAGTTGAACTTTTTACAGATTATTTACTGGAATATGGGCTACATCTTAACACAAGGATTTTACAAAATTTTAGTTCAGTTATTAAAAATGATTTTTTTTTCAATTGTAATGAAAATTCACAACATTTTTTTGCAATTTTTTATTTATATATTCAAAAATATACTGTTTTTTAGAAAAAGGCTGTGTTAAATTATGCAGAAGGTACTGTGTAACATTTACTGAAAGTTTGAAACAAATATGCTTGGAAGATCCTTAGAAAACATGTAATTAGTATGAGAAAATAAAAGTTTTGGGAATCGAGCGACAAAGATTGGATTAGTGTATTCCAGGTCCATAGGATGGATTATCTTCATCCTCTGCAAACTCCTCCTCCAGTTTCCTCTTGTTCCTCCTCCTGTTTACTCTTTCTTGTATTTCTAGACTCTTTACAGCCCTGTCTGCAGCCCGAAGGCGTTCCTTGTCTAAAGCAAGCATCGCTCGTACCATGTTAGAACCTATCTTCGTTCCCATATTTCTAAATACCTTGCACCTTACAATGTTGCCATCATTGAAAGTCGCAACAGCATCATACACACCAAAGTGGAGTGTTTCTATTCCAACAAATACAGTCTTGGGGATTCTCGACCATATAACACTATTTACACTTTCATTGGGGTTTTGAGTTTTTCCGTGAATACACTTTTTCAACAGTTCAGGTGCTGCTAAGTCTCTGAAAATAGGTTTTATCACCTCCATTATTGCATGAGGCAGACTATGCTTATGAGTGTACACTTCACCAGTTAGCAATCCTTTGTTATATTTACACCAACTGTCTTCTTCTTAGGGACACAAGCTATGTTGGGGATTTTCATCGGTTGAAGAAGTATGAAAAAAAAAGAGCCCAAACAGCCTTCTTCATTTCGTCGACACTTTGTGTATTTTGCCTAATAGCCATTCCATAATAGTTCTATATTTTGTCAATTACACTTCAGTTAACCTTCCCTTCCCATCCAACCCTTTACCGTCACTGAGTTTTTGTTTTTTGTACGAAGCTTTCAGTCGCCGAAGTCTTGTTCCCATTCGCTTCTGTACGTGTCCATTACACTCAAATTTCTGCACTACAACATCATCACCATAGGGCTTCAGTCCTTGAACATGTTTGAAACTTTTAGAATCACCGTCACCAATGTAATTAACATATCGCACAGCGCCACAGTGGGTCACGCCCATGTAGAACACATTTCAAAAAAAATTTAAAAATAGTTGTAGTCTTCGGAATTGAATAAATTATGAATCTATTAAAAGGTAATAGTCTGCAGATTCAGAAAACGCAAAAAAGTAAAAATTGAACTTTTCATGATTTTGAGCCTTTCCGGAGCCCCTTAAGTGTTCGTTCTTCCTGCACGCTCCTCGAGATTGGGACGGCAGAGAATTGCCTGTAGGTGGTTCGGTGAATGCCGGCCGTAATGGCCGAGCGGTTCTAGGCGCTTCAATCTGGAACCACGCGACCGCTACGGTCGCAGGTTCGAATCCTGCCTTGGGCATGGATGTGTGTGATGTCCTTAGGTTAGGTAGGTTTAAGTAGTTCTAAGTGCTAGGGGACTGATGACCTGAGAAGTTAAGTCCTATAGTAGTCAGAGCCATTTTTTGGTTCGGTGAACACTCGATCGGGCACTTAATTGTGAATCGCAGAGTAGTCGTGTGGATGTAGGTGTAGACTACTACACATTTATGTATATTCAGGATCAATTGCCAGTCTAATGACCAATCACCAATCCTTTGCAGTTCTTTCTGCACTTTAGTCCTCTTCTTCTGTTGCAACTTCCTTGTAGGCAACCGCAACATTTCCAAACTGCAAAATTAAGCTTCAGATGTTGTACACGAGGTCGTTTGTATACTGTGTAAACAGTGACGGTCCTTCCACGCTTCATTGGAATAATCCTGAAATTACCTTCTACATCTACATCTACATCTATACTCCGCAAGCCACCCAACGGTGTGTGGCGGAGGGCACTTTACGTGCCACTGTCATTACCTCCCTTTCCTGTTCCAGTCGCGTATGGTTCGCGGGAAGAACGACTGTCTGAAAGCCTCCGTGCGCGCTCTAATCTCTCTAATTTTACATTCGTGATCTCCTCGGGAGGTATAAGTAGGGGGAAGCAATATATTCGATACCTCATCCAGAAACGCACCCTCTCGAAACATGGCGAGCAAGCTACACCGCGATGCAGAGCGCCTCTCTTGCAGAGTCTGCCACTTGAGTTTGCTAAACATCTCCGTAACGCTATCACGGTTACCAAATAACCATGTGACGAAACGCGCCGCTCTTCTTTGGATCTTCTCTATCTCCTCCGTCAACCCGATCTGGTACGGATCCCACACTGATGAGCAATACTCAAGTATAGGTCGAACGAGTGTTTTGTAAGCCATCTCCTTTGTTGATGGACTACATTTTCTAAGGACTCTCCCAATGAATCTCAACCTGGTACCCGCCTTGCCAACAATTAATTTTATATGATCATTCCACTTCATCTACATCTACATCTACATCCATACTCCGCAAGCCACCTGACGGTGTGTGGCGGAGGGTGCGGTTCCGCACGCATACTCCCAGATATTTTACAGAAGTAACTGCTACCAGTGTTTGTTCCGCTATCATATAATCATACAATAAAGGATCCGTCTTTCTATGTATTCGCAATACATTACATTTGTCTATGTTAAGGGTCAGTTACCACTCCCTGCACCAAGTGCCTATCCGCTGCAGATCTTCCTGCACATGTGTCGCTTTAATTCCGTCAAGAACAATGTGCTGTGTTTTCAGTCCAGTCACATAACTGATCCGAGAACTTATAAACTCATTTTTTTTTCACTAAACGACAGTACGTAACTGTATCAGATGCCTTCCTGATGTGAAGGTACACGCCATGAACATGGGCGTCAATGTTTTCGGCGCTATGGATCTCAGAGACGATCAGAGCGAGCTCATTTACGGAAGAGCTTCGTTACGAAATCGATTTTTGCAGAAGAGATTTCCGTTCTCCAAAGAGGTCTCCTGCCATTGTTATGTCGCTGTATATAACAGTTTCATCCGAAAACAAAGGCACAGCAGTTCGGAAGAGCAGCATTCCTTTTCTTGTAAAAATTAATAACCGAATAAAAATAAAATTAATTGTAATAAATACGTAAAAGAGGTCACATGGTGTCTGGAAAGAGGTGGAAATACAATTTTAGATGAAAATTTAATCCATAAATCTGAATTTACCAAATTTACATGTTACTGATCAGCTGGATGAAATTTCTCTTACGCCTAATCTTTAGCTGCTATAGTTTCGAATCATCTCAGCTGTTCGCTCTTGTTTGCTGTATCTCCTACCACGCCGAATATATATTTACATTTTTCCCTTGGAACTGACACTGTAGCACAGTACGTCGTTGATCCGTTTAAGACAACGTTCTCGTACGTCTGCGTTGACTCAAGATCTGGCTGCGACAGCTTCTGACTCGTTGAGCTCTGAGCCTGCGGCGATCTATGAACTGAGGGATTCGGCCACAAAGAATGTCGCAGGTGTTCGCAGCCGCGGAGAACATCGTCGCCTGCCGCACGACGGAACAGGCGGGACCCCGCATAAAAGGGGGAATTCCCTGCCCCCAGTCTTCCGCACCTGATTAGCATAATAAAGGCTGCGCGGGAGCGGGCAGGCGTCTACCCCCGTCATGAGGTTTCCCGCTCTGTCGACCTTCCCCGGTCGATACCATATCTCGACACCCGGAGGCGCGCACCGGGGACGAATAAAAGGAACTATCGCTGCGGAAACGTGTCGAAGGGCGCAACAGTACGAAGGCGGACGTAAAACACGATGTTGCGAACACAGCCTTTTGTCTTATTGGCGGGCGCCATAAAAAGCGTCTTGCATAATTTCACAGTACTGCCAGAGAACGGAGTTAAATCTTAAAATCGTACCTGTTTTATAGCTGTACGCTGGTTTCCTCTGCTACACTGTCCGGACACAAAAGATTCTGGAGCCAGTGTCTCTTGTGGCGTTCGAACTCCTTTCGTAGTAATAAGACCAATACACCCTTTTCATGAAGGTAATTCGCCTCTGATTGAAGTTTTAATTTCAGAACTTCTATACCGACTGCAGTTTCCATGTAACGATGGTTGTTGTAACTAATTACGGCAGCCTAAATACTACATGCAACTGGCAAAATGACACCATTTAGCAGAAACGCTTCCAAATGCAAACAGGAAAAAATAAAATTCAGTACACAAGGAAATGAAAGAAATGAGTAACAAGTGAATTAAAGGATAGTGAAGAAACATACCAGAAACTATTTATTTTCAGATTTCATGCAAAACTTTGCTCAGGAAAGGTACCAGCATTTGCGGTTAATCCATGAACACTAATAACGTTTTTCCCAATGAGAAATGTGATGGAATCATTCTTCATTTTCATTAACGCGCTACGGTTGTCCGGTAGGAAGTACAGTTAATATAGCAATAAATATACTTCAAGTGACATGGTCCATCTCATAAGGTGATACGATCACACTAATTGTTGTATAATATCTCCATGATTCTCAGTTCAGTCTCTGCCTAAAAGTTCTTGCAGACACTTGTGAAAGATAGTAATGTCATTCTGTTAAAACCACTCAACAAAGAGAATAAGTGTTCATCAGACATCATCTCCCTAATCAACGGTCCTAAAAATATTCCTTTCTTTATATTTGCCTCACGTATCCCGGGAAACTTTACTCGTACGTACGCTGTCCAAAGTTTCTAGCGAAACCAAATTTCGTGTGTAGCGGAGACAGATACACAGCAAACTTACACTTTTAAACACGGCTATGAGCCAGCAGCCGTATAAGAATATCATGTGTATAATACAGCCAACCGGTTGCAATAAGTTTTAATTTGACCTCGTTTCGACACCGACTATGGGTGTCTTCATCAGAAAAAGAAACAGAAACAGTTTCATATACTGACATATTTTATGTGGCGAAAGCATTTTGCTAGTAAATCTGTCACTACATGTAACAGTTTTTGGTTTTTCCTCGGGAAGACACCCACAGCCGGTGTCGAAACCAGGTCAAGTTAAATCTTATTTCAACCGGTTGGCTGTATTGTACAGATCACTCGACTACTATTGATTGCTTACGTCAAAATAGTTGACAGTCCTTTGCCGCCTGCACAATATAGATCCCCAATATCTGCTGGTAGAGAGGTAAGTCACCACGTTCTTACGTAGCGGGGGTGAACGTACGCTTGCTACACAGTATAGTTACGGAATGAGGGAAGAATATAAAGTAGGGAAGACGTGCAAATAGATCATGAGATCTGTAGACTACAGTTCGTATGGATTATGCATCGTGGGGTCATATGAGCTTTTTAAGTTCCTGTCACTCATCTTCTCTTTTCGGATGCGAGGGAGGTTTGCTCTTCTGCCTAGCAAAGCATTTAGCAGTAAGCTGTAACCAGTCACATGTCTGGCGCTGATGATTGCACAGTTAAGCGACCCACAAACCAAACATTATCATCATCAGTCATACGTTCACCGTAATCGGACCTTTTCGGCATTTATTTGTCTATATTAATGGTCCATCAAGTACTTATCTATATGGAATGGCTTTATAGATTACATTTTGAAACAAGTCGCACGAAAAGACAACGCGTACGTCTTTCTTGCCATTTCATGTAATATCTTTTATTTACTAGTGACGTCGTTACGTGATGGCGGACAATCATTATGGTAGCCTGTGGTCTTGTGGACTGGTTTCTTCTATAAGTCTACTATTATTAATGTATCAATAAAAATTACCCTAAAACTAATAATAATAACAATAATAATAAGCAATAGCTAATAATTTTATAAAGTGAGAAAGAGGAAACAGAAAGAAGAAGAGAAGTGAGAAGGACGGAAAGATATTGAAAGTTTTTGACTTTTTACAATTTGTGATTAATCAGATCTAATGATAATGATTAAGTAATCGAAACTCAGTAAGCATTTGTGAAACTTAGCAACTAAAACTGTAAAAGTAAATTGGTACTAAAGAGTTTTTTATTTACTGTTTATAAGTAATTTTAGAGGCCAAGTTACCCTTCATCCAGTTAACTTTTTGAACTACTTGTGTAAATAGGCTGTTTAGGTTTTCTCATTGGTAACGCCAATTCATGGGCCCCAGCCCTACATTGATACCGGTGAAAGTCGTTTTCCAATAGCTGTTATTGTTCCAGAGATATTTTGGGTGGACAAGATAGCTGGGACACCATAAGCAGTTGTTTACTTGTGACATGCAAACAGTCTGAAGATGCGAGAAGAAGTTGTAAGTAGGCTGTTTAGGTGTTTATATTGGTAACGTTGGTAACGCCACGTAGCGCTCTGTATGAAAATCACTGGCTGTGCTGTGTGCAGTCTGTGGCTGTTTTGCATTGTTGTTCGCTATTGTAGTGTTGGGCAGCTGGATGTTAACAGCACGTAGCGTTGCGCAGTTGGAGGTGAGTCGCCAGCAGTGGTGGATGTGGGGAGAGAAATGGCAGTGTTTTGACAGCCGATGATCTGGTCGTGTGTCCATCAGAAACAGTACATTTGTAAGAATGGATATCATGAACTGCTATATATATTATGACTTTTGAACACTATTAAGGTAAATACATTGTTTGTTCTCTATCAAAATCTTTCATTTGGTAACTATGCCTATCAGTAGTTAGTGCCTTTAGTAGTTTGAATCTTTTATTTAGCTGGCAGTAGTGGCGCTCGCTGTATTGCAGTAGCTTGAGTAACGAAGATTTTTGTGAGGTAAGTGATTTGTGGAAGGTATAGGTTAATGTTAGTCAGGGCCATTCTTTTGTAGGGATTATTGAAAGTCAGATTGCGTTACGCTAAAAATATTGTGTGTCAGTTAAAGCACAGTCATTTATAATTTTTCTAAGGGGACGTTCCACTTGTATGATTTCGATGGTTCCAAGAGTTCGTCGATTTTCTTCTGGAATATTTCCCATTTCACCCACCGTAAGACTCGACTCAGGATCCGAACAGAATTCAGCTTTGGAGACGAATATCTGCAGAACATTCACCTGGCGTTGAACGAGAAAGTGGAGCAAGCAAACCGTAGTGTGCAGATGGCGTTGTCAAGGAGGAAATTTCACTGTGCACTCCGGTACAGGTGTGGTCGAACCCGCCTATGCGTTGCAGCAACCGTTTCAAAAAACACCCTGTTGAAATTTTGACCCTCGGAAGAAATTTATGATGGATTGAACGCTTGCTGTCACAAAAAAGACAATCATCATCATCATGGTCTTAACCCTAGCATTACCAACGGGGGGGCCTCGTAGGCCCACTGACTCAGTTTTTCTATGTTGTATCCACACCCTTTGATATATGAACTTGAAAGCAAAGGTAATTGTTCGTTATTGAATGTACTATTGAGTCATTACAGAATTTCGGAATAAAAATGTAATTAAAATTCATTTACTTGATTTAATTCTCTGTTTGCCTTAGAAGCCCACCCGTTGGTAATAGCAAGGAAAGATTTACGAGGTTGAGTCTCTCGTTTCAAATTCTTACCATGAAACGAATTTTGGCATTGTTGCCTTCAGACATATTATTATGAAGCGGACCATTGTTATTTTCAGTGTTTCTGCTGCTGTTGAACCAGCAACATGAGTAGACATCGTTTACGTGATAGTTCCATTGAAAGAGTGCTAGAAGAAGTTTTGAACGAATCAGATTTAGAGGAAAGTGAAGTGGATGATGATGTGGAAGAAATTAGAACTGATTCATCGTCTGAGAATGAAGATGAGGTTGAAGCCAATCCACCAGATGATAATGATACGGAATGTGATAAATTCATTGCAAAAAGTGGACGAGAGTATATTACGAAGCCATCTCGACAATATCGGCGTTCTGTACAAAATATAGTGCGAGAAAGAATGGGGCTAGGACAACAAGGAAGAATTGCGTCTCCGAAAGAGGCTATAGAGCTCTTTTTTACACCTCAAATTATGAATCTAATAAAACTACACTCAAATGAAGAGGCTTCTCGACTAGGTATTCAGCACACAGATGAAGATGAGTTATTTTGTTATATAGGACTCTTGCTAATCATGGGTTCAAATCATGACAATAAGATACCTGTCCAAGATTTATGGTCTTTGCTTCAGGGCCGACAAGTGTACTATGGATCAATGAGTCGGACCCGATTTTTCGAATTGACTAAAATATTGAGGTTTGATGATAAGAACACAAGAGAAATTCGTCGCCAGACTGACAAGTTTGCTCCAATGAGGGAAATTTTTGAAAGCTTCAATTATTCACTTCCATTGTATTTCATTCCTGGTCTACATACAACAGTGGATGAGATGTTGTCTTTGTTCCGTGGTCGCTGTCCATTCAAGGTGTTTCTAAAAGAAAAACCTGGAAAATACGGCATTCTAATTCGAATGCTGTCTGATTCTGAGACTAGATATGTGATCAGCATGGACATCTATACAGGCAAGTCAGGAAATACACAGCATTCAAATGAACCGATGGAAATTGTAAAGAGACTAATAAAACCTATTGAAAAATCAGGCCGTAATGTTACCACAGATCGGTACTATACTTCAGTGGAGCTTGCTGAGACTCTATGGAATGATTCTCACCTCACACTTGTTGGCACCCTACAGTCTAACAGACGACACATACCTGAAGAGCTGAAGACTACAACTGGCCGCAGTTTACACTCTTCCATCTTTGCTTATACTGACCCTCAGACACAGAGGCCACCAGTTACTCTTGCATCAACGCTAGTCCGCGAGAAGCAAAAACGACTGCTGTTGATGCTTTCAACTTACCACTCAGAAGGGGTGTTGAATGAAGACTCAAAAAAGACTAACATAAATCTTTTTTATAATTCTACAAAGGGAGGCGTGGACACCATAGACCAGATGGCAAGACACTACAGCACAAAGAGAGGAACAAGAAGATGGCCTTTGTCCCTCTTCTACACACTCATTGACATAGCAGCAATAAATGCATATTCACTCTTCCTCCTCAACTTTCCGAATTGGAAAAAGAATTTGCTAAACCGCAGAAGAGTTTTTATCACTAACTTAGGTCTCGAACTAATAAGATCTCAAGTAGATAAACGGGCACAAAATTTGTATGGACTTCAGAAGCCAGTAATAATGGCAATGGAAAGCATCACACAACGGAAGCTCAGCTGCTCTGTAGAACCATCATCCTCAACAGCAGAACCAGGAACACGTGGACGGTGCCACCTATGCTGCCAAGAAGCTGCATCTAAAAAGATCAAGTACAACAAGCTGGGAAAGTCAACTGTTACCTGCTCTCAGTGCCACAAACACGTCTGTGGGAAACACTGCAGGAAGACAGTGTTGTGTGAAAAATGCGTTGCAGAATGAGACAGTAAATTTTGTTTGCTTCATGTAGTGTATCGAATTAAAAAAGTCGTTTTTATAAGAAAACACTATTTTGAAACATTATTCCAAAAAATATATAAACTGAATCTCGTGATTTGTTCATTTTATTCCTATTATAATAACATCTTTTATTATCCAGTATACAAAAACAATGTCTAAGCATTTTGAATTGTTATTAGAGGTATCAGAAGTAAATAAACTTGATTTATGATAAAATAAATTGTGGTATTCTTTATGGGCCTTTGAGCCCCCCCCCCGTTGGTATTACATGTAACAAAAAATACATTGGTAAAGCTAGGGTTAATCTTAAATTTTGTCAGCCAAGTTTTTGAGGAGATGGGAAGACGATGAACACCATACTACTGAATGTTTCGTGGTCTCCGGATTGTATTGGTAGCACCAGGTCCGATCTCCTGAAATGACGATTTCCGAAAACTGCGGATTCCCGTCAGACATGTCGATGAACTCTCAAGATTTTTCCATCGAAATTTCCTTCTGCTCGTCTGTCAGCGTCTGCGCTAATTCGGACACAAAACTTCCGCTTTTTCAGATATTCTTGAACAACAGTGCATCCACTGCCTTTGTTTACCTTCAGCTCTTCTGCTGCCATTCTCAAAGAGAACCGCCGAGCACTCGCAAGCACTTAGTCGCGGTCGTTCAATGTTGTCTGTAATTTTGTTTGTTGTCGGTCGACCGGAACGCAGTTCGTCATCGACACTTTCCGACACATTCCGATCAAGATCTAAAGCGTTTACACAACTCAAACACAGTCTTTTGATCCATTGTTTCGACACCGTACACCTGCACTAACATTGCATGGGTCTCCGTTGCCCTTAGTCTTATTCGAAGCGTAGCTTCAAGTGCCAGCCCGTCGCTCCATTTCACAATGACACGATTTCTCACACTGACTCCTTTTGCTTGGTCGAAGTGTACACAAGAGCTTAACTTCGGTGATTTCCCCATTAGGGAGCACTTTCAGACAAGTACCTCTGTACGTATTCGCGCGTTTTCTAACCAGCGTCGCTTTTAGCAGGTGGCACAATTCATCTAACTTTGTAAGTAGGCTGTATAGGTTTTTGTATTGGTAACGCCACGTAGCGCTCTGTATGAAAATCACTGGCTGTACTGTGTGCATTCTGTGCCTGGTTAGCATTGTTGGAATATTCGCTATTGTAGTGTTGGGCAGTTGGATGTGAACAGCGCGTAGCGTTGCGCAGTTGGAGGTGAGCCGCCAGCAGTGGTGGATGTTGGGAGTGAGATGGAGGAGTTTTGAGAGCGGATGATCTGGACGTGTGTCCATCAGAGAGAGTATATTTGTAAGACTGGATGTCATGAACTGATATATATATATTATGAATTTTGAACACAATTAAGGTAAATACATTGTTTGTTCTCTATCAAGATCTTTCATTTGCTAACTATGCCTATCAGCAGTTAGTGCCTTCAGTAGTTATAAACTTTTATTTAGCTGGCAGTATTGGCTCTCGCTGTATTGCAGTAGTTCGAGTAACCAAGATTTTTGTGAGGTAAGTGATTCACGAAAGGTGTAGGTTATTGTTAGACAGGGCCATTCTTTTGTGGGGATATTTGAAAGTCAGACTGCGTTGCGCTAAAAATATTGTGTGTCAGTTTAATTATGATCAGAATAAGTAAAGAGAGAAATGTCCGAGTACGTTCAGTTTTGCTCAGCTGTTTGCAAATCAAATAAAATGGTTCAAATGGCTCTGAGCACTATGGGACTTAGCATCTTAGGTCATCAGTCCCCTAGAACTTAGAACTACTTAAACCTAACTAACCTAAGGACATCACACACATCCATGCCCGAGGCAGGATTCGAACCTGCGACCGTAGCAGTCGCGCGGTTTCAGACTGAGCGCCTAGAACCGCTAGACCAACGCGGCCGGCCGCAGTACTCTTACCTCAGTGCGAGCCTAGATTTCTCGTACCCTATCTTGGTCGTCCTTATGCACAGTTTATGTGGGTGACAGTAGAATCGTTTGGCAGTCAGCTTCGAATGCCGCCTCTCTAAGTTTTCTCCACGTGTTTCCCATTTGAGTTCCTGAAGCATCTCCGTAACAGTTACGTGTTGTTCAAACCTACCAGTAACAAATCTAACATCCCGCCTCTGGATTGTTTCGATGTCTTCCGTCAATTCGACCTGGTACGAATCCCAAACGCTGGAGCAGTACTCAAGAATAGGCCTACTTTACAGGTGAACTAGTCCTTCATAAAATTCTCCCAATAAACCTAAGTCGACCATTCTCCTTCCATACAACAGTTCTCATGTGCTCGTTCCATCTCATACCGTTTTGCACCGTTATGCCCACATATTTAAACGACTTTGTAACCTCCCCCTCACTTATCGACCTTAATGACAGTGTAAAATTAAACCGCATGTACCTAATGGGAATTTGGGAAAAGCAATCGTCACCGAAGTTAATCTCTCGGTAAAGAGGGAGGAAAGGGTTACATCTAAATGAAAGAAAAAATGCAAATGTAACTGATGGAAATTATTTTTGAAAAGGGGTAAAGTTAATAAAGAAAGTAAATGTGCGGCCGTTACGTTAACAATTAACTAGCGGTAATTAGATATTTGAGATTTGGGGAAAATTTCGGTCGCCAGTCCTATGGACAATTACTATAGTATCTGAAAAAGAAAGGTTATTGCACATATAATTAGCACTAGAAGCGTGGCAACTGAAGGTTGACACGTGTAGTGTGACAACTGAAAGTTTGTCAGAAGTAATAAATTTCGCTACACTCTGACTTAATTTAGCAAAAGAATTAATAAAACAGAAAAACTGAAAGTTAATTTAGTGACTGAAATTAATAGTGAGCTTTCTTTCTGAAGCACTACGAAATTCAATAAAATAAGGTTAGTCTTGGGCTACCTCAACAATCATTTCAAAAGCTACTTGAATCTATGCAATTTAGAAATAAGAGATTTAACTTTGATCTTGAATTAAATGATTCCGGAGAATTAACAATAGTAAAATTTAGTACGTACCAAGCTGAGCTGCAGTCACAGGTAAGCTAAAATACGGTAACAAAACTCGCACTCTTAATTTGTGCTTGTGTAATCTAAATATTGTAGCCAGCTATGAATACCTTAACTGAACTTTGAAATTAAAGCAGTGAAATCGAATGATGTTACTTTAATGCTGGCGTTTGAATTTCAACGACACTCGGGTTCATTCCGGAAAAGGAAGGGACCCTGCTTGGTAATGCAATTGCGACAATGAGCAACAAAGGTTCATGTAAGTTGCTGTAATTTTGTGATGCAACAATTTTAAAAGCTGAGGTCTGCCATACAGTTCTAAAACTTTACGTGCTTCCAGTCTTCCCTGCTCGTTGATTGAAGGTTTGAAGCCGTCGATCGAGCAGGTGACGGCAGTCACTCATTGTCGGCCGTCGCTGTTGCAGAAGCTGGATGTTGGCGCGCCTTCTTCTCGACGCGGTCACTAGGCGAAACGGGCTCTTGATGTGCGCCAGCTAATGCTTCCCGTCCGCGACACCGTGTCAGAAACTATCATAGGAATTCGAGCGCAATTACGTGCTGCCAAACCGCGAAAGCGCGGCAACTCGCGGGAGCGTCACACAACACACCTGCTCCACTGCCCTACTCGAGCCAGACTCTGCTCTGCTCTGCCCGCGCTCCACGCGGCAGAGTTAACACTACCAAAGATCCTAAACACTTTGGTTCTCCACACGACCTATCGATGTATTCGTTCGACAGCATAGCTTTCCCTAGGCAAGACCCAGCGTAAAATACAAATAATATTTACAAAACAAACCAATTATACATCGACATAGATGCATAAATACATATATACAAATAGTAAAACAATTACAATATATAAAGAGACAGAAATGTCATATATTCAGGTAACAAAATAAGGAAAATGTTTATAGTGCAATAGATGGAAATAGGAGGATATGCATTTACGGCGTTACAACTTGACTGTGTCAAGCAGGGGGACTAGCAATACTGTATCCGAACATTACAGGTTTGTCCTTTCTATTCATCAGCATTAACTTACATTTTTCCACATTTAGGGCTAGGTGCCATTCATCACACAAACTGGAAATTTCGTCTAAGTCGTCTTGTATCTTCCTACAGTCAGCCGACTTCGACACCTTACCGTATATCACGGCATCATCACCAGTCAACCGCAGAATGCTACTCACCCCGTCCGCCAAATCATTTACGTATATAGAGAACAACAGTGGTCCTATCACATTTGCCTGGGGTACTCCGAACCATACCCTTGTGTATGATGAACACTCACCGTCGAGAGTACTACTACTTAAGAAGTCTTCGTGCCACTTACAGATCTGTGAACTTATTCCATACGCTCTTACCTTCGTTAACAGCCTGCAATGGGGCACCGTGTCGAATACTTTCCAGAAATACAGGGCTATTACAAATGATTGAAGCGATTTCATAAATTCACTGTAGCTCCATTCATTGACATATGGGCACGACACACTACGGATACGTAGAAAAACTCATAAAGTTTTGTTCGGCTGAAGCCGCACTTCAGGTTTCTGCCACCAGAGCGCTCGAGAGCGCAGTGAGACAAAGTGGCGACAGGAGCCGAGAAACCGTATGTCGTGCTTGAAATGCACTCACATTGTAACGCCGGAAATGCATATCCGCCTATTTCCATCTATTGTACTATTTTTTTTCCTTGCTTTGTTACCTCAAGATATGACATTTCTGTCTCTTTGTATATTGTAATTGTTTTACTATTTGTATATTTATGCATTTATGTCGATGTATAATTGGTTTGTTTCGTAAACATTATTTGTATTTTTACGCTGGGTCTTGCCTAGGGAAAACTGCTACCGAACGATTACGTCGATAGGTCGTGTGAAGAATCAAAGTGTGTAGGATCTTTGGTAGTGTTAACTCTGCCGCGTGGAGCGCGGGCTGAGCAGAAGGAGTCTGGCTGGAGTAGCGAGTGGAGCAGGTGTGTTGTGTGACGCTCCCGCGAGTTGCCGCGCTTTCGGGGTTTGGCAGCATGTAATTGCGCTCGACTTGCGATGATAGTTTCTGACATGGTGTCGCGGACGGGAAACATTAACTAGCGCACATCAACAGCCCGTTTCGTCTGGTGACCGTGTCGAGAAGAAGGCGCGCCAACATCCAGCTTCTGCAACAGCGACGGCCGACAATGAGTGACTGTCGCCACCTCCTCGATCGACGGCTTCGAACCTTCAATCAACCAACAAGGAAGACTGGAAGCACGTAAAGTTTTAGAACTGTATGGCAGACCTCAGCTTTTAATCTTGTTCCATTTGCCTCGCAAAATTACAGCAACTTAGCATGAACCTTTGTTGCTCATTGTCCCAATAGCATTACCAAGCAGGGTCCCTTCCTTTTCCGGAATGAACCCGAGTGTCGTTGAAATTCAGACCCCAGCATTAAAGTAACATCATTTCACTGCTTTAATCTCAAAGGTATTCATAGCTGGTTTCAATATTCAGATTACACAAGCACAAATTAAGAGTGCGAGTTTTGTTACCATATTTTAGCTTACCTGTGACTGCAGCACAGCTTGGTACGTACTAAATTTTACTATTGTTAATTGTTCAGAGTCATTTAATTCAGGCTCAAAGTTAAATCTCTTCTTTCTAAATTGCGTAGATTCAAGTAGCTTTTGAAATGATTGTTGAGGTAGTCCAAGACTAACCGTATTTTACTGAATTTCGATGTGCTTCAGAAAGAAAGCTCACTATTAACTTCAGTCACTAAATTAACTTTCGATTTTTCGGTTTTATTAATTCTTTTGCTAAATTAAGTCAGGGTGTAGCGAAATTTATTACTTCTGACAAACTTTCAGTTTTCACACTACACGTGTCAACCTTCAGTTGCCACGCTTCTAGTGCTAATTATATGTGTAACAACCTTTCTTTTTCAATTACTATAGTAATTGTCCTTAGGACTGGCGACCGTGATTTCCCCCAAATCTCAAATACCTAATTACCGCTAGTTAATTGTTAACGTAACGGCTGCACATTTACTTTCTTTATTAACTTTACCCCTTTTCAAAATTAATTTCCACCAGTTTCATTAGCACATTTCCTTTCATTTAGATGTAACCTTTTCCTCCCTCTTTACCGACAGGTTAACTTCGGTGACGATTGCTTTTCCAAAACTCCCATTAGGTACACGCGGTTTCATTTTTCACTGTCATTAAGGTCGGTCAGTGAGGGGGAGGTTACAACATCACTCAGTCACAACAGTGCAACGACACTTCAGGACGAAGTTCAACAAAGATCCACCAACTGCTAACTCCATTCGGCAATGGTATGCGCAGTTTAAAGCTTCTGGATGCCTCTGTAAGGGGAAATCAACGGGTCGGCCTGCAGTGAGCGAAGAAACGGTTGAACGCGTGCGGGCAAGTTTCACGCGTAGCCCGCAGAAAATTGGCTCATGCCAGAACTGGAGACCGACAGCGCCGACTTCATCTTTCAACAGGATGGTGCTCCACCGCACTTCCATCATGATGTTCGGCATTTCTTAAACAGGAGATTGGAAAACCGATGGATCGATCGTGGTGGAGATCATGATCAGCAATTCATGTCATGGCCTCCACGCTCTCCCGACTTAACCCCATGCGATTTCTTTCTGTGGGGTTATGTGAAAGATTCAGTGTTTAAACCACCTCTACCAAGACACGTGTTAGAACTGCGAGCTCGCATCAACGATGCTTTCGAACTCATTGATGGGGATATGCTGCGCCGAGTGTGGGAGGAACTTGATTATCGGCTTGATGTCTGCCGAATCACTAAAGGGGCACATATCGAACATTTGTGAATGCCTAAAAAACTTTTTGAGTTTTTGTATGTGTGTGCAAAGCATTGTGAAAATATCTCAAATAATAAAGTTATTGTAGAGCTGTGAAATCGCTTCAATCATTTGTAATAACCCTGTATAGAAGTTTGATGTCTGCCTGTTGCCGTTCCTCCATAGTTCACATTATATCAGGTGAGAAAAGGGTAAGCTGGTTTGCTATTGATTCGCGGACGTAATCTTCTCATCCTCAAGAAAGTTTATTAAACACGAACTGAGTATCTGCAGTAAACAGAAGTTAGGGGTATTGGTCTGTAATTTTGCGGGTCCCCTCCTTATAAACTGGAGTCATCTCATCCTTTTTCCAGTCGCTTGGGACTTTGTGCAGGGCGAGAGATTCGCGACAGATGCAAGCTAGGTAAGGCCCAAAGCTGTAGAGTACTCTTTGTAAAATCTATCTAGGATTCCATCCGGTCATGGTGATTTATTTGCTGTCAAATCTTTCAGTCATTTCTCTAATCCGGGGTATTCCATTCGGGAGTCTGTCTGTAGTTCAAATGACGGTATGTCTGTACCACTCTTCTGTGTGAACGATTTCTTGAAAGTGACGTTTAAAACTTCTGCTTTCATTTTGCTGTCTTCAGCTGCTACACCAGTCTAGTCAACAAGGAACTGAATGGAAGCTTTAGACTCTCTTGAAGGTGTCTTTGTTGAACACTAGATGGAAGGGGGGGGGGGGGGAGTACCAGGGCTACTTTTGAAAGTAAGAAAAAAAGGATACAAATAAAATAAGATGAAAATAATCGACTCCTAAGAGCGTACGAAGTGGCGGAATGCTTAGCACACTGGACTCGCATTCGGGAGGACGACATTTCAAACCCGCGTCCGGCCATCCTGATTCAGGTTTTCTGAAATTTCCGTAAATCAATTCAGGCAACTGGCAACTGGTAGTTGGGAGCTCCAACGTCAGGCGCGTAATGGGGCCCCTTAGGGATATGGCAGCAAGGGAGGGGAAGAAGACCAAAGTGCACTCCGTGTGCATACCGGGGGGAGTCATTCCAGATGTGGAAAGGGTCCTTCCGGATGCCATGAAGGGTACAGGGTGCACCCATCTGCAGGTGGTCGCTCATGTCGGCACCAATGATGTGTGTCGCTATGGATCGGAGGAAATCCTCTCTGGCTTCCGGCGGCTATCTGATTTGGTGAAGACTGCCAGTCTCGCTAGCGGGATGAAAGCAGAGCTCACCATCTGCAGCATCGTCGACAGGACTGACTGCGGACCTTTGGTACAGAGCCGAGTGGAGGGTCTGAATCAGAGGCTGAGACGGTTCTGCGACCTTGTGGGCTGCAGATTCCTCGACTTGCGCCATAGGGTGGTGGGGTTTCGGGTTCCGCTGGATAGGTCAGGAGTCCACTACACGCAACAAGCGGCTACACGGGTAGCAGGGGTTGTGTGGCGTGGGCTGGGCGGTTTTTTAGGTTAGATGGCCTCGGGCAAGTACAGAAAGGGCAACAGCCTCAACGGGTGCGGGGCAAAGTCAGAACATGCGGGGACCAAGCAGCAATCGGTATTGTAGTTGTAAACTGTCGAAGCTGCGTTGGTAAAGTACCGGAACTTCAAGCGCTGATAGAAAGCACTGAAGCTGAAATCGTTATAGGTACAGAAAGCTGGCTGAAGCCAGAGATAAATTCTGCCGAAATTTTTACAAAGGTACAGACGGTGTTTAGAAAGGATAGATTGCATGCAACCGGTGGTGGAGTGTTCGTCGCTGTTAGTAGTAGTTTATCCTGTAGTGAAGTAGAAGTGGATAGTTCCTGTGAATTATTATGGGTGGAGGTTACACTCAACAACCGAGCTAGGTTAATAATTGGCTCCTTTTACCGACCCCCCGACTCAGCAGCATTAGTGGCAGAACAACTGAGAGAAAATTTGGAATACATTTCACATAAATTTTCACAGCATGTTATGGTCTTAGGTAGAGATTTCAATTTACCAGATATAGACTGGGACACTCAGATGTTTAGGACGGGTGGTAGGGACAGAGCATCGAGTGACATTATACTGAGTGCACTATCCGAAAATTACCTCGAGCAATTAAACAGAGAACCGACTCGTGGAGATAACATCTTGGACCTACTGGTAACAAACAGACCCGAACTTTTCGACTCTGTAAGTGCAGAACAGGGAATCAGTGATCATAAGGCCGTTGCAGCATCCCTGAATTTGGAAGTTAATAGGAATATAAAAAAAGGGCGGAAGGTTTATCTGTTTAGCAAGAGTAATAGAAGGCAGATTTCAGACTACCTAACAGATCAAAACGAAAATTTCTGTTCCGACACTGACAATGTTGAGTGTTTATGGAAAAAGTTCAAGGCAATCGTAAAATGCGTTTTAGACAGGTACGTGCCGAGTAAAACTGTGAGGGACGGGAAAAACCCACCGTGGTACAACAACAAAGTTAGGAAACTACTGCGAAAGCAAAGAGAGCTTCACTGCAAGTTTAAACGCAGCCAAAACCTCTCAGACAAACAGAAGCTAAACGATGTCAAAGTTAGCGTAAGGAGGGCTATGCGTGAAGCGTTCGGTGAATTCGAAAGTAAAATTCTATGTACCGACTTGACAGAAAATCCTAGGAAGTTCTGGTCTTACGTTAAATCAGTAAGTGGCTCGAAACAGCATATCCAGACACTCCGGGACGATGATGGCATTGAAACAGAGGATGACAAGCGTAAAGCTGAAATACTAAACACCTTTTTCCAAAGCTGTTTCACAGAGGAAGACCGCACTGCAGTTCCTTCTCTAAATCCTCGCACAAACGAAAAAATGGCTGACATCGAAATAAATGTCCAAGGAATAGAAAAGCAACTGGAATCACTCAACAGAGGAAAGTCCACTGGACCTGACGGGATACCAATTCGATTCTACACAGAGTACGCGAAAGAACTTGCCCCCCTTCTAACAGCCGTGTACCGCAAGTCTCTAGAGGAACGGAAGGTTCCAAATGATTGGAAAAGAGCACAGGTAGTCCCAGTCTTCAAGAAGGGTCGTCGAGCAGATGCGCAAAACTATAGACCTATATCTCTGACGTCGATCTGTTGTAGAATTTTAGAACATGTTTTTTGCTCGAATATCATGTCGTTTTTGGAAACTCAGAATCTACTATGTAGGAATCAACATGGATTCCGGAAACAGCGATCGTGTGAGACCCAACTCGCTTTATTTGTTCATGAGACCCAGAAAATATTAGATACAGGCTCCCAGGTAGATGCTATTTTTCTTGACTTCCGGAAGGCGTTCGATACAGTTCCGCACTGTCGCCTGATAAACAAAGTAAGAGCCTACGGAATATCAGACCAGCTGTGTGGCTGGATTGAAGAGTTTTTAGCAAACAGAACGCAGCATGTTGTTATCAACGGAGAGACGTCTACAGACGTTAAAGTAACCTCTGGTGTGCCACAGGGGAGTGTTATGGGACCATTGCTTTTCACAATATATATAAATGACCTAGTAGATAGTGTCGGAAGTTCCATGCGGCTTTTCGCGGATGATGCTGTAGTATACAGAGAAGTTGCAGCATTAGAAAATTGTAGCGAAATGCAGGAAGATCTGCAGCGGATAGGCACTTGGTGCAGGGAGTGGCAACTGACCCTTAACATAGACAAATGTAATGTATTGCGAATACATAGAAAGAAGGATCCTTTATTGTATGATTATATGATAGCGGAACAAACACTGGTAGCAGTTACTTCTGTAAAATATCTGGGAGTATGCGTGCGGAACGATTTGAAGTGGAATGATCATATAAAATTAATTGTTGGTAAGGCGGGTACCAGGTTGAGATTCATTGGGAGAGTCCTTAGAAAATGTAGTCCATCAACAAAGGAGGTGGCTTACAAAACACTCGTTCGACCTATACTTGAGTATTGCTCATCAGTGTGGGATCCGTACCAGATCGGGTTGACGGAGGAGATAGAGAAGATTCAAAGAAGAGCGGCGCGTTTCGTCACAGGGTTATTTGGTAACCGTGATAGCGTTACGGAGATGTTTAACAAACTCAAGTGGCGGACTCTGCAAGAGAGGCGCTCTGCATCGCGGTGTAGCTTGCTCGCCAGGTTTCGAGAGGGTGCGTTTCTGGATGAGGTATCGAATATATTGCTTCCCCCTACTTATACCTCCCGAGGAGATCACGAATGTAAAATTAGAGAGATTAGAGCGCGCACAGAGGCTTTCAGACAGTCGTTCTTCCCGCGAACCATACGCGACTGGAACAGGAATGGGAGGTAATGACAGTGGCACGTAAAGTGCCCTCCGCCACACACCGTTGAGTGGCTTGCGGAGTATAAATGTAAATGTAAATGTAAAATGGTGGGATGGTTCCTTTTGAAGGGGCAGGGTCGATTTCCTTCACGATCCCCCCTGCGGGTTTGGGGGAAAGAATAGGCCCGAGGTATTCCTGCCTGTCGTAAGAGGCGACTAAAAGGAGTTTCAACCATTTCGGCCTTCCATGTGATGGTCCCCCTTGGGGTTTTACCTCTATTTTTCAAAATTCTACAGAGGTACGAGCCTTTTGGGGAAGGACACCTTACGTGGTGTACCACTGGTCCTAAGTGCACTAAGACCATGGCACTCAGCATTGCACCGGCGTTGTACCCATACCCATTATTCCTCAAATTGGGCCTAAACGCCTGATGGGTTGTCCAAGTTACGCCCATAGTGCATCTCCATCTGCATCAGCGATCATGATGGACTTTCCATGGCACCAGAAATCCAGCACGGTAGCCAGCCCGTTGTGGTGGGGTCGTCATGTACCCTCTAGGTTGTAGCCCCCTGACAACACAGGGATCGTACTGCCGATACCTGAGCTGCACCCTCCCCACGTTGGCCAAGGAGTAGATGCCCGTCTCCTTGGGGCATCAGGACTCCCGGCAATGGTCATCCTGCCAGGTGGCCCTTGCTGAGGCTGGGTGGCGCCCGTGGGGAGAGCCCCTGGTCGGAGTGGGTGGTATCGGGGCGGACGTTTCGCTGATGAAACGTCAACACATATCAGGTCGCTCTGCAGCCAAGTCTTTCAAAAGAAAAGGTACCGTTTCTAGTTCTGGTTCTCCTGCCCTTCCCCCCTTGGCCACTCCATGGGAGGAGGGACAGGCCCGCCAGCTTGGGGCGAAGTACTTCCCCCGCTATTTGGTCTGTTCTCGAACCGATGGGGGGACGTTCGCCACCTCCAAGCCCATGTTCTTTGTTCAGCACATTGAGGACATCTTCGGGGAAATTGAGGCTCTCAGCAAGATGCGTTCAGGGTCCGTTCTTATCAAGACCACCTCCGCCACACAGTCGGCGGCGCTCCAGGCGTGCGACCGCCTAGGGGACATCCCAGTTTCCATTGTCCCACATCTGGCACTAAATAGGACGCAGGGGGTTATTTTTCATCGTGACCTCCTGCTACAATCTGATGAGGAGCTCAGGGCCAACCTGGAGCGTCGAGGCGTGCATTTCGTCCGGCGTGTCCAGCGCGGCCCCAAAGACCGTCGCATCGACACCGGGGCCTTTATCCTCGCCTTCGAGGGGGACGTTCTCCCGGAGAAGGTAAAGGTGATGTGCTACCGGTGTGACGTGCGACCTACGTCCCACCTCCTATGCGCTGTTTTAGGTGTTTGCGCTTTGGGCACATGTCGTCACGGTGTGAGGCTGAGCCCCTTTGTGGCGATTGTGGATGTCCTCTTCGTGAGGAACATACATGCACCCCACCACCTCGGTGCGTTAATTGTCCTGGCGTCCACTCGCCTAGATCCTCAGACTGCCCCGCATATCAGAAGGAGAAGAAGACACAAGAAATCAAAACTTTGGATCGGCTCTCTTATTCTGAGGCCAGGAAGAAGTATGACCGCCTCCATCCCGTGCCATTGACCACTTCGTTTGCCTTAGTTGTGTCCACTCCTTCTGTGGTATCCTCACCCCTATCCTGTCCCCCCTCCACCTCCTCCGCCCATCAGGAGGCTCTGCCTCCACCTCCCAAATCCCTCCCTTCCAAATCCTCCTCCCCTGTGGCCCCCACCCCCTCTGCCCCAGGGGCCACCCTTCCTCCTCCTTCTCCCCCCACGCCACCTGAGAAGCGATCCTCTTCTCAGGTGTCCATCAGGGAAACGTTCCGGACCCCAGCTTCTGAGGTCCGGCGTTCCAAAACGGACCCCGCGCGTGAGGACCTACTTTGGGTCCAGCCTACCATCCCTGTGCCTCCTCGGCCTTCCAAGAAGGCCTCCAAGAAGAAGTCTGGATCCCCCTCTCCACCCCGGCGGGTTTCGTCTGACGCTCCATCCGTGAGTCGCTGCTCCCGGCCGTCCTCAGTTTCGCCGGGACGCTCTGCTGCCAGGCGCTCAGCTGGCCTTTCGTCGGCAAATGATGCTGCCCCTCCTACACAACCAGGGACAGCGGCCGCAGCTGGCGACGAGTCGATGGAACCGGATCCGCCTCCCATCGGTTGTAGCGCTGTTCCCACGCAACCTGGCCCTCCGCGGCCGTCGAGGTGACCAGCTCTCCCCCGTCTCGTTCCCCCGACTTTTTGACTAGCGATGGCGTTGTTTCATTGGAACATAAGAGGTATTCGATCTCATTGGGAGGAATTACAACTGCTCCTCCGCCTGCACTGTCCGCTCGTCCTTGGACTCCAGGAAACCAAGTTGCACCCGACTGACCGTATTGCTTTTACCCACTATACCTCGGAGCGGTATGACCTCACCCCTGTGGACGGTATCCCAGCTCATGGTGGGGTCATGTTGCTCGTTCGGGACGATGTCTATTACCATCCCATCCCATTGACCACCCCACTCCAAGCAATAGCTGTCCGCATTACTCTTTCTGCTTTTACTTTTTCAGTTTGTACCATCTACACTCCACCATCGTCTGCTGTTAGTCGGGCTGACATGATGCACCTGATCGTTCAGCTTCCCCCGCCGTTTTTATTGTTTGGCGACTTCAATGCCCATAATCCCCTTTGGGGCTCTCCTGCATCCTGTCCAAGAGGCTCACTCTTGGCGGATGTCTTCAACCATCTCAATCTTGTCTGCCTCAATACCGGCACCCCGACTTTCCTCTCGGACTCTACACATACCTTCTCCCACTTGGACCTCTCGATCTGTTCTACCACTCTTGCCCGTCGGTTCGAGTGGTATGTCCTTTCTGACACCTATTCGAGCGACCACTTCCCCTGTGTCGTTCGTCTCCTGCACCACACCCCATCCCCACGTCCTTCGAGCTGGAACATACTGAAAGCTGACTGGGGACTTTACTCATCCCTGGCGACCTTTCCGGACCACGATTTTCCCAGTTGTGACAGTCAGGTCGAATACCTCACGGCTGTTATCATCAATGCTGCCGAACGTTCCATTCCTCGTACTACTTCTTCTTCACGTCGCGTTTCCGTCCCATGGTGGAACGAGGCTTGTAGGGACGCTATCCGCGCTCGACGACGTGCTTTACGCACCTTTCGCCGCCATCCTACGTTGGCGAATTGTATTGAATACAAACGACTCCGAGCGCAATGCCGTAGAGTCATCAAAGACAGCAAAAAAGGTTGTTGGGCCTCTTTCACCAGCTCCTTTAACAGTTTTACTCCCTCTTCCGTCGTTTGGGGTAGCCTGCGCCGGCTGTCGGGCATTAAGGCCCACTCCTCGGTACCTGGCCTGACCTCAGGTAATGCGGTCCTTGTTGATCCTGTGGCTGTCTCCAACGCCTTTGGCCGCTTTTTCGCGGAGGTTTCAAGCTCCACCCATTACCATCCTGCCTTCCTTCCCAGGAAAGAGGCAGCAGAGGCTCGGCGCCCTTCCTTCCACTCGCTGAATCTGGAAACCTATAATGCCCCCTTTACTATGCGGGAACTCGAACGTGCGCTTGCACTGTCCCGGTCCTCTGCTCCGGGGCCAGATGCCATTCACGTTCAGATGCTGGCACACCTTTCTCCGGCGGGCAAAAGCTTCCTTCTTCGTACCTACAATCGCGTCTGGACCGAAGGTCAAGTCCCCATACGTTGGCGTGACGCCGTTGTTGTTCCTATACCCAAACCCGGGAAGGATAGACACCTTCCTTCTAGTTACCGCCACATTTCTCTTACAAGCTGTGTCTGTAAGGTGATGGAGCGCATGGTTAATGCTCGGTTAGTCTGGATTCTTGAATCTCGACGACTACTTACTAATGTCCAATGCGGCTTTCGTCGCCGCCGCTCCGCTGTTGACCACCTTGTGACCTTGTCGACATTCATCATGAACAACTTTTTGCGAAGGCGCCAAACGGTAGCCGTGTTCTTCGACTTGGAGAAGGCTTATGATACTTGTTGGAGAGGAGGTATCCTCCGCACTATGCACAGGTGGGGCCTACGCGGTCGCCTGCCCCTTTTTATTGATTCCTTTTTAACGGATCGAAAGTTTAGGGTACGTGTGGGTTCCGTATTGTCCGACGTCTTCCTCCAGGAGAACGGAGTGCCTCAGGGCTCCGTCTTGAGCGTAGCCCTTTTTGCCATCGCGATCAATCCAATTATGGATTGCATTCCACCTAATGTCTCAGGCTCTCTCTTTGTCGATGACTTCGCGATCTACTGCAGTGCCCAGAGAACATGCCTCCTGGAGCGCTGCCTTCAGCGTTGTCTAGACAGCCTCTACTCATGGAGCGTGGCAAATGGCTTCCGGTTCTCTGAAGAAAAGACGGTTTGTATCAACTTTTGGCGATATAAAGCGTTCCTTCCGCCATCCTTACATCTCGGTTCCGTTGTTCTCCCATTCATGGACACAACTAAGTTTCTAGGGCTCACGTTGGACAGGAAACTGTGTTGGTCTCCACATGTCTCTTATTTGGCGGCCCATTGTACACGTTCCCTTAATGTCCTCAGAGTTCTTAGCGGTTCATCTTGGGGAGCGGATCGCACTGTCCTGCTTCGCTTGTATCGGTCCATAGTACGATCGAAGCTGGATTATGGGAGCTTCGTCTACTCGTCCGCTCGGCCGTCCCTCTTACGCTGGCTCAACTCCATCCACCATTGGGGGATACGTCTTGCGACTGGAGCCTTCTACACTGGTCCTATCGAGAGTCTTTATGCTGAAGCTGCCGTGTTACCGTTGACCTACCGTCGCGACGTACTGCTGTGTCGGTATGCCTGCCGGCTGTCGTCTATGCCCGACCACCCCTCTTACAAGTCCTTCTTCGCCGATTCTCTCGACCATCAGTATGGGTTGTATGTGTCTGCCCTGCTGCCCCCCGGAGTCCGCTTCCGTCGCCTGCTTCGACAATTGGATTTTGCCCTCCCTACTACCTTCAGAGAGGGTGAGAGCCCGACACCACCTTGGCTCCAGGCTCCGGTTCATATTTATCTCGACCTCAGCTCACTCCTGAAGGAGGGTACTCCGGCTGCAGTGTATTGCTCACGGTTTGTCGAACTTCGTGCTCGACTTGCCGGTCACACCTTTATTTACACCGATGGCTCCAAAACTGACGATGGTGTCGGCTGTGCCTTTGTCGTCGGGGCCGCCACCTTTAAATACCGGCTCCTCGACCAATGTTCCAGCTTTACGGCCGAGCTTTTTGCTCTCCATCAGGCCGTTCGGTATGCCCGCCGCCACCGCCATTCATCATATGTACTCTGCTCTGACTCACTCAGTGCTCTTCAGAGCCTTGGAGCTCCCTATCTGGTCCATCCCTTGATTCAACGGATACAGCAGTCCCTCCATTCTTTCGCTGATAATGGTGGTTCTGTCAGCTTTCTGTGGGTTCCCGGACATGTAGGAGTGCCTGGGAATGAGGCTGCGGATGCTGCAGCCAAGGCTGCAGTCCTCCTGCCTCGGCCAGCCTCCCATTGTGTCCCATCATCCGACGTTCGTGGGGATGTATGTAAGAGGCTTGTGTTGTTGTGGTGGGATGCTTGGTCATCCCTCCAAGGAAACAAGCTCCGGGCAGTAAAACCGCTCCAAACTGCTTGGACAACATCCTCCCGACCAATCTCGGCGCGAGGAGGTCCTTCTGACCAGGTTGCGGATTGGGCATTGCCGGTTTAGCCACCGCTACCTGCTCTCCGGTGACCCAGCCCCGCAGTGCCCTTGTGGTCAGGCATTAACAGTGCGCCATGTTTTATTGTCGTGTCCCCGTTTTAGTCAATTTCGTGTTGTCCTGTCCCTGCCATCTACTTTACCGGATGTTTTAGCTGATGACGCTCGAGCAGCTGCTCGTATTCTGCGTTTTATAACTTTAACTGGCTTGTCCAAAGACATTTAATCTTTTTACTTACTTTATCTGCATCCTTGTCAGGTCCTTCTGGTGTCCCCTCCATCCCCTTGAGTTTTACCAGATTCCATGTGCTCTAACAACAGTGACTGGGCGCTAATGACCTCAGCAGCTGAGCGCCCTTAAAACCAACCAAAAAAAAAAAATTCCTTCACGATCCTGCCCCAATGCGATACGACCGATGACCCCGCTGTTCGGATCCCTCCCCGAAATCAACAAACCAACCAACATAAGAGGGTAAAGTAAAGACAGAAAAACATTTTTCTTTACATTACTGAACATAAACCATTTTACACAGTTTTGGGTATTCTTACCCCAACAGGCAGACGCGTAATGCCAGGTGCCTCATTGCACGTCCCATAGCTTACTATGTCAGTATCATAACGAAACAAGAGATTTGCGAGAGCAGACGTAGGTAGCAGCTAGTGGATGATAAACGGCATTTACACCACTGGCCATTATAATGGCTACACCACAAACATGACGTGCTACAGACGCGAAATTTAACCTACAGGAAGAAGATGCTGTGATATGCAAATGATTAGCTTTTCATAGTTTTAACACAAGGTTGGACCCAGGTGGCGACACCTACAACGTACTGACATGAGGAAAGTTTCCAACCGATTTCTCATACACAAACAGCAGTTGACCGGCGTTGCCTGGTGAAACGTTGTTATGATGCCTCGTGTAAGGAGGTGAAATGTGTATCATCACGTTTCCGACTTTGATAAAGGTCGTATTGTAGCCTATTGCGATTGCGGTTTATCGTATCGCGACAGTGCTGCTCGCGTTGGTCGAGATCCAATGACTGTTAGCCGAATATGGAACCGGTGCGTTCAGGAGGGTAATACGGAACGCCGTTCTGGATCCCAACGGCCTCGTATCACCAGCAGTCGAGATGACAGGCATCTTATCCGCATGGCTGTAACGGATCACGCAGCCACGTCTCGATCCCTGAGTGAACAGATGGGGACGTTTGCAAGACAACAACCATCTGCACGAGAGTTCGACGACGTTTGCAGGAGCATGGACTATCAGTTCGGAGACCATGGCTGCGGTTACCCTTGATGCTGCATCACAGACAGGAGCGCCTGCGATGGTGTAATCAACGATGAACCTGGGTGCACGAATAGCAAGACGTCATTTTTTTCGGATGAATCCAGGTTCTGTTTGCAGTATCATGATGGTCGCATTCGTGTTTGGTGACATCGTGGTGAACGCACATTGGAAGCATGTATTCGTCATCGCCATACTGGCGTATCACCCGGCGTGATGGTATGGGGTGCCACTGGTTACACGTTTCGGTCGCCTCTTGTTCGCAATGACGGCACTTTGAACAGTGGACGTTACATTTCGGATGTGTTACGACCCTTCATTCGATGCCTGCGAAACCCTACATTTCAGCAGGATAATGCACGACCGCTTGTTGCAGGTCGTGTACGGGCCTTTATAGATACAGAAATATTCGACTGCTGCCCTGGCCAGCACATTCTCCAGATCTCTCACCAATTGAAGACGTCTTGTGGGGCGGCGGGTGGAATTAATTGGTTTCATTATATATGTTTTCTAATGTAGAAAACATGCATTTCCCTGCCGATTAACCATATGTGGGGCAGCGGGTAGAATTATTGTTATTTAAATGTTCCTATTATTTATGCTGTTGTTTTGCCGTTCTCAGCATTGGCTCTCTAACTACAATTTTGACAACCAGAAAGTGATTAACAAAACGTGAAGCCTGTAATTAGAATTCCTAGTGCCCACTTCATCTGAGTAGTACACTTATAGCTACAGCTTAAATCTCTGAGGATCTAGGAAATTGTCTGGGATTCATAATCAAAAACGATCTTGGAAAAAACGTTCGATATATTCTGAAAGTCACAGATAAAAAAAAAGAGAATCCACACAATCTGACTAACAGAGCAGTTCAGACTCTAATGCGTTGATGCAACTATAAGTGTCCAAATTAAATGTTTAAGTGAATGCTCGCCGTAATTTGATGATAATGTTCATCAAACGCCACGCTAAAATAATGGCAGAATGTCTGTCCCGCGGCGGCGCGTGAAAATACGACATACGCAAACTGAAGATAGATAATTAAAGTCATCCCAGAATTAACACTTCACTCGAAAATGATTTCATGGTTACGCGTATCCCGAGTAACTTAATACGGCATCCGAGGCTGTTTATAGCAATGATACCGACGCGACGCGACGCGACTCCCGACACATATGGTGTGCTATTCAGCGTCTGGAGAGAACTGGGGCCTTACTCTCTCGCGTAGCGTTCTTATATATAAAGCCGCGGTGCGGACGGCTAAGGAAACGCCTGATCAAATCGGCTCTCCCAACTAGCCGCTGGGCTAGTAATGCACCACTTTGAGTTATTGAATAGATCATCGCTTCCTTTGCTGATGGCCAATGAAGCTCTCAATTGAAATGTGCATTCAAGACACAGGTAAGTAATCATAATAAAAGTCTGACGTGGCTAAGTAAAATATTTTGGGCGAGAGAATTAATTTAATTACACTACACGCAGTAGATGAGCTCTGAACTTGCCCTTTAGAGATACGCTATCGCTATAGTTTTATAGTTATTCAATTGAAACTTCTCACATCTTTGTGATTATAGCGTATCTCCATTCTACTTAAATTTAAACATCCTAGCCTTATTTATTAGCCTACTTAATCTATCTTGCTTCCTTAATTATTAAGACAAAAACCAGAAAATATTGAATTTGAACTAAAATCTTAATTTGTGAGATCCAAAGTACTGTTTCTATTAAATTATTATGAAAAAGGAATCTAAATATAAATTTTAAGTCTCTAGCTCTTTTCTGTTGCGCCAATGATTTTTACAGAAAAACGTCCAAATTTTGAAAATGGTTAAAGTTATTGAACTGACATTCAACACATATTGATTTAGTATTACTCCTGACGTGCCAGAAACGTTTCTGGTTATTTACTTGATTTTTAAAGTATTGCGCTACATTTATGACGTCAGAGCTAGTTACAGCGGACTGACTGGCACACAATGGAAAGACTGATGTGAATTTTATATGGCGTGAGTAGGCTGCTTTCCTACAGTCTGGTCAATGGTGTCCGAGCAACTGGCTCGTCACAATATGCCAGTCACTACTCTTGATGAACTGTGGTATCGTGATGAAGCTGCATAGGCAGCTGTACCTGTGCACGCCATCCAAGCTCTGTTTGACTCAATGCCCAGGCGTATCAAGGCCGTTATTACGACCAAAAGTGGTTGTTCTGGGTAATTATTTCTCAGGATCTATACACCCAAATTGCGTGAAAGTGTAATCACATGTCAGTTGTAGTACAATATATTTGTCCTATGAATACCCGTTTCTCATCTGCATTTCTTCATTTCTTCTTGGTGTAGCAAATTTACTGGCCAGTAGTGTATACCCATAGGCTGCGATCTGGTGCTGCACTCACATCGATCTCTGGCAGAGAATCTCCCACTCACTCCAAGCCTTCCCGGCTGCCCTTCATATCAGGATGTTACCCGTCTCTCAGTACTCGTTTTAGAATGATCATTGTTAAGCGTATGACTTGTATACGACAACTACTGAAGTCTGTAGCTGGACACAGTTATAATAAGGACATATCGAATATTTACGTTTATCTGGAACGTACCACCTTCGTCTGACATGAGAGCTGTTCCCCCTCTTCCAGAGAGGCGGTATTGCTAGTGAGTCTTCCGTACTGCATTAACTCGGAGCCACCTGGAATGCGGAGCATGGCGGTGTTATGTACTCACCCCGCTCCAAATTTGCGGCCACGAGCGCTCGAAACAAAAGCCTTTTGGCGGAAACGGGGCGGGAGTGCGTGGCCAGCGCGCCGAGAGCAGTGGTCGGCAAAAACAAAGCGTGCGAGGTTGCGAGGTGGCAGGCATACCGGCCGGCCCCCGCATTCCCGTGCCAAATTAACTGTGTCATTGGGCCGGCGGCGGAATCTGTAATTAAAATCACTTGTTTCGCAGGCGCTGCGCCGGTGGTCGTGGGCGCGGTGCGGCCGTACAAAGTGATACGTCCCGGACTGACCATTAGTGTCCCGGCCCGGGGAAGCGCATGTATCAGATAGAGCAGAAGGGGGCGGGGTGGCTGCCAGGGTGTACGACACAAACAGAAAAATGTTACGGGTTGTAAAATACAGAGTGAGCTGAGAGTGCACTCGAGTACTTGCACACACACACACACACACAGACACACACACACACACACACACACACACACACACACACACACACATGCTCGCACACGCAAAGCCTCCCCCCCCCTCCCCTTAATACAACGCACACAGTACAATAACAAGACAGTACCCTGTGTAGGTGAAGTGCAGCACAGTGCGTAAACAATGACTGTGCAGTGTCGGTACTACAGCCACCTGCTAGTAGCCAAGGCTACGCCGTTTGCATCACACGCAGAACATACACTGGGTGCAACTAATTCCGTCAGGTGTAAATAGATCTTACGGAACAAAAGAAAGGTGTAGGAGTGGGTTTAAAATTCAGGGTGACAGGATGATAAGGATGCGCTACTGTCCTTAGGTTAAGAACTGCACGGGTTGTTGAATGGATTGAACAGCCTTATGAGGACACTGAATAAAAATACAGTTTATGTGACAGCGACAGTGGCAGAGTCCCCGATCATCTGCCTTATTCGCCGGATTTGCTCCCAGCTCACGTCCGGTTGTTTACCACATTAAATGTGTCAATGGAAGCACACCGTTAGATGCAGTTAAGGACATCCAAGGAGATTGTACTGCAGTACTAAATGCAGTATCAAAAAATCATTATAGTTACTGTTTCAAAGTATTTTTTAAGAAATTTAAGCTGTGTACTGATTCATTGGGAGACTTTTTTGAATAAAAACAGTGTTTTTTTTATGTAATACGAAACTTTCATTTTTGATAGCCACAGTCTTAGTGGATGGTACACACAGTGGCAAAACTCTAAACAGGGCTGAGTTTTTTTCCTTTTAACATACAGACCTGAAATAGTTCTGACCATTTCTACTATGGTTGTGTGAAACCATAATGACATGATGGAAACGTCAGGAGAGTACTCCATTTCCTATCCAACCGTGAAACCGAGCGAGGTGGCGCAGTGGCTAGCACACTGGACTCGCATTCGGGGGGACGACGGTTCAATCCCGCGTCCGGCCATCCTGATTTACGTTTTCCGTGATTTCCCTAAATCGTTCAAGGAAAATGGCGGAACGGTTCCTTTGAAAGAGCACGGCCGACTTCCTTCCCCGTCCTTCCCCAATCCGATGAGACCGATGACCTCTCTGTCTGGTCTCCTTCCCCAGACAATCCATCCATCCATCCAACCGTGAAAAGTGGGTGGCGGAATTCAAGAGGAACAACACCTCTGCCAATGATCCACCCCACAGTGGAAGAATGATAATAGCCAGTACAGAGAAAAACGTTACTGGAATGCGGAATATCATCACGGCAGACCGATGTATGACAGAAACGTACATTGCTGAGAGAATCGGCACACCTCAGGAAGGTGATGCACACATCACAAGATTTGTACTTGACATGCGCAAGGTCTCACGTAGATGAGTGTCAAGAATATTGGCAGCAGAAGACAAACAGCAGAAACATGTCATGTTGTAACGTCGCGAGTTAATGGGCGATAACATTCGTTGCTATACAGCTCGCTGTGGAAAAAACCACCACTAGTGTCTTATCCAATGAGTCATTTACACCTGCTATTAAGGCAGCGTGAGAACGACTCCTGTATCACTTCTTAGCGACCGTACATTCACCACCTGTAAGAACCTAAATAAGTGATATTAAATATTATTCAATCGTTTTCAAAATCGGTACACTACCTGTAGACGTTCAGGAGAAGATTGTGTCCAAGTTTCAGCTTTATAACTATCATAGTTTCAGAGATACAAAAATGGCCAAAAAAGTAAAAAACCGACACTTAGGGAACTAAATTGAGTTTGAAAATAAAATAGTTTATATTTTGGTATTATCTTAAAACATAAACAGAACTCTCAGTGTGCAGCATTAATTGATGGAGATTTTCATATTAAAACTTTAATTATTTTTCGCTTGCATAATATAAAAATCAGAATTTTTTATTTGTGTCTAATATTGTTGTGGGAGTGTATGTGAGTGAATGAGAGTGTGTATGTTGGACATTCGTCAAATTTTAATGTTGCATTATAGACCGTCTTAAGTAACCTGCAAGAGTTACTCAAGCCTGTCGTGGGAAAATGTTCATAGGGAATTTACCCGTTTTGCTGACGATGTATGTCTAGGTGTGATTGCTATTGTAGCAGAGCAGCCAGAACTTCAGCTGGAACATTATCTGTATCTAAAGAATATTTCCAGATTTAATGTTTTTTCGTTTTCGTTTATTAAACATTATTTTAATATTTGTATGTCAGAATGACGTAAATGTGTCTGTGTATAAGGAGTGGAGCAGGCCAGTTTTGGTGCGAGTGTGATTATGAGCGAGCATTCTGATTGGCAGTCAGTATGGTCAGCCAATCAGAATTGAGGCGGATCCCGCTCGTTACCTGATCGTTATTCTGGGCGTGAGGCCACGAGAAAGGGAGTCGCTCACTAGCTTTGAACAAGGACGATCACGTTACAAGTGCCGGTCAAAATAATGTGTAAAATGAAGAAATAATACGCTTACTCGCGTCTAAATTGTGTGGAAGTAATAACAGCTGCAGCCGGCCTGGGTGGCCGAGCGGTTCTAGGTACTACAGTCTGGAACCGTGCGACCGCTACGGTCGCAGGTTCGACTCCTGCTTCGGGCATGGTTATGTGTGATGTCCTTAGGTTAGTTAAGTTTAACTAGTTCTAAGTTCTAGGGGACTGATGACCTCAGAAGTTAAGTGCCATAGTGCTCAGAGCCAATAACAGTTGCAGTTACAAACCGTTTTGTGAAGTTTGGAGGTTTTAGAACTGTTTTGTTGGAATGATATTCAAGTGTGAAAATTTGACCTTCGTAGTATCCACGTGGCATGTTTCAATATTCAACCACTGAGCATTTTTGGCGAGCAATTACTTTTTTGGAACCCTCCAGAAGGACCGAGTGTAATAACTTATGGTAATGGTGGAATTAGTGACTGTGAAAACGTGGTTTAATTCGGGTCGGGTTCGGACAGATTTATGGCTGCTGTGCGTGTGAAATGAGTGTATGAATTGTGAACGAGAAGAAAATAGCCGATAGTTTAAATGTGGACTGAATAGTACCGTCTCCTTGCTAGAAGAATAAATAAACATTTTTGTGTGGAAATTTGGGACATAATTTTCCAGAAGCCAATCCAGTATCTTAGTGCCAGATAAATTTTTAATGACAATTTTTTCAACAGAACTTTATTTCATTACTAGAGTTGCGCGGCCTCAGTAGATATTAGATGGGGTTTTTCATCAACGCTGCTTTTACATCACTGGTAAGTATCTATGTTGCCGAGTGAAGGGACATTGAGCAGAGGCCGTTCTGAGGTAGGTGAAATTCTAATTTGCGGCCTACACTGCAAAGCTAACCCAGCTTCGCCGCAATGTCTGCCGAAAAGTTGTCCCTTTTTGAGGCAGACGCAGATTCTACGAATTTTCTCAGACGTTTCTTTACAATGGATGATGCATGCGTTCTCCACTTTTATCGCGAATCTAAAATTCAATCGGAACAGTGGAACCATCCCTCCTTACCCAGTCCGCATCTCGTTCTCGTGCGGTAGCGTTCTCGCTTCCCACGCCCGGGTTCCCGGGTTCGATTCCCGGCGGGGTCAGGGATTTTCTCTGTCTCGTGATGACTGGGTGTTGTGTGCTGTCCTTAGGTTAGTTAGGTTTAAGTAGTTCTAAGTTCTAGGGGACTGATGACCATATATGTTAAGTTCCATAGTGCTCAGAGCCATTTGAACCATTTTGAACCTCCTTACCCACCCACAAGAGGTTCAAGTCAGTCACATAAGCTAGAAATGGAATTGTCTCTATTTTTGGGCTTAGAGGGGTGTGATCTTGACTGAATACCAAAAAGTGAAACAGTGAATTGATTATATTATGATGCTCAACTAATGCGTTTGAGGGAGGACATAAAAGTGAAAGAAGTCAAGATGTTGACGATGTTGACAAAGCGAGTGCTCCCTCATCAGGACAATACACCAGCGCACATACATCTGTCACTGCCATGTCTGCTATCAAGTACTCTGGCTTCGAACTGCTTCGGCACCCACTTCGTTTACACGATTTGTCCCCCCCTGGCTTTCATCTCTTCCTATGCTCAAGAAACATCTAACTGAAAAACATTTTCGATCAAATGGTGACGTCATGGCTGGGGTGGGGGCCTTTTCTGCCATGCAGGAAAGAACGTTCTACAACGAGGGTGTAATGGGCCGACACGATATATGGCACAAGAGTGTGGACTTTAAGGGACTATACGGAAATACAGGCGTAAATCTTTGGACTGCCGACCATCTTTATTGCGTGAGTCGAGAACTTTTCAGGCACCTTCAGACACGATTTCCGTCCCAGGAAGGAACGGATAGTGAGAGCAAGGGGATCCATCCACGCTCTACGACTAACACATCCAAATTCTGATCAGCCTGCCGATGCGTAACGATACGATATGTGTACAGGAAAAAGAGAAGTTTCGCAGTCAGATAGTGTTGATGCACATGAAAAGAGTATGTAGTTTGCCTTATAGTCTGTTTCGTAATGTAATCAATCAGACAGCGTTCCTACACACGAGGAGACCACAGTAGACTAATCTCCATATACCACAGGATATGTCAACTGTACGTCGGCCAATGTGGCCGAGCGGTTCTAGGCGCTTCAGTCTGAAACCGCGCGACCGTTGCAGACGCAGATTCCAATCCTGCCTCGGACATGGATGTGTGTGATGTCCTTAGGTTAGTTAGGTTTAAGTAGTTCTGAGTTCTAGGGGACTGATGACCTCAGATGTTAAGTCCCATAGTGCTCAGAGCCTTTTTCTTTTTTTTTTTTTGTCAGCTGAGCGATTTAAGCGAAGAACAGGCGCGTTTCGAGCTACTCCAATAGTTTTCTACTACATCTAAGTCTACACACATACTCCGCAAGGTGTAGTGCGGTGCATGCCGGAGATTATCCTGTTCAGCTACTAGTCCTTTCCTTTTCAGTTACACTCTTAAATAGAGTGACAAATAAATGTCTATGCTTCCGTACGAGCCCTGATTTCTCGCTTCATACCGTCGTGGTCCTCACGCGACATGCACGCAGGCGGCAGTAGCATTGTTCTGCTGTCAGCTTCAAATTCCGTGTTCTCTAAATATGCTCCGTAGTGTTCCTTGAAAAGACAGTTGCCTTCACTCTAAGGATTCCCATCTGAATTCGCGAAGCATGTCTGTAATATTTGAATGTTGTTAGAACGCAACGGTAACAATCTTAGCAGCTCATCAGTGAACTGTTTCGATATATTCGTGTAATCCGACCAGGTTCTGACGCCAAACTATCGAGCAATACTGAAGAATTAGTCGCACCAGCATCCTACACGTGGTATCCTTTACAGATGAACGACAGTTACCCTCATTTCTCCCAGTAAACTGAAGTCGACAATTTGCCTTCCCCACCACACGCCTGGAGTGCTCTTTCCACTTCATATCGCTTTGCAACGTTACTGCCAAATATTTAAAGGTGGTTGCTGTGTTAATCAGGACAGTACGAGGTGCATTCAAGTTCTAAGGCCTCCGATTTCTTTTCTAATTAACTACTCACCAGAAATCGATGAAACTGGCGTTACTTCTCAACGTAATGGCCCTGCACGTACACATTTTTCGCAACGCTGACGCCATGATTCCATGGCAGCGGCGAAGGATTCTTTAGGAGTCTGTTTTGACCACTGGAAAATCGCTGAGGCAATAGCAGCACGGCTCGGCAATGTGCGGCCACGGAGAGTATCTTTCATTGTTGGAAAAAGCCAAAAGTCACTAGGAGCCAGGTCAGGTGAGTAGGGAGCATGAGGAATTACTTCAAAGTAGTTATCACGAAGAAACTGTTGCGTAACGTTAGCTCGATGTGCGGGTGCGTTGTCTTGGTGAAACAGCACACGCGCAGCCCTTCCCGGACGTTTTTGTTGCAGTGCAGGAAGGAATTTGTTCTTCAAAACATTTTCGTAGGATGCACCTGTTACCGTAGTGCCCTTTGGAACGCAATGGGTAAGGATTACGCCCTCGCTGTCCCAGAACATGGACACCATCATTTTTTCAGCACTGGCGGTTACCCGAAATTTTTTTGGTGGCGTTGAATCTGTGTGCTTCCATTGAGCTGACTGGCGCTTTGTTTCTGGATTGAAAAATGGCATCCACGTCTCATCCATTGTCACAACCGACGAAAAGAGAGTCCCATTCGTGCTGTCGTTGCGCGTCAACATTGCTTGGCAACATGCCACACGGGCAGCCATGTGGTTGTTCGGCAGCATTCGTGGCACCCACCTGGATGACACTTTTCGCATTTTCAGGTCGCCATGCATGATTGTGTGCACAGAACCCACAGAAATGCCAACTCTGGAGGCGATCTGTTCAACAGTCATTCGGCGATCCCCCAAAACAATTCTCTCCACTTTCTCGATCATGTCGTCAGACCGGCTTGTGCGAGCCCGAGGTTGTTTCGGTTTGTTGTCACACGATGTTCTGCCTTCATTAAACTGTTGCACCCACGAATGCACTTTCGACACATCCATAACTCCATCACCACATGTCTCCTTCAACTGTCGATGAATTTCAATTGGTTTCACACCACGCAAATTCAGAAAACGAATGATTGCATGCTGTTCAAGTAAGGAAAACGTCGCCATTTTAAGTATTTAAAACAGTTCTCATTCTCGCCGCTGGCGGTAAAATTCTATCTGTCGTACGGTGCTGCCATCTCTGGGACGTATTGACAATGAACGCGGCCACATTTTAAAACAATGCGCATGTTTCTATCTCTTTCCAGTCCGGAGAAAAACAATCAGAGGCCTTAGAACTTGAATGCACCTCGTTTTAATCCTGTATCTGAACATTAGGAGTTTGTGCTTTGCTTCTCATCCGCAGTAACCTACATTTCTTTTCTACGTTTAGAGCTATCTGTCATTCATTATAGCAACTAGAATTCCTCTCTGTCTCTCTCTCTCTCGTGTAGCACTTGTGGCTATATCCTTGTCTGATGAACGCTCGCTATCGAGGTTATATTACGTAAAAGTCTTACAATCACTCACATATTTAGGAACCTATTCAATACTGTCGTACCTTCGTTAAAAGTCTTCAGCGGGGCACCGTGTTACATGCTTTTCGAAAATCTAGAAATACGCCGTTTGTCTGTTGCCCTTCATCCCTAGTTCGTGGTATATCATCCGAGGAAAGGGCAAGCAGAATTTGGCACGATGGATGCTTTCTAAAATCATGCTGATTCGTGGACATAAGCTTTTCGGTCTCAAGGAAAGTTATTTTATTTGAACTCAGAATGCCTTCAAGAGTTCTACAGCAAAGCGAAGTTAGGGATATTGGTCTGTAAAACTAATAGTCCGTTTTTTACTCTTCTTATCTACAAGACTGACCTGCGATTTTTCCCACTCGTTTGGGACTTTGCGGGGGGCGAGAGATTCGCGATAAAAGCAAGCTGTATACATATTCTGTGAAATCCGAGATCGCTTGATTTTAAGACCCTTATTCCAATACTAGTTTACACAGAATCGTGCTCTCATCTTCAGATTGGCATTACTCTTCGCTATCATAACTAGTAATGGGTGTAAATTCCTTGAAATTAAGCGATCTTGGCTTTCACTAAAAATATGTAAATAAACAGAGATCGTCCCAACAAAACGTGTAAGTTAAACGCAAGTTAATTAAGGGGTAATATCGTAGAGTACACTTTGTAAAACCGAATTGGGATTCCGTCCAGACATGGCGATTTCTTAGTTTTCATCAATTTTAGTCGTTTCTCTATACCAGGAACTCCTTTTACTATAGCGTCCATAGGAGACTATGTGCGATGGTCAAACGACGATATGTTTGTACGATTCTCAAGATCTCACATCTCCAGCCCTGAATAGCTGAATAGACTGGCGGAGTCTGATCATACTTTAGATTAGATTAGATTAGATTAGTACTTGTTCCATAGATCATGAATACGACACTTCGTGATGATGTGGAACGTGTCAGGTTAATAAAAGGTGTCTACACAAGATATTACATTAGACAAAATATTACATGACACTCAATTTTTTTTTGTGGGTTTGGGAAATTACCCACTTACTATATCCCAAAATTCATGTAATGAGCAGAGGAGTTGTCATTAAGAAATTCTTTTAATTTCCTTTTAAATGCTATATGGCTATCTGTCAGACTTTTGATGCTATTAGGTAAGTGACCAAAGACTTTTGTAGCAGCGTAATTTACCCCTTCTGAGCCAAAGTTAGATTTAACCTCGAATAGTGAAGATCATCCTTTCTCCTAGTGTTGTAGCCGTGTACAGTGGTATTACTTCTGAATTCGTTCAGATTGTTAATAACAAATTTCATAAGTGAATATACATATTGTGAGGCTACAGTGAAGATTTCTAGCTATTTTAATAACTGTCTGAAGGATGATCTTGGATGAGCTCCAGCAATTATTCTAATTATACACTTTTGTGCAATGAACACTCTTTTACTGAATGATGAGTTACCCCAGAATATAATTCCATACGAAAGCAGAGGATGAAAATAGGCGTGGTAAGCTAATTTACTCAATTGTATATTGCCAAGATTTGCAGTGACCCTAATAGCATAAGTAGCTGAACTCAAATGTTTCAGCAGATCCTCAGTGTGTTTTTTCCAGTTCAACCCCTTATAAATGCATACACCTAGAAATTCTGAATATTCTACCTTAGCTACCGATTTCTGATCGAAGTCTGTATTTATTAATGGGGTCATTCCATTTACTGTGTGGAACTGTATTGTAACAGTTCTGATATTAAATGTAACACTTCTGTCACTAAATGTAACTGGGTTTTCTCTTTTGATGCTGTCAATTGTCAGGATGAGCATTCTAAAGCATTCTGTCAGGGTGAACATATTAAATAAATTAACTTTTCTCTCTTAACAACATGTGGGCAGGGTGGGTTCTTCCTTGGCTCGGGTATGAGGTAGAATGAAACAGCATTTTTACATAAGATAACTTTTATTGAAAGTTTCGTACAACTGTATCTTACTGGACGTTCTGGTTCGGAGAACGGCAGCTGTGTCGTTTGCGTAGCCTTCTGCTGCGGAAGCGGCGGCGGCGGCGGCGGCGGCGGCGGCGGCGTCTGATTACGTGTAGCGGTGTGTATCTCGTGTCGCCGTCTCGCCCAGCTGACCGGAGACGCGCAGAACGAGGTGGCCCGTTTAATTATTACGAGCGAAGTCGTGCATCGGATGGTGATACCTTGGATGTGGCGTCCCAGTGTTTCTCTTCTCTAAGCGGCCGCGTGTGTTGTGCGTCGGCCAGTGGAGCCGCGCCGCGGGGGAAGGCCAGTGTCCCGGACTCGAACACGGACTCCTGCTTGCCAGTCTTCGGCTGTCAGGTCTTCATCCCAGCTCACAGGTGACTGCTGATGTGAGGCCGTCTCCTTCCCGTCCTCACGAGTCACCCGGGTACGTAAATATCGGACTTCAAATACCTTTTAACCTCTGTCTTCTGGCGCCGAGGCTGCTGCTTGCTATTCCATTACAGCGGCGGACTTGGTGCGTCTGTGCATGATGTAGTCTCTTCTTGCATGACGGTCTTCAGCACCGAAACTGACTTAAAACAACTGCTACGCATCTTCACTTCCTTCGTCTTCTCCGTCTCTCGTCTCCGTCTTCGTCTCCGTCTCCCTCGGGCCCACCGCGTCTCGCGTATTTATTCACTTCAGTTCACTGGAGGTGAACGACTACACGGCCATTGCCTCTTCTGTCACGTTGAAAAGCTTCTCGAAGAATCTTCTTAACGTCGGTCATTGGCTCTTGGGATGTAGGCGAGGGCCTTTGCTCACATGTGACAACTGAGAAACACGTGAGCCGGTCGGGCGATGCCCTGACGGCTGAATCGACAGCGCCCGCTTATGTGGAACTTGCTGATTTCACGGTCATTGTCTCTTCTGTTCTGCTGTTCTGCCCACTGAATGCCAGTATGTAACTCTCTAAACTAAACCAAGTTTTTCATTTATATTCTAATTTCTACTTCACTTTGATTTCATAATTTATTTGCTTAAGTATCACTCAACAGTATATACTGTGTTTTGTCAAAGTTTAATGAGAGCCCATTTGCAAAGAACCACTTAATGATTTTTTGAAAAACATCGTTTACAATTTCACCAGTTAATTCTTGTCTGTCGGGTGTGATAGCTATACTTGTATCATCGGCAAAAAGTACCAGCTTTGCATCTTCGTGAATATAGAATGGCAAGTCATTAATATATATTAAGAACAGCAGAGGACCCAAGACCGAACCTTGCGGCACCCCATTCTTGGAAGTCCCCCGGTTTGAGAAATCACCAGTTTATTTCAACTTTCTGCACTCTTCCAGTTAGGTATGATTTAAGCCATTTGAGGACCGTCCCATTCATACCACAGTACTTGAGCTTATCTAAAATTAATCTTTTATACTTTCATAAATATCGTACGAAAGAACTTTTTCTTCATTTACCAACGTGAGTAACATTAATGATTTTCAATTATCCTACCGCTTTCCGATTTTTTTTTACATGTTGCACCTTCTCATAGCCAGCTCGGGAGGGCAGCAGTCGGTAGTGGGGGAAGGAGGGAGGCGGGTCTATTCGTGTTTTTCATTCAAATTTTCCAACAGGTCTATAGTTTCCAGTTTCATTACCCACAAGTTGATATGATGTCTGTTACTAATGGTAAACGTATGCAACTGCGAGAAATGATGAACCCGGCTTTGCAACTGACGCTACTTTTGGCAGTCAAGCTTCTGGCTTGAATAATTAGAACAGAAATCATTTTAAAATGTACCACAGCTTCTTCTGCGTGAACGATTTCCCGAACGATAAATTTATGCCTTCGGCTTCCGTTTTGCTATCTTGTGATGCCGCACCAGACTTATCAACGAATGACTGGATGGAATTCTTCTCGCTGTAGCAGCTGCACGTGCGTCTCAGCTGTAAGAAATACCCATTTTAATATGCAGGGAGCGACGCAGGTGGCCCTGAGGAAGGAACCGAGGCGCTGAGAAGGCGCCGCGGCGGATGGCGTCGCGACGTGCCGACGGCAGCTTGGCAGACTGCGCGTCACCGCGTGACGCGATTATTCAGCGCCAGACGCGAGACGCGGCTCATGCCGACACTCCCCCCCCCCCCCTCTCCTGGGAGACGCGCACTGCTTCTGAGGTTCCAGATGCTCTCAGGCGGAGGCAGCCGACAGCTCCTCGAGCCGCGAAATCCGATCTGGGAGGTGCGGGCCGTGCTGGCTGCGGCGCCTCTGGGCCGATACGGCATCGCCTTACCAGGTGGGTAGCAGGTAGCGGTGCAGAGCGCGATTACCTAGAGAGCCTGTATAGGGAGAGTGTGGCCGACCGGACGATTCGGCGGCCATTTTTCTGCCAAACTGCGGGCGGAACTTTTGAATGGCCAGTAGTGGAGTAGTGGAGTACGCACTCACCGAATAAAAAGCACAAGACAATATGGCGAAATCATTCGTTAAATGCCTTTCTTTACAGCTACAATACAGGGTGATTCAAAAAGAATACCACAACTTTAGGAATTTAAAACTCTGCAACGACAAAAGGCAGAGCTAGGCACTATCTGTCGGCGAATTAAGGGAGCTATAAAGTTTCATTTAGTTGTACATTTGTTCGCTTGAGGCGCTGTTGACTAGGCGTCAGTGTCAGTTGATGCTAAGATGGCGACCGCTCAACAGAAAGCTTTTTGTGTTATTGAGTACGGCAGAAGTGAATCGACGACAGTGGTTCAGCGTGCATTTCGAACGAAGTATGGTGTTAAACCTCCTGATAGGTGGTGTATTAAACGTTGGTATAAACAGTTTGCAGAGAATGGGTGTTTGTGCAAAGGGAAAAGTTCTGGACGGCCGAGAACGAGTGATGAAAATGTAGCACGCATCCAGCAAGCATTTGTTCGCAGCCCAGGAAAATCGACTCGCAGAGCTAGCAGAGAGCTGCAAATTCCACAATCAACTGTATGGCGAGTTCTACGAAAAAGGTTAGTTATGAAACCTTATCGTCTGAGTATACCCGAGGCGATGGATCGGCCGCCAGGCAGCCCGTGACAGAGCACTTCATCACTGGCCTCCAAGAAGCCCTGTTCTTACCCCCTGCGATTTTTTCTTATGGGGGTATGTTAAGGATATGGTGTTTCGGCCACCTCTCCCAGTCACCACTGATGATTTGAAACGAGAAATAACAGCAGCTATCCAAACTGTTACGCCTGATATGCTACAGAGAGTGTGGAACGAGTTGGAGTATCGGGTTGATATTGCTCGAGTGTCTGGAGGGGGCCATATTGAACATCTCTGTACTTGTTTTTGAGTGAAAAAAAAACGTTTTTAAATACTCTTTGTAATGATGTATAACAGAAGGTTATATTATGTTTCTTTCATTAAATACACATTTTTAAAGTTGTGGTATTCTTTTTCAATCACCCTGTATACTCATAGTAGGCTACTACGTACAGCACAAGAAAATTTGATACAGTGACTGTAAAAATTATTCGTTACTTGCATTTATCTCCTTTAAAGTTCGTTTACTAGACATATTGCAATGAAAGTAACGGAAACAAAAATAATATAGTGTTAGCATTTGTTTTGTATCGGAAGTGCATAACGCTTACGATTTAACGTACCTGTATTACGTCAAATGAATGAAAGTCGTAATCAGTTGTTTACTTGTGACATGCAAAATGTGTGAGACGTATTAGTACTTCTTGTCACGTCTTCAGACTCTTTGCATGTCACAAGTAAACAACTGCTTACGACTTCCTTTCATATACCTGAGTACCTCTCGTAGATAACTAACGAAAAATACTACAAAAATCAGGTAATGTTAAATGTAGGCTACTGTAATAACGACCAAATATAACAAGAAAACTACCGTATCCTTTGAAACATCCCCTTAGAAAAATTATAAATAACTGTACTTAAACTGACACACAAAATAATTTTAACGCAACGCAATCTCACTTTCCAAAATCCCTACAAAAGAATGGCCCTGACTAACAATAACCTATACATTTCATGAATCACTTACCTCACAAAAATCTTCGTTACTCGAACTACTGCAATACAGCGAGCGCCACTACTGCCAGCTAAATAAAAGATTCAAACTAATGAAGGCACTACCTACTGATAGGCATAGTTAGCAAATGAAAGATTTTGATAGAGAACAAACAATGGATTTACCTTAATAGTGTTCAAAAGTCATAGTATATATAGCAGTTCATGACATTCAGTCTTACAAATGTACTGTCTCTGATGGACACACGTCCAGATCATCCGCTCTCAAAACTCCGCCATTTCTCCCCCCACATCCACCACTGCTGGCGGCTCACCTCCAACTGCGCAACACTACGCGCTGTTAACAGCCAACAGCCCAACACTATAATGGAGAGTATTACAACAATGCCAACCAGCCACAGACTGCACACAGCACAGCCAATGATTTTCATACAGAGTGCTACGTGGCGTTACCAACGTTACCAATATAAACACCTAAACAGCCTACTTACAACTTCTTCTCGCGTCTTCAGACTGTTTGCATGTCACAAGTAAACAACAGCTCCCAGCTATCTTGTCCACCCAAAATATCTCTGGAACAATAACAGCTATTGGAAAACGACTTTCACCGGTATCAATGTAGGGCTGGGGCCCGTGAATGTACATATTTGGAAACATTCTAAAACGAAAGCATATGTGTTTTTTAACACAAACTTATGTTTTTTTAAATGGACCTCCTATATTTTTTCTTCAGCAATCCATAGCATGACAAAGCACATACACAATGGTGTTGATTGCATCGCAATATTCCCAATACACCCCGAGATATTGAGACGCGAAGTTGATGCTTGAAACACCCGACATGCGCTGCTAGCGCACGTCCTGAGGTTCAGGCGTGAACCCCATGCTGCCCGTAATCGCGATGTGATTGACATGCGTAATCACACCTCCATACTTATCAAGAGGTTTGAAACGAATAATACGGTCTGCTGCCATCAAATCTCATAAGCACATAATAGTTTCCCTCTTGCACGTTTTACGTATCTACGTACACAATATGAACCAGTAGCTATCGGAGTACACCCGTCAGGTTGTCTTATTTATCCTGCACACCCAAAATAAGGTTTATCTAATGCGTTATATGACCCATTGTGCCTGTCGCGCAGGCCCTGGCTCTACCTAGTCAAGTGTCCAGCGTAGTTCCCACTACTGCCACAGCTACCACTTTGCCTTGTATATGATTTGCGACCCATGCAAACTCCTGTGCTCCACCACCCTCCGAGCATCCCATTTGTTGTTGCTTTGGCGTGCAGTACACCGCTTGCCAGTGTAGTCGTGCATCAGAGTAATCTAGTGACGGCACGGAGGTAGTACACATTGTGAATAAACGTTGTGTTGTGGAAGTTATACTGTACAATATAATGTACACACATGAAGATATGGTAGAAATGCTGCTGATCTATGGAGAATTTACGTTGACGGGAAATACGTTATGAGATTGCCTGTTTGTTGATAGTACTGTTAGCGAACATTATGATTATTAATATGTCTGTTTTATACCCTACTCTACATACCTGTACTGTACCCTGTTGTAGGTGGACGAAATGCTGTCCAGGCAGAACGACTCTACAGAAGACTATTCCCTGACAAGCCATCGCCTTCGCCCCGGATGTTTGGTCGTCTCACATCTCGTCTACGTGAAACGGGAAGCTTAAATCCAAGACCTCGACATCGTCCTAGAACACGCACAGATGAACGTGCTGAAGTTGCTGTGCTCGCTACCATAGCTGTGAATCCTCAAATCAGCGCACGTCAAATTGAACGTGAAGTTGGTGTGTCGAAATCAAGTGCACAGCGTATTCTTAAACGTCATAAATTTCATCCTTACCATGTTCATTTACACCAGGATCTTCATGGAAATGACTTCCGCAATAGGATAACATTTTGTCGGTGGGCTCAGCAAAAACTTCTGACTAATCCAAATTTTTTTGCAGATGATCTCTTTACCGACGACACATCATTCCCCAACAAAGGAATTGTCAATATGAGGAATATGCATTAATGGTCCGCAGACAATCCAAAATGGCTCCGTCAGGTAGAGCATCAACGTCCGTGGAAAGTTAATGTTTGGTGTGGGATTATTGTAGATACCATTATCGGACCCTGGCATGCAAAATGGCAGAGAATACTCCAGATTTATACGACACAATCTTCCTGTTCTCTTGGACACCGTACCTCTGAACCGGAGAATGGTCATGTGGTATCAGCATGACGGATGCCCTGCACACAACGCCTTACGAGCACGACGACTTCTGAACCGTAAGTTTCCTGGTAGGTGAATTGGACGAGGTGGCCCAGTTAGGTGGCTTGCCCGATCTCCGGACCTTACACCGCTGGATTATTTTCTTTGGGGAGCAGTGAAGGATGCTGTTTACCAACATGAACCAACAACACCAGAGGACATGAAGCAACGCATTATTGATGCTTGTACAGCCATCAAAGAGGAAACAGTAGCACGAAGTAGGGCATCCTTCATCCGCAGAGCGACCATATGTATGTAAGCCAATGGGCATCACTTTCAGCATGAGATGTGAACGCTATGTTTAGTATGTAGTGCTGGTATCACAGTGGAAGTTTCTACAAAGGGCCATTTTACCCAGTGATGTTAAGAAACATTTCTTTGCAACAAATTGTCATTTAACGCATTAGATAAACATAACATTGATAATTATGTGATAATAAAACTAATTGGTTAAACATCTTTACATTCATCTTCTATGTCATACCTGAACTTCCCAAATCAAAACATTTTTACCTAAACAACGGTAAAACTTTTAGTCCACTTGCCCGTTTTACTAAAACCATCAACATGAATTTTACTATTTCGAGTGAATAATTAACTGTCACTTGCGCTAGATCTACAGTAAAGTAAAGTTTTAACGTTGAACGGCATTACCTTTTTAGTAACGGATTAACGATAAGCGAAGTTAACTTTGTGACTAACGTTGCGGTACACAGATATGTTACAGAACCGCATCATCCCCAGCCTATGGGATAAATACCTGCTGGAATGTACGACGATAATGGAGGATGGCAGCAGACCGTATTATTCGTTTCGGACCTCTTGGTAAGTACGGAGGTGTGATTACGCATGTCAATCACGTCGCGATTACGGGCAGCATGGGGTTCACGCCTGAGCCTCAGGATGTGCGCTAGCAGTGCATGTCGGGTGTTTCAAGCATAAACTTCGCGTCTCAATATCTCGGGATGTAATGGGAATATTGCGATGCAATCAACGCCATTCTGTATGTGCTTTGTCATGCTATGGATTGCTGAAGAAAAAATACAGGAGGTCCATTTAAAAAAACATAAGTTTTTGTTAAAAAACACATATGCTTAATTTTAGAATGTTTCCAAATATGTACATTCATGGGCCCCAGCCCTACATTGATACCGGTGAAAGTCGTTTTCCAATAGGTGTTATTGTTCCAAAGATATTTTGGGTGGACAAGATAGCTGGGACACCCACATAATGTTAAGAAAGAAACTCGATACGTTGCGCCGTTTCCGAGTTATTTAGCATTGAAGTTAGCCAATCAGATCGTCGCGCGCGTAAATTCAAGTTTCAGCTAACGAGACAAAGCACTCGTTGCGCAACACCGCCCCTGGCAGGCCGCTTGAGTGTGAGCGCGCGACGCCCCGATTGGCTAACTTTAATGCTAAATAACTCGGAAACGGAGCAACGTATCGAATTTCTTTCTTAACATTTACGTGTCAGTACAACCTGCCCTGTAACATCCCTACAAGCATTTCACACATTTTCTGACGAACCTGTATATTTAATACCTCTCGTAGATAACAAACGAAAAAGATTACAAAAATCAGGTAATGTTAAATGTAGGCTACTGTGATAACGACCAAATATAACAAGAAAGCAGTAAGTAGGCCTATTAAAAACTGTCTTCAAGAGTTCGTACAATTATTTACTACGAGTAATGTTTCAGCAACCACGACAACTGCGGAAAACGTGCCTACAACTTGCCTGCGTCAACAGTCAGGCAACAACACTGAAACAAAAATAACGCCTAGTGTTCCGAATCGGAACGAAATAAAATTTGACGCTATAAAGTCGAATGAGCATGGCACAACAATTACAGGAGCTGTAAGTAGGCTGTTTATGTTTTCTTTATGTAAGTAGGCTGTTCATGTTTTCTTATTGGCAACGTTACGTAGCGCTCTATATGAAAATCACTGGCTGTGCTGTGTGCAGTCTGTGGCTATTTTGCATTGTTGTCTGCCATTGTAGTGTTGGGCAGGGGCAGCTGGATGTGAACAGCGCGTAGCGTTGCGCAGTTGGTGAGCCGCCAGCAGTGGTGGGTGTGGGGAGAGAGATGGCGGAGTTTTGAAATTTATTAGACTGGATGTCATGAACTGCTATATATATTATGACTATTAAGGTAAATACATTGTTTGTTCTCTACAAAAATCTTTCATTTGCTAACTATGCCTATCAGTAGTTAGTGCCTTCCGTAGTTTGAATCTTTTATTTAGCTGGCAGTAGTGGCGCTCGCTGTATTGCAGTAGTTCGAGTAACGAAGATTTTTGGTGAGGTAAGTGATTTGTGAAAGGTACAGGTTAATGTTAGTCAGGGCCATTCCTTTGTAGGGATTTCTGAAAGTCAGATTGCGTTGCGCTAAAAAAAAAAAAATTGTGTGTCAGTTTAAGCACAGTCTTGTATAATTTGTTCTAAGGGGACGTGTCAGAGCTTTCCATTTCCAGCAAGGACTGTCAGATATTGGCTCCAGAAAAGCTTGTGATGCTACCAGTACGCACGCAAACGCTAATTACGTACTAAAAACGATATACAACTGAATCGAACATGCATGCACAACGCATAACAAGTCTCTCGATAATTCAAATACCTTTAAATCGTTTCCAAAAGTCTTCTGAACTTCGATTCAACTCAAAAGCACGGCGGACATAGTAAGCGCGAGAGACGTTTGGCAGAAAAATGGCGCCAAAGATAATCAACCAATCACAGGCAACTTCACCTACAGCCACTCTCTCTGTATACAAGCTCTCTACGATTTCCGTGTGCTGCTGGCTCACTCTGACCAGCGAAAGGTAGAAGCAAACAAAGAAGGGAAATCAGATGCATTTTATGCACCGAAAGAAAAAGAAATTGCGACACCAAAAAAATAATTAATGTACAATAATGATATTTTGAGAACGCATTTGTCTAGGCAACACAAAGGACGACAATTATTGAAATGTACGAATTAAAATTTGTGCCGTGCTTCCGCGATTAATTTTGCGTAATTCCTGTGGACTGGGAAACCCTCAGGCCGCAAGAGCGTGTGGAGTGGGTAACGTTCCCTGGCAGCACACACACTATTAATAAAATGAAATGACGTTTAATTGCACTATGTACGCCACTATGAAATAATTCGTATGTAATGTAATTGTTTAACAAGAAAATATTATTTAATTTTGTATAAAGGACATTCGTTATTATTGTAATATTTTCTGTAATAATATTCTCGATGTATTTATGATTGTAATATTTCTATACTCATAATGTAATTACGAAATATGTTAATATCTGCGATAAAAAAAAATGTAAAATACAGCCACAGAGGAAAATAATGTTGTAGGATTACAAAGAGATGTTAGTGGTCAGCAATAATATAAATAGCACCGCATGGTGTGCGTTCTTTGCCGTCTTCCCCGAGAGCTGAGGGAGAGAGGAACCTGTGACGTAGCATTTTATGATTGAGTAGACTTCCTTTGTCTATATCTATCTTTAGCCACCATTAGAGGAGAAATTACAAAGTAATATAAGTTTAATTATTGTTGTGGTCTAAATACATTATAATTTATCCAAATTGTGTATTACTAATGTAAATTAGCTTGCCCATGTCATCTATAATATTTCTTTAAAGGATTTTCAGCATTTTTAGCGATTATCGTTGGTGTTGCTGGGCTGTGCCGCGACCGAACGATTTGCAGCGGCGGCACATTTAAAAAATTGTTCCGCTGAAAAATTAACCAAACCCGTAAATCGGGAGCAGATAAATTTAGCAGTGAACTACGAAATATTTTTCGTTTACAGCGATCCTGAGGCTGACTGAATTTATGACTGGTTTTACATTTGTGCATTCATAGGTGGATATTTAACGTTGAAGTTGTTAATCTGTTGGTTCTTCCAATTTCTAAAGCAAATAACTTAAACATATAGTGAAGTGTGTTTTGTCAATGATAATCAAACGTTCAGGTCGGCTTGGCAATACTTAACCATCTTATGCTAACAGAGACAGTCTTGTGTTCCATAGCTAACGCCGGGAAAGAATTCAGTAAATATTTAAAAACCCACTGCATTTAGAAAATGTGTGCCAAGGTCGAGATACGTAAAGAATTTAATTTATACAATTTTCAACTAAATGTTCTTAATCAGTTAGTATGAATTTATTAGCATGAGAGGGTTGCTAAGGTTCACGTAATTTTAAATGTGCTTAATTCTGTCTAAATGAATTTTTATTACCTCACCCTACAACAAAGTTCGTACTGAAAGAGTAAATAACAAAAATATTTAAAGCAACATTTCTCTTCCCCATTTTCATTTTCATTCACTTTACATAATAAATATAAATATTCCATTTTTTCATTAAATTGCCGTGCTTCCGCGATTAATTTTGCGTAATTCCTGCGAATTGGGAAACCCTCAGGCCGCAAGAGCGTGTGGAGTGTTACTGTCACCGGTAGAGGGCTGGTCGGAGGAGAAGGCAGTTAAGTGCTGCGACGACGTCGTAGAGGAAAGCATAGTGTGACAAGGATACGGATCCTGTACACCTCCCGCAAACTCGATCCTCCTCACCCGCTCGTCTCCCCGCTCCTCTCCCACCCCCGCCCAATGCCGCGCCTGTATTCTCACGTCCCACCCGGTCTCCAGCTCTCCACCCTCCTTACCCTCTCCCGAGGTGGCTTCCGCCAGCTCCCCCTCCCTGATGATGTCCTCCTCCCTTCCATTTACCCCTCCTATCAGCTTTGATCCTCCCCCCCCCCACTCCCTGTTTCCTTTCCTTTAGGCACCCTCCCTCCCTTCTCTTTCCTTTCTCCCCCATCCCCCATCCTCCACCCCTCTTCCCCCAGGCTTCCCCTCACCCCTTCCCCCCTCTCCCCTGCCCATGGCATCTCTGCTCTCCCCTCTCCCTCTCCCACTCCCCCTCCTCCTCCTCCTCTCATGGCAGGTCCCCGGACTCGCACACGCTCTGTGAACATTCGCGCGCTGGAGATCATCGCCATCAGTGTCTCGTGTGAGTGCCTTCGTCTGTGTTTAGTGTTCTTTCGTCGTCACGCCTCCTCTGTTCACGTGTTCCGTCGCAGCCGTCCGTGTTTTGTGCGCCGTGTCAACTAGTGTCAGTGATGTTTTTTCGTCAGGCGTGAACGGCTCTGTGTTTTTTTTTTGTTGTTTTGGTGTCTACATTGTTATGCCCACCATTTTTGATTGTATTCTCTGTGTCCCCTCTATTTTATTGTAAATCTCAAGGCTGAAGAGGGGGGTACTCAGCTGCTGACGGCCTGCCTTGTGTAAGGTGATAAAAATTACAATAAAGAAAAAAAAACATAGTGTGACAAGAGCGACGAAGAGCGCAAGTGAGGCGGCGTATTGGTGTGGCCAAGAGTCTGCCGTGGAACGTTGGCCAGAGAGGTGCCTTTGCTGACTGTGGGTTTGGCGGGGCCAACTGTTGGTCGTGATCATGGCTTCTTAATGGCTGCTTCCGCAGGACGCACATTTATTTGGCGTGTCCTCTGCTATTGAAGTTGCAAGCAGTTTGGGTCCATCATGGTGCCGGGTTGGAGGCCGGTGTGACCTTTCCAAATACTGTACGCGGTCACGTCTGCTGGATTATAGCCGTGGGCTTCCGACTACGAGTAATCTTCATTACATCCTTCTCTCGGCACTCTCTAAGTAAGCGTTTGGCCAAAGGGTGCTGGATTTTACGAGAAATCAAGGTGAGCATCCGATTAGTGGGAACTTCACTTGCTGCCGTGGCCGGCCGCGGTGGCCGTGCGGTTCTAGGCACTTCAGTCCGGAATCGCGTGACTGGTACGGTCGCAGGTTCGAATCCTGCCTCGGGCATGGATGGGTGTGATGTCCTTAGGTTAGTTAGGTTAGTTAGGTTTAAGTAGTTCTAAGTTCTAGGGGACTGATGACCTCAGATGTTGAGTCCCATAGTGCTTAGAGCCATTTGAACCATTTTTTTGCTGCTGTGAAGTGGCTTTTTTGACTACGTTACACAGACACAAACGTTACACAACGAGATCACAGTTACGAACAAAGCAAACACCTTCTTATGGAGTTTTGCTGTGCGGTGTAGGGCCCGCATCAGATGGTATTCACGGAGGATACCCAAGAAGTTCAAAGAAGGGCAGTACGTTTTGCAGTATCGTGAAACGGGGGACAAAGAGAGCCACGGACGTGACAATCGAATTGGTGTGTCAGTCATTAAAAGAAAGGCGTTTTATTTTTTGGAGTTGTTTTAGTTGTGGCAGGACCATCTCATGGAATTTCAATCGCCAATTTTCTCCTCACTATGTGAAAATATTTCGTAGTGCCCACCTACATAGGGAGAAATGATCATCATAATAAAATAAGAGGAACCAGAGATATCACGGAAAGATTTAAATGGTAATTTTTTCCCTGTTCAGGAGTGGGACGGTGCAGAAGTAGCTTGAAGGTGCTTCGATGAAGCCTCTGCCAGGCACTCCGTTGTGAACTGCAGAGTAATCATGTAGATGTAGACAGAAGTACGGAAACTGGAGAACATAGTGACTTCAGACGGTGCTTTCTGGAATATAGTCGACTTTCTAACTCATTCTAAACGTCTGTCATTGTGTTTGGGTAGGGACTCTAAGCAAGTCGCTTCATTTAAGGAATGTTACCGTCCGCAAACCATTCCTTCACCGATGCTGCTTTATTTCGCTTACGTCAATCTGTTGTAGAATAATGGAACATGTTTTGTGTTCTCGTATTATGACGTTCTTAGATAATACAAATCTCCTTCATCATAACCAACATGGATTCCGCAAACAGAGATCATGTGAAACTCAGCTCGCCCTATTTGCCCAAGAAATTCACAGTGCCGTAGACACTGGCGAGCAGATTGATGCCGTATTCCTGGACTTCAGGAAGGCATTTGATACGGTTCCGCACTTACGTTTAGTGAAAAAAATACGAGCTTACGGAATATCGGACCAGGTTTGTGATTGGATTCAGGATTTCGTAGAAGAAAGAACACAACATGTCATTCTTAACGGTTCAAAATCTGCAGATGTAGAGGTAATTTCGGGAGTACCGCAAGGAAGCGTGATAGGACCTTTATTGTTTACAATATACATAAATGACTTAGTTGACAATATCGGTAGCTCCGTGAGGCTATTTGCGGATGACACGGTTGTCTACAAGAAAGTAGCAACATCAGAAGACTCGTACGTACTCCAGGAAGACTTGCAGAGGATTAATGCATGGTGCGACAGCTGGCAGCTTTCCCTAAACATAGATAAATGTAATATAATGCGCATACATAGGGGCAGAAATCCATTCCAGTACGATTATGCCATAGGTGGTAAATCATTGGAAGCGGTAACGACCGTAAAATACTTAGGAGTTACTATCCGCAGCGATCTGAAGTGGAATGATCACATAAAACAAATAGTGGGAAAAGCAGGCGCCAGGTTGAGATTCATAGGAAGAATTCTAAGAAAATGTGACTCATCGACGAAAGAAGTAGCTTACAAAACGCTTGTTCGTCCGATTCTTGAGTATTGCTCATCAGTATGGGACCCTCACCAGGTTGGATTACTAGAAGAGATAGACATGATCCAGTGAAAAGCAGCGCGATTCGTCATGGAGACATTTAGTCAGCGCGAGAGCGTTACGGAGATGCTGAACAAGCTCCAGTGGCGGACACTTCAAGAAAGGCGTTACGCAATACGGAGAGGTTTATTATCGAAATTACGAGAGAGCACATTCCGGGAAGAGATGGGCAACATATTACTACCGCCCACATATATCTCGCGTAATGATCACAACGAAAAGATCCGAGAAATTAGAGCAAATACGGAGACTTACAAGCAGTCGTTCTTCCCACGCACAATTCGTGAATGGAACAGGGAAGGGGGGATCAGATAGTGGTACAATAAGTACCCTCCGCCACACACCGTAAGGTGGCTCGCGGAGTATAGATGTAGATGTAGATGTAGATGTACTACCAGTCTGATAAGAACGATCGTCGCCTCCTAAGCGTTCCTCTGCTGTACACTGTACACAGTGCTGTAACACGTGTTCCTATCCTTCTGCACTTAGCGTTTTCTTAAACGTAGTAAGGGGACCACACTCTTAACCACGAAAAACATAACACCACGTCCTCCGTACTTTTTCGTTGGTACTACACATGACGCAAGGGTAAAGTTTCCATGCATTCGCTAAAACCATATCCTTTCATCGGATTGCCACTAGAGTGATTCGTCGCTCCAAATCAGTCGTTAGGTGTCTCTGTTTACAGCACCTCAGCCTCCCCGTAGCACTGACCATACAAATGTGTGCTTATGAGGAACTGCTAGACAATTGCATCACGTTCTTTTTAACACTCTACGCACATTTTTCCTTTATGTGTATCCTACAATACAGCTATTTATGTCCTACAAAACTGTCTTGGTCATTTTTTGTATCTTTATACCTTTATCAAAACTCAGAACTAGTTCGCAGTTCCCTTTACCTTTCTCAGAGCTAAACTGATCATATCACATGTCCTCAGTTTACTTTTTCACTCTTTTTTCAGTCTTCTAATTTCACTCTAGAGGAAGCTGATTTGGTGTGAGAATACGTTCTACAAGCTCGACGATGTGCACCATTATGACTGTTGAAGGTGGAAAAGAGGGTAACACATCATCAGCGTATGTTTCATATTAAAACTGACCGAGTTGACAGTGTCCTCTCAGTTTCCGTTTCACACGAAATTTGTTAATAATTCACATCAATACACTTCTCTTTGACGAAACGTCACGCTCCTAATTGCCGACTACGCTTCAAACGGGCTTTCAGCTGTGGGGGCCCATGTTAACTAATGTTTCAGACTAGAGATGAATTTGCTTTTAATAACTACTGCCATTTAGTGCTCTATTTTCCGACTGTTTGGAGGGCTTAAGAATAATTCATCAATGAGATTTTCATATGAAGATACTTAGCAAACGTCGCCGATCAGCCTGTAACTCACTAGAATTCAAATCCGTCCTACACAGAACGATTCAGCGGCCCATACTGCTGCGTTTTATGCATCCCACAATGCCTTCAAATACCACATGCAAGATTTCCATATTCTCTCAGTAGCTACATCATAAGTATTAATACTACAGAAAAGATGAACGGTTTCGTAGGAAATTTAATGTAGTTAAATTTTGTACCCGAATGGGTTTCTGCTAGAAGCTGCAAATTTCGAATTATTGAAGGAAAATGTACGAGGTGACCATCAAATGCGTTTTCTTTAACAAAAAGCATATCCTCCAGCGAAAATGTATACCAGTACAAAACTGAGCTGCATTAAATTTCTGACAAAAGGGGCTTGCTCACTTTTTTATTAAGACAAATAGTGTGCACATAGCGAGCGAGAGAATTTTAAAATCTTCTGTGTGGTATTTCAAGGCGTTGTGGGCTACATAAAACCCAGCCATAGAGGCTGATTTGGGGGAGGGAACAAAACAGCCAGGTCATGTGTCCCATGGGATTACGGTAGGAAATCGCCTGCGTCCTTTCGAAGGAATCATCCTCACAGTTGCCTGAAGCGATTTAGGGAAATCACGGAAAACCCAAATCAGACGCGGGTTTGAACTGTCGTCGTCCCGAATGAGAGTCCAGTGTGCTGACTACTGCATCACCTCGCTCACTCAGCGTCGTAGGGGGAAATGAGTCACCTGGTGTAATCTATCTGGTATGTACACTCCTGGAAATTGAAATAAGAACACCGTGAATTCATTGTCCCAGGAAGGGGAAACTTTATTGACACATTCCTGGGGTCAGATACATCACATGATCACACTGACAGAACCACAGGCACATAGACACAGGCAACAGAGCATGCACAATGTCGGCACTAGTATAGTGTATATCCACCTTTCGCAGCAATGCAGGCTGCTATTCTCCCATGGAGACGATCGTAGAGATGCTGGATGTAGTCCTGTGGAACGGCTTGCCATGCCATTTCCACCTGGCGCCTCAGTTGGACCAGCGTTCGTGTTGGACTTGCAGACCGCGTGAGACGACGCTTCATCCAGTCCCAAACATGCTCAATGGGGGACAGATCCGGAGATCTTGCTGGCCAGGGTAGTTGACTTACACCTTCTAGAGCACGTTGGGTGGCACGGGATACATGCGGACGTGCATTGTCCTGTTGGAACAGCAAGTTCCCTTGCCGGTCTAGGAATGGTAGAACGATGGGTTCGATGACGGTTTGGATGTACCGTGCACTATTCAGTGTCCCCTCGACGATCACCAGTGGTGTACGGCCAATGTAGGAGATCGCTCCCCACACCATGATGCCGGGTGTTGGCCCTGTGTGCCTCGGTCGTATGCAGTCCTGATTGTGGCGCTCACCTGCACGGCGCCAAACACGCATACGACCATCATTGGCACCAAGGCAGAAGCGACTCTCATCGCTGAAGACGACACGTCTCCATTCGTCCCTCCATTCACGCCTGTCGCTACACCACTGGAGGCGGGCTGCACGATGTTGGGGCGTGAGCGGAAGACGGCCTAACGGTGTGCGGGACCGTAGCCCAGCTTCATGGAGACGGTTGCGAATGGTCCTCGCCGATACCCCATGAGCAACAGTGTCCCTAATTTGCTGGGAAGTGGCGGTGCGGTCCCCTACGGCACTGCGTAGGATCCTACGGTCTTGGCGTGCATCCGTGCGTCGCTGCGGTCCGGTCCCAGGTCGACGGGCACATGCACCTTCCGCCGACCACTGGCGACAACATCGATGTACTGTGGAGACCTCACGTCCCACGTGTTGAGCAATTCGGCGGTACGTCCACCCGGCCTCCCGCATGCCCACTATACGCCCTCGCTCAAATTCCGTCAACTGCACATACGGTTCACGTCCACGCTGTCGCGGTATGCTACCAGTGTTAAAGACTGCGATGGAGCTCCGTATGCCACGGCAAACTGGCTGACACTGACGGCGGCGGTGCACAAATGCTGCGCAGCTAGCGCCATTCGACGGCCAACACCGCGGTTCCTTTGTGTGTCTGCTGTGCCGTGCGTGTGATCATTGCTAGTACAGCCCTCTCGCAGTGTCCGGAGCAAGTATGGTGGGTCTGACACACCGGTGTCAATGTGTTCTTTTTTCCATTTCCAGGAGTGTATATAATCTATCTAAGTATCTACGTACTTCGCTTCAGTACCTAAAGGTAACTATAACTTACTGCCTTGTGATACCTGTGAATGTTCCTTTGCAGTAAAAATTGTGCTAAAATAAATCCGCCAAGAACCGATTAATGGATAAAACTGCTAAGCACTTTAAGTGATCAGCTGCGTATCTTGGGGCTGCCTCACCCACTGAAGAAAGGGAGAAAAGTTCAGACTTGAATCTTTTACACTCCCCGCGCCAAACCCTTTACACTCCCCGCGCCAAATTCTCCCCCTGCCACCAGCACCCTTTGTCGATAGGTAGCCAAGCGTCGGAGAAAGTTGACCGTCTTACCTCTTTGGAAGGCTAAACGCTGCTCCATCGCTTTACCTTTCTACACCTTAATTACGCTTCGGTTTACCTTTAGACTAGAATGTCCGTTGCGCTCTATACTGACGATAATGCAAACTTGTCTGCGTCGTTGCTTTGAGAGTTGCTTGAATTTAGATTTCACTCATTCATTTATGAATTGTATCCTACAGTATTTCCTGATGTGGAAAAACACTCGGTGTTGAGCGCTGACTTATACTCTCCTTCTTCTTTCAGAAACATTTCTGCTTACGCAGGTCATTCTCAAAGCCTTTTCCAATCTCCTCTTTTCTCCCAATGGCTGTGGTTCAGCTTTAATACGGCGTGAAAAGCTTACAACGTGTTGCAATTTGTGAACAACATAAAAATTCGATTAAATAAAAGAAAAACAGGAAAAGACCTTTGCAGGCCATAGAGTCTGCGCGAGCAAAGCGCGGGCGCTAAGCTATTTATAATCCTGTAGAATCCTTTAAAGTCAGGTCACCATTCCTCTTAAGAGCGATGTTCTTGGATTCTTATAATGTACGTTCACGTGTCTTAATTTAGTGTTTATACGAGCGTTGAAAGAACGGACTACACTACGATAGTTTACACTGAAAAAATATCGGAAAAGGTATTCGGCGGTCCTGAGTTCTCTTTGTCATCTTTCGTTACGATTATAGTGTCGTTACTAAGGGACAGTATAGGTAACTCTTGTTCGTCTGTCAACCTTACGTAACTGAGAGCTATTCAGCTATTGAAGGCGTAACCACTAGCATGTGATTGTGCGCAGTGCTGTGTATGGGAGGGCAAACATGCGTGTGATCCGTGTCTGAATACATACGTGACGTATGGGTCGATATAATTTAGCGTCTCCCGTTGCCTAGCAACAGATCTCAGACTGAATGGAACAGCGATACGATGGCTCACACAAACAGGTCGGGTAATATACGCAGCTGACAGCTGTTACCAAGGTACCTTTGAGCCTGGACGTCCTTTAGAGAAGGACATACATGCTGACAAGGTGTACAGTTCTCGCCCTTTGATAGGAATAGGCAGCTGCACGCCACAAAATGCAAGATGAACACGAATACATCGCGTCGTTGTAAAGGGATGGTTGCGTTTCTTGATCTGCTTGATTAACATTCAAATGATAGTCTAGACAACTGAGTATTTTACATAAGAGCACTCAGTAATCAAGAGGACTTTGTACTGCTGTAATACGACAGAGAAAAACTTGGGTCGAACAACCTCTTTTACTTGATGTACAATATATTCGCTAATACACTACTGCCCATTAAAATTGCTACAGACGCGAAATTTAACCGACATGAAGAAGATGCTGTGATATGCAAATTATTAGCTTTTCAGAGCATTCACACAAGGTTGGCACCGGTGGCGACACCTACACGTGCTGACATGAGGAAAGATTCCAACCGATTTCTCATACACAAACAGCAGTTGACCGGCGTTGCCTGGTGAAACGTTGTTGTGATGCCTCGTGTAAGGAGGAGAAATGCGTACCATCACGTTTCCGACTTTGATAAAGGTCGGATTGTAGACTATCGCGATTGCGGTTTATCGTATCGCGACATTGCTGCTCGCGTTGGTCGAGATCCAATGACTGTTAGCAGAATATGGAATCGGTGGCTTCAGGAGGCTAATACGGAACGCCGTGCTGAATCCCAAAGGCCTCGTATCAGTAGCAGTCGAGATGTCAGGCATCTTATCCGCATGGCTGTAACGGATCGTGCAACCACGTCTCGATCTCTGAGTCAACAGAAGGGGACGTTTGCAAGACAACAGCCATCTGCACGAACAGTTCGACGACGTTTGCTGCAGCATGGACTATCAGCTCGGAGACCATGGCTGCGGTTACCCTTGACGCTGCATCACAGACAGGAGCGCCTTCGATGGTGTACTCAACGACGAACCTGGGTGCACCAATCGCAAAACGTCACTTTTTCGGATGAATCCAGGTTCCGTTTACAGCATTATGATGGTCGTATCCATGGTATGGGGTGCCATTGGTTACACGTCTCGGTCACCTCTTGTTCGCATTGACGGCACTGAACAGTGGACGTTACATTTCAGATGTGTTACGAACCGTGGCTGTCCCTTCATTGGATCCCTGTGAAAGCCTACATTTCAGCAGGATAATGCACGAGCGCATGTTGCAGGTCCAGTACAGGCCTTTCTGGATACAGAAAATGTTCGACTGCTGCCTTGCCAGCATTCTCCAGATCTCTCACCAATTGAAAACGTCTGGTCAATAGTGGCCGACAAATGGCCCGTCACAAAACGCCAGTCACTACTCTCGATGAACTGTGGTATCGTGTTGAAGCTTCATGGGCAGCTGTACCTGTACACGCCATCCAAGCTCTATTTGACTGAATGCCCAGGCCTATCAAGGCCGTTATTACGGCCAGAGGTGGTTGTTCTGGGTACTGATTTCTCAGGATCTATGCACTCAAATTGCGTGAAAATGTAATCACATGTCAGTTCTAGTACAATATATTTGTCCGATGAATACCCGTTTATCATCTGCATTCCTTCTTCGTGTAGCAATTGTAATGGCCAGTAGTGCATAATCCTCAAACGCATGGGAAAAGGGGGAAAATAGGAAGAAATGGACCAAACGAAAGGTATGAACGAAATTACTGACTAGAGCAGTGAATATTAATTATTGTCTAGGCTTATTTCAATATGAGAAAATTTTTGAAGAAGTTTTAACAAAATTGCCCTTACTTTCCTTGAGAATCAAGGCATTTATTCAACTTGCACACTGTCCAGGCTTATTAATGTGGCCACTTACCATTAGCCTGAATGACCACGTTCCGCTGGGCGGACCGATGCGACAGGTGCAGTAAGATAGTGAGTGGGGTTGTGACCACTGCCGACAGGGATGCAGAGCAAATGCCGACTCCATTGCCTTGGTCCACTGCGCTTCGTTTCTTGGTTGAGGATCCCTGGACCCAACAGTCCGGACGAGACCATATCATAGAATGTCGATTGAGTTTCAAGCAAAGGAGTATGGTGGTCAGGGAAATTCTGTTGCTCTTCGAACCGCGCACGTAGACTGCAAGGTGTGTGACCCGTTGCATTGTTCTGCTGATAGATGCATTCATACCAAAGAAAAGCATAATGCACGTAGGGATGGATGTGGTCGTCAAGGATAGATGCATATTTGTGTTGATCATCGTGCCTTCAAGAATGACAATATCACCCAGGGAATGACACGGAAAATCGCTCAGGCCATAACGTTGTTGCAGGCTGTATAGTTTCACACTGTGCACGCGAACGAGTATGTGCCCGACGGAGCATAAAACCCGATCCATCTGGAAACGCCACCTGTCGCCACTCAGTGGCGGTACTGGCGTGTAAATTCATGCCTTCGTCGCTGATGAACACCAGTCAGCGTGGGTGCATGAACCAGGCACCTGTTGTGGAGGTCCAGACACAGCAACGTTCGCTAAACGGTCGCAGAGGAGACACTGTTGGTAGCCCTAGGATCAGCCGGGTGGCGAGTTGCTCAAGAGTTGCACGTCTATTTAGCCACATACATCTCTGCAGCTGTTTTTCACTCCTATCATGAATGACCCATGGCCCACAACAGGTGCTGCAGTGCCGGTTTTGGATAGCACCATTTTGCTTTCCCCGGTATATCTTAACCACGCGGCACACAATCAGTTTACAAAATTATCCGTTTCGCAAGTGCTGCCACCATTGGCCCAAAAGCCAATGATCATGTCGTTTTGGACATCTGATAAATCGCTCAATTTCAGCATTACGAAGGTGATTGCACCACTTTCCTCGTCTTTTATTTTTTCCTTTATTGTATTTCAACATATGCGCTGCTCTTCAGCCAAAAGACATAGAACAAACAATAGAAGACATTCGAAAATAACAAAGGAGAAAACATGGTGAACATAGATATAAAAAAGGGGAACATCATGGAAGACAATAGACAAAAAAGGGCGACTGTAAAATGGAGATAAAAACCGTAAAAAAGCAGTGCACACAAAAAACCACACACTGGGACATTTAAAAGAACACAAGGCGCAGTATGACCAGAGCATAAAAATATCGACGGATGGTGTAGCACATAATAAACACTGACAGTAACACTAAGTGCAAGGCCAGCACACAATTAAGGTCACACCTCTTCACACACAGGAGAAACAGCACTAAACACTACACTGACGGGGCACACTGACAATGATCAAAATGGAGGATCTGCCAGGCGCAATGATATGAGGGAGAAGGGAAGAAGGGAGGGAGGGGAATTGAGAGGGGGCGATGGGCGGGGAGCGCGCTGAAGAGGGCCAGGTAGGAAGGGACGTGGGAGGGAAAGAGGCAAGGATGGGGTGCTGGGTCTCAGTGGGGGAGGGGGAGGAGGAAAATCCGCTCTGGGAGAAGGAGGGGAGAGGAAAAAGGGGCCCTGGGGAGGGAGGGGGTTCCTCATCTCCTTAACTGCTAGTGCTGCCGTCTGTAGTCTGTGAGTGGTTACTACCAGTTTACCTTGAACACAGTGGTGATCACATTAAAGTGAGTGGACTATGTATAAGAACATTTGAAAAATATGTGTCAATACTATAGATTTAACCTGGTATCGCCAGGATAAGTTTAAATACAGAAGTGGAACTGTAGCATCCTGAGCATTTAACACTGAAACCATTAAAAACTTGAGTGTTTCTCAGAGCGAAATGGAGAGATGCACTGTGGCAACAACTAGCACAAACATTTCTTAGTCTTAGGGATTAATATTTGATGCTGATTGCTTTGGTAATCTGTATTCTTTTTTTGTTCTAGATTTTTTTGTTGCAACACGATAATTATTCACAGTACCACCATACAACTGTGCACCTTTGTGAGCAAGGTATCACTTTTTGACAACAGTGCAATCTGTTTCTTTTATTCTTAAATACTGTAACCCATGTTAACATGCAACACATAGCTCTGCTGCAGTGTGGTTTTGCCCAATGGATTTACGTCATCATCCGGCAGACGGTGAGGTAATACGTAATGTCAGCGTACATTTCTTCTGAAGAAAAATACGAATGAAATGATATAACTGTATCACGTAATTAATAAGTTTCTTTAAAGCTTAAATTAGTATGCATTCCATGTTCTTCATTCTAAAATATTTTATGTATGTAGTTGATGCTGGCCACCTTCAGTCACAGCCTAAATGATGTACGGCACATCATGCAGCCCCCCGAAACACAACTGTCGTGGGGATTCATGCTCCGCCAGTTTGTATACCAGACAAGATGTATCAAACCATCCCTGTAATATTGAGACATTAAATTCAAATACACGAATAACTGCAACAACTCACTTTTTTTTACCATTCCTCTTAGCGTTTATGTGTCCCTCACAGTTTGTTTTATTTAACAGTCCTTTTTTTAGTTTTGAGTTCACAGCGGTGTAAGACTTTCTCCAATGTGATGATATCTTTTTTAAATTTGAAATAAACACATTATTTCATTTCTTTTGGAATTATCAACAAACAGAATAGTGAGTACAAATACATAAAAAGATAATGTGAAGCTTCCAGCAATATACATGGTGTTTGAAAACTCGACGGCAAAACTTCCGGAATGAACCCCTCGTATAGCAAGGAGGAAAAAATGGGTAGTAAACAACGGCTCTAACAGAATGAGATTTTCACTCTGCAGCGGCGTGAAAAGAAATCTTTTCCACTGCAAGCTTTTTGCTTTCCATATTTTTGGAGGAGTCAGTACGGGCCAAAACGAGAAAAGAAGTCTAGTGAACGTAATATCTAAACTGCATACCTTAAGAGCTGAGGGTACTTGTTGATCTTGGCTACTATGAAACACATCTCATCCGTTGAACAAGTGCTCATAACACTTTAGCTATACGTTTTAGGGCTAATGTTTACTAAAGATTTTTTCTTGGTTCGGTCCGTACTAACTCTTCCGAAAATATGGAAATCAAGTACCTTGGAGTATAAGAGATTTGTTTCACCGTATCGAAGATGAATAGGTGCTCATACCTCAAAGTAAGAGATGAATACACTAAGCTGATTCAGAAGGATGTAGGTTGCAGTAGGTACTGAGAGATGAAGAAGCTTGCACAGGATAGAGTAGCATGGAGAGCTGCATCAAACCAGTCTCAGGACTGAAAACCACAACAACAACAACAACCTCAAAGTATGCATTCTGCAGTGCATGTTTACCAGGGTTTTTCCTTCTTCTTACATGAACAGTCCATTACTGAAGGGAGAAAACAACATGTAATCGTGCCTGTAATGTTGTGCAGTCATAGTGGTATTGGCTTGACCCTAAGTACTAAATTCTGTGTAATGTGCTCTAAAGAAGGGAGAACATATGTCGTTAATGGTGAAATTAACTAACGTCGGACATACTGGGACAGTCCATTTAAATAAATGAGTAATTTATTTGCATTAAAAAAACGTGGAAGATTTCTATACTCGACCTTTCTGGGCAACATGTCACTACAAGAGAAGATAGAAACTGAACTATTTCAATACAGGGCACTAAACTACCATCATAGCTGTGTAGTTGTTAATGTTGCACTAAAGTAGGTTGTTTCCCTTCTTTGCTACCTCATAATGCCACAAATTGTCCAGGTGAATTGTATGTGTCGTCTATGCTTCGTCAGTTTAAATAAATATATCTGATGATAAAGATTCAAACCTCTCGAACGCACAGTATATTTTGGTAATAGAGGTTCACGGTCTTTCCTATCCCAGATTTGCGTTCCTCTGGTACGGAAAAGATAAATCAAAATCATGTTGGTTGAAACCACCATACCACCGAACACGTGACTAGTGCCACAACAACCGTACTGCTTCACAACATAAAACACAATGATAAATGTCAGATTTTACTGATTTGTCGACAACAACGTCTTGAGAGACCGGGCCCAAGCTGTAATAGAGAGAAACTTAAGAAAATCGGACTGTGTCCATTTCTAAGGAACCATCCCGACATTGGGAGCTATCGAATTAGGGCAACTGCGAAACATCTTAACCCATTTCATCTCAGAGTTGCATACACACAACACGAAGTTTTGAGTAATTTATTTTTTTCCCGAATTGTTAGGATAATTGTGAAATATATTTAGAAGAATCATCGAGAGAGATCTTGTGAATGGCTTTGAACAAATGCATGGCGAGTTTTATATAAGAAGTATATTTTGACAGCATTTAGTGAAGTTGAAACTTCGTGTTGCGTGTGTTCCATGCAGAGATGGAATGGGTTACGAACATTGGTTTGGAACCTGCCTCTCCAGCACAGGAAAGGCATGTTTGGGGTGACACCCTGGAATCATGTGACTTCTGATTTATTTGAAGACATTTTACTGAATATATTCTCAGTGTCCGTTCGTATATTACTGAGTAAGATGGGGTCGTAGTTAGCACACTGGGCCCGTTTCCTGAAGAACTGCGGTTCAAAGCCCGAACAGCCATAGAGATTTCCTGAAATGGCTTATGTAAGAGTTCGGGATGGTTTCTTTGGTAAAGTCAGAGACATTCCCTTCCCCTGTCCGAACTTTCGGTCCGCATCTACTATCATCGTCTTTTTCAAGACGTACAGCCCTAATCCCCTGGTCTTTCAGCTACCGAGAATTCTTCCGGGTTGTATGGCCGTGGTCCATGGAAGTCTTCTATCCCTGAAGTTTCGTCCAAAGCTACGCTGGACATCTGCCGACAGTCGGCAAGACTCAGCACAACCAGGAGCACCTCCGAAGATGTCCAACGTAGCTTTGGACGAAACTTGAGGGATAAAAGAGTTCCATGGACCACGGCCATACAACACGGAACATTTCTCTGTAGCTGAAACATCTGGTCGTGAAAGCCTTCACCACTTGATCTTTGTTCTTAATTTTTCTGCTCTGAAAGTAACTGCAGTTTTTGTAGCGTCGTAGCAAAGTATGGTTCCGTATTTCCATTAGACTTCTCGTGTTGCTTTGACGATCGCTAGCTACCGGTACCTCCTGTTTCTGTGCTAAGAAAGATGAGCTTTTAACGCCCCATCGTTGGGGAGCACTAGTATTACGGGCAGGACAGGTAGGGAATTAGCATATGTCCTTCTCGAAGGTACCCTCGCGGCTTTTGCCATAAGGGAAAGAGGACGCTAATGGAAAATCTGAATCTTGTAGGGCACCCCTTATTTTCGAACCAAATTTTATTTTGTTATTTTCCAGATTTACATTTTATATCGCATCGGCAGATATCAATGGCACTGAGTAACCTGAGGCCGCACTGCAGAACGCATAGCAGGGAGTTCGATTTCAGTCCCCACGCTGCTGGAGCAGCCCTGGACCTTCTAGCGTTGGTAGCAGACGGTGGGCTGAGGCGCTGTGGATAGCTGCAAGAAAGGCAGCTACAACAGCACCCGCTACGTAGGGGGAAAAACAGCCATTCTGGAGAGGAGCAATTTGTTTTATTTAGTGAATATTTACTAATAAAAGGGAGCTATTCCAACACAGATATCAGGATAAGCCTACTGGTAATGAACGCTTTCTTACAAAAATATCACGACCCAAAAAATCGGTCGTTTCAATAAACAAATGAACAATGATTAAGATAACGAAGCTGTAGGAACAGCTACTGTGTTACACGACTGTACAAGAGTTGGCCGAAAAATAAGGTCCCGCATTCATTTTCTTCAACAATTCTTAATTCAACACAATGAGAATTACACACACAAAAGAGTAGTGCTTTATCAACACACCCTATTTTGCCACGTAATCTCCAGCTCTTCCCATGGCCTTCCTCCAGCGCGAAACAAGGGCGTGTATGCCCTGTCGGCACTTGTCCTGATGGCGGAGCCAGTGCCTCACTGTACGAATTACCAACTCACCATCCTCAAAATGTCTTCCACGAATAGCGTTCTTCAATGGCCCAAACAAGTAGAAGTCCGAGGAAACTAGGTCAGGGCTGTAGGGTGGATGGGGTAACAGTGTCCAAGCCTGTTTTGCGATGTGTTCAGCACTCCTCAGACTTGTGTGGGGCCGAGCGCTAACGTCTTGCATCAAAACATCTCCTGGGTTGCTGTGCCGCCGAAGTCACCAGAAGCGCATAATGAGGTTTTTTAATGTGTTGACATATGCTTCTGAATTAATTGTACCGCCTCTTGGAATCACATCAACAAGAACCACACCTTCACAGTCTCAGAACACGGGGGGAGTGGCGCCATTTCATCGACTAATTGTTACCATTAAAATCAGTCTTGATTACAAATTTATTTGTTATGGTAACCGGTTTCGAACACGCGTGTGGTCATCTTCACACCAAAATGCTGTATAACCTGGTGATTTACCACCAGAAGGAGGCTCCTGCTCATACAGCATTTTGGTCTGAAGATGACCACAGGCGTGATCGAAACCGGTCACCAGAATAAATAAATTTGTGTACAAGACTGATTTTAATAGTAACTATTAGTAATAACATTGACCACTGTCTGCTTCCGCAGTGTATTCAAAAGTAATTAATTTCATCGACTATTGTTCTGTTCGGGCTCAAAATGTCGAACCCCAGTTTTCATTACCTGTCCCAATCCGGGACAAGAAGGCCTACCCCCCGCTTCCAAATGTTATAACAAATCAAGACAATTTTTTTTTCTGTGTGATTTATGGTACAGCGTTAGACACCGTGGCACAAATTTTGTACATTTGAATATCTAAGAGTGCAGATAAGTGCATCCACACTTTCTTGGCTGACTGAGAGATGCAGCACCAACTGCCGAGTCGTAATGGGTCTGTCCTCGCGAATGACATCAGCTATCTGCAACATGTCAGGTGGGACAGCCGTGGATGGTCTCCCCGACCGCAGCAAATCGTGGAGCTCTGCCGAACCGCCTTCTGATGACCTCATTCTCCGTGCCCAGCGACTAACTATACTTCTGTCGACAGCAGATGCTACATAGACTATGCACAAGCTTTTGTGAATGTTCCCCACAGTTTCTTTCTCTGCAGTGAGAAATTCAACGACGGCACGTTGCTTTTAACGTACATCACCTACAGACGACATTTTGAAACTGTCCTGCAACTACGCTATCAGTCTGAAGTGACAGAAACTTGGTTCACTCACTTAGGAGACTTCAAATAATACATACGTAACGTTTCGCATTCTTAGCATTGTTCTCGGCTGAGAAAAAAAATTCCGGTTCATTACTTTCCGGGAAACGCTCGTAAATACGAGATCTAGACTGCGCGCCATAGTGGAGCTGCCGATAGGATACTTTCAGAATTAGTCCTGTCGTAAGACCATGCTCTTAAGAAGCTTCTAGTTTTGAGTTGATACGTGATATATTGTTTCATTATTATTATATCACGGTGTTTCTGCAAATGAACACATCTTAAGGGCATCTACGAACGTTTAATCCAGGTAATATAGTTGCGTTAATCTCTAGAAATTTCGGATGGAAAAGTGCGGCTATTCATACTGTACGCCTCTTATGCCATCTTCTACGGACTCACCTCAGCAGATCAAGTCGGGGGATCTTGCAATTTCGACGGCTGGGAGAGTATTTCAGCCCTATCTTCACGAAAGTGACGCCTTCGTGTTGCCCATAAGTTACTTCGTTCGGTTGCTCGTCACTGGCGTCAAATATGGTGGCCTACAAGGCCTCTAAGCAAATGGATTGTAAGTGTACTGACCTTGCGGTCTTACTGAACACACAGACTGTTCACAGTAAGCTAACAATGACGGTGTGATACTCAAAGCAGGTGAATTCTGACCCTTCTGGAGAACGAAAATCTTTGCAAAAGCCAACATGGATTCCGTTACTAGATATTGTAATGGTTCGCGTATGTAGGCGAGTTATTCGGCCGCCTAGAGTTGATAGGAGGTAAGGAAAACTAGTTTGTATGGCTGAGAACTAACCGGTGGACGGAGATCGGGGCACGGCTGCCCCAGCGAAGCGACCGTTGCTGTGCTGAACAGGTGCAAATGTGGCGTGCGCATGACAGCATGTGGGTAGAGCCCAGAGCATGTGGACGGCTGTTGCCAACTTCGCAGGAGGAAAGAATATACACCATAAATGGCGGAGTTTAAGGCAGTCTGAAATATGGCTACTTACAACTATTATAAATTCAATAATGGAGCAAAGTTATGCAATAGAGGGAATCTGAATTCATCTGCGATCTCATAAAACTCAGGTGCATCCAATGAAACGATATGTCCAATATCTTGAAACCTAAAACAGATTATATTTTGCTGTAGCTAAATATTTTTACAATGAGCTTTAAAATAACAAATCTTAAACCCTACATGTCAACGAACAATATCTAATATGATAGCATTGCCTGTAGCTACCATCTGAAAAAGCTACTCATCTGTATTTAATTTATTTACTGATTTGTTATTTATTTGTATCTTCCATATAATAAGATATTCGTCACATCATGTATTACAGAAAAACACACCAAATGAATGCAGTATGAATACTTCATTTCTTGTCATGCACGTGTAATTATTTCAGAGTTATTTTACTATTTTTGCAGTTTCTCTATTTGAATATGATTATAACTGACGCTAAAGAAACCCAGACAATTTAAAAGTGGTCAAACGCATATGCTAGCTGACACCACCATTGAAAAAAGTGTCAAATGATGCTTTATCAAGAAGACAAAAGTAATTGTTTGACCAATATTTAACAACATTTCTTTACAATGCACATGGGCAAGATTGCTGGCTTATTTATTTGTGAATATAGTATTATTAACTGTAAATTTATAGTAAATGGTCTAAATGTGACAGAATGTTTATAACAGTTTTTGTTAAATCTTGTTATAACATATTAGCTTAGTGTGGATAGTTTTCAGGTTGCCAATCATGTCTGTGGATAATAATAACAAATGTGTTTTTGAGGTGATGGTCTCCAGCCAGGGCAAAAGTACAGAGTGGCAGAACACCACTACAATCAAGTAGAGACAGACAGTGTTGAGTGGCGCACATGAGGTTGCGATTCAGGACACTTTTTCGTAAGTTCTGGAATAAGGCAGACCTGTCTGTGGTAAAGTGTGTTATTCAATCGCGGGGGTGCTTAGATTCTGTGTGGTGAACGGCCGTAAAAATATTTTAACTTCTGAAGGAACTGCAACTTTAGCAATTTCTAAATGTGCTACAGTGGAGAACTTCAAAGTTTCTACGTGCATTTCGGATCTGAGACCAGACAGAGTACGACTTTACACTTTTTATCTCTCACATGTTAATGTATGACTCGTAATGCTGTGCTCAGAATTACTTTGGGCTGGCCAACATTTCTTGTAATGTGATAACGAAATGGACTTAGTCTTTTGTTCATCTTGGCATCTTGGATCTCTAGCGTAGGAATTCTATTTTTCTTGGTATGACATTTACGCAACTTAATTGTATTTCTGTAAGGTTATTTATCTGTCTGTTTCTTAACTGGTTAATGCAGGTTAACTATTCGTTAATAAGACATGGATGTCGCTTTCTCAAATAAACTTTATTCAACAAAACTCTCTAGTGTCATCCACATACACTTCAGACGTTATAGCAGAAGAATTTTTATCAGTTATTCATTTATGATTTATTTAACATTTCTTATGATTTTATCGATGTGCCATTCTGGCTTATGAGAGGTGCCAAACAAATTGGTACACCTGCCTAATATCGTGTAGGGCTGCAGCGAGCACGCAGAATTGCCGCAAAACGAGGTGGCATGACATCGACTAATGTCTCTGGTAGTGCTGGAGGGAACTAACACCATGAATCTTGCAGGGCTGTAAATAAATCCGTAAGAGGACGAGGGGTTGGAGATCTATTCTGAACAGCACGTTGCAAGGCATGTCAGTTATGCTAAATAATATTCATCTCTGGGGAGTTTGGTGGCCAGTGGAAGTGTTTAAACTCAGAAGAGTCTTCCTGGAGACACTGTTGCAATTCTGGATGTGTGGGGTGTCGCATTGTCCTGCTGGAATTGCCAAAGTCCGTCGGAATGCACGATGGAAACTGTTCAAATGTGGTGAAATCTTATGGGACTTAACTGCTAAGGTCATCAGTCCCTAAGCTTACACACTACTTAACCTAAATTATCCTAAGAACAAACACACCCATGCCCGAGGGAGGACCAGCCGCACTGCACGATGGACATGAACGGATGCAGGTGATCAGACAGGTTGCTTACATACGCGTCACCTGTCAGACTCGTATGTTAACAATGACAGTGTCCCATATCACTCCAACTGCACACACTCCACACCATTACAGAGCCTCCACCATCTAGAACAGTCCCATGCTGACATGCAGGATCTATGGATTCATGAGGTTTTCTCCATATGGGTGTACACTTCCATCCCCTCGATACAATTTGAAATGACTACGACCGACCAGGCAACATGTTTCCAGTCATCAACAGTCCTGTGTCGATGTTGACGGGCTCACCTGCGGTAAAAAGCTTTTTGTCGTGCGGTCATCAAGGGTAGAAGAGTGAGTCTTCGGCTCTGAAAGCTCACATCGATGAGGTTTCGTTGAATGGTTCCCACGCTGTTGATGGCCCAGCGTAGATATCTACAGCAATTTGTGGAAGTGTTGCACATCTGTCACGCTGAAAGATTCTCTTCAGTCGTCGTTGGTTGTGTTCTTGCAGGATCTTATTACTGCCGCAGCGATGTCGGAGATGTGATGTTTTACCGGATTCCTGATACTACGCGTTCGTAGAACGGTCGTGCGGGAAAATTCCTACTTCATCGCTACCTCAGAGATGGTGTGTCCCACCGGTCATGCGTCGACTATGACACCATATTCAAACTCAATTAAATGTTCATAAGTAGTAGTAGTAGCTTTAATCATCTGTGGATCTCTTTTTACAAGGATATAGGACATGTCAAATTATTTACAAGTTTAGACCAATTTAAAATAAGCTAATTCGTATACACATATATTTACAGACTTCTACTAAGAGACAATCATCAGATATACTCCTGGTTACAATACTTTTTTTTACAAATAACTTATTAAATTATGTAATGCCACACTGTTGACTCATACCTCACTACATTCACCGCACACACTATACACAGATTGTTTCATGACACTTCACTCACTACACTCACTGACACACACACGCGCGCGCACACACACACAAACACACACACACACACACACACACGCACACGCACACACACTGGTGATCTCTGGGCAATTTTCTGTACCGCAACTTCCCATTAGCTATCCTGAAAAACTGAGTCAGCATCCCTCCATAATGAGTGAGATGTTGAGCTCAGAAAGAGGAAGAGGTGTTAGTATCGTGCTATTCATAGCTTGGGGGTAAGTATTTCTAAAAAGGATAAAAGAAGAAAGAAACATAAAGTGAAGGTGTTACGTGGAATGTTGGATGTTTTATAATTATAATTATTATTATTATTAATCTGTATAACATTTTTTATCCACCCCCTACTCATTTTTATACATGTAATCCTTCAATGTATAAAAAGTATTGAATAAAAGGTACTTTTCAACTGCCTTTTTAAATAAGTGTCTTTTTGCACTTTGTTTAATCTCTTTAGGAAATTATTGTACAGTTTTCATCACTGGTAGAAAAAGCTGTTTTGAGTTTTATGTTTATTTTTTCTTGGTAAATGTAAGTGGAGTCTATATCTTGTTGCATGGTCATGGACAGAGCAGTTTATGAAGTAATTACCAATGTTATTTTTGATGTGTACTACTGACTGGTAAATGTATTCATTTGGAGCAGTTAAAATCCCCAGTGTTTTGAACAGATCTTTACAATGAGCTCAACTAGTATATTTGGTTATTATTCTTATGGCTCTTTTCTGGAGTTTGAAAACTGTATTCATAATTTGTGCGTTGTTCCCCAAAAAAGAAAGCCATAGCTAAGAATTGAGTGTACATATGAATAATATGTAACTAGAAGACACTCCATGCTACACACTGTTGATAGGATTTTAAGGGCATACCATGCTGATGACATCCTGTTCGCAAGTACCTTTGTGTGTTCACACCACTTCAACTGAGAATCAATATTCATACCTAGAAATTTTGCATTTCTTACACAAATAGATGCGATCTACATTTAATTTTACATTGTCATTCGTCCTCTTCAAACAGAAATTCAAGGCATTAGTTTTTTTTATAATGAGAGTCAATTTATTGCTTATTGACCAATCATAAACTTCCTTGAGAGTTTCATTTGCTTCCTCATCAAGGAGTTCTCTTGTTTTCTCAGTGACTATAATATTGCTATCATCAGCAAAGAGAATTTTTTCACCATAGGTGACACTACTGGGAATGTCATTGATGTATGTAAGGAATAGTATACGTCCTAATATGCTACTTTGCAGAACCCCTATGTTAATGTATTTTGGTTCTGATAAGACTTTCACTAAATTTTTAGATCTATTTGAAGTATGTGTTGTCTTATTCCTAATGCTTGTAATTTACATAATAGAATCTTGTAGTCGACTGTATCAAACGCGTCAGAAATATCCAAAAATATGCCTGTGACTCACTTGTATTTATCAAGTACAACCCTTGTGAATTCTACTAGAGCTGACTATATTTTTTTCCACTTTGGAAACCAAACTGTGTTTCGCTTAAAGGAATGTATTTATTCAGGTGATTCATTAATCTGTCTTTCATAATTGCTTCTAGTATTTTTGAGAATACTGACAGCAGGGAAATGAGTTGGAAAGTTTCTATGTCTTCTGCATTACCTTTCTTAAGCAAAGGTATAACTCTTGCCTGTTTTAACTGCTCTGGAAATGTCCCTGATGTGAAGGATTCATTTACTATATTTGTTAAGGGGCCTCGTATAATCCCTATCCATTGTTTCAGTACACACATTCGTAATTCATTTAAGCCTACTAACGTTTTACTTTTTTGTTTTTGAACAGTTGACTTCACTCTCTGAGGTTGGAGGTAACATCATCGTATTTAGTGCAACGTGTTTTACAGGTGATATATTTGTTTTGGGGAATTTTTGCTGTAACTTCTCTGCAATACTTGAAAAATGCTCGTTTACATAGTTTGCTAAGTGTTGTGGATCATTTATTACTTTATCCCCCTCCCTTAGCAGTATGTTGTTACGCATTTGTTTGTGTCTCCCTGTTTCCTTTTTTTATAACATGCTTTGCATTTATACCCTGTATTATATATTATTTTGTCATTAAATGACTTTTTTGCAGCAATCAGCACCTTCCTATAGATGTTTTTGTATCTGTGATGGAAATTGAAAGATTATGGATCATTGCGAATCTCTTTCATGGAACTGAGGTGTTTAAGTGTTTGGAAGGCCCTCTTAATACCTCCTGTTACCCATCTGTTTTTGTGAGATGTTGATAAAGACATACGTACTTTTGGAAATTCCTTTTCAACGTTCAATTTAAACAATGTGGAGATTTTAGAGAATTTCATATTCACTGTGGTTTCCTTGTGCACTTCATTCCAACTTTGTTTCTCTAGTTCTTCTGAAAAATCTTTTATTTTGATTTCTGATAGATGTTGTTTGTAGGCTTGTAGTTAATGAAATGATTCTATGCCTGATTTTACTATTGTTATTTGACAGAGATGGTCTCATAGTCCGAAACCTTTTAGAGCTTCATCACATTTTTCGCTGTCCACATTTAAGGCAACATGGTCAATTACTGATGCAGTCATTGTAGTAATCCTTGTTGCACTATTGACTAGTAGTGACATGCCAAAACTTTGAAGGACGTTTATGAAGGAGCTGCTGGATTCATTTATGATATTAGTACTAATATTAATGTCTCCACACAGAATTATGTTGACTTTTTTACTTGAGACTTTATCTAGAACGTCTGTCAATTTATTGAAAAAAGTGGCCACATTACCACTGGGAGATCTATACACACACAAAATGATTAATTTCTTGGTGATATCAAGCTCTGTTAATTCAACAGCTGATATTTCAATGTGTTTGTCTTCACTTATTGTACTGATGTCATGTCTTGATTTGAACTGTGCTCCTTTTCTGATATAAATGCATGATCCTTCAACCCTTGAAGTAATTTTGCAGTAAGAGTTTGCCCTATCGCGGAATTATAATACTACATGTAGGATTTCTGTGTCTCTACACCAGTACTCAGTAACACAAACTACTGTGCAGTTCAAAGATTGGAGCTCAACTTCTAATAGTTGTATTGTATTTTTTATTGATTGCATGTTTTGATGGAGGATTGTTAAGTCTGTGAAAGGCCCCATGTTACTCTTTCCAGTGGTTTGTTTAGCTTTGTGACATCTGGTATGTGTGATACTTGAAGTGTCAAAATCTGTCTTGTGAGTTATTGTTTCAGTATTATTTAAACTGCTGGAGTTACTCTTAAGGCAAGGGAACCTGTTGTCTGGATTTATCCTAAAAAAGACCTACTTTTCATACCTATGACAAAAGTTATTTGACCATGTGTGGCCTGAGATCCACCCCCTACGAAGCTGTACCAATCTTCCCAGTCCTGTTTGGGTGTAGGCTAAGCCTAGTGAAACCATCTGTTGATAGTCCCGACGGGCACCACAGAAACATGAGCAAAGTTGGCTGTCCTCAGAGCCATACCTAACCGCACACTGATTCGCCTTACAATTCCATCAAGGTGTAATCGATCATGATGCCAGAAAAGCTCAAAAAAGTGTACGTTGGTACTATGAGTCAAGGAATTTATCTTGTCCAGGTCACCACGTATGTCACATAGCCCATCCGTGTACAAACTGTTTCTCACCCCACACACTGTCACTACATGGTCCTCTTTTGCAATGTCCTTACATAAAGACCCTAGGTCCTCTATCACATGACTTAGCCCTTGCATTAACTTGAAGATACTGGTGGTCGGGTGCTCTGCCCCTAAACTTTCCTGTAACTGAGTGCCTACACCTCGCCCATGCCTACTACCTAGCAGCAGCACTTTATTCTTCCTAACACTTTGTACATTCCTAAGCTTCTTGGTCTAGGTTGAAATGTGCTGCACATTTCCTGCTCCTTGTTTTACCTGAGGCTCTTCTCCTCTTAACTCTGGCAGTAGTAGATACCTGTTTTTGATATTGATGATAAAACTGTCAGATCGCTTTCTCTTTTCCTATCCTCCTACCAGCTGACAGTTCCCAACCAGCCTCCTTTCCTGTACCTCTCTTTATCCTTATGAGTCCCTTCCTTGATTCCTCCATCTGTGCCTAAAGGGCACAGATTTTCCTTTTCTGTTTCCCAATCAAAATGTTCCTACTGCATAATCTGCAATTCCAGGAGATAGCCTCCTCTGTTCTCCCAACATTCTCCCCATTGCATCAACCCCAGTGAAGATATTTCCTACAAGATCGGCAACAAATTCCTCTACTCACTACCATATAACAGTTTCCACATTCGTCACTCGTGGTCAGTTTCGAAACAATAATTAAGCTTAAAGAATCTTTTAAATTTGTCAAGGTCGCGAGATTGGCTATGTGTAAACAAAAAAATACACAAAGGACTTATGTGGGGTGGTTGTTGCTTTTGTACTGATTTAGAGATACAGTGACAGAGGAATGAATTTGTAATTACTTTACTTTTAGAGAATTTACATCAGGCATGTTTGGTCAGGTTTTTAAACGTTTATAACTGGGAAAATTTAGGCCTAAATCGCGTCTATCTTACTAATAAACAATTCGAAATGTTTCCAGAATGAGATTTTCACTCTGCAGCGGAGTGTGCGCTGATATGAAACTTCCTGGCAGATTAAAACTGTGTGCCCGACCGAGACTCGAACTCGGGAACTTTGCCTTTCGCGGGCAAGTGCTCTACCATCTGAGCTACCGAAGCACGACTCACGCCCGGTACTCACAGCTTTACTTCTGCCAGTATCTCGTCTCCTACCTTCCAAACTTTACAGAAGCTCTCCTGCGAACCTTGCAGAACTAGCACTCCTGAAAGAAAGGATATAGCGGAGACATGGCTTAGCCACAGCCTGGGGGATGTTTCCAGAATGAGATTTTCACTCTGCAGCGGAGTGTGCGCTGATATGAAACTTCCTGGCAGATTAAAACTGTGTGCCCGACCGAGACTCGAACTCGGGACCTTTGCCTTTCGCGGGCAAGTGCTCTACCATCTGAGCTACCGAAGCACGACTCACGCCCGGTACTCACAGCTTTACTTCTGCCAGTATCTCGTCTCCTACCTTCCAAACTTTACAGAAGCTCTCCTGTGAACCTTGCCCGCGAAAGGCAAAGGTCCCGAGTTCGAGTCTCGGTCGGGCACACAGTTTTAATCTGCCAGGAAGTTTCAATTCGAAATGTGTTAGTCAAATACAATTTAGAAATGTTTAATTACAATTTTATTGCGACAATAGGTAGTGATGAAATTAGTAACTGTCTTTTTTAAACGAATTTTGCAATATCAAGAAAACTAGAATAGAATATTTTGTGTTTATGTCATGCAAAATTTCGGGTTGTGTCGCGACTATTGGGACTTAAGCCAAAGAACAAGTTGTTTCAAGAACAAGCTCTGCTGGAACGCTAATATTTAGTTGTGTGACAAGAACGGACACTACAGCAACTATACAAAACAAAACAAAAATTAAATTTGACTCTATTTCCTCTTAAATCAGTTCTTTTAGCGGACGAAGAAAATACTTCTGATCTCACTCGGCGGCCATTGTAGCAGCAGCAACCGATCTAACAACTGCGCCAGACATCTGTTGTCTTGTATAGGCGTTTCCGACCACAGCGCCGTATTCTGCCTGTTTACATATCTCTGCATTTGTATACGCATGCTTATACCAGTTTCTTTGGGGCTTCAGTGTATTTGACTGCAGGATCACAGTTACAAGTTATTATTTGCAGTGAGTTAGCTGCTGGGCTTGAAAGCAGACGTGTACGGCCTCAACCTCTGTCTTCATCGAGCCATCCTTTTTAAACAGAGCTGTGCGTAGCCACATTACGTACGGTGCGCAGAACAACAGGTAAAGTCGCAGCGTCTTGCAGAGCAGCTCGCTCTTTACGTTCTTAAAACCCACTACACCTAGGTTAATACTAAATTCCTTGACTTCCGGAACACATTCTATACAGTTTCACACTGTCGTTCAGTGAATAAAAATACGAGCTACCGGAGTATTGGACCCGATTTTTCACTGGATTCAGTATGTTGTTCTTAACGTCATAAAATCGACATATTTAAAGATTGTATCGGGAGTACCCCAAGAAAGTCTTGCGAGGGCATTACTATTTACAATACACACTCTAAATATAAAAAGACGCTTACCACGAAGATGTTTTGCAAACTGGTCACAAATTGATACTGATACAGGTATCAATGGAATATCTCATTCTGGAAACATCCCCCAGGCTGTGGCTAAGCCATGTCTCCGCTATATCCTTTCTTTCAGGAGTGCTAGTTCTGCAAGGTTCGCAGGAGAGCTTCTGTAAAGTTTGGAAGGTAGGAGACGAGATACTGGCAGAAGTAAAGCTGTGAGTACCGGGCGTGAGTCGTGCTTCGGTAGCTCAGATGGTAGACAGTTGCCTGCGAAAGACAAAGGTCCCGAGTTCGAGTCTCGGTCGGACACACAATTTTAATCTGCCAGGAAGTTTCACCGTGGCTGTTTTTTGAAGACAAATGTTGATGGTGTTAGGACAGCAACCAGCCACGAATTTACTTTCAGTTCCTTTATTCAAAGGGTACCGTTACCGGTTTCCAATCGTTGTGATTCATCACAATCAGCTTCTCCACAAATAATAAATTACATCAAAAAGTTATCCATGATGTAAACACCTCCAAGAATTCTAAGGTAAATCAGGAATATACAAACTCAAATGCGATACATGCCCAAAATTCTACATTGGACAGACAGGCAGAAGTTTTGAAATTAGATACAAAGAACATATTGATGCTTTAAGACTTGATAACTTGAACAAATCAGCATTTGCAGCCCATATTGCTGAAGAAAACCATTCAGTGGGAAACATGAGGACAATTTAAAAATTTTATATCTAGCAGAAAAAGGAGCCACTATGAATATATTAGAAGAAATTGAAATACACACACACAAAAACAGCACCCCAGACAATATCCTTAACGAACAGAGTTAGCTACCACCCCTTTCCTAAAAAATTTCCAAAAATTACTTTCCAACCTCCAAAGCGAATAATATTAGTACACCTATCTGCAGATCAAGTAGCAAATTTATATGTTACTATAATTCTCATGATGCTAAATGTAATTAAATAATATACTTTTTTACCTATACAGTATATATATAATAAAAAACTTTATATTTAATTTAGCAATATCAACTCAAAAATTCAATGTCTCTGTACTAGTGTAAAAGGCATTACAGTTGCGTAAATGAATATATGATCCTTTCCAAACATAGGACATCATCGTCAAATGTTAGGACATATCATAGCATCTGTGAGACTCATATGTTTGTAAACTCTTTGTATGTATCAAAACATGTGGTGCGTGGTAGAAATCTCAGTGACAAACCTAAAGTGTTCAGTGAGAACAACTGACGTGTGCAACAATAAGAATGCAGTGGGAATGTATTTACATCTGTTGGACGAATGTTATGAAAACAAATACTCCAAACCGACGTTTCACGTATGTCACATGCAACGAAAATCTGTAACGCAACCATCTGTGTGTAGCGTGTTTATAATTATGTATTATTTATGTTTTAGGCCAATTAATCTGTAAAAAACACACCACATGTCATAAAGAAAGCGTGTAAACCGTGTGAGGATGTATCACAACGATTCGAAATCGGTAACGGTACCCTTTGAATAAAGGACCTGAAAGTAAATTTGAGGCTGGTTGCTGTCCTAACACCATCAACATTTGTCTTCAATGAGAATACTTTAGCAAAAGAGTTGCAGTCGGACATCTGTCAGAAATGCGTGGATACCTCGCATCCCAGTGTCGTTCTTCGTCTGCCACTGTGAGGTTCTGGGCTGCAGAAACCGAAGTTTGCCTGACAAGTTCGACAGACAACTTGGGTGAAAGTCCTGAGAACGGCCCTTAGGGATGCGGAGGACCACCTCTGCCTACCGGACATCTAAACATCGCACGGCTGGCAGCAAACTCCGGCGAGTTCCAGCTCTCCGTAACTTGCCTCCGTCACTTACCCTACAGTGAGCCGAGTTACTCACAGATGGGTCTGTCAGATCTGCCTGAGGCACAGGCAGCCAGATCATTGCCTCCAGATACCACGTAAAGGAAAAGTCAGATTTGAGTCTAGTGAACAGTGTCAATACTGACTACGTATCTTCATTTCGCAAGGAATGTAAATTTCCTATAAATATGCATAGATTTTACAAAGTAATTTCGGAGTTTGAGGATTGAATATTTCCCTCATCAGCGGAGTGTGCGCCAGTTTTGAAAGTTCTTGTCAGGTTAAAGCCTTTTGATGCACCTGAACTCGAATCCATAAATTTACCTTTCGCTCCAGTGCTTTCATAGTTTGTACTTCCCTGTAAGCGTGCAAAGTAAGCCTTTTGTGCAGCAACTTCTGAACTTTTGAGCGAGGGTGAACTGACTTTGATGGGTTGCTTTGAAAGCTCTCCCTGAGCTCTGGAATCCCAGCCGATATGTGTTTCCTGCCGTAATCTGGCTGTCTGTTCACACTACTCCAAGTAGATAAGATCTTATCGAACGAAGCTCTAACCGTATTAACAACAGGTGGCTGCCTCTGATATTCACTTTCGAAATGTATTCGAACAGTATTATTTTATTTCCGCATATCTCACCCACACACTGGGCCCTCTCTAGGGGCGTAGTCATTTCTAGTACTTACTTAGCAAGTGAAAGAGGAGAAAAGGAATCGTTTTCATAAAGTTCTACACATAGCGTTTTGACCTGGGAAAATGCACTATACAATCCTCTCTTGTAATACTTATTTATTAAGACCGATTTCGGTCAATGACCATCTTCCACACAAGAAAGAACACAATCACAACATCTCATGTCATAAATGTCTTCCCATTCGAACAACGACTTAAAAGTAGTCAAAATATGTACCCTGCCACAAATAGGCCACATCATTTCTGTTAGATTCACTGATTTATGCATTTTGACTGTGTTTAAGTTGTTGTTCGTGAGAAGAAATGTGTGACACGTGATGTGACACTATAATTTCTTAGCTGGAGGATGGTCAGCGTCCAAAACCGGTCCTAATAATTATTACAACATAGCAGTGTGCCGTACATTTTTCTAAGCACTTTCAGAGCGGTAGCTAAATTGTGGAACATTTTTGTGGAATGGACAGAGGAATTAACAGGATGTAAAAAAGTACTTATGTACATTCGTTATATATATTCGTTACTGCCTTAGCAACTGTTTTGAAAACGGAAGTATGTGTTGGTTACCAATAGCTACAGATTCAAAACATATATTTAACTTGTAACTGCATTTTGATGTTACTTCTGCTTAAGTTTACTTCACTTGCTGATCACTGGTCTGTAACAGAGTAATACTGTAACAGACAGACGATGTATGCAGTATTGCAACGATCTGCTCGACTGCAACGCTTTTAAATTTCAATAGAATATTAGCTCGTAGGCAGATGACCATCTTGTACCTTGGAACAATTTTCCTCAGTTGGAAAAATCTTAATCTTCTGGAGTAATTACTGTTATTTCAGAAGAAGACTGCAACACATAAAAAGTGAATGTCGCCATTTAAAAATGGAATAACAAAATACATTGAATTTCTATTACAGAACTGGCTAGAGTCGGAAGTCCGATAAGTGTTGCATGGTGAAATACTCTCTTAAAAGATGATCCACCCTTCGTTTGCTGATTGACAGGTGTCAAGTCGCAGTGCGTCTGTCCTCGCAAATGACAACATCAGCTCGCTGCATCATGTTATGTGTGACCGCCGTGGCTGGTCTCCCCGACCGCTGCAAATCCTGGAGCACCGCCGAACCGGCGTCTGATGACAACACCCTCCGTGTCCAGCTACTAACTGTACTCCTGTTGGCAGCAGATGTTCCATAGACTTCGCACAAGCGTTTGTGAATATTCCCCAACAGTTTCTTTCTCTGTAGTGTGACATTCAATAACGGCACGTCACTTGTAACGTACATCATCTACGGACGCCATTTTGAAACAGTCCTGCAGCTACGCAATCAGTGGGAAGTGACGGAAACCTGGTTCGCTCACTGAGGACACTTCGTCTAATACATAGGTACGTTTCGCGTTCGTAGTACGAGGTGCATTCAAGTTCTAAGGCATCCGATTTTTTTCTAATTAACTACTCACCCGAAATCGATGAAACTGGCGTTACTTCTCGACGTAATTTCCCTGCAGACGTACACATTTTTCACAACGCTGACGCCATGATTCCATGGCAGCGGCGAAGGCTTCTTTAGGAGTCTGTTTTGACCACTGGAAAATCGCTGAGGCAATAGCAGCACGGCTGGTGAATGTGCGGCCACGGAGAGTGTCTTTCATTGTTGGATAAAGCCAAAAGTCAGTAGGAGCCAGGTCAGGTGAGTAGGGAGCATGAGGAATCACTTCATAGTTGTTATCACGAAGAAACTGTTGCGTAACGTTAGCTCGATGTGTGGGTGCGTTGTCTTGGTGAAACAGCACACGCGCAGCCCTTCCCGGACGTTTTTGTTGCAGTGCAGAAAGGAATTTGTTCTTCAAAACATTTTCGTAGGATGCACCTGTTACCGTAGTGCCCTTTGGAACGCAATGGGTAAGGATTACTCCCTCGCTGTCCCAGAACATGGACACCATCATTTTTTCAGCACTGGCGGTTACCCGAAATTTTTTTGATGGCGGTGAATCTGTGTGCTTCCATTGAGCTGACTGGCGCTTTGTTTCTGGATTGGAAAATCGCATCCACGGCTCATCCATTGTCACATCCAATGAAAAGAAAGTCCCATTCAAGCTGTCGTTGCGCGTCAACATTGCTTGGCAGCATGCCACACTTGCAGCCATGTGGTCGTCTGTCAGCATTCGTGGCACCCACCTGGATGACACTTTTCGCATTTTCAGGTCGTCATGCAGGATTGTATGCACAGAACCCACAGAAATGCCAACTCTGGAGGCGATCTGTTCAACAGTCATTCGGCGATCCCCCAAAACAATTCTCTCCACTTTCTCGATCATGTCGTCAGACTGGCTTGTGCGAGCCCGAGGTTGTTTCGGTTTGTTGTCACACGATGTTCTGCCTTCATTAAACTGTTGCACCCACAAACGCACTTTCGACACATCCATAACTCCATCACCACATGTCTCCTTCAACTATCGATGAATTTTAATTGGTTTCACACCACGCAAATTCAGAAAACGAATGATTGCATGCTGTTCAAGTAAGGAAAACGTCACCATTTTAAGTATTTAAAACAGTTCTCATTCTCGCCGCTGACGGTAAAATTCCATCTGCCATACGGTGCTGCCATCTCTGGGACATATTGACAATGAACGCGGCCTCATTTTAAAAGAATGCGCATGTTTCTATCTCTTTCCAGTCTGGAGAAAAAAAATTGGAGGCCTTAGAACTTGAATGCACCTCGTATTGTTTTCTGCAGAGAATTAAAAACCAAAATGCGGTGCACTACTTTCTGCGCAACACTCATATCTACAGACAGTTCAGAAGAAGGTTATTGCAACTTAGTTTAAGGCAAACTGTCATGGCCATTAAAGGTTACAAAACTAAAATGCCACCTTTAAGTCCCATTGCACTGCAGAAGCAGCATTACGATCAATAAGATGAACTTTCCGCCTTCAGGGAGGACGTCCCCCTCCATCCCCCTCCATGGTTCTTCACCTGAGTCACGTTCCAGGGAAACAACAACAATAACAAGGCTGTCACGCCTCCCAAGTGACCAGTCAGTTGAAAAACATCTCCGCACTTAAGAGTTCGCCGTTAATGAGGCCAGCGCCGCTGTGCGCACGCCATACAACCACTCTCTCACAACAGGCGCCACCTGACCACCAGTCGGAGAAAACGGGCAGAGGTTAACTTTTGTTGTCAGACATCATTTGCATCCATCGTAGAGGACCTTATCCATTTTCAAAGTAGGGGGAGCGTTGTACGCTGATGTTTTGCCGTCGGAATATCAGCCTAGCGGCTGATATTAGAATCACACGAAGGAATGCGCACTAGACATGGCCACGCGGTTTGAGGGACCATGTCACGGATTGCGCTGCCCCTCCCACTGGAGGTTCGAGTCCTCCCTCGGGCATGGCTGTGTGTGTTGTTCTTAGCATAAATTAGTTAGTGTAAGTAGTGTGTAAGTCTAGGGGCCGATTATTTTATCTATTTATACGTTTCCAGAACATAACATAGCATATCATACACAGCATATCATACAGAGGATATCATACATATATATTACAAGTATTACAGAGAATATTTGCACATTTATATTCCATGTGCTGCCCAGAATACCGCTGCACAGACTGTTTTACCCTTGGCGATAATCAGATCGTCCATGGACACTGGTTCCGACAGTTTCCCGCAGGTGCTGATGGCCTTGAGGTTCACCACACTCACATATTTGCTCCCCTGAGATGTATCCCCATTTCTTCATGTTCTCCTTACACCGAGGTTCTCAGTCGTTTATGGGAGATGATGACCTGTAGTAAGTTCTTCCTTGGGGTTGTCCCAATATTTCTCTGATGATAAGCTACGCCAGAGCTGTATCCTATGGTCTGTAGGTGATGTCTGGATTGGATGCATGGTTAGGAGAAAACTTTTTCTAGAGTTGAGTCTTGGTGTTCGATGTTCGCATCCAAACAGGGGGTGTCTCTGATCCGTCTCCTGCTTCTTTCTTTCCGCTTCAGCTGCTGTTCTCCTTCGGAACAGGTGGTAGATTTTGTCAACAGTGGTTGCCCACAAGCAGCCGGTTACAATTCGTCCTGTTTCATTTAGAGCAATATTTACCTGTCTGGTATGGCTGGAGATCTGCCATACAGGCGCTGCATGTTCAGCAGCGGAGAAGCACAAGGCGAGGGCAGATGTGCGGAGGACCTGTTGGTGTGCTCCCCAGTTGTTGCCGGTCAGTTTCCTAATAATGTTGTTCCTCGTACTGAATTTCATTTTTGTATCTGTATAGTGGTCCTTGAAGGTGAGGGACCGGTCCAACTTCACTCCGAGGTACTTTACGGTACAGTGGGTCAGTTGTTGACCTCTCCAGGTTATTCTCAGTTTCCTCCGTGCCTGTTTGTTCCGTAAGTGGAATGCACACACTTGCGTTTTGGAGGGTTTTGGCTTCAGGTAGTTGCTATCGTAGTAGTTAGATAATGCCTCGAGACTTATTGTGTGCTTTGCTTCCACCTCCTCAAAAGTTGTACCCTGTGCGGGAAGTGCTGTGTCATCTACATAAATGAAACATCTTGTGACAGGATTAACTGGCTGGTCATTAGTGTAAATATTAAACAACAGTGGGGCTAGCACACTTCCTTGGGGGGATACCATTTCTCTGTGCCATCCAACGGCTCCTCTTGTTTTGTAGAGTAACAAAGAAACGTCTGTTTTGTAGCAGGCCTCTTATAAACTGTGTTAGGTGGAAGTCTTTCGTGATGGCATAGATCTTTGTTAACATTTTCCTGCGATTAATGGTGTCATTTGCAGCAGTAAGATCCACATAGGGACCGATGACCTCACCAGTATGGTCCCTTAGGAATTCACACACATTTGAACATTAGTTTCCGCCATTTATACAAGTCGTTTTGTTACTAGGACTGAGGTTGCGTTTTGTTTAGGATCTGCAAATATTTCAAGTTCTACATATTTAAATGCTGCGTAATACATTAAAACCATCTGGAATGTTTCGTCGCTTCTTCACTTACAGAATATTTCAACAAGTACAGTTACGTATCATTTTAACACCAGTTACATACCATGTGGGTGGTTCTGCCTCGTACCTTGAAACAGAAGAATGTCTTTAACGTGGAACAAGTGATATTTGCAAATTAACCGAGTTTCGTTACTGTCTTAACAATTGTACTTGTGTTGAAAACGGAAGTATGTGTTGGTGAACTGACTTTGATGGGTTGCTTTGAAAGCTCTCCCTGAGCTCTGGAATCCCAGCCGATATGTGTTTCCTGCCGTAATCTGGCTGTCTGTTCACACTACTCCAAGTAGATAAGATCTTATCGAACGAAGCTCTAACCGTATTAACAACAGGTGGCTGCCTCTGATATTCACTTTCGAAATGTATTCGAACAGTATTATTTCATTTCCGCATATCTCACCCACACACTGGGCTCTCTCTATGGGCGTAGTCATTTCTAGTACTTACTTAGCAAGTGAAAGAGGAGAAAAGGAATCGTTTTCATAAAGATCTACACATAACGTTTTGACCTGGGAAAATGCACTATACAATCCTCTCTTGTAATACTTATTTATTAAGAACGCTTTCGGTCAATGACCATCTTCCACACAAGAAAGAATACAATCACAACATCACATGTCATAAATGTCTTCCCATTCGAAAAACGACCTAAAAGAAGTCAAAATATGTACCCTGCCACAAATAGGGCCACATCATTTCTGTTAGATTCACTGATTTATGCATTTTGACTGTGGTTAACTTGTTGTTCGTGAGAAGAAATGTGTGACACGTGATGTGACTCTATAATTTCTTAGCTGGAGGATGGTCAGCGTCCAAAACCGGTCCTAATAATTATTACAACATAGCAGTGTGCCGTGCATTTTTCTAAGTACTTTCAGAGCGGTAGCTAAATTGTGGAACATTTTTGTGGAATGGACAGAGGAATTAACAGGATGTAAAAAAGTACTTATGTACATTCGTTATATATATTCGTTACTGCCTTAGCAACTGTTTTGAAAACGGAAGTATGTGTTGGTTACCAATAGCTACAGATTCAAAACATATATTTAACTTGTAACTGCATTTTGATGTTACTTCTGCTTAAGTTTACTTCACTTGTTGATGACTGGTCTGTAACAGAGTAATACTGTAACAGACAGACGATGTATGCAGTATTGCAACGATCTGCTCGACTGCAACGCTTTTAAATTTCTATAGAATATTAGCTCATAGGTAGATGACCAGGTTGTGCCTTGGAACAAGTTTCCACAGTTGGAAGAATCTTAATCTTCTGGAGTAAATATTATTATTTCAGAAGAAGACTGCCGCACATAAAAAGTGAATGCCGTCATTTAAAAATTGAGCAACAAAATACATTTAATTTCTGTTACAGAGCTGGCTGGAGTCTGATGAGTGTAGCATGGTGAAATGCTCTCTTAGAAGTTGGTGCACGACCGACGACGCACGTTATATAACTAGTTCTTAAAATATACTGAATTTTACTCACCATAAAGCTTTCAAACTGAAGAATTAGCCTTATCCTCCAAACAGTTTTAATATATTATACAGCGGTTAAATATTGGTAACTCGTAACTCTTACAAACGCTATGAAAAATGCAACTTCATATGTGAAAACAACATGCAGAGTAAAACATGTCTGAAACTGCTTATGGCCGTTTGTAGTGGGCATTGCTTCACTTGATACAAAAAGCAGTCACTACAATGAAACGCCATCCAGGAAGCATAGTGCGTTCGTAGATGTACCACCCTCCAGATACAACAGTTTCCCTTGTAATGTGTTAATGACAACACGTAGTGGATTCTCTTTCCTTCGGTCTGCTTTGAGCCGCTCGTATGTGAGTACTTGTGCGTGTGTATGTCAGTAATTCTGAAGTTGTGATGTGAAATAAAGATATCTGTCGTAAGCTTAAAATAGTTATAAAAAACGGAAGAAAGTATCGGAATGCGCCAGGCCAAAAGGAGAAATCTCAACAGGAAAAAGGCGCAAATATGTCGCTGTTATACGGTCGATATCAATTTTAAAGTCTCACCTCTAGACGCATTAACAGTAATGACAGCGTACGAAGTATTCGAAAGCAAGCTGCAATAAAAGGAGCCATAAACGACATGTTGCTATTATAAAGCGGTGGTAGAAAATGGATATTTCGTTTTGGAACGCCCAGCCTAGTAATTGCAGCGGTAAACAATTAGTACGGTACCAAAGCGTACAACTGTGTATCATTACAAAAGAGAGCTACACATCAAATGAGTGCGCAATACAGACAAAGTTAATGTAAGCTCAAATGTTATATTCCAAACGAATCACTACTTCAGTAACCATTGTGTGCTTAAACAAACAGTCAGTCGGAGATGTCAGCGAGACAGTCACTACTCTGTGTGTGTTTGCTTGCTTATCAAGCTTTTACAGACAATTTATATCAATACACTTGAGTTGCTTCCACTGGAAGAATATTGTGATGCAGAAATTATTTTACGAAGGTTCAGTCAAAATTTTACATACATTCTTTCGTTTTATTTTTCATTGCGTATCCCGCTCCTCCACAAAGTTTGTTTAGAAAGTTGGACCATATAATACGTGAGCTTCATACTTCTAATTTCACAATAATTCAAGAACTGTACCCTGATTGTACGTTTTCACGATTTTGAATTCGTTGCGAACAGCGTCTGTCATGTTATTCACGTGTTTGGTAAAAGCAGTTACATTTTATAGCGTTGTCAGACCATGAAGTGAAGCGTCGTTATTAGAAGTTCTAAAGGGACTAATTATTTATCTAACTAATCAGTCGCGCAAGCTATATCTCCATATAGAAAATAGAGTGCATATAATACCAGTTTAATAAGTCACGACTGCAAAATACTAACGCGAATTCTTTACAGACGAATGGAAAAACTGGTAGAAGCCGACCTTGGGGAAGACCAGTTTGGATTCCGTAGAAATATGGGGACACGTGAGGCAATACTGACCCTACGACTTATTTTAGGAGCTAGATTAAGAAAAGGCAAACCTACGTTTCTAGCATTTGTAGACTTAGAGAAAGCTTTTGACAATGTTGACTGGAACACTCTCTTTCAAATTCTGGAGGTGGCAGGAATAAAATACAGGGAGCGAAAGGCTATTTACAATTTGTGCAGAAACCAGATGGCAGTTATAAGAGTCGAGGGGCATGAAAGGGAAGCAGTTGTTGGGAAGGGAGTGAGACAGGGTTGTAGCCTCTCCCCGATGTTTTTCAATCTGTATATTGAGCAAGCAGTAAAGGAAACAAAAGAAAAAATTCGGAGTAGGTATTAAAATCCATGGAGAAGAAATAAAAACTTTAAGGTTCGCCGATGACATTGTAATTCTGTCAGAGACATCAAAGGACTTGGAAGAGCAGTTGAACGGAATGGACAGTATCTTAAAAGGAGGATATAAGATGAACATCAACAAAAGCAAAACGAGGATAATGGAATGAAGGAGAATTAAGTCAGGTGATGCTGAGGGAATTAGATTAGGAAATGAGACACTTAAAGCAGTAAAGGAGTTTTGCTATTTGGGGAGCAAAATAACTGATGACGGTGAAAGTAGAGAGGATATAAAATGTAGACTGGCAATGGGAAGGAAAGTTTTTCTGAAGAAGAGAAATTTGTTAACATCGGGTATAGATTTAAGTGTCAGGAAGTCGTTTTTGAAAGTATTTGTATGGAGTGTAGCCATGTATGGAAGTGAAACATGGACGGTAAATAGTTTGGACAAGAAGAGAGTAGAAGCTTTCGAAATGTGGTGCTACAGAAGAATGCTGAAGATTAGATGGGTAGATCACATAAGTAATGAGGAGGTACTGAATAAGATTGGGGAGAAGAGGAGTTTGTGGCACAACGTGAGTAGAAGAAGGAATCGGTTGGTAGGACATGTTCTGAGGCATCAAGGGATCACGAATTTAGTATTGGAGGGCAGCGTGGAGGGTAAAAACCGTAGAGGGAGACCAAGAGATAAATAAGCAGGTTCAGAAGGATGTAGGCTGCAGTAGGTACTGGGAGCTGAAGAAGCTTGCACAGGATAGAGTAGCGCGGAGAGCTGCATCAAACCAGTCTCAGGTCTGAAGACCACAACAACAACATAATACCAGCATACTACAGTCGAAAAGAATTTAACAGACTTTACAGTTAATAGATATCAACAAATATAGTACGATGGAACCACGCTTGAGTCAGTATTGGTGTAGCATTCTTTCTTCAGAATAACCAGTTCATCCAGCTGAGAAATTTCCAGTAGCCTTTCATAAACCTTTCTCTATGGTGGCACTATGAGGGCGTATTATATGGCCGATGTAAGGAGAAACACATACAGGACGACACAGAAGTCGTCCGCTAGGATTAATGCTGGATCCATCAGCTGACAAAGAAAGCTGAAAGAAGCGAGAATGTGTGCAGCGAGAGCAACGAGCCAAACGTTCATACGGTTTTGAAAATAAAACTTTGCCAACTGATCTGACTATAAGCCCTAAGACGTTCTGTTGTCAGGAAAAATCAATAATCAGATGTAAATCACCTATTCAATCGTTCAGTGGCCACAGTGACACCGGAGTAGTAGTTGACAACAACGTGGCCGATGTAACGAAATCCGTCTTTCGAAATTGTTTCACCGTGGAATGTGATCCCTACTTTATAATCATCGAGCGAACGCTGATATGGCAGGTACTGAGATAAGTTATGGCGGAACAGTAAAGCGACTGCAGCCATTGAATAGTAGAAAGGAATGTCGACCAGATGACATACCTGTAAGGCTCTACAGAAATTTGCACTGGAGCAACTAAGAGGATCTAGCGACTCGAAAAAACGTAGGTCATTCTCGTTTTTAAGAAGGATTGTAAGACAGAGAAATATAATTACAGAAGTGCATCAACGAGGTCGTTCTGTTGTAGGACTATGGGAAATGTTTCATGCACACGTATCATGACGTTAATAGAGGGCGAAAATCTCCTTTATAAAAAGACATCTAGAGGTCACATTGTTGCATAAGGGGCAGTCTAATGAAAACCGAACACCCACCACAACGGGACCACGGAATTGTTCCATTCAAATGTAATCGCCACATGCGTTAAGACGATATGGTCAATTCCTGTTTCGTAGAAAACGGTACGCCGCTGACGAATAGACAACCGCACACTCTCTTGCATTTCCTCATCTGACTGAAACAGACGTGCACATATGTCTTTCTTCGGGTCAACAAAGATGTGAAAATCGTACGGTGAATAATCCGGGCTGTACGAAGGATGTTGCAGTGTTTCCGAATCAAATCGCAGAAGCTTAGCTTTCTTCCGATTGGTAGTGTGGGAACGGGCGTTATCTTGCAACAGGACAAATCCGTCATACATCGTTCCTCGGCCTTTATGGTGTAACGCAGTTCCTGCGATGTGTTTTCATTGATTGCACTGCGCACTTATTATGGTTCCACGCACAAGGACCCCGACGAGCAGAGGAAGGATCCTCTTGCATGATTTTTTTTCCGTCTCCACATTGCAGATCAGGCAATGGCTACACGTTGCCAATTTGGTTCGGAAACACTGCTATATCCTCCGTACAGCCAGTATCTTTCAGCGAGATTTTCACATTTTTGGTGACCTAAAGCGAGACGTGCTTCGACGTCGGTTTCAGTGAGACGAGGAAGTGCAAGATTGGGTGCAGTTGTGGATTCGTCAGCGGCTGACCGCGTTCTACGAAACTGGAACTGACTGCCTCATCGCCCAATGGGATAAATGTATTAAAGTGTGTGGTAATTACTTTTGAGTGGAGCCATTCCATCGTCCCGTTGTGGCAGGATGACTACGTCATGCTTCCAGCACAACGTCTTCGCCTTGCGGGTTTGCCTACCCTTGTCCCGCAGGCCAACTATGTATTTACTAATATCTCAGAGGCACCGCTTGTTGTGAATACGATATCGTTTCCAAACTGGCTGTTAAAACTTCGATTGTTACAGGCGCCACCAGGGGATTCCAGCTAAGCTTCCGTGCATAGTGCGTCTCCGAAAAACGGCGGAAATTCTGTCGAGAAAACAAGTTCCTTCCGCACATCACTTGGTCGCGGACGTTCTTCTGCCTGTTGGTTATTTAAGGAGGAGCGCAACATCTAGCAGCGGACCACTGCACTTAAATGACCAATAGGAGCAACCTGGTCAGAAGAAACCTCCGAACGAGCAACGGAAAATTGTATACATAATGGCACCAGCGTATCCAGGATGTGAAATCCAAGCTCCGAAATCGTTTATGCAAGCTCTTTCGCCTGATGAACAAGAGTTTCACGGTTCCTCCACATTGAGGGCAGCAGAAGAACGCATCAATGAACAGAGCAGTTAGCATTCGTGCTGTCGTAACGCCTACACCATTCACCACTACCGCCAACCGTCATGGTACAAGACCTGAAGATGATCTAAAACAGACTGAAACCGGTAAAAAAAGAAAAAAAAGCTTCTTGCGGTCGAGACTGTTTATGTTCATTCTCATGTAATAAAAAGGACCGCTATTCTCGAGGAGAAATATTCTAAAAGTTACTAACACATGAAGAAGTTCAAATCTCAGCAGAATTGCACTCTCTGTCTGGCTCTACTTCAACCAAGAAGCTTTCCTTTCGGATCACCCCACGATTTCGCTGAAATCCCACTCCTGCGAGACCGTTTCCGAACGACTGTCCGTACCTTTCATTTGAGCATACGGCAGTCCAGGAACATGACGATAAGGACGTTAGGCCGAAAGATACAGCCTAACCTCCCAACAAGATGTCCACATTTCCTCGCTGCATAAACTTAAAAAAAAAACAAACAAAACAAAACAGATGATAGTTCGCACCAGAAGGCCGAGTTCATCACATGCGTGTGTGGCTAAACACTTCGTTTAGCGACTCCACCATCGTCGGAGGACCAAGGCACTGCGTGAATTTCCAGCAGCGCCAGCTCCAGGGTGGACAAGTGAAAGCCGCTGCAGCTGAGCATCGCAACCAACGTTAGCAGGACAAACTCGCCACAATCGAACCCGATACCGAGCTTTGGTAGGTGGTTCGTCCCTTCACCAATTTTATCCGTAGATACTCCGCAGAGCATAGCGTATACTCCAGCTGCTAAAGATGATGCACTGGCTATTTTCAACTCTCGAGTGACCAATCTACCAGCTTTCAAACACTGGGGATCTCAAGGGACTCCCGGTGACAGTAATTACCTACGTCACGAGGTTACTCGACGTCATCCTCACCCAGAAGCACTATGCTCGAGCTTGGAAATATGCAGTTACGGTGGCCATCTCCGACCTGGCAAAGATAGGTAGGACTCTACCAGATATAGGCCCATAAGTCCCCTCCAGGTGATCAGCTTTTTCAGTGAATTTCCCTTGCATACCTCAACCTGGAAATGAAACAATGTAATGAGCAAATTTAGCGTCCGAAAGCAGCACCCGACCACTCAGCAGCTGTTTCATATTGTTGAACAGGCTACTCTACCTTCTAACAAAAAAAAAAAAAAAAAAAAAACAACTGTGGAGACATATTTGTGGATATGTCAAAGGCGTATGACACCGTGTGGCACCGAAGCCTGCTGTATAAACTCTTAGCACAGGAATTGCCGCCACCGTCTGTCAAATTCGTCCACAGCTATCTTGATCACCGCACTTCCACTGTTTGTGCTGGAGAAGGGATGTCTACCGAACGGGATACTGAGGCCTGGGTGCCGAGGCCCCTACTTCAGATCATGTGTTGTATATGGCCTACACAGTAGGCCTCCCGAAGTCGTCGAGAGGCGCGAACGCCATGAACGGCAATGACCGGTTGACGTTTGCTGAGCATCCACGATTCCAAGATGAAAGCCGCCAGCTTCAAGAATGGCCTGCGAACTGGAGGATCGGTTTCAATGCCACAAAAAGGCAGGGCATGGTTCTGAACAAGCATCATCCACCAGCAGTCGCCAATGGTTTGCTCTTGGGCATACGATTAAATGGGCCAAATTCTCGAAATACCTGGCGATCTTCTTGGATCAGAAGCTCACATGGAAGGAGCACATTATTCATGTGCATAAGCAAATATCTCAGCAGCTTCCGGCACTACATCTGCTGCTCAGTGAGAGGTCTTCATGGTCACTCACTTACTGTGCCTTTATCTGCTGAATGAGTATTCGACCAGTCATAAAGTACCGCAGCGCTCTATGGGGAAATGCAGTTCCTACCCACAGCAAACGACTGGTATCCAGAAAAACACCCTGCACAAAGTGTTCCACATGCCCTACGAATTTCCGGTACACTACACGAATGACATGGGTAGCGAGCCCTGCCAACACGCAGTCAAAAGACTCTATATCGAGATCCGACATTCCCAATAATCCCCTCATCCACTAGCCTGGGAGGTAGCCCATTGACCTTGACAGATACAAGTAACCAGTGACGCTGCTCCATTGGTAGGCAGCGCCCACCGACGTTGAATTAACCTCATCTAAGACAAGCATCCATGTCGGTAACAAACACACTAGGTGCTAAACCATGTACTATACCTCAAGGCCACAGCCGGCTAAGCCCTAGGGTTAATATTAAGATAAGCCTATTACTACGATAAGCTGGTTGAGGATTTACTATCCCGACACCAAGAGGCAGACATGCCTGCACGCGAGCAGCGGAATTCAACATTGCTCGCTCAGTTCCGGGCCAGGAGAGGGCTACGTCTGGTAGCCCATCAATTGAAACCCTCCGAGATCAGTCCGGACACTCCGTTCTGCAGAGCACCGTTTCTGCACTTCTTCCCGGTACACCACACAATGCTGCACCACAGACATCGCTCCTACATCCACTTGGGATCAGTCTTCCGTACGGAATTGGTACTACGCCAGCGCAATTGGTTTCTATTACTCTCAAATGATCACGATCTTTCAGTTTGTAAGTCGACTGTTTATGTTTTCTTTATGTAAGTAGGCTGTTTATGTTTTCTTATTGGCAACGTTACGTAGCGCTCTGTACGAAAATCACAGGCTGTGTTGTGTGCAGTCTGTGGCTAGTTTGCGTTGTTGTCTGCCATTGTAGTGTTGGGCAGCGGCAGCTGGATGTGAACAGCGCGTAGCGTTGCGCAGTTGGAGGTGAGCCGCCAGCAGTGGTGGATGTGGGGAGAGAGATGGCGGAGTTTTGAAATTTGTAAGACTGGATGTCAATTATGACTATTGAGGTAAATACATTGTTTGTTCTCAGGGCCATTCTTTTGCAGGGATTTTTGAAAGTCAGATTGCGTTGCGCTAAAAAAAATATTGTGTGTCAGTTTAAGCATAGTCATGTATAATTTTTCTAAGGGGATGTTTCATATTACGTAATTCCAGCACATTATAGGGACCGTGTTAGAAATACAATCTATGCTTGATGAGGGCATTATTGAGCCTGCAGTAAGCTCATGCAACAATCCGTTACATGTTGTTGAGAAGAAAAATGGATCGATCAGGCTTGTCTTAGATTCGAGACAAATCAATACTATCATTATTCCTGAAACAGACTGGCCGCAGACGATGGAAGAACTTCTTCAAAATTTTAATAGTGTAAAAGTGTTGTCTTCCATTGATCTCAGATCCAGCTTCTATCAGATCGAACTTCATCCAGAATGTAGAAAATACACAGCTTTCCTTTGTTTCGGCGTTTGTTATCAGTTTCGGAAACTTCCTTTTGGTTTGAACATTTCTTCAGCAGCATTCATTCGCGGGCTAGATTCCATATTACCTGAGTTCTTAAAACGTCACATCACCTTATATGTGGACGATATTCTAATAGCAGAAGCTTCATGGGAACAACATAATCGCATCCTCAACAGTTTGTTACGTATTTTTGTAGAATCTGGAATTACAGTTAACTTGGAAAAGTCTGAATTCGGTAGGTCAAAGGTGAGGTTTTTGGGACATATTATTTTTTCTGAAGGCATTCAGCCGGATCCTGAAAAGTTAGAAGCAATCAGAGCCATTCCAGTTCCATCCACAAAAAAACAAGTCCGCAGTTTTCTAGGTCTCGTAAATTTTTACCGTCGTTTTCTGAATATGCAAATTCTTGTTACACAAAAACTTTGTTCTCTCACTGGAAAAAATACTATTTGGAACTGGGACGAACAAGCACAGTTGGAATTCAATTCTTTGAAAGAATCGCTACTTAACGCGCCAATACTAGCTCATCCAAATCTGTCACAAGATTTCTGCCTTAGCACGGATTCTTCTAAAGTCGGTCTTGGTGCCCATTTATTTCAAGAAGCCATAGAAAATGACACTACCATTCAGAAAACCATTGCTTTTGCTAGCCGAGTGCTAACAAAATCTGAAAAAAATTATTCCGTTACTGAATTAGAAGCTTTAGCTATCGTTTGGGCATTTAACAAATTCCGTTTCTTTCTTTCTGGCATGCACGCAAAAGTATACAGTGATCATCGTGCATTACAATTTCTTATGTCTTCAAAATTAAATCATGACAGGTTGAAACGTTGGGCATTGTTTCTGCAAGAATTTCGCTTCACAATAGTCTACATTCCCGGCAAGGAGAACATTGTTGCGGACGCACTGTCACGCGCACCGGCTGGGCTTGAGAAAAGTAACACAGAAGGCTACCTTGAGAAAAATTTCAGTATTCTTTACATTCAGGAAGTCGCCTTTGAAAACTTCATCACCACAACTTTAAAGGACATTGCTCATGAACAAGATAAAGATCCGATTTGGAAAGACATCAAAAGTAAATGGCATGAAAAGACACACACTCAGATTCGGCATTATTACCTGGTTAGAAACAACATACTCTTCAAACGCTGCACTGTTGATGACAAGCTATGGGTACTTTGCATTCCAGACGATTTTGTTAATAAGCTCATTTGGTACATTCATTTCAGCTACGCACATTTTGGCCCACGAAAATGTTATCATATTCTTCGAACGACTTGTTATTTTAACAATATGGAAAAGCGAATTCGAAGAGTCTTGTCTATTTGTAAACTTTGTCAAAAGGCGAAACCATCTAGTATCTCACATCGTGCTCCGTTGTTTCCTATTATTCCTTCTAAATTAAAAGAATTTGCTGCTGTTGATCTCTTGGGACCGCTTGTCAGAACATCTAATGGATTTTCGTACGTTCTAGTCGCTGTTGAACTTACTTCAAAATTTGTTTCTTTCACACCGTTACGTAATGCCACTGGACGGTCTGTATCCAACGCCTTTGTTAAAAAATTTCTTACGTGAAGTTGGACACGTCAGTAAAGTCATTTCAGATAACGGACCGCAATTCAGATCTGCTGTTTGGTCACGCATGCTTCGGAACCATAAAATCAAACCTCTTTTTATTTCATTGTACTCACCACATTGTAACCCCTCCGAACGGATTATGAAAGAAATCAATAAGCTTTGCAGACTTTATTGTCACAGAAAGCATCAGCATTGGGACAGATATTTACACTTATTTCAAAACGTGTTGAATGAAATGCCTCATGACTCCACTGCTTTACCACCTACTCTTGTACTGAAGAATGAAGAACCACCGAACAGAATCAGAGAGCTTGTACCTTTCCCGAATACACGTAAACTTCGACACAAAGACATAATTGATTTGGCTCTTAAAAATATAAAATCTGCAGCAGACAAAAGGAGAAAACTACACGGTAAAGCAAATGCAAAGAAATTATATATTGGTCAGAAAGTTCTCATTGAAGCTCATTCATTGTCACATTAGAAGAAACACTTGAGTCACAAATTTTTTCTAGTTTACAATGGACCTTACAGAATCCGACGTATACCACATGATAATTGCGTTGAAGTTGAAACTCTGCGTACTAGGAAGAGTAAAGGTTTACACCACATTTCACATGTAAAACCGTTTATTGAAAGATAATCTGCTTTTTAACTTTGTCTTTGCCATAAAACGTTTCACTTCACATTTCTAGTATGCATTGTCAGACTTAGAAACTGTTATCATGCAACAATGTTTGAAGTTAAATATCCAGTCAAGAACCAAGAGAACTTATTTAAACAGAAATTACGAATGCATTGTTATTGTGAACAGACGTCACAGTGTTATTGTGTGTGTGCATTCTTGCTTGTTAGTTGCACGATTACGTAACGACTATAAGGCTCACACACTTAGAACATTTACCAGTACTGCTAATGAGATTTTAATGCAACATTTTGGTTTACTTGAAAATACATTCTGAATTAAAGTACTTTCTGAGAGATACCAGATGACACAGTGGTTAGTTTATGTGACAGCTACACGATTATATCACGACGTTACTACTGAGTGACAATTTACAATGTTGCTTTTGCGGTGTATCTGTTTTATATCTGCACAGTTTTTCTGAATTATTCTGGAAAGTAAAACATGTTTTAGTAGTAACTTTTGTGGTATAGCTACAAGGAGACAGCCTTTTCCGTAGCACAACAATACGTTACAGCACAGTACTTTCATCATCACAACAATAAGCGTAATAACTAAGATATCTCTACGCAAAGCATTTCACTTTTGTTTATCATGAGGTAAGTACATTGGCTTCTGCAGAACTTAGCTTTCGGAGGAAAATAACTACGACACTTCCACAGAGATTATCTTACAGCAAGACGCACATTTAGCGCTACAGGACACGTATTTGAGTGATTAAATTTGTACTTAAATCATTTATGTTTAAAGATATTTGAAGTACAATGATACAAATGTTTTTCGTAATACACTTCATTCCATTCTTGTGATCTGTAACACCTGAGGGTATAATTACATTAATCCTCAGGGGGGTACACGCTTACTTTGTGTATCATGTGTTTGGCAAGCACAAGGAGCCCTAGCTAATATGGTATTTGCTTACACAACTTTACACATCGGTACCATATTTCTCTGACAAATAATTACACAGCTATCTGATCATTTAACTGAGAGATAAACATTTTTTTTACTATGTCAGTGACAGATGTTTATGTAATTACACCGTTGGATAACTTCACACTTACGAAATTGTACTTTGTCTGTACTTTGTGAACTGTTCATATTTTTTCGGAACCATTGTGATACTATGAGAGCTTTGAATGATGTATTTGGTAAGGGATCATGATTTTTAAAGTACATTTGAGGTAGATGACACTATTGAAATGAGCAGAGAATTTTCTTTAGGTTTTGAAATTATTGGAGGAAGCTACGACGATTTTGAGAGTTGACTGAGTTGTTATGATATTATTACGACGACGATGTGTATTATGCTGCTGAGGTATGTTTATGATTAAGTAGCTGATGCTATATGAGTTATTTGATTATGCTACGTATCTGTTATGATGAAATATTGAAGAAGTGTCGACGAATAAGGTAAGGAATAATGAGTAGTGATTAGGGACTCGGGTTTGTGAAAAAGGATGTTGGAAACCAAGAATCGTACTTTAAGAGTTATGAAATGTGTGTAAATGCGCGAATGTATCACAATGCCGACGAAAACTGTTTAACTGTTGAACACTGTTATATTCATAAGATTTTTTTCTACACATTTGCAACGCAAATTCTCGATCCATGAAATTTTGTATATGAGACTGTCACTGTAGCCGAAACTGCTGTCGTAAATATTTCCGTAAGAAAGTTAAGTGACCACCTGCATGTAATGCGTCGTGGGCACCCAGCTGAGAGGTAGTCGTCTGACAAAAGAAAGCCATTAGGTGGAGAAAAAAAGAGGCCATTAACCTCGCTATTGACATTCCTTCATAGAAAGCACCGCAAATACGGCACGCTCATTACTTGGAAACATTCTTACATCTGCACAAATGATTATGACAAGTATCTTTCTACGAGAATTGAGAGATTTTTTTACTACCATATGAAATGTCATATGGCTAATTAATGATGTTTCATGCCTTCCTTTGTACATATTTGTTCATTTTCTTTGATATCTAGTTCCTAGCTGCACTGCAGCATTGGTTACAATAAAATTTTATAGATGTACTAATATAAATATTTTATGCCTACAGATCAAAAAAAAAAGAATAACTTCGATGTACTTCAAAAAAAACGAAGGAGCACAAAAACACATTTCCCTTCACAGGAATTGCATACAGGATTTTCTTTTCAAGTACTTGGTAATTTCTTTTGTAGAATAATTTGTGGTGCACAACTTTAAATACATAGACATTAAGATGTGAATATACATTTCCCTTATCTGCATTGTTGTTTTTACTGTAATATTTTTTCTGCTTGAGCTATGTCATGTTTAGGTATAAGTTACTGCTGTTTGCCAGGCATAGTGTTACTGAATTTGACTTTGTGTTACTCTGCTAAGCCAGTTTATTACTGATTTATTTTTCTTGTTTGCTGCTCATTGCATATTAGTTGTAATTTATGCTGCTTGCTTTGCCATTTGTATTTTTTATCATTGCTGTTTGTGTTAATTGTTTTGTGCTGCTGCATTGCCTCGTCCCTTGGTATATATATCTGAGCTCAGTAGACTTAAGTTAGCTTGAGAAGGGATAGACTATATAAGAGAATGAGTTGCGATGAATTTGAAGAAATGCACTGAGAGGTTATACGAGAAAAATACAGAAAGCATGTTTGGATAGGATTTTTTTTTGGTGGAAGCAAAGGTTGAAATAAGACGAAAGATCTATGGAATGAAGTTTAGGTTGGACTGCAGTATCAAATGTTACACTGGAAACAAACCCTGTCCTTTCCTTTTGGTGTTATCCCACTATGTGTTTGTGTACCCTTGTGTATTTGTTTTCTTCCTGTCTCTGTGTAGTTTCATAGAATTTTTTCTTCTTCTAATACTAAGCTACATTCACTATGATGAGGAATACTGTTATCCTCAAATATAATTGGCATTAATAATATGTTATTTACCTTGTAAATATGCTTAGACATTATTTATTCTGTTTTGTTTTAATGCTAATGTGTGAAGTGGATGTTTCAATAATTATTCTGATCTTTTATGTATTTACTTATGTCATAATTCCTGTAACACTGATGTATATGTTTATTTCTATTCTTTTGTAAAGCCTGTATTACTACAAATGTTATCTGTATTGTTATGTTTTTAATGATGTATTTTGTACCATTGTTATTGTATTCTTGTGTTATAAAATTGTAATTGACACCAGTTCATCAAAATAAGTAACTTGTAAGTTACATTTCACTGCACACGTTTCTGTTGGTCATAGTATATGGACAATATGTGAGAAGTTGGGGCTCTTAGTGTTTGCACGTGTGTTGATAATTCAGCAAGCGACTGGATAACAGCATTGCTGGTTCTAAGGACAATTCCAAAAACTTCGTGAGTGTACAAGTGGTGGTTTATGGACTTGCTATATTGTCTGCAAGACTTGTAAGGACAATTCCAAAAACTTTGTGCGTGCACAAGTGGTGGTTATGGACTTGCTATCTCCTCTGCAAGACTCTTTGATGGTGATTGTGCACCTGCACAGTCGCAGCAGATGGCTGCTGCCCATCTATACAAGAACTACAGTGGGTCTGCACCTCTGGTGGCCCACCAATACCACAATCTCTACCAGGACTACAGTGGGTCTGCACCTCTGGTGGCCCACCAATAGCGTAATATCTACCAGGACTACCGTGGGTCTGCTCTGTGATGACCTACCTACCAATATTCTTAAAAACTTCGACTGACTCTGCTGTGGGTTTGCTCTTTTGTGGCCCATTACCTGTCTGCATGTCAAGAGTCAGCACTGTCTTTCCGTTGGAAGGACTACACTACTTCTTCAAGACTGCATGGAAATCCACTACTTCTGTGTGCAATTTCTTTTACTGATGAGACTTTGTGAAAAAAAACTGTAATTACTATTATGATAAATGATCAGGACTATCTTTATGGACTGTGAGAAAATTTTAGCTTTCGACCAACATTCTATCAATAAGTGTGTGCATTTGATTTCTTTGTTATTGTAATTACGATTATGAAAAATTTTAACAAATATGTATTGCCCAGTGCCCAAAACAATTTGTAAAATTTTTTGTGGGGAGCATGGGGGCTATGTAAGTAGGCTGTTTATGTTTTCTTTATGTAAGTAGGCTGTTTACGTTTTCTTATTGGCAACGTTACGTAGCGTTCTATATGAAAATCACTGGCTGTGCTGTGTGCAGTCTGTGGCTAGTTTGCATTGTTGTCTGCCATTGTAGTGTTGGGCAGCGGCAGCTGGATGTGAACAGCGCGTAGCGTTGCGCAGTTGGAGGTGAGCTGCCAGCAGTGGTGGATGTGGGGAGAGAAATGGCGGAGTTTGAAATTTGTACAAATGGATGTCATGAACTGCTATATATATATTATGATTATTAAGGTAAATACATGGTTTGTTCTCTATTAAAATCTTTCATTTCCTAACTATGCCTATCAGTAGTTAGTGCCTTCCGTAGTTTGAATCTTTTATTTAGCGGGCAGTAGTGGCGCTCGCTGTATTGCAGTAGTTCGAGTAACGGAGATTTTTGGTGAGGTAAGTGATTTGTGAAAAGTATAGATTAATGTTAGTCAGGGCCATTCTTTTGCAGGGTTTTTGAAAGTCAGATTGCGTTGCGCTAAAAATATTGTGTATCAGTTTAAGCAAAGTCATGTACAATTGTTCTAAGGGGACGTTTCAAGTTGTCAGCCGAACCAATCTTATAGTGGACTTTTGCAATCATCACTGAAGCGTGCTCCATCCACATCTTGTCTCAGCACCGCTAACAGAGGTCTTGCGAAACTCAGCTTGCTCTGTTCGACCGTGTGTTCCAGGGCGCCGTAGACATCGGCACACAACTTTCAGTCCTGGTCCCTGATTATAAAAATGGGATCTGATATCACTTCGTAGAGTCCAGATCAGATTTTGGCCTGAATCCAGGACTTCTTTTCAGACAGAAAGATAGAACACTCTCTCTCTTAACGGAGTATGCGAAGGTAATTTGATGAGTACATCGAGGCAGTGAAACAGAACCGACACTGCTTATAACATACAGGGTATCCATAATTAAAGTTTCAGTTTCGAAATGCTGTAGAAAGAGAGGCACAACTGAGAATGACATCAAATTTGAATGATACATTATGAACACAGGGGAGAAAGACCAACAAAGGGCGCTCTAAGCGTCAGGATATACGCACCAACAGATGTGCAGCACACAGCTGTTTTTTATCTTGCGACCGAGATGCCAACATGTCTGTCTATATGAAGGATCATGCACTGTTGGTAAAACTCTTTTACAAGAATGGTGACTGTGCGTGATTGCAAAAGTTCTGTACTCTCAAGGGTGTGAAAAAGGGCATTCGTACGATGTCTGCTACGAGTCTGGAGGAAATAATTACAGAATACCAAAAGACAGGTTCTCCTGAAGGGCAGTGTGGCAGAGGCTGGGCACAGCACAGCAGGATCGTTCGAGCCGAGTTTCAAACGTGCAGTGCACGTGGAATTTCCAGAATGTTGAACATAGCTGCGTTCATGGTGCATGAAAACGTAGGAAACATCCTTCACTGCCATCCCTACAAAATCACCCATGTTCGCGAGTGGCTTCCTGCAGACTTGTTAGCAATACAAACGTTTTTCTCTGAAATTTCTTACTCACCTTGAAGTGATTGACCATGACATTACGTGGACAGACAGGGCATTTCCATTTCCAAGGAGAAGTCAATACGTAAAACTGCAGATTACGGGAAGGGGAAACCCGGACGCACACTAACCGCTACCACTTCATTCTGAAACAGTAACTCAGGGGTGTGGGTTGATGGCATCATTTATCTAAAGCCATATTTTAACGAGAAGAGTTCTGCGGGTCCGGTTATGTGTGCTGTCACTGGTGAGAGCTTTTTGCGCACCAAAGTTTTTCCAACCCTTCAACAGCGAGAGTGAGTGGATAGGATCATTTTTATGCGAGATGACGCTGCAATGCACATTGCGCAGCCAGTGAAGCGACTTCTGCAGAGGCATTTCGGAAACGCTAGAATTATCAGCCATCATTTCCCTACACCCTGGCCGTCCAGACCAATGTGTGATTTCTGGTTGGGGGGCTATATGAAACATGTGTTCAGTACTCCGATTATGAACGTAACTGAACTGAACTGAAGGCACGTGTAATCAGATGCATTCGGAACGTGACCTCGAGAAACTCCTGTTTGTTGTTGATCGTGCAGTATCTCGCTTTCAGCGTGTATTGAGAAGGGTGAACAGAATACTGAATATGACTTGCACAAGCCTCACGGCAATTAGAAATCGTTGTCAGTTTGACTTTTAGGCCGTTTTTGCTGCAGGATAGTTAAAAACCAATGTCATTTGGCTTTGTATGTGGTTTTTGGCCAAGGAACAATTAAAAATCGATGTCAATTAGTTTTTTATGTGGTTTTTGATCTCAGGATGATTAAAACAGATTTTTTCCCATGCGATGCAGTACGACCTTGCTGTGTCGGATGGGCTTACCTAACATTGTCACACTTGTCTGTCGAAATTATGCAGTCATGCACATTGAACAGTACTGATGGTGTAATGTGCAATTCCAACTATAGCTGTCATATTGCGATTCATCTGTCATTTGTAGCCGTCACCATTTACGTTAAGTTGCTTACGGAGCCATCTATTGGTAACACTTCCGGTTCTTTTTGTTTCATGACGTTTTCCCCTGCGTCAGTAACATGCTGTTCAAATTTAGAACTTTCATTATGGACGCTCTGTACATAACTGACCTGCAGGATAATGTGAGTTTTTTTCGTAGGTGATACTGTTGTCTAGAAGAAGGTAGCAACGTTAGAAGGCTGTAGCGAACTGCAGGATGATCTGCAGTTGACTCAAGAAATGTGTAGGTATTGGCAGTTAGCCCTGAAAGAAAATGAATGTACATTCTGGGCATAATTGAGCGAAGAAATCCAGTACTCCACACCAAGTAGAGTAAAGATGGAGAAGTCATCCAGGGTGACCTAAAGTGGAATCACCACAGAAAACAAATACACTGACGGGAGAAAAATCGCAGCGCCAAAAAATTATTGATGTAGAGTCATGAAATGGAAATAAATCTGCCTAGGTAACTTATTAACTGATTAACATTACAAGATCACAGTTTAATGTGACCGCGAGTCAAGCCTTTGCAAATTAGAACTTGTGATGCATGAATACCCTTTATAACTGCCATAATCTCGACTAGAAGCGTTGTGTTGCACAGGTGTGATAGAGTTCCATGCTTGTTGAGCTTGGTCGTTCAATACTGCTGCCTGTGGATGATGCTGGAATTACCGTCCAATGGTGTTCTACACGTGCTCGACTGGAAGCCAAGGCAACATGTCGACACACTGTAGAGTAATTAGCGTTCCAACGGCGGTATGTGGGCAACGGTCATGCTGTTGGAAAACTACGCTGGAATGCTGTTCATGAATGGAAGCAAACAGGTCAAAACGCCAGACTGATGTACAAATTTGCAGTTAGGATGCGTGGGATAACTTTGAGAATGCTCCTGCTGTCATATGAAAGTGCACCCCAGCCCGTAACTTCACCTGCAGCTCCAGTCTGTCTAGCAATCAGACAGATTGGTTTGCAGGCACTCAATTGGCCTACTTCTAACCGAGCCACGGCCATCATTGGCACCGACGCAGAACCAGCTTTTATCAGAAAACACAACAGACGTCCACCCTCCCCTCCAGTGAGCTCTCGCTTGAGACCACTGAAGTCGGAGATAGCGATGGTTCGGAGACAGTGGAAAACACGCTACACGGCATCTCGCTCGGAGCTGTCCTTAAAGTAATCGATCTGTATCAGTTCATTGTGTCACTGTGGTGCCATATACTGGTCAAATTGCTGCTGCAGAGGCAATACGATGCGCCAGGATCATACGCCGAACACGAGGCCTTCCAGAACCCTCTCTTCTTCCGACCGTACATTCCCGTGATCACTGCTGACAGCAGTCACGTACGATGGCTACATTCCTGCCAAGTCCTACTGAAGTGTCTGCAGTGTCCAGTTTCTCATAACTTTAATAAACGACCTCGTTCAGATTCAGTGAGGTGTTGATAATGTTATCTATGTCGTCTTAAAGATATTTTATTGACTAACATCAACTCACCATGCCAAACCCAAAAGTTAATTAGCACTCATGACCGTTGCAGCGTCTGTTTAAAGCAAATCTGATGGCATCCCCATAGTGGCTTTCTAGCCCCCACTCTTACCCGACTGGAGAGAAATATGAATTGACGTCATCTTTCGGAAATTGAAAGACGGCCTATCAACTTCCGTTTATGTCACACAATTCCTTCTTGGAGCTGCGATTTTTTGACCTTCAGTGTAGTGGGAAAAGCAGAGGAAACGCTGAGATTCATATAGAGAATCTTAAGGAAATGGAATTCATCCACGAAATAAATGGCTTACGAAACACTTGTTCGACTGTTTCTTGAGTATTGCACGTCGGTCTGGACTTACCAGGTTGGTTAGTAGAAGAGACAGCGAAGATCCAACGCAAAGCGGTGCGTTTCGACGCAGGATCTTTAGGTCGACGCGAGAGCATGACGGAGGTGATAAAAAAAACACGAATGGTAGGCGCTACAAGAGAGATATTCTGCAACATGATGAACTTTACCACTGAAATTCAGAGAGGCTACGTTCCGGGAACAGACGTCACAGCACAGTTTTTTCATGCAACAAATATCTACAGAAATGACCAAAATGAATAAATCTTTCAAATTAGAGCTCTTTAGCAAAATCAAACTGTTCACAATCCCAATATCACGCACTATCGTGCCTTTGCACACAGCGTCACAACATCCGCGATTCGATGTAATAATTGCCGTAGCTTGATTGTCGGAGAGGGGACATCAGAAACTTTTCAGATAACCGATGATGATGGGAATGAATTCCTCTTATCGCCAGTAAACCCCAACGCTGCAAGGAACCATCGCCCACAAGAATCCGCAAACTACATAAGTAACCACGATACATTACTTCTAAAACACGTTAGAGCAAAAACAACAAGCAAAACTACCATGAGAATTTTCTGGAGCGATACGCAATGATTGCATCAACAAACTACGATTAAGAATGTTGGAACTAGTACCTATCTTAAGAGACATATCGATTTTTTTTCTCGTTATTGTACCATATCCCTTGCCACGGAAAAACAAAAACATAATCCGACTTTTTCGTAAGACCGAAAATCCACAGTCGCTTCGTGACAACCGTCCAGTTAGCCGCTTTTGCTCTTTATCCAGAGACCTAGAAAATATTGTTCACGACAAAATTACTGAATACAGAATGTATGGCAGTGTGGCTCCCTAAAACACCGTAGCACCAACACTGCATTCAGTAAGGTAACTGATGAAATTTGCCACGGACAAGCATGGGGTCACAATACTGACACTACTAGACTTCAGCAAAGCATTTTCTTCTGTCAGCTCTGACTCAATTGATATAAATGTGTGACTGCCAAACTTTTCAGATAGTACGCCGAGGTGCTGTGAAGGCTGCTTGGAAAACAGGCAGCAATATGTTTGTTTGTGAGAACTAAAAATCGTCCTTGAAGCATGTTCTCCCGTATTTCCACGAGGATCAGTCGTATTTTCCATCATACGCCAACGACATATGGACGGTTTTGTTCTCCCTCAAACATCATTTCTTCACTGACAGTCTATAGCATTACCTAAGTGCTAGACGTCTGGTGAACAATACTGCGAACGTCCGTATGAATGACGATCGGTCTTCAGTGATAAGGTGGACGATAAACCTGAGAAATAAACTGTATTGCGAAACAATCCAATTAATATCAGTATCCAACAACACGTTAAGAAATTCCGAAACCAGCGAACAATTCCTCCTATTCTTCTCTATCGCTAGAAAAGTCCGAACTGCAGCGTGTGAACCGTGATTTATTTTCAATGAATATTCTTAAGAATTTATTTTATTTACTTATTATTAACACATTTAATCACAATCTGTAACCATGGAAGTAGTTGCCAGGGAGTAACTGATGATATCATAACCAAATACCTTTTAACAAATGGGAATTTTATTCACTTTAATAGTGCCTAAAAGCATTTTTTAAAAGGAACAGATTTAAAATTATAATCAGAAAGCACCCTCTAAATATCAAAGTTACAATTTATTCAGAGGCAGAAAGAAACAAGTTTTGACGATATGAGCTTTCGGGCAGAAAAACTTGACGCTCCCTTTTGACATGGCCGTAGTTACGACCGTTCACAACAGCCTCTCAAAGACTACACTGGTGCAAATCTGCAACACACCAGATGACTTTAGGAGTATAACAATTTACACAAGCACAAAAACTATGCACCCCTCGGAGGAGGGATGGAAATGGTACAAAACACGAACAATTAAAATATTAACCTTCCCACCGAAGGTGAAACTTGGCAACTTGATTTTGACTTCTAAGAAAATCTTACTGTGAAAGGGTGGCAACTTTATATACTAAAATAATCATTTAAATAAAACCCCTTGAAACGCAATCTTATATAAAATTCTACAAGGTTGGCCAAATAATAGTTAAGATGCTCTACAGTACACAGATAAGGCCTCTCTAGATCATAGGCAATGATATCAAAGTTTCCAAAGATCAAAACATATTTCAGGTATTAGGCCGTTACACTCCAAGCAATAAATTCGTTAACACACCAAATCCGACAAACATGACAGAGGCAGCTACTTACATACGGTCGATCGATAGGGGGATTACCTAACAACCCGAACCGCAGGTTGCTGTAACCCGCCCCTACTCCTCAAGGGAAAAACGGACCATCCAATTTATAAACAACCACCTTGCCGCGGGTGGGACGGAGAAGAATGGTGGGACGACCCCAAAGCAAAACGGCTGGTGACCTCACAAGTAGAATTTAACAAGAGTAAGTCAAACAACATATAACCAATCACGTAACTTCTAATAAACTGAGATTTCTCGAGAAGACCAGGCGCAGCACCCCCAAATCGCTCTCCCGAACCGTCCGCTGCCAGCCGCTTCAACGGATGAAGGATGGCGCGCCGATCTCCCGTCTCACGGCGTTGCAGCTCGCACCGGCCAGACTGATGTCGTGTGTTGACTCCTGTTGCTCTCGTGTCGACCGCGAAGCCACTACCCGAACTGGCTATACGCCGCTGCCCACTTGACTGACGTGGCGACCTCACATGCGCCAACGCTCAAGACGGACTTGTGTCCCAGTGCGCGACCGACCAACCGACCGATCCAACCGCCAATGACCATTGCCTGAGCATACTCGAGCAGACTGGCGGCCTAACGCGCAAGACTCAAATGCAGGAACTAAGTCCCGATTGGGCGACCACTCACTGAGTTCTCTTACTGGCAGAGTGGAAAGACTCTCATTTTGCCGGCTTTAAAGGTTGATCCGAACGAGAGACATACCAACACTCCGAACGACGGACAGACACTAACTGCCTGACAAATGCGGACGAGAGACAGACTAGCAAGCTGGGGACGAGAGACTGACCCAAACTGACCGACTGGCGAGCTCATAGCGGCCCATAAATGCACGTAAACAGGCAACCTTTCCCCTTTCCCACCAGAGGGATAAACCAGAGCTGCGATTGCCACAGCGGCGCCACCGCCAGAAGCCTAGGGCGACTGCTTCACACTACTGGCTGCGGCGCGCTCTTCAAAACAGCAATTTTTACCACGGCTCAGCGTGTAACGTAAGCCGGTATGTGAGGAACAGTGTGGTGCAATTGAGTTTGTAATTCAAAGAGTTCGTTCACACATGGAGCACCCTGTCCTTCAGCAAGACAAGGTCATTCCACACACGAGCGGTATCTGTAACAATCCGATGATTGGGTTCGCTGTGATCGATCATCCTCCTTACAGTTACAGACTTGGCCCCACGCAATTTTCATTTGTTTGCGAAACTCAAAGAACTTCTTCGAGAGATGAAGCGGTGCAAGAATATGAAGATTAGCTCTCCGTCAACAAAGTAAAATATTCCACAGTGACGGTATAAACAAACCGTTCTCTCGTTGGGAGAAATGTTTGTTGCTAGGGTGACAATGCTGAGAAACAAATATGCAGCTATCAATAATAAAGACGTCGTATGTTAATAACGTTGGTTTCACTTAAAAAATTGTAAGACTTTTCACATAAAAAATTCGGAGGCATTACTTTACAGCACTTCCTCGTAGTACTATTTAATTTTCACTCAGCACATTAGTACTCTCAGATCCTGGCTCCCTGCCAGTCCAGTTGTAACTGAAAGTCGACTATCAGGTACATAATAAACTATGTGATCAAAAGTATCCGGACACCAGGGTGAAAATGACTTACAGGTTCGTAGCGCCCTCCATCTTTAATGCTGGAATTCAATGTGGTGTTGGCCCACCCTTAGCCTTGATGACAGCTTCCCCTCTCGCAGGCATACGTTCAATCAGGCACTGGAGGGTTTCTTGGGGAATGGCAGCCCATGCTTCACGGAGCGCTGCACTGAGGAGAGGTATCGATGTCGATCGGTGAGGCCTGGCACGAAGTCGTCGTTCCAAAACATCACAGTGGTGTTCTGTGGATTCATGTCAGGACTCTGTGCAGGCTAGTCCTTTACAAGGATGTTATTGTCGTGTAACCATTCCGCCACAGGCCGTGCATTATGAACAGGTGGCTGATCCCGGCGGTGGGTATGGTTGTGTGTGTTTGTCCTTAGGATAATTTAGGTTAAGTAGTGTGTAAGCTTAGGGACTGATGACCTTAGCAGTTAAGTCCCATAAGATCTCTCACACACACACATCTGAACAGTTGCTCGACCGTGTTGGAAGATGCAGTCGCCGTACCCGAATTGATATTCAACAGTGGAAAGCAAGAAGGTGCTTGAAACATCAATGTAGGTCTGTGCTGTTATAGTGCCACGCAAAACAACAAAGGGTGCAAGACACCTAAACGAAAAACACGACCACAACATAACATCACCCGCTCCGAATTTTGCTGTAGGCACTACACACGCTGGCAGGTGACGTTCACTGGGCATTCACCATACCCACACACTGCCATCGGGTCGCCACATTGTGTACAGGTATCGGTCACTCCACAAAACGCTTTTCCACTGTTCAGTCGTCCAATGATTACGCTCCTTACACCAATCGAGGCGTCGTTTGGCTTATACCGGCGTGATGTCTGGCTTATGAGCTGCCGCTCGACCATGAAATCCAAGTTTTAACACCTCCAGCCTAACTGTCACAGTACTTGCCGTGGATCCCGACGCAGTTTTGAAATCCTGTGTGATGGTCTGGATAGATGTCTGCCTATTATAATTACGACCTTGTTCAACTGTCAGCGGTCTCTGTCAGTCAACAGACGAGGTTGGCCTGTAATCGTTTGTGCTGTACGTGTCCCTCCACGTTTCCACTTCACTATCACATCGGAAACAGTGAAACTAGGGATGTTTATTTTTTATTTGGTCATCAGTCTACTGACTGGTTAGATGCGGCCCGCCACGAATTCCTTTCCTGTGCTAACCTCTTCATCTCAGAGTAGCACTTGCAACCTACGTCCTCAATTATTTGCTTGACGTATTCCAATCTCTGTCTTCCTCTACAGTTTTTGCCCTCTACAGCTCCCTCTAGTACCATGGAAATCATTCACCCATGTCTTAGCAGATCCTCATAGAGGCTTTCAATGTATTCTTTCCACCTATCGGCTCTCTCCTCTGCATTTAACAGTGGAATTCCCGTAGCACTCTCAATGTTACCACCGTTGCTTTTAATGTCACCAAAGGTTGTTTTGACTTTCCTGTATGCTGAGTCTGTCCTTCCGATAATCATATCTTTTTCGATGTCTTCACATTTTTCCTGCAGCCATTTCGTCTTAGCTTCCCTGCACTTCCTATTTATTTCATTCCTCAGCGACTTGTATTTCTGTATTCCTGATTTTCTCTGAACATGTTTGTACTTCCTCCTTTCATCAATCAACTGAAGTATTTCTTCTGTTACCCATGGTTTCTTTAAAGCTACCTTCTTTGTACCTATGTTTCCCTTCCCAACTTCTGTGATGGCCCTTTTTAGAGATGTCTATTCCTCTTCAACTGTACTGCCTACTGCGCTATTCCTTATTGCTGTATCTATAGCGTAAGAGAACTTCAAACGTATCTCGTCATTCCTTAGTACTTCCGTATCCCACTTCTTTGCGTATTGATTCTTCCTGACTAATGTCTTGAACTTCAGCCTACTCTTCATCGCTACGATACTGTGATCTGAGTCTATATCTGCTCCTGGGTACGCCTTACAATCCAGTATCTGATTTCGGAATCTCTGTCTGACCATGATGTAATCTAATTGAAATCTTCCCGTATCTCCCGGTCTTTTCCAAGTATACCACCTCCTCCTGTGATTTTTGAACTGGGTATTCGCTATTACTAGCTGAAACTTGTTACAGAACTCAATTAGTCTTTCTCCTCTTTCATTCCTTGTCCCAAGCCCATATTCTCTTGTAACCTTTTCTTCTACTCCTTCCCCTACAACGGCATTCCAGCCGCCCATGACTATTAGATTTTCGTCCCCCTTTACATACTGCATTACCCTTTCAATATCCTCGTACACTTTCTCTATCTGTTTATCTTCAGCTTGCGACGTCGGCATGTATACCTGAACTATCGTTGTCAGTGATGGTCTGCTGTCGATTCTGATTAGAACAACCCGGTCACTGAACTGTTCCCTCTGCCATTCCTTCCTATTCATAACGAATCCTACACCTGTTATACAATTTTCTGCTGCTGTTGATATTACCCGATACTCATCTGACGAGAAATCTTTGTCTTCCTTCCACTTCACTTCACTGACCCCTACTATATCTAGATTGAGCCTTTGCATTTCCCTTTTCAGATGTTTTAGTTTCCCTACCACGTTCAAGCTTCTGACGTTCCACGCCCCGACTCGTAGAACATTATCCTTCCGTTGATTATTCAATCTTTTTCTCATGGTAACCTCCCCCTTGGCAGTCCCCTCCCGGAGTAGTGTGGAAATCTCGCGTGCATACGTATGACAAAAGTGACACCCAATCATCTGACCATCTTCAAAGTGAGTGAGTTCCGCGGAGCGCCCCATTCTGCTCTCTCGCGATGTGAAATGACCACTGTGGTTGCTGATGTGGAGTACCTGGCAGTAGGTGGCAGCGCAGTGCACGTAATATGAAAATCTTATATTTTTAGGATCGCCCTGATTCTTTTGATCACATGGTGTATGTGGAACTTACATGACGAGTAATTTTCAGTTTATTCTCCATACACAGTTTCTATGTCGTTTCTGTTGTAATACTTACTCTGTCTTCTTTGACCTTCCAGTAAAGATTAAGAACCCATTTAAGCTACGCACACTGCTATTTCTAGCAACACTGCCATTTTTTCTTGTGTAGCGAACTTACGTACAAATTATAAATAATATGTCTTAAAGTAGAACACTGCGGACACGTAATGAACACGTACTTTAATGCGGCTCAGTGGTTGACTGACGATCGCTTATTCCGAAATCTGCACTGATTTTAATGGAATCGCGTCGCTGCCGCTATCTCTATTAATATTTAGATAAACATTTTCCATGCACTTCTTACAAATTTACTTCTAAGGCTTGTCTGTTGGCAGAGTTTCATTAACCTTGAGTACTTACCGTCTACTTTGTTGAGCTAGTTTCCAAAATTTTGGGGTTATACTTTGCAACAAACAATAACTATATAGTCGGCCATGTCTTTCTGCTACGTCTCGGAAGACAACGGATTCTCATTAGTGCAAGTAGTCAGTAACATTCTGGAGCAGAAGCAGATTGATGGTATGTGCTGCTGTAGACAGTATCGAGTCTCGAGACCGAGTACCTCGCACTCAAGAGCCATGCTCTTATACCGGAGGAACTCAAGCAAGCCCCACGGTCGCACTCGAAGTTTTAACCTACAACTGGTCCTCTTCTTTTCTACGAAAGTTTGCGGAAGTTTATATGCTGAAAACTTGTTTATAGAAATCAACTGTTTTCATCCATTCTTTATATGAGGCATGTCAAATGTAAAACACATTGACAGATGTTGTATACCATTCCATTATGGGAAACTACTGCCAAGTTAATTAATTCGGGGCCTTGACTCTTTATTTTATGGCCCTTGCATCATAGTTGCTTTATAGTTACCGATGGTGTTTAGCTTTCTTCTTTAAAGATACTAAAAATGTGTATTTTATTTTCTATAAGTGTTTCGTTTTATCCCTTTAAATCATCGTAAGACAAAGTGCTATCACTGACGACGTTTCAACCGAAACAAAACTAAACACAATTTCATAGCGCACAAAGACGGGCTTTAAATATCTTTAATGTGTAAATACTCTTAGAGAATTACTGTAGTGAGAGAGAAAAAGATGGAAGAAAGAACGAACCACGTAAATATGGCAGATTCGCAGCATATTCCACAAATCAAAAGTTACAACGTATCATTGCGTTATTCCTGCTGTTGGCCACAAAATGCTAGCTTATTCCTTACTGCGTTTTTGTTTTGACTGTTCTATCGACTGTAACATGTTCAGAAGGAACTTTAATAAAAATCTGTGATACATTATCTGACGCAACAAAGGAAGTAGGATAGGGATTTCATAAAATGGGGGGGGGGATCCCTTTATCTGTTAAGGTGGCACATTTACTTGTAGTGACAGCTGAAGGATAAATATTGAGATTCTGATTCTGATTATCCGTTTCAGCATAGATTGTGTAAATGATGAAACTAAATAATCCTAAAAATTTTCTAGTGTGACAGAAAACACGTTAGAGTTTTTTAGGCATTAATGTTTCCATCAGAATCTTTCTTTGAAGAATGCGAATTTTTTAGATGAGCGGACGTTGATACCTCAAATGCAATGCAAAGATACATTTTACAATTGAACGACAGATTCACCTAATCATAAGAGAAATTCTACTAAAATAAACAGAGCGGATCGTTCGTCTCACATTGTTCCAAAAGAAACCCTCATTGTAATTGTGGACACAGAAAGAAATTTCGGAGCATAAGCAAATCAGACAGTCCATGCACAATGCCATTTTTCAGAAACGTAAAGCGCTTTTCCCTCCACAAGGGTGAAGCACGTCATTGTTACACATACAATGGAACATGGCTGATGACAATAGCGACAGATTGTGGGGCCAAGAGCGCTAGGGGAGGAAAATTAAATTCCAGCAGAAGCATACAAAAGAACTACCGCTCTCTTAATATTAGGAATCAACCAGCCGTGCTTCCTAATATTTCTCTTTGCTGGTGCACCGGAAGAATTTCATACTTTTGTGCTGGCCTTTTTCAGAGTTCAGTGGTTCAGTTCAAAGATCACATGAGATGAATGCAAGCAGAGAATTAAGAAATGACGATGCTCACTGAGCGAATAACAAGTCTGAATGGCGTACTCGATTTTCTGAGGTACGTCAAAGTGGTGGCCTGTTGCACATTATTTTTTTCATTCTGCTGACGAAGTTTTAATGGTGTATTGTGCATGTGTGTAGCATTGGGAAAGACTGTACATCACGAAACTTCTGGCACTCGAAACATTAGGTGAAATTCTTCTCGTTACTAAAATGTAAACTTTCACGGCCGGAAATATCATGTCCATTATAATTATCCGGGCTGTTATGCCGTGGTCGGTTGATGAATGCTGTGGTGATTCCCAACGTTTCGTCTCCGACTGCGGGAGACATCTTCAAGGGGGTCCGTAGCTTGATGGAAGATCCAGCACACACACTATATGTTTCAAAATGGCAGTCAGTAGCGAGCCAGTGTGTGTGTTGGATCTTCCATCAAGCTACGGACCCCCTTGAAGATGTCTCCCGCAGTCGGAGACGAAACGTTGGGAATCACCACAGCATTCATCAACCGACCACGGCATAACAGCCCGGATAATTATAATGGACATGAAATTCTTCTCGGCCACGTCGTCCAAATTATTACTTCATTGTAAACACATACACAGAGAAGACACCACTGATCGAAAAGAAGCTATACCTGTTCAAGGGATTTGTCATCAAACTCTTATTTCTTGCTGTAAATGCCTGCTTACACTATTGTTGGTCCTCAAATAAATCCAGTACAATAACCTAGGCACCAATGAATTCATAAGTGCGAGGGGCATTCAGTAAGTAATCAACACATTTTTACGGGCAAGTTCGATTGACAAAATTTTAGAATTTCTTGTGCGATGTCTTGTAACATTCTCGCTTCAGACCTTATAATTTCATGTAGTTCCGTTACGTGGGGACGCTATATGTTTCAAAATGACTTCTGTAACGGTGATGCGTTCCGAAGAGATAGCTGTCAATGAGTTTTGGAGGAAAACCAGGGTATCACGGATATTCATAGGCGCTTGCAGAATGTCCATGGAGACCTGGCAGTGAACAAAAGCACGGTGAGTCATTGGGCGAGAAATCTGTCATCATAGCAACAAGGTCGCGCACTCGTCTCCGATCTCCCTTCTTGACATCTGTCCGCCCAGAGTGGTGGCTCCTGCAATGTTTGAACGTGTGGACACTCCCATTCGAGGTGATTTACAGATCACAGTGAAACATCTCGCTGCGCAACTGCAACAAGACGTTGGATCCGATGTTGACCAGTAGAATAGTGTCATGCGGGCGTACAGGCCCTTCCAATAAGGTGGCGGAAGGCTGTGGCATTGAACAGAGTTTATGTTGAAAAATAGGCTCTGTAGCCAATACAGTTAGGAATTATCCGGAGTAATCGGATACTGAATAAAACCAACCTGCTTTGATAAATAAAAATTAGTTGCATTACTTATTGAAGCCCCTCGTGAAATTTCGACCAATAGAATTGCTTACGGGTTCTTGTGCGAAGGGTTTGGAAGGTGTCACCCCAGCTGAAATTGTACTTCGCATCATATGAAAGTCTAAAGTTCAGCTGAAGAGGGTTTTCTGTGTTCAGGGAACCAATCTAACAGCGAAAATATTACGACTAGCTGCGTTAATAGCGCATTGGTCCACTCTTGGAAGCCAATACATCAACGACTCTATCTTACGACAGATACCATCACTTATGTGTTTCAGTGAGTTCACTTCAGGCGAATATGGCGACCAAGCGGTCAATGCGACTGCACTATCATTCTCCTCAAAACAATGTAACACGATACTGGCCTTGTGAAACGCACAGTTAACCTGCTGGAAGATGGTATCGTCATTGGGGAAGACATCAATGATGAAAAGTTCCAGGTGGTCCACAATGATGTTCACTTGGTCCACAGCTGTCGTATGCATCCGATTACTGCCACAGGTCCCATGAATTTTCATATAAATGGCCCCCATAGTATAATATGGCCTATTTCAATGGTCAGGTGAATGTTTCATGAATACACTCATATGGGTGACATGGTATCAAGACACTGCTTGGCGAGACGAGGAAAGTGATTGATCCATCTCGGTGACATATATCCGTTCATCCGCCGTCCAGTATTTTTATTGATAAAAACATCAGATACTTTATTTAAGCTTACAATCGCCCCATCACTGTTTTGAAAATCATCTCTGTTTTTACAATTGTCAGAAACTGACAGAGAGAGAGAGAGAGAGAGAGAGTGAGTACGACTAGTCTGAGATGGATTAATACAACTCTTAAAATAGGGAATGCTTTCATTTCCGTTACACATTACAATATTCAAAAATTTGGTACTTTAAATATATAATTACTCAACAGGTTATCAGAGAAACAACTGAACAGTACCAAAAAGGAAATGAATTAATTATTAATTATTACCCAAGCTTTCCATTCTTCATTTACTTTTTTTTTTTGGTCAACAGTCTACTGACTGGTTTGATGCGGCCCGCCACGAATTCCATTCCTGTGCTAACCTCTTCATCTCAGAGTAGCACTTGCAACCTACGTCCTCAATTATTTGCTTGACGTATTCCAATCTCTGTCTTCCTTTACAGTTTTTGCCCTCTACAGCTCCCTCTAGTACCATGGAAGTCATTCCCTCATGTCTTAGCAGATGTCCTATCATCCTGTCCCTTCTCCTTATCAGTGTTTTCCACATATTCCTTTCCTCTCCGATTATGCGTAGAACCTCCTCATTCCTTACCTTATCAGTCCACCTAATTTTCAACATTCGTCTATAGCACCACATCTCAAATGCTTCGATTCTCTTCTGTTCCGGTTTTCCCACAGTCCATGTTTCACTACCATACAGTGCTGTACTCCAGACGTACATCCTCAGAAATTTCTTCCTCAAATCAAGGCCGGTATTTGATATTAGTAGACTTCTCTTGGCCAGAAATGCCTTTTTTTGCCATAACGAGTCTGCTTTTGATGTCCTCCTTGCTCCGTCCGTCATTGGTTATTTTACTGCCTTGGTAGCAGAATTCCTTAACTTCACCGACTTCGTGACCATCAATCCTGATGTTAAGTTTCTCGCTGTTCTCATTTCTCCTACTTCTTATTACCTTCGTCTTTCTCCGATTTACTCTCAAACCATACTGTGTACTCATTAGACTGTTCATTCCGTTCAGCAGATCATGTAATTCTTCTTCACTTTCACTCAGGATAGCAATGTCATCAGCGAATCGTATCATTGATATCCTTTCACTTTGTATTTTAATTCCACTCCTGAACCTTTCTTTTATTTCCATCATTGCTTTCTCGATGTACAGATTGAAGAGTAGGGGCGAAAGGCTACAGCCTTGTCTTACACCCTTCTTATTTCGTTCTCGATCGTCCACTCTTATTATTCCCTCTTGGTTGTTGTGCATGTTGTACATGACCCGTCTCTCCCTATAGCTTACCCCTACTTTTTCAGAATCTCGAACAGTTTGCACCATTTTATATCGTCGAACGCTTTTTTCCTGGTCGACAAATCCTATGAAAGTGTCTTGATTTTTCTTTAGCCTTGCTTCCATTATTAGCCGTAACGTCAGAATTGCCTCTCTCGTCCCTTTACTTTTCCTAAAGCCAAACTGATCGTCACCGAGCGCATTCTCAATTTTCTTTCTCCATTCTTCTGTATATTATTCTTGTAATCAGTTTCGATGCATGAGCTGTTAAGCTGATTGTGCGATAATTCTCGCACTTGTCAGCTCTTGCCGTCTTCGGAACTGTGTGGATGATGCATTTCCGAAAGTCAGATGGTATATCGCCAGACTCATATATTCTACACACCAACGTGAATAGTCGTTTTGTTGCCACTTCCCCTAATGGTTTTAGAAATTATGATGGAATGTTATCTATCCCTTCTGCCTTATTTGACCGTAAGTCCTCTTCATCTATACAGTCGCTCAAACACAATATTTTATCCAACACAATCTTTTGCCCAGGTGTTTATTTGCAGTTATGCGTCCACACCCACACCACGCACAGTCTGGCCTTGCGATTAACATTAATAACATCACATCTCCTGATCCATGCGGCGTACAGTGATACAATATTGTAAATATCTTCAGCAGCATAAGCTTAAACGTCATGCACGATGTGGCAGTGTTTCGCGCTTCTCACTCTTTATGACATCACATATCATAAAATACGTGTCGTGCAACAATCAGCCGTGTACGGCTCGCGTCCATGCCGTTTGTTCTTTGGCATTTTGTCACACCGAGTGGCGTCTTGTTTCTTCCTTACTGACTGACGTAACGAAGTTGCCTCCTTGAGTGGCAGCAGCAGTGCTTATCGATACTAACACTGTTGTACTATCTTTGGTGTGACCACTGGTATTTCTCGGTGGTGGTGGTGTGTGTGGTAGTCTGTCGGTTGCGACGGAGCAGCGAGGAAGTCTCCATGGCTCGAGGCCAGGCTGGGACAGCTTGTGGGGCGGCGGGTGGAATTAATTGTTCTTAAATATTCCTTTTATTTATGCAGTCTTATGCCGTTCTCAACACTGTCTCTCTAACTACAATATTGGCAACCAGAAAGTGATTAGCAAAACGTGAAGCCTGTAATTAGAATTCCTAGTGCCCACTTCATCTGAGAAATACACTTATAGCTACAGCTTATAGCTCTGATGGATTACGAGATTGTCTGGGATTCATAATCAAAAACGATTCTCTATAAAAGGTTCACTATATTCTGAAAGTCACAGACCAAAAAGAATTCACACGATCCAACTATCAGAGCAGTTCAGTGTCTAATGCACTGATGCAACTATAACTGTTCAAATTAACTGTTTAAGTGAATGCTCGCCATAATTTGATGATGATGTTCGTCAAACGCCACGGTAAATAATGGTAGAATGTCTGTCCCCCGGCGGCACGTGAAAATACGACATACCCAAACTGAAGATAGATCATTAAAGTCATCCCAGAATTATCACTTCACTCGAAAAACCATTTCATGGTTACGCGTATCCCGAGTAACTTATTATGGCATCCGAGGCTGTTTATAGCAATGATACCGACGCGACGCCACGCGACTCCCGGCACAGGTGATGTGCTATTCAGCGTCTGGAGAAAACTGGGGCCTTTTCTCTCGCGCAGCGTTCTTATATATAAAGCCGCGGTGCGGACGGCTAAGGGAACGTCTGATCAAAATTGCTCTCCCGAATAGCCGTTGGGCTAGTAATGCACCACTTTAAGTTATTGAATAAATCATCGCTTCCTTTGCTGATGGCCGATGAAGCTCTCGATTTAAATGTGCATTCAGCACACAGGTAAGTAATCATAATAAAAGTCTGACGCGGCTAAGTCAAGTAGTTTGGGCGAGAGAATTAATTTAATTACACTACACGCAGTAGACGAGCTCTGAACTTGCCATTTGGAGATACGCTATCGCTATAGTTTTATAGTTATTCAATTGAAACTTCTCACATCTTTATGATTATAGCGGATCTCCCTTCCACTTAAATTTAAACATCCTAGCCTTATTTATTCGCCTACGTAATCTATCTTGCTTCCTTAATTTCTAAGACAAAAACCAGAAAATCATGAATTTCAACTAAAATTTTAATTTGTGAGATCCAGAATACTGTTTCTACTAAATTATTATGCAAAAGGAATCCAAATATAAATTTTTAAGTTTCTAGCTCTTTTCTGTTGCGCCAATGATTTTTACAGAAAAACGTCCAAATTTCGAAAATGGTTAAAGTTACTGAATTGATATTCAACACATATTGATTTAGTATTACTCCTGACATGCTAGAAACGTTTCAGGTTATTTACTTGATTTTTAAAGTATTGCGCAACATTTATGACGTCAGAGCTAGTTACAGCGGACTAGGCTGGCACACAATGGAAAGACTGAGGTGAATTTTATACGGCGTGAGTAGGCTGCTTCCCTACAAGCTGGTGGCGTGCACGCGCTGTCGGATCGTGAGGCGCTAGCTGCGAGAGTGACAAAGTTCGTTGCCCACCGTATGAAACCTCAACTATTGTTATGAAACCTCAACTATTGTGACATCTCTTCCTTTATTTTCAGGTTGTTGCTCCCTGCGACATTCGGGCTAGCAGAAACATATGATGTGTTGGAGTCGGCGAAATCTTGCAGCCATATTCCTATATTGGGATTAATTATTAAATTGACTGTTACTTGCCAGTGAAGTGCACCAGCGGTATTTTCTGCCCTGTGGCCTTTAACGCCCAAGTTACCTGCCCTGGTCGTTAGTGTAGTTTTCTGGCAGTGTGCCTTTCCTCGTCGTGTTGATGCTGTCCGCAACGGCGTGTAGTTCGACAGCCTTTTAAGTTGTTTGGTTCATATTTTGCTTAGAGTGCTTATTATTCCCTTGCCTGTTTTTAGACGCCAATTTCTGAACACGTAGTGCTTTTCGTATCCTCGTCCTCGGCCGATATTTTCCATCGTTGTGGCATTGGTCGGAGGAAGGAAATTGGCTAAATTGTTGGTCGGTCCTTGGGCTGTACCTAGTTCGGGTTGCCATCCGATTATTTAACTTCAACTCTTGGCTGCCGGTCTCATCTCGCCTTACTTTTGAGCTACTTTCTCAGGCTGACCCTTGGAACACTTCTAAGCACCACTTGTTCTGTTTGTATTAGATGGTGATTTTCATTTTAGTTTGAAGTATTGTGCGAGGCCTTTGGCCGTGGTTTAATTCAGTTCTTTTTAAATTTTACATAAAGGCCTTCAGCCGTGTTAAATTAAAATTTTGAAAATTGATTTTATTTCTAAAAACGTTTTTCCAAGCCGTTGGTTGTTCGGTGTGTTATGTGTGGCCTTCAGCCGAGGATTTGCGTGAATCCGTTTTAATAAGCCGGCCGGTGTGGCCGTGCGGTTCTAAGCGCTTCAGTTTGGAACCGCGTGACCGCTACGGTCGCAGGTTCGAATCCTGCCTCGGGCATGGATGTGTGTCATGTCCTTAGGTTAGTTACGTTTAAGTAGTTCTAAGTTATAGGGGACTGATGACCTTAGAAGTTAAGTCCCATAGTGCTCAGAGCCATTTGAGCCTTTTAATAAGGCCTTCAGCAGTGTGTATCCCTTAAAGGAAATTTTTTTATAAGAATAGTTTGTCTGACTTATTATTCAGGCCTGCAGCCATTGTTTCCAATTTGTTTGCGGCCTTCATCCGTCCAATAAGTTAATATTTCTTTAATTAGGCTTTTGGTCACTACGTTGTAGGTTTAAAAAGAAATTTATTGGTTAGAAAAATTGTTCATTAATGTGTTTTAGTTATAGTTATCCTTAAGACGTGTAGTGTAGGCCTTCAGCCGCTAATTGTTTTCAGTTGCATGCTTTTTTAAATTTACGTTCTATTTTTAATTACTTTTTATTTCTAAGCCTGGCCTTCAGCCATTCTTGTTCTTGGTGTGGTTTTGGGCCATCAGCCCAGAAAGCATCTCAAGTTTTCTTTAACTAGGCCTTCAGCCTTATTGTCTAACTGTGATATTTTAAAGCAATGTGTAAATAAGTGGTTCTTAGACAAATAAAGCTGTGTGTTTGATTGTACAACTCACAGTAACTGTTTACGGCCTCAACAACAATCATAACCCTATCCTGTGCGCTCTCTGAGTACCTACCAATCAGGTTTCAAACAATATAACTTTGCTCTTACTTACGATGGTATATGTATGGTACATACCGTCTGTAAGATGTGCCCGCAAATACAGTTAGTAGTAAATAAGTAATATATTATAACGTCATGCCTTATGCGGTACTTTCACTATTTGAATAGCAGGAAAAGTAGTAAGCGATACACATTTTTTCCTTCGATCATTCTCTAGCGGGTGGTGAGCGAGAAAGCTTTCGTTAAGGTTTGAAATTATGTCTAAAGTTTGTAGCAAGTCGCTTACTGATTTCATTCGCAAAAGCTGGATCGATAAATTCTGGGAATTCACGCGTCTCGGGCTGCGCTTGTTTTTCACCCCCATTTCCACCCCTTTGGTAGGCAAGTGGTTCTTACGACAATTGCGTTTGTCGCCTGACAGTACAGTATATGTGTACTAAATTTCGTTGAATTCGGTCCAGTTGTTTAGAGGGAGATGTGGAACACACACACACACACACACACACACACACACACACACACACACACACACACACGCAAACAAACAAACAAACAAACAAACAAACACACACACACACACACACACACACACACACACACACACACACACACACACAAATACACACATACATACCGGGTGATCAAAAAGTCAGTAGAAATTTGAAAACTGAATAAATCACGGAATAATATAGATAGAGAGGTACAAATTGACACACATGCTTGTAATGACATGGGGTTTTATTAGAACCAAAAAAATACAAGAGTTCAAAAAACGTCCGACAGATGGCGCTTCATCTGATCAGAAGAGCAATAATTAACATAAAGTAAGACAAAGCAAAGATGATGTTCCTTACAGGAAATGCTCAATATGTCCACCATCATTCCTCAACAATAGCTGTAGTCGAGGAATAACGTTGTGAACAGTACTGTAAAGGGTATCCGGAGTTATGGTGAGGTATTGGCGTCGGATGTTGTCTTTCAGCATCCCTAGAGATGTCGGTCGATCACGATACACTTGGGACTTCAGGTAACCCCAAAGCCAATAATCGCACGGACTGAGGTCTGGGGGCCTGGGAGGCCAAGCATTACGAAAGTGGCGGCTCAGCACACGATCATAACCAAACAACGCGCGCAAGAGATCTTTCACGCGCCATCTGTCGGACATTTTGTGAACATTATTTTTCTTTGGTTCTAATAAAACCCCATGTCATTCCAAGCATGTGTGTCAATTTGTACCTCTCTATCTACATTATTCCGTGGTTTATTAAGTTTTCAAATTTATACTGATTTTTTTGATCACCCTGTACATGCCATCTATAGGCGTCGCTATGTGCTACAGTGCGAGCCCATATTTTGGGTGAACCTTGGTGTACAACATTCCGGAATAACCGGTGGACTGCAAGTTATGTTTCCTGTTGTAAAGAATTTCCTTTCTCAGTCTAATTTGCACCATCTAGAAGCTCACACGCTTGAATTGTCCCTAAGAAGATGTGTGGGCACAGTAGTGTTGGAAATTGTACTCTGTACGTGTATCATCTGAACTGAATGTGGTTAGAATTACACGTATGATAGTTATTTGCACTCCATTGCTTTTCAGTCACAACGAATGTACGATTTTGTAGGTGGAACAATATGGCTGAAAGCAGTCAGTGTACGGCCGCATCACTCTTGAATGCAACATGGGGTCGTTTCGTCACACAGCACTCGCGACCTCAGCTGCGCACAGCTGTGAGCCGCAGGTCACCGAGTGGTTCGGAAAGCGCACAAAAAGCATAGCAGAGAAGAGGAGCCGACAGGGGGGGAGAATGCAGAGTGCTGAGCGCTCGGCGGAATACAACGGCGGCCAAACAAAAGACCGACCCTCCGCCCCCCCCACCCACACACAACCGGCAGTGCTCCGGCAGCCAACCGCTGTGCGAGCGCGAAGCCTCCACAGCAGTGGGCGACGTCAGACGCACTGGTTTACCGCGTGGAAGCTCCTCTACTCCACCTCCACTGTCCTTAACGATGGGCGCCAATCTCTGGTATCGGCCTGTCCTGTTCTTCCATTACTTAACAACGGCCTGTGGGCCCCGTAGCTCTGCCAATACATCACCTTCTACTGCGTATTCCGGGTGAAAATGCTAAATTTGAACACCCAAACTTACGTGGGACTATTTCCCTCAGGTTTCGCTATTGCAGCAGAATTGTCGACTTATTTTTTGTGCCCAGACGTCGACGTCATCTTGCTTGAACCGCGCATTTACTTTCAGAATTTACTTTATTTACTAGCGATTTATCAAGAACATTAACACATTTAATCACACTATGTGAGCTTGGAAGTAGTTGCCAGTGGGTAACTAATGAAAACAAATTTCTTTCAACAAATGGGAATTTTATTCCTAAAACCCTTCCTTTTTCTTAAAAAAAACATATTTAAAAATTATAATCAGAAAGCACCCTCTAAATATCAAGTTACAATTTATTCAGAGGCAGAAATAACAAATTTTTTTTTGATAGTATGAGCTTTCGGGCTGAGAACCTTCCGCTCCATTTTAACACGGCCGTAGCTTCACGACCGCTCACAACAACCTCTCAAAGACTACACTGGTGCCAATCTGCAACGCACCAGATTACTTTAAACTAAAAATTTTTAACAACTCACACAAACACATAAACTATCCACCCCATAGGAGGGATGGAAATGGTACAAAACACTCACATTAAAAAGAATTACTTGCCACCGAAAGTGCAACTTGTATTTAAAAGAAAACTCTTACGGTGGGAGGCAACTTTATATACTAAAATAACCATTTAAATAAAACCCATGAAAATGTACAAACATGCTCTACATTACACATATACCACCTCTCAAGATGATAGGCAAGATAAAAACATATATCAGGAATTCGACCTTTACAGTTTAATTATATAAATTCGTTAACATCGAATCCGACAAACATGACAGAAACAGCTATTAACGTACGGCAGACCGACAGACAGACAGACAAACAGACACTAACTGCCTAACTAATGCGGACGACAGAAAGACGAACGAGCTGGGGACGAGAGACTGACCAAGAAAATAAGTAGAACTTAACAAGTAAATGGAACAACATATCAAGAATCACTTAACTTCTAATAAATTGCGATATCTGGCGAAGACCTGGCGCAGCACCTCCAAAACGCTCTCCCGAACCGTGCGCTGCCAGCCGCTTCAACGGACGCAGGAAGGCGCGCCGATCTCCCGTCTCACGGCTTCGCAGCTTGCACGGGCCAGACCGATGTCGTGGGTTGACTCCTGTTGCTCTCGTGTCGGCCGCGAAGCCACTACCCCTCGATATGCGGCGCGGCCCACTGGACTGACTTGGCGACCTCACATGCGCCGACGCTCAAGGCGGACAAGTCATCTGGTGTTTCAGTGCGCGACCGACCAACCGATCGATCCAACCGCCAATGACCATTGCCTGAACAAAGTCGAGCAGACTGGCGGCCTAACACACACTAGCACTCCGGACGACAGACAGACACTGACTGCCCCACACTGACCCGGCTGACCAACTGCTTTTTTTTCTTATTTTTTTCTTTTATTGATTTTCAATCCCCCCGAAGGGGGCGGGCTGGCAGCAGCTTAGTACGCTGCTCTACAGCCTACAGACTTTTATTTTAAAAAACGGAAGAAGAAAAGAAACAAGGAAAACACGCCATAAAACGGTGATGTCAAGTGTAAAATGGCGGAAAAATGCGGAAAGTTAAAACAGAAAGCAAAAGGGGTTGGCAACGTTAATAAAAGACACAGGAATCAGACAAGCAACACAGTACACACACAATTAAAAAAAACACGGCGACAGTCTGGTTTCTGTTCGCAAGAGGTAAAAGGCACACCCAGCGACAGTATGATGGCCGTTCGCAACACTTCCCAAAAAACCACAACACGAAACACTCACTGTAAAACACTCACTGTAGAACACTCACTGTAGAACACTCAATGTAGAACACTGCACGAAAGTGGCGGCAGAATGATGACACTCCCGAGCCAAAGGCAGAAGGGGGGGGGGGGACCTGGAGGAGGGGGAAGAACAAGGAGGGAGGAAGGAAAAAAAACGAAAAAGAGGAGGGGGGAACAAAGGAGGGAGAGGACTAATAAAGGGGGAGAAGGGCAGATGCGAGAGGGAATGCGGCAGAGGAGGGACATGTAAAAGGACTGAGGGGTGAGAAGAGGACAAAGAGAGGGGAGGTGGGGAAGAAAGAGGATGGAAGGGGGAGAGAGGGAGCCCAGGAAAAGGACAGAGGGAAGGAGGGGGAGTGAGGATCAGAGTTAGGATAAATGGAGGGAGAGAGGGCATCATCTGGGAGGGGGAGTTGATGGAAGCCACTTTGGGAAAGGAGATGTAGGGTGTAGAGATGGAGAGTAGGGGGGACACAACAGTGAAGACGTGGCACGGGGCGGGGATGGGAGAGGAGGGGAGCAACCAGGGGGTGAGGGGGTTCAAGACGGCGGGAGGTGTAGAGGATGCAGATATGTTAGAGGAATAGGAGCAGATGGGGGAAAGGAATGAGACCATAGAGGATCCGCGTGGCGGACGGGAGGCGTATACGGAAGGCGAGGCGGAGTGCATGACGTTCAAGGATCTGGAGGGACTTAAAGAATTTGGGGGGGGGGGGTCAGATATCCAGGCAGGACTGGCATAATAGAGGATGGGACGGATTAAGGATTTGTGAAGGGAGAGCTTATAGCACCCCTTAAATGCACGTGAACAAGAACCTTTCCCATTTTCCACCAGAGGGAGATACCAAAACTGCGATTGCCACAGCGGCGCCACTGCCAGAAACGCAGGCCGACTGCTTCACACAACGCGCTGCGGCGCGCTCTTCAAAACAGCAGTTTTTACCACGGCTCACTGCTGCTGCCCTGAAATCTCATTTAATAATAAGAACTTCACGTTACACTCCCAATGAAGTGCAGAAAGAATGGGTGCCTTCGCGCGCACGGTCGTGTGTGTGTGTGTGTGTGTGTGTGTGTGTGTGTGTGTGTGTGTGTGTTTCTGTTTGTCGAGAAGGGAGTGGGATTTGGTACACCAAGTGAGTCAAGTATGGAGGTGGTCCACTTCGTGCTATATCGACATCCATACCTGTAAGATGAGTGGCGAAGCACCTGTGCTACAGGGGCGAGACAAAAATACGGAAACAACCCAAAACGTTACACATCAGTATGCCTTATACGGTGTATGGAAGACGTCGTTATCCAAAACAGCTTCCAGTTGTCTTGGAATGGATAATTAAAGATCCTGTATGGTTGTCAAAGGAATCTTACGCCGTTCTTCCTGCAAAATAGTGGTAAGTTCAGGTACAGACGGTCGAGGAACTTAGCGATCACGTACCCCCTCCAGGCTAGGACACAAAGGGTCAATAATATTGAGATCTGGTATCTATGGTGGCCAGGGCAGATGCGAGAATTCATCCTCGTGTTCATAAAACCAGCCCTGGACGATTCGAGCTGCGTGTCTTCTTGCAATATGGCATGACCACTGGCGAAAATACATCGTGTCATATGAGGAACCCGATCAGCCAAAATGGCAGTAATGTGAACTTGCAGAGTAACAATGGGCTCATGGTTGCCCAAATCATCACCCTGTCATATTTCACTCTTGGCGCTAAACACGGCTAGAAGGTGGAAAATATGTGAATTAAGACACATATTAACCAAATAACTTTCTTCCATTGCTCCATAGTGCAGGTTTCATGACTTCGGCACAATGTTTTCCCGTTACGGGCTTTTGCATCACTGATGAATAGTTTTAGAAGTCCTGCAATTCGCTACTTATCCAGCTCTGTGTCACCTTCGTGCTGACAGGGTTCTTGAGTGTTCTGGAGTGACTTTTGCAGCCGTCGTTATTGTTCGTGGCAATCCTTCTAAACGACACTCTGATACGATCACTCAACGCTCACTTTCTTCTCCGTTGTGACTTCGCGGAATATGTATTTCCATTTTCCCCGTGTGCGGTATAAGTCTTAAATACGGTGCCCCTAGAAATATCAAACACTTCGGCTCCTTGGCTACGAAAGGACCCACCTACGTTCCTACATGCACCACCCATCTGCACACGCTCGAATCCCAACACTGTGCTAAGTGCGTTTGACACTTGGAACGTTGTGAGGATATTGCACAGGTTCCGCTAGTGGTCAAATACAACAGCACAATCTGCAGGCTTGGCTACCGTCTGCATATGAGTTCAAGTACTCATTTTTGGCGGTGTGACCGTATTTTTGTCCAACTCCTGTACCTTCCAGTGGTCCTACTGCAGTATCAGATGGTACGTTAGATGAAATGTTGTCCGCGCCCTTGTCTCTATTTTTCATTACACGATATATACAGGATGTGTAGTAATTATATATAAAGGTAGTATCTGTTCCCGAAACAACAGATGACGTTAATGACCGTGCAGCTTCTCTAGAATGAAACGATAATTAAATCGACACCCTAGCTGCAAACAGGCTTTGGTATACATCACTGGGGACACGTTGAAAATGTGAGCCCCGACCGGGACTCGAACCCGGGATCTCCTGCTTACATGGCAGACGCTCTTTCCATCTGAGCCACCGAGGGCAGAGAGAATAGTGAGACTGCAGGTACTACCTCGTGCACGCCTCCCGCGAGACTCACATTCCCAACATGTCCACACAACTACATTCGTTGTGCGCCTAATAGACGTTTGCCGATCACACTCATTATTCATGGCAGATTAATCTGCCACGTATCGTAAGAGTTGGGGCATAGCTTGTGCGTTCGTACAAGAAGGTCAATGGCCGGGTAGCCATATTTTAACTATACAGGGTGAGTCACCTAACGTTACCACTGGATATATTTCGTAAACCACATCGAATACTGACGAATCGATTCCACAGACCGGACGTGAGGAGAGTGGCTAGTGTAATTGTTTAATACAAACCAAACAAAAATGCACGGAAGTATGTTTTTTAACACAAACCTACGTTTTTTAAAATGAAATCACGTTAGTTTTCTTAGCACATCTGAACATATAAACAAATACGTAATCAGTACCGCTTTTTGCATTGTAAAATGTTAACTACATCCGGAGATATTGTAACCTAAAGTTGACGCTTGAGTACCACTCCTCCGCTGTTCGATCGTGTGTATCGGAGAGCACCGAATTACGTAGGGATCCAAAGGGAATGGTGATGATCTGCCAACGTTGCTCGAAATTGTCCCACTGGAAACGCGTCGACGTATGTGGTATCAGCATGATGGTGCACCTGCACATTCCGCAATTAACACTAGGCTGACCCTCGACGGGATGTTCGACGGGCGTTTCATAGGACGTGGAGGACGCATAAATTGGCCAGCCCGTTCTCCTGATCTTACACCTCTGGACTTCTTTCTGTGGGGTACGTTAAAGGAGAATGTGTACCGTGATGTGCCTACAACCCCAGAGGATATGAAACAACGTATTGTGGCAGCCTGCGGCGACATTACACCAGATGTACTGCGGCGTGTACGACATTCATTACGCCAGAGATTGCAATTGTGTGCAGCAAGTGATGGCCACCACATTGAACATCTATTGGCCTGACATGTCGGGACACACTCTATTCCACTCCGTAATTGAAAACGGAAACCACGTGTGTACGTGTACCTCAGCCCTCATGGTAATGTACATGTGCGTCAGTGAAAAAGACCAATAAAAAGGTGTTAGCATGTGGACATAATGTGCTGTTCCAGTATCTCCTGTACCTAAGGTCCATCACCGTTGGATCCCTCCGTACGGTGCTCTCCGATACACACGATCGAGCAGCGGAGGAGTGGTTCTCAAGCGTCAACTTTACGTTACAATATCTCCGGATGTAATTAACATTTTACAATGCAACAAACATTACTGATTACGTATTTGTTTATATGTTCAGATGTGCAAACAAAACTAACGGGGTTCCATTTAAAAAAACGTAGGTTTGTGTTAAAAAACATACTTCTGTGCATTTTTGTATGGTTTGTATTAACCAATTACACTAGCCCCTCTCCTCACGTTCGGTCTGTGGAATCGATTCGTCAGTATTTGATGTGGCTTACGAAATATATCCAGCGGTAATGTTAGGTGACTCACCCTGTATATGAAGGAGATCCCGGATTCGAGTCCCGGTGGGGGCACACATTTTCAACATGTCCCCAATGATGTATACCAAAGTCTGTTTGCAGCTAGGGTGTAGATTTAATTATCATTTCATCGTGTAGTGGTTGACAACAAAAGACCACGCTGGTGAAAGCATTCGATAATAGCAGCAGAAAAATTACATCAAACGTGCATCGACATACAAGCCCTTAACTACATATCGGCGAATGTGTGAATAACTGGAATCAATAGAAAACGTTGTTCTAGTGAGTGAAAATTTATGTAAAATGCAAATGTTTACATTAAGTCTCCATAAGACTGGGCTCAGTTTTCGCCCATGGCTGGGAGTGAGGAACGTGGCAGGTGCATAATGGGGAATTACCATATTTTGCTGCTGAAGTATGACTACATGTAATGCGTCTATAGGGTGTAGCAAAGTTGTGTTACAAGTCGTGTCGCCTGGTGCACGGGTACCATCTGAGCAATTTTCGGTCTTAAACATAAGTTCGAAAACACTTCCTTGGCGTGCTGGTGTCTGTGAAAGGTGTAGTAAGACGGTGGCAGTTTGGACCACACAAACCAGGCACAGAGGAAAGGAGGCACTGTACAGGTAAACTGCAGAGACCGTTCACCGAAACGGGACTGTAGGTATACAGACCAACAGAGGGAAGCCGCACGGATGCAGTGTGTGTACAGTGACGTCGGAGTGTATACAAGCGGCAGTGCTTCACTTGTCATATGACGCACACAGAACTCCCCAATCTTATGCAGACGACGGTAGAGTATAGTGCTGTGTCCTGTTCCGTAGTTGCATAATGTACGTATATTTCAGTCATTCGTCTGACTGACAACGAGAATGAACGATGGCGGTCACGTTCCTTGAGTCCAGAGTGTACTGACAAGGTAAAGCCCAAATCAATGCAAGAGAGGCTTGCCGGCTCTATGAAAAACTTTACCGCAACAGGGATTACACAGTCCATGCATTGTTTGCAAGACCGAAGAGGGGTCTACGTGTCACAGGCAGTTTACATCCTAACGGTCATCATTTTGGATTCCCGCAGAGACGTCATACACCAGAGTCTGAAGAAGCTGTACGTCAGTGATCTGCAGAGCAGCCTTCTAATAGAACACGGACTGAAGCACGCGCTATGGGCTTGAACCACATGGCAGTGTGCAACATTCTGCGTGATGGGCACCTACATCCCTACATACTCCAAGGATGACATTCCTTGTCGTGTCAACTTTTGCCAATGGCTGCTCCAAGAAAGTTGCCGAGATCCGCACTTCTTAAGATAAACACTGCTTCCTGACAAAAACACCTTTCTCAGGGATGGCATCTTCAACACCAGAAACAGACTTGTTTGGATCACAGAAAATCCTCACATGCTGCATATCAGAGGTCCCCACTGTTTCTTAGCTGTCAGCATGTGAGCAGGACTTATCAGTGACCATGTCATACGTCCGAACCTCATACCGGTGCGTTGTGATAGTCCCAGTCCCCTCTCGTCTCTGCGAGAGCTCTTGCATGAGATGCTGGACATCTGCAGTGCTGTATGGTTCAAACAGGATGGCCTTGCAGTACACTTCGCCGATGTGCTACGTGGCCACCTGAATGACACCTTTGGCAACATACTGACTAGACATAGCGTACCTACGGCTTCCCTCAGATTGGAATGTATACCGCAGAGACAGGCTGGACAGTGAAGGAGGAGGCGTGTTTATAGCGATAAGAAGTGCAATACTATCGAAGGAAATTGACGGAGATCCGAAATGTGAAATGATTTGGGTGAAGGTCACGGTTAAAGCAGGCTCAGACATGGTAATTGGATGTCTCTATAGGCCCCCTGGCTCAGCAGCTGTTGTGGCTGAGCACCTGAAGGATGATCTGGAAAATATTTCGAGTAGATTTCCCCACCATGTTATAGTTCTGGGTGGAGATTTTAATTTTCCGGATATAGACTGGGAGACTCAGACGTTCATAACGGGTGGCAGGGACAAAGAATCCAGTGAAATTTTTTTAAGTGCTTTATCTGAAAACTACCTTGAGCAGTTAAACAGAGAACCGACCCGTGGCGATAACATATTAGACCTTCTGGTGACAAACAGACCCGAACTATTTGAAAAAGTTAATGCAGAACAGGGAATCAGCGATCATAAAGCGGTTACGGCATCGATGATTTCTGCCGTAAATAGGAATATTAAAAAGGGTAGGAAGATTTTTCTGTTTAGAAAAAGTGACAAAAAGCAGATTTCAGAGTCCCTGACGGCTCAACACAAATGTTTTGTCTCAAGTACAGATAGTGTGGAGGATCAGTGGACAAAGTTCAAAACCGTCGTACATAATGCGTTAGATGAGTATGTGCCAAGCAAGATCGTAAGAGATGGTAAAGAGCCACCGTGGTACAACAACCGAGTTAGAAAACTGCTGCGGAAGCAAAGGGAACTTCACAGCAATCATAAACATAGCCAAAGCCTTGCAGACAAACAAAAATTACGCGAAGCGAAATGTAGTGTGAGGAGGGCTATGCGAGAGGCGTTCAATGAATTTGAAAGTAAAGTTCTATGTACTGACTTGGCACAAAATCCTAAGAAATTTTGGTCTTATGTCAAAGCGGTAGGTGGATCAAAACAAAATGTCCAGACACTCTGTGACCGAGATGGTACTGAAACAGAGGATGACGGACTAAAGGCCGAAATACTAAATGTCTTTTTCCAAAGTTGTTTCACAGAGGAAGATTGCACTGTAGTTCCTTCTCTAGATTGTCGCACAGATGACAAAATGGTAGATATCGAAATAGACGACAGAGGGATAGAGAAACAATTAAAATCGCTCAAAAGAGGAAAAGCCTCTGGACCTGATGGGATACCAGTTCAATTTTACACAGAGTACGCGAAGGAACTTGCCCCCCTTCTTGCAACGGTGTACCGTAGGTCTCTAGAAGAGCGTAGCGTTCCAAAGGATTGGAAAAGGGCACAGGTCATCCCCGTTTTCAAGAAGGGACGTCGAACAGATGTACAGAACTATAGACCTATATCTCTAACGTCGATCAGTTGTAGAATTTTGGAACACGTATTGTGTTCGAGTATAATGACTTTTCTGGAGACTAGAAATCTACTCTGTAGGAATCAGCATGGGTTTCGAAAAAGACGGTCATGTGAAACCCAGCTCGCGCTATTCGTCCACGAGACTCAGAGGGCCATAGACACGGGTTCACAGGTAGATGCCGTGTTTCTTGACTTCCGCAAGGCGTTCGATACAGTTCCCCACAGTCGTTCAATGAACAAAGTAAGAGCATATGGACTATCAGACCAATTGTGTGATTGGATTGAGGAGTTCCTAGATAACAGGACGCAGCATGTCATTCTCAATGGAGAGAAGTCCTCCGAAGTAAGAGTGATTTCAGGTGTGCCGCAGGGGAGTGTCATAGGACCGTTGCTATTCACAATATACATAAATGACCTGGTGAATGACATCGGAAGTTCACTGAGGCTTTTTGCAGATGATGCTGTGGTGTATCGAGAGGTTGTAACAATGGAAAATTGTACTGAAATGCAGGAGGATCTGCAACGAATTGACGCATGGTGCAGGGAATGGCAATTGAATCTCAATGTAGACAAGTGTAATGTGCTGCGAATACACAGAAAGATAGATCCTTTATCATTTAGCTACAAAATAGCAGGTCAGCAACTGGAAGCAGTTAATACCATAAATTATCTGGGAGTACGCATTAGTAGTGATTTAAAATGGAATGATCATATAACGTTGAGCGTCGGTAAAGCAGATGCCAGACTGAGATTCATTGGAACAATCCTAAGGAAATGCAATCCGAAAACAAAGGAAGTAGGTTACAGTACGCTTGTTCGCCCACTGCTTGAATACTGCTCAGCAGTGTGGGATCCGTACCAGATAGGGTTGATAGAAGATATAGAGAAGATCCAACGGAGAGTAGCGCGCTTCGTTACAGGATCATTCAGTAATCGCGAAAGCGTTACGGAGATGATAGATAAACTCCAGTGGAAGATTCTGCAGGAGAGACGCTCAGTAGCTCGGTACGGGCTTTTGTCAAAGTTTCGAGAACATACCTTCACCGAAGAGTCAAGCAGTATATTGCTCCCTCCTACGTATATCTCGCGAAGAGACCATGAGGATAAAATCAGAGAGATTAGAGCCCTCACAGAAGCATACCGACAATCCTTCTTTCCACGAACAATACGAGACTGGAATAGAAGGGAGAACCGATAGAGGTACTCAAGGTACCCTCCGCCACACACCGTCAGGTGGCTTGCGGAGTATGGATGTAGATGTAGATGTAGATGTAGATTTAGATGTACCTGAAAGCATTGCATTTTTACTTATGGCAGCACCTAAAAATCTGCGTGTAAGAGACACCCGTAGGGTCACGAAAAGATCTTGTGGTGGGTATGCAAATTGTAGCTGGAGTCATCCGAAATATACCGGGAAACTTTCCATGGTAGTTGGTGGCGGTCATGAAAACCTCCGTAAGTGAACTGAAGTGGTGTTTACTGACAATAATGTACATTCCGTGTCGTCCAAACTGGCTACGTCGTCCTTGGCACGCTTCAGAGATACTAGCACACGAAGAAAGTTTTCCGAGCATGATTTAATTAGCTCAATATGATAACCAAATACCTTTGATATTCCTGAGACATATTGAGTCTCACCTTTATCTACGATAATGTTGTAGGCCGAAAAGATGAATTAAAATTTTTACCACCGCCAGGATTTGTACTGGGAAGGGAAACGGCCTAGGGTAATCAGTGTGACCTTGTAGTCGCAGACTGTGTGTGGCGTAGCAGCTATTATATCTCCCTAGTAAACAAGAAACCCGGGTACGAATACCGATGCTGATACAAATTTTAAGTCATTGCTTCGGCCTATATCATTACTGCTAACTTGCTTCCCGTCTACAAGCTACCGCGACTTGTAACGTACATTTTGATACGCCCTGTATATGGTCCAAGATGAATTGGTTGAGAAGGGCCTGTACATTGGCACTTACTTTAGTATGGCAGAAGAACTGGAATCCCGTACTCCAATGTTGTCGGTATTTACGAGGTGGTCCGCGGATGCTTGAAAGAATCCGTTACTCATTGCAGATACTACTATACCGGTAATGAAGCGTGTGCCTCTTCTTTGAATTTAATCTATGTCTTCCGTTGATCCAACTAGGTAAGGAATCCAGATCGACGAACGCTACTACTGAATTGATCGAACAAGTGATTTTTAAGCGTAAAATACTCTGCATTGGGATTCATCGAATAAATGAGTCTAGAATAGTCCTTCTACCAACCTTTGCACCAGCCATTGATCATTTGCTCGTTCCTCTGAAATGTGTAGGAAGTTACTAAAGACGCACGATAGGGAAAAGAGCAACCGCCTGGAAATCAGTGTGTTTCACAATCCTGCGTTTGAGGGTTAAGTAACTACGGTAATTTGGCAAGATTCCACTACTTACAAACCATACACTCGGTGGTTCTTCCGCCAATGATATTTCTCAATCCGATTCACAAGTACAATATAGATTTGACAACTGTTAAATTATTAATTACTTGGTTACAACTGCAAGAGTGGATGTAAATTACGGTCGTTCTTTCATCTGGCGGATTTTTCTTTTTCTTTTCCATAACAGGAATTAAGTGGAGTTAGGAGTTACACACCTGTAGTAATAGCCGAACAAAGGAATGCACGATGCGTCCCCAAAAGTCTTGGACAGTAAAGCACTGCCTGACGTTGAATTCTCTCCACACTCATTCTTTGTAGGTGATTTTTCCACAGTGTTTTAGTTTCTTCAATTTTTTCGTTACTATTATGAAAATATAGTGCATGCAACCTTAATATCCTCATTTCTCATATCATCATGCCCAATAGCACCTCTAACGTTACTGGTAAATCTCATATCTGCTGCTCGTAATTTACTTCTATCACGTTTTCTAGGAAACCATGATTGATATAAATGTAAACTGTGCTTTTATAGCCGCGCGGGATTAGCCGAGCGGTCTGAGGCGCTACAGTGATGGACTGTGCGGCTGGTCCCGGCGGAGGTTCGAGTCCTCCATCGAGCACGGGTGTGTGTATTTGTCCTTAGGATAATTTAGGTTAAGTAGTGTGTAAGCTTAGGGACTGATGACCCTAGCAGTTAAGTTCCATAAGATTTCACACACATTTCTTTGTGCTTGTATAAAATTTTAATTTCATTTTTCGAATGTTTTGTTTACCATTCTGCAAACTGATTGCTATTTGTTTATCTTATTTTCTATATTCTTGCACATATCGTAACTCATATCACATCCGAAAACATTACGACCACAGATCTGCTGAAGCGGGGTATTGAGAGGTAATTTATTCTCTTTTCCCTAACTGATGTAGTTTATACAATGAGGTTTTTAGTTAATATTTATTTTCTTCCAAAATTGTTACATCATTTGCATTCACTTGGACACTAACATAATTATTTCTATTAATTTGTGTACCCAGAGTTACTTCCTGTCTCCAAATATCGATCAAATCTATATCTATACTGGTATATAAAGATAAGTCGCCATTTAATGTTGTTACCTAAAATTACGAAAAGTGCTTACCTATTTTATTTTATGGTTTTACAAGATACCCTAACAAGTATTCAGATAGAGATTTACATTTTTAATATACACAACATGCATACAGCAGACGTGTCACCAAAAGTCTAAAAAAAGCTATTGACAAAATTTACTTCAAATTTTTATGCGATAAGCTAACAAATAAAATAATGTAAAGAGGAAGCATTGTCATCAAAAATGTCGGAAAGTTCATGTTCAATTTACTTCATTTTTTCACAATACTCTAACGAACTTATGAATGCACATAAGCCCAATATTTTTAATGTATATATGTAGAAATAAATATTTAATATAGAAACTGGAAAAGTTGTTACCGAAAATCGATTAACTTCACGTTTTTCCACGTTATGCTAAAGAGCATTCGGAGGGAAATCGCCTATATATTTTTATAATAGATATAATATATTAATATGTATGTAATATATAAAGGGGAAATATCATTACCAAATGTTTAGTCAGACGGAGGCAGGATATATATTTTAAAAAAAATTGTATACACTGTACTGTTCTGTTTTCTTCTTCACAGTCAGTTTTCATAGGGAACAGAAAGTTGTCTTTATGTCTTATAGGCTTGTGATTAGAATGCTACTATGTAATCTGAATTTGCCATAACAATAAACAGGGCTCGAAGTCAGAGAGTGGGAAGAGGAGATAGACGGAGAAGGGGGGGAGGGAGGATTGCGACGTAGAGAGGGAGAAAGAGGAGATGGACGGAGAGAGGGGTGAGGAGCTGTTGGTCAGGGTGAGGGGGAGGAGGTGGATGGAGCAGACGGAAATGAAGGGTAGGGGAGAAGGAGATTAGTACACGTAAACAGATACCTTTATACTTAGCAACTGTGAAGCATTGCAGGGCTTACTAGTCATTTACATACACATTAAACAGGGTCGGTGACAACCTTCATCCTTGTTGAATTCTTTTACTCGTAGTGATTCCTTCATGTTCATTATTCTCAACATTTATAATTCTTTTTGTGTCCATTGGTATAATTTTTTTATACCTACAATAGAACGTACAGTATATCAAGCTTTATTTATTATGTTCCATGATGGTAGCTGACCTTCTTCTGTTGAGCATAATACATATGCAGTCAGTTAAACTTTTGTAAAAATAGATGTAACACGACCTGCTATTGTACCTAGGCCGCTGGCTAATGTTCAGTAGCAACATAGAAATGACTTTAAAAAAATATTGAAAAGATAGCAATGAAGCGGTAACGTGCATTATAGAATGACCTACAGTAACGGGGTGTCTCGACCGTAGATTTGCTTTTCATCATGTAAACGTGCAGCCTGTGACTACCGCATCGCTCGCCACGATTACAGATTGACAATGTTCGCGAGCACGCTGTTGGGGAGGGAGACAAGGAAATTCACTTTGTCAGGTGAGCCGCGGCTCGATGCCTGCGAACGCCGTAACTGTTTCCACGGCTCAGCGGGACGCCGGCTGATATTGCCAGGGTTATTCCGGCGAGTAATCGCCGACCCTGGTGGGGCTTCACGCTGCTAAGGAGCCGACAGCTGGTGCGGTGGGGGCGGCGGGGGCGGCATTGGCGGCGCCTGGGAAGACGCGGCCCGCGGAGCTGCGATATGCCAGCCAACCATTACGTGCCGCTGGCGCCCGCTTCCAATGAGGGCCTCTCGTGAATGTCTGGAGGGGGGGGGGGGTAGGGGGCCGGAGTGGGCTCCAGAATTGGGGGGAGGGAGGGGGGGATTGGTGGTGGTGTGGGAAGGGTGAAGTGGAAATTGCAGGCGCAGGGTGGGGGTGAGAGAAGTTTGGGCCGGCTCGAGTTGTTACGAGCAGGTGACGTCTTCCTCGCGCTGGCCACGGATCGATGACGTCAGCAGTTCCACCGGAGAATGCCCTCCTCCCTCAGCCCCGATGGTCAAAGACGTTATTGTTCACGTTAAGCCAGGCCCGTCCAACTTCGTAGTCGCCTCCCATCTTCAAAGTGTCAAGTGCCAAGAAACTCCCACACAATACAGGTAAGTAGCAACTGGGTTAATTTACAGTGGTCATGGAATATTCAACACCAGGAGGGACAGTAAAAACGAAATTTTACCTCCTGTGCGTAAACACAGCAGGACAAAATCATGATTATATTATAGTTTTTTTGGGGGGGGGCATATTTGTAGTGAAGTTTATTATGCAGTGCTCCACGTCCAACAGCAGCAGAGGCCCAAACCAAGATGGACACCGACACGAAATGGGCTTCAATAACCGACACCATTACGTCATTCATTGCTGTCTGAACAGTCTGCTGAAGTTCATCAGTAGTGATGACTGTTGGACTTGAATTTTCTTGGCAACCTCTCGGATCAGAAATATTCGGTGTATGAGAGATAAAAATACGTGCAGGACATTGCAACAGTTGAATACAGTCGGTAGCATGGTTGACATCAAAGCAACTTCGACGACAGTCTTAACATGTCAGAAGTGTAGCGTGTAATACACTCTTTGTCGTCCAAAATGAATAGAGTGTGTTCAAAATGTGCCGCAGCAGGGTGACTTGCAGTTTCTCTTGATTTATAAGGATTCATCAGTTAATTAAAAATAGAAGCACTATAGTTACTGTTTACCTGTCTTTCTAAGAGTAATGTTTTGTCAAACAATTCCATACCAAGGAACCCGTGGGAGACATTCGCAGTTTTAGTTTTAAGTAATGACATTATATGGAATATGGAACAAGGGTAGTCGTTGCGTTAAGGGTAGTTGTGGAAAGGAAGAGAAAACATCCTTAAAAACGAGACGTACGATGTGAAACAATAATCATGAATTTCTGATACATCCTTTTCAATAAGCGATGTTTGACGTAAGAATGTAATGTTCGTGTGCTTTTCCTTTTTAGTTTCCTTTAAGTGATACAAAAATGTTAGTTGATTTAGTTATCCTTGAAACGGCTAAGTACAATTGTCCGTGAATAAATGCGGGATTTGTTAAACACACTCTTGCGTTTGCTCTGCGTCTTCTTTGTAGTGATAGTAAATGCAATTTCAACAGGCAGCTTGTCGGGAAGCTTCGGTACGTCTGCTGGTTGATGCCTGAGATTCTTTTCGTCTTGGGCGTGATGCTAATTGGTATTTTCGTGAGATAACAAACCGCGTTTCTCTCTGAGAAGGCGTTTGAGCTGCAGCGACTCCTCTGGGGCGATGCTTCTCAATGACAGCTTCTAATGTTTTTTCCTTAGCAGCGTAAACTTCTCATTTATTTTTTATGACGCTAGTATGTACACCACCCTATTTTTAACGAAAGTTAATAATTAATTAGCAAATAAAACACAATATAAATGAAGGAAAGGAATCTAATTATTGTTCCCGACAATATTTTTCTGTCGTCAGTGGCTTGTAATTTCTGTCTTTCGACTCTAGGATTTACATTTACCTGTTGCTAACGAGAAGTTCAGTGAGCATGTAGAATATTATTAACCTGTAACAATGTTTCGTACTTTATGAAAGCACGTTAGGCATTTGCACAAATAGGTAAATCACAATTCAAGGCAAGAATGGCCAATATGTTTGTCGTTTAGGAAATTATATTCGTTCAGAGAAGTTAGCTAGTACGACGGGCATAGACAATGGACTGCCGCAGTGGTCACAGTTACTATCTGTGACACTGCTGTATGCAAATTATCCAGTTAATAAGTATCTGTAATAATATAAGATGGAGAGGGTGTCTGTTATTCGTGATTAATAAGTTAGCTTCTTAAAGTAGAGGTATGAAGCTGGGCATCCATGGCTTTTGCCTAAGACAGTTAAAGATCTCTTTTACGATAAAATTTTACACAAATAGTAGTTTTCAGCGCAGAATCGGTATGCAATGACAGAAGCCGGTTGAAGAACCGCTCTAAGGATACCTGATTCATTCCCGTGTCATTATCATGTGTTGAGAAAAAAAGGTTTTTGAGAAATAATGCATATGAATGATCATGTGTCTTTGAATACTTGCTGAAGAGCAACATAACACGTCCACGGTTATTCATGTTAGACAGAGTTATTGTTACATTAAAAGCGAGAGCTTTCCAAGACAGGACAACAGTTCGCGGAATTTCGCACAACAGAGGTAGAAAGTACTGACTTAGAACCAATTGCCACTCGCATTCTCCAGCATTCCTGACACAGCAATAGACACTTCCTAAATAGGCAACACAAATGATTATGCTCTCCCGCAGTACAACACGACTGGGGAGGTTAAGATACATACCTTTCGAGCGGCTAATGTCTCCAAATTGTCCGCTGTGCTAACTAGACGTGATCGTGTCGTGTCTCTCATGGAACCCAATACAATCCCACCACGTGCTGGATCTGTATGATGATGACGAATGAAATTTGGCAACGTCAGTTCTCTTCAGCCCCTCCACTCACGCATATAGCTGCCGTGATGCTGTACGCAGTTCAGTATTCAAATGTTGACGCACATTTGTTGTCGCTTCAGACACTGCATTAATAGTGCTTTCGCAGCGTGAGTATCTGAACACTGCCAAGGATCTACGCCCAAAACACGAGTATACAAATCCCTAACACAGCGGCTGAAGTGTACATAGGAACTACGAAAAAAAGCATCAACGTCCAGCTTACAGAACACAATAGCAGTTGTGGTCAGGGTAACGCGGGCAAATCGGCGGCAGCGACCACGTCATATTGAGTCTCTGACACTTCATTTCTGTCGAGGACCGTTCAATACTATATTAGGATGTGCACTGTGGCCATAGTAATTCAAAAACGCATATAAAGATCTCACAAAAAAGGAGAAGGATGGAAATAAGACAATGTGTTTGTCGTAGTTCTGGTGTAAGCAAACAGTATCACCTACTCCTCCACATTGAAAATTAGGTAAAACATTTACATTTTTTATTAGGCGACTTCCAACAGCCGTTATGTATTTAAGGACACATAACTGTTAATCTTTTTTTTCCCCATCGCAACCAGTGTCGGTAAAATACCTTCATCACAGTTTGAAAGAAAAATACTATAACTCAATACATGTGAGTTATATTAGACTTCCTACGATGAATTTTCATTCAGCAGCAGAGTGTATGCTGATGTAAAACTTCCTAGCGGGTTAAAGCTCTTTGCCTGATAGGATCTCGATGTGGGATCTTTGCCTTTCGCGGACAATTGCTGTGGCTAAGCCATTTTCCCGCAATATCGTTTCATCCACCAATACTAGTCCTGCCAATTTCGAATGAGGTCTTGTGTAAAGTTTGTATGGTAGGAGATGAGGTACTGGCGGAAGGAACGCTGTGAGAAGGAGTTGTGAGCCGTGCCTAGGTACCTCAGGTGGTAGAGAACATACCTGGAATAGTCAAAGGTACCAGTTTTGAGTCCCGGTCTAGGGCAGAGTTCTAATTTTCCAGGAATTTCTACATTGGTCTTCTTTCATAGTGTATTTGACCGTTGGTTGTGATAATGAGGAAAGGTTAATACAGCTTTGTGTCACGAATTTTCCCAAATACGTCGGTGTGACTTCGTGTAAACAGTACAGCTTACTGACGATTATGTTTCAAAATAAAAGCTGCGTCTCTAAGGTCTCTGGCGACGTTTTACAGCATTAGGACACAAAATGTAAAACTCAGGAAAATGCCTTAGGCCATGTTACTACAAATGACAAAAATCTCCAAGAATCCCACTCGAGACTCGTACGAAGTTAGTAACTTTGTCTGGAAAACTCTACGTCCTCACCAATATTTAAGATGTCTAATCATAAGTTGTCGTCAAAATCACTGCAGGTCTTGAATTATTCAGTTCATAATACGACGTTCTTCTAGAAAGAACCAGTTTTTGGTTCCTGTAAAGACGTAGGGTATAAAAAATCTTTTTGTACCTAGGCGGGTACTGATTAATTTTTTTGGGTTACAATATAGTAAGTGAATGCTGGTGACATGCCGATGGTACTCGGCTGCAGAATTAGCAGATGCGATTACTTTGGATGGAGAAGCAAATGGGAATATTACGTATTTTGAAACGAATGAAGTACAATTCAGGAGACACTTGGTCCGTGGGTCAAAGGCTGTACATTAAGTGTGACTGGCGAGGTCAATGGACTGTAACGGCTACTACTTGGAAGAAGCTGTAGTTACTAACGAGATTTCAAGAACCATTAGATCAGTTGACGGTAAAGTGAATGTTGGATTTAGTACTGAGGGGAAGATGTTGGGGGCACCAGTTCACGGAACTTCCATTCACAGAAAGTGTTAGCCTTAACTGTCAAGTCCGCATTGAGCTCAAGAGTGCTGACCCTCACTTTCTCTGGACGAAGGCCGTATCACAACAGACGTAATTTAAATAGCCACTTAGTCGTAATATGCTCCTTAATAGACCACTACCAGCCATAGTTAACAAGACGCATCAGTAGAAATTTGTAGTCTGTGTATGAGTGGACGTTGTAAATGCTTAATAGGTCCTTATTTGCTTTGTGCCCAGGCAGCTACATCATTGTATATTTTATTTCTCAGAAAAATACTTCACACTTTGTTGAAGATATCTCACAGGACGTTGGTTAAATGTGTGGTCCTAGCATCCCTCAAAGTCTCCATTAACATAAAGGAATCAGCTTTTATAAGTTAACATGTTGGCAAACAAGAATTACATCTTTTATGGTACATCTTACAACGAACACCCTGAATGCGAAGTCGCAAAAAACGATTGACGTTTACAGCATTCCGTGCCCCACGCATTGCCTGCCATGAAAAAAACATTGGCTGCTAATGGCAACAGGGAACGGGACTGGAACTATTCAAAGCTAAGAACAACATGACACTATTGAGAGTAGTTGAGCTGCTTTGTCGACGAGTAACTCACAACAGTGTTACAGTCCTCTTGGAATTGATACAAAGCAGAGCAATTGAAGCGATAAACAAAGAAAACGTGGTATTAAGTGTACAATAACAGTTGCAGAAGTTGACATCTCGTCAGAGAGGTAACCAACGAATTTCTCAGAGTGAGAAAGAAGTGGCAGATGAAATATTAGCATTTATCCAAGAAGAGTCAGTAGAATTTGTGGTACCGTATATTCTCGACTGTTCGGACAGTGTACATAAGAGTACAATGACGACGATAAGTGCTTAGCAAGTAAAAATGGTACTGAAACATTTGTCGACACATGTGATTCACCATCCTCGTCGGACAAGGTGTCACAAATCCCATCTGCAGTGAACGTAGTCAAGGACAATCGTTGTCGTAGGAGTGGATACTATACATCCGCAGCATTGAAAAAAAAATTATGAAGTGATTTCGAGTAAGTACACAGGAGTATGATCGCGTAGTGCATAAGAAAAACTACGGATAATCAAGGGAAGACAAAGGGCTCTTGTTACAGAAACTTACGTTCCCACGTTTCAAGAATGCTCGATACATTTTACAGGAGGTGCATGATAATGACCTACTACGCTATGCTCATCAAACTGCGCGTGTAATAGATTACAGTGATTTCAAGTTAAGCAGTGGACAGATGGATAATTTCAAACAGTGTTACGGTATTGGAAGACGTAAGATAACGACATTTCCAACAAAACGTCAACTTCAAGATCAGAAGCAAACTAGGGGAACAGTCTGAAAATTTGTAAATGAGATAAACGAACATAGCCCATCGTTGAGTAAGGATTTGTTTTCAACTACGAGCAGTTGGGATTTGAAGAGGGAATGCATACAAAAGGAACCTTGGAAATTACAGGTACCAAGGGACTTGTATCAAGATCAGCTAACGTCAGTTCTTCAATGCACTTGTATACAATTATGCCGACTGTTAATCTGGATAGTAAATCGGATGGAAAGTTATATATTGTACTGCGAGAAGTTGGAGGTGCTCTGGCCCCTACGATTCTTTCTCGTGTGCGTGATCTTGCAAGGGTAACACGGTACGTTTGCGGCACAGCAATCAAGATTGGAAGAAAGAGCGTAAGAGAACTACAGCTGTGGTTTGAGCACCTTTTGGCCAATAGCTGGTCAAAATAACTCATCCTGCACGTGATCGATGGAATTGTAGTCGGAGAACTGACGAGGCAGTCCCTTCGTCCGACACCCTCTCCGTCCTGGAGCTGCTCCACCTGATCCAAAAATGTGAAGTCACAGGTGAACGCACCTCTGGAAAGATGCACGTGGGTAATGGGACCAGTGTCACAATAATGTTGCCGGGGAGTGAATGGTTTTCAAGAAACTAGAGGTCAGTACTCCCACGCAACATTACGCCTTCTCTCACCAGAATACCTGGACCACAGAAACTATCACATCCAACATTGTTGCTAGGTCCACAATCTACTCCCACCTCTCATCATTCGGATCGTCCAGCGTTGCACAAAAATTTAAAAAATACACAAGAAGTTAGAGTATATACGCTGTTTATAGAAATAACCTGTGGTACAATCTACCAGCTAATCACTTATTATTTCGAAAATGACTGCCTTAATTTTCTGGTCCGATGAGGCTCACAGTCATCTGCATAGGCAATTAGAGAGGGGGAATGTTACGTTATGCAACCGCCCTCCTTCAGTCTGCTGTTGTCGGCTTCTCTGATGTAGGTTATTGATGTTGTTATCTACTGCATATGCCCTAACTTTCGTTATATCCAGACCCAGATGGGGCAGCCGCAAACATTTTCACTATAACGGCGTCTAAATTTCGGGTTTTCAAAATAATTATTAATGTTAACTTTTCGCTCAGCCGACCACTCTTCATTTGTTCTGTGTTACCGCAGACAAGAAAATTAATAACGTCTTTGGATGTTATTTATTAATTAAAAATTCTAACGTTATCATGGAAATTACTTTATCTTTTTATTAACAACATTAAATAATAACTGCCTGATAATGAATGATGGTGTTTTGTGTATAGTGAAAAGGACGGTTGATTCTACAATTACTCTCAGCAACTACGGCAACTAAAATGGCCGTGATTTCTATAGCTCGTCACTCAAAGATATTATAGCAAGGACAATTGTCCATTTCTATACTTCGACACAGCCGTTAAAACTTCGTGTGCTTTTACTTTCACAAAGCTAAGTGTCAAGATCCTTCTTATATTCACTTTAACGTCCCTTCGTATAGCCCACACATCCTATTGTCGGTTATTCGGCATGTAACAGCATTTAATACTGAGCGCTACTTTTTCTCGCGCACACAGTTCTTTACATATTCTTAGTCCGTGACCTTACGGCAAAAGTCGGTCCCGTATAAATTAACTATAGTCACTTTTCTTGTAGTTCGTATCTTACCACTCGAAAATGCCCGATATATCGCACACCGAAACTGCGAAGACTTACTCAGATACCGGAAAACAAGACAAGAGAACTAACAGTACCCGCGCATGGTTTATATAGTAGAAGTTAGAAACAAAAGTAGCTGCGTTAAACCCTCTTTGATTGCCCTGAAACACTACTTTTCTTTCGGGCGTTAATTTGATAGGAGATTATACGTCAATAATTGTAATTAATACTTTTTCGTTGCTATTAAATATGTCCAATATTATCTACCACCTCTCCCCTATACGATAATAGGTCTGATAATATTGTTCTCAGTTAACAGAGCGGTTATAGTTTCCACAGAAAGACGAGCATTAGCATAGCAGCAAAACAACACTTCCTATAGCGACACGTTATGAGATGTAGGAAACTATGACAAGAAGGTATTTAAACGTAACAAAAAGCCAAGTGTGCTATCCTACGCATGAGACGCGTGGTGAACACAGTTGGAACCTGTCGCAGTTGCTGACTTCACAGTTAACACTGGATCAACTGCTTACACGCTCCTGTTTTTTACCGAACATGCTTTCCACATTCGCTAATAACCCAAGTGTTTATGAAACACGGGTATGAACTGAATGTGTAAGAAGGCCCACTACGGCCAAGACGACAGCAGTTCCTACGTTTTTCTTTTGATGGAACTTCAACTAAATACCTACGTCAGCAACTCGTTCAGAGAATACGCCGACGAAGGCTAACAACTCTGGGTATAGATTAACGCTGGCGTGAGCTTTATTCTCAATAAGCTTTTGTATCGGTAATTGACAATCACGATCCACAGTGGCGGGCTCTGTTACGGTATCGTGTTTCTAAGATCCAATTAGTGTAATTACCGAGTGTCTATTTGAGGTAGCTGTTGACTGATGCATCACCAGTCTTGCGGTTACCCAAGAGTCCCCAGAGATCAGTTTGCTAACGATTACGTCGCACGGCCCTATTATAAAAGACAGTACCAGGAAAAAGGCAACACCCTCATTTGACAAATGATGTGGCCTGCAGTTCATCGTTGTAGCACTATATGATAACAAGGAGGGTATGATACCAAGTTCGGTGGCAGGAGGAACAAGACTACTGGTTCGATGAATACAGAGTTATAAACATGAAGTCAAATAATAGTAATGCAGGAATAGGTTTCATAATGAACAAAAAAATAGGAACGCTGATAAGCTGCTACGAACACCATTGTGAACGCATTATTGTAGCCAAGATAGACACAAAGTCCACACCTGCCACAGTAGTACAAGTACAGGGCTATTACAAATGACTGAAGCGATTTCATAAATTCACTGTAGCTCTATTCATTGACATATGGTCACGACACACTACAGAAACGTAGAAAAACTCATAAAATTTTGTTCGGCTGAAGCCGCACTTCAGGTTTCTGCCGCCAGAGCGCTCGAGAGCGCAGTGAGACAAAATGGCGACAAAAGCCGAGAAAGCGTATGTCGTGCTTGAAATGCACTCACATCAGTCAGTCATAACAGTGCAACGACAATTCAGGACGAAGTTCAACAAAGATCCACCAACTGCTAACTCCATTCGGCGATGATATGCGCAGTTTAAAGCTTATGGATGCCTCTGTAAGGGGAAATCAATGAGTCGGCCTGCAGTGAGCGAAGAAACGGTTGAACGCGTGCGGGCAAGTTTCACGCGTAGCCCGCGGAAGTCGACGAATAAAGCAAGCAGGGAGCTAAACGTACCACAGCCGACGGTTTGGAAAATCTTACGGAAAAGGCTAAAGCAGAAGCCTTACCGTTTACAATTGCTACAAGCCCTGACACCCGATGACAAAGTCAAACGCTTTGAATTTTCGGCGCGGTTGCAACAGCTCATGGAAGAGGATGCGTTCAGAGCGAAACTTGTTTTCAGTGATGAAGCCACATTTTTTCTTAATGGTGAAATGAACAGACACATTGTGCGACTCTGGACTGTAGAGAATCCTCACGCATTCGTGCAGCAAATTCGCAATTCACCAAAAGTTAACGTGTTTTGTGCAATCTCACAGTTTAAAGTTCACGGCCCCTTTTTCTTGTGCGAAAAAAAACGTTACAGGACACGTGTATCTGGACATGCTGAAAAATTGGCTCATGCCACAACTGGAGACCGACAACGCCGACTTCATCTTTCAACAGGATGGTGCTCCGCCGCACTTCCATCATGATGTTCGGCATTTCTTAAACAGGAGATTCGAAAACCGATGGATCGGTCGTGGTGGAGATCATGATCAGCAATTCAAAAAATGGTTCAAATGGCTCTGAGCACTATGGCACTTAACATCTGTGGTCATCAGTCCCTAGAACTTAGAACTACTTAAACCTAACTAACCTAAGGACATCACACACATCCATGCCCGAGGCAGGATTCGAACCTGCGTCCATAGCAGTCGCGCGGTTCCGGACTGAGCGCCTAGAAGCGCTAGACCACCGCGGCCGGCATCAGCAATTCATGTCATGGCCTCCACGCTCTCCAGACTTAACCCCATGCGATTTCTTTCTGTGGGGTTATGTGAAAGATTCAGTGTTTAAACCTCCTAGACCAAGAAACGTGCCAGAACTGCGAGCTCGCATCAACGATGCTTTCGAACTCATTGATGGGGGCATGCTGCGCCGAGTGTGGGAGGAACTTGATTATCGGCTTGATGTCTGCCGAATCACTAAAGGGGCACATATCGAACATTTATGAATGCCTAAAAAAACTTTTTGAGTTTTTGGATATGTGTGCATAGCATTGTGAAAATATCTCAAATAATAAAGTTATTGTAGAGCCGTGAAATCGCTTCAATCATTTGTAATAACCCTGTACATATGCCAACTAGCTCCGCAGATGAGCAGGAGATTGAGGAAATGTATGATGAGATAAAAGAAATTCACATAGTTATTGGAGATGAATATTTAATGGTCATGGGGGGCTGGGATTCGATAGTAGGAAAAGGGAGAGAGAGTAGGTGAACATGGACTAGCGGAAAGGAATGAAAGAGGAAACCGCCTGGTAGAATTATGCACAGAGCATAAGTTAATCACAGCTAACACTTGGTTTAAGAATCATGAAAGAAAGTTGAATAAGCGGTAGTAGCTTGGAGACACTAGAAGGCTTCAGATAGATTATATAATGGTAAGACAGAGATTGGGGAACTAGGTTTTAAACTGTAAGACATTTCCAGCGGCAGATGTTGACACTGACCACAATTTATTGGTTATGAGCTGTAGATTAAAACTGAAGAAACTGCAAAAAGGTAGGAATTTAAGGAGATTAGACCTAGATAAACTGAAATAACAAGAGGTTGTAGAGAGTTTCAGGAAGAGCTTTAGGGAACGGTTGACAAGAACAGGGGAAACAAATACAGTAGAAGAAGAATGGGGAGCTTTGAGAGATAAAATAGTGAAGGTAGAGGAGGATGAAGTAAGTATAAAGATGAGGGCTAGTAAAAATACCTAGGTAGATACTGAATTGAACTGACGAAAGAAAGCTTTTGACAATGTTGACTGGAATATTCTCATTCAAATTCCGTATTTTTCAGGTGTAAAATACAGGGAGCGAAAGGCTATTTATAATTTGTACAGAAACCAGATGGCAGTTATAAGAGTCGAGGGGCATGAAAGGGAAGCAGTGGTTGGAAAGGGAGTGAGACAGGGTTGTAGCTTATCCCTGATGTTATTCAATCTTTATATTGAGAAAATAGTGAAAGAAACAAAAATTGGGAGTAGGAATTAAAATCCATGGGAAGGAAAGAAAAACTTTGACGTTTGCTGACGACATTGTAATTCTACCAGAGACCGTAAAGGACGTGAAAGAGCAGTAGAATGGAATGGACAGTGTCTTGACGAGAGCATATAAGATGAACGAGGGTAATGGAATGTAGTCAAATTAAATCAGGTGAGGCTGAGGGAATTAGATAAGGAAATGAGACACTTAAGATAGTAGATGAGTTTTCCTATTTGGGGTGCAAAGTAACTGATGATTGTCGAATTAGAGAGGATATAAAATGTAGACTCTCAATGGCAAGAAAAGAGTTTCTGAAGAAGAGAAATTTGTTAACATCGAGCATAGATTTGTCAGGAAGTCTTTTCTGAAAGTATTTGTATGGAGTGTGGAGTGTAGCCATGTATGGAAGTGAAACATGGAGAATAAATAGTTTGGACAAGAAGAGAATAAAAGCTTTCGAAATGTGATGCTGCAAAATAATGCTGAAGATTAGATGGGTAGATCACGTAACTAATGGGGATTTACCGAACAAATTTGGGGGAAGAGGAATTAGTGGATCGACTTGACTAAAAGACGGGATCGGTTGGTAGAACACGTTCTGAGGCATCAAGGTATCACCAGGTTAGTATTGGAGGAAAGTGTGGAGGGTAGAAACGTTGAGGGAGACTAAGAAATGAATACGCTAAGCAGATTCAGAAGGATGTAGGTTGCAGTAGTTATTCGGAAATGAAGAAGCTTGCAGAGGATAGAGTAGCATGGAGAACTGCATCAAACCAGTCTCTGGACTGAAGACCACAATTGCATTATAAGAAATTCAGACAAAATAAAAACACGTCACAGTAAGGAATTTCCAGACAGTCCAGTCAATACACAGTACACCCCGTATGGTGGCAATGTGGGCGTGCATTCTCATGCGCAAATGACCATAGGTGTGACAAAAGGCATCCTGCTATAAGATTGTCCCAAGCACCTTGCATCTTTTGTTGCAGTTCTACACTGGTTCTTGCATACTTTGGAGAGTGAGTAGGTTTGCGCTTCATCATGTCCCCATACGTGTTCAATTGGCGAGAGGTCTTGTGATCTTGCTACCAGAATGGTTGTTTTACGCTACAAAGAGGACTCTGTGTCGCAGCATCTGTTTGTGGACTTGTACTGTCCTGCTGAAACGTCCCCCTCTTATCGAAGAAATGGCAGGGGATAACACTGTGTGCAATGTAGCGAGCACAGGTTGCTTTACCCTCTAGAAACAGCGGGTGTGACCGAGACTTCTAACTTAGAATTCCCCATACCATGAAGCCTGGGATGAGACCTGTGTGTCGCGGACGTATTCACTTCGGAATAGGCAGCTCTTTAGGTCAATGCCGTACACGTCAGTCGCGTGAAGGCAGAATCTGTTCTCATCACGGACGAGAACAGAGCACGATTCCATTCTCCGGTCGACTCTACCACGACACCAGAGAAGCCATACTTGGCAGTGTCATGGTATCAGTAGCATCCTGGACAGAGGCACCCTCATCTTAGCCAGCTGCAATTAGACGGTTCCCAATGGTTCCTGGTTACACAGCAGGTGCAACATATGACCGGATTTCATCCTCGGACGATGATCAGGTGGCCACCGCTGCTCGATACTGACGTCCACCTGAACACCCTGACGTCCAGAACCTGGTCTACATTTGTGGGTGATAATCGCGACACACTGTCGATACGTTGTACCCAAAAAGTGCAGCAATCCGTCGATCCAGCTTCCTGTAGGTCTACAATGTGACCCCGTTCAGATGGCTAAAGTTGTTCAACAGCAGTATGTACTCGTCGGAGGGAAATGATTATATCATAGAACGAATGTTGAGAACACTGCTCACCTCTAAAATCAGCAAACTTACCGTTTGCAGAGTCAAATCAGGTGGTACACGGACAGACATCCTGAGCGCCATATGATCGGCGATGACTGTGAAAAATGGATCACTCACTCTAAAGTCCCTTAGGATGAACACAGTCCTTGAGGATAATGAATTTCTTTTTCCAGTGATGTATGTGGCCTCACTCGTCTTCAGTCGTCAGTTTCGGATTCTGAAAATCAAATGGGTCCAAGCACTATGGGACTTAACATCTGGGTCATCAGTCCCCTAGACTTAGAACTACTTAAACCTGACTAACATAAGAACATCACAGACATCCACGCCCGAGGCAGGATTCCAACCTGCGACCGTAGCAGCCACGTGGTTCAGGACTGAAGGGCCTAGAACCGCTCGACCACAGCGACCGACTCAGATTCTGAGCAACACATTTTGTTTGGTGCAGAACGCATTTTATATGGTGAAATTGGGATGGGTGTTTCCGTAGGGGTCTCGTTGTTTCCAAATGAATCCGACGCTAAGCGTGCTGCTGTTCTTTGAATTATTCTTCTTTTTGTATCCTTCGTGATGGCAAACACCGGGTGGTTATAATTCAACTTTCCCTGTTTAGCACGTTATAACACAGAAACTAATTACCGTACGAGTACCAAGCTTGGCAGCATTAATGTCCAGAGTGTGGGGTACATGATTTCCATGCGTCACAGCGCCACAGTCCAGTCCCAACAATGGCCACGGGGTGCCGTCATCAGCCATCATGATTCATTCACACATCTGACCAGTCGCAATGCACTTGTTGACGTGTCAACATGAGCTTGGACAAAAGGAGCAGGGCTTTATTGGTGAAGTTCTATTGTCAAAACAACAGTAATGCTGCAACTGCGCTTCGAGAAATCCTCTTTCTCCACCTGCTACGCAGAGCATGTTGAAGAGGTTTGAATCAACTGGAGAACTGGGCATCGGTCGGGGAAGAGGCCGACGACCGTTTGCACTACACGTGGTTGGCAATATCGCTGTTGCTATACGGACAACGCTGCGCGCAGTTCCCGATCGTCAGGCGGTGCGCGTGCTGTGTCACACGGTTGCACGGTTGAACACTGTGGTGCACTGTACGAAAGGTGCTTCGAACCATTTTCAAATAGTATCCGTACAAGATCAATTTCTTCAAATTTTATAGTCCTGTCTTCCTCAGTTGCGCGCAATATTACGGTATATTAATAATTTTTACTTATGGACCGTCTGACAGCAACTGAAGTATGGAAGTATGAAACAAACCATTCCACATTTGCAGAGCATTTAAAACACTACAACCATCATCCTACAAACATGGAACAAGAAATGAAAATAATGAGAATAAGCAACCATGACAAACATCTTATACAAATGCAAGAAAACTACCACATCCAGAAAGCCATAGCAGAAAACAAACATGTGGTAAATGAACAAACACAAATCAGCACAGGCTCCCTACTACACTTAGTAAAGGAAATGATAACATGAAACAAAAAATAATAAAAAAATGAAAAAAATTTAAAAAAAATAAAAAACAAAAAAACAGAGAGAGAACTCTTCCCCACATCATCTGGACACACACACACACACACACACACACACACACACACACACAGCACAAAAAATATATATATATCACACCAAAACACACACACACACACACACACACACACGCGCGCGCGCGCAAACGCACACACAAATGCATACACGAACAGACCACAGATACTTCAATAGTTACACTCATAAGTTTGGCAATAAAATTCGATCTTTGGAAAAAACATTTGACAGTCGTCAACAGAAACCAAAACATTGCTTTAAAACAAGCGTTCTGTGCATAGTGTTGTGGGATGGCGAAAAAAACCGCAAATTGGCGTTCATAAGAAGATGAACAACACCAAAAATGCAACAGGAGCGTAATATGTAGGAAATTGTCCACGCAACCTGTAAGTACAGTCCAAAACATTACTACTTAATAGGAAATACCAACCACCACAAATGTTTATAACCTATAGGCACAATGACAAAAATGTAAATAAAATAGCTAACATATGTACATATTCCAGGCCACTGATGATGCCTTGCAGAAAATAAAGGCGAAACGCGTATGGCACTAAAATTGTGTTTTATTCAGTTGCTGTCAGACGGTCCATAAGTAAAAATTATTAATATACCGTAAGATCAATTTCGTACAGCAGCTTGCACCACACGACGCACAACGACGTGCTGACTTCGCTCTCCACTTTCTCGCAATTATTGAAGTTCACGAGGGATGGCCCTGGGTTGTTCTATGGACAGACGAAGCTCGTTTTTCTCTGACGGGCGAGGTGCACACAGAATTCCCGAGTCTGAGGATCTTCATCTCCCGTCACTGGGCATGAAGTTCCTCTGTATGCTGAAGCTGTCACGACATGGTGTGGCTTCACGGCTACGTTCATCATTGGCCCATTCTTTCTTGAACAGGTTGGTGCAAAATGCAACCCTGCGCATTCAGACGCTGCTAGACACTGGTGGGCACCGTACTGAGTCGCTTTTGTAGCAGCGATGGTACTGGTTTGTAATGGTATGATTTAGCGCAGCACCACATTAAAAGTGTTTCAATTGAATTGATTCTGCATTATTTCTCTTCCCCGTGTCCTCGACATTAATGCTGCGAGGGTCGGTGCTCGTACGGTAGTAAGTTTCCGTGTTATAACGTGATAAACAGGGAACGTTTAATTATAACCATCCGGTATATGTGTGAGAGTGTTCTCCAGAGCCTCAGAAATGGGCGGGATGTGAACTAAGCGGACTCCCTGTGTTTCACTCAATCTTGACAATTTATGTACTTGAGCCTTTTGGGGAATGAATTCTTACTTAGAACGGATCTTCTTTCGAAGTAAGTGTACGTTTTTCAGAGTAGTAACTACAACTTTGAGTGATTTTGGTGATTTTACTTTTGTCTGTCTCTAAGTGAACGAGTTGTTGTGGCGCTCCACGTGCTCTGGTGGCACTTTGATTTTGAATTTAATGTATTCCTTGCTGTTTGCATTTACTGTCACGAGTCATTTGCACAGACACTCAATTGTAAATTAATTGGCCGGCCAGGGTGGCCGAGCGGTTCTAGGCGCTACATACTGGAACCGCGTGACCGCTACGGTCGCAGTTTCGAAACCTGCCTCGGGCATGGATGTGTGTGACGTCCTTAGGTTAGTTAGGTTTAAGTAGTTCTAAGTTCAAGGTGACTGATGACCTCAGCAGTTATGTCCCATAGTGCTCAGAGCCATTTGAACCATTTTTTTGTAAATTAATTAATATGTCAGTGTGACATAAAATCGTTATCGGTTACATCGGACCCTCCCTGCCAGTCTTGTTTATTATTCAACTAAAAAGTTGATCCTTCTGAAACATTTCAAATGACCGTGTATTTTCCTTTTTTTAATTACGGAATTCAGAAACTAACTTCATTTCGATATATTGCGGCGCGTGTTACTGGAAGATATAACTGTACTGTCCATTGCAAAAAATGGTTCATATGTCATGAGCACTATGAGACTTAACATCTGAGCTCATTAGTCCCCTAGACTTAGAACTACTTAAACCTGACTAGCCAACGACATCACACACATCCATGCCCGTGGCAGGATTCGAACCTGCGACCGTAGCAGCAGCGCGGTTCCGGACTTAAGCGCCTAGAAGAGCTCGGTCACAGTGGCCGGCGTCTTCATTCCACAGACAGTTACAAGCCGCATACAAGCCGCTATGGCAGATGGTTGTAGTGCCAGAATTGTGATTGTAGGTGAGCCAAGAAACGTGATAAGATTACAGTAGACGCGAAAGGCGTTTAAGCTGACAGCTGCCGTTTCCGCAGTCCATTATATTCATGAAAATCTGTTTCATGTTTTGCTCACGACTGAATGTAGCCGCGTTCTTTCATTTTCACGGGATTTCAAGATTGTCAGATTTTTTTATTTTTTTTTTTTTTTTTTCCAATTCACTTGGATTGGTCACGCTAGAGGAGCAGGAGCAGATAAGTGTTTAACGTCCCGACGACAGCGAGTGCTTGGAGCTTCAGGTCGGATTAGGGAATGATGGAAAGGAAAGCTGCCGTGCCCTAACGAATGAATCATCCCGGTATCTGCCTTAAGCGATTTCGGAAAATCACGGGAAACCTAAATCAGGATGACCGGACGCGGGTTTGAACCGTTGTCCTCTCGAATGCAAGTCCAGTGGGGTAACCACTGCGCTACACAGCTCAGTCATTACACTAGAGAATGTAAAACATTACAGACTGATGAAATAATTTTAAAACTACTTTTTTTCTTGATTCTTCTGTCTTCTGACTCGTATGATGCGGCCCACCACGTATTCCTCTCCTGTGCCGACTTCTTCATCTCAGATTAGCACTTGCAACCTATTAGCACTAGCAACCTACGTCCTCGATTATTTGCTGGAAGCATTCCAATCTCTGTGATCCTCTTCATCCTCTACAGCTCCCTCTAGCACTGTGGAATTTATTTCTTGGTATTTTAACAGATGTCGTACCGTTCTGTCCCTTCTTTTCAGAATTTTCCACGTGTGTTTTTCCCTTACCGATTCTGCAGAGAACCTCATTCCTTACAGAACCTCATTCCTTACCTATTCATTCCACCTAATTTTCAACATTCTTCTGTAACACCACATCTCAGATGCTTCAGTTCCCTTACTCACCGGTTTTCCCAAGATGCATGTTTCGCTACCATATAATGCTGTGCTACAAAAGTACATTCTCAGAAAATTTCTTCCTCAAAATAAGGCGTATGTTTCATACTAGTAGACTTCTCCTGGCTAGGAATACCCTTTTTGCTTGTGCTAGTCTGCTTTTGATGTCCTTGCTCCGTCCGTCATGGTTTATTTTGTTTACGTAAGTAGCAGAATTCCAGTACATCATCTACTTCGTGATCATCAATTTCGATGTTACGTTTCTCGCTTTCCTCATTTCTTGCACTTCCCATTATTCTCGTCTTTTGTCAATTTACTTTCAATCCATAATCTGTACTAATTAGATTGTCACATCCTGTAATTCTTCTTCGCTTACACTGAGGATAGCAATGTCATCAGCGAATTTTGTCATTGATTTCCTTTCACCTTGAATTTTAATTTCATTCTTGAAACCCCTTTTTTTATTTCTATCATTGTTACTTCGATATACAGATTGAGCAGTAGGGACGAAATGCTACATCCCTGTCCCATATTCTTTATAATCCAAGTTCTTCATTCTTGGTCTTCCAGTCTTATTGTTCCCTCTTGGTCCTTGTACACACTGTATATTACCCGTCTTTCCTTATAGCTTACCCTATTTTTTGAACTATAGCAGATAATAATAACTGGCTGTTAACATTTGACGAGATGTGGTGCCAAATGTTTTCCCTTTGTGCACGAAAAAGTGTGCACCCTTATAATCACGGACAATGTCCAGTCGGTATTCAATTTCTCGTCACGTATTTTCGAGGAAGTCCAAGGCGAAACATTGAATTTCCTTGCAACTATGTTTCTTGAAATGTTGTAGGCTTGAGACATTGGTTCGGTACCACTGATCCGCTACAATCTTCCGTAGGAAGAATTACAACGGTTAGAGGTCAAGTTATTCTGGGAAGCCATTGAATCGGGCCGTCTCGTCCAGACCAGCTACCTGGAAACTTGAAGAAGGGGGATGTACAAATTACTTTTGTACAATTTCTTGTCAACCTAAATATTTTATTCTATAAATTATCTTCGTGTGATAAAGGGTAAGATTCTATTTAAAGTTGATTTGGCCTCTGGTATCATTTATATTGGTTATTGGGTGCGATAGACAATCAATATTCTCTCACGTATGTTTTACTAATTACTTTGACATTCTGCCATTAGTTGCTTATTGGGAACAAGTTAGCTTGAGAAGGGGGAAGGGGGGCGGTGTGACATGAGACTATACTTCAATGAAAAATAAGGGGTTAGTGTTCACAAATAACTGACGTTAACTGTCTCTAACAAATTCTTAATTTCTTGTAGGATTCGTTCTATACAATAAAAAAGTACATAAAAGTGGTTTCGGCGTATGAAACATACAAGAACACGATACATACTTCAAAACATGCTCCCCTAACACAATTAAAAATTCACGCTCGTCATTGTGTGAATACCATTGCTGACTCAGGTTGTGTTCATAGCGAACGGCGTGAGCGGCACAGATCATTGGCAATGGGCACAATTCACTCACATTCAGGAACAGAACTACCTAGGATCTACAAACGCTCCATTGCTACAAGGAAAGCTGGCCAGGGTAAAATAAGGACGTGTCCAGGCCTATGGCTAGTCATATGCCAAACTGGAGAAAAATGCGTAAGTGGACAGCGAGAGCAAGTTCGTTGCTGACATCGGTACTCGATCGGTTCATAGTTTCATGTACTCCAACAGTAAATATAGTACGGCATATTGGATATAAAATGGAGAGCACGTGCGTGCTTCGGTTCTTAAGTATCTCCTGTATCGAAGAAAAAGGCCCCAATTCGGATTAAAAGGAACCCCGTTAAAGTGTTTGCGAACTAACTAAATGCAGTCGCTCAAGGCGGCAATGCTTTCTTTAAAACAGTTAATGAACGTATATCGATGAACTACAGTATCGTGTGGCATGTTCAAGAACAAATTATCAGGACTGAAACACTGACAAATGCATCAAAATTATGCAAATTCTGTTACAATAGAGTTTAAAAATTTGTTGTTCTCTCCAGTCCAGAGACAATAAATGTTCACTTGAAATTAGAAACGAATTAAAGCGTGAAGCTCTCAGGTCAATGGAATGTGGGAGCGTCTACTCGTAGGCATGGCAATCTTATCAAAACGCCTCCTACACGTGAAAAATGGTTAAATGTAACCGAAAATACACTTCTGGACATTAAAATTACTACACCAACAAGAAATGCAGATAATAAACGGGTATTCACTGGACAAATATATTGCACTAGAACTGACATGTGATTACATTTTCAAGCTATTTAGGTGCATAGATCCCGAGAAATCAATACCCAGAACAATATCCTCTGGCCGTAATAACGGCCTTGATACGCCTGGGCATTGAGTCAAACAGAGCTTGGATGGCGTGAACAGGTACAGCTGACCATGCAGCTTCAACACGATACCATAGTTCATCAAGAGTAGTGACTGGCGACTTGTGACGAGCCAGTTGCTCGGCCACCATTGACCAGACGTTACCAATTGGTGAGAGATCTGGAAAATGTGCTGGCCAGGGCAGCAGTCGAACATTTTCTGTATCCAGAAAGGCCCGTACAGGACCTGCAACATGCGGTCGTGCAATATCCTGCTGAAATGCTTCGCAGGGATCGAATGAAGGGTAGAGCCACGGGTCGTAACACATCTGAAATGTAACGTTCACTGTTCAAAGTGCCGCCAATGCGAACAAGAGGTGACCGAGACGTGTAACCAGTGGCACCCCATACCCTCACGCCGGGTGATAACGCCATTATGGCGATGATGAATACATGCTTCCAACGTGCGTTCACCGCGATGTCGCCAAACACGGATGCGACCATCATGATGCTGTAAACAGAACCTGGATTCATCCAAAAAAATGACGTTTTGCCATTCGTGGCCCAAGGTTCGTCGTTGAGTGCACAATCGCAGGCGCTCTTGGCCATGATGCAGCGTCAAGGGTAACCGCAGCCATGGTCTCCGAGCTGAAAGTCCATGCTGCTGCAAACGTCGTCGAACTGTTCGTGCACATGGTGGTTGTCTTTCAAACGTCCCCATCTGTTGACTCAGGGATCGAGACGTGGCTGCACGATCCGTTACAGGCATGCGGATGAGATGCCTGTCATCTCGACTGCTAGTGATACGAGGCGGTTGGGATCCAGCACGGCATTCCGTATTACCCTCCTGAACCCACCGATTCCATATTCTGCAAACAGACACTGGATATCGATCAACGCGAGCAGCAGTGTCGCGATACTACACTCCTGGAAATGGAAAAAAGAACACATTGACACCGGTGTGTCAGACCCACCATACTTGCTCCGGACACTGCGAGAGGGCTGTACAAGCAATGATCACACGCACGGCACAGCGGACACACCAGGAACTGCGGTGTTGGCCGTCGAATGGCGCTAGCTGTGCAGCATTTGTGCACCGCCGCCGTCAGTGTCAGCCAGTTTGCCGTGACATACGGAGCTCCATCGCAGTCTTTAACACTGGTAGCATGCCGCGACAGCGTGGACGTGAACCGTATGTGCAGTTGACGGACTTTGAGCGAGGGCGTATAGTGGGCATGCGGGAGGCCGGGTGGACGTACCGCCGAATTGCTCAACACGTGGGGCGTGAGGTCTCCACAGTACATCGATGTTGTCGCCAGTGGTCGGCGGAAGGTGCACGTGCCCGTCGACCTGGGACCGGACCGCAGCGACGCACGGATGCACGCCAAGACCGTAGGATCCTACGCCGTGCCGAAGGGGACCGCACCGCCACTTCCCAGCAAATTAGGGACACTGTTGCTCCTGGGGTATCGGCGAGGACCATTCGCAACCGTCTCCATGTAGCTGGGCTACGGTCCCGCACACCGTTAGGCCGTCTTCCGCTCACGCCCCAACATCGTGCAGCCCGCCTCCAGTGGTGTCGCGACAGGCGTGAATGGAGGGACGAATGGAGACGTGTCATCTTTAGCGATGAGAGTCGCTTCTGCCTTGGTGCCAATGATGGTCGTATGCGTGTTTGGCGCCGTGCAGGTGAGCGCCACAATCAGGACTGCATACGACCGAGGCACACAGGGCCAACACCCGGCATCATGGTGTGAGGAGCGATCTCCTACACTGGCCGTACACCACTGATGATCGTCGAGGGGACACTGAATAGTGCACGGTACATCCAAACCGTCATAGAACCCATCGTTCTACCATTCCTAGACCGGCAAGGGAACTTGCTGTTCCAACAGGACAATGCACGTCCGCATGTATCCCGTGCCACCCAACGTGCTCTAGAAGGTGTAAGTCAACTACCCTGGCCAGCAAGATCTCCGGATCTGTCCCCCATTGAGCATGTTTGGGACTGGATGAAGCGTCGTCTCACGCGGTCTGCACGTCCAGCACGAACGCTGGTCCAACTGAGGCGCCAGGTGGAAATGGCATGGAAAGCCGTTCCACAGGACTACATCCAGCATCTCTACGATCGTCTCCATGGGAGAATAGCAGCCTGCATTGCTGCGAAAGGTGGATATACACTGTACTAGTGCCGACATTGTGCATGCTCTGTTGCCTGTGTCTATGTGCCTGTGGTTCTGTCAGTGTGATCATGTGATGTATCTGACCCCAGGAATGTGTCAATAAAGTTTCCCCTTCCTGGGACAATGAATTCACGGTGTTCTTATTTCAATTTGCAGGAGTGTATAAACCGCAATCGCGATAGACTACAATCCTACCGCCGGCCTGGGTGGCAGAGCGGTTCTAGGCGCTACTGTCTAGAACCGCGCGACCGCTACGGTCGCAGGTTCGAATCCTGCCTCGGGCATGGATTTGTGTGATGTCCTTTGGTTAGTTAGGTTTAAGTAGTTCTAAGTTCTACGGGACTGATGACCTCAGAAGTTAAGTCCCATAGTCCTCAGAGCCATTTGAACCATTTTTTTTTTTTACAATCCTACTTTTATCAAAGTCGGAAACGTGATGGTACGCGTTTCTCCTCCTTACACGAGGTATCACAACAACGTTTCACCAGGCAACGCCGGTCAACTGCTGTTTGTGTATGAGAAATCGGTTGGAAACTTCCCTCGTGTCAGCACGTTGTAGGTGTCGCCACCGGCGCCAACCTTGAGTGAATGCTCCGAAAATCTAATCATTTGCATATCACAGCATCTTCTTCCCGTCGGTTAAATTTCTCGTCTGTAGCACGTCATCTTCGTGGTGTAGCAATTTTAATGACCAGTAGTGTATAACCACAAAAATAACCATTCAGTTTTAGTAATAAACGAAAACCGTTTGCAAGTTACGACATGATGAGATAACGTCTCGATGCTTAACCCAAAATTAGGTCTGCAAACTCAGTCGAAAATGCGAATCTTATTAACCACGTGCGCACAACCAATGCGCGGCCCTGCTCGCAGATTTAGGCGGTGTCGACCTTACTAAGGGGGTCGACAGTGCCGTTACTTCTACTGCTGGCCAGGGCGGTTCCACACAACGCAGTATCACTAATCTGCGCGTCGTTCACCACTAGCCCAAGTTCTACGTATACAGGGTGTTACAAAAAGGTACGGCAAAACTTTCAGGAAATATTCCTCACACACAAAGAAAGAAAATATGTATGTGGACATGTGTCCGGAAACGCTTACTCTCCATGTTAGAGCTCATTTTATTACTTCTCTTCAAATCACATTAATCATGGAATGGAAACGCACAGCAACAGAACGTACCAGCGTGACTTCAAACACTTTGTTACAGGAAATGTTCAAAATGTCCTCCGTTAACGAGGATACATGCATCCACAATCCGTCGCATGGAATCCCTGATACGTTGATGCAGCCCTGGAGAATGGCGTATTGTATCACAGCCGTCCGCAATACGAGCACGAAGAGTCTTTAGGTTTGGTATCGGAGTTGCGTAGAAAAGAGCTTTCAAATGCCCCCCCTAAATGAAAGTCAAGAGGGTTGAGGTCAGGAGAGCATGGAGGACATGGAATTCGTCCGCATCTACCAATCCATCGGTCACTGAATCTGTTGTTGAGAAGCGTACGAACACTTCGACTGCAATGTGCAGGAGCTCCATCGTGCATGAACCACATGTTGTGTCGCACTTGTAAAGGCACATGTTCTAGCAGCGTAGGTACAGTATCCCGTATGAAATCATTGCGGTGAATCGAGGAAGTACAGTACATACTGACGAAACTACAATGACCTCTAACATGGAAATTAAGCGTTTCCGGACACATGTCCACGTAACATCTTTTCTTTCTTTGTGTGTGAGGAGTGTTTCCTGAAAGTTTGGCCGTAATTTTTTGTAACACCCTCTATATTGATAATCTGGTCTAACTCGTGCAAGCTGTGCTTCAGGCTCTGGTTTCTCGTGGAACTCTTAAACATACTTAGTCATGAGCTCACTCATTCAAGATGGTTTATAGAAGTCTGATTAAAATGTATCAGTCGGTAACAAGTGCACTTACAGTGAGGGGCAAATAAAAGTTCCCGCAGAAGAAAACTCCACGTTACAAGGAAACACAGCAGAGGAAAGGAAATACAGTACTAACCTGTACTAAGCAGATGTTCAAAGTGACCACCATTCATCTCTTAGGACTTCTGGGCCCTGGTCAGCAAGCTGGACTGCTGGAATTGCAACAATCTCATCCGAAATGTTCTGTTGCAGTTCTTCAAGACTATGTGGATTGTTGCGATTCACTTTGGACTTGACCTGCGTTCCAGCCAGGGCCGCGACAGTCTGACCTGTGTCTTAGGCTCGAATGTTGTGCAAATACGCTTGTAGTTGGGAGGGGCTGTATGGGCAGCTGCTCCATCCTGTTGGACGTAGGTGTAGGTCTTTTCCTCGTGCGTTAATGCTGCCACAAATAGTCTGGGCTTCTTTCATGTACCTCACCCTGCATTGTTCCACCCAACTTCCCTCCAGGGGCTCAAAAATGGCTCTCAGCACTATGGGACTTAACCTCTCAGGTCATCAGTCCCCTAGAACTTAGAACTATTTAAACCTAACTAACCTAAGGACATCACACACATCCATGCCCGAGACAGGATTCGAACCTGCGACCGTAGCGGTCGCGCGGTTCCAGACTGTAGCGCCTAGAACTGCTCGGCCACTCCGGCCGGCTCCAGAGGCTCCTCTTAACCTGAGTATAATGCGTATGGAGACGACAACTGACATATCGAATAAAACGGAACTGAAAATACCTTTTACTTTGCCATTTAAAAACTACAGGCGACATCCTGCTGAAATATGACGCCAGATTGTAAGTGATCCTATTTTGGAACAGTAAACTCTTGTAAGATATGAACATATACATTACTGTGGACAAGATGCGATGAAAAAGGCTGAAGCAATGATGCAACTGAGCGTACTTCCGTACCGCAAATTGACTTTCCATCTGGCCCATTTCAGTTCACAAGTAACATGAGGACGGTTTCCTGGCTATATATTAATGTTGTGGCGGTCAGTAGGTAAATAGTATGCTCGTTGGAGATACAAATCTCTTCCAAAATTTCGTTTCACTTCGGTACTTCGTCCCTGTCAGGCTACAAGCAGAACTTCTTCCTGTGGCAGTCACGCTTCGGTCCGATCTGCGGTACCTGAAAAAGCAAAACAAACAATTATGAGTTATCTTTTCACATTCATAAAACCTGATTATGAGAGTTTGTAAGTAGGCTGTTTAGGTTCTTATATTGGTAACGCCAAGTAGCGCTCTGTATGGAAATCACTGGGTGTGCTGTGTGCAGTCTGTGTCTGGTTTGCATTGTTGAAAAATTCTCTAGTGTAGTGGGCAGTTAGATGTGAACAGCGCGTAGAGTTGCGCAGTTGGAGGTGAGCCGCCAGCAGTAGGGGATATGGGGGGAGAGATGGCGGAGTTTTGAGAGCAGATGATCTGGACGTGTGTCCATCAGAGACAGTACATTTGTAAGACTGGATGTCATGAACAGCTATATATATTATGACTTTTGAACACTATTAAGGTAAATACATTGTTTGTTCTGTATCAAAATCTTTAATTTGCTAACTACGCCTACCAGTAGTTAGTGCCTTTAGTAGTTTGAATCTTTTATTTAGCTGGCAGTATTGGCGCTCGCTGTATTGCAGTAGTTTGAGTAACGAAGATTTTTGTGAGGTAAGTGATTTGTGAAAGGTATAGGTTAATGTTAGTCAGGGCTATTGAAAGTCAGATTGCTTTACCCTAAAAATATTGTGTGTCAGTTTAAGCAGTCATTTATAATTTTTCTAATGGGACGTTTCAAGTTGTTACTCTGTAGCGTAGTTTTAAATTTACCGTTGAAATGTGTGTGAAATATTATGGGACTTAACTGCTAAGGTCATCAGTCCCTAAGCTTACACACTACTTCACCTAAATTACCCTAAGGACAAACACACCCACCCATGCCCGAGGGAGGACTCCAACCTCCGCCGGGACCAGCCGCACAATCCATGACTGCAGCGCCCTAGACCGCTCGGCTAAACCCGCGCGGCTTTAAATTTACTGAAGTGTAAGGTTTTGAAGATATATCTAGTGCACCCTGTACTATACGTTTGAAGGCTCAATGTAATCACCAATAATCTTATTTTATTTATTTGCCGTTTGGCTTCTGACAACCATTTAGCGAGGCAAAATGTAAATGTATATTTATGGCAAAATATGAGACCATATCGATATGAGTTTTACATAGGGCTTTTGAAGCCCGATGTTGTCGATATACGAGTAAAATACTGAACTATAAGATTCGTTAATTTAAAGGAAAAGATGGAGGAACAATATAACAGTATTAACCATCAAGAGTCATTCGAAATTAATTTGTTATATGCGAATTCCTTGACTTTAGCAGTGTAAGGTATAGATGTGCTACCCAGTAGTGACATGTGAAAATTTTTGCGAGACTGGGACTCGAATTCGGGTAGCTGAAGAGGTTAAGCTGACTACTCGCTATGAGCGGGAAATTTGGTTCGGAGGGCCGGTCCGGCACTAAGTTTCATATGTCACTGCTGGGTAGCAGATCTTTGCCTAATACAGCTTAAGTCACGAAATTCGAAATATTTCGCACAGCTGTAGTTAGTCAACATTATATGTTCTTTCACAAATTCCTGTAAATATTAAAGAATGGTGTTGTGGCACAATTGTAGACGTATACACACACATATAGCAAAGGTTATTGGCAACATGTGAAATTTTAATGGCTAATTTAAGAGAGTTAGTGTTATGAAACCATAAATTTAAGAGATACAGTGGAAAGAATAGGAACACTAAGAGGAAATATTTTTACATATAAAATACTATACATATGAAATACATAATAAAATGAAGCGACCATTAAGGTAGCTCGCAGTGCCGCGATATTACTATGAAGATATCTTCGAATCTTGTAACAATTTAAGAAACTCTTGCGATAAACTAAAGGAAATTAGAATGGTGTGTCTTGTGCGATTATTAATCTTATAATCAGATACTAGTTATTGTTAGTGTTATTGTTGTGGTCTACAGTCCAGAGACTGGTTTGATGCGGCTCTCCGTGTTACTCTATCCTATGCAAACTTCTTGATTTCCGAGTAACTACTGCAACCTACATCCTTCTGAATCTACTTAGTGTATTCATCTCTTGGTCTCCCTCAACGATTTTTACTCTTCGCACTACCATCCAATATTAAACTGGTGATCCTTTGATGCCTCGGAACATGTCCCACCAACCGATAATTTTTTCCAGTCAAGTTGGGCCAGAAGTTCCTCTTCTCCCCAATTCTGATCAGTAACTCCTCATTAGTTATGTGATCTACGAATCTAACCTTCACCATTCCTGTGTAGGACCACATTTAGAAAGCTTCTATTCTCTTTCTGTCCAAGCTATTTATGTTTCACTTCAATACATGACTACACTCCATACAAATATTTTCAGAACAGAGTTCCTGACACTTAAATTTTTACTTGATGTTAACAAATTTCTACTTGCCATAGACAGTTTGCATTTTATATCCTCCCTAAATGGACAATCATCAGTTATTTTGCACCCAAAATAGCAAAACTCATCTACTACTTTAACAGACTCATTTCCTACTCTTATTCCCTCAGCATCACCCGACTTAATTCGACTACATTCAATTATCCTAGTTTTCCTTTCGTTGAAGTTAATCTTATACCCTCCTTTCAAGATACTGTCCATTCCGTTGAACTGGTCTTCCAGGTCCTTTGCGGTCTCTGACAGAATTACAATGCCAACGAAAAACGTCAAAGGGTTTATTTCTTTTCCATGGGTTTTAATTCCTGCTCCAAATTTTTCTTTTGTTTCCTTCACTGTTTTCTCAATATACAGATTGAATAACACCAGGGATATGCTACAACACTGTCTCACTCCCTTTCCAACGACTGCTTCCCTTTCTCGCCCCTCGACTCTTACAATTGCCATGTTGTTTCTGTACAATATTAAATAGCCTTTCGGTCCCTGTATTTTACACCTGCCAAATACAGAATTTGAATGAGAATATTCCAGTCAACATTGTCAAAAAATTTCAAAAAGTCCAAAAATGCTAGAAACATACGTTTGCCTTTTCTTAATCTATCTTCTAAGATAAGTCGTAGGGTCAGTATTGTCTCGCGTGTTCCAACATTTCTGTGGAATCCAAACTGGTCTTCCCAGAGGTCAGCTTCTACCAGTACTTCCATTCTTCTGTAAAGAGTTCGTGTTAGAAATTTGCTGCTGAGACTCATGAAACTGACAGGTAATTTTCTCACCTGTCAACATCTGCTTTATTTGGGATTGGAATTATTATATTCTTCTAGAAGTCTGAGGGTATTTCGCCTGGCTGATACATCTCGCTCATCACATGGTAGAGTTTTGTCAGGGCTGGCTCTCACAGGCCTAATGGAATGTTGTCTACTCCTGGGCCATTGTTTCGACTGTCTTTCAGTGCTCTGTCAAACTGTTCACATAGCATCATATCTTCCGTTTTATCTTCATCTACATTCTCATCCATTTCCATAATCCTGTCCTCAAGTACATCGCCCTTGTATACGCCCTCTAAATCGTAACACCCCACCCGTCACTTATCTGGTTTTGGCGTGTGTTCATCCCAGCTAACTGACTAACAGGTCAACAGAGAGTGCAAAACTGCCGCAATATCGGAAACGCAAAGAAAGTAATAAGGCCCTGTGACACGTGATTGAACTGCGGTGGCAGTGTTGACATTAATTTATTCAGAATTGATCACTTTTAATTAAAAAGGGGTGCACATTGATGTTATATTCAGCTATTGAACACCAGATGCAAATGTTGAACATAAAATTAATTAAGAAAATGATTTGGGATTTCAACTACTTGATTGAAAACAGATGCATCGATTAGCACAAATTTATTTTAACTCCCGACCTTCCATCATCACATTACATGACTCTCCTATCAGGCAGTGGTAATAAATTGCGTTTACATGGAGTAAAGCGCGATAAATCAAAATTAATTCCTATCGACTGACCCAGGCATAATGCGAAGTCCGAGAAGAATTCCCCAACACACAGCCCATGAAATCCTCGTGGAAACTTTGCCGACGTGATCCAACAAATTAATGTGGCGTAATTCAAGCTGGAGCAGGTGCAATAGCACTGAATTCAGCGTGGCGGGGCTGCGTCGTTGTGAGGACGTCGGCCAGCCTCGTGGTGCTGCAAGGCTGCGCTCCTCTATTCACTCCTAGCTATCTTGCTGAGTACATACCTGAACCAAAACTTTCAACCTCCAAGCTCAATCGTTCCATTTGCTAAGTCCTAAACTGCAGAGATGCTCACTCTCTCTTTCAGGCAAGCTGAGTAAAGAACGCCACATCCGCACTCTAGGCAAGCTGAGAAAGGAAGACCTCTACCGAGACTTCTGCCAGTCTGCTCTTTGCCTCGGTTTCCCCTCCAGCAAAATCACTTACGCCAATTGCAGCGCAAGACACATTAATTATGCGTCGCTTACGAGCGCCAACCAATGCGCCAAGTGAAGAAATTCCCACAAAATTTCCCTTCCTCTCAACTTCTGCTATTTAGCTTCTCCCAGGTCACCCATGAAGGGTAGCATCTGCACAAAACACCAATATTTTTCCGGAATTCTGACTCCCAGGAAAGTACTTCAAATTCCTCGGTCCTACGTTCCCATCGGAGGCTGGCGTATTTCATTCTGTCGCTCTTCACCTGATTTACTTCAGACTCTGCGGACCGTGAATTCAGTGTGAAGTTGCTACAGTCACGAACATGCATAATTTGGCTTCTGTTAATCGCTCCGCCGTAGCTTTGCACGGCTTTCTCGCATGTTTCACTGAAAACAGGACGACGGACATTTATCAACAGGCGTACAAGTTTTCTGTCTGCTTCCCGGTACACCAGCATGGGGTCAACCATCCACTCATCTTAAGGCAGCTGGAGGCCACGCCCTGTTACCGCTTTCTCAGAGCTTGAGCCGCCCTAAGCTGCCTATTGTCGCTTCCCTTCGCCGCTCCCCAGCTGGCCACGTACAACTTTGAATACTTCCCTGGGATAAACTAGCCTCCAGTAAATCGACGCATTTCCACAAAGTTTTCATGTCGTGTGAATTACTTTACATCACCCGACATTAATTATTCCAATACATCCATACTATACCCTCTACAAGATGCATTGTGCCTTGTCATTCATTTTTGTTTGGCCCTACTGTTCGCTCAACATGAGTTAGGTGTTCTTTAATGACTTCATGTAAGGGTGTAAGTAGGCTGTTTATGTTTTCTTATTGGCAACGTTACGTAGCGCTCTGTATGAAAATCACTGGCTGTGCTGTGTGTAGTCTGTGGCTAGTTTGCATTGTTGTCTGCCATTGTAGTGTTTGGCAGCGGCAGCTGGATGTGAACAGCACGTAGCTTTGCGCAGTTGGAGGTGAGCCGCCAGCAGTGGTGGATGTGGGGAGAGAGATGGCGGAGTTTTGAAATTTGTCATGAACTGCTATATATATAGTATTATGAATATTAAAGTAAATACATTTTTTTGTTCTCTATCAAAATCTTTCATTTGCTGACTATGCCTATCAGTAGTTAGTGCCTTCCGTAGTTTGAATCTTTTATTTAGCTGGCAGTAGTGGCGCTCGCTGTATTGCAGTAGTTCGAGTAATGAAGATTTTTGTGAGGTAAGTGATTTGTGAAAGGTATAGGTTAATGTTAGTCAGGGCCATTCTTTTGTAGGGATTTTTGAAAGTCAGATTGCGTTGCGCTAAAAATATTATGTGTTAGGTTAAACACAGTCATGTATAAATTGTTGAAAGGGGACGTTTCAAGGGGCATAGTTCTTGTCATCTTACATTATACTCCTCCCACCTATCTGCTTTCCCTTCTTTGCTTAAAACTCTTCTTAGTTTCATTGATGTTTTATTGTATTTACGTACAGTTGAAGGCTCAAAGAGAGATACCATCCACATCACGAAGCTTAAATAGTTGCTCCGTTTCTAATAACCTCTTCGTCGACGTTACGCTAAACCCCAAACCCCCATCTTGGCTACGAGCGCATCTGCCACGTTGTTCACGCTGTTTGCTTGCTCCGTTGTCTTTCCCTACCGGGCACCGCGCCGGCGAGCGTGCTGTGTGCAAGCACGCCGACCGCATGTTATGGCCGCGCCTCGGCGCTGGAGTTTGTTATGACCGACAATATCGGCGGACGCGACCGCGCCAGACACGCGTCTCACAGAAATATTGACGCGGCTTAAACCGAGATGGATCGCCGTCCGTTAATGGCACAGCGGCGCGCGGCCAAACACACACACACAGTGCGCGGGCAGAGAACGTAGCGCGGCGATACGCTGGGCCAACACGGCGGCCGCGGCAATTAATGCTCGCGCCGGGGTTCGGCAGCCCGCGGGGCGCACGGCGCCCGGCGTAAATACTGTGCGTCAGCCGCGGACGTACAGTGGCGCGTCCGCATTAATTAGCCATCGCGGGTTCAGTTTCAGTCACGATCAATGGGCTCTATAGGCGCCACTGTGTGCGGCGCACGTCGAATTACTTGCGCTCGGTGATCATCGATTAAGCACACAGCGGGCCGATGTAATGCGCACGGACAAACTGATTTGGCCGGCGTTAATATGTTATTACAGCGGCGACATCGCTGTCACTGAGCGACACGGAGACGTTGCGAGTAGGTCAGAGAGGACGGTTCGTGTCAACCGGATTATTCACCGCGGCCGTGAATGACACCACCTCTACGTGAATGTGTTTTGTCCTCTGCTAATATTACGAGGGTGGGCCAGGAGGCGGTGCCTCCCATTACTTCATTTTTATGTTATAAAAAAAGTAAATGCCATACACTAAGTTGGTGCAATAAGTTCACAACGTTTTTTTCATAACTTCATACAAAAAAATGGCTCTGAGCACTTTGGGACTCAACATCTTAGGTCATAAGTCCCCTAGAACTTAGAACTACTTAAACCTAACTAACCTAAGGACATCACACACACCCATGCCCGAGGCAGGATTCGAACCTGCGACCGTAGCAGTCCCGCGGTTCCGGACTGCAGCGCCAGAATAACTTCATACAACAATACACATAACAGAGTAGTATTCAAAGAACTGTGACTGACGCCCAAACAACAGGGAACTGACATACATCGAGACTAGAAAATAGTGCATTAATAATGGCTAGGCACTTGCCGAAATTAGGATTTGCCAAATAAAATCTGCAACAAAAGGACGACTGATTGCTGCGCTCTTTAATTTATAAAGCATAAGAGAGACTTCAGTCATCAGATGTTCACTTTTCTTCGCTGTTTTTTACAACAGTCTGCCTATGCTGGGGTAAATTTTCGATTCCGAGGCTGTAGAAGTTACGTGCTTTTGAGGCTAAGAACTCGTCGAGCCATGTTCGGAGATTTATTTATTTATTTATTGCCAAATTATAGACCTGTTACCTGATGTTTAAAACAGGTCGTACATCTTACAATCTTCGTTTTTCATCTTTTTACAGTTTTCTTTCCTTTTGTTCTATCTACAACATTTACAAAGAATTATACTTTTCAAAATAACAATAATTTAAGGTTGAAATAAAAATAAAATTTTGTTGTTTTTTAAGAAGAATATAAAAAGAAGATAGGATAGATGAGAGATTTGTTAGCACCATCACCGAGTATGACTGACGGTGAATACCTCGGAATGGTTTGTTCGGAGAGCGTTTTCATCCGGAAAGGAAGTTCCTTGAACACTGATCGGAAAAGATGAAAATTTGAGTGCGCAAGATAAGGTGGGTGCGAAATGACTTCCCAACCCACTCTAGCAGAATGCGTACCGGTGTTATCGTGGAGTAGCATCATTTCACACAGTGCTGATGGTCGTTGTTCTTGGATTGCGTCTGCAACATTTCTCGCTTGTTGACATTAAATGTCAGCGGTGATGGTAACACCTCGGTGAAGCAATTCGTAGTACACCAAACGATCACTGTTCCAGCAAATGCATATTGTTATCTATTGTGGATGCGAGCACATCTTTGTACCGAGAGACGCTGCTTTATTTAAGCTGAATCATCCCTTTCTTTTCCTTGAGCTAGAATAAAGATACCATCTCTCTCCACCAGTAACGATACAGGGAAGGAGCGGTCGATGTTGTTAACGACCAAATTAATGGCGACCAGACAGAGATGCACTTCTGACCACATGCTGATTTTTCGGATTGCAGTACACGTACTCCCGATTCTTGAATCTTCCACATCGCACGAGAATGTCGCATAATGGTGGAACGATCACAGTTTATCACATCTGCCAGTTATCGAACTCGCTGGCGCGGATCATTGTGGGTCAATGCGTTTAAACGATCTTCATAAAACTCTGAACGTCATGCTGAACGTGGAGAGTCGCTAATGTCAAAACGATACTCCTTAAGACGAGAAAACCATTTTCTTGCTATGTTATGTCCTATGGCATTATCCTAACACATGGCGCAAATGTTTCTGGCTGCTACTGCCTCTGTCACCCCTCTATTGATGTCAACCACAAGAATATATCAGAAATGATCGTATTTCTGCACTTGGTACTCCATTCTGTAGGGTCCACACCTCCACTCACTGTCTCCATATGAAAGAATGACAATGTTGAAACTAAAATAGCAGCCGTGAACTACAAACAAAAACTGAAGCATACAGATAAACCCAAAACAACAGGAAAACAACATGGAACGCAAAAAAACTACGAACTAATGAACCAAATTAATATGTAGGATAACATCAACAACGTTCAAGTTTAGTTTGGCGAAATCTATGCCACAGTTATTTCTCCATCTTCAAATACACTGAAGAGCCAAAGCCACTGGTACACCTGCCTAATATCGTGTAGGGTCCCCGCGAGCACGCAGAAGTGCTACAACACGACGTGGCATGGACTCGACTAATATCTGAAGTAGTTCTTGATGGAATTGACACCATGAATCCTACAGGGCTGTCCATAAATCCGTAAGAGTACGAGGGTGTGGAGATCTCTTCTGAACAGCACGTGGCAAGGCATCCCAGATAGGCTGAGTAATGTTCATGTCTTGAGAGTTTGGCGGCCAGTGGAAGTGTTTAAACTCAGAAGAGTGTTTCCGCAGCCACTCTGTAGTAATTCTGGACGAGTGCGGTGTCACATTGTCTTGCTGGAATTGTGCAAGTTGGTCGGAATGCACAATCGACATTAATGAATGCTAGGGATCAGACAGGATCCTTACGTACGTGTCACCTGTCAGGGTCGTATCTAGACGAATCAGGGGTGTGTATCACTCCAACCGTACACGCCTCACACAATTACACAGTCTCCACCAGTCTGAACAGTCCCCTGCTCACATGAAGGGCCCATGTGTTCATGAGGTTGTCTCCATACCCGTACACGTTCATCCGCTCGATACAATTTAAAACTAGACTCGTCCGACTAGGTCACATGTTTCCAAGCATCAATAGTCAAATGTCGGTGCCGACAGTCCCAGGCGAGGCGTAAAGTTTTGTGTTGGGCAGTCATCAAGAGTTCACAAATAGGCCTTCGTCTCCGAAGGCCCATATCATTGGTACTTCGTTGAATGGTTCGCACTCTGACACATGTTAATGACCCAGCATAGAAATCTGCAGCAATTTGCAGAAGGGTTGCACGTCTGTCATCTTGAACGATTCTCTACGGTCGTCGTTGGTCCTATTCTTTCAGGATCTTTTTCCGGCTGCAGCAGTGTCGGAGATTTGATGTTTTACAGGATTCCTGATATTCACGGTACGCTCGTGAAATGGTCTTAGGCGAAAATCCTCACTTCATCGCTACTTCGGAGATCCTGTTTTCCATCGCTCGCGTGCCGACTACAAGTTCAAACTCACTTAAATCTTGATAACCTGCCACTGTAGCAGCAGCTAACAACTACGCCAGACACTTTTCGTGTGAAGGCGTTGCTGATCGCAGCGCCGTCGTCTGCATGTTTACATATCTCTGTATTTTAATACGCATGCTTATAGCAGTTTCTTTGGCGCTTCAGTGCAAAATCGTGAATTACAAGGTTTACAATTTAAACAGCAGCCAGCCACAAGAACGGTTAAAAGAAGTTTATGTAAATGAAATCTTTACCGGTTTTGGATTTGTTACAAACCTATCTTCGGACGGGTCTTTCAAGTTTGCTTTCTTCCCTGCTAGGACCTCGGTTTATATTCGTTACTGGTTTTGTGCTATACGATAATCCAAAAGGTTTTCGTTCAAAATTAAGTAGTCTTAGGATAGATTTTTTCTTTCTGACCCTCACAGAAATATTCATGAAATGATTATAGACTTAGTAAAAATATTGTTTGGAAGAAGTATGTGGTGTATATTTCTGCGTGACGAATTTGTCCTGTATTTGTATTATGCATTTTAAAATTAATGAGTCATAGCACGTTCACTATCATACAAAACACGTACAATAGTTGTTTTTATTTTACCACCAATTAATATTAATATTAACTGACACACTTAAGGTATTTTAGCAAAGGTTGAAAATACCGCTACAGTTGTAAATTACATTTTTTCATACGACCGGTTTCGGACTGTTATGAGCCCATTCTCAGCTGTCGTAACTGTGCTGTGGTCCCCGAGAGCCGCGTGTATTTTAACTGTAATTAAATATATGAGATTTCCGAAAAATACATGGTAACTAAGTAACATACATAGGCTATTCACATAATCAAATTAAGCATTGTAATCATGATTGATGAGATTTATATAGCTATGACTTCCCACTTACAAATGTTGGCAGTTGTGGATAAAGTTTGTTAGTTGAAATTATCGGTATCGATCTGAAATACTCATCAGTTAGTTTAGATCTGCAAATATCTTTGCATAAAGGGTGAAGATTAATAAAACTGTCAAACTGCAGGGATGGATTCCTAACTAGAAACGGAGGGAAAGACGGTCCTATGGACACGTGTCCGGAAATGCATTGCTGTCACGATAGAGGGCGCTGACGAATGAAAGGTCCTCTGACCACGTGCAATGAGTTCCTTGTCTGTTGGAGACTGTGTGATTCTGTAAACAGCAGAATAGTCCGGTATCACGTCGGGAACAAGTTGAGATGGTGTTTCTGTACGGCCAAACAGATAGAGAGAGTGGAGAGGCACACGGCTATACTAGAGCAAGTACCCCCGAGGACGCCAACCACATCACGCGACATTTCAAGCCCTTTCTGGGGCTTTGTGTGATCGTGGGTCCTTCGAGACAGACGAACGTGCTGGGAGGCAGCGGACTGTGCGTACACCAGATTTGGAGGACCGAGTTCTACAGGATATTGGGACAAAATCGATTATAAGACCTCCACCATGGTGTAATCCAACGTACGACTACGTGTCTCTTGCAGGACAACCGCTACTATCCATATCACGTGCAAACGGGTGCAAGGACATCAGCAGCGGATTTCCCTCTACTGGAATGATTTTGTCGGAGGTTTTTGCACCAGATAATCAGAATTATGGGATTCCTGTCATCAGTCCTCTATACCGATGAAGAAACCTTTACCAGAATTGGTATCATGAGATTTCGTAATCGTCCTCTCTGAACTACAGACAATCCGCGCGGAATGATTGAGGCGTCTCATTAGCATCGGTTCAACGTCAATGTGTGGGCAGGGATTCTTCGCGACCACATACTTGGACCGGTTATTATTCCTCAACGCCTCGACGAAGGAACGCACTAGGACTCCCTGAGAATACTCTGCCCGGGCTGCTTGAGAATGTGCCTCCGGCAGTACGACAGGTTACGGGGTTTCTGCATGACGGAACACCACCCGACTTCTGCACTGGAGTTCGCCGGCACCTCAACAACATCTTCCCCGGAAAATGGATAGGACTCGGAGGCCCTGCTGCATGGACTGCTAGATCATAGGACTTAAACCTCCTGAGTTTTACTTCTGCGGACATCTGAACAGCGTTGTGTCTGCTAAACCAGTTCCTGAAGTGCAGACCCTTCAACAGAATATCCGCGATGCTTACAGTTACAGACTTACAGAGTTACTGTTGCAGAGGTTACAGAGGGCCATAGACACGGGTTCACAGGTAGATGCCGTGTTTCTTGACTTCCGCAAGGCGTTCGATACAGTTCCCCACAGTCGTTTAATGAACAAAGTAACAGCATATGGGCTATCAGACCAATTGTGTGATTGGATTGGGTAGTTCCTAGATAACAGGACGCAGCATGTCATTCTCAATGGAGAGAAGTCTTCCGAAGTATTAGTGATCTCAGGTGTGCCGCAGGGGAGTGTCATAGCACCGTTGCTATTCACAATATACATAAATGACCTGGTGGATGACATCGGAAGTTCACTGAGGCTTTTTGCAGATGATGCTGTGGTGTATCGAGAGGTTGTAACAATGGAAAATTGTACTGAAATGCAGGAGGATCTGCAGCGAATTGACGCATGGTGCAGGGAATGGCAATTGAATATCAATGTAGACAAGTGTAATGTGCTGCGAATACACAGAAAGATAGATCCTTTATCATTTAGCCTAAAATAGCAGGTCAGCAACTGGAAGCAGTTAATACCATAAATTATCTGGGAGTACGCATTAGGAGTGATTTAAAATGGAATGATCATATAATGTTGATCATCGGTAAAGCAGATGCCAGACTGAGATTCATTGCAAGAATCCTAAGGAAATGCAATCCGAAAACAAAGGAAGTAGGTTACAGTACGCTTGTTCGCCCACTGCTTGAATACTGCTCAGCAGTGTGGGATCCGTACCAGATAGGGTTGATACAAGACATAGAGAAGATCCAACGGAGAGCAGCGCGCTTCGTTACAGGATCATTATTTTAGTAATCGCGAAAGCGTTACGGAGATGATAGATAAACTCCAGTGGAAGACTCTACAGGAGAGACGCTCAGTAGCTCGGTACGGGCTTTTGTCAAAGTTACGAGAACATACCTTCACCGAAGAGTCAAGCAGTATATTGCTCCCTTCTACGTATATCTCGCGAAGAGCCCATGAGGATTAAATCAGAGAGATCAGAGCCCACACAGAGGCATACCGACAATCCTTCTTTCCACGAACAATACGAGACTGGAATAGAAGGGAGAACCGATAGAGGTACTCAAGGTACCCTCCGCCACACACCGTCTGGTGGCTTGCGGAGTATGGATGTAGATGTAGATGCTGTGACGCTATTCGAAGACAGGCGAGAACGTTCGAAAGAGTGCGGCAATCCGTGATGCGACATGCGAACGCGTGAATTGCATCCCAGGGAGGTCACTTTGAGTACATGTTGTGGCGTGAATGAGTAGCAGTTCTGTACTGCGCTCCTGGAAGATCTGTCATCTTTGCAAGCACACCGTCCATTTCCGGACACACATTTACAAGACCTTTTTTTCCTCCTTTTCCGCCGGCCGCGGTGGCCGTGCGTTTCTAGGCGCTGCAGTCCGGAACCGCGGGACTGCTACGGTCGCAGGTTCTAATCCTGCCTCGGGTATGGCTGTGTGTGTGATGTCCTTAGGCTAGTTACGTTTAAGTAGTTCTAAGTTCTAGGGGACTGATGACCTAAGATGTTAAGTCCCATAGTGCTCAGAGCCATTTGAGCCATCCTCCTTTTCCAGTCATTAACCCGTACCTCCAGTTTGCCTGTTTTATGAAGGTTCATCCAGTATTTCATTTTGGAGGACGCTTTTTCACGGAGATAAGTTCTGCCGAAAGCGGTAAAAGGAACAAGCGAACTTATGAAACTGTGAGTGGATGATTCTACTTAAATTCCGGCAAAGATGAATTTTTTGTAAAAATCACAACACTGCAAATTAATCATTTTCATTTCATTTCTGTAAGTCCATTATTATACAGGATGGTTGCAGGACCTCGGCTGTTCAATGTAAAATGGCAAATCAAAACACCTTCGCCCGTCTGTACTTCCAGTTTCATTATACAGGGTGAGCACAAAATCTTGCCCTTATAATAAAAATTTATAACAGAATAACCGTTTGACATAATAAGTTACATTTGACGCCGTTACCAAGGTTAGTGTTACTAGTTTCTTTTTAAGACCACTTGCGTTAGTAAACCTCAACGTGTGCTCCCTTGGTAGCTCGGAGAATGTCGAGGCGGTATTCCAGTTCCCGCCAAGAGTTTCGTAACATGTGTTCTGTCACAGTACCAACAGCAGCTTGTATCCTAGCCTTTAGTTCGTCGACGGTAGCAACTGGTGTGATGGAGATTCTGTCGTTGATATAGCGCCAGAAAAAAAAGTCAAGGGGCGTAATGTCTGGAGAGCGGGGTGGCCAGGGTGATGGACCGTTCCTTCCAGTCCACCGATCCGGACGTGACTCCCCTCTCCAGACATTACTCCCCTTGACTTTTCTCACGATACCGAAGTGTAGCGCCGAAAATGGCACCATAACTATAATGAAATTGGAAATATAGACGGTTGAAGGTGTTTCTGATTTGAAATTTTATTTCCACTTAAAGTCCTGGGGCAAGAGTTGTTATACCGGCCGTAAAACTATTTTTGAAAATCTTGATAGCGATTGCAATTGCATCAAAATCTAAAAATCCAGACTCAAAATATATTCTTAAAGCACCTAGAGTTTCAATTACGAAATCTACAGAAAATGAACTCTCTGATTGATGACTGAATGTTTCGCACGTATCAGAGTGCGTGAAACATAATTTTTTCAGTTGAAGCTGAAACCTAACAATTTTTTATCGAAAGTATTTGATATGAATGTACAAATCAGGTAGTAGCTGGTTTTAAGTTTGTAGTTCTACTTAACGTTGTTTACATATTTAATTAAATCTGTATAAAATGATAACTTCCAGGAAAAATCATTGTTTTGTAACTCAACTATAGAACGATACCTATCATTCAAGAAAATTTCGAATGCTGTTAGGAGCTCAGAAAATCGCATCAGAGCTTCTACACAGCTAAGACAGAGTACTTCTGTATGATATGGTAGGCCGGCCGCGGTGGCCGTGCGGTTCTGGCGCTGCAGTCCGGAACCGCGGGACTGCTACGGTCGCAGGTTCGAATCCTGCCTCGGGCATGGGTGTGTGTGATGTCCTTAGGTTAGTTAAGTTTAAGTAGTTCTAAGTTCTAGGGGACTTATGACCTAAGATGTTGAGTCCCATAGTGCTCAGAGCCATTTGAACCATTATGATATGGTAAGTCACTTTATTGAGTCTTTTCAACAAACTCATGTAACTGACGATGCTTGAGAGCATCACACACATCCATGCCCAGGCAGGATTCCAACCTGCGACCGTAGCAGCAGCGCGATTCCGAACTGAAGAGCCTAGAACCGCTCGGCCACAGCGGCCGGCTAGCTCAAAGTCAATAAGAAGTTCACTGCGGAATGAATACTGCAGTCCCACTCAATTCAGCTAGTAAAGGACGGCATCAGTTGTTAGCGTTACGAAAACTTCTAAATTATACAGAGGAGTTCTGAGTTTTGGAATACGGGAATAATGATCAGTTAAAAGCCTCTGTGCGTGCTATATTTAGTTTGAACTTATTTTTCCAGTCCCTAAGGGAGCGATCCATAGATCCCTCGCTTAGTTCAGGTTACTGAAACTCTGAGAGAGTGTTTTCGCGATGATCTACGAGAGGGCACGGGCTGCAAGAAAATTGCGCTGTCGGGCTGTTCTTAGAGCCCAGGCATCTGGCTCAGGGGATCTTCGTTCCGGCTGGAGAAAGCTGCACCCCTAGTCCTGCACATGTCATCTACGACGAGGAGCAACTTTCCTGGAATGAGCCATTAGAGAACGGGCGTCACGTTTTTACTCCATTCTCTACAGGAGGGAGAATCTTAACCAACAGAGAAACCAAATTGCGAAATACATTCTACACCACGGACGAGCTATACAAATTGGTCACAAATTGTCATTCTTACAGGTATCGGAGGAAAATGCAAAATTGTACACTTTCGTGGCTAATGAAAGAACGTGTGATGTTGCAGCGTAATTTCACAGTAGAGCCGGCAAAGATGGGAAAAATTGAAATGGGCCTCTGGAGTTATTGGCCGGGAGGCTCCTTACGGGGCAGGTGTGGCCGGCTTGGTGGAGGTTTTATTACATTCGACGTCACACTGGGCGACCTGCGCGCCGGATGGGGATGAAATGATAATGAAGACATCACAACACCCAGTCCGTGAGCGGAGGAAACCCCCGACCCAGCCGGGAATCGAACCCAGGCCCCTTAGGACGGCAGTCCGTAACGCTGACCATTCAGCCAGTGGGGCGGATGACAAAGATGGGGATATGCCGACAGCAGCGTACAAAGTCTTCGCGAAATTCATTCAGTGCACTCAGCTGCATACCAACTACACCTCGTAGACTGACGCGTGAACAATATACACATATGTCAGCTTTTGACATCTCAGTAGGTGCCACTAGTCGACGATGTTGGCAGAAACGAGTCAACCATGGCCGAACACAGCATCGAGGAAGAAGCTTTCGACCTAGAGAGACGGCGGAAAGAGACGACCAAGCAGTCGTCAGAGGCACTCAGAGTACTGACTACCGATTACACCAATAAGCCCTTTTGCAGAGGTTTCCGGTGCAGTCGGCTTGGAATCTCATTGGAGTACAAGACCGGCGATACCCCAGCCCCCAACCCCCGGCATCACCCAAAATTATTACGCTTAGGATATGGTCCAAGTATATATGGACCTGCAACTTTCTAGAATTCCGTCCCACGCATTATAGTACTCCTACTGCTGTCCAGGTAGATCTGTACGCAGATAATTTTCAGCCACTCACAGTGTTGTGAGAGCGCTCTGCGTAGAAGCTCGCAGTGAACATACGAGTACTAATGCTGCCACAGTAGTACAATATAAATTTAGTAAGTAGTGTATGAAACGTGGCCCGGTGCCCGATTATGTAAAAGCACGTAGAAATGGAAACAGTTTAACAAGGCGCAGTAAACTAAAAAGAAACTAGTACAACAAGTTGTGTCTAACAGAATAGTAGAACGCTATGTTAAAAGACGTAAGATGATTGATCAAAAGTATATGTCATTTTTGTTTTCAACTGAAGCTTTCAAAGACAATTGTAAGTTTCAAATGGACAATATTTGGCACAACGTAAATGATTGATTATATAACCGACAGTGTGAAATTACTGACAGACATGGAAAGGAATTAGCAAAATTAAAAAAAAAATTCTCTCTGATTAATAATGCATGTATACCTGGTAGTAATCAGCTGAGCATAAAGTCTGCGACAAAATTGTAAATAAGACAGATAATAGCTTTAAACAAAATGAAAAAGATGTTATACGCAAAGGTCTTAAATCTAGTGTGAAGCTTAGACTTACTTACCCTCAATGTTATTGAAAACTTCATTGTGGATTTTAAAGCTGGTCCTGACATTTCAAAACAGAGAAATATCAACAGGTTAGAAATGCGTATGAGTAGTGTGATACCTTGGAAAGAGAATGTTCTTCTTAGGACAGTGTGCTTCCTATATAGCAGACTACGATGAGCAGTATAAATCGCAAACTTGAGAACAATGATGCGTTAGTTACCAAATCAGAGACGGGGAATACTGTTACAGTTGTTCATAAGAGCAAAAATATAGCTAAAAGCGATTTTTTGAGGAAACTAATAACATCGTGGAGAGTAACACGTACCCGACTGATAGTTTATAAACAGAAATTAGGAGCGGCCCACAAAATACCGAATAAAGGGTTGGGGAGCTCTGTAAAAAATGGGAAACCATAAGTTTTGACGAAACAGTTTAAGGTACATAAAGATGGACACCCAGTCCGTCCAATTGTAGACATTACTGGCAGAGCTTACCATAAGTTAGGCAAGTTTTTACATACACAGTTTAAAGAAGTATATGTGTCTGGAAAGAGTTTTTGCGTTCAAAATTTAGTAGCTTGGATTAACAAGTTGAAATCTGTCACATGCTCTCCATAGGTCAAGCTAGCTTCCTTTAATATCACTAGCTTATATTCAACTTTGCGGTTGACACTGCTTTGTAAATCGCTGAATGTAATTTGCTTCTTCAGACAAAGTTAACAGATCCTGAAATAATTTTATGATGAACGACAAGTTATATGAGTAGTCTTCTAGCTTGGCCATGGGTAAACCCTTGCCGGAATTTTATATACCATTTTCATAAAAAATTTCTTCAGGAGCAATTCTGAGCTAAAAAATAACATTATCTTCTACACGTGGTATGTTGAAGATTTAATTTCTGTATTTGAGAGTACTTATGGAGAATTAGGTCAAGTGTTTCATACTTACAATCAGCTTTACGAGAAAATATTAGTAATGTTCAGTAAGGAATTGCAGAACGAAAATAGTGAGTTGAATTTCCTTGCTCTTACATTGGATTTAAAAAGCGACAACACTGACTTCAGAATCGATCGTTCCAGCTAACATTGTCCCGATTGATTCGGCTCACCTCCAAGAACGTAATTCGTTAATATTCATCGTGTTTTGGTCTCACCGTTATCCCCAGAGAATTTTTGAGAAGAGATAAATTTTATTGAAACTATAGCCAGTAATCAGTAGACACAGTATTGAATAATGAAGCTGTTAAAAACTGTTTCACTCTAGGAGAGTACAAAATGGGAAAAGAAGGTGAAGAAGAGGAAAGGAATTTCTTTTTTCTACTGTTTCTAGGATATATTTAATATTAGATAAACCGCCTACTTGGTAAGAAATATGTTAGTTAAGTTTCGTTTTATACTAACAGATGTCTTGAAAAAAAATGAATTCCAACTTCAAGCGTGACGACATACTATTTTCTCATTTTGTCATTCCGACGTCTAAAAAATAAAATGAATTGACTGTCCCTGTAAACAGGAAGAGCAATCAAAGTTAGATTCAAAGAATATTTCTTGGGTAAAGGAGGTGGTAATGTTCATGGCTGTGCTTATGCCGAGCATCTTATACAATGTTCACACTCCCCTATTAACCTGGAGGACACCGTTATTTTTCACAGGGAAGAAAAGGGTTGCTGGAAGACTTTCAAATTTTTAAGCACAATTTCCATTACAGGGACTTTATTCTTAATGATCAATTACAGCTTAAAAACAGACACGTTTTCGATGGCTTTCGGCCTGTTCTTAAATTGATATGGGAGCTGTATAGAGTATTTCGCGCTGTTTCGAAATGTTGCGTTCATTCCTTTAGCCTCTTTTCTACGTTGGTTGGTAACACGATAAAAATACTGTGCATTGAAGACTACCAGCAATCCCTAACCGTCAGGAAAATTTAGTTGTTAGTATAGTACTAGCGAAGAGCAAAAGTAGTTTAGAAATTAATTAGTAATGTATGTGGATAAAGTTGTTAGTAGTCAAATAGCTTATATGTTCTAGCTTTCTTCAGAGTGGTACTGGACCGTTGCGTTTGTCTGTCTGGATGTGAATGTGCAAGTTAGATTTGAGAAGATAACAATTTTTAGTTCATGATAGGGTGTGGGAGTGCAGCTACCGCCCCGCATTTAGCTGGAAACGACTTCGGTGAAAGAGCCGGTAAGTGAGGCAAAAATCCTAGACCTGCGAAGACTGAAACCACGGCTTTTGGAATGGTAGTCTGACAGTTACACAGGTTACTCGTTGTACGAGGTGCATTGAAGTTCTAAGGCCTCCGATTTTTTTTCTCCGGACTGGAAAGAGATAGAAACATGCGCATTGTTTTAAAATGAGACCGTGTTCATTGTCAATATGTCCCACAGATGGCAGCACCGTACGGCAGATGGAATTTTACCGTCAACGGCGAGAATGAGAACTGTTTTAAATACTTAAAATGGCGACGTTTTCCTTACTTGAACAGCGTGCAATCATTCGTTTTCTGAATTTGCGTGGTGTGAAACCAATTGAAATTCATCGACAGTTGAAGGAGACACGTGGTGATGGAGTTATGGATGTGTCGAAAGTGCGTTCGTGGATGCGACAGTTTAATGAAGGCAGAACATCGTGTGACAACAAACCGAAACAACCTCGGGCTCGCACAAGCCGGTCTGACGACACGATCGAGAAAGTGGAGAGAATTGTTTTCGGGGATCGCCGAATGACTGTTGAACATATCGCCTCCAGAGTTGGCATTTCTGTGGGTTCTGTGCACACAATCCTGCATGACGACCGGAAAATGTGAAAAGTGTCGTCCAGGTGGGTGCCACGAATGCTGACGGACGACCACACGGCTGCCCGTGTGGCATGTTGCCAAGCAATGTTGACGCGCAACGACAGCATGAATGGGACTTTCTTTTCGTCGGTTGTGACAATGGATGAGACGTGGATGCCATTTTTCAATCCAGAAACAAAGCTCCAGTCATCTCAATGGAAGCACACAGATTCACCGCCACCAAAAAAATTTCAGGTAACCGCCAGTGCTGAAAAAATGATGGTGTCCATGTTCTGGGACAGCGAGGGCGTAATCCTTACCCATTGCGTTCCAAAGGGCACTACGGTAACAGGTGCATCCTACGAAAATGTTTTGAAGAACAAATTCCTTCCTGCATTGCAACAAAATCGTTCGGGAAGGGCTGCGCGTGTGCTGTTTCACCACGACAACGCACCCGCACATCGAGCTAACGTTACGCAAGAGTTTCTTCGTAATAACAACTTTGAAGTGATTCCTCATGCTCCCTACTCACCCGACCTGGCTCCTAGTGACTTTTGGCTTTTTCCAACAATGAAAGACACTCTCCGTGACCGCACATTCACCAGCCGTGCTGCTATTGCCTCAACGTTTTTCCAGTGGTCAAAACAGACTCCTAAAGAAGCCTTCGCCGCTGCCATGGAATCATGGCGTCAGCGTTGTGAAAAATGTGCACGTCTGCAGGGCGATTACGTCGTGAAGTAACGCCAGTTTCATCGATTTCGGGTGAGTAGTTAATTCGAAAAAAAATCGGAGGCCTCAGAACTTGAATGCACCTCGTACAAGGGAGAGGTGACCACGAGAAAAAGATGGAATATCCAACAAAGGAATAACAGTTCACGTGTCTGCGCTTGGAATGTAAGGAGTACGAGCGTAGCAGGAAAGCTAATAAATCTGAAAAGGGAAATGCGAAGGGTCAGTCTAGGTATAGTGTGGGTCCATGAACTGAAATTCAGGTTTATAATCAAACAGATATAGGTTAATATCAATAGCAATAGTAAAGGGTATAATCTGAGGATTCGTTATGGATAGGATAGTACGGAAAGAGCGAACTACTGTGAAGAGTTCAGTGATAGAATTTCTCTCATTACATTCGGCAAGCAAACGAACGCCGACAACGACAGTTCAGGTATACGTTGTGGCGTCACAACGAGGATACTGAACAGGTAATTCAGTATGTAAAGATGGATGAATACATTGGCGATTGGAACGCGAGTGTAGAGGAGGGAGTAGGAGAAAGTATTAGGAGAGGAACTGGCCTAGGGACTAAGAATGAGATGGAAGAACGACTAATTGAGCTCTGAAATAAATTTCTGATGGTAATAGCGAATATACTCTGTTCAAGAATAACTAGAGGAGGATGTATACCTGCGAAAGACACGATGCCATGGAAATATTTCGCCTGTATTACATCATACGTATTACGTTCAAATGGTTCATCTGAGGACTATGGGGCTCATCATATTACGATTTTAAATACTACTGTCAGCTAAAATTTCATTATCGGTGTATACATTGGTCTCTCTGAATACACAATAGCTGAATTTTCCCGAAAGACATTAGTGAGAAAGTTCCACGTGAAAATAACCGCTATCCGCATCAGGTTTGTAAGCAACCACGCCGGCTGGGGTCGCCGAGCAGTTCTAGGCGCTACAGTCTGCGCTACCTGCGGTCGTAGGTTCGAATCCTGCCTCGGGCATGAATGTGTGTGATGTCCTTATGTTAGTTAGGTTTAAGTAGTTCTAAGTTGTAGGGGACTGATGACCTCAGAAGTTGAGTCCCATAGTGCTCAGAGCCATCTGAACCATTTTTTTAAGCAACCACTCAGGTTGACAGAACATGTGTTGAGACATCAGGGAATAACCTATATAGTACTAGAGAGAACCTTAGATGGTGAAACCTGTAGGGAAAGACAGAAATTGGAATATATTCAGCAAATAATTGAGGACATAGGGTCCAAGTGCTACTCTGAAGAGAAGATGGTGGGATAGCAGAGGAATTAGTGGCGGACAGAGGAACTCATGGCGAGCAACCTCAAACCAGTCAGAATACTGACGACTAAAAGAAAGCGTGACAGCCACAAATAACTCATACTGATTTGTGAAATAGAAGTGAAGTTGGTAGTGGGGAAGACCAATGGTCGACTTCAATTTATCGAGAGAATTCTAAGGAAGAGTGGCATTTTTTTTTATTAAGGAGCGCTTATAAAACGCTTGTACGACCTATTCCAGGGCACTGCTTAAGTGTTAAGGATTCCAACTACGTTAGCTTAAAAGAATTCATCGAAGCAACTCAGGAGCGTGCTGCTAGGTTTGCCACCATTAGTTTCATTCACATGCGAGTATTGAGGAAATGTTCCACGGACTGAAATGAGAATCCCTGGAGTGACTGAAACCATTAGAGAACAGCCATTTCCTAGGGACTCCAGAACGATGCTGCTGCCACCTCGCGTACGGTCTGTGAAGACAAGATACACTACTGGCCACTAAAATTGCTACACCACGAAGATGACATGCTACAGACGCGAAATTTAACCGACAGAAAGAAGATGCTGCAATATGCAAATGATTAGATTTTCAGAGCATTCACACAAGGTTGGACCCGGTGGCGACACCTACAACGTGCTGACATGAGGAAAGCTTCCAAACGATTTCTCATACACAAACAAGAGTTGACCGGCGTTGCCTGGTGAAACGTTGTTATGATGCCTCGGGTAAGGAGGAGAAATGCGTACCATCACGTTTCCAACTTTGAAAAAGATCAGATCGTAGCCTATCGCGATTGCGGTTTATCGTATCGCGACATTGCTGCTCGCGCTGGTCGAGATCCAATGACTGTTAGCAGAATATGGAATTTGGTGGATTCAGGAGGGTAATACGGAACGCCGTGCTGGATCCCAACGTCCTCGTAGCAGTCGAGAAGACACGCATCTTTTCCGCAAGGATCGTGCAGTCACGTCTTGATCTCTGAGTCAACAGATGGGGACGTTTGCAAGACAACAACCATCTGCACGAACAATTCCACGATGTTTGCAGCAGAATGGACTATCAGCTCGGAGACCATGGTGCTGCATCACAGACAAGAGCGCCTGCGATGGTGTACTGAACGACGAACCTGGGTGCACGAATGGCAAAACGTCATTTTTTCGGACGAATACAGGTTCTGTTTACAGCATCATGATGGTCGCATCCGTGCTTGGCGGCATCGCAGTGAACGCACATTGCAAGGGTGTATTCGTCACCGCCATACTGGCGTATCATCGGGCGTGATGGTACGGGGTGCCATTGGTTACACGTCTCGGTCACCTCTTGTTCGCATTGACGGCACTTTGATCAGTGGACGTTACATTTCAGATGTGATACGACCCGTGGCTCTACCCTTCATTCGATCCCTGCGAAACCCTCCATTTCAGCAGGATAATGCACGACTTCATTTGCAGGTCCTGTAAGGGCCTTTCTGGATACAGAAAATGTTTGACTGCTGCCCTGGCCAGCACATTCTCCAGATCTCTCACCAATTGGAAACGTCTGGTCAATGGTGGTCGGGCTACTAGCTCGTCACAATACGCCAGTCACTACTCTTGATGAGCTGTGGTATCGTGTTGAAGCTGCATGGGCTGCTGTACCTGTACACGCCATCCAAGCTCTGTTTGACTCAATGCCCAGGCGTATCAAGGCCGTTATTACGGCCAGAGGTTATTGTTCTGGGCACTGTTTTTCTCAGGATCTATGCACCCAAATTACGTTAAAATGTAATCACATGTCAGTTCTAGTATAATATATTTGTCCAATGAATGCCCAATTTTGATGGCCAATAGTGCAAGTTAAAAGAAGGCTCATATGGCGGCATACAAACTGTTGTTTTGGCAACACTCCGCGTTTGAGTGGCACGCGATTGATAGCAAGCAGCTTCCAAGTCTGTTTTTTTTTTTGTGTGTAAGGACACAGCTCATAAACCTGTAAATGTATTTATGACGTATCCCCAGACTCAGAAACTCGGAGAAATAGTAATCAGTAACTGAAATCCATGTATGTTTGAGGAAGGAGAGGTCTTGCACAAACGATTCATTCGTATCGAGATTGCCTGCACAAAGAGGCAGGTCTCCTCGTAATAATTTTTGTGTCGATCCGTGAACTGCTGGGAGCTGGCAGCGGAGCGTGTCTGCTGGTGGGAAGGAGGGGACAAGACACTTGTTCCACACCTGCCGCAGACACTTGACCGACTCCCCTCGGCAGTAAACTGTTGCTGCTCTCCGTTTTACGACCTCCCGGCGCGGGCGGCGAGGTGTCGGCGCGAGAAGCACGTGCCGGCAGCCTCCCACAGGCTGCGGCTAATGTCTGCCGGCGGTGACGTCACGTTGCCTCCATGCCTCAAACACGTTACAGGCTTTCACCATAAAACTGTATTATTCTCGTTATTTTATTTGTGCACAGCTTATACACAGCACATTCACGGAAAATGTATTTCTCGTTTGACAATTTGTCTGAACAAAGATAGATAAACATTTATGAAATTAATTAATTCATTAAAAACATCGTATTATTACAGAGAAGTTTAGCAGACAATAGCTTGAAGAAATTCTACCAAATGCTTTGAAAATGACTTTGACCATTGAGTTCAGGAGCCCAAACTACACTCCTGGAAATTGAAATAAGAACACCGTGAATTCATTGTCCCAGGAAGGGGAAACTTTATTGACACATTCCTGGGGTCAGATACATCACATGATCACACTGACAGAACCACAGGCACATAGACACAGGCAACAGAGCATGCACAATGTCGGCACTAGTACAGTGTATATCCACCTTTCGCAGCAATGCAGGCTGCTATTCTACCATGGAGACGATCGTAGAAATGCTGGATGTAGTCCTGTGGAACGGCTTGCCATGCCATTTCCACCTGGCGCCTCAGTTGGACCAGCGTTCGTGCTGGACGTGCAGACCGCGTGAGACGACGCTTCATCCAGTCCCAAACATGCTCAATGGGGGACAGATCCGGAGATCTTGCTGGCCAGGGTAGTTGACTTACACCTTCTAGAGCACGTTGGGTGGCACGGGATACATGCGGACGTGCATTGTCCTGTTGGAACAGCAAGTTCCCATGCCGGTCTAGGAATGGTAGAACGATGGGTTCGATGACGGTTTGGATGTACCGTGCACTATTCAGTGTCCCCTCGACGATCACCAGTGGTGTACGGCCAGTGTCGGAGATCGCTCCCCACTCCATGATGCCGGGTGTTGGCCCTGTGTGCCTCGGTCGTATGCAGTCCTGATTGTGGCGCTCACCTGCACGGCGCCAATCACGCATACGACCATCATTGGCACCAAGGCAGAAGCGACTCTCATCGCTGAAGACGACACGTCTCCATTCGTCCCTCCATTCACGCCTGTCGCGACACCACTGGAGGCGGGCTGCACGCTGTTGGGGCGTGAGCGGAAGACGGCCTAACGGTGTGCGGGACCGTAGCCCAGCTTCATGGAGACGGTTGCGAATGGTCTTCGCCGATACCCCAGGAGCAACAGTGTCCCTAATTTGCTGGGAAGTGGCGGTGCGGTCCCCTACGGCACTGCGTAGGATCCTACGGTCTTGGCGTGCATTCGTGCGTCGCTGCGGTCCGGTCCCCGGTCGACGGGCACGTGCACCTTACGCCGACCACTGGCGACAACATCGATGTACTGTGGAGACCTCACGCCCCACGTGTTGAGCAATTCGGCGGTACGTCCACCCGGCCTCCCGCATGCCCACTATACGCCCTCGCTCAAAGTCCGTCAACTGCACATACGGTTCACGTCCACGCTGTCGCGGCATGCTACCAGTGTTAAAGACTGCGATGGAGCTCCGTATGCCACGGCAAACTGGCTGACACTGACGGCGGCGGTGCACAAATGCTGCGCAGCTAGCGCCATTCGACGGCCAATACCGCGGTTCCTGGCGTGTCCGCTGTGCCGTGCGTGTGATCATTGCTTGTACAGCCCTCTCGCAGTGTCCGGAGCAAGTATGGTGGGTCTGACACACCGTTGTCAATGTGTTCTTTTTTCCATTTCCAGGAGTGTATAATTCTACGGGCGCGACTGCTGCTTGATGAAAATGTTTCTGTGCGGATCCGCCACCGAAATCTGAACTCCTGTGGGAACCACAAAGCTGCGAGTAGTGTGTTAATTGGTGGGGCGGGGGGTGGGGGGTCTTTGGGTCCTTGCGCTGCGGCAAGGAGCGCTGCGGCAAGTAGGAAGTTCGGAATTCGGGTCTGTCGGAGAGTGTCTACGGATGGCCAAGGCAGCGCCGAGTCGTAGCTCAGCGTGGTCGGTCGGAACGATGAACCTGAATGAGTGTCATGTGACGTCCGCCTTGAGCAAATCCCGAGAACAATGACGTACAAAATGTAGGAGAAGGAAATGGAAAAAGGCCGTTAGGGCAACCGTTCTAGAGAATCGGAGCATCTGTGTCGGCCTTCACCCACAAATTTTGGACTCTTGGCGTTGCTTTGCTGCAATACCATGTGCGGCTAGAAGTCATTATTTCCTTGCTGTCTGTTTCCCATCCCGCTTCCTTTTCATACATTTCATCCCAATTATTCATCCATTAACTCCTCGCCTGTTTGAATTTCTGCTGTTAAGTTTAAAAAAATTCATTGGTTTACATCGAAAAAAAATAAAAGGCGAGAGCCTAATTAAGAATGCGCTATGGATCAAACTGCCTATGCCAGGAAGCAGAAGCAACACTGGGATGCGTGACGCAGTTGCAACGCAGATCTACTTGTTGGTTATGCATCTTCAATGTCCGTCCACATTCTAATACAGCAGCACCCTGGGAGAGGTTGGTACACCTGTTAATGAACAGAAGAATAGTCTGGTAAAACCATAACGTAGTTTGAGGCCCAGTGTCTCCCAATTTTGTAGGTGGACATTCATCACATCAGTTGCACGAAGTTGCGAACACGTTTATCACATCGTAGCTACTTCCGATCACCACGGTTCTACAGCCACAGGCGAAATGTTTACTCGCGTATGAATTTAAAATTCTAAGCGGCCACAACATTGCCATTCTGCGTGGGACATGTTTCATACTGTCTGCCATGCGAAGCATGCGAACAAAACACCAGAACAGTTTTAGATCTACTGGAATTAACAGCCCAGCAGTCTAAAAAAGACAAAAATAATCTAAACCCATTATCGCGCCAACGGGTCATCGGCGACCGCATTATCACAACACTGAGGCAGTAAACAGCGAGATAGTCACATTGTACAACTTACCGACATGATTGGAGAGATGGTGTACCGCACGGCATACCGTTCCCCAGTACGTACCATCATCTAAGTCTGTGTAGATTGTCACCACCACAATACACTTCAGCAACAATAGCCAAATTCACTGCCTCTGTGACTGTACTCGATTGGACGTTGTTAACACGGCGTGTGTGATAACGAAGACCAGTTTTTCCTAATCAATAGAGCATGACCCCTCTGTTGTGGGCTGCGGTGATGTCAAACGTTAGGAATTTCAATCCTTCTTATAATGGCCTAACTGGACTAAATCTGACAGTATGTAATTTTATGACGGACGAGTTTTCACGTCTCTTCAGCACTGCCTAGGACTGTCCCAGCAGGTCATATCTGATTGAGTGCCCACACCTGCTAACTACGCCATATTTTTATTTTTGCCCAATTATTATTCCTGTTGATGCCTACCGGAATTCCAGACGCCAAAGTCGGAACATCCTGACTTGCGTCTTTTGTCCACCACTACGCTCTGTGGCGAAACAATGGGTTCTGCTACCGGCTACATAACACAAGGCCGTGGAAGTGAAAGTGAATGCAGTAACATCCAAACCCTCACAAATACATACAAAATATACACTGAAGCGCAAAAGAAACTGGTATAGGTATGCGTATTCAAGTACAGAGATATGAAAACACGTGGTGCTGCGGTCTGCAGTGCCTAGTTAAGACAACAAGCGTTTGGCGAGTTGTTAGATCGGTTACTGCTGCTACAATCACAGGTTATCAAGATTTAAGTGAGTTTGAATGTCAAGATTTAAGTGAGTTTGAATGTGGTGCTATAGTCGGCGCACGAGCGATGGGACGCAGCATCTCCGAGGTAGCGATGACGTGGAGATTTTCCCAAACGACCATTTCACGACTGTACCGTGAATATAAGGAATCCGGTAATAAAACATGAAATCTCAAGCATCGCCGCGGCCGGAAAAAGACCAACGACGACTGAAGAGAATCCTCCAACATGACTGAAGTGCAGGCCTTCCAAAAATTGCTGCAGATATCAGCGCTGGGTCATTAACAAATATCAGCGCGCTAACTATTCAACGAAACATTATCGATATGGGCTTTTGGAGCCGAAGGCCCACTCGTGTGCCCAAGCTGACTGCACAACACACGGCTTAGTACTTCGCCTGGGTTCACCGACATTGGACGGTTGGAAACATGTTGCCTAGTCGGACGAGTCTCGTTTCAAACTGTATGGAGTGGATGGACGCTTAAGGCTACGGAGAGAACCTGATGAATCCAAGGACCCTGCATGTCAGCATGGGACTGTTCAAGCCGATGGAGGCTCTGTAATGATGTATGGCGTGTGCGGTGGAAGTGATATGGGATCCCTGATACGTGTGGGTACGATTCTGACAGATGACACGTACGTAACCATCCTGTCTGATCACCTGCATCCATTCATATCCATCGTGCTTTCCGACGGACTTGAGAAACTGCAGCATGACAATGCGACACGCCAGACATCCAGAATTCCTGCAGTGTGGCTCCAGGAACACTCTTCTGAGTTTAAACACTTCCGCTGGCCACAAAATTCCCCAGACATGTACAGTCATGCTCAAAAGTATCCGAACGAACTGAATTGCATTTCGCCTGATTCGCATTCAACCCACATAACCCAGCTGTCTAGCAGGTCCTCTAATCGCTCCTTGGTACAGTCGTTTGACTATTGAAAATGGTTCCAGCAAGTCACCACTAGAAAACACTGCTCTGAATCGCTACAACTCAAGATATAAAGTAATACTACGATACTACAAATATCAGGGAACACCTTATCACAGGTAAGACTGTCCTTATCGCTTGTAACCTCACATTTATTACAATAAATGACATACCTGAAATGTTACCACTCTCATTATTGCGTCAGATAGGTAATTCACGTAGTAAGTTGGCCGTATTCATAATTTCCTCTTCAAAGTAACATACCTTACTTATTACTTAATACAAAATGACATAAAAAATTTAAGTTAATCACGAGCAGTTAGTTGAGAATATGTATGAACTTCAAATGACACGACGAACCGTCTCGTTCTGCATATGGATTCAAACCCAGGTCAGGCAAACTAAGCAAAGATTTCGTGACTGATGGAAACAAACAGTCATTCCTGATTAGGCATACAGAGAATCATACCTCGATTTTAGACAGTATCAATTAGCAAATACCAACTTTAAATTACATAACGCAAACATTTTTAACGGACGCGAATTTCTCCCCAACATCTCTCGTCCCTGTTTACGATCTACGAGAGATGTTAAATATTGTTTCTTCACAAGTAACTTACTTGAAACGCCGTAGGTAAAGCTTTTTGTTGGACAGGGATTCGAACCCAGAACCTAATCAGACAGCTATCGAAGCACAATCAACTGTGACATATCGGATTTTCTCGGCAGTAGCTAGATGTTTAACTAAAATGACGAGACGAAACATTAATTTTTCCTTCCGAGGACTCCAACCCGGTACCTATCGCTGTTATATCCTAGAGAAAAGCACCAGCAGTGACATGTGAGAGTTTTTGAACTAGAAATAATATGACGAAGAGTTCAGTGCTGACTGGGAATAGGGCTCCACTCATATCGTTGTTGACAACACACAAAGGTACGTCAGCTACCGAATTTTTCTCCACCAGCAGCTCTGAATAACATCTGGAACTTACAGTGACCTCGCAAATAGGTCTGTGTCGCACTGGGAGTCAAAAACGTCAAATATCGTTAGTGTTGACAACGAATGAAAATACATTAAAAATCGAAATTATTATTCACCAGCAGATAGATGTTCCCATGCCAGAGCTTGATAATAGATAATGAAATCTTTAGTGCCGGGCCAGGATTCGAACCCATTCACGCGCAATATGTGGAGATGTTGAAGAATCTGCAGTTTTGAACAAACAACAAATTGTAGCCGAGCTGTATTGTCACGAAGGGATCAAATTCCGCGTTAAGGACGGTCTGAGTTGCATTCCCAGTTCAGAACCAATTTTATCGACATACAGAAACTTAGATGAAAGATGGAATAAGTGTCCTGTGAGCCTACATAGCGTTTCTTTCGTCACTAGCAATAAATAACTAGTATAATAAAGGTTACTGGTGATATAGCTTCTCGCCACTCTACATGTCTACTTGGTAGAGAAGAAATATCATTTTTAATGTGAATTTCAGGCCACAATGCCATTATATCTTCTTCACTTGGTTAAGCCAGAAGAAAATGGAATCTGTCTCTCCCTATCTAAAATCATTGACCCCCAAGCTGGAATCGAAACCAAACCATAGATATATGAACCTATCATCATCCTAACAGACCACCAAATCCTCTTCTGAGTGGCTCATTTTTCTATCTAACACCATTGTGCCACACTGGCTTAGGCATCTGAAACACAGGCTCCCTGTATCAATTTGCAGCATGTTCAGTAAATCCATTTACTTTTTTGACCGAATCACCATGATCTAGCTGCCTCGGCTACCCAGCGCATACATTCAACTTTATTTTGTAATCACCAAAATAAAATCACGTAACTGCCACCAACACAGAATGCAGAAATTTAAATAGTGGGTGTTCCTTTCCACTTGAGCTACTCTGTTGCGCTATCTGATTGTTGAAAACGTCGTGCAGCGCAAAAGAAAAGGTATAACTGTTTGTCTCCCATAAGTATTCACCTGGCCATATGCATTATCCCACAGCGCTGTGGAATGCAGAAGTTCTGGAGGAATTGTTGTTAACTTCTGGAGCTGTTGTAGCTACGTGCCAGCTAGTAGCGTAATAGTAAGTATCGCGCATGGTAGAAAAGATGTCGCGAGTTCGAGTACATTCACTGCTATATTTTTTGAAACGCAATTCTGCTGTCTGCTAAAATTATCAATCTAATGGAACTTGTAACATAATTCCCTTCACTTCTCAACCCAAAATAGTCGCATATGTTGAAAGGGCTAACTTCTGCAACATTTTATTCTTTTCACGTTTAATAGACAACCAGGCAGCAGATGCGTCTCGAAACTTCTGTATTATGTATGGGTTGAGCGCATCGTGCCAAATTACGTCGGAAAAGTATTTTCTACATTAGCTGTGATCGATGTGTTACTTCATGTTGTGCACGGAATTAAGCCTCAAAGTTCATTTGATTTTTACCTGTCTTTTCCATTGAATAATCTGGGTTATTATTCCAGAATGAGATTTTCACTCTGCAGCGGAGTGTGCGCTGATATGAAACTTCCTGGCAGATTAAAACTGTGTGCCCGACCGAGACTCGAACTCGGGACCTTTGCCTTTCGCGGGCAAGTGCTCTACCATCTGAGCTACCGAAGCACGACTCACGCCCGGTACTCACAGCTTTACTTCTGCCAGTTCTGGGTTATTATTGCTTGAGGTGTAACAAAAGATTGTAAATTTACGGTTTTCAGCCCAGGAAAGTCGTTGCACGTGCAAATCGCAACCAATGTTGTCCTTCAAACCTCGGTTTACGAGTTCTAGCCACTATTGGTCTCGTAAGAGGAAGCTAAGACACGTACTTCTTCGCGAGCTGTTGTGGTTCGCAGTTCCAGTCCCGTTGACTGTAGCGTTTTTATCCCTTCTGTGAAAGAGCTACAAACAGTGAGATCAAACATCGATAAGGAAATCGCAAGAAAATACTTTTGGCTCATAGTGCAGTGGTGAAAAACTTACATTTCTGCACAACAGGTAACGCCTCGTTCCGCTGCTGACAAGCAAATTTTGGGTTTCTAGGAATACATAACTTCATTTATAAAATGCCACATTTCCATATCTCTTGAGTATGACACAGCATACCAACTAAACACAGACCCATCAAAATCTAAGTGAGTAGTATTTTACCAATTCGTGTCGACAGAGGCACGCTTGTGAACAGATACTCAGTTTTATTACAACAGACTTTCGTCGTAAGGTTATTGAGGCTAGTTCTATTACATTTCTTATAATACAGCTCACAATGTTCGTAAGGTTACCTTTAGTGTTGTTAAAACAATAGTAAACAAAGAGAGAAATTAAACTTCAACGATATACGCGAATTCTCTGATGTTATCTATAACAGTCTGAAAATGCACATGCAGTTTATTGATTACATGCATGTAGAAAACTTGTTCTGAGTTAAAGCTGTCAACCAAGGTTTGAAGAAGAATAAAATGCCACTACCAGACGACAGCTAATGTAGAAAATACTTTTCCGACATAATTTGGCACGATGCGCTCTACCCATACATAATACAAAAGTTTCGAGACGCATCTGCTGCCTGGTTGTCTATTAAACGTGAAAATAATAAAATGTCGCAGAAGTTAGCCCTTTCACCACATGCGACTATTTTGGGTTGAGAAGTGAAGGGAATTATGTTACAAGTTCCATTAGATTGATAACTTTAGCAGACAGCAGAATTGCGTTTTAAAAAATATAGCAGTGAATGTACTCGAACTCGCGACATGTTTTCTACCGTGCGCGATACTTACCATTACGCTACTAGCTGACACGTATGTACAACATCTCCAGAAGTTGACAACAATTCCTCCAGAACTTCTGCATTCCACAGCACTGTGGGATAATGCATATGGCCAGGTGAATACTTATGAGAGACAAACAGTTATACCTTTTCTTTTGCACTGCACGACGTTTTCAACAAACAGATAGCGCAACAGAGTAGCTCAAGTGGAAAGAAACACCTACTATTTAAATTTCTGCATTCTACACTGTTGGCAGTTCTGTGTTGGTGGCAGTTACGTGATTTTATTTTGATGATTACAAAATAAAGTTGAATGTATGCATTGGGTAGCCGAGGCAGCTAGTTCATGGTGATTCGGTCAACCAAGTAAATGGATTTACTGAACATGCTGCAAATTGATACAGGGAGCCTGTGTTTCAGATGTCTAAGCCAGTGTGGCACAACGGTGTTAGATAGATAAATGAGCCACTCAGAAGAGGATTTGGTGGTCTGTTGGGATGATGATAGGTTCATATATCTATGGTTTGGGTTCGATTCCAGCTTCGGTCAATGATTTTGGATAGGGAGAGACAGATTCCATTCTCTTCTGGCTTCACCAAGTGAAGAAGATATAATGGCATTGTGGTCTGAAATTCATATTAAAAATGATATTACTTCTCTACCAAGTAGACATTAGGTTGTCTGGAGTGGCGACATGTAGAAACTCTATCACCAGTAACCTTTATTACACTAGTTATTTATTTCTAGTGACGAAACAAACGCTATGTAGGCTCACAGGACACTTATTCCATCTTTTATCTGAGCTTCTGTATGTCGATAAAATTGGTTCTGAACTGGGAATGCAACTCAGACCGTCCTTAACGTGGCATTTGATCCCTTCGTGACAATACAGCTCGGCTACAATTTGTTGTTTGTTCAAAACTGCAGATTCTTCAACATCTCCACATATTGCGCGTGAATGGGTTCGAATCCTGGTCCGGCACTAAAGATTTCATTATGTATTATCAAGCTCTAGCTTGAGAACACCTATCTGCTGGTGAATAATAATTTCGATTTTTAATGTATTTTCACTCGTTGTCAACACTAACGATATTTGACGTTTTTGACTCCCAGTGAGACACAGAACTATTTGCGAGATCACTGTAAGTTCCAGATGTTATTCAGAGCTGCTGGTAGAGAAAAATTCGGTAGCTGACGTCTCTTTGTGTGTAGTCAACAACGATATGAGTGGAGCTCTATTCCCAGTCAGCACTGAATTCTTCGTCATATTATTTCTAGTTCAAACACGCTCACATGTCGCTGCTGGTGCTTTTCTCTAGGTTATAACAGCGATAGGTAATGGGTTGGAGTCCTCGGAAGGAAAATATTAATGTTTCGTCTGGTCATTTCAGTTAAACATCTAGCTACTGCCGAGAAAATCCGATATGTCACAGTTGATTGTGCTTCTATAGCTGTCCGATTACGTTCTGGGTTCGAATCCCTGTCCAACACAGAGCTTTAACTCACGGCATTTCAAGTAGGTTACTTGTGAGGAAGCAATATTTAATATCTCTCGTAGATCGTTAACAGGGACAAGAGATGCTGTGGAGGAATTCGCACCCGTTAAAAATGTTTGCGTTATATAATTTAAAGTTGGTATTTGCTAATTGATACTGTCTAAAATCGAGGTATGATTCTCTGTATGCCTAATGAGGAATGACTGTTTGTTTCCGTCAGTCACGAAATCTTTGCTTAGTTTGCCTGACCTGGGTTAGAATCCCTATGCAGAACGAGACGGTTCGTCGTGTCACTTGAAGTTCATACATTTTCTCAACTAGCTGCTCGTGAATAGCTTAAATTTTTAATGTCGTTTTGTGTTAAATAATAAGTACGGTATGTTACTTTGAAGAGGAAAGCATGAATACGACGACCTTACTACGTGCATTACCTACCTGACGTAATAATGTGAGTGGTAACATTTCAGGTATGTCATTTATTGTAATAAATGTGAGCTTACAAGCCTTAAGAACAGTCTTATCTGTGATAATGTGTTCCCTGATATTTGCAGCATCGTGGTATTACTTTACATCTTGAGTTACTGCGATACAGAGCAATGTTTTCTAGTGGTGACTTGCTGGAACCATTTTCAATAGTCAAACGACTGTACCATGGGGCGATTAGAGGACCTGCTAGACAGCTGCGTTATGTCGGTTGCATGGGAATCAGGCGAAATGCAATTCAGGTCGTTCGGATACCTTTGAGTATGACTGTACATTATTGAGCATGTCTGGGATGACTTGCAACGTGCTGTTCAGAAGAGATCTCAACTCCTGGTACTGTTACGGAATTATGGACAGCTCTGCAGGATTCATGGTGTCAGTTCCCTCCAGCACTACTTCAGACATTAGTTGAGTCCATGCCACGTCGTGTTGTGACACTTCTGCGTGCTCGCGGAGCTCCTACACGATATTAGGCAGGTGTACCAGTTCCTTTGGCTCTTCAGTGTATTCATTCAAAAAAAAAACTCACAAAAAATTCACTGTATGCAAACCTAAGGGAGAGTCTCTGCTCCTTCCAAATTGTGTAACTGTCAACTAGATGTGATTTATTTTGAGAGAAATAGTGTTGATGGTAGTTGAAAGTTTTATGCGAAATGCGTCCATAGGAACCGAAACCCATCGCCTGCAGTAAGCAAAACACGTCAGGACACTGTTGCAAAAGCAACGAAAAGAGCATGTACCGATTATAGCTTCAACAAGATCTCTCACACGGATCTTTGTAGCTGATATCAGAGATGTGTTAGAAAAAGTTTCAACGTTTTCCACTGTTGTTTTATTGGAAGAGGAAGGCCAGTACCATAGTGACAACGTTTTCAGCGTACTGCTATGGCATCTTCCGCAGTACTTAAATGATTGAGTTGGGCGCTGGCACTTGTAATTTGATTAGAGACATTGTCATCAACACCAACACGAGGCAAGCTGTATGTGCCAAAGACAGCTCGAGCATCCAGACAGTGCCGAATCGTAAAGTAAATACAGTTATATGAATGGAGGTAATGTTTCTACTATTGCTTCGTTCCAATGTTGTTTGAATAATGTCAAGAATTGGTCAAAAATAATGTTATGTAAATGTACTGTATTTGCTAGCAAATGGAAAGTGGTTTCGATCACAGTGTTTATGTACACGCGAAAATGAATTGTTACGAAGATATTTGTGACTGTGTGACAGAGAAACTTAAGTAAGATTACGTAAACTGAACTGCACTTCTTGTGTATACGAATCAATCGACTGTGCGGTGCAACGACAGTATTTCACTGTACTAGATTCTAGATTGAAAAAAAAGTAACTTATTCCTACAACAAAGGAGAATCAGGAATTACACACACATGCATGATTAACATTTATTAAGTGTTAAGTGCAATTGATTATTTTTATTGATGAATTTTCAGAATTTAAATTGGTGTATTTTTGAGTTTGTAGCACGTTTTTCCGCACCTGTCTTGTTAACTACATAGTTAACACTCTGAGGTACCATCAGTTACAGTGTGTGCAGCCTTTAGGCAGGGAAAAGGTGAGTGACAAATAAAGAAAAATGTGTCATGGTCTGGTCTGACATTGGTAAATAAGTAAAGGCACGTTTTATTTCATATATACTCGTACATCATGTAGAGGTACAGACAACACTGACAAATATCGTAATAAATACACTGCCATTATACCAATATAGTACGAGGGTTAATTACAAAGTTCACCCGATCTTATTCGATGGTGTCTGGTGTACGAGACACCGATACACACCCCAGAAAACGTGGTTGCCCGTTTGGTTGTAGCTGGAGCCAATGCTCTTGGAACACTTGGTTATTCTGAGTGTATTAAACAATCTTTCTAAATGTCAGAGCTGAAGGTTATTGTTCATGGTATTTCTTTCACGCATACTATTGAAGCTTACCGGCCAGGTTATCCGAGGGCTGCTTCCTGGACTCGAGCAGGCGCGCTGGACCCGGATCGAATCCGCTCGGCAGATTAACGACGAGGGCCGGTGTGCCGGCCAGCCTGGATGTGGTTTTCACGCGGTTTTCCACATCTTAATATGTGAATAATACTTGGCTGGTCCCCATGTCCCGCCTCAGTTAGATGACTCGCAGAAAATTGAAACCGCTCGCACTATTTTATGGTTTACTCTAGACACAGATAGCTGGAGTACATTACTTCTGTCCCAGAGGGGTACGGAGTAGCGACAGGGAGGGCATCCGGTCACCCTCTGACGCTAACAACGCCAAATCCGTAGTAACAGGGCCGACCCCGCGTTGAAGTGGAACATAGGCCCAAAGAAATGATGATGATGACTGGTGAAACTTGACACTATACTTGTTATTAAAATGTAACTAAGTGGCTGGGTATTATGCTTCATTATTTGACTAAATCTACGAATCTGCTATAAAAATTAAAAAGAATGACAGTTATTTCTACACTAACATCAGCCATCGTAAGAGGAGCTAATATTTCCGAAGTAGAAGTAAAAGAAATAAAATAAAGTTAAAAAAATAAAAACGATTTCCCCCTGCTGATTAAAACTATACAACAAATTTCCCTGGAAGATTAAATAGACAACAATAATCCAGATTCAACTCATTGTTATCACAGCAAGCTAATCATCCGCCTTTTAGACAAGGGAGAAGGAAGGCTAGGTAATGAAATGGCGAGGCAACTGGACAACCGGTAGGCCTGTGTGAGAGCTACTTATTTTAAATATTTGCATTTCGTATAATGTCAGATACTGCAAGAGATTCATAGGTTAAAGCGTTTGTGATCAGTGTTCGGATACTGGCTTAAAATATATTTCGCCTCTTGGTTTGGAATGTATGGAAACTAGTCTATTTATGAAAACGAAATTATCTGGCCAGAAACTGCTCTACAGTAATTCAGATTACCAGGTCAATATTTTAAAACCACAAGTAGTATTAGCCCAAGACTTTTGCTACGTGTAAGCAAAGGATTCCGCTTTGAACTACTATCTCTCCAACTATAGAAAAATATGTTTAAAGTCTGAAGTTCTCCTTTTTACTTTCTGTACCACTCACAAATTAAAACTTCTTTACTCTGTAGAAGGTCAATTGCCTGAACTTTCATAACAAATACAACATGAAATAAATTCCTTCGTGTATCAACTGTGAGGTAGATAAACTCAGTTACATCTTCCTATCTTAAAATCACTTCCACTTGGTTCACAAAGATAGATGGATACGTTAGAGTGCCACATATTCAAAACACTTTAACTAATGTAAATTGATATATGTGGACTGTATAGTGACACGTGTATACTGGCTACAGGATTAACATCAGCATTACAATTTTTTGAATTCTTTTTTGTTTCATTATTGGTAACTATCTGACATGCTTCCACTTGTAGTAGACGGCCCACTATCAAGTGAAGATTTAAAATCGGACACGTGAAGTTCAAAACTGCACGAAGAACAACCATGATCACGATCTCTGCATGGCTTCTGTAATGAATCAAGCACATAACAAACACTTTGTAGTTCTATATTAAGTTGTTAGTACAATGGAAATCATTAACATTCGTATAGAGCACTAGCTATACTACATATCATTGAGGCAGCGATGTGCGGAGTGACCGCGTGGTGTAAGGCGCCATGCACGGATTGAGCGGCCCCTTCCGTCGGAGGTTCGAGTTCTCCCTCGGACATGCGTGTGTGTGTTGCTCTTAGCATAAGTTAGTTTAAGTAGTGTGTAAGTCTAGGGACCGATGACCGCAGCAGTTTGGTCCTTAGGAATTCACACACATTTGAACACACACACACACACACACACACACACACACACACACACATTTGAGGCGGCAAAATTCGCAGTGTGCTTCAAAATTCTTTATTACTATATTACGAGAATGAAAGAGATAACACAAGCTGTACAACAAAGCAGAAATTTACGGGACCTGCGCTTCTGACGGCCACAGGGTTCTTTGTTGCACTGTTGTATTGTTACTGTCTGAGCAAGCTCTACACGTGTTATATCGTTGTAGTCCTCATCTAAATCCATTTCCAGTTCCTCACAAAACAAAGTTTCATTTAAAATGTCTGTGATAATTGGAAGCTATAGACAGTAAGTACGTATTACTTGAGTACGTCGCAAAAATCCCAGATGGTCCGCTGTAACGTAGCAACCACCACACCTCGTTATATATACTCGTTCCGGATATACAGTGAGTGACCTTTGTCATAGCTGCGTCACCAAGTTCATGGCAATATTTTAACTTGAAAAACTGTGTTTTTTTTGTTTAACTAGCAGAATTATTTTTTTTTTTTTTTTTTTTTTTGAACCTGGGTGCTATGTAGACATTAACGAGAGCCCGGTGTATCAGTGAATGTGAAGAAGGAAGCAGGTACTGGAGATAGTACAAGACCCAGAACAAACAGTAACACAAACCCGGCCTCTCCGCCAGAGTTAAGGGGGAACGTGTGTGCAGATTTACACACGGGAAAATGTACAGTGAGCGGTCTTTTGCGGTTGGAGTCTGCGGGCTCTACACTACACTAGCCACACCTTCCGACTTAATTAAGTAAATCCTGGCACGGGACTGACATTCTCTTTCAGTGTCATCTGACGTAAAATACACAGGACTCCTGACGCTCAGGACGCTGTGGCCGAGCGGTTCTAGGCGCTTCAGTCCAGAGCCGCGCTGCTGCTACTGTCGCACGTTCGAATCCTGCCTCGGGTATTGATGTGTGTGGTGTACTTAGTTTAGTTAGATTTAAGTAGTTCTAAGTCTAGGGGACTGACGACCTCAGATGTTAAGTCCCATAGTGCTTAGAGCCATTTGAATCATTTTGAACTCCTGTCGCACGTCTTATAAATGTTGACAACGATTTTTCACGTTGACGTTGATGAAAATTTTCTGATCGACCCAGTAACAAATGGTCTCTAAACTTACCCGATATTTAACGAAAGAGACATGACTGCTTTGGCAGTAAACATGATGAATGGTACACACCAAAGAGAAAAAAAAGTCATTAAATGTATTCGCAGTTGCGAATATGGACAACCATGTGGAGGCTGGCCGTGTGGCATCGCCCGCTCTGCCTGTAAGTGGACATGTGGCCGCTCCTTCAGCAAGATCCGAGCAGGCACACGGGGGGAGGGCTTTATTAGTTATTGGGAGCTCCAACGTTAGGCGGGTGATGGAGCCCCTTAGGGAAATAGCGGAAAGGTCGGGGAAGAAGGCCAGTGTTCACCCTGTCTGCTTGCCGGGGGGTCTCATCCGAGATGCGGAGGAGAACCAGCCGGCGGCGATAGAGAGCACTGGGTGCACCCGACTGCAAATTGTTGCTCATGTCGGCACCAATGACTCCTGCCGTCTGGGGTTCAGAGGTCATCCTCAGTTCGTACAGGTGGTTGGCGGAATTGGTGAAGGCGGAAAGCCTCGCTCACGGGGTGGAATCTGAGGTAACTATTTGTAGTATCGTTCCCAGAACCGATCGCGGTCTTCTGGTTTGGAGCCGAGTAGAAGGCTTAAACCAGAGGCTCAGGCGATTCTGCGGAGATCTGGGGTGCAAATCTCTCGACCTCCACCATCGGGTGGAGAAATGTAGGGTCCCCCAGAATAGGTCAGGCGTGCACTACACGCCGGAAGCAGCTACAAGGGTAGCGGAGTACGTGTGGAGTGCACGTGTGGGTTTTTTAGGTTAGAGGATTCCCTCCCTAGGCCCGACAAGACGCCTCCTGAGACGCGGCAAGGTAGGAGTAGGCAAAATGCAACAGGGAATAAGAATATTAATGTGCTAATAGTAAACTGCAGGAGCGTCTATAGAAAGGTCCCAGAACTGCTGTCACTAATAAACGGTCACAATGCCCATATAGTACTAGGGACAGAAAGTTGGCTGAAACCAGACGTAAACAGTAATGAAATCCTAAACTCAGATTGGAATGTATACCGCAGAGACAGGCTGGACAGTGAAGGGGGAGGCGTGTTTATAGCGATAAGAAGTGCAATAGTATCGAAGGAAATTAACGGAGATCCGAAATATGAAATAATTTGGGTGAAGGTCTCGGTTAAAGCAGGCTCAGACATGGTAATTGGATGTCTCTATAGGCCCCGTGGCTCAGCAGCTGCTGTGGCTGAACACCTGAAGGATGATTTGGAAAATATTTCGAGTAGATATCCCCACCATGTTATAGTTCTGGGTGGAGATTTTAATCTGCCGGACATAGACTGGAAGACTCAAACGTTCATAACGGGTGGCAGGGACAAAGAATCCAGTGAAATTTTTTTAGAACCGACTCGCGGCGATAACATATTAGACCTTCTGGTGACAAACAGACCCGAACTATTTGAAACAGTTAACGCAGAACAGAGAATCAGCGATCTTAAAGCGGTTACTGCATCGATGATTTTAGCCGTAAATTGAAATATTAAAAAAGGTAGGAAGATTTTTCTGTTTAGTGACAAAAAGCAGATTACAGAGTACCTGACGGCTCAACACAAAAGTTTTGTCTCAAGTACAGATAGTATTGAGGATCAGTGGACAAAGTTCAAAACCATCGTACAACATACGTTAGATGAGTATGTGCCAAGCAAGATCGTAAGAGATGGAAAAGAGCCAACGTGGTACAACAACCGAGTTAGAGAACTGCTGCGGAAGCAAAGGGAACTTCACAGCAAACATAAACACAGCCATAGCCAAAGCCTGGCAGTCAAACAAAAATTACGCGAAGCGAAATGTAGTGTTAGTAGGGCTATGCGCGAGGCGTTCAATGAATTCGAAAGTAAAGTTTTATGTACTGACTTGGAAGAAAATCCTAAGAAATTTTGGTCATGCCAAAGCGGTAGGTGAATCAAAACAAAATGTCCAGACACTCTGTGACCAAAATGGTACTGAAACAGAGGATGACAGACTAAAGGCCGAAATACTAAATGTCTTTTTCCAAAGCTGTTTCACAAAGGAAGACTGCACTGTAGTTCCTTCTCTAGATTGTCGCACAGATGACAAAATGGTAGATATCGAAATAGACGACAGAGGGATAGAGAAACAATTAAAATCGCTCAAAAGAGGAAAGACCGCTGGACCCGATGGGATACCAGTTCGATTTTACACAGAGTACGCGAAGGAACTTTCCCCCTTCTTGCAGCGTTGTACTGTAGGTCTCTAGAAGAGCGTAGCGTTCCAAAGGATTGGAAAAGGGCACAGGTCATCCCCGTTTTCAAGAAGGGACGTCGAACAGATGTGCAGAACTATAGACCTATATCTCTAACGTCGATCAGTTGTAGAATTTTGGAACACGTATTATGTTCGAGTACAATGACTATTCTGGAGACTAGAACTCTACTCTGTAGGAATCAGCATGGGTTTCGAAAAAGACGGTCGTGTGAAACCCAGCTCGCGCTATTCGTCCACATGACTCCGAGGGCCATAGACACGGGTTCACAGGTAGATGCCGTGTTTCTTCCGCAAGGCGATCGATACAGTTCCCCACAGTCGTTTAATGAACAAAGTAAGAGCATATGGACTATCAGACCAATTGCGTGATTGGGTTGAAGAGTTCCTAGGTAACAGAACGCAGCATGTTATTCTCAATGGAGAGAAGTCTTCCGAAGTAAGAGTGATTTCAGGTGTGCCGCAGGGGAGTGTCATGGGACCGTTGCTATTCACAATATACATAAATGACCTTGTGGATGAGATCGGAAGTTCACTGAGGCTTTTTGCAGATGATGCTGTGGTGTATCGAGAGGTTGTAACAATGGAAAATTGTACTGAAATGCAGCAGGATCTGCAGCGAATTGACGCGTGGTGCGGGAAATGGCAATTGAATCTCAATGTAGACAAGTGTAATGTGCTGCGAATACATAGAAAGATAGATCCCTTATCATTAAGCTACAAAATAGCAGGTCAGCAACTGGAAGCAGTTAATTCCATAAATTATCTCGGAGTACGCATTAGAAGTGATTGAAAATGCAATGATCATATAATGGTGATCGTCGGTAAAGCAGATGCCAGACTGAGATTCATTGGAAGAATCCTAAAGAAATGCAATCCGAAAACAAAGGAAGTAGGTTACAATACGCATGTTTGCCCACTGCTTGAATACTGCTCAGCAGTGTGGGATCGGTACCAGATAGGATTGATAGAAGAGATAAGATGCAACGGAGAGCAGCGCGCTTCGTTACAGGATCATTTAGTAATCGGGAAAGCGTTACGGAGATGATAGATAAACTCCAGTGGAAGACTCTGCAGGAGAGACGCTCAGTAGCTCAGTACGGGCTTTCGTTAAAGTTTCGAGAACGTTCCTTCACCGAAGAGTCAAGCAGTATATTGCTCCCTTCTACGTAAATCTCGCGAAGAGACCATGAGGATAAAATCAGAGAGACTAGAGCCCAAACAGAAGCGTACCGACAATCCTTCTTTCCACGAACAATACGAGGCTGGAATAGAAGGTGAAACGTCCCCTTAGAACAATTTATACAAGACTGTGCTTAAACTGACACACAATATTTTTTAGCGCAACGCAATCTGACTTTCAGAAATCCCTACAAAGGAATGGCCCTGACTAACATTAACCTGTAACTTTCACAAATCACTTACCTCACCAAAAATCTTGGTTAATCGAACTACTGCAATACAGCGAGCGCCACTACTGCCAGCTAAATAAAAGATTCAAACTACGGAAGTCACTAAATACTGATAGGGATAGTTAGCAAATGAAAGATTTTAATAGAGAACAAACAATGTATTTACCTTAATAGTCATAATACACTCCTGGAAATTGAAATAAGAACACCGTGAATTCATTATCCCAGGAAGGGGAAACTTTATTGACACATTCCTGGGGTCAGATACATCACATGATCACACTGACAGAACCACAGGCACATAGACACAGGCAACAGAGCATGCACAATGTCGGCACTAGTACAGTGTATATCCACCTTTCGCAGCAATGCAGGCTGCTATTCTCCCATGGAGACGATCGTAGAGATGCTGGATGTAGTCCTGTGGAACGGCTTCCCATGCCATTTCCACCTGGCGCCTCAGTTGGACCAGCGTTCGTGCTGGACGTGCAGACCGCGTGAGACGACGCTTCATCCAGTCCCAAACATGCTCAATGGGGGACAGATCCGGAGATCTCGCTGGCCAGGGTAGTTGACTTACACCTTCTAGAGCACGTTGGGTGGCACGGGATACATGCGGACGTGCATTGTCCTGTTGGAACAGCAAGTTGCCTTGCCGGTCTAGGAATGGTAGAACGATGGGTTCGATGACGGTTTGGATGTACCGTGCACTGTTTAGTGTCCCCTCGACGATCACCAGTGGTGTACGGCTAGTGTAGGAGATCGCTCCCCACACCATGATGCCGGGTGTTGGCCCTGTGTGCCTCGGTCGTATGCAGTCCTGATTGTGGCGCTCACCTGCACGGCGCCAAACACGCATACGACCATCATTGGCACCAAGGCAGAAGCGACTCTCATCGCTGAAGACGACACGTCTCCATTCGTCCCTCCATTCACGCCTGTCGCGACACCACTGGAGGCGGGCTGCACGATGTTGGGGCGTGAGCGGAAGACGGCCTAACGGTGTGCGGGACCGTAGCCCAGCTTCATGGAGACGGTTGCGAATGGTCCTCGCCGATACCCCAGGAGCAACAGTGTCCCTAATTTGCTGGGAAGTGGCGGTGCGGTCCCCTACGGCACTGCGTAGGATCCTACGGTCTTGGCGTGCATCCGTGCGTCGCTGCGGTCCGGTCCCAGGTCGACGGGCACGTGCACCTTCCGCCGACCACTGGCGACAACATCGATGTACTGTGGAGACCTCACGCCCCACGTGTTGAGCAATTCGGCGGTACGTCCACCCGGCCTCCCGCATGCCCACGATACGCCCTCGCTCAAAGTCCGTCAACTGCACATACGGTTCACGTCCACGCTGTCGCGGCATGCTACCAGTGTTAAAGACTGCGATGGAGCTCCGTATGCCACGGCAAACTGGCTGACACTGACGGCGGCGGTGCACAAATGCTGCGCAGCTAGCGCCATTCGACGGCCAACACCGCTGTTCCTGGTGTGTCCGCTGTGCCGTGCGTGTGATCATTGCTTGTACAGCCCTCTCGCAGTGTCCGGAGCAAGTATGGTGGGTCTGACACACTGGTGTCAATGTGTTCTTTTTTCCATTTCCAGGAGTGTATATATAGCAGTTTATAATATCCAGTATAACAAATTTCAAAACTCCGCCATCTCTCTCCCCACATCCACCACTGCTGGCGGCTCACCTCCAACTGCGCAACGCTACGCGCTGTTCTCATCCAGCTGCCGCTGCCCAACACTACAATGGCAGACAACAATGCAAACTAGCCACAGACTGCACACAGCACAGCCAGTGATTTTCATACAGAGAGCGCTACGTAACGTTGCCATTAAGAAAACATAAACAGCCTACTTACATAGCCCCCATGCTCCCCACAAAAAATTTTACAAATTGTTTTGGGCACTGGGCAATACATATTTGTTAAAATTTTTCATAATCGTAATTACAATAACAAAGAAATCAAATGCACACACTTATTGATACAATGTTGGTCAAAAGCTAAAATTTTCTCACAGTCCATAAAGATAGTCCTGATCATTCATCATAATAGTAATTACAGTTTTTTTTTCTTACAATGTCTCATTAGTAAAAGAAATTGCACACAGAAGTAGTGGATTTCCATGCAGTCTTGAAGAAGTAGTGTTGTCCTTCCAATGGAAAGACAGTGCTGAGTCTTGACATGCAGACAGGTAATGGGCCACAACAGAGAAAACCCACAGCAGAGTCATTCGAAGTTTTGAAGAATATTGGTAGGTAGGTCATCACAGAGTAGACCCACTGCAGTCCTGGTAGAGATTACGGTATTCGTGGGCCACCAGAGGTGCAGACCCACCGCAGTCCTTGTAGAAATAATGGTATTGATGGATCATCAAAGGTGTAGACCCACTGTAGTCCTTGTAGAGACGGCCAGCAGCCATCTGTTGCGACTGTGCAGGTGCACAATCACCATCGAAGAGTCTTGCGGAGAATATAGCAAGTCCATAGCCACCACTTGTGCACTCACAAAGTTTTTGGAATTGTCCTTAGAATCATCAATGCTGTTATTCAGTCCCTTGCTGAATTATTAACACACGTGCAAACACTAACAGTCCCTACTTCTCACATATTGTCCATATACTATGACCAACAGAAACGTGTGCAGTGAAATGTAACTTACAAGTTACTTAATTTGATAAACTGGTGTCAATTACAATATTATAACATGAGAATACAATTACAAAGGTACAAAATACATCATTAAAAACATAACAATACAGATAACATTTGTAGTAATACAGGCTTTACAATAGAATAGAAATAACATATACATCAGTGTTACAGGAATTATGACATGAGTACATACATAAAAGATCAGAATAACTTTCGAAACATCAACTTCACACATGAGCATTAAAACAAAACAGAATAAATAATGTCTAAGCATATTTACAAGGTAAATAACATATTATTAATGCCAATTATATTTGAGGATAACAGTATTCCTCATCATAGTGAATGTAGCTTAGTACTAGAAGAAGAAAAAATTCTATGAAACTACACAGAGACAGGAAGAAAACAAATACACAATGGTACACAAACACATAGTGGGATAACACCAAAAGGAAGGGACAGGGTTTGTTTTCAGTGTATCATTTGATACTGCAGTCCAACCCAAAACTTCATTCCATAGATCTTTCGTCTTATTTCAACCTTTGCTTCCACCAAAAAAAATCCTAACCAAGCATGCTTTCTGTATTTTTCTCGTATAACCTCTCAGTGCATGTCTTCAAATTCATCGCAACTCATTCTCTTATATAGTCTACCCCTTCTTAAGCTAACTTAAATCTACTGAGCTCAGATGTTAAACTAAGGGACGAGGCAATGTAGCAGCATTAAACAATTAACACAAACATCAAGGTCAAAAATTTTAAATAGGCAAAGCAATTGCAGTACTACAACTAATATAAGGCACTGTGCAGCAAACAAGAAAAATAAATCAGTAGTAAAACTAGCTTAACAGAGTAATACAAAGTGAAATTCAGTAACACTATGCCTGGCAAACAGCAGTAACTTATACCTAAACATGACATAGCTCAAGCAGAAAACATATTACATTAAAGACAACAATGCAGACAAGGGAAATATACACTCCTGGAAATGGAAAAAAGAACACATTGACACCGGTGTGTCAGACCCACCATACTTGCTCCGGACACTGCAAGAGGGCTGTACAAGCAATGATCACACGCACGGCACAGCGGACACACCAGGAACCGCGGTGTTGGCCGTCGAATGGCGCTAGCTGCGCAGCATTTGTGCACCGCCGCAGTCAGTGTCAGCCAGTTTGCCGTGGCATACGGAGCTCCATCGCAGTCTTTAACACTGGTAGCATGCCGCGACAGCGTGGACGTGAACCGTATGTGCAGTTGACTGACTTTGAGCGAGGGCGTATAGTGGGCATGCGGGAGGCCGGGTGGACGTACCACCGAATTGCTCAACACGTGGGGCGTGAGGTCTCCACAGTACATCGATGTTGTCGCCAGTGGTCGGCGGAAGGTGCACGTGCCCGTCGACCTGGGACCGGACCGCAGCGACGCACGGATGCACGCCAAGACCGTAGGATCCTACGCAGTGCCGTAGGGGACCGCACCGCCACTTCCCAGCAAATTAGGGACGCTGTTGCTCCTGGGCTATCGGCGAGGACCATTCGCAACCGTCTCCATGAAGCTGGGCTACGGTCCCGCACACCGTTAGGCCGTCTTCCGCTCACGCCCCAACATCGTGCAGCCCGCCTCCAGTGGTGTCACGACAGGCGTGAATGGAGGGACGAATGGAGACGTGTCGTCTTCAGCGATGAGAGTCGCTTCTGCCTTGGTGCCAATGATGGTCGTATGCGTGTTTGGCGCCGTGCAGGTGAGCGCCACAATCAGGACTGCATACGACCGAGGCACACAGGGCCAACACCCGGCATCATGGTGTGGGGAGCGATCTCCTACACTGGCCGTACACCACTGGTGATCTTCGAGGGGACACTGAATAGTGCACGGTACATCCAAACCGTCATCGAACCCATCGTTCTACCATTCCTAGACCGGCAAGGGAACTTGCTGTTCCAACAGGACAATGCACGTCCGCATGTATCCCGTGCCACCCAACGTGCTCTAGAAGGTGTAAATCAACTACCCTGGCCAGCAAGATCTCCGGATCTGTCCCCCATTGAGCATGTTTGGGACTGGATGAAGCGTCGTCTCACGCGGTCTGCACGTCCAGCACGAACGCTGGTCCAACTGAGGCGCCAGGTGGAAATGGCATGGCAAGCCGTTCCACAGGACTACATCCAGCATCTCTACGATCGTCTCCATGGGAGAATAGCAGCCTGCATTGCTGCGAAAGGTGGATATACACTGTACTAGTGCCGACATTGTGCATGCTCTGTTGCCTGTGTCTATGTGCCTGTGGTTCTGTCAGTGTGATCATGTGATGTATCTGACCCCAGGAATGTGTCAATAAAGTTTCCCCTTCCTGGGACAATGAAATCACGGTGTTCTTATTTCAATTTCCAGGAGTGTATATTCACATCTTAATGTCTATGGAATTAAAGTGGTGCACCACAACAACTTATCGTAAAAAAATATTACCATGTACTTGACAAGAAAATTATGTATGCAGTTACTGTTACTAGTCCCTTTTTATTGTTCTTTCCATTCCAAGAGCTCCTTTTTCGAAGAATGTGGATCATAAAATAATTATTTAATAGATCTGTTGACAGAAAATGTTCACATTAGCAAATGCATCTAAGTTTATTTTATAAAACTAATGCTGCAACACAGCTGGGAACCAGATATTAAACAAAATGAGCAATTTCTCAACTACAAAGACAATAGATGTAAAATGTTTCTCATCATTTCATTAGGTCATTTTTGGTCCGATTCCCAGAACTAATAGAGGTTTTTGCTACATCTTTGTCGCTGTTGAACTCACTTCAAAATTTGTTACCTTCACTCCGTTACGCAAAGCTACTGCTAAAACTGTTTCGAAAGCATTTGTAAAACATTTTCTATTTCATGAAGGGCATGTGTTGAAAGTAAAGGGAGAACCGATAGAGGTACTCAAGGTACCCTCCGCCACACACCGTCAGGTGGCTTCCGTAGTATGGATGTAGATGTAGATGTCCAGTGGAATGGCGACAGTGAAAATTCTAGTACCTCCTGGAATGGAGCTCGGATTTCACGCTCATCGCGAGCGCTCGGCTTACCATTTGGCTATCCGAGCGCGATTCAAGGACAGACCCAAACTTCCATATGTCGCCAGTACCGAAAAAAAAGTTATTCAGGTCCAGGCGACGTCAAGCTGATAACGTGTAACACCGCCAGTATCCGTGGTAATGATCTCAGTTAGGCAAGGAATAGAGCCCGAATGTTTTTCAGGTATGCCATATGCAGATGCAACCACTCACTGACAATCATTTGCTTTTTTCATTAATTTTTAATCGTATTAATAAGTTTCCAGTCTTCTGACTGGTTTGATGCGGGTGCCAAGCAATCACCTCCTTCGCCAACCTCTTCATCTCATAGTAGTACTTGCACTCCACATCCTCAATTGTTTGTTATGTGTATTGCATTCTTTGTATTCCCTTACAGTTTTTACCCTCTACTGCTCCCTCTAGTATTGTGCAAGTTATTCTTTGATGTGTAAAACACCTCCTATCATCTTGTCCCTTCCTCTTGTCGGTGTTTTACATGTCGTCAATTCTGCAAGTAAACGCCTCATTTCATATCTTATCAGTCCACTAAATTTTCAACATTATTCTGTAGCATCGCATATCAAACGCTTCGATTCTATTTTGTCTCTGTTTTCCTACAAACAGTCGTTCACTCTCATACAGTGCTGTTCTCCTAATGCATATCCTCAGAAATTTCATCTTGAAGGCCTTTGTTTGATACCAGCAGACTTCTCTTGGCCAAGATTGCCCTCTATGCCAATGCCCGTCTGCTTCTTTATGTTATCCTTGCTTGCAAGAGAATAGCAAAATTATTTAACTTCGTCCACTTCGTGATCACCGATTTTGATGCTAAGCTCCTCGCTACTCTCATTTCTGCTGCTTCTCGCTACTTTAGTATTTTTCTACTTCATTCTGAATCCAGATTCTGTGCTAATTCCATTCAATAGATCCTGCAATTCTTCCTCACATCCAGTGAGGATAGCAATGTCATCAACGAATTTTATCATGATATCTTTTTACTCAGAATTATATTCGCACTCTTGTACCTTCCTTTAATTTCCGTTATCGCTTCTTCGATTTAGAGATTGATAAGTATGAGTGAAAGACTGTATATTTTTCTGTCACCCTTTTTAAACCGAGTACTTCGTTCCTGGTCCTCTACTCTTATTGCTCCTCTTCGTTCTTGTACATATTATATATTAACCGTTTTTCCCTGTAGCTTACCCCTATTTTTCTCGGAATCTCGACCATCTTGCATTTTTTTTACATTGTCGTTCCTTCTTTCCATAATGACAAATCCTATGAATGTGTCTTGATTTTTCTTAGTCTTCTCTACATTATCAAGCACACCGTCAGGACTGACTCTCCCTTGCCTTTTGCCTGAAGCCAAACTGACGATTATCTAACCTTCCTTCAATTTTCCTCTCCATTGTTCTGTATATGCTTGTTTACAATCAGGATGCATGAGCTGCTAATCTGATTGTACGATAGTTCTCGCTTGTATCATTTCTTTCTGTCTCCGGAATTGATGGAGGATGTTGGTTAGAAAGTCAGACGGTATGCCGCCGATTTCGCAGATTGTACGCACGAAATTAGAGATACAAAAGGTTAGAGATATTGACTGTTGCGTTTCATGTGCTGCCTCAAATAGTCTCTGACAGTTTAAATGGGATTAAGGTCAGTCAGTTTAGCTAAACAGTCGACTGTTAGAAATGTGAAATAGTTGCTCCAATCTTAGTTCACAGAAGTGTCCACTTAATACTCTTAAAAAAGATGCTGAATAAAGGGAGGCGCCTGGTTTCATAGCATAAAACACTCTGGATATCAGGAAGGGCCAGTTAAGTGAGAATGCTATTTATACAGTCCCCCTACAAACATTGCAAGCCTTAAAAAATGAATATTGCCATTTGGTATTTTTGTGACCTTTCCAAGGTGTTTGATTATATAGAAAACCTTGAGTTTTATGGCCTTGCACACAACAGAGTTGAATCATACTTTATACACAGAATGAAAATGGTATGTTGTATAATTCAGTGTTGGAAAGATAGACAGTTTTAGTGACTGGGAAGAAATAACAAAGGGAATCTCACAGGATTCAATTTTGTGTCCACTCCTATTATTTATATAAGTGAATGACCTTGTAATTAACACTAAACAAACATAATTGGAACCTTTTTGCATATGATACTAATCTTACTAGAAATTCCATTAGAGAGAATGCAACAGCATAAATTTTCAATGAAGTTTGGAAAAGACATTAAGTGTTTCTCTGAAAATTAACTATCCCTAAATTTTCGGAAACACTCTATATTCAGTTCTTTATAACAAATAGTCATGCTAAAATTGGTGTAGCACTCGAAAAAACAGGGTGGAGTACATAACATTTTGAGGGGGTCATATTTACGTAATCTTGAACTGGAATAAGCATATTACAGAACTTGCAAAGAATATATAAATTCAGATACTATTGCTCTTTGCACAGTTGCTAGTCTCGAAAACAAACGAATCATGCTACTGACGTATTTAGCATATTTACATTCGCTAATGCCTAATGGGCTAATTTTCTGGGGTAACTCATCACTTAAAAAGAAAGTATTGATTGCACAAAAGCAATCAGTAAGAATATTATATGGTGTTCACGCGGTCGCCATGTAGGTACCTCTTCAAGGAGTTGGGCATAGTCACTGCACCGTCACAGTACATTTATTGGCTAATGAAACTCAAAACATGTAATCCATTACAGTTTGAGCAGTTTAGTGATATCAATACCCAATGATTATTTAGCGTATGGCTAATACAGACATATCATGAAATTAAATTGAAAAAAAATGGAAATGAAGTCCCATGCTTCTTTACAGAGCGTAGGGGAACGATGCGGGAGACCCGCACCGCCTTACTAGGCAAGGTCCTAATGGAGGTGGTTTGCCGTTGCCTTCCTCCGACCGTAATGGGGTGAATGATGATGATGAAGACGGCACAACAACACCCAGTCATCTCGAGGCAGGAAAAATCCCTGACCCCACCGAGAATCGAACCCGGGACCCCGTGCTCGGGAAGCGAGAACGCTACCGCGAGGCCACGAGGGCGGACGATTAAATTACATGCACATATGTGCATATTGACACACAAGAAACTTAAGTTTGTCTTTACAACTGAATATCCAGTCCTTCAATCCGCGCACTGGATCTGGGGTTGCTAGCAGGAAGTCCTCTTCGACGCAGTGATAGGCTCGAATCCTGTATTCACTGACAATATGGTGAACAGTCTGGTACGGAACCCCGCAGTCACAGGTTGGATCAGGCAGCTTCTTCCACTTAAAGAGAGCATCCCTGAATCGGCCATGGCCGGTACGGATTCTGTTCAGAGTAGTCCAGGTCTTGCGTGCTAGGTCGAATCGACCTGGAAGTTTAGCACCTGAGAAGATGTTATGCAGGTGCACATCTGTCATTGCTTCCTACCGACCATTCTTCAAGAGGTTTGAAATCATTAGTAACCATCTCAGCAGCATCGCACAGAGTGGGATGGCGTGATTTCAGCCTCTTACGATTTAAAAGAGTCTGGTCGCTATGCACGGGTAGGTTAGAATTCCTGGAGATCTTTTGGAATTCTCTCATAAGGGCAGTACTGCTGCGTAGATCAGGAGGCATTATACCGGAAGCCGGCCGGGGTGGCCAAGCGGTTAAAGGGGCTACAGTCTGGAATGACGCGACCGCTACGGTCGCAGGTTCGAATCCTGCCTCGGGCATGGATGTGTGTGACGTCCTCAGGTTAGTTAGGTTTAAGTAGTTCTGAGTTCTCGGGGACTGATGACCTTAGAAGTTAAGTCCCATAGTGCTCAGAGCCATTTGAACCATTATACCGGATAACAGTGGAAGCCAATAAACTGGAGTGGACCTGATTGTGCCAGATATTATGCGCATTGTTGTATTCGGTTGGGTATCAACAAGCCTTGTATGATAACTGATCGTCCAAGCAGGTGCACAATACTCAGCACTTGAGTACACCAAGCCCAGAGCTGAAGACCGCAGGGTGGTAGCCGAATATCCTCAGGTAGCTCCGTATGGTTCACGGAGGATGTTGTTTCGAGTCCTCAGGTTTTGAGCTAAGTTAAGAGGGTGTTGTTTGAAGCATAGTATACGATCGAGGATGACACCAAGATATTTTGGGTTCCAATTATGACGAAGAATTCCGCCTCTGAAACTTACTTCCAGTTTTACGTTCGCCAACCGATTATTCAGATGGAAGCAACACACTTCTGTTTTATTCACAATGGGTTGGAGTCTCCAGATATTGAAGTAATTATCTCATGCGGACAGGTCATTGGTTACAATTTCTTCTGTTGTCTTCATTTCCTGGTGTTGTACAGCTAGAGCCAGGTCATCGGCGTAGTAGAATTTTCATAAATCAATATTGGGTATCGATTTCTGAAAATTATACAGAAAATAATGACATTTATTACCCATTATTGTAGCTGTCCCTGTCGTAGAAAGGAGATGAATATGCGGCCACAAAAATTTTTGATCATTTGCTCTATACCATGAAACGTCCTACACCTAGCAAAGCAAAATGTAACATAATTACAGTAACAAGTGCACCAATTGTCTCACCACTGGTGGATTTCTCACTGAAAGTTACGGAATCCAGTTGATTTTGACTCCGCTGCCCTTAAATTTGTTGGTTGCACATGCTGGCATGCTGCTGTTGTTGTGGTCTTCAGTCCTGAGACCGGTTTGATGCAGCTCTCCATGCTACTCTATCCTGTGCAAGCTTCTTCATCTCCCAGTACCTACTGCAGCCTACATCTTTCTGAATCTGCTTAGTGTATTCATCTCTTGGTCTCCCTCTACGATTTTTGCCCTCCACGCAGCCCTCCAGTACTAAATTGGTCATTCCTTGATGCTTCAGAATATGTCCTACCAACCGATCGCTTCTTCTAGTCAAGTGGTGCCAAAAACTCCTCCCCGTGATCTACCCATCTAAACTTCAGCATTTTTCCGTAGCACCACATTTCGAAAGCTTCTATTCTCTTCTTGTCTAGACTATTTATCGTCCATGTTTCACTTCCGCACATGGCTACACTCCATACAAATACTTTCATAAACGACTTCCTGACACTTAAATCAATACTCGATGTTAACGAATTTCTTTTCTTCGGAAACGCTTTCCTTGCCATTGCCAGTCTACATTTTATATCCTCTCTACTTCGAACATAATCAGTTATTTTGCTCCCCAAAAAGCAAAACTACTTTACTACTTTAAGTGTCTCATTTCCTAATCTAATTCTCTCAGCACCGACCGACTTAATTCGACTACATTCCATTATCCTCGTTTTGCTTTTGTTGATGTTCATCTTATACCCTCCTTTCAAAACACTGTCCATTCCGTTCAACTGCTCTTCCAAGTCTTTTGCTGTCACTTACAGAATTACAATGTCACCGGCGAACCTCAAAGTTTTTATTTCTTCTCTATGGATTTTAATACCTACTCTGAAATTTTCTTTTGTTTCCTTTACTGCTTCCTCAATATACACATTAAATAGCATCGGGGAGAGGCTACAACCCTGTCTCACTCCCTTCCCAACCACTGTTTCCCTTTCATGCACCTCTACTCTTATACTTTTCTAACTGCCGTCTGGTTTCTGTACAAATTGTAAATAGCCTTTCAAATGGTTCAAATGGCTCTGAGCACTATGGGACTTCTGTGGTCATCAGTCCCCTAGAACTTGGAACTACTTAAACCTAACTAACCTAAGGACATCACACACATCCATGCCCGAGGCAGGATTCGATCCTGCGACCGTAGCGGTCACGCGGTTCCAGACTGAAGCGCCTAGAACCGCATGGCCACACCGGCCGGCAAATAGCCTTTCGCTCCCTGTATTTTACCCCTACCACCTTCAGAATTTGAAAGAGAGTATTCCAGTCAACATTGTCAAAAGCTTTCTCTAATTCTACAAATGCTAGAAACGTAGGTTTGCCTTTCATTAATGTTGATTCTAAGATATGTCGTAGGGCCAGTATTGCCTCACGTGTTCCAACATTTCTACGGAATCCAAACTGATCTTCCCCGAGGTCGGCTTCTACCAGTTTTTCCATTCGTCTGTAAAGAATTCGCGTTAGTATTTTGCAGCTGCGACTTATTAAACTGATAGTTCGGTAATTCTCACATCTGTCAACACCTGCTTTCTTTGGGATTGGAATTACTAAATTATTTTTGAAGTCTGAGGGAATTTCGCCTGTCTTATACATCTTGCTCTCCAAATGGTAGAGTTTTGTCAGGACTGGCTCTCCCAAGGCTGTCAGTAGTTCTAATGGAATGTTGTCTACTTCCGGGGCCTTGTTTCGACTTAGGTCTTTCAGGGCTCTGTCAAACTCTTCACGCAGTATCGTATCTTCCATTTCCTCTTTCATTTCCATAATATTGTAATCAAGAACATCGCCCATATATAGACCCTCTATAAACTCCTTCCACCTTTCTGCTTTCCCTTCTTTGCTTAGAATTGGGATTATATCTGAGCTCTTGATATTCATCCAAGTGTTTCTCTTTTCTCTAAAGGTCTCTTTAATTTTCCTGTAGGCAGTATCTATTTTACCCCTCGTGAGATAAGCCTCTACATCCTTACATTTGTCCTCTAGCCATCCCTGCTTAGCCATTTTGCACTTCCTGTCGATCTCATTTTTGAGACGTTTGTATTCTTTTTTGCCTGCTTTACATACTGCATTTTTGTATTTTCTTTCATCAATTAAATTCAGTATCTCTTCTGTTACCCAAGGATTTCTACTAGCCCTCTTGATGCTCTGCTGCCTTCACTATTTCGTTCCTCAAAGCTTCCCATTCTTTTTCTACTGTATTTCTTTCCCCCATTCCTGTCAATTGTTCCCTTATGCTCTCCCTGAAACTTTGTACAACCTCTGGTTCTTTCAGTTTATCCTCCTCCCATCACCTCAAATTCCCAGCTTTTTGCCGTTTCTTCAGTCTTAATCTACAGTTCGTAACCAATAGAGTGTGGTCAGAGTCCACATCTGCTCCTGGAAATGTTAACAATTTAGAATCTGGTCCTAAATAGCTGTCTTACCATTATATAATCTATCTGAAACCTTCTAGTATCTCCAGGGTTCTTCCATGTATACAACCTTCTTTCATGATTTTTGAACCAAGTGTTAGCTATGATTAAGTTAGGCTCTGTGCAAAATTCTACCAGGCAGCTTCCTCTCTCATTTCTTATCTCCAATCCATATTCACCTACTACGTTTCGTTCTCTTCCTTTTCCTACTGTCGAATTCCAGTCTTCCATGACCATTAAATTTTCGTCTCCCTTCACTACCTGAATAATTTCTTTTATCACATCATACATTTCATCAATTTCTTCATCATCTGCAGAGCTAGTAGACATATAAACTTGTACTACTGTAGTAGCCGCGGGCTTCGTGTCTATCTTGGCCACAATAATGCGTTCACTATGCTGTTTGTAGTAGCTTACCCGCACTCCTATTTTTTTATTCATTATTAAACCCACTCCTGCCTTACCCCTATTTGATTTTGTATTTATGACCCGGTATTCACCTGACCGAAAGTCTTGTTCCTCCTGCCACCGAACTTCGCTAATTTCCACTATATCTAACTTTCACCTATCCATTTACGTTCTTAAATTTTCTAACCTATCTGCCCGATTAATGGATCTGACATTCCACGCTCCGATCCGTAGAACGCCAGTATTCTTTCTCCTGATAACTACGTCCTCTTGAGTAGTCCCCGCCCGGAGGTCCGAATGGGGGACTATTGTACCTCCGGAATATTTTACCTAAGAGGACGCCATCATCATTTAATCATACAGTAAAGCTGCATTCCCTGGCATAACACGTGTTAATATGTTGTACGGTTTTCATTTGAAAACTCCTTTGGCCTACGTCATTATGTTTCACACGTTGATGGCAGGTTATGCTTGGGACCTGAAGGCATCTGAAGTGGTACCATGTTTCGAATAAATGTTTTTCGATTATAAACAGTTTTGGTTTCATTGAATGTTTGATTTATTTAAATATTTCACAGAAAATAAGTCTGCTCGTGTCTTCAGGACGTCAGCTGCCTGAACTTCCAGGCCAGCGATGGAGCAACTGCGGGACGCCTATGGATGGAGTAAAACAAGACCTGACAACCAGCTTACTCGAAACAAAGAAATGTGTAAATAATATGGCATCTTCTGATAGACTTGTTACATTAGCATTGCGGATTAGACCGATGGAAATATTTCAGGGGCTCAGTAGCACCATAACATCAGGAAACGCCCTGGAATTCATAGAAATAAAATTTTTCAACATCGTTTAAAGGAAAATTTCCCTAACAGATACCAAAAACTGCCTTCAATAAGGTGATACAAATCTCTGATGCGCAGAATCCTCATAGTCGTAACAACGAATTTGTAATCTGTCAAAAATTGGCCAGTCAGCACTCACCGCCAAATACACTCCTGGAAATGGAAAAAAGAACACTTTGACACCGGTGTGTCAGACCCACCATACTTGCTCCGGACACTGCGAGAGGGCTGTACAAGCAATGATCACACGCACGGCACAGCGGACACACCAGGAACCGCGGTGTTGGCCGTCGAATGGCGCTAGCTGCGCAGCATTTGTGCACCGCCGCCGTCAGTGTCAGCCAGTTTGCCGTGGCATACGGAGCTCCATCGCAGTCTTTAACACTGGTAGCATGCCGCGACAGCGTGGACGTGAACCGTATGTGCAGTTGACGGACTTTGAGCGAGGGCGTATAGTGGGCATGCGGGAGGCCGGGTGGACGTACCGCCGAATTGCTCAACACATGGGGCGTGAGGTCTCCACAGTACATCGATGTTGTCGCCAGTGGTCGGCGGAAGGTGCACGTGCCCGTCGACCTGGGACCGGACCGCAGCGACGCACGGATGCACGCCAAGACCGTAGGATCCTACGCAGTGCCGTAGGGGACCGCACCGCCACTTCCCAGCAAATTAGGGACACTGTTGCTCCTGGGGTATCGGCGAGGACCATTCGCAACCGTCTCCATGAAGCTGGGCTACAGTCCCGCACACCGTTAGGCCGTCTTCCGCTCACGCCCCAACATCGTGCAGCCCGCCTCCAGTGGTGTCGCGACAGGCGTGAATGGAGGGACGAATGGAGACGTGTCGTCTTCAGCGATGAGAGTCGCTTCTGCCTTGGTGCCAATGATGGTCGTATGCGTGTTTGGCGCCGTGCAGGTGAGCGCCACAATCAGGACTGCATACGACCGAGGCACACAGGGCCAACACCCGGCATCATGGTGTCGGGAGCGATCTCCTACACTGGCCGTACACCACTGCTGATCGTTGAGGGGACACTGAATAGTGCACGGTACATCCAAACCGTCATCGAACCCATCGTTCTACCATTCCTAGACCGGCAAGGGAACTTGCTGTTCCATCACGACAATGCACGTCCGCATGTATCCCGTGCCACCCAACGTGCTCTAGAAGGTGTAAGTCAACTACCCTGGCCAGCAAGATCTCCGGATCTGTCCCCCATTGAGCATGTTTGGGACTGGATGAAGCGTCGTCTCACGCGGTCTGCACGTCCAGTACGAACGCTGGTCCAACTGAGGCGCCAGGTGGAAATGGCATGGCAAGCCGTTCCACAGGACTACATCCAGCATCTCTACGATCGTCTCCATGGGAGAATAGCAGCCTGCATTGCTGCGAAAGGTGGATATACACTGTACTAGTGCCGACATTGTGCATGCTCTGTTGCCTGTGTCTATGTGCCTGTGGTTCTGTCAGTGTGATCATGTGATGTATCTGACCCCAGGAATGTGTCAATAAAGTTTCCCCTTCCTGGGACAATGAATTCACGGTGTTCTTATTTCAATTTCCAGTAGTGTATACACACCTGCAGGTGGCATAAAGTGATAATCAACAAAAGTATCCATTCGTCAAAACATGAAGGTTGGATCATTTCAATTGAATCAACTGTGGGGTCTTAGTGTGGAACCTTGTAAAGTAACTGAACGCACACTGCGTTTTGCCCAGCTTCGCAAAATTTTATTATAGTTATTGCACAACCTAGGTTTCGGTTTATAAGGTCCCTTTTAAATAAATTACAGATTCCAAAGATGATAAAACCAAGATAAACATTATGATAAGGCAAAGATAAACACCTAAACTTCTTAATATATCAATCCTTAGCTAAATGTAAAACTACTTCAATGACGATTTTTTTACAGATTATCTATGTTATTGCACAATTCAGCAATTACACTAACATGACTAAACATACCTAAGAATAGAGTTATGCACCAGCCTATAATTTTTTATCAACTCGTGGATTGAGGCCCAAAGTCTTACTTTTATCTAGAAGTTGTGATGTCATCTAAAAGAGGTGAATAATTCAATTGTATTTGCTCATTTAACAACAGATGTGAGGATGTGCAGATCTGTTTTATTAATTTCCGTAATTCCTATCGAACAGAATTTGGCCACTTTCCTCTACATGTAAGACTTCTACATCTATTATGTATTTTTGGGTTTTGTTATGACAATGTTCTGTAAAGGCTGGATCAGGCTTCTTCACACTCCAGCTTCTATGATGTTCCTTAAGCCCCCTAATGTAGCAAGACTGGCACATATAATGTTATAGACCCACTTCTTGTGATGGCTGCTTGTTTGTCTTTTGCTTTGAATAAGCAACTACCTACAGCATATTTAAAGGGGAACCACTGGCTGTGCGGCTGGTCCCGGCGGAGGTTCGAGTCCTCCCTCGGGCATGGGTGTGTGTGTTTGTCCTTAGCATAATTTAGGTTAAGTAGTGTGTAAGCTTAGGGACTGATGACCTTAGCAGTTAAGACCCACAAGATTTCACACACATTTTTGAACGTTTTAACCACTGGCAAAACATGTGGCGTATTGGTAACTATATGCTGATGATTTTATTTGCATGTGGTAAGGTTCCAATAGACAATTTTACAATTTTGTGGAAAATATGACCCAGCGGGACACTAATATGAAGGTCACCGTGGAGTTAGACGGACCCAGCATAAATTTTCTGGACATTAGCTTAAAGATAGGGGACAGCAATATAAATTTAAAATCTGTCGAAACGACTCCTTCACTGACAAATTCATTCCGGCTTCCTCCCAACTTCCTACAGCCTATAAAAACGCAGCATTCTAGCTCATGGTCCACCATCTCGGTTCTATCACAATGTCCCCAGAAGACTTTAAAAAAGAACTTAATACGATAAAAACAGTAGCCACAAATAATGAATTTGACACCAACAGCATTAACAAAATTCCAATTAAAAAAATGAAGACACAAGCCTGGTCATTAATGTCCTCAGTGAGAAACAAAGACAAACAGGAAAATAAATCGTGCAGATTGCCTTTTATAGAGAAAACGTCGAAGAGGGCAAGTAGTATTTTGAAGGCAAAACGTTTCTCTGTGCTTTTGTGTGACTCTCAGACAATAGGTAACCGCTTGTTCAATGCAAAAGACAAATAGATAGCCGTCACAAAAGTGCGGTGTATAGGATCATATCCTGGCAGTGTCAACCTCGCTACGGTGGACAGACTGGGAGGTTAATCTGTACCAGACTTAAAGAACATCACGGAACCTGGTGACTGAAGAAGCCTGATTCAGACTTTGCGGAACATTGTCTTACCAAAAACGAAAAATACATAATAGACGTAGACGACCTACATATAGAGGAAAAGGGGACAAAACTTAGCCATAGAAATTAAGAAGAGATGTATATATCCCATACCTAGTATTAAATGAGCAAATTCGTTTCAATTGTTTACCTCTTGTAAATGGTGTCACAATTCCTAGACAGAAGTAAAACTTTAGGCCTCATTTCATCAAGAGATAAAGAAGTTCTAGTGTAATTTCATACGTAATCTGTGAAATAATCGTCACTGAAGTAATTTTAGATTAAGCCAAGAGTCGATACATTTAGAAGTTTTTTTTCATCTTTGCATTATCATCTTTGGGATCAGTAACGTACTTGAAAATAGGCTTACAACCAGAAACCTAGGTTGTGCAATAATTATAATAAATCTTGTGAAATAAGGCAAGAAATAATGTTTGTTTTGTTATGGTTAGAGCACACTTATTAACTCTACCATACCTCGAGTTATTAAAGTTAGTCACAACATAACACCGCTACCACCACCACAACAACAGCTTTCTGTGGTATGTTGCACATTCTACAGCACACGTTAGATGATTGTTAACCTATTACTAAGTACTACTAGGTAGAGAGCAATGATCAGAAACGTTACGTTCTACTTAGGCGATGGGGAACTGTATCGTTTATTCTCAGTCCGTGTTAGTCGCGACATTAAACGTGCCTTGGATAACTGTAAGGAGTACAGGCTGCTCTTCGCACACAGGCATCAGTTGATTGGTAATGTACAGCCTCCATTTGTAACTAGACAGTGGCTAGGGTAGTACGCTATTTGCTACTGACAAACTACTCGCTTAAGATCCCGTTAGAACTAAAAGCGGCGAATATCTCGCGCTAACTAATATATGCCGTGCGTAATAATCAACCCTTACAGGTTAGTAAGACCTGCGCCAAGGACGAAATGATTGTAAAAAACCAAGAAGACACAGACAGACAGACGACAACAACAAAATTGTCCACCCACTGCTGTACAACCACTCTCTTACGAATGATATAACGGAATTGAGCCGACAATCTAATATAGGCTCCATGAAACAAATCTAACCAATTTCACATCCCTAAGAGGAAGCTTTCACAGCGAGCCTCGTCCAGACTGCAGATGGAGGCAAACATGACAGAACAACTGCTTATCCATCTATGGTGTGACTACATTCAGTGCGTTGTTAGTTCCTCAAGAAACGAGCAAACAACTCAATTATGACATTCCACCGTATGATGTGCGGAATACCACGTCGATCCACAGCCTGAAAAAAACTCACGGCTGCCTTACTCGCAGAATACTATCAAGCTGTAATGCCACTGCCCGAAATACAGCTGCGTCAGACAGTTGTAAAAAGTGTACGATAACCTTGAAATACACATAGTGTCTGAGCTACCAAGCTTTTTGCATATGGTAATAACAGCACATATGAAAAATAGCAAACTCACGTAAATGTGGAAATACCACCACTAAACAAAGCTTGATTTCCCAAGACGTAATGAGCTCCAGAAAACACACTCACACAAACATTGGCCGCCTTGTCGGCTATCAGGTCCTAACGTTGTGACGAGTTCCATACAAGGAGCACTATACACGGTGAAGCGACATACGCGCACTCGGGCTTCGCAGCGTGACTCCTCGCATGCCAGCGATAAAAAAAAAGTCTGTCACAAAATTTTGTCCAGTAAATACATCTGGCAGAAGAGGGATGTTAAAGAGTGGCAATTTGGCAACACTGTAACCACATGTATGGTAACTATCTCTTCGGTGCAATTTGCTATTGCTGATCTGTTGCCGGCCGGGGTGGCCGAGCGGTTCTAGGCGCTACAGTCTGGAACCGCGTGACCGCTACGGTCGCAGGTTCGAATCGTGCCTCGGGCATGGATGTGTGTGATGTCCTTAGGTTAGTTAGGTTTAAGTAGTTTTAAGTTCTAGGGGACTGATGACCTCAGATGTTAAGTCCCATAGTGCTCAGAGCCATTTTTTTGCTGATCTGTTGGTGTAATTGATAGTGTTGGGTTAATATGCAAGAGGTCGAATGGCCGAGCCTGGGCTGCGGATCATTCCTTTTCTATTTGCTAATTTCATTCTGACATTTCATTCTGTAACATACACTGTTCCTTAGGTCACATGTACCCAAAATTTACAACGTTTTTTAACGCTGACCATAACAAATACGTGGCTATACAAATAAGAAACAGATAGTTCAAACAAACAATCAGTCATAGAACAGAATAACTACAAAAACATTATGTTTCGAGATGCCAAAGACGACAGCACAGAACAACAACACAACAGCTACTTGTCATTTATACTAGATGTAATATGAGCGCTCAGATGTAAGAAGATTAGCAACCAGTGACAATAATGATGTCCGTATAAATGGCCTCATAACTTTCACAACAGAATACGTTGTCCTCAGAAGAACAGATGCTCAAAGCGACCTCCCTGCAACCCTCTGGATCATACAGCTCTGGACACTCTACAGCCAATAACAAGAGCAGCATGAACACGCGCTATCTAAACTTCCACATTCATCGGCAGAGTAGAGTTCATGTGCTCCTTCAGGTGTTCCCAGAGGAAGATATCCAGGGGATTTAGGTCACATGAACGCGGTGGCCATATAACTGGACCTCCACGTCTGAGCCTTTTCCCTGGACATGTTCTGCCCAAATACTGTCGTACATTAATTTCAGAGTGTGGGGTGCACCATTATGTAGGAACCATATTATCTACCGAACACGTAGTGGAACACATTCCAGCGCATCAGGCAGACAGACTGAGAGGAATGCGCGATACATTTGTGAAGTCAACCGGACATACAACATGTAGGAGCCGAAACACCTGTCACCCAATATTCCAACTTAGACGTTGATACCAAAGCGAAATTGATACCCATGGTCGAGGGAGACGTGCGGGTCAATCTCACACCAATGCTGGGCATTGTACATATTGAAGACACCCTCACGAGTGAATGCTTCTTCGTCTGACCGTATTACGGTGTTCACTACGTCATCGTTGCTTCATGTACTTGTTGGAACCATTCACAGAAATGCATCCGCTGATGTCAATCTGTAGGATGCAGGTGTTGTGTGAAACCGTAATTATAGAGGTGCAGCCCGTGCTCGTGCAGTACGTTAACGAGACAAGCATCTGACTTTCTACGCTACGTGTACTTCGCTGAGGTCCTTGGTGTATGACTTCCAGAATAGCATCCTCAGTAGCTGGAGTACGGCGATTCCGTGGATGACCTCTATTACGCAGTGGTAGAAGGAGAGAACCTGACTCCCGAAGGCGCAGCTCCATTCGACGTAACACATTTTTATCTGGATGGCGTAGACGAGGATATCTAGCAGCAAATTCACGAGCGGCAACATCAGCCCGGTTATCAGATGCACCAAGGACCGGAAGCATATCCACATATTCATCGTTTGGGTATGCCATACACCTGTCACACTAGTTTAGAGGTTTACAATGAGAAAATTCGATACGTGTACGTATGTGCATTGGAGTCTGTCACGGGCGCGTAACTCAGCTAGCAACAAGTCGCTGTCTGGTGGGCAGCATATATAATATAAACATGCCGTCAGTCCTGCGCGTTGTTCCACCTAACGCGCATTACCCCTCTGACAGATTTTGTTCTGCCTGATTCTGCCTGACACCGCTCATTGTGAAATGTTCGGTTTAGAATTACACTGTTCCACAATCTCACCGACAGAATAATAATAATAATAATTATTATTATAATAAAGTATTGAAATACGTACTAAATAGAATGCAGTTACCAGACACAGTGCTGAAAGGCATAATTAGTGGGACTATGGTGATAAACATACACTACTGGCCATTAAAAATGCTACACCACGAAGATGACGTGCTACAGACGCGAAACTTAAACGACAGGAAGAAGATGCTGTGATATGCAAATGATTATCTTTTCAGAGCATTCACACAAGATTGGTGCCGGTGGCGACACCTACAACGTCCTGACATGAGGAAAGTTTCCAACCGATTTCTCATACACAAACAGCAGTTGACAGGCGTTACCTGGTGAAACATTGTTGTGATGCCTCCTGTAAGGAGAAGAAATGCCTACCACCACGTTTCCGACTTTGATAAAGGTCGGATTGTAGCCTATCGAGATTGCGGTTTATCGTATAGCGACATTGCTGCTCGTGTTGGTAGAAATCCAATGATTGTTAGCAGGATATTGAATCGGTGGGTTCAGGAGGGTAATACGGAACGCCGTGCAGGATCCCAACGGCCTCGTTTCACTAACAGTCGAGGTGACAGGCATCTTATCCTCATGGCTGTAACGGATCGTGGAGCCACGTCTCGATCCCTGAGTCAACAGATGGGGACGTTTGCAAGACAACAACCATCTGCACGAACAGTTCGACGACGTTTGCAGCAGCATGGACTATCAGCTCGGAGACCATGGCTGCAGTTACCATTGACGCTGCATCACAGACAGGAGCGCCTGCGATGGTGTACTCAACGACGAACCTGGGTGCACGAATGGCAAAACATCATTTTTTTCGGATGAATCCAGGTTGTGTTTACAGCATCATGATGGTCGCATCCGTGTTTGGCGACATCGCGACATTGTAAGCGTGTATTCGTCATCGCCATACTGGCGTATCACCCGGCGTGATGGTATGGGGTGCCATTGGTTACACGTCTCGGTCACCTCTTGTTCGCATTGACAGCACTTTGAACAGTGGAAGCTACATTTCAGATGTGTTACGACCCGTGGCTCTACCCTTCATTCGATCCCTGCGAAACCCTACATTTCATCAGGATAAAGCACGACCGCATGTTGCAGGTCCTGTGCGGGCCTTTCTGGATACAGAAAATGTTCGACTGCTGGCCTGGCCAGCACATTCTCCCGATCTTTCACCAGTTGAAAACGTCTGGTCAAAAGAGGCCGAGCAACTGGCTCGTCACAATACGCCAGTCACTACTCTTGATGAACTGTGGTGTCGTGTTAAAGCTGCATGGGCAGCTGTACCTGTACACGCCATCCAAGGTCTGTTTGACTCAATGCCTAGGCATATCAAGCCCGTTATTACGGTCAGAGGTGGTTGTTCTGGGTACTGATTTCTCAGGACCTATGCACCCAAACTGCGTGAAAACGTAATCACATGTCATTTGTAGTATAATATGTTTGTCCAATGAATACCCGTTTATCATCTGCATTTTTTGTTGGTGTATCAATTTTAATGGCCAGTAGTGTACAAATAGTAACCGAGTTTGGACATTATTCGCAAAGCGCATTGCTAGTTCTACTGTTAACGTAAGGCCCTAACAAAATGTAATGGACCTGAACGAGGCAAGAGTAATAGTTAGTACTAATCTATGGGACCATTGGAGGAGGGTACAAAGAATACAGTGGATGATGTAGAGCGAATAAATTCACGCCCACGACCTGGATAGGGTTCTTTCGAACCTGACCAGTGTTCCATGTCTGCGATTGTAGCATGTAAGTGCAAATGTTTTCTAGATTACCCGCTGAAATCGCTGTTACCATATACCATACCACCTGGACTACATTTATCAAATAGAAAACATATGCTTCCATTCAGTATCGAAGCATCGGTCTCCTGTATACTAACCTGGAACTCTATCCATTGCACCAACTACACAGCACAACTATTACATGTTGACAGAGTTCGTTAACAGTACATGTGGTTACAGTGTTGCGAGATTGCTACTTTTTAACGTCATTATTCTGCCAGATGCACTCGACGGACGAAATTTTGTGACAGGCTTTTTTATCGCTGGTATGTAGGGGTCGCGGGGTGAAGCCCGAATGCGCGAATTTCGCTTCACCCTGTATATAATATTGAATACTATACTGAGAGAAATGCATCATTAAAAGAAGCATGCGAACCTGTGGATGATAGTGTCCAGAAATTTTCGAGTCCATATTTTTATTCCCAAGACAAGAAATATATTGACGTGGTATGCTATATATTGAAACTGTTTTCCAAGAGTCTTGAACATAATAATCTAACCCCAGAAAGCACTGCGAACGTACGAATCGAGACAGAGACCCGTGGCAGAAGAATGTTGTCGCAGCTGAGTAGCCAATCACGTGATGTTTAATCAATGCTCACTGTCTCTCTAACAGGTTTTCAACATCACAACGGTTAGTAGCATTGCTCACGTTTAGCGGCAGCGGTTCAAATTCCCGCGGATGAGGCGCACTTGGCTTAGCAAGAAAGCGGGTAATCCATAAACTATGGTCTTTCATAATACTTTTCATAGTCCAAAAACTCTATGTACACATATTAATTTAATAAATGTTATGGCTCAAATTCTAATTATATTTACAATACTGTTATTTTTATTACTTTCTTTGTTTGTATGTTAGATACATTCTTATCGATACAGGTCAGCGAAAGTAGCTATTAAATTCCAAACTTTGTTCCTGCTAATTCCAATATCGTGTCTCATAATAACAAAGAAGGTTGTATCAGAATGATCATATTCCATTAAATAAGTGTTTCGAAAAGTAACATTTATTCAGAAGAGACTGGAGGACAAAAGGACGTGATTTGCACTTACAACTGTACTTCAGATGCGTCAGATGGATTTACACCACTAAAATATAAATTGGGCTGTCAACTTTTCGATAACTTTAGAAGTACTACACACTCCTCAAAATCTAAGAATGGTTATGAAATTAGCATAAAACTTCCTCTAAGATGTGACATTTTATACATAAATATTCAGTTCTTATGCATTTCGTAAAAAATTCGCTTGTGTTACTGTCAGATGGCAAGTAAGTTTCATGACACAATAGTTCACTAACTTTAACGCATTCAGATGCATTTAATGTGCAACAAAAAAGTCTAGTTATACTTAGTTTCGTGATATAACTCCTCTTAAACTGGTGGAAATATACAATTTTAAGTAGTACAAAATTAAAGATGAAAAAACATGTAGTTATATTGAAATATTCAGAAACATGTATCTATAAAATGAAATACATCAACTCTGGCAACGTAATTCTTGAAAATTTACACTTTGTACGTGCGAAGGGTAAAGGATGAAAAATGTAATTATACAAAGATTCAGCATCTAATTACTAGAGTTTGAACAATAACTCGAAGCAGACAACAGTGGGAAGGGAAGCGGCGCGTCCTTTGATAGGAACCAGTCTGGTATTCGTCTTAATCGATATAGGGAAACCATAGTAAATCTGAGCCGGGACCGCTTGACGGGGTTTAAATCTAAGTCGCTCGAAATTCCAGTTGGGTAGCTTAACAACTTAATGCAGCAGAAAATTTGCATTGAAAAACTGGGTATTGTTTACAACTTACTCAAAATACAGCAGTATATCCAATTCTCCTGTTAATTGCACCAACTTTCGGTAGTACTGTATCACTGAAGCCAGAAAGTTAGATTAATAATACAACTGAATGACAGTTGTATTCGGTCCCTTGAGCATAGGCCCACTTTCTGTGCACATTTTTACATAAAATACAGCGTTTCAAAAGGGATTTGAGAAGATTTTGTAATATAAATTAACATTTAAATTTAATCACATGATACTATGTGGTTCCAGAGAATTTTTCAAGTCTCATACGTATATGACGTATACAACGGACCTAAAAAACACCGGAAACTCATAGTATCTTATGTGGGAAGGCAAACTAATCGGTTTTCAAGAAGGAGCCCATATCCGGATACGCATGGCTTGGTCACTGGAGAGAGTAGAAGTCTGATAATAAATGGTTGTGACAGTCGTTCGGATTCGTTTTGGTGTCTGAATATGGAAGGTATGCAACCTCTTCGCCATCTGTGTACTGCAGGTGGACGATCTGAGCCTAGTAATATTCCTGCGCATGCGCTACATTCCTCCACACAGCCCTAGTGTGCATCCTACTGTGGACCTTGTGTGGTCCGTGAGCGCAGTAACGTTGTTGACAGCAGTGTGACATATACCAGTACTCAGGTGCGGTTATGACCGACGTGGTGCGAGCATACGGCAAAGCGGAATGCAATGGGAGAGCTGCTGCAAGATTGTATGCGAAACATTTTCCAAGCAGACGTACCCAACATCACACATTTAGCGGGCATAGAGAGACGCCTCATAGAAGCAGGACTGTTGCACATACGTATTTTCTGCCAAAGGTGTACAGTAAAGCAGCAGCACTTTGTGCTTGGTACTTGGGAATGCTATGCCTAGTCAACTGTTTTTCCTATGCTAGGTGGCGAAATGTGATGCGGATCTTCCACTCTCCCGCTTGCACGCTGCAGCTGGAGGAGGGGTAATGATAAAGTTCGAGGAGCACCCAGCCACCAGCACTCGGCAGATTGCGTTGGTGATACGCATGGATAAAACAGCCGTGTTGTCCGTGAACACCGGCTCAATCCGTTCCCCCGCACAAATGCCAGGCATTACGGGATGAGGACTACCCACGACGAGTGCAGTTTGCACAGTGGTACTTATAGCAAAGCACACTGCAGTCACAATTCTCGAGCTTGGTGCTGTTCACAGATGAATGGATGTAATGAATCACCTTGAAGAAAATGACTTACTGATGCATAACCAACACGGATTCAGAAAATAACGTTCTTGTGCAACACAGCTAGCTCTTTATTCCCATTAAGTAATGAGTGCTGTCGACAAGGGATCTCAGATCGATTCCATATTCCTTGATTTCCAGAAGGCTTTTGATACCGTTCCACACAAGCGACTATTAATCAAATTTCGTGCATATGGAGTATCGTTTCAGTTGTGTGACTGGGCTCGTGATATTCTCTCAGAGAGGTCACAGTTCGCAGTTATCGACGGTAAATCATCGAGTAGAACAAAAGCGATATCTGGAGTTCCTCAAGGTAGTGTCATAGGCCCTCTGGAATTCCTGATTTACATAAATGATCTAGGTGATAATCTGAGCAGCCCCCTTAGATTGTTTGCAGATGACGCTGTAATTTACTGTCTAGTAAAATCGTCAGAAGGTCAATTCCAATTACAAATTGATTTAGAGAGAATTTGTGTATGGTGCGAAAAGTGGCAATTAGCACTAAACAAATCGTCCGCATCTCGTGGTCGTGCGGTAGCGTTTTCGCTTCCCACGCCCGGGTTCCCGGGTTCGATTCCCGGCGGGGTCAGGGATTTTCTCTGCCTCGTGATGACTGGGTGTTGTGTGCTGTCCTTAGGTTAGTTAGGTTTAAGTAGTTCTAAGTTCTAGGGGACTGATGACCATAAATGTTAAGTTCCATAGTGCTCACAGCCATTTTTGAGCACTAAACAAAGAAAGATGCGAGGTCATCCACATGGGTACGAAAAGAAATCCGATAAATTTTGGGTATACGACAAATCGCACTATTCTAAGTGCTGTCAATTCGACTAAAAACCTGTGAACTAAAGTTACGAGCGCCGGCCGTGGTGGTCTAGCGGTTCTAGGCGCTCAGTCCGGAACCGCGCGACTCCTACGGTCGCAGGTTCGAATCCTGCCTCGCGCATGGATGTGTGTGATGTCCTTAGGTTAGTTAGGTTTATGTAGTTCTAAGTTCTAGGGGACTGATGACCACAGATGTTAAGTCCCATAGTGCTCAGAGCCATTTGAACCATTTGAACAGTTACGAGCAACTGAAATTGGAAAGACCACATAGATAATATTGTGGGGAAGGAGAAACAAAGACTGCGCTTAGTCGGCGATAAACCCACTAAAGAGACAGCCTACATTACACTTGTCCTTCCTCTGCTGGAATATTGCTACGCAGTATGGATTCTTACGAGGTAGAATTGACGGAGGACATCGAAAAAGTGCAAATAAGGGCAGCTCGTTTCGTGTTATCGCGCAATAGGGGTGAGAGTGTCACTGATACGATACGCGAGTTGGGGTGGCAGTCACTGAAACAAAGTCGGTCTCCTTTGCGGCGAGATCTATTTACGAAATTTCAGTCGCCAGCTTTCTCTTCCGAATGCGAAAATATTTTGTTGACACCCACCTACATAGGGAGAAATGATCATGAAAATAAAATAAGAGAAATCTGAGCTCGAACGGAAAGATTTAGGTGTTCCTTTTTCCCACGCGCTATTCGAGAGTGGAATGGTGGAAAAGTAGTATGAAAATGGTTCGACGAACCCTCTGCCAGGCACTTAAGTGTGAATTCCAGAATAAACAAGCAGATGTAGATGTAGAACTTGCACATCATGCATGTTTGGGAGGACGAAAATCTGCTTGTGCAGGTGATTCAAAATCACGACACAGGGTCGGTATTGACATCTGTTCCGGGATAATTGATAGCTCTATCGTTGGGCCACATCACATATACTGCCAAAGAGACTGCCGGCCGCTGTGGCCGAGCGGTTCTAGGCACTTCAGTCCGGAACCGCGCTGCTGCTACGGTAGCAGGTTCAAATCCTGCCTCGGGCATGGATGTGTGAGTTAGGTTTAAGTAGTTTTAAGTGTAGGGGACTGATGACCTCAGATGGTAAGTCCCATAGTGCTTAGAGCAATTTCAACTTTTTGAACCGAAGAGACTAACAACGACCGATGTATTTTACATTTATTTGAAGTGCGTAGCCTGTCCTATTGGATGTAGGGCCACTGGATGTTATACACTCCTGGAAATGGAAAAAAGAACACATTGACACCGGTGTGTCAGACCCACCATACTTGCTCCGGACACTGCGAGAGGGCTGTACAAGCAATGATCACACGCACGGCACAGCGGACACACCAGGAACCGCGGTGTTGGCCGTCGAATGGCGCTAGCTGCGCAGCATTTGTGCACCGCCGCCGTCAGTGTCAGCCAGTTTGCCGTGGCATACGGAGCTCCATCGCAGTCTTTAACACTGGTAGCATGCCGCGACAGCGTGGACGTGAACCGTATGTGCAGTTGACGGGCTTTGAGCGAGGGCGTATAGTGGGCATGCGGGAGGTCGGGTGGACGTACCGCCGAATTGCTCAACACGTGGGGCGTGAGGTCTCCACAGTACATCGATGTTGTCGCCAGTGGTCGGCGGAAGGTGCACGTGCCCGTCGACCTGAGACCGGACCGCAGCGACGCACGGATGCACGCCAAGACCGTAGGATCCTACGCAGTGCCGTAGGGGACCGCACCGCCACTTCCCAGCAAATTAGGGACACTGTTGCTCCTGGGGTATCGGCGAGGACCATTCGCAACCGTCTCCATGAAGCTGGGCTACGGTCCCGCACACCGTTAGGCCGTCTTCCGCTCACGCCCCAACATCGTGCAGCCCGCCTCCAGTGGTGTCGCGACAGGCGTGAATGAAGGGACGAATGGAGACGTGTCGTCTTCAGCGATGAGAGTCGCTTCTGCCTTGGTGCCAATGATGGTCGTATGCGTGTTTGGCAGGTGAGCGCCACAATCAGGACTGCATACGACCGAGGCACACAGGGCCAACACCCGGCATCATGGTGTGGGGAGCGATCTCCTACACTGGCCGTACACCACTGCTGATCCTCGAGGGGACACTGAATAGTGCACGGTATATCCAAACCGTCATCGAACCCATCGTTCTACCATTCCTAGACCGGCAAGGGAACTTGCTGTTCCAACAGGACAATGCACGTCCGCATGTATCCCGTGCCACCCAACGTGCTCTAGAAGGTGTAAGTCAACTACCCTGGCCAGCAAGATCTCCGGATCTGTCCCCCATTGAGCATGTTTGGGACTGGATGAAGCGTCGTCTCACGCGGTCTGCACGTCCAGCACGAACGCTGGTCCAACTGAGGCGCCAGGTGGAAATGGCATGGCAAGCCGTTCCACAGGACTACATCCAGCATCTCTACGATCGTCTCCATGGGAGAATAGCAGCCTGCATTGCTGCGAAAGGTGGATATACACTGTACTAGTGCCGACATTGTGCATGCTCTGTTGCCTGTGTCTATGTGCCTGTGGTTCTGTCAGGGTGATCATGTGATGTATCTGACCCCAGGAATGTGTCAATAAAGTTTCCCCTTCCTGGGACAATGAATTCACGGTGTTCTTATTTCAATTTCCAGGAGTGTAGAATGGGCATATGGCTGCAACACGACGAAGCTCCAGCACACGTTGATGTCGAAATGGGGAATCACCTCAATGTCGCATGTCCCAATTAACGGATTGGTAGCGGTGGCCCAGCTCCATTGCCTATACGGTTGGAGGTCTGATGCCTCTCGACTATTTTCCGGGGGACAGTATGAAGTATGAAGAGTTCGACAACTGTAACCTCAGCGGAGGACCTTACTGCTCGTGTCCTCGGATCGATTAAGACACTTCAAAGTGAACCGTGCCTGTTGGCTCACGTGCGTGAATTTCAGCTTTGACGTTGGGGGACGCAGTTTGAAGTCAGTTTGTAGTGCAGACGCGCGATATACTATTCATGCAGGAGTTATTGATGTAATATGGAATGCACACTCATCTCAGAATAATTTCAATCCCAAAGAAAGCAGGTGTTGACAGATGTGAAAATTACCGAACTATCAGTATAATAAGTCACAGCTGCAAAATACTAACACGAATTCTTTACAGACGAATGGAAAAACTGGTAGAAGCCGACATCGGGGAAGATCAGTTTGGATTCCGTAGAAATGTTGGAACACGTGAGGCAATACTGACCTAATGACTTATCTTAGAAGAAAGATTAAGAAAAGGCAAACCTACGTTTCTAGCATTTGTAGACTTAGAGCAAGCTTTTGACAATGTTAACTGGAATACTCTCTTTCAAATTCTGAAGGTGGCAGGGGTAAAATACAGGGAGCGAAAGGCTATTTACAGTTTGTACAGAAACCAGATGGCAGTTATAAGAGTCGAGGGGCATGAAAGGGAAGCAGTGGTTGGGAAAGGAGTAAGACAGGGTTGTAGCCTCTCCCCGATGTTATTCAATCTGTATATTGAGCAAGCAGTAAAGGAAACAAAAGAAAAATTCGGAGTAGGTATTAAAATTCATGGAGAAGAAGTAAAAACTTTGAGGTTCGCCGATGACATTGTAATTCTGTCAGAGACAGCAAAGGACTTGGAAGAGCAGTTGAACGGAATGGACAGTGTCTTGAAAGGAGGATATAAGATGAACATCAACAAAAGTAAAACGAGGAAAATGGAATGTAGTCAAATTAAGTCGGGTGATGCTGAGAGAATTAGATTAGGAAATGAGACACTTAATGTAGTAAAGGAGTTTTGCGATATTAGGGAGTAAAATAACCGATGATGGTCGAAGTAGAGAGGATATAAAATGTAGACTGGCAATGGCAAGGAAAGCGTTTCTCAGGAAGAGGAATTTGTTAATATCGAGTATAGATTTAAGTGTCAGGAAGTCGTTTCTGAAAGTATTTGTATGGAGTGTAGCCATGTATGGAAGTGAAACATTGACGATAACTAGTTTGGACAAGAAGAGAATAGAAGCTTTCGAAATGTGGTGCTACAGAAGAATGCTGAGGGCAGTGTGGAGGGTAAAAATCGTAGAGGGAGACCAAGAGATGAATACACTAAGCAGATTCAGAAGGATGTAGGTTGCAGTAGATGCTAGGAGATGAAGAAGCTTGCACAGGATAGAGTAGCATGGAGAGCTGCATCAAACCAGTCTCAGGACTGAAGACCTCAACAACAACAACTCATCTCAGACATCGGGTTTCTCCAGCACCCTAGCCGTGCGCTTCCGGATATGGGTTTTGAAATCTGACGTTTCAGAGTACGGCGTAACCGAAATCAAACAGTTGAAAGAACTGGGCCAGGATTCTAAGTACACATCATTCCCCATCTGACAAACATTTTTTTAGACGCACTACATGTACTAAGAGAAACAGTTTCTTAGATCAGCAACAAATGAATTAACCACAAATAAAAAAAGAGAAGTAACAGATTGGATATTAGTAACGGTTATAAAATGAAACCGGGACTTTTATCAAGTAATAACTCGTTATATACAGTCAAATAAAACTGGAGATCTCTAATGCCAAAATAAGGACAAAATATTTTAATAATTTAAAGCATAAGCTGTATATACGGGGTGTGTCAAAAACAATGATCCGATTTTTAAAAATTGTAACTGTTATGTTATTCGAGATATGTGGGCGAACAGGGTACTGCTGGAACGAGGGAACCCTCGAAGCCGGCCGCTGTGACCGAGCGGCACGAGGTGCATTCAAGTTCTAAGGCCTCCGATTTCTTTTCTAATTAACTACTCAACCGAAATCTATGAAACTGGCGTTACTTCTCGACGTAATCGCCCTGCAGACGTACACATTTTTCACAACGCTGACGCCATGATTCCATGGCAGCGGCGAAAGCTTCTTTAGGAGTCTGTTTTGACCACTGGAAAATCGCTGAGGCAATAGCAGCACGGCTGGTTAATGTGCGGCCACGGAGAGTGTCTTTCATTGTTGGAAAAAGCCAAAAGCCACTAGGAGCCAGGTCAGGTGACTCGGCAGCATGACGAATCGCTTCAAAGTTGTTATCACGAAGAAACTCTTGCGTAACGTTAGCTCGATGTGCGGGTGCGTTGTCTTGGTGAAACAGGACACGCGCAGCCCTTCCCGGACGTTTTTGTTGCAGTGCAGGAAGGAATTTGTCCTTCAAAACATTTTCGTAGGATGCACCTGTTACCGTAGTGCCCTTTGGAACGCAATGGGTAAGGATTACGCCCTCGCTGTTCCAGAACATGGACACCATCATTTTTTCAGCACTGGCGGTTACCCGAAATTTTTTTGGTGGCGGTGAATCTGTGTGCTTCCATTGAGCTGACTGGCGCTTTGTTTCTGGATTGAAAAATGGCATCCACGTCTCATCCATTGTCACAACCGACGAAAAGAAAGTCCCATTCATGCTGTTGTTGCGCGTCAACATTGCTTGGCAACAAGCCACACGGGCAGCCATGTGGTCGTCTGTCAGCATTCGTGGCACCCACCTGGATGACACTTTTCGCATTTTCAGGTCGTCATGCAGGATTGTGTGCACAGAACCCACAGAAATGCCAACTCTGGAGGCGATCTGTTCAACAGTCATTCGGCGATCCCCCAAAACAATTCTCTCCACTTTCTCGATCATGTCATCAGACCGGCTTGTACGAGCCCGAGGTTGTTTCGGTTTGTTGTCACACGATGTTCTGACTTCATTAAACTGCCGCACCCACGAACGCACTTTCGACACATCCATAGCTCCATCAACACATGTCTCCTTCAACTGTAGATGAATTTCAATTGGTTTCACACCACGCAAATTCAGAAAACGAATGATTGCACGCTGTTCAAGTTAGGAAAACGTCGGCATTTTAAGTATTTAAAACAGTTCTCATTCTCGCTGCTCACGGAAAAATTCCATCTGCCGTATGGTGCTGCCATCTCCGGGACGTATTGACAATGAACGCGGCCTCACTTTAAAACAACGCGCATGTTTCTATCTCTTTCCAGTCCGGAGAAGAAAAATCGGAGGCCTTAGAACTTGAATGCACTTCGTATTAAGTGCTCCAGTCCGGAACCGCGCTGCTGTTACGGTCGCAGGTTCGAATCCTCCCTCGGGCATGAACGTGTATGATATCCTTAGGGTAGTTAGGTTCAAGTAGTTCTATGTCTAGGGGACTGATGACCTCAGATGTTAAGTCCCATAGTGCTTAGAGCCATTTCAACCACGCGAACGCTCGAGTTTTACGCGGTACCCACTAGGTAGCAGCAGTGTGCACCCACGTCAGTTCTAGTAAAAATGGTGTCGGGACCACAGAAGGTGTCTAGTGTTCTACGTTTTGCACAGTGCGGGTCAATAATAATTGTTGAGCGTGACTTTCGTACTGTGTGGAGCCTCCTGTAGCACAGAGTATTAGACGATTGCATGAAGAATTCCGAGAAACCTGTTGTCTTTGTAAAGGCAAATCCCTGAGCCGTCCGCGAGTGTCTGACGCAGACGTCGAAAGCATCCGCCACAGTTTCTCAAGGAGACCGCAGAAATCGGTTCGCCGTGCAGCTCGACAGCTCAACTTGCTCCCAGTGCCCGTCTGGCGTGTGTTGCGTTGACGTTTACACATGAAACCATACCAAATTCAGCTACTGTAAGCTCTTCGTGAAGGTGAGAAACAACAACGTGTGGAGTTATGTAGTTTCGTTCTTGGCAAGATGGAGGATCACTGTTTTCTTCCACTCTTAGTGTTCAGTGACGAGGCACCATTCCACTTAAATGGAAAGGTGAACCGTCATAATGTGAGAATATGGGGTACGGAACAACCAAATGAAGTCGTACAAGATGAGAGGAACTCTTCAAAATTTAATGTGTTTTGCGCAGTTTCGGAAAAAGGTGTATGGTTCACCTTCTTTCCCGGGATCAATGTTACAGGAAGCACATATATCGATGTTCTTCAGAAGTTTCTTTTCCCGCAGTTGGAGACTGATTCGAACTACTTCATTTAGCTACAGGATGGGGCACCGCCTCACTGACATCCTGGAAGTGCGGGAGTTTTTAAATCAAATCTGGACCAACTGATTACGTTACTGGCCTCCAAGGTCACCGGACCTGACTATGTGATTATTTCATGTGGATGTTTGTAAAACACTCTTATTATGGGCCTCCGTTACCAACAATAATGAATGAACTGAGAAATCACATAACAGCACCTGTGCTCGCTGCAGTATGGGAACAATCTGAATGCCGCACTGACATACGCCGTGCATCTAAATGGGAGCTTATGAAACGGTATGAAAAATTTTTTTTTGAGTTTTACATTCACCGAAAAACAATAATCATTGCAAATGTATTAGTTTGAGAAATACAGACGTGCCAGATCGGATGATTCTTTTTGATTCGCCTGGTATTTTAACAGATGTCACAGCTTGGGAGAACGGTAATGGCGCAAATAAGTGTGTCTTCCATAACCTTCGACAAGAACGTTACAAACTTGCAGTATTGGGCTGTCTCAACATTTAAAAGCCATGAAAATAAGGCGCAACGGCCTGAAATTTAGAATTAAAAGAAAAATAACAAATACGAAATGTCAGGACTAGTCTCTGCCTCTATATATGCAGCGACAAACAAATTCCGGTGCCGTAGCTAACTTTACAATTCAATGAGTGGAAAAACAAATTTAATATTTGCAGGTGCGGCCTTTCCTCCCCCCTCCCCTTTAATATGTTCAGTATCAAGGAACTCTACCCCGACCGGTCACAGTTAAAAACGCGCGGCCAGAATATTCGGCAGAGACAAATCCCTTAAGCACTAGGCTGAACCCACACAATGCAGATTAAATGCTTATTCTATTACAGAATGTGACTGGTAACACCAACACACAATAAACAGAACCCATCAGGACGACGACTTAACAAGATAAGGAAGAACTAAAAACAATCTGTCTGCATCTAGGCACCGTGTCTTCGAAATAATACTGTCAACTTTGACTAAACCAAGTGGAAATGCCCAAAGTGAGTGCCGTTACAGCACCTGACATTAAAAGAAAAGGGATGAGGGATTTCTCCATTAAATAAACTGCTAAACGAAAAGAAAAAAAAAGAACATGTGTGTGAAATCTTGTGGGACGTAACTGCTAAGATCATCAGTCCCTAAGCTTACACACTACTTAACCTAAATTATCCTAAGGACAAACACACACACCCATGCACGAGGGAGGACGCGAACCTCCAGCGGGACCAGCCGCACAGTCCATGACTGCAGCGCCTGAGACCGCTCGGCTAATCCCGCGCGGCAAATCAAAAGAATGAGCACTTTCTAACAGGAGTAACTTCCCATACAAATTTAAAAAGAACTTGGCCAAGTTTAAAGAGATATTACATTGTTAAAACGAAAAGTTCAAAAAAATGTTCAAATGTGTGTGAAACCTTATGGGACCTAACTGCTAAGGTCATCAGTCCCTAAGCTTACACACTACTTAACCTAAATTGTGCTAAGGTCAAACACACACACCCATGCGCAAAGGAGGATTCGAACCTCCGTCGGGACCAGCCGCACAGTCCATGACTGCAGCGCCTAAGACCGCTCGGCTGATCCCGCGCGGCAAAACGAGAAGTACCAAACTGGCATTGTATAACTGGCAGCCCAGGCCCTTACAGTGAGAAGAATGGGAGTTTCATGAAAGACATACCAGATTAAGGAACTTAGCGAGCGGTGACCTTCACTGACCTCTTAAGCCTTTACAATGAGGAAAATAGCAGTTACATGAAAACGTTAGGAAATTGCAATAACGTAGCTAATCGCGACGTCCTCTGAGGAGACGGTGCAGTCCGGCGTGGCGTGTAGAAGCACAGCTGCAAAGACACTTCGGTCCAAGAGTTCTATCCGCGTCTCCAAGTCTGGGCCACCATTGCACGCTCAATGCTGCCGCAGTTACACCGCTCAGCGTGGTGGCGAAAGCTGAGTAAAGGTGGTACAGTACACACGCACTGTGGGTGTCACAAAATAGAATGCTACAAGAGAAAAATAATTCCCGAAGTACTGTCGAGCATGGACGAAGAAACCTAAAGAGCCAGAAATTTACAACTCGGCTCATCTCCAGCTTGCGAATGTACCGGGAACGAGACAAGCGAGGCAGTGGGGCAGTGAGACTCTTACACTGCCGGAACAATATCTACATCTACATCTACATCCATACTCCGCAAGCCACCTGACGGTGTGTGGCGCAGGGTACCTTGAGTACCTCTATCGGTTCTCCCTTCTATTCCAGTCTCGTATTGTTCGTGGAAAGAAGGATTGTCGGTATGCCTATGTATGGGCTCTAATCTCTCTGATTTTATCCTCATGGTCTCTTCGCGAGATATACGTAGGAGAGAGCAATATACTGCTTGACTCTTCGGTGAAGGTATGTTCTCGAAACTTTGACAAAAGCCCGTACCGAGCTACTGAGCGTCTCTCCTGCAGAGTCTTCCACTGGAGTTTATCTATCATCTCCGTAACGCTTTCGCGATTACTAAATGATCCTGTAACGAAGCGCGCTGCTCTCCGTTGGATCTTCTCTATATCTTCTATCAACCCTATCTGGTACGGATCCCACACTGCTGAGCAGTATTCAAGCAGTGGGCGAACAAGCGTACTGTAACCTACTTCCTTTGTTTTCGGATTGCATTTCCTTAGGATTCTTCCAATGAATTTCAGTCTGGCATCTGCTTTACCGACGATCAACATTATATGATCATTCCATTTTAAATCACTCCTAATGCGTACTCCCAGATAATTTATGGTATTAACTGCTTCCAGTTGCTGACCTGCTATTTTGTAGCTAAATGATAAAGGATCTATCTTTCTGTGTATTCGCAGCACATTACACTTGTCTACATTGAGATTCAATTGCCATTCCCTGCACCATGCGTCAATTCGCTGCAGATCCTCCTGCATTTCAGTACAATTTTCCATTGTTACAACCTCTCGATACACCACAGCATCATCCTGCAAAAAGCCTCAGTAAACTTCCGATGTCATCCACCAGGTCATTTATGTATATTGTGAATAGCAACGGTCCTATGACACTCCCCTGCGGCACACCCGAAATCACTCTTACTTCGGAAGACTTCTCTCCATTGAGAATGACATGCTGCGCCCTGTTATCTAGGAACTCCTCAATCCAATCACACAATTGGTCTGATAGTCCATATGCTCTTACTTTGTTCATTAAACGCTCGCTTGCAATAGTTCCTCCACGCCGTCAGACAAGAAGTGTATTTCTCGGCGCCAAAATTCACAGTATGGGTACAAACAACAAGGAGGCTTAATTCCTTGGTCCGGAGTCAGCTACCATGCGCAACTAAATTACCACAGGGCGAATTAATCAACTGAGGAAGATTTTAGTGAGCTCTACACTAAGAAAGGGCCTGACCCCAGGAAGCCGTTGTGTACACAGGAATTTCCGAATGCCCAAAGTCAGCGTGCCTCGCCACAGATACGAGCCACGTTGCCTGCCCTAAGATCGAGAGAGGAAGATGTCGCCGTCCAAGCGCCAGAGGTGTTAGCCCTCTGCTCCCCGCGGTAATGCCTCGCTTCCCCCATCCCGACAGCACCGCTACCACGCCCACCCTCTATACACCGCTGCCGCGAACTCATGCAGACGAGGCGGGCATTTGTGAATGGAAAGGGAGCCGACAACGCTTAGATTCCTACTTGAAAACCGATCAGCATGAAGAGCCAAAGAAACTGGTACACGCGCCTAATAGCGGGTAGGCGCCCAGCGAGCCCTCAAAAGTGCCGCAACACGACGTGGAATGGACTCGACTAATATCGGAATTAGTGCTGGAGACAACTGACACCATGAATCCTACAGGGCTGTCCATGAATATGGGGTTAGAGATCTCTTCTGTGCAGCACGTAGCATGACATCTCACATATGCTCAATAATGTTCATGTCTGGGGAGTTTGGTGTCCAGCGGAAGTCTTTAACTCGGAATAGTGTTCCTGGAGGCACTCTGTAGCAATTCTACGCGTGTGGGGTGTCGCATTGTCCAGCTGGAGTTTCCCAAGTAGGTCGGAATGTACAGCGAACATGGATGCAGGTGATCAGACAGGATGCTGACGTACGTGTCACTTGTCACAGCTGTACCTAGACGTATCAGGAGTCCCATATCACTCCAACTGCACACATCCCACGCCATTAAAGAGCCTCCACCAAATTCAGTAGTCCCCTATTGACATGCAGGTTCCATGGATTCGTGAGGTTGTCTCCATACCCGTACACATCCATCCGCACGGTACAATTTGAAACGAGACTCGTTCTACCAGGCAACGTGTTTCCAGTCATCAACAGTCCAATGTCGGTGTTATCGGACCCAGGTTAGGCGTAAAGCTTTGTGTCGTGCAGTAATCAAGTTTACACGAGTGGACATTCGACTCTGAAAGCCCATATCGATGATGTTTCGTTGAATGGTTCGCGCGCTGACACTTGTTGATAGAAAAAAGGGAATTTTATCTATGGATTGCGTGACTGATTATTTTGCAAAATTTTTTTTGTTTATTTATAGACGCAATCACATGTTTATGACACAGTCATAACCAGTTTCGGCCATACAATGACCATATTCAGATTCTAAAGGCGACATACACCGAACACATGTTCATGCGTTGTCAAACTTGTTGATGGCCCATCATTGAAATCTGCAGCGATCTGAAGAAGGGTTGTACTTCTGTCTCGTTGTAAGATTCTCTTCAATCGTCGTTGCTACCGTTCTTGCACGTCGCAGCGATCTCGGAGATTTGATGTTTTACCGGATTCCTGATATTCATGGTACACTCTGAAATGGGCGTATGGGAAAATCCCCACATTATCGCTACTTCGGAAACACCGTGTCCCATGGCTCGTGCACCGACTACAACACCACGTTCAAACTCACTTAAATCTTGATAACCTGCCATTGTAGCAGCAGTAACGTATCCAACAACTGGTTTAGACACTTGCTGTCTTTCATAAGCAAAAAATGGCTCTGAGCACTATGGGACTCAACTGCTGTGGTCATAAGTCCCCTAGAACTTAGAACTACTTAAACGTAACCAACCTAAGGACATCACACACATCCATGCCCGAGGCAGGATTCGAACCTGCGACCGTAGCGGTCGTGCGGTTCCAGACTGTAGCGCTCTTGTATAAGCGTTGCCTCCTGCCTGTTAACATATCTGTATTTGAATACGCATACCTATGCCAATATGTATATATATTGGGACACCCTATATATCATGACCGAAGCGAGGAATGATTACTACACGAACTACCCTAGCACGACTCCCTACTCAATACAGACTATTCTGTCTCAGACTACATGTTATTCCTTCCAAACTCGGACAGTATTGCAATGGCTCTCCTACTGTCTTGGAGTAGCACGACGACATCGAACGAAGTGGGAAAACCTGACTGAAAATCAGGGATATGTGCTATAATCAAATGAAACTAAGTAGTTACAGAGTCTTTATGTCTCAAACATGGAAAATTTGGACTTATAGAGAATGCTTACTAGGATTGTCCCTGCCGTTCTACAAAGCTACTGCACAAGAGTGGCGTAGCGGTTAGTGCATCAGTCTAGTGAGCAGGAAATACGGGTTCGAATTCCGGCCTTTGCAGAAATTTCCACTTGCAACTTCAGTCAGCATATACGATAACTGGAGATTAATGACAACTGGAGAATAATCATAGATCTCATTACATACATTTTAGTAGCAGTATCAGTTCCAACTTTTGCAACGTTTTCTCACACATTGCCTTTGCAATACCTGTCTATGCTGTCTACGCCCATCTGCATTACAAATAGAAGCAACATGTTTTGAAGAATTTTGTCTCTAGCTATTTGATACTGCTCGTGATCTGATGCAGCATTTCTGAACACAGGGAAAGTTACAATTTTCTTCATAAAATTCGGCATTATATCTGCTTTCGTCATCCTTAACACAGGACCAGCAAATAGGAGATGATTAACACTGGAAATGGTTTAATGTCCACACTCAAAATAGGGGGCCCATAATGTCTAAGGTTACATGCGTGACCTGGTAAATTGCCATCGTTCAGCCTTATTCTTAATATGCCTACAATTCTCCTCCTTCCACAGTTTTGCGAACTTAGGTTTCTGTGGGGTAACGTCTTGTCTTCCTACATAGTGACTGCCATTTACTTGCTTTTGTAATTTCCAGTCTTCTTGCCGCAGAAATTTAATAACGTAATGTAGGGCTCAGTGATGTTATGTAATTATGTGTGGGATAAGTTACTCTTAGTAACTGACTCCACGGTTCACTTTATCTCAGGTCATGTGCCTGAGTTTTGTTTTCCCATTACTCTAAGTGCAGTTCCCTACAAGTATGAGCAACAGTACGAATTGTTAGTGAGCTACGTTGCATACATAATCAGTGTTCTCACTGTTTTGTGTGATTGGTAACTAAAGTCTTGTCACTATTATGAGTGTGAAGTGGTTAACAGGTAGAATATTATACACTCCTGGAAATTGAAATAAGAACACCGTGAATTCATTGTCCCAGGAAGGGGAAACTTTATTGACACATTCCTGGGGTCGGATACATCACATGATCACACTGACAGAACCACAGGCACATAGACACAGGCAACAGAGCATGCACAATGTCGGCACTAGTACAGTGTATATCCACCTTTCGCAGCAATGCAGGCTGCTATTCTCCCATGGAGACGATCGTAGAGATGCTGGATGTAGTCCTGTGGAACGGCTTGCCATGCCATTTCCACCTGGCGCCTCAGTTGGACCAGCGTTCGTGCTGGACGTGCAGACCGCGTGAGACGACGCTTCATCCAGTCCCAAACATGCTCAATGGGGGACAGATCCGGAGATCTTGCTGGCCAGGGTAGTTGACTTACACCTTCTAGAGCACGTTGGGTGGCACGGGATACATGCGGACGTGCATTGTCCTGTTGGGACAGCAAGTTCCCTTGCCGGTCTAGGAATGGTAGAACGATGGGTTCGATGACGGTTTGGATGTACCGTGCACTATTCAGTGTCCCCTCGACGATCACCAGTGGTGTACGGCCAGTGTAGGAGATCGCTCCCCACACCATGATGCCGGGTGTTGGCCCTGTGTGCCTCGGTCGTATGCAGTCCTGATTGTGGCGCTCACCTGCACGGCGCCAAACACGCATACGACCATCATTGGCACCAAGGCAGAAGTGACTCTCATCGCTGAAGACGACACGTCTCCATTCGTCCCTCCATTCACGCCTGTCGCGACACCACTGGAGGCGGGCTGCACGATGTTGGGGCGTGAGCGGAAGACGGCCTAACGGTGTGCGGGACCGTAGCCCAGCTTCATGGAGACGGTTGCGAATGGTCCTCGCCGATACCCCAGGAGCAACAGTGTCCCTAATTTGCTGGGAAGTGGCGGTGCGGTCCCCTACGGCACTGCGTAGGATCCTACGGTCTTGGCGTGCATCCGTGCCTCGCTGCGGTCCGGTCCCAGGTCGACGGGCACGTGCACCTTCCGCCGACCACTGGCGACAACATCGATGTACTGCGGAGACCTCACGCCCCACGTGTTGAGCAATTCGGCGGTACGTCCACCCGGCCTCCCGCATGCCCACTATACGCCCTCGCTCAAAGTCCGTCAACTGCACATACGGTTCACGTCCACGCTGTCGCGGCATGCTACCAGTGTTAAAGACTTTCGATGGAGCTCCGTATGCCACGGCAAACTGGCTGACACTGACGGCGGCGGTGCACAAATGCTGCGCAGCTAGCGCCATTCGACGGCCAACACCGCGGTTCCTGGTGTGTCCGCTGTGCCGTGCGTGTGATCATTGCTTGTACAGCCCTCTCGCAGTGTCCGGAGCAAGTATGGTGGGTCTGACACACCGGTGTCAATGTGTTCTTTTTTCAATTTCCAGGAGTGTATAATGTTTTGTGTGTCTGAAACACAGTTGTTTGTAGAACACTGGGGCCCTTAGTAGTAACTCAGAACTCGATAGTAGCTGCACAAAAGATTATTTATTCATGAACAGGCCAGAGCACTTTTGGGTCAGTTGCTATTCTCCAGGCAAGAAAGCAAAATCTGGAAAATTTAGTGGTATATTAAGACTGAGTGCAGAGCGACACCCTGACTCAGCACCTCTGCCTTCCTCTGGCCAGTGCTCTACTGGCTCTTAATACAGGGCTATTACAAATGATTGAAGCGATTTCATAAATTCACTGTAGCTCCATTCATTGACATATGGTCACGACACACTACAGATACGTAGAAAAACTCATAAAGTTTGGTTCGGCTGAAGCCGCACTTCAGGTTTCTGCTGTCAGAGCGCTCGAGAGCGCAGTGAGACAAAATGGCGACAGGAGCCGAGAAAGCGTAAGTCGTGCTTTGAAATGCACTCACATCAGTCAGTCATAACAGTGCAACGACACTTCAGGAAGAAGTTCAACAAATATCCACCAACTGCTAACTGCATTCGGCGATGGTATGCGCAGTTTAAAGCTTCTGGATGCCTCTGTAAGGGGAAATCAACGGGTCGGCCTGCAGTGAGCGAAGAAACGGTTGAACGCGTGCGGGCAAGTTTCACGCGTAGCCCGTGGAAAATTGGCTCATGCCAGAACTGGAGACCGACAGCGCCGACTTCATCTTTCAACAGGATGGTGCTCCACCGCACTTCCATCATGATGTTCGGCATTTCTTAAACAGGAGATTGGAAAACCGATGGATCGGTCGTGGTGGAGATCATGATCAGCAATTCATGTCATGGCCTCCACGCTCTCCCGACTTAACCCCATGCGATTTCTTTCTGTGGGGTTGTGTGAAAGATTCAGTGTTTAAACCTCCTCTACCAAGAAACGTGCCAGAACTGCGAGCTCGCATCAACGATGCTTTCGAACTCATTGATGGGCACATGCTGCGTCGTGTGTGGGAGGAACTTGATTATCGGCTTGATGTCTCCCGAATCACTAAAGGGGCACATATCGAACATTTGTGAATGCCTAAAAAAGTTTTTGAGTTTTTGTATGTGTGTGCAAAGCATTGTGAAAATATCTCAAATAGTTAAGTTATTGTAGAGCTATGAAATCGCTTCAATCATTTGTAATAACCCTGTATTGTTTTTTCTTTTTTTTTAAATTTTTATCTATGAGCATAGGAGATGTCTCAAGTGTCTACGAAAACGAGTTCGAGAATAAAGCACTGAGTGCTGGGCTTGGTGAATGGTGAGGAATTTGGTCCTTGGGGAGATTCTATTCAATTAAAATCGCCCCCGATCACCTTGCCATCTATCGGGCCATGGTAAACGTTCACGCCTCTTGCTGGCATCCCGTGGTGCGTAAACACTGACGAACAGTATCCCTTGGACTCCAGGCGTACTGCCCCTGGCATTCGGTAGGCAACGTACAACGGTGGCTATAAACCTTCTTTGAGAAGAGCAGCGACACCATTGCCTACTCGAGACACGAGATACGCATGTCGTGTAGCCAGAGATGTCCAGGAACAAAGAATGTATGCCTACTACAGAAGGACGACATCAATATCGGGTGCATCATGAGTGCCGCTTAGCAATTACAACATCGAACGAGACCGGGTGTGAGGTAACAGGCAAGTTGTGGCACCCTGGAAATATTTTAAGTTCAGAGTTGGCGGCCACTGCTCGAGCCGTTCGGCAAGCCACGGCTCCTTAGCAACCACGTGATGCCGCACGTGTGGTCCAGCCGACCGCATGGCTGGGAATTCCGTGGTGACGCTGTGTTGATGAAAGAGACCTGCTGGGAGCGCCAAAGATAGCGGACTGTGTGAAACCTTAATGGCAAACATTTCACATTTCGTATGGAAATTAATAGTAGCCAGATGAATCATGATACCTCCAAAAAGGAACATGTTCATTACTATTATTTGTGTGTCGATTCTGATGGTGTAATTACATTTTCAATATCTTTATTAGTTTAAAGTTTAGTATCTGATGATAAATTATACAAGTAACACCCAGCAACGAATTTCCAAAATCTAAACGGTTCATCCAGTTTTGTTGATCGACGTGTCTTTAGAAAGCTGTTAGTGTAAATCTAAATTGGTATAAATTACAGACATGTAACTTGAATATTACATGAGTTATTGGAGGTCAAAGTGGCTGATTACTATTGATCATGTCAGGCCATAAGTACTCCACAGTTACAGGGAAAAAACAAAAACGGTAGCAGCATGCTTATAAATATATTTATTCATCTATGTCTTTTTTATATGTGACATATATTATTCATGAAGAAATTCGTCAATTATTTACTGTACAGGGTGATTCAAAAAGAATACCACAACTTTAAAAATGTGTATTTAATGAAAGAAACATAATACAACCTTCTGTTATACATCATTACAAAGAGTATTTAAAAAGGTTTTTTTTCACTCAAAAACAAGTTCAGAGATGTTCAATATGGCCCCCTCCAGACACTCGAGCAATATCAACCCGATACTCCAACTCGTTCCACACTCTCTGTAGCATATCAGGCGTAACAGTTTGGATTGCTGCTGTTATTTCTCGTTTCAAATCATCAATGGTGGCTGGGAGAGGTGGCCGAAACACCATATCCTTAACATACCCCCATAAGAAAAAATCGCAGGGCGTAAATCACAGAAATCGATTCTTTTAATCTTATCAGCTGCAGACAGTGCTTGAACCAATTTCAGACTATAAGGTTTCATAACTAACCTTTTTCGTAGGACTCTCCATACTGTTGATTGTGGAATTTGCAGCTCTCTGCTAGCTCTGCGAGTTGATTTTCCTGGGCTGCGAACAAATGCTTGCTGGATGCGTGCTACATTTTCATCACTCGTTCTCGGCCGTCCAGAACTTTTCCCTTTGCACAAACACCCATTCTCTGTAAACTGTTTATACCAACGTTTAATACACCACCTATCAGGAGGTTTAACACTATACTTCGTTCGAAATGCACGCTTAACAACTGTCGTCGATTCACTTCTGCCGTACTCAATAACACAAAAAGCTTTCTGTTGAGCGGTCGCCATCTTAGCATCAACTGACGCTGACGCCTAGTCAACAGCGCCTCAAGCGAACAAATGTACAACTAAATGAAACTTTATAGCTCCCTTAGTTCGCCGACAGATAGTGCTTAGCTCTGCCTTTTGTCGTTGCAGAGTTTTAAATTCCTAAAGTTGTGGTATTCTTTTTGAATCACCCTGCATTTTACAAAAGACAGAGACATCAGGCTACCATCTTACTTCTGTTCTATTCCAGTGATATATGTTTATTTAATTTGCTTATGTATTTAACAACGTGTGTTAGAGAATGTTTATGGTCCAGCCATAGAAATATTTATTTAATTTGAAGTTATTTAAATGTAAATAAGGTATTTTGAAACTGTTTCATTATGTTTCTGAGTGTGCGTTGGCTTGGAGACAGGGCGGAAGCGCTCTAGCCAATCACAGGGATCGTTCCAAAAAGGAGACGTTGAGAGATAGTATGGGGGTGGGGGAGGAGCATCGTTTGGAGAGAGGACAGCGGAGTTCTGGACAGTATGGGAGAGGACACGTGAAAGTCCTGGACAGTATGGCGCGACGGACGCACGGTCGCAGGAAAGGCTGGACTTGGACCTACGACGTACTGTCGCGGGAAAGACTTGGAGAGTGGAGCAGTTTGCACGTGGTCACGGGAGAAAGAAATATTTCATGGTGCCGACTTGTGCACTTGTGAGATCTCCGTGGCTTATGCAGTGAAGACGTAGTATGCGTTTAGAAGTGAATATCTCGCGAGCTACGTTGTTTTCCGTAACTCATTACGTGAAGTAAGAATCCATTTCCCTGAATGAGTTTTTCACTCTGCAGCGGAGTGTGCGCTGATATGAATCTTCCTGGCAGATTAAAACTGTGTGCCCGACCGAGACTCCAACTCGGGACCTTTTCCTTTCGCGGGGAAGTGCTCTACCATCTGAGCTACCGAAGCACGACTCACGCCCGGTACTCACAGCTTTACTTCTGCCAGTACCTCGTCTCCTACCTTCCAAACTTTACAGAAGCTCTCCTGCGAACCTAGCAGAACTAGCACTCCTGAAAGAAAGGATATTGCGGAGACATGGCTTAGCCACAGCCTGGGGGATGTTTCCAGAATGAGATTTTCACTCTGCAGCTGATATGAAACTTACTGGCAGATTAAAACCGTGTGCCCGACCGAGACTCGAACTCGGGACCTTTGCCTTTCGCGAGCAAGTGCTCTGCCATCTGAGCTACCGAAGCACGACTCACGCCCCGTACTCACAGCTGACAGCACAGGTTCGCAGGAGAGCTTCTGTAAAGTTTGGAAGGTAGGAGACGAGGTACTGGCAGAAGTAAAGCTGTGAGTAGCGGGCGTGAGTCGTTCTTGGGTAGCGCAGATGGTAGAGCACTTGCCCGCGAAAGGCGAATGTCGCGAGTTCGAGTCTCGGTCGGGCACACAGTTTTAATCTGCCAGGAAGTTTCAATCCATTTCCCTGTTATTCAACTTATATTTTATTTTATTGCTGGAGCATCGACACCAACGAGTGCTTTACAGTAACAAAGGGCATTCTTAAAGATACTACTGCTATCGTACTCATAATTTAAGGTCGTTAAAATAGTACGTGCAGAATGTATTTAAATGCAATCTTTCATGTATAAATGTCTATGTTTCGTTCAAAATTCGCAATTGCTGAGTGATTGTATATTGTATACTGTAGACTCAGCAGTATTTGGCTTGTAATGCTGCAACTACGTATCCCAGTCCCTAGACAACGTAACCAGCCAAAAACCTTTTAATATTTCAAATCTGAGTCGGAGGGTACGTAGTGGAGGACCACTCACCAGCCATTTTGCTTTTTGAAAGCCTGCACGGATGATGTTGATGTCGATAGTCGCGAATGGATACGACTGTCGTTTGCCTTCTAAGGCAATGATAGTCGTCAGTGTAAGCAGTGCCGATGTGTTTGGTCACCCAGGTGCAACCCTGACGTCTCAGGAAAATGCACCCGTCAAAGAGTCGTCTTGCACGTCGTCAACCCACGAGTCCCTGGAGAGAGGGTTCCATCTCCAAAAGGATGACGACGAGACGAAGAATCCTTTTTCTCATTTTCGAAAGTGAAAGCAGTGTGGGTTGACGCCTCCACAGCACTTTTGTCCACGACACGACACGATCGTATGTATGTACCTGTCCGCAATAGACAGTCGTCAGGCGCTTCTTGTGCTTGCGAAGCGAACGCAGCCTGTGGCCGTGAGTCTCAATATCAGAATGTGTGTGTAGATCCGACTCCTCTGCGCCGTCCGGGCGGAAAGCTTGGATTGGCACGACTCGCAGTCAACATCCATTCGCTCGTTGTGTTCACAGCCGTCTCCCTGCAGTGTCAGTTGCTGTTGGGGCGGAACTGTCGACTCCCCCTGCGGTTGCAACCATCCCGATCCCAAACCCAGCCGTCGTACGCGTCATGACTTGCACGTAAGTGATTGCCAAAGAAGGACCAACATATTGTACCGCTTCGTCCGCTGCTCCAAACAATCAGGGTGGACGTGACCCTCATGTCCACATCCTACGCAAGTGTGCGGTTGTCCATCGTACATGATAATTGCAGGAAGACTGCCGGTGATTAAGTATGAAGGAATTTATTTTGTGAGTTCGAGTTTGACCTGTCCTATTCCGCTGAGTGGAGGATACATTGTTAACGTCTGCCACTTCTCAGCCACATGGCTAATAATAGTGCCATACAGCTTAAGAGTATGAAACGTCCCCTTAGAATAATTTCTAAATTACTGTGCTGATAAACCTCTTACATTATTTGCTTTTCAAACAGCTGAGCAAAACTGAACGTACACAAACATTCACTAATGTGACACACAATATTTTTAGTGCAACGCAATCTGACTTTCAAAAATCCCTACAAAAGAATCGCCCTGACTAACATTAACCTACACCTTTCACAAATCACTTACCTCACCAAAAATCTTCGTTACTCGCACTACTGCAATACAGCGACTGCCACTACTGCCAGATAAATAAAAGATTCAAACTACTGAAGGCACTAACTACCAATAGGCATAGTTAGCAAGTGAAAAATTTTGACAGAGAACAAACAATGTATTTACCTTAATAGTGTTCAAAAGTCATAATGTATATAGCAGTTCATGACATCCAGTCTTACAAATTTCAAAACTCCGCCATCTCTCTCCTCACATCCACCACTGCTGGCGGCGCAACGCTACGCGCTGTTAACATCCAGCTGCCCCTCTACAATGGCAGACAACAATGCAAACTAGCCACAGACTGCACACAGCACAGCCAGTCATTTTCATACAGAGCGATACGTGGCGTTACCAATAAGAAAACCTAAACAGCCTACTTACATAGCCCCCATGCTCCCCACAAAAAATTTGACAAATTGTTTTGGGCAGTGGCCAATAATGATTTGATAAAATTTTTCATAATTACAATAACAAAGATATCAAATGCACACACTTATTGATACAATGTTGGTCAAAAGCTAAAATTTTCTCACAGTCCATAAAGAAAGTCCTGATCATTCATCACAGTAAAATTGCAGTGTTTTTCTGAAAGTCTGAGCAGTAAAAGAAAATGCACACGGAAGTAGTGGATTTCCATGCAGTCTTGAAGAAGTAGTGTTGTCCTTCCAACGGAAAGACAGTGCTGACTCTCGACATGCAGACAGGTAATGGGCCACAACAGAGCAAACCCACAGCAGAGTCATTCAAAGTTTTGAAGAATATTGGTAGTTAGGTCATCACAGAGTAGACCCACTGTAGTCCTGGTAGAGATTACGGTATTGGTGGGCCACCAGAGGTGCAAACCCACTGCACTCCTTGTAGAAATAATGGTATTGGTGGGCCATCAAAGATGCAGATCCATGTAGTCCTTGTAGAAATAATGGTACTGGTGAGTCAGCAAAGGTGTAGACCCACTGTAGTCCTTGTAGAGATGGCCAGCAGCCATCTGTTGTGACTGTGCAGGTGCACAATCTCCATTGAAGAGTCTTGTGGATAATATAGCAAGTCCATAACCACCACATGTGCACTCACGAAGTTTTTGGAATTGTCCTTAGAACCAGCAATGCTGTTATCCAGTCCCTTGCTGAATTATTAACGCACGTGCAAACACTAACAGTCCCTACTTCTCACATATTGTCCATATACTATGACCAACAGAAACGTGTGCAGTGAAATGGAAATTACAAGTTAATAATATGATGAACTGGTGTCAATTACAATTTTATAACATAAGAATACAATTACAAAGGTACAAAATACGTCATTAAAGAACATAACAATACAGATAACATTTGTAGTACAGGCTTACAAAAGAATCGAAATAACATATACATCAGTGTTACACGAATTATGATATGAGTACATACATAAAAGGTCAGAATAACTTTTGAATCATCAACTTCACACATGAGCATTAACACAGAACAGAATTAATAATGACAAACTGCCTATTGGCTTCTGTCTCGGGTTCTTCGGCCGACGTTCACCCAGAGAAAAATCATTAGATGAACGTCGGCCGAAGAACCCGAGACAGAAGCCAATAGGCAGTTTGTCAACAAGTGCCCACGAAAGCCTCAACAATTTTGTAGAATTAATAATGTCTAAACATCTTTACAAAGAAAATAACATATTATCAGAAAAATCCTACAACATAACTCTTGTTAGCTATACACATTAAGACAGTAAAAACACAAATTCACATTGTGTAATAACACAAAAATACAGGACAGGGTTTGTTTTCAGTGTGACATTTGGTACTGCAGTCCAACCCAAAACTTCATTCCATAGATCTTTTGTCTTATTTCAACATTTGTTTCCACCAAAAAAATCCTATCTAAGTATGCTTTCTGTATTTATATGTTCACATATTTCTTACCTCATTATTTATTTCCCATTATCTCACCTCATCATTTATTTTCAAGAAAATCCTACCTATACCTGATTTCTGTACTTTTTTCGTATAACTTCTCAATGCATTTCTTCCAATTCATGGCAACTCATTCTCTTATATAGTCTACCCCCTCTTAAGCTAACTTAAATCTACTGAGCTCAGATGCTAAACTAAGGGACGAGGCGATGCAGCAGCACAAAACAATTAACACATACAGCAATGACAAAAAAATGCAAATTGTCAAAGCAAGCTGCAGTAAATCTAAATTACCAAGCAATGCAACATTACAACTAATATGAGCCAACGTGCAGCAACAAGAAAAATAAATCAGTAGTAAAACTAGCTTAACAGAGTAATACAAAGTGAAATATAGTAGCACTATGCCTGGCAAACAGTAGCAGCAAATATAATAACTTATATCTAAACATGACAAAGCTCAAGAAAATAAAATATTACAGTAAAAATGGCCATGTTTAATACCTATGTCACATCTTAACACTAGGGTGATGCATCACCTTAACTTACACTACTAAATAAGTTACCCAGTCATTGACAAAAATTATGTATGCAATTCCTGTGAAGGGAAATGTCTTTTTGTGCTCCCTCGTTTTCTTGAAGTAGACTATAAAATGGTTATTTACTCGATCTGTAGGCATAAAATATCTATATTAGTACATCTATTAAATTTTATTTTAACCAATGCTGCAGTGCAGCTAGGAACTAGATATCAAACAAAATGAGCAATCTCTCAACTAGAAAGACAATAGATGTAAAATGTTTCTCATCATTTCATCAGGCATTTTAGTAAATATCACAAATTAAGAGCTCCACAGTGTAATCATATATTTTCAAGTTTGAGCGTGTCGTATTTGTGATGCTTTCTACAAAGAAATGTCAATAGCGAGGATAATGCCTGTGCCTCTGAAAGGCACACACTAATGGCTTTTTTCCAGGTGACTGTCACACAGCTGCCCACATAATGCGTCATGCCCACGCCGCATTACATGAAGGTCACTTAACTTCCTTACCAAAATATTTACAACACCAGTTTGCACTACAGTGGCAGTCTCATATACAAAATTTCACGGGTCAAGAATTTGCGTTGCAAATGTGTAGAAACAAAATCTTATGAATATAACAGTGTCCAAAAATTTTCGCCAGGATTGTGATACATTCACGCATTTACACACATTTCATAACTCTTAAAGTACGATTCTTAGTTTCCAACATCCTTTTTCACAAATCAGCGTCCCTAACCACTACTCATAATTCCTTACCTTATTACACATATACATATTCGTTGACACTTCTTCAATATTTCATCTTAATAAATATGGAGGATAATCAAATTCCTCATATAACATCCGCTTATTGATCATAAACATACCTCAACAGCATAATACACATCGTCGTCATAAAAATAACATCATAACACCTCAGTCAAAACTCAAAAACGTTGTAGCTTTCTGAAGTAATGTCAAAATCTAAAAAAAATTCTCTGCTCATTTCAATAGTGTCATCTACCTCAAACGTACTTTAAAATCATGCTCCCTTACCAAATACATCATTCAAAGCTCTCATAGTATCACAATGGTTCTGTAAAGTGTGAAGGGTTCACACAGTACAGACAAAATACAATTTCATAAGTGTGAAGTTACCCAACTGTGTAATTATGTAAACATGTATCACTGATGCAGTAAAAAAATGTTTATCTCTCAGTTAAATGATCAGATAGCTGTGTAATTTGTGTGTTAGAGAAATATGGTACCGATGTGTATAGTTGTATAAGCAAATACCATATTAGCTAGGGCTTCTTGTGCTTGCCAAACACATGGTACACAAAGTAATCGTGTACCCCCCTGAAGATTAATGTAATTATACCCTCAGGTGTTACAGATTACAGCAATGGAATGAAATGTATCACAGAAAACCTTTGTATCATTGTACTTTAAAATTTCTTTAAAAATAAATGTTTTAAGTACAAAATTAATCACTCAAATACGTGTACTGTAGCGCTAAACTGTGCGTCTTGTTGTAAGATAATCTCTGTGGAAGTGTCGTAGTTATCGTCCTCCGAAAGCTAAGTTCTGCAGAAGTCAATGTACTTACCTCATGATACACAAAAGTGAAATACTTTGCGTATAGATATCTTAGTTATTACGCCTATTGCTGTGATGGAGAAAGTACTGTGCTGTAACGTATTGTTGTGCTACAGAAAAGGCTGTCTCCTTGTAGCTATACCACAAAAGTTACTACTAAAACATGTTTTACTTTACAGAAGAATTCGGAAAAACTGTGCAGATATAAAACAGATACACCGCAAAAGCAACATTGTAAATTGTCACTTATTAGTAGCGTCGTGATAAAATCGTGTAGCTGTCACATAAACTAACCACTGTGTCATCTGGGATCTCACAGAAAGTACTTTAAATCCAGAATGTATTTTCAAGTAAACCAAAATGTTGCATTAAAATCTCATTAGCAGTACTGGTAAATCTTCTAAGTATGTGAGCCTTATAGTTGTTACATAATCATGCAACTAGCAAGCAAGAATGTACACACACAATAAAACTGAGTCGTCTGTTCACAACAACAATGCATTCGTAATTTCTGTTTAAATAAGTTCTCTTGGTTCTTGACTGGATATATAACTTCAAACATTGTTGCATGTTAACAGATTCTAAGTCTGACAAAGCATACTAGCAATGTAAAGTGAAAAGTTATAGGGCAAAGACAAAGTTAAAAAGCAGGTTATCTCTCAATAAATGGTTTCACATGAGAAATGTGGTGTAACCCTTTGCTCTTCCTAGTACCCAGGGTTTCAACTTTAACGCAATTATCATGTGGTATACGTCAGTAAAGAATATTGGAATTTTTCTCAAGGTTAGTGTCTATGTTATTTTTCCCTGAGCCAGCGGGCGCACGTGGCTGCCTGCGGTGCGAGTCATTGTCTGTTTCTTTGTTGGCGCACATCGTTATTGGGATTAGGAGACCTAACTTCTACAAATTTGCCTTGCCGAGAAGGCCCTGCCCTGTTTGAAGCTCGCCAGTTCTGATGGTATTCAGTTCTGTCGTTTTGTCGGTAGTTCCTGTAGATTCTTTCTTGTCGGTTAAGTGGTGGAGAATTTCTCCCTGAATTATCACTGCAAGGTGGACCATTGCGTCTGAAGTTATTCTGTCTCCTGTGATAATAATAGTTCCGGTTGCCAAATTGTCTGTTTCTATGATTGTCTCTGTCATATCCATTACTACGGAAATGCGATCTTTCTCTGTAACTATTACTCTGCCAGTGGTTGTCATATGGGTGGTGTCTGTTTTGTTCACGATTTGCGTTGTAAGAATAGTCTTGTCGTGTCCAGTTATTTTTTCTTTCGTCGCGGAATTGTGACGGATGTTGAATTTACGTGTAGTAATGAACAGCTTATAGTCTAAATCATCGTGTCGGCGAGTCGCACATTGCTCATTGTTACTTCGTTTCGGCGGTTCCATCTCAAAATTCAATGCGCCTTGCCAATTTCTTTCATAATTTCCGAAGAGACCTGTGCTATTATTTTGTGGTTGTTCTGTATTTCTATGTCCCTCTTCCCATACTGGAGCACGAGTGTCCTCTTAAATATGTAATTCTTGTATTACTTGTGTCAACTGATCTTGTACTTCCCGGATTTCTCTTTTGCACTGTGTATTGATCTGATTTTGATTTTGTTTGAATTTTCTAATTTGTTCATATGCTTCAGTGTCCATGATGGCTTCAGGTCTTGTGTCATTCAGATCATCATCTACCTTTGTAGGTAAGTTAGTGAACTGATCTGAAAGTTCAGCTACTTTATCCGATAGTGAAATTATTTCCTCTGTGTGTTTTTCTGAACCAAGTTTCAGAGTGTCCATTTGTGTTGAAATCGTATCTACTGTGTCCTTTAAGTTTTCCTGAGTTTTTGCCAGTTGTGTAACCGAATCGGTAGATGCAACTGAGTCAATTTTAGCTTGCAAGGTGTCGTGATTTTCATGAACAATAGTTTGCAGTTTTTTTATGGCTGCTTCGTGATTCTGTAATACATTTTCATGACGCGAAAAAATAGGTTGGAAATGCTCACAAATTTGTGTTTTTACGTCATTACAGACTTTTTGACATTTCGATTCAATGTTATGTAACTCAGTAGTTAAATCTTCACGTGTTTGTTCAAGTGTGGTACCTAACTTCCGAAGATTTTGTTCCATTGTGTCTAACGTTTGAAGATTTTGTTCCATAGTGTCTAACTGTTGTTGTGTTTGTCTCTGGTGTAGTTACATTGTGTCTAACTTTTGAAGATTTTGTTTCATTCGTTTCTGATTTTGTTCAAGCGTTGTGTATAACTTTTGTAGCCTTTGTCCCATTTGTTGCATTAGCTGTAATAACAGTGCACTGGTGTCTGAAACATGTTCCCCAGTGCTGTTCGGCAATGCATTTGAACCGCCAATATTCGCATTTTGAAAAGCAGAAAATGAATCTACAGTATTTGCAAGATTGTGCCCTCTCATTTCGGAATCCTGAGGCGAGCTGTTGCCGTCCGATCGATCGATAATGCTTCCCTGTTCACTAATTGTTTCTCTGCCTACACCATTACTTGCAGCCTGCTCCATTTCCCTATGCACAATTACCAAATTACTACTTTGAACATTAGTTAATTCATTACATGGTGGCCCTGACACACTGCTTTCGTCTTCACTGTCATTTCTCATTTTACTTTGGAGCCTACTATTACGTTTTTCACACGCCATTATTGTCACAATATTTCACACGACAACACAGAAAAACACAATTTGAAGAGCAAAAATAAGAGAACACATTAACATAGCACTGAAAATAATATCTAGTTATTGGCAAGCGCAGCTGCCAAATACTTGGTGCAAATCTACATGCATGCCACAACTGTTTTACTGTACAACAATGAAAAACTACAACTACAAAGGAGATTCTCTATACAATTACACACTAGCAATAAACAAAATCTACACTAATTACACAAACTACAAGGAAAAATCGGAAGATTCCAGGTTCGAATCCTGTCAGGGTCGCCATATGAAATGTCCCCTTAGAAAAATTTCTAAATTTCTGTGCTGATAAACCTCTTACATTATTTGCTTTTCAAACAGCTGAGCAAAACTGAACGTACACAAACATTCACTAAAGTGACACACAATATTTTTAGCGCAACGCAATCTGACTTTCAAAAATCCCTACAAAAGAATGGCACTGACTAACGTTAACCTATACCTTTCACAAATCACTTACCTCATCAAAATCTTCGTTACTCGAACTACTGCAATACAGCGAGTGCCACTACTGCCAGATAAATAAAAGATTCAAACTACTGAAGGCATTAACCACCAATAGGCATAGTTAGCAAACGAAAGATTTTGATAGAGAACAAACAATGTATTTACCGTAATAGTGTTCAAAAGTCATAATGTATATAGCAGTTCATGACATCCAGCCTTACAAATTACAAAACTCCGCCATCTCTCTCCCCACATCCACCACTGCTGGCGGCGGAACGCTACGCGCTGTTAACATCCAGCTGCCCAACACTACAATGGCAGACAACAATACAAGCTAGCCACAGACTGCACACAGCACAGCCAGTCATTTTCATACAGAGCGCTACGTGGCGTTACCAATAAGAAAACCTAAACAGCCTACTTACAATAGAAGGGAGAATAGCGGATATAGCTCACATGGGATACGGTGGCCCATAAGCGGTGACCAGTTTTCGTCCAAAGCGCTGAGCGAGTTCATTTGTTTGTTCGGAATGGGAGGCCGATAAGTGTTTTCCACCTTTCAGCCGGTCAGCGATGATAGAATCGGCACGCGCACCGTGCAGTCATTCTCAAACGGTTTTACAGAAAATATTCAGTACAAAAAAAATCATTTTTGCTTTAATTACATCTTTGTATGTCAGTTTCATGATGATGTGTCCATCATTTCTTAGTTATTGTGATATTTATGTGAAAGTAAGACACTGTGTGACATTATGAAAAGTGTGCAATCGAAAATAGAGGTCGCTCCGATTTTGCGTTTGGTGCATATTACATAATATCCGTTGCGTATGAAATTTAGCTAACATACTGAATTCTTTTTTAAACTTGGGTAAGGGTATCTACCTGTCAGAAATGTCGAGAAAATTGATTTGATGTAGCACACTCATTTGTGATCGCACCGCGTCAGCGATAAAGCCAGAGTGAAATATCTGCATTCCCAATGTTTCATAAACGGTTTCAGATTTCGAAATGAGATTATGGTAAATGATAGCACCTAAAGAGGAGAGTATTTTACCATATCGTTATTATGTAAAACTTCATTATATACCGTATTATTCCAACAACTACAGACTTTTGCGGCGAAATAATGTGATTTTTAAGGGCCTTCGATATTTGATGAAACGGGAAATGCAATGTGTTTTGAAACAACATTGTGGAGACATCACACGTTTTTTTTAACGAGGATGTTGTTTTTCATAAGCTACTGACTTTACTTTTCCTCACTTCCTCACTTAATAAACTTAGTAAACCATTACTTCAGAATTATCTCGCAATCGTGCCTACACAACATGTTAGTGAGGTGAGACTGTGTAAACTCCGCTGTGTTTTGGAAAAAGAAGCAAATTTTGACATGACAGCCAGAGAAATGTGTAGGTTTTACTCAAAATTCGCAACTCATTACGCTTCTCTGAAAGTTATAAATCGTTAACAATCCAGGCGAAAATAAATCGCTGCATTTTCGACAGAATTCTTTTTAGGTACCAACGAAAACAGAGGTAACAATAGATCTTTTTGAATGGTCACCATGCAAATGTGGGAGCGAAGGAACCCCACTTAACACTTACAAAAAATGTGAGCGCAGGCCTCAGTTTAGAACGGCACTTCTCCTCCAGCGGTCGGCAGTGCTCTGAGCGTCCGCCCATCACTGCCGCTGTCCACACTCTCCTCCAGCCGACTGTACATTTAGCGGGCACGGAATTTTGCGCGCACACGGTCCTCGGGCCTAGGCCTGCACGTGTCCATCTGACTGCCTGAACTGGAGCTTGGCGGCAGCGCCGGTAACCACCTTCGTGGGAAGTAAACAAGTTCGCTCACGCCACTGGACCGGCGGGACGCTAAGCACACGTCCTTGCCATTCCGTCGACGACGGCCAACTGACTGACCTGCCCCAGCACGAACGACGACGCGTCCTTGCACTTTTTCTTCCTAATCTCCCACCCTCACCGAACCTTCAGTAGTAGCACCCTTGGAAGAAAGGATATTGCTGTGAGCTGTGAAGACAGGTACTCAGTTGGTACATCTACATCTACATCTACATCTACATCTACATCTACATTTATACTCCGCAAGCCACCCAACGGTGTGTGGCGGAGGGCACTTTACGTGCCACTGCCATTACCTCCCTTTTCTGTTCCAGTCGCGTACGGTTCGCGGGAAGAACGACTGTCTGAAAGCCTCCGTGCGCGCTCGAATCTCTCTAATTTTACACTCGTAATCTCCTTGGGAGGTATAAGTAGGGGGAAGCAACATATTCGATACCTCATCCAGAAACGCACCCTCTCGAAACCTGGCGAGCAAGCTACACCGCGATGTAGAGCGCCTCTCTTGCAGAGTCTGCCATTTGAGTTTGATAAACATCTCCGTAACGCTATCACGGTTACCAAATAACCCTGTAACCGCTCTTCTTTGGATCTTCTGTATCTCCTCTGTCAACCCGATCTGGTACAGATCCCACAATGAAGAGCAATACTCAAGTATAGGTCGAACGAGTGTTTTGTAAGCCACCTCCTTTGTTGATGGACTACATTTTCTAAGGACTCTCCCAATGAATCTCAACCTGGTACCTGCCTTACCAACAATTAATGTTATGTGATCATTCCACTTCAAATCGTTCCGCACGCATACTCCCAGATATTTTACAGAAGTAACTGCTACCAGTGTTTGTTCCGCTATTAATTAATCATACAATAAAGGATCCTTCTTTCTATGTATTCGCAATACATTATATTTATCTATGTTAAGGGTCAGTTGCCACTCCCTGCACCAAGTGCCTATCCGCTGCAGATCTTCCTGCATTTCGCTACAATTTTCTAATGCTGCAACTTCTCTGTATACTACAGCATCATCCGAGAAAAGCCGCATGGAACTTCCGACACTATCTACTAGGTCATTTATATATATTGTGAAAAGCAATGGTCCCATAACACTCCCCTGTGGTACGCCAGAGGTTACTTTAACGTCTTTAGACGTTTCTCCATTAATAACAACATGCTGTGTTCTGTTTGCTAAAAACTCTTCAATCCAGCCACACAGCTGGTCTGATATTCCGTAGGCTCTTACTTTGTTTATCAGGCGACAGTGCGGAACTGTATCGAATGCCTTCCGGAAGTCAAGGAAAATAGCATCTACCTGGGAGCCTGTATCTAATATTTTCTGGGTCTCATCAACAAATAAAGCGAGTTGGGTGTCACACGATCGCTGTTTCCGGAATCCATGCTGATTCCTACAGAGTAGATTCTGGGTTCCCAAAAACGACATGATATGCGAGCAAAAAACATGTTCTAAAATTCTACAACAGATCGACGTAAGAGAAATTGGTCTATAGTTTTGCGCATCAGCTCGACGACCCTTCTTGAAGACTGGGACTACCTGTGCTCTTTTCCAATCATTTGGAACCTTCCGTTCTTCTAGAGACTTGCGGTACACGGCTGTTAGAAGGGGGGGCAAGTTCTTTTGCGTACCCTGTAGAATCGAATTGGTATCCCGTCAGGTCCAGTGGACTTTCCTCTGTTGGGTGATTCCAGTTGCTTTTCTATTCCTTGGACACTTATTTCGATCTCCCCGTGAAATAATAAGGTCCTGCGTTAGATTCTCGATTCGGTACACAGTTTTAATTTACTAGGAAGTTTCATATCAGCGCACAATCCGCTAGAGGGTGAGAGTTTCATTCTGGAAATATCTGGGAACCTATTAAATTTTGTTGTCTGTACAACGGGAGAGTGAGGTGCTGCTTATCTATACTCGTGACTTTAATACACTTTCAGTAAGTCTGACCCTGGCGCGACTTGTATGGGATGTTATCTGAACGTGAGAAGCACACTTTTTGGAAAAAAAAGTTAACTTCATCCAGAACTTTTTGCTTGTTATTTATGCCCTGAAACTGATTCGACTTGCATGCTAGACCAGTAACTTAGCACCACGACATTCTGTTCGCCTGTATCGCATCTCTATACTCTTACAACGACGAACTTACCTAACATGAAGAAAGGAGAAAGAAGATTGAAACGCCCTGCTTGACCCGCAGGACAGGACACATTATATAAATTGTGGAAAGGGGCAAAAATAACGGGCTGTCAGTTACACTCGAACATACAACTTTATTATTTGATCAAACATTACAAGATCCCAATTTTTTTAAACACGCAGCTTTAATCCTTGGGACTTAATCACCGGCTGAAAGCCACATTAACTTAAAAACGACTGAAGGCCGACAACTTAAAACGCAAGCATTATCAGAAATTTAAAAGGCAAGCCTTATCTTAAAACACTTCCTTAGTTAGACAGTTGTAAACAAGTTAAATTCAAATCGGCTGAAGGCCTAACACTTAAAACTCCATCACATTAATTTTTTTTAAATACCAAAGGCCTTACGTGAAACAGTTCTTCAATTTAGGCTCAAGGCTTTAAGATCAAAAGAACTTAAACTCAAAATCGGCTGAAGGCCCAAGACTTAAGAATTCAACAACATTAAAATTTTTAATATGCGAAAGGGCTTACCTGAAATAGTACTTTAAACTAGCTTGAAGGCCTTAAGAGCAACAATTTTTAAGAAAATCGGCTAGAAGTCATACAAGTACAAACAACAAGAAGAAATAAAAAAATAGGGCAGTACACCCAAGGGCTCTCAGATGTTCGAGGAGCGACCTGGAATTCAAACACTAACTCTCTCTTAGGTGAGACAGGCAGTCGGGCCAACCATTCACGATCCGACGACAACGCAACCGACAGACAGCCAACAGACCAAGCGAGAGGATGTCCCAATAGCCCACAACGAAATTCAAATGGCACAGTGCAAACAGTTGGGGCTGTCTGGTAGACTGAGTAAAGACTTAATTTTCGTGTCTTGAATCAGTGAGCCACGGGCCTCGTAGCAATGGGAACAGCCCCTCACACTCCGACAGCGCGTGAACGCCGCCAGGCCCCGGCCAGACACGCGCCACGGAGACTCCCTCGCTGCTCCACGCCAACCGACCAACTAACCAGACCCGGAAACGGTGAAAGGAGCAAATATACGTCGGCCGATGAGACGACCAACCAAACGACCAAACAACGGTCTTCCCGCTCCAATCTCCCTCCGTCGGATAGATCACGTGTGTCGGCAGTGGTCGGCGAGCACTGGCTGTCGACGCCTCAACGGCGCTCCGTCCCCGACTTCACTGCTGCTGCGTCCCGACTGCAGTGTTGGTCCGTCTCCTGTTGACTGCCAGACACACGACGAGCCGGAAATACGAGGTGCATTCAAGTTCTAAGGCCTCCGATTTTTTTTCTAATTAACTACTCACCCGAAATCATTGAAACTGGCGTCACTTCTCGACGTAATCGCCCTGCAGACGTACACATTTTTCACAACGCTGACGCCATGATTCCATGGCAGCAGCGAAAGCTCCTTTAGGAGTCTGTTTTGACCACTGGAAAATCGCTGAGGCAATAGCAGCACGGCTGGTGAATGTGCGGTCACGGAGAGTGTCTTTCATTGTTGGAAAAAGCCAAAAGTCACTAGGATCCAGGTCAGGTGAGTAGGGAGCATGACGAATCTCTTCAAAGTTGTTATCACGAGGAAACTGTTGCGTAACGTTAGCTCGATGTGCGGGTGCGTTGTCTTGGTGAAACAGCGCACGCGCAGCCCTTCCCGGACGTTTTTGTTGCAGTGCAGGAAGGAATTTGTTCTTCAAAACATTTTCGTAGGATGCACCTGTTACCGTAGTGCCCTTTGAAACGCAATGGGCAAGGATTACACCCTCGCTGTCCCAGAACATGGACACCATCACTTTTTCAGCACTGGCAGTTACCCGAAATTTTTTTGGTGGCGGTGAATCTGAGTGTTTCATTGAGCTGACTGGCGCTTTGTTTCTGGATTGAAAAATGGCATCCACGTCTAATCCATTGTCACAACCGACGAAAAGAAATTCCCATTCGTGCTGTCGTTGCGCATCAACATTGCTTGGCAACATGCCACACGGGCAGCCATGTGATCCTCCGTCAGCATTCGTGGCACCCACCTGGATGACACTTTTCGCATTATCAAGTCATCATGCAGGATTGTGTGCACAGAACCCACAGAAATGCCAACTCTGGAGGCGATCTGTTCAACAGTCATTCGGCGATCCCCCAAAACAATTCTCTCCACTTTCTCGATCATGTCGTCAGACCGGCTTGCGCGAGCCCGAGGTTGTTTCGGTTTGTTGTCACATGGTGTTCTGCCTTCATTAAACTGTCGCACCCATGATCGCACTTTCGACACACCCATAACTCCATCACCACATGTCTCCTTCAACTGTCGATGAATTTCAATTGGTTTCACACCACGCAAATTCAGAAAACGAATGATTGCACGCTGTTCAAGTAAGGAAAACGTTGCCATTTTAAGTATTTAAAACAGTTCTCATTCTCGCCGCTGGCGTAAAATTCCATCTGCCGTACGGTGCTGCAGTCTCTGGGACGTATTGACAATGAACGCGGCCTCATTTCAAAACAATGCGCATGTTTCTATCTCTTTCCAGTCCGGAGAAAAAAAAATCGGAGGGCTTAGAACTTGAATGCACCTTGTAGTATTGGTCGCTCCAGAGATGGTACGACAGTGCACTTATCGATAAGCGCTGCTGCCGCCACTCACGGGCATAAACGCAGGAAGTTCGTCACGCCAGTAAATGGAATATGCAACGAGGGGGCAGTACCGTAATAGAAGATGACAGACAATAAACAGGATAAACGCGAGTCATGCACGGCTAAAGATAGACACACACATATATTTACCAGTACGTGGAAGGTACACAGAGCAAAAGGACTAGTATTCTAGATTGCGACCTTAGTCAAGATGTGCAGATGCATAATCAACTTTTCTTGCTATACATATATTAAATTGATAAGATTAGTAAAGATCATGGAGGTTTCTTTCCCAGACTTTAAACTTAAAACATGTGGTCAATAGCTGGAGGCACAGTATGCATGAAAACATGTTACTGAGGTACAGGCTGCACAGACTTATATATATAAATCATGAGCACAGTAACTCGGAGAAATCTCATCAAAAGAGGATGCAACAAAGAAAGAACCCGAGAAAAAAGAATGTTCGTATGGATTTGAGTAGGCGTTGAGTTACTAGTCGGCCGCTACCTTTGTACGTCGGCAGATATAGCACTCAGTCCTCTGTCTCAGCGTGTAGTTTCCCACAGCTATAACTGGCGCATTCTTTGCTCATTCATGAAAAAATTCTTTTTTGTTTTAGCTTAAAGTCTATAATTAAATACGATTAGGATCCAATAGTCTCTTAAAGAACGGACTGAAATGTTATTTTCACGCAATTAGAGGTCTTTTCTATTTGAAATATTTTAAAACATGATGGAGCTAAACAGTGACGAACTTGAGAATCACCAGTACAATAACATTTGTCGTGTACAAAGTCTTGCCTCGTGCAAACTCCGTATCTACTTGAAACTTCCTGGCAGATTAAAACTGTGTGATGGACCGAGACTCGAAATCGGGACCTTTGCCTTTCGCGGGCAATTACTCTACGGTCCGACACACAGTTTTAATCTGCCAGGAAGTTTCATATCAGCTCACACTCCGGTGCAAGTGAAAATCTCATTCTGGATCGATAGCTGCTTGTTGATCTTACCTTTGTAGTGCTGGAAAGCGCCTGCCTATAATACGAGGTAAGCCTCCAGTTGTTGTGGAGAATATTCGGCCACTTATCTCTGAGACATTTTTGGAATTCCAATCTACTTGGTTCGCCATTGTGATTATTGTGTAGAAAGTGTGCAATGAAGCAAGCAATGTCCATTAAACGCCCAAAAATATTTTTTTACCTCGCTCCTGGCCATTTGCTAACTTTGAAACTGAATTCTCTCGTATCTACCTCTCTAGTATTCTTTTGGGAACCCATGACGACTTGTGCCAGTTGCATGATGCCATGAATTTACTTGTACAAATGCGTCATCATGGAGCTTGCTGACCATGACGTCTTTCTCGTCACCCCATTTCATCAACATCTGCTTGTTTCTGTATGCCGTTGCTTATTTGCCGTTTTTCAGCTTTTCTTGTCTCATAAAGTAAGGCAAATCTTTTCTACTTTTCCGCAAAGTGCCGACTACCTTGATCTTCTTGCTGGTTAGTGTGGCAGACCAGACTACCAGATTTCGAGGTAAATAACTTTCCAAGTAAATCTTGAACTAGCACCAAAATAATTCGGGAATTGTTTTCGTTTCCAGGATGATGGCTGTCGTAAGTGGTGTCCTTGTCAGTGTAAACAAGAAAAAACGTCATAACTGGCCGAGAATACGTTGTCTTGACTGATGAGAGGTAACATACAGTTGAGGCAGCATTAAGAAACTACATTATAACCGGACTGAAACATGTCATTCTCATTAGCTACAATCCATAGAATACTGCGGACGGATATATCTGTTGATTCCACTGTGCCATGTACGAATTATCCGTCATGTGCTCTTACATCTAAATCGACAAACAAACTCCGCAAACCACTACACCGTGCAAGGAGGAGAGTATCTGGTACCGCTGATAATCGGCTATTCCTTTCCTATTCCACTCGGAAATGGTGCGAGATAAAAGCTTCTGTCTATGTGCCTCTTTGCGAGCCCTAATTTGTGTTATCTTCGCGGTCTTTACGCGAAATGTGCGTCGCTGGCAGTAGGATCGTTCTGCAGTCGACCACAAGTGCTTGTTCTCTAAACTTTCTCCACAGCGTTTCTCGATAAGACCGTCATTTTCCCTTCAGGGATTCGCATTTGAGGTCACGAAGCATCTCCTTAACATTATCGTGTTGATCAAATGAACGATAACAAGTCCAGCAGTACGCTTTAATTGTTTCGGTGCCTTCCCCTTCACGCAACATGCTGGTGTTCCCCAACACATGAAAAGTACGCAAGATTGGTCACACTCGTGTCTTACATGTCGTCTCCTTTATAGAATTCTCCCAATAAACTGAGGCTAATCTTTCTCCTTCCCTATTGCCGACTCTATATGCTCGTTCGATACCATATCCATTCCCAGCGTAACGTCTGGGTATTTTATCGAAGTGAATGCGTAAGGCACAACACCCATTTAAAGCGTTAAACAAATGCAGGACGCACGGTCGGCAACTAATTACAAACTTGCAGTCATAATATTGATAATGTGGCCGAACTGTATTTGCGGTTCCACCCGTTCTCTAGTTAGAACGAGGAAACGTAGTAGTTCAAGGTAATATTAACCCTGCAAATTGTAAGTAGGCTGTTCAGGTTTCCTTATTGGTAACGCCACGTAGCGCTCTGTATGAAAAATCACTGGCTGTGCTGTGTGCAGACTGTGGCTAGTTTGCATTGTTGTCTGCCATTGTAGTATTGGGCAGATGGATGTGAACAGCGCGTAGCGTTGAGCAGTTGGAGGTGAGCCGCCAGCAGTGGTGGATGTGGGGAGAGAAATGGCGGAGTTTTGAAATTTGTAAGACTGGATGTCATGAACTGCTATGTATATTATGATTTTTCAACACTATTAAGGTAAATACATTGTTTGTTCTCTATCAAAATCTTTCATTTGCTAACTATGCCTATCAGTAGTTAGTGCCTTTAGTAGTTTGAATCTTTTATTTAGCTGGCAGTAGTGGCGCTCGCTGCATTGCAGTAGTTCGAGTAACGAAGATTTTTGGTGAGGTAAGTTATTTGTGAAAGGTATAGGTTAATGTTAGTCAGGGCCATTATTTTGTGGGGATTTTTGAAAGTCAAATTGCGTTGCGCTAAAAATATTGTGTGTCACTTTAGTGAATGTTTGAGTACGTTCAGTTTTGCTCATTTTTCTAAGGGGACGTTACATAATCCTGGCAGGGTCGCCATATGTAACGCACTGTTCACATCCATCTGCCCAACACTATAATGGCAGACAACAATGCAAACTAGCCACACACTGCACACAGCACAGCCAGTGATTTTTCATACAGAGAGCTACGTGGCGTTACCAATAAGGAAACCAGAGCAGCCTATTTACAAAATGACACACTAGTTCTGTAGCATCGCTGATGGTGAAGCGGCTAGAACAAGTCTTTAGCGGTAGGAAGGACGTATTGCAAGAAAACGCAACAGCTACACTGCCCTGTTCCGAGAGATGTAGGCTGAAGACCTTCGGCAGTATGTGTAATCATGACAAAATTTGGCGTTGCTAGCTCCACTGTTCGCAGTGCAATTGTTTTATACATTCCTCCCGCATGTCTAGCATCTTCAAGACTAAACTTTACTTGTGAAATGGTCAGTAGAAAGTGATCTCATATTCCTCGCTTACAGAAAAGCTTAACGATCCACGTCCCTCACCTCAAGTACCAAAGACATCGCAACACTAAAAGAGATCGATTGTGAAAGAAGCAAAGATGTGCCTCATTGCTGCACATCATTAGCCAGCGAGGGAGAGATGGAATGTTGCAAATACATTGACGCGTTTCAAGATTGTTTCATGGCGCGGTTACACACAGTACATCGTTAAAAGCATGTTATTACATCAGTCACATTCAATGCTATGTAACATGCAACTGGAGAGAAACGCCGCGAACTTCACTGCTTTGTGCAAGGAGTATTACAAAAGGTGAAATCCGGTGTCACATGTTTTTTTCAAGTGACTATTGTTATAATATTCAATTAAAACTCTATGTACTCAATCATTGAACGTACAAGATACGTTGTGACACCGGTCAATCTTGCTACATTCTAGGGTGACTAAGCAAATAAAGAACACTTAAGACGCTGAATATTCTGTTGAATGTAAATTGTTGCATATTTCCTTTCACCCTAGAAGATTAGCAACTGTCCCAACTACAGTCGAAATAGTTTCTGAACGAATAACTTTTTGCGCAACTATTGTCGAGTTCTTCACGGAGTGCTGCACTGAGGATAACTATCGATGTCGGTCGGTGAGGCCTGGCACAAAGGCGGCGTACCAAAACATCCCAAAGGTGTTCTGTACGATTCACGTCAGGACTCTGTGTAGGCCAGTCCTTTACAGGGATGTTATTGTCATGTAAGCACTCCGCCACAGACCGTGCATTATGAACAGGTGGTCGACAGTTTTGAAAGATGCAATCGCCATACCCGAATTGCTCTTCAACAATGGGAAGCAAGAAGGTGTTTGAAACATCAATTTAGGCCTGTGCTGTGATAATGACAAGCAAAACAATAACGGGTACAATCCCCCTCCATGAAAAACGCGACCACGCCATAACACCACCGCCTCCGAATTTTACTGTTGGTATTACACATGCTTGGAGATGACGTTCACCGCCATAACCTCACCCTGCCATCGGATCACCACATTGTGTACCGTGATTCGTCACTCCACTCAAAGTTTTTCCACTGTTCAATCGTCCCATGTTTACCCTCCTTACACAGAGCGAGGCGTCGTTTGGCATTTACCGCCGTGATGTGTGGCTTATAAGCAGCCGCTCGACCATGAAATCCTAGTTTTCTCACCTCCCGCCTGACTGTCATAGTACTTGCAGTGGATCGTGATGCAGTGTGGAATTCGTGTGTGATGGTCTGGATAGATGTCTGCCTATTACACATTACGATACTCTTCAACTGTCGGCGGTCTCTGTCACTCTACAGACGAGGTCGATCTGTGCCCTTTTTAGCTGTTCGTGGCCCTTCACGTTTCCACTTCACTGTCACATCGGGAACAGTGGACCTGTGGATGTTTATGAGTGTAGAAATGTCGCGTACAGACGTATGACACAAGTGACACCCTATCACCTGACCACGTTCGAAGTCCGTGAATTCCGTGGAGCGTCCCATTCTGCTCTCTAACGATGTATAATGACTACTGAGGTCGCTGATATGGAGTACCTGGCATTAGGTGGCAGCACAATGCACCTAATATGGAAAACGATTGTTTTCGGGGGTGTCCGGATACTTTGGATCACATAGTGTATATGGCTTATACAAGATCAAACTGTCAAAGAACTCAAAATAATCATGAAAACCAAATCCTTCACGCCATTCGACGCACAATTCCCATCTGTGGACAATGTTCATTGGTTCAATACGTGTGAAGGTTCACTGCTGGGGTCTCTTCTGCCCAGTACCCCCCCACCTCCACCCCCCCCCCCCCCCTCCCCGCCCAACTGTCACGGGAGATTATGAAGACACTGCAAAATACTTCACGAACAGTTGTTGATATCGAGGAGTGTGCCCAATTGAGCTATAATTGCCGCGGAGATATCGCCAATAGGAAGGAACCATGGAGAGGGCTTTAAGGAACGTGGGAGGGTGGTTCTTCGCGGTCGGGAAGTGAATATCCTCCGGGCGTAGAAGAAGCCGGGGGTCAATCGTGTGAGGTGGTGCACGAAGGTGACAGACGAGGATCTTCTGTACCAACGTCCATATCTCCAACGCTGTTCCACTTGTTAAACAGTGTTCGTCAGTCCGGCAGGTGTCACTGTATGCATAGGTGAGAACCCGTCAGCTAAATAGCGTGTAGCCTGTGTCGCGTCATGATTTACGGCTGACCACAAGGTACCACGTTGCTCGTATCCGCGTAGGGTGGAAGGGCTGTTGGCCTGGTCTCCACATCGCAGGCCAGAGTGTGTCTGGGGTTTTACTCCCAGTCACATTGCAGGGGATGATTCTCAGCAGCAAATGATAAATGTCTCTCGCCTTCATCACTCAACTAAAGGAACAGACAATCAGTTAAGTCATCGAGGCCCTTTCTTGACGACCCCACTATCCTTTTGCGTCAATCTACTGTTTGTTTAAAATATCGGTCAATTCCTTTTGGTACTAACTAGTAAATTCAATCAGTTGTAGATCGCTTTATTTTCTGTGGGCCTACTTTTTCCACTGAAATTATATGGGGATACCAAGTTTAATTTAGCGGCTTTTCCGGTCCGATTCGAGTATATCAGACAACAGACAAATAACAGTAGATATTATAATAGTATGTGATCAGAGTATAAATGTTGCTTAATACAAACTTCGGGAGCTTTACAATGGATTTTTGCGTAAGGTCCATTCATTGTAAGTTCGAACGTGAGTGGCTCTTCTGAAAATATTTATTTATCGGACTTCATAGACTGAATAATTCCAAAGCATTGACTCGTCCTGCACCATTCATAAGATTTGTTACACGGAACCTTTAGCCATACCAAGACACCGTTTAATTGGAACAATAGCGTGCAACATGAATGAAACACAAGATTAAATAATAAAATTGAATTAACAAAAATTACACTAAATTAAATTACATAGACACTTGTTTTAATTCTGTTGCTGTATGTAACTATGAGTACGCCTAGTAGGACTGCGTCTCAATAATTATCTGCAGCGACGGCAGATACGCATCCGATCTGGACGGCTGCAAGAACAAAAACGGCGCCATCTCCTCGGCAAGACAACCGAACTCCGTAATTATTCTAATGTTTCAGCGGCTAACGCCACAGTAGATACAACCTCTTATACAAATTAATATCTTAAGTAATTCTTTCTTTATATTCTCAACACACACACACACACACACACACACACACACACACACATATATATATATATATATATATATATATATATATATATATACAAATTTGGCCGTTAAAGACCGTGAAAACAGTTATTTCTTGCGCTTCTGGGAAGTCTTCTTTCTCTCAGTCCACACTTCTTTCATTCTTGCGCTGAAGCGGCTTTTCTCTCTTCAGACCATTTAGTTCCACAAGTCTTCTTAATTTTCACACCGAAACCCGTAAATGAATTCAGTTTTTTTCTAAAAAGGTTTCTGTTAAATATTGTTTCCTGATCTATGTCCATTTCTTTTAGATCTCTTTCTGTGTTGATAAACCATAAATTTTTATTTTTTAGATTTGCGATGTACGAAAATATTTGTTTTGTAAGCCTATTCGGGTTCATCCTCATGATGTGAGCATTAAAGGAGCATCTTCTTTTTCTAATTTCGTCTGTAATTTTGCTGCACTTCGTATACACTTCTTTCTTGCTTTTTAGTCTGTATACGGGCTTGCCTTGATCATCTGTTATTTTCCTGTGTCCAAGAATTGTCCTCACAATTCTTCTTTCACGATTTTCTATCTGTTCTGCGTATGTAAAATTTGCCAGTGTTTCTGATGCATATAGTATCTGCGGTCTAACGGCAGTCTGGTAGTGTCTGAGTTTAATGTTTTTGGATATACATTTTTTTGAATACATTTGTCTGCAGTAGTGAGTTTCTGTCTCTAGTTTTTGTATTCTAGCCCTGCAGGCTGGATGACCTTTTGCCACAGGCTGAATTAGTTCACCAAGATATTTAAAATGTTTAGATACCTGTATTTTCCCGTATTTCGTAGTTATTTTCTTTGGTGGAATTTTGATATTTGTAATGATTTCTGTCTTTTCAAATGAAATTTGCAAGCCTGCTTTTTCAGCAGTTTCTTTAAGTAATTATATTTGTTTTATTGTGTCTTTTTGTGTGTAAGCTAAACAGGCGAGATCGTCAGCGAAGGCAAAACAGTTGGTTTCAATGGCTTTGTAGCACTTCCCTCCAATTTGGACTTTCTCAACTCCATGTTTTTCCGTGAGTTTTCTCCATTCTGCTATGACTTTATCCAGAACACAGTCGAAGAGTACCGGGGACAGCGCATCTCCTTGTCTGACGCCGGTTTTGACCTCGAAATGCCGTGAAATTTCTCCTTGGAATTTTACTTTTGATGTTGTATTTGTAAATGTTTCTTTGATTATGGTGATTGTTGTTTCATCTATTTCATATTCTCGAAGTGTTTTGATGAGTGTGTCCCTATCGATTGAGTCATAAGCTTTTTTGAAATCAATGAATGTTATGAAATATTTCTTGCTCCTTGTAGATAAATAGTTCATTGTTGTTTTGAGGTTATATATATATATATATATATATATATATATATATATATATATATATATATATATATATTGCATTATGTCAACGACCATCGTGCAAATGTGCCTGTAAATTGCCCCCAGAAATGAGAGGCGGAAGGACGCACCTGCAGGCGAGCAATTTACCCTAAAGCACATTCAGTACAATATCTAAATACATGGTATACAGTATCTGAATGAGGCGCGTGAATGTTGCTATTACAGCTGCCGCGCGTGCGCAGTCGCGTTTATTTCAGTCTGGCAGTAGCCGTTAGTTGAACTCGCAACACGGTAAGCACAGTGTATATACAGTTCGTATGTGTGTGTGAGCCAGACTGCCCAATGTACGGGAAAAAAAGCACTAACAGATAAAACAGGTACAATAACATTAAAACTACTACATATGTTAAAGCAAAATACATTTCATTACTGGTTTATTGTCTGTCACGGACAGTACTGCATTTAAAATGTCTTTCTGTATCAGATTAGCTGTCTTTGCATGGCGTGTCGTCGTTTGCAAAATGGTTCAAATGGCTCTGAGCACTATGGGACTTGACATCTGAGGTCAACAGTTTCCTAGAACTTAGAACTACTTAAACCTAATTAACCTAAGGACATCACACACATTCATGCCCGAGGCAGGATTCGAACCTGCGACCTTAATAGTCGCACAGTTCCGGACTGAAGCGCCTAGAACCGTTCGGCCACCGCGGCCGGCCGTCGTTTGCAGTTCATATTCATAACGCATACAATAATAACGCAAAGGTAAGCATTGCCTTTGTAGTTTGCATATCGTCGTCACTGTTCACAGATTTGACGAGAGATATGTGGACATGTTCACTCGTTGCACTGTTTACTTACACTGATAACATGGTTTTTTCTAGGTCATGCGTCGCGTGATTGAAGACCATTAGATTTCCATTCCGAAAAGTAAGTTCCATGAAGGCGTGGATGGGAGACCTCGGACGGCAAAATGTTGCATCGATCCTTGATTTGCACAGGCGAGGGTGCCCGTCGTATTCCGAGAACATTACATTCCCAGAAGTCCCATCCAAAAATTCTTCCACCCGTGGAATTGGTTTCAATGCTTCTGTGCGTCGCGTACGTAGGTCCAGTGGTTTACCAGTTCCTTATGTTGCACAGTTGCGTCGCTGTAAATGTCATTAGGCGATGAACTACAAATGTTATTGCATTACACTTGTACAGTTCCATCGCGCTCACAGTTTATTTGCCGATACACATTGAATGTTTCTTAACACGTTTTTACACTAATATTTCATCATTTTTCAAACAACTAACGGGAATTCCAGCCAGGTAGTATTAACAGCGGTCGCTGTTAATACTACGTGGCTGAATTCCCGTAGGTTGTTTGAAAATTGTATACGCCAGGAGAAACTCAGGTCTCACATATTTCATCATGATCATCCTCAGAGAAATGTGTGAAGAATAGTTTTTAACAATTTTGCACTCGTACTAACACGAATTCTTTACAGACGAATGGAAAAAATGGTAAAAGCAGACCTCGGGGAAGATCAGTTTGGATTCCGTAGAAACGTTGGGACACATGAGGCAATACTGATCCTACGACAGCTTAAAAAATAGATTACGAAAAGGCAAACCTACATTTCTAGCATTTGTAGACTTAGAGAAAGCTTTTGACAATGTTGACTCGAATAGTCTCTTTCTAATTCTGAAGGTGGCAGGGGTAAAATACAGGGAGAGAAAGGCTATTTACAATTTGTACAGAAACCAGATGGCTATTATAAGAGTCGAATGCCATGAAAGGGAAGCAGTGGTTGGGAAAGGAGTGAGACAGGGTTGTAGCCTCTCCCCGATGTTATTCAATCTGTATATTGAGCAAGCAGTAAAGGAAACAAAAGAAAAATTCGGAGTAGGTTTTAAAATCCATGGAGAAGAAATAAAAACTTTGAGGTTCGCCGATGACATTGTAATTCTGTCAGAGACAGCAAAGGACTTGGAAGAGCAGTTGAACGGAATGGACAGTGCCTTGAAAGGAGGATATAAGATGAACATCAACAAAAGCAAAACGAGGATAATGGAATGTAGTCGAATTAAGTCGGGTGATGCTGAGGGAATTAGATTACGAAATGAGACACTTAAAGTAGTAAAGGAGTTTTGCTATTTGGGGAGCAAAATAACTGATGATGGTCGAAGTAGAGAGGATATAAAATGTAGACAGGCAATGGCAAGGAAAGCGTTTCTGAATAAGACAAATTTGTTATCATCGAGTATAGATTTAAGTGTCAGGAAGTCGTTTCTGAAAGTATTTGTGTGGAATGTAGCCTTGTATGGAAGTGAAACATGGACGATCAATAGTTTGACAAGAAGAGAATAGAAGCTTTCGAAATCTGGTGCTACAGAAGAATGCTGAAGATTAGATGGGTAGATCACATAACTAATGAGGAGGTCTTGAATAGAATTTGGGAGAAGAGAAGTTTGTGGCACAACTTGACAAGAAGAAGGGATCGGTTGGTAGGACATGTTCTGAGGCATCAAGGGATCACCAATTTAGCATTGGAGGGCAGCGTGGAGGGTAAAAATCGTAGAGGGAGACCAAGAGAAGAATACACTAAGCAGATTCAGAAGGATGTAGGTTGCAGTAAGTACTGGGAGATGAAGAAGCTTGCACAGGATAGAGTAGCATGGAGAGCAAATTTTGATCACATTTAGATACCACCATATTACAATTTACTTTACATCAATATAGATAATAATACATGAAATTATTACATTTTGGCTTTACATAATCTTACAAACATTTTAGAATTTTTAGTCAAATTTTGCATTCCTGAATGATGTCACCTGAAATGGGAAAGATTAGACACAACCACTGGATACTTAAGCCAACAAGCCCAAGCGCACATATACTAATGGACAAACGTCTAAAGTAACACACTAAAATCAAACCTACAGAATTCTCGCGTTACAAGTGTGTGTAGAGAGTTTATATGGGCCTGGCTTCACATATGACATGTGTCATACAGTACGAAGTACATGTAATCCGTTCCTAGTTGATAGTGTTTGGTTGTCGTGTGATTTTTGTGTACACGTCAATCTGTCATGAATAGTCCTTCATCGACGGTACAGTTAGTCAGTCATGTCTCAAAAATATTTTCATCACACTTTCGTAAATGTCATCATACCATTTGCGTTAAAATTTATGCTGATGTTGTTTATTTACGTTTGACGAAGTCGAATCTCTTGTTCCTTCATCTGCTGCTGGCTTGATCAGCTGAAATAAAATTTCTTATGCTACCTAATTCCCCTGCAGTAGTACTGAGAAGTACGTGTGTTTTATAAACATACGGTTTACTTACTGATTACTTACAGATATATGTTTACTGCTTAGAGCAAAATACTCTTAAGTCTCAATGAGCGTAAAGCCCAATGACTATTTATTTTTGGGCTCTGCCACAGGTATGTACCAAGATGCAGTATGTTGGCAACAAAATATGGACCGTCGTACAGCAGACGCCACTTTGCGTTGCGCCACTTTAGTGCAGAAGATTTGTGGTGAGTACGCAATAGTGCTTGCATGCTTGAATTCCTGACTTTTTCCTTAATATCACTAGAGTAGTATCAGTTTCTTGCAGTAGCATGTTCCGTCAGTGTGGTCAGTACTTCTCTATCATGCGACAGCTGCTGAAATGACAACTTTGGAAACGGTTCGCTGTACTCATTTAATTCTTTGCGGTGCAATATAAGCTCGTTAGGTGTACAGGCTGTGTCATATATAGTCAGGCTGGGCCGGCCTTGAGTGGCCGAGCGGTTAAAGGCGCTACAGTCTGGAACCGCACGAGCGCTACGGTCGCAGGTTCTAATCCTGCCTCGGGCATGGATGTGTGTGATGTCCTTAGGTTAGTTAGGTTTAAGTAGTTCTAAGTTCTAGGGGACTTATGACCACAGCAGTTGAGTCCCATAGTGCTCAGAGCCATTTGAACCATATATTCAGGTTGTTGTCAATTTCTTCAAATAATGACAAACAACTTACCCAATTAGAATGTTGTGTAGGTGTATATGTCCTCATGAATCTGTTTAATTCTCTGAAAACTTGTCAGTGGGTTTAGATTCTGTGCTAAACTTCGAGATAATATGCTGTTAATACTATTGTTCTTTAAGAATTCACGCCATTTGTACCCTGTGTAATTTCGTGGCGTTATCAAATAAAATTGCCTTGGGTTTTCCTGCATGAGGAATGTAGTCGCGTCAGAATTATCTGATGATTGAGTTAGCAGTTGGAGATTTTATGGCGTACAGCTATACAAGTTTAGAAAATATGTCATAAAATGCTAAAAATATGCTTCACACCACCACTACTTGTTGGATGTGGACCACTTATATACGTATTTACAATCTAAATGGTTCAAATGGCTCTGAGCACTATGGGACTTAACATCTGAGGTCATCAGTCCCCTAGAACTTGGAACTACTTAAACCTAAATACTCTAAGGACATCACACACATCCCTGCCCGCGGCAGGACTCCAACATGCGACCGCAGCGGTCGCGCGGTTCCAGACTGAAGCGCCTAGAGCCACTCGGCCACTCCAGCCGGCAGTCTCCAGAGGTTTGCTGGGTAGTATGGAATATAGATCCGTCTTTGAAAATGGGTTCTGAGGTTTATATTCCTCACCAGATATGCATGTTTTAAGTACATTGTGAATCCCTTGTGTCATATTAGTGAACCAACAATACCTGCTAAGTTTGCAAGGCACTTCTTCATTTCATAATTGATCGGCGACTCCATGGCTTGTTGTGTGCACCACGACCAAATAGTGGATACAATTGGAAGAAACATCAGCATTGGCCGTATTTTGTTGATGTGATCGCTCTAAGCTTATGGTTATAGCTTGATACCAATGTCTACCACTTTTAATTGTATATTACAGCACTGAGGAAGGTCACTATGTGACCGAAAATCGATTTTTCTGACAATAAGACAAAAAAATACGGCCAATGCTGATTTTCCTTTCAATTCTCTCGTTTCATAATGTCCCCAAACTAAGTGTGTGTGCCGGATTAAGTTGCATTCAGAGTCCTTATACAAATCAGTTAGAGCCATCAGGACGACGAAGATAGAACAAAATATCATTATATATCAGATAACGGCTAGACTGTGGAAAGTCAGGTTGATCTTCGACTGAAGTATTTATCTTGTTCCAGTGGAGATCAGAGTTTTGTAAAGATGCCATACTTCTACACAGATCAATGTAATATTGGTAATATTGTATAGCCTGCATTAGGAGTATTCTGCAGCCGTTCGCATTTCCAAAATCAGTGTTACAATCATTGATACCTGGTGGAAGACTAGACAAAGCATCAACAATGATGGTGTGTTTCCTTTAATATTTACAATCTCAAATGAGTAATTCTGCAGAGATAAAGCTCAGTGTGATAATCTAGGATGAACCAACTTACATGTTAACAAAAATATCAGAGCTTGGTAATCTGTAAACATTTTCGTGTGTTTACCATACAAATAATAGTTCAGCTTTTTGAAAGCCCAGACAATAGAGAGAGTATCAAGTTCAGTGGTTGAATAAATACGTTCACATTCACTTAAAGCACTGCTTGAAAATCCAATGATTTTTTACCTTTTCCTCTTCTCCGTTCTTATCTACTTGAAACAGGCAACAACCGAAGCCACTGCATGGCGTGTCACACGTCATACATAAATCAAAACTAAAGTCTGGATGGTATAAAATGTTTGCATTCACCAATGCGTGCGTAATGTATCAAATTCTTGCTGTCAGTGCTCAGATCAGACCCACACCTGATTCTTCTTAAGTAAATCTAGGAGATACTTACTGTTCAGTAGTTGTGGCAGGAAACTTCGAAAGAAAGAACAGAATCCTAGAAATGTCTTCAGTTGTTTTTTAGTGCGAGTACAAGGAAAATTCCTAATACCGTCCAACTTGCATGGATCAGGGCGTATACCTTGTGCATTAATTATGTGTCCAAGATACCTAAGCTCATTACAAGCAGATTTTGACTTCCTTAGGTTAGCAGTTACACCAGCTTGTGAAAATTTATCCAGAATATTTTCAAGGGTGTCAAGATGTTCATATCAAGTCTCAGCGGCTATCAGAAGATTATCGACATAATGTCTAACAGTCTCAATTAACTCGTCACCAAGCACAGCATCCAAAGCAGTAATAGAAACGCATGACCTGACGTTCAATCCGAAAGGAAGAACATATAACTGATATGTTCGCCCCCCGAATGTGAAAGCAGTACATTTTCTGGAACCAGGAGTGATTGACACATGCCAAAACGAATTTCTCAAGTCGCTCGTGGAAAAGTACTCAGCATCTAAAAATGTCTGTAACTGTTCCTCTAAATTTTCTGTTTTCGTGAGTACAGGTAGTATAATTTCATTTATGGCACGTGCGTCCAACACCAGTGTAATATTTTCGTTATGTTTCTTGACAATACGTAATGGGCTACAGTTGGGAGATGTGGAAGGTTCGATGATCTTCCACTGAAACATCTGTTTAAGTTCTTGCCACACCCCAGGTCGTGGTCCATTACAGGTTTCTGTGATAGAAAATTTGGTGAGGCTTGACTGTAATTTTATAAACGTGTGACTCAATTACATCTAGTCGTTTAGTCAAGACCCATATATACATAGATAGTACTTGATAAAGCCCATTCCGTTCACCACCAGTAACAGCAGTGATTTCACTGAACTTACGGCTAATCAGTATTTTCAAATAATCATATTCTGCATCAGGTACGAGTGTCGGTGTGTTTGTTTCGTCGCTCTCTTACCAAAATTTTATTTTGTACCCATTACAATATTTGTCATGTTTGAGAATCCTGGTATCCACGTCAATCGTGATTTCACTGCCATTATGTTTAAGGAAACATTGCATTTCTGTAAGTGAATAATACTGTCCTTCTCACATAATATATCCAAACCTAATACAATTAGTAACTAGAATCTGGACCACGAGGAATGCCCATTGTACATTTCCATTACCTATCTTAAGGGTCACAAAAACCTAGCAACACTACTGCACTTATTACCTACGGCAGTTAAAATCTTACACTTTTGAACAGGAAACTCTGGCACAGGTACAAATTCAGTCGTTTTCTTATGGAAAGTATACGACAAAACACTCACAACCGCTTCTGTGTCCAAAACAATACTGGTTGGAATACCTCTTACTATACCAGTAGTTGCAGCTAAACATATTTCATTGCTAAATGAACGACATTGTATATTTTCCTGCAACAGTTCATCAGATACGCTCTCATCGTAATTGTAGCGTATAAATAACAATGGTTGCTGCTTCTAACTATTTGCTACATAGTCATTGTGCTGTTCATCAGTGGGTGTATCAAACAGTCATTTCATATTGAAGTCGCTCCCTAAACCTTCTTCAGCCGCGGCTTTGGTGTACAGTAGTGACTGTATTTAGTTTGACGTCGTCGTAATTGGTGCAGGTGTTGATACAGGTGGTGGTGGAGTTTCACTTAACGCTTTCATTACGTTTACATTGGGGTATTGTATATTCCACTCTCCAAGCTGTTGCGGCTTTTATAGTTGAACTCCTTGACTTTCCTGCTTTGGTGGGTAAAGTCCAATTTTAATTTTGTACAGGCTGTTGTGGCATTTGCCACGGATCTGTGTTGATATTGTACTGAGGTGGTGGACCAGTATTTTGGTACGCATTACCGTAGTTATTGTTTCAGTTTTGCTGTTGATTTTCTACAGGCTGAAAATTGTTTTTGTTTTTGTTCCAATTCTTGTTGTTTCTGTTTCTGTTATTTCCATTGCGGTTGTTGCAGCACCTGTCGTGTAGGTTGCCGCCTGTTGTGTGTAATATGATTATTGTTCGTATTGGGGTGTGTCTGCTGATTTCGATACATGTATTTGTTTGTTGAAGGAAGCTGTTGATTCTGCTGCGCTACGTAACCGACAGCGGCCGGAGTGCGAGGATTAAGTTGGCTAGCCTGCGCATTTTGCATACCACTGCCGTAAACATTGTGGCAGCTGTTTTACCGTGCGGAACGTTGATCCTCATATAACATATCAACAGAATCAAGGACAATCAGAAAATATTCTGCATCGTTCTCTGGAATGTGCAGTAACTTCTTTTTAACGTTAAAAAGCCATCTGGCTTTCAGTGCCCGCAGTATATCGCGCATAGCTACAGGTTGATCAAGAAAGTGTCCCATATTGAAATATTTCTCAAAATTCCAGCCAAATTACCATATTTAGTACTGATAGGCTCTGGTTCCAAAATGTGTTTCTTAAGCCGTTCTTGTACCGATTGCGACCAAAATTTGGGCAAGAAAGCTCTTCCAAATTGTTCATAAGTCACGCATCGGTCGGCTTCATTATACGCCCAGAAATATGCTTCACCCTGGATGTAAACTACAACGTAAGAAATTCTCTTTCGGTCACTCCATGCTCTTGGGAACTCATTTCTAAATACTTTCAGAAAAGTTACAGAACATACAGTACGTTTTTCTGGGATAAAAGGTTGACATTGCCAATATTTAATCTGACTTTCTTATTCCTTGTCAGTGTAATGTCGATTGCTTTCACCGTAATTATTGTGGTGATCGGCTGGTGAATTGAAAGGAATGTACTGCCCATAAATGTTACGATTGTAATTAGGTGTCATGTGTACGGGTGTGTACGGTTGTTGTTGTCTGTACTGAGTACGCAGGATACGTGTCATACATGAATCTGTTTTTATTACCAAAGCGAACACTTTGATTATTAGTATTACTACACTCTGGTAGTATGTCATCGTTTAGTTGATTCTGTTGTGGTGCGTTACGTTGAGCTGCCTCACCTATGGCAAGTATATTATTTTTGACAAATTTAGCTACAGTGTCGTGCACAACCGTCGGTAATTTTTCCTCTATACACTGGTAAAAATATTTATTTTCCTGATGAACCCAGTCATGGAATTCTTAATTTATGTTGGCAAAATGGTTGTCAGTGTGCAATTGCAGATCGTCTGTAATTTGTTTATCCATAGTGTTATCTTTGTCTTCAATTACAGTAATGTGCGTTTTTATTGAGTTATGAACACACGGATACGATTTGATTTGAGTGATACAGCTTCGCATGTAGCGTTTAAATGTTTTATTTCAATTTGAATACTTTCTACGTCTTTTGTGTCTTTTTTCCCGCTGTAACTTCAATTCGGAAAATTTTGAGTCAAGTTCGGACACTTTTCCGCTCAGTCTCGTTTTAATCTCGTCTACTCTTTCACACAAAGTGTCATTACAAGTTTTTAGTGCTATTAATTCAGCCTTAGTCTCGTCACGTCGCGTTTTTAAAACTGTCATGTGTTCGTTAATGTCTTTTTTTGTTTTCGGTCATCAGATTTTTGTTTTCACTCATACACACTGGCAATATTTGTCAACGGAAACTGCTCTGTTCCCACCACGTCGTTTGACATGACGTCACGGACAAGAATGGGCTCTGAGATGGATTTAGCTTTTTGACTAGTGGTCGGCATATTTACGAAATTTCCGTCACTAGGCATGTTAACTGCTGACTGATCGTTACTATTGGCGTCAACTCTGGTATAACTGTCAATGTTTAGTCCAATGTCTAAGAAGGATTCGGTTTGTGTCTTTCTTCTGTCGTGTTCCATTTTTGCTGATTGTTTGCGTGTTACCACCATGTGCTACACGTAATGTATATTTCAGGAAATATGTTTGAACTTGTTTGAGTATGAATTCATTAAATTAATTTCGTATGGCAACAATGTTGTCTCAACACAGCAAGAATTGCAATTAATGGTGAAATAATTAACATTAATGGCTGCTTGCCATTTTACATTGCAAATGGCAAATTCTGGTCATTTTTTGGAATGGTATGACTGTTGTTGTTATAAACTGTATGATAAAAATAATTTGGAATGCGCGATCTTGCGCAAAAATGAATGCTACGGTTACGGAAAATTTTGACAAAGCTACGAAGCAAGCTACAGCTACTGAAAGCACTTGCACTAGCGTGCTAATGTAAAACTGCAATGCCTTACCTTGGATCCAAGTATGCAGTGTAGATACAAGGTTTCATGAACAATTCCAATGGTTCGCCTTTTTGTTTCGTCTTTACGAAATAATATCTAGTGGCAATGGCTCGTCAGACATGATCCTATTGTCCATGCAACAAAGAAAAACAACGCAGCAAATACAAGGTAGAGACACGAAGCCGCCAGTTTAATTTGTCGGCTTTTAAGTTCTAGTTTGAGTACATCAGACAACAGACCAATAACAATAGATAATGATAATAGTATGTGACCACAGTATAAATTTCTAATGGTGTTTAATACAAACTTCGGGCTCTTGACAATGCATTTTTGCGTAAGGTCCGTTCATTGTAAGTTTGACCGTGAGTGACTCTTCTAAAAATATTCCTTTATCGGGCTTCATAGAATGAATAATTCCATAGCATTGGCTTGCGCTGGATCATTAGTAAGACTGGTAACACGGAACCTTTAGCCATGTCAAGATGTTGTTTAATTGGAACAATTCCTTGCAACATAAATGAAACATAAAATGTGCCAAATTACATCAGCAGCGATGGCAGATATGCGTCCGATCTGGACCGCTCCTAGAGCAAAAAAGGTGCCGACTTCTCGGCAAGGCAACTGAACAGCGTAATAATTCTAATATGCCAGTGGCTTCACGCCACAGTCGATACAACCGCTTATACTAATTTATATCTTGAGTAACTCTTTATTTATATTGTCAATCTACATGTACGTTTTTGCAATGTATCAACGCCGATCCAGCAAACGTGCCTTTAAACAAGTCAGATACATCTGTGAGAAGGAAGGGTGCCTACGTTCTCTCTGAGGCGGGTCAGAGAATATTTGAAAACTAGTTAAAAGATAGGTATCACAATCGAATAACTTGTCATCATATCTCAAAGAGTAATGGGGATATTAAAAAAAGAAATATCTTTAAGAGTGTGTCAGAACTCTCCATTACATTGAAAACAATATAGTCAACGCTATTCTTTGCGTTGCATAAACAGATATCTATAGTAACAATTTGAGGGCGAACCATTGGAACGTGATTCTAAGCAGTGTTGTGAGACGAAGTGTCTCTGCGAGAGTGGAAGCAGTAGTGTTGGTCGAGAGCTCGGAGACAGAAGACGTGTCACGCTGCCCTCACGTCGGTGATGGCAGATCTTACCACTCTCAAGGCCTGATTTCATTTATATAGCCAGGAGAGATTTAGACGGCTTAAGAACGCTTGAAGATAGAATTTAAGGTAAAATTCGCAATCATAGCGCAAAAGCAATTGCAGGGTTAGGCTCATGGTTGTTAGTCCAAGTTCGCAATAAGCCTATGTTTTGGTTTAAATGGTTCAAATGGCTCTGAGGACTACGGGACTTAACTTACGAGGTCATCAGTCCCCTAGAACTTTTTTTTTTTAAATTTCTTTATTTCCAAACACATATTAATCATACAATGTAGCCCACTACCTTATGTGATTAGTGGGCCGTAATACACGTACATTTATTCATCTTATTGCAGCTATTCTACGTATAACTTAGTAACTAGTTAGTTAGAGCGCTATGTGAGAACTACAATGGGCATAGTAATATGTTTTTAAGTACTAAGTGGTATCCTACTAACTATGGACTAGTCACTATGCCTGCAGCGTTACAAATGTGTCAGCTGAAATATAAACCTACTATAAGGCCTTGCTCATTGAGCTAACCCCAATGAGCATGCCCCTGACACTGGGCAGGCCATGGTGTTAGTCGCTGCAGGTTCCTATAACTAAAGTCTATAAACTAGGTTCTACAACTAAACTTATCCTAGGGTCAAGTTTGGGTGCGTTGTCTAATCCAGTTTATAAGTGCACCCCACTCCCCCAATCCCGAGCGCGGCGGATTCTCGACTGAAGAAGTCGGCCTTTCCGCGCTCAGGCGGTTTGGGAATAGGGTACTAGACTTCATCGGTATTTAAGGTATCTTAGTAAGGTGCTAGTTCGGTTCTCGCAGATAGTCCCTTAAGACTTTCTGTGATACCGCGTTTGCCAGTTCGTTGATAGTCTGAAAAGTGTCGCGTTGTCTCAACAGTCTGAATGTGTCATTGTGGGGTAGTTGGTCACGTAACACAGAGGCCACATCATTGAAAAGGGGGCACTCGTAGACTACATGGTCAGGAGTACCCTCCGGAACACCACAGTCACACGCGGGTGTCGCCTTTCTTCCAAATCGACATAAGTATGTCGGATAGGGTCCATGGCCAGTGAGAAGGTGAATCAGTCCCCTAGGTGGTTCGAAATACTTCATTTCCATTCTTTCCCTGACGTCTGGTAAGAAGTTGAAGGTTCTTCGCCCTGTTTCTTCGTTTTCCCATGAATGTTGCCACAGCTGCTCCCCTCTTAGCCTGATCTCAACTTTATTTTCAGTCCTACTCCCTAAAATTTCTTCTATTTTATCCACGTTCCCCTTTTTTGCCCAGTACCAAGCAGCCTGCTCTCGAATTTTGATATCTAAGGGGCAGAGTCCCATTATGATTAATAGGGCCCCTCCTGGTGTGGTCCTGTAAGCCCCCGTTGATCTTATAATCATGTTTCTTTGTATTCTTCTCACTGTCATGGCGGGCACCACCCGCGTGAGCCTATGTGCCCAGACTCCAGAACCGTAACCCACTATGGAGGTGAGTATGCTGTTATGATATAGTTTGATAAGATGTGGTGGGAGGTGGAAACGTTTATGTCCAATGGAGATGAGTTTGTTGAGTACTTGTAAGGCTCTTTGTGTTACGGTTTCAATGTGTCTGCCAAATGACCACCTCTCATCAATGATGATGCCCAGGTATCGAGTCTCACGTCGCCTGAGAACTGGTGAGCCCTCTATCTTAACTGTTGGATTCCTGAATAGCTGTCCCTTTAGAAGGAGATATGTTGACTTAGTTGGTGAAATTGTCATCTTAGTCTTTCGGCACCAAAGTTGAAGTGTTCCTATTGCACGTTCTATTTTAGGTTCTATGTCTTCTCGGCTTCGGCCGCCAACCAGTAGGAGGAGGTCATCGGCGTAGGCTATCACCTCCAGCACGTCATCACTTTGCTGTAGTGTGTCTAATAGAGGTTCCATGTGGATGTCCCAAAACAGGGGACCTAGTACGGAGCCCTGGGGACATCCCTTGGTGATTATTTTTGTTACCCTTGTGCTAGGGGATGATAGCCAGACCTCCCGATCCTCACAATAGCTCCTCAGACAACCATATAGCAGCCCTGGACACTCCTTCTCCCGTAAACAGGAGAAGAGCGAAGGCCACCACAGGTTGTCGAAGGCGCCACTTATGTCCACCATGATGCCAACAACGTACTTGTACGGGGTAGAGCCACAGACCTCAGCCGCCAAGGCGATTGCATCAGATGCCGATCGCCCAGGCCTGAAGCGGAATTGCCTGCTGCTCATCCCGCACAGCACTCGGTGCGCAGCCAGTCTGTCAGCCAGCAGTCTCTCCAGAACCTTCCCAAGCAGATCAAGCAGGCAGATTGGTCGGTAGGATTTTGTTTCTCCTGGGTCCTTGTCAGCTCCTTTCTTAATAATCACTACATTTGCCCTCTTCCAAATTCGAGGGAACTTTTGTTGCCTAAGACACTCGTTATAAAGATGAGTTAGAGGGGCGACTATCTGGGGAGCCAGAAACTGCACCACCTCCGCCACAATGCCATCTGGCCCGGGAGCTTTCCCTATCTTCAGGGATTTTATATGGGCAGCTACCTCCTCTTCAGAGAAGGGGTAGACTGCCGTGTTGTTTCCATACTCATTGCTGTTATAGTTCTCCCGCAGCTGCTGTTGTTCGTCTGTTTCTCCATCCGCTGTGTCATCAGGCAGCAGGGACTGGAGAAGGACCTCAGCAGTTTCCTGCCAAGACTCCGTCATCCCATCCCCGCACCTGACGGTTGAGAGCTCCATCGGAGAGCGGATTTTTTCCCGGACAAGCTTGTAGGGAACTCCCCAAGGGTCTAGAGCAAGTTGATTTAGAACAAAGTGTTCCCAACTTTCAGATCTGACCTCACGTAGGCGTCTGTGGAAATTTTCTTTCGCTTCCGGGTATAGTTGCAGCCGTCTTTGTCTTTCTAGCCAGACGACACTGCGCTGGTAGTGCCTCCTGAGCCTTCTGACAGACCGGCGCATCTCCTCCAGTTCAGCTGACCATGGTGACGGAGAAGCCGCCATGGCCTTCCTCCTAGTAGGAACAGCAGCCTTCACCGCTCGAGTTATTGTCGTCATCAGTTCCTCAGCTCTGTTGTCTATGTCATAGTCCAGGTGTCCGTCACCTTCTGGTAGTGCAGGAATGTCGCACTCCCTAGCTAGCTTCTCCCAGTCGGCTCTTTTGTAATTGTATTGCACCTCCCACCCCATGGTCTGGCAGCTCTCCCTGTCTCCCACACTGAATGTAATGAGATTGTGGTCGCTAGTGGTGGCGTTTTCTACCACTTCCCACTGTTGAATTAGGTGCGCCGCGTTAGGCGTAGCCAAGGTCACATCGATGTTTTTGCCTTGGCCACCTCCCGCCACATATGTCGGAGGGTTTCCAAGCTTATTTACCACCACTAGCTGCAAGGCCATGATGGCCTCTTCTGCCTTCTCACCGTTTGGGTCTCTTGTGCCACTGTACCATAGGGGGGATTTAGCATTTATGTCGGCAGTTATAATTACTTTTCGCCCCCGCAACGCCGTGATAACTGTGGTAAGGTGTGTCAGGTGTCTTTCGATGTCGTCACCATACTGGAAGTACATATTGATTATAATAATGTTACCAGATGGAGATTGCAGCTCCACGACGTTGCAGTGGCTTGTTGTAAATTGTGTCAAAACTATGGCTCTTAAGATTTTGTTAGTGATAATTATTGCCGATCTCGGGTCTTCTCCTCTACTTATAACTTGCCATGTCGCGGCTGTAAAGACTAATTTTCCATTTAGGGAGTACGGCTCTTGCAGGCAGATCAGATCCAGTCTCCTCTCCTCCACTTCCTTGCGTAGCTCCTGCATCACAAGTCTGCTGTTGTGGGCGTTAAGTTGTCCAATGGTGATTTTTGTCATTAGTTTTTACGGAAAGTATGTATGGATTCTGTCATTTGGCCAGGTCTTGTTCCAGTCAAATGTGATACGTCCATTTGCTAAAACTGCCTGTTCATATATGTCGTTCAAGTCAAACTTTTCGCCACGTCTTTCAAAGACCTTCTTGAGTAAGTCTCGCAGGGCCCCGAAGTCAGTGGGGAGATTCACTGACTTAAGTTGGATTCTGTCTACAGCCTCCATTACCGAGAAGGTGACTTTCCTACCGTATTCATGTCCCACCCGGACCACGTGTCTTAAGGCAGTGGTCAGGGTAGTCGGCTGCTCTAATCTTGCTAACTGCATAGTGAATTCCAGGTTTGGGTAGACTCTGACTGGGTCAATGGGTGGCAATCTCACAACAGGATCTTTCATGTTTAGTTCACAAGAGCTAGTTATTTTATTTTCCTGGAGTGGTTGGTTGATGTTCCTACTTTCTTCTGTTGGGATTGCCGCCGTCTCAGTTGCAGGATGCCATTGCCGTTGTTCTTTGGTCGGCGTTGTCCCCCGGCTTTGGGAGGAGGGAGACTTGACTTTAAGAGGATCAGTCTGAGTTCCTCTATCGGTTGTGGCGGATTCCGTTTGGGTACTCACATCTTTGGTGGTGACTGAGGCGTCAGTGAGCGACCTCAAAAATATCTTAAAGGCTCTTGCCCTCATGGCATCCCTCCTCCTTTTGCTCGGGGATTTTCTTTTGGGCATCCTGTTCGCTTTGACTTGATCAGCCATAGTCTATCCTTGAGATTAGCCGTTGCTCTAAGAGTCTGTAGGTGGGGCAGTTTCGCCCAGTGGCGCCGCAAGGTTTTTAGCCCCTTCTTTTGCATGGGATGCAGACTGTTGCAGCCCTACAATCTTTGCGGACGTGTCCATCCTCACCACATTTCGAGCTGACCGACCCCCTGGTACAGTGCCTCAGAACGTGGTCGAGATCTCCGCAATTGTGGCAACGCGGTACCACAAGATAGTCACGTGCGTTTATGGCGTGAAAGCCAATATAGACTTTGCCCATTGTAGTTATTCTCTTCCACATCTGAGAGGAGACCTCGGCGACGTGGTGAACCACGTCACGGTCCCGAGGCCCTGTTTTAAATTTCAGTTTAAAGTTTTCTTTGAATTCGTCTCCTGTCATTTCTTCGAAATTCTGTGCTATTATGGTTTCGTGTATCTCCTCATTATTCATAGTTGTTGGTACATCATATAGGATGACCAACGGGTTTCTTTTCCTCGGTGGCTCACATTTGACCACCGAGTTTAGTTTAGCGTTGTTTAGTAATTTAGTTTTGTCCTCTTTAGAGGCCACTTCTACAATTACGGAATTTTTACTTGGTTTAATCTTGTTTATTTTGATTTTGTCTTTTATTGGATTGATTGTGGTGGTGAGCAATTCCTGTATTTTTTTCACACTGGTGTCCTGACCGGGTAGGGTCCTTAGGAACACCGTTGTGTCTGTTCTTTTTGATACTTTAGCAATTGTGTCTCTGGTTGTTTGTGACTTTGGTGGCGCTTGTGCGACCACTCCCGCCCAGGTCTTAGCCGGTTGTTTACGCAATCTTTCATTTTCTTTCTCTAATTCTTCAACGCGGCCTTCGAGCTTGGCGTTGGCTATGGCCCATGCCGCCAGCTCATTTTTTATTGTTGTCAATGCCGCCTGGCTAATTTTGCCGTTTTTGATATTTTGCTCAAGGAGCAAAGTAATTCTTGTATGTCTTTGTAGAACGTATTCCTCGTTTGCCTGTCCTGACTCGTCCTGTGGAGCGGGTACAGGCATCACAGAAGCTCGCGATGGCGCACTAGAATCACTCGTTTCTGGTGTCTCCATGATTAACGAGTGATAAAAAAGGGGTGGGAGGCCGTCTCTTGCCCCGGACCGGCTCCTCTGGCATGGGGGAGGGGGGACTCTTGCAGCTCGCCCACCGACCTCGCCCCTAGGTCAAGGGCTCTCCAGAGCTGCAGGGTTCAGCGCGCCGTTGCCAGCGCACTGGTCCCCGTCGAAGGCCTCGTCGTCGACGATTTCACTCGACGCTCCTCGGCAAGTGCACCCCGCACTCCGGAGAGGCGGATGCACCCCTCGCCCTTCGCCGCCTACTAGCCCGAGTTTCCGAGTTTCCACCTGAAGGCCAAGGACCCACTCCTACTCAGGTGGTGGGTCGGTCCCCCAGTCGTTCGGCGGTCTGGGCCCATCTAACCTAGCCCAGGCGATGTCACCACCTCCTGGGTTTGGCAGAACACGCCCCGGTTACCCAGGGGCGCGGCGAAGCACCCTTGCCGACTCGCGCCGCGATCCCACGCCGACAAACGAGGTCGCCGGCATGCAGAGCACCTGCTGGTCTGTGCCCTGCGAACAGAAAGGGACTGGTGTTCGGTCCCTTGACACAGCTCCCCCTGTGCCACGCACCCTTCGCTTTCGCATCGGGTTGGGTCGCAGCTCTCCCTTTTGACGCAAGGCAGAATGCCGAGCTTGACGTCTGGCACCACGGGAAGGCGGAAAGAGCCACTTGGGAAGGAGAGGCTGTAAGAGACGCATCACTTCCCCGAGTGAGGACGGCCGCGGCACGCTCGACGGGAAGCGATACGCTCCAGTGCAAGCTTCCGTGCCTTACGGCGCGCCGGCAACGGGCGGGCCCGCACCGAAACGCGCCGTCAAGCGACTGACCTCACGCCAGACCCCTAGAACTTAGAACTACTTAAATCTAACTAACCTAAGGACATCAGACACACCCATGGCCTAGGCAGGATATGAACCTGCCACCGTAGCGATAGCGCGGTTCCAGACTGTAGCGCCTAGAACCGCTCGGCCACACCGGCCGGCCCCTATGTCTTGCTTATCTGTTAAAAAACCCTCCTTATATGTTGATCTAACTTTGAAACTGAAATAATTTGCTAATCCGGCATTCTGCCATTATTGATATCTGTTTCATTGTAATTGTCACTGTCTATTATTGGTGATTATTCTGAAGTTTTAAATAGGCTTAATTTATGAAATCCCTTCTCACAAGTCATTTAGTATCCAACCGAACGCAGACAAACTTCTCTTTATTGATTTCATTCTTAGTAACAATAAGCTTTAGCCGCTCTTGCTGAATGCTGCTTCGAATTGCTGTAAACTACATGGAAAAATGCAGTCATCTAAAGAGGTGAGTGCAAAAATTAGGGTGACAACAGAGACACTGACACACCACAACATGTCGTGTACTCTAATGCAGCAAATTCCGTTGCACAAGCCAGATTATGTATCACTTGTAAATTCTTATTCAAAAACGAAGTCAGATTGCTTAGGTTAAAAAAAAAATGGTTCAAATGGCTCTGAGCACTATGGGACTTAACTTCTGAGGTCAGCAGTCCCCTAGAACGTAGAACTACTTAAATCTAACTAACCTAAGGAAAATCACACACATCCATGCCCGAGGCAGGATTCGAACCTGCGACCGTAGCCGTCGCGCGGTTCCAGACTGTAGCGTCTAGAACCGCTTGGCCACACCGGCCGGCAGATTGCTTAGGTATTCATTGTTACAGGTTCATTTGTTCCCTTGGTTTTTCATATTCAAATACGCAGTCAGATAACTTATCCGAACGTCAATTTGAAATGTTTCATGTATCGATCTGTTGAGGGCTTAAATGACAGTGAAACTGACACTCATAATACACACACACAGTGTTATGCTCGTTATATTTCGGTTACTGATAACTCAGATTGCTTATCGAGTCCATTTTCACTGACGAACATAGGCATATTTGGTGTAGTTACGTTGCATATTGGGTTCATATACCGGGTGATCAAAAAATCAGTATACATTTTAAAAACTTAATAAACCACGGAATAATGTAGATAGAGAGATAAAACTTGACACACTTGCTTGAAATGACATGGGATTTTATTAGAACCAAAAATAAAACAAAGTTCACAAAATATCCGACAGATGGCGCTGGACAGCAAAACATCAGTGACTGCGCATGAAAATCGTGTATAAAAGGAGCTGTAATGAGTGAGAGAGGATGTGATGCGCTAGCATTCGCAGCGTGTTGACGTTACCTGAAAAGGCGCTTTCAGTGAAGCTGTATTATCAGAATGGGGAATGTGCTAGTTCAGCGTCACGATCCTATCGCCATAGGAAGGGGATTCGAATGGGTGAAGGTCCCTTGACAACCGCAGCTGTGACGAGAATGATTTCGAAGTTCGAAGCCACGAGTTGTTTAGACGATAGACTCCCGTAGTGGCCGACCGAGCGCAAGGCGTAAGGCTGCTGAGACACTTCAGGAAGAAATGGAGACTGTAGCGAGGACGTCAGCGCTCGTGCAGTCGCACGTCGCACCGGCATTCCATACACTTGTTTGGTTGGCACTTAGCCGTACCCTCCGATGTTATCCGTACAAAATCCATCGGCATCATGAACTGTTTCCTGGCGATTTAGTGAAGTGGAGGGCACTTGCGGTGTGGGCGTTTCAAAAGATGGCGGAAGACGACGATTGGTTGAGTAACGTGTTGTGGACTGACGAAGCTCATTTCACGCTCCGAGGGTCTGTCAACGCCCACAACTGCAGAATTTGGCTACCGAAAATCCTAGAACTGTCGTGGAAACTCCATTGCACGACGAGAAAGTCACGGTATGGGTTGGATTTACCACATCTACCGTTATCGGGCCTTTTTTCTTCTAGGAAATGTGTGATTCTGGTTTTGTAACTGCTACCGTGACGGGTGAGACGTACGCCGATATGTTACAGAATCGCATCATCCCCAGCCTGGCTGATAAACACCTGCTGGAACGTACGATGTTTATCTAGGATGGCGCTCCAGCCCATATTGCTAGACGCGTGAAAGATCTCTTGCGCCAGTCGTTTGGTGATGATCGTGTGCTCAGCCGCCACTTTCGTCATGCTTGGCCTCCCAGGTCCCCAGACCTCAGTCCATGCGATTATTGGCTTTGGGGTTACCTAAAGTCGCAAGTGTATCGTGATCGACCGACATCTCTAGGGACGCTGAGCCGGCTGATGTAGCCGAGCGGTTCTAGGCGCTTCAGTCTGGAACCGCGCGACCGCTACGGTCGCAGGTTCGAATCCTGCCTCGGGCATGGATGTGGGTGTGATGGCCTTAGGTTAGTTAGGCTTAAGTAGTTCTAAGTTCTAGGGGACTGATGATTTCAGATGTAAAGTCCCATAGTGCTCAGAGCCATAGGGATGCTGAAAGACAACATCCGACGCCAATGCCTCACCATCTCTCCGGACATGCTTTACAGTGCTGTTCACAACATTATTCCTCGACTACAGCTATTGTTGAGGAATGATGGTGGACATATTGAGCATTTTCTGTAAAGAACATCATCTTTGCTGTATCTAAATTTGTTATGCTAACTATTGCTATTCTGATCAGATGAAGCGACATCTGTGGGACATTTGTTGAAATTTCGTATTTTTTCGGTTCTAATAAAACCCCGTGCCATTCCAAGCATGTGTGTCAATTTGTACCTCTCTCTCTACATTATTCCGTAATTTATTCAGTTTTCAAATTTATACTGACTTTTTGAACATCAGGGATTTAACAATACAGGGTGAAAAGTATTTAAACCGACAAACTTTGGGAGGTTGTAGGGGACATCAAAAAAAATATTTTTCCCTAATGTCATTTTTTCCTATGAGTAGTATTTAAACTGGTAGAGGAAGATTTCTCTGGGGGCAAATTAATTAAACCAACAAACACTTTTACATTTTTTAGACCAAGAGACAACACATTAACACAACCCAATTTCAATTACAGCAGATTTTCAAAAATGCCTCCATTGACACGTAAACAAAGGTAACACCGTCGGATCATGTTCTGTCTGACACGGGTAAAAACCCCAGGAGTATCCTGAATTGTTCCTGCTGCTGCTGCTACTATCCGGGCAACCAGATCCTCTTCTGATTCAAGAGGAGTTGCGTAAACAAGGTTGCGCATCTCTCTACACACAAAAAAGTCCAGAGGGGACATATCTGGGGATCGAGCAGGCCGTGGTACAGGACCACCTCTGCCAATCCACGTTTCTGGGAACCATCGGTCTAGGAATCGACGCACATGACGACTGAAATGTGCCGGGGCCCCGTCTTGTTGAAACCACAAGCGTTGTCTTGTAGGGAGCGGGACGTCTTCCAGCAATTCTGGCAATGCTCTGGGTGGATAATTAACTGGTTCCAGGTTGTGGACACGTTGTAAGTGAAATGGACGTAACAACTGCTCCCGAATGACTGTTCTTACATTCGTCTGATTCGTCCCCATGTTACGCGCAATTGCACGAGTGCTGATTGAAAGATCCCGCTACACATGCTGCAAGACAGCTTCCTCAAATTGCAGCGTTCTTCCGTGCGACGGCGTCCCTGTCCAGGTAATCTGCTAAGTGACCCGGTCTCACGCAGACATTGGTACACAGCAGCAAAGGTCGTATGATGCGGGATACGGCGATTAGGATATTGTTGTCGATAAACTCGCTGTGCAGCTCGTCCGTTGTGGCGCGCTACGTGGCACGCACCAACCACATCAGTGTACTCAGTCCAGGTGTATCGCTCCATTAGTAAACAGAGACAATGCACTACTACACTGATGGACAGCAGTTGCCTACAACTGAAGAGCGTAATACGCCCTCTAACAACTCAAGATCGTAATACGGCCTCTGACAACTGAAGAACTTAATACGGTCTCCACCGGTTTCAATAATCCTCATGAAAAAAGATGACATTAGGGAAAAATATTTGTTTTGATGCTCCCCTACAACCTCCTAGAGTTTGTCGATTTAAATACTTTTCACCCTGTATACTTAAATGTCATCTGTCAATATACGGTGTAAACAGTGACTGCTGTAAAAGCGATGTTTCATTACAAATGTCACATGGCCTCCAACTTCTACCCAAAGTGCACTTTCGTTTAGTATGTTTTAATCGCCTTTCAGGCTACACTGACAAGGGAACCTCCCCATCGCACCCCCCTCAGATTTAGTTATAAGTTGGCGCAATGGATAGGCCTTGAGAAACGGAACACAGGTCAGTCGAGATAACAGGAAGAAGTTGTGTGGAACTATGAAAAAAATTAGTAAAATATACAAACTGAGTAGTCCATGCGAAGATAGGGAACATCAAGGACGGTTAGAGTCAAGGAGCGCCGTGGTCCCGTGGTTAGCGGGAGCAGGTACGGAACGAGAGGTCCTAGGTTCAAGTCTTCCCTCGAGTGAAAAGTTTAATTTTTTATTTTCAGTTTATGTGACAAACTCTTATGTTTTCATCACTTTTTTGAGAGTGATTATCACATCCACAAGGAAACCTAAATCGGGCAAGGTAGAAGAATCTTTTTACCCATTCGCTAAGTGTACAAGTTAAGTGGGCCGACAACACATTCCTGTCATGTGACGCACATGACGTCACCAGTGTTGTATAGAATATATCAGAAGTGCTTTCCTGTGGAGGAATCGGTTGACCTACGACCTTGCGATCAAACGTTTTCGGTTCCAATTGGAAAGGCACGTCCTTTCGTCTACTAATCGCACGGTTTTGCGGTGCGGTCGCAAAACACAGTGTGATGTTACAAAATAAAAGTGATGTTGTTATTCAATGGAAAGTTGGAAATTGAGATTTAACTAACTGTTTTATCAATCACAACTGGCGTAAGAATCATGGATTGACCATTGTCATAAAATATTGCATTATGAGATGTAAATAGTATTTACTTGCAGTTTCGCGTGGCTTGAGGCAGTCACAACTAGCGTGCTATTGATTAAGAAGTTGCGTTATCGTCTTTCTAATTACTTCATGATCGTAGATACGATCATACCCGGTTGTGAAGTTATTGTTATGACAAAACAATTACCTAAGGGACCAGAAAGTTCTTAAGGGCGCAAAAACAACTGTAACATCACACAAAGGGGAAATTCAATATTAAAGCTGATGCAAGAAGACGATAAAACAGTTTTCTTTTTATCAATGTAACACGCACATTGGACTGCTGATCTTGGAGTCTGTAATATTAGCAAAATGCATAATTAAAATGAAAATAATACTGAGGAGATAATAGAAATGAGCACTGCTAAATGATTCAGTATTCCCAGAACAAATATTTATTATAACTAAAACATACACTCCTGGAAATTGAAATAAGAACACCGTGAATTCATTGTCCCAGGAAGGGAAAACTTTATTGACACATTCCTGGGGTCAGATACATCACATGATCACACTGACAGAACCACAGGCACATAGACACAGGCAACAGAGCATGCACAATGTCGGCACTAGTACAGTGTATATCCACCTTTCGCAGCAATGCAGGCTGCTATTCTCCCATGGAGACGATCGTAGAGATGCTGGATGTAGTCCTGTGGAACGGCTTGCCATGCCATTTCCACCTGGCGCCTCAGTTGGAGCAGCGTTCGTGCTGGACGTGCAGACCGCGTGAGACGACGCTTCATCCAGTCCCAAACATGCTCAATGGGGGACAGATCCGGAGATCTTGCTGGCCAGGGTAGTTGACTTACACCTTCTAGAGCACGTTGGGTGGCACGGGATACATGCGGACGTGCATTGTCCTGTTAGAACAGCAAGTTCCCTTGCCGGCCTAGGAATGGTAGAACGATGGGTTCGATGACGGTTTGGATGTACCGTGCGCTATTCAGTGTCCCCTCGACGATCACCAGTGGTGTACGGCCAGTGTAGGAGATCGCTCTCCACACCATGATGCCGGGTGTTGGCCCTGTGTGCCTCGGTCGTATGCAGTCCTGAATGTGGCGCTCACCTGCACGGCGCCAAACACGCATACGACCATCATTGGCACCAAGGCAGAAGCGACTCTCATCGCTGAAGACGACACGTCTCCATTCGTCCCTCCATTCACGCCTGTCGCCACAACACTGGAGGCGGGCTGCACGATGTTGGGGCGTGAGCGGAAGACGGCCTAACGGTGTGCGGGACCGTAGCCCAGCTTCATGGAGACAGTTGCGAATTTTCCTCGCCGATACCCCAGGAGCAACAGTGTCCCTAATTTGCTAGGAAGTGGCGGTGCGGTCCCCTACGGCACTGCGTAGGATCCTACGGTCTTGGCGTGCATCCGTGCGTCGCTGCGGTCCGGTCCCAGGTCGACGGGCACGTGCACCTTCCGCCGACCACTGGCGACAACATCGATGTACTGTGGAGACCTCACGCCCCACGTGTTGAGCAATTCGGCGGTACGTCCACCCGGCCTCCCGCATGCCCACTATACGCCCTCGATCAGAGTCCGTCAACTGCACATACTGTTCACGTCCACGCTGTCGCGGCATGCTACCAGTGTTAAAGACTGCGATGGAGCTCCGTATGCCACGGCAAACTGGATGACACTGACGGCGGCGGTGCAGAAATGCAGCGCAGCTAGCGCCATTCGACGGCCAACACCGCGGTTCCTAGTGTGTCCGCTGTGCCGTGCGTGTGATCATTGCTTGTACAGCCCTCTCGCAGTGTCCGGAGCAAGTATGGTGGGTCTGACACACCGGTGTCAATGTATTCTTTTTTCCATTTCCAGGAGTGTATATCGTACCTTAAGCTTAATACTACGATGACGGTAGATTTTTATGTCCGTATCATGTCCATTTAGCGCTCTTTTATATAGCCATTGTCTTCTTTGAGTCGCTCGTGCGTCGTCACGGTAAGTTATAACAGTTCTTTACACTTCACTCAAACTTAGACATAACACGTTTATATACATTTAGTAAAAATTAGATCAGACTACCACAAATCTGCGTCCGTCTTACTCGAGAAAAACAGTACAAGTCTTTAGCGCTCAAGGCTTCATTTGTTCTCCAGCGAACAAAATAGTGAAGGATCGCATATCCATCCGTATTTTTCTGTTCATATTGCCGCCCAAAGACGACGAATTACATTATTTAGAAAATTCCACCGTCGCCATGCAACGCCTCATTATACATTAATCATTATTTATAAACAAGTATTTGCCTTCTGGCTGAAAGTATTAACTACTCGTATTTGCTGTTTTAATGAAGTCAAAAATAGCGAGTATCACATTGCCTCCCATGAGGAGAGAGGGAATGCCGAAGGATTACCTCGATCCTCATGTCCTCATGAGATATTCGTGATTTTTGGTGTGACATTTACATAATGTTACTGGCGTACAAAGTACATAAATTGAAATTACATTTATAAACATATATCAGATATTTATCATTTTTGAAAATAAAGTTTTTCATTCTTTGTTCATCAGTCACTTCATTCCATAATACCAAGATTAACATTTATGTGCATATTTAAGTTTGGTCCATATTTGCTTATAACAATAAGTGAACGTTCATTTCGCACTTCAGGGGATAGAATTCAGAAATTACTTTCCCTTGAGGTTAACAACTAATACATGAGTACAGTGAGTGCTTATTTTCTCTAAACTAGAGTGGACAATGTTCGAGCATCTGTTGACTCATTGTGGTTCAATTACAGTTTAATAACGTAGCTCTACACTTCGTGATGCTTTCACTTTCTGTGTTAGCTGTCTACGGCGTTCATCATGCAGTACATCTGTCCTTTCCACTGTGGTGCCAGGAATTCAAGTGGCTTCCCGGGTTTTTATTTACAATATGAAACAGAAGAAGTGGAAAATTATTAGTATGACTTACAACCTATTGGATACATTTGTTAAGGATCGGGACTGGTCTGGAGTTTAGGGTCTTCCTATAACGCACATTCATTTTCTTTGTCCATCAAGAGACAGGATTATAATTCATTTTGAGCAGTGTTCAGGAGTGCCGGTATTAATCACTTTAAGGCCTGAGTAATCTAACAATCTACTTCTCACTCATCTTAACTTCAACTCAAGAAAATTGCTTAATTTACGTATGAAAATGTAGTCACACAGGTGTGCAAATGTCTTTCCTCCAGTATGTACGATTGAAGTCATGGCGGTTAGCAGTTTAAAGTTTGGATTGTTTCGTCACCCACACGTCAGCCACTCACAGCGGCTGCACAGTGTTGCGTGAGCTCCAGTACTTAGTATCCGTTCGCGCACAGGCTGTAACAGAGCTGCTGGTCGTCGATTGCTCCCTTTTTTTTTTGTGAACTTCGTATCACACGAGTGCATCGATACAAACACCTCGCGCGCGTTTTCCATCGGAGGAGCCGGACACTGAAGCTGCCTCCATACTTCTCTGTCAACTGCCTCCCATGAGGCTCACAGGTAAGTGACGACGAATGTTTTAGCTGTCGCTGCACTTAGAACAACACTGAACTTTGCGTTGCACCTGTTGTCGTAGCCTTGACTTCTTTTTACACTTGCAGTACAACACTACCACTAGTATACAGTGAACAGTTATTTTTATTATGCACGTCGGACTTTAGTGTGCATCTTCACACAGAATTCGTGCTTAGTTCCTTCGCCGATAGAGTTCATTTACAAAACAACCAATTTTGCAGGTTTCCTCCATTGGTACAGAAAGATTTATATTCTACTATTTACAAAAGATCACTTACGAGCTAATATTTACAATTAATGGTCACTCCTTTTGTTAAGTCCAGTGAACAACTGCTTTATGAATGGACTCTTTATATCTCAAGGTTTACATTCACCAGTGAACCTAAAAATATTCTTTCAAACTTTCTTTTAAGTGCTCATCTCCTCATTATGAAAACTACAGGTTTCGCAACACTCGTTGCATTTATTCTTTAGTGCACCCAAGATCATTTTCTACTGCCACGCAGCATATCTACTACTTAACGAGTACACATTTAACGCTGAATCTTTTTTTTTTTCTTTTTGTGCTTTCCTTTGTGCTTGCCAAATTTTTTTTTTATTTGAGGGCAGACTGGATAACAATATGTCTCCCTCTTCGCTTCATGTACTCAGCAATCGTTCTCTGTTAAAAAAAATAGGGTAACGCGTGTCTACTCTTTTTCGCATGAATGGAATTACCGACAGTTCACTGGGTTTACGCAACCGGTCCATAACAAACATTACCAAAGCTAGCGAAGTTAATCACGCTACGTGTCTCATTTCTCATAAGCACTGCTTTGCTTCGAAGCACACGTGCCTTTTAGAAGTCGACCCTTGGTCTGGGTTAATGAACCAGGATCAAAAGGAACGGGCACAAGGAAAATGGCTTTCATAAGAAGAGTGTCTTAGGAGACATTTTTGCAATAAAATCTGCATGTAAATAAAATTATCATAATAAACATAGGCACATATATAAATTTCAACCTCTTTCATTACAGCATGCTTTGCTACTTCTACGTCTTACTCTGGTTATAGTCAATATTAAGTTTAAATATCACTGCATAGCTTGTTCTTTAGATTAGCCTTCAATTAGGGTATTGAATGGTCGCTAGATTACACTACAAATCTTCTGAAGATCTTTACTTGGACTTATTTATGATACAGGGGGCTTGCTGTGTGGTTATTTAGTACCTTGATTCTACTGAAATCAATTCGTCAGCTAACATTCCTCATATACTCTTTACACTGGGCTCAGATCACAGGGAAATAGTTTACTTTCATAGCAATTAGTGGCCTCGTGGAGTACTTACGCTACATTATTGATGCTTCATGGTTTGCCTCTATTTGTACTGTATTTCACCTAACTTAGTTTACTACAGCTTATTGTCTCCTTGCGTGAACACATGTGGGTTACCACTTGTTTTTCCATTTAACAGCACGCTTTAACTGAACTTTAAGCTATTTCTTCTACTCCTGTCCACTGTCTGGACTGTTTGAACATGTACCCTTTGTTTTAAGCAGGTAATTTGGGCTTTTACAACAGAATTTCAAGTACTTACATTACTAAAAATAAATCTATAAATCTTCTTGTACCTTGAGAGAAGTGCTTATTTACGCATCCTCCTCCATTTCTCACCTTTACATATTTATATAGCTCCGGGCAATCACCTCACAAGCACTTTTTTTTTCTTAATACTAACTTAAAATTAAATTGAAATTCTTGGTGCAACCTCAATTTCCTGCTTCAGCTTGTTGAAGAAATATCAGTTCATGTCCATCACTATAAACAATTTTTCCATACATAGCATTTAATACTTTAAGTTTACATGTAGTAGCCGTTACCATGTAGTCAGTGCGCTGTTCAACACAATACTTATCATTAACAGTTCACACAAGGAAATTTCCAGTAAGCAAGAGGCAAGAAACCGAAACAGATTCTATCTGCAGTTGAGGCTGCGTCTGTAAACTAACTCTCTGTTTCAATGGACCAATCGCTCCCGATATGGAGCAACCCTGAATCGGCAATGATAAAACTTTTGAAACAGAAGACACCTTTCTGAAGAGACATGATGACATCACATTGATGTTTGCTCCTGTATCGACAATGGGTGTGACAGGAATGTCGGCAATAGAAATCTTATTCGAAGCCTGGACCTGTTCATCATAAATGTCATTAATGTCTTGAGCTTCTAGGTCAGGTGCAAGGTCATCTCGTAAGTCGGTCTCATGGTCGTACCGTATCGCATTAACATACTCAGAATCAGAGTATTCGTTAGTACCCCCACTGGAACCGGCAGCGACCTCTAGGAGGCTGAAAGGCGCTGCCTCTAATTTTCCGCAGGATGTTTAACCTGTTTGTCATTCATGGCCTTAAGTGTTTGTTCCGTTTCATATTGGTGCTGGTTATGTGGTACAAATGCCGGCGTAAAGGGGTAAAATCCACTGGGTGCATTCACTTGTGAATAGAATACTTGAGACGGCTGCTGTCGCCCGATCTTTTGGTTGCCGGCAAAACCATTTCCTTGTGAAGGAAAGTTCGCATTTGGTGCCATTTTAAAATTGTTCCGCGGTCCTCTATCCTGTGAAAAGTTGTTCTGATGTTGTGCTGAGTGGCCTCCGCCTTGCCCATGCCACTTGCTATTTTTCGACCTATAACTTTGATTGTACACTGGCCCATTTGAAAAATTACCACTAGTTTGTGGAGAATTTCCATACTGCTCAGGCGCAGAATTAGAGGGTGGGTTTCCGTACTGATGTTGTACCTGGTGGTTGTAAATTGGGTGGTATCTCTGCTGATGACTGTAATTGGTTTTCTGCTTCCGTTTAAAGTTATTGCCGTTTGCGTTTTGATAACCGCTGGCAGGTTGGTAACAGCGGTCGCAGTAGCTCGCTCTCTCCTTCGGCGCATTGTTGTCCGCGTGCGATGCATTCTGCTGGCTGCCAGGGAAGAATTTGCCGCTGCCAACCTTGGAGCGCACATCCTCGCTAATTAAATCTAAGGAATCCAGCACAGAAAGGAATACATCCGTGTCTTCTTCGGACACATTTACTAGTTTCTCTCTAATAGACACGGGGAGTTTGCTTTTGAGAATCATAATTACGTCCTTGGAAGAAATCGGAGAATCCCAGAATTTAATTTTTGCTAGATACTTCTCGAAGTATCGCCGGAGACTTCCATGCTTCTCACTGAAAATTTCCGCACCATACACCTCCTTCCTTAATCTTTGCTGTACCCCCTTACTCCAAAATTTTGCCAAGAACATTTTCTCAAACTCTTCATAATTCCTACACGTGTCTACCATTTCCGTTCCCCATAATGCTGCATCACCAGAAATAAAGCCAGTGACGAACTGAATACGCTGTCTGTCTGTCCAGCTCCTGGGAAATATGCCGGAAAAATTCTTTAGGAACACGGTGGGGTGTATTTCTCGTTTCTGCGGATGAAAAACAGGAAAAGTGCGATGCTTAATCACACTTTCCTCTTGCATTAAACTCACAATTGTGGGCGGATCATTTAGTTTCCCTACTCGGGACTCAACAGGACTGTTGTTTTGCATGTAATCAGGCGGTGAACGATAAGGAGTTGTCTGACATTCGTCACCGTCTAAAGAGTTGTTCCCTATAGTTTGCGTATGTGTGTGCGGATTTTCTACACAGTTTCTCAGCATTCTGACTTCGTTCACTATTTGCTGCTTCCACTCGGGAAGATCCCGTGTAAGTGTCCTCCGAACCTGTCCCAATTCAGAAACCACTGTGTCTCCCGACTTACCAGGAGCAGCTAAGATTTCATAAGTTACATCCTTGACAGTCTCCCTAAGCTCCTCCCTGACCTTCTTTTCGATAAAAATATCTTTACCCTTTATCCATACACCGTAGTGTTCCGACAATACCTCCGCGTGTGCTTTCACAGTGCTCTTAACCTGTTCTTCAATATTGATTGAGTCTATCTGCCTCGACAGATCCTCCACTACACCTTCAATGTCAGATACTGCATTTCTAACTGAGTTTATTTCTTTGGTAGCTGCCTGAATTTTTGTGTTTAATGTTCCAGATACTTCAGTTATTTCACTTTTCACCTGTTTCTGCATTTTCTGAATTTGATCACTGATCTTAGTTTGCACCTCACCCAAATGGGTATTTAATTCAGCCGTAATTTCTTTATGCAGATCTGTTTTGATTGTGCCTAGCTCTGTTTTTAACGATTTGCTTACAGCATCTAAATGGGCGTTAACAGTCTCATTTTGTGTTTTTATAGTCTCATTTACTGCGTCAAACTGTTGTTTCAGCATTTCCATTAACGCACCGAGGTCATTTGTAGCTGCAGCGGGAAGAGTTTGGACTTTAGGGTCACTTTCCCCTGTTACAGACATGGTTAGTTCAGTTTCCACACGGGAACCTACCGTTCGCGATCGTAAAGGGTATGGAATACTATTAACGTCTTCACTCCCGTCTCCTGTTGTCACCTGTCTCTGTTTACTATCTGCCATTTTCGTCAGTAAATCAGGTGCTACGCAAGGCTTTCGTCATTTGTCAGTGACGTGGTGAGTCCACTAAGAGCACCGCTCTCGCGTGAGCAACAAATGAAATTCTATCTGGCGAGAAGACAAGATGGAACCTAACCGTTTCAGACAAATGAATGAAGATGCTCTTCACTGCAAATTGCGCACACTATCCACCATGTTGAAAATGCAATACAGCTATACTAACAATGGGGAGAAATAATTTCTATTATCAGACTACGAAGAATTTTACTTTGAAAGATAAAATAAAGCAGATTTTCTATAGCGGGAAGGAGATAGAAAGGATGCGGATCGACTTGGAAAAGAAACGTTGCTAGTGAAGCACTACACTGCGTAAGCAAAATTCTGACTTACTTTTTGATGGCTTGGTTACCGCTATGTTGTCTCAACAAATTCGCGTCTCTTTTCTTTTCCTTTCTCTCGATAATTAAACTGCCTTATCAACCAGCATATTTTCCTCTCAGAGAGATGATGTGTACATGAAACGACAGAACATTTATTAACAAAAGCACATAGAAAATTTTCCAAGAATTTGAACTAATTTTTGGTCAAGTCCCTGTTCGGGCGCCAAGTGTGATGTTACAAAATAAAAGTGATGTTGTTATTCAATGGAAAGTTGGAAATTGAGATTTAACTAACTGTTTTATCAATCACAATTGGCGTAAGAATCATGAATTGACCATTGTCATAAAATATTGCATTATGGGATGTGAATAGTTTTTACTTGCAGTTTCGCGTGGCTTGAGGCAGTCACAACTAGCGTGCTATTGATTAAGAAGTTGCGTTATCGTCTTTCTAATTACTTCATGATCGTAGATACGATCATACCCGGTTGTGAAGTTATTGTTATGACAAAACAATTTCCTAAGGGACCAGAAAGTTCTTAAGGGCGCAAAAACAACTGTAACATCACACAAAAGGGAAATTCAATATTAAAGCTGATGCAAGAAGACGATAAAACAGTTTTCTTTTTATCAATGTAACACGCACATTGGACTGCTGATCTTGGAGTCTGTAATATTAGCAAAATGCACAATTAAAATGAAAATAATACTGAGGAGATAATAGAAATGAGCACTGCTAAATGATTCAGTATTCCCAGAACAAATATTTATTATAACTAAAACATATATCGTACCTTAAGCTTAATACTACGATAACGGTAGATTTTTATGTCCGTATCATGTCCATTTAGCGCTCTTTTATATAGCCATTGTCTTCTTTGAGTCGCTCGTGCGTCGTCACGGTAAGTTATAACAGTTCTTTACACTTCACTCAAACTTAGACATAACACGTTTATATACATTTAGTAAAAATTAGATCAGACTACCACAAATCTGCGTCCGTCTTACTCGAGAAAAACAGTACAAGTCTTTAGCGCTCAAGGCTTCATTTGTTCTCCAGCGAACAAAATAGTGAAGGATCGCATATCCATCCGTATTTTTCTGTTCATATTGCCGCCCAAAGACGACGAATTACATTATTTAGAAAATTCCACCGTCGCCATGCAACGCCTCATTATACATTAATCATTATTTATAAACAAGTATTTGCCTTCTGGCTGAAAGTATTAACTACTCGTATTTGCTGTTTTAATGAAGTCAAAAATAGCGAATATCACAACAGACACTAAACTTATTACAGTGAACAGAGACGTCAATGAACGAACGGACAGATCATAATTTTGCGAAAATAAAGAACGTAAAATTTTTACCAATCATCTTTCATTCCGCAGCTAATCACGCTAACCACGGGACCACGACGCTCCTGAGTTCACACTTTGCTAGATATTGCCTGTTATGCACATGGACTACTCAGTTTGTATATTATCCCTCGTACACAGACACAGCAGAGAAAAGCCGAAAGAAATACGAACTGAATGAGAAGGAATGCTGTCGTAAGTCTCGTAGCGTCGTGACACTGTTCCTTCATTCTCTAAGTTGGTAGGGATGGGGGTGCGCACGTGCGGCGTGGGGGTGCGGTCGGCCGCAGCGGCATGTGGCCGTGGCTGGTCCAGAGAGGACGTGCCAGCCACCCACGCTCAATTATTCAGAGTGGTCGACGTGTGCAGCGCGGGAACCCCTCGGCGCGCAATCACCTCGCCCCCTCTCCCGTGTGTGCGTGTGTGTGTGTCTGTGGGCGCGCGCGCGCGGCGCGTGCAAGTGGAGCCAAATGAAATAAACAACTGCGACCAGCAAACACTCCGCCACGAGGAGAAAAGGGGGAAACTGTTCCGGGTAATTCTCCTGCCCGCGTTTTCCGCTTCCGCATTCACGTCAAACTCCACACGATGCCCTCGCCGCAGGTGCCTCGCGAAACGGACTATGTGGAAGCGTAACACTTGTTTCTAGAAGACCAGTCAACAGGCAAGGCTGTTTATTTCGTGGCGGGGAGAGGGGAATACGCTAGCGAATTTGTTCGCACTGCACATAAAACCGAGATGCTGCGCTAAGTACTGGAGTACACACCTCGTGTTAGGCCACGCACAACAGTACGAATTAGTTACTAGTACTGCAGAATGATCCGAATATCTGCAGTGATTTTTTTTTCCTTAGACTGAGGTAATGAGATAATGCGGCTACAGTCCTACGGATCGTGAGTGTTAGTGTGGCAGTCCACCATGAGGCTGAATTTAGTGAATAGCACAAAAATTAGAATGCCGTTTATTTTGCAAACGGTTCAGGACATCGCTACGAGATTTTCAGTAAAATATAACAGGCAGATAGGTATTTTATTCGTTTCGTGTTTAATCCTCATAATTCACATATCAATCGAGATATCGAATGAAGTGTTGCTTCTTCAACTGGAACATTGTTTCGACATAAGAGGAAGTGGTAGCGATGGGTTGAGCGGACAGCGATCATAAATTTAAAACTTTTATTTCAGAACATGGTAGTTGTTCTTTTATTAGAACCAACATTGTAAGGACAATACGTTAAAATACGAAAACAAGTGGCTGAATAACAACAGGTATTCTGTATCAGAGTAAAACGTAAACTCCGTCCACATGGCCAGCCAGGCCCAGTGGTACCAACCGGCCGCCGTGTCATCCTCAGACCTCAGGCGTAACTGGATGCAGATATGGAGGGGCATGTGATCAGCACACCGCCCTCCCGCCCGTATGTCAGTTTCCGAGGCCGGAGCCGCTACTTCTCAATAAAATAACTCCTCAGTTTGCCTAACAAGGGCTGAGTGCACCCCGCTTGCCAACAGCGCTCGGCAGACTGGATGGTCACCCATCCAAGTGCTAGCCCAGCCCGACAGCGCTTAACTTCGGTGATCTGACGGGGGCCGGTGTTATCACTGCGGCAAGGCGGTTAGCTTCTGTAATAGAGTAGTGCACTATTGATCGGAGCAAAAGGGATAGACTTCTACAATTAATTTATATCGTTAGGCATTCAACAGACACCAGAGACTAGCCATAATATTAAAGACAAATAAAAATAATAAAAATTACTAGTACATTAGGTTAAGTCCCAGAATGAGAACAATTTAAAAGGAAATAGCAGATTCAAAAACGAACTGAATGCAAGAGAGCCAGATCCCAAATGCATACTTACTGTAACAGTGAGAACGTATTTTAGAACGATTGCGTGAAAAAGTTGTGCCTACAGTCTCTGGTAAATAACAGTGACAATGTATCAGCAAGATGACAAGACATAAGGAATTTCGTTGTAGTTAACAATTACAACATTGTGAGAAGACGGTTACATATAACTTCCAAAAATAGCTTTAGCAATTATACTCAAAACTGGACAACAAAATTAACAAGTGTATAGATGGTCTACAGCTCAATGATTGCAAAAGGGACCAGAGGATTAATTACAACAATACTAGATCGAAGGCATCACAATACTTCAAGCGATCGCTTCACATAGACATGCTTCCATCATATGGCAAAAGATACTGTAACATAGCTCTGTGGAAAATTGAGTACTACTGAACAACTGGCAGAAATGACTACATGGTATCAGGGGTAATCTAGTACACAAATACTTAACAGACACCCAGTAATAGTCACCCTTGCACCGACCAGGAATCTATGCACACACCATTAACACTATTTTTTCCTATAAGACTGATACCAGTCATATAAGGGAGAAAATTCGCACAGCTTGCAGCAGAAATGAGGGAAGCACTGTATAACAACACGTTGCCCCAATTCGTGCTTTCCAGGAACCACAAGGAACAGACTGCTTTGTAGCAAAAAGCACCGGGCATGCCGTGACAGGACACTTGTTTATTTCCCTCCGTCTCTTTATTTTACTTTATTTTATTTTATTTTTTTTCGAGTCATCAGTCCTGACTGTTTTAGTGCAGCCCACCACGAATTTCTCTCCTGTGCCAGACTCTTCATTTCAGAGTAGCAATAGCAAGCTACGTTCTTAATTATTTTCTCGATGTATTACATTCTCTGTCTTCCTTTAAAGTTTTTACCTCTAGTAATGTGGAAGTCATTCCCTGATGTCTTAACAGATATCCTATCGTCCTGTTCCTTCTCCTTGTCAGTGTTTTCCACATATTCCTTTCCTCTCCGATTCTGCGCAGAACCTCCTCATTCTGACCTAATCACTTCACCTAATTTTCAACATTCGTCTGTAGCACCACATCTTAAATGCTTCGATTCTGTTGTGTTCCGATTTTCCCACCGTCCATATTTCACTACCATACAATGCTGTACTGCAGATGTACATTCTCAGAAATTTTATCCTCAATGAAGGCCTGTGTTTGCTACTAGTAGACTTCTCTTTCCCTGGAATGCCCTTTTTGCCAGTGCTAGTCTGATTTTGATGTCCTCCTTGCTACGTCCATCATTGGTACTTCATCTGCTTCGTGACCATCAATCCTGGTGCTAAGTTTCTCGCTGTTTTCATTTCTGCTACTTCTGTTTACTTTCGGCTTTCTTCGATTTACTCTAAATCCGTATTTTGTGCTCTTTAGATTGTTCATTCCATTCAGCATATCATGTAATCCTTCTTCACTTTCACTCAGGATAGCAATGTCATCAGTGAATCGTATCATCGATATCCTTTTGCTTGAATTTTAAGTCCGCTCTTGAAAATTTCTTTGATTGAGATCATTGCTCTTTCGATGAACAGACTGAACAGTTGGAGCGAAAGACTGCACCCCTGTCTTACACCCTTCGTTCTTGGTCGTCCACCCGTATTATTCGATCTTGACACTTGTAGATACGTATTGTATATTACCCGTCTCTCCATATAGCTTATCCCAGTTTTCCTCAAAATTTCAGACGTCTTGCACCATTTCACATTGTCGACAAATCCTAGAACATGTCTTAATTTTTCTTTAGTCTTGCTTCCATTCTCAACCTAAAAGGTAGAATTGCCTCTCTGGTGGCTTTACCTTTTCAAAAGCCAAACTAATCATCATCTAGCACATCCTCAATTTTTCCCATTATTTTGTATATTATTCTTCTCAGTAACTTGGATGCGTGAGCTGTTAAGCTGATTGTGCGATGATTCTCGCACTTGTCACCTCTTGCAGTCTTGAGAATTGTTTGGATGATATTTTTCCGAATGTCAGATAGTATGTCGCCAGACCCATACGTTCTACACACCAGATGAATAGTCGTTTTGCTGCCACTTCCCCCAATTGTTTTAGAAATTCTGATGGAATATTACCTATCCCTTCCGCCATGTTCATAGAGGCTTTCAACGTATTCTTTCCACCTATCCGTTCTCTCCTATGCATTTGACAGTGGAATTCCCGTTGCACTCTTAATGTTGCCACCCGTGCTTTTAATGTCACCGAAGGTTCTTTTGACTTTCCTATATGCTGAGTCTGTCCTTCCAACAAACATTTTTTAGATTTTTCACATTTTTCATGCAGTCATTTCGTCTTAGCTTCCCTGCACTTCCTATTTATTTCATTCCTCAGTGGCTTGTATTTCGGAATCTTTTTGCCAATGTCGAGATCATGATAACTCTTTTTCAATTAATGTCCACATGTCCTGTGGATACACGTTTTGTGTCTTTAAAGCAGTGGTTTCCATTGCCTTCTGAATCTTCATGCCGTTGATCATTGCTGATTCTTCCGCCTTTAGGGGCAGTTTCCCACCCCTAAGACAAGAGAGTGCCCTGAACCTCTGTCTGCTCCTCTGGCCTCTTTGGCAAGGCCACTGACAGATTGAGGGTGACTTCTTATCCTGGTAGTCCTCGGCCGCCAATGATGATTATTAATCAAAATTTAAGCAGTTTCATGTTTTGAACCAAGGACGAAGGATGTTCTGATTACTAACCAAAGACTCAACCCTTAGGCCGCAGGTTATTCAGCGTTTGTTTTTTTTCGCCTCACCCTTGGCGTTCCCCTCCCGGAGATCTGAATGGAGAGGACATCATGACACTTTTCAATTACAGAGCACATTTATTGTGGATACAAGTTACGTGTCTTTAATGCGGAGGTTTCCATTGTATTCTGTATTGTCATGCTGTTTGTTATGCCAGTCCTCCGTACTTATGGGCAATTACCCGCACCCCAAGGGCAAGAGAGTGCCTTAAACCTATGTATATCCTTCGCCGTCTTTGACAAGGCCGTTGGGAAAATGAGGGTGACTTCTTATACCGGATTTCTTCAGCTGTCACTGCTGATGAATTTTATCGAAGATGTAAGCGGTGGCTGGGTTCGAACCCATGACCGAGGACGTTTCGATTACTGATCAAAGACGTTATTTCTTATTGGACTGCTACCAGACCAATGCTGCCCAAGCGTCCGACCAAATCTATCCTATTTAGGAGATCGGTGGTATCCTACGGTTCCCTCGCTCTGCCGTGCTCCCAGTCTGCCCGATGTGTCAGCAGATGCTGGTGTCCATGCCCTCTTGTAGAGAGCACTCTCATGTCTGTCGCACAGCACCAGCTGTTGGCGACGCTTTTCAAACTTCCATGGCTGAGTGACGTCTAGGACGGTAAAGATGTACTTTTATTAACGACAGTCGAAATCTGTTGAGAGAACGAGTACATTGATAAAAAGCTCGGAGCGCTGAGACTTCTCGCAAATATAGGGTGATTCACGAAGATATGCAAATATTTTAATATGTTACTCTGTAAGTAAAACCAAAGAAAAAATTCGTATAAACATAGGTCCGCAAATGTTTGGTTTCGGAGTTACGGCTAACAAAAGATGTTGCCTGAAATTTAGCCACTTCGCTAATATAAAGCCATCGCAAAACTGTACGAGGTTAAAGTAAAGCACGATTTCCATTAATTTTGTTGTTATTGGTCTGGTGAATCTAATAAAATATGCCCCAGACGTGTATCAGCAGTAGTTTTCCTGAACACCCAGAGAAGCAAAAATTATTATACAAGTAAATTTGTTTACTTTACATCAAGAATGTAGAAACTTTTATGACATTGTTGGCAACTGTTAGTGAGTTGTTTTAGTCGTTTCGTAACCTTGAAACGTGTTAGTTTTCTATATTGTTCAGTAGAAGGATGTAATAACAACAGTGTATTTAGATGTAACCACGTAGTAACTGTTGTAATTTGCAGATTATTTATCAATCAGGTATGCTTTTCAAATTTACGACAGAGGAATACGTCGATATGGCGGTTATTTATGGCAAATCTGATTGTAGTGCTACGGCTTGTAATGGTACTTGAATTACGTAACCATTACGGCAGCTCACCTGAACCTCTCGATACCAGTAATATTCTACTGTGTTTCTTTAGAAGTTGTTAACATATTTCTGAGACAACATTCAGATTTGATTTAATTAATGTAGAGGTACTTCGATATATCTATATGTTTATATTGCATTAGTCTTAAGTGTATTCTTTCTTTTGTCACTATGACCTTTGACGTACTTGTAACTCTGATTTTTGGGCGTGTAAGCGATTATTAGTTAGTTGTTAGAGATTCGGACCTTGAAAGAGTCAAGCATTGTACGTCATGTTGGAAAGACGCATATTGTAGTCAGCTTATAAAATGTGAACTTTAACAGTAAGAGTGAGGAAGATGTTTTCAAGTATGTTTTGTATTGTGAAGTGATGTTTTGTGTGTTACGTGCTATCGCAACAAAAGCAATAAAAAAGAAGTGTAACTTAAATTCGGAGTCCTGATTATTTTTTTACATCACCATTGTGCTAACTTTGAAAGGTTTAATCTTCAATAATGGTTTGTGAAGCGCATCTACAAAACTTTTGAATATAGCAGAATAAAACCTAGGTCTCTATGCATCCGAGCTTGGAATCATTACCACCTAGATTTTCGACGATTGAGCCATGATTTTACAACGAGACCAGCGTTTGGAAACACGAAAAGATGAGTGCCTAGTTTATTCATTATTACATGGAATGACTTTATTAACTGTGCTCTAATGACACCAGCCACATAATAACTTAGTTGTTGCCCGAAAATACAGTATTTAGCAGCGTGAGGAACACCACAATCGTTATTAAATTTTGACCTTTGTTGTGGTAGGGTTGTTAGAGGCTGCAGTTAACGAATATTGCGTACGATATTCAACTCTTAAGATTCCGAATGCACGAACCATTAATGGAGTATTTCGAATGTTATGGGAGACAGGTTCTCTACCTAGCGTTCATAACCAATACGAGCGCTCGATACCTGAACAGGAGGCCGGCCAGAGTGGCCGTGAGGTTCTGGGCGCTACAGTCTGGAGCCGAGCGACCGCTATGGTCGCAGGTTCGAATCCTGCCTCGGGCATGGATGTGTGTGATGTCCTTAGGTTAGTTAGGTTTAATTAGTTCTAAGTTCTAGGCGACTGATGACCTCAGCAGTTAAGTCGCATAGTGCTCAGAGAGAGCCTGAACAGGATAATGAGGATATTATGGATGCTGTTCAACGTAGACTGGGTACCAGGACACAACGATTAGCCATTCCACAATCTAAAGCATGGCGTAAACTGAAGTTCAATAATCTGTGTCCTTACCATTAACAAAAGATGCATCCGGCAGATCCTGCCCTTCGCTTGGAGCTGTGCAACTGGTTAAATACTATTCGGCAGTTACACAAATACATTTTATTTACTGCAGAGGCACACTTTATACGAGATGGTATAAACAATTTAGACAACGAGCACGCATGGTCTGAAGCGAACCCACATCCAAGAATGCAGCACAATTCCAGCAACGATTTCGCGTATTGTAACGCCGGAAATGCATATCCTCCTATTTCCATCTATTGCACTGCAATTTTTTTCCCTTATTTTGTTACCTGAAGATATAACATTTCTGTGTCTTTGTATATTGTAATTGTTTTACTATTTGTGTATATATATGTCGATTTATAATTGGTTCGTTTTGTGAATATTATTTGTATTTATACGCTAGGTCTGGCCTAGGGAAAACTATGCTATCGAACGAATTCATCGATAGGTCGTGTGCAGAAACAAAGTGTTTAGGATCTTTGGTAGTGTTAACTCTGTCGCGTGGAGCGCGGGCACAGTATAGAGAGTCTGGCTGGGGTGGTGCAGTGGAGCAGGTGTATTGTGTGACGCTACCGCGAGATGCCGCGCTTTCGGGGTTTGGCAGCATGTAATTGCGCTCGACTTGCGATGGTAGTTTCTGACATGGTGTCGCGGACGGAAAGCATTACCTGGCGCACATCAAGAGACCGTTTCGTCTGGTGACCGTGTCGAGAAGAAGGCGCGCCAACATCCAGCCTCTGCAACAGCTACGGCCGACAATGAGTGACTGTCGCCACCTCCTCGATCGACGGCTTCAAACCTTCGATCAACCAACAAGGAAGACTGGAAGGACGTAAAGTTTTAGAACTGTATGGCAGACCTCAGCTTTTCAAACTTTTAAAATTCTTGCATCACAAAATTACAGCAACTTTGCATGAACGTTTGTTGCTCATTGTCCCAATTGCATTACCAAACAGGGTCCCTTCCTTTTCCGGAATGAACCCGAGTGTCGTTGAAATTCAAACGCCAGCATAATTCAATTTCACTGCTTTAATTTCAAAGTTCAGTTAAGGTATTCATAGCTGGCTACAATATTTAGATTACACAAGCACAAATTAAGAGTGCGAGTTTTGTTACCATATTTTAGCTTACCTGTGACAGCAGCTGAGCTTGGTACGTACTAAATTTTACTATTGTTAATTGTTCAGAATCTTTTAATTCAAGTTTAAAGTTAAATCTCTTATTTCTAAATTGCGTAGATTCAAGTAGCTTTTGAAATGATTGTTGAGGTAGTCCAAGACTAACCGTATTTTACTGAATTTCGATGTGCTTCAGAAAGAAAGCTCACTATTAACTTGAGTCACTAAATTAACTTTCGATTTTCCGGTTTTATTAACCTTCAGTTGCCACGTTTCTAGTGCTAATTATATGAGTAATAACTTTTCTTTTTCAGTTACTATAGTAATTGTCCTTAGGACTGGCGACCGTAATTTCCCCCAAATCTGAAATATCTAATTACCGCTAGTTAATTGTTAACGTATCGGCCGCACATTTACTTTCTTTATTAACTTTACCCCTTTTAAAAATTAATTTCCACCAGTTTCATTTGCATTTTTCCTTTCATTTAGATGTAACCCTTTCCTCCCTCTTTACCGACAAATTAACTTCAGTGACGATTGCTTTTCCCAAATTTCCATTACGTACATGCGGTTTAATTTTTCACTGTCATTAAGGTCGATAAGTGAGGGGGAGGTTACAGTATGTGTGTGGTGTGGTATAGTCAACACAAAATTTATTGGATCATTCATTTTCGCAGGACGTCTAACTGACGAGACGTACTTACAATTCCTTCAAGAAGAAATGCCCGACTTGCTCGAAGATGTTTCATTTGTTACGCGATTGCAAATGTAATTTTAACATGACGGCGCGCCTCCACATTTCACCAACGCCGTTACTACACACATAAATTAACATTTTCCTCAGAAGTGGATTGGTCGCACTGTTACACGTCAGTGGCCACCCAGATCGCCCGATTTAACACCAATGGATTTTTATCTAGGTGGATCGAAGAAAGACATAGTTTATGAGTACAAAGTCAATAACCTGAGGCATTAGTTGATCGCATTATGAATGCAATAGACGAAATTAAGAACAACTCTGTGAAACTGAAATGAGCAACAAAATCTGTTCATACACGTGCAGCTAAATGCATTGAACTCAGTGGAGTCATTATTCAACATTTATTGTGAATGTATTGTCAGATTGTATGTACACTGTACAATTTCCTTAACAATGGGCTTTGTTTTCTGATTTAACATGAATTCACGCGTGCTATGGTATTAATAAAAGCAGATTATCTGATACATTCATACAGTTTCAGTTAACGTTATTACCATTATTTTTCCAAAATTAAATTGTCTACATCTTCTGTTGAAAGCTTTGTGCAATTGTCTGGAATTTAAAAAATAACTTGGGCCAAGTTGTTAATAAATGAAAAATTTTGCGACATTAATTCTCTGCTTCTCGGTATGTTTCGGAAAACCACTGTAGATACACATCTGTAACATGCTTTATTAGATTCACCAGATCAATAACAACAAAATTAAAGTGAAGTTGCTAAATTTCATGCAAAATCTCTTATTGGCCGTAACTCCGTAACTAAACATTTCCTGACCTATGTTTATATGAACTTTTTTCATTAAATTTACTTTTAAAATAACAAATGGTTCAAATGGCTCTGAAAACTATGGGACTTAACTGCTGTGGTCATTAGTCCCCTAGAACTTAGAACTACTTAAACGTAATTAACCTAAGGACATCACACACATCCATGCCCGTGGCAGGATTCGAACCTGCGACCGTAGCGGTCGCGCTGTTCCAGACTGTAGCGCCTAGAATCGCTCGGCCATTCCGGCCGGCTTAAAATAACATATTAAAATGTTTGCGTACCTTCGTGAATCGCCCTGTACATTCTTTAAATGTACTAAAATTGGAAGTTGGCCAGTGTGACGCAAATCTCGCCATATGAGGCTCTCATAACAGGCTCCGTCGTTCTACCAAGGGTATCGACTCTTTACCTTTTTCGTTTACTTAAAGATGAACATGTAAGAACATCTGAAGTAAATTACCTGCGCCCTATCTGATACGATAGAAGTCAGTATGTAGTAGTATTTACGAAAATCGTATAAAATAGGGCGAGGAGGGAACTTTACGTTCTGGCTACAAATAGGGTGTTTCAACATTCCCCTTATAGACTTCTACTGTTTGCAAAAGGGAATTAGTAGATTAAGTTTTGGCGACTAAGTATCGTCCGGAAACGTACCGTTTGGATACAAAATAAGTATGGAGATCAGATCATTCCCGAATCTACCACTTGCGGTACGCGCACGGACTGAGAATATGGCGTCATCGTGAGTCCTTGCTGTAGTAATGACATCATATACCATTTTCATCCTGTTGTGAATTGGCAGGAGCCAATTCACGGAGTTTGGAGGAAGCCGAAAGGCACGCGATTAAGCTCATGCAGGCTGGCGTGAGGTCTGGAACAGGTAAGAGGAATAAGACTAGCAAAACAAGAGTAACTGGTAGAATACTTAACTTTAGTCCACAATTGTAGAACATCGATCTTGTTACTGTACAGGCTTCACAATATTAATTATCAAATGCTATGGCGCCTTGCTAGGTCGTAGCAAATGACGTAGCTGAAGGCTATGCTAACTATCGTCTCGGCAAATGAGAGCGCATTAGTCAATGCAGCATCGCTAGCAAAGTCGGCTGTCCAACTGGGGCGAGTGCTAGTACGTCTCACTAGACCTGCCGTGTGGCGGCGCTCGGTCTGCCGTCACTGACAGTGGCGACACGCAGTCCGTCGTATACTAGCGGACCGCGGCCGATTTAAAAGCTACCACCTAGCAAGTGTGGTGTCTGGCGGTGACACCACACATCCTGCTACAATAAACTTGCAGGACTGACTGTCGTGCTCCACGGACGCACCACCATCACGACTTTAAAGAGGACTTCCTTCGTGACGTAGAAGACAACCCGGCGACGAATGCTCGAAATATAGCCCATGCCATGGGCTCCTATGGAGAGCTCAAGGCAGAACTAATTGGCTCCGTTGCGTCCGTGCAGTGAGGTCATCATTCACACAGAATCATCTTACAGACAAATCGTCGCTGGACCGACATACAAATTCTAATATGAACGACGTACACTACTTGAACAAAAGTACTTGGACACATATTAGCGCACATCAATGTGAGCTGTATCGACTCTTTCCCTTCATGATGGCTGAATATCGTCGCAGGTATGACAGGCAGAACTTCCTCAAGAGACGAAACCAAACATGGTAGTGATGCTCATTGCTGGGTCTGGAGAGAGGTCAACGTTCAGCCTCATCCAAAAGGTGCTCCGTTAGGTTCATGTCAGGACTTTGGAGAGGCCAGTCCGTTTCAGGAATGTTATTTTCCACAAACAATTGCCTCACACATGCTGCTTAGTGGGCAGGGTGCGTCGGCATGCTGCTACCATCACCGTCTCCGAACTGTTCCTCTACTGAGTGCAGTACACATTTCTGTAAAATGTGTTCACATCCTTCCCAATTATGTCTGTTTTAAGCGCAGTAAAGGAACTGTACACTATGTAAAACGCCACTGTATGTTGACGCAGCCCTCTCCATGCTTCACTATTGACATGCACATGACCAATTCTCATTACTGCTCGAGTGTTCGGGACCCATACCAACCCAGAGTAAAGCAAGACGTCGAAGAAATTCAGGAGCGTGCTACTAGATGTATTACCGGTAGGTTCGATCAGCTGGCGAATATTATGGAAATGCTCCATGAACTCAAATGAGAATCCCTGAACGAAAGACACTTTCACGAAAAGCGTTTAAACGACCATTGGTGACGGAGTGCACAATGCACTTAGTATCACCAACATAATCCCAACGTCAAGACAGAAATCGGGGCATAGAGGCAGTCATTTCTTTCCCTACACTTTCGAGTGGAACAAGAAAGGGAATGACTAGTAGTAGTAAACAGACCAAAACTTCTAGCAATAGTTTATCGTAGACAGCTGGAGCTATTAAGGACAACAAACGGTTGAAAAAACAAGTGCACATCAGTTTCGTTTTCGAATATTGACTGCAGACTGATGGATATACGTACATACCTATATAGCGACGTCCGTGTATTGTAAATGTATGGACTGTGATTCATTCTCGTCCATACTCAGCTCACTCTATTCATTTTTTCTGTGACCATTTTTTTCTTCTGGAAACAGTCACATAATGCATTTAAATTCATACTGAGGGACCCATCTGATCGGAATATTTAATTTATGCTGAAGAATATGATGAACAGCGGTACTGGCGATTGTTGGTAACTGACTAACGCAACCTTACTCTTTTACTCCTGGTTCGAATTTGAATGCCTTGTAAAAGTGAGAGGACGATGGAAGCATACTGAGCGGTCGAAAAAGGGAAACTAGAGTCGGCTGCCATTCTTAGAGCCAATTCGTAGAAGATCTGACAAGTGAAAGACGAGGGTCAAAACCCCACTGGCCTTCGGCTATGCTCCTTTAGTGCCGTAAAGGGATGTCTAGCATCGTTCTGACAGAACACAGATAGCATCACCCATGGCGCAGACTCCTGGCATCAACATTTCACAGACTCAGAGTGGAGTAAGAAGAGTAGCTTTTTAGCGGAAGGCTTTATTGCGTTCCAATGCAGAAATTTTACGGTTTCTCCAGAAAGCACAGCATGCCGGAGATAAGTATTTCAAAGGTCCAGCCGTTATGGACCTGTGAAAACGTGAGACGCAGCTGAGCGTATTGACTGCAAAAAACGAATATTTAACCAATATAAGAACCGCCAGCATTGGCTAATCACGATAAATAGCAAGTCAGAGATAGAAACGCGATCCTCCAGATGAAGACCACCTCATACCTCACAGAAAGAGAGTGAAGCGACTTTTTTCTGTGGAAGATCGTAGGACGATCTTTAGCACTTAATCAGCTGGAGAAAGAGGACTAGTGTTTTCTAAGGAGTACGTTTATAGGTTGGCACTTGGAGGATACGGAGCCCAGCCAATCTGAGCTTAGTAAGAGACACAAAACGCGGCAATTCGAAGTTTTCTTTTAAATAAGATTCGACCAGAAATCAATTTTTGAGAGCCCCCGCCGCCAGACTTTCGTGCTGAGAGCTGAGGTCGTATCTGCAAGCCTGCTGCAGATCCAGAGGCGATGTATCAGGATAGAGAAAAGTTTCAAGCTTAACTGCACTTTGGCGCTGGCGAGAGTAGTTGGGCCGGCCGCGGTGGCCGTGCGGTTCTGGCGCTGCAGTCCGGAACCGCGGGACTGCTACGGTTGCAGGTTCGAATCCTGCTTCGGGAATGGGTGTGTGTGATGTACTTAGGTTGGTTAAGTTTAAGTAGTTCTAAGTTATAGGGGACTTATGACCTAAGATGTTGAGTCCCATAGTGCTCAGAGCCATTTGAACCATTTTTGAGGGTACTTGGTTCGACCAATGACTGAATCTGCAGACCACTTCAGTCTCCACCTGAAATACCATGGTCAGAATGACCCGCAGGCGTGACACGATGTGTTGGTATATTAGGGTTGATTACTTCAAGCTTCACTCTGAAGGCTTATATTTTAGCGTGAATGAAGAGGGTGTTTTCAACTCTGATCACAGGTGTGATATGATCACTGTCAGTTTTCAGTTACAATCACGACAATCACTGAGCAGTTTACAATTACAATTAATGCACTTGCGTGCTTAGTAGGCTGTTTCCCACTGATCCCAATGTCTGATATGCCAATGCCTTATTGTATTAATGTTGCCGCCTTTTGTCGTTTGTTATTTCAATAATTATATCGAAATAAATTGAAGTAATTGTGATTCATGTCTCATCTAGCTTGTCACACGTTTCCCCACTTATTGTTTTGGGAGGCACCATAATAATATTACGACACTAACTAGGCCTACCTTGCAGTTTTAATACCGAGCCATGTAGCACTGTGAGATCCATAGAGACGTAGATGTCCTTTGGACTAGAAGCATTTGACACAATTTCTCATTGTCTTTGAATGAAAAAAAGAAATAAAAAGATATCACCCAGTATCAGACCAGATTTGTTACTAGATTCAGGGCTTCCTTTTTACGTGGAACTCAGCGCGCTGTTCTCATCAGAACAAAATTGATAAATATCCGACTAATTTCAGAAGCGTCGCAAGGAAATTTGTGACGACAGTTACTATTTTCTGTACATAAGGTGACTCAGCTGCCCCTACAGATGGGTTTTAGGCAAACCACCGTGCCTTCAAATATCAGCTCATATTCTGTCACTCACGATGCCCAAATCAAAAGCTCTACGGAGAAAGTGAGCTGGACCTTTTTGTAGGAAATTATTGCAGGTCCATTTTGTATTTTTATATATTTTTTATTTTACACGTCTAATTCCCTAAAATCAAATTGAGGAGCAAATCTCCAAGGTCTTGAAATATGAAATTACAACAGAAGTAATAGCAGATAAAATAAAATCTTTATGAACCCAAAAAGAGACAAGTCTAGACGGAGTGACCCATGAGGAAACTCTTCAATTTCGATTTGAAATCTCGTGGATTGCTGCTAAGATTTTAGAATTCTTGTGGTAGCTTATTGAAAATGGATGCAGCAGTATACTGCAAAAGAGTCAAGGAAGTGCGGTCCGAATGTATAGTGGAGCTCTGCCTATTATTAACTGAGTGAAAGCTGCTAATTGTTGGGAATAAGCTGATATTGTTATCAAGAAATGACGCTCAGTATATATATATATATATATATATATATATATATATATGCGGTCGACAAGAGGTTCGTGAACTTACACCACGTATTGCCCGAACCACTTGTTTCTGAGCCAAAAATACCCTCTGAGAATGGGAAGAATTACCCAAAAATACAGTACTCAACGTCACAAGTGATTGAAAATAAGCAAGGTAGACTACTTTTCGTGTCGAACTATCACTTACTTCAGATACCATTCGAATAGTAAAAATGGCAGCATTAAATTTTTAAACAAGATCCTGAATGTGGGCTTTCCACAACAGGTTATTACCTATCGGAACACCAAGAAATTTGAACTGTTCAGTTTCACTAGTCATACAGCCATTCTGTGTAATTAAAAGGTCGAGTTATGTTGAACTGTGTGTTAGAAATTGTAGAAACTTCGTCTCACAGTAATTTAGCGTCAGCTTATTTTCTACAAGCCATGAACTTACGTCATGAACTTCACTATTTGAAACGGAAAAAATGTTGGACATAACATCCATTATTACCAAGCTAGTGTCATCAGCAAACAGAAATATTTTAGAGTTACCTGTAATATTAGAAAGCACATAATTTATATAAATAAGGAACGGGAGTGGTCCCAACACCGATCCTAGGGGCAACCCCCCCCCCCCCAAATTGACTGTACCCCACTCAGGCCCCACATCACAGCCGTTATCAAAATTGTGAATGATGACCTTTTGCTGCCTGTTGCTAAAGTAAGAGGTGAACCAATTGTGAGCTACTCCCCATATTCTGTAATGGTCCAATTTCTGGAGCAATGTCTTGTGATATAACAATCAAATGTACTAGCTAAATAAAAAAAGATGCCTACCGTTAGAAACGTTTTGTTTAATATATCCAATACCTCACAGAGAAAAGAGAATAAAGCATTTTCAGTTGTTAAACCACTTCTAAAACCGAACCATGCACTTGATAGCAAATCATGTGAAATAACATGATCAATTATACTTACTTACACAGCCTTTTCAGTAACTTTAGCAAACACTGATGGCATAGGAATAGGTTTAAATTCTGTACTTTACCCCTTTCTCTCTTTTCTTAAAGCGGCTTTACTATTGAGTGCTGTAACCATTAAGGGAATTGACCATTCTTAAAGGAAAAATTACAAATATGGCTAAATACAGGGCTGACATTGTAGTGTAACGACGTAAGTTTCTTATAAATGATTTTCTTTCGACATATGACCATGTGCAGACTTCGTCACCTACGTCAGTTACAACCCACTCCAAAATTATTTATATTCTTTTTAAAATGTCTCAGAATGGTTCTTGAACGAAATAAGTAAAACATCATTTGAGTCGTATGCACAGAATTACGTCACTCGGGCCAATTGGTTTGCGTGAACTTTTTCAATTTTTGACGTCGTTTGTTTCTCCTCAGAAATTATATTGATACACTTAATCTTGATTTAATTGATATTAGAACCACATTAAATAAACTTTGAGATTCAAAGTCGCGATGAACACTGTCAAAATTCAATAATCTTGTCAAATATATTATTAATTCATTCACATAATTCTTCATAAATAAATCCTCAGAACACGTATTTCAACTTTAATAGCATCCACCAGTTTATTATCTTCCTACATACAGACGTGAACCTGAGCCTTGACAAGACAGGACTAATTTTCAATAAGATTAAACTTCCTATGATATCATTGTTGTACAAAAAAATTACATGTTTTCATTTAGCAATTTTTAGAAGCACGACGCAACAACTCGGTTCCAGAATCTTTTGTTGCTCTTTGGCTGTCGACCCGCGACGTATAGTGGCCAGCAATTTTCTGTCTGGTCGCGGCAGCGAAGATGCTGTTTCCGTTCGTTGCGCCGACCTCTCCGTACATGAAACATAAAAAAAATACAAAACTTTAGGCAGTTCACAACCATTACAAAATATTACAAAAATACATAAACAAAAACTAAATTAGACTTATATTCACCTGCAAACTGGGCTGACACTGGTGGATGGGAACGCCTCAATTTCGTCCCACTACATACCCCACCCACGAGCTCAGTTTGTCAGGTTTTAACTGAAAATAAAACTTTTTCTATATACCATATTTAACCGTTAATACATTTTCCTCACATTTTACGTAATCTAGAGTCCTTGTTCTTAGATAGACTTAATCCTTTTACTGCGATATTGTTGTGACTATTTGTCATTTACTCTTAATTGTGCTATTATGGTAATTCATAACCGAAAATATGGAGATTACTCCTTTTCGTTTAATAGTTGCTAGTAAATACTAATTTAGTACGTTCTTTAACGTTGTTACATTAGGACAGAGCGTTCAAATTGTGATAAATTAGTTTCAGTTTTATTCATTTACTAGAGTTATTCTTTCCAAAAATGTATATTACTAATAAGTTTCTCACAATAACTAATAGTACTATTTACTTTACGTCATTCTTTTCCCTAATGCCTTATTTATGCCTGAGGTCAAGAAGAAACCAAGCAAAACTTTCTTTAGAATCTTGGCACGGCTTTCTTTACCTTCGGACACTCTGTTGGGTAATGGCAATTTATTTAGGAGAAACAAGCAAGAGAGCCCCGTTTGGTGTGTTCTATATTAACACTATTACAAATCTCTATTAAAGGCACTCTGCTATGTTCTCGTGAGCCATATAGCTCTGGACGCCCATGGTCCCTAAAATTATTAACCAACCCCTTTGGTTCCTACTATCCGAGTAAATATAAAATATACAAAATTCCTTCTGACCTAATAGCAAAATTTCTTCCATATAAATCCCCCCTTTGGTTATCTTTCTCTTTTTAAAGTACCAGTAGATTATTGTAGAACACTTGTTTAAACTTTCTGTTATTTCTTTAAAATAACACGTAACAATCACGAAAACTTTACATGAATAAACTATGAACGCTATTCCGTATGTAACATATACTAACTATTAACTTATTTAGGCATGAAGGGTTTCATTTGATCAACACTATATAATCCTACCTGATGAAGGTTCCATAAGAAGTAACGCTTTGGGATGTACAATCTTATGTACAACATATGGACCTTCAAAGACAAAGAAGAATTTTCTACATTCCTTATTGATCTTCGAACTTTTAGGATGAGATCGTACTAATACACGATCTCCTTTTCTCGTTCGGATGGATAATTCGTAGAATAACACTTTTCTTTATATAATACGGTAACCTACTAATTAGGACTCTTATTATATGACTTTCAATAATTGGTTCTCCAATTAATTTAGCACGGTTTAAATGCCATTCGAAATAATTCCTATAACCTCCCCACCGTTTAGAATATCGAGGAGGGTCTAACAACTCTAAAGTTAAGTGTTGTTGTTTTCCTCTTGACCAATAATTTTGTTTAAACTGCTTAACAAAATCATCCCAGCCCCTAAATTCAGTTCTATGCAGTACTGCCCATTCCGCAGCCTCTGCTTCTAAATGTCCTATTACAAATTGAATCCGTTTTTCATTACTCCATTTAGGAGATAATGAAGTTTCAAAAGCTTTTATAAAGATTATAGGGTGAAGTTCGCCTCCTGGTTTGAATACAGGAAATCGACTTGCTACATTTGAATTTGTCGTTATATCATCCAAACATTCTGCGAGAGACATAGTTGGATTTTGTTTAGATTGCAGAGACGGAGTTGCGTCGGATTTGCTTGCCATGATTTCTTTATTTGTATTGTTGTCGTCCGAGCTAGCAAACACGATGCGACTGTTGTCTCTGATTACGTTATTACTTCTACTACTTGAAATGTTTTCATTATTATCTAATTCCGATAACCGTTTAGTAATTTCCTGTATTCTCATTTCTGTATTGGATACGCGGTTAGCTAATATCGATTCTTCACTGTGTTCACGATGTGAACGCTCTGTACCTTCGTCAATGTTATTATCTTTGGAGGTCTCAAGGTTACTGCATATTTCAGTAATTAAAAATTTCATGTTTTCTATTTCAGTATGATCTTTTTCTACTTGATGAGTTAATGTCTCTAATTCTACATTATCTACTGAAGAAATCTCTACAGGTTTGGTAGAGACCTCTTTAACAGATTCTAATAATTCTCTACGAACAGTTTCTGTTTGCATAGAAAATTCATCTCGTAACTTATCGTTATTTTTCTGTATTTCATTTACAACTAAGATATTGACATTATATAGTCTCTCGGTTAAGTCAGTAATATCATTTCGCATGCGAGCTTTTTCCTCACGGGATTCCTGGATATGTTCTTCCAACCTTTTACAATTACCAGCAATCTTATTACTAAGTCCTACTAGTTTTTTCTGCATTTCAACTTTAGAAGCCTCTATTTTATCACTTAATTCTCGACTGGTTTCATTAAGATGTTCCTGTAACCTGTCTGTCGATTTTGTTAGCTCCCCTTTAAGTTCCTCTTTTAATCTAGCCGTAGATTCTTCGTTAGACTGTTTTAATTCCTCTTTTAATCTAGCAGTAGATTCTTCGTTAGACTGTTTTAATTCCTGTTTTAGTTCCTCTTTTAATCTAGCAATGGATTCTTCGTTAGATTGTTTTAATTTAGCAATCGCCCTAAAAAGGGATCTCATGCTCCTATCGGACATAGATTGCTCTTCGTCATTTCACTTCCCGGCATTATTGTAAGATATTAACTAGTTACACACGCAGACTTGTAATCAACAATCCTGTAAAAGCACACTCCCTATGTACAACACTCGACTTCCAACTTGAAACAAACTCACCGGACACTAATATTGTAGTTTGTAGTTCTCGGTGATCAGTGTGCTGCTATGGGCTGCAGAAGTAACAGCCGTCGATGCTGCCGCTGTGATGCTGCGACCTCGCTTCCGCAACCGGCAGGACGCTGAGTCGAACACCGGAGACGTCACTGGCTGCAACCACGCCCGGCACCGCCGTAGACAGGCGAAGCCCTCAGCAACACCTCTAATACCAGCCGGAGGAACGCCCCGCAGCTGACGCACTGGGCCTGTTAGTTTAGGGAGAAAAAGGGTTGTCGGGATTTGCAGCGTTCAGCTGCTGCCCAACAGATGCGCCTTCTCGTGGAATAACTGCGTGACCGTACTGCTTGGCTGCGCTCCGTCAGATGCCCACACCCGCGAAGTCGCCGCTGGCTGGTGAAGGCTCCACGAAAACTCGCGTTGACTTCCGAAGGACTCTTGATGTTTTGTTTCGTACCTGTGTGCCTTAGTTGCACGCAAGTCCTGTTTATAAGGTCGCCACGGTGTAGTGTAACGACGTAAGTTTCCTATAAATAATTTTCTTTCGACATATGACCATGTGCAGACTTCGTCACCTACGTCAGTTACAACCCACTCCAAAATTATTTATATTCTTTTTAAATGGTCTCAGAATGGTTCTTGAACGAAACTGTAAAACATCGTTTGAGTCGTATGCACAGAATTACGTCACTCGGGCCAATTGGTTTGCGTGAACTTTTTCAATTTTTGACGTCGTTTGTTTCTCCTCAGAAATTATATTGATACACTTAATCTTGATTTAATTGATATTAGAACCACATTAAATAAACTTTGAGATTCAAAGTCGCGATGAACACTGTCAAAATTCAATAATCTCGTCAAATATATTATTAATTCATTCACATAATTCTTCATAAATAAATCATCAGAACACGTATTTCAACTTTAATAGCATTCACCAATTTATTATCTTCCTACATACAGACGTGAACCTGAGCCTTGACAAGACAGGACTAATTTTCAATAAGATTAAACTTCCTATGATATCATTGTTGTACAAAAAAATTACATGTTTTCATTTAGCAATTTTTAGAAGCACGACGCAACAACTCGGTTCCAGAATCTTCTGTTGCTCTTTGGCTGTCGACCCGCGACGTATAGTGGCCAGCAATTTTCTCTCTGGTCGCGGCAGCGAAGATGCTGTCTCCGTTCTTTGCGCCGCCCTCTCCGTACATGAAACATTAAAAAAATACAAAACTTTAGGCAATTCACAACCATTACAAAATATTACAAAAATACATAAACAAAAACTAAATTAGACTTATATTCACCTGCAAACTGGGCTGACACTGGTGGATGGGTGACGCTTCAATTTCGTCCCACTACAACATGTGTAGCACCATACTTTAATATTCTGCTAGGGACTCCATCATATTCATGACAGTCCTTAGTTTTCAGTGATTTAATTATTGACTCAATTTCCCTCTTGTCAATACCACAGAGGAGTATCTCAGGCACCAATCTCAGAAAGGCATTTTGCAAGAGAGTTATATGATTTCCTGTCGAAACCAAGTTTTTATTTAATTCACCAGCAATGTTCAGAAAATGATTGTTAAATACTGTACATATATCTGACTTATCAGTAACATAAATATTTATACTACAAACTGACTTTATACATTCGACCTTGTGGTACTGACTAGACACTTCATTCACAATTGACCATATGGTTTTAATTTTGTCCTGTGAAATAGCTATTCTATTTTTGTACCACATACTCTTCTCCTTCCTAATAACATTTTAAGCACCTTGCAACACTGTTTGTAATGGACTACTGCAGCTTGATTGTGAATATTTTTGACATTTTGATATAATCCCCACTTTGTTCTACATTATATGCTTATCGCACTGGCCAGCCACCTAGGTTGCTTTTTACTGCTGTTTCAATTTTCTAATGGAAAGCAACTTTAAAAAAGAATGTCAAATGTCTTATGGAAAGCATTATATTTGTCATCTATGTTATTAGCACTATAAATATCCTGCCAGTCTTGTTCCTTAACGAGGTTTAAGAATCACAGTATTTACATTTGATTAGCTTTTCTATATTGTTTGTAATTATATATAACATTTGTTTGAGTACACAAACCTTTTACTTTAAAATTTGTGCATCATGGTCTGAAAGGCCATTCACCCTTTTCCTAACAGAATGCCCAACTCGTAACGAAGAATGAATTAAAATATTGTCTATGGCTGCAGTACTTTTCCCCTGCTCCCTGGCTAAAAAAAAAAAAAATAAATAAATAAAAAAAAAACTGTCTCCATCAGATCATACGAATTTAGGAGATCTTCCAACATCCTTTTTCTTGCAGTCACGTACAAAATTAATATGGAAGTCACCACATACAACTAATTTCTGGTACTACCTATAAAGTGAACCAAGAACTGTCTCTAGCCTGGGCAGAAATGTTCTGAAGACGGAAATTGGGAACCTATAAACAACAATAATTTCAAGTTTAGTTTCACTGAATTCAACTGGCCCAGCACAACATTCAGATAGCTGCCCAATGCATTGCTGTGATGTGTCTACGGACTAAAATGTAATACTATTTTTTTACATATATGGCCACACCCCACTCTGCAAGGAACTCCTTGAAAAACAGCCAGCTATTCTCTATCCTGGTAAAGGAAGCCTCTGAATTGTCAGATTATGTAATTGTGCTTTGATATACCATAATGTCAGAGTAATCACCTATAAGCAGTTCACTAACTTTATCTTTAATACATCTTATATTTTTTGAAATATGCTAATTTCTTCTCTGCTTGGATACCTGTACTCCTCTGAAGGTGATTCCTTTGTTAGAGGGACTTTCTTTATGCAGGTATACCTATGAGCTGATTTCAGTCTAAAAGAGGTGCAGCTCTAACACCAATTACTACAGAAATTCTCCCATGAGTGATCCCACTACCACCCACTACACTGTCACCTATAAGCTTTACCAGCCTCCCGTTTGCATACCTGTTGAGGCGCAGCCCATGCCTAGTGAAACATGATCTATTGATGAACTCATCTGGCCCCACTGCAAAGCGAGTCATTTACTCTGCCATCAGTATCTTGTCCAGCCTTGTTAACACGCCTAACAGCAGCATTACGACGAGACCAATCAGGACGCTGAAACAGTTGCATGGAGAGCATATTAGTGCCATTAGTTTGAATAGCTATCTTTACCACATCACTACCTACGTCGTATTACCTGTCCCTATCAAGACTATTTCCTGCTCCAACCACAATCACTACCTGATCTTCTTTCGTAAAATTCCTTCATAGCTTCCCTATGTTGACAGTCACCTGAGCCAACCGTGCACTAGGTTTCACAATGCTGGTGACCTGGTACACACACCCCAACATTTCGTGCAACTGCTGGCCCTCACCTCTGCCATGTGGCTACCTAGCAGCAGAACCTTCTTCTTTCTGTTTCAATTTGCAACTAACTGAGGCTCCCTAAATGCTGAGGACAGTTGCATGTTTCCTATACCTGCAGTTACAAGAGGCTTCTCTCCATTCAGCTCTGATCGTTGGTCAAATCTTTTGGTTATATGCAACTTACAACTGTATGAATATCTCCTCGTCTTATCTGCCTTCCTACCAACTGCCAGTTTCCATTCCCCAGTGCCCTTCACCCTTTTCAACTCCTCTAGTTCCTCTATTGCGTCTCGTAACTGCACCTGAAGGGTACAGATCTTACGCTCCTGCTCCTCTATCACGATATTTCTGCTACATATTCTGCATTTCCAGGAGAGGACGTCACTAGAATGCTTCCCCACTGCATTCCGCCAGTGAAAATATTTAGAACAAATCTTACACCGTAACCCACTACTCACAAACCTACGACAACCTTGTACTCAGATATATTTTCCCTAAAGGCCGAATTTTTCGAATTAATCAAGATAAATGTGCAAAACTGACCTTCTAAAGCGTTTTTCTTCAATAACTGGATAACCGAGGCCTGTGGTGAAAACGCATTCAGTACAAAATTTAACTACATTAAATATCCCATAGAAAGAGCGTGTAAATTTTTTCTGAAGGTCTAATAGTTTTTCTGATAATAAGCGAAACAATATGAAATCCTTGTGCGCTGTATTTGAAGGTTTTGCGGGTTGCATGAATCCTGTCGGTAGAGACAGCTGAATCCCTGTATATATAAAGGGATATTCTGCGGCCTCTACCGATAAGCTTTATGCAACCCGCAACGGTTCAAATACCACATGCAAGATTTTCATTCTCGTTCGCTACGTGATCTACTGATAAAATTGGAAGTTCCATGAAGCCGTTCGCAAATGATAGCGCATCATCACCAGAAGACTGTATCAAAGTATGAGATAGCATGCGACGATCGATTGATTAGTGCAGGGACAGGAGTGAAGAAGTCCACTATATGATGATTACTCTGTTGGTGACAACAGCAACTTCCATTAAACACAAAGGAGTAACCATCCTTAATGGTCGAAAGTGAAATGACAATATAAAGCAAATAATACGAAAAACAGAACCCAGGTTGAAATTTATGGGAAGAATCTTAAGCAACTGTAGTTCATCCACAAAAGAAGTGGCTCACAATACACTTCTTCGACCGAATCTTTACTATTTACTTAACTGTTTCAGACCCCTAACGGATTGATTAACAGAAAAACTCCGAAGAAGAACGGTACGTTTTGTCAAGGAATCTGTTAGTCGGTGCTAGAGCATTATGGAGATTGTCAACAAACTCCAGTGACAGACGATAGAGAGGTGTTGTGCATTACAGAGAGGTTTACTATTGAAATTACGAGTGAGTGTGTTCTAGAAAGAATCGGACAAGTTATTATTTCCTGCAACATACGTGTATCCATGTGTCCACAAGGCGAAAATCCGGGAAAATAGAGCTAATATGGATGCTTACCGACAATCATTCTTTTTATGCCCATTCGCATGCGTAACAGTGGAAGCAGGCGGCGGCACCAGACGCAGCCTCCGCTGCACACCATAAGATGGTTGTGGAGTATACATACAGAGGGTGTTTGGTCGTTACTGGATGAGGTTCAAACTACTTTAAAATTCGGTAGGAAATAGTTGAAGCAAATGGGTATACACAGTCTTTGGTGACACGCACACACACACACACACACACACACACACACACACACACACACACACACACACAAAATAACTTAAAACTGAACAAAAGGAAATGGGAAACACAAAGAAGTAAAAAAAAAGGGCTATATGAAACTTATATTTTAGGAGAAATTTAGCGGCTATTTAAGTAAAAGATATATAAATATTACAGAATGAAGGCTTTCAAGACAGGATGACATAGTTGCCGGTAAACCTTCGGGATTTGAGGTCGTGGTCCAATAAACTCTTCCGTTCCTGACGTTTCGTCCAGGACTGCGCTGGATGTCTTCAGAGGCGCTCCTCCGCTGAGTCTTGCCGACTGACTGGTCGGACGTCCGAGATCGACATTCATACTTCGACCACGCCCCTTGCCTACAGTGTGTATGTCGCTCTCTGACGTCCTACCAGTCAGTCGGCAAGACTCAGCGGAGGAGCACCTCTGAATCCTGGATGAAATGTCAGGAACGGAAGAGTTTCTTGGACCACGACTCACATCCCGAATGGTTTACCAGCAGCTATGCATAAATATTTTCCGGTAAAACTACCATCGCTTGAAAAATCGAATGCAGCATGTCGTTTCTCAAAGTAAGAGCAAATATTTGTAGGCAGACATTTACGAAATGACGTGCAGTCATAGTAAACAGCAGCGTATGCGACAAACTGTCCGTGAGTAATAAATGGTTCAGTGAACATTTCTACAGGTAGAACAAATCCGCTTTACTTAAGCATTTACTTATGCACAATCACAACGTTGCAGTTGTTTTCTGGATGTACGTGAAGAATCAGAAATTCACTACTGTTTGAAAAACACTGAAACACTCAGGTGTAATGGTCTGCAACACACCACGATAAGAGGACCTGTAGAACTGACGAACCATAATACATGGCTTAAATGGCAGAGAAGTGGCGCGCACGTAGACGCAACAGCGCCCTCTTTTGTGTGGCTGTACAGGTCAGCGCTACGCAACGACCAGTGGAGTCGGAGCCGGCGTACGAAGTGGAAACGCGTAACCAAGTTCCTCTATGCCTCGCCGACATCACTAGCTGAAATATCGGCAACTGAGTGCGTTCTAACGGGCCAGAACGATTGATCTCCAATAGGCGGGTCGGTCGTTCTGTGACACTACGGCTCGTGTAAGGCACGCCGCTTCAACAGCGAGGCGTATGCGGAACCAGTGGAGAGAAGAGGCCCGTACACAGCATCGGCGGGATGCTGGACACCACGATGTGGTCACAGCGCTTGGCCGTAACGGACAGGACGGATTCGTCCACAGTGTTGGCGCGGCGTTGGAGCACTGCAACAGGTGTGGACAGCTCTGCGTCGACAATTCGACGCCGTCTTCTGTGGCGTGGGCTGGTGGCACGCATGCCATTGCGTCGGCTTCCACTGATCAAAACCCACCATCGTAGCAGACTGCAATGGACACGTGAAAGCCAACATTAGCATGCTGAGTGCCAAAACGTAGTGTTTTTGGACGAGTTTCGCTTCACCTTGTCTTACAGTGATGGGCGCATACCCGTTCGACACCGCCGTGGTAAATGCAGTCGGACAGTAAACCGCTTCAGCTGTATGTAACCCTTTATTGCTGGATCACTACCTGTTTCGTGGCACTAAAAGCCACACCTTCAGTAAATTATATCGTCAAAACATTGGCGGTGTTTTGTTCTGACGGACAACGAATGTTGGGTACAAAGTTACGAGGTTTTCAGCTCTAATGCTTTAGTTATATGTCCACCTGAAGAGGTGGCTTTTAGTGCCACGAAACCAGTAGTGATCCAATAATAAAGGACTAAATACTGCTGAAACGGTTTATTAATACCATAGATGACTACTCATAGCTGTCTCCGTTCATCCACTGAGGACATGGGACAGCGGCTGCTCAAAAAATTTAACAATTAAATTCACCAAATTTCCGTGTGTTTGGGAAGTTATTTTATTTTCGCTACCAGTTTCGGCAGTTCATTATGCTATCTTCAGGCCCCATACGCACCTCTCAAAAATAATTGATATTGACATACTGAGGTCATTTGTTTCTGGATGTCGTGAATTATCAAGTGCTTCCATCGAAGACTTCAAGTTGCAGTCAAGTCTTCGTAGGACGCTTTTGAGAATTCAAGATATCCAGAAACATATGGCCCAAGTATGCCAATATCGATTGTTTTTGAGAGGTGCATATGGGGCCTGAAGATGGCATAATGAATTGCCAAAACTGGTAGCGAAAATAAAATAACTTCTCAGTTCCACGGCTGTTTGCCGAATTTCATTGTTAATCAATAATTCGTAGCTGTGGTTGCTCTGAGTACAAGATTGGCTGCAATCGTACAGTCCTACCTGTTGAGCGCATAACGGACAAAGGCTAAGTGTGATGATTTGGGACGTCATTGCCAATAATACGCGGTATCACCTTCTTTCGTCCTGAGGACAAACAACAGCCACTACTACATCAGGGGGGGGAGGGGGGCTATTACAGCCCGAGGCACTGTCTCTCCGCCTTCCGCGGTGGCCGAGAGGTTCTAGGCGCTTCAGTCCGGAACCGAGAGACTGCTACGGTCGCAGGTTCGAATCCTGCTTCGGGTGTGGATGTGTGTGATGTCCTTAGGTTAGTTAGGTTTAAGTAGGTCTAAGTTCTAGGGGACAGATGACCTCAGATGTTGTCCCATAGTGCTCAGAGCCATTTTTGAACTGTCCCTCCGCCCGACAATGCCCAACTGCATGTGATGAGGAAGTTGCATGCCTTCTTCGAAGAAAGACGGGAACCGCTGCTTCCCTGACCTGCCCATTCACCTGACATGTCGCCTGTCGAACATGCAGCCGGCAACTTGTTCGTTCAGATCCTCCTTCAGCCGCAGTTGATAATTTGTGGACGCGCCAACAAACCGTGTGATGGAGCATTCCCCGGCAGGATATTCAGGCGCTGTTTGAATGCATGCCACGACGTCTAGCGGATCTGATTTCAGAACGTGATAACACTACTCGGTACTGAATTTCCACAGTCACAGTGCATCTTGAGCTCTGGAAATCTAATCAATTTTGTACTGTCATGTTCCTAACCGGTGGAATAAATTTCATTGCGATCACATATCTCGGTCTTGGAGGTTCACTTTCATCAAACAGTAGTGTACATTCAGAATGAGATTTTAACTCTGCAGCGGAGTGTGCGCTGACATGAAATTTCCTGGCAGATTAAAACTGTGTGCCCGACCGAGACTCGAACTCGGGACCTTTGCCTTTCACGGGGCAAGTGCTCTACCGCTGCAGAGTGAAAATCTCATTCTGGACACCTCCCCCGGCTGTGGCTAAGCCATGTCTCCGCAATATCCTTTCTTTCAGGAGTGCTAGTTCTGCAAGGTTCGCAGGAGAGCTTCTCTAAAGTTTGGAAGGTAGGAGACGAGATACTGGCAGAAGTAAAGCTGTGAGTACCGGGCGTGAGTCGTGCTTCGGTAGCTCAGATGGTAGAGCACTTGCCCGCGAAAGGCAAAGGTCCCGAGTTCGAGTCTCGGTCGGGCACACAGTTTTAATCTGCCAGGAAGTTTCAGTAGTGTACATTTCACGAAATGGAAAGAACCAGATAAAATAACGGACAAAGCCACTCCTCCGCTTGATATGTGTCACAGGATTGCCGACGATACTCCCAAGTGAACGCCTGATGGCTTCCTGTATACGTCCTAAGTACAATTTCTCTGTAGCTGTTGACTTTGGTAGGTGGTATTGGTAACAGCCTTCAACCCTGATAGTACACACCACACTAACTTCCACGACGAAACACATCGAGGCGAGTTAGGGTCAGTGCGCCTTAATGGCCTCTTCATGAACTTTGCTCATGTTCCTTCATGCATCTTTTACATGTTCCCTCACCTCCGCTACGACCTTACCTAGTTGGCGGTGCGAGCCTCCTGTATCGTTCCCTACGCTCCTCGGAGTATGGGACTTCATCATCATCTCCTGTTTTCGTTTTATTTTATTTATTTATTTATTTATTTTGTTCTTCAGTCTACTGACTGGTTTGATGCGGCCCGCCACGAATTCCCCTCCTGTGCCAACCTCTTCATCTCAGAGCAGCACTTGCAACCTACGTCCTCAATTATTTCCTTGACGTATTCCAATCTCTGTCTTCCTCTACAGTTTTTGCCCTCTACAGCTCCCTCTATTACCATGGAAGTCATTCCCTCATGTCTTAGCACATGTCCTATCACCCTGTCCCTTCTCCTTATCAGTGTTTTCTACATATTCCTTTCCTCTCCGATTCTGCGTAGAACCTCCTCATTCCTTACCTTACCAGTCCACCTAATTTTCAACATTCGTCTATAGCACCACATCTCAAATGCTTCGATTCTCTTCTGTTCCGGTTTTCCCACAGTCCATGTTTCACTACCATACAATGCTGTACTCCAGACGTACATCCTCAGAAATTTCTTCCTCAAATTAAGGCCGGTATTTGATATTAGTAGACTTCTCTTGGCCAGAATGTCTTTTTTGCCTTAGCGAGTCTGTTTTTGATGTCCTCCTTGCTCCGTCCGTCTTTGGTTATTTTACTGCCTAGGTAACAGAATTCCTTAACTTCATTGACTTCGTGACCATCAATCCTGATGTTAAGTTTCTCGCTCTTCTCATTTCTACTACCTCTCATTACCTTGGTCTTTCTCCGATTTACTCTCAAACGATACTGTGTACTCATTAGACTGTTCATTCCGTTCAGCAGATCATTTAATTCTTCTTCACTTTCACTCAGGATAGCAATGTCATCAGCGGCTCGTATCATTGATATCCTTTCACCTTGTATTTTAATTCCACTCCTGAACCTTTCTTTTATTTCCATCATTGCTTCCTCGATGTGCAGATTGAAGAGTAGGGGCGAAAGGCTACAGCCTTGTCTTACACCCTTCTTAATACGAGCACATCGTTTTTGATCGTCCACTCTTATTATTCCCTCTTGTTGTACATATTGTATATGACCCGTCTCTCCCTACAGCTTACCCCTACTTTTTCAGAATCTCGAACAGCTTGCACCATTTTATATTGTCGAACGCTTTCTCCAGGTCGACAAATCCTATGAAGGTGTATTGATTTTTCTTTAGCCTTGCTTCCATTATTAGCCGTAACGTCAGAATTGCCTCTCTCGTCCCTTTACTTTTCCTAAAGCCAAACTGATCGTCACCTAGCGCATTCTCAATTTTCTTTTCCATTCTTCAGTATATTATGCTTGTAAGCAGCTTCGATGCATGAGCTGTTAAGCTGATTGTGCGACAATTCTCGCACTTGTCAGCTCTTGCCGTCTTCGGAAGTGTGTGGATGATGCTTTTCCGAAAGTCAGAAGTTACGTCGCCACACTCATATATTCTACATACCAACGTGAATAGTCGTTTTGTTGCCACTTCACCCAATGATTTTAGAAATTCTGATGGAATGTTATCTATCCCTTCTGCCTTATTTGACCGTAAGTCCTCCAAAGCTCTTTTAAATTCCGATTCTAATACTGGATGCCCTATCTCTTCTAAATCGACTCCTGTTTCTTCTTGTATCACATCAGACAAATCTTCACCCTCATAGAGGCTTTCAATGTATTCTTTCCACCTATCTGCTCTCTCCTCTGCATTTAACAGTGGAATTCACGTTGCACTCTTAATTTTACCACCGTTGCTTTTAATCTCACCAAAGGTTGTTTTGACTTTCCTGTATGCTGAGTCTGTCCTTCCGACAATCATACCTTTTTTGATGTCTTCACATTTTTCCTGCAGCCATTTAGTCTTAGCTTCCCTGCGCTTCCTATTTATTTCATTCCTCAGCAACTTGTATTTCTGTATTCCTGATTTTCCCGAAACATGTTTGTACTTCCTCCTTTCATCAATCCACTGAAGTACTCCTTCTGTTACCCATGGTTTCTTCGCAGCTACCCTCTTTGCACCTATGTTCTCCTTCCTAACTTCTGTGATGGCCCTTTTTATAGATGTACATTCCTCTTCAACTGTACTGGCTACTGCGCTACTCCTTATTGCTGTATCTATAGTTTTAGAGAACTTCAAACGTTTCTCGTCATTCCTGAGTACTTCTGTATCCCACTTCTTTGCGTATTGATTCTTCCTGACTAATGTCTTGAACTTCAGCCTACTCTTCATCACTACTATATTGTGATCTGAGTCTATATCTGCTCCTGAGTACGCCTTACAATCCAGTATCTGATTTCGGAATCTCTGTCTGACCATGATGTAATCTAATTGAAATCTTCCCGTATCTCCCGGTCTTTTCCAAGTATACCACCTCCTCTTGTGATTCTTGAACAGGGTATTCGCTGTTACTAGCTGAAACTTGTTACAGAACTCAATTAGTCTTTCTCCTCTTTCATTCCTTGTCCCAAGCCCATATTTTCCTTTAACCTTTTCTTCTACTCCTTCCCCTACAACTGCATTCTAGTCACCCATGACTATTAGATTTTCGTCCCTCTTTACATACTGCATTACCCTTCCAATATCCTCATACACTTTCTCTATCTGTTCATCTTCACCTTGCGACGTCGGCATGTATACCTGAACTATCGTTGTCGGTGTTGGTCTGCTGTCGATTCCGATTAGAACAACCCGGCGGGGTCAGGGATTTTCTCTGCCTCGAGATGACTGGGTGTTGTGTGATGTCCTTAGGTTAGTTAGGTTTAAGTAGTTCTAAGTTCTAGGGGACTTATGACCATAGATGTTGAGTCCCATAGTGCTCAGAGCCATTTGAACCCGATTAGAACAACCCGGTCACTGAACTGTTCAGAGTAACACACCCTCTGCCCTACCTTCCTATTCATAACGAATCCTACACCTGTTTTACCATTTTCTGCTGCTGTTCATATTAACCGATACTCATCTGACCAGAAATCCTTGTCTTCCTTCCACTTCACTTCACTGACCCCTACTATATCTAGATTGAGCCTTTGCATTTTCCTTTTCAGATTTTCTAGTTTCCCTACCATATTCAAGCTTCTGACATTCCAAGCCCCGACTCGCAAAACGTTATCCTTTCGTTGATTATACAATATTTTTATCATGGTAACCTCGCCCTTGGATATCCCCTCCCGGAGATCCGTATGGGGGACCATTCCGGAATCTTTTGCCACTGGAGAGATCATCATGACACTTCTTCAAGTACAGGCCACGTGTCCTGAGGATACACGTTACGTGTCTTTAATGCCGTGGTTTCCATTGCCTTCTGCATCCTCATGTCGTTAATCATTGCTGATTCTTCCGCCTTTAGGGGCAATTTCCCACCCCTAGTACAAGAGAGTGCCCTGAACCTCTATCCGCTCCTCCGCCCTCTTTGACAAGGCCGTTGGCAGAATGAGGCTGACCCTTATGCCGGAAGTCTTCGGCCGCCAATGCTGATTATTTATCAAAATTTAGGCAGTGGCGGGGATCGAACCCAGGACCGAAAACATTTTTGATTATGAATCAAAGACGCTACCCCTAGACCTCTTTTTTTTTCTTAAATTACAGGCCACATGTCCTGTTTTTTTTCTATTTTTTTTAATCGACGTCCCGCCAACAGTGCGCAACGTTCACCGTTACTCTACTTTCTTTTTACTTTTTTTCTGCGGGAAAGTGCTCTATCAACTGAGCTACCTTTTTTTTATTTTTATTTTTTTACTCCATTTTTTTTTCAAACGAGCGGGGCAGGCAGATGGCGGCAAGGAGGGCAGGGGTCAATTAGTCCGAGGCCTGGCCACGGTGCCGCCCTCATACCCGTCATCACTCACATTGATTGTAAAGGAACATTGATTTTTTAAATTTTTATTTATTTATTTAATTTTTATTTTTTTTATTTATGTATTTATTTATTTATTTATTTATTTTTTGGAAAAGCGTCAATATGGCATTGGAGCCAGATCATTCGGTTGATACATAAACGGGTGAAGGTTTTAGAGCTCGAACAGCTATCCAATACCTGTTCTATTGAATGCAATATGAAGCATATTACCGTACTTGCGACGAATATCCGCGTAGTTTCTAATTTTAGTATATTACGTTTCCATGTGTAACTGAAACTCGTTGTAATCTTCGCCCGTCAGCTGATTGAAGACATGACTTGTATATTGGCCCAACAGCCACATGACGGCATTATTTTTAGTTGGCGGATATTATTTGACGTCTGGTCTGTGCAGTAAGTTCGTGTCGATGTTATTTTCAGAAGTCCTAGTTATAAGGGCGACTTTTTGACGAACCCATTGCCAATTGAGCATGCGGTGACTGCAAGTATATCTGTGGGGAACAGTATCCACTTGGTGACAATCTGGACAATGGGCTGTGTCGCTTAGCCCAATCGCATGCAGGCGCTCATTTGTGCTGATAATGTTGTTAACCGTTTTGTACCATGTCGACCTGACCAAGGACGGAAGTACACTGCTGCTGATGTTCGCCCACAGGACATCCCAATTGACTCCAGTGTGCTTTTGTTAGATTTTGTTCGTGCCCTCATATTGTTTCCTGTGCTCCAGAATGTCCTTGGCAGTTAAGGGTCGATGTTGGAGGAGGACCTCGCTCAAGTAGCTCTTTTCCAGATAATAAGTGTGGATGTGGGAGAGCTGGTAGTCGATCGTCTGCACATTGATCGGCGGTTCTACGCTTTTCGGCGCGACTGCCTCAAACAACTTTGCCGTAAGGGTGTCAGAGTAGTTTTGGATTAAGGATGTCATCCGTTTAATGTACAAAGCCATTGCTTTGGCGTTCAGATCGGTCAGACCCATACCGCCATGCAGAGGGTCGAGGGTCACAGTCTTCACGTCAACTCGAAATATTTCCCCCCGCCACAGAAAATTGGTCAACTGGCTCATTATCTGTTTGGCTATGACAGTGGGGATTGGAAAGACCTGTGCCACATAATATGCTCGCGACAGGATACATGTATTTATAAATTTAACCCTCTGAATTTGGTCCATACTGCGATAAACGTTATCTATTAAAGCACCCTTGACTTTGAACGAGACATCCCGCCAATTTGCCGTTATCATCCTTTGAGGAGGGACCGTCAGTATCGTCCCAAGAGATTTGTGTTCCGTAACATGGTTAGCCCATTCTAGGCCGACACCGTCAAGTCCCCTTATACGTAGAAATTTGCTTTTAGTTTCATTCATTTTTGCGCCAGAAGCGGGACAATAGCTTCTGAGGTCTGCCTCCAGTTGAATCACATCATCCCTGTTCCTCACGACGATGCCGACATCATCAGCATATGCCCCAACTGCAGTTTTCTTCCCGGCGATCGTTATGCCCGTCATGTGCTCATGAACTAGCCGCAGCAATGGTTCTAGTGAGATGACAAAGAGCAACATGGAAAGGGGGCTTCCTTGGGGGACACCCCTTGCGATGGTAATGGGTCTTGTGAGCTGGCAGTTGACGGAGATCGTGGCGGCCAGACCAGTGATCATATTGCGCACGACAGCGATGGAGTCATGCCCGAAGCCCATCCTCCGCATCGTTTCGAAGAGGTATTTATGGCTGACACTATCAAATGCGTTATAAAAGTCACCAAAAAGGAGGCCGCAATTAATGGTGCTGGCAGACGACAGAGCGACGATATCTCTATATTGTGCTGTAGTCTGAAATATTGATCGCCTATAAGCACAAGTTTGCTGTTGCCCAATTATGTTTGCGGTCAACGGCATCATTCGATTGTTTAAAGCTCTCGCAATAATCTTATAATCTGAATTAAGAAGAGAAATCGGCCGGAAGTTGTTAATCTTTTTACATCCCTTATTTTTAGGAATCAACACGATTTTACATTCTTTAAGTTCTGATGGTACAGACTTTCCCGCAGTACGTCGTTAACGGCTTGTGTCAACTTATCACCTATGATACTCCAATATCGTTGATAGAATTCGACCGGAAGGCCATCAGGGCCCGGCGATTTACTTTTAGGGGAGCCGCGAATTATTTCAAGGACTTCATCTGGACTAAAAGCTGAAAATAAGAAGGCGTTGTCGTCGGCAGTAATTGTGGAGGTTGTAAACGCAAATAACTCATCCAAATCGTCCTCTTGCGTTGCTTCTGCCTCATACAGGTCACTGTAATACCTGTGGATTTCTCTGATTATCTCGTTTTGCACAGTGAGGACAGTACCGTTTTCTAATTTAAGTTCGTCCATGAATATCCGTCGTCGGTTCTTGCTATGTTTAATAAGATGATATAACGCAGCCGTTTCGTCCTCGCTAACAGATCTGGCTTTTGACTTAAGACCCTCCAGTTGTTTTCTCTTCTTTAATTTTCTTGATGTCGGATACAAATCCCTTAAGACCATGTAGTAAAATTCCATTGTACGGTGAGCCGGCCGCGGTGGTCTAGCGGTTCTGGCGCTGCAGTCCGGAACCGCGGGACTGCTACGGTCGCAGGTTCGAATCCTGCCTCGGGCATGGGTGTGTGTGATGTCCTTAGGTTAGTTAGGTTTAAGTGGTTCTCTAAGTTCTAGGGGACTTATGACCTAAGATGTTGAGTCCCATAGTGCTCAGAGCCATTTGAACCATTGTACGGTGAACTGCCCGAGATCTCTCTATACTATAAGATATAATTACTTTCCGTAATTTGGGCTTCGCCTAGCGGGTCCACCACTCCAAAACACTCGGAAAGTTGTGTACAGAGCGCAAGCAAAATTCCCAAGCTGTCTTTAATTCGACCTCGAGCTCGTCTTCTGTTAAAAGGCCGACATTCATGCTCCACTGATTCCTAAACCAATGAGTTTGTTGCCGGTCTAAGTTTATGCAGGCACTCACACTACAGTGATCAGAGAAGCTGACTGGAGTGATTTCCACTTGTAGCAAATTCCTCACTATGTGACTTGACATATAGATTGTATCAATCCTGCTACTGGAATTATGTGAAATGTGCGTGTATTTCACAAGCATGGGATACTTAACTTCCCACGCGTCCCTCAGTTTCATTTGGGAGACAAGAAAGTTTAATTCAGGGGAATAATTAAAATTGGGGGATTGATCTTTATGGTGCAATACACAATTAAAATCGCCTGCAATGATCAAGTTTGGAGAGTGTCTCCGCAGTAAGTAAATGATATCCTCCTTAAAAAACTTCGATCTGGCAGCGCGACGTGTACTTCCAGATGGTGCATACAGATTGATTACACTGACGCCCTTGATATTCACGCCTATGCCCCGTCCAGACATCGACATCGGCATCGACATCGACATCGGTTAGAGGTATTCCTTCCCTGACTAAAATCGCTGTGCCAGCACTGAATTCAGGAGCAAAATTGATTATTGCAACATAGCCGGGAATGTTAATTTGCCATGTTGCAACCTCTTGTAAAAGGGCAATATCTGTACCAGAGTCAAACAAAAATTGTTTTAATAAAGCAAGTTTTAACTCTGACGTAATCCTATTGATATTAAGGGAGGTGATAGTATAGGCCTGTAGCATATAGGTAATGAGATGTAATAAAAGTATAACAAAACGATGGCATCGGGCTCAATAGTGCCGGCTGCAGAATTAAAAAAGGTATAATGTGAGCAGCCATGAGAGGATTATTGGATCAAGAAGCGAAATAAAAACCATAACATGTGATACACTACGAATCATAGGCCGGTTGTAGCAAAAACGACACTGTGAATGCTGCGAACCATAACCGGATAAAAGGAACATAAAAAACACGAAGAAGCTTTGCAACCGTAGGCGACAGCATGGAACGAGCCTTGTACCAACGGAATTACTACTGTGGAGGATGGGCTTCGCCGAGTTCTTTGCTGTTGCCATCACCGGATCGTTCCCTCACAATTTCATAACTAATATTTAGGGGTACTACATCCGCTTGCGAGGAAGTGGAATTTCCCTTGTTGCGAGGAGCGGAAAGATTTGGCTGTGGATTGAGCCTTCGTCGTGGGGCGTTTTGAGGTCCCGAAGTTTTTGTGGATTCTTTGAGACGCGGTCGTGTCGTTGTCGCAGCACTGCCGCCGGCAGCTGGCAGGCTGGTAAACACTTTCACTTGTGTACTTCCGCCCGAAACTTGTTGTCGGGCGTCAGCTGTAGCGCGTTGTTGACACAACACTTCCTCACTGTGTGCGCGTTGTAGCGGTTGTTGTCCTTCGGGCGCGGCACTCAAAATTGGAGGTTCCTGTTCATGACCCGGCGTCTCAGAATTCGGCATCCTCTCAAGTCCATCCGCACTGGCTTCAAAATCGACCCGCATAACATCATCGGGTGCTAAATCCTCCGCGATTGATGGTTTTGGTTTCCGGGCTGCAGGAGTCGCGTGAGATACTTCCTCATCTGAATGCTCATCACTACGTTCCAGCGGCCTTTTCTTTTGCTGAGATTCACTTTCAAGACAAACTGGCGCAGCAGTCTGCCGTCCTACGAGTGGTGGAAACGCATCAGCGGTTATGGGTGGGGTCTCGGAGGCAGTTGCCTGGGGAGCATCAACATCAGGGTGTGCAAAAGAACCAGAAGTATCTACTGCCATTACCTCGTTAAGTGTTAATCTACGCCGCGGCTGGAGATTATTTTTTAAGACAAAAACTCGGCGGGGGCAGTCCTGGCGAAGATGGCCTAGTTCATTGCAGATATGGCAGGTGGGGGCTTGACCAGAATATATAATGTGAGCCTTATAACCATCAACCGTGATGTGAGAAGGAATGTTCATTTTTACTTCCATGTCCACAGATCTAATCCCACTGAAACATTGTAATTTGTAGCGAGACGACCACTTTTCGTTGACAATTTCTTTAACCTCACCAAACTGAGAAAGTGCATCTTTAATTTTAGCATTGTCAATCTCTATGGGCAAGTTAAGTACTCGAACTGTCCGAATCGAGGTATCGGCACGTGTTACAGTACCCATACTAGTGGTGCCGTCGCGATGAACAAAAGGGACTTGTATGCCGATTTTTTCAAGAAGTCGATCAACTGCTACTGGACTGAGAAACTTGACAAACACGCAATAACGATCAGAATCTAGTTGGGTGGTGTGCACAGAATCAGAAGTGATGCCTATTACCTCGGTTAGCCAGTCATGAATCTCGAGGGCGGTCGGTTGAACTCGGCGGGTATCCTTTGTAACCTCCCCCTCACTTTCCGACCTTAATGACAGTGAAAAATGAAACCGCGTGTACCTAATGGGAGTTTTGGAAAAGCAATCGTCACCGAAGTTAACCTGTCGGTAAAGAGGGAGGAAAGGGTTACATCTAGATGAACGGAAATGTGCTAATGAAACTGGTGGAAATTAATTTTGAAAAGGGGTAAAGTTAATAAAGAAAGTAAATGTGCAGCCATTACGTTAACAATTAACTAGCGGTAATTAGGTATTTGAGATTTGGGGGAAATCACGGTCGCCAGTCCTAAGGACAATTACTATAGTAACTGAAAAAGAAAGGTTATTACACATATAATTAGCACTAGAAGCGTGGCAACTGAAGGTTGACACGTGTAGTGTGAAAACTGAAAGATGGTCAGAAGTAATAAATTTCGCTACACCCTGATTTAATTTAGCAAAAGAATTAATAAAACCGAAAAATCGAAAGTTAATTTAGTGACTGAAGTTAATAGTGAGCTTTCTTTCTGAAGCACATCGAAATTAAGTAAAATACGGTTAGTCTTGGACTACCTCAACAATCATTTCTAAAGCTACTTGAATCTACGCAATTTAGAAATAAGAGATTTAACTTTGAACTTGAATTAAATGATTCTGAACAATTAGCAATAGTAAAATTTAGTACGTACCAAGCTGAGCTGCAGTCACAGGTACGCTAAAATATGGTAACAAAACTCGCACTCTTAATTTGTGCTTGTGTAATCTGAGTATTGTAGCCAGTTAACTGAACTTTGAAATTAAAGCAGTGAAATGATGTTACTTTAATGCTGGCGTCTGAATTTCAACGACACTCGGGTTCATTTCGGAAAAGGAAGGGACTCTGCTTGGTAATGCAATTGGGACAATGAGCAACAAAGGTTCATGCTAAGTTGCTGTTATTATAGTTACGAAAATGGTACAGTTTGAAAAGCTGAGGTCTGCCATACAGTTCTAAAACTTTACTTGCTTCCAGTCTTCCTTGATGGTTGATTGAAGGTTTGAAGCCGTCGATCGAGGAGGTGGCGACAGTCACTTATTGTCGGCCGTCGCTGTTGCAGAAGCTGGATGTTGGCGCGCCTTCTTCTCGACACGGTCACCAGACGAAACGGGCTCTTGATGTGCGCTAGTTAATGTTTCCCGTCCGCGACACCATGTCAGAAACTATCATCGCAAGTCGAGCGCAATTACATGCTGCCAAACCCCGAAAGCGCGGCAACTCGCGGGAGCGTCACACAACACACCTGCTCCACTCGCTACTCCCGCCAGACTCCTTCCCTCAGCCCGCGCTCCACGCGGCAGAGTTAACACTACCAAAGATCCTACACACTTTGATTCTTCACACGACCTATCGACGTAATCGTTCGATAGCAGTTTTCCCTAGGCAAGACCCAGCGTAAAAATACAAATAATATTTACGAAACAACCCAATTATACATCGACATAAATGCATAAATATACAAATAGTAAAACAATTACAATATACAAAGAGACAGAAATGTCATATCTTGAGGTAACAAAGCAAGGAAAAAAATAGTACAATAGATGGAAATAAGAGGATATTCATTTCCGGCGTTACACGTGCCCCACATTGTCTGAGGATGTTCGTGCAACGTAAACAGACTCAGAAAATGTCCCAAAAAAAGAAACAGCGGAAATGCATATGCTCAAAACATAACAAAATTTAGCATTCGTCTAATTAATCGTAAACCAATTTTGAGACGATAATAATTGAGTGGAGACACTCCTAATCTTATTCCACTCTGTCATCTTGCACAAAATAAAACAGGTTGACAACATATCAAAATTCATAGAAATCATAGAAAATGGTTTAGCTATTCCAAAATCATTGAAATTCGTAACACTATAAGAAATGGAATACTATTTGCAAAATTAATCAGAGTACATGGTCATAAAAAAACAGGTATATCAAAATACGCAAACTAATGATTAATGATATAGAATACACATTTTTATGTAACCTTTTCATAATTAATTTTTTCGTCATGTCCAATTAACGCTAAACAAGAAAATAATATACAGCAGATCGAAAAAACACAAATATTGACAGCAGAATTTTTTCACATCAGCTGTCCGGGAAGAAAAGCAACTCCACATTCCGTACTCGCGAGTACAAAGGATGCCGACAGCGGCACAAGAGCCGACAGCGGCACAAGAGCCGACAGCGGCTTCGCCTCGCAAGTATTGTTGCGCCCGCCTGTGCGGCACGCTTGATCTCACTCGCCCTTGTAACGGCGTTTCCAGAACGTCTGTTTCACTGAATTCTTTCGGAAAAACTCACTCCCGAGTAATCTCAAGGAGTCCATAAACACTATCACAGCGGATAACTCAACACTGTCCATCATGACACGCATGTACTAGCCTGAAACTTAAAACAGCGTCCTAGTACATCGGCAATGACTAGTAAAACACATATTCATGAAATCTTACAGAAAGTTACAAAATCATATTTACATTCCTTAATCTACAGTGACTCAGCTGAAAACTTAAACTAGCAGCTTGGATTTTTCAGATGATTACTAATCAGTTACTCTTAAATCATTTAGTCAAAATTAATTACTTATTAATTACAACTTCTTTAATGACCTCTAGGTCAGGCAAAAGCATCGTAACATGGCACATCCTTAAATCTTACACTCTATATTTACATACTGTACAAGTTACGCATTGTGTGGTATTAATCGATCCTAGGTTGGTACAATTTCAAGTCTACAATATTCTGTATACCTAATCGTTTTCCAGAGCTTGGATACTCTAAGCAATAAGCATTTCTGTGAGGTATACCAATGACTTTATATGGTCCATTATAAACAAACTTACATTTAGAGATTTCATTGTCTATCTCGCTCGATTTCTCATGAGCTTTTACAAGTACTAAGTCTCCGATTGCAAACTTAGCAAAACGCGCTTTAGCGTCATGACGACGTATGCGAGCATCGGCTTTTAGCTTCATTACTTCTCGCAAACGATCTTTTTTCACACCAATACTAATGTCAATCCGTGGAGGGAATTTGATTATCTCTTCCACTAAACTTTTATTTCTGTCATCCAACAGGATTTCCTCTGGAGAAAATCCCGTCGATTCATGTCTCAAGGTGTTCATAATTCTCTCAAATACTGCTACATATTTGCCCCATGCCCTATGATTGTGATGGCAATAGGTACGGCAAAGTCGGCCTAGCTCGCGCATATACCTCTCAGCGGGATTCCCAGCCGGACAGTAAGCTGAAATATGGATCACCTCGACCCCATTACTTTCCATGCCTTCATTCCACAACTTAGAAGTAAATTGTGCCCCATTATCTGATAGAATCGCCTTGGGCTTGCCAATATGAACAAAATAATCGTTCACAAGCTTGCTATAGACCGCTTTGGCTGTAGCTTTCCTAATCGGGTATAGCTTGATGAACTTGGAAAAAGCTTCTAGCACTACTAAAATGTAGGCAAAGTTTCCTGATGACTTGGGCAAAGGTCCGTACAAGTCCACGCACAATAACTCAAAGGTGTCGTTAGGCCTTATACTTTGCATAGGACCACGACTCGTACAGTTGGTAACCTTCACCTTCTGACATAAATCGCAAGTTTTCACTCTGTCAGTAACGCGTTTTAACATGTTGTTAAAATGCACTACTTCACTCAGCTTTTCCGTACATTTCTTTGGTCCACAGTGACCATACGCCAAATGGTAGTAGTCTATTATTTCCGTGACGTATTTGGTGGGCCAGCATACCTGCCAAATATTACTATCTTCACCCTTACATATGTACAAGATATGATCGTATATCTTGTAATACTTTCTTAATTTCTCTCCTTCTGGACTCCTTTCGTCATATCGGGTTTTCACCATATTTAAACAACCGTCCTCGTTCTGATGACGACGTAGATTCTTACAGATGTTCACTACTAATTTACGTCCCTCAACTTCTTTAAAATAGTATAATTTCACCACTCCATCTGACTCATCTTTCAATACATCTTGATTAGACTCGGGCAACCGCGACAGCGCATCCGCTACGCAATTGTCGGTCCCTTTTACGTAACAGATGTCATAGTTAAATTGCTGTAAATACAGCGACCACCTAGTCAGTCTTTCGTGAAGTAGTTTACAATCCTTCAGATAAGTGAGCGCCTTATGGTCCGTATGAATAATCACCTTACGGTCCCATAGGTAACCCTTGAACTTCTTGAATCCCCACACGATAGCGAGACACTCTTTCTCAGAAATCGTGTAGTTTCGCTCACTTTTTGATAAAGTTCGACTCGCGAACGCTATCGTCCGGTGTTCCTTATCCTCTCCTTCACCAACTTCTTGGAACAGTTCTACCCCCACCCCGTAATTGGACGAATCCGTTCCCAGATGGAAGGGTAGCGATAAATCAGGATGAAATAGTATGTTAGATCTTAACAACTCGTCTTTTAATCTCTCGAAAGCGGCCTGACACCCGTCAGTCCACACAAACGGAACGTTTTTGCGTAAGAGGTTATTCAAATTTTCATCATTAAACACTTGTCCTTTTACAAATTTGCGGTAAAATCCTGTTAACCCTAGAAAACTTTTTAACTGTTTCCTAGACTTGGGTGGAGGACAATTCCTTATTGCCTCTAGTTTCTCTGGGTCCTTCGTAATACCAGCAGTGGTAATTACATGCCCTAAAAATTTCAGTTCCTGCTTCACAAATTCGCATTTCTTTAGCTTTAGAGTCATTTCGCCACGGCGCAATGCTCTAAAAACTTCATCTAACAGGTCACAATGGTCATGCCAAGTGGCATTGGCCAACAGTAGGTCGTCAACATATACAGTTAATCTTGAACTCAAAGCCGGTCCTAGCACCTTGTCTAGGGCCCTGATGAATACGGACACAGATATATTAAGTCCAAACGGCAGTACTCTATACTGATAACACCTGCCCGCAAACAAGAAGGCGGTGTATGGCCTAGATTCTTCTTCGAGTTCTATTTGCCAGTAACTAGCCGTCAGATCGAGGCTAGTCATGAACTTAACGTCATGAAAACGTTGCAAAACCTCCTCCATACTCTCTGGTCTGTCTGTTTCACGTTGAACGACCCTATTCAACGTGCGTGCGTCAATCACAATACGCACACTACCATCCCGTTTTGCTACAATGACCAAACCGTTATTGTATGGACTCGTACTTCTTTCAATCACTCCCCATTCGATCATCTTATCTATCTCTCGTTGCACTGCTTCCTTTTTTGACAGCGGTATAGCATACGGTCTCACGAAGAATGGTTCGTGCGGAATTACATGCAACTTGCATTTATATCCTTCCACAAGTCCCGGTTTGTCTGAAAACACACTCTTATTCCTCATTATTACTTCATACAGGCCTCGTCTTTGTTCGTGTGTTACGTTTGACACACCGTCTACAATACTTTCCAATTCACTTTCTACACTATTGTCAATTCCGAGATTCCTCACATTACAGTAGTTCAAATTCATACCTACGTCAATAGCATCCGGCCAGTTAACAATGTGTATAGGCTGGTATTGCCTATGCACACCGTCTCCTGCCTCGTCAAAACTAACTACTATTGTTTTATTTTGTGACGTACATGTCAAAGTTTTACTTTCGCAATTAATCACTGCACGGTACTTTAATAGCCAATCTAACCCGATAATTACTTCCGTAGTCAAGTCTGGCACGACGACAAACTCTTGTTCAAATCGTGCCCCACATATTCCGAAGTTGACAAAAATCTGTTTTGTGACCGGTTTACTGGCCTTCCCAGTAGCACCGATAATTTTCACTCCTGCTACTGGCATAACTACGATGCCAGGTCTGTCTTTCAGTAACTCAAATATTTTCCCAGATACAGCACTCAATTCTGCACCGGTGTCAATCAACACGTTTAGTTGTAGGTCATGCATATTAACAGACACTACTATCTGTCTATACTTGTCCTCGGCTGTCTCTTTATTTTCCCACAGTAAATCCTCGTCTATATCCAGGTCATTCCAGAAAAAACCATCCGGCTTTGACCCTAAATCCGGCTTATCTGGCGGCTTTTTCAGCCTCTGTTCACATACAGTTTTAATTTCAACACGTTTGTCCTGAGGCTTAGTCTGTAGCTTCGCCTCCAATACCGAAACCTTTTCTTGTAACTCGTCAACTATTGAGTGTCGCTTTGCTATCAATTTACTAATTGTCACCTTCGTTGATTCATCTTTGGCCAGATTGATCTCATCTGCCAATCTACCTGGAGGAATGTGCTCAGTAGTTTCTGCAATTACTTCCGCTAGATCTGCGCAACCCACACTGCTATCGTCTGACCGTATAATGTCAGCTCTAACCTCATACACGTTGTAATCTATGTGCTTTTCTACCAATCGTGTCCGGCTATCACTAAAATTTTCGCAATCTTTCTCCTTAATGCTCTCGCAATGTTTAGACTGGAGGTTTGCGTCGGATGGGTCGGCTACTTCTACCACTGAAACTTTCGGTAAGGTCTGCCGGTTAGGGCCAGAACTTTCCGTTACTACTTCAACATCCAACTCTTGCGGGACGAAACACGACGAATCTTGCTCGTGCTCTCCCTTAACATCAGCTATTTCTAGTAAAGTCTGCCGATTAGGGCCAGAACTTTCTATCATTTCACAAACACTATCTTCCTGCGGGACGAGACGCGGCAAATCCTGCACGCGCTCCCCATAAACACTTCTCCCATACAGACCCCTATAATCTCTTAATCCGTCGTATAAGCGACCGAACTGCCTTAACCAGACCTCATCCCTCTCTGCATCCCCTCGCTCGATGACGGACGTTTTATCCGACATCTGACCTTCTCTCAACACTTGCGAATCATTCTTAAACTCAATCTCCAGTTCCGCTGTGGGTATTACAGCTGCCACTTTATAATCGATTTCCGGAACACTACTTAAATTGTTCTCACTGACAGTGAATGTACTACCTACTGCCGTGTATACAGCTGATCTACTACTTGTGGGCGCACTCCTTTCTCCTAACACTGGCACACTCTCCCGCCGTTGATTATTCCACACGGAATTTTCATAATGACGATACATGGGTTTTCTCCTGTTATTGGGCCGCCAAAATTTCTCCACGCCCGCTCGGCCCCTCACCGGCGCGGCTAATGGTTTCCCTGTCTCGTCCCAGCAGATACGCTCCGCGGATGCTGCTGAGGCGGCTGATCACACCCTCTGGCGTTATTACTATTCTGTGAAGCCCGTATCACGTTAGTATGATACTGGTTTCTGTCATTCCTGTTATTATTTGCATTGTACCGATTGTTATTACGGTCCGAACCATTATTGTTATTGCTGCGGTATGCATTATTCCCATGGTTATCATTGTTGTGGTTGCTGTGGTACTCGTTGTTGTTACCACGGCCTCTACCACTGTCGCGATTATTGCGCCAATTGTCCTCGTCCTCAACTCTTTCCAGGAAATCATTCACTGTCCTATAATTGCTTCCTACGTAGCGTTTTGTATCATCTGGAAGCTTCTTGTAGAGTTCCCAGACTATTTCGGATTCCGTGCGGCGATCACGCAAATATTCCAACTTGCGGATCCAGCCCTCACAAAACTCCTTCATCGAGCCGCGCGAATTCGCATCGAAAGGCCTCGATACGACAAATTCGCGCCAAACACTTTGCTGTTTTTGCTCTGACCAGTATTCGGCCAGAAACAAATTTTTAAACTCGTCAAAAGTCAGGTTCGTAATGTTGAGGTTTAAGCCCGAACGCTTGGCATCACCAGCCAGCACATCAATAACCGCATTAATTTTTCTCTCATTAGTCCATGATCTGGGTAAAACTCTTTCACAATTTTTAATGAAAACCGTCGCGTGTATACCGCCTTTTTTCAAGGGGTCGAACCGCTCCTCTTTCGTCAACAATTCCGAACTATGTGCACAGATTGGCACATAGCTCTGTTTTTCGTCAAGTTTCTTTTCTAATTCCGACACTCTCGTAATTACTTGGCAAGTGGTTGTCGCAAGCGTTTCCACTTCCCTCTTTTTCTCTTCGCAGGTATTAGCCTGCTCCCTCACTTTAGTGTCTACTTCGAACACTAAAGCCTTTAAAGTTTCCACCTTCTGTTGATCCTCTTTTTTCACTAATTGAATTTGTTCCGTCACCTTATTCTCGATGATCGGAGCAACTGCTTCTCCTACACTTTTCTCGATTCTGCTAATTTCGGAATCAAAACGAGTATTTATGCTCGCAATTTCCGCCTGAACGCCTATCATTTCCTGTTTAAGATTACCGATTTCGGTATTAATTACAACAATATCTTCTTTGATTTTATCAACTTTTGTATTAACAACTCCAACATTGTTGTTAACAACGTTAATAGCTTTGTTCTGATTGTCTAGCATCCGTTCAATTTTTTCAAACTGATCTTCTAGCTTGGCCGATTGACTCTTGATTTCGTTAATCAAAACATTCAATAAATCAGTTAAATTCCCGGAGACTACCGGTTCCACTTCCGTAGCGGCTTCCTCTTTAATTGTCCCCCCGTATTCGTCATAAAGGGATTCAGGTTTGATTTTCACTTCCGATTCCGAAACATTTTCTAAAGTTTGGAATTCCATTTCTGCTCTTTGTTGCGTTTCGGCGGTCGCGTCTTTCATACTAGCCGCCTGCCCCTGAACAATGGGTACCGCGGTGCGCGTTTCCCACTGTTCGACCGATTGTTCCGTATCCAAGTCTACCAAATTTTGGCAATTGTTGCCTTCACTCATTTTAATAATTTTCAATATAAATGCCAAATCTCAAATATAATTAGGATTACTCCCACTACTTATTCTCGCTGACGTAACGGCCTGTACGTAACCAATACTTTGTTACGAGATTTGCCCAATGCAAAATTCGTGTCCAGAACAACCTCAAATCTGAAGATTGTCCTGTCACCAGGTCGCCACGTGTAACCTCCCCCTCACTTTCCGACCTTAATGACAGTGAAAAATGAAACCGCGTGTACCTAATGGGAGTTTTGGAAAAGCAATCGTCACCGAAGTTAACCTGTCGGTAAAGAGGGAGGAAAGGGTTACATCTAGATGAACGGAAATGTGCTAATGAAACTGGTGGAAATTAATTTTGAAAAGGGGTAAAGTTAATAAAGAAAGTAAATGTGCAGCCATTACGTTAACAATTAACTAGCGGTAATTAGGTATTTGAGATTTGGGGGAAATCACGGTCGCCAGTCCTAAGGACAATTACTATAGTAACTGAAAAAGAAAGGTTATTACACATATAATTAGCACTAGAAGCGTGGCAACTGAAGGTTGACACGTGTAGTGTGAAAACTGAAAGTTGGTCAGAAGTAATAAATTTCGCTACACCCTGACTTAATTTAGCAAAAGAATTAATAAAACCGAAAAATCGACGGTTAATTTAGTGACTGAAGTTAATAGTGAGCTTTCTTTCTGAAGCACATCGAAATTAAGTAAAATACGGTTAGTCTTGGACTACCTCAACAATCATTTCTAAAGCTACTTGAATCTACGCAATTTAGAAATAAGAGATTTAACTTTGAACTTGAATTAAATGATTCTGAACAATTAGCAATAGTAAAATTTAGTACGTACCAAGCTGAGCTGCAGTCACAGGTACGCTAAAATATGGTAACAAAACTCGCACTCTTAATTTGTGCTTGTGTAATCTGAGTATTGTAGCCAGTTAACTGAACTTTGAAATTAAAGCAGTGAAATGATGTTACTTTAATGCTGGCGTCTGAATTTCAACTACACTCGGGTTCATTTCGGAAAAGGAAGGGACCCTGCTTGGTAATGCAATTGGGACAATGAGCAACAAAGGTTCATGCTAAGTTGCTGTTATTATAGTTACGAAAATGGTACAGTTTGAAAAGCTGAGGTCTGCCATACAGTTCTAAAACTTTACTTGCTTCCAGTCTTCCTTGATGGTTGATTGAAGGTTTGAAGCCGTCGATCGAGGAGGTGGCGACAGTCACTCATTGTCGGCCGTCGCTGTTGCAGAAGCTGGATGTTGGCGCGCCTTCTTCTCGACACGGTCACCAGACGAAACGGGCTCTTGATGTGCGCTAGTTAATGTTTCCCGTCCGCGACACCATGTCAGAAACTATCATCGCAAGTCGAGCGCAATTACATGCTGCCAAACCCCGAAAGCGCGGCAACTCGCGGGGCGTCACACAACACACCTGCTCCACTCGCTACTCCCGCCAGACTCCTTCCCTCAGCCCGCGCTCCACGCGGCAGAGTTAACACTACCAAAGATCCTACACACTTTGATTCTTCACACGACCTATCGACGTAATCGTTCGATAGCAGTTTTCCCTAGGCAAGACCCAGCGTAAAAATACAAATAATATTTACGAAACAACCCAATTATACATCGACATAAATGCATAAATATACAAATAGTAAAACAATTACAATATACAAAGAGACAGAAATGTCATATCTTGAGGTAACAAAGCAAGGAAAAAAATAGTACAATAGATGGAAATAGGAGGATATGCATTTCCGGCGTTACACCTTGTCAAAGCCAAAAACCAGGGTTTTTCCGGATGGTGGTAGACATGGCGCTGCAGCTGTATGGAATCCGGTCAAGCCCGAATCCCGTACAAGATCGGCGAGTTGCTGACGAAAAGGACGACCACAAAAAAAAAGTACAATGCACGTGAATCACTCGGAACAGAGAAACACAGAACGGCAAACAGTAAACACTGGCAACGACACTGACGACGCGGAGCAACCAGCTAGCACGTCCGACCGCGGCGACAGCGAAAGCCGGAATGGGACCTCGGGTCCCATATTTTTATTACTGAAATCATGTGCATCTTAACATCCGCCAGCCAACCCATAAGCATCATATGTGTGGACAGCAATTGGTCGATGTCTCGTAGACACCGGAGCACTGAGCTACGACAGTTCTCTTCAGTGCGTTCAGTCGTGTACAGCCTCTGGTTACTGCAGAGTCTACAAGCTGCAGAGTTCATGCGTCGTCTCCGAAACTTAGACGTCATAACCCTACTCTGGACTCTACGAAGGTATCGCTGTAAGGCACAGTGAAAGGACTTCGATATTTGACAGGACTTTTAATAATTGTGCTGGACATTCCACAAGAAGACTCCTTTGAGTATTTCTTCATATTGTGATACCTATGTCCGCAGCTGCCTTTGCAAACTCGCAGCGCCAGCGGCCGAGGAGGAGGATGGAGCCAGACACCCCGCGGCAAGTGCCCGAAGAGAGGATGTTGCAGCCATGCTGCAAGAACAGAGCAGGAAGCTGGGCCGACGCCATCACCTCGCTCGAGAATAGACGCGTCGAGAAGAGGCTGGCCGACAGTGAGAAGTGTGCCAGGAACTGGTAGAGACCTGCAGCTATTAGGACGGAACGTCATGAGTGTACGTGCGAAATCATGTGAGTTCATCTGGCCTGGCGACAGTCGTTTTATTTTCCTTAGAAAGCAGGGATGTGCCGACAATTCGAGCACCCCACGGGCACTGGCAGGAGCATACACAAAGCGCAGAAAGTTTGCGCAGGGAGGCATGTGAAAGAAGTCAGCTTTTTTAAGAAGTAAGGCGGTTCTTATAAATCGCGAACACCGACAGAATATGAGATGGAGCCCCAACCTGAGTCTGTCCAGGCTCCACACAAAGACAGCAGTTACAAAGAAGTGTTGTGTAGCTGCTGTTACAACAGCATGGGAATGCAGAAAAACATTGTAACAATGTGAGAAAGATGCCAATTCCCGAAGCACACACCAGCCCACTCAAGATAAAGTATTTCCATCCTCCACTATAGAGGCGTGACTATGAAACGGCGATCCGCCATTGGCCTGCATGCAAATTGAGACCCACCAATGAAAACACTGAGAGAGGAGAGTTTTGAAGAAGAGTAGAGCTGGGAAATTCATGAAGAGCTGACTCGCACTGTGAAACTCCGAGGCGACGCACCGTACCGAGCAACGCCTGCAGCCGACAGCACTACACGACGAATGATGACAAATAATGGAGGACGATTCATCCCCCCTTCTCTTCAATATCTGAGTCATGTTCGCGCCCAGTCAATCGGTCCTAAGATTTGTAATTTTGATTTCGTTTGTTTAAACAGCTCTGAAATAAATACATTTCTTTCATGGTTCAATCATCTAAGCAACCTTCTACATGCATACACCAAGCCCTTAATTTCGTGGCCTTTGTGTTTGGTTTCATTTCATTAGTGATGTCCATTAATTGATGGCTCCCAGAGTTGAGCGATTTCATTGGTAATTTTCATGTTATATGACACCACTATCAGTTTCTCGAATTCACTTCATTTATGACGCACAGCGTGGAACAATCTCATTTATCATCTAAACGTCATTCCATGTCTGACAGCAGAGAAGGATGTTCAGTACCCATTTTGCCGCTCAGCATGGAGCAATTACGCTAGCCATCTACTCGTCTCACAAGCTGTGACATGGTCGCAAATGGAACAGTGACCCGAAAATGTACAATAACTTTCTTTTATTTCACGTCTATGGTCACAAACTTGTAGGTCCTCACTCTACCGGTTTCGGTCAGCAGTGACCTGCTTCAGATCTGATTTGTAAAAACGTGTCCTAATATACAGCAGCCATAGGGGCATAGTCAAATGCTAAACACAAGATTAGCACACACACACAAACACACACACACACACACACACACACACACACACACACACACACACACACACACACACATATATATATATATATATATATATATATATATATATATATATATATAACAGTATACACATGAGTCATCCAGTCATCAGCACTACTGTTCAAAACAAACTTTGTTTTGAACAAAGGCAACAGATGCGAAGATGGTCATTGCTGATCGAAACCAGTAGTCAGAGGACCTTCACGTTCGTGACCACAGACGTGAAATAAAAAAAAAAAATTTACATTTACTCCTCATTTCATGCCCGACAGCACAGAGCAATTCTCAGTGCACCACAATATTTAATAAATATCGTTTTAATCCAGATTGTTGGGAATATTTCTGATTGAAGATAGCCTACTCCAACCTTTTTCATTCCCCAACATTTCCCTTACACATTTCCTTCCACTGATATTTTGGCAGAACCATCATGTGTCCCAATTCTCATCACTTTAGCTTTTCCTCATTTACCTTCGTATTTTCCCATTTTTACTATCCTCTGCACCGTAAATTGTGGTTCTTTCTCCGATTCTACGCCCTCTGGTTTATCGTCGTTACAATTGTTTTTTTCTCTCTACACTGTCACGTCGTACCATTAACCAAAGAATATATTTCAGCTAGGGTATAATTAATTATATAATTTTGCTCTGTGACAGCCTTTTATATTTTGTGCGGCCGTTCCGCAGTTCGGTGTGACTCTCCAGCTTCGGACATTACCTTGTAGCTTTGCGAATCGGGCGAGACTGCACAGAGATGAAGCCACGCTGATATTAGAGTTCCAGCATTTCGCATGACATGTTTCATAAGCCGTCAAAGGGCATTCCGGTCCGCCGCTGTGGAACGGATTGCCGAACGCGACGAACTGTGTTCCTCCGGTCACCGTATGTTCCGCATCGGACACAGCGTCAGCATCACATTCAGCACAGCCGGTGCAGGTCACTGGCTCGGACACGATTAATGCCAATAATCGAAATCCTGAACTCTAATTTGTTGACGTTCGCTGCAGAGTAAATACGGATTATCTAATTTAGTTTAAACGCAACGGGAGGACCTTCATTAAAGAAGGCGGTATTGCTTGGTTTAATTCAGGTATTTTCAGTGAATCCACAGTTTTGATAACAATTTATGAGCAGAAAGCATGAAAAAATTGATGTTCTGAATGGTCAATGCGGTAACACTTTTGCGTCATAACGGTATAGTGTGAGAACCGAACCGGTACTTAAGTTCCAATTTCGGATTATTGCTAAAGAGGGTAGCCGACTCTGCACATCTTGCTACTGTAGAATTTTAATACTTACAACAAATTAAGGAGTGTGACAGAAATACGAAAACCTCTCTCAGTACAGTAGAATAGGCAAGCACAGAAAATTTGATACAATTCAGGGTTATGGTTTTGAAATGGTAAATAGAAAACGCGTGGCTGATTGCTAGACATTAATTCGTATCATAATGTATCCAGCCTAAAGCATCAGTTTGTACTGGAATCGAGGACTTGCCCCATTTCCCTATTACTATCAAGAAGTATGTGTGTTCTTACTATCAAAACTGGTATGACACTAAGTCGAACTCGTAACGCATCGCTAGTTCTCTGGAACATTGAGGGATGAGGCGAATTTTCCAGCTGGAGGCACTGTGTTACTTTGCGCCGAACAATGAGCAAGCGCCTTGTACAAGAGGCGAAGACAGTTGTTGTTCAGTTTTCTCGTTAAAAGGTGTCTGCTGTCAAGTCGCACCGAGACAATACATGAACAGTTAGTAGACGTTGACAAAATACTAGTCTGGAAATCTTCCGGCGAATGTAAGACCATGCAAAACCACATGCATTTGCAAGAGCGGTGGAGGGGGGTAAGGCGCAAGAAGGGCACGTGACTCCTGCCCCCCCCCCACCCCCCGAAATATGAGTACGGAGGGATGGGGATAAGAAGGGTATGTGCTTCCCCCAACGGAAACTGAGTTTGCACGTGTTATTAATTCCAGGGTTCTCTCGGATTTCGAATAGACATTGTCTGCGCCTCCAATGAGCTGCTGACTTAACATTGTCTACTGTGACGAGAAATACGGCACTATATATGTTTTTGGGTTTTGCTGATTGTCACTATGTAGACACAAAGTAATGCTTATGGCGATTCCTTCCTTCGAGCGGCTGCGGTTTCGACACTGATGCGCGTAGGGGAACGATGCGGGAGACCCGCACCGCCTTACTAGGCAAGGTCGTAATGGAGGTGGTTTGCCGTTGCCTTCCTCCGACCGTAATGGGGATAAATGATGATGATGAAGACGACACAACAACACCCAGTCATCTCGAGGCAGGAAAAATCCCTGACCCCGCCGGGAATCGAACCCGGGACTCCGTGCTCGGGAAGCGAGAACGTTACCGCGAGACCACGAGAGCGGCATACGTAGCTATATAAAACCGTGTCGAAATAACGCCTTCAGTCTGCCGTTTCCTCGTTCAGCTATTACTGAGCTGCAGAAGGGATCCGTCCTAACACCTTGGTACACAGATTCTATCGCTGATTCCCAACACGTACACATGGCAGTGGTATATTTGTAAGCCATCTGTCCCTGCAATTGATTCATGACGAAATCACAACAGTATTAACCATTTGGGTACGGAAAAAGAAATCTCGTGATGGATTTCAGTGTATGGAATCAGGTTTACACGACGGAGATGTTGTAGTACTCACTGAAAAACAAACTCATAATGTATTGTAGGTGTGTGTGTATGTATACAGGGTGATCCACGGATAGCCACGGGGCCAAATATCACACGAAATAAGCATCAAACGAAAAAACTACAAAGAACGAAACTCGTCTATCTTCAAGCGGGAAACCAGATGGCGCTATGGTTGGCCCGTTAGATGGCACTCCCATAGGTCAAACGGATATCAACTGCGTTTTTTAAAATAGGAACCCCCATTTTTTATTACATATTCGTATAGCACGTAAAGTTTTAGTTCGACACCTTTTTTCGGTTTGTGATAGATGGTGCTTCAATAGTCAAAAACGAATAAGTACATGGTATCACGTAACATTCCGCCAGTGTGGACTGTATTTGCTTCGTGATACATTACCCGTGTTAAAATGGACCGTTTACCAATTGCGGAAAAGGTCCATATCCAGTTTATGTATGGCTATTGTGATCAAAATGCCCAACGGGCGTGTGATACGTTAGTTACATGATTTAAGGAAGCAAGAAGTGTTCAGCCACATGTGAAACGTCAACCACGACCTGCAACAAATGATGATGCCCAAGTAGGTGTTTTAGCTGCTGTCACGGCTAATCCGCACATCAGTAGCAGACAAAGTGCGCGATAATCGGGAATCTCAAAAACGTCGGTGTTGAGAATGCTACATCAACATCGATTGCACCCGCACCATACTTCTATGCACCAGGAATTGCAATGCGACGAGTTTGAACGTCGTGTACAGTTCAGCCACTGGGCACAAGAGAAATTACGGGACGATGACAGATTTTTGCACGCGTTCTATTTTCATCGACGAAGCGTCATACACCAACAGTGATAACGTAAACCGGCATAATATGCACTATTATGCAACGGAAAATCCACGATGGCTGCCACAAGTGGAACATCAGCGACCTTGGCGGGTTAATGTATGGCGCGGCATTATGGGAGGAAGGATAATTGGCCCTCATTTTATCGATAGCAATCTAAATGGTGCAATGTATGCTGATTTCCTACGTAATGTTCTACCGATGTTACTACAATATGTTTCACTACATGACAGAATGGCGATGTACTTCCAACATGATGGATGTCCGGCACATAGTTCGCGTGCGGTTGAAGCGATATTTGAATAGCATATTTCCTGACAGGCGGATTGGTCGTCGAAGCACCATACCATGGCCCGCACGTTCACCGGATCTAACGTCCCCGGATTTCTTTCTGTTGGGAAAGTTAAAGGATATTTGGAATCGTGATCCAGCGACAATGCCTGACAACATGCGTCAGAGCATTGTCAATGCATGTGCGTACATTACGGAAGGCGAACTATTCGCTGCAGAGAGGAATGTCGTTACACGTATTGCCAAATGCATTGAGGTTGACGGACATCATTTTGAGCATTTATTGCATTAATGTGGCATTTACAGGCAATCACGCTGTAACAGCATGCATTCTCAGAAACGATAAGTTCACAAAGGTACATGTATCACATTGGAGCAACCGAAATAAAATGTTCAAACGTACCTACGTTCTGTATTTTAATTTATAAAACCTACCTGTTACCAACTGTTCGCCTAAAATTGTGAGCCGTATGTTTGTGACTATTACGGCGCCATCCATCAGAAAGCGAAAAAAGTGGTCCAACTAAAACATTCATATTTCTTTACGTACTACACGAATATGCAATAAAAAATGAGGGTTCCTATGTAAAGAAACGCAGTTGTTATCCGTTTGACCTATGACAGCGCCATCTAGCGGGCCAACCATAGCGCCATCCGGTTTCAGCCTTCAAGCTAGACAAGTTTCGGTCCTTGTAGTTTTTTTCGTTTGACGCTTGTTTCGTAAGATATTTGGCCCGGTCGCGATCAATGGACCACCCTGTATATACACTTGATCGCAAACACATCAACGGTAAAGAAAGAAGAAAGAAGTCTGAGCGCTACAAGAGAGGAAAAAAGGTAAGAAATTTCAAGGCAGTAAAATTGTGCGCTGGATGGGTCCCTCTCAAAGTTACCTTCAACATTTATACTGAGTGGGTGCATAAATTCGTAGTGGTTTTCGGTAACCTCAATAAATACAACAGATACACATAACAGTGACTGTAGTCATCAATAATATATTCTCCTTTTATATTTTCAGCAGTCTGCTAAAACTGGGATAATATTTTGATTCAGCAACTGTAGAAATCACATTGTTTTGAGGTGAGGAATTAGGGAGCCGTGATGGAGCTCATTTTCATCGAGAAAATAAATTCTTTGAAGACTGGTCAATAGAGATTGGGAAAGGTGAAAATCTAAGCCGCAGGCCCAGGTCAATAAGGTGGGTGTCAAATGACTTCAAATCAAGCTCCTGTATACTATTTTGTTTTCAGTCCAGCAGGATGCTAACTGATATTTCGTTTTTTTTATTGGTCAAGATCAAAAATTAAAAATTTCCTGTTACAAAAGAAATCAAATAAATACCGAAAAATACCTGTTGTTCATATCTTAATATTGGTGTCGGGTTTAAAAGGTCGGTTTTTCCCGTCCTTGCATGCAGGACTCTAAATTTGGTCGTGTTGGGGATGAGAGTCCGATTACACTTTGGGGAAAGATTGTATTTTGTATCGATACGGAAGTTGTGCAGCATCACAGAGAACCTAATCTGATGAGTTTATAGTAAATATACTGTTTGTTTAACGCTAACTTCATTATTTACTATTTTCTTTCACTTGTTGTGCGTACGTATCAGAAGTCTGGTGAGTACAGATGGCGATGCTTCACAAGGCACGAGTCTATCACCTCACCGGATGCAATATCACGGCCCTCCACAAGATGCCTGAAACTTTACTACATCTCCTGTGACGATTCCGATCTTATAGTGAGATAACTGAATAAACACTGAATGTAACGTAAGAATAATAACCAAAAATACTAGCCAAGCTCATTGTAAAGATCTGTTCAAAACACTGCGGATTTTAACTCCTCCATGTGAATACGATTATCAGTCAGTTGCTGGCCGTAGTGGCCGAGCGGTTCTAGGCGCTACAGTCTGGAACCATGCGACCACTGCGGTAGCAGGTTCGAATCCTGCATCGGGTATGGGTGTGTGTGATGTCCTTAGGTTAGTTAGGTTTAAGTAGTTATAAGTTCAAGGGGACTGATGACTTCAGAAGTTAAGTCCCATAGTGCTCAGAGCCATTTGAACCAGTCAGTTGTACACATACAAAATCACATTGGTAATTACTGCACGAACAGCTCTGTCCATGACCATGCAAGAAGAGATAGACTCAACTTACATTTAACAAGAAAAATATTGAACATAAAAGTCAAAATAATATTTTCTACCGAGGAATAAAACTGTACAGTAAATTATCAAAAGTGATTAAAGAAACTACAAAAATACACTTATTTGAAAAGGCAGCTAAAAATACCTGTTAAGCAATACATGTTATACATTCAAGGATTGCTTAGATAAAACAGAACAGGGGTTAGATAATAATAATGACTATAAAACATCCAACATTCCACATAACATCTTCACTTTATGGTTTTTTCCTTTACAGAAACACTCTCTCTTCAAGCTGTGCATAGCACAACATGAACACCTCTTCCTCTTTCTGAGCTCAACATCTCATTCATTATGAAAGGGTGCTGACTCAGTTTTTCAGGATAGCAAATGGGAAATTTCGGTACAGAAAATGACCCAGAGATCACCAGTGTGTGTGTGTGTGTGTGTGTGTGTGTGTGTGTGTGTGTGCGTGTGTAGTGAGTGAAGTGTTATGAAACAATGTTTGTATAGTGTGTGTGCAGTGACTGATAGTGAGATATGAGTGAACAATGTGGCATTACATTATTTAATAAGTTATTTGTAAAAAAAAGTATGGTACACCAGGAGTAAAATCTAATGATTGTCTCTAAGTAGAGGTCTATAAATATATGTGTATACGGATTAGCTTATTTTTAATTGGTCTAAACTTGTAAATACTTTGAAATGTCCTATATACCTGTAAAAAGAGATTTACGGATGAATAAAGCTACTACTACTAAAACTACTACTAGTTAAAAATGTATTCAATCTGTTCTTGGCCGCTCTCGAATGATGGAAAGAGTTCAATAACTTATCCTTCACGTGGGCTTGGCCTGCCTATTGACATCGTTGGTGGAAATAATGTTTACGAAAAATAACAGATACTCACTGAATGCTAAGAGAGGCGGATGAGGAATTCCCCCTTACACAAGACATCTTTGGCGTTTTGTTCCACCCTGACATGTTTCGGTACTCTTTGTGCCCTCTTCAGTGGGTTACTTTATTTCCTTCCAGCAAAACTGTTATTACGTGTTAACGTTTAGAGAAAACATTTGGTACAATATATTTACGTTTGTGAATAAAGTGACTGTTGTCAAATATTATACGTGGCTTGTTTACGGTTCACAGTTGAGATAGGCATTACTGGCCTGATGAATTGTGTGTGTTTATTACAATACGTCTAAATTTATGGTTTTATAGCTTATTTGGAAAAAAAGAGTGTCTGCATTATTTTAAATACCTTACATGAAGCTATTGAATGTTAATATTGGTAGTATGTCTGCTACACAGTCTATAACTTTTCATCTGCAAACAGCAAAACGTAATTTTTACTTTTGTTTGTTATGCATTTTCTAACGAAAAGGAGTATGTATCGCGTTACTTTGCAAGTTACCTACGGCTCTGATGTTGCTGTGGTTGTCACCTTTATTTGTGTTGTAGTAACACGCTGATTGCTACAACTTTTGTTGTGTCACAGGCATTTCCTGCGATTTTTCTAACGTGTTGCTGTGGCTGTGTGGTATTCATTTGTTTCGTCGCATGTTTATCTGCTGTGCTGCAAATGCCATGTTGCTTACAGTTATACTTACGTAACTGAATCTTATGTTGATTATGATTTTTGGGATGGTTGTGTTCTAAACCTGTTGAAGAACTACGAAGAAAATAGTTGAATTTGTGTATAAAATGCCTGTGAAACGATAAAAGTGGTAGAAATTAACGTGTTACCACAGCACAAACAAAGGAAACAAACACCACAACATCAAAGCCGTAAGTAACACTCAAAATAACGATGTACATATTCATTTTGTTGCCAAAATGCATAATAAACAAAAATAAAAATTACATTTGGTTGTTTGCAGATGAAAAGGTGCAGATTGTGTAGCAGACTCACAGCTATCAACATGAACATTCAGTAGCTTCATGTCAGGTATGTAAACTAACGTATACATCCATCCTTTTTCCAAGTAAGCTATAAAACCACATCCTTAGACATAGTGGAGTAAACAACATATGATGCATCAGCCTAGTAATAGATATCTCAACTGTGAACTGTAAACAAACTATGTATAATATTTGACTATACTCAATTCATTCACAAATGTAAATATTTTGTGCCAAATGTTTTCTCTAAACGTTAATATGTAATGACTATTTTACAGGAAGGAAATGAAGTAACCCACTGAAGATAGCGCAGAACATGCTGAAACATGTCTGGGCAAAACAAAACTCCAAAGGTGTCTTCCATAAGGCGGAATTCCTCATCCAGCAGAAGACTATCTCATGAAAACAGAAGTAAAAATTTTCAGAGAGCTAGTATCTCTTTTGTAGATCACTTATTTAGAATAAAAATTAATCCACATCGTTCCAAAATAGGAACAACGCCAAATGGATAAAAGATTCATTCAGTTGTGGGTGTTACGAAATTTTAATCAACTGGTTAGATTCATATGAAAAGGTTATTTTATTTTGGGAAGTGTTAGAAGTGTATCTTTGGTTTTGTAATACTTCGATGACGTGCATTTACGGAAGAATATTTCGGGGTTTCAAAGATCGGAAACGGCTATAAACTACATGGTGCTGAAGATTACTCATTCTGATTACCTTGGAAATAAACCTAAAGTTGATTAATGATGAGATATATTAATTTCAAGTGTTGCGACAGAGGTATAATAAAGGGACGTGGCACTGTACGTTGCTCTGAAGTGCATGCTTTCGTGTTAGATGCCCAAAAACATTACCAGACTAATAGTTACAATTCATTCTTTTTGTTTTACATTTCTGTCGTGTGCATGTACCAGTTGTTTTAAATAGAAAATGCTACAGTGCTTTCGTGAATAACGCACTGTCAGGAAACAATATCCGACGTTTTTTTTGTCTTAGATGTTTGATGCAGTAATATGACACGTTTTGCCTCGACAGTGTAATTTCCAATTTGTTATATCTTTCCAATAACCAAGGTGAGAGTTAACTGATGTGAAAAGGATGCTTTCGTAGTCCAGTATGTTCCTGTATACGGACTGGAGAAACTGATTTTCTAACCATATCCACGAAAATGGTGAGAATATATTTTACTGTTTTTGGTCGGTTTCCAATCTTTTATTCTCACAGCGATTACCCAGATACCTTTACGAACAGGGTTGGTAGCGAATCGAAAGCTACATGACGGAAATAAAACGGGTATAAAAAGAGAATAAAACAAAATATCACATTAACGAGTAGACTTAAGAATGAAATGTGAATCCTTTATACTTTTAACTATATTAAGAATGGTATGGCCGAAAATGACACAAGCTGCAACTCTTTATCAAAACACTTCCGCAAGAAGTTAATGCATTGGACACATGACACGGTGGACGTCATCTTCAAGCTTGTGACGCCGTAACAACCCCATTATTATACCTCCATGATCGTAACTACTAGCGTACAATTCAACCATTCACTGACTTTGCTAGTTGTCTGGACAATGAAGAACATCGATAAATGACTTTCACAGCAATTTCTGAAAGGGCTCATGCGGGAGAATTTTCTTTTCTGCACTGTATTCTTCCTGAAACGCGGCGAAGCTGTACATAAATTAGCAACACTCAAATAGATTCAAGTATCAGACGAAGTTGCGGTGCATCATGACCAATAATCTTTATCAGTATTTGATATTGAAAAGGGATCCATTTCACCCATGATTTTCGATTACGTCATAGTTATGAAATATTAACGTGCAACTAATATTTAAGTTTTTTTCGAGTTTTACTGAATTTTATTGAAATTATCTTGTAGTAGTTCGCGCTAATAAAATCCATACGGTGATTGTTGAACAATCGTAGATTTGCTACAAAGTTCTGCAACAGTAAGTGATTGGAGCTGCTTACTGATCTCACTTTAAACTAATTCTGAGAGGACTAATAATCTCATACATTAAATAATGGACTACCCAAAGAAAAAAAAGGGCAGAATTGTGATACCTTCACTGTATGAGGACATCACTTTTTTTTTCAAGACAGGCCACAACAAAAGTACAGCTAAACAATATACTTTTAGGCTTTTCCGTCATTAATAGTACCCTGCGATAATAAAATGGCTTTTCGGAAAGTAAGGTCTGATAGATAGCGAAACGGAAACCACTGTAAAAATACGATAAAGCTCTGTGTAGATGTGCAGGACACTTTGCTCGTGTATCACGTAACGTTGCTCTTTTCAGTTCTGAGCGCACAGAGAGCACATCACGATGCCTGCCAAACATTTTCTCCCACTAAGTATGAGTGTCTGCGACTGATTTCGCCTTATTTCATGTAGCTCACACTAAGTAAATGTCAAGCATCCTTCCTCGTGACAATTGTCAGCCGTACACTGTAGGGGCAATGAGACGCCCCTGTAGCATTTTCAATAGGCAGTGTTTCATCATCCTTCATAGACTCCCTCTAACTTCCATCTCTCTTTACATGAACCGCCGGATATGAACAGTTTGGCATAAACAACAAGCCGCACACCAGCATACAGAATTGGTAGGCAGCACAGGTGGCTGCCTTCCATGACGAGGGTGTTGGAAACTTGGTGCAACGTTACGACAGATGTATCATCCGGAGCGGCGACTGTGGAGAGATTCAAATGGCTCTGAGCACTATGGGACTTAACATCTGAGGTCATCAGTTCCCTAGACTTAGAACTACTTAAACCTAACTAACTTAAGGGCATCACACATATCCATGCCCGAGGCAGGATTCGAACCTGCGATCGTAGCAACAGCGCGGTTCGAGACTGAAGCGTCTAGAACCGCTCGGTCACAGCGGCCGGTGACTGTGTAGAAAAGTATCTGGAAGGTGTAGCTAACTGGTGCAAATAAAACACTTTTGAATACCACTGTGGTTTCCAGTTTGGGACCGATTGGACCTTACTTTCCTAAAAGCACTTGTAATTAAAATGCAGCTACTAATGCGTTATTGCGGAACCGATCATAACGGAAAAAAAATAGTTCCGAATTTGTCCACCAGGTGAATATCTGGTTCTGTACCGCATCTCGTCGACGTCTCTGGTGCTCATATTGAACAAATTGTGTAAGTGGCGGTAAATAATAAAAAGAACATTATGGCTTTGTTGCTTATTTGGCCTTTGCTGTCCACCTCCCGTTCCCAATCCAGTACATATGGAAACATTTCTATACGACCTTCCTGCATTCACAGCGCAAGATTTCCACCAGGTGGCCAACACTGGTACTAATTTTTTACCAGCGTAAGTCGTTTCCGCATTAACGCATTACAATATACTAAGTTTCGCAGCCATACGATAGTTACAGCCTTTACTGGATCCCTGCAAGCAGCTGCACTTAATTATAACCGCCCCGTACGTAATTTGGACAAGGAATCAAACGTGATTGTATGTGTTAAGACACAAGTTCGTACTTATCAATACATGCTATCTACAGAGGTAAACATCGCTATTATTCAGTCTGATGCCTAAACTTTTGACGAATTATAACAGGAGCGACTGGTGAGGAACTCACAGACTTCCTCCACGATTCATGAATTGAATGACATACTTGGGACTACTTGCAATTTCTCGTAGAAAGCCTCTGAATCCCTTGTGAACCTTGGGAGAGGCATCATCAGTGAGTGAGAAGGGCTTGATCAGAAATGTTTCGATCATCGAGTGGAAATCATTTCGAGGACGATGCAAACATCGTGTAATGAAACGCGTTAAGAATGTTACCTAGAACTAGATTTTGATTTTACACATGTACCAAGATAAGCACCACTGAAAACATAGCTTTTATATTGGTTATTTTTTTTCAACAGTTGAATATCATACTGTTTACCTTTTCAATTCTGCTCGTCATGTATCAAAGCCGAAACACTTTCGCAGATGCGGCGATGGTGCGAAACAGTTTTGGAACAGGTTATTCGGTCGTTACGTGGATGATTGTTTAACAAAGGTGAAAGCCTTGGTGTCCGAGGCAGAGTGTAACGCGGCCAGCAAAGTCGTGTGCGGACGGGGGGAGGGGAGGGGGGAAGAGTGGTGGGTGGAGGGGTGTCTGCGCTTTCGCGCAGCATAATGAGAAAAGGGCGCCCTGATAGGGCCGACAGGGGGTGGTTGGAAGTGGGGGCGGTAATCGAGCGGCCACAAAGGACGGAGAGGGTGCCAAGACAATCGCCGGCCACTCTGCTTCGGGAGAGAGGAGGCGGCAGTGTGTGTGTGTGTGTGTGTGTGTGTGTGTGAGAGAGAGAGAGCGAGAGAGAGAGAGAGAGAGATGAGAAGAGAAGAGAATGGGTCAGTGGAGCCTGGATACGCTGTAGGAAAGACAGCGTTACGGCGAAACCCAACACCTGCTCGAAATGGAGAGAAGCAGTAGGTGCGGCGAAAGAGGTGGATCAGGCTCCATTCACTCCACGCCACATGTCGGCGTATAAAACATTATTTCCTCTCTCTTTCGCCGGCCGCTGTGACCGAGCGGTTCTTGGCGCTTCAGTCCGGAACCGCGCTGCTGCTGCGGTCGCAGGTTCGAATCCTGCCCCGGGCATGGATGTGTGTGATGTTCTAAGGTTCGTTAGGTTTAAGTAGTTCTAAGTTCTAGGGAACTGATGACCTCAGATGTTAAGACCCATAGTGCTCACAGCCATTTGAACCATATGAGCCTCTCTCTTTCCCTCTCTGCTTGTGTCTCACACTCGGTTTGGGCAAATGCTTCAGGGAGATAAGCCTTGCATGAGTGAAAATATCTGAATTTCCTGCTGAAAATCGTGTATCAGTGAAAGGATGAACAACAGGTTAATGGCACACCGAAACAAAAGTATCGTTTATAAGCAACGGGATCACATCACACCTCATAGTCGCCGAAATGGAGTTAAATAACATTTATTTAACTCTAACTCTTGTCTCTCTCGTTATTGTTAGCCTGGATGTAGTTCGACAAACACACTCTAGGAGCCACCGTACGGTAAGTATAGCAGGGTACCCTGTCCCACTGCTGATCAGTTCCCTTCCTGTTCTACTCGCAAATAGAGCGTGGGAAAAACGACAGTCTGATTTTCCGTATCTTGTCCTCGTTTTCCTTGCCCGAAATGTACTAATGTTGGGGACAGTAGAATCGTTCTACAGTCAGCTTCAGATACCAATTCTCTAAATTTTCTCGGCAGTGTTCCTCGATAAGAACGTCGCCTTCGCTCCAGAGATTCCCATTTGAGTTCCCGAAGCATCTCCGTAACACTTGCCTGTTGTTCGAACCTTCCGTTAAGAAATCTAGCAGCCCGCCTCTGAATTGCTGCGATGTTATCCTTTAATCCGACCTGGTACGGATTCAGAACATTCGAGTAGTACTCAATAACAGTTCGCAGTTACGTTCTATATACAGCCCCCTTTATAGATGAACCACACATTCCCATAACTTTCATCATTCCCCAAAATTTCATCAACTCCTTTTGAGCAGTGATATTATACTGACGTCATCGCGTTCACGTGCCACGAAAGAATACTGTATAGACCTAAACAGTCGTGTAGGATCTCATCAAATTTCAAACAAACCTACTCTGATGCCAGCGGTATTTAGGTGGCATATGGATTAAGCACAGGAATAATTGATCATCTATGCTACAAAATGAAACTAATTACAAAGATAATAACTACAGATCTTCTTCCTGCCATTTAGTAGTTAGTAGCTCCTAAAAAAAATGGTTCAAATAGCTCTGAGCACTATGGGACTTAACATCTGAGGTCATCAGTCCCATAGAACTTACAGGGTGTTTCAAAAATGACCGGTATATTTGAAACGGCAATAAAAACTAAACGAGCAGCGATAGAAATACACCGTTTGTTGCAATATGTTTGGGACAACAGTACATTTTCAGGCAGACAAACTTTCGAAATTACAGTAGTTACAATTTTCAACAACAGATGGCGCTGCGGTCTGGGAAACTCTATAGTACGATATTTTCCACGTATCCACCATGCGTAGCAATAATATGGCGTAGTCTCTGAATGAAATTACCCGAAACCTTTGACAACGTGTCTGGTGGAATGGCTTCACATGCAGATGAGATGTACTGCTTCAGCTATTCAATTGTTTCTGGATTCTGGCGGTACACCTGGTCTTTCAAGTGTCCCCACAGAAAGAAGTCACAGGGGTTCATGTCTGGCGAATAGGGAGGTCAATCCACGCCGCCTCCTGTATGTTTCGGATAGCCCAAAGCAATCACACGATCATCGAAATATTCATTCAGGAAATTAAAGACGTCGGCCGTGCGATGTGGCCGGGCACCATCTTGCATAAACCACGAGGTGTTCGCAGTGTCGTCTAAGGCAGTTTGTACCGTCACAAATTCACGAAGAATGTCCAGATAGCGTGATGCAGTAATCGTTTCGGATCTGAAAAATGGGCCAATGATTCCTTTGGAAGAAATGGCGGCCCAGACCAGTACTTTTTGAGGATGCAGGGACGATGGGACTGCAACATGGGGCTTTTCGGTTCCCCATATGCGCCAGTTCTGTTTATTGACGAAGCCGTCCAGGTAAAAATAAGCTTCGTCAGTAAACCAAATGCTGCCCACATGCATATCGCCGTCATCAATCCTGTGCACTATATCGTTAGCGAATGTCTCTCGTGCAGCAATGGTAGCGGCGCTGAGGGGTTGCCGCGTTTGAATTTTGTATGGATAGAGGTGTAAACTCTGGCGCATGAGACGATACGTGGACGTTGGCGTCATTTGGACCGCAGCTGCAACACGGCGAACGGAAACCCGAGGCCGCTGTCGGATCACCTGCTGCACTAGCTGCGCGTTGCCCTCTGTGGTTGCCGTACGCGGTCGCCCTACCTTTCCAGCACGTTCATCCGTCACGTTCCCAGGCCGTTGAAATTTTTCAAACAGTTCCTTTATTGTATCGCTTTTCGGTCCTTTGGTTACATTAAACCTCCGTTGAAAACTTCGTCTTGTTGCAACAACACTGTATTCTAGGCGGTGGAATTCCAACACCAGAAAAATCCTCTGTTCTAAGGAATAAACCATGTTGTCCACAGCACACTTGCACGTTGTGAACAGCACACGCTTACAGCCGAAAGACGACGTACAGAATGGCGCACCCACAGACTGCGTTGTCTTCTATACCTTTCACATCACTTGCAGCGCCATCTGTTGTTGAAAATTGTAACTACTGTAATTTCGAAAGTTTGTCGGCCTGAAAATGTACTGTTGTCCCAAGCATATTGCAACAAACGGTGGTGTATTTCTATCGCTGCTCGTTTAGTTTTTATTGCCGTTTCAAATATACCGGTCATTTTTGAAACACCCTGTAGAACCACTATAACCTAACTAACCTAGGGACATCACACACAGCCATGCCCGAGGCAGGATTCGAACGTGCGACCGTAGCGGTCACGCGGCTCCAGACTGTAACACCTAGAACCGCTCGGCCATTCCGGCCGGCTGTGGTTCCTATTTGGATGTTTTAATCAGTACTGGAATGTCACACATCGGAGATGTTTTCTATCGAAGTTAAGAAATGATAATCTGGCAACTTTGATGTGACTGGCTCGTGGCTAATCAAAAACGTTACGTATGAAAGAGTAGACGGAACACAATTAACCGGACATTTCTCTCTGTGAAGACAGGTAACGCTTAAGGTTTAGGCGATATTTAAATGTCATGATTGATAAAACGACTATATGGGCTCTATCACAAACTACTCTTCTAAATGATTTTTTAATCCTTGTCCGAATCCTTGTCTTTGTACTTTAAACAGCAGTTTTATGACATAATAATGAGGACATGGCGAATATATTGATGAGATGTGTTGACGAAGATGGGTATCGATTTAAAGACAATAATTCTCAATTATGAACAAGTACATAGCCCAAAAATTTTTCCATGATATTAGACAGATCAAATGTGCATGGTGTAGAGATTGCGTAGTTGTGCAAAATTTCCCAGAATCCCAAAATCCTACTGCTACAAGCTGGTTGACAATGTTGGAGAGTGGACTACTGAAATTTATTTACTATCAGCGTTTATGGACTAGCAGAACTTAGAAGCTCAGTGGGACAGCATAGAAAGTCATATGACTGTGAGCGGACTAGGTGAAAGGAGGACCTAGACACGAACAAGCCGACAAAAGTAAGCGTTGGAGTGCAAGTACAAATCTCTGTCAGCTATCCTAGTGTCTATTCTCAGCATATGTACACAATTTTCGAAACCAGCTAGTGATTAGAACTATACAGAGAGAGAATTGTTATTCCGAAATGTGTTTGATTGTCTGTTCTAACTATCTTCAGTCGGAGAAGGAAATTGCTACATTCGGGGTTCGAGTATCTTCAAAGAGGAAACGTCTGTTGCAGTGCAGACGTGATGTTGGGTTGCCAAGGAATTTCGGGACCATGAACCGCTTACCGTTCGAAAGGCACGTGGAAGACGACAAAGCGGGTCTGCAAACCACCCACATGACACGTCAACAAGTGACATGACGTGCTACTAGAGTTACAAATTAGTGCACAAGTGCACATGTATATACAACTACTCGGCTTGCACACTTGCGAAACACTTGGTAACTGAACATAGTAAATCATGTCGCTTGTTAATGTAACGTGTATTTAATATTACTCGGCAATATATTCGAAACAGCTCCAACAGCGGACACCTTAATGACCAAATTATTTGGATGAAAAAATAGTAACACAGACTACTCTGAACAAATCTTGAAAAAGTAAGGTCATATTTCTGAATGGTCTTTAACCTGCAAGGGAAGTTCCATGTAAGTAAACAGTGTAACAAATAATTTCTATGTCTAGCAGACTTAACATTAGGCAAAGGCGTTACACTAGTAATGGATAGTTCGCTAAATGACATCGGCTCACATTTGTCACAAGGAGGGCGATGTCATCAAGTAATTGATTTTGTAAGTCACTAAAACCTCATTTTCCAATGCTCAATAAATCATCCCAAAAGGAGTTAAAAATCACGAAATGATCGTAAGAAAATTTCTAGTTACTATCCTTGTAATTGGTTTAAGTTGTAGCGCTGTTTATTATTTAAGCCTCTACTTATTCCATATGCCGGCTAAACACTGACGGCATCACAACAGGTTCATTAGAAAAGTTAACCAGATCCTTCGAGAAAGTGTTATAGTCGGCTATGGAAAATGATGCATTGGTTATTACTTATAAAGCACTCCATCTTCAGGCCACGAGTGGCCTACCGGTACCATCCGACCGCCGTGTCATCCTCAGGGGAGAATGCGGATAGGAGGGGAGTGAGGTCAGAACACTGCTCTCCTGGTATTTACGATGGTATTCTTGACTGAAGCCGCTACTATTCGGTCGAGTAGCTCCTCAATTGGGATCACGAGGCTGAGTGCACCCCGAAAAATGGCAACAGCGCATGGCGGTCTGTGGGCCTGAATGGTCACCCATCCAAGTGCCGACCACGCCCGACAGTGCTTAACATCGGTGATCTCACGTGAACCGGAGTATCCACTGCGGGAAAACCGTTGCCTATTGGTTATTATTTATGTTATGCTAAATTGCATGTATACTTCAGTGATAAGTATGATATACTTTATAATGGATCAAAGCTATTGATTCCTTTTTCTATCACAAGTCCAGGCCCACAGGATTTAGAGCAGTGGGGTTCACTACGTTTTATCGCATAAACTATCTCCCGCCAACTCGTGAGGCTCGCCAGCTGCTTTGACGTAGTTCTATTTCCCAATCGGTGACAACGTGCAAATAAAATTACAGTAATTTCCAATTCCAGCCTTCAAAACAGTTTAATCCTTGAAGACATGTGTGCTCTTATTTGTGGCATGGTCGTATGTTGGCCTGGGGTAGCAGAAATATTTTCAAAAAGGAGGAGAATCACCATATCAGATACGTATTACTTTACTAAAATGGCAGACTGCAAGATGTGGGGTACAGTTGTAGGTATTGAACAAGTAAATTATGTGTCTTCATTCCAACACAAATTAGCCATGACTGATCCATTTCCATTAACCAAATAGTCACACTGGACAGTGTCAACGATGTAGGTTTTGGCATGGAAGCTCGTATAATGACGAAATACCTACTCTGAGTTTGATAGGACTTTCCGTTTTTCCAACACCTGCACCTAAAACTATACAGCTCTGCCATATTGCTTTTCTGCAGAGACTAAACCTGAGCATCAATGGAAATGGCAGTGCACACATTAAACCACACCGTTGTCGGAGGCTATATTGCTGTTGTTGATGGATACTTTGTTCATGGATTCTCTGTAAAGCAGTATGTGGCCCTAATGACTTCAGTGGTTCCCATTATGGCCTCTCTAATATCTTTGCAGTAGAAGAAGCTCTCCAGACTGTAGTGTCTCATAATGGTCCATAGTTCATATCGTGTGAGTTAAATCAGTTTCATCTCTGAACACAACAATTCACCACCACACTATCCCAACTGGTGCCCATTTTAGAGGTGAAGATTGTAGGGAAGCAGCCTACTCACGCCGTATAAAATTCACATCAGTCTTTCCATTGTGTGCCAGCCAGTCCGCTGTAATTAGCTCTGACGTCATAAATGTTGCACAATACTTTAAAAATCAAGTAAATAACCTGAAACGTTTCTAGCATGTCAGGAGTAATACTAAATCAATATGTGTTGAATGTCAGTTCAATAACTTCAACCATTTTCGAAATTTGTACGTTTTTCTGTAAAAATCATTGGCGCAACAGAAAAGAGCTAGAAACTTAAAAATTTGTATTTAGATTCCTTTTTCATAATAATTTAGTAGAAACAGTATTCTGGATCTCACAAATTAAAATTTTTGTTGAAATTCATGATTTTCGGGTTTTTATCTTAGAAATTAAGGAAGTAAGATAGATTAAGTAGGCTAATAAATCAGGCTAGGATGTTTAAATTTACGTAGAAGGGAGATCCGCTATAATCATAAAGATGTGAGAAGTTTCAACAGAACAACTATAAAACTATAGCTCTAGCGTATCTCCAAAGAGCAAGTTCAGAGGTCGTCTACTGTGTATAGTGTAATTAAGTTAATTCTCTCGCCCAAAATATTTGACTTAGCCACGTCAGACTTTTATTACGATTATTTACCTGTATGCTGATTGCACATTTAAATTGAGAGCTTCATCGGCCATCAGCAAAGGAAGCAATGATTTATTCGATAACTTAAAGTGGTGCATTACTAGCCCAGCGGCTAGTCGGGAGAGCGGATTTGATCAGGCGTTCCCTTAGCCGTCCGCACCGCGGCTTTATATATAAGAACGCTGCGCGAGAGAAGAAGGCCCCAGTTCTCTCCAGACGCTGAACAGAACACCACCTGTGCCGGGAGTCGCGTCGCGTCGGTATCATTGCTAATAACAGCCTCGGATGCCGTAATAAGTTACTCGGGATACGCATAACCATGAAATCGTTTTCGAGTGAAGTGTTAATTCTGGGATGACTTTAATGATCTATCTTCAGTCTGCGTATGTCGTATTTTCACGTGCCGTCGCGGGACAGACATTCTACCATTATTTAGCGTGGCGTTTGATGGACATCATCATCAAATTATGGCGAGCATTCACTTAAACATTTGGTTTGAACAGTTATAGTTGCATCAGCGCCTTAGATTCTAAACTGCTCTGGTAGTTGGATTATGTGGATTCTTTTTGGTCTGTGACTTTCAGAATAAAGTGTACATTTTTAGAGAATCGTTTTTGATTATGAATCCCTGACAATCTCCTAATTCCTCAGAGCTATAAGCTGTAGCCATAAGGGTATTTCTCAGATGAAGTGGGCACTAGGAATTCTAATTACAGGCTTCACGTTTTGCTAATCACTTTCTGGTTGCCAATATTGTAGTTAGAGAGCCAGTGTTGAGAACGGCAAATGACTGCATAAATAATAGGAAAATTTTTATAACAATTAATTCCACCCGCCGCCCCACATATGGTGAATTGGCCGGGAAATGCATCTTTTGTACTTCACATCCTACATTATATATTAACAATTAAATTCCACCCGCCGCCCCACAAGATGTTGAACAGAAAAAAGGCAACGATATTGAATACTCATACGGAAACACAGAGATTTCTCTTGTGAGTTGTACACTTATCATGAGATGCAATAATCAGGGCTGTTGTATGAATGCAAACTCTTCAGCAAGATCGCTGAGCCCAGATATCACGGATGGTCGCTTACCATCTTTTAGGCTGACAGCCTGGGCCAGCACACTTGGTTGTACCACAGGGTCGACCCAGGGGTGCTGTGGTCGGCAAGTGGAGGCGTCAGACACTCTAGAGCATCACTGATCAGGTCCACCACTGCGATTAGCACCGCGTGCAGTACCCTACACAGATTAAACACTTCCAGCAGCGCCGATCCCAGACTCATGCATCCTCACCGTATCACGGCATACGGGACTAAAGTCCCGCCGGTATGTTTTTATGACCTCCACTCAAGTAGCATTCTCAGTCGTAGGTCCTAACACTATTCACATTTCCAGACGGTAATGAGACTGTTCAACGGTTTGGTGGAGATAAAAGTACCTCCCGGCCACTAGCATGGTCGGTCGAGGCCGAGGAAAGGATAGGCTTGCGAGTGACTTAGAAGAGACTGGAGAAAGAGGATAATCTCTTATCCTCGCTAGAAGACGACATCGATGCCAGTGGAATGGATTGTGTTACGACGAGGACGCAGTGTTGGTACCTAAGTTGTTCGCGAGATTCGTGATAAATATTTTCGATGGGCAGAGATACGCTGTTGCACAAACTAAGTAAATACAACTGCTTATTGGCGGTCTGGCTGTTAGCGACGTGTATGATGCTATTTATCACGCGCCAAGTAGCTCTATCGTCTACGACCCCGCCGTATTCTTTGTATTTTCAAGTGAAGCACTCGGATGTACAGTCACGTTGTTAAGAGTATGTTATTATATGGACTAACGTTTCGACCACTTCGTAAGGGCAATGTATTGTTTGGAATTATTTCGATTTTACTTACTAGCCGTACAATAACTTTTGTTACTGACTTGGTAATTGATTGGGCTCTCAGGTAGGATACTGAAGTGTCTAGTGCGGGACCTACATCTGATCGCAGCTACACTGCACCCAGCAACGGATTTCCCCTCGAACCGGATCCTCGAGTAACGAGAGGATTGGAAGCTTTTAAACAACGTTGTAATATACATAACGTGTCACTTGTCATCGTATGTAAACAGCTACTACGGAAAAGATATACCAAAAAGTACTTCATTATTTTACACGTAGTTAAATAATTTCAAACAGCTCTTATGAGAGTGAAAAACGACAAAAAAAGCTTACATAATCGAGAGCTATCGTTTACGTCCGGATGAGGGCTACATATAATCTCTCTCGAAATGCTTCACTACGCCTGATATTTTTGACATTTCACATTGTGAATTACGCACCTCTAGTACGTAGAATGACAACTGAAACAGCATGTTTCTACAAAATTTGCATCCTACGATGGTACACACGCATATGCGAATTGTGGTGCTCCCTACCGCCGTTGGATAAGCAGCTGCCAGCAGCAAGTCGTATACTCCTAGCTCACTTATTTGTTACATAGTTTAATTCTTAATTTCTCTGCGTGTTTTTGGTACTTGCATTGTTTAATTCATAAATTTCGGGCATATTATAGTATTTGAGAGTTGTAGCATCGCGTTTTACAACCTGAATAGTGTAAAATCGCGTAGTCTCCTTCCGCCGCCGAGCAGTGTGTCAGCATTGCGCAAGTAGCAGCATTACTGAATTTACTACGCAATCTTGTATTTTAATACCCGTTTAAATTTTGTGTCGAATTGTTTGTGCCCTCGGTAGATTAGTTCGGACGTTCTTTGCACAACAGTTTTTAGCATGGATAGGGACTGCAACTGCTGTGTTCGGATGCAGGCTGAGTTGGCATCCCTTCGCTCCCAGCTTCAGGCAGTGTTGGCTTCAGTCACACAGCTTGCGGGTGTTGCTAATGGGCATCACTGTGGGGGTGCGGATGGGGGTTTGTCGGGGACGGCCAGCTCGTACCACCCATCCCCCGTTCGGACTACGACTGTGGCTGCCCGGGATGCTGCCCACATCGAGGCTGACCCCTCACCTGTGGTAGAGTGGGAGGTCGTCTCAAGGTGTGGCAGAGAGCGAAAGACATTCCAGAGGGATGAACGGAAGGCCTCTTCAGTTTGTCTGACGAACCGGTTTCAGGCGCTGTCTCAGGCTGATACTGATCTTCGGCTGGACATGGCTGCTTGTCCTGTTCCAGAGGGTACCCCTCAGTCTGCAAGATCCGGGCGGTCGCAGAGGGTGGGCTTACTGGTTGTTGGGAGCTCCAACGTCAGGCGCGTAATGGGGCCCCTTAGGGATATGGCAGCAAGAGAGGGGAACAAAACCAATGTGTACTCCGTGTGCATACCGGGCGGAGTCATTCCAGATGTGGAAAGGGTCCTTCTGGATGCCATGAAGGTACAGGGTGCACCCATCTGCAGGTGGTCGCTCATGTCGGCACCAATGATGTGTGTCGCTATGGATCGGAGGAAATCCTCTCTGGATTCCGGCGGCTATCTGATTTGGTGAAGACTACCAGTCTCGCCAGCGGGATAAAAGCAGAGCTCACCATCTGCAGCATCGTCGACAGGACTGACTGCGGACCTTTGGTACAGAGCCGAGTGGAGGGTCTGAATCAGAGGCTGAGACGGTTCTGCGACCGTGTGGGCTGCAGATTCCTCGACTTGTGCCATAGGGTGGTGGGGTTTCGTGTTCCGCTGGATAGGTCAGGAGTCCACTACACGCAACAAGCGGCTACACGGGTAGCAGGGGTTGTGTGGCGTGGACTGGGCGGTTTTTTAGGTTAGATGGTCTCGGGTAAGTACAGAAAGGGCAACAGCCACAAAGGGTGCGGGGCAGAGTCAGGACATGCGGGGACCAAGCAGCAATCGGTATTGTAATTGTAAACTGTCGAAGTTGCATTGCTAAAGTACCGTAACTTCAAGCGCTGATAAAAAGCACCGAAGGTGAAATCGTTATAGGTACAGAAACCTGGCTGAAGCCAGAGATAAATTTTACCTAAATTTTTACAAAGGCACAGACTGTGTTTATAAAGGATAGATTGCATGCAACCGGTGGTGGCGTGTTTGTAGCTGTTAGTAGTAGTTTATCCTTTAGTGAAGTAGAAGTGGATAGTTCCTGTGAATTATTATGGGTGGAGGTTACACTCAACAACCGAGCTAGTTTAATAATTGGCTCCTTTTACCGACCTCCCGACTCAGCAGCATTAGTGGCAGAACTACTGAGAGAAAATTTGGAATACATTTCACATCAATTTTCTCAGCATGTTATAGTCTTAGGTGGAGATTTCAATTTACCAGATACAGACTGGGACACTCAGATGTTTAGGATGGGTGGTAGGAGCAGAGCATCGAGTGACATTATACTGAGTGCACTATCCGAAAATTACCTCGAGCAATTAAACAGAGAACCGACTCGTGGAGATAACATCTTAGACCTACTGATAACAAACAGACCTGAACTTTTCGACTCTGTAAGTGCAGAACAGGGAATCATTGATGATAAGGCCGTTGCAGCATCCCTGAATATGGAAGTTAATAGGAATATAAAAAAAGGGAGGAAGGTTTAGCTGTTTAGCAAGAGTAATAGAAGGCAGATTTCAGACTACCTAACAGATCAAAACGAAAATTTCTGTTCCGACACTGACAATGTTGAGAGTTTATGGAAAACGTTCAAGGCAATCGTAAAATGCGTTTTAGACAGGTACGTGCCGAATAAAACTGTGGGGTACGGGAAAAACCCACCGTGGTTCAACAACAAAATTAGGAAACTACTGCGAAAGCAAAGAGAGCTTCACTCCAAGTTTAAACGCAGCCAAAACCTCTCAGACAAACAGAAGCTAAACGATGTCAAAGTTAGCGTAAGGAGGGCTATGCGAGAAGCGTTCAGTGAATTCGAAAGTAAAATTCTATGTACCGACTTGACAGAAAATCCTAGGAAGTTCTGGTCTTACGTTAAATCAGTAAGTGGCTCGAAACAGCATATCCAGGCACTCCGGGATGATGATGGCATTGAAACAGAGGATGACACGCGTAAAGCTGTAATACTAAACACCTTTTTCCAAAGCTGTTTCACAGAGGAAGACCGCACTGCAGCTCCGTTTCTAAATCCTCGCACAAACGAAAAAATGGCTGACATCGAAATAAGTGTCCAAGGAATAGAAAAGCAACTGGAATCACTCAACAGAGGAAAGTCCACTGGACCTGACGGGATACCAATTCGATTCTACACAGAGTACGCGAAAGAGCTTGCCCCCCTTTTAACAGCCGTGTACCGCAAGACTCTAGAGGTACGGAAGGTTCCAAATGATTGGAAAAGAGCACAGGTAGTCCCAGTCTTCAAGAAGGATCGTCGAGCAGATGCGCAAAACTATAGACCTATATCTCTGACGTCGATCTGTTGTAGAATTTTAGAACATGTTTTTTGCTCGCGTATCATGTCGTTTATGGAAACCCAGAATCTGCTCTGTAGGAATCAACATGGATTCCGGAAACAGCGATCGTGTGAGACCCAACTCGCTTTATTTGATCATGAGACCCAGAAAATATTAGATACAGGCTCCCATGTAGGTGCTATTTTCCTTGACTTCCGGAAGGCATTCGATACAGTTCCGCACTGTCGCCTGATAAACAAAGTAAGAGGCTACGGATTATCAGGCCAGCTGTGTGGCTGGATTGAAGAGTTTTTAGCAAACAAAACACATCATATTGTTATCAACGGAGAGACGTCTACAGACGTTTAAGTAACCTCTGGCGTGCCACAGGGGAGTGTTATGGGACCACTGCTGTTCACAATATATATAAATGACCTAGTAGATAGAAATAAAAGAAATTATCAGACAGTGAAGGGAGACGAAAATTGGTGACTGGAATTCGAGTGTAGGAAAAGGGAGAGAAGGAAACGTAGTAGGTGAATATGGATTGGGGCTAAGAAATGAAAGAGGAAGCCGCCTGGTAGAATTTTGTACAGAGCACAACTTAATCATAGCTAACACTTGGTTTAAGAATCATGATAGAAGGTTGTATACATGGAAGAACCCTGGAGACACTAAAAGATATCAGATAGATTATATAATGGTAAGACAGAGATTTAGGAAACAGGTTTTAAACTGTAAGACAATTCCAGGGCAGATGTGGACTCTGACCACAATCTATTGGTTATGACCTGTAGATTAAAATTGAAGAAACTACAAAAAGATGGGAATTTAAGGAGATGGGACCTGGATAAACTGAAAGAACCAGAGGTTGTACAGAGTTCCAGGGAGAGAATAAGGGAACAATTGACAGGAATGGGGGAAAGAAATACAGTAGAACAAGAATGGGTAGCTTTGAGGGATGAAGTAGTGAAGGCAGCAGAGGATCAAGTAGGTAAAAAGACGAGGGCTAGTAGAAATCCTTGGGTAACAGAAGAAATATCGAATTTAATTGATGAAAGGAGAAAATATAAAAATGCAGGCAAAAAGGAATACAAACGTCTCAAAAATGAGATCGAGAGGAAGTGCAAAATGGCTAAGCAGGGATGGCTAGAGGACAAATGTAAGGATGTAGAGGCTTATCTCACTAGGGGTAAGATAGATACTGCCTACAGGAAAATTAAAGAGACTTTTGGAGATAAGAGAACCACTTGTATGAACATCAAGAGTTCAGATGGAAACCCAGTTCTAAGCAAAGAAGGGAAAGCAGAAAGGTGGAAGGAGTATATAGAGGGTCTATACAAGGGCGATGCACTTGAGGACAATATTATGGAAATGAAAGAGGATGTAGATGAAGATGAAATGGGAGATACGATACTGCGTGAAGAGTTTGACAGAGCACTGAAAGCCCGAGTCGAAACAAGGCCCCCGGAGTAGACAACATTCCATTGGAACTACTGACGGCGTTGGGAGAGCCAGTCCTGACAAAACTCTACCATCTGGTGAGCAAGATGTATGAAACAGGCGAAATACCCTCAGACTTCAAGAAGAATATAATAATTCCAATCCCAAAGAAAGCAGGTGTTGACAGATGTGAAAATTACCGAACAATCAGTTTAATAAGCCACAGCTGCAAAATACTAACACGAATTCTTTACAGGCGAATGGAAAAACTAGTAGAAGCCGACCTCGGGGAAGATCAGTTTGGATTCCGTAGAAATACTGGAACACGTGAGGCAATACTGACCTTACGACTTATCTTAGAAGAAAGATTAAGGAAAGGGAAACCTACGTTTCTAGCATTTGTAGACTTAGAGAAAGCTTTTGACAATGTTGACTGGAATACTCTCTTTCAAATTCTAAAGGTGGCAGGGGTAAAATACAGAGAGCGAAAGGCTATTTAGAATTTGTACAGAAACCAGATGGCAGTTATAAGAGTCGAGGGACATGAAAGGGAAGCAGTGGTTGGGAAGGGAGTAAGACAGGGTTGTGGCCTCTCCCCGATGTTATTCAATCTGTATATTGAGCAAGCAGTAAAGGAAACAAAAGAAAAATTCGGGGTAGGTATTAAAATCCATGGAGAAGAAATAAAAACTTTGAGGTTCGCCGATGACATTGTGATTCTGTCAGAGACAGCAATGGACTTGGAAGAGCAGTTGAACGGAATGGATGGTGTCTTGAAGGGAGGATATAAGATGAACATCAACCAAAACAAACGAGAATAATGGAATGTAGTCGAATTAAGTCGGGTGATGTTGAGGGTATTAGATTAGGAAATGAGACACTTGAAGTAGTAAAGGAGTTTTGCTATTTGGGGAGCAAAATAACTGATGATGGTCGAAGTAGAGAGGATATAAAATGTAGACTGGCAATGGCAAGGAAAGCATTTCTGAAGAAGAGAAATTTGTTAACATCGAGTATAGATTTAAGTGTCAGGAAGTCATTTCTGAAAGTATTTGTATGGAGTGTAGCCATGTATGGAAGTGAAACATGGACGGTAAATAGTTTGGACAAGAAGAGAATAGAAGCTTTCGAAATGTGGTGCTACAGAAGAATGTTGAAGATTAGATGGGTAGATCACATAACTAATGAGGAAGTATTGAATAGGATTGGGGAGAAGAGAAGTTTGTGGCGCAACTTAACCAGAAGAAGGGATCGGTTGGTAGGACATGTTCTGAGGCATCAAGGGATCACCAATTTAGTATTGGAGGGCAGCGTGGAGGGTAAAAATCGTAGGGGGAGACCCAGAGATGAATACACTAAGCAGATTCAGAAGGATGTAGGTTGCAGTAGGTACTGGGAGATCAAGAAGCTTGCACAGGATAGAGTAGCATGGAGAGCTGCATCAAACCAGTCTCAGGACTGAAGACCACAACAACAACATAGTAGATAGTGTCGGAAGTTCCATGCGGCTTTTCGCGGATGATGCTACAGTATACAGAGAAGTTGCAGCATCAGAAAATTGTAGCGAAATGCAGGAAGATCTGCAGCGGATAGGCACTTGGTGCAGGGAGTGGCAACTGACCCTTAAGATAGACAAATGTAATGTATTGCGAATACGTAGAAAGAAGGATCCTTTATTGTATGATTATATGATAGCGGAACAAACACTGGTAGCAGTTACTTCTGTAAAATATCTGGGAGTATGCGTACGGAACGATTTGAAGTGGAATGACCATATAAAATTAATTGTTGGTAAGGCGGGTACCAGGCTGAGATTCATTGGGAGTGTCCTTAGAAAATGTAGTCCATCAACAAAGGAGGTGGCTTACAAACACTCGTTCGACCTATACTAGAGTATTGCTCAACAGTGTGGGATCCGTACCAGATCGGGTTGACGGAGGAGATAGAGAAGATCCAAAGAAGAGCGGCGCGTTTCGTCACAGGGTTATTTGGTAACCGTGATAGATTTACGGAGGTGTTTAGCAAACTGAAGTGTCAGACTCAGCAAGAGAGGCGCCCTGCATCGCGGTGTAGCTTGCTTGCCAGGTTTCGAAAGGGTGCGTTTCTGGATGAGGTATCGAATATTTTGCTTCCCCCTACTTATACCTCCCGAGGAGATCACGAATGTAAAATTAGAGGGATTCGAGCGCTCACGGAGGCTTTCAGACAGTCGTTCTTCCCGCGAACCGTACGCGACTGGAACAGGAAAGGGAGGTAATGACAGTGGCACGTAAAGTGCCCTCCGCCACACACCGTTGGGTGTCTTGCGGAGTATAAATGTAGATGTAGATGTAGAAATATCAGTTCTTCGGTTATTTAACTCCCCTTCGGGGGCTTTTGTCGACAGCGTGTAAAATCTGCTAGTGCTTCTACATTTCAGTTGCACAAGTCTCTAGTCACATTGCCAAGTAATAAGTGATTTCTATCTCTAATTATTTAGTGGTGTTACGAAGCACTTAGATGAAGCATTTTAGAGATTCTCCTGAGCAAATATATAATCTGCTAATAGCTTTAAGCGTCATTATTTTACAGTCGATGCCTACTATTAATGCCTAGTGACGCGTAATGTGTATTTAAACACTTTAAATGGCGTAATCACCTGAATATGAGCAACATAGACTCATGAACGATAGCTAAATGGTCAGTAAACGATACTAAAAGGCAAGCAGCCGGATAAATATTACGTCTTCCAAGGCCGCGTACACACTGGCCATCTTCAGACGCTGGACGGTATGCGGCCCAAATATGAATGGAAGAAGTAATATTTGAGTGGCTGCATGCGCAAAATTGAATGGATTGCTCATTTCGTTTGCGAGAAGTTGAAAATGCACAACACCAAAAGAGCTGCTATGCTATGATTCGTATAACGCAGCCTGTAACACGATTTAACGTGACCTGATTTCATCACCGAGAATGGATGACTTCAAAATAAAAAATAAAAAACAGTTGCAAATTGAGACAGTTCAAAACAGGTTTAAGACCAAGCTGCTCGCGTCATATAAAATAGCTTCTTAAAATCTTATTTGTAAACTGAAATTTTTGTGGTAGGGACTATGGGACCAAACTGCTGTGGTCATCGGTCCTTAGGCTTACTCTCTACTTAAAGTAACTTTCACTAAGGGCAACACACTCACCTATGGCCGAGGAAGGACTCGAACCTACGACAGGGGGAGGCGCACGGACCGTGACAAGGCGCTTTAGACCGCACTGCTACCCCGCGCGGCTAAAATCTCATTTAAAACCATATAAAATTACTGCTATTCGAACTGACATGACAGTGGTACTTGTCAGTAAAAATTGTAGCTACATGACGTAGCACGCTGTTCACAATTTTTGCTAACAGGTACCATTGTTATGTCAGTTCCAATAATTGTAATTTTTATATGGTTTTAAATAAGATTTTAAGAAGTTATTTTATATATCGAGATCATTTTTCTGTAAAATCCGTTTTCACCTGTCACAACATATAACCGATTTTTCTTTCTGATAAAGACATCCATTCTCGGAGTCAAAACCACGTCAAGTTAAATCTTACTGCAACCGGTTGCCTTTACAATATAAATCATCTTATCGTTCGGTTTGCTGGCTCACAGTCATGTTCAAAATTGTATGACTGGTAGGGCTTAATTTCACTTATTACTACTGCTCATGAACAACATTTGCTGAGCCATGAGCTGATGCGAAGCATCACTTTTCATCTCTAGCTCAGAAATGTGATTCCTTGGAATAAAAGTGGCCACGAAGTGAGTCGAATACGTTGCAATGGAACTGGCGACAAAGGTATTCTGGCTGATTTGCATGTGGCGTAATAACACGGAATGCTTTCTGGTATACTCCGACAAGAAGCGGTTGTGCAATTTCTCATTCCAGACGCATTGCATCCTCAGCCTGGATCCCGAAGGACAGCCAACCCTGCACTCCTGTATCATGATTCACCTTCACCTCACCCCTCCGTCCCGTGCCTCCAGCGATCCCTACCAAGTAACTCGCGACGCTGGAGAGCACACCGGTACGTTTCGTCTCCCTTCCATCTGTGCGCTGCCTCCCCTGTAAGTGATACTTCTCGCTTCCCTCCCCAACCCGTAGCACCATCCCCCATACCGCCCTCCAGCTCCCTTCGTACTTACCTTGCCTTTTCATCTGGCACGAAGCTGCTTTCTGCCTGAAAATTAAAATTTCCCTTCTCGCAATATCGCGTGTCCAAACCCGTTATCGAATTTTTATTTTCAGCCCGTTTCACTTTATAAAAAAAAGGGAGAAAATAAGAACGTAAACTAAAAATTGTGCCGATGTCAAAGGAGACTGAAAGAAACAAGAATAGAATGAGGGAAAAAAAGAAGCAAGGACAGATCAGGCGAGAAGAGAAGTATGAAGCGTAAAAATTGAGTCTGGCAGCACCGTTGCAGCGGTTACTCCTTGTGTTACACAAAGCGAGCGTCTTCTCTTTAAAGCCGTTCCTCTTTTCATTTCCAGAAATATTACCTGAAGCGGGGTTTCTCCATCAAGGCTTTCATTACAGCTAGTTTACCCTGTAAATTGAGCTGTAGGGCGTTTCATTTCTTGCTTTTGTCGATCAGTTTGCAGTCTGAAGTTATGCGCGCTTCACGGCTCCTGCCAGCGTAATACTCCTTTATGAGAGTCGCAAAATTAATTCTAATTACGTAACTACAGATTAGGTACTAAGTCACCGAAGCGAACTGTTCTGTCTCGAGGCACGTCTGATTAGTGAATGTACTTGCGAGTCATTCAGATTTATTCATGAGGAGGAAGGCGAAAGGTAGCGCTTAAAGTCTTATTTAAATCTAGATTGCCGGAGCTAGCTCCGTTGGAGGAGGGCGTGGAAAAATAAGTAGTCATGACATTTCTACGAAGAAGACGAAGAAGGAATGAAAGAGGAAGACAGGATTAGGGTTTTGCCTCCTGTAGACAAAGAAGCCATTAGAATCGTAACAGGTTGGGTAAGGATGGGAAACGGAATAGCTAGTGTCCTGCTAAAAGGAAATCTTAAGCGCTTTAGGAAAACCACGCGAGGTTTAAATGTGGATAGCTTGATACACATTAGAACCGGAGCTCTCCAAAATGCACAGCCTCACCTAGTCCATTCCAGTTCGTCTGAAGTGATTAAGGGATGAATTATAGTGTATACATCAGAGCACTCACACGAAGATATCAGTCCTAACGTTGTAGAGTACAAAACCACTACTGGCCAGTAAAATTGCTACACCAAGAAGAAATGCAGATGATAAACAGGTATTCATTGGATAAATATATTATAGTAGAACTGACATGTGATTACATTTTCACGCAATTTGGGTGCATAGATCCTGAGAAATCAGTACCCAGAACAACCACCTCTGGCCGTAATAACGGCCTTGATACGCCTGAGCATTGAGTCAAACAGAGCTTGGATGGCGTGTACACGTACAGCTATTCATGCAGCTTCAACACGATACCACAGTTCATCACGAGTAGTGATTGGCGTATTGTGACGAGCCAGTTGCTTGGCCACCATTGACCAGATGTTTTAAATTGGTGAGAGATCTGGAGAATGTGCTGTCCAGGACAGCAGTCGAACATTTTCTGTATCCAGAAAGGCCCGTACAGGACCTGCAACATGCGGTCGTACATTATCCTTCTGAAATGTAGGGTTTCGTAGGGATCGAATGAAGGGTAGAGCCACGGGTCGTAACACGTCTGAAATGTAACATCTACTGTCCAAAGTGCCGTCAGTGCGAACAAGAGGTGACAGAGATGTGTAACCAATGGCACCCCATACCATCACGCCGGGTTATACATCAGTCTGGCAATAACGAATACACGCTTCCAATGTGCGTTCACCGCGATGTCGCCAATCACAGATGCGACCATCATGATGCCGTAAACAGAACCTGGATTCATCCGAAAAAGCAACGTTTTGCCATTCGTGCACCCAGGTTCGTCGTTCAGTACGCCATCGCAGGCGCTCCTGTCTGTGATGCAGCATCAAGGGTAACCACAGACATGGTCTCCGAGCTGATAGTCCATGCTGCTGCAAACGTCGTCGAACTGTTCGTGCAGATGGTTGTCGTCTTGCAAATGTCCCCATCTGTTGACTCAGGGATCGAGATGTGGCTGCACGATCCGTTACAGCCATGCGGATAAGATGCCTGTCAGCTCGATTGCTGATGATACGAGGCCGTTGAGATCTAGCACGGCGTTCCGTATTACGCTCCTGAACCCACCGATTCCATATTCTGCTAACAGTCATTGGATCTCGAGCAACGCGAGCAGCAATGTCGCGATACGATAAACCGAAATCGCGACAGGCTACAATCCGACCTTTATCAAAGTTGGAAACTTGATGGTACGCATTTCTCCTCCTTACACGAGGCATCACAACAACGTATCACCAGGCAACGCCGGTCAACTACTGTTTGTGTATGGGAAATCGGTTGGAAACTTTCCTCATGTCAGCACGTTGTAGGTGTCGCCACCGGCGCCAACCTTGTGTGAATGCTCTGAAAAGCTGATCATTTGCATATCACAGCATCTTCTTCCTGTCAGTTAAATTTCGCGTCTGCAGCACATCATCTTCGTGGTGTAGCAATTTTAATGGCCAGTAGTGTACATTGTCTTGAACCACTAGTCAACACTGAATGGCATTCTTTTATAAAGAAGGATAACACCACAGTCTGACACATGTGGTCGCGACATTCTCACTCATATTTGTTATACACTGTGATACCAGCGTTACAAGCGAACGGTGGCAGTAAGACGTCAGCTAATTGCGAATATTATCCTTTACTTTCATTTCTCTCATAGTTTATACAAAATTGGGATTATGTAATGCAAAAAGTTACATAAAGATAACATTTGATTTCTCTTTCTTCCGTAAGGACCTCGAGATGTAAGAATTAGTGTATTAGACGACAATATTTACGATTCTTTTGTACTATACAGACTTTCAGTGAAGAATGTCTTTCCCTTTTCATAACAGCAAATGGATATCAAACAGCAGAAGATATGACGTTTTGCAGTAATTGGGGCTACGCACAAACAACAACGTGAAGTTCTGTACATTTCACTTCCGGCCGAGGTAGACGATGAATGCAGAAAGTGGAAAACTTGTTGGAACTCAGTATGGCATAATATTGTGCATTGGAACACTTCTCAGACTCTGTCAATCCTCAGTCCCATAATTCCAACTCTGGAGCAGATACAGACCTCTCGAAATATAAAACCGTTGCAAAGTATTGTAGTGATCGTTCACTGCCTGGAGTCTGACACGACGGAATATCACACGTTCTCACAAGCAGGTCTGTCTTCTTCCAGAGCGACCATCCAAGTGTGCAGAACCGCTCCAATGTGATCTTCGCTCGAACAGTCTCAGTCGCCACTTTACTCTCATGGTGTTCCGTTACTGTCTGCTTTTTCAGAAACTGAAGGCCATCTCCACTAAAAATATGTTGTTTTTAAGTACTACAGACAGGATTGACTTATCTTCATCTCTTCACAGACTAAACTAATACATTACAACTAAATTTAAAACGAAGAAATACTATAAACATTCGGCCACACACAGACCATTCACAATAAATATAAATAAGAATTTGTTCATAAATAAACAAGCCAGTATTCTTGCGCAACTGCACTTACAATAAATGGCAACAGACTGTTGTTAAATATTGTTTAACCAATTATTTAGGCTTGCTTCTCAGAAGCGTGTTTTGGCACTCTTTTACGAAGGTGGTGTCAGCTAACACATGTGACTGACCACAAATTACCATAATTTTACATTATCAGTTGAGATTAATATTTGAATAAAGTTACTAGCCAAATAGTGAACTGTTCATTAAATAAACGCACAAGTATGACAAAATGTGAGGTATTCATATGCGTTCATTTTCTATGTAATTCTAGATCATACAATGTTCTTACAAAAATTTGCATAATGAAAAGATATAAAAAATGTGATACATCAAGAAATAAAATAAATACAGATATGTTTCTTTCACGGATGATACCTGTAGTGCAGTGATATAATCTGAGGTGCCGTATGTTGAAATCACACGAAGAATCTAAAAGGTGTAAATTCAGAGGTTCAATGTGGAAAAGTTTAATCACTGTGAAATATTAACTTCGTAGTTTTAAAGATATTGAAATATAGTTGTGATATTGGATACACCTCATTTATCTGGGGCTACTGATGTATTTGGATTTGCTTTATTAGTTGTCTGTGAATTATTATACACTTTCAAAGAATTGTAATAAGCTGTAAGAAGCCATATTTCTGCTTTTCTGACACTCCAACATTTTTGCTGTGTCTCCTGCACAAAGGTCACGCGAGCAACAGCCATCCGAATTCCACGCACTGGTATTTTTCCTGTTTCCAACTACGCTGCTCGTCTTTGTACCTGGACTCGCCCGTACCGGTCACCTAGCTGTACCTGCCACAGCGTGCTCTGAGCCAACGCCACCTGGATTCAGAAAGCCTGTGCGCTGTTTGCGAACAGCATGATTGGTATACCAGTAGTAATCACAACAAAAGGGAGCGACTCGTGTTGAGCTGCGCATAAGGTGTCCGTGAATGCTACACAGTGTAACTATTTTGTAATGTTTTTAACTTTATTACTGTGATACACAATGTTAATATGTGTTAGTGAGAGACAAAAATCTGTATGATGTGGTGTAACCAGGTGTAAAGGCAGTTACCCCAAAGGCCGGAAAGTGCAAGTTTTTTCGTTTCCGAAGGAAGAAAAATTGTTGGAATAATGGTGGCGGTCCATTCCCAGGGAAAATTTAATAATTACGAAAGCGACAAAACTATGTCAATGAAGTTCCTTTGTGATTATACTATAGTATAAGCAAACGAGAAACTAATCTCAGTAATGTATATAATCATCTAGCTGTTACAACATTTCTCTATCACACACCAGTAATCACTAATCAGTAAGTGAAATCAAACTAACCGGAAGTGTTATCAAAAAGCACTTCCTGGCTAAAAATATTCTGAGCTTGAAGCTATTAGCAACTAACATAGATTTCTACTTTCAAGGCATGTGAAATTGTTATGACATTAAGAAATCACTTAATCTGCATATATCACATGTTCCATGATAAAATACGTTCCTCTGTTTCAAGGAAAAGATGGTGCACGACCGAAAAAATATTTCTTAACGTCCACATGGTATACAACTAGTTTCGGAAATATATAGAATTGTAATTTCCATAGAAATATGGAACTGAAGAATTAATAACACAATTTAAATATGTTTGATATCTGACATAGCACAGCGCTTTAAAAAGGCAGTAAGAAATGATGCAGTCTTTCGCCCCTACTGTTCAATCTATACATCCAAGAAGAAATGAAAGAAGGATTCAAAAGCGGGTTGAAAGTACAGGGTAAAAGGATATCAATGACAAGATTCCCTGATGAGGTTGCTATCCTTAATGAAAGTGAAGAAGAATAACAGGATCTGCTGAATGAAATTAACTGTCTTAACAATGTATTGAGTACATAATGTCGACTGCCGGTAAACCAAAAAAAGAAGAAAAAGGGAACCTCATGAGCACAATGAGAGCAGCTAGAAACTTAACAAAATCAAATGGCTCAGAGCACTATGGGACTCAACATCTTAGGTCATAAGTCCCCTAGAACTTAGAACTACTTAAACGTAACCAACCTAAGGACATCACACACACCCATGCCCGAGGCAGGATTCGAACCTGCGACCGTAGCAGTCCCGCGGTTCCGGACTACAGCGCCAGAACCGCTAGACCACCGCGGCCGGCAGAAACTTAACATCAAAATTGGTGCCCAGGAAGTAGAAAAAGTTAAGAAAATGTACTACCTTGGAAGCAAAATGACCCCATGGCGACTGAACCAAGAAGGCTTTAGGAAGCAGACTAGGACAGGCAAAAAGGCATCTCTGGCCAAGGTAAGCTGACGAAAATCAAACACAGACCTTAATTTGAGGAATAAATTTCTGCAGGTGTACATTTGGAGCGCAGCATTGTGTGGTAGTGACAGAAGGACAGTGGGACAACCGAAAAAGAAGAGAATATCAGCACTTCTGATATGATGTTGGAGATGAATGTTGAGATTCCTGATGAGGTGAAGAATGTGGAGGAGATGAAGGTATGGAAAACACTGAGAAGAAGAAGGGACACGACGGTAGGTCACTTGTTAAGCCGTCATGGAATAACTTCTATGGCATTAGAAGGAGGTGTCCAAGATAGAAACTGTTGGAGGAACAGGGAGACTGGAATACATACAACAAATAATTCAGTATGTTGTTGTTGTCGTGGTCTTCAGTCCTGAGACTGGTTTGATGCAGCTCTCCATGCTACTCTGTCCTGTGCAAGCTTCTTCATCTCCCAGTACCTACTGCAACCTACATCCTTATGAATCTGCTTAGTGTATTCATCTCTTGATCTCCCTCTACGATTTTTACCCTCCACGCTGCCCTCCAATGCTAAATTTGTGATCCCTTGATGCCTCAAAACATGTCCTACCAACCGATCCCTTCTTCTAGTCAAGTTGTGCCACAAACTTCTCTTCTCCCCAATCCTATTCAATACCTCCTCATTGGTTACGTGATCTACCCACCTTATCTTCAGCATTCTTCTGTAGCACCACATTTCGACAGCTTCTATTCTCTTCTTGTCCATACTAGTTATCGTCCATGTTTCACTTCCATACATGGCTACACTCCATACAAATAATTTCAGAAACGACTTCCTGACACTTAAATCTATACTCGATGTTAACAAATTTCTCTTCTTCAGAAACGATTTCCTTGCCATTGCCAGTCTACATTTTATATCCTCTCTACTTCGACCATCATCAGTTATTTTACTCCCTAAATAGCAAAACTCCTTTACTACTTTAAGTGTCTCATTTCCTAATCTAATTCCCTCAGCATCACCCGACTTAATTCGACTACATTCCATTATCCTTGTTTTACTTTTGTTATTGTTCATCTTATATCCTCCTTTCAAGACACTGTCCATTCCATTCAACTGTTCTTCCAAGTCCTTTGCTGTCTCTGACAGAATTACAATGTCATCGGCGAACCTCAAAATTTTTACTTCTTCTCCATGAATTTTAACACCTACTCCGAATTTTTCTTTTGTTTCCTTTACTGCTTGCTCAATATACAGATTGAATAACATCGGGGATAGGCTACAACCCTGTCTCACTGCTTTCCCAACCACTGCTTCCCTTTCATGCCCCTCGACTCTTATAACTGCCATCTGGTTTCTGTACAAATTGTAAATAGCCTTTCGCTCCCTGTATTTTACCCTTGCCACCTTTAGAATGTGGAAGAGATTATTCCAGTCAACATTGTCAAAAGCTTTCTCTAAGTCTACAAATGCTAGAAACGTAGGTTTGCCTTTTTTTAATCTTTCTTCTAAGATAAGTCTTAAGGTTAGTATCGCCTCACGTGTTCCAACATTTCTACGGAATCCAAACTGATCTTCCCCGAGGTCCGCTTCTACCAGTTTTTCCATTCGTCTGTAAAGAATTCGCGTTAGTATTTTGCAGCTGTGACTTATTAAACTGATAGTTCGGTAATTTTCACATCTGTCAACACCTGCTTTCTTTGGGATTGGAATTATTATATTCTTCTTGAAGTCTGAGGGTATGTCACCTGTTTCATACATCTTGCTCACCAGATGGTAGAGTTTTGTCAGGACTGGAATGTTGTCTACTCCCAGGGCCTTGTTTCGACTCAGGTCTTTCAGTGCTCTGTCAAACTCTTCACGCAGTATCGTATCTCCCATTTCATCTTCATCTACATCCTCTTCCATTTCCATAATATTGTCCTCAAGTACATCGCCCTTGTATAAACCCTCTATATACTCCTTCCACCTCTCTGCCTTCCCTTCCTTGCTTAGAACTGGGTTGCCATCTGAGCTCTTGATATTCATACAAGTGGTTCTCTTCTCTCCAAATGTCTCTTTAATTTTCCTGTAGGCAGTATCTATCTTACCCCTAGTGAGACAAGCCTCTACATCCTTACATTTGTCCTCTAGCCATCCCTGCTTAGCCATTTTGCACTTCCTGTCGATCTCATTTTTGAGACGTTTGTATTCCTTTTTGCCTGCTTCATTTACTGCATTTTTATATTTTCTCCTTTCATCAATTAAATTCAATATTTCTTCTGTTACCCAAGGGTTTCTACTAGCCCTCGTCTTTTTACCTACTTGATCGTCTGCTGCTTTCACTACTTCATCCCTCAGAGCTACCCATTCTTCTTCTACTGTATTTCTTTCCCCCATTCCTGTCAATTGTTCCCTTATGCTCTCCCTGAAACTCTCTACAACCTCTCGTTCCATCAGTTTATCCAGGTCCCATCTCCTTAAATTCCTATCTTTTTGCAGCTTCTTCAGTTTCAATCTGCAGTTCATAACCAAGAGATTGTGGTCAGAGTCCACATCTGCCCCTGGAAATGTCTTACAATTTATATAATCTATCTGATACCTTTTAGTATCTCCAGGATTCTTCCAGGTATACAACCTTCTTTTATGATTCTTGAACCAAGTGTTAGCTATGATTAAGTTATGCTCTGTGCAAAATTCTACAATGCGGCTTCCTCTTTCATTTCATTTCATTCAGTATATAGGTTGCAAACACTACTCCGAGATGAAAGAATTCTCGGTCGACCAAATCAAACCAGTCGTAAGGCTGAAGACTTTAAAAAAGGTTAATAAATAAAACAGAGTACTCAACTGTGTAGAGCTTGAACCATTTAGATATGTTGCATGAAATACAACCGTGTCTCGGTGTGCTGTCCTCTAGATACAACACTCCCAAATCTACGTAATTTAACGTACCACCACCACCACAATGTAACTGAAGACAAAACCACACGCAACTGATAATAACACACCAAACCAATAAAACTGTTCCCGAATGCAAAAGAAACCTATTTTAGAATTGTTTGTACATATGAATCTCAAACGGCGTAATCTTCAACACTGTCGTCCATTGAAGAAAAATCATTACATTCAGTACCAACTCTTAGGACCGGAAAACTGAGTAAAGATTGAGAAAGAGCGAATCATTACACGCCATGCAAAAGTTTTACGTGTCGAGCAAAATGTCTATCATAATGAGAACAGACAGCTCCGGAAATAAGTACTTCTAATGCACCAGGTACTGTGTTTACATTCTCTCGCTTTCAGTGGAGTCAGCTACAATTATACTTCATTCCAGAATTATTTCTCTGGAATTTTTTGTAGCTTATGTCAATTAAGCAGTGAGATTTAACCCGTTCTATATTTATTACTAGACAATTCAGGTATCATGGTAATTTAATATTGCCCGGAACGCGAAAATAACTATTTCATAAATTACATAGGAACATAATTAAAGACAAACATTAGTGTTACACCTTTCCCGAAGGGCTAGTATCTTCCAAATATCAGGCGAGAACAACTTGCGCAACAGAGAGTCTCGCGAATGTATATTTTAGACTGCGGTAATTCTATGCGGAGAGAACCAACACAAGAAATTATATTTTACGTTCTAATTGTTCTCCACATACACACTGAACCCGAAATCTAAGGATAGAATTTCAGAGATTCTTCGGGGTTTATTTTTGGAGTATTTTTGTTTTAGGGACCAGTGATCTCAGGTGGTGCATTACAGAGTAATCATGTAACCTTTTTTACACGTTTATTTTATTTTATTTCATTTATTTTATTTCGTGAGAAAATACCATCAATATAACGAAGAAGCCCGTAGTGCGCAATCTCCATAACACAGAAAGATCCGGTTTCCTGTGTAAACGTAAAAGCTCTGTGATGTGGTTGTCGTCTCACCAAGAACAGCACAGCATAGGGATATTTTGCCGCTCTTGTTGCTTCATTCAGTGAACCGTTACACGATATGCATGTCGGCAAACTCTTCACTGCAAAATCTATCGATACTACTGCGTATCAGTGTTGACCTATGACTAATGTTGTAATAGAGATACAAAGAAATGAAAATATTCTGTAACGAATCAACGGAGTCCGCGGGTGCCTTTTTTTCCTTTTTTTTAAGAAAAAACGAAAGAACTCCTAAACTTTTTTGTGGTTGTTCAGGTTGACCTCCTGCGATAAAGGGTTATCATTCAATGAACCCATATTGTAATGTGAGGATGGGCTCATACTAATACCGAGAATCGACATATTAATGTCAGACGCAATAAACGAAGATCATCTAAGAGTAAAACATTTTTCACAATACTAATCATTCACAGCTGCAGACGAAAGAATAATAGACTCTATTCATGAATATTTTTGGCATCATATGGGTTATAGATTGATCATTAGTTCTAGCATCCGGAGTTTTCTAGTGCACGATGTGGGAATACATGAAGGGAGTGACTTAGATTCTCTTCAGTGCTAGGTTAAAGCCACGTTTCGAATAACAGAAAAACTACAGAAAGGTAAAATATACACGCGACTGGTTTCAGACTGAATTTTTCGCAGCTGTGATACATCCTGGAAGATTATAACCACGTGTTGCGCAGGAACTTGAATATGAACTTATCCCTAAAGAGGTTAACGCACAAAAAATTGAAACATTGCGAGGAAGGCGTGTTTGATAGGTTGGTTGGTTGGTTGCTTCGGTGGAGGGGACCAAACAGCGAGGTCATCGGTTTTATCGGATTTGGAAAGGAAGGGGAAGGAAATCGGCCGTTCCCTTTTAGAGAAACCCTGCCGGCATTTGCCTGAAGCGATTTAGGGAAATCGCGGAAAATCCAAATCCGGATGGCCGGACGCCGGTTTGAACAGTCGTCGTCCCGGATGCGAGGCCAATGTGGGAACCTCTGCGCCACCTCGCTCAGTCATGCTTGACATAAATGCAGATGCGCGCTGCAGACAGAATAAAAAGCTGTTATGTAAACCATGTATCCGCAATATCCTTTCTTCCTGGAATGTTAGTCCTGTGAAGTTTGAGATCAAGTCTCGGTCCGACACCCAGTTTTAATCTGCCAGTAAATTCACCAAAAGGAGTGTTTGTAAAGTCCAAGAATGGGAATCTTAATCCTTCTGTTGCCCAGGGATCGCTTCTTGGTTCCCTTACCCTTGCCCCCATGCGCAGTAAGTCCCGTAATAATGAAGTATGTCACAGAATGCCATATAGTATTGTAGCGTTTCCAGAAGGACTGGCAAACATTTGCTTTGTAAAAACATAATTATGGCCTACTTCATTCCTAGAAATAATAACCAGAAGCTCAGACACAGGGAAAAGTCCAGATTTGTAGGCTACAAATATCCTGGAGTGTGTTGCATTACATGTGATGGGTGTCACAATGAGTCAAAATGGGTAAAGATATTGAGATACTCTTTAAGGAGCACATTAGCAACCCAGGCTTCAAATAATCCTTAAGTACCCACTTACAGCGAGATGGTAATCCAATTACGGATCTCCCCTTAGTCTTCAGACACTGCATTCAAAAAGCAAGGGCAGTAGCCTTAAAATTTTGGAAGAAATGGAAAATGAAAAAAATTCCTGATAGAACACTTAATGCACAGAGGGATTTACACCGTAGAAACCTCTTGGCTAATTTTGATTGTTCCCAGTACTGCGTGGGCCCTCCCTCCGGAGGTTTGAGTCCACCCCCAGGAATTGGTGTTTGTGTTGACATGTGCAATAATCGGGTCTACTGCCGGATGTTTGGGTCGCTCTGGCACAGTATTTCGGCCATGTGATTCGTTGCCCTCCTCAGGTGCTACCTGAGACTGCCGTATTGGAGGATCTTGTCCCTTTATTTATGCTCAAGTGAGCATACTGGATACTGGACAAGATCCTCCAATACGGCAGTCTCAGGTAGCACCTGAGGAGGGCAACGAATCACATGGCCGAAATATTGTGCCAGAGCGACACAAACATCCGGCAGTAGACCCGATTATTCCTCATGTCAAGATCTCGCCGGGAGAGCCTGAAGAGTTACATCAGACGACTGTACCGTGTTTGTGTTGTTTTTAGCGTAAGTTAGTATTAGTAGTGTGTAAGTCTAAGGACCGATGTCCTCAGCAGTTTGGTCCCTTAGTCATTCACACACACACTTGATTATTCCCAGAAGCATAAACTTCACGCTTTGCCCATAGACGTCAATATATTCGCCACGTACCTGACAACAGCGAGAACTTTAACATCAGGATTGATAGTCACGAAGTAGATGAAGTTCAGTTCTACTACCTACGCAGCAAAATAACCAATGACGGACGGAGCAAGGAGCACAGCCAAAAAGTGTGTTCCTGGCAAAGGGAAGACTATTAGTATCATACATAGGCCGTAATTTGAGCAAGAAATTTCTGAGAATGTGCGTGAGGATCACAGCATTGTATGGTAGCGAAACCGGAACAGAAAAGAATCGAAGCGTTTGAGATGTGGTGCTCCAGGCGAATGTTGAAAATCCGGTGGACTGATAAGGTAAGGAATGAGGAGGTTTCATTCCAGAATCGGAGAGGAAACGAATACGTGGAAAACACTGTCAAGAAGAAGAGACAGGATGATAGGATGTCTGTTAAGACATCACGGTACTAGAGGGAGCTGCGGAGGGTAGAAACTGTAGAGGTAGAATGAAATTAGAATAGACCCAGCAAATAATTGAAGACGTAGGTTGCAAGTGCTACTCTGGGATGAAATGGTTGTCACAGGAGAGGTATTCCTGGAGGGGCCGAGTCAAACCAGTCAGAAGACTGACGACTCAAAAAAAATGTTTGGTGGAGGATTATTGTAGTAACACTGTGAGCCATGGTGCTCAATAGGAAGGGACGCTTTCATTCGGCAAGTAGATCTTCGCGGGAATTTCGAGAGGTCGTGTAGAGAAACTAGTCAGTAGAGGTCGGGGTTGCGGGGCGAAAGGAGTGATGACGGCGGTCGCGAGAAGAGCGGTGTCCCGGACGGGGTGTCGAACTGGCCCGTAGTCGGTCGGCTGCTGCCGCCTTGGTTTGCTACGATTGTCTTCCGCTGAGGTGGTCCGTGGAGCAGTGAAGTGGTGGTCTCGTGTCTATTAAAACCACTGCTTCCACTGCTTACGATACCCAACCGGAAGAGTTCCAACTGCTGCGCTTCGGACAAATCTGAGTGTAACGAAAGGCCGTGAAGGGCGAGTTGGATCACAAGCTGCTTGTGACTGTTTCTCCCCAGTCGAGCTTAATGCTTCTGACTGTGTACACTGGTGAAAGGTTTCCGAATTGTAGTAACTAAACATAGGTTTGCACGTGACTGTGGTACAGCTAGGCCAGCTGAATTACATGCGTTACTCTATTAAGATTCACAGCTGTCAACGCTCCCTTGAAGCGTCGGGCTTGTGGTAATTCAAATGGTGTAAATGGCTCTGAGCACTATGGGACTTAACATCTGAAGTCATCATTCCCCTAGAACTTAGAACCACTTAAACCTAACTAACCTAAGGACATCACACACACCCATGTCCGAGGCGGGATTCGAACCTGCTACCATAGCGGTCTCGCGGTACCAGACTGAAGCGCCTAGAACCGCTCGGTCACAGCGGCCGGCTTGTGGTACTTACATACGTTGAACCTTATTAGTGCGGACTGGCGGTAACTTGGTACATTCAGCTTTCATTCTTGTCAGATAACGGGGTAATTTTGTGTCAATGATCATATGCCACGCTCCTCTTTAAGCATTATATGCTCTCCGTGTGGCCAACTATAGCTCCTTAGTAATGCTATAAACCAAATTGGTTTTAGCGCACTTCTCCTTGTGTCAATGATCATATGCCACGCGCCTCATTGAGCAATATAAGCTCTCCGTGTGGCCAGCTATTGCTCCTTAGTAATGCTATAAACTTTGTTTTAGCGCACTTCCCCTCGCGTTCTGTAATTGGTCGTCTTTCCCGTTAGTGGGCAAGCAATTCAAGTTGTTTATGGCGATCCACAAGGTCCGGGCTGATCAGTTGATGAAGGAAGGAAATTACCAAATACGGTAACCGTATTTGTATTATTGTGTGACAAAAGAGTTCTTTGGCGCCTTAGCCTTGGATTAGGACTAAGATATGTCCGTAACAGTTGTGTTAAAATTCTTATATTTAGCAGTTTCTGTTAAAGTATGTCGCTTAATTTGCTTGCCACTTGGCAACTGAACTGTATTTAAGTATGTGGCTAGCAGTATTTTCTTACATTCTGTGCGAGTGCGCGAAATTCATTTAATGACGTTTTAGTCTCTGTAAACGTATTAATAGCCGGTTATTGGAAATTTGTTGTACGATTTTAGCCACTTGTGTGTCTTCAGACACGATTGTTTCCGAAATGAAATGACTAACGGTCTTATTTTTGTTGATATTCTTGATTTTATAAATTCAATCAACCATTTTCTTAAGTTTTGGCGCGAATTCAGTGAGTTCCTAGTAGTTCAAGATGTTGATTGTCTTATCAACTACTGAATAATTAAAGCAAACATCTCACTTAACGTTACTCTTCATTTTCTTGGTGTTTGTTAACGCTATTTATGAGACAGTTTTTTTTAATTCTATCCTTTTTTAAGAGATAATTATTTTAAAACTATCTGAGACTGTTCAAGCTGAGTGACATATGGAAAAAAAATTCTCCTTAAGATCTCATTATCGTAAAATACAGGAAATTATTTACTGTTGCTACATTAAACTGAGCATGCCAGTTGTTAAATAAATTTTCCGTTAAAAATTATACTGTGACTGGTATTGCTGTTCTGTTACCCGTGGGTTTCTTTTTCACACCACAGCCCTTCTGCTGGCTCTACCCTCCCGCTGGCAAAACCCTTTTCGCACTATACAGCCACTTTCCACGCTTATCATCGGTAAACACGACTCAGATCTTCTGTAACTTTGCATATGCGCCCTTTTCATATGCTCCCTGGCGTGATGATGATGAAGCTTGGCTTTATCCGCGTATCTCTTGTGTCTAAAACGTCGAAAAGTCAGGTTTCGTGAAAGAACTGCGAGCAAATAGCACTTTATCATTCTTGGCGAAAAAAGGCAAGATATTTTATGTAATCGCTTAATGTTATAACACATTCGTACCAAACAATGACATTAATACATGCCATATGAGTTGGCTATTGTTTCTGCAGCTTTATATCCATCTTCAGGGAGCTGAATGTACAGTATGTTATGACCAAAAGCAGAAAATGGTTTGTTTAGTGGCAAAAACCGTACAAGCGACAGATATAACTCTGGAAAAATAGGAAAGACTAAGTTTTAACATTTCATTCGACTCAGTTTCTAGCCATTTGTAGAAATTAATTCACTGCTTTCGTAGGATTCTTGGCCTGGACATACCGTTACCTCTGTCTTTCAGGAGGACTATCAAAGACTGTTGATACGATTCAGCAGCACACTAAGAAGGGCAACGGCCAGAAGCACATCTCACTCTACCGGAATTCTGTACAAATAAAAGTTGCAATTACTGTGAAGTGCCTGAAAGGATTAACTTGTCTTTCATCAGGTATGACTGATGTAACGAAAATGTTTGTTTTAGTCATTCTAATGACGCTTCGCTCTATTGTGACGAATTTGGGGAATAAACAAGGACCTCATTATTACTAAAGTAAGTTACTCAAAAAGTCTCATAAGAACTGTGCTACAGGAATGGTTGTAAAATCATATATGAGCAAGAAATGCTTAATTTCAATAATTTAAAATCTTGATTAATGGAAATCGTGTGTAGTGGAACATGAAACAATGCTTTGATTTTATTTTCCTCTGCTAGTCACCTTTGAAAGAATTACGCACGGAACAGTTTAGCCGTCGATATGAACTGCCTCTTATTCAAAAATTAATAATACGTGACATTTACCGTATGGTTGAGGTGCTTCAAATTTGCCTGTGTCACTCCGGATATTTGCACGAATCACTCTTGTCAGGTCTACCTCGCACCAGGCAGGAAGGACTGTAGAAACCGCTATCATAAGCAGTTCTTCTTGCCACAAAGACGAGTAACTTCAGCAGTTTAAAAAAATACTTCCGTGCATCTTAGCATCTACATTTTTGACGTCGTATTTTGTCCGTTATGTTCTTCCCGAAAGAAATAAAAAACTGTTTTTCTTATATGTTTGATAGGACCATTTCCTTGGCATTTTAATCCCCCCTCAGCAGTCTATGGTTATGGTATGTGCTCGGTCTTGTTTCATTGTAATTCTGATTCGTATATGAAGTTAGGTTAAGTTTATTTCACTTCGTTTATTCCGATGGTCTTACAGCGCCTTTCGTTTTCCGATTTCTTCCGTGTTTCATATTTCATAGTGACTGAGGTAAGCCCTTATTTTATATGTTACTTTTCCAGCCCAGTTATTTTAACTTAGATCAACGCTTTACATTTAATTATTTATTTCTATTTCCATGATGAGAACGATGGGATTTGGCAATAACTCTTTTTAGGTATACTAGAACAGTTTAAAGGATGATGTGAGTATCCTATTCTTAGCAACTTTATGTAATTATGCTCACTTATTTTAAAAACTGGTTATTCATAAGAGTAAGTTTGTTATTTCTCCAATGTACAGATGGTATGATGATGCGTTTTAAGAATGCGAAAGCTGTTGTGAGATTCCAATAAATGACTTCAACAGCCTGCTAGAAAGAAAATTTTTTCGAACAATCCTAGCAAGTACCTTAAGCAGAGATTTATGCGCATACACTAAATGAGGCTCCACGGGCGAAATTCAAGCGCGTACAGACGGATCTTAAACTAGGGTGGCAACCAACATAAAGTTAACCAAAACGCTCAGTTCTGACTTATTCGTGCCTGGAAATGTCTCTCGTCGTTTGACCTGCGGACAGGACTGCTATCATACTTTGAATACTTTCACTAAATATTGTCCTATGGCTTAATCTCGTGGGGCAACACAACTAGCCATATAAATTCTGTTCTACAGAAGTGTGCAAAACGTTTAATGTAAAAACCTGTAACAGGTTGTCATGGGGCTTCAGTCAGATTTGATTAGATTAGATTAGTTTTTCGTTCCATAGATTCGTACTGAGGATATCGTCGTGTATGTGGAACATGTCACTTTTTTTAAAGCTGAAATAACAATACTAATAGTATGAGTATATACAATACATAATTTTTAAGCTGAAATAACAATATTAATAGTATGAGTATATACATCATTTGTTTCTATTAAAAAATTCGTCAATGGAGTAGAAGGAGTTGGCCACCAGTAAGTCTTTCAGGCTTCTTTTAAACTGATCTTTATTTGTAACTAAATTTTTTATCTTTGCTGGCAGATTATTGAAGATGAGTGTTCCTGAGTAGTGGACCCCTTTTTGAACTAAAGTAAGTGCTTTTAAGTCCTTATGCAGTTCATTTTTGTTCCTGGTATTGTATGTATGAACTGAGCTGTTTGTTAGAAAAAGAGATATATTATTTAGGACAAATTTCATTAAGGAGTAAATATACTGAGAAGCAGTAGCTAGTATACCCAGTTCTTTGAAGAGGTTTCTACAGAACGTCCGTGAATTTACTCCACAAATAATACGTATAACACGCTTTTGGACTCTAAAAACTTTTGGTTGACTTGAAGAGTTACCCCAAAATATCATACCATATGACATTATGGAATGAAAGTAGGCAAAGTATGCAAGCTTTTTCATTTTTATGTCGCCTATGTCTGTTAACACTCGAACTGCAAATACAGATTTGTTAAGGCGTTTCTGAAGTTCTGTGGTGTGCTCCGCCCAACTGAATTTATTATCAAGCTGTAATCCCAGGAATTTAAGACTGTCAACCTCTTCTATCTGCTCTTCTTCATACTTTATGCATATGATGGGTGGGAACCTCTTACAGATTCTGAATTGCATATAGTGAGTCTTTTCGAAGTTTAATGTCAGTGAGTTGGCTTTAAACCATTTATAATTATCAGAACCTTTGAAAACCCTTAAGTGTTATAAACAAAGTAAATGAACAGTTCATTTGCCCCTACAATTTATATATGTGAGTCAAATATAACACAGGGTTATTTTACATCTCCACCTTCATCAGCATCTACATACACATTCCGCAATGTATCGCATGGTGCGTGACAAAGGGTACCTTCTACCACTTCTAATCACTTCCTTTCCTGTTCCACTCGCAAACAGAGAGAGGGGAAGACGGCTGCCTATATGCCTCCGTGCGAGCCGTATTTTTTCTTGTCTTCGTATTCCTTATGTAGAAGGTTCTGTAGTCAGCCGTGTGTTATATGTTCGACTACGCGGAGGAGTTGTTGTGTTGTCGAGTGGTGATTCCTAAAGCCGAATTGCTCCGGTCTTAGGGTGTCGTTGGCGATGCAATGCCTAGTGATACGTTTTAGTATTACCTTCTCAACAATCTTGCTGAGCGAGCACAGCAGACTGATGGGTCGGTAATTTTGTGGGAGGGAGTGGTCTTTCCCTGGCTTCCTGAACATCAGGACCTTGGCCGCCTTCCAAAAGTCAGGGAAGTGTTGGTGTGTCAGGATGGCATTCGTTAGGTGTGTGAGGTATTCTACGGCTTTATCCGTGAACTCCTGAAGGACACGGTTTTGAATGCCATCAGGCCCAGGGGCTTTTCTAGCGTTGGTGTGCTTGATAGCCCATGTGACTTCGTTTGTGCTAGTACGTCTTATTTCGTCGCGCGAGGGCTGGGCTACAAGTCGTGTAACCTCCTGGTCCGTTTCAAGTGTGAATGCTGGGTCTGAAGGAACCAGATTCGGCATGAAGGACGCTGCAAGTGTTGTGGCCATAAGCTCTGCCTTCTCCGTCGCGGAGTAGGCTGGGCCGTCTGGTCCTTGTAACGTGGGAATGTAATGTTTCTCCCTGGTGAAGTGTCTGGCCAGCTGCCACACGCCAGGACGTGTGGTATCCAGCCCAGCGAGTTTCTGTCCCCATTGTTCGTTTCTGAATGTTTGGATTTTATTCCGTATTATGCCCTGGAGTCTGTTGACGTGCAGTTTACAGAACGGGCGCCTGGTACGCTGCCAGTATTTCCTGAGGCGGTTCCTCATTGAGATAAGGCCCAGGATTTCCTGGGGCAGGGCCGTCGAGTGTTGTCTTGGTGTTGTAAATGGAATGGCGTCAGTCATTGCGTCTTGGACGGCAGTTGTGAGAGCCGCCACAGCCTCATCGATTTGCTGTGTGTTGTTAATTTCGTGGGTGTCAGGAATGCGACTATCAAGCGTTTACTTGAACAGTGTCCAGTTCGCACGCTTGTAGTTAAGCATCCTGCGTGGTTCGATGTCCTGCGGTCTCTCTTCCATGTGCAGTATTACAGGCATGTGGTCTGAGTCCAGATCGTTTTCAACCGTTAGGTTGAGTGTGCATGTGATGCCCTTTATGAGGGCTATGTCTAACACGTCTGGCCTATGTCGAGCCTGTGTAGGCACGAACGTGGGAACGTCCGGCCCAAGTATAATGTAGTTTCGGCCTAGTGCGTGTTCGTACAGTTTCTTGCCGTTGGAGGTTCGTATTCGTGAGTTCCAATCTGGGTGTTTTGCGTTGAGGTCTCCAGCGGCTATTACCCGCGGTGCTATGTTGAGTACTGTGCTGATATCGCGTGTTACTATGTTTTTAGGAGGATTGTATAGCGATACCAGTGTGGTGTTGGCTCCGTTGAACTTGACCCTGACGGCCGTAGCCTCTAGTCTTTCAAGTGCTGGGAGCTCGATGTTCGTGTGGTCTATGTCTCTGTGTATAATGATTGCTGTGCCGCCTCCCCTCCTGCCATCCGCTCGGTCGGTACGATAGACGCAATAACCTGGGAGGTTTAGTTGTTTGCGAGGCGTAAGCAGTGTTTCTTTCACAAGAGCGATTCGGATACCCTTCCGTTCCATGAACGCGGCCATCTCGGCTTTTTTGTTTGCGATCCCGTTGGCATTCCAGAACAGGATCTGTGTGATTGTGTTTAAGTCTGCGTTTCGGGGCTGGTGTGGTGTATTATCCATGTAGTAGTGTAAAAAGCGGTGTGATAGTGGCTTGGAAGCTAGTCCAGTTGAGCGTACCCGACATGAACTGCATGAAAAGTTGTGAGACACACCCCATAATCTTCGTGACTATTTCGGTGGTCGTGCGTCCGGGGAATAATGTTTCCATTATTCTCTGGAATGTTGTCGTAATGTTGGTCATGTCGGCCTGCGAGTTATTGGTCGTGTTAGCGGCCGCTTGTTCCAGTGTTGGCGTTTGGTGAGGGCTGGCCTGCGAGTCGGTTGTTCGTGTGGCAGTTGTGGGCGCCTGTGTATTTTCTGTGGTGAGTGGGTGTGTTATGTGGGTTGTTGAGTTGGTGTCCGGGATGTGTTCGTGGGTGTTGGTGTTCTGTTGCCTGTGTACTTGTTGTGGTGTGGTCGTGTTCCTCGTGCTGCGGCTGTTTCTCCTTCTCCTCCTCCTCTAGCGCTGTGGTTGTCCCTGTGTGGGTGCGTTTTCTGTAGCCTGTGGTGGGCTGCAGTTCGCGATCTCAGGGGGTAGGGTGGTGTTGTTGCTTGTTTCGTGTGGTGTGCCCGGTGCGGGTGTGGTGTCATTTGTTGTGCGTGTCTGTTGTGTGTCTGTTGCTGGGGGTGTTTGCTGAGCGTGTTCTGAGCTCTGGGGCTCCTCTGACCGTCCCGCGCTGCTGGGGCTGCCAGCGACCGCTCCAGCGAAGGATATTCCACTTCTTACTGGGCGCGGGGGCGGTTTTGGAACTGTGATGGCGGTTGGTTTCGCATGTTTCGCGATTTTGCGCCTCAGAGCTGCTTTGTATGCAATGCACCCTCTGTAGTATAAGTCACTTAGGAAAGAAATAAAAAGTGCAGGGAAGCTAAGGCCAAATAGCTACTTGAGAAATGTGAAGAAATCTACAAAAAAAATTAAATTAAATTAAATTAAATTAAAATTAAAATTTTCAGAAGGACGGACTCAGCATACAGAAAAGTGAAATAACTTTGGGCGAAATTAAAAGCTAGAGTGGTGACATTTAGAGTGCTAAATGGAGGGGAAAGAGTGGATAAGTGGAAAGAGTTTATTGAGGGCTGCAATGAGCGGGATGGCTTATCTGATGACCTGATAGAAGAAGAAGCCGGATATAGAAAACATAGGCGATCCACAATTCCAATCAGAATTTAAAAGAACTTTGGAAGACTTAAAATCAATTAAGGTAGAATGTACAGTTAAGATTGCATCAGAATTTTTAGAATCACTGAGTGAAGTGGCAACAAAACTGTTATTTACTGTGGCGTATAGAATCTATGAGACTGCTGATACACCATCAGACATCCGGAGAAAACATCATCCACACAGCTCCCAATATTGCAAGAGCCGACAAGAGAGAGAATTGTCGAACAGTCGGCTTAACATCTCATGTACCCAAGTTGCTGCCGAGAATAATGTACAGAAGAATAGAAAAGTAAACTGTGGCTCTGTTAGATGAAGATCGGTTTGGCTTTAGGAAAGGTAGAGGCAACAGAGAGTCAATAAGGGGAACAATAAGAATGGAAGACCACCAGAACGAAGTACTCAGATTAAAAAAGGTACAAGAAATGGATGTAGTCTTTCGGCCCTGCTGTTCTGTCTATAAGCCGAAGAAGCAATGACAGAAATAAAAGGAAGGTTCAAAAGTAGGATTAAAACTCGAGCTGAAAGGATACCAATGTTAAGATTCGCTGATGACAATGCTATGCTCAGTGAGAATTGAAAATAATTACAGAATCTGCTTCATGGGATGAACAGTCTAATTAAAACACAATTTGGATTAAGAATAAATCGAAGACAGACGAAAGTATTGAAAAGTAGAGGAATGAGAACAGAGGGGAAGTTAACATCAGAGCTGACGATTACGTAGTAGATAAAGTTAAGGAATTCTGCTACCTAGGCAGCAGAATAATCCCTGACGCACGGACAAAGGAGGAAATAAAAAGCATACTACCACTAGCGAAAACGGCATTCCTGGCCAAGATAGGTATATTAGTCTCAAACACAGGCCTTCAGTTGAGGAAGAAATTTCTGAGAATGTACGTTTGGAGCGCACCATAGTATGGCAGTGAGACACGGAATGTAGAGAAACGAAACAGAAGAGTGTAGAGGCATCTGAGAAGTTCTGTAACGGAAGAATGTTGAAAATTAGGCGAAGTGGTAAAATTTGCAATGAGGAGGCTCTCCGCAGAATCGACAAGGAGTGAAATATTTGGAAAGCACTGACGAGAAGAAGGGACGGGACAACTGAACAACTGCTAAGGTACCAGCGAATAATTTCCTTGCTTCTAGCTTCTAGAGGGAACCGTAGAGGGTAAAAACTGTAAATGGAGAGAGACTGGTATACATCTGGAATACATCCAGCAAATAATCGAGGACGTAGGCTCTGAGACGAAAATGTTGGCACAGGAGAGGAATTCGTGGTGTGTGGTGAGCCGCAATAAACCAGTCAGAAGACTGATAACAATTTTTTTTAAGTCGCTGTTTCTCTTACAGTACAGAAACATGAAGTAATCTTTTCAACGTCAGCAGAATAGCATTAGTCGTAATTGATTGATAGCAAAATTTACAGAAGTGGCCATCACCAGTTGGTACTGTCTGTTGACGTACAGCATGACTCGTCCCACATTGCTGAAGTGTCTCTTCATCACGGTATACACAAAAGATGATGTGTGACGGAATGAATGAGTCTGCGTAATATATAGTGAATGCTGGACTGCCGAAGAAGTGAAAAAGTATAAAGTCGAGAAGTCTTAGACGTGGTGCTACTGAAGAATGTTGTAAGTTTAGTTGATTGATAAGATAAGAAATTAGAATGTTCTCCATAGAATTCACGGGAGAAGAAATGTCAAGAAGAGTGGGTGAGATTGTAGGACATGTGTTCAGACATAACGCAACAACTTCCGTTCCTTGAGGGAAATGTAGAGGGTATAAAACTGTAGGGGAAGACAGAGATTCGAATATATTCACCGTATAGTAGGGGACGCTGGTAGCGAATGTAACACCTAAGATGAGGAGGTTGGCACATGAGATGGACCCGTAGTGGACGGCACCAAACCAACCAGATGATTGATAACTCAAAAAATGAATGACTAGATAGAGTTCGGGTATTATGAGATACAATTTACTTTTATAATTGTACCTCCAAATTGATTTCAATACACTTCTCATAAACTTCACCTATATGGCAATAGGTATTTGAATTTCTCTTAATAAAATAAAAAAAGGCACACGCACGACCGGAAATAGTTTAAAAAATGTAGCCTTTGGAGGCTACAATGAAGATTAGATTTGATTACATTAGATTCAGTTTTCGTTCCATAGACCCAAAAAATGAGATGATAAAAACACAAAAACATAAAACATTTGAATATAATACTTACTACTGGGAACATTCTTCAGATTATCGAAATAGGCGAACAAAATGCGGTGAACTGAAATAGCTAATATTTGCAGAATTAACACGCTGTCAGAATGAAATATTGTTATCCACTATTATAAATTTATCATTCCCAAAATACCTAATCTTGACTGTTGTGACCTAGTGCTGTCAAAACTGAAATATAACAGACATTTCTAGTTAAGCTGCCTCTCTGTTAAGATATTCACCTACAGAGTAGGAATCAGAAAGTCTTTCAGACTGTTTAAACTGTGCTTTATCTGTAACCAAATTTTTTATGTTTGCTGGCAATTTACTGAAAATTTGTGTTCCTGAATATTGGACCCTTTTTTGGAAAACGGAAAGTGATTTTAGGTCTTTATGTAGATTGTTCTACTTCCTAGTATTGATACTATGTATTGGGCTGTTGTTTGGAAATAGAGATGTATTATTGCAACAAATTTCAAAAATGGTTCAAATGGCTCTGAGCACTGTAGGACTTAACTTCTGAGGTCATTAGGCCCCTAGAAGTTAGAACTACTTAAACATAACTAACCTAAGGACATCACACACATCCATGCCCGAGGCAGGATTCGAACCTGCGACCGTAGCAGTCGCGCGGTTCCGGACTGAAGCGCCTAAAACCACTCGGCCACCGTGACCGGCGCAACAAATTTCATTAAGGAATAAAAATACTGAGAAGCAGTTGTGAGAATACAAAGTTCCTTGAACAGGTTTCTACATGATGTTCTTTAATTTGCACCGCAAACGATTCTCATCACACGCTTTTACACCCAAAAAAACTTTTGTTCGGTTTGATGAGTTGCCGCAAAATATGATCCCATATGACGTAATAGAATGAAAGTAAGGCAAGTATGCTAGTTTTTTATATTTATATCGCCTCCATCTGACGTAATTCTCACTGAAAATACAGACTTGTTTAGGCGCTTATGCAATTCTATGGTATGCCCTTCCCAACTGAATTTATTGTCGAGTTGTAATCATAAGTCGGGAAATAGACGGAAAAGAATGAATAGGGTTGTGAAAACGAAGTTAATCATTTACATTCGTGAATAGAACATACGTACACAAAATAAAATTCCGAGATAGCTCTTAATTTAAACTTTTAAAAGAATTACTTGGCAGTGACAGAAAAAATAATTTGATAAGACAGCAAATCTGCTAAGCTTATTAACTACAAAATAACGTTCTGATCAGTTATTTGTTTACGCTGTAAAGGTGATTGGTTTTAAATTCATTTACTTGTATGAGTCAGAAGTCTAATCATCGTTCTCAGCACCTTCACAGTCAACTTGGGTTTTACGAAATATCGAGTATTCCACATTCTTCAACATACCGTCTTGAAATTTACAATATAATAACAGCAGCTGTAAACATAGCCGAAAACCGAGCGATATGTAACAATCTTCTACTTCTTTACTTCATAAATTGCAGTGTTTCACTAGCTACTGCGTATTTTTGAATCTCATCTCCAAAAATTTTGCCCAACAACGATAGCGTCGTAACTATCACGATGTCTGGAGACGAACTGGACTCGCTACTGAGCACCATGGGAATACTTTGAATATTTTGAAGACGATAATGCGCCTCCTGGCTCGAAGCACCACTAGATAGATGAGAAATCATGGTACTCCATATTTCCCGACTAATACGTAATACCCGAAGTTTAGCTGCATAGCTGTGCGAAAGTAGTTGCTGGTGACGTCTTTGACCTTTTTTGAAGAATTATATAACTTCAAGACATTGTGGTGTTACGTGTAGACCAGTCATGAACAGTTACAACCTTTGTTGTGCCTAGACATTGTGACGTTGGTGCCAATTGTTACGCCATATACAAAAGAAATTATATATTTATATATATATATATTAATTTATCAGCATGATTCTTTCTCTCAGGGATATTGTCTTTTCTTATCACTTTTACTTACGTGCATAAGTAAATATCAAACGGGTTCTTCAAGGGCCTCAGTTATTCATGTACCAACTTTAGATTTTGAACGTGGTGACTAAAATATTGTTGCCGTTAACTGAACTGAGTGTAATTTTGTTAATTTCTATTTATTGATTGCAAAGCAAGGCTTGAGAGAATTCCGATTTTTGCCGTGGAGCGGCCAAGATAAAACTTACTGAACTCATGGAATCCGTATAATTGAAAAACATGAACTTCAACGTAAATTAATTATCTGTTGCAGTTTAGAAACGTTCTTACAACGAAACTTCTCGCATTTACATTTACTGTTAACACTTTGAAAAATAAATTAATACTTCGGCGCGTAATGGCCGACAAGAGGCTGCATCGGTAGATGAGCATCCCGCAGCGCAAATTACAGAAAAAATGCTTATTGAAAATAATTAGACACCGCGAGCATTTGAGGTGACAACTATTACAAAGAAATTCATTTTGTGATAATAATAATAACAAGTTTATTTTAGCATAATACGAATAACTTACATAAAATAGGTGTAGCCGCTCAATGGCTGCCTTCCGTATAGCGAAACAAAACAGTGTGTGTACCATAAAGTACGTCCTTCTTCCTCGGCTGTACAATCGCGTCTCTTCCGATCCTTTTTTGTTTCCATAGACATTAAATATAGATGCTACTCTTAAATTATCGCTGCATATCAGTTGTTTCAAGAACATTAACTATATCTTTTATACTAATTATATTTATAAAATACTTAACTATGGTTTACAACCGATAAAAATATCAATATTTATGCGACGTACCGTCGCAACATGCCTTCTGCGACGAACTAAACAGCAAATTGTCGGTTCAGCACGACGAGACCGCGAGGACTCGTAAACACGGGCAACCTGGAAGTCGTGAAACAAAAGCAGCCGGCGTGTGGCGTCACAAAAGCGAGCGGGGCAAATTTGTCTTTCCGTCTGGTGTACTCCGCCGCACGTCAACAGCATCCTTCTTGCGGGCCTTCTGTCTCTGCGAAGAAGCGCCGCTGCTTGTTTACATTGCAGTCTGCGGAAAACATTTCCCGCGGTGGCAAACAGACGCGCAAGAACATCAGAGGCAGCCCCAGTGGCCGAGGCGGTGATTTGGTTACGGTCGCTGTTAACGAGCAGTGGTCGCCACAAGCCGGATTTCTGGTCACGCTGGTCACGGGGCGGGGTGTGGGGGTGGGGGGGGGGTGGGGTGTGGAGACACGGTAGGCGGAAATTACCTCCACAAACTGCAGGTGTAACTATTATCATTAAACGATCAAAGGACGACGAGATTTGCCAGTGTGTAGGCCAACAGTGTGACGCCAAAAGATGTAGGGATTCCGATTTAATTACGTGGCCCACATGGTAGGTCACTTATTGTTATTGAAATACAGTACTTTCTACAGGGTGGTCCATTGATAGCGACCGAGCCAAATATCTCACGAACTAAGCGTCAAACGAAAAAACTACAACGAACGAAACTCGTCTAGCTTCAAGCGGGAAACCAGATGGCGCTATGGTTGGCCCGCTAGATGGCGCTGCCATAGCTCAAACGGATATCAACTGTGTTTTTGTGAATAGGAACTCCCATGTTTTATTACATATTTGGGTAGTACGTAAAAAGATATGAATGTTTTAGTTGGACCACTTTTTTCGCTTTGTGATAAATGGCGCTGTAATAGTCACAAACGTAAAAGTAAGTGGTATCACGTAACATTCCGCCAGTGCGGACGGTATATGCTTTGTGATACATATCCCGTGGTAAAATGTACCGTTAACCAGTTGCGAAAAAGGTCGGTATCGGGTTGATGTACGGCTATTGTGATCAAAATGCCTATTGGGCGTGTGCTATGTATGCTGCTCGGTATCCTGGACGACATAATCGAAGTGTCCGGACCGTTCGCCGGATAGTTACGTTATTTAAGGAAACAGGAAGTGTTCATCCACATGTGAAACGTCAACCACGACCTGCAACAAATGATGATGCCCAAGTAGGTGTTTTAGCTGCTGTCGCGGCTAATCCGCACATCAATAGCAAACAAATTGCGCGAGAATCGGGAATCTCAAAAATGTCGGTATTGAGAATGTTATATCAACATCGATTGCACCCGTACTTGGAACGTCGTGTACAGTTCTGCCACTGGGCACAAAAGAAATTACTGGACGATGACAGATTTTTGCAAGCGTTCTATTTACGACGAAGCGTCATTCAGCAACAGCGGTAACGTAAACCGGCATAATATACACCATTGGGCAACGGAAATCCACGATGTCTGCGACAAGTGGAACATCAGCGACCTTGGCGGGTTAATGTATGGTGGGGCATTATGAGAGGAAGGATAATTGACCCCCATTTTATCCATGGAAATCCAAATGGTGCAGTGTATTCTGATTTCCTACGTAATGTTCTACCGATGTTACTGCAAGATGTTTCACTGGATGACCGAATGGCGATGTACTTCCAACATGATGGATGTCCGGTACATAGCTCGCGTGCGGTTTAAGTGGTATTGAATAGCATATTTCATGACAGGTGGATTGGTCGTCGAAGCACCATACCATGGCCCGCACGTTCACCAGATCTGACGTCCCAGGATTTCTTCCTGTGGGGAAAGCTGAAGGATATCTGCAATCGTGATCCACCGAATACGCCTGACAACATGCGTCAGCGCATTGTGAATCTTTGTGCGAACATTACGGAAGGCGAACTACTCGCTGTTGAGAGGAATGTCGTTACACGTATTGCCAACTGCATTGAGGTTGACAGACATCATTTTCAGCTTTTATTGCATTAATGTGATGTTTACAGGTAATCACGCTGTAACACCATGCTTTCTCAGAAATGAGAAGTTGACAAAGGTACATGTATCACAATGGAACAACTGAAATAAAATGTTCAAACGTACTTACGTTCTGTATTTTAATTTTAAAAAAACTACCTGTTACCAACCGTTCGTCTAAAATTGTGAGCCATATGTCTGTGACTATTACAGTGCCATCTATCACAAAGCGAAAAAAGTGGTCCAACTAAAAGATTCATATTTTTGTACGTACTATACGAATATGTAGTACAAAAGGGGATTCCTATTTTTAAAAAAACATAGTTTATATTCGTTTGACCTATGGCAGCGCCATCTAGCGGGTCAACCATAGCGCCATCTGGTTTCCCCCTTCAAGCTAGACAAGTTTTGTTCCTTGAAGTTTTTTCGTTTGACTCTTATTTCGTGATATATTTGGCCCGGTCACGATCAATGGACCATCCTGTATAGTATATAAGGTCTTAGTAGGCACAGAATTTCAATAAGGATTATCATTATCTGGATGAAAAGTAGGCAAAGAGAGTTAGAAGAAAGAAATTTCTCGCAACATTGTTATTGTATACCGTAAATGAGTCCCTGTTGAATTTTAGACTGCTGGGTAATTTTGACCTCAGGTCACATTCATGTATGCTGTTAACAGGTTATTACAGCAAGACAGCTTTTTAGTGCTCTATTTACAGATAAAGATAAAAGCGGTGACCAAAAGGAACGTAAGTAATTTTATATGCAATGTGTTAAAAAAAACGCTCGTTCTTTGTGGGTTCATCAAATTATTGTGACTAAAGGGATTTCTGTGCTTCCATGCTTCTTCTGGGAAAAGTGGGAGGGGGGAGGAGAGCTTGGGGGAGAGCTTGGTCTTTCAAAGCAGTACGAACAGCGCTTTAGATGAGACCGATTTCTCGTACACAAACAGGAGCTTACCGGCGTTGCCTGGTGAAACGTTATTGTGATGCCTCGTGTAAGGAGGAGAAATGCGGACCATCACGTTTCCGACTTTGATAAAGGTCGGATTGTAGCCTATCACGATTGCGGTTTATCGTATCACGACACTGCTGCTCGCGTTGGTCGAGATCCAATGACTGTTTGCAGAATATGGAATTCGTGGGTTCAGGAGGGTAATACGGAACGCCGTGCTGGATCCAAACGGCCTCGTATCACTAGCAGTCGAGATGACAGCATCTTGTCCGCATGGCTGTAACGGATCGTGCAGCCACGTCTCGATCCCTGAGTCAACAGATGGGGACGTTTCAAAGACAACAACCATCTGCACGAACAGTTCGACGACCTTTGCAGCAACATAGACTATCAGCTCGGAGACCATGGCTTCAGTTACCCTTGACGCTGAATCAGAAACAGGGGCGCTTCCGATGGTGTACTCAACGACGAAACTGGGAGCACGAATGGCAAAACGTCGTTTTTTCGGATGAATGAAGGTTTTGTTTACAGCATCATGATGGTCGCATCTGTGTTTTGCGACATCGTGGTGAACGCACATTGGAAGCGTGTATTCGTCATCGCTATAATGGCGTATCACCCGGCGTGATGGTATGGGGTGCCATTGGATACACGTCTCGGTCACCTCTTGTTCGCGTTGACGACACCTTGAACAGTGGACGTTGTTACATTTCAGATGTGTTAGGACCCGTGGCTCTACCCTTCATTCGATCCCTGCGAAACCCTATATTTCAGCAGGATAATGCCCGTCCGCATGTTGCATGTCCTGTACGGGCCTTTCTGGATACAGAAAATGTTCGACTGCAGCCCTGGCCAGCACATTCTGCAGATCTCTCACCAATTGAAAACGTCTGTTCAATGGTGGCCGCGCAACTGGTTCGTTACAATACACCAGTCACTACTCCTGATGAACTGTGGTATCGTGTTGAAACTGCATGGGCGGCTGTACCTGTACATTTCAGATGTGTTACGACCCGTGGCTCTACCCTTCATTCGATCCCTGCAAAACCCTATATTTCAGCAGGATAATGCACGTCCACATGTTGCAGGTCCTGTACGGGCCTTTCTGGATACAGAAAATGTTCGACTGCAGCCCTGGCCAGCACATTCTGCAGATCTCTCACCAATTGAAAACGTCTGGTCAATGGTGGCCGAGCAACTGGTTCGTTACAATACACCAGTCACTACTCCTGATGAACTGTGGTATCGTGTTGAAGCTGCAAGGGGGCGGCTGTACCTGTACACGCAATCTAAGCTCTGTTTGACTCAATGCCCATGCGTATCAAGGCCGTAATTACGGCCAGAGGTGGTTGTCCTGGGTACTGATTTCTCAGTATCTATGTGCCCAAATTCCGTGATAATGTAATCACATGACAGCTCTTCTTGGTGTAGCAATTTTAATGGCCAGTAGTGTACAAGGATGTTTTCTTTGCTATTTAGAACTATCTGAAGACGCTACTTTAACGCAGAAGAAGCGAGCATTAGTAAATCATCACTTAACAGCTGTTTGCAGTTTATTCAGGTTCAGTTCACCACGAATTTCAATGGCTGTGGCTGTCCATATCATAAAATTGTGTGCTATAAATATGGGCATCCACCCGCCGGCCGCTCCTGAAAATGGGAAAACACCGAAACCGCTCTAAGCGAGGCCGGCGGAAGAAGACCTCCTGCCTCCGCAGGTGCGTCTCCGGTGGTTCGCTGACGCGGGACGCGGACGGCCATCCGTATGCGGGCTCGTTACCTGGAAGTGTTACTGCGCGACGCCGCACCCCATCCGGCCTAATTGCGGGCGCTATTTTTTACGACCGCTCGCCGGCTTTTCCGTCCCGTTTGGCCGCCGCCGGCAGCACATCGCTACGCAACCTGCCAGGGGCGGAGAGCCACGCGCCAGTAGAGGACGGCGGCTCGCATCGGCGCATGCGCGAAATACCGGCCCACGGCACGCCGTTAGGTTTTACGGCGCGCTCGACGCGGTCCGACGCGGAGCGCCAGTCCGTTGTGTGTCCACGCGCGGCCGACGCCGTAATTCATCCCAGGCAATTCCCACGCTTTTGTGAAAGTACCTCGGGCTGAAATCAAGTCACATGCAGATCGAAGTAGAAGAGTCGTTTCAGATATTCCGCAGAGGATTAATTTGCCGGCAACAAAACGTTACTGCTTCCATTTCACACTTTACATTGTCCATGGCAAGTAACTATTTGTCCTGCGATTGAGAAAACAGCATTCGATATGTGACATAGTTTCGAGTGCCTGATGTGTGGAATCTGACGACTGCGACGATGTTTAATTAACGTTTTGCTGTCAATAACCGTTTGAATTCTACAGGATGTATGACTGCGGGTAATTGCGAAAACTGGTACCGGTCAAATAGTGAAGCAAAAACGTTCGAGTAAATAGGTCGCTGCAAACTAGCCGTTTCCGAGACAACTGCAAATGTGTGCTTACGAGCCACCATGGAATGTCGCCCTAGTACAGGCCTCGCCAAACTGTACTCAGAGAACGAGCACGTTCCGGCCACGCTCCTTACAATCTCTGCGAGCCCAGAGGCAGTAGGGCCGAGGGGCGATGAGGAGAAGGAAGGGCAACGTTGCAGTAAGATTCTGCTAGAGCAAAGCAGTCGCCATGTCAGACACCAAGCATTTATCTGGCAGTGCTATCTCCACTGAATTATATCTACATCTACATTTCTACTCCGCAAGACACCCAACGGTGTGTGGCGGAGGGCACTTTACGTGCCACTGTTATTACCTCTCTTTCCTGTTCCAGTCGCGTACGGTTCGCGGGAAGAACGACTGCCGGAAAGCCTCCGTGCGCGCTCAAATCTCTCTAATTTTACATTCGTGATCTCCTTGCTAGGTATAAGTAGGGGAAAGCAATATATTCGATACCCCATCCAGAAACGCACCCTCTCGAAACCCGGACAGAAAGCTACACCGCGATTCAGAGCGCCTCTTTTGCAGAGTCTGCCACTTGAGTTTACTAAACATCTCCGTAACGCTATCACGCTTGCCATGTAATCCTGTGACGAAACGCGCTGCTCTTCTCTGGATCTTCTCTATCCCCTCTGTAAAGTCGACCTGGTACGGATCCCACACTGATGAGCAATACTCAAGGTCGAACGAGTGTTTTGTAAGCCACCTCCTTTGTTGGTGAACTACATTTTCTATGGGCTCTCCTAATGAATCTCAACCTGGCACCCACCTTACCAACATTTAATTTGATATGATCATTCCACTTCAAATCGTTCCGTACGCATACTCCCAGATGTTTTACAGAAGTAACTGCTACCAGTGTTTGTTCCGCTATCATGTAATCATACAATAAAGGATCCCTCTTTCTGTGTATTCGTAATACATTACATTTGTCTCTCTTAAGTATCAGTTGCCACTCCCTGCACCAAGTGCCTATCCGCTGCAGATCTTCCTGCATTTCGCTGTAATTTTCTAATGCTGCAAATTCTCTGTGTACTACAGCATCATCCGCGAAAAGACGGATGGAACTTCCGACCCTATCTACTGGGTCATTTATATATATTGTGAAAATCAATGGTCCCTTAACACTCCACTGTGGCACGCCAGAGGTTACTTTAACGTCTGTAGACGTCTCTCCATTGAGAACAACATGCTGTGTTCTGTTTACTAAAAACTTTCCAATCCAGTCACACAGCTGGTCTGACATTCCGTAGGCTCTTATTCTGTTTATCAGGAGAAAGTGCGGAACTGTATCGAACGCCTTCCGGATGTCAAGAGAAATGGCATCTACGTGGGAGCCTGTATCTAATATTTTCTGGGTATCATGATCAAGTAAAGCGAGTTGGGTCTCACACGATCGCTGTTTCCGGAATCCATGTTGATTCCTACAGAGCAGATTCTGGGTTTCCAGAAATGACATGATACGCGAGCAAGAAACATCTTCTAAAATTCTACAACAGATCGATGTCAGAGATATAGGCCTATAGTTTTGCGCATCTGCTGGACGACCCTTCTTGAAAACTGGAATTATCTGTGCTCTTTTCCAATCATTTGGAACCTTGCGGTACACGGCTGTTAGAAGGGGGGGCAAGTTCTTTCGCGTACTCTGTGTAGAATCGCATTGGTATCCCGTCAGGTCCAGTGGACTTTCCTCTGTGTTGTAAAAAAAAAAAAATAGTTTAGTCACATTGTTGAAGGCCGAATGGAAATTGCCTTACTTTTCAAATAGTCTGAAGCTGCTGCGAAGTGCTTAATTTGCCATTGCGCTATTATGAGCAGGAAAGACACTTATTGGAACGTGATGACAACACCAAGCACAACGACGGTATGATTCCCTTTTTCTGTGACGAAATGCTAGCTGAACTGATGGCGGTCATTAGGGATAATCTGAGTGAAGAGTTAGTTCAGAGGTGATAAAATGTTTTGTGGTTGACATCACCAAATGTTGGAATCGATTAAGTGGCTTGATGCATCTTCATAGTCTTTCGTAACAGACATGGCAGACAAAACTGATGATGTCAAAAAAAATCAGTTTCAAGTTCATGTCACGGAACATTTACCTGAAATAAAGGCAGTCGTTTGTGGACCAGATATGCCTAAGTTCAGTAACACAAAGATTTCATCATGAGTTCTCAAAGAGATTCCAAGACGTTGTACGACTGAAGAAGGATTTCTATTTATTTGTCAGATAGTCCTCTTTTTATCTGCTGATGTACTTTATTACTTCCACTCTGAGCTGATAGACTTTCAGTGTAGTGCCATCCAATCCAGGAATTTACAAGACATTCATAAAATGTTACCCCAGGGGCAAAATTCTCAACTGCACAGCCAAGCCACTAAAGTTACTTCAGTGTGTAAATTGACACACTTGTGGAAATATTTTTATTACATCAAGCCTAGTCGTCAAATATGGAGTGTCTGGGAAACATGCCTACTCGGATTGCTAGACAACATTGAAAGAAATAGTCGTTAATGAGTTTTATTACAAAATGAAAATATTACAGCACTTAACTCTGACGATTAGACAGAACTGTCGCAAGCATAGAGCGACCTACGAAATAAACAAGCTTCTTCAGTATAACAATCCCCAAGTCCGTGTTACAAAGAGTGTACAAGCAAAGTAACTAATGGCGATGCTGCTATAGAACTCGCTAGTCTTGAAGCTACTGTTCAACTGGACCGCACCCGACTGTCCTCTTCGCATATGGGCGCTGCTGTTGCGTTGTCGTCCTGGAGAGGGGTTGCTCAGTGTGCGATTGGCTGACGTCTTCTCACAGCCATCTCTTCTCTGTCGTTCCCGACTGGCGTGCCGGCGCTTGACTTTAAGCTGTAACAGTTTTTTCTTTTTCTCCTGAGGAAAAGTTATGCCGGAGCCAAGGTAGCCCCTGAGGGCCGGCAACCCATATTACACTATAGAGATCGAGGTTGTCTATGTCGAAGGTGTACCAAAAGCACCAAGGTAAACACCGGCTATTTACATACAAGATCATGGAAACAGACATTCGGAGCACTACTACCTGCAGGGGGAGCTCGAGCCACGACCTGCAGGAAGTACCACTACGCTAAAACCTGATTGGCTGGGGACAGCCAGTCAGGGGCTAGAAACAGCCCCGATTTTCAGTTCACTCCGTCTGCCGACCTCGTGTACTTCGACCGCGGAACATTACGTCTTCCTCTCTGAAGTGGACTCTTACTAGTGTGTGTGTGTGTGTGTGTGTGTGTGTGTGTGTGTGTGTTAGCACGAACGTTTGTAAAAAATTAGAAGTGAACTTTTGTTTGCCTCAATTAGGAGACTTTTAACTGGCATTGTTATTGTTACCTTTTGTCTGTTGTTCACCTTGTGAACTTACGTCAATAAAAGTTGTGTATGAATGCAGAGTCTCGCGGCGATAACATTGGATGAAATGTTCTCGGGTTTCCAACCGCGTCAATTGCTTAAAACTACACGAGCTTTTGGCCAAGGAGTGCTTGGCCGAAAGCTCGTATAGTTTTAAGCAATTGACGCGGTTGGAAACCCGAGTAAATTGTATTCAATAAAAGTTGTGTTTGTGAAAAGCTCGTGACTGAAATGGGGAATAAAGGTATTATAATACGTGTGTGGAAATAGACTGTGTACTTGCAGCGACAACAAATCGTCCCAGAACGCAATACACAGCTGAGTTACAACGACATCACAGCAGATGTTCATAGAGGCCTCCATAGGATGCGATTGTCATGTCTTACACCATGTTCGCGGGCCACTTGCTTGGAGCTAGTATTAGGGATCGTCTCAGTATTCTTTTGAATCCCCCTTCCTCCACGTTCGTCTCTCTGAAGGGACCCATGATCACACAAACACCATAAAAGAGCATGAAATGTTGTATTACATGGTTGGTGTCTGCGAAGGTACTTGTTTCGGTGTGTGTGTGTTGGGGTTTATGGGCGCTCAACATCGAGGTCATCAGCGCCCCTTGTTTTGGTAGAACCTGCTGCCTCTCGACCTTTTCCATCCTCTTGTCCGTACACAGACACCATCTCGACTTGTTCCCGACACGAATACCGGACTATTCTGTGTAGTGGGACGCGAAATTGAAGCGTCACCCATCCACTAGTGTCAGCCCAGTTTGCAGGTGAATATAAGTTTAATTTAGTTTTGTTTATGTATTTCTGTAATATTTTTGTAATAGCTGTGAATTATCTAAAGTTTTTTGTATTTTTTGTATGTTTCATGTACGGAGAGGGCGGCGCAACGAACGGAGACAGCATCTTCGCTGCCGGGACCAGAGAGAAAATTGCTGGCCACTATACGTCGCGGGTCGACAGCCAAAGAGCAACAGAAGATCCTGAAACCGAGTTGTTGCGTCGTGCTTCTAAAAATTGAAAATGAAATTTTGTACTCTTTTTGTATAACAATGACGTCATAGAGAGCTTAATCTTACTGAAAATGTCAGTCCTAGTTTGTTAAGCCTCAGGTTCAGAACGTCTGTATGTAGGAAGTTAATAAAATAGTGGATACTACTAAAGTTGAAACACGTGTTCTGAGGATTTATTTATGGAGAATTATGTGAACTGATTAATAACATATTTGACAAGATTATTGGATTTTGACAGCGTTCATCGCAACTTCGCATCTGAAAAGTTTAGTCAATGTGTGATTCTGTATCGATTAAGTCAAGATAAAGTGTGTCAATATAAGTTCTGAGGAAAAACAAACGAAATTTAAATTGAAAGAGTTCACGCAAACCAATGGGCCCAAGTGACGAAATTCTTTGCTTACGACTCAACTGATGTTTACAGTTTCGTTCAAGAACAATTTAAAAAGAATATAAATCATTTTGAAGTGGGTTGTAACTGACGTAGGTGACGAAGTCTGCACATGGTCATATATCAAAAGAAAGTCATTTATAAACAAACCTATACGTCATTACACTACACCGTGGCGACCTTATAAACAGGACTTGTGTGCAACTAAGGCACACAGGTACGAAACAAAACATCAAGAGTCCTTCGGAAGTCAACGCGAGTTCTCGTGGAGCCTTCACCAGCCAGCGGCGACTTCGCGGGTGTGGGCATCTGACGGAGCGCAGCCGAGCAGTACGGTCACGCAGTTATTCCACGAGAAGGCGCATCTGTTGGGCAGCAGCTGAACGCTGCAAACCCCGACAACCCTTTTTCTCCCTAAACTAACAGGCCCAGTACGTCAGCTGCGGGGCGTTCCTCCGGCTGGTATTAAAGGTGTTGCTGAGGGCTTCGCCTGTCTACGGCGGTGCCGGGCGTGGTTGCAGCCAGTGACGTCTCCGGTGTTCGACTCAGCGTCCTGCCGGTTGCGGAAGCGGGGTCGCAGCATCTCAGCGGCTGCATCGACGGCTGTTACATCTGCAGCCCATAGCAGCACACTGATCATCGAGAACTACAAATTACAATATTAGTGTCCGGTGAGTCTGTTTCAAGTTGGAAGTGGAGAGTGTTGTACATAGGGAGTGTGCTTTTACAGGATTGTTGGTTACAAGTCTGCGTGTGTAACTAGTTAATATCTTACAATAATGTCGGGAAGTGAAATGTCAGACGAAGAGCAGTCTATGTCCGATAGGAGCATGAGATCCCTTTTTAGGGCGATCGCTAAATTAAAACAGTCTAACGAAGAATCTACTGCCAGATTAAAAGAGGAATTAAAACAGTCTAACGAAGAATCTATTATTAGATTAAAACAGTCTAACGAGGAATCTACTGCCAGATTAAAAGAGGAATTAAAACACTCTAACGAAGAATCTATTGCTAGATTAAAATTGGAATTAAAACAATCTAATGAAGAATCTACTGCTAGATTAAGTGATAAAATAGAGGCTTCTGAAGTTGAAATGCAGGAAAAACTAGTAGGACTTAGTAATAAGATTGCTGATAATTGTAAAAGGTTAGAAGAACATATCCAGGAATCACGTGAGGAAAAAGCTCGTATGCGAAATGATATTACTGACTTAACCGAGAGACTAGATAATGTCAATATCTTAGTTGTAAATGAACTACAGAAAAATAACGATATGTTACGAGATTAATTTTCTATGCAAACAGAAACTGTTCGTAGAGAATTATTAGAATCTATTAAAGAGGTCTCTACCAAACCTGTAGAGATTTCTTCAATAGATAATGTAGAATTAGAGACATTAACTCATCAAGTAGAAAAAGATCATACTGAAATGGAAAACATGAAATTTTTAATTACGGAAATATGCAGTAACCTTGAGACCTCCAAAGATAATAACATTGACGAAGGTACAGAGCGTTCACATCGTGAACACAGTGAAGAATCGATATTAGCTAACCGCGTATCCAATACAGGAAATTACTAAACGGTTATCGGAATTAGATAATAATGAAAACATTTCAAGTAGTAGAAGTAATAACGTAATCAGAGACAACAGTCGCATCGTGTTTGCTAGCTCGGACGACAACAATACAAATAAAGAAATCATGGCAAGCCAATCCGATGCAACTCCGTCTCTGCAATCTAAACAAAATCCAACTATGTTGTCTCTCGCAGAATGTTGGGATGATATGACGACAAATTCAAATGTAGCAAGTCGATTTCCTGTATTCAAACCAGGAGGCGAACTTCACCCTATAATCTTTATAAAAGCTTTTGAAACATCATTATCTCCTAAATGGAGTAATGAAAAACGTATTCAATTTGTAATAGGACATTTAGAAGCAGAAGCTGCGGAATGGGCAGTACTGCATAGAACTGAATTTAGGGACTGGGAGGATTTTGTTAAGCAGTTTAAACAACATTATTGGTCAAAAGGAAAACAACAACACTTAACTTTAGAGTTGCTAGACCCTCCTCCATATTCTAAACGGTGGAGAGGTTATAGGAATTATTTCAAATGGCATTTAAACCGTGCTAAATTAATTGAAGAACCAATTATTGAAAGTCATCCAATACGAGTCCTAATTAGTGGCTTACCGTATTATGTAAAGGAAAGAAAAATGTTACTCTACGAATTATAGGTGAGCCTTTACTAGCTGCTCTACCTTGGCCACCAGTAAATGAGATCCAACAATGCATCCCAGACGAAAAAGTTTGCGAACAGATTATTAAAAATGCCGAACGGAGAACTAAAAGTTATAATCAACATGCTATAGAACCCTCATTTCAGGTAGGAGATCTTGTGCTAGTACGATCACATCCTAAAAGTTCGAAGATCAGTAAGGAATGTAGAAAATTCTTCTTTATCTTTGAAGGTCCATATGTTGTACATAAGATTGTACATCCCAAAGCGTTACTTCTTATGGTACCTTCATCAGGTGTAATTAAAGGATTATATAGTGTTGATCAAATGAAACCCTTCATTCCTAATAAGTTAATATTTAGTATATGTTACATACGGAAGAGCGTTCATAGTTTATTCATGTGAAGTTTTTCGTGATAGTTACGTGTTATTTAAAGAAATAACAGAAAGCTTAAACAAGTGTTCTACAATAATCTACTGGTACTTCAAAAGGAGAAAGATAACCAAAAGAGGGATTTATATGAAAGAAATTTTGCTATTAGGTCAAAAGGAATTTTGTATATTTTCATGTTTAATCGGATAGTAGGAACCAAAGGGGATGGTCAATAATTTTAGGGACCATGGGCGTCCAGAGCTATATGGCTCACGAGAAAATAGCAGAGTGCCTTTAATAGAGGTTTGTAATAGTGTTAATATAGAACACACCAAACGGTGCCCTCTCGCTTGTTTCTCCTAAATAAATTGCCATTACCCAACAAGGTGTCCGAAGGTAAATAAAGCCGTGCCGAGATGCTAAAGAAAGTTTTGCTTGATTTCTTCTTGACCTCAGACATAAATAAGGCATTAGGGAAAAGAATGAAGTAAGGTAAATAGTACTATTAGTTATTGTGAGAAACTTATTATTATTATACATTTTTTGGAAAGAATAACTCTAGTAAATGAATAAAACTGCAACTAATTTATCACAATTTGAACGCTCTGTCCTAATGTAACAACGATAAAGAACGTACTAAATTAGTATTTACTAGCAACTATTAATTGAAGAGGAGTAATCTCCATACATTCGGTTATGAATTACCCTAATAGCACCATTAAGAGTAAATGACAAATAGTCACAACAATATCGTATTAAAAGGATTAAATCTATCTGAGAACAAAGACTCTAGATTACGTAAAATGTGAGGAAAATGTATTAACAGTTAAATATGGTATACAGAAAAGGTCTTATTTTCGGTTAAAACCTGACAAACTGAGCTTGTGGGTGGGGTATGTAGTGGGACGCGAAATTGAAGCGTCACCCATCCACCAGTGTCAGCCCAGTTTGCAGGTGAATATAAGTTTAATTTAGTTTTGTTTATGTATTTCTGTAATATTTTTGTAATAGCTGTGAATTATCTAAAGTTTTTTGTATTTTTTGTATGTTTCATGTACGGAGAGGGCGGCGCAACGAACGGAGACAGCATCTTCGCTGCCGGGACCAGAGAGGAAATTTCTGGCCACTATACGTCGCGGGTCGACAGCCAAAGAGCAACAGAAGATCCTGGAACCGAGTTGTTGCGTCGTGCTTCTAAAAATTGAAAATGAAATTTTGTACTCTTTTTGTATAACAATGACGTCATAGAGAGCTTAATCTTACTGAAAATGTCAGTCCTAGTTTGTTAAGCCTCAAGTTCAGAACGTCTGTATGTAGGGAGTTAATAAAATAGTGGATACTACTAAAGTTGAAACACGTGTTCTGAGGACTTATTTATGGAGAATTATGTGAACTGATTAATAATATATTTGACAAGATTATTGGATTTTGACAGCGTTCATCGCAACTTCGCATCTGAAAAATTTAGTCAATGTGTGATTCTGATATCGATTAAGTCAAGATAACGTGTGTCAATATAAGTTCTGAGGAGAAACAAACGAAATTTAAATTGAAAGAGTTTACGCAAACCAATGGGCCCAAGTGACGAAATTCTTTGCTTACGACTCAACTGATGTTTACAGTTTCGTTCAAGAACCCTTCTGTGACAATTTAAAAAGAATATAAGTCATTTTGAAGTGGGTTGTAACTGACGTAGGTGACGAAGTCTGCACATGGTCATATATCAAAAGAAAGTCATTTATAAACAAACCTATACGTCATTACACTACATCTGCTGCTTAGAGTACGCTACGTCTACAATACAGCCTGAAACACACACTAAACACACGGTACGCCGTCAGAGGAACATTCATTTGACAGTGCCATTTATCGTGGCAACGATGCACCTCCGAACACGTCCTCATAGGACGTCTTTTGCTGCATTTGCCCTTTTTCCCTGCGCGGGATTAGCCGAGTAGTCTTAGGCGCTGCAGTCATTGACTGTGAGGCTGGTCTCGGCGGAGGTCTGAGTCCTCCCTCAGGCATGGGTGTGTGTGTGTGAGTTTCAAAATGGTTCAAATGGCTCTGAGCACTATGCGACTTAACTTCTGAGGTCATCAGTCGCCTAGAACTTAGAACTAATTAAACCTAACTAACCTAAGGATATCACACACATCCATGCCCGAGGCAGGATTCGAACCTGCGACCGTAGCGGTGTGTGTGTTTGTCCTTAGGATAATTTAGGTTAAGTAGTGTGTAAGCTTAGGGACTGATGACCTTAGCAGTTAAGTCCGATAAGATTTTACACACATTTGAACAATTTCTTTTTGTCCTTTTTCCTCCGTTTCCAGTCAAGAATCGGTCATTGCAGCTTGTTGATTTTATTAATGTTCACTCTGTATGTTCTAATATGGAAAAGTACATTAATATACAAACATCAAAACTAAAAATTAAGTCATTACAACGGAAAACCAGTCCAAGTTGCAAATATTTTATCTTTCATTCGATGGCTAGTTACGGGCCGAGACCGGTTTTCAAATCAAAATGACAATGTCGAAAATGGACTTCTGAGAATATGTTATCCGTATGCACTGTAAGTGTACATTACAAATTTTTTGACATCTTCGGAAAGGCCATATCCGATTTTGTTATGTTGATTTGAAAATGGGTCTCGGCCCGAAACTAGTCAGCGAATGAAAAATAAAATATTTGCTACTTGGACTGCCTTTTCGTTTTATTGATTAACAGAGTTACCTGATCAAAGTTACTCCTGCCTGCTGGCAGTTCGTTAATGTTAGACGTGTGTATGTGTGAGGTATTTTGTATTTTTGCTCATCGTATCAGCAGTACCTAAGGTAGTAATTTAATCACGTCCTCAAGATTATTGCTTTGGCTGAACAATCAAAAGTTGAAAGTATACCAACGTGATAAACTCCTGCTTATAAAAAAGTGCTCAGATATTCACTTCCTAGAAGTCATAAGTCTGCAAACAGGTCTTCCTAAGTTTCCCGCGTGTGCTGCCTTCGACATAACAGCCGTCTCGCTCACACACCAGATCGGAATATCGCAGTGATGGGGGAGACAGAAGGGCCGGAAAGACCCGGCTGCACCCGCGGAGCACGAGAACCTTCTGCGAGCGCAAAGCTTGCCCAGTCCAGCCGCAGTAAGCAGAGATTGTTTTAAATGAAAAATTGAAATATTCTGGGGACAAATATCACGTTTGGCCTATCTTAATAAGATATACAATAATTTATCCGTACCTTACTTGTTTCAACTTGCTATCCATTCACACCAATTAAAGAAGGTGTTCCACATGTGTTCTTCACATCTGAGGCAATAAGGCGTCGCCTATGCAGTGCGTTACGAATTGTTTTCAAACCAACCGGATCAAATGGCTCTCAGTACTATGGGACTTAAGATCTGAGGTCATCAGTCCCCTAGAACTTAAAACTACATAAACCTAACTAACCTAAGGACATGACACACATCCATTCCAGAGGCAGGATTCGAACTGGCGACCGTAGCGGTCGCGCGGTTCCAGACTGAAGCGCCTAGAACCGCTCGGCCACAACGGCCGGCCAAACCGGATCACCTCGCAAAGTTTTACAAGCCTGTACAATTCGTCGCTCAAATACCTAGAACTATTGAATGAAGCATTCAACTTTAGACAGTTCATCTGCAAATATACGGCGGGTAAGTAAAATCAAGAGAAAAATGGTGTATGCTACTTTTTCGATGTAAGGACGTCGATTCCGTGTATCTTGTGAGCGTTCGTCGATAATGAACTGCCTTCAGCACGAGACTCAAGGCTGACAGCAAGTGTGATCTACGAAACGTGTTTTGTCCTGAGTATGCTACAACACTGTCTTAATCAACCAGAGTTATTCATGTTTATAGTATAGATGGCGCAGCAGGCCACAGGCTCCACAAAGTAGACGACAGGAAACAGTGCAACACTGCTGTCCCGGCAGATATATTTCTCCATACGACCGTCGGAGGAGAATAAGTAAGAGACGCTCATCGATGGAGGGTGTTCAAAATGGCTCTGAGCACTATGGGACTCAACAACTGAGGTCATCAGTCCCCTAGACTTAGAACTACTTAAACCTAACTAACCTAAGGACATCACACATGTCCATGCCCGAGGCAGGATTCGAACCTGCGACCGCAGCAGCAGCGCGGCTCCCGACTGAAGCGCCTAGAACCGCTCGGCCACAACTGCCGGTTGATGGAGAGTGTATTAAGGAATGACAAGACCAGAGTGTAACCTTGCTAGGAGCTAGAAACTTTAGATACCTCTTCCGGAACATGAGGACAGAATAGTACAGGAAACGTTACAATAGGACTTACGAAGTTGAAGTTGAAGTATGAAAATACTGTGAGACGAAGCGGCTATTTGCGTGTACTTTAGTAACTTTCATATGCACGGCCAACACTTCCCATTATTTCCAAAATCTCTTTATGCGTTACGACGTTCCGTCTTTTTCAAAAGCAATCCTAGGGCCTCGGCAGATGGTTACGCACTACAGTTCGCCGCTACACAGTATTCTATTTCTGATAAATGCTGTACCATTGCGAATTTTAATCCCAAGGCTATGCATCTTTGTGTGGCTTGCTCCTGGTTTCTGCTTTTGACATAAGATGTTTAAAAGTTTAATTATTCACTACATAAGTGGAGTCATTCGCTCGCATTGGTCATGGCCCGATTGAGTATTCGTAGGTGGTTACTCAGTGGTTGACGGTGCATGGCACAAATTGAAAACTCTCCACAACACTTTCGCGTTATTTTAATTAAATTTCTCACTTCATAAAATATTTTCAGTCACTAGCCTATACTTTTAAACGATATTTTCAGTACAAAATTTGTGAAAAATAGTATAGATGCCGATGGTACTTTATTTAAAACAAGTGTTTTCGGCACATACCAAGCACAGGCCATCTTCAGACAGCACCATCATCTGAAGCTGACGATGCGTTCAACAGCCAATTTTTCAGTTTGTCAAGATTAATCTTGTTTTTTCACCGCACCCATTTTTAATTGCTACATCGCATTTTACAGCTCTTATGATTCAAAGATCAGAATTTTATGGGCATAGAGCGGCAGAAGATCTTATGTATAAGATTTTAAGTGTGCAAATTCCAAACCTACTCCCTTCCTGCCCCTTACTAATCACAGTAATTTTTAATTTTTACTACTTTATATCAATTGTCATACATACAGTTACTGCTTATGGTTACTTGTACCTATTTCTGTAAGAATTATCTTTGATTCCTCGATAAGAATTGTGACGCATAAATAAAAGGGAACAAATGATGTAAGGTAGCAGAATCGCCAACGTATCATTATCGGGAATATTGCACTGATATTGTGATATAATGTTTCGTGGTTAAGGAGTTTTTAATAGGTAAGGTAATCTGGGGTGGTTGCACATGTACTAGTGACAGAACTTACTGATATATGGAGTTCCAAGATTGCTCGTTCTCAAATTGTTTCTGTGCATCATTTATGCATTTGGTCCCATCGGCGGAAATGTCAATGTATGGGCGCCACCTGTTCTTCATAAGTGAGTGGTAAGTGGCTCAACTGCTACTGGTATTTCTAAACTTGTAAATTTTTATAAAATAGTATTTATGACTTTTACTAATGTTCGTAATTTGTAGGTTGTAAGTTGACAAAAACTGATTGTTAACGCACAGTTGGCCTCTTATACCATAGCACAAGATCTGTTACATACTGTTTGTAAATAAATCTTTTTTTATAACATTGTAAAGTGATTTCCATGAATTGTTTACTGATGTGACGATAAAAAATGTAGTAGCGACAAACAAATGCTGCGTATATCATGCAGCCAGTTCCGTCTAGCGCTTTAGTCCATTTGGTTTCCAATTTGTCCTTTGGTAATAGTTCGCACTTGTGACAGAGAATGTTGGCGAGATACAGTGCATTTAATGAACAATTTTATATGACTGACATAACACTGGTAAGCTAGAAACCCATATTCTATTCATTAAATTATGTCTCTAAACAAGGATGTAATGTAACACACTTTCATATATTTTGACGCCAGTTATGAGTCTTTGAAACTGACCGAATGCGTAAGTTAATTTTAGAAACAATAAAAAGTGTGGTCAAGACGTCTGGAAGTTGTTAAATTTATCTTAGTTATGATGCATTGTACATAAACTCCTGGAAATTGAAATAAGAACACCGTGAATTCATTGTCCCAGGAAGGGGAAACTTTATTGACACATTCCTGGGGTCAGATACATCACATGATCACACTGACAGAACCACAGGCGCATAGACACAGGCAACAGAGCATGCACAATGTCGGCACTAGTACAGTGTATATCCACCTATCGCAGCAATGCAGGCTGCTATTCTCCCATGGAGACGATCGTAGAGATGCTGGATGTAGTCCTGTGGAACGGCTTGCCATGCCATTTCCACCTGGCGCCTCAGTTGGACCAGCGTTCGTGCTGGACGTGCAGACCGCGTGAGACGACGCTTCATCCAGTCCCAAACATGCTCAATGGGGGACAGATCCGGAGATCTTGCTGGCCAGGGTAGTTGACTTACACCTTCTAGAGCACGGGATACATGCATTGTCCTGTTGGAACAGCAAGTTCCCTTGCCGGTCTAGGAATGGTAGAACGATGGGTTCGATGACGGTTTGGATGTACCGTGCACTATTCAGTGTCCCCTCGACGATCACCAGTGGTGTACGGCCAGTGTAGGAGATCGCTCCCCACACCATGATGCCGGGTGTTGGCCCTGTGTGCCTCGGTCGTATGCAGTCCTGATTGTGGCGCTCACCTGCACGGCGCCAAACACGCATACGACCATCATTGGCACCAAGGCAGAAGCGACTCTCATCGCTGAAGACGACACGTCTCCATTCGTCCCTCCATTCACGCCTGTCGCGTCACCACTGGAGGCGGGCTGCACGATGTTGGGGCGTGAGCGGAAGACGGCCTACCGGTGTGCGGGACCGTAGCCCAGCTTCATGGAGACGGTTGCGAATGGTCCTCGCCGATACCCCAGGAGCAACAGTGTCCCTAATTTGCTGGGAAGTGGCGGTGCGGTCCCCTACGGCACTGCGTAGGATCCTACGGTCTTGGCGTGCATCCGTGCGTCGCTGCAGTCCGGTCCCAGGTCGACGGGCACGTGCACCTTCCGCCGACCACTGGCGACAACATCGATGTACTGTGGAGACCTCACGCCCCACGTGTTGAGCAATTCGGCAGTACGTCCACCCGGCCTCCCGCATGCCCACTATACGCCCTCGCTCAAAGTCCGTCAACTGCACATACGGTTCACGTCCACGCTGTCGCGGCATGCTACCAGTGTTAAAGACTGCGATGGAGCTCCGTATGCCACGGCAAACTGGCGGACACTGACGGCGGCGGTGCACAATGCTGCGCAGCTAGCGCCATTCGACGGCCAACACCGCGGTTCCTGGTGTGTCCGCTGTGCCGTGCGTGTGATCATTGCTTGTACAGCCCTCTCGCAGTGTCCGGAGCAAGTATGGTGGGTCTGACACACCGGTGTCAATGTGTTCTTTTTTCCATTTCCAGGAGTGTATATAAAGTGACGGTAGTATACAATGCATACGAGAGCCAGGAGTGTAGATACAATGAGGTGATGCATTTTGATCTCGTGATGATGAAGGAATACGTCTGCTTCTGTAACTAAGTGGTCAGCGTTTGTAACTGCTACAAGGACAATCCGAATTCAGTTGCAATTACTGCCAGGGCTTTCCCTTGATTGGAGGGACTGTAATGGGTGGCACTTATCTTCGTGATGCCAACGGAGACGTTATTTGGGTGAGACGTAGCAGCTCCAAGGTTCAAAAACAAAAATACTTAACACTGAGCAACTAGGCCCTCCCGTCGGGTAGACCGTTCGTCGGCTGCAAGTCTTTCGAGTTAACGCCATTTCGGCGAACTGCATGTCGATGGGGATGAAATGATGAGGACAACACAACACCCACACCCTGAGCGGAGAAAATCTCTGACTCAGCCGGGAATCGAACCCGGGCCCTTAGAATTGACATTCTGTCGCGATGACCACTCAGCTACTGGGGCAGACACTGAGCAACTTAAAAGAAATGTTCGTTGCGACCACAATAAAAACTGGACAGGAAATTGAATTTTCCAAATTTCGTGAATTAAGGTCAGACTGGTGTGTGACTGTAGGCACAGCTGGTTCACATTCAGTTTGTTTCTGCACAATACACCAAAACGTGAAACTAATGTTGGCATATAGCCCAATAAAAGACAATTACAAAATATTACTGAGCAAAATTGTCTGTGATTTGGAAACAAAGGATTGCATGCTTCATCGCTGTTAATTATGACCAGGAATAAAAATGTAAAGGAATATTTGGAAAGCACTTTTCTAGATATTGATCCTGAGAATAGAATTTAGTTCACACTTACAGAGATACACTTGAAAGCAGAGAAATGACAGTTGAACATTTCATTGAACTATTAGTTACAAAACTTTTGGCCATTTCTACTCACCACTACATTGAAAAGCATCGGAGCAAGCATTTTCATTTCACTAAAGAAGGCCTCAAACCAGGAGAATTTATGATATTAAAGGATTTCGCTGAAAATTACTCATTTATTGTCCAAAATAGTTACAAAACTTTTGGCCATTTCTACTCACCACTACATTGCAAAGTATCGCAGCAAGCTTTTTCATTTCACTAAAGAAGGCATTAAACCCGGAGAATTGATTATATAAAAGGATTTCGCTGAAATTTACTCCTTTATTGTCCAAAATATTTACAAAACTTTTGGCCATTTCTACTCAGAACTACACTGCAAAGCATCGGAGCAAGCATTTTCATTGCACTAAAGGAGGTCTCAAACCAGGAGAATTGATTATATTAATGGATTCCGCTGAAAATTACTCCTTTATTGTCCAAGACGCAGTTCAAGGATTCCATTGGGAAAATAGTCAAGCTACAATTCATGCATTTGTCATTTACTACAAAGATAATGAAGACCTAAAAAGCGTCAGCTACTGCGTAATCAGTGATTGCCATCGACATGACACAGTTACAGTGCATGTGTTTTTAGCGTACTTCATCAAATACCTGAAGTGCACTTTTAAAGAAATTAAGCATATTCATTATTTTAGTTACGGTTCTGCCACGCCGTACAAAAATTTTGAGAGTTTCCTTAATTTTTGCCATCATAAAAGAGATTTTGGCATTACTGCAGAATGGAATTTTTTCGGAACAAGCCATGGGAAATCACCTTGTGATGGAATTCGGGGGCAGTTAAGCGTTTAGCAGCAAGAGCTGCACTTCAGCGCCCAGTTTGATGTTGTCAGAAAAATGTGCATAGCATTGAGTTTATCTATATTAAAAAAAGAAAATAATTGAAGATGCAAAAATTGATCAAGAAAAACGTTTTGAGGATGGAAGTACAGTGTCTGGTACAAGAGACCCTCATTATTTTGTGTCAATTGATCAAAGGCGACCTCAGATACATGGAGTTTCAAGTGATACATTGTCCTTTATAGCAAATGTTAACCGATATGCTAAAGTTACCACTGAACATGTTGCCATTACTGAACTACAGCATGGCCAGTACGTCGCTTGGCACGTTAGTCACACATGTCGTAGCACGCTAAGACCACTGCGAAACAAGTGCGGCGCGTTGTCAGAAGACAGTAGATGTCCTGGGTTTCCTGCAGATTCAGTTCTATTGCGGTACGTGTGACAGGTGAATCACAGTGTGAAACTCAAATGACGCGCCAAACGGAATGCACTCCGAAGTTGAAGTACGGGTCCCAGTATGGCACCTCTGGACAAAACGTCTTAAGCTGCAAACGAACTCACCTTAAAAATCTGGCGATATGTGGTCCAAATGCAATGTCGCATCCAACCATTGTGAAATGGTACGGGCAATTTGACTAACACGGCATAGATATGTATGATAAAAAAAAAATGTTGTGTGAGTAGTGCCTCCCGTCGGGCAGACCGTTCGCCGGGTGCAAGTCTTTCGATCTGACGCCACTTCGGCAACTTGCGCGTCAATGGGGATGAAATGATGATGATGATTAGGAGAACACAACACCTAGTCTCTGAGCAGCGAAAATCTACGACCCAGCCGGGAATCGAACCTGGGCCCCTTGGTTTGATATGCTGTCGCGCTGACCACTCAGCTACCGGGGCGGACCGATATGTACGATGATGATACAGAAGTCCACATTTTACATTATGCTATTCCACCACTTCCGCAAGCTGAGAGAACATCTGGTAAGGGTGAAAGAGACTTTCCAACGATGAGGTGTTTCGCACAGCAGTTCTCGAATACTCCGTGAGCGAAGAGTGGATTTCTGTCTTGCAGGAATTGAACGATTGGTAGAACTTGGGGAGACGTATGAGACAACGGAACAGGTCTCTAGAATAGATGGTCATTTGCTGTTAAGAAATTCTTGTTTACTGCCGGCCGCGGTGGTCTCGCGGTTCTAGGCGCTCAGTCCGGAACCGCGTGACTGCTACGGTCGCAGTTTCGAATCCTGCATCGGGTATGGATGTGTGTGATGTCCTTAGGTTAGTTAGGTTTAAGTAGTTCTAAGTTCTAGGGGACTGATGACCACAGATGTTAAGTCCCATAGTGCACAGAGCCATCTGAACCATCTTGTTTACTGATGCGTTTCGGGGACAGACCATCATCAGAATATCATAAAGACAAGTCTTCGTAGCAAATATGGACTCGTACGAATTGTGTAGAATATTGATGCTGACAGCTGACACATGTGGTTCCATACTTTGTGGGAAGACTGCTCTTTCTGATGTTCTGATTAAGGGCGGTACCCAGAATGTGACAGTATCCAACAACTTCTGAACAAGCAACCAGTTATTGTAGCCTATACAGCATTAGTGTAAGTGCCTTCCCCATCATGGCTGCAGGTCTCCTGTGCGATTTTATGTCCCACCATAAGGGACATGCCGATCTGTGTTTACAGAGACTTGACGACTATGTTGCAAAAGAGTGTTAGTGTCTGTGTCACTTGGTTCAAATGGCTCTGAGCACTATGCGGCTTAACTTCTATGGTCATCGGCCCCCTAGAACTTAGAACTACTTAAACCTAACTAACCTAAGGACATCACACACATCCATGCCCGAGGCAGGATTCGAACCTGGGACTGTAGCGGTCGCGCGGTTCCAGACTGTAGCGCCTAGAACCGCTCGGCCACACAGGCCGGCGTCTGTGTCAGTTTCAAGTGTAGTGCAGAGTAATTACTTTACCTGCCGTAGCAACTCGTATCTTACTTTTTGAAGTTGTCTGGCAGGTCTAAGATGGTAGCACGATAAATAGATTCAGCCAGCAGCTGTCGGTGTGTATTATAAAGTGAACCACACAATAAAATTTGTTACAGCTGTGGAACTCCTCCTATTGAAAATGTCTCTGTTTTTGCCAGGGGGAAAAAAAATCTGCTCGCGCTGTATTTTCCGCCACAGAGGCGAGAGGACGACAATAACAGATGCAGCAGAGCGCCTCCCCGAGCCTTTCTCGGGGCGCGCCCACTCCCTCCGTCTCTTGGCAGGTTGGCAACCAAGCGGCTGACGTCTCGAGATAAACTGCAGCGGCGAGCTCTGGCGGCGCTTCCCGGAAGCAGCACAATTACTACCACAGCGGCGACGTCGTAAATCATCACAGCAGCCCAGAGCTACACACCACTGTACTGCTAGATGGGGGATGGGGGAGTTGTAGGAGGGAGGTGGCGGTGCAGAACAGAAGGAGAACGAGCGCCAGCTACGGAAAACACCGCCCAGACGCGCCGGTATAATTCGCGAGATAAACGCCTTAGGCCCAAGTTTCTGGCCGGCGTCGGCTCGGCTCCGATTTAAAGCCAGCCCAGAGGCTGGGGGGGAAGAGGCCGGAGACTGCGGGAGGTGGATATTATTGTGCGGTGCGGACGATGAGGCGATGAGACGGGAAGGAAATTTGCGCCGAGCTTCTTTGGCCAATCAGTGTAACAATGAGAGGTGAGTCTGGAGTTCCCCCTTCCCCCCAATCCCGAGAAGCTGTAGTCGTTATGAACGTCTCTTCGCAGTCTCTTGTCCTCCGTTCTTTAATGATATTGTCTGTTGTTCTCGTTAGAATACAAAACACTTGGGATGAGTAACGGATTCATTAATTCCGTGGATCTGTAGGAGATCTTTCAAGGGCCCGAACACGAGAAGAGTAGCATCGAATTTCGTGATTCCCAGTTTCCACCATATTCACTGCCGTAAAGAAAAGAAATTGTACACCTGGAAAGACGACACCAATTTTTATCTGATAGCGGCATAAGCCGCCTGTGGGACAGTAGATGTATTGATTATGGTTTCAGTGTCGTCCACCAACATAGCTAACAGAGCGTCATCTGTGTCTACCCTTTAATAAGGGAATGCTTATAGCCAGAATGTTCAGTGTGGTGCAGACATGTGGAGCAGACAGGCAACCATGCCACACAGACGCCATTGCGCTTTCTACCGCTAAATGGTCGAGTTTGAAAGCGAACAAATTGTGGCCCGTCTGAGGGCGGGAAGGTACTTTCGGAGAATTGCCACGCAAGTTGGACATGCTACGTCAGTTGCGCAATGATGCCGATATCAGTGATCACGTGAACATTCTCATACCCGTAGACGAGGTTCTGGACGTCCACGTAGCACAGGTGCCCGCCAAGTTCGTCGTATTGTAAGGTCAGCAGTAGCAGGTCGTACAGCGCTTGTGAGCGCACATGTGTAAACATGAAATCTGGAGAACCGGTTATTAGGAGTGAGACTACGGACAGCAACTACTCTTGCCTGTCTTTCAATCGACGTGCACGATTCGATTGTTGCCGTCATACGAGCTGCATTCAAGTTCTAGGGCCTCCGATTTTTTTTCTACTCACCCGAAATCGATGAAACTGGCGTTACTTCTCGACGTAATCGCACAGCAGACGTACACATTTTTCACAACGCTGACGCCATGATTCCATGGCAGCGGCGAAGGCTTCTTTAGGAGTCTTTTTTGACCACTGGAAAATCGCTGAGGCAATAGCAGCACGGCTGGTGAATGTGTGGCCACGGAGATCGTCTTTCATTGTTGGAAAAAGCCAAAAGTCACTAGGAGCCAGGTCAGGTGAGTAGGGAGCATGAGGAATCATTTCAAAGTTGTTATCACGAAGAAACTGTTGCGTAACGTTAGCTCGATGTGCGGGTGTGTTGTCTTAGTGAAACAACACACGCGCAGCCCTTCCCGGAAGTTTTTGTTGCAGTGCAGGAAGGAATTTGTTCTTCAAAACATTTTCGTAGGATGCACCTGTTACCGTAGTGCCCCTTGGAACGAAATGGGTAAGGATTACGCCCTCGCTGTCCCAGAACATGGACACCATCACTTTTTCAGCACTGGCGGTTACCCGATATGTTTTTGGTGGCGGTGAATCTGTGTGCTTCCATTGAGCTGACTGGCGCTTTGTTTCTCGATTGAAAAATGGCATCCACGTCTCATCCATTGTCACAACCGAAGAAAAGAAAGTCCCATTCAGGCTGTCGTTGCGCGTCAACATTGCTTGGCCACATGCCACACGGGCAGCCATGTGGTCGTCCGTCAGCATTCGTGGCACCCACCTGGATGACACTTTTCGCATTTTCAGGTCGTCATGCTGGATTGTGTGCGCAGAACCCACAGAAATGCCAACTCTGGAGGCGATCTGTTCAACAGTCTTTCGGCGATCCACCAAAACAATTCTCTCCACTTTCTCGATCATGTCGTCAGAGCGGCTTGTGCGAGCCCGAGGTTGTTTCGGTTTGTTGTCACACATTGATCTGCCTTCATTAAACTGTCGCACCCACGAACGCACTTTCGAAACATCCATAACTCCATCACCACATGTCTCCTTCAACTGTCGATGAATTTCAGTTGGTTTCACACCACGCAAATTCAGAAAACGAATGATTGCACGCTGTTCAAGTAAGGAAAAAGTCGCAATTTTACGTATGTAAAACAATTCTTATTCTCGCCGCTGGCGGTAAAATTCCATCTGCCGTACGGTGCTGCCATCTCTGGGACGTATTGACAATGAACACGGCCTCATTTTAAAACAATGAACATGTGTCTATCTATTTCCAGTCTGGAGAAAAAAAATCGGAGGCCTTAGAACTTGAATGCACCTCGTACAATCACTTGGCTGACAGAATGATGCACCATAGTCCTCAGGACTGAAAGCAGATTTTGCCTGAAAGCAAGTGATGGTCGTTTCTCGTACAGTGCAGACCTAAGATGGTAGAGCACTTGCCTGCGAAAGGCAAAGGTCCCGAGTTTCTGTCTTGGTCCGGCACACAGTGTTTATCTGCCAGGAAGTGTCATATCAGCAGAGTGAAAATCTCATTCTGGAAACATCCCTCAGGCTGTGGCTAAGCCATGTCTCCGCAGTATCCTTTCTTTCAGGAGAGCTAGTTCTGCAAGGTTCGCAGGAGAGCTTCTGTAAAGTTTGGAAAGTAGGAGACGAGGTACTGGCAGAAGTGAGGCTGTGAGGACGGGGTGTGAGTCATGCTTGGGTGGCTTAGATGGCAGATCACTTGCCCGCGAAAGGCAAAGGTCCCGATTTCGAGTCTCGGTCCGGCACGCAGTTTTAATCTGCCAGGAATTTTCATATCAGCGCGCACTCCGCTGCAGAGTGAAAATCTCATTCTGTAGTGTAGACCTAATTAGCGCTGCCTCGTAGAGCGCATTCGTCCAAGACACGCTGTCCCCACCCAGTCCTTACGGGCTCGGTTACAGTACGCTGCAACACTCGTATAACTTTGGTGTTTCTGAAGGGGACGCTAATCAGCGCTCTTAACGTGCAGAATATTGTTAGACCTGTTCTTTTGCCGTTCTTGCAGCAGGAAGGTGATGCGTTGTTCTACCAAGATAGTGCTCGCCTGCAGACTGCCCGTGAAACTCAACGCGCTCTGCAAGATGTGCAGCAACTTCCCTGGCCTGATCTCTGGATTGTCTCGAATCACGCACGTCTTGGACATGAAGGTACGAGAAGTGACTTGTGCGACTCATCAGATAACAACTCATACAGAACTACGCGAACAGGTCGATCAGGCTTGATATAACGTATCCCAAGACAGTATTTGCTATCTGGATACCAGAGTCAGCTCTTGCATTGGCGTCTGTGGGGCTACACCACGTCCTACCACAGGTGATGCAGTATGTGTCGATACCTGGTACCTCAGAACCGCTTGTGCTACTTATCTGCAAATGTAATCATTTCATGTATTCCTCATACACGGTTGCTACAATAAATTTTGAGTGAACTGGAATCCGCCAAAAAGACGTACTATCATTCTTTCCAGCAATGTACACTACTGCCCATTAAAACTGCTACACCACGAAGATGACGTGCTACAGACGCGAAATTCAACCGACAGGAAGAAGGTGCTGTTTGTTGTTGTGATCCTCAGTCCTGAGACTGGTTTGATGCAAGCTTCTTCATCCCCCAGTACCTACTGCAGCCTACATCCTTCTTCAATCTGCTTAGTGTATTCATCTCTTGGTCTCTGCTGTGATATGCAAATGATAAGCTTGTCAGAGCATTCACACAAGGTTGGCGTTGGTGGCGACACCTATCACGTATGGATATGAGGAAAGTTTACAACCGATTTCTCGTACACAAACACCGGTTGACCGGCGTTGCCTGGTGAAACGTTACTGTGATGCCTCGTGTAAGGAGGAGAAAGCGTACCATCACGTTTCCGATTTTGACAGAGGTCGGATTGTAGCCTATCACGATTGCTGTTCATCGTATCGCGACATTGCTGCTCGCCTTGGTCGATATCCAATGACTGTTAGCGGAATATGAAATCGGTGGTTTCAGGAGGGTAATACGGAACGCCGTGCTGGATACCAACGGCCTCGAATCACTAGCAGTTGGGATGACAGGGATCTTATCCGCATGGCTGTAACGGATCGTGCAGCCACGTCTCGATCCCTGAGTCAACAGATGCGGACGTTTGCAAGACAACAACCATCTGCACGAACAGTTCGACGACGTTTGCAGCAGTATGGAATATCAGCTCGGAGACCGTGGCTGCTGTTAATCTTGACGCTGCATCACAGACAGGAGCGCCTGCGATGGTGTACTCAACGACGAACCTGGGTGCACGAATGGCAAAATGTCATCCAGGTTATGTGTACAGCATCATGATGGTCGCATCCGTGTTTGGCGACATCGCGGTTAACTCACATTGGAAGCGTGTATCATCCGGCTTGATGGTACGGGGTGCCATTGGTTACACGTCTCGGTCACCTCTTGTTCACACTGACGGCACTTTGAACAGTGGACGTTATATTTCGGATGTGTTACGACCCGTGGCTCTACCCTTCATTCGATCCATGCGAAACCCTACATTTCAGCAGGATAATGCTCGACCGCATGTAGCAGGTCCTGTACGGGCCTTTCTGGATACAGAAAATGTTTGGCTGCTGCCCTGGCCAGCACATTCTCCAGATCTCCCACCAACTGAAAACGTCTGGTCAATGGTGGCCGAGCAACTGGCTCTTCAAAGTACGCCAGTCACTACTCTTGATGAACTGTGGTATCGTGTTGAAGCTGCATGGGCAGCTGTACCTGTACACGACATTGCAAGCTCTGTTTGACTCAATGCCCAGGCGCATCAAGGCCGTTATTACGGCCAGAGGTTGTTGTTTTGGGTACTGATTTCTCAGGATCTATGCACCCAAATTGCCTGAAATGTAATCACATGTCAGTTCTAGTATAATATATATGTCTAATGAATACCCGTTTATCATCTGCATTTCTTCTTGGTGTTGCAATTTTAACGGCCAGTAGTGCATTTGCTAACGCTGTTTTATTTCAACTTCCAGTCTGACGCGAAATTAAACCTGCAGTGAATATCGGGTGAAGTTTTGTGAATATGTGTAGCGCTGTGTCTCTTATATGCCCATCGATCGCGTCGTGTCGAACTTTCCAGTTCTGAGTGCACACTGAACACGTAAAGATGCCACGAAAATAATGACTCCAACTGTCAAGTCCTGTTGATGTGTTTCGCCTGATTTCATGGAGTCCACACACTTCTTCACGATAACTCTCTGGCGCACAGCGCGGTGCAATGATGACACTCCCGCAACGAAGAATCACCATACAGCCCAGAATTGCCTTCTTTTAATTTTCATCTCTCTGCTCACATGAACTGTTGACGAAGAGGACAACATTTTGCACCTTTGCACATAGAACGAACTGCACACCTGCTTAAGCAATTAACGGAAATTCTTGGCAGCTGCCTTGTTTTGTTTGTGCGTGTGTGTGTGTGTGTGTGTGTGTGTGTGTGTGTGTGTGTGTGTGTCTGTGTGTCTCATCATTATTGTGGCTAGTTTGATGCATTCCACCAGGAATTCATCTCCTGCGACGACCTCTTCATTTCAGATTATCAAATTGGTTCAAATGGCTCTGAGCACTATGCGACTTAACTTCTGAGGTTATCAGTCGCCTAGGACTTAGAACTAATTAAACCTAACTAACCTAAGGACATCACACACATCCATGCCCGAGGCAGTCAGATTATTCCCTGCAACCTGCATCCTCAGTTATTTGCAGCTCCCTCAGTGATGTCTCAGAAGATGCCCTAGCATTCTGCCCCTTTACTGATCAGTGTTTTCTAAATATTCTTTCCTCGCCAATTCTCTGGAGAACATCCTCATTCCTTACCTTATCAATCCACCAAATTTTCAACATTCTTTTGTCGTGCCACATCTGAAATGCTTCGATCCTCTTCTTTTCCGATTTTCCCACGGTCCATGTTTCACTGCCATGCAGTGCAAACGCAGATTTTCAGAAATTTCTTCCTCACATTAAGATCTATGTTTGAGTGTAGCAGACTTCTCTTAGTTAGGAATGCGCTTTTCGCCAGTGCTAGTCTGTTCAGTTCTGCTTACCATTTCTCATTCTGGAAACATCCCCTAGGCTGTGGCGAAGCCATGTCTCCGCAGTATCCTTTCTTTCAGGAGTGCCAGTTCTGAAAGGTTCGCAGGAGAGCTTCTGCAAAGTTTGGAAGGTAGGAGACACACTGGCAGAAGTAAAGTTGCGAGGACGGGGCGTGAGTCGTGCTTGGGTAGCTCGCACCGGCACGGTAGCTCAGCGTGTTCGGTCAGAGGGTTAGCTGCCCTCTGAAAAAAAAAAAAAAAAAAAAAAAAAAAAAAAAAAAAAAAAAAAAAAAAACTTAGTGACTGGATCAATAATGAACTTCAACGGGCGTCAGGGGACGTCCGCCACGAACAATTAAAACGATCTGTAACGAACAAAATGAGATTACAAAAACAAAAACGAAACAAAAAGAAGTTCGTAGAGCACTTACCCGCGAAAGGCGAAGGTCCTGAGTTCGAGTCTCGGTCCGGCACATAGTTTTAATGCACCAGGAAGTTTCAAGTTCTGCTTACTCCGTCCGCAATGGGCTATTTTGATGTCTGGGTGGCAGCATTCCTTAAGTTCGTCTTCATGTTAACTTCATCGCTGTCTTCATCTCTGCTGATTCTCGTTGCTTTGGTCTTTCTTCGATTTACTCTCAAACCATATTCTATACTCATTAGGCTATTCTTTATATTAAGCAGATCTTGCAGTTCTTTTTCACTTTTATTCTGGCGTAACCACAAGTGCCGGAACGAAGACGAAGAAAGAAAGACTAGAGACGGCGGTGAAACGACATCGGCCAATGTTGCTCTTACAAGGACCGCGCCCCGATAGGAGCGGCACCTGAAAGAAGTGAATACGAGCGCCGCTCGTGGCAGCCTCGACCACTCAGATCGGCTCAGCATAAGGGCATTAGAGGACAGTATTAGCGCAGTGATATCAGATTGTAGTGATCCCTATCAATTACTTTTTGAACATTGTGTATAGCTAGGAGTCTGATTTATATTGCAGGTCGCCCACCGTTTGCGACACTTGTTCTAAATCCAAAGTTAAGCATTGTCAATACGCTTTATTGAAATTAAATGATTAATGTTATTTGTTTGCATTGCGAGAACGCAACAAACTTTAGGCACCCTAAAGCGACGAGTGGGCAAGTTCCAACAATTTTCACTTAGGGTAGCAATGTCATCAGCGAATCTTATCATTGATATTCTTTCACCTTGAGATGAATCCCGCTCTTGAGGCTTTCTTTTTTTCCCATAATTCATTCACTGATGCATAGATTGAAGAATGGGGTCAAAAGACTATATCCCTGTTGTGGTATACACTACTTGTAACAAACACCGAACAACGCGCTCTAGTACGCGGCCGCGAAATACATCGCTGGCCGCACTTCTCTGGGCGGCCCGCTGCTTCCATCGCTGGCCGTCTTCACACGCACGCTCCCTTACGTGGCCGAGAAATACATCGCTGGCCGCACTTCTCCGGGCGGCTCGCGGCTACCATCGCTGGCCGCCTTCGCGCGCGCGCGTTTGTCATCACAAAGCAATTGGCTACGCCAGGAAACATTGCGATTGGTCTTCCCTGGAAAACAGCGACCCCAGCCGACGGCTCCATTAACTAGCAGGCCTTATATAAACCCGGCCGCGGCCGCAAACGACAGTTCTCATCGGGAAGTGCAGTACGCCGTGTTCCAACTGCTTGTGGATGACTCACTGCACCACTCGAGGTTACCTGGCTGCTCTGCGGAAATCTTGCGACTTCACTTGGAGAGACTGAACTTCACTGGACTTGGGAATAATTACGGGACGTGCACCCCTCCATGCACTTTTGGACACTGGTATAACCAAACTTTAAATATTCATTACTTCTCAGTCTGAGCCTGGGTAGACGCTTGGCTAACATAATTGTTAAAAAGTGATTAGTGATTTAATAAACCAGACTGTAGAGGTGATTGTGTTATTCCTGGTTATAACACAATAAAATGGCGACGAGCACGCACGAGGAGACGTTGGAAGGTCTCCTCAAGAAACTTCTCCAGCAGCAGGGCGAGAACCACAGGCTGCTACTCAACACCCTCCAGCCACTTATACAAGGGTTCATGCAGACGCAGGCCACGCAGAAAGTACCACCGTTTCCGTCTTTTTAAGACGCGTTAGAGGAATGGGAAGCCTACGAATCCCGATTGCTGGAAGATTTCCGTGCTTTCAAGGTAACTGACATTGGCATCATGAAATCTTTGTTTTTATCTTGGTCTAAACCTGACATTCATCGACTCTTGTGCAAACTGGCCCCCTTATCAAAACCTTCGGAGTTGACTTTTGCCGAGATTCGCTCGTTGCTCACTAAATATTACCAGCGCCATACCCATGTTATTTCATCTCGAGTCGCCTTTTACCAACCCAAGAAACAGCCGAATTAGAGGCACAGAGAGTGGGCAGCGGAATTGCAAGGCTTGGGGCGACGACGTCACTTTGTTGCGTCTAAAATTAAGAAACGATCCGGGACATGATAATCAGGGGCACGCCAGAAAGGGAGTTCCAGCATGAAGTCCTTCAGCTCGTCGACCCCTCTTTGGATAAAGACTTGGACTTGGCACAAAGCTTCGAGGTGACCCGTGCAGCAGGCGAGAAACTAGAATCATGGGTAGACATCGCAGCAGTCAATGTAAACACATCAGAGCCGGCGGCTAAGGCCCGCCCGAGTGATGATTCCGAAGTAGCGATAATGCGGGCAGGCCGCCGGTCCACTCAGCACACCCGTCCGCCAACTCGCTCCAACCGCTCAAACCGGTCGTGGGTGCCAAAACGTTTGCCATCATGTCCTGATTGTTTTAAAAAACATCAACGAGATGACTGTCCTGATCGACGGGCCTTTTGCTACAAATGTTCTTCCGAGGGCCATTTAGCTTCTGTGTGTCCAAAGTCCCGCCGGCCGCAGCAACCTTCGGATCTTCCGATGGATGTTAATCTGATCGCCGCTATTGATCATCAGGAGACCACCAATAGCCTTTTTATTGAAGTCCTGATTGCGGAAAAACCGATTCAATTACAGGTCGACACTGGCGCAGCCGTGAGCATTCTAAATTACGCCACATATTTGAGACTTGGAGCTCCTCCCTTGCACGACACGCCGCGACGCCTCATGGCGTATGGTAAACATTCCATTCCAGTCCGCGGTCAAGCCGACTTGCCGACGACATACCGGAATGTCACCCGCCAGGTCACCTTCTTAGTCGTTAACAGGGATTCCTCTGAGAATTTATATGGGCTGGACGCATTTCGGAAATTTGTTTTTTCAATCGACGATTCTGTGAATTTGGTGTCAGACGAGGTTCCGTACTCGGATCTGGACAGGCTTTGCCAGGATTATGCAGACCTGTTGACCCCCGGTGTTTGAGGCACACATCACACTGAAACGGAATGCGCGGCGTCGGCATTTTCGTGCCCGTGCCGTTCCTTTAGCTCTCAGAGATCAAGTGAAGGAGGAGTTGGACCGCCTCACGGCAAGTGGCGTTCTTCAGCCTATTCCTTCTAGTCAGTAGGCTACTCCCCTCGTCGTTGTTGGGAAGCCGTCAGGGCAGCTCCGTTTCTGCGGCGACTTTGAAATAACAGTTAACGCTCAATCAGAGATCGAGACATATCCTATTCCAAAGCCAGAGGAGTTGCTGTCCAAATTGAAGGGTGGAAAATTCTTCTCGAAAATAGACCTCGCTGAAGCATACCTTCAACTCCCACTTGATGCCGCATCTCAGCAGTTCCTGACCCTCAACACACCGCACGGGTTATATCGTCTGAAACGCCTTATGCTTGGGATAGCCACTGCCCCTGCTATTTTCCTGCGGTTTTTTGAACAATTAGTTCTTAAAGTGGATGGATGCATTAAATATTTGGACGACATCGTGGTGACGGGTCGTACGACGGAGGAGCACCTTCACAACCTGCAATCTTTATTCCATGTCTTACGGGAGGCTGGCCTAAAATGTAGGAAAGAAAAATGTTGTTTTTTTCCAACCTGAAATTGAGTACCTGGGCCACGTCATCTCCTGTTCGGGTGTTCGTCCGTTAGAGAAACATATAGAAGCCATCATCACGCTGCCACGACCTACAACGCTGACGCAAGTTCGTTCCTTTCTGGGGAAGATTTCATATTACCGAAAATTCTTACCCGCGGCTGCGACGGCTACTGCCCTCTTGTCTCAGTTATGCAAAAAAAGGGGTTCCTTTCGAGTGGATGCCGGCATGCGACCGCGCCTTCCACAGGTTGAAATCCCAATTACTGCAGGCCCCGTGCCTCGCACGCTTTGACCCTACTAAGCAAATCGTCATTGCAACGGATGCCTCGGATACAGGCATCGGGGCGGTCCTGGCTCACAGGGAGACAGATGGGTCGGAGCACCCTGTGGCCTATGCATCGAAAACATTAACCGATACGCAACGCCGGTATTCCCAAAATGAAAAAGGGGCACTGGCCATCATCTTCGCCTTAAAGAAGTTCCATGTTTTTGTGTATGGTACAAAGTTTCACCTCATTACGGATCATAAACCCCTCATATCATTATTCAATCCTGCAGCAAACATCCCTGACCGGACTGCTCACCGTCTTCAGCGCTGGGCTTTGTTTTTGGCACGATACCAGTATGAAATCCACTTTCGCAACACAGCCGAGCATGCCAACGCTGATGCCCTCTCCCGCCTTCCATGAGGACCGGATTTGGGTTTCGACAAAGAGGAAATTGTCTGTTTACACGTAGACGAAGAAGCACAGGCCGCAGTAGAGGCGTTTCCCAATACCAGCTCTCGGGTAGCGGATGCAACCAGTAACGACGAGGTGCTCCGACAAGTCTGTCGTCACGTGCGTTATGGATGGCCCGAACGACCGCCTCCCACGGCTTCTGCGGCGTTTCGTCAGTTCTTTACTGTCCGCCATCAGCTTCAGTTGGTTGACGTGGTCCTTCTACTTCTTTCTGACGACGCACATCCACGGGTCGTCATTCCGCAGTCTTTACGTCAGCACGTTCTGCACCTGTTACACCAAGGTCATTGGGGGATATCACGGACGAAGCTTTTGACTCGCCGGTTCACATACTGGCCCGCTATGACTCAGGAGATTGAACGCCTCACGCAGACGTGTCTCTCCTGCCAACGCCACCAGGCAGCTCCACGACATTCCTTTGCCTCTTGGCCACCATGTGCTCGCCCTGGGGAACGGGTGCACGTTGATTTTGCTGGGCCGGTGTTTAATGACATGTTTCCTATTGTCGTCGACGCATATTCCAGGTTTTCATATATTGTCCGCTGCAACTCCGTTTCCACCTCCACCACCATTGCAGCCTTAGAAAAAATATTTGCCATTGAAGGTCTGCCGGAGGTTCTCGTCTCGGATAACGGTCCGAAATTCCGCAGTGAGGATTTTCGGGTTTTCTGTGCCCGGCACAGCATTCGCCACATTCCGACGCCCTCCTTCCATCCTCAATCTAATGGCGAGGCAAAGAGGATGGTCCGCACCTTCAAAATTCAGATGAAGAAATACCTCCAGGATCACTCCCCCGACGCATCTCTTACTTCTTTCTAGAGCAGTTACAGGTCCATGTCCATCGGAGATAAAAGCCCGGCGGAACTTCTTCACGGACGGGAGCCCCGGACCCTCTTGAATCTGCTTCTGCCGACACCTCGGTTGGCTCCGTCGCTGTCTGCTTCTCGTTTCCGCCCAGGTACTCTGGTATGGGTGAAGGGATTCGGCCAATAACCAGCCTGGATTCCGGCCACCATCATCCAGAGCAGGGGCAGGAAAGTCTTCCGGGTTCAACTTCCCGATCGGGAGGTTCTTCGACATGCCAATCAGCTTCGCCCTCGCCTGTCTTCCCAATCGTTATTCTCCTCCCCCCCCCCCCTCGGCATATTCTCCTCCCGTCCCCTGCTCCCCCTGATTCCCCACCCCAACCAGAGGAGGACAAGCCAGGGTGGTCCTCGCAGTTGGCCCCCGGTCGGCTCACGGACGACGCTTCCTAGCCAAAGCTTCTTTCCCCGGTCGTGGACCAGACCCAGCCACAGCCAGCCGGGCTCTCCGAGGACTCCCCCGATCGCCACCCCTACGTCACTCAGGATGCCGATGAGGACATGCCACTGGTTCATCCTGCACTGCCTCCTCTGCTGCCGCGTTCCGCACGCTATAACCTTCGCCCCCGGCCGGGGCGTTTTCGCCCGTATGCTCCTGTGCCCAGTCTCACCGCCGACGCCGAGGTTTCGGAGGAGGAGGACGCCATGGACGTGGCGTTCATTCGCAGCCAATGTTTCCAAGCTTCCCCACTGGGGAAGGGGTGTGGTATACACCACTTCTAACAGCCGGCCGCGGTGGTCTAGCGGTTCTGGCGCTGCAATCCGGAACCGCGGGACTGCTACGGTCGCAGGTTCGAATCCTGCCTCGGGCATGGGTGTGTGTGATGTCCTTAGGTTAGTTAGGTTTAAGTAGTTCTAAGTTCTAGGGGACTTATGACCTAAGATGTTGAGTCCCATAGTGCTCAGAGCCATTTGAACCAACCACTTCTAACAAACACCGAACAACGCGCTCCAGTACGCGGCCGCCAAATACATCGCTGGCCGCACTTCTCTGTGCGGCCCGCTGCTTCCATCGCTGGCCGTCTTCACACGCACGCTCCCTTACGTGGCCGCCAAATACATCGCTGGCCGCACTTCTCCGGGCGGCTCGCGGCTACCATCGCTGGCCGCCTTCGCGCGCGCGCGTTTGTCAGCACACAGCAATTGGCTACGCCAGGAAACATTGCGATTGGTTTTCCCTGGAAAACAGCGACCCCAGCCGACGGCTCCATTAACTAGCAAGCCTTATATAAACCCGGCCGCCGCCGCAAACGACAGTTCTCGTCGGGAAGGGCAGTACACCGTGTTCCAGTTGCTTGTGGATGACTCGCCGCACCACTCGAGGTTACCTGGCTGCTCGGCGGAAAATCTTGCGCCTTCACATGGAGAGACTGAACTTCACTGGACTTGGGAATAATTACGGGACATGCACCTCACCATGCACATTTGGACATTGGTATAACCAAACTTTAAATATGCATTACTTCTAGTCTGATCCTGGGTAGACGCTTGGCTAACATAATTGTTAAAAAGTGATTTGTGATTTAATAAACCAGACTGAAGAGGTTATTGTGTTATTCCTGGTTATAACACCTGTCTTACACGCTTTTAATCTGAGCACTTCGTTCCTGCTCTTCCACTCTTATTGTTCTTTTGTTCTTTCTTGGCTCCTGATTTTACTGTATATTACTCCTCTTTCCCTATAGCTTACCCCTATTTTTCTCAGAATTTCGAAGTTAGGCCCCAACTGGAGCCTACCTTTCTGAGTACGTCAACGGCCTTCACCAGCCCTCGATATTGAAGATTGGCTTTTCAGGGTGAAACTTGTTGCCTTTCCACCGCATCAGCAGGCTGATAGGTGTTCTTGTGACACTTTGTCTTGCAAAATGTAGCTGTGCTGTCAGAATGACTTTACGTCTTCTTCTTGCTAAGGTCACGTTGCTGAGTTTACCTATCCGGGCTCCCGCCCATGTGAGACGAAGCAATATCTTCTCGGCTTCTTGTGCTATTCGCAATGTCGGTTTTCTGCCTGTCTGCAGTTCTGATTAGCGACGTGGAGCGAGATGAAGCATTGGCCTATCTTGCCTTGGCTGTATACTGGCTGGTGACGACTTTGGGAAAACTTTACATTTGTACATAGTACATCCCACTGTGTAACACTAGCTTACTTGCATTCCTATTTCCTTATTCATTAGTAGGACTGCTGCTACTTTATCCCTATTTGAATTTGTCTAGATTACAGTGTACTGATGTAACCAGAAGCCCTGTTATTTCTGCCACCAAACTTCATATAACTTCGACCAATCCATTATCCTTCGTAAATTTTGACCTACATACTCAATTACGGGATGTAATATTCCGTGCTCCCACCCATAGACTGCCAGAGTGACCTCCCAGAGATTGGAAGTGGGACGTATTTTATCCCCAGAGTATCGTACTACGAGAACGCTATGATCATTAATTCATACAGTAGAGCCTCGAGAAAAATGTAACCCCTGTAGTTCTCTTTGCTTTCAACCGTTGAGATAACCAGCTCAGTAAGACCATGTTCTCTAATGTTACATGGTCGGACCAGTCAATCATCCAGGCTGTTTCCTCTGCAGCCACTAAAAAGCCACGTTAATCTAGCCCATTCACAGACAATACTCCATTGCGGTAGCATCTACTTTACGACAAATCTTGTTGTTGAAGTCATGAAAGCTACCTCACCTCGGCAGTGTCTGTGGTTCGTGAGAGATATGTGTAGGTGAAACCATAAATGCAGTTCATTATGCTTATAATACACAGGAAATCGAATGGAGACTGTTTAGGCCGGTGGGGCGTATGTTCTAGTGAAAATATTAACTACCTTCATCAAGGAAATTACAACATAATTGTCACGCATTTCGATTTTCATGATACTTCTCGGTCGCACTCTGCAGGAAAAATTAAGATGATTCTGTAGCGTTTTCGACGGGGAGCGCTTGATCATCCACAACACAGCCTGTAATTGTTTCGCCCTGAGTTTCATCTCTGCCCACACGAACCACTGACTTTGAAGACAACGTTTTGGCACAGATAACGAGCTGTAGACAGCGTATAAAACAGGCGGAAAGTACAGGCAGCCGTCTACTATGACAGGCGTATTGTGAAGTTGGTACAACTCCATGACGACGGTCGGAGAGGCGAATATGTAGAGAAGTAGCTGGAAGGTCTAGCTCACTATTAAAAATAAAATATTTTTGATTTTCACAGTTTTTTACATTTCACGACCGATCGAAACTTACTTTTCAAATAGTTCTAGTATAAACTTTACATTACACCAATACACTCGTTGAAGCATTAGTTTACAAACAGTACTTTAAACAGAGTCTCATTTAATGTACAGGGTGGTTATAAATAAAGGGCAGCTTCTCACAGAGGTCCGACGTGGGCTATAATTGTCGTGTGACAGCGGAACTTGGCAAATATTGTAATGCATTAATGAAGAATAGATTTACGCTGGAAAAAAGTTAGATCCAGTTGTGACCATCGGGTACAAATCTGGCGCTGTGAGTGCAAGAAAAGGTCAAACATGTGAAGAAGGCACAATGTTGATTTTATTATAAACCACAGCTTAAACAGTTTGTTCAGTATGAGCGTTGGAGGGGCCGACGAGATGCTACATCCGTAAACAACGTGATCAATGGTGCTCGCAGCAGTTCCGGTGAAATCTGAGCCACTTGTTTCTGTACATTGTCCTTCAGATCTGGTAGAAACCGAACGTGTACCTGGTAAAGAAACTCTTTTAGTTATCCTCAGGACATAAATCACGTGGATTCAGATCAGTTAATCTTGTACTCCATGTATCTTTTAAACCTCTGGAGATAACAGGTTCGTGGAATGTTGCATTAATCAGATATTTCACTGTGCGAGGGACATGAGTTGTTGCCGCTTTTTGCATCAAAACAATGGTTTCCACACAGCTGATAGCTTCCATAGCAGGAACCACATACTGTACAAGGAGGTCTCGATAAAGTGCAGACGTCACTTTACACCTGATAAGCCCTTCAGTGTATTTTCTTCAAAGGAGAACGGACCGAAGATAAAGGTGCTTGTGAATCCTCACCACATTGTCTCATAAGGTAAGTGCAAAGAATTAACAGAATTCAAATTAGCCAGTTTTGTCTAGTCACTGCACCCTGTAGTGTAATGTATGCCTTGTCACTCCATGGAATATTGCCTAGCCATATGTTATCAACTTCGATCCCTGTCAGAAATCGAAGAGCAAATTCATAACGTTACCGCGGATGATGAGGTTTCAGTTGCTGCGTCTTCTGGATCTTCTGCGGGTGCCAGTGTAAACTAGATCGCAATATTCTCCATACTGTTGACAATCGGAAGTGACACTGCACGAGCATCAGCAGTAAACGGGACACGTGCTGGCTGATCAGTTACAGCAACAACAACCTTGTCAATAACTTCCTCTGGGATAGGGCGTCTTCCTCTTCAAGACCAAGCTCACCAGTGTTAACGAATTTCATTATCATCTTCACTAAACCACTTAATGATATCGGGCCTTCAATCCAGCACTTAATTTCTGCCGTTCACATAAAACAGTTGCACCGACAACCATACTGTTCACTCAAGCTGCGGCTTGTCAGATGACATTGTGGACGCCATACCGTCAGACAACTAGTGTACAGCCCCGGATTTGTACCTGGTGACAAAAACTGAAACTAATTGTTTTTCTGGCTTAAATAGGTTCAGCGTTAATGCATTGGCATATTTACCAAGTTTCGCTGCCATAATATGATTACAACCCACAGTGAACCTTTGTGAATACCTGCACACTAATTACACTCACCCGGTTTTAAGGCCATTCTCTTCTTTATTTATTATTAATTTTTATGTATCAGAAATCACTAATTTAACTTATGTACGTCGTTTTGATCTACATCTACATCTACATGGATACTCTGCAAATCACATTTAAGTGCCTTGCAGAGGGTTCATCGAATCACCTTCACAGTTCTCTATTATTCCAATTTCGTACAGCGTGCGGAGAGAACGAACACCTATATCATTCCGTACTAGCTCTGATTTCCCTTATTTTATCATAGTGATCGTTTCCCCCTATGTAGGTCGGTGTCAGCAAAATATTTTCGTATCTGGAAGAGAAAGCTGGTGATTGGAATTTCGTGAGAAGGTTCCACCGCACAGAAAAACGCCTTTGTTTTAATGATGTCCACCCGAAATCCTGTATCATTTCAGTGACACTCTCTCTTGTATTTCGCGATAATACAAAACGTTCTGCCTTTCGTTGAACTTTTTCGAGGCACTCCGTCAATCCTATCTGGTAAGGATCCCACACCGCGCAGCAGTATTCTAAAAGAGGGCAGACAAGCTTAGTGTAGGCAGTCTCCTTAGTAGATCGATTACATTTTGTAAGTGTCCCGCCAATAAAACGCAGTCTTTGGTTAGGCTTCCCCACAACATTTTCTACGTGTTCCTTCTAATTTAAGTTGTTCGTAATTGTAATTCCTAGGTATTTGTTTGAATTTTGACTGGTTTATCGTGACCGATTCTATTCAGTCGTCGTTGGTCCCGTTCGTGCAGGATCTTTTTCCGGGTGGATGTTTTACCGGATTCCCGATATTAGCGGTACACTCGTCAAATGACCGTACGGGAAAATCCCAAGTTTATCTCTACCTCGGAGATGCTGTGTCGCATTGCTGGTGCGCCGTCTACAATACCACGTTCAAATTCACTTAAATCTTGATATTCTGCCACTGTAGCAGCAGTAACCGATCTAACAACTGCGCCAGACACTTTACATCTAATATAGGCGTTGCCAACTGCATCCCCGTATTCTGCCTGTTTACATGTCTCTGTACTTGAATGTGTGCGATACCAGTTTCTTTGGCGCTTCAGTGCACATGGGTAAGCCGTCTGCGCCAGTCTGATGTGTCACACAATACGAACAGCCCATGATACGAGTGTTATATTATGTTCACTCGTTCCTAGCAATATAAAATTGTTGTTTTACCTTTCTTTTTCTGTCCTTCACAATTAGTATTCGTGTTGTTAATCGAAATTGCTACAAACTTTTCTTAAGCGCCTTGCCATCAACTGACATAGCACACAGCTAAGGTAGCATAGTAGGTTAGTCACCAGCTACCTAGATCCCAGCCAAGTAATGTTGGGTTTGTCAGCTAGTATGGAAAAACACGTAGATTTTACCGAGGGCGAAGTCTCGTATTTAGATAAGCCGTCATGATCAGTTTGATACTTTGCGCAATACGAACAGAACATTCGTCAAATATTAAACTATGTTCACCCTTTCCTAGCAACATAAAATTGTTTTTCTAGCTCTCCTTTTCTTTCCTTCACAATTGGTATTCATGTTGTTAATCGAAATTACTACAAACGTTTCTTAAGCACCTTACCATCACCAGTCGTAGCACACCTCTATACAGTGTGTTACAAAATGGTACGGCCAAACTTTCAGAAAACATTCTTCACACACAAATAAAGAAAAGGTGTTATGTGGACACGTGTCCGGAGACGCTTAATTTCCATGTTAGAGCTCATTTTAGTTTCGTCAGTATGTACTGTACTTCCTCGATTCAACGCCAGTTGGCCCAACTGAAGGAAGGTAATGTTGACTTCGGTGCTTGTGTTGACATGCGACTCATTGCTCTACAGTACTAGCATCAAGCACATCAGTACGTAGCATCAACAGGTCAGTGTTCATCACGAACGTGGTTTTGCAGTCAGTGCAATGTTTACAAATGCGGAGTTGGCAGATGCCCATTTGATGTATGGATTAGCACGGGGCAATAGCCGTAGCGCGGTACGTTTGTATCGACACAGAATTTCAGAACGAATGTGTTCCGACAGGAAGACGTTCGAAGCAATTGAATGGCGTCTTAGGGAGCACGGAACATTCCAGCCTATGACTCACGACTGGGGAAGACCTAGAACGACGTGGACATCTGCAATGGACGAGGCAATTCTTCGTGCAGTTGACGATAACTCTAATGTCTGCGTCAGAGAAGTTGCTGCTGTACAAGGTAACGTTGACCACGTCACTGTATGGAGAGTGCTACGGGAGAACCAGTTGTTTCCGTACCGTGTAAAGCGTGTGCAGCCACTATCAACAGCTGATTGGCCTCCACGGGTACACTTCTGCGAATGGTTCATCCAACAATGTGTCAATCCTCATTTCAGTGCAAATGTTCTCTTTGCGGATGAGGCTTCATTCCAACGTGATCAAATTGTAAATTTTCACAATCAACATGTGTGGGCTGACGAGAATCCGCACGCAGTTGTGCAATCACGTCATCAACACAGATTATGTGTGAACGTTTGGGCAGGTATTGTTCTTGATGTCTCGATTGGGCCCCATGTTCATCCACCTACTCTCAATGAAGCACGTTATCATGATTTCATACGGGATACTCTACCGGTACTGCTAGAACATGTGCCTTTACAAGTACGACACAACATGTGGTTCATGCACGATGGAGCTCCTGCACATTTCAGTCGAAGTGCTCGTACGCTTCTCATCAACAGATTCGGTGACCGATGGATTGGTAGAGGCGGACCAATTCCACGGCCTCCACGCTCTCCTGACCTCAACTCTCTTGACTTTCATTTATTGGGGCATTTGAAAGCTCTTGTCTACGCAACCCCGGTACCAAACGTAGAGACTCTTCGTGCTCGTATTGTGGACGGCTGTGATGCGACCGAGGGTGGATGCATGTATCCTCGGTAACGGAGGAAATTTTGAACATTTCCGGTAAGTGTGTGAAGTCACGCTGGTACGTTCTGTTGCTGTGTGTTTCCATTCCATGATGAATGTGAGTTGAAGAGAAGTAATAAAATGAGCTCTAACATGGAGGGTAAGCGTTTCCGGACACATGTCCGCATAACATATTTTCTTTCTTTGTGTGTGAGGAATGTTTCCTGAAAGTTTGGCCGTACCTTTTCGTAACACCCTGTAGAGGCATAGTAGGTTAGTTGCCAGCTACCAATTTCCTAGCCAAGTAATCCAATTCTTTGAGTTTAATTTCAGTCTTTGGGCTGGTATGCCGGGGTAAGAGGGAACCGAGACGAAACGACACGGTAGGTGTTGTTGTTCTGAGTGGTCCGCTATTCCCTACGGTACCTTCCGCTTAACGCATGACCGGCGCTGCGGACGGCTGGGGCGCGGGTGAGCCGTCCATCTGGGCTCTGGGAGACGCTGTCTCCGGAATGGCTGCCCTCAGTCAGCGTTAGCGGTGGCGGACACGGCCGCCGACCAGCGCTCGGCCCGCAATAACTCACTGCGACCGCCGCAACAGGTACCGCGCGCTGCTGCGGGCGCGCGAGGCGGCCCGTCCAGCTGCACAACACGCGGCGTCCCACAGGGTTCAGCATTGGGTCCTCTCCTTTTACTGTTACGACTAACAAGGGAACCTCCCCATCGCACCCCCCTCACATTTAGTTGTAAGTTCGCACAGTGGATAGGCCTTGAAAAACTGAACGCACATCAATCGAGAAAACAGGGAGAAGTTGTGTGGAACTATGAAAAAAATAAGCAAAATATACAAACTGAATAGTCCATGCGCAAGATAGGCAACATCAAGGATAACTGTGAGCTGAGGAGCACCTTGGTCCAGTGGTTAGCGTGAGCAACTGCGGAACGAGAGGTCGTTGGTTCAAGTATTCCCTTGAGTGAAAAGTTTATTTTTTTTATTTTCAGACAATTATCAAAATTCAAGCACTCACACATAATCAACTTCGCTCTCCAAAATTCCAGGACATGTTCAGATTTGCTTGGACATATGCAGGATTTGACGGTCTACACACGGAAAAATTTGAAAACAGTTAAAACATGTTTTGACAGAGCACAGAGAAAACTGTGCGACTGTGAAACTGTTGCATTCATTTGTTGCAGTTTATGTGACAAACTCTTATGTTTTCATCACTTTTTTGGGAGTGATTATCACATCCACGAAAAAACCTAAATCGGGCAAGGTAGAAGAATCTTTTTACCCATTCGCCAAGGGTACAAGTTAGGTGGGTCGACAACATATTCCTGTCATGTGAAGCACATGCTGTCACCAGTGTCGTATAGAATATATCAGACGTGTTTTCCTGTGGAGGAATCGGTTGACCTATGACCTTTCGATCAAATGTTTTCGGTTCCCATTGGAGAGTCACGTCCTTTCGTCTACTAATCGCACGGTTTTGCGGTGCGGTCGCAAAACACAGACACTAAACTTATTACAGCGAACAGAGACGTCACTGAAAGAACGACAGATCATAACTTTGCGAAAATAAAAAAAGTAAAATGTACACTCGAGGGAAGACTTGAACCAAGGACCTCTCGTTTCGCAGCTGCTCACGCTAACCACGGGACCACGGCAGTGTTGAGTGTGTGTTGGCCTTCATGTTACATATCTTGCACATGGACTACTCAGTTCGTATATTTTGTTTATTTTTTTCATAGTTCCACACAACTTTTTCCTGTTTTCTCGATTGATTTGTGTTCAGTTTTTCAAGGCCTATCCACTGTATCAACTTATAACTAAATCTTAAGTGGGTGCGATGGGGAGGTTCCCTTGTAAGTAACTATTCGTTTCTAAGAACTGAAAGTCCTTTTTTCAGTATATTTGCTTATTAACTATTGGTTTGAGGTTTATTAGGATTTCATGAGGTAACAACCGACCACCATTCTCAAAAGCAGTAGGGAGCAAGCAGCAAGCAGCAAGACCTTGAAAACATTACTGGATATCCAGCTGGAATACACTGCCGAATAACTGGCACCACACAGGGAAGCCGTACCGTACACTGCATGCAGACAGGCTCCACACATCCCCCACACAGTGAGATGATCTATGGCCGATCTTCCACTACTGTATAACGATCTTGATTGTTCCAGGAATGTAGCGGCTGCAGCAACTCGGATACATCGCCATCGCTTGCCACGGTAATGATGCATGATACCTATACTAACAAATCCAACCCTGCATGAACTATCGCAGCTAGTATGCCACTACTGCTCTTACTACCCATCCCACTGTCGCAGAGGTTTTTTTTTCCCCACGGCACGAGCCATGGCACTTTTTTCCCTCTGCTCTTCAAATCGCTACCCTCACTCCCGTTTCGTCTACTATCTATCACCTGATGAACCGTGTTAATGCGTAGTCTTACCCAGACGCACGGATAACATCACAGCCCAGCATCCTGTGATCCACTTACTAGATAACTAACATGTTTCTGGAGGTGACAGTAGAACTTTTGGTTTGGTCACCACGTTGGTGCGGGCGTGGAGGGGCCACATCTCTATTAAAAAACCTTGAAAACTGCTCAGAATGTTTGCTCATGAGACAAGACATTAAACAGGAAACCACTAAGAGTGAAATCATAAAATCATGCTTCAGAGTCTTCATAAAATTGCGCTTTATTCTAGTAAAGTGTACAAAATGATTAAAATGTTTGCTTTCGTTACTTTTCAACTAGTGACAGTGTCGAAGTCATTATCTGACAAAACTTTTAAAATTATTCATGACCAATTAAAAATATCTTCACTTTAAACAGTGTTTGAGCATATACTCGCATATGACCCTGATGCATGGCACAAAATCACCTAATTTTTCTTACACCAAGGCTTAATATGTGTACAGTTAAAAACATTATGGGCCAAAATTTCAAACTGCAGATATGTGGTATCCACCACGAAAAAAATGTAATAGTTTTGCCAGATGATGACTTCAAGGTTGAAAGTAGGCGATGAACAATAACAAGTGTTCGTCACTCGCCGGGCGGAGTGGCCGTGCGGTTCTAGGCGCTACAGTCTGGAGCCGAGTGACCGCTACGGTCGCAGGTTCGAATCCTGCCTCGGGCATGGATGTGTGTGATGTCCTTAGGTTAGTTAGGTTTAAGTAGTTCTAAGTTCTAGGAGACTGATGACCACAGATGTTAAGTCCCATAGTGCTCAGAGCCATTTGAACGATTTTTGAAATTCACTGACAGGTTACTTCTCACTGTCTTTTGAATAAAGAAATTATTGTTTTCATAAATGGTGGTAAAGGATAACCTGTGGATCTTATTACACTATTAATATGCACTTTCAATACCCAAAAGAAACAAGTGCTTAGCAAGCATCCAACTTTCCAAAACTGCAATTCACGACTTTTACTGCAGTGAGACACAATGTTGACAAATTTACAAGAAACTGACTCACCTTTTAAAATTTACTACAGGCAGCGTTATGATCGTTAACTAAGCAAAACTTTATTAGCCTCAGTTTTAAGAATTTTAATTTTTTAAAAGAAACAGCAAGTTGTCTTTATTATCACAGTCTTCTACTTTCAAGTAAATGATTAATAGGGTGACTTTGAAATTCCATAAAACTTTAAATTTGACTGTGTGCATCACTGGGAGGCTTTCACAAAACTATATTTACTACCTCCCACAATTTCACTAAATTCACAGTAAATCTGAATACTCTCTTCTTACCAAAGATCAAACAACATTATTTAATGTTTTGAGGCTTTCATTTTTTTCACAAATTAGGACACTCGGTAATCATAGTTCAAATGGAGAGGAAACTGATAGGTGTTGCAATAGGGAAAAAAATCAAGGTAGGTAGATGAATTCAGTTATAAGCACTCCGTTTTCAGGCCACGAATGGCCTACCGGGACCATCCGACTGCCGTGTCATCCTCCGTGGAGGATACAGATAGGAGGGACGTGGGGTCAGCACGCCGCTCTCCCGGCCGTTATGATGGTATTCTTGACCGAAGCCGCTACTATTCGGTCGAGTAGCTCCTCAATTGGCATCACGAGGCTGAGTGCACCCCGAAAAATGGCAACAGTGCATGGTGGCCCGGATGGTCATCCATCCAAGTGCCGACCACACCCGACAGCGCTTAACTTCGGTGATCTCACGGAAACCGGTGTAACCACTGCGGCAAGGCCGTTGCCAATTCAATTATAACTTACCTTATATTTGTGCACTCCAAAAATCCAATAAGCGGATCCTTCACTGTACACTATTATAGTATTCCGTTACAGTGATTGCGCAATGTGGTGGCCACTGCGTGTAGGTAGGTGGATTAGCAGACAGAATTGCTGGACTCTGTCCCTTCTTGGTGGCGATGATGGATACCAATTCCAGAATCGTTCCAGCTATTTATCCATCCATCCGAGGCATTTGAAATTGGCAGAAAAAGCCTCTCTCGTAACCAGCAAAATATACAACTTTTACATGGGCAGTGCACAGTTTGGCAGCTCGTCCCCGACTGACTCTTTGTTCCACCTTTCTATCCATGCCAACCACAATTTGCGCGCGCTACACAGTTCCGTTCCCGAGGGGAACGACAACACCTTTTACATATGACATAATTAAGAACCCTAAGTGAAGGTCAACAGTTTACATAACAGAGAACAATCATTTTAAACAAAACATATCATTTGCACATATAGGTAGTTCTAACCAAATTATTTAAACAAATTCCAAATATATACAGTATGTTTTGTCTCCCTCAAACTGGGAAAAAGAATTTAAATGACAGATATACTAGTTTGCATGGAATCAAACCATGACGTCAAAATTTTAACAAAGAAAGGAGCATACAATTTTGTGTTATCGATTCAAACACATTTACAGAAGCTCAACGCTGTAACATTAAATAAAATAAAAAGCAAAATAAATCAGTAGAGCATTAGAGCTATGGTGTTACGAGTCAAAGTGATTGGTGCGAGCAAGAAATTGTTTAAACTGACAGGTAGTGTTGAGGACATACAACGCATAAGCCGTCCACGTTTGACAGCTGCACAGGATGATAGATACCTCCGACTTTTGAGTCACAGAACCCATGGGCTGAGTGTTGTTATACTGAATTCGGCGTTCGAAGATACTGGAGGATGTGATGTACTGTCAGACTACTAGGGAGACGATTGCACGATGCGAATCTCCATTCACGACGATGATGGTGAGCACCATGTCGTACACCAGAACACCATGGACTCCGTTATCGATGGGCAAGAAAACCTGCAGAACGGGCACCCCAGAAATGGCGTCGGATATTTTTTTTATGAACGAAACTTGGATATATTTGTGTCCTGATAAATACAATGTGTTTGGAGACAACTTGGTAATATCGAACGCCATGATGAAAGGATATCAGTGATGTGATTCCGTTATGCTCTTCCTTCTTCAAGGGAAGTGAGCTGGAATTAGAGGACCTATAGCATTTAGCGAAGTCTGCATGGAACACACGCTGTTTGTGAACAAACAACGGCGATAGTAAAGAGATGTCACTGAACTTAAATGAATAACTAACTTAACTCCCAAAGGGGGTATCTAGGCGAAGACATGGAATTCTGCTGGCCTCGAACCAATATAAGTCGTGATTGGAAAAAGAAAGGTGAACTGAGATGTAAATTGTCATTCTAAGACTAAAAAGTCCTTTACTCTTAAATTTAGTGATGAAAATGGCTTTAAAGTAACAGGTTAGTCTCATAATTATAGTCGCCCCATGTTTCTGGACCGATTTATTATTAATTACGCGTTTTGGACTCTGTTTATCTACAGGTGTGTTGGTGACAATTTGGCAACAGAATATTTTTTTTTAATTTTGTAAATTTACGCAAATGTCCTAAAAGAGGACCTATGCTAAAACATGATGGAAGAGCAAAGAGTTTCAAAACAAAATACATTCCACTTACTACAGAATGAAAATACAGATTTGACAAGATGGTCAATTAACATCGAAAGAAACATGAAGTTTACTTGTCAATACAACAAATAACTTTATAACCAAACATGAGTGCTGCTTACAGCCGAGAGATGTGGCTGGCAGATAAACCCATAGAGATCTTGTTGATACCAGATGGTGTAAGTGATGTGGCGCTACTACAAAAAGCGATACATAATTGCTAGTGCTAACAGGATTGTCTATTACAAAATTTACTCAGGTATATTAAATTTGATGTCAACCTTAGACAAAGAGAAATTTAAAAGACATACAGCGCTTTAATTCCACTTAAGAGAGCTTATTGATGCTGGATGGCGTGCGTTTTGTGACGCTGCCGTATATGACTGGCATGTAATTACAAGTTGTAATTTCAAAACATTTTATAACATTTGACATAAAATTTAATATGACTTGAAATTACCATTTGTAATTACGTGCAGGTCATATACAGTAATGTCAATAACTTATGTCATCCAGTATCAATAAGCTTTCTTAAGTCTGTCTAAAGCCCTTATTGTCTTTTAAATTTGTCTTTGCCTAAGGTTGCCAACAGCTTTCATTTATAGTGTAAGAAAAATCTCTCTAAATTTTGTACCAGATGATGTTATTGATTTGGAAGAGCAGTTGAACGGAATGGACAGTGTCTTCAAAGGAGGGTATAAGATGAACATCAACAAAAGCAAAACAAGGATAATGGAATGTAGTCAAATTAAGTCGGGTGATGCTGAGGGAATTAGATTAGGAAATGAGACACTTAAAGTAGTAAAGGAGTTTTGCTATTTAGGGAGTAAAATAATCGATGATGGTCGAAGTAGAGAGGATATAAAATGTAGACTGGCAATGGCAAGGAAAGCGTTTCTCAAGAAGAGGACTTTGTTAACATCGAGTATAGATTTAAGTGTCAGGAAGTCGTTTCTGAAAGTATTTGTATGGAGTGTAGCCATGTATGGAAGTGAAACATGGACAATAACTAGTTTGGAAAAGAAGAGAATAGAAGCTTTCGAAATGTGGTGCTACAGAAGAATGCTGAAGATAAGGTGGGTAGATCAAGTAACTAATGAGGAGGTATTGAATAGGATTGGGGAGAAGAGAAGTTTGTGGCACAACTTGACTAGAAGAAGGGATCGGTTGGTAGGACATGTTTTGAGGCATCAAGGGATCACAAATTTAGCTTTGGAGGGCAGTGTGGAGGGTAAAAATCGTAGAGGGAGACCAAGAGATGAATACACTAAGCAGATTCAGAAGGATGTAGGTTGCAGTAGATACTGGGAGATGAAGAAGCTTGCACAGGATAGAGTAGCATGGAGAGCTCAGGACTGATGACCACAACAACAACATGATGTTATTACCACTTGCAGTGATGTGTCGGAGCCACAGCACTTACGCCATCCAGCGTCAAGAGCTCTCTTGTGCGAGATTATCTGCAGCAATATCTTTCGGCTGTAAGCAGCACACATGTTAGGTCATAAAGTTATTTGCTGAGTGGACCGGTAAACTTTGTTTCTTTCGACGTTAACTGACATTCTTGTCAAAGGTGTATGTTCCTTCTGCACTAAAACACATTAATTTTTGTTAAGACTTTTTGATCGGCGGTTGCTTAGTTGAAAAAATTCATTATAACAGCAGTTCTGCAGCAAGCAGGAGATTAGATGTGTCAGAGGCGTTGACGGAGGAGACTCTGGGTTGAAGTTAAGATAAGCTGTGGATGTACGTAAATTTACTACAAACTTATCGCGCTACGGAATTCAGAAGCGTATTACAGCAAAGTACAGTTTAAAATTTGTCCGAATAAAATAATATGACTGAAACGTCAGTACTATTACGTGCACCATGAACGGTTTTGACAGAAATGGTTATCCAGTTCCGGTAACCATCGTTACATCATATACCATTTCCTGGATATTTCCAGTGTACAATATCTTGAATACACTACTTTGAACGGTCCGAATTTGAACATTCGTTGGTCACTGTGAGTGTGACAGCAGATTCCATTTACGTGTGTGCACTATAATAGCAAAAGCTAGCTTTGGGGCGAGATTTCCGTTGTTTACTTATGGGTCATAAGGACTCCTTGATTTTCGAATGTTGATTATGTATTGCATTTCTGAAATGTTGTTGCAGTCGTGTCTACATTCGTTTAACATGCGTGAGAAATAAGTAAAATAAATCATCCTACACATATTGTCTATTAGTCTAATGATACATCACATTGTGACCAGATCAAGTCTAGTATTTATTAGGTGACGACACTGTTTCGCTAGTGCTTGTTGACCCTAAGTAACAAAACAAATTCTTCCGTATGTCACAATGGAAGAATACCCAGCAATCCGCCAGAACTAGTGAAGAGTGAGTACCCACGGAGAAAACTGAGATTAAGAGGCATCTTGATGGTAAGATGCCGCTGTACGGAATTCAGAAGCGTATTACAGCAAAGTACAGTTTAAAATTTGTCCGAATAAAATAATATGACTGAAACGTCAGTACTATTACGTGTACCATTCACGTTTTTGTCAGAAAGGCTTACCAAGCTCCTCATACTACTTACAAGGGAACCTCCCCATCGCACCCCCCTCAGATTTAGCTATAAGTTGGCACAGTGGGTAAGCTATTAAAAACTGAACATAAATCAATCGAGAAAACAGGAAGAAGTTGTGTGGAACTATGAAAAAAATAAGCAAAAGATACAAACTGAGTAGTCCGTGGCAAGATAGGCAACATCACGGATGGTGCGAGCTCAGGAGCGCCGTAGTCCCGTGCTTAGCGTGAGCAGCTTCGGAGCGAGAGGTACTTGGTTGAAGTCTCCCCTCGAGTGAAAAGTTTACGTATTTTATTTTCGCAAAGTTATGATCTGTCCGTTCGTTCATTGACGTCTCTGTTCACTGTAATAAGTTTAGTGTCTGTGTTTTGCGACCGCACCGCAAAACCGTGCGATTAGTAGACGAAAGGAGTACCTCTCCAATGGGAACCGAAAACATTTGATCGCAAGTTCATAGGTCAACCGATTCCTCCACAGATGAACACGTCTGATATATTCTATACGACACTGGTGACGGCATGTGCGTCATATGACACGAATATGTTGTCGACCCACCTAACTTGTACACTTAGCGAATGGGTAAAAAGATCCTTCTACTTTGCCCGTTTTAGGTTTACCTGTGGATGTGATAATCACTCCCAAGAAAGTGATGAAAACATAAGAGTTTGTCAGATAATAATTGTATGAAAATAATAAGTTAAACGTTTCACTCGAGGGAAGACTTGGATCAAGGACCTCTCGTTCCGCAGCTGCTCACGCTAACCACGGGACCACGGCGCTCCTGAGCTCGCACGATCCTTGATGTTGCCTATCTTTCCACGGATTACTCAGTTTGTATCTTTTGCTTATTTTTTTCATAGTTCCACACAACTGCTTCCTGTTTTCTCGATTGACAATGTGCTCAGTTTTTTCCAAGGCCTATCCACTGTATCAACTTATAACTAAATCTGAGGGGGGTGCGATGGGGAGGTTCCCTTGTTAGCATGGTCTGCATTTGACCCGAACGAGGCGAGAGACTATAGAATCACAACTAAAACAAAAGAGCTACCAGTAGGCAACTCCGTGACTGTACCTAGAAGGGAAAAGACCATGTATTTTGGTGTTTTAAACTTATTCTTCTTCTTGATTGCAGTGGAAAGGATATAAAGAGAAACTGAACTGAAACGTGAAAATAAATCTACGTTAAAAAAAAAAGAATGTGTTAAGGGAAGGTGAAAGCTGAAGAGCTTTGTGGAACTACTTGTTGTATTGAATGCGATTGCAGGCTTTCTCGTCGTATTCTAGTGACGAACTCTTCTCGGGTGATCATCCGAGAGGTGGCGACGTCTTGTCGCAACGCTTCGCTGAATTTCGTACCCATCATCCTCAAGTAAGGACCATGTCATCGAAACTTTGCGACAAGACGACGCCACCACTCGGCTGACCACACGAGAAGAGTTTATTACTTGTGATATCAACCACGCCCACGCACCGTCCCCCCCAACCCCCCCCCCACCCATTGTAGTGTAACGACGTATAGGTTTGTTTATAAATGACTTTCGTTTATCATATGACCATGTGCAGACTTCGTCACCTACGTCAGTTACAACCCACTTCAAAAATGATTTATATTCTTTTTTAAATTGCCACAGAATGGTTCTTGAACGAAACTGTAAAACATCAGTGGAGTCGTAAGCAAAGAATTTCGTCACTTGGGCCAATTGGTTTTCGTAAACTTTTCGATTTAAACTTCGTTTGTTTTCTCCTCAGAACTTATATTGATACACGTTATCTTGATTGAATTGAAATTAGAACCACACATTAAATAAACTTTTTAGATTCGAAGTTGCGATGACCACAATAATCTTGTCCAATATACTATTAATCAATTCACATACTTCTTCATAAATAATTCCTCAGAACACGTGTTTCAACTTTAGTAGTATACACCGTTTTATTAACTTTCTATATACAGACGTTCTGAACCTCAGGCTTAACAGATTCGGACTGACTTTTCAATAAGATTAAGATCTCTATGACGTCATTGTTATACAAAAAAGAGTATAAAACATTCTTTTTAATTTTTAGAAGCACGACGCAACAACTCGGTTCCAGGATCTTCTGTTGCTCCTCGGCTGTCGACCCGCGACGTATAGCGGCCAGCAATTTCCTCTCTGGTCGCGGCAACGAAGATGCTGCCTCCGTTCGTTGCGCCGCCCTCTCCGTACATGAAACACACAAAAAAATACAAAACTTTTAGATAATTCATATCTATTACAAATAATAAGAAAAATATATAAACAAACTAAATTACACTTATAGTCACCTGCAAACTGGGCTGACACTGGTGGATGGGTGACGCTTCAATTTCGCGTCCCACTACATACCCCACCCACAAGCTCAGTTTGTCAGGTTTTAACCGATAAATAAAACTTTTCAATATACAATATTTAACTGTTAATACATTTCCCTCACATTTTACTTACCCTAGAGCCCTTGCTCTTAGATAGATTTAATCTTTTTAATACGATATTGTCGCGACTATTTGTCATTTACCCTTAATTGTGCCATTGTGGTAATTCATAACCGAATATATGGAGATTATTCTTCTTCATTTAATAGTTGCTAGTAAGTAACAATTTAGTTCGTTCCTTCACGTGGTTACATTAGGACAGAGCGTTCAAATTGCGATAAATTAGTTTCAGTTTTATTCATTTACTAGAGTTACTCTTTCCTAAAATGTACATTACTAATTAGTTTCTCACAATAACTAATAGTACTACTTACTTTACTTCATTCTTTTCCCTAATACCTTATTTACGCCTGTGGTCAAGAAGAAATCAAGCAAAACTTTCTTTAGCATCTCGGCACGGCTTTCTTTGCCTTCGGACACCTTGTTGGGTAATGGCAATTTATTTAGGAGAAACATGCGAGAGAGCCCCGTTTGGTGTGTTCTATATTAACACTATTACAAACCTCTATTAAAGGCACTCTGCTATGTTCTCGTGAGCCCTATAGCTCTGGACGCCCATGGTCCCTAAAATTATTGACCATCCCCTTTGGTTCCTACTATCCGAGTACACATAAAATATACAAAATTCCTCTTGACCTAATAACAAAATTTCTTCCATATAAATCCCCCTTTTGGTTATCTTCCTTTTTTTGAAGTACCAGTAGATTACTGTAGAACACTTGTTTAAGCTTTCTGTTATTTCTTTAAAATAACACGTAACTACCACGAAAACTTCACATGAATAAACTATGAACGCTCTTCCGTGTGTAACACATACTAAATATTAACTTATTTAGGAATGAAGGGTTTCATTTGATCAACACTATATAATCCTTTAATTACACCTGATGGAGGTTCCATAAGAAGTAACGCTTTGGGATGTACAATCTTATGTACAACATATGGCCCTTCAAAGATAAAGAAGAATTTTCTACATTCCTTACCGATCTTAGAACTTTTAGGATGAGATCGTACTAGCACAAGATCTCCTACCTGAAATGAGGGTTCTATAGCATGTTGATTATGAATTTTAATTCTCCGTTCGGCATTTTTAATAATCTGTTCGCAAACTTTTTCGTCTGGGATGCATTGTTGGATCTCATTTGCTGGTGGCCAAGGTAGAGCAGCTAGTAAAGGCTCACCTATAATTCGTTTGCCTAAAATTTCTATAGGTGATAATCCCGTCGTTAGATGAGGTAATTCATTTAATATCTTTTCGAATTCAGGCATTAGCTTGGCCCACCGAGTATGTTTATGTGCACAATAAGTTCTACGTAATCGTCCTAATTCTTTCATGACTCTTTCTACTAAATTACTTTGAGGGTGATATTTCGAAATTAAGATATGTTTGATCCCATATTGTTTTATCATATCTTGAAACTTTTGGCTAATAAAGGCACTACCGTTGTCAGACATAAGTCGTTTAGGAATGCCCCAGTTAACAAAGTAATTTCGGGTGAGGCAACGTATAACGCTTGCTGTATTCGCTCGTTTCAAAGTATATAGCTTCACATGTTTGGACCAACATTCCATTACAACAAACACATAAGTTAATCCTCCTGAACTACGAGGCAGGGGGCCGAAAAAATCTAATGACAGTAGATCCCACAGACCTCGAGGAATTACAGCATATAATTTATAACGCTTAGATTTGTTATTAACTTTAACCTTTTGACAGGTTTCACAAGCCCTGATAATACTTCTCACAATACGGGACATATTTTTGAAATAATAATACTTCATTAGATGTTTAATACATTTATGAATTCCAAAATGCCCGTAACCTTCATGAATATAAGTAATTCACTCGTACACAACAGTTTTCGGAATGCAGATTTTCCAACTCTGGTGTTCCCTCTGTGCTTTCCAATATAACAAGTCGTTAAAATATAACCACACACCCCGGGTGTTAACTGTTTCGTCCCCCATTATTAAGTTTTGTATAAGGTCCCTATATTGATCGTCATGTCTTTGATTGCACTTAACAGCAGTTACTATCCGTTTAACCTTACGTTCGTTCTCCTTAGTTAAAAGGAAATAAACATGGTAATTTGTTCCTGGTTCTTCTGCAATATTAATATTCTCCATTCCTACGGGGAGTCTCGACAAAGCATCTGAAACTACATTCTGAGATCCTTTTATATATCTAATTTCGTACTGAAATTCTTGCAAGCATAATACCCAACGTAATAGTCTACGGTGAAGTAACCGACAATTGTTCAGAAAGATTAAAGCCTGATGATCAGTATATACAATTATTTTTCTTCCCATTAATAATCCTCTAAATCGTTGAAAACCCCATACCACTGCGAGAGCTTCCTTCTCGGTTACAAAATAATTTCTTTCGTGTTTATTTAAAGTTCTACTAGCGAATCCAATAGGCCGATATAATCCCTTTTCATTGGTCAGATCACCTTAGAATATTACACAAGACACACCATAATCAGAGGCATCCGTACACATACAAAAGTCCTGATTAAAATCTGGGTGGTATAACACTTTGGCTTCGGTCAACGCTCCTTTTATCTTATTAAAAACTTCCTCTTCCTCTTGTCCCCAGAGCCATACTGACTTCTCTTTCAATAAATCTAGTAATTTAGGATTGGCAATATCCTGCCCTGGAAGAAATCTTCTCAGAAATCCTACCATTCCTAAGAATGATTTCAATTGTTTCCGATTTCTAGGACTCGGGCATCGAGCAATAGCTTCAATATGTGCTGGGTCTGGCCTAATACCTTTACTGTCCACTATATGCCCCAAAAATCTCACTTCCTCCTTTCCGAAGTAAGACTTAGATAATTTTAAAGTAATTCCTCTGTCAATTAAACGGTCAAACAATTCCCGTAATATCGTTACGTGTTCTTCCCACGTTTTAGTGGCTACCAAAATATCATCTACATATAAAATAATCTTTTGTAACAATTGCTGACCCAAAGCAGAATCTAATGCCCTAATGAAAGTTGACACTGATATATTAAGTCCAAAAGGTAAAACTTGGAACTGATATGATCTGCCTTCAAAAAGAAAAGCCGTATATTGCCGTGAATCCGGGTGTAATATTACTTGATGGTAGCCAGCAGTTAAATCCATTGTACTCATATAACGTGAACCAGCAATCTTAAGAAGTACGTCCTCCATAGGAATAGGTCTGTTTCTTTCCATCTCTATAATTTTATTTAACTCACGGGCATCCAGAACTAGTCGTACCCCACCAGTAGCTTTCTGAACTACCCACAAAGGACTGTTAAAAGCGCTACATGATCGTTCGATAATGTTTTGTTCTAGCATCTTACTTATTTCTCTACTAGCCGGTTCTTTGAATTGTACTGGAATAGGATAAGGTTTCTTAAAGAATGGTTTTTGATCTTTAATCTTAAGTTTACAAACGTAATCTTTAATTCTCCCTGGTTCATCCGAGAAGACGGCTCTAAATTCTAACAACAAAGATTCCAACTCTTCCTCTTCTTGTTCGGATAGACAAATCGTAGAATAACATTTTTCTTTCACTTCGGTTTCGATACTGCTACTAGCCTGACCATGGTATACTTCATATTCAAGATCACTAAAATCTGTTAATAGGCTCATGGTCTGTGTGTACTTAATCTGTAAGGATTCGTAGAAATTTTCAAGTACTCGATTATCAGAAAACCTCACTTTAAAAGCACATGCCTCCTTATGGATGGTTAAGGAAGAGTCTTTAAAATCTAATATAGCTTTATATTTACACAGCCAATCTATACCTAAAATTAGGGCCACATTTAAGTTGGCTACGACAAGTACAGAGTGAGCAATTAATTGTTTAGCAATCTCAAAAGTTAAATAAACTTCCTCAGTAATATTTTGACTTCTTTTACCAGCAACTCCTATAATTTTCACCCCAGTTACAGGTAAGGTTGGGAAATTCCAATATTTTCTTTTAAGCTGGAATAATTCTTTCGATAAAATACTTACTTCGCTACCCGAATCAATTATAATATTTATTTCGGTATCTTTAATATAACCTTTAATAACGGGTTTATAAGTTATATTCTCCCTTATCAGATTGTCTTCCTGAAGCAAATCTTGTTGCCAGTCACCGTCCTTTTGGCAGCTTAATGCTAAATTGCAATTGGGTTTGTATAATCTTGACTAACAGTTCCCTTTAGTTGACCCGTACTAAAGGACTTTACTAGTTTTCCGAACTTTCTATGATAACGTCACCTACCACTTGACCTTCATTAATTACTTGAGGATGATTTATTTCATGATCGTTATTGTGTAATTTCCGCATTTTCGAGTTATTGCCACGATTTTGTTGGCTCTCTTTATCTTTAGATTGACGCTTTATATAACAAAACCGGCTATGATTGTTGTTATTAGCTTTTCGTTGTTCTGAATGATTATTATTATTTCGAGGATTGTCATTTCTACCAAATCTAAACTTCTCGTCTTCCCTTTCTCTATTAAGTATATCTAGCTGCTCTAAATATCCTAACAATTCACACGGCTGTGACCATTCTTTTTCTATCATTCTTTCCTTTACATAATACGGTAACCTACTAATTAGGACTCGTATTAAATGACTTTCAATAATTGGTTCTTCAATTAATTTAGCACGGTTTAAATGCCATTCAAAATAATTCCTATAACCTCCCCACCGCTTAGAATATGGAGGAGGGTCTAACAACTCTAAAGTTAAGTGTTGTTGTTTTCCTCTTGACCAATAATGTTGTTTAAACTGCTTAACAAAATCATCCCAGTCCCTAAATTCAGTTCCATGCAGTACTGCCCACTCCGCAGCTTCTGCTTCTAAATGTCCTATTACAAATTGAATCCGTTTTTCGTTACTCCATTTAGCAGATAATGCAGTTTCAAAAGCTTTTATAAAGATTATAGGGTGAAGTTCGCCTCCTGGTTTGAATACAGGAAATCGACTTGCTACATTTGAATTTGTCGTTATATCATCCAGACATTCTGCGAGAGAAATAGTCGGATTTTGTTTAGATTTCAGAGACGGAGTTGCATCGGATTGGCTTGCCGTGATTTCTTTATTCATATTGTTGTCGTCCGAGCTAGCAAATTCGATGCGACTGTTGTCTCTGATTATGTTATTACCTCTGCTATCTGAAATGTTTTCGTTATTATCTAACTCCGATAACCGTTTAGTAATTTCCTGTATTCGCATTTCTGTTTTGGAAACGCGATTAGCTAATATCGATTCTTCACTGTGTTCACGATGTGAACGCTCTGTACCTTCATGAATGTTATTATCTTTGGCAGTCTCAAGGTTACTGCATATTTCAGCAATTAAAAATTTCATGTTTTCGATTTCGGTATGGTCCTTTTCTACTTGATGAGTTAATGTCTCTAATTCTACATTATCTATTGAAGAAATCTCTATAGGTTTGGTAGAGACCTCTTTAATAGATTCCAATAATTCTCTACGAACAGTTTCCGTTTGCATAGAAAATTCATCTCGTAACATATCGTTATTTTTCTGTATTTCATTTACAAGTAAGATATTGACACTATCTAGTCTCTCGGTTAAATCAGTAATATCGTTTCGCATGCGAGCTTTTTCCTCGCGCGATTCCTGGATATGTTCTTCTAACCTTTTACAATTATCAGCAATCTTATTACTAAGTCCTGCTAATTTTTCCTGCATTTCAACTTTAGAAGACTCTATTTTATCACTTAATCTAGCAGTAGATTCTTCATTAGACTGTTTTAGTTCCTGTTTTAGTTCCTCTTTTAATCTAGCCATAGATTCTTCGTTAGACTGTTTTAATCTAGCCATGGATTCTTCGTTAGACTGTTTTAGTTCAGCTTTTAATCTAGCAGTAGATTCTTCGTTAGACTGTTTTAATCTAGCCATAGATTCTTCGTTAGACTGTTTTAATCTAGCCATGGATTCTTCGTTAGACTGTTTTAGTTCAGCTTTTAATCTAGCCGTAGATTCTTCGTTAGACTGTTTTAATCTAGCCATGGATTCTTCGTTAGACTGTTTTAGTTCAGCTTTTAATCTAGCAGTAGATTCTTCGTTAGACTGTTTTAATCTAGCCATAGATTCTTCGTTAGACTGTTTTAATCTAGCCATGGATTCTTCGTTAGACTGTTTTAGTTCAGCTTTTAATCTAGCAGTAGATTCTTCGTTAGACTGTTTTAATCTAGCCATAGATTCTTCGTTAGACTGTTTTAGTTCAGCTAAAAAATCCCCGTTAGACTGTTTTAATTTAGCGATCGCCCTAAAAAGGGATCTCATGCTCGTATCGGACATAGACTGCTCTTCGTCTGACATTTCACTTCCCGACATTATTGTAAGATATTAACTAGTTACACACGCAGACTCGTAATTAACAATCCTGTAAAAGCACACTCCCTATGTACAACACTGCACTTCCAACTTGAAACAAACTCACCGGACACTAATATTGTAATTTGTAGTTCTCGATGATCAATATGCTACAGAAGTAACAGCCGTCGATGAAGCCGCTGAGATGCTGCGACCCCGCTTCCGCAACCGGCAGGACGCTGAGTCGAACACCGGAGACGTCACTGGCTGCAACCACGCCCGGCACCGCCGTAGACAGGCGAAGCCCTCAGCAACACCTCCAATACCAGCCGGAGGAACACCCCGCAGCTGATGTACTGGGCTGCTTGGCTGCTCTCCGTCAGATGCCCACACCCGCGAAGTCGCCGCTGGCTGGTGAAGGCTCCACGAGAACTCGCGTTGACTTCCGAAGGACTCTTGATGCTTTGTTTCGTACCTGTGTGCCTTAGTTGCACACAAGTCCTGTTTATAAGGTCGCCACGGTGTAGTGTAACGACGTATAGGTTTGTTTATAAATGACTTTCGTTTATCATATGACCATGTGCAGACTTCGTCACCTACGTCAGTTACAACCCACTTCAAAAATGATTTATATTCTTTTTTAAATTGCCACAGAATGGTTCTTGAACGAAACTGTAAAACATCAGTGGAGTCGTAAGCAAAGAATTTCGTCACTTGGGCCAATTGGTTTTCGTAAACTTTTCGATTTAAACTTCGTTTGTTTTCTCCTCAGAACTTATATTGATACACGTTATCTTGATTGAATTGAAATTAGAACCACACATTAAATAAACTTTTTAGATTCGAAGTTGCGATGACCACAATAATCTTGTCCAATATACTATTAATCAATTCACATACTTCTTCATAAATAATTCCTCAGAACACGTGTTTCAACTTTAGTAGTATACACCGTTTTATTAACTTTCTATATACAGACGTTCTGAACCTCAGGCTTAACAGATTCGGACTGACTTTTCAATAAGATTAAGATCTCTATGACGTCATTGTTATACAAAAAAGAGTATAAAACATTCTTTTTAATTTTTAGAAGCACGACGCAACAACTCGGTTCCAGGATCTTCTGTTGCTCCTCGGCTGTCGACCCGCGACGTATAGCGGCCAGCAATTTCCTCTCTGGTCGCGGCAACGAAGATGCTGTCTCCGTTCGTTGCGCCGCCCTCTCCGTACATGAAACACACAAAAAAATACAAAACTTTTAGATAATTCATATCTATTACAAATAATAAGAAAAATATATAAACAAACTAAATTACACTTATAGTCACCTGCAAACTGGGCTGACACTGGTGGATGGGTGACGCTTCAATTTCGCGTCCCACTACACCATGTGACACGCACACACATGCACATACGTAAAAGCTTTCGAAACCAATAGCACAAATGAAAAGGAACTGAAAAAGGTAAGTCCAGTCGACCAACGACATACAAATTAAGGTGTAATAGCTGTGACTCCAAATATATTGAGATGGTAGCAAGGTTTCTGACATTGGATACAAACAAGACACGAAGGTGTTCAGGACTGAACATAGTTATTTCACAAATGCAGTTCCTATCATACAAGAAAATAATCACCCCAATTTTGTTAATAACGTAGGTAATAATCTTATAATAACATAAGAAATGCAGCCTCACTCTTCTGCAACAGTATTAGGTAGGAACATAAACAAGGTACGCAAAGTGTTTCAAGGTTTTTGCAATAAACGTTTAGGGCTGATAGGTCACTTCGTGGGCAACAACTTTGGTTAAAGAAAAAAAATGTTGGCTGACCTTTCTCGGTGGCACTAGGCGTCTATTACTGTTCGTTTGCCACATGAGAGGCAGCAGAGCACATACAATGTGCAGCGTTAGAGTGCACTGCGTACTCAAATTGCCTATAATCCATCTATCTGCTCTGTGTGAAAGGTGTAGGCACAGCTTCTAAAATATCTTTCGCCCCTTAGAGACACTCGTTGTTAGGATTCTTTTACTGAATATCTTTGTGTCACTTTACTGGTGTAGGTGACAGGCAGATGCGGCATATGAGATTAGTAAATCTTGTCAGGTCGGCACAAATATCACCAGACTGCTTCAATTACATCGTCTATCCACCCGCTCAATGTTCCCCACCGAAAATAATCCTGGCTACGATGGCGGATTTGGCCATCGAAATTTAGTGTTTTATTCGAAATGACGGTGCTTGAAAACTGAGAAGGTTTTATTGAATCTACAGCGCTGTCGCCCTCTGAGGATTCCATTATTCCTCAGTTAACATAACAGCAGGTTCACAGAAATCAGGACTACGCGCAATGCAATGCATAATTGTGACACCTACCTGGCATAAAACTTATACTGTGTTGGTCTAGTGATAACACAAGACACACGCAAATACTTGTAACGTAAGAGACATAAATGTTAATGCTAAATCACACTTTAGTAAATTTACTGCGTAAAACATTATTTATATCACGTAACCTTACATTAATACTCGCTCCATAGATCATGAATACGACAGTTCGTATGGTGTAACTGTTATTGAAATGGGAAGCTTATTGATAATAAATTTCGTAAGTGAATATACGTATTGCTGAGGTACTTTTAATATCCTCAAATAAATGTCTATAAGGTGATCTTGGGTGGGCTCTAGCTATTATTCTGATTACAGACTTTTGTGCAAGGAATACTTTTCATCTTAATGATGATTTGCCCCAAAATATGATGCCATATGAAAACAGCCAATGAAAATAGGCGTAATAGGCTAATTTGCAGATAACTTTATCACCAAAAGTCGCAATAACCCTAATGGCATTAGTATCTGAACGTAAACATTTCAGATCATCAAAGTATTCCTTCCAATTCAATTCCTTATCAGAGCATACACTCAGAAATTTTGGTGTTCTTCTGTGCAAAGTATATTTTTATCAATGGTGTTACCATTTACTGTACAAAACTGAGAACACTGTTTTTTCAACTTGCATAGAACAACTTAATAATTTTCTGAAATACCTTCTTTACAATTTTCTTTGCCATTTTTTTTTGTTTGTTGGGTATGATTACTATGCTTGTATCATTTTCAAAAAGAACTAACTTCGCATCTACATGAATATAGAGTAGTAAATCATTAATATGTATTAAGAAAAATTAGGGACCTATGACTGAACGCCGGCCGCGGTGGCCGTGCGGTTCTGGCGCTGCAGTCCGGAACCGCGGGACTGCTACGGTCGCAGGTTCGAATTCTGCCTCGGGCATGGGTGTGTGTGATGTCCTTAGGTTAGTTAGGTTTAAGCAGTTCTAAGTTCTAGGGGACTTATGACCTAAGATGTTGAGTCCCATAGTGCTCAGAGCCATTTGAACCATTTTTGACTGAACCCCATGTAACCTACTCTTGATACCTCCCCAGTTAGAGGACTCACTTGATTTTTGCAGACTATGAGCACTGTTATTTTCAACATTCTGCATTCTTCCAATTAAATATGAAACAAATTATTTGTGCACTGTCGCACAATAACACAATACTTAAGTTTATCTACAAGAGTTTCATGATTCACACAGCCAAAAGCCTTTGATAGATCACAAAAAATCTCTGTGGGTGATTTTTGGTTATTCAGATGATTTAATATTTGATCGGTGGAAGTATGTATGGCATTTCCTGTTGAAAAGCCTTTCTGAAAACCAAACTGACTTTTTGGTAGCGCTTAATTTTTACAAATATGTGAAACTACGCTCATTACATTACTTTTTCAAGGATTTTGGATGCACCTGTCAGAATTTTCCGCTGAACAGCTGGATCCTATTTTCTCTACAAAACTTAAAATATAATTATTAAAAATATTTTCTATTTCTGACTTTTAGTTAACAAACTTTTCATTGAACTTGACAGAAATATGGTCTACTTGTGCTCTCAGTTTCCCTTTTTCCCTTTTAACAATAGTCCAAATTGTTTTAATTTTGTTAGCAGGGGTGCTATTCTCAGAGATAATGCACATAGTTCTGGATATTTTAATAACTTTTCTTAATACACTACAGAAGCTTTTATAATGTTTGACTGTTTTGGGAATGTTACTGCTAACTATAAGATACATTTCCCTTTTCTGTTTAGAAGATGTTTTTATTGTTTTTGTAAGCATGGCTTTTTAGATGATTTCTTACAATTATGTTCCACTGTTTTCTGGGGGAAATTGTTTTCGGATTTACTGACAAAGGTATCATGAAACAGCTTAAACTTTAAATTAGCATTAGGTTCCTTGGGTACCTCATCTAACTCATGCAATCTTTCCCCAAAATTGGCAGCTGTTAAATCGTTAATTGAAAGAATTATTTTGGAGAACTGTTTTGCATTATTGTATTGAGCTATGCAATATACTCTAACTAGCTCTGTGTCTTGATTAGAAAATTCATTTTGAACATAAAATTTTTTATTTGATTAAATTTATCTTGTTCTTTAAGAACATTATCTATCAGGGTACTCCTTTTCTGTACTGCCTACTTAGGAAAATCAGTCACTGATGTCAAATTGAAAGTCATGCTTTCTATCAGACTATGAGAAAATGTAGACTGAAATTAATCCGATTCCCTCTGTCTGATAGATAGAACTACAGAGAATGCATTTTTTTTTCAGAAATAGCTGAAAATTTCCCAATGGGGACCTGTACACAGCTACATGCAGAAATGCACCGACACATGATTCCATAAGCTGCTCTACACAAATATTTTTAGTTTCTAAGCTCTTCACACTATCATAAGCTTTAATGTAGTCTCTGTCTACATGTCTGGAAAGCTTACATCCAGCTACTTTTACCTTTTCCATATCTGTAACCATATATTATTCAGACAGCCATAATACATCTATTCCACCCTCAGTTTCTAAACTGTCAAAACAAACATAATGGTTAATTACTTTGTCTTTTAATCCCCTGATATTCTGATGTAATATACCAACATTTAAATTTTGTTGTACTTTTATGAGAATCTTGTGATATACTACAATTATTTTTACTGTATTTTTATGAGAACTGAGCATCTCTAGTACCAGCCTTTCTGAAATTCTTAATTTCACTCAATGCTGAATCATTTGACAATGATGTTTGCCTAAAAATAGGGAGTCCCATGAGTTTCAGTGCCCCTCGCCCCCCCCCCCCTATTTAAAGGTTTTAGTAACATTCCAGCCAATGTATCCTTCCCTTGCCTAATGAGATGAACAGCATCAACAGAAACCAAACCTATGCCTGACAAAGTAATCATCTGAGGCCGCTGATTTCACTCTATATTGACCCTCCCAACAGAGCTGTTCAATTGGGAATGATCATACTGCATGAAAGCAGAAACCAAGCCAGCATTTTTATGGTTCATAGCATCTGCTATTCTTATCTGGTCACATTCAAAATTGTTGCCATGATCCCTGTCAATACTGTTTCCTTTTCCACCTACTACCACAACATGATCCTGCTTTGTAAAACCCTTGCACAATGATCATACGTCCTCTAAGACATGCAGTGGGCTTGAAAAAACCTGTGACCTGATATCTGTTACTTAGTTTTTCCTACAAGATCTGACCCACCTCTCTTCCATGGCTACTACCTAACAGCAGAACATTCCTTCTGCTTTCTACATTTTTTGAAACAATTGGTTTCCTGGTGAAAGTCTGCTCAGTGTAAGTAAGTGAAGTTATTCCTACCTGATCCTCTTCCTTAGGTAACTGAGGCAGCAAGGCAAATCTATAGTTTGTGCCAATGATGGAACTGTCAGACACTGTTCTCTTCCTGTGGCCTCTGTTCTTTGCTATCACTTCCCACCTGTCTTCACCCTCCCCCCCCCCCCTTAACCGTATCAGCTCCTCTCTAGCACTATACAGTTCAGCCTTAAGGGCTCTAATCCTCTTCTCCTCTTCAGCTATTTTCTTATCCTCTGAACGTACTTCGCAGTACCATGGAAAAGACCCAGATACTTCCTCAATTCCCATGTATTAGAATCTCCCCAATGTAACCATCTGCCACAATAGTTGCATAGAACCCCAGAACTAGCTTTCCTATGGCAGTTCAAACACTTCTCAGTCATGATTATTTACAAACTTCTTACAAAATTTATGTAGACGAAAACAGTAATATATTATTCATTACAATTCACAAGTCACTAAGTTTATGTGAAACACTAATATATGTATAAACTATTAATATAGTAACGTAATTCACTTAAAATAACGTTAAAACTCAATACCTGTATACCCGAAAAATTAGCCCTAAAATCGCGTATGCGCATAATGAATTCAAATACAAACATCTTGCATCTGTATCAAAACCTAAGTCTAAGGCACGCAGAAAACGGTCCTTAAGATACGATTTCTTTTTTTCGAGAAATACTTTGAAATAAATGAAATCTTCAATAGATGAGATGAAGTATGCTCTAAGTAACTTCCTGTAATATTATCTTAATTGACAGTTGTTACAGAATTAACTGTTAATCTTCGCGAGATCATTATTGAAGCCCGTGCGCTTTCCGCCAGAGCTGCCAACCACTACAAAATATACTTCAAGACAAAGGAAATGACTCACCACGCAGGAATTATCCGAATGGGACGGAAATCGAAGATGTTACAAACAAGTGATTGTGATTTCATAAAGATTAGAAGATCTATTCAACAGAAAGGGCTTCACAAATTGAGATATCAATGACGCACTGGCCAACCACTGGCTCTTATGAAAGTAGTAATTCGGCTTGGCATTAATTAATAACAGTGGTTGGATGTCCTCCTGAGGGATATCGTGCCGAATTATGTAGAAATGGCGATTTAGTTCGTCAAAATCCCAAGCTGGTTGTAAGGCACTAAAATAATACTCCAAACATTCTCAACAGAGGTTGGGGGGGGGGGGGAGATTCTTCGACCTTGCTAGCCTACGTAGGATCTGGCAAGCAGAAAGACAAGCCTGTCCGGAGCTCGTGGTCTAGTGGCTGGCCTTGCTGCTTCTGGATCATGGGGTCTCGGGTTCAATTCCCTGCCAGATTGGAGATTTTATTCTGCCTACGGACTGAGTGTTTCTGTTATCCTCATCATCTCATCATCATTCGTGACAGTGGCTAAGATTGGACTGTGTAAAAATTGGGACTTTGTACAGGCGCTGATGACCGCGCAGTTTTGCGCCCCACAACACAAACATCATCATCACGAAGGCAAGCCGTAGAAGCTCTCGCCGTTTGCAGACTGGCATTACCTTTCCGAAATGTAATCCCAGGATGACTTGCTATGAAGGGCAACAAAGCGGGACACGGAATATCGTCAACATATCGCTGTTCTGTAATGATGCAGCGGATGACAACCAAAGAGGTCCTGCTGCACATACGCTCTAAAACAAGAAGAAGAAAGAACTGGCCACGAAGGAATCATCCGATAGGACATAGGGGCCTGGAATGTCATTCACTGGAGTAGAACCGTAAATTGTGGAAATTGATGGTAAGTTCCAATGGGAACTAACTGCTGAGGTCATAGGTCCCTAGGCTTGCACACTACTTAACCTAAACTAATCTACGCTAAGGACAACACAAGCACCCACGTCCGAGGGAGGACTCGAACCTCCGGCGGCAGGGAGCCGTGCGAACTGTGGCAAGGCGCCCCAGACCGCGCGGCTACCCTGCGCGGCAGGTAGAGTTGTCTTCAGTGATAAGTCCCGCTTCGAACTGAACACCGATGACCAACGAAGACGTGTCTGCTGACGCACCGCACAGAGGTGGGGAACCAAGCCGACTATCACCGTCATACGGCGTAACAGCCAGTAGTGATGATCTGAGGTAACATTTCTGTTCACAGCAGACCCCCTTTGTTTGTCATGCGCGGCATCCTTACAGCATAGTGGTACATCGGCGATATTCTACGCGCCGATTTGTTGCCTGTCATGACTAACCAATCTGGACATACATTTCAGGAAGGTAATGTCCGCCTGCGCAAGGCGAGAGTTTCTACCGCGTGCCGTCGTGCTTGAAAAAACCCTACCTTGGGCATCAAGGTCGTCGAATATGTCCCAAATTCAGAACGTTTACAGCATTATGGGCAGCGTCATCTTGCAAACTCTGGATTTTGATGATCTAATGCGTCAACTGGACAGAATTTGGCACGACACCCCTCAAGAGGATATCCAAAAATTCTGTGAGTCAATGCAAAGCCGAATAACTGGTTGCATAAAGGCCGGAAGTCGACCAATGCTCGATTTGTGAAGCCGTTTCTCTTGAATAAATCATCCGATTTTTACGAAACTGCAACCATTTGTTTCTCTCTCTCTCTTTCCTTGCACCTTTGTCCCGCTCTGCCGCAGGGTCCGCATGGTATGTTTGACTTGGCAAGGTTAATTTAAGGGGTGGCCGGAAGCCCTTCCTGTCACCACCCCGGCGGATGAGATGATGAAGAAGACAACACAACAGGATGACGAGGATGGGGACAGCACAACACCCAGTCCCTGAGCGGAGAAAAATCCCCGACCCAGCTGGGAATCGAACCCGGGCCCCTGTGCCCAGCATTCTGTCGCGCTGACCACTCAGCTATTGGGGCGGGATAAACTGCAACCATTTGTTTATCTTACGTGAACGTCACACGTACCGATTTCCGTCCGATTCGGATAATTCCTTCGTGGCCTGTCGTTTTATTTTATTTATTTAATTTTGTCTTGGAGCGTATGTACTTCCTTGTAGGGCGCTAAAGGTATAACGGATGCGGTTACCACAGGAGGGATGCTCAGCAGCCTGTCTGCAACTCTTTCTGTTATTCGCCACTTGGGTGGTGTGTGCGCCTTTAAACTACCACAGTTATCCTATCGGGGAATGATGAACGACAGTTCAACGTGGAATCGGAACCCTGTGTCTTTTCTGCCATATCTGCACAGCCATGAGAGGCGAACTTGAGCGTAAAGGCACACCGAAAATTTCCTGTGTCTGAAGGCGATCTGACACCGCAACCTTACGGTTGCGCCGCGACATCACGAGGATGCGATATAGAGGGCATCTGGTCAACAAACCGCTCTCCAACTGTTTCCAATACCTTGCAGATCTTAGAGTCGCTACTGTGCGGTCAAGTAGATTCTCAACTGGCATCACGAGACCGAGCACACCCCGTAACAGTCCTCCTAGTAAGGAAAACCCCTTGGCAGTACCAGGAATCAAACCCGGTTTCTCTGAACGGTAGTCATCTCAACGTAGATGACTGCAACTCTAACTGAAGCAGGCAATAGGTGACATCTTAGCAATCACTACCGTTCAGATAATAAACGTCTTGCAGCTTACAGGCTGATCTCACTTGTGACCCATGGAGGTCCAGTGAGGATTGTAATTCTGGTATGGTAGAGAGACTTGATAGATACACTAATGCGTTAATACGGAACCTGTTTACAATGGTAAAAACGCTAGTTCAAATTTTGGCCACTATGTGCAAATCTGGCGCTATACGGCATCTCGTCGACGTCTCCAGTGCTCTGATTGAAGAAGTTGTATTAGCAGCGGTTAACGATAAAATCCACATCATGCCTTTCTCACTTGTCTGACCTTTCGTGCCTGCACCCCGTTTGTAATCCATTAGTTTTTTTTGCATTCACGGCGCCAGATATGCACTTGGTGCCCAAAATTGGAACCAATTTTTTTCCAGCGTTAGCCGGTTCCGCATTAATACATTAGAATATATATCAAGTTTCGCTACCAATCGTTAATTACAGGTCACACTGGATGTCTGTGATGAGCTGCACTTTAAATAAGCACACGACATCACATAACTGAAGACGTAATAACCAGAGCACAGCATCACCAATTCTCATTTACAGCAAGGCAAACATCGTTGTAGTCACGTTTTTATTGAACTGCATAAACAATTTTAAAACTTTCTGCGTCATCCTCATATGCATTAATTACTAAAAGGGAAAAAAAGAAGGGAAGAGGTATGGTAGACCAAAGGTAGTTGTAAAGTGTTATAAACATATAGACAATAGTTTACGTATGCCGAAAAAAATACGAAGCAAGTCGTATCGAATTATTGCAAAGAGCAGGTTGTTAATTTGTAAACACACTGTTAAAATTACTGAAATTAACGAAATATAACAACAAAGCATATTACAGAAATACTACCACGTGTTTGGCAACATACTTCAGCGCCCTCGTATAATAAGAGGAGGCACAATGATAATACGTTATGGTTATAAAGTCAAAATCAACAGCAAACCAACATCAACAACAGTAGTTAAGTTACAAATGCCAAAGTCACAAGCTGATGAATGGGTATTTCAGTACGTAAATGGACATATTATTCCAATAGCCGTGGGTGGTTGGAGCACGGTAGTCGCAGTAGGAATTAGAGATGGGCAAAACTGTTCTTTTCAGAGATCGGATCAGAACTGTTCACTCCCTGAAATGAACTAGCTCTTTTTCATGACTCACCACTCATTCACAATAGAAAATAAATGGAAGGCACATTGCCCTTTAAACTTGGTTTATTCCAGTACTATACCTGTATTTTGATCTTATTTGATCCTATTTTGTAGTAACACAGATAATGAGTAAGAATTTTGTATTGTTTATTGATATTTCCACGATATGACAAAGTTTTTGATTATTGATTTATTTTGCACTATCGTGGTTTTTTGGGTGATCGGAAAACGTTATAACTTGAGATTTACATTAACAATATATTTGGCTATAATGTATTAAAGTTTCATTAACCTCGTACAAATACATCGCAAGCCATATATTTTTAAAGTGAACGTTTCCTTCCGAAGACGCCTAAAATCGCAAAATCCGTACCAGAATAAGAAAAAACATATATAAATTTGACTGTAATACTAAAGTGCTGCATATAGCCTTACACAGAATAAAACAAGGAAAATATTTGTGTATCGCATTTTGCGATACGTTTATCGGTTCGCTCGTAATTAAAGCGTAAATTCGAGTGTCCATAATAAAAATCCTATAGTAAGAGGAGTCGTCAGGAACCTAATCTGATCAGTTTAAACAAATAAAAATAAAATAAAAACAAATGATGTATACATAACATAATAATGTAATATACATAGCGGTATTACTACAAAGAACAATATCCAGTAGAGACGAACTCCGATGCAGAAGCGCTGAGTCGAGCAGGTCGAGCCACGAGCTGTATTACTGCGTGAGCTAAGACCGCAGAGACCAGAGTGACACCTGAGTTGCTTTGCTCAACGCTCTGGCTAGAGTCGAGAACGGTGGGGTGAGCGTTGAGCGGGCGAGTTCCGAGGGTGGGGGGAGCGGTGAATGGCCACCAGTCACCCGCTCCGAGACAAATCGTCCATTCTCTTGAGAGCAGGTTGTTGCAAGTAGTTCTTATGTTCTCCGCTAGGAGGCTCTCTGTCCTGTTGCTCGCATCAACTGCCCAGATGGCAGAACGTGCGACTGAAACGATCGCCGACAGAGTACGATGTTAAGTTAAGCTGCGCCAGACACTGCACGCGGCACGGCATATGTGAAACACGAAATCCAATGGGGCACTGCACAATGCAGGCAGCCAAGGTAGAAGCAGGGCAGAGGCCGGCGCCAGTTGTGTTGTGTGGCGTGCACTGTGCTCTGACCAGCAGAGGCGCCGCTGATATGCTCCGTCTCTCTCTCTCTCTCTCTCTCTCTCTCTCTCTCTCTCTCTCTCTCTCTGCTGTGGGAAACCTTTGGAGCTACCGTTCTTTTTTTCTGAATCACTGATTGTTCACTCCTTTGAAAGATTCAACTCTATGCATCAGTTCAGGAGCGGAAGAGTTACGACAAAACACTGGCGTGGTCACACGAATGACAGAAGAGAAAGACGAGTGCTAGAATAAATTACAACTGGTAATAGTGAATATACTGTTCAACAATCACAAGAGGACGAGATATACTTGTCAAAGGCCTGGAGGCACGGAAATAATCCAACTGTATTACATCATGGTCAGACAGAGATGTCGACACTAGGCATTGGATTGTAGAGCGCAACCAGGAGCATATAATGGCTCAAAACTCAATTTAGTAACTATTAATAATATAATGATATTTAGGAGAATTGTCCAGAATATTTGGAAAGAAGTGGGATGCTGAAACGCTTTACAGTTCTCTAAGGTGGTAGATACTGCGATAATTTATACCACAGTAGGGAGGTCAGTTGAAGATGAATCAGATTGGACAGACAAACATAGGTACAAGGAAGGCAAGTGCGGTGAATCCTTGGGTAACAGAAAAAGATCTCGTTTGGTCGACGAAAGGAGGATGTAGAAAAAAAATGTTCAGTAAAACACAAGTACGCGGCAGTGTAGCTTACTTAAGAATTATTTAAATAGGAAGTGCAGCGAAACTGAGACCAATGAGTGGCAAGAAAAATTTAAAGAAATCGAATAAGTAACGTCCGTTGAAAGTGTGTTGAGCATTTCATAAAATAATATCGCCATTGGTGAAATTAAAAGCAGAGGCGTCAACAGTAAGAGTACAATAGGAATTAGACTGATACATGCATAGGAGATGCGGATGGATCGAAAGAGTACCCTGGAGGACTATACGAGAGCGAATGAGTATGTCATATCGTGATAAAAGATCAAAAGTAAGTTAATATGGAAGACAGAGGGGATAGAGTATTATAGCCAGAGTTTAAGAGCGCTTTGAAGGACTTGCAGTCAAATAAGGGAAAAGAGAGATGAAAGTCCATCGAAGTTTCAGAAACCAATTGGCGACGTGTTAACCAAACAACTGCTCAATTTAATGTGGACATGATATCCATTTTCGGAAAATATTAGCCACAGAATTTATCACACAATCAGCTTAACAACTCACGAGTCAAAATTGTTGGCGAGAATAATACACGAATACGAAGAATGCAAAAGAATGTTGAGGGGCTGTTTGATGACGTATCATGATTTACGACAAATCAACACCCGTTTCATACAATCCGTTGATCTCAAAAATGAGTTCGACAGTGTAATGTGATATAAAATATTCGAGTTTCTGAGAAAAACAGGGGTAAGCTGTAGTGAAAGGCGATTAATGTGTAATATGACAAGAACCAAGAAGGAGCGATAAGAATGGGAGAACATAAACGAAGTGCTCATATTACAGGGGGTATAAGACAGGGGAACAGTCTTTCGTCCCTACTGTACAATATATACATATCAAAAAAGTATTGCATCACCTCGGTTCCGAGGATTCCGGAAACCTGTACAGAAAATTGGAATAGAGATCAACATAAACATCATTTTGGCCCTTTTTATTTCTCATGAAAACCACACATTTCATGTTGTACCACCAAACAGTGAGACCTTCATATGTTGTGGTCCAGACTGCTATACACGCCGGTACCACTAATACCCAGTAGAACTTCCTCTTGCACTGATGCATGCCTGTACTCGTTGTGGCATACTATCCACAAGTTCTTCAAGGCACTGTGGGTCCAGATTGTCCCACTCCACGGCGTAGATCCCTCAGAGTAGTTGGTATGTCAGGCCGTCCTTAAACAGCCCTTTTAACTCCATCCCAGGCATGTTCGAAAGGATTCATGTCTGCAGTACATGCTGGCTACTTCAGTCGAGCGATGTTGTTATCCTGAAGGAAGTCATTCACAAGAAGTACATGATGAGGGCGCGAATTGTCGTGCATCGTCCATATTGAAAAATACCTCGACAATATACTGCCGATATGTTTGCTCTATAGGTCGGAGGATGGCATTCACGTATCGTACAGTCGCCTGACTTCCATGACCAACTGCGGAGTACGTCGGCCCCACATAAAGCCACCCCAAAACAGCAGGTAACCTCCACCTTGCTGAACTCGCTGGACGGGGTTCAGCCTGACCGGGTTGCCTCCAAACACGTCTCCGACGATTGTCTGGTTGAAGGCATATGCGACATTCATCGGTGAAGAGAACGTGATGCCAATCCTTAGCGGTACATTCGGCATATTGTTGGGCCCATCTGTACAGCGCTGCATGGTGTCATGGTTGCAAATGTGGACCTCGCCATGGTCATCGGGAGTGAAGTTGCGCATCATGCAGCCTATTGCGCACAGTTTGATTCGTAACATGACGTCCTGTGGCTGCACGAAAACCATTACTGAACATGGTGGCGTTACTGTCAGGGTTCCTCCGAGCCAAAATCCGTAGGTATCGCTCATGCACTGCAATAGTAGTCCTTGGGCGGCCTGAGCAAGACATGTCATCGACTGTCTCTCTGTATCTCCTCCGTGTCCGAACAACAATGGTTTGGTTCACTACGAGACGTCTGGACATGTCCTTTGTTGAGAGCCCTCCCTGGACGCGATCGAACCGTGGTATTAACCGTCTAGGCGTGGTTGAACCACAGACAACACGAGGCATGTACCTCCTTCCTGGTGGAATGACTGGAACTGGTCGGCTATCCAAACCCCTCCGTCTAATAGGCGCTGCTCATGCATGGTAGTTTACATCTTTGGGCGGGTTTAGTGACATTTCTGAACAGTCAAAGGGACTTTCTGTGGTACAATGTCCACAGTCAACATCTAACTTCAGGAGTTCTGGGAACCGGGGTGATGGAAAACCTTTTTTGGTGTGTGTACGTTTCAGAAGCATTGACTGAAGAAACGGAAGGTTAAATAGCGGGATTGAAATTCGTGTTGACAGGATAGCAATAATGACCATATGGCATTATTAGCCGGAGGACCCCATTTGGGGTATTTCAGCTGCCTAGTGCAAGTCTTTCTATTTGACGTCACTTCGGTGATCCTAAGATGAAATGATAAGGACAACAAAGACATCCAGTCCTCGAGAGGAGATAATCTCCGACCCAGGCAGGAATCCAACGGCAGACATTGTGATGTTACAAAATAAAAGTGATGTTGTTATTCAATGGAAAATTTGGAATTTGAGATTTCGCTTACTGTTTTATCAATCACAATTGGCGTAAGAATCATGGATTGACCATTGTCATAAAATATTGCATTATGAGATGTGAATGGTTTTTACTTGCAGTTTCGCGTGGCTTGAGGCAGTCACAACTAGCGTGCTATTGATTAAGAAATTGCGTTATCGTCTTTCTAATTACTTCATGATCGTACATACGATCATACCCGGTTGTGAAGTTATTGTTATAACAAAACAATTTCCTAAGGGACCAGAAAGTTCTTAAGGGCGCAAAAACAACTGTAGCATCACACAAAAGGGGAAATTCAATATTAAAGCTGATGCAAGATGACGATAAAACAGTTTTCTTTTTATCAATGTAACACGCACATTGGACTGCTGATCTTGGTGTCTGTAATTTTAGCAAAATGCATAATTAAAATGAAAATAGTACTGAGGAGATGACAGGAATGAGCACTGCTAAATGACTCAGTATTTCCAGAACAAATATTTATTATAACTAAAACATATATCGTACCTTAAGCTTAGTACTACAATGACGGTAGATATTTATGTCCGCATCATGTCCATTGAGCGCTCTTTTATATAGCCATTGTCCTTTTGAGTCGCCCGTGCGTCGTCACGATAAGTTATAACAGTTCTTCTTACACTTCACTCAAACTTAGACGCAACACGTTTTTATTTATTTAGTAAAAAAAATTAGATCAGACCGCCACAAATCTGCGTCCGTCTTACTTAAGAAAAACGGTACAAGTCTTTTGCGCTCAAGGCTTCATTTGTTCTCCAGCGAACAAAATAGTAAAGGATCGCATGTCTATCCGTATTTTTCTGTTTATATTGCCGCCCAAAGACGACGAATTACATTATTTAGAAAATTCCACCGTCGCTATGCGACGCCTTATTATACATGAATAATTATTTATAAACAAGTATTTGCCTTCTGGCTGAAAGTATTACCTACCCGTATTTGCTGTTTTAATGAAGTCAAAAATAGCGAATATCACAACATCCAGATCCAAAGCCAGCAACATAAATCTCTTGACAATAAGCTGCGACAAAGAACGTCAATGATGATATCCGCAGGTGACATTGATATCGTCAGTGAAACTCAAGAATAATTACAGGTCAAACTGAATAGAATATACAGTCTAATGGGTACATAATATGAATTGAGAGTAAACCGAAGAAAGGCGAAAGTAATGAGGAGAAACAGAATTAAGATTACTGATAAACGTAACATCCAAATTGGTGACCGCGAGGTGCACGATATTTAGGAATACGGCTACTTTGGAAGCAAAACAAAATGTGGCAGACGAAGAAAGCAATATAAGAATCAGAGCAGCAACTGCAAAGAGGGCAGTAATGCTCAACAGAAATTTATTAGTAGAAAACGTGGGATTTGGTCTGAGTAAGAAATTCCTGAGAATCTATGTTTAGAGCTAAGTATTTGTATGGTAAGGAAACCCGGAAAAAAGCGTAGTGCTTGAGATATGGTGCTATAGTATTGGATGAATGAGAATAAATGAGGAAGTTCACCTGAGGACTGCCGAAGAAAGGAATACTGGAAAGACAGAATGATAACACGTGTGATAAGACAGTAGGGAATAATTTCCGTGGTACTAGAGGGAGCAGTGGAAGACAAAAACTGTAGGAGTAAACTACATATAATTAAGGGCTATAGCTGCAAGTGCTGCTCTGAGGTGGCACAACAAACGAACTTACGGTGAGCTGCATCAAACCAGTCAGTAGACTGAAGTCAACACAACACAAAAAAAAATCCTGATGTTTAATGTCCTTGGTAAAAATGTTGTTTGTTTATGGTCAGCATGCTTGAGCCAGCCGGTACTGCAGGCTTCGCGTTTTTGTCGTATTCAAGCGTACGTAATCGGGAAGACATCAGACATTCGAGGTCTCGCGCGTAACCAATCTGAAAGACATCAGGCATTCCAGGTTTAACATAGAGCGTCGTGATGCACATGGTGTCGCAGGAGGGATGGTCAATATTCAGGGCTATGAGAGGAACACTCTTTTGAAACAAAAAAGTCTTAAGGACGTATTCCCCTATTGCGAATGATTTCCGAGACAGAACACATTCAATGTACATTTGCTAGTGGCGCCTACGTATGTGTCTTATCCTACTGACCTCTTTGACGTTTCACTGTAGTCCAGCCTACCTCATTGCTTATACCATTTTGCTGGGGATGTCTGTCTGCCACGAAAAGAGAAAGCACAGTTGTTCATGGTGTGCTCTGAGTGAAGTAGTGCGAGGGATTGAGAGTGTACCAGAGACAAGCACCACCTGTGATTGTACACGTTCTGGCTAAAATGCTACACTTCGGCACTAATGTAGAATGTGTAGACAGGTGTTCGTTTACGGCTTCTGCGATGGTAATGCTCCTACTGCTGTCGAAGAATACTGTAGCTGGTTTCCCTGACACGTCGAATTCCTGTTCGTAGAGTGTTTACCAGAGTTTTCGGCACATTACGTCGTACAGGTAGTCTTGTAAGTTCCAATTTTTCTTCTGATCGTGTCGTCTAATAACCTGTGCAGGAACAGGGAAACGTTTTTGAAATGATGCAGCGTAGTCCTGATATCAACACAGGGCAACTTTCTGCACTTGTCAAAGTCACATTGACACGTGTAATGCGAACATTACATGCGGAAAACTTGTTGCCATCTCACGTACAGCGTGTCCACCATCTTCGCATTGACAATCATGTCAAGCGACTTGAATTTTCAAACTGGTTAAATGACAGTCGTCATTTGCTTAGATTAACATGTTTACATAGAATGGAATCAACAACATGGATGGTAGCAGGAAAATACGCATTTTACTGTGGAAACCCATTTCTAGGTTCGTTTTTCGAACAATTTTTGCTGCGGTAACAGTCAAGTTGATAAGTTCTGTCATTTTAGAAAAGGGAATGTCGGGACATAATTACATGAATTATTCGTAAAATACGTTTGTTGAACACATTAAGAACGTTACTTTGGCCACGCGGATTGCAGTTTACTTCAAGGATGATACTTCCAGGATGACGAAGACCCTCCAAAATTTACCAGACTTTTGACGGAACGTCTCAACAGCACTTATGCTATCCGCTGGATTAGTTGAGGTAGCACAATAAACTGTTCACTAAGATCGCCAGACCTCACGTCACCCGCATCATGCCATATACTGCCATCAAGCTGAAACAGACAGGGGCACTTGGACAAGCACTGCAACATGTTCTACGAAGTGTGGACAAATGCTCTGAAGTATATTGTGGGATATTCGAACAGTTACTGTGAACAGTACCATAACTACGATGTGCCGCGTGCGATAATGTTTAAAGGCATAACATATACGTATTTTTCTATGGATACTTTGAAAATGGCATGCTGTACTATTTACTAACCGTTGTACATGGATATATGTGTAAAACTGACAACGCATTGAATAAAACAGAAAGTAGATAACTGTGTATCTTAAATGTGCTATAACTTGGAAACCATTAGGAATAGGTCATATGTCCTTTTTTGCGTTTCTGTTATATCCATGCATATTGACCACTCCTCCTAGGGCACTCTCTATACTTAATAGTCATTTCGCGAATACTCGTTCTTTGTGGTCAACATACAAGGGGTGGTTCAAAAATGGTTCAAATGGCTCTGAGCACTATGGGACTCAACTGCTGTGGTCATAAGTCCCCTAGAACTTAGAACTAGTTAAACCTAACTATCCTAAGGACAGCACACAACACCCAGCCATCACGAGGCAGAGAAAATCCCTGACCCCGCCAGGAATCGAACCCGGGAACGCTACCGCACGACCACGAGACGCGCGACAAGGGGTGGTCAATAAGTAATGTAACTATTTTTTCTGAAATTAGCTTGGTGTTATTCAAGATTCCAAAATATCATATTATTCCCCACTATTGTCGCTAATAAAACCATATTTTCCAACATAATCTCCATTCAATATGACGGCCTTACGCCAACTTACTCGGAGGGCCTGTATGCTCGCATGGTACATCTCTACGTGTCAACGTCGGAGCTGCATCAATAACCCATCGTCATCCACGCACTGCTCTCCGCAGAGTGTGTTTCCTTCATTGGGCCAAAGAGATGGAGTCATGAGGTCATAAAGTGCGAGATCCGAGCAGTAGGGTGGTTGAGATAGGGGTGGCTGGCAGAAGCGTCGCCCAACGACTCACACTGCTTTTGTTCACTACCAGCTCCCTTAGATATTCTGCAAGTGCGTATGAATATCTGCGATGGTCTGGTTCTCATCAAAATAAACTCAATGCGAACTCTCTGTTTGAAACTCACCACCTTTGCAGACGCCATTTTGAAAGAAATTTGTATCGCCACCACCTATTGGAACTTCAAGAAACAACAGAGGGGGAAGCGACAGTATTCCATGATGTCCCATAGTGAATTTCACATTTTTTCAAGTGAAACTTACGCAGAAAAGAAATGTGTTGCATTACTTATTGAACGCCCCTGATATTTTAAACTCAAGCACAACCGGATATCGCCCCTAGTTGGCTTTGTGAAGGGCCCCATGATTTTGTTCATTTGTGATTACATTTGCGACTGAAAGACACTGGCCTGGTAGCCATGGCGGGTAGAATGGATAAAACAATACTGGCGCAGCCGGGACGTCCCTCTAGACCATTTAGTGTGTCCATCAGTGCGAAGTCTGACACCACAGGCACAAATACATTCTTGTGGCATGGAAGCAAACAGAGTCCGAATGTCATCTTCAGGATCATTTTACCATGCCTGAAAGAAATGTTGTGTCAGTTCAGTTAGTTAATTTTTTTATTTAACAAGCAGTTTCGGTCGACCGACCATCATCAGGTGGTTTGTCGAATGAAGCTGGTTGTCAAATAAAGATTTTATCATTAGTGCATGGCTGTAATCATGTCATTTTTCGAACACTTACTAACTCCACACGGAATACCAGACGTGCTCAAGGCGTTTTTGGCGTAAACAGCAATATGTATTCTTGCATTATCCTTCTATAATTTACAGACTAGTACCATAAAGCTGAGATCCTCATGCTTACCACATAGTGGAAAGCATTCAGTCTCACTTCAACAATAACATGCCAAGTCAACCCTTTTGTAAAATCCAATGCCAGACCCTACCAGGACTCGAGAAATTGGAGAGTATACATTCCGCGAAACGCTTTCACCAGGTCATTGTCAGAAAATTCCATCTAACGGTCACAAACAGAGTGAGGCACATAATGGGACATCGTAGAATGGTCCCTGTTGACTCTGGATCTATTCCGTGTAAGTCTTTACTGTCTGCGGTAGGATGACAGTGGTAAACGGCACATGGCAGCTATGGTTCTCAGTTTATGTTAAAATGCTCTTCAATATTGCAGTACCAATGTATTTACGACGCACTTTGCAATGTCCTTCAGAAGTGCCTGCGTATCCGAAAGGTATTGCAGTGTTGTTTTGTATGAAAACATAGGCACTGCAATATAGTATTTGACGCCAAGACATGGCGCCGACAATAATCGAGTCTCTCCATGTATGGGAAACAGTCGGCCGGAGTGGCCGTGCGGTTCTAGGCGCTACAGTCTGGAGCCGAGCGACCGCTACGGTCGCAGGTTCGAATCCTACCTCTGGCATGGATGTGTGTGATGTCCTTAGGTTAATTAGGTTTAATTAGTTCTAAGTTCTAGGCGACTGATGACCTCAGAAGTTAAGTCGCATAGTGCTCAGAGCCATTTGAACCATTTTATGGTGTAAGACGTCGTGGTCTCCTGACCTTCATTGCTTACATATTCTGCCCTCACAATCATATTCTGCACATCAAGACGCTTCATTCTAACCCATACTCCATAAGATAAATTCAATGTTGTATGAATTCATGTAAACGATATATAAATAACTAATAAATCGCAAGTGTGCACCGTGGTTGAAATACTTGAGGCTACCGTACACACATACATTCCAGACATGACGGTCACAGGAGCTTTTAGTTCGAGAGAGGCAACTGCACGCCAGGAGGCCAGTCCCAACCCATCTACATCGGCCGGTGGATACCCGTGGAGCAGACAGCGTATGTCCAAGGGAAGGGAGGAACGACCCTGGGTTTGGCTTAAAAGCAAATTGCGCTACATTGTGTGGGAGCGTCCAGCCTACCCATTCTTTACACATAGCACGCAATTTCAGAGATTTTCACAGAGAGACAGCAAACGCCAAACGCCTATACTACAGATTTCTGGATTGGTCGCCTTAAACGAAACGTCATTCTCCCGTTTTAGAAGAGGACTGCTGATTGGCAGACGATATTTCTGACGCCTTGAGCTGAAGGAGTAACGGAAAAGACCGAAAGATATACCCCTTCACGTCTGGCGTGGAGAGGCGCCGTTCTGTTGTCGCTCTTGGAGCGAGGAACAAGTCTCTCCTCAGTACTTCACTGGGAGAGCACCTCTGCGAGAGCGAATCGAAGTGTGACTCTCTATATTGAGTCCTTGCGATTAAGCATTGTTCACTGTGTTGGCCGACACACTTATTGTATGGTGTGAATGGAAAGAGTTATAGTTAAACGCATGCGAGCGAATTTTTGAGTGGCATCGTGGTGGACTGGTTATCTCACCTGTGTACCATGCCAATAGTTAGACTAGGGGCGAATAGGAATCCTTGACTTCATCAAGGCGTAGGGAGAGTTTGATTGGCGAAGGTGAATCCAGATAGAACGAGAGTTGTCATATTTGTCAGCAGCGAGCGGCGCAGACAGTAGTCATCACAGCTTACGGTATTGTGCGCTACAGCTATTGCGAGCCCCATATTTCCTCCACAACAGTACACTACACTGCATTTCACACACGACAGCCTCGACCGTACCTAGCAACATTCTAAAGGATAATTATTCAAGTTGAGTAGGCGCGCCTCTCAGCCATTCTGCCAAGTCAACAACAATCTTAAACTTTGTATAGAAATTTCATTAGCGAATGCTATCCTTGAGAGGTAACTTCACATTCTGAAAAGAACCAGGATATAACTTGTTCAATTCATAACTAAAAGTGCCATTGTCATTCCTCAGAATTTTTGCAAAATAAATAATAACTTTCATTAGTTTCATGTTTCTCTTACACTAACTAGCACTACTCCAGTACCCAAGTATCCCACTAGTTACGTAAGAAATTTTGTGAATTTTTGTGTCATTTCCTTAAAGCGGACGACTCCAGAAGATATTTATTGCTGAAACTTTTTCAGGCATTTCTCTTTAGAACGTTAGGAGCGTCTGTCTGACTTCTGTAGTAGTGTGGGGTTGGAAATTGCATCTTGCAGGAGCCACAGGGTAAAGGGTACATCTCAGATTAATCCGTTGTGCAGAATAACAGAATCTCAGATCAATCCCACGCACACAATGGGAGTCATAGCAATTGTGCGAGGACAGGACGTAAACACACGGTGAAATGTGCAAGTTTGGGTCGGTCCTGTAGGTGTGCTGGAATAGCGCACGCGTTTATGGAGACAGCTCGCATAAAGTGAGAAATCCGACTTCGAGTTCCGGTCCTGCGCAGATTTTCATTCTCACCAATACATTGTGCCGTTGGAGACTGATCACATTCGCAATTGCGAATACATTTCTTGTATTCCTGTACATTTCGTCTTCAGTAAACTGGTCACGATGGATCATGGTGACACGCTACCCGGAACTTCTGCCTGGATTTAATGTGATGTTCTCCGTCTATTCTTCAGCGCTAGGAAAAACACCCGACAAATTTGCTTGAAGTGCATCCCTTGCGCCCAAACCTACTGTAATTGTCACAGTCTTCTAGTGAACCCATCTGGTCATCATCCCTTCTGCATTAATTCTAATACTGCCCCCGTCGGAGGTTCGAGTCCTCCCTCTGGCATGGGTGTGTGTGTTGTCTTTAGCGTAAGTTAGTTTAATTTAGATTAAGTAGTGTGTAGGCTGAGAGAGAGATGGCCTCAGCAGTTTGGTCCCATAATATCTTAACACAAATTTCCTAATAATTGTAATACAGACAACTGTCTGTACAATATGTATCCCACGATTGTTCATCTGAAGGAACGGCTTTTTCTTCCAGCGAAAATACTGAGGAGTAAGGTCGCAGAAAGTTGGAATTTTAATCATGCAGTCATGGAAATATTGCAGTGTCAGTTTGGTAAAGTTAGGTCAGGAATTTTAAAGTATAAAACTTCCAACTTCCGCCAGTGTGTTACCATTCATAACACGTTAAAGGCACCCTATGCACTTTCTGTATCACTAGAATTAAGTATTCACTGAAGTGCCAACGTAACATTAATCCACATACAGCACTGTAATGTTCTCCTTTGAGAAATAAGACACTTTCGTCCTTAGACTGCTACATTTTCACATTTTCCGGAAGCTTTATGAAAAATCTCGTTCAAATACTGAATTCATGCTGCTACTAGCATGTGATGGCTTCTGATATACATGCCAGAAATTATTTTCTCTCCGTAATTAGCCTACGTTTTTCCGTTTACAACTGAGGTACACAATAAAGGTAAGTAGTACTGTTAACTGATTCTTACATCTGTTCCTTCTTCAACAACATTATAATAAAAGATAAGCACTAATTGCTTATGTTCTACAACACCTTCATCAGAGTTTAACTTTAGGACTTTTAATTTATGAGTAGCATTGTGCCTATTTGAACAGTGAATTGTTGGAACACCAATCAAGACCTCAGATTTGGCACCGTCTGTCTTTCACCCACGTCGAGAAGTTACAGGTTTGTTGTCATTGTTATTATTATTAACATGTTCCATTACATTGGAATGGTCTATAGGTTGACTTGTTATGTGATCTGTAGGATCTTCGATTCACGAAGAAAATACAATCCTTTTTATTACATCAGATGCCCTCATTTCCTTAAAACAATATCAGAATGTATCACTTCATAACTATAACTCAAATATCGTATGAGCGGTCTTTTTTCTTCACGAAAGGTCCAGTTCAAACGACTACTGAAATACCTATACGTGCAATTTGCTTCTTTAGTGTAATCTAATAACTGTGTCAGTATCTAAGAGCTATGATTACGAATACCTGGGCCATGCAGCTTAAGTGCAGGTTTTTTACGGAATGCATGAGTTAATAGTTAAAACCTGGGGTTAAGGAATTTGTTGGTGGAACACGGTTTGAGATTAAAGAAATGATTACGAAGGCCGTTAGTGATTATTTGCAGACATTACAGTATTAATGAAGAGACGCTGGAAAAATAACTTTGGCCTAAGAGAGCTCTACGGTAAGAAATAAGTTAATTTCTGGCCTGAAACACACACTCTCGTTAAGAAGTTAGTCTTATTACGCTCCAGAGTCGAATAGTAGCAGCTTTCTGTAGGTACCTGAATAATGACTTGAGCATCGTAGTTCTTTACTGGGCAGAGAGCCTGCCGGAGTGGCCGAGCGGTTCTAGGTGCTACAGTCTGGAGCCGCGCGACCGCTGCGGTCGCAGGTTCGAGTCCTACGTCGGGCATGGATGTGTGTGACGTCCTAAGGTTAGTTAGGTTTAAGTAGTTCTAAGTTCTAGGGGACTGATGACCTCAGAAGTTAAGTCCCATAGTGCTCAGAGCCCTTTGAACCATTTTTGAACTGGGCAGAGACCTATTGGAGATGACAAGCCGTGACCCTTGAATGACTTAGCCTGAGAGTTATCGGGTGACCTACAGTTCATGAAGGACTCCGAAACATGTTGAAAATTAGAGTTTTCCACACAGATCATTCGCAGAGGGGAAAGAAACAATAATGGAGAGAAAAAAATATTAATACCGACTGGAATCGAACCCAGAGCTTTAGACTTGCAGTGAAACGCTTGTCCTCTGAGCCACAAGCCGAACAGAACAGGAGAACTGATTAGGAAATGAAATAAATTACCTAGATGAGTCTGCATCATCATAAGATTTTTGCCGGGAGTAAGCATACGTCCCACGTAGCAATAGGTCTTTTTGTAACTGACACTGAACATGGCAATACAAGTTAAAAGTCTTGATCTGATGTCGGTAAATGTAACAAATGAAAATACATTAAACCACAGAAAATTTGTATAGCGTTGCCTACTAGCCGCGCCTCTCAGGTCCGTGTTGTTTAAATTGACATAAATTGACACTATTTTGACTACGTATGATGTGAACGACGTTGGAGGTACAAACACTTTTAAAATAATTTCATTTATCTAAAATTTACATTTTAAAAAGACAATTTTTATACTTTTAAAGGCGGTTTTTATTTTTATTGCAAATTTGCTCAGGGTGTCCAGACAATAGCATAATATTCCGAAAATACAGGTTTGGTGCACTTATAATATGTAACTTAACTTCGACTATCTTTCTTCACTAAACAATATGCACGTCTTCTCCATTTCTTAGCCCGTGGTTTCACAACCCTTCCTGGATCCGATGCTATTAATGAATACATTCAGTTCTTTACATGTGCTAATTGCTCTTCCAAACTGGTGATGGAGGTCCAACGTCACATTTTGTTATTGGTAGCCAGCATCATCCAAACTATATACGCATTCGCTATATTTACATAAATCATATCTAAGAAAATCACCAATGGGCAGAATCTTGATTTCCTCTTCCACTATAGCATTGCGTCATCTGGTCCATGGTATCAACGTCACCCTTTGTGGCGTTGTATGTCATTATAACTTCATGAGTCCTTGCTTGCGATGATGACGACGTTGGTTGATCTTGAAGAGAGCTAAGGACGGTAACACCTTTGATATTCTTATGAACATAAGAGTCTGTCATCACATCTGACTGAAAACCAAGTAATGGAGAGTATACATCTCGTCCTTCAGATGTATTAAAATAGGCAGGTAGTTCTCTTTTGTTTTTTCGTGTAGTATCGATCAATGTCAGATCTTTTGATAGGAAGTAGTGAGTTACGTCGAGTGATGTAAAATAATTATCGCAGGTGATATTACGTCCAGACTTTTCTCTTTAAATCATCAGGATTTTCACAACGTTGTCTCCCAGTCTCCTTCCCAAAATACACTCACATCTTCCAAAAGTAGCTTGTTACGCTGTCACAAATTGTCCAGAACTTTATTTGATGGGATGTATTGTCGAAACGGACAGCAACCTCGAAATGTGACAAACTGTTCATCCACGGTCATATACAAACTTGGAATGTAGGCATTCCTAAGGGTACTTCCTCACATCTCAAACACTTCTCTGAGTGATTCCAAAAAAATGGCTCTGAGCACTATGGAGCATAACTTCTGAGGTCATCAGTCCCCTATAACTCAGAACTACTTAAACCTAACTAACCTAAGACCATCACACACATCCATGCCTGAGGCAGGATTCGAACCTGCGACCGTAGCGGTCGCGCGGTTCCATACTGTAGCGCCTGAGTGATTCCAGTTCATCGCTTGACTTGCACTCATTGCATTGTCAAAGCACAACAACCTCCAGACAGCACGGAAGCGGCTGCGAGACATAATTCCATTGAACAGTGGTCGGCCATCGTCAGCACTCCAAAGCTGACTGATATACTCATTCCTTGACTTATGAACTCCAATCAGAATCACAACACCAAGAAACTTTTCCATTTCATGCCTATCTATACAGGGTTATTACAAATGATTGAAGCGATTTCACAGCTCTACAATAACTTTATTATTTGAGATATTTTCACAATGCTTTGCACACACATACAAAAACTCAAAAATTTTTTTAGGCATTCACACATGTTCCATATGTGCCCCTTTAGTGATTCGGCAGACATCAAGCCGATAATCAAGTTCCTCCCACATTCGGCGCAGCATGTCCCCATCAATGAGTTCGAAAGCATAGTTGATGCGAGCTCGCAGTTCTGGCACGTTTCTTGGTAGAGGAGTTTTAAACACTGAATCTTTCACATAACCCCACAGAAAGAAATCGCATGGGGTTAAGTCGGGAGAGTGTGGAGGCCATGACCTGAATTGCTGATCATGATCTCCACCACGACCGATCCATCGGTTTTCCAATCTCCTGTTTAAGAAATGCCGAACATCGTGATGGAAGTGCGGTGGGGCACCATCCTGTTAAAAGATGAAGTCGGCGCTGTCGGTCTCCAGTTCTGGCATGAGCCAATTTTCCGCGGGCTACGCGTGAAACTTGCCCGCACGCGTTCAACCGTTTCTTCGCTCACTGCAGGCCGACCCGTTGATTTCCCCTTACAGAGGCATCCAGAAGCTTTAAACTGCGCATACCATCGCCGAATGGAGTAGCAGTTGGTGGATCTTTATTGAACTTCGTCCTGTAGTGTCGTTGCAATGTTATGACTGACTGATGTGAGTGCATTTCAAGCACGACATACGCTTTCTCGGCTCCTGTCGCCATTTTGTCTCACTGCGCTCTCTAGCGCTCTGACGGCAGAAACCTGAAGTGCGGCTACAGCCGAACAAAACTTTATGAATTTTTCTACGTGTCTGTAGTGTGTCGTGACCATATGTCAATGCATGGAGCTACAGTGAATTTATGAAATCGCTTCAATCATTTGTAATAGCCCTGTATAAACCCTGTCCTCGTAAACGGTTCGACCTCCCTTGTTGGTCCACAAGCACACATTTCAATGAGAAGTGCACGGAAGAACAACGTAAAACAAGGTTCATCATTATGACAGATTATAATCGAATAACGGGTAGGTCCCCTTGTCTTTTTTCAATAAGTTATTTTGCTCCACCTACGAAACATTTCAGCTTGAGGAGTGTAATCCCTATTTCATTCCCATTCTGAGAAAACAATGAGTATATATGACGGTAGTATCTGTTCCCGAAAGAACGGTTACCGTGGATGACCATGCAGCTTTGCTAGAAATGAAATGATAATTGAATGGACACCCTAGCTTCAAACAGGCGTTGATGTACTTCATGGGGACATGTTGAAAATGTGTGCCCCAACCGGGACTCGAACCCAGGATCTCCTGCTTACATGGCAGACGCTCTATCCATCAGAGCGGGCACAGAGCATAGTGCGTCTGCAGGGACTTATCCCTTGCACGCTCCCCGTGAGATCCACATTCCCAACATGTCCATACCACTACATTCGTAGTCCGCCTAATAGATGTTCGCCCATCATACTCATTACTCGTGGCAGGTTAATCTAACAAGTCCCGTACGAGTTCGGGCATAGCGTGTGCGTTCGCACAAGAAGGCCTATGGCCGGGAAGCCATATTTTAACTATTTCCCCTGTGCCCGCGGTGGCTCAGATGGATAGAGCGTCTCCCATGTAAGCAGGAGATCCCGGGTTCGAGTCCCGGTCGGGGCACACATTTTCAACATGTCCCCAATGAAGTACATCTACGCCTGTTTGCAGCTAGGGTGTCCATTTAATTATCATTTCATTTCTAGCAAAGCTGCATGGTCATCCACGGTAACTGTTCTTTCGGGAACAGATACTACCGTCATATATTGTTAAAAATATGGCTTCCCGGCCATTGATCTTCTTGTGCGAACGCACACGCTATGCCCGAACTCGTACGGGACTTGGTAGATTAATCTGCCACGAGTAATGAGTATGATGGGCAAACATCTATTAGGCGCACTACGAATGTAGTGGTGTGGACATGTTGGGAATGTGGATCTCACGGGGAGCGTGCAAGGGATAAGTCCCTGCAGACGCACTATCCTCTGTGCCCGCGGTGGCTCAGATGGATAGAGCGTCTGCCATGTAAGCAGGAGATCCCGGGTTCGAGTCCCGGTCGGCTCACACATTTTCAACATGTCCCCAATGAAATACATCAACGCCTGTTTGCAGCTAGGGTATCCATTTAATTATCATATCATTTCTAGCAAAGCTGCAAGGTCATCCACGGGAACTGTTCTTTCGGGAACAGATACTACCGTCATATTTAACGTAAAACAAGGTTCATCATTATGACAGATTATAATCGTATAACGTGTAGGTCCCCTTGTCTTTTTTCAGTAAGTTATTTTGCTCCACCTACCAAAAATTTCAGGTTGAGGAGCTGTAATCCCTATTTCATTCCCATTCTGAGAAAACGATGAGTCATACTCAACAGAATTTGCACTAAATTATTCTTCTCCATCTTCGTAAAGGGATACTTCATGATCATCACATTCGTGTAGTTCTGAGTTTTCAGTGACATCTACCTCGTTATCATCATCACTGGAAGGTTCACAATCACTCGGAGGGTTTTCAGAATTAGAAGACTGCTCCAATAATTCCCATATCTCCTCATCCGATAGTCCTCTTCCTCGTAACATTTTCAGTTTGTGTAACAGACAGCTGTTATGCAATAGTGCACGAAAGTAAACATACGCTTATCACATTGATGACTCTTGAACAGTGAAGTAACTACAGCGCGAGTCAACAATGGCAAATGACGTGACAGACGCTGCGCAGAGAGACATCCGTACGGGAAAGGTTCACCTAATATAAGGCCATAGGTAACTTTCATTATTTTTTTCCAAAATTATGAGTAACTTGAAGATTAGGAAAAGTCAAAACGTGCAGATATGTGTGTGTGAATTCTTAAGAGACCCAACTGCTGAGGTCATCAGTCCTAGACTTACACATTACTTGAATTAACTTAAACTGCCTTATGTTAAGAACAACACAAAAACCCATGCCGGGGGTGGACTCGAACCTCAGGAGGGAGAGACCACGCAATCTGTGACATGACCCCTCAAACCGCGCGGCCTCTCCGCGCGGGCAGGAAAGGTAATAAAATTTCATTCAAATAACATTTATAGTTACTAACAGAGACGATATTAAAATTCAAGGGCTGGCCTCTGAGTCCCGATGGTAGGTGAAGGGTTAAGAAATCTAGACAGCTTTATATGCAAAAGGAAAGGGAACATCTCTTACTAACGAAATACCAAATAAGATAAATTTAGCCATATACTTGTAACGCTGGAAATGCATATCCTCCTATTTCCATCTATTGTACTATAATTTTTTTTCCTTATTTTGTTACATGAAGATATAACATATCTGTGTCTTTGTATATTGTAATTGTTTTACTATTTGTATATACAGGGTGTTTCAAAAATGACCGGTATATTTGAAACGGCAATAAAAACTAAACGAGCAGTGATAGAAATACACCGTTTGTTGCAATATGCTTGGGACAACAGTACATTTTCAGGCGGACAAACTTTCGAAATTACAGTAGTTACAATTTTCAACAACAGATGGCGCTGCAAGTGATGTGAAACATATAGAAGACAATGCAGTCTGTGGGTGCGCCATTCTGTACGTCGTCTTTCTGCTGTAAGCGTGTGCTGTTCACAACATGCAAGTGTGCTGTAGACAACATGGTTTATTCCTTAGAACAGAGGATTTTTCTGGTGTTGGAATTCCACCGCCTAGAACACAGTGTTGTTGCAACAAGACGAAGTTTTCAACGGAGGTTTAATGTAACCAAAGGACCGAAAAGCGATACAATAAAGGATCTGTTTGAAAAATTTCAACGGACTGGGAACGTGACGGATGAACGTGCTGGAAAGGTAGGGCGACCGCGTACGGCAACCACAGAGGGCAACGTGCAGCTAGTGCAGCAGGTGATCCGACAGCGGCCTCGGGTTTCCGTTCGCCGTATTGCAGCTGCGGTCCAAATGACGCCAACGTCCACGTATCGTCTCATGCGCCAGAGTTTACACCTCTATCCATACAAAATTCAAACTCGGCAACCCCTCAGCGCCGCTACCATTGCTGCACGAGAGACATTCGCTAACGATATAGTGCACAGGATTGATGACGGCGATATGCATGTGGGCAGCATTTGGTTTACTGACGAAGCTTATTTTTACCTGGACGGCTTCGTCAATAAACAGAACTGGCGCATATGGGGAACCGAAAAGCCCCATGTTGCAGTCCCATCGTCCCTGCATCCTCAAAAAGTACTGGTCTGGGCCGCCATTTCTTCCAAAGAAATCATTGGCCCATTTTTCAGGTCCGAAACGATTACTGCATCACGCTATCTGGACATTATTCGTGAATTTGTGGCGGTACAAACTGCCTTAGACGACACTGCGAAGACCTCGTGGTTTATGCAAGATGGTGCCCGGCCACATCGCATGGCCGACGTCTTTAATTTCCTGAATGAATATTTCGATGATCGTGTGATTGCTTTGGGCTATCCTAAACATACAGGAGGCGGCGTGGATTGGCCTCCCTATTCGCCAGACGTGAACCCCTGTGACTTCTTTCTGTGGGGACACTTGAAAGACCAGGTGTACCGCCAGAATCCAGAAACAATTGAACAGCTGAAGCAGTACATCTCATCTGCATGTGAAGCCATTCCGCCAGACACGTTGTCAAAGGTTTCGGGTAATTTCATTCAGAGACTACGCCATATTATTGCTACGCATGGTGGATATGTGGAAAATATCGTACTATAGAGTTTCCCAGACCGCAGCGCCATCTGTTGTTGAAAATTGTAACTACTGTAATTTCGAAAGTTTGTCTGCCTGAAAATGTACTGTTGTCCCAAGCATATTGCAACAAACAGTGTATTTCTATCGCTGCTCGTTTAGTTTTTATTGCCGTTTCAAATGTACCGGTCATTTTTGAAACACCCTGTATATGCATTTATGTCGATGTATAATTGGTTTGTTTTGTGAATATTATTTGTATTTTTACGCTGGGTCTTGCCTAGGGAAAACTGCTATCGAACGATTACATCGATAGGTCGTGTGAAGAATCAAAGTGTGTAGGATCTTTGGTAGTGTCAACTGTGCCTCGTGGAACGCGGGCTGAGCACAAGGGGAGTCTGGCTGGGGTGGTGCAGTGGAGCAGGGGTGTTGTTTGAAGCTCCCGCGAGTTGCCGCGCTTTCGGGGTTTGGCAGAATGTAATTGCGCTCGACTTGCGATGATAGTTTCTGAGACGGTGTCGCGGACGTGAAGCATTAGCTGGCGCACATCAAGATCCCGTTTCGTCTGGTGACCGTGTCGAGAAGAAGGCGCGCCAACATCCAGCTTCAGCAACAGCGACGGCCGACAATGAGTGGCTGTCGCCACCTCCTCGATCGAATTCTTCAAACCTTCAATCAGCCAACAAGGAAGACTGGAAGCACGTAAAGTTTTAGAACTGTATGGCAGTCCTCAGCTTTTCAAACTTTTAAAATTGTTGCATCACAAAATTACAGCAACTTAGGATGAACGTTTGTTGCTCATTGTCCCAACTGCATTACCAAGCAGGGTCCCTTCCTTTTCCGGAATGAACCCGAGTGTCGTTGAAATTCAAACGCCAGCATCATTCGATTTCACTGCTCTAATTTCAAAGTTCAGTTAAGTTATTCATAGCTGGCTACAGTATTTAGATTACACAAGCACAAATTAAGAGTATGAGTTTTGTTACCGTATTTTAGCTTACCTGTGACTGCAGCTCAGCTTGGTACGTACTAAATTTTACTACTGTTAATTGTTCAGAATCATTTAATTCAAGTTCAAAGTTAAATCTCTTATTTGTAAATTGCGTAGATTCAAGTAGCTTTTGAAATGATTGTTGAGGTAGTCCAAGACTAACCGTATTTTACTGAATTTCGATGTGCTTCAGAAAGGAAGCTCACTATTAACTTCAGTCACTAAATTAACTTTCGATTTTCCGGTTTTATTAATTCTTTTGCTAAATTAAGTCAGAGTGTAGCGAAATTTATTACTTCTGACAAACTTTCAGTTTTCACTCTACCTTCAGTTAACCTTCAGTTTATTTTTCAGTTACTATAGTAATTGTCCTTAGGACTGGCGACCGCAATTTCCCCCAAATCTCAAATATCTAATTACCGCTAGTTAATTGCTAACGTAACGGCCGCTCATTTATTTTCTTTATTAACTTTACCCCTTTTCAAAATTAATTTCCACCAGTTTCATTGGCATTTTTCCTTCCATTTAGATGTAACCCTTTCCTCCCTCTTTACCGACAGATTAACTTCGGTGACGATTGCTTTTCCCAAATTTCCATTAGGTACACGCGGTTTAAATTTTCACTGTCATTAAGGTCGATAAGTGAGGGGGAGGTTACATACTCTGCTGACTTTCGGTGGATTGACGTCGTTTTCGATATAGAAACTGTCGAGTTAGGCTGCATAGAAGAACAGAAAACAGGTGGCACCTTTTCTCTTGTTCTGGGAGAGCGTTTACTCGGAATTAAGGCGGCAGCAGTGAGAGGAATAACCGGAATACCCTGGGGAGTGCTACGTTATTATCGTCAGCGAATGCCGGGAATTGGTGCGCCTGTTTGAATTACGGCAACATTGGCTGCGGTCGCGCTTTCATCAAGGCTTAAGCCTCCGGCTGATACACGTCTGCCGGTCGCGACCTTTTGTCTTTAATTAGCGCAGCTTCCCACCAGAAATTACCCGCCTTTCGTTGGAAAGCAGCGCTGCCAAAGGAGAGATGAGAGTACTGAAGCTACAGGGTACGTGGTAAGCAGAATGTGAAACAACAGGTTCTCGCTTGCTAACACGTTCCAACACTTACATGAAATCCTGTTGGTACGTAGCAAATTATTTCCGGGTCTTTCCACTCTGCAGTGAAGTACGTGATCATGAAAGGTGTGTGTTGTGATGTAGCATGTAGTCGGCAATAGGAGAGCAGCTACCTAAGAGCCATAATAACTTATCTGGTATTACGAAACTGAGATTCTTGAAACTGTCAGCAAACACAATCAGCTCATAGACGTTATTTTTGTAGAATTTTCTTTGCTTTCATTACAATAGTTGTTGATGTAATAGTTCAAATGGCTCTAAGCACTATGGGACTTAACACATGTTGTCATCAGCCGGCTAGACTTAGAAACTACTTAAACCTAACTAACCTAAGGACATCACACACATCCATGCCCGAGGTAGGACTCGAACCTGCGACCGTAGCAGCAGCGTAGTTCCGGACTGAAGCGCCTAGAACTGCTCAGCCACAGAGGCCGGCTTGTTGATGTAATAGTAAGCACTTTAAAAATTTAATATTTAACTATGTTTTGTTGCTTTGAGTGTCGTGGAGGGACTGAGAGAGTGTATGGAGGAGAAACCTAAAGTGTGAATGTTTTATGTTATCAAGAAATGCGTGAAATGTACGCGTGGGGAAATTTTTGAGCAGTTATGGCTCATGTGAGGCATGCTTTCGTATAGAAACTGCCAGCAGATTTGTTGGCAATTAAATAAGTTAGTTTTTCATTTTTCAGGCTTTCTTTACTTTTTCGTGCCGACTTTCGCGAACATCTCAGAGCATTTTGATGAGCACTTAAGACACCCACAGAACGACTTGTGGCAGTAATTGGTAAAGATCTGTGTTTCAGTGACTCTACAGAACGTGAAAATTATTTGGGTCGGACTGGTAAGCTTCTGGCTACTTTAGTAGAGAACTTGTAGTAAAAACAGCCGTTGACTTACGCAAATATAAGTTTAATAGTAAACGCGGAGTTGATAATCATTTAGAATATGTTATGGGGCAATAAAACCAAACCAGTTCACCTTTAAACATTTTCAGTCATGTTTATTTTAGTATCGCACACGCCCGAAAATTTAGCAGCTTAAAAATGCTACCTCCAAGTTCGAATTATTCAGCCTTTGTTTGGTGGGTATTGAGCCGAATTTTCTTCAACGCTGCTTTTGTCGTCTAAGTCAGTACCTTTCAAATTGTTCAAATGGCTCTAAGCACAATATGACTTAAGATCTGAGGTCATCAGTCCCCTAGACTTGGAACTACTCAAACCTAACTAACCTAAGGACATCACATACATCCATGCCCGAGGCAAGATTCGAACCTACGACCGTAGTAGCAGCGTGGTTCCGGACTGAAGGGCCTCGAATCGCTCGGTCACAGCGGCCGGCCAGTACCTATCTATGCAGAGTGAAGGGTCAGGCAACAAGAAGCCTATTAAAGTCGGTGGACTGTAATGAATTATAGTTATAACCCGCCCAGCCACACTATTTGAAAATGAAGTCCCATGCTTCCTGACAGAGCGTAGGGGAACGATGCAGGAGACACGCACCGCCGTACTAGGCAAGGTCCAAGGTGGTTTGACGTTCCTCCGACCGTAATGTGGATGAATGATGATGATGAAGACGACACAACATCCAGTCACCTCGGGGCAGGTGAAAATCCCTGACCCCGCCGGGAATCGAACCAGGGCCCCAGTACTCGGGAAGCGAGAACGCTACCGCGAGACCACGAGCTGCGCATTTCTGGCTGTTTGTTGAGTTTTAAATCTGCCAATCTGGTCTTAATGGAGAGGATCGATAACAGATACGAATGATGTTTCTGAAATAAACCGCTTTCAACTGTATATAAACTTTTGCAGTAACACGACCGATTCCGTGATTTCAGATCAATTCTTTGTGCGTAAACCTACACGATAGGACATGTGCAGTTGTTATATGATAAAACAGACAGGTACCTATCCTAATAATCTACGCTCATGCCAGGCTGTACGAAATATCCACACGTCAATAAAACAATTAAGCCCTGATACGCATTGGAGGGTGATTCAACTTTCTCAAAATAAAATGCTATTACCCGATGAGTCATAGACATATTTCACTACTGCACTACTTTGAGCCTGATGATGAAGACACCCTGTGTTTGAAATGCTTACTTTTAGGCTTCTGGACTGAAAATGTTCATTGCTGAGTTACTACGAAACAGTTTCTACAAATAACTGACTACAGCAATAATCGACACTCGTGTCTTCAAGTTCACTCATTCCCAATTAAGCTCGTTCAAAGTCGTATAGAGATCTAAGTGAATGATTGCAAGTTTTTTCGCCGTTGTAACGAATGGTGTTTAGTCACTTTGGTAAGCGTGCCATCATAGGTGAAACTGTACTTGATAGTTTATGTAACATTACGAACGTGTTTTCTGCCCATGTTTCCTGCCCTGAAAGTGATAAATTAATATCGCAATATGAGTTCAGATCTTAAATTTCGGTGATGGAAGAACTAAGAGGATGCGCAACGAAAGGGTGAGGGTAACGAGGTTGCTCGGAAGTAACACTTCTGAATTTTGAATTGCAAAGAAAACTATAAATATCATACTACCCTGATGCAAAATGAGTTAATAAAACTGGGACTTACAGGTTCTGTAAGTGCAAAAAAAATGTGTTTACCATTTGTGCCCTACACTACGTAATACCTTCAAAACGAAGAGCTTGTCTGAAGCAATAAATAATTCACGAAGACCCTATGTCTGACACCTCTCTTACGCCTTACATACTTTAGTGAAAAGTTGTTACCCAAGTGCTGCTAACACATAGAGCATAGCCCGTGATCAGATGGTAACAGAAGTAGATGAATGACATTTTGCATGAAGCAAATCTTAATCATTTAAACGTGGAGGTAACGTAGACGTGGTGGAGTTTATGAACAAGGGAAAAGGTGGAAGGTATTGAATTAGCGAAGACCAGACACATGGGTAGTCCCTTATAATGTATGAATATACAGGTTATACAAGGAAGCCATCAAGGATGAACACAAGTCTCGGAATAGAACGTTTAAGATCTCCTCCTAATACCACAAAACAAGAATACACAAGAATAAATATACAAACTTGTGAAAAATGTCATTTCTAGTGAGAGAATTTAGGGATGATTAACTCAGAAATGAATGACGATCACCACGTCTGCCGATGAAATCAAAATTTCCACAGAAACTCCTTCGAACAGGCCTCGGAAGCCCCAACGGCTCCGACCGACCGCCGTGTCATCCTCACCCGATAGGCGTCACTCGATACGGATACGGAGGGGCATGTGATCGGCACACCACTCTCCCGGCTGTTGTCAGGTTTCGTGACCGGAGTCGCTGCTTTTTCAAGTAGTTCCTCAACTGACCTCAGAAAAGCTGAGTGCAGTCTGCTTACCAACAGCACTCGGCAGACACGGACGAAAAAACTGGTTCAAATGGCTCTGAGCACTTTGGGACTTAACTGCTGAGGTCATCAGTCCCCTAGAACCTAGAACTACTTAAACCTAACTAACCTAAGGACATCACAAACATCCATTGAAACGTCCCCTTAGAATAATTTTACATGTGAAACGTCCACTTAGGACAATTATACAAGCCTGTGCTTAACCTGACACACAATATTATTTAGCGCAACGCAATCTGACTTTCAATAACCCCTACAAAACAATGGCCCTGACTAACTTTAACCTATACCTTTTACAAATCACTTACCTCACAAAAATCTTCGCTACTCAAGCTACTGCAAAACAGCGAGCGCCACTACTGCCAGCTAAATAAAAGATTCAAACTACTGAAGGTACTAACTACTGATAGGGATAGTTAGCAAATGAAAGATATTAATAGAGAACAAACAATGTATTTACCTTAATATTCATAATTGACATTCAGTCTTACAGATTATCAAAACTCCGCCATCTCTTTCCCCACGTCCACCACTGCTGGCGGCTCACCTCCAACTGCGCAACGCAATCTGCTGTTCACATCCAGCTATAGCAGTTCATGACAACAATGGCAGGCAACAATGCAAACTAGCCACATACTGCACACAGCACAGCCAGTGATTTTCATACAGAGAGCGCTACGTAGCATTACCCATATAAAAATCTAAACAGCCTACTTACATAGCCCCCATGCTCCCCACAAAAAATTTTACAAAATATTTTTGGGCAGTGGCCAATAAAGATTTGAAAAATTTTTCATAATTACAATAACAAAGATATCAAATGCACACACTTATTGATACAATGTTGGTCAACAGCAAAAATTTTTTTCACAGTCAATAAAGACAGTCCTGATCATTCATCATAAGAGTAAACCTGCACTTTGTTTGCTCAAAGTCTGAGCAGTAAAATACAATGCACACGGAAGTAGTGGATTTCCATGCAGTCTTGAAGAAGTAGTATTGTCCTTCCAACGGTAAGATAGTGCTGACTCTTGACATGCTGACAGGTAATGGGCCACAACAGAGCAAACCCACAGCAGAGTCATTCGACATTTTGAAGAAGATTGGTAGGTAGGTCATCACAGAGTAGACCTACTGTAGTCCTGGTAGAGATTGTGGTAATGGTGGGCCACCAGAGGTGCAGACCCACTGCAGTCCTTGTAGAAAGTGTGGTATTGGTGGGTCATCAAAGATGCAGACCCACTGTAGTCCTTGTAGAGATGGCCAGCAGCCATCTGTTGCGACTGTGCAGGTGCACAATCACCATTGAAGAGTCTTGCGGATAATAGAGCAAGTCCATAACCACCACTTGTGCACTCACAAAGTTTTTGGAATTGTCCTTAGAACGAGCAATGCTGTTATCCAGTCCCTTGCTGAATTATTAACACACGTGCAAACACTATCAGTCCCTACTTCTCACATATTGTCCATATACTATGGACAGAAATGTGTGCAGTGAAATGGAACTTCCAAGTTACTTGATTAGATGAACTGGTGTCAATCACAATATTATAACATAAGAATACAATTACAAAGGTACAAAATACATCATTAAAAACATAATAATACAGATAACATTTGTAGTACAGGCTTTACAAAAGAATAGAAATAAACAGATACATCAGTGTTACAGGAATGATGACATGAGTACAAAAATAAAAGATCAGAATCACTTTTGAAACGTCAACTTCACACATGACCATTAAAACAGAATAAATAATGTCTAAACATCTTTACAAGGTAAATAACAGAGTATTAGAAAAATTCTACAACATAGCTGTCATCAGCTAAACACATAAGGACAGGAAAAACACAAATACACAAGGGTACACAAACACATAGCGGAATAACACCAAAAAGAAAGGACAACACACAATTACATATTGGGAAAAAGCAGCAAAGAGGAAAGGACAGGGTTTGTTTTACTGCAGTATTTTGCTTGGAGATCTCCCTTCATTCCATAGATCGTTCGTCTTATTTCAACCTTTGCTTCCACCAAAAAATCCTATCTAAGCATGCTTTCTGTATTTATATGTTCACACATTGCTTACCTCATCATTTATTTCCAAGAAAATCCTACCTATACCTCATTCCTGTATTCTATTCATATTTCTTTCAAAATAATTATTTCTGATTGTACAATACTCATTGGGGCCCAAATCTTTCTTCGCAATGCATTCTTTACCTATTCTCCATAGTCAGTTTCTTATATAGTCTACCCCCTCTTAAGCTAACTTAAATCTACTGAGTTCAGATATATATACCAAGGGACGAGGCAATGCAGCATCACAACAAATCAACACAAACAAAAATGACAAAAAATGCAAATTGGCAAAGCTAGCAGCATAATTTAGCAAAAGTCAAATTCAATAACACTATGCCTGGCAAACAGCAGCAACTTATACCTAAACATGACATAGCTCAAGCAGAAAAAATATTACAGTAAAAACAACAATGCAGACAAGGGAAATGCATATTCACATCTTAATGTCTATGTAATTAAAGTGGTCATCTTAATGTCTATGTAATTAAAGTGGTGCACCATAACAACTTATTGTAAAAAAAATATTACCATGTACTTGAAAAGAAAATTTTGTTTTACTGTTGCTAGTTCCTTCTTATTGTTCTTTCCTTTCCAAGTGCTCCTTTTTAAAGAATGTGGATCATAAAGTAATTAATTAATAAATCTGTTGACAGAAAGAGTTCACATTAGCAAATGCATTTCATTTTATAAGAGCAATGCTGCAACACAGCTGGAAACCAGACATCAAATGAAATAAGCAACTACGAAAAGCAAAGCATAAAAATATCATTCAGTAGTCATGTGACATTTCAATTCATAAGTTAATTGCTCTCAACTCTCGTACAAAGACTCTTGTCATAATCAGGTGTGCAGATGTAAAAATATTTCTTGTCATTTTGTTAGGCATTTCAGTAAATATCATAAATTTTTTAAGTAACGAGGGTGTCGCATTAGCGATGAAAGGCACATCCTAATGGCTTATTCTCCAGGTGTTTGACACAGCTGTGTGCCCACAACGCATTACAAAAATCATATGTTTTCAAGTAGCGAGCGTGTCGCATTAGCGATGCCCTCTACAAAGGAATGTCATTAACAGCGGTATAGCCCTCTCCTTGTCCTTCTCTTCCACCTGTGCCTCTGGCACACCCTAATGCCTTTCTTTTCTACCTGAGCGTCTGAAAAGGCTTGTTCTCCAGGTGTCTGACACACCTGGGTGCCCACGTCACATTATCTGCAGGTGGTCACTTAACTTTCTTACGGAAATATTTACGACAGCAGTTTCCGCTACAGTGACAGTCTCATATAAAAATATTTCACAGGTCAAGAGTCCCTAACCACTATTCATTACTCCTTACCTTATTCGTCGACACTTTTTCCATATTTCATCATAACAGATACATAGCATAATCAAATAACTCATATAGCATCAGCTTATGGATCATAAACTTACCGCAACAGCATAATACACATCGTAGTCGTAAAAATAACATCATAAGACCTCAGTCAAATCTCAAAATCGTCGTAGCTTCCTCCAATAATTTCAAAACCTAACAAAATTCTCTGCTCATGTCAAAAGTGTCATCTGCCTCCAACGTACTTTAAAATCATACTCCCTTACCAAATACATCATTCAAAGTTCTCATAGTATCACAATGGTTCAAAAAAAAAAATGAACAGTGCACAAAGTACAGACAAAGTACAATTTCTTAAGTGTGAAGTAATCCAACTCTGTAATGGCGTAAACATGTGTCACTGACGTAGTAAAAGGATGTTTGTTTCTCTGTTAAATGATCAGATAGGTGTGTAATTTATGTGTTAGAGAAATATGGTACCGATGTGTAAAGTTGTATAAGCAAATACCATATTAGCTAGGGCTCCTTGTGCTTGCCAAACACATGGTACACAAAGTAGGCGTGTACCCCCCTGAGGTTTATTGTAATTATACCCTCAGGTGTTACAGATTACAGCAATGGAATGAAATGTATCACGAAAAACTTTCTTTGTAATTCAAAAATCTTTAAAAATAAATGTTTTAAGTACAAAATTAATCACTCAAGTACGTGTCCTGTAGCGCTAAATGTGCGTTTTGCTCTAAGATAATCTCTGGGAAGTGTCGTAGTTATCGTCCTCCAAAAGCTAAGTTCAGCAGAAGCCAATGTACTTACCTCATGATAAACAAAAGTGAAATGCTTTGCGTATAGATAACTTAGTTATTACGCTTATTGCCGTGATGAGGAAAGTACTATGCTGTAAAGTATTGTTGTCCTACGGAAAAGGCTGTCTCCTTGTAGCAATAGCACAAAAGTTACTACTAAAACATGTTTTACTTTACAGAAGAATTCAGAAAAACTGTGCAGATATCAAACAGATACACCGCAAAAGCAACATTGTAAATTGTCACTCATTAGTAACGTCGTGATATAATCGTGTAGCTGTCACACAAACCAACCACTGTGTCATCTGGCATTTCACAGAAAGCACCTCAAATCCAGAATCCACTCGTATGCAAACCAAAATGTTGCATGTTAACAGTTTCTTAAGTCTGACAAATTGTACAAGTAGCGTGAAGTGAAAATTGCAAAGACTAAGTTAAAAACAGATTATCTGTCAATAAATGGTTTCACATGAGAAATGTGGTGTAAACCTTTACTCTTCCTAGTACGCAGAGTTTCAACTTCAACGCAATTATCATGTGGTATACGTCGGATTCTGTAAGGTCCATTGTAAACTAGAAAGAATTTGTGACTCAAGTGTTTCTTCTTATGTGACAATGAATGAGCTTTAATGAGAACTTTCTGACCAATACATAATTTCTTTGCATTTGCTTTACCGTGTAGTTTTCTCCTTTTGTCTGCTGCAGATTTTATATTTTTAAGAGCCAAATCAATTATGTCTTTGTGTCGAAGTTTACGTGTATTCGGGAAAGGTACAAGCTCTCTGATTCTGTTCGGAGGTTCTACATTCTTCAGTACAAGAGTAGGTGGTAAAGCAGTGGAATCATGAGGCATTTCATTCAGCACATTTTGAAATAAGTGTAAATATCTGTCCCAATGCTGATGCTTTCTGTGACAATAAAGTCTGCAAAGCTTATTGATTTCTTTCATAATCCGTTCAGACGGGTTACAGTGTGGTGAATACAATGAAATAAAAACAGGTTTGATTTTATGATTCCGAAGCATGCGTGACCAAACAGCAGATCTGAATTGCGGTCCGTTATCTGAAATGACTTTACTAACGTGTCCCACTTCACGTAAGAAATTTTTAACAAAGGCGTTGGATACAGACCGTCCAGTGGCTTTACGTAACGGAGTGAAAGAAACAAATTTTGAAGTAAGTTCAACAGCGACTAGAACGTACGAAAATCCATTCGATGTTGTGACAAGGGGTCCCAAGAGATCAACAGCAGCAAATTCTTTTAATTTGGAAGGAATAATAGGAAACAACGGAGCACGATGTGAGATAGTAGATGGTTTCGCCTTTTGACAAAGTTTACAAATAGACAAGACTCTTCGAATTCGCTTTTCCATATTGTTAAAATAACAAGTCGTTCGAAGAATATGATAACATTTTCGTGGACCAAAATGTGCGTAGCTGAAATGAATGTACCAAATGAGCTTATTAACAAAATCGTCTGGAATGCAAAGTACCCATAGCTTGTCATCAACAGTGCAGCGTTTGAAAAGTATGTTGTTTCTAACCAGGTAATAATGCCGAATCTGAGTGTGTGTCTTTTCATGCCATTTACTTTTGATATCTTTCCAAATCGGATCTTTATCTTGTTCATGAGCAATGTCCTTTAAAGATGTGGTGATGAAGTTTTCAAAGGCGACTTTCTGAATGTAAAGAATACTGAAATTTTTTTCGAGGTTGCCTTCTGTGTTACTTTTCTCAAGCCCAGCCGGTGCGCGTGACAGTGCGTCTGCAACAATGTTCTCCTTGCCGGGAATGTAGACTATTGTGAAGTGGAATTCTTGCAGAAACAATGCCCAACGTTTTAACCTGTCATGATTTAATTTTGAAGACATAAGAAATTGTAATGCACGATGATCACTGTATACTTTTACGTGCTCACCAGAAAGAAAGAAACGGAATTTGTTAAATGCGCAAACGATAGCTAAAGCTTCTAATTCAGTAACGGAATAATTTTTTTCAGATTTTGTTAGCACTCGGCTAGCAAAAGCAATGGTTTTCTGAACAGTAATGTCATCTTCTATGGCTTCTTGAAATAAATGGGCACCAAGACCAACTTTGGAAGAATCAGTGCTAAGGCAGAAATCTTGTGACAGATCTGGATGAGCTAGTATTGGCGCGTGAAGTAACGCTTCTTTCAAAGAATTGAATTCCAACTGTGCTTGTTCGTCCCAGTTCCAAATAGTATTTTTTCCAGTGAGAGAACAAAGTTTTGGTGTAACTAGAATTTGCATATTCAGAAAACGACGGTAAAAATTTACGAGACCTAGAAAACTGCGGACTTGTCTTTTTGTGGATGGAACTGGAATGGCTCTGATTGCTTCTAACTTTTCAGGATCCGGCTGAATGCCTTCAGAAGAAATAATATGTCCCAAAAACTTCACCTTTGTCCTACCGAATTCAGACTTTTCCAAGTTAACTGTAATTCCAGATTCTGCAAAAATACGTAACAAACTGTTGAGTATGCGGTTATGTTGTTCCCATGAAGCTTCTGCTATTAGAATATCGTCCACATATAAGGTGATGTGACGTTTTAAGAACTCAGGTAATATGGAATTTAACCCGCGAATGAATGCTGCTGAAGAAATGTTCAAACCAAAAGGAAGTTTCCGAAACTGATAACAAACGCCGAAACAAAGGAAAGCTGTGTATTTTCTACATTCTGGATGAAGTTCGATCTGATAAAAGCTGGATCTGAGATCAATGGAAGACAACACTTTTACACCATTAAAATTTTGAAGAAGTTCTTCCATCGTCTGCGGCCTGTCTGTTTCAGGAATAATGATAGTATTGATTCGTCTCGAATCTAAGACAAGTCTGATCGATCCATTTTTCTTCTCAACAACATGTAACGGATTGTTGTATGAGCTTACTGCAGGCTCAATAATGCCCTCGTCAAGCATAGATTGTATTTCTGTTCTAACACGGTCCCTATAATGTGCTGGAATTACGTATGGTCTAACACAAAATTTAGTATGCTCACGAACACGAAATTGGTATTGAAACCCCTTGATTGTTCCTGTTTTGTGAGTAAAAACTGTGGAATGTGCTTGTAAAATCTCAAAAAGGTCCTGCCTATCAGTGTCATTACAATTCTCAATTGTCTGAATTTTATTCTGAATTAACTCATTAATTTCAAATATGCCGTCGATGTCATCCCTGTCAGTACTTGCAGAGTGATTGTTAGTGTCTAGTTCCGTAGAAAATTCCGAACTGTTATCTAACAGAAGGTAAAGCCGATTAATTTCCTCATCATGGTTTGAGAGCCAGTCTTCAAATTTCAAAGCTATTGACATACCTTCTTTCTCTAAACTTATTTCAGCATCGTGAAAGCTTAAAATTGCTTTGTATTCATTCAAAAAGTCTACTCCCAGTATAATTTCCGTCGACAATAATGGAACAATAAGAAAGTTCATAGAGAAGCTGTGGCTTTGGCAAAAGAATTCTAAATTGGTTTGTTGGCGTACATCTACACTTTTTCCAAAGATTGCACCTTGTAATTTAATCTTACGTAACGGAAGTGTGGGGCAATCGTTCGATTTGTTGCATTTGCTAAAAGCTGTTTCACTAATTACTGAAATGGGACTGCCAGAGTCAAGTACTGCCGTAAATTTTACGTCATTTACAGTAATGTGAATCACAGGATATGCAATGTTGTTACGTGTTACGTCGTGTTCCTGGAGTAAGATGTCTCTAATATCTTCCATTTTTACGTAATTACTAGCTACGGCAGCTCCGTCGTCAGTTTCATAAGTACGTCTTGTGGCTGCCAGTGGTGTGAGTCATCGCCTATTGTCTCTTTGTTGGCGCGCGTCGTTATTGGGATTTGGAGGCCTAACTTCCACAAATTCGCCTTGCCCAGAGGGCCCAGCTCTGTTTAAAACTCGCCAGTTCTGATGCAATTCAGGTCTGTCGTTACGATCATATCGTCTGTCGTCATGTCGGTAGGTTCGATAGTTTCTTTCTTGTCGGTCATGTGGTGGAGAATTTCTGCCTGAGTCGTAACTGCGTGCTGGACCGTTGCGTCTAAAGTTATTCTGTCTCCCTTGATAATAGTTATTTTGGTTCCCATATTGTCTGTTTCTCTGATTGTCTCTGTGATAGTCATTACCGCGGAAAGGTGATCTTTCCCTGTAACTATTACTCTGCCAGTGGTTATCATATGGGTGGTGTCTGTTTTGGTCACGATTTACGTTGTAAGAATAGGTTTGTCGTGGCCATTTATTGTTTCTGTCGTCACGGAATTGAGACGGATGTGACCTGTAGTGATTGTTTTCCTGTTTTCGCATCCCGCGACTGTCTGTGTCAATTTCCAGTTCTTGTAACAGTCCCTGAAAAGCTTCAATGTCGTCTTTGCAACGTCCTGCCAAAATAATATGCCGTAAATGTTCAGGCAGTTTGATTAAACAAATGCGGATGAGTTCTGAGGGGCTGTATGGGTTTGACAGGTACTGATTCTTGTGCAACATGTCTTCAAAATATTTCACAAGACTGGAAAATTCAGATTGTTCGAAGTGTTTCATCATCATGATGCTATGTTTTACGCGATCTTGTGTAGCTTGTGACCAATATGCTGAGAGGAACGCATGGTAAAATTCTCCTTCACTGTGGCAATCGTGAATGACCGATCGCATTCTTACAGCTGGTTCATTCTTCAAGTAGCCACACATAAATTCTAATCTGTGTTCTAATGACCAGTTGGGAGGAAAACAATGAGAGAATTGATGGAGCCACGCTTGTGGATGAATGTCGTTGCCAGAATTCTTAAATGTTTTGAATTTACGTGTAGTAATGAACAGCTTATAGTCAAAATCATCATGTCGGCGAGTCACATATCGGTCATTGTTACGTCGTGTCGGCGGTTCCATCTCAAAATTCGGTGCACCTTGCCAATTTCTTTCATAATTACCGAAATGCCCTGTGCTATTATATTGTGGCTTTTCCGTATTTCTAAGTTCCTCTTCCCGTGTTGGAGCGCGAGTATCCTCTGAAATATGTAATTCTTGTATTACCTGTGTCAACTGATCTTGTACTTCCCGGATTTCTCTTTTGTACTGTGTATTGATTTTGTTTGAATTTTCTAATTTGTTCATACTCTTCTGTGTCAGTGAAGGCTACGGGTCTTGTGTCATTCAGATCATCATCTACCTTTGTAGATAAGTTAGTGACCTGATCCGAAAGTTCGGCTACTTTCTCTGATAATGAACTAATTTCCCCCATGTGTCTTTCTACTGTGTCCTTTAAGTTTTCCTGAGTTTTTGCAAGTTGCGTAACCGAATCGGTAGATGCAACTGAGTCAATTTTAGCCCACAAGGTCTCATGATTTTCATGAACAATGGTTTGCAGCTCTTTTATGGCTGCTTCGTGATTCTGTAATACATTCTCATGACGCGAAAAAATAGGTTGGAAATGCTCACAAATTTGTGTTTTTACGTCATTACAGACTTTCTGACATTTCGATTCTATTTTATGTAACTCAGTAGTTAAATCTTCACGTGTTTGTTCAAGCATATGTTCCACTGAGTCTAACTTTTGAAGCTTTTGTTCCATTGTGTCTAACTTTTGAAGCTTTTGCTGTGTTTGTCTCTGATTTTGTTCCATTGTGTCTAACTTTAGAAGATTTTGTTCCATTGTGTCTAACTTTTGAAGATTTTGTCCCATCTGTCTCTGATTTTGTTCCATTTGTTGCATTAATTGCAATAATAATGTATTAGTGTCTGGAATCTGTTTCTCTATGCTTTTTGGCAGTGTGTTTTCACCGGCAGCATTCACATTTTGACAAGCAGAAAATGTGTCTTGACTCATTTGAGAAAACGGTGAGGACGCAAAACCTGAATCTACAGTATTTGCAAAATTGTGTCCTGTCATTTCGGATTCCTGAGGCGAGCTGTTGCCGACCGATCGATCGATAATGCTTCCCTGTTCACTACCTGTTTCACTGCCTACGCCATTGTCTGACGCCCGCTCCATTTCCCTATGCACAGTTACCAAATTACTACTTTGAATATTAGTTAACTCATTACATGGTGGGGCCAACACACTGCTTTCGTCTTCACTGTCATTTCTCAGTTTACTTTGGAGTCGAGTGTTACGTTTTTCACACGCCATTATTTTCACAATATTTCACACGATAACACAGAAAAGCACAATTTGAATAGCAAAAATAAGAGAACACATTAACATAGCACTGAAAATAATATCTATTTAATTGCAGCTGCGAAATACTTGGTGCAAATCTACATGCATGCCACAACTGTTTTACTGTGCAACAATGAAAGACTGCAACTACCCAGGAGATTCTCTCTACAATTACGCACTAGCAATAAACAAAAGCTACATTAAATACACAAACTACAAGAAAAAATCAGAAGATTCCAGTGAGGTATCCTAGGCTAAGGGTCGACATATGAAACGTCCCCTTAGAACAATTTTACATGTGAAACGTCCACTTAGGACAATTATACAAGCCTGTGCTTAACCTGACACACAATATTATTTAGCGCAACGCAATCTGACTTTCAATAACCCCTACAAAACAATGGCCCTGACTAACTTTAACCTATACCTTTTACAAATCACTTACCTCACAAAAATCTTCGCTACTCAAGCTACTGCAAAACAGCGAGCGCCACTACTGCCAGCTAAATAAAAGATTCAAACTACTGAAGGTACTAACTACTGATAGGGATAGTTAGCAAATGAAAGATATTAATAGAGAACAAACAATGTATTTACCTTAATATTCATAATTGACATTCAGTCTTACAGATTATCAAAACTCCGCCATCTCTTTCCCCACGTCCACCACTGCTGGCGGCTCACCTCCAACTGCGCAACGCAATCTGCTGTTCACATCCAGCTATAGCAGTTCATGACAACAATGGCAGACAACAATGCAAACTAGCCACATACTGCACACAGCACAGCCAGTGATTTTCATACAGAGAGCGCTACGTAGCATTACCCATATAAAAATCTAAACAGCCTACTTACACCATGCCCGAGGCAGAATTCGAACCTGCGACCGTAGCGGTCGCGCAGTTTCAGACTGTAGCGCCTAGAACCGCTCGGCCACTCCGGCCGGCAGACACGGACGGTGACCCCATCTAAGAGCTAGCCAAGCCCGACCGCGCTTAACTTCGGTGATCTTACGGGAACATGTGTTACCACTGCAGCGATGTCGTTGGCCTCGCTGGCCTCCCACGGAAATGCCAAAAGCAAAATACAACAAGAAAAGCACATATTTTTCAGAACTTCAACACTCTCGCGGTATCCAATCACGTGAATACAACTCGAATGATCGCAACATGCTGCAATCTCACCGTTATGCTAAAAGTTGCTGATGTGATGCGTCCATATCAAACGTACAAGACAAGGGGATACATCTCTTCTGCTCGATGTTCAGCACGGGAAGGGAGTGCTTTGAGCATGAAATACAACATGAGGCGTCCAACCAAAAAACACGCTCCAAGTATCTGACCAAGACCAGTCAAAGTCTTGTTGACTGCACAAGACGTAACTACCGGTTTCTGCGTGATAGGACATACGGCTCGACAGAACATAGTCGGCAAGATGTGTATTGTCGTCGACTTTTCAAATGGCTTACGAGTGCCGAATCTGGAGCGTGATGTGTGAAAGAAGCTCGCAACACAGTAGGCGCCTTTTAGTGCGGTCAGCGCTACGCCAGCTGATGCTTGTGTCCGTAGATAAGGTTGTAACAAAATTCTGTCTTAAATTCTCGTGACGTCCGATCCTTATCAGCGCTCTCTTTCAGATTACTTCGGCTAGTATTACCGGTCAGATTATTAAGAAAGAAGAACACAAGTTACACCTCAATCGGCGGGACAGGTCCCGCGAAATTGCCATCGGCAGATTATTGAAAAAAGGCTCGCTCCATGTTAATGGGGCTGTATTTTGGTCTACCTAGTTCTGTGCCAAGGTGTCACACATACACTACTGACCATTTTAATTGCTACACCACGAAGATGACGTTCCACAGACGTGAAATTTAACCGACAGGAAGAAGATACTGTGATATGCAAATGATTAGCTTTTCAGAGCATTCACACAAGGTTGCCGCCGGTGGCAACACCTACAACGTGCTGACATGGGGAAAGTTTCAAACCGATTTCTAATACACAAACAGCAGTTGACCGGCGTTGTTGTGATGCCTCGTGTAAGGAGGAGAAATGCGTACCATCACGTTTCCGACTTTGATAAAGGTCGGCTTGTAGCCTATCGCGATTGCGGTTCATCGTATCGCGTCAATGCAGCTCGCGTTGGTCGAGATCCAATGACTGTTAGCAGAATATGGAATCGGTGGGTTCAGGAGAGTAATACGGAACGCCGTGCTGGATCCCAACGGCCTCGTATCACTAGCAGGCGAGATGACAGGCATCTTATATGCATGGCTGTAATGGATCGTGCAACCAAGTCTCGATCAGTGAGTCAACAGATGGGGACGTTTGCAAGACAACAACCATCTGCACGAACAGTTCGACGACGTTTGCAGCAGCATGGACTATCAGCTCGGAGACTATGGCTGCGGTTACCCTCTATGACTCATCGGGTAATAGCATTTAATTTTGAGAAAGTTGAATCGCTCTCCAATCCGCATCAGAGCTTAAATGTTTTATTGACGTGTGAATAGTTCGTACAGCCTGGCATGAGTGTAGATTATTAGAATAGGTACCTGTCTGTTTTATCATATAACCACTGCACATGTCCTATCTTGTAGGTTTACACACAAAGAATTGATCAGAAATCACGGAATCTGTCGTGTTGCTGAAAAAGTTTATATACAGCTGAAAGCGGTTTATTTCAGAAACATCATTCGTATCTGTTATCGATCCTTTCCATTAAGACCAGATTGGCAGATTTAAAACTCAACAAACAGCAAGAAATGCGCAGCTCGTGGTTTCGCGGTAGCGTTCTCGCTTCCCGAGCACTGGGGCCCGGGTTCGATTCCCGGCGGGGTCAAGGATTTTCACTTGCCCCAAGGTGACTGGATGTTGTTGTGTCGTCTTTCATCATCAACATTCATCCACATTACGGTCGAAGGAACGTCAAAATACCTTGGACCTTGCCTAGTACGGCGGTGCGTGTCTCCTGCATCGTTCTGCTACGCTCTGTCAAGAAGCATGGGACTTCATTTTCAAAAGAGGGAAAATAGTGTGGCTGGGCGGGTTATAATTCATTACAGTCCACCGACCTCAATAGGCTTCTTGTTGCCTGCCCCTTCACTCTGCATTGATAGGTACTGGCCGGCTGCTGTGACCGAGCGATTCGAGGCCCTTCAGTCCGGAACCACGCTTCTGCTACGGTCGTAGGTTCGAATCTGGCCTCGGGCATGGATGTATGTGATGTCCTTAGGTTTGTTAGGAGAACCTGCGATGGTGTACTAAACGACGAACCTGGGTGCTCGAATGGCAAAACGTCATTTTTTCGGACGAATTCAGGTTCTGTTTACAGCATCATGATGGTCGCATCCGTGTTTGGCGACATCGCGATGAACGCACATTGGAAGCGTGTATTCGTCATCGCCATACTGGCGTGATGGTATGGGGTGCCATTGGTTACACGTCTCGGTCACCTCTTGTTCGCATTGACGGCACTCTGAACAGTGGACGTTACATTTCAGATGTGTTACGACCCGTGACTCAACCCTTCATTCGGTCCCTGCGAGACCCTACATTTCAGCAGGATAGTGCACGACCGCATGTTGCAGGCCATGTAGGGGCCTTTCTGGATACAGAAAATATTCGACCGCTGCCCTGGCCAGCACATTCTCCAGATATCTCACCAATTGCAAACGTCTGGTCAATGGTGGCCGAGCAAGTGGCTCGTCACATTACGTCAGTCACTACTCTTGATGAACTGTGGTATCGTGTTGAAGCTGCATGGGCAGCTGTACCTGTTCACGTCATCCAAGCTCTGTTTGACTCAATTCCCAGGCGTACCAAGGCCGTTATTATGGCCAGAGGTGGTTGTTCTGTATACTGATTTCTCAGGATCTATGCACCCAAATTGTTTGAAAATGTAATCACATGTCAGTTCTAGTATAATATATTTCTCCAAAGAATGCACGTTTATCATCTCCATTTCTTCTTGGTAATTTTAGTGGCCAGTAGTGTATGCTCCGACTCAGGGGGCCGATAAACTATCTGACCAATAGTATACGGTTATACCTTGGTAATGCTCAATTGCTCACTATATACATCGTGAGAGGCGGACTTGCCAGTGTGACAGGAGATGGGGAGTATTGTCAGTGGAGAAGCGGTAGCGGGAGAGCTCAGTAATTCGAACGTGGACTAGCCATTGGATGTTACTTGTGTAACAAACCGGTCAGGGATAGTTAACCCCTTCTAAAGCTTCTCCAGGTGACAGCTGCTATTGTGAAGTGGATGGTTCAAATGGGTCTAAGCACTATGGCACTTAACATCTGAGGTCATAATAGACATCCATGTCCGAGGCAGGATTCGAACCTGCGACCGTAGCAGCAGCGCGGTTCCGGACTGAAGTGCCTAGAACGGCTCGACCACAGCGGCCGGCTGTGAAGTGGAATGGGAAGAAACAGCCGCAGCTAAACAAAGAACAGGTAGACTTCTTTTACTGACTGTGAGTGACCGTCGGGTAAAAACGATATGAAGTCAGTGGAAGGGATCACTCGTGAGCTACAAAGTGCTACCAGCAGTCCAGCTGGCACAACGCCCCGCACAAGTAGTGAAAAAGAATGGGGAACAGTGGAAAAGCAGATTCTCATAAGCCACTCATTTCTGTAGGCACTGCTAAGCGACGCTAATTACGAAGGTCATTGATACATTATTGACAAAAAAAATAGTTATCAACTCTAGAAATCAAGTAGATGAAGCATTCTTGGGACAGTTGGCTGTAGTGTTACAAATGGAATAAACTCAGGGAATGGTCCGCGATAAATATGGAGAATATGGTCCATGCAGAAGCCGATCCGAAATTATTTTTCAGTTCTATGAGATCGAGGGCTGCTGGAAACGATAAAAGATACTAGTGAAAATACTTTGACTTTTGCAGTTAATTACGAGTATTAAGTAATTGTGTAAATGGATTACAGAGGAAAGAATTAAAGATAACGCCGAAACTTTATTTCATTTCACATAAGAAGTCTCCTGACAACATTTCCTAGCACTTCACAAATCAGTCGAAAACTCCCATTTGCTTTATCTACAACTGAGACCACTTTTTCGCTTTACACATGTTTACTCCCATATACTTGTTATGCTGAAAAGCCAAACGCTAACATCGCGTTCAGATCCGTCGAATTTGGCGACCAAGACGTCAACTTGCATTCAGCGTTCAGATCCATCGAATTTGGCGACCAAGACGTCAACGTGCATTCACTATCAAGCATCTGAAACCAGTGTTGTATGCTTATTATGTAGTGGCGTGGTCTGTAGTCCTGCTCGAAGTCATGAAGCATGAATGGATTCCAGTAGTTCACAATAATGTTCAAGTAGGCATCAAGTGTCATTGTCCCTCCGATAACTGGTATACACTATGCGATCAAAAGTATCTGGACACCTGGCTGAAAATAACTTAAAGGTTCGTGGCACCCTCCATCGGCAATGCTGGAATTCAATACGGTGTTGGTCTACCCTTAGCCTTGATGACAGCTTCAAATCTCGCAGGCACACGTTCAATCAGGTGCTGGAAAGTTTCTTGGGGAATGGCAGCCCATTGTTCACGGAGAGCGGCACTGAGGAGAGGTATCGTTGTCGGTCGGTGAGGTCTGGCACGAAGACGGCGTTCCAAAACATCCCAAAGGTGTTCTATAGGATTCAGGTCAGGCCGCTGTGCGGGCCAGTCCGTTACAGGAGTGTCACTGACCTGTAACCACTCCGCCACAGACCGTGCATTATGAACAGGTGCTCGTTCGTGTTTAAAGATGCAGTCGCCATCCCCGAATTGCTCTTCAACAGTGACAAGCAAGTCGGTGTTTAAAAAATCAATGTAGACCTTGCTGTGATAGTGCCACGCAAAACTAGAGGTGCAGGCCCCCTCCATGAAAAACACGACCACACCATAACACCACCGCCTCCGAATTTTGCTGTTAGCAATACACACGCTGGCAGATGACGTTCACTGGGCATTCTCCATACCCGTGCCATCGGATCGCCACATTGTTTAACGTGATTCGTCACTCCACACAATGTTTTTGCACTGGTCAATCGTCCAATGTTTTGCGCCCCTTACACCAAGCAAGGTGTCGTTTGGCATTTACCGGCATGATGTGTGGCTAATGAGTAGCCGTTTGAACCTGAAATTCAAGTTTTCTCACCTCCCGCCTAACTGTCAAGGTACTTGCAGTGGATTCTGATGCAGTTTGGATTTCCTGTGTGGTGGATAGATGTCTGCTTATTACACGTTACGACCCTCTTCAACTGTCTGTCAGTCAACAAACGAGGTCGGTCTTTACGCTTTTGTGCTGTTCGTCACAGTTCACGTTTCCACTTCACTATCACATCGGAAACAGTTGACCTAGGGATGTTTAGGAGTGTGTAAATCCCGCGTACAAACGTACGACACAAGTGACACCCAATCACCTGAGCACGTTTGAAATCCGTGAGTTCCGCGGAGCGCCTCATTCTGCTCTGTCACGATGTCTAATGACTACTGAGGTCGCTGATACGCAGTACCTGGAATTAGGTGGCAGCACAATGCACCTAATACGAAAAACGTATGTTTTGGGGGGTTTCCGGATACTTTTGATCACATAGTGTCCGTCAGACACTTGGCTTGCAAGTGGAATAAACTAGAGAAATGAATCTCGAGAGTACTGTCCATACAGAAGCCCATAATGTTCTGAAATTCTTTTTGAGTTCTGTGAGATCGGAGGCTCCTCGGAACAATAAAAGATACCAGTAAAAATGCTTGAACTTTTACAAACAAATACAAATATTAGGCAGTTGCATAAATTAAAGATATAGTGTAAACATTATTGCATTTCACTTTAGAAGTAAACTGATAAAATTTCCTAGCAACCCAAAAATCAGTCGATATCTCCAATTTGCTTTACCTGCAACTGAGACTACTTGTTCGCTGTACACTTTGTTGCTCCCATATATTAGTATACTGAAAAGCCAAACATAATGAACACATACTTAATAGTGTGCTGGCGTTTTGAAAGCAACACAGCCACTACCCTGAGTGACATGCATTCGACAAGTCCTTGTTATATTTCCGGGAATATGTGGTACCAGGCCACGAAGTTCCTATTAATGAGGGGCTGGTGGTTTGTAGACATGGAGCTGCTGCGAAATAGCTCGCAGATGTGTTACATCGGGTTCAGATCCATCCAATTTGGCGACCAAGATGTCAAAGTGAATTCACTATCAAGCATCTGAAACCACTGTCGTATGGTTGTGATGTAGTGGCGTGGACTGTTATCCTGCTGGAAGACGCCATCTACGTTCGTGAATGAAGGGACGCCATGAAGGGACGCCGGTGGTCCACAGTAATGTTCAATTAAGCAACAGCAGTCATTGTGCCACCGATTCCTGGCATAAGTCTCTTGAAATCCTCGGTGAATGTCACATTATGATACTGCGGCCACCTACTTTCAGTCATGGTGCGGTCTATGATACGAGCAGCCAGTCGCCAGGATAATGGCATATTCGAACACGGCCGTTAATTTGGAGTAACGAGAAACGCCATCCGACCAGTCGACATGTTTCTATGGGTACACGGTCCAATCTCGATTAATCTAAGCCAATTAAATTCATAACTAATGTCATTGGGTCCACTTGGAACAGTTGTCACCTGATGTGGAGCCCCATGTTTACAATATCCCATAAACGGTGTTCTACGATACACTTGTGCCTGCAACAGCATTCCTCTTCGTCATCAGATCTGCTACAGGTTACCACAAATCCTACTTTACGGACGGGCAATGTCCGACCTCACGTTATTGGATAAGTTGTAGCCTACTCGTGAATTCATCGTCCTTCAATCAGTTTCCACAGATGTTCAGGACAGTAACACACCAACAGCCGGCCACCGTTGCCGTTTCTGAGATGTTGTCTCCTAGAAGCCGATCTAGTAACAGCCTGCCCTTTGGCAAACTTGCTTGCGTCTGTGAAAATCGTTAGATGCGGACAGTATCACAGTTACAATGATTCCCCATTCGGTGCTGTTCCACATACACAAACTGCATTATAAAGAATTTTAGTACACAGAAGGTATAGTCAAATATAGGGTGAGTGAATAGCGTCTGATGGTAGGTGATCACTGTAGTGGGCATGAAGATGATGAAAACTCGTGTGAAGCAGAGTTATGACCACCAGTAAGAGTGTGAAAGGTGTCTCATTGTGGTTCTAATTTATGCTGGCTTGTCCAGTCGCACATGGGTGCTACTCCTGGCGTCATAATATGGAGAGCCATTGGATGACATCAGGTCATCAGGTCGTGACTGCTAGTGAGTGAGCAATAGTTCATCACGTACATACGGCTTCCTCATGTGTTACCTCTCATGTGACTGCATAGTGGTGCCCATTTCCAACAAGACAATGCTCGTCTGCACACGGCATATGTCTCTATGAACTGTCTACGTGAGGTCAGGTACTCCTTTGCCCAACAATATCCCCAGATTTGTCCTAGACAAGGCAAGTGTGGAATCAGCTCGAATGTCAATGTGCCAGGATCTGTGATATTAGTCAACAGTTACAACAGTAAAGTTGAAATCAATAACGGGGTAAGGACAAAAAATTGATTGTGAGTTATCCAATTTAAAAAAAATATATATTTAAAAGAAAAAAATCTCAACAATATTTTTGATTTGTTGTATACAGTAAGAGTCATATAATTATTGCAAAAAGGTGTTAAATTCCGTTCATTTCATTAATGAGAATAAACATATTACAAAATTGTTAAGGCTTTCGTGGCTACTTGTTGACAAACTGCCTATTGGCTTCTGTCTCAGGTTCTTCGGCCGACGTTCATCTAATGATTTTTCTGACGTTTCGCCAGCACGAGTGGCTGGCATTGTCAAAGCTTCAGCCTCCATTGCCGGTGGTGAACTGGGGCCGAGCTCGCGGCCGCAGACTATATGTACCTGGCGCGCCAACGTCCGAGGGCTTCTCCCAGAGTGACGGACAGAATCGGCCGTACATTGCGCAAACATGTAGAAATACAAAAGCACGCGAACAGTTTGAACAAGAAACAGGAAAGCCTTAAGATAAACGGATCCTGGCTTCCCGTACTGCAGCGAACGACCGTCGTAGGTAGCAAGAGGAGAACCACACCGGAATTGACCGCAGACCTGTACAAAGTTACACTTTCCATCTGGCTAAGCGTAACAAACAGTAGCTTGCCGTCTGCTGTTATTGGGATTTTTATACTGACTGTTGTTGTTGTGGTCTTCAGTCCTGAGAATGGTTTGATGCAGCTCTCCATGCTACTCTATCCTGTGCAAGCCTCTTCATCTCCCAGTACCTACCGCAACCTACATCCTTCTGAATCTGCTTAGTGTATTGATCTCTTGATCTCCCTGTACGATTTCTACCCTCCACGCTGCCCTCCAATACTAAAGTGGTGATCCCTTGATGCCTCAGAAATTGTCCTACCAACCGATCCCTTCTTCTAACCAAGTTGTGGAACAAGCTTCTCTTCTCCCCAATCCTATTTAATACTGTTACGTGATCTACCCATCTAATCTTCAACATTCTTCTGTAGCACCACATTTAGAAAGCTTCTATTCTCTTCTTGTCCATACTATTTATCGTCCATGTTTCACTTCCATACATGGCTACACTCCATACAAATACTTTCAGAAACGACTTCCTGACACTTAAATCTATACTCGATGTTAACAAATTTCTCTTCCTCAGAAACGCTTTCCTTGCCATTTCCAGTCTACATTTTATATCCTCTCTACTTCGACCATCATCAGTTATTTTGCTCCTCAAATAGCAAAACTCCTTTACTACTTTAAGTGTCTCATTTCCTAACCTAATTCCTCAGCATCACCGGACTTAAAACGACTACATTCCACTATCCTCGTTTTGCTTTTGTTGATGTTCATCTTATATCCTCCTTTCAAGACACTGTCCATTCCGTTCCACTGCTCTTCCAAGTCCTTTGCCGTCTCTGATAGAATTACAATGTCATCGGCGAACCTCAAAGATTTTATTTCTTCTCCATGGATTTTAATACCTACTCCGAATTTTTCTTTCGTTTCTTTCACTGCTTCCTCAATATACAGATTGAATAACATCGGGGATAGGCTACAGCCCTGTCTCACTCCCTTCCCAGCCACTGCTTCCCTTTCATGCCCCTCGATCTTTATAACTGCCACCTGGTTTCTGTACAAATTGTAAATAGCCTTTCGCTCCCTGTATTTTACCCCTGCCACCTTCAGAATTTCAAAGAGAGTATTCAAGTCAATATTGTCAAAAGCGTTCTCTAAGTCTACAAATGCTAGAAACGTAGGTTTGCCCTTCCGTAATCTAGCTTCTAAGATACGTCGTAGGGTCAGTATTGCCTCACGTGTTCCAACATATCTACGGAATCCAAACTGATCTTCCCCGAGGTCGGCTTCTACAAGTTTTTCCATTCTTCTGTAAAGAATTCGCGTTAGTATTTTGCAGCTGTGACTAATTAAACTGATAGTTCAGTAATTTTCACATCTGTCAACACCTGCTTTCTTTGGGATTGGAATTATTATATTCTTCTTGAAGTCTGAGGGTATTTCGCCTGTTTCATACATCTTGCTCACCAGATGGTAGAGTTTTGTCAGGACTGGCTCTCCCAAGGCCGTCAGCAGTTCCAATGGAATGTTGTCTACTCCGGGGGCCTTGTTTCGACTCAGGTCTTTCAGTGCTCTGTCGAAATCTTCACGCAGTATCGTATCCCCCATTTCATCTTCATCTACATCCTCTTCCATTTCCATAATATTGTCCTCAAGTACATCGCCATTGTATAGACCTCCTACATACTCCTTCCAACTTTCTGCTTTCCCTTCTTTGCTTAGAACTGGGTTTCCATCTGAGCTCTTGATGTTCATGCAAGTGGTTCTCTTATCTCCAACGGTCTCTTCAATCTTCCTATAGGCAGTATCTATCTTAACCCTAGTGCGATAAACCTCTACATCCTTACATTTGTCCTCTAGCCATCCCTGCTTAGCCATTTTTCACTTCATGTCGATCTCATTTTTGAGACGTTTGTATTCCTTTTTGGCTGCTTCATTTACTGTATTTTTATATTCTCTCCTTTCATCAATTAAATTCAATATTTCTTCTGTTACCCAAGGATTTCTACTAGCCCTCGTCTTTTTACCTACTTGATCCTCTGCTGCCTTCACTACTTCATCCCTCAAAGCTATCCATTCTTCTTCTACTGTATTTCTTTTCCCCATTCCTGTCAATTGTACCCTTATGCTCTCCCTGAAATTCTGTACAACCTCTGGTACTTTCAGTTTATCCAGGTCCCATCTCCTTAAATTCCCACCTTTTTGCAGTTTCTTTAGTTTTAATCTACAGTTCATAACCAATAGATTGTGGTCAGAGTCCACATCTGCCCCTGGAAGTGTCTTACAATTTAAAACCTGGTTCCTAAAACTCTGCCTTTAGATAATCTTAAACCTGTCAGTATCTCCAGGCTTCTTCCATGTATACAGCCTTCTTTTATGATTTTTGAACCAAGGTTAGCTATGATTAAGTTGTGCTCTGTGCAAAATTCTACCAGGCGGCTTCCTCTTTCATTTCTTAGCCCCAATCCATATTCACCTACTACATTTCCTTCTCTCCCTTTTCCTACTACCGAATTCCAGTCACCCATGACTATTAAATTTTCGTCACTCTTCACTATCTGAATAATTTCTTTTATTTTATCATACATTTCTTCAATTTCTTCGTCATCTGCAGAGCTAGTTGGCATATAAACTTGTACTACTGTAGTAGGCGTGGGCTTCGTATCTATCTTGGCCACAATAATGCGTTCACTATGCTGTTTGTAGTAGCTTTCCCGCATTCCTATTTTCCTATTCATTATTAATCCTACTCCTGCATTACCCCTATTTGATTTTGTGTTTATAACCCTGTAGTTACCTGACCAGAAGTATTGTTCCTCCTGCCACCGAACTTCACTAATTCCCACTATATCTAACTTTAAACTATCCATTTCCCTTTTTAAATTTTCTAACCTACCTGCCCGATTAAGGGATCTGACATTCCACGCTCTGATCCGTAGAACGCCAGTTTTCTTTGTCCTGATAACGACATCCTCTTGAGTAGTCCCTGCCCGGAGATCCGAATGGGAGACTATTTTACCTCCGGAATATTTTACCCAAGAGGACGCCATCATCATTTAATCATACAGTAAAGCTGCATTATACTGACTATGACGCCTTTTTTTCACACTTTTAACTATCATCAAACCTATCAAATAGGAGTTTCGTTTCATATAATCTTTGAGGGCGTAAAACTCTTGGAACAGAACTTTTCTTTGTTTATCTGGTACACAAGCACACGAATGCTTGCAGTTGCAGCTAAACTGAAATAAGATAGGATACATATTTATTTAGGCATCAGTCAAGCTAATAAACTAACAGGTAAGTCATTCCTTTGTACAAATTCCACTAAACATCCCAGTATTAAGTGTTAGTGGTCATGTAAGATTTTCCTTAACTTCTTAAAAGCTTCCTTTCATCGCCAACTGATTCTCCCTCCTTCCTTTTTCTGCTTGTGTCACTGTGTAAGTTCATCGTTTTCACAAAATACCCTCGTGAGTTTAACAAACAAAACGAACTGACGGAGTGTGGCTGCACAGTACTCGCAAACAATGGCAAAGCTTTGTGGCACTTAGCCCATTTTAGCATCTCCTGTGGGCCGGTACATACAGCTAATGCCATCTTTCGGGCCTTACACGCAGTATTGTAAATGATCGTAGCGATTAGCCCTCTTTCTAGGTTATTGGCAATGGCACTTATCGCGGTTTCCTGGGTCTAACTAATAAGAATGTTTTTTTTTTTTTTTGGCACTTAGTCCGTTATTGATTTCAATTCTACAGTCGGTTTGCATCAGGTGAGGGCAGATCTAAGTATATAGCCGTCATATTTCAGTACACAGTCACACGTAAACATACTGAGAAAATAAGCAGCATATCTGATATAACACGAATACGATGCATGCATTGATAATGGCTATTCCATAGTCAAAATCAGACTATAACGAATTCAGATTATTCGTGACTGGTCGCCACATTCTTCCATTTGTATATCCAACGATCGCTATGCATTGTAGTCCTATGTATTACAACACAAATATAATCATTTTGATAATGAAACTTGGTTGTCACATAGATGAAATAACTTTCTTTGCAACAGGCCTACATGACTGCTTCAAATAACTGCTGATACCACACTCGAGAGCACATTTTAACTTAAGGCTGGAACGAAAAGTCAGGGGAAATAATTTTAGAAGCAGGCAAAATACCAATAATGCGAAACATTATACGTAGACAATTTAACTTGCAGTAGTTATGTCAAGATGAAGAGATTAACAGCAAACGATATGATAAAGAGGTAAACTGTACACTACAATAATCTGTACACTACAATAATGCAGTGTGAGCAATAGTGACTTGTTACTTGATGAGAGTTGTTTCTGTTACTGTTGCCGGGAGTAGAACGTTACTAGTTGTATCTTTTCCTAGAGAAGAGCTTTGCTAACTTGGAGTTCTACCACACAACGCGTCCACAATTTCAGTAAATGTGTCTGAGACCGAGCTGGTGGTTTTTGCAAGTGAACGCTGAGTAAAGGACTCAGCTCGTTAGATTACAAAGCGCCCACAGCGAGCCGAGTTTCATCACGCTGAGGATCTGCTCGGGGGCGCAGCACTTTGTGTTTAATTCCCGCAAACTGCTGCCACGGGCTGGCATCACACGAGCTGTGCTACACTGGTTGCACATTCCCCGGCTCCTTAGATGCAGGAATTCGTTACATACAGCAGCGCAACTAAAATGTGAGCGCTCTGATCCCAGAACGTTCCTCGCTTGTTTCCCAGAAGCGCCGTCGCTTCAGCAACGTCGCTTCTTGTTTCCTGCGAGCCAGTAGTTCTCGGATTAATTAACCATATTGCAGGGATGCAGTTTTTCTCCTACTCTGTTCAACCTGTATCCTGAAGGAGCTAGAAAGACCGGCAAATAGAGTTTCAGAACCAGTACAGGCCACAGCAAAAAGAACTCCCGTATTAGGGAAGCTCAGGAAAACGAAACCAAGTAAGATAGATCGTCTTTATTTTTATTACCTAAGAATACACATAATGCCGTTTAAGAATATGCAATATTAATGTCTTTGAAACAATACGTCACTCAAACAGCTGCCTCCGTTGTTGATGCATTGCTTGAACCATTCTCTGAAGTTGCTTACTCTACTGTACGAATCAAGTTAGACGTGATTACTTCAACTTCTTGCGTTATCATTTCCTTGAGGGCTTCTACAGTTAGACGGCGATGTTGGTACGCCCTGGACTTAGGGTAGTCCCACAGCACAACGTCACAGGGTGCCGAGTATAGCGAAGCCGGTGGCCACCCAGTATTGCCACGCAAAGAAATGACATGTCCAGGAAATATTTACCTCACCAATGCCAGTCGCTGATATGCAGTGTGAGCTGTAGGGTCATCTTGTTAGAATCATTCAATCTGAAGGTCATTAAACAATTCGCCTAATGTTTCCAGAATGAGATTTTCACTCTGTAGCGGAGTGTGCGCTGCTGTAAAACTGTGTGCCGGACCGAGACTCGAACTCGGGACCTTTGCCTTTCACGGGCATGTGCTCTACCAACTGAGCTATCCAAGCACGACTCACTCCCCGTCCTCACAGCTTTACTTCTGCCAGTAAATTTTGCCTTCCCTTGGGATTTCATTCCTTGATGTTTCTTTTGGCATAATTTTAGTTCCGGAGGTGATATGATGTGTCTTCGACTTACTGAAAAATAAGACAGCTGTGTTGCAATTTCATTTACATCAACGACATTATTGGCATTGTTATTCACTTCTCATTTATGCATAATTCCCTTTTTATCAACATATTTTGTCTTCATGCAGCTCCCAGTGCCTTTCGTATATCTCGGGAAACTCATCATTGTTTAAATCAGTTCCTTAAATAGTTGGATGGCATCTTAGAATACAGCTGTAAAACACAACATAGCTTAAGTTGCTAAAACGGTAATGCCTTTGTATATGTGGTCCACGAACTGCTATTGTCTTATCAATTCAGTTGCCTTGAGACAAGCAGATACGTTGCAACATTGAAATGCGTGGGCTAGCAGGACAGAGCAGATTAACTTGTGGAAAGGGGCCAAAATGAGTAGCAACTGCACTGCAGTTGCACTCAACATACAAACTTTATTAAACAACACTCAATATTAGAACAAGGATGCAAAACAATCAAACTTTATTCGACCACCTTTGATTAACTTTAGATCGGTTGAAGGCTACATTCAAAATCCAAGACACAAGGCTTAAGAAAAATTGAAAGACAAGGTTCTTCTGGAGGTTTCATACAAGCATATTTTCAAAATCTTCAATCTAATCGCCTGAAGGCCTTAGCAATTTAATTTTAGTGTAACTAGGCTGGAGGTCGCATATTAAGAAATAAGAGGAGTTTCAATCAAAAGGCAGAAGGCCTTATCTTAAAACATTTCACGCAAATTTTGCTGACGGCCCCATTCAAAAGCATAGCAATCTTATGCATTAAGGGCAAGAGAAGAAGATTAATTTAAGAGATATTAAAACTCGGCTGAAGGCCACTCACCAGCAAATAATTTAACGGCTTAAACCCTAGAAGATTTTCAATTTTAAATGGCAGAAGGCCACATCTTAAAACATTTCATATAAAAAAAAGAATAACAATCTCATGCCTTAAGGGCCAGACAAGGACATTAATTTAAGAGATATTAATACTCGGCTGAATGCCACATAACAACAAATATGTTTAATGGCTAAAGGCCTAGAAAGAGTTTCAATCTAAAGGCAGAAGGCCTTATCTAAAAAACCTTCCCAATAAAATTCGGCTGAAGGCCCCATACAAAATATAACAATTTCGTGCCGTAACGGCAAGACAAGAACATTAATTTAAGAGATACTGATACTCGGCTGAAAACCACACATCAACCAAATAACTAAAATCCAACCAGGGAAATTACTACATAACACACAAGGAACGGAGCTCAGAAGATTCCAAGGGTCAGCCTGGGATTGAAACAGTAACGCCCTTTTAGGGGAGACAGGCAGCCTGTCCTTAAGCTGGAGGCAAACCCAACCGACAGAAAACCGACCGACCAATCAACCAAATCAGTTCCGCTCCACCCAGACAGCAAACCGACCACAAGATTTCAATACACGACACACTGAATATTGGCACCCACAACGACCAACAACATCTCAGCTGTCGAACTACATGCCGCGCTGGACAGCAACAACACGACGAGGAAAATATACTGCCTAAAATTACAACAACCAGGGAAGGTAACCGTGTAACCTCCCCGCAGAAAAATAAAAATGAAAAATGTGAGCCAAGCGTAACCTCGCCACAAAAAATATTTTTAAATGGAAATGGAACCAAGCGTAGCCTCGCCACAAAAAATAATAATAATTAAAATGAATTTTTCTAATATTGTAACCTCTGAACAAAATTGATTTTAATGTAACCTCTGAACAAAATTGGCTCCCATTTATAGTCTCTGTGCAAAGAATGCATTCACACTTAATATTCCCACAAAATTCTTTTCTCATTTAATGTCAAGTTCGAAATAGAAAAATTCCTAAACACCAAAAATAATAAAAAAATGAGTAACCTGATAAATTTTTTGAGGACAGCAGCACTGGCCTTCGGCCCTGTATTCTGAATAAAAAAGCAAATATTCTTACCTCAATAAAAACTGCAATTATATCTGCTCTTAAATTAGTCATTTTTCGACACAGCTTCGTCCAATGCTGGCGTATATATATATATATATATATATATATATATATATATATTTTATTCTTGGATGCAATGATAATGCATTGGAAATTCTTTAAATTGAAATGAATGCTTTTCTTTAAAAGAGTTGCTTTATATTATAAAAATTATTATTGGGGTATTTCTTTGAACAAATTAAATTACAATTAACATACAGTCCTGACCAGAGTCGCGAGCAGAGCACACAGCCGACGCATGCCGACTCCTCGACTCACGCAGACTAGCCCGGACTGACGACTACTGTCGACTGACTACTACTACTGTCGACTCGCGCGGTCAAGCGCAGACTAGCAACAGCTAACGATAAACTACTCTCTGGTCAGAGATTCTGTCATGCCTCGCCCATCGCCGGCAATGTATACGTCTTTCAACCGGAACGCCAACGGCCAGAAGGCAGAAGATACCGCTGGTGAACTTCAATAACAGGGAATAAATTAAGTTAAATGTCACAGGAAGGCGGCTGGAATCTTAGCCGACTCAAATACACACACGTTGTGGCTCGCGGGAATGTCCCAAAAGCGACAACCAGGATCAAATGAAGAAATGTAAACAGATGAGGCTCGATAGTAAGTTAAGTGAGGACTCAACTTTCATGTCCGAGATCAGTGGGCGACTAACTTCGTAGTACTCGCAAGCAGCACCTCACACTCCAACCGCGCATGCACGCGGTCAGTGGCTCGAGCCCGAATCCGCGCGACGGGGGCTTGCTTGCTCCTCCAAGCCAGCCGACCGACTGGACTACTGGTCCGTCCGCGACTGCTGCTCCGTCGAGACTGCACTGCTGGTGCGTCTCCCACTCACCGACTACCCGACACACGTCGACCCGGCAATACCATCGGTCGCTCCAGAGATGGTACGAGAGTGCGCTTATCGATATGCGCTGCTGCTGCCACTCATGGGCAAGTAAGGCAGGAAGTTAGTGACGCATGTAAATTGAATAAGAAAACGAGGTGGCACTACCATAATAGAAGGTGACAAGCAATTAATGGGAGGAACATGTGCCGTGCACGTGTAATATTTCTGGCTTAGCCAGCCATCTTATTAGGCTCCAAGAAGCTGTTCCCAAAGCAGTTCAGATGCAAGAAGTATATAGATGACGAAATTTGGTGTGAGGTACCTGTGATAGATGTCACATTCGGTACCATTCCCGTGAGAAAGACCGCCTGCATAATGCTACTGCTCTGTGATTGGCTGCTGTGTTCGGAGCATGGGCGCGAAAGCGTTAAAATATAGTTGTTATTATTAGTTAAACTACTCATTGGAATGACTTCACTTCTTAATATAAATATCTCTCAACAGCTGACTATCAATCAGTCATTTTAGAATTATTGAAAACAATTTAAATAAAAAAAAGACACGAAATTGCAGACGAAGCACTTCGGAAGCGTTCGGGTCACGCCTTTTCTGGTATGGCGCGCGAAGTGTGTTTCGGGCTGTTCGTCACTCTGGATTAGGCAGTCGAGAAGAACAGACATGTTGTCTGTCGTATGACGTGTTTCAAATTCTTATTTAAGTTCCTGTTCGTCACTCTGGATTAGGCAGTCGAGAAGAACAGACATGCTCTCTGTCGTAGGACGTGTCACCAATTTTTATTGAAGTTTCGGACTGTTCGTCACTCTGGATTAGGCAGTCGAGATGTACAGTCACGTAGTCTGTGGCTTGATGTGTTTGCCAGCATTCAGTATTAAAAGATTCACTCCGGTAGTCATGAGGCACAGAGACGTGCCACAAATAGTGTAAAGATACATTTTCGTAAACATTGTGTTTGATCATGTACTTTGCTGTATCAGAAGGTGTTGTATTAAGATCATGTAGTCTTCTCGTGTGGCTGTATTAAAATACGCGAGTGGCATCCCAAACAAGTGATACATTATTTCAGAACAGAACTCGCTGAAGGTCCTTTTCAGCCTCAAGATACAGAACCTACGACCTGAGTCCTGTTTTCTGCGCTGGGGACATCAACTTGAAGACAGCAGGTTAGCGAACTACAACAGAACCTTCGTATTCCACACAGTGCAGTGGAAACAACTAGGCGCCTCACGTGTGGTGCATGCACAGAACAAATGTGCTCAGTGACACGTTATCTGCTGTAATGCAGAGGAGGTAAAGGAGGATGATTGTTAACACCAACACTCAATTCATTCTTCCTTTCTTGGCGTAACGGCTCAATTACGTTACAGCAGTGTGGTCACCTGGTCACCTTTCCACGTCAGGTGCCTGGACAATATGCGCAAATGGACACCAAATTTTTACTGAATACTAAGTTACGTAACACAGACAGTTCATAATCACACCATTTGAAAGCTAATCACAGGGTGAAGAAGAAAAGCTGCACTTACAAGTCGCCATGCGATTCACCATCCACATTCAAGGCAAAGTTTATCTACCAAAATCAGACCCGGTGCATATTGAAAACACTTGTATGAAAACGAGGAGCTGGCGTCATGGCCACATCGTATAGTGCACCAAACTTTAACTGTCAGTCGCAAGTGATAGCCTGTGTTTCTGTTTCGATGTTTCTAATTTGTATGCCACCCGTAATAGTAGAAGACTGCATAGAAAGTGGTGTAGCTGCGCCACCACCTTCAAGGCGAGCAGTTATATGTATCTGTTAAACGGATTGATAACTGACAATAATTTGAATTTCGAATGGAAATCATCTCTGAACTATTCTGAGTGCTAATTACTATATGAAAAATGTACTGAATCCCAAAAGTATTAATCTGTGTGTGGGTGAAATGTTATTGGATGTACTGATTTGTCAAATGACAATAGACTTTAAGTTTATCATAGTGTTTCCTGACACCTCTAGATTATAGGTAGAGAGTTAGAACATTTTATTGCAGTTTCGATGAGCTGAGCTGTGGTCTTTGTCTAGTGGAGATCATGGGCAGCACATTCTTCATAGCATTCTGAGCGTCGGCACAAATAATTCTCAGAATCTTGTAAAAGACAGCGGTATTTAAAAATCGTACAAATGATCTGAACAAAAACTAAATAAAGAAGAAAAATAAGAAGTTCAAACCCGCCACCCCACAAATATTTAGGACGTTGTTATTAATTTTATCCTCAACACCTGTGTTGAAATTCATGTTTCCACATAATATTAGATTAGATTGAAAGGTCTCTGTTGGATTCCTTTCATGTTAATTTCTTAAATCTGTTGTCATTTACGGCATAAATTCCTGTTCTAAATTTACTGTGGTGTTTCTGACTATCTGGGCGGAGACTGAGTAGTGGAACGTGTTACTTTTACACATAAACAAGAACGATCTGTCACACTACTACACTTTAAAACACAGTTTATATGTAATTCATGTCACACGGTCTCATACGGAACCTACATCCGCTTTCTTTTATATACTGTATATGATAAGATACTGTCAACCCCCTTCCCTTCTGTGTGAGAGGATGAATGAGCAAATGTATTTCTAGTTGCATGCCTCAGGGTAGCAGACAAGCCTGTCTGCTAGAGAACAGTAGGACCAACGTCGGAACAGGTAGCTACGCTTTCTAAAAGCAAATAGGTTTCTATCCTTAGTATGGTGCTGTCCGTCGCTTGTCATGTTGGTATAGGAAGCTGTCCCTCTGGCCACTTCCGTTTGTATTTGTGAGCCCCCCTCAGGAAGGGACCAGGTCAGTCTGTCCGTGGCGAGCGTCTGAAGTGGTAAGATCTCCAGCTAAGCGCGTGTCTGCTAAGTCCGTAGGACAATGGATTTCTTAAGTTCAGCCTAACTGAAAATTTAATCACCTTTATTTCAGGTTTAGCTCTAAAATATCTAATGTTATCTTAAATTGCAACGGAGTGTAATTTGCGTGTGAAGTTCAGAATATCTTCCGGTAGTTGCTTTGTCACTACTTTGTGAGTAAAGTGGAACCACGTGTTGATCAGTAACTCCAACTAAGATCACCAATCTTAAATGCGAATGTGCGTGAGATTATAACGTCTCGTCTTGACAATATTTTTCAATATAGCAAATTTTCTTTATGTTCAACCCATGTGGGGTGTACTTTGTGAGACCAGTACCACGTGCTTATACAGTTGTTTGACCCATCAGGTTAATAGTAAGACGATAGTAACCAGTTCGAGGTTTTTCTTTAATAAATCGCGTTTCGATGTAATTTATTTTAATTATCAATATTATTGTGGAGTTACACTCTTTGTGTAAACCAAGTTGACCACGTGAAGCATGTGGTGTAAGCATCAAATAGCCCTCAGCTATTCTTTTCGGGAAGATTTCACAGAGAGTTAGTATGAATGTAGTATACCAGTGTGTGGTAATTACACGACGGACAGGATTGTGCTACGAATGTAACTTCTTTGGGTGAAAATTGTATCGGTTGGTTGTGGTTAATTTTCTCTTGCATATGTTTCAACGTTCTTTGTGTGTTATTTTATGAATGCAGTGTTGTACGCAGTCCCCCAATCTTGGCTGCCTATTAGATGTGTTCCGTAAGATTACAAACTCACATTTTCACAATCCTAAATAAGGCACCAGCTTAGTTATGACTCACATTTAATATGCTGAAATTTCAATGATCAATGTTAAAATAAATTTCCAAATATAAACTGATTTATTTATTTTTATTTAAATTCTCTTTTATATATATATATCACTGGATGTCGGATGACTATTAAAAGATTATAATTAATGTTAGTCTGGTTGGGAATTTGGTAAGCTAGACTGGATACCTGGTGAAACAGTTGCGCAGTAATGCAAGGTTAACTTCCCCAGACAGCTCACAGCTTTTAACCCGCTTTTATAGACAGCAGCACCGCTTTCATAGAAAAATTAACCAACAACGTTATAAGATTTTGGCTGATGCTCTTTAGAGGAGTTCAGTTAATTTGCATAGGAAAATGTCCTCAGTACCACTAGATGAGCGGTACGCATGCAGAGTGGTCAACCTCTTACAGATGCCTAGCCCTCTTAGTTCACCAGCTGTCAGTTACTCTTGTTTATCGACAGTAACTGTGATCTGATCTTATCTCGTTTTATATTGTGTGTCACCTGTAATGTAAATAACTGATTCCCCACCGATGAAGAAACTTCTACAGTAACAACTTGAGCATTCAGTGACGATAGCACTATACGCTTCCTTTTATGATGCCTCCACCATTGTTCTGTAATGTGCACCACCGCACTGCTCCAAAACTATAATTCAAATTCAACCTGCTGTGATTTATTTTTAATAGACTGCCCGTTGTAATGAGAAATATACGAATCATAGCAAATTTTTGTGAGTAATAAGCACTCTTCTGTGGTTCACCCTGTCTTCTGTGTACACGATGAATACATCATTAAACATATTGAGACTCTTTTAACGAAGGGGAGCATATTGTCGAGGTTTATCTCCAACAAGGTATTGTTCTCCTACCCACGAGAACAGGTATTCGGACACGTGTTGTCCCGCAACCACCTCTCACTCAGTAACTTCACCAACCTTCCTTTTATAGTCCAGTTGACGTGCAGCCCATATGCAGTAGTCTTCACCCACACCAGTGCATGCGCACCTGGTCAGCAGTAATCAGCACCATCTCCAACTGTCCATTGACTCGTCATACAGCACTGCCAAGGCGAACCCCACATCTCTAGCCGGCCGCGGTGGTCTAGCGGTTCAGGCGCTCAGTCCGGAACCGCGCGACTGCTACGGTCGCAGGTTCGAATCCTGCCTCGGGCATGGATGTGTGTGATGTCCTTAGGTTAGTTAGGTTTAAGTAGTTCTAAGTTCTAGGGGACTGATGACCACAGATGTTAAGTCCCATAGTGCTCAGAACCATTAAACCCACATCTCAGTTACGCTCACGATGGTGCCACCACCTACAGGAGTTACCCTACTGAGGTCATCAACCGTATAGTACACCCTGTTCTTCTCGAAGCTGTTCCCCACCGCCGGTCACCTACTCCTCTCCCGTCCCAACAGTTTCATCTCGGAGTAGCACTCACAACCTGCATCGGCAAATATTTGCTATATGTATCACAGTCTCTGTCCTCCTCTACAGTTTTTACTCTCTACAGCGTTCTCTGGTACCATGGAAGTTATTCCCTCGTATCTTAACAGATGTCCTACCATCCAATTCCTTCTTCTCGTCAGATTTTTCCGAATATTATTTTCCTCACCGATTCTGTGGAGAACCTCAAGATTCCTTACCATATTAGTACACCTAATAATCAACATTATTCCGTAGCACCACTCAGATGCTATGATTCTCTTCTCTTTCGGTTTTCCCACAATCCATGTCTCACTGCCATACAATGCTGCGATCCAAGTGTAAATTCTCAGAAATTTCTTCCCAAAATTAAGGCCTATGGTTAACACTATCAGACTTCACTTGGCCAGAAATGCACTTTTTTGCCAGTGCTAGCCTGCTTTTGATGTTGTACTTGGTTCGACCATTATTGGTTATCTTGCTGCCTAGGTAGCACAATATCTTAACTTCATTTACATCGTCACCATCAATACTGATGTTGAGTTTCTCGCTGTTTTCATGTCTGCTACTTCTGATAACTTTCGTCTTTCTTCGATTTACTCTTAATTCATGTTCTGTTCGCATTAGACTGTTCATTTCCGGTTCCCGGGTTCGATTCCCGGCGGGGTCAGGGATTTTCTCTGCCTCGTGATGGCTGGGTGTGGTGTGCTGTCCTTAGGTTAGTTAGGTTTAAGTAGTTCTAAGTTCTAGGGGACTGATGACCATAGATGTTAAGTCCCATAGTGCTCAGAGCCATTTTTTGTTCATTTCATTCAAAAGGTCGCACGACTCACTCTTAGGATGGCCGGACGATACGCGGCCGAAATATGAGTGAAAGAAATTTTATTTGCATGGTTGCGTGCCCGAAATTTAATGGACTGTGTTTTGTCTATCGTGGATTCGTATTGGCACTCGTTACTACCCAACAAGTTAAATTATACGTTATTACCTTGACAAGGGCACCAGTAAGAAAAGAGAGATACAAGTGAACGCTGTCGGCACTACGCTGAAGTGATTACCAAATTTGGAAACGTGAAATGTAGGAAGAGAGAGAGGAAAGGAAAAGGATGGGTGGGAAATAGTAGCAGCTAACCACACAGGGCACTGTGGTATTGTAAGGTAGCAGTATTTTGCACCTTACTATAATATAATAATTGTTGCAAAGACGAGTTAGATACCGGTTATAATGTTATTTATCAGGCAATCAGCCTATTGAAACTAATATAGGGAAAATCAGACAGCATAAGATGCGTAGTAACTTCAAGAAATTCGTATGATGCATGAAGTCGGGGTTCAGGTAATATTTTCACGGAGTTTGGCTGGAGCGGACGAGCGGCACTGCTCAAAGGCAGGGCAGAGGGGTACGGAAGTTTACAACCGACCATTACGAGTCGACATGCGAAAGCGTCCCACTGGGGGAGATGCGCCGCCGGAGCAGGTAGGCACCCACTGCGTGGACAACACAGGCAGGGCTTCGAGCGACGGCGCCTCTTTGGCGCTGGACGTTACGCCGACGCCACTATGTCGAGATGAGCTGGCGCCTAAGGAAGCCTTCCCACGAATCATAACGTCTTCTGGGGCTTTCTAAGAAACGCGGTAAGCTGGTGCAATGACCTTTTCCCGCGCGAGGGCGAACAGAGAGACACGATTGGTGGTTTCAATTTTGAACGGAGTTTCAGTTTGTTCCAGAACATTCTAGGCGCAGTAAGGAGCAGAATGTTTTAATTGGCTGGAAGAAGCCAGGAAATAATAGCGGGAGCAAACTGTGCTGGTCTAGATCCACAGGATCGGCCAGCTCGAAAAATAGCGTGGGGGTGCTGATGTTTGCAGAAGGAAGCTTTTGGAGCTGTTATCGAGAGAAGCGTCTTAGCTCCTGTAGCGAGCGGACGTCGTGCTTTCGGCTCTGCTGTAGGAGAGCAAATTCTTTTCAGTGTGCTGTGCAGAACTTTGAATAAGTCTGCCAGCTTCAACTGAAACTAGTATTCAGTTAGGGGTACTGCCATGTTTTACTGTTAGAAACAGGCTGATTCCGCTAATTACGGTTGGGAATACGGTCTCACAGGAAGCAGACAGGAGCAGAGCAATTTCCTTGAGCCACAATTTATTAAAGACGTTACTGGATTCCGTCTTTGGGCTGGTGTGTCCCGTATTAACGAGTGCGAGACGATTGGAAAGAATGTAAGTTTGCTTTATGTAAGTAGGCTGTTTATGTTTTCTTTATGTAAGTTTGCTGTTTATGTTTTTTTATTGGCAACGTTACGTAGCACTCTCTATATGAAAAGTTTGAATTGTTGTCTGCCATTGTTGTCATGAACTGCTATAGCTGGATGTGAACAGCAGATAGCGTTGGGCAGTTGGAGGTGAGCCGCCAGCAGTGGTGGACGTGGGGAGAGAGATGGCGGAGTTTTGATAATCTGTAAGACTGAATGTCAATTATGAATATTAAGGTAAATACATTGTTTGTTCTCTATTAATATCTTTCATTTGCTAACTATCCCTATCAGTAGTTAGTACCTTCAGTGGTTTGAATCTTTTATTTAGCTGGCAGTAGTGGCGCTCGCTGTTTTGCAGTAGCTTGAGTAGCGAAGATTTTTATGAGGTAAGTGATTTGTAAAAGGTATAGGTTAATGTTTGTCAGGGCCATTCTTTTGTAGGGGTTATTGAAAGTCAGATTGCGTTGCGCTAAATAATATTGTGTGTCAGGTTAAGCACAGGCTTGTACAATTGTTCTAAGTGGACGTTTCACATGTAAAATTGTTCAAAGGGGACGTTTCATATGTCGACCCTTAGCCTAGGATACCTCACTGGAATCTTCTGATTTTTTCTTGTAGTTTGTGTATTTAGTGTAGCTTTTGTTTATTGCTAGCGCGTAATTGTAGAGAGAATCTCCTTTGTAGTTGCAGTCTTTCATTGTTGTAATGTAAAACAGTTGTGGCATGCATGTAGATTTGCAACAAGTATTTCGCAGCTGCGCTTGTAATGAACTACATATTATTTTCAGTGCTATGTTAATGTGTTCTCTTATTTTTGCTATTCAAATTGTGCTTTTCTGTGTTATCGTGTGAAATATTGTCACAATAATGGCGTGTGAAAAACGTAACACTCGGCTCCAAAGTAAAATGAGAAACGACAGTGAAGACGAAAGCAATGTGTTAGCGCCACTGTGTAATGAGTTAACTAATGTTCAAAGTAGTAATTTGGTAACTGTGCATAGGGAAATGGAGCGGGCGTCAAACAATGGCGTAGACAGTCAAACAGGTAGTGAACAGGGAAGCATTATCGATCGATCGGTCGGCAACAGCTCGCCTCAGGAATCCGAAATGATAGGACACAATTTTGCAAATACTGTAGATTCAGGTTTTGCGTCCTCACCGTCTTCTCAAATGAGTCAAGACACATTTTCTGCTTGTCAAAATGTGAATGTTGCTGGTGCAAATGCACTGCCGAAAAGCGTAGAGGAACAGATTCCAGACACTAATGCATTGTTATTACAATTAATGCAACAAATGGGACAAAATCTCCTAAAGTTAGACACAATGGAACAAAATCTTAAAAAGTTAGACACAGTGGAACAAAATCTGCAAAAGTTAGACACAATGGAACAACACCAGAGACAAACACAGCAACAGTTAGACACAGTGGAACAAAATCTTAAAAAGTTAGACACAATGGAACAAAATCAGAGACAAACACAGCAAAAGCTTCAAAAGTTAGACACCACACTTGAACAAACACGTGAAGATTTAACTACTGAGTTACATAACATAGAATCGAAATGTCAAAAAGTCTGTAATGACGTAAAAACACAAATTTGTGAACATTTTCAGCCTATTTTTTCGCGGCATGAAAATGCATTACAGAATCACGAAGCAGCCATAAAAGAACTGCAAACTATTGTTCATGAAAATCATGAGACCTTGCAAGCTAAAATGGACTCAGTTGCATCTACCGATTCGGTTACGCAACTTGCAAAAACTCAGGAAAACTTAAAGGACACAGTAGAAAGACACATGGGGGAAATTAGTTCATTATCAGAGAAAGTAGCCGAACTTTCGGATCAGGTCACTAACTTATCTACAAAGGTAGATGATGATCTGAATGACACAAGACCCGTAGCCTTCACTGACACAGAAGAGTATGAACAAATAAGAAAATTCAAACAAAATCAGAATCAAATTAATACGCAATACAAAAGAGAAATGCGGGAAGTACAAGATCAGCTGACACAGGTAATACAAGAATTACGTATTTCAGAGGACACTCGCGCCCCAATAAGGGAAGAGGGACATAGAAATACGGAACAGCCACAAAATAATAACACAGAGCATTTCGGTAATTATGAAAGGAATTGGCAAGGTGCACCGAATTTTGATATGGAACCGCCGACACGACGTAACAATGACCGATATGTGACTCGCCGACATGATGATTTTGACTATAAGCTGTTCATTACTACACGTAAATTCAAAACATTCAAGAATTCTGCCAACGACATTCATCCACAAGCGTGGCTCCATCAATTCTCTCATTGTTTTCCTCCCAACTGGTCATTAGAACACAGATTAGAATTTATGTGTGGCTATTTGGAGAATGAACCAGCTGTAAGAATGCGATCGGTCATTCACGATTGTCACAGTGAAGGAGATTTTTATCATGCCTTCCTCTCAGCATATTGGTCTCAAGCTACACAAGACCGTGTAAAACATAACATCATAATGATGAAACGTTTCGAACAATCTGAATTTTCCAGTCTTGTGAAATATTTTGAAGACATGTTGCACAAGAATCAGTACCTGTCAAACCCATACAGCCCCTCAGAACTCATCCGCATTTGCTTAATCAAACTGCCTGACCATTTGAGACATATTATTTTAGCAGGACGTCGCAAAGACGACATAGAAGCTTTTCAGGGACTGTTACAAGAACTGGAAATTGACACAGACAGTCGCGGGATGCGAAAACAGGAAAACAATCATTACAGGTCACATCCGTCACAATTCCGTGACGACAGAAACAATAACTGGACACGACAAGTCCATTCTTACAACGTAAATCGTGACCAAAACAGACACCACCCATATGACAACCACTGGCAGAGTAGTAATAATTACAGGGAAAGATCACCTCTCTGCAGTAATGACTATCACAGAGACAATCAGAGAAACAGACAATATGGGAACCAAAATAACTATTATCAAGGGAGACAGAATAACTTTAGACGCAACGGTCCAGCGCGTAGTTACGATTCAAGGAGAAATTCTCCACCACGTAACAGACAAGAAAGAAACTATGTAAACTACCGACATGACGACAGGCGATATGATCGTAACGACAGACCTGAACTGCATCAGAACTGGCGAGTTTTAAACAGAGCTGGGCCCTCTGGGCAAGGCGAAATTGTAGAAGTTAGGCCTCCTAATCCCAGTAACGGCGCGCGCCAACAAAGAAACAGACAATGACTCGCACCGCAGGCAGCTGCGTGCGCCGGCTGGCTCCGAGAAAAATGACATTGACGCTAACCTTGAGCAAAATTCCCGTATTCTTTACGGACGAATACCGCATGATAATTGCATTCAAGTTGAAACTCTGCGTACTAGGAAGAGTAAAGGTTTACACCACATTTCTCATGTAAAACCATTTATTGACAGATAATCTGCTTTTTAACTTAGTCTTTGCAATTTTCACTTCACACCACTTGTACAATTTGTCCCACTGAGAAACTGTTAACATGCAACTATGTTTTTAAAGTTAACTAACCATCCAGTCAAGAACATAGGTAACTTAGACAAGTAATTGCGAATGCATTGTTATTGCGAACAGACGACACAGTGTTGTTATTTATACATTCTTCCTTGTTAGTTGCACGATTACATAACGAATATACGGCTTACATACTTAGAACATATACCAGCACTGCTAATGAAATTTTCATGCAACATTTTGGTTTGCTTACGAGTGGATTCTGGATTTGAGGTGCTTTCTGTGAAATGCCAGATGACACAGTGGTTAGTTTATGTGACAGCTACACGATTATATCACGATGTTACTAATGAGTGACAATTTACAATGTCGCTTTTGCGGTGTATCTGTTTTATATCTGCACAGTTTTTTCTGAATTCTTCTATAAGGTGAGACATGTTTTAGTGGTGACTTTTGTGCTATTGCTTTCCAGCTGTGTTGCAGCATTGCTTTTATAAAATGAAATGCATTTGCTAATGTGAACTCTTTCTGTCAACAGATCTATTAAATAATTATTTTATGATCCACATTCTTTAAAAAAGGAGCACTTGGAAAGGAAAGAACAATAAGAAGGAACTAATAACAGTAACACATAATTTTCTTTTCAAGTACATGGTAATATTTTTTTTACAATAAGTTGTTATGGTGCACCACTTTAATTACATAGACATTAAGATGTGAATATGCTTTTCCCTTGTCTGCATTGTTGTTTTTACTGTAATATTTTTTCTGCTTGAGCTATGTCATGTTTAGGTATAAGTTGCTGCTGTTTGTCAGGCATAGTGTTACTGAATTTGACTTTGTGTTACTCTTCTAAGCTAGTTTTTCTTGTTTCCTGCATTGCCTTATATTAGTTGTAATATTGCACTTGCTTTGCTAATTTATGCTGCTTGCTTTGCCATTTCTATATTTTGTCATTGATGTTTGTGTTAATTATTTTTTTTTGCTGCATTGCCTCGTCCCTTGGTATATATATCTGAGCTCAGTAGATTTAAGTTAGCTTAAGAGGGGGTAGACTATATAAGAAACTGACTATGGAGAATAGGTAAAGAATGCATTGCGAAGAAAGATTTGGGCCCCAATGAGTATTGTACAATCAGAAATAATTATTTTGAAAGAAATATGAATAGAATACAGGAACGAGGTATAGGTAGGATTTTCTTGTAAATAAATGATGGGGTAAGCAATATGTGAACATATAAATACAGAAAGCATGCTTAGATAGGATTTTTTTGGTGGAAGCAAAGGTTGAAATAAGACGAACGATCTATGGAATGAAGGGAGATCTCCAAGCAAAATACTGCAGTAAAACAAACCCTGTCCTTTCCTCTTTGCTGTTTTTTCCCAATATGTAATTGTGTGTTGTCCTTTCCTTTTGGTGTTATCCCACTATGTGTTTGGGTACCCGTGTGTATTTGTGTTTTTCCTGTCTTTATGTGTTTAGCTGATGAGAGCTATGTTGTAGAATTTTTCTAATACTCTGTTATTTTCTTTGTAAAGATGCTTAGACTTTATTTATTCTGCTTTGTTTTAATGCTCATGTGTGAAGTTGACGTTTCAAAAGTTATTCTGATCTTTTATGTATGTACTCATGTCATCATTCCTGTAACACTGATGTATATGTTTATTTCTATTCTTTTGTAAAGCCCCTATTACTACAAATATTATCTGTATTGTTATGTTTTTAATGATGTATTTTGTATCTTTGTAATTGTATTCTTATGTTATATAATTGTAATTGACACCAGTTCATCATATTATTAACTTGTAAGCATTCATTTCACTGCACACATTCTGTTGGTCATAGTATATGGACAATATGTGAGAAGTAGGGACTGTTAGTGTTTGCACGTGTGTTACTAATTCAGCAAGGGACTGGATAACAGCATTGCTGGTTCTAAGGACAATTCCCAAAAACTTTGTGCGTGCACAAGTGGTGGTTTATGGACTTGCTATCTTCTCTGCAAGACTCTTCGATGGTGATTGTGCACCTGCACAGTCGCAGCAGATGGCTGCTGGCCATCTCTACCAGGACTACAGTGGGTCTACACCTTTGCTGACTCACCAGTACCACAGTTTCTACAAGGACTACAGTGGGTCTACACCTTTGCTGACTCACCAGTACCACAGTTTCTACAAGGACTGCAGTGGGTCTGCACCTCTGGTGGCCCACCAATACCATACTCTCTACCAGGACTGCAGTTGGTCTGCTCTGTGATGACCTATCTACCAATATTCGTCAGAACTTCGAATGACTCTGCTGTGGGTTTGCTCCATTGTGGCCCATTACCTGTCAGCATTTCAAGAGTCAGCACTGTCTTTCCGTTGGAAGGACAACACTACTTCTTCAATACTACATGGAAATCCACTACTTCTGTGTGCAATTTCTTTTACTAATGAGAAACTGTAATTACTATTATGATGAACAATCTGGACTGTCTTTATGGACTGTGAGAAAATTTTAGCTGTTGACCAACATTGTATTAATAAGTGTGTGCATTTGATATCTTTGTGATTGTAATTATGAAAAATTTTTTCAAATCTGTATTGGCCAGTGCCCAACACCATTTGTAAAAATTTTTTGTGGGGAGCATGGGGGCTATGTAAGTTTGCTGTTTATGTTTTTATGTAAGTAGGCTGTTTATGTTTTCTTTATGTAAGTTTGCTGTTTATGTTTTTTTATTGGCAACGTTACGTAGCACTCTCTATATGAAAAGTTTGAATTGTTGTCTGCCATTGTTGTCATGAACTGCTATAGCTGGATGTGAACAGCAGATAGCGTTGGGCAGTTGGAGGTGAGCCGCCAGCAGTGGTGGACGTGGGGAGAGAGATGGGGGAGTTTTGATAATCTGTAAGACTGAATGTCAATTATGAATATTAAGGTAAATACATTGTTTGTTCTCTATTAATATCTTTCATTTGCTAACTATCCCTATCAGTAGTTAGTACCTTCAGTGGTTTGAATCTTTTATTTAGCTGGCAGTAGTGGCGCTCGCTGTTTTGCAGTAGCTTGAGTAGCGAAGATTTTTATGAGGTAAGTGATTTGTAAAAGGTATAGGTTAATGTTTGTCAGGGCCATTCTTTTGTAGGGGTTATTGAAAGTCAGATTGCGTTGCGCTAAATAATATTGTGTGTCAGGTTAAGCACAGGCTTGTACAATTGTTCTAAGTGGACGTTTCACATGTAAAATTGTTCAAAGGGGACGTTTCAAGAAAGCAGAGTTAGCTTTTGAATAGGAGTTTACGAACAGGAGGCCTGTTCGCGAAAATAAGTTCATTTTGTTGCAACTGAGGCTCCTCGACGACGCAGACGCCATCGGCAGCTTGCTGACCTGTGCACGACGCTGCATTTGGTAACGTGATGCTCAGCTTCGGCATTTATTTCCGATACTACGCACGCCTGTGATTACCAGAGCTCAGTTTTCCAGCCACGCTCTTACTGAAAATTTGGTAATTGAAGTCTGACGTATTTTATGCTGTCTGACAAGGTGAGAGAGTAGAAAATAACAAGTACAGATGCGTTATCCGACCTTAAGAGTTAGTTCTGGAATTTAAAGGCCATTACCATTACTAGCTTCATTTTATCAATTATAAAGGTATGTCTTTGTTCACTTTGATGTTAGGAAGATTATTGTTAAATAAATGTGATCAATGCTATCCTTGTTTGTTTAGTAGTGATCAGTTCCCTGAACACTATTTAATTATTAAATATTAATCAAAATTAGTAAAGGGGCAGTTTTAATTAACAGGTTGGGTCTCATAACAGGCCTTCAGCCAGAGCCAGCGACCCGATCCCTTAGGCAAAGTAGACAAGTAAAAGCATTCTTGTTAAAACCCCCGACATTTGGCTGACCTGCCTAGGGTCCCTAATCAGCATTTTTTTTAAAGAAACCCCTTCCACGTGGCTGACCCTGCCTAGGATGTGTAGACAGCTGTAATCTTCTGAACAGTAATCACGGCGGCAGTTATTTGTGCGCGGTAAATTCTTTATATTTGTGTTTGTGTATTTATGCTGTGTATTTGTTTCATTATTTCTATGTATTGCTGGCGAGTTGTTAATTTCTTGTTGTTGTTCGGGTTACTGTGTTGTTTCGTGTTCTGTGTTTTGTCAAAGATTGAATAAATATTTTGGATTAGGGAAATAGTGAGAGTAATTGGTTAGGAATAGGATCCGCAGAGATCGGGGAGATTTGTGGGATTTGTTGGGTAGCCTATTTGTGAATATTGTAGAGATATTGGGAGTTAATGATTATAATGTGTATTTTGTGTGTAAAGTTTTGTTAGTGTATAACGTTAGTAGGTAAGGAAACGTAGATGATTACGAGGGCTAAGGCGCGCTTAATAGAGACAGTTCAGGGCGCAACAGGGGTTGACAGAATGGCAGTCATAAGAGGAAGCAGCGACAGCTTACACGAATTAGCGGCAGCGGAATTCGAAAGAGAAAACAGCTATTTTCGGGAACGAACAGAGCGCATGGCGTCACCGGACAATATGGAGCACGATGTAGGGATTGGTGGGTCATTGGCGAGTCCAAGAGGTGCAATCAGGCCCACTGAACCGGTGATACTCACGCGCGAGTTCGGCAGTGTGTCACCGCGGGGGCAAACGTCGCACACGACAAGCATGAATGGGTTACGTACAGGGGGATGGCAACGGAATAGTCCGACACTGTCGTACCGAGCAGGGTTTGGACCTTACTTGACAGGAGACGAAAGAATGAGCAGGGGATCACCTGCAAGTCATGACAGTAGTTATCATGTGGAAAGGGGAGACTTGGCGGTTGACGGTTCAGGTATCGCTGGATTCTTGGAGCGTATGATGCAGAAGATAGACGCTAGTACGAGAGTGATGCAGGAAAGAATTGAAACGTGTAGAAAGGAGAGGCAAGCTAGTCTGGAAAGAATCAGTGAGAATCACAGAGCAGCATACAGGAGTGTAGAAAGGAAACCCGGGCGCAGCTTGCCATCATAAAGCGTGAAACATGCGGTGTCAAGAATGAAGTAAAAGCGTTGCGCGAGAAGTTAGAGCGAGAGATTTCCGAAGCGAAAAGAACCGCCAATGAGGCGAAATTAATTGCGCGGAGAGCCAAGAGAGTAGCGAGAGAAACGAAGGAGGTCACAGAGAACACGACCAAGGTCGGTAAAACTGTCATAAATAAGCTCCAGACACGAGTGAAAAACATTGAAGAAACCGTGTCGAGCAGGAAGGAGGAAGCCGGAGAGGCACCACTGATGGCAGAATTTGCCTAATTTAAACGACAGATCGAGAGCAGGGTAGAGGCACTGTCAGTCGACAGAACTTCTACAAATACAGGACAAACTGGAGCCGATATTCAGACGGTATCCACGGAAGAGGTAACCTCAGAAGTACGGCAACGGGACACAGTATCTGTCACAGGAGCTGTGAACCGACGTGACAATGAAGCACGCTTGCTGGAAACCAGACCGTTAGAGCGTCAGGGCAGCTATGCACCGCGAGTCACACGTACGGAAGTACCGCGTGTAATAAGTGATTTGCCGGAGGCGGAATTCAGTAGCAGAACAACTGGCGCAAGCAATTGCTACCCGCTTAGGCGATCCACCTCGCACTTGCAAGAGCCACAGGATATCCAGGAGGCGCACACGGAGGTAGTTTATGAAAACATCGAAACGCCACCGCAGAAAGATGAAACTAGGCAGATTGATTATAAACACTTTCTGTCGGTACGCAAGTTCCAGCACTATAAGGATGATAATAATACGTTACATCCAAAAACGTTCATAGGACAGTTTGATCTAACGTTACCACCACAGTGGCCGTTAATGTACAAACTTGACTTTGTGTGTGCGCACTTGGAAGGTGCATCAGCGGAAAGTATGTGTAGTGTTGCGAAAGGTTGCAGAACGTACCAAGAGTTCCGCGACGCATTTATGAGCAGATATTGGTCAAAGGAGGCCCAAAACATAATTAAACAGGAAATCCTTATGACACGCGACTTCGAGAGCTCAGGTTTCCGAAGTGTTGTGAAATTTTTTGATAACATGCTGAAAAAGAATCAGTATCTGGACGAACCGTGCAGCCCTTGGGAGATTATACGCGTATGCTATATGAAGTTGCCACTTACATATCAGCAGACGCTAGCTGGCAGACGCGGAAATGACGTAGAAGCATTTAAGGGCATTCTTAGGGAACTGGAGTTTGCTTATAACGAGCAGCAGGTGCGTGAGAAGAAGAAGCAAAGGGAACCGCATGAGGAAGGCCAAGACGCGAATATAGAGAGAAACAGAAACCAGATGAGGAGTAACTATGCCGGTAACTGTAACAATAGGGGAAACAACCCACAGTGGCGCGATAATAGACGACAAAATTTTCCGCCACAGGAACATAGGTGGAACCAGGGTGACAATAACTGGAACCCAGCCAATCAAAATGGAAGGGATCAACCAGTGCAGAACTGGAGAGCGAGTGAAGACCGCAATCCAGAATCTGCACAAATAATCGAAATACGTCCGGCGAACCCTGGCCGTACGCAAACTGCGCAAAACAGACAAGAATGACTAGTGCGACACACAAGGCAGCGGAAGAACGCGGCCGGGAACAAAGTAGTGTAGATTAGATTAGATTTTTGTGATTTGTTGGCGATGTTTATTTGTATTAGTATAGGCAGTGTTTTATTTGTGTTTTGTGATTATTTGTTTTATGTTGTGTGTATTTATTTTGCTATTTTTAATTGTGCTTGTCTTATTTTGGTACGTTTTGTGTCTATATTATGTGTTTGATGTTAAATTTTGTTGTACGGGGACCACTGGGTTGCTTAGTATAGAAAATTTGCTTCAGCTATGACAAAAACAATATTTAGAAGTATTAGATTAATTATAGAAGGGGTTATCTTATGTAGATAACTTCCTATACAAAATTTTATGGCAAGGCTATTGGACAGGAGAACTTTCAGGACAAAAATCTGGATCTGTGGTGGATGGATTTGGGGTGTGTTGAGCGTGTTGTGATGTGGTAGGTGGACATTGCGTCCCACCGAATGTGTTGCGTTTCTTGAGACGAGTGCAGGGTGTGATGTCCGACGCGGTAGTGTTCAGGTACCACCCGTTGCATTATTAGCGTATGGCGATAGTTTCGGGTGATAATTATGAGGTGGTCTGTCCGACGCAGTATTGTTGGAGACGCACCTGTTTTCTCAATTGTGTTGCTAGTGTGAGTACGGTAATCAAAACGATTATCCGGTGGCCAGTCAATCGCAATTAGGCGATAGGGACGCACCAAACATGGATAATTCGTAATGGGAGCGATGAGGATGTTCTGTGGAAAGGCGAGTTTTGAGCCGTCATCGAAAGACGTAAATCAGGTGGCTGGTCGCACGCAATAGCGTGATCGACACACCTTATTGATGATTTGCGCCGTAGGAGTGTTGTAGAGACGTATTAGCGACGTTAGCCGAGTCTGGGCTTAACTATCTCAGTTAAGCAGAGACGCTAAAACACGCCATAAAGGAAGATAATGAAGTTCACCACAAAAGATGGATGCTCTGAAGTCCAGCCATATGAACCTTGACCACTATCACTGATTTTTACTTGGTGTAACGTGCAAAACTAACTCTTGTTTTGTTCAAAAGATAAGCATGACGTTGAATTGAGCATACCGTTACAGACAGAAGCAGACTACGAGAGGAAGACCAATGCCATAACCAGTCAAACAAGCACAACATAAAAGGGGTATCGGAGAAATTCGGAGTTACAATAACCTACAATAATGTGCAACAAATGTTTTTTAATTGTTCACAGATAAAAGCAGCAACAGCGACGCCAGGGAAACTATAAAAGTAGTAGTAGCTTGTTGACGTCAACTGTAGAAAATAGAAATAGAGAAATTAGTAGTTAGAAAGCATGTGGTGATGGGATGACTAAATTAATAAAGGTTTATTTTATCCACAGGAAAAGACCATCATGCTTGTTTTTTTAATTTTGTTTTGAAAATTTTGTTTAAGAAATTTCTGTAAAATATTTATAATGTCTCCAGAATGAGATTTTCACTCTGCAGCGGAGTGTGCGCTGATATGAAACTTCCTGGCAGATTAAAACTGTGTGCCCGACCGAGACTCGAACTCTGGACCTTTGCCTTCGCGGGCAAGTGCTCTACCAACTGTGCTACCGAAGCACGACTCACGGCCGGTCCTCACAGCTTTACTTCTGCCAGTATCTCGTCTCCTACCTTCCAAACTTTACAGAAGTTCTCCTGAGAACCTTGCAGAACTAGCACTCCTGAAAGAAAGGGTACTGTGGAGGCATGGCTTAGCCACAGCCTGGGGGATGTATTTGTAATGTATTGTACTGTATTTGTAATGTATTGTACGTGATGGTGTAAGAGGAAGTGACTTAGGCAATAAGTAATCATGTATAAAATATGGTATCCTTAGTGAGTGCAGTTACACTTTGGGCGGTGACTGGCCAGCTGACGACGAGTGGTACAGCAGACGAGAACCACGAGGGAACTTCGTTCACATGAACACGTTTGCTGCTGCTGCTGCTGCCACTGTTGGATCGTGAACGCTTCATTTTTGCACGTTTAATTACAAAGACATGACAAGTACGGGACGAACGAAGTATACCAGCAGTGTGAGAGTGAGGTGGACCATGCACGGATTTATGTAGGTCCTGCCTAGTGCGTGTATGTAGGCGCGGGGTTGTGACATAGAGAGATAACACTCTCCCTCTCTCTCGCACCGCGCCACGGCAATAGGAACTAGACACGCACCACATGGTGGATACACTGTGAGCGATCTTGTTGTTGTTGAATAACGGTGCTTTGGAATGGTGGCGGTGTTATGAAAATATTTACGAAAGGCTGTGCGTAGCGTGTATATGTAAGTGGGGGAGGGTCTCTGACGTCTTGGCCGCCATCATGGATAACGGTACTTTGGAATGCTACCGGCGTTGGAATGGTACCTGCCTTGTTCCAATACTTACCCTCAGATACAAGACTTGCAACCCAACATAATTTTTCAACAAGTTGGAGCTCCGCGACATTGGTCAACGTTTGTTTGCAAGTTCCTCGATAGGAAATTTCCCAATCGTTGGATCGGATGCGGAGGACCCATTGGCTGGCCACCATGTTCATCCGACATAACGGCAGTTGATTTCTTCATGCGGTGATTCGTGAAGGACCGCTTGTATGCGACCAAAGTGGACGATATTCCAACATTTCGTCATCTTACACGGTGTTTCAAAAATAACCAGTATATTTGAAACGGCAATAAAAACTAAACGAGCAGCGATAGAAATACACCGTTTGTTACAATATGCTTGGGACAACAGTACATTTTCAGGCGGACAAACTTTCGAAATTACAGTAGTTACAATTTTCAACAACAGATGGCGCTGCAAGTGATGTGAAAGATATAGAAGACAACGCAGCCTGTGGGTGCGCCATTCTGTACGTCGTCTTTCTGCTGTAAGCGTGTGCTGTTCACAACGTGCAAGTGTGCTGTGGACAACATGGTTTATTCCTTAGAACAGAGGATTTTTCTGGTGTTGGAATTCCACCGCCTAGAACACAGTGTTGTTGCAACAAGACGAAGTTTTCAACGGAGGTTTAATGTAATCAAAGGACCGAAAAGCGATACAATAAAGGATCTGTTTGAAACATTTCAACGGACTGGGAACGTGATGGATGAACGTGCTGGAAAGGTAGGGAGACCGCGTACGGCAACCACAGAGGGCAACGCGCAGCTAGTGCAGCAGGTGATCCGACAGCGGCCTCAGGTTTCCGTTCCCCGTGTTGCAGCTGCGGTCCAAATGACGCCAACGTCCACGTATCGTCTCATGCGCCAGAGTTTACACCTCTATCCATACAAAATTCAAACGCGGCAACCCCTCAGCGCCGCTACCATTGCTGCACGAGAGACATTCGCTAACGATATAGTGCACAGGATTGATGACGGCGATATGCATGTGGGCAGCATTTGGTTTACTGACGAAGCTTATTTTTACATGGACGGCTTCGTCAATAAACAGAACTGGCGCATATGGGGAACCGAAAAGCCCCATGTTGCAGTCCCATCGTCCCTGAATCCTCAAAAAGTACTGGTCTGGGCCGCCATTTCTTCCAAAGAAATCATTGGCCCATTTTTCAGATCCGAAACGATTACTGCATCACGCTATCTGGACGTTCTTCGTGAATTTGTGGCGGTACAAACTGCCTTAGACGACACTGCGAACACCTCGTGGTTTATGCAAGATGGTGCCCGGCCACATCGCACGGCCGACGTCTTTAATTTCCTGAATGAATATTTCGATGATCGTGTGATTGCGTTGGGCTATGCGAAACATACATGAGGCGGCGTGGATTGGCCTCCCTATTCGCCAGACATGAACCCCTGTGACTTCTTTCTGTGGGGACACTTGAAAGACCAGGTGTACCGCCAGAATCCAGAAACAATTGAACAGCTGAAGCAGTACATCTCATCTGCATGTGAAGCCATTCCACCAGACACGTTGTCAAAGTTTTCGGGTAATTTCATTCAGAGACTACGCCATATTATTGCTACGCATGGTGGATATGTGGAAAATATCGTACTATAGAGTTTCCCAGACCGCAGCGCCATCTGTTGTTGACAATTGTAACTACTGTAATTTCGAAAGCTTGTCTGCCTGAAAATGTACTGTTGTCCCAAGCATATTGCAACAAACGGTGTATTTCTATCGCTGCTCGTTTCGTTTTTATTACCGTTTCAAATATACCGGTCATTTTTGAAACACCCTGTATCAATAAGGCGATTGCATCAGTAACAGAGCAAAGGTTATAAAGAACATGGCAAGAAATTGAATACGGACGCGATTTTCTTCGTGCTACAAATGGTTCACATGTAGAGGAGTATTAATGATAAATAAATAAATTCTTTGAGATGGTCTACAATGTGGTGCATTTTTCATTGTCGTATCTACTGTGGTTTTTCTTCCTGTGTCTTTGAAATCAGGGAGGACACCCTGTATATTGCCGTACGGGCGGGACATTCTCGTTAAAAGTCGCTTGCCCGGTGTCGGCGGGTGAATACGATATTGCAATGCCTGTGTTATTCCGATTTACGATGCAATGTACCGTCGCATATGTATGCATATATGACAATATACATAATAGATTGAAGTGTACATGTTGTAGACACATTGTTGACGACGTACGGATATTTGGGTCAGGCCTTCAGTCGTATGCGGGTAGACAAATAGTAAGGCGACCCTCGCGGTAAGCGGAAAATTCGGGTTCGAGTTCCGATCAGGCACAGATTTTCGTCATTCCATTAAATAGTTGATAGTTTTCCATATTCAAAACTACGGGTACATTTCATGTATTTCATAACGGCTGCAGTCACCGTGATGCTTACACCTTCGGAAATCTATGCGTGTCCGAAGGAACATTGAATCCTAATTCGCAATAACACAGTCACTGCAATATTGTAATTCGCGCACTTGTCGCCTCTTGTATTCTTCGGAATTGTGTAGATGATGCTTTCCCGAAAGTGAGTTGGCATATTGCAAAACAAACACATTCTCCGCACTAACATGAGTCGTCGTTTTGTTGCCACTTCCCACAGTGATTTAGGAATTTAAATGCGATGTTAGCTATCCCTCCTGTCTTATTTGATCTTAAGTCATCTAAAACTATGTTAAATTTTAATTGTAATACTGCACCCCTATCTCTTCCATAGCGACGCCCCCAGACAAGTCTTTCCTCTCACAGAGGTCTTCATTGTTTTCTTTCCATGTATCTTCTGTCTCCTCTCCATTTCACAGTGGAATTCCCGTTGCACTCCATATGTTACGAGCCTTGTTTTACATTTCACCGAAAGTTCTTTTGACTTTTCTACATGCTGAGTCAGTCCTTTCGAAATCACTTTCTTATTATATCTTCACATTTTTCATGCAGCCATTTCGAAGCAGCTGCCCCACACTTCCTCTTTATTTCATTCTTAGGTGACTTACATTTCCCTGAACAATTTTGTAACTCCTTCCTTCGTCGATCAATTGAAGTATTTCATCTGTTATCCATGGTTTCTTCGCAGTTGCCTTCACTGTACCTACAATTTGCTTTCCAAGTTCTGTGACTACCCTTTTTAGAGAGATCCATTCCTTTTCAAATGGATTACCTTCAGAGCTATTCATTATCACAGTATCTGCAGCCTCAGACAATTTACAGCACGTTTCTTCTTTTTTTTAGTATTTCCGTAGCCCATTTCCTTGAGAATTAATTCTTCCTGGTTAGACTCTTGAACTTCAACCTATTCTTCTTCTTTACTAAATTGCGGTGTGAGTCTATATTTTCCCTGGGTATGCCTTACAATCTAATATCTGTTTCCGGAATGGGTCTGAGCACTATGGGACTTAACTTCTGGGGTCATCAGTCCGCTAGAACTTAGAACTACTTAAACCTAACCAACCTAAGGACACCACATACGTCCATGCCTGAGGCAGGATTCGAACCTGCGACCGTAGAAGTTGCACAGCTCCAGACTGTAGTGCCTTCAACCGCTCGTCCACTCCGGCCGGCTGTTTTCGGAATCCCTGCCTGACTGTGATGTAACATGAATGAAATGTTTCTTTATGCCCCTTACTTTTCCAGTTATACTTTATCCTCTCGTAATTCTTAAACAGAGTATTCGTTATTACCATCCATAATTTATGACGGAACTGAATTAGTCTTTCTCCTGTCTCTCTCGTTCCAGCCACCAAGCCCATATTCTTCCATAACATTGCTTCTACTCCGTCTCCTATAACAGCGTTCCAATCCATCAATACCCCTAAAGTCTCATCTTTTCAGCTTCTGCTTGCGACAGCAGCGTGTATAGCTGAATTACTGCTGTCGCCGTTGGTTTGGTTTTGATTCTGAAGAGAACAGCCCTGTTACTGAACTATTCATAGTAACTTACTTTCTGTTATACCTTCCCATTCGTTTTTAATTCTACTCCTGGTACCATTTTCTGCTGCTGTTGATATTACCCCTCGTACGACCAGAAATTCCTGCCTTCTTCCCATTTCACTTCATTGACACGCACTATACCTAGATCACTACCTGATCAGATTTCATAAATTTCTCACATAAAAGCCCTCAACCGACAATCACTTAATGTGACAAAGCACTCGACTTGAAAATAGTCCTGCAATTGAGAGCCTACATTTCATGATCTATACCTAGCAGGAGTACTGCTTTCATCTCAACATTAGTGCTATTTCTATGCTTCCTGCTCACATCCACAGTCTAATACACCATCCTGAAGCTCCTCTCCCCTTAACTCCGGCAATTGGAACCTGTTGCTGATACGGACAACAAAACATTCAGAAGTATCCTCTTTCTTCTACCCTTCCCGGCAAACAGCCGGTTCCCAACATACCCCCTTATCCACTGACTGCCTCAAAGCAGATCTCTCCTAACTTGATCTTCCTTTCCTACTCCTCCATTAATGTATTCCTGCTGCTCGTTTGGCAGTTTCTTGGCGGGTCCTTTGTGACCCCTCCGAGTACCCCACTACTTACATTCCTATGACAACTTCCACTCTTTTTCACTCATGGTCAAAAGCTACTATGCGATTAATTTCTTAAACTTATTAGACAGTAGAGTGTCACAGTTCCAAAATTTTAATGCGACTTCATTATGCCTGTCAGTGTAATATAAACCCCCTAATTCGTTCAGCCATCAAGGAACTGCCAGGCATTTGTGGCATTATGCGGGCGTGGATGACAGTGATCCTGGCGTACGTCGAAAAGTCTTAGACGACTGAAGAGACGGGATCTATAAACTTTCACTGTATAGAAACGTTTCCATGAGGCGAGCTGCCTTACAGCCAGACTATAAGACATTGTGTAATATTGACGATATTCTCATCATAACAGTTCCACGGAGCGACATCGAGAAAGATAGAGGAACTTGAAAACGAACTGCTAACTCTTCGTTAAACCGGAACTAATTTATTAGTGTACCAAACAACACAAAACAAAACATCTGAATCAAAACGTCATTTTAGAATCTAGGTAGTGGGCCAGTTACGAAAGAGGAGCATCAATTCTACCTTGGACTTTTAACTTACAATAACGAAAGAGCTTTGGATGAGTGGTTCTGATTGTGGGAAAACCCTCAGATGACTAAAGGGTGACATTTTGCCTAGATTTAAATTTCCATATTTACAACAAGATTGTATTCAAGTCAAGAGCACACGGTTCAGTTGATACGAAAAGAATAAACCGTCTGCAATGATTTAGTCATTAACTGAGTATTAGTGTAAGTGTTAATCTTTGTCTCTATCAGTCACTTACATCTAATGATGAATCGCGTTAAACGTGCAAGTGTCATTCTCAGTGACAACTTGTAATGTTTGTCTTGTTTCGGAAGACTGTATGTGATTCAAAAACATGAGGGGAAATGTGTCGAAAGCTCGCTGTAAGCGTATCATATTATCATTTATTGTAGAAAAACATTAAATAGCAATGCAGCTGGTGAAATATACGTGCAGCTAGATGCTATGCAGAAAGATGCAGCCATAACAGGCTTTTTCTCGTCGACTGCCTGTGTTAAGTTGCGAAGTCTGCACTACATTGGTTGTTTCGCATTCACACGGGAAGCAGCTGAAAAGAGCAGAAACGAAACTCCAGTGAAATAACTCTAGTACAACCGACAAATTCCTGACATATCACTGATTAAAAGACGCCTCAGCCATCAATTCAGAGAATAGAAATGTATTAACCTTCTTGGTTAATTCATACCTGACCTCTCATATCCTGAAAGAATGCCAGAAAGACACAGCTTATGTTCCGTAATGAGACAACTTACGTATTCCTTGTGTAAGAGAAAAAACATTCGTATGTTAATTTTTGGCCCTCATGCATAATTTAAGCGACACTCTTCTTTCAAACTTGTCACGTAGCACGGTGGATAGAAAAAAAAATGAAAAGGAACGTCGCTGCTCGTGTACCATTACTGCTACATTTCGAGTGCCCTTTTACATTTTAATGTTGCAAACGAGAGCTTAAGTTGGCTAAACATTGCAATTAATTTGTAGCGGGCATTTAGCGGCATCAGTAAGTGCTAGCGATGTGCGGTTAGATCTTGTATAAACTTTCAAAGCACTTGCTCCATAAAATTTCTGATAAGGAGAAAAATTAATGTATTTGCATACTCAGACAATCTTTCCATTTCGGGCAAGTCAGGCAGGACATTAAAAGTAACAAATACAATACGGATATGACGGAAGGTAGTAGTTGAGGCAAGTTTGTAGCCTACCCCCACATTTTTTAATCTGTAGCTCGTAAAGTAGTAAAAGAAACCAAGAATACATATGTAGCAGAACAGGAAGAAGTTTTGTTTATGTGATTTGAAATGGTTTAAATGGCTCTGAGCACTATGGGACTTAACATCTGAGGTCATCAGTCCCTAGTACTTAAAAAACTTAAGCCTAACTAACATAAGGACATCACACAGATCCATGCCCGAAGCAGGATTCGAACCTGCGACCGTAGCGGTCGGGTGGTTTCAGATTGAAGCGCCTAGAACCGCTAGGCCACACCGGCCGGCTGTGTGTCATTTATGAATATCAATTTCGATATAGTGCTAACCGAGGACCATGCCATGTACACTCCTGGAAATTGAAATAAGAACACCGTGAATTCATTGTCCCAGGAAGGGGAAACTTTATTGACACATTCCTGGGGTCAGATACATCACATGATCACACTGACAGAACCACGGGCACATAGACACAGGCAACAGAGCATGCACAATGTCGGCACTAGTACAGTGTATATCCACCTTTCGCAGCAATGCAGGCTGCTATTCTCCCATGGAGACGATCGTAGAGATGCTGGATGTAGTCCTGTGGAACGGCTTGCCATGCCATTTCCACCTGGAGCCTCAGTTGGACCAGCGTTCGTGCTGGACGTGCAGACCGCGTGAGACGACGCTTCATCCAGTCCCAAACATGCTCAATGGGGGACAGATCCGGAGATCTTGCTGGCCAGGGTAGTTGACTTACACCTTCTAGAGCACGTTGGGTGGCACGGGATACATGCGGACGTGCATTGTCCTGTTGGAACAGCAAGTTCCCTTGCCGGTCTAGGAATGGTAGAACGATGGGTTCGATGACGGTTTGGATGTACCGTGCACTATTCAGTGTCCCCTCGACGATCACCAGTGGTGTACGGCCAGTATAGGAGATCGCTCCCCACACCATGATGCCGGGTGTTGGCCCTGTGTGCCTCGGTCGTATGCAGTCCTGATTGTGGCGCTCACCAGCACGACGCCAAACACGCATACGACCATCATTGGCACCAAGGCAGAAGCGACTCTCATCGCTGAAGACGACACGTCTCCATTCGTCCCTCCATTCACGCCTGTCGCGACACCACTGGAGGCGGGCTGCACGATGTTGGGGCGTGAGCGGAAGACGGCCTAACGGTGTGCGGGACCGTAGCCCAGCTTCATGGAGACGGTTGCGAATGGTCCTCGCCGATACCCCAGGAGCAACAGTGTCCCTAATTTGCTGGGAAGTGGCGGTGCGGTCCCCTACGGCACTGCATAGGATCCTACGGTCTTGGCGTGCATCCGTGCGTCGCTGCGGTCCGGTCCCAGGTCGACGAGCACGTGCACCTTCCGCCGACCACTGGCGACAACATCGATGTACTGTGGAGACCTCACGCCCCACGTGTTGAACAATTCGGCGGTACGTCCACCCGGCCTCCCGCATGCCCACTATACGCCCTCGCTCAAAGTCCGTCAACTGCACATACGGTTCACGTCCACGCTGTCGCGGCATGCTACCAGTGTTAAAGACTGCGATGGAGCTCCGTATGCCACGGCAAACTGGCTGACACTGACGGCGGCGGTGCACAAATGCTGCGCAGCTAGCGCCATTCGACGGCCAACACCGCGGTTCCTGGTGTGTCCGCTGTGCCGTGCGTGTGATCATTGCTTGTACAGCCCTCTCGCAGTGTCCGGAGCAAGTACGGTGGATCTGCCACACCGGTGTCAATGTGTTCTTTTTTCCATTTCCAGGAGTGTATAATTGTGCATAGCATTTCGCATGAGTTTTATACTAATTATAGGCATTATTCGTCCATATCCATCGTACACTTGAGAATGAGCACACTCTCGAAACTCTTTAGTAGTACCCATTCCCACTGACGTACTCCTTACATAAGAGAACACAACATTCGTGTGATAATTTTTGCCCTCATGCGTAACTTAAGTCAAACTTTCACCACAAAACGAGCTTACTGATACGAAACTGTGGAGTACAGATGACCAAAGGGAAAAATGGAAATTTGTGGTATGTTCTACGGGGCCAAACTGCTGAGGTCATCGGTCCTCAGGCTTACACACTACTTAAACTAACTTAAACTTACACTAAGGACAACAAACACAAAAATGGTTCAAATGGCTCTGAGCACTATGCGACTTAACTTCTGAGGTCATTAGTCGCTTAGAACTTAGAACTAATTAAACCTAACTAACCTAAGGACATCACACACATGGCTCGGTTCCAGACTGTAGCGCCTAGAACCGCACGGCCATTCCGCCCGGGACAACAAACACACCCATGCCCAAGGGAGGATTCGAACCTCCGACTGGGGGAGCAGCGCGAATCGTGGGAAGTCGTCTTAAACAGCATACTACAGGGGGATCAGAGAAGGCCCCATCAAAAGCGATTTTTTTTTCCGAGTCTTCCAAGTCGAGATCTTTTCTTGTTTGCCAAGTGCAGTTGACAGTCCCTTCTCCGGAACATGAACGATCCGTAGCGTGCGATATAGCTAAATCTCTACGTGGCATCAAAATTGAATCACGTGGCACAGGTCGTCCCCCTAACGCCGGCGATAGGTCGCAGACTTCAGGCGGCTTTCAGCTATATCCTGTCCACGGGACACATATTTATAGTACACTACTGGCCACTGCTACACCACGAAAAAAATTGAGCGTACGGCATTGGTGGCCGGGAGAGCCCTCGCGGGGCGGTTCGACCGCCACTCCACCAGTTCTTCAACGCCACTACTGTGACTTGCGAGTGAATGAGGATGAAATGGTAATGAAAGGCACACGACACCCAGTCATCTTGAGGCAGAGAAAATCCCTGACCACGCCGGAATCGAACCCGGGACACCGTGCGCGGGAAGCGAAAACGCTTCTGCAAGACCACGAGCCGCAGTCTACACCACGAAGATGACGTGCTACAGACGCGAAATTTAACTGTCAGGAAGAAGATGCTGTGATATGCAAATGATTAGCTTTCCAGAGCATTCAGACAAGGCTGGCGCCGGTGGCGACTCCTACCACGTGCTGACACGAAGAAAGTTTCCAACCGATTTCTCATACACAAACAGCAGTTGACCGGCATTGCCCGGTGAAACGTTGTTCTGATGCCTCGTGTAAGAAGGAGAAATGCCTACCATCACGTTTCCGACTTTGATAAAGGTCGGATTGTAGCCTATCTCGATTGCGATTTATCGTATCGTGACATTGCTGCTCGCGTTGGTCGATATCCAATGACTGTTAGCAGAATATGGAATCGGTGCGTTCAGGAAGGTAACACAGAACGCCGTGCTGGATCCCAACGGCCTCGTATCAATAGCAGTCGAGATGACAGGCATCTTATCCGCATGGCTGTAACGGATAGTGCAGCCACGTCTCGATCCCTGAGTCAACAGATGGGGACGTTTGCCAGACAACAACCATCTGCACGAACAGTTCGACGACGTTTGCAGCAGCATGGACTATCAGCTCGGAGACCATGGCTGCGGTTACCCTTGACGCTGCATCACAGACAGGAGCGCCTGCGATTGTGTACTCAACGACGAACCTGGGTGCACTTACGGCAAAACGTCATTTTTTCGGATGAACCCAAAGGTTCTGTTTACAGCATCATGATGGTCGCATCCGTGTTTGGCGACATCGCGGTGAACGGACTTCGGGAGCGTGTATCCGTCATCGCCATTCTGGCGTATCACCCAGTGTGATGGTACGGGGTGCATTGGTTACACGTCTCGGTCACCTCTTGTTCGCATTGACGGCACTTTGAATAGTGGACGTTACCTTTCTGATGTGTTACAACCCGTAGCTCTACCCTTCATTCGATCCTTGCGAATCCCTACATTTCAGCAGGATAATGCACGACCGCATGTTGCAGATCCTGTACGGGCATTTCTGGATACAGAAAATGTCCGACTGCTGCCCTGGCCAGCACATTCTCCAGATAACTCCCCAACTGAAAACATCTGGTCAATGGTGGTCGAGCAACTGGCTCGTCACAATACGCCAGTCACTACTCTTGATGAACTGTGCTATAGTGTTGAAGCTGCATCGGCAGCTGTACCTGTACACGCCATCCAAGCTCTGTTTGACTCAAAGCCCAGGCGTATCAAGGCCGTAATTACGGCCAGTGGTGGTTGTTCTGGGTACTGGTTTCTCAGGATCTCTGTACCCAAATTATGTGAAAATGTAATCACATGTCAGTTCTAGTATAATATATTTGTCCAATGAATACCCGTTTATCGTCTGCATTTCTTCTTAGTGTAGCAATTTTAATGGCCAGTGGTGTACTTTTGACACTCTCGCCGTCCTCCTACGTGATGGAGGGCTGGCAATGGCAGGAGTCCGAGCACGAGAGGCTGCCCTTTATGTGAGTAGTATGTGGAAACGCTGGACCAGTCAACACGCCCACCTCACGGGTCGTCTACTGCAAGTCCCTATGCCGGTGTCTCACGTCCTGTCAGTGTCGGTGGCGCAGGTCGCGGCCCAGCTCTTCCATGTATCGACATTCATTCCATGTGGCCACGGATCTCCCCACAACACAGCCGCCGAATGCCCAAGATTTTTTGCACCCTTCTCCTGACAGTTGCGCATAATGTGGAAGACACCAAGTACCCGACTGTCAACTGACCACGAGTGTGGATAACGACACACCAACCCTTTCTGCCAAACACAGTGCTCCCGCCGTGGTATCAAGTCACCAACAAAAAATTGTTAAGAGACACCGGATCCACGCTGTCGGATCAATGGACTCGGCAATGCCCCGCGATAACCGCCTCCTGGACATCTACGAACATCGCTTCACACGATTGTCGTCGTCCAACGTCTGGCGACAGAAGTTTGAACCTCTGTCCCTACTGCGTCCCTTCGTCAAATTCATGGTTCAATCGAATGACAAACAACAAAATGTTCGGTGAAGTGGAGGAAGTGGAGCTTGATTACTGGTGGTACCTGCAAAATGCTCACAACGCTCTTGAACGCACACCGAGGTACCGCATACTCTTTGCATATTGACATCTTGGGTTGTCGGGTGTTCTGCCGGATATCAGCGTCGGACTTGCACGATATTTCGGCCACGTAGCTCGTAACCTTCATCAGGTGCGACCTGAGACTGGTCCTCGAGTGGACCTGGTCCAGTATTTATGCCTCTGGCCTTCCCCCTCCACCAACGGCTGCAGGCGCTTCCTCTGTGGTCCGCGCCCATCCCATTCCCTGCGACCTGCTGGAGTGTTGCTGCTCCGTTTTCCGGCCGCTGCGGTTCTAGGTGTTCCCTCTGCGATCCGCGCCCACCAAACCCGCTCCTGGGGGTTTCATCTACGGTCTGGGGTACCAAGCGTTCCCCCTGCGGTCCGCGCCCGCTCACCACGAGGGGGAAGCCCAGAGGCATAAATACTGGACCAGGTCCACTCGAGGAGCAGTCTCCGGTCGCACCTGATGAAGGTTACGAGCTACGTGACCGAAATATCGTGCAAGTACGACGCTAATATCCGGCAGAACACCCGACAACCAAAGATGTCATTAGATCGCCGGGAAAGCCTGAAGAGTTACATCTTTGCATATTATTTACGCAATGTTTTCGTAAAGCCCCCTCTAGTTGGAGAGTACGAGGCTCTGCGTAAGGTACTGCGCAGCGTCACATCGAAGACAAAATGACCGAATTGCAAGCAGCGTGAAAGAAAAGCGACTGGCTGATTCAAGGAAGGTAGCATTTATTGTGGCATTAGCAACGCAGCATGAGTGTTGTCGATGTTTTCGACAACGGTAAGGACAAAAGTAAGGTCTCCTATTTGTTTGTATGTACATAGACCTAATTATTTCTACAATGGTTTACATCAGCTTACAGCTTGAAAATTTAGCTATTTTTCGACGTAAACAGCATTTCCGCCGATGCATTTTTGTAGACACTGTGACACTTTTTGTATGCCTATGGCATACCAGCTCGCCGCCATGCTCTTCAGGAACTTAAGAACCTCTTCTTTCACCTCCTCGTCGGAGCTGAATCGTTTTCCGGGCAAATAAATATTCCTTTAACCTAGGGAACAGGTTATAGTCACTGGGCGCCAAGACAAGACTATAGGGTGGGTGATTATGTTCCACTGAAACTGTTACAGGAGAGCAACGGTTTGCCGAGCGATGTGTGGCGAGCGTTGTCATGGAGAAGGTGTACGCCCTTGCTCAACGTTCGTCTTCTCCGGTTCTGAATTGCCCGTTTGAGTTTCTTCAGAGTCTCACAGTACCTGTCAGCGTTAATTGTGGTCCCGGCGATTCAGTTCCGACGACGAGGTGAAAGAAGAGGTTCATAACTTTCTGAACGGCATGGCGGCGAGCTGGGATGACATGGACATACAAAAACTGCCACAGCGTCTACAAAAATTAATCGACAGAAATGGTGAGTACGTCGAAAAATAGCAAAATGTTCAAGCTGTAAACTGATGTAATCCATTGTATAAATAAACAGGTATATGTACTTATAAAAAAAATGGAATATCTTACTTTTCGGATTACTCTCGTAGTTTATGCTTTTAATCACGATTTTGATATAAGACTACGTGTTATAGCATTTTTATGTCTACTCATTTACTAATTGCAAAGATGCAACTATATAATTAAATAAATAAAAAACAAAGTATAGGTCCGTTGAGCCTGCCGACTTGGGAGAATTTCTGGGAATAATTAGGGGCAACGCCTAAAAAGGGATAATTCATTTGTCCCTCTCTCTTATGGTACGGTTAAAGTGAAGGCCCCAAGTAATTTTATATTTATAAAAAGGGGTATGGTTCCTGCTTTGGGTACAGGAGGTCCCGGGTTCAAATCCAGGCTGAGTCCTTGAATTTTAACCCCCTCTATCTGTTTGGTTATTGATTGTTGTGACACTAAAATACGGCTGTTCACTGACAGCGTTGAATATCTGTGTTGGCAAATGGCTAACCGAGTTCACGGTGTTCGATCCCAGTCGCTGCCTGCCAATGCGCCTTGTATTGCAGATAATTAACGACCGAATTACTGTTTAAAAGGAGGGGGTAGCGTATTTGTTTAGTAATTATAACTTTCTCGGTACTCGCCACCACTTAAATTCTTAATAAACGTCATCAGCAATGGCGAAGACTTGTGACATAAGAACTCACCCTCATTCCGTCAACGGCCTTGTCAAAGACGGCGGAGGTGCAGACAGAAGTTCAGGGCGCTCTCTTCCCCGTGGGATGGGAAACTTTTCCTAAAAGACGGGAGAATCACCAATTATCAAAGGCATGAGAATAAAAGAGGCAATGCAAGCCACTCAATTTAAGACACATACTGTGTGGCTTATAATTGGAAAAAAGAAATGTCACGATGGTTTCTCTATTGGCAAACGATCCCGGACTAGTCTCTCATTCGGATCTCCGAGTGAGGACTGGCAAGGGGATGTGACATTGCGAAAAAGACTGAATAACCAACGAAAGAATAACATTCTAAGAGTCTTGTCGTGGAATTTCGGAAGGGTATTTGCTTAAGATCAATCTGGACGTAGTGCTGGTGAGTGAAATGGACTGGAAATAAGACAAGGATTTATGGTCAGATGAGTGTAGGATAATATCAACAGCATCAGTAAATCACATAAGGAGAGTGGGATTCGTTAGGTGCGAGTAACTGTGAACAATTAAGTAACAGCATTGCTCTCATCAGAATCGGGAACAATAGTTCAGGCATGCAAACCGACGTCGCAAGCAGAAGAGATAGAAGAACTGTATGGGGAAATTGACGCTTAATTCAGTACATAAAGGGAGCCGAAAATCCAATAGTCAAGGTGGACTGGAGTGCCGTTGTAGGGAAGGAGTAGAAGGAAAGGCTACAGGAGAATATGGGCTTTGCACAAGGACTGAGGAAGCAGAAAGATTAATTGAGTTCTGCAATAAATCTCACCTAGCAACAGCGCACACCGTTCAAGGAAGAGGACAGGAGAAGGTATACTTGGAAGAGGCTGGGACATACAGAAAGATTCCAGTTATATTACATCTTCATCAGGCAATCAGATCACAATTTAGTAATAATGAAGAGTAAGCTAAGGTTTAAGAGACTACTCAGGAGGAATAAATTCGCAGAGAAGTGGGGTACTGAAGTACTAAGGCATGAAGAAATCCTCTTGAAGTTCTCTGAGGCTATAGATACTCAGATTATATATAGCTCAGTAGGGAGTATAGTTGAAGAAGAATGGACATCTCCAAAAAAGGGCAGTCACAGAAGCTGGAGAGGAAAGTTGGTAAAGGAAAGTAACTGCGAAGAGATCAAGCATAACAGGAAAAATACTTCTGTTGAGCGAAGTGAGTGCAAAAATATCCTTCGAAATTCGGGAATACTGGAATACAAGTCACCTAGGAATGAAATAAATAGGAAGTGGCTGGAAGCTAAGGAAAAATGGTTGCGTGAAAAGAAAACGGAAAAGAAATGATTGTAGGACCGACCCAGAGCACAGAAAAGCCGAAACAACAATCTGTGAAGTTAAAAGGAAGGGTGGTAAGATTAAGAGTGTGATGGTAATATCACTGTTAAATGCATAGAAGAAACTGGATAGGTGGAAAGAGTGCACTGAGAGCTTGTAGGTGGTGGGGGATTTATCTGATTACGTGGTAGTAGAAGACATAAGAGTCGATAGGGAAAAGAAAGCTATCCAGTATAAGAATTTACAACAGCCCTGGAAGACTTAATATCAAATAAATGATAAGGGAATGATATCATCGTAATTTCTGAAATCTGTAGGGATGGGCCAACGAAACGATTATTATAGCATTAAGGCTTTCACGACCGGATGACATATCTTCTGGTAAACCTTCCGGGATGTAAGGTCGTGGTCCATGAAACTCTTCAGCTCCTAACGTTTCGTCGAGAGCTGCGCTGGACATCTTCAGAGGGGTGTTTCTCCTCCGTGTAACTCTGGCCACGCCCACTTTCTACCATATATAAGTCGCTCTCAGACGTCCGACCCGTCAGTCGGCAAGACTCACCGGAGGAGAAACACCCCTCTGAAGATGTCCAGCGCAGCTCTGGATTAAACGTTAGGAGCTGAAGAGTTTCATGGACCACGACCTTACATCCCAGAAGGTTTACCAGAAGATAAAACGATTATTCATGTTGGTATATAGAATGTATGAGACTGGAAATATACCATCAAACTTTCAGGACTGCAAGAGCCGACGAGTGCGAGAATTACTGCACAGTCAGCTTAACAGCTCATGGACACAGTTTGCTACAAGCTCGTTTCGAGCCTCCAGGCCATCACAATATGCTCCCCTTTCCAATTGCACAAACAGCTAGCTGACCGATACTACATGCACCGCACGTCTGTCTGACCAGCAGTCATTCCTGGCCAGGTGACGCTGCTATCGCCTGGGCGGGTTTACATCGATTGTAGGTCGGTGGTCATAGTGTTCAGTGTGTAGCATCACATTTGCTTGTCTAATCTGACAGTTTTTCAGGGTGTTTATGTCAAAACCATTAATAGCTATGTACGAGGGGAGTACAATAGGTAATGCGACACATACACTCCTGGAAATTGAAATAAGAACACCGTGAATTCATTGTCCCAGAAAGGGGAAACTTTATTGACACATTCCTGGGGTCAGATACATCACATGATCACACTGACAGAACCACAGGCACATAGACACAGGCAACAGAGCATGCACAATGTCGGCACTAGTACAGTGTATATCCACCTTTCGCAGCAATGCAGGCTGCTATTCTCCCATGGAGACGATCGTAGAGATGCTGGATGTAGTCCTGTGGAACGGCTTGCCATGCCATTTCCACCTGGCGCCTCAGTTGGACCAGCGTTCGTGCTGGACGTGCAGACCGCGTGAGACGACGCTTCATCCAGTCCCAAACATGCTCAATGGGGGACAGATCCGGAGATCTTGTTGGCCAGGGTAGTTGACTTACACCTTCTAGAGCACGTTGGGTGGCACGGGATACATGCGGACGTGCATTGTCCTGTTGGAACAGCAAGTTCCCTTGCCGGTCTAGGAATGGTAGAACGATGGGTTCGATGACGGTTTGGATGTACCGTGCACTATTCAGTGTCCCCTCGACGATCACCAGTGGTGTACGGCCAGTGTAGGAGATCGCTCCCCACACCATGATGCCGGGTGTTGGCCCTGTGTGCCTCGGTCGTATGCAGTCCTGATTGTGGCGCTCACCTGCACGGCGCCAAACACGCATACGACCATCATTGGCACCAAGGCAGAAGCGACTCTCATCGCTGAAGACGTCACGTCTCCATTCGTCCCTCCATTCACGCCTGTCGCGACACCACTGGAGGCGGGCTGCACGATGTTGGGGCGTGAGCGGAAGACGGCCTAACGGTGTGCGGGACCGTAGCCCAGCTTCATGGAGACGGTTGCGAATGGTCCTCGCCGATACCCCAGGAGCAACAGTGTCCCTAATTTGCTGGGAAGTGGCGGTGCGGTCCCCTACGGCACTGCGTAGGATCCTACGGTCTTGGCGTGCATCCGTGCGTCGCTGCGGTCCGGTCCCAGGTCGACGGGGACGTGCACCTTCCGCCGACCACTGGCGACAACATCGATGTACTGTGGAGACCTCACGCCCCACGTGTTGAGCAATTCGGCGGTACGTCCACCCGGCCTCCCGCATGCTCACTATACGCCCTCGCTCAAAGTCCGTCAACTGCACATACGGTTCACGTCCACGCTGTCGCGGCATGCTACCAGTGTTAAAGACTGCGATGGAGCTCTGTATGCCACGGCAAACTGGCTGACACTGACGGCGGCGGTGCACAAATGCTGCGCAGCTAGCGCCATTCGACGGCCAACACCGCGGTTCCTGGTGTGTCCGCTGTGCCGTGCGTGTGATCATTGCTTGTACAGCCCTCTCGCAGTGTCCGGAGCAAGTATGGTGGGTCTGACACACCGGTGTCAATGTGTTCTTTTTTCCATTTCCAGGAGTGTAATCTCCGTTTAAAGTGAAAGGCTTACGCCATCTTACTGGGAGAGCCTGCATGCCAGCACGGTACCACTGTTGTGGTCGACGCCGGAACCAACCTCTTTCTGCAACAATAACCTCCAAATTACCCACGCACTGCTTCCCGCGGAGTGCGTCCTTCATTGGGCCAAACAGATGGAAGTCTGAAGGGCGAGTTCCTGTTTGTATGGTGGATGAGGGAAAAAGTTCAACGAAGTTTCGTGACTTCGACTCGGGTCTGCAGAGTTGAGTTCCTGCGTTGTCATAGAGAAGGAGAAGTTCCTTTGCATTTTTGTGGCGGCAAACACGCTGAAGTTGTTACTTCTATTTTCTGAAGATAGCACAAACAGACTTCATAGATGATCCTTACACGATGAGGGAGCACATCAAACGGAATAACGACGACGGAATCCGAGAAGACGGCGGCCATGTTTCTACCGGCTGCGGGTGCGGTTTCGGTCTTTCTCTTCGATGGAGAGGGCGTGGTGCAACTCTATGAATTGCCGTTCATTTCCTGTTAGATGTGATGAACCTATGTTTCATCGCTCTTGGCGATGTTTGAAATAAAATTTTCACGATCAACATGGAGGCGCACTAGCAATTCCACACAGAATGCTTTCGTTGCTCTTTCTACATCTACATCTACATTTATGCTCCGCAAGCCACCCAACGGTGTGTGGCGGAGGGCACTTCACGTGCCAGTGTCATTACCTGCCTTTTCTGTTCCACTCGCGTATGGTTCGCGGGAAGAACGACTGCCAGAAAGCCTCCGTGCGCGCTCGAATCTTTCTAATTTTACATTCGTGATCTCCTCGGGAGGTATAAGTAGGGGGAAGCAATATATTCGATACCTCATCCAGAAACGCACTCTCTCTAAACCTGGACAGCAAGCTACACCGCGATGCGGAGCTCCTCTCTTGCAGAGTCTGCCACTTGAGTTTGCTAAACATCTCCGTACCGCTATCACGCTTACCAAATAACCCTGTGACGAAACGGGCCGCTCATCTTTCGATCTTCTCTTTCTCCTCCGTGAACCCGTCCTGGTACAGATCCCACAATGATGAGCAATACTCAAGTATAGGCCGAACGAGTGTTTTGTAAGCCACCTCCTTTGTTGATGGACTACATTTTCTAAGGACTCCCCCAATGAATCTCAACCTGGCACCCGCCTTACCAACAATTAATTTTATATGATCATTCCACTTAAAATCGTTCCGTACACATACTCCCAGATATTTTACAGAAGTAACTGCTACCAGTGTTTGTTTCGCTATCATATAATCATACAATAAAGGATCCTTCTTTCTATGTACTCGCAATACATTACATTTGTCTATGTTAAGGGTCAGTTGCCACTCCCTGCACCAAGTGCCTATCCACTGCAGATCTTCCTGCATTTCTCTGCAATTTTGTAATGCTGCAAGTTATCTGTATACTACAGCATCAACCACGAAAAGCCGCATGGAACTTCTGACACTATCTACTAGGTCATTTATATATATTGTGAAAAGCAATGATCCTATAACACTCCCATATGGTCCGCCAGAGGTTACTTTAACGTTTGTAGACGTCTCTCTATTGTGAACAACATGCTGTATTCGGTTTGCTAAAAAACTCTTCAATCCACCCACACAGCTGGTCTGATAATCCGTGGGCTCTTACTTTTTTTATCAGGCGACAGTGCGGAACTGTACCGAATGCCTTCTAGAAGTCAAGGAATATGGCATCTACCTAGGAGCCTGTATCTAATATTTTCTGGGTCTCATCAACAAATAAAGCGAGTTGGGTCTCACACGACCACTGTTTCTGATATCCATGTTGATTCCTACAGAGTAGATTCTGGGTTTCCAGAAATGACATGATACGCGAGGAAAAAACATGTTCTAAAATTCTACAACAGACCGATGTCAGAGATATAGGTCTATAGTTTTGCGCATCTGCTCGACGACCCTTCTTGAAAACTGGGACTACCTGTGCTCTTTTCCAATCATTTGGAACCTTCCGTTCCTCTAGAGACTTGCGGTACACGGCTGTTAGAAGGGGGTCAAGTTCTTTCGCGTACTCTGTGTAGAATCGAATTGGTATGGCGTCAGATCCAGTGGACTTTCCTCTGTAGAGTGCTTTCAGTTGCTTTTCTATTCCTTGGACACTTATGATCTTTATGCTCTTCTGTTGGGTTGCGAGAAACCCAGCGGGCACAAACCTTTGTGTATAACAAAAGGTGGACGAGTGTGTCACCACTAACAGTAGAGATGTCCGCAGTCACTTCAGAATGAGAGTGTCAGCACGTTCCGTTTATGCAGGAGTGTGCGGCCGTCTGGCACGCGGGAGATCAGGCAGGTTGGCGCGACCTTGAGGGGATGATGATTGACCCCTGGCTTCACAACTCATCGCGCTTTTGTTCATTGTCAAGTCTTCGCAGACATTCTGCAAGGTCCAAATAAAAATGGTTCAAATGGCTCTGAGCACTATGGAACTCAACATCTCAGGTCATAGGTCCCCTAGAACTTAGAACTACTTAAACCTAACTAATCTAAGGACATCACACACACCCATGCCCGAGGCAGGATTCGAACCTGCGACCGTAGCAGTTCCGCGGTTCCGGACTGCAGCGCCAGAACCGCTAGACCACCGCGGCCGGCCTGCAAGGTCCTATGAATATCTGCGGTGTTCCTCCGCCAAAAGAAACTTAAAGACAATTCTGCTTGGAACGCTCCTCCGTTACATACGACATTTTGAAGGTACGTATAGCGCCTACCCATGTCGCAACTTCGTAAAATTATATCGGCAGAAAATGGGATATCAGTGACGCCACACAAGAAGTTCCGCATCTTTCCAACCGAACTTGGTCGGTAAGGAATGTGTTGCACTACTTACTGAACGCCCCTCGTATGATGCTGAATTCTTTCGTTCCTAGTAATACACAATTATCCCTGTCGGTAGGCAGGAATCAGAAAAATTGTAATAACAATAGTACCTAGCGTAGGAACGAATCGTTAGTTTGTAATATTTCAGATTTTCAATTCCTCGTGATGCTTGGTCAATGATTAACCACTTGATTAGATTTGCAGTTAACATCAACAATCCCCACCCCGATACAACATCTGTAACCGCCCCAACCCGACCGTTCCTTGCAAAATAAGGCGAAGTCGTCTCACGTCTTGTCTACATTAACTGTAACCGTCCACCCTACCGTAACATCGCTCTCTCCAAGCACCACTCTACGTATCGCCTGTAAATAACTGCTCCCTTATCCTATGTCCTCCAGTAAATCATACTTGTGCTCCGATCTGTACTGCATTTTAGTACCACCACTACACTTCCTTAGAACCAACGCATTTTCTCACTTTTCTCTAGCCCTGTTGAATACCACTCCCATCCTGTCCTATGTAGGACTTATTGCATCCATTTGTCATAACAAGCACAGATAGATACTGTTATAGTCATTCGAGATACTCAGTGATCGCCAGGTAAAAGATTCTGCAACCTTCATCTCTCTCGTGTAACTCAACTCGACTTTCCTTACCACAATACCATTCCATCTTACTAGTTATTCGCAATTAGTCAGCAAGACTCCAACATCGACGTTCTCATTCATAAAGAACTGCCAGTTCCAGCAAAATCAGACTCTTTCTTCAACATATCAAGAACAATTATTGTATCGTCATTTCTTTGTTGCTGCTGAATTATTATTATTAGAATTGTTATTATGAATAAATTGTTTTTATACCATACGGATTTCGCTTCTGTTTTATTAGGATGCTTCTTAAATAACTGAAGTGAAACTATTTTTATTTAGTTGCAATGACAGGCCACATCTCTTGTAACTGACAAAATGTGCAATCTTTAATTATTAATCTCTTAATTTTCAAATTTACAGCATTTAAAAGTATACTATTGACTAGTAGACACTTTGCTGTTTCCTGTCGCCCTTGACAGGAAAGTAAAGAAGTGTAAAGGAGAGAAAACGTCGATTCCTGTTTTCTGATATCGTATTGACAGCAAAAAGTATGCAACTCCGCCTAAGGCAACTGTGGAAATTACTTTGATGCACAACGGACGCTGAGACACGCAGTGACAGCCAAACGGTTTGGTTTCTTGATAAATAAAATGTCGTGTGACTAGGGCCCTGCATCTTGTAGACCGTTCTCCTGGTGGAAGTCTTTCGATTTGACTCCACTTCGGGGACTTGCGCGTCCATGGGGATGAAATTTTCATGATTAGGACAACACAACACTTAGTCCCTGAGACGAGAAAATCTCCGACCCAGTCGGGTATCGAACTTTTTGTTTATTTGTAACCACATATAGTTATTTAAAATTTTAACACCGATGCATTTGTAAAACATTTCTTTCCATTTCAGATATTATATTCCTACATTGGTTAACACTACTTTTATAGATTTTCGTTTGTATATTCTTTTCTTTTGCATTTTTCTCTTATTGTTGTGCCTCGAACCCTTTTCCATGGCCATTTGTCGTCTTTTTTTGTGGGTAAACCATTGCAGAACAGGCATAATACTTTATATCTATCGTCAGAAAATTGATTATGAGTTCAGATTTGTGTATGTGGTGCACTTTTTGGTGCTGCAGGCACTATGTGCATGCGAGTTCAATATCTTTCTCCAGTCAGCAATGTTAGGAGGGACAGTATGAGAGAAAACATCAGCGTGACACAAGGAGCAGAAGTGGTAGACATTTTTACATATACTACAACTAAAAGGTAAACTGAAGAAGAAGCAAAAATAATGTCTTATTATATAAGAGAAGCAGAGAGGACAGTATAAATTTTATAAAGCACATAGTAAAGGAAACCTTCATTTTTTTATGAGTAGTTAGTGCTTTTCACTAAGTATCCTGAACAATATAGCACAAATAATGAAGTATATGTGGATGCCATGAAACACCGCATAGCTGAGATATCTGTTGTCTTTTCTTTTCACAAACACACATTTGAAAGCACTGGTAGTAATATTGGACGTACTTATGACTTTGATTTGGATGTGAGCATGATAGAGGTTTAGTGGGACGCACTTTGTAACACTAGTTTCACTGAGAAGAAACACTATTTGAGGCGAGAGGAGAAACACTTGTAAGTAGGCTGTTTAGGTTTTTATATTGGTGACGCCACGTAGCGCTCTGTACGAAAATCGCTGACTGCGCTGTGTGCAGTCTGTGGCTGGTTGGCATTGTTGGATTATTCGCTAGTGTAGCGTTGGGCAGTTGGATGTGAACAGCCCGTAGCGTTGAGCTGTTGGAGGTGAGCCGCCAGCAGTGGTGGATGTGGGGAGAGAGATACCAGAGTTCTGAGATGCTAATATGAACGGACGATCTGGACGTGTGTCCTTCTGAAAAACGAAATTTGTCGACTTGGATGTCACGAATATGACAAATTTCGTTTTTCTGACGGACACACGTATATTTCATGTATATATGCTAAGGGGAAGTTGCACGCTTTCTCTTTTATGGTGCACTTATTCACATATATATATATATATATATATATATATATATATATATATATATATATATATATATATATAATGACTTTTGAACACTATTAAGGTAAATACATTGTTTGTTCTCTATCAAAATATTTCATTTGCTAACTATATGCCTATCAGTAGTTAGTGCCTTCAGTAGTTACAATGTTTTATTTAGCTGGCTATATTGGCGCTCGCTGTATTGCAGTAGTTCGAGTAACGAAGATTTTTGTGAGGTAAGAGATTCATGAAGGGTATAGTTTATTGTCAGTCAGGGCTATTCTTTTGTAGGAACTATTGAAAGTCAGACTGCGTTGCGCTAAAAATATTGTGTGTCAGTTTAGTGATGATCAGAATAAGTAAAGTGAACAGTCAAATGAGTACACAGTATGGTTTGAGAGTAAATCGGAGAAACACGAAGGTAATGAGAAGTAGTAGAAATGAGAACAGCGAGAAACTTAACATCAGGATTGATGTTCACGAAGTCAATGAAGTTAAGGAATTCTGCTACCTAGGCAGTAAAATAACCAATGACGGACGGAGCAAGGAGGACATCAAAAGCAGACTCGCTATGGCAAAAAAGGCATTTCTGGCCAAGAGAAGTCTACTAATATCAAATACCGGCCTTAATTTGAGGGAGAAATTTCTGAGGATGTACGTCTGGAGTACAGCATTGTATGGTAGTGAAACATGGACAGTGGGAAAACCGGAACAGAAGAGGATCGACGCATTTGAGATGCGGTGCTATAGACGAATGTTGAAAATTAGGTGGACTGATAAGGTGAGGAATGAAGAGGTTCTACGCAGAATCGGAGAGGAAAGGAATATGTGGAAAACACTGATAAGGAGAAGGGACAGGATGATAAGACATATTGTGTGTCAGTTTAGTGATGATCAGAATAAGTAAAGAGAAAACTGTCTGAGTAAGTTCAGTTTTACACAGCTGTTTCAGTAGCAAATAACGTAGACGTTTATCAGCACAGTCATTCTTAAGGTTTCTAAGGGGAAGTTTCTCGCTTTCTCTTTTATGGTGCACTTATTCACTTTCACTGCACACTTTCTTCTTGTGGTGAGATGGCCGGTGGGGGTACTGATGGTCACAGGCCGGGATCTGCAGGAAGTTTTTGAAGTTCTCGCGGTGACGTCTATGCTGCTGGGACGTCTTGTTTTCCTCCCATAGGTCCATCAGGAAGGCCAGACGGACGGTCTGCCTCCTCGGTACGATGGCGTGTGCCGTCATGGTGAGGATCCAGAGAGTCGCCAGTCGCTTGGGTCGTGGAAATGGGTTTGGGTCTGGGACGGTGATTGCTTCCGCTGTGATGCTTCCCGGCGCCGTTCTGTTGACGTGCACCACCATCTGATGGCATGCTTCCCATATGTTGGTGGCATTCCCGCAGGTGAAACGGTGCTCGAGGGTATCGGTCATGGCACATACTCGGGCCCTTAGGATTGACATTCTGTCGCGCTGACCACTCAGCGAACGAGGGCGGACGGTTTCTTGATAATCAATGGCGGTAGCATCTTCGAATATGCTGAACATCTTCCCAAATCTCCCCTCCTTCGAAAGACCGCGCGATTTGGAAACAAACCATTTGTGCGATGTTGCCTTAAATTGCTGGTAAGCACACGATACATGTTGGATACACTGACTAGTCCTTTTATCCTTGGCTGGTCGTCTCCCCTAACGTATAAATTCATCCTATTTAAAAAAACAGACATAATGTCTTATGGGATAACAGCAATCAGTGATTTTATAATGTTACTTAAAATCCGTCTTGATTGCAAAAAAAAAAAAAAAAAAAAATTATTATTATTCATATGACCGGTTTCGGTTCATTCAGAACCATCTCCAGATCTGATATTTCAGTTACAGGAGTAACCCGTCCAAATCCTACAACTTTCACATGCTACGTCACATCATTTATGTAACATCAGCCTATTTAGACAAGTGACCTCAATCCTTGGTCAATACAGACCTCTTAGGTCATCCAGTCCCTACTGAAAGACCAGCCGGCAGTCGGATTCCAGTATTTCTTTTTTTCTATTTATGGTACTTGATGTACTGAAGTCCGCAGCTCGTGGTCGTCCGGTAGCGTTCTCGCTTCCCGCGCCCTGGTTCCCGGGTTCGATTCCCGGCGGGGTCAGGGATTTTCTCTACCTCGTGATGACTGGGTGTTGTGTGATGTCTTTAGGTTAGTTAGGTTTAAGTAGTTCTAAGTTCTAGGGCACTGATGACCATAGTGCTCAGAGCCATTTGAACCGTTTTTGAAGTCCAGAAGTCAAATACCAATCTTACAAAAAGAAAAGGAAAAAGAGAGCTAAGATTGAATGGCAATGACCATGTGTACTGATGAGATCAAAACCTAGAAATAATTCAACGGAAACTCCTCGCAAAGCCCAACGGCACCGACCGGTCGCAGTGTTATACATACTTAGACGTCTCCGGACGTGGCTCTCCTGGCCGTTGTCAGTTTTGCGTGACTGGTGCTGCTACTTGCCGATCAAGTAGCTCCTCAATTGGCCTCACAAGGGATGAGTGCACCCTACGTGCCAGGAACACTCGGCAGACTCGGACTGTGAGTCATCCAAGTGGTAGCCAAACATGACAGCCCTTAACTTTAACGATCTCATGGGAACCGGTGCTCACTACGTCAAGGTCATTTGCAAAGTGGTTCCACGCAGCTTGGAAAATTCTCGAGGAAATTAACTTTGAAATTTGCTGAGAAAATACTTGCAAGCGTAGTCTGCAAGAAAGACTATGGTGACAGTTTCTTGTGACAGATACGGTGTTCTTCTCGCGATTTTCTTGAACGTGGCGCAACAACAACTCTACGACGTATTGTCAAACTCTAGAAATTTAAGAAGAGAGGTTCAGAATAAGCATAGAGGAAAGGTGAGTTCCATGTTTTTGATCTCGCGTGACAACGCTCGATTTTTTTTTTATTTTTTTTTTTTTTTTTTTTTTTTTTTTTTTTTTTTTTTTTTTTTTGTTCATCAGTCTACTGACTGGTTTGAATATATTCCAATCTCTGTCTTCCTCTACAGTTTTTGCCCTCTACAGCTCCCTCTAGTACCATGGAAGTCATTCCCTCATGCCTTACCAGATGTCCTATCATCCTGTCCCTTCTCCTTATACTGCTACGGTCGCAGGTTCGAATCCTGCCTCGGGCATGGGTGTGTGTGATATCCTTAGGTTAGTTAGGTTTATGTAGTTCTAAGTTCTAGTGGACTTATGACCTAAGATGTTGAGTCCCATAGTGCTCAGAGCCATTTGATCCATTTTGAACCTTCTCCTTATCAGTGTTTTCCACATATTCCTTTCCTCTCCGATTCTGCCTGCGTAGAACCTCCTCATTCCTTACCTTATCTGTCCACCTAATTTTCAACGTTCGTCTATAGCACCACATCTCAAATGCTTCGATTGTCTTCTGTTCTGGTTTTCCCAAAGTCCATGTTCCACTACCATACAATGCTGTACTCCAGACGTACATCCTCAGAAATTTCTTCCTCAAATTGAGGCCGGTATTTGATATTAGTAGACTTCTCTTGGCCAGAAATGCCTTTTTTGCCAGAGCGAGTCTGCTTTTGATGTCCTCCTTGCTCCGTCCGTCATTGGTTATTTTACTGCCTAGGTAGCAGAATTCCTTAATTTCATTGACTTCGTGACCTTCAATCCTGATGTTAAGTTTCTCGCTATTCTCATTTCTACTACTTCTCATTACCTTCGTCTTTCTCCGATTTACTCTCAAACCATACTGTGTGCCCATTAGACTGTTCATTCCGTTCAGCAGATCATTTAATTCTTCTTCACTTTCACTCACGATAGCAATGTCATCAGCGACTCGTATCATTGATATCCTTTCACCTTGTATTTTAATTCCACTCCTGAACCTTTCTTTTATTTCCATCATTGCTTCCTCGATGTACAGATTGAAGAGTAGGGGCGAAAGGCTACAGCCTTGTCTTACACCCTTCTTAATACGATCACTTCGTTCTTGATCGTCCACTCTTATTATTCCCTCTTGGTTGTTGTACATATTGTATATGACCCGTCTCTCCCTATAGCTTCCCCTACTTTTTTCAGAATCTCGAACAGCTTGCACCTTTTTATATTGTCGAACGCTTTTTCCAGGTCGACAAATCCTATGAAAGTGTCTTGTGTTTTCTTTAGCCTTGCTTCCATTATTAGCCGTAACGTCAGAATTGCCTCTCTCGTCCCTTTACTTTTCCTAAAGCCAAACTGATCGTCACCTAGCGCAGTCTCAATTTTCTTTTCCCTTCTTCTGTATATTATTCTTGTAAGCAGCTTCGACGCATGAGCTGTTAAGCTGATTGTGCGATAATTCTCGCACTTGTCAACTCTTGCCGTCTTCGGAATTGTGTGGATGATGCTTTTCCGAAAGTCAGATGGTATATCGCCAGACTCATATATTCTACACACCAACGTGAATAGTCGTTTTGTTGCCACTTCCCCCAATGATTTTAGAAATTCTGATGGAATGTTATCTATCCCTTCTGCCTTATTTGACCGTAAGTCCTCCAAAGCTATTTTAAATTCAGATTCTAATACTGGATCCCCTATCTCTTCTAAATCGACTCCTGTTTCTTCTTCTATCACATCAGACAAATCTTCACCCTCATAGAGGCTTTCAATGTATTCTTTCCACCTATGTGCTCTCTCCTTTGCATTTAACAGTGGAATTCCCGTTGCACTCTTAATGTTACCACCGCTGCTTTTAATGTCACCAAAGGTTGTTTTGAGTTTCCTGTATGCTGAGTCTGTCCTTCCGACAATCATATCTTTTTCGATGTCTTCACATTTTTCCTGCAGCCATTTCGCCTTAGCTTCCCTGCACTTCCTAATTATTTCATTCCTCAACGACTTGTATTTCTGTATTCCTGATTTTCCCGGAACATTTTTGTAGTTCCTCCTTTCAACAATCAACGAAGCATTTCCTCTGTTACCCATGGTTTCTTCGCAGCTACCTTCTTTGTACCTATGTTTTCCTTCCCAACTTATGTGATGGCCCTTTTTAGAGATGTCCATTCCTCTTCAACTGTACTGCCTACTGCGCTATTCCTTATTGCTGTATCTATAGCGTTATAGACCTTCAAACGTATCTCGTCATTCCTTAGTACTTCCGTATCCCACTTCTTTGCGTATTGATTCTTCCTGACTAATGTCTTGAACTTCAGCCTACTCTTCGTCACTACAATATTGCGATCTGAGTCTATATCTGCTCCTGGGTACGCCTTACTATCCATTAGGTGATTTCGGAACCTCTGTCTGACCATGATGTAATCTAATTGAAATCTTCCCGTATCTCCCGACCTTTTCCAAGTATACCTGCTCCTCTTGTGATTCTTGAACAGGATATTCGCTATTACTAGCTGAAAGTTGTTACAGAAATCAATTAGTCTTTCTCCTCTTTCATTCCTTGTCCCAAGCCCATATTCTCCTGTAACCTTTTCTTCTACTCCTTCCCCTACAACTGCATTCCAGTCGCCTATGACTATTAGATTTTCGTCCCCCTTTACATACTGCATTACCCTTTCAATACCCTCATACACTTTCTCTATCTGTTCATCTTCAGCTTGCGACGTCGGCATGTATACCTGAAGTATCGTTGTCTGTATTGGTCTGCTGTCGATTCTGATTAGAACAACCCGGTCACTGAACTGTTCACAGTAACACACCCTCTGCCCTACCTTCCTATTAATAACGAATCCTACACCTGTTATACCATTACACACGGTAAATTGCGCTAGTCAAGTACTCGATGTTTTCAAGTAGGAGCTGTTTCCACAGTCCTGATCTGGCACCCAGTGAAGACATGCGTTTCCAGCGATGAAGACCTGGCTACGAGGGCAGCGCTATGACGACGACGTGGAACTGCGAGAGGGAACGATTAACTGAGTTAAGTCTTGGGCGGCAGTATTTTATGATAATGGTATTTAAAAGCTGGTTCTCTAGTACGACAAGTGCCAAAATTTCTGCGGAGTCTATGATGAAAAGTAGTAATAAATTGTCGCTTGCGAATGAATAAAGCACCATTTTTTTCTAAACTTGTATTTATTTATTAACTAAGTAACGAAACGTAATCTGATTTCTGGATAGTCCTAATTTGTCATAGGAATGGACACCACATTAAGCATCTCCTTCAGCGAAGGTACAAAAGTGGTCTTTGACGGCGAGTGTTCATTGCAGGCAAGGATATCGTCAGGTGTGCCCCAGGGAAGTATGATAGGACAGCTGTTATGTTCTGTGTACATTAATGATCTGAAGGGCAAGGTGAGCAGCAGAATACGGCTGTTGGCTGGCGTTCCTGTCGTGTGTAGAAAAAAGTAAGTTACGGCAGATGAGATGGAAAAACAATCTGTAATGTTCGTGTACAGTATTAGTTGCGTGCTGCTTGAGACAGTCATATCGATTAAAAATCTAGTTTCGTTGTAAGGCAATATGAAATTGAATGAGCACCTAAGAGTTGTAGTAGGAAAGACGTATCGTCCACCTCGGTTTATTGGGAGAATTATAGGAAAGTGTGGTTCATCTGTAGAGGATACCGCATATAGAACACCAGTGCGACCCGTTGTTGAGTAATGTTCGAGTGTTTGAAATGCGTGCCATGTCGGATTTGAGGAAGACATCGAAACAATTCAGAGGCGGGCTGCTAAGTTCGTTACCAGTAGGTTCCAACAACACGCTAGTATTACGGAGATGCTTCGGTAATCTCAATTGGGAATCACCGGAGGGAAAGCGACGATGTTTTCGAGACGCACAATTAAGAAAATTTAAAGAACCGCCATTTGGGGTTGCTTGCGGGATATTTGTATTGCCCCTAACGTATATTTCGCATAAGGACCGTGAAGGAAAAAATTAGAATAGCATTCGTACGGAAGCATAAAGATAATCGTTTGCTCCTCTCCGTGCGAGTTAACTGCAAGGGAAATGACTAGTACTTGTTCATCCTACCCTCAGCTACGCTAATTATGTGTGCTAATATATACAGGGTTATTACAAATGATTGAAGCGATTTCACAGCTCTACAATAACTTTATTATTTGAGATATTTTCACAATGTTTTGCACACACATACAAAAACTCAAAAAGTTTTTTTAGGCATTCACAAATGTTCTGTATGTGCCCCTTTAGTGATTCGGCAGACATCAAGGCGATAATCAAGTTCCTCCCACACTCGGCGTAGCATGTCCCCATCAATGAGTTCGAAAGCATCGTTGATGCGAGCTCGCAGTTCCGGCAAGTTTCTTGGTAGAGGAGGTTTAAACACTGAATCTTTCACATAACCCCACAGAAAGAAATCGCATGGGGTTAAGTCGGGAGAGCGTGGAGGCCATGACATGAATTGCTGATCATGATCTCCACCACGACCGATCCATCGGTTTTCTAATCTCCTGTTTAAGAAGTGCCGAACATCACGATGGAAGTGCGGTGGAGCACCATCCTGTTGAAAGATGAAGTCGGCGCTGTCGGTCTCCAGTTGTGGCATGAGCCAATTTTCCAGCAAGTCCAGATACACGTGTCCTGTAACTTTTTTTCGCAGAAGAAAAAGGGGCCGTAAACTTTAAACCGTGAGATTGCACAAAACACGTTAACGTTCGGTGAATTGCGAATTTGCTGCATGAATGCGTGAGGATTCTCTACCGCCCAGATTCGCACATTGTGTCTGTTCACTTCACCATTAACAAAAAATGTTGGTTCATCACTGAAAACAAGTTTCGCACTGAACGCATCCTCTTCCATGAGCTGTTGCAACCGCGTCGAAAATTCAAAGCGTTTGACTTTGTTATTGGGTGTCAGGGCTTGTAGCAATCGTAAACGGTAAGGCTTCTGCTTTAGCCTATTCCGTAAGATTTTCCAAACCCCAGGCATCCACAAGATTTAAACTGCGCATACCATCGCCGAATGGAGTTAGCAGTTGGTGGATCTTTGTTGAACTTCGTCCTGAAGTGTCGTTGCACTGTTATGACTGACTGATGTGAGTGCATTTCAAGCACGACATACGCTTTCTCGGCTCCTGTCGCCATTTTGTCTCACTGCGCTCTCGAGCGCTCTGGCGGCAGAAACCTGAAGTGCGGCTTCAGCTGAACAAAACTTTATGAGTTTTTCTACGTATCTGTAGTGTGTCGTGACCATATGTCAATGAATGGAGCTACTGTGAATTTATGAAATCGCTTCAATCATATGTAATAGCCCTATATATATATATATATATATATATATATATATATATATAGTAAAAAACTGGGTTGTTTTGGAAATCAGCCTTATGCAAACACATTTTTCCTTTTATATATATTTTCTTTTATATATATTTACCCAGACCTGTTTCGACACCAATGTGTCATCTTCTGTGGGCCAAAATTTTTACTTCTTAAAATTACATCGCTAACTAAATTGCATTATTATACATCGATTTTAGTGCTCGTTTTCGTCGTTTGTTTGACAGTATATCATCTGCAAAAGTTTTCGTCCTGTTTCTTGTCCCTGATTGGCGTCTCAATCAACTGCTATGTGCATGTTTTCACTCTGTTTTTCACAAGTTTCCGCTCACTACTTCACCTCACAAAATGTGACGAAATGTGATCTGAGCAGACGCTCCTGACAACACACTCAGTGGTGTTACGCTATTGTAAACGTAGTAGTGCAGGTACTGTGCAGTTGCAAGCAGATTACATTAGAACCACAGTTGTTTCACAGTAACAAAATAATTTATTTGTGTACAGCATTTTGTAGGTCGTTCGTAAAAGCAAAGAGATTTCAGCAGAAGAACTGTGTTTCACAGTGTGGAAGATGAACAAGCGCTTATAGCTCTTAACGTATACATTTTAGAGCCCATGTTTACCAGATATTTTTGTCTTGTTTTAGTCAATACAAGCACCACCAAAAGTATTTAATGCCTTCTTTTAACGTCCCATATAATGCTACTGTGACCTGTTTGTGAGCCGGCCGGTGTGGCCGTGCGGTTCTAAGCGCTTCAGTTTGGAACTGCGTGACCGCTACGGTCGCAGGTTCGAATCCTGCCTCGGGCATGGATGTGTGCCATGTCCTTAGGTTAGTTAGGTTTAAGTAGTTCTAAGTTCTAGGGGACTGATGACCTTAGAAGTTAACTCCCATAGTGCTCAGAGCCATTTGAACCTGTTTGTGTACAAATGCGAAGTTAGGGACCATTCTCCAAGAGCTAGCCTATTTATCTTTTCATTATTTGATGCTAAATGTGGCATAAAAATGTAATTTCTTGTGTTTGTTTAGTTGGCAAGTAGATCAAAGTTTTCTCACGTAGTCTTTACAACCAGTTTTCTTTTTTTCCAAATATTGCTTCAGGTTCAGGCCAACTACCCTAATTTTCTGTCACGTTGTGTATGTGTTCAGATCAGTTAGTACTTCAGTAATGTAAAATTTAGCAGACTAATGCTGTTTGAAACAAAATTCTGTCGGAGCCAAACAAAGCGCGCGTTATCCGGCAGTGAGACATTAGCCGTGTGCCAGATTAGCTGCCAGGCACTTCGCTAAATAGCTCGTGCTTTAATCAAACGCCGTGTCTGGTGAGACGCACCGCTGCCTTAATGAGAACCTCTCCCCGGGAGCCGGGCTAAGGCGCTTTAATCACACAGTCTTTAACGCTCCGCCAGCGCAAGAGCCGCTCTGCGGTGATCACAGGAGCACGGCAGACCCAGCGCTACTGCTGCCGCCAAGTAATTGTGTGTTCAGCGCTGCCAACTTGGTCCCTGTACCGGAGTACCCGACTGGCGTGCGCCTGTCTTGCAGTCTGCTAGGGGCGTTCGCCGAGTTGCCAGCCCTGCGCCTTAATGGCACACCTGGTCCGCTCCGTCTGTTGCGAAGCTAAGTGGCGGATTTCCCCAATGAAATTAATCCTCGCTGACTGATTCCGACGACACTCGGAGCTTTAATGAAGATCTTCTGAGAGCATGGATGCGTTGGAATAGATAATTTACACTACTGGCTATTAAAATTGGTACACCACAAAGATGACGAGCTACAGACGCGATATTTGACCGAGAGGAAGAAGATGCTGTTATATGCAAATGATTAGCTTTTCAGAGCATTCACACAAGGTTGGTGCCAGTGGCGACACCTACGACGTGCTCACATGAAGAAAGTTTCCAACCGACTTCTCATACACAAACAGCAGTTGACCGGCGTTGCCTGGTGAAACGTTGTTGTGATGCCTCGTGTAACGAGGAGAAATGCCTACCATCACGTTTCCGACTTTGATAAAGGCAGGATTGTAGCCTATCGCGATTACGGTTTATCGTATCGCGACATTGCTAATCGCGTTGGTCGAGATCCAATGCCTGTTAGCAGAATATGGAATCGGTGCATTCAGGAGGGTGATATGGAACGCCGTGCTGGATCCCAACGGCCTCGTATCACTAGCAGTAGAGATGACAGGCACCTTATCCGCATGGCTGTAACGGATCGTGCAGCCACGTCTCGATCCCTGAGTCAACAGATGGGGACGTTTGCCAGAGAACAACCATCTGCACGAAAAGTTCGACGACGTTTGCAGCAGCATGGACTATCACCTCGGCGACCATGGCTGCGGTTACCCTTGACGCTGCACCACAGACAGGAGCGCCTGCGATGGTGTATTCAACGAAGAACCTGGGTGCACTACTGGCAAAACGTCGATTTTTCGGATGAATCCAGGTTCTGTTTACAGCATCATGATTGTCGCATCCGTGTTTGGCGACATCGCGGTGAATGCACTTTCGAAGCGTGTATTCGTCATCGCCATACTGGCGTATCACTCGACGTGATGGTATGGGGTGCTATTGGTTAAACGTCTCGGTCACCTCTTGTTCGCATTGACGGCACTTTGAACAGTGGACGTTACATTTCAGATGTGTTACGACCCGTGGCTCTACCCTTCATTCGATCCCTTCGAAACCCTACATTTCATCAGGATAATGCACGACCGCATGTTTGCAAGTCCTGTGCGGGCCTTTCTGGATACAGAAAATGTTCGACTGCTGCCCTGGTCAGCACATTCTCCAAATTTCTGACCAATTGAAAACGTCTGGTTAATGGTGGCTGAGCAACTGGTTCGTCACAATACGCCAGTCACTACTCTTGATGAACCGTGGTATCATGTTGAAACTGCATGGGCAGCTATACCTGTACACGCCATCCAATCTCTGTTTGACTCAATGCCCAGGCGCATCAAGGCCGTTATTACGGCCAGAGGTGGTTGTTCTGGGTACTGATTTCTCAGATCTATGCACCCAAATTGCGTGAAAAAGTAATCACATGTCAGTTGTAGTATAATATATTTGTCCAATGAATACCCGTTTATCATCTGCATTTCTTCTTCGTGTGGCAATTTTAATGAGCAGTAGTGTAATATTTTTTTTTCAACGTTTGAAACTACTGTGTTTAATTGCTTGAGCACGTAAGGTATCTATCGAAGGATCTCCGTCCTCAGTGAGGGAGTAGTTTCATCGTAGCTGGTGTTTTTTTTGGAAACTTATTCAGGTGGATGTGACCCGCTGTACAGTAGATCTGTTTTCTCTTCTGCGAGTATCCCAGATTAGTGGAGATTAGAACAGATGAGATCCGAATAGGGACTGATGGGAAAAGCCATTCTTATTGCTTGTATTACAACGAAGAAAAATCCCTGTGAAGTCATTGTCATAACTGAGGTGTCCGGGGTTTTCTTTAATATGTTTCGGGGCACTATATTCGAGACAAGAAACTGCAGAACTTTTATTGCAGTCTGTTGTTGCATTAGTTTTATAATGGTTACCAGTTTTCTTCAATTTAGAACATCTTCAAAAGTACTGTAGTTTCAGAGCTCAGTCCGATCGAGATGGTCCCACAGATGATCAACTGGGTTTAAATCCGGGGAGTTTGGTGGCGGGGGAGTACGGTAGACCCATCCTGGTGCCCTTCGAACCACTCACGTACACTATCAGCTGTGTGACGCGTTGCATTGCCTTGTTGGTAGATGTGATTGAAACTTGGTAGTAAAGGGAAGGCAGTATTCGGTTACGACTGTGGATGGGACCGTAATCTGTTACTACTGGTTGCCTTTTACAGTTAGACACAATTTATTTTTAAACCAGTAATTCCAGACTCAACAATAAATAAAAATACCACACGTTATTAATAAAGGAATAAACAACTGTGTAAATAATAGTGTTTTCAGTGAGCTACAATTCAGCAAATCACCATTAAATACAGATACAGCAGATAATGTTTTAAAACCAAGCAATGTGATATGCGCAGAAGGCCTTACACACTAGTAATGGCAGTAAATTAAGAATTGTTAATAACTCGCTGCAACTTACAAACTACAGGTATGGAGATATTGAAGGCAAGTCGTCACAAACACAGCAGAAGGCATCAGACTCCAGGAATGGCAATAAATAAGACTTTAATGGCTTACTGCGTAAATACAAATACCAAACTAGAATTTTAAGGCAAGTGACCACAATCATGGTTGAATGCCTTACACGTCAAGAACGCCAATAAATTAAGAATCGTATAAGTACAACATTCCATTTGAACTACTGATGGCCTCGGGAGAGCCAGTCATGACAAAACTCTACCATCTGGTGAGCACGATGTATGAGACAGGCGAAATACCCTCAGACTTCAAGAAGAATATAATAATTCCAATCCCAAAGAAAGCAGGTGTTGACAGATGTGAAAATTACCGAACTATCAGTTTAATAAGTCACAGCTGCAAAATACTAACGCGAATTCTTTACAGACGAATGGAAAAACTGGTAGAAGCCGACCTCGGGGAAGATCAGTTTGGATTCCGTAGAAATGTTGGAACACGTGAGGCAATACTGACCTTACGACTTATTTTAGAAGAAAGATTAAGAAAAGGCAAACCTACGTTTCTAGCATTTGTAGATTTAGAGAAAGCTTTTGACAATGTTAACTGGAATACTCTCTTTCAAATTCTGAAGGTGGCAGGGGTAAAATACAGGGAGCGAAAGACTATTTACAGTTTGTACAGAAACCAGATGGCAATTATAAGAGTCGAGGGGCATGAAAGGGAAGCAGTGGTTGGGAAAGGAGTAAGACAGGGTTGTAGCCTCTCCCCGATGTTATTCAATCTGTATATTGAGCAAGCAGTAAAGGAAACAAAAGAAAAATTCGGAGTAGGTATTAAAATTCATGGAGAAGAAGTAAAAACTTTGAGGTTCGCCGATGATATTGTAATTCTGTCAGAGACAGCAAAGGACTTGGAAGAGCAGTTGAACGGAATGGACAGTGTCTTGAAAGGAGGATATAAGATGAACATCAACAAAAGCAAAACGAGGATAATGGAATGTAGTCAAATTAAGTCGGGTGATGCTGAGGGAATTAGATTAGGAAATGAGACACTTAAAGTAGTAAAGGAGTTTTGCTATTTAGGGAGTAAAATAATCGATGATGGTCGAAGTAGAGAGGATATAAAATGTAGACTGGCAATGGCAAGGAAAGCGTTTCTCAAGAAGAGGAATTTGTTAACATCGAGTATAGATTTAAGTGTCAGGAAGTCGTTTCTGAAAGTATATGTATGGAGTGTAGCCATGTATGGAAGTGGAACATGGACGATAACTAGTTTGGACAAGAAGAGAATAGAAGCTTTCGAATTGTGGTGCTACAGAAGAATGCTGAAGATAAGGTGGGTAGATCACGTAACTAATGAGGAGGTATTGAATAGGATTGGGGAGAAGAGAAGTTTGTGGCACAACTTGACTAGAAGAAGGGATCGGTTGGTAGGACATGTTTTGAGGCATCAAGGGATCACAAATTTAGCATTGGAGGGCAGTGTGGAGGGTAAAAATCGTAGAGGGAGACCAACAGATGAATACACTAAGCAGATTCAGAAGGATGTAGGTTGCAGTAGATACTGGGAGATGAAGAAGCTTGCACAGGATAGAGTAGCATGGAGAGCTGCATCACACCAGTCTCAGGACTGAAGACCACAACAACAACAACATAAGTACTCGCTGCAGTTTAAAAATTACAGATATTAAAATATTAAAGGTAAGTCGCCACAAACACAGCAGAAGGCATGAGCTGAAGGAGCATTACACTGAATTACTGGCGATCAGATCTGCTTTTAGCTCCTTTTAGAACACACATGTCTTACAGGAAACAAGGGGCCACAGACAGTGCTCCAGGAACCGACCTCTAACACTTTCACGAGCGATGAGATAGGCAGCCAAGAGTTGCGTCCAATTCACAAGATGGTAACGCAGACTATTGGCAGTCTAACGAATGACTAGCTATAATCTTGCTGAAGCTACCTATGTCTGATAAACCAAATGCAACGATGGAGGAATACGCCAAAGCCGAACCGGCGGTCTGCACTACATCCCCAGAGCACTGTGTTTAAAGCGCCCAAAACGAGAAAGGAACCACTACCACGAGAGTAGAAAGCACTCCAAACGCTGCTCTTCGTCTCGGCGACACTACGAGTAGATCAAAACTGGCTCTGAGCACTATGTGACTTAAAATCTGAGGTCATCAGTCCCCTAGAACTTAAAACTACTTAAACCTAAGTAACCTAAGGACATCACACACATCCATGCCCGAGGCACGATCCGAACCTGCGACCGTAGCGGTCGCGCGGTTCCAGCCTGAAGCGCCTAGAACCGCTCGGCCACTCGGGCCGGCACTACGAGCAGTAACACGAACCCAAGTCACAGGAGAATGGAGATATATCACAATGGTGAAGGTTTCTCTACTTGGATTGAAATGCACTCATCTTAAAGTTTGCTGAATCTGGTTTACACCGGGGTCGTGGACCGTTGTGATCACAACTCTTCCATTTGGCAGTCCATGCGTGCCACCAGCGGTCTCGGGGTGTTCTGGCACTGTGTGGACCCAACTGGCCCACTCACACGACCCGGAAACACAACGACGCTGCCCCTAAGATAGGGCAACCGTTAATACATATCGATAACCGCCGCTGCTGCCACTAGCGGACAGGCAACGCTTAAGAAACTTAGTGGCGCCAGTCAACACGAGACGAAGACAACCAACTCAACCATGCCCACTAAACGATACTGTTTTGCCTCCAACAGAGGGCGGAAACCTACAAACAGCATCAACGCGAGCCACACCACGGTTCAGTCTACATCTACACCCATACTCCGCAAGCCACCTGACGGTGTGTGGCGGAGGGTACCTTGAGTACCTCTATCGGTTCTCCCTTCTATTCCAGTCTCGTATTGTTCGTGGAAAGAAGGATTGTCGGTGTGCCTCTGTGTGGGCTCTAATCTCTCTGATTTTATCCTCATGGTCTCTTCGCGAGATATACGTAGGAGGGAGCAATATACTTCTTGACTCTTCGGTGAAGGTATGTTCTCGAAACTTTGACAAAAGCCCGTACCGAGCTACTGAACGTCTCTCCTGCAGAGTCTTCCACTGGAGTTTATCTGTCATCTCCGTAACGCTTTCGCGATTACTAAATGATCCTGTAACGAAGCGCGCTGCTCTCCGTTGGATCTTCTCTATATCTTCTATCAACCCTATCTGGTACGGATCCCACACTGCTGAGCAGTATTCAAGCAGTGGGCGAACAAGCGTACTGTAACCTACTTCCTTTGTTTTCGGACTGCATTTCCTTAGGATTCTTCCAATGAATCTCAGTCTGGCATCTGCATTACCGACGATCAACATTATATGATCATTCCATTTTAAATCACTCCTAATGCGTACTCCGAGATAATTTATGGTATTAACTGCTTCCAGTTGCTGACCTGCTATTTTGTAGCTAAATGATAAAGGATCTATCTTCGCAGCACATTACATTTGTCTACATTGAGATTCGATTGCCATTCCCTGCACCAAGCGTCAATTCGCTGCAGATCCTCCGGTATTTCAGTGCAATTTACCATTGTTACAACCTCTCGATACACCACAGCATCATCTGCAAAAAGCCTCAGAGAACTTCCGATGTCATTCACCAGGTCATTTATGTATATTGTGAATAGCAGCGGTCCTATGACACTCCCCTGCGGCAAACCTGAAATCAGTCTTACTTCGGAAGACTTCTCTCCATTGAGAATGACATGCTGCGTCCTGTTATCTAGGAACTCCTCAATCCAATCACGCAATTGGTCTGATAGTCCATATGCTCTTACTTTGTTCATTAAACGACTGTGGGGAACTGTATCGAACGCCTTGCGAAAGTCAAGAAACACGGCATCCACCTGTGAACCCGTGTCTATGGCCCTCTGTGTCTCGTGGACGAATAGCGCGAGCTGGGTTTCACATGACCGTCTTTTTCGAAACCCATGCTGATTCCTACAGTGCAGATTTCTAGTCTCCAGGAAAGTCATTATACTCGAACACAATACGTGTTCCAAAATTCTGCAACTGATCGACGTTAGAGATATAGGTCTATAGTGCTGCACATCTGTTCGACGTCCCTTCTTGAAAACGGTAATGACCTGTGCCCTTTTCCAATCCTTTGGAACGCTACGCTCTTCTAGAAACCTACGGTACACCGCTGCAAGGAGGGGGGCAAGTTCCTTCGCGTACTCTGTGTAAAATCGAACTGGTATCGCATCAGGTCCAGAGGCCTTTCCTCTTTTGAGCGATTTTAAATGTTTCTACCATTTTGTCATCTGTGCGACAATCTAGAGAAGGAACTACAGTGCAGTCTTCCTCTGTGAAACAACTTTGGAAAAAGACATTTAGTATTTCGGCCTTTAGTCTGTCATCCTCTGTTTCAGTACCATTTTGGTCACAGAGTGTCTGGACATTTTGCTTTGATCCACCTACCGCTTTGACATCAGACCAAAAATTGTTAGGATTTTCTGCCAAGTCAGTACATAGAACTTTACTTTCGAATTCATTGAACCCCTCTCGCGTAGCCCTCCTCACACTACATTTCGATTCGCGTAATATTTGTTAGTCATTGTGCAGCTTAAAAACAAAAAAGAGGAGGGGTGGAATGTAGGGGTGTACGTCGTACTCGTCGGTAGATGCATACACGTTTTGATCGACCGTGCCTAGCAGAACGACGAGATCACCCATGGGATGCCGGAGAAACAGATCATTAATGCTCCCTCCTGCGCACTCCACCCTTCCGACGATTGTTGCAGAGAGTTTGCTTTCAGACGCTTTACGCAGTATACACCAACTGCCATCTGTCATGAAAGGTGAATTATATGAAAACCCAACCCGTCGCCACTCTGGTCGTCGTCCAATTGCGGAACTGGCTCCCAGATTCCGATGAGCAGCATCGGTGCATGAACCTGGCGCCTCCTACAGAGGTCCATACGCAGCATTGTTCGCTGAACGGTCTCCGACAAGACACCGTTATATAGAGGTCAGTTTTGTCGTCAATTACACGTCTAGTCAGTTTTGTAGTTAATTGCACTTCTATTTGGCTGTACACATCTCTACAGTCGTCGTACATCCCTGTCGTCTCGGGCTCGTGTTGCACCACAGCTACCTCGGCGTCACCATCGACCGCCGCCTCACGTCGGTTCCGCACATCCGCGAAGTGAAGGCCAAAGTGCGGAAAAGTCTCCGCACCCTGTACCCGGTGCTGAACCCCGACTCCCAACTACCACCGCGGCTGGGCATCACCCTGTACAAGGCGCTGCTCCACCCTGTACTCCAATATGCCGCTGTCGTCTGGGGGAACGCCGCCGACACGAACCTGAAGAAGCTGGAGACACTGCAGAACCGCATCCTTCGGCTGGCCTTACACCTGCCTTACGATTTTCCCACCGCTCATCTTCACGACGTCGCGGAAGTACCTCTGCTCCGTGACCTCTTCCAGACGACCGCCCGCACCTTTTACGAACGTGATGGCCGGTCGCACAACGCTCAAATCCGGACGCTGGGCCGCAAACTGCCGCGCAGCGTCGCCACCCGCTGGCCACACCTGCTCGCTGCATAGCTAGCTCTGCAGAACTGTACTGAGGAGACACCCAAGAAGACAATCCACATATGAAGACGCAACACCAACATGCATGGGAGGCAAAGCACTAACTGCTGTGAACTCCATCACACATCGGAGGATAATTTATCTCCGTGAAGATCCACTCGAGGCTACCTCGGCGGCGGTTTTGGATAGAGCCATTTTGTCATGTTCAGTGTACTTTAACCGCGGACACGCCAGGTTAGCCGAGAGCGCTAATGCGCTGCTTCGTGGACTCGGATAGGCTCGCCGGCCCCGGATCGAATCCGCCTGGCGGATTAACGACGTCGGCCGGTGTAACGGCTAGCCTGGATGTGGTTTTTAGGCGGTTTTCCATATCCTGATAGGTGAATAATGGGCCGGCCCCCACGTTCCACCTCAGTTACACGGCTCGCAGACATCTGAACACGTTCGCACTATTCCATGGATTACACTAGACGCAGACAGTTGGTGTACACTAATTCCGTCCTGGAGGATATGGGGCGGTGGTAGCATGGGCATCCGGCCACTCTTTAAAAAGCAACCTTGCTAAATCCGTACCTAACCGTGCCGACATTGCAAAGGTGTGGGACAGGGCACCAGCAAAAGAAAGAAAGAAGGAAAGAAAGCGTACTTTAACCTCTGCTGTACGACGTGTGGCTAGAAAAAAACCGGACTAGTACTGGTGAAACAATAAAACGAATGCAATAAGGCTGAAAGTCGCGTGGCCTGTCACGTGATTCTCGCTCCGCCTACTGCTCGAGTTTCATCTGCCTCCTGCACTCAGTCTGCCCGTGCCGTCTGTTTTAAGTAGTTGACGTTTTGTCTGTGCGTCGGAAAATGTTGAGTGTACAGAAACAACTGCGCGTTAACATCAAATTTTGTTTCAAACTAGGAAAATCTGCAAGTGAAACGTTTGTAATGTTACAACAAGTGTACGGCGATGATTGTTTATCGCGAACACAAGTGTTTGAGTGGTTTAAACGATTTAAAGATGGCCGCGAAGACACCAGTGATGACACTCGCACTGGCAGACCATTGTCAGCAAAAACTGATGCTAACATTGAAAAAATCGGTAAACTTGTTCGACAAGATCGCCGTTTAACAATCAGAGCAGTGTCTGAGTTAACAGGAGTTGACAAGGAAAGTGTTAGGCAGATTCTTCATGTTTTTGCTGACAATGGTCTGCCAGTGCGAGTGTCATCACTGGTGTCTTCGCGGCCATCTTTAAATCGTTTAAACCACTCAAACACTTGTGTTCGCGATAAACAATCATCGCCGTACACTTGTTGTAACATTACAAACGTTTCACTTGCAGATTTTCCTAGTTTGAAACAAAATTTGGTGTTAACACGCTGTTCTTTCTGTACACTCAACATTTTCCGACGCACAGACAAAACGTCAACTACTTAAAACAGACGCCACTGGCAGACTGAGTGCAGGAGGCAGATGAAACTCGAGCAGTAGGCGGAGCGAGAGTCACGTGACAGGCCACGCGACTTTCAGCCTTATTGCATTCGTTTTATTGTTTCACCAGTACTAGTCCGGTTTTTTTCTAGCCACACCTCGTATGTGAACAGTTTCCAGGCTTAACCGATTCCGAAATGCTTCTACTCTTGGCTTGAAAGCCAATGAACGTGCACTTTTCGACGTAAGATAAATCGCTCTGTTTCCACATTACGACAACGACTGCACTGTTTCCATTTCCACCCGACACGCTTCATACACCTCCACTGCTAGTGTTGTCACCTGTCATCTGTGAGTGGTTATTGTGTGATGACGTCGAACAGAATCTGTGATCACATTAATACGACTGAACCCTGGGGTATAAGGTATACTCAGATTCAATAAATCACTATACCTGTTTAAAAGAGAAGATAAGAATTTACCGATGCCTTCCTAAGAGACAGTTACTATATGCGTTCCGGCGACGTTCCAAGAAATATATTAGAAACCGATTAGGAGTTATTATACCACGCCATTTTAAAAGAAACTGAACAGATCCCACGAGATACACAAAACATGTCAAGACGCTATTGTAGAAGCAATGAAAAAAGTTTACTAGTTTTACAGAAGCACGAAATGTACAGCAGACTTCACGACGAGATGGTTTTGGTAGTTCCCAGAGAGAAACTCTACCACAAAATATAGTAGAAAACTCAAACAGGTTCTTGTCGCAAGTGCATACAGGGCGCGTTTATGCTGGCACCTCGCTACTCACTGCTCGCCGGCATGGCCCGGCAATGACGAAACGAGCCCACCGATTCTTACCTGAGCATTTGACATGGGCCACTGTTGCTCGCCACCTTTCTCACCAGGTCAGGATACCAAGCTGGTTTGTGTTTCGTGTTGTGGCCACCGCCACGTACCTACGATCAGTTTTTGGACAAAGGTCTGTGTTCATACGTGAAAGCGGAATCGTTTTTGTAAATTGTTGACCCGTGGCACCTTTTACGTGCCTTCACACATTGCTTGTGGTGCTCTGAATTTCTATACTTCGAAAGGTTTTATGATACACATTCCCCTGAGGAGTGCAATGGTTCTCTTGCAGTATAAAAGTAAAATTCAAAGCAAACGATGAAATACTATGATTAATACGTTTTTTCATTTTCAATTACTGTGAATTACATAAGTTCACATGTGCTTATTTAAGTTAAGTGCTGATAAAACCTATTTTTAATATTTGAAATATACGTTTCTTTTAGGAGTAAGCCCGTTTTAGTTCGCGTGTCACAAAAAACTGATGTCTTTCAAATGTTCAAATGCGTGTGAAATCTTATGGGACTTGACTGCTAAGCTCATCAGACCCTGTGCTAACCTCTTCATCTCAGAGTAGCACTTGCAACCTACGTCCTCAATAATTTGCTTGACGTATTCCAATCTCTGTCTTCCTCTACAGTTTTTGCCCTCTACAGCTCCCTATAGTACCATGGAAGTGATTCCCTCATGTCTTAGCAGATGTCCTATCATCCTGTCCCTTCTCCTTATCAGTGTTTTCCACATATTCCTTTCCGCTCCGATTCTGCGTAGAACCTCCTCTTTCCTTACCTTATCAGTCCACCGAATTTTCAACATTCGTCTATAGCACCACATCTCAAATGCTTCGATTCTCTTCTGTTCCGGTTTTCCCACAGTCCATGTTTCACTACCATACAACGCTGTACTCCAGACGTACATCCTCAGAAATTTCTTCCTCAAATTAAGGCCGGTATTTGATATTAGTAGACTTCTCTTGGCCAGAAATGTCTTTTTTGCCATAGCGAGTCTGCTTTTGATGTCCTCCTTGCTCCATCCGTCATTGGTTATTTTACTCCTAGGTAGCAGAATTCCTTAACTTCATTGACTTCGTGACCATCAATACTGATGTTAAGTTTCTCGCTGTTCTCATTTCTACTACTTCTCATTACCTTCGTCTTTCTCAGATTTACTTTCAAACCATACTGTGTACTCATTAGACTGTTCATTCCCTTCAGCAGATCATTTAATTCTTCTTCACTTTCACTCAGGATAGCAATGTCATCAGCGACTCGTATCATTGATATCCTTTCACCTTGTATTTTAATTCCACTCCTGAACCTTTCTTTTATTTCCATCATTGCTTCCTCGATGTACAGATTGAAGAGTAGGGTCGAAAGGCTACAGCCTTCTCTCATACCCTTCTTAATACGAGCACTTCGTTCTTGATCGTCCACTCTTATTATTCCCTCTTGGTTGTTGTACATATTGTATATGACCCGTCTCTCCCTATAGCTTACCCCTACTTTTTTAAGAATCTCGAACAGCTTTCACCTTTTTATATTGTCGAACGATTTTTTCAGGTCGACAAATCCTATGAAAGTGTCTTGATTTTTCTTTAGCCTTGCTTTCATTATTAGCGGTAACGTCAGAATTGCCTCTCTCGTCCCTTTACTTTTCCTAAAGCCAAACTGATCGTCACCTAGCGCATTCTCAATTTTCTTTTCCATTCATCTGTATATTATTCTTGTAAGCAGCTTCGATGCATGAGCTGTTAAGCTGATTGTGCGATAATTCGCGCACTTGTCAGCTCTTGCCGTCTTCGGAATTGTGTGGATGATGCTTTTGCGAAAGTCAGATGGTATATCGCCAGACTCATATATTCTACACACCAACGTGAATAGTCGTTTTGTTGCCACTTCCCCCAATGATTTTAGTAATTCTGATGGAATGTTATCTATCCCTTCTGCCTTATTTGACCGTAAGTCCTCCAAAGCTATTTTAAATTCCGATTCTAATACTGGATCCCCTATCTCTTCTAAATCGACTCCTGTTTCTTCATCTATCACATCAGACAAATATTCACCCTCATAGAGGCTTTCAGTGTATTCTTTCCACCTATCTGCTCTCTCCTCTGCCTTTAACAGTGGAATTCCCGTTGCACTCTTAATGTTACCACCGTTGCTTTTAATGTCACCGAAGGTTGTTTTGACTTTCCTGTATGCTAAGTCTGTCCTTCCGACAATCATATCTTTTTCGATGTCTTCACATTTTTCCTTCAGCCATTTCGTCTTAGCTTCCCTGCACTTCCTGTTTATTTCATTCCTCAGCGACTTGTGTATCTGTATTCCTGATTTTCCCGGAACATGTTTGTACTTCCTCCTTACATCAATCAACTGAAGTATTTCTTATGTTACCTTAAGCTTACACACTACTTAACCTAAATTATCCTAAGGACAAACACACACTCCCATGCCCGAGGGAGGTCTCGAACCTCCGCCGGGACCAGCCGCACAGTCCATGACTGCAACGCCTAAGACGGTTCGGCTAGTTCCGCGCGGCTGATGTCTTTGAACTAACATACTTCTGCTACAACAAAACAGGGCAATCTACTAATAGATTTTAACGCGGGGTGCAAATTTTTGAAACTGTGCGCTTAGCCACTACGCCACCGCCTCACTTGGTGTGAAGCAGTACGCGCAATCTGATTAAAAAACATAATAACTTTGACTGTCATTTTCCGCTGACAGTGGTACGAAAGACAAACTAGGTGACCCTTTACTTTTACCATTCTTTCACAAAACAAAGTTTTTACTGTGTCACAGAGCGACTTTGTCAGGTTCTCCTTGTTATTCGTGCCTTCCGATGACATGCATAAATGTCTGAAAGACATTGCGTTGTACTATCCAGCCACTGTAAAATGCAGACATCGCAAAATTGTATTCCTACCCTGTCACAGTTGCGGATGATGCGTGGGACGAACGACTGTCGATAAACCACCACATGAGCTCTTATATCACAAATTTGTTCGTTCTGGTGATTTGTTGGTATATACGCTTTTTTTTGAAGGACCAGTAATCACAAGATCCAAATTTTCGGTAAATAAAGAAAAGCTGTTTATGTAGTGAACATATTAAACAAAATGAAATTTCATCTTTTAATGTTTGAACTTTTCTTCATTTTTGGAATTTGCTAACGAGAGGTATTTTCATAAATAAAGTAAAGAAAATTATAATAAATTTATTTTCTCAAAGTAAATTGTTAGTTTACGCTAAAAAAGAACATGTTCCACTTACATTATTTATTATTGAAACGAAATGTGAACACATTTTTCTCAGAAAATAGGAATTCAATTTTTTGTGGTACTTCACTTTTCGGTTTTGGAGCTAACACAAATCCGACTGTTATCGTGACAAAGGTAAGTAATTCAGAATAGTATGCCTAGGTTTGTAACTCAAAAAATGTAATAATATGTAACGAGAACGATAAAAGTAACTTCTTGTGCTTTTTAAATTTTCTCTCATTCCTACTTTACAGTCTGCAACTATAATATCTCATTTTAAAACCAGCTATAGTCACTTCGTTAGTAATGGAACACCTTTTTCAAGTCATTAAGCTTTTCTCTGCGGCTTACATTTTTTCCGTCGCATGCTCTTAGCGTTGGTAAACTGACCAAATCTGATTTATTGGACGTGAGCTGGAACGTTTTCCCCAGGATTACATCAATGAAGTCAGATACTGAGATTTCTCCTTCCTGTAACTTTTCAAAGATAAATTCATGGTGTACTGATGCGGTAAAAACCTCCTTTTTCCTTCCGTTTCTTTGTTAGTTTCTTCATAAGCTGCAGTTTTTCTGTAAAATAGCGACCACCATTTATGGAAATAAATGAAATCTTCCCTTTGAACGATATAAACCATGAATTTCGCTTGTGTTGTTGAGGACAAAATAATAGATGCAACTTCTTTTACGTTGTAGTATCTACCTTATTCCCTCAATTTCCTTTTAACTACACCAAAATCTCTTACACAGTGTAAAAGAGGATGGCCTCTGAAGGTAGCCTGTAGCCTTTTTTTAAACCTACCACTGTCTGTAAGGGATATTAAGAATTTTATCATAACTTGAATCTTGTTCTTTCCGGAACAGCTATCACTGTAAACGTAGAGTTCAACAACAGGGGGAACATTGTCAGTAACGTATCTCAATTAAACTGTGCATACGCCATTACAACCCCGTCATGATACAAATAGGAAGTTGCATTCTTGTTCTTCGAGTTATGTACACCAACAATAAGAACGGTTAGTTGTCTTAGATAATACATCTGCTGGTAGCGAGATGTTTAGCATGTAGAGAAAATATAGGAGTGCGTTTCCATGGGTGGCACAGAACTTTTTAGTACTCGGGAAAGAGCTACAAAATTTACTACTTGTCCTTTTATTGGCAATGAGCTGTGCACCTGCTACTCTTTTTGAAGTGTCATTGAGAAGTGGGTTTTTAAGTCTGCTGCTCACACTTACAACATTATAATGTTCCTTGTAAATTTTACAATAATATTTGTGAAACTTCCTGGCAGATTGCAACTGTGTGCCGGACCGAGACCCATATGAGCTACCGAAACACATCTCACGACCCGTCTACACACCTTCAGTTCTGCCAGTACCTCGTCTCCTACTTCCCAAACTTCACAGAATCTCTGCAGCGAAACTTGGTAGAGCACTTTCCGGCGAAAGGCAAAGGTTCCGAGTTTTAATCTGCCAGGAAGTTTCATACCAGTGTACACTCCGCTGCAGAGTGAAAATATCATTCTGGATAATAATTACGTTCACATTCAGAATAGATAAACTGTATTTTTCTTTGAACTAAAAACACATCATTTTAATGTCAAGCTTTGTGTCTAACTACTTGAGTTCCATGGAAGCATAGTAATAGCCTTCACAGGAAATGAATTAATGTGATTCTTAATCAACCCTATAAAGTCATTTGGAAGGGTCTTTCAATTCTTTTGCTTTCCCCTGATGTCTCTAGGTCTCTAGCCCATCAGTAGCACTTTTAGCCTTCTCACTCTTTTTACACCAATAAAATGCAGACTTAAAAACGCATTTTTACATACCTCAGTTCTTGATTATGCAACCACTCACTATAATAATAATAATAATAATGAATAATAATAAATAAAAAAATAACATTAGCTTGTATGATCCACGGAGTGACTGGGCATGGTGGTCTGCATTTCAACTTCCTAGTTTTCTTGTGTAGGGCTAAGCCTACAGCGTTTGGTCTTCAGACGAGAAACTGATCTTGTTCGTCTATGCTGTTAAAATCTTCATATGTATGTAGGATTTAAATTTGGTCATATTCAATTATTTCATTGAGTCATTTCAGTCTGCATCTGAAAAAAAAAAACTAAAAATTTGCTTCGATAGGAGTAAACTTGTGTCAAACATAGACTTTTTAAGTAGAGCATTAATCCATTTAGTGCGAGACATTCCTGTTTTCCCTGCTTACAAGATGTTTGCTTTATAATTAACATACTTATATCCATCAATTCTTGTTCTGTTTATGCGATTGAGTTTGTAGTTCATAGACCTGCGAACACCTTCCTTACGCTTTATACATGCTTCTAAATCAGCTCCATTAGCACTTTCATCATCTTTATTGATATTGTTCACATCAGTAAGAGAACAGAACATTTTAAAAACGACATTTCACATAAAACTAAAATGGAATTTGCGTTACAGAGTCATAGTGTACGTAAGAAGAGTATGTTCAGGAAACCATGACAGAGAAAAAAATGTTATCAACAAAACCGAACTAACTAAAAGTCAGATATTTCGCAGTGCAACCACTACGCTTTTAGTTATGAAAAGCCCCTTGTCCATGATAAGATTTGTTTCTTAAACAAATGTGCGTATTTCACGTGGTTTAAGAACTGTAAACCTATCGTAAATAAGCATAAACATGGGGGGAGGGGGGGGGCGAGGGAGGAGGGACGTAATATGAAGCTCGACTTTTTCGTGCGTAAACTCTCTGAATTTCAGCAGCAACAATCTTCTACACAAGGCCCGTCTCGTAGGGACTGCTACTGGATTTTGTTGAACATCACCGTAACTCTCTCGCACATGCAGTATTAAACGATGCTGTGACGAAACACGCCGTCCTTCGTTGGAGCTGCTCTATCTCTTCGGTTAATCCTGCTTGGTAATGGCCACAGGTTGATGAACAACGCAAGAATCGGTCATCCCAATGTTTCGTGAGCCGCTTCTTTCGTGGATGAATTCCATTTCTATAAGGTTCTTCCAATGAAGCTCAGCCATTTGCGCCAGCTTTTCGTTATCGTTGTTATTCCACTCTAGGTCGCTACAGACGGTTGCGCCTAGGTACTTTACCGCAGATACATGCTTCTAGGTGTTTTTCTCCAATGGTGTAATCGAATAGTAATGCATGTCTGCGCCTATTTACCTGCAGCGCTTTAGATCTCTTACCTTCAGGGTCAATTACCAATCCCTGCACCAACCACTGTTTATATACAGGTCATTCTTTATGTCGCTACAATTTTCCAGCGTCGCAATATCTTTCTTTCTTTCTTTTGCTACTGCCTTTACCCCACATCGTGCGCAGGGTTGTCAGGGTTAAGGACAGGTTTGGCAGGGTTAATCTTTAAGGGGTGGCCAGATGCCGTTCCTGCCGCCACCCCATATCCCCTGGGACTGTATGAGTGCACCCCATCTGTCTGCGTCCAGTGTAAATCGTGAAATAGTGTGAATGTGTTTCATGTGTCTGCGAGTCGTGTAACTGAGGCGGAATGTGGGGACCAGCCTGGAATTTACCTAGTAGGAAAACCGCCTAAAAACCACATCTAGGCTGGCTGGCACACTGGCCGTCATCGTTAATCCGCCGGGTTCTGGCGTCGCAATGTTCCTACAGAAAACAGCATCCTATAAAAGCATAATTCAGGTCCCAATGCATTTCCACTGGATCATTAACCATAAAGAAATGCATTATTCTCAAGGACTGTTACTATGCGCATACTGACAAGTTGTACTGTAAGTAATTTATTAGTGTAAGACGTCGTTGTCTCCTAACCTTCATTGCTTACATATTCCGCCCTCACAATCATATTCCGCACATCAAGACGCTTCATTCTAATCCAAACTCGATAAGATAAAGTCAATGATGTATGAATTCATGTAAACGATATGCAAATAAATAATAAATCGCAAGTGCGCACCATGGTTGAAATACTCAAGGCTGGCGTACACACATACATTCCAGACACAACGGTCACAGGAGCTTTTAGTTCGAGAGAGGCAACTGCACGCCAGGAGGCCAGTCCCAACCCATCTAAATCGGCCAGTGGACGCCAGTGGAGCAGACAGCGTTCACCCTAGGGAAAGGAGGAACAACCCCGTGTTCGGCTTAAAAGCAAATTCCGCTTCATTGTGTGGGAGCGGCAAGCCTACGCATTCTTTACACATAGCACGCAGTTTCAGAGATTTTCACAGGGAGACAGCAAACGCCAAACGCTGATACTACAGATTTCCAGATCGGTTGCCTTAAACGAAACGTCATTCTCCCATTTTAGAAGAGCAATGCTGATTGGCAGATGATATTTCTGACACCTTGAGCTTAAGGAGTAATGGAAGAGACTGAAACAAATACCCTTTCACGTCTGGCGTTGAGAGGCGCTGTTTCGTTGTCGCTCTTGGACGGAGGAACAAGTCTCTCCTCAGTACTTCACTGGGAGAGCACCTCTGTCGAGAGCAAATCGAAGTGCGACTCTCTATATTGCGTCCTTGCGATTAAGCGTTGTTCACTGTGTTGGCCTACACACTTAGTGTGCGGTGTGAACGGACAGAGTTATAGTTAAACGCCTGCGAGCGAATTTTTGGGTGGCATCACGGTGGACTGGTTACCTGATCGGTGTATCACGCCAATAGTTAGCCTAGGGGCGAATAGGAATCCTTGACTTCATCAACGTGTAGGGAGAGTTTGATTGGCGAAGGTCAATCCAGATAGAACGAGAGTTTTATTTGTCAGCAGTGAGCAGCGCAGACAACAGTCATCGCAGCTTACGCTATTGTACGCGACAGCTATTGCGAGCCCCATATTTCCTCTGCAACAGTACACATCACTGCATCTTACACGCGACAGCCTCGACTGTACCTAGCAACATTCTAAAGGATAATTATTCAATTTCAGTAGGCGCCCCTGTCAGCCATTCTGCCAAGTCAACAACAATCTGAAACTTTGTATAGAAATTTCATTGGCAAATCCTATCCTTGAGAGGTAATTTCACATTCCGAAAAGAACCAGGATATAACTTGTTCAATTCATAACTAAAAGTAATATAGTGATTTCTCAGAATTTTTGCAAAATAAATAATAACTTTCGTTAGTTTCATGTTTTTCTTACACTAACTAGCACTACTCCAGTACCCAACTATCCCACTAGTTACGTAAGAAATTTTGTTAATTTTTGTGTCATTTCCTTACAGCAGACGACCCCAGGAGATATTTATTGCTGAAAGTTTTTCGGGCATTTCTCTTTAGAACATTAGGGGCATCTGTCTGACTTCATTAGTAGTGTAGGGGTGGAAATTGCATCTTGCAGGAGCCACAGAGTAAAGGGTACATCTCAGATTAATCAGTTGCGCAGAATAACAGAATCTCAGATCAACCCCATGCTCACATTAGTCACGACCGTCTTCAAACAGATGCCTCTCAGAAGACCTGTCTGTGCACCCTCTGTGCATTCAGTACGCGTGCTAACTTTAGAGATGAACAGTATTTGCAACAGTCGATCCAGGTACAGCCGCACCCCATCGAGAAGTACGTACTCCTGTCAGCTTCAGCCATTGTAACAGGGCCGCATTGTTTGCCTTTCTACAGCTGGATGCAACTATCGCTCATTGCTGCACATGTTGGGCACTGTATATTGGTGGTATGACGATGTTTTCAACAGTGGTCTGTGGAAAATTTACCCGTCTATTAATCAGTTCCTGGACATCCGCTTAGTACAGACAGACGTCAGTATGGACGTACCTTGAGAGCAGCAATACATTGTCCAGCGACTAAAACTGGGGACACGTCGTATCTGTTATGACATCAGAAACCACTGTGGCCAGTCTACTTGCAGCAGCATTAAGGTGACGTGCGCCTCTGGCCAATGTAGTGGGACGAAATTGAAGCGTCACCCATCCACCAGTGTCAGCCCAGTTTGCAGGTGAATATAAGTTTAATTTAGTTTTTGTTTATGTATTTTTGTAATATTTTGTAATGGTTGTGAATTGCCTAAAGTTTTGTATTTTTTTATGTTTCATGTACGGAGAGGGCGGCGCAATGAACGGAGACAGCATCTTCGCTGCCGCGACCAGAGAGACAATTGCTGGCCACTATACGTCGCGGGTCGACAGCCAAAGAGCAACAGAAGATCCTGGAACCGAGTTGTTGCGTCGTGCTTCTAAAAATTGATAAATGAAAATATGTAATTTTTTTGTACAACAATGATATCATAGGAAGTTTAATCTTATTGAAAATGTTAGTTTTGTCTCGTCAAGGCTCAGGTTCACGTCTGTATGTAGGAAGATAATAAACTGGTGGATGCTATTAAAGTTGAAATACGTGTTCTGAGGATTTATTTATGAAGAATTATGTCAATGAATTAATAATATATTTGACGGGATTATTGAATTTTGACAGTGTTCATCGCGACTTTGAATCTAAAAGTTTATTTAATGTGGTTCTAATATCGATTAAATCAAGATAAAGTGTATCAATATAATTTCTGAGGAGAAACAAACGACGTCAAAAATTGAAAAAAGTTCACGCAAACCAATTGGCGCGAGTGACGTAATTCTGTGCATACGACTCAAATGATGTTTTACAGTTTCGTTCAGGAACCATTCTGAGACAATTTAAAAAGGAATATGAATAATTTTGAAGTGGGTTGTAACTGACGTAGGGGACGAAGTCTACACATGGTCATATGTCGAAAGAAAATCATTTATAAGAAACATACGTCGTTACACTACACCAAGCTATCACAGACGCCGTGACACTGCCAAGCATAGCTGTTCAGGTGTTGTGAACAAGTTGACTGGAGGGTCGAACGGCGCTCTGCTGTCTTCAGCGATGAGATGAGGTCCTGTCTGCAGGCTTGTTATGGGCGTACACGCCTGTGGCGTAGACCTGGTGAACTGCCTATGCTTCTAACAATACCACCACTTGCAAAGTAGGTTAGAAATCAGATTAGTAATGTTGCTCACGCAGCATATGTTCGCTTTATCGGGCAACAACAAAGTTATTGACTGTGGACGGTATCGTCAGAATGGAAATAATGAACTCATGGTAAAACAAGTCATTAATTTCGGCACCTATCTTAAATGGATTCACACGTAGATTTCGGCGAAGTTGTTATGGCTCGTCTTGTTGATTCTAGGGTGATTCCACTTTGAATGCTAGGAGATCTGTATTTTAGCAATATTTGAAGACCTAACAAATGCCTTTTTCTGGAGATTCTTAATGATCACACAATCTCAGATCTGAACAATGGTATGGTAGAAATAATTTTTGACTTTGTGTTCACGATCCACATTTTTATTAAACTTCTTGTAAATTCTCATATACTTCCTCTTAATTGTCACATCATAAAAAAACAGTTTTGTATCAATCTTCATATATTTAATTTCCTTTTTAACCAAACACAAGATTTGACTGTTGTTTTACAAAGCGAAATAACAACTTAACTTCTGCAAAGTGAAACAAAGACTGCCCTGTGCGCATTCGCGCCAAAACGGTTACAAGTAAGTCAAAGATTATGACAGTCTCACAGAAATGAATACATACAAGAATCATATCACTGTAATATATCGATACATCAGAGTACCTACACATTAATAAAACCAAATGTGAATACTGTCACAAAAATATGTCTGTTACTTCGCAGAAGAGTAGTACGATATGACTGGTATCGAGAACTGGGGTTGGAGTGCCGTAATGGTCACGTAAATAAAGAACCATTACATTGTGAAGTGCATTCGCCCACTATAAACAGGTCCCATCCCAGGCTTTACCGTGTGCAGACCATGAGTTGCACCTCGCAACGGCTGTATTTGGTGTTTCTGCTGTGTGAAGTAACCAGTGCACACCACATGACACAGGCTGTTATTCCTGCGCTACTATCGTCTCTAAGTGCGCAAGGCGATATGCGTTTTAAGCAGGACAGTGCACGTCCCCGTATGGTTACTGCGACGGTTTATGCTTCTCGCGGTGTACAAAAAATTACCTGGCCATCAATGTCGGTAGCTTAGTCGTTCTCAAGGGCTTCCAAGAACCACTGCCGAATTGCAACGAAACGCGCAAGATGGTTCACGCAATCTAACGCAGGATACCGTTCGGCACTTTTGTGATAGTTTGCATGCGACAAGACACGCATAAGCTGCTGCCAGAAAAGGGTACGACTTAAACTACACCGTACCTGTGCTTCCTGATGACCTGAGTGACTTTAGTGCGGGAAATTGAGAAAATATTCGCAAAAAAGTTTTGGAAAGCGAGAATAAATACCTTTTATTATTATGAACTACTCTCTCCTACAATTAATAATGGAAACTGCACTTCAAACATATCCTCTACGTAATGTGAAAATATTGCGGTGTTAGGAATTATCATTCTGAGAACACAGATGTATTTTACCGCAACGAAAAATTATCTCTGGTATGTATATTAAATATGTCTCTCTATGTCTCGAAAACAACTGAAAATTCTTTTATTCTGAAATATTACTTCGTCAGACTCGAACCAAAGTTAGTTCAAGCTTCTCCTAGTGTGTTTTTATGTAAACGTGAATTTTCAACAATCAGAGGTAACCGTGCTGTGTTAACTGAAAATCAGACTTCGTAAATAACTTTAAAATGCAGGTTGTTCATTATGTGGAGAGTGAGAAATGAAAGATAACTAATTTTAAGCTACTTTTGGAACTAAAATACCACACAATCTTCCACCAGCACAAATTATAGGACATATTTATGTAAATGTAAGGAAAGGAAAAGGTTTGCGTTTCAAAGCATGAACAAGTTTCAAAACTTCAACACTGATAATTATTATTTGATGGCAATTTAAATTATACACTCCTGGAAATTGAAATAAGAACACCGTGAATTCATTGTCCCAGGAAGGGGAAATTCTATTGACACATTCCTGGGGTCGGATACATCACATGATCACACTGACAGAACCACAGGCACATAGACACAGGCAACAGAGCATGCACAATGTCGGCACTAGTACAGTGTATATCCACCTTTCGCAGCAATGCAGGCTGCTATTCTCCCATGGAGACGATCGTAGAGATGCTGGATGTAGTCCTATGGAACGGCTTGCCATGCCATTTCCACCTGGCGCCTCAGTTGCACCAGCGTTCGTGCTGGACGTGCAGACCGCGTGAGACGATGCTTCATCCAGTCCCAAACATGGGGGACAGATCCGGAGATCTTGCTGGCCAGGGTAGTTGACTTACACCTTCTAGAGCACGTTGGGTGGCACGGGATACATGCGGACATGCATTGTCCTGTTGGAACAGCAAGTTCCCTTGCCGGTCTAGGAATGGTAGAACGATGGGTTCGATGACGGTTTGGATGTATCGTGCACTATTCAATGTCCCCTCGACGATCACCAGTGGTGTACGGCCAGTGTAGGAGATCGCTCCCCACACCATGATGCCGGGTGCTGGCCCTGTGTGCCTCGGTCGTATGCAGTCCTGATTGTGGCGCTCACCTGCACGGCGCCAAACACGCATAAGACCATCATTGGCACCAAGGCAGAAGCGACTCTCATCCCTGAAGACGACACGTCTCCATTCGTCCCCCCATTCACGCCTGTCGCGACACCACTGGAGGCGGGCTGCACGATGTTGGGGCGTGAGCGGAAGACGGCCTAACGGTGTGCGGGACCGTAGCCCAGCTTCATGGAGACGGTTGCGAATGGTCCTCGCCGATACCCCAGGAGCAACAGTGTCCCTAATTTGCTGGGAAGTGGCGGTGCGGTCCCCTACGGCACTGCGTAGGATCCTACGGTCTTGGCGTGCATCCGTGCGTCGCTGCGGTCCGGTCCCAGGTCGACGGGCACGTGCGCCTTCCGCCGACCACTGGCGACAACATCGATGTACTGTGGAGACCTCACGCCCCACGTGTTGAGCAATTCGGCGGTACGTCCACCCGGCCTCCCGCATGCCCACTATACGCCCTCGCTCGAAGTCCGTCAACTGCACATACGGTTCACGTCCACGCTGTCGCGGCATGCTACCAGTGTTAAAGACTGCGATGGAGCTCCGTATGACACGGCAAACTGGCTGACACTGACGGCGGCAGTGCACAAATGCTGCGCAGCTAGCGCCATTCGACGGCCAACACCGCGGTTCCTGGTGTGTCCGCTGTGCCGTGCGTGTGATCATTGCTTGTACAGCCCTCTCGCAGTATCCGGAGCAAGTATGGTGGGTCTGACACACCGGTGTCAATGTATTCTTTTTTCCATTTCCAGGAGTGTATGAATAGGGAGCAAGCCTTCGTACATCGAATGGTGTACAGAACCACGGACTAAGGAATGAGATCAAAAGGACAAGCAATAAGAGAGAAATTACATGGTATTTCTGCTTTTTGTAGTAGTTAATGGAATCCTGATATGTCACCGTGAAATCTTGAGTTTCTATACACTCCTTGTGATAATTATTCTTTGTTAAACGTATATCACTGCAATTACTTTTACAACTACTTAGAGGCATCACAGAGTGTTTGGTCACCCTTTACCTTGTGATGTGTGTTTCATTTGGTCTGAATTTGTTATCATGCCCTTCTACAATGATGAGGTGCCTGACACCTCGTTTGTCAATAAATATGACCTTATCATTGAGGATGTTCTATTTTCCCATTAGTGTATATTTTAGACACTAATGATTCTATAACGCTTAGTCGAGATATTCCAGAAATCACATTCACATCTGTCGCTCACGTCCCTTTAATAATGTAAGCCTGAGTGTAATTTGCAACTTCTCACCCACATGTGTAGACGTGTCTGCTGTTGCGTTGTTCACTTTCTTATAATGAAAGAGTACATAATTATTTGATTAATAGTATAATATTTCTAATTAACAATTGATGCAGGAGGTAAAATTACATTTACAAACAAGTACAATAACGCCAATCATGGACCAATTGAGTGATTATTTATCACATCCCAAGCTAAATATGAATCCTTCTATTGGTATTTAATTTTTTTCAGCTTTCTGGAACCACCAAATTATTGCGTGTAGTTCGTTTAAAATTACCTGATAATCGACGTTCGTCACTTGCAGCGACAGTGTTGCCACATCGGTTGCCCGCTGCAGCTCTGTTAAATACGACTCTTCACAAGTGCTCGTAACACGCTTGCACACGTTCAGTATTTATTGACAGTACTAGTTTTACATATCGTCAAAATAATAAAGCGACTCTCACCCCATCAGTAATATTGTCAGTATTGTCAGTGGGAAACGCGATTTAACGATATTATATATGCTTGGCATTATTCCATTTTGTGGCGATCTATACTGAAATGAAAACAGAAGTAACAAGCATGAAACTGACACGCTCTCTTTTGTAGAGCTTTTATTCAGATTAGCGGTTTCAGCAAATTCTGTAGCCATAATGTGAATAACTGTTCTACTAAAGCGACCGTGACATTTTGATGTTTATCACTTCTATTTTCAACATTTTACAAAGTTAAGATGGCGATCACTCAAAAGAACACGTGTGCCGCCATTATTTTAGCTTTAACTGGCGAACAACAGAAAACAACGAAAATGGCGCAAGACATCCGAGAATGGTACAAAATGAAGCTACTTATCGTATGTTAATATACTGACTAAAATCTGAATTACAGAAGTAAAATATGTCAAACAATTGTCGTATGAATCCTTCATCTTACGACAAATTATTAATGTTGATATGACGTAAAATAGAAAAGCAAGATTCGTCAATGGGAGAGGCAATCGCAACAGGCAGGTCATTCGAATGCTTGAAATTTAGTGCTGTAATATCACCAAACACAACTAGCAAAAATGTTACTGAAACCTGTGAAAAAATTGTATCTATACTGCAATGATGTATTGAAGTAATTCACACCGAGCGATGTGGCGCAGTGGTTAGCACACTGGACTCGCATTCGGGAGGACGACGGTTCAATCCCGTCTCCGGCCATCCTGATTTAGGTTTTCCGTGATTTCCCTAAATCGCTTCAGGCAAATGCCGGGATGGTTCCTTTGAAAGGGCACCGCCGATTTCCTTCCTCATCCTTCCCTCACCCGAGCTTGCACTCCGTCTCTAATGACCTCGTTGTCGACGGGACGTTCAACACTAATATCTTCCTCCTCCTCAAGCACGACATACGCTTCAAGTAATTCACGTATACAATACGCCGAGGCTGATATGTATTTCGTAGCCATTGCAGATCCAGTGCATGGCGAGGCCTACTATGTTTCCAAACTAAAGAAGAAAAGAATGCCTTAGAAAAGCTCGATTGATCACTGTAAAGTGATGAATACGACTATTGGATTGTCCTTTCAAAACTGTTTTCTGTTAAAGACTACTACGAAAGTTGAATCTGAGAGATGTTGTACTCAAATATGAACTGATAACATGAAGAGTGCACATTGGCACTGTGTGGCTGGTTCATGGAGCTTTGTCAACTACCGAATGGCGAATAATGTCAAATGTCGATGCTCGACCCGACATGCTCAGCACGCATTGAGAATATTTTTGGGCCATCAATACTGATCGTCAATATTTCTGATGTTGGCAATACGGCAATACGCGCCCTCAGGCCGTCAATATAACGATGGATTGATAATATTATTGAACGTGTGAGGCCCTCTTTTCTTACGTGTAACGCGGAGCAGTGTCGATAGTAACCATTATGAGGTATGACAGGAAATCGAGGTACTCTGTCAAAAGCTGATTTTAAGTCACTGAACTGCTCACATAACCACAACCTCTAGATATGCAATGTATCCGAGAAGACGGTGGTCAACAAGTTGTGGCAGAACTATTCATCACGCTCGCTTTGTCCACGGCGATTAAAGTTGACCTCTGCGAGCAAACTCAAGCCAGTAAGTCAGTACCAAAAGCAAACTGTAATTTTTTGCTTTCATTGGTAACGTGGAACTACATTCACGCTGGCACCGGGAGCTGACACGTTACACGCTATGGGCCACACAAGGAATGCGTATAGAAACAGTATACTTTGTTTAAAAGTAAGGAAACTTTTTTGTGTACGTACCTCCACAAATTGCTAGCTGCAGGCACCTGCGCTGTGCAGAAGAGGGTGCATACCACTCATATCAGAGTCACCGAAGTGGATGAGCAGCTGGAAGTAATAGTAAGTTCCATAACACTGTCTTCGAGAATAACTTTATTATTTCACCCTTCGTCAATTACAACAGCCCTCCAGTCCTTTTCGATGAGATATTCCAGGCCCTGAATAGTCAGTTTCTCAACTTCACTCATAGAAATTTTTATTTTCACGAGCAACATATCCTTTCACATTCGCCCAAATTAGTACAATAGAGTTGTACTGGCAGTGATAAGGTGGTAATCTTATGACTCTGTCTCCATATATAAGTTACCTCTCCGATAACATAGTTTGGAAACTGTGACTCGTCTAGTTATACGTGTTCAAATAACTCTACTTTTTTCAATGAACCATCCTCAGTGCTCTGTGTTGTCGTAAGTACTGAACAATGCTTGCTTTCCAGAGGACAAGGTTGGAGTCTTATCCTTTTAAACTGAATGGTTTGGAGCATTGTCGATAATAATTACCGACGGATTTTTTAAAATTGGTGACAATGTATTTTCGAACCAATTTAAAAATGCTTTATGATTAATTTCCTCGTGGTACTCTAGTGTTTTGACAGACGGGAATAAGGCCGTGGTAGATACCAGCATGTAAAAGATTAATTCCACCACCTTTTCCAGTGGGAAGTGCCATACCTTCTCCTTTGTCGTCCAATGTTTCGCAACAGTACGACCTGAGTCACTCAGGTTTCATCGATCCAGACAATGTACCCGATACTGATATCTTTGATTTCACGGAAAGATGTGCATCGCCACGCAGCTGTGGCCTCTTGTTCCATCAACATTTTACTACCTGAAATGTTTTCGTATTTGTAGCCGAGACTCTGCAGAACCAGTCGCAACATCGATCTGCTGCCTTCAGAAAGTTCGTCCTCACGCAGTGTTGCACGAAGCTTATCTGATGTAGGTCAGTCTCTTTATGTGATAATAAATGTATATGTGACGCCGGATCCCGTCTTGCCCGAAAGTATACAGATGTGTTACTCGTTTCTGAATACTTCTTTTCTTGTCCAGCGAATGAAGGCAAGAGGGTCCTGTTTTGCTCCTTTCATTCTCGTATTTCTCTTTACTAATACGACGGCGAACAGTACGGGAATGACGCAGAGAACTCTTATTGGAGGAAACCTGCTCCAGACTATGAAGTATCAACTATGAAGTAATTTAAAACGGACTATAGTTACAGGACCATCGGATGGTGGGGCGAATAAATGTCTTACTAGCCAAAGAAATAAGTTAAGAGGCACCCAATGTGGTGTAGACACTGATGCATTAAAATTATAGACACAGACATGCTAGCATAGGAGAAGGCTCTCATATTATGGAATCGCACTCCTGTGGCCACTGCAGAATAACCAACCCCAGCGCAACGGAGTCCTCCCTACTCCAACAACTACAAAACTGCAGGACAGGTCAGCGCTCCCTCCCAGGAAGTTTGGCTATAGGAGCTTCCTTTTCAAGAACAAAAAAATCAGATCACTTTAATCTGACTTTAAACATTTTACAATGTAATTGAGGTTATCGTGCGGAAATACATAACATGACATCAAAAAGAAATACACAGAAAACACAAGGACATTTTATACAAAAATATCAACTGCAGAATGTTGGTTAAAGTATTTGCAGACCAGAACTGCAGGACTTTAACATTCTCACACATAAGGGACTCTGTAAAGAACTTCATATTTACAATGAGTATAAATCTCTTCTAGTGTATAAAAAGCTTAATATTTTAGCCATATCTTTGTAATATTTTTAAATGTAGATGTGGGAACATCGTATGCCTGCGAAGACAATGAATTAAAAAACCTAACTCGTAAATACTGGTAGCTGTAAATTCTATTCTGAAGCCTAGTTGCGGACTTGACTATGTTCTCTTTCTGTTTTGGATAGCGCCATTTTTCAGTGCATGGTATACCTTAATTATACAGCATGCGAATAGACTACAAAGATAGCCGTTTTCGAAGTGCTTCCACCGTTGGCCAGAAAGCCAGTGATAATTCTCCTTTACACGTCGTATAAAAAGCTCCGTTTCCATATTATGACAACGAATGTACTGTTTTCCTCGAACCCCGCCCCTCAACACGTTTTCCATACCATCCATCGCTAGTGCTGCCACTTCGTCTATAATTGGCTATTGGAACTTGGCGACTAATGTGGCCAGGGGTCACATTAATGTGACTGGACGGTGTATATCTGGTTGTGGTGGAAACACCTTATAACGGTACTTGCGAGCAGGCGTGTCAATTAGCATCATATTTATTAAAATGGGGGGTAAATAGACTATTTTGGAAGAATTAAAAAGGGGAAAGTAATACGAAACTTTAATAACTGCGCAGTATTACTAAGAAGCAATATAATAAAAAGTAATAAAAAGCCAAGTAGCAAAGACCAAGCGGGACAGAAAGATATAGGGGCGCGTTTGTTTTTAACACATATAAAAGAACATGTAACACATTATTGAGCTCTCTGCCTTCAGTTATCGCGATCGGGCTAGTCGATGAAAATGTGGTACGCTATTGCGAAATTCGTTAAGGAGAATATTTAAAGACTCTTCAAGCACATTTAATACATTATGTGTGACGAAGTCATCAGAGACGTTTATTGTTGGGTAGAGTGGAAATGAATCCGACAGCAAAATTCGAACTTTGTGTTAGCTGGGAAAAATACTCTTGGGAAACTATTATGGTTGTGGAACCCACGAAAGTTGTGCCCAACGGAAAGCTATAGTTTACGTAATTGTGCATTTTATAAAACGGTGAAACGCGTGTACGCGGAACATTAATAGAATCGTATCTTTGGACGGTTGCGGGGGTAACTGATACAAACAACGCGCGAGCATAAAAAATAGTTCGCTTATTAACTACGAGATATTAATTAACGAGGACCTAAAATACTAAAAAAGAAGGATAGGATCATCACCTCCAATACCGATTCATATTTCATATTTAATTAGTGAAAAGAGAAGTGTTAATAAAGAAACTACATTTCAATTTTATCCACGATTTTGGTTTCGTTACGTAGTCTAGACTACATGATAAACAATATCTGTGGAAGTTGTATGCAACGTATCGTCATAATTTTTAGCCAACCAATATTGTGGGACACCAAAACTGTAAATGCATGAAATTGTTCTTACAGCGGATGTATAATGTGTGAGTGCGACGAACTATATTGAGAAACTGAACATCCATTACGTACTTGCATGTTTATCTTTGAAAATGGTCCATGTCGGTACATCAGCATAGAGTTCGAATAGAACCGCTGGAACATTGCAAACGATTCAGATTAATCGAACATCTAATTGCGCATAATGCTGGTACCACCAGGATGTGTTCTTTCTCCTCACACCCGTGGCAGCAATTGAATTAAGAGTCAGCCGGGAAATACATTTAAATGAATTGACGACCATTGAGCTAGCGTCACGAATTTTCAAACGTCCACTGCCATGTATGAAGGCGAGTGACACCACGAGTGTTAACGTCGATCGAGGGGTGTCGTCGCGATCGTATTGAATGACATTGAGCGGTTACAACCTGCCGTAGTTTCGTTCTCCAATTCTGCCATGGTCAGAGGACAGGAGATCTGCAATTAGGTCATCTTTTATCCCCTGAAAGGGAAGTGATAGCATGTAGGACAGGCAATTCAATTAATTATTTTCACCGCTCTCCCCTCATCGAATTAATTCATGCTTCAAGAGTTAGTTCTCTCTTCGAAAGTCTTGAATCGAGTCACGAATGGAGTCCAATACTAGGATCAAAAGTAATTGCTGCAGTTGCTCAAGAGGGACGCTGAAAGTGTAAGCTGTGATCTAGAGTCACGAACCGTGTTACAGTGAAGAGGGGCGCGTTTGCTGCTTGTCGACTGTGGGACTCCCCAGAAGCAGTTTGGGGGCTTTGGCTCTTCACAAAGGTCGGAAGCCACTGACTGCAGTTCGCCCACTGTTTCCCCCGATTCCAAATCCCGCCGGCGCGGCGCCGGTTGATGGCCGACCCTCGTCAAATACCTCGCAAAATACCTCCCGCGGGCGAGCAGCCAACATTACGCCGCGCTAATCGGATTAGCGCGGCACTGCTTCCTTCACTGCCACGGTGGGCTTCTCCGCTCCAGCGCCGTTGGTACTCCAGGGGGCATGCGAGCCTCTCTCGTCGCGGCCCTTCGAAAACTCCGCACACAGTAGAAGCGGTTAGTTGCTCTACGTACTTACACTGACTGCTGCGTCTCTACACATAACCGGTGTACGTCTGACACTAGACGTAGCACCTCTCGCTTGAGCTCTTCTGGGCTGTAGCTGATAGAACATGTACTGCGCCACCCTTTAGATACCACTAACGCCAACTTTGTGCTATGTTTCAGTCGGAGGGGATATACTGTATGAACAAGCTCTAACAGCACTGCAATACGCAGGAGAAAAGCAACGCCACTTCGGCCAGTGTAGCTCGCTCTCATAATACTACAAGTAGTTGTCCTGACACGAACTTGCCTACAACGACATAATCTGTGTAACTTGAAATAATCGTTTGTATTAACACTAAATGGAATGAACAATCTAATGATTACGTAATATGGGCCAGAGTAAATCGAAGAAAGGCGAAAGCAATCAGAATAGCAGAACTGAGAACAACGAGAAACTTAAAATCAGGATGATGGTCCTGAAGTAGATGAAGTTAAGGTATTGTGCTATTTTTGCAGTAAAATAATCAGTGATAGACGGAGCAAGGAGAACATCAAAAGCAGACTAGCAGTGGGAAAAAGGGGATTCCTGGCCAAGAGAAGTCTACTAATATCAAAATTGGCCTTGATTTGAGTAAGAAATATCTGAGAATGTACGTCTGAAGTACAGCATTGTATGGTAGTGAAATATGGACCGTGGAAATCCACCGGAACAGAATAGAATCGAAGCATTTGAGATGTGGTGCTACAGACGAATATTGAGAATCAGGTGGGCTCATAAGGAAAGGAATGAGGAGGTTCTGCGCAGAATCGGAGAGGAAAGGAATATGTGAGAAACACTGATAAGGAGAAGGGACAGGATGATAGGACATCTGTTAAGACATGAGGGAATTACTTCCATGGCACTAGAGGGAGCTGTAGAGGCAAAAACTGTAGAGGAAGACAGAGATCGGAATACGTCCAGCAAATAATTTGAGGACGTAGATTGCAGGTGCTACTCTGTGATGAAGAGTTTGGCACAGGAGAGGAATTCAAGGAGGCCGCAGGAAACAGTGAGTACACTGACGACACAAAAAAAAGTCATGTGACATTTTATGTTCAGCTTATCACGCTATAAATTACTCTACCGCTCACTACGACGTCACGAAAGGATGGCCACAATGGGGTCAATGATAGCTATCTGGATATTAATTACAACACCTCAGACTACCTACTAGACGAATACCAATCAGGTTTCCGTAAACATCGAAGCACAACATCCGCTCTGATAAAGGTGACAGATGACCTGAAACTTGCCATGGACAGACAAGAAGCGACTATCATTTGCTTCTTAGATTTCAGCAAAGCATTTGATACTGTCGACTTCGACATCTTACTAGCCAAACTTAGCGGTCTAAATTTCTCACCAAGCGCAGTGCAATGGTTTCGCTCATACATGACGTCACGTCAGCAACGCGTCCTGTCTGGGAATATAAAATCACAATGGCGGCAGGTAGTGTCAGGCGTTCCCCAAGGCTCAGTATTAGGTCCTATACTCTTCTCTCTTTATGTCAATGATGTGTCATCGGTCCTGACCTATCGCAAATAGCATATGTATGCTGATGACCTTCAGTTGTATCTAAGTGCGAAACCAAGCAATCTCAAGAAAGCTATTGAAAATTTCAATACTGACCTCGATGCACTGTCAAAATGGGCACAGGACATAGGACTAAAACTAAACCCATCTAAAACCCAAGCGGTACTTGTTGGTCACTCTAAGCTCATTAGCCCAAAACATCGGGAATCCGTACCACCTCTTATCCTAAATGGAACAAATATTAACTTCTCTCCCTCAGCAAAGAGTTTGGGAGTAATAATAGATGAAAATCTAAATTGGACAGAGCACGTAACTGCAGTGTGCAAAAAAGCATCAGCATCCCACATGCCCTACAAAAATATAAAAAACTCTTCCCTTTCGATCTGAAAAAGAAATTAGTACAAACTCTTATACTCCCAATCATTGACTACAGCGATATTATCCTACAAGGCCTCTCTCAGGAAAATTCCCGACGTCTAGAACTGGTCACGAATGCCAGCGTACGATATATCTGTGACGTTCGACTTTTTGATCACATTTCACCAGCCTATGCAAAATTGCCCTGGCTGCGTGCAGACAAACGCAGAGATTTCCATACACTCTGTCTCATCTACTGCCTTATAAATGTACACTGTCCCTCACATCTCTCCTCGTCCCTAACGCTCATGTCGGAACAACATGACAGAAACACACGTTCCCATTATAATAAAATCCTCTCCGTTCCACTCCATCGCTCAGTCACCTTCTCCAAGTCCTTTACAGTAGCGGGAACCCGACTCTGGAATAACCTCCCTTGTTATGTTACAGAACTTAAAAACATGACCGGCTTCAAAAAACAGTTAATGACGTATCTATTTAAGTAACAGTAATGCCTTCCTTTGTACATGAGTGCACTTCACATCATTACTTCCCTCTTTCCCCCTCCTTAAATCTCCCTTACCCAAAACTCGCTATACTAGTAAACATCTACTTTACACACCAAGATATTAATGTACATCTGCACAAACCTTCATTACTATTGCCAATCTTTCTCATGACTGTCATTATTATTTGATTTTTTTACTGTTATTATTATTGCTTTCACCATAATCTGTATGTATAGCACCTGATGTAAAAATACTGCCAGCATTTACTTTATTAGGTATTAGACATGTTTATCATTATTATTTGATTCTTTGTTTTACTGTTATTATTATTGCTTTTATAATAATCTGTATGTATAGCACCTGTTGTAAAAATACTTCCGCATTTACTTTATTAGGTCTTAATCACTACTCTTTATTCATATTGTCACTAGAGTAAGCTAATTTTCTCATTTAAACTATGTTCATTATGTAACTCTGATGTGTGAAATGCTGCATGTGTGAAACACTGGTCTGATGTAAGAGAGGGCCTGATGGCCCTAATCTGATCAGGTTAAATAAATAAGTAAATAAATAAATATCAGCGTTCACCATGTTCTAAAGACAAAATACCACCAAAGCTAGTATCGGTCACCAGAAAAATAGTAAATATGAGAGTCTACGTGGAGTAGGAAAGATGTATTTACTTTAAAAGTAACGGAATAGGTTCACAGGGCAAAGATATAATTTTATACTGTTTATGCCTCGTTGTCAATCAACGATAAGCTCTACAAGCAGCGCCTTGCTATGACAATATCCTTGACTCTATTGAAATATTATCACATTAAACTATTTCGTTAATCTCAATCTTTCACAATTAAATGGACTAACTTTTAATTTATAGTTAACCACTTTTCTGTAACACGAAAACTTGCTTTCGCTGTGTAAAGACTAATTATCTTTCTTGTCGTTACAAGTCGTTCACTGAAAAGTACTATTCCTTTCCTTTAATTTCTTTGAACTTTGGTTTTACCAATATTCCAGCCTTTTACTTTGTTGGCCTTAGGATTTACTTTATTCCGACAAGACTTATATTCCAGATATTAGTCTGGATTCAAATAAAACTTTGATTATTTTCTCTTGTAATACTTTTGGAGATAAAGAACAAGTCCATGTTTCAGTTGAAAACTGTTTCCTTTATTTCCTGCATTTAAATCACTTACAGGTGCAAGTCAGTGTTTTATTTTACGAGTGCTGGTTATCTCTTCAAAACCACAGTAAGCGGAAATGTAATGAAGAAAATATAAAAAAAGAACCTGTGTGTCACCGCCACGTTTCAGCTGAAGGTGAAGCTGATGTAGGTTGACCACTTCAGGTGTTGACTTCCGCGACCGGCTAAATATGGTTTGACGCATTAGAAAAGAGTACATGGAAATGCTTGCGTATAGCCATGTGTGATGATAGTAACAAAATTCCTCGAAATACCTTCACAGTGTCTGCTTAAGCTCTCTGCTGGCTGTACTGCTCTATGAAACAGTATGTTAAGCCTCCATAATGCGAACACACACAAACTGGCATGTTTTATGCTTACAATAGCACTACCGACTTCCCGTGTTGTTATGTTTGGATCCTTTTATTATACACCGCGTGCAACTGAATTCCTTATCTGTAATTTGTTGGCTTTCAGGTTGTGCTCATATATATTTCTCCATAGCGTAATGTCATTTACGACGGTAGGATCTTTATAATAACACAATCGCCAGTCCTTGAAAGGAGAAAATCTCCGACCCCACCGAGATTCGAACCTGGCCCCTACAGTTAGAAATCCGACGCGCTGACAGCGTAGCTACGGACGCAGCAAGGCAAGTTCAATGCAAGAAAAGAAAAGTATCATAACCATGGGCATTAAATTGCATACCTTAAGGGATATGAGCACTTGTTCATGTGACACTCATATCTTCTATTGCACAGATGCTCTAGCTCTTATGGTAGGCAGTTTAAAGCCCACGTTTACTGGACGCTTTTTTCTACTTCATACTTTCTCCTCCCGAAGTATGGAAACCAAAGGCCTTGCAGTAGAATATATGTGTTTCACAGTATCGAAGGTGACCAAGTGCTCATAGGTCTGGTGGTATGAATTATAAAGCCTGGTTTTACTAAATGCTTTTTCTTGTTTTGGTGTAACGCACCTGTCCTCAAAGTCTGTAAAGGGATTACAGTTACTCCATCTGTACGTCATTGCTTCGGTTGAAGTAGACTGTGTAAGCTGACTACTTGTGGAGTTTTGCTATAATTTAATCATGCCATAATTTTATTAATCTTCAGCAGTCGGACTTTTTAATTAGTAGTGGAGCTTATGTTAGTAGTCATGCTATCGCTTCTAACAACGATCATACAGGGTGTTTCAAAAATGACCAGTATATTTGAAACGGCAATAAAAACTAAACGAGCAACGATAGAAATACACCGTTTGTTGCAATATGCTTGGGACAACAGTACATTTTCAGGCGGACAAACTTTCGAAATTACAGTAGTTACAATTTTCAACAACAGATGGCGCTGCAAGTGATGTGAAAGATATAGAAGACAACGCAGTCTGTGGGTGCGCCATTCTGTACGTCGTCATTCTACTGTAAGCGTGTGCTGTTCACAACGTGCAAGTGTGCTGCAGACAACATGGTTTATTCCTTAGAACAGAGGATTTTTCTGGTGTTGGAATTCCACCGCCTAGAACACAGTGTGGTTGCAACAAGACGAAGTTTTCAACGGAGGTTTAATGTAACCAAAGGACCGAAAAGCGGTACAATAAAGGATCTGTTTGAAAAATTTCAACGGACTGGGAACGTGACGGATGAACGTGCTGGAAAGGTAGGGCGACCGCGTACGGCAACCACAGAGGGCAACGCGAAGCTAGTGCAGCAGGTGATCCGACAGCGGCCTCGGGTTTCCGTTCGCCGTGTTGCAGCTGCGGTCCAAATGACGCCAACGTCCACGTATCGTCTCATGCGCCAGAGTTTACACCTCTATCCATACAAAATTCAAACGCGGCAACCCCTCAGCGCCGCTACCATTGCTGCACGAGAGACATTCGCTAACGATATAGTGCACAGGATTGATGACGGCGATATGCATGTGGGCAGCATTTGGTTTACCGACGAAGCTTATTTTTACGTACCTGGACGGCTTCGTCAATAAACAGAACTGGCGCATATGGGGAACCGAAAAGCCCCATGTTGCAGTCCCATCGTCCCTGCATGCTCAAAAAGTACTGGTCTGGGCCGCCATTTCTTCCAAAGGAATCATTGGCCCATTTTTCAGATCCGAAACGATTACTGCATCACGCTATCTGGACATTCTTCGTGAATTTGTGGCGGTACAAACTGCCTTAGACGACACTGCGAAAAGCTCGTGGTTTATGCAAGATGGTGCCCGGCCACATCGCACGGCCGACGTCTTTAATTTCCTGAAGGAATATTTCGATGATCGTGTGATTGCTTTGGGCTATCCGAAACATACAGGAGGCGCCGCGGATTGGCCTCCCTATTCGCCAGACATGAACCCCTGTGACTTCTTTCTGTGGGGACACTTGAAAGACCTGGTGTACCGCCAGAATCCAGAAACAATTGAACAGCTGAAGCAGTACATCTCATCTGCATGTGAAGCCATTCCGCCAGACACGTTGTCAAAGGTTTCGGGTAATTTCATTCAGAGACTACGCCATATTATTGCTACGCATGGTGGATATGTGGAAAATATCGTACTATAGAGTTTCCCAGACCGCAGCGCCATCTGTTGTTGAAAATTGTAACTACTGTAATTTCGAAAGTTTGTCTGCCTGAAAATGTACTGTTGTCCCAAGCATATTGCAACAAACGGTGTATTTCTATCGCTGCTCGTTTAGTTTTTATTGCCGTTTCAAATATACCGGTCATTTTTGAAACACCCTGTATGTCCTAAGCAATAGGACCACATACTTCCTATTGGCTTCCGGCTAGGGTTCTTCGGCCGACGTTCATCTAATGATTTTGCTGACGTTTCTCCAGCACGAGTGGCTGGCATTGTCAAAGCTTTACCCTCCATTGCCGGTGGTGAACTGGAGACAAGCTCGCGTCCGCATACTGTATGTACCTGGCGCGCCAACGTCCGAGGGCTTCTCCGCGGTCATTTCCAGTGCGGTTCTCCTCTTGCTACCTGCGACAGTCGTTCGCTGCTGTACGGCAAGCCAAGCTTCTCTAATCAAGCTCGTGTGATAGTGCTTCTCTACAGCCAGAACTTCCAAAAAATGCCAGAATGAGATTTTCACTCTGCAGCGGAGTGTGCGCTGATATGAAACTTCCTGGCAGATTAAAACTGGAGAACTTCTGTAAAGTTTGGAAGGTAGTAGACAAGATACTGGCAGAAGCAAAGCTGTGAGGACCGGGCGTGAGTCGTGCTTCGGTAGCTCAGATGGTAGAGCACTTGCCCGCGAAAGGCAAAGGTCTCGAGTTCGAGTCTCGGTCGGACACACAGTTTTAATCTGCCAGGATGTTCCAAAAAATGGTTCAAATGGCTCTGAGCACTATGGGATTTAACTTCTGAGGTCATCAGTCCCCTAGAACTTAGAACTACTTAAACCTAACTAACCTAAGGACATCACACACATCCATGCCCGAGGCAGGATTCGAACCTGCGACCGTAGCGGTCGCTCGGTTCCAGACTGTAGCGCCCAGAACCGCTCGGCCACTCCGGCCGGCCAGAACTTCCATGTCGGTGAATTTTATTACGTGGTCGGTCTCAGTCAGTGCGTGCTCTGCCACGGCCGATTTCCCCACCTGCCCCCGTCTGAAATGTCGCTTATCTTCTTTGGTCCTGGTGTTGATTGATCATCCAGTCATTCCGACATGAACTTTTCCGCTTGTGCATGGTATACGGTATATTCCCGACATTGCCAGTGGGTCCCTTTTCTCCTTTGCCGATCTAAGCCACTCTTTGATCTTTCTTGTCGGTTTGAAAATTGTCTTTACGCCATGTTTGCGCAATATATGGCCGATTCTGTCCGTCACTCTAGGAATGTATGGCAGAAAGGCAGTACCGGATATTTCTTTTTCTGATTCCTTACTTCGCCGAGTGTTTGGCCCTGTTACACTTCTAATATAATTTGTGTAGTACCCATTGCTATTCAGAACACTTTCCAGGTGTTCCATTTCGCGTCTGAGGAGTTTCGGCTCACATATTCGTCCTACTCGCGTTACAATCGTAATAATCATGCCTCTTTTCCAGCTCGGGTGGTGGTTTGATAGTTTGTGCAGGTATCGGTCAGTGTGTGTCGGTTTTCTATACACGCTTAGTCCCAAGTTTCTTGACAAAGTATAGTTGTGTTGTATGTGTGAGCCGATGATTAATTGATAAATACTTCTGTTTAATGGATTATGGTATGTCAAACAGGCTCACAAATGTTTACTAAATGTTTTGAATTTCATTTTTCGTCCCTCACTGAATTGTATAGTACAATAGCCTATATTTAATTAACCGTATCAGTATAAAGCTCATTCATGGATCCGTGTAGGGTATGCCCGTGAGAATTGGGACAACCAGATGAGACGGATCAGTGGCGTATTTGAAAATACGCCGTTACATACCGAAGAGGCTCTTTTAAGAACAAAAGTGGTACAAAGGTGTAGCTGTCATTTTCGTGTTGGTTCTGGGGTAAAATAACATTCTGTATTCTGGTAAGACGGAATGTTTTATCATGTAGTTGCATAATATTAATATCAAGCCTTAGTTAGCAGCAATGAAAAGTTTTCTTACTGCTAGCTTGACAAAGGTGTAGGCGTGAAACTAACATTAAGTGGCCACCCAATTCGCTACCGGCAGATAAAAGTCGGAGTTGTCCATCTCGCCCAGACAGTCGGGAGAGATGGATCAGTGATACTTGGGAGGGATCTCGAAGGTATGGAGCACTAATAAATTAGCTTTAAGACATGTGGAATAATCTCACTGAAGATCGTCACAGTCGATGTTTATTTGTCGGACAATACGTGTGTGTTAGCAAATGGCAGAGTAGAATCCCACACACAGGACAGCCAACAACTTCTAAGCTCGTTAAGGGACCTGGTTATCACAAACATATCAAAAGAGCAGAGTTATCTGCTCAAGTCAAATTTCTTTACGCACAAAACTTCAGACTCCGCTCATACTAAACCTAGAGGTTTCGAGATTGTCACCGCAAAACTGACTTCTTCTAAGCCAACACAGACGAAACTTCAGTAAGATATATGACTGAATCCTTCTATTGATAAAACCATGAATTTTGTGAGGAGTGCAGCAACTGTACCCAAAAATCTAAACTCTGTTGAAAATATTGGAATTGTAAATCAAAAAAGGGGAACGAAAAGAAAGGAAAAAGAAAAAAAGTCGCAAGGGAAATACTAGCGAACAGACAAACAGGCTGAAGAAGCTGTACTGTAAGTAGCTCATTGTGTTCATCAGATACAGGCATCGTAAAAAAATTATGAAAATAAGTTTGAGGAATGAGATGAAGGCGAAAGTTTTGAGTGTGGTGAAATCCATTAAGAAACTAATAAAAAGAACGACTATATTCATTATGGTCGCATGAAAGTTGCTCAGTGTTTTGTAATAAGTGCAATTATTATGGAGAGAATCAGGCATGCTAATGGTTGAACAAAACTAACAACTTATTCAAAAAGCCGATGATTAGCGGAGATTTATAATAAATCGATGTTGTTGTTGTGGTCTTTAGTCCCGAGACTAGTTTGATGCAGCTCTCCATGCTACTCTATCCTGTGCAAGCTTCTTCATTTCCCAGCACCTGCTACGACCTACATCCTTCTGAATCTGTTTAGTGTATTCATCTCTTGGTCCCCTCCACGATTTTTACCAACCACGCTTCCCTCCAATACTATATTGGTGATCTCGTGATGTCTTAGAATATGCCCTACCAACCGATCCCTTCTTCTAGTCAAATTCCTCTTCTCTCCAATTCTATTCAATACTTCTTCATTAGTTATGTGATCTACCAATCTAATCTTCAGCATTTTTCTGTAACACCGCATTTCGAAAGCTTCTATTCTCTTCTTGTCCAAACTATTTATCGTCCACGTTTCACTTCCATACAAGGCTACACTCCATTCAAATACTTTCAGAAATGACTTCCTGACACTTAAATCTATACTCGATGTTAACAAATTTCTCTTCTTCAGAAACACTTTCCCTGCCATTGCCAGTCTACATTTTACTTCGACCATCATCAGTTATTTTGCTCCCCAAACTGCAACACTCGTTTACTACTTTAAGCGTCGCATTTCCTAATCTAATTCCCTCAGCACCACCCGACTTAATTCGACTACATTCCATTATCCTCGTCTTGCTTTTCTTGACGTTCATCTTGTATTCTCCTTTCAAGACACTGTCCATTCCGTTCAGCTGCTTTTCCAGGTCCTTTGCTGTCTCTGACAGAATTACAATGTCATCGGCGAACCTCAAAGTTTTTATTTCTTCTCCATGGATTTTAATTCCTGCCCCGAATTTTTCTTTTGTTTCCATCACTGCTTGCTCAATATACAGATTGAATAACATCGGGGAGAGGCTACAAACCTGTCTCACTCCCTTCCCACCAACTGCTTCCCTTTCATGCCCCCGACTCTTATAACTGCCATCTGGTTTCTGTAAAAATTGTAAATGACCTTTCGTTCCCTGTATTTTACCCCTGCCACTTTCAGAATTTGAAAGAGAGTATTCCAGTCAACATTGTCAAAAGCTTTCTCTAAGTCTACAAATGCTAGAAACATAGGTTTGCCTTTCCTAAATCTATTTTCTAAGACAAGTCGAAGGGTCAGTATTGCCTCACGTGTTCCAAGATTTCTACGGAATCCAAACTGATCTTCCCCGAGGTCGACTTCTACCAGTTTTTCCATTCGTCTGTAAAGAATTCGTGTTAGTACTTTGCAGCCGTGGCTTATTAAACTGATAGTTCGGTAATTTTCACATCTGTCAACATCTGCATTCTTTGGGATTGGAATTATTTGTATTCTTCTTGAAGTCTGAGGGTATTTCGCCTGTCTCATACGTCTTGCTCACTAGACGGTAGAGTTTTGTGAGGCCTGGCTCTAGCAAGGCTGTCAGTATTTCCAATGGAATGTTGTCTACTCCCGGGGCGTTGTTTCGACTCAGGTCTTTCAGTGCTCTGTCAAACTCTTCACGCAGTATCATATCTCCCATTTCATCTTCATCTACATCCTCTTCCATTTCCATAATATTGTCCTCAAGTACATCGCCCTTGTATAGACCTTCTATATACTCCTCCCACCTTTCTGCTTCCCCCTGTTTGCTTAGAACTGGGTTTCCATATGAGCTCTTGATATTCATGCAAGTGCTTCTCTTTTCTCCAAAGGTCTCTTGAATTTTCCTGTAGGCAGTATCTGTCTTACCCCCTAGTGATACGCGCCTCTAAATCCTTACATTTGTCCTCTAGCCATCCCTGCTTAGTCATTTTGCACTTCCTGTCGATATCATTTTGAGACGTCTGTATTCCTTTTTGCCTGCTTCATTTACTGCATTTCTATATTTTCTCCTTTCATCAATTAAATTCAGCATCTCTTCTGTTACCCAAGGGTTTCTATTAGCCCCCATCTTTTACCTACTTGATCCTCTGCTACCTTTACTATTTCATCTCTCAAAGCTACCCATTCTTCTTCTAATGTATTTCTTTCGACCATTCCTGTCAATCATTTCCTAATACCTTCCCTGAAGCTCTGTACAACCTCTGGTTCTCTCAGTTTATCCAGGTTCCATCTCCTCAAATTCCCACCTTTTTGCAATTTCTTCAGTTTAAATCTACAGTTCATAACCAATAGATTGTGATCAGAGTCCACATGTGCCCCTGGTAATGTCTTACAATTTAAAACCTGGTTCCTGAATCTCTATCTTACCATTATATAATCTCTCTGAGACCTTCCAGTATCTCCAGGCTTCTTCCATATATACAGCCTTCTTTTATGATTCTTGAACGAAGTCTTAGCTATGATTAAGTTATGCTCTGTGCAAAATTCTACCAGGCGGCTTCCTCTTTCATTCCATTTTCACCTACTACGTTTCCTTCTCTTCCTTTTCCTACTATCGAGTTCCAGTCACCCATGGCAATTAAATTTTCATCTCCCTTCATTATCTGAATAATTTCTTTTACCTCATCATACATTTCATCACTCTCATCGTCATCTGCGGAGCTAGTTGGCTTATAAACTTGTACCACTGTGGTAGGCGTGGGCTTCGTATCTATCTTGGCCACAATAATGCATTCACTATGCGGTTTGTAGTAGCTTACCCGCGTTCCTATTTTTTTATTCATGATTAAACCTAGTCCTGCATTACCCCTATTTGATCTTGTATTTATAACCCCTTATTCACCTGACCGAAAGCTTGTTCGTCCTGCCACCGAAATTCACTAATTCCCACTATTTCTCACTTTAACCTATCCATTTTCCTTTTTATATTTTCTAACCTACCTGCCCGATTAAGGGATCTGACATTCCACGCCCCGATCCGTAGAATGCCATTTTTCTTTCTCCTGATAACGACGCCCTCTTGAGTAGTCCCCGCCCGGGGATCCGAATGGGAGACTATTTTACCTCCGGAATATTTTACCCAAGAGGACGCCATCATCATTTAACTATACAGTAAAGCTGCATGCCCTCGGTAAAAATTCTGGCTGTAGTTTCCCCTTGCTTTCAGCCGTTCGCAGTACCAGCACAGGAAGGCCGTTTTGGTTAGTGTTACAAGGGCAGATCAGTCAATCATCTAGACTGTTGCCCTTGCAACTACTGTAAAGGCTGCTGCCCCTCTTCAGGAACCACTCGTTTGTCTGGCCTCTCAACAGATACCCCTCCGTTGTGGTTGCACGTACGGTTCGGCCATCTGTATCGCTGAGGCACGCAAACCTCCCAACCAACGGCAAGGGCCATGGTTCACGGGAGCAATAAATCGATAAAATATTTAATACTACACAGATGAGCCAAAACATTATGACCATCTCCTAAACAGCTTGATTTTTCGTCTTTTGGAATAAATGCTTCACTGATTCAGCGTATCGGGGATCAGACAGTTCGTTGGTAGGTTTGTGGAGGTATATGACATTAATTTATACTCACAGGTCATGTAATTCGCGTAAATAAGTGACCACTGATCTGCGTACTCGATAATGGCGCTCACGTGCGTTCCATAGGTTTTTCATCAGGCGAATTTGCTGCTGAGCCATAAACGTGAATTCACTATATTGCTCCTCAAACCACTGTAGCATGGTTCTGGCTCCGAAACACGGACATATACTGCTGAAAGACGACATCTCCGTTGGGGCAGACATCGAGCATGACGGAATGCAGGAGGTTCGCAGCTGTCAGCGTGTTTACCATTACTACCACAGGACCCACGCGAGTGCAGGAAAACGTCTCCCACAGCGTAATACTGTTCCCACGAGCCTGCGTTCGTGGCGCGCCGCATGTTTCGAGCCGCCATTCATCTCGATGACGGAGTTTGTGGAGACGACCATCGACATTGTAGCTGTTGTGGTCTTCAGTCCAGAGACTGGTTTGCTGCAGCTCTCCATCCTACTCTGTCCTGTAGAATCCTCTTCATCTCTAACTACTGCTACCTACATCTGTCTGAATGTTCTTACTGTATTCATCTCTTGATCTCCCTCTACGACTTTTACCCCACGCGCTTCCCTCCAGTACTACGTTGGCGATCCTTTTATGCCTCTGAGTGTGTCCTACCAACCGATCCCTTCTTTTGGTCAGGTTGTACCACAAATTTCTCTTCATCCCAACTTTGTTCATTAGTTACGTGATCGACCCATCTAACCTTCAACCTTCTTCTGTGGCACCAAATTTCAAAAACTTCTATTCTCTTCTTGTCTTAACCGTTTATCGTCAATGTTTCACTGCCATACATGGCTACACCCCATACAAACATTTTCAGAAAGGACATACTGACTCTGAAATCTATACTCGACTTAAAAAAAATTTTCTTCTTCAGAAATGCTTTTCTTGCCATTGTCAGTCTACATGTTATACCCACCCTACTCCGATTATTATTAGTTATTTTGCTTCCCAGATAACAAAACTCATTTATTACTTTAAGTGTCTCATTTCCTAATCTAATTCCCTCAGCAACCCCTAGTTTAATTCTACCACAATCCACTAACCTCGTTTTCCATTTGTTGATGTTCACCTTATTTCCTCCTTTCAAGATACTGCCCATTCCATTCAACTGTTCTTCCAAAACCTTTGCTCTCTCTGACAAAATTGCAATGTCATCGACAAACCTCAAAGTTTTTATTTCTTCTCCCTGGACTTTATTCCCATAGCAAATATTTCTTTTATTTAATTTACTGCTTCCTCAATATACAGTTTGAATAAAATCAGAGACGGGTTAAAACCCTCTCTTAATCCCGTTTTAACCATTGCTTCCCCTTCATGCCCTCAGTTGTTATAACAGCCATCTGGTTTCTGTAAAAATTGTAAATTGCCTTTCGCTCCCTGTATTTTACCCCTACCACCTTTAGAATTTGAAAGGAAGTATTTCAATCAACATTGTCAAAAGCTTTCTCTACGTCTACCAATGCTATAGGCGTAGGTTTGCCATTCTTTAACTTGTATGAGAAGTCGTAGGGTGAGTATTGTGTTACGTGTTCCTACATCTCCGCAATCCAAACTGATCTTCCCCGACGTTGGCCTCTATGAGTTTTTCCATTCTTCTGTAGAGGACCTGTGTTAGTATTTTGCAGCCGCGACTTATTAAGCACTGAGTTCGGTAATTTTCACACCTGTCAGCATCCGCTTTCTCTGGAATTGGGATATTACATTCTTCTTGAAGTCTGAGGGTATTTGGCCTGTGTCATACATCTTACTCACCCAACGCTATAAGTTGCTCTAATGAAATATTGTCAACCCCCCAGGACCCTATTTCGACATAGATATTTCAGTGCTTTGTCAAATTCTTCACGTAGTGTCATGTCTCCCTTCTCTTCTTCCTCTTCATGCTCTTACATTACCATAATATTGCCCTCAAGTGCATATCCCTCTACATACTCCTTCCACCTTTCTGCTTTCCCTTCTTTGCGTAGGACTTGTTTTCCATCTAAACTCTTGATATTCAAGCTGGTGGTTCTCTTTTCTTCAAAGGTCTTTTTAATTTTTCTGTAGGCATTATCTTACGCACAGTGATATATGCTTCTACATCCTTAAATCCTTACATTTGTCATCTATCTATTCCTGCTTAGCTATTTTGCATATACTGTCAATCTCATTTTTTACACGTTTGTATTCTCTTTTGCCCGCTTCATTTATTTTCTTCATTATTTTCTTCGCCGGCCGCGGTGGCCGTGCGGTTCTGGCGCTGCAGTCCGGAACCGCGAGGCTGCTCCGGTCGCAGGTTCGAATCCTGCCTCGGGCATGGGTGTGTGTGCTGTCCTTAGGTTAGTTAGGTTTAAGTAGTTCTAAGTTCTAGGGGACTTATGACCTAAGATGTTGTGTCCCATAGTGCTCAGAGCCATTTGAACCATATATTTTCTTCTTTCATCAATTAAATTCAATATTCTTGGGTTGTCGAAGGATTTCTACTAGCCCTCGTCATTTTACCTACTTTATCCTCTACTGTCTTCACTACTTCATCTTTGAAAGCTAACCATTCTTCTCTTGTCTTGCCGGCCGGAGTGGCCGAGCAGTTAAAGGCGCTACAGTCTGGAACCGCACGACCGCTACGGTCGCAGGTTCGAATCCTGCCTCGGGCGTGGATGTGTGTGATGTCCTTAGGTTAGTTAGGTTTAAGTAGTTCTAAGTTCTAGGGGACTTATGACCACAGCAGTTGAGTCCCATAGTGCTCAGAGCCATTTGAACCATTTTTTTCTCTTGTATTCCTTTCCTCTGTTCTTCGCAATCGATCCCTAACAAACTCTCTGAAACCCTCTACAAGCTCTGATACTTTCCACACAGAGCCCATCTCCTTAAATTTCTGCCTTTCTTTGCAGTTTCTTCATTTTTAATCTATAGTTCATAACTAATAAATTGTGGCCAGATCCACTTCTGCCACGGGAATTCTCTTACAAATTAAGATCTGGTTCATAATTCTCTTTTTAACCATTGTTTACTTAATCTGAAGCCTTCCGCTGTCCCGAGGTCTCTTCCACGTATACAGCCTTCTCTCACGATCTTAAACCGAACGTTAGCTATGAGTACATTACGCTGTATAAAAATTTTACCTGGCGGCTTCCTCATTCATTCCTTTCCCCCAGTCCATATTCAACTACTACTTTTCCTTCTCTTCCTTTCCCTGCTGCTAAATTCCAATCCAAGAAATTGAAGAAATGTATGATGAGATAAAAGAAATTATTCAGGTAGTGAAGGGAGACGAAAATTTAATAGTCATGGGTGACTGGAATTCGAGAGTAGGAAAGGGGAGAGAAGGAAACATAGTAGGTGAATATGGATTGGGGCTAAGAAATGAAAGAGGAAGCCGCCTGGTAGAGTTTTGCACAGAGCATAAATTAATCAAAGCTAACACTTGGTTCAAGAATCATGAAAGAAGGTTGTACACATGGAAGAATCCTGGAGATACTAGAAGGTATCAGATAGATTATATAATGGTAAGACAGAGACTGAGGAACCAGGTTTTAAATTGTAAGACATTTCCAGGGGCAGATGTGGACTCTGACCACAATCTATTGGTTATGAACTGTAGATTAAAACTGAAGAAACTGCAAAAAGATGGGAATTAAAGGAGATGGGACCTAGATAAACTGAAAGGACCAGAGATTGTACAGAGTTTCAGGGAGAACATAAGGGAACAATTGACAGGAATTGGGGAAAGAAGTACAGTAGAAGAAGAATGGATAGCTCTGAGGGGTGAAGTAGTGAAGGCAGCAGAGGATCAAGTAGGTAAAAAGACGAGGGCTAGTAGAACCCCTTGCGTCACAGAAGAAATACTGAACTTAACTGACGAAAGGAGAAATTATAAAAATGCAGTAAATGAAACAGGCAAAAAGGAATACAGACGTCTCAAAAATGAGATCGACAGGAAGTGCAAAATGGCTAAGCAGGGATGGCTAGAGGACAAATGTAAGGATGTAGAGGCTTATCTCACTAGGGGTAAGATAGATATTGCCTACAGGAAAATTAAAGAGACCTTTGGAGAAAAGAGAACCACTTGTATGAATATCTAGAGCTCAGATGGAAACCCAGTTCTAAGCAAAGTAGGGAAAGCAGAAAGGTGGAAGGAGTATATAGAGGGTCTATACAAGGGCGATGTACTTCAGGACAATATTATGGAAATGGAAGATGATGCAGATGAAGATGAAATGGGAGATACGATACTGCGTGAAGAGTTTGACAGAGCACTGAAAGACCTGAGTCGAAACAAGGCCCCGGGAGTAGACAACATTCCATTAGAACCACTGACAGCCTTGGAAGAGCCAGTCCTGACAAAACTTTACCATGTGGTGAGCAAGATGTGTGAGACAAGCGAAATAACCTTAGACTTCAAGAAGAATATAATAATTCCAATCCCAAAGAATGCAGGTGTTGACAGATGTGAAAATTACCGAACTATCAGTTTAATAAGTCACAGCTGCAAATTACTAACGCGATTTCTTTACAGACGAATTGAATAACTAGTAGAAGCCGACCTCGGGGAAGATTAGTTTGGATTCCGTAGAAATACTGGAACACGTGAGGCAATACTGAACTTACGACTTATCTCAGAAAATAGATTAAGTAAAGGCAAACCTACGTTTCTAGCATTTGTACACTTAGAGAAAGCTTTTGACAATGTTGACTGGCATACCCTCTTTCAATTTCGAAAGGTGGCAAGTGTAAAGTACAGGGAGCGAAAGGTTATTTACAATTTGTACAGAAACCAGATGGCAGTTATAAGAGTCGAAGGGCATGAAAGGGAAGCAGTGGTTGGGAAGGGAGTGAGACAGGGCTGTAGCCTATCCCCGATGTTATTCAATCTGTATATTGAGCAAGCAGTGATGGAAACAAAAGAAAAATTCGGAATAGGTATTAAAATCCATGAAGAAGAAATAAAAGCCATGAGGTTCGCCGATGACATTGTAATTCTATCAGAGACAGCAAAGGACTTGGAAGAGCAGTTGAACGGAATGGACAGTGTCTTGAAAGGAGGATATAAGATGAACATCAACAAAAGCAAAACGAGGACAATGGAATGTAGTCGAATTAAGTCGGGTGATGCTGAGGGAATAGATTAGGAAATGAGACACTTAAAGTCGTAAAGGAGTTTTGCTATTTTGGGAGCAAAATAATTGATGATGGTCGAAGTACAGAAGATATAAAATGTAGACTGGCAATGGCAAGGAAAGCGTTTCTGAAGAAGAGAAATTTGTTAACATCGAGTATAGATTTAAGTGTCAGGAAGTCGTTTCTGAAAGTATTTGTACGGAGTGTAGCCATGTATGGAAGTGAAACATGGACGATAACTAGTTTGGATAAGAAGAGAATAGAAGCTTTTCAAATGAGGTGCTACAGAAGAATGCTGAAGATTAGATGGAGAGATCACATACCTAATGATGAAGTATTGAATAGAATTGGGGAGAAGAGGAGTATGTGGCGCCGGCCGAAGTGGCCGTGCGGTTAAAGGCGCTGCAGTCGGGAACCGCAAGACCGCTACGGTCGCAGGTTCGAATCCTGCCTCGGGCATGGATATTTGTGATGTCCTTAGGTTAGTTAGGTTTAACTAGTTCTAAGTTCTAGGGGACTAATGACCTCAGCAGTTGAGTCCCATAGTGCTCAGAGCCATTTGAACCATTTTTTTGGAGTGTGTGGTACAAATTGACGAAAAGAAGGGACTGCTTAGTAGGACATATTCTGAGGCATCAAGGGATCACAAATGTAGCATTGCAGGGCAGCGTGGAGGGTAAAAATCGTAGCGGGAGACCAAGAGATGAATACACTAAGCAGATTCAGAAGGATGTGGGTTCCACATCCAGATGAAGAATCTTGCACAGGATAGAGTAGCATGGAGAGCTGCATCAAACCAGTCTCAGGACTGAAGACCACAAGAACAATAACAACAACAAATTCCAATCCCCCAAGACTACTAATTTTCCGCTTCCTCAACTATCTGAATGATTGCTTTTATCTCGTCATACATTTCCTCAATGTCATCCTCATCTGCAGAGCTACTGCTGTGGTGGTTGTGGACTTCGTGTCTATCTTGGCTAGAATGATGCGTTCACTACGCTGTTCACAGTGGCTTATCCGCGTTCCTACATTTACTCATTATTAAACCTCTTCCTCCATAACCCCCATTTGATTTTGTATTTATAACTCTGTATTCACCTGACCAGAAGTCCTGTTCCTCCCGCCAACGAACGTCACTAATTCCCAGTACGTCTAACTTTAACCTATCCACCTTTCTTTTTAAATTTTCTAACCTGCCTGCTCGATTGAGTGATCTGACTTTGCATGCTCCGATCCGTAGAACGTTTAGTTTCTCCTGATGACGACGTCCTCCTGAGTAGTTTCCGCCAGAAGATCCGAAGGGGCGACTGTTTTTCTCCGGAATATTTTACCCAAAAAGTTGCCATCATCATTTAAACACACAGTGGAGCTGCATGCCCTCGGGAAGAATTACAGCTGTAGTTTCCTCTTTTCTTCAGCCGTTCGCAGTACCAACACATAAAGACCGTTTTGGTTGATAACTGACATAGTGTATCACAAATGTCATTCACTCGAAGAGGCGACTCGTTTCCATTGATCAATGGTAGAATGCTAATGGTCCCGTCCCCACTGCAATCGCGCCGCTGACGCCGTGGGCAGCGACCACAAGCAGAGCCCGCAGCGTTGCTGCCCACGCCGCCCAGTTACTACTCACAAGGGAACCTCGCCATCGCACCCTCCGCAGATTTAATTATAAGTTGGTACAGTACATAGACCTTGAAAAACTGAACACAGATCAATCGAGAAAACAGGAAGAAGTTGTGTGGAGCTATGAAAAAAATAAGCAAAATATACAAACTGAGTAGTCCATGTGCAACATCAAGGTTAATGTGAGTCTAAGAGCTCCGTAGTCCCGTGGTTAGCGAGAGCAGTTGCGGAACGAGAGCTCCTTTGTTCAAGTCATCCTTCAAGAGAAAATTTTACTTTCTTTACTTTCGCAAAGTTATGATCTTTCCGTTCGTTCATTGACGTCTCTGTTCACTATAATAAGTTTGTGTTTTGCGACCGCACCTCAAAACCATGCGATTAGTAGACGAAAGGACGTACCTCTCCAATGGGAACCGAAAACATTTGATCGCAAGGTCATAGGTCAACCGATTCTTCCACAGGAAAACACGTCTGATATATTCTATAAGACACTGGTGACGGCAGGTGCGTCACGTGACAGGAATATGTTGTCGACCCACTTAACTTGTACACTTGGCGAATGGGTAAAAATATTATTCTACCTTGCCCGATTTAGGTTTTCTTGTGGATATGATAATCACTCCCAAAAAAGTGATGAAAACGTAAGAGTTTGTCACATAAACTGCAGCAAATGAATGCAACAGTTTCACAGTCGCACAGTTTTCCCTGTGCTCTGTCAAAACATATGTTTTTAACGTTTTCAAGTTTTTCCGTTTGTAGACCGTCAAATGCTGCATTTGTCCAAGCAAATCTGAACATGTCCTGGAATTTTGGAGAGCGAAGCTGATTATGTGTGAGTGCCTGAACTTTGATAATTGACATACGATCACGTAAACAATACTGCTCTGTGTACCTGTGCAGCTTCGCAAAATAATTGTCTGATGATAAAAAATTAAACTTTTTGCTTGAGGAAGATTTGAACCAAGGACCTCTCGTTCCGCAGCTACTCACTCTAACCACGGGAGCACAGCACTGCTGAGCTCACTAATTCCTTTATGTTGCCTATGTTGCGCATGGACTACTCAGTTTGTATATTTTGCTTATTTGTTCATAGTTCCACACAACTTCTTCCTGGTTTCTCGAGTGATCTGTGTTCACTTTTTCAAGGCCTATCCACCGTGCCAACTTATAACTAAATCTGAGGTGGGTACGATGGGGAGGTTCGCTTGTCAGTGCCCGCGGCCCACCTGTCTGGCCCGTTTGTGTGGCCTATCGGCAAAACGTTAGTAGAAGTGACGCAGTCTTATGACTATGTACTGTAGCACTAACATTTTAAGTTTGATATGGCCAATATCTGGCATGTATTAAACACAATTTTGTATCCTGACATTTCTGAAGAAGGCTACATTATTACAGCCGAAACCTAGATAAAGTTTCTTTGCTTATGCAACTGGAGACTGAAATTTAATGTAATTACATTTTACAGTTGCTGCACCATGCTAAAAAATATTCAAATTTTATTTGACTCTTTTCATCATGTACAGCCATTTGTATATGGTTCATCTCTCCCAGTACCCTTGTCCAGACACTTATGAGTGAGATGGACCACTCATGTATATTTTCAGTATATCGTATCGCTTGTATATTAAGGGGGGTAGGACGTCAAACGGGCCGACTTGGAGCAGGAGAGGCACCGCAGGACATTTTAATTTCCACTGTTTATACTTTTACAAATAAATTCATAAAACTTTGTCAGCATGACCAGGAAGGATTCAGAATTCACACTAACAGCAGTGGAAGTTCGAAAACATAACGAAATAATTGTCTTTACAAGTGAAATGTCATCATTTTTTTCACTTACTAATTGCAGCATTTGTTGCTATAGGTACACTTTTCTTCATAAGTAAGAGAGATTCTTCGATGAATTTTGCACAGCATACAAACCATACTTAAAGGTGCATGAAACTATAGAATTTTCCACATCTATTAAAAACTGTGGTAAAAATTGAGGTAATTAAATATAAAATTTGTGTCTTTTCGAAACATGAAGTTTAACAGCGGATTCGTTTTTTCACAAATTAAATAAATTCTTTAGTTTCATACACCTGTAAGCATGGTGTGTATGCTGTGCAAAATTCATCGAAAAATCTCTCTAACTTATGAAGAAAAGTGTACCTAAAGGAACAAAGGCAGCCATAAGTAAGTGAAAAAAATGATGAAATTTCACATGTAAAAAAAATTATTTTGTTATGTTTTCGAACTTCCACTGAAATCACTGAAATGAGTGTGAATCCTGAATCCTTCCTGGTGATGCTGACAAAGTTTTATGGCTTTATTTGTAAAAGTATAGACACTGGAAATTAAAATATCATGTGATGCCTCTCCTGCTCCAAGTCGTCCCGTTTGACGTCCTTCCCCCCTTAAGTGGCAGTGCCTCAGTAATGCATCATACTTAATATGGTTCCGTGAACTTTCACGGCGTGGTGATTGATGATACTCCTATCGCGTCTCCATCCGGAACATGATGGCGTCTTGGCACAATATTTCGGCGGTCCCCCTGACCGCCATCTTCGGGTCAGTAAGCTGTCGTAGTTCCTCGCCGCACTTAAAATCACACTGTTGCGGCTCGTCCTTTACACGCCACCTGTTGGTCCACTGCGCGTGCGGGAACGTAACTGCCATCTAGTGCAAAGCGGTAGGTGGATCAAAACAAAATGTCCAGACACTCTGTGACCAAAATGGTACAGAAACACAGGATGAGAGACTAAAGGCCGAAATACTAAATGTCTTTTTCCAAAGCTGTTTCACAGAGGAAGACTGAACTGCAGTTACCTCTCTAGATTGTCGCACAAATGACAAAATGGTAGATATCGAAATAGACGACAGAGGGATAGACAAACAATTAAAATCGCTCAAAAGAAGAAAGTCCGCTGGACCTGATGGGATACCAGTTCGATTTTACACTGAGTACGCGAAGGAACTTGCCCCCCTTCTTGCAGCGGTGTACCGTAGGTCTCTAGAAAAGCGTAGCCTTCCAAAGGATTGGAAAAGGGCACAGGTCATCCCCGTTTTTAAGAAGGGACGTCGAACAGATGTGCAGAACTATAGACCTGTATCTCTAACGTCGATCAGTTGTAGGATTTGGAACACGCATTATGTTCGAGCACAATGACTTTTCTGGAGACTAGAAATCTACTCTGTTGGAATCAGCAGGGGTTTCGAAAAAGACGATCGTGTGACACCCAGCTCGCTCTATTCGTCCACGAGACTCAGCGGCCATAGACACGGGTTCCCTAGTAGATGCCGTGTTTCTTGACTTCCGCAAGGCGTCCGATACAGTTCCCCACAGTCGTCTAATGAACGAAGTAAGAGCATATGGACTATCAGACCAATTGTGTGATTGGATTGAAGAGTTCCTAGATAACAGAACGCAGAATGTCATTCTCAATGGAGAGAAGTCTTCCGAAGTAAGAGTGATTTCAGATGTGCCGCAGGGGAGTGTCGTAGGACCGTTGCTATTCACAATGTACGTAAATGACCTTGTGGATGACATCGGAAGTTCACTGAGGCTTTTTGCGGATGATAATGTGGCATATCGAGAGGTTGTAACAATGGAAAATTGTACTGAAATGCAGGAGGATCTGCAACGAAGTGACGCATGGTGCAGGCAATGCCAATTGAATTTCAATGTAGACAAGTGTAATGTGCTGCGAATACATAGAAAGAAAGATCCTTTATCATTTAGCTACAATATAGCAGGTCAGCAACTGGAAGGAGTTAATTCCATAAATTATCTGGGAGTAGGCATTAGGAGTGATTTAAAATGGAATGATCATATAATGTTGATCGTCGGTAAAGCAGATGCCAGACTGAGATTCACTGGAACAGTCCTAAGGAAATGCAATCCGAAAACAAAGGAAGTAGGTTATAGTACACTTGTTCGCCCACTGCTTGAATATTGCTCAACAGTTTGGGATCCGTACCAGATAGGGTTGATAGAGAAGATACAACGGAAAGCGGCGCGCTTCGTCACAGGATCATTTGGTAATCGCGAAAGCGTTACGGAGATGATAGATAAACTCCAGTGGCAGACTTTGCAGGAGAGACGCTCAGTAGCTCGGTACGGGCTTTTGTTGAAGTTTCGAGAACATACCTTCGCCGAGGAGTCAAGCAGTAGATTGCTCCCTCCTACGTATATCTCGCGAAGAGACCATGAGGATAAAATCAGAGAGATTAGAGGCCACACAGAGGCATACCAACAATCTTTCTTTCCACGAACAATACGAGACTGGAATAGAAGGGAGAACCGAGAGAGGTACTCAAAGTACCCTCCGCCAAACACCGCCAGGTGGCTTGCGGAGTATGGATGTAGATGTACAGAAGGGCGACAGCGCACTAGTGATGAAAACCTGCGGAAATGGTGAATCGATATTGATGACCGAAACAAACACATTTGTTTTTTGTCAAACAAAATAGGTTTCCAACTCTTACTTGAAGGATAACACTAGTCGCTATTTATAATGTTGTCAGATAGCCGGATTTCGATAGCTTCTTACGCTACGCAGTCCGAAAAACGTGACACAGAGGCAAGCACTTGTTCCTCATTATACAAAATGTTATGTCTGTCTGTAATGCAATATTCCGCAACCGTACACTTTTCTGGTTGAAATAAACGCATGTGTCAATGGCGCTCCACGGATCGATTCTGGACCGTGCAAATCGTTTCCTTGATCATTTTAACTGTCTGCATTCCAATATTAAGTTCACGATGGAAGTAGAAAAGGATGCTAAACTTCCGTTTTTGGATGTTTTGCTCCACAGGAAGGATGACGGGACATTAGGACACAGTGTTTATCGTAATTAAGTTTCGGCCGTTGGTTGGTAGAAGCGTAATACACTGAAGAGCCCAAGAAAGTGGTATACCTGCCTAATATCGTGTAGGACGCCAACGAGCACGCTGAAGTACCACAACACGACTTGACATGGGCTCGACTAATGTCTGAAGTAGTGCTGGAGGGAACTTACACCATGAATCCTGCAGGACTGTCCGTAACTCCGTAAGAGTACCAGATGGTTGAGATCCCTTAGGAACATCACGTTTCAAGGCATCCCAGATATGCTCAATAATGTTCATGTCTGGGGAGTCTTGTGGCCAGCGGAAATGTTTTAACTCAGAAGAGTGTTCCTGGAGCCACTCTGTAGCAATTCTGGAAGTGTGGGGTGTCGCATTGTCCGGCTGGATTGCCCAAGTCCGTCGGAATGAGCAGTGGACATGACTGGATGCAGATGATCAGACGGGATGCTTACGTGTCACCTGTCACGTATCAGGGGGTCTCACGTCAATCCAGTGGCACATGCCTCACACTATTACAGACCTTGCACCAGCTTTAACAGTCCCCTGCTGTCATGAAGGGTCCATGGATTCGTGAGGTTGTCTCCATACCCGTACCCGTCCATAATCGATACAATTGAAAAAGAAACTCGTCCGACCTGGGACAATCCAGTCATCAACAATCCAGTGTCGGTGTTGACGGGCAAAGGCGAAGTTGTAGTCATCAAGGGTATACGAGTGGGCCTTTCGGTCTGCGAGCCCGTATCGACGAATGGTTCACCCGCTGACACTTGTTGATGGCCAAGCACTGAAGTCTGCAGCAGTTTGCGGAAAGGCTGCACTTCTATCACTTTTATCGATTGTCTTCAGTCGTCGTTGGTCCCGTTCTTGCAGGATCCTTTTCCGGCCGCAGCGATGTCGGAGATTTGATGTTTTACCGGATTCCTGATATTCACGGTACATTCCTGAAATGCTATGCACCATCCCTTGTGCGCTGACTATAACACCAAGTTCAAATTCATTTACCTGATAGCCTGCCATTGCAGCAGCAGTAACCCACCTAACAAGAGCGCCGGATACTTGTCATACCTAGGCGTTGCCGACCGCAGCGCCGTATTCTGCCTGTCTGGATATTTCTATATTTGAATACGCATGCCTATACCAGTTTCTTTGGCGCTTCAGTGTAATATACGGCTGAGAACTGCGAGTCGCACAAATACTTGAGTTGCGCCACATGCAACCCGCGGGCTGCGGTTCGACGACCACCAGTTTAGTCCATTTTCCGCCTGAATTACAGGATGTAAAGTCTGCAATTTGGCCATTTCACACAGAAATCCTACTTTCCCTTGTACTTTGGAGGACGTTTTCGAGTTTCTGCGCCATTTCAATCGCCACGGTGCTGCACCTATTATCCGTACCGTAGCCGAACTAAATTCTAAAGGTGGCAGGGGTAAAATACAGGGAGCGAAAGGCTATTTACAATTTGTGCAGAAACCAGATGGCAGTTATAAGAGTCGAGGGGCATGAAACTGAAGCAGTGGTTGGGAAGGCAGTGAGACAGGGTTGTAGCCTCTCCCCGATGTTATTCAATCTGTATATTGATCAAGCAGTAAAGGAAACAAAAGAAAAATTCGGAATAGGTATTAAAATCCATGGAGAACAAATAAAAACCTTGAGATTCACCGATGACATTGTAATTCTGTCAGAGACAGCAAAGGACTTCAAAGAGCAGTTGAATGGAATGGACAGTGTCTTGAAAGGAGGATATAAGATGAACATCAACAAAAGCAAAACGAGGATAATGGAATGTAGTCGAATTAAGTCGGGTGATGCTGAGGGAATTAGATTAGGAAACGAGGCACTTAAAGTAGTAAAGGAGTTTTGCTATCTGGAGAGCAAAATAACTGATGATGGTCGAAGTAGAGAGGATATAAAAGCTAGTCTGGCAATGGCAAGGAAAACGTTTCTGAAGAAGAGAAATTTGTTAACATCGAGTATAGATTTAAGTGTCAGGAAGTCGTTTCTGAAAGTATTTGTAGGGAGTGTAGCCATGTATGGAAGTGAAACATGGACGATAAATAGTTTGGACAGGAAGAGAATAGAAGCTTTCGAAATGTGGTCCTACAGAAGAATGCTGAAGATTAGATGGGTAGATCACATAACTAATGAGGAGGTACTGAATAGAATTGGGGAGAAGAGGAGTTTTTGGCACAACCGACCGGTTGGTAGGACATGTTCTGAGGCATCAAGGGATCACCAATTTAGTATTGGAGGGCAGCGTGGAGGGTAAAAATCGTAGAGTGAGAGACCAAGAGATGAATGCACTAAGCAGATTCAGAAGGATGTAGGTTGCAGTAGGTACTGGGAGATGAAGAAACTTGCGCAGGATAGGATAGCATGGAGAGCTGCATCAAACCAGTCTCAGGACTGAAGACCACAACAACAACAAGTACTAAAAAAAAAATGGCATTGTAATAGGACAATATGAAAAGGAAGTCTCTTATTGTGGATTAATGAGTTAGCTTTGTAAAATATAGGTATGAAGCACTTGTCTAAGATATTTAAAAGTGATTTTAATGCTAAAATTTTCCATAGATAGTATGTTTTACCGAAAAATCAGTGTGCAATGTCAGAAGCCAATTAAAAAATTCTTTCTGACGTTACCTCATTCTCCACGTTCGATTAGTATGTGTAGTATGTGTAGTAGTATAGACTTGTGAAATTATATATATGACCAGTATGATATTTGAGTCCTCTAAGAGAACTAGACAGTCATATGCACTGATAAACCATAAAAATATTAAAGGAAACACATTTTATAGCTTAAGTATAACATTACGTGAAGCATGAATTGTGTTGTTTGGCTATGCCCTTCTGATACCCAAATTCTCTTTCATAACTTGGTTTTTAGTAAGTGCCTGAATGTTTTTGTGTATTTCTGTTCCGAATATTCTAGGCTAATTCTAAGAAGTGAATATTAAAGGTATTAGTGATCAGATGTATATCATATGCTATCTCATAGCTTTCTTTAATGGTTGATCCTTATGTAACTATACTGATTTTCATGTTCTGCTTCAACGCAGCACCAAATAAAATTCACTTGACTTTATAAATCTGAAATGTGTGTGGTGGACCCCATATAATTTCACCAAAAGAGGTGGATCAATGGCACTGGCTTAGCGTTTGGAATCGTGGCCAATCAAATCACTGTATGGCCATCCGAATTTGGGATTTCCAAGGTTTCCCTAGATCACTCGAGGTCATTTCAGGGCTTTTTTTTTGTAAGGAGAGGGCCGATTTCCTCTCCGTATTTTCAATCCGAGGTTGTATTCACCCTTTGACAACCTCGTCGTCTTCGGAACATTAATCCTGGCACATCATTCTGTTTTAAATAATTTCCTTTTCGTGTCGTACAAAATTTTGTCTTATTCCGTAATGCATTTGCGCCATAGCACTGCACACCGTTCTCTTACAAATTTGAGTGTGATAGGCGTAATGTTTTACGGATGACCCTACATCATTTCCTTAAAACGAAAATACTGTATCTGAATAATTATTTATTTTCCGTGTACGCCGTCATGTCAGTTTACAACTTACAAAGCGTGTTAGGGCAGAATAAGTGGAATTATCTGTATGGCAGAAAACGTAAGTATTAATCGTACACATGTTTTTTCATTCTTAAACGAAAAAGTACCAGCGCCATGATAACCTAGAGTCACTTACAAATATTTTAGTTTTTTTTTAATGTCTGCTCACCGCTGAAGTCTTTACAACTAAGCTTTTGCGGTTTGAACTTTTTGTTAATTTAATTACTGAACTGAGTGATTTTCCTTGCACTTAATAATGCTAACCGTTTTCCTCTAGTTTGCTCGGTTGTGATTATTCGGTATTTAATCAGGCAAAGTCACAGCAATCCAAATTTAGTACAAAGTACACTTGAGAGTGCAAAAGAAATTAATAAACAGTATTTAGACAGTATTCTAAATTCCTTTTTCAGGATGCTTGAAAGCACTGCTAAGGGGTATGTGAGTGGTTGACTGCCTATATACGTACATACAACATAACGACCGCGAAGATAAGGTTCAAGAGATAAAACTCTTACGGAGTCGTACAGGCAGTAGTTTTTTTCTCGTTCTGTTTGCGAGTATAACAGAAAAACAAATAACTAGTAGTGGACACGATACCTTACGCCATCCACCATATGGTGCTTGGATGGCTATTTATGTAGATTTGGATGTACATAAATGTAGACTACTCTACACGTATATTTCAACATAAAAGAATTTTGTGTTAAGGTAAATAGTATGTCACAGATAGATGGAAGAACAGCAGATTTCCCGATGAGGGATCAGTGTATGTCAGAATATATCAACGCAGAACAAGTTTATATCAACAGAGCGTTATAATTTAATAAGGAAAACTTGCCGCTATTGAGGAAAACGGGAAGGAGAGGCGATGGTAATGATAAAGGTACTTCGTAAAATCAGCGAAGCTTTAGAAATTTATTTTTAAAGCATTGCGTGTTTGCGAAGTGGGCCTCTAACCGACGAAAATGTCACATCCATCATCTCTGAAACGCCTCGCGTGTTGCACTACCGCCGTTGAGTTCCCTTGTTGCCTGACTGACCTTAATTTCACGTGTTTACGTTCGCTGCTCTGTCGGTACAAAGCCTAAAGGTGTAAATTCTTAAAGCAAGTCACAGTTGACCACTATTTTGCAAATAAATGTAACCAGTTTTACAAGATATCCATTGATTCTTGATCTATCACATAACTCTAAAAAACAGGAAGCCCGCTAATATTAACGGGTGTTCAAGTAAAAGAGTTGTATTTCTAACGCAATAAAACTTGGGAGAGGTAAGGAACGATGTGTTACCAGCTGAACAGGAAATATTAGATCTCGTGCATATTATCATTTCAAAAGCTACTTCGTGCCTCATATAACACAGTAATAACGTAAAAAGAGGGTAGCACTGAAGAAGAAGAATTTGTAAACCCTGACACTCGAGGACTTCCACTATGAAATCCTTATTACCCAAGGTCTCTTATAGGAAATTGATAGCTAGTTTTGACCGTTACCGTTCATCTTCATCTCTAGAAGATATTGAAACGAAAGGTTACAAGACACCTCTTGGCGCTTTCTTCGGCTATGAACCTGAGTACTTTGCATCCTTCACTTTCTATACGGTCACCTCATGCAAACACTGACTGACGCTGTCACTAAACAAAACCGCTACTGTACGCGTCGCATTGTATGCACGATAGTTGTGCCACACTGCACTTCGGATTGAGTCATGCTACAAAACGGAGTTCGAAGGTATGCTTTTAACATAATGTTTACATGTAACTTTTACACTATTGTTTTTGATACATGGTGTATGTAGACTTACACTAAAATGTTTGTATGTCGTTCTTGCTTCATTTCTTTGATAGCTAATGTACGACTATCTTGCATTGTTAACAGTCAACTGACAAAGTTTCCTCTTATCTTGGACAGTGCTGTGTATTCTCTAGTACGTACTGTTTAATGGTATTGTTATCTTCTTTAATGTAAATACCGTAAATATCGAACGCAGTTTCTGTCTTTCATTTCAGTGTTTTTCAGATCTGAAGATGACCGATAACTATCAATATTAGTCCTATATGCGACCTTGGCTAACAAAGAACCTTCATTGAAGTAATAGATCGCGTCTCTTTTAACTATAACTTTTAATGCATTCGAGGACTTTAAGTACATTCAAAACCGTGCTTTATTGAAGGAAACATGTTCGACGGTTAACTTAACAAGTAACGCAACGGCACACATGAGAACGACGAACAGCGGGATGTTGTTTATAATGAACCAGTAAACCTCCACTCCCGATTCTATATCGAATCCGATGCCTATGTATATAATGTCATATCTTCCGACCTATGTGTAATGTAATGACACAACTATTTGTCAGATACAATCAGTGGTTTCTATCGGCAAAATATTTGTATTAAGGAAGCTATGAATTAAAACATCATGCCTCATACAGCAGTTTAAGGTGGGGAGCGGGGGGGGGGGGGGCGGCGTTGACTGCGAGAAAATGTTTCGTGAGGTTTTGAAATTATGTGAAAATGGTTCAAATGGCTCTGAGCACTATGGGATTTAAATTCTGTGGTCATCAGTCCCCTAGAACTTAGAACTACTTAAACCTAACTAACCTAAGGGCATCAAACACATCCATGCCCGAGGCAGGATTCGAACTTGCGACCGTAGCGCTCACGCGGTTCCAGACTGTAGCGCCTAGAACCGCTCGGCCACTTCGGCTGGCAATTATGTGAAACATTCGTTGAAGTTGCTAATTTACATAGCTCTTAAACAACGGGTGAAAAGAGTTAAACAGTTAAATTAATGAGCCGTGAGTTATGCTGGATGAAATTTGTGCTGTTCTTAACTATGGTTCAGCCTCTCATTGTGACCCACATCTCCGTGACTATTCGGAGTAAAACGCGATGCGTTGTTTCCTGCTACAAGCACCGTTGAGTGCAATGCGTTGGGAACTACGAGGGAACGGAATACTCTTAGTGACTTGGGACGGAGGAAAGGAGGGCAGAGAGGGAGTTAGGTATTGCGCCGTACGTTCTGTTGCAAGGTACTTTAATAATAATTATACAGGACAGGAAAGTAAAGAAGTGTAAAGAAGAGAAAACGTCAATTCCTGTTTTCTGATATCGGATTGACAGCAAAAAGTATGCAACTCCGCCTAAGGCAACTGTGGAAATTACTTTGATGCACAACGGACGCTGAGACACGCAGTGACAGCCACACGGTTTGGTTTCTTGATAAATACACTCCTGGAAATTGAAATAAGAACACCGTGAATTCATTGTCCCAGGAAGGGGAAACTTTATTGACACATTCCTGGGGTCAGATACATCACATGATCACACTGACAGAACCACAGGCACATAGACACAGGCAACAGAGCATGCACAATGTCATGTCGGCACTAGTACAGTGTATATCCACCTTTCGCAGCAATGCAGGCTGCTGTTCTCCCATGGAGACGATCGTAGAGATGCTGGATGTAGTCCTGTGGAACGGCTTGCCATGCCATTTCCACCTGGCGCCTCAGTTGGACCAGCGTTCGTGCTGGACGTGCAGACCGCGTGAGACGACGCTTCATCCAGTCCCAAACATGCTCAATGGGGGACAGATCCGGAGATCTTGCTGGCCAGGGTAGTTGACTTACACCTTCTAGAGCACGTTGGGTGGCACGGGATACATGCGGACGTGCATTGTCCTGTTGGAACAGCAAGTTCCCTTGCCGGTCTAGGAATGGTAGAACGATGGGTTCGATGACGGTTTGGATGTGCCGTGCACTATTCAGTGTCCCCTCGACGATCACCAGTGGTGTACGGCCAGTGTAGGAGATCGCTCCCCACACCATGATGCCGGATGTTGGCCCTGTGTGCCTCGGTCGTATGCAGTCCTGATTGTAGCGCTCACCTGCACGGCGCCAAACACGCATACGACCATCATTGGCACCAAGGCAGAAGCGACTCTCATCGCTGAAGACGACACGTCTCCATTCGTCCCTCCATTCACGCCTGTCGCGACACCACTGGAGGCGGGCTGCACGATGTTGGGGCGTGAGCGGAAGACGGCCTAACGGTGTGCGGGACCGTAGCCCAGCTTCATGGAGACGGTTGCGAATGGTCCTCGCCGATACCCCAGGAGCAACAGTGTCCCTAATTTGCTGGGAAGTGGTGGTGCGGTCCCCTACGGCACTGCGTAGTATCCTACGGTCTTGGCGTGCATCCGTGCGTCGCTGCGGTCCGGTCCCAGGTCGACGGGCACGTGCACCTTCCGCCGACCACTGGCGACAACATCGATGTACTGTGGAGACCTCACGCCCCACGTGTTGAGCAATTCGGCGGTACGTCCACCCGGCCTCCCGCATGCCCACTATACGCCCCCGCTCAATGTCCGTCAACTGCACATACGGTTCACGTCCACGCTGTCGCGGCATGCTACCAGTGTTAAAGACTGCGATGGAGCTCCGTATGCCACGGCAAACTGGCTGACACTGACGGCGGCGGTGCACAAATGCTGTGCAGCTAGCGTCATTCGACGGCCAACACCGCGGTTCCTGGCGTGTCCGCTGTGCCGTGCGTGTGATCATTGCTTGTACAGCCCTCTCGCAGTGTCCGGAGCAAGTATGGTGGGTCTGACACACCGGTGTCAATGTGTTCTTTTTTCCACTCCTACTCTTTCAGTACGAACTTTGTTTTAGAACCCTTTTTTTACGTGTGGTAATAGAAATTCTTTTAGACTGAATTAAGCACATTTACAATTACGTGAACTTTAGCAACCCTCTCATGCTGATAAATTCAAACTAACTGATTAATAACATTTATGACTTTGAGAATTATTTAAATAAAATTTTTTACGTATTTCAGCCTTGGCACACATTTTCTAAATGTAGTGGATTTTTAAATATTTACTGAATTCTTTCCCGGCGTTAGCTATGGACCACAAGACTGTCTCCGTATAAAATTGTTAAATATTGCCATGCCGACCTGAACGTTTAATCATCATTGACAAAACACACTTCACTATAAGTTTAAGTTATTTGCTTTAGAAATTGAAAGAACCAACAGATTAACAACTTCAACGTTAATTATCCGCCTATGAATGCAAAAATGTAAAACCAGTAATAAATTCAGTCAGCCTCAGGATCGCTGTAAAATAAAAATATTTCGTAATTCACTGCTAATTTTACCTGCTGCCGATTTACGGGTTTGGTTAATTTTATAGCGGAACAATTTTTTAAATGTGCCGCCGCTGCAAATCGTTCGGCCGCGGCACAGCCCAGCAACACCAACGATAATCGCTAAAAGTTCTGAAAATTCTGTAAAGAAATATTATAGATGACATGGGCAAGCTAATTTACATTCGTAATACACAATTTTGATAAATCATAATGTATTTGGACCACAACAATTATTAAAATTACTCACCTTCATAATTTCTCCTCTAATGGCGGCTAAAGACAGATACAGACAAAAGAAGTCTCCTCATGCATATAATGCTACGTCACAGGTTCCTCTCTCTCTCAGCTCTCGAGGAAGACGACAAAGAATGCACATTATGTAGTGCTATTTATAGTATTGCTGATTATTAATATCTCTTTGTAATCTTAAAACATTATTTTCCTCTGTGGCTATATTTTACATTTTTTCATCGCAGATATTAACATATTTCGTAATTACATTATGAGTATAGAAATATTACAATCATAAATACATCGAGAGTATTATTACAGAAAATATGACAATAATAACCAACGTCCTTTATACAAAATTAAATAATATTTTTGTTAAACAATTACAGTACATACGAATTGCTTCATAGCGGCGTACATAGTACAATTAAACGCCATTTCAGTTTATTAACAGTGTGTGTGGTGCCAGGGAACGTTACAGTACCAGAGAAACACGCAGCACTCGGTTCTCTCTAGAAAGGCCCGCCACATAGGCTCGCTTCAATGAAAGCGTCTTCGAATACGAAGAGCCAAGGAGAAGCTGGAAAAGACTCGCAACTTGCTACCTCGCCACAGGTACGGTGGGTCGATGAGCAGCTGAAGCACACCAAGAATCTCGTCTAACGCGGCAGGCGAAATTGAATTTTATATCAGGGCAAGGTGGACGCTGAAAGAGGGAGCTCCGTGGAACGTAAATTGGTAGACAGCAACTCGAGGTCCCTGAAAGAGCACGTGTTGCACTCCGCAAGCACCTGCAAAGGTAATTCGGAAGCACCGGAAATGAGCTCTGCGAGAGAGAAAGTTGTGTTTAGCGGTGTGCAGCCCAGGAGGTCCGTCTCAAAGGGAGCTGCAAATGGGGTGAAGCAAAGAGGTTCCACACTTCCATTAGCTCTGTACTGCTCTATGCACCTAAGAACAAAACTAATACCAAAGGAGAAGTGGTGAGGTACATTACTATGTAATATCCCGGACCCCGAAACGCTGAACCCAGTATCAGTTGTATGCAGCCTGTGTTACGGCTTCCATCGCCAACATAATATATTTCCAATATTTCGCGTAAATATTGACCAAATTAAAAAAAAATTATATGCTGTCACAATCTACTCACTAAGAGACATAATCTTATGTTAAAAGACAAATATTACAGTCAGAAACTGTGCGTTTGTCTGGAGGCAGCGGAAATGAAGGCGTACAAATACCTGGACTTCATTCATCCAGTGTTTGAGAATGAGAAAACTTAACTTCTGACCAACTTTAGACGTAATCTGAAACCTTTACGAAATGTTTTCTCGTTGAGTCTCCCCACAAAATGTAGAAAGGAAAAAACTTTATCGCTTACAACATTTTCGATGTTCTAGAAGGAAATTTTCATCATTGAAGAACGACATTTTAATTTATTACGATTTTACTACTGACACTATTCGCAACACAGTTTGCAGACAGTATATTTAGAGCGTATGAGTTCTCAAAAATGGTTCAAAAGGCTCTGAGCACTATGGAACTTAACTTCTGAGGTCATCAGTCCCCCAGAACTTAGAACTACTTGAACCTAACTAACGTAAGAACATCACACACATACATGCCCCAGGCAGGATTCGAACGTGCGAATTCTCAGTAATTATTTTCACGCACATGTCACCTCTTCCAAAAGTATCGTTTCACACAGTATGAATTTAGTGACGGTGTGTCAGTAAGAGGATGCGACAAAGCAAAATGTAATTCAATCCTTACTATACTGACATCGCATACAAGACAATGCAAAAAATTATTTTCTTCCCTTAGTCCTTATATACAGGGTTTTAACTAATATGTGGGAAGCGTCTGGTAATGTTGTTGTTGTTGTGGTCTTCAGTCCTGAGAATGGTTTGATGCAGCTCTCCGTGCTACTCTATCCTGTGCAAGCTTCTTCATCTCCCAGTACTTACTGCAACCTACATCCTTCTGAATCTGCTTAGTGTATTCATCTCTTCGTCTCCCTCTACGATTTTTACCCTCCACGCTGCCCTCCAACGCTAAATTTGTGATCCCTTGATGCCTCAGAACACGTCCTACTAACCGGTCCCTTCTTTTTGTCAAGTTGTGCCACAAACTCCACTTCTGCCCAATTCTGTTCAATACCTCTTCGTTAGTTATGTGGTCTACCCATCTAATCTTTAGCACTCTTCTGTAGCACCACATTTCGAAAACTTCTATTCTCTCCTTGTACAAACTATTTATCGTCCATGTTTCACTTCCATACATGGCTACACTCCATACAAACACTTTCAGAAATGACTTCCTGGCACTTAAATCTATACTCCATGTTAACAAATTTCTCTTCTTCAGAAACGCTTTCGTTGCCATCGCCAGTCTACATTTTATATCCTCTCTACTTCGACCATCAGCAGCTATTTTGCTCCCCAAATAGCAAAACTCTTTTACTACTTTAAGTGTCTCATTTCCTAATCTAATTCCCTCAGCATCACCCGACTTAATTCGACTACATTCCATTGTCCTCGTTTTGCTTTTGTTGATGTTCATCTTATATCCTCCTTTCAAGACACTGTCCATTCCGTTCAACTGCTCTTCCAAGTCCTTTGCTGTCTCTGACAGAATTACAATGTCATCGGTGAACCTCAACGTTTTTATTTCTTCTCCATGGACTTTAATATGTACTCCGAATTTTTCTTTTGTTTCCTTTACTGCTTGCTCAATATACAGATTGAATGAGATCGGGGACAGGTTACAACCTTGTCTCACTCCCATCCCAACCACTGCTTTCCTTTCATGCCCCTCGACTCTTATAAAGCCGGCCGGTGTGGCCGTGCGGTTAAAGGCGCTTCAGTCTGGAGCCGCGTGACCGCTCCGGTCGCAGGTTCGAATCCTGCCTCGGGCATGGATGTGTGTGATGTCCTTAGGTTAGTTAGGTTTAAGTAGTTCTAAGTTCTAGGGGACTGATGACCACAGATGTTAAGTCCCATAGTGCTCAGAGCCATTTTTTTTGACTCTTATAACTGCACAAATTCTGTACAAATTGTAAATAGCCTTTCGCTCCCTGTATTTTACCCCTACCACCTTTAGAATTAGAAAGAGAGTATTCCAGTCAACATTGTCAAAAGCTTTATATACGTCTACAAAAATGTCTACAAAGTCTACAATCACGGACTTATAGCTGAAGCACTCTTTACCTTTTCAAAGTTGTGTAGCTACACTGTGGCTGCACTAACTTCAAAGACTGTTGCAAAAGTCTAGAGGTGATAGACCACGTCGCGAGGAACAAGTGTAGTTGGAAACAAAATGATCGCTGATGCTTCTCAGCGACGATAGGAGTAGTTTAGTGTTCGACGGCCTTGGCACACTAGATTTCACTGAGCTACCGAGGTCTACTAACAAGGTGTGCAGCATACTACCTAGTCCAGTGATCTGACAGAGTGATTTTCAGCAAGAAAACCTTAAGAAATAGTTTCTCTCAGCGGGGAAAGATATTTTAGAATGAAATCAGCAACCTCCAGTTTTGCACGAACTTTTGGCCTTCACAGAGAGCATATGACAAGAGGACAGGCAGCACACATTGTATATGAAGGTCTACCGCATCTCAGGGGTATAACCAGTCTTAAACAGCACCCGACATCGCCGGGAAGCATCAGTGAACATTGTGTCCCCAAAAAGTTGTTCTCCATGACGTGATGGAGCACGCCTAGACTTTTGTCGCAAAGACTTCGGAACATCCTCTATGTACACTGCTGAAGAAAAAAGCAACCACTCTATGACGGTGTTCAGTGGTATAATATGTCCTTACTAAGGGGTTTTAGCATTAGTGGTTCATTTCTCACGGTAATTGATCATCAAATAGTGTTCTGGAGTCCCGTCTGTTTTGACTCTGCAGGCAGTTACTGTGCTGAGTTCAGATGCGGACAGCGTCATTCACTGCAGGATATAAACATGTTCAACTGCCGAGTTGTTGAACAACTTCAACCATTTGAGCAGGGTCACATTTTGGAACTGCTGGAAGCTAGACTGAATTATCGGCGGGTGTTGTGTCGCTGTCTTGCGAACAATCCCACACCCGTAGACCACGTTCTGGACGTCGGTGTAGTGCAATGCACGTCAAGATAGACACATTGTGAGAGCTTCAGTTGTCGAAGGAACATCATCTAGGAAAGAAATCTCAGCACTTATAGCTCCTGATGTGTCACCAAGGAGCGCTGGGAACCATCTGCTTGTACACTCCTGGAAATTGAAATAAGAACACCGTGAATTCACTGTCCCAGGAAGGGGAAACTTTATTGACACATTCCTGGGGTCAGATACATCACATGATCACACTGACAGAACCACAGGCACATAGACACAGGCAACAGAGCATGCACAATGTCGGCACTAGTACAGTGTATATCCACCTTTCGCAGCAATGCAGGCTGCTATTCTCCCATGGAGACGATCGTAGAGATGCTGGATGTAGTCCTGTGGAACGGCTTGCCATGCCATTTCCACCTGGCGCCTCAGTTGGACCAGCGTTCGTGCTGGACGTGCAGACCGCGTGAGACGACGCTTCATCCAGTCCCAAACATGCTCAATGGGGGACAGATCCGGAGATCTTGCTGGCCAGGGTAGTTGACTTACACCTTCTAGAGCACGTTGGGTGGCACGGGATACATGCGGACGTGCATTGTCCTGTTGGAACAGCAAGTTCCCTTGCCGGTCTAGGAATGGTAGAACGATGGGTTCGATGACGGTTTGGATGTGCCGTGCACTATTCAGTGTCCCCTCGACGATCACCAGTGGTGTACGGCCAGTGTAGGAGATCGCTCCCCACACCATGATGCCGGATGTTGGCCCTGCGTGCCTCGGTCGTATGCAGTCCTGATTGTGGCGCTCACCTGCACGGCGCCAAACACGCATACGACCATCATTGGCACCAAGGCAGAAGCGACTCTCATCGCTGAAGACGACACGTCTCCATTCGTCCCTCCATTCACGCCTGTCGCGACACCACTGGAGGCGGGCTGCACGATGTTGGGGCGTGAGCGGAAGACGGCCTAACGGTGTGCGGGACCGTAGCCCAGCTTCATGGAGACGGTTGCGAATGGTCCTCGCCGATACCCCAGGAGCAACAGTGTCCCTAATTTGCTGGGAAGTGGCGGTGCGGTCCCCTACGGCACTGCGTAGTATCCTACGGTCTTGGCGTGCATCCGTGCGTCGCTACGGTCCGGTCCCAGGTCGACGGGCATGTGCACCTTCCGCCGACCACTGGCGACAACATCGATGTACTGTGGAGACCTCACGCCCCACGTGTTGAGCAATTCGGCGGTACGTCCACCCGGCCTCCCGCATGCCCACTATACGCCCTCGCTCAAAGTCCGTCAACTGCACATACGGTTCACGTCCACGCTGTCGCGGCATGCTACCAGTGTTAAGGACTGCGATGGAGCTGCGTATGCCACGCCAAACTGGCTGACACTGACGGCGGCGGTGCACAAATGCTGTGCAGCTAGCGCCATTCGACGGCCAACACCGCGGTTCCTGGTGTGTCCGCTGTGCCGTGCGTGTGATCATTGCTTGTACAGCCCTCTCGCAGTGTCCGGAGGAAGTATGGTGGGTCTGACACACCGGTGTCAATGTGTTCTTTTTTCCATTTCCAGGAGTGTATTTTCTAAGTACTTTCATTAAGGTTTGTCGTCTTCAATGGCTCCCCATACTCTGCAGGAAGAAGTTCATCCACTTCTCATTTTGCTCATAAGTGATAATTTAGGAAACTCTGTTATTTCAGTTTACATTAATACTGTATCATTGTATTTGCAGTTAAATCGACAGGAACATCTCACCTAATCCTAATTACCACAGAGATTTGCTGTAATACATCCTACGAGGAACGTAGGGATGACTGTTTGTGACTCTAGAGGAAATACACAGACTGTCGAAACTTCAAATGAAATAACTGCAGATGCACGTGCATAACGTATATGCCTTTTGTCCGGGGTCATCAGTCATCTGCTTTGAACTGACTCACAACGATCTCCTATCCACTTTCAATTTCTTTGGTAGAGTCTCACCAACATTCAATGTCCAATTCTCTCATTTATTTGTTCTCTATATAATATTTCTTTCCCCTAACAGTTGTTACTGTATACGGCCTTTCTAGTATCACGGAAGTTAATGTCTTATGTCTTAATTTGTTAGTTCTCCAGATACTACCTTCTCGCTGATTCAGCGAAGGAACTCCTAATTTCGTATCTTAGCAGTCTCCTAGATTTTTCAGTATTTTACTATAGCAGCTCACTTCAGATGCATCGATTCGGTTCTTTTTCTCATTTAGCACAGTTCATGATTTATTTGCAGACAACGCACCGTTCTAGACGTACATTTTCAGAAATAACATAGGGCCTATTTTTGGTAACAGTGGACTTGTACGGACAGGATATATTCTCTTTGCCTGTACCTGTCTGCTTCTGAGACCTTCCCTGCTTTGTCTGTCGTGTGTTATTTTGCTTCCGTCACCGTATTTTGCATCATATTCCAAACAAATCATAGGAATCTGAAAGGGGACGGAAGAGCGAAGAGAAGATCGGCATCGAAACAGGCAAATGACTAACCCTAGAAGTATAGTGAAATAGATTTAAAATCCCATCATCTCACGTATTCGCTCATATACATAAGTGAAATTCCTAGTGTGTGAAGTTGACAGTAAGATCCTTCTCAGTTGTATAAATATTCGCTAAATGTATTTTGTTGCGAACTCCAGGGTTTCAGTTTCCAGACTGGTCAACTGGAAAACTTCAAGAAAGTTTTTCATCTGCTCTACAGCTATACTGCATTAGTTGCAACAGTGTTAAAATCACTGGGCTCACATTTAGGATAAACTGGGCTACTGTCACATCGAATGTGGCGTGGCAGATTTTCTTTCGCATTCGTGCCCAGATAAGCTAGTGTGTCTCCAGTGACACTTCGTCGACGTGTGCTGTGTGGTGAAACTGGGTGGCTCGTTTCACATCCTTATATGTCGATCTATACTGCCTTTCCTGCAGGTCAAGGGACTTCTTGGGGTATCTCTCTATTCTGAGTTCTTCTGAGGATTTCACGTGACTTCTGATAGTTACTTCCACTGGTTGTGGGAGAGGCTTGGAATGGCGTTCAAGTTATATCCAACCTACTTGTTTCATTCTGATACAGTCGTTGAAATCTGTGACAGTAAATGATGTCATATGTCGAATCACTATGTAATAAATAGTTCTCAAATAAAATCAAGGCTTTAGCTGAAGTTCTCTCTCATTTCTTTAACTTTACGATCGACTCGTATCATACGTTACTTTTAGGACATGAGGTCTTGCTTGAGTTCAGTGTCTGTTCTCAAAGACTACATAAACCGAAGCCAACAAAAGTACAAGGTGCATTCAAGTTGTAAGGACTCCGATTTTTTTTTCTCCGGACTGGAAAGAGATAGAAATATGCGCATTGTTTTAAAAGGAGGCCGCGTTCATTGTCAATACGTCCCAGAGATGGCAGCACCGTATGGCAGATGGAATTTTACCGCCAGCGGCGAGAATGAGAAATGTTTAAATACTTAAAGTGGCGACGTTTTCCTTGCTTGAACAGCGTGCGATCATTCGTTTTCTGAATTTGCGTGGTGTGAAACCAACTGAATTTCATCGACAGTTGAAGGAGACATGTGGTGCTGGAGTTATGGATGTGTCGAAAGTGCGTTCGTGGGTGCGACAGTTTAATGAAGGCAGAACATCGTGTGACAACAAACCGAAACAACCTCGGGCTCGCACAAGCCGGTCTGACGACATGATCGAGAAAGTGGAGAGAATGGTTTTGGGGGATCGCCGAATGACTGTTGCACAGACCCCCTCCAGACTTGGCATTTCCGTGGGTTCTGTGCACACAGTCCTGCATGACGACCTGAAAATGCGAAAAGTGTCATGCAGGTGGGTGCCACGAATGCTGACGGACGACCACATGGCTACCCGTGTGGCATGTTGTCAAGCAATGTTGACGCGCAACGACAGCATGAATGGGACTTTCTTTTCGTCGGTTGTGACAATGGATGAGACGTGGATGCCATTTTTCAATCCAGAAACAAAGCGCCAGTCAGCTCAATGGAAGCACACAGATTCACCGCCACCAAAAAAATTTGGGGGAACCGCCAGTGCTGAAAAAATGATGGTGTCCATGTTCTGGGACAGCGAGGGCGTAATCCTTACCCATTGCGTTCCAAAGGGCACTACGGTAACAGGTGAATCCTACGAAAATGTTTTGAAGAACAGATTCCTTCCTGCACTGCAACAAAAACGTCCGGGAAGGGCTGCGCGTGTGGTGTTTCACCAAGACAACGCACCCGCACACCGAGCTAACGTTACGCAACAGTTTCTTCGTGATAACAACTTTGACGTGATTCCTCATGCTACCTACTCACCTGACCTGGCTCCTAGTGACTTTTGGCTTTTTCCAACAATGAAAGACACTCTCCGTGGCCGCACATTCACCAGCCGTGCTGCTGTTGCCTCAGCGATTTTCCAGTGGTCAAAACAGAAGCCTTCGCCGCTGCCATGGAATCATGGCGTCAGCGTTGTGAAAAATGTGTGCGTCTGCAGGGCGATTACGTCGAGAAGTAACGCCACTTTCATCGATTTCGGGTGAGTAGTTAATTAGAAAAAAAATCGGAGGCCTTAGAACTTTAATGCACCTCGTATCCGCTTTTTATGAGTGACTGAACGTCAGATAATGTTTACCGTGACATATACATGCAGTGTTGGAACTTGTGTGTTTTATTGACTGTGGAGAAATGTGGAATACAGTCTCAATATTCCATTATGCTACACCTCCGCATCAAACCAAACACCCTCCCAACCGGCGCCCACCCACACATACACAAACACAGACACACACACACACAGACACACACACACACACACACACACACACACACACAGATGCAACATACGTTGAAAGAGAACACCAGACTTTGGAGGCGAGTGCTTGCTTATAACATACAGGTACCGACTGCCTCAAGGGAGGAAGTTCGCATCAAAGTCCTCGCCGCTGGTGTCTTCCACAGTGTCTCACCGAGCCCCCTGGAGTAGCGCTTAAACGAAATTTGCCTCTCCGGGCGTTCTCGCAGACAACACTTTCGCCTCGCACCCTAATGGAGCGAGACTTGCGCGTTAAGGTGCTCTTTCATCTTCGCCGCTTTACGTTGCCCGACGCAAGAGGCACGCGCCTGAACCACGGTGCTGCCTGTAGCGCCCTCTCCCCACCTCACCACCCATCTGTCACTCCCATATTTCTGCACTCGAATAACAGTTGCTGAAATCACGAATATTAGGTATCCATCGACTGTCGGAAACTAAATTCTCTTGGAACAGTCATTGTTAAAATCATCCCACGAGGTAGTCGTATGGGACTGCAGGTAATGAACAAGCCCGGACGTGGAGCGTGGAGATCACTTGTGTTGGACGAAAGGTTAAGACAAGAAGACAGAGTGACACAAGAGTGTGGGCAGCTGATTTGGGGAGAGGGGGGGGGGGGCAACGGTCCTATCGGATGAGGGAAGGATGGGGAAGGAAGTGGGTCGAACACTTTTAAAGGAACCATGACAGCATTTGCCTGAGTTACCGAGCCAAAGATCTCACGAAATAAGCATCAAACGAAAAAACTACAAAGAACGAAACTCGTCTAGCTTGAAGGGGGAAACCAGATGGCGCCATGGTTGGCCTGCTAGATATCAACTGCGTTTTTTTTTTTTTTTAATAGGAGGCCAGCCGGAGTGGCCGAGCGGTTCTAGGCGCTTCAGACTGGAACCGTGCGACCGCTACGGTCGCAGGTTTGAATCCTGCCTCGGGCATGGATGTGTGTGATGTCCTTAGGTTAGTTAGGTTTAAGTAGTTCTAAGTTATAGGGGACTAATGACCTCAGAAGTTGAGTCCCATAGTGCTCGGAGCCATTTGAACCATTTAATAGGAACACCCACTTTTTATTACATATTCGTGTAGTATGTAAAGAAATATGAATGTTTTAATGGACCACTTTTTTCGCTTTGTGACGGATGGCGCTGTAATAGTCACAAACGTATAAATACCTGGTATCACGTAACATTCCCCCAGTGTGGACGGTATTTGCTTCGTGATACATTACCCGTGTTAAAATGGACCGTTTACCAATTTCGGAAAAGGTCGATATCGTGTTGACTTATGGCTGTTGTGATCAAAATGCCCAACGGGCGTGTGCTATGTGTGCTGCTCGGTATCCTGGACGACATCATCCAACTGTCAGGACCGTTCGCCGGATAGTTAAGTTATTTAAGGAAACAGGAAGCATTCAGCCACATGTGAAACGTCAACAAAGATCTGCAACAGATGATGATGCCCAAGTAGGTGTTTTAGCTGATGTCGTGGCTAATCCGCACATCAGTAGCAGACAAATTGCGCGAGAATCGGGAATCTCAAAAACGTCGGTGTTGAGAATGCTTCATCAACATCGATTGCACCCGTACCATTTTTCTATGCACAGGCAATTGCATGATGACGTATTTGAACGTCGTGTACAGTTATGCCACTGGGCACAAGAGAAATTACGGGACGATGACAGATTTTTTGCACGCGCTCTATTTAGCGACGAAGCGTCATTCATCAACAGCTGTAACGTAAGCCAGTATAATGTGCACTATTGGCCAACGGAAAATCCACGATGGCTGCGACAAGTGGAACATTAGCGACCTTGGCGGGGTAATTTATGTTGTGGCATTATGGGAGAAAAGGATAATTGGCCCCCTCTTTATCGTTAGCAATCTAAATGGTGCAATGTATGCGGATTTCCTACGTAATGTTCTACCAATGTTACTACAACACGTTTCACTGCATGATAGAATGGCGATGTACTTCCAACATGATGGATGTCCGGCACATAGCTCGCGTGCGCTTGAAGTGGTATTGATTAGCATGTTTCATGACAGGTGGATTGGTCGTCGAAGCACCATATAATGGCCCGCACGTTCACCGGATCTGGCGTCCCAGAATTTCTTTCTGTGCGAAAAGTTGAAGGATATTTGCTATCGTGATCCACCGACAACGCCTGACAACATGCGTCAGCGCATTGTCAATGCATGTGCGAACATTACGGAAGGAGAACTACTCGCTGTTGAGAGGAATGTCGTTACACGTATTGCCAAATGCATTGAAGTTGACGGACATAATTTTGAGAATTTATTGCATTAATGTGGCGTTTACAGCTAATCACGCTGTAACAGCATGCGTTCTCAGAAATGATAATTTCACAAAGGTACATATATCAAAAAAAAAATGGCTCTGAGCACTATGGGACTTAACATCGATGGTCATCAGTCCCCTAGAACTTAGAACTACTTAAGCCTAACCAACCTAAGGACAGCACACAACACCCAGCCATCACGAGGCAGAGAAAATCCCTGACCCCGCCGGGAATCGAACCCGGGAACCCGGGCGTGGGAAGCGAGAACGCTATAGCACGACCACGAGATGCGGGCGTACATATATCACATTACAACAACCGAAATAAAACGTTCAAACGTACCTACGTTCTGTATTTTAATTTAAAAAAAAAACCTACCTGTTACCAACTGTTCGTCTAAAATTGTGAGCCATAAGTTTGTGACTATTACAGCGCCATCTATCACAAAACGAAAATGTGGTCCAACTAAAACATTCATATTTCTTTACGTAATACACGAATAAGTAATAAAAAATGGGGATCCCTATTTAAAAAAACGAATTTGACGTCCGTTTGACCTATGGCAGCGCCATCTAGCGGGCCAACCATAGCGCCATCTGGTATCCCTCTTCAAGCCAGACAAGTTTCGTTCTTTGTAGTTTTTTCGCTTGACGCTTATTTCGTGAGATATTTGGCGCGGTCACGATATATATATATATATATCCTAGGGTTGGAACTTAAATAGTGGCAACTATTTATTCACAACCGATAAAAAAATACATGTTTTCAACTGTTACTGTCCTTCACAGTAGTCACCAGTGTTGTGTAGAACCCGTTCCCCATCGATGTGGAAGGCGTAGCATACCGTTGCAGAGCCTGTTGATGGTGCGAATGGGGCGGTCTAAAGTTATGGTGATTCTCGTGCACGACTGTGATGGTGTTATCCTAACGCATTACGTTCCTCCACGGCAGGCCGTCAATGCACAGTATTACTTTACGTTTTTGGAGCATCACGTGCGGCCAGCTTTGCAAAAGGAGCGGTGACACTTCCTGCGCAACCCACCCACCATTTTGCAAGGCAATGCAAGGGAGAATGCAGCGCAAGGTGTGGCTGCTCTGTTCAGTCGATGGGACTGGGAAGTACTGTACCGTTCACCATACTCCCCGGACTTAAGTTTTTGTGACTTATTTGATTTCGAAGATGAAGGAACTACTTCATGGCATTCGCTTCAGAACTGTTCCAGAGATTCGACAGGCAGTAGACCGCTCCATTTGCACCATCAACAGAACAGGCTCTGCGTTAATAAAGCCGACAAACTGAGGGAAGAATTCCTGTCTGGAAATGGAGGGAAGAAGGTCCTACGAACAAGCGTCCGAAAATGGAATGCGTGAAACGACAACAAATCTTTCTGGAACACAGAACAGAGCTGCATCGTATCCGCGTCACAACAGATGTTCAAAGTGGCCTCCATGGGACTGCAGGTGACAGGTTGTAGCGGTTGTCATGCAGGATACACATAAATGTGCTTTGGCTAACACCGTGTTGGCGGGCCACTTTCCTGGAGCCTGTGCTAGGATTCGTTTGAATATCCTGCAGAACGCGGTCCTCCAGATCTGGTGTACCCACAGCCCGCCGCCTCCCTGGATGTTCATCTGCCTGAAACTACCCGTGATCGCACAATACCCCCAAAAAGCGTTTGTAATGTTGTGTTATGTTGAAACTTCTTGGTAGATTAAAACTGTGTGCCCGACCGAGACTCGAATTCGGGACCTTTGCCTTTCGCGGGCAAGTGCTCTACCATCTGAGCTACCGAAGCACGACTCACGCCCGGTACTCACAGCTTTACTTCGAGACGAGATACTGGCAGAAGTAAAGCTGTGAGTACCGGGCGTGAGTCGTGCTTCGGTAGCTCAGATGGTAGAGCACTTGCCCTCGAAAGGCAAAGGTCCCGAGTTCGAGTCTCGGGCGGGCACACAGTTTTAATCTGCCAGGAAGTTTCATATCAGCGCACACTCCGCTGCAGAGTGAAAATCTCATTCTTGTGTTATGTTGTTGACGTCTGTGCGGGGATTTCTGATGGTACAGCTGTGCTCCCCCTTGACCGTTTCCATCTGCTTGGCCGTTCACAAACACCGAAAATACTTCACACCCTCAAGTGTGTAATGTTTTAGATTATAGGGACAAGACACGAAGGTCACACCCGGATATGAAAAAAGGCAAAGGAAGTCATCAACTGAGCGACAAACAATAGGAAACCAAATAATGGACAATAACGTAGACCCATATGGTAATATGGTGAATAGTAAATTGGTGGAAAATTATCAGGAAATAATGAACTTATTTGATGCTGTAACCAAGCTAATACTGAAAATTCAAGAATGATTCAGCAAGAAACAAGTAAGCTGTGATGCAGAGCAAAATTGTCAGTGCAAGACAGAACATCAAGGTTAAGGCGAATGCAACTTATCGATGTACTCGTAAGTAAAATTAATGTTGCTCAGAATCACATAAGAGCCAGCTGCATGGATTGCTTACGTATGAAATTCACATGAGCTGCATACACAAGAGATTGGAATGGATTAGATATCGAAAGACTTGAGGAAAGATATAACTGTGGGAAAAATGAAATCAGTATGGACGAATATGAAAAGGATGATGTGATATAAAGAAGGTTTATGATAATAAAGGCAAGTTATGCGGCTATGGAGAGATGGATACAACATTAGATTGTTTAACATTCATTTGTAGATGCGTATGAATCACTTATAGTAAACTATTACTTTCGTATACAGGAAACAGACTGTGCTTCCTTAAATTTGAAGTCTTCCCATATCACAATGGAAAATCCAGGATGGAATGTAACAGAATTGTGAAACGGAAAGATGTTTCTCACCACATAGCGGAGATGCTGAGTCGCAGATAGGGACAAGAAAAAGACTGTCACAAACAATAGCTTTCGGCCAGTAAGGCCTTCATCAGAATTAAACGGCGAACACACACATACAGACTCACGCAAACGCAACTGACACACATGCGTGAGTAAGTCGCTTTTCGTGAGTGTGTATATGTGTGTGTTTGCCTTCTAATTCTGACGAAGGCCTTACTGGCCAAAAGCTATTATTTGTGCCAGCCTTTTTGTTGTGCCCATCTACGACTCAACGTCTCCGCCATATGGTGAGTAGCAACTTTCCTTTTCACATAATTTTAATATCAATTTTTTTAATAGTCAGTGTAATACTGTTATTCCGTACGCAACACTAACGTACCACCGGTAGGGCTTATTCACTCCAGTCGTACCAGTTGTTCATCATTGACTATGTGTCACTGTTGTTGTGGTCTTCAGTCCTGAGACTGGTTTGATGCAGCTCTCCATGCTACTCTATCCTGTGCAAGCCTCTTCATCTCCCAGTACCTACCGCAACCTACATCCTTCTGAATCTGCTTAGTGTATTGATCTCTTGGTCTCCCTCTACGATTTTTACCCTCCACGCTGCCCTCCAATGCTAAATTTGTGATCCCTTGATGCCTCAAAACATGTCCTACCAACCGATCCCTTCTTCTAGTCAAGTTGTGCCACAAACTTCTCTTCTCCCCAATCCTATTCAATACCTCCTCATTAGTTACGTGATCTACCCACCTTATCTTCAGCATTCTTCTGTAGCACCACATTTCGAAAGCTTCTATTCTCTTCTTGTCCAAACTGGTTATCGTCCTTGTTTCACTTCCATACATGGCTACACTCCATACAAATACTTTCAGAAACGACTTCCTGACACTTAAATCTATACTCGATGTTAACAAATTTCTCTTCTTCAGAAACGCATTCCTTGCCATTTCCAGTCTACATTTTATATCCTCTCTACTTCGACCATCATCAGTTATTTTACTCCCTAAATAGCAAAACTCCTTTACTACTTTAAGTGTCTCATTTCCTAATCTAATCCCCTCAGCATCACCCGATTTAATTTGACTACATTCCATTATCCTCGTTTTGCTTTTGTTGATGTTCATCTTATATCCTCCTTTCAAGACACTGTCCATTCCGTTCAACTGCTCTTCCAAGTCCTTTGCTGTCTCTGACAGAATTACAATGTCATCAGCGAACCTCAAAGTTTTTACTTCTTCTCCATGAATTTTAATGCCTACTCCGAATTTTTCTTTTGTTTCCTTTACTGCTTGCTCAATATACAGATTGAATAACATCGGGGCGAGGCTACAAACCTGTCTCACTCCTTTCCCAACCACTGCTTCCCTTTCATGCCCCTCGACTCTTATAACTGCCAACTGGTTTCTGTACAAATTGTAAATAGCCTTTCGCTCCCTATATTTTACCCCTGCCACCTTCAGAATTTGAAAGAGAGTATTCCAGTTAACGTTGTCAAAAGCTTTCTCTAAGTCTACAAATGCTAGAAACGTAGGTTTGCCTTTTCTTAATCTTTCTTCTAAGATAAGTCTTAAGGTTAGTATTGCCTCACGTGTTCCAGTATTTCTACGGAATCCAAACTGATCTTCCCCGAGGTCGGCTTCTACCAGTTTTTCCATTCGTCTGTAAAGAATTCGCGTTAGTATTTTGCAGCTGTGACTTATTAAACTGATAGTTCGGTAATTTTCACATCTGTCAACACCTGCTTTCTTTGGGATAGGAATTATTATATTCTTCTTGAAGTCTGTGGGTATTTCGCCTGTCTCATACATCTTCCTCACCAGATGGTAGAGTTTTGTCATGACTGGCTCTCCCAAGGCCATCAGTAGTTCTAATGGAATGTTGTGTACTCCCGGGGCCTTGTTTTGACTCAGGTCTTTCAGTGCTCTGTCAAACTCTACACGCAGTATCTTATCTCCCATTTCATCTTCATCTACATCCTCTTCCATTTCCATAATATTGTCCTCAAGTACATCGCCCTTGTATAAACCCTCTATATACTCCTTCCACCTTTCTGCCTTCCCTTCTTTGCTTAGAACTGGGTTGCCATCTGAGCTCTTGATGTTCATACAAGTGGTTCTCTTCTCTCCAAAGGTCTCTCTAATTTTCCTGTAGGCAGTATCTATCTTACCCCTAGTGAGACAAGCCTCTACATCCTTACATTTGTCCTCTAGCCATCCCTGCTTAGCCATTTTGCACTTCCTGTCGATCTCATTTTTGAGACGTTTGTATTCCTTTTTGCCTGCTTCATTTACTGCATTTTTATATTTTCTCCTTTCATCAATTAAATTCAATATTTCTTCTGTTACCCAACGATTTCTACTAGCCCTCGTCTTTTTACCTACTTGACCTTCTGCTGCCTTCACTACTTCACCCCTCAGAGCCACCCATTCTTCTTCTACTGTATTTCTTTCCCCCATTTCTGTCAATTGTCCGCTTATGCTCTCCCTGAAACTCTCTACAACCTCTGGTTCTTTCAGTTTATCCAGGTCCCATCTCCTTAAATTCCCACCTTTTTGCAGTTTCTTCAGTTTCAATCTGCAGTTCATAACCAATAGATTGTGGTCAGAGTCCACATCTGCTCCTGGAAATGTCTTACAATTTAAAACCTGGTTCCTAAATCTCTGTCTTACCATTATATAATCTATCTGATACCTTTTAGTATCTCCAGGATTCTTCCAGGTATACAACCTTCTTTTATGATTCTTGAACCAAGTGTTAGCTATGATTAAGTTATGCTCTGTGCAAAATTCTACGAGGCGGCTTCCTCTTTCATTTCTTTCCCCCAATCCATATTCACCTACTGTTTCCTTCTCTCCCTTTTCCTACTGACGAATTCCAGTCACCCATGACTATTAAATTTTTGTCTCCCTTCACTACCTGAATAATTTCTTTTATCTCGTCATACATTTCATCAATTTATTCATCATCTGCAGAACTAGTTGGCATATAAACTTGTACTACTGTAGTAGGCATGGGCTTTGTGTCTATCTTGGCCACAATAATGCGTTCACTATGCTGTTTGTAGTAGCTAACCCGCATTCCTATTTTCCTATTCATTATTAAACCTACTCCTGCATTACTCCTATTTGATTTTGTATTTATAACCCTGTAATCACCTGACCAAAAATCTTGTTCCTCCTGCCACCGAACTTCACTAATTCCCACTATATCTAACTTTAACCTATCCATTTCCCTTTTTAAATTTTCTAACCTACCTTCCCGATTAAGGGATCTGACATTCCACGCTCCGATCCGTAGAATGCCAGTTTTCTTTCTCCTGATAACGACGTCCTCTTGAGTAGTCCCCGCCCGGAGATCCGAATGGGGGACTATTTTACCTCCGGAATATTTTACCCAAGAGGACGCCATCATCATTTAATCATACAGTAAAGCTGCATGTTCTCGGGAAAAATTACGGCTGTAGTTTCCCCTTGCTTTCAGCCGTTCGCAGTACCAGCACAGCAAGGCCGTTTTGGTTAATGTTACAAGGCCAGTTCAGTCAATCATCCAGACTGTTGCCCCTGCAACTACTGAAAAGGCTGCTGCCCCTCTTCAGGAACCACATGTTTGTCTGGCCTCTCAACAGATACACCTCTGTTGTGGTTGCACCTACGGTACGGCCATCTGTATCGCTGAGGCACGCAAGCCTCCCCACCAACGGCAAGGTCCATGGTTCATGGGGGAAGATGTGTCAGTGTAAGTTTGTTATTTCATATCGTTAAAGTTAATTTTTATACCATTCTACTACCACTGTGAATCCTTGATTAAACCTCATTTTGCAGTTTTGATACTACCTGTCTCTTTCTCTTTAATGGTACATTAACTGTTTAGTAGATCGTATTACGCGTCGAAAATTTCGTACCTTGGCTGGTACTCTTTGGCACAGCGGATGTTTATCAATGAAAAAGCACGAAGCACGTAAGCCTTCGTTGCGCGTAAGAACATTGCGTATAGTCTTTAGCGACTTATATCGAGTTCACGTCGACACGGTCAAACCATGGGCATTCAGTACACCAAGTTCAGTTAGAAGGAGGTGTTATTTCTTGTCTTTGTGAAGCCGTTGGACCTTGTGGAACGGAAATACTTAACAGCTTTCTTGTATAACCTTTAAATCTAAAGGGGGTGGAAGGGCTGACCCAATAAAGTGAACATTTCAATTCCAATGGGTTTATTCATGAACCAAAACAATCTCACTTACGATTTGACAAGGGCCACTCGGGCAAGATTATTTAAGAGGCATTCATTACATAAATCATGAACAAGTTAATAAATAATCTTTAACAAACAACTCTAGTTAAGACACATTGCCGGCACTTGTGGCCGAGCGGTTCTCGCCGCTTCAGTCTGGAACCGCGCGACCGCTAAGGTCGCAGGTTCGAATCCTGCCTCGTGCATGGATGTGTGTGATGTCCTTAGGTTAGTTAGGTTTAAGTAGTTCTAAGTTCTAGTGGACTGATGACCTCATATTTTAAGTCCCATAGTGCTCAGAACCATTCGAACAATTTAAGACACATTATTTAGGACCCTTTCAATTAACATTACATGTAGCCCAAGACTTCCCACCAAAATGGCATAAGCCGCTGAGGGTCAATTTAACCATAATTTCAACAAACAACTCTAGTTAAGACACATTGCTTAAGACTCTTTGAATTAACATTACATGGAGCCCACGATTTCCCACCAAAATTGACAGAAGCCACTGAAGCTGAATTTAACTATAACTTTAACAAACAATTCTAGTTAACACATTATTTATGACCCTTTCAATTACAACCTTAAATTACATGTAAAATAACATTTGACACACAGCCTCAACAGGAATATCTGAAACATATATGTAATTTGGTCATTCCTACAGAGAAACTTCGAAATTATTCAGTTGCCCATTGACTTGTAAGATGGACTTTTAGGGCATAGAGAGTTACAACTTTGTACAACGATAAATGTGTAACAACAGCCGCAACGTCCAAGCTCGTAAGGCCGAAGTTTAACCACGAACGGTGGAACTGACTGAGAGAAGTAATACTTTATTTCGAACCGAGACGTGGCTCCGTTTGCAACCCCACGTCGAGTAGGCCACCAAGCGTGAAGCAATCAAACGCTTCCGAAGAAGAACACACGAGCTCAGGCGAAGTCCACCGCCCGTAAGCCAAACTTGTCATCTAAAGGGAAACCCTGCGCTTCGGTTGCCCACTGCCTCAGTTCTCTGAAACATAGACCACACCCGACAACAAAATGCATAAAAACCTTTCTTAACCTTAATATTTAAGAACAGGCCGGTAAATGAACGCTATAAAATCAAGGCTAAACAACAACTAATGTGATTAGTAAGTGCTTCCTTTCACTGAAACAATACTTTATAAACAAACTCTAGGAGTGGGAAATGAACTGGCTCACAAGGACCGGCACTCACTTGAACTTAATCTGTAAATATATCAATATTATGCGGAAGCAGAACACACGCTTAGTAGGAGGCCTCAAATGAAATGGAACGTGCACATCATCACACATCGTGCAACGTCTTACTGTACCAAGAGCGATCACATCACAGTTAACTAAGCGCTCTTAGTAATTAGTGTACTTAACTGCGTGTCTTGATGGTGGGGCGGTTTTGCGAAGGTGCCAGATCATCACTTCGCGAGACCATAAAAGAGTGTTCCTCCAAGGAAGCGGGCACACCCACAGCTCACGATGTTGCCGGAGAATGCACAGCGCCGGCCAACTCCCGCCGCCTCCAGTACAACCACGTGACAACCGTCGCCAGGCCTCAGTCACGCCGCCTTCGCTTCTGTCCGCCCGCCAATCGCCGACTCGCGCACCGCCGCCTTACGGTCTCAAGCATGGAGGTAAGAATAGAGGGAGACGCCGTGACGTCACAGCTGTGAAGCTATGTGAAGCCGAGGGTAGCCATCTCATTCCGACCAAAACATTGCTGCTGTAAGCTTGTGTGCATAGGCTTGTCGCTCGTTTTTGGAAGGATTTTGCGCTGTTATGGTGACTTGTGTGGTGTTCGGATGTACGACTCGTTCTGATTGTGATGCGAAATCGAAGGGAATAACATTTCATGTGTAAGTAGTCTCGTTAAGTGTGATTTTACAACTTCATTGTGAATGAACGTGTGCTACATCGGTACTTGTACTATAGCGTGTCTTTCTCCCGTATGATTTTAGATTTCCTAAAAATGAAAGTCGGAAAGCTCTGTGGGAGAATGCCGTGAGGAGGAAGAATTAGCGTGCGTCTAAATAGAGCACTATACAGGGTGATTCAAAAAGAATACCACAACTTTAGGAATTTAAAACTCTGCAACGACAAAAGGCAGAGCTAAGCACTATCTGTCGGCGAATTAAGGGAGCTATAAAGTTTCATTTAGTTGTACATTTGTTCGCTTGAGGCGCTGTTGACTAGGCGTCAGCGTCAGTTGATGCTAAGATGGCGACCGCTCAACAGAAAGCTTTTTGTGTTATTGAGTGAATCGACGATATGGGGCACTGAGAATCCGCGGGAAACAACTCAGTATGAACGTGACTCGCCTAAGGTGAACGTTTTCTGTGCCATTTCAGTCAATAAAGTTTTTGGTCCCTTTTTCTTCAAAGGTGCTACTGTAACTGGACTACAGTATCTGGAGATGTTAGAGAATTGGCTGATCCCTCAGCTCGAACAAGAAGCACAACAATTCATATTTCAGCAGGATGGAGCGCCACCACATTGGCACTTATCTGTCTGTAACTACCTGAACGTCAACTACCCGAGGCGATGGATCGGCCGCCAGGCAGCCCGTGACAGAGCACTTCATCACTGGCCTCCAAGAAGCCCTGATCTTACCCCCTGCGATTTTTTCTTATGGGGGTATGTTAAGGATATGGTGTGTCGGCCACCTCTCCCAGCCACCATTGATGATTTGAAACGAGAAATAACAGCAGCTATCCAAACTGTTACGCCTGATATGCTACAGAGAGTGTGGAACGAGTTGGAGTATCGGGTTGATATTGCTCGAGTGTCTGGAGGGGGCCATATTGAACATCTCTGAACTTGTTTTTGAGTGAAAAAAAAACTTTTTTAAATACTCTTTGTAATGATGTATAACAGAAGGTTATATTATGTTTCTTTCATTAAATACACATTTTTAAAGTTGTGGTATTCTTTTTGAATCACCCTGTATATTCTCAGCATTTCCGAGAAGAGGACATAGACCGAACTTCCCTTTCAACAGTAAGGCTCCGAGAAAATGCTGTACCATCAGTTTTCCCTACACACCCAAAACATTTGCAAAAGGTATGTTAATTCAAAGAATTAAATTCTTGGTTTTCAAGTTCAGGTTTCAGTATAATACGTTACGTATCGTCGATAATCGAAGTGTTGAGTAACTCATTTTGTCTTCATCATGTACCAAATTAAAAGCTAACAGTACATTAACTGGCGTAAAGTATAAGCCTAAACAGAAGCCTGTGTAGATTTGCCGTTCTATGCACCGTAGTTCAGTAAATATTGGTAGTAATGAACAGTGTTTCCCAGTAGTGTAACGTAACTGAAATGTCCCAGTACGTATTACAAACAAGATGTATTTATGGGGCTTTGGAGGGAGGGTATAGCTAACTTAGTTTTCAGTTTCTATTATTTAGTTTGTGATACACGTTTATTACTGAATTAACAAAATTGTATCGTTTACATTGAAGGCTAGCTATTCGTAATATTACATTAAAACTATTTTTAATCAGAAGTAACGCGGAATTTCGCCTTTACGAGATTTTATTTTAAACAAAAACTTTCAAACAACCAATCTGATGACGTTACATGCGTATATGATGCAATTAGCGACTGTAATACACGCAGCGCTATAGCACACTGGCAATGTTTTGGTCAGAGTGTCATGGCAGCGAGCCACGCCCCCATGGCTTCAAAACGTAGTACGACTGGGATACGTAGCGCCATCTCCCCTTATTCTTACCTCCATGGTCTCAAGCGTTGTGTCTCCTCCTCACTACTCGCTGTCGGCTCTCCCTTATATATCGAGCCGGCCCAAGCCCAAAGCCAAACCCCTGCACTAGGAAACCAATCGTACTCATGTCAGAAATACTACAGGCGCCCGTCCCGCCACGGCTCACCTTGTGTGAGCATTACGATTTTATACTTCATTGAGAATACCAGTTACGGCTATTGCATATGTGTGAACTGACGGAAATGTATGTTAACGTTTACGACGAAGGTAGTAATACTACACTTTTGAGAGTTACCTGATTTTCTGTTACGTTTATATTATTTTCGATTATTCTGTATTAAGAGAGCGATTGAACTTGAGTAGTCATGATTTCTTCTTCTTTCTTCGTTCTTCCCAAATTCTCTTCATACGTTCACTGTGTTCTCTGTTGCGTTCTTCCGACCATTTTTTTCCCGTTATGTTCTCCGTATGTTCTTGTTTAAGTGTGTGTTTCTTTATGATGTTTCTAAACTGTTCTCTATTGTTTATGTTGTCTTGTGTGATCCCCAGTTCTTTAATGTCCTGTTTTGTTTCAGTGATCCACTTTGTCTTGTTTTTTCTCTTATTTACTATCTCAAAGATTTGCCTTTTGAGCCTGCTTTTATTCATCCTGTTAATATGTCCATAAAATTTCATCCTTCTCTTTCTAATGGTGTCTGTTATTGTTTTGTTTCTATGTCTTTGTAAATCTCTCTAGTTGGCCTCTTCATCCTCAAGCTTTTGTTCAACAATGTACGATTTAGTCCGAAACTAGTCACCACAAATAAAAAAGTTTCAATGGAACTGTGAGAGAAACTGGAAAAAGTTAAACATGAGAAGACACTAAACGTATCAGCTCAGTCATACAAGCTCCATTATTAGAGGTTCGAGGGATGCGGAGCGTTTCTTGTGTCTTTTGATTGGCCTGATGTGGACCCCAACGATTTCTCATCCTGTGGAAAACCCCTTCACCTCAGAGAAACTTTTACACTTGAGCGTCCTTTAAAAACATGAAAGTTATTCCCACATGTCCCATTATGCAGTACCTTCTTGTTGTTAGTGCTTTCTACACATTTATTTCCTTGCCACTTCTGTGAAGAGCCTCTTCACTTCTTAAGTCCACCTAGTTTGAAACATCCTTCTACAGTACCACATAACAATCCTCCGGTTTCCCCACACTTCACTATTCACTTCGATATAACGTCGTACTCCATGGTTACGTCTTCAGAAATTTCTTCCTCAACTGAAAGACCGACGTTTGGCACTGGTAGAGTTCCTTTTTGCAAGAAAGGTCGTCTTTGAATATCTCTTAGGATTTGCTTCCGAATCCTAGAGTCAACTTGATACAGTATTTCGGCGATCCAGCTGTTCGCCATCTTCAGTTCTCAGCGGGACTCGGCAGCAGAAGCAGGGTTCTTCTGAAAATGGCGAACAGTCGGAAATATTGAATTGAGTTGATTTTAGGATACGGTAGCAAACCCGAAGGGACTTTCAACAAGTATTACGCCGGGTAAGCGTACGAAGTCACAAGAAGGTCGTATTTCCCAGCACCAGCTTGCTTTTTATGCCCTCCCTGCTTAGTTCCTCACACTTTATTTCTCTTCCAAGGTAGCAGAATTTCTTCACTTTGCAATCTTTGTGGTGCTTACTTTTTATATTAAGTTTATCTCTAATCTTATTTCTGCTGCACCTCATTATTTTCATCTTAACCTCTATCCATATTCTGTGATCAGTAAACTGATCATTTGTTTCGTTATGTCCCGTAGCTATTCCTCACTTTCAGTAGACATTGTGTATCTTGTCACTGAGATTTTTTCATCATGGGTTTTAATACCGCTCCTGAATACGTCAGTTCCACCATTGCTGCTTCGATGTATAAACTGAATAGTGGGAGAAAGACTGTAACCCTGTATTACGCTCTTTCTATGCTAAGCATTTTGTTATTGTTCTTTCTTCTTGATTCTTATGCGTATTGTACATTTTCCGTTTTTCCTTACCGCTTACTCCAACATTTATGAGAAAGAAAACTGACGATTTAGATTACGCCCAGTTTGGCTTTAGGAAGCGTAATGGCCCATAGAGGCACTTTGACTTTGTGCCTGATAAAGGAAACCAAACTAGAGAACACAAGACACGTTCCTAGGATTTGTCGACCTAGAAAAAGCTGTCGAGGGTGTGGAATGGTGCAAGAAGTCCTAAGAAACTAGGTATACCCAAAAATGAAAGCATACATTGAGAAATGGAAGACCGAGGAGGGTACAGTGCGTGTATCAGGACTTTCTTTTGTGATTTCCACGGTGGATTTTCTCTGTCTATGCGAAAGCCCATGATGGCTGAATTCCATCGAAGCACCCTTTACGGGAGTAATTAATCCTGCAGCTGTCGGTAAGTGTAAGAAGGAAATTGCGATCCGACGCGAGAATCTTACGACGTAATCCACCTGCTTTCCTCTCGTGAGACTATCTTTCGCCTAATCGCTAACGAGATTTTATAACCTCCAAGGAAGCGCCCGTGCTATTAAGCGCCTGTTGGCCGTTTCATGTCGGCTCCTCCACACAAGGCCGCTAAATCTTCTCACCACTGAAAGCTCACGCGATAGGTTGCCGACACGCAATGAAGGCAGCCACCACTTAGATTTGGTTAGACGAAGAGCTACTTTGATCTTCTGCCTCTCGCCTTTGTTTTCCTTCCTTCCATTTCCGAACTCACAAATTCCTCCCTCCCCCTCTCCCTCCCACCAGTTTTTCCTCCCACCCACCAAGTTCCATGCACACTCACGAACAAGAAAATTATGCAACAAACTCAGCGAAGCCCTTCTATCTACTGTATATCCCGGATAGTTTAATCAGTTCATTATAAGGTGCCCCAAGGAGCCCGCTGCCAACAAGGAGCCATACTGATAGTAAAATCCTTGCATCTCGCCTTTGAAGCGGTATGAAAGGTATTGGATCACTACTTCTACCCTAAAAGTCAGAACGGAGTAATCGGCATTGCAGAGAAAAGCAGCAGTAGACTTGCAGAATATGTTATTATCGGCAATTTTTTTCAATAATGGCATCTTTTCAGCTACACTTATGTAATTGTCGATACATTTTCCGGTTGAAATGAGAATACAGGTTAAACTGATCTCATTTGAGAACGAATAGCGAGAGAACAGATTAAGCTTCTGCACTTCCGTAACCCTCGGATTCGATGTGCTGAATTGTCGACACCAGAAACTGCCATCCAACGTGAAGAAAATATCCTTCATCGTTCAGAAAGAAAAGCATTATCCGTTTAGAGACGTCTGGAACTGTTGCGTAAAAACCTTTCTGAACGTTTGACTGATACAACTTTATCTGTGCAACTCGAGTATCAATAAGCCCTACTTTCAGTGCTCTGAACCATCGGAATGATTAATAGATAGAATTATTTACGTGCAGCAAAGCAATTAGAAGCCAGAGGAACTACGTGGAGCATCTGTCCTACTTTACAGAGAAGCCTCCGAGCCCCACATTCTGTGAAGAGTTGTGAACATTCAGCGCCTAGTGATTGTCTCACTGTCCGTTTACCTCTTTCTATAAATGCTCAGGACGGTAGCATGTGAACATCTGACCACTTTCTCTGTCTTCGAGATACTCGTTCACAAGCTCTTCGCAATAATAATCTGCCATTTGTCAAAGTCGCTTATCTCAATGGATTTCTACATTTGCAGTCAGTATCTTCGGTAGGGTGTTCCCCCGTCTGTGTCTCTCGGCTTCCATTCTTCTATTACAGCGTCATGTACCCGCAACGCCACCAGATGGCATCCAACGTCGCTGTGGGCTGTGCTCATAATGTTTTGGCTCATCAGTGCATCGCTGGCGCCGGCTTTCTAGAAAAGGCGGGGCAACCAGCCAAGTCTTGGGGTCAGTTACCGTGTCGGGGGTCGCATGCGCCGTGTACGGTACGGAGGGCTATATAGGGCGAAAGGTGTGTAGCCTCGGCTTCAGTTTTTAGCGGAAATCATCATCATCAGCAGCAGTAGCAGCAGCGTTCTCCTGAAGATGGCGGACAGATGTATAGCCGAAACATCGAATCGCGTTGATTTTTAGATCTGGCAGCAAGCCCGAGGAAAGTACCGAGAATTATAACACAAGGAACGTCTACAAAGTCACATCAGGGATATTGTTTTTCTGTTCTTACAATGTGGAGAAGTTGGGAAAGTGTAAGGTTTACTGGCCGGCCGCGAACCGCGCTGCTGCTACGGTCGCAGGTTCGAAACCTGCCTCGGGCATGGAAGTGTCTGTTGTCCTGAGGTTACTTATTTTTAAGTAGTTCTAAGTCTAGGGGACTGATGACGTCAGATGTTAAGTTCCACAGTGCTTAGAGCCATTTCAGCCATTTTGTAGGGTTTACTGACGAAAGCTGCATGTTTCTAGGACGTCATGACAATACATCGTACCACGACGAATTAAGCAGTCTATGTTGACGAAGTCCTAACATCCGAGGAAATGTCAGAGGAATGGTAACACTGTGAGTTTCTAACAACCCTACCACAACAAAGGTCAAAAATTAATTATGATTGTAGTGTTGCTCACGCTGTTAAATATTGCATTTTCGGGCAACAACAAAGTTATATTATGTGGCAGGTGTCATTAGAGCACAGTTAATAAAGTCATTTCTTGAAATAATGGATAAACTAGGCACTCGTCTTTTCGTGTTTCCCACGCTGGTCTCGTTGTGAACTCATGGCTCAATCGTCAAAATTCTAGGCTGTGATGATTCCAAGCTCGGATGCAAAGAGGCCTAGGTGTTATTCTGCGATATTCAAAAGTTTTATAGATGTGTTTCATAAACCATTCTTGAAGATTAAACTTTTGCAAGTTAGGACAATGGTGATGTAAAAAAGTAATCAGCACTCCGAATTTAAGTTACACTTCATTTTTATTACTTTTGTTGCAATATCACGTAACTCGTTTCAAAACATCACTTCACAATGTAAAACATACTTAAAAATATCTTCCTCACTGTTAAAGTTCACATTTCATAAACTGACTACAATTTGCGTCTTTTTAACATGACGACCAGAGCTTGAGTCTCTAATAACCGCTTACGCGCCCAAAAATCAGAGTTACAAGTATGTCAAAGATCATAGTGACAAAAGAAAGAATACACATAAGAATAATATCATTGCAATATATACAGGGTTATTACAAATGACTGAAGCGATTTCACAGCTCTACAATAATTTTATTATTTGAGATATTTCCACAATGCTTTGCACACACATACTCAAAAAGTTTTTTTAGGCATTCACAAATGTTCGATATGTGCCCCTTTAGTGATTCGGCAGACATCAAGCCGATAATCAAGTTCCTCCCACACTCGGCGCAGCATGTCCCCATCAATGAGCTCGAAAGCATCGTTGATGCGAGCTCGCAGTTCTGGCACGCTTCTTGGTAGAGGAGGTTTAAACACTGAATCTTTCACATAACCCCACAGAAAGAAATCGCATGGGGTTAAGTCGGGAGAGCGTAGAGGCCATGACATGAATTGCTGATCATGATCTCCACCAAGACCGATCCATCGGTTTTCCAATCTCCTGTTTAAGAAATGCCGAACATCATGATGGAAGTGCGGTGGAGCACCATCCTGTTGAAAGATGAAGTCGGCGCTGTCGGTCTTCAGTTCTGGCATGAGCCAATTTTCCGCGGGCTACGCGTGAAACTTGCCAGCACGCGTTCAACCGTTTCTTCGCTCACTGCAGGCCGACCCGTTGATTTCCCCTTACAGAGGCATCCAGAAGCTTTAAACTGCGCATACCATCGCCGAATGGAGTTAGCAGTTGGTGGATCTTTGTTGAACTTCGTCCTGAAGTGTCGTTGCACTGTTATGACTGACTGATGTGAGTGCATTTCAAGCACGACATACGCTTTCTCGGCTCCTGTCGCCATTTTGTCTCATTGCGCTCTCGAGCGCTCTGACGGCAGAAACCTGAAGTGCGGCTTCAGCCGAACAAAACTTTATGAGTTTTTCTACGTATCTGTAGTGTGCCGTGACCATATGTCAATGAATGGAGCTACGGTGAATTTATGAAATCGCTTCAATCATTTGTAATAGCCCTGTACATATCGATGTATCGAAGTACCTCAACATTAATGAAATCAAATCTGAATGTTGTCACAGAAATATGTTAACTATTTTTCAGAAGCACAGTAGAATATTGCTGGTATCGAGAGGTTGAGGTGAGGTGCCGTAACGGTTACGTAATTCAAGTATCATTGCAAGTTCCACAAGGGTCCAGCTGACAAACCCCAGCACCACAGACCACCACGTGCCGGTACTACTTCGCCAGAGAATCTACTTTACTTCGCGGGGCTGCGGGGTACGAGCAGGTCACGTGGCTGCGATGGATGGCGGCTCGCAATTGCTGGGCGCCTCCTGCGCGGCCTATTCCCAGCTCGCTGATTTAAACCGTCCTGCCGCGGCAATAAATCCCCATCCACGGCGCGGCTCGCCGTTAACACTCGGCCGAACGTGTGCACTCGAATGTGAGCCCCCAGATAAAATGAAAGCCCTTCCACAAGTGGCCGCTCGCGATCTCAACGTCGCTCTACCGACACGCTCCGATATTTCAGAACCCATTTAGAAGCCCGCCGTACATTACACATAATCTCGATTTATAGATATACCACATTATAAAACGCTTAATCCCACTCTACCGATAATCGGACGTCTAGAGCAGGCATGGGCAATCTTTAGTGACCCGCGGGCCAGTTTCACATACTTACTTAAGGGGCTCCGGAAAGGCTCAAAATCATGAAAAGTTCAATTTTTACTTTTTTGCGTTTTCTGAATCTGCTGACTATTACCTTTTAATAGATATATAATTTATTCAATTCCGAAGAGTACAACTATTTTTAAATTTTTTTTGAAATGTGTTCTACATGGGCGTGACCCACTGTGGCGCTGTTAAACTGCTGTCAAATGGTGTTATTATTAACGTCCTAGTTCATCAGGTATATTTTAGTGATGTGAGAGAAAGTATGTGTTGTGGCTAACCTGTGATGGTTCAATATATATCGCTGGTGTGATTGTCGATTGTTTCATGTTTATTTACTCTGTCGTTATCTCGAAAATATTCGTAATTAATTCTGTTTCTTGAGTCTCTGTTTTGTTGAAGTATAATAATGAGTAAAAGTAAAGTTGCTGTTGCGACTTTCAATGATGGCAACATTGTAAGGTGCAAGGTATTTAGAAATATGGGAATGAAGATAGGTTCTAACATGGTACGAGCAATGCTTGCTTTAGACAAGGTATGCCTTCGGGCTGCAGACAGGACCGTAAAGAGTCTAGAAATACAAGCAAGAGTAGACAGGAGGAGGAACAAGAGGAAGCTGGAGGAGGAGTTTGCAGAGGATGAAGATAATCCATCCTATGGACCTGGAATGCACTAAAAAGTTAATCCAATTTTTGTCGCTCGATTAACAAAACTTTTATTTTCTCATACTGATTACATGTTTTCTAAGGATGTTCCAAACATATTTGTTTCAAACTTTCAGTAAATGTTACACAGTACCTTCTGCATAATTTAACACAGCCTTTTTCCAAAAAACTGTATATTTTTGAATATATAAATAAAAAATTGCAAAAAAAAATGTTGTGAATTTTCATTACAATTGAAAAAAATCATCTTCAATAACTGAACTAAAATTTTGTAAAATCCCTGTGTTAAGTTGTAGCCCATATTCCAATAAATAATATGTAAAAAGTTCAACTTCCTACCTACAATACTTTGTGAGGAAAAATGTAATTTATAAGCGTTATTTTAACATTGCAAGTATAGGGCGTTCTGGTGCCCCTTAAGCTCGTGCGCCACCTCACCACGTAACGCTACAACAGCATGAAGTCAAAACCGTAGGATCCATGACGTTATTGTGTGGGATAACGCACTGATATGTAAGATACCTCTTTCCCGGTAGGCCACGCCATAAATTATGCCCCATAACTTGTTTTTTTTCTTTATTGATTTTCGATTCCCCTCGAAGGGGGCGGGCTGGCAGCAGCTTCAGCCTACAGACTTTGTTTTAAACTGATGAAGATAATAAATAATAAAAACAGGTGTACAGGATGGGCGTATAGGCAGGCGGTGGGCGTTATGGAACGATTAGGATTATTTTTAGAGAAACGCCATTTATTGGCTAAAGCATGTTGAAAGGGGCTACATAGGCCTAGGGAGGTGAAGGTGAGCCAGAGCTTGGGGTTTGGCGAAACATTGTTCGCGAAGCTACCAAAAGTGGTTGTCTACCAAAACTAAGTCCACAGTACCGCAGCACCGGGAGAAGCGGGAGATGTTCAGTGCCACAGGGCGCGCATCCGACTCGCGGGTGAGCAAGAATACCAGAGAGAGGGCCCGGTGATGGGCGGCCGGGTATGTTCGACGCACCACGCGGCTTCCTCCGCCCCGATTGCTCAGGACCGAAGAAACCGTGCGGGCGGCATGGATCTTTCCAGAGCGTTGCATGCTAAGCGACGCCTGGGGCGGCGTTACCTCGTAAGCACATGAGAGAGGCGCGTGTCCCAAAGTGCCCTTCCTTGGTGCTGACTTCCTGTTACTAGACCGTGGGACAAAAGAATTTACAGGCAGCTAACACTGCCGGCCGTGACTTGGACGTAATGGAAAAATGAAGTTACCGTTTGGAAGCTCATATAATAAAGTAAAATCTCCTACCGTCTGCCTCATCCTTTACACAGGCGATAAAATCGGAGACTTATAGGGTGTTTCAAAAATGACCGGTATATTTGAAACGGCAATAAAAACTAAACGAGCAGCGATAGAAATACACCGTTTGTTGCAATATGCTTGGGTCAACAGTACATTTTCAGGCGGACAAACTTTCGAAATTACAGTAGTTACTATTTTCAACAACAGATGGCGCTGCAAGTGATGTGAAAGATATAGAAGACAACGCAGTCTGTGGGTGCGCCATTCTGTACGTCGTCTTTCTGCTGTAAGCGTGTGCTGTTCACAACGTGCAAGTGTGCTGTGGACAACATGGTTTATTCCTTAGAACAGAGGATTTTTCTGGTGTTGGAATTCCACCGCCTAGAACACAGTGTTGTTGCAACAAGACGAAGTTTTCAACGGAGGTTTAATGTAACCAAAGGACCGAAAAGCGATACAATAAAGGATCTGTTTGAAAAATTTCAACGGACTGGGAACGTGACGGATGAACGTGCTGGAAAGGTAGGGCGACCGCATACGGCAACCACAGAGGGCAACGCGCAGCTAGTGCAGCAGGTGATCCGACAGCGGCCTCGGGTTTCCGTTCGCCGTGTTGCAGCTGCGGTTCAAATGACGCCACGTCCACGTATCGTCTCATGCGCCAGAGTTTACACCTCTATCCATACAAAATTCAAACGCGGCAACCCCTCAGCGCCGCTACCATTGCTGCACGAGAGACATTCGCTAACGATGTAGTGCACAGGATTGATGACGGCGATATGCATGTGGGCAGCATTTGGTTTACTGACGAAGCTTATTTTTACCTGGATGGCTTCGTCAATAAACAGAACTGGCGCATATGGGCAACTGAAAAGCCCCATGTTGCAGTCCCATCGTCCCTGCATCCTCAAAAAGTACTGGTCTGGGCCGCCATTTCTTCCAAAGGAATCATTGTCCCATTTTTCAGATCCGAAACGATTACGCATCACGCTATCTGGACATTCTTCGTGAATTTGTGGCGGTACAAACTGCCTTAGACGACACTGCGAACACCTCGTGGTTTATGCAAGATGGTGCCCGGCCACATCGCACGGCCGACGTCTTTAATTTCCTGAATGAATATTTCGATGATCGTGTGATTGCTTTGGGCTATCCGAAACATACAGGAGGCGGCGTGGATTGGCCTCCCTATTCGCCAGACATGAACCCCTGTGACTTCTATCTGTGGGGACACTTGAAAGACCAGGTGTACCGCCAGAATCCAGAAACAATTGAACAGCTGAAGCAGTACATCTCATCTGCATGTGAAGCCATTCCGCCAGACACGTTGTCAAAGGTTTCGGGTAATTTCATTCAGAGACTACGCCATATTATTGCTACGCATGGTGGATATGTGGAAAATATCGTACTATAGAGTTTCCCAGACCGCAGCGCCATCTGTTGTTGAAAATTGTAACTACTGTAATTTCGAAAGTTTGTCTGCCTGAAAATGTACTGTTGTCCCAAGCATATTGCAACAAACGGTGTATTTCTATCGCTGCTCGTTTAGTTTTTATTGCCGTTTCAAATATACCGGTCATTTTTGAAACACCCTGTAAATGGTAAAGCGGCGAAAAAATCGTGGAACTTAAAACATAGAACAAAGGGATGATGATGCTAGTAAAATACATATGAAGCAGACAGGTAAAATAATGGACAGACAATTAAAAAACACGGTGAAAGTCTGTCTTCTGTTCGCAAAATACATAAAATTCACACCCAGCGACAGCATGGTTTCTGTTCGCAACACTTTGGAAAGACGAACAACACTGAACATTCACTTCACCACTGCACTAAAAAGTTGGCAAATATGAAATATCACAGCCGAGAGCAGGTGGTGGGAAACTGGACAGATGATGGGAAAATAAAGGGGGGGGGGTGAACATAACTTGCTTTTCTGGGAGTACATTCATTTTACGTTCACCCCATTTTAAGATGTTTGTATTTGTTCCTACTTACGACGTTTCACAGCATCTGTCTTACAAACAATTGTCGAAAAATTCTGAACGTCGTTAATAAGGAAGGAATGTCCACGATGAGTGTATATGTGTAGGGAAGGATGGGGGAAGTTGGGGCAGCGGTAAAATTCTGCATGCCAATATGTCTTTAATTTTGAGAGCTAGTTTTATATGATTAGTGCTGCCATCTGGTGCATACACAATTTCGGAACCGTTATTTCGTAGTTTTTGGCTCAAGAAGCAAGAGCGTGTCTTGTCTTTTTTCCTTATAATACTTGATATCTAGTTTCTAACAGGTGAGGCATTTTCTATTATGTTAGATTACAAGCTTTTATTGTTATGCCCATCTCTGTGCGTTAACACTCTGCATAATGTAGGTATTTTTTGAATTAAACAAAGCGCAAGTGTGAAACTGTACTTGTATGTAAGCCATGCTTAACGGGGTAATTTGATGCACAGAGACCGAGTGAGTCATTTTGCTGCACTTCATTTTCTCACTAATGAAGGTAGCTAAAGGAAGTAAGTTAATGCATATTTAATGAAAGTCAACAACACAGGGCATCATTTTTGTAAGGATGGTTTCTCTGTTCAGATGACGTGGACGAACATCCGTAAAACTTAGAGAGCTTCTTAGAAGACGGGTGAATTAAGAAATGCCGTCAGTGCTTTTCATAATGGGACTTCCGTAAGACAGAACACCATCGAGCGCAACATACCAGAAGTAAAGATCTGAGAGTAGTATATGGCGAATTCGGCAACGATGGCGAGAAATGGAATCGGTGTATTTCTTGCGCTTTTTGGTGTCTTTCTGAATGTACTGGTTATGATGGTCTTGAAAACTGTAACTTTCACTCCAGTCTGAAAAAACGTTACTTGTTTTACAGAAACGCAAGGGACCAATTACTGAGTACGTTTATACTCGAGTATTATTTATTATTTTTGTCACTATTTTATACGAAAACTATTATTATTGTTTGTCTCAATACCATAGTTAATGAAGCTGTTATTTTCGCTATTTTTCTTTCGTAAACTATGTTCTTCAGTGTTTTGTTTAATAAACATTAATATTCAAAACACATATTTTGTATCATAAGACGTGTGGAATTAAATACCTTTTACCATTAGTTGCGCTAGTTTACTCCTCTTACTGCGTCATTTCATCCGGTACGTCGGGTAAAAGGGGGCAATGCGATGATGTCATCATTATCAGATTTTTTCTAAAACGTGCAGCTGTATATTTATGGTTTTAAGATACGTTACAGTACGCACTTGTGCTTAAAGCAATACGAATATTGGAGCCTCTAGGTATTATACAATAAAGGTTACAGTCAAAAGGCCTTGGTGTTGTAATATCCAACCCTATATTTCATTCAAAATAATATTCTCGACAGCATTGGTGTGGAATGTGAATGAACATTAATTGTATTCTCGTGATACTAATAAGGACTTCATCGTTAATAAAATAATAAATAATCATTATCAATGACATAATTTAGTATTTTGTAAAAAAATTATGTCTCAGACAATACCCATGGAAAAAGATAATGAAAATCTCAATCTTTTGTTATCTATGATACTTCTAGAAAAATCCTTCTTCTTATTCGAGCTGTCGGTACTGATAGGAAGTGACTGATGTCTCGTAACACAGAGGTCTGTAAAAAACTGTACTATGTTGCTAATTTAACATTTGAAAAATAGAGTTTATGTATCACTGAAATGAATCTTCTTCGTTTGGAGTTTCATTTTATTGTAATACTCGTCCTATATAAAGGTTAAGTTTTCTGCTTAGCTACAAAAGAGCGCAGCCATTAGCGATATCGATCTGCTGTGCGGTTTATTGATAAATGCTGAATAATAACAGATTAACATTGAGAAATATTTTCGAAGGCTACTGCATATAGTGAAGGTATAAAAAGATTTAATATATATTATTTGTTAGCAGTAATACAGGACCTAAAGCAGAATCGATAAGTGATTGTTTTATGTGAGCCACCATCATAGATAAATATTGCAGAGGCAGTTTTAAATTGGTTTTCTATACAGACATAAATGTTGATGGTCATAATTGCGATAATAATTGTGTGTTGGTGGCCAAGAACCCACTCTGAGGTAATGCATTCCATTTAGACTGTGAATACAGTGAACTTTTATAAATGAAAACAGCATTTTACGTGATATAAATTCTTATCTGCTGATGTATGAAGTCTGGTTATTTCATAACAACTTTTACGAAATATTTTGACAGGAACAAATATATTAAGTGTCGTGAGCGTGTGGTACTGTGTGACAAAACTGTTCATTTTACTTAAAGAAAATTGTTGCCACCTCAAATAACAGTAGCGTTAAATTCGATAAACGATCTGCAACTAGTAAAGAGACTATTATACAACAGCATTGAAAATTGCTAAAAATCGTTACTCTTGTTTAGTTGAGATTACTTATCACACATTTAGCTTGTATGCTGGTTGTCTATGATTACGTTTGTGCATGAACGTATTGCCATTTGCACTGCTTGACAGACAACATTGCTACGCGTTCCCAGGTAAAGATCTCTTTAACAAAATAATGATAATTAGCCGGGAGAAGCAGTGATTAAATAAAACCTCATGTTTCATTAATAGTCATTAACTAGTTTTATTGTAATCTTGCTGAAATTGTACAACACACAATCAAACCATACACGCCAATGTGGGCCAAAGTCCCTCACATCATACCCCTACACACGTGAAGACCGGTTGCTAGGCATCTTTAAATGTCATTGTGGAAAAATAAACGTCTGCAAAATCAAGAGATTCCAGCTAACTCATTGGTATTTACCCTCACTTTCAACAATTGCAGTGTTTTAATGCACCGTAACTTTAAGTATTGTTTACTAATATTAATACGAGACAGAATATAAGACAAATTATGGCAATGAAATAGGCAATCTCTGTCGAAATTCCATATCGCTGACGCTTCGTTGAATGTTTCGCACGCTGACACTTGTTGATGTCCCAGCGTTGAAATCTGCAGCTACTTGAGCAAGGATTGCACTTCTGTGACGTTTAACGATTCTCTTCAGTCGTTGTTGGTATCGTTCTCGCACGACCTTTGTCCGGCCGCAGCGATGTCGGACATTTGATGTTTTACGGGATTCCCGCTATTCTCGGTACACTAGTGAAATGGTCGTACGGGAAAATCACCACTTCATCGCTACCTTGGAGACACTGTTCCAGCGCTCGTGCGCCGACTATAACGCCACGTTCAATGTCACTTCAATCTTGATAACCTGCCATTGTAGTTGCAGTAACCGATGTAACAATTGCGCCAGACCCTTGTTGTCTTATATAGACGATGCCACCGCAGAGCAGTATTCTGCCTGTTTATGTGTCTCTGTATTTGGACACGCATGCCTATACCAGTTTCTTTGGCTCTTCAGTGTATTAACATCAGTGCTCATGTGCTCGAAGTCAGTAGATCCAGTAGACAGTGACAAACAATTAATGACCACGTTTCAGGTGAAGATAAGGCCCAACATTTCCAAAATAGAGTGATGTAACGTGGAAAGGTGGAGTACACAACAGCGAACATCAGCAGTAGCATTTTAGTTTGCCAGCTGTTACTCGCAGTTATAGTTGAGGGGAGAATGTTTTGCGCTGTGTTTTGTGGGCGTGCATGTCCTTCTGGAAAGTCAGTTCTACGATATGTAGAATCGCAAGGAACCAGTGGAAATGTAATTGATGCTAAACGTACGGGTAGGCGCAGATCTGTATGCGATGAAAAAGTCGTTGAAGGGATGAGAGCTGCAATAAAAAATTTTAAAAATTAGTTTAAAAAATATGCCTTGCTAGATATATGGTTTCGCAGCGATAGCACTGATGTCGGACGGACTGTGCATACTACTGAACAGTGCTTTGTAGAACACGAGAGATGCTTTCGCCTTCAGGTTTAGCAGAGCATGCTCTAGAAAACGGGCATCGTATTTCATTGGAAGAGGCATCTGTTATTACACGGACAGTTTCTGGGATAGCGTAATGAAAGAAACGATCTAGATAAATATTTGTCATAACACTGTCGATAATGACGGTGGCCCGCACCTAAGCGAGACTTGGAACCGGACATCAGAAGGTTGAAACGGGTGCCACCAGTGACGTCACAGAGAACAGCGCGGCAATATAAGGACGGTACCAACAACTAAAACAATACGGCTGGAAACTCGAAACAATTTTATCAAAAACTAGCTGACTTACAGTGTCGTTTGTCGCTGTGCAGTACCACAGTCTAACAAATACAGGCACGACGCTCCTCATTTTTGTTATACACGGCAACAGCAGCGCTACAGCCGGACAGAAAGCTAAACTTCTCAATGTGATATCGGATGAGCGCGAATAGTGTCGTTTATTTTGCTTTGTAACATATATTTTGTAAAAAGGAGCGTAATACCTAAACAAATACGCGATACTTGCTTTTCTTTTTCCTAAGGCCTACTGGAGTTAGACAGATTGCAGGACAGTTTTATATATGACTCTCTTGTAATCTACAAATATTTACTGAAAAATGTGGTTTTTACTTAAGACCAGAAAAGTTGCTTCTATGCAGCAGAAGCTCTGTCCTTTTACAGAAATAAGTCGTATATGTACTCAACAATGCGAAGTTCTCTTCGCTACACTTCCAGTCAAATCAGTTAATTTGGAAAGTACAAAACATGTATGGAATTGAGTACCAACATTATTTAACGTACCAAATAAAAGACCAAACTGTACCTGAAGCTCAGTGATGTGATCAGCCACGAACGGCAAGAATTTTGAACACAGTCGTATTTTGAAACTAATGTAACTATAATTAAGGAAATACTCCTGCTTTAGACAGTCAAGCGAACTGTAGACTCCATACAAAATTGTAACTTGTCAAGGAAAGCGTCTTTCATAATACGAACAGACAACTACAGAAATATATTATTCTCGTGGATGAAATATGTCTCTACTCTCTTGCTTCCAGCGTAGTGAGCTGCAATTACACACTTTTTCGAAAGTATTTCTTAGGGTTATGTTGTAGCTTAAGCCACTGAATCAGTGAGATTCGGCAGTTTTATATTCATTTCAAGATCATTCACTTGATAGTTTACTGACATTTGGAACGAATGAAATATAGTAGCTATTCCGACAGTTAACTAGAAAAATAATTAAAAAACGAACATTACTCTTACAGTTGGCTTTCTCGCTGATAAGGGAGCTACTGTCTTTCCAGCTATCAGAAAGTAACTATTTTCTCAGCTGTCAGTGTCGTAAATGTGCGTGTTAGACTGTGGCAATACTGTGACAGAGCTTAACCACTAAGAAGTTTTGAGAGTGGCTCATAATGACTGATGATGAACGCTTTCATTTGTCCAGGTACTTGAATCAATAACATGTGACATGATGCACTAGACAAAACCCTTCTTAAAATCATGAGCGCCCTGTGCATAGAATAAAAGTTTCTGAGTGGTGCATAGTATCAAGATCATGGATACTTTTTTAAACGAAATTGGAGTTGTTGCAACTGTTAATGGTCGTCGCCAGAGTCATATGCTTAGAGGTCTTTATTCCTGACTTACAGTGTCGGAACTTCCATTTTGGAGACATTTCTTACTGCAAAACGTTTCAGCAAGCTATACATCTCGAAACAAGAATGTTTAAATAACAAGCATTTCCCAGTCATTAGTAGCAACACTACTTCGAAGTTTGGCAAGATTGAATGGCCTTTCTGTTCCCCAGACTGAACCGCTGCAGATTTTTGTGTGTAGTTATGAAAGGTCTAAAGTCTGTGTCAATAAACAAAATAACTTCGAGAGTTTGAAAGTAGCCATAAAAAATTAAATTCAGATGATGTGAAAACTAACACTTTCAAAAGTTACGGATGAAGCATTAGTTCGTACTTAGGAATGCATACGATTCAATGAAGGGTACCTAAAGTATGTTTTCAATAAAAGAAGGAAAATAAAAAAAGCAAGGGTTGTTATTTTCCTCTGTTTTGGTTTATAATGTTACTTTGCAACTGATAATTTAACACGAATAAAATTACACAAAATATAAATGTGGTCATTAATAAACTGTCACTATACACACAACTCGATACTTCATATCAAAACGTTTTCTTGCATTCAATTGGTGGCCTATAGTCGATAAGCGACAATAAAGTATTTCTAACAAGTGGAGTCTTGCTTTTAGTGCCATGGAGCAGTGTTAACTGCATGTTCAGATAATCAGATGAAGATCGCAGGCCTTATATGGCGTAGGGAAAATTGGTCTGTCTCTTAAGCTCTGTTGCTGTAATGTCGCTTCTATCAGAAAAAAAAGATAAGATGGAGAAGCTCAAACAAATAAACATTTGTGTGCAGAACGTACAGACGAAAGTGAAGTGTCACTGCCAAGTATCGTAGCTGAATGAAACCTGAACCGAAAGTAGAAAGCATAGCAAAATTATAGTACAGAAGGAATACGCAATAATACCAACAGCAATAACACTTTCACTCGAAGACAGCAGTTACACTGAAGTCACCGTGATTCATGGTGGTCTTCTGGATATTACAAAAGTCTAGACATAGTTCTTAAGAGTGTGTGTAATTACCACGGGCAGCAATGCACGATCTGAAACGTGTTCCCATTACGGCGAAAAGGTTGGTAAGTAGGTCTTCAACGATGGAAGAGAGATTTGGGTTTACCTCCGATCGACATCGAGGTTATTAGAGGCGGAGGACAAGCTGGGATTGTATCAAGGATGGTAAGGAAATCGGCGGTGCCCTTTCATAGCTGCCGTCCCGGCATTTGCCTGGGGCGATTTAGGAAAATCACGGTAAACCGAGATCTGGATGGTCAGTCGTGGGTTCGACCCTTCCTGTGTGATAACCAGTGCTTCACCTCGCTCTGTTAAAGAGGTCTTGGGGTAGGGCGTTCCGTTCCTCCACCAGTGCAACTGACAACTGAAGCTGCACGCAGCAGAAGTGACCGCCCTCCTCGTTTAACCTGCCCATGGTTCCTTACTATACAGACAGGCAAGCTTCCGGACGTTATCACCAGAATAGGCAGGCCGCTTTAATCTCATCCAAGCCAAGCTATACCCAAACCAAGGAGGCTAAAAGAGTCTTGCTTGTCTGCTCGTATTTCCGCTGTGCTATGCTACGTAGCAGTTTATTTTGTACTCTTTATTTTAATCCAATATGTACGGTTTGGAAATATGCAAATTATTAGGTTTTCAGCCCATTCACACAAGGTTGGCGCCAGTGGCGACACCTACAACTTGCTGACACGAGAAAAGTTTCCTACCGATTTCTCATACACAAACAGCGGATGACCAGTGTTGCCAGGTGAAACGTTGTTGTGATGCCTCATATAAGGAGGAGAAATGTTTACCATCTCGTTTCCGAGTTTGATAAAGCTGTGATTGTAGCTTATGGCTATGCGGTTTATCGTATCGCCACATTGCTGCCGAGCTGGTCGAGATCCAACGACTGTTAGCAGAATATGGAATCGGTGGGTTCAGGAGGGCGATACGGAACGCCTTGCTGGATCCCAACGGCCTCGTTTCACTAGCAGTCGAGATGACAGGCATCTTATCCGCATGGCTGTCACGGATCGTGCAGCCACGTCTCGATCCCTGAGTCAACAGATGGGAACGTTTGCAACACAACAACCATCTGCACGAACAGATCGACGACGTTTCCAGCAGCATGGACTATCAGCTCGGAGGCCATAGCTGCGGTTAGCCTTGACGCTGCATCACAGACAGGAGCGCCTGCGATGGTGTACTCAACGACGAACCTGGGTGCACGAATGGCAAAACGTCATCTTTTCAGATGAATCCAGGTTCTGTTTACAGCATCATGATGGTCGCACCCGTGTTTGGCGACATCGCGGTGAACGCACATTGGATGCACGTATTCGTCATCGCCATACTGGCGTATCACCCGGCGTGATGGTGTGGGGTGCCACTGGTTACACGTGTCGGTCACATCTTGTTCCCGTTGACGGCACTTTGAACAGTGGACGTTACATTTCAGATGTGTTACGACCCGTGGCTCTACCCTTCAAAAATGGTTTAAATGGCTCTGAGCACTATTTGACTTAACATCTATGGTCATCAGTCCCCTAGAACTCAGAACTACTTGAACCTAATTAACCTAAGGACATGACACAACACCCAGTCATCACCAGGCAGAGAAAATCCCTGACCCAGCCGGGAATCGAACCCGGGAGCCCTGGCGCGGGAAGTGAGAACGCTACCGCACGACCACGAGCTGCGGACCTCTACCCTTCATTCGATCCCTGCGAATCCCTACATTTCAGCAGGATAATGCACGACCGCATGTTGCAAGTCCTGTACAGGGCTTTCTGGATACAGAAAATGTTCGACTGCTGCCCTGGCCAACACATTCTTCAGATCTCTGACCAATTGAAAACGTCTGGTCAATGGTGGCCGAGCAACTGGCTCGTCACAATACGGCAGTCACTACTCTTGATGAACTGTGGTATAATGTTGAAGCTGCATGGGCAACTGTACCTGTACACGCCATCCAAGCTCTGATTGATTCAATGCCCTGGTGTATCAAGGCCGTTATTACGGCTAGAGGTGGTTGTTCTGGGTACAGCATCTATGCACCCAAATTGTGTGAAAATGTAATCACATGTCAGTTCTAGTATAATATATTTGTCGATTGAATACCCGTTTAACATCTGTATTTCTTCTTGGTGTAGCAATTTTAATGGCCAGTAGTGTATTTATTACGATATGAACGGTTTTCTCAGCAAATGTACCCTCTTTCGACTAGTATTGGCTTTTCTCTATTCGTAGCATCACCAGGTCATCTTTAACCCATGTTTTTGTAGTAATAAGAATCACCACTGAATGTCAAAATCCTTTACACATAAACCACGCGGGGTAGCCGTGCGGTCTCGGGCGTCTTGCCACGGTTCGCGCGGCTCGCCCCCCCTCCCCCCCCCCCCTCGTTGGAGATTCGAGTCCTCCTCCTTTGGGCATGGGTGTGTGTGTGTTGTCATAGGTGTAGGTGTAAAGTTAGTTTAAGTTAGATTAAGTACCGTGTACGCCTAGGGACCGATGACCTCAGCAGTTTTGTCCCATATGAACTTTCTACAAATTTCCAAAAAATTTACACATAAGAATCTGACGGCGTCTATTACACCGCAAGGCCAACTCAATGTTTCTGAAAAATGTTCAATTGAGTGTGAATTCCCAAGGGACCAAACTGCTGAGGTCATCGGCCCCTAGACTTACACACTACTTAAACTAAGTTAAACTAACTTATGCTAAAAACAATACACACATGCATGCCCGAGGGAAGACTCGAACCTCCGGCAAGAAAGGGCGCGCAAACCGTGATATGGCGCCCTAAACCGCGCAGCCACTATGTGTTTTGGAAGTCTATTTTCTGTAACCTTTGTGACTTACAGACAAATAAGATTCCAGTTATACCAATTACAATTACTTTTGCCAGGATGTGTATTGTGGGTTCGCTGAATTCTAAAACAATTCTGAATTTCTCGTCGTCATTTCAGGACACACAGATTTGTTTGTTTCATATTATGTTAATACAATAGTAAATGTTTCAGAGAATGTCTTCTTCGATACTACTCGTATGCTATGTTCGCACTAAGTTTCAGACCACCAGAATGTTGCCCACATCTAGTGGTCGTGCGGTAGCGTTCTCGCTTCCCACGCCCGGGTTCCCGGGTTCGTTTCCCGGCGGGGTCCGGGATTTTCTCTGCCTCGTGATGGCTGGGTGTTGTGTGCTGTCCTTAGGTTAGTTAGGTTTAAGTAGTTCTAAGTTCTAGGGGACTGATGACCGTAGCAGTTAAGTCCCATAGTGCTCAGAGCCATTTGAACCATTTTGAACCAGAATGTTGTCTTTAGTATCCGCTGAGTCATTTTTTTCCGTATTTCAGTCAATGCTTGCCCTGAATTTAGGAACCGTAGACACTGTTAAATGGCCTCAAGTCCTTAGCACACATTTCCACACACACCTGTCAGCCACTAAGTATTTCCTCTCTTTCAAAATATTTGTGGAGTGGAGAAAGTGCTAGTCAAATACACAAACATGTTGTAACGTACTCGATGTTGCTGAATGAGTGAATACACTTACCGATTCATTTCAAACTGTCTCATAAACGTCTGACAACTTTTCCCCGTTTGACCTGCACTCTGTTTCGCGACTAGTGTATATTCCGCAATTCTTGATTTCTCCCCAATCCCCTTTAAGACTGGTTTGTTCATTCTGCTGCTCCCGCTGTTATGATAAGTGAGCTGCAGTGAAACTGCCTAAGAAAACATTATACCTGGCTAGTAACGTTGGCAGCCTGTTGTCAGATGCAGGAAGCTGGACGGGTGCCAGCTCTGGTGAAGCTTGGCAGGTTTGCGGGAAACCCAAGGTCGCCTGATTTAACCACTGTGCTCCAGTACACATGTACTCTTGTCTCTCCATTGCGGCAGGTTGAGCTGCTTTGATGGTTGCGGCGGAGAAAGGGGCAAGCAGGCTAGAGTGAAAAGAAATGGCTCTGAGCACTATGGGACTTAACATCTATGGTCATCAGTCCCCTAGAACTTAGAACTACTTAAACCTAACTAACCTAAGGACAGCACACAACACCCAGCCATCACGAGGCAGAGAAAATCCCTGACCCCGCCGGGAATCGAACCCGGGAGCCCGGGCGTGAGAAGCGAGAACGCTACCGCACGACCACGAGATGCGGGCTAGGCTAGAGTGAGAACTCGTACACCTCTGGCATGTGACATGCTGCAGAAGTCTCCCCAAGGCAACCCGAACGTGGTCGGTGGGATTTAAATTGGGCAAGGGGGCAGTCCAACCCTTTCGCCGAATATCCTTTCGTGCAAAGTGCTGATCCACTCGCGCAGTTCGATGCGGTCGCAAATTGTCATCCGTAGCAGTAAAGTTTAAGCCGGATGCACTCGTGAAAATCTGCTCACGAGAAAGGAGCACAATATCATGATAATGTTGACCAGTGAGTGTACCGTAAACATTTAGAGGTCAATACGATAATGCAACATTATGCCGACCTGCAGAATAACACCTGGACCACCAAAACGATCAAGTTTGACAGCATTCCTCTCGCCAAACGAGGCCATGTTGAGCATTGTCGAACATGATCGTTTCCGTAGTCCCGGTGTTATGGCATGGGGAGGCAGAATGTTGCATGACCTTGAAATGTTTGAGCACGGTGCACCTACAGGTCAACGTTACTGCGACACTGTACCCCTTTTCCGGATGCGTATTCGGCACTAATTTCATTCTTAAGTGTGGCAAGAGCGACCACATCGAACTATGTATATAGGGAAGTTCTTGGAACGTGGAGATATTCGGCGAACATCATGGCCTGCCTGGTACCCGACTTAAATCCCATCGAGCACCTGTGGCAGCCAATGGGGAGCACGTCCTGTACACTATCGACCATCCATCAGCTGTCAGCCGAGATGGAATGGCTGGTTCAAATGGCTCTGAGCACTATGGGACTCAACATCTTAGGTCATAAGTCCCCTAGAACTTAGAACTACTTAAACCTAACTAACCTAAGGACATCACACACACCCATGCCCGAGGCAGGATTCGAACCTGCGACCGTAGCAGTCCCGCGGTTCCGGACTGCAGCGCCAGAACCGCTAGACCACGGCGGCCGGCGAGATGGAATGGAACGCACTACCGTAAGTTCTCCTTGGCAACATTGTGGCTGCGTTCAACAGAGTACAATGCCGTCCGTGTTGCACAAACATGCTACTAAGAACAATCAATGTCCCGCGCTTTCAAATGTGCAGGAGACAACCGTAAATCGCTGTGAATTTAAATAAAATTGTGATGTCTGTTCGTTTGATTTCGCATTTATCTAAGTTACGCTCTTTATTACACTGTAGCAATTGATTCTATGTATGTACAAGTTGCATCTTATATTTCATTTTCAAAACGATGGAGCACAACGATCAATTTTCCTTTCCTTTCAGGCTTCATTGAAGCAAATATTGATATCGGCTAGTAATTAGCCATTATCAACGCAGTATTTCAGAGTTTTAATACATGTAGAAGTATTTCAGTCCCATGTTGTTCGGGCTCCTGTCACAGTTCTTGAATGAACTATGACAGGAGTTCGAACGAGATGGGACCCCTGTACTACCACATGTATTAAAACTCTGAAATACTGCATTGATAATTGCTAGTTATTAGCCGAAATCTAGTTCTACTTTAATAAAGCCTAAAAGGAAAGGACGAGTGATTGCTGCGCCCCATCATTTTGGATATCATGTCACAGTCGATGCGTGCATTCCACGTTCCTAACAGAAAATACGAGGGTCCTTCAATAAGTAACGCCACACATGTTTTTCTCAGAACATATTTATTGTTAAGAGTCAGAATTTGGTGACAATATACCTCAACATGTCTTCTCCATCTAATATTTTTCTACGTAGTCTCCATCACTTTCTATGGCCGTACGCCAACGTTGTGGGAAAGCATGTATTCCCTGCTGGTAAAAGCTCTTACATTGGGTGACTGACACTCTGGTCATCTTCAAAGTGTGTTCCCCGTACAGAATCTTTAAGGGGCTCCGGAACGCCCTATACTTGCAATGTTAAAATAACGCTTATAAATTACATCTTTCCTCACAAAGTATTTGAGGTAGGAAGTTGAACTTTTTGCAGATTATTTATTGGAATATGGGCTACAACTTAACACAGGGATTTTACAAAATTTTAGTTCAGTTATTAAAGATGATTTTTTTCAATTGTAATGAAAATTCACAACATTTTTGTGAAATTTTTTATATATTCAAAAATATACAGTTTTTTGGAAAAATGCTGTGTTAAATTATGCAGAAGGTACTGTGTAACATTTACTGAAAGTTCGAAACAAATATGTTTGGAAGATCCTTAGAAAACATGTAATTAGTAAGAGAAAATAAAAGTTTTGGGAATCGAGCGACAAAGATTGGATTAACTTTTTAGTGCATTCCAGGTCCATAGGATGGATTATCTTCATCCTCTGCAAACTCCTCCTCCAGCTTCCTCTTGCTCCTCCTCCTGTTTACTCTTGCTTGTATTTCTAGACTCTTTACAGCCCTGTCTGCAGCCCGAAGGCGTTCCTTGTCTGAAGCAAGCATCGCTCGTACCATGTTAGAACCTATCTTCATTCCCATATTTCTAAATACCTTGCACCTTACAATGTTGCCATCATTGAAAGTCGCAATAGCAACTTTACTTTTACTCATTATTATACTTCAACAAAACAGAGACTCAAGAAACAGAATTAATTACGAATAATTTCGAGATAACGACAGAGTAAATAAACATGAAACAATCGACAATCACACCAGCGATATATATTGAACCATCACAGGTTAGCCACAACACATACATTATCTCACATCACTAAAATGTACCTGATGAATACGGACGTTAATAATAACACCATTTGACAGCAGTTTAACAGCGCCACAGTGGGTCACGCCCATGTAGAACACATTTCAAAAAAAATTTAAAAATAGTTGTAGTCTTCGGAATTGAATAAATTATATATCTATTAAAAGGTAATAGTCTGCAGATTCAGAAAACGCAAAAAAGTAAAAATTGAACCTTTCATGATTTTGAGCCTTTCCGGAGCCCCTTAAGCGGTCCGCACGTATAATGGCATCTGCACGATTCAGCATGTCTGGAGCAGTGGCTGTGACAGGAGTGTGTCTGGTCATGGAGCTCGGTTTCTGCATTTCCTGTGGCTATAACTTTCTTTATCCATTGCCCAGCTGTAATCCTCTCGACTGCTGCATAGCCATACAATGTACGCCAACGTCTGTGGGTGTTCACTACGGTTTCTTTTTCTGCACACAATAATTCAATAACAGCACGCTGCTTGTAGCGTAAGTTGTACGTAGACGCTATTTTGACGCTGTACTACGGCTCTGCCATCTGTCAGAACTGCTCGAAACTTCACCTACGCTCAGAACAAACATCAAATGTGAAGCACCAATAAGGACGTTGGTCTATGTATATTTAATGGCTTTCTTTTTAAAAAATTTTGGTATTAATTATTGATCGACCCTCGTAACTTGATGAGGATTTATCTTATATGTTAACTGACAGGGCACGTCATGTGAAAATTTCTTTCGACCTTAAGTTTAGCATACATGGCACACTTTGCTACAGAGACAAGAAGCTCATTTAAAGAGTTAACTTGATAGCACTGACATGAGTGGCAAAACGTGCTTATACAGTTTAATTTAAATGTATTACTGGACCGGCAGTTTCTGCTCGTGTAACAGAAGACGATCACACAACAGGATTGAACTGTGCATGAAAACAAGGGCGCTGGAGGGTGAGATCCTGTTACATAATTCCATTGTGTCAATAAAACATTTGAGTCTCACCGAGCGGCATCGTGGATTTCATCATATTATGTTTGCGGCTTTTGAGGTGTCATCTCAAAATATATTGACCAACTTATCACCTTCATCAGAGCCGGCCGCTGTGGCCGAGTGGTCCTAGGTGCTTCAGCCCGGAACCGCGCTACTTCTATGGTCGCAGGTTCGAATCGTGCCTAGGGCATGGCTGTGTGATGTCCTTAGGTTAGTTAGGTATAAGAAATTCTAAGTCTAGGGGACTGATGACCTCACATGTTAAGTCCCATATTTGCTTAGAGCCATTTGAACCATTTTTGAACCTTCATAAGTAAACGCTATTCTTAAATGAAATGAAAATTAAAACATCTGCAGCCGTCACTTAAGGGGCTCCGGAACGCCCTATCCTTGCAATGTTAAAATAACGCTTATAAATTACATCTTTCCTCACAAAGTATTTGAGGTAGGAAGTTGAACTTTTTACAGATTATTTATTGGAATATGGGGTACAACTTAACACCGGGATTTTACAAAATTTTAGTTCAGTTATTAAAGATGTTTTTTTTTCAATTGTAATGAAAATTCACAACTTTTTTTGCAATTTTTTATTTATATATTCAAAAATATACAGTTTTTTTGGAAAAAGGCTGTGTTAAATTATGCAGAAGGTACTGTGTAACATTTACTGAATGTTTGAAACAAATATGTTTGGAAGATCCTTAGAAAACATGTAATTAGTATGAGAAAATAAAAGTTTTGGGAATCGAGCGACAAAGATTGGATTAACTTTTTAGTGCATTCCAGGTCCATAGGATGGATTATCTTCATCCTCTGCAAACTCCTCCTCCAGCTTCCTCTTGTTCCTCCTCCTGTTTACTCTTGCTTGTATTTCTAGACTCTTTACAGCCCTGTCTGCCGCCCGAAGGCGTTCCTTGTCTAAAGCAAGCATCGCTCGTCTTTATTGTTTACAGTAATAATACATACCTTTGGCTTTCCAACATTTCTCCTTTTCTTAAAAGTCTTCAGAGGATTTCTAATAACTTTACTTTTACTCATTATTATACTTCAACAAAACAGAGACTCAAGAAACAGAATTAATTACGAATATTTTCGAGATAACGACAGAGTAAATAAACATGAAACAATCGACAATCACACCAGCGATATATATTGAACCATCACAGGTTAGCCACAACACATACTTTATCTCACATCACTAAAATGTACCTGATGAACACGGACGTTAATAATAACACCATTTGACAGCAGTTTAACAGCGCCACAGTGGGTCACGCCCATGTAGAACACATTTCAAAAAAAATTTAAAAATAGTTGTAGTCTTCGGAATTGAATAAATTATATATCTATTAAAAGATAATAGTCTGCAGATTCAGAAAACTCAAAAAAGTAAAAATTGAACTTTTCGTGATTTTGAGCCTTTCCGGAGCCCCTTAAGCAATGAATTGCGTAGTAAGATGTAAACCCGAGATCTGTGGAACCTGGTTTTACAATATTCGGTGCTGTTATAACTGCACACGTGATTGAATTCCTCCCAATTTATGTTCATCAATGAACCTGCAGACGTAGTAATGGAATACCGGAACTGTTCGCTTAATTAAATTAAATGCAAAAGTCACGGCTGCAATTGCTTTAATTTTCATGTCACACCGAACAGTTTAAGTCCTTGTAACCATCCATCAGAAGGATTAGATTTGCTTCTTGAAAAGTGCACTCGACTAAAACCGAATGGCTTCCCGAAATTTTCGAGGCCTTATCTTTGTGGAACAGAGCTACAGCTCGGCTCCCCAATCCTGTAACTACAATCTTGTGACGAAATTTCACGACCTCTTGTTCAAGAGCGTGTTGTTCCATTCTTCGAACACAATACAGCAGCGATTATGAGTTACACTGTTTTAACGAGTCATTGGCAGATTTCGGGAAATGTGTGCCGCAACACGAAAAGATGTGCACGCACATGTCACGCAGTCGTCGTAAATTACGGGCCTCTGGACTGTGGTCTTGGAGCAAGTGTCCGCTACCGTCCCAAATGTGATCCATGTGATTCAGAACAGATGAACTCATTTATTGTTTTTATTTTCTTCTGCGTCATCAGCCTTCTGACTGATTTGATGAGGCCCGCCACGAATTCCTCTCCTGTGACAACTTCTTCATCTCTGAGCAGCACTTGCATCCTTCCTCCTCAATTATTTGCTGGATGTATTCCAATCTACGTCTTCCTCTACAGTTTTTGCACTCTACAGCTCCCTCTAGTGCCATACAGGTCAGTCCCTGATTTCTTAACAAATGTCTTATCTTCTGACATGTTCCACATCCTGGAGGACCTCCTCACTACGGATCAATTGGAATGAAAGTAAATCTAATCTAATCTAATCTAAACCTGTTCCATCTCCTTATCAGTCATTTCCACATATTCGTTCCCTCTCCGATTCTGCGCAGAACCTCCTGATTCTTTACCTTACCAGACCCACTAGTTTTTAAATTTTTGTTTGTAGCATCACATCTCAAATGCTTCGATTCTCTTCTGTTTAGGTTTCGCAGAGTCCATGTTTCACTACCTTATAATGCTCTGCTCCAAACGCACATTCTCGGAAATTTCTTCCTCAAATTAAGACCTATGTTTAATAGTAATAGACTTCTCTTGGCCAGGAATGCCCTTTTTGCCAGTGCTATTCTGCTTTTTGTGACCCCATTGCTCTTTCCATCATTGGTTATTTTGCTGCCCATCTAGCAGAATTTCTTAACTTCATCTGGTTCGTTACCATCAATTCTGATGTTAAGTTTCTCGCTGTTCTCATTTCTGCTAATTTTCATTACTTTAATCTTTCTTCGATTTATACTCAATCCACATTCAGTTTTCATAAGACTTCATTCGATTCAGCAGAACATTTGACTATTCTTCACCCTCACTCAGGTTATCAAAACATTTGGTTATATTTAACGGAGCTAAACTTGTAATTGTTGTTATTTATAGATCCCCAGACTCCGATTTCACAACATTTTTGCTAAAGCTAGAGGAGGTTCTTGGTTCACTTTATAGGAAATACAAAAAGTTAGTTATATGTGGTGACTTCAATATTAATTGTACAAGTGATTGTGCAAGGAAGAGGATGCTGGTAGACCTCTTTAATTCATATAATCTTATGCAAACCGTATTCTTTCCAACGAGAGTGCAAGGGAACAGTAGAACAACCATAGACAACATTTTTGTTCATTCCTCATTACTAGAAGGGCATTCTGTTAGCAAAAAGGTGAATGGCCTTTCAGATCATGATGCGCAAATTTTAACTTTAAAAGATTTTTATGCTGCAACACGTGTTAAATATAGTCATCAGCTGTTCAGGAAAGCTGATCCAGTTGCTGTAGAGACCTTTGTAAACCTTATAAAGGAGCAAGAGTGGCAAGATGTTTATAGCGCTGATACAGTAGACGATAAATATAATGCTTTTCTCAAGACTTTTCTCATGCTCTTTGAAAGTTGCTTTCCGTTAGAACGTTTAAAACAGGGTACTAGCACAAACAGGCAGCCTGGGTGGCTGACTAGAGGGATAAGAATATATTGTAGAACAAAGTGGCAATTATATCAAAACGTTAGAAACAGTCACAATCTAAATGCAGCAGCCCATTACAAACAGTATTGTAAGGTGCTTAAAAATGTTATTAGGAAGGCAAAAGTATGTGGTATGCAGATTGAATAGCTAAGTCTCAGGATAAAATTAAAACCATATGGTCAGTCGTAAAGGAAGTTGCTGGTCTGCAGAGACAGGTCGAGGATATAGAATGAGTGCGTAGTGGGAATGTCCGTGTTACTGATAAGTCGCATATATGTACAGTATTTAATAATCACTTTCTGAATATAGCAGGTGAACTAAATAGAAACCTAGTCCCAACAGGGAATCATATAGCGCTCTTAGAAAAAAGTGTTCCGAGACTGTTACCTGAAATGCTCCTCCATGATACGGACAAGAGGGAGATTGAGTTAATAATTAAATCACTAAAGACCAAGAACTCTCATGGATATGACGGGGTATCTAGCAGATTACTGAAGTATTGTTCTATGTATGTTAGCCCAGTTCTCAGCCATATCTGTAACTTTTCCTTTAGGAGTGGTCGGTTTCCTGACCGATTAAAGTACTCGGTAGTGAAGCCACTTTATAAAAAGGGAGACATTGATAATGTTGACAATTTTAGACCTATTTCTATGCCATCGGTGTTTGCTAAAGTTATCGAGAAGGTTGTGTATACAAGGTTACTGGAGCATTTAAATTCACATAATTTGCTGTCAAATATTCAGTTTGGTTTTAGAAATGGTTTAACAACTGAAAATGCTATATTCTCTTTTCTCTGTGAGGTTTTGGACGGATTAAATAAAAGGTTGCTAACGCTAGGTGTTTTCTTTGATTTAACGAAGGCTTTTGACTGTGTTGACCACAAAATATTACTGCAGAAGTTGGACCATTATGGAGTAAGGGGAGTAGCTTACAATTGGTTCGCCTCTTACTTTAAGAACAGAAAGCAGAGGGTAATTCTCCGCAATATTGAGAGTGGTAGTGATGTTCAGTCCCAATGGGGCACTGTTAAGTGGGGCGTTTCCCAAGGGTCGGTGCTGGGGCCACTGCTGTTTCTTATTTATATAAATGATATGCCTTCTAGTATTACAAGTGATTCAAAAATATTTCTGTTTGCTGATGACACCAGCTTGGTAGTGAAGCATCTTGTGTGTAATATTGAAACAGTATCAAATAATGTAGTTCATGAAATAAGTTCGTGGCTTGTGGAAAATAATTTGATGCTAAATCACGGTAAGACTCAGTTTTTAGAGTTTCTAACTCACAATTCAACAATAACCGATATTTTGACCAGACAGAATGGGCATATTATAAGCGAGACGGAACAGTTCAAATTCCTAGGCGTTCGGATAGATAGTAAGCTGTTTTGGAAAGCCCATGTCAAGGATCTTGTTCAGAAGCTAAATGCTGCTTTATTTACCATTAGAACAGTATCTGAAATAAGTGACACTTCAACACGAAAAGTATTCTACTTCGCATATTTTCATACACTTATGTCGTATTGTATTATTTTTTGGGATAATTCTTCTGATTGAAAAAGGGTATTTTTGGCTCAAAAACGGGCTGTTCGAGCTATATGTGGTGTAAGTTCGAGAACCTCTTGTCGACCCCTATTCAAAAATCTGGGAATTCTGACATTGCCCTCACAGTATATATTTTCTTTAATGTCGTTTGTTGTTAGCAATATTAGCCTATTCTCAAGAGTTACCAGCTTTCACTCAGTTAATACTAGGCAGAAATCAAATCTGCATGTAGAATGCGCTTCCTTGACTCTTGTGCAGAAAGGAGTGCAGTATTCTGCTGCATCCATTTTCAATAAGCTACCACAAGAACTCAAAAATCTTAGCAGTAGCCCAAACTCTTTTAAGTCTAAACTGAAGAGTTTCCTCATGGCTCACTCCTTCTATTCTGTCGAGGAGCTCCTGGAAGAGCTAAAAAATTAGCCAAATTCCAGTGTTACATTGTTGATTGTCTTCATTTAAACTTACTACTTGTCACCTGAATATGTTTTTTTTTTATATTTTATTTTATCTGTTTCTAATATCGAGTTATAATTTCATGTATTGACTCGTTCCATGACCTTGGAGACTTCTCCTTAATTTGGTCCCACGGAACAATAAATAAATAAATAAATAAATAATAAAAAGTCTGTCATCCTCTTCAAACCACTAATGCACTATATACGCATTGTGATACAGACTATTATATTGCTGGAAAATGTCATCGCCGTCTCGAAGACAACATGTATGAAAGGATGCAGGCGTTCCGCAATAATGTTCACGTAGGTCGCAACTGTGATGGTGCCTTTGATGGCTACCAACAACTCTAGGGAACCCAGCAGAACAGTACTGTCTCCGCCAGCTCGCGTCTGTTTCGAGCAGTCGTTCATCTAGATGACGGTGTATCAGAACTTGATCATCGACTTGGTGTAATAAGTAACTTGATTCATCCGATACGGTGACACACTGGGATTGATCTTCGGTTCAATCTCGGTGATCATATGCCCACTGCAGTTATTGTAATTTTCGTTGGGTCGGTATGCAAACACGTAGGCGTCGTTAGCCGTGGAACTCCATTTTCAATCACGTGCGCTGTACAAGCATTGCACTCTGTCCTTAAATCCAGCATGTTCTGTCATGAGGCGTGAATAAACAGCACCTTGTTACATGCTCGTGGTTTCGCCGTTGTTCAGTCTCTGCACATAGATGCCCACGACAGTCACTTCCAATTTAATGTGAAGGTGACCGGTGTCGACTTTCCAATATGCCATCATGCGGATCTCTATTGTAAATGGTTGAGCTTATAATGCCACTCAAAAAACGATCCAAAAGCGTACCAGTATTCACTCCAGCGTTATGTATCACGTCTATATACTATGGAATTAATCAGGGATGCAAATACAGCTCATACTACAGCTTTAGGGACAGATTCGATACACCAAAACAAGACAAAAATCTATTAAATGAGGGCTTTAAAATGCATACCTCAAGAGATATGAACACTTGTTCATCTTCGATGCTATGAAAATCTCTTCTCCTGCAAAAACACTGCTTTCCATATTTTCGGAGGCGATACTATGGACCAAACTAAGAAAAAAACGTCCAGTAACTATGGGTCCTAAAATGCCACTTCTTCATCTTGTGTAAAACACGTCTCTTCTACTGACTATGCGCTTGTAGCTCTTAATTTATGCCCTTGTTTACTAGACTTGTTTTCTTATTTTGATCCGTATTATCTCCTCCAAAACATGGAAAGCAAAGAACTGGAAGGAAAAGATATAGACGAATTTCATGGTACCGAAAATGAACAAGTACTTGTAGCTCTTTAAGGTGTGCATTTAGGAGCACATGTTTACTATTTATTTGTGTTATTGGTGTAAGGATCTTGCCCCTAAAGCTCGTCAGTGTTTCTTTTGTGATGTACTAACTTTCGTCCTATCGTCCCTCCTAGCAAGAATGGATTAAGTGAAATGAGCTTCTCTCTAGTACACATACTCATTTTCAGGCACAAGTTCAAAACATACTACGGTTCCTCAAAGTCGTTTAGGTCAGTTGATTCCTCCAGGGGGGGGGGGGGTCCGTACCGCCATTTGTATTTGTTCCGCTTCCGTACTGTCCGTACCATATTACCTGTGCACAACGCCAAAGGCGGCGATGAATCTCCCAAGCGGTCACAATGTTTTGACTGACCACTGTATGAACGCGGTCCAGTCTAAGTAATGTAACTACTACCCGTGTTCGACTTCAACGTGTAAAAGCTACTCACGGACGGTGGATGGTAGCAGTAGCAGTGGAAGGTGTACAAAGTGTGTCGGGGCTTGCTGCGCAGTGCAGACGTCTTCGTAATGCGGAAGCGGAGCGATTTACATGATGTCAAAAAATGGTTCAAATGGCTCTGAGCACTATGGGACTTAACATCGGAGCTCATCAGTCCCCTAAAACTTAGAACTACTTAAACCTAACTAGCCTAGGGACATCACACACATCCATGCCCGAGGCAGGATTCGAACCTGCGACCGTAGAAGTCACGTGGTTCCGGACTGAAGCGCGTAGAACCGCTTGGTCACCACGGCCGGCTACATGATGTCCAAAAGGGCATGATCATTCACTTTCGGGTAAAGAGTGGGGACATTTTCGAAACGAGTGTCTTTGTAAACAGTTAGTGTGCTGCCATGGTTAAAGTATACCATGCAATAGGCGGTGCCGAAGCAAATGCGGTGCACCTCGTGCCGTATATGTCAGGATAGAACGACGGCTGCGAAGATGTGTACGTGCGAACATACGTGGAGCTATTGAGCACCTGACCACCCAGATGTACCAAGTGGCTACCGACAGCGTCCATCAATGACGGTTCAGCGAACGGTGCTGCGCATGGGCGTCCGGAGAAAGTGCCTGCTGCATACACCCAAGGTGCCGTGTGTTTTTCGGGAACGAAGGCTGGGATTTGCACGTTTTGTGCCCCATCGGACACATAGCCGTTGGCGTGTACGGCGTGAGACGTCTGAAATCACCCTGCAACCAAAAGGGAACGTTATTGTCTGGGGAACTTTTTCGTGGCTTTTCCTGCGTTCTCTCGACATTCTGGGAGGCTCAATGGGTTATCACACGTGTGCATTACCCTTGGGGACCATGTCCACCCCTTCATGCAGTTTGTTTTTCTTCGGCGCGATGGTAATTACCAGCATGACAATGCAACATGTCACACAGCTCGCAGTTTACGCGCTTGGTTCGACGAGTAGCAGGATGAGTTTATCGTACTCCTCTGGCCACTAAAGTCCACGGCATTATACCCAAAAGAAAATTTGTGGTACCATCTCGATCGGGCTGTACCTCTCGTGCATCATCAACCGCTGGCATGGTTCCACATCGATGTCCATACCCTCCAGAACTTCACTGACCCTCTTCCTGAGCTTCTCGCGCTGTGAAAATGTGGCTTTTCATGCTTTTTACAGGTGCCCATAGTGATGTGATTGGTCATTGTATTACTGTTATCATATACTTCTAATAAGCCGTGGATATGTCTGAGAATAGTAATGTAATAAAAAAAGTTAGAGATGGGCTTCATTTATTAGCAGGTGTCAGATTGTTGGTGATGATGTTCAGGATGACGGTGGTGACAATGACTTACTCAGTTCATAAATCCTATTACCAGAATACACCAGGGAACGCCGACAATGACGACGGTGAGTGACCTCACTGAGTAAAACTAGGCGTGTCTAATTGTTCCACGGTCGGTGTGTTTTACGGGCGGCGGTGGCCATTACAGGGCGCGAGTATCAGGCGCGCCCATCGTGCGCGGCGTAAATAGCCCTGAATGAGTGTCAGTCAGTTATTAACAACTCCGCGGGCCCCAAACACCGGCCTCGCTGCGGTATTAACTAAGTTAATTTCGCATTTTTCCGGGCCTCTTGTGTTTCCGTAACGCGATTAGGTTTTCATCAAAATAATGGGTTTCCATCAAGATAATTAATTTTAATTGTGTAACCCCTGTTTTGTTGCTGGAAATTACGTATTAATGAATATTAAAATCGCAGATTATTCGTGGCCCCGGGCCATAACCTGCCATGATTCCGGCGCGGTTTACAGGCTAGCGAAAGAGCGAATCGCTTCATTCGGTATCGACCTACGCGACGACCTCCTCAATAAAGTGTCCGAGACTTTCACATTCCGCCTCCCCCGCCATCCCCACAACACAGATTGATAGAGACACAGCCGATGTTTCTCTTTAGTGCTGTACAGGTTCTGAAGTTGTGTGACAGCAACAATTATCCGACCGAAGCATTGATTTTATGTTGTAGTGTTATAGAAGGATCTTGAAAATTACATGGGCTGACACGAAATGAGGATTCTCTGCCTAATCGGTGAGGAAAGGAACATATGGGTCCACTGACAAGATGAAAGAGCAAAATGACAGGCAGCTTGTTAACGCTTTATAACTTAGCAATGCCAGCTGTCAAAGAGCAACACTTGCTCTGACTATCGTTTGCGCACGTTTCATTACATCGCTTCGCTTTTTTCGCTGACTACAAGTGGTAACATAGTTTTCACTTGAATCCCAGTTAGTTTACCTTCCCCTGTCTCGGAGTTAACACTTAGGCATCCTTCAGAGCAGCATACCTGGCGTAGAGAAACAAAGTTATCTGTATGCACTGTAATGTACGTAACCTCAGTTTTCCAAATCTTCGGAAATGCCATTTTCGATTTTGTTATGTTGATTTGGAAATGGGTCTCTGTACTGTTTCTCCTAGGTGTACATGGGTTTAAGATAAATGTAAACTAAACAATACGATAAATTTTATAAATAATCGACAAGTACGCCAAAGAAGAACAGATAGAACTACAATGGACGTGTTATTCCATGGAATCTTGCGCTTCTATGCATGAACTATCTTTCCTTTGTCATTCGCGGATCTCATGTGCTTGAATTCGGACATAAGAGGACGTTCTTGTGTAAAGCTCATCTTGCTGTACCAGCTTATAATGTAAGTTGTACTTAAAAACCCGAAAATACAATGTTTATTTTGTCAAAAGAATTTGTGTATGTGGTCAATCTGCCTTAAGTAGATATGGGCCTTAACAAAGAATTTTCATTTTTAGGCGCCATCTTAGAAAAGTCTTTAACATTTTTCTTTCAGCTCATCTACGAGACGTGCCGTCGGTCAGGACAATTGACTTTATTTCAGATCCCACGAGACAGGGCGCAGCTACTAATAATTTAACAATTTTATTTACAGATTTTCTTTATGTAACGAGATAACATCCCAGGCAGAAAAGGTCTTGTCACCGGATTCCAGTTCCATTATAGGATTTCATTTGTAAACGCTACTCTTGTTATCCTATATTGGTAAATCGAGACGAAACCACGATAAGTTACGTATTACCGTAGTGTTCATCGAAAAGACTTGGCAAATATTCTCTGGTGCAATAAGCACATCCGTAGTGTTGGGAAATAAGAAAAGGACAATAGCGACGATTACGTAAATACCCTGAGGACTGAGCTAGTTACTGGGTGCTTATACACGTCGGGCTAAATTAAACAACATATTACACTGTTAATAATATTCCTACATTAGTTATTTCTCTTTTATGCTGAGCCATTGCATTAATGTGCGTTTCTCTTTGCTCAAGTCACGGCTCATATTTTATTTTATTACATTACACTAATAGTCACAACATAATAAAAAATTTTATTTTATTACATTACACCTCGGCCAGAAACTAGCCATCGAATGAAAAATAAAATATTAGTAGCTTGGACTGGTTTTTCGTTGTATTGATAACAGAAGCTGCTGACTCAAGTTTATCATGAATATCTCCCTTACAAAGTGTCCCAAATAACTGGGAAAAAGCGTAGATGATTTCAGTGAATAAGAAAAGTAAAGGAATTGACCCGCTAAGTTACAGACCAAGAACCCTAGCTCCTGTTTGCTGCATAATACTTAAACACATTCTCGGTTCGAATAAAAAAACGTTCTCGAGACTGAGAAGCGTCTCTAGTGCGAAACTCAGCTTTCCCTTTTCTCACTTTATGTACTGATGACTATGAATAATGGGCAACATGCAGATTCATCATCTCTAAATTTCCCGAACTCATTTGACGCGGTTCCCACAGCACGTTGTTAACGAAGGTACAAGCACGTGCAACCACATATTCGACGGCGAGTGTTCATCAGAGACAAGGATACCTTAGGGAGCGACCCAGCGAAGTGTGATAAAACACTCTATGCAGAGGGGTCCAAAAAAATGTATCCACTGTTTAAAAGTCCATAACTTGCAAACTAATTGACGGAGTTGTCTCATTTTTGGTGAGAGTGTAGCTTAAAGTCCAACTTAAAGACATCACTGTAGGTGTTCGAAATGGTCTCCATTAACATCCACCCAGAAACGATGCCACCGAACTGCAGCACGAACTACTGACTGCTACGTGTTCAGTTGGATATTTGCACACGAATGTACGATGGATTCTCGAAGTACATCCAATGTGTGTGGATTTTGTTGATAAACGACGTCCTTTAGTGTTCCCCACGGGTAAAAGTCCAGAGAAGTTAGGTCTGGGGAACGTGGTGAATACTCCACAGCACCTCTACGGCCTATGCATCTTCCTGGTAGATTTTCGTCAAGATACGCGCTAACACGATTTTGGAAGTAGGCTGGGGCACCATCTTGTTGAAAGTAAACTCTTCCGTCTCCATACCAGTCTCGGATGTCAGGTAAAATGGATGTCTGAAGCTTCTGAAGGTACACCTCGCTGATAATTCTGCCGTCAAAGAAGAATGGTCCAATCAAGCCCCGGTAAGACAACCCATACCACACATTTACTCCTGGCAAATTCACGGCTTTGTCTACATGAACGTTCGGATTTTCGGCGGCCCAGTAGATGCAATTGTGGCGATTCACTGCACCATTGAGTTTGAACTGTGCCTCATCAGGCCACACAATCATCTCTGCAAACTCTTCATCGTTGCACACCATGTAAGTAAACAACTCGCAGTACTCCATTCTACGATCTGGGTCGTCCTCGTTCATAGCGTGTAGCAATCGTGGGATGTAGCACTTCCACTTTGCTGTCTTCAAACTTCGCTGAACACTTGAGTGACTCACTCCAGTTTCACGGGCACACTGTCTCACAGACTTCTGTGGTGAGCGAGTGAATGGTTGTAACACACGACGGGAGTTAGCTGGACTTGTTACAAGTCGTCCAGATCGTTGTTTGTGTACATCTTTAACACAGCCTTCGGCTTCAAATTTGTCTCGAATGCAACGAATCGTTAAACGTGTCGGTGGCTTTGTTTGATACTCATTTCGTCATTGCCGTTGAACCTTATTAATGTTTTCGTACTTAAAATACCACTTCAAAACTGACTTCGTTTCATCGAATGTAAGCCTTGTGCCAGCCATGTTTACTCGAGTAACTAGGTGCAACTAAGTACAAAACACTGACTATCTGGCGACTGTCATCTGACAAAACAAAACAACGCAATACAACGCTTGTGTGGCGATTGCCGGAACTACAAACTATTACACTACCAAAGATCAGACAACTCCGTCGATTAGTTTGCCAGTTATAGATTTTTAAACAGTGGATACATTTGTTTGGACCCCTCTCTATATGCAAAGCAGAACTTCATATTTATAGATTTATGAAAACTAGATATTCTACAGTATTGATTTATTGAGTTAACCTGTTTTCTAACTATATTACAGTCGTTCAATAACTTTCACTATTTCTTCACCACCTTCCATATGTTATACTTTATGATATTATTCTTCAATAATCTGGAGCACATGTACTGCATTTATTTTACCGAGGTTGTCAATTTCATTAGAATTTGTGTACTTACTGTTGTTTAATCAGCTACATATCGTCTCTTACGTAGAGTGTAATGCGTTTTTTGTACTTGCATTATACAGCTCCTATTTATTTAGTATTTTTAATAGTTGCAAATTTACATTCATTCGGATGTAGACTAATTTCTTTCAGTTTATATTGTGCTCTTCAACTTCTTCGTTATTCTCGGAACGTACACACACACACACACACACACACACACACACACACACACACACATACACATACAGACGCACAGCACACACACAAACGCGACATTTTTTAGTGTTTAGCCTTAACGCCTTCTGTTAAGTTCTTTCACGTTTTTTTTACCGTTTAGCTTAAATATTTTCAGTTATGTTACAACTGGTCTGTCAAAACGGCATCTGTTCTGCTTCTGTATCTCATTCACCACATTTTTCAAAGTCATTCGCCAGTATTGTATTCTCTTTGATGACGTCATTTAGTTATTACCTGATGGTGGCCTTTTAAGCCAAAAATCAGTTATCAAGATAACATGCCCAAGTTTTCTCTTTTCAGATATAAATAACAAAATTTGCTTGGAGACATTTACTCTGTATGCATGCTTTGTAGGTCAGTTTTGTCTTCCTTACAAAACAATAACATAACATCGTTGTGAAAATTGACACACATTATGGTTGTGACTCTGTACCTCTGATAAAAACTCCTGTTAAGGTTATGTCTGTTACACACTACTCTCCTACATCCTACACTAACCTCTGGAAGTAGGACCAAAATATGCAGCAGTTAGCAACGTGAACTAACACGGTAGGTGCGAAATCAACTGGACTGCGTTCCAACGGACCTGCATACTCTTCATCCGTATAGGCGGAATAACGACGGAAAATATGCCGTAAAAATTGCGTGGAATGTTTAGCGAAGCGCTGTAAATATTAGCACGGAGAGAAAAAAAAGGATGGCCACCCAAACAATGCGAGAAACTTTAGGAACGAGACACAGCTTTCACTAAATATATTCCGTGTTAATTTTTAAATTATAATATACGAATGAGACCGATATCGCAGACCGTTGATAATACACAATGAAGTGTACCTCTCTTGTATCTCTTGCTATCATAAAAACAAAAATCGAAAATGTCAGTTCTATTTCATGCCACAGTGTTTGCACTGAATGTAAATACTGTTTCACTTTCGGCAAACAATGAACGGTTCTTACAATACGAACAATGTGAATAAATAAACTAAAAATGAGGTAGACACAACAGATAATGCTATCGGAAATGAAAGTTGAATCGTTTGCCATACAGACGGCGATAATACAAATAATTACTAACACGCTCTGAGGGCAAACGGATACAATGCATATGAAAATAACTGCCCGATTCATGTACAGTTTGAGTTCATGTAAGGGACCAGATAGTGTTTGCCACCACTGCATAAGATGTCGCTGCATGAATTTCAGTGTAAAATTAATTCAATAAATAAGGATAGTGAGTAACGAAGGGCACTCTGAAGGTGAAAATTATGCCAGTGGTGAGGAAAAGTTGCTTATCAACGTCACGTTTATCTGATGTTAATGTAAATAAATATGGAAATATCGAAGAGAATGTCATCTAGAGTTAAACTGAACAGACTTGTCCCTTACTGAAGTAGACTACCAGATAATATTGACCGGTTAGTTGACTGTGGGAAACATAGGAATAATATTGGTGAATTTTATAACAGTGAATATGTTCAAATACGGCGTTGAGGTTGTTGTTGTTTTGTTGTTGTTGTTGCCTTCAGTCCGAAGCCTACATGCTAATCCATCCTGTGCAACCCTCTCCACTCTACATAACTAACGTCACCCACATCCATTTATCCATTTGCCTAACCCCCCCCCCTCCCTCTCTCTCTCTCTCTCTCTCTCTCTCTCTCTCTCTCTCTCTCTTGCAGTCGCGCGTGCACACACGCACACACACACACACACACACACACACACACACACACGTGCACGTTTAAACTCCGCCCCACCCCCTCACAAACACACACTATTATTCGACACACAGAAATTATTCTACGAAGTAGTAGTGGTGAAGCGGTTACGATTTGAGTCTGCAGTTAATCCTATTAGCAGTTAAAATCTTTGCATCACTGCTCAAGCAGTCAAAGATTTTTATAGCTTTATGTCTGAATCCATTCCGTGCCCTACCAAACGTGAGTCTGTTTACCCTGTGTCCCAAAGATCGGATGTGTACTAGGTGCTTCAATTTGTATGTCATCTGTGCAGGAGTTAAAACTACATTTAACAATGATAAAAACGTGGGCTGTACATCTGAAGAGAAGGAGGACATTTAAGCAGTACTACCAAAGGGGTTTAGTAGACAAGTGGTAAAACTATTGGAATACTTGGATCGGCCTCTAAGGAGTGAATGAAACACAAGGGTATGAGTCCGTACTAGGGGTAGAAGGATGGGGAAGTAGAAATGGAGGAAAGAGGTTGCTGCAATTCTGCAGAAGAAATGGTTTAGTAACAGTTAACTCCTGGTTTCGGGAGAAAGAGAGCCACAAAGTAACTTTGTACAGCAGGGATCTAGAACTGAAATCTTTTTTGGATTACATGCTCTGTGATTTGAAAACGAAGAAGACCGTAACGGACATAAAGGTACTACCATCTGGGACACTGAATAGATTATCGGCAACTTATGATGAACATGACGATCATGAGGGAATGGATGAAGGTAGACAACCAGGAAAACTGAAGTACAGACTGAAGTAAAAGGACGTCAAGGAAGAATGCTAGAAGATTATAAGGGAAGGGTTACCAAAGGATGAACAGGAGACGAGAAAAGGGGACAATTTGAAAGTGCTGTGGTATAAGCTGTAGCAGCTGTATGCCGAAGGACAAGTGGCAGAAGACGGTGGAATGAGACACCATGGTATAATGAAAGAGTCAAGGAGGTAGCGGGAAGGAAGAAAAAGGCCTTCAGCCAGTGGTTCCCAAAAAAAGGCCGAATTAGCAAGAAAAGAAGAAATACAAGTAAGGTAGTGGCTTAGGAGAGAAGAAAGTGGATGGAGGAATGGACTAAGATATTGATGGACAATAGCAAAGGAAGTAAGGAAGTATTATACGGCATGGTCAAAAGTAAAAGGAGCAGTTTGAGAGAGGATGGAACAACGATGGATAGAAATGTTAAGAGGTTAATAGCAAACAGATACTAAAGTTATTGCTGAAGGAGTATTTTGAGCACTTGCTGCACCCAAACGGACTTGGAGATGAGGACCGAAACGGACTTGGAGATGAGGACAGTAGACTAAAGAAGGTGGAAGTAAACTAGGGATTGCCGGAGAGGGGCTGGAAGGGGGGGGGGGAAGGGGTATGGAAATGACATTGGAGAAGATCAAAGGATGAACGGCACCAGCTATGGACGAAGTACTTGTTGAAATGGTGATGGCAACAGGGGAGGTTTCGAGACAGTGGCTTTTCGTGTGATGAGGGTGGTGTGGAATGAGAAGATGATTCTGAAAGTTGGAAGAGGGCACTAATTGTCCCTGTTTTCAAGAAAAGGAGTAGGAGAGATTGTACAAACTACAGGGGAGTCACTCTATCAAGGTATACGAAAAGATCCTGGACAACAGAATCTGAACAAGGGTGGCGAACAAATTAAGATGAGAACAGCATGGCTTTACACCTGGAAGATTAACTGCTTACTTCATATTTGTAGTCACGTAGTTCCAGGAGAACCACTATGATTTTAAGGAAGACCGTGTGATGGCCTTTCATGATACAGAAAAGTCATTGGGTAGGGTCAATAGAAGACAGGTTTGGAAATCACTAGAAAAGAAGGAACTGGAAAGAAGAGTCAAGCTGTGTGAGGAAGCGTACTGTGGAATGAGTTGTGTGAAAGAGGGAACTGAAAGGGCGGATTAGTTCCAGCTAACAACAGGTGTGAAATAGGACAGTGCATTATCGCCTCTCATCCCGATGAGATAATGACTCAGGTGGCCGAAAGTACTGGAAAGGGCTAGATAAAAAAAAAAGTTCAAGTGTGTGTGAAATCCTATGGGACTTAACTGCTAAGGTCATCAGTCCCTAAGCTTACACACTACTTAACCTAAATTATCCTAAGGACAAAGACACACACCCGTGCCCGAGGGAGGACTCGAACCTCTGCCAGGACCAGCCGCACAGTCCATGACTGCAGCGCCATTGACCGCTCGGCTAATACCGCGCGGCGGGCAAGATAAAAGCAATGGTGTTCGCAGATGAGTTGATGATCTGGGAAGAAGAAATTCAGGAACAGCTGGATGCTTGGGAATAAAGTGTGATACCGTATGGAATGAAATTTAGAGTAAACAAATGTGAGATTCTGGTAACAAATACAAAGAAAGCTAGACCAACTAGTGGAGTAAGAACTGGAGCTGAACAAGTGGAAAGAGTCAAGTACTTATGAAGTGTAACAGAAGAAAATGGAAGAAATGAGAAAGCGGTCAGTGAACGTTGCAGACAGGCAAAAGCATACCTGCAATGTGTTAGGAGCCTGATTTGGAACAAAGACGTCACACAAAAAGGAAACCAAGTTGTAAATACGTGTTACTCAGCACTGACCTACATATCTGAAACATTGGTAACGAAGAAAAGGGATGTAACTGTGAAGTTAAGTTCCTCAGAAATATGATAGGAGTACCAAAGAGACATAGTTTGAGGAAAGAAAGAAGAAGGAAAACAGTGAAAGAAGAACCACTGCAGACCAGCATAGAAACATCAAGGATATGATGGTATGGCTCTTAAAGAGAGTGGAAAAGAAGAGGATTCCCAAGAAGATACACAAAATGGAGGTGTGAAGGAGATGACCAAGAGAAGACCAAGAGTCAGGTGGCTGAAAGTAGTCGAGAAGTGTATTGAAAAAAGAGACGAGGACAGGACCACAGGGAATGTTGGCAGATGGTGGGAAAACGGATCTAGATGGTGAGGCTTACGTTCCAAACAGTCCCCACCTGAGGCTAGAAACTGTTCAAAAATGATCGTGAAACACGTAAAACATCACGTAGGGACGTTCTGTATCCAGACACCTGGGGAGTTTTGGTGTGAGAATGGTCCGGTATTGGAATGTTAGGGAAACAAACGTCTTCAAGTGTTCGGTGTATCAAGGCCGGCTACATCAAGCAAGGGTCGCAGTACTACTTGCTAAGCATGTAGTAATCCCTTCACGCCTGCAATTGCTAACTCAGTACACGTAACAGACTCACTAACACATTTCATGTCATCCCACTTCACTGGTGTTGGCCGGAGACAAGCAAGTGAAAAGTTAACGGAGTACTACCTCGAGCTCAAGGAGGCGTTATCACAGCCAGCTCCGTACCCAACATATACGGACTGCTAACGACCGGCGCCGCATCATTTTCAGTGAAAGATATGGGTTTCGCACTGCCTCAGATAAACCTAGTCTGCGAGTATACTAGTTTTAGAGGGGTGAGAATACATTGTACCAATGTCTGTTCACCTCCATATGGGTAACTGTGAGGATTGGCTTGAGGATACATCTAGCTCTGCTTCAGGGAACTTTGACTCTCCTCATTTGTGCATCCCAGAGATACATCGGCCGGACGGAGTGGCCGTGCGGTTCTAGGTGCTACAGTCTGGAACCGAGCGACCGCTACGGTCGCAGGTTCGAATCCTGCCTCGGGCATGGATGTGTGTGCTGTCCTTAGGTTAGTTAGGTTTAATTAGTTCTAAGTTCTAGGCGACTGATGATCTCAGAAGATAAGTCGCATAGTGCTCAGAGCCATTTTTAGATACATCGTCCTCGTGTGTTACCTCCTGTTAGGCACTATTCTGACATCATCATTCAACAGGTTAACGCCCGTCCACCTGAGCCACATGTCTCTATGAACTATCCAAATGATCTTCAGGAATAACTTTGGACAGCTACTCAATGTACTTGGATACCTGGTTGGAATTGACTAACAAGTTCGGGGCGTCCTCAGTCGGTAATGCTGGAATTCAGTATCCTGTTGGCCCACACCTAGCCTTGATTACAGCTTCCACTCTCGCAGTCACACGTTCAATAATGTGCCGGAAGGTTTCTTGAGGAATAGTAACCCATTCCTCACGGAGTGCTGCAGTGACGAGAGTTGTCGATGTCGGTGGGTGAGGCATGGCACGAAGTCGGCGTTCCAAAACATCACAAAAGTGTTCTGTAAAATTCAGGTGAGGACTCTGTGCAGGCCAGTCCATGTCAGTGATGTTATTGTCGTGTAACCACTCCGCCATATGCCGTGCATTATGAACAGGTGCTCTATCTTGTTGAAGGATGCAACCGCCGTTCCCGAGTTACTCTTTAACACTGGGAAGCAAGAAATTGCTTAAAACATCACTGTAGGCCTGTGATGTGATAGTGCCACGCAAAACAACAAATGGTGCAAGAAAAAATGGTTCAAATGGCTCTGAGCACTATGGGACTTAACATCTTAGGTCATCAGTGCCCTAGAACTTAGAACTACTTAAACCTAACTAACCTAAAGACATCACACACATCCATGCCCGAGGCAGGATTCGAACCTGCGACCGTAGCAGTCCCGCGGTTCCGGACTGCAGCGCCTAGAACCGCAATACCACCGCGGCCGGCTAAATGGTGCAAGACCTCTCCATGAAAAACACTACCAAACCGTAACACCACTGCTTCCGAATTTTACTGTTGGCACTAAACACACTGGCAGATGACATTCACGGAGCATTCGCCATACCCTCACTCTGGCATCGGATCGCCCCATTGTGTACCGTGATTCGTCCCTCCACACAACGTTTTTCCACTGTCCAATCGTCCAATGTTTACGCTCCTTACACCACGCGAGGCGTCGTTTGGCATTTACCGGCGTGATGTGTGGCTCGACCTTGAAAACCAAGTTTTATTACCTCCCGCCTAACTGTCATAGTACTTGCCGTGGACCCGACGCAGTTTGGGATTCCTGTGTGATGGTCTCGATAAATATCTGCCTATTATTCATTACGACCCTTTTCAACTGTCGGCGGTCTCTGTTCGTCAGCAGACGAGGTTGGCATGTACGTTTTTCTGCTGTACGTCTCCCTCCACGTTTCTGCTTCACTATTACATCGGAAACAGTGGATCTAGGGATGTTTAGTAGGGTGGAAGTCTCTTGTACAGACATTTGACACAAGTGACACCCAATCACCTGACCACGTTCAAAGTCCGTGAGTTCCACGGAGCGCCTCATTCTGCTCTCTCACGATGTCAAATGACTTCTGAGTACGCTGATATTGGGTACCCGGCAATAGGTGGCAGCACACAGCAGCTAATATGAGAAACATATGATTTTTATTTTGGGGGGGGGGGGGGAGGGGGGCGGTCCGGATACTTTTGATCACATTGAGTACATCTAAACGTGTATTGGACGATTTTAAATGTCTAACCTACTTCAGCTTCATTTTTAAGGGTATCTAGGGCTAGTTGCAATAATTATTTGCCGACATATACCACGTTACGTAGAACCCTAACCGAATCGGTGCATGCATCAGGTGGTTGCTACATTACTGACAAGAGACCGGATAAGTTTGTGTACTGTCAGTTCAGTTCCTCATTTAACTTGACTGTGTAATCAAAAAATACATTATCTTTCGTCGTGTTAATTATGTGATGGAAAGTAGTTTGTTCCCAGAGATGGGAGCGACGGAGATTTGCATGAACCGCGGCCGTATATGACGGAAACAATTCACAACTGCATTACGAGTAAGAAAGCACATATCTACAACACCTATGGACTAGAGATACCTAACGTTTTAGGCGTACATTTCAGTACATAATGCCATATAGCTTGAATACCTGTTGAGTATAGAGATCGTATATACGTTGAATAAATTAAATGAATTCAGAGCAGTGGCATCTGTTTCACATCAATTTAGTGAGTGTATTTCAGTTTCTGTAAATCTTACAGAAATAACCTTAAATGAACTTAGTTAATATTTAAATATAAAAGAAGTTACTCAATTGTGGTATGTTCTACATCTTGGACGTTTAGTTACCTAATCACTACTCATTATTGTTGCTGAAATTGTAAAACATATGTGGAGTAACAGAAGACTAGGATATGGAAAAATGAAATCACGAAATAGTCAATTATTCTGCTGAACATACGTCAAAATTCTTCGGTGTTGAAAGGCAGAGACATGGATTTAGTGGAGAAGTGGAGCGAACTGGTCGTACACTGATAGTCGAACACACATTACCACAAAAGTTTATTAACTTTCAGCAGCCCAGTAACCTTTTTTACACACTGGTTGAATAGTCAACACCGTGCCTCACCATTTCATTTATTTTGCTAAAGGAAAGTGTTAGCCTCTCCTGTACTTAAGAGCCAACAATAATCAGTTAAACAGTTCCATCTTACACTGAAATCCTTTTGTTTTGTTCTCGGACATTCACCTACAGGAACATATGCAAGGATAATACCAAAAAAATTTAAACAGCAATATTAAAACAATTTTCCCAGCATTGAACGAAATTTCATTTCAAAACCTTAAGTTGAAATTAAAAGAAACTGCGACAGTACCACAGGACAGTTCTTTTACAATACTCTATAAAATAACATGTCGTATCCTACCCACTCGTCTAACATAGGGTGCCTAGGAAGCTGTTTCTCGTATAGCTAGACAAGAATTCAAGCAAATCTTATTAATGGAGTTTATTACAGTAAATTAAATTGACAATAACTATGCGTATTTACAAAGATGGGTCGCAAACAAATGGCGACATGCAAATAATGAATTTCCTTCGGTACATACAATTTCCAGGCAAGCGAATACTGCAGTTGACAAGTCACTGGTATAGCGTTTGTATGACGGCTTATCTTCTAGTTTCCGCGGTTAGGCGGAGCGGCGCTTGTATTCTCTTCTTACAGGGGCTGCTCCTGTCGCGGTTTCGTTCTATTGGCTGGCATCGTCTGACAGGCGTCTCTGCCGTAACGTTCCAGGCCGAAGTGCCGGCGCTCGGTGTTACGCCGAAACACAACAATCCTAGAGGACACTTGCCATTAAATTTCCACAAGTTAAATCAGTCTACTAAAAGCGTTTACGAGAGCACTTGATAACAAAGAATTTAACCAAAGCTCACGCAGAAAATGATCAGCTTATGTTCTCTCGCATTATTTATAGTTAGTTAGCCAAAGGAAATGCAATTTATAAAATTCAGTTTACCAAGAACAGTTACCAGCAATTACCGTGAGAGCACTCCACTATTTCCGATAATTACTACACTGTGCCAACACACACAGCCTTCAAACAGGAAAAATTCCAATCAACGAGGGTCGTTCAATAAGTAATGCCCAACATTAAAAAAAAAAAACTTTAATAGACATAGAAAAACGTCCTTGTTGGTTCTCACATTTGATGTTCTGTGCGCCGGTGAATTTCCGAACTGTTCTGACAGATGGCAGAGCCGTAGTACACCTTCAAAATTGGTTCTTCGTACGACTCACGTTACAAGCAGCGTGCTGTTATTGTTTTGTGTGCAGGAAAAGAAACCGTGGTGAGCATCCACAAACGTTTGTGTGCGGTGTATGGCGATGCTGTAGTTGATAGGAATACAGTTGGGCGACGGGTAAAGAAAGCTACAGCCTCGGGAAATTCAGAAACAGAGCTCAATGATCAGCCACGCTCGGGACGTCTTGCCACAGTCACTGCCCCAGACATGCTGAATCGTGCGAATGCCATTATTAGTGGACACCGGCGCATCAAACCTCATACTTCAAAGATGACGAGAGTGTCAGTCAGGCAGTGAAAACATGGCTACTCCTACAGGACAAGAGCTTTTACCAGCAGGGAATACATGCCCTTCTACAACGTTGGCATACGGCTATAGGATGTGTTGGAGACTACGTAGAAAAATAGGAGATGGACGAGACATGTTGATGTATATTGTCACCAAATTCAGACTCTTAACAATAAATATGTTCCGAGAAGGAAAAGTGAGGCATTAGTTATTGAAGGACCCTCGTACTGTGTAACTGTATGCAGTGAGATGTTACACTGTCAGAAAACAGAACCTTTTATCAAAGTATCATGTACAGACTAACCTTACGTAAAGTTACTTAAAGTCTACGCACCACGTTGACCGATAGTGCCTTTGTACTGCTTGTACCACACTTCTCGAAGTTGAACTTTTTACAGATTATTTATTGGAATATGGGCTACAACTTAACACAGGGATTTTACAAAATTTTAGTTCAGTTATTAAAGATGATTTTTTTTCAATTGTAATGAAAATTCACAACATTTTTGTGAAATTTTTTATTTATATATTCAAAAATATACAGTTTTTGGAAAAAGGCTGTGTTAAATTATGCAGAAGGTACTGAGTAACATTTACTGAAAGTTTGAAACAAATATGTTTGGAAGATCCTTAGAAAACATGTAATTAGTATGAGAAAATAAAAGTTTTGGGAATCGAGCGACAAAGATTGGATTAACTTTTTAGTGCATTCCAGGTCCATAGGATGGATTATCTTCATCCTCTGCAAACTCCTCCTCCAGCTTCCTCTTGTTCCTCCTCCTGTTTACTCTTGCTTGTATTTCTAGACTCTTTACAGCCCTGTCTGCAGCCCGAAGGCGTTCCTTGTCTAAAGCAAGCATCGCTCTACCATGTTAGAACCTATTGTCTTTATTGTTTGCAGTAATAACACATACCTTTGGCTTTCCAACATTTCTCCTTTTCTTAAAAGCCTTCAGAGGATTTCTAATAACTTTACTTTTACTCATTATTATACTTCAACAAAACAGAGACTCAAGAAACAGAATTAATTACGAATATTTTCGAGATAACGACAGAGTAAATAAACATGAAACAATCGACAATCACACCAGCGCTATATATTGAACCATCACAGGTTAGCCACAACACATACTTTATCTCACATCACTAAAATGTACCTGATGAACACGGACGTTAATAATAACACAATTTGACAGCAGTTTAACAGCGCCACAGTGGGTCACGCCCATGTAGAACACATTTCAAAAAATTTTTAAAAATAGTTGTAGTCTTCGGAATTGAATAAATTATATATCTATTAAAAGGTAATAGTCTGCAGATTCAGAAAACGCAAAAAAGTAAAAATTGAACTTTTCATGATTTTGAGCCTTTCCGGAGCCCCTTAAAGTGGACCGATCGTGCCTATGTACTACTTGTACCACACTTCTCAGGCGTGATTACCTGAACTACAGGTCCTTCTCGACTAATACTACAGATTAGAGTTCGTACCTTATTTACACCGAGCCAAATCAGCTTACTCCGTTACCGGCGCCACCATATTTTTCCTTCTCTTAGAACGTCAGCTTCACAACACAGTTCTACGAGGTTCTATAACAAGATTACTTCACCGGGTGAAACCGAAATCAGCCCCCTCGTTTTCAATGACCAAAGGTTTGAAAAGTTCCAAAAGCGACATACCATCAGTTTACACAAGATGTATGCCATGGCGGGCCGTCTTCGTCCACCGATCCCGTGGAAGTCTGAGCATGTGCCTTCTTTCACACATGCACGCTCCTCCGCTCCCAGCAGCCTCACCAAAGCCGTCCGCTCGCCAGCCGTTACGCTCGGAAACCTCCTGCCCGTGCAGAGCCGCTTGCCATCCTTGCCCGCCCTCTCATGCAAGAACGTATCGTGCTTGTTTGTTATTCTCTGCCGGCCGGAGTGGCCGTGCGGTTCTAGGCGCTACAGTCTGGAACCGAGCGACCGCTACGGTCGCAGGTTCGAATACTGCCTCGGGCAGGGATGTGTGTGATGTCCTTAGGTTAGTTAGGTTTCATTCGTTCTAAGTTCTAGGTGACTGATGACCCCAGCAGCTAAGTCGCATAGTGCTCAGAGCCTTTTGAACCATTTTGTTATTCTCTTCAGTAGGCAAGACTAGAAGCAGTGAATAATTCTTTCATTCAACGAGTGCACCGTGTTCAGTGTCACCACTTTCAGCACCTTTGAATGTTCTACTCCTGAGAAATGGTACAGGGGAGTAAAAGACAATTTTGTGATATGTTTTTACTTGGTTTTCATTTGTTTTCTGACAACTCCAGCAAGTTGTGATCCCGGGCTCAAAGTTAATGTTGTGTTATGTAATTTATAACGTTTTGTTTCAGTAAATGGTACACTGTGATACATTTTTGAATAGGTTTTTAGGAGAAGAAATGAAATACCGAATAAAATATACAAGATGCCATTTAAAAAAGTCACAGCACTGATCATATCATTGTAAAAAGAAAGCTACAACGAAGGCAGTCGTGCTGAATGATATCCCCCTGACGGCTAAAGAACATTTGCATGAAACATTTTGTAATTTGCATCTGGACAAACAGTTATTTAGGGTGGTCAAGATAAAAGGAACACCCTCTACATATCACTGGTCTCACGCGATTCATCCATACTCCAAATACATTCTACTAAGATAAACCGGCCTATGATCCCAGCGGAAAAGTCTAACATGGTTCAAGTACTACACAACTATCTTAGTGACCAGGAAGTAATTTGCGATTAGAATTGTATCCGAGAACACTAATTTGACTGTACCGATTTGCGTTATCATGTACGAGTGTATACAGGGTGTTACAAAAAGGTACGGCCAAACTTTCAGGAAACATTCCTCACACACAAAGGAACAAAATATGTTATGTGGACATGTGTCTGGAAACGCTTACGTTCCATGTTAGAGCTCATTTTATTACTTCTCTTCAAATCACATTAATCATGGAATGGAAACACACAGCAACAGAACGTACCAGCGTCACTTTAAACACTTTGTTAAATGAAATGTTCAAAATGTCCTCCGTTAGCGAGGATACATGCATCCACCCTCCGTCGCACGGAATCCCTGATGCGCTGATGCAGCCCTGGAGAATGGCGTATTGTATCACAGCCGTCCACAATACGAGCACGAAGAGTCTCTACATTTGGTACCGGGGTTGCGTAAACTTCGACTGAAATGTGCAGGAGCTCAATCGTGCATGAACCACATGTTGTGTCGTACTTGTAAAGGCACATGTTCTAGCAGCACAGATAGAGTATACTGTATGAAATCATGATAACGTGCTCCATTGAGCGTAGGTGGAAGAACATACTGACGAAACTAAAATGAGCTCTAACATGGAAATTAAGCGTTTCCGGACACATGTCCACATAACATTGTAAGTAGGCTGTTTATGTTTTCTTATCGGCAACGTTATGTAGCGCTCTGTATGAAAATCACTGGCTGTGCTGTGTGCAGTCTGTGGCTAGTTTGCATTGTTGTCTGCCATTGTAGTGTTGGGCAGCGGCAGCTGGACGTGAACAGCGCGTAGCGTTGCGCAGTTGGAGGTGAGCCGCCGGCAGTGGTGGATGTGGGGATAGAGATGGCGGAAGTTTTGAAATTGAACTGCTATATATATTATGACTATTAAGGTAAATACATTGTTTGTTCTCTATTAATATCTTTCATTTGCTAACCCTATCAGTAGTTAGTGCCTTCCGTAGTTTGAATCTTTTATTTAGCTGGCAGTAGTGGCGCTCGCTGTTTTGCAGTAGTTCGAGTAACAAAGATTTTTGGTGAGGTAAGTTATTTGTGAAAGGTACAGGTTAATGTTAGTCAGGGCCATTCTTTTGAAGGGATTTCTGAAAGTCAGATTGCGTTGCGCTAAACATATTGTGTGTCAGTTTAAGCACAGTCATGTATAATTTTTCTAAGGGGACGTTTCAACATCTTTTCTTTATTTGTGTGTGAGGAATGTTTCCTGAAAGTTTGGCCGTACCTTTTTGTAACACCCAGAATAAATCACAGCAAGGCACATGTTCTTGTCTTGTATGAAGCGACATATGAACAGCTAATTATAAATTTGTGGACCACTTTTTGGGGCTCATAACTGAGGTAACAAAAATCATTGAATACCAATATTTACATAAATAGATGGCCGTAGTATCGCTTACACAACTTATGAAAGGGCAATGCATTTACGGGAGCTGTTATTTGTACTCATGTGATACAATTAAAAGGGTTTCCGACTTGATAATGGCCTCATGACGGCAATTAACAGATTCTGAACACGAGATGATAGTTGGAACTAGACGCATGGGGCATTTCATTTCGGATATCGTTAGGGAATCCGATATTCTGAGATCAACAGTGTCGATAGTGTACCAAGAATACCTGATTTCAGGCATCATCTCTCCCCACGGACACAGCAATGGCCGACGGCCTTCACTTAACAACCGAGAGCAGTGCTCTTTTCATGGAGTTGTCAGTGCTAACAGACAAGCAACACATTATGGAATAACCGTAGAAATCAGTATGGGACGTACGACGAACGTTCCCGTAAGGCCGTCAGACAGTGCGCCTAAATTTGGTGCTAATGGGCTATGAGAGCAGGCGACCGACACGAGTGCCTATGCTGTTAGCATTATCTCCTGGAATCGTGACTACATCGGTTGGACCCCAAACCACTAGAAAACCGTGACCTGGTCAGAGGGCCCCCGATTTCAGTTGGTAAGAGCTGATGGTATGGTTCTAGTGTAGCGCAGACCCCAACGAGCTGTAGATCCAAGTAGCCAACAACGCACTTTGTAAACTGGAGGTGCCTCCATAGTGGCGTGGGCTGTGTTTGGTCCTCTATTCCAACTGAACCGATCATTGAGCAAAAAATGGTTATGTCCGTTGGAGACCATTTGCATTTGTGTGGACTTCATGTTATGGAGGGTAATGCGCATCCAGTACCTGTTCGCATGCTACTGTCGTCCAAGTGGTTGAAAAATGCTGACACCATTATCGGATGACAAGAAATTGGACGAGCATACATCACAGAACGTAGGGTCTGAGGCGTGCCCACTCTTTTAAGGCAGAACAGGCGGCGATCTGTGGCAGATCTGACGACAGAGTACAGTGCTGGCGGAGACACAAGCGTTTTGGAGCACACAGTATAACGTTGTTGCTTTATTTTTCTATGAAAGCGGTGGTGATAGACAATAAAACCGGGTTAAAAGCTGTGAGCTGTCTGGGGAAGTTAACCTTGCATTACAGCGCAACTGTTTCACCAAATATCCAGTCTAGCTTACCAAATTCCCAACCATACTAACATTAATTATAATCTCTTAATAGTCATACGACAACCGGTGATATATATATATATATATATATATATATATATATATATATATATATATATATATAAGATAATTTAAATAAAAAGAAATAAATCAGTTTATATTTGGAAATTTATTTTAACATTGATCATTGAAATTTCAGCATATTAAATTTGATTCATAAATAAACTGGTGCCTTATTTAGGATTGTGAAAATGTGAGATTGTAATCTTACGGAACACATCAAATATGGAGCCAAGATTGGGAGACTGCATACAACACTGCGTTCGTAAAACAACACACAAAGAACGTTGAAACATATGTAAGAGAAAATTAACCACTACCAACAGATTCAATTTTCACCCAAAGAAGTTACGTTCGTAGCACAATCCTGTCCGTCATGTAATTACCACACACTGGTATACTAAATTCATATTAACTCTTTGTGAAATCTTCCCGAAAAGAATAGCTGAGGGCTACTTTGATGATTACACCACATGCTTCACGTGGTCAACTTGGTTTACACGAAGAGTGTAACTCCACAATAATTTTGATAATTAAAATAAATTAGATCGAAAAGCAATTTACAAAAGAAAAACCTCGAACTGGTTACTTTCGTCTTACTATTAACCTGATGGGTCAAACAATTGTATAAGCACGTGGTACTGGTTTCACAAAGTACACCCCACGTGGGTTGAACATATAGAAAAGTTGCTATATTGAAAAATATTGTCAAGACGAGACGTTATAACCTCACGCACATTCGCATTTAAGATTGATGAACTTAGTTAGAGTTACTGATCAACACGTGGTTCCACTTTACTCACAAAGTAGTGACAAAGCAACTACCGGAATATATCCTGAACCTCACACGAGAATTACACTGCGCTGCAATTTAAGACAACATTAGATATTTTAGAGCTAAACCGGAAATAAAGGTGATTAAATTTTCAGTTAGGCTGAACTTAAGAAATCCATTGTCCTACGGACTTAGCAGACATGCGCTTAGCCGGAGATCTTACCACTTCAGACGCTCGCCACGGACAGACTGCCGTGGTCCCTTTCTGAGGGTGGCTCACAAATACAAACGGAAGTGGCCAGAGGGGCAGCTTCCTATACCGACATGACAAGAGACGGACAGGACCATACAAAGGATAGAAACCTCTCTGCTTTTAGAAAGCGTAGCTACCTGTTCCGACGTTGGTCCTACTGTTCTCTAGCAGACAGGCTTGTCTGCTACCCTCAAGCATGCAACTAGAAATACATTTGCTCATTCATCCTCTCACACAGAAGGGAAGGGGGATGACGGTATCTTATCGTATACAGTATATAAAAGAAAGCGGATGTAGGTTCCGTATGAGACTGTGTGACATTAATTACATATAAACTGTGTTTTAAAGTGTAGTAGTGGGACAGATCGTTCTTCTTTATGTGTAAAAGTATCACGTTCCACTACTCAGTCTCCTCCCAGTTAGTCAGAAACGCCACAGTAAATTTTAGAAGAGGAATTTATGCCGTAAATGACAACAGATTTAAGAAATTAACATGAAAGGAATCCAACAGAGACCTTTCAACAGTTTTGCGAACAGTGTTTCTCATGGTGTTCCGCAGCAGGGAACCTTTACGTTTTCTCATGTCGACCCAACAACATCGTCAATTATGATTACAGTGGGCACAGGATCAGCGAAAATGGACCGCGGATCAACGAAATTCTGTCACCTCGACGGATAAACATCGTCAATCGTTAAACCGGTGGTCGTGTCCAGATGCGCCATCAACCAGGCGAACGGCTTCTCGTAACATGCAGCACGCCACAGACACAGGCCGGAGGGAGCAGTATTATGTTATGGGGGGGGGGGGCATTTACCTGGGCTTCCATGGGATCTGCGGTAGTAATAGAAGGCACCATGACACCTGTGCGTGAACGTTATTTAGGACTACCTGAAACCCCTTATGCTTGATTTCTTACCCGACAGCGATGTCGTCTACTAGGAGGATAACTGTCCGTAACATTCGTGCTGCACTGGTTGGGGAAGCATGATCGTGAACTCACATGGATGTCTTGCCATAAAATTCTGCTTATCTGAATCCGATGAAACCCAATTGGGACTCTATTCGCACCTGCAAACCAACAACCCTTAAATTGCTGGAAGTGTGTGACATGTGTGAAGGCATCTGTTGCCACGGACCTCAGGAAACCTGTCAGTACTTTTCGAATCCATGGTGCACAGAATCAGTGCTTAAGAGCGTTCCAGAGTAGGTGGTCAGAATGTTTTGGTTCATCAGTGTTTATCTGTGTATTAAAGGAGCGGCGACGTCACTCATATGTTATCTCGTTCTTAAATGGTTCAAATGGCTCTGAGCACTGTGGGACTTAACATCTGAAGTCATCAGTCCCCTGGAACTTAGAACTGCTTAAACCTACCTAACTTAAAGACATCACACACATCCATGCTCAAGGCAGGAATCGAACCTGCGACTGTAGCGGTCGCGCGGTTCCAGACTGAAGCGCCGAGAACCGCTTGGTCACTGGGGCGGCTTTCTCGTTCTCCTCTCTGTTTAAGATGGAAGTTGCCAGTTCTATTTCCTCACGTCTTCCGCGTCTTGTGACTGGTTTTACTCTGATAATCTGTCCCCACTAATCGATACCATTGGTGTAGACAGATTTTATGGGCCGGTAAGGAATCAATGTGGAACAGGATTGTCGGTGTTTGACTGGAAAACAAAGGTTGTGCTCATCTGCTCTCTGAGGTGTTCGGTATAAAGAGGAGAACTGTGGGCAGTCTGGTGTATGCAGATAGATAGATAGATAGATAAAGAGAGAGAGAGAGATAGAGAGCATGGCTCGCATTTGCGACAGGTTCGAATATAAAAACCTTTAATGAAAATTGCGTCCTGATAATGATTTACATACAAGGGCGCTAAACCGCAAGGTCATCAGCGCCAAATTGCTTCCTGTATTCTCTAGACACGAGCGACGAATAACAAGTAATACTGTGCAGTGTACAGATGGTAGTGCCATATTGATGCAAGGATATGCGACTGTAGTGTGCCGTTATGAGTAATAATATTCCACATGATTTGTGCAGGATGGAATCCTGTTTTGATTATGTGGGCCAGAATGTCTTTCCACTGAGCTATCACTTATAATCACAGAGTAATTCCCAGTATTTTCTTAGTTTTCATGAGTGCTTTCTGAGTGCAGTCTTCTTTATGCAAGCCAAGTTATTCATTTAACTTTAAATATGCTCTTCCATTTGATGTGAGATATAGCTGATACATATTCCTTCTGCATTTATTCATCCTCTTTCCCATTAAAAATTGAGAGTATATACACTAAAAAAGTACGCATCACCACGAAGGAAATAGCCGAATCGGATAGAAACCGTTAGATGTAATGTACAAATACACAAACAAATGATTGCAGTTTCAGGATAATTGGATGATTTAATCACAAAAAAGTTTCACAAATTGAGCATGTCAGTAACACGTCGTTTCACTTCTGTACTTTACGTAGGCGGTTATTCGGCTCAGTATTTATTGTTACATTTGTCGGATTTGCTCATCAGGGCCTGCCGCAGTGACCGAGCGGTTCTAGGCGCTTGAGTCTTGAACCGCGCGACTGATACGTTCGCAGGTTCGAATCCTGCCTCGGGCATGGATGTGTGTGATGTCCTTAGGTTAGTTAAGTTTAAGTAGTTCTAAGTTCTAGGGGACTGATGACCTCGGTAGTTAAGTCCCACAGTGCTCAGAGCCATTTTTATGCTCATCAGTGATACAGTGCCAAATTCTGTCCAATGAGCTTCAGATCGTCAAATCAAGAGCGTGATGGAGAGCCTTGCCTATAATGCTCCAAACGTCCTCAATTGGAGAGCGATCCTGCTATCTTCTGACCAAGGTAGAGTTCAGCAAGCACGCAGAGAAGCAGAAGAACCTCTCGCCAAGTCGGGGCAGGCGTTATCTTGCTGGAATATAACCTACTTTGGCTTTCGATGAAGTGAAACTGAGGGGGGCGTAGAATACCGTCGGAATACAATTGAGCTGTAACTGTGCAGGGCATGACCGCCGAAGGGCTCCTTTTATGAAATTAAATGGCAAACCTGGTCATCACCGATGGTTGTCGGCCCGTATGGCTGGCGGCAGTCAGGCTGGTACCCCACTGCTGTCCGGGGCATTTCCAGACACGTCTTGCTGGTCATCAGTGCTGAGTTCGAAGCGGGACTCATCACTGAAGGCAGTTTACTCTAGTCAGTGAGATTCTAGGCTGACTGTGCCTGTCACCACTGCAGACGGGCTTGTTGGTGTACAGAGGTCAATGGTAGTCGGTGCAAGGGGCGCCCCTGATATCGGCCCCCTTTCTGTAAGCCGCCTTTTAGCGGCTGTTGCGCTCACTGAAGCACTAGTTCCGTCGGAGCCATGTTAATGATGAACACAGGGCTCTGGATGCCTCTCTGACGATTACTCGGTCCCCTCGTTCTATACTGTAAGTCGACCGCTTCCTTCTTGAAGCTGTGCTCAGCTATAGTTCATCCATTCCTGCCAAAGTCGTATGAAACACCTTCCCGGAATCCGTATTAATCATCTAGTAGGAAAATCTCTGTCATGGCTACTAAACGATTGTTGATTATTTTTGCAAATATTTTATAGGCTTCGTTTACGAAGCTGGTTCCTCTATAATTTGATCTTTCTTTAAAATTGATATCATCTCTGATATTTTCCAAGAGTTTGGGTTTTTGAACCAGTGCCAAAACTCATTAAGTAAGTCTAATAATTAAAAGTCGCAAAAGGGACCATCACGTTTTCAAAGTTCCGTATTAATACCATGTGGTTAATACGCTTACCTGTTTTCCACACTTTTTATAACTACTAGGTCTACAACTTTGCTTCCTCCGATTTTTCTCGACGTTCGGGGCTTTATTGTGAACAACTTACAAAAAAATGATGATTCATAGTATTGCCCGTCGCTGGCCACTAAGTTCTCCGATCTTTCGGATAGCATACGGATCCCGTGGCGGAAGAACTGGGCGTCTTTTGTGGGTATCCACGAATCGATTCAATTTTGCAATTGTTCATATGATCCGAAGTGCTGGTCAGCCAGGCTGTACGCTACTGATCGAAAAAGGTGGTCGTCAGAGAGAGCAACGTATGGAGAATACGGCGGGAGGGATAGGACTTCTCATTTCAACGTTTCCGTGTATATTTTGACGGGTTTTGTGACATGGGGTCGAGCACTGATCTGCTGCAAAACTACCTTTACGTGTCTATCGCTGTATTGTGGCCGTTTTTGTTTCAGTGATGGGCTCGAACGCATCATTTGTTTTCGATAATGATGTCCTGTGACTGTCTTCGTCTGTTTCAGTAGCTAAGAAAACTTTCTGTCTTCCACCGCCACATAAAAATCACAGTTTTTGAGGCGTTGAAAACATTCTCTGCACGTCCTTCCGGTAATAGTTGCGTCACCATTGGTCTTACACAGCATTTTAAGAGCCACGGCCGAAGATTTCTTCATGTGAAAGCAGAAAATTAAAACTTCCCACAAACGGCGAGAAATTGGTACGTAAGTTGACGTACTTAATCGAGAATAGCCTTATCATGCAATCACAAATCGACTAATATTTTTATGGCATTATGTTTACAGATGCCTAAGCTTATTGTACGAGGTGCATTCAAGTTCTAAGGCCTCCGATTTTTTTCTAGTTAACTACTCACCCGAAATCGATGAAACTGGCGTTATTTCTCGACGTAATCGCCCTGCAGACGTACACATTTTTCACAACGCTGACGCCATGATTCCATGGCAGCGGCGAAGGCTTCTTTAGGAGTCTGTTTTGACCACTGGAAAATCACTGAGGCAATAGCAGCACGGCTGGTGAATGTGCGGCCACGGAGAGTGTCTTTCATTGTTGGAAAAAGCCAAAAGTCACTAGGAGCCAGGTCAGGTGAGTAGGGAGCATGAGGAATCACTTCAAAGTTGTTATCACGAAGAAACTGTTGCGTAACGTTAGCTCGATGTCCGGGTGCGTTGTCTTGGTGAAACAGCACACGCGCAGCCCTTCCCAGACGTTTTTGTTGCAGTGCAGGAAGGAATTTGTTCTTCAAAACATTTTCGTAGGACGCACCTGTTACCGTAGTGCCCTTTGGAACGCAATGGGTAAGGATTACGCCCTCGCTGTCCCAGAACATGGACACCATCATTTTTTCAGCACTGGCGGTTACCCGATTTGTTTGGTGGCGGTGAATCTGTGTGTTTCCATTGAGATGACTGGCGCTTTGTTTCTGGATTGAAAAATGGCATCCACGTCTCATGCATTGTCACAACCGACGAAAAGAAAGTCCCATTCATGCTGTCGTTGCGCGTCAACATTGCTTGGCAACATGCCACACGGACAGTCATGTGGTCGTCCGTCAGCATTCGTGGCACCCACCTGGATGACAATTTTCGCATTTTCAGGTCGTCATGCGGGATTGTGTGCACAGAACCCACAGAAATGCCAACTCTGGAGGCGATCTGTTCAACAGTCATTCGACGATTCCCCAAAACAATTCTCTCCACTTTCTCGATCATGTCGTCAGACCGGCTTGTGCGAGCCCAAGGTTGTTTCGGTTTGTTGTCACACGATGTTCTGCCTTCATTAAACTGTCGCACTCACGAACGCAGTTTGGACACATCCATAACTCCATCACCACATGTCTCCTTCAACTGTCGATGAATTTCAATTGGTTTCACACCACGCAAATTCAGAAAACGAATGATTGCACGCTGTTCAAGTAAGGAAAACGTCGCCATTTTAAGTATTTAAAACAGTTATCATTCTCGCCGCTGGCGGTAAAATTCCATCTGCCGTACGGTGCTGCCATCTCTGGGACGTATTGATAATGAACACGGCCTCATTTTAAAACAATGCGCATGTTTCTATCTCTTTCCAGTCCGGAGAAAAAAATCGGAGGCCTTAGAACTTGAATGCACCTCGTATTACACCTATGACCAACCATCCGAACCCCACTTGCCGCTACTGCCGTCTATTGCAAAACGGTGTAAGCAAAGTTGTAGACCTAATACCTGCAGTTCTTCTATTGTGATTGAATCAACCATGATATGATGTTATCACTTCTCGTCCTTCAAATCTGGATTTCGCTATGGAGACTGAAACGGAGGGTAAATTACCTTTCCTTGGCGTCAAGAGAAGGGCTGACGGCACGCTAGATCATGGGGTGTATCGGAAGACACAGCACACTGATCTGTATTTGCACGCAGACAGCTGCCACCACCCTTCACAGAGGAATGGGGTACTTAAAACTCTAGTACATAGGGCGCGCACTATCTCTGAGGCAGAGAGTCTACCCCAGGACTTGGAACATCTGAGAACCGTATTTCGGAAAAAATGGGTACTCAGAGTGGCAGATTCAACGTGCTCTCCGCCCAACCACTACAGCACAACCTGTGGAGATGGATGAAATCACGAGGGAGGAGGTAGGCACAGCGTTTATTCCATATACAGGCGCATTTTGAAGAAACACCGGTCGGATCTGTGTTTGGTCCTCCAAATAAAACTCGTGCACTGGTGTGGAGCGCCAAAGATGACCTCGGTTTGAGAAAGGCCGGCGTGTACCAGATTCCGTGTCATTGGGGCAAGTGGTATATTGTTCAGACGATGCGTACCGTCGAGGATCGATGCCGTGAACACCAGAGGCACACTCGACTGATGTATCCGAGCAAGTCGGCGGTCGCTGAACATTGTTTGTCGGAATATCACGCTATGGCGTATGAACGCACGAGGATTCTGGTACAGACGTCGAGATACTGGGACAGCGTTGTTAGAGAGGCCATCGAAATTCGCACCAATGACGACCTCATAAACCGTGACTGTGGCTACAATCTTAGCAAGGCTTGGGAACCAGCGATTGGGTTAATCAAGAATAAATCGAGCAAACGTATAGTTGTGACGACCACGGCGGACAGAGCCATCACACCGACGTCATCTCAGACACCGTCGGAATCGCGACCGTGGCGCGGGGCGCGGACGGCGGAGGGAGCGCGCCGCGGGCGGAGGGTATTTAAATCGGCCGCCACCGCGACCGAAGCCAGTTCCCCCTGAGCAGCCATAGCGTACGGATCTCCGTACCGGCACGTTCACAGGAGCTCAGTCCGTCAGTTCACCAGATGATGGCGACATGTATGATCGCCGAAATATTGTGCCCGTTGGACACTGTAGACCGGCAATACACCCGTGGATATTTTGATTATCAAATACGCCGGGAGAAGTTCAAGAATCACAACATTCATACTGGTACCGACGGACAATCCAAAAGTGTAAACTTCGGCAGGTGGTTGAAGAATCTGCGACGCTGCAGCGTAATTTCACCGCTCACTACCTGTAGTAGGGCTCAAAGGAGCCGGGTGGTGTAATCGGCGAACCGCTCGACATTTGAGTAAGAGCGATGCCGCTATTCGACGACTTTGGAAGGAGCAGCTGAGAGCAGCTTCCAGAAGGAAGCGGTCGACTTACAGTACAGAATGAGGGGACCGAGTAATCGTCTTAGAGGCACCCAGAGCCCTGGGTTCATCATTAACATCACTCCGGTGCAACTACTGCTTCAGCGACCGCAACAACCACTAAAAGGCGGCTTACAGAAAGGGGACCGAGATCAGGGGCGCCCCTTGCGCCGACTACCATTGACCTCTGTACAGCAACAAGCCCGTCTGCAGTGGTGACAGGCACATTCGGCCTAGAATCTCACCGACCAGAGTAAAGTTCCCTCAGTGATGAGTCGGGCTTCGAACTCAGCCCCGATGGCCAGCAAAGAGATGTCTGGAGACGCTCCGGACAGCATGATCAACACACAAGCCGGTTACAATTGTGGTTACAATTTTTGGCGCTGACTGTACTAAACCTTGTTTCGCAGCCCGCATCTCGTGGTCGTGCGGTAGCGTTCTCGCTTCCCACGCCCGGGTTCCCGGGTTCGATTCCCGGCGGGGTCAGGGATTTTCTCTGCCTCGTGATGGCTGGGTGTTGTGTGCTGTCCTTAGGTTAGTTAGGTTTAAGTAGTTCTAAGTTCTAGGGGACTGATGACCATAGATGTTAAGTCCCATAGTGCTCAGAGCCATTTGAACCAGCCTTGTTTCGCAAGTCAAAGCAAAATTAGCGACCATTATTAGCGGAAGTTAATGATCACAACAATGGAAAGTCTGGGTCGGGGTTACGCAGAGAAAGTACACAGTACTTCTTGCCGACAATGGTGTATGTCACGCGGAGGAGTCGTGTGCGTCACACGTTGTATGGATGACAGCGAGGACGGTCAACGATGTTTCTTCTTATGGATGAATAGAACATTAAAACTGAAGTGGAAGCGAAAGTTTCTCTTTCACAAACAGAAAAGTAAATGCACGATTCACTTTCAAACCCTTCTTCCAATTCCATTTAGACACTGGGAGCTGCAGTTCTCGTCACTGCAGTCGTGGTTTCTCTGAACATGCTATTATCCAAGTTGGTGACTGGTTTAGGCTTAGTGCCCGAGTCGGAAGAACACGCTCCGACTAGCTTGTGTAGCAAGAGAGAGAGAGAGAAACTCGGCTTTGCTGCAAACAGAAGCGGGCGGGCGGCTTCTTTATCTGGTAATACCGGGCGCCGGCGGCGCTTCCCACCCTCCGCCACGCGCCTCGGGGATTAATGCTGGCCGTAAGGCGGCCGGATTACCTCTCCCTGCAATGAATTCCTCAGCCCCAGCCGGCAGTGGCTCGCTCTCAAACGTCCCCAGATTCTACTTGCCTCTGTCCAGTGTGTACAGTATATGTCCTTCGCGAGAATTTCCATCCTCTGAATGCGTGTTGCCTACCCTGACAGGACGGGCGTCACCACACACAGGAAGAGGGCTGTCAGTATACTCGCTGCCCTGTTTTTCGTACTACTGGAGCGATCTCAGAAGCTTCGCATACGGTGGGTCCGGAACATGTTACGAGAAGAAAGCTAAAGGGTATACAAATAACTTTGCCTAGCAAAACATCTAGAATTTTCCCGAAGACTTATACATGTGCAGAAATTACTGTCTTAAGTAATACGGATTCGATCAGAAAACCATGTTTACATACTGGTACTGGGCCTAGTTCAAAAAATGATGCAAATGGCTCTAAGCACTTTGGTACTTAACATCTGAACTCATCAGTCCCCAAGACTTGGAACTACTTAAACCTAACTAACGTAAGGACGCATCCACGCTCGAGGCAGGGTGCGAACCCGCGACAGTAGCAGCAGCGCGACTGGGCTAGTACCAGAACACTTTATCTACAAGGGTACCGGGCAATTATAATGAAAATGGAGCTACTCACAGAGGTCCAGTGCAGTCTGTAATAATCATGTGGCAGCGAAATGGTAACGCGTTATTGTGGAACCGATTTACGCTAGGAAAAAGTTAGTTAAAATTTTCGCCACCAGTTGAAAATCCGGATCTGTAGACAGTTTGTATGACGGTATGACGTCCACGCTGTCACCTGACAAACCATAAAGCGAGTGAGCAAAATGGTAAAATCTTAAACATGGCTGCGAAACATTGTAAACCTGAAGAGATTGAAAAATCAGCCAACCATATGCCGATTAAGTTTTATTAGACATCAACCTACGTTTCGATATTTGTAAAAATATCTTCTCTAGAAGCAGTGGGACTTGTTATATCAAATGTTGATGAATTAGATTAGACGAAGCCGAGCGGCTCTTGTCACATACAAAATTGACAAAATAATAATAACCCCAAGCCATGTCTTTGGATAGCAGCCAGGTCACTTACCTCGTACTTTAGAATGAATGCTCACTAGTAAATGCCCACAGGTAGAGGCTCATGCCAACATAAAATTCTAATATGACACGGAATAAAATATTTGCATTAGTGACGTGTACATCAAACCAGAGATTAAGGCCAACTGTTCAGATCTACATCGCTGCATTCAGAGAGTGTCACCGACATAAAGGTCTGAGGCACGATAGCATTAACTTGTTTACGAAGATAATAATTAAATTTGAAAACACGGGTGAGCTTGGTGTGGTACCTACACTCCTGGAAATCGAAAAAAGAACACATTGACACCGGTGTGTCAGACCCACCATACTTGCTCCGGACACTGCGAGAGGGCTGTACAAGGAATGATCACACGCACGGAACAGCGGACACACCAGGAACCGCGGTGTTGGCCGTCGAATGGCGCTAGCTGCGCAGCATTTGTGCACCGTCGCCGTCAGTGTCAGCCAGTTTGCCGTGGCATACGGAGCTCCATCGCAGTCTTTAACACTGGTAGCATGCCGCGACAGCGTGGACGTGAACCGTATGTGCAGTTGACGGACTTTGAGCCAGGGCGTATAGTGGGCATGCGGGAGGCCGGATGGACGTACCGCCGAATTGCTCAACACGTGGGGCGTGAGGTCTCCACAGTACATCGATGTTGTCGCCAGTGGTCGGAGGGAGGTGCACGTGCCCGTCGACCTGGGACCGGACCGCAGCGACGCACGGATGCACGCCAAGACCGTAGGATCCTACGCAGTGCCGTAGGGGACCGCACCGCCACTTCCCAGCAAATTAGGGACACTGTTGCTCCTGGGGTATCGGCGAGGACCATTCGCAACCGTCTCCATGAAGCTGGGCTACGGTCCCGCACACCGTTAGGCCGTCTTCCGCTCACGCCCCAACATCGTGCAGCCCGCCTCCAGTGGTGTCGCGACAGGCGTGAATGGAGGGACGAATGGAGACGTGTCGTCTTCAGCGATAGAGTCGCTTCTGCCTTGGTGCCAATGATGGTCGTATGCGTGTTTGGCGCCGTGCAGGTGAGCGCCACAATCAGGACTGCATACGACCGAGGCACACAGGGCCAACACCCGGCATCATGGTGTGGGGAGCGATCTCCTACACTGGCCGTACACCACTGGTGATCGTCGAGGGGACACTGAATAGTGCACGGTACATCCAAACCGTCATCGAACCCATCGTTCTACCATTCCTAGACCGGCAAGGGAACTTGCTGTTCCAACAGGACAATGCACGTCCGCATGTATCCCGTGCCACCCAACGTGCTCTAGAAGGTGTAAGTCAACTACCCTGGCCAGCAAGATCTCCGGATCTGTCCCCCATTGAGCATGTTTGGGACTGGATGAAGCGTCGTCTCACGCGGTCTGCACGTCCAGCACGAACGCTGGTCCAATTGAGGCGCCAGGTGGAAATGGCATGGCAAGCCGTTCCACAGGACTACATCCAGCATCTCTACGATCGTCTCCATGGGAGAATAGCAGCCTGCATTGCTGCGAAAGGTGGATATACACTGTACTAGTGCCGACATTGTGCATGCTCTGTTGCCTGTGTCTATGTGCCTGTGGTTCTGTCAGGAATGTGTCAATAAAGTTTCCCCTTCCTGGGACAATGAATTCACGGTGTTCTTATTTCAATTTCCAGGAGTGTATAAGAGGAAGCTACAGACGAGATTGCTGATTTGATGCTGTAACTGACCATGCATAACGTGTCACGGGTAGTGCAAGTGCTCGCGCAGAATTGTCCGTCCCATAGTCAACAGTACGGAATACTCTGGGGTCTGTTTATACTGGTGAATATGCGAGATCCAGACGGCGTAGCAACTGGAATCTCATGATCCGCAGCAATGTTCTCAATGTTCTCTCCGGTTTCTGACACGGGTCGACGTCGACAACATGTGGCCGGGTAATATTCTGTGGAGTGAAGAGGCACATTCTACAATACAGGGTGCAGTGAATACACAGAACTGCCGCATCTGGGGTGCCGTTAAACCCCTTGTTGTGCGCGAAGAGCCGTTGCAACCGCCGTATATGATAGTGTGGTGTGGATTCACAAGCACCTTCATTCTCGGTCCGTTTTTCTTTGAAGAGAATACTTCCAGGGGACCTGTCACGTGTACCGCGACCTTCTTCTGCAGCATGGGATTCCTCCTTTGGGAGAGCTCAAAGGTGTCGAAACCACTACTTTCATGCGACACCTCATGTCGCTCGCCCAGTGAAAGCTCTGCTTAATGCAGCCTTCCACGGATGTCTTATCTGCAGAGATGTTTCAGATGCAATGCCTGGTCTGATTCAAAATGGTTCTGAGCACTATGGGGATTAACACCTGAGGTCATCAGTCCCCTAGAACTTAGAACTACTTAAACCTAACTAACCTAAGGACATCAGACACATCATGCCCGAGGCAGGATTCGAACCTCCGACCGTAGCGGTCGGACGGTTCCAGACTGAAGTGCCTAGAACCGCTCGGCCACACAGGCCGGCTGGTCTGATTCAATGTCATTTTTGGCTCTGGGGAGATCTAAGAGAACACGTTTCCCAGGGCCGCGTTCGGTCTCCACCTGATTTGCAGGCCAATATTCAGGAACACGTTGCTCAGACGCCACCGGAAATGCTGCGAGAAACACTTGATGACGTTGTTTTACGGATGCAGCACTTCGTCGACGTCTCCGGTGATAATATTTAACAAACTGCATGAACGGTGGTTAATAATAAAATAAACATCGTGGCTTTCTCGCTTGCTTGACATTTTGTACCCACATTCTGTTCCCAGTTTATTACGTATGTAAACGTTTCTGTAAGTCTTTCTTTCATTTCCACAGCCAGATTAGCACCTGGTGGTCAAAATTAGGGCAACTTTTTTTTACCACTCACGGATTAGAATATCTACCACGTTTCGCTGCCGTATGGTAATTACAGCCCATACCGGACATTTGTCAGTAGCTTCGCTTTAATTGCAACCACCCGGAATGTTAGCAAGGTATTGATAAAACGATGTACCGATTGTTTTTCCTTCGCTGGAATTTAGTCATATACATCATTTTGGAAATTTCGTATATGCCTTTGATCTTGGCCTGCTCGATCACATGACATACTGACTTCACAAAATCCGCTATTGTAATTTCGTCAAAGCTTATTTTCAAGAGGCACATAGCGAAGTTTCGAAAACTATGTATGCATACTTCAAGTACATAGTGTCATGTAGGGCAAACTGTTGTGCCTTGCCGATAGTGTACCTAGGAATACTTTATGTTTTTTGCAGATTGTACAATCACAGGAAGGAAAGCATAATAGAGACCGCCTTAAGTAATTTTCTGCACTTTCTAGTGTCTATGTTGCTATGAGACATAAGGGAATGTTGCGTGCAGCATTTGTACACGGATGGAAGAAAATCGCATCAACGAGAAGGAATCTGCGACATAAACGAAAGTTGGCAGGCTTGTTTCCATATCTGAAAGATGATGTCTATTCACATTTAGTGCTAGTCACATATGAGTGGCGCTAGGAGCTACATTTCGTGGATACAAATCAGGTTTGCCTTAAATACACGCTTCAAAGTTCGCGAGCATTACATGTCTTTCTTTGAGAGTGGACGTGGTGAGTTGATGTTAGTCAACATTGCCTATAAGGCGACAAAATTGCCGTTGTCAACACATCATCACTAAGTTTCAGCGAGGACGTATAACAGGGCTAAGAGAAGTTGCATGGTCTTTTGCGATACTGCGAAAAGATTTGGCAGGGATGGAGCCATTTTATACGACTGCTGGCAGAGGTAGTCACGAGAACGTACAGTTGCAAGAAGACAGGGCTCCAGAGAGCCATGTGGCACTGCTAAGAGGGAAGACAGTCGTGTTAGACGTACGGATCTGTCGCATTGTAGTGAATCTGCAACAGCAATTTGAGAAGCAGTTGGCACCACAGTGACGCGACAAACCGTTACTAATCGTTTACTTCATCGACAGCTCCGAGACAGACTCCCTCTAGTGTGCATTGCATTGACCCCAAACCACCTCCATTTGCGACTTCACAGGTATGAAGCGAGAGCTTGTTGGAGGGCAGGTCGGAGGTCTATTGTGTTTTGTAATGAAAGCAGGTTCTGCCTTGATGCCAGTAATGTCCGTTTGTTGATTAGAGGGTGCCCAGTTGAGGGCCTGCAAGCAACATGTCTGCGTTTTCTATACATTGGACCTACACTTGGAGTTATGGTCTGGGGTGCAATTTCACATGACAGTAGGAGCACTCTCGTGGTTATCCCCCTTACCCTGCCATCCAACCTGAACTTCAGTCTGGTGATTCGACCTTTTGTGCTGCCTTTCATGAACAGCGTCCCAGGTTGTGTTTTCCAACAGGATATCGCTCACCCATATACTGCTTTTGTAACCCAACATGCTCTGCGAAGTGTCGACACGTTATCTTTCCCTGCTCAATCACAAAATCTGTCTCCAGTCGAGCACATATGGGAATCCGGATGACCACTCCAGCGTCATCTACAAACATCGTCAAACGTTCCTGTACTGACCGATCGACCGCTACAGGCATGGACGTCCATCCTACTAACTGATATCCTGCACCCATACAATGCACTGCATGGACGTCTGCATGCTTGCATTGAACGTTCTGGTGTTTCCGCCGGCTCCTATTGTACGAGCTTTTCACTTTTGCAGTGGCTTACCTCACACTTACCTGTGATCTTGCAATCTTTTAAATATGTTTCCTAGACGAATGTATTACAAAAATTTCATTACTCTATATAAAACTTAATTTGGTGTTGCGATTTTTCTGTCAGCGTATATATTTTGCGTTCTACTCATTTAAGTGGTACACAACTTTTTAATTTATTAATGAAATATATTACTTCTTCATTTGGAGAGCGTTACGGTGAGTAGAATTCTGCATATTTTGAAACTAGCTATTCAGTATAGCGTGTGGACGATTGAGCACTGCTTCGACAGTCGTTCACCATCTTGTACCTTGAAACGGATGAAAGTCTTCTACCACAGAAAATGTAATATTGGCAAATGAACTGAGGTCCTTTAACGTCCAAACAATTTTACCAGCCTTGAAAATGGAAATATGTGTTCGTATGCAACACCTTCTATTTTGAAATGAATTATCTCCTAATACAACTACTTTTATTTTGGTAATACTGTACATCTGCTTCCTTCACCTTCACTTATTTTATTATTGGCCTGTAGTAGAGTAATAATGTAGCAGATAGTCTATTAAATACAATATTGGCAGGCATTTCTTGACTACAACATTTTCAAATTTCAAATTACTGTGTGTTCCTAGCTACAAGACCACGCACAACCGTCGAACAATTTTTTTCATGCACAGAAATCTTATTTTCCCTGAATACTCTTTTGCGATTTCAGAAAACGTAGGCAGTGCAATGTGAAACAAATGTGATTCATGTGTAAGTCTGAGGCTTTCGTGACCATTTTAGAAGAAATATGACGCGGCCTAGTAACCCAGAAGATTTTAACTTCAGTGGTTCATGTGATTGCTTACAGTGGGGCATTTTACGAATAAATAATTTTAACACTCCTATGGGACAATGACTGTTCATAAAAGCGATTTATCTTCCTACTAAATTAGGTACGTCCTGAAAAAATATTCAAGATGCATCTCCGTGTTTATGCAGCAGTTTTTAGCTCTGCTTCTTGTAAACATAACCCAGGGCGGACTCAACTTGACTATATACACTACTTGCAATTAAAATTGCTACACCACGAAGATGACGTGCTACAGACGCGAAATTTAATCGACAGGAAAAAGATGATGTGATATGCAAATGATTTGCTTTTTAGAGCATTCACACAAGGTTGGCGCTGGTGGCGACACCTACAACGTGCTGACATGAGGAATGTTTCCAACTGATTTCACATACACTAACAGCAGTTGATCAGCGTTGCCTGGTGAAACGTAGTTGTGATGCCTTGTGTAAGGAGGAGAAATGCGTACCATCACGTTCCCGACTTTGATAAAGGTCGGGTTGTGGCCTATCACGATTGCGGTTTATCCTATCGCGACACTGCTGCTCGCATTAGTCGAGACCAATGTTAGCAGAATATGGAATCGGTGGGTTCAGGAGGATAATACGGAACACCCTGCTGGATCCCAACGGCCTCGTACCACTAGCAGTCGAGATGACAGGCATCTTATCCGCATGGCTGTAACGGATCGTGCAACCTTGTCTCGATCCTTGAGTCAACAGATGGGGACGTTTGCAAGACAACTATCTGCACGAACAGTTCGACGACGTCTGCAGCAGCATGGACTATCAGCTCGGAGACCATGGCTACGGTTACCCTTGACGCTGCATCACAGACAGGAGCGCCTGCGATGGTGTACTCAACGACTAACCTGGGTGCACGAATGGCAAAACGTCATTTTCTTTCGGATGAATCCAGAGTCTGTTCACAGCATCACGATGGTCGCATCCGTGTTTGGCGACATTGCGGTGAACGCACATTGGAAGCGTGTATTCGTCATCGGCATACTGGCGTATCACCCGGCGTGATGGTATGCGGTGCCATTGGTTACATGTCTCGGTCACTTCTTGTTCGCATTGACGGCACTTTGAACAGTGGACGTTACATTTCAGATGTGTTAGGAGCTGTGGCTCTACCCTTCATTCGTTCCTTGCGAAGCCCTACATTTCAGCAGGATAATGCACGACCTCATGTTGCAGGTCCTGTACGGGCCTTTCTGGATACAGGAAGTGTTCGACTGCTGCCCTGGCCAGCACGTTCTCCAGATCTCTCACCAATTGAAAACAGCTGGTCAATGGTGGCCGAGCAACTGGCTCGTCACAATACGCCAGTCACAACTCTTGATGAACTGTGGTATCGTGTTGAAGCTGCATGGGCAGCTGTACCTGTACACGCCATCCAAGCTCTGTTTGACTCAATGCCCAGGCGTATCAAGGCAACACCACCTAGACTACAGGCCTGCGCGCACACCTGTGACGTCACATACTGATGGCCGGATCTGTATCGGAACGCAGCTGTTAAGCACTCTGGGGCTATGCGATCTTTACGAGTTTTAGAGCTGAAACTGCATAGGGATTCTCGTGCTTTCCTCTTCTACACGGCCTTGTAATGAAAGTATGAAAATTTATATGATTGCGTTAAGTAACTTAACAAAACTGCCCTATTTTATTTATATATATATAAAATTGTTTTGACGATTTGCCTTAATTGCGCGTATCTAGGCTTGAACACAAACTGTAATTTTAAATTCTATCTTTTACCTCAGGAGCTACGTTTTCTTGCAGTAAAAAATCATGCAACAACAAGCAGACGTCTCCGGTTTTAATTAAAGCAGCTGGAGCTCCTACAGAATTTAATAATTTGTTTCCCTGTTTATTTTCGTAAGTTTCTATCTCCACTTCAGAATTTTCTGACCTCACACATCATTCGACGAAATGGAGCACCTCCTAACATTGTTTAATAAATCAAAGAATCCGAAAAAATATTTTATTTCCCTCTTTTTCCACAACATTGGGAAGCTTAAACGTGAAAAGATTGTTTCTCCTATATCCTTTGCTGAAATTCATGTCACAGAGTGCTATTAACTTAATTATAATGCCCTTACCTCGAAATTCGGTTTTCTATACTGCTTAATCTGTCGAACATAATTTATTAAAGCAATTTTCTAAGGTTGTTTATTTAAATTCAAATTATTTCCGAATAGCTGTAGTTGTAAAATTGAACAAAATCATTCTGTAGCTCTTCCAAGTAAAAGTACTGGAAACGCAATAATGTGGTAGGAATGATAAGGAATAATAAACATTTTCAATCCACAAAGGGAATGGTAATTTATTCTTCAGCACAGAAAAGTTGTTTGAAAATATGAATCAGTAAACCATTATAAAAATTCTGAGAGATACAAAACACAAAAATGGTTCAAATGGCTCTGTGCACAATGGGACTTAACATCTGAGGTCATCAGTCCCCAACAACTTAGAACTACTTAAACCTAACTAAGCTAAGGACATCACACACATCCAGGCCCGAGGCAGGATTCGAACCTGCCTCGGGCATGGATGTGTGTGATGCCCTTAAGTTAGTTAGGTTTAAATAGATCTAAGTTGTTGGGGACTGACGACCTCAGATGTTAAGTCCCATAGTGCACAGAGCCATTTCAACCATTTTTGTGTTACGTATCTGTCAGAATTTTGATAATGGTTTTTTACATAATACACATGTAACAATATAGTACAAGATACTCAGATTTTTTCTCTCTGTAGAAACCAAGCTTTTTCCTTTAATCAGAACATAATTGAGATGAAGACAAATTTATTTCTTGAATACTAGAAACACAAATCTGGTAGAAAATTGCTCTACATATATCAAACACAGTTTACATTTCTTACAACTCTCCCAAAATATACACTGGTACTGGAAGGGGAAATGTCAGACTCAGATACGAGCACACACTGCATATACTGACAGGCAAGTTATACAGAACACTTGACACACATTTCGTTGTTACGCACATTTCTAGTTGATGAAAGTTGTCGACAAAATACAATGCAAACTTCATTGAAATAAAACTGTGCTCACTCTGACTTTGTCGAAAACCTTACCAAAACACATTTGCACTTTTTCATCAAAACATAGGCATGATACATAAGAAATAGATAGCTGATGAGTATATCATCAGAAAGTCACAAAGCTTGAACAAAGGTTCCAAAATGGAGAAGAGTATCACATTACCATATTTATAATATAAGGAAAGGTGAGGTTGCTATATAGCCTTCATAGAAAGTTAAGTTGCAGGCCACTGTCATAAACCAGTACTTCAATTAATTTACTTTCGATCTGACAGTTTAAATACCCACATCATATTTTTTTAAACTTCAGCAGACAATTAGAGTACTAATAATACTTAGTAGAAGTAACTAGGAAGTCACAGTAAGCTCATACTCACTATTAATTTCTTGTAGGACAGTGCTGATTCTACTGAAAGTAGTGATTCAGTGCACTGCTACCTGACTCTGGTTTCTTCCTCACACTACTATTCACAACTAAAAAATGATGACTTAATCAAACAGTGACTGATAATTTATTTTTAAATCTGTTTTTCATAAAACAGATGTGAACTCCATAGTAAACGGCTCATCTGGCTATGATGGTCACATAGGAGCAATAAAGCATCTTCATCAGTCATGTGTTGCTGAAGAAGAGAGAAAGTGTAGTAGCCCAGAATCATAAATAGTGGCTCATTCACACCATCCAGAGAGAATTTCTTACATCTACAATGAGAAGAAGTTTGCTAATGACACGCAGCGATTGAGAAATTTATCTCCATAAAATGCTATGAATCCAGTTTACCTTTAAAACAGCCCAGAAATAATTGAAGTGGAGACATAGAAAAGGTTTATAGCATACTTTCATTACAAAGCCTAAGATGGTATTGGAAGATACAAGGCAAAAAATCAGAAAAACTTATTCACAACTAACTAAAAGGATACCCAACTAGCTGTCCCATATTTTATCTGAAGTAGAATAAAAAAAAAAAAAGAAAACCACATTGAAGTATGGATAAGATACAGAAATACAAAAAACCACCTTTATAATCAAGATACTGCTAAATATGAATCTCATCAACCATTGAAATTACAACCATATCCTGTGACTGCAAAAGAGGAACTTTACTGTTAATGTAAAATAAGAAATTTCTGTCAAGTATTTCTAGTTCAGGACCAACATTAAGTACAGAACAAAGTCTCCTTATCGTGCTTTGATGGAGCATTACCAGGTTTCCAGATTTCCTCATGAACCTATAGGGAACTGGAGAAATAATTTGTAGACGAGAAAAAAACAATAAGTCTTCTGGTTTGTATCTGTGTCTGTGTCTCCTACTCTCAAGTCGTAGTTGAGACTTCAGAAACTGAAAAAAGCCTTTATCATCAGTGTCTACAATAAGCTTATCTAAAATACCTTGCATTATATCCAATAAATGCTCTTTATCTTCATGCTCTGGAGATGCACTGTTTTCAACAGACTTCAGTATACTTTCAATATCATGAAAATAATTTATTTTCATTGGGAACTTGTATCTGTTCTGGGAGTTATTCACTGATACTCCTTTGCAAAAAATTGAAACTTCCAACTGTTCATTAATAACTACAGAGTAACATAAATTAGGTAGATATCCTGTTGTCTCAATGTTAACAAAAATTACACCGTCTGTCTTGCTGATGACGGTCCAGAACGAAGAAAAGTTGACTTTATGACCCCCCCCCCCCCCCGGTAACAGAGATATCTGCAGACTTCACACTCTCACTTATCTCTTTCTGAAGTTGTGCTGCTTCCAGACGCATCTGCTTTTCATCAGGCAGTTCCCGGAAAGCCAGTTGCGATGACAAGTAGGAAGGACAACCAGGAAATATCGATGGAACACATCCATCTTTTATCCTCGGTCGTTCAAGATTTACAGTTAAACTCCGTCCTGTCCTCTCATCAAAGCAGTCTGCTGTCCTTACAATACATTCCGGTTGGAAATGTTGCATGGGGGCTTAATTTAATAAAAATATGAATGAAATGCAAATACTTTTTAATTTTCTGTCGCTGTATGTCCGATTACGCAGGTCTCGTAAACGGTTGGCCCTGACTATTTTTAGTACGCAATCTGACTGCTTAGAATGACAACAAAGAATGAAAGAAAATTTTCGTTAACACAGTTAATTAATTAAGTCCCCAGCAACTATAAAACCAACGCCACAACAACCACAAGAGTAACTGTTCTGTGTGTGGAAGTGTGACTCAACGCACATCTGGCACGGTTCTTCTTCAACAAGACAAGAATTTTTAGATATCAATTATACTGACGTGATAAAAGAAAATTAGAAATACTATAATTACATAAGGAAAGCAGAATTACACTCTAATACAAGAACACAAGCCAGATGCTTTGTTGACTGAACCTGTAATGATGCATTATTTGAGATACAGACATATTAAAAAGAAAAAACAGGGAATTTGTTACCTTCATATATATTGACGAAAAGCACTCAGATCATTACAATATCTCCATTGGAACAACATCTGCTATCTCTCCCATCAAACCACTGCATAAAACATGGAACAACACTCTCCACTACCACATCTCACTCCGACTTCACGACAGGCAGTGTCCACCACAACTTCTCGGCAAGAACTGCCTGCCGCTACTTCTCAATAATCACTGCCAGTGGAGGCGGCGGAACAAAACTCTCTGGCGCGATCCCTGGCGCTGTGGCTCAGTGTAGCCACCTTTCAATGTTGGTGACAGATCTGTAACACCACAACACTGATTGATATAACTATTCCGCGTGACAATAGTTGCAAATATGAGAGACATTTCGTGGCTAGATTCATATTAACCTCACAGCAATGGTCCAGAATTAAGAAACAAATAATACTGGTACAGGATACATAACTGTTTTTACAAACAATTGGCAAAGGTGGTGCAATGGAAACAAATAACGCACTATAAATTTTTCGTCATTTACTTACCCTTGAATGATGCGTAGGCACAAACTCCTGTCTAGGAATAGCTGCAATCCAACGATTCCTCAGCTTCACACATTTGGGAAATCGAAACATGTGCACTTTCATGCCTTTCTGACATCTATAATTTTCCTGGCAAAAGGGGACGCAGCACTCGTTTCCCATACTTCGAAGAACTGTAGGCGAATACCATATGAAATAGATAGCACTTACACGTGGCACTCACTTTCAACACAACATACACGCCAACAGGACTGCCAACTAAAGATAGGACGGCTAACAGTTTGTGACGTCACATAGCAATATGGTCACTGTGCGTAGGCCTTGTATCTAGAGGCTTTGATCAAGGCCGTAATTACGGCCAGAGGTGGTTGTTCGGAGTACTGATTTCTCAGGATCTCTGCACCCAAACTGCGTGAAAATGTAATCACATGTCAGTTCTAGTATAATACACTCCTGGAAATGGAAAAAAGAACACATTGACATCGGTGTGTCAGACCCACCATACTTGCTCCGGACACTGCGAGAGGGCTGTACAAGCAATGATCACACGCACGGCACAGCGGACACACCAGGAACCGCGGTGTTGGCCGTCGAATGGCGCTAGCTCCGCAGCATTTGTGCACCGCCACCGTCAGTGTCAGCCACTTTGCCGTGGCATACGGAGCTCCATCGCAGTCTTTAACACTGGTAGCATGCCGCGACAGCGTGGACGTGAACCGTATGTGCAGTTGACGGACTTTGAGCGAGGGCGTATAGTGGGCATGCGGGAGGCCGAGTGGACGTACCGCCGAATTGCTCAACACGTGGGGCGTGAGGTCTCCACAGTACATCGATGTTGTCGCCAGTGGTCGGCGGAAGGTGCACGTGCCCGTCGACCTGGGACCGGACCGCAGCGACGCACGGATGCACGCCAAGACCGTAGGATCCTACGCAGTGCCGTAGGGGACCGCACCGCCACTTCCCAGCAAATTAGGGACACTGTTGCTCCTGGGGTATCGGCGAGGACCATTCGCAACCGTCTCCATGAAGCTGGGCTACGGTCCCGCACACCGTTAGGCCGTCTTCCGCTCACGCCCCAACATCGTGCAGCCCGCCTCCAGTGGTGTCGCGACAGGCGTGAATGGAGGGACGAATGGAGACGTGTCGTCTTCAGCGATGAGAGTCGCTTCTGCCTTGGTGCCAATGATGGTCGTATGCGTGTTTGGCGCCGTGAAGGTGAGCGCCACAATCAGGACTGCATACGACCGAGGCACACAGGGCCAACACCCGGCATCATGGTGTGGGGAGCGATCTCCTACACTGGCCGTACACCACTGGTGATCGTCGAGGGGACACTGAATAGTGCACGGTACATCCAAACCGTCATCGAACCCATCGTTCTACCATTCCTAGACCGGCTAGGGAACTTGCTGTTCCAACAGGAAAATGCACGTCCGCTTGTATCCCGTGCCACCCAACGTGCTCTAGAAGGTGTAAGTCAACTACCCTGGCCAGCAAGATCTCCGGATCTGTCCCCCATTGAGCATGTTTGGGACTGGATGAAGCGTCGTCTCACGCGGTCTGCACGTCCAGCACGAACGCTGGTCCAACTGAGGCGCCAGGTGGAAATGGCATGGCAGGCCGTTCCACAGGACTACATCCAGCATCTCTACGATCGTCTCCATGGGAGAATAGCAGCCTGCATTGCTGCGAAAGGTGGATATACACCGTACTAGTGCCGACATTGTGCATGCTCTGTTGCCTGTGTCTATGTGCCTGTGGTTCTGTCAGTGTGATCATGTGATGTATCTGACCCCAGGAATGTGTCAATAAAGTTTCCCCTTCCTGGGACAATGAATTCACGGTGTTCTTATTTCAATTTCCAGGAGTGTATATCTGTCCAATGAATGTCCGTTTATCATCTGCATTTCTTCTTGGTGTGGCAATTTTAATGGCCAGTAGTGTATTTTGCGTTCTACACATTTATGGGTGTACAACTCTTTACTTTATTCATGCACCAGAAATATATTAATTCTTCATTTACAGAGTGTTACGTTGAGTTGTATTCTGCATATTTTTGAAACTAGTTATTCAGCGCAGTGTGTTGACGATTGAGCACTACTTCGACAGTCGTTCACCACCTTGTACCTTGGAACGGAAGAAAGTCTTGTACCAAAGAAGATGTTATATTTCCAAATGAACGGAGGTCCTTTAACGTCTAAATAATTTTACCAGTCTTGTCAATTGAAATGTGTGTTCGTATGCAGACCTTCTATTTCGAAATGAATTATCTTCTAATACATTAACTCCTACTTGGTTTATACATCTGCTTCCTTCGATTTCATTTATTTTATTATTGGCCTGTAGTAGACTAATAATGTAGCGGGTAGTCTACTAAATGCAATATTGGCAGGAATTTCTTGACTACAACATTTTAAAATTTCTTTTACTTCATTTTCCTAACTACAAGACCACGCATAACCGTGGAACAATTTTTCTCTGTACCGAAATCTTATTTTCCCTGAATACTCTTTTGCAATTTCAAAAAACGTAGGCAGCGCAACGTGAAGCAAATGTGATTCATGTGCTCGCTTACAGTGGGGGATTTTACGAATAAATAATTTTAACACTCCAATGGGACAATGAATGTTTACAAAAGCGACGTATCTTCCTACTAAATTAGGTACGTCCTGAAAAAATATTTAAGATGCATCTCCGTGTTTATGCAGCAATTTTTAGCTCTGCTTCTTGTAATCATTACCCAGGATGGACTCAACTTGGCTATGTAGATAGACGTCTTTTGTACGAAAGCCTTCATTACAAACACAGAGAACTACAGCGTGACTGCGCTCCCCCTTTTGCTGGCTTAAGTTTCTGGTGGCCTATTTCTTCCAAATTTTGGGTTCCTTTAACTTTGTCTCCCATGTTACGTGGAGAAAGTTAACCAAGACTGCTCCGAGATCTTTTGGGGCGACACTGACGCATGCTTGAATAAAACGGCTAATTGGCCTTTAAAAACCACCCAGTTCGGCAACAAACTTGGTGCCATCTGTCTATCCTTGCTGAGCACTCTAAAAGTGTACCTTAACTGGGACAATCTGTGACGATGTCCAAGCCGTCTGTGTGCAGGCTACACTGCTGCTCTGGCATCAGCTAGAGGGAGTGGGTAATCAGAAGGGTGTCAGAGGTTAACCCGCCAGTAGATGCCTAGGGCTCCACCGCTGGATGCTTCTCTATAGGAAAATTTTCAAAGTGCACAACAAAGGTGAACTTATAAACGCCATGTAGTTGGTGAACAGACGCTCTTTTAGAGAGGACCTTCGCCATTTTATTCACGCATGTCCCCATGCTCTCTGCCCCTGCCTCACCCCCGTCCCCTCAGCCCAATGATGAAGCTACAGGAGCGAGCGCAACAGGAGGGATGAAAGATTACAACCTCCCTTTGCTGATTCGGGTAACGTACAGATTTCACCGAATGGTTTTCACTGGGTACAGTCACTTCCATTGGGTTGCAGGCCCACAAAGTCCGATAGCGAAATGAGTAGCAATCAACGTCCCAAGGAAAGGGGTAGTTTCGTTGACATACTATAGGCCATCCCTTAAGGGCGTTTGGTGTCTATTCTGTGCGGTTGTGTATCCCAAATATTTTCCTCGGTCGCCCATAAAAAACCGCTTGATTTCGACGCTCGACGTTGTGACTGTACAGTGTTGTACAGCAGTTTTTTTTTCACTGTATTAGTATATATATTGACAACCCCCACCCTCCGCCAATGAACCATGGACCTTGACGTTGGTGGAGAGGACTGCGATTGTAGGAAAAGGAAGAGAAGGGAAAGTAGCTGGCTCTGAGCACTATGGGACTTAACATTTATGGTCTTCAGTCCCCTAGAACTTAGAACTACTTAAACCTAACTAACCTAAGGACACCGCACAACACACAGTCATCACGAGGCAGAGAAAATCCCCGACCCCGCCGGGAATCGAACCCGGGAACCCAGGCGCGGGAAGCGGGAACGCTACCGCACGACCACGAGCTGCGGACAGAAGGGAAAGTAGTAGGTGAGTATGTACTGGGGGGTAAGTAATGAAAGGGGAAGCCGCCTAGTAGAATTTTGCACAGAGCATAACTTAATCATAGCTAGCACTTGGTTTAAGAATCGTGAAAGGCGGTTGTATAGTTGGTAGAGGCCTGGGGAGACTGAAAGGTTTCAATTAGGTTATATAATGGTAAGACGGAGATTTAGGAACCAAGTTTTAATTTGTAAAACATTTCAAGGGACTGATGTGGACTCTGACCACAATTTATTGCTTATGAACTATAGACTGAAACTGAAGAAGCTGCAAGAACGTATGCATTTAGGGAGATGGGATGTGTGTCCCCCTCACTTATCGATTTAATGACAGTGAAAAACTAAACCGCGTGTACCTAATGGAAATTTGGGAAAAGCAATCGTCACCGAAGTTAATCTGTCGGCAAAGAGGGAGGAAAAGTTTACATCTAAATGAAAGGAAAAATGCAAATGAAACTGGCAGAAATTAATTTGGAAAAGGGGTAAAGTTAATAAAGAAAGTAAATGTGCGGCCGTTACGTTAACAATTAACTAGCGATAATTAGATATTTGAGATTTGGGGAAAATTACGGTCGCCAGTCCTATGGACAATTACTATAGTAACTGAAAAAGAATGGTTATTGCACACATAATTAGCACTAGAAGCGTGGCAACTGAAGGTTGACATGTGTAGTGTGAAAACTGAAAGTTTGTCAGAAGTAATAAATTTCGCTGCACTCTGACTTAATACAGCAAAAGAATTAATAAAACCGGAAAATTGAAAATTAATTTAGTGACTGAAATTAATAGTGAGCTTTGTTTCTGAAGCACATCGAAATTCAGTGAAATACGGTTAGTCTTGGGCTACCTCAACAATCATTTCAAAAGCTACTTGAATCTACGCAGTTTAGAAATCAGAGATTTAACTTTGAACTTGAATTAAATGATTCTGAACAATTGACAATAGTAAAATTTAGTACGTACAAAGCTGAGCTGCAGTCATAGGTAAGCTAAAATACGGTAACAAAACTCGCACTCTTTAATTTGTGCTTGTGTAATCTAAATATTGTAGCCAGCTATGAATACCTTAACTGAACTTTGAAATTAAAGCAGTGAAATCGAATGATATTACTTTAATGCTGGCGTTTGAATTTCAACAACACTCGGGTTCATTCCTGAAAAGGAAGGGACCATGCTTGGTAATGCAATTGGGACAATGAGCAACAAAGGTTCATGCTACGTTGCTGTAATTTAGTGAGAAAAATGTAACAGTTTGAAAAGCGGAGGTCTGCCATACAGTTCTAAAACTTAACGTGCTACCAGTCTTCCTTGTTGTTTGTTTGTGAAGTCGTCGATCGAGGAGGCGAAGACAGTCACTCATTGCCAGCTGTCGCTGTTGCAGAAGCTGGATGTTGGCGCGCCTTCTTCTCGACACGGTCTCCAGCCGAAACGGGCTCTTGATCTGTGCCGGCTAACGCTTCCCGTCCGCGACACCATGTCAAAAACTAACATAGCAAGTCGAGCGCAATTACATGCTGCCAAACCCCAAATCGCGGCAACTCGCGGGAGCGTTACACAACACACCTGCTCTACTGCACTACTCCCGCCAGACATCCCTCTGCCCGCGCTCCACGCGACAGAGTTAACACTACCAAAGATCCTAAACACTTTGGTTCTCCACACGACCTATCGATGTATTCGTTCGATAGCATAGTTTTCCCTAGGCTAGACCCAGCGTATAAATACAAATAATATTCACAAAACAAACCAATTATACATCGACATAAATGCATATATATACAAGTAGTAAAACAATTACAATATACACAGATACAGAAATGTTATATCTTCAGCTAACAAAATAAGGAAAAAAAATTGCAGTGTAATAAATGGAAATAGGAGGATATGCATTTCCGGCGTTACACGTGGATAAACTGGAAGAACCAGAGGTTACAGAGAGTTTCAGAGGAAGTATTAGGGAACTATTGACAAGAACAGGAGAAACAGAGACGGTAGAAGAAGGATGGGTACCTTTGAGACAAGAAATATTGAAGGCAGCAGAGGATGAAGTAGGTAAAAAGAAGAGAGTTAGTAAAAGTGCTTGGGTAGTAGAGAAGATATTGAATTTAATTGATGATAGGAGAAAATATAAAAATGCAATAAATGAAGCAGGCGAAAAGGAATAAAGGCGTCTCAAACACAAGATCGATAGGAAGTGCAAAATGGCAAAGCAGGGATGGCTAGAGGACAAATGAAAGGATGTAGAAGCATATATCACAAGGGGTAAGACAGGTGCTGCCTACAGGAAAATTAAAGAGACCTTTGGAGATAAGAGAAACACCTGTACGAACATCAAGAGCTCGGATTGAAAATCCGTCCTGAGCAAAGAAGGGAAAAAAGAAAAGTGGAAGGAATATATGGAGGGTCTATCCAGTGGCGATGTACTTGAGGGCAATATTATGGAAATGGAAGAGGACTAGGTGAAGAAATATGAGAAATGATACTCAATGAAGAATTTCACAGAGCAGTGAAAGACGTATATCGAAACAAGGCCCCAGGAGTAGATAACATTCCGTTAGAGCTACTGATAGCTTCGTTAGAGCCCGTCATGACAAAACTCTTCTATCTGGTGAGCAAGATGTATGAGACAGGCGAAATACCCTCACACTTCCAGAAGAGTATAATAATTCGGATCCAAAGAAAGCAGGTGTTGACAGGTGTGAAAATTACAGAACTGTCAGTTTAATAAGTCACGGTTGCAAAATACTAAGACGAATTCCTTACACACGAATGGAAAAACTGGTACAAGCTGACCTCGATGTAGGTCAGTTTGGATTCCGTAGAAATGTGGAACACGCGAGGCAATACTGACCCTACGACTTGTCTTAGAAGATAGGTTAAGGAAAGGCAAACCTACGTTTCTAGCATTTGTAGACTTAGAGAAATATTTTACGATGTTCACGGAAATACTCTCTTTCAGATTGTGAAGGTGGCAGGAGTAAAGTACAGGGAGCTATTGGCTACTTACAATTTGTACAGAAACCAGATGGCAGTCATAAGAGTCGAGAGGCATGAAAGGGAAGCGGTGGCTGAGAAGGGAGTGAGGCAGGGTTGTAGTCTCTCCCCGATGTTATATAATCTGTGTATTGAGCAAGCAGTAAAGGAAACTAAAGAAAAATTTGGAGTAGGAATTCATGGAGAAGAAATAAAAACTGTGAGGTTCGCCAACGACATTGTAATTCTGTCAGAGGTAGCAAAGCACCTGGAAGAGCAGCTGAACGGAATGGACTGTGGTTTGAAAGGAGGATTTAAGATGAACATCAACAACAGCAAAATGAGGGTAATGGAATGTAGTGGAATTAAATCGGGTGATGCTGAGGGTATTAGATTATAAAATCTGACACTTAAAGTCCTAGATGAGTTTTGTTATTTGGGGAGCAAACTAAATGATAATGGTCAGAGTAGAGACGATATAAAATGTAGACAGGCAAGGAACGGGTGGCTGAAGAAGAGAAATTTGTTAACATCGAGTATAGATTTGCCAGGAAGACTTCTCTGAAAGTATTTGTATGGAGTGTAGGTATGTATGGAAGTGAAACATGGACGATTAACAGTCTATAGAACAAGAGAATAGAAACTTTCGGAATATGGTGCCACAGAAGAATGCGAAGATTGGATGGGTACATCATATAACTAATGAGGAGGTATTGAATAGAATTGGGGAGAGGAGAAATTTGTGGCACAACTCGACAAAAGAAGGGATCGGTTGGTAGGCATCAAGGGATCATCACTTTGGTACCGGAGGGAAACGTGGAGGGTAAAAATCTTAGTGCGCGACCAAGAGATGAATACACTAAGCGGATTCAGAAGGATGTAGGTTGCAGAAGTTATTCGGAGATGGAGAGGCTTCCACAGGATAGAGTTGCATGGCGAGCTGCATCAAACCAGTCTCTGGTCTGAAGACAACAACAACAACATCATTGATGGAAAAACGCTTCAGTTATAATAAAATTATAAACAGCCGACCAGTTGCAATGGATAAAGAAATTCTTTACCTAGGTTTCAACAAATATAAATTTGTCTTCTTCAGAAGATAGCAATTTTACATTAGTAAGGAATAATGTACTATCGCCGTTTTTACAATTGTCGGCATAGGTCTATCTGTCAAAAATGAAATATAGCCCTAGAATTGGGGTTTGTCACGTAAATATAAAATAGTTCATGGATCTTGTAGAGCTGACAACCGACTGCAATGGTAGATTAGTCCTTACTAATGTAAAATTGCTACCTTCTAAATAAGACAAATTTATATTTGTCGAAACTTAGGTAAATAATTTCTTTATCCATTGAACTTGTCGGCTGTTTATAATTTTATTACGTGAAACCGTTGCTGTTGTGCAGCTATGTTTAAAATATTGAAGCTTCAGTTATAGTTATAAATTATATACTTGTATGTGTGAACGTAGGGTGGGGGGGGGGGGAGTAGAATGAAATTGTTCGTGTTGATTAATAGTTTATCTCTTCATCATTCGTTTATAAGAGGTGGATATAGTCAGTTACAAAAATTTTGTTAACGGCTGCTATCAAGTTAATGTTGAGCTTTTCTTCCACACATCTGTATTCACTACTATGATGTACTGGTGTCAAGTACCGCATGTTGCTTTAAAATTAATATGAACATGACGTCAGTAGCATGAAGCAGTTAAAACACAAAGCGAAACCATTTATATAGTAAATGATAGAAAGGACACGTAGCTGGTGCACTAGAGTATAGAGAAAGAAATATCCATTAACAAATATATGAAGGATAAATATAAGGATCGCACGTTACGTAAGTAACGTAGAGCGTTACTAACAACTCAAGAATAGTTTCAAACACGACTGTGGAATAGAGAGGAACTGATGATCCATTCAGGACCAACCAAGCAAAACTATTCCTGACTGCCCGCCGGACGAGCCGCGCGGTCTAACGCTCTGCTTCCCTGGCACGAATCCGTCCTGCGGATTAGTGTCAAGGTCTAGTGTACCGGCCAGCCTGTGGACGGTTTTTAAAGTGGTCTTCCATCTAGCTCTGCGAACGTGGCCTGGTTCCCCACATTCCGCCTCAGCTACACTGTGTCGACGATTGCTGCGCAATCACCGTTTCCACGTTCGCATACACCATGATTATCAGCCTCACTACTGTCGTTTCTAGATCCCCCGTTTAATATACATACATACATACATACATACATATATATATATATATATATATATATATATATATATATATATATATATATATATATATATATATGCCTCTGCAGCTCTACTGCTCGTATTTATAACTTCTTTCAGTGGTTTAGGCACATTCTTCGGTCCATAGGAATCACGACCAGTGGAAGTAACTTTGACACTTTAACGTATGTCATGTCAGGTTACCAGAGATTCATATAGTTTGGTACAATTACCTAAGAAGAACTGCAGAAAAGTTGTCGATTTAACAACATAGGTATGTTGGAACATAGTGCCCAGTAACTTAAGTGCCAACGTGATCTACAGAATACAGCAAGCAGTTGAGAGAAGGAAACAGAAAACGTTAAAAGCGTTAGATTAATGACGATTAAAACTTCGGACAATAAAAGACTTTCGTATGGAAACTGGTTATTCGAGTGCAGTGAATGAATATTGTTTATCGTCAGAAGTTTCATGTTACATCTTTTCAGCAAAGAGTTTTCATATGGCTTTGTGCCGCAATCGCCATCACCCCATTAATTTTATAAGTCAAGCTACGGCATTACCGATGCAATATGTTCAATGAGACTTTTACGGCTTTATATTAAACTGTAGGTACGTCCTGTAATAATTAGCGATATGCCTGAATTGCCCCGTCGAGGACGGTAAGGGCGTACTTCGTCTTAAACTACCATTCCTCGTAACGGCAGCTGAGTTAATAATTGCTCATGATTATACCACACACTCACAAACACGCACACGCACGGAAAGGATCTATTTAATACGTATTTACTAGATAAAGTGATAGGATATTTAGATAAAAGTTGATGTTTCGTCAAGATGAGCTTTAAGTATTGAGAGACATGTTGGCGCCTTCATTCCTGGGTATCGCCACAACGGATGCTTAACGGCGTGGCTGCGTATAGGGCCGCCGAGGGACATTTCAAGCAGATGGGCTGCACACCGTTTCTGATCTCGTCGTGTAACTATACAAGGAGCCGCTCTTATTGTTCCTTCGGGACCCATCGAATAAAGTACCACTTGGCAAACATTGGCAGAATGGCCTCTCGTGGTTCTAAGGATGTCACTGTGAAGCGAAGTCACTCAGTCTTTTCATTCACATGCTACAAATAATTTTGCTACACGTGAAAAAACTTCAAAACAGAAAATAAAATCTATGCAACCTCATCTGTTTTGTCTCACAATAGATCGAATGGGCTTGACTTTCTGACAAGGACAATGTTGATCGACAAACACGGTAATTCTATGTACGGCGAACAGACAGCTTTTCCAGTCCGGTGTAGAGGCCTATGGGCGAGGTGGGGCATTAGAACAGTATTTGAGTGGAGATCTAATATTCCGAAGTAGTATTACTTCTCTAGCACTTTTAAAAGTTCATGTGTAAACATAATGACGGCATGTGTGAGCTTCGCATACCTTGGATAAAGCAGTCGAAGAAGGAAATTACCTTTTCAAAAGCAAGCGCATTCCGTTCCATCTATTGTGTGATATAATTAACAGTTTTTTAGGAACTTGTATATTGTCAAATGGATACATCCCACCTTATAAATGTAATATAATGATTCATTATGTCACAATCATCTAATTACTACAAATATTCACATGATCGGTTTCAGCATATTATTGGTATGTTCAGATGTAATTGATCCACGTTGCTATATGACGTATAAACTCTAGTGGTATGTAAACTGGAAATTGTGAAAATGGTATAACATATATTAACAAAATATGCGTCATGCTGTCATGTGATAAAAGAAACCCTTCTAACCATCACGTAATCGCATCTGAAGCAGATGATATTATGCTGAAACCAGTAATGTTGTGAGGGGTGGTGGGTTTTATTCTGTCTTTCTGCGCAACTGATTAATCTGAGATGTACCCTTTACCCTGTGGCCTCTGCAAGGTGCAATTTCCACCCCCACGCTACTACAGAAGTCAGAAAGACGCTCCTAACGTTCTATAGTAAAATGCCTGACAAACTTCCAGCAAGAAATATATTCTGGAGTCGTCCGCTGTAAGGAAATGACACAAAAATTCACAAAACTTCTTACGTAACTAGTTGGATACCTGGGTACTGGAGTAGTGCTAGTTAGTGTAAGAAAAACATGAAACTAACGAAATTATTATTTATTTTGCTAAAATTCTGAGAAATCACAATGGCACTTTTAGTTATGAACTGAACACGTTATTTCCTGGTTCTTTTCGGAATGTAAAGTTACCTCTTAAGGATAGGATGCACTAATGAAATTTCTATACAAATTTTAAGATTGTTATTGACTTGGCAGAATGGCTGTGAGCCGCGCCTACTCATCTTGAATAATCATCCTTTAGAATGTTGCTAGGTACGGTCGAAGCTGACGTGTGTGAAATGCAGTGAAGCGTACTGTTGTGGAGGAAATGTGGGGCTCGCAAGAGCTATAGTGCACAATACCGTAAGCTGCGATGACTGCTGTCTGCGCCGCTCGTTGCTGACAAATAAGATAACTCTCGTTCTATCTGGATTGATCTTCGCCAATCAAACTCTCCCTATGCCTTGATGAAGTCAAGGACTCCTATTCGCCCCTCGTCTAACTATTGGCGTGGTACACCGGTCAGATAACTAGTCCACCGCGATGACACTCAAAAATTCGCTTGCAGGTGTTTAAGTAAAACTCTTTCCATTCACACTGAACAATAGGTGTGGCGGCCAACACAGTGAACAACGCTTAATCGCAAGGACTCAATAAAGAGGCGCACTTCGATTCGCTCTCGACAGAGGTGCTCTCCCAGTGAAGTACTGAGGAGAGACTTGTTCCTCGCTCTTTGAGTACACGTACGATCCCGCACGCTCTCGTTACGTGTTCTCGCTCCAAGAGCGACAACGGAACGGCCCCTCTCCACGCCAGACTTGAAGGGGTATATATTTCGGTCTCTTCCGTTACTCCTTCAGCTCAAGGCGTCAGAAATATCGTCTGCCAATCAGCATTGCTCTTCTACAACGGGAGAATGACGTTTCGTTTAAGGCGACCAATCCGGAAATCCGTAGCATTGGCGTTTGGCGTTTGCTGTCTCCCTGTGAAAGTCTCTGAAACTGCGTGCTATGTGTAAAGAATGTGTAGGCTGTCCGCTCCCACACATTGTTGCGGAATATTTGTTTTTAAGCTGAACACGGGGTCGTCCTTTCACTCGGGCAAGCGCTATCTGCTCTACGGGTGGTCACCGGCCGACGCAGATGGGTTGGGATCTTATCTCCTCGCGTGCGGTTGCCTTTCTCGAACTAAAAGCTCGTGTAACCGTCGTGTCTGGAATTTATGTGTGTACGGCAGCATGAAGTATTTCCACCACGGTGCGCACTTGCAATTTATTAAATATTTGCATATCGTTTATATGAATTCATACAATATTGGCTTTATCTTATCGAGTTTGGGTTCAAATGAAGCGTCCTGATGTGCGGAATATGATTGTGAGGGCGGAATATGTAAGCAATGAAGGTCAGGAGACCATGATGTCTTACAATGTGAATATTTTGTAATCAGTTGATCATGACGTAATAAATTATAACATGAACACAGTGTTCACTTTACACAAAGTACAGAAAGTGAATAAATTTTCGTGGCTCTGGTTCATAATATCACAATATATTTTCTAACGTATCATCGCAGCCATTAACTATTGAAATATATTTTTTGCAAAATCAACAACTGCATTTCCGGCCATTAAGCCTTTTTCAAATGGAGACAACGAAAATGTTCTGCCGAAGTATACGAAAAAGGCTGAAGTGGGAAATTGTTGCTGGAGGTTGGAGTCTCGTGCCGTTAAACACTTTTCTGACATTCACTTTTAGATAGCCCTGTAATAGAAGCGTAATAATTTCTCTAACTCCGTTTTGCAACAGTTTGGCGTACCCCCAATGCCACCCACGAAACATTGTTGAGCACGTTACAAATTTACCTGTCACAAATTTCGGCACCAAACCAGCCGGGGGCTACCCGGGCCTCTGATGGTTAGGCAACCCCTTTGAAACTCTCTGGGTTGCTGTTGCCTAGCTTCAGGCTCTAGAGCAGCCTCCCGGCTGATTTACTGTCGAAATTTGTGAGAAGTAAATTCGTAACGTTCTCAGTTAAGTTGCACGTGTGGCATCGCGGGTGTTGCCGAAGATGGTGGGGGTGGGGGGCTCTTAGAGATATCCTTTACACTTCTATATACGCACATATTAACGTTGCACTATCGCGTGACCACGACACAAGAGGAAGAGAAGCTGGAGGATTGAAAAACCGTAAGTACCTTTTCCTGCTTCTAATCACGTTTAAACATCGTCCAATGGTTTATAACGTTCCCTAGTCATACTGTCATGTAATGAGAGCAAAAATGGCACTCGTGCTGCTCTCAAAAGAGGTGCGATTACGTTCAATGGTCTGCAGCTCCCGATGCCCTTAGAGAACGATTGGAAAGTCCGAGGGTATCGACAGTGTAAGAGAATGTCGAGAACACCTGCTACTCATCCCAATACCAACTGCCGTTTCCTAGGGCGAAATATGTGGGAATCAACGCCTCAGGCAAAGGGGTGGTTTCATTGTCTCCCTTAATACCATCCCCTGAGGTCTTGTGGAGTGCGGTTAGGATTGCGGTATTTTTCATAATGTGGGCAGGACTACAAAAATACCAGGTACTTATTATTAGCGTAACATGAGGTTTCATTCAATCACTGCCTCTCCCGGCTAAAGATAGTTATCCTGTGCCCGCATCTCGTGGTCGTGCGGTAGCGTTCTCGCTTCCCACGCCCGGGTTCCCGGGTCCGATTCCCGGCGGGGTCAGGGATTTTCTCTGCCTCGTGATGGCTGGGTGTTGTGTGCTGTCCTTAGGTTAGTTAGGTTTAAGTAGTTCTAAGTTCTAGGGGACTTACGACCACAGCAGTTGAGTCCCATAGTGCTCAGAGCCATTTGAACCATAGTTATCCTGTTATCTCCACCTTGTAACTTGTACAAATGTCGTCTGTCACGCAGTGTAAATGGCAATAAATTTGTTTCACAAGTGTGATCTCACACGATTTAGTGAACAATGATTCAAGGTGGCAACACTTTTTCTTACTTAAAATAAACTATTCTTACACACAATACCACAAATGTATTCTTTCCTGCGAAAATTTTTTTCCAAAAGTTATTACGAAATAATCATGGTTCATACATTAGCAGAGAACAATTTCAACACGTAAGATGCTGTTTCCAACGTATTTAAATAGTATTCATAATGTAAGTCGAATTTATGATTTCTGGGTGGGCTATGGGCCACGAATACACAATTATTATCGTAAAAATTGATCATCAAGATTCATATGAGCTTAGTAGTCTGATTTAAAACTGCCACTGCAATATTTCACTAAGATGGCGGCTAACACTCAGTTACTGATTCTGCTTCAGGCGCTGTTTTACTCTCAACAAATAGTAATTATATATCAGGGTTATTATTTCACAGCTCTACAATAACTTTATTATTTGAGATATTTTCACAGTGCTTTGCACACACATACAAAGACTCAAAAAGTTTTTTTAGGCATTCACAAATGTTCGATATGTGCCCCTTGGGTGATTCGGCAGACATCAAGCCGATAATCAAGTTCCTCCCACACTCGGCGCAGCATGTCCCCATCAATGAGTTCGAAATCATCGTTGATGCGAGCTCGCAGTTCTGGCACGTTTCTAGGTAGAGGAGGTTTAAACACTGAATCTTTCACATAACCCCACAGAAAGAAATCGCATGGAAGTCGGAAGAGCGTGGAGGCCATGACATGAATTTCTGATCGTGATCTCCACCACGACCGATCCATCGGTTTTCCAATCTCCTGTTTAAGAAATGCAGAACATCATGATGGAAGTGCGGTGGAGCACCACCCTGTTGAAAGATGAAGTCGGCGCTGTCGGTCTCCAGTTGTGGCATGAGCCAAATTTCCAGCATGTCCAGATACACGTGTCCTGTAACGTTTTTTTTCGCAGAAGAAAAAGGGGCCGTAAACATCAAACCGTGAGATTGCACAAAACACGTTAACTTTTGGTGAATTGCGAATTTGCTGCACGAATGCGTGAGGAGTCTCTACCGCCCAGATTCGCACATTGTGTCTGTTCACTTCACCATTAAGAAAAAATGTTGCTTCATCACTGAAAACAAGTTTCGCACTGAACGCTCCTCTTCCATGAGCTGTTGCAACCGCGCCGAAAATTCAAAGCGTTTGACTTTGTCATCGGGTGTCAGGGCTTGTAGCAATTGTAAACGGTATGACTTCTGCTTTAGCCTTTTCCGTAAGATTTTCCAAACCGTCGGCTGTGGTACGTTTAGCTCCCTGCTTCGTCGACTTCCGCGGATTACGCGTGAAACTTGCCCGCACGCGTTCAACCGTTTCTTCGCTCACTGCAGGCCGACCCGTTTATTTCCCCTTACAGAGGCATCCAGAAGCTTTAAACTGCGCATACCATCGCCGAATGGAGTTAGCAGTTGGTGGATCTTAGTTGAACTTCGTCCTGAAGTGTCGTTGCACTGTTATGACTGACTGATGTGAGTGCATTTCAAGCACGACATACGCTTTCTCGGTTCCTGTCGCCATTTCATCTCACTGCGCCCTCGAGCGCTCTGGCGGCAGAAACCGGAAGTGCGGCTGCAGCCGCACAAAACTTTATGAGTTTTTCTACATATCCGTAATGCGTCGTGACCATATGTCAATGAATCGAGCTACAGTGAATTTATGAAATCGCTTCAATCATTTGTAATAGCCCTGTATATATATATTCTTTTCTGCACCTTAACTATATCCACTAACATTTAAAAGTATTTTTCCATGTTAATCACTCATTATTCAGCACTTTACCGATAATCCGCGCTGTAGATCAATGGAGCTAATGGCTGCGCTCCATCGTAGCTGAACCCCAAACTTAACATTAATATAGGACGAGTCTCATGTTGAAATAAAAATTCAAACACATGTATAGATTTCAATGACACAGGAAGCTCTGTTCGTTAAGTATTACTTAACCACATAATACAGTTTTTTACCGACCTCAGTGCTACAACACATCAATCGCGTCCGATCACTACAATAGTTCAAACAAGAAGAAGGATTATTCTAGAAGAATCATAGATAACAAAAGACAAAGATTTCCATTATCTTTTTCCATGAGTATTGTCTGAGATATAATTTTCACAGAAAATTAAATTCTATCACTGACAATAACTATTTATTATTGTTTCAGTATCGCCCTCAGAAGAGGGCGTGAAATGTGGGTAAGAGAGAATGTGAGGAACTTCTTATTGTATGAAACGTCCACGGTAACGTTGGGAAGAATTTTGGTGAAATTTGGTGACATCATTATCCACCATGTAGATTACATGAACGTCCGAGTTCTGGAAATATTTTCGCAAGTGTTGGCACCTGCTGTTTGAACCGTCACCCGAGGGTGATTTCACACTACGCCATTCTTCTGCGCCCATTTCTAATTTAAAACTTTTGCCTGAAAATGGTGTTTCTGAAAAGTGATCCTCTAATTTCGTTGCGCAGTTTATTTGCAAGGGGATATAGATATTCTTCAAAAAAATGTTTCAAATGGCTCTGAGCACTATGGAACTCAACATCTGTGGTCATCAGTCCCCTAGAACTTAGAACTACTTAAACCTAACCAACCTAAGGACAACACACATATGCCCGAGGCTGGATTCGAACCTGCGAACGTAGCGGTCACGCGGTTCCAGACTGACGCGCCTAGAACCGCACGGCCACACCGGCCGGCAGATATTCTTCAATCGACCGCACAACACCGTACAACCAAGTCACATACCTTCCGTCACGACTGAGAAAGACAGGTATCTATATAAAGTGTCGACGTCTGGAGTACAATAGACTCTCATCAGTCGACACTGGCTTCCGTTAACAAGGTAGCACGTAGGACCTTGCCGACAGTAGCTTACTTAAGGACATCTCAGGACCCAGGAGTGGCATTACGTCGTCTCTTAAGGCAATTGCCCTTTCTGTGTACAGCCTCTCGATTCTCGTACCCATCTGGAGATCGGAAACTACCATGTCGCATTCGTTACTGTCGTAAGGGCGTGATTGTGCTGGATGGCATTGGGTCCACCACACAGTTACCTTTGGTTTGCACAACAGGTAATGTGAACAGAAGGTGTCTGGTGACTGCACCAAATCTTTAAGGTCTCGTGACGCTGTCTTTTAGCAAGATAACGGAAGACTGCATTTCCCTACTGCGTTTGACCTGCTCTTTACATTGGTCAGTATGCTTTACTGCTCTGTCACCGATTGAATACATCAGCTCATGGACTGCCGTGAGGCCAGCACGGCACAACTCACCAGTCACTGCGATAAACGTATTCTCACATGAACTTAGCGTCGAATGAATTACTCTTACATCTCTTGCAAGCTCACTTTGACTTCATCCCGCCCTGGTCAGGGTCATAGTTGCTACCTGAGGTGACAGCTATAGCTGCCTGTATATCACGTGTACCTCCGATTCGTCTACAAATTGAATGACGTACTTTGCTGTACATGCATAATAAAATTTCTTTATTTTACATACACTATTGGCCATTAAAATTGCTACACCACGAAGATGACATGCTACAGACGTGAAATTTAAGCGACAGGAAGAAGATGCTGTGATATGCAAATGATTAGCTTTTCTGAGCATTCACATAAGGTTGGCGCCCGTGGCAACACCTAAACCGTGTTGACATGAGGAAAATTTCCAACCGTTGCCTGGTGAAACGTTGTTGTGATGCCTCGTCTAAGGAGGAGAAATGCGTACCATCAGGTTTCCGACTTTGATAAAGGTCGGATTGTAGCCTATCGCGATTGCGGTTTATCGTATGGCGACATTGCTGCTCGCGTTGGTCGAGATCCAATGACTGTTAGCAGAATATGGAATCGGTGGGTTCAGGAGGGTAATACGGAACGCCGTGCTGGATCGCAACGGCCTCGTGCCAGTAGCAGTCGAGATGACAGGCATATTATCCGCATGGCTGTAACGGATCGTGCAGCCAGGTCTTGATCCCTGAGTCAACAGATGGGGACGTTTGCAAGACAACAACCATCTGCACGAACAGCTCGAAGACGTTTGCAGCAGTACGGACTATCAGCTCTGAGACCATGGCTGCGGTTACCCTTGACGCTGCTTCATAGACAGGAGCGCCTGCGATGGTGCATTCAACGACGAATCTGGGTGCATGAATGGCAAAACGTCATTATTCCGGTTGAATCCAGGTTCTGTTTACAGCATCATGATAGTCGCATCCGTGTTTGGCGACATCGATGTGAACGCACATTTGCATCGTGTAATCGTCATCGCCGTACAGGCGTATCACCCGGCGTGATGGTATGGGGTGCAATTGGTTACACGTCTCGGTCACCTCTTGTTCGCATTGACGCCACTTTGAACAGTGGACGTTACATTTCAGATGTGTTAGGAGCCGTGGCTCTACCCTTCATTCGATTCCTGCGAAACCATACATTTCAGCAGGATAATGCACGACCGCATGTTGCAGGTTCTGTACGGGCCTTTCTGGATACAGAAAATGTCAGACTGCTGCCCTGGCCAGCACATTCTCAAGATCTCTCGCCAATTGAAAACGTCTGGTCAATGGTGGTCGAGCAAATGGCTCGTCACAATACGCCAGTCACAACTCTTGATGAACTGTGGTATCGTGTTGAAGCTGCATGGGCAGCTGTACCTGTACACGCCATCCAAGCTCTGTTTGACTCAATACCCAGGCGTATGAAGGCCGTTATTACGGCCAGAGGTGGTTATTCTGGGTACTGATTTCTCAGGGTTTATGCATCCAAATTGCGTGAAAATGTAATTACATGTCAATTCTAGTATATTTGTCCAATGAATACCCGTTTATCATCTGCATTTCTTCTTGGTGTAGCAGTTTTAATGGCCAGAAGTGTACTTGTCAGTGTTATAATTTTAATGGCCAAAAGCGTATATATCTATGTGCCTGTAACATTGCCGAGGACTTTTCAAAGTTTCTCCCTGTCCAGGGCAAGCCGTCAGGTGAGCCCCCTGTTTACCTGTTCGCATCTGCAACTAGCTCCTCTTTATGGGTTCCTGGATGTCATTAGTTAAGACCAGCACACTTACTACATACGAAACGAGCACTCAATGGCTTATTGCCAGGTGTACGGACAGGAGCAAATCACAGCCAGTGCCGACCGTAAGGGCCTTTAATGAGCCGCAACATGAGGGAAGGCCCGGGGCTTTCGGATGAGCCAGGGCGTGTAAGTAGGAGGGGGGAGAGGGGAGAGGAGGCGAGAGGATGGAGATGGAAGCCGCCATCTGACTTTATGTTCAGTGCGAGCGTTACCGTCGCGCCGGCACTCCTGTTATATTGCACGTGCTTCTTCTTTATGGTCCCTGGCGGCTGGGGCGGCGGTCTGCGACGAAGCTCCCACGGGACGGCGAATGCGAGCCGTAATCGGTCGAAAATACTCCCTACGCTACAAAAAGAGCAAGCTGAACATTCGCCCAGCTTGTCATATCTGTCCGGGTTATGCGGTACTAAACGACATTTACGTCTCTGTTTGTCATACAAATTTCTGGTCATACAGTCCTTCTGGGAATGTCTTTCTGAAATTGTGCCACATTTCTAAAGGTATTCGCTTTGATTTCGAAACTATTACTGAGAGGTAAATAGTCTCCTCGGAGGAAGACTGCAGTATAGTGCTCCGTCCACATCAGTGTCATAGGAGACAGATAGCTTGCTCATTTGGAAACTGAGTAGGACCTCTTTGATGGAAACGCTACAGTATTTTAACTCTCAGAAAATGACAATGTATGTAAAGTTGGACAAAAATCTTTGATACTTTTTGCCACCAGATAGTTGTGAGCGTCTTCGAAATATTCTTTCCCATTCCTAGAGTTTAATTAGTGCTAAATATCATGAAACCATCATGTTTCAACCAATGTGCTGTGCCACGCCCACTTTTGCACACGACTTTGTCCTTCTTTGTCATATTTTATTACTTCCTACCATCAGAGAAGATATCCGTAACTCCACTTACGAAGCGATTAAGTACGATATATTAGATAACCGCTCAATGGTGGAACTCGAACCCGAACGAAAGATTTACATCTTCATTTATAAGACGCGCCAAAGTACAACATTTTGTTCATCTACTATGAGTCTGGCGATATACCATCTGACTTTCGGAAAAGCATCATCCACACAATTCCGAAGACGGCAAGAGCTGACAAGTGCGAGAATTATCGCACAATCAGCTTAACAGCTCATGCATCGAAGCTGCTTACAAGAATAATATAGAGAAGAATGGAAAAGAAAATTGAGATTGCGCTAGGTGACGATCAGTTTGGCTTTAGGAAAAGTAAAGGGACGAGAGAGGCAATTTTGACGTTACGGCTGATAATGGAAGCAAGGCTAAAGAAAAATCAAGACACTTTCATAGAATTTGTCGACCTGGAAAAAGCGTTCGACAATATAAAATGGTGGAAGCTGTTCGAGATTCTGAAAAAAGTCGGGGTAAGCTATAGGGAGAGACGGGTCATATACAATATGTACAACAACCAAGAGGGAATAATAAGAGTTGGACGATCAAGAACGAAGTGCTCGTATTAAGAAGGGTGTGAGACAAGGCTGTAGCCTTTCGCCCCTACTCTTCAATCTGTACATCGAGGAAGCAATGATGGAAATAAAAGAAAGGTTCAGGAGTGGAATTAAAATACAAGGTGAAAGGATATCAATGATACGAATCGCTGATGACATTGCTATTCTGAGTGAAAGTGAAGAAGAATTAAATGATCTGCTGAACGGAATGAACATTCTAATGAGTACACAGTATGGTTTGATAGTAAATCGCAGAAAGACGAAGGTAATGAGAAGTAGTAGAAATGAGAACAGCGAGAAACTTAACATCAGGATTGATGGTCACGAAGTCAATGAAGTTACGGAATTCTGCTACCTAGGCAGTAAAATAACCAATGACAGACGGAGCAAGGAGGACATCAAAAGCAGACTCGCTATGGCAAAAAAGGCATTTCTGGCCAAGAGAAGTCTACTAATATCAAATACCGGCCTCAATTTGAGGAAGAAATTTCTGAGGATGTACGTCTGGAGTACAGCATTGTATGATAGTGAAACATGGACTGTGGGAAAACCGGAACAGAAGACAATGGAAGCATTTGAGATGTGGTGCTACAGACGAATGTAGAAAATTAGGTGGACTGATAAGGTAAGGGATGAGGAGGTTCTACGCAGAATCGGAGCGGAAAGGAATATGTGGAAAACACTGATAAGGAGAAGGGACAGGATGATAGGACATCTGCTAAGACATGAGGAAATGACTTCCATGGTACTAGAGGGAGCTGTAGAGGGCAAAAACTGTAGAGGAAGACAGAGATTGGAATATGTCAAGCAAATAATTGAGGACGTAGGTTGCAAGTGCTACTCTGAGATGAAGAGGTTAGCACAGGAAAGGAATTCGTGGCGGGCCGCATCAAACCAGTCAGTAGACTGATGACAAAAACAAAAAAAAAAAAAAAAAAAAAACAAAATCTATGGGTGAAACTTTCTCATTTGTTTCTTGACTCGTGTTGAACGATAGTCAAGTTGGCAGAATCAGGACCCTTATGTAGCTAGGACTTGCTGAACGTTGGTTCACTGAAAACCTTTGATAATGTGCAATTTCCTAGTACCGAGCTCTCTGTGAGGGATATTGTCAAATGGGCAGATTAGAAGAAGACCAGAAGTACCCAATGTAAGGTTATGGTCATCATTAAGGTGCTTTTTTCTCGCACGAATGGTAAAACCTTTTTCCTGCAATTCCTGCAACTTCCAATTTTCAGTATATAAGGAACTTTCTCTGCTGAATCGTTGCAGATAGAATGGTGAAATTTGCTACAGACTTTGTAAATAATTTAACACAACCTCCTGTAGTACAAAACTTTTCAAACTTCATACTGTCGAATTTATTTATTTTTTGCGAAATAAAAATTGCTAAGGATCATACACATAATTTTAAAATAATTGTTGCGAACGTTGACTGACATTAAAAAAATGGCACAGATTTGTTCAAGAGATTACTAAGAATAATGTACCATATTTTGAAAGTGAAAAGTGCACTAACTTTGAGAAAATGTGCCTCATTACTATGTGTGCGGAAAGCACGCGACCACATCATGATCATATTATTAAAGAAAGTCCAGATAATAGCCAATACCATTACGACAACATGTACTACATTTGGGGCAATTACTTCACAATCGGTATGAGTTACATTCTGTAAATAAGTTACATAAGCTTTATACTCCAATTTTCTCGTACGTCCCCCTATACCAACAGAGAAATTCGAGCCGTTTCCATCCACAACAAGACCTTTGATCACCCTGATACAGCACCAACATATCTCCTGCTAGCGAAAGCGGATCACTCCGCTTAAACACCGGAAATTTTCTTTTGGATCCTCTAGAGGCGGCATCACGATTGTGTCGGGCTGGGATATCAGCGTGTACCCGGAATCTAGAATATATTCTGAACTGATATGAATCTTCCTGGCAAATTAAAATTATGTGTTGTATTCGGACAGGAAACAGAGACTTTTACCTTTCGTAGCAATGGCTCTACTTCCGCCTCTACCTCAGCTCCAATCTTCCACAATTCACAGGAGTTCTCCTGTGGGATCGTTCCTAAATGAATTTCCACTCTGCAGAAATGTACCTGCAAACAAACAAAAAATTAATTCCACCACATCATTTTCTCGGTGTCCTATTGAAAAAACATGATTATTCCTCGTACTATGCTGCAAAATATCTACTATTATTGCAATGTGACAACATCAATATGGTTTGACTTTTGTAAAATACTTTTTCTTGTTTACTCTACTTTTGTACCAACTATGTATCTTAATTCTGCACAGTATGCTGAATATCGAAGAAGACCGATAGGAGCTGCCAGTTATCACTTAATAATTTCAAATAAATGATATCATTCATAACCTTATAAAAGTCTTGTCGTAATAAATCAAGTTGGCTGCCACAGTCAATTAGCGCCTTCACCCCCCGGTTACTTATTCGCACATTTTTAAATTTCCTGTTGTTAATACTCTTCTTAGCAGTGTGTACATTCTTTCGAGCCTTTTGATTATTCTTCTCTTTCGCGCATTCGCATGAGACGTTGCCAAAGTCGTTCAGTTCAAACATCTCTTTTCCTTGCTCTTGTGGTTGCAATCTCTTGATCTATGGACACTGGCACCACATTTGAAACATATTATATTCAGATCCCAAGCTGCGCTTTTGGTATTTCCGTTGCTTGAGTTTTTACCATCTGTATTCCTGGTGTTCAGGAAATTTTCATTGCTGTAACTTTTGTGATTTCTTTTCCGCAGTGACGTCGCACTTCTATAGTGACGCCTCATTTTTTCCTTAAACCCTTTCACACTTGTAGAGTCATAAAGCAGAAAATATCCCTTAATAGCCCGTCTCACCAGTCACACAATGAAGTAGCCAGTCGTAATCAGTGTCAACACAGCTGGAAATTTCTTTCAGTGCAAGATATAATTCTTGAAGAGACTTTTTGCGTTTCTTCTTTCGTCAAGACAGTAACTGGTGGCTGTCTGCAGCACCTGTAATCACATCGAATTGTTCTTGCAAAGCTTTCTTCAGTGCAGCCCTCATTGTTAGACCCTTATCAACTTCAATAAAAATCTTAGCCAAATATTCAAGTGATTTCCTTTTGCGAACTGAAGCATTTGCAGTTGATTCTAACCCATTAAAAACGCAGTTTCCTAAAAGTTCATGATACACTTTTCAATTGAATTGCCGCTAAGTGACTTAAGAGTATTCTCAGTGTCACGTCATTTACGTTGAACTTGTGAAGATGGTGAGAATCATGTTTCACTTTTATCGTCTTTTTTACATCGGAATCATATTCCGTCTTGTTTTCGAGTTAATTCTTTCTTTCATCGCTACCAGTTTCGATAGCATCCTTCTCTTCGTCAGCAGCGTCGTCATCAACCTCTTCAAAATTCAATGTCGTACTTACCTTTCACCTCAGATTTGTCAATATTGGATAAATAATTACTCTCTTAGGCAGTCATTTTACTTGTCGTTCCGATATCTATACGCAATATATTGCAGAATGCTCCCAACTCTACTTCTGAAATTGATAAATGACTTCTTCGTTTCAAGTTCACCAGCTACTGATTGATAATTGAAACCAGAACATTTTCTCAAGTGTTTCCGATTACTTCAGTCACTTTTGTAAGGATTCACTGATTGTAACCGGCGCAGAGGCTGTAATTTTATTCAGTTTTTCGATTTTACTTACTATTGTCTTTTCCTTACCTGTTTTCTTCCTCTGCTATTTCTGCATTCGTCAGAAGGTTTAAAATTTCTCTCTGCTGCTGCTGCTCATTGTCGTTAAAGTGTGAATCCTCGTTCTAAGTAAACAAATCAGCCCAACTACACGTCGCTATGTCGTCGCAGAGAAAACGGCTCTTGTAAAGGTTTTAGGTTAGGTTTCAAAACGGCATCAGCACTTGTTCGCATGACCCCAGACAAGCTCCCTAGATTCGTATAGAAAACGATTGCGACTTTCTTGTAGAACCATTTATTATTCTCACATTCGCAATACCTCAAAGATCAGAAAAAAGAGAAATAAAAAGAACTTGAGGCTTGTGCTTTTCCTGTGAACATTGTTTCTCCGAGAACACACAAAACCACTCTTCACTATTGTGCTTCTCCAGCGTGTCACCAGTCTTGTCGGCAGCAAAGACCTCGAACCTCAGTGCCCACCCGCATTCCCCCATCCGAATCCCACAATAGTTGTAATATGTTTCTAATATCCAGCTTCTAGAAGCATTTAATACAGGAGTTTTCTGTTTACTCAGTTTAAATATCATTTTGAATACTATAAACGCCATAATGAACGCCATTTCTGAAAAATTAGTTGCTCTTCAATTCATGTTTCAATGATACTCTCCAAGGTTCAGATCATCAAATATTAAACTGATCATTATTCCAAACATAATCTCCCAAACTTTATTAACTCTGTATTACTTTTTCATATATTTCTGTTATTAGGTTTCCTAAGGGTATCCAGTTTCTTCCTTGAAGAAAACATGTAGGCAAATTAATAGAAAACATTTCAAATATAATTCGAGCTACATAATAAATAAGCAAATATTAAATTATACGCACTACACCACAAAGTAATGCTGGCTAACTGTCTCAATGCCTGCGTTTCTTACTCCAGACAACGCAAATTTTGACGTCAATGGCTCTTGTTCTGGCCTCCACTATTGTCGGCAAATGCCTCATTGTTTTTGATGTAGCTAAGGAGGGTCCTAATGTATTTTACGATGCAACTCATTATTTCCACCAGCTCTGTCGGCTTGCCCTCATGCCACATGTACATGTTTCCGGCACCGTCTTTGAGATAACGGACATGTAAGTTACAAGAACACAGTTGTTCCATCTCCAACTTCCTTTTCTTCTTCTGTGCCACGCAAAATTTTTATTTGGAATTTGTCGCAAGTGACACATGTATCTGTCTGGGGCCTATTTATTGTTGTTGTTGTGGTCTTCAGTCCTGAGACTGGTTTGATGCAGCTCTCCATGCTACTCTATCCTGTGCAAGCTTCTTCATCTCCCAGTACCTACTGCAACCTACATCCTTCTGAATCTGCTTAGTGTATTCATCTCTTGGTCTCCCCCTACGATTTTTACCCTCCACGCTGCCCTCCAATATTAACCTGGTGATCCCTTGATGCCTCAGGACATGTCCTACCAACCGATCCCTTCTTCTGGTCAAGTTGTGCCACAAACTTCTCTTCTCCCCAATCCTATTCAATACTTCCTCATTAGTTATGTGATCTACCCATCTAATCTTCAGCATACTTCTGTAGCACCACATTTAGAAAGCTTCTATTCTCTTCTTGTCCAAACTATTTACTGTCCATGTTTCACTTCCATACATGGCTACACTCCATACAAATACTTTCAGAAATGACTTCCCTGACACTTAAATCTATACTCGATGTTAACAAATTTCTCTTCTTCAGAATCGCTTTCCTTGCCATTGCCAGTCTACATTTTATATCCTCTCTACTTCGACCATCATCAGTTATTTTACTCCTCAAATAGCAAAACTCCTTTACTACTTTAAGTGTCTCATTTCCTAATCTTATTCCCTCAGCATCACCCGACTTAATTCGACTACACTCCATTATCCTCGTTTTGCTTTTGTTGATGTTCATCTTATATCCTCCTTTCAAGACACTGTCCATTCCGATCAACTGCTCTTCCAGATCCTTTGCTGTCTCTGACAGAATTACAATGTCATTGGCAAACCTCAAGGTTTTTATTTCTTCTCCATGGATTTTAATACCTACTCTGAATTTTTCTTTTGTTTCCATTACTGCTTGCTCAATATACAGATTGAATAACATCGGGGATAGGCTACAACCCTGTCTCACTCCCTTCCCAACCACTGCTTCCCTTTCATGTCCCTCGACTCTTATAACTGCCATCTGGTTTCTGTACAAACTGTAAATAGCCTTTCGCTCCCTGTATTTTACCCCTGCACCTTTAGAATTTGAAAGAGAGTATTCCAGTCAACATTGTCAAAAGCTTTCTCTAAGTCTACAAATGCTAGAAACGTAGGTTTGCCTTTCCTTAATCTTTCTTCTAAGATAAGTCGTAAGGTCAGTATTGCCCCACGTGTTCCAGTATTTCTACGGAATCCAAACTGATCTACCCCGAGGTCGGCTTCTACTAGTTCTTCCATTCGTCTGTATAGAATTCGTGTTAGTATTTTGCAGCTGTGGCTTATTAAACTGATTGTTCGGTAATTTTCACATCTGTCAGCACCTGCTTTCTTTGGGATTGGAATTATTATATTCTTCTTGAAGTCTGAGGGTATTTCGCCTGAGGCCTATAAAAACCCAAATTAAGCTTTGCGTTGAAAATTTTTCAATAAAAGCGTTGTTTCTCAGGCAGGATTCCTACCTCCTCACATGACCCTTTGCACAGCTTGTACACGATTGTTAGGTTTTTTACTGGCAGCTTTCGCTCTGCTTTAGTGACTTGTGTACTTAGGGAAGCTTCTAATGTGTTCTCCAATAACTGCCACTCTTTATGCTGAAATTTTGTTTGCAGGTTCCGCTGTATGGGTTAATTAGGCAAATTAGGCAAGAAGTTACATTAGGTTAAAGTAGGGCTACGAATGAACCAAAATATGCTGGTAAAGTAAAATACGTTTTCCTTACGTATTTTTCATATAAAGGCCTATAAAACAAAGTTAACCCTCAATATCGGGGTACCACTTTCATCGCTATCACTTGTAGTTTCATCATCACTTCTGAGAACAAAATTGGGATCTGCATCACAATCATATCCGTCTTCAAATGAAGCAGCACCAAAGATATTAAATCGAGCTTAGCTTAAGTGTTTCTTAAATATTTTTTAGTCAGAAAATAAACAAATATCTAGAAAGGATACTAACCTGACTCAGATGAATCATCACGTTGGTCACTCATCTTGAAATGAACTGTTAACTTTTGATGTTTTAAACAATTTTCTTTCAGTTTAGAAAATAATGAACTGGTTCAAAACAATGAGATACCAAAGTTTAAAAGTAAACACTAAGATGCACTTTAAAAAACAACTGCCAAATTTCATTAACACACATTAATTTGACTAAAAACATATGATACTAATGCTCCTTACCTAAAACAAAACAATTTGCTTCTTTATTTTGGTTGTGCAGGGATCCAAGTGACAACTTGGACCCCTAGCGCTCTAAACCACTAAATACCATTCCGTGGTAGTTTAAGGGCAGCAAGTGTCAAGATATGAGTTTGGGTCTCTTTTCCAGTCAACAGATATGACATTTTGCTATCCATTTCTGCACTTAACTCCACTCTGACAAAAATGCCCCCATGGCTTCTAGGCGCCACATTTATAATTTTTCGAGAATCACCTTTAAGTAAAGAGTCTAAGAATACTCTACGACTCCGTATGTACTACTTCTGTACAAATCATGAGGACAAGAGCAAACTAATTACAATGATCGCAGAGGCATTTAGACATGAAGGGGAGTAGTCCCAGAAACTGGTGCAATTGTAATTATGCTCTGTCACTCAATTTACAGTGGTTGAGGGTGGATATAATTGTAAATTTAGAGGTTAGGGTATGATTAACTGATGTTTTACATGTTGACATGTATCCCTATATTTACAGTTGTGATCATTTTTAGCATACATAACTGATTAGTCATTATCATCATAATACCCCTGAAGATATTTATTAACTTACATGAATCTCATGAGGCTAAGCTGTAGATGATTAATAACCTATTTGTAGCAGTAAACAACTGAAAGGGTTTTAAAATGACAGTCAACGAGCAAACCAATATGCAAATATTTGAAATTTATCTGAAAACAGCAACGGATAAATCCACCAAACGTCAAACCACGCACGCTAAGTAAAACAAACAGCACTTTGACACAGGCTCCAGTGATTCAATACAGAGTCACTCAATAGAGAAAAATACCATAAAGAATTGAGACCATTATGCAGGTATCCAAAGAAAATGGTTAGGATAATAATGTAGTCTCAAAGACAAATAACAAAACTGAAATAAAGACAACAACATTAAATACAAAGAACTGAACACAAATGTGAACATTCAGTACCATAACACCTATAAAGTGTAATCAGGAAAATATGAGAGAAGCTACAAAATGTTACACAATGACATACCAACTTAAAATCACGTAGGCATTAAAGTAGTATAAAAACGAAGAGTCCGAGTCAAAAATACACTTCAAAACTAACAAATACGATAAAGTAGACATATATCAATTACAACTCAACACTTATTATGATAGATACGTGGGGCAAACAGGTAGAATGTTCGATTTCAGGTACAAAGACCATATGAGAGCCTGGAACTATGGGTGAAACCACTCCACACTTGCAGACCACCTCAGAGAACACTATTACAGGCCAATCTCTAATGACAAAGATAAGAAAAACTTCGGTACTATAATACTGTCATTAAACGGGAATGCCTTTATGCATCAGAATGCCTTTCGTTAAACACAGCCAGACAATTAGGTGAAATAGAAAACAAGGAAAAGAAAGTAATCAAGAAGATCTTGTGACCAATATATGAGAATGGGAAAGGGAAATTAAGAAGTAATAAAAAAGTTTATGGAAAAATAGAGCGAATATCAGAGGCAATGAAGAAGAGAAGAGTTGCATTTTTTGGACAGCTAAAAAGGCTAGATGAGAACAGGATAACACAAAAATATTAATATCTTTGACAGAAACCACAGAACATAAATGACGTGTATAAAAGAAGTTAAATCGGGCCTAAGTGAAACCGAAATGATGAAGGAAGAAATAGGAGAAAGAGGAAGATTCAGACCTTTACAAAAGTAAAAGGTTTCAAAGGCTACAAGGAGAAAACAAAGAAAAGACATGCGCCAAGTGGACAGAAAAAAGGGCACAAAAACATAGGCAAAGGTTGAAAAATTACTGGCTAGAAAGAAATGAGAAAAGGAAGAATACATAAGTTATTTCATGTGCTCCTCGTTAGACCAAACCAATTTAAAAAAAGACACACTCAGGCCTTCCGAGAAAATTATGATGTACAATAAACCAAAACGAAAAGAGAACACTGTTGAATAACGAAGTATACATGACAATTCACTACTTACATTAATAGATAAAACAGTAGTAGAACATAAGATAATGCTACGGAACCCATTCTCCTTACTCTTCCATCCAGTTCCAGATAAACTTTAACCCAAATATTTAATTTTTTTTTTTTTTGGTCATCAGTCTACTGACTGGTTTGATGCGGCCCGCCACGAATTCCTTTCCTGTGCTAATCTCTTCATCTCAGAGTAGCACTTGCAACCTACGTCCTCGATTATTTGCTTGACGTCTTCCAATGTCTGTCTTCCTCCACAGTTTTTGCCCTCTACAGCTCCCTCTAGTACCATGGAAGTCATTCCCTCATGTCTTAGCAGATGTCCTATCATCATGTCCCTTCTCCTTATCAGTGTTTTCCACATATTCCTTTCCTCTCCGATTCTGCGTAGAACCTCCTCATTCCTTACCTTTTCAGTCCACCTAATTTTAATCATATGAATACCTAAAACTATAAATCCCTCTCTGAAAGCTATTACATCCATATTCAGCTTTCCAGAACGCTCTTCCTGACCAGCCGAATTGAGAGCTCTATAATGTCTTAGAAATAAGAAAACACACACGAGCGCGCACGCGCGCGCACACACACACACACACACAAAGCAAACAGAAATGAATAGTGGTTGGGTTTCATCTTACACTTTGTTAGGTTGGCAACAGTTACGTAATCAAACCAGGTAAGAAGAGAGACATCAGGTGAACACATACTTACGATTAACAATCGTAGTTGTCGTTAGAAAATCCGCAGTTAATGTCAGAATTGTGGCAATTTTGCACAGCAATTAGTCTACAAAACATGGAAACTACGAGCTCTAACCTGTGATCAAATGAGAGGAAACGGAAATTTCCTACAGAAGAATGAATAACTGTAAGCAGTAACTTATCCATACAAAAATTAGTACGTTAACTGTTTCCTAATCTACGAATGCCAGTATATAAACAAAACTGTATCTTTCCAGATTAAATCTGCGGAATGTGGGTTAAGTGGGTTAAAGTGAAAGACGAAACACGTTTGGAGTAAATAAAACAATTTTCAGCAAATAATGGCGTTTAAATTCATAAAAGAAGTGATAATATTTCTGCATGGCTTATGTTAAGAGTCAATAACACATACGTAATGGTATATGGCGTCAATGAATGACGTGGAGTCTCTCGTGAGCAAAATTGAGAGACCGACTCACCGTCAGATACCGTGCATTTGGTTTCTCTGTTGTTTGTGACTGAGATAACTTCAAACAGCGTTCAACGTAACGGAAAATAAACAGATAGAAATCACCGAAGGCAATAACTTCTTCACAAGTACTTTGTCGAGATGAAAGAAGTCGAAGTAAAACAGAGTTTCTAAGAGGTAAATATCTGCAATCTCTGTGCAATAATCTTCGGAACTTGAGGGAAAATTAGCTAGTGGCATGGAAGTCGGCGAGCAGCAGCAGCCAAACTCCATAAATCATGGTATTTATCTGATTGAGATACAGGGCGGAGGCGGTACGCCATTAAGCGTCTACGTGGAAACGGCAGACCTCGGTCACGGGATTTACGCGGCGCACACGAGTCCGCGTGGCAGGGTGGAACCGTTAGCTACCGAGACTGCGAAAGGTTTGAAATACTGAGGCTTGTGGCCTAAATACTTGGAAACCGTTTTCTGTTCCCATTCATTAAAACCAATATTGAAGCTACGAACATCGTTGGATACGAAGCAAACAAATGATTACAATTTCATAAAAACTGAATGATCTTTGAGAGAAAGAGATTCGCCAATAGAGCAAGTTCATAATATGTTGGCCCAGCTCTGGACCTTTTACACGCTGTTACTCGGCTTGGCATTGATGGATGTCCTCCTGAGTGATATCATTCCAAATGTAGTCCAATTGGCGCTCGAGACCGTCAAAATTCCGAGCTGGTTAGAGGGCCTTACCCATGATGCTTCAAATGTTGTCAACTGTATAGATATCTGGTGACCGTGCTGGCCAGGACAGGGTTTGGCAAACACGGACACAAGCAGTAGAAACTTTCGCCATGTGCTCTGAAATGTAAGCCCGGGATGGCCTGCCATAAAGAACAATACATTCGACGTACCGCTGCGCTGAAGGCGGCCGCTGCTGACAACCAACGGAATACTGCTATTGAAAAGGAATGCAACCGCGGACATCATTCCTGGCAGATTAAAACTGTGTGCCCGACCGAGACTCGAACTCGGGACCTTTGCCTTTCCCGGGCAAGTGCTCTGCCATCTGAGCTACCGAAGCACGACTCACGCCCGGTCCTCACAGCCTTACTTCTGCCAGTTCGAGTTCGAGTCTCGGTCGGGCACACAGTTTTAATCTGCCAGGAAGTTTCGTATCAGCGCACACTCCGCTGCAGAGTGAAAATCTCATTCTGGAAACATCCCCCAGGCTGTGGCTAGGCCATGTCTCCGCAGTATCCTTTCTTTCAGGAGTGCTAGTTCTGCAAGGTTCGCAGGAGAGCTTCTGTAAAGTTTGGAAGGTAGGAGGCGAGATACTGGCAGACGTTAGGCTGTGAGGACCGGGCTTGAGTCGTGCTTCGGTAGATCAGATGGTATAGCACTTGCCCGCGAAAGGCAAAGGTCCCGAATTCGAGTCTCGGTCGGGCACACAGTTTTAATCTGCCATTCAGTTTCATATCAGCGCACACTCCGCTGCAGAGTGAAAATCTCATTCTGGAATCATTCCTGGTTGTTAGACCATATGAAAGTCGACAGAGGTTGGTTGGTTCAAATGGCTTTGAGTACAATGGGACTTAACATCTGAGGTCATCAGTCCCCTAGAACTTAGAACTAATTAAACCTAACCAACCTAAGGACATCACACACGTCCACGCCCGAGGCAGGATTCGAATCGGCGACCGTAGCGGTCGCGCGGTTCCAGACTGAAGCGCCTAGAGCAGGTCGGTCACACCGGCCGTTGACAGATGTTGGTATCTCACCAGTATCCAGGGGGTCTTCAGACACGTATTCGTCCTGCAATCCCATTGACTGGATTAGAATTGGCTTCAGCGGTGAGCCCCACTTCGAAATCAGCCTCGATGGCCAGCGAAGACGTATCGGAGACCATCCCAACAGCGTTGAGACACTAGACTCACTGTCGTCTGCCATACTGTTCGATATCCAGCAATGATGGTCTGGGGTGCCATTTCTTTTCATAGTAGGATCCGTTTGGTTGTCATCCGTGGCCCTCTTACTACAAAGCGGTATGTGAACGACAGTCTACGCCGCGTTTCGTTGCCGTTCATGGCAGGCCATCCAAGGCCTACACTCAACCAAGGTAATGCCCGATCACACACGGCTAGAGTCTGTTCTGTTTGTCTTGGGGCTCACCAAAGCCTACCTGGGCGAGCAAGGTTACGGATCTCTCCCTAGCTGACACCGTTTGCAGGATTATGGGCAGAGATTTCCAACCATCTCCGGACTTCTACTGTGTAACACGTTAACTGGACAGAATTTGCCAGGATATACCTGAGGGGGGCATCGAACGACTCTGTCAGTCAATGCAAAGCCGAATGACTATTTGTTCTAAAACGTCATTAACTTTTTCAGTTTGAGAAGCCCTTTCTCTAGAATAAATCGTTCAACTTTTGCTGCAAATGTAGTCGCACCCGTGGTCTAGGGGTAGCGTCTGTATATCATAATCAGAACGTCTTCCGTCCCGGGTTCACTGCTGCTTGAATTTTGATATATAGTGAGCATTGGCGGCCGAAGACTTTCGGCATAAGAAGTCACCCCTCATTCAGCCAACAGCCTTGTCATGGAGGGCGGAGGAGCGGACAGAGGTTCAGGGAACTCTCGTATCCTAGGGGTGGGTAACTGCCGCTAAAGGCGGAAGAATCAGGAATGATCAACGGCACGAGGAAGCAGAAGGCAATGGAAACCACTTCATTAAAGACACGTAACGTGTATCCACAGGACATGCGGCCTATAATTGAAGAAGTGTCCTGATGATCTCTCCATTGGCAAAAGAATGCGGAATAGTCCCCCATTCGGATCACCGAGAGGGGACTGCCAAGGGGGAGATTACCATGAAGAAAAATTGAGTAATCAACGAAAGGATAACATTCGACGAGTCGGGGCGTGGAATATCAGAAGCTTGAAAGTGGTAGGGAAACTAGATAACCTGAAAAGGGAAATGCAAAGGCTCAATCTAGATATAGTGGGGGTCAGTGAAGTGAAGTGGAAAGAAGACGGTTATTTCTTGTCAGATGAGTATAGGGTAATATCAACAGCAGCAGAAAATGGTCAAACGGGAGTAGGAATCGTTATGAACAGCAAGGTAGGGCAGGAGTGTGTTACTGTGGATAGTTCAGTCATAGAGTTGTTCTTATCAGAATCGACAGCAAACCAACACCAACAACGATACTTTCGGTATATATGCCGACGTCGCAGGCTGAAGAGGAAGAGATAGATAAAGTGTATGAGGATACTGAAAGGGTAATATAGTATGCAAAGGGGAATGAAAATCTAATAGTCTGGGAGACTGGAATGCAGTTGTAAATGAATGAGTACAAGAAAGGGTTATAGGAGAATATGGACTTGGGACAAGGAATGAGAGAGGAGAAAGACTAATTAAGTTCTGCAACACGTTTCAGCTAGTAATAGCGAATACTCTGTTCAAGAATCACAAGAGGAGGAGGTATACTTGGAAAAGGCCGGGTCATACGGAACGATTTCAGTTAGATTACATCATGGTCAGACAGAGATTCCGAAATCAGATACTGGATTGTAAGGTGAGCACGGGAGCTCACAGATCACAATGTAATAGTGATGAAGAGTAGGCTGAAGTTTAAGACATTTGTCAGGAATACGAGAAGAAGTGGGATACGGAAGTACGAAAAAATGAAGAAAGACGATTGAAATTCTCTAAGGCTATAGATACAGCAATAAGAAATAACTCACTAGGCAGTACATTTGAAGTGGAATGGACATCTTTAAAAAAGGCCATCACAGAATTTGGGACGGGAAACGTAGGTAGAAAAAAGGTAACTGCGAAGAAACCATGGGTAACAGTAGAAATAATTCAATTGATCGATGAAATGAGTAAGTACGATTATGTTTAGGGAACCTCGGGAATAGAGAAATACAAATGGCTTCAAATGGCTCTGAGCACTATGGGACTCAACATCTTAGGTCATAAGTCCCCTAGAACTTAGAACTACTTAAACCTAACTAATCTAATGACATCACACACACCCATGCCCGAGGCAGGATTCGAACCTGCGACCGTAGCAGTCCCGCGGTTCCGGACTGCAGCGCCAGAACCGCTAGACCACCGCGGCCGGCCAGAGAAATACAAGTCGTTGAGGAATGAAATAAACAGGAAGTGCAGGAAAGCTAAGACGAAATGGCTGCAGGAGAAATGTGAAGACATCGAAAAGGAAATCACTGTCGGAAGGACTGAGTTACCATATAGGACATAAAAAGCATGGGTAATACATTAAGAGTGCAACGAGAATTCCACTGTTAGATGTAGAGGAGAGAGCGGATAGGTGGAAACAATACACTGAAAGCCTTTACGAGGGGTAGGATTTTCACACTACTTAATTTACCTTACACTAAGGACAACACACACACCCATCCTCGAAGAAGGACCCGAACATCCGACGGGGGACGCCGCGCAGACCGTGACAAGACGCGCCGGAGACCGCGCGGCTACCGCGAGCGGCTAAAAAAGTAGGGGTAAGCTATAGGGAGCGACGCGTCGTATACAATATGTACAACAGCCAAGAAGGAATAATAAGAGTTAATGACCAAGAACGAAGTGCTCGTATTAAGAGCGTAAGACAAGGATTTATCCTTTCGCACCTACTGTTCAATCTGTACATCAAAGAAGCAATGAAGGAAAAAAAGAAAGGTTCAGGAGTGGAATTCAAATTCAACGTGACAGGATATGAATGTGATTCGCTGACTACATTGCTATGCTGAGTGAAAGTCAATAAGAATTACATTGTCTCTTGAATCGAATAAACAGTGTAATGGGTATAGTATTGGAGCTAAATCGAGGAAAGCCGAACATATTGCGAGGTACCAGCGAGAACAGCGATAAACTTAACATCAGGCCTGATAGTCACGAAGTAAACGAAGTTAAGGAATTCTGCTCCCTAGGCAGCAAAATAATCAGTGAGGGATGGAGCAAGGAGAAAATCAAAAGCAGAACAGCACTGGCAAAAAGGGCACTCGTAGTCAAGAGCAGTCTACTACTAGCAAACATAGACTGAGGAGGAAATTTCTGAGAATGTATGTTTGGAGCATAGCATTGTATGTTAGCGAAACATGGACTGTGGGAAAACCGGGACAGAAGAGAACCGAAGCATTTGAGATATGGTGCTATAGGTGAATATTGAAAAGTAGATGGACTGATAACGTGAGGAATGAGGAGGTTCTGTGCAGAATCGGAGAGGAAAGGAATACGTGGTAAACAATAAGAAGGAGAATGAACAGGGTGATAGGACGTCTGTTAAGACATGAGGGAAAGACTTCCATGGGACTAGAGGGAGTTGTAGAGGGATGAAACTGTAGAGGAAGACAGAGATTGGAATACATCCAACAAATAACGGAGATCGTAGGTTGGAAGTGCTGCTGCTGCTCTGCGATGAGAGGTTGGCGGGAGGCGTGGATTTCGTGGCGGGCCGCATCAAAACAGTCAGAAGAGTGATGACTCAAAAAAAAAAAAAAAAAAAAAAAAAAAAAAAAAAAAAAAGGGAAGAAAACCGTCGGGGTAATTATAACAAACTTGCTGGGAATGTTGAGATTTTAATTCTAACACGAATTATTTGACATATTTTTAAAAACTGTTGTTGTTGTGGTCTTCAGTCCTGAGACTGGTTTGATGCAGCTCTCCATGCTACTCTATTCTGTGCAAGCTTCTTCATCTCCCAGTACGTATTTCAGCCTACATCCTTCTGAATCTGCTTAGTGTATTCATCTCTTGGTCTCCCTCTACGATTTTTACCCTCCACGCTGCCCTCCAGTACTAAATTGGTGATCACTTGATGCCTCAGAACATGTCCTACCAACCGATCCCTTCTTCTAGTCAAGTTGTGCCACAAACTCCTGTTCTCCCCAATTCTATTCAGTACCTCCTCATTAGTTATGCGATGTACCCATCTAATCTTCAGCATTCTTCTGTAGCACCACATTTCGAAAGCTTCTATTCTCTTCTTGTGTAAACTATTTATCGTCTTTGTTTCACATCCATACATGGTTACACTCCATACAAATACTTTCAGAAACGACTTCCTGACACTTAAATCAATACTCGATGTTAACAAATTTCTCTTCTTCAGAAACGCTTTCCTTGCCATTGACAGTCTACATTTTATATCCTCTCTTCTTCGACCATCACCAGTAATTTTGCTCCCCAAATAGCAAACTCCTTTACTACTTTAAGTGTCTCATTTCCTAATCTAATTCCCTCAGCATCACCCGACCTAATTCCACAACATTCCATTATCCTCGTTTTGCTTTTGTTGATGTTCATCTTACATCCTCCTTTCAAGGTACTATCCATTCCGTTCAACTGCTCTTTGAAGTCCTTTGCTGTCTCTTCTCCATGGATTTTAATACCTACTCCAAACTTTTCTTTTGTTTCCTTTACTTCTTGCTCAATATACAGATTGAATAGCATCAGCTAGAGGCTACAATTCTGTGTCACTCCCTTCCCAACCACTGCTTCTCTTTCATGTCCCTCTACCCTTATAACTGCCATCTGCTTTCTGTACAAATTGTAAATAGCCTTTCGCTCCCTGTATTTCACCCCTGCCACCTTCAGAATTTGTCGAAATTTTTGTTCGTTTTTGATACATAATAAATGGATGTTGTCTTACATGAATGTCACACCCACTTCATCTTAATCCTTTCACTCAGTGAAACTGTAACACCATTAGTTTCGTGAAAGTTGGACGGGGACGGAAGTGAATCATAATTTCTTGCTAAGTAAAACTATGGACTGTAAAAAACTTTGTTTATTAATAACAATGCACTCTGAACCTCTCAAGCAAACATAAAAGTTATCTTTGCCATCGTTGTACGAAGACACATTGATGGGAGGTAAAAAGGAACATGGTTAATTTCATCGGCTCCACCACGTTACCACTGGTCACTCAAGTCGTTCGCTTGGGGCCCTGGGAATATAACCGATAGCAGAGCAGGTGGAAGTCAGTTTACTTTGAGCAACCACCTAAGTCGGATCTTTGGCCACTATGCTACTCACCTCTTCTCACCACTGCTACTGCATACGGCATCGCTTTACTCAGTGGCAAATTTGCCTTCTTCTCCTGCTGCCCGGCTAAACTGGTAGTTTCTGTATGTCTGTGCTACCGAGGCCTATTACATGTGGAACTCTCAGAACTTGCTCACATCATTATCGAATAACAGACGCTGAACTTCTGTGACTTACACTTTAAATGTTTATAATACCGAGATCCAACGACTGAAGCTGTATCAACATTTGATAGTGAATAAATATTGTAACTTTGAAAGTATTTGCTTCTGTACTTGTCACTGAGCACTCCTAAAGACGCAAAATTGACAGGATTAAATACTGTAACCTCCCCACTGTATATTTTTTTCTGTAGAAAATTTTGTACAACTTTGCCAGCCACTGTGTAGAAGCTACGTATTACCAAAATCTATGTCCCCACAAATTGTTATCCAACTTAAACTCGTATGGTAAAACTCTGACTAAACGGAACCCAATATGAACTGAACTGTAACTGCTCTGAACGCAATTTGTCTTTATGTTAAACAGTAGAGAATCCAGGATAGAATGTAACAATATTACGAGGACAGTTGCTAAGTTGCTATTCAGTATATAGCGAAGATACTGAGTCTCACGTACACACACACACACACACACACACACACACACACGTGCGCGCGCGCACACATGTGACAGTCTTTTTGTTGTTCCTACTGGCGATTTAGCATCTCCGTTGCATGGTGAGCAGGAATTATCCTTTTCACAATACTGTCTGTAAGTTAAATTTGCAACTGAAGTAAAACAATTATCTATCCATAATCAAAATTTCCACTTACCACGCGTCTTGACAGTATTGTTGCAGATTTCTCGAAAGCACAACAGCAAGCAGGTGTAAGTAGGCTGTTTATGTTTTCTTTATGTAAGTAGGCTGTTTAGATTTTTATATAGGCAACGTTACGTAGCGCTCTATATGAAAATCACTGGCTGTGCTGTGTGCAGTCTGTGGCTAGTTTGCATTGTTGTCTGCCATTGTAGTGTTGGGCAGCGGCAGCTGGATGTGAACAGCGCGTAGCGTTGCGCAGTTGGAGGTGAGCCGCCAGCAGTGGTGGATGTGGGGAGAGAGATGGCGAAGTTTTGAAATTACATATATTATGACTAGTGATGATATTAAGGTAAATACAGTGTTTGTTCTCTATTAAAATCTTTCATTTGCTAACTATCCCTATCAGTAGTTAGTGCCTTCTGTAGTTTGAATCTTTCATTTAGCTGGCAATAGTGGCGCTCGCTGTATTGCAGTAGTTCGAGTAATGAAGATTTTTGTGAGGTAAGTGATTTGGGAAAGGTATAGGTTAAAGTTAGTCAGGGCCATTGTTTTGTAGGGATTATTGAAAGTCAGATTGCATTGCGCTAAATAATATTGTGTGTCAGGTTAAGCACAGTCGTGTATAAATTGTTCAAAGGGGACGTTTCACAGGGAGCGCCTAAGCTAGATTTCTGAATCTAAATACTTATTCAAGCTGTTGCGTATGGTATTGCCTAATGATAAATAGTGAAGTGGGGAGAGTAACTATTCCTACGAATCGATGTTCCAAGACAACGATTCCAGAATGAAGTACAAAGGGTGTTCAAAAAGTTTTGCATAGTCGTCTCTACTTTTTTTATGTTTTGCAGGAGGAGAATGAATTTTTTTGCGAACGTACATGGAACATTTAGATATACATTGAGCCTACTAAGCCTCCATCACCTGTGACTCATCTGCTCCAACGTTCTTTTCATGATGTAAATCGACTTTGGTAAAATTCTGGGGATTGACTTTTACACCATCGCTTTCTCACTATCAAATGTCTTACCGCACAGGTGGTCCTTCAGACGACGAAAGAGGTAATAATCAGACGGAGCCAAGTTCGGACTGTAGGGAGGATCCCAAAAGTCAAAGAAAATGACACCACACTGACCCCAGAAGAAGGAGGCCATCGCCTTTCGGCCTGCTGTTCGTGAAAGTCTTGGTTTCTTCTTCCGAGGAGAACCCGAATGACGCCACTCCATGGATTGGGTTGTTCTCTGCGGTTCGGACAAAAGCAACCATGTTTCATCCTGGGTAATGACGTCGTCAAAACACTGTTTCCACTCTTCAGTAAAGGTCTTCATGAGACACTCGCACACATTCTTCCTCACCGTTTTCATTCCTCTTGTCAATAATCTAGGCACCCAACGTGCACAGATTTTTCTGTACCACAGCGGCTATACCAGTGGTACCACACTACCCAATGACAAACGAGTCATTTCAGCAAACTGTCGTGTCGTCACACATCTGTCATTTTGTATGATTTGATCAATGGTCTCCTTATTCACATCATCCACTGCCGTCAATGGTCAACCGCATCGTGGATTGTCCAGTACAGACAAATCACCTTCTTTAAACCTCTGCAACCACCGCTGGATACTGCTGCGATTCACTGGGTCCTCCCCATAAAGAGGGAGCAACTTCTTGTGAATCCATGTGGCAGAGTCATCGCCGGTCCTGAAGCGGAGCACCATCACCGAACGTGGTCGAAACCTGACATCTACCTCACGGTCCATTATGGCTCACCTGTAAACAAAAGAAAATACTTTTATAAGCCAACTTACAGCTAAATGTTCCAAGTATATTCACAAAAATTTGCATTCTCATCCTGAAAAAATAATGAAGTAAGAGATGACTGTGCAAAACTTTTTGAATACCCTTTGTATGTGTTCAAAAAGACAGAGTAAAACTTCGTGAGGTCTTCACACATAGAAGAACGTCATTTGTTTGGATGAGACTTCTTTCACAACACTTCGAGCTTCTCGCTGAGGTGGTGGGGTTTGGGCGATGATTTGGGCAGCCATATGGATTGATTCCCGGGCCCCATGGTTACTCTGCAAGGTCGTATTACTGACCAGTATTATGCGACTGTTTTGTCTGATTAGGTCCATCGAATGGCGCAACGTTTGTTCCCAAATTAAGGTGCTGTGTTCCCAGACGACAGCTCCCACGCTCACACATTCCGCATCGTCCAGCACTGGATTTCTGAGAACGAGGATTAATTGTCGCGTCTCCCTTGGACACCATTGTCACCAGATCTCAGTATTACTGAATTTCTGTGGCTTACTTTGGCGAGGAGGTACGTGATCGCCAGCCATTTCCACCATCGTTACCTGAAATGGCCTCTTTTCTGCAGGGAGAATGGTATAAGATCACCTTGAAAGCGATATAGCACCTGAATTTCTCCATTTCGGAACGATTAAAAGCTGTTCCGAGTGGAACAGTTTGCCTACATCATATTAGACGAGTCCTTTCAGTGTTTTTGTGCACCTCCTGCTTAGAAATCCGCACTGCCCACTCACCAGTCCGTTCCGAGCTTAAGTGACGCCCCTCCCGATCCACACTCGCTTATCTCGGGAATCAACACCGTGCGTCACTTCGAGACTCGATCGCATTGACGAACACCCATAACTAGCCCAAGGGCACAAACCATAATTACACTCCACCAGCCTGTAAGGCACTAACATGGACGACATGGTACTCTGTCCAACCCTTGTAAATCTCGCTCCATTGATTTCCAGATGACCGCAAAAGTCTTCAGGACTGGAGAGGCTCATTTAAAAGCTGTCCATTTCTTTTTCGTGATAGGTTCATTGCCGCAAATGAGACGTAAACTCACATAAATGTCATGAAAAAAGCATTGGTAATGTGCGAAGAACGCTCAGGTGGATACTATGGCCTTCCTATGGAGAGTGTGAATAAATTTGTAACCAGATGGTACTGTTTTAGGGTATAGCGCACTATGCAAATCACAAACTATTTTTCGGTGTCTTTTGCATGCTGTTATGTATGAGTACCTACTTTTCATCGTCTCTGGGTATCGCTTTATTTCTTGTGAACGACACTGTAGAGGTTCAACCTGTTTACTATGTCATTAATTTAGCCAAAAATCTGCAAAATACGTGCGTATGTTTTTTCTGCGACTGTTCACCTTTTAGGGTATAAGTTATGACTCATTTAACAAGGTAGCATCAGTAAGGAAAAATGTCTGTAAGTCTAAAACAGTAGCACAGAAAAACAACCAGATCTGTCGTGGGGTCCTCTGACTTAACTTCTGTGCTGAAACACATCTGAGGAAGAGGAATAATGAAAACAAGTAATTCTCAGGAGGGTGGTATTACAAGATATATATATATATATATATATATATATATATATATATATATATATATATATATATATATGGTATTACAAGAAATATATATTTATTTCCCAAATAGGGAAAAATTTCAACATGTATTCCAAAATTCAACAAGATGTCTGAAAAATTCTTATGTGAGTCAACAACATCAGGTTAACCCAAACATACCAGCCTTTGTCTTTATATATTGGTCCACCGCTCAGCTATTATCAGAAGCGTAAATATTATCACATGAGTACCTCAAAAATTGTAATCAAACTTGTTTCACTTTGCCGCAAAGCAACTAGCGAATAAACAACTTTTTAATTAATTTCGTGAAGGCCTTCTGACCGAGGGCGGTATTTCACTTGTTAGACACCGGTTTCGCATTCGAGAGTACATTGGATAAAAACCCATGCAGCCATTCACAATAATGTGTTCCCTGAATTTCCTAAATCGCTTGAACCAAACACTTGTTTCGAAGGGACACGAATGATTTCCATCCATCTACGATAGAAGTGTGGGCTTGGTCTCTAAACACCTTGGCATCGACGGGAGCTTTGACCACAACCTTTTTCTTTTTCCTTTTCAAAATGTTCCTGGTAGCCTGGATGAGCCTCGTGTGGAAAATCGTCACTATCGTCATACGTGGAGGTAGTCAACAGTTCAGGCAACGAGATGTGTGTCCTATTGCGAGGACGGTTCTACGGACCCTATAGAAAAAGTACATGCACAGGTTTCTCTAATACTCTAATAATCTAAATGTAATAGAAACTAAAGGGTAAACTTTACCTAACTTATCACCTTTACACGGTATAAGAGTGTGTTGAGGCTGACCTTACGTGCATGCAGTGGGGCGATATAATGTCATGTGCATACTAGATGAGGAGTTTGAGTATCCAAGACTTTGTCCTTCGGTATAAGGCTTGCTGCTCTGTGTCGCACGCAAATTCACCAGCATAGCCGCGTCAAGGGAGCCGTATTTTGCTCACAACGATGCGGTCGCATGCGGACCAACAACGATAATGACGGCAGACCCTAGGTCGCTAATGGCTGTTTCTGGGTTCACAAGAGAGACAGGCAGCGGCACGTACGTGACAGCATTTGATACTGCAGGTGTTAGAGTACCAGCAGCCGTCTCCGGCGGAGAGTGAGCAACTATTTCTGATGAGTTTCATATAACTTAACTGTACTTTAAATGCATGCGAGATCTCGATAGCACACGACAATATTAATTCTTTTAGTGGGAAGCCCCTATTTTCCATGACCTCCCGTCATCTCTAGCCGCCTGCCGTGTGGCCGAGCGGTTCTAGGCGCTTCAATCTGCAACCGCACGGCCGCTACGGTCGCAGGTTCGAATCCTGCCTCGGGAATGGGTGTGTGTGATGTCCTTAGGTTAGTTAGTAGTTCTAAGTTCTAGGGGACTGATGACCTCAGATGTTAAATCCCATAGTGCTCAGAGCCATTTGAACCATCTCTAGCCTATCCGCGGTGGTCTAGCGGTTCTAGGCGCTCAGTCCGGAACCGCGCGACTGCTACGGTCGCAGGTTCGAATCCTGCCTCGGGCATGGATGTGTGTGGTGTCCTTAGGTTAGGTAGGTTTAAGTAGTTCTAAGTTCTAGGGGACTGATGACCTCAGATGTTAAGTCCCATAGTGCTCAGAGCCAATTTTGATTTCTAGCTTCCCTAACAACATTTTCTCATATTTAACTTAGCATCTGTTTATTAGAATATCAGAATCATTTTAACGAATCTCCATACATACCAACTCTGCCTCATACTTTATACTCGTATTCTACCTACGACGTCGGTACATAATTTGTTCTTTGTCTTTGTCTGTTTAGTATGTACACAAGTATACTGTGCACGACATAATTAGTTATATTGGTATCCCCTGGGTTAGCTTATATGAATTTATCACGGAATTTGTATGACAGTCGACGAAAATATGAAAATTTATCTTTCTTTCTGCGACAGATACCTCAGTAACTAATAAGGAATTCTAGTGTAAGGAAGATAGCTGAGCTTACAATTAAACAGAATAGAAAAATAGGCTCTGCCGTGGCAAAGTCGTACTGGCCAATGTGCCTTCCGAACTCCTCTGGGCAGAGTACAACAAAAGCTCCTTCTGTGACCGACCAACGTCACTTGACTGGCTAGTGGGATTTTAGTCAAGTCACCAAAGTTTCAGGAATGAACTTAGCAGCACTATCCCTTAAATGGAACATAAGTATCGTGTAAAAGTGTGATGGACACAGGCAGCGTTCCGTCGTTGTTTTCACTCCTAGCGCACTGTGGCTGGTTATTTAGTTCCTTGAGGGCTGAAAGTTACGAAGCTGGAAGCCTACAGCAGTCTTCTCTCACTTCTCGAACTTCCTTTTCACGCATGTTGCCTTCTTTAGGCTACTTCTTGTGCGTGTTGGAAATCTGCATCTTGGCCGCAGTTCTCTCTCTCTGATCTGCTACTGCAGATCTCGCACTGTTTCAAAAGTGTCTGATTTTCTTGCCCCTTAATTCGGTCTCCCTTTGTCCAAGTTCAGCCTTTGTACACATTGTCACAGCCACACGTCTTTTGGTAGACTCCCCCAGCTTGATGGTGAACATGCACCATTGTTTTGCTTCGGAAGCAGTGCTTTTTTGTTGTTTTGAGTGGTATAAGTAGTCTTTACACCATTTTACCGAAGTTGATATAAGACAAGTGATTTTATACAATTGGGGAGAAGAGGAGTTTGTGGCACAACTTGACAAGAAGAAGGGACCGGTTGGTAGGACATGTTCTGAGGCATCAATGGATCACCAATTTAGCATTGGAGGGCAGCGTGGAGGGTAAAAATCGTAGAGGGAGACCAAGAGATGAATACACTAAGCAGATTCAGAAGGATATAGGTTGCAGTAAGTACTGGGAGATTAAGAGGCTTGCACAGGATAGAGTAGCATGGAGAGCTACATCAAACCAGTCTCAGGACTGAAGACAATAACACATATGATATAAGACAAGATTAAATCTTAAAGTTCCTGTTTTTCAACCAATTAATGAAGCTGGTTGTGAGAGTGACCTAAGTCGTCGGGAATTCTAGGATATGAATAGACAGCGTTGGATTAGATGTTCAGTTGCCTGCTCTTTTTGATTAAATTCACACATTGGTGAACCGATCCAGCCCCATTTGTACCTGAAGTAGCTACAACAACCATGTTCAGTCCTTAACCTGTTGAGGTGGCACCAGAGGTTCCTTGGTAGGCCAAACCTTTTGGCTTGTTTGTGGGATCAAGGTGATGGGCTCTTGTTCCCAATGTTTTTGTTGACCATTCATACTTCCAGCTTTCATTTAGATCAAAACCGTCCACGATGAGTTGTCCTGCAGTTACACTTGCTGGTCTTCCTGATGGCAATGGTTGCTGTGGAGGATGACAGAATTCCTGGTGCAGTTGTTGAGAGGGTGATGCTGACATCTTCTTGGCCTCCCTCAGTAGGGTTTGTTTACGCCTTAAGTGATGTGACTCAATACAGGTAACCAGTGACATGGGGTTGATTTGATGGAACCAGTAACGTAGCGCATTGTGTCGTTCAGTTTTGTGTCTACCTTCTTCACATGTACACTTTCCAACTAGACAGGTGCTCAGTACTCGGCAGCAGAGTACACAAGACTGATGCCAGTTAAACGCAGGCAGTCAGCAGAGGTTCCACAGGTGATACCACTGAGCTTACGTAGTATGTTGTTCCTTGCAGCAACTTTATGAGAAAGTTTGGTGACGTGCTCTTCGTAGCTCAGGATTCTATCTAGAGTGACTCCGAGATATTTTGGGAAAGGTTTGTACCTCAACGTTTGTCCATTGAGCAGAACTCTTGGCTTGCAGATCGCAGCATGATTCGCTAGATGGAAACAAGAGACTGATACAGAGTTAAAGCATAGCTAATAACCGCTCTTTTCAGGATCATCCAACTAGTGACGAGAAACGACTAGTTCGTATTATGCAGCTTAATATTGAAGGCATAAGTTCTGCCAAATGTATCTACAGAAACGAACGATAACCTTATAGAGACAGAAGGCGGTTTCTCGTTCTTCACATCAGCACATTTAATACTACTAGTATTTCATTTTAGGCCCCGTCTGTGGACAGAACCATCATATAGCAGTTCAGTTTTAGTGTGTCAGTTAAAAAATGCAGTTCCAATCTGTTGTTGTCACTGATAGGGGAGGCGGGGTTCAAATGGCTCTGAGCACTGTGGCACTTAACATCTGAGGTTATCAGTCCCCTAGATCTTAGAACTACTTAAACTTAACTAACCTAAGGACATCACACACATCCATATCCGAGACAGGATTCGAACCTGCGACCGTAGCGGTCGCGCGGTTCCAGACTGTAGCGCCTAGAACCGCTCGGCCACTCCGGCCGGCAGGAGGCGAGGAGAACCAAGTGTTCAGCACTGCTTACTTTTGGGCTGTGACCGAGCGAGATGGCGCAGTGGTTAGCACACCGGGCTCACATTCGAAGGACGACTGTTCAAACACACGTACGGCCATCCTGATTGAGGCTTTTCGTGATTTTCATAAATCGCATGAGGCAAATGCTGGGATGGACCCTTTAAAAAGTCACGACCGATTTATTTTCCCATCTTTCTCTAATCCGATTTTGTGCTCTATCTCTATCTCGTCGTCGACGGGACTTTTAAACACTAATATCCTCCTCTTCTGGGCTGGGTGGTGAAGCCAAGTGGCATGGGAGTACTTGTTTTTATTTGCATCCTTTATGTGTCCTAGAATAATGAAAGATCTTCTAGAGACCAACGCATCCAGATGCGCGAGACCTTAAAGTAATAAGAAATTAATATAGTTTAATAAATATTAGAATTTTTAAAGATCTTCATTACCATGATGCCATATAACTCATGTGTCTGCCACACAGCGGCGCCAGCACGAAATATGTAGAGGCGCGTTACGTAATGACTGTTGTTGGAAATGTTCCATAAAAAAGTCAGCTGCTACTGCCGACACAGCATTACAATCAGATTGTTCGCAAAACTCTCTTTAAAGCTAGAGCAGACGTAATAAGGTCAGGTCACGCACTTCCTGAGATAATTTCTTCCCTCTCACCTTCATAGTATCTGCTACTGGGATATTAGATCATAGAGGCGATAATTGCTTCGCATGTTTGTGAACTAATCGAATTACGTCCACGACCAAGCTATTTTAAATATAATTGAGTGTATTATTAACATGTTGATGGTTGATCTTTGTCACCAGTAGCACGTCACTTTTTTATGGAGAACTTCGAACAACAGGTATTAAGTAGTGCGCCACTGAAGCCTTCCTGTAGCTTCCGATATGTGTTTGACATATTACATATATGGTTGGAAAGTAAGAGTTTCATAGATTCCACAGATCCTGGAGTCCTAAATTCATGTTCACCCCGGAGATAGTGAATGAGATAAGTCTTCCGCTCGTAGATGTGTTGGTCTGTAGAAGGTCACTGATGTAAGCCATCGTCGTCAGTTGGAAGGTGTAAAGGCCTCGTCGCTACTGCTGTGGAGGCCGAGTTGCTACTGTTGTTACGTTAGACCGAGTTCATGAAACGGTTTCTGGTGGAGTACACCACTGAGACTATTTCTCCCTGCTACTAATTCTCAGCTATGCCCAGGGTCAGGTAACAGGATAGGAGAAAAGTTTCTACAACACTCCAGTAAATTAGTAGTGGAGCCACACAAATGAGTTACTTATTTTTGTGACTTGTTGAAGAATGAAGTCTGCAACACTGGACGTAATATAAGACAAAAAAGGCCCTCAATGACTAAATAAAAATAATCGTAGGTAAACTTTGAAACTTCTTTATTTGAATGTGGGTGTCTGTACTTAAATTACAGAATGACTGAGAAGATGAAACTTCTGCGTTATTTGATTCTGAAACAGCTGAGTAAAACTGAACGTACTGAGCCTATTTTCTCTTTACTTTTTCCTATCATGTCAACACTGACCCACAATATTCTAGCGAAATGCAGTCTGACTGCTCAAAAGAATTACAATCTGACTTCAAATTATTAATTCAAAAGAATGGTCCTGACTAAAAAGAAATCTCAACTATAACCTATACATTCCATTAAGCACTTACCTCACAAAAATCTTCATTACGCGAACTACTGCTATACAGCGAGCGTAAATACTGCCAGCTAAAGTATAAATTCAAACTACTAAAGCCACTAACTACTAATAGGCATGTGGTTAGCAAAGGAATATTTTGTTGCAAACCAAATAATGTATTTTTTTTTGCTTAATAATGTGACATCCAGTTCAAATATGAATATAAATCGTCATTTACACCTAGTACAAAGGTATATAATCATGAATAATATTCAATCTCCAAGTCGAACAAGAACAGATCGTTAGCCTATGCTAACACTTCAGACCTCTACCCTCCATCAATGCTAACTTCTCTCACATTTAACATCCATCACTGCTGGCTGTTCCCCTCCAACTGCCCAACAGTACTTCCATCTCTTCTGGCGACTAACTTCCAGCTGCCCAACACTACTGGCGATTAACTTCCAACAAGTCCAACCAGCCACAGATGGTTCAAATGGCTCTGAGCAATATGGGACGTAACATCTGAGGTCATCAGCCCCCTAGAACTTAGAACTACTTAAACCTAACTAACCTAAGGATATCACACACAGCCATGCCTGGGGAAGGATTCGAACCTGCGACCGTAGCGGTCGCGTGGTTCCAGACTGAAGCGCCTGCTCGACCACACCGGCCGGCCCAACCACAGTCTCTCTTACAAAGAAAGCGCAGTCAGAGAACCAATGCAAAGCGCTACACAGCGCTGCCAACACAGAAGCAGCCCACTTACAACTTCACTGTACAAATGCAATTATCAACTGCCTGTTCACGACCAAGAGTTCACTAAACGACGTTCCCTGCCTAAGTCTGCCCTGGACGATGATCTGCAACCAAGTGGGAGAGAGCTGCTATCCTATCTTGCGAGTATGCTTCTGTCAGTTGTCGTCCGGTCACTGGCGGATTGTTCTCGACCGGAAATTGGCCGAGGTGAAGTCAATATCTAGGTCCTCAGCTCCGTCCGTGGTGCTGTCAGAAATCACTGAAGTGGCGAGTCTCTATGGCACTGGCACCAGCTCCCATCATTGCGCCCGTGGTGATTTTGCCCTGGCTGTGTCTTGTTCGGACGACACAGCAGTCTGTCGGCATAGTAAGCCCATCAACCAAAGCAGGTATTTAGATGCCATTTGGAGCTCCACCCAGCCAGGAAGCGAGCAGTAGTCAACACACTGCTCTCACGTGCCACCTGTGTCAGTGAAAATAGTTTTCAATCGGAGCTGCATTTCATAAAGAACGCACTGTAGGCCAACAATATGATGGTTTGTCTATACGCAGGAGTATAAATCAATATATTGTTAATTATGTTAATAAAAAAGTACGAGAAACCGGCTTTTTATTGTGTAAGATCACTTTTCGTTGCAGGAGCGATTGACCGCATTGGAAACGTTCATCAGAGAAACAGTATAAAAACAACATTATTCGGTCAGAACAAATTAAAAAAGACTTTTTGCGACGCCAAACGAACGGATGTGATCACATTCACTCTGCAAGGCGTGTCACTGTGTCATAGAGTGTATATAGGCGAAATGGGGAGGACAGCTAGACAACGGATTAAACAGCGCCAACATCACAGACTTTAAAAACAATGTGCGAAAATTGCGGAGGGAATCACCGGCCAAGAGACATATTTAAAAATAGCTCTTGAGTCCAGCCAAAAGAAAGCATCATTTGTTGTTGTTGTTGTTGTCGTCATCAGTCCTGAGACTGGTTTGATGCAGCTCTCCATGCTACTCTATCCTGTGCAAACTGCTTCATCTCCCAGTACCTACTGCAACCTACATCCTTCTGAATCTGTTTAGTGTATTCATCTCTTGGTCTCCCTCTACGATTTATACCCTCCACGCTGCCCTCCAATTCTAAATTGGTGATCCCTTGATGCCTCTGAACATGTCCTACCAACCAATCCCTTCTTCTAGTCAAGTTGTGCCACAAACTTCTCTTCTCCCCAATCCTATCCAATACCTCCTCATTAGTTATATGATCTACCCATCTAATCTTCAGCATACTTCTGTAGCACCACATTTGAAAAGCTTCTATCCTCTTCTTGTCCAAACTATTTATCGTCCATGTTTCACATACATACATGACTACACTCCATACAAATACTTTCAGAAATGTCTTCCTGACATTTAAATCTAGACGTTAACAAATTGCTCTTCTTCAGAAACCCGTTCCTTGCTATTGCCAGTGCACATGTTATGTAGTCTCTACTCCGACCATTATCACTTATTTTCTCTGGATAGTGTGAGGGTATTTCGCCTGTCTCACACATCTTGCTCACCAGATGAAAGGGTTTTGTCATGACTGGCTCTAACAAAACTATCAGTAGTTCTAACGGAATGTTGTCTACTCCCGGGGTCTTGTTTCGTCTTAGGTCTTTCAGTTCGCTGTCAAATTCTTCATCGAGTATCATATCTCCTATTTCTTCACCTACGTCCTCTTCCATTTCCACAATATTGTCCTCAAGTACATCGCCCCTGTATATAGACCCTCTATATACTCCTTCCACCTTTCTGCTATCCCTTCTTTGCTTAGAACTGGCTTCCCTGCTTAGCCATTTTGCACTTCCTGTCGATCTTATTTTTGAGACGCTTGTATTCCTGTTTGCCTGCTTCATTTACTGCGTTTTTATATTTTCTCTTTTCTACATCTACATCTACATCTACATTTATACTCCGCAAGCCACCCAACGGTGTGTGGCGGAGGGCACTTTACGTGCCACTGTCATTACCTCCCTTTCCTGTTCCAGTCGCGTATGGTTCGTGGGAAGAACGACTGTCTGAAAGCCTCTGTGCGCGCTCTAATCTCTCTAATTTTACATTCGTGATCTCCTCGGGAGGTATAAGTAGGGGGAAGCAATATATTCGATACCTCATCCAGAAACGCACCCTCTCGAAACCTGGCGAGCAAGCTACACCGCGAAGCAGAGCGCCTCTCTTGCAGAGTCCGCCACTTGAGTTTGTTAAACATCTGCGTAACGCTATCACGGTTACCAAATAACCCTGTGACGAAACGCGCCGCTCTTCTTTGAATCTTCTCTATCTCCTCCGTCAACCCGATCTGGTACGGATCCCACACTGATGAGCAATACTCAAGTATAGGTCGAACGAGTGTTTTGTAAGCCACCTCCTTTGTTGATGGACTACATTTTCTAAGGACTCTCCCAATGAATCTCAACCTGGTACCCGCCTTACCAACAATTAATTTTATATGATCATTCCACTTCAAATCGTTCCGCACGCATACTCCCAGATATTTTACAGAAGTAACTGCTACCAGTGTTTGTTCCGCTATCATATAATCATACAATAAAGGATCCTTCTTTCTATGTATTCGCAATACATTACATTTGTCTATGTTAAGGGTCAGTTGCCACTCCCTGCACCAAGTGCCTATCCGCTGCAGATCTTCCTGCATTTCGCTACAATTTTCTAATGCTGCAACTTCTCTGTATACTACAGCATCATCCGCGAAAAGCCGCATGGAACTTCCGACACTATCTACTAGGTCATTTATATATATTGTGAAAAGCAATGGTCCCATAACACTCCCCTGTGGCACACCAGAGGTTACTTTAACGTCTGTAGACGTCTCTCCGTTGATAACAACATGCTGCGTTCTGTTTGCTAAAAACTCCTCAATCCAGCCACACAGCCGGTCCGATACTCCGTAGGCTCTTACTTTGTTTATCAGGCGACAGTGCGGAACTGTATCGAACGCCTTCCGGAAGTCAAGAAAAATAGCATCTACCTGGGAGCCTGTATCTAATATTTTCTGGGTCTCATGAACAAATAAAGCGAGTTGGGTCTCACACGATCGCTGTTTCCGGAATCCATGTTGATTCCTACATAGTAGATTCTGAGTTTCCAAAAACGACATGATATTCGAGCAAAAAACATGTTCTAAAATTCTACAACAGATCGACGTCAGAGATATAGGTCTATAGTTTTGCGCATCTGCTCGACGACCCTTCTTGAAGACTGGGACTACCTGTGCTCTTTTCCAATCATTTGGAACCTTCCGTTCCTCTAGAGACTTGCGGTACACGGCTGTTAGAAGAGGGGCAAGTTCTTTCGCGTACTCTGTGTAGAATCGAATTGGTATCCCGTCAGGTCCAGTGGACTTTCCTCTGTTGAGTGATTCCAGTTGCTTTTCTATTCCTTGGACATTTATTTCGATGTCAGCCATTTTTTCGTTTGTGCGAGGATTTAGAGAAGGAACTGCAGTGCGGTCTTCCTCTGTGAAACAGCTTTGGAAAAAGGTGTTTAGTATTTCAGCTTTACGCTTGTCATCCTCTGTTTCAATGCCATCATCATCCCGGAGTGTCTGGATATGCTGTTTCGAGCCACTTACTGATTTAACGTAAGACCAGAACTTCCTAGGATTTTCTGTCAAGTCGGTACATAGAATTTTACTTTCGAATTCACCGAACGCTTCACGCATAGCCCTCCTTACGCTAACTTTGACATCGTTTAGCTTCTGTTTGTCTGAGAGGTTTTGGCTGCGTTTAAACTTGCAGTGAAGCTCTCTTTGCTTTCGCAGTAGTTTCCTAACTTTGTTGTTGTACCACGGTGGGTTTTTCCCGTCCCTCACAGTTTTACTCGGCACGTACCTGTCTAAAACGCATTTTACGATTGCCTTGAACTTTTTCCATAAACACTCAACATTGTCAGTGTCGGAACAGAAATTTTCGTTTTGATCTGTTAGGTAGTCTGAAATCTGCCTTCTATTACTCTTGCTAAACAGATAAACCTTCCGCCCTTTTTTTATATTCCTATTAACTTCCAAATTCAGGGATGCTGCAACGGCCTTATGATCACTGATTCCCTCTTCTGCACTTACAGAGTCGAAAAGTTCGGGTCTGTTTGTTATCAGTAGGTCCAAGATGTTATCTCCACGAGTCGGTTCTCTGTTTAATTGCTCGAGGTAATTTTCGGATAGTGCACTCAGTATAATGTCACTCGATGCTCTGTCCCTACCACCCGTCCTAAACATCTGAGTGTCCCAGTCTATATCTGGTAAATTGAAATCTCCACCTAAGACTATAACATGCTGAGAAAATTTATGTGAAATGTATTCCAAATTTTCTCTCAGTTGTTCTGCCACTAATGCTGCTGAGTCGGGGGGTCGGTAAAAGGAGCCAATTATTAACCTAGCTCGGTTGTTGAGTGTAACCTCCACCCATAATAATTCACAGGAACTATCCACTTCTACTTCACTACAGGATAAACTACTACTAACAGCGACGAACACTCCACCACCGGTTGCATGCAATCTATCCTTTCTAAACACCGTCTGTACCTTTGTAAAAATTTCGGCAGAATTTATCTCTGGCTTCAGCCAGCTTTCTGTACCTATAACGATTTCAGCTTCAGTGCTTTCTATCAGCGCTTGAAGTTCCGGTACTTTACCAACGCAGCTTCGACAGTTTACAACTACAATACCGATTGCTGCTTGGTCCCCGCATGTTCTGACTTTGCCCCGCACCCGTTGAGGCTGTTGCCCTTTCTGTACTGGCCCGAGGCCATCTAACCTAAAAAACCGCCCAGCCCACGCCACACAACCCCTGCTACCCGTGTAGCCGCTTGTTGCGTGTAGTGGACTCCTGACCTATCCAGCGGAACCCGAAACCCCACCACCCTATGGCGCAAGTCGAGGAATCTGCAGCCCACAAGGTCGCAGAACCGTCTCAGCCTCTGATTCAGACCCTCCACTCGGCTCTGTACCAAAGGTCCGCAGTCAGTCCTGTCGACGATGCTGCAGATGGTGAGCTCTGCTTTCATCCCGTTAGCGAGACTGGCAGTCTTCACCAAATCAGATAGCCGCCGGAAGCCAGAGAGGATTTCCTCCGATCCATAGCGACACACATCATTGGTGCCGACATGAGCGACCACCTGCAGATGGGTGCACCCTGTACCCTTCATGGCATCCGGAAGGACCCTTTCCACATCTGGAATGACTCCCCCCGGTATGCACACGGAGTGCACTTTGGTCTTCTTCCCCTCCCTTGCTGCCATATCCCTAAGGGGCCCCATTACGCGCCTGACGTTGGAGCTCCCAACTACCAGTAAGCCCACCCTCTGCGACCGCCCGGATCTTGCAGACTGAGGGGCAACCTCTGGAACAGGACAGGCAGCCATGTCAGGCCGAAGATCAGTATCAGCCTGAGTATCAGCCAGAGACAGAGCCTGAAACCGGTTCGTCAGACAAACTGGAGAGGCCTTCCGTTCAGCCCTCCGGAATGTCTTTCGCCCCCTGCCACACCTTGAGACGACCTCCCACTCTACCACAGGTGAGGGATCAGCCTCAATGCGGGCAGTATCCCGGGCAACCACAGTCGTAGCCCGATCGGGGGATGCGTGGGACGAGCTGGCCGTCCCCGACAAACTCCCATCCGGACCCCCACAGTGATGCCCATTGGCAACAGCCTCAAGCTGTGTGACCGAAGCCAACACTGCCTGAAGCTGGGAGCGAAGGGATGCCAACTCAGCCTGCATCCGAACACAGCAGTTGCAGTCCCTATCCATGCTAAAAACTTGTGCAAAGAACGTCTGAACTAATCTACACAGAGCGCAAACAAATCGACACAAAATTTAAACGGTTATTAAAATACGAGATTGCCTAGTAAATGCAGTAACTTGTGCACTGCTGACACACTGCTCGGCGGCGGAAGGAGACTACGCGAATTTACACTATTCAGGTACTAAAACGCGATGCTACAACTCTCAAATACTATAATACGCCCGAAATTTATGAATTTAACAATGCAAGTACCAAAAACACGCAAATAAATTAAGAATTAAACTATGTAACAAATGAGTGAGCTAGGAGTATACGAGTTGCTGCTGCAGCTGCTTATCCAACGGCGGCAGGGAGCACACTGACTGTGACCAACCGACACTGGCCGTTCAAAACAAAAACATAAGACAGACGACTACGCGAATTTACACTATTCAGGTACTAAAACGCGATTCTACAACTCTCAAATACTATAATACGCACGAAATTTATGAATTTAACAATGCAAGTACCAAAAACACGCAAATAAATTAAGAATTAAACTATGTAACAAATGAGTGAGCTAGGAGTATACGACTTGCTGCTGCAGCTGCTTATCCAACGGCGGCAGGGATTGAATTAAATTCAATATTGAATTAAATTCAATATTTCTTCTGTTACCCAAGGGTTTCTACTAGCTCTTGTCTTTTTACCTACTTGAACCTCTGCTGCCTTCACTACTTCATCCCTCAGAGCTACCCATTCTTCTTCTTCTGTATTTCTTTCCCCCATTCCTGTCATTTATAGTAGACAAATACGAGAAGCGGTAGAGATTTCTAGAGACAAATGCAATTTCAGTAGAGGAAACGAATAGAGGCCTACAGCTTCGTGGTTTCCCGCCGTCAAGGAAGTAAATACCAAGCCACTGCGTCCAAAAAACGACAAGGAACCTATTTCTCAACGAAACGAAGAATTAATCTCGCCGCGGTGGCAGCACCGTCGTGTTTACGGCCAAGGAAGTAATGACGTACACTTCAGCATACTCGTGACGAATCCCTAGAGATACAGTGAAATTTTAATTCTTAAATCTTCATCAGGATTACTTTATTCACTATTGTTATTCAATTAATTGTATTTATTTTAATTCTAATTCCTTATCATGTCATTTTAATAATCATATTAACCCTTTTATTTGCCCACCAAAAAGTAGATCCCAACACTCCCGTTTGAATTACCGTATATTTTGTCACCCGCAAATGACTGAGGACTTAGCGTGCTACGAAAGGTAGTGCGCATGTCACCAGTTTTGTTTTGTTATTTTAGAAAAAAATTCAGCATTTGCGTATCTTCTTTCGACAATGAAAGATAGAATGCGACTCTTGTCAAATAAATAGAGAAAATACTTGGTTGTTCATTTCTGAGTGACATTCTGACGTCTTGGTTTTTGAGTGATATATGAAGAGTGAATCCTTAATGAGCCCATGTCGCCGCCTGCATGCATAAAAATTAAACGCTGACCCGCACTTTTATTCGACAGTAGTCCTCGTGCACCGTCACTGTCAGCATTTATTTAATGTTTAATGTGTGTGAATTCATATCCGTTCTGAGTAAAACCATGGTGGCTTTAACTCAGTCTCCCGTAAGAACTTGATGTAGTATGCCCTGTACATATGACTTTTAATTTGGCTCTTTTTAAAACAAAAGTCCTGTCGGTAACTTTCCTGTAGTCTACAGGAAAGCAGTATCACATGAAAGTTGTGAACAAATCAATGAGGATTTTCAGAAAATATATGTGTGGTGTAATGACTGGCAGTTACTTCTCAATATTAGTAAGTGTAACCTACTGCGTATAAGAAGAAAATGCCCATTAACGTACGAGTACAAAATAAATGACTAGTCTTTGGAAGCGGTAACATCCGCCAAGTATCTGGGTGTGACTATTTGAAATGATCTCAAATGGAATGATCAGATTACACAAGTCACGGGCAAGGCGAACTCTAGAATGCAGTTTATTGGTAGAATTCTGAAGCGATGCAGACCTTCAACAAAGGAAATCGCTTACAATACGTTAGTTCGTCCAGTGTTAGAGTATTGTACGTCTGTATGAGACCCTTACCAATTGGGTCTGATCCAAGAGACTGCGAGGGTCCAAAGAAGAACGGCTAGAATCGTGACTGGTACATTTAGCCATCGAGAGAGCGTTACAAATCTCATAGAAAGTTTGAAGTGGGACACACTTGCAGACAGACGACGAGCTAAACGGAAGGGGTTGCTCACTAAATTCCGAAATCCGATCTTCGTCGAGGATGTAAAGTTTCTATTATTAACACCAACTTTCAAATCGCGCAATTATCACCATTTAAAGATAAAGGAAATTAGAGCTCATACTGAGGCGTTCAGACAGTAGTTTTCCCCTCGCGTGAATGTTCAAATGTTCAAATGTGTGTGAATACCTACGCACTAGTTAAACCAACTAAACGCTAAGGACACCACTCACACCCATCCCCTATGGAGGAATCGAACCTCCGGCTGAAGGGTCCGAACGATCAGTGACGTGGCGCCTCTAACCGCGTGGCCACTCCGCCAGACCCCTCGCGCGATCCGCGAGTGGAACAGAGGGGTGTGGGGGGGGGGGGGGGAGATATGACTTTGGTGCGAATTGTGCCCTTCCTCCATACACCGCTTGGTGGCTAGCGGAGTATATATGTAGATGTAGATTCTGGCTGCAGCTTCCGTCAGTGCGATTTAACCTCTCTCTTTCTCATCGTCAACAAATTTAATCACGGTAACTGGAAGCTGTAACGCCTGCCCGTGAAGTTTTCCGCGCTCACCTGATGTGCTTGCACTGTCACGTAACAAGGCGCACTAATTTAATTGGAGTGTGACTGTACCTAATCGCGTGATCACGTTAGTTCCTACCACGGCCGTATTACCACTTCGTCTTGCCGGGTAAAACCTATGCGGCGCGATATTAATATATTGGTTAACATTCCCCTCTCTCTTACCAAGTAATTCGCCATTTTAAGAACAAGGGCTGGAAACATTTGTTTATAGGTGAACTCGAAGCTAGTCTTTGATAGTGTTGAACAGACGAGAAATATATATAGAGATGCCGAAGAACATCCCAGCGGAAGTGTTGAAACGTCTGTCGTGTAAAAAGTTATTCCATGAGGGGCATGACGCGGCCTCACAGCTCAGAAGAATTTACCTTTAGTGTCCACGGCCACTAAGCCTGCAAACTAAGTCATCAGAATAATCAGAACAAATAGTTACTACAAATGCCTCATCACAATGTGAGGGAACTACAGTATTTCAAGAGTCACAGTAGGAAGGAAGGAGCTGATAAACGAGGAAATACACGTAATCGGGTCAATGCTGACTTAAGGACATTGAATAACTATAGCAAAAATGTAGACACATCGAAGCACTCCAGCCGCGGTGGCCAAGCGGTTCTAGGCACTTCAGTCCGGAACCGTGTGACTGCTACAGGCACAAGTTCGAATCATGCCTCGGGCATGTATGTTTGTGATGTCCTTAGGTTATTTAGGTTTAAGTAGTTCTAAGTTCTAGGGGACTGATGACCTCAGATATTAAGTCCCAAAGTGCTCAGAGCCATCAGAGCCATCGAAGCACTCAACCACAAACACTAAGTCATTGTGAACAGTGATAACCTACAAATATTTGACAGTTAGCAAAATTACAGAGAACCAAAATGTGATAACAGGTTTTTTTTTAATTTGTGGTAAGGTCTTAAGGGACCGAACTACTGAGATCATCGGTCCCTAAGTATACACACTGCTTAATCTAACTGAATCTAACTTACGCTATGGCAACAAACACACACATGACCAAGGGAGGACTCGAATCTTCGACGGGGGAAGCCGCACGAACCGTGTCAAGGCGTCCAAGACCATGCGGCTTAGCGGGTTTGGAAACACGTGTTGTTGTTGTTGTGGTCTTCAGTCCAGAGAAGGTGTGATGCAGCTCTCCATGCTACTCTATGTTGAGCAAACTTCTTCATCTCTCAGTGCCTACTGCAACCTACACCCTTCTGCAACTGCTTCGTGTATTCATCTCTTGGTCGCCCTCTACGATTTGTACCCTCCACGCAGCCCTCTAGTACTAAATTTGTGATCCATTGGTGCCTCAGAACATGTCCTACCAACCGATCCCTTCTTCAAGTCAAGTTGTGCCACAAATTTCTCTTCTCACCATTTCTATTCAATACCTCCTCATTAGTTATGTGATCCACCCATCAAATCAACAGCATTCTTCTTTAGCCCCACATTTCGAAAGCTTCTATTATATTCTTGTCCAAACTTTTTATTGTCCATGTTTCATTTCCATACATGGCTACACTCCATACAAATACTTTCAGAAATGTCTTCCTGATACTTAAATCCAGATGTTAACAAATTTCTCTTCTTCAGAAACCCGTTCCTTGCCATTGCGTCTACATGTTATATCGTTTCTACTCCGGCCATTATCAGTAATTTTCTTTGGATCGTGTGAGGGTATTTCCCCTGCCTCATACATCTTGTTCACCAGATGAAAGAGTTTTTTCATGACTGGCTCTAATAAAGCTATCAGTAGTTCTAATGGAATGTTGTCTACTCCCGGGGCATTGTTTCGACTTAAGTCCTTCAGTGCTCCGTCAAATTCTTCATTGAGTATCATATCTCTGATTTCTTCACCTACGTCCTCCTCTATTTCCATAATATTGTCCTCAAGTACATTGCCCTTGTATAGACCCTCTATATACTCCTTCCACCTCTCTGCTTTCCTTTCTTTGCTTAGAACTGGGTTTCCGTCTGAGCTCTTGATATTCATACTTCTCTTTTCTCCAAAGGTCTCTTTGATTTTCCTGTAGGCAGTATCTATCTTACCCTACGGAGATATGCCTCTACATCCTTACATTTGTCCTGTAGCCATCCCTGCTTAGCCATTTTGCACTTCCTGACGATCTCTTTTTGAGACGCTTGTTTTCCTTTTTTGCCTGCTTCATTTACTGCATTTTTATATTTTCTCCTTTCATCAACTAAATTCAATATTTCTTCTGTTACCCAAGGATTCCTACTAGCCCTCGTCTTTTTACCTACTTGATCGTCTGCTGCCTTCACTATTTCATCCCTCAGAGCTACCGTGTACAGAATACTTTTTGCTGAAGCTGAAGCCTTGAAATAAACGGATAACTTATTTATTACACCAGAGGGGGCAAAAGTTCTGGAGCATGCCTTAACTGTGGAATAATGCCAAAAAGCAGAAATTAACAAGATTCATATACAGATTGTACACACTAAACTTATGACTGCTTCTAATACTAATAAAGAATTGTCAAGTTGGTGCAAGTGTTATAGTTTGTAAAATACTTCTTCATTCAATATGTTCTTAATCGAATTTGGATATTTTATTAGACTTTACTAGATTCAGCCGTAATTAGACTATCAGTGACCACGCTTATTTTATGTGTACACGGGGGACGCTACATGAAGATTTGACTTGTTACTTTCGTGAGACGATCGTGATAATTTTCATTTTTGTTTTTTTTTATTTTGTTTTCTCAAGTTTTTGTTTTGCCGATGGCTCACTAGAATGAAGATCCTCAACTGTCGTAATTCCACCAAAGCGATCAACAAAACTGAGATTATATAAGTATTTTTAATACTGGAACTAGAATAGTTTCTCTAATATTGGAAAATCAAGCAAATGCAAAGCTACCGAGTAGCGGTTTATAACGTTAAACTATAAAGTCATAATTGGTAAATATATGCGTACATACTTCACGCCACATGAAGTGCTTCTTAAATTCAGGCGGGAACGTTTGGTACAATATAAATTGCATTTGTTTGTGTACACATACTGTTTAAAACGCTTATAAGGATGTTGTAAGGTAGGCTATGCTGTGAAATAATTCCAAAAAAATTAATGCAGTACGTTGCGCTGTTTCCGAGGTAATTAGCGTTGAAGCTGACCAATCAGGCCGTTGTGCACTAGCTCAAGCTGCCCGCCAAAGACAGTTTCGCCAGATGTGTTCTCGGTGGATTTTCAAAAACCAAACAACACAGCGATACAAAAATGGGGCATGGGACAAGTTTGCGCAATCAACGGCCTGATTGGCTAGCTTCAATGCTAATTAACTCGAAAACTGCGATATGTACAGACTTCTTTATTAACAATTATTTCTCAGCACAGTCTACCGTGTAACAACACACAAGCCTTTCAGACTATTTTTGACCACCCTGTAGATATCAATCAGGGTATCAATATACCCCCTTCTAACAGCCGTGTACCGCAAGTCTCTAGAGAATCCGAAGGTTCCAAATGATTGGAAAAGAGCACAGGTAGTTTCAGTCTTCAAGAACGGTCGTCGAACAGATGCGCAAAACTATAGACCTATATCTCTGACGTCGATCTGTTGTAGAATTTTAGAACATGTTTTTTGCTCGAGTATCATGTCTTATTTCGAAACCCACAATCTACTCTGTAGATCATTTGTTTATGAGACCCAGACAATATTAGATACAGGTTCCCAGGTAGATGCTATTTTCCTTGACTTCCGGAAGGCGTTCGATACAGTTCCACACTGTCGCCTGATAAACAAAGTAAGAGCCTACGGAATATCACACCAGCTGTGTGGCTGGATTGAAGAGTTTTTAGCAAACAGAACACAGCATATTGTTATCAATGGAGAGACGTCTACAGACGTTATAAAATAAATAAAATAAAATCAAATAAAATATTAATTATTTTAATGTTAATTATTCTGTATGATGGTGATTGTAATTGTAATTGATATTTGCTTATCTGGATAATTATTCGGTATCAGACGCTTGACAATGGCTTTTTCGTAAAGGCAATGTTACTCGTAGTTGACCGTGAAATAAAATTGAAATAATCGGACTTCGTAGTTAAATCGTTTCCAAAGACTGCTGCGGTAGGTGCGGACTCATAATCTAAATCTCAATATTACAATAATTTGCCAGCCATGCCAAAACGTCGTACAGAGGTGATTGTCTACTAAACATAAAAAAGTTACACTGTTAGTTAAATCAGATATATTCAATGAATAAGCCTACAGTTCATAATCCTACTTACTTTTATAAATATAAATTCTTTACAGAATCGAGTGCCTAGTGTGGTTGCAACTCGCAGTAATTTTCTATAACATGAAATATGGCGGTGTGCCAGACAATAAAATAAAATACGTGCTTCTCGCACCACTTCAACCAGAGCTCTCTTTTCTTAATCAAACATACGAGTAACGTAATTGTGCTTTTGTTTTATCAGCGACACAGCGCTGCAGTTGTGTGCCATAGGCTTTATTTATTTGTCACTGATTATTTATTTAATTAATATTTCGCGTTTCCGAGGAAACTCACACTCGGCATGCAAATGTGCCTTTATATTGCCCCCTGAATTGCGAGGCGAAAGGACACACCTGCAGGCGAGCAATTCACCTAAAGGCACAAGAAAATCTAAGTTATCTACAACTGTTTACATGACCCACATTATACTCATTATATACAAAATTTGAATGACGCGGGTGCGCCGTAAAAGTTCTTATGTTGGCAGATAGAGTGCGTACAGTTAGATCACGCGGCACAGTATTGCAGTTCATATTGTTCGTGTGCGCGCGTCTCTCAGTCGTTGCACCAAGAAAATATTCAACCAAGATTACATATGAAGACTACATTCTATGACAGGTAACTTAGTTTTAAATTTACAATATTCGTTATAACACAATACAACTTAGATTGTTGAATGTTCTTAGTTACATAGTATTGTTTTGAAATACTTCAAAGAAAAATGTCCGTATGTTTCAGGTGCGTTGACCTATACACATCGTGTCGTTATCACAGTTCATATTCATCTGCTGCACAATAATTTTTTACAGGTTAGTATCGTCGTGGTAAAGTTTTTTGATCACAGTAACATCGTTGTATAACAACGTGATTAATACATAAGCGTGTCCATTTCCTATTTTCATTATAGTCGTTGTGATGCAGTTCGTTGTGAGTAAAAGCATTGCTTATTACAGATCAGACGTGACCCGCCGAGTAATTGGTCCACGTGCAGTTCGTTTTTTACATTCCGTGGAAGCTTGGTTGTAGAACCTCGGACGGCACATAGCTGGCGTCGATCCTAGGACAGTCCAGGTAAGAGTGTCCGTCACATTTCGAGAACATTTCATTCCCTGAAGTTCCAACCAAAATTCTTCCACCCGTCGTGTTGTTTTCTGGACAGGCACTTTGTGTCCATTTAATCCAGTTAACATCTTGAAGTTAGGTACTGTAGTAATGTCACTAGACGATGCACGAATTATGCACTTCACATTTTCAGTTTTTTGCTGAATATAGCTCACCTAAATGTTCGTAGTTATTAATCAAGGAAATCGTTCATCGCGTTTACATAGGTACAATGCATTATGAATGGCATTAACCGTTTCCTTCACATAGGTTTCTGCGTAGTTGCAGAGTTAGTAATGTTCGTTAATGTCCGTGAACAGAGGTTCACTATGCAATGTCTTTTTGGCATTCGTTTTGTTCAAATTTTTACATGATACATCAGTTAAAAAAAAAAAGTAATTATACATACACACGTCACATATTTTCTTAGTATAAACATAATACAGTTGCACATAAACATGTTTACATCATCATTACATCGCTATAGGTTATTACATTGTGTCACATTTGATTACATGAATTGCAGATATTTACGTCCTCTTTATCGGTTTTGTGATGTCATCTGAAATTAAGATAGGTTAGACACAACATTCATTACATCAGTAGGCAAGACCAGGCGTTTTCACTATTCAATAAATATTCAAAATAGTAAGAGAGAGAAAATGTTCGATTCCTCGCGTTTTGTGCGTGTGTGTAGAGTGTCTGTGTGGCCTTGACTACTGGTAGATGCTTTTCGTGTTGAGAGATGTGCGTCTAATCTATTTCTCAAAGTAAAAGATCGCTTCACAGATGACGTCTGTCAGTTCGTCAGGTGTCATACCAAGTCAGTGGTACCTACAGTCACAAATGTTCCGTGAAAAATTAATATATCATTCACTGCTACGTAATCATAAATTTTACTTTACTATTCAGTCTTCTCGGTGGAGCCGCGGCGTTGAAAGAAAAGTTCTTCTGTCTTCAACTGCGACTCTGGAACGCTGAAATGAAAATTTCTATACTACTTATTATCTGTGTTGTAACGAGTTGCTTAGCAATGTTTTGATGGGTATGACTTTGACATTATTCAGCATGAAATGCTCTAAGATCTCGGTGTGCGTATAGCCCAATAATTTTGTTAGTTCTACGATGTTGTAACAGATACGCACCAGGGTGCGGTATGTTAACAATTATATAAGGTCCTTCATATAGCAGACGCCACTTAGCGTTGCGTCGTTTGAGTGCAACAGATTTATGATGAGTACGAAGTAGTACAAGCATTCCTACCTCGAATTTTTGTTTTCTTTTTATTATGTTTCTGTGATGTTTGTTTCGTATTTGTGCGTGATGTGTCAATGTAGTCAATACTTCTTTTATTTTCTGTTCAGGTGTGATTTCCTTGTCTGACAACTTAGGTAATGGTTCTATCCACTGATCGTTCTGTTTGCAATTGAACATGATCTCGTTAGGTGTGTAATTTGTATCGTAAATATTTAAGTTATTGTGTACGTCTTCGAAAAGACTTAGGTAGGACACCCAATTAGTATGTTTTGATGAAATATAGGTCCTCATGAATCGATTTAATTCTCGGAAAAGTCTCTCAGTCGCGTTACATTGTGGACTAAACCTCGAAATAAATATACTTTTAATGTTATTGTCCTTCAAGAAATTTCTCCATTTGTACCCAGAGTAGTATGCTGCATTATCTGACAGAATTGCTTTAGGTTTTCCCACGTGCGTCAGGTAATCACTTGAGAATCTTCGTATTATAGCACTTGCAGTGGCGGATTTTAAAGCATAAAGTTTTACATGTTTAGAAAATACATCGTAAAAAGCTAAGATATATTTGACGCCTCCAGAGCTTGCTGGATGCGGTCCACTGATGTCAGTACACAGAATTTCCAGGGGTTTACTGGGTAAAATAGAATGTAAATCTGTTTTTGTGGATAAATTCTGAGGTTTTGATTTTTGACATATGACACATGTTTTCAGTTCCCTGTAAATTTTTCTTCTCATATTGCTAAAATAACAGTATGTGCTGAGCTTTGCCAAACACTTTTTCGTCCCATAATGACCCCAAACTAAGTGTGTGTGCCAAATTAAATTACGTTCAGACTCTTCGGGAATGCATACACACCAGTTAGTAGCATTTGGATGTCGTCGATAAAATAACACATCATTGTGTAACTTGTAATACTTAGTCGAAGGATGATTTTGTTTTTCTACCAGTAATGTTATTATCTTATACCAGTGAGGATCAGATTTTTGTAATTCAGCCATGTTTCTGCACATATCAATATAATATTGGTGAAACTGCTTGTCTTGCATTAAGAGAATCCTGTAGTCATTTATATTTTCTAAGTCACTGTTGGTATCATTCATACCTTGTGGAAGTCTAGACAAAGTGTCCGCAATGGTGTTGTCCTTACCTCTTATGTACTTAATTTCAAAAGAGTAGTTCTGAAGTGTAACTGCCCATCGTGATAGTCTAGGATGTACAAGTTTACAAGTTAACAAAAATGTCAGGGCCTGGTGATCGGTGTAAATCACTGTATGTTTTCCAAATAAATAATAATTGAATTTCTTGAATGCCCATACTATGGAAAGTGTTTCTAACTCAGTAGTCGAGTATGTACGCTCACATTCAGTTAAAGTACGACTTGCAAACCCAATAATTCTTATCTGTTCCTTTTCTTTATTCTTTACAACTTGAAATAAGCAACAGCCCAAGCCAGTACGTGAAGCGTCACAAGTCATACAAAAATCTAAATTGAAATCTGGATGGCTCAATATGTTAGCATTCACTAAAGCATGTTTAATTGTATTAAAGTCATTCTGGCACTGTTCCGACCAGATCCAAACTTGATTCTTTCTGAGTAGATTTAGCAGATGTTTACTGTTCAAAAGTGGTTGTGGCAAAAAACGTCTGAAAAATGAACATAGCCCAAGGAATGATTTTAACTGCTTTTTAGTTCGAGGGCTAGGAAAGTTTCTGATAGCATCTAATTTACTGGGATCAGGACGTATGCCCTGTGAATTAATGATATGTCCTAAATATTTTATCTCACTGCAACCAAATTTTGATTTTCTTAGGTTGGCTGTGACTCCAGCTTGTGCAAATTTTTCTAAAATTCTTTGAAGTGTGTCAACGTGTTCATTCCAAGACTGTGTAGCTATCAGTATATCATCTACATAGTGTGTGACTGTCTCAACTAAATCGTCGCCAAGCACGGTATCCAGGGCTGTAATGAATACCCCAGAGCTGACATTCAGTCCGAAGGGTAGAACACAAAACTGATAGGTTCGCCCCCCGAACATAAATGCAGTATATTTCCGTGAATCAGGAGTGATACCCACCTGCCAAAACGAATTAGCGAGATCTATTGTGGAAAAATATTTTGCATCTAGAAATTTCTGTAATTGCTCTTCTAAATTTTCAGGTTTTGTGTGAACCGGTAAAATTATTTCATTAATAGCTCGTGCGTCTAACACTAACCTAATGCTTCCATTTGATTTTTTGACAACAAGTAGAGGACTACAGTAAGGTGAGGTGGATGGTTCAATGACCTTCCAGTCTAACATTTGTTTTAATTCTTGCCACACAGCAGGTCGTTGAGATAACGGTACGTTATATGTCTTGTGGTAGAAGATCTTGTGAGGCTTAACTTCAATCTTGTACACATACGTGTTGATAACACCTAATCGTTTGGTAAAAACTTGTAAATATTTGGATAACATTTCCTGTAGTTTTATACGTTCATGTATACTGAGAGCTGTAGCTTCACTTATCTTATGATCAAGCAATGTTTTCAAGTCCATTAGCTCTGCGTCAGATGAGTGTGTTTGCATGTCTTGAATGTCTTTGTCAAGTACTAACTGAACCTTGTACCCTGTACAGTGTTTGTCATGCTTTAGAGTTCTCCTGTCCAAATCAATAATAATTACCCTGCTTTTATCATTTAAAATACATTTACCTTTGGAGAAGTCTATAATGCAGTCCTTCTCGCTCATAATATCTATTCCTAATATGCAATTAGTCACAAGGTTTTGTACAACCAGGAATGGCCATTGTACGGTTCCATTACCTATTTTAACGTTTACAAAAACTTGCTTCGTAACCCTACATGACTTATTACCTAGTGCAGTAGTTATTTTACAGTTTTGGGCAGGAAACTCAGGCACAGGTTCCAATTCACACATCTTTTTATAAAAATTAAAAGATAAAACGCTCACAGCTGCACCTGTATCTAGGACAATAGTAGTTGGAATCCCACCTACTACACCAGTAGTGGATGCTAAAACAATTTCATTTGTGTTTAAACGACATTGTGTACTGTCTTGTAAAAGTTCATCTGATATATTGTTATTGTGGTTGTATCTTATAAATAAAACAGGTAGTTTTTGTTTAGAATTACTCGGCATACCATTATTCTGTTGTTCAAGTGTGGTGTCAAATAACTGATTAACATTGAAGCCGCCCCCCAAGAATTCTTCAGCCACGACCTGGGGCAAAGTAGTGACTGTTTCTAGTTTGTTGGATTAGCATTTGTACTAGGTACTGACACAGATTGAGGTTGTGCATCAGGTGTCATTTCTATTATATTCACATTCGGATATTGCCTATTATGATCTCCAAACTTTTGCGGTTGTTGTTGCTGTTGCGCATTATAACTTACCTGTCGGTCGTAAGGTATGCTCCAATTTTGTCCTGGTGGCTGCTGTGGTAAAGCAGAGTTTGAATGAAAGTACTGATCGTTACGAGTCCAACCTTGATGCTGTCTTGGCTCGTAGTTATTATTATTTCTATTTCTGTTTGTGTTTTTGTTATTACCTTTGTATCCGTTGTTACCGTTGTATTTATTACCGCGGTGCCTTTTGTATGGATTGCCGCATGAAGTGTTATTACTGTTGTAACTATTGTTTGTATTGGAATACGCGTGTTGATTTTGATTTCCGTACTGAGACGGCATGTGAGTTTGCTGTTTTTGTTGTACCGCGTATCCAACTGTGGGCGCGCCAGAATTGTGTTGGCAAGCCTGCATGTTTTGCATACCACTAGTGTAAACATTGTGGCTGCTGTTTTGCCGCGCGAAGCGCTGGTCTTCAAGTAACATGTCAACCGAATCTAAAGCTGTTAAAAAATAATCTGAATCGTCATCCGGGATATGTAGAAGTTTTTCTTTAATGTTGAAAGGCAATTTGGCCTTCAACGCACGGAGTATATCACGCGTTGCGACTGGTTCGTCTAAAAAGTGTCCCATGTTCAAGTATTTTTCAAAATATCTGCGTAAGTTGCCATTTTTACTGTTAAAAGTTTCAGGTTCTAAAATTTGTCTTCTGAGTCGCTCCTGGACGGATTGCGACCAGAATTTGTTCAGAAAAGCACGCTCAAACTCACTGTACGTGGTACATACGTCAGCTTGACTGTATGCCCAGACAGCTGCATCGCCTTGGATGTAACCGACAATATATGAAATCTTTTTCCGGTCACTCCAAGTGCGTGGAAATGCGTTACTAAAAGATTTAAGAAAAATCACCGGATGAATGGTTCGTTTTTCTGGGATAAAAATCTGAAATTGCCTGTGTTTCATTAAGCTTTCGTCTTCCTTTGCATTATGATATGGATTTGTCCCACTGTAATTACTGCTATGTCCAGTTGGCGAGTAATTACGATAATGTTGCTGTGGTTTACCATGATAATAGCTTGTGTTTGTGTTTGCACATCGTGGTATGTGTTGTAGTCGTGGTGCGTTTTGTTCTTGTGTATTTGTCGTGTGCGGAATGTGTGTATCATACTCGAATGTATATTGGTTTCTGAACTGTACATTTTGACTGATATTTTCGTTACATTCAGACTGTGGTCGATCGGTGAATTGTCCCATGGGTGCAGTGACGGATTGTACTGCGTCACTGATCAGCTGTTTGTTATTAGTAATGTATTGCGCTACGGAGTCGTGCACAATTGTTGGTAAATTTTCACGTAAGCATGTATCAAAATGTTTGTCTTTGTTCACTACCCAATCATTAAATTCTTTATTAATATTTTCAAAATGAGCTGTGGCATCAGATTGTAAGATGTCAGTCAGGTGTTGTTCAACATTGTCAAATTTATTCTGTACGTCAGTAATTCGTTTTTCAAGGTTGTCATGTAGTGAAGGATATGTTTGAATTTGTTCAGTAAGAACTTCACACGTGACATTAAGGTTTTTTATTTGTGTCTGTAAAAGTGCTACGTCAGTTGTAGTCTTTTCTTGTCTCGTATTAAGCTGGGAAAATTTAGTACTGAGTTCAGTCATCTGTTTGGTCAGTGTGGCGTCTATAAGTTCCACACGTTTACATAAAGTGTCATTACCTGTCTTGAGTGCTATGAGGTCAGATTTAATTGCGTCATTTTGTGTCTTTAAGGTTGCCATGTTTTCGGCGTTCTGTTTGATTAACATTTGTAACATGTCGGCAATGTTTACCGTTTGCAAGGTCTCTGCCCCCGCCGCGTCATTAGACGTGACGTCATGCATTAACATGGGCTCTGATTGAGACTTTGAAATTTTTGTGGTGGACGGCCTATTGTCAAAATTTTTGTCAACACTTGCGTCAATGTTTGATGAATCGTCACTACCGGTTGCTGTCGTAAAGTCATTTTCTAACACTTGTCTCACGTCCGAGTCGGATTGCGTCTGAATAGTACGTCCTTGCTGTTCCATTTTTGCGTATTGTTTTCTAGTTATTACCATGCCACACGTGATATATGTTTCAAGAAAATATTTGACACTGATTTTAAAATAAAATGCAGTTGAGCATGAATCGCTCGTAGCAACAATGGCTGTCTATTAATTTAAAAATATAAACTGAATTTGAGATTATTGGTAATGGCTGCTGTCCATGTTACTACGTATCGTACAGAAGTCGGCCATATTGTACACTCGTGTATTGGTATTGTTGCATACGTTATTGTTTAGGGAAAAGTACTGAGAATGAAATTTATCACTGAAACTGTTATGCGGAAAAGAAACACTACAGAATTTACTGAAAAGCTAATACACTGAATTATACGTCTGGTCAAGCCTGCCAATGCAAGGATGCTGCGTCTTACCTTATTTTGCTGGAAGCTTCTTTGCGTCTTCCGGCAAAATTTCAGAATTGCAATGTCTTCAAAAATTGTTATCTCTCATACATTGACGTCCAGGTCCAGAAAGTTGATTTTTTACATGAAACAAAGAGAACAATGTAACAAATGACAAAATAACAAGTCCGACACGCAGTCGCCAATATAAAATAAATAAAATATAAATCAAATAAAATATTAATTATTTTAATGTTAATTATTCTGTATGATGGTGATTGTAATTGTAATTGATATTTGCTTATCTGGATAATTATTCGGTATCAGACGCTTGACAATGGCTTTTTCGTAAAGGCAATGTTACTCGTAGTTGACCGTGAAATAAAATTGAAATAATCGGACTTCGTAGTTAAATCGTTTCCAAAGACTGCTGCGGTAGGTGCGGACTCATAATCTAAATCTCAATATTACAATAATTTGCCAGCCATGCCAAAACGTCGTACAGAGGTGATTGTCTACTAAACATAAAAAAGTTACACTGTTAGTTAAATCAGATATATTCAATGAATAAGCCTACAGTTCATAATCCTACTTACTTTTATAAATATAAATTCTTTACAGAATCGAGTGCCTAGTGTGGTTGCAACTCGCAGTAATTTTCTATAACATGAAATATGGCGGTGTGCCAGACAATAAAATAAAATACGTGCTTCTCGCACCACTTCAACCAGAGCTCTCTTTTCTTAATCAAACATACGAGTAACGTAATTGTGCTTTTGTTTTATCAGCGACACAGCGCTGCAGTTGTGTGCCATAGGCTTTATTTATTTGTCACTGATTATTTATTTAATTAATATTTCGCGTTTCCGAGGAAACTCACACTCGGCATGCAAATGTGCCTTTATAACGTTAAAGTAACCTCTGGCGTGCCACAGGGGAGTTTATGGGACCATTGCTTTTCACAATATATACAAATGAGCTAGTAGATAGTGTCGGAAGTTCCATGTGGCTTTTCGCAGATGATGCTGTAGTATACAGAGAAGTTGCAGCATTAGAAAATTGTAGTGAAATGCAGGAAGATCTGCAAAAAAATGGCTCTGAGCACTATGGGACTCAACTGCTGTGGTCATAAGTCCCCTAGAACTTAGAACTACTTAAACCTAACTAACCTAAGGACAGCACACAACACCCAGCCATCACGAGGCAGAGAGAATCCCTGACCCCGCCGGGAATCGAACCCGGGAACCCGGGCGTGGGAAGCGAGAACGCTACCGCACGACCACGAGATGCGGGCGAAGATCTGCAGCGGATAGGCACTTGGTGCAGGGAGTGGCAACTGTCTCTTAACATAGACAACTGTAATGTATTGCGAATACATAGAAAGAAGGATCCTTTATTGTACGGTTATATGATAGCGGAACGAACACTGGTAGCACTTACTTCTGTAAAATATCTGGGAGTATGCGTGCGGAACGATTAGAAGTGGATTGATCATATAAAATGTAGTCCATCAACAAAGGAGGTGGCTTACAAAACACTTGTGCGACCTATACTTGAGTATTGCTCATCAATGTGGGATCCGTACCAGATGGGGTTGACGGAGGAGATAGAGAAGATCCAAAGAAGAGCGGCGCGTTTCGTCACAGGGTTATTTGGTAAGCGTGATAGCTTTACGGAGATGTTTAGCAAACTCAAGTGGCAGACTCTGCAAGAGAGGCGCTCTGCATCGCGGTGTAGCTTGCTCGCCAGGCTTCGAGAGGGTGCGTTTCTGGATGAGGTATCGAATATATTGCCCCCCCCCCCCTACTTATACCTCCCGAGGAGATCACGAATGTAAAATTAGAGAGATTCGAGCGCGCACGGAGGCTTTCAGACAATCGTTCTTCCCGCGAACCATACGCGACTGGAACAGAAAAGGGAGGTAATGACAGCGGCACGTAAAGTGCCCTCCGCCACACACCGTTGGGTGGCTTGCGGAGTATAAATGTAGATGTAGATGTAGATGTAGATAGTTGATAATGATGATGTTTTGATTGTGCGGTTATCAGTGCCCGTACAAATTCCCAACCTTTGCTCAGTCCAATCTCGCCACTTGCATGAATGATGATGAAATGATGAGGACAACACAAACACAGAGTCATCTCGAGGCAGTTCAAAATCCCTGAAATGCCGGGAATCGAACTCGGGACCCCGTGCTAGGGAAGCGAGACCACGAGCTGCGAGCGTATCAGTATAGTGCCGCTATTGTGCAATGCAATTAGCACAAGCAATAGCCTCTGATTAGCACGGATATATCTAAATCTGAGAAGAAATTAATTCTTCTATCTTGGCGAAATATACAGCGTCGAATGGAATTCAGCGGTCATTTACCATTGTTTCGTGGAGGGGACAGTCTTCGTCGTATCCTCCTTCGTCTTACAGGAAGCCGTACAACGTCGTGTGAGGACATTGGTGTATTATACGAGCTGAGTGTGGATTTCCATGACCGGAAGTTACATCCACCGTGATTTCCGGGAGGAATGGTGGAAGGGAGGAGGGGGGGGGGCGGCAGTTGGCCGTCATTAGGCGGTAGGAGCACTTTTACATTTCACAAAATATTGTTCCCTCCTTTTTGTTGCAATACGAATTTCCGTAATTTAACAACAGTCTGTAGCTAATGTATGAAACTGTCTTCCTCCTTCTTCAACGCTGACTAAAATTCCATACTTTGAGTCTCTTTCCATATCCCAGGCACACAATTCAAAATTACTTTTTCCTCTCCAGCTTTCACTACTTTTTGAAAATTAAAATGTGTCTCTTTCATCTAGTTTCGTTCTCCTCCTACCTAGCGCCCAGAATGCACGAAATATAAAAGTCGTTTGTCCTACAAATTCATCCGAGAGCTGTTTCCAGAAAAATAAGCTAATAACCAACTTCCTGGTTTCCAGAGCGCTCTGCAAAGGCGACATGTAAATGAAAAGCGTGTACAGTTACAAAGCGGAGAAAAATTTGACTTTGGCCGCGACACGGTTTATGAGTACTGTATGACGAAATTCTGAACTATTTGCTAGTAGACTACGTTTACAACATAATAAAGGAGGATAAAACCGGGTTTCCATACTGTGTTGTACTATTTATTCAGTTGTTTTACCGAGATAAGAGTTGATTAATTTTAAATAGAAAATCTACATTATTCTCTGCTACAACTACCGACAAGCCCCTCATAGGACATGTCAATATAGTCTGTTAGTGTTAGTGAAAACTGGTCGACTCAAAAATAATGCTGAACAGCACCAGAAGAACCAGATATCTCATTCAGAAATGGCTGTGTTATTTCTTACACACACATTCAGAAAAACCTTATTCTATACCACTTTGGGAAACTAAATTGGGTTACCTCTCCAAGTTGTAACTACTTAAGTTTTAGTTTTATGTTTGTTAGACTCACACATTTTAAAATAATTTGGTAATCGCAAAATATTGTACCATAAATTATTCGATTTTAAAACGATAAGGCGAGAAGCTGCGTCGAAAGAACGGTGTATGTTTTGTCAGTTAAGGTATTTTCTCTCCACAACGAGTTATCGCCTGTCAAGTAGCATCGAGTGACAGTTTTTGCCAAAAACTGAAAGACAACTAGTTCTTTCCCACAATAATCGTCAGATGTAACAGCCATTGAATTTTTTATGTTTTGCTAAATTACAATGGAATAGGAAGAAGAGTTTCAGGATACAGAAGAGGTAAAACACTTGTTCGGTGATTTTCATTTCACCGCTTGTACCCTCTACACACATCAACAAAAGTGTTGCAACACTGCTATATGTCGTGCAGGTGTCCTGCTATTGTGACTGTTGTTGCACGGATCGCAAGGTTATCCCTGACGTTGTCTTTAAAAGTAGTCACAGTTATCATGAGCGCTACCTACGGGTAGGTAGAGCTCCTCACTGCAGCATTTCAGATGAAAGTAAAGCACCACTTGGGAGGCACTGCAGACAGGTGTGGAACATTAGTGGGAACATATGATATAACACAAAGGAAAATCGCGACCATATCACTCGGAGAAGGCCTGTGGGCTAGGGATGTTGCTTGTTGTGAGCACTTGGGACGAAGTGATGTGGCGGTTTCCACTTGTCAGGTGATGTTGAGCTCTTACACCGCACAGGCCACCCACTTTCTACTGGTGCACAGGATGATCCATACGTACGACTTTAGACACAAAATAACAGTGAGCTGAGAGCTCCAGAACTGAATTCGGCGTTTCGAAGAGGCTGTAGGAGGTCATCTATCACATCGAAATGTTGAGAGACGAGTTCATGACGTGAATCTCTTTTCCCCTTCGTCCACAGCCAGCAACCCGTCGTACACAACGACACCAAAGCCTCCGTAACAACTGGGCCAGAACTCGTGAAGAATGGACGCCACATGATTAGCAACGAGTGTTGTTTAGAGACACAGCATGGATCTGTTTGTACCACAATATTCGCAGACAACGTGTTTGGAGACAATCTGGTAATATCGAACGCCTCCAACACTGTGTTCCACATCAACCAGGTGGTGGTGGAGTGCCGTTTGGGGTGTGGCATTACATGAGGCCACTGTAAATCTCCTTGTGGTTTCTTGAGGGTGATCTTGCTCCTGTACGGTAAAGCGACGAGCTGCTGCATTCGGTACTGGGAAGGTATCGCCGACAAGCTGAAAAAAATTTCACGGTGATTGATGATAGTTCGCTTGGTCATCGTGATGTTCTCCTGAACACGATCCTTCATGACGCCAAGATCGCCAAAATGGAGTGGGCTGCCTGTTCCCCGGACGTGAACTCAACATTTTCAGCTGTCTCCATCGAGGTATATTAACAAAACCTGTCGGCGGCTGAGGGTTTCAAATAATTATCATTTTCTTGATAGTGGGCTAGCGTTATCCGGTGCGTTGAAACAATAATCTGAGTAGATTAAGAGATTCTAAGAAATCTTATAGAAAACTCAAATTGGGTCTAAATAAAATGTAAAATAACGCCTAATGTCAAACCACGAGATTCCGTAATAACATATATGAGCCAATAAAAGACAGGAGGAAGTAGAGGGAAGGTCACAGTATGCTACGACGGATTCAATTCTGCACCCGAGCAAGGGGTAGTTCCTCCATGTACTGATGTTTCTCAAGAGTGCTGCGAAAAAAACCTCGTTAAACAAATGCTTTGATTTTGATTTGATGACCTGGACTCTCTGCTAATGAATATATACGCCTTGAAATCTGCTTTAGCAGTGGTATCGCAGGACAGAGCGAATTAGGTTGTGGAAAGGGGCCAAGATCACACACAACTTTATTTCACGAAAGCACCGTACACAGTTTTTCCTTTAAAACAACAAGGATCAATTCACGGCTGAGGGCTGAAGTAACTTCTCAATAATAACACTTAAATACACTCCTGGAAATGGAAAAAAGAACACATTGACACCGGTGTGTCAGACCCACCATACTTGCTCCGGACACTGCGAGAGGGCTGTACAAGCAATGATCACACGCACGGCACAGCGGACACACCAGGAACCGCGGTGTTGGCCGTCGAATGGCGCTAGCTGCGCAGCATTTGTGCACCGCCGCCGTCAGTGTCAGCCAGTTTGCCGTGGCATACGGAGATCCATCGCAGTCTTTAACACTGGTAGCAACCGCGACAGCGTGGACGTGAACCGTATGTGCAGTTGACGGACTTTGAGCGAGGGCGTATAGTGGGCATGCGGGAGGCCGGGTGGACGTACCGCCGAATTGCTCAACACGTGGGGCGTGAGGTCTCCACAGTACATCGATGTTGTCGCCAGTGGTCGGCGGAAAGTGCACGCGCCCGTCGACCTGGGACCGGACCGCAGCGACGCACGGATGCACGCCAAGACCGTAGGATCCTACGCAGTGCCGTAGGGGACCGCACCGCCACTTCCCAGCAAATTAGGGACACTGTTGCTCCTGGGGTATCGGCGAGGACCATTCGCAACCGTCTCCATGAAGCTGGGCTACGGTCCCGCACACCGTTAGGCCGTCTTCCGCTCACGCCCCAACATCGTGCAGCCCGCCTCCAGTGGTGTCGCGACAGGCGTGAATGGAGGGACGAATGGAGACGTGTCGTCTTCAGCGATGAGAGTCGCTTCTGCCTTGGTGCCAATGATGGTCGTATGCGTGTTTGGCGCCGTGCAGGTGAGCGCCACAATCAGGACTGCATACGACCGAGGCACACAGGGCCAACACCCGGCATCATGGTGTGGGGAGCGATCTCCTACACTGGCCGTACACCACTGGTGATCGTCGAGGGGACACTGAATAGTGCACGGTACATCCAAACCGTCATCGAACCTATCGTTCTACCATTCCTAGACCGGCAAGGGAACTTTCTGTTCCAACAGGACAATGCACGTCCGCATGTATCCCGTGCCACCCAACGTGCTCTAGAAGGTGTAAGTCAACTACCGTGGCCAGCAAGATCTCCGGATCTGTCCCCCATTGAGCATGTTTGGGACTGGATGAAGCGTCGTCTCACGCGGTCTGCACGTCCAGCACGAACGCTGGTCCAACTGAGGCGCCGGGTGGAAATGGCATGGCAAGCCGTTCCACAGGACTACATCCAGTATTTCTACGATCGTCTCCATGGGAGAATAGCAGCCTGCATTGCTGCGAAAGGTGGATATACACTGTACTAGTACCGACATTGTGCTTGCTCTGTTGCCTGTGTCTATGTGCCTGTGGTTCTGTCAGTGTGATCATGTGATGTATGTGACCCCAGGAATGTGTCAATATAGTTTCCCCTTCCTGGGACAATGATTTCACGGTGTTCTTATTTCAATTTCCAGCAGTGTATTTCACATAAGGTTCGGCTGAAGGCCATATACTGAAAATAGAAGAGACAAAATTAATACACGGCTGAAGAGCAGGCACAGTATTTGCGACAAAAGAAAATCACGATCACAAACAACAGAACAGTGGTGCTCAGAGGTGTTCCAAGTGCCTGTGGAGGGCCTGTGGAGGAAACTCTAACAACAGGTTAGGTGAGACAGGCAGCCGAACCTTATGTGAAATACACTGCTGGAAATTGAAATAAGAACACCGTGAAATCACACAGTAAATAATCGGGTGGCAGCATGACCTAGGGACGGCTGAAGAATTAACCTACACCCTAATCAATTCTACCACACGCCGCAGAGACTTCCTCACTGCTGTGCTGCAAGCGACGGACAGACTACTCCAGTACGCAGACAGCATTCATCTGCTCAGCGGAAATCACAGAAGCTACACATAGTTCCACGTGAACACCGGCACCAAGAACTCCGACAGTGCTAAAACCAATCACCTTGGAACACAAGGAGAAATGACAAGTCACACACACAGTGTTACCATAAGCGGTCGGCGACCAAATACACGTCGTCCGATGAGACGACCGACCGAACGACCAACCAAGTTCGTCCCCATCAAGTTATGAGTGTCGGCAACGGTCGGGCGAGTCTACATCTACATCTACATCCTTACTCCGCAATCCACCTGACGGTGTGTGGCGGAGGGTACCTTGAGTACCTCTATCGGTTCTCCCTTCTATTCCAGTATCGTATTTTTCGTGGAAAGAAAATTGTCGGTATGCCTCTGTGTGGGCTCTAATCTCTCTGATTTTATCCTCATAGTCTCTTCGCGAGATATACGTAGGAGGGAGCAATATACTGCTTGACTCCTCGGTGAAGGTATGTTCTCGAAACTTTGACAAAAGCCCGTACCGAGCTACTGAGCGTCTCTCCTGCAGAGTCTTCCACTGGAGTTTATCTATCATCTCCGTAACGCTTTCGCGATTACTAAATGATCCTGTAACTAAGCGCGCTGCTCTCCGTTTGATCTTCTCTATATCTTCTATCAACCCTACCTGGTGCGGATCCCACACTGCTGAGCAGTATTCAAGCAGTGGGCGAACAAGCGTACAGTAACCTACTTCCTTTGTTTTCGGATTGCATTTTCTTAGGATTCTTCCAATGAATCTCAGTCTGGCATCTGCTTTACCGACGATCAACATTATATGATCATGCCATTTTAAATCACTCCTAATGCGTACTCCCAGATAATTTATGGTATTAACTGCTTCCAGTTGCTGACCTGCTATTTTGTAGCTAAATGATAAAGGATCTATCTTTCTGTGTATTCGCAGCACATTACACTTGCCTACATTGAGATTCAATTGCCATTCCCTGCACCATGCGTCAATTCGCTGCAGATCCTCCTGCATTTCAGTAGAATTTTCCATTGTTACAACGTCTCGATACACCACAGCATCATCTGCAAAAAGCCTCAGTGAACTCCCGATGTCATCCACCAGGTCATTTATGTATATTGTGAATAGCAACGGTCCTATGACACTCCCTTGCAGCACACCTGAAATCACTCTTACTTCGGACGACTTCTCTCCATTGAGAATGACATGCTGCGTCCTGTTATCTAGGAACTCCTCAATCCAATCACAAAATTGGTCTGATAGTCCATATGCTCTTACTTTGTTCATTAAACGACTGTGGGGAACTGTATCGAACGCCTTGCGGAAGTCAAGAAACACGGCATCTACCTGGGAACCCGTGTCCATGGCCCTCTGAGTCTCGTGGACGAATAGCGCGAGCTGGGTTTCACACGACCGTCTTTTTCGAAACCCATGCTGATTCCTACAGAGTAGATTTCTAGTTTCCAGAAAAGTCATTATACTAGAACACAATACGTGTTCCAAAATTCTACAACTGATCGAAGTTAGAGATATAGGTCTATAGTTCTGCACATCTGTTCGACGTCCCTTCTTGAAAACGGCGATGACCTGTGCCCTTTTCCAATCCTTTGGAACGCTACGCTCTTCTAGAGACCTACGGTACACCGCTGCAAGAAGGGGGGCAAGTTCATTCGCGTACTCTGTGTTAAATTGAACTGGTATCCCATCAGGTCCAGAGGCCTTTCCTCTTTTGAGCGATTTTAATTGTTTCTCTATCCCTCTGTCGTCTATTTCGATATCTACCATTTTGTCACCTGTGCGACAATCTAGAGAAGGAGTGTTGGCTGACAGGAGGTCACAGATCCAACCCGACTCAGCTCGATGTCCGTACGGAAGTCTAACACACTGGCTCGGACCAACCCATGCAGAGATAACTCTCGCCCATCAGCGACGACATCTCTGTACGAGGAAAGAACCGACCCACGTCCGGCAAGATGACCAACTGAAGAGGCCCAGAAACGGTCAAAAGATCAAATACACGTCGCCCAACGAGTCGACCAACCGAATGACCAACCGACGGTCGTTTCCGCTCCATTCTCCTTCCGTCGGACAGCTCATGTGTGTGTGGCCAGAGGTCGGCAAGTACTGGCTGTCGGCGCCTCACTGGCGCTCCATCGCCGACTGAACTCCCGACGCACGACGAGCCGGGAAATGTAGCGTTCCCTCCAGAGAGAGTACGACAGTGCAGTTATCGATAAGCGCTGCTGCTGGCACTCACTGGCAAGCAAACTAGCAACCTAGTGTCGCCAGTAAATCGAATTGAATGAAAAACGAGGCGACAGAACCACAAAAACAAGTTACTACCCACCTTCTACACGGAGCAAGTCCATATCTGACCACTGACTTCTAGTATCAACCGCACGCATTTGACGCCAACAAGTGCGTAGGCCTGAAGATGACGTTGTTACAACGTTGAAACTAGTTGCCAAAATAAAATCGACACATTAAGTACAGCTGGAAGAATTTGTTCATTTTTAATGTAAATTTATACCAGCTCACATCCCACTGTCCTCCATTTCAACTTTGGATGTACGAAGACGATGACGAGCAATAAACGGCATGACCGAGAGCCGCGCGCGGCTCACGCCTTCCTCGGAGTCAATTTTTGTTTTCTGTGCAATAAATTTCAAGGTTTCAAGTAATTTTTCGTTCAAGGAAACAGGGTGGTGGTATCTCGGCACGCTAAGGTCAGTGCGAAGTCGTTCTCAAAGCTCTGACCGACACCTGACACGCGTTGCTGTGTACCTGGGAAGGTTAGCGTGTTGGATGAGCCAGTCCGTTCGTCCTTAAAATATAGGTGTATTTCCTACAGTGTCTCCCATTACCATTTTGTTACTGGAAGACGATTTATGGCACCTTGATGAATTCGTGTGGGACAGCTTCCTTCATCTCGGAGAAACAGAAGTAGACATACTCACTCAGTTTGACCCTACTCGAGCATTGTTAATTGAAAGCAGTGATTTCGCTATGCTGGAACTTCTTTCATTTTGTAATAAAATGTCGATGTTGGATAGGAGATCCCATAGAGTAGGCTCAGCTGCACAGGTGGGACTGGTTTTCTTCCCATCGCAGACAACGGCGTCTCTCCTTAAAGAACAGTTTACGTGCAGCTCTTGAGTGTGGGAGACTGTAATGGGTATCAGCAGCGTGTTGTATTGTTTAAATTTTATGACGATGTGAGAAGAGAGAGGGTGAATCCCGGTGCTGACACACAATCTACACTCCTGGAAATGGAAAAAAGAACACATTGACACCGGTGTGTCAGACCCACCATACTTGCTCCGGACACTGCGAGAGGGCTGTACAAGCAATGATCACACGCACGGCACAGCGGACACACCAGGAACCGCGGTGTTGGCCGTCGAATGGCGCTAGCTGCGCAGCATATTGTGCACCGCCGCCGTCAGTGTCAGCCAATTTGCCGTGGCATACGGAGCTCCATCGCAGTTTTCAACACTGGTAGCATGCCGCGACAGCGTGGACGTGAACCGTATGTGCAGCTGACGGACTTTGAGCGAGGGCGTATAGTGGGCATGCGGGAGGCCGGGTGGACGTACCGCCGAATTGCTCAACACGTGGGGCGTGGAGTCTCCACAGTACATCGATGTTGTCGCCAGTGGTCGGCGGAAGGTGCACGTGCCCGTCGACCTGGGACCGGACCGCAGCGACGCACGGATGGACGCCAAGACCGTAGGATCCTACGCAGTGCCGTAGGGGACCGCACCGCCACTTCCCAGCAAATTAGGGACACTGTTGCTCCTGGGGTATCGGCGAGGACCATTCGCAACCGTCTCCATGAAGCTGGGCTACGGTCCCGAACACCGTTAGGCCGTCTTCCGCTCACGCCCCAACATCGTGCAGCCCGCCTCCAGTGGTGTCGCGACAGGCGTGAATGGAGGGACGAATGGAGACGTGTCGTCTTCAGCGATGAGAGTCGCTTCTGCCTTGGTGCCAATGATGGTCGTATGCGTGTTTGGCGCCGTGCAGGTGAGCGCCACAATCCGGACTGCATACGACCGAGGCACACAGGGCCAACACCCGGCATCATGGTGTGGGGAGCGATCTCCTACAATGGCCGTACACCACTGGTGATCGTCGAGGGGACACTGAATAGTGCACGGTACATCCAAACCGTCATCGAACCCATCGTTCTACCATTCCTAGACCGGCAAGGGAACTTGCTGTTCCAACAGGACAATGCACGTCCGCATGTATCCCGTGCCACCCAACGTGCTCTAGAAGGTGAAAGTCAACTACCCTGGCCAGCAAGATCTCCGGATCTGTCCCCCATTGAGCATGTTTGGGACTGGATGAAGCGTCGTCTCACGCGGTCTGCACGTCCAGCACGAACGCTGGTCCAACTGAGGCGCCAGGTGGAAATGGCTTGGCAGGCCGTTCCACAGGACTACATCCAGCATCTCTACGATCGTCTCCATTGGAGAATATCAGCCTGCATTGCTGCGAAAGGTGGATATACACTGTACTAGTGCCGACATTGTGCATGCTCTGTTGCCTGTGTCTATGTGATTGTGGTTCTGTCAGTGTGATCATGTGATGTATCTGACCCCAGGAATGTGTCAATAAAGTTTCCCCTTCCTGGGACAATGAATTCACGGTGTTCTTATTTCAATTTCCAGGAGTGTATTTCTTTCTGATAGCGGATAGCGGGCCGCCGGGCTTAACGACTTAACATGACGGTAGTGTTGGCACATCCTCACTCCATGAGAGACTTTGTCATTTAGTCAAGCTTATTAGCTGTAAGTCTTGTAATCAGGATCATTACGCCATCACGTTTCCTTCCCTTATGGGCCAAATAATGGCGGTGAAAATTTTTCCAACGCCGGGATAGTGACCGTCTTACAAACGTGCCGCGAAACACCACATCGGCGTACTTTAGCGACTTCGGCTTCGGAGGCTGGCAATGCAGGTTGTGCTTCATTGTTATCAGTTATCCCTTAGGGCACTGGCAAGATACAAAACAACGCAACAAAAACTGTTTGGCTTTCAGCATGTTATACTGTATCAGTGTGGAGAAACATGTTCTTCATGTGATGGCTAATTTCTAATATACAGTCAGTTCCGCAAGAAAGTTGTAATGACACATTCCGCCGCAGAGACATACAATACCTTAAAAGCTGCGCCAAAGATTAAATTGAGAGGCATGTAGATTATAATCTGTGGAATGTTCACATTGGATTCTCTTTTGTTTCATACTCCAAGAAGGAGCTAAGAGACACTTTCGATTGTTGCCTTGTGGAGGATGGACGTAATTTTTGGAGTGTGCGGAAAGGCAGCTATATAGTAAGTAATTATGGTTTGTGCGACGAGGAGCACAGAGAGTCTTATTGTGTTGTGAATAAAAAATAGTGAGAAGTATCGAAGTGTTACGAAAATTATTTAATGTGACTTAGCATTGTATTTCCTTGGGTTCCACCGTCTTCGTGAAGTGAACCGATGCCGACTAAGGAAGATACACACGGTCAACAAAGAGAAGAACACCGATGGCGACTAATGAATCAATACTGTGGCAGAAAGACGAATTTTACGTCTAAGGTGAGAACTCTGAATAAACCAACAATGACTTGGAATTCAAAAATGTAATTAATCGGAATGGTAAATTATATTACAGGCATATTTCACGCAGCACTGAATTTGTCCGCATTCAAGCCGGTCAATACAGTCCGTAAAAAAGCCCTTCAAAAATTCTAAAGTTACAGTTCCATGTCCGTAATTTTTCCTCTTTTCAAAAAACCAATAAATTTAATTTTTTTATTTATTTCGCCACAAAGTGTATACCAATCTTTGGTTGTGGCGTCGAATCTGTAATCAGTAGGCCTTTGCATAGTGTATAGATAAACAGGGTGAGAGCGGAATGTTTTGTATTCTCGGTTGCAGTTTAGAATGAGTGCAAAATATCTGAAGCGTCACGAGGCAGTGTTCGTTGTAAATCATCCAAAGCGATCAATGCGTTCATACGGAGCTGCTGCTAAAATTCTTAGAAAGTCAAAGAGATTCGTTACGAATTGGTTCAAAGGGTATGCGGAGGTTGGAAACACGGATGATTTACCGAAGAGAGGGGTAACGTGTGAAGCTAGAATCGATAATGACGGCGATTGCACTAACTATTAGGTAATCGTGCAATTTGTAGCCTGCCGGTGTGGTCGAGCGGTTCTGGAACCTCGTGACCGCTACGGTCGAAAGTTCGAATCCCGCCTCGGGCATGGATGTGTATGATGTCCTTAGGTTTAAGTAGTTCTAAATCCTAGGGCACTCATGTCTACAGATGTTAAGTCCCATAGTGCTCAGAGCCATTTTTTTGATTACTTGAAATTTAGGGAGGGTGTTGGCATTATACTGTAGGTATCGTTTGAGAAGTCATTTTTCGAAATTCCACTCGTCAGGGAGTGAAATAGGGGATAACAGCTTTTTGAAAATATTTCATTACTAAGGCAATTTTGAATCTAGGGTTATGAAAATTGGTATTGGGTCTCTCGGTCAGAAACAAAAGAAATCGTTTCAGCAGTTTTGGAAAATAATTAGTGTGTGAAATTTTTTAGAACACAAATCGTCATTACGAACATTCAAAGCATTTGTAAAGCTACAGGGTTATTACAAATGATTGAAGGGATTTCACAGTTCTACAATAACTTTATTATTTGAGATATTTTCACAATGCTTTGCACACACATACAAAAACTCAAAAAGTTTTTTTAGGCGTTCACAAATGTTCGATATGTGCCCCTTTAGTGATTTGGCAGACATCAAGCCGATAATCAAGTTCCTCCCACACTCGGCGCAGCATGTCCCCATCAATGAGTTCGAAAGCATCGTTGATGCGAGCTCGCAGTTCTGGCACGTTTCTTGGTAGAGGAGGTTTAAACACTAAATCTTTCACATAACCCCACAGAAAGAAATCGCATTGGGTTAAGTCGGGAGAGCATGGAGGTTCAATCGTTTCTTCGCTCATTGCAGGCCGACCCATTGATTTCCCCTTACAGAGGCATCCAGAGGCTTTAAACTGCGCATACCATCGCCAAATGGAGTTAGCAGTTGGTGGATCTTTGTTGAACTTCGTCCTGAAGTGTCGTTGCACTGTTATGACTGACTGATGTGAGTGCATTTCAAGCACGACATATGCTTTCTCGGCTCCTGTCGCCATTTTGTCTCTCTGCGCTCTCTAGCGCTCTGGCGGCAGAAACATGAAGTTCGGCTTCAGCCGAACAAAACTTTGTGAGTTTTTCTACGTATCTGTAGTGTGTCGCGACCATATGTCAATGAATGGAGCTACAGTGAATTTATGAAATCGCTTCAATCATTTGTAATAGCCCTGTATATCCATGAAAACTGGTATTTGACCTCTTGGATTTCAGATCTGCGTAAAATAGGGGATGATAAATTTTAGGAAAATATTTCTTTATGCAAGCAGAATCGCTTTTCTGTGGGAAGTATATTCGGTAAAGAACATGCTCCTGTGGCCTTAATTAGTATGAAAAGGCAAGAAGATGCTTCAATTTGTGAACGAAAACAAAGGCGGCTGTTTAACGGCCACCACGACGTATCGGCTTTGTCAGAATTGCATAGAAAATGAAACGGGTTTTTAACACATTACATATTCGGTACGTCTAATATAAGTTTATTAAATTATTTTTGTTGTAATTATTACACGGACTGATCATTGCCGATGACAAAATACGACTCAATGCACGGAAAAATCCATTTGAGATGAGAGAACTTAGTACCGGGTGTAATACTCGCACTACAGAATAAATTAAACTATTGGTGTCTTTCTTTTATTAAGTCGCTATATGAAATTAAATCCGTTGGAACACTTTAATTGTGCAAGGACGAGCAGCAGTGTAAAGGGTCGCTAACTCTTCTGTAGTGCATATATTTACACACCAGCAATGGGTGTAACAAAACACAAATTCGAATAAAGAGAAACAAAAAGAATCTATGCACCCCATACAATCTACACGAGCGAAGCAGCGGGCACTAAGCTAGTTCAAATAAGAATTTCACACAACGATGGTACAAAAGGGTTCGACTATCAGTTTCCACTTCAAAAGCTTCGTTGACGTATTTTAATGTGTTATATGCGCTGTTAAAATGACCTAAGCCGTATGAGACTTGCACTTTTCTATTTTACATATGGACGTGCCAGTTAGACAAACTATGGTTGTGAGAAACTCTGATTAGGGACTCATCGCAATTTGCTTGACAACGGTCAAGTTGGTGAACGCAGTAAAGTGGAGGTGTCCTACCTTTTACTTTTTCTGCGCCGCATTGAAAGAAGACGAGTATTTTTTCGTCGCAAAAAATATACTTAACACCAAATTGGTTCGGAGGTGTATACAGCTAACACATGCCTCGTGTACCACCAGTTCCAAATTGAAAATATTGATTTCATCGTGACTTTACAAAAACCCAATTTATGAGTTTTCCGATTATGTGTTAGTTGCTCACTTCTTAGGCCACGTTAATACTTGATTTGGGATGCACACGGCCCGTGCCCAGCGGGTTGGACAACCATGCAATAAAGTGTTTATTTCAAAATGAAAGATCAGCCTATATTTGAAAACGATTCTCCTTCACATGTATACAGCGCCTTAGTACTGGCTTAACACTTCAGCGCCCAGAGGGGTCAAAATGACCCTTTTTGGTTTTTCAGTGCTAACTATGTTCGGAAGAATGATTCAAGCGACATTTACTTTCGTGACATTTATTTATTTGGCATGTACTTTCAATCTACTAAAAAACAGTGCATTTCGCCTAATTGATTATCACTTTTTTCCAGTTTTAGCTTTAACGCCCAGTGGGGTCATTTGAACCCTTTAGGATAAGCTATCATTTTGTTTATAATATGCCATACATTTATCTCATGCATTCTAAAGCCTCGGCTACTTTACTCTGTAGTGTAATAATTTACTTTCGTTCATATTACTGCCATATGACGTGGCAACAATGCACCTGGTTCATCATTGTTCGTAATTTTTTTTGTAAGAATCAGTCTTTCAAAGGTGGTTATGAGCTGAAGATTGAAATGAATCGGAAAGAGTATTTACGAGATGAAGGGATTCTTGCAGAGTTACGAAGATTTATGGAGTGTGATTCAGATGGTGGCAAGCTTTTCTCAGATGATTCAGAGGAAGAGTTTTAACTGAAGACATTGAGAGAAGATAAATTCTCAAATACTAATGATATTAATTCTTCAGATTCAGATAACAGAATTTTACAGTCTAGTAAGTATATTATTATTATTGCTGCTAATTTATAATCATCATATTCTTATCTACATATAATGTTACTTTACTTAATTTAGATTTTATCGTCGCTTTCTTACATTTGTTCTATTATTCGTGCTCTACAGATCGAGCAGAATCATGTAACGCAAGAGGAGATAATCCCGTTCCTCGGAGTGTAGAACAAGCGACTGCTTCTTCATCGACTGATCAGAGACATAAAGAACAGTCTGGATAGAAGGAGTGCCCAATTCACAAGGTAGGCGTCTTCCTACTCAAAATATTTTGAGAGACTCTCTTGGACTTACACCACATGCAAAAAGAAATATGGGTGATGAACTTGTATCAAGTGCTTGGTACTTGTTCATAGACAGTTGTATAATGAAACATATCTTGAAATCTACTATAACAGAGGCACACAGAGTGCTAGGAAATAAGAGCTGGTCAATGATCACAGAAGAACTAGCAGTATTTATTGCAATTATCTATGCTCGTGGTGTGAGTGGTTCCTGAAGTACCGACCTTCACAGTTTATGGTCAGATTCCGGGGGGCCTACCATTTTGTGTGGAAACCATGAGCAGAAATAGATTCTGTGACATTATGAGATTCCTGAGGTTTGACGAGAAGTCTACACGCTCTGTACGATTACAGAATGATACGTTTGCATCGGTTCCTGCTGTCTGGAACAAATTCTTAGAAAACTGTACAATGTGTTACTAACCTGGAAGTGATATAACCATAGACGAGCACCTCTTCTCCAGTAAAACTAGGCTCCCGTTCACACAGTTCATGGCTTCAAAGCGTGACAAGTAAGGGTAAAAATACTAATTAGCTGTAGATGTTTAAAGCATGTATATACTAAGAGGTTTCCCTTATCTTGGTACGATCCCAAGACGAAAGGGCTTCAGATTACGTATAGAACCATTTCTGGGCAAACACAAAAATGTCACTACAAGACTCCACTTAAACTAGCCAAAAAATTCAAAGAAAAATCAACCTCCATTGCAGGAACAGTACATAGACAAGGAGAGAAATACCATATGATCTGAAGTCCTAGAAGAGTCCTCTGTATTCCACAAAAGTTTTAAAAGATGATGATATTTCCTTATAGTCTGTTAAGGAAAGAAAGCAAGAAATGTGCTGGTAGTGATTTCCATAAATACAAATTAGAAAAAAGCTCAACCGACCGTATGTTACTACAGCAAAAAATAATTTGAGGTTGACATAGTAGACGAAATGGCGAGGCAGTATTCAATCAAGGCTTCTTCAAGAAGATGGCCAGGGCACTCCTTCTACAATATCCTTAATCTAGTAGGAATATATGCATAGGTTGTTACTGGGAAGAAATCAAAAGAAGACATTTTTTCAGCAGCTTTCAGATGAACTACGCTCTGAGTATGTGAAGAGTCGCTTTTCCCGTATGACCACAGACAAGTACGAAAAGAATGAAAATGAAGATGAAGACAAAATGCCACAGAAGCACCATAAGTGTCAAGTTCTCAAATTCTGGAAATGTAATAAAACTATTTCCAAGTGCAGTGTTTGTAAGAAGACGGTTTGGGGAAAATGTGCACAGGAAACCGAATACAAATGTGTCAATTGTGGAAGACTGGCCGGCCGCTGTGGTCGAGCGGTTCTAGGCGCTTCAGTCTGGAACTGCGCTGCTGCTAGGGTCGCAGGTTCGAATCCTGCCTCGGGCATGGATGTGTGTGATGTCCTTAGGTTAGTTAGGTTTAAGTAGTTCTTAGTCTAGGGGCTGATGACCTCAGATATTAAGTCCCACAGAGCTTAGAGCTACTTTTTTTTTTTGTGGAAGACTGTGAAGTAGCTGAAATTTATGTACACCTGAAAAGTTCAATTTTTTATGAATTTAAAACAAAGAAAAGCCTGTCACTTGCTTACACTTCTTTAGGTGTTACTAGGTCCAGTGCAATATGATTATATGTCAATAAATAATATAATCTCCAGAATGATATTTTCACTCTGCAGTGGAGTGTGCGCTGATATGAAACTTCCCGGCAGATTAAAACTGTGTGCCCGACGGAGACTCGAACTCGGGACCTTTTGCCTTACGCGGGCATGTGCTCTACCAACTGAGCTACCGAAGCACGACTCACGCCCGATCTCACAGCTTTTCTTCTGCCAGTATCTCGTCTCCTACCTTCCAAACTTTACAGAAGCTCTCCTGCGAACCATGCAGAACTAGCACTCCTGAAAGAAAGGATACTGCGGAGACACGGCTTAGCCACAGCCTGGGGGATGTTTCCAGAATGAGATTTTCACTCTGCAGCGGAGTGTGCGCTGATATGAAACTTCCCCCAGGCTGTGGCTAAGCCATGTCTCCGCAGTATCCTTTCTTTCAGGAGTGCTAGTTCTGCATTGTTCGCAGGAGAGCTTCTGTAAAATTTGGAAGATAGGACACGAGATACCGGCAGAAGTAAAGCTGTGAGGCAGGGAGTGAGTCGTGCTTCGGTAGCTCAGTTGGTATAGCACTTGTCCGCGTAAGGCAAAAGGTCCCGAGTTCGAGTCTCGGTCGGGCACACAGTTTTAATCTGCCAGGAAGTTTCAATAATATAATCTGTTCTCTTCTTTTTATTAAAAATTCTGTGTCTGGAATGGCTATAAACCTTGTAAACATTGAAACACAATAAATTCTTAAATTCTGAAATAATAGTTCAGAAAACTTTTTTTAAATGGTAGGTGTCACAATGAACCCTCTCGGCGTTCGAAGGGGGCAGCAATGTCTGGGCGTCCGAGTGTTAATAATAAAATACTGCTAGTCAGCTATCAACTGCCTCTTCGGAGTGAAGTGAAGGTAATGTTGGCACCCATATTGCACTGAGTCACTGCACTGCCGAGGCACGGCGCTTGTAGTGAAGAGCCTTACCAGACGCCGTGGTTGTAAATCTCAAGTTTACGACGCTCCTAAGGCTTTCGGCCTCAGGTGTGACGTACCACGGAAATTTAGCTCGCCGGCTGTCTCGTCTTTACATCCGCTTACGGGCGAGTTTACGTCGTGTCTGGAGGTACTACATGAATTTAATATGTAAATAACGGAAACTGTTGCAATTCTGTGACGTTTGTCCGTCAGAGGAGACGTCTCTCACTGCACCTGGCACGGTAAAGAGTTGCAGACGCTGAGGTGACAGAAGCAATGGGATAGCGGTGTGCACATGTGCGCATAGTGGTACTGTCGGTTACACAAGGTATAAAAGGGCAATGCATTGGCGGGACTGTCGTTTGTACTGAGGTGATTCGTGTGAAAGGGTTTCCGACATTTTTATGGCCACACGACGGGAATCAACATACTCTGAACGCGGAATGGTAGTTATAGCTACAGGGTGTTTCAAAAATGACCGTTATATTTGAAATGGCAATAAAAACTAAACGAGCAGCGATAGAAATACACCGTTTGTTGCAATATGCTTGGGACAACAGTACATTTTCAGGCGGGCAAACTTTCGAAATTACAGTAGTTACAATTTTCAACAACAGATGGCGCTGCGGTCTGGGAAACTCTACAGTACGATACTTTCCACATATCCACCATGCGTAGCAATAATATGGCGTAGTCTCTGAATGAAATTACCCGAAACCTTTGACAACGTGTCTGGCGGAATGGCTTAACATTCAGATGAGATGTACTGCTTCAGCTGTTCAATTGTTTCTGGATTCTGGCGGTACACCTGGTCTTTCAAGTGTCCCCACAGAAAGAAGTCACAGGGGTTCATGTCTGGCGAATAGGGAGGGCAATCCACGCCGCCTCCTGTATGTTTCGGATAGCCCAAAGCAATCACACGATCATCGAAATATTCATTCAGGAAATTAAAGACGTCGGCCGTGCGATGTGGCCGGGCGGGAAGCCAGGATCCGGAATGACTGGATGATCCATTAACACCAGGATCAAAGAGCATAAGCGACATTGCAGGTTGGGGCAGGTGGAGAAATCGGCCGTGGCCGAGCACGCACTGAATGAGACCGACCACGTAATAAAATTCGCCGACACGGAAGTTCTGGCGGTAGAGAAGCACTATCACACGCGCTTGTTCAGAGAAGCTGTAGAAATCCAAAAACACTCGAACAGTTTCAACAAGAAGGAGGAAAGCCTTAAGGTAAACGGATCCTGGCTTCCCGTACTGCAGCAAACGACCGTCGCAGGTAGCAAGAGGAGAACCGCACCGGAAATGACCGTGGAGAAGCCCTCGGACGTTGGCGCGCCAGGTACATATAGCCTGCGGCCGCGCGCTCGCCTCCACTTCACCACCGGCAATGGAGGGTGAAGCTTTGACAATGCCAGCCACTCGTGCTGGCGAAACGTCAGAAAAATCATTAGATGAACGTCGGCCGAAGAACCCGAGACAGAAGCCAATAGGCAGTTTGTCAACAACGTGTGTGTATTTAAGTCGGCTACGATTCAGCCGTCTTCCTGTGAAATTTAACTTAATTTATTCCCTGTTATGAAAGTTCACCAGCGGTATCTTCTGCTTTGTGGCCGTTGACGTTCCGGTTACATGCCCTAGTCAATGACGTAATTTTAGGCAGTGTATTTCCTCATTGTGTTGTTGGTGTCCAGTGCGGCCTGTAGTTCGACAGCTGAGGTGTAGCTGGTCGTTGTGGGTGCCAAAATTCTGTGTGTCGTGTATTGAAATCTTGTGGCCTTTTTGCTGGTTGCGTGGAGCTGAACTGATTTGGTTGATTGGTCGGTCGGCTGTATGTCGGTTGGTTGGCCACAAGATTAAGAAGTCGTTGGATAGGCTGCCTGTCTCACCTAAACGGGCGATAGTGTTACAATCCCAGACCGACCCTTGGAAGCTTCTGAGCGCCGTTCCTTGTGTTTTATGTAGTAATTTCCCAGTTTGGATTTTAGTTATTTGGTTGATGTATAGCTTTCAGCCGAGTATCAATATCTCTTAAATTTATGATCTTGTCTTGTTCTTAAGGCATGAGATTGTTATACTTTTTTATGGGGCCTTCAGCCGAATTTTACTCGAGAGGTTTTAAGATAAGGCCCTCTGTCTTTTAGGTTGAAACTCTTTGTAGGCTTTAAGCCGTTAAACATATTTTGTTGATATGTCGCCTTAAGCCGAGTATTAATGTAACTTAAATTGATGTCCTTGTCTGCCCTTAAGGCATAAGATTGTTATGCTTTTTATTGGGGCCTTCAGTCCAGTTTGAATGAGATTTTTTAAGATTTGATTGAAACTCCTCTTACTGCTTAATATGCGACCTCCAGCCTAGTTCCATTAAAATTAAACTGCTAAGGCCCTCAGCCGAGTAGATTGAAGATTTATAAAATATTCTTGTGTGAAACCTCCAGAAGAACCTTGTATTTCTAGGCGCTCAGTCCGGAACCGCGCGACTGCTACGGTCGCAGGTTCGAATCCTGCCTCGGGCATGGATGTGTGTGATGTCCTTAGGTTAGTTAGGTTTAAGTAGTTCTACGTTCTAGGGGACTGAAGACCACAGATGTTAAGTCCCATAGTGCTCAGAGCCATTTGAACCATTTTTGAACCTTGTATTTCAATTGTACTAAAGCCTTATGTCATGGATTTGAATGTGGCCTTCAGCCAATCTAAAGTTAATCAAAGGAGGTCGATTACAGTTTGAGTCTTTTGCATCCTTGTTGTAATATTGTATGTTGATAAATAAACTTTGTATGTTGAGTGCAACTGACAGGAACTCATTTTGGCCCCTTTCCACAATCTAATCCGCTCTGTCCTGCTAGCCCAGGAATTTCAATTGTAACATGTGGAAAAATTTCAGTCATTTTTCTTACATTGAGAGGGCCAGGTTTACAACTGATGGCCTAAATTGGAACTAATTTTTTTCCAGTTACAGCCCTCATTAACGAATTGTAATTTCTACCAAGTTTCTCTGCCATACGATATTTACAGCCCGCACTCGACCTCTGTAAGTGGCTGCACTTTACAACTACACAGTACATCAATGCGCCGACGGGCTTGCCGCAGTGTTAATACCGGTTGCCATCACATCTACGAAGTTAATCGCTGTCGGGATGGACTGGAACTTGGATGGGTGACCATACAGCCAGCCGAGCGCTGTTGGCAAGTCGGCTGTACTCAGCCCTCGTGAGGCAAACTGGAAAGCTACTTGATTGAGAAGTAGCGGCTCCGGTCTCGTAAATTGACGGACGGCCGTGAGAGCGGTGTGCTGACCTCATGCTCACCCAATGACAACTGTGGGCTGAGGATAACACGGCGGCCTGTTGGTACCGTTGGGCCTTCATGGCCTGTTCGAGCGCGGTTTAGTTTTAGTACGAGGGCAGTTCAATAAGTAATGCAACACATTTTTTTCTGAAGCAGGGGTTGTTTTATTCAGCATTGAAATACACCAGGTTATTCCCCAATCTTTTAGCTACACAACACTATTTTTCAACGTAATCTCCATTCAATGCTACGGCCTTACGCCACTTTGAAATGAGGGCCTGTATGCCCGCACGGTACCATTCCACTGGTCGATGTCGGAGCCAACGTCGTACTGCATCAATAACTTCTTCATCATCCGCGTAGTGCCTCCCACGGATTGCGTCCTTCATTGGGCCAATCATATGGAAATCCGACGGTGCGAGATCGGGGCTGTAGGGTGCATGAGGAAGAACAGTCCACTCAAGTTTTGTGAGCTCCTCTCGGGTGCGAAGACTTGTGTGAGGGCTTGCGTTGTCATGAAGAAGCAGAAGTTCGTTCAGATTTTTGTGCCTACGAACACGCTGAAGTCGTTTCTTCAATTTCTGAAGAGTATCACAATACACTTCAGAGTTGATCGTTTGACCATGGGGAAGGACATCGAACAGAATAACCCCTTCAGCGTCCCAGAAGACTGTAACCATGACTTTACCGGCTGAGGGTATGGCTTTAAACTTTTTCTTGGTAGGGGAGTGGGTGTGGCGCCACTCCATTGATTGCCGTTTTGTTTCAGGTTCGAAGTGATGAATCCATGTTTCATCGCTTGTAACAATCTTTGACAAGAAATTGTCACCCTCAGCCACATGACGAGCAAGCAATTCCGCACAGATGGTTCTCCTTTGCTCTTTATGGTGTTCGGTTAGACAACGAGTGACCCAGCGGGAACAAACCTTTGAATGGCCCAAATGGTGAACAATTGTGACAGCACTACCAACAGAGATGTCAAGTTGAGCAGTGAGTTGTTTGATGGTGATCCGTCGATCATCTCGAACGAGTGTGTTCGCACGTTCCGCCATTGCAGAAGTCACAGCTGTGCACGGCCGGCCCGCACGCCGGAGATCAGACAGTCTTGCTTGACCTTGCGGCTATGATGACACACGCTTTGCCCAACTACTCACCGTGCTTTTGTCCACTGCCAGATCACCGTAGACATTCTGCAAGCGCCTATGAATATCTGAGATGCCCTGGTTTTCCGCCAAAAGAAACTCGATCACTGACCGTTGTTTGCAACGCACATCTGTTACAGACGCTACTTTAACAGCTCCGTACAGCGCTGCCACCTGTCGGAAGTCAATGAAACTATACGAGACGAAACGGGAATGTTTGAAAATATTCCACAAGAAATTTCCGGTTTTTTCAACCAAAATTGGCAGAGAAAAAAAATGTGTTGCAATACTTATTGAACTACCCTCGTACATCAGTGCTCTTATATTCAAACTACATGTCTGTAAAAATATCTGTTAGCCACGTACAAGGTCCACTTACGCTTATGCACATGAACAGAAAACTTGCGGCTGGATGCATATCATCAGTGGAAATTGCTGTCATTATCAGTACACACAAGCCGGCCGCTGTGCCCGAGTGGTGCTACGGTCGCAGGTTCCTCGGGCATGGATGTGCGTGGCGTCCTTCGATTAGTTAGGTTTAAGTAGTTCTAAGTTCTAGGGGACTGATGATCTCAGATGTTAAGTCCCGTAGTGCTCAGAGCCATTTGAACCAGTACACACATTCCATCTGAACATAATATAGTATCGTATTGGTTTAGTCATACTGAAACTATATCAACGAAGGACATTCATTCATCACAGTGTAGCACGATGTCGAAACTAAGCTCGCATCGCTTTCACCTGCAGTGCAAGAGTTCAAGATCTGTTAATGCAGGTTATTCTTACTCCTTAGAAAATGGCGAAATACTTTCTCTATAAGCCATAACTCGTAAGTATACCGTCTAAACTTTCGTCACATTACGGACATCTCAACACGTACTGTTTCGATTAATTCCAATTTCTCAGGGATGGATACATGTATCAAGCTGAAATTTATGTCACATATTTAGGTCCGCGGTCCCTTGGTGATGTAAAGGAAAGAAGCTTCCAAGTCAATGCTATCAAAAGACACGGTCATTTATTTTGATATTCACCAGGTAAGTCATCAACACTTACAGGGTACTTCCAGTTGACTTAGAATCGGGAAATCTGCCATGAAGCAACGTTTCACAGTAAAACCACAGGAACAGATCAGAAAGTTGTTGATTTGTAATTAAATCACACAAAAAATATAATTTTGTCTACGATAATGGCTTAAAGCGAGGCAGGAACTAAAATTATTACTAGTGGTAAGATTAGAACCCAGGTCTCCTGCTTATTAAGGAGAAGCGCTAGCCGTTAGACCTTCAGGAGGGGAAGGCGTGAGTTGGAGTCTGTGTTAGAGCGGGACACATATTAGGGTAATCCATTCATCTCTGGTAGCTGCAGTGCCTATGTGCCACTGCCTACTAAGCAGAAGAGTTCGAATCCCGGTTGGCACAAAATTTTAATTCATTGCTTCGGCGTACATCATTATCGTGGATGAAGTTGTGGTCAGTACGTCTCAGGAGCAACAACTGTATATGATTTATTTTGTCATTACTTATACCGAGCGAGGTGGCGCAGTGGTTTGCACACTGGACTCGCATTCGGGAGGACGACGGTTCACTCCCGTCTCCGGCCCCTGATTTAGGTTTTCCGTGAATTCCCTAAATCGTTTCAGGCAAATGCCGGGATGGTTCCTTTGAAAGGGCACGACCGATTTCCTTCCCAATCCTTCCCTCACCCGAGCTCTCTAATGACCTCGTTGTCGACGGGACGTTAAACACTAACCACCACCACCACTTATACGACTTCAGACTTTAAATAAAACATTGCTCGAAAGTACTGGGACCTGGGATCGATGTCAGTATCAGTGGAAGAACTGTCTACTTAACTAAGTTTGTATGGATCCCTAGTGAGCTAGTCTTCCTCGCACCTAGCCATTATTATTATTATTACAAAAATCGAGCTTACCCTTCAAAACTCACAACTTGTTCCGCAGCTAGCTTTCGTACATCTTACGTCATAGCTATCAGACTTTTGTAATTGTGTCATAATTTTTCTTTATTCACATATGGCAGGGAAAACGCAGGTCTTGTACGAGAAACCACCGGTATCTGGTTTTGTACCGTGCCTTGTATTTCCACTATTGTAAGACACATCATCAATAGAACGAATGATGCACAAGTACGTCATAGCTAACCCGCCTTGCACATTTCGGAATATCCTGAACAGAATGATGTATGTGGGAGAATACTTCGTGAGCGTGTGCGTGCATTCTTTTGGATGGTGGACAACTGCTTGACTGTACACAGCTAAAAGTCAACAAAATCAAGACTACGGGTACCACAGTCTTGGTGATCTGCAGTTTCACCTGACGTGTTACCATCGGACAGTTTTTTTACGACGGATGATCGGTAATATGTACGCATTGAGTATATAGCGAAACTGTAGATACTTTTTAGTCTCGCTTATTAACCACATAGAGCTGGATATTCCACGGATAACTCAGTTCTCCTTTCTCACGAGATTACTAAACCTCTGGCTACTTCACGCAGCTATTCCACGACATACCAGTTTTCTATACTACTGGCCGTTTAAATTGCTACACCAAGAAGAAATGCAGATGAAAAAATGGTATTCATTGGACAAATATATTATACTAGAACTGACATGTGATTACATTTTCAAGCAGTTTGGGTGCATAGACTCCGAGAAATCAGTAGCCAGAATAACCACCTCTGGTCATAATAACGGCCTTGATACGCCTGGGCACTGAGTCAAACAGAGCTTGGATCGCGTGTACAGGTACAGCTGCCCATGCAGCTTCAACACGACACCACAGTTCATCACGAATAGTGACTGGCGTATTGTGACGAGCCAGCTGCTCGGCCACCATTCACCAGACGTTTTCAATTGGTGAGAGATCTGGAGAATGTGCTGGCCAGGGCAGCAGTCCAGCATTTTCAGTATCCAGGAAGGCCCCCTTTAGGACCTGCAACATGCGATCGTGCATTAACCTGCTGAAATGTAGGGTTTCGCAGGGATCGAATGAAGGGTAGAGCCACGGGTCGTAACACGTTTGAAATGTAACGTCCACTGTTCAAAGTGCCGTCAATGCGAACAAAAGGTCGCCGAGACATGTAACCAATGGCACCCCACACCATCACGCCGGTTAATGCGGCAGTAAGGCGATGACGAATACACGCTTCCAATGTGCGTTCACCAAGATGTCGCCAAACACGGATGCGACCATCATGATGCTGTAAACAGAACCCATCGCAGGCGGTCCTGTCTGTGATGCAGCGTCAAGGGTAACCGCAGCCATGGTCTGCGAGCTGATAGTTCATGCTGTGCAAACGTCGTCGAACTGTTCGTGCAGATGGTTGTTGTCTTGCAAACGTCCCCATCTGTTGACTCAGGGATCGAGACGTGGCTGCACGATCCGTTACAGCCATGCGGATAAGATGCCTGTCATCTCGACTGCTAGTGATACGACACCGTTGGGATCCAGCACGGCGTTCCGTACTACACTCCTGAACCCACCGGTTCAATATTCTGCTAACAGTCACTGGATCTCGACCAACGCGAGTAGCAATGTTGCGATACGATAAACCGCAATCGCTATAGGGTACAATCCGACCTTTATCAAAGTCGGAAACGTGATTGTACGCATTTCTCCTTCTTACACTAGGCATCACAACAACGTTTCACCAGGCAACGCCGGTCAACTGCTGTTTGTGTATGAGAAATCAGTTGGAAACTTTCCTCATGTCGGCACGTTGTAGGAGTCGCCACCGGCACCAACCTTTTGTGAATGCTCTGAAAAGCTAATCATTTGCGTATCACAGCATCTTCTTCCTGTCGGTTAAATTTCGCGTCTGTAGCACGTAATCTTCGTGGCGTAGCAATTTTGATGGCCAGTAATGTAATTGAGAATTCTTTCTCATCTTTCCTGACTTGTATCCCTTATCTTCACGGGATTATTTTTGGATTTCGCAGATTTTTCAAGGTTAGTAGTACAAAGTCGCTGGATGCCTTTCCCAATCCCCTCGGCCCTTGTGGTTGTGTTTTCTGACTATCTGCGTCTAGTGTTATCCCATTTGAAAGCGTACGAACATTTTCTAAATGTTTGCGTATCTTGTAACTAAGGTCTCCTTTGTCGACCTCGGACACTAATTGATCTTGTTTCTCCATGCAGCAAAGAAAAGGAACATAACTGCAATATCAGGAATATACCGTATAATACACTCCTGGAAATGAAAAAAAGAACACATTGACACCGGTGTGTCAGACCCACCATACTTGCTCCGGACACTGCGAGAGGGCTGTACAAGCAATGATTACACGCACGGCACAGCGGACACACCAGGAACCGCGGTGTCGGCCGTCGAATGGCGCTAGCTGCGCAGCATTTGTGCACCGCCGCCGTCAGTGTCAGCCAGTTTGCCGTGGCATACGGAGCTCCATCGCAGTCTTTAACACTGGTAGCATGCCGCGACAGCGTGGACGTGAACCGTATGTGCAGTTGACGGACTTTGAGCGAGGGCGTATAGTGGGCATGCGGGAGGCCGGGTGGACGTACCGCCGAATTGCTCAACACGTGGGGCGTGAGGTCTCCACAGTACATCGATGTTGTCGCCAGTGGTCGGCGGAAGGTGCACGTGCCCGTCGACCTGGGACCGGACCGCAGCGACGCACGGATGCACGCCAAGACCGTAGGATCCTACGCAGTGCCGTAGGGGACCGCACCGCCACTTCCCAGCAAATTAGGGACACTGTTGCTCCTGGGGTATCGGCGAGGATCATTCGCAACCGTCTCCATGAAGCTGGGCTACGGTCCCGCACACCGTTAGGCCGTCTTCCACTCACGCCCCAACATCGTGCAGCCCGCCTCCAGTGGTGTCGCGACAGGCGTGAATGGAGGGACGAATGGAGACGTGTCGTCTTCAGCGATGAGAGTCGCTTCTGCCTTGGTGCCAATGATGGTCGTATGCGTGTTTGGCGCCGTGCAGGTGAGCGCCACAATCAGGACTGCATACGACCGAGGCACATAGGGCCAACACCCGGCATCATGGTGTGGGGAGCGATCTCCTACACTGGCCGTACACCACTGGTGATCGTCGAGGGGACACTGAATAGTGCACGGTACATCGAAACCGTCATCGAACCCATCGTTCTACCATTCCTATACCGGCAAGGGAACTTGCTGTTCCAACAGGACAATGCACGTCCGCATGTATCCCGTGCCACCCAACGTGCTCTAGAAGGTGTAAGTCAACTACCCTGGCCAGCAAGATCTCCGGATCTGTCCCCCATTGAGCATGTTTGGGACTGGATGAAGCGTCGTCTCACGCGGTCTGCACGTCCAGCACGAACGCTGGTCCAACTGAGGCGCCGGGTGGAAATGGCATGGCAAGCCGTTCCACAGGACTACATCCAGCATCTCTACGATCGTCTCCATGGGAGAATAGCAGCCTGCATTGCTGCGAAAGGTGGATATACACTGTACTAGTGCCGACATTGTGCATGCTCTTTTGCCTGTGTCTATGTGCCTGTGGTTCTGTCAGCGTGATCATGTGATGTATCTGACCCCAGGAATGTGTCAATAAAGTTTCCCCTTCCTGGGACAATGAATTCACGGTGTTCTTATTTCAATTTCCAGGAGTGTATGTGATCGTGGAAAAATCTGTGCTGGAATGACAGGGCGATTAATCAACACCAGGATCACCGAATATAAGCAGCGTTGCAGGTTTGAGGCAGGTGGAGAAATCGACCGTATCGGAGCACACGCTGTCTGAGATCCAACACATAGTAAAATTCGCTAACACTGAAGTTCTTGCAATAGAGAAGAGCTGGCGCACCCGTTTGTTTTGGGAAGCTATAGAACTACACAAACATGACAATAGCTTCAACAAGAACGAAGAAATCCTCAATGTGAACAGATCCTGGACTAGAACGTCTGTTACAGTTAACAAGGGAAGAACATCAGAGGTAATGACCAAGGACAAGACATTAGAGTTTTTCGCGCCAAATACGTATTCTCGGAATAAGCAGCAATGAGCTCGACTCCAGTCCACCACCTTCAACGGAGCGTGAAGCTTTGACAATGCCGGCCACTAGTACTTGCGAAACGTCAGAAAAATCATCAAACAAACGTTGGCTGGCCAAAGAACCTAAGACCGATTCAACAAGCAATTTGTCTAATTACAACCATATATACGAAAATCGCTTGTTATAAAAAAATTTGAAATGGTAAACTAGTGGAGAGCCCATAACTCTGAGTCAAAGCTATCTCAGCAGATATGTTTGTTTGCTAATGTCTTCACAATCAAATTAACTTACTGAACCAATAAAGGAAAAATCATGCTAAAAATTTGGCCTTGTCTAACTCGTGATAAACTATAGGCAAGCAAGCGATGCAGCGACAGAATTACTTTAACATCTTCACACTTGTCAAATGAATCTTTACCAAACCAATTTTTCAAAAGGAAGATCTTTGCAAAATATGGCGTTTCAGTCTTCGATCGCTATTCTTTATTTTCAATTACCGGTTTCGGGCTAACTGCCCATCTTCAGATCATATGTTGTAGTTACAGAGTAACTTGTCCGTACAGAACACACAGTTCACTTTACTTATGACAGTGAACTGTGTGTTCTGTACGGACAAGTTACTCTGTAACCACAACATATGATCTGAAGATGGGCAGCTAGCCCGAAACCGGTGATTGAAAATAAAGAATAGCGATCGAAGTCTGAAACGCCATATTTTATTTAATGAACGATCGCGGAATTCCCAGTGAGACTACCATGTCAAGTTTTGAAGATCTTTGTGTTGTACTAGTTATTTCCAGACCGCTATGCAGTGTGACCAAGGACTAATAAGCAAGCAGTACAAACATAACTCAAACACGCGCTTAGCGCTGGGCAAACAATGACAGCTGTGATGCTCAAGATTATAGTTCCAACATTTGGCTGGCCAACGGGGGTGCTGGACACTAATGAATATAACTTACAAGAATTGCAGTAACGAAGTTACAGCCGCGCGGGATTAGGCGAGCGGTCTAGGGCGCTGCAGTCATGGACTGTGCGGTTGGTTCCGGTGGAGGTTCGAGTCCTCCCTCGGGCATGGGTGTGTGTGTTTGTCCTTAGGATAATTTAGGTTAAGTAGTGTGAAAGCTTCGGGACTGATGACCTTAGCAGTTAAGTCCCATAAGATTAAAAAAAATAAATAAAAAAACTTCCACAACTCTGGTATCAACACAAATATTCAATATCTAACCAATCAGAGAAGCCACGTGGGCGTAATCAAGATACTGAAATGGAAAAATAATAAAATACCATTTAACAAATTGAGCGTTACACCAGTATCAAAACTAATACTTTGAAACCAAACTTCAGTCAGTGAAAACTTAGGAGTAGGTACGGCAGGCCAGGTCAGAGTAAGATGGTTGAGAATAACTAGTGCTGCTGGTTAAATTAACGCCCTATTGCTTCGAGACGGAAACTCAAATTATGTGGGATGCTGCAGCAAGATAGGAGGCCGCAACGTCTCAGAGACTACGGTGAGACTGGAAGTAGAGTGCCGCCCTCGCGCACGTACACAGCCGACGCAGACAGGCTACACCCGATGAACCGGAGGGGAACAGGTCACAATGACCTGTGGCAGCTCCTCCAATAGCTACGGGCGGGCCGGGGTGGCCGAGCGGTTCTAGGCGCTACAGTCTGGAACCGCGCGACCGCTACGGTCGTAGGTTCGAATCCTGCCTCGGGCACGGATGTGTGTGATGTCCTTAGGTTAGTTGGGTTTAAGTAGTTCTAAGTTCTAGGGGACTAATGAACTCAGAAGTTAAGTCCCATAGTGCTCAGAGTCATTTGAACCAATAGCTACGAACAGCTCGAAGACTGGGAGCAAACAAGCAAACATATAATTCGTGCCTAATAGCCATAGACCATATGATAATGCTCAGACCAAGATAAGAAACTCAATGCGAGTTTGGTTCCAAGCCTTAATCAAACCTTACATATGGCAACAAGAGCATTAAAATAAGAATTATTAACAGGTTTATCCGGTTAATTTCACAATAAAATATAACAAGTTAATGTAATAACCGAAAAATCACAGGGTATTCAACACATTAACTCAAGTGACTTAAAATGTAACAGGCTAATCTTGAGATGGTCCACTCAAAAAAAGATTATTGTTATGTTATTACTTTAAAAATTGTTTTATTAAAAAGGGTATTCGCCATTAATATGTACGGTGAAATAATAACATATGCACAATTCTTATAAGAAGAGGGCACTTTTTACTGTTATCAATCAGATTTCTCTAAAACTGCGATATAAGGTTTCAACAGATTAAAATTTACTTTAGTTATGACAGCGAACCGATAGTTCTGTACTGACAAGTTACTCTGCAACTGCAATATAAGGTATGTTGGCATTTAATACGTTCCAAAATTTGTCTTTGTAAACTAAGACATTTCTATCACTAACTGTATCTCTCTTGTTAGTTATATTTTTAACTTTATCTAACAGATCTGAAGATGGGCAGTTAGCCTGAAACCGGTCACTGAAAATATAAAAAATAGCGATCAAACACTGAAATGCCATATTTTTATTTAATGAAAGATCGCGGAAATCCCATTAAGACAGTCATGTCTGGTTTTGATAAATCTTGAGAGCTAACACTCACACAACAATAAATATTAATTCTTCCCCATTAGCCATGGTCATTGCCGTTGGTGGCGAGGCTTGTGTGCCTCAGCGATACAGATAGCCGTACCGTAGCTGCAACCACAACGGAGGGGTATCTGGCTGGCTCTGAGCACTATGGGACTTAACATCTGAGGACATCAGTCCCCTAGACATAGAACTACTAAAACCTATCTAACCTAAGGACAAGCGCACACATCCATGCCCCAGGCAGAATTCGAATCTGCGACCTTAGCAGCAGCTCGGTTTTAGACTGAAGCGCCTAGAACCGCTCGGCGGAGGGGTATCTGTTGAGAGGCCACTCAAAAGTGAAAAAATGAAATATAAGAAACATATTCAGGCGATAAGTCGTTAGTTTAAATAAAGAAAATCAAGAATGTAACACTGGAATTTGCTTAATTTTTCAGCTCTTCCAGGAGCTCCTCGACAGAATAGAAGGAGTGAGCCATGAGGAAACTCTTCAGTTTAGACTTAAAAGTGTTTGGGCTACTGCTAAGATTTTTGAGTTCTTGTGGTAGCTTATTGAAAATGGATGCAGCAGAATACTGCACTCCTTTCTGCACAAGAGTCAAGGAAGTGCATTCCACATGCAGATTTGATTTCTGCCTAGTATTAACTGAGTGAAGGCTGCTAACTCTTGGGAATAAGCTAATATTGCTAACAACAAACGACATTAAAGAAAATATATACTGTGAGGGCAATGTCAAAATTCCCAGACTATTGAATAGGGGTCGACAAGAGGTTTTCGAACTTACACCACACATAGCTCGAACAGCCCGTTTTTGAGCCAAAAATACCGTTTTTGAATCAGAAGAATTACCCCAAAAAATAATACCATATGACATAAGCGTATGAAAATATGCGAGGTGGACTAATTTTCATGTTCAAATGTCACTTATTTCAGATACTGTTCTAATGGTGAATAAAGCGGCATTTAGTTTCTGAACAAGATCCTGAACACGGGCTTTCCACAACAGCTTACTATCTATCCGAACGCCTAGGAACTTGAACTGTTCCGTCTCGCTTATAATATGCCCATTCTGTCTGATTAAAATATCAGTTCTTGTTGAATTGTGAGTTAGAAACTGTAAAAACTGAGTCTTATTTTCCACAAGCCACGAACTTATTTCATGAACTACATTATTTGATAATGTTTCAATATTACACACAAGATCCTTCACTACCAAGCTGGTGTCATCAGCAAACAGATATATTTTTGAATCACCTGTAATACTAGAAGGCATATCATTTATATAAATAAGAAACAGCAGTGGCCCCAGCACCGACCCTTGGGGAACACCCCATTTAACAGTGCCCCATTGGACTGAACATTACTACCACTCTCAATATTGCGGGGAATTACCTTCTGCGTTCTGTTCTTAAAGTAAGAGGCGAACCAATTGTAAGCTACTCCCCTTACTCCATAATGGTCCAACTTCTGCATTAATATTTTGTGGTCAACACAGTCAAATGCCTTCGTTAAATCAAAGAAAACACCTAACGTTCGCAACTTTTCATTTAATCCGTCCAAACCCTCACAGAGGAAAGAGACTATAGCATTTTCAGTTGTTAAGCCATTTCAAAAACCAAACTGTACATTTGACAGCAAGTTATGTGAATTTAAATGCTCCAGTAACCTTGTACATACAACTCTCTCGATAACTTTAGCAAACACCGATGGCATTGAAATAGATCTATAATTGTCAACATTATCCCTGTCTGCCTTTTTATAAAGTGGCTTCACTACCGAGTACTTTAATCGGTAAGGAAACCGACCACTCCTAAAGGAAAAGTTACAGATATGGCTAAGTACTGGGCTAACATACATGGAACAATACTTCGGTATTCTGCTAGATACCCCGTCATATCCATGAGAGTTCTTGGTCTTTAGTGATTTAATTATTAACTCAATCTCCCTCTTGTCAGTATCATGGAGGAGCATTTCAGGTAACAGTCTCGGAACACTTTTTTCTACGAGCGCTATATGATTCCCTGTTGGGACTAGGTTTCTATTTAGTTCACCTGCTATATTCAGAAAGTGATTATTAAATACTGTACATATATGCGACTTATCAGTAACACGGACATTCCCACTACGCACTGATTCTATATCCTCGACCTGTCTCTGCAGACCAGCCACTTCCTTTACGACTGACCATATTGTTTTAATTTTATCCTGAGACTTAGCTCTTCTATCTGCATACCACACACTTTTTGCCTTCCTAATAACTTTTTTCAGCACCTTACAATACTGTTTGTAATGGGCTGCCGCATTTAGTTTGTGACTGTTTCTAACGTTTTCATATAATTGCCACTTCTTTCTATAAGATATTCTTATCCCTTTAGTCAGCCACCCAGGCTGCCGGTTTGTGCTAGTACCCTGTTTTGAACGTTCTAACGGAAAGCAACTTTCAAAGAGCACGAGAAAAGTCTTGAGGAAAGCATTATATTTATCGTCTACTTTATCAGCACTATAAACATCTTGCCACTCTTGTTCCCTGATAAGGTTTACAAAAGTCTCTAATGCAACTGGATCAGCTTTCCTAAAAAGTTGGTAACTACAATCCTGGAAATGGAAAAAAGAACACATTGACACCGGTGTGTCAGACCCACCATACTTGCTACGGACACTGCGAGAGGGCTGTACAAGCAATGATCAGACGCACGGCACAGCGGACACACCAGGAACCGCGGTGTTGGCCGTCGAATGGCGCTAGCTGCGCAGCATTTGTGCACCGCCGCCGTCAGTGTCAGCCAGTTTGCCGTGGCATACGGAGCTCCATCGCAGTCTTCAACACTGGTAGCATGCCGCGACAGCGTGGACGTGAACCGTATGTGCAGTTGACGGACTTTGAGCGAGGGCGTATAGTGGGCATGCGGGAGGCCGGGTGGACGTACCGCCGAATTGCTCAACACGTGGGGCGTGAGGTCTCCACAGTACATCGATGTTGTCGCCAGTGGTCGGCGGAAGGTGCACGTGCCCGTCGACCTGGGACCGGACCGCAGCGACGCACGGATGCACGCCAAGACCGTAGGATCCTACGCAGTGCCGTAGAGGACCGCACCGCCACTTCCCAGCAAATGAGGGACACTGTTGCTCCTGGGGTATCGGCGAGGATCATTCGCAACCGTCTTCATGAAGCTGGGCTACGGTCCCGCACACCGTTAGGCCGTCTTCCGCTCACGCCCCAACATCGTGCAGCCCGCCTCCAGTGCTGTCGCGACAGGCGTGAATGGAGGGACGAATGGAGACGTGTCGTCTTCAGCGATGAGAGTCGCTTCTGCCTTGGTGCCAATGATGGTCGTATGCGTGTTTGGCGCCGTGCAGGTGAGCGCCACAATCAGGACTGCATACGACCGAGGCACACAGGGCCAACACCCGGCATCATGGTGTGGGGAGCGATCTCCTACACTGGCTGTACACCACTGGTGATCGTCGAGGGGACACTGAATAGTGCACGGTACATCCAAACCGTCATCGAACCCATCGTTCTACCATTCCTAGACCGGCAAGGGAACTTGCTGTTCCAACAGGACACTGCACGTCCGCATGTATCCCGTGCCACCCAACGTGCTCTAGAAGATGTAAGTCAACTACCCTGGCCAGCAAGATCTCCGGATCTGTCCCCCATTGAGCATGTTTGGGACTGGATGAAGCGTCGTCTCACGCTGTCTGCACGTCCAGCACGAACGCTGGTCCAACTGAGGCGCCAGGTGGAAATGGCATGGCAAGCCGTTCCACAGGACTACATCCAGCATCTCTACGATCGTCTCCATGGGAGAATAGCAGCCTGCATTGCTGCGAAAGGTGGATATACACTGTACTAGTGCCGACATTGTGCATGCTCTGTTGCCTGTGTCTATGTGCCTGTGGTTCTGTCAGTGTGATCATGTGATGTATCTGACCCCAGGAATGTGTCAATAAAGTTTCCCCTTCCTGGGACAATGAATTCACGGTGTTCTTATTTCAATTTCAAGAAGTGTATTATTAACATGTGTTGCAGCACAAAAATCTTTTAGACTTAAAATATGTGCATCATGATCTGAAAGGCCATTCAGCTTTTTGCTAACAGAATTCCCTTCTAGTAATGATGAATGAACAAAAATATTGTCTATGGTTGTTCTACTGTTCCCTTGCACTCTCGTTGGAAATAATACGGTTTGCATAAGATTATATGAATTAAGGAGGTCTACCAGCATCCTTTTCCATGCACAATCACTTATACAATTAATATTGAAGTCACCACATATAACAAACTTTTTGTGTTTCCTATAAAGTGAACCAAGAACCTCCTCGAGCTTTAGCAAAAATGTTGTGAAATCGGAGTCTGGGGATCTATAAATAACAACAGTAAGAAGTTTATCTCCATTAAATTTAACCACACCTGTACAACATTCAAACACCTTTTCAGTGCAGTACTTTGAAACATCAATTGACTCAAATGGGATACCGTTTTTCACATACATGGTTACTCCCCCACACCGCAAAGAGCTCCTAGAAAAGCTGCCAGCCAACCTGTATCCTGGTAAAGGAAGCCTCTGAATTCTCTACTTATTTAAGAAGTAATCAAATATACCAATAATTTCAGAATCAACATCTATTAGCAGTTCAATAACTTTATCTCTAATACCTTGTATATTTTGATGAAATATACTAATTCCCTCAGTAATCGGATACCTAAGCTTTGATGAAAGTGGTTTCTTTGTTAGAGAGACTTCCCTTAAGCAGGAATACCTATCAGCTGACTTCAATCTAAAAAAGGTACAGCTCTAACACCCACAACTACCGGAATTTTCCCATGAGTGATCCCACCACCCCCACCTATGCTGTCACCTATAAGCTTTGCCAACCTCCCCTTTCCATACCTGTTGAGCTGCAGGCCATGTCTAGTGAAACCCGTCCTGCTGATAGACTCCACTGACACCACTGAAATGTGACTCATGCCTTCTGTCATCAGCGCACCCCCAAGTCTCATGTAATTACGCCTGACGGCTGTATTAAGTTGAGGCCGATCGTGACGCTGAAACAGTTCCACGAAATGCACATTCGTGTTGCCAGTCTGAGTGGCTATCTTTTCCAGGTCACCAACTATGTCATACTCCCCATCCCTATCAATACTATTACCAGCCCCACCCACAATCACTACCTGATCCTCTTTAGTAAAATCCCTAGATAACCCCCCTATGTTAACAGTCACCTGAGCCAATCCTGCATTAGGCTTCACAATGCTGGTCACCTGGTACTCACTCCCCAAAACTTCCTGCAACTGCTGGCCTACACCTCTACCAGGGGAATTACCTAACAGCAGAACCTTCTTCTTTCTCTTAGACTTTGCAACTGTCCTAGCCACCGTAACTGCTGAGGTCTGCTGCATACTTCCTACATCTACAGCTACTAGAGATTCCTCTCCACTAGACTCTGACAGTTGGTCATATCTATTACAAACACCAATAGTAAAACTATCTGAAAATCTCCTCCTAGCAGATCTCTTGCCAACAGTCAGCTCACATTCCCCAATCCCCTTCTCCCTCCTCATCCTATCTAGCTCCTCCTGTGCGTTTTTCAACTGCACCTGAAGGGCACAGATCTTACGCTCCTGCTCCTCTATCAACTTACTCTTGCTAAATAGCCTGCAGTTCCAGGAGAGGATCTCACCAGAATGCCCACTGGCTTCACCACTGCATTCCCCCCAGTGAAAATACTTCGAACAAGTCTCACACCGCAATCCACTACTCACGAACCTACGGCAGAGCCCACACTTCTCACTCATGGTAATATTTTACATTTGTCGAAACAAGAAAACAACTTTATCTAAGTTCCGCTACTACAATAACAAGATTTAAAAACTGACTACAATAATCACAAACCTGCTCTACAAGGGAAGTAACTACTATTATTGACAGTATTAATCAACAACAAATGAGAATATAACAAAATACTAACACAGAAAGAAAATCAAACGTCTAATCACACAGTAACGAAACTGAAAGCAGTTCGCAAAAATTTCTTCTGAAGTTATTTCACCAGAAAACACCAAGAACACCGGATGAAGACTACTAAAGTTCCTAAATAAACTACTATGCAGAAACAATTAATTAGTACTTAGCTTTCGATGCGCCGCTACAGCTGCAACTGGTCAGCGCTGAATGTAAATACGGGCAAGAGGTTAAGTTGCTCGATACGAAACGCTCACAAATATCAGGTCACAACACAAGAAAGGCAGAGGTGAATGAAGAAACCACTAATAAGTCACTTATATTATAAATGTTATCACAAAAACCGTTAAAATATATATCTGAAACCTAAAAATAGATGAAAACTTAGAGAGCGATCTCACACGCAGTCACGCGCTTATGACGTGACACCAGAGAGTTCAAACTAGTTCCGCACATGACGAAGAGATTGAAGGAATATATTATGAGAGAAAAGAAATCATTCAGATAGTGTGGGGAGACGAAAATTTAATAGTCATGAGGGACAGGAATTTGACATTAGGAAAAGGAAGAGAAGGAAACGTGGTAGGTGAATATGGAACAGGGCTAAGAAATGAAAGAGGAAGCCGCCTGGTAGAATTTGGCATAGAGCATAACTTAATCACAGCTAACACTTGGTTTATGAATCATGAAAGAAGGTTGTACAGGTGGAAGAGGCCTGGAGCCACAGGAAGATTTCAGATAGATTATATAATGATAAGACATAGACTTAGGAACCAGGTTTTAAATTGTAAGACATTTCCAGGGACAGTTGTCGACTCTGAAAGCAATTTATTGATTATGAACTGTAGACTGAAAACAGAAGAAACTGCAAAATGGTAGGAATTAAAGAGGTGGGGCCTGGATGAACTGAAAGAACCAGAGGATGTAGAGAGTTTCAGAGCGAGCATTAGGGAACGATTGTCAAAAAAGAGGGAAAGAAATACAGTAGATGAAAATTGGAAAACTTTGAGAGATGAAATAGTGAAGGCAGCAGAGGATCAAGTTGGCGAAAAGACGAGAGCTAATAGAAATCCTTGGGTAACACAAGAGATATTGAATTTAATTGATGAAATGAGAAAATATAAAAATGCAGTAAATGAAGCAGGCAAAAAGAAATACAAACGTCACAAAAGTGAGGTCGACAGGAAGTGCAAAATGGCTAATGGCTAAGCAGGGATGACTTGAGGAAAAATGTAAGGATGTAGAGGCATATATCACTGGAGGTAAGCTAGATTCTGAAAATGAAAGATACTTTTGTAGAAAAGGGAACAACTTGTTTGAATACCAAGAGCTTAGATAGAAAACCAGTTCTAAAAAAAGAAGGGAAGCCAGAAAGGTGGAAGGAGTACACAGATGGTCTATAAAAGGGTGATGTACTGGAGGGCACTATTATGGAATTGGAAAGCAGGTGTTGACAGATGTGAAAATTACCGAACTATCAGTTTAATAAGTCACGACTGCAAATTACTAGCACGATTTATTTACAGACGAATGGAAGAACTGGTAGGAGCCTGTGTTGGGGAAGATCAGTTTGGATTATGTAGAAATGTTGGAACACGTGAGGCAATACTGACCGTACGACTTATTTTAGAAGATAGATTAAGGAAACGCAAACCTACATTTCTAGCATTTGTAGACTTAAAGAAAGCTTTTGACGATATTGATAGGAATTTCCCCTTTCAGATTCTGAAAGTGGCAAGGATAAAACACAGGGAGCGAAAGCCTATTTACAATTTGTGCAGAAACCATACGGCAGTCATAACAGGAAAGGGTAGCAGTGGTTGAGAAGGTAGTGAGTGTTGTAGCCTATCCCGGATGTTATTCAATCTGTATACTGAGCAAGCAATAAAGGAAACAAAAGAAAAGTTTGGAGTAGGAACTAAAATCCATGGAGAAGAAATAAAATCTTTCTGTCAGAGACAGCAAAGGACCTCGAAGAGCAGCTGAACGGAACGGACAGTGGCGTGAAAAGAGGATGTAAGATGAACATCAACAAAAGCAAAACGAGGATGATGGAATGTAGTCGGATTAACTCAGGTGATGCCGAGGGAATTAGATTAGGAAATGAGACACTTAAAGTAGTTGATGAGTTTTGCTATTTGGGGAGCAAAATAACTGATGATGGTCGAAGTAGAGAGTATGTAAAATGTAGACTGGTAATGGCAAGGAAAGCGTTTCTGAAGAAGAGAAATTTGTTAACATCGAGTATAGATTTAAGTGTTAGGAAGCCTTTCTGAAAGTGTTCGTATCGAGTGTAACCATGTATGGAAGGAAACATGGACGACAAATAGTTTAGACAAGGAGAGAATATAGGCTTTCGGAATGTGTTGCTACAGAAGAATGCTGAATATTAGATGGATAGATCACGTAACTGTTGAGGAGGTACTGAACAGAATTGGGGAAAGGAGAAATTTGTGGCACAACTTGACTGGAAGAAGGGATCGCTTGGTGGGACATGTTCTAAGGCATCTAGGGATCACCAATTTGGTATTGAGGGTAGTATTGTAGGGTATCGTGGAGGGTAAAAATCGTAGAGTAAGACCAAGAGATGAATACACTAAGCAAATTAAGAAGGATGTAGGTTGCAGTAATTACTGGGAGATGAAGAAGTTTTCACAGAATAGGGTAGCATGGAGAGGTGAATCAAACCTGTCTCTGGACTGAAGACTACAAGAACAACAAATATTAATTTTATTGAAAATGGTAAAAATCTTACCAGAGTTATGGAACTTAATCACCCGAAAGAGGAAAGATTCACTGGGCCTCTAGTTTGCTTAACACGGCCGTGGGCAATTTTATAGTCGCTACATCACTGAGGGAAGGAAGAACTTCCATTACAAATAACACTCAATCTCGACTTGAGTGATCACTAATACACGTGGCGACCTAGAATGTGTGACAAGTAATTTTAGGCCCGAATGAACCGCTCGCTGTACATCACATGGCCCTCTTATTTCTCTCCCTGATTATGAAAATTTCTTTCCATTGAACCTTGTTCAGTGTCTGCTTATCTTGTTATTCAGGCCTTAAGTTAATTGTGTCGTATGTTCTAGGCCGCTATGTGTACTACCGACCAATGAGGTCGAGACTGAGTTTTATTTGTACTGGAAGTTCTTGCTTCCCTGGGTATTGTAGCGACTATAAAAGGGCTTACGGTCATAGAAAGAAAACGCTACCGGCCCGGTCAATCTTGCCTCATTTGGGTAACTAGGTTCGATAACCCTGGTAAATTTTTTTCCTCTTTTCAAGGAAAAAAAACATTTGTTATTTTAAATATAATTGCTATTGTAGTTGTTTGAGTGTTAGCTCTCGCCGGCCGGAGTGGCCATGCGGTTCTAGGCGCTACAGTCTGGAGCCGAGCGACCGCTACGGTCGCAGGTTCGAATCCTGCCTCGGGCATGGATGTGTGTGATGTCCTTAGGTTAGTTAGGTTTAATTAGTTCTAAGTTGTAGGCGACTGATGACCTTAGAAGTTAAGTCGCATAGTGCTCAGAGCCATTTGAACCATTTGTTAGCTCTCAAGATTTGCCTGTTACTCACATCACTTTCATCGAATGCCAAAAATAAGCTAGAAATCTTATTCGGTACAAGAAATGTAGCGACAGAGTAAGAAAAGGCATGCTGAAATAAGCTATTAACGCGAGGCTGAAAGCAGTTGGAAAGTGACAAACTATAAAAAAAAGCAAACGTGTAATTGCGAACACTCTACCTTCAGAAGTAGGCAGCCTGCGCTGACAGTTGAAACTTCTACCTTCCTCCACGTGACTTACGTGTAAAGCCTAGGTGCAGCCACGCTGTCGACCTGAATGCGGGGTGCGGCTGCTTTATTGGAAGCCTCGAATCCCGGGTCTGCTCAATTTGCTGGCGCTACCCCTCACTCTCCGCTCCATTCGTGAAAACTAATAAAGACGGTTGTCAGCCCTGCGAGGCCCTCACTCTCAGGTTCTCTTGCTCTCATTACTCCACATAAATCTTCTTGCTCTGTTAGCAACCAGCAGAGCCCAAGTGAATTCAGTCTCTTGACAGGGATGGAATGACAGACATGTCAGATCTTCCTCTGAGAGAATTATATTTGTACCTGCTCCCAAATTATATAAATAGAAGCTAGCTACTAGCATGGTTCACACCGGTGGTGTGATATGCACTGACAGCGTTCTTTTATTTGGTCTTCCATTCGTTTCACGGTTTGTGCTCATCATCATGGAAACAAATACATAAAAAGGCTCCCAGCGGTAGTTTTAAGTCAGCTGTGGCAACAATCAACAAAAATCTCGGGACATTATTGGAAACTACTCTAGAATGTATACAATTTGTTTCGTGACTTCGTTTTGTTCATAGGTAAGCGATAACAGCTACCAGGTCGATATCTGATTTGGCGGCGTTAAATTGTATAGAGTGTTTTGTTGATGTCAAAATATCACTAGACGGGTTGAATTTACTCATCTTTTACAAAAGATTGGGCACTGATGTTGTCTACTATCTTTCAACTTGATATCACATCTATTTTCCGAGTTTCGTGCCGACGCGTCATGTTGTTGTTGTTGTTGTTGTTGTTGTGGTCTTCAGTCCTGAGACTGGTTTGATGCAGCTCTCCATGCTACTCTATCCTGTGCAAGCTTCTTCATCTCCCAGTACCTACTGCAACCTACATATTTCTGAATCTGCTTAGTGTATTCATCTCTTGGTCTCCCCCTACGATTTTTACCCTCCACGCTGCCATCCAGTACTAAATTGGTGATCCCTTGGTGCCTCAGAACATGTCCTACCAACCGATCCCTTCTTCTGGTCAAGTTGTGCCACAAACTTCTCTTCTCCCCAATCCTATTCAATGCTTCCTCATTAGTTATGTGATCTACCCATCTAATCTTCAGCATTCTTCTGTAGCACCACATTTCAAAAGCTTCTATTCTCTTCTTGTCCAAACTATTTACCGTCCATGTTTCGCTTCCATACATGGCTACACTCCATACAAATACTTTCAGAAATGACTTCCTGACACTTAAATCTATACTCGATGTTAACAAATTTCTCTTCTTCAGAAACGCTTTCCTTGCCATTGCCAGTCTACATTTTATATCCTCTCTACTTCGACCATCATCAGTTATTTTGTTCCCCAAATAGCAAAACTCCTTTACTACTTTAAGTGTCTCATTTCCTAATCTAATACCCTCAACATCACCCGACTTAATTCGACTACATTCCATTATCCTCGTTTTGCTTTTGTTGATGTTCATCTTATATCCTCCTTTCAAGACACTGTCCATTCCGATCAACTGCTCTTCCAGGTCCTTTGCTGTCTCTGACAGAATTACAATGTCATCGGCAAACCTCAAGGTTTTTATTTCTTCTCCATGGATTTTAATACCTACTCCGAATTTTTCTTTTGTTTCCATTACTGCTTGCTCAATATAGAGATTGAATAACATCGGGGAGAGGCTACAACCCTGTCTTACTCCCTTCCCAACCACTGCTTCTCTTTCATGCCCCTCGACTCTTATAACTGCCATCTGGTTTCTATACAAATTGTAAATAGCCTTTCACTCCCTGTATTTTACCCCTGCCACCATTAGAATTTGAAAGAGAGTATTCCAGTCAACATTGTCAAAAGCTTTTTCTAAGTCTACACATGCTAGGAACGTAGGTTTGCCTTTCCTTAATCTTTCTTCTAAGATAAGTCGTAAGGTCAGTATTGCCTCACGTGTTCCAGTATTTCTACAGAATCCAAACTGATCTTCCCCGAGGTCGGCTTCTACTAGTTTTTCCATTCGTCTGTAAAGAATTCGTGTTAATATTTTGCAGCTGTGGCTTATTAAACTGATTGTTCGGTAATTTTCACATCTGTCCACACCTGCTTACTTTGGGATTGGAATTATTATATTCTTCTTGAAGTCTGAGGGTATTTCGCCTGTTTCATACATCTTGCTCACCAGATGGTAGAGTTTTGTCAGGACTGGCTCTCCCAAGGCCGTCAGTAGTTCCAATGGAATGATGTCTACTCCGGGGGCCTTGTTTCGATTCAGGTCTTTCAGTGCTCTGTCAAACTCTTCACGCAGTATGGAATCTCCCATTTCATCTTCATCTACATCCTCTTCCATTTCCATAATATTGTCCTCAAGTGCATCGCCCTTGTATAGACCCTCTATATACTCCTTCCACCTTTCTGCTTTCCCTTCTTTGCTTAGAACTGGGTTTCCATCTAAGCTCTTGATGTTCATACAAGTGGTTCTCTTATATCCAAAGGTCTCTTTAATTTTCCTGTAGGCAGTATCTATCTTACCCCTAGTGAGATAAGCCTCCACATCCTTACATTTGTCCTCTAGCCATGCCTCCTTAGCCATTTTGCACTTCCTGTCGATCTCATTTTTGAGACGTTTGTATTGCTTTTTGCCTGCTTCACTTACTGCATTTTTATATTTTCTCCTTTCATCAATTAAATTCAATATTTCTTCTGTTACCCAAGGATTTCTACTAGCCCTCGTCTTTATACCTACTTGATCCTGTGCTGCCTTCACTACTTCATCCCTCAAAGCTACCCATTCTTCTTCTACTGTATTTCTTTCCCCCATTCCTGTCAATTGTTCCCTTATGCTCTTCCTGAAACTCTCTACAACCTCTGGTTCTTTCAGTTTATCCAGGTCCCATCTCCTTAAATTCCCACCTTTTTGCAGTTTCTTCAGTTTTAATCTACAGGTCATAACCAATAAATTGTGGTCAGAGTCCACATCTGCCCCTGGAAATGTCTTACAATTTAAAACCTGGTTCCTAAATCTCTGTCTTACCATTATATAATCTATCTTATACCTTTTAGTATCTCCAGGGTTCTTCCATGTATACAACCTTCTATCATGATTCTTAAACCAAGTGTTAGCTATGATTAAGTTGTGCTCTGTGCAAAATTCTACCAGGCGGCTTCCTCTTTCATTTCTTAGCCCCAATCCATATTCACCTACTACGTTTCCTTCTCTCCCTTTTCCTACACTCGAATTCCAGTCACCCATGACTGTTAAATTTTCGTCTCCCTTCACTATCTGAATAATTTCTTTTATTTCGTCATACATTTCTTCAATTTCTTCGTCATCTGCAGAGCTAGTTGGCATATAAACTTGTACTACTGTAGTAGGTGTGGGCTTCGTATCTATCTTGACCACAATAATGCGTTCACTATGCTGGTTGTAGTAGCTTACCCGCATTCCTATTTTCCTATTCATTATTAAACCTACTCCTGCATTACCCCTATTTGACTTTGTGTTTATAACCCTGTAGTCACCTGACCAGAAGTCTTGTTCCTCCTGCCACCGAACTTCACTAATTCCCACTATATCTAACTTTAACCTATCCATTTCCCTTTTTAATATTTCTAACCTACCTGCCCGATTAAGGGATATGACATTCCACGCTCCGATCCGTAGAACGCCAGTTTTCTTTCTCCTGATAACGACATCCTCTTGAGTAGTCCCCTCCCGGAGATCCGAATGGGGAACTATTTTACCTCCGGAATATTTTACCCAAGAGGACGCCATCATCATTTAATCATACAGTAAAGCTGCATGCCCTCGGGAAAAATTACGGCCGTAGTTTCCCCTTGCTTTCAGCCGTTCGCAGTACCAGCACAGCAAGGCCGTTTTGGTTATTGTTACAAGGCCAGATCAGTCAATCATCCAGACTGTTGCCCTTGCAACTACTGAAAAGGCTGCTGCCCCTCTTCAGGAACCACACGTTTGTCTGGCCTCTCAACAGATACCCCTCCGTTGTGTTTGTACCTACGGTACGGCTATCTGTATCGCTGAGGCACACAAGCCTCCCCACCAACGGCAAGGTCCATGGTTCATGGGGGGGGACGCGTCATACGCCGTGCATTCAAGTTCTAAGGCCTCCGATTTTTTTTCTCCGGACTGGAAAGAGATAGAAACATGCGCATTGTTTCAAAATGAGGCCGCGTTCATTGTCAATATGTCCCAGAGATGGCAGCACCGTACGGCAGATGGAATTTTACCGCCAGCGGCGAGAATGATAACTGTTTTAAATACTTAAAATCGCGACGTTTTCCTTACTTGAACAGCGTGCAATCATTCGTTTTCTGAATTTGCGTGGTGTGAAACCAATTGAAAGTCATCGACAGTTGAAGGAGACATGTGGTGATGGAGTTATGGATGTGTCGAAAGTGCGTTCGTGGGTGCGACAATTTAATGAAGGCAGAACATCGTGTGAAAACAAACCGAAACAACATAGGGGTCGCACAAGCCGGTCTGACGACATGATCGAGAAAGTGGAGAGATTTGTTTTGGGGGATCGCCGAATGACTGTTGAACAGATCGCCTCCAGAGTTGGCATTCCTGTGGGTTCTGTGCTCACAATCCTGCATGACGACCTGAAAATGCGAAAAGTGTCATCCAGGTGGGTGCCACGAATGCTGACGGACGACCACACGGCTGGCCGTGTGGCATGTTGCCGAGCAATGTTGACGTGCAACGACAGCATGAATGGGAATTAGTTTTCGTCGGTTGTGACAATGGATGAGACGTGAATGCCATTTTTCAATCCAGAAACAAAGCGCCAGTCAGCTCAATGGAAGCACACAAATTCACCGCCACCAAAAAAATTTCGGGTAACCGCCAGTGCTGAAAAAATGATGGTGTCCATGTTCTGGGACACTGAGGGCGTAATCCTTACCCATTGCGTTCCAAAGGGCACTACGGTAACAGGTGCATCCTACGAAAATGTTTTGAAGAACAAATTCCTTCCTGCACTGCAGCAAAAACGTCCGGGAAGGGCTGCGCGTGTGCTGTTTCACCAAGACAACGCACCCGCACATCGAGCTAACGTTATGCAACAGTTTCTTCGTGATAACAACTTCCCTACTCACCTGACCTGGCTCCTAGTGACTTTTGGCTTTTTCCAACAATGAAAGACACTGTCCGTGGCCGCACATTCACCAGCCGTGCTGCTATTGCCTCAGAGATTTTCCAGTGGTCAAAACAGACTCCTAAAGAAGCCTTCACCGCTGCCATGGAATCATGGCGTCAGCGTTGTGAAAAATGTGTACGTCTGCAGGGTGATTACGTCGAGAAGTAACGCCAGTTTCATCGATTTCGGGTGAGTAGTTAATTAGAAAAAAAAATCGGAGGCCTTAGAACTTGAATGCACATCGTACGTAATTTATGAGCGGCACAATGGTCAGACTTTTTTTTTGGACTGCGTATACGACATACAATGCTACGAATTCGCCATACATGTAAAATCGTGTAAGAGGCCGTATCACTTGTATGATATGCGTTGGAATCAAAATACAGATCTGAGATGGAAACAATACATAAAGATGCACCCAGCGATGGTTTTATGTCAGTTGTAGGGTATTTCGCAACTCCCTGGTAGCGTCCTTGTAGCCAAAATTGCTTTCCTGCTACATTACTGTGGTTGCTTTACCAAACCTCTGTCGATGGTTTCCTCTGCATATTATTGAACATCTAGTAGTACAAAAATTGAAGAATAATCTTTGGCTGAAACCTCGTCGAGACGCTTAGTCTTCACAGTAACGAACCACGTTCCAACACGGACATTTGTAAACCGTGCGCCTAATAAACATAGTTGTGTTGTGCAGGAGTTTTAGTCTCGCGTACCTGCCACACTGGTTAAAATGATTAATACATTACTCATTAATATCGGCACGTATATACATGAATTGAGCTCTGCACTTGTACTGCTTGTACATACACGTAAGTCTGTGACCCGCTCAGGCATACGCATTGAACAATGTGAAAACGTTCGTATATCTGGACATCATCCTGGTAAAAGGCATTATGTTTTATCTTTGGAGTATCTCCTTCCCGGCAGTTAGTGGTGTTCCTTCCTCTGCTCTTAAGCTGCTCTACACCTGAAATTATCTATACAGTTCCATTTAGTAAACACTTTTGACATCGTCTGCATGGAGCGATCGGTAGTATTATTAACACTGAATAAATTGAAACTTCCTGGCTCAGATGGTAGAACACTTGCCCGCGAAAGGCAAAGATCCCGAATTCGAGTCTCGGTCCGGCACACAGTTTTAATCTGCCGGGAAGTTTCATTTCAGCGCACACTACTCTGGAGAGTGAAAATCTCATACTGAATAAATTGTCAGCTTCCAAGATAGCTTAAATGATTTACTCATATAGACGAGCGGTTTCGGCAATTCTCTGTTGTCATCTTCGGATCTACTTTTCTGTGTAAACATAGATCCCAAGATGGCAAAAGAGAATTGCCGAAACCCATCATTTATGTGAATAGATGATTTTAGCGATCCTGGCGATTGATAATTTATTCAGTGTTCGATCTGATTTAGGGTGGAAAATTCGATATTACAATTCTCATAACTGAAGTTCAATTCCTTAACAATTTCCTGTACATAAAAAATTGCTTGAAACACGCTTTCTTCTCAAAGGTAGCGCATTTCTTGGATAAATTTTAATCTGATTCGACATCGCTAGACTACCAAGTTAGCCACCACCTATGCAATATCAAGAGGCTGTCCGCTGTCACCTGCGCAATATCAAGAGAGTGTCTGCTGTTCGAGAGAGATCATGTGAACAATATCGAATGATATTATGACCATCATGAACGGAATCGAATCAAATTACGACTACGACACTGACACTACTGGCCATTAAAATTGCTATACCACGAAGATGACGTGCTACAGAGGCGAAATTTAACCGACAGAAATTAGATGCTACGATGTGTAAACGATTAGCTTTTCAGAGCATTCACACAAGGTTGGCGCTGGTAGCGACACCTACAACTTGCTGACATGAGGTACGTTTCCAACCGACTTCTCATACACAAACAGCAGTTGGCCAGCGTTACCTGCAGAAACGTTGTTGTGATGCCTCGTGTAAGGAGGAGAAATGCGTACCATCACGTTTCCGACTTTGATAAAGGTCGGATTGTAGCCTATCGCGATTGCGGTTTATCGTATCGCGACACTGCTGCTCGCATTGGTCGAGATCCAATGACTGTTAGTAGAAGATGGAATCGGTGGGTTCAGGAGGGTAATACGGAACGCCGTGCTGGATCCCAACGGCCTCGTATCACTAGCAGTCGAGATAATAGGCATCTTATCCGCATGGCTGTAATGGATCGTGAAGCCACGTCTCGATGCCTGAGTCAACAGATGGGGACGTTTGCAAGACAACAACCATCTGCACGAACAGTTCGACGATGTTTTTAGCAGCATGGACTCTCAACTCTGAGACAACGGCTGCGATTACCCTTGACGCTGCATCACAGACAGGAGCGCCTGCGATGGTGTACTAAATGACGAACCTGGGTGCACGAATGACAAAACGTCATTTTTTCTGATGAATCCAGGTTCTATTTACAGCATCATGATGGTCGCATCCGTGTTTCGCGACAGCGCGGTGAACGCACGTTGGAAGCGTGCATTCGTCATTGCCATACTGGCGTATCACCGGCCGTGATGGTATGGGGTGCCTTTGGTTACAGGTCTCGGTCACCTCTTGTTCGCATTGACGGCACTTTGAACAGTGGACGTTACATTTCAGATGTGTTACGACCCGTGGCTCTACCCTTCAATCGATCCCTGCGAAACCCTACATTTCAGCAAGATAATGCACGACCGCATGTTGCAGGTCCTGTCCGGGCCTTTCTGGACACAGAAAATGTTCCACTGCTACCCTGGCCAGCACGACTGCTGCCCTGGCCAGCACATTCTCCAGATCTCTCACCAATTGAAAACGTCTGGTCAATGGTGGCCGAGCAACTGGCTCGTCACAATACGCCAGTCACTACTCTTGAGGAACTGTGGTATAGTGTTGAAGCTGCATGGGCAGCTGTACCTGTACAAGCCATCCAAGCTCTGTTTTACTCAACGCCCAGGCGTAACAAGGCCGTTATTACGGCCAGAGGTGGTTGTTCTGTGTACTGATTTCTGAGGATCAATGCACCCAAATCGCGTGAAAAGGTAATCACATGTCAATTCTAGTATAATATATTTGTCCAATGAATACCCGTTTATCATCAGCATTTCTTCTTGATGTAGCAATTTTAATGGCCAGTATTGTAAATGAGAATGGTTTCCAATGTCATCAGAGAAACACGATTTCTGATGGTTGTTATGATGTTGGTATGCAATCCGAGTTATAATTTTAGCACTTGTATCACTTTTATTTGGCTTAGTTTCCTTATAATACATCGCCTGACGAAAAACAAATGGCGTGCCCAGAAGGCTTCGTCCAATGTCTGTCTAACTTTGTACACGTACAAACCATAGGCGGATATGAAGATGATGCAGAATTTCAGTTCTCTTTGACAAGTAGAACGGCCACCAGACTGTATTAGTGCTGTTCGCGTTTAGCGTTGGCACAAGGGGTGATACAGCACATATCGCGAGCAAACAGCGTCAGATGTTGAGTGATCACTGTGAAGAACACGGAGATGTAAGATGCAGCAAACTCGTGTGAAACAGCGGCATCAACACCTGACACTGTTTGCATGGTGTCTGACTGAGTATCTCTACATGGCCGCTGGCGGAATCGTGCTGCGTCCAGATTTTTATGGCACTCGGATGTGACAGTGGCCCGATGTTGGGTTACGTGGGAACCTCAGGGCAGGCAGAGTTGTCAGTGATTCGGTCGACCAAGTCTGACCACCGCAAGGGAGCATCACCGTATTGTACACTGACTCCAAAGGAAACCCTTCCCATCTGTGTCTGCCACTCGAGAACACGTAATGGACTGCTACAACTCTGTGTGTCATCCCACACTGCTGGTATGCTACCAGCCGCAGCCATGCTAAGGAATTACGACTGCATTTTGATTGTTATCGTGATAGGATAGAAAGGGCTACCGATGAATGGCTTTGCAATGCGTTCAGCGGTGAATCCTGGTTCTGCACTAGTGTCTGTGATAACTGTCAGCTAGTATTGCGGCTACCTGGGGAGAGGTGTCAATCTTTCAGTGTTTTAGGGTGTCATAGCGGCGTTGCCCCTGATGTTAAGGTGTGGGGAGCCATCGGGCATAACTTCAGAACACAGCTGATTGAAGTACCTCCGATGGTAGAACAGGACATCACCTTTTACCTCATGTGACAATATTGTGGTGCCATTTCTCAACAGCACAGTGCTCGTCCATGTGTCTCTCTGAGCTCTCTGAGTGACGTTCAGGTACTCCCATGGCCAGAAAGATCCCCAGAACTTTCAATAGGACATGTTTCGTGAGGATGAACCACTCTCCAAATTCAAGGGTAGAATTTAAAGGGGACTTTTTTACCCAAGACATCGTCGTTGTAGGGTGACAGGAGGTTTTCAGCTTGAGCAGGCTTTGATGGGAACGTGTACTTTGTTAAAGCATGTGGGATTTTAATGGTGGCTCTCCTTCGAACAGTAGTTTCTGAAGTTGAAAACAAGCAATCAGTTTGGTCATTTAACAGCAAATCTTGCAGTGGACGTTTGGGGCTTGAAAGCCACGTGCAGCAATGGAACATCTTGAAGCGCTTACCGGGGAAAGAATGCTGGGCGCAAGAATGTCTCGCATCGGAGTGTAGACAAGGCATCCGGTAGACGAGGCGACAAAACTGCCTACTTGACCTACCTGTTAGACACCTCTTGCCACACGGGACAGGGGTGAGAGAGAGAGAGATGTAGATCACATGGACAATGCATTGCAATAGTGTCCTAAATACCCTTTGCGAACGGGGATGTTGGTCATAAATATTTGCGAGTTTCTGTGTTCACTGTAGACTGGACACTATCGTGGAACTTCTCCTTGTTTAGCCTAGTGTGGCATTCAGTATCATTCCGGCGATCCACATAATGATCTCCATGGTGAATGTGTTGTTCACTTTAGAGCTATATGGAAACTCAAAATAGGCTGCGTGAGGTGGCCGTTTGGGAAAACAAGTCGGAAGCGCAACATCTCGTCCACTCTGTGTGAGTCAGGCATTGGCTGCTTCTCCTGAAAAAGAGGACGATATTGTTAACACTAAGGTTGGGCGAGGAGCCGAGGAGTAGAGCAGATGTGTTAGAGAGGACACATACGGAGCTGATGGAGTCTTGTGATTGTCATGAAACCATTGTGGGGGTGGTTTCAGGAGTGTTATTGTAGAGTTAACAGAGATTATATGGCCGGCCGGTGTGGTCGAGTTGTTCTAGGCACATCAGTCTGGAACTGCGCAGGTTCGAATCCTGCCTCGGGCATGGATGTGTGTGATGTCCTTAGGTTAGTTAGGTTTAAGTAGTTCTAAGTTCTAGGGGACTTATGACCTCAGATGTTAAGTCCCATAGTGCTCAGAGCCATTTGAACCATTTTTGAGATTTGATGGAAAGTCAGTAGGCGAAAAACCGGTCTTCTGATTCAGACTCTGGTCTGGAGTCGGGCTTCTGATTCAGACTCCAGTGTAGAGAGGATTCTCGTCTTGACTTTTGTTACGAGTGGGTTGCATTTGGAACACATGTTCCATGCTTAGGCCTTGGCCCCTGGATTTTCGTATGTGGTTTTCAGCCGATTTAAATAAATCAAAGGAGATCATTCGTTAAAACCTTGAGAGTTTTTAATTATTTCTTATGTTATCATGTTTTTTAACTAATAAAATTTATACATTGAGTGTAACTGACAGCAGCATATTTTGGCGCCTTTCCACAAATATAACCTCACCCTCTCTGTCCTGTTAGTCTAGGGATTTCACAAATACCGAATTAGAAGAAGATTTAAGGCAAATGACCACAGTCACAGCTGAAGGCCTTACACGTCAGGAATGGTAATAATATAACAAAATTTAGAAACCTGCTGTAAAACAGCAAATACAATAGGAAAGGTTAAATAAAAAAAGACAAGCAACTGATCACCAAACGGGTGAAGTAAGATGATGGTAAGCTTTTTAACACAGCCCTTAACATGCACTGAACACCACACTGCTAGATTTATTCCAGAAGGCGACCAGAACTATTAATTAGACATATATAACCTTTGACGTAGGCATTACAAGGTATTATAATAAATAATGCAATAATAAAACACAAGGACCAGTACATAAAGTTCCTTAAAGGGTACTGAGGCAGATTATACCCGCAGAAGGCGTGGGCTGAAGCAGCGTTACACTGAACTAGTGCCCATCACACCTCCTTTTAGAACACACATGCCTTACAAGCACCAAGGGGCCCACAGACGGTGCTCCAGGAATTCACCTCTGAGAAGGTCAGGCAACAAACACTTCCGTGAGCGATGAGACAGGCAGCCAAGAGTGGCATTCACTTTGCGAGACGCTAACTCACACTAGTGTCAGTTTAACGAATGTCTAATGATAATCTTGCTGAAACTACCTGACGTCCGAGAAACCAAATGCAATGAGGAACCGGCGGTCTGCACTACGTCCCCAGAATACCGTGTTTAGAGCGCCCGGAGCGTGAAAGGAGTCACTACCACCAGAGTATAAGAATTACCAACCGGCCTACAATCAAGAAAGCTGTCAAAACGACACACCTTACCGAACAGCAGCGGCAAGGCGAGGATACGTACACTGCCTTTACGTACACTAGCTCCCAGGCAGTAACTGGGGCGTTAGCGGCTACCCGGCCACCAGGGGGAAAAAAAAAAACAAAAAAAAAACGGTGGTTGAACTTTTGTAACAAGTTGAACGCAGTAAATAGTAATAAGAAGTCGAGGAAGGCTAATCAGATCCGCCTTCCCGAAGCACTCCACTCTCTGCTCTTCGCCTCGACAACACTACGAGTAGCAACACGAACCCAAGTCACTCGAGAATATCACAACGAGATGTCGCACTGGTGGAGAGTCCTCCACTTAGGTGGAAATGCGCCCATCTTAAAGCTTGCTGGATCCATTTTACGATGAGGTCGTACACCCTGGTGACCACAGCCCTTCCATCCGGCAGTCCATGTGTGCCACCAGTGGTCCTGGCATGTTCATGCACTGCACGGATCTGGATCCTCCTCAGTCCCCAACCGAACTGGCCCACTCACACAACCCGAGAAAACAACTACGATAGAGCAACAGTTACTACACATCGATAACCTCCGCTGCTGCCTCTAGCGGACAGGCAACGCTTGCGAAACCGAGTGGCGCCAGTCAACACGAGAAGGAGACAAACAACCGCAACCATGCCAACTAAATGATACCGTCTGGCATCCAACGGAGGGCGGAAAACTACAAACAGCACCAACGCTAACCGCAGCACGCCTCAGTGGCCTTCAATACCCGGAACCGGTCCCAAGTTGCCATCAGTGTGACAAGCGGAGCCCTTGCGTGGCCTGACGTAAGATGCGTTCACACGCTGCATAGTTAATGGTTTTAACATAGACTGTACAGCTCACGATTGACAAATGTATTCCGATAATATCGGTCTCCAGGCTCTTCACTTCCTCTGACCCATAACGCTCCACCTCAAGTGCTTCGAGTTGGGCATAATAGTTGCAGAAAGTAAACTGGAGTGTAGATTTATGGTAACGGTTCGCCATGTAGACGGTAAGCCGGCACTTAAGCAATGGCAGTCATAGTGTAAAGAAGGCAAACTCACGCTCCGCAGACGGAAACACTGGCGCGTCCACTCTGTTACCCTGTCAGAGACAGACTGTCTCAGCTGAGCAGAGCTATCGAATCGCCAAGAAAAAGCGACAACGAGAGCGCCCAGTCACTTAATGTGGAGCGATCACTTTTTTTCGCCACTGGGTGAGGTAAATGCCGTTTAAGGGAAATGTCATGAAGGTTTCCTTGGACAGTATAAACCAGCCTTTTTTCCCATCCCTCCCCAATACGAAATTAAAGTCCTTCTCTAAGGTCTCGTCGATGCGATATTTAACCACTTCCTCTCCCTCTTTCAGAAATCTGTACATTCGGAGCAGTCTAACTTATGTCGTATGAAATGTTGGCCGGCCGTTGTGACCAAGCGGTTCTAGGCGCTTCAGTCTGGAATCGAGCTGCTGCTACGGTCGCAGATTCGAATTCTGCCTGGGGCATGGATGTGTGTGATGTCCTTAGCTTAGTTAGGTTTAAGTAGTTCTAAGTCTAGGGGACTGATGGCCTCAGATGTTAAGTCCCACAGTGCTCAGAGCCATTTGAATCATTTGAACAAAACGTTGACGTAGTCGTAGTCGTCATCGTTAGTTACGACATAAGCAGAGGCGTTTATTTTTAAATAAGAGGAAATAAGGTCCTCTGACAAGAACGAGTCCCTAAACTTCACAACAGAAGATAATACAGCAGCTTAAAGCCACTGAATTCTCCTTCCCTACCTTACTCTTCTCATTGCCTGGTTGCTTTCTGCCACAATTTCCACCTGCTGAGAATGTCCTCTGTTTGGAGTTGACTCACTATTCACTAGCAAACGCCTCTTGACCTGATCGACCGATCGTCTTCGGCGGCAGCCCACGGTCTGCAGACAGGTTTGATTCGGCCCGTCACCAACTCCTCCCCTGTCTCAATCTTTTTATCTAAGAATAGCACTTCTACCACATATCCTCAATGAATGTATTTCAATCTCGGTCTTGCTCTACAGTTGTGACACTCTACAGCTCCCTCTAGTACCATGGCGCTTCTTCCTTCATGTGTTAACACACGCCCTGAGAGATCAATAAACCATTGTTCGGATCCGAAGATTGCAACTGTCCTTTTCACGGGAGCCAAGATGAAAAACCCCCATTTAAATTCCTTCATTGGTTTTTGTGTAATTTATCGAAGCCGCCAAACAGTTAATTATTATAATTATATGGCCGTGTGCTTAATGGATGAAAGGCTATCGGTTTTCCTGCTGTGGTTTCGGGAGTAATTCAACCGAATGCGGCTGTTCTGAGACGGAATAGCTAATGATTGAAAGTTGTCTATTATTAAGAACCACAAAGGTTGCGATGTACAAACTGACATTTATTTCCTACTAACACACAAATTCTGAGGCAGTTGCTACCTTCGCCTTACACAGCTAAGTACGGTTATATCTCTTATTGGTTGCTGATTTTAGGTATTTCGTCACACGCAATGATGATGGTTAACATCCACAACAATCCTCACTGCAATCCATGGTTGTTGCTGGCCGACGCGGTTGACGCGATAACGAAATTCGGCACTTGTCACTTTTGGTGTCATATCACTCGCGAATCGGTATCGATGAGGGTCCACCCCACGACGATTAGGGGGCCTCGCTCATCTGTCACACTTCGGTGAATTTACTTGACCACCATTCTTGCCTGTCTCGCCCGCACTACTTTCCACTCTACTCGACTCTCTCTCCCGCACTCGAAACTTTCTATTACTACTCTGCACTCGACACTAGTCTCACTGCCTCCTGAAGCTCTCGACAATCGACTCCTGTCTACTATCGACCTGGGCGTCGGATACTAGCATCTATGTTTGGGGGATCGTGGATCCCTTACAGGTCGCAGAGGGTTAAACAGCACAATTTCAATTATGTAGCAATCATTCATATGCGTGTGTTCATCTCGAAACGCTATGTTCTTAAATAATCGAATGATGATTGCTCTGAAGTTAGTAAGTTACTCGAAACTCAGACTTATCGTATAATACGTATAAGTGTGAAGAATTCGTGGCAACGAAAGAATTTGCACATAAATTTCACAAATTGTTTATAATTGTTATAGACATGCACGATTATAAAATAACTTGTTGTAGTGTTTAATGATGTCGTGCGATTAGATATGACGTATCATTTGAACACATTGCTTTATCCGGGCATTTTTTTAACAATTTTTATGAAGTATCGTAATTAAAAAATGTGACTTTCCCCTTACTCCAACTCTGGGGAGTCGTGGCTTGCTTGTAGGTGCCGGCTAGCTCAACGCTGCCTCACCAGCCTTGGACACAGCACAGCCGCCTGGAGTGACCAGTCGCCCACGTGGTCACGAGCCACTTTTTCATGATCTCACAGGATGTACGTACAGTGAAGAATGAACTCGTGAGAATCTAGCACTCTGCCTTCAAACATTTTCCACACGTACATTTAAGTCAATTCAGTGGTTTATGACACTTTTAGAGACTGCACTCCAGACGTGCAGATTTCAGCATGGTTTTACTTTCTGAATAAGTAGGAAGATAAATTTTAAATGCAACGCTGACATTAGTAGTACGTCATTGATACTGTTGCTGGCACTGTTACCTGTCGTGTGTGCGTGTGTATATGTGTATGTGTGTATATGTGTGTATGTGTATGTGTATGTGTGCCCACGTGTCATACATAACTCTCCTTTCAGGTTCAAAACAAGTGTAAAGAAAATTACTACTAATCGTCTCAATTCTCACATTCAGTACTTCGTACTATAGTGCTAAGTGTATCTTCTCTTGTACTTCGCAGACAAAAAACATAAACACGAAATTCCAGAATACTGTGACATCTGTATTTACAAACTATTGTAGAAGAACAGGAGCTGCTACAGATACTTCAGTCCTATATAATTATAAATAATGGGTCAGCTAAAAAGTCGAATATGCACTGGCGTAATACGTCATCACATTGTGTTTATAGATCCCAGTTACTTTCTATATGCTTGTCTGCCAAATTTCACTAACAGTGCTCGGCAAGAGTTCGATCAATCGCTAAAGATAAATGTTTAACTTGCGAGGTTGAATTTTCCCTCTGCAGCAGAACTTGTGGTGATTTTAAAGTTGCTGCCGTATTAAAATTCTTCGTCGAACAGGGACTCGAAACTGGGACTTTAGTCTCTTACGGGCACATGCTCTACAGACTGACCTGTTCAAGCACGACTCACGAACCGCCCTCACAGCTTAACTTCCGCCAGTACCTCAGCTCCTACTTCCAAAAATGCAGCACAGCTTCCAGTACAACTTCCGGGACAACGTGGTACTTACTAGAATTAAGGAAAACGTGGAAGTGAATACCCACCAATATGACTTTGTTTTCACACAACCTGTTTATTTATCGATATGTGAACTGTGTTTTACAGATGTTAAAAGTATTTAACCATAAAATTTTCTTTAACAAAATAAACAAATTTGCAAAATTCTTTGACGTTAAATTTTAAGAAGAATTAGCTTTTAATTTTTGCAAACGAAATCTGAAATGCTGTATTGCAAAGCAGCAAACAATATGACAATGACTACAAGACGGCCTGACCCGAAACCCGCCCGTTATCGAGTGAAACAGCGGTGTTTACTACCACGCTGGACACAGTCTGTCTTCTCAAATGCCGTTCTGCAATACACACGAAAACTATATAAGCACCATTGATGACAACAGTGACTCAGTTACTCAAAACAGATGACCAAACTTTTAATTTCAAAGCTGTACGTCGAAATGTTTGGGGTTAAGATGTGCACCTGTGCTTAAAGGTTAAACGGATTAGCAAACAATATGAAAATGATAAGGCTTACTTCAAAGCAAGCAACTTCTTAATTTCAATCGGCAACCAAGGTGCGACCGGACCCACAACCCGCCCCATTTGACAATTGACTAAAGCCCTGGTGACAGTTGTCTGTTAATATTTTCAAGGTTAAATTGATTGTCAGTGATTAAGACCGGTGTGAAGGAACGTCCTAAAACATCACTTGTGAACACTTGTTACAAGAGAACTCACTCGGCTGAACCGAAAGATACAGCTAAAATACACCAATAATGACCCGGTCTTTCTAACACGGAAACGAACAGCTTATTACAACAGGTTGTTCAATTATAACTAATGACTGAGAAATGCAATTACAGTCAAAGAATTGAACCGGTTCACAGCTAAATCTAACCGCAAGGTCCCTCTTTTGTTTAACGCAACCTGTGCCTTAGTACAACTGTTCCAGCTGTATTTACGACCAAGAGCTGATTAATTAGAACATTAATAATCGGGTACAAACCAGAAAGGCCAGGCAATATAATAGCGGGACAAATTTTCAAACAACTAGTGTCTTAGTGCAATACTACTGACTGTATTTACGACCAACGAGCCGACCGATTACAATTCTGAAGGTCAGGTACAAACCAGGAAATATTAAGGAGGGCAGGTAGACAAAGAAACAAATCACCACGAGGATTACAGAATGTTACTCCCCTTTATTAGCAAGCAGTTCCATGGATCTACGGTGCGTCGCAGCGGTTACTGAGTGGTGCCGATGAAAGCAGGTAGAAGAGGGCAGCCAGGCCACGAGCGGTCGTCCGACACGAATGTTGCCAACCAACCGACGGGACGCCGGCCTCCTGCTTGCAGTCGACGCTGACCCCGGTGAAGTACTCCGGTGTCTTCGCTCTGCGCAGGCCCTCCTTGCGCAGCTCGTGGCTTCGGCCGCTCGGACCTCGTGACCACCTCTTGTCGCGACGCTACCGCCAATCCCCAAATTCCGTGCCTACCTCTTGGGCCAGCGAACCCCGTATAAATATCGGCTAGCAAAGACGTTCTAAGGACACAATCCACGGATACCAACTCTTCCTCATAGATATTGGCACTGGGGCCGCAAGAGGGATAGTAGATACTACACCTGAGCCAGTGGCGCCACACAGAACAGTCTACTAATTCCATGGCGCCACGGCTCAAAAGGGTTGAAAAAATGCCTTAGGCACAGCCTAGCAGAGTCTTTCGAGAAAGCGTTATCTTTCTGCAGGGGAGTCTGTGCTGTTTGAAAACTCCCTAGCAGCTTAAAGCCGTGTATAATATCGGGACTCGAATCTGGGACCACTGCTTTCCGTAGGCAAGTGCTCTGCTGAATGTGCTATTCAAACCAGGCGAGTAGTGAGTCGTGTGCTTCACTAGTTCAGTTGGTAGCTGCGAGAAAGCTACTAATGTCTAAGTTCTCTGTTTATTTCTACTTCCCCAGTCATGTCTAATTAGGGAAACGCATCAGAATCCTAAAAATTAGATACTACTAAATGCTACAATTGCATCAACAGTAGTTCGACTGTTGTTGCTTCGCTGCACTGGATTTCTTTCTTCTTATTTTTCAGTTATTCAGTTACAATTTGCTTATAATACTGCCGAATCTGTTTTAAACACTTGACTCTCACTTGATAGTAATGGAGGTTCCATGACCCTCCACATTTATTTTTTGCGTGTTTTCCTTAAATCCATTTAGGGCAAAACCAACCATTGTTCATTTGAAAGCGGCACGGCCGTATTCATTCAACGCCATTTTCTTATTTAAGTTTGTATTACGTCTACAACGAAATTATCCTCCTATCTAGAATTGCCTTCAATAATTAACATTGTTAAGTCTCTCTATGGACTAACGTTTCCGTAACTTCAGTGGTCGTATGTGTGTGCTCACTAAGTACAGTTTGCAAAGAAACGTTAATAGAATCCCACGATGAGGCTTAGTTTCCTCATTTTTTTGTTCGTCAGACCAAAAGAATACCACTACCTGTTGAATGTGATGCTTTCCTTTGCTTCCCTTCCGTTGTTGCTCCCTTGAAATGTTTCTTGTGACATCTTTCCCAGAGATACCAGCCATTTAGCATTTTTCCTTCAAGTATCGTAATCGATATACGTAAAGTTTCAAGCTTTTATTTTTTATCAAAAAGTTACTGAAATATTTTATACTATCGTGTCCATTTTATTTCCAGTATATACACTTTCTGATATAACATATTTCGTACGCTCAAGTAATACTTGTTTTGAAATATTCAGTCTTCCGTACATATTGTCCTTATCCCTCCATCTTTTCTAATACGATGGCGTCACTTTCAACTCAAAACACTTGAAAAGTTCTTTCTTTTCCAAAGAGCCGGCCGCTGTGGCCGAGCGGTTCTAGGCGCTTCAGTGTGGAACCGCGTGACCGCTACAGTCGCAGGTTCGAATCCTGCCTCGGGAATGGATGTGTGTGATGTCCTTAGGTTAGTTAGGTTTAAGTAGTTTTAAGATCTAGGGGACTGATGACCTCAGATGTTAAGTCTCATAGTGCTCAGAGCCATTTGAATCCTTTTTTTTCTTTTCTTTTCTCTTTTTTTTTTTTTTTTTTTTTTTTTTTTTTTTTTTTTTTTTTTCAAAGAGGTGTAGTCTGCGAATTTAAGATCCGAGCATGACGATTTGACAGTTGCAACCGCCAGAATGTTGAATGCAATCACGTATATTTGCATTCATTGTGTTGAGCAGGTGCCGGACATCAGTTTGTGGAGTTCCGTGCCTGTTGTACTTGTTTGGTCTGTACGGAGACGTTTAGTGCTGGTTGTGGATGACGCTGGATTAGACGTCCGATTATGTCTCGTATGTGATACGGGACAGAGCTGATGATCGATCAGGCCAAGGCAACATGTCGACACGCTATAGAGCACGCTGGGTTACAATAGCTGTGTGTGGGAGAGCGTTATCCTTTTAGAAAACGCCGCCTGGAAAGCTGGTCATGAATGGCAGCACTACAGCTCGAGCTAAAAGATTGACCTACAAATCTGCGGTCAGCGTGCGCGGGATGACTACGACAGTGCACCCAGACTATGAATCCGACTGCAGGTCCACTGTGTCTATCAGGCAGTGAAGTTGGCTGCATGCCCTCGACATGCCTCTTCGTCATTAACATATTTATAACGAACATACGGCCACGAATAGTACCGAGGTTGAACAAGTTTTCATCAGATAATTCAACAGCCATTCACAATGCACTCCAATGGACTCCCGCTTGTCAACTCTGAAGTCGGAATTGGCAATGGTTTGGCGTCAGTGGAAAGCACGGAACTAGATGATGAGGATGATGTTTGGTTTGTGGGGCGCTCAACTGCGTGGTTATCAGCGCCCGTACAATTTCCCAACCTTTGCTCAGTCCAATTTCGCCACTTTCCTGGATGATGATGAAATGATGAGGACGACACAAACACCCAGTCATCTCGAGGCAGGTGAAAATCCCTGACCCCGCCGGGAATCGAACCCGGGACCCCGTGACGGAACTAGGCGTCTGGCTCGCAGCTGTTCTTGAAGTGACCTAACAGTCGCTTAGAAATGAAATAAATGGGAAGTGCAAGGAAGCTAACGCGAAATGTCTGCATAAAAAATGCCAAGAAACCGAGACAGAAAAGTTAATCGGAAGAATCGACTCAGCGTATAGAAAAGTCAAAACCACCTTCGGTGATATTAGAAGTAGGGGTTCAATCGTTAAACGCAACGGAGAGAGCGGGTAGGTGGAAAGAGTACATTGGAGGCCTCTATGAGGGGAAAAACTTATCTGAAGTGATAGAAGGAGAAACAGGGGTCTATAAAGAAGAGATAGGAGTTCCAATATTACAATCAGAATCTAAGAGCTTTGGAAGACCTATCAAATGAGGCAGAAGGGATAGATAACACTCCATAATAGTTTTTAAAGTCATTGAGGGAAATGGCGAGAAAATGACTATTCACTGCGGTGTGTAATATGTATGAGTCTTGCGATATACCATCTAACTTTCCGAAAAATATCATCCTCACAATTCCAACGATTGCAACAGTCTAAATTTGCAAGAATTTTCACACAATCCACTTAACAGCTCAGCATCCAAGTTTCTGAGAAGAATAGTATACAGAAGAATGGAAAAGAAAATTGAGGGTTTGTTAGACGACGATCAGTTTGTCTTTCGGTAAGGTAAACGCACCAGAGAGGCAGTTCTGACGTTGCGGTTGATAATGGAAGCAAGGCTAGAGAAATGTCACGACACGTTCATAGGATATGGCCACGTGGAAAAAGCGCATGACAATGTCAAGTGGTGCAAGCTGGTAGAAATTCCGAGGAAAACAAGGGTAAGCTTTAGGGAGAGATGGTTTTTTTTGTGGTTTTAGGGCGCACAACTTCAACGGTCATTAGCGCCCAGACTACGTTAGGATTGCACCGCGAGTCACAAGTTTAAAACAGCAACGAAACGGAAAACACGATAAAAGACAGACTGAGGCATAGGATTAAAAAAGGGAGAGATGGGTAATGTGGAACATGTACAAGAGTCGGAATAATAAGAGCGAAAGACCAAGATCAAAGTGCTCGTATTATATTATAGGGGTGTAAGGCAGGGATGTTTTCTTTCTCCTTTACTGTTCAGTCTACACATCGAAGAAGCAATGAAGGAAATAAAAAAAAGGTTCAGGAGTGGAATTAAAATTCAAGGTGAAAGGATATCAATGGAAAGATCGGTTAATGCCATTGCTATTCCCAATAAAAGTGAAAAAGGATTACAGGTGAAACGTCCCCCTAGAAAAATTTATTAATTACTATGCTGGTTAACCCCTTACGTTATTTGAACGTACTCAGACATTTCGCTCCTTACTTATTCTGATCAACACTAAACTGACACACAATATTTTTAGCGCAACGCAATCTGACTTTCAAAAATCCCTACAAAAGAATGGCCCTGACCAACAATAACCTATACCTTTCATGAATCACCTACCTCACAAAAATCTTCGTTACTCGAACTACTGCAATACAGCGAGCGCCACTACTGCCAGCGTAATAGTGTTCAAAGGTGATAATGTATAGCAGTTCATGACATCCAGTCTTTCAAATTTACTGTCTCTGATGGACACACGTCGAGATCATCCGCTCTCATAACTCCGCCACCTCTCTCCCAACATCCACCACTGCTGGCGGCTCACCTCCAACTGCGCAACGCTACGCGCTGTTAACAGCCAGCTGCCCAACACTACATTAGCAAACAACAATGCAAACCAGCCACAGACTGCACACAGCACAGCCAGTGATTTTCATACAGAGCGCTAAGTGGCGTTACCAATTAAAAAAACCTAAACAGCCTACTTACACAGGGTCTCCTGAATGGAATGAACAGTGTAATATGTACAGAACATGGACTGAGAGTAAATCGAAGAAAGACGTAAGTAATGGGAAATAGGAAATGAGAACAGCGAGAAACTTAACATCAGGATTGATGGTCGGGAAGTAGATGAAGTTTAGAAATTCTGCTACTTAGACAGCAAAATAACCCATGACGAACGGAGCAAGGAGGACATAGAAGGCAGACTACCACTGACAAAAAGGGTATTCCTCGCCAAGAGAAGTATACTAATATCTAACAAAGGCCCTAATTTGAGGAAAAAAATTGTGAGAATATACGTTTAGAACACACTATCCTATGATGGTGAAACATGGACTGTAGAAAACTGGAACAGAAGAGAGTAGAAGCATTGGACGTTTGTTGAAATTTAGATAAAGTGGTATGGTAAGGAATGAGGAGGTTCTGGGCAGAATCGGCGAGGAAAGGAATACATGGAAACCTCTGAGAAGAAGAAGAAGGGACAGGATGATACCATATGTGTTGAGACAGCAGGGAATAAATGCCAGGGTACTGAGGTGGCTGAAGAGGGTAAAAAGCTGTAGACAAAGATTAGAATACGTCCAGGAAATAACTGGAGACTTACGTTGGAAGTGCTACTGTTAGAAGAAGAGGTTGGCACAAGAGAGGCATTCGTGGTGGGCCGCATCAAACAATGAACTCCCCCCCCCCCCCCCCCCCCCCACAAAGAGACAGTTTGCTATGTCACTGTGGCGCCAGCTGCAGCAGATCCACTTCAATACTCCAGAGCCATAAGCCGAACGAGATGGTCTTCCTATCGTTGGCGCCACGCCACGTGGCCGTCCAGAGCCGGGTGTTATTGCGATCGTACTTTGTCACCAACGCTGGCAGCAGTCATGCACAGTGGCTACATACCAGTCACGTCTTTCTGCAATAGCGCAGAACGAACTCCCAGCTTCCTGTAACTCTATTACAGGTCCCAGTTGAAACTCAGTGAAGTGCTGTTAATGGCGTCTTTGTGGCTTAAAGGCAGTGCTGACCAACATGAACTAAGCACCTCCAATCTCACGAAAGTTACAGTATGTATTTAAAGCAAACCTGATTTGATTTCTCACAGTGGCACTACTAGGGTAGCTCTTATGCGACTGGCTCGATATTAGAATAGACATAATCATTCAGATCAGGGAAGATCAGTTTGGATTCCGTAGAAATGTTGTAACACCTTACGACTTATCTTAGAAGAAAGATTAAGAAAAGGCAAACCTACGTTTCTAGCATTTGTAGACTTAGAGAAAGCTTTTGACAATGTTAACTGGAATACTCTCTTTCAAATTCTGAAGGTGGCAGGGGTAAAATACAGGGAGCGAAAGGCTATTTACAGTTTGTACAGAAACCAGATGGCAGTTATAAGAGTCGAGGGGCATGAAAGGGAAGCAGTGGTTGGGAAAGGAGTAAGACAGGGTTGTAGCCTCTCCCCGATGTTATTCAATCTGTATATTGGGCAAGCAGTAAAGGAAACAAAAGAAAAATTCGGAGTAGGTATTAAAATTCATGCAGAGGAAGTAAAAACTTTGAGGTTCGCCGATGACATTGTAATTCTGTCAGAGACACCAAAGGACTTGGAAGAGCAGTTGAACGGAATGGACAGTGTCTTGAAAGGAGGATATAAGATGAACATCAACAAAAGCAAAACGAGGATAATGGAATGTAGTCAAATTAAGTCGGGTGATGCTGAGGGAATTAGATTAGGAAATGAGACACTTAAAGTAGTAAAGGAGTTTTGCTATTTGGGGAGTAGAATAACCGATGATGGTCGAAGTAGAGAGGATATAAAATGTAGACTGGCAATGGCAAGGAAAGCGTTTCTCAGGAAGAGGAATTTGTTAACATCGAGTATAGATTTAAGTGTAAGGAAGTCGTTTCTGAAAGTATTTGTATGGAGTGTAGCCATGTATGGAAGTGAAACATGGACGATAACTAGTTTGGACAAGAATAGAATAGAAGCTTTCGAAATGTGGTGCTACAGAAGAATGCTGAAGATAAGGTGGGTAGATCACGTAACTAATGAGGAGGTATTGAATAGGATTGGGGAGAAGAGAGGTTTGTGGCACAACTTGACTAGAAGAAGGGATCGGTTGGTAGGACATGTTTTGAGGCATCAAGGGATCACAAATTTAGCATTGGAGGGCAGTGTGGAGGGTAAAAATCGTAGAGGGAGACCAAGAGATGAATACATAAGCAGATTCAGAAGGATGTAGGTTGCAGTAGATACTGGGAGATGAAGAAGCTTGCACAGGATAGAGTAGCATGGAGAGCTGCATCAAACCAGTCTCAGGACTGAAGACCACAACAACAACAATCATTCAGATGTAGGAACGCACCTACCAACTACCGTTCATGTTGTACAACTTCTTCGTGGTGTTGCTATTTTAATGCGTCAGAATAAGAATAGTATAACATGAATCACTGCAGCTAATTTAAAGATGGTAAAGGCAACATTCCTTTTGGCAATACACGTATCGGTTACTACAGTAGCTAATTAGTGATGACAGTTTATAACACTCCCTGTCTGCTACTACTGTACCATAACCTCAATGCCAGAAGCAGGTTGTAACATGAAACAATTTTGTAAAAGAAACTATGGCACAAAGCAACAGAGCAGTGTTACCCTCTGAGAGGAATTTTGTTAGTTTGACCGTATTGTTCCTAATGGAAGTGGCTTATCGGAAATGAAAGTCAGAATTACGTTAATATTGGAATAGTGACAAACAAAATTTTGCCTAGCTATACTGTTTATAGAATAAGGGAAACGGTCGCCAGCCTAATTAGGCAAGAGAAAGATTAACATTCTCGTTTATGAAAGTAGGTATAAGTAACTATAATGGACAACACGACAGACACAACCTAGACTTAGCAACACGCGAGTGCAATGAACTCTAACACACATATGTTTTAAGATTGAAGCTAACAGTTAGAGCAGCAGGAACTATTTTCAAAATTATAACAGGTACAGAAAAACACTATCACTTTCAGGGTTTACACAAACTGAGTGGTCTTTATACTGTTAATATGCACACAAGAGAGACAAACACTTGGCATACATGAGAATGTAACGTTTCACAACTGCAGCTTTCTCACTTTTACTACAACGAAACACAATGTTGACAAAATTGCAAGAAACTGACTCTCCTTTTTTAGAATTTACTACAGACAACAACGTGATCATTTACTTTATAAGACTCAGCCTAAAGTTTGAAGTTGGTAACAGCACTTTAAATAACAGTTTCAATAGGAAAATTATTATTGGACAAATAACATTTGCTTTAACTCACTCTGTTACCACATTAGCTTTAACTATCTTTTTAATAAGTTCAAGAGGCATTATTTAACAAAGTTCTAGGCTTCAACGTACTTTCAGTAAGGGCACTCGGTAATCACTTTACTTCAAACGGAGAGGACCCTGAGAGGTGTTATGATGAGGAGTAAAATCAAGGTAGGTAAATAAATTCCGATATGAATTACCTTATATTTCAGCACACTAACACATCCATTAGGCTGATCCTTCACTGTACATCAATATAGTATTACGTTACAGTGATTGCGCAATGTGGAGGCAACTGCATGTTGGTAGGTGGAATTACAGGTAGAATTGCCGGACTTTATCGTATCTTCATGGCGATGATTCATACAAATTCCAGAATAGATCCAGCTATTTGTCCACCCATCCGAGGCATTGGAAAGAAGCAGTAAAAGCCCCTCTCTGAATCAGCATGATATGCACTGACAGTGCACAGACTGGTAGCTCCTTTCCGACTGACTGCTCGTCTGCGACTGGTTACTCATCTCCGACTGACTATCAGTTCCACCTTTTCCACCTATGCCAACCACAATTTGCGCGCGCTACAGATTTCCGTTCCTGAGGGGAACCACTACACCTTTTATATACAGAATAACTAAGAGCCCTAAGTGAGGATCAGCAATTTACATAATAACAAAGAAATACATTAAATAGAACAGAACATTTTCACATATTGACACTTCAACAAAAAATTATTCACACAAAATTACAATTACATATAATAAGTTCAGTTCCCTCCAAATGGGACAAAGAATATAAATTGCAGATACACTACTTTGCATAGAATCAAATCATGACATCAAAGGTTTGACAAAGAAAAGAGTACACAATTTTATGTTATCGATTCAACCACACTTACAGAAAATCAACAATGTGACATTAAATAAAGCGAAAGCAAAATAAATCCATACAGCATAAGAGCTGTGGTGTTACAAGTTGTTGTGAAATGTACTTTCTCCAACTGATTTACAGATGATTTTTGAAATTCGAGCGCTATAGTATTTCTTATTGATGGTCGAAATATGTAGCACTGTGTGCCTGCATGTCACGAGACGCAGAAGGATAGAGCACATTGGTCCCACGAAATTGGAGAAAGGGGACAATAGCTACGTATCACCGCGATGTTTCGCCATCGGTAGCCTGGTCTCGTCTCCCGAAACTCAAAGTACCCCGTTCGGAGCAGGTGGTGTGCGCCCTACGCCTCGGAGGTTTCAGATAAAGGAAGCGCCAGCAGGATCGAAGTCTATCAATGTCCGATGCGGGACTATCTGCGTTGAGTCGGAACGTGACCTGTGATTCGATACAGGCGCTGGGTATCAGTTCTGTTCGCTGCGAACAGGATTACAACGTCTGTACTGGGTCTTACTCTGCGGTTACGGAATACACTCCACAATGAGTTGGCTTGTGAACAAAAGTTAAACGTTATTAGACTGCACAAAGATGTACAGGGTTATTACAAATGATTAAAGCGATTTCACAGCTCTACAATAACTTTATTATTTGAGATACTTTCAAAATGCTTTGCACACAAGTACGAAAACTCAAAAAGTTTTTTTAGGCATTCACAAATGTTCGATATGTGCCCCTTTAGTGATTCGGCAGACATCAAGCCGATAATCAAGTTCCTCCCACACTCGGCGCAGCATGTCCCCATCAATGAGTTCGAAAGCATCGTTGATGCGAGCTCGCAGGTCTGGCGCGTTTCTTGGTAGAGGAGGTTTAAACACTGAATCTTTCACATAACCCCACAGAAAGAAATCGCATGGGGTTAAGTCGGGAGAGCGTGGAGGCCATGACATGAACTGCTGATCATGATCTCCACCACGACCGATCCATCGGTTTTCCAATCTCCTGTTTAAGAAATGCCGAGCATCATGATGGAAGTGCGGTGGAGCACCATCCTGTTGAAAGATGAAGTCTGCGCTGTCGGTCTCCAGTTGTGGTATGAGCCAATTTTCCGCGGGCTACGGGTGAAACTTGCCCGCACGCGTTCAACCGTTTCTTCGCTCACTGCAGGCCGACCCGTTGATTTCCCCTTACAGAGGCATCCAGAAGCTTTAAACTGCGCATACCATCGCCGAATGCAGTTAGCAGTTGGTGGATCTTTGTTGAACTTTGTCCTGAAGTGTCGTTGCACTGTTATGGCTGACTGACGTGAGTGCATTTCAAGCACGACATACGCTTTCTCGGCTCCTGACGCCATTTTGTCTCACTGCGCTCTCGAGCGCTCTGGCGGCAGAAACCTGAAGTGCGGCTTCAGCCGAACAAAACTTTATGAGTTTTTCTACGTATCTGTAGTGTGTCGTGACCATATGTCAATGAATGGAGCTACAGTGAATTTATGAAATCGCTTCAATCATTTGTAATAGCCCTGTATTCCTATCGTTCCATTACGGCGATGAGACGCTTGGAATGGTGATAGAGAATGAGACTGAGAGTCATGTGAAGACTGTCGTAGTTGTTATCTGTCCTAGCTGCGACTGTCATTTTCTGACGAATACATGTTCGGTGGCTGAGTAGGTATTAGGCAACAACACAAACGGTTTGGAACTCGAACACTTAATGGACCCAGCGTTTTCTGTTATCAATCGCTTTTTGAGGTTGGTCAATCCCTGGTACACTAGAAAACGGCCAGAGACCACCTTGGTCCGAATGCCACTATTAAAGGGAGGTCCCCCTGTAACTGGCTTATGCGTCAGTTGCTAATAGTTTTAAGGTAGGGTGTCCATTTCATTTTCATTGAAAAAGGGGACATTTAAAATAAATTAGAGAAAAACCTGGGACAATGAAGAAATAAAATGGGACATAAATATTATATTGACTAAATTTAATACACATACAAGTTTACCTTTACAACGCGCACTCATATGATCCCAAATCACTTTTTACAATTATTCTGCCACACTATCACCGTACTTTTCACTTTTATGTACTTTATCAATAAGTGCATTTTAGTTTGAAATTATATTATAAAAGTCTGTACAAGATACACCATTAAAGTGTGTTTTGACAATGAGCAAGGCAGTCGATGGGTAGGCAATCTGAACCAGTTTGTAAGGAATTGTGCACCACATGTGCTGCACACCCAACACCTACGGGGCTATTACAAATGATTGAAGCGATCTCATAAATTCACTTATAACACTCCCTGTCTGCTAACTACTGTACCATAACCTCAATGCCAGAAGCAGGTTGTAACATAAAACAATTTTGTAAAAGTAACTATGGCACAAAGCAACAGAGCAGTGTTACCCTCTGAGAGGAATTTTGTTAAGTTGACCGTATTGTTCCTAATGGAAGTGGCTTATCGGAAATGAAAGTCAGAATTACGTTAATATTGGAATAGTGACAAACAAAATTTTGCCCAGCTATACTGTTCATAGAATAAGGGAAACGGTCGCCAGCCTAATTAGGCAAGAGAAAGATTAACATTCTCGTTTATGAAAGTAGGTATAAGTAACTATAATGGACAACACAACAGACACAACCTAGACTTAGCAACACGCGAGTGCAATGAACTCTAACACACATATGTTTTAAGATTGAAGCTAACAGTTAGAGCAGCAGGAACTATTTTCAAAATTATAACAGGTACAGAAAAACACTATCACTTTCAGGGTTTACACAAACTGAGTGGTCTTTATACTGTTAATATGCACACAAGAGAGATAAACACTTGGCATACTTGAGAATGTAACGTTTCACAACTGCAACTTTCTCACTTTTACTACAACGAAACACAATGTTGACAAAATTGCAAGAAACTGACTCTCCTTTTTAGAATTTACTACAGACAACAACGTGATTATTTACTTTATAAGACTCAGCCTAAAGTTTGAAGTTGGTAACAGCACTTTAAATAACTGTTTCAATAGGAAAATTATTATTGGACAAATAACATTTGCTTTAACTCACTCTGTTACCACATTAGCTTTAACTATCTTTTTAATAAGTTCAAAAGGCATTATTTAACAAAGCTCTAGGCTTCAACGTACTTTCAGTAAGGACACTCGGTAATCACTTTACTTCAAACGGAGAGGACCCTGAGAGATGTTATGATGAGGAGTAAAATCAAGGTAGGTAAATAAATTCCGATATGAATTACCTTATATTTCAGCACACTAACACATCCATTAGGCTGATCCTTCACTGTACATCAATATAGTATTACGTTACAGTGATTGCGCAATGTGGTGGCAACTGCATGTTGGTAGGTGGAATTACAGGTAGAATTGCCGGACTTTATCGTATCTTCATGGCGATGATTCATACAAATTCCAGAATAGATCCAGCTATTTATCCACCCATCCGAGGCCTTGGAAAGAAGCAGTAAAAGCCTCTCTCTGAATCAGCATGATATGCACCTTTACATTGACAGTGCACAGACTGGAAGCTCCTTTCCGACTGGTGGCTCGTCTCCGACTGACTATCAGTTCCACCTTTTCCACCTATGCCAACCACAATTTGCGCGCTCTGCACATTTCCGTTCCCGAGGGGAACCACTACACCTTTTACATACAGAATAACTAAGAGCCCTAAGTGAGGATCAGCAATTTACATAACAGCAAACAAATACATTAAATAGAACATAACATTTTCACATATTGACACTTCAACAAAAAATTATTCACACAAAATTACAATTACATATAATAATTTCTTTTCCCTCCAAATGGGACAAAGAATATAAATTGCAGATACACTACTTTGCATAGAATCAAATCACATCAAAGGTTTGACAAAGAAAAGAATACACAATTTTATGTTATCGATTTAAACACATTTACAGAAGATCAACAATGGGACCTTAAATAAAGCAAAAGGAAAATAAATTCATACAGCATTAAGAGCTGTGGTGTTACACATGCCCCATGTTTCGTCGAAGTTTCCTGTAAGGGATACTTCAAGGAAACATCTATAACACCTAAGTGGTGCTGGCTGCAAAAAAAAAAAATTATTCCATCCAACTTCAGTTGGGAGAAAAAAAACCACACATTACAAACATACAGTATATACACCAAGAAATAGCATACATTTCTTCCAAAATATTTTCAAAATAAGACATTTACAGAAATTTTCATAATCACACTGGTTTAAGGAAACTAATTTTCATCATTACACTAGATATCTTTAAGCATGTTCATTTCATACACACACAGTTCAACTAATTGACAAACAGTACACAAACTAATCTACATATTAGTAGAAAAGGTATAGCCTTCAAAATAAAATAAAAGAATAAACACATATACAATAGCACAGAACATTTTAACTTAACAAAGCAGAAGTTTGTCTCTCAATAATTTTAAAAGAATGTAAAATTTCACAGACACACAAGTATATTAATGATCACAGTACATTTTACAAGGTTCAGCAATTAATGAAATATTGAAACACCAGTTTGCCTCCGCATATGTATAAAAATTTACACAAACAGCTATGGAAACCTTTTCCAACTGACTCCTTAAATACCAAAGTAACTTTACAAGGTTTTTTCAAATTAATTAACTTTAAAGCTGCTCTTCATTAATAGCAGTCCAAAATATTTGTTACACATAAACACACTAACATATTCAGAGCCTGTCTTTAATCATCACTGCTGTGTTTTAAAACAAGGCAGTCCAAAACTTTAAGTTATCCAAGAAAACTTAGTCTCAAAAACATCTACATCCATTTAAATAAGTTGCATATATATTTTATAATAACTTTTCACTGACTTCAATAAGAATAGTCAGTTCATAACATATTGCTCAAAAAACCTAACTTAATTCACTGCTTGCCTCAGCACTAGCAGTCCATGTTACACATTCTGCCCATTATTGGTTTAGCAGTCTTTTTACATACACATTTAGGCACTAATACACAATTTAGATAAAGAACACTAAAAAAAAAACACATTTTTAAATTGACACACTGCCCCATCCTCTAGGTTTGGCAGTTCATGACCACTTATCAGCTCCTTGCCCCACAATGGCAAGTCCTTTGGTTACTGCTCACATCGTATATTTTGTAGTCCTTAGCATCAGGACCACAGCATTTTTATTATTTTGTCTTGTTTTACTGCCCATCAACACATTTTTGAGCAGTTTATTGTCATCATTTCCAGGTTTTTCATCATTCTGTCACATCTTTGGTAAAATTTGCATTAATGGTATAATACATTAAACCTGCAACTTTGAAACAGCAATTAGACACTGGTAACAAAACCATTTCTTTTCAAATGACACAATCAGGTAACATATACATTATCGAGAAAAAAATTAAATGTCATATTCAGGATCAAGTTAGGATAAAGTATTTCTTACTACTCCTTTATCATTGCTTTTTCACACACAGTTAGGTCATTACATACATCAAGATCAGGACAATAATTTCATATCCTATTGCAAGTGATTTCTGCCAACTCTTTTTGTGGCACAAGACATAAACATCTCATATCTACTTTACACATACCTTAGCCAGGTTCATCTCCTCAGTTTTAAACACATATACAGTTTTTCAACACCATATTTGCCCCTTTCTTTTTCAAAAACATTTACATTTAATTATATTATGGCATTCATTTACCTTTTCTTTTCAATATTCTTACCTTTTCTCATCCATATTTCTCTTTCCAATTACTTTCCCATTTCATTTTTCCTTTACAGTACCCACTATACTTTCATTATTCTTGGTCATTTTCTAGTGTATCCATATTATTTTTCCATTTACTTGTCCACAAATAATACACAATATCTTACATCATTGCCACACTATTCAATACACTCTGATAGAGAAGAAGGAAAGAAGATAGTAAAAGTTCTGAATGATGAAGAGGAAGGTTGGCAGCACGAAAAGAAACGGAAGTAGTGCTGGCAACAACTCGGGTCCCTGGTGCTCGTCAGGCACCTGACAATGCAAAGAGTGCATTGCCCCCTGAGGGTTAACAACCCTCATCTGAGGACATGTACCTTCAAATACACAACATGGTGCAAACATAAGCCCTTTCTGGTCTTTAAGTATATTAGAAATTAATTATTATCTTGTGGAGTTCTTTGCACTCTCGTGTAGTTACTATAAGCATCATTAGTCATAAAGTTTTCAGGTTTCTCACACTACATTGCCCTGTCTTCATAATTAGACTGGCAACAGTAAGTATTCAATTGAAAATAAACAGTTTCTAAGCAAAGTTAAACAGTACACTACAATACAGTACAGTAAATAAGCAACACCCTGCCACAGGCCTCACGATCAACAAAACAATAATTCATTTTCAGGTAACACTCAGATACAATAATACTAAAGTCATGCACTATATTAACAGTGTATGTACATACAATGTCCTGCCCCAGTCTCTTTATTAACAAGGCAGTCTTTTATGGTTCATAAAACAGTTACTAAGTCTGGTGGCTTTTTAGGCCTCCTGTTTTCTACATCTTTTACTAATTCATTCAGATCTTGCCAACGTTTTGTTTCATCAGGTGGCTTTTTAGGTTTTGGAATTTCAAAGTCTTTAGCAAGGTACAACATCTCCTGCTCTGCTATCATTTTAACAAGTGGTTCTTTTTGTTCCTGTGATTCACACCCCTTCAAAACATTTGTTAAGGCTTGCCCCAGTATAGTATCTTCTGGAGGTTCCTGCAAATTATGCCCCTGTGTTACATTACTGAATAATTCATTCGGTTTTGGCCCAGTTCTACTTTCTGTATCTTGCTTTGGAAAAATGTCACTAATTTTCTCATACCCTCTCTTGGTAAAAGTATATTCACTTTCGTCTACACCTGAGAATTCATCTTCATTGGAGTCATCACTACTCTTTTCCTCACTATCAGATTCACTTAAGTACTCCACTTTTGAACAATAGGGAAAGTTAGAATATTCATTCTTATCTGTATTCATGTACCCTTCATCATCTGAACTATCACTAGGTTCTATTTCGTTATCAGATTCGAGCAGGAAAGCAACTTTTAGATAGTGAGGCAGATTATCACTAGATGTCTCAGCCACTTCGTTTTCCGACTCCTTTTCTACATAATACACATCGTTTGGACAGTCAGGCACTTCTGTTATATCACTTTGAACGATTTCAGCCTTAACTTCATACTTAGTATAATCGTCACATACTTCAATAACTTTCATTTCATTTTCTTCCATGCTGTCATTTTCAGGTAATCGTGCGAAATTCTTACTAGACCCTTCTGCATCAAAACTATTAAACACCTTTCCATCAACAATAATTTCATCTGCACTGCTCATAATGTCATGATTACTAACGTCCTCCTCTACCTCATTTTTGCCTATTATTAATTGTGCACACGTCTTTTGCGTGGCATATTCTACCTCCCTTTCCTCTTTATTCATCACAACCTCCCCCACATTTACGTCTTTTTCTTCATACACATCATTAACAGTACAAATGTTCTCCTTTCCACTCGCCTTTTCTGGCTCCCTTTCATTCTTTAAAAAAGTCTTTTCACACGATTCCGATACCGAGTTATCATTATCATATGACATATTAACTTTATTTTCATCTCTACATTCATCTACTATTGAAACCGACCATCGGAAGTGTCCGATCCCGCCTCTTCTGTCTCTCTCTACGGCAGCCATCTTGTTCTGACGTCTGCCATTTGTGTCTGCTGCCAAGTGTAATGTATGCTGTTCCGGCAACAGCTGGCCCGAGCACGAACGGTCACGTGACTTCGCACTGGGAACGCCACTATGTATCACTCCGCGCCCGTCTGCTATAGGCGCGCCCTTAACCTTCCTGCCCCGTATTTTACATCTTTCCTTCTCGAATCTAATATTTGGCATCTTTTGTTTGGGCCCAAAACCGGTTTCCGCGTGAATCCGGCCCGCAACACACGCGGTTTTTAGTTTTCCATTTCGTTTTTAGTTTGGGAATTTCGTGCTATGTATCCTCTGCCGCGCGTCGTATAATTTCCCCTGCCTCTCGCACGACCTCTTTGAATCGCGTTTACACGATATCTTTCGTTTTCAGGTCGTTCATTTTGGTCATTACTTTCTCGCAAATAATTATTGTTATTATGGGGACGGTACTCGCGATTTCTTCGCCAGTGATCTTCATCTTCTACCCTTTCCAAGAACGCAGAAAAACTACTGTGTGTACTCCCAACATATCGTTTCGAATCCTCAGGCAGTTTCTGCCAAAGAACCCAAACGATCTCAGCTTCAGTTCTTCTAGCCTTCAAATGTATCAGTTTTCTGTACCATGTTTCGCAAAATTCTTTCATGGTTTGCCTACCTCTGATGTCATACAACCTGGCCATTAGAAATTCACGCCACAACTGGTCTTGTTTTTGTTCTGACCAGTATTCGTCAATAAATTTTTGTTTGAAAGTTTCAAAAGACATCTGGTTAGTATCAAGATTCAACCCCCACCTTTTTGCTTCTCCCGTTAATGCACTGATTACAACATTAATTTTTTTCTGATCAGACAAATATTCAGGAAAATTTCTTTCGCAGTTCTTTACAAAGTCTAGGGGGTGCCATCCGTTATGCCTCTTTGCAGGGTCGAATTTCTCTTCGCCCTCTAATATTTTACTGAGAGGCATTCTTTCAGTAAAATGTGTAGGTCCGGTTTGTATTTTTCTTTCCAAGTCATACATTTTGCCTTGGATTTGTGAAGTGTTATGTTCACACTTCTTTTCGCAAGTAAGAATCTGTTTGGTTAGAGCTCTGCTTGTTTCTGTTGCAGATTGTTTAATCTGTGCAAATTCCGCGTTACATTCGGTTTGTATTTCGGATTTAATACCGAATACCTTTTCGTCAACCTTAGTACAGACTAAGGGTTCAATTTGATCTTGAATTTTAATTACTTCAGAGTCAAATCTTTCGTTAATGTCATCAACTTGTCCCTGTATGTTGGCAATATTGCCATTGATTACACTAATTTCGCTTTTGAGGTTTTTAATTTCATTACTCACAATGTCTACTTTTACATCAACTTTCTCAATCTGTTTACTAATATCACTACCCTGTGTTGTAATTAACTGCCCCTGTGCTGCAATTAGCTGTCTTTGTTCTACATTTTGTTGTCCCAGTGCTGCGATTTGTGCATTAATATTGTCACTGTGTGCTGTAATTTGTGCCTTAATATTGTCATTGATATTGTCATTTTGCGCTGCAATTTGTGCAGACAACATTTTTAACAATTCTATCATATCTGGATTCTTTCCACTTTTAGGTTCCGCTACAATTTTGTGTTCGAGTCCTACTTCCCTTTCAGTTTTTGGTGACTCAAACATATCCCTCGATTCGTCAGCATACCCACTGTCTTCGACAACATCGCCTACATTGTCTTGCTTAGTACGCGCTACACACATAGCTTCGATCTGTTTATTAACGTCTGCGTGATAACGTACGTAATTTAACTCGCGCGTCATGCCATCTGTTGGTGTGCTGCCTGAACTGCTCTCGGTTGCATTCTGCTCTCGTGTGTCTACATTTATTTCTAATTTCCTGTCCATTTTAGCTATTATTAAGTACTAATACCTTTTATTTTTTATTTAATCTGAACTTTCACTACTAGTTCTGTCAAGTAATGTACAGGTTCGTGCCGCTGGACGTTTTATGTTCACTCAATGTTTGTAAGATGCTAACTACTTATAATTTTTTCCGTCTGTAGGTGCAAACTGAACAACGTCCTGTCACGCGGCGCCACGTATAACACTCCCTGTCTGCTAACTACTGTACCATAACCTCAATGCCAGAAGCAGGTTGTAACATAAAACAATTTTGTAAAAGTAACTATGGCACAAAGCAACAGAGCAGTGTTACCCTCTGAGAGGAATTTTGTTAAGTTGACCGTATTGTTCCTAATGGAAGTGGCTTATCGGAAATGAAAGTCAGAATTACGTTAATATTGGAATAGTGACAAACAAAATTATACTGTTCATAGAATAAGGGAAACGGTCGCCAGCCTAATTAGGCAAGAGAAAGATTAACATTCTCGTTTATGAAAGTAGGTATAAGTAACTATAATGGACAACACAACAGACACAACCTAGACTTAGCAACACGCGAGTGCAATGAACTCTAACACACATATGTTTTAAGATTGAAGCTAACAGTTAGAGCAGCAGGAACTATTTTCAAAATTATAACAGGTACAGAAAAACACTATCACTTTCAGGGTTTACACAAACTGAGTGGTCTTTATACTGTTAATATGCACACAAGAGAGATAAACACTTGGCATACTTGAGAATGTAACGTTTCACAACTGCAACTTTCTCACTTTTACTACAACGAAACACAATGTTGACAAAATTGCAAGAAACTGACTCTCCTTTTTAGAATTTACTACAGACAACAACGTGATTATTTACTTTATAAGACTCAGCCTAAAGTTTGAAGTTGGTAACAGCACTTTAAATAACTGTTTCAATAGGAAAATTATTATTGGACAAATAACATTTGCTTTAACTCACTCTGTTACCACATTGGCTTTAACTATCTTTTTAATAAGTTCAAAAGGCATTATTTAACAAAGCTCTAGGCTTCAACGTACTTTCAGTAAGGACACTCGGTAATCACTTTACTTCAAACGGAGAGGACCCTGAGAGATGTTATGATGAGGAGTAAAATCAAGGTAGGTAAATAAATTCCGATATGAATTACCTTATATTTCAGCACACTAACACATCCATTAGGCTGATCCTTCACTGTACATCAATATAGTATTACGTTACAGTGATTGCGCAATGTGGTGGCAACTGCATGTTGGTAGGTGGAATTACAGGTAGAATTGCCGGACTTTATCGTATCTTCATGGCGATGATTCATACAAATTCCAGAATAGATCCAGCTATTTATCCACCCATCCGAGGCCTTGGAAAGAAGCAGTAAAAGCCTCTCTCTGAATCAGCATGATATGCACCTTTACATTGACAGTGCACAGACTGGAAGCTCCTTTCCGACTGGTGGCTCGTCTCCGACTGACTATCAGTTCCACCTTTTCCACCTATGCCAACCACAATTTGCGCGCTCTGCACATTTCCGTTCCCGAGGGGAACCACTACACCTTTTACATACAGAATAACTAAGAGCCCTAAGTGAGGATCAGCAATTTACATAACAGCAAACAAATACATTAAATAGAACATAACATTTTCACATATTGACACTTCAACAAAAAATTATTCACACAAAATTACAATTACATATAATAATTTCTTTTCCCTCCAAATGGGACAAAGAATATAAATTGCAGATACACTACTTTGCATAGAATCAAATCACATCAAAGGTTTGACAAAGAAAAGAATACACAATTTTATGTTATCGATTTAAACACATTTACAGAAGATCAACAATGGGACCTTAAATAAAGCAAAAGGAAAATAAATTCATACAGCATTAAGAGCTGTGGTGTTACACACTGTAGCTCCATTCATTGACATATGGTCACGACACACTACAGATACGTAGAAAAACTCATAAAGTTTTGTTCGGCTGAAGCCCCACTTCAGATTTCTACCGCCAGAGCGCTCGAGAGCGCAGTGAGACAAAATGGCAACAGGAGCCGAGAAAGCGTATGTCGTGCTTGAAATGCACTCACATCAGTCAGTCATAACAGTGCAACGACACTTCAGGACGAAGTTCAACAAAGATCCACCAACTGCTAACTCCATTCGGCGCTGGTATGCGCAGTTTAAAGCTTCTGGATGCCTCTGTAAGGGGAAATCAACCGGTCGGCCTTCAGTGAGCGAAGAAACGGTTGAACGCGTGCGGGCAAGTTTCACGCGTAGCCCGCGGAGGTCGACGAATAAAGCAAGCAGGGAGCTAAACGTACCACAGCCGACGGTTTCGAAAATCTTACGGAAAAGGCTAAAGCAGAAGCCTTACCGTTTACAATTGCCACAAGCCCTGACACCCGATGATAAAGTCAAACGCTTTGAATTTTCGGCGCGGTTGCAACAGCTCATGGAAGAGGATGCGTTCAGTCCGAAACTTGTTTTCAGTGATGAAGCAACACTTTTTCTTAATAGTGAAGTGAACAGACACAATGTGCGAATCTGGGCGGTAGAGAATCCTCACGCATTCGTGCAGCAAATTCGCAATTCACCAAAAGTTAACGTGTTTTGTGCAATCTCACGGTTTAAAGTTTACGGCCCCTTTTTCTTCTGCGAAAAAAACGTTACAGGACACGTGTATCTGGACATGCTGTAAAATTGGCTCATGCCACAACTGGAGACCGACAGCGCCGACTTCATCTTTCAACAGGATGGTGCTCCACCGCACTTCCATCATGATGTTCGGCATTTCTTAAACAGGAGATTGGAAAACCGATGGATCGGTCGTGGTGGAGATCATGATCAGCAATTCATGTCATGGCCTCCAAGCTCTCCCGACTTAACCCCATTCGATTCCTTTCTGTGGGGTTATGTGAAAAATTCAGTGTTTAAACCTCCTCTACCAAGAAACGTGCCAGAACTGCGAGCTCGCATCAACGATGCTTTCGAATTGATTGATGGGGACATGCTGCGCTGAGTGTGGGAGGAACTTGATTATCGGCTTGATGTCTGCCGAATCACTAAAGGGGCACATATCGAACATTTGTGAATGCCTAAAAAACTTTTTGAGTTTTTGTATGTGTGTGCAAAGCATTGTGAAAATATCTCAAATAATAAAGTTATTGTAGAGCTGTGAAATCGCTTCAATCATTTGTAATAACCCTGTACTATGTTATTCACTGTGTTCTGTTGCAGTTTATAGAATTTTTTTTTCCTTTCCTCTGCTCACCACCAAAATTGGTGTTAGTGCTGTCTGCAGAAACTGCAATCACCTTTCCCTCAAGATCACATTTCTTTAAAACCTCCAGCACGTAATTCTGAAGTAAATCTGAAGTTTCTCCAGCTAAATTAACCAATTCGAGCACTTTCACCGTGATGCCATTTTCAGGGTGAAAATACCTGATAAGGAGAGGAACCAGCTTCAAATCCAGATGAATCGATGTATCAATCATTACAGAAATGAATCGAGCACTTTTCAGTTCATTTACAACCTGCTGAGCTGCATACGGTGCAATAACATTTTAAATGATTGCATTACATTTTGTGTGTACACATGTGAATTTAGGATTGAAAAGTTTTTAACAACTGCTGTAGTGCAGTCCATTGACTTAAAGCTATGGTTGTGCATTGCACTGTGGTATGCAAACGTAGCTTCTTGTTCTGCCAACTGCCTATGCATTTCTGTTACTGATTTTAAGTTTACATAGTAGCCATTCACGCATTTATTTGCTCTTTTCGTTTGATCACTCATGCGATGTTTCTTCGTCATAATGTGATTCAATATGTCGGACCTTTCACCATGAGTTTTCGCGTCTCGTATTTCAGTGAGTGTTTCTTGATTATCAGAGTAGCTCATCAGAAGATTATCTTGGGAATTTGTCACCGTATAGGGTAGGGTAAACATAGTCATGTGTAGGGACTGTGGTTGTTGTGAGCGGACGCAAGGAGAATTGGCCACTCTTCGGGGGCAGGTGGAGGCTTTGTCTGTTAGGCTCATCGAGCTCGAGGCGCAGGCGTCGGCTCGTAGTGGCGTTGGGGCAACTGTGGTGAGACCTATGCCTACTTCGGTGGCCTTGGAATCACATGGAGCCCCTGATGTCGCTGCGTCTTCCGGCAGTGAGCATCTTACCGGTCAGCCATCACTCCAGGGTGAATGGCGGACAGTGGTGGGCTCGCGCGTGCCTGGCCGAAAGGCGGAGGTGGGATCTGGCCGCGTGGCAGCTGCCTTACCCCTTTCCAACAGGTACGGGGTGCTTCCTAGTGGTGATGACATCGTTTCCGAGCCACCACAGGATGCCTCGCCTGTTGGGCCAGTGGCCGATTCTCCGGCAAGGTCCCGATAGTCACAGAGGGCGGGCCTATTAGTTATAGGGAGCTGCAACGTTAGGCGGGTTATGGAGCCCCTCAGGAAAATAGCGGGTAGGTCGGGGAAGAATGCCAGTGTGCACTCGGTGTGCTTGCCGGGGGGTCTCGTCCGTAATGTGGAGGAGGCCCTTCCGGCAGCTATTGAACGCACTGGGTGTGACCGGCTGCAGATAGTAGCACATGTCGGAACGAATGACGCCTGCCGCTTGGGTTCTGAGGCCATCCTTGGTTCCTTCCGGCGGCTGGCTGATTTGGTGAAGACAACCAGCATCGCACGCGGAGTGCAAGCTGAGCTTAATATCTGCAGCATAGTGCCCAGAGTCGATCGCGGTCCTCTGGTTTGGAGCCGTGTGGAGGGTCTAAACCAGAGGCTCAGACGACTCTGCGACTATAATGGTTGCAAATTCATCGACCTCCGTTATTGGGTGGAGAACTGTAGGGCCCCCCTAGACAGGTCAGGCGTGCACTACACACCGGAAGCAGCTACTAAGGTAGCAGAGTACGTGTGGCGTGCACACGGGGGTTTTTTAGGTTAGAGAGACCCCCCCTTGGGCGAAACGATAAAATACCTGACGGCTTACCAGAGAGGACATTATCATCGTTGATAAAGAACGTCCGTCCTCAGAGACCAAAAACAGGAAAAGTTAACGTAATATTGGTAAACTGCAGGAGTATCCAGGGCAAGGTTCCTGAATTAGTATCTCTTATTGAAGGAAATAGTGCGCATATAGTATTAGGAACGGAAAGTTGGTTAAAACCGGAAGTGAACAGTAACGAAATCCTAGACACAGAATGGAATATATACCGCAAGGATAGGATAAACGCCAATGGTGGAGGAGTATTTATAGCAGTAAAGAATTCAATAATATCCAGTGAAGTTATTAGCGAATGCGAATGTGAAATAATCTGGGTTAAGCTAAGTATCAAAGGTGGGTCAGATATGATAGTCGGATGCTTCTATAGACCACCTGCATCAGCAACCGTAGTAGTTGAGCGCCTCAGAGAGAACCTGCAGAACGTCGTGAAGAAGTTTCGTGATCATACTATTGTAATAGGGGGAGACTTCAATCTACCAGGTATAGAATGGGATAGTCACACAATCAGAACTGGAGCCAGGGACAGAGACTCTTGTGACATTATCCTGACTGCCTTGTCCGAGAATTACTTCGAGCAGATAGTTAGAGAACCAACTCGTGAAGCTAACGTTTTAGACCTCATAGCAACAAATAGATCGGAACTTTTCGACTCCGTGAATGTAGAAGAGGGTATCAGTGATCATAAGTCAGTGGTTGCATCAATGACTACAAGTGTAATAAGAAATGCCAAGAAAGGAAGGAAAATATATTTGCTTAACAAGAGTGATAGGGCACAAATCGCAGAATATCTGAGTGACCACCATCAAACGTTCATTTCTGAGGAAGAGGATGTGGAACAAAAATGGAAAAAATTCAGAAACATCGTCCAGTACGCCTTAGATAAGTTCGTACCGACTAAGGTCCAAAGCGAGGGGAAAGATCCACCGTGGTATAACAATCATGTACGAAAGGTACTACGGAAACAAAGAAAGCTTCATCATAGGTTTAAGAGTAGTCGAATCATAGCTGATAAGGAAAAGCTGAACGAAGCGAAAAAGAGCGTAAAGAGAGCAATGAGAGAAGCATTCAACGAATTCGAACATGAAACATTGGCAAAAAATCTAAACAAGAACCCTAAAAAGTTTTAGTCATATGTAAAATCGGTAAGCGGATCTAAATCCCCTATTCAGTCACTCGTTGACCACGATGGCACCGAAACAGAGGACGACCGAAGAAAGGCAGAAATACTGAATTCAGTGTTCCGAAACTGTTTCACTGCGGAAAATCGTAACACGGTCCCTGACTTCAGCCGTCGCACGGACGCCAAAATGGAAAATATTGAAATAAACGATATCGGAATTGAAAAACAACTGCTATCACTTAGTAGCGGAAAAGCATCCGGACCAGACGAGATACCCTTAAGATTCTACAGTGATTATGCTAAAGAACTTGCCCCCTTTCTATCAGCAATTTATCGTAGATCGCTGGAAGAACGTAAAGTACCTAGCGACTGGAAGAAAGCGCAGGTCGTTCCCATTTTCAAGAAGGGTCATAAATCAGATGCGAATAATTATAGGCCTATTTCGCTTACGTCAATCTGTTGTAGAATAATGGAACATGTTTTGTGTTCTCGTATTATGACGTTCTTAGATAATACAAATCTCCTTCATCATAACCAACATGGATTCCGCAAACAGAGATCATGTGAAACTCAGCTCGCCCTATTTGCCCAAGAAATTCACAGTGCCGTAGACACTGGCGAGCAGATTGATGCCGTATTCCTGGACTTCAGGAAGGCATTTGATACGGTTCCGCACTTACGATTAGTGAAAAAAATACGAGCTTACGGAATATCGGACCAGGTTTGTGATTGGATTCAGGATTTCCTAGAAGAAAGAACACAACATGTCATTCTTAACGGTTCAAAATCTGCAGATGTAGAGGTAATTTCGGGGGTACCGCAAGGAAGCGTGATAGGACCTTTATTGTTTACAATATACATAAATGACTTAGTTGACAACATCGGTAGCTCCGTGAGGCTATTTGCAGATGACACGGTTGTCTACAAGAAAGTAGCAACATCAGAAGGCCCGCATCTCGTGGTCGTGCGGTAGCGTTCTCGCTTCCCACGCCCGGGTTCCCGGGTTCGATTCCCGGCGGGGTCAGGGATTTTCTCTGCCTCGTGATGGCTGGGTGTTGTGTGCTGTCCTTAGGTTAGTTAGGTTTAAGTAGTTCTAAGTTCTAGGGGACTTATGACCACAGCAGTTGAGTCCCATAGTGCTCAGAGCCAACATCAGAAGACTCGTACGTACTCCAGGAAGACCTGCAGAGGATTAATGCATGGTGCGACAGCTGGCAGCTTTCCCTAAACGTAGATAAATGTAATATAATGCGCATACATAGGGGCAGAAATCCATTCCAGTACGATTATGCCATAGGTGGTAAATCATTGGAAGCGGTAACGACCGTAAAATACTTAGGAGTTACTATCCGGAGCGATCTGAAGTGGAATGATCACATAAAACAAATAGTGGGAAAAGCAGGCGCCAGGTTGAGATTCATAGGAAGAATTCTAAGAAAATGTGACTCATCGACGAAAGAAGTAGCTTACAAAACACTTGTTCGTCCGATTCTTGAGTATTGCTAATCAGTATGGGACCCTTACCAGGTTGGATTAATAGAAGAGATAGACATGATCCAGCGAAAAGCAGCGCGATTCGTCATGGGGACATTTAGTCAGCGCGAGAGCGTTACGGAGATGCTGAACAAGCTCCAGTGGCGGACACTTCAAGAAAGGCGTTACGCAATACGGAGAGGTTTATTACCGAAATTACGAGAGAGCACATTCCGGGAAGAGATGGGCAACATATTACTACCGCCCACATATATCTCGCGTAATGATCACAACGAAAAGATCCGAGAAATTAGAGCAAATACGGAGACTTACAAGCAGTCGTTCTTCCCACGCACAATTCGTGAATGGAACAGGGAAGGGGGGATCAGATAGTGGTACAATAAGTACCCTCCGCCACACACCGTAAGGTGGCTCGCGGAGTATAGATGTAGATGTAGATGTAGATGTAGACCAATAGCAAATTTTGATCTGCACAACGTATATTCTACATTTCCACCACTACCAGTCATAAAAGGAAACTCGCTTTTTATGTTCCTGTTAAAATTACACTTTCGTTTTGACATAATGAAACAGTGATTGCACATAGCAAAACATTAACAGTGTGGTTACGAAAGCCAGAGAGCAAGTATCAGTGGTGTAGAGTATCTCTGGAGCGAAAGGACGGATTCAGTGGATCGATTTAGAAGAGAAGAATCTTCGTTATTAAAATTACTTGCGATTTTTGACTATTCGGTACATGTTTGGGGTATGCTGAAAGTCATCACACGCTTTCTAGCGTAAGTAATTACGCAGTTAGTAGCAAGTCAAACAACCAATTGGGTAAAATACTCTTGCCAAGCGGAATCATAAAAAACGGGACATTTGAGCGTCCCCCCAAAAAAGCTTTCGGGACTGCGGGACATTTTGGTAAAAAAACGGTACTGTCCCAGGAAGAACTGGACGAATGGACACCCTATTTTAAGAAGGCAAGTGGCAGAAAGCATCAAAATTCAACATATTGAGCAACACGTTGACGTGTTCTAATAATAGTAGAAATTTACTTTACACTCTTGTGCGCATGATATACAAGTAGCTGAACTACTTAGGCGAATAGCGCTCCTAATAGCTATAAGTAAGAAATAAATAGTGTTACAAGCAGCGCAATTTCCGTGGTTTTCACTCACCAATTTGAAATTTGTTCAATTGGTTCAAATGGCTCTGAGCACTATGGGACTTAACAGCTGTGGTCATCAGTCCCCTAGAACTTAGAACTACTTAAACCTAACTAACCTAAGGACATCACACACATCCATGCCCGAGGCAGGATTCGAACCTGCGACCGTAGCAGTCGCGCGGTTCCGGACTGCGCGCCTAGAACCGCGAGACCACCGCGGCCGGCTGAAATTTGTCCACCATGATGTAATGGAAGAATTCCTCAACATGATAGACTGAAAAATGTATCCAGAGGAATCTGGAACCCTTATTAAAACGCTGTTAACCTGTTAATTCCGTCAAGAATCATCTGAGAAGAAAACGATGCGGGATTCTTGACCTTCAAAAAATTTTTTTAATGTTTTCGGAGAGCAGCGATCTTGTAAGCTATATAAAATTATTCGCTCTGTACAACGACGCAGGAAGAAGCTTGAGAGGTTTTATAGCCTAGTGTACCCCAAATAATCCGCATCAGCCAAGTTAAGTTCCAGAAAACTGTTGCCAGATGAAAAGTGACGATAGTTCCCTCGCGGCTCGCACTAACGGTTTACAGGCCAGTGCAATTAAAAACCGAATTGTAATAAAAATAGCTGACAAAACTGCTAATAGATATGGCGGCGTATACATCACTGAAGTGTGAGGTCCAACGATGGCAAGGTTGAAACGGGCACATAGGGCGCTGAGTCAAGGTATGCACACGACGATATTGAGGGCGCCGATGACGTCACAACCAACAGATAGGGTGCACAAGAGCGTACCAGAAGCCCACCACCAGTTACCGCAGCTAATGTTGAGTAACGTAGAAACTACGTTATACATTAATGTATAAATGTAAGGTCCTCTATTTTCCTTTTATTTGCCTTTATAAAACAGTAATAAGTCAAGGCTTCACTTAAATTTAAAGAGAAGGACTGCACAGTGCCCACAAGGCGACGTGAAATAAACTATTTACTTTGTACCTCAGTTAAAGTGAGACAGTGCACTTGAAACAACACTAGGCAGGCGGTCGACTTGTCGCGTGATGCAAAAATTTAACCCTGATCTTTCATTCCGTTTATTATGCGCAGACGAGTAGGAATATAGCTTAGAATCACCATTAAAAGACCCTAGTCATAGTGCAAAAGTTATTAATGAAAATGAAAGCTTCTTTACAAGTTATTCTTCGGTGTTGTAGGGATGTTAAACTACCAAGAGCTTAAGAAAGATTTCTAGAGTTCTAGATACTGCAAACGTGAGTAAACACATTAAATGTATTCACAGATGGATTACCATCAGCTGTATAATGGCATGACGACAATGAAAATGTCTGCCGAACCGGGACTCGAATCAGGATTTCCGATTATCCCGAGGGGTCGCTTTACCATTGGCTATCCAAGCACGAGTCAGGGCCAGACACCAGTTTTAACATGTCGCCAACCCTGTGCCTCAACGTGCACTCGTACATCCATTACGTATATTCCCGTACAGGGAAGATATTTTTTTCGGAAGTCGTTTGCCCGTTGTCGGCGGATAAATACGATATTGCAGTGCCTGTGTTGTTCAGAATTACGATGCAAAGTTCCTTCGGACATGCATGCACGTCCGAAGGTACATACATCATTATTGGGAATACCACAGGTACTGCTATCCCGTATATATAACGTGAGTAAAGGTCCTCTTCTCAGTGGGCACTTGATTTGTGTGGGGAATTATATTTAACATGACTGATATTTAACATGACTGATGGAAGAATCATACAAGGCACGTGGGAGAAGACATTGGCCTGATACCGTTATCTTTCTTGTGCTCTCGTCAACATTAGATTGCAGACACAACTGAAAATATTAGTCCCTTGCTATTGTACGTGCTGTTTGTTAGAGGACAATGCTTCAAACTATTGAAGGTGAAGGTTACTCCTGTTCGGCTGCTTTTATTCGTGGCTAAGCAACTCAACTTCCCAGGCTACTTCTATATAACTATGATTTGGATAATTACATTGTGCATCTGCAAGAGCGGATTAGCAAGACTATCTATGGCGTGTTCTTTTTTTTATTTTTTCGAGATCGTGAAATGTCGGGGCTTCTTGACCTCCGGCATTTCACAAACGTGAGATGGCCGGTGGCCTACTACCCGCCATGGTAAATGAAGTGAGTGGCACCTCTGCATTCAAATAACTGATCACTGGCGTCCCTCCTATACGATTCGAGCGTATTTACGTTTAGGTTTCGAAATAAGCATAAGCATAGTCCCAGTTACAGAGATAGTGAGGCGGATTTAATTAACTCCTTTTACAATACTCGACCGAGCCGTCTAAGTTCGAAATGGCCATAGAGTGCTTCGTTGTACATTAGCTACCGAGATGATTAGATTCAATATTACTGCAGCGAAATTCTATGTTACGTTGTTTCAACTGTCTCCATGTTACTAAGATATCTTAGTAACAGCTTTAGTAATTAGCATAGAAATTACATTAACATAGATCTTCTTACTCAACGGCAAGCACAAAAAAAAATGTCGTGTGACTAGGGCCTCCCGTCGGGTAGACCGTTTGCCGGGTGCTGCAAGTCTTTCGATTTGACGCCACTTCGGCGAATTGCGCGTCGATGGGGATGAAATGATGATAATTATGACAACACAACACCCAGTTCCTTCAGCGAGAATCGAACCCGGGCCCTTAGGATTGACAATCTGTCGCGATGACCACTTTTCTTTCTTTTTTTTTTTTAATCTCATTTTAATCGCTTTTGTTCGTTTTATCTGCTCGGGATGGACGTCGTAAGATAACCGTTAAGTTCGTCGTTGATCGGTTAACTCAGTTTTTTTATTACAGAGGGCGCCTAACCCTCTGACCGATCATGCTGAGCTACCGTGACTCAGCTACCAGGGGCGCACAAAGGAAAGCAAAGGACTGGAGACTGAGGATGAATGGCTTGACGACCAATTCCAAGGCTTTCATCCTCAGTTCCCCAGGGTGGAGAGACTATAAACTTCTTTCTATCCTATCTTCTTTCCTCTTCTTCACTCTAAACTATATTTTTGTATTTCTTTTTCAAAATTTCAACTTCATTTAAATTTTTGCTAAACAGTTTGGGACAACTGCCATAAAGAAAAGAAAAGAAAGATAAATAGCAAACAAAGATAACCAAGTAAACGTGCGGTTCTAGGCGCTACAGTCTGGAGCCGAGCGACCGCTACAGTCGCAGGTTCGAATCCTGCCTCGGGCATGGATGTGTGTGATGTCCTTAGGTTAGTTAGGTTTAATTAGTTCTAAGTTCTAGGCGACTGATGACCTCAGTAGTAAAGTCGCATAGTGCTCAGAGCCGTTTGAACCATTTTTAACCAAGTAAAAGAAAAAAAAAGAAAAGAGACAAAAACGAAACACGATCAACTATGACCCACCTCCACGTGGCGGGACACGGGCAGCGGCGCGATCGGATGTGGGAACTTCGCTTCTGTCATGGCGGTCTACTTATAGTTCCCGGGAACGAGGAACGATTGGCTCATAGATCTCTAGTTCACTTCGATCGTGGCGATCATTTCGGCAGTTCTCATTCCAGCCACAGTCGCATGCTCTTTAGAGATGGGCAAAATTGTTCTTTTCAGAGATAGGGTCAGAACTGTTCACTCCCTGAAATGAACTAGCTCTTTTTCATGACTCACCACTCATTCACAATAGAAAATAAATGGAAGGCACATTGCCCTTTAAACATGGTTTATTCCAGTACTATACCTGTATTTTGATCTTATTTGATCCTATTTTGAAGTAACACAGATAATGAATAAGAATTTTGTATTGATTATGGAAATTTCCACGATATGACACAGTTTTAGATTATTCATTTATTTTGCACTATCGTGGTTTTTTGGGTGATCGGAAAATGTTGTAACTTGAGATTTACGTTAACAATATACTTGGCTATGATGTATTAAAATTTCATGAACCTTGTACAAATAAATCGCAAGCCATATATTTTTAAAGTGAACGTTTCCTTCTGAAGACGCCTAAAATCGCAAAATCCGTACCAGAATAAGAAAAAAATATAAATTTAACTGTAAGACTAAAGTGCTGCATATAGCCTTGCGCAAAATAAAACAAGGAAAATATTGGTGTATCGCATTTTGCGATACGTTTATCGGTTCGCTCGTAATTAAAGTGTAAATTCTCTCTCTCTGCTGTGGGAAACGTTTGGAGCTACCGTTCTTTTTTTCTGAATCACTGATTGTTCACTCCTTTGAAAGATTCAACTCTATGAATCAGCTCAGGAGCGGAACCCCGTCTCTAGTGCTCGTTTCAGTCTCGGTCTCCCTCTGCCCCACTTGTCGTTCTTCGCATGATCACCTGTCTCAGTTCCACTGCCGACTGCTCCTAGTTAGTTCAGTATCGAGTTGTTCGTTTCGTTTACTGCGCTTGCCTATTTTACATGTGTTCCAAACTGTTCTTGCACTTGGTTCTGGCTATTCATCGTCCACGACCGGTAATCAAAAAGTATTTTATAGTTACGTAAATTACACAAAAATTACGTTGTATGTAATAGGTGCGTCTTTTCAGGCAACAAACTGGCATTTCAGCTCACTTCATTATATCGATGAACAGCAGAAGACATACTTATAACAAGGCAAGTTTTTTTTGTTATTCGTATATTTTTTGATTTCATCGACTTGATTTGGCAGCTAACTATCAATAGTTTGTTTAACTTTTACTGTAAGAAAATTCATATAAGACGATTTTCGTGTGTCTTTCATATAGAGAACGTTACATTTAGGAACGCTCTAATTATTTTTAAGTTTGGTTGTTTGCTATTTGCATTAACTGCTAGTTTGGTTGTTTTGAAAAAAAAAGAAAAAAAGTGGGTTGTGGCTCATTTTGGCTCAGCAGGAAAAGCGGTGCCTCTCCACTTGAAAAGACACAGATTGCCATAAAATCATATTTACTTATTATTTCAAAATCATTTGTTCAGAAGGAGCTTTCAAATGAAAAACTTTATTACTGCGAACCTAATTATTATTATTATTGCTGCTTAACGTCAATTATGTTTTTTTTTCTTTAATGTTATTTTTGAACCTGTGGGACAGGTAGGCTGGCAGCAGCACAATACGCCGCTCTTCAGCCGACGATAGTACAATGAGATAAACAGAGAAGATACATCACTTGGAAAAACGGCGGGAAAAAACAGTAGAAACATGAACATAAAAAAACATGAAGCCGTTCACACTCGATGACAATCCACACTACAAACTGTTGACATGAAGCACAAACACTGAAGATGTCGATGGCACTGGTGAACGATGGAGTGTGATGGTGAACACTGAACACAAAACACGACGGCACACACGAGACACTGATGGCGATGATCTCTGGCGCGCGAATGCCCACTTAGCGTGTGCGAGTCCGGGGACCTGCCAAGGGGGGAACAAGGGTGAGGTGGGGGAGAGGGGAGAACAAGGATGCCAATGGCTGAGGAGATGGGGACAGGAGGAGAGGTACAGGGGAGGGGAAGCCTGGGGGAGGAGTGGGGAGAAATGGAGAAGGGAGGGAAGAGGAAGAGAAGGGAGGGAGGGTGCCCAGAGGAGCAAACACAGGAGGAGGTGGGAGGATCAAAGTTGGTAGGAGGGGTAGATGGAGGGGAGGAGGGCATCATCAAGGAGAGGGAGCTGGCGGAAGCCACCTTGGGAAAGGGTAAGGAGGTTGGAGAGATGGAGACTGGGTCGGACGTGGGAATACAGGCGCGGCAGCGGGCGGGGGTGGGAGAGGATCGGGAGGTGTACAGGATCTGTATCCTTTCAAGGAAAAGGAGGAGGTGGGGGAAGGGGATGAGATCGTACAAGATCCGCGTGGGGGAGGGGAGACGGATGCGATAGGCGAGGTGGAGAGCATGGCGTTCAAGGATTTGGAGGGATTTATAAAAGATAGGGGGGGGGCGGAGATACAAGCCGGATGGGCGTAACAAAGGATAGGGTGGATGAGGGATTTATAGGTGTGGAGGATGCTGGAGGGGTCCAGATGTAACTCCGGAAATGCATATCCTCCTATTTCCATCTATTGTACTATAAATTTGTTTTCCTTATTTTTGTTACCTGAATATATGACATTTCTGTGTCTTTACATATTGTAATTGTTTTACTATTTGTATCTATATGCATTTATACCGATGTATAATTGGTTTATTTTGTGAATATTATTTGTATTTATATGCTGGGTCTGGCCTAGGGAAGCCTACGCTATCGAACGAATATGTCGATAGGTCGTGTGAACCAGAGTATTTAGGATCTTTGGTAGTGTTAACGCTGCCGCGTGGAGCGCGGGCTGAGAGAGAGAGTCTGGCTGGAGTAGCGAGTCGAGCAGGTGTGTTGTGTGACGCTCCCGTGAGTTGCCGCGCTTTCGGGGTTGGGCAGCATGTAATTGCGCTCGACTTGCTATGATAGTTTCTGACACGATGTCGCGGGCGGGAAGCATTAGCTGGCGCACATCAAGAGCCCGTTTCGTCTGGTGACCGTGTCGAGAAGAAGGCGCGCCAACATCCAGCTTCTGCAACAGCGACGGCCAACAATGAGTGACTGTCGCCACCTCCTCGATCGACGGCTTCAAACCTTCAATCAACCAACAAGGAAGACTGGAAGCACGTAAAGTTTTAGAACTGTATGGCAGACCTCAGCTTTTAAAACTGTTCAAATCAAAAAATTACAGCAACGTAGCATGAACCTTTGTTATCATTGTCCCAATTGCATTACCAAGCAGGGTCCCTTCCTTTTCCGGAATGAACCCGAGTGTCGTTGAAATTCAAACGCCAGCATTAAAGTAACATTATTCTATTTCACTGCTTTAATTTCAAAGTTCAGTTAAGGTATTCATAGCTGGCTACAATATTCAGATTACACAAGCACAAATTAAGAGTGCGAGTTTTGTTACCGTATTTTAGCTTACCTGTGATTGCAGCTCAGCTTGGTACGTACTAAATTTTACTACTGTTAAGTGTTCAGAATCATTTAATTCAAGTTCAAAGATAAATCCCTTATTTCTAAATTGCGTAGATTCAAGTAGCTTTTGAAATGATTGTTGAGGTAGTCCAAGACTAACGGTATTTTACTGAATTTCGACGTGCTTTAGAAAGAAAGCTCACTATTAACTTCAGTCACTAAATTAACTTTCGATTTTCCTGTTTTATTAATTCTTTTGCTAAATTTAAGTCAGATTGTAGCGAAATTTATTACTTCTGACAAACTTTCAGTTTTCACACTGCACGTGTCAACCTTCAGTTGCCACGCTACTAGTGCTAATTATATGTGTAATAACCTTCTTTTTCAGTTACTATAGCAATTGTCCTTAGGACTGGCGATCGTAATTTTCCCCAAATCTCAAATATCTAATTACCGCTAGTTAATTGTTAACGTAACGGCCGCACATTTACTTTCTTTATTAACTTTACCCCTTTTCAAATTTAATTTCCACCTGTTTCATTAGCATTTTTCCTTTCATTTAGATGTAACCCTTTCCTCCTTCTTTACCGACAAATTAACTTCGGTGACGATTGCTTTTCCCAAATTTCCGTTAGGTACACGCGGTTTAATTTTTCACGGTCATTAAGGTCGATAAGAGAGGGGGAGGTTACACAGACCCCATCAATAATGCAAAAAAATTAATTTTTACTAAGCGGGTGACGCAAGTATAAGAAAACCACATTTTATTTTATGCTTCCATGAAGTCTCTACTTCGCCTACGAACTCAGAGACAACGTGAAGTATATGTAAGGTGTAAACGATTATTCTTTAGAACGTAGCATAGCTATATAGTGGAAGTCGAAACAAAGAATTTTATACAAGACACTTGTGGTCTATTAAGTTGGGAAACAGCCACCAACAGCTTTACAAGACTACATGAGCTATAGCCCATGCACGTCGCGTGTGATTTTCATGTTCTCTTCTCCAGCTCACTACACATCGTCATCGATGGTTTCGCAATTGTTGCTTGCATTAGCTTGTTATTTCTTCACTGCCTAGTTATTACATGTTTGTCTGTTTGTTGAATCTGCTCGTAACGGGCAACACGTCGTCCGTAATTGGCGAGAAGTCTGTACTCGCGGCCGGTTTTCCGTGCGTCACCCTATATTATTTCCACACAAGAAGTTCTGCAGAATCACTGAAATTACTTCTTGAAGTATCTAAGAATTCTGTAATGAATAAAAACTCTATACTCCAGGTTGGAGAAGAGTGTCCCTCCCCTGGTGCGCTCCATCCGTCCGTCACCCACACTATTAGTTTTCAATTTTTCACAAGAACCATATACCAAGCACAAATGAACGGTGAATGAGTAAAAATGAACGGTTCCCAACAAATAACGATCAGCAGTGAACTAGTTCCCAAGGATGAACGTGTTTGCCCATCTCTAGTGGGAACTGGTGTGGAGCTTCAGCCATATCAGCGCCCATATACCTTTCGCAGCGGCTAAGTGGTCAATAAAGACCCACCTTAAGCAATTAGCTGATGGGTCATTAAATCAGGGCGGCAAGTGGAATAAAAGTGCATCCATGTTCTGCGGCGGTAGTGGGAAGAGGAATGGGTACATAAGAGCTTTCAGTAGGTCACTACCACTCAACTACGCATGATTCGTTGCTGTTCTTTCAGCGTGGGCGCCTCCTGCTCTAACGCGGTGTACAGAGGCGGGCCGTGCCAAGTGCCGCGTCACTCGCGAGCAAACGCACTCAAGTCGGGACGCGCACCCACGTCTGGTGGGCGGCGGCGGCGGCGGCGGCAGCGGTGCAAATATTGGGCCATCCGCCCCGTCTTCCATTAGTGGGCGACGCCGGGCCGCCGCGGCTAAACGCGTCCCGACGGCGTGCAGGCGCAGCCGCGGAAAACGTGTTTACCTTCGGCCTCAGCTGCCGCAGCCGCAACGGCCCGAGGAGTTTCCTCCAGGCCGGACGCGCTGCGGGCAAAGCGCGTGCGCTTGTTGACTCTGGTGGCGAAACGCGAGTGGCCGGTCCCGGTGTAAAGCGGCGGGCAGTGACGTGCGAACGAGAGTAAGTAGCGCCAGCGAGGAGTTGTCACACGTCGGCACGCACTGGCGTGGCTCCAGCACCGCCAAATGTACCTGCCAGGGTACTCTGCCCAGAATTTTCTACGAGGGCAGTCCAATAAGTAATGCAACACATCTTTTTTCTGAAACAATGGTTGTTTTATTCAGCATTGAAATACACCAGGTTATTCCCCAATCTTTTAGCTACACAACACTATTTTTCAACGTAATCTCCATTCAATGCTACGGCCTTACGCCACTTTGAAATGAGGGCCTGTATGCCCGCACGGTACCATTCCACTGGTCGATGTCGGAGCCAACGTCGTACTGCATCAATAACTTCTTCATCATCCGCGTAGTGCCTCCCACGGATTGCGTCCTTCATTGGGCCAATCATATGGAAATCCGACGGTGCGAGATCGGGGCTGTAGGGTGCATGAGGAAGAACAGTCCACTCAAGTTTTGTGAGCTCCTCTCGGGTGCGAAGACTTGTGTGAGGGCTTGCGTTGTCATGAAGAAGCAGAAGTTCGTTCAGATTTTTGTGCCTACGAACACGCTGAAGTCGTTTCTTCAATTTCTGAAGAGTAGCACAATACACTTCAGAGTTGATCGTTTGACCATGGGGAAGGACATCGAACAGAATAACCCCTTCAGCGTCCCAGAAGTATGTAACCATCACTTTACTGTCTGAGGGTATGGCTTTAAACTTTTTCTTGGTAGTGGAGTGGGTGTGGCGCCACTCCATTGATTGTCGTTTTGTTTCAGGTTGGAAGTGATGAACCCATGTTTCATCGCCTGTAACAATCTTTGACAAGAAATTGTCACCCTCAGCCACATGACGAGCAAGCAATTCCGCACAGATGGTTCTCCTTTGCTCTTTATGGTGTTCGGTTAGACAACGAGGGGCCCAGCGGGAACAAACCTTTGAATATCCCAACTGGTGAACAATCGTGACAGCACTAGCAACAGAGATGTCAAGTCGAGCACTGAGTTGTTTGATGGTGATCCGTCGATCACCTCGAACGAGTGTGTTCGCATGCTCCGCCATTGCAGGAGTCACAGCTGTGAACGGCCGGCCCGCACGCGGGAGATCTGACAGTCTTGCTTGACCTTGCGGCGATGATGACACACGCTTTGCCCAACGACTCGCCGTGCTTTTGTCCACTGCCAGATCACCGTAGACATTCTGCAAGCGCCTATGAATATCTGAGATGCCCTGGTTTTACGCCAAAAGAAACTCGATCACTGCCCGTTGTTTGCAACGCACATCCGTTACAGACGCCATTTTAACAGCTCCGTACAGCGCTGCCACCTGTCGGAAGTCAATGAAACTATACGAGACGAAGTGGGAATGTTTGAAAATATTCCACAAGAAATTTCCGGTTTTTTCAACCAAAATTGGCCGAGAAAAAAAAATGTGTTGCATTACTTATTAAACTGCCCTCTTACTTATGACGTAAACATCGGCATCAAATATCCATACTTACTGAGGATGCCAAAATTCCATTAATTTTGTAACGTTGCACATATTTAGTCGAGCTATTGGCCTGTCTAAGGCTGCTGTTGAGGAGAGGTGGATTTTCTCGCTTGGCTGAGAGTGAGGAGGCCGCTCAGACATTACAGGCGAGTCCAGGTACAAAGATGGTCCATGCATGGTCAAAAATGGTTCAAATGGCTCTGAGCACTATGGGACTTAACCATTGAGGTCATCAGCCCCATAGAACTTAGAACTACTTAAACCTAAACTAACCGAAAGGCATCACACACATCCTTGCCTGAGGCAGGATTCGAACCTGCGACCGTAGCAATCGCGCGGTTCCAGAATGTAGCGCCTAGAACCGCTCGGCCACCCCGGCCGGCCCATGCATGGTCAGGTACGAGTAATTCCATAGCATAGAGGATTTGGATGACAGCAGCTCACATGGCCGTGGTGCAGATCTACCAATAATCGTGACGTTTAGAACACTCCGAAATCTGGATACTTAAAATTCCGAAATTAAACAATAAATCACAGCTCTATAGCAATGTAGATCTGAATACATCTGTGAGCTCAGAAAATTCAGGCACATCTAATGAAACAATACTTTTTAATTTCTTAAAAACCAGAAAGTTAATAAAATACAATGACTTAATCATGATTAACCATGAAATCAACAACTTTTAAACGTTTCGGACGACAGCGTAGCACTATAGCTATCACCACTCAAAGATACACATCTATATCTACCTTATTTATGACGTGTTCTTATCTTTCTTCATTACGGGAATATCTGTCAGAGCATTTTATCCTCCACAATGACACATCAACTGAATTCAGCCTGAATCCATCTGAAAATGGCTCTGAGCACTGTGGGACTTAACAACTGAGGTCATCAGTCCCCTAGAACTTAGAACTACTTAAACCTAACTAACCTAAGGACGTTACACACATCCATGCCCGAGGCAGGATTCGAACCTGCGACTGTAGCGGTCGCTAGGATTCAGACTGAAGCGCCTAGAACCGCTCAACGAATGCATCTGATCTTGTCGTACTTGCGTAGTTATTAACGAATATTTTAATATTTTAGCCAGTAGCTGTGTTAAAATGTTGATTACAGCTGATAAACCATTGTAATTTAAAAGTGGTCAGTCACATGTATTGGCTAATTCCACCAGTGAAAAGCGTGCCGAAAGAGGCTTCTGTCAAGCAAGCCTATGTTGTTGCGAAGCCAATATGTAACAACTTTATACTATCATTTAATGTGAGCGCACATGTGAAATAATGCTAGCTTATTCATTTGTGAAGAAACTATTGTTTATGCTAATTGGAAAATGGCTTGTGAGTGACGGAATGTTTGTCACATACTTTTTGTTAAATATTCCTATAATTCATTAGTTTAGCCTGGAACGTAGTTAATATGAGTCATCTCATAACTGCAGAACAAAACAATGACGTTAATTGGGTGGGGATGGCCTTCAGCCAAAGAGAATTAGACAGTGGTGGAACACTACTGGACTCAAGGGAAGGCAAACACTTTTTGACGTGTGCTGTCAAGGTGGCGGTTCATTACACTTTTACGTTGAGATCTGGAACAAGACAGACCTGCCTGAGATAACGTGTGCTATTTGGTCTAATATGTGATAGATTACGGGTGGTGAACGGCCTCTAGAAAAAAAAAACTAACGAAGCGGCTTACACTTTTGCTAAGTCTGAACCAGCCCCAGTTCACAATTTTAACTTCTTCCACTTGTATTACAAAATTAAAACTAGACAGTGCACGAGTTTCTACGGTTTACCTCTGATGTACTGGTGCGTAAATCGCCAATCTCACTTCTATTATTTCCAACTGACGTTTATTTCGTTTCGTGTGATCACGAAGTAGACCCAGTTTTTCGAGCGTCTTGCATCACTATTTAGCTTGAAGATTCTGCTACCATTCTTGTAACGCGCTTAACACAATTTTATTGCATTTGAAGAAGATTGTACTTCTGTCTGTATTATAATCATACGTTTATTTGAGATTACTTACTTGAAAAAATATTATTCAGCATAATCGTCTGGTATCGTCTTCAATGAATAAATAAAATATTTATTATGTAAAGTGAATGGATGACAATGGGGAAGAAATGGCTTTAAATGTTTTTGTTATTTTCTCATTCAGTACGAACATTGTTGTAGAACCCTATTTTTACGTGTGGTAATAAAAATTCATTTAGACAGAATTAAGTACATTTAAAATTACGTGAACTTTGGCAACCCTCTCCTGCTGATAAATTCAAACTAACTGATTAATAACATTTATGACTTTGAAAATTATTTAAATTAATTTTTTTACGTATTTCGGCCTTGGCACACAATTTCTAAATGCAGTGGGTTTTTAAATATTTACTGAATTCTTTCCCGGCGTTAGCTATGGAACACAAGACTGTCTCTGTTAACATAAAATGGTTAAATATTGCCAAGCCGACCGGAACGTTTAATTATCATTCACAAAACACTCTTCACTATACGTTTAAGTTATTTGCTTTAGAAATTGAAAGAACCAACAGATTAACAACTTCAACGTTAATTATCCGCCTATGAATGCACAAATGTAAAACCATTAATAAATTCAGTCAGCCTCAGGATCGCTGTAAAGGAAAAATATTTCGTAATTCACTGCTAATTTTTCCTGCTCCCGATTTACGGGTTTGGTTAATTTTATAGCGGAACAATTTTTTAAATGTGCCACCGCTGCAAATCGTTCGGTCGGGGCACAGCCCAGCAACACCAACGATAATCGCTAAAAGTGCTGAAAATTCTTTAAAGAAATATTATAGATGACTTGGGCAAGCTAATTTACATTAGTAATACACAATTTTGAAAAATTATGATGTATTGAGACCACAACAATAATTAAAATTACACATCTTTATAATTTCTCCTCCAATGGCGGCTACAGACAGATACAGACAAAAGAAGTCTACTCATGCATTCCTGCATATAATGCTACGTCACAGGTTCCACTCTCTCTCTCAGCTCTCGAGGAAGACGACAAAGAATGCACATTATCTAATGCTATTTATACTATTGCTGATTATTAATATCTCTTTGTAATCTTACAACATTATTTTCCTCTGTGGCTATATTTTACATCTTTTTCATGGCAGATATTAACATATTTCGTAAATTTCATCATGAGTATAGAAATATTACAATCATAAATACATCGAGAATATTATTACAGAAAATATTACAATAATAACCAAGGTCCTTTATACAAAATTAAATAACATTTTTTGTTAAACAATTACAGTACATACGAATTGCTTCATAGCGGCGTACATAGTACAATTAAACGCCATTTCAGTTTATTAACAGTGTGTGTGCTGCCAGGGAACGTTACACGTCTACATCAATTTCAGATATCACAATACAAGGCTTTCCATTAATTAATTAATTAATTTTTTATTTCATTTTTCTTCTACTTTTGTTCATTCGCAATTGTAGCCAATCAACAGACTGTTCGACTGCAGTATCACGGGTACGTATTATTATTTGCAGCGAATTTAGCTAGAAGACATGACAATAGCCCTACGACTATATCAAGCTATCCTTTTTAAAAAGAGCCATGCCTATCCCGTTTACTGAGGTATACCAACACAGAGGTAAATTCACAGTCTGTCTTTAGGAATTAGTGCCATTACTTATGCGAACACTAGCAAAAAATTGGTCCTCCTGTCCCTGGGAGCACAAACTTGTGTAAGGGAACGCTCGCCACCAATAGGTGAGCTAGTTGTGTGGGAAACAGTTTATACTACTGTCACCAAGGGGTTGTGGCCCCATTCTATGACAAGGTGCAATGGGCTCTTTCTCTACGGTCAGCAGGAGATTCTGGGGGACACGAGAGAAGCCTCTGCGAATGTCATTAATAACACATTCGGGCGTCCCCTGGGCAACGTCTCTAAGCCGGAAGATTGTCTCACACCAGAAGCATCACAGTAGAGCGACATAATGTCACGAGAAAAACCAGACAGGTTATTATCAGAACAGGCTCTGACCATCATCTCTGTAAACATAGAAGGTCTTTCGTCTTGCAAAGAACAATTGCTGAGCGAGCTTTCTCGAAACGCGAAGAATTCCCTCCCGGCCGTATGGAGGTCTGGTGTCACACGATCCAAAGAGAATATGCACAAATGGGGCCTCCCAAATGAACCGGCGCTGTGTGACTGTGGACTCACTCAAACCATCATCCACCTCACGCAGTGTGTGCTGTGCCCAAGCACCTGCACCATGAAGGATTTGATGAATGCCACCCCGGAAGCGCTGGACGTGGCTAGGTTCTGGTCCAAGACTTCATAAAATAAAAAAAAACCTACTTGACCCTACTTACATATCTGTGTACTTTTATACTCTTTTTGTATGTGTTATATACTTTATATGTATGTGTTAATCATTATGATTTTATGTACGATGCTTTTGACACGATTAAATAAATAAGGAGATCGAAAATTGCCTCCGTATGATTTCTGTTTTTGGATCAATTCTATATCACGTTCTATCACGGGCGCCACTTCTGTAACTCCTGAAGTTGGTCTTTCTGTAACTTCGCTTCCCTCAGAGAAGCAATTTCCTACCTGCAGAGAAGTTCTGCTGTCATCATGCCCATGACAACTTCGGACATCTCATTGTACTGCAAGTGTTTCTACGAAAGAGTGCTGTCTGAATATACTGCAAAAGACAGATACAGACAAGAAACAGCTAGGAAAATTTTAACCGAATTCTGACATATTCTTCAACACTTACCTGATTTGATCCTTTAGAAATAGTTTGTGAAAGCCTGCAGCGGTAAAAGCAATGGGTTTGTCTTATAAACAACTTCTCTGCTACCTGTCACGATTTTATTTTATTAATATATTACATAAAGTGTTTCGGGAAATGATTCCCATATTCAAGTGCGTTTTTTATTCTTTGAACTATTGCATTTTTTCGTAATATTTTGATGTCTGGGATTCTACATTGATCCGTTGACTTAACTGCAATATATTGGGTTGGTGCATAGCTTCGTAGCGTTTTTCCACTAAAGGGAACAGAAACATAGAACAGAGACTTTGGTCATCAATAATATGTTCTCCTTCACTATATACAACAGTCTGTCAATGCTAATGTAAGCTTGCGCTTCGGCGACTGTAGAAATCACGTGGTTCTAAAGTGAAGAACTCTTTGAGCAATGTACGGAGCCCATTTTCATTCGGAAAGGAAGTTCCTTGAAGGTTGGTTGGTAGAGAGTGGGAAACCAACACCTGGATAGTGTTTTTCGTCAGTCTGGAAGAATATGGGCGGACTTTAGCATGGAGTAGCATTACTTCACGCAATCTACCTGGTAGTCGTTCTTGAACTGAGTCTGTAACATGTCTCAGTTATTGATAATAAATGTCATCAGTGATGGTTACACCTCGGGGAAACAATTCGTATTACACACACCGTCGCTGTTGCACCAGATGCATAACGTTGCCTTCTGTTGATGGTTACAGGTCTTGGAACAGGGAGCTACTGCTTTGTTTGCGCCCAACGATTTCTTTTTTCCTTTATGTTAGCTTAAAGACACCATTTACCGTCACCAGTAACGATACAAGATCGGAATGGTTGGTGTTATTCGCGAACCAACTGATGACGAGCAAGCAGAGATGCTCATATGGACACCCGCTGATTTTTGTGATTTTGGGTTAGAGCATTCGGTACCCATTTTGAACCTTCCCCATTGCTTACAAATGTCGCACTATGGTGAAATGATCATAGTTCACCACATTTTCCAGTTGTCGAGTACAATAACGTAGATCATTGCGGATTAATGCGTTTAAACGATCTTCATCAATTCCCGAAAGTCTTTCTGAAGGTGTAGAGTCACAAATGTCAAAAAAATCCTCCTCATTACAAGAAAACTTTTCTTTTGTTGTGTTATGTCAATGGCATTATCCCCATACACGGTGCAAATGTTTCTGGCTACTTGCGCTGCTCTCATCCCTCTACTGAACTCAAACAGATGAACATGTCAGAGATGTTCCGACTTCTCTACTTGGCACTCATTTTCCCAGCGTCCACAGCTCTACTCACTATCTTCATATGACGAAATGACCATACATAAAGTCGAGTACCAACAGTGAGCTATATATAAAGGGCTTATTTCAATAGTGGTACAAGTCCATTTTTATTCACCTTGAGATACAGAGTCCTAAAGTTAAATGAACGCTGAAAAATATGCAGTTGAGATATCAAAAATATTCAAGCATATGGCTTCTTGCTAGAAATGAACTTTTCTTTCTGTTTGTTTGGATCATTAACTTCAGAGACATTATAGACAGAAAAGTGGAAGTAATGGACTTGTACTACTATTGAAATAAGCCCTACATGTAAAGAATGACAATCAATAAATAAAACCACAGCAACAGGAATACCAACATGCAAAACCAAAACCCTGCGAACTTACGCATCAGTATAATGTAAGGAACACACTTTTTATAGTTAGTTATCAGTCTTTATACATAATAACGAAAATTAGAAGCATTTGTATTCACACTTTTCTTGTGGTTTGAAACGTCCCCTTTGAAAAATTATACAAGACTGTGCTTAAACTGACACACAATATTTTTTAGCGCAACGCAGTCTGACTTTCAGAAATCCCTACAAAGGAATGGCCCTGACTAACATTAACCTGTACCTTTCACAAATCACTTACCTCACCAAAAATCTTCGCTACTCGAACTACTGCAATACAGCGAGCGCCACTACTGCCAGCTAAATAAAAGATTCAAACTACGGAAGGCACTAACTACTGATAGGGATAGTTAGCAAATGAAAGATTTTAATAGAGAACAAACAATGTATTTACCTTAATATCATCAAAAGTCATAATATATGTAATTTCAAAACTCCGCCATTTTCTTCCACACATCCACCACTGCTGGCGGCTCACCTCTAACTGCGCAACGCTACGCGCTGTTCACATCCAGCTGCCGCTGCCCAACACTACAATGGCAGACAACAATGCACACTAGCCACAGACTGCACACAGCACAGCCAGTGATTTTCGTACAGAGCGCTACGTAACGTTGCCAATAAGAAAACATAAACAGCCTACTTACAGGTTCATTTGTGCAGAGTATCACACGTGTTAAAAGTCACATGCAATTTTCTGCGCAGACTACACATCGAGAATATCAAAGATGCATAAATAGTTACAAAGATGTTTGGAGAAGCAGTCAACAAAGACAAAAATACAGCTTCTTTTAAGAGTGTGAAATACTTTTCTGTTTACTTACGTAAGCTTCTTACTCTCGATGTTTACAGAAAATTGGGCGCAATGTTTAAGATGTGTTAAATTCTGCATAAATGGACCATAAGAAAAATGTACGCGGAAGTTCTTCAACATTTCGCCACTAAGTGTACATGAAGATCGATACTCAATTAAAAACACTAATGTCTCATATATTGCACTAAAATCTACAGCATAATCCGTTACCTCACACATTAAAATCAATTTAAAATAATGGAATAGTTCACAGAAAAAGACGCACTTGGAAGTGGAAATCATTTCCCGAATTGCGTCGTCTAGAATATGAATAAAAGAAAATCGTGACTGGTAGCAGAAAAAAAATACTTATAAAACAAAATCAATTCTTCATCGCAAATGAAATGTGATTCGGGCTTTCATTGAGGTCCACGTCAATACGTCAGTGGTAATCACTAATGACTGCTACATGGGGAACTCGGGTTCGATTGCTGAGGAGATTCTTGACCGAATAGTAGTGACAGTAGTTCTGCTAACCCAACAAGCTGTGTGGTTCTATGGTAGAATGCTCATCTGACTTGGCGGAGTTTAATAGGCCATGCGTGGCTTATGCAAATTTTTAAAGAGGAGTGAATGTTCTACTAGCAATTCCCTGAAGTATACAAGAGATAACAATGGGAAGAATCAGTTGCGTGTGAGGCTGTGTAGCGGAAACAAAAGATCTGAAACGCTACTAGTCCACTCGTCTTGGATGCTAAGTTCTTTCACGACTACCGGTGATATCAAGCTAAATTTCCTCACTACAATCCCCAAAATGATGTCCTAATCCAGACCCACCTGACTCGTAAAGTCCGGTGCCCGGTAGTGCTACGTCTAGGTCAGAAGAACGGCGGTGAACGGTGGACTGGACGACAACTGCTGCAGTGGCGGCGGATTCGGTGATGATAATCATTTCGCGGCAGGCGACCTCACCGTTTCTTGCTGCTTCAGCAAGAGCTTAAATCCCCACTCCACGGAGGATTACTTCGTTATAACTGGCTACAGGGCTACGTCGTGGAAGCAGCACATAGCACCGAGCTTCGCACGCTGATTCTAGCAACGTGCGACGTTTGCAGTGTCGACGCGGCCACCGGCATCGCCAGCAGAGGGCCTCTGCCGGCCTTCCTGCTGACTTCCTCGGCCTGCCGCGGTACGAGCGGAGCCATGGGCTTTTGAATACTACCACCAGCAGACATTCGGACGCTGGCACTCCGTTGTAGCAGCGCCACACCACTCCTCCCCCTCCTAGGGCGGAGGCGCCGAGGTGGAGGCAAACTTCCGAGCCCTCCGATCCCAGTGGGGAAAGTCCAGGTGGCGGATCGACGTCCATCGGGATGTCCGGCTGGGAATCCCCTTGGATCATCAATGGTCGGATGAGGTCTTCGCAGACTGGTGTAACGCCGGAAATGCATATCCTCCTATTTCCATCTATTGTACTGTAATTTTTTCCTTGTTTTGTTACCTCAAGATATGACATTTCTGTCTCTTTATATATTGTAATTGTTTTACTGTTTGTATATATATATTTATGCATTTATGTTGGTTTGTTTCGTAAATATTATTTGTACTTTTACGCTGGGTCTTGCCTAGGGAAAACTGCTGTCGAACGATTACATCGATAGGTCGTGTGAAGAATCAAAGTGTGTAGGATCTTTGGTGGTGTTAACTCTGCCGCGTGGAGCGCGGGCTGAGCAGAAGGAGTCTGGCGGGAGTAGCGAGTGGAGCAGGTGTGTTGTGTGACGCTCCCGCGAGTTGCCGCGCTTTCGGGGTTTGGCAGCATGTAATTGCGATCGACTTGCGATGATAGTTTCTGACATGGTGTCGCGGACGGGAAACATTAACTAGCGCACATCAAGAGCCCGTTTCGTCTGGTGACCGTGTCGAGAAGAAGGCGCGCCAACATCCAGCTTCTGCAACAGCGACGGCCGACAATGAGTGACTGTCGCCACCTCCTCGACCGACGGCTTCAAACCTTCAATCACCGACGAGGAAGACTGGACGCACGTAAAGTTTTAGAACTGTATGGCAGACCTCAGCTTTTCAAACTGTTCCATTTTCGTCATTATAATTATAGCAACTTAGCATGAACGTTTGTTGCTCATTGTCCCAATTGCATTACCAAGCAGAGTCCCTTCCTTTTCCGAAATGAACCCGAGTGTCGTTGAAATTCAAACGCCAGCATCAATTTATTTCACTGCTTTAATTTCAAAGTTCAGTCATAGCTGGCTACAGTATTTAGATTGCACAAGCACAAATTAAGAGTGCGAGTTTTGTTACCGTATTTTAGTTACCTGTGACTGCAGCTCAGCTTGGTACGTACTAAATTTTTCTATTGTTAATTGTTCAGAATCATTTAGTTCAAGCTCAAAGTTAAATCTCTTATTTCTAAATTGCGCATATTCAAGTAGCTTTTGAAATGATTGTTGAGGTAGTCCAAGACTAACCGTATTTTACTGAATTTCGATGTGCTTCAGAAAGCAAGCTCACTATTAACTTCAGTCACTAAATTAACTTTCGATTTTCCGGTTTTATTAATTCTTTTGCTAAATTAAGTCAGGGTGTAGCGAAATTTATTACTTCTGACAAACTTTCAGTTTTCACACTACACGTGTCAACCTTCAGTTGCCACACTTCTAGTGCTAATTATATGTGTAATAACCTTTCTTTTTCAGTTACTATAGTAATTGTCCTTAGGACTGGCGACCGTGATTTCCCCCAAATCTCAAATACCTAATTACCGCTAGTTAATTGTTAACGTAACGGCTGCACATTTACTTTCTTTATTAACTTTACCCCTTTTCAAAATTAATTTCCACCAGTTTCATTAGCACATTTCCTTTCATTTAGATGTAACCCTTTCCTCCCTCTTTACCGACAGCTTAACTTCGGTGACGATTGCTTTTCCAAAACTCCCATTAGGTACACGCGGTTTCATCTTTCACTGTCATTAAGGTCGGAAAGTGATGGGGAGGTTACACTGGGTTTTGGTCACTGTCAGCTGCTGGTTCCAGAGTATTTGGAACAAATAGTGGTGTCAGATTTTCTGCTGGCTGTTACATTCCCCATCGTGGACGAAATTGATTCAAATGTCATCCGTGTTTATACCCATCGGAACACGAGATTTGAGCCATGGTGAATGATGACGGAGACGCATCGTGAACGTCCTCTTGTATATAGATTATCCCAGACTTGCTCTTGAGGGACATACCTGTGCTGTCGTGGCTGGGAAGGCCGATGTGATGGGAATGTCGGGTGTATGACAGAAAATTGAGAATTGAGGGGCCCATGTAATTTCTTGGCAAGTGACACCCCTTTCTTAGGGTGCCCCTAGTAAGATGACTGAAAAGGGAAAGTGCATTAGTGACTGAATGATGTTGTCAGAGTTTAGACGTTTGGATCTTTAAAGTTCTGATGGCCATTCTGTTAGGCTATTGGAAACTGGGTGAAATAGGGCTGTGTGGAATAATGTGATTCTGGTAATGTTAGGGAAATCCTGGAACTCATTAGACGTAACTTGGGTTCTGTTTCTGGGAGTCCCTCTAAGGAGAACGTCTGGATTGTGGCCACCAAAGTGGTAAAGGGCATTCGTGAAATGAAGTTGCAATCTGAGCGAACATTTATAACAAAGAATCAAGAAGTCCCTAAAAATGAGCCAGTGAAATGCAGATGAGCTGAATTAAAGCATTCCGTCGTCAGGCCACGAGTGGCTTACCGGGACCATTCGACCGACGTGTCATCCTCAATAGAGGATGTGGATAGGAGGGGCGTGGGGTCAGCACACCACTCTCCCGGTCAAGTAGCTCCTCAATTGGCATCAAGAGGCTGAGTGCGCCCCGAAAAGTGGCAACAGTTCATGGCGGCCTGGATGGTCACCCATCCAAGTGCCGACCACGCCCGACAGCGCTTAACTTCGGTGATCTCACGGGAACCGATGTATCCACTGCGGCAAGGTCGTTGCCAGATGAATTGAATGGACAGTGGAAATGTTTCTGAGCAGGGTCCACTTGCTTGGACTGGTTAGTGGTACAAATGGCAACCATTTTGTTGACAGCTGTGTCCATTTCTCACCAGTACATGTCCGTCCATTTTCCCCTAGGAGCAGTACAACCACTGTAACGGTTTCAGGCTCTGTCACAGGCTGATACTGATCTTCGTCCTGACATGGCTGCTTATCCTGTTCCAGAGGTTGCCCCTCAGTCTGCAAGATCCGGGCGGTCGCAGAGGGTGGGCTTACTGGTAGTTGGGAGCTCCAACGTCAGGCGTGTAATGGGGCCCCTTAGGGATATGGTAGCAAGGGAGGGGAAGAAAACCAAAGTGCACTCCGTGTGCATACCGGGGGGAGTCATTCCAGATGTGGAAAGGGTCCTTCCGGATGCCATGAAGGGTACAGGGTGCATCCATCTGCAGGTGGTCGCTCATGTCGGCACCAATGATGTGTGTCGCTATGGATCGGAGGAAATCCTCTCTGGCTTCCGGCGACTATCTGATTTGGTGAAGACTGCCAGTCTCGCTAGCGGGATGAAAGCAGAGCTCACCATCTGCAGCATCGTCGACAGGACTGACTGCGGACGTTTGGTACAGAGCCGAGTGGAGGGTCTGAATCAGAGGCTGAGACGGTTCTGCGACCGTGTGGGCTGCAGATGCCTCGACTTGCGCCATAGGGTGGTGGGGTTTCGGGTTCCGCTGGATAGGTCAGGAGTCCACTACACGCAACAAGCGGCTACACGGGTAGCAGGGGTTGTGTGGCGTGGGCTGGGCGGTTTTTTAGGTTAGATGGCCTCGGGCAAGTACAGAACGGGCGACAGCCTCAACGGGTGCCGGGCAAAGTCAGGACATGCGGGGACCAAGCAGCAATCGGTATTGTAATTGTAAACTGTCGAAGCTGCGTTGGTAAAGTACCGGAACTTCAAACGCTGATAGAAAGCACCGAAGCTGAAATCGTTATAGGTACAGAAAGATGGCTGGAGCCAGAGATAAATTCTGCCGAAATTTTTACAAAGGTACTGACGGTGTTTAGAATGGAAAGATTGCATGCAACTGGTGGTGGAGTGTTCGTCGCTGTTAGTAGTAGTTTATCCTGTAGTGAAGTAGAAGTGGATAGTTCCTGTGAATTATTATGGGTGGAGGTTACACTCAACAACCGAGCTAGGTTAATAATTGGCTCCTTTTAACGATCCCCCGGCTCAGCAGCATTAGTGGCAGAACAACTGAGAGAAAATTTGGAATAGATTTCACATAAATTTTCTCAGCATGTTATGGACTTAGGTGGAGATTTCAATTTACCAGATATAGACTGGGACACTCAGATGTTTAGGACGGGTGGTAGGGACAGAGCATCGAGTGACATTATACTGAGTGCACTATCCGAAAATTACTTCGGGCAATTAAACAGAGAACCGACTCGTGGAGATAACATCTTGGACCTACTGATAACAAACAGACCCGAACTTTTCGACTCCTTAAGTGCAGAACAGGGAATCAGTGATCATAAGGCCGTTGCAGCATCCCTGAATATGGAAGTTAATAGGCATATAAAAAAGGGAGGAAGGTTTACCTGTTTAGCAAGAGTAATAGAAGGCAGATTTCAGACTACCTAACAGATCAAAACTAAAATTTCTGTTCCGACACTGACAATGTTGAGTTCAAGGCAATCGTAAAATGCGTTTTAGACAGGTACGTGCCGAGTAAAACTGTGAGGGACGGGAAAAACCCACCGTTGTACAACAACAAAGTTAGGAAACTGCTGCGAAAGCAAAGAGAGCTTCACTCCAAGTTTAAACGCAACCAAAACCTCTCAGACAAACAGAAGCTAACCGATGTCAAAGTTAGCGTAAGGAGGGCTATGCGTGAAGCGTTCAGTGAATTCGAAAGTAAAATACTAGGTACCGACTTGACAGAAATTCCTAGGAAGTTCTGGTCTTACGTTAAATCAGTAAGTGGCTCGAAACAGCATGTCCAGACACTCCGGGATGATGATGGCATTGAAACAGAGGATGACAAGCATAAAGCTGAAATACTAAACACCTTTTTCCAAAGCTGTTTCATAGAGGAAGACCGCACTGCAGTTCCTTCTCTAAATCCTCGCACAAACGAAAAAATGGCTGACATCGAAATAAGTGTCCAAGGAATAGAAAAGCAACTGAAATCACTCAACAGAGGAAAGTGCACTGGACCTGACGGGATACCAATGCGATTCTACACAGAGTACGCGAAAGAACTTGCCCCCCTTCTAACAGCCGTGTACCGCAAGTCTCTACAGGAACGGAAGGTTCCAAATGATTGGAAAAGAGCACAGGTAGTCCCAGTCTTCAAGAAGAGTCGTCGAGCAGATGCGCAAAACTATAGACCTATATCGCTGACGTCGATCTGTTGTGGAATTTTAGAACATGTTTTTTGCTCGAGTATCATGTCGTTTTTGGAAACTCAGAATCTACTATGTAGGAATCAACATGGATTCCGGAAACAGCGATCGTGTGACACCCTACTCGCTTTATTTGTTCATGAGACCCAGAAAATATTAGATACAGGCTCCCAGGTAGATGCTATTTTTCTTGACTTCCGGAAGGCGTTCGATACAGATCCGCACTGTCGCCTGATAAACAAAGTAAGAGCCTACGGAATATCAGACCAGCTGTGTGGCTGGATTGAAGAGTTTTTAGAAAACTGAACACAGCATGTTGTTATCAACGGAGAGACGTCTCAGGCGTGAAAGTAACCTCTGGCGTGCCACAGTGGAGTGTTATGGGACCATTGCTTTTCACAATATATATAAATGACCTAGTAGATAGTGTCGGAAGTTCCATGCGGCTTTTCGCGGACGATGCTGTAGTAAAGTTGCAGCATTAGAAAATTGTAGCGAAATGTAGGAAGATCTGCAGCGGATAGGCACTTGGTGCAGGGAGTGGCAACTGTCTCTTAACATAGACAACTGTAATGTATTGTGAATACATAGAAAGAAGGATCCCTGATTGTATGATTATATGATAGCGGAACAAACGCTGGTAGCAGTTACTTCTGTAAAATATCTGGGAGTATGCGTGCAGAAGTATTTGAAGTGGAATGATCATATAAAATTAATTGTTCGTAAGGCGGGTACCAGGTTGAGATTCATTGGGAGAGTCCTTAGGAAATGTAGTCCATCAACAAAGGAGGTGGCTTACAAAACACTCGTTCGACCCATACTTGAGCATTGCTCATCAGTGTGGGATCCATACCAGATCGGGTTGACGGAGGAGATAGAGAAGATCCAAAGAAGAGCGGCGCGTTTCGTCACAGGGTTATTTGGTAACCGTGATAGCGTTACGGAGATGTTTAACGAACTCAAGTGGCAGACCCTGCAAGAGAGGCGCTCTGCATCGCGGTGTAGCTTGTTGTCCAGGTTTCGAGAGGGTGCGTTTCTGGATGAGGTATCGAATATATTGCTTCCCCCTACTTATACCTCCCGAGGAGATCACGAATGTAAAATTAGAGAGATTAGAGCGCGCACAGAGGCTTTCAGACAGTTGTTCTTCCCGCGAACCATACGCGACTGGAACAGGAAAGGGAGGTAATGACAGTGGCACGTAAAGTACCCTCCGCCACACACCCTTGGGTGGCTTGCGGAGTATTAATGTAGATGTAGAAATGTAGATGTAGATGTAATGTAGAAAAATTGTGGCGAATATCCCAGAAGACCTGAAGTTCTTGGTTTTGTAATGGGTCTCTGTTGGCTGGCCAACCAAATTTCACCCATCTGAAAACCTTTCCGATGCCTGGGTCGTTTGCTGTGTATGCTTCATGGTGTTGGCATTCAGAGATAGTTTGTTGATGGCTTCTTCCACTGCAACGTCCAAGTGGAAGCAGACTTCCGGGTTGTTATCGAAAGCCAGATGCGCCCCTACAGCTAATCAGGAGAGAAGATCCATATTAGCATGGCGTGTAGTGGTATGAAATTGAATATCATATCAGTAACTTGACAAAAAGAGGCCCCAGCGCTGCAGGTGTTGGTCTTAGTGGCAAGAGCTGCTGAAGAATATAGGATTGGAAGGAGTGGCTTGTGGTCCGTGAGGAGTGTAATCTGATAGGCATAAATGTAGTCTTGGAATTTATTTATGCTGAAAATTGTGGCCAAGGCCTCCTTTCTGTTTAGCTGTAGTTTTCCTGCACGTGGTGTAATGTCTTGCACACAAAGGCTAAACGATGCTCCACCTCATTCGCAATGTGGGAGAGTATGGCCCCCACCCCAAAATAAGATGAGTTAGCTGGTAGTTTTAATGACTTAGTTCGTCAAATGCTATACGGCAGGTAGGTTTGAGAAGAGCCGGCATCAGTCTGCAAAAGGCTTGAACACACTGGGCCGTCCATTTCCATGACACATTTTTTCGTAAATTCTGAAGAAATGGTTCAGCTATGGCTGCTGCCTGGGGAAAGAAGCGGCGGTAGTAAGATGTGGCTATAGTGTTAGATAGGACTGACTTCAGTTGCGAGACATCCTTGAGAGTGGGAAACTTTTCGACTGCTTCCACGTAAGTTGGGGTGGGGCAGATACCTGAAGCTCTGAATAGATGCCTCAAATAATCTATTTGCTGTCCAAAGAATTCACACTTGTCCAAATTGCAATGGAGATTCACTTTTGTAAAAGCAGTGAACAGTGCTTTTAAATTATGAGTTCCTCTGTGGTTTTGCCTGCCACCAAAACATCATCCATGTAGTGATCTCTGCCAGGAACTTGTCCGACTAGATGTTCTACATATCTTTTTATGATTCAAATGGCTCTGAGCACTATACGACTTAACTTCTGAGGTCATCAGTCGCCTAGAACTTAGAACTAAATAAACCTAACAAACCTAAGGACATCACACACATCCATGCCCGAGGCAGGATTCGAACCTGCGACCGTAGCGGGCGCTCGGCTCCAAATTATAGCGCCGAGAACCACACGGCCACTCCGGGCGGCCATATATTTTTAATACGGCTGGTGCATGGAAATGTCGAAAGGTAATCGATTACATAGAAAAATTCCACAAGTTCCTTGTTCTTGTAACGAACCTGTCCTTCAAACCTGTCCTTAAAAAAAAATTAAAAAAAGTCACTATCACTACATCATTGATGAAACTTTTCAGAGAGGTAGAAAAATGATGCGAGGGCGGTTCCCCCATGTTTGTGTAAGCGTCTCCGTCAATTATCGTGACAGCCGAACCAGTGTCAGTTTGTAAGGACACTGTCACCCCTTCAGTTTCAACCTCTAACGTCATACGTGTGGCTGAAGGGGAGAGGCTGTATCCTCCCTCTCTGACAGGTGTTGCTCGTGCTCAGTTTGTTCTGCTTGAGTATAATCCACATTCATGTGTGAGGAGGAGCGGCAGACCTCCACTTTATGCCACAACTGAACACATAAAGTGTAAAAATGAGTCTGTGATCATTCTGTGGCACTTTATTTTACAGGTCCGGCTTCATCACAAAATCATTTGCACTTCACTATTACCAGTTTTGGCTACTACCGTCCTCAGATCGGTTACAAAAGGCGTGATAGTTCTGCAAGGTTCTCAGGAGAGTTTCTCTGAAGTTTGGAAGGCAGGAGACGAGGTACTAGCAGAACTGAAGCTGTGAAGACGGGTCGTGAGTTATGTCTGGGTAGCTCAGTCGGTAGAACACCTGCCCGCGAAAGGCATAGATCCCGATTTCGTGTCTCGGTCCGGCACAGTTCTGATCTGTCAGGACGTTTCACTGGAAACGCGTCTCATGAATAATGATGAACACGTTTCGGAAAGCAGCTGGAGACACTGCTCATTTGAGAACAAGAACCATCGAAAGAATATTTCATTTCACACAAAACACGAAACAAATGTCTCGAGATTACAACCAAGTGTGATGCTAGCTCCAGGCTACTAAAAGCATCCATTGTAAGAATATCCTGATCAGTTCATAAACTGCCACTGCTTATGTTATAGCAGTTAATCCTTGGAGCTGATGGTTATTATTCTCACAGGTATAGTACAAATGGTAATTCGACGGCGGTGCTTCTTTGTTCTGATAAAGGATTCATTAGTGATCAGTTACAGCAACAAGGGATGTCTACAGCAGCTTTCAGGAATAGCCAGCAAGGAAACTAAAGGGCCTGTAGACAGCCAAATTATTAGGACGAACAAAGTCTAAAATCTTGATTGATTTCTTCCTTGTCAGCGATACAGATTCAATAAATTGAGACAGAGATCTCTGGATTTCCTCCACGTCGTTTGGTTGAAGAAAATACCTTATTTAGCACTACTGGTCACTTCAGAGCTTTAGATAATTTGCAAGTTCACAAATAGAAGTGGTTACATCATGTTAGTAAGTAAGCACCACTTGTCATGTACGACCATGCACATGCCATACACGATCACGTCATGTGTAAATAAGCAATGCATTGTCATGCTACTGCTAATTAAGGGTTTGAAGAGACTAGCCATCTAGGTCTTCAGTCCCCCCCCCGTTGAAGGACAGAATTCCTGTATTGTCTCTTTCTGTGACTAGAGCTCATCACATCAGTAAGTGGAAGAATGTGTTCTGAAAGATTGATTAAGGTGTATCTGAGGTGGGACGTGGGTACCAGCCCAGTATTCACTTAGTAGTGTGTGAGAAGTCGCCTATAACACAACACGCTGGCCAGGTTACTAGCCCTCGTCATTAACCTGCAAGATAGATTCCATCCTGAAAAGGCTCGCCTCTCCGAGCCCGAGAAGCGTCAGGAAATAATGATTGAGAGTGACGTAGCAGCCTATGGTCAGAAACGTCAGGTGCAAATGGTTGCAGAGGTTGAGGTTTGGAAGGGAAAGAAGAGAGTGATTCAATTGAAATTTTTATTGGACGCAGTGAGTACAGATGGTGTACTGCATGAATACAGCTGTACTGTTGCAACAGATGGTCGAAGTTTGCACCATCAGACGTCATCCATACTTGACAACGATTGAACATAGTTCAACAGGCACGCAAAACAAACAGGGCGTTTTTCTGATCGTAGCAGCTGTGCAGATGATTCTTTTCGACGATCAGTTTCAGACAGCAAAGGACCGCGATAAATGAGGGAATTTATCGCTCGACCGTAGGAGCTAGGGAACCGGTCCACCAGGCACAGTGCATCGGCACGTGAGTGTTCTTTTCATATGCCTACAAACGACCAGTCCACAATGTGCAAGTGGCACATCATGTTGGAACTACATTTGTAACACTACCGCCCTATCGGACGTGCGTTAGCTTTATAAAGCCTGTACTGTAATAAGTTCACGGGCTTCACCTTGTCAACAAGGATTTTAGTACATAATTTGACCGCGTGTACCTAATGGAAGCAATTCGGACTTATGTTCAGTCAGTAACTACAGTGATGCGTCAAGCTAATGTAAAGTATAATTACGCGTTCGCATGGACAAGAAGTACACACAGTAGATATTACCAATGATTAATAATTCGGTCACCAGCCTAATTAGGCATTGAATGAGTTTTCCTTGTACAAGTGTGTGCATGTACAAGCATAACAACACGTAGTACTGTTGCGTTATATGGCAGAGTTTGGCATAGGAAAAATCCACTGAACTAAAGTTTTCTTCTTTTGTACTAATTTCGATGAGCTAAAATTACACAACACCACACAGCAATGATTACTACGAACTGCATTTTGTATATTGGTCAGACTGAAATCGGGCATAGATTACCCTAGAATTAGCAATTTTGAAAGCATACATACAATGTCACTATTAAAATTGAAAAAAACACTAATACACTTAGGTTAAATATAGAACTTAACTTTGCTGTTCAAATCTGATCAGTACACTTCAAGATGTGAAAGAATGGGCAAGAGAATGGGGGGGGGCTGAAACTGTTATGGTTGTTATACTGAAACTAGTAAGTCCTGAAGGTAAATTAACACTCAAAATTATCAATCTGTGGATAACTACTCTTTTGTCTCGCATCTGGATTAATTAATTGTCATTATTTCTGTCACACATTAATTAAATAACATTGCTAGCTCAATTCAAACTTTATCCTTCAATTTAATCAAACTGTTGTTCTTTACTAACATTTGTATTGACACACCTAACTTTAAACTTCTTTAAAGCATAGATTGGTCTGCAGATTATTTAATACTAACTGTAAACTTTCAGTTCGGGATACTCGGGTTGCACAATATGTGGTGAGGACCCTATCTAGGTCAGTGATAAGGATAAGTAACGGCTAAGGCAATTCTGATAAAAGTCACGTTATTATTGAACAGTTAAAACAGTTTCGACACTGGTCCACACAGATACACTTCTAAAGAAGAAATAAATGTTTGACCTGTGCGCGTTGGTGCGGCGGGTGGCGGGCAGCGAGATAGCGGACAGCACAGCACACATACAAGCACGGCTAAGGCTCTCACAGTATCGGCACTTTCCTTCTTCTTAGCGTCGTAATCTTTCCAATTTTGTGCCCAAGGATATAGCCATGCCAAGTAGTCGTCGGAATCGGCCCATCCGAGGCTCAATGGAATCCACTTTTCCTAGATAGCCTCCTCGGTACAGTACGTGTTCCTCTGACCGATGCCCAACTCCGACTGTAATACTGAGCCCGTTGTGCCGAACCGCGCCAGTGTGCGTTTTCCCGCGCTCGCCTGCATCCACCTTTTCCCGCTCCCCTACAGGTAGGGTATTCACCACAGGTTTCCTACTACACATATACTAATGCATTACCTACGTATGGACCAAGTGTTTAAATTACAATTTTCACATTTTACAATAGTTTTAACATTAAATACATTTCCTTTTGGTTATCAAATTGCTTGAAATCTAACATAAATAATAACATTCATTTCAAAAGTTGTTTACAGTTTCTTTAACATGACACGAAAAGAAAAAGAAATTCACAACATTACTTACATTATTTTACATAAATTCAGAAAGAAAATTTTATCTAAATTCATAAAGACAAAAATTATTATAGGTACAGTTGTTATTGTTACACATTCTGTACCTGACATGAGCTGGAACATCTTCAAGTAAGCTGAGAAGAATCTGTTCGAGAATGGTCTGACACGTAATTCCAAATTCTCAAGTGGGATGCTAAAAGTTGCAGCCCGGCTAAGTACCAGACCAGTACTAAACCACACATTAACTGTGAAGCGACATTGTGCTGCGGGGTGCCGCACACCGTGGTGATTTTCTGGTGCTCACGAATGCTCGTTGTGATGAATGTATACGCTGCCCCTAGTGAATGTGGCCTCATCAGTGAACAACACATAAGCTGAGAAAAGCACATCTGGACCACTTGGTTGAAGAGACCACTGTGCCAAATGCACACGTACAAGAAGGTCATCAGGGTGCAAAAACTGCACTCCTTGGAGATGAAATGGGTGTAAGGGCTTGCCGTTCAAAACTCACTGGACGCTGCTATAAGTCCGAGAATACATATTGATTTATTTATGAAAGTACACAGTACAGTCACCAACAAATTTTACATATTCACATACTCCTTTACCTTTAACCCAAATGAACACAGACTCATTTACAGATATTTTTTTCTTACTGCGAGTATACAAAGACAAAGCAGATGGAGACATTTAAGCTGATTTACCAAAGTCTTTATTTGCAAGTTCGGCCACGTGGTATGTACGATAGGCAATAATGTCTCTATCAACAAAACTTTCAATTCCACCAACACTAGGTACACCTGTACCACCACGTACAACAGCTACAGTAAGCCAACCATTTCCATGTGAAAAGCTAGTGTTTGGATTAGTCTCCACGGCATCCCACAAATTTTCTTCCCTAACGACGGAACTCACGGATCGTGGCCTCCACTCACTAGATCTGGATGACCAGTACTCGTGCAAATGTCGATGCAGACGTGCAAGCAAACTGTGGTGCAGTTCATATTTATCTGGGAATCGTTCTCGATGAATGCTTCCTGCGGCTCGTCCATTATACTCAGCTATTCCATACATAACTGCATGTCTGCAAGCTCACCATTTTTTTACTGTTCCATGCTTCTCGTATCATGGATAGCGCTCGAATGAGGAAACCCTCACATCTGCCTCAAGTGCTGTCCTGTTCAGCACCATCTGGCGGCGAAGTGTAACTAGTTACTGCCCGCCATCCATGTGGAGCACGTATTGGTCTCACCTCGGATTTCTAGTACTCAGCCACACACAATTGATGGTTCAAATGGCTCTGAGCACTATGGGACTTAACATCTGAGGTCATCAGTCCCCTAGAACTTAGAACTACTTAAACCTAACTAACCTAACGACATCACACACATCCATGCCCGAGGCAGGATTCGAACCTGCGACCGTAGCAGTCCCGCGGTTCCGGACTGAGCGCCTAGAACCGCTAGACCACCGCGGCCGGCACACACAATTGATATCATCAAAGTGTACGGGCCTGAAGATGGCGTTGACACAGCGTCGAAACTAGTAGCCAGATAAATATGACATCTTAAGTACAGCGGAAGGTGTTTGATTTTTAATAAAAATTATAGCATTTGGTGTCCCACCATCATCCAATTTAAATATGGATGTACGAAGATATCAGCAATTTGTCCTCAATGAATGGAGCACGTGAATATTTCGTCTATCAGGGACGGTATTGTAAAGGTTGCGACTGTTGATAAATTCAAAGCTTCCGCGTTAGTCACTTGCTTATTTTCCCACCATTCTCTTCATGCGGAGAATTGTCTATTTACATGGCTGGTAATGATGAAGAGTACAGACGTCTTTTCACAGTCGCAGACCAAGGGCAGTGTAGGCTATTTTGCCTCTTTTCAGAGACGGTAGAGTCTTCATTACCTTTCGCTCAACACTAAAATATTCAGTGAATACTAACTTTTGACCAGGAGCGATCGGTATACCTAATATCTTTCAACATTACGTCCAAAAACCGGTTGTGTTTTAGCATGCAGTAATTTTACCATATGTCAGCGGAATTCCACCTAACATCACGCCTACAATATAAAATACACACATAAAAAAGAGTTTTGCATCACATTGGTTCCCAGAACTTCAGAAGATACACGTTAACTGTGCATATTGTATCACAGACATAGTCCTTTTAACTCTTCAGAGATGTCACTAAACCTGACCAAAGATGTTCCCACGCCCGGGTTCCCGGGTTCGATTCCCGCCGGGGTCAGGGATTTTCTCTGCCTCGTGATGACTGCGTGTTGTGTGGTGTCCTTAGGTTAGTTAGGTTTAAGTAGTTCTAAGATCTAGGGGAGTGATGACCATATATTTTAAGTCCCATAGTGCTCAGAGCCATTTGAACCATTTGACCAAAGATGTAAACAACCACTCATGAGCAGCGCCCATTAGACGATCAGTTACAGTCATTCCACCGGAAGCCGGTTCACGGCCCGTGTTGTCTGTAGTTCAACCATGGCTAGACGGTCAATACCGCAGATCGATCGTGTCCGCATTGTTATTTTGTGCCAGGAAGGACTCTCAACAACAGAAGTGTTCGGGTGTCTCGGAGTGAACCAAAGCGATATGTGCAGACATGCACAGAAAGACGGGAACTGTCGATGACATGCCTCGCTCAGGCCGCCCAAGGCCTACTACTGCAGTGGATGACCGCTAACTTCGGATTGAGCCTCGGAGCAACCCGGACAGCAACGCCACCATATTGAGTAACGCTTTTCGTGCAGCCACAGGACGTCGTGTTACGACTCAAACTGTGCGCACTGGGCTGCATGTTATGCAACTTTACTCCCGACGTCCATGGCGAGGTCCATCTTGGCAACCAAGATACCATGCAGCGCGGTACAGGTGGGCCCAACAACATGGCGAATGGACCACTCAGGATTGGTATCTCGTTCTCTTCACCGATGAGTGTCGCACATGCCTTCATCCATACAATCTTCGGAGACGTGTTTGGAGGCAACCTGGTCAGGCAGATCGCCTTAGACACACTGTCCAGCGTGTGCAGCAAGCTGGAGGTTCGATGCAACTTTCGGGGTGGCATTATATGGGACCGACGTACGCCGTTGCTGGTCATGGAAGGCACCGTAAGGGTTGAACTACACATCCTCCGATCGATAGTGCAACCATATTGGCAGCATATTGGCGAGGCATTTGTCTTCATGGACGACAAATTGCGCACCCCTCTTGCATATCTGGTGAATGACTTCCTTCAGGAAAACGACACCGCTCGACTAGAGTGGCCAGTGTCTTCTCCAGAAATGAGCCCTATCGGACACACCTGGGATAGATTGAATAGGGCTGTTTATGGGCGACGTGCACCACCAACCACTCTCTACGCCGATTCGCCCTTGAGGAGTGGGACAATCTGGACCAACAGTGCCTTGATGAACTTGTGGATAGTATGCCACGACGAATACAGCCATGCACCAGTGCAAGTGGACGTGCTACTGGGTATTAGAAGTACCGGCGTGTACAACAACCTGGACCACCACCTCTGAAGGTATCGGTGTATGCTACTACGTGCAATATGTGGTTTCCATGAGCAATAAAAGAGTTGAAATGATGTTTATGTAGATCTCTATTCCAATTTGCTGTACAGGTTCCGGAACTCTCGGAACCGAGGTGCTGCCAAACTTTTTTTGATGTGTGTTGTTTGGGAATCACTAAAGGCATTTACCAGTTAGTTCTCAGTTCTTTTTAAAAACCAGTCTTCAACAAATAGCTCTGGAAACATACATAACTAACAAACACCAGTTGGCTTCACATATACTGAACCACTGTCACAGCCCTGGCGCATGTTTCAAATGGCTCTGAGCACTATGGGACGTAACGTCTGAGGTCATCAGTCCCTTAGAACTTAGAACTACTTAAACCTAACTAACCTAAGGACATCACACACAGCCATGTCCGAGGCAGGACTCGAACCTGCGACCGTAGCAGTCGCGTGGCTCAAGACTGTAGCGCCTAGAACCGCTCGACCAGTCCGGTCGGCCCTTAGCGCATCTACCGAACTAAAATTTAACACAGTTTAATGGTGACAACTTTCATCAATAGCTCTCACATATATTCAACCATCTATTACATAATTCCGGAGCTCCCAACGCAATAAATGGAAGAAAGGAATCAAACGGTACAAACTTCCAAAAATTAAACTTTCAATCAAATACCACATTCCTTTACATCGCTTATAAGACAGTTACAACGTATGTAATAAATAAGAAAAGCAAAACTTAATACTAATGTTAAATACATAACGGACGAGGTAGGATCTAGACATCCCAATTAAGCCCTTCACTTGTACAGCTAGACCAACATAGAAACTAACCGACTAACATACAGTATAACAAAACAGGTGCTCATGTTAGCTGTGAACAACACTTCACGTACCCGTCACACACTGCTCTACCATCCCACAGCACTAAAGAGGTAAACAAACTAAACTGCCTTTACCAAATGGTTCAAATTGCTCTGAGCACTATGGGACTTAACATCTGTTGCCTTTACCAGAACGAAGTGCATGGCGAACAAGGCAGAGGGATAAAAACTTCACTGAGTGGCATAGCGGTTATTTATGCTCTCGCAAGCATAGCTGAGAGTCACGCTAGCGTCTGCCTCGGTAACTGCACGGTCGTCACGCGCGGGTTGCTACCTGAGAGTGCCCGGGTTCCATTCCCGGTCGGATTGCAGATTTTCTCCAATAGGAGACTCGGTATTGTATTGTCCTGGCATTCGTATCGTCATAACTGCTATTCCATCGTCGAGATGGCTGTATGGGCAAGTTCCGAAAAAAAGAAGCATTCCATCATAATCCTGTCACATCTGCATCCAAGTTTGTCAGAATTTGCGGGGCACAGTACCGCGTCTACGGCAGACAGAGTGGCTGCTCGCCGACTCCCCCCAGTAGACTGTCTGTTCACTTCCTCCAATCCAGGCACACTTCAGCTGAGACTCCGCACCACCCGACTGTCTTCGACCTCCTCTTTCGTTAAAAGCAACACCAGCCATCCAACACTCACAGCAGGCCTTCTCTAACACTGATAGGCAGAGATATTTCTGGCACGGCTCAACACAGGTTGGGAAAGCGCTGGTTGTTTCAGTTGTTCTCGCTTCCGATTGAGAAAATCAGTCTTTGAGAATTTCTTAGTTGAAGGTCTTTCCGTGTCAATATTTTTTTACTTCACTATCCGAGGTTTATCAGTTCTATCTGTGGACTCATATACCGTGTTGGATTTGTGATTGACAGGAGGTACGGTCAACCAGGCAGTGGGCATCATATCCTGCATCCATGTGATCCCAGCCCTCAGGCGAGCACCTGCAAAGTATGTTAAACATCACGCTGCTTCATTTTCATAGTACTAATGGAGAAACTTATGAACTGATGCAAACTCCCAGAAAGAAAAAATTAGTACTCCGTTTTAGAGGTTTTCAATTCACTCAAGATTGTTGTTGATAATTCTTCCGGGTTATATGGCCGTGGTCCATGGAATTCTTCTATTCCTAACGTTTCGTCCAATACTACGTTGGACATCCTCAGAGGATCATCTGAGGATGTCCAACGTAGTATTGGATGGAACGTTAGGAATAGAAGAATTCCATGGACCACGGCCATATAACCCGGAAGAATTATCAACAACAGTATCATCCGGTCGTGAAAGCCTTCATTGTATCATCACTCAATATTCAATGTTACAACAGTACATTTGGAATAGATGAAATGATTACATTTAAAGATCAATAGCACAAGCTGCTCTGAGGTACCAGGTACCGACCCATGCTCAGACACAGATATTGTAGCCTACATGAGCGCTAGTGCAGGCGCTGACCCTGGCATCCAGTCTATCGCATAGATAGCGAATACTGTCCTGGGATACGTTATGTCACAGCTGCTCGAACTGTTCACGTAATTCTGTGAGGGTTGTTGATTGACGAGCTCCATGAGTTACTTCTCGCCCCACCTTATCCCGAACGTGCTCGATTCGAGATGCGTTCAGAGATCGTGCTGGACAGACAAGCTGCTGCACGTCTCGCAGAACCACGTGGAGTTTATCAGGTGTTGTGTGGACGAGCGTTATCGTGTTGGAACATCGTGTTGGAACTACACGTCACCATCATATTGTAAGACGTGTATATTTCTATTGTCTATTGTCAAACCGCAATTTATGAAAGATGTTTATATTTTGTTAACAGGATTAAGTAGGAATAGTTAATATTTGTCATGTTGGAAATAACTGTGGTTGCAGGGAATGTCTGCACCAAAGTATACTTGACAAGACACCGCACACTGATATAATTTTAAAAAGGGTGGGAGAGACCGCGTATCCATTTTAAGAAAAGAGCGGGAAAGACCGCGCATTGATATATTTTGTAACGGTAGCAGAGATTGTCTGCACCAGAAAGCATTGTTGGCATGAGAGACCGCACTTAATCGTTCGTGGGAAGTCAGTAATAAGCGAAAAGTGAAGCGAGTCGGTAGCAGGTCTGAAGCGAGAGGTTGAGAGGAGCGGTGTGCCTGCCAGCCACTAGCTATGATTTACAAGAGATTATAAACGGATGTACAGAGACATCAGCTAACTATTAGCATAAGAGGAACTAATATTATTGAATTATTTTTTTGAGAAACTCAGTACTATTGAAGTCATGTTTGCGAAATGCTAGTTGTAAGATTATTGTAAAAAGTAAGTCCCATTTGAACGTTTGTAAAACATTCCATTCAGAACATAATTAATTTTTGCCAGCAATATTGCATTACTGATTATAATCTATCCCAAAAACCATCAACGTAAAGCTCTGCAAAATTTTATTGTTGTCAAGAAAAAGTTTTACTATGAATTACGTAACTGCAGTCAAATTAATTAAAGAATAAGGTCAGCTTTGCTATTAAAGAATAACGTCATATTTGGTAATAAATACAGCCACTTATTATGACAGCCCACCAGCAGCTAATAGAGTATAGTAAAACAGACTAAGTATATAAAGGTCGCAGTTCGATGCAGCAGTCAGATGGCGATCGAGTAACAGTAAAAACGGTAAGGAACAGTTTTCGGTTATTCCAAGTAACGACTGAGGGCCACGACGACGACACATTCTATGTTTCGTCGAAATAATCAGCAAATCACTTTTAATAAGCAGCAATTAAATTTTCATGCGAAGATTGAGAAAGAGAATTAATTTCAAAGGGAAGATTTCATTTCTTATTATTAAGCAAGAGATAGAAATCCTAAGAGAAGGTTTCATAGGGTATTGTAGAAGGGAAGGTTGCGTAATAAAAGAGATATAGAGGAGTCGGGAAGGTTTAAATGTTGCAACAACGACGAAAGAACGAGTATAACAGTGTTTTGCACGTACCGAACGCTGGTTAGCGTCTCATCCACAAACATCAGAGACGAACAAGAGCTGTAGCTTATCTCACACCACACCATAAGGCCTGGGTTGGAGCAATGATTCCTGGACGAATGCTCTCTTCGAGACAGCGCTCGCCAGGTCTACGGAGTGTGCACAAACGACTAGCACTTCCGTGCAGGCATAATCTGCTTTTGTTGCTGAAGACCACGGCGCGCCTTTCCATCTTCCAAGTAACCATCAGATGACACCAGTCGAGATGTGAATGAAGACAGGCTGCAGGTGTGGGTGCTCGTGGTTCCACTGCTAATAACTGGTTCGCAACAGCTCGTGTTGATACATCTGGACTCACAAGGCCTCTTATCTGTGCTGTGGTAGCTGTAGAATCTGCCACTGCTGCCCTCTCATTACGACGATCATGGGTGGTATGTGTGCTGTGTGGACGTCTAGAACCTCGTCCATGGGTATGAGAATCGTTGCACAGGTGACGAAACACGTCCAACTTGGGTGGCAAGTCTCCGAAAGGACCACCACACTACTAGGAAGGTTACAATTTGACACGTTTCATAGTAACTCAGTTGGCTGTAGGAAGCACGAGTGCGTAGGCGTGGCATGGTTACCTGTTTGCTTCACATGTTTGCACCACACTGGCTGTGAGCATTCCTTGTTACAGGGTAGACACAGATGGCGCTCTGGTAGCTATGTCACTACACTATATGTTGGCGCACAACGTTAAAACCATTATCAATACATCTACTATCACTCAGGAGGTATAGGCCGTAATCGGATCAAAACTGACGTCTTATATCTTGGAGTACTAATTTTTTCACCCAACAGCGTATATGTTGTTGTTGTGGTCTTCAGTCCTGAGACTGGTGTGATGCTGCTCTCCATGCTACTCTATCCTGTGCAAGCTTCTTCATCTCCCAGTACCTACTGCAACCTACATTCTACTGAATCTGCGTAGTGTATTCATCTCTTGGCCTTCCCTCTACGATTTTTACCATACACGCTGCCCTCCAATACTAAATTGGTGATCCCTTGATGCCTCAGAAGGTGTCCTACGAACAGATCTATTCTTCTAGTCAAGTTGTGCCACAAACACCTCTTCTCCCCAATTCTGTTCAATGCCTCCTCATTAGTTATATGATCTACCCATCTAATCTTCAGCATTCTTCTGTAGCACCACATTTCGAAAGCTTCTATTCTCTTCTTGTCCAAACTGTTTATCGTCCATGTTTCACTTCCATACTTGGCTACACTCCATACAAATACTTTCAGAAACGACTTCCTGACAAATCTATACTCGCTGTTAACAAATTGCTCTTCTTCAGAAACGCTTTCCTTGCCATTGCCAGACTACATTTTATATCCTCTCTACTTCAACCATCATCAGTTATTTTACTCCCCAAATAGAAAAACCCCATTACTACTTTAAGTGTCTCATTTCCTAATCTAATTCGCTCAGCATCACCCGACTTAATTCGACTACATTCCATTATCCTTGTTTTGCTTTTGTTGATCCTCCTTTCAAGACACTGTCCATTCCGTTCAACTGCTCTTCCAAGTCCTTTGCTGTCTCTGACAGAATTACAATGTCATCGGTGAACCTCAAAGTTTTTATTTCTTCTCCATGGATCTTAATACCTACTCCGAATTTTTCTTTCGTTTCCTTTACTGCTTGCTCAATATACAAATTGAATAACATCGGGGAGAGGCTACAACCCTGTCTCACTCCGTTCCCAACCACTGCTTCCCTGTCATGTCGCCGGCCGAGCGGTTCTAGGCGCTCAGTCCGGAACCGCGTGACTGCTACGGTCGCAGGTTCGAATCCTGCCTCGTGCATGGATGTGTGTGATGTTCTTAGGTTGGTTAGGTTTAAGTAGTTCTAAGTTCTGATGACCTCATATGTTAAGTCCCATAGTGCTAAGAGCCATTTGAACCATTTTTGAACCTTTCATGTTCCTCGATTCTTATAACTGCTCTCTGGTTTCTATAAAAATTGTAAATAGCCTTTCGCTCCCTGTATTTTACCCCTGTCACCTTCAGAGTATATAAAAGTGTAAATACTTTTAGTAAAAGGAAGGGGACGGGGAAGGTTGGTGATGACTATGCTGACGCCTTCTTGCCACGGGATTCATGTCTGCTCCAAAGCGACAATAGCTATTTTAGTGGAGACACTCTTTCAAAGTTCCGAAAGAAAGTGACGAGTACTTTAGGCTTGACAAGAAGATGGAGCAGCAAGCAGGTAGGCAGCATTCCTCGCCGCCGCGGGACACGGCGTTTACCTGAGTTGCCAACGCGGGGGTCTGCCTCCTTTTATTGCAGCGGTCGGCGCCGCTCATAAAGTGAGCAGCGGAATTTACTGCCCGTAAAGGCGGCCCGTGGAGGTGGAGTCGCACTCGCATCGCAGTCGCTGCCTGCGCGCCCGCCAAGATTAACTGCGTGCCAAGCAGTAATTACGTCTGCCTCGACAGGCGCACTTTCTTGTAACCCTGTCCGCTACATCCTCATCTTGCACCTCTTATGTACCTTGCCTCTCTTGTATTCTTTTCGCCTCCTTAAGTGTACATCCTACTTATACGAGACCACCTGCCGTTGGTAACAGGTTGCGGTGTGCGTTTCATTTCTGCCACTAACTGAGCACGCTTACAGACTGAGTTACTCTGAAGTGGAAAGCACTGTTAAGAGCCACACAGTGAAGTCAAATAGCTCACCTTTTCCTACCAGCTGTTTAATATGTTGGTTGTGAATGGCATCTGGTTAAAGAAGCAGTGCGCTCTTCCCTTCTATGTATTGCCACGCGTTATTGTGTTGCTCAGTTTGTGAACCTCTTCCTCTTGAATAAATCATCCAGTTTTTCCGATTTTGTAATATCTATTGTTTCTTTGCACGTGTTCATCACATCTACCGATCTCCGTCGTATCGGATAATTCCTGCATGATGTGTCCTTTATTCATTTATTTTTTTGTCTCACAGTGTATGTTTATGACTCGACCGTGGAAGATCACAGAGTAACAGTATGGTGCACATTTGGCGACATACGAGGTGCATTCAAGTTCTAAGGCCTCCGATATTTTTTTCTCCGGACTGGAAAGAGATAGAAACATGCGCATTGTTTTAAAATGAGGCTGCGTTCATTGTCAATATGTCCCAGAGATGGCAGCACCATACGGCAGATGGATTTTTACCACCAGCGGCGAGAATGAGAACTGTTTTAAATACTTAAAATGGCGACGTTTTCCTTACTTGAACAGCATGCAATCATTCGCTTTCTGAATTTGCGTGGTGTGAAACCAATTGAAATTCATCGACAGTTGAAGGAGACATGTGGTGATGGAGTTATGGATGTGCCAAAAGTGTGTTCTTGGGTGCGACAGTTTAATGAAGCCAGAACATCATGTGACAACAAACCGAAACAACCTCGGGCTCGCGCAAGCCGGTCTGATGACATGATCGAGAAAGTGGAGAGAATTGTTTTGGGGGATCGCCGAATGAATGTTGAACAGATAGCCTCCAGAGTTGGCATTTCTGTGGGTTCTGTGCACACAATCCTGCATGACGACCTGAAAATGCGAAAAGTGTCATCCAGGTGGGTGCCACGAATGCTGACGGACGACCACATGGCTGCCCATGTGGCATGTTGCCAAGCAATGTTGACGCGCAACGACAGCATGAATGGGAATTAGTTTTCGTCGGTTGTGACAATGGATGAGACGTGGATGCCATTTTTCAATCCAGAAACAAAGCGCCAGTCAGCTCAATGGAAGCACACAGATTCACCGCCACCAAAAGAATTTCGGGTAACCGCCAGTGCTGAAAAAATGATGGTGTCCATGTTCTGGAACAGCGAGGGCGTAATCCTTACCCATTGCGTTCCAAAGGGCACTACAGTAACAGGTGCATCCTACGAAAATGTTTTGAAGAACAAATTCCTTCCTCCACTGCAACAAAAACGTCCGGGAAGGGCTGCCCGTGTGCTGTTTCACCAAGACAACGAACCCGCACATCGAGCTAACGTTACGCAACAGTTTCTTCGTGATAACAACTTTGAAGTGATTCCTCATGCTCCCTACTCACCTGACCTGGCTCCTAGTGTCTTTTGGCTTTTTCCAACAATGAAAGACACTCTCCGTGGCCGCACATTCACCAGGCGTGCTGCTATTGCCTCAGCGATTTTCCAGTGGTTAAAACAGACTCCTAAAGAAGCCTTCGCCGCTGCCATGGAATCATGGCGTCTGCGTTGTGAAAAATGTGTACGTCTGCAGGGCGATTACGTCGAGAAGTAACGCCAGTTTCATCGATTTCGGGTGAGTAGTTAATTAGAAAAAAAAATCGGAGGCGTTAGAACTTGAATGCACCTCGTATATGAAAGGCTTTTCGGTATGAAGAGTGACTGGGAGGAACAGAGCTCAAAGTTTATGTACGTTGGGTAAGTTTGAACAGTGGTTCTGTTAGAGATATGGCTGGCGTCGGTTTATGACACCAACTGAGAGAAGCGGCCGTCCATTGCATAGAACTTGTAAGACGTATCTGAGCTTTCCGCACAGTGCTGCACTATACTGCCTCGGCTTCGTCCTGTGTGTATGGGATAGCAGCAGTTGTAACAGTGCAGCGTGGCGGCGTCACGGAGCCATCGTGAGGGCGCATCCACTTTGCAGCTCTGGGCACTGTAGAGTCGTTGTGATTACAGCGGGCTGGGTGCGAGTCGTCCCACGTTCCGGCGCGAGCTGCACCCAAATAACAGCCAATCTTTATGTTCGTCGCAGGCTCCCCCGCCTGACTGCCTTTACGACACCAGCATTTTAGCCCGACTGTCGGGCGAAGCTTTCATCGCCACTGGGGGGAAGCGGAGACAATACCACATAATGGGGTTAAGTGTGCCGCGTCTTTTACGCTGCCTCGTAAATGTCACGGATATCTTCGGTGGCATTACTCGCGCGCCCCAGGAAGATTTCTGCTGATCTCTCACTTTATTTAACGCCTTACACTCCAGTCTAGACACTCCTACATTTTACAGATTCATTCGGGCGTAACTCCCTTTGTCTTCTGCTTCACGGCTTGCAGTCGTTAATTTCACCAGTCAGATAGTTATCGGAACCTAAAATCTTTAATCATTGTTTGAAACGTCACCACTATCACTTTTTACAATTGTTCCTACCGTCTTAATCACACAGATTTAGTACCAGTATGACTGAGCTTCATATATGCTGAAGTTATGCCATTTTTAATATAATGGTGCCTTATAATTATAATTTGTATGGACAAATAAACAAAATAACTGATGATGAATCGAAGTAGAGAGGATATAAAATGTAGACTGGCAATGGCAAAGAAAGCGTTTCTGAAGAGGAGAAATTTGTTAACATCGAGTATAGATTTAAGTGTTAGGAAGTCATTTCTGAATGTATTTGTATGGAGTGTAGACATGTATGGAAGTGAAACATGGACGATAAATAGTTTAGACAAGAAGAGAGTAGAAGCTTTCGAAACGTGGTGCTACAGAAGAATGCTGAAGATTACATGGGTAGATCACATAACTAATGAGGAGGTGTTGAATAAGATTGGGGAGAAGAGAAGTTTATGGCACAACTTGACTAGCAGAAGAGATCGGTTGGTAGGACGTGTTCTGAGGCATCAAGGGATCACCAATTTAGTACTGGAGGGCAGCGTGGAGGGTAAAAACCGTAGAGGGAGACCAAGAGATGAATACACTAAGCAGATTCAAAAGGATGTAGGTTGCAGTAGGTACTGGGAGATGAAGAAGCTTGCAAAGGATAGAGTAGCATGGAGAGCTGCATCAAACCAGTCTCAGGACCGAAGACAACAACAACAACATGGACAAATAACGATGAATGTGGCTTTAGGAAAGGTAAAGGCCCCAACTGCATTGGCAGCCCTGATAATACTGACTCTGCCACTTATTTGAGAACATTGGTTAAGGAAAGAAAAAACCTACATTTATGGCATTTGTAGACTTAGGGAAAGTTTTCGATTATGTTGACTGTAATGTTATCTTCGAAATTCTTAACGTAGCGAGGACTAAAATCAGGGAGCGAAAAGCTGTTTACATCAAGTATTGAATCCAGACGGCAGGTATAAGTGCCGAGGGACATGAAAGGGAAGCGGTGGTAGAGATCGGACTGAGACAGTGTTTCACCTGTCCCCTATGTTATTCAGTCTGTACACTGAACACGCAGTGAAGGAAACCAAAGAAAGGGAGAAGGAATAATAAATTTTCGGTTGGCCGATGACACTGTGATTCTGTCACAGACGGAAAGGACGTGGAAGAGCAGTTAAACGGAATGAACGGTCTCTTGAAAGGAGGATATAAGATGAACATCAAGAAATCAAAAGAAGGATAATGGAATGCAGTTTAATAAAATCTAGGAAACGACAGAACAGTAGATGAATTTTGCTATTTGGACAGGAAAATAACGGATGGTGTCCGACGAAGACAGAAAGCGTTTCTGAATAAGGGAAGTTGTTAGCATCGAGTACTCATTTGACTGTTAGGAAAATTGTTTTCTGGATGTATCTGTATGGACGTTGCCATGTATGGAAGTGAAACATAGACAAGAAGAGAAAAGAAGCTTTCGAAATGTCGTGCTACAAAAGAATGCTTAAGATCAGGTAGTTAAATGACGTAATTAATGAGGAGCTACTGAATAGAAATAGGGAGAAAAGTAATTTGTGTCATAACTTGACTAGAAGAGGGGGATCGCTTGGTAGGACGCATTCTGTGACGTCAAGGGATCACCAAATTAGTACTGGAGGGAAGTGTTGCGGGCGGTAAATATTACAGGGGTAACTCAAGAGATGTATACTGTAAAGAGATACAGTAATTTGCAGTGGTTATTTGGAGATGCAGAGACTTTTACAGGATAGAATGGCATGGAGAGCTGCATCAAAACAGTCTTCGGACTGAACACCACAACAAACAGAGGGATCCAGTCCTTCACTCCAAGTGCGCAATCTATTCATCGAAGATGCAATGAAGGAAATAAAAGAAAGGTTCAGGAATGGGATTAAAATTCAGGCTGAAATGATGTCAGTGATAAGGTTCGCTGATGACATTGCTACCCACTATGAAAGTGATGAAGAATTACAGAATCTGCTCAATCGAATGAATACTCTAACGACTGCAAAATAAGGATTGAAGTTAAACAGAGGAAAGGCGATAGTAATGGAATATCGGGCAAATGAGAATAGCTAGAAACTTAACAGCAAACTTGGTGAACAGGAAGTAGACGAAGATATGAAATTCTGCTACCTTCATAGCGAAATAAACCACTACACACGAAGTAAGTAGTACATAAAAACCAGACTAGACGTGCGACAAACGCATTCCTGGTCCAGAGAACTCTGCCAGTACCTAACGTAGGCCTCAATTTGAGGATGAAATTTCTGAGAAAGCACATATGGAGCACAGCGTTATGTGGTGGAGATTCATGGAATGTCGGAAAACCGGAATGGAAGAGAATCGAAGCATTTGAGACACGGGGCTGCTGAAAAACGTTGAAAACTAGGTGGACTGATGAGGTAGGAAGTGATTAGGTTCCCCACAGAATCATCTAAGATAGGGACGCATAGCAAACACTGACAATAAGAAGGGACAGGATGTCAGGACATGTGTTAAGACATCTGGGAATGACTTCCTTAGTACTAGAGGGGGCTGTTGAGTGTCAAATCTGTAGAAGAAGACAGAGACTGGAATAGATCCAGCAGATATCTGACGGCTTAGGTAGCAAGAATTACTCTAAGGTGAAGAGTTCGGTGTAGAAGAGGAATTGGCAGCGAGCCACATCACACCAGTCAGAAGGCCGTGCCTCTAAAATAAATAAATAAATGGACGAATTCCCTTGAGGAGTAGCCTCAGACTGACTGACAGCATTATCAAAATTCTAGTATTAACAGAACAACGTGTCACGCAATGAACATAAGCCACCTATGTGAATTTTCTGTTTGTATTGCATTTACAATCAGTTCGATACATTGACGTTGTTTAAAGTTGATATTGAATATAATAGTTTCTAACGTAAGGCATATGAGAGCTTATCACTGTAAGAGTACATATATCACCATAGCAACCAAAAGGAGCACTCATTTGACTTCCTTTGTTGGATAATGGCCTAGTCTAGAGTTGAATACATTACGGACTTCAGTTATACAACCGCATGTTCGTCCTACATGAATCGTAAAGTCACCTACCCGCTATTAATAATGTATATTGTTTACATTTATGGCTGTTCTCTGTAAACCACTGTGAAGTGCCAGTGAGCCGTCCTTCCACTTGTGCTACGTATTACGGTTTCCTGCCATAAGTAACTATACAGCTGGTCCTACGCGCCAGTGGCCAAGCAAAGCATTCGGCATAACTAGCACTAACGCTTAACCTCAGGGTAGCAAACAATGACAGTAGCTGCTGCAAAACAAAGACGCAATGAGCAAGCTACAGCGGGCAGCATGAGCAAATAAACAGCTGACAAATAATTAACAGGCTGTAGGCTTGTTCAGGAAGTAATTACTATTAAAAACAGTCTTGATCACGATTTATTCAACAAGGTGACCGGTTTCGACCACTACTGTGGTCATCTTCAGACGATTGAGTAGGAACCTCTTTCTGTTGGAGAATCACCATAGTAGTGAATCACTACTATGGTGATTCTCCAACAGAAAGAGGTTCCTACTCAATCGTCTGAAGATGACCACAGTAGTGGTCGAAACCGGTCACCTTGTTGAATAAATCGTGATCAAGACTGTTTTTAATAGTAATTATTTACAAGACATTGATCACTGCTGTTCCCGTAATGCATTCAAAAGTTGTTCAGAAAGGTAACAAACAGCAAGTAATATGTGTTTCATGTTCTCAGCTGGTCAACTGTCTCATTTAAAAGGTCTATTTCAACGAAAGGATCACCATATCTGTTTGGTGGCTTTCACAGCACTAACTCCTGCAGTGACGTCCACGAGAATAAAGCATTAAGTAATGGTTAATTTGTCCTGCAACCTTCACACAGTATTAAATAACATCAAATTGAAAGCTAATGTGTAAGGTAGTATTAACAAGTATCAAAAGCATCAACAAAACAGACTAAATGAGCACAACTTTCATACAGCACAGGATACTGGATTACACGCGAGGCAGGCAAATTATAGGTAATCCTGACCGGGGTTTTTTAAAAAACTGTTCTAACGAAGCAGAAAATACTTCTATACCCACAGAGCGAGGTAGCACCGTGAGTAGCACACTGGAATCGCTGTCGGGACGACGACTGTTGAGAACCGCGTCTGACCATCCTGTTTTAAGTTTTCCGCGATTTCCCTAAATCACTTCAGGAAAATATCGGGATGTACCTTTCAAAGGACAATGCTTAATTCCTTCCCCATCCTTTCCTAATCCGTCAGGACCGATGATTTCGCTGTTTGGTCCCCTCCCCCAAAAGAAATGTTCGAATTTTACGCAAAATAAATTAAGCGCCGCTGATTATTGCATTACGAAATGACGGAGCATAGCGGAAGCCGAAAGCATGGTCTATGGGGAGCTATTGGCGTCATCTGTTCTACCTAGACTTTTCTGTCTGATCGCAGCCACAAAGCGATATCCTAACACTTTGCTCTATATCCACTAGATTACAGTTTTAGTCGACTTTGTTCATTAAATTATTCCTGACTCACAGTGATCAAAATCAAGTCTGATCAATACAGAACGCAGACCACGACCGGTTAACTGGATGTTAACAAATTTCTCTCGTTCAGAGACACGTTTTTTTCTATTACCAGTTTACATTTTATGTCTTTCCTACTGCGGCCATCATCAGTTATTTTGCTCCCCAAATAAGAAAACTCGTCTGCCGCTTTGAGTGTCTCATTTTCTAATTCAATTCACTCATCATCGTTTGGTTTAATTCGATTTCATTCAGTCACTCTTCTTTGCTTTATATTATGTTCTCCCTTTCAAGACATTGTCTGTTCCGTTCAATAGCTCTTCTAAGTTCTTTGATGTCTCTGACAGAATCACAACCTCGCAGTTTTTATTTCTTGTCCCTGAACCCCAAAATTTTCTTTGGTGTCCTTTACTGCGTGCTCAGAGTACGGGTTGAATAACATCGAGAATAAGCTATAATCCGATCTCAGTCTCTTCTCAATAGCTGCTTCCCTTTCAAGCCCCTTGACTCTTTTAACTGCCGTCTGGTTACTGTACAAGTTGCAAAAAGCCTTTTTCTCCCTGTATTTTACTCCTGCTACGTACAGAATTTCAAAGGGGCTGTTCCAGTCAACATCGTGAAAAGCTTTCTCAAAGTCTACAGATGCTATAACCGTAGGTTTCGCTGACATCATCAATTAATTTAGTACTGTTCACAAGAATCCTGAGATGGCACTGGCTGCTACTAACACAGTCATTAAATTCATTGGAAATTTATTTTGGCTCGTTCCAGTAGCGTCTAGCTACAACGAAACAAAATATTCTGGATAGCTAGACCATCCAGAGCAGTATATTAAATTATTTCATGCAGGAACATTGGTTTTGTGGGAGTTCGGTCGTTACACTAATGTAATTAACTCCGTTGTAACGTTTATTTAAAGAAGAAAGACAATGATTAGATAACTCATTAGGCAGTTACAAAATGTCTACTACCCGTAGCATTATTTGCCACCGTTTCTATGATGCGCTGACGTCTATTGCACATGCAGCCAACAGTTTGAAACGTACATTCATAACGCTGATTAAGTGCATAAATTGGCTATTCTTACCACTACATTTACCACAAAATAATTTAGAAGACTAATTTTTATCCACTAGATTACAGTTTTAGTCTACTTTGTTCATTAAATTATTCCTCACTTACAGTGATCAATATAGGAGGCAGGCCATTACAGCTCATTCATCAACTTTATCAGAAAAATGTTTAAAAATAACTGAATAATTTCCCAGTATCAATCAGCACAGCTGTTACAACGAATTCTTACGTGGCGTATACATACGCTACATAATACAGACAACAGAAGATTAGAGGAATTTGAACTGTTGTGTCACGGAAGAATACTGTGGTCAGAAAGAGTAGAATAATATATGGACTTGCTAATGAAGAGGTAGTGGATCGACCTATAGATTAAAGAACTTTTTGCCAAAAATTGACTAATACATGGACTACGTGTGCACAACACCTCTTGAGGTGCCAAAAATGTTGGTGATGGAGCGAACTACAAAAGATGGCAAAGGCTTTACTATTTCTAGTGGATGTGGATTGTTATACTTACGCAGAAATGAAGAAACTTTCACATTGAAGACTAGGTTCGAGAGTTGCATCAAACAAGTCTTCGGACTAAAGACAACAACGATACTACCTGGCTGCCTGGTGTTGCCCATTTCATCTCCACTTTCTCCCCTTCCTCCACACCCTTCTCTGTCCACCTCTTTCGCTCCCATGTCTCAATCCACCTGTTTCAACTGCCCCCATTCTTTGTACATCTCCTCCTGCCTACTTCTCCATCCATCTGCTAAAATTCCTCCTGTGTCCATCTCCTCGTACTCACTCACTCTGTTTGTTCCTGCCCTTCTGTCCACCTGCTCATTCTCCTTGCATCAATCTCCTCCCAACTTTAACTCCATCTACTCCTACGCCATCGATCTCCTCGTCACCACATCCACCACCTCCTACACTTTCTGTCCATCTCCTCCTTCTCCCATCCTTGAAGGGTGTAGGTTCTTACCTTCACAGAATTTCTTCCCGGATAGTAACATACGTACCAAGTACCAAATCTATCCAAGGTTAGGAGTTTCTTACCCGCGTCTTTTCCCTCATTCGCCAACGTCACTTATATGTTACACATAAGTCGTATATTTGTACCAACATTTCACCTCTAGTGAATTTCGCCCTGCAGTATTGTTTTCACTATGTTTAGTAAGGTGATATAATTTAGCAGGAACATTCTGTTTTGCATGTGAATACTGTCTGCAAAGTGTGTCGTGAACATAGTTACTAGTAAAGAAGTAATAAATTAAAACGTCATGCCAGGTGTGTCAGTTTTATTGCATGAGCACCGAAAATGTAGTAAGCGATTAACATTTTTCCTTTCGTTTGTTTGCGAAGTTTGTCAGCGTCAAGAAGTTGCTTAAAAGTTTGAAAATTATATATAGTTTGTTTCCAGTCTCTGTGTGGTCTCGCTCTCAAATACTGGATGAAAGAAGTCTGGATATTCGAGCGTCATGGGCTACGCTACTTTTACACCGTCTCCCGCATTCCTGTCACAGGTGGGAGGAGGGGTTCTTGCTTTCACGGAAATTCTTTCCGGACAGTAAGTAATATGTGTACTTACATTGCTTGAAACTATTCCAGTTTTTAGTAGGGGGTGTGGAACATATGTACATAAATACACCAAAGGTAAGATGCTCCTATGTAACATAATAAAGGCGAATATGCTCCCGACTTAAGAGTGGGGTACCAACTGTCTCATTATACTTTCCTTCGCATCTTTAAAAATTTTCGCAAAAATTTTTACATGCGAACACATTCGCGCTCTTTTTAATATGCAGGTTACCGCACAGTGCCACAAGCTCCTCTGAGTTAACTCGCTAACACCCACTAGTCCACCCTGTAAATCACTCGTACCCATCCACTCTGTCACCCTTTCTCACTTACTCATTCAGCACAACTCATTGTCATTATCTCTTTGTGTCACAACTACAGACTCGCTCGTTCTGATCTACTACAACTGCTTCACCTCACTGTCACTGTCTCCCCCTTGCTCTCTCTTTTACTGTCTCATACATTCCTTACCGGTGTTGGTGTCTCTCCTCATTGTCACTCTCCTCCTCGGTGTCATTGTCATAGACTGCGCCTTTCATTATCACTGGCTCTCACCTATTCCACTTTCTCCTTCTCTTTACTCCTCTCCCACTGACACTACCTCCTTCAATCTTTTCCTAACATTGTCCTGTCATTGTCAACTACGTTCCTCTACCAATGTGCCACTCTCTTTCTCTCACATGGCCAGTATCTCCTCGCTCTATTTTCCAGTATTTAGAACTTTTTCGCGTCTTTGCCACTGCCACTGTCTCCTTCTGTCTCAGCATAAAATAAAACCTCGAAGGTTTTCGCATATCAAAATTTTTGAGAAATTTTTTAAAGATGCTGAGGAAGCACGCTGTTACCCGACTTTTCGTACAGAATCTTTTAAACGGGAGCACAATCGCCCTTTCTGTGCTCCGATACCAGCAATTTCCATTGGTTCTCTTCTTTTCCCTTAAGAGCAGTGCGCGTCCCTCACAGGAAAGAAAACTTATGAGTCAGTGAAATTCTGATACTTTACTTACGTGGAACTGAAACAACTCGCAACTAATGTTAGACCTCAGAGCGGATTTTAGGTGCTCAAAAATTTTGCATGAGCTTGAGTACTAAAACATGGGGTTCCCAGAATGTTTCTGATGAAACAGAGACAAGTTACAGCCTATTTATCCATGGTGCGTCACTGTTTTAACTACCCTTTTGCCCCATACGGATTTTTCGTGCGTATATTTCTTGGACAATTAGGGTAAACGTTAAACCCGTCTATATCGGAGAAGAACGAAGAAAACAGTTGTTCGACATGGGGATCTTAGAAATACAGGATGTTACAAAAAGGGAAGGCCAAACTTTCAGGAAACATTCCTCAAATAAAGAAAAGATGTTATGTGGACATGTGTCCGGAAACGCTTAATTTCCATGTTAGAGCTCATTTTAGTTTCGTCAGTATGTACTGTACTTCCTCGATTCACCCCCATGATTTCATACGGGATACTCTACCTGTGCTGTTAGAACATGTGCCTTTACAAGTACGACACAACATGTGGTTCATGCACGATGGAGATCCTGCACATTTCAGTCGAAGTGTTCATACGCTTCTCAACAACAGATTCGGTGACCGATGGACTGGTAGAGGCGGACCAATTCCATGGCCTCCACGCTCTCCTGACCTCAACCCTCTAGACTTTCATTTATGGGGGCATTTGAAAGCTCTTGTCTACGCAACCCCGGTGCCAAATGTAGAGACTCTTCGTGCTCGTATTGTGGACGGCTGTGGTACAATACGCCATTCTCCAGGGCTGCATCAGCTCATCAGGGATTCCATGCGACGGAGGGTGGATGCATGTATCATCGCTAACGGAGGACATTTTGAACATTTCCTGTAACAAAGTGTTTGAAGTCACGCTGGTACGTTCTGTTCCTGTGTGTTTCCATTCCATGATTAATGTGATTTGAAGAGAAGTAATAAAATGAGCTCTAACATGGGAAGTAAGCGTTTCCGGACACATGTCCACATAACATATTTTCTTTCTTTGTGTGTGAGGAATGTTTCCTGAAAGTTTGGCCGTACCTTTTTGTAACACCCTGTATATCGTAAAAATGTCACTCATTTGCTGTGAGTAGCCTTCCTGGAGTCGTGTCAATTGATAACCGATAAAGATATCTGAAAGCCGGAAGGTGGCACTACTAGATAAATTCTATGAGAACATACTGTCCAAATTTGAGCCACTTGTGCGGTTAGTTATTTAGATACCCGCTGCTGACGGCAATAAAAGTTGTATAAGGTTTTCTCAGGTTTAATCAAAAAGTGCCCGTGAACTAAATGGTGCTTCCATAAGCCCCTGAAGGCGCACCATAGATAACTTCTAAAGCAAAAATAATCAACCGATTTGCTGTATTTCCGAAGCGGGAGGTAGTATGCAATATTAAAAATTTGATCTCGTACTCCTGGATAGGTACAGTGAGATGATATTTTTGTTGGGCATACAAGTGATTCCTAGTTCGAAACACTTGACACCGAAAAAATCCTGTTTTTATGCGCGGAATTTGGAAACACACGCGTATATATAAATGGATTGTTATCACATTCTTCGGAGTAGGTGTCGAATATTTGAACTTCATTTATAAAAATTTCGCAAGTAACCTACCAGAATTCATTGGTACAAGTATAAAAGTTGTAGACAACTAACCGCAAAGTACGAGTTGTGACATGTTTTCCCCAATATGTAAATAGGAGGTATATGCCGATAGAACGGCTTTACCTGCATGTGTCAAATTTACTGAATGAGTGGCTGAACAGATCTTTCTTTGAAATTTCTTTAACATCGTACTAAAAATTTATTTGACTCGGCTTTTAGTTGAAGCAATTTCATATTTTTCATCTGTTTCTTTTATGATACTTGTCACGTCTGTTGAATGAAGCCTCCCATTTGTTAGTTATATTTTATTGTAATGTGATGTTATTTTAGTGAGCTCATTAGCAGAAAGTTTTGTTAAATCCTTTAGGATCTCGCATGAGCATATGCTTTATTCCATAAATGGGTGTCTATGTACTTCATATAGACAAGGTGTGTAGTAGCGATACCTGGCAAGCCATGCTACAAGCATGTGAATTGACACGACACCTCAGTCTGTTGATAGATGTTGCAGTGATCCAACATGACCCTTCGAGTATATGTGGTACTTAAAAATTCACTTGAAACGACGAAACTTTCCCAGATTATTTTCTGACTGTATCATTCTTACGTAAGCTAGCTGTTTCTACGTTGAAAAAAAAACGTTTGTACTCAGGTACGAGAATGTACTATTTACGTAAAAGGAATTATTTCTTATTGGACTCGTTCATTTAGCAATAAATGAACCGGAATGAGATTTTTGACTCTGAACGGTTTCTACACGCTGCTTGTTGCAGTAAATGCGTCGTGTGTGTACTGGCATAATTCCTCTGAGAGAGAAGGTAGTGGACGCACAGATTTGTAGCTTTGGTTGAATTTGAACGTGTTGAACGACGTGGTGCCTGTGACTTACATTTTTAAGGCAATCTCATAGACTGACTGTAAATGAACTGTAAATCATCATCATCATCATTTAAGACTGATTATGCCTTTCAGCGTTCAGTCTGGAGCATACCCACCCTTATACAGTTCCTCCATGATCCCCTATTCAGTGCTAACATTGGTGCCTCTTCTGATGTTAAACCTATTACTTCAAAATCATTCTTAACCGAATCCAGGTACCTTCTCCTCGGTCTGCCCCGACTCCTCCTACCCTCTACTGCTGAATCCATGAGTCTCTTGGGTAACCTTGCTTCTCCCATGCGTGTAACATGACCCCACCATCTGAGCCTGTTCGCCCTGACTGCTACATCTATAGAGTTCATTCCCAGTTTTTCTTTGATTTCCTCATTGTGGACACCCTCCTGCCATTGTTCCCATCTACTAGTACCTGCAATCATCCTAGCTACTTTCATATCCGTAACCTCAACCTTGTTGATAAGGTAACCTGAATCCACCCAGCTTTCGCTCCCATACAACAAAGTTGGTCGGAAGATTGAATGGTGCACAGATAACTTAGTCTTGGTACTGACTTCCTTCTTGCAGAAGAGAGTAGATCGTAGCTGAGCGCTCACTGCATTAGCTTTGCTACACCTCGCTTCCAGTTCTTTCACTATGTTGCCATCCTGTGAGAATATGCATCCTAAGTACTTGAAACCGTCCACCTGTTCTAACTTTGTTCCTCCTATTTGGCACTCAAATCGTTTATATTTCTTTCCCACTGACATTACTTTCGTTTTGGAGATGCTAATCTTCATACCATAGTCCTTACATTTCTGATCTAGCTCTGAAATATTACTTTGCAAACTTTCAATCGAATCTGCCATCACAACTAAGTCATCCGCACATGCAAGACTGCTTATTTTGTGTTCACATATCTTAATCTCACCCAGCCAGTCTATTGTTTTCAACATATGATCCATAAATAATATGAACAATAGTGGAGACAGGTTGCAGCCTTGTCTTACCCCTGAAACTACTCTGAACCATGAACTCAACTTACCGTCAACTCTAACTGCTGCCTGACTATCCATGTAAAGACCTTTAATTGCTTGCACAAGTTTGCCTCCTATTCCATAATCTTGTAGAACAGACAATAACTTCCTCCTAGGAACCAGGTCATATGCCTTTTCTAGATCTATAAAGCATAGATACAATTCCCTGTTCCACTCATAACACTTCTCCATTATTTGCCGTAAGCTAAAGATCTGGTCCTGACAACCTCTAAGAGGCCTAAACCCACACTGATTTTCATAGAACTGTAAATGGTTTTAAGAAATAAATTCATAGTTTTTGTGTATCGTGAAAATCGACTCAAGAAGTTAGAAACCAGATTTACGTGGATATGATCCTATACTGAGAAGCAAGCACCAAGGCCATACTTGAGTCGAATGTGCCGTTTGTTTTTCTTCTGGTTTCTGATGTTAACAGTGTACCACTTCGTGAGGTCTGGTCGCTATAAGTATTTACCTGTACTCGATAAGTGCCTTGACTTGACAATGGGAGGACGGAATAGGCTATCGAAAATGAAGCTGGAGGACGCAGCGCAAAATTAGAGCCCAAACTGGGCAACCATTCGAGTGTCCCTCGCGTAGGCCGAAGGGGGTGGAGCCACTCGCAAACAGCCCGCATGCCTGCCAACAGTGGGGACACCAACTTGCCTAACAAGGTCGCCCTCGGGGGTGGGGCGGGGGACGCATTTGTCGCCCGGCGGCCTTTTCGCTGGGCGGAGCAGGGGGCAAGTGGGAGGAAGGAAGGGGTGTCGGACGCAGATAAGGCCCTGCAGTCTTTTTCCGCGAGGCGGGCTAAGCCCCCGGATTTAGAGCGATCCTTAACTGTCGCAGACAAGTTGCTGACCCCCGGCCGTCTGCAGATGGGTGGCACGCATCCAGCTGGTATGCGCCGCTTTTTACTGCAAAGTTGTCGCGGTGGGGCAGGGAGAGAGGGCACACAACTTTTTCGGATTCCGATCCTCCGGGCAGAGTTACGAGCGCAAGGGTCGGCAGGGGCCCGCGGGCCACAGTGCGAGGGCCAACACATACAGAGGACACACTTCTCTTCAGACTGGTGTAGACTGAGCAGCACTGAAACTACTGTCGTTTCTTCTTCATCTACCTGGACAGGTTAAATGAATATACAGGGTGTCCCATTTATCTTGACCACCCTAAACAACTTTTTATCCAGATGAAAATTACAAAATCTTCCAAGAAAATGTTCTTTACACCTACATTTACACTCCGCAAGCCACCCAACGGTGTGTGGCGGAAGGCACTTTACGTGCCACTGTCATTACCTCCCTTTCCTGTTCCACTCGCGTATGGTTCGCGGTAAGAAGGACTGCCAAAAAGCCTCCGTGCGCGCTCGAATCTCTCTAATTTTACATTCGTGATCTCCTCGGGAGGTATAAGTAGGGGGAAGCAATATATTCGACACCTCATCCAGAAATGCATCCTCTCGAAATCTGGACAGGAAGATACACCGCGATGCAGAGCGCCTCTCTTGCAGAGTCTGCCACTTGAGTTTCCTAAACATCTCCGTAACGCTATCACGCTTACCACATAACCCTGTAACGAAACGCGCCGCTCTTCTTTCGATCTTCTCTATCTTCTCTGACAACCCGACCTGGTACGGATCCCACACTGATGAGCAATACTCAAGTAAAAGTCGAACGAATGTTTTGTAAGCAACCTCCCTTGTTGATGGACTACACTTTCTAAGGACTCTCCCAATGAATCTCAACCTGGCACCCACCTTACCAACAATTAATTTTATATGATCATTCCACTTCAAATCGTTCCGTACGCATACTCCCAGATATATTACAGAAGTAACTGCTACCAGTGTTTGTTCGGCTATAACATAATCATACAATAAACGATCCTTCTTTCCATGTATTCGCAATACATAACATTTGTCTATGTTAAGGGTCGGTTTCCACTCCCTGCACCAAGTGCCTATCCGCTTCAGATCTTCCAGCATTTCGCTGCAAATTTCTTCTCTGCACACTACAGCATCATGCGCGAAAGGCCTCATGGAACTTCCGACACTATCTATATGTATTGTGAAAAGCAATGGTCCCATAACACTCCCCTGTGGCACGCCAGTGGTTACTTTAATGTCCGTAGACGATTCTCCATTGAGTACAACATTATGTGTTCTGTTTGCTAAAAACTCTTCAATACAGCCACACATTTGGTCTGATATTCCGTGGGCTCTTACTTTGTTTATCAGGCGACAGTGCGGAACTGTTTCGAACGCCTTTCGGAAGTCAAGGAAAATGGCATCTACCTGGGAGCCTGCGTCTAATATTTTGTGTCTCATGGACAAATAAAGCGAGTTGGGTGTCACACGATCGCTGTTTCCGGAATCCATGTTGATTCCTACAGAGTAGACTCTGGATTTCCAGAAATGACATGATATGCGAGCAAATAACATATTCTAAAATTCTACAACAGATCGATGTCAGACATATAGGCCTATAGTTTTGCGCATCTGCTCGACGACCCTTCTTGGAAACTGGAACTACTTCTAAAATTCTACAACAGATCGATGTCAGAGATATAGGCCTATAGTTTAGCGCATCTGCTCGACGACCCTTCTTGAAAACTGGAACTACCTGTGCTCTTTTCCAATCATTTGGAACCTTCCGTTCCTCTAGAGACTTGCGGTACATGGCTGTTAGAAGGGGGGAAAGATCTTGCGCGTACTCCGTGTAGAGTCGAATTGGTATCCTGTCAGGTCCAGTGGACTTTCCTCTATTGAGAGATTTCAGTTGCTTTTCTATTCCTTGGACACTTATTTCGCTGTCAGCCATTTTTTCTTTCGTGCGAGGGTTTAGAGAAGGAACTGCAGTGCGGTCTTCCTCTGTGAAACAGCTTTGGAAAAAGGTGTTTAGTATTTCAGCTTCATGCGTGTCATCCTCTGTTTCAATGCCGCTATCATCAGAGGGTCTGGATATGCTGTTTCGATCCACTTACTGATTTAACGCAAGACCAGAACTTCCTAGGATTTTCTGTCAAGTCCGTACGTGGAATTTTAGTTTCGAATTCACTGAACGCTTCACGCATAGCCCTCCTTACGCTAAATTTGACATCGTTTAGCTTGTGTTTGTATGAGAGGTTTTGGCTGCGTTTAAATTTGCAGTGAAGCCGTCAGCGGGACATCTACCAGAAAAATTGTCTTCGTTGTAGCTTTGTTTTGTACAAAGATACGAGCAGCGGTATGACATTTTTAAATGGCACCCTGTATGTTTTATTCGATAATTCATTTCCTGTCCTAAAGACTTATTAAAAAATGTACCTGAGCTGCACGCGGCTCGCGTTCATCTATTTCATTGTTTGTTATCTTCTCTTACAGCCTCCTTATTTTCTTATTGAATTTACTGACGTCGCTATCTTCCTGCCTTACCTGCCCGTGAGTGGCAGCAGCAGCGCTTATCGATAAGTGCACCGTCGTACTATCTCTGGAGCAACCAATAGTAATTCCGGGTCGTCGTGTGTCTGGAAGTCAGTTGGGGATGGACCAGCGGTGGTGTAAGTCTGGCACGGAGTTCAGTCGGGGACGGAGCGTCAGTGAGGCGGGACCAAGCCAGCCAGTACTTGCCGGCCACTGGCCACACACATGTACTGTCTGACGGAAGGAGACTGGAGGGGGGCCGACCACTGGTTGGTCGTTCGGTTGGTCGCTCATTGGGCGACGTGTATTTGGTCTTTTGACCGTTTGTTCAAAAATGGCTCTGAGCACTATGGGAATTAACAACTGAGGTCATCATTCCCCTGGAACTTAGAACTACTTAAACCTAACTAACCTATGGACACCACACACATACATGCCCGAGGCAGGGTGCGAGCCTGTGGCCATAGCGGTCGCGCGGTTCCAGCCTGAAGCGCCTAGAACCGCTCGGCCACTGCGGCCGGTGACCGTTTCTGGGCCTTTTCATTAGGTCATCTTGCCGTACGTGGGTCGGTTCCTTCCTTCTGCAGAGATGTAGTGGCCAATGGGCAAGAGCCGGCCGGTGTGGCCGAGCGGTTGTAGGCGCTTCAGTCTGGAACGGCGCGACCGCTGCTGTCGCAGGTTCGAATCCTGCCTCGGGCATGGATGTATGTGATATCCTTAGGTTAGTTAGGTTTAAGTAGTTCTAAGTTCTAGGGGACTGATGACCTCAGATGTTAAGTCCCATAGTGCTCAGAGCCATTTGAATCATTTTTTTTTTTTTTTTGAATGGGCAAGACGTACCTCTGCATGATTGGATCGGAGCCAGTGTCTCTGGAACGTCGTCTGCCCGAAGGGAGGCGGGATTGTGCACCAGTGACGGCCGGACAACGAGTACTTGCCCGACCGTTTCCGGGCCTCTTCAGTTGGTCATCTTGCGGGACTTGGGTAGGGTCCTTGCTTATGCGGAGATGTCGGGTGACCAATGGCCAAGTGCTCCCTCTCCATGGTTGGTTCCAATCCAGTGTGCCTGTGTCGCCATGTCCCCGAGTTCCGAACGGACATCGAGTTGAGTAGGGTTGGAGCTGCAGTGAGCTCCAGACAGCCATGATTCCTCCGGCCGTTGCCGACACACGTATCTTGAGTGGGAACGACCTTGGTTCGTCTTTCGGTTGGTCGTTTCATCGGACGACGTGTAGTTCGTCGCCGAACGCGTGCGGAAACTCTCTCTTTGTGTGATTTGTCATTTCTCCTTGTTGTTCCACGGTGATTGGTTTTGTGTTGCCGGAGTTCTTGGTGGAAGTGCTTACGTGGAACTGTGTGTAGCCTCCGTGATTTCTGCTGAGCAGGTGAATGCTGCCTGCGTACTGGAGTAGCCAGTCGGTCGGTTGCGAGAGAGGAAATTGGTTAGCCTGTTGGTTTGTTCTTCAGCTGTCCCTATGTCGTGCTGCCGCCCTATTATTTAGTGTTACACGCTTGGCTGCCTGTCTCACCTAACCTGTTGGTAGAGTTTCCTCCCCAATCTGGCCCTTGAAACACTTCTGAGCACCACTGTTTGTTGTTTGTGATTGCCATTTTATTTGGTCGCAGGTACTTCGCCAGGCCTTCAGCCGTGTATTAATATTGTCTGTTTTATGTTTGTTATATGGCCTTCAGACGACTTCATGACAACTATTTTAAGATTAGGCCTTCAGCCGTATTTTATTTAAAATTCTTGTGGCTCTTTACTTAGGCCTTCAGCCGTGTTTGTTTCAGAATCTGTGGCTTTAATATGTAAATGTTTGTCTGAAAGATTTCACCTTATCTTGAATTCTTGAAACGGCCTTCAGCCGTGTTCTGTAAATGTTCACCTTGAGGTGGTCTTTAATTATTATTGAGTAATTGTTTGTTCCTTCAGCTGACAAGATACTTCAAGTTTCCTTAAGATGTTTTTGCAGTACTGTTTAAAAGCTTATCTTTAATGAAAATTCAAGTTAATTCTTCGGCTGAAAGCCCAATTAAAAAAATTATTCCTTACATGAAAGAGAGGCTTTAATATGGCCTATAGCCGGAATTTGTAAATGCTTCGCTCTTAAAGAATTTCCTTAGCTGAACTGAAATATTATTTCGGCCTTGAGCCGAGAAGATAATGCGATTTTACTTAAGTAAGGCCTTCAGCCCTTTCTCTGATTCGTGGCGTTTTAAAACGAATCAATTAAAGTTACTCTGGAGAAGTTACTTGGGTCCTCAGCCGTGAATTGATCGTTGTTGTTCTAAAGAGAAAACTGTCCGTTGGTTCGAGCAATGAAGTTGTGTGTTCTTGTATAACTAACAGTAATTGAACTTGGACCCTTTCAACAACCTGATCCGCTCTGTCCGGTGACAACCACGATATCAGTACCATTTACTGGAACACGACGTTATTAATTATATAACATAACATTGACGTCGACGCTCCCAGCGCTTAGTGCAGGTACTCGGGTTAATGGAACACATCCACGTGCTGAAGTTGACAGAGGACAAATGTAATCATACGTAGAACGCAAACTCCCCATTCCGTCAACCACTGCCAGTTAAGGAGTTGTATGAATAGAATGTACACCAGCGGAGAGAAGGTAGAAATGTTACTCATCTATGGGGAATGTAAGTTAGCAGAACAGTAATTGCAATACTGATTTCTTGTGTACGGGTACATCTAGTACAGTATTTTAGTCCTTTTAAATACTGTTGTTTAGAGTAGGCATAAGTTAAGGCTGTCCTTCCTAGAAACTGCATCGACATAACGTTTCTTTTATTGTTTTTCTCGAAGGTAGGCGAAATGCAACGCAGGGAGAGGAACTGTACAGAGAGAGATACTTGACAAAAACCCACCTTCCCGACGGATGCTTTCTCGTCTTGTAGCGACACTTCAGGAAACGGGAAGTTTCAACCCACGACAACGCAGTTGTCGTAGCATTCGCACAGACAAAGCTGCCGAAGTTACTGTTTTCGCTTCCGTTGCTATGAATCCACATATGAGCAGACGACAGCTTGAACACGAGGTTGGAATTCCTAAAACCAGTGTACATTGTATTATTACACATCACCGGTTCCATCCTTACCATGTACACCTACATCGAAAATTGCGTGGGAAAGATTTCCAGAATCAGTCAGTGGGAACAGCAGCAAATATTCGCGAACCCGAACTTCTTCTTCAATGTTCTATTTATCGATGAACGTTCCTTCTCAAACAAAGGACAGGTACATACAAGGAACATGTATTGTTGGTCCAGCGACAACCCACGATCGCTTAGACAGGTGGAACATCAGCGTCAATGGAGAGTTAACGTCTGGTGTGGGATGCTTCTTCTTCTTCAGTAGCTCCACAGCCCTTGGTGAGCCTTGGCTTCCTCAACAATCTTCCTCCACACTTCTCGGTTATTTGCTGCTCTTTTCCACCCCCGGACTCCCGTATTGCTGATATCCATTGTTACCTCATCGATCCATCTTCTTCTAGGTCTCCCTTTTCGCCTAACTGAATGGATCATACCTTTCATCATTTTCTTTGGAATTCTATCCTCTGCCATTCTCTCCAAGTGTCCTAGCCATCGTATTCGCTGTGATTTCACAAATTTTAGTAAGTCCCTTGTAAGTAGGCTGTTTATGTTTTCTTATTGGCAACGTTACGTAGCGCTCTGTACGAAAATCACTGGCTGTGCTGTGTGCAGTCTGTGGCTAGTTTGCATTGTTGTCTGCCATTGTAGTGTTGGGCAGCGGCAGCTGGATGTGAACAGCGCGTAGCGTTGCGCAGTTGGAGGTGAGCCGCCAGCAGTGGTGGATGTGGGGAGAGAGATGGCGGAAGTTTTGAAATTGAACTGCTATGTATATTATGATTATTAAGGTAAATACAGTGTTTGTTCTCTATTAAAATCTTTCATTTGCTAACTATCCCTATCAGTAGTTAGTGACTTTTGTAGTTTGAATCTTTTATTTAGCTGGCGGTAGTGGCGCTCGCTGTATTGCAGTAGTTCGAGTAATGAAGATTTTTGTGAGGTAAGTTATTTGTGAAAGGTGTAGTTTAATGTTACTCAGGGCCATTCTTTTGCAGGGATCTTTGATAGTCAGATTGCGTTGCGCTAAAAAATATTGTGTGTCAGTTTAAGCATAGTCTTGTACAATAGTTCTAAGAGGACGTTTCACCCTGCCTTGTATTAACTCTTGTAATTCGGCATTGTAGCGTATTCTCCAGCCTTCTTCCTCCCTAATTGGCCCATAGATTTTGCGTAGTATTTTCCGCTCAATGCTTCTTAGAGCATTTTTATCGTGTTCTGTCAACGTCCATACCTCTGAGCCGTATGTGATAACTGGGCGGACTAGGGAATTATATATTAGCAGTTAAGTTTTTCTTGTAACAAGGCTATTTTTGATGTTTGGATGCTTGGTACTGCAATTATTGGCCCTTATTTCACCAATGATAGTCTAAACGGCACAGCGTATGCCAGCTTCCTCAAGCGAATTATTCCCCCTCTTCTGGATGAAGTGCCCCCAAGAACCAGAAGGCTTATGTGGCATCAACACGATGGATCTCCAGCAAATAATGCCTTGCATGCATGTCGTGTTCTGAACCTAAGGTGTACTGCCAGATGGATAGGTCTAGAAGGAACAGTTACTTGGCCTGCTAGGTCTCCTCATTTAAATCCTCTACACTTTTTTTCTTTGGGGATGCATTAAAGACGTTGTCTTTCGTGATATTCCAACAACTCCAGAGGACATGCAGGAACATATCCTGCTTGCTTGTAATTCTCTTCGGCAGGGAACACTGGAAGCAGTAAATAATTCTTTCATTCAACGAGTGCACCAGTGTATCGGTGTCCAGGTTAACCACTTTGAGCATGGTTCAAATGGGTCTGAGCATTATGGGACTTAACATCTGAGCTCATCAGTCCCCTAGAACATAGAATTACTTAAACCTAAGTAACCTGAGGAAATCATACACATCCCTGCCCGAGGTAGGATACGAACCAGGGACCGTAGCGGTCGCGCGGTTCTAGACTGAAGCTCCTAGAACCGCTCGGTCACACCGGCCGGCCACTTTGAGCAACTTTGAATGTTCTGCCCCTGGGAAATGGTACAGGAGAGTCAAAGTGAATTTTGTGTTCTGTTTCTACTTGTTTTTCATTTGTTTTCTGACAACTCCAGCAAGTGGACGAGTTTGTGATCCCGGACCCAAAGTCAGCGTTGTGTTATGTAATTAATAACGTTGTGTTTCAGTGAATAGTACACTGCAATACATTTTTGAATAGGTCTTTAGGAGAGGAAATGAATTGTCGACAAAAAATACAGGGTGCCATTTAAAAAAGTCATACCACTGTTCATATCTTTGTGAAAAACAAAGCTACAACGAAGGCATTCATGATGATTCATGTCCCCCTGACGGATAAAGAACATTTGCTTGAAACATTTTGTAATTTGCATTTGGACAAACATTTAGGTTCGTCAAGATAAATGTATATAAAATGTATATAAAAATAACATTATCAGCACGAAAGGCTGTTAGATGTAAGATTTGACAAATTTTTTATATGAAAAAATATTTATCATTTGGGATTCTCTACCATAAAATTTAAGACAAATAAAACATGGAATAAAGTACTAAAAAAATTCAGCCGAGTAAAGAGGTCAATAGATAACGTTCCTGGAAGGAACGGAGTGTATAGTGTGGTACTGACTGTATAGAGCACATGTGAAAAGTTGTAACCACCTTCAGGCGAAGGACGTTGAAAACAAGCATCCGGTACACTAATCTCTACCCGGACCGTGTCTCGACCAATTAACAAAAATGTATTAAATGACAAAATCGACATAAGCAGCTACTCAGTATTTAATAATTCTTGGCTGCGCGTTTTAATGGTTGCACACTCTCAGTAGCTTACGACAAAGGTAGGACCTTTTTTAGTTACATATTGGCTAGCCGACTAGTGTAACGTCGCAAGTTCGTTACTGGACCCATATTTCTCGTAGGCCCCACCCCCCCACACACACACAGACATACATACACACACAAAAGGCACTCACACACAAAATAACGCATTTACACTCACAACAACACAGTCACATACTCAGACAACAAAGAAATGTCAAACTACATGCAGAACCCACAAGAAAAACAAAAGAAGAATTATAAACACACGGCCGGCCGCGGTGGCCGAGCGGTTCTAGGTGCTTCAGCCGGAACCGCGCGACTGCTACCGTCGCAGGTTCGCATCCTGCCTCGGGCATGGATGTGTGTGATGTCCTTAGGTTAATTAGGTTTAAGTAGTTCTAAGTTCTAGGGGACTGATGACCTCGGATGTTAAGTCCCAAAGCGCTCAGAGCCATTTTGAACCAATAAACACACAGCGACAGTTGGCGGTGTTAAGCACTGTAAACACACAAAAAAGACACACCATGGACAGTGGAAGTGAAGTGATCAAATAAAAGTGTTCAAACAATCGGTAACCTGGAGTATGTAGACCAGCTAAATACGGCTACAGGACGGCAAAGGTGGATTAATGATATCTGAAATGACCTAATGGGACACGGAACTAGGATCTGCAGGTATCACATGTCACTGAAGATGCTTCGCGAATAAAAGAAGTGAAAGGTGCATGGCACCAAATAAACTGCCGTTCATGCAGTTCCAAAGACCGAACAAATTCCCAAGAATAAAAACGTTTATTTTAGTGAAAACTGTAATAACATTGAAGCTCACATGACTGAAGAAGATAAAAAGGCACAGAAACAGGAATCAAAATGGTGGGAAACGAGATACTTGTTACTGGGCCGGGAGATAATTCTTCGTCAGTGAACAAATACCAGAGACTTAAATAATCACGATACACAAACTGATGAAATAGAACACGTAACTGGGGGGAAGCGAGAGAAATACTGTCTACTGATGGAACATGCAGTAAAACGTCAGAGATTAACTAAACATGTTGGCCTCAGTCGACCTGATGCGATAACAACTAACATTCTACCATCGTAATTACGGATGATCTGATTACCGCAACTAGACAGCAACAAGACAGGTTATTAACCGTTTCTCAGACTAACCGGCTTTCAAATATCGATTCCCTCTGGTGCTTATGCCGTTCATAAGGAATCACACGTTTATCGGATTTTTATAATTTTTTATATTAGACTGGTGCATAAATTCGTAGCGCTTGTGCTTTGCATGTTAGTATTCCGGTTGGTATGGCTCTATTTATCGATTGTCTTTCTTATTTGTAGTTCACTTTTGCTATTTAAGTTTACACATTCATTTTATCATTTGGAGGTAGTGAGTGGAGCTGTTAACGCTAGAAAATGAAGTGCCAAGTGGAGAAATCGAAATATTTCCAACATTTAGTATATTTGAGTTGAACAGTGTCACAGCAGCGGAGGCAACCTGAATCATATACACGGTGTATGGGGATAATGCTATTGGACAGGGCATGGCAGGAAAATGGTTTTATCATGTTAAGCAGGATCGTTTTGATAAAAGTGATTCCAGAATCAGGAAGATTTTCGGAGTTTGATGAAAACAGTTTAAGTGCGTTACTCTACACGTCAGTGTACTCGAGAATTGGCCAATGTGGGCCGACCGTGGTGGCCGAGCGGTTCTAGGCGCTTCAGTCTGGAACGAGCGACCGCTACCGTCGCAGGTTCGAATCATTCCTCGGGCATGGATGTGTGTGATGTTCTTAGGTAGTTCTAAGTTCTAGGGGACTGATGACCTCAGAAGTTAAGTCCCATAGTGCTCAGAGCCATTTGAACCATTTTTTTGGCAAATGTAATGAACTGATCATTCAACCATCGCGCTGCATTTGCATGCACAAGGGAAGGTTCAAAAATCGGACGTATGGTTACCGCATGCCCTAAATCAAAATCACAAAAATCAGAGCATGCCCTTGTGTTCTCTGCTTGTTCATCATTAGCTGCCTCTTGAACAATACCGACAATTGCTATCCTGTATCTTTAGTTGTGAGGTGGAATATGTATTTACGCAAACATATGAAAAAGAAGGTAATAGTCGAGCCCGAAAAAAGCAGCAACTCCTCGTATAAAGACCTTCGAATATCTACGAAAAAGAATGTTACGCAACAGGTGAAACTGTGGAAAAATGCTACGAACTTAGGAACCAATCTAATATTTATGGCACCTGAAGCTCAGAACCCAAATTTCAGTCAGCTAAAACAATTAAATGCAGTTCTCAAAAGTTCTAGTTCTGAGTTGACGTTTTCCTGCCGTCTTTAATATCCTAAAGTAAATTCGATTATTTTTGGCAGGCCGGCCGGTGTGGCCGTGCGGTTCTAGGCGCTTCAGTCTGGAACCGCGTGTCCGCTACGGTCGCAGGTTCGAATCCTGCCTCGGGCATGGATGTGTGTGATGTCCGTAGGTTAGTTAGGTTTAAGTAGTTCTAAGTTCTAGGGGGACTGATGACCACAGATGTTAAGTCCCATAGTGCTCAGAGCCATTTGAACCATTTTTGGCAATCGATGTGTCACTGTGGTACAGTGTTTGCAGTGCCACATAGGGTTCCCTGTTTCAATTCCTGTCTGTTACATATTTTTAGACGGTGGTGCTAGCTGTGCTAGAATTTCAAGGAGTCGCAGAATTCATTAAGGTGGTAAAAATACACTATCACTCGAGACTGTAATCGCTTGTTGTAGTCACGTTTCTGACATTATTTTAACGTTGTTTACCATCCAGTTTTTATGTCTACGTCATTTAAATATAGAATTCGAAAATGTATGCTAATTAACATGTATATAACTGTCATGTTTATGTAAAATGCAAGTCTCCTTATTTCTAGTTGGATATTGCAGAAAAAAATACAGGTCTCACTGAGGATATAAATTCTCGGTTAGGGAGTGTTTACAAAAGATTGTAAGTAAAGATTATTTATATTAAAAAAATACGAATTGTTTTTTTCATACCTTACGCATTTTGTGCTTCACAGAAACCATAATGGAACATGCTACGCTTTTAACGTGTTACAGTGACCTGGAATCGAACCCTGAACTCCTGTAGGGAATCCAAGCATTCTATCACAAAGGTGTCCAGACTGTCGATAGCAGTGAACTTACTTTATGGTGTTACAGTCGGTAGGAAAACTTAAGTCGATTTACTCGAATAATTTTTTTTTTTTTTGATTAGCATCCTTTGCGAGACATTTACTTAGGTTCTGAACTTCATCTAACAGAAATAAAACGAAACCTCATATCTGTGTGTCTCCTTGTCAGTTTTCTTTGGAAATTTGTGGTAAGATCCTATGGGACCAAAGCAGTCATCGGTTCCTAGGCTTACGCACTACTTAATCTAACTTTAACTAACTTACGCTAAGGACAACACACACACACACACACACACACACACACACACACACACATGCCCGAGGGAGGACTCAAACTACAGACGGGTGGGAGCCGCGCGCACCGTGGCAATTCCCCTGAGACCAGGTGGCTATCCCGCGAGGATGCTTAACTGCTACAACAGACGAGTAAATGGTACGTACGTGTAGTCTGGAGAATCTACGAGGCAGGGAAATATGTTTTGCTGACATGAAACCTCAGGTCCAACCAGTGTCACCTAGTGTAAAATTTTAGCGATGTGCTGCATTGCGGTGTCCTATAGCCTTTTTACTTACAAGGGTAGTAATTGTAGTTAACTTGTATATATTACTTTTATGAATACAAACTGAACTGTTTGAACACTCAAAAATTTTATAATTAATCGTTTAACAAATAGAATAATAAAATAATTGCCAGCCAGTGCATCTGAACACTGACTTCTCGCACCGTTTCCTACGCTGCTACTTACAAATCCGTCACACCCTAGGTGTTAAGCTTTACAGAGCATTTTACATTTTCTTACAGCCCACTCAGGCAAAGTATTCTAGGAACTTGAAAGTGGCATCAGCTTGCTTCTATTCACTTAGTTCCAATTTATGTGTAGTTTCTGTCAACGGTATCAATGAACTATTGGAGATCAACGAGCATCCTTTCGAATTCAGTAATCCGTGGCAAATGATTGACCTCAGATTAAATATTTCTTGAGAATGTAGAATCACTTTGACATTCACTCTCCAGAGTTACTTCTACTCTGTTTAGTATAGCCTTGACTAACCGATCGCAAAGGTGTGTTGTGACAAGAGTCTTCTCCACTACCTTTATGAGGTTTCAACAACTTCTTCGTTTCTTCGATAGTTGGAGGCCAATCTTCTAGATTTTCATGAGTGTTTCAGCATTCGAGCTTATTGGTTGGTTCTGGACAATTAGGAAACTGATCAAAATGTTCTGCAAGTATTTACAAAGTTTTAGTGTTACATAAGCCAAATCGGTGACTCTCAGCTCACACCCTTTGTTGTTTGATTTACATTTGAAGTATATCTGATTAACTCTTTAATCACTTTCTCTTCCAAATATCTATTGGAGAAGGGCCTCTTCAGCAGACCATCTAAAGGTATATACATGAAACACTAAATTTCCCTGTATACTTGCTGTATTTATTACCATTTAGCCTATAGCCTATTAACTTACAAGGGTGAAACGTCCCCTTTGAAAAATTGTACATGACTGTTCTTAAACTGACACACAATATTTTTTAGCGCAACGCAGTCTGACTTTCAGAAATCCCTACAAAGGAATGGCCCTGACTAACTTTAACCTGTACCTTTCACAAATCACTTACCTCACAAAAATCTTCGTTACTCAAGCTACTGCAATACAGCGAGCGCCACTACTGCCAGCTAAATAAAAGATTCAAACTACAGAAGGCACTAACTACTGATAGGCATAGTTAGCAAATGAAAGATTTTAATAGAGAACAAACAATGTATTTACCTTAATAATCATAATATATATAGCAGTTCATGCCATCCAGTATTACAAATTTCAAAACTCCGCCATCTCTCTCCTCACATCCACCACTGCTGGCGGCTCACCTCCAACTGCGCAACGCTACGCGCTGTTCACGTCCAGCTGCCCAACACTACCATGGCAGACAACAATGCAAACTAGCCACAGACTGCACACAGCACAGCCAGTGATTTTCATACAGAGAGCGCTACGTGGCGGCGGCGTTACCAATATAAGAACCTAAACAGCCTACTTACATAGCCCCCATGCTCCCCACATAAAATTTTACAAATTGTTTTGGGCACTGGGAAATACATATTTGTTAAAATTTTTCATAATCGTAATTACAATAACAAAGAAATCAAATGCACACACTTATTGATACAATGTTGGTCAAAAGCTAAAATTTTCTCACAGTCCATAAAGATAGTCCTGATCATTCATCATAATAGTAATTACAGTTTTTTTTCACAAAGTCTCATTAGTAAGAGAAATTGCACACAGAAGTAGTGGATTTCCATGCAGTCGTGAAGAAGTAGTGTTGTCCTTCCAACGGAAAGACAGTGCTGACTCTTGACATGCAGACAGGTAATGGGCCACAACAGAGCAAACCCACAGCAGAGTCATTCGAAGTTTTGAAGAATACTGGTAGGTAGGTCATCACATAGTAGACCCACTGTAGTCCTGTTAAACAGCCTACTTACAAGGGTAGTAATCGTAACTAAAGTGAATGTATTTTTATCTTTATGTATATAAATTGAACTGTTTAAGTATTGAGCCGTGGCGGCTCATATCGATAGTGCCACTCTGGTGGTTTCTTTCCTGCCACGGTCAGGGCGGTAAGCAGCGCCCTCTGGGGCCTACGCGAGGAGTGACGAGGCGAGGTCCTGTGGAGGTGTGCTCCGGGACGTGGTGGAAGACGGTTGTCGGGTTGACACAGCAAGTGTGGGAGCGGACCTATCGCATGGAGATATACAAGTTGGCTCTGAACGGAAGGCGCAGTAGCAAGAAGCGGGAAGCGGGCGAACTGTAATTTGTGTGGAGGAGTAACGACTTTTGCATTGGATGTCCTAGTGGTTCCCGAGAGTTGCGGTGGCTGCTTCCGGAGAAGAGAGTTGGTAAGAGCTTGTGTCCACGCTCTTTTCCGTACGATGTTGCTGCCTGCCGTTATAAACGGGTGAAAATCAGGCGCTTGTATTGAGTATACGGGAACTGGTGATGTAACATTACATTTGTGATTGAGTCTCACTGGTACTGTGACAATTTAGAGGCGAAAACTGTTGTGGTTTCATTGGGTCTGGTTCTTTGCTGTGCAACTAAGGGAGTCAGTTATTTGGGGTAACTGAGGGAGCACCATTATGTTGGTCTAAGTGATACGTTCTCCACGTTTTGTCTATGGCTTTGCGAATCGAAATCGTGGGGGGAGTACACGTGTGAGTAATTTGGTATTGTATTGATGATTATGTTGTAAAGACTGTTCTCTGGTGTGTTAAATCACGCGCTGAATTGTAGCCAGTCTAAGCAGAATCTACCATTGCTATTTGCTTATGTGCTACTGTCCTTATGATTGGCGTTGTTTGTGTTTTGATTGTGGGTGTGCTCCTGTTTAAAAAAAAATTACGGCTACTATTCATAAGGGTTGTCTAGTAAGGAAATTTCTTAAGCTTTTATCATATGCTGGTCTGTTTGCCTCTCACAATGGCTTTCTATGCAGTAACTGAAGGTATGTGTATGGTAGTTGAAGATTGTAGGCTGACTAGTATTTGAACTGGTGTTGAGGTTGAGGGCGAGATCAGCATCCCGCAAACCCGCACGCTGCGCGTGGTTAAATGTTCCGCTATTGGGTAACCGGCTCTCTGTTCTTGGATTTTGTAAGGATACGTGATGAGTGCATCGCTGTAGTTTTCGCGTGCAAAATTTCGGGGTGTCGGTGCCGTCCTAGGGCTAGACTTGTGATGTATGTTATGTTGAAAGGGAATTAACTGAAACAAACCTAAGAGAGCTTTTAGTTTGTTTTTAGGTCTGTACATGGAATGATGTTGATATTTTGTCGATTGCGACAATAACTTCCTGTGGGGGAGATCCTCTGAGGGACTTGTATTGTACTGTTGCAGTGCAGTCCATCTGAAACGTGCTGCTTGAAACTTGGGACTGCAGCTCTCTGATGTTATATATTACTGTTTAATCTTAAATGTCTTGGATGTAATATGGTTGTTGAGGATTATGTAATTAATTCTTACCGCTGGTTCCTTAAAGGAAGTATTTCGTCTTAAAATATATGCTCGGTCAGAGCCTATTTGAATATGATTTTAACTCATCATTCAAATTTTTTAAAAGCCTTTCAGTTAAATGATTGCTATTTGCCTGTTTAAACGTTTGAGTGATTTAAAGGAAAAGAATATTATTTTGTAATTTGTACTGATTGTTCCTTTTGGGTAATACCTGACTTACGTGTTCAATAAATGAGTGTCTAGTCAATGGTGATGCACTGTTCTATTGCTAGCCTACCCCTTCCACTCCACAGCCTATTGAGCTGCTTTGTGTCGAAATTGTGTTCAGAAGACCCCTCTGACCTGACACCTCAAGTATATTAAAATTTTATAATCAACAGTTTAACATTGCGAGGATAAAAGAAAATAAAAAAATCGATAACATTGGCAATTGATCCCGAGTCAAAAACGTGACCCCTAATATGTTAGACTACACGACTATGGCGCCATTCCGACAACAGCTCCTCAAAATTCCCTCACGTTCTACACTTGTACAACTATGGTACGCGCAGTTTCAAAGAAAAATACTGACGTGCTGCTGTGAACCATATAACACTCATATTGCCAGAGGGGGTGACGTCGCACTAGGGCAAGCACAGTCCAAAGCAATCAGCGTCATCACTTCTCTGAGTTGACCCTGTCACAGCTTACCATTGTTACAGCAGTGTACACTTGTTTCTAGTTAACACGGAGAAAGCGCAACAATGTTATAAGCGAAAACAAGTAAGTTTCAGTTTCACCGATGTTTTTCTGACATCATGTAAAACAAATTGTTGACACATATAATCTTTTGATTTACTTGTACAGCTTGCATAGAGCGAAGCATTCACTTACTTTTATTTTTAACAGAGGTGGGGGGGGGGAGGTCTGGGGTGGAGGGAAGGGGTAGGGCGGGGGAAGTTACTCATAACTTTTGTGACAGGTTCCACGAATACCTCTCCCCTGCGAACGACTTCACCCAAGAGTAGCACTTACGTTCAACGTCATCGATTAGTTTTTCCAACTGTTTCAGTCTCTGTTTTCCCCTAAAGTTTGTGTTCTATAGTACCATGGAATAAATTTCCTGATGTCTTAACACATGCCCTTTCGTACTTTCTCTTCTCCTAATCACTGTCTTCCACTCAGATCATTCTTCGCCGACTTTGCAGAAAACCCCTTTTCGTAATTTATCAGTCAACTTAATTTTCTGCATCTCAAACTCTTCCTTTCTTTTCTTCTCCTGTTTCTCCACAGTCCAGCATTCGCTTACATGTAACTCCGTGCTCATCACGTTCATCCTCAGAAATCTTCTCCAGAAGTTAAGGGCGACATTCGATACTGGCAGATTCCTTTATCGAGGAATGTCACTTTGCCAATGCTACTCTCCTTCGTTCGTCAGCTGTTATTTTGCCTTTGAGGTACAGAGGCTAGAAAAACATGGAAAGCCGGCCGGTGTGGCCGAGCGGCTCTAGGCGCTTCAGTCCGGGACCGCGCTACTGCTACGGTCGCAGGTTCCACTCCTGCCTCGTGCATGGATATGCGTGATGCCCTTAGGTTAGTTAGGTTTAAGTAGTTCTAACTTCCAGGGGACTGATGACCTCAGATGTTAAGTCCCATAGTGCTCAGAGCCATTTGAACCATTCTGAACCAAACATGGAAACATCGTGAGAAATTCGCGCTCCACCCTAAATGCAGAAGGCAGTCATGCTTGGAGTTTGAGACTGCTTGTATGTGTCCATGAGTGACACCTGCGCAGTGTCCTCAATACACTGCAAGTGTCAGTTGTGGTATGAACAATGTTCTGCGTAGACGTCAGCTTATTGTGTCGGAAGCAACAGCATTCGAACAATATGTCACAACGTGGATTAATTTGTGTGTTGAGTGATCGTGACAGACGGTCATTGAAGAGCAGTCCGACGAAAAATAGGAGGATGACAGCTGCAAAAGACACAGCAGAAGGAAATGTCGCAGTTGTGAAACCTTTCAGATGAAAACAATATGAAGGGAGAATTTCAGGGCGAGATGGAATTCCATATCCACTTCTCAGTGATACAAAGATGAATAAATAACAAAATAAAAAACATAGACTATGGATAAATCGAAGGAAGTCATTTACTCAGACAAGGCTTGTTTCATATTGTTTCCGACTTTCAGCCAAATTTATATGCCAAGAGTAAAATACTGCAGGGGTTCGGTGATGATGAGACAGCCATATCGTGAAATTCCATGAGCCTTATCGATACTCTGCTATGCCACGTTACTGTCAAGGATTATCTCTCTTTTTTGACTTATCTGATGCATACCACAGCGGTGTTTGTTCTCAATGATGACACTGTGTTATAAGATGACAAAGCCCCTGTTCACACAGCTCGCATCGTCCAGGACTGGTTTTGTGGCATGAGAATGAATTTTCGCATCTCTCTTGGTCACTATTGTTGCCAGATCTCAAAGTTATTGAGACTTTGTGGTCTAATTTGGAGAGACGGGTGTGTGATGGCTGTCCACCTGCAGCATTGTTACCTAAAGGTGCCACTATTTATCAGGAAGAATAGTGTAAGATTCTTATCTTGAGTTTGAAGCTCTTTTTTCTGTATTTGCTTTAACAATACATGCGTTTTTGGATGGGGTCTGCCTTTAGCAAAACACAATTTTGTCTTTCATCCTTCACATGTTTCACTGCAGTTGCAGCATCATGAGTGGGCTTTTTATTTTATGGCTGTTTGCCTCATGGTGTGGTTTTCCTGCTGTATTATGTTTTTACAGTGTCTGTTTTCTTTTACAGTTGGTCACGTTTTCTTTTTTCACATTCTTTAGTGTGATGTTCTGTGTATTGAGCTGTCACTGTCACTGTTTCAATGTTTACCATCAGGAAAACCACACCGTGTGGTAAAAGTCCATAAAAATAAAAGCCCAATGATGATCTGCGACTGAAGTGAAACATGTTTGAGATAAAAAAACCAAACTGTGTTTTGCGAAAGCGGACCCCACCAAAAAACATACGTAGTGTAAGATTCGTTTGACAACCCTACAGTACCTATACTTATCCAATCCGGGACGACGGGAAACTGTTTTTATGTCGACGTATTTCTTACATGGTATTGGGCTCGGCAGTGGGAGGGACGAAACAAGGAGTACATCAAAAGCTGACTAGAACTGGCATAACGGGCAGTCCAGACCAAACGAAGACTACTAGTATCAAATATAGACTTCAATTTAGACTATCCAACATTAGGAAGGTTGTTGTTGTTAGATAATTTAAATTATCTTAGAATCCAAGTTAAGTTTGCAATTAACAGATATTTATTTGCTCAAATCACTGACGAGAATCAAAATAAACTAACTAAGAACAAAGTTCTAGAAAACTAAAATCAAATTATTAAATTACAACACTGTGGGGTGGTACCAAGAAGTGCGGAAGGCTATACGCAGTAAGTGCAACAGGGCCTGCTCATCTGGGGAGCTCGTGAAATCAAATTTAAGAATACACGATGGTTCAAATTATAACTAAACTAAGCAATACAAGTTGCGTGTCAAAGTAAGCAAGTAACGAGTTGCTCGGAATATCGACTGCGTTACCGCAATGGCGGCTTTTACATTTTTCTAAAATCAGCAAATCATGTGCCCTTAAACGCCTAATGGTGGCTGGGAGACGGATGACCCTCATGGACAGTGGCGAACAAATGGCCAAGAAAGATAAATATCCATTCACAAGTCTATACTTAAAAAAATATTGTATATGGAGGGGATGAATCAACGCTGTTCCCAATGTGACGGACGAGAATACCGCTAATTCGATGAAAAATGTGTGAACATTGCAGTAACATTCAGCTTACAAACAGCACCTTAATGAATAGAAGGTTGTACTGGGATGGACCGTTGTCCCATCGAATGATATGTTCTTCGTGCCAAAAAAGTTGCAGGATGGACAAATTTGGTTTCGTGCAACAAATTTTGAAGGAAAATCAACGGAAGTTCCTACGCTGATTGGGTCGAATCTCGTTGACTTATCCTTTGGTGTGCGAACAGAACAGGCAAAAACGTTGTGCTGAAGCATTCTCTGAGAATGTTATTGGTGGCACAGCACTTTCCGTCAAGGATGAAGAGGGGAGCCAACTCTGACGAAAAAGCACTCAGTAGACCACTGCCTTACTTCCACCTAACTGCCCAGCCTCCAGGGGACCTTCGCACTTTTCCTGCCGTCGCAGAGGACCCAGAAACCATGCTGGGAGAACGGTTCCCTAGTGAGAAAAATACAAAACTCCTAGCAAATGTGCCCAGTTCACTCTAAATATCTCTAAATATAATTCGGTGAAAAATGAATAAATATCATGTAGGAATATGTGGCAATATTGTTACATCTTGGAAGGATAAATTATATTCCCGACAGTAAATCGAATGTTATCTTTTGCCTTTAGTGAAAGTTTCTTCTGAACGATCTACCCAGGTACGCCGAAAGCATTTTTTCATTTCGACATACCCTCGTCTTTGAAGATTTCTAGATCCGTGCTGGTAAGTGTATCTAGCCACTGCCATCGCTATTTTAGCACTTTCGCCAAGTACGCACGAACGGTCGCGGTCAAAGTGAGTCAACTTAAATCAGAGGAAGCTGTGAGGGCTATGCCGAAAGTTTTTAGCAGTCCGTAAACCGTAAGGCGGAGTACAATGGGGTTGTTTTCATTCGAAAGGGCGATGTTTTTCGACCTTGGGACTTGCGCGCGCAGCCCCTGGCTAGCGGTGATCCCCCCACAGTGCAGTAAGAAAGCACAGGCAGTGCTGAGACGGTGCAGGATGGAGCTGTCACGCCGAGACTTCGCGCCATGTTTTTTTACGATTATAAAAAGGGTTTAAGTGCCGAAGAATGTTATTCTTCTGTGCTGCGTGTTTTTGGTGAAGCTTCCCCTTCTAGGGCCACAGTTGGAAATTGGTTTCGCAAGTTTTCAAGGGGTCGGCAGTCAATTGGAAGATGAAACTCGTCCCGGTCGGCCAGCAACAGCTGTGACTCTTGAAAACATTGATGCTGTGTGGAAAATGATCAAAGAAAATACACATCTTACATTTTGCGACATTGAAGGGACCCTAAGTACTGGATCAACTGCACCACAGACCATCGTCCATAATCACTTAGGCTTTACTAAGAGATGTGCCCGTTGGGTGCCACATTCCCTGACAGAAAGCCAAAGGGAGGCGAAAGTTGACTGGTGCTCAAAATTCAGTGGAGGGAAGTCCCAAGACACCTACAATATTGTCGTGGGTGATGAAATGTGGGTCTACCATTATCACCCTGAAACGAAGAGACAGTCTTCTGTGTGTTGCTTTCTGGGGGAGGAACCACCCACAAAAGTTCGACAAGTCGGAGCTCTGGAAAAAAGATGGTGGAACTTTTTTCACAAAGATCGGTCATCTCACCTCTGTGACCTTGGACACACGTCTTACAGCCCGCGTCTCATGGTCGTGCAGTAGCGTTCTCGCTTCCCACGCCCGGGTTCCCGGGTTCGATTCCCGGCGGGATCAGGGATTTTCTCTGCCTCGTGATGGCTGGGTGTTGTGTGCTGTCCTTAGGTTAGTTAGGTTTAAGTAGTTCTAAGTTCTAGGGGACTAATGACCATAGATGTTAAGTCCCATAGTGCTCAGAGCCATTTGAACCACGTAGTACAGTCAATGCTGAATGGTACATGAGCGACTGTCTTCCAAAAGTCATCGCCACATGGAAGTCACAGCATCCAAAGTCCAAGAGTGGGCACCTTCTGCTGCATCACGACAATGCATCTAGGGGACTAATGACCATAGATGTTAAGTCCCATAGTGCTCAGAGCCATTTGAACCACGTAGTACAGTCAATGCTGAATGGTACATGAGCGACTGTCTTCCAAAAGTCATCGCCACATGGAAGTCACAGCATCCAAAGTCCAAGAGTGGGCACCTTCTGCTGCATCACGACAATGCATCTGCACACAGGGCTGCCAGAACAATGGACTTTCTGGAGAAGGAAAAAGTGCGAGTGTTACCCCATCCCCCCTATTCGCCTGACCTGACTCCCTGTGAATTGTTTCTGTCCTCTAAGACTAAGGAAAAAATTCGAGGGCAGTGGTTTTCATCAGATGAAGAGGCCATTGCAGTGTACGAGAGTGCACTAAGTGACATCCCAAAAGAAACTTGGACTCGCACATTTACTAAGTGGTTTCATAGAATGGAAAAAAGTATACATGCTAATGCAGAGTATTCTGAAAAATTGTAAACGGTTTTTGCAAATAAATTTTTTTTCACACATTCTGCTAAAAACTTTTGGCATACTCTTTTTTGTCTATTTTTTATCTCCTATGCAGCCCTCTTCATCTCACAGAAAGACTTGCAACCCTACATCCTCAATTATTTGCTGAACGTGTTCCAATCTCTGTCTTCCTCCTCAGTTATTGCCCTCTATAACTCCTTCTAGTATCATGGAGGTTATTCAATAATGTCTTAATAGACGTCTTATCAACCTGTAACTTCTCCTTCTCATTGTTTTCTACATACCCCTTTCCTCGCCGATTTTCCAAAGAACCTCCTTATTACTTACTTTATCAGGCCACCTAATCTCCAACATTCTTCTATAACCTCTTATCCCAGATGCTTCGATTCTCTTCTTTTCCGGTTTTCCCACACAACATGTTTCACTACCATACAATGCTGTGGTCGAAGCTGTGCAAGCATCCTTTCAGTCTGTCGCCCCCAGCCAGTGGCAGGTATCTCGGTATTGTGGTGCTGGAGACCTGTCTCAACTAGGGACTGCTTTGTATGCCCTGTACAGATGTGGGCCTGTCCATCAAGTTTTACTGAGGGATGGTCTTGCTGCTAATTGCTGTCAATTTCCAACATGTCGTTTCTGCAAGTTAACAACCATAAAGATACCTCAACTCTTTAGAGCCCTATCAGGCGCCATCAACATCTGCTCCGGCCGTTAACTTTCCAGAGTCTTGCTCAAGGTGCTTAAGATCGTAACAAAATCTTTAATAATTTTCCGTACACGAACAATAGGTGGGAGAGTAACCTGTCCTCTCTCAAACCGTCATAAAAAGCCCACGTTAAGGATATTATTCAAAGTCTTAAGTAAGTGATAGTTCGTCAAGAAAAATAGTCTACTTTCTTATTTTCATTCCCTTATGACGTATGGTGTTATATTTTGGGGTAACCATTCCCATTGTCAAAGGATGTTTTTGTATCAGGAAAGGGTGGTTCAGGCAATAAGTGGTGTAAGTTCGCGAACCTCTTGTCAACCCCTGTTCATTAGTCTGGGTATTCTGACAATTGCCTCTCAATATATAAACTCTTTACTGTAGTTTATGATTAACAATATCAGTTTACTCCCAGGTTTTAACTCAGTTAATACTAAGCAGAAATCCAGTCTGCATTTGGAATGCATTTCCTTGACTCTTGTGCACAAAGGTGTGCGGTATACTGCTGCATCCATTTTCAGTAACCTACCACAAGGATTCAAGAATCTTATCAGTAATCCGCAGGCTTTCAAATTGAAGATTTTCCTCATGGGCCATCCCTTCTACTCTGCAGAAGAATTCCTTGAATAATGATGCTGGTTACAGTGGTATATTGTTGAGTTTCGTGGTATATTGTTAAGTTTCGTAATCATTTTATGTTTCTTTTATTAGTTGTATGTTGCAACTTCATGTGCTGACACGTTCGATGATCTTGGAGATTTGCTCCTCCATTTAGCCGTACAGAACTAACATATACAAAAAAAAAACCATTACAATGGTATGTACAGTGGTAGATTTACATACACTGTTTGATTACAAGTATCCAGATATCTTTCTGTAATGCAGAATTGAGCACTAGATATCATGACAGGCGCACCCGGCTCTATAAGGCGAAGCGGATTGTGTTGTTTTGTGTGTAGAGATTCATTAACAGCAGAAATCAAGACTTTAAACGTGGCCTAGTCACTGGATGTCACCGAAGTAAGAAATTCATAACGAACATTTCAGTTTCTCTAAAGCTGGCTGAGTGGACTGTTGGTTGCACGGTTGTGGAATAGAAACTAGAAGGAACAATAGCAGATAATCCAAGACAAAACAGACCTCATGTATTGAACTACAGGCAGTGTCGAATGGGACGGAGCGTAGTGTGAAACGTCACATGAAATGAGAAGGAGGAGTCTTTCGTCAGTTACTGAGTACTACTAGCAGTTCAGCTAGAGCTACGTGCTTAGAGAGTTTTAAAGAATGGTGTAAATGAGTGAGTAGCTTGTCATAAGTCATACATTTCTGTATTGAGTGCTAAGGAGCTATTAAAGTGGTGTTAGAATCGACGCTATTGGGCAGTGGATGTCTGGAAACGAGTGATTTGGATCCTCCTATAACCCTTAAGAAGGCGCAAAATGGGGAACAATACGAACACATTTTACAGCGTTGTGTAATGTGTGGCCTACATTAGAGGAATAGTTTGTATTAGTACGAGAAGCGTCCTGCCAAAAAGCAGAGTCTGTGAGGCAATAGTTTGTGAACAACATTACTGCTGAAAATAACTGGCCTCTTCATAGTCCCGACTTGAACCTAACTGAACGCCTTTGGGATGAATTAGAACATCGACCTAGCTCCATACCCCAGCGTCCAATATCGCTACATCTGCATCTACTTAAATGATCCACATCTACATAGACCAGGGCTTCACAACATAAGTGCTCGCAGAGCAAGCTGTGAGCAGCAAGGCGCCAGCATGGAGAAGCGTGAACACGCTACTACCCCCACTACCGGACCAGAGCGGAGAGTGGGGAGAGTCACGTGGGGCACACAACACTTGCCGCCAGTCAATGTAAATCCGCGGCCACCTGCAGGGATATCACTCAAGAATTATTACTGTGACAAATGAAACAAATAAAGGAGAATGTACACATGCCACATAATTTTATTAGCTTAGCGTATGCCTCTACATTCGTATTAACTTGTGAACTGTTACACAATAAAAGGTGTCACTGAAGTGTGGGATTCTCTGTTATCTTGTACTTTTTGCTCTTTACAAATGCGTCTATGTTCGGAGTAATTGTTCTTGTGCATCGTAGGCGCAGCGTGCAGTTTAAATTTCGATCAGACAATGCGTTTCTCAGGCGCGTCTTGTTACATTTCATTGCAGAGAACAGTTTTTCACAAACATACATGGAACCGAACATTGATATTATTGTAGCCGCCAGTTTGTGCTAATGAGGAAATCTATCCTGAGGGAAGTGCCTGTAAAATTCCAAAATGTTTTTCTTGTTCTGAAATTTGTCTCTGTATTCTCTGTCACACTGCAGGTCAATAATTTCTAGTTGCAGCTCAGGACGAATCTCTTCAATATTCGCTGAATATGGAGAGGAGAACAGATCAGAATCACTGTCTAGTGCTGTCAGATCTTGAAAGCGTTGATCAAATTCTTCCTTAAGGGCAACTAAACTATGTGAATAACGTTCACAGTCTTTGTCAACATCTTGCATGGATGATAATTTAGGAAAATGAGCTAGATTTCCTGTTTCCAGCTGACTCACCCAAAGTGTCAATTTAAATTTAGAAGCTCGTATTCGATCTATGAAATGAGTAATTAGCAGATCTTTACCTTGTAGTGAAATGTTCAAAGCATTCAGATGGCTAGTTAAATCAGCTAAGAATGCGAGATCACATTTCCATGAAGGCTCTTTCAATTCAGGAACACACATGTTATTTATATCCATGAACATATTTATCTCATCTAATAGGCAAAAATTCGATTTAATAATTCGCCACGACTAAGCCATTGGACTTCGCTGTAATAAGGCAGGCTACCATCCTGGCTTTCTACATCCTCAAGAAAGCTTTTAAATTGTCTGTGTTGTAGCCCATGCTTCCTTATATAATTGGTTGTACGAACAACACTCGTCACATTTTTTAGAGCGATACTCCTTGCACATAAGTTTTCCTGGTGGATCACACAGTGAACGCCCCATATTTCATTCGGCACGGTAAGTTTTTGCATTTTCTCCTTCAACAGCGCAACGAAACCTATATTTTTCTCTGTCATTGTTGGTGCACCGTCTGTAGACACTGAAACTAAAGAATTCCGCGACAATCCTATAATTTCAACACTTTCTTCAACACTACTTAAAACATCACCTCCGATTGTAGTGTTCTTCATGGCTACTACATCGAGGAGCTCCTTCCTCACCTGAAGATCTCTATTAACACCTCTAATAAATTTGGAAAGCTGCGCTGTTCCAGTGATATCAACACTATCGTCCAGAGCTATAGAATACGCAATAAAATCTTTATAGATATTTGCAAGCTGGCTCTAGACGTCGTATGCCATGTCCTGTATGCGACGCGTATGGTCATGTCAGATAATGGCACAATCCGAAACTGTTCAACTTGAGATGGACACAAATGTTCCGCTGCAACTACCACACATCTTTTATTAAATTGCCATCAGTGAAGGGGCCCAGGGATTTGGCTAAAAACAAAGCAATTTTGTAGCTCACTCTGAGAGCTGCCTCAGTTGATTTTTCATCGTCATCCAGATCTTCTTCGGATAGCTTCCATTTAAGTTTAATAACTTCCTGTGCACGATCAGGTCCATCACATTTTCCACTTCCGTAGTCTTTCGCGGGGTACGACATATAATGTCGCTGCAAATTAAATTTCCTAAAAGAATTCAGCGTTTTGTGACATACTAAACATTTTGCAACACCATCTTTTTCTGTAAACAGATACAATTCCTCCCAATGGGGGTTGAACTGCGAAAGCATGGTTGGGGTTACACAACGGCAACTTGACATGAATCTTAACCAGCGAAGTGACTGTTAGAGCTGATCGTAGTACTTTTAACGTTACACAGTCGGCGCGAATTCAATAGGCACACTGCGGTCCTATTCATACGTGCGCGCGCATTTCCCCTCCCTCCCCTCCCTCCTTACTCCGCGACCTTGCACCTGCTCGCGAGCACGTGCCTGAGCAGACGCGAGTACTCGCGCTCAAAACCAGCCAGTTGTTAAGCCCTGACATAGACACTCCACACATGGCGAAGTGTACACTGTTCCGCTACTAGTCATATCCTTTCCTGTCGCACTCACAAACAGTGGGAGGGAGAAACACCTGTCCATATGCCTCCTAATGTTCCCTAATTTCTTTTATTGTACCTAAGTAGTCATTTCGCGTGATGAATGTTGAAGGCAGTAGAATCGTTCTGCAGTCAGCGGCAAGACCGATTCTCTAAATTTAATCAATAGCGTTACAAAAAAACGAATGCTGTCCTTCCTCCAGGGATTCCCATTTGAATTCCAGAAGCATGCCCTCAAACCGCGCGTGTTGCTCGAACCTAGCAGTAACAAATCTAGCAGTCTGCGAATTACTTTGAGGTCTCCCTTCATCCCTTCAATCCGATCTGCTACGGATATCAAACACTCGAGAAGTACTGAAAAATGAGTCTATCCTAGCGTCTAATATGCGGTTTCCTCCTGGAATTCTACGGTAAGCGAATAGCGGTGGCGGGGGGGGGGGGGGGGGGGGAGGAGTGGTGTTATAGTGCCGTCTGAGTTTGCTAATTGTATCCACTCACCTCGTGAATCCAATCGCCATTCGCTTCTTCCCTTGTAGTCTAGGAGCAGCAGCTTGAGTATTGCTGTAATAAACGATAACTAACAAGGGGGACAAAGGAGTGCCAATCACCAAAATTCAAGTTTTAGTCTAGTATAATCCATTGAGCTATTCTTGAACACTTGCGCTACACAGGTGTGCACTGTTACACTCTTCACAAAATAACAGTTATGTTGATACACTGATACATACAGTAACACTATACCACAATACATTATGCAACACAGCAATCCAGATGCGGCGTTCGTGGCAATGTAGGTAATCCAAGTTTCATTTACCACCACGGATGAGATGCTCGCGGGCATCTAATCATGTTCTCGCTATTGTTCTCGTGGTGTATGACTTCGCGAACCGAGGATTACGTCTCGTGAGGTACACGAATGATTGCACAGCATCAAACACCTTTATAGTCACAATATTTACTTGTTCTCTTAGCCTGATTCCTTAACATTTTAACACCAAACACACGGTTAGAAAACCACCACGTGACTCTTCTCTCGTTCTGGCACGAAAAAACAAAGAATCGACGATAGCGATGTTATTATAATCGATACAGTGCTACTCAATACATGCTTACATTCCTGCACAAAAATCGTTTCTAAATTCTGAAGGAATTTACGAAAATAAGCACTAAGGGGTGTGGTCCATCGTAAGAAAATAAAGTGAAGAAACATACATTGTCATACCTTAACCTACAGTGCAGCCAAAGTACAAATACGTAATCAAACAAGAGAACATAAGACACATGTATGGAAAAAATTACAGACAGGAAGTAATATAGCAGATATAAAGCAAAACAGTGTAAACAAATGAAATGCACTCAAAGATAACATGACGTTAGCAATTGTAGTCTGAACACAGATAAAAGAAAATGATGAGAGAAAATAAAATATATATCTAACTGCCCAAAGCAGTATAAACATATCAGAAATACAGAATATTGAACTCATTACACTACTGAGTTTAAATACCAGTACGGGTAGAAGTAACACACCATAACGCTGTCATATGCAGTTTATATGATCACAAATTTAGAGAAAGTGAAAGAAAGCAACATATGGGCCTAACATTTGTCAAGTATTGTCACACGCAGCACACTATACTCATGAATACACCTTTAATAATGAATATGATGAATATTAACTGTAACTCACTTCACACTGCCTGGAAAGGTGGAGGTCGCTGCTTCTGGATGGCAACTGTAGGGGAGGGGTTGGGCAGCTATTGGCAGCATCATGTGTGACGTCAGTCGCTGTAGAAATTCCCTGCTAACCTCATCTTGTACAGCAACATTAAACTCCCTTAGGCCATGAAACTAACAGTAAGCGCCCCATGACAATTCAGCCTACTTAAATCTTCAGGTAAAGTTAAATGGAGATATCTGTGGCCACCCTTACATGAATATGACATACAAACTTTTGACATAATTTTATGAGACTCAATCAGCAAAAACTTATCCTTAAGTCAAAGTGGTGTGTCAATATGTGGCAAATAATGAGTAAGAGAACAATTATAATCATAAAGAAAATCACAATACAATCTAAGGTAATACCTTAGAGCACATATAACTTAACAACTTACAGTTCATTTTCTGATTCCATCATAGTCTTTAGTGAATGCAGTGGCATAAAATTCTGTTTACGTTAGTCACTCCTATAGCAAGGCTTCATATTTTCAACGAGATGTTTCCCTTCACATTTGTCAGAACTTAATACTTCCAGTTCCACTGTATTTGGTCCTTCAATGCCAATTATTTTATATGGTACCTTATATTCCAAGTTGAATTTTTTTATTTCATCTGTTATCTTACTCGATTTTGTATGTGTCTTAATCAACACCAAATCACTCACTTTGTATGGGATTGGGTGAACAATTCTATCATGACGCCGTTTTCTTTGATTTGCCTTAGCTTCTAGAGTCTGCATTGCTTTTTGTATTTTATCATCCATGGTCGTAGTGGTCTTGGTGACATCCTTAATGAGTTCAGTAAATACCGACTCTGGTTCCTGGTTGAACAACAGCTCACAAGGTGCAAAACCTATGAACATATGTGGAATACTGTTAAGTACATCCTCAAAGTCTTTCAAATAGTCCCTGCAGAGGCTAAGCTTGTGATGACAGCAGGTTCTGCACTTACGATTAATCTCCTTCATGACCCGTTGCTAGATTCGACGCCGGTCTATATTTTGCAATTAACACTTGTTCAGTGTTATTATGACGTAGCAGCTCCTTCCGCCCTTTGGAGATAAATTGTGGACCATTGTCTGTAAGTATCCTCTTTGGTTTACAAACATTTATAAAATAGTCATCAACCAACTTCTTCACCATCACCTTGCTAACAGCTCTTTTCAGTGGGTAAAATTTTACATATTTTGATCCTACATCTAATACCTGAGTCGGAACAAGGCCCCAGGAGTAGACAACATTCCATTAGAACTACTGACGGCCTTGGGAGAGCCAGTCCTGACCAAACTCTACTATCTGGTGAGCAAGATGTATGAGACAGGCGATATACCCTCAGACTTCTAGAAGAATATAATAATTCCAATCCCAAAGAAAGCAGGTGTTGACAGATGTGAAAATTACCGAATTATCAGTTTAATAAGTTACAGCTGCAAAATATTAACCCGAATTCTTTACAGACGAATGGAAAAACTGGTAAAAGCCGACCTCAGGGAAGATGAGTTTTGATTCCATAGAAATATTGGAACACGTGAGGCAATACTGACCTTACGACTTATCTTAGAACAAAGATTAAGGAAAGGCAAACCTACGTTTCTAGAATTTGTAGACTTAGAGTAAGCTTTTGACAATGTTGACTGGAATACTCTTTTTAAAATTCGAAAGGTGGCAGGGGTAAAATACAGGGAGCGAAAGGCTATTTACAATTTGTAGAGAAACCAGATAGCAGTTATAAGAGTCAGGGGCATGAAAGGGAAGCAGTGGTTAGGAAGGGAGTGGGACAGGGTTTTAGTCTCTCCCCAATGTTATTCAACCTGTATATTGAGCAAGCAGTAAAGGAAACAAAAGAAAAATTCGGAGAAGGAATTAAAATCCGTGGAGAAGAAATTAGAACTTTGAGGTTCGCCGATGACATTGTAATTCTATCAGAGACAGCAAAGATCTTGGAAGAGCACTTGAACGGAATGGACAGTGTCTTGAAAGGAGGATATAAGATGAACAACAACAAAAACAATACGAGGATAATGGAATGTAGTTGAATTAAGTCGGGTGATGCTGAGGGAATTAGATTAGGAAATGAAACACTTAAAGTAGTAAAGGAGTTTTGCTATTTGGGGAGCAAAATAACTGATGATGGTCGAAGTAGAGAGCATATAAAATGTAGACTGGCAATGGCAAGGAAAGCGTTTCTAAAGAAGGGAAATTTGTTAACTTCGAGTATAGATGTGTCAGGACGTCGTTTCTGGTAGTATTTGTATGGTGTGTAGCCATGTATGGAAGTGAACCATGGACGATAAATTGTTTGGACAAGAAGAGAATAGAAGCTTTCGAAATGTGGTGCTACAGATGAATGCTGAAAATTAGATGGGTAGATCACATAACTAATGAGGAGGTATTGAATAGAATTGGAGAGACGAGGAGTTTGTGGCCCATCTTGACTAGAATAAGGGATCGGTTGGTAGGACTTGTTCTGAGGCATCAAGAGATCACGAATTTAGTATTAGAGGGCAGCGTGGAGGGTAAAAAACGTAGAGGGAGACCTGCAAATGAATACACTAAGCAGATTCAGAAGGATGTAGGCTTCAGTAGGTACTGCGAGATGAAGAAGCTTGCACAGGATAGAGTAGCATGGAGAGCTGCATCAAACCAGTCTCAGGACTTAAGACCACATCAGCAAAACCTCAAGGATTCAGAAATCTTATCACTAATCCACAGGATTTCAAATTGAAACTGAAGAGTTTCCTCATGGGACATCCCTTCTATTGATTTCCTGATGAATGAAGCTGATTACAGCGGTATATTGTTGGTAGCATTTACATAACTTTATGGCTTGTCTCTTTTTCGGTTTGTAATGATTTTATTTTCTGTCATTACTTATGTGTTGCAGCTTCATTTGCTGACACGTTCCATGATCTTGGAGATTTTCTCCTCCAGTTGCTCGCACAGATCTAACATATACAAGAAAAAGGTCACATTGGTATGTACAGTGTTAGATTTAGATAAACTGTTTGATTAGAAGTACCCAGACACCTTTCTGTAATGCATAATTGAGCACTAAAAATCATGACATATAAAGCGAAGCGGGTTGTGTTGTTTTGTGTGTAGAGATGCAGTAACAGCAGAAATCAAGACTTTAAACGTGGCCTAGTCACTGGATGTCACCGAAGTAAGAAATTCATAACGAACAGTTCAGCTTCTCTAAAGCTGGCCGAGTGGACTGTTGGTTGTGCGATTGTGGAATACTAACTAGAAGGAACAATGGCAGCTAAACGAAGACTAAACAGACCTCAGTATTGAACAACAGGCAGTGTCGAATGGGGCGGAGGGTAGTCGTGAAACGTCACATGAAATGAGAAGAAGGAGTCAGTCGTGCGTTACTATGTATTACCAGACAGTGGATGTCTGGAAACGAGTGATTTGGATCCTCCTATAACGCTTAAGAAGGCTTAAAATGGGGAACAATACGAACACATTTAGCACCGTTTTGTAATGTGTAGCCTAAGGTAGAGGAACAGTCTAGAGAAGATCATCTTTTGTATTAGTACGAGAAACGCTCTGTCAAAAAGCAGTGTCTGTGAGTAAATAGTTTGTGAACAAGATTACTGCCTCTCCATAGTCCCGACTCGAACCTAACTGAACGCCTTTGGGATGAATTAAAACATCGTCCAATATCGCTACATCTGCATGTTCTTAGATGCTCCACACCTACAATGATATTCCACACGTGGTGGTGGGTACCCTGTACCACTACTAGTATTTTCCTTTCCTGTCCCTCTCACAAACAGTGGGAGGGATAAACACTTGTCCATATGGCTCCAGATATGCCCTAATTTGTCTTTACACGCGATTTGTGTTGAATCGTTCTGCAGTCAGCTGAAAGTACCGCTTCTCTAAATGTAAACAATAGCCTAACAAAAAAACGAATGTCGTCCTCCCTCCAGGGATTCCCATTTGAATTCCAGAAGCATGCCCTTAAACCTTGCGTGTTGCTCGAACCTAGTAATAACAAATCTTGCAGTCTGTGAATTACTTTGATGTCACCCTTAATTCTGCCGTGCTACGGATCTCAAACACTCGAGCAGTACTAAAAAATGTGTCCATCCTAGCTACTAATATGTGGTCTCCTTCATAGATGAACCACACTTTCCTGGAATTCTCCCAATAAACCAAAGTCCATAATTCACCTTCCCTACCACTATCCCAAGATGCTCGTTCCATCTCATATAGCTTTGCCACGCTACGCCCAGATATTTATACGACCTGACTGTGTCACTCAGGTCCCTAGTAAAGCTAACCATACTCAAAACCATAACATTTTTGTACATTTATAGCTAGCTTCCATTCATCATACCAAATGTAAATTTTGTGTGTCATCTTGCATCCTCCTACAATCACTCAATTACGACACCTTACCGTACACCACAGCATCATCAGCTCATAACCGCAAATTGACGCCCACCCTGTTTACTAAATCATTTATGTATATATAGAACAACAGCTTTCCTTTCGCCCTTAGCGATGACCCCAGCATTTTGGTCCCTTAGGAACTTACCACCCATCAGACTTCCCTGGGGCACTCCTGCGATACCCTTTACTCTCATGAACACTCGCCTTCTAGGACAACATACTGGGTTCTATAACTTAAAAGGCCTTTGAGCTACACACATACCTGTCAAGTTATTTCACATGCTCGTACCGTCGGTAGCAGCCTACAAGGATAGAAATATGGAATCTGTCTGTAGTCCTTCATTGATAGTCCGTCTGGTACTGCTCGTCACGGATTTTGCATCTGCGCCAGACGGCATGGACGTCGAAGACCCCTAGAGTTCTCTGCACCATCGCGCCATAAGCTTTGGCAGCGCGCGCCTCCTGGCCCACGTTTAAATCAGGACGCCACGGTGGAACACGTTCTCCCAGTGGCCAATAGCGGCGTCGCCGATCCTGTATTTAAGCGCCTGCCTCTCGCTCTGCCAGTTTCCTTGAACACATCCACACACTGTATATTGTCCGCCCCCTTGATCCCCCTCACCCCCTGGTATATCCCTTCCTCTCCACCCCCAAACAGTTGCCACGCCTTTACCGTTGTGTCCCACCCTCTCTCCATCTCCACACCCTCCATCTCCTTTCCCAAAGCAACTTCCACCATCTACCCCTCCCGGGTGATGAGCTTCGCCCTTACATCTACCCTTCCTACCAACTCTAACCCCATCTTCCTGCCTCCTCCTCAGGGCACCCTCTCCTCCCCCTCCATCCTCCTGAGTGGCTTCCCCCTCCTATCCCCTCTCCCTCTCTTGTGCCCCTTCCAGTGTCTCTGCACTTCCTCCTGCCTTCTTTTCCCACTTCATCTCCTGCTCCATGTGTCTCCTGCCTCTTAGTGTACCCGCTGATGCCCCTACTCTCTTCATCCCGCAGCTTGCCCTGCTGCCCCTTGCTCTCCCCTCCTTTTCCATCCTCTCTGACCTTTCCCTCGGCAGGTCTCACCTGGCAGTTTTATTCTTCATCATGTGTGCTCCAAGTGGGTTTTAAGTGTGTTGTTCTGGAGTGTTTTTAATACTGTGGCCGACTTTTACCCCATGCATGTGCATTGTGCCTTCTTTGTGTTTTAAGAATCGCCAACTGCGTTTTTTTACTTTATGGTGACTTTTTAATTGTCCCCCCATGAACGTCTCCCTGTCGGTGTACTTTTACCTCAATTATCTCCACTCACTCTGTTTTATGCTTCCCTTTTCTATCGCCTTATATATATGTAGCATTTTATTCTTGTTTTAGTTGTCATGTTACTCGACTGAAGAGCGGCGGATTGTGCCGCTGACAGCCGCCCCCTGCCCATTTGGGGCAGGAGAATGAAATCACAACAAAGAAAAAAAAAAGCTCCGCCACTGTGTCTAATCTTTGCGTGCGTCTATTGACATCTCGCCTCAGACACCGTATTTATGTTACTTTGTTCCGTGTACGAGTGGACATGGTTAATTTGTGAGGTTTTCTTGTGACTCCATTGTTTCTTGCTTGTTGTTGTTCGTAAGGTCTCCTTCGTCGTTTGTATCCATCCCCTCATCTTTGTGTTGTGTTTCACGAGCCACTCCGTGGATCCCGCCGCACTTCCCCTTCACGGAAAACCTGCGACTGTTCCGCAGTAAAAAGGCAAGCTGAGTTTCACATGAGCGATGCTTTCTAAAACCATGCTTCTCGGTTTCAAGAGAATTTATTATTTTCAAACTGAGAAATTGTTTAATGATCCTGCAGTGAACCGATGTTAGGCATACCATTGTGTAATTCTGCAGGTCCGTTATTTTGCCCCTCTTACATGGAGGAAACACCTGTGCCTTTTTTCCAGTCACCTGGGACTTTGTGCTGGGCCAGAGATTTGCCATAATTACAAGCTAGGTTTGGGCCAATGCTGCATGGTTCTCCTGGAAAACAGAATTGGGATGTGGATATGGTGACTTTTTTTAAAAACTCTTTTAGCTGTTTCTCTACGCCAGGAATGCATATTGTCTTTGGTTTCGGCTTATCCTCCATAGACGTTTAAGAACGTCTTTTAAAATGTTCCCAGCTGGCGAAAGGTGGCCATAACCTATAGAAATGTCCACTCATTGGTGTCCAGATAGTTCTGATGGGGCAATGTATGTGTAGCATCAGACAAAAACTCGGAACAAACGCGCACCCTCTCCGAGATGAGGCGTTACGATTTGCCGGTCGCCGTGTACCCACTTGGGCCATTGGTGGCGTCGGTTTCCGGGACGCTAGCGCCGATAACGGGCTGTCTCTAGACCGAGGCGTGGCCGGCTGGTCCCCCCCTGGCTGCGATGGCGGCGCCGTTACCGAAGGTCGCCGGCTATCAGAGCCGCGGACAAGGGGCCGCGTATTTCCCCAGGGCCCGCAGCAACACCTTGGGCGCGCCACACAATAGCGCAGTTCGCCGGTAATGATTCACAGCGCGGCCCAGCGCCGAGATAAGCCGTCCGCCGGCGCCGGGCGGACGCTCCGCAGCTGCCTCTGAGCTCACAAGGGAACCTCCCCATCGCACCCCCGTCAGACTTAGTTATAAGTTGGCACAGTGGATAGGCCTTGAAAAACTGAACACAGATCAATGGAGAAAACAGGAAGACGTTGTGTGGGACTATGACAAAAATAAGCAAAATACACAAACTGAGTAGTCCACGCGCAAGATAGGCAACATCATGGATAATGTCAGCTCAGGAGCGCCGTGGTCCCGTGGTTAGCGCGAGCAGCTGGGGAAAGAGAGGTTCTTGGTTCAAGTCTTCCATCAAGTGGAAAGTTTACTTTCTTTATTTTCGCAAAGTTGTGATCTGTCCTTTCGTTCATTGACGTCTCTGTTCACTGTAATAAGTTTAGTGTCTGTGTTTTGCGACCGCACCGCAAAACCGTGCGATTAGTAGACAAAAGGACGTGCCTCTCCAATGGGAACCGAAAACATTTGATCGCAAGGCCATAGGTCAACCGATTCCTCCACAGGAAAACACGTCTGATATATTCTATACGACACTGGTGACGGTATGTGCGTCACATGACAGGAATATGTTGTCGACCCACCTAACTTGTACAATTGGCGAATGGGTAAAAAGATTCTTCTACCTTGCCCGATTTAGGTTTTCTTGTGGATGTGATAATCACTCCCAAATATGTGATGAAAACATAAGAGTTTTTCACATAAACGGCAACAAATGAATGCAACAGTATCACAGTCGCCCATTGTTCCCTGTGCTCTTTCAATACATATGTTTTTAACGTTTTCAAATTTTTCCTGTGTCGACCGTCAAATCCTGCATATGTCCAAGCAAATCTAAAAATATCCTGGAATTTTGGAGAGCGAAGTTGATTGTGTGTGAGTGCCTGAACTTTGATAATTGTCTCAAAATAAAAAATTGAACTTTTCACTCGAGGCAAGACTCGAACCAAGGACTTCTCGTTCCGCAGCTGCTCACGCTAACCATAGAAACACGGCGCTGCTGAGCTGACACTCTCCTTGATGTTGCCTCTCTTGGCATGCACTGCTCAGTTTGTATATTTTGCTTATTTTTGTCATAGTTCCACACAACTTCTTCCTGTTTTCTCGATTGATCTGTGTTCAGTTTTTCAAGGCCTATCCACTGTGCCAACTTATAAGTAAATCCGAGGGAGGTGCGATGGGGAGGTTCTCTTGTCAGTGCATCGATACAAATCCGACATCACTTTCGCGTCTGCCCAGTCTTTGGGGTAACCCACAACTCAGACTCAAGTGTATGTTAATTAGGGGAAAGTAACAGAAATTGCTTCAAACTGAAATTAATTTGTCTTCATTTATGTTCGATAACGAAGCTTCTGGGCACATCATTAGCTGTACCAGATACTTATACATCCATTCGATGTTGGGTATGCCCGTTATAGGATCTTGTCTAAGTGTTATCATTTATCAACATCGATACAATTGGGTGAGGGGGTGGGGGAGGGGGGACACGGCTATAACCTTACTTCGTCTTCTTTTCATCACCCTGCAGTAGTGGTCTTAAAACGTTTTTGCTTAAGAGCCGTTATTGACACTGTATGGCGATACCTCGGATTACGTAAGAATATGACGGGAGAGGGTAGAGTGTCTACAAAAAATACCAAATTTTGACCCAACCATGGCTAATGGCAAAAGCTTATTAAATGATTCAAATGGCTCTAAGCACTATGGGACTTAACTTATGAGGTCATCAGTCCCCTAGAACTTAGAATTACTTCCACCTAACTAACCTATGAACATCACACACATCCATGCCCAAGGCAGGATTCGAACCTGCGACCGTAGCGGTCGCGCGGTCCTAGACTGTAGCGCCTAGAACCGCTTACACATTTAAACTCTGCATATAGTAATATATCACATCAAAAAAATATTAACGGGAAAAAGACAATAATCTATTGAAACGACATGCATTTTCTGAAGGCTGACCTAGTGACCCATTTTCCTTACCTAGACGTGTACTATGGCCTAGGTTATTGCAACAGAATCCCATGTTCGTTTTTCTGGTTTCGGGGCACATTTTTCTAGTCGTTTTCACGTCCTAGTATGTGAAAGAATTCCAACCGGGTGCAAAGGACGTTCACAGTTTAACTTTTCTATTCAGACAAATAGAACAGATACGGTTTTAAATAATATAATTTCATTAATTCAAAAGTGTCACAGGGGAACAGAAATACGGATGATAGTCTTGTGTGTAAAAGCTTTTAGAAGTCAGATTTGTTTTATTATACGAGTTGTCTTTCTAAGTAAGTAACTTTTATAGGGGTGAACACCTTGGTCACTTTTCCCCCACAGGTAATGTGGCGACTTTTCCCTATCGCACATCATCTCGGGTCTAGTGATCCACACAAGGAACCATTAAACCGAAGTAATAGCAATGAACTACATTTGTAGGTCACGGGACGCTGTAAAACATTTATATGCTGAGCAGTTGTTATTTTCCATACAAATGAGGTAACAGGAGTAATACAAGCGATTTACCTTACATCAGACTACTCAAAAACGAAAATGTTTTTGCTAATAACTGACGGAACAAGTTTCCTATGTCAACCTCACTGACAACAACGGTGACGTATATTAAAGCTAATCACTTCTTGGCAAGCAGCAGCGCTATTCATAGCAAATAATATGCAATGGCCACATCTCTCGTCCTGGCCGTGTTGCTGCATCTTCCCCTACCCATCATTCTATTGACTGGTAACCTCCACAAAGAAGTATGTTATATTAATTAATAACAGTAATACCAATATTAGATACTATCACAAAAATCCTGTAACACAATGCAATGAGTAAAAGAGAACTGTAATTCAAGAGCCTTCATTTGATTGTACATGACTTGCTACAGACATGTATAACATTTGAAGATTATCGTCTCTGTCATACACATTCACAAATCCATGTTATTTTCATTTGATATTGATACAACAGCAGCTGCTCGGTGCTAGTTGCGCACGCCCGTGAGTTAACACCATTCCAAGATATGCAATAGAATACTCCCCTTCTCACTTCTATTAACTCTGCATCCACTCTGCCCCTGGTGCACGAGGCGAACTTTGCTTAGCTCACCCCCGTATTCACAAACGGCAATTAAAACTAGGCATATCTTAACATATGCATCGCTACTGTCGCTATAACCTTTTCTGTTTGTTACACACAAGACAAACACGCCCTTAAGGAACTGAAGTTTTTGGATTTGGCTGTTAGTTGCTTGATGGATATTATGATAAACTACGGTTAAGAACCGCCGGCCGCACGAATCGGTGATTCGAACGACCACTGCCCTAAAGTACTCGTATTAGTCCAGTCGGTCCGTAGCGATTTCTTGAGCCGTCCGTCTTGTCTTGGGTCTAGCAATGTTCTTTCTTTGAGGACACTGTAACTGTAGTTTTGGAATGCGTTCGTTGCACATACTTTCTATATAATTTTCCCATTCTTTCCTCCCTTAACCTTTTCATTTACGTTGTAAATTACTACATTCTTCCAGATGGTCTCATTTTCTTTTATTTGTCTCTTCTTGCTACTCCGCTCACTGTTTTCCAAAATCTCATCTTTGTTGCTTGGTGCCTGATATATGTACTAGAGTTCATAGTGCAGTTTTCACTCTCAAATAGTTCACTGGGATCAGTCATAAATTTATAAAATTGTATTGTGCTATTCTTTCGGACTTTTCCCCTAAGCAATCTTCTGGTGGTGCTACAAATTATATTAAATCTTTCAGTCTCTTTTCAGAATCCAGTATCACAGTACCACAACCAAAATATCTGAAGCTGTTCAGGTGTTCCATACTTTTGTTTTCCAAGTTGAATTTACATCTTAAGCACTGAAAGTCTTGGAATATCCCAGCCTTAGCTTTATTTGTCGATATGTTTGGTTCAAAATGGCTCTGAGCACTTTGGGACTTAACTTCTGAGGTCATCAGTCCCCTAGAACTTAGAACTACTTAAACCTAACTAAGTAGGACATCACACACATCCATGCCCGAGGCAGGATTTGAACCTGCGACAGTAGCGGTCGCGTGGTTCCAGACTGTAGCGCCTAGAACCGCTCGATATGTTTTAATCATGTTATTTTATATGGGCCAGATCGCGCTCTTTGTAAATTATCTTTAGTATAGACAAATATAGTCTAGTCCTCAGTAAACATAAGTAATTTTTCCGTATTGGTCAATAATTTTTCTCTGTGCACGTTATCAAAACCTAAACTATAGTTGATAATGATTTTGTTCTATTATTTGCATTAATGAGAAAATTTTACCTGAGCAAGACCATCCTCTCCAAAAACCTGCATGTTCTTCAAGTCATATGCTACCTATGATGTTTCTCACTCTTTCTCCTAATTTGCATTATTTTTTGCTGCCACCATTGATTTAAAAAGTCTCAAAGCCTATACTTCGCTTCCTTTGGTAGGTATCTGAAAAGTTGTCTGTCTAGATTGTCCGTTCCAGGAGCTTCTCGTAGTTAACAGCTTTTCAAGGAATTTTGAAGTTCCTTAAGTTCTATTTTCTCAGTTTCCGAAAGACCTTTGTTCATTTCTTGCTCATTCTCCTCTTCTTACTCTTCCCACGAGAAATGACTTTGAGAACATCATCCAATCTTATGCCTCAACGATCTAAACTCACAGTATGGGTTTCTTCTTTGTTTCTCTGTTTCACTATTGTGAATGCGGCAGATCGAAAACTATGTACATCTCTTTCTATATTAGACATATACTTTAGCTAATGTATTTGCAGCTCTTACTTATTTCATAGTTTCTCTTCCTTGTGTTTTATAGTAGTGCAGTGTTTGGGGAGTGTTGGTCATAAGCGATGCTAAGTACAGTTCCTTTTTTGGTTGAACAGCACGTTTTAACTATTCATTCCAAAAACCGCAAGTCAATCTCCACCCTTGTATTTGTTTTTCCCAGTGTCTTGGAAGCAACCGTTTCAATCAGTTGCGTTAGTTTCTGTCATTGTAATTTGATGTTTGCACTTAATGGTACCTTTAACGTAGCTCAATTACCCTATAGTGGCTAGTAACGCCGGAAATGTATATCCTCCTATTTCCATCTATTGTACTATGATTTTTTTTTCCTTGCTTTGTTAGCTCAAGATATGACATTTCTGTCTCTATATATTTTGTAATTGTTTTACTGTTTGTATATATATATTTATGCATTTATGTTTGTTTGTTTTGTGAATATTATTTGTATTTATACGCTGGGTCTGGCCTAGGGAAAACTATACTATCGAACGGATACATCAATAGGTCGTGTGGAGAACCAAAGTGTTGAGGATCTTTGGTAGTGATAACTCTGCCGCGTGGAGCACGGGCAGGGAGAGTCTGGCGGGAGTAGCGAGAGGAGCTGGTGTGTTGTGTGACGATCCCGCGAGTTGCCGCGCTTTCGGGGTTTTGCAGCATGTAATTGCGCTCGACTTGCGATGATAGTTTCTGACATGGTGTCGCGGACGGGAAGCATTAGCTGGCGCACATCAAGAGCCCGTTTCGTCTGGTGACCGTGTCGGGAAGAAGGTGCGCCAACATCCAGCTTCTGCAACAGCGACGGCCGACAATGAGTGACTGTCGCCACCTCCTCGATCGACGGCTTCAAACCTTCAATCAACCAACAAGGAAGACTGGGAGCACGTAAAGTTTTAGAACTGTATGGCGGACCTCAGCTTTTTAAACTTTTAAAATTGTTGCATCACAAAATTACAGCTATTTAGCATGAACCTTTGTTGCTCATTGTCCCAATTGCTTTAAAAGCAGGGTCCCTTCCTTTTCCGGAATGAACCCAAGTGTCGTTTAAATTCAGACACCAGCATTAAAATACAATCATTCCATTTCACTACTTTAATTTCAAAGTTCAGTTAAAGTATTCATAGCTGGCTACAATACTTAGATTACACAAGCACAAATTAAGAGTGATAGTTTTGTTACCATATTTTAACTTACCTGTGACTGCAGCTCAGCTTGGAACGTACTAAATTATACTATTGTTAATTGATCAGAATCATTTAATTCAAGTTCGAAGTTAAATCTCTTATTTCTAAATTGCATAGATTGAAGTAGCTTTTGAAATGATTGTTGAGGTAGTCCAAGACTAACCGCATTTTACTGAATTTCGTTGTGCTTCAGAAACAAAGCTCAATGTTAACTTCAGTCACTAAATTAACTTTCAGTTTTCCGGTTTTATTAATTCTTTTGCTAAATTAAGTCAGAGTGTAGCGAAATTTATTACTTCTGACAAACGTTCAGTTTACACACTACACGTGTCAACCTTCAGTTGCCACGCTTCTAGTGCTAATTACATGTGTAATAACCTTTCTTTTTCAGTTACTATAGTAATTGTCCTTAGGACTGGCGACCGTAATTTCCCCCAAATCTCAAATACCTAATTACTGTTAATTAATTGTTAACGTAACGTCCGCACATTTACTTTCTTTATTAACTTTACCCCTATTTCAAAATTAATTTCGACCAGTTTCATTAGCATTTTTCCTTTCATTTAGATGTAACCCTTTCCTCCCTCTTTACCGACAAATTAACCTCGGTGACGATTTCTTTTCCCAAATTTACATTAGGTACACGCGGTTTAATTTTTCACTGTGATTAAGGTCGATAAGTGAGGTGGAGGTTCCACGTGGCGACCTGGTGACAGGACCATCTTCGGATTTGAGGTTGTTCTGGACACGAATTTTGCATTGTGCAAATCTCGTAACAAAGTACTGGTTACGAACAGGCCGTTTCGTCAGCGAGAATAAGTAGTGGGAGTAATCCTAATTATATTTGAGATTTGGCATTTATATTGAAAATAATTAAAAGTGAGTGAAGGCAACAACTGACAAAATTTGGTAGACTTGGATACGGCACAATCGGTCGAACAGTGGGAAACGCGCACCGCGGTACCCATTGTTCAGGGGCAGGCGGCTAGCATGAAAGACGCGCGCGCCGAAACGCAACAAAGAGCAGAAATGGAATTCCACACTTTAGAAAATGCTTCGGAATCGGAAGTGAAAATCAAATCTGAATCCCTTGATGACGAATACGGGGGGACAATTAAAGAGGAAGCCGCTACGGAAGTAAAACCGGTAGTTTCCGGGAATTTAACTGATTTATTGAATGTTTTGATTAACGAAATCAAGAGGCAATCGGCCAAGCAAGAAGATCAGGCTGCCAAGCAAGAAGCTCAGGCTGCCAAGCAAGAAGCTCAGGCTGCCAAGCAAGAAGCTCAGACTGCCAAGCAAGAAGCTCAGCTGAAAAAATTGAACGGATGCTAGACAATCAGAACAAAGCTATTAATGTTGTTAACAACAGTGTTGGAGTTGTTAACACAAAAGTTGATAAAATCAAAGAAGATATTGTTGTAATTAATACCGAAATCGGTAATCTTAAACAGGAAATTATAGGCGTTCAGGCGGAAACTGCGAGCATAAATACTCGTTTTTATTCCGAAATTAGCAGAATCGAGAAAAGTGTAGGAGAATCAGTTGCTCCGATCATCGAGAATAAGGTGACGGAACAAATTCAATTAGTGAAAAAAGAGGATCAAAAGAAGGTGGAAACTTTAAAGGCTTTAGTATCCGAAGTAGATACCAAAGTGACGAAGCAGGCTAATACCTGCGAAGAGAAAAAAAGGGAAGTAGAAACGCTTGCGACAACCACTTGTGAAGTAATTACGAGAGTGTCGGAATTAGAAAAGAAACTTGACGAAAAACAGAGCTATGTGCCAATCTATGCACATAGTTCGGAACTGTTGACGAAAGAGGAGCTGTTCGACCCCTTGAAAAAAGGCGGTATACACGCGACGGATTTCATTAATAATTGTGAAAGAGTTTTACCCACATCATGGACTAATGAGAGAAAATTAATGCGGTTATTGATGTGTTGACTGGTGATGCCAAGCGTTGGGGCTTAAACCTCAACATTACGAAGCTGACTTTTGACGAGTTTAAAAATTTGTTTCTGCCTGAATACCGGTCAGTGCAAAAACAGCAAAGTGTCTGGCGCGAATTTGTCGTATCGAGGCCTTTCGTTGCGAATTCGCGCGGCTCGATGAAAGAGTTTTGTGAGGGCTGGATCCGCAAGTTGGAATATTTGCGTGATCGCCGCACGGAATCCGAAATAGTCTGGGAACTCTACAAGAAGCTTCCAGATGATACAAAACGCTACGTAGGAAGCAATTACAGGACAATCAATGATTTCCTCGAAAGAGTTGAGGACGAGGACTATTGGCGCAATAATCGCGACAGTGGTAGAGGCCGTGGTAACAACAACGGGTACCACAGCAACCACAACAACGATAACTATGGGAATAATGCATACCGCAATCTTAGCAGCAATAACAATAGTGGTTCGGGCCGTAATGACAATCGGTACAATGCAAATAATAACAGGAATGACGGAAACCAGTATCATACTAACATGATACGGGCTTCGCAGAATAGTAATAACGCCAGAGGGTGTGATCAGCCGCCTCAGCAGCATCCGGGGAGCGTATCTGCTGGGACGAGACAGGGAAACCATTAGCCGCGCCGGTGAGGGGCCGACCGGGCGTGGAGAAATTTTGGCGGCCCAATAACAGGAGAAAACCCAGGTGTTAGAAGAAAGGAGTGCCCCCACGAGTAGTAGATCAGCTGTAGACACGGCAGTAGAAAATACATTCACTGTCAGTGAGAACAATTTAAGTAGTGTTACGGAAATCGATTATAAGGTGAAAGCTGTAACACCCACAGCGGAAATGGAGATTGAGTTTAAGAATGATTCGCAAGTGTTGAGAGAAGATCCGATGTCGGATAACACGTCCGTCATCGAGCGAGGGGATGCAGAGAGGGATGAGGGCTGGTTAAGGCAGTCCGGTCGCTTATACGACGAACTAAGAGATTATAGGGGCCTGTACGGGAGCGCGGGCAGGATTTGCTGCGTCTCGTCCCACAGGAAGATAGTAGTTGTGAAGTGATAGAAAGTTCTGGCCCTAACCGGCAGACTTTACTAGAAATAGTTGATGTTAATGGGGAGCACGAGCAAGATTCGTCGCGTTTCGTCCCGCCGGAGTTGGATGTTGAAGTAGTAACGGAAAGTTCTGGCCCTAACCGGCAGACTTTACCGAAAGTTATAGTGGTAGAAGTAGCCGACCCATCCAACGCAAACCTCCAGTTTAAACATTGCGAGAGTATTAAAGAGAAAGATTACGAAAATTTTAGTGATAGCCGGACACGATTGGTAGAAAAGCACATATATTACAGCGTGTATGAGGTTAGAGCTGACATTATACGGTCAGACGATAGCAGTGTGGGTTGCGCAGATCTAGAGGAAGTAATTGCAGATACTACTGGGCATGTTTCTCCAGGTAGATTGGCAGATGAGATCAATCTGACTAAAGAGGAATCAACGAAGGTGACAATTAGTGAATTGATAGCAAAGCAACACTCACTAGTTGACGAGTTAGAGGAAAAGGTTTCGGTATTGGAGGCGAAGCTACAGACTAAGCCTCAGGACAAACGTGTTGAAATTAAAACTGTATGTGAACAGAGGCTGAAAAAGCCGCCAGATAAGCAGTATTTAGGATCAAATCCGGATGGTTTTTTCTGGAATGACCTGGATATAGACGAGGATTTACTGTGGGAAAATAAAGAGACAGTCGAGGACAAGTGTAGACAGATAGTAGTGTCTGTTAATATGCACGACCTACAACTAAACGTGTTGATTGACACCGGTGCAGAATTGAGTGCTGTATCTGGAAAAATATTTCAGTTACTTAAAGACAGACCTGGCATCGTAGTTATGCCAGTAACAGGAGTGAAAATTATCGGTGCTACTGGGAAGGCCAGTAAACCAGTCACGAAACAGATTTTTGTCTTCTTCGGGATATGTGGGGCACGATTTGAACAAGAGTTTGTCGTCGTGCCAGACTTAACTACGGAAGTAATTATCGGGTTAGATTGGCTATTAAAGTACCGTGCAGTGATTAACTGCGAAAGCAAAACTTTGACATGTATGTCACTAGATAAAACAATGGTAGTTGGTTTTGACGAGGCAGGAGACGGTGGCCATAGGCAATACCAGTCTATACACATTGTTAACTGGCCGGATGGTATTGATGTAGGTATGAATTTGAACTACTGTAATGTGAGGAATCTCTTCATTGACAATAGTGTAGAAAGTGAATTGGAAAGTATTGTAGACGGTGTGTCAAACGTAACACACGAACAAGGACGAGGCCTGTATGAAGTAATAATGAGGAATAAGAGTGTGTTTTCAGACAAACCGGGACTTGTGGAAGGATATAAATGCAAGTTGCATGTAATTCTGCACGAACCATTCTTCGTGAGACCGTATGCTATACCGCTGTCCAAAAAGGAAGCAGTGCAACGGGAGATAGATAAGATGATCGAATGGGGAGTGATTGAAAGAAGTACAAGTCCATACAATAACGGTTTGGTCATTGTACCAAAACGGGATTGTAGTGTGCGTATTGTGATTGACGCACGCATGTTGAATAGGGTCGTTCAACGTGAAACAGACAGACCAGAGAGTATGGAGGAGATTTTGCAACGTTTTCATGACGTTAAGTTCATGACTAGCCTCGATCTGACGGCTAGTTACTGGCAAATAGAACTCGAAGAAGAATCTAGGCCATACACCGCCTTCTTGTTTGCGGGAAGGTGATATCAGTATAGAGTACTGCCGTTTGGACTTAATATATCTGTGTCCGTATTCATCAGGGCCCTAGATAAAGTGCTACGACCGGCTTTGAGTTCAAGATTAACTATATATGTTGACGACCTATTGTTGGCCAATGCCACTTGGCATGACCATTGTGACCTGTTAGATGAAGTTTTTAGAGCATTGCGCCGTGGCGGAATGACTCTAAAGCTAAAGAAATGCGAATTTGTGAAGCAGGAACTGAAATTTTTAGGGCATGTAATTACCACTGCTGGTATTACGAAGGACCCAGAGAAACTAGAGGCAATAAGGAATTGTCCTCCACCCAAGTCTAGGAAACAGTTAAAAAGTTTTCTAGTTTTCTAGGGTTAACAGGATTTTACCGTAAATTAGTAAAAGGACAAGTTTTTGATGATGAAAATTTGAATAACCTCTTACGCAAAAACGTTCCGTTTGTGTGGACTGACGGGTGTCAGGCCGCTTTCGAGAGATTAAAAGACGAGTTGTTAAGATCTAACATACTATTCCATCCTGATTTATCGCTACCCTTCCATCTGGGAACGGATTCGTCGAATTACGGGGTGGGGGTAGAACTGTTCCAAGAGGTTGATAAAGGAGAGGATAAGGAACACCGGTCGATAGCGTTCGCGAGTCGAACTTTATCAAAAAGTGAGCGAAACTACACGATTTCTGAGAAAGAGTGTCTCGCTATCGTGTGGGGATTCAAGAAATTCAAGGGCTACCTTTGGGACCGTAAGGTGATTATTCATACGGACCATAAGGCGCTCACTTATCTGAAGAATTGCAAACTACTTCACGAAAGACTGACTAGGTGGTCGCTGTATTTACAGCAATTTAACTATGACATCTGTTACGTAAGAGGGACCGACTATTGCGTAGCGGATGCGCTGTCGCGGTTGCCCGAGTCTAATCAAGATCTATTGAAAGATGAGGCAGACGGAGTGGTCAAATTATACTATTTTAAAGAAGTTGAGGGACGTAAATTAATAATGAACATCTGTAAGAATCTACGTCGTCATCAGAACGAGGATGGTTGTTTAAATATGGTGAAAACCCGATATGACGAAAGGAGTCCAGAAGGAGAGAAATTAAGGAAGTATTACAAGATATACGATCATATCTTGTACATACGTAAGGGTGAAGATAGTAATATTTGGAGGGTATGCTGGCCCACAAAATACGTCACGGAAATAATAGACTACTACCATTTGGCGTATGGTCACTGTGGACCTAAGAAATGTACGGAAAAGCTGAGTGAAGTAGTGCATTTTAACAACATGTTAAAACGCGTTACTGACAGAGTGAAAACTTGCGATTTATGTCAGAAGATGATGGTTACCAACTGTACGAGTCGTGGTCCTATGCAAAGTATAAGGCCTAACGACACCTTTGAATTACTTTGCGTGGACTTGTACGGACCTTTGCCCAAGACATCAGGAAACTTTGCCTACATTTTAGTAGTGCTAGAAGATTTTTCCAAGTTCATCAAACTATACCCGATTAGGAAAGCTACAGCCAAAGCGGTGTATAGCAAGCTTGTGAACGATTATTTTGTTCATATTGGTAAGCCCAAGGCGATTCTATCAGACAATGGGGCACAATTTACTTCTAAGTTTTGGAATGAAGGCATGGAAAGTAATGGGGTCAAAGTGATCCATATTTCAGCTTACTGTCCGGCTGGAAATCCCGCTGAGAGGTATATGCGTGAGCTGGGCCGACTTTGCCGTACCTATTGCCATGACAACCATAGCGCATGGGGCAAATATGTAGCAGTATTTGAGAGAATTATGAATACCTTGAGACATGAGTCTATGGGATTTTCTCGAGAGGAAATCCTGTTAGATGACAGATGTAAAAGTTTAGTGGAAGAGATAATCAAATTCCCTCCACGGATTGACATTAGTATTGGTGTGAAAAAAGATCGTTTGCGAGAAGTAATGAAGCTAAAAGCCGATGCTCGCATACGTAGTCATGACGCTAAAGTGCGTTTTGCTAAGTTTGCAATCGGAGACTTAGTACTTGTAAAAGCTCATGAGAAATCGAGCGAGATAGACCATGAAATCTCTAAATTTAAGTTTGTTTATAATGGACCATATAAAGTCATTGGTATACCTCACGCAAATGCTTATTGCTTAGAGTATCCAAGCTCTGGAAAACTATTAGGTATACGGAACATTGTAGACCTGAAATTGTACCAACCTAAAATTGATTAATACCACAGAATTGGTAATTTGTACAGTATGTAAATATAGAGTGCAATATTTTACGATTTGCTAGATTTCCATGCTTTTGCCTGACCAACAGGACATTAAAGAAGTTGTAATTAATAAGAAATTAGTTTTGACTAAATGATTTAAGAGTAACTGATTAGTAATCATCTGAAAAATCCAAGCTGCTAGTTTAAGTTTTGAGCTGAGTCTCAGTAGATTAAGGAATGTAAATATGCTTCTGTAACTAGCTGTCAGATTTCATGAATGTGTGATTTCCTAGTCATTGCTGATGTACTTAAACGCTGTTTTAAGTTTCAGGCTAGTACATGCGTGTGATGATGGACAGTGTTGAGTTATCCACTGTGATAGTGTTTATGGACTCCTTGAGATTACTCGGGAGTTAGTTTTTCCGAAAGAATTCTGTGAAACGGACGTTCTGGAAACGCCGTTACAAGGGCGAGTGAGATCAAGCGTGCCGCACAGGCGGGCGCAACAGTACTGGCAAGGCGGAGCCGCTGTCGGCTCTTGTGTCGCTGTCGGCTCTGGTGCCACTGTCGGCATTCTTTGTACTTGCGAGTACGGAAGGCGGAAGGCGGAATTGTTTTTCTTCCTGGGCAGCTGATGTGAAAGAATTCTGCTGTCAATATTTATGTTTTTGTCGATCTGCTGTATATTATTTTCTTGTTTAGCGTTAAGTGGACACTCATGCGAGAGTATTAATTATGAAAAGGTTATATAAAATGTGTATTCTATGCAATTAATAATTAATTTGCGTATTTTAATCTACCTGTTCTTATAACCATGTACTCTCATTAATTTTGTAAATACTATGCCATTTCTTGATAGTGTTGCGAAATTTGACGATTTTGGAATAGCTAAAAGATTTTCTATGTTTTCTAATAATTTTAATATGTTGTCAACCAGTTTTATTTTGTGCAAGATGACAGAGTGGAATAAGATTAGGAGTGTCTCCACTCAATTATTATGGTCTAAAAATTGATTTATGGTTAATTAGACGAATGCTAAATTTTGTTGATGTTTTGTGCATATGCATTTCAGCTGTTTCTTTTTTGGGACATTTTCTGAGTCTGTTTACGTTACACGAACATCCTCAGACAATGTGGGGCACGTGTAACGCCGGAAATGTATATCCTCCTATTTCCATCTATTGTACTATAATTTTTTTCCTTGCTTTGTTACCTCAAGATACGACATTTCTGTCTCTTTATATATTGTAATTGTTTTACTGTTTGTATATATATATATATATATATACATATACATACATATATATATATATATATATATATGCATTTATGTTTGTTTGTTTTGTGAATATTATTTGTATTTATACGTTGGGTCTGGCCTAGGGAAAACTAGGCTATCGAACGGATACATCGATAGGTCGTGTGGAGAACCAACGTGTTTAGGATCTTTGGTAGTGTTAACTCTGCCGTGTAGAGCGCTCGCAGGGAGAGTCTGGTGGGGTGGTGCAGTGGAGCAGGTTTGTTGTGTGAAGCTCCCGCGAGTTGCCGCGCTTTCGGGGTTTGGCAGCATGTAATTGCGCTCGACTTGCGATGATATTTTCTGACATGGTGTCGCGGATGGGAAGCATTAGCTGGCGCACATCAAGAGCCCGTTTCGTCTGGTGACCGTGTCGAGAAGAACACGCGAACATCCAGCTTCTGCAACAGTGACGGCTAACAATGAGTGACTGTCGCCATCTCCTCGATCGACGGCTTCAAACCTTCAATCAACCAACAAGGAAGACTGGAAGCACGTAAAGTTTTAGAACTGTATGGCAGACCTCAGCTTTTCAAACTTTTAAAATTGTTGCAGCACAAAATTACAGCCACTTAGCATGAACCTTTGTTGCTCATTGTCACAATTGCTTTACAAGCAGGGTCCCTTCCTTTTCCGGAATGAACCCAAGTGTCGTTTAAATTCAGACGCCAGCATTAAAATACAATCATTCCATTTCACTACTTTAATTTCAAAGTTCAGTTAAAGTATTCATAGCTGGCTACAATACTTAGATTACACAAGCACAAATTAAGAGTGATAGTTTTGTTACCATATTTTAGCTTACCTGTGACTGCAGCTCAGCTACTTAGCATGAGCCTTTGTTGCTCATTGTCCCAATTGCTTTAAAAGCAGGGTCCCTTCCTTTTCTGGAATGAACCCGAGTGTCGTTTAAATTCAGACGCCAGCATTAAAATACAATCATTCCATTTCACTACTTTAATTTCAAAGTTCAGTTAAAGTATTCATAGCTGGCTACAATACTTAGATTACACAAGCACAAATTAAGAGTGATAGTTTTGTTACCATATTTTAGCTTACCTGTGACTGCAGCTCAGCTTGGTACATACTAAATTTTACTATTGTTAATTGTTCAGAATCATTTAATTCAAGTTCGAAGTTAAATCTCTTATTTCTAAATTGCGTAGTTTCAAGTAGCTTTTGAAATGATTGTTGAGGTAGTCCAAGACTAACCGCATTTTACTGAATTTCGTTGTGCTTCAGAAACAAAGCAGACTATTAACTTCAGTCACTAAATTAACTTTCAGTTTTCCGGTTTTATTAATTCTTTTGCTAAATTAAGTCAGAGTGTAGCGAAATTTATTACTTCTGACAAACTTTCAGTTTACACACTACACGTGTCAACCTTCAGTTGCCATGCTTCTAGTGCTAATTACATGTGTAATAACCTTTCTTTTTCAGTTACTATAATAATTGTCCTTAGGACTGGCGACCCTAATTTCACCCAAATCTCAAATACCTAATTACCGTTAATTAATTGTTAACGTAACGTCCGCACATTTACTTTCTTTATTAACTTTACCCCTATTTCAAAATTAATTTCGACCAGTTTCATTAGCATTTTTCCTTTCATTTAGATGTAACCCTTTCCTCCCTCTTTACCGACAAATTAACCTCGGTGACGATTGGTTTTCCCAAATTTCCATTAGGTACACACGGTTTAATTTTTCACTGTCATTAAGGTCGATAAGTGAGGAGGACGTTACAGGCTCATACAAATTTACAATGCTATCATCTTCTAATAAGTTAGTTTCCCTTGCAGTCTCCTTTGTAGCCTCTTTTTGCGTGCTGTTCTCCTCCATTTTGTTTTATCGAAGACTCCTGCAGTGCTGAGCGGAAGGGTTAACATATAAATCGTTATAGGTACAGAAAGCTGGCTGAAGCCAGAGATAAATTCTGCCGAAATTTTTACAAAGGCACAGACGGTGTTTAGAAAGGATAGATTGCATGCAACCGGTGGTGGAGTGTTCGTCGCTGTTAGTAGTAGTTTATCCTGTAGTGAAGTAGAAGTGGATAGTTCCTGTGAATTATTATGGGTGGAGGTTACACTCAACAACCGAGCTAGGTTAATAATTGGCTCCTTTTACCGACCCCCCGACTCAGCAGCATTAGTGGCAGAACAACTGAGAGAAAATTTGGAATACATTTCACATAAATTTTCTCAGCATGTTATGGTCTTAGGTGGAGATTTCAATTTACCAGATATAGACTGGGACACTCAGATGTTTAGGACGGGTGGTAGGGACAGAGCATCGAGTGACATTATACTGAGTGCACTATCCGAAAATTACCTCGAGCAATTAAACAGAGAACCGACTCGTGGAGATAACATCTTGGACCTACTGATAACAAACAGACCCGAACTTTTCGACTCTGTAAGAGCAGAACAGGGAATCAGTGATCATAAGGCCGTTGCAGCATCCCTGAATATGGAAGTTAATAGGAATATAAAAAAAAGGGAGGAAGGTTTATCTGTTTAGCAAAAGTAATAGAAGCCAGATTTCAGACTACCTAACAGATCAAAACGAAAATTTCTGTTCAGACACTGACAATGTTGAGTGTTTATGGAAAAAGTTCAAGGCAATCGTAAAATGCGTTTTAGACAGGTACGTGCCGAGCAAAACTGTGAGGGACGGGAAAAACCCACCGTGGTACAACAACAAAGTTAGGAAACTACTGCGAAAGCAAAGAGAGCTTCACTCCAAGTTTAAACGCAGCCAAAACCTCTCAGACAAACAGAAGCTAAACGATGTCAAAGTTAGCGTAAGGAGGGCTATGCGTGAAGCGTTCAGTGAATTCGAAAGTAAAATACTAGGTACCGACTTGACAGAAAATCCTAGGAAGTTCTGGTCTTACGTTAAATCAGTAAGTGGCTCGAAACATCATGTCCAGACACTCCGGGATGATGATGGCATTGAAACAGAGGATGACAAGCGTAAAGCTGAAATACTAAACACCTTTTTCCAAAGCTGTTTCACAGAGGAAGACCGCACTGCAGTTCCTTCTCTAAATCCTCGCACCAACGGAAAAATGGCTGACATTGAAATAAGTGTCCAAGGAATAGAAAAGCAACTGGAATCACTCAACAGAGGAAAGTCCACTGGACCTGACGGGATACCAATTCGATTCTACACAGAGTACGCGAAAGAACTTGCCCCCCTTCTAACAGCCGTGTACCGCAAGTCTCTAGAGGAACGGAAGGTTCCAAATGATTGGAAAAGAGCACAGGTAGTCCCAGTCTTCAAGAAGGGTCGTCGAGCAGATGCGCAAAACTATAGACCTATCTCTCTGACGTCGATCTGTTGTAGAATTTTAGAACATGTCTTTTGCTCGAGTATCATGTCGTTTTTGGAATCTCAGAATCTACTATGTAGGAATCAACATGGATTCCGGAAACAGCGATCGTGTGAAACCCAACTCGCTTTATTTGTTCATGAGACCCAGAAAATATTAGATACAGGCTCCCAGGTAGATGCCATTTTCCTTGACTTCCGGAAGGCGTTCGATACAGTTCCGCACTGTCGCCTGATAAACAAAGTAAGAGCCTACGGAATATCAGACCAGCTGTGTGGCTGGATTGAAGAGTTTTTAGCAAACAGAACACAGCATGTTGTTCTCAATGGAGAGACATCTACAGACGTTAAAGTAACCTCTGGCGTGCCACAGGGGAGTGTTATGGGACCATTGCTTTTCACAATATATATAAATGACCTAGTAGATAGTGTCGGAAGTTCCATGCGGCTTTTCGCGGATGATGCTGTAGTATACAGAGAAGTTGCAGCATTAGAAAATTGTAGCGAAATGCAGGAAGATCTGCAGCGGATAGGCACTTGGTGCAGGGAGTGGCAACTGACCCTTAACATAGACAAATGTAATGTATTGCGAATACATAGAAAGAAGGATCCTTTATTGTATGATTATATGATAGCGGAACAAACACTGGTAGCAGTTACTTCTGTAAAATATCTGGGAGTATGCGTGCGGAACGATTTGAAGTGGAATGATCATATAAAGTTAATTGTTGGTAAGGCGGGTACCAGGTTGAGATTCATTGGGAGAGTCCTTAGAAAATGTAGTCCATCAACAAAGGAGGTGGCTTACAAAACACTCGTTCGACCTATACTTGAGTATTGCTCATCAGTGTGGGATCCGTACCAGATCGGGTTGACGGAGGAGATAGAGAAGATCCAAAGAAGAGCGGCGCGTTTCGTCACAGGGTTATTTGGTAACCGTGATAGCGTTACGGAGATGTTTAACAAACTCAAGTGGCAGACTCTGCAAGAGAGGCGCTCTGCATCGCGGTGTAGCTTGCTCGCCAGGTTTCGAGAGGGTGCGTTTCTGGATGAGGTATCGAATATATTGCTTCCCCCTACTTATACCTCCCGAGGAGATCACGAATGTAAAATTAGAGAGATTAGAGCGCGCACAGAGGCTTTCAGACAGTCGTTCTTCCCGCGAACCATACGCGACTGGAACAGGAAAGGGAGATAATGACAGTGGCACGTAAAGTGCCCTCCGCCACACACCGTTGGGTGGCTTGCGGAGTATAAATGTAGATGTAGATGTAATGGGAACATCTTACATAAATCGATGTTATCATTTAGAACCGTAATATTATTTGCAATGAACCTGTGTATATTGTATATGTATTTACAGAATCTTAGACCCAGCAAGAAAGTTAAATCTGTGCAAAAGTTTTCCTAATCAAAAGGAGACAATAGCCTATTTTCCTGTATAAAAAAAATGGTTCGGAGTATTATTATTCTGACTGATTATAACGTTCAAATAGCATTTACGGTCTATATGCTCACAAATTATGTTATTTTCAGGTAATTGAAGCGCAAAAGTAATTAAATATCAAGATTTGGTCACGTGATCCAAAACGCTCTGTAATTGGCTGAGGCTCTGGTGAAGTCACAGACTACGAGTAAGGCGAAACAGTGGGTGTATTATAGGACTGTTTGCCGAAATTATGAGGTTTTTACGACCTATTTAAGCAAGCAGTTTAGCTGTTTGGCTATAGAAAACACAGTTACAACATTTAAGTAACAACAAAAAGGAATTTTGTGAACGCTGATAGTGGAAACGTAATTGTTGATGCGTTTATGCTCCATCCACTTGGAGGGGCGGTAGATGCAACGAGGAACTCTGCTTCCGGCAACATCATTAAACTCGCTCAAAACTAAGGAACTATAGGACTTTTGCAAATACGTCTGTATGTTATAACTAGGTTGTCGACTATGAGACATGAGTTACAACCCAAAGGACAATAAAATTCTTGGCCAATATTAGTGCTCGTTTCCAGTCTAGATGACACTCAGTGGAAACTTAGTCTGTGGCACAATGGGTAGTGCGCCTGACTGCGGTACAAGAAATTACGTGTTCGTTCGATGACAGAGTCACATTTTTTAAAAGTTTTGTACAAAAATAGTGTTATCAAGAACTGATTGTAGCTGCTGATTCATTGGTGCGATGTATCACATACAGCTTCACATCAATCTTAGTCTGAGAAATGGACAACAGATGACAAATGCATTTAATTTGCGAACAAAGGATTCACTTTTTCTCAAAGCATTTCTAGTAGTGAAAACGTTACAGTACGACTACATTACAACGAGGTTTTTTTATATGGAGAGATACAGAGCGTATACAACATGCAGGTAACACAAACGTAAGGGCTGTGATGTTTGTAGTGTAAGCAAATCTCAGTGTCTGAAGCAGACTTACTTCCTCTTTATGTAAGAAGACTAAATTTCAGAAGTTTAAACAATAAGGATTCTAGCTGGACAGCACAAAGATGTTAGAAAAAGTCGTTTCTAATAAAGTAAAAAGTGTGTGGTCACATGAACTAGAAAATATCTTTTGAATGTGACGTGTTTGAACAGCGATTGCAAATGTAAGCACATGTAAGTAGTAAGGAAAACACAATAATACGTATCTGATCGTTATGGTGAAGTTTCGTGTGATCTGGTTTTCATATGAAAGGACTGTTGAGTGATTTTACAAATAAAATTTTTCTTCAAGTTTGATTCGAACGAGTGTTCTATGGACATCATCTTATAAAACACTACCGTCTACCGCACTAACAATTGAGATACCGAATAATTTTTGTGAACTTGGGAAAAATGACCATTTTCACTAAGAGTTTAATTTCGATGAATCACGATTTCTTCCCTTGTAACGGTAGTAAAGAATATCTCAGAGGTAAATTATTGTTAACTTCACAGTGTAACACATGTTTAGTAAGTTAGTAAACTTGTGCAACGCCGTTGTGGCAATTTCCCAGTAAAATGCAACCACATTTTACGCATCTTCTCATTCATTGTACCACTTAAAAAAAAAATTTTCATAAGTTTTTAATGATGTATTTCTACAGTATGATACTACACACCGTTCGCAACCCCTTTTCAGAAACGTAAATTCCAAAGCAAGACATCGCTGTTAATTGGCATTATGACAGAACGAGCAGCGAGCTAGGCAGTGACATCACAGAGATCACATGACTCGAATGGAGCGTTTTAGCGGGCTTTCTAATTATTGGAATTTCATTTCCGTTTTTATAAAAAAAATACTGAAATTTAAGAGGAAAAAAGCACAATAAGAGCATTATACGACGTAATTAATCACTTAAGACACTTTCCTGAAAACAGTCAAATTCCCTACTGAAGACCATGTTGTTTCAAGGCTGGGACTCGGATGAGTAGGACAGGAAGTAGTGAGTGTAGAGCCGTTTTGAGGAAACTTATTATTTTGTGAACAAAAGAGTTGTTTTAGTAGTGTGGAAATGTGGAACAGTTTGGAGAACGCTATTGCATCTTGTTTTCTTACAGAACAGCCAAACAAGCTAAAATATCGTGAAGTGTATGAGACTGTGATATTTCTTGTTTCGTGTTACTGTCAAGTGGAAATTTGACTGAACTTATTCTGTACATCGGAAGTAATTTACTTCGTACACAGCTCCGTTTAGAAGTGTGAGGACAAGTTTACACCCCTCCGTTTCGAGTGGAGCAATAAAACGAATGCTAGATATCTGAATACGTAATTAAGCTGTCATCACTGTTAAAGTATAGTATAGTACGGCATAGTATAGTATACTATTGTCAGATGCTAAACCGATACGATCCAGTCTCCTGTCCTGTCTGAAAAAGTTAAATTTCTGTTGTGTTTTCTGCAACTAATCAACTAGACTGGACAGCCGTAAGTTTCAGTCGAGGCTTCGTTATCAAGATTGTCATCACCATCCTGTAGCACATCATCAGTCTTCGAGAACAGCAGAGCGTCGGATCCAGAGTGCATCCTTCATGCCACACGGTAGATAAGTCAATAACCTCTGACCTCACCTCCGACATCATATATTTAATATCACGTAAGAAGATAACCGTTTTCCTAATAACCAATAAACTGAGAAGAACTCTATAGAAGGTAGTAGTGATTCCTTTAAGAAATAAGTAAGAGAGATAATCTTAATGTCATTTTCATCAGTAGCTTGTAATACTCCCTCACAGTGACATCTTCACACATAGACTTATACAGGGTTATTACAAACGATTGAAGCGATTTCACAGCTCTACAATAACTTTATTATTTGAGATATTTTCACAATGCTTTGCACACACATACAAAAACTCAAAAAGTTTTTTTAGGCATTCACAAATGTTCGATATGTGCCCCTTTAGTGATTCGGCAGACATCAAGCCGATAATCAAGTTCCTCCCACACTCGGCGCAGCATGTCCCCATCAATGAGTTCGAAAGCATCGTTGATGCGAGCTCGCAGTTCTGGCACGTTTCTTGGTAGAGGAGGTTTAAACACTGAATCTTTCACATAATCCCACAGAAAGAAATCGCATGGGGTTAAGTCGGGAGAGCGTGGAGGCCATGACATGAATTGCTGATCATGATCTCCACCACGACCGATCCATCAGTTTTCCAATCTCCTGTTTAAGAAATGCCGAACATCATGATGGAAGTGCGGTGGAGCACCATCCTGTTGAAAGATGAAGTCGGCGCTGTCGGTCTCCAGTTGTGGCATGAAGCAATTTTCCGCGGGCTACGCGTGAAACTTGCCCGCACGCGTTCAACCGTTTCTTCGCTCACTGCAGGCCGACCCGTTGATTTCCCCTTACAGAGGCATCCAGAAGCTTTAAACTTCGCATACCATCACCGAATGGAGTTAGCAGTTGGTGGATCTTTGTTGAACTTCGTCCTGAAGTGTCGTTGCACTGTTATGACTGACTGATGTGAGTGCATTTCAAGCACGACATACGCTTTCTCGGCTCCTGTCGCCATTTTGTCTCGCTGCGCTCTCGAGCGCTATGGCGGCAGAAACCTGAAGTGCAGCCGAACAAAACTTTATGAGTTTTTCTACGTATCTGTAGTGTGTCGTGACCATATGTCAATGAATGGAGCTACAGTGAATTTATGAAATCGCTTCAATCATTTGTAATAGCCCTGTATATGATCAGAGTTGCGTTTAACTCAGAGTTTATGGATCGAGTAATAGTTCCTTCCCTATTTTATGTCACACCTCGATGTTATGGGAATCATACGTTTAGAGAGAGGTACAGATAATATTAAAGACTAAGGCAGTCTACATATGTTCAACAAAATTGAAGGCAGAGTTCGTTGTGAAACGTAACATGAGATTGTAGTTTATTTCACAGCTGCTTCGAGACTGCATACAATCGGGGTAACTTTTCACTAGTTTTTACCATTTCTTTAAATACCTGACACAAAGTAAATTACACACCACTAGACACATTGTAACATTTTGCATTTGTAGTTACTGATTACATGGAGAATTGAAAATGTATACCCTGCCGTATCAGAGAACAATTTCAGTTTCGATGCTGGTACAAAGCGATATTGTCATTCAGAATAACTTTAGGTCAGTCTTGAAAAACAAAGAATTTTTCTTGTTATTATCTAATACTCTGGGACTTTGTAGTAAGTAATCAGTTTTAGAAGCAGAGAAAGAGAAGAAAAGTATGACCGTTTTATGTTCCATATGATAGAGAGGGTTCTAGAGGTGTAGTGCAACCAGCTTTCCTTTGGAAATAAACCCTGAAAAGCCTTCTGCTAGCCCAGAAGCAATAAAGTGAGGGCTCCACTGCTGTATCACCCCTGAACATCGCTGGTTGCAGCCAGAGGCAATTTATATTACTGGTAAACTTATGAATAGCCTCGGTAATTGGATAGATAAAATGGCAAAGTTATCCAGAAAGTTAAAGGTCAAATGAGTTGGTACATCGGAAAACGTAGATATGGAACTTAGAATTATGTGGCCTTGCCTATAAATAATACAAATTACTAAAAGAAACTGATAATGTTAGTATGGACTGAGTAGTGTTCTCAGCGACTAAGAGATGCAAGAAGGAAGAAGTGATCTTGGAAACACTATATTAATTTATAGCCATGTACCTATTAACAACAGAACGGCAGCAGGAGCAGCTATTAGAAGCAGGGATGTATCGCTACAAGAGAAGGCTGTATTGTTGGTGGATTTTCCGTGTTTACTTAGGATCCTTATCGCTATGACTTACGAACCAAGATGGCTTCCGGTGTTTTTCTTTCGCCCTTGCCTTTATCACTACAATTTTAGACGCACTATGGCCCCCATGAACCATGGACCCTGCCGTTGGTGGGTAGGCTTGCGTGCCTCAGCGATACAGATGGCCGTACCGTAGGTGCAACCACAACGGAGGGGTATCTGTTGAGAGGCCAGACAAACATATGGTTCCTGAAGAGGGGCAGCAGCCTTTTCAGTAGTTGCAGGGGCAACAGTCTGGATAATTGACTGATCTGGCCTTGTAACATTAACCAAAACGGCCTTGCTGTGCTGGTACTGCGAACGGCTGAAAGCAAGGGGAAACTACGGCCGTAATTTTTCCCGAGGAGATGCAGCTCTACTGTATGATTAAATGATGATGGCGTCCTCTTGGGTAAAATATTCCGGAGGTAAAATAGTCCCCCATTTGGATCTCCGGGCGGGGACTACTCAGGAGGACGTCGTTATCAGGAGAAAGAAAACTGGCGTTCTACGGATCGGAGCGTGGAATGTCAGATCCCTTAATCGGGCAGGTAGGTTAGAAAATTTAAAAAGGGAAATGGATAGGTTAAAGTTAGATATAGTGGGGATTAGTGAAGTTCGGTGGCAGGAGGAACAAGACTTTTGGTCAGGTGATTATAGGGTTATAAATACAAAATCAAATAGGGGTAATGCAGGAGTAGGTTTAATAATGAATAAAAAATAGGAGTGCGAGTTAGCTACTACAAACAGCATAGTGAACGCATTATTGTGGCCAAGATAGACACAAAGCCCATGCCTACTACAGTAGTACAAGTTTATATGCCAACTACCTCTGCAGATGATGAAGAAATGGATGAAATGTATGACGAGATAAAAGAAATTATTCAGGTAGTGAAGGGAGACGAAAATTTAATAGTCATGGGTGACTGGAATTCGTCAGTAGGAAAAGGGAGAGAAGGAAACATAGTAGGTGAATATGGATTGGGGGGAAGGAATGAAAGAGGAAGCCGCCTTGTAGAATTTTGCACAGAGCATAGCTTAATCATAGCCAACACTTGGTTCAAGAATCATAAAAGAAGGTTGTATACCTGGAAGAATCCTGGAGATACTAAAAGGTATCAGATAGATTATATAATGGTAAGACAGAGATTTAGGAACCAGGTTTTAAATTGTAAGACATTTCCTGGGGCAGATGTGGATTCTGACCACAATCTATTGGTTATGAACTGTAGATTGAAACTGAAGAAACTGCAAAAAGGTGGGAATTTAAGGAGATGGGACCTGGATAAGCTGAAAGAACCAGAGGTTGTAGATAGTTTCAGGGAGAGCATAAGGGAACAATTGACAGGAATGGGGGAACGAAGTACAGTAGAAGAAGAATGGGTAGCTCTGAGGGATGAAGTAGTGAAGGCAGCAGAGGATCAAGTAGGTAAAAAGACGAAGGCTAATAGAAATCCTTGGATAACAGAAGAAATATTGAATTTAATTGATGAAAGGAGAAAATATAAAAATGCAGTAAATGAAGCAGGCAAAAAGGAATACAAACGTCTCAAAAATGATATCGACAGGAAGTGCAAAATGGCTAAGCAGGGATGGCTAGAGGACAAATGTAAGGATGTAGAGGCTTGTCTCACTAGGGGTAAGATAGATACTGCCTACAGGAAAATTAAAGAGACCTTTGGAGAGAAGAGAACCACTTGTATGAATATCAAGAGCTCAGATGGCAACCCAGTTCTAAGCAAAGAAGGGAAGGCAGAAAGGTGGAAGGAGTATATAGAGGGTTTATACAAGGGCGATGTACTTGAGGACAATATTATGGAAATGGAAGAGGATGTAGATGAAGACGAAATGGGAGATAAGATACTGCGTGAAGAGTTTGACAGAGCACTGAAAGACCTGAGTCGAAACAAGGCCCCGGGAGTAGACAACATTCCATTTGAACTACTGATGGCCTCGGGAGAGCCAGTCATGAAAAAACTCTACCATCTGGTGAGCAAGAAGTATGAGACAGGCGAAATACCCTCAGACTTCAAGAAGAATATAATAATTCCAATCCCAAAGAAAGCAGGTGTTGACAGATGTGAAAATTACCGAACTATCAGTTTAATAAGTCACAGCTGCAAAATACTAACGCGAATTTTTTACAGACGAATGGAAAAACTAGTAGAAGCCGACCTCGGGGAAGATCAGTTTGGATTCCGTAGAAATGTTGGAACACGTGAGGCAATACTGACATTACGACATATCTTAGAAGAAAGATTAAGAAAAGGCAAACCTACATTTCTAGCATTTGTAGACTTAGAGAAAGCTTTTGACAGTGTTAACTGGAATACTCTCTTTCAAATTCTGAAGGTGGCAGGGGTAAAATACAGGGAGCGAAAGGCTATTTACAGTTTGTATAGAAACCAGATGGCAGTTATAAGAGTCGAGGGGCATGAAAGGGAAGCAGTGGTTGGGAAAGGAGTAAGACAGGGGTGTAGCCTCTCCCCGATGTTATTCAATCTGTATATTGAGCAAGCAGTAAAGGAAACAAAAGAAAAATTCGGAGTAGGTATTAAAGTTCATGGAGAAGAAGTAAAAACTTTGAGGTTCGCTGATGACATTGTAATTCTGTCAGAGACAGCAAAGGACTTGGAAGAGCAGTTGAACGGAATGGACAGTGTCTTGAAAGGAGGATATAAGATGAACATCAACAAAAGCAAAACGAGGATAATGGAATGTAGCTGAATTAAGTCGGGTGATGCTGAGGGAGTTAGATTAGGAAATGACACACTTAAAGTAGTAAAGGAGTTTTGCTATTTGGGGAGCAAAATAACTGATGATGGTCGAAGTAGAGAGCGTATAAAATGTAGACTGGCAATGGCAAGGAAAGCGTTTCTAAAGAAGAGAAATTTGTTAACTTCGAGTATAGATGTAAGAGTCAGGACGTCGTTTCTGGTAGTATTTGTATGGAGTGTAGCCATGTATGGAAGTGAGACATGGACGATAACTAGTTTGGACAAGAAGAGAATAGAAGCTTTCGAAATGTGGTGCTACAGAAGAATGCTGAAGATAAGGTGGGTAGATCACGTAACTAATGAGGAGGTATTGAATAGGATTGGGGAGAAGAGAAGTTTGTGGCACAACTTGACTGGAAGAAGGGATCGGTTGGTAGGACATGTTTTGAGGCATCAAGGGATCACAAATTTAGCATTGGAGGGCAGTGTGGAGCGTAAAAACGTAGAGGGAGACCAAGAGATGAATACACTAAGCAGATTCAGAAGGATGTAGGTTGCAGTAGATACTGGGAGATGAAGAAGCTTGCACAGGATAGAGTAGCATGGAGAGCTGCATCAAACCAGTCTCAGGACTGAAGACCACAACAACAACAACATGGCTACTGGATGTTTTTCCAAAATAACTATATCTTAATTAGCATAATGTGTGACGGAGTATGGCTGCCAGAATAAAAAAAAATCCACCACAAGCTCCGATCTAAAATAGCTCTCCAAGTCTCTGTGGAGTTGCAGTCGTCTATCTCCACGCTCATCTGCCGAGTCCGGACATACTGATCATCAGATGGGTTTGGCACTATGGCTCTGTAGGCCATAGTGAAAGGTCCATCATCGTAAAGCGTCAGCAGAGACAAAACACTTTCAGACAGAATTAAAAGCCGACCGGGTTGGCCGAGCGGTTGTAGGCGCTTCAGTCTGGAGCCGCGCGACCGCTACGGTCGCAGGTTCGAATCCTGCCTCGGGCATGGATGTGTGTGATGTCCTTAGATTAGTTAGGTTTAAGTAGTTCTAAGTTTTAGGGAACTGATGACCTCAGCAGTTAAGTCCCATAGTGCTCAGAACCATTTGAACCATTTGACAGAATTAAAAAAAAAAAAAAACCATACACGCACTGTCAAGTTGAGGTATGTAAACCATTTTCGCTCTCTGACTGCTCATTATTCAATGTGTGTATGTGTTTAAATTTATTCTTATCATTCCTCCCACAGTATAACAGCACCCTGATGCACTGGAACAGAAACCAGTAGTACATGACATATTGGAGTAGGACACAAAAGTGTTCGCTTACAATGTTTACACCAGTGTTAGAGTGCAGTTTACCACGATGGAGTGAGATCGTCTATCTAACATCACCTATGTACATTGAGAGTCTGATATCTTGCGAAGGTAACTCTCGTGAGTGACATATAGAGAGCCCCGACAAAAAATGGTTCAAATGGCTCTGAGCACTGTGGGACTCAACTTCTGAGGTCATCAGTCACCTAGAACTTAGAACTACTTAAACCTAACTAACCTAAAGACATCACACACATCCATGCCCGAGGCAGGATTCGAACCTGCGACCGTAGCGGTCACGCGGTTCCAAACTGACGCGCTTAGAACCGCACGGCCACACGGCCGGCTATACCACAGCACTATTCAGTGAAATAACACAATTTCAAAGACTGTACTGGTCTCATACAGACATGATTTTACTTTTATGGACTGAGACAACACATTAAAATTTGTACCGCGGTTGGGAATCGAACCCAGGTCTCCTGTTCACTAGGTAGGTGCGGTTTTTTTTTTTCGTTGATGATCGTTGTGTTTGGTCGTTGCGGACGTCACGATGACAACCGTTCAAGTTCGTTTGACGATCCTTCCACTCAGTTTTTTACTACAGAGACCAAACGGCTCTCTGACCGAACACGCTGATCTACCGTGCCAGCATTCACTAAGCCACCTTGCGACAGCAGTTCTGACAGCTGCAAGGATGACCCTGGCATTCCTTCCTCTTCGATTCAAATTCTCACTGCCACCCCAGTCTAATTTAAATTCCCTATTACACACTATTAGAACTGCCGGGGTTCTCCGTTTTCTGGTATAACACCTCAGCAACAAACATAGAATGGACGATTCAGGCTGCAATACAGGTGCAGGTACTTATACAAATGAAACGACATCATTTCAGGGACTTTACTGGTCTCATACTGATATGATTCAATGAAGTATCTGAAACTGTCTCATTTCATTTGTATAAGTACCTGCACCTATGTTTCAGCCTGGAGCCCCCATGATAGCCGGAGTTAGATTAGGGATTCACAAGTCGCCGGAATAGCGACCAGTTTGAATGACTTCCGACTGACCATCGCGCCACTCGAAATTATTATTAGTTAGTTGCATATCTATGGACAGGTGAAAATTATGTTTGATGCTGAGGTGCTATTTCAGATCATGAAAAACCTCTTCTGTTCATGTGTAAGGGGGAATTTAAAGTGGACGGGAACAGTAGCGAGAATTTGGTTCGAGGAGGGAGGAGCGAGGCAACTCAGGGTAATCCACGTGGGTCTGTGAACTGCTGTGTACAGGTGGCCTAGTGGCTATCGCACCTGCCTAGTAAGCAGCTGACCCCAGTTCGCTTCCCGGCCTGGGTACAAATTTCAACTCACCAGCTCGGTCTATGAATATAAAATCAGTTTTCAATGATTACTTTTGTGCGTTATAGTGTGACGTTATATGTGTGAGACTGAGGAGGACATAGATGAATGTCTAAGTCTGCTTCTATTTTGCTTGTAGGTATTAAATCCATGCAAGTGGAATATACAGGGTTATTACAAATGATTGAAGCGATTTCACAGCTCTACAATAACTTTATTATTTGAGATATTTTCACAATGCTTTGGACACACATACAAAAACTCAAAAAGTTTTTTTAGGCATTCACAAATGTTCGATATGTGACCCTCTAGTGACTCGGCAGACATCAATCCGATAATCAAGTTCCTCCCACATTCAGCGCAGCATGTCCCCATCAATGAGTTCGAAAGCATCGTTGATGCGAGCTCGCAGTTCTGGCACGTTTCTAGGTGGAGGAGGTTTAAACACTGAATCCTTCACATAACCCCACAGAAAGAAATCGCATGGGGTTAAGTCGGGAGAGCGTGGAGGCCATGACCTGAATTGCTGATCATGATCTCCACCACGACCGATCCATCGGTTTTCCAATCTCCTGTTTAAGAAATACCGAACATCATGATGCAAGTGCAGTGGAGCACCATCCTGTTGAAAGATGAAGTGGGCGCTGTCGGTCTCCAGTTGTGGCATGAGCCCCGCGTGAAACTTGCCCGCACGCGTTCAACCGTTTCTTCGCTCACTGCAGGCCGACGCCGTTGATTTCCCCTTACAGAGGCATCCAGAAGCTTTAAACTGCGCATACCATCGCCGAATGGAGTTAGCAGTTGGTGGATCTTTGTTGAACTTCGTCCTGAAGTGTCGTTGCACTGTTATGACTGACTGATGTGAGTGCATTTCAAGCACGACATACGCTTTCTCGGCTCCTGTCGCCATTTTGTCCCACTGCTCTCTCGAGCGCTCTGACGGCAGAAACCTGAAGTGCGGCTTCAGCCGAACAAAACTTTATGAGTTTTTCTACGTATCTGTAGCGTGTCGTGACCATATGTCAATGAATGGAGCTGCAGTGAATTTATGAAATCGCTTCAATCATTTGTAATAGCCCTGTACATAAGGAATGCCTAAATATATTTTGGATCCTAATTGTTTGAATACAGTAGATGATGCATTTATTCAAAAATATTGCTGTGGATTATGAACATGTACAGACAATAATGACTGTATCCAAAACATGTGATACATAATAATGTTTATCAAAAAAATTTTATATCCCCCATACTTTTTTAGTATGATTTAAAAGTTTATAGAGCTGCAGTAACACTGGGGCTCCGTCAGTGCGGTAACTGCAGAGATTTATTAAAAATAGGGTAGTTCTCTTACTACCATACCCCCCAAAACAGCTAAGTTATCAGGACTGTGTATTTTTTCTAAAGATTTTAAGAAAGACAACAAATAACACATTGAAAAAAAATTCATTTTTAACTCATACATTTTAATGGGAAGAGGTTCATCAATGTAACTGAGCCTTGCGCGGCTCGTGTTCATCCGATTTATTGTTTTTCATCTGCTCTTACGGTACTGACGCGTTGGTTTCTTGTTCCATTTTCTGGCGTCACTAACTTCCTGCCTTACCTGCCCGTGAGTGGCAGCAGCAGCGCTTATCGATATTTCCAGGTCGTCGTGTGTCTGAAAGTGAGTCGGGACGCAGCGGGACTGAAGTTGAGTCAGGCATGGAGCAGCAGCTGGGGAGGAAGGAGCGTCGGGCGCGGAGCGCTATTTTGTGAATAGCAACGGTCCTACGACAATCCCCTGCGGCACACCTGAAATCACTCTTACTTCGGAAGACTTCTCTCCATTGAGAATGACATGCTGCGCCCTGTTATCTATGAACTCTTCAATCCAGTCACACATTTGGTCTGCGTATGCGCGAATCTGTCAGCTTGGGCGCGCCAGACAAAATTTTTTGCTGGTAGCTTCTGGCTACTTGCTGCTACTGCTCATACGGCAAACGGCCACGCTTCAAGTAGCCAGAAGCGGGAGGAAGGCACTGCTCATACGCGAATTCAGCTCTGCGCATGCGCACGAGCCCGCTGGCAACTGCTCATACGAACCTATTATCTCCATACTAATGTTTCTGACTTCCTGTGCTGCTGTCACCTCTCTATTCAACTCAAACAATGGGATATGTTGGAAATATTCCAATATCTCCGGCTGTTTTCTACCGGTCGCAGCTCCACCCGCTATCTCCAACGGACAAAATTACAATATGTAACTTCAAATAGCAACAGTGAACCACAAGTAAAATTTTATTATCGATAAATAAACCCATAGCAACCGGAATTCCAACAAGAAAACCAAAAACTCTATCAACCTATGCACCAGTTCAATATATTAGTCCAAAGATGTATTCCCTGTGGTCTGATTGTACCAGTTGTAGGGAAGCAGCCTACTCACGCTGTAGTAAATTCACATCAGTTTCCATTGTGTGCCAGCCAGTCTGCTGTAACTAGCTCTGACGTCATATATGTTGCGCAATACCTTAAAATTCAAGCAAATGATCTGAAACTTTTCCAGCATGTAAGGAATAATACTAAATTAATGTGTATTAAATATCAGTTCGATAACTTCAGCCATTTTTGTAATTTGGACGTTTTTCTAAAAAAATAATTGGCGCAACAGAAAGGAGCTAGAGACTTCAAAATTTATATTTAGACTCATCTTTCATAATGATTTAATAAAAACAGTACTTTGGATTTCACAGGTTAAGACCTTAGTGGAAATTCATGATCTTCTGGTTTTCATCACAAAACTGAAGGAAGCAAGATAGATTAAGTAGGCTGATGAATAAGATTAGGATGTTTAGATTTAAATAGGTTGGAGGTCCGCTATGACTATGAAGATGTGAAAAGTTTCTTTTGAATACCTATAGAATTATAGCGATAGCGGATCTCAAAAGGGCCAGTTCAGAGCTCATATGCTGCGTGCAGCGTAACTTAATTATTTCTCTCGCCCAAGATATTTAACTTAGCCACGTCATAATTTTATTATAAATACTTACCTGCGTGCTAAATGCACGATTAAATTAACAGCTTCATAAGCCATCAGCAAAAGAAGCTATAAATTATTATGTAACTTGAAGTGGTGCGTTACTAGCCCAGCGGCCAGTCGTGAGAGCCAAGTTAGAGCCGGCGTTCTCTTAGCCGTCCGCACCGAGGCTATATATATAAGAGCACTGCGCGAGTAAGGAAGGCCCCAGTTCTCTCCAGACGCTGAATAGCACGTCAGCTGTGTCGGGAGTCGCTTCGCTACGGTAGCGCTGCTACAAACTGCCTCGGGTGCCGTATTGAGTTACGATGTATACGCGTAACTGTGAAAACATTTCAAATGAAGGATTATTTTTGGAATGATTTTCATTATGTAGCTTCAGTTTGCGTGTTGTTGTATTTTCACGTGCCGTCGCGGGACAGACATTCTACCAATCATTTTAGCGTGGCGTTTGATGAGATTTTCTCATCAAATTTTGGCGAGCATTCTTTTGATTTTTAATTCGGACATTTATAGTTGCATCAGCGAATTAGACTCTGAACTGCTCTGTTTGTTAGGCTGTTGGGATAATTGTGATGTTATCAGTGAATTTCAGAATATACTCAACTATTTTGGAAAATTGTTTTTGATTAGAAATCCCGAACAATCTCCTACTTCTTCAGAGCTATAAGCTGCAGCTATAATAATATTCTCAGGTTAAGTGGGCACTAGGAACTCTCATTACAGGCTCCACGTTTCGTTAAATCACTTTCTGGGTGCCAAAAAGTAAAGAGAGAGCCAGTGTTGAGAACGGCGAAAGACAGCATTATTCAACATTCCAAAAGCCGGGAAGTGCAGTGTTTTTCCCACGTTTAAATAACAAACTTTATCTCAAAAGCAAGTTGCAGTATCCACTCGCCGCCCCACATATGGTGCATCGGCCGGGAAATCAACTAAGTGAAAGTGATTTTTAACTATTCGGATTCGCGAGTGAAATGCGACACGCAACTGAGTATAGAACAGTGAAAGTGTTACATAGGCAGGTGGACAACGCAGTTGAATTAACAACGCATCTAGATTGACGGAGCTGGCACTGAGTCTAGCGGTGCTGCCGGCATCGCGAGAAGCCAGTTTCGCCGTACCGCAGTCGTCCGCCGTAGCAGCCGTAGTTGCGCCTGCAATTGCGGGCCACGCAATTGCACCACAGCCGTCGGAGTGCCGTCTGCAGTTCAACGTGCCACGTCGCATCAGGAATCCTAGTACGCCGCGCCGGCTACGGCAACGTCGTGCAGAAGGAACTAAGTTAAGTGGAAAACTGTTAAAAATTTTACTAACCTGCACTAAGAGACTGTCGGCGATGGAACCGCCAAAAGAAACTGAGGTTAAACTTATATCAGAACCTATGTCTGAGGAGGGAACTGTAAATCCAGACAACGGTTCAAGTGTAAATATGCATAAAAGTGGTAATGTTAAAGTAAAATATGAAGTATTATCTCCTGACAGTAGTGTGGGAAGGGGTAATGATTCAATAATAGAGACCCCTGTAGTAAAGCAGAAAGTAGAAATTGTAAATTTATTGGATGATTGTTTCTCTGATGAATTAAAAATGAAACAGTCATCAGAGATGGTAGAGTTTAAGAAGGAAAAGTTAGATAGGACTAATCAATCAGAAGTTTCATTTAATTTTGATGATTCTGGTGTTGGAGCTAGTTTTTCGTCACCTGAGTGTGATAAAAAGCCAGCTAGTGAGCAACCCAAAAATGCTGGGGCTGTTGATCTAAATGTTATATTACAAGCAATTGCTGCCAGTAATGCGCAAATGACAGCTGAATTAAAATCTGAAATAACTGAGGTCAAAAATATTAATGCTGAATTAAAGTCTGAGATTGTGGCCAGCCAAACAAATTTTAATAAACGATTGGAGGTAATGGACGATACCTTCAAGGTTGGTTGCAATAAGTTGAAAGAGGATCTAGACAGTTTGAATTATAAAATTGATTACAACCATGAGGATATTAAGAAAAAGGTTGCTCAACAATTTTCTGAAATGTATAAAACAGTAAAATCCGAAGTTGCTGAGGTTCGCAAAGACTTCCATATGGAAGATGCGAAACTGGAGCACAAGTTAACAGAAAAGATCGAGGCGGAATCTGAACTGTGCTCAGATAGATTTAAAGATGTTAATATTAAAGTAAACATATGTCAAGCAGACGTAGATGCAATTAAAACTGATACTACTCATATTGTACAAAGAGTAGATAATGTTGAATTGAGAGTAGAAAATATCAGTACTAACATTGCTAACATTGAGAGTAAAGTAGCTTCAGTAACTTCTGGTAATGGTAGTGTATAACAAGTTGTAGCTGCAAACGCCGCATTTATCGGGTGTCGGCAGTTCTTGCGTTTTGATCCAGATAAAAATATCCACCCGCTAGATTTCTGGAACGATTTTGAAGATGTAATTCCACCAAATTGGTCTGAACGAGAGAAAATCTCATTTATTAAAAGCCATTTAGCAGGTGACGCCTTGCGTTGGTCCGCTGATGTTATGTTGAAGTGTAAAACTTTAGCGGAGTTTAAAACAGCTTTCATTAATGAATATTGGTCTAGTAATAAGCAAAATGAAGTGTTAAGAGAATTTTGGAGTGGAAAACGCTTCAGTGCAGGCAAGGAATCAATTAAAGAATTTGCTAGGTCATGGATTTCACGTTTGTCACATTTGGCGGAAAAGCTAAAGCCAGAAATGATTATATTAGGTCTTGAAGCCAAACTGCCATGGTATTGGCAAACCAGAATTATATCGGCCCCTAGAGACAATCTTGATCGTTTCATTGAATATTTGGAACGTGTAGAACGTGTTGCTGCCAATGAGGAGCAGGCACGTAATAACAGAAATGCCACTAACAATAATAGTAATTTTAGGAATGAGCAAAATGGTAATGTAAACATCAGAACAGTAGGTATTCGCCATCCTAAGAGAGGTAGGAATTGGGGAAATAATTATCAGAACCAACAATGGCGTCCAAGAGATAATAATTTTGTTCCGAACAGAAATATGCATGTAAACAACAGTACGGAAAGCAATGCTGTGCCAGTCAATTATAATGAAACTAAAGAAAACAGCAATAGGCCGAGGCAGGAAAACTAGTTCCCGTCTATGAGGACACTGGCGCTCACCAGGCGGTTACTTTTCCTAAGCCAGTAGTTAAGGGAATTGGTAAGACAGATCAGAATACTCAAACTGAACATGTGGATGAAGAGTCGGTAGCATCTAAAGATACAACAGAAATATTAGATCACTCACAGTATTTGATAGATACCGTGTTAGAAACGCTTTCTAAGTGGGAAGAGAAAGAGAAGGCGCAGCAGTGTAACAATAGGGAAGAGCTACAAAATATTGAATTGACAGGTGAAGAAGCAGAAGAAATTCATGCTTATATTTACGATGAGGATGATGTGCTCTTATCTAAAGTGCCTGTGCAGGATGTTGATAATGTACTAATAGACTTAGGACAGGAGATAAGTGAGAATGCAGAGGGTAGGCTGTTGAGGGTCGATGAACCCAGTAGCTGTGACCAGTTGTCACTTGAGAAGGAAACTGACGATAATGGTAAAAGTGGTTTAGCTGTAACTAGTGTTATGCCCGGTCTGGAGACGCAGAATCGCTCAGACTACAGTAATTTGGGTTATGTTCAGCAAACTAAATGTAATGAAGTCGTGAGGTGTTTCGATTTAAAATTAATAGACAGACTGGAAAAGGCAGCTGAAAATATAATTCAGGAAACCCCTACACACTGTGACCTAAAGGTAATGAAGACAGATGTCGATCACTTTAGTTGGAGACAAATCCAAAAGGAACTACTAGATGAATTTGAGGAACCACCTGTACAACCTAGAATAAGCCACCCTATAATAATAATGAAAATGTTGGGTATCAATGTACGTTGTCTCTTAGACAGTGGAAGTGAGGTGAGTGCAATATCTCAGTCCTTCTTTGATGCTTTACCTGGTAAAGACAAGCTTACAGTAATGAGGGTATCAGGACTAAGAATAATTGGTGCTACTGGCAAGGTTTCAAAAACGGTAAAGCAAGAAGCTTTACTACCATTTAACATTAATGGTAATTTAATTGATCATCCATGTTTAATTGTAAACAATCTCAGTATTGAGGTTTTAATTGGTATAGATTTCTTGTCAAAATATCAGAGTGTTGTGGACTTTGAGAACAGCCAATTAAAAATGGTCTTACCAATAACCGGAGTAATTATAGTACCTTTTAGTGATAAACATGTAGTAACTGATCATGAAACTTGGGAGTTGCCTATAAGAATTTTGAAAAATAGGAGGCATTGGGACGAAGGTGTTAATCTTAGTAACAATAAGCTGAACACAGAAGAAGAAGAAGCAATTATTTTGGATAAAATAGAAGCTAAATTGCAGGAAATAGATAAGATTTCAGACAATCAGAAGGAAGAACTGAGACAGGTTCTAAAAAGGCATCATAAGGTATTTTCAGATCGAAGTGGCGTGGTCAAAGGCAGCCAATGAAGGCTGTAGGGAGGAGGTTGTTCTGTAACCTCTACACAGTGTGGCAGCTGTGCAGTCCCAGCTGTGTGAGATCTTCTTTCCCTTTCAGGTCTCACTCATTCTTCATCTTTCCTATCCACCAAAATTTAGATCTCTTCTTTCAGACATGAAATTTTTCTGTCATGACTATCAGGTCATGAGTTATGTTACCATTCTATCTACCGATCAGTGAAGAAAGATACCTAATGTGATAAACTGAATAGTGACAAACAATAGAGAAGTATGACGTAATTAAGATACAAATGTATTTGAGTAACAATTATGTGTAGTACCCTGGTAATATAGTAAGTACAAAGTGTTGTTTGGTTGGAAATGGTCCATCAACAGTAATTTAAAGAGATGTATGAATTCGTGTACAAGCAGAATCTGAAGTGGTAATGAAACCTAGTGGATACATTAGAGCTAACTAATAAATAATAAGAAAGAGATTGCTAAGTGTTATGAAAAATATGCAGATAAGTTGTAAGTTTAAACTCACCTGATGTAGCAAGGAAAGGCAGTGTAATAGAAGTGAGCAGTGTTTGTGGTTGAGTCGTGAAGGACACGTCCCTGAAGTATTTATAAGGTTGGAGCTGGCCATTATTTTAGTGTAGTGTGTGACAGGATACACCTACGCGTATTGAGGTTATGAGTTGGAAGCGTGAATGCGACCATAGGTACCCTTATGTTAGATGAGACAGAGCAGCTCATGGTGTCCTATAGGTTTAAGGAATTTAGCATTACGCTCGTCCATAATTATTTGATGCACTTTAGTGGTAGGTCCGAGAGAGACTACCTGAGGTTTCAGCATCCGATCGAGTGGAAATGGATTGCCACGTGAGCAAACTAATCAGCCGCAATACACTATGAATATGAAATAAATGTGCTATCCTATGCTTTAAATATTAATAGAGTGAGTGGTAAATAAGTACATACACTAGCAATATAAATAAGAAACATAATAGCAGACGTGAAACAGTAATTTTAGCTCAGCATCAATACACTTCAAAGTAAGTAAGACCCTAATTGCAGATGTGGAACTGACAACAGCAGAGGACCAATAAGTGGATTTTGTAGGCAACAAAACGTAGTGTGTTTTGAACACTCAGAACTGTACTATTACCAAAAGTTACTCACATGTACAAAGAAGCTGAGAAAACAACCACTAATCAAATATACTCATACTATCTCTAAGAATAAGATAATCAAAGATGATTCAGTTAAGTGCTTAATATACAAATGTCAGGAATGTACCGAGCATTGGTTCAGTGTTCCGGCCCAGAAATAATAAACTGACGTTAAATAGGATTCATGATTGTATGCCATGAGCATAGATTTTCTCTAGTACGTGACTAACGGCGTTTTGAGCCATTTATTTACCGATTTTATGACATCTAAGTAACCGCAAGAGTAATGTTGAAAAAAAAAAGTTCTGTTAACTTTGTTCCAGTAATATATTGGAAGTTAAAATGTATATATCCCCATTTCATTGTGACCCACCCTTAGATATTAAGTGAACAGTTCTGAGGCACTCTTTTGTTTGTTCTACAGGACAAACCAGATAATGGCAGCCTGGTAGCTGCGTGAAAGCGTGGAGTGACTTGGACACAACTCACAGTGACCCTCCCCTTTCCCCCATGTAAGTTAGAGAGAACGTGAAGGACGCACACCATAGCAACTTCCCCTCCTCTACCCTTGTGAATGGAAGTGTAGGACGCCAGCCAAAGCGGCTACAACCACGTGTGTAAAAAAATTATTTGTGAACTTTCTTTCAGGTTTAGAAAAGACTGCTAAGAGATAATCATCTGATTATGTATAATGTTATTTTCTTTGAATTTGTGTATGTAAAAGTGTATTTAATGTATTTAATGGGTCTAAGATTTTCATAATTTTTCAATTATTATGTGTTGGTTGGTCTAAGGCAATATGTATGCCGAAAAATTTCAGTGACTTCGCTTAAAATTTTGAGTACTGACATTGTTTAAAAGGCAGTGAACATGCCCACACTTTAAATAATTAATGTAGATAATCAGTTTTCTTTAATGTTTCTACATGTTTATATTTCAATTTTGATTTTTATAGGGAGTTAAATTGTACTCTTGCTTCCCTTTTTGTAATTAAATTCTTTTTCTCATTCATTAACATTCATAAACAAAAAATTTAAGTAGAGGGTGATGTAGGGAAGCAGCCTACTCACGCTGTAGTAAATTCACATCAGTTTCCATTGTGTGCCAGCCAGTCTGCTGTAACTAGCTCTGACGTCATATATGTTGCGCAATACCTTAAAATTCAAGCAAATGATCTGAAACTTTTCCAGCATGTAAGGAATAATACTAAATTAATGTGTATTAAATATCAGTTCGATAACTTCAGCCATTTTTGTAATTTGGACGTTTTTCTAAAAAAATAATTGGCGCAACAGAAAGGAGCTAGAGACTTCAAAATTTATATTTAGACTCATCTTTCATAATGATTTAATAAAAACAGTAGTTTGGATTTCACAGGTTAAGACCTTAGTGGAAATTCATGATCTTCTGGTTTTCATCTCAAAACTGAAGGAAGCAAGATAGATTAAGTAGGCTGATGAATAAGACTAGGATGTTTAGATTTAAATAGGTTGGAGGTCCGCTATGACTATGAAGATGTGAAAAGTTTCTTTTGAATACCTATAGAATTATAGCGATAGCGGATCTCAAAAGGGCCAGTTCAGAGCTCATATGCTGCGTGCAGCGTAACTTAATTATTTCTCTCGCCCAAGATATTTAACTTAGCCACGTCATAATTTTATTATAAATACTTACCTGCGTGCTAAATGCACGATTAAATTAACAGCTTCATAAGCCATCAGCAAAAGAAGCTATAAATTATTATGTAACTTGAAGTGGTGCGTTACTAGCCCAGCGGCCAGTCGTGAGAGCCAAGTTAGAGCCGGCGTTCTCTTAGCCGTCCGCACCGAGGCTATATATATAAGAGCACTGCGCGAGTAAGGAAGGCCCCAGTTCTCTCCAGACGCTGAATAGCACGTCAGCTGTGTCGGGAGTCGCTTCGCTACGGTAGCGCTGCTACAAACTGCCTCGGGTGCCGTATTGAGTTACGATGTATACGCGTAACTGTGAAAACATTTCAAATGAAGGATTATTTTTGGAATGATTTTCATTATGTAGCTTCAGTTTGCGTGTTGTTGTATTTTCACGTGCCGTCGCGGGACAGACATTCTACCAATCATTTTAGCGTGGCGTTTGATGAGATTTTCTCATCAAATTTTGGCGAGCATTCTTTTGACTTTTAATTCGGACATTTATAGTTGCATCAGCGAATTAGACTCTGAACTGCTCTGTTTGTTAGGCTGTTGGGATAATTGTGATGTTATCAGTGAATTTCAGAATATACTCAACTATTTTGGAAAATTGTTTTTGATTAGAAATCCCGAACAATCTCCTACTTCTTCAGAGCTATAAGCTGCAGCTATAATAATATTCTCAGGTTAAGTGGGCACTAGGAACTCTCATTACAGGCTCCACGTTTCGTTAAATCACTTTCTGGGTGCCAAAAAGTAAAGAGAGAGCCATTGTTGAGAACGGCGAAAGACAGCATTATTCAACATTCCAAAAGCCGGGAAGTGCAGTGTTTTTCCCACGTTTAAATAACAAACTTTATCTCAAAAGCAAGTTGCAGTATCCACTCGCCGCCCCACACAGTCTTTCCAATATTGTGTACAGGATGAATGTTAGTATTTTGAAACCATGAATTATTACCTGATGGTTTCTTAACACATATTAACGGCTGACTTTCTTTGTATTAAGGTTATTAGATTCTCGAAATTTGAAGACGTTTTTCCTATGCTGTATACTTTCGGTACCAGATGGAACAGTTGTGTCAAGGTCTAATGTTTCAACATTCCAGCGTCGTTTTTCACTTCTTGAATTTCCATGTTGCTCGCGTCGATATTTCCTTTTGCTTCCTTTATTGGCTTAATTTTTATGATTTGTTCTTTCATCACTTAAGTTCAACTCATCGTGCGTTGTCCAAGGATTTCTGTTAATTCCCTATTTGATCCTCTTCTGCCGTCACGATCTCCTCTGTGAAACCTATGAATTTGTCTTCTGCTGCATTCCTTTCCTTGGTCACAGTCAAAGCTTGCTCAATGTTTACTGAAATTCTCGACAACCTCTGGTTCGTTCAGCGTATTCGATTCGGCGGCCCAGACGGAATGGGGTATCTGACACCTTACAGCTACAAATAAGCCGGACATTATCGGCAATGTCAGTAGAGAAACGTGGATTACTGACCATGATGATATCGTAGCAGTTATTGTTACGGCAGTTAATAAATCAGTTAAGAAGGCAAAGAGAATGTTTCTGCTAGACAGAGCACATAAGCAACTGTGAGCATCTCACTTAGATAGTGAACTGGTATCACTTAATTCCAGTAAGGTGGACGTAGAGGAATTAGGAACAAAGTTTAAACAGATTGTCAATCTTGGTCTGGAGAATTACGTTCCTAGTAAGTGGGTTAAGAGCGGGAAAGACCCACTACGATTTAATAACGATATTCGGAAAATGCTGAGGAAGCGGAGGCTGTCGTACATTCAATTAAAAAAAGAACGCTTAAATAACGACAATCAAAGTTAATAGATATTCGTGTGTCTGTGAAAAGAGCTATGCCTCGAGCATACAACTACAACCCTCGTCGTGCTCTAAGAAAGGGTCTGGCAGAGAAACCTAGAAAATTCTTGTCTCATTGTTAACTGTTGATTCTCTGGTATACGCTGAGTAACTGAAAGAGGATGCAAGATAACTTAGACAACATTTCCAGTTGGTGTGGTGGATGGCAGCTAGCTCAAAGGGTAGAAAAATTAAGCCGGATGAGTAGCAAAAACAAACCCGTAATGTTCGGCTACAACATAAGTGGTGTCCTGCTTGGCACAATCACGTCATTGAAATATCTGGGAGGTGTCGTTACAAAGCGATATGAAATGCAACTAGCATGTGAGGACTTTGGTAAGGAAGGCGAATGGACGACTTCGGTTTATTGGGGGTGTGTTATGAAAGTGTGGTTCATTTGTAAAGGAGAGGCCGGCAGGGGTGGCCGTGCGGTTCTAGGCGCTACAGTCTGGAACTGGGTGACCGCTACGGTCGCAGGTTCGAATCCTGCCTCGGGCATGGATGTGTGTGATGTCCTTAGGTGAGTTAGGTTTAAGTAGTTCTAAGTTCTAGGGGACTGATGACCTTAGTCGCAAAGTCCCATAGTGCTCAGAGCCATTTGAACCACTTTTTGTAAAGGAGACGGCATGCAGGACACCAGTGCCACCTTTTCTGGAATACTACTGGAACTGTTTGGGATCTGTATCAGGTCGGTTTAAGGAAGAAGTAGAAACTAGGTTTGTTGCTGGCAGGTTATAACAACACGCAAGTGTTACGGAGATGCTTCGGGAACTCAGATGGGAATTCCCGGAAGGAAGACGACGGTCTTTTCGCGGAACACTGTTGAGAAAACTTAGAGAGCCGGCATTTGAAGATGGCTGCAAAAAGAGTTCCCTGCAGCATACACAGTGAGTGAGGCTTGGTTCAAATGGCTCTGAGCACTATGGGACTTAAACTGCTGTGGTCATCGGTCCCCTAGAACTTAGAACTACTTAAACCTAACTAACCTAAGGACATCACATACATCCATGCCCGAGGCGGGATTCGAACCTGCGACCGTACCGGTCGCGCGGCTCCAGACTGTAACTCCTAGAACCGCTCGGCCACCCAGGCCGGCAGTGCGTGAGGAACACGAAAATAAGATACGAGAAGTTAGAGCTCAAACGGAAGGCGTACAAATATAGAGTCGTTTTTCTCTCGCTGTGTTTGCGAGTGGAACAGGAAAGGAAATTACTAGTGGTACGGGGTACGGGGTACCCTCCGCCACCCACCGTATGTTGGACTGCGGATTATCGGTGTAGATGTACAGGGCTATTACAAATGATTGAAGCGATTTCATAAATTCACTGTAGCTCCATTCATTGACATATGGTCACGACACACTACAGATACGTAGAAAAACTCATAAAGTTTTGTTCGGCTGAAGCCGCACATCAGGTTTCTGCCGCCAGAGCGCTCGAGAGCGCAGTGAGACAAAATGGCGACAGGAGCCGAGAAAGCGTATGTCGTGCTTGAAATGCACTCACATCAGTCAGTCATAACAGTGCAACGACACTTCAGGACGAAGTTCAACAAAGATCCACCAACTGCTAACTCCATTCGGCGATGGTATGCGCAGTTTAAAGCTTCTGGATGCCTCTGTAAGGGGAAATCAATGGGTCGGCCTGCAGTGAGCGAAGAAACGATTGACCGCGTGCGGGCAAGTTTCACGCGTAGTCCGCGGAAGTCGACGAATAAAGCAAGCAGGGAGCTAAACGTACCACAGCAGACGGTTTGGAAAATCTCACGAAAAAGGTTAAAGCAGAAGCCTTACTGTTTACAATTGCTACAAGCCCTGACACCCGATGACAAAGTCAAACGCTTTGAATTTTCGGCGCGGTTGCAAAAGCTCATGGAAGAGGATGCGTTCAGTGCGAAACTTGTTTTCAATTATGAAGAAACATTTTTTCTTAATGGTGAAGTGAACAGACACAATGTGCGAATCTGGGCGGTACAGAATCCTCACGCATTCGTGCAGCAAATTCGCAATTCACCAAAAGTTAACGTGTTTTGTGCAATCTCACGGTTCAACGTTTAGGCCCCTTTTTCTTCTGCGAAAAAACGTTACAGTACACGTGTATCTGGACATGCTGGAAAATTGGCTCATGCCACAACTGGAGACAGACAGCGCCGACTTCATCGTTCAACAGGATGGTGCTCCACCGCACTTCCATCATGATGTTCGGCATTTCTTAAACAGGAGATTGGAAAACCGATGGATCGGTCGTGGTGGAGATCGTGATCAGCAATTCATGTCATGGCCTCCACGCTCTCCCGACTTAACCCCATGCGATTTCTTTCTGTGCTCTTATGTGAAAGATTCAGTGTTAAAACCTCCTCTACCAAGAAACGTGCCAACTGCGAGCTCGCATCAAATATGCTTTCGAACTCATTGATGGGGACATGCTGCGCCGAGTGTGGGAGGAACTTGATTATCGGCTTGATGTCTGCCGAATCACTAAAGGGGCACATATCGAACATTTGTGAATGCCTAAAAAAACTTTTTGAGTTTTTGTATGCGTGTGCAAAGCATTGTGAAAATATCTCAAATGTAGAGCTGTGAAATCGGTTCAATCATTTGTAATAACCCTGTAGATGTAGAAGCGACATGTCCTTCATTCTTTGCCTTTCTTCAGCTTCTTCAGTCCATGTCTAGCTCATAAACAATGAAGCTTTATGAGAGCCTACATCTGCTTATGGAATTGAATAGGTTTCTTTGTCTCTTCCTCATCACTGCAAAGCCTATTTTGAACTTTCGATTTCGATCTTCAGTATTTTTCAGGTATAAAACGTTGCTTCATAGCTATTAAACTAAGTATTTGTAACGATTACGGTGTGCCCCGTGCAACGTTCGGCGACGGTTCAAACCTGCCGATTTAGGTTTCCCATGATTTCCCTAAATCGCATCAGGCAGATGTCAGGATGTCCCCTTTGAAAGGGCATGACCAACTTCTTTCCCCATCCTTCCTTAATCCGATGGGACCGACGACCTTGTTGTTTGCTCCCCTCCCCCGAATCACCCTACCAACGTTCGGTCAGGCGGCTTCCCCTTTTTTTCCTTTCCGACACCACGAACAATAAAGCTGATTTAAGGTAGTGGATATAGATTTCTTGTTTCTTTTGTAGGATGTATAGCGATCACCACTCGTGATCCATATAATCTCCCGGTATTATGGAAGAACCTGAAGATAGCGTAGTGTAACACTGAAATCGGCTGGAATAAAAGCAAGACCTATTAACAGAGCTGAAAGTGTCAATTCAACCAGACAGAGATTTTATCAAGTTCCCTAGCCCACCCACCAGATTAAGTTATACTGTAACAAACATCATTCTATTCGGTACTCCGACTAAAATTGAAACACCATATAAAAATTACTGCAGGACTCAAAAGACTGCCGTGGATGGCGTATGCTGAACGCTTCAACCCCTGTGGCGATCCCTGCCATAAATACAGTTACGTTTAGAGCTGATGTGGAATACCGCTAATTAGTGAAATAATCTAATTAGGCACACGTAATGAATTAAGTCACAAACACAAGCGGAAGCACGCACTAGTTTATATCAAAACAAGTTAAGATATAGCTTTTGAGTCTGAGGTTTCAGTATGTAGCAATTAATTAACAAAATTTTTAGTACAATTAGAGTAATAATGAGCAAACAGTATATGACGTCTATCTGTACATGCCATTGAAGAGAGAGTGGAAACCCTACAGAATGGTTACCCTTTATGTCTATTAAATTTAAATATTACAAAATTTGTTCTATATTATTTTAATATAATGGAATATGTGATTCATAAGGCCAGAAATATTGTAACTTTGTTGCTTTATTTTGTGGTATAAACGGTACTGCTAGCCAATAAAAGCGGTTTAATAGCTGTGAGCTGTCTGGGGAAGTTAACCAAGCATTACTGCGCAACTGTTTCACCAGGTATCCAGTCTAGCTTACCAAATTCCCAACCAGACTAACATTAATTATAATCTTTTAATAGTCGTACGACAACCGGTGATATATATATATATATATATATATATATATATATATATATATATATAATTATTATTATTATTCACGTTTGGGCCCTACTGGACCACGCGAAGTACAATCACGGGGCATTCAGTTATTTTCTTTTAGACTTTCTCTCTGCCCAAATTGTTTTCATTCTCACGGAATGAGCTCTTTTCCTTTCATCAGACCATGTGGTTCCAGTTTTCTTTGGTTTTTCAGCTTGACCAACTACCCAGTCATGAATTTTTTGCCTAAATAATTTTCTGTCTTGAATTTCATCTTGTTTTATATCTGCTTCTTTCATGTCCTCTTTTATAGCAGCAATCCATTTTATTGTCTCAAATTTAGCTTTACTTCGATTTTCGTAGAATTCCACTACTTGTTTAGTTAGTCTGGTAGCATCCATTCTTTTAAAATGCCCATAAAATTTTAATCTGCGTTTTTTCATATCCGAATATATGCTGGTGTATTGTTGAATTTCACTATTTGCTCTTAGCCTGTATGTTCCTTCTTCAGTATATTTTGGACCTAGAATTTTTCTGATTACTTTTCTTTCTCTTTTTTGGATTTCTTGAATGTCCTTTTTTCTGTTTAAAATTAGCGTTTCAGCCCCATAAAGGCACTCTGGTTTTATGACCGTGTTGTAAGTCTCAATTTAGAGTACCTCGAGAGACATTTTTTGTTGTAGATGTCTTTTGTAAGTCTAAAAGCTGTCTCCATCTTTTGACAACGAATTTCATTTCCAATTTTTTCTAGACCAGTCTCTGAGATTGTTTCACCTAAATATTTGAATTGCGAAACTCTTTTGATTTTTCCATACTTAGTTTCCAAAAGTTTGGGTGCCAGTTTGTTGCTAGTCATATACTGTGTTTTTTCAAATGAGATTTGGAGACCTACTCTTTCTGCTGTTTCTTTAAGAATTTCTATTTGTTTCTAAGCAATTTGGATGTCCTGCGTTAGAATAACCAAGTCGTCTGCAAAGGCCAAACAGTCTATTCGAATATTTGTTCGTCCTATTTTCACTGGTTGGTCAATTTTGAACTCCAATTTTCGTTCGCGCCACTCTTGTATTACTTTTTCTAGAACGCAGTTAAATAGCAACGGAGAGAGTCCATCACCTTGCCTCACGCCTGTTTTTATCTAAAAGGGTTCTGAAATTTCTCCTCTGAACTTTACTTTTGATTTTGTACCAGTTAGCGTGTCTCTGATAATTGCCGTGGTTTTAGGATCCAGGCCTTGTTCTTTCACAATTTGGAAAAGAGATTCACGATCCACTGAGTCATAAACCTTTCTAAAATCTACAAAGGTACAAACTAGTTTTTTATTGTAAATTTTTTGATGTCTGAGAATTAGTTTGAGGACTAAAATCTGTTCTGGGCAAGATCTATTTGGCCTGAAACCTGCTTGATATTCGCCAATTTTCCATTCAAGTTGTTGTTGTGCTCGGTTCAGAAGACATTGAGAGAGGATTTTGTATGTGACTGGAAGAAGAGAAATTCCTCTGTAAATATATATATGAGAATTTAAATAAAAAGAAATAAATCAGTTTATATTTGGAAATTTATTTTAACATTGATCATTGAAATTTCAGCATATTAAACTTCATTCAAAACTAAATTGGTGCCTTATTTAGGATTGTGAAAATGTGAGTTTGTGAAAATGTGAGTTTGTAATCTTACAGAACACATCAAATATGGAGCCAAGATTGGGAGACTGCATACAACACTCCATTCATAAAATAACACACAAAGAACGTTGAAACATATGCAAGAGGAAATTAACCACTACCAACCGATTCAATTTTCACCCAAAGGAAGCTACGTTCGTAGTGAAATCCTGTCCGTCATGTAATTACCACACACTGGTATACTAAATTCATACTAACTTTCTGTGAAATCTTCCCAAAAAGAATAGCTGAGGGCTACTTTGATGATTACACCACATGCTTCACGTGGTCAACTTGGTTTACACAAAGAGTGTAACTCCACAATAATTTTGATAATTAAAATAAATTAGATCGAAAAGCAATTTACAAAAGAAAAACCTCGAACTGGTTACTAACGTCTTACTATTAACCTGATGGGTCAAATAATTGTATAAACACGTGGTACTGGTCTCACAAAGTACACCCCTCGTGGGTTGAACATAAAGTAAAGTTGCTATATTGAAAAATATTGTCAAGACGAGAAGTTATAATCTCACGCACATTCGCATTTAAGATTGATGATCTTAGTTAGAGTTACAGATCAACACGTGGTTCCCCTTTACTCGCAAAGTAGTGACAAAGCAACGACTGGAATATATTCTGAACTTCACACGAGAATTACACTGCGCTCCATTTTAAGATAACATAAGATATTTTAGAGCTGAACCTGAAATAAAGGTGATTAAATTTTGAGTTAGGCTGAACTTAAGAAATCCATTGTCCTACGGACTTAGCAGGCACGTGCTTAGCCGGAGATCTTACCACTTCAGACGCTCGCCACGGACAGACTGTCGTGGTCCCTTCCTAAGGGGTGGCTCACAAATACAAACGGAAGTGGCCAGAGGGGCAGCTTCCTATACCAACATGACAAGGGACGGACAGGACCATACTAAGGATAGAAACCACTTTGCTTTTAGAAAGCGTAGCTACCTTGTAGCCTCCCAGCAAAAATTTTAAATGATAATACACTCCTGGAAATGGAAAAAAGAACACATTGACACCGGTGTGTCAGACCCACCATACTTGCTCCGGACACTGCGAGAGGGCTGTACAAGCAATGATCACACGCACGGCACAGCGGACACACCAGGAACCGCGGTGTTAGCCGTCGAATGGCGCTAGCTGCGCAGCATTTGTGCACCGCCGCCGTCAGTGTCAGCCAGTTTGCCGTGGCATACGGAGCGCCATCGCAATCTTTAACACTGGTAGCATGCCGCGACAGCGTGGACGTGAACCGTATGTGCAGTTGACGGACTTTGAGCGAGGGCGTATAGTGGGCATGCGGGAGGCCGGGTGGACGTACCGCCGAATTGCTCAACACGTGGGGCGTGAGGTCTCCACAGTACATCGATGTTGCCGCCAGTGGTCGGCGGAAGGTGCACGTGCCCGTCGACCTGGGACCGGACCGCAGCGACGCACGGATGCACGCCAAGACCGTAGGATACTACGCAGTGCCGTAGGGGACCGCACCGCTACTCCCCAGCAAATTAGGGACACTGTTGCTCCTGGGGTATCGGCGAGGATCATTCGCAAACCGTCTCCATGAAGCTGGGCTACGGTCCCGCACACCGTTAGGCCGTCTTCCGCTCACGCCCCAACATCGTGCAGCCCGCCTCCAGTGGTGTCGCGACAGGCGTGAATGGAGAGACGAATGGAGACGTGTCGTCTTCAGCGATGAGAGTCGCTTCTGCCTTGGTGCCAATAATGGTCGTATGCGTGTTTGGCGCCGTGCAGGTGAGCGCCACAATCAGGACTGCATACGACCGAGGCACACAGGGCCAACACCCAGCATCGAGGTGTGGGGAGCGATCTCTTACACTGGCCGTACACCACTGGTGATCGTCGAGGGGACACTGAATAGTGCACGGTACATCCAAACTGTCATCGAACCCATCGTTCTACCATTCCTAGACCGGCAAGGGAACTTGCTGTTCCAACAGGACAATGCACGTCCGCATGTATCCCGTGCCACCCAACGTGCTCTAGAAGGTGTAAGTCAACTACCCTGGCCAGCAAGATCTCCGGATCTTGAGCATGTTTGGGACTGGATGAAGCGTCGTCTCACGCGGTCTGCACGTCCAGCACGAACGCTGGTCCAACTGAGGCGCCAGGTGGAAATGGCATGGCAAGCCGTTCCACAGGACTACATCCAGCATCTCTACGATCGTCTCCATGGGAGAATAGCAGCATGCATTGCTGCGAAAGGTGGATATACACTGTACTAGTGCCGACATTGTGCATGCTCTGTTGCCTGTGTCTATGTGCCTGTGGTTATGTCAGTGTGATCATGTGATGTATCTGACCCCAGGAATGTGTCAATAAAGTTTCCCCTTCCTGGGACAATGAATTCACGGTGTTCTTATTTCAATTTCCAGGAGTGTATTTTAAATGTTAACGAGAATAGAACCTAGTGTAACTTCCCAGCAAATAAAATAATTTATTGACAATGACAATTAAATGAGAACTAGCAATCTGACCCATGTATAAGTTGCCCACAAAAAAATGAAAGTCAATTTAATAAGAAATGAATGAAATCTCAGTGACAATGAAAACACAAATAGACCGAAATGTCGATCTTTAGGCCCTGATTAAACTCAAATTCTTACCTCAGTAATACTGCATCTGCTTTTATTTTTCGCCATAGCTTGGAGGAAATGCACCGCAAATATATAATTTTTTTTGAATTTAAGGGAAACTTTTCTTTAAGGAAATGCAAGGGAAATATTATTTCAAAAAAGGACTCTTTGTTAAAATGCTTGGTTTAAAAACAAATTATTATTGGGGCGATTCTTGAACAAATTAGTTACAGTTAATTTACATTACATTATCAGATGTGCGCAAAGCTGCTTCATTACCTTATTTAAAAAATATACCTCGTCCTGAATCCCGACCATAGAGCCATGTCGACGCCCGCCGACTCCTCACACAACAGCTAGCTCGCAACTGTACCTACCGACTCGCTACATGCAACTGCACTGCTAACTCGCAACAAACTCGCAACCGACTGAACTCTCGCGGCTCGCTACGTACCACTACTGCCTCGCAACAGAACGGAACTACATGCTCTCTGGTCAGAGATTGTGCAATGCCTCACCATCGCTGCGTACGCGTTTCATAACCCTCCACTGGGGGGGCAAAAATTTGGCAGCGATGGTGAGTCATTTGGACTTGCCAATCGCGGCAAAATTTTTTCTTAGCTAATTAATTTTACAATTACAAAGAAAATACAGATATAGAACATAAAATATATATGGTGCACATGCACCGAGTACAAAATATTTCAGACAAGGGCAAAATATATACAATGAGTACAGAGCAAATCACAAAAAAGGTATATACAAATCGTATCGATAAATGACAAAAGTGCTCATTTACTGTACTTCAGAATATATCAACAAGTCGAAAAAAATTTCTGTAGCATTTTGACAACAAATAAACATAATGGCAAAAAATCATGTTAACAAGTGACATGAGTGCACATGCACTGCAGTTTAGAACATATCATCAAATCACAAAATGTATTAATAAATGGCAAAAGTGCACTGTAGTACAGATGATATTTTCCTACAACAAACAAACAAATCAAGGAGTGTAATAAAGTGCACATGCACTATCGAAGTCTTTAGTAATTTCAGGATAACTGATCTCATCAACTAAAGAAAAGAAATGCACACGCACTGTATATGACTTTTTCATTTCACAATAATTAGGGAAGGAATAGGAAGGATTGCGTCATGGTTGTAGCACTTAGGTTGCACGCAGCTGCACTGAAAGTCCATATCTTTCCACAGAAATACAACACCAAGTGAGACAATTTGCAGTTCTTTTCCCAGAAGTATTTATCAGCGTATCCAAGACACTGAAATGTCGTAGTATTATTCCATGTTATCAGTTTAGCAGTGCATCAGGTACACCAAACAGTGGGACCATAATAACGTCTCCATCGGTCACGGTGGTGGACAGCATGTCGTGTCAACACCATGCTTTTACAAGGCACACCAACGTAGAATTAGTGCAAAAACCAAATATAGTGCTCCATGATCATGAGGATAGACAGGACAAATGGATATTACAGTAATTCAGGGTAGTTAGCTCAGAAGGTGAAGGACATTAAGACACATACAAGTCCTCATTAGTAATTACATTAGTAGTTTGCGGCATTCTTAGCCCAACTATTGAACATTTATGTACCATGAATGTAGTATTACAGAAAAATGTTCATAAAATTAAATTATTGGCATCATGGGTAATCGTATTACAATAAACAGTGGCAGTCCTTGGCCATTTACAAAGCATATTTAATATGACAATAATGTTCATCAGAAGTCATCATTGAAAAGGAGAGTCCATTATTGGCAGAGCATTAACATAATTCAGTTAGGTATACTAATTATTGGCGCTCAGTGGCCAGCAAGTATTGAATAGTACAAAACATTACACTAATTATTGGCACTCGGTGTCCAGCAAGTATTAAATAGTACAAAACATCTATAATCATTCGGTATTATCATGAGAAGTCATCATTGAAAACAGGAGCTAATTAATGGCATAATTATTAACAATTCATTTAGTTACATTAATTATTGGCACTCAGTTTCCAGTAAGTATTGAATAGTACAAAACATTTATCATCATTCAGTATTATCATGAGAAGTCATCACTGAAAACAGGAGCTAATTAATGGCATAATTACTAACAATTCATTTAGTTACGTTAATTATTGGCACTAAGTGGCCAGTAAGTATTGAATAGTACAAAACATTTATCATCATTCAGTATTATCATGAGAAGTCATCACTGAAAACAGGAGCTAATTAATGGCATAATTACTAACAATTCATCTAGTTACATTAATTTTTGGCACTCAGTGGCCAGCAAGTATTTAATAGTACAAAACATTTTTCTTCATTCAGTATTATTCAGAACTCTCTTAAATGAGTAGCATTATTTGAAACTGGTGTTACACACTAAGAAGTCATTATTAAAAATTAGTTAATTACAGTCATAGCATTAATAATCATACACATTATAAGTACTCTCATTACAATAAACAGTGCAGTTATTAGCCAGTTACAAAACACATTTTTAAGAAGTCATTACTGAAGTGACATACTATTCAGAGCTGATCAGTATTATTCAGAATTCTCTTAAGCTAGTAGCATTATTTGGGACTGGTAATACATTTTTCTTTTTATGCTAGCAATGCATGCGTTGGGATCGATAATTAATTGCTGAGGCATAACAATATTTGCTTTTGACCTATTGCTGCAAATGAGGATAGGTAACGTCATTCGTCATGAGTCAGCTGTAGCAAGGTTATGAAACAAGGCAGTATATGTGATCACATTTATAAATGATAGACACAAATGGGTAAAAAAAATAAAAAGGAAAGTGCTAGTACAGGTATAATAAGTAACAGGTTTAGTAAGTATCATGAAAAGCTTCTGCTGTAAAAAATACAAAATGGATTATTGAGCTGAAAGAAGAAACGCATACTATGCTGAAAAGTAGTGAACTTCGAATTAACAGGTAGTGAAATGTGTATAAAATGTGTTCCATAGCTGTCCTTTCCAAAACCTTCATTCATCCTACTAAGCAACAAAATAGCTACTGTCAAAACGAACTACAACAAATACTTAAATAACTACATAGCATAAATACATAAACTTCAACATCGTCCTCATCTGTAAAGAAAAAAAATTCATTATCCATCACTTCATTATTCATAACTCCATCATTATTATCACCTGTAAAGAAAAACTTCATTATCCATATTATCATATTCTTCATCATTATTCATCATCACTCATTATCATCTGCAAAAAAATATCACTTCATTATTCATTATACAATTATTCCTTATCTCTATCATATTTCATCACTAAAACTAAGATGTGTAGTTCTGTCTGAGAGCCTGCATCAATCGTCTCGTATTCTGAAAGAAAAAATTAGTTAGGACTGTTATTCTGCGATGTGTATTGTATATTCTTGTTAATGCTTGTTAATCTTGATCCATTTACTCTTCCTCATAAAGTTTTTGCATCTTCTTTCGTTTATTCCGTAGGTGAAATTCCCATTTCTGTTTAATTTATTTCCTTTATACGTTATTTCTTTCTGAAAATGATGAACAAAGATTAATGTCTTGCAGTCAAATCATATACCCATTAAATAATGACTGGTTTATGGTGACATAATTAAGCATACAGCATAACATGACAGAAAACGTAATATGTCAAAGACATTGACAGTGTTCAGATGCAAAAATGTACACACAATATCACAATGTAGCAGCAAAAAAAAAAAGCAAAGTAGTCACGGTGTTGAGATATCTTAAAGCAAAAATGTCAAAGTCAACTGGTGTTTGCTATGTCTTAGCTATTTCATAATGCATACAAACAAAACAGGAAAACAATCATACATACAAAAAAAATGGAAAATGTGCACGGTCTGATGTGTAACGACAAGTAAAGCGACCTGCTAACCTTATCTTGCCGAGCACTTGCCAAGACAAAATGTGTTAATCATCAGTAATTAGTCATGTGCATATAATTGCATAAGTGATCACAAAAATTAGCACATTGCATTACAGCATGTGAAATCATAAAGTATCTTCACTCAATAAAAGGTTTAATATTTGAGACATGGTGATTGCCTTTACTTTTTCTCGTTCTCAAAGTTTCGACGTGTACAACATTGGGGTGTGGAATGCTGCGAATCCGATACGGACCTGCGTATAGAAGTTCAAATTTACTGCACCTACCTTTTATTTTGCTGGATAAACAGTGTGTTCGTACTAATATCTTCTGTCCAACGTGGAAGTCTCGGCGTGTACAAACCTGTTTTTGCTGTCTTCTCCGGCGCTCTGCGGCACGTTTGATGTTGTTCAGTGCAATGTCAATTATTTCACGGTGTCGTAGTCGACAAGATCTAGGAAAATTTACTAATTCTGTAATTTTGTTTGGTGGTTCAACGTTCTTCAGTATAACAGACGGAGATAGCATAGTGGATTCATTTGGAATGGAGTTAATTACAGCCTGGAATGAGTGTATGTGTGTGTCCCAATCAATATGTCTTTTGTGGTAGTATATTCTACACAGTTTACCAATTTCCTTCATTAATCGTTCACAGGGGTTCGAAGAAGCATGGTACTTGGATATATAGATCGGAGAAATGTTTCTAGCTCGTAACATGCGTGTCCATATAGCAGAACGAAATTGTGATCCATTGTCGGAAATTACTTTCAACACATGCCCTACATGAAATAAAAAATGCTTTACAAATGCTTTCGAAACCGTTTTAGCAGTAGCTTTGCGTAACGGAGTGAAGGTAACAAATTTTGAAGTGAGTTCAACAGCGATAAAGATGTAGCAAAAACCTCTATTAGTTCTAGGAATCGGACCAAAAATGTCTACTGCGGCCATATGTCTTAATTTAACAGGTACAATCGGATATAATGGAGGAATATGTGAAGTTGTGTCTGACTTAGCTTTCTGGCAAATTTTACATGACGCTAAAACTCGTCGTATACGTTTCTCCATGTTGTTAAAATAACAGTTCTGTCTCAGTATAAGAAAACATTTTCTGGCTCCGTAATGCGCATAACTTAAATGAGTGTACCAGATTAATTTGTTAACCAGTTCGTCAGGAATGCATAATAACCAATTGTTGCTGTCAGGATGAGAGCTGCGAAACAGAATGTTAGTGCGTACAGTGTAATGGTTTCTAATCGTAACGTTATTCTTATCTTGCCAGAGGTGTTTAATTTCTTTCCACACGTTGTGTTTACTTTGCTCTTTCGCTATGTCCTGTAATGACGATGAAATAAAATTTTCAAATGCAACTTGCTGAATGTACATGATGCTGGAATTTGTTTTGCAGAAGTTGGTTGCGACGTCTTGCTGATTGTTGATGAGAGAACAAGATAGTGCGTCCGCTACAACATTTTGTGTGCCGGGAATGTGAACTATTGTAAAATTAAATTCCTGTAAATAAAGTTTCCATCTGCTGAGTCTGTCGTGTGAAATTTAGCCGAAAGTAAAAATTGTATCGCTCTGTGATCTGTGTAAACTGTAGTGTGTCTTCCATAAAGCAAGTGCCGAAATCTGGCAAAAGCCCATACAACACATAATGTTTCAAGTTCAGTAACGGAATAATTTCGTTCAGCAGGTGACAGAATGCGACTTGCGAAAGCGATGTTTTTAATTACTGTAGCACCATCTTCTTCAATTTCCTGAAAAATATGTACGCCTAAAGCTGTGTTGGAACTGTCGGTGGCAATGGAAAAATTTCTGGTAAGATCTGTGTGTGATAAAAGTGGAGCATTCAACAAGGCTTCTCTCAGGTTCACAAATTCAGAATGTGCTTGCTTATCCCAGGACCAAATACTGTTTTTACCTGTCAATTGACATAATCTAGGTGTGTCTAAAGCAGAGTAATGAATAGATTTACGAAAAAAGTTAATTAAACCCAAAAAGCTGCGTAATTGTTTCTTCGTCGTAGGAACAGTAATGTCACGTAGAGCTTGAAGTTTTTCCGGATCAGGCGCAATACCTTCTGCTGAAATTACGTGTCCAAGAAATTTTATAGAAGTTTTGCCAAAGTGCGATTTACTAAGATTAACTGTAAGTCCTTGTGCATGAAAAGTTTGTAACAGACGTTCAAGAATCATATTGTGTTCAGACCAGTTAGCTTCTGCGATAAGAATGTCGTCTACGTACGTCGTAATTCTGTCTTTAAGTTCAGTCAGAAGTACTGTGTTCAAACCGCGAATAAAAGCTGCAGAAGAAATAGTTAAACCGAATGGTAATTTACAAAATTGATAACAGTCACCAAAACAGAGAAATGCTGTGTACTTTCTGCAATTCGGATGAAGCTGAATTGGCCAAAACCCCGATTTTAGATCTAGTGTAGAATAAATAGCAGTACCGTGGAATTTCTGTAGTAGTTCCTCTAGTGTCTGTGGTCGATCTGTTTCATTAACAATTATGTCATTAATGTGACGCGAATCAAGTAGAAGGCGAAGTGAGCCATCCTTTTTCTTAACAATATGTAGCGGGTTTATGTACGGACTAACTGCTTGTTCAATAATTCCTTGGTCAAGCATATCCAGCAATTCTTTCTTAACTTGTTCTCTGTGGATATATGGAATAGGATAATGCTTTGCTTTAAATGTATAATGCGGTTTGACTTGAAATTCATACATAAAACCGTACATAGTACCAGGAACGTTGTCAAAAACTGGAGCTTGCTCTAAAAGAATTTTGTGTAGTTGCGTGCGTTCGTCGTCTGTATTTGCACAACTCTGTTTAACCTTATCAGAAATCATCTGCATTACATCATAGTCAGCTTTGTCTGGGTTGTTATAGTTATGTACGTACGTATCTGTAAACAATGTGGAATTACAGTCTATGTTACGCGTTACGGAAATGACCTCAGTACAATTAATTGTTTGTACTTCCGCAGATAAAGAGTGCTGAAATTCTAAAGCCAATTGTACACCTTCGTCCTTCAACATTAAATAGGAATTTTGAAAATCAATAACAGCGTCGTGTTGTACCCGAAAATTATTACCTAAAATAACATCTGTTGTCAATAAAGGAACAATCCAAAAATTTGAGTGAAATGTGTGACCTGCAATACAAAATGATAAATGCGTCTGCAATTTAACGTCTACTCCTTTACTCGATACTGCTCCTTTTACTTTCATTTTGCCTAGTGGTAATGTAGGATAGGTATTCTCTCTATTACACTCGTTGAAAATCTCCTCATTCATTACTGACATAGGTGAACCAGAATCGATTACTGCTGAAAATTTCGAAGATCCAATTTTAATTTCGATAACAGGGTGTGAAATAGTTTTCTGAACAACTGGTCTTTCCTGTAGAAGAGTGTCTCTGATGTCGTCAAAAGTAATTACATTTTCGTGAACAACATTCTGCGTGTCTAAAGTATTGCTTGTGTTACTGGAAAATGCGACCTTTACAGTATCTAGTCAGATTCTATCTGACGTTTTATTATTTTCACGAGGATTCTGTGGCATTTCTACTATCTGAACTGTTCTATTACTTCTTCCAGACGTATTACGCTCTGGATGAAATCTACTGTCGGGTTCATTCATGAGAATATGTTCTTGTGTATAATTTTGTTGTTGGCATGACCGACTGTTAGCTGTACGCTGAAAATTGCCCTCATCGTTTTTACGTCTGTCGTGATAGTCATTCCTATACGGTGCATTGCGATAGGAATTGTAATACTGTCTTCTCTGTACATAGTTATTTCATTGCTGCCGTGCGTTACTATTTGTTGGAGCTGAGACTACACGTGCAAGCGGCGAAACATTAAAGTTTGGTTGACCTTGTAGACTGCATTGTTAGTTACGTATGCTAAGCGGCTGACTTTCATGCTGTTGTGGTGAAAAACATTTATTGTTACCAAAAATGTGGTTCCTGTTAATGAAAATTTTGACGATTGCTGAAAATGCTATACATACTGATGATTAAAATTTTCTCTGATGTCAAAATTACGCTGGTAGTTCTGGAGTGTCTAATGAAAATTGTCACTTTCGGTAAAAATTTGTCATATCCGGTTTTCTTTAGTCATTTTTCTTAATTCTAGGTAGAGCAATAGTTAAAGAGCGGTTTTGATAGATATAAAGAATAGTAGAAGAGAAGGCAGCAGTGCAGAAAACTAAAGATGAAACAGCACTACTACAGCTCGGGGCCCTATGCTCGCTACGGCACATATTCATTAAAGCGTAATGAATCCCCTGAGGTCTAATACACGCTGCAAATAAATTTTAGCTTTTGTGTTACAGGCAATGCCGGTGAAAATTCGGAAGCAAATCGCTGTATCCATGCTAATTGTAGTTTCTGTAGTACACGAAATGTTGGTAAAAATTCAAGAGCAAATTGTCGTATCCAGTTCAAAGCTAGTTTCTGCGTTACAGGTAATAGCGGTGAAAGTACAAAAATAAATCGTCGTATACAGTTCAAATCGTGTACCTGTGCTCTGTCATTATTAAGTTCCTTACATTTTCTTATGGATAAAAATTGTTCGTAATCAACGTTCTCGTCACTGAATTTGAGAACACGTTCAGGTTTGTGTGAGAATCTATTTGTCTGTGTCAGTTCGGATTTCAAGTCGTGTAGCTTTTCAGATTTTAAGTCGCGTAGCTTTTCGGATTTTAAGTCGCATAGTCTCTGTAAATTGCTCAAATCATACGCGCTGCGTGACTCTGACAAATGTTCGCTAAGTGGCGTTTGCTGTGCTGTGTAATTAGCTGAAATATTTTTTATCTCTGCTACCTCTTGCTGTAAACTTGACAATTTTCTATGCAATGTGTTGTTGGATGAATCGATTTCATTGACTGTCTGTTGTAAATTTTGGAATTCAGGTGTTTGGTTAAATGGAACCGGTGAAGTATCGTCTGATTTATTGTTATTAGTAGTTTCAATAGCGTCAATACGGCTGGCCAGTTCATCACATTTTTCAGTCAGTATTTTTACCTGATCATCGGTTTTAGAATCAGACGCATTAATCTGTTTTTGCAACTTACGTGTAGTTTCGTTCAGTTTTTTAACATCAGCTTTGGTGACATCGCAATCCTGTGTTAGTTCTAATTCTTCGAATCTGTCTGTCACTGTTTGAATATCTACTGTTTTTGATTTAAGATCAGAAATCTCATCACGTAATTCGGTGTTCAACTGTTCGATAGTATTAATTTTGTCCGATACTGTAGCAATATCGTTGTCTACATATGTTTTTGCCTTCGCAAACATTTTACGTTTGTCTTCTTGTCTCTGAGCAGTGATTGTTTCCATGACTTGACGTTTTACTTATTTTGATCCTGAATAAATTTACGGAAACGCGTATTACTGTTTTCTATGTGGTGATTAAAACGTTCGTCAATCTGAGTGTTCTGTTGGTCGAATTTCGCGTCAATCTTTTCATCCATTGTGCGCGAAAGTTCTGCTGTCATAGCTATAAACTCGTCGCGTAATTGTGTTGCTTTTTCAGAGCATTGTTTACCGACTGCGCTAATTTCCTCTCTAAGTGTTTCTGTTGTAGCTGTTTGCATATCCCGTAATTCTTGAGCAACAGATCTAATTTCTTCGCTACTTTTTCTTGAACAAGCCTCAATTTCCTTGCGTAACTGTTCCTTAGTATCATGACACTGCGCGGCAACGGCTGCAATCTGCTCGCTAAGCTGTCTGGAATTGTTGTCTAATTTTTCATTTAACTGTCTGGAATTGTTGTCTAATTTTTCATTTAACTGTCTATCCTGTTCACTAAGATGTTTGAGATCTTCATTATTATTGTCTTGTTTTATATTAATTTCACAAAGTTGTTGTTTGAAATCTTCCCTAAGTTGTAGCAACACTGCCATAATTGGATCCGAGCCAACATTAGCATTTCTATTCTCTGTGTTGTTTGATGGTGTATCTGCAATTGTCACGTTTTGTGTATCCATTTGGATATTCTGTGACTCACAAAAAGGTCTGCTTATCGAATCTCCACTGTGAGTCGCTATTTCGGAATTAAATGTATCCTTCGTACTTTCAGTACACTGTCCATTTTCGTTAGAGAAATTTGTCTGTACGTTACTTGAATTTTTCAAACCGGGTGTGTTAAGCTGGACAGCGCTCATTACAATAGGGCGCCCCGCATCCTCAATTGTCGTCAAATTAACAGAGGACACAATTGAATTTGTCTGTTCAACATTAAGATAAAAATCATCATTAGTGGTTGGAACGCACTGATTGTTAGTGAACGCAGGATTGTTATCATTACACTGCGTGTCACAAGTACTATCGGTGAAGTTGTTTAAGTCGGTAATTTCATTCATAATACCTCACGATACACTATTCACAGTCTTTCGCGGCATTCTTACTATAGTCACAATTATTCACACATGAAAAAAGCACAATGCAAAAAGCAACAAACACAAATACAACAGAGCAAAGAATTGCCGATGGTCTGAGGAAAGAACTTCACAAAATTAGTAAAAGCGTTGCGCCAAATGCTAATTATATTAAAGCAAATAAGAGTAGATATCTGACTACTTTTCAGAAGATTCTCAAAGAAATACGATCCTGGCAGGGTCGCCAAGTGTAACCGCCCAGCAAAAATTTTAAATGATAATATTTTAAATGTTAACGAGAATAGAACCTAGTGTAACTTCCCAGCAAATAAAATAATTTATTGACAATGACAATTAAATGAGAACTAGCAATCTGACCCATGTATAAGCTGCCCACAAAAAAATGGAAGTCAATTTAATAAGAAATGAATGAAATCTCAGTGACAATGAAAACACAAATAGACCGAAATGTCGATCTTTAGGCCCTGATTAAACTCAAATTCTTACCTCAGTAATACTGCATCTGCTCTTATTTTTCGCCATAGCTTGGAGGAAATGCATCGCAAATATATAATTGTTTTTGAATTTAAGGGAAACTTTTCTTTAAGAAAATGCAAGGGAAATATTATTTCAAAAAAGGATTCTTTGTGAAAATGCTTGGTTTAAAAACAAAATTATTATTGGGGCGATTCTTGAACAAATTAGTTACAGTTAATTTACATTACATTATCAGATGTGCGCAAAGCTGCTTCATTACCTTATTTAAAAAATATACCTCGTCCTGAATCCCGACCATAGAGCCATGTCGACGCCCGCCGACTCCTCACACAACAGCTAGCTCGCAACTGTACCTACCGACTCGCTACATGCAACTGCACTGCTAACTCGCAACAAACTCGCTACCGACTGAATTCTCGCGGCTCGCTACGTACCACTACCGCCTCGTAACAGAACGGAACTACATGCTCTCTGGTCAGAGATTGTGCAATGCCTCACCATCGCTGCGTACGCGTTTCAACCTGTTCCGACGTTGGTCCTACTGTTCTCTAGCAGACAGGCATGTCTGCTACGCTGAGGCATGCAACTAGAAATACATTTGCTCATTCATCCTCTCACACAGAAGGGAAGGGGGGTGACTGTATCTTATCATATACAGTATATAAAAGAAAGCGGATGTAGGTTCCGTATGAGACTGTGTGACATGAATTACATATAAACTGTGTTTCAAAGTGTAGTAGTGTGACAGATCGGTCTTGTTTATATCTAAAAGTAACGCGTTCCACTACTCAGTCTCCTCCCAGATAGTCAGAACGCCACAGTAAATTTAGAAGAGGAATGTATGCCGTAAATTTAAGAAATTAACATGAAAGGAATCGAACAGAGGCCTTTCATAACCCCAACGCTCCGGGAAAAGACTGTGCAGGGAATTTTCTGGCCATGCTAGGACATTCCCAAGCAGGCTTCTCACACCCAACTTAAACCAAAAATGTAAAGAAAAGGCAAAAGGTCACCAGCTACTTGCTAAAACACAATAATTTCAACACATCTTTAGAATCTACCAAGTTCAAGGAGAAAACAAAAGAACAATCTGTGACACCTATTTAAAAGATATTGTAGACCTAATTCCGTCAGCAAGTAAAAACAATGGTTCCTGTGTCATTAATATGAAACCAATTTCTGGTTGTTACCCTTATGGAGTTCACTGGTATTTGCTCATTGTAAGAGCCAACTGATCACAGGAAAATTTATGACTGTTTATTGACAAGTAAAATTTATGAAAATAGCAAAGGTGCCACAGCAATTAAAAAAGAACATGAAAATAACATCAGTACTATAAAGCAGAACATTACAATGCACAATCCGCAAAAGCAAAAAAATTATAAGAGAAAAAAACATGTTTCACAAAGTGGTTATCACAAAAAACTTCTATATCTTATAAAACTAATAATTTGTAGGATTAAAAAAACTTTGTGGCACTAATTTAATCCCTCTACTATATTTCAGTTTATTAGCAAACAATGATCACTGTGTCGTTATACTGAAACCACAATTAATTATATGATTGTTACCCTTATGGGGTTCCTCACTATAAATATGCCCCATGCAAAGGCTAATCGATCACAGTCCAATGAGAATGAAAAGCTATCTGACTGATAAACGAAGCAATGCCACAGCAATGAATTTACGAAACAAAATATCACAAATCTAATACATCACACATAAACAAACATTGATAAATAAAACAGCTCTGAAAGTACAATAGTCAAGTCTAAAAAAACACCAATAAGTAAAACACCTGCAAAATACAAGAGTCAAAGTCCAAAAAAAAAAACAATAAATACAACACCTGCAAAATACAAGAGTCAGTCTAATAAACACCAATAAATCGAACCCCTGCAAAACACACGAGTCAAAGTTTCTGTGACAGAAACACACGTATATGCACTGGACTAAGAACCGTATAATCACTGTTCACTGACACACTCAGTACTTCCACTGTTCCGAGGCACAATATAAGGGGCGGGGGAGGGGGGGGCGGGTTCGTCGCCACAGCTGTCAGTAGGGATTTTTGTCCATTTGTTGCGTGCAATCCCGCCGTCTCTGCCCTCTCATGAAGTTTCTCTTGGTGGCCCATGTCACGTACATCTCGATTTGGTTCCATGTTTGTGTTGTGAAATTCGTGCGGTATCCTCGTTTGACACGCCAGGTTGATATTCCTGAGCAAGGATGACACTTAATGGCTCTTCTTTGTGCCACCCTTAGCTACCAGAGAACATCTAACTATGATTTACTGTCGCTTGACAGTGGGCATCCGCCAGGAAATGTTGACAGGCGTTGTTGAAGTCTGTCAGTTTCTCTGGACAGTATGTGCTCCACGCCCCTTGTGTTGTTACATTCTTGAGTTATCCTCAATTGACTCGCCGGTTTGATATTCCTGGGCAAGGATGAAACTTAGTGGCTCTCCTTTGTGCCACCCTTAGCAACCAGAGAACATCGAACTATGTTTTACTGTCGCTTGACAGTAGGCATCCGTCAGGAAATGTTGATAGGCGTCGTTGAAGTCTGCCATTTTCTCTGGACAATACCTGTCAAAAGGCTCCACGCCCATTTCTCCCCTGTCTTCTGTCATTTGACCATGGCCGTCTCGTCATGGTCGCATGCATGTGGTGCGTTGCCAGGATGGATTTCGATGCGGTGGACATCTCGCCCATCTCAGGTCATCGCCTCCAGGAAGGGTCGCACGGGGCGGCCGCCCATTAGCTCCAGGTGCAAGGGAAAGTGTTTGTAGCGAGCCCTTCTTTTGTTGTCGACCACGCTCCCGAAGTGGCCCGGTTGACAGCATGTCCTGCTGGGAAACCCGCCAGTTTGCAACTAGCCCTACTCCTCGCTGCACCCGCTGTCACGTAAGAGTTTAGCTGGTTCGCTTTCATGTTCTCAACTGCATTCACAGAAATTGTTCATCATAGTTATGTGATTACAAAATGTCATGCATAATACCACTTAGTATTGTCTTTCACAATTTTTAAGAACAAAAGTGAGACTTAATTTTTTTTAAATAAAAAAGTTAGATGAATCGTCAATATAAAAAATAAAAGTTAAATGACTTGACAATATAAAAAAATAAAAGTGAAATGAATTGACAGTATAAAAATAAAATTACATGAACTGACAATATAATACCTAAATCCACATCACTAATGTGGTTCACTTGCGTTTTAATAAATCAAATGCTACTTATTAATTCACTAAAATGAATAGGATTATGCCTTGTGCAAGTATAGGTCAGGACAGCATAGGGTTCACATGTTATTTACACACACATATGCGCACCTGTTGTCTATTCTACAAACTAACTACCCATAAACATGCATTACTCAAACTTCTACTTCTATCCACTACTAGTTAATCCAACAAGCTACTTCAATGCTACTTCAACAAAGTGTTTACACCACTACAACATTGTTCATATGTCTTGTCACATGATAAATATGGAGAACTTTCCTTAAACATACACAGTAAAAAGAACAATGGTTATTTACACGCCAAAACATTTATACCTGTTGACACACCTGATAAGAGACTCGCAATTATACATTTATCATACTCATATATTCACACACAAAACAGTAAGAAAATTTCATCTAAAATTACGTTATCACAAGAATTAATCACATAGATGCCTCTGAGCAGGGTAAAAACATTTTCCTTATACAGGTTATACTACATTTTCTTACCCATTTCGTTCCTTCTTTAAGTTACCTTTCGCTTCCAAATCAATTATTTCGCCTGTGGTGGTTATTCTGGATTCATTTCTCATGAATGGCAAAATTGTGGTCTCCTCTATTCTGTAAAACAGTTTCATCTTAACATATTGAACTTACATCAGACACAAAAGATCCGAATCCTCCTGTAGTTTAAATGACAAATGTTTTGCTTCATCCTTATTACCTTAAACCAAGCTTTCCTTCGGTCCCATAATCAAAATTATTTAATCTTCCTCTACCTTCAAGAGGGAAATTTCCTCAGTACAAATCATATGGGCTGCAGTGCATCCCGCACCAGCGAAAACAGTAAGCTGTAATGCTCACCGCATCAGCAAAACACATGAACGTCACTTTTCTAGGACAAGTATTAACGCAGAATAATTTTTTCAGGCTCTGGCTCAACATCAGTCAAGACTACAAAAAAGGATCCATATTTCCGTTCCATTCTCCATTTGCTGAAAATCTGCTCATATTTGACTACCACAATAATATTTCAGGGCCACGTAAATTACACAAACCACAATTCTTCTTTCACCTCGAAGGGAATCAATATACCGACAAAATCCACAGACAGCACATTACCTACTCAGCTATAATGAACAAAAAAACATATATCATCAATATTAACATATCATCGCATATTGGGAAGTCAATAGTTAAACAATTGTATTATCGCATCCTGTTTTCAAGATTCTAAACTTACTCATTCCTTTCTCAGAGTTCTCCTATCTTAAAATATTCATACAGCACGCATACTATAGTAAGAGATCCTCATTTATACTGACAGATATAGAATAGTAATAGATAGATAGTAGCACTGAAAGCAGAAAATCGGAAACAAGGCTACTAACAGCTGGGGACCTGGGTTTGCCAGACCCAGAATACCCACAGATCGGATATTCCCCTGAGTTTTGCATTAATTCAACACAGATCTTGCTTCTGTCATGAGCGACTCGTTTCAATTTACACAAAAAAAAACATAAACAGCATTTCACTCGTTTACAAAGAAACCTTCTATCTTCACCTTTGAACCAACCTAAATCCTAATTGGACAAAGAAAGAAAGAAAATTTAAAAACAGAACTTCAATCAATCACATAGAAACATCTTTATCCTTATTTTTACTAACATATTATTCAAAATACATATGTCACAAATTTAAACTAATCAATTCTTTCTCCTCCCTGTCCTCTCTATTTCTCACTGTCCTTTCTACTCATTTGCCATGTCGCTCATTTGTTCCGATTGGGCGCCTTCTGCGCTGATCGTTTGTCATTGCCGGTTTCGTTCATTTCCATTTGCTGGATTATGCCTAGGGTTAGCCGGCCGAATTTCAACATCATGAGGTGCTCCGCCTACAGTCCTATTCCCACCGTATTCATCGTAGTATCGATTCTGGTTGCCGTACCTGTAGCGTTCACGATCTTGTCCACGTCCTCGATCATTTCCGTTCTTCCACCTGTGTTCGCGACAGTTACCCCAGTTTCTATCAGGCCAGTTCCGATTATTGTTCCGTTCGCGTCGCGACGACCAGTCATGCCGTTGATTAGTACTACGGCCACGACTGCGATCGCGCTGCTGTGCCCCGTAATAACTTTGTGCCTGATTAGGCGGGCATTCTCCTGTATTGTATTCCAACTCTTGGAGAAGTGTTTTAAACGTTTCCATGTCCTCTTTGCATCGTCCCGCAAGAATGATGTGGCGCAAGTGCATCGGCAATTTGGTGATGCATATCCTAATTAGTTCCGCAGGCCTGTATGGGTTGTATAGAAATTAATTTGCCTGCAGCATGTGGTCGAATAGGCGTGCTGGGCTGCCAAAACCAGACTGGTTCAAATTTGGCAGCATACAAGTAATTATGCCATGCTTGACCTTATCTTGTGCCGCTTCCGACCAATAGGCGGACAGAAAGGCTTGTCGAAACTCCCGAGTGGAGTTGCAGTGACGCGCTGCCGACCTCTTGCGAATCTCCGGTTCACCTTCCAAATAGCCACACATATATTCTATCTTGCCCAGTTGGGGGAAAGACAGAACTCAAATTACTCGAGCCACGCTCGTGGATGTATTCCTTTTTGCGAATTTCGGAATATCTCAAACTTTCTCACTGTAAGGAAATGTTTGAAATCAAACCCCCGCATTTCCTCCCGGCGAGGCCCTTCCATTTTGCTCATGTCTGCCCCTCAAAATACATTCTTCCCTGTCGTCAAAATCTCCCTCGTGGCCGGAGTCCCCCTCTGCACTGTTCGTACAACTATTTTTAGTGCTATTGGCGAGTTCGGAATCACACGCCATGCGGTTTTCCAGATGCGCCACGCGTTCTTGTAATTCGCCTGTTACAGCTTTGTGCCGCCTGTTCACTTCGAACTGTCCCTTCTGAAATCTAAGAAGCGAACGCACTTCTTCGGTCTCTGCGACCGCTACCGGTGTAGTATCGTTCTCGCTTTCCGTCACCTTAATCGTGCCCATGATGTCTGGTTATGCCGCAATCTTATCATGTATTTGTCAGTTGTCCTCCGCCCCAGTCTGCTTCAAATGTTCTACTTGCTGTTCGAGTGCGTGAATCGCTTGACTGTTGTCCGCTACTGTGTTGCTTATGGACGCTGCACAATGCGTTTCCGCCTCCTGGACCGTCGAGAGTACCTGCTGGTGTTCTCTTTGGCATTCTTCTCTCAGCGCTTGGAAATTCCTAAGTAGCTGTTCTTCGCTCTCTTTAGATTCCGCATCGTGACTCTGCTTGCCCTGTTCTAAGGCTTGCAGACGGTCATCGATTTGTTCAAATGTACGGCCTAATTCTTTCATAACATAACTTTTTATTTCACTTGCCGGATTGTTTATTCTTTGAGAGATATCATCGGACTCTCTCTGCATCGACTTGTCAACTTTGTCTGCTGGATTAGTTTTCGTCTATTTGTTCGCCTAGCTCTCGGATCGATTTTTCTGATTTCTGCGTCATTTGTTCGCCTAGCTCGCGGATCGATTTTTCGGATGATTCTTTTTGTTCTCGGAACGATTTTTCTGATTTCTCTGCGTTTTCTTTATTTTGTTGCAATAGGGCTTTCATGAGTTCTGCCAAATCAATTTGGTTAGTTGGAGGCAAATTAATTTCTGGCTATGATGTGAGCCCATTCGTCCTGTTTTGCATTTCCTCTGAAGTATTCCCCAATGCATTTTCGGAACCGTCTGACGCGTTAATATTCGAAATCAAGTTACCCCCTTGCTCCATGTTGCTTAAGTTGTTGGACCGCCTACTTTTAGCTTGGTTACGTGTCTGCATTAGTTCAATTTATACCCGGTACGCAACACACTAAGCAGAATAAACGCATCCCCCAAAAATTACGACAGTCACACGAAAGGTACCCAACCTACTACGCACTTTTTCACATGCAAAACAAATTTATATCTTTGATCGAAGTAAGTGCAATTTACAAGCGAGAAAAAAAAACACATACATATAAAACAAACAAATATAGAAACCAAAATAACACAAACAACACAACGCCGTGAATCTTTTGAAATTCTGCTCAGAAACAACGCAGAAGATGTTTGAGCGCTGTAGGGGGAAAAAAATTAAGATTGTACAACGCTCGCAATCTAACGTTTCAGAGATTCCAGAGTCTAGCGGAATCTCAGAACAGGGTCGCCATGTGTAACGTTGTAGCTTTATTTTGTGGTGTAAGCGGTACTGCTAGCCAATAAAAGCGGTTTAAAAGCTGTGAGCTGTCTGGGGAAGTTAACCTTGCATTACTGCGCAACTGTTTCACCAGGTATCCAGTGTAGCTTACCAAATCCCCAACCAGAATAACATTAATTATAATCGTTTAGTAGTCATATGACAACTGGTGATATATATATATATATAAAAGAGAATTTAAATAAAAAGAAATAAATCAGTTTATATTTGGAAATTTATTTTAACATTTATCATTGAAATTTCAGCATAATAAACTTTATTGAAAACTAAACTGGTGCCTTATTTAGGACTGTGAAAATGTGAGTTTGTAATCTTACAGAACAGATCAAATATGGAGCCAAGATTGGGAGACTGCATACAACACTCCATACATAAAATAACACACAAAGAACGTTGAAACATATGCAAGAGCAAATTAACCACCTCCAACCGATTCAATTTTCACCCAAAGAAGTTACGTTCGTAGCACAATCCTGTCCGTCATGTAATTACCACACACTGGTATACTAAATTCATACTAACTCTCTGTGAAATCTTCCCGAAAAGAATAGCTGAGGGCTACTTTGATGATTACACCACATGCTTCACGTGGTCAACTTGGTTTACACAAAGAGTGTAACTCCACAATAATTTTGATAATTAAAATAAATTAGATCGAAAAGCAATTTCCAAAAAAAAAAAAAAACCTCGAACTGGTTACTAACGTCTTACTATTAATCTGATGGGTCAAACAATTGTATAAGCACGTGGTACTGGTCTCACAAAGTACACCCCTCGTGGGTTGAACATAAAGAAAAGTTGCTATATTGAAAAATATTGTCAAGACGAGAAGTTATAATCTCACGCACATTCGCATTTAAAATTGATGATCTTAGTTAGAGTTACTGATCAACACGTGGTTCCCCTTTACTCACAAAGTAGTGACAAAGCAACTACTGGAATATATCCTGAACTTCACATGAGAATTACACTGCGCTGCAATTTAAGATAACATTAGATATTTTAGAGCTAAACCAGAAATAAAGGTGATTAAATTTTGAGTTAGGCTGAACTTAAGAAATCCATTGTCCTACGGACTTAGCAGGCACGCGCTTAGCCGGAGATCATACCACTTCAGACGCTCGCCACGGACAGACTGCCGTGGTCCCTTCCTAAGGGGTGGCTCACAAATACAAACGGAAGTGGCCAGAGGGGCAGCTTCCTATACCAACATGACAAGGGACGGACAGGACCATACTAAGGATAGAAACCTCTTTGCTTTTAGAAAGCGTAGCTACCTGTTCCGACGTTGGTCCTACTGTTCTCTAGCAGACAGGCTTGTCTGCTACCCTGAGGCATGGAACTAGAAATATATTTGCTCATTCATCCTCTCACACAGAAGGGAAGGGGGGTGACAGTATCTTATCATATACAGTATATAAAAGAAAGCGGATGTAGGTTCCGTATGAGACTGTGTGACATGAATTACATATAAACTGTGTTGTAAAGTGTAGTAGTGTGACAGATCGTTCTTGTTTATGTGTAAAAGTAACACGTTCCACTACTCAGTCTCCTCCCAGATAGTCAGAAACGCCACAGTAAATTTAGAAGAGGAATGTATGCCGTAAATGACAACAGATTTAAGAAATTAACATGAAAGGAATCCAACAGAGACCTTTCAATATATTCAGCCTTATTAGTCATTAATATGAGATTCAAACTTGTGAAGGTCTGAGAATGAAGGGACTTTTCAGGTATTTAAGGGCAATGAAGCATATCTTATAAAGCGCCATCTTTCAGGCATTTTATATCTCCTGACGTTTATTTACAACATGTAACTTTCGTCTCACACGGTCCAAACCATTTTGGAAGGCTTTACCAACGATAATCAATATGAAATTAAGAAATTCTATCAAAAACATTAACTCTGTCTTGCAAACAGTCTTGAGTATCCCAGAGAATGTGCAGGGAAATATATCAATGCCACAATACTGGAACAGTACAAGTAGCTTCTATAGGACATATTCTGCAGTCGTCAAGCAGACATCAGTAGCTTTTGAGAAGTGACAGGACCAGAAATATGGATAGAGCCTCACGGTAAAAGATCTTTCAATAGACTTCTTTATTGCTATCCCCCTTCCCCCTTGAAATAATTCTTCCTACACTTGCTTTGGAGAAATTTCAAATTTAATTCAGAAACTTCTGTGCTCGGTTATGAATTGCTTACAGCATCAGTGACACTAAAGCTTGGCGCTTTTCACGTTCAGAACGCCTAGACATTGCGTTATTGATGTTGATTAAAAAAAAAAGAAAATATGAAACAGATGACTAATCGAACGTCGAACGATGTACTGACTGTAATTCCTTATCGGTCGAGAAAGTAGATGACCACATCACGATCATGTACATCCTAGAGATCCCATTCTCAGTGGTGACGGTAACAATATATTTCCAGAATATTAGTAATTATTGTACGGGTGTACAATTGAGATGGGAGAAAACGACGGCCCTGAATTTCTGCTGAAGTGGCAAAGAAATCTATGTGTGTCCTTTTATTCTTTTTAAAGTGAGAGGTTTTGATTTCACAACTAGGCAGACACGTTTAGATTACATAAATGATAATCGCATTAAGTACGCCAACACGCAGGAAAGTAAATAGTTGTAATCCGCTGAATTACAGACACATATCACTAAAGTCAATTTGCAGTAAGGTTTTGGAAGATATACTGTTTTCGAGCAGTTGAAGTACCTCGAAGAAAAGGTTTTATTGTCGAAATAATAAGTGTTATCGACAGGTTATGTCAAATTGTATCCATATTTCCAGAACGCTTTTGACACCGTTGCTCACAAGCAATCTATAATGGAATTTTGTTGCTATGGAGCATCGCCTGAGTTGTGCGATCAGATTCGTGAGTTCCTGTCAGAATATTCACGGTTCGTAGTAGTTGGCTGGCTCTGAGCACTGTGCGACTTAACTTCTGAGGTCATCAGTCGCCTAGAACTTAGAACTAATTAAACCTAACTAACCTAAGGACATCACGCACATCCATGCCAGAGGCAGGATTCGAACCTGCGATCGTAGCGGTCGCTCGGCTCCAGATTGTAGCGCCTAGAAACGCACGGCCACTCCGGCCGGCTTCGTAGTAATTGACCGAAAGTCATCCAGTGCAACATTAGTACTATTTGGCGCCGGCCGAAGTGGCCGTGCGGTTAAAGGCGCTGCGGTCTGGAACCGCAAGACCGCTACGGTCACAGGTTCGAATCCTGCTTCGGGCATGGCTGTTTGTGATGTCCTTAGGTTAGTTAGGTTTAACTAGTTCTAAGTTCTAGGGGACTAATGACCTCAGCAGTTGGGTCCCGTAGTGCTCAGAACCATTTGAACCATTTTTTACTGTTTGGCTTTTACCAAGGAAGTTTACAGTCCCTCTGTTGTTCTTAATCTACATAAACAACATGGGAGACAATCTGAGCAGTCCTGTTTGCAGGTGATGCTGTAATTTGCCGTCTTGTAAAGTCATCAGACGACCAAAAATAATTGCGAAAGAAAGGGCTGTTAAAATTATTGCAACCAGCCGCCTTTTGCTCTGTTCCTCAATTTTTACTATCCCATTATCGCTATCGAAACGCCTAGAGATTCATCATCAGATGGCACGTTTTTAATCATTGACTGCAGCAGTGATTGACTGCAGTCATGTAACTGTGGCAAGATGTATAAACGAGACATGTGAGCACTGAGTGTGGTGAGAAATGTTCACATTTGAGATCGATTTTACTGTGTTACTTAGAGTTATTAGTATCGGTTGCTGTGTTGCTGGTGGACACAGTATTCTGGGAAACATAATGAATGTTCTTCAGTGACGTTAATTTTACTGCTCTTCACACACAAAGCCACAGCTAAAACGTTACACATGCTTTACAGAATGTCAAATAGCCAAGGAGCATTGTTGTTGTTGTTGTTGTTGTTTGTTGTGGTCTTCAGTCCCGAGACTGGTTTGAATGGTTCAAATGGCTCTGAGTATTATGGGACTTAACATCTATGGTCATCGGTCCCCTAGAAGTTAGAACTACTTAAACCTAACTAACCTAAGGACATCACTCACATCCATCCCCCAGGCAGGATTCGAACCTGCGACCGTAGCAGTCACGCGGCTCCGGACTGAGCGCCTAGAACCGCTAGACCACCGCGGCTGGCGAGACTGGTTTGATGCAGATCTCCTTGCTACTCTATCCTGTGCAAACTTCTTCATCTCCCAGTACTTACTACAACCTACATCCTTTAGAATCTGCTTAGTGTATTCATCTCTTGGTCTCCCTCTACGATTTTTACCCTCCACGCTGCCCTTCAATACTAAATTGGTGATCCCTTGATGCCTTACAACATGTCCTACCAACCGATCCCTTCTTCTGGTCAAGTTGTGCCACAAATTTCTTTTCTCCCCAATCCTATTCAATACCTCCTCATTAGTTATGTGATCTACCCATCTAATCTTCAGCATTCTTCTGTAGCATCACATTTCGAAAGCTTCTATTCTCTTCTTGTCCAAACAATTTATTGTCCATGTTTCACTTCCATACATGGCTAGACTCCATACAAATATTTTGAGAAACGACTTCCTGACCCTTAAATCTTCTTCACAAACGCATTCCTTGCCATTGCCAGTCTACATTATATATCCTCTCTACTTCGACCGTTATCAGTTATTCTGCTCCCCAGATAGCAAAACCCCTTAACTACTTTATGTGTCTCATTTCCTAATCTAATTCCCTCTGCATCACCCGACTTCATTTGATTACATTCCATTATCCTCGTTTTGCTTTTGTTGATGTTCATCTTATATCCTCTTTTCAAGACACTATCCATTCCGTTCAACTGCTCTTCCAAGTCCTTTGCTGTCTCTGACAGAATTACAATGTCATCGACAAACCTCAAAGCTTTTATTTCATCTCCATGGATTTTAGTACCTACTCCGAATTTTTCTTTTGTTTCCTTCACTGCTTGCTCAATATACAGATTGAATAACAGCCAAAGAGTATAGAAAAAGTTTTGTCAAAGATTTTCTGATTCCCAGAATACTGTGTGCAAGAACATATCCCCAGGACCACACATATGGACTAATATGGTCTAACAACCCTGCAAATCGCTACTGAAGAAGCTTGATCAGAAAAAGAAGAGAAAGTTGTACGCAAGAAGCCGGCCACGGTGGCCGTGCGGTTCTAGGCGCTTTAGTCCGGAACCATGCGGCTGCTACGGTCGCAGGTTCGAATCCTGTCTTGGGCAGGGATGCGTGTGTTGTCCTTAGGTTAGTTAGTTTCAAGTAGTTTTAAGTCTAGGGGACTGATGACCTCAGATGTTAAGTCCCATAGTGCTTAGAACCATTTGAACCATTTTGTACGCCAGAGAAGTACCTTTCATTAGGTTGCATAGACAGAACACATCTCCATGAATTTTGCAGCAACTAAGGAACGACGGAAACCGAAAATTTTTTAATAAATATGTAGCATCTGTTGATGAATCGCTAAGTGATTCGAAACTTAGAGTGGGATAATAGAAATTGAAGGACAAACAATAGGCTGCTGGTTTCAGGAATATCAAGAACCCTTTATTTATCACAGTCGAAGTGATCCTCATCTGTAATGAATAAAGGTTTTAATTGCACAATGATTTAGGCAAGACATCTGCAAAAAGTACCAATTGACTCTAAATTCTGAGAAGTGTGGGATCACTGAAAGGAAATGGGCTAAATTTCGGTTATACAATAGATCACACAAATCTAAGGGATGGAAATTAAACTAATTACTTAGTGATTACAGTTGTGAATAACGTAAATTGGAAGGAGCACATAGACAATGCTATGAGAGAAGCAAACCAAAGGCTACGGTTTATTGGAAGAACGCTTAGAAAATGCAACAGATCTACTAAAGAGACTGATTACATCTAGCTTGTTCTCCGTCTTCTACGGTACAGCTGTGCGGTATGGGATCCGCATCAGATGTAACTGACGGAGGACGCAGAAAAAATTCAAAGAACAGCAGCTGATTTTAAGTTATGGTGAAGTAGTGGAGAGAGTTCTACGGACATGATACGTTAATTGCAATGGCAATCATTAAAATAAAGGTGCTTTTCGTCGCTGCAGGACCATATTGTGAAATTTCAGTCACCACATTTCTCTCCCCACATGAAAAGAATCTGTCGGCCCCAACTACATTGAGATAATCATGGTAAAATATGATAAATCAGAGCTCGTATAAAAAATTTAAGTGTTAGTGTTTCTACCACGCCGTTCAAGAGTCGAACTGTAGAGAAACCGCTTGAAGGTGGCTGGATGAAACTTCTGTGAGGAACTTAATATACACTCCTGGAAATGGAAAAAAGAACACATTGACACCGGTGTGTCAGACCCACCATACTTGCTCCGGACACTGCGAGAGGGCTGTACAAGCAATGATCACACGCACGGCACAGCAGACACACCAGGAACCGCGGTGTTGGCCGTCAAATGGCGCTAGCTGCGCAGCATTTGTGCACCGCCGCCGTCAGTGTCAGCCAGTTTGCCGTGGCATACGGAGCTCCATCGCAGTCTTTAACACTGGTAGCATGCCGCGACAGCGTGTACGTGAACCGTATGTGCAGTTGACGGACTTTGAGAGAGGACGTATAGTGGGCATGCGGGAGGCCGGGTGGACGTACCGCCGAATTGCTCAACACGTGGGGCGTGAGGTCTCCACAGTACATCGATGTTGTCGCCAGTGGAAGGCTGAAGGTGCACGTGCCCGTCGACCTGGGACCGGACCGCAGCGACGCACGGATGCACGCCAAGACCGTAGGATCCTACGCAGTGCCGTAGGGGACCGCACCGCCACTTCCCAGCAAATTAGGGACACTGTTGCTCCTGGGGTATCGGCGAGGACCATTCGCAACCGTCTCCATGAAGCTGGGCTACGGTCCCGCACACCGTTAGGCCGTCTTCCGCTCACGCCCCAACATCGTGCAGCCCGCCTCCAGTGGTGTCGCGACAGGCGTGAATGGAGGGACGAACGGAGACGTGTCGTCTTCAGCGGTGAGAGTCGCTTCTGCCTTGGTGCCAATGATGGTCGTATGCGTGTTTGGCGCCGTGCAGGTGAGCGCCACAATCAGGACTGCATACCACCGAGGCACACAGGGCCAACACCCGGCATCATGGTGTGGGGAGCGATCTCCTACACTGGCCGTACACCACTGGTGATCGTCGAGGGGACACTGAATAGTGCACGGTACATCCAAACCGTCATCGAACCCATCGTTCTACCATTCCTAGACCGGCAAGGGATCTTGCTGTTCCAACAGGACAATGCACGTCCGCATGTATCCCGTGCCACCCAACGTGCTCTAGAAGGTGTAAGTCAACTACCCTGGCCAGCAAGATCTCCGGATCTTGAGCATGTTTGGGACTGGATGAAGCGTCGTCTCACGCGGTCTGCACGTCCAGCACGAACGCTGGTCCAACTGAGGCGCCAGGTGGAAATGGCATGGCAAGCCGTTCCACAGGACTACATCCAGCATCTCTACGATCGTCTCCATGGGAGAACAGCAGCCTGCATTGCTGCGAAAGGTGGATATTCACTGTACTAGCGCCGACATTGTGCATGCTCTGTTGCCTGTGTCTATGTGCCTGTGGCTCTGTCAATGTGATCATGTGATGTATCTGACCCCAGGAATGTGTCAATAAAGTTTCCCCTTCCTGGGACAATGAATTCACGGTGTTCTTATTTCAATTTCGAGGAGTGTAGATTTCCAGAGAAATCACGTAGATGTGAATGCAGATATAATACGGTAATGACTGAGAAATATGAAGGCTCTGTTTTAATAAGCCACGGAACTGAGTACTTCCTTATACATTGACTGGAACAAAATCGCAACACCGAGAAGGAATCATGCAACATAAATATGTACGCGTGTTCCAACATCTGAAACATAGTGTCTTTTCAAAATTCGCTCCAGTAGCGTCACTGTGACGAAGCAAATGAGGTTTGCTTTAATCACACGCTGTAAAAGTTGTGAGCGTTAGTTACCTTTGACACTGAGCGCATTGGAGGGCAGGGTGGAGGTCTATTGCGTTTTCTCATGAAAGCTGGTTGTGCCTGGTTGCCAGTGATGGCCGTATGCTGTGCAGGAGGGGGCCAGTGCAGGGTCTGCAACCAACCTCTCTTCTTGCTCAACGCACTGTACATGTACCTGCAGTTATGATATGGGATACGATTTTGTATGAGAGCAGGAACACTCTCGTGGTTGTACCACGCACCTTGAGCACAAATCTGTAACTCAGTCTGGTAATTCCACCTTTTGTGCTGCCGTTTATGGACTTCATTAAAGAGTTTGTTTTCCAGCAGGGTAACGCTCTCCTAATTATTGTAACGTAACATGCTATAGAGAGTGTCGAGATGTTGCTTTGACCTGCTCGATCGCCAGGTCTGTCTCCAATCGAGCACATACGGGGACAAAACGGACGACAGCTCAAGCGTAATTCACAAACGACATTAATCGTCGCTGTTTTGACCGAACTTATGGAACATGCATGGAGCTCCATCACACAAAGTAGAATCCGGCACCTGTACAACACAACCCATGCAGTTTTGCATGCGTACAATCAACATTATGGCAGTACACCGATTATTAATGTACCAGCATCTCACATCAGCAACGCCTTATCTCGCGCCTACTTTAACCTGTGGTTTTGCAATATTAATTACTTACATATGTTACCGAAACAAACGTATTCCCGAAATTTAATTTACACAACCGGCCATTAAAATTTGCTACACCACGAAGACGACGTGCTACACACGCGAAATTTACCCGATACGAAGAGGATGCTGTGATATGCAAATTATTAGCTTTTCAGAGCATTCACACAAGGTAGGCGCCGGTGGCGACACCCACAACGTGCTGACATGAGGAAAGTTTCCAAACGATTTCTCATATACAATCAGCAGTTGACCGGCGTTGCCTGATGTAACGTTGTTGTGATGCCTCCTGTAAGGAGGAGAAATGCGTACCATCATGTTTCCGACTTTGATAAAGGTCGGATTGTAGCTTATCGCGATTGCGGTTTATCGTATCGCAACATTGCTGCTCGCGTTGGTCGACGTCCAATGACTGTTAGCAGAATATGGAATCGGTGGGGTCAGGAGGGTAATACGGAACGCCGTGCTGGATCCCAACGGCCTCGTATCACTAGCAGTCGAGAATAGAGGCATCTTATCGACATGGCTGTAACGGATCGTGTAGCCACGCCTCGATGCCCGAGGCAGCAGATGGGGACGTTTGCAAGACCACAACCATCTGCACGAACAGTTCGACGACGTTGGCAGCAGCATGGACTATCAGCTCGGAGACCATGGCTGCGATTACCCTTGACGCTGCATCATAGAGAGGAGCGCCTGCGATGGTGTACTCGCCGACGAACGTGGGTGCACGAATGGCAAAACGTCTTGTTTCGGATGAATCCAGGTTCTGTTTACAGCATCATGATGGTCGCATCCGTGTTTGGCGACATCGCAGTGAACGCAGACTGGAAGCGTGTATTCGTCATCGTCATACTGGCGTATCACCCGGCGTGATGGTATGGGGTGGCATTGGTTACACGTCTCGGTCACCTCTTGTTCGCGTTGACGACACTTTAAACAGTGGACGTTTCATTTCAGATATGTTAGGACCTGTGGCTCTACCATTCATTCGATCCCTGTGGTACCCCACATTTCAGCAGGGTAATGCACGACCGCATGTTGCAGGTCCTGTACGGGCCTTTCTGGATACAGAAAATGTTCGACTGCTGCCCTGGCCAGCACATTCTCCAGATCTCTCACCAACTGATAACGTCTGGTCAATGGTGGTTGAGCAACTCAATGCCCAGGCGTATCTAGGCCGTTATTACGGCCAGAGTTGGTTGTTCTATTTACTGATTTCTCAGGATCTATGCACCCAAATTGCGTGAAAATTTAATCACATGTCAGTTCTAGTAAAATATATGTGTCCAATGAATACCCGTCTATCATCTGCATTTCTCCTTGGTGTGGGAATTTTAATGGCCAGTAGTGTACATTGATTATCCTTTGATATTGTGATTCTTTTCTCCGTTACTGTAGTAGAGCAGTTAAAAGAGAAAACAGGTGTTCATTAAGTCTAAGGAAAACGTCGTCGTGACATGGATTTGGTATTCAGAATAGAAGAGATAAACTGTACGTTCCCGAAAAGTGCTAATCACTTCGTATAGGGGACACGTAGTGTTTTGAAAGCGGACTGTGTACGGCCCAAATAAACGTGAAGTTCCCTTCTGAGGATTTCATGAGAGAACTGGCGAAAGGAAAAACTGCTGACTGCCTAACGGAACGCGCGGGTGCTGTCGTTGAGGGAAAAACTGCCCTGCGGGCCCTCCCGCCTTCCGGCTGAAGTACAGGGTGCGGCGAGCCACTCTTTAAGGATTAAAAGCCCTGGGGGGCCACTCGTAGACGGCAACGTAAAGCCGCGGCCCTCGGGCGGGCAAGAAGCGAGCTCGGCCTGCCGCGAGGCGGTGGCGGAAGACCTGTCCGGGGGCCGTAGGGATGGCGCCAGTGGCTGCTCCTGTACATCTCTAATAAATGGTCGCTGTGGCTGCTAAGGACGCACCTAGGAGACGTGAAGTTTTATCAGTACATTTCCCAAACAGGGTCTTTAGTATGTTTATTCACGTACCATCAGTTCAAAAATTACGTTTTTGTCTTAATGATTGCCACTCCAATTCACGTATCATGTCTGTGACACTATCTCCCCTATTTCGCGATAATACAAAACGAGCTGCCCTTCTTTGTACTTTTTCGATGCCATCGAGTCGGTGGAGGAAGACCTGTCCGGGGGCCGTTGGGATGGTGTCAGTGGCTACTCTTATAGATCTCTAACGAATGGTCGCCATGGCTGCTAAGGACGCATCGAGGAGACGTGAAGTTTGATCAGTAAATTTCCCAAACAGGGTCATTAGTATGTTCATTCACGTACCATCAGTTCCACATCTACGTTTTTGTTTTAATGATTGCCACTCCACTCACGTATCATGTCTGTGACACTATCTCCTCTATTTCGCGATAATACAAAACGAGCTGCCCTTCTTTGTACTTTTTCGATGTCATCGAGTCGGTGGAGGAAGACCTGTCCGGGGGCCGTTGGGATGGCGTCAGTGGTTACTCTTATAGATCTCTAACGAATGGTCGCCATGGCTGCTAAGGACGCATCTTGGAGACGCGCAGTTTGATCAGTAAATTTCCCAATGAGGGTGTGTAGTATGTTCATTCACGTACCGTCAGTTCCACATCTACGTTTTTGTTTTAATGATTGCCACTCCAATTCACGTATCATGTCTCTGACACTATCTCTCCTATTTCGCGATAATACAAAACGAGCTGCCCTTCTTTGTACTTTTTCGATGTCATCCGTCAGTCCCACCTGATGCGGATCCCACACCGCACAGCAATACTCCAGAATAGGGCGGACAAGCGTGGTGTAAGCAGTCTCTTTGGTAGACCTGTTGCACCTTCTAAGTGTTCTGCCAATGAATCGCTGTCTTTGGTTTGCTCCACCCACAATATTATCTATGTGATCGTTCCAATTTAGGTTATTTGTAATTGTAAACCCTAAGTATTTAGTTGAATTTGTAGCCCTCAGATTTGTGTGACTTATCGCGTAATCGAAATTTAGCTGATTTCTTTTAGTACTCATGTGAATAACTTCGCACTTTTGTTTATTCAGCGTCAATTGTCACTTTTCGCACCATACAGATATCTTATCTAAATTATTTTGCAAGTCTTTTGATCATCTGATGACTTTTCAAGACGGTAAATGACAGCATCATATGCAAACAATTTAAGACGGCTACTCAGACTGTCTCCTATGTCGTTAATATAGATCAGAAACAATAGAGGGCCTATAACACTTCCTTGTTTGACGCCGGACATTACTTCTGTTTTACTCGATGACTTTCCGTGTGTTAGTACGAACTGTGACCTCTCTGACAGGAAATCACGAATCCAGTCTCACAACTGAGGCGATACTCCATACGCACGCAGTTTGATTAGAAGACGCTTGTGAGGAACGGTGTCGAAAGCCGTCTGGAAATCTAAAAATATGGAATCATTTTGACATCCCTGTTGATAGCACTTATTACTTCAGGAGTATAAAGAGCTAGTTGTGTTTCACAAGAACGATGTTTTTTGAATCCGTGCTGACTACATGTCAATAAATTGTTTTGTTCGAGGTACTTCATTATCTTCGAATACAGTATACTTTGCAAAATCCTTCTGCAAATCGACGTTAGTGATATGGGCCTGTAATTCAACGGATTACTCCTACTTCCCTTTTTGGGTATTGCTGTGACTTGAGCAATTTTCCAGTCTTTAGGTGCGTTTCTTTCTGTGAGCGAGTGGTTGCATATAATTGCCAAATATGGAGCTATTTTATCAGCATACTCTGAGAGGAACCTGACTGGTAGACAATCTGGACCGGAGGCCTTGCCAGTATTAAGTGATTTAAACTGCTTTGTTACACCGAGGATATCTAATTCTATGTTTCTCATCTTGGCAGTTGTTTTTGATTGGAATTCAGGAATATTTACTTCGTCTTCTTTGGTGAAGGAGTTTCGGAAAATCGTGTTTAATAATCGTGCTTTAGTGGCACTGTCATCAGTGACTTCACCGTTGTTATCGCTCAGTGTAGGTATTGATTGTGTCTTGCAACTGGTGTGCTTTATGTGTGACCAGAATCTCTTTGGGTTTTCTGTCAGATTTCGAGACACAATTTCGTTGTGGAAATTATTAAAAGCATCTCGCATTGAAGTACGGGCCATATTTCGAACTTCAGCAAAACTTTGCCAATCTTGGGGATTTTGTGTTCTTTTAAATTTGGCATGCTTTTTTCGTTGCTTCAGCAACAACGATCTGACCCGTTTTGTGTACCATGTGGGATCGGTACCATCACTTATTAATTTATGTGGTATATATCTCTCAATTGCTGTTGATACTATATATATGAAAACATTCCACAGCTTCTCTACACTTAAATGATCATATCGGAAAGAGTGAAGACTGTCTCTTAAAAAGGCGTTAAGAGCATCCACAAGAAAGTGTACACCGTTGTTTATATGAAATAAAAGACAATATTATAAATATATGTCCTCATGAAAATACATGTTGTTACTAATCGTACAATTAAATAATAGTTAATCCGATTGCCATCATTACTGATTATAGCTTGGTACCTTTTTGGCATGCTTTTCACGAGATTTTGTGCCTATCCTCTCGGTAACGATCTCCATATCGTCTTGATTTTATGTGACAGTTACCTCAAAATATATATTGGATTTCCTTTAGCCTTCATCTTAGTGTACGGCCAAACGTTTAAAATGGGATTTGCATCTGGAGACATTGCAAGCCTATCCATTGTGGACACCCCATTGTCTCGTTTCCACGCTGTACAGAGACGACTGCGATGTTTCGGATCATTATCCTCTTGAAGCACGCAGTTTGCTTCTTTAGAACCAAATAGCTTCTTAACGGATCTCAGAAGGCATTTTTGATAAACATTTCACAATTTTTCATGGTTTAAATTGGCTGTAAATTAGCACAAATAGCCAAAACTGCAACCTTCATATTCTTTATATGTGTGCAAAAACGCACTGAATACAGATTCGGGACCACTACCAGAGATGTCACTGTGGACGATGCATTTAACATTGTGGCTACACTTTCTGGTGGAACTTGTAACACTTATATCGATTGGAAGTAGGTTTATGTTACGTAACTTGTGTCTGTAATTATGAAGTGTTTATTCTTTGCTGGTTAAGGTCATTGATTTGTGACAGGAAATTTAAAGTTTGTAATATATATGTGGAAAAAGGTAAATGATTGTTAAAATAATGAAATTTAATAATGTCTGCATGTTTGTAAAGAAATTAATGTTATTGGAAACTGTTCCATGCTTAGGGCATCTATGTTTGTAATATGTAAAAGACGTGGGCAAGTCCCTACGCAACGGAAGTGGCTCGGCGCGATGTAAAAGGTGGTTCTGGCAGTCGAGCTGGGCGGCTACTTGGTGGGAACGATAGGCAGTGAGTGGTTGGTCGTTGCACGGTACACATCGACGGTGCCAAGGGAGGCAATTGGAAGCCGTTTGGCAAGGAAATTTGACTCGGCTGCAGATTTTCCTGCTGTTTGGTACTTTCAGCAATAAGGGACGGCTCTAACAAATTAAAAATCCGTCGCCAAGAAGAAATTTTACAGAGCATTCAAACATCAAGAGCCATGGGTACGGTTAGCCGCCACGTCGCCTGCCACCATAACTTCGCCACTGCTACACCAACTCCATGCACACAGATATGGATCAGAGCAAGGAGCAGTTAATTTGTGTGAGTTTGGTACGATTTTGCTTTCTATGGTTACTAGTATGTACATTACTGGTGATTGCTGCTACAGTCAGCTCAGAGTGCCATTTGTCATTTTGTATCCTATGTGCTATTCGAAGGGACATTTTAATGAAAGTAATTTCAGTAACTAATATTCAATTTGCTTAAACATATATTTTCAAATCAATGTGCCTACTTGGGCTGGCTACCGTTCGATTTTTCATTCGTGTATGAATTTTACTACTTCACTAAAATCAAAGTTAAAGCCTGTTTAGTTTTTCTTGTAACTGCACTCTATTCAAAATTATAGTCCGATACCTTCATCCATTAGACACACTCAAAATCCTCCCACAGGGTAACATTAGCTAATGCCACGGTAGGCTAGTGTTATAAAGTGTAGGTTTAGCAGGATTAGGAAACAAACATACCATTCGCGATTCTACGTTTTAGTTTCAGTTAACTACTCCCTTCCTAATTACGAATAGCCTTTATTTGACCGCGAAGCATCAGACTGAAACTGTAAGGATCGAGTGCGGTAGTAGCTCCGTAATTAGTGTTACACTGTGCATTTCACAACAAGATGAAATAATAGACTAAAATTGTAATGTGATTAGAGGAGGAGTTACTAATTGTGCTGTTAATTACTTCCCATCTTTAAAATTACTAGTGGTTGGACACAAACACGACAAATGGCACACAATTGCTGAAGTATTTCAGCCTATCAGCATCTACACAAACATACATTGTTAACACGTAAAATATACCAGAATAAAAAACCTTTATATATTAAATATCCAGTAAATAATAACCGAACCTCTATCATGCTTCCTACTCAGACCTAAGCTCTGCCAGAAGTTCGAAACACTGTGAAATAAGACTCATCCGACGAAAAGACTTTCTTCCATCGCTCCACAATCCAGGTTTCAGATTAGGCACCACGTTTTCCTGTTATGGGCATTTGCATCGCTGCTAAGTGGTTTTGAAAAACTAGTTCGCCCTGATATTCTCCCCTTACGAAGCTTCCCTTAATATTGTTTTGGAACTGACAGTATTTGCTTGGGCGATATTCAGTTTCCCAGCTATTTTTGTCGCTGTTGACCTCTAATTTTTCGTCACAATCCTCTTCAGTGACCTTTCGTTACGATCATTGAACATACATATCTCGTCAGCTTTCTGTCTTAGTGGATGATGTACTTCCGCTTTACCTAGCGAGGTACAAATCGTCGATACGGTGCCTCTTGAAGCACCAAAGACCTTGCCTCCCATAAGTACGGAAGCCCCCACCAAACCTGCACCACGTTCGAATTAGTTACAAGGGAACCTCCCCATCGCCCCCCCCCCCCCCTCCCAGATTTAGTTATAAGTTGGCACAGTGGATAGGCATTGAAAAACTGAATACAGATCAATCGAGAAAACAGGGAGAAGTTGTGTGGAACTATGAAAAAAATAAGCAAAATATACAAACTGAGTAGTCCATATGAAAGATATGCAACATCAAGGATAGTCTGAGCTCAGGAGCGCCGTGGTCCCGTGGTCAGCGTGAGCAGCTGCGCAACGAGAGATCCTTGGTTCAAGTCTTGCCCCGAGTGAAAACTTTTTATTTTCAGACAATTATTATGTCCGTCCGCCCGATGCTAGGTAACTGCGCCGTAGTATGGGGACGCTACACCTAAACAAACATCGAAACACACGACGTCAGTCGACTACAGCGCACAGAAGAGAGTATTCCTGCTAACCAGGCTCCCTGGCTGGCAGATGATTGTTCGCTACTTTGGACGAGAGTGCATTAAATACGTGAGATGTATTCCGTGGGCAATATGAATCAAGCAAATATAGCTCACGACTTCAATAACAAGGTCAGTGAATATTTTCCGAACTGTAAAGAATCGGAAGTTCCTTAAGGAATCGAACGATTGTCGGTTCCCATTGGAGAGCCACGTCCTTTCGTCTACTAATCGCACGGTTTTGCGGTGCGGTCGCAAAACACAGACACTAAACTTATTATAGTGAACAGGGACGTCAATGAACAAACGGACAGATCATAACTTTGCGAAAATAAAGAAAGTAAACTTTTCACTCGAGGGAAGATTTGAACCAAGGACCTCTCGTTAAGCAGCTGCCCACGTTAACCACGGGACCACGGCACTCCTGAACTCAAATTATCTTTGATGTTGCCTATCTTGCGCTTGGACCCCTCAGTTTGTACATTTTGATTATTTCTTTCATAGTTCCACACAACTTCTTCCTATTTTCTCGATTGATCTGTGTTCAGTTTTTCAAGGCCTATCCACTGTGCCAAGTTATAACTAAATCTGAGTGGGGTGCGACGGGGAGGTTTCCTTGTTAGTTTGCACGTAATGCACTCACAGCTACATACAACACTGTTCCGACCATAACTAACATGTGCAACGTATTGAGAATACTGCGCAGGCGCCATTCGTTGTCAGCTACAATAGTCACAAGAACCTGCATCCTTGGCTAGCATTTGGTTTTAAGTTAACGTACTCATTTGTCGCTGTTATTTCATATTTTTGTTTAGACCCCTCTATTTCGTTGAGAAGGATTTACGGAGGATACAATATACTCGAAAGGTATCTCTTACAACAAAAAATTGCATGTATACGGCGTGTTCAAACTTTCATAAGGTTTTTTCTGCCAGTAGTCTGACGGGAACTTATAAAAGACAGTGGCTCGTATATTCCTTCTGCTTGGGTTCTAAAATTTTATTATTACATATTCAGTAAACTCCCTCATTTATAGGTGGCATTAATTAATCGTTATACGTTTTATTTTCAATTTAAATTTTGACGAAGGTGTATAAATGAGTGGCCATTCATGGATGAGTGACACGCGCGGCTTTCGATGATCGTTAAAGCTGCGTCGTGACGCATCTGATCAAAAGGTGGCGCTGTGAGAAAATGATTGACACTTGTCAGTGTCAATAATTGGCAATTAATTAATCTGATGTTGCAGTTGTAATTACTTTGTAAATACACATCTGTCACATTTAAATGTGATTAAAAAATTAACGAGTAATCTGCTACCGAAAAATCAAGTCTCTCTTATTAGCATAAAATGAGCTACAGAAAGCCTCGCAAGTTAACGTCTTCAAAAAGTTAAGTCTGCTCGTGTCTCGTTAATAATGAATAAGAAAAGAAAAATGCAGTTAAGCTACTGTTGGGTACTTAAATTAACTCTCGCTACTTATAGGGCAGAAAACCATGTTTATTTTAATAGCACTGTACAAAATATGACGAAACTAGTGTCCTGCGGTAGCTACAATGTTTCCCACTCCTGGTGCAACACATGGATTCCATAAGAGAAACAATGTGATTCTTGTGAGGTGATGGACTCACGGAGCTGTTTCTTCTTCTTTATAGTCATGAGTCTTCTAACTGGTTTGTTGTGGCCAGCCATGAATTCCTCTCTTGCGCCGACCTCCTCATCTCTGAGTAGCACTAGCAACCTACGTGCTCAGTTATTTTCCGGATGTCTTCCCCTGCAGGTTTTAACCGATTTTAGGGTCATTAAAGGAAGTGACTTAATATTCAGGAAGGGCATGCTGCATGGCCTGAGACAAGTGGTAATCGGAAGTGACGAAGTGTGGTAACAACCGCGCTTGTAACATGTGGCGTGGCATTCTCATGAAGCAGAATGAATTTGCCGTCTCTAAGCATCTGCAAGCGTTTTTTTTTTTTTAACTAGTTCATTTTGGGTAACTATGCTTCGTAGTGTTCAACATTCACCGTTTGATCCGTTTGCAGTAGGTTATGGTACACCTCATCGCATCTTGTCACTTACCTAAACGCTAATCTCTAGCATGTTGTTTCCGGCGAAATCATACGGTTCCCGAAGTAAACAATGACTTTCCACACAATATTTCTTGAGATTAATGCTGGAGAATAACACTTCCCGCAAATACTCCGTTGTTGGTACAAAACCAAACACGTTCGAAACACTAAATAGGTATTTTATTTTCACTGCACTGGAATCTCTTTCACAGATCTGAAAGCGTAATCCTTCTATTCCTACATATGTTTTATATCGCTGCCTGTTATGCTTATAACGTAAAGCCTAATTAAAATAAAAAAAATTAGAATTGTTCTGATAAAATTTGATTGTTAATATTGTTGTGATCGATACTGACTTCTTAAGGAAGATTGTACGAACACTGTGCTGTCCGTCAGTTTAAAGAACGGAGTGCATTGTTTACGTATATTGCTTATTAATTGTAATATAATCTAAAATACATTTCGCTCATTTCATTCCAAGTATATAAGACTGTTCTATTTCCGAGAAATCTGTGTTGCGTTAAATTTATATTTGTAATGGTTATCCACGTAACCTGGGGCTCACAGCCTACTTTCTTTGCACCATTGTTTGGATGATCTTCACGTACCTACCGGCAGAGGGTAGAGTAGAACATGAGGCAGAATGAAAATTTCTTGCGGGCAAGAAAGTGGTGCAGCAAATGTTCTGAAACGCTTAGTTAAAAACGTTCTCTGTAGTACGACCAAACACTGATAAAAATGCCAACTAAGAGGTTGGCAATAATCTCCACAGTTATGAGTTGTCTCTACAAAATGTTTTGTACGGACGTATATTGTGGCGAAGTATTTGCACCACGGCTACGTCAAAAACAATGGCTTTGGGTGGCGTCATGGCGAGTCATATTTTTCTACATTAGCAGGTATGTGAGGATATTGTGTAACAATGCTCGTCACAACAAATTCGAATGCTCATCTGCTACAAGGCAAGAAAATTCATGTATCTCATGTATCTAGAATTTTATTTAGGGACTGTCACATTAGTGAACGTATCTGAACATTGAATTCTGGTACAGTGTAGTTTATCAGTTCTCAGCAGGTCTCTTTTTCAGTAATACCTACAGGCAGTTAGTATCCTGTTTCCTGTGTTATTTTAAAAAGGAACTATCTTGTTGACGGATTTCAATTTAGTATGTTTTATTACCCGAAACTACAATTTCAATACGTCATTTAATTAACGAAGTTCATAATTTTATTAACGAATCAAAAATGAGAAATCCTATTTGGAGTGGTCACCTTTCAACATACCATGGTTCAATACGTTTGACAAGAGAAAACGTGAATGAGGGCTCATGTCGCACTAGCACATCTACTGCCTCTCTTCGTCAACAACTGAAATTAATTCAAACTGCCACTCTCATATACGGATCATCGATCGAAACTAAACGAAAAACTGCAACATAGTACAGGTTTATATGCCTACTAGTTCCTTATAAGATGAAGAAATCGAAAAAAAATTGTAGGATATAAGAGAAATTTTTCGATTCGTTAAGGTAAACGAAAATTTAACTATGATGGCCGATCCGATAGAATTAGAAGAAAGAGGAAAACGTGGACTGCTAGAAGAGAACGGGAGGGATACCACCTTTTAAAATTTTTCAAAAGGCATTATGTAGTCATTGACAACGCGTGGTTTAGTAATTAGGGAAGAAAGTGGTGTACGTGGAGGAGGCCAGAAGATTTCACCTGTTATAATGGCAATACAAAGATTACAAAGGGAGATTTTACACTACAAATCATTTCCGTGAGCAGATGTTGTCTCCGAACATAATTTATTTGTTATGAACTGCAGATTAAAAGTCAACAAATGGTAAATACTAGGAGATTAAGTAGATAGGTCCTGGTTAAGTTGAAAGAACCGTAGATTATCAACAGTTTCATACCGAGCATTTCGCAACGATTGATTGAAACTGGCGAAACGAAGACTAATGAGGAGCACTGAGAGATGAATTATTCAAGGTGGCAGAGTGTCAAACAGATAAAAATTGAAGGGCCTGTAGAAATCTATGGATAATGCACGGGACTTTTATTTCAGTTTACGAAGAACGAAATATCACCGCCCAGCAAACAAAGTAGGCCCTGTAGAAACCATCGGATAATGCACGGATTAATATTTCAGTTGAAGAGAGGAGGAAATATTAATCCCCAGCGATTGAAGTAGGTAAACGGGAATAAAGGCGTGTTAAACATAAGACTGACAGAAAGTGCAAAATGACTAGGCGTGAATGGCTACAGGATAAATGCAAAGATATGCTCTGATCAGCCATAGCATTATGACAAAGTACCTAATAGCCAGTATGTCCACCTCCGGTACCTCCGGTACGCCGTCGCGCTCGAAGAACGATTTATAAGACAATTGAAAACATTGAATTGACAACGTCCGCCGCTGACAAGAAGAAAAATACCATTAAAAACATATCCGCAACAGCATTGCTGGATGTTCCATGTATATTTCATGGCTGCAAAATAAATTTCAGTATAGACAATAATGATACTTTTTCACAAGGCAATGGATGGTTGACTGTAGCCGTTGTTCGTGGTGGTACTGGTGTGCCCAATGTTCCTGGCCTTGAAAGCTTCGTCGACAGAGACATCGTCGCCTACAGAACTATTCATGTTGTTGAAATCGCTAATAAAGATTTTGGTGAATCCTCATACATGTCTTCCTCCTCTCTTTCCCGTAGCATGTGAAAGTTGCTGGATTTGGACGGGTTACTCCTGTAACTGAAATATCAGATCTGAAGATGGTTCTGAATGAACCGAAACCGGTCATATGAATAATAAAAAATTTTTTTGCAATCAAGACGGATTTTAAGCAACATTATAAAATCACTGATTGCTGTTATCCCATAAGACATTATGTCTGTTTTTGGAAAGTGCGGACATTTGCCACGCCGGACATTTGCCACGATTTTACCTACTCAGAAGGGTTCGGTCCCTTGTCTCTCCACCCCTCCCTCCTCCTTCTCACTCGCCGCCCGACCCAGAGTAAAGCTGCTTACTGAGCCTTTCCGCTGGTTTTCTTAACATAGGACCAGAATCTATATGGATTTCTAGAAAGAGTTTCGTTGTGAAAATCATTAAATGCATCTCGTATTGAAATCCGCACCAAATTTCGAGCCTCAGTAAAACTTCGCCAATCTTGGATATTTTGCGCTCGTCTAAATTATACGTGCCTTTTTCGGTTCTCCTGCCGAAACTTTCTGTCGTGTTTTGAGTACCAGGGGAGATCAGTCCCGTCTCTTATTAATTTATTTGGTATGAATCTCTCTAGTGCTGTTGATACTATTTCTTTGAACTTAAGCCACATATGGTCTGCACTTACATAGTTTGGAAGGGTTGAAGAATGTCTCTTGGAAAGACGTCAACCGTATTTTTAGTTGCTTTTATAAATCGATATATTTCGCGTATAGTTTTGGTGAATTTCTCTGTTACGGAATTGAGCCTCGCTACGACTGTGTGTTCACTAATCCCTGCATTCGTCGTGGTGCTCAGGATTATTTGTGGCTAAGAGGTCATGTGTGTTTCCGTAACCATTTTCAATTTAAATGGCCTCGTGAACTAATTGTTCAAAATAATAAAAAAAGCAATTACAACAATTATGGAAGTTGTTTTCCATCTACAATATGGTCTGAAAATGTATTTTTGTCAACATACGGAAGGTAGATTGAAGTCACTGCCAACTATAATTGCATGAGTAGGGTACCTATTTGCGATGAGACTCGAGTTTTCTTTGAAATTTTCAGCAACTGTTTCGTCTGAGACCGGGGATCGGTAACAGGAGCCAGTTATTAATTTATTCCGGTTGTTGAATATAACCTCTGTCCATACTAAGTCACAGGAACTGCCTGCTTCAATGTCGCTTGTGAACTGGAACACACATTACATTATTTTTACTTAAGTTGTTCTTCTTGTTTCTGTTGTACTGGAGATCATTACAATTACGGCTTTTCCCTCCAGAACCTAGGATGCTTTCTCTGTGGCCCTGTAAATACCAGAACTAAACAATGTAGAGCAACAACTTACATTACAAGCATAGCATTCTATACTACTTCATTTCTTTATTTCTAACATTTTAAAATTGTACGTCGACTTTAGATGACATGCCACTCATAGATGTTCTTATCTCTGTTTATGAACGTACTGTCAGTCATCTTTTGAACTATGTCCCGCTACACTTTATTAACTAATGTTTCGCCGCAAGGGATAGCGGATTTTAGAGAGTTAATTACTATGGAGTATGTCGTTCTTCATTTCAAACATTCACATACCCATTCATTCGTTCCTTATTGTCTTTTGGGCATGCAGTTGTAGTAATTAAAGTAGGCACAAATGCAGCGATCAAAAAGAAATGATTAGCATACATTCACATTCACTTTACATCGTTCCTTTCTTGTTGCTCCCATGGCGACGGACTGTTTCTATCGCAGTCAGTAAGCGTGGAAGGAAGCTACCGTACAGACAGAAGGATCTATATTTATACTTTTCAGAACTAGTTACATACTGATATAATCGTCGGAATTGCTTTCGTTTCCCAAAAGTTATAAATACTTCGATTTCGGAAAAGAAGCTCTGCATTTCGTCAAGATGTCGAAGAAGAAGGTCCCTTATGTACTGGTTGTATCGAGTAAGACGTGGAGACGGCGGTTTGAAAGCGGGCAGAAGAAGTACGAGGAAGGGCGTCCCTTACCTGAGGGATTGCTACGCAAGCTACCTGGCGAAGGGGCAAGTGTGTCAAATGTCCGGTGTGGCAAATGTCCTTCATAGCAGGTGTCCAGCATTCAATGAACTCGCCACTCCATCAGACTCCTGGCCTTATTACAGGGCTCATTATCTAGCTGAAAAATGCCACTGCTGCCGGAAAACTTGTTCGCCATGAAGGGGTCTGTATCCAGTGTGCGATACTCCTTGGCTGTCATGGTGGCTCTCACGAGCTCCAATGGCCCCATGAATTCCCTATTGAATGTTCCCCAGAGTATAATGGAGCCGCGGCCAGTTTCTCTCTGTCCCGCAGTACAGGTGTCAATGAGCTGTTGCCCTGGAAGGTGACGGATTCGCGCCCTCCTATTAGCATGATGAAGAAGCTATCAGGATACATCAAACCATGCAACGCTCTGCCACTGCACCAACGTCCAGCGCCGATGGCTACGAGCCCATTTCAGTCGCACCTGCAAATGTCGTGCTGTTAGTATTGGACAGACATGGGTCAGTACAACGGAAGACTAGCCAAAGTTGCATGCTGGAAGTTCGTCAACACGCATGGGTCGTCGGCCACCGTTAGGAGTGCTCGGTGCATTGGCTTTTCAGGCACACTTGTACCCTGCCCGACATTAAAGTCTGATGTTAGTTCCGCCAGAGTTCGCCACCTGTCCGGTTGTAACCTCCCCGCGGAATTTTCTAAAGACTATAATTAAATTTTAATGGGAATTGAGCCAAAGTGTAACCTTCCCGTGAAAGTAAAAGAAAATATTTAATTGAGCATTGGACATCGTGCTAAGTGTAACCTCCCCGTAATTATTTTTAAATGATATGAATTGAATGAAAATGCAAATAGAGCCAAATGTTAGCTTCCCACAATAATAAAACTCAATGACAATCAAAATGTGCAAAAATGTTAAGTCCCCAGAAAATTAACGTTAAGATGAACCTGATAAATTTTATAAGGGCAGCTGCGCTGACCTTAGGCCCTGTGCAATAATTAATCTGATAAATTGATTCTGGGAGGAAAAGCATAGGAAATATTGTTTCAATTGGAATGATTCTTTTCTTAATAACGATTGCTTTGAAAACAAAATTATTATTGGGGCATTTCTTGAACACATTAATTACAATTACCATACATTATTAGCTGAGCGCAATGCTGCTTCATTACCTTTGATAACAATATACCTCGTCCTGAATCGTGACCAGAGACCCATGTCGACGCCCGCCGACTCCTCACACACGACTGTTCCTGCCGGCTCGCTACACGCAACCATTGTACTGACTACTACTGTCGTCTCGCGCGCGCTACTGCTCTCTAACTCGCTACGTACAACTACTGCGTCCAGCTCGGAACTGCACACTCGCGCGATTAAGCGCAGACTAGCAACGATAAATAACTCTCTGGTCAGAGATTCTGTCATGCCTCGCCAACGCTGGTTGAAACGTATGCGTCTCATAACCCTCCACTGGGGGGGTAAAAATTTGGCAGCGATGGTGAGTCGTTTGGACATGCCATGAGCAACAAATTTTTTCTTCACTAATTAATTTTACAATTACAGAATATATACAGATGTATAACATGAAGTAAATATGGTGCACATGCACCAAGTACAAAACATATTAGGCAAAGACAAATGTATACACAATGAGTAACAAATGACAAAAGTGCATACGCACTGAAGTATTGAACATATCAGGAAATCACAAAATGTGTAAAGAATGAGTACAAATCATACTAACAAATAGCGAAAGTGCACACGCACTGTAATACAGAACACATCAGGGAATAAAAAAAAATGTATAGACAATGGATACAAATCATATTAACAAAATGACACAAGTGCACATGCACTGTAGTTTAGAACGTATCAGCAAATAAAAAAAATGTACATACAATGAGCAGAAATCATGTTAGAAAAATGACAAAGGTGCACACGCACTGAAATTCAGAATATATCAGCAAATCAGAAATGTATATACAATAAGTAGAAATCATGTTAGAAAAATGACAAAAGTGCACACGCACTGAAATTCAGAATATTTCAGCAAATCGAAAATAAATGTATAGGCCTGAATATATATCATGTTAGCACAAATGATTTTCACTATGTTACAAGATTTAGGATAGGAAAAGGAAGAACTGCATCATGGTTGTAGCACTTTAGGTTGCACGCAGCTGCGCTGAAAGTCCATATCTTTCCACAGAAGTACAACACCAAGTGAGACAATCTGAAGTTCTTTTCCCAGAAGTATTTATCAGCGTACCCAAGACACTGAAATGTCGTAGTAATATTCAATGTTATCATTTTGGCAGTACATCAGGTACACCAAACAGTGGGACCATAATAACGTCTGCATCGCTCACGGTGGTGGACAGCATGTCGTGTCAACACCACGCTTTTACAAGGCACACCAACGTAGAATTAGTGCAAAAACCAAATATAGTGCTCCATGATCAAGAGGATATACAGGACAAATCGATATTACAGTAATTCAGGGTAGTTAGGTCAGAAAGTGAAGGACATTAAGTCACATTGGGAATTAAGTCTTCATTGGGAATTACATTAGTAATTTGCGGCATTCATAGCCCAGTTATTGAACATTTCTGTACCATGTATGTAGTATTACAGAAAAATGTTCATTAATTGATTTACAGACAACATTGTCATTGGTCATTTCAATACCGTAATCAGTAGCGTTCACTTCCCAATTACAAAGCATAACCAGTAGCATTCATTTCCTTGTTACAAAGCATAATTGGTAGCATTCATTTCCTAGTTACAAAGCATTATTAATCATTCGTCATTTAAATACAGTAATCATCTCAATACGGTAATCAGTAGCATTCTTTTCCCAGTTACAAAGCATAATCAGTAGCATTCATTTCCTTGTTACAAAGCATAATTAGTAGCATTCATTTCCTAGTTACAAAGCATTATTAATCATTGGTCATTTAAATACAGTAATCATCTCAATACAGTAATCAGTAGCATTCTTTTCCCAGTTACAAAGCATAATCAGTAGCATTCATTTCCTTGTTACAAAGCATAATTAGTAGCATTCTTTTCCTAGTTACAAAGCATTATTAATCATTGGTCATTTAAATACCGTAATCAGTAGCATTCATTATTCAAGTGACATATTATTCATAGCTGATCAGCATTACTCTGAACTCTCTTAAACTGGTATCATTATTTGGGACTGGTAATACATTTTTTTTTCTTTTGTTAGCAATGCATTGCTTTGGGTAATTGTAGGGGAAAGCAAGAAAAAAAATTGCTTCTAGGTTGTTGCTGTAAATGAAAATGTGTAACGTCATTCGTCATGAGTCCGCTGTTGCAAGATTATGAAACAAGTAGAGTATATGTAATCACATTCATAAATGATATAGATTTAATGAACAAGTGCTTATAGCACATTAATCTCATAAATAATTTCTCCTGAGAAAATATATAAAAAAAGGATTATTAAGCTGAAGGAAGAAATGCATTTTATGTTGAAAAGTAGTGAACTTCAAATTAACAGGTAGTGAAATGTGTATAAAAATGTGTTCCATAGCTGTCCTTTCCAAAACCTTCCGTCATTATACTATACAATATAACACCTGCTGTCAAAGCAAACTGCAACAAATACTTAAATAACTACATAGCATAAATATATAACTTCAACAATATCCTCATCTGTAAAGAAAAAAGCTTCATTATCCATCACTTCATTATCATAACTCCATTATTATCATCACCTGTAAAGAAAAACTTCATTATTCATGGTAGCATATTCTTCATCATTATTCATCAGCATTCATTATCATCTGCAAAAAAGATCACTTCATTACTCATTACATAACTATTCCCTATCTCTAGCATATTTTATCACTAAAACTAAGATGTGCTGTTCTGTCTGACAGCCTGCATCAATCGCCTTGTATTCTGAAAGAAAAAATTAGTTAAGACTGCTATTCTACGATGTGTACAGTATATTATTGTCAATGCTTGTCGATCCTGATCCATTTACTCTTCATTACGAGGTTTGCATCTTCTTTCGTTCATTCCGAAGATGAAATTCCCATTTCTGTTTAATTTATTTCTTTTACGCATCATTTCTCTCTGAAATTGATGAACAAAAATTAATGTCTTGCATTTACGTCATATACTCACTAAATAATGACTGGTTTATGATAACATAATTAAGCATATAACATACCATGACAGAAAACGTAATATGAAAAAAGAGAAAAAAATAGACAGTGTTCAAATGCAAAAATGTACACAGAATGTCACAATGCAGCAGCAAAATATGTAAAACAGTCACGATCTTGAGATATCATAGGGCAAAAATGTCAAAGTCAGCTGGTGTGTGTTATATCTTAATTATTTCACAGTGCATATGAAAACAATCGTACATACATAAAAAAATGATGACAAGAATTGTAACCTTCTTTAAGTTCACCTTGTATGTTGTGTAGTTAGTAGAGGCGAGAATTAAAGACTTTAATGGAGAGAGAATTTAATAAAATTAATATGTCACTAGATAAAATTGGTAATTATTCATAAGATACGTAAGTTTCTCTGAAAAAAAAAATGTGCACAGTCTGATATGTAACGACAAGAAGAGCGACCTGCTAACCTTACCTTGCCGGGCACTTGCCAAGAAAAATATGATAAACATCAGTAATTAGTCATGTGAATATAATTGCATAAGTGATCATAAAAATTAGTAAATGGCATCATAGCATGTTAAATCATAAAGTGTCTTCATTCAATAAAGGGTTTAATATTGGAGACATGGTGGTTGCCTTTACTTTTTCTGGTTCTCAGAGTTTCGACGTGTACTACTTTGGGGTGAGGAATGCTGCGAATCCGATATGGACCTGCGTATAGAAGTTCAAATTTACTGCACTTACTTTTTATTCTGCTGGATAAATAGTGTGTACGTACTAATATCTTCTGTCCAATGTGGAAGTCACGGCGTATACAAACTTGTTTTTGCTGTCTTCTCCGGCGCTCTGCGGCACGTTTGATGTTGTTCAGCGTAATGTTAATTATTTCATGGTGTCGTAGTCGACGAGATGTAGGAAAGTTTACTAATTCTGTAATTTCGTTAGGTGGTTCAACATTTTTCAGTATAACAGACGGAGATAGCATAGTGGATTCATTTGGAATGGACTTAATTACATATTGGAATGAGAATATGTGTGTGTCCCAATCAATATATCTTTTGTGGCACTATATTCTACACAGTTTACCAATTTCTTTCATTAATCGTTCACAAGGGTTCGAAGAAGCATGGTACTTGGATATATAGATCGGAGAAATGTTTCTAGCTCGTAACATACGTGTCCATATAGTAGAACGAAATTGTGATCCATTGTCAAAAATTACTTTCAACATATGCCCTACTTGAAATAGAAAATGTTTTACAAATGCTTTCGAAACAGTATTAGCAGTAGCTTTGCGTAACGGAGTGAAAGTAACAAATTTTGAAGTGAGTTCAACAGCGACAAAGATGTAGCAAAAACCTCTATTAGTTCTGGGAATCGGACCAAAAATGTCTACAGCGGCCATATGTCTCAATTTAACAGGTACAATGGGATATAATGGAGGAATATGTGAAGTTGTGACTGACTTAGCTTTCTGGCAGATTTTACATGACGCTAAAACTCGTCGTATACGTTTCTCCATGTTCGTAAAATAACAGTTCTGTCTCAGTATAAGAAAACATTTTCTTGCTCCGTAATGTGTGTAACTTAAATGAGTATACCAGATTAATTTGTTAACAAGTTCGTCGGGAATGCATAATAATCAGTTGTTGCTGTCAGGATGAGAGCGGCGAAACAGAATGTCATTGCGTACAATGTAATGGTTTGTAATGGTAACATTATTCTTATCTTGCCAAAGGTGTTTAATTTCTTTCCACACGTTGTCTTTATTTTGCTCCTTTGCTATGTCCTGTAATGACGACGAAATAAAATTTTCAAATGCAACTTGTTGAATGTACATGACGCTGAAATTTGCTTTGCAGAAGTTGGTTGCGATTTCTTGCTGATTGTTGCTGAGAGAACGAGATAGTGCGTCCGCTACAATATTTTGTGTGCCGGGAATGTGAACTATTGTAAAATTAAATTCCTGTAAATAAAGCTTCCATCTGCTTAATCTATCGTGTGTGAATTTAGCCGAAAGTAAAAATTGTATTGCTCTATGGTCTGTGTAGACGGTGGTATGTCTTCCATAAAGAAAATGCCTAAATATCTTAAAAGCCCATACAACACATAACGTTTCCAGTTCTGTAACAGAATAATTTCGTTCAGCAGGTGACAGAATGCGACTTGCAAATGCGATGTTTTTAATTATTGTAGAGCCATCTTCTTCAATTTCCTGAAAAATATGTACGCCTAAAGCGGTGTTCGAACTGTCGGTGGCAATGGAAAAACCTCTGGTAAGATCTGGGTGCGATAAAAGTGGTGCATTCAACAAAGCATGTTTCACATAAAATTTTCGTGAACAAGATTCTGTGTGTCAAAAGTTTTGCTTACGTTACTGGAATATACAGCCTGTACTGTATCTAGTCGAACTCTATCTGACGTGTTATTATTTTCGGGAGGATGCTGTGACATTTCAACTATTTGTACTGTACTGTTATTTCTTCCAGACGTATTACGCTCTGTACGATACCTACTGTCTGGTTCATTCATGAGAATATGTTGTTACTGATCATTCTGTTGCTGGTAGGACCAACTGTTATTAAACGTACGGTGAAAATCGTGCTCATTATTTTTACGTCTGTCATGATAGTCATTTGTATACGGTACATTACGATAGGAATTGAAATAGTGTGTTTTCTGTACGTAGTCATTTCCTTGCTGCCGTACGTTACTATTTGTTGGAGCTGAGACTATACGTGCACGCGGCGAAACATTGAAGCTAGGTTGACCTTGTGCATTACGTTGTTGGTTAGGTATGCTAACCGGCTGACTTTCATGCTGTTGCGGTGAAAAACGCCTATTGTTACCAAAATGTGTTTGCGACTGCTGATAATTTTGACGATTGCTGAAAATGCTATACATACTGATGATTACAATTTTATCTGTTATTATAATAACGGCGATAGTTGTCATTACGGGAGTGTCTACACAGAACTGTCACTTTAGGTAAAATTTGTCATATCGGGTTTTCATTACTCATTCTTAATTCTAGATAGAGCGATAGTTAAAGTGCTGTTTTGATAGATATACAGGATAGTAGAAGAGAAGGCAGCAGTGCAGAAAACTAAAGATGAAACAGCACTACTACAGCTCGGGGCCCTAAGCACGCTACGGCACATATTCATAAAAAGCGTTATGAATCCCTTGAGGTTTGTTACGCGCTACAAATAAATTTTAGCTTTTGCGCTACAGGCAATGGCGGTAAAAATTCGAAAGAAAATTGTAGTATCCAGTCCAATTCCAGTTTCTGCATTATAGGTAACAGCGGTGAAAGTACAAAAATAAATCGACGTATCCAGTTCAAAGCGTGTACCTGTGTTCTGTCATTGTTAAATTCCTTAGATTTTCTCACTGATAGAAAATGTTTGTAATCGAAATTATCGTCTCTGTATGACGGAACAGGTTCTGTATTGTAAGAGAATCTATTTGTCTGTGTCTGTTCTGAATCTAAGTCCCGTACTCTTTGTAGATTACCCAAGTTATACGCACTGCGTGAGTCTGACAAATGTTCACTAAGTGGCATCTGCTGTGATGTGTTAAGCCCTGAAACATTTTTTATCTCAGTTACCTCTTGCTGTAAACATGACAATTTTCTACGCAAGGTGTTATTAGATGAATCGATCTCATTGATTGTCTGTTGTAGATTTTGAAATTCAGGTGTTTGATTAAATGAAACCAGTGAGATATCGTCTGATTTGCTGTCATTATTACTTTCAATAACGTCAATACGACTGGCCAGTTCATCATATTTTTCAGTCAGTATTTTTACCTGATCATCGGTTTTAGTGTCAGAGGCATTAATCTGTTTTTGCATTTTACGTGTGGTTTCGTTCAGTTTTTTAACGTCAGCTTTGACGACGTCGGAATCCCGTGTTAGTTCTAATTGTTCGAGTCTGTCGGTCACTGTTTGAAAATCTGTTGTGTATGTGTCTGTTTTCGATTTAAGATCAGAAATTTCGTCACGTAATTCTGTGTTCGACTGTTTGATGGTATTAATTTCATTGGACACTGCAGCAATATTGCTGTCCACGTATGTTTTTGCCTTCGCGAACAATTTACGTTTGTCTTCTTGTCTCTGTGCTGTGATTGTTTCCATTACTTGTCGTTTTACTTTATTTTGATCCTGTATAAATTTGCGGAAACGCGTATCACTGTTTTGTATGTGGTGATTAAAACGTTCGTCAATCTGAGTGTTCTGTTGGTCGAATTTCGCGTCTATCTTTGCATCTATTGTGCGCGAAAGTTCTGCTGTCATTAGTTTAAACTCGTCGCGTAATTGTGTAGCCTTTTCAGAGCATTGTTTAGCGACTCTCTAAGTGTTTCTGTTGTAGCTGTTTGCATTACCCTTAATTCTTGAGCAACAGATCTAATTTCTTCGCTACTTTTTCTTGAACAAGCCTCAATTTCCTCGCGTAACTGTTCCTTATTATCATGACACTGCTAGGCAACAGCTCTAATCTGCTCGCTAAGCTGTCTGGAATTGTTGTCTAATTTTTCATTAAGCCTGTCATGTTTTTCATTAAGCTGTTTGATCTGTTCACTAAGCTGTCTAGAATTGTTGTCTAATTTTTAACTCTGTTGTTTGGAATCTTCCCTATTTTGTAGCAATATTGCCATAATTTGACCTAATGTAACATTATCTACTTTATTATCTGTGCTGTTTGATTGCGTACCTGCAATTGTCGCGTTTTGTGTGACCATTTGGTCATTCTGAGATTTACAAAAAGGTCTGCCAGTCAAATGGATACTGTCAGACACTATTTCGGAATTAAATAAATCTGTCGTACTTTCAGTACACTGTCCATTTTCATTAGAAAAATTTGTCTGTACGTCACTTGAATTTTCCAAACCAGGTAGGTTAAGCTGGGCAGCGCTCATTACAATAGAGCTCCCCGCGTCATCAATTGTCGTCAAATTAACAGAGGACACAATTAAGTTGCCTTGTTCATCATTAAGATCTACATCATTATTGGTGGTTGGAACGCACTGATTGTCAGTGGACGCACGATTGCCATCATTACACTGCGTGTCACAAGTACTATCGGTGAAGTTGTTTACATCAGTAATTTCATTCATTATACTTCGCGATGCACTATTCACAGTCTTTCGCGGCATTTTTACAATAGTCACAATTATTCATAAGTGAAATAAGCACAATGCAAAAAGCAACAAACACAAATACAACAGAGCAACGAATTGCCGATGATCTGAGGAAAGAAAGTCATAAAATTAGTAAAAGCGTTGCGCCAAATGCTAATTATAATTTAGTAAATAAGAGCAGATATCTGACTACTTTTCAGAAAATTCTCAAAGAAATACGATCCTGGTCCGGATGTCGCCAAGTGTAACCTCCCCGCGGAATTTTCTAAAGACTATAATTAAATTTTAATGGGAATCGAGCCAAAGAGTAACCTTCCCGTGAAAATAAAAGAAAATATTTAATTGAGCATTGGACATCGTGCTAAGTGTAACCTCAAAAATGGCTCTAAGCACTAAGGAATCAACTGCTGTGGTCATAAGTCCCCTGGAACTTAGAACTACTTAAACCAAACTAACCTAAGGACAGCACACAACACCCAGCGATCACGAGGCAGAGAAAATCCCTGACCCCGCCGGGAATCGAATCCGGGAATCCGGGCGTGGGAAGCGAGAACGCTACCGCACGACCACGAGATGCGGGCTAAGTGTAACCTCCCCGTAATTATTTTTAAATGATATGAATTGAATGACAATGCAAATAGAGCCAAATGTTAGCTTCCCACAATAATAAAACTCAATGATAATCAAAATGTGCAAAAATGTTAAGTCCCCAGAAAATTAACGTTAAGATGAACCTGATAAATTTTATAAGGGCAGCTGCGCTGACCTTAGGCCCTGTGCAATAATTAATCTGATAAATTGATTCTGGGAGGAAAAGCATAGGAAATATTGTTTCAATGGGAATGGTTCTTTTCTTAAAAATGATTGCTTTGAAAACAAAATTATTATTCGGGCATTTCATGAACACATTAATTACAATTACCATACATTATTAGCTGAGCGCAATGTTGCTTCATTACCTTTGATAACAATATACCTCGTCCTGAATCGTGACCAGAGACCCATGTCGACGCCCGCCGACTCCTCACACACGACTGTTCCTGCCGGCTCGCTACACGCAACCATTGTACTGACTACTACTGTCGTCTCGCGCGCGCTACTGCTCTCTAACTCGCTACGTACAACTACTGCGTCCAGCTCGGAACTGCACACTCGCGCGGTTAAGCGCAGACTAGCAACGATAAATAACTCTCTGGTCAGAGATTCTGTCATGCCTCGCCAACGCTGGTTGAAACGTACGCGTTTCATAACCCTCCACTGGGGGATAAAAATTTGGCAGCGATGGTGAGTCATTTGGACTTGCCATGAGCAACAAATTTTTTCTTAACTAATTAATTTTACTATTACAGAATATGTACAGATGTATAACATGAAGTAAATATGGTGCACATGCACCAAGTACAAAACTTATTAGGCAAAGACAAATGTATACACAATGAGTAACAAATGACATAAGTGCATACGCACTGAAGTATTGAACATATCAGACACTGTCTTACCAACCAGCCCAGATTAAGACGTCGACATCTGTACTGAGTGGTGGCCGCCAAACCCAGCGAACATTCGGACGTGGTTTCACTTTTGTTTCGTCACGTGTTGACGACACTCAGCACAGCACTCTTCGAACATCCGACAAGTCGTAGAGTTTCCGAAATGCTCGCGTCGACCCTCCAGGTCATAACAAGCTGTCCTCGGTCAAACACAGACATATCACGCGCTTTCCCCATTCTACACACTGACAGATAATTCGCTGATACTATATGCACAGTGCGTGAGCCTGACTAGCAGTCATTCCTCGCCAGATGACCCCGCTGTCGCCTGGATGGGTCTATGGTGGTAGTAGGTCGGCGGTCATAATCTTCTGGCTGATCATTGTAGTAGCAAATACGAAAATCCGAGGAGAAAGACAGACTACGTCTGTGGGAAAATTAAAGACACTTTTGGAGAAAACAGAAGTAGCTGAATACACATCTGGTGTTCAAATGACAACCCGGGAACACCTAAAGGAGGAATACTGACAGCAGGAAGAAATAAGGAGATGAAAACAAATTATAAGAAACGACAGGTATTAGATGACTGACAGATGGCAGATCCGATCCTATTACAAGACTTCCATGGACCACTGAAAAAATCCAAGTCGATGCAACGTCAGTGGAGTAGATGATTTCTGAATTAATGAGATCCCGAGAAATCCAGCCATGACAAAATTATACCAGCCGGCGTGTAAGACCTTCAGCATTTAGAGTTTTCTTAAGAGCAATAAGGAGACCAAACCTTGACCGCCCAAAACACCACCATACCATTAACACTGTCTATACTGTAATTCACAGTTGTCACTACACATGATGGGAGAAAGCGTCCTACAAACATTCTTTAAACCTAAACCTTTCCCGCCCTTTTCATTCTCGTGGTACAGCTTCTCTACAACCAAAAAACCATGGTTCGCACCTTCTACTGTACTGGTGGGTCCACCTCTTGTGACATCTAGTGGTAAATTTAGCAGCGCGTAGGGGAGTGAGGATAATTTTCATGAGTATATCTATCTTGGGAGATATGTTAATCGAGGCTTAACCTACGTTTATAACATTTATAAATTTAGAGAAATATTTTGACAATAAAGAATGGAATACATGCTCTAAAATTAAAAAGGTAGCAGGAGTAAACTACAGAGAGCGTAAAGTTATTCACAAAGTTGTACACGAACAAGAATTGAATGATAAAGAGTCGAAGGATGTGAAAGGGAAGTAATGGTTCAGAATGAAGTGGGACTAGATTTTTGCCTATCACCGGTTTATTCAATCTGCACATTGAGCAAGCAGTATTTGGAAAAGGAGAAGTTTGGTAAAGTTCAAGGAGATGAAATAAAAATTTTGAAGAATGCCAATGAGTTTTAATTTACCATAGACTGTAGGGAAGTAGAGGAGCAAACGAGCGGAATGGACAGCGTTGTTAAAACAAATATGACATTGGTGACGGAATGTAAGCAAAGTAAATATCTTGATGAGAGGCAGTTAGATTAGAAAATGAGATAGTAAAAGAAGTAGGTGAGTGTTGTTATTTGGGCAGCAAAATAACTGATGGTGGCTGAAGTAGAGAGGATATAAAATGTAGACTGGTAGCAGCAAGAAAATCATTTCTGCAGAACAGAAGGTTTTAAACGCCGAACATAAACAAAAGTGTCTTTCCTGAAGTTGTTTGTCTCAAGTAAATGCAATTTGAACGATAAACAATGATAAACATTTCAGGAAAGAAGAGAATAGAAGAATAACGATGCTAACCAGGATATGTGAGTATAAGAAAGAACATGTAAAAGGGAGGTACTGATAAGAGTTAGTCAAAAGATCGATTTGTGGCACAACTTGGCTACAAGAAGGAATTGAGTGACAGGACGCATTCTGAGGCAGTAGGGATTCGTTAGTGTGTTGATAGACGTTAGTGTATGGAGTGAACATTGTAGAGGGAGGTCAAGGCTTGAATACAGTACGCAGGTTCAAATTAATGTAGGCTGCTGTATTTAGGCCTCTGAAAATACGTAGAGACTTGCATAGGATCGGCTAATGTGGAGTTCTGCACCAAAACACCTTAGGACCGAAGTACACAGCAGTGACATAGCTATTACCAGTAATATAAAGAAAAATCGTTACAGGCTGAAAAACCAGTCTATTTAACTAATCCCGTAAAATCATCCTGTAACTAGATATGAAAACTCTGTACAGTTACTTCATGTTTCTTAAGTTGAACAACAAAGATAGTTTGAAAGCTTAATACATACACACGTGAAAAAAGGGCTGCACACCCCGGTTCCCAGAACTCCTGAAGATGGACGTTGACTGTGGTGTGTAGAGTTCATAACCCTTAATCATTTCAAAAGAAATACTCACTCATTATAAAGACGCAAGTCGTTCGGAAGTGTTGTATGGTTTGATGGTGGGAACCTGCAGTTTTACACGGTTTTGGGATTCGTCGAGAATATTTCTCCGAAGATCTAAATAATTTCACGAGCTAAAGTTGGATCCCACATTCCATACTCATGACACAGCATGGCAGTTGGCTGTACCGATCGATATCCTTACAGTGATAAATTATCTTTAGCGATTTCAGGTGGAGAAGTTCCAGCAAGGAGAGTCAACGAGATCTGCTGCTGCGAAAGGCATATGGTATTACCGTATTCTTTAACTTACGTAGAACAGTACGTACACTCCTGGAAATGGAAAAAAGAACACATTGACACCGGTGTGTCAGACTCACCATACTTGCTCCGGACCCTGCGAGAGGGCTGTACAAGCAATGATCACACGCACGGCACAGCGGACACACCAGAAACCGTGGTGTTGGCCGTCGAATGGCGCTAGCTGCGCAGCATTTGTGCACCGCCGCCGTCAGTGTCAGCCAGTTTGCCGTGGCATACGGAGCTCCATCGCAGTCTTTAACACTGGTAGCATGCCGCGACAGCGTGGACGTGAACCGTATGTGCAGTTGACGGACTTTGAGCGAGGGCGTATAGTGGGCATGCGGGAGGCCAGGTGGACGTACCGCCGAATTGCTCAACACGTGGGGCGTGAGGTCTCCACAGTACATCGATGTTGTCGCCAGTGGTCGGCGGAAGGTGCACGTGCCCGTCGACCTGGGACCGGACCGCAGCGACGCACGGATGCACGCCAAGACCGTAGGATCCTACGCAGTGCCGTAGGGGACCGCACCGCCACTTCCCAGCAAATTAGGGACACTGTTGCTCCTGGGGTATCGGCGAGGACCATTCGCAACTGTCTCCATGAAGCTGGGCTACGGTCCCGCACACCGTTAGGCCGTCTTCCGCTCACGCCCCAACATCGTGCAGCCTGCCTCCAGTGGTGTCGCGACAGGCGTGAATGGAGGGACGAATGGAGACGTGTCGTCTTTAGCGATGAGAGTCGCTTCTGCCTTGGTGCCAATGATGGTCGTATGCGTGTTTGGCGCCGTGCAGGTGAGCGCCACAATCAGGACTGCATACGACCGAGGCACACAGGGCCAACACCCGGCATCATGGTGTGGGGAGCGATCTCCTACACTGGCCGTACACCACTGGTGATCGTCGAGGGGACACTGAATAGTGCACGGTACATCCAAACCGTCATCGAACCCATCGTTCTACCATTTCTAGACCGGCAAGGGAACTTGCTGTTCCAACAGGACAATGCACGTCCGCATGTATCCCGTGCCACCCAACGTGCTCTATAAGGTGTAAGTCAACTACCCTGGCCAGCAAGATCTCCGGATCTGTCCCCCATTGAGCATGTTTGGGACTGGATGAAGCGTCGTCGCACGCGGTCTGCACGTCCAGCACGAACGCTGGTCCAACTGAGGCGCCAGGTGGAAATGGCATGGCAAGCCGTTCCACAGGACTACATCCAGCATCTCTACGATCGTCTCCATGGGAGAATAGCAGCCTGCATTGCTGCGAAAGGTGGATATACACTGTACTAGTGCCGACATTGTGCATGCTCTGTTACCTGTGTCTATGTGCCTGTGGTTCTGTCAGTGTGATCATGTGATGTATCTGACCCCAGGACTGTGTCAATAAAGTTTCCCCTTCCTGGGACAATGAATTCACGGTGTTCTTATTTAAATTTCCAGGAGTGTAGTATAGACTTCATAACCACCAGAAACATAATTAAGAGGACTCAACTTAAATAAAAGGAGCAAACAGTAAAAAAAGAAATCACAAACCTTCCCATAAATAAAAATCAATTAATAATAATACACAATCACATTAATAAAACTCATTAAAACAATAGAGAGATTAAAACTTAGAACTTTAAATTGGCGTCCGAAAACAGGGTAGTCAACAATTAAGAGTTGTTATTGTATATTGTGTGTATGCACTAATCATTTCATTGTGTGTGTTCCATGTACGCTGTGCTTTGGTGGAGGTTTGTACGGTGAGCAGAGCATCCATGATCCCCACCCCAGAACTTCACACCACTGTAAGCAGGCAGACACAAAAATTTCACAACTTTTACTCAGTCTGGTATATATGTAAAAAGAAATTAATATTCTGTCTGTAGAGGAAGAGATAGTTGGTTTTTTCATTTCCTTTCAGTATTGAAGAAGTAGGTATAGAGAAATATATGTTCATTCTTGTCCGGCATAATTTCATGTTATATTGTATTTAAGTGTGAAACCTGTTAGGTATTTTGTGTGTTTTTTGATTTGTTATGTTAAAAACTAGTGCCCAAGTAAAGATGGATCAGGAAAAATTTCCAGATGTTCATGAAATGAGTGATTATTCTGCTGTAGAGGAAATAGTAGCTTCGTCTCAGCGAGAGACAAATCCCATGGCTCAGATTTTAGAGCAACTAAAACTTTTGTCTCTAGTGGTACAGGCTGTATCCCAGAAGCAGGAGGATATGTCACAAATGCAAACTGACATGTCAACTGTAGTGCAAACCATGTTTCAAAAGCAAACAGACATGGCACTAAAGCTGTCTGACTTACGCCAGAAGCAGACTGATATGTCAGTGGTTATTCAATCGTTAGTGCCGCAAGAACAACAGATGTTAAATGAGATAACAGAGTTGGGCGAGGCCCAAAAGTAATTTCCTTTAGAGATACGAAAGGTGACACAGAAAATGCGTACTATGAAGTCGAAATAGGAGGAAGTGGAGAATTCCGTAATCGAGTTGACAGAAATGGTAACAAATATAGCTTCTGATTGTGATAAACTCATAAGCGAAAATTTCAACGAACAACAACAGGAATTTTCCAGTAAGCTAGACGAATGGGCATCTGCGAAAGAGAATCAAGTGATGCTATGTGTGGATGCTATTATCCAAGAAGCAGTAAGCAAATTGCCGATCGAAAGCTTCCCCGCTGCTGAGGGTATTAAACGAGACTTAAAGAACGTTAAATATCAATTATGAACGAACTTTAAACAATGGAAAAACGAAATAGTTCATTCTGTGGAAAACATTTCCTAAGATCTCGAACAAACGCAAGGGGCAGCAAAGGAGTGTCAGTATGAATTGCGTGAGATTGAACGTACATAGAATTCAACACCAGGATCTTGTTACGAGAATGGACAGGCTTCGCATCCTATGAAATTGAGTTATAACGGAATACAAGCAGTGCCGCCCAACAGCAATGTTTACGCTGTGATGTTGATGGAAGAGAAATTGCTTAAACTCAGACAATTTCAACCGTTCTCACCCGACAGGAAGTCAATAGACCCTGTAGTGTTTAAACGTGGATTTCGAGGTATATTACCCAGGGCATGGATGGAAGCACAGAAAATAATTTAGGTGTCAGCATACATTCAGGGTGACAGTGCATTGTGGGCTACAGACATGATGGGCACATGTGAGAACTACGAAGAGCTAGAAAAGGCATTTTTGGCCAAGTATTGCTCGCGAGGCATACAGGATCGTTTACGTAAGGAAGTATTTAATCCTGAACCATTCTGTATAAAGACAGGCAGCCTACGCCGATACTTCGAGAAGTATCTAAATAAAGCCAGATATTGGGATGAGCCCATCACACGTAAAGATATATTACGCATTCTGAAGGCGAAACTTCCCGAAGAAACTAGGGAAAAATTAATTCATGTTTCAGAAGAGAATCTTGAAGAATTTATGTCGGTGTTAGATTAAACAGATCTAATCCCAGAGGATATGAGGGCGAGAACAGATAAGCACAGCACTTTCTCGCAGTCAAATAATGTTTATGGTGGAAGGCCTGCTAATCATCTGATTGGTGAGACAAATACCAGTCGCGCTTCACCACAGAATAACAATTACAGGCAAAATATAAATACACTCAAGGGCAACGGAAATAACTTTCGTTGTGGCTGTAACCGACAAAACAGGCAAGATAGACGATACAACCCAGGGTACGATGTAAATGCAAATACATCGAACTGGCATAATGCAAGTAATAGTAATAACAGGCAGACACAACAGTCGTGACCTGTAGAGAATGATGGGCGACAGAGATCACCAATTATTACTGAAGTGAGAGAGGGTGCGGTTCATAGAGATGAATCGCATTTGGAAAACTAACGCCGACTGAATCATGCCACAGAGAAGTGGTCGTGGACAAGGATACGGGCTATGTTAAGGAAGTAAATATGTTGCACTATAATGAAGGACAGTTAATGCAAGAGGAGCCTTGCGTGAATACAACGAAGTTTAAAGAGGAATATTCATCTGAGCCTATTTCTGCCATGAGGCTGAAGATACAGGGTATTCCAGTGAATGAAGCTTTGGACACAAGCGCATCGTTTAATGCAATTTTATGGAGTTTGTTTAACCAGGTACTGAAGAAGACCTATCTGCCTACGTTTCCTGTGCAGCACTGTAAGATGCTTGGAGCGTTTGGCACGCGATCACAACCTGTGCAGACACAGACGATGTTGAAGTTAGATTTATGAAATACAGTGATAATTTGTGCATTCCTAGTTGCGGAGAAACTGACAGTCGAGTATGTTCTGGGAATTGAAAGTATATGGGAGAAGGATGCCAAATTGGACTTCTCGACTGGTAAAGTGAATTTTTGGATCGAGGAAGCCATAGCCGAAGTAGATTTACTGAGAAAGTAAGGCAAACATGGAAGGTATTGTAAAGGGGTGATATTGCAGTTAATAAGGACAAACTCTGGAATTACCAAACAAGTTTAATCAAGATCATGCGAATAGTCGAGATATCTGATCAAATGAAACATAAGTTGAGCGAGCCAGAGCACTTTAAAGAAGAACATAGGACACAATTATCTGGCATCTTAAGCAAGTTTATAAAGGTATTCGGAGAACCACCTGGTATAATCAAAGGTTACACCTATCATTTTAATGTAAAGCCACAAAAAACATACTGCCATAATTTTTATCCCATTCCATGGAAACAAACGAATGCAGTCGACCAGGAAATACAGAGAATGTTAGAGTGGAGTTTAATCGAACCCTCAACCAGTCAATTCTGCAGTCTGCTTCTCGATGCACTAAAACCAGGTGGAAAGGTATGTCTGGTACTAAACGCTCGTGTGATAAATACAATAATAATACCAGTGTGTACTCACCCTGAGAACGTTGATGAGTTTATGCAGAAATTCAGTGTAGTGATGTATTTCATGACGATTGATTTATGTGCTTCCTACTGGCAAGTTACGTTAGATGAAGAGTCATGTTGTGAATGTTTTGGTAGCGTATTGTCTTATACTGAAAATCCCCGCCCAAAAACGGCTTCAGTAGTGTTTCGTGATGCAAAAACCCATAAATAAAGTGCGACGGACTATTCATATGACGATAAATGTAAAATACCAGCTAGAGAGATAAATACTAAGTGCAATTTAAGCATCTCAGGGTGAATTCCATAACTAAGATAAACAGACTGTATTAAGCTATGGCAAAGAGATAATTATTCCATGTTGGACTTTGGAAGAGAGATGTTCTATGACAGAATGAGAGGAGATTGTTGGAAGCCACCATTAAGGCAGTAATCAGTGTTTTATGGCATTGAAGAAAATAAATACACATAAAAGCACAAAAGGAGTATCAGGTGTGTAGAGTTCATAACCCTTAATCGTTTTTTAAAAAATATTCAGTAATTATAAAGACGCAAGTCATTCGGAAGTGTTGTGTGGTTTGATGGTGCGAACCTGGAGTTTTTACACGGTTTTTGGATTCGTTGAGAATATTTCTGCAAAGACCTAAATAATTTCACGAACGAAAGTTGGACGCCACACTCCTTACACATGACACAGCATAGCACTTGGCTGTACAAATCGATTTCCTTACAGTGATAAATCATCTTTAGCGATTTCAGGTGGAGAAGTTCCAGCAAGGAGACTGAAAGAGATCTGCTGCTGCGAAACGCATATAATATTACCGTATTCGTTAACTTGCGTAGAACAGTAAGCAATACAGACTTGATAACCACCGCAAACATAATTAAAAGGACTCACCTTAAATAAAAGGAGAAAACAGTAATAAAGGAATCGTTAGACCAAATCATAAATAAAAATCAGTTAATAATAACACACAATCACATTAATAAAACTGTCATTAAATAATAGAGAGATTACAAATAAGAACTTTAAAATGTTCACCCATGTCGCCTATCTCACCATGACCCCAAGCGGCTGAGAGTGGGTGGGTCCCTCTCTTACTATATCCATACTGAAGGGTAAAATTTAATGTTGATTTTTTACCCAAGGAATCATGTTCGAGTGACGATAGGGAGTTATCGGCATGCGCAGACTGTGACTGAAGCAAGGTCTTTATGACGGTTTTCCTTCAAATGGTATTTTTCTGGAGTTGAGGGAACAGTACATATTGCAGTGGACATTGGGGGTTGAAAGCCTCGTGTAGCTGTTAGGGGAAGGAACACCTCGAAGCACTTACTGGGGACAGAATGTTGGGCTTAAAAATTTTTCCCGTGGTGTCGATGGGGCAGAAGAATGGCCTACCTTGACCTACCTGTTAGGTGCCTCTTGCCACAGCAGAGGCCAGGGGGGCGCAAGGAAAATGTACGTCAACAGCCAACGCTTTACTACGTCATCGTATGCACCTTGTATGAAGAGTTTTATGAAGAGTAATAGAGGCCATAAAAATTCACTAGTTTTCACGTTCACTGCGGACAGGACACTGTCGAGGGAGTTATCAGTTGGTGCCATCCCATGGCCTGCAGAGTGTTTTGGTAAGCCTCGGGCCATCAAAACAATTTTAGAAGCAGTGCAACATTTATGGAGGCTCTGAAACGATCCATGTTGGGACACTAAACCACTTCTCTTGGTTTAGCTGGGGCCCCTCGCCAGACATGCTGTAACGTTTGGGCCATCCAGATAATGACCTCCATGAAAGGGCTTGTTCATTCATTCTAGAGCTTTATGGAAACTCAAAACAACACGCTGCCTGAAGTGGCCGTGCGAGAAAAAATAAATCAGGAATTTGCTAGTCAGGGATTGGGTGCTTCTGCTGAAAAGAGAAGAATATAGTTAACTTTGAACAGGATTGGCTGATTCTCCTTCGATTAGGACTGTCTGATGAGTAGAGCAGACGAGTTGGAGGGGAGACATGGGGCTTTTGGAGTCTTGAGATTAGCACGAAACCTTTGTGGGGGTGGTTATGGGAATGCTTTTGCGGAGTTTACTGAGGTTTGATGGAAAGTAACGAGATGAGATACTTGGTCTTCTGATTCAGATATTCGTGACATATCTGCTCCGTTGACGTTTGACCTGCTTGTGTGCATTGCTGTATAAGTGAGTCAAAGTGGTCCATGGTACGACCGTTGTACGAGGAGTGTCAAACTCTGGCATTTGCCGAGATTTCAGGACTCAATTAGAGAGTAATTATGTTCTGTCTAACAGTTCGGTAGCCATGATTTTGCATATTTCTTGCCCGCGACAGGGAATTACAGGCGCCGCACTCCGTTGCTCTGCCGACGCTTGAATCATGGCCGACACCTGAGACAGCGCCACATATCGAGAAAAGGGTATTGCATTGCTGCTCCATCTTGATAGGGCAAATGAGATCACATTTTCACCACTTGCTCTCAGCTGCACCAATGAGTATAACTTCGGTCTAGAATAAATGCACCAAGGTCTATTCAGTTTTAGATAATTTGAGTTTGTGTTATTCACATTTACAACCAGAGTAAAATAGTTCAATCAGAGAAACCTTAGTCTTTGCCCAACAGCTGCCATACTGGGTTGTCAACTGTTCGTTGCATATTTTTACTACTATTAGATCATGTTTAGTTTTGTCATTATGCTTAACATGTATTTTGGTCCAACCCTAATTAATAAAGTTGTGTCATAAGTTTTATAATGGCCAATTCTGTGTGGATATGTTTATCAGCCATCAACCGTTTATAAAAATAATGACAGGGCCATCATCATTAACACTTACTCGGGTTCCTTTACGTTTAATAAATGTTATAATGTGATAATCTCTGACGCAGTCTGTCAACATAAAACAGAGTTAAAGGGCAAAATAAATATAGCAGACACATGGGACAGGTAGTCAAGTAAGAAGGTTTACTAGTTAAAGCGATTGCTGTCAACGTGGTAACTCAGGGTACCCTGTCACCTTCCAAGACATAACTGCAAATCCAGTGTAGCCTTGCACGGTCTCTACGAATTGCGGTAAGTCCTGTATACAAAGCTTAGCTGTGGCGCATCTACGCCCTCCTCGGATTGGCGCCCCAAGTGGCGCTTGTGTCGCTTCTGCTTCAAACCGGCCCTGAGAATAATCGTAAATCGTTAAAGGATTTCACAACTAATAAAAGCTGTAAGTGTACAGAAAAGTGTGCACAAAATTTCAGAGAGAAGTACATACATCGCGGAAATTTGTTGCAAGATATCTGTGAGGATTATAGAACGAGAGGTATAACAATGCCACGTTTGTAAAGCGATCGCTACAAAAATCTACAGCAGTCTTAAAAGTGGACTATTCTAGGACTATTATGAGCTCTATGGTTAAATGATGACGGTGTCCTCTTTGGTAAAATATTCCGGAGGTAAAATAGTCCCCCATTCGGAACTCTGGGCACGGAATACTCAGAAGGACGTCGTTATCAGGAAAAAGAAAACTGGCGTTCTACGAATCGTAGCGTGCAATGTCAGATCCCTTACTCGGGTAGGTAGGTTAGAAAATTTAAAAAGGCAAATGGATAAGTTAAAGTTAGGTATAGTGGGAATTGGTAAAGTTCGGTGGCAGGAGGAACACAGAGTTATAAATACAAAATCAGATAGGGGTAATGCAGGAGTATGGTTAGTAGTCAATATAAAAATAGAAGCGCGGGGAAGCTACTACGAACAGCATAGTGAACGTATTGTTGTACCCAAGATAGGCACGAAGCCCACGACTACCACAGTAGAACAACTTTATATGCCAAATAGCTCCGCAGACGACAAAGAGATTGAAGAAATGTATGATGAGATAAAAGAAATTATTTAGATAGTGAAGGGAGACGAAAATTTAATAGTTACGGGGGACTGGAAGAGAAAGAAAAGTTGTAGGTGGATATGGAATGGTGGTAAGGAATGAAAGAGGAAGCCGCTTGGTTGAATGTTGCACAGAGCATTATATCAATCAGAGCTAGCATTTGGTTAAAAAGTCATGAAAGAAGGTTATATACGTGGAAAGGTGCCTGGAGACACTGGAAGGCTTCAGATAGACTATATATCTACATCTACATCTACATTTATACTCCGAAAGCCACCCAACGGTGTGTGGCTGAGGGCACTTTACGTGCCACTGTCATTACCTCCCTTTCCTGTTCCAGTCGCGTAGGGTTCGCGGGAAGAACGACTGTCTGAAAGCCTCCGCGCGCGCTCTAATCTCTCTAATTTTACATTCGTGATCTCCTCGGGAGGTATAAGTAGGGGGAAGCAATATATTCGATACCTCATCCAGAAACGCACCCTCTCGAAACCTGGCGAGCAAGCTACACCGCGATGCAGAGCGCCTCTCTTGCAGAGTCTGCCACTTGAGTTTGTTAAACATCTCCGTAACGCTATCACGGTTACCAAATAACCCTGTGACAGGGTAGGACAGAGATTTAGGACAGAGATTTAGGAACCAGATTTTAAACTGTGAGACATTTCCAGGGGCAGATGTTGATCCCGATCACCATTTGTTGGCTATGAACTGGAGAAACTGCGAAAAGGTGGGAATTTAAGGAGATGCGATCTGGATAAACTGAAAGAACCAGAGGCTGTAGAGAGTTTCAGAGAGAGTATTAGGGAACGATTGACGAGTACTGGGGAAAGAAGAATGGTTTGTATGATGTAAAAAATTCGTCCAACAATTTCTCTTACTAATGAAGAAAAGTGTTCCTATACCAACAAATGCAGCCAATATTAAGTGAAAATGATGAAATTTCACACGTAAAAAAAAATTATTTTACTGGGTTTTTAAACATCCACTGCTTTGAGTGTGAATGCTGGATCCTTCCTGGTCATGCTGACAAAGTCTTATAAATTTCAGGTATAAGTAGCCTTCTTCATTGCATCTGAGTGAGTTGTAATCCAACAAACTCCCAGCAGTAGTGTCACCAGAAGACGTTACTGATGTACAGGCAGAAGGAAAGTCGGAGTGTGACTGAGTGCTATATTCCTGCCAATCCTCACAATAATACACGTTCGCTGCACTCAACGGTTTCGTTTGCACTCAAAATTGGTGACAGATATATAATATATCTTTTTTTGGAAAAATCAATGCATTATTATTATCGTGTTAAAATATTTTGTTTCATTTACTTAGAACAGTGCTTAGTACAGGAAGTTGGCATCACTTTCAATACTCTACCAGTTTCATAGCGTGCACAGTACAAAACAGGAAGTTTTAATTTTGAATACCTTGCCAGATTAGTTATTTAATCCTAATTTTGAACACGATAAGATTTACTGCAATGAAAAATGATTGCTAATTGTTAACATCCTCACTTGCGGTGATAATACGTTTATGAATTTTTGTAGCTGTGAGACTGTGAACAGAGATCAGCAGACTACGGCTAAACGATCATACAGAAGGAGAGAATGCTATATATTTCTGACGTATGCATATAAGCCAGGAAAAGTCGGTCTGCACTCTTATTTTTGCTTAGACGAGAGTTTTCCGTCTGGTTTCTTCCCTTACCTTTAACGTCCTGTCGTCTGCCAGTTTTACCTGTGGTCTCGCGAATCGAGTCAGCTTTGTTGTCAGCAGTAGAACGGCCAGCCTCTGAGAGTGCGCCTTTGGAATGTTTTCTGCAACCAGTTAGGCCGTAAACCAATCCACGTGGGCTGCCCCTCAAGAATTCAAAAAAAAAAAAAAATGGTTCAAATGGCTCTGAGCACTATGGGACTTAACATTTGAGGTCATCAGTCCCCTAGAACGTAGAACTACTTAAACCTAACTAACCTAAGGACACCACACACATCCATGCCCGAGGCAGGATTCGAACCTGCGACAATAGCGGTCGCGCGGTTCCAGACTGAAGCGCCTAGAACCGCAAGGCCTAAGCGGAAGGCCTCAAGAATGTAGCTGAACAGTATCTCATGTCAAACCAAGCTTGTAATGTTTCTAGAATTTCTTGCCGTTTCCGAGGCTCTCAGTTGTCACGATTCTTCGAAAGTTACCTGAACAGTATGGAATTCTTATTTATGTGAAAATATAAACTCTTTTAGTAAAATGTTGTTTGAAGGCGGTCATAATAAATAAGATCTCTTCCTACACGTGGATCTGTGGCTCACTTCCTTGGACGAACCACTAATAATCTCAAAGTCACTCTGCAATTCGTAACAACTGTGTTACTTATGGAAAACTTCATAGTGCTACAGATCTTATCGGTCGGGTCATCTAAAGACAGCTTAAGAAGCAGCTGGGTTATTAAATTATCTTAAGGGACATCGAACTCTAGCTTTGCTGTGATGATGGCTCCCTGTGTCATATGAAAGAAAATTACACCTTAATTTTTAATTACAGTCGCTCTGAATTCTAATTAAATGTATAATGTAGATACTATTACGACGGTTGAATTCTCCCGTCAGGAAATTAGATACCGCTTTATTAGAGGGTTTATCATTTTCAACACATTTCGGAACTATTCACAGTCGGATTGTATCGGGCATCGTCGCTTAAAACATGTATGAATTAACTGTGAGACACAATGTCCTATTCATTACAGCACTGAACAATAACCAACAAACATACAACAATGAAACTTACGGCAGTTAGACATTAGACACAGGCCTGTGCAGGGATGCCAACATCATTTCGCTCCAACTCACCAACGGCACGAAATTACAAATATTCTGGAATTTTTTGAAAAGACTTCGTAACACTAAACCACGCTTATAACGTACTTTACGTCGTTGATGGAACAAAAACCCACCCCTTTTCCGACTGCGTCCAGGGGCCAGTCCCACTGGGATGGAAAGAGGAACGCGCTTTCCACAGACTTACCATATGCATGCAATGTACAGTTTAGACTGAAACACAAGCAATTGTGTTGATCAACAAGCCTTTGGTGTTAGATAGGTACAAGGGTTTACATTTTGGTGAAGCCAGAGCTATAATAACTTGGCAGATAGTCATTGTTGTGAACTGAAAGTTTTTCCCATATGATGTAGAAGAAGAAACGACCGACGGGAAGGAATAGCACTACAGTTGAAGCTCAAGGATACGAGACTGGAGCAAACGAGACTACAGATGGAGTCTGTGGCTACAATAGGATGCCAAGCAAACAGAACGAATGAAATACTGTATTGAGATCCTGTAAAGTATTCCGTCGATAAGTCAATTCATCAGCATAAAACATACCGAAAGTACATTAATGTAATAAAAAATTCACATGGTTAATAGGTATCTAGTGAGATGTGTAGTGAGTTGGCAGGAGAGCCAACACCGGTTTTGAGAGGAAGCCGAAAGGCACGCGTTTTAGCTCACGCAGGCTGGCCTGAGGTCTGGAACTGGTCAAGGAAATTAGACTGTAGAAGAAACTGACGTAGCTGGTGAAATACTTAACTTTAATCCATAAATGGTGAACGTCGCTCTTGACGGTACATGTTTTACAGCATCAATAGTAACTGGTAATGGCGCCTTGCTAGGTCGTAGCAAATGACATAGCTGAAGGCTATGCTAACTATCGTCTCGGCAAATGAGAGCGTAATTTGTCAGTGAACCATCGCTAGCAAAGTCGGTTGTACCACTGGGGCGAGTGCTAGGAAGTCTCTCTAGACCTGCCGTGTGGCGGCGCTCGGTCTGCAATCACTGATAGTGGCGACACACGGGTCCGACGTATACTAGCGGACCGCGGCCGATTTAAAGGCTACCACCTAGCAAGTGTGGTGTCTGGCGGTGACACCACAAGATGTGTCATGGATGTGGACAGACAAAGAGTGCTTCCCTTTTCGGACACTCCTTACATGTCCCAAGAAGCCAACTGATGGAACAATCTTTTCTTCTGAAAACTGTAAAATGACCTGAAAGGCAATTGTTGGTACAATCACATCAAGGAAGCAGTGTGTGGGAGATGTGATACAAAGAATTACAGCAAAACGTAGCTCTTGCTTTGCACGTTTTTTAGACCGATGCCATGATTTGTACTGTCGTGTATAAAAGTTAGTAAAAACAAATTATCCCTTAAAATCAGGGTGTAAAAGTAATATATCAATGCTGTGCTACTTCTGTGAACAAGATTTAAAAAAAAGGAACAGATCAGCCCCTTAGACAACTTTTATGAGTATCATTATATTACTGGACAGTAAGTATTAGATATAATTATACCATGTAGATTTCGTTATTGGTACATCAGGAAAATAATAATGAACAATGAAGTTATCTATGGCAATTCAGCTGTCATTGCTCTGTAATTTTAAAACATAGTAGAAAGTACACAACAGGTGCTTGAAATATGAAACAAATCACACCACATTTGCAGAGCACTTAAAACACCATAACCACCACACTACAAACATGGAAAAAGGCGTACAAAGTCACAATAAACAACCACGACAAATACCTGGTAGAAATGCATTTCTGACAACAAACATGTGATTATTGAGCAAACACACATCAATGCACGTTCTCAACTAAACTTAATAAAAGAAAGGATAATATGAAAATCATTCCACTTGTACATGCAGCTACATTAAAACAAATACATATCCTCTCTCTCTCTGTCTCTCTCTCTCTTTCCCTCTCTCTCTCTCTCTCTCTCTCTCTCTCTCTCTCTCTATCTTTCTCTCTCAGCCATACCCACACCCATCCACCCACCTACACACAGTCACACACCACACACAGACATTTTTTTAAAAAAGTATGTATACATCATCAACTAATCATAACAAAACAAATACCATTTCACATACACACACACACACACACACAGGTAAACACACACACACACACTCACCACGCACAAACAGCTCGTAAGTACGATAAAACACTTACAGTAGTTAGCAATGACAGTTGTCACTGGCAGTAACATTTGACAATTGGCCACATCAGCCAAAATATAACAGCAAAAGAAGTGTTTAGTTCCTTGTGCTGTGAAGTCTGGAAACTAATTTCAAATGGAACTCATAAGAAGGAGAACATAACTAGTAATGGAACAAAATCACAACATGTAGAACAACATCCACAAAAACCTGTAGGTATAGCATTAAACTATTAGTACGCCATAAGAAGGAAACTGCGAGAACTGTTCGTAACTAATATATACAACATCCCAAATGTAAATTAATAAATATGAAATATTTATAGATATTCCAGGCCACTGCAGATGACTTGCAAAGAATAATGGCGAAAAGTGTATGGCACAAAACTTGTGATAGAGAGATAAGGGGTTATAATTAGAAACTGGGCGTAGTTTCAACATAAGTTCATACAAACAATTTGAAATACACTGGTGTCCTAAGTTAAAGGAGCAAAAGGAAATTTTGTGAGACTGCGTTTATTTTGCCACAAAACAGGTAAACAGGTGACCGTAAAGTTCTGAACAATTCAAACAATACGGAACGCAGATGACTGCAACATGCGTAACGGTATACAAAAATGATCTTCGTTTTTTTTCAACTTAACGGATTTGCACTCACATTCCGATACATGATAAATGTGCTCACAAGGGAACCTCCCCATCGCACCCCCCCTCAGAATTAGTTATAAATTGGCACAGTGGATAGGCCTTGGAAAACTGAACACAGATCAATCGAGAAAACAGGAAGAGGTTGTGTGGAACTATGAAAAAAGTAAGCAAAATATACAAACTGAGTAGTCCATGTGCATCATAGGCAACATCAAGGATAGTGTGGGCTGAGCAGCGCCGTGGTCCCGTGGTCAGCGTGAGCAGCTGCGAAAAGAGAGGTCCTTGGTTCAAGTCTTCCCCAGAGGGAAAAGTTAGTTTTTTTTATTTTCAGACAATTATTATCTGACAAACTCTTATGTTTTCATCACTTTTTGCGAGTGATTATCACATCTACAAGAAAACTTAAATCGGGCAAGGTAGAAGAATATTTTTACCCATTCGTCAATTGTACAAGTTAGGTGGGTCGACAACATATTCATGTCATATGACGCACATGCCGTCTCCAGTGTCGTATAGAATATATCAGACGTGGAGGAATCGGTTGACCTATGACATTGCGATCAAACATTTTTGGTTCCCGTTGGAGAGGCACGTCCATTCGTCTACTAATCGCACGGTTTTGCGGTGCGGGCGCAAAACACAGACACTAAAGTTATTTCAGTTAACAGAGACGTCAATGAACAAACGGACAGATCATTACTTTGCGAAAATAAAAAAGGTGAACTTTTCACTCGAGGGAAGACTTGAACCGCCCGCATCTCGTGGCCGTGCGGTAGCGTTCTCGCTTCCCACGTCCGGGTTCCCGGGTTCGATTCCCGGCGGGGTCAGGGATTTTCTCTGCCTCGTGATGGCTGGGTGTTGTGTGCTGTCCTTAGGTTGGTTAGGTTTAAGTAGTTCTAAGTTCTAGGGGACTGATGACCATAGATGTTAAGTCCCATAGTGCTCAGAGCCATTTGAACCATTTTTTTGAAGACTTGAACCAAGTACCGCTCGTCTTGCAGCTGCTCACGCTAACCGTGGGACCACGGCACTGCTAACCTCATTCTATCCTTGATGTTGCATATCTTGCACATGGACTACTCAGTTTGTATATTTTGCTTATTTTTTTCATAGTTCCACACAACGTCTTCCTGTTTTCTCGATTGATCTGCGTTCAGTTTTTCAAGGCCTATCCACTGTGACAACTTATAACTAAATCTGAAGGGGGTGCGATGGGGAGGTTCCCTTGTCAGTATGGGGTGTGGCCATCTCTGGCAGCAATACATGCCTGACAACTCGGGGCATGCTGTGAGTGATGTCATCAGTCTCTTGTTGAGGCAGTAACGCCCATTCTTGTAGCAGGGCTGCTCGCAGTCTGAGAGAGAGCTTGGTGGATGCTGCCGTGATGCAAGCCGTCTTCCTAGAGCATCCGAGACATGGTCTCTGGGATTCAAACTGGGAAAGCGAGTAGGCCACACCATGCTTGCAGTATCTTCCGTTTCCAAGAAAACATCAACCACCGACGGTCATTGTGGCCGAGAGGTACTAGGCGCTTCAGTCGGGAACCACACGCCCAGTACGGTCGCAGGTTCGAATCCTTCCTTCAGCATGGATGTGTATGATGCCCTTAGGTAGTTAGGTTTAAGTAGTTCTAAGTTCTAAGGGACTGATGACCTCAGATGTTAAGTCCCATAGTGATCAGAGCCATTTGAACCATCAACCACCCATGCTCTATGAGGTCGAGCATTATCATCCATCAATACGACGTCTGGGACCACAGTACCTCGCAACAACCATAGATGACGTCCCAAGATCTCGTCACCATACCTAACAGCAGTTAAATCTTGCCGATTCACCTGTAAAATTTCATGAATGGATTAGAGTGATAAACATAATCTCTACATGCACCATACATCGACCTCGAGCTCTTTCCACAATGTCTAGGTCCCGAAATAGTTTTCCACATTCCCTACAGATGGGAATCCATCGAGAATTACTATCCAGACTAAATCGGGACTCATATGTGAAAACGACGTTGGCCCAGCATTCCACTGTCCAGGTGGCATGCTGATGATTCCACTGTTGACGTATCGACCTCGAGCTCTTTCTAGGACCCGAAATGGTTTTCCACATTCCCTACAGAGGCGAATCCATCGAGAATTACTTTCCAGACTAAATCGGGACCCATATGTGAAAACGACGTTGGCCCAGCGTTCCACTGTCCAGGTGGCATGCTGATGATTCCACTCTTGACGTAACCTTCTGTGAAGATGCTTCAGAGGTAGACATACAGCATGTCTCTTGACAATAAAGGCCACTCTTCCGAAGCTTTGCCTCGATACAACACGTCCAGTGGATGATGCGAGCTCACGTGCCAGTTGCCGTACAGTGCTAAAGCAATAATGTCGTGCCCTTACAGACAAATAACGGTCCCCTCTTCTGAAGTCTCAGGTTGTCGGCTCTGCCCTCTTCTTCGCCATACAGTTGTGGCCTCTATAAACCGTCGCCACATCAGAGTAACAACACAACGATTCACATTAATCCATGGGGCCAAATCAGTTGGCGACTGTCCTGCTTCCATTCATTATATGACCCTCCTCCGCAGAGAGTCTGGTAGGCATCTTCTCTGTCGCATACTCCACCGTCTGTGAAGTTGTACCCAGCGATTGTGGGGGTCCGCAGCTCGTGGTCGTGCGGCAGCGTTCTCGCTTCCCGCACCCGGGTTCCCGGGTTCGATTCCCGGAGGGGTCAGGGATTTTCTCTGCTTCGTGATGACTGGGCGTTGTGTGCTGTCCTTAGGTTAGTTAGGTTTAAGTAGTTCTAAGCTCTAGGGGTCTGATGACCATAGATGTTAAGTCCCATAGTGCTCAGAGCCATTTGAACCATTTTTGATTGTGGGGATACCCGGAAAGCACTACCTCATTTCATAATTGCCCTGACTTCATCGCTGGCATGGTAGTCCATTGACCGGAATGCCATCTTCCGTGCAAAAGGCGATCGTACGGACACCAGGTTGACAGTTTGTATGATTATATCATGAGTTAGACACAGGAAGGGAAAACAGCGGTTTGTTGCTTTAATTTTTGACACAAGCGTAGTTCAGTATTATGTTGCAATATGTAACAACAGACACTGTATTATGAAGTATGGTATACATTTCTTTTTTGTGTAGTACTGTAAGAGAACGAGGAAGTAGGCAAGCGATCTTTCACCCACCTCCGCGGCGGAGTTTGCAACTATACACGCGCGATAAAAGTGGATCTTTCTACCGGGCTTTCGCATCGAGGTTCCGCGTCACCTATGGGATGGTACGCTGCGAGAATGCTGACCGCTACAGTGTACGTACGTAACATGACTAGAATGACGTTAAGTAAATCAACGGACTGTGTTAGAACGCTGATCATCTGCTCACAGTAAGAACCTCATTCACACACACATAGCCACCTATCCGGGAATGGTTCAAATGGCTCTGAACACTATGGGACTTCTCAGGTCATCAGTCCCCTAGACTTAGAACTACTTAAACGTAACTAACCGAAGGACATCACACACATCGATGCCCGAGGCAGGATTCGAACCTGCTACCGTAGCGGTCGCGCGGTTCCAGACTGTACCGCCTAGAACCGCCCGGCCACCCCGGCCGGCATTCTGACTGGTAAAACACCTTATAGTACAGTACGACTGACAACCCGCGCACATGAAGAATATAAGTCTTTATGCAAGAGTTGCAGAGCATTTGTGCGATCAACCACTAGCGCTGCAGGTACTATCGGCAACAAACGAAGACGCCATTGTAACCGATAGCAGTCACACGGAGTTTGTAGTATTGGGAAGTACACTGGTTTGTAAACGTGTCGTTTCCCCAAGAGCAACAATCTTTCAGTGTCCAACGCCATTTCGCCAGTCGTCCGTATGAATATGTTGGAAACACATTTCATGGGAAACCTCTAGATACTGTATAGCTGAAGAATAAATAGGTAACAAGATTAACCTCGCAATTCTCCGAATACGGATCAGTTACACACACAATGAGAACCTGGTGACAGACCATTCTGACGAATACTAAAACGGCGGAGGAGAGCAATGTGGCGCTGCGTTCCCCTTCTAAACGTTTGAGGAGACTATTTGTGCAACTCAGGTTTCGTACGGGAGTGCTCAGAAAGCGACACAGAAGTTAAAATTTCGTGCGCATCATGATCGTAGTATGTAGATACTGAGGGCAGCGACTAAGGGAAAATGTCTGGCGCATTTACGTGGTGTCAGTCATCTGTTGACGTTCTTGTAAATGCTGAAATGGAACTTTGTTTTTCACTGATACGGCACGATTCCGTAGTGGATACGTGAATACTCAGAACACAAGAATCTGATCAACCGAAAATGCACACGTCTTCCATGGAAAGAGTTTGCTGTCGTAAGACTGGTGTGTGGTGTGACGTTCCGAGTCGTCGGATGGTAGGCCCTTTTTCTTAAGGAAAGAAGAAAAAAAAAAAAGAAAGAAAGGAAAAGGAAAATAAAAGAAAACGACACCATTAGACAGTTTACTTCGCTTCTTCAGGCTAATGTGCGTGACTTTCCCGTCACCCTGTTAGCAAGGATTGCTAGTTACTTGTGAGCAAATACTACATGTGAAACAAAATTGTTAAGGCTTTCGTGGCCACTTGTTGACAAACTGCCTATTGGCTTCTGTCTCGGGTTCTTCGGCCGATGTTCATCTAATGATTTTTCTGACGTTTCGCCAGCACGAGTGGCTGGCATTGTCAAAGCTTCACCCTCCATTGCCGGTGGTGAATGGAGCCGAGCTCGCGGCCGCAGACTATATGTACCTGGCGCGCCAACGTCCGAGGGCTTCTCCGCGGTCATTTCCGGTGCGGTTCTCTTCTTGCTACCTGCGACGGTCGTTCGCTGCAGTACGGGAAACCAGGATCCGTTTACCTTAAGGCTTTCCTCTTTCTTGTTGAAACTGTTCGTCGTCCGAAGAACCCCAGACAGAAGCCAATAGGCAGTTTGACTACATGTGAAGCTAAATAAACAAATAAAATAATAGAAACATGAATATGTCATGTCGAGTAAAACTGTATCAATATCAACGTAGATCGTGACCAAATGACAGCCTGATTCAAAAGACTGACAACTAGTGCTTGACGTAAAAAAATGCCGAGTTCTGAGCTTCATCCACAGTCAAAGCGGTGCATTCCATGACTGGAGGAGTATGTCGCAATTTAAAGGAGGGAAAGAAGACGAGATTTTAACGTTGCGTTGGCAGCGTGGACATTACAGACGGAGCTCAAGCATTACTACGAATAGGTTTTGGAAGGAATTTGGCTGTGCACTTTTCAAAGGAACCTTCCCATTAGTTACCTGGAGCGACATATGGAGAGTATGGAAAACCTAAATCCTAACGGTTGGACAGGAACTTGAACCATTGATCTCTTGAATGTGAGTCCGGTATGCTCACCACAGTGCCATCTTGCTCGGTCTCACAGTTTGTGACAATCAAGTCATACAAATAACTGAGCGTTCACTTACGTTCAGTTGTTGGTAAAGCACGTAAAGGATGGCTATGATTTCTTGGAACGATTCTCTGAAACTGGAATTTATTCTACAAAACAGACTAGTTACGATACACTATATTGGTTTGGCCCACATTAGTTCTCAAGTATATGGGACTCTTATCAGCTCGCAGTAACGGGAGTCATCAGGAAAATGAAATGAGTGCGAAGCGAATGGTCACAGACTACTCTCACCAGAGAAAAGTATTGCAAAAATAGTGAAAATTATTAAGTAGGATATTCGATGAACGCCAAGTCATATCTCGCGAGGAGCTGTTTAGTAAATCTTGCATCAAATTCCACGAGTATCTATGCGTTTCCAGCATGCTGGAGTAGCTTGGGTCAGCAATCTCTGTTAATCAATAGAACGAAAACCCAGTCCAAGGGTATTGTTCAGCCTGATGCACATCCTAAGACAGCGCACATATAAAATTACACAAACAGCAGCTTGGCCAAAAGCGTGGAAGGAGCGGGATAGAATCTATTGTATGGTGTATTAAAAATTATCCTTTTTCAAAGTTAATAATGGGCAACCAATGCTGTACAATCGCAATACAGTCACGAGGTGTTGAATTGACTCTTTTATTAGAACATGTTACGCGTTTCGGGAGTACACCCATCTTGAGACATCACGAACTTCAACTCCTTCCTAACCAGCCAGGCGTACAGCCTTGACAACTCAAAGAAAGTGTCGAATAACATATGGCTGCGGCACAAGCAGTCTGGAATCAGAGCGTGTCAAGTATCTGCTTGTGTCGCAGACATGTGTCATTCAACACTTTCTTTGATTTGTGAAGGCTGTACGCCTGGCTTGTTAAGAAGGAGTCGAAGTTTGTGATGTCTGAATTTATTTATTTAGCGTATGGCTAATACAGACATATCATGAAATTACATATACATATGTACATATTGACACACAAGAAACTTAAGGTTGTCTTTACAACTGAATATCCAGTCCTTCAATCCAGCGCACTGCATCTGGAGTTGCTAGCAGGAAGTCCTCTTTGGCGCCGTGATAGGCTCGAATCCTGCATTCACTGACAATGTGGTGAACAGTCTGGTATTGAGCCCCGCTGTCACAAGCTGGATCTGGCAGCTTCTTCCACTTAAAGAGAGCATCCCTGCATCGCCCATGGCTGGTACGGATTCTGTTGAGAGTAGACCAGGTCTTGCGTGGTAAGTCGAATCCACTTGGAAGTTTAGCACCTGAGAAGATGTTACGCAGGTGCACATCTGTCACTGCTTCCCACCGATCTTTCCATTCTTCAAGAGCTTTGAAATTCTTAGCAACCATGTCAGCAACATCGCACAGAGTTGGAAGACGTGATTTCAGTCTCTTGCGATTTAAAAGTGGCAGGTCGCTATGCACGGGTCGGTAGCGGGGAGGTAGCGTTGCTCACGTCCGTAGGTTTAACCTTAAAATACCCTACACGTGCCTCCTAGGTGGTGCTAATTGAGCAACAGTGATTACAGGCAGCCAGACTATCTATAGGATCTCCTGGCAATGACATATCAACTAAATAGCAGAAACAGTTCTTTTCAGATCTCATTAACAAGAAACATTGATGTCTGAAGAAGGGTGTAATCCCGATACGCGTAGCATGTTCTAATAAAAGAATCAATTGACCATCTCATGACTTTATTGCGATTGTACAACACTGGTTGCCAGTTATTAACACAAAAAGGATCGCAGGCCACAGACGGGATTTTATGTCCTGTATATCTTTTTCAAAGTTTTCTTAGGGATTAGCAGCTTTAGAGATTGACGTAAATTTGACTGGTAGCGCTACGACCTTATGCAATGCCTCGTCTGTGTATCACAGACAGCAGCAGCGGGATCCCGCCATCAAGTTAGCAGCCGTGTGCCGGCAGATCTCTCTCTGGTGTGACCGCAACCGCAGCATGTGTACACACACGAGCGGTAATCCACGTTAGCCAGCTCGCCGCAGCCTGCACGGTGTGTCGACACTTGCTGGCCAATACGTCGACTGCTCGACGTCAAACCAGGGCGCTACCCGCCACAGGGTAACATCAAGGGAGAACGCGCGTGGTCGCGTTACTCTGTATTACTTGCTACTCTAATTTATTTACTTTACTCGGACCTCGTGTTCCAACGGGATTTGATTCTGACATACAATTAAGATGCGATGGAGGTAGATTAATGATACTTTCCTCAAGTATTGTCAGTAATATAGCATTTCTAGACTCGTAGAGGAAAGGAGGGTAAATTCGCGCTCCTAACGCTTTTTAACTGGAACCTTTATTCTGTATTACCTACAGGCTCACACTTTCGTATAGAATTGGCCGCATGTGTTTTGTGAAACATCTTAAAACCATATAAATGTTCAGCTACAGGTACTAATAATTATGACATCACGGCATTGCCCGACATCACGGGTAAAATGACGCAGTAAGTGGGATTAATTTGCGCAACGACGGTATAAGATATTAAATTCCACAAGTCTTGTGATACAAAATATACGTGTTGAACATTATGTTTATTAAACAAAACGCTGAACAACATAGTTTAAAAAAAGGAAAATATGGAAAATATCAGTTTGATTACCTATGGAAAATATAGAAAACACATATTGTAGTTTTATTACAAGCCGGCTGGGTTGGCCGAGCGGTTCTAGGCGCTACAGTCTGGAACCGCGCGGTCGCTACGGTCTCAGGTTCGAATCCTGCCTTGGGCATGGATGTTTGTAATGTCCTTAAGTTAGTTAGGTTTAAGTAGTTCTAAGTTCTAGGGGCTAATGACCCCAGATGTTAAGTCCCATAGTGTTCAGAGCCATTTGAACCATTTTTTTCTGTGGCAATCAGGTGGAAAGATTTGGGTGTGGTGTGTACATGGAGAACGTTACCGTCCATCATACTTAGTGCTAACAGTAAAGCACAGAGTGGGTTGTGTCCCGATATGTGGGTGTTTTTCGTGATTAAGGTGATGTACCTTTACTGCGCTTAAGAAAACGCTAAAGGCGAAACGATATGAACACATTTTATTTAACTGTGTATTGCATACATGAGAGTAATAGTTCGGAGACGATGATAATTTGTATCAGCGCCATGTCGAAATACGAGGAGCGACAATAAAGTAATGAGACTGATTTTCTTTGCAAAGTGTGGCAACCCTGCAGGCGTGGGTAGGCAAAATATCTTTGTCCTTGGTCAATAAGCTGATTCTAGTCCAAGTGGCACATCGATGCAACTGCTCAGCTGTGAGTTGTGCTGTAGTAAGTTAACACGTGTCTCTCGTCACGGAAATGGAACCGCATAATATTGCGCAATGGTATGCCATTTCTTTTTGCGTTAAATTGGGTGAAAACGCGACGACAACTTACAATAAGCTCCAGAAGACTCTTGGAGAAGGGGGTTGTGCCAAGAGCTCAAGTTTTTTGTTGGTATAAAACTTTTAGTGAGGGCAGAACGAATGTTGAAGATGAAGACGCAGATCTTTGACGTCGATCTGTTGTAGAATTTTGGAACATGTTTTTTGCTCGAGTATCATGTCGTTTTTGGAAACCCAGAATCTACTATGTAGGAATCAACATGGATTCCGGAAACAGCAATCGTGTGAGACCCAACTCGCTTTATTTGTTCATGTGACCCAGAAAATATTGCATACAGGCTCCCAGGTAGATGCTATTTTTCTTGACTTCCGGAAGGCGTTCGATACAGTTCCGCACTGTCGCCTGATAAACAAAGTAAGAGCCTACGGAATATCAGACCAGCTGTGTGGCTGGATTGAAGAGTTTTTAGCAAACAGAACACAGCATGTTGTTATCAATGGAGAGACGTCTACAGACGTTAAAGTAACATCTGGCGTGCCACAGGGGAGTGTTATGGGACCACTGCTTTTCACAATATATATAGGTGACCTGGTAGATAGTGTCAGAGGTTCCATGCGGCTTTTCGCGGATGATGCTGTAGTATACAGAGAAGTTGCAGCATTAGAAAATTGTAGCGAAATGCAGGAAGATCTTCAGCGGATAGGCACTTGGTGCAGGGAGTGGCAACTGACCCTTAACATAGACAAATGTAATGTATTGCGAATACATAGAAAGAAGGATCCTTTATTGTATGATTATATGATAGCGGAACAAACACTGGTAGCAGTTACTTCTGTAAAATATCTTGGAGTTTGCCTGCGGAACGATTTGAAGTGGAATGATCATATAAAATTAATTGTTGGTAAGGCGGGTACCAGGTTGAGATTCATTGGGAGGGTCCTTAGAAAATGTAGTCCATCAACAAAGGAGGTGGCTTACAAAACGCTCGTTCGACCTATACTTGAGTATTGCTCATCAGTGTGGGATCCGTACCAGATCGGGTTGACGGAGGATATAGAGAAGATCCAAAGAAGAGCGGCGCGTTTCGTCACAGGGTTATTTGGTAACCGTGATAGCGTTACGGAGATGTTTAGCAAACTCAAGTGGCAGACTCTGCAAGAGAGGCGCTCTGCATCGCGATGTAGTTTGCTCGCCAGGTTTCGAGAGGGTGCGTTTCTGGATGAGGTATAGAATATATTGCTTCCCCCTACTTATACCTCCCGAGGAGATTACGAATGTAAAATTAGCGCACGGAGGCTTTCAGACAGTCGTTCTTCCCGCGAACCATACGCGACTGGAACAGGAAAGGGAGGTAATGACAGTGGCACGTAAAGTGCCCTCCGCCACACACCGTTGGGTGGCTTGCGGAGTATAAATGTAGATGTAGATGTAGATGTAGATGAGTGACCGTCAACCTCACGGACGGTTGTCAACTTGGCCAGGGTGCATGAACTCGTACGATCTGATCGAAGATTATCTGTGAAATGATTGCGGAGGAACTGGATATCAATCGAGAAACGGTTTGTCTAATAATAACTGAAGATCTTGGTACGGGAAAGATTAGTGCAAAAATGGTCCCCAAAAATATCACACCACAACCGCGAGAATCACGGAAAAATGTGGCAGCCGATCTGTTAGAGCACACGGAAATCAATCCAGAATTGTTGAGCCGTGTTATCACTGCTGATATAAGTTGGTTTTTTCAGTACGATCCAGAGACAGAACGACAAAGTTCTCAATGGTGCTCTAAGGGATAGCCCTACGTAAAAATCTCGAATGTCAAAGTCAAAAGTGAAATGCATGCTTGTGTCCTTCTTTGATTCCAAGGGGACAGTTCATAAAGAGTGGGTGCCTCCTGGACAAACAGTTAACCAATATTAGTACAAAAAAAAAAAATTTAGAGGGACTTCGTAAGAGAGTTCCTCGTGTCCGCGCCAACATTGCTGATAATTTGATTCTGCATCACGATAATGAGCCATCCTATACTGCTCTGTCCGGACAGCAATTTTTAACCTCAAAACAAATGTCAGTACTACCACAGCCAACGTTTTCACCAGATATAGCTCCATGCGACTTTTTTCTATTTCCAAGAGTCAAAACGGCGGTCAAGGAGCACCGTTTTCAAACAACACAAGATGTCCGAAAAGCTGTGACGAAAGTCTTGGAGGATATTACAGGAGATGAGTTCCAGAAATGTTACCATCAATGGCAGGAGCGCTGGAAAAAGTGTGTGCAATCAGATAGTAACTATACTACTGGCCATTAAATTTGCTACACCAAGAAGAAACGCAGGTGATAAAAAGGTATTCGTTGGACAAATATATTATACTACAACTGATATGTGATTACATTTTCAAGCAATATGGATGCATATTTCCTGAGAAATCAGTACCCAGAACAACCACCTCTGGCCGTAATAACGGCCTTGATACGCCTGGACATTGAGTCAAACAGAGCTTAGAGGCCCATGCAGCTTCAGCACGATACCACAGTTCACCGAGAGTAGTGACTGGCGTATTGTGACGAGCCAGTTGCTCGGCCACCATTGACCAGACGTTTTCAATTGGTGAGAGATCTGGAGAATGTGCTGACGTGGGCAGTAATCGAACATTTTCTGTATCCAGAAAGGCCCGTACAGGACCTGCAACATGCGGTCGTGCATTATCTTGCTGAAATGTAGGGTTTAGCAGAGATCGAATGAAGGGTAGAGCCACGGGTCGTAGTACATCTGAAATGTAACGTCCACTGTTCAAAGCGCCGTCAATGCGAACAAGAGGTGACCGAGACGTGTAACCAATGGCACCCCATATCATCACGCCAGGTGATACGCCAGTATGACGATGACGAATACACGGTACCAATGTGCGTTCAGCGCGATGTCACCAGACACGGATGCGACCATCATGATGCTGTAAACAGAACCTGGATTCATAGGAAAAAGTGACGTTTTTCCATTCGTGTACCAAGGTTCGTCGTTCAGTACACCATCGCAGCCTGTCTGTGATGGAGCGTCAAGGGTAACCACAGCCGTGGTCTGCGAGCTGATAGACTATGCTGCTGAAAACGTCGTCGAACTGTTCGTGCAGATGGTTGTTGTCTTGCAAACGTCCCCATATGTTGACTCAGGGATCGAGACGTGGCTGCCCGATCCTTTACACCCATGCGGATAAAATGCCTGTCATCTCGACTACTAGTGGTACGAGGCCGTTGGGATCCAGCACGTCGTTCCGTATTACCCTCCGGAACCCACCGATTCCGTATTCTGCTAACAGTCATTGGATCTCGACCGACGCGAGCAGCAATGTCCTGATACGATAAACCGGAATCTCGATAGGCTACAATCCGACCTATATCAAAGTCGGAAACGTGATGGTACGCATTTCTCCTCCTTACACGAGCCATGACAACAACGTTTCAGCAGGCAACGCCGGTTAACTGCTGTTTTTGTATCAGAAATCGGTTGGAAACTTTCCTCATGTAAGAACGTTGTAGGTGTTGTGTTAATGCTCTGAAAAGCTAATCATTTGGATATGACAGCATCATCTTCCTGTCGGTTAAATTTCGCGTCTGTAGCAAGTCATCTTCGTGGTGTAGCAATTTTCATGGCCAGTATTGTACTCTGAAAGAGACTACAATAAATTTACTAAAACGGTAAGCAACATGTTTTTCACATCAGTCTCATTACTTTATTGTCGCACCTCGTACATTAAATGTTCGCTGTTGCGAATATTTACAACAGTCAGCTGTATAACCAAATGACGACAACGATTATTTGTGTCGGACTAGACCTCGAACCCGAATTTCTTGCTTATCCTGAGTGGTCGCCTTACGGTTAGGCTATCCGAACGTGACTCATGACCAGACCCGAACCCCCATTTGTCGTCAGACATACATACACAACTTGCACTCGTACGTTCACTATTTATGCTCGTGTACAGGAGAAATATTGTAACTGAAAACCGCTTGCCAGGGTCGGCGGGTGAACTGAGGTGGCATGTCCGAAAGAACGTTGCATTGTGATTCTGAACAACACAGGCACTGCAATATCATATTGTGACAAAAGCGCTGTCGGTGAGGCAACTGTTTGTTCACTAGCCGGCCGGTGTGGCCGTGCGGTTCTAAGCGCGTCAGTTTGGAATCGCGTGACCGCTACGGTCGCAGGTTCGAATCCTGCTTCGGGCATGGATGTGTGTGATGTCCTTAGGTTAGTTAGGTTTAAGTAGTTCTAAGTTCTAGGGGACTGATGACCTAAGATGTTAAGTCCCATAGTGCTCAGAGCCATTTGAACCATTTTTTTTTTGTTTGTTCACCATTACGTCCATGAAACGGACAAACCAGCCGACCTGAACCCGCTCCTGATTCCAGAGGCCAATATCACTGCCTTCTGTGTCTTCGTCTCTTGAGCAAAAATGGGCTGTTGTCATTCCTCCACAGACATTTAGACACCTCGCCGGAAATGTCCCAAGAAGTCTTTGAGCTTCTGTACAGGCGAGGAGTGGACATACCCACGTTAGTGTGCGCTAATAGACGTCCGGATACATTTAATCAGAGAGTACATTTTTGCTACAGGGTATTACCTGACTTTTTTTTTTTTTTGAGTGACCAGTCTTCTGACTGGTTTGATGTGCCCCGACACGAATTCCTTTCCTGTGCCAACCTCTTCATCTCAGAGAGTAGCACTTAAAACCTCCGTCCTCAATTATTTGCTGGATGTATTCCAATCTCTGCTTCCTCTACAGTTGTTGCCCTCTATAGTTCCCTTTACTACCATGGAAGACAGTCCCTTATGTCTTAACAGATATCCTATCATCCTGTCCCTCCTCCTCGTCAGTGTTTTCCACATATTTCTTTCCTCACCGATTCTGCACAGAACATCCTCATTCCTTACCTGATCTGTCAACCTGATTTTCAACATTCGTCTGTAGCACAACAACATATCAGGTGCTTCGATTTTCTTCTATTCCGATTTTCTCACAATCCATGTTTTATTACCATATAATGCTGTGCTCCAAACGTACAAACCGAGAAATTTCTTCCTCACATTAAGGCCTGTTTGATACTAGTATACTTCTCTTGGCAGAAAGTGCCCTTCTTGTGGTGCTAGCCATCTTTTGATGTCCCCATTGCTCCGTCCGTCATTGGTTATTTTGCTGCATACGTATCAGAATTCCTTAACTTCATGTACTTCGTAACCATCAATCTTGATGTTATGTTTCACGCTGTTCTTATTTCTGATAATTCTGATTACTTTCGCCTTTCTTCGATTTACTCTCAATCCACATTCGGTACCCATAAGACTGTCCATTTCATTCAATAAATCACGTAGTTCTTGTTCAGTTAGGATAACAATGTCATCAGCGAATCATACCATTGATTTCCTTTCACCTCGAATTTTAGTTCCACTTCTGAACCTTCCTTATATTTCCATCATTGCTTTTTCGATGTACAGAGTGAACATCCCCGATTTACATCCTTTTTAATCCGAGCGTTTCGTTCTTTGTTGACCACTCTTATTACTAAAAATGTTGAAATGTGTGTGAAATATTATGGTACTTAACTGCTAAGGTCATCAGTCCCTAAGCTTACACACTACTTAATCTAAATTAGCCCAAGGACAAACACACACACCCATGCCCGAGGGAGGACTCGAACCTCCACCGGGACCAACCGGAGAGTCCATTCTTATTATTGCCTCTGGGGTCTTGTACATACTGTATATAACCCGTCTCACCCTATACCTTACAACAACTTTTCCAGAATTTCGAATATCTTGCACCATTTTACTTTGTCAATCGCTTTTTCCAGGTCGACATATCCTGTGAAAGTGTCTTGATTTTTCTTTATTCTTGCTTTCATTATCAACCACAACGTCAGAATTGCCCCTCTGATGCCTTTAACTTTCTTGAAGCCAAACTCATCGTCATATAACACATTCTAAACTTTCATTTCCATTGTTCTGTGTACTATTTTTGTCAGCAACTTCGATGCATGAGCTGTTAAGCTAACTGTACGGCAATTCTCGCACTTGTCAACTGTTGCAGTCTTCGGCATTGTTTGGATGATATTTTTCCAGAAGTTAGACGTGAATAGCGGTTTTGTTGCCACTTCCTCTGATGATTTTAGGAATTCTGATGGAATGTTATCGATCCCTTCTGCCTTATTTCATCTTAAGTCCTCCACAACTATCTATCTCTTCTAACTCGAAACCTGTTTCTTCTTCTACCACGCCAGACAAATCTTCTCCTTCATAGACACCTTCAGTGTACTCTTTTCAACCACCCGCATTTAACAATGGAATTTCGGTTGCACTCTTATGTTACAACCTCTGACTTTAACTGCACCGAAGGTTAATGTGATTTTCCTTTAAGCTGAGTCAGTGCCCCGACTATAATTTCTTTTTCGATTTCTTCAGATTTTCATGCAGCCATTTCGGCTTAGCTTCCCTGCACTTCCTGTTTATTACATTCTATAGCGACTTGTATTTCTGTATGTCTGAATGACCCAGAACATATTTGTACTTCCTTCTTTCATCGTACAACCGAAGTAATTCTACTGTTACCCATGGTGTCTTCGCACTTACCTTCTTTGTAGCTATGTTTTCCTTTCCAGCTTTGGTGATTGCCGTTTTTAGAGATGTCCATTCCTCTTCAACTGTACTGCCTATTGAGCTATTCCTTATTGCTGTATCTATAGCCTTAGAGAACTTCAAATATATCCCGTCATTCTTCAGTGCTTCCGCAACCCACTACATTGCATATAGATCCTTCGTGACTAATCTCTTAAACTTTAGCCTACTCTACATCAGTACTACATTGTGATCTGAGTATATATCTGCTCCTGGGCACACCTTACAATCCAGTATCTGATTTCGGAATCTCTGTCTGCCCATGACGTAATCTGACTGAAATCTTCCCACATCACGCGGCCTTTTCCAAGTAAACCTCCTTCTCTTGTGATTCTTTAACAGAGTATTTGCTATTGCTGGCTGAAATTTATTACAGAACTCAATTAATACATCTCCTCTCTCATTCGTTTTCCCAAGCTCATATTCACCTGTAACCTTTTCTTCTACTCCTTCCCCTACAGTCGCATTCCAGTGTCCCAGGACTATTAGATTTTCATGTCCCTTTGCGTATTGTATTACAATTTCAAGATTCTCTTACACACTCTCTCTCTCTCTCTCTTCATTTTCAGCTTGCGACGTCGAAATGTATACCTGAACACCCGTGTGTCGGTGTTGGGATCCTACTCCCATTACACGATTTTATGCTGCTGTTTATATTACCCTATACTCACCTGACCAGAAATCCTTGTCTTTTTTCGATTTCACTTCACTGACCCCCACTACATCGGGATTGAACCTTTCCAGTTCCATTTTGAGATTTTCTAGCTTTCCCACCACGTTCAAGCTTCTGACATTCCACGCACCGATTCGTAGAACGTTATCCTTACGTTGATTATTCAATCTTTTTCTCATGGTTACCTAATTAATGAATTGTAACTATGATATTATGCGAAATTTGAAAGGCCAGAACGCTATACTGTAGGATCTTGATTTGATTTCATAAGTTTTCCTTTTAGTAATGGACAAAGATTATGGATAAAGGTTTTCCTTGTGATAATTGCAGTTTAAATTGAAAACGACGATACATATGGTCATGCGAGGGAAGATGTTCACTTGCTTCACAAGCGTTTCTTGACATTTAATATGTGGCACCTGACCGTACATCGTCTGATGAAGCCAGAAGTTCACTTATGTCGCAGGCGATTCTTGATATCTGACGTCTGGCACCTGAAATTATAATTTTGCAAAAACAGACATAATGTCTTATGGGATAACAGCAATCAGTGATTTTATAATGTTACTTAAATTCGTCTTGATTGCAATTTTTTTGTTCATATGACCGGTTTCAGTTCATTCAGAACCATCTTCAGATCTGTAAAAATAATGATACTAATTTACTATTTCACGGAAGCAAATCTTTTTCATCGTATCTAATCAACATCAAATGTACCAGAACGTACCTGATATTTCAGTTACAGGAGTAACCTGTCCAAATCCAGCAACTTTCACATGCTACGTCACGTAAAATTGGTTGGCAGAGTGCACGTCATTTAAATTAATTATAACACTATTACCGACAGGTGGCGTCTGGTATATTTGTTACATTCCAGTTCCACATACTGTATACAGTAGATCTTTTTTTATATTAAAAATACTTAATTAAAATATGTAGATGTCAAGGTTAAAATCTACATATTTTAATTAAGTATTTTTAATATAAAAAAGATCTACTGAATACAGTATGTGCAACTGGAATGTAACAAATGTACCAGACGCGACCTGTCGGTAATAGTGTTATAATTAATATAAATGACGTGCACTCTGCCAACCAATTTTATGTGACGTAGCATGTGAAAGTTGCTGGATTTGCACGGGTTACTCCTGTAACTGAAATATCAGGTACGTTCTGGTACATTTGATGTTGATTAGATAGGAAGAAAAAGACTTGCTCCCGTGAAATAGTAAATTAGTATAATTATTTTTACAGATCTGAAGATAGTTCTGAATGAACCGAAACCTGCCATATGAATAAAAAATTTGCAATCAAGACGGATTTTAAGTAACATTATGAAATTATAATGTCACCAAGCGAATAGAAGACTTTAGATGGACCCTTGGTTAAACCAACCAACGACAGAGTATGTCTAACGGAGGAACGAGGGTTCTTCCCGTACCGTGGCAGTGTCTCTCAGGGCGGCCGCTAGGGGCGCGCTATCAGCTGGGCCCAGACGCCCTCGCCTGATGAATGGATCGCCCGAAAACTGACGCGTTCGCACCGCTCCTGCGCCATTTTTCACTTTTTTTCCGCTACGCGAAGCCGAAACACGACCGGCAGCAACCTGGTGAAGTGAAAGCGTTCTTCCTGGTGACACAGTTCTTTGAGTATAGGTTTTGCTGCTTTTTGCTTTTCTACTGCTGCGAAAAGTTCGTGAATAAAAATGACGGAGATCAAGCTGTCTCGAATAGTATGATGGGGCAGGGGAGTCTGAGGGGGGGGGGGGATGGGGAGAAGGGAAGACGGGGCAACTGAAAGGATCTAAATAAAGCGGTCACGGGTGGCACAAACATCATCGCTGTTTCAGTCTGCTTGAGCCTACACCTGAAACGGTTTTCCTACTATTGTATTACGTTCTTCATCTTTTTTTGTGTCCATTGTTGATGTTATTTCGTGAAGAGACAGCGGTTTGAATACATTTGCCGTTATATTAGAGCGATCAATGTCACAGGTTATGTAAGGCCTGTGCATAAAAACACGTGAAGGAATGGTGGTGCTTTAAAATATCCGCCCCCTTTTTGTTCCCGTGGAGAATAGTTCGCTGTAAGAACTGTTATCGTAACCTTCCGAGTGAGCTCGAGTCCACCAGATCTTGCATTCACGGTCTTTTCTCAAGATATGGAAGACATAAGCAGATCAGTTTGTATTCCGTAGAAATGTTAGAACACGTGAGGCAATACTGACCCCACGGCTTATCTCACAAGGGAACCTCCCCATCGCACCCCCCTCAGATTTAGTTATAAGTTGGCACAGTGGATAGGCCTTGAAAAACTGAACACAGATCAATCGAGAAAACAGGAAGAAGTTGTGTGGAACTATGAAAAAAATAAGCAAAATATACAAACTGAGTAGTCCATGCGCAAGATAGGCAACATCAAGGATGTTCTGAGCTCAGGAACGTCGTGGTCCCGTGCCTAGCGTGAGCATCTGCGGAGCAAGAGGTCCATGGTTCAAGTCTTTCCTTGAGTGAAAAGGTTACTTTCTTTACTTTCGCAAAGTTATGAACTGTCCGTTCGTTCATTGACGTTTCTGTTCATTGTAATAAGTTTAGTGTGTGTGTTTTGCGACCGCACCGCAAAACCGTGCGATTAGTAGACGAAAGGACGTGCCTCTCCAATGGGAACCGAAAACATTTCATCGCAAGGTCATAGGTCAACGGATTCCTCCACAGGAAAACACGGCTGATATATTCTATACGACACTGGTGACGGCATGTGCGTCACATGACAGGAATATGTTGTCGACCCACCTAACTTATACACTTGGCGAATGGGTAAAAAGATTCTTCTACCTTGCCCCTATTTAGGTTTTCTTGTGGATGTGATAATCACACCCAAAAAAGTGATTAAAACATAAGAGTTTGTCACATAAACTGCAACAAATGAATGCAAAAGTTTCACAGTCACACAGTTTTCCCCGTTCTCTGTCAAAACAAGTTTTTAAAGTTTTCAAATTTTTCCGTGTGTAGACCGTCAAATCCGACATATGTTCAAGCAAATCTGAACATGTCCTGGAATTTTGGAGAGCGAAGTTGATTATGTGTGAGTACCTGAACTTTGATAATTGTCTGAAAATAAAATTTTTTTCACTAGAGGGATGACTTGAACCTCTCGTTCCGCAGCTGCTCACGCTAATCACGGGACCACGGAGCTCCTCAGTTCATACTGTCCTTGATGTTGCCTATCTTCCACATGGACTACTCAGTTTGTATATTTTGCTTTTTTTTTTTCATAGTTCCATACTTCTACCTATTTTCTCGATTGATCTGTGTTCAGTTTTTCAAGGCCTATCCACTGTGCCGACTTATAACTAAATCTGAGAGGGGTGCGATGGGGAGGTTCCCTTGTTGGAAGCTAGATTAAGAAAAGGCAAACCTACGTTTATAGCATTTATAGACTTAGAGAAATCTTTTGACAATGTTGGCTGGAACACTCTATTTCAAATTCTGAAGGTGGCAGTGGTAAAGTACAGGGAGCGAAAGGCTATTTACAATTTGTACAGAAACCAGACGGCAGTTGTAAGGGTCGAGTGACATGCAACGGAAGCAGTGATGGAGTGAGACAGGGTTGTAGCCTCTCCCCGATGTTATTCAATCTCTATATTGCGCAAGCAGTGAAGGGAACAGGAGATAAGTTCGGAGTAGGTATTAAAATCCATGGAGAAGAAATAAAAACTTTGAGCTTCGCTGATGACATTGTAATTCTGTCAGAGACAGCAAGGCAATTGGAAGAGCAGTTGAACGGAATGGACAGTGTCTTGAAAGGAGGATATAAGATTAACATCAACAAAAGCAAAACGAGGATAATGGAATGTAGTCGAGTTAACTCGGGTGATGCTGAGGCAATTAGATTAGGAAATGAAACCTTTAAAGTAGTAAAAAAGTTTTGCTATTTGGGGAGCTAAATAACTGATGCTGGTCGAAGTAGAGAGTATATAAAATGTAGACTGGCAATGGCAAGGAAAGCGTTTCTGAAGAAGAGAAATTTGTTAACATCGAGTATAGATTTAAGTGTCAGGAAGTCTTTTCTGACAGTATTTGTTTGGAGTGTAGTCATGTATAGAAGTGAAACATGGACGATAAATAGTTTGGACGATGAGAGAACAGAAGCTTTCGAAATGTGATGCTACAGAAGAATGCAGAAGATTAGATGAGTGGATCACGTAACTAATGAGGAGGTATTGAACAAAATTGGGGAGGAGAAGAGCTTGTGGCACAACTTGACTAGAAGAAGGGATCGGCTGGTAGAACATGTTCTGAGGCATCAAGGGATCACTTATTTAGTATTGGAGGGCAGCGTGGAGGGTAAAAATAGTTGAGGAAGACCAAGAGATGAATACACTAAGCAAATTCAGAAGGATGTAGGCTGCAGTACGTACAGGGAGATGAAGCAGCTTGCACAGGATAGAATAGCATGGAGAGCTGCATCAAACCACTCTCAGGAGTGAAGACCACAACAACGACAAGCAGTATATTGGTTGATACATCTAGTAACGTACGATTTGCGAATATTAACTGTGAACCACATGATTCTGAGCACCTCTCTTGCAGCGTTCGCTACTGGAATTGGCTCATCATTTCCGTCACGCTTTCGCACTTACTAAGTGAATTTGTAACTAAACGTGCTGCTCTTCTTTGAATATTCTCTATTTCCTCTCTCAGTCTTGAGTGGTATGGATCCCAGATCGACGAGTAAGCTACCTTCTTTGTTGCCGCATTACACTTCCTGAGGACTCGTACAATGAATCTGTCTGGCATTTGCCCTACTTGGGATATTCCACTTTAAATCGCTGCGTACGCATGCTGTTTGATATTTTGTGAACGTGATTGCTTCAAGTATTGTTCTTCAGTAATGTAATCATAAAATAATGTGTCTTTCTGCCTATTTGTCCGCAATACTTTCACATTTGTTTATACTGAGGGTCAGCTACCAGTTCCCACGACAAACATCGATAATCTGAAGGTCTTTCTGCACTACTGTGAAATTTTCTAGCTTTCCATCTTTCCTGTATACAACGGCATCATCCGCGAAAAGCCTCATGGAGCTTTAGACGTTGACCACTAGATCATTTATATGCACAGGGTGGTCAGAAACACCTTTAAAGATTGTAAGGGTGATGCAGGGCTAGGGGTACTAAAAAAATCATTTTACGAAACAAATCGATGCAACGTTTACGAATTAATTAGTGTTATAGTTAATTAGTTACTCAATGAAGCCGCTGCCCGCGCAAAGTCAAGCTGCCTGCCACAGACGGTATTGCCAAACATCTGTTTGATTTTCTAAGATCGATAAAGACAACGAGACAAAAATTGGCCTTCGGACGGGTAAGGATCAAATCCGAACGAAAGGCTGAGCAGACTTGTGCGCTATAATTTACGTTATGAGAACTACTCACACTAAATTTATCTGGTAGGCCGTTTGAATTTTCGTGCGAAACAACCTATTTGGCTAACTGCAATGCTAGTTAACTCGGAAAGAGCGCAGTGCATCGAATTTTTTCAGTTACAGATACTTCTCAGCACAACCTACACTGCAACACCCTTGTAAGATTTTGAGACGATTTCTGAACCCATGTATTCTGATAAGATACGGTACTATTATACTCCCTTCGGGTACAACCGAAGTTACTTCTACATCTGAAGCTTTCTCTCCGTTGAGAATGACATGCTGTGTTACGTTTGCTTGCAAGTGTACAGTCGCACAGCTGGTCTCGTATATTCCGTACGCTCTTATTTTGTTCATTTGTTTAGCAGTGTGGAGCTGCGTCGAGCCCCTTCCGGAAGGCAAGAACCACGGCATAAGCCTGAGTAACGGTGTCTATTGCTGTCTGGGTCCCGTGGACGAACACAGAGAGCTGGGTTTAAAACGATTATTGTTTTCGAAATGCATGTTGTTTCCTATCGAAGAGGTTTTTCGGTCACCAAAAATGTCGTAACATGCAAGCAAGGAATGTGTTCCAAATTCTACAACAGACCGATGTCACGCCTATAATTTGGTGTTCCTGCATTTTCTTGTGATTATTAAAAACGCTTTGCGTCTCCAACATTGTTGATACAAGACGAGCAAGTTCTTGCGCTTGTATGTAGAGCCGTACTGGTATCCCATAAGGCCCAGTTTTCTTTCTTCTGTAATGCGATTTCAGTTACTTTTCCAATGTGGTATTTATTGTTATGACGTTCGTGCGATGATCTTCCTTAGTTAGGCAGCTTAGGAAACAGGTGGTTCGTTTTAGATCTTCTCTCTGTGACAGCGCATATCGACGTTATGGTCACATTATGTCCAGGCAGATGGCTTCAATCCATTTACTGGCTTAACGTAAGACCAATTTCCTTAGGACTTCGTGTGAAGTCGGTAAATAGAATTCTACCTCCGAAATTGTTAGATGCTTCACGAGGTGCTCTTCTTAAGCTAATCTTGGCTTCGTTCGTTGTTAGTCGGCGAGTCTTTGCCCATGTAAAATTTTTCAGTGAATCGTTCTTTGCTTCCGCACCGGCGTTTTAACACAACTGTCGAACCACGGTAGTCCTTTCCCATCCCTCACAAGTTTCTTATGTTCATACCTCTCCAAGGCGTATTGCACAGTATTCTTCCACTCTGTTCGCTGGTGCTCAGTGATTCCGATCCCTGAACTGACTTTTTTATGTTAACCATTCAAGTGGTCTTGAAAGTATTTTTGTCGCTCTAGATAGGCAGATATATTTCCACACTTGTCTTATCATCCTACATTACCCAGTAGCATTCGGTGTTTCTCTCATGCATGTATGATCACGGATTCTCTATTCTACGGTAACGTGGTGGACAAATAAGGAACTGTTGGTGACAGGGAGGTCTAATGTGTAGCCTTCACGAGACTGTTCTCTGATGGGCTGCTCAAGGTCATTTTTGGATCAGGCATTTAGAAGAACTTCACAAGATTGCCTGTCCTGCTACCCACCTTAATTACTTGAATTTAGCAGTCCATAGCTGCAGTCCTGAATACTCCACCCTGGACTATTTGATGACGAGAAAATTTACTCTACGTCTTCTCCGAGTTAGATTTAAAATCTTTTGCGACTACAGCAAGCGGTCTGTTAAAGCATCAGTCATGGTAGCTTTCATAGCAGCAGCAGTGCGTCATAGTGCTGTGAGTTGATATAGCTTCGCAAAAGAAGCAAATTATTTTAAATTTCGTCATTATTCTGTACCTTCGACTCCTATATTTCGGGCGAATGTGTGTGTTTATCAAACACAGTCCCGCACTTTATTTACCGTATAGTACACAGAACCAATGTTCGATGATCCTTCTGCCAGCCAATAAACTTTCAATTGCAGAGAAAGCATGTAGATGTAGATCATCTTTCACTTTTTTTACGACTCTAAACACGCCCTACCACCGGCGTGCAAACCTCTTTTTTTTTTTTTTTTTTTTTTTTTTTTGGTCATCAGTCTACTGACTGGTTTGATGCGGCCCGCCACGAATTCCTTTCCTGTGCTAACCTCTTCATCTCAGAGTAGCACTTGCAACCTACGTCCTCAATTACTTGCTTGACGTATTCCAAAGTCTGTCTTCCTCCACAGTTTTTGCCCTATACAGCTCCCTCTAGTACCATGAAAGTCATTCCCTCATGTCTTAGCAGATGTCCTATCATCCTGTCCCTTCTCCTTATCAGTGTTTTCCACATATTCCTTTCCTCTCCTATTCTGCGTAGAACCTCCTCATTCCTTACCTTATCAGTTCACCTAATTTTCAACATTCGTCTATAGCACCACGTCTCAAATGCTTCGATTCTCTTCTGTTCCGGTTTTCCCACAGTCCATGTTTCACTACCATACAATGCTGTACTCCAGGCGTACATTCTCATAAATTTCTTCCTCAAATTAAGGCCGGTATTTGATATTAGTAGACTTCTCTTGGCCAGAAATGCCTTTTTTGCCATAGCGAGTCTGCTTTTGATGTCCTCCTTGCTCCGTCCGTCATTGGTTATTTTACTGCCTAGGTAGCAGAATTCCTTAACTTCATTGACTTCGTGACCATCAATCCTGATGTAAAGTTTCTCGCTGTTCTCATTTCTACTACTTCTCATTACCTTCGTCTTTCTCCGATTTACTCTCTAACCATACTGTGTACTCATTAGACTATTCATTCTGTTCAGCAGATCATTTAATTCTTCTTCACTTTGACTCAGGATAGCAATGTCATCATTGAATCGTATCATTGATATCTTTTCACCTTGTATTTTTATTCCACTCCTGAAGCTTTCTTTTATTTCCATCATTGCTTCCTCGATGTACAGATTGAAGAGTAGGGGCGAAAGGCTACAGCCTTGTCTTATACCCTTCTTAATACGAGCATTTCGTTCTTGATCGTCCACTCTTATTATTCCCACTTGGTTGTTGTACATATTGTATATGACCAGTCTCTCCCTATAGCTTACCCCTACTTTTTTCAGAATCTCGAACAGCTTGCACCATTTTATATTCTCGAACGCTTTTTCCAGATCGACAAATCGTATGAAAGTGTCTTGATTTTTCTTTAGCCTTGCTTCCATTATTAGCCGTAACGTCAGAATTGCCAAACTGATCGTCACCTAGCGCATTCTCAATTTTCTTTTCCATTCTTCCGTATATTGCGAGCAGCTTCGATGCATGAGCAGTTAAGCTGATTGTGCGATAATTCTCGCACTTGTCAGCTCTTGCCGTCTTCGGAATTGTGTGGATGATGCTTTTCCGAAAGTCAGATGGTATATCGCCAGACTCATATATTCTACACACCAACGTGAATAGTCGTTTTGTTGCCACTTCCCCCAATGATTTTAGAAATTCTGGTGGAAGTCCTCCAAAGCTCCTTTAAATTCCGATTCTAATACTGGATCCCCCATCTCTTCTAAATCAACTCCTGTTTCTTCTTCTATCACATCAGACAAATCTTCACCCTCATAGAGGCTTTCAATGTATTCTTTCCACCTATCTGCTCTCTCCTCTGCATTTAACAGTAGAATTCCCGTTGCACTCTTAATGTTACCACCGTTGCTATTAATGTAACAAAAGGTTGTTTTGGCTTTCCTGTATGCTGAGTCTGTTCTTCCGACAATCATATCTTTTTCGATGTCTTCACATTTTTCCTGCAGCCATTTCGTCTTAGCTTCCCTGCACTTTCTATTTATTTCATTCCTCAGCGACTTGTATTTCTGTATTCCTGATTTTCCCGGAACGTGTTTGTACTTCCTCCTTTCATCAATCAACTGAAGTATTTCTTCTGTTACCCATGGTTTCTTCGCAGCTACCTTCTTTGTACCTATGTTTTCCTTCCCAACTTCTGTGATGGCCCTTTTTAGAGATGTCCATTCCTCTTCAACTGTACTGACTACTGCGCTATTCCTTATTGCTGTATCTATAGCGTTAGAGAACTTCAAACGTATCTCGTCATTCCTTAGTACTTCCGTATCCCACTTCTTTGCGTATTGATTCTTCCTGACTAATGTCTTGAACTTCAGCCTACTCTTCAACACTACTATATTGTGATCTGAGTCTATATCTGCTCCTGGGTACGCTGTACAATCCAGTATCTGATTTCGGAATCTCTGTCTGACCATGATGTAATCTAATTGAAATCTTCCCGTATATCCCGGCCTTTTCCAAGAATACCTCCTCTTGTGATTCTTGAACAGGGTATTCGCTATTACTAGCTGAAACTTGTTACAGAACCATATTAGTCTTTCTACTCTTTCATTCCTTGTCCCAAGCCCATATTCTCCTGTAACCTTTTCTTCTACTCCTTCCCCTACAACTGCATTCCACTCGCCCATGACTATTAGATTTTCGTCCCCCTTTACATACTGCATTACCCTTTCAATATCCTCATACACTTCCTCTATCTGTTCATCTTCAGTTTGCGACGTCGGCATGTATACCTGAACTATCGTTGCCATTGTTGGTCTGCTGTCGATTCTGATTAGAACAACCCGGTCACTGAACTGTTCACAGTAACACACCCTCTGCCCTACCTTCCTATTCATAACGAATCCTACACCTGTTATACCATTTTCTGCTGCTGTTGATATTACCCGATACTCATCTGACCAGAAATCCTTGTCTTCCTTCCACTTCACTTCACTGACCCCTACTATATCTAGATTGAGCCTTTGCATTTCCCTTTTCAGATTTTCTAGTTTCCCTACCACGTTCAAGCTTCTGTCATTCCACGCCCCGACTCGTTATCCTTCCGTTGATTATTCAATCTTTTTCTCATGGTAGCTTCCCCCTTGCAGTCCCCTCCCGGAGATCCGAATGGGGGACTATTCCGGAATGTTTTGCCAGAGGAGAGATCATCATGACACTTCTTCAAATACAGGCCACATGTCCTGTGGATACACGTTACGTGTCTTTAATGCAGTGGTTTCCATTGCCTTCTGCATCCTCATGTCGTTGATCATTGCTGATACTTCCGCCTTTAGGGGCAATTTCCCACCCCTAGGACAAGAGAGTGCCCTGAACCTCTATCCGCTCCTCTGCCCTCTTTGACAAGGCCGTTGGCAGAATGAGGCTGACTTCTTACGCCGGAAGTCTTCGGCTGCCAATGCTGATTATTTATCAAAATTTAGGTAGTGGCGGGGATCGAACCTGGGACCGAAGGCGTTTTGATTATGAATCAAAGACGCTACCCCTATATATATATATATATATATATATATATATATATATTATTGGTGTTTTGCCCTTAAAGAGCGCATTTGGACTAAACTACATGGCCAGTTCCTTTTGCTGCCTTCCTTGCTGCCCAAACTTCCCTCATTCGCTCGCTGTGTTTCTGTTTACGGTCCTCTGTCCATGCTTCTTGTCGGCTTCGTGTCTTCGGCTTCATCTTGATTGCCTTTTTGGTTGCCCATATTTCTTTCATCTTCTGGCTGTGATCTTGCTTTCGTTCTTCGGTCCATTTTATGCCTGTTCGTTTGTCGCATTGTATCTCATGTAGTTTACTTTTCTTAATGATGTTTCTGAACTTTATTCTGTCGTTTATTGTGTCTGCTGTTATGTTGAGCTGGTTCAGGTCGTTTTCTGCCTCTGCCACCCATTTGTTGTTTCTAGTGGTTACCCAGTCAAAGATCTGTTTGGTCAGCCTGTGTGATGGCATTCTGTATAGGTGTCCATAGAATTGTAGTCTGCGTTTTCTAATCTTTTCTGTGATTGTCTCCGTATGTTTGTACAGTTCCTCTGTAGGTTTCTTGATCCATATTCCATTGTTGTTAGTTGCGCCAAATATTTTCCTAAGTATTTTCCTTTCTACTTTTTCTAATTGTCTGATACGTGTATGCCCTCGGATTAGTGTGGTCTCTGCTGCATATAGTGCCTCGGGGAGCACCACCGTGTCGTAATGGCGTAATTTGGCTTTTTGTGAGATAGACTTCTTGTTGTAATGATTCCACACTACTTTGTATGCCTTGTCTAGTTTAGTCTTTCTTTCTTCATTTGAGTCTCTGTTGTGTCCACTCATTTGTAGTGTTTCACCGAGGTATTTGAAGTTTGCTGTTTTGTAAATCGTGCCATACTTTGTGTTCAGAGATGAGAGTTTCTTTGTGCTCATAAACTGTGTCTTTTCGTAAGAGATCTGTAGTCCAGTTTTGGAAGCGATTTCGTGCAGTTTTCCAATAGCGTCTTTTGTTTCCTTTATACCTTTCGTGACAATCGCCAAATCATCTGCAAAAGCCAGGCATTTAATCTGTAGGTTTCCTAAGGTTATCCCCTGTTGTGATGTTTCCCATTCTTTTATGACCTTATCTAACACCAGATTGAAAAGGAGAGGTGAGAGGCCATCGCCTTGTCGGACACCTGTGCGAATTTCGAAGGGCTCTGATAGTTCCCCACAGAACTTTACTTTGGAGGTCGTGTTGGTTAAAGTTTGCTCTATGATAGCTCGTGTTTTGTTGTCTACTTTGTATTCTGCTAGAATTTTGAAGAGAGTTTTCCGGTCGATAGAGTCGTACGCCTTTTTGAAGTCAACAAAGGTAATGATCAGGTTCTGTTTGTGTTGTAAAATCATTTTCAGGTTCCAAATTTGTTCCGCACAAGACCGCCCTTTACGGAAGCCTGCTTGGTATTCCCCAATCAAGTGGTCGGTTTGGCATTCTAGTCTGTTCAGTAAAGCTTTAGAGAGGATCTTGTATGTGACCGGTAGTAGGGATATTCCTCTGTAGTTGTTCGGGTTAGTCTTGTCACCTTTTTTGTGTAGTGGGTGTATCAGGGCAGTTTTCCAGTCGTCAGGAATTTTCATGGTTTTCCAGATGTCTTCCAAGATCCTGTGGATGTCTTTGGTGAGTTCTGGGTCTTGTAACTTCCAGATTTCCGCGATGATGCCATCTTCTCCTGGTGCTCTACGATTCTTGAGTGACTTTATTATTTCTTTAACTTCTTCTAGAGTTGGAGGTTCACTATCTGGATTGTATGTGCTCGTTTCTGTCATCATTTCTTCCATGGGGGGTCCGTGTTGAGCAGTTTTTCAAAATATATATATATTATTATTATTTATCGCGAATGGACCCAGAAGGATCACGCAAAGCTTTCTGACGTCGTTTCTTCCATACTTCTTTCATTCGTTCTCCATGTTTTCTTTTTCTTCCTTCTCCGACAACACAATCCACTTTTCCACCTTATTTCTAAAAGTTATTCTATCTTTGACATCTTTAAGTTCAATATTTGCTTTTTGTAAATCTAATTTTACTTGGCTAATCCATGGTATTGTTGATTTGACTTTTTCTATGTAAGTGAGAATTCTGTTGGTGAGTCGTGTGGGGGGAAGTCTAGTGATATGTCCATAAAATTTTAATCTTCGCCTTCTTATGTCTGCTGCCAGGTTTGATATAGTTTCTGTGGTTCTTCTTGATTGTATCCGGTATCCTTCTTCTGTTAATTTTGGACCTAAAAGCTTTCTCATAATTTTGCGTTCTTCTTTTAGTATTTTTTCTAAATCACATTTTGTGTGGAGTGTGAGCGTTTCACTAGCATATAGTGCTGCTGGCTTAATTACTGCGCAGTAGTGTCTGATTTTTGTGTTCGAGGAGATGTATTTTTTATTGTATATTTCATGTGTCATACCATATGCTCTCTTCATTTTCTGTTGTCTGATCTTCTGTGCAACTTTCTCTCCTCCGGTTGGCTCCAAAATTTCACCTAGGTATTTAAAATGTTTTACTCTATTTATTTTTCCATATTTTGTGTTCAAACTGTGTATATGGAATTTCGTACAGAAAAATTCTGTCTTTTGAAACGAAATTTGTAAACCTACCTTATCCGCGCATTCCTTAAGGATCTCTATTTGTTTGGTGGCGATTTCTTCATCATCTGCAAGTATGGCCAAGTCGTCCGCGAATGCTAAACAAGATATCTCCACGTTGTCTTTGGTTCTACCAAGATGGATTGGTTTCCAGTAGGATTGATTTTTTAATCCTTTTTCCCATTCCTTAATGACTTTATCCAGGACTATATTAAACAGAAGTGGAGATAGCCCGTCACCTTGACGTACTCCAGCTTTTGTGAGAAAAGGTTCAGAGATTTCTCCCCTGAATTTAACTTTAGATACAGTGTCTGTCAGTGATTCTTTGATAAGCATTAGTGTTTTGGGAAGTGAGATTCCCCTGTAGTTATTGACATTTGTTCAGTCTCCTTTTTTATGTAACGGGTGAATAAGGGCACATTTCCAATCCTCTGGTAATTTTTCTGTTTCCCATATTTTTGTTATTATTTTTGTGAGCTCTTGCAACGTCTTTGGTCCTCGGTTTTTTAATAGCTCTGCAACAATGCCATCTTCGCCAGATGTTCTATTATTTTTTAAGTTTTTAATGTGACATTTGATTTCTTCCTGTGTTGGTGGTAATGAATCCGGTTGAGCGTTGGCACTGATTTCTTTGGGAAACCTTAAACTAGGTTCTGGGCAATTTAGTAGGTTAGAAAAATATTGAGCCAATACTTGACAGTTTTCCTGGTTTGTTAGGGCTAATTTACCATCTGGTTTTCTGAAACATTAATTTTGAGGGATATATCCTCGTATTTTATCTGCGAAGGTTCTGTAGAAGTCTCTTGTATTATAGTTTTGGAAATTTTCTTCTATGGCATCCAGTTGTGCCTTTGTGTACTTCCTTTTTGCTTGCCTAATAGATTTTGAAACCTGTTTTCTAACCTCGTTAAATAAATGTAGACTTTCTTGTGATTTTTTACTGTTATATTCTTGAAATGCCTTTTTTCTCCTTTCCAATGCATTTTCACAGTCTGAATCCCACCAAGGGTGTTTGAATATCTTTTTCAAGGGAATAGTTTCCTTAGCTATTCGCGTGATTTTAGAATGAAATTCTTCCCATGTGTTTGCCTTTTCCTTCTCCCATTCTTCTTTTACTTTAGATTCTTTAATCTTCTTGGTGTCATATTTCTGTATTCTGTTTTCTTCTGATGACTTCTTCGTGCTGTAAACTTGATTTTAATTCTAGTTAGGTAGTGGTCTGAATCAATGTTTGCTCCTCTGCGTACTTGGACGTCGTAAATTTCTTTTTGTACTGGGTATGAAATCGCCACATGATCTATTTGAAACTCGCCAATTTGTTGTATAGGAGATCTCCATGTCTTTTGTTTTCTTGGACATTTTCTTAGAGATGTTGACATTATCTTCAGGTTATTCTGCTTACATAGTTCGACGAGCCTTGTACCATTTTTATTGGTAAATTTATGTGCAGGATATTTGCCTACGGTTTTTTGGTGGATTTTCTCTCTACCAATTTGGGCATTAAAATCGCCGAGTAGAACTTTTGTATCATCTTTTGGAATCTTGGCCATTATATTCTCCAAATTTTTCCAGAACTTTTCTGTTTCTATGGGGTTTTTCTTGTTGTCTCCGTTTGTGGGAGCATGAACATTAACCATTGTGTATGTTTTGTTGGCACATTGTAAGCGTATCGTCATTATCCTATTATTTACGGGAGTAACTTCCTTGATGGAGCTGAGCACGCTCTTGTGTATGATAAACGCCATCCCGAGATGGGGGGCTCCTCTTCCGATTCGTTTATCCGTCTTGCTCTTAAAGATGCGATAGTTGCCATAATCTGATGTTTCTTCATCTGTAAAACGTGTCTCCTGTAAAGCTAGTATTACTATCTTTTGCTTTTCAAGTTCTGTTGTAAGGTTTAGAAGTTTTCCTGGTTGGATTAATGTATTTATGTTAAAGGTTCCAATGTATGTAGGTGTTTTAAGTGGAAGTTTGCCAGAGAGCTCCGACTTTCTCTGATGTAATCGTGTAAGTCCAGGTTCCCCAGAATCCGAATTCCTGGTTGCCATCTGTTGATGGGTGGATTGGTTACCACCTGGGGTAATGTTGTTACTACTTGCACGAGTCATACTTGCTTGTAATCAAGTTGGTCCAGTGTTTCCACTGGGTGTTTAGAACCAGGGATTGTTAGTTCCTGGCGCATTATGACCAGCCGCACATTGTGTGAACAGACGCTGACCAGGATGCCGATGGTTCCCACTTCAGACGCGTCCTGGATTAGGGTGTTGACAGTGCTTATTGTAATGGTGGCACTTACTCGCCATGACACAGCAACGTCTTCGGGTTCTGTGGTTTTTGAATGAGTGTGACCCTTGCCAAAAGTCACCCTCCCACACCCTCGTGATGCTGCCGCCTCGGTCCGGGACTGCTTATTTGGGTTTCCCCTTATTCGCAGCTGTCCACCATATCTGATGGATCGTTCGCTATCCGCCACCTGCGACCCGCCCTGTACCTGAGGCTCGGCTAGGGTATATATATTTGCGATATACATTGCAAAAGGAATTTCTTATTTCTGTGCTATTAACTTTCTGATTCAGCAGATCTTCGTGAACTACGTGTCTAGAGAGCGAAGGTGGCGAAAGTGCGCTTAAATGGCAGGAGGAGTATTTTTTTTTTTACTGAATCGCTGCATTTCTCTCTATCTCTCTCTCTCTCTCTCCCTCTCCTTTTGTTGAGGGAGTAGGAGGAATAATACATCCTGTATTAGTTGTTTAACATACCCTAATCTCAGACTATCTCTACAGTTCTGGCCTTGTGTTTCTCTGCCTAACGCGGCCGTCGTTATTCCTCAATGATTTAACGCATCTGCCATCCTGTCCGTCCATGTAGTCTGCGGAGAACATAATCGTTTCTTACCTGATCAGTCCACCTAACGTTCATCATCGTTCTATTGCACCACACCTCATTCGCTTTAATTCTCTTCTTTTCCAGTTTCCCCACAGCGCTTGATTCATTTCCATAAAGCGCGGTTCTCTAGACTTAGGTTTTAAAAACTTGCTTCCTAAAAATTAGGTCTAAGCTTCTTACCACTAGATTCATCTTAGTAATGAACAAGTTTGTGACCTTTGTAACCTTCTTCCTGTATCCATCTTAAATTCTGAGTCATGCAAAATTTTGAATCCATGTGAGGAGAATCCCCTTTCAGGAACGACGGAGCTTGCCGAAATGTGGTGGCTTGCGTACATCAACGATTCCGTACCTTAGGTGAAACCACAACGTAGGGGTATATGTGGAGAGCCAAGAGCAATATGTGGTTGCTGAAGAGGCCAGCAGCCTTTTCAATAGTGGCAGGGACTAAATTTTGAATTATTGAGTGATCTGGCCTGTAACATCAGTCAACGCAGCTTTTCTGTGCTGGTATTGCGAACGGCTGGAAGCAAGGAGAATCTACGGCCTTTACTTTTTCCGAGGACATTCAGGTCTAGTGTATCGTTAAATAACAGTGGTATCCTCTTCGGTAAAATTTTCCGAAGGTAAATTACTCCCTCATTAGAACCTGCGGGCGGGAACTACTCAGGACGCCGACATCACCAGCAAAAAAAAAAAAAAAAAAAAAAAAATAGGTGTTCTATTAGTCGGAGCGCGGAAGGTTGGATCCCGTAATCGGGTAAGTAGGTCACAAAACTGAAGAGGGCAGTGGACAAGTAGAAGTTAGGTATAGTGGGAATTAGTGAAGTTAGATCGCAAGATGAACAGGAGTTTTGGTAAGGTGAGTATATAGGATTACAGATACGAAATCAAATAGTGCAGGAGTAGATCTAATAATGAATAAGGAAATATGAATGGGGGTAAGCAGCTATCAACAGTGAAGTAAACGCATTAATGAGAGCCGAAACGATGAAAATGACAAAGTTAAGGTTTTTTGGATTTTTTTCATTATAAAATTATTTGGAGTTTTCTGAATAAAGCAAATCAAGTTTCATCCTTCTAAGTGAATTCTAAGTGTGTTTATTATCGCTGCTAACTTGACGTGCCGCGTAAACGGTTGTAGCGACTTGGTATGTCACCTCTGACGGCGCCACTCGCTGGCTGCAAGCAGGGCATATCGGTAAACATAAACGCTATACCGTGTGTGTTGACATGTGGAGTTTGCTTTGTGCTGTTTAGCTGTTCAATTTTGCGTATTTGACTAACTTTGCTCATTCCTGTTCCACGTGTTTGGGTTGTGAATATAAATTTGTAGATTTTATAATGAATTGGTGGGATCTTCTGCTGAAGATATTGCTCAAGCAACAATGAAGAAAGCAGTTGAAGAAGCTGGACAGATAATGGTAATTGTAGAGATATAACTCTAGCTTTAGGTGGATCATGGAGTTGCGACAGCTACCAGTGGAGACAGTTGCAAAGTAACTGATGTTGCTATTCTCTAAAAACATTGTAGATGTACGGGCAATACAAAGGACGAACGTAGTGAAAGTTGTGAAGCAAATTTTCACGGCACGAGTGGAGCGGTGGAAGCAGAGGGAGTGAAAGTAACTTTTTCCAGATCACAAGAGTGGTATAATGTACGATACAGTAACTATCTAGGAGATGGTGATTCTAAGGGATATGAAGCTGTAGAGAAACTCAAACCTTATGGCAATGTGATTCACATTAAAAAACCGGAGTGCATTGGACATGTGCAGAAGCGTTTGAGGGTTGACTTGCGCAAACTAAAGCAGACATTAGGATCCCAGAAGCTTAATGATGCTAAGACCCTTGGACGAAGAGGAAGATTGAAAGATGAAGCAATTGATAGATTGCAGAGGTATTATGGGTGTGCAATTAGGCAACATACAAGAAGCATTGAGCCTATGAGGAGAGCAGTATGGGCATTATTTTTTCATACTGCATCAACAAATGAGCACCCGCAACATGCACTGTGCCCCACAGGTGATGACTCATGGTGTAAGTACCAATCAGGAAAGGAATATGCCCATAAAAACAGTTTGACAAATAATGTAACTGATGTAATTAAGCCCATATTCAGAAATTTATCACAGCGAAGTTTAATGGAAAATTGTTTACTTGGGAAAACACAAAATCTAAATTAAAGTGTAAATAATTTAATTTGGATTAGGATTCCCAAAAGAGTGTTTGTACAGATAAAAGCATTGCATTTTGGAGTGTATGACGCAGTGGCAACATACAATGAAGGAAACATTATCAAATGTGATGTGCTGAAACGTTTAGGTTTCCAACCAGGACACAACACCATTTCCACAATGCGCGTAATTGAGGAAGAAAGACTAAGAGGTGAAGGAAGAAGAGACAAAAGCCTACAACAGGCAGCAAAAGGGAAGAAAAGACCAGTGAAAAGGAAACTAACACTGGAAAAAGAAGAGGATGCTGAGATTCCATCATATGGGGCAGGAATGTATTAAGAAACTTTGGAAGCCATTTCCTGTAACTTTAAAATTTTCATCTTTGAGGAACATTTTTGCAAAAACTGCTTACAGTATATGAATGAAATTTATACACAATATTGCTTACTTCTTTTCCTTCATTTTTATAACAAATTGTAAAAAATTGTATAGTTCAAGTGTTATACAAGAAAAAGTGCAAAATTTTAGAGAAAAAATAAGCATCTGTTTAAAAAAAATTGTAAAACAAAAACCAATAAATATTTCTTTACATGGCATTCTAGCTTTGTAGACAAATATTCACTGAACATGTAGTGCAAATTTCAGAGCAATATGTTCAACGGTTTTAGAAAAAAATATTCCTTCTATTTGCTAAAACTAACACGGAGGAGATTGAACGTTCCGGCTACCCGTAATGTAGCCAAGATAAACACGAAGCCAACATTCACCACAGTAGCACAAGTTTATAAGCCAACTGCCTCCTCGAATGATGAAGAAACTGAAATAATGTATGATGAGATAATAGAAATTATTCAGATAGTTAAGGGAGAGATAGTTTTGCGATAAGGTACTGGAATTCGATAGTAGATAACCGAAGAGAAGAGAAACTCGAAGGAGAATATTAACTTGGGGAAACGAATGTAAGAGGAAGCCACCAAGGAAAATCTCAGGACAGTGCTCGGTTTAATCATCGCTAACACTTAATTTAAGGATCACAACAAAAGGGCGTATGCGTGGAAGAGTGCTGGAGACACTGGAACCTTTCATATTCATTAGAAATCGTAAGACCGATTTCGGAAACAGATTTTTAACTATAAGACACTTCCAGCTAAGCAAATCTGGGCTCTGAGCATAATTTATTGGTTATGTACTGCAGATTTTTACTGAAGAATTTGCAAGAGGTAGGGAAATAGGACATGGGTAAGTTGAAACAGAGGTTGCAGAGAGTTTCAAAGGAAGCGTGGGCAACGATTGCTTCGAACAATGGCAAGGAATACAGTAGAATATTCGTGGGTAGCTTTGAGACATGAAATAGTGAAGGCCGCAGAGGATCAAATATATAAAAAGACAAGGTCTGATAGAAGTACTTAGATGAGACTACAGGTGTCACTCAATCGGGAAAACATAAAAACGTCCAAAATAACGTAGACGAAAGGGAACACATGTTTCTAAACATTGAAATCGACAGAAACTGCGAGTTGATTAAGCAAGACTAGCTATACAACACACGGAAGTCTATAAAAATACGTAAAAATGCGAAGGATATTTACTGGCAATAGGAAAATTAAGAAGACCTTTGCAGAATAGAGGTACAGAAGCGTGAATATTAACATCTCAGGTGGAAAAATAACACCAAGCAAAGAAGGGGAAACTGAAAGGAGGAATGGATGTAGGTACTAAAGGGTTATAAAAGGTAAATGAAATTGAAGGCGATGTTATAGAAGAGGAACAAGAAGCAGATAAAGATGAGACGGAAGATATGATACTGCGAGAAGAATTTTACAGAACTACTGATATACTTGGAGAGCCAACCACGAAAAATCTATTCGACATAATTTGCAAGGTGCAGTAGACATCGGTAAAAATCCCAGACTTCAAGAAGAACGTAATAATTCCAATTCCAAACGAAAAAGGTGCTAACTTGGGTGAATATTACCGAACTATCACTTTAATAAGTCGTGGTTATAAAATATTGACTCCCATAATTTACAGAAAAATGGAAAAACAGTAGAAGACGACTTTGGGGAACGTCAGTTTGGTTTCTGGAGCAGTATGGGAATACGGGAGGTAACTGGCATCAAGTCTCATCTTAAAATGCAGGCTGAAGCAAGCCGAAACTGCATCTATAGTATTTGTATATTTAGTTGACTGGACACTACCGGCTTACGTTATGAAGGTAACAGGGATACTGGGAGCAGAAGGTAGTTTACAGTTTGTAGCGAAAGTGGGCTGCAGTTATAAAGGTGGAAGCACATGAAACGGAAGCAGTAGTTGAGAAGGGAGAAGTTTGAATCCTTTCTTAATCAGACATTCAGCCGTTAATTGTTTGTAGTAGTGCTTCTGGTCTTCTGCCGACAAATAATTTTCAATCCTGTTTTAGTGAGGCCTTCAGCCGTCACAATAGCTTGTTACAAGTTATCAAAATTATTAGAAAGGGTTTTAGTAATTTTAAGATGTCCTTGCTCACCTTAATTCTAATTCAGGTCTTCAGGCCTTGTGTATTCTGAAATTGCTTGTAGCCTTCAGCCCACGAATGGTTTTCAACCTTCTTAATCTGGCCTTCAGCCGTTGATTGTGTGTAACATTGTTTGTGGCCTTCAGCGGACCAATAATTTGCATTTTTTTTCTTAATAAGACCTTCACCCATTAGTACAGCTTCTTGCCGTCTGATTGTTAAGAGGAAAATATCTTAGTATTTGTAAATCTGTAACTGACTTCCTCACTTGTAATTCAGGCCTCCAATCATTGTGTATCCTGAAATTGCTGCTGGCCCACAGCCGTTAATTGTTTGTAACATTGCTTGTGGCTTTCAGGCAACAAATAGTTTTAGTTCTGTCTTGATAAGACCTTCAGCCGTCACCATTAACTCTTACAGTTATTAAGATTGTTAAAAGGGGTTTTGGTATTTTTTAACGTGTAATTGTACATCTTATTGGTTATTCAGGCCTTCAGCCGTTGTGTGTTTTTGAAATTGCTTCTGGCCTTCAGTCGAATGATAATTTTTAATCTTCTTAATCAGTACTTCAGCCGTTGATTGTGTGTAACATTTATTGTGACCTTCAGCCCACAATAACTTGCAATTCTTCTAATAAGGCATTCAGCTGCCAGTGTAGTCAAATCTTTTTTTTTAATGATGGTTGAGAGTTTTTTTTTTAAATAAAGTGTAGGTGTTTTCTATGTAACCAACCGTAACTGATTAGGCTCCGTCCACAACTTTCCTGCTTTCTGTAGGTCCCACATCTCAGTGAACGACACTCTTTGCTGATAATACAAGCATCATTATTAATCCAGTAAATGAGACTCCAACTGTAAATAATACAAATAAGGTCTTTGGATGTTTCAAATGGCTCTGAGCACTATGGGACTCAACGTCTTAGGTCATAAGTCCCCTAGAACTTAGAACTACTTAAACCTAACGAACCTAAGGACGTCACACACACCCATGCCCGAGGCAGGATTCGAACCTGCGACCGTAGCAGTCCCGAGGTTCCGGACTGCAGCGCCAGAACCGCACGGCCACCGCGACCGGCTAAGGTCTTTGGAAAAGTCATTAATTGGCTTTCTGCCAATGGGATTGCTCTAAACTTTGAAAAAATACAGTACATCCAATTTTTTGCTGCATACAATACAGTTCCTTCAATAAATACAACACATCAACAGAAGTCAGTAGACAGGGTAGAGCATACTAAGTTTTTGTTGTACATATAGATGAGAATCTTAATTGTAAAATTTATATTTTGGATCCTCTAAAGCGACTGGATTCAGAATCTTCTGCAATCAGAATAATTACCAGTTTTGAGGATACAGAAATGCGTAAGCTAACATACTTTGCATACTTTCACTCTCTGATGTCGTACAGAATAATATTTTGGGGTAACTCAACACTTCGACAAAAAGTATTCACTGCTCAGAAGAAAGTGATTAAAATAATGTGTGGGGTCCGTAGTCGCACATCTTGTAGGCATCTTTTTAAAAGATTGGAAATTCTTACAACAGCCTCACAGTACACTTACTCACTAATGAAATTGGTTCTCAACAACATGAACCAGTTTAAAATCAACAGTGACATCCATGAAAATATTACCAGAAAAAAGAAAGACAACACAATCCTTTACTCAACCTATCTTTGGCATAGAAAGAGGTAAAATATGCTGCTATAAAAATAAACTATCTGACAGACAGCAGTAATAGCTTTAAAAATAAATTGAAATCATATCTCCTTGACAACTACTTCTATACCATAGATGAACTCTTGAATAGGAATAAATAAATCTATAAATATAGCATATGCATTTTGTGCCATTTAAAGGAATGGGGTAAATAATAGAAATATTAATCTTTAACATTTTACTTTAATATATATATATATATATATATATATATATATATATATATATATATATATATATATAATCTCGTTTCATATGTGCGTTTCTTGTGCACTTGACACGTTCCACATCATAACAGCTACGGTACTGTGCGACTGATCAATGTAACTCGCAACCAACTAACAAACAAAGGGTAAACCAAAGAGAGACAAAAGTAATGGTGTCTAGCAGGAATGAGATTAGGAATAAACTTTGAAGTTGAATTCTATGGAGACAAGTACAGATATAAAGGGCAATAGGAATTCGCTAAATAAATATAGTAGCATGAAACACTGGCGTTCGTGTGAGGACGAAACTACTGAGAATGATCGTCTGGTGGTGATAAGTTCCTATCGGACCAAAGTGCTGAGGTCATCGGTCCCTCTCCGCAGCTCGTGGTCGTGCGGTAGCGTTCTTGCTTCCCACGACCGGGTTCCCGGGTTCGACTCCCGGCGGGGTCGGGGATTTTCTCTGCCTCGTGATGACTGGTTGTTGTGTGATGGCCTTAGGTTAGTTAGGTTTAAGTAGTTCTAAGTTCTAGGGGACTGATGAACATAGATGTTAAGTCCCATAGAGCTCAGAGCCATTTCATCGGTCCCTAGAGTTACACACTACGTAAACTAACTTACACTAAGAGCAACACACACACACACAAATGCCCGAGAGAGGACTCGAATCTCAGACGCGATCGTCTGTAATTCATCACATATAGAAGCGAATCATGGACTGTGAGATAATTAGAGAAGGGAGCGGAGGTGTCTCTGATGTGCTGTGACTGAAGGATGCTAAAATTAAAATGTATTGATAAGTTTGGAAAATGCGGACTGGAAGAACTGAGAGGACAATAGGACATAACTTCAGGGAATAGCTTCCGTGATACTTAAGAGGTGCCTAGAGGCTGAAAATAATGGGGCATGCCAAGGTTTGGCTTATATGCAATAAATAATCTGAGCGGATGTGAGTGATACTGGAATATAAAATTCTGGTACCTGATAATAAATCTTAGCGGGGTGCAGACTCATAACACCAATTAGGTTCTAGTTTATAGTTTATGCTTATTGTTTGTCTAATGCCTTCATTTTCTTTGGGAAAGAGTTGGGCTTACATCAGGATTCTGAATCGTTTCATGCCTCTCGCGTCAAATTTTCTCCTGTGCCAACGTCATGATCTCTGAGTACATCTACATGGCCACTCTTCGAATCACACTTAAATTCCTGGCACAGGGTTCATCCAACCACCTTCACAACAATTCTCTGTTATTCCACTCTCGAACAGCGTGCAGAAACAACGATCACCTGTCTCTTTCCTTGTAAGCTCTGATTCCCCTTATATTTTTATGATGATCATTTCTATCTATGTGGTTAGCGTCAATAAATTATTTTCGCACTCGGAGGAGAAGATGATAGAATTTTCGGGAGAAGATCTCGCTGCAACGAGAAACGCTTTGTTTTAATGATGAAAACCACAAATCCTGTATCATGACCGTGACACTATCTCCCCTATTTCTCGTTAATACAAAACGTGCTGCCCTTCTTTGAACTTCCTCGATGTACTCCGTTAATCCTATTTAGTGAGGATCCCACAACGCGCAGCAGTACTCCAAAATAGGATGGACAAGCGTAGTGTAGTCAGTCTCTTGTGTAGATGTGTTGCATCTTCTGAGTGTTCTGCCGATAAAACGGAGTCGTTGGTTTGCCTTCCCCACAAAATTTTCTATGTGTTATTTCCAATTTACGTTGTTTGTAATTATAATTCCTAAGTTTTTAGTTGAATATCCGGCCTCTAGATCTGATTGATTTGTCATGGAACCGAAGTTTAACGGACTGCTTTTAGCACTCATGTGGATGACCTCACACTTTTCTTTATTTAGTCTCAATCGTCAATTTTCGCACCACACAGATATCGTGTCTAAATCGTTTACAATATGCTTTAATCTTCTGTTGACTTCACTAGACGATAAATGACACCATCAACTTCAGAAAACCTGAAGTGACTGCTCAGATTGTCTCCCAAATCGTTTATATAGATATGGATGAACAGAGAGCCTCTAACATTACATTTAGGAACGCCAGAAATCACTTCCGTTTTACTTGATGACTTTACGCCAGACACTACAAACTGTGCCGCTTTGATAGGAAATCAGGAATTCAGTCACATATCTGAGGCGATACTCATAAGCAAGCAATTTGATTACAAGCCGCTTGTGATTCACAGTGTCAAAAACTATCTCGATATCTAGAAATACGGAATCAATAAGAAATCCTTTGTCGATAGCACTCAACGCTTCGTGTGAGTAAAGAGCTACTTCTGTTCTCTAAATATGTGTTCACTATGGGTCAATAGACCGTTCTCATCGAGGCAGTTCATAACGTTCTAACACAGTATAGTTCCAAAATCCTGCTGCATATCGACATTAACGACATGAGCCTGTAATTTAATGGATTACTCCTACTGTTTTTCTTGAATATTGGTGCGACCTGTGCAACTTTCCTGTCTTTGCGTACGCATATTTTGTCTAGGGAGTGGTTGTATATGATTGTTATGATGGAGCTATTGCATCACCATACTCTGAAAGGAACTTAATTGGCATACCGCCTGGACCGGAATACTTGTTTCTACCTGTAGTAAGTGATATAAGTTGTGTACTACTCCGAGGATATCTACTTTTAAGTTACTATCGTTGGCCGCTGCTCTTGATTCGAATTCTGGAACATTTACTTCATCTTGCACTCATCCTCCTCAATTATTTGTTCGATATATTGCAAGCACTGTCTTCCCCTACTGTTTTTTCTTTCCATTGCTTCCTCAAGTATCATGTAAGTTATTCCTTAATGTCTTAACACATGCCCTATGGCCCTATTTCTTCTTTTCGCCACTGTTTTACACGACTACCTCTCCGATTCTGTGGCGTACATCCCAGATTCTCATGTTATCAGTACAGTTAACCATCAACATCCTTCTGCCGTACATATTTCAGACGATTCGAATTACCTTTTCCAACATCCCCACAGTTCACGATATATTTCCATTCCATGCTCTGTTCCAAATATATCAGACCTTTCTTCCACAATTTAAAGCCAATGTATGATCTAGTTAGCTTTCTATTGGCCTGGAATGCCCTCTTCTGTTACGCTAGTCTGTTTTCTTATCCTCCTTGCTTTCCCCGTCATGTGATATATTGTTTCCAACGTAACAGAATTACTTCATTCCATCTACCATCTGGTACCGAATTTTTATGTTACGTTTATCGCTAACTTGATTTATGCCGCCACTCACTAGTATCTTCTTTCTTCTGTCTACTATTACGCCGCATTGTGTGCTCTGCAGACTGTTCATTTCACACACTAGGTCCTGTTATTCTCCTCCATTTCACCCAGGATACCAATGCCAACAGTGAAACTTATTACTGATATCTTTTCACCCTTAAATTTAATATCACTCAGGGGCCTTTCTTTTATTTCCGTAATTACTGCTCAGGTGTAGAGATTGCAAAGTACTGGTGCGAAAATACACTGCAGTGCCAGAGAAACTAATACAGGCGTGCTTATTCAAACACAGGGGTATATAAAAAGGCAGAATACGCGCTGCGGTACTCAACGCCTATATAAGACAGCAAGTGCCTAGTGCCTAGCCCAGTGGTTAGATCGGTTACTGCTGCTACAATGGCAGGTTATCAAGAATTATGTGAGTCAGAACGTGGCGTTACAGTCGGCACACGAGCGATCGCGCACAACATCTCCGAGGTAGCCATGAAACGGAGGTTTTCCCGTACGGCCATTTCAAGAGTGTACCGTGAATCTCAGGAATCCGGTAAAACATAAATCTCCGACATCGCTGCTGCGGGAAAAAGATCCTGCAATAACTGGACCAACGACGACTTAAGAGAATCGTTCAGCGTGACGGAAGTGCAGCCCTTTCGCAAATTGCCGAAAATTTCAATGCTGGGCCGTCAGCGTGCGAACCATTCAACGAAACATCATCGATAGGGGCTTTCGGAGCCGAAGGCCCTCTCGTGTGCTCTTGATGACTGCAAGACACAATGCTTTACGTTTTGCTGCGCCCGTCCCGTCAACACGACGTTGGACTGGTGATGACTGGAAACATATTGGTTCATCGGGCAAATCTCATTTCAGATTGTATTGTTTGGTCGTATACGGATAGGGAAACAACCTCATGAATCCATGGACCCTGCATTTCAGCGGGGAGCTGTCCAAGCTGGTGTAGGCTCTGTAATGGTGTGGGGAGTGTGCTGTTCGAGTGACAAGGGTCGTCTAGATACGACTCTGACTCGTGACAAATACGTGAGCATCCTGTCTGATCGCCTGCATCCATTCATGTCCATTGCGCTTTCCGACGAACTGCTGGGTGTCACATTGCCCTACTGGAACTGCCCAAGTTCCAGTAGGGCAATGTGACACCCAGCTTTTCCAGAATTGCTACAGAGTATCATGTCGTTTTTGGAAACCCAGAATCTACTATGTAGGAATCAACATGGATTCCGGGAACAGCGATCGTGTGAGACCCAACTCGCTTTATTTTTTCATGAGACCCAGAAAATATTAGATACTAGTTCCCAGGTAGTATTTTTCTTGACTTCCGGAAGGCGTTCGATACAGTTGCGCACTGTCGCCTGATAAACAAAGTAAGAGCCTACGGAATATCAGACCAGCTGTGTGGCTGGATTGAATAGTTTTTAGCAAACAGAACACAGCACGTTGTTATCAATGGAGAGACGTCTACAGACGTTAAAGTAACCTCTGGCGTGCCACAGGGGAGTGTTATGGGACCAATGCTTTTCACAATATACATAAATGACCTAGTAGATAGTGTGGGAAGTTCCATGCGGCTTTTCGCGGGTGATGCTGTAGTATACAGAGAAGTTGCAGCATTAGAAAATTGTAGCGAAATGCAGGAAGATCTGCAGCGGATAGGCACTTGGTGCAGGGAGTGGCAACTGACCCTTAACATAGACAAATGTAATGTATTGCGAATACATAGAAAGGAGGATCGTTTATTGTATCATTATATGATAGCGGAACAAACACTGGTAGCAGTTACTTCCGTAAAATATCTGGGAGTATGCGTGCGGAAAGATTTGAAGTGGAATGATCATATAAAATTAATTGTTGGTAAGGCGGGTACCAGGTTGAGAGTAATTGGGAGAGTCCTTAAAAAATTTAGTCCATCAACAAAGGAGGTGGCTTTCAAAACACTCGTTCGACCTATACTTGAGTATTGGCATCAGTGTGGGATCCGTAACAGATCGGGTTGTCGGAGGAGATAGAGAAGATCCAAAGAAGAGCGGCGCGTTTCGTCACAGGGTTATTTCGTAACCGTGATAGCGTTACGGAGATGTTTAACAAACTCAAGTGGCAGACTCTGCAAGAGAGGTGCTCTGCATCGCGGTGTAGCTTGCTCGCCAGGTTTCGAGAGGGTGCGTTTCTGGATGAGGTATCGAATATATTGCTTCCCCCTACTTATACCTCCCGAGGAGATCACGAATGTAAAATTAGAGAGATTTGAGCGCGCACGGAGGCTTTCAGACAGTCGTTCTTCCCGCGAACCATACGCTACTGGAACAGGAAAAGGAGGTAATGACAGTGGCACGTAAAGTGCCCTCCGCCACACACCGTTGGGTGGCTTGCGGAGTATAAATGTAGATGTAGATGTAGTGTTTCCCGGGACACTCTTCTTAGTTTAAACACTTCCACTGGCCATCAAACACCCCAAACATGAACATTATTGACAATATGTGGGACGCCTTTCAACGTGCTGTTCAGACGAGATCTCCACCCCGTCGTACTCTTACGGATTTATGGGCAGCGCTGCACGATTCATGGCGTCAGTTGCCTGCAGCACTACTTTCCGGCATTAGTCGAGCCCATGCCACGTCGTGTTTCGCTATTTTAACATGCTCGCGGGGTCCTACACGGTATTAGGAAGGTGAACCAGTTTTTTTTTTTGCCCTTCAGCGTATAACGACAGTAAATTTTGAGTATAGTGGCATAAGCAGAAATTAAATATACTGTATCCATCACAATCAAAACTAATAATCTATTCACACCTCGAAAAATAACTAGTTCCACATCATTTAATGGAAAACAATCATTCAGGTGATCTATTGATTATAAAACAACTATCTAACGGAACACTGCATCTTTGTTGAAGCCTTTCCATTCCGAGCAAGCGTTCTCAGTTCTCCATTCTTACTTTTTCTTTTTGCTACTTGTAAAATTTCCAAATTTCTCGGCACCTGAAACCCATTTTCCTGGGAATTTCAGATATCTTGCACCATTTCAAGTCGTCGATCGCCTTGTCTAGGTCGGAAAATCCCACGAATGTTTCTTGATATTTCTTACTACTTGCTTCCTTTACCAAGTGCAACATCAGATCTCCGTCTCTGGTGCTTTTACCTTTGCTAAGGGCGAACTGGTCATCATCTAAGAGTTTATTTTCTTTTCCATTCTTCTGTATATTATTATTATTAGCAACCTGGATCCATGAGCTGTTAAGCTGATTGTGCCAAAGTTTCCACACTTGTCTAGTCTTAGTACCTTCGGAATTTTGTGGATGGTATGAGGGCCAGTGAATAAATAATACAAGACATTTTTCCTTCTCAGTCAATTTTGATTGAAAAACTACTGCACTTAAAAAGTTTTTGATGTAGCATGCAACAGTCATATAGTAATTTTTAAATGAGCACACTGCCATTTGACTGTATTATTGTGTATTTAATTACGACCCAGGTTTTGGCCTTTTATTTCATTTTTAAGTACTGCAATATGTGTTAATGACATAAACTCGATCACTTGAAAATGGCATAAAAACCCGAAACCTAGGCCGTAATTAAATAAACAACAATACAGCTAATATTGTTCTTAAATTATGGCCAATTTTCAGCTTCATGTCCTGCAGTATATGTTAATGACATAAACTCAATTACTTTAAAATGGCATAGAAAGCTGAATCCTGGGTCATAATTAAATAAACAACAATGCCGTGAAATGTGGGTGTGTTCATTTAAAAATTAGAAAATACGCGTTCGATATTCTCGTTTCAGCCCCTACAGTTTCACGAAGTTCCGATAGTTGGTGACGGTATATACGTAACGACCAAAGGGGAGAGTTCCAAGCAGAGATCGGTCACTGAGTTTCTTTTGTCGGAAAACTAGAGCATCTCAGCACTCATAAGCGCTTGCAGAATCTTTACCGAGGCCTAGCAGTGAACAAAAGCATGGTGAGTCATTGGTCGAGGCGTCAGAGATGTGCGATCCCCAGAGTTCAAATGGCTCTGAGCACCTACGGGACATAACTTATGAGGTCATCTGTCCCCTAGAACTTAGAACTACTTAAACCTAACTAACCTAAGGACATCACACACATCCATGCCCGAGGCAGGATTCGAACCTGCGACCGTAGCGGTCACGCGCTTCCAGACTGTAGCGCCTAGAACCGCTCGGCCACCCCGTCCGGCTGATCCCCAGAGTGTCAGCCGTAGTTGCTGAAAACTCAGGAAGTGACTTCAGCGTGTTCGTCGCTACAGAAATGCAAACGAACTTCTGCCTCTCCGTGACAACGCAAGGCCTCACACAAGTCTGCAGCATCCGAGAGGAGATCACGAAATTTCATTGGACTGTTCTTCTTCATCCCCCCTACACCACGGATCTCGCATCTTCCGATTCCTAATAAAGAATGCACTACGCGGGAATCAGTACGCGGGTGACGGAGAGATTATTGATGAAGAAAGTCGCTGCCGGCAGACAGGTAGAAACGTCCCCTTAGAAAAATTATACATGACTGTGCTTAAACTGACACACAATATTTTTGGTGCAACGCAATCTGACTTTCAAAAACCCCTACAAAAGAATGGCCCTGTCTAACATTGACCTATACGTTTCACAAATCACTTACCTCACAAAAATCTTCGTTACTCGAACTACTGCAATACAGCGAGCGCCACTACTGCCAGCTAAATAAAAGATTCAAACTACTAAAGGCACTAACTACTGATAGGCATAGTTAGCAAGTGAAAGATTTTAATAGAGAACAAACAATGTACTTACCTTAATAGTCATAATATATATAGCAGTTCATGACATCCATTCTTACAAATGTACTGTTTCTGATGGACACACCTCCAGATTATCGATTCTCGAAAATCCGCCATCTCACTTCCCCACAACCACCACTGCTGGGGGCTCACCTCAAACTGCGCAACGCTACGCGCTGTTAACAGCCAACTGCCCAACACTACAATGGCAGACAACAATGCAAACTAGCCACAGACTGCACACAGCACAGCCAGTGATTTTCGTACAGAGCGCTACGTAGCGTTACCATTAAAAAAAATCTAAACAGCCTACTTACAAGGTCCTTTCAGTAACGTGACGTAAGAGCGTCGCAACGAACTGAGCCAACACTGAAAAATTAAGTTGTACTGTCGAAACAGTGGGGAATTATATGGTGTATTGAAATCATGAATAAACCAACCCGTTCCAGAAAAAAATGTTGTTTTACTCACTGAACGCAACTCGTATTTTACGGAAAGACTGCAAGTATATATTCGAGATTCAAAAGTGCTTCAAACCAACTTGAATACTAATACCCTACAGAACACCATAACCAGTTCACAAGAGACGGTATTGTAAAATAGCAGTAAAGCGGTTATTGCTGATTGTATCAATGTCGGTTTACAAGCAGTGGTACCCCTACGCCACCGGTTTATTTGTGGTGTTGCTGGCGCGGGAACGCGTGCAGTTTGTGCTCGAGGCTTATTATCTGCTCGTGCCAGTAGATGCTTCCTCCTGAAAGCAAAGACGAGGAACAGGTGGGGGTCGAATCGCGATCGCGTGCGGGCCAGAAGTGAAGGCGGTGTTTGTTTCCTCTCCTCCTCCCCCTCCACCACTACCCCACCACGCTACGAGGCACCTTGCCACCTCGCTTCCAATACTCAGGGCCGAGTCGTGCTGTATCGGAAGCACTCAGCAGATCCCTGCCTCCCCACCACTGCGTTACTGCGAAAATTTCGCCCATATTTCCAGCGAAAGCACAGGCCCGCGCGCCGTATCGGTATTCAATTTACATCGGCGCCGGTGCGCTCCGCGGATCCGCAGCGCGGCACAGCAAAATGCTCTTCTCTCCCTCTGCTGGCGCCGGAGCACGCAAGACCGTAGCGGATGGCAATGTGGCCCCTTGCGGTGTAGCAATTGTTTCTCCATTGTCATCGCGGCGACGGGGGAATGAGACAGTATGGGGCGGACGGCGAGAAGAGGAATGTCAACAGGCGGCTTTTCCCAGCGCGGAGGAGTGGCGTCTTCGAGTTCGGTCGAGGAGAGAAAGGGCTCAGTGGCAGGGTCGACAGTCGATCGAGGCGATCGCTCGACCGGCTCACAGCGGCTGGCGGTCTCGCCGGAGGGAATTTCCTGGCGGCGGCGTGAAATATCCACGCCCTCTCCGCACTCGGTGGAACGCAGGGCAGCGCAGGCCCAGAACCGGGCCCCCAGTGTGTGGCATAAATAACGCGCGACTGTCGGAGTAACGGGGCACAGTGCTCCAGGGCGGCGCCTGGAATGTATTACGGTAATATCCGCAGCCGCGGCCGCCCGCCTGAATGCATACGCGACGACGTAGAGCGAGAGCCGGCCCGCCGTGAAATGGCGGGCGAGGTGTAGCGAAAACTCGCGGCGATACAGCACGTGCGTAGCCGGGACCATCGCTCTACGACCGCGTGAGAAACGCTGCGCGGATAAGCCATCAGCAGTGATATGGTGGTCCCCGTGAACTTACAGAGAACGACCTACTTTGTGAAGACGGAAGGGAAAAGAGCTCTTCGGATGGTCAGTGGTGTCAGTTTAGGAGGATTCTGTGGTTACTTGACAGTGGTAGGCTGAGTTAGTCTTTGAACTTGGATGTTAAAAGTTTCGCAGTGAACAACCAACAACGAGAGACTGGAAAAGTGGAAGAAGTACAGGGTATTTATAAATTACTTAGACAAATGTAACCTTTACACTGAGGGGACAAAGGTCATGGGATACCTGGGGTAGTGCAGCAGCTCAAGGTGGCATGGGCTCAACAAGACATTGGAAGTCCTCTGCAGAAGTATTAAGCCGTGCTGTCCCTATAGGCATACCTAACTGCGAAGCTGCAGGACGTTGTGTGCGAATTGACCTCTCGATTACGTACCATAAACCTTCGATGCGGCCGGCCGGAGTGGCCGAGCGGTTCTAGGCGCTTCAGTCCGGAACCGCGCGACCGTTGCAGTCGCAGGTTCTAATCCTGCCTCGGGCATAGTTGTGTGTGATGTCCTTAGGTTAGTTAGGTTTAAGTAGTTCTAAGTTCTAGGGGACTGATGACCTCAGATGTTCAGTCCCATAGTGCACAGAGCCATTTGAACCATTTGAAACTTCGATGTGATTCATGCCGCGCGGTTTGGTGGCCAAGTCATTCACTCTAATTGTCCAGAATCTTCTTCAAACCAATTGCGAGGCTTTGGGGTTGGTGACATGACGTCGTGTTAAGAAACATGAAGTCCATGAATGGATGCAGGTTTCCTTCAAGTAGACGAAGATAAACATTTATAGTCAATGATCGGTTCATTTGACCAGAGGACCAAGTCAACTACGTGTAATCACAGCAGACACCACTATGGAGCCACGACCGGCTTGCCCAGTGCCTTTTTGACAACTTCAAATGGTTCAAATGGCTCTGAGAACTATGGGACTTAAAATCTGAGGTCATCAGTCCCCCAGAACTTAGAACTACTTAAAGCTAACTAAGCTAAGGACATCACACACATCCGAGCCCGAGGCAGGATTCGATCCTGCGACCGTAGCTGTCGCGCGGTTCCAGACTGAAGCGCCTAGAACCGCTCGGCCACACCGTCCGGCATTGACAACTTCAGTCCATGCCTTTCTGGGTTCTGCGCCAAACTCGTAGCCCACCATCAGCTCTTCAAACTGAGATCGGGGCTCATCTGATCACGCCACTGTTTTCCAGTAATCTCGGATCGAACCGATATGGCCACGAGCCCATCGTCTGTTGCCATAGTCCACTAACGTCAAATTTTGCTGCACTGCCCTTACGGGTAAGTTCGTCGCAGGTCCGACATTGATTTTTGCGCTTATTTCACGTAGAGTTGTTTGTCTGTTAGCACTGACCACTCTTTGCGAACGCCGCAGCCCTCAGTCGTTAAGTGAAGTCCGTCGGCCATTGCGTTGTCCATGGCGGAGGCAGGGCCTGAAATTTGTTTTTTCGGCACTCTCTTGACGCTGTGGATCACGGAGTATTGAATGTTCTATGTGTCTAGCTCCTACTACTATTCCGCGTTCAAAGTCTTATAATTCCCGCCTTGCATCGACAATCACGTCGGAAACCTTTTCACATGAATGACCTGAATAAAAATGACAGCTCCGGCAGTGTATTTCTCTTTTACACCTTGAGTACGCGATACTACCACCATCAGTATACGTGCATATCGCTATCCCATGGCTTTTGTCACCTCAGTGTAATTTGCTGCCGACTCTTTTAACATTCTGTTCTCCAGCTTTAATGTCATTGTACTTAAATGTATCTCTTGCTCTTAACTTAACCTGTGCTAGTAAAATGCCTTCGACAGAGACCGATCGCTTATTAAAGAATACTTTTGAATGGGAGCTTACAGTATTACATAGTTTCATGCAGCTCTCTATGCTACTGTCTCCTGTGCAAGCTTCTTCATCTCCCAGTACCTACTGCTACCTACATCATTCTGAATCTTCTTAGTGTATTCATCTCTTGGTCTCCCTCTACGATTTTTACCCTCCACGCTGCCCTCCAATACTAAATTGGTGATCCCTTGATGACTTAGAAGATGTCCTACCAACCGATCCTTTCTTCTACTCAAGTTGTGCCACAAACTTCTCTTCTGCCCAATCCTATTCAATACCTCCTCATTAGTTATATGATCTACCCATCTAATCTTCAGCATTCTTCTGTAGCACCACATTTGGAAAGGTTCTAATCTCTTCTTGTCCAAACTAGTTATCGTCCATGTTTCACTTCCATACATGGCTACGCTCCGTACAAATACTTACAGAAACGACTTCCTGACACTTAAATCAATACTCGATGTTGACAAATTTCTCTTCTACAGAAACGCTTTCCTTGCCATTGCCAGTCTACATTTTATATCCTCTCTACTTCGACCAACATCAGTTATTTTACTCCGAAAATAGCTAAACTACTTTACTACTGTGAGTGTCTCAATTCCTAATCTAATTCCCTCAGCATCACCCGATTTAATTCGGCTACATTCCTTTATCCTCGTTTTGCTTTTGTCGATGTTCATCATATACCCTCCTTTCATGACACTGTCCATCCCGTTCAACTGCTCTTTCAAGTCCTTTGCTGTCTCTGATAGAATTACAATGTCATCGGCGAACCTCAAAGTTTTTATTTCTTCTCCTTGTATTTTAATACTCCGAATTTTTCTTTTGTTTCCTTTACTGCTTGCTAAATATACAGATTGAATAGCATCGGGGATAGGCTACAACCATGTCTCACTCCCTTCCCAACCACTGCTTCCCTTTCGTGCCCCTCGACTCTTATAACTGCCATCTGGTTTCTGTACAAATTGTAAACAGCCTTTCGCTCCCTGTATCTTATCCCTGCCACCTTCAGAATTTGAAAGAGGGTATTCCAGTCAACATTTTCAAAAGCTTTCTCTAAGTCTACAAATGCTAGAGACGTAGGTTTGCCTTTCCTTAATCTAGCTTCTAAGATAAGTCGTAGGGTCCGTATTGCCTCACGTGTTCCAATATTTCTACGGAATCCAAACTGATCTTCCCCGAGGTGAGCTTCTACCAGTTCTACCAGTACAGTCATAAGAAATAAAAAGTGTAGGTAATGATAATGAGCGTATGGCATTGGTGGCCGGGAGACCCCTCGCGGGGAGGTTCGGCCGCCGCTCCACAAGTTCTTTAACGCCACTACGGCGGCTTGCGAGTGAATGAGGATGAAATGATGATGAAAGACATACAACACCCAGTCATCTCGAGGGGGAGAAAAAGACCTGAAGCCGTCGCGAATCGAACCAGGGACCCCGTGCGCGGGAAGCGAGAACGTTACCGCAAGGCCACGAGCCACGGACATAAGTGTAGGTGATTGTGCTATAGCGGTCTGACCAAGATGAGGTTTCTCTTTTGTCCGCTGGCGTTCAACAAAACATTTTACCGACTCGCAAACAGTTTTTAATCCCACTGAAGGAGCTATTTGTTGTCAACACTTGTGCTGCATGCTGTAACGCCCTTTGTTCCAATGCTGCACGCATGCCTGTGGTAATATGTTTGCTCTTAATACAGTCCAGAGAAATATCTCATAACATTTGTCGCGTCTGTGTAACTGGGGAAATGGTAATCAGTCTACAGAAATGACTGGTACAGCACAAAATAGGTATATTTTCAAGTTTTCTCCCGACCTAGCCCTGTTCTCGACGTTACCGTTAGGTAGCAAGAGTTATTCCAACAGTCATCATGGAGTCGTATAAGGGTGCACTGTTGTGTATGGTTTCATGAATCCAAATGCACTACCACAGTTCAGAGACACTTCTGGACTAAAAGTTGTAAGGCGCTTTCTCAAAGACAAACTGATATTAGTCGGTACAAACATTCGCCTAAACTGGCCGTTTATCACAGGGTCACGATCGGCAAGCAGTCTCTGACGCAACAATTGAACAAGCAAGGTAATCTTACATTCGTGGTCCAGGGAAATGAACGAGACGTGCCAACTTAGAATTGAATATGCCTAGTTTTACAGTGTGGAAGGTATTACGGAAACGCCTTTCTTGCAAACCTTAGAAATTGGATCTATTGCAAGTCGTAAGGGAAAGTGACAAAGAAAAAGGAGCTGAGTTTTATGCATGGATGTTTAACAAAGTGCAGAATGAAAATGATCTTCCTAGTAAAATTGTGTTAAGTGATGAAGCCATCTTCTATACCTGCGGTAAATAGAATTGGTGTAACGTTCGTATATCAGGTGAGCAGAAACCATGTCACCTCCTGGAACGTGTATGGGACTCGCCGAAGGTAAATGCTTTTTGTGCTGTAAAGAGTGTGGTGTCACCGCCAGACACCACACTTGCTAGGTGGTAGCCTTTAAATCGGCCGCGGTCCGTTGGTATACGTCGGACCCGCGTGTCGCCACTATCAGTGATTGCAGACCGAGCGCCGCCACACGGCAAGTCTAGAGAGACTTCCTAGCACTCGCCCCAGTTGTACAACCGACTTTGTTAGCGATGGTTCACTGACAAAATACGCTCTCATTTGCCGAGACGATAGTTAGCATAGCCTTCAGTTACGTCATTTGCTACGACCTAGCAAGGCGCCATTACCAGTTACTATTGATACTGTAAAACATGTACCGTCAAGAGCGACGTTCACCATTTATGGATTAAAGTTAAGTATTCCACCAGCTACGTCAGTTTTTTCGACAGTCTAATTTCCTTGTCCTGTTCCAGACATCACGCCAGCCTGCGTCAGCTAAAACGCGTGCCTTTCGGCTACCTCTAGTCTACCGTGTTGGCTCTCTTGCCAACCCACAACAAAGAGTAACAACATTTACGGTGCTTTGTAAATAAAACTTGCAGATTTACTGTTTTCAATATTGTATCAATCATTTCTCTAAGTTTTTCACCTTTAAGGGTTACATATCTACAACTAATTTGTACACCCCCTTGGCAATAAAAGCTACGTGGATAGCTTTGAGGAATAAAGCAGTGACAGCGGCAGCAGGACAAAATATATAAAAGGGAAGGCCTAATAGCAATCACAGACGATATATTAATATAAAAACATATAGAAACATATAAATTCATCAAGTCTGTGAGAGAGCCAAACACTACAGAACTATTCCACTAGTGTGGAAGCTACAGGAAATGGGCCAAATACTTTCAGGAGTGAGAAAGAATGTAACAATTCCTATTCCAAAGAAACAAGGTGATGACATGTTAATATTACCAAATTATCTGTTAATTATGTCATGGTTAATAAATACCGACTCGCATAATTTACTAATGAATGGAAAATCAGGCAGAGTGGGACTTCGCAGAACGTCAACATGAGATGTGTTCGATCGTCATAACTTCGAACAACTCGTCACCAACACTTTTCCTATGGCCTCCGAAGAAAAAAAAAGCAGAAACTCGTACAAAATTATTGTTGTCAACATAGGAGTTTATCAGGTCCAGTATTACGAAAGAAAAGTCACCCACACACGGTTATAACAGTACACTGTATTTAAGCCAGAAGGAGTGTACATGAGATATACACACTTACGTCAAGACAGCTAGACGACAAAATAACCTTAATATGATGTAAATAACTGAAGTAAGTTTTTCGCTTTTTTTACAAAAGGGTTCATAGATTGAAGTCGTTTCTGTAATCTTGGATCGTTTGGAGGTCTCTGGCCAATTCATATCATTTGGTTTTAAAGTATGAATTATTTCACACACGGAATGAAACGTAAATTCACATTCATTGCAGCTTTAACGTATTCTTATCGGTATACAATTATTTTGTGATTTATAGTGTCACATGATTTCATGATGGTTGCATAAATATATCTTGAGTTTAACATATGTAACGTTACATTACTTTGTCAAATTGGAACCACGGTAACGTAGATGTTTTGGACAACCTAGCGTTCCCAGCAGACAGTGTCACGTCGTAACCACATTGATGTCTAAATCTGGAAGTTTGGTCGTCCACCAAGTACAATACTCAACACTGAAACTACTTTTAATACGGACCCTAAAGTACAGAGGCAACAGAACTGCCTCCTGGACGGGAAGTGCTGTTATTTATAGAGACACCGAATATTCCAGAACTTGCAAACATTCCGAAGTTAAGAACTACTGAGAACACTATACAAAAGATAAATACTTAATGTAAAGAAACTGCTGGTGATCCGATTTGAAATAGTGACTTGCAGTACCCCAGCCAGTAGAAACAACATTTATTGCAAATAGCAAGCAGCGAAGCTTGCGGCAATGCGACTTGTTTACTGAGGTACTGCGGTATCATAGGTGGCTGTCCTGCTTATGTAAATAATACTGCCCTCGAGGTGCTAATAAATGATATTTTCATGCAGAGCTAATAGGCGCTTTTGCCACGCGTTGACCTCTGGTGCCACACCGCAAGTGTTTACAAAGCGCTGCATAAACAGAAACCCCTTCCATCTCCTATGATGCGAACGGGTGAGAAAATATTTTCGCTTCCAGAGCAGAATAGCAAATGTTATGAGTGGAAATGGATTCTGTGCCAGTGTCGATGGTTCCTTTCGAGTCGCAAAAATATTGTGTCTTCCCCCACACTCCCCACAGACATGAACTGTTTTGGCAACGCCTCCGTTGAACGTTCGTTTCCCCCCACACTGTTCTCATTTTACATACTTTTTAACTGCGAAAATGCATCTGCAATCAAATTCCTAAATTTTATTCTTCATTTTCCCTTGTGATATGTGATTCTCATAGGACACTGCTTTTGACAATGTCTTAAAAAAAAAAAGAAGTGCCATGTTCATGTCAACACAGAATAATTTCGTGGTGAACCTAACGACTTGCAGGAAAAATGTTTGTCCCTACTCGGTGATGACTTTCGTGTACTGCGTTTAAGTTTATCGTTGCTCTTACTTTATGTTACAGGATACTGTGAATCGTTAAGCCAGCACGATTAAGAAAAATGAAATTGTAAAATTAATTACACGTACAAAATTAGCACTTCAACTTAAGGCCTAAGACGATTCTACATCTGAGTCTTAATTCTATTCTATCATGGTTAGTCAAATGACAACGAAACAAAGGATAAAAAGCAAGCAAACTGTTTATTATTTCAGAAGTAATCGCCTAACTGTTAATGCATGTAACCAACTATGAGGCAAGACGCTCAGTGTACTCATCGAAGAAGTTTGAAGTTGCTTACAGAACAATGATCCGAAGGAAATCGACGGCACGAATGTCTTTCTTGAGGGCTCGAAAATATAGAAATCGCATAGTGACAGATTATTACTGTATGGGCGACGTATAAGGGGTTCACAGCGACACTTTGACTGTCTACTCGAAACTACAGGCATGCCGGGAAGATCATGATGGCCTTTTCCTTTGACTTAAAGGGCCCACTACTTATTGGCTTTCTGGAACATGGCACGACAATGAACACACAGCGGTACGTGGAACTTAGAAAAAATTGGAACGGTTAATCAACTCCAAATTCGCAGGAATATTGACGAATGGCATTTTTCTTTTGCAACGCAACGTCTGTCCACATGTTGCCCAGGTTGTTTCAACTTCGCTGGCAGAAGTTTCGCGGGGGACCCCTTAAACATCGACCGTATAGTTCCGATCTCTCTTCTTTGGATTTCCATATTTTTGGGGCCCTGAAGAAGACTTCCGTGCTGTCGCTTTGCATCGTACGAAGAAGAGCACGTAGGCAGCCGCCAATGTTTTTCCATAAAGGCATTGACCGTCTGGTCTCAGTGTGTGTTAAATGTTGTAACAGCTATGGCGACTTCTTTTGAAATAACAAACAGTTTACTTACTGTTTTTCACTTAGTACATTTTCATTTTGGTACTTCCTAGAGGATCAACCCGTTTTTTCTGTGGCCCGTGCGCATTCTGTCCAAATAGGCTTATGTGTAGGACAGAAACAGTGAAAGAAGTGAAAGGAGATTTTGGAGAACGAATGAAACGGGAATACGTAATAAAGTTGGCTGACGACACAGCATTTATGATCGTAGACTTAGAACATGTGTTGAAAGTAATGTATTAGCATGGAATTTGGCCTTAGGATAAAGTAAGTGAAGACGAAGATGACGAAGAGGAATAGAAAGGAGAATTACAACTCGACGAACGTCAAGACAGCGAACGAAAGAGTACTTGAAGAAGTGAAAGTTCATCCAGTCCAGGATGGAAGGATGATGGATTATCGGTACAAGAAATGTTCCCGTAATTTATTGATACAGGCGAAAAAAGCATTGTTCGGTATCAAAGCTCGTCTGTGTGAGCTCTCCCTTTCGAATTTAACATAAACTGATAAACCAAAACATTATGCAATGCTGTATGCTACCTGGTGGCGTTGCTGCAACGCTACGTGGTAAAAAGAGTATGAAAGCGGAGCAGACACGTAGAGGGAATGACCATAGCGACGACAAGGGCTGCAAACTGGAAAATACAGTGCGATAAGAGACTTTGCCAAAGGGCACACTATTGTTACCCAAAGCCTGTGAAAGAGTATCTCGACAACGGCGAACCTGGTCTAAAATATAACGTGAGTGCATCTGTCGCGAGCATCAGTGCAAAAAGGTAGAAGGCCAGTGAAACTAGCACTAGGTGCCAAATGGTTGGGAGTCCACGACTCTTCACTGAACGTCGGGTTCAGAGGCTTGCCTGCTCTATGAAGTGGGACAGATGGCAATCTGTGGCATGTCTGCCAAAAGGGCACCATTCTCGTGCTCGAACAAGTGTTTCAGAGCACATCGCTCATCGTACATTGTTGAACATGGAGCTCCACAGCAGACCACTCCTATGTCCACAGATTGACCGAATGAAATCGTCAGTTAGGATTGCAGTGGACTTGGGCCCGTCGAGATTTCACAATCGATCAATGGAAGTGTGTGAATGACTTTTTTTTTTCTATAGTATGTCGAGGGTCATGTCCACAAACGCCGTCATCGAGGTGAACTGCGGCTAGAAACGCAAAGCGCGCCATGGACGCAGGCTGCTGGGAGCAGTATTATGCTATGGGAGACATTCTCCTGCAGCCCGCCAGGGTAGCCAAGAGTGCTAACGCGGTGCTTCGTGGGTAGGCACGCCGGCCCCAGATCGAATCCACGCGGCGGATTAACGACGACGGCCAGTGTGCCGGCCAGCCTAGGTGTGGTTTTTAGGCGGTTTTCCACATCCTACTAGGTGAATACCGGGCTAGTCCCCATGTCCCGCCTCAGATACACGACTCGCAGACCTTTGAAACGCATTCACACTATTTCACGATTTACACTAGACGCAGACAGCTGGGGTACATTACTTCTGTCCTGGGGGTATGGGGTGGTGGCAGGAAGGGCATCTGGCCACCCTTTAAAATAAACCCTGCTGACCCTGTGTACAATGCGGGATAAAGGCAATAGCAAAAGAAAGAATGAAAGAAAATCATTCTCCTGCACTTGCATGGTATCCATGGTAGTAATTGAAGACACGCTGACAGCTGCAAATTACCTGCCTCCTTTCATGCCTGATGTCTTCCCCGACTGCGATGACATCTTTCAGCAGTATAATTTTCCGTGTCTCGGAGCCAGAACCGAGCTACTGCGGTTTGAAGAGCATTATATTGAACTCAGGTTGTTGTCCTGGCGAGAAAATTCGCCTAATGTAAATCCTGTAGACCACATACCTGCACAAACCAACAAAGAAACTGTCAGGTCCCTGATACGCAGAATCAGTGATATATTTCGTTCCAAAGATGGACAAATGCTTTAAGCAGGTGGTCGTTACGGCTCATCAGTGTTTACTATTATTTATGAAATTGTTACGCAGTCGGACGTCTAAAGGGACGACTTACAACAGATCCCGTCCGACGCAGAAAAAACAAACCATCTGCATTTTTATCGTGTCTGTAATTAATAGCTATCGATCTGGTAATTACAAAAGATCTCGATATGTTGCAAATTACCACGCGATGTATATAAACTTAGCTTATTAGTTTCCAACTATTAGTGGTCCTGTTTATAACTTCCACACCTTAGCGATCTACACGGATAATAATATTTCTTGAGAAATCACTATTTAATTGATCCTGATTCTTTCATCGGTACTACTTTCATATTTTTCTACAGGTCGATAACTTATGTAAATTATGAACACAATAGAGAAGCTAAAACTCGCTCCTTCATGTTAAGTTAGTGTGTGTGTGTGTGTGTGTGTGTGTTTGTGTGTGATTTTGTGTGTGTGTTTGTGTAAATAGTAATTAAAACCAACACAATTTCTTAACATAAACTCCTACTGCTAAAGGTCCCAATCTTTACGATCCAACTAACAGATCTAGCTCCTGCCTACTTGGGTGTATACTAGTTAGGTAATGGAAAAATGACGGTGCGACTCGATAATGCTGTCGCCGCCATAAAATGTTGCATAACATAACGAAGGTTCCATAATATAATACTTGCCAAACAGCGCATGATAACCACACAGTACTAGTGTACCAGACAGTAGCTACTAGTGTAGCAGACATAATGTTCTTACCGTTTATTTCAGATATTGATGTAGAATACAGATATATTTCCTTATGTGACAACACTAAAAATTAGTAGTAGGACAGATAAAATACGTAATCTTGATGCATCACCTAGAAGCTCAGTGCTTTGGGTTCTCAGGTGCGGTATTCGTATTTTACAGGAAAGAAATCCTGCAAGCAGCGACAACCTGTATGAAATCAATTATCAGACTGATTTCAGAGCTCAGCTTCTTTATCAATTTTCAGAATATTTCGTTAGAGTGGTCTTATACACTGTATCATTGACATAACATTGAGACTTTATTTCAGTGATACTTACATATGATGTGAAGACAGGTTTAAAGTCATTTACACGCGTTGGCAATGGTGGCAAAACCTGGAAACGGTCCTGTTTATAGGGTTTTCTAAAGATTGTAGCTATTTGGTTGACTATCTTCTGTACAAAGTACAGTTCGAAAAAAGAACTGTTGAAATTAATAGGTGAGGCAAGAAGACACTTATTGGTATGCGCTGCAGCGTGCAGGAGCAGTTAACTCGGCAATGGAAAGAGCAGGAGAAGGGCGGGAAAAGACAAGAGTAAGTGAAAAAATTATAGGAGAGATGAGAACACCAGCAGGAGATAGTAAAACAAGAAGACCAACTTCTAGCCCGTCAAGATAACGAAGGCTTACAAAAGGAAAGAAGGTAGCTACTCTTTTGACTTTCAGAGCTTCCCTCAGAGCTAACACTCATGTTATAGCTCCTTCATCTCAAACATGTAATAAGGATCAATGGTATATTTTCACATAGGTCGGTACGTTTACTCTTACGTAAAAATTGGGGACGACCGGCCTATGAGAAGTTTCGATAAGGAAATGGTAACCGTGCCATATTTACCGGGCCAAAGTTCTTTGGCAATGTAGAGAAAGTCACTGGGCTTTGTACTGTGACAGTTGCAAGATTAGTACATTTGAGTGAGCGTGCGTATTTGGTAATCGCTTGTTGTTACAGTGGAGAGGTTATGGTCGTCCTCAGAAATTTTTCCAAGAGGCAGTACATTTCAAAATTTACCATTTCTGCCATATTTCGTGGGTTTGGAAATGTACTGTTCCCCAAGAATTAGGATTGACAAAAAGCATATAAAACGGAATATGACTCGTAAGATTAACAGTTAGCTATTTCTTACTATTACGATTGAGTACTTTAGTACCAAAATAGTACGTCTATTTCAATAGCATATGATACGATTTTTTATATTATTAATATAAATATGGATGCCACCTTTTAATACAGTGATCCCACGACGCATACAATACCACTAAAATATATTCACAAAACTAATTCATTCATGGTCCAGAACTAAAGATGAAACTGAAAATTAAAAATTTGATATAGGAAAAAATGAGTAGTACCTGCTGGATATCAACAAAAATATAATATTAATATCTTTCGAAATGGAGAAGCAGCTAATAAACATTAAGAATGGCGTAGTAAACATTGATGTCTTCTGTAACACATCGTTTGCTTGCCGTTCTCCACATCTGTTGACGTTGGTAGATTTATTGCACTACTTTCATCACTTCTGTTTTCTGGTGTCGAGTGATATAACTGAAGCCGAACATAATGCATCCTGAAAGCTGTATTTTTGGGAAGGTTACGTGATGTGCTGCCCAGGGCAAAAATACAACTAGATGAATCCTCAACTTGGGCCGTAAAATCAACTTATAGCTCCATAAAACAGCACCAAAGTAATCCTCGTCTCTCCAATTTGTCATGGTATTGTGTAATATGCCAACTGGAATGCAGTTTTTGTAGCTCTGTAACTGCACGTGGCGCTGCATTGCATCCACAGACTCGAAAAGTCCCAGTCTCGGAGAGCACGTTTTTTTTTTCGACCCTGGAAGTGCATTTGAGCAAGATAGTGCCCTTCTGCACACGCTGAATGTTTACACCTCTCATTGAACCACAACAGAATGACCTTAGTATACCATTCGCCTGTGGAAAAAGCAAACGCGTGATGGATGGCTGATTCTGCATTTTGTTGTACACGACAGAGTACACTCATAAGAACACAACCGTGCTGTACTGTAGGCGTGTACTATTGTACTTAATCCGAAACATATCCTTTGAAAGAGGAAACACCATTTTCTGAACAAGAAGACAAGCAGTAGAAACATTCAACATGCACGGACGGGCATTTTCTTGCTTGAATGCTAGTCCAATATGGCTTGTTACCATTTACTTCCATGGAAGGACCCCTCTGGTTGTAACTTCCATTTTTGTTGCCCCTCATGGCAAGCCATCCTGGGCTTCCTTTTTAGCAACATACACTCCTGGAAATAGAAAAAAGAACACATTGACACCGGTGTGTCAGACCCACCATACTTGCTCCGGACACTGCGAGAGGGCTGTACAAGCAATGATCACACGCACGGCACAGCGGACACACCAGGAACCGCGGTGTTGGCCGTCGAATGGCGCTAGCTGCGCAGCATTTGTGCACCGCCGCCGTCAGTGTCAGCCAGTTTGCCGTGGCATACGGAGCTCCATCGCAGTCTTTAACACTGGTAGCATGCCGCGACAGCGTGGACGTGAACCGTATGTGCAGTTGACGGACTTTGAGCGACGGCGTATAGTGGGCATGCGGGAGGCCGGGTGGACGTACCGCCGAATTGCTCAACACGTGGGGCGTGAGGTCTCCACAGTACATCGATGTTGTCGCCAGTGGTAGGCGGAAGGTGCACGTGCCCGTCGACCTGGGACCGGACCGCAGCGACGCACGGATGCACGCCAAGACCGTAGGATCCTACGCAGTGCCGTAGGGGACCGCACCGCCACTTCCCAGCAAATTAGGGACACTGTTGCTCCTGGGGTATCGGCGAGGACCATTCGCAACCGTCTCCATGAAGCTGGGCTACGGTCCCGCACACCGTTAGGCCGTCTTCCGCTCACGCCCCAACATCGTGCAGCTCGCCTCCAGTGGTGTCGCGTCAGGCGTGAATGGAGGGACCAATGGAGACGTGTCGTCTTCAGCGATGAGAGTCGCTTCTGCCTTGGTGCCAATGATGGTCGTATGCATGTTTGGCGCCGTGCAGGTGAGCGCCACAATCAGGACTGCATAGGACCGAGGCACACAGGGCCAACACCCGGCATCATGGTGTGGGGAGCGATCTCCTACACTGGCCGTACACCACCGGTGATCGGCGAGGGGACACTGAATAGTGCACGGTACATCAAAACCGTCATCGAACCCATCGTTCTACCATTCCTAGACCGGCAAGGGAACTTGCTGTTCCAACAGGACAATGCACGTCCGCATGTATCCCGTGCCACCCAACGTGCTCTAGAAGGTGTAAGTCAACTACCCTGGCCAGCAAGATCTCCGGATCTGTCCCCCATTGAGCATGTTTGGGACTGGATGAAGCGTCGTCTCACGCGGTCTGCACGTCCAGCACGAACGCTGGTCCAACTGAGGCGCCAGGTGGAAATGGCATGGCAAGCCGTTCCACAGGACTACATCCAGCATGTCTACGATCGTCTCCATGGGAGAATAGCAGCCTGCATTGCTGCGAAAGGTGGATATACACTGTACTAGTGCCGACATTGTGCATTCTCTGTTGCCTGTGTCTATGTGCCTGTGGTTCTGTCAGTGTGAACAAGTGATGTATCTGACCCCAGGAATGTGTCAATAAAGTTTCCCCTTCCTGGGACAATGAATTCACGGTGTTCTTATTTCAATTTCCAGGAGTGTAGTTCCCGGCCGCATGCGGCGAGAATTTTTACAGCTAGGCTCCGTGCTTGGCAAATCCTGTCTTGACCAAGAAGGTCACCTTTTCTCCTCCTAACTGAAAATGTTTGGAGCATTATGAGAACGTCTCTTCAACCTGTTTGAGATTTTGACGATTTATCGCGCCAATAGGAGAGAATGTGGCACGATATCCCTCAGGAGGACATCCAATAACTCCAATAAATCATTCTCAGGTTTCAAGCCGCGGCAAGTGGTTTACTGCCCACGAGCTTTCGGCAGAGATCTCCTCTGCCACTGTCAAGTGGATGACTGTCGTGTGGTTGTCATTGCCGTGCTTATATAGCCGCTCCGTCGCTCATGACGTCACTGGTGCTCGGCCCCGCACCATATATGGCTACGTTTTGGCCACGTTGCCACCGGGACCGCTTCAACTCCGTCAACACCGGATCTCACGCTGTACTCAGCTGAAATCACCCGTCTCTATTGAAGGTGTTGTCAGAAATTCTAATCTCTATGGCCTCGTTAATCACGCTATCCCAAAACCATTAGTCCGTTTAATAATAGATGTCTCATCGAATGCAGTTCGGCGTCCGTTTTCCAGAGCATGTTCTGCTATAGCTGACTTTTCAGGATAACGCAGACGGTAACACATTTCATGTTCTATGCGGCGCTGTTCAATAGTGCGAACAGTCTGGCCGACATAGAACTGCCCACATATACACGGTATCTTGTAAATTCCTGGAGTCCTGAGGCCTAAATCTTCTTTCACAGATTTCATTTGTTCACGGGTCTTTTGCCGGAGGCCTGAAGATTGTGTCCATTTTATGCCTCTTGAGGAGCCGACAAACCTTCCCTGTTGTCGAACCACAAAACGGTAAGAATGCAACCTGCTTGATGTCTTCTTTAGAAGTCTTCTTCCTTTGAGGCTTGGATGACACTGATTGTGAGATCTGTTTGTTGTTGTAACCGTTTTCCTTAAAAACTTTGCGTAAGTGGCTTAATTCTCTCGGGAAGTTTTCTGCGTCTGAGACGGTTTCAGCTCTGTGCCGGGTGATGGGAGCTGGTGGCGTGCAAATATCGATCCGTGTGGGTGGGCTTGCGGTAAACGCTATGACCTAGAGACCCATTGGGTTTACGACGGACAAGCACGTCCAAGAACGGCAGCGAACCCTCCTTCTCTACTTCCATTGTGAAGTTGGTGTGGTCAAGGATGCTGTCGAGGTGCTCCAGGAACTCTTCTAACTTTTCTTGTCCATATGGCCAAATGACGAAGGTATCGTAGACTTAGCGATAAAAACAGCTCGAATTTGCAGGAGCCGTGTCCAAGGTGATGTCTTCGAAATGCTCCATAAAGAGGTTGGCTACTACTGCATCTAATGGACTTCCCATCGCCACGCCATCAGTTTGATTAAAATATTCTCCATCATGTAAGAAATATGATGATGTCAGAGTGTGCTTAAATAAATCCATGATAGTGTTGTCAAAGAGCTGGGACACCAAGTCAATAGAGTCTGTGATGGAGACACACCTGAATAAAGAAACCACAACGAAGCTAACCATAATATCCCCTTCAGCAAGTTGGAGACCTTTAATCCGATTGATGAAGTCTTCCGTATTCTTTATAAATGAGGCCATTGAGATTAGAATTCCTCACAACACCTTCAGTAGAGACGGTGGACTGCAGTTGAGTACAGCGTGGGATCCGGTGTTGAGGGAATTGAAGCGGTCCCAGCAGTCGCGCGGCCAAAGCATTACCATATATGGTGCAGGACTGAGCACCTGTGACGTCACAAGTGCTGTCACCAGCGACGGCGCGACTATAAAAGTACGGCAAATACAACCACATGACTAGTCCCACTGCTGGCGTCCCCCAAGGCTCTGTCCTCTGCCCTCTCCTTTATCTCCTGTATATGGCTGATATGCCCAAGCCACCCCCACCTGTCCACCTTCTCCAGTATGCTGATAACACCGTGTTCCTGGCTCTCTATCCTACCCTTCAACAGTCCCAACATACCCTCCAAACCCATCTTAACCAGTTCACCACTTGGTGTAACCAGTGGTTCCTCCATCTCAATCCCTCCAAAACCCAGGCTATCATCGTAGGCCACACCATCTGCTCCTTTCGTCTCCATGATTTCTACCTCACATTTTATGGTCGTCCCATCGAGCTCACCCCCACCCTGAGATACCTTGACCTCACCCTCGACCGACACCTCACCTGGATCCCTCACCTCCAGACCATCCAGCAGAAAGCCCATTCCCGCCTCCACCTTCTGAAACTCCTGTCTGACCGGACATGGGGATCGCATCCTTCTACCATCCTCCACACCTACAAATCCCTCATCCATCCTATCCTCTGTTATGCCAGCGTTGCTGGATCTCCGCACCCACCCGGTTTTATAAGGCCCTCCAAATCCTCGAACACCATGCACTCTGCCTTGCCTTCCATATCTGCCTTCCTTCCCCCACACAGCTCCTGCTGAAACGTCCCCTTAAAAAAATTTATGAATTACTGTGCTGATAAGCATCTTACATTATTTGATTTTCAAACAGCTGAGCAGAACTGAACGTACTCAAACATTCGCTAAAGTGATACACAATATTTTTAGCGCAACGCAATCTGACTTTCAAAAATCCCTACTAAAGAATGGTCCTCACTAACATTAACCTATACCTTTCACAAATCACTTACCTCACAAAAATCTTCGTTACTCAAACTACTGCAATACAGTGAGCGCCACTACTGCCAGCTAAATGAAAGATTCAAACTACTGAAGGCACTAACTACTGATAGGCATAGTTAGCAAATGAAAGATTTTGATAGAGAACAAACAATGTATTTACCTTAATAGTGCTCAAAAGTCATAATATTTATATCAGTCCATGATATCCATGATCTCTGTCCAGATCATCCGCTCTCAAGACTCCGCCATCTCACTCCCCACATCCACCACTGCTGGCGGCTCACCTCCAACTGCGCAACGCTATGCGCTGTTAACATCCAGCTCCCCAACACTACAATAGCCAACAACAACGCAAACCAGCCACAGACTGCACACAGCATAGCCAGTGATTTTCACACAGAGCGCTACGTGGCGTCACCAATAAAAAGACCTATACAGCCTACTTACACAGTATGAACTCGTCCCCTTCCCCCACCTCCTCCTGTTCCTCCAACATCTTCACATCCTCTACATTGTCTGCAGGCTTGATTTCCCCCCCCCCCCCATCCTCTGGATTCATCCTTCCTCTCCACCCCCCGCCCATTGCCGCGCCTCTATCGCTGTATCCATCCCTCTCTCCACCTCCACACCCTCCATCTCCCTCATCAGAGCAGTTTTCAGCGCCTCCCCTTCCCAGATAATGAACTTCACTGGGACATCTACTCTTCCTTCCAACTATAACCTGGCCTTGTTCCCCCCCTCAGAAGGGCCCCCTTTTTCCTCTCCCCTCGTTCTCCCAGAGCGGATTTTCCTTCTCCCCCCCCCCCTCAGACACTGCACCCCATCCTCACCTCCTTCCCTCCCACATCCCTCCCTACCTGGCCCTCTTCAGCGCGTCCCCCGCCCATCTCCCCCTCTCTTTCCCTCCCTCCCTCCATTCTTCCAGTCTCCCTCATCTCCTTGCACCTGGCAGATTCTCCATTTTGATCATCGACAGTGTGCCACATTAGTGTTGTGCTTAGTGCTCTTTCTTCTGTGAGTCAAGAGGTGTGATTTTATTTGAGTCCTGGCCGTGTACTTAGTGCCACTGTCAGTGTTTGTTATGTGCTACGCCATACTTTTATGCTCTGGTCATACAGTGACTTGCGTTCTTTTAATTGTCCCAGTGTGTGGTTTCCTTGTGTGCGCTACTTTTTTACGGTTTTTGTGTCCATTTTACAGTCACCCCTTTTTCTGTCAATTGCCTTCCATGATGTTCCCCCTTTCTTATATCTACAATCACCATGTTTTCCCCTTTGTATATTTGTAAATGTCTTCTATTGTTTGTTCTATGTCTTTTGGCTGAAGAGCAGCGCATTTGCTGCTGCCAGAGCGCCCCGATGGGGAATTGAAATACAATAAAGGAAAAAAAAAGACACACACAACAGTCATCCACTTGACAATGGCAGAGGAGATCTGTCCCGGAAGTTCATGGGCAGTAAACCACTTGACGAGGCTTGAAACCCGAGAATGTTTTACTAACGGATATCGCCGTGAAAGCGTGCATTCGTACATCAGATAACTCTGTCAATTCTTGCCAAGCCAAATAACTGCTTTTTAAGGGTCAAAGATGGGAGATCGTATTATTGACCTGCTCAATTCGTGAAGTTCTTTCACTTGAAAAAATCACCAAATTTTTCCGAAATTGTAATAGTTTGCTTGGCGGTAGATGTTAATCAACTTTACCGGTTTCTGTCGCACTCGGATAATTCCTTTGTAGCGAATCTTTTTTTTTTCTGTTTGTTGTTTCTTCCTCTCTTAAAGTGTGTTATTGCAGATGAGACGATTTTTATAAGGTGATTTAAGAAAGGTAGTGGTTAAAATTAACAACAGTGCGTGGGTGATTAATTATCTTATTTAATACTTTCAAACAAATTATCCTGGATTTTAGGGAGAACAATCGAGAATGACATTAACCACAGTAAAAATGGTATTGCAACAGTAGTGACAACTGCGTATTTGGACTGTAAAGGATGAAATACATAACATTCATACTTCGGTCATTCTAAACTGCTGAATATAATGCATTTGCATACAATAATCAAGCTGTATTTCAATCGGAACCGGGACACTAAGGACATGCTCGCAGCTTTTAATACTCAAATGTTTACTTCTAAATGAGCTAAATCCTCCAAAAAATTAATTCCTATTACCGTTATTTAAATTTGCGATAAATAATGTCTGTCAAATATAGGTCAAAAAGCGTAGTGAAAATTTCCAAAGTGCCATAAAAGGTACAGTCTAATCCACTTACGGAGAAACAATATAAAAAGTTTCTAAATAACCTCACTGTAGGCCTCCTTAGGATATATTGGCTACTGCAGCACGGATGGCTAGTGAGATGGGAGGAATAACAACTTTATCCGTTGTGGGAATTGCACGCCGTTACCTTTCGCACTGTAGAGGATTGCGTCGCCTCCCGCAGGGTTGCGGATCCAGCGCTTCGGTCGTCTTATTTGTCAGCACTCCGCGCTTTGCCCGTACCGCAGATCTCCGGCGCCTGCCCGCTTAATCGCACCGCTCCGTCACTGTTCCACGACTACGAAGCACTCCCTGCTGCGGGTTGAAACTGCTAAGCACCCTCGTTTGTCAGGTCCCGGAGTCCCCTCTGCGTGTAACTCGTGAAAGTTCCTGCCTGTGCACATATCAATGGACGTCCGTTTCGGAACTGTACTACCTGCGGTCGTTACAGCTCACGAATTGCTTCTGAGAGATGAGTTAATTATTAGACTCAGTCTCTCTCTCCCTCTCTCTCTCTCTCTCTCTCTCTCTCTGTCTCTCTCTCTCTGTCTCTCAATCTATCTATGTATCTGCCTCCCTGCCTCTCCAACTACCAAGCCCCTATTCAAAGTCTTCATATTAGCGTTAGAAAGCGCGCAAGACAGGGGTGTAGGCTTTCCGCCCTGCTCTTGAAGATGAAGTGACGGAAATCAGAGAAACTTGTAGATGTGGAATTAAAATTCAGGGTGAAAGGATATCAATCATAAGATTCGCTAATGACATCTCTATTAACGACAGAAATCAGAATCCGGCCGTTGTGGCCGAGCGGTTCTAGGTGCTTCAGTCTGGAACCGCTCGACCGCTACAGTCGAAGGTTCCAATCCTGCCTCGGGCATGGATGTGTGTGATGTCCTTAGGATAGTTAGGTTCAACTAGTTCTAAGTTCTAGGGGACTGATGACCTCAGATGTTAAGTCGAAAAGTGCTCAGAGCCGTTTGAACCACTTGAAGAAATCAGAAAAAAGTTACAGATGTGGGATTACAGTTGAGGATGAAAGGATATCAAAGATAAAATTCGCTGATGACATTTGCATCTTCAGTGAAACTGAGGAACAACTGCGGGACCTGCGGCATGGAATGAACAGTCTTATTGCCACAGCACGTTCGCGTTCTCGTCAATTCGGTACCAGAACGTTTACGTTCTACCACGGTAAAGACGGAAGATCCGCGATTCAGAATGTCAGAACTGTATAGTAAGTAGCGGCAGGAAAACCACCACAAAATTACGCAGCACTAACACTCCAAACATCGACTCTCGGAGAGAGATTTTAACCGTGATCAACCTAATCGTAAAGTATCGAACTATTTTTCTCCGAATCATACAGTTTGTGGGAAAAGCAGTGAGAATAGTTACTTTTGGAAACCTTTTATCAGACATAGCCTATTATAACTATCAACTGTTTCGCTTAATAAAACGGCCGCCAACACAAATCGGGCACAGTGTCTACAAAAAGGATGAAGTCAATTTTCGACACTGAGTAAATAACTACTTTCACTTACTACGTAATTGAAATACAACCACTTAATTTCCATTTACTACGGTCACTTAGCAGTAAGTACTATTAATCCCACTTTCTGTTAATAATGGAATTTATAACTATACTTCAGTAATTATTTAAAGAAGAAACGCATATGTTTCAAGAAGGATACAAAAAATTATTAAACTTTTAGCTATCATTCATATGACCGAAACTATTATTTAACACGACCAAATTTCATTTCTTTAGCGCTGTTATTTGTTAACGTTTTACTAATACCAATATTTGTCTGGCTTTCTTTGATATGGAGAAGCAACACGAAGAATTACTGTTAAGATTGTTGCAGTTAAGTAATTATGTTACTTTACTTTCTGAAATGCTATTGAAAACTTACCGGCATGGTCAAGCAAAGCGTTGGCCCGTAAACTGATACTTGCAAACCTTAGTATTTAATAATGATTTTCGGAATTTACTACGAAAACAGTACTCTTGCCAGTAATTTACTATTATTCAAGCTTCAATAAACATCAGGATACTCAGAATAAATTCGTTTAGGTAAGGACCCTACTGAGGTACATGACATAGGAAAATTGCAGTTAAACACAAAGGTATATTTAACACTTATATTCCACTGGTTGAAGATGGATGGTTCATATTGTGACACACTTCTAAATAAAGTACTTTGCCTGTTACTGATGTTGAAGGTGGCGTGAGGCGGTGCTGCGTAGTAACATTGCGCAGGTACGGCTCTTGATGTACATAGCGCTGTCTACCTCTTAGTGGCAACGCTAAAATTGCAAATTTCTGAGCTATTATTCTTTTCCGTACTGAGCCAATCATGTAGAAAACGTCCGAGGCGAAAAAGCCAGTCTTGCAGGTAAATTCGGGGTCTCTAGTGCTTCACCAACGTAATGCGTGTTCACCACTTGCAGGGCAGCTACCGGCTGTGTGAGCCACTTGCGCACCAATTCTCACTCGCGCGCCCCACCACCTTTTCCATTCCACCACAGAACGGAGTTCTGTTCTACCTATGATCCCTACACCCTTTCAATTTACACTTCTGCTTACAAAAACCCTAAGTATGAACCATCTACAATTGCATGACACCATATAAATACAAAATTGACATAATTACTTACAGTTGTACTTGAAATATCATACAATTATTTACGAAATATGTTTTAATACATTTATTCCACCTACGTCAAAGAGGTTATTTTAAACAGATAAACTACACGTAACAAAAGCTTACTCTTGTTATAGTATTTGTTTAATTTTTCAAAATTATTACGGAACAAAAAAATTTAAAATATACAGATTAATGGCAGCATTACATTTACAATAGCATTACATTATGAGAACAAACTACGGACTGAGACAAAAACCGACGACAGATAAAAGAAATGCGGGATAACAGAAATGAAATGAATAAATTTAACATCAAAATTTTGGATCACAAAGTAGACGAGGTGAAGGAATTCCACTATCTTGGAGAAAAATAGCAAATGGCGAAGGATAATTAAAAATAAAACAACCGCAGGTGAAAGGGGCATTCTTGGCCGAGAGAAGTCTGCTAGTATGAAACAAAGGCCTCAATCTGAGGAAGAAGTTTCTAAGGATGTACGTATGGAACACAACATTGTGTGGTAGTTATAAAATAAATAAAATAAAATAAAATAAAATATTAATTATTTTAATGTTAATTATTCTGTATGATGGTGATTGTAATTGTAATTGATATTTGCTTATCTGGATAATTATTCGGTATCAGACGCTTGACAATGGCTTTTTCGTAAAGGCAATGTTACTCGTAGTTGACCGTGAAATAAAATTGAAATAATCGGACTTCGTAGTTAAATCGTTTCCAAAGACTGCTGCGGTAGGTGCGGACTCATAATCTAAATCTCAATATTACAATAATTTGCCAGCCATGCCAAAACGTCGTACAGAGGTGATTGTCTACTAAACATAAAAAAGTTACACTGTTAGTTAAATCAGATATATTCAATGAATAAGCCTACAGTTCATAATCCTACTTACTTTTATAATTATAAATTCTTTACAGAATCGAGTGCCTAGTGTGGTTGCAACTCGCAGTAATTTTCTATAACATGAAATATGGCGGTGTGCCAGACAATAAAATAAAATACGTGCTTCTCGCACCACTTCAACCAGAGCTCTCTTTTCTTAATCAAACATACGAGTAACGTAATTGTGCTTTTGTTTTATCAGCGACACAGCGCTGCAGTTGTGTGCCATAGGCTTTATTTATTTGTCACTGATTATTTATTTATTTAATATTTCGCGTTTCCGAGGAAACTCACGCTCGGCATGCAAATGTGCCTTTATATTGCCCCCTGAATTGCGAGGCGAAAGGACACACCTGCAGGCGAGCAATTCACCTAAAGGCACAAGAAAATCTAAGTTATCTACAACTATTTACATGACCCACATTATACTCATTATATACAAAATTTGAATGACGCGGGTGCCCCGTAAAAGTTCTTATGTTGGCAGATAGAGTGAGCGCATGCGCAGAAGCGTCTGTGTGACTGCCGTTATGTCGTACAGTTAGATCACGCGGCACAGTATTGCAGTTCATATTGTTCGTGTGCGCGCGTCTCTCAGTCGTTGCACCAAGAAAATATTCAACCAAGATTACATATGAAGACTACATTCTATGACAGGTAACTTAGTTTTAAATTTACAATATTCGTTATAACACAATACAACTTAGATTGTTGAATGATCTTAGTTACATAGTATTGTTTTGAAATACTTCAAAGAAAAATGTCCGTATGTTTCAGGTGCGTTGACCTATACACATCGTGTCGTTATCACAGTTCATATTCATCTGCTGCACAATAATTTTTTACAGGTTAGTATCGTCGTGGTAAAGTTTTTTGATCACAGTAACATCGTTGTATAACAACGTGACTAATACATAAGCGTGTCCATTTCCTATTTTCATTATAGTCGTTGTGATGCAGTTCGTTGTGAGTAAAAGCATTGCTTATTACAGATCAGACGTGACCCGCCGAGTAATTGGTCCACGTGCAGTTCGTTTTTTACATTCCGTGGAAGCTTGGTTGCAGAACCTCGGACGGCACATAGCTGGCGTCGATCCTTGGACAGTCCAGGTAAGAGTGTCCGTCACATTTCGAGAACATTTCATTCCCTGAAGTTCCAACCAAAATTCTTCCACCCGTCGTGTTGTTTTCTGGACAGGCACTTTGTGTCCATTTAATCCAGTTAACATCTTGAAGTTAGGTCTGTAGTAATGTCACTAGACGATGCACGAATTATGCACTTCACATTTTCAGTTTTTTGCTGAATATAGCTCACCTAAATGTTCGTAGTTATTAATCAAGGAAATCGTTCATCGCGTTTACATAGGTACGATGCATAATGAATGGCATTAACCGTTTCCTTCACATAGGTTTCTGCGTAGTTGCAGAGTTAGTAATGTTCGTTAATGTCCGTGAACAGAGGTTCACTATGCAATGTCTTTTTGGCATTCGTTTTGTTCAAATTTTTACATGATACATCAGTTAAAAAAAAAAGTAATTATACATACACACGTCACATATTTTCTTAGTATAAACATAATACAGTTGCACATAAACATGTTTACATCATCATTACATCGCTATAGGTTATTACATTGTGTCACATTTGATTACATGAATTGCAGATATTTACGTCCTCTTTATCGGTTTTGTGATGTCATCTGAAATTAAGATAGGTTAGACACAACATTCATTACATCAGTAGGCAAGACCAGGCGTTTTCACTATTCAATAAATATTCAAAATAGTAAGAGAGAGAAAATGTTCGATTCCTCGCGTTTTGTGCGTGTGTGTAGAGTGTCTGTGTGGCCTTGACTACTGGTAGATGCTTTTCGTGTTGAGAGATGTGCGTCTAATCTATTTCTCAAAGTAAAAGATCGCTTCACAGATGACGTCTGTCAGTTCGTCAGGTGTCATACCAAGTCAGTGGTACCTACAGTCACAAATGTTCCGTGAAAAATTAATATATCATTCACTGCTACGTAATCATAAATTTTACTTTAATATTCAGTCTTCTCGGTGGAGCCGCGGCGTTGGAAGAAAAGTTCTTCTGTCTTCAACTGCGACTCTGGAACGCTGAAATGAAAATTTCTATACTACTTATTATCTGTGTTGTAACGAGTTGCTTAGCAATGTTTTGATGGGTATGACTTTGACATTATTCAGCATGAAATGCTCTAAGATCTCGGTGTGCGTATAGCCCAATAATTTTGTTAGTTCTACGATGTTGTAACAGATACGCACCAGGGTGCGGTATGTTAACAATTATATAAGGTCCTTCATATAGCAGACGCCACTTAGCGTTGCGTCGTTTGAGTGCAACAGATTTATGATGAGTACGAAGTAGTACAAGCATTCCTACCTCGAATTTTTGTTTTCTTTTTATTATGTTTCTGTGATGTTTGTTTCGTATTTGTGCGTGATGTGTCAATGTAGTCAATACTTCTTTTATTTTCTGTTCAGGTGTGATTTCCTTGTCTGACAACTTAGGTAATGGTTCTATCCACTGATCGTTCTGTTTGCAATTGAACATGATCTCGTTAGGTGTGTAATTTGTATCGTAAATATTTAAGTAATTGTGTACGTCTTCGAAAAGACTTAGGTAGGACACCCAATTAGTATGTTTTGATGAAATATAGGTCCTCATGAATCGATTTAATTCTCGGAAAAGTCTCTCAGTCGCGTTACATTGTGGACTAAACCTCGAAATAAATATACTTTTAATGTTATTGTCCTTCAAGAAATTTCTCCATTTGTACCCAGAGTAGTATGCTGCATTATCTGACAGAATTGCTTTAGGTTTTCCCACGTGCGTCAGGTAATCACTTGAGAATCTTCGTATTATAGCACTTGCAGTGGCGGATTTTAAAGCATAAAGTTTTACATGTTTAGAAAATACATCGTAAAAAGCTAAGATATATTTGACGCCTCCAGAGCTTGCTGGATGCGGTCCACTGATGTCAGTACACAGAATTTCCAGGGGTTTACTGGGTAAAATAGAATGTAAATCTGTTTTTGTGGATAAATTCTGAGGTTTTGATTTTTGACATATGACACATGTTTTCAGTTCCCTGTAAATTTTTCTTCTCATATTGCTAAAATAACAGTATGTGCTGAGCTTTGCCAAACACTTTTTCGTCCCATAATGACCCCAAACTAAGTGTGTGTGCCAAATTAAATTACGTTCAGACTCTTTGGGAATGCATACACACCAGTTAGTAGCATTTGGATGTCGTCGATAAAATAACACATCATTGTGTAACTTGTAATACTTAGTCGAAGGATGATTTTGTTTTTCTACCAGTAATGTTATTATCTTATACCAGTGAGGATCAGATTTTTGTAATTCAGCCATGTTTCTGCACATATCAATATAATATTGGTGATACTGCTTGTCTTGCATTAAGAGAATCCTGTAGTCATTTATATTTTCTAAGTCACTGTTGGTATCATTCATACCTTGTGGAAGTCTAGACAAAGTGTCCGCAATGGTGTTGTCCTTACCTCTTATGTACTTAATTTCAAAAGAGTAGTTCTGAAGTGTAACTGCCCATCGTGATAGTCTAGGATGTACAAGTTTACAAGTTAACAAAAATGTCAGGGCCTGGTGATCAGTGTAAATTACTGTATGTTTTCCAAATAAATAATAATTGAATTTCTTGAATGCCCATACTATGGAAAGTGTTTCTAACTCAGTAGTGGAGTATGTACGCTCACATTCAGTTAAAGTACGACTTGCAAACCCAATAATTCTTATCTGTTCCTTTTCTTTATTCTTTACAACTTGAAATAAGCAACAGCCCAAGCCAGTACGTGAAGCGTCACAAGTCATACAAAAATCTAAATTGAAATCTGGATGGCTCAATATGTTAGCATTCACTAAAGCATGTTTAATTGTATTAAAGTCATTCTGGCACTGTTCCGACCAGATCCAAACTTGATTCTTTCTGAGTAGATTTAGCAGATGTTTACTGTTCAAAAGTGGTTGTGGCAAAAAACGTCTGAAAAATGAACATAGCCCAAGGAATGATTTTAACTGCTTTTTAGTTCGAGGGCTAGGAAAGTTTCTGATAGCATCTAATTTACTGGGATCAGGACGTATGCCCTGTGAATTAATGATATGTCATAAATATTTTATCTCACTGCAACCAAATTTTGATTTTCTTAGGTTGGCTGTGACTCCAGCTTGTGCAAATTTTTCTAAAATTCTTTGAAGTGTGTCAACGTGTTCATTCCAGGATTGTGTAGCTATCAGTATATCATCTACATAGTGTGTGACTGTCTCAACTAAATCGTCGCCTAGCACGGTATCCAGGGCTGTAATGAATACCCCAGAGCTGACATTCAGTCCGAAGGGTAGAACACAAAACTGATAGGTTCGCCCCCCGAACATAAATGCAGTATATTTCCGAGAATCAGGAGTGATACCCACCTGCCAAAACGAATTAGCGAGATCTATTGTGGAAAAATATTTTGCATCTAGAAATTTCTGTAATTGCTCTTCTAAATTTTCAGGTTTTGTGTGAACCGGTAAAATTATTTCATTAATAGCTCGTGCGTCTAACACTAACCTAATGCTTCCATTTGATTTTTTGACAACAAGTAGAGGACTACAGTAAGGTGAGGTGGATGGTTCAATGACCTTCCAGTCTAACATTTGTTTTAATTCTTGCCACACAGCAGGTCGTTGAGATAACGGTACGTTATATGTCTTGTGGTAGAAGATCTTGTGAGGCTTAACTTCAATCTTGTACACATATGTGTTGATAACACCTAATCGTTTGGTAAAAACTTGTAAATATTTGGATAACACTTCCTGTAGTTTTATACGTTCATGTACACTGAGAGCTGTAGCTTCACTTATCTTATGATCAAGCAATGTTTTCAAGTCCATTAGCTCTGCGTCAGATGAGTGTGTTTGCATGTCTTGAATGTCTTTGTCAAGTACTAACTGAACCTTGTACCCTGTACAGTGTTTGTCATGCTTTAGAGTTCTCCTGTCCAAATCAATAATAATTACCCTGCTTTTATCATTTAAAATACATTTACCTTTGGAGAAGTCTATAATGCAGTGCTTCTCGCTCATAATATCTATTCCTAATATGCAATTAGTCACAAGGTTTTGTACAACCAGGAATGGCCATTGTACGGTTCCATTACCTATTTTAACGTTTACAAAAACTTGCTTCGTAACCCTACATGACTTATTACCTAGTGCAGTAGTTATTTTACAGTTTTGAGCAGGAAACTCAGGCACAGGTTCCAATTCACACATCTTTTTATAAAAATTAAAAGATAAAACGCTCACAGCTGCACCTGTATCTAGGACAATAGTAGTTGGAATCCCACCTACTACACCAGTAGTGGATGCTAAAACAATTTCATTTGTGTTTAAACGACATTGTGTACTGTCTTGTAAAAGTTCATCTGATATATTGTTATTGTGGTTGTATCTTATAAATAAAACAGGTAGTTTTTGTTTAGAATTACTCGGCATATCATTATTCTGTTGTTCAAGTGTGGTGTCAAATAACTGATTAACATTGAAGCCGCCCCCCAAGAATTCTTCAGCCACGACCTGGGGCAAAGTAGTGACTGTTTCTAGTTTGTTGGATTAGCATTTGTACTAGGTACTGACACAGATTGAGGTTGTGCATCAGGTGTCATTTCTATTATATTCACATTCGGATATTGCCTATTATGATCTCCAAACTTTTGCGGTTGTTGTTGCTGTTGCGCATTATAACTTACCTGTCGGTCGTAAGGTATGCTCCAATTTTGTCCTGGTGGCTGCTGTGGTAAAGCAGAGTTTGAATGAAAATACTGACCGTTACGAGTCCAACCTTGATGCTGTCTTGGCTCGTAGTTATTATTATTTCTATTTCTGTTTGTGTTTTTGTTATTACCTTTGTATCTGTTGTTACCGTTGTAGTTATTACCGCGGTGCCTTTTGTATGGATTGCCGCATGAAGTGTTATTACTGTTGTAACTATTGTTTGTATTGGAATACGCGTGTTGATTTTGATTTCCGTACTGAGACGGCATGTGAGTTTGCTGTTTTTGTTGTACCGCGTATCCAACTGTGGGCGCGCCAGAATTGTGTTGGCAAGCCTGCATGTTTTGCATACCACTAGTGTAAACATTGTGGCTGCTGTTTTGCCGCGCGAAGCGCTGGTCTTCAAGTAACATGTCAACCGAATCTAAAGCTGTTAAAAAATAATCTGAATCGTCATCCGGGATATGTAGGAGTTTTTCTTTAATGTTGAAAGGCAATTTGGCCTTCAACGCACGGAGTATATCACGCGTTGCGACTGGTTCGTCTAAAAAGTGTCCCATGTTCAAGTATTTTTCAAAATATCTGCGTAAGTTGCCATTTTTACTGTTAAAAGTTTCAGGTTCTAAAATTTGTCTTCTGAGTCGCTCCTGGACGGATTGCGACCAGAATTTGTTCAGAAAAGCACGCTCAAACTCACTGTACGTGGTACATACGTCAGCTTGACTGTATGCCCAGACAGCTGCATCGCCTTGGATGTAACCGACAATATATGAAATCTTTTTCCGGTCACTCCAAGTGCGTGGAAATGCGTTACTAAAAGATTTAAGAAAAATCACCGGATGAATGGTTCGTTTTTCTGGGATAAAAATCTGAAATTGCCTGTGTTTCATTAAGCTTTCGTCTTCCTTTGCATTATGATATGGATTTGTCCCACTGTAATTACTGCTATGTCCAGCTGGCGAGTAATTACGATAATGTTGCTGTGGTTTACCATGATAATAGCTTGTGTTTGTGTTTGCACATCGTGGTATGTGTTGTAGTCGTGGTGCGTTTTGTTCTTGTGTATTTGTCGTGTGCGGAATGTGTGTATCATACTCGAATGTATATTGGTTTCTGAACTGTACATTTTGACTGATATTTTCGTTACATTCAGACTGTGGTCGATCGGTGAATTGTCCCATGGGTGCAGTGACGGATTGTACTGCGTCACTGATCAGCTGTTTGTTATTAGTAATGTATTGCGCTACGGAGTCGTGCACAATTGTTGGTAAATTTTCACGTAAGCATGTATCAAAATGTTTGTCTTTGTTCACTACCCAATCATTAAATTCTTTATTAATATTTTCAAAATGAGCTGTGGCATCAGATTGTAAGATGTCAGTCAGGTGTTGTTCAACATTGTCAAATTTATTCTGTACGTCAGTAATTCGTTTTTCAAGGTTGTCATGTACTGAAGGATATGTTTGAATTTGTTCAGTAAGAACTTCACACGTGACATTAAGGTTTTTTATTTGTGTCTGTAAAAGTGCTACGTCAGTTGTAGTCTTTTCTTGTCTCGTATTAAGCTGGGAAAATTTAGTACTGAGTTCAGTCATCTGTTTGGTCAGTGTGGCGTCTATAAGTTCCACACGTTTACATAAAGTGTCATTACCTGTCTTGAGTGCTATGAGGTCAGATTTAATTGCGTCATTTTGTGTCTTTAAGGTTGCCATGTTTTCGGCGTTCTGTTTGATTAACATTTGTAGCATGTCGGCAATGTTTACCGTTTGCAAGGTCTCTGCCCCCGCCGCGTCATTAGACGTGACGTCATGCATTAACATGGGCTCTGATTGAGACTTTGAAATTTTTGTGGTGGACGGCCTATTGTCAAAATTTTCGTCAACACTTGCGTCAATGTTTGATGAATCGTCACTACCGGTTGCTGTCGTAAAGTCATTTTCTAACACTTGTCTCACGTCCGAGTCGGATTGCGTCTGAATAGTACGTCCTTGCTGTTCCATTTTTGCGTATTGTTTTCTAGTTATTACCATGCCACACGTGATATATGTTTCAAGAAAATATTTGACACTGATTTTAAAATAAAATGCAGTTGAGCATGAATCGGTCGTAGCAACAATGGCTGTCTATTAATTTAAAAATATAAACTGAATTTGAGATTATTGGTAATGGCTGCTGTCCATGTTACTACGTATCGTACAGAAGTCGGCCATATTGTACACTCGTGTATTGGTATTGTTGCATACGTTATTGTTTAGGGAAAAGTACTGAGAATGAAATTTATCACTGAAACTGTTATGCGGAAAAGAAACACTACAGAATTTACTGAAAAGCTAATACACTGAATTATACGTCTGGTCAAGCCTGCCAATGCAAGGATGCTGCGTCTTACCTTATTTTGCTGGAAGCTTCTTTGCGTCTTCCGGCAAAATTTCAGAATTGCAATGTCTTCAAATTTTGTTATCTCTCATACATTGACGTCCAGGTCCAGAAAGTTGATTTTTTTTTTACATGAAACAAAGAGAACAATGTAACAAATGACAAAATAACAAGTCCGACACGCAGTCGCCAATATTAAATAAATAAAATAAAATCAAATAAAATATTAATTATTTTAATGTTAATTATTCTGTATGATGGTGATTGTAATTGTAATTGATATTTGCTTATCTGGATAATTATTCGGTATCAGACGCTTGACAATGGCTTTTTCGTAAAGGCAATGTTACTCGTAGTTGACCGTGAAATAAAATTGAAATAATCGGACTTCGTAGTTAAATCGTTTCCAAAGACTGCTGCGGTAGGTGCGGACTCATAATCTAAATCTCAATATTACAATAATTTGCCAGCCATGCCAAAACGTCGTACAGAGGTGATTGTCTACTAAACATAAAAAAGTTACACTGTTAGTTAAATCAGATATATTCAATGAATAAGCCTACAGTTCATAATCCTACTTACTTTTATAATTATAAATTCTTTACAGAATCGAGTGCCTAGTGTGGTTGCAACTCGCAGTAATTTTCTATAACATGAAATATGGCGGTGTGCCAGACAATAAAATAAAATACGTGCTTCTCGCACCACTTCAACCAGAGCTCTCTTTTCTTAATCAAACATACGAGTAACGTAATTGTGCTTTTGTTTTATCAGCGACACAGCGCTGCAGTTGTGTGCCATAGGCTTTATTTATTTGTCACTGATTATTTATTTATTTAATATTTCGCGTTTCCGAGGAAACTCACGCTCGGCATGCAAATGTGCCTTTATATAGTTAATCATGGAATGTGGGAAAACTGGAAAAGAAGAGGACCGAGGTGGAAAGTCATGGTATGGGGGAAAATCGGAATAGAAGATAATCGTAGCATTTGAATTGTGGTGTTACAGAAGAATGTTGGAAATTAGGTGACGTGATAAAAAAAAAGAGGAGATTCCCCGCAGAACAGAAGAGAAGAGAAACATGTGGAAAACATTGACAAGTGGAAGGTCCAGGACATCTACAACTACATCTACATCCATACTCCGGAAGCCACCTGACGGTGTATGGCGGAGTGTACCTTGAGTACCTCTATTGGTTCTTCCTTCTATTCCAGTCTCGTATTGTTCGTGGAAAGAAGGATTGTCGATATGCCTCTGTGTGGGCTCTAATCTCTCTGATTTTATCCTCATGGTCTCTTAGCGAGATATACGTAGGAGGGAGCAATATGCTGCTTAACTCCTCGGTGAAGGTATGTTCTCGAAACTTCAACAAAAGCCCGTATCGAGCTAAACGATGTGGGCTGTTCTACATTGGATCTTCTCTAACTCTTCTATCAACCTTATCTGGTACGGATCCCACACCGGTGAGCAGTATTCAAGCAGTGGGCGAACAAGTGTACTATAACCTACTTCATTTGTTTTAGGATTGCATTTCCTTAGGATTCTTCCAATAAATCTCAGTCTGGCAGTTGCTTTACCAATGATTAATTTTATATGCTCATTCCATTTAAAGTATTCCTAATGTCTACTCTCAGATAATTTATGGAATTAATGCTTCCAGTTGCTGACTTGCTATATTGTAGCTAAATGATAAACGATCTTTCTTTCTATGATTCGTATCACATTACACATGTCTACATGCAGATTCAATTGCCATTCCCTGCACCATGCGTCAATTCGTTGCAGATCCTCCTGCATTTCAGTACAATTTTCCATTGTTACAACCTCTCGATGTGTTACAGCATCATCCGCAAAAAGCCTCAGTGAACTTGCGATGTTATCCATAAGGTCATTTATGTATATTGTGAATAGCGAAGGTGCTACGACACACCCCTGCGGCACACCTGAAATCACTCTTACTTCGGAAGACTTCTCTCCATTGAGAAAGATATGCTGCGTTCTGTTCTCTAGGAAGTCTTCAATCCAATCACGCAATTGGTCTGATACTCCATATGCTATTGCTTTGTTCATTAAACGATAGTGGGGAATTGTATCGAACGCCTTGCGGTAGTCAAGAAACACGGAATCTACGTGGGAACCCGTGTCTATGGCCCTTTGAGTGGACGAATAGCGCGATCTGGGTTTCACACGATCGTCTTTTTCGAAACCCATGCTGATTGCTACAGAGTAGATTTCTAGTGTCCAGAAAAGTCATTATACTCGAACATAATACGTGTTCCAAAATCCTACAACTGATCGACGTTAGAGATACAGGTCTATAGTTCTGCACATCTGTTCGACGTCCCTTCTTGAAAACGGGGATGACTGTGCCCTTTTCCAATCTTCTGGAACGCTACGCTCTTCTAGAGACCTACGGTACACCGCTGCAAGAAGGGGGGCAACTTCCTTCGCGTGCTCTGTGTAAAATCGAACTGATATCCCATCCGGTCGAAGCGGCCTTTCCTCTTTTGAGCGATTTTAATTGTTTTTCCATCCCTCTGTCATTTGTTTCGATATCTACCATTTTGTCATATGTGCGACAACACTTAGATAACTTGCACGACCACTAATGAAGCTGCAGACAGCAAAAATTGTAGGGCACGTTACAGACTGGAATATATCGAACAAGTATCTGATGACGATGGGTGCATGTACCGCTTAGAGATGAAGTGGTTGGCCGAGAAGAGGCATTCGTGTCGAGCCGCCTTAAGGAGTTTGACTACTCAAAAAAGAAGCCTTCATATATCACACTGTTCCCCTCTTTTCTGCCGCTGTGGGGTACTCGCCACAGCTAGAAATCAGTAACAAATGTTCGACAATAGGCAATGAATTTTATTTAAATTATGAGCAAAATTGTTATCTTGCACTTTTCAGGCTAGGGACACGCAAGTGTTATTACAAGCTGTTTTGTTTACTAGAAAATCAATATCAGATGACATGAGAAGCTGCTGTAGTATAGTATCCGCCTTGTGCAAAACGCAATTTTCCTATTCTTCTATTACCCAGACATGTTTCGATGGAGTTTAAGCATCATCAGTGGGCTTTTAGTTTCTTTCTTGTTACCACATTCTGAGATTATTCTTGTTCTTTTTATATTTTGCATTACAGTTGTTTTCGTTTCAGAGTTTCTCATGACATGCCTTTTTTACGTTAAGCATTCCATTTGTTTTCCTTTCACAGATTGTATTGACGGATAATCACACTATGTGATAACAAGAAAGGAAATGAAAGCCAACTGATAATGCTGAAATTTTAGCGAAAGATGTGTCGGTAATGAAACGAAAAACGGCATTTTGATCAACGTGCATCAGATCCAAAAACAAATTAATTTGCAAGGAAACACTGACAGAAGAGCTTCAGTCTCATGATGACTTGCGAAGCCTGCCTAAGGATGTCATCTGCGAGTGTGCAGTAATCACTAGTGGATCACGTCTTTAGGTAGAAGTGGAGATAAGCTAGTGACAGAAAACAGTTCAGTAAGATTGCATTAAAACAAAATATTGGTTGTTGTTGTTGTTGTTGTGGTCTTCAGTCCTGAGACTGGTTTGATGCAGCTCTCCATGCTACTCTATCCTGTGCAAGCTTCTTCATCTCCCAGTACCTACTGCAACCTACATCCTTCTGAATCTGCTTAGTGTATTCATCTCTTGGTCTCCCCCTACATTTTTACCCTCCACGCTGCCCTCCAATACTAAATTGTTGATCCTTGATGCCTCAGAACATGTCCTACCAACCGATCCCGTCTTCTGGTCAAGTTGTGCCACAAACTTCTCTTCTCCCCAATTCTATTCAATACTTCCCCATTAGTTATGTGATCTACCCATCTAATCTTCAGCATTCTTCTGTAGCACCACATTTCGAAAGGTTCTATTCTCTTCTTGTCCATGTTTCACTTCCATACATGGTTTCACTCCATACAAATACTTCCAGAAATGACTTCCTGACACTTCAATCTATACTCGATGTTAACAAATTTCTCTTCTTCAGAAACGCTTTCCTTGCCATTGCCAGTCTACATTTTATATCCTCTCTACTTCGACCATCATCAGTTACTTTGCTCCCCAAATAGCAAAACTCCTTTACTACTTTAAATGTCTCATTTCCTAATCTAATACCCTCAACATCACCCGAATTAACTCGACTACATTCCATTATCCTCGTTTTGCTTTTGTTGATGTTCATCTTATATCCTCCCTTCAAGACACCATCCATTCCGTTCAACTGCTCTTCCAAGTCCTTTGCTGTCTCTGACAGAATTACAATGGCATCGGCGAACCTCAAAGTTTTTATTTCTTCTTCATGGATTTTAATTCCTACTACAAATTTTTCTTTTGTTTACTTTACTGCTTGTTCAATATACAGTTGTATTTTACCCCTGCCACCTTTAGAATTTGAAAGAGAGTATTACAGTCAACATTGTCAAAAGCTTTCTCTAAGTCTACAAATGCTAGAAACGTAGGTTTGCCTTTCCTTAAACTTTCTTGTAAGATAAGTCGTAAAGTCAGTATTGCCTCACGTGTTCCAGTATTTCTACGGAATCCAAACTGATCTTCCCCGAGGTCGGCTTCTACTAGTTTTTCCATTCGTCTGTAAAGAATTCGTGTCAGTATTTTGCAGCTGTGGCTTATTAAACTGATTGTTCGGTAATTTTCACATCTGTCAACACCTGCTTTCTTTGGGATTAGAATTATTATATTCTTCTTGAAGTCTGAGGGTATTAAAATATAGGTATAAAGCATTTTAAAAACGATTTATATCATACAGCTAAATGAACTGGGGAAATTGTAATATCGTTTCAAAAGTTAATACTCCGCGCTAAGACCATGGCGCAACACAAGTGATGAAAAGTTCTATAGTGGTACGGATAACAGGTGCATCACAGTCTGGGAGTGAATTGGGCTGCGACTGGAAACGCACTATTTAGTGGAGGAACGGTTGCCGTGGGCAACGCTTCTAAACAGCAGACGGATAAGCATGATATTCTGGCAGTATACAGACCTAATGCAATGTGGTGTCCATAAATTTGACCAAGGCTGTATGGACATGGGTGATACTGATCGGACACTCAGTCCAGTAATTGCACTGCGCAATTTTAATTGTTTCGCCAAAGTGAAAGAATGTCTATGGAGGGAGGGGGGAGATATTTTCCAGTGATGAGAACAATGGTTGCTCCGTGACCAAAAAGCTGATTGCTATTATCGAGTAATTTTAAAAAATTATGATGTATGAGGTTTGCTCTACAAAACCGTGAAAATGTTGGACAATTCTTAACGTGTTTTCGAAAAATTAACTGCAGTGCTGGACTGTATAGTAGTTTGACGTTATATCGACTAATTCTCATCATCCTCTGCTTAATATTTAGACCTTTAATGAACTTCTTCCTACGGTTAGCACCTATCTTGAACTCATTACTAGTTTTAAGTCAGAACCTCTGATATGCTCGTACATACCACGCTACAAGCCTCCTTTAGTACCACATAGTTCGCTTATTTAGTGTTGAAACGTCCTCTTAAAACAATTATACATGACTGTGCTTAAAAACCTCTTACACTATTTGCTTTTCAAACAGCTGAGCAAAACTGAACGTACTCAAACATTCACTAAAGTGATACACAATATTTTTAGCGCAACGCAATCTGACTTTCAAAAATCCCTACAAGAGAATGGCCCTGACTAACATTAACCTATACCTTTCACAAATCACTTACCTCACAAAAATCTTGGTTACTCGAACTACTGCAATACAGTGAGCGCCACTACTGCCAGCTAAATAAAAGATTCAAACTACGGAAGGCACTAACTACCGATAGGGATAGTTAGCAAATGAAAGATTTTTATAGAGAACAAACAATGTATTTACCTTAATAGTCATCAAAAGTCATAATATATATAGCAGTTCATGACATCCAGTCTTACAAATTTCAAAACTCCGCCATTTCTCTCCCCACATCCACCACTGCTGGCGGCTCACCTCCAACTGCGCAACGCTACGCACTGTTCATATCCAGCTGGCGAACACTACAATGGCAGACAACAATGCAAACTAGCCACAGATAGCACTCAGCACAGCCAGTGATTTTCATACAGAGCGCCACGTAACGTTGCCAATAAGAAAACATAAACAGCCTACTTACAGTGTGTCCGTTTCTATTTCACGTAAGGACTTTAGCGTAGAGACAAAGTAAGTCGTCGTTATTTCTTACCGAAGGTTGAATAATGGTTTAAGATATTCTAAACATTCCTAACCCCTTCATTATTTTATTTTTGGTACAGAGTTACTGTGTTAGTCTTTTTCGGGTTGTAGTTACATATGTAGCATTAAACTTTACGAAATACTCTAGTCGATCACGAAATCCTAACCTCGAGATGATGCAATGAACGGGCTGCGCAATGTGGCACAAATCGTAGTCCCCATAAATATGACTCAGATGTTACTAAAAAATAAAGTACACTCAGGCCCTGTGAGGTCAATTATGGAGCTACTTTATTCAGAAGTAACAGCACCGGTCACGAAAGCTGACAACTGCCGGGAGAGCGGTGTGCTGAACACATGACCCTCCGTATCCGCATCCGATGACGCATGAGGGATGAGGATGACACGCAGGCCGGTCGGTACCGTTGGGCCTTCAAAGCTTCTTCGGACGTCGTTTGTTTTGCATGTTTCCTGCCACAGAATATTCTTAATGTAGTAAATGTTACAGTTAATAAAGATAACTCCGGAAACTGTAAGCAGTAACAAGGGTCATCCGAAATATAACTAGTAGTGGGTGTGAATGATCTCGCAATTCTCAGTAGCTCTTAGAGCAATGCTTACGTTTGCAGCATCGGTTTCTTCGTTTACTTATATGGGGTAGTATCGGTGTGGTAATCTGTTGTTATTCGCACAGCTGAGTTCACTGCATCAATTTGATTACAATAACAGTGCTTTAATCAATGGTTCATAGGTACGAACACACTCGTCACGTTTCTGTTATGATCAGTTACTGAACAGGTCCACGCACATTTCAACCCCTACTTTCCTACGTATGAGTAAAGGTAGTGAATAATAAGGAGTGACCAACCGAGTGCAGTGAACATTGTATCCTGAAGGTGTCAAATGCTAATTATCCTTCAGTTACTGCGTGGTTTGGGTTGATATTTTATGTGGCTCTTCCTTTAAATGAGTTAGCGCCGGGATTTCAGGGGTTTAAATCTCTGCCGGTGTTCACCAGAAGCGTTCATCGTGTATTTGTACAGCCTACATGTGTGCCCGTGATTGTTTGTGTGGCTGTATATTTTGTTTATTTGTAAATTAATTTCTTACCCTTAGAAGCAGAGACTTTTTAACCACTCTACTCTTTTAATTGCCGTCGTTAGCCATAATAAGTCTGTGTTTTAACTTACGTAATCAAGTTTAATAAAGTAGACTTGTGAAGTTCGAAATTGATGTATTCGTGTAACTAGAGGATTATAGACTGATTAATTAAAAAAACTTTACTCAGATCAATTTCTTACTGAAGTAAAGAAAACAAGTAGAAAATATTTGGGTCTAACGACCAGCGACAGAGAAGTAATTACAGATAGATCTCGCACTGTGGTAGAGAATCGTGTATTTGTTAGGAGGAACTATCCAAGCGTTTGCCTTCATCCATTTCAAGAAACTAACGAAAACCTCGGTGGCCTAAAGGGAACTCGAACCTCCTCATCCCATGTGTTATCACATCACCCATAAGCTAAAACACAAATTTTATAGCATCGGAAACCGCAGATTCAGGTGGCGTTAACTATAATATCGAAGCCGAACAGTTTAGCAGCTCGATAATTTTGTCCAGACACGGTGCTGACGGCAAAGCACCAACACCTACTGCGTCTGGCGCAACGGCTCGGAAAATGTGTCGAGCGCGATGTGCGGAGCCTCCAGGTGGGCGGAGAGGTGTCTGGAATGATCTGACGACAGATTTACATTTCAAAATTACTCGCAATAACGTCACCATACAATATCACATACGTAGGAGAACAGGGAGACATTGCCCTAAGACCCCTGTTTAACGTAAGACCGATTTTTGTGTCGATTTTCGGCAATTTGTAAAATATACGCAGTGTACAGTTCTAAGTCTACTGGACTGATGACTTCAGATGTTAAGTCCCATAGTGCTTAGAGCCATTTGAACCATTTGAACAGGTTCAGGTCCAACAAATGGAGTTGCCGCACTTGTCTCGGCTGGCCTATCAGCTATTTCATTGCCACTGACTCCTGAGTGACCTGGGACCCACAATAGGTGTACTCTTCTGATCTTTTCCAGCCTCAAAAAGACTAAATGGCGTTCTGCAACCATGATTGACCATATTACAGGGGCTCAAAGAGATTTCAGAGTTTATTGGCTGTTTGAATGCATATCGATGGCACGATCCTTGTAGGAGCTGTGTAGAGATTCTCAACCACTTACATCAAATATGTGAATGAAGTTTCTTCTGAATTAATGGTTTATAAAATCATTGTATCATGATAGTACACCGGCGTACTAAGCATCAGTACATTTCTGAGAAAGTAGAAACCTCACAAAACTGATTTATTATCATGAACTAATCATTAAACATGAAAAAAAACAAGTAACCTGTATATATTACTTGATAGAATCCACACCAGAATCGTGGAGTTTTTCAGAATTCAGTTCCTAAAAGTTCAAATGATATTCGTAGGGCTACATGGATCATTACGAATGAAAATAAACGTTTGTGCAGCATAACACCACGAACACTGAAGATCGAGCGGTAGATGAGAGAGTACTGTAAAGTAGATAATTGTTTTATCGGCGGGAAGAGATACAGTTTTATGGAATTCACACGCAACTGTCAACGATTTGGCATCAATACTGTACTATTGAATGGTTAGTTTAAAAGGAATCGACCTATACTAGAGCTAAAAAAAGTGCCGTTGCAACAGAACCAAGCATCTGCCCTTACACATCCACTGCTGTTAGGGAAGAGGAGCACAATATGGGTCTCAGTAGAGTTGCTTACTCACTATGTTCCACCCAGACCTCCATCAGTGAATGTTGTGTTCTTCCAACACACAATGTATTGTATTCCTCTCACACTGCATGCACGATACTGTTTACAGCATTAAACTTTTCAACAACGTGCTATCCCTTAGTTCCTAAAATTAACGTTATAAGTATTGTAATTATCAGATACGCTTCAGTATAACTGACGTTTCGACATACAGCCCAAACTGATGGTATCTAATTGCTACTAGCAATAACCATTCTAGAGTTGGATAAATAACAAGGATCCCAATCTGAAGTGAGTGATGATGTGGTCATCAAAAGAGAAACACCCTTTGAAATCAAAATCTATCGTTCTCTATAACGATAAAAGATTACTGAATAGGCCGGCCCGGGTGGCCGAGCGGTTCTAGACACTACGGTCTGGAACCGCGCAACCGCTACGGTCGCAGGTTCCAATCCTTCCACGGGTATGGATATGTGTGATGTCCATAGGTTAGTTACGTTTAAGTAGTTCTAAGTTCTAGGGGACTGATGACCTCAGATGTTAAGTCCCATAGTGCTCAGAACCATTTGAACCATTTTTTGCATAGTGAACAACACAGTGTTCCTTCCTCGTGGTTGTCTGTCATGTGCAACTTTATAGAAGAATTTACCTTCCGTCTCTTTTCTTATGCCGTCCTACATCGGGCCACCTTCGTATACGAATATCCTACAAAACTGAATGCTGCACGATTTGACCACCCACTCAAATAGAGACGCAGTAAAAGACCCCTGTCAGGTGCTGATAATGCTATACCACACGAGAATGTGGCAACTATGTATTCTTCACAAGCCTGGTAGCAACACTAAACAAAAACAACACCGTGGTGACCGTTCTACCAATCACAGATTCAGTCTAATCCTCTAAATACTCAGCGATGGTGCATATGTGAACGAAGTTCATTTTACATCTGACTGTGTTCAGTATATTTACTGATTTTCTGTGGTATCTAAGTTACATCAATGGTCAGTCCACGACTGACCAGTTAGTGAGACTGAGGAAATGGAATTCCCTGCAGGGACGAAACCTATCACCCCATCTTGAATTTGGTGATAATATGGTCAAATATAATAATGCAGTAAATGAAGCAGGCAAAAAGGAATACAAACGTCTCAAAAATGAGATCGACAGGAAGTGCAAAATCGCTAAGCAGGGATGGCTAGAGGACAAATGTAAGGATGTAGAGGCTTATCTCACTAAGGATAAGATAGATACTGCATACAGGAAAATTAAAGAGACTTATGGAGATAAGAGAACCACTTGTATGAACATCAAGAGTTCAGATGGAAACCCAGTTCTAAGCAAAGAAGGGAAAGCAGAAAGATGGAAGGAGTATATAGAGTGTCTATACAAGGGCGATGCACTTGAGGACAATATTATGGAAATGGAAGAGGATGTAGATGAAGATGAAATGGGAGATACGATATTGCGTGAGAGTTTGACAGAGCACTGAAAGACCTGAGTCGAAACAAGGCCCCCGGAGTAGACAACATTCCATTGGAACTACTGACGGCCTTGGGAGAGCCAGTCCTGACAAAACTCTACCATCTGGTGAGCAAGATGTATGAAACAGGCGAAATACCCACAGACTTCAAGAAGAATAAAAGAATTCCAATCCCAAAGAAAGCAGGTGTTGACAAATATGAAAATTACCGAACAATGAGTTTAATAAGCCACAGCTGCAAAATACTAACGCGAATTCTTTACAGACGAATGGAAAAACTAGTAGAAGCCGACCTCGGGGAAGATCAGTTTGGATTCCGTAGAAATACTGGAACACGTGAGGCAATACTGGCCTTACGGCTTATCTTAGAAGAAAGATTAAGGAAAGGCAAACCTACGTTTCTAGCATTTGTAGACTTAGAGAAAGCTTTTGACAATATTGACTGGAATACTCTCTTTCAAATTCTAAAGGTGGCAGGGGTAAAATACAGGGAGCGAAAGGCTATTTGCAATTTGTACAGAAACCAGATGGCAGTTATAAGAGTCAAGGGACATGAAAGGGAAGCAGTGTTTAAGAAGGGAGTAAGACAGGGTTGTAGCCTCTCCCCGATGTTATTCAATCTATATATTGAGCAAGCAGTAAAGGAAACAAAAGAAAATTTCGGAGTACGTATTAAAATCCATGGATAAGAAATAAAAACTTTCAGGTTCGCCGATGATATTGTAATTCTGTCAGAGACAGCTAAGGACTTGGAAGAGCAGTTGAACGGGATGGATGGTGTCTTGAAGGGAGGATATAAGATGAATATCAACAAAAACAAAACGAGGATAATGGAATGTAGTCGAATTAAGTCGGGTGATGTTGAGGGTATTAGATTAGGAAATGAGACACTTAAAGTAGTAAAGGAGTTTTGCTATTTGGGGAGCAAAATAACTGATGATGGTCGAAGTAGAGAGGATATAAAATGTAGACTGGCAATGGCAAGGAAAGCGTTTCTGAAGAAGAGAAATTTGTTAACATCGAGTATAGATTTAAGTGTCAGGAAGTCATTTCTGAAAGTATTTGTATGGAGTGTAGCCATGTATGGAAGGTGAAACATGGACGATAAATAGTTTGCATAAGAAGAGAATAGAAGCTTTCGAAATGTGGTGCTACAGAAGAATGCTGAAGATTAGATGGGTAGATCGCATAACTAATGAGGAAGTATTGAGTAGGATTGGGGAGAAGAGAAGTTTGTGGCACAACTTGACCAGAAGAAGGGATCGGTTGGTAGGACATGTTCTGAGGCATCAAGGGATCACCAATGTAATATTGGAGGGCAGCGTGGAGGGTAAAAATCGTAGGGGGAGACCAAGAGATGAATACACTAAGCAGATTCAGAAGGATGTAGGTTGCAGTAGGTACTGGGAGACGAAGAAGCTTGCACAGGATAGAGTAGCATGGAGAGCTGCATCAAATCAGTCTCAGGACTGAAGACCATAACAACAACAACAACAATGGTCAAGAAAATAGAGACAGACTTTGAGACCAGAATCTCTTGTTCTCCACACAGATACTGAACATGTAAACACTCATCATAACTATATGGTATTGTTCCTCTGCAGGATGAGCAGCAACACCAGAAAAGTGCGTCGAAGGTGAAGTGACGCTCCTGTTTGGAAAGAACTTACTAGTGTAATGATACTGATACGTGGAGTAATTCAGAGATTGTACTACTTCTTAAAAAGTGTAACTGTTAGGAAGAGCTACATTTATTATGATTTTAGAAGGCTGGAGACGTAAGTATTAAGTATTTGTTAATTGTCTGTAATGTCCAAGTTACGTTGCTGGTCAGTCATTATCTGAGTAACTAGTAATACCAGCAACATGCAACTGTAAAATTGGGTAACTAACTAACACCCACTCAGAACTGAGTGATATTGTAGACATAAAAAGACATATACAGTTTCTACCCAAAATCTGTTGTTTTCCATAAAGTTCGAAGAATACTATCTACGTAACACTCACCGTAGCTGCGTGGTGTTACTCCTCACCATGCAGACGTTAGTGCAGCTACTGCTTAAAAGAGAGTGTGAGGCGAACTGACGCTCCTGTTTGAAAACAACTTATTATTTCGATGATATCCATCATGTAAGGTAATTCATAAGTTGTGCTAGCACTTAAAATGTTTACGTGTTATGAAATGTAACATTCTCCATTATTTTTGTAGGCTATAAGTACCGTCATTAAGTACACTGCCTGACAGGAAGCGCAAAGCACACACAAGGAAAGGATAAACGAAATTAACCTTCCCAGGTTTAAGGGGGTTTGTGACGTTATTTCAGTGATAACATAATCAATTTGACAGCATGAACCAGCATGACGTAGCACACAATCTTGCCTGATTACATACACTGATTATGTTGAAAAAAGTGTTGCATCTGTGGCGTCGTCCAAAGATATCGTTGCCACACCAGAGACATCAGCAATGTCCCGCTGTATTGCGCAACAACGACCGAGAGGAACTCCTGAAGACACTCTCTCTGTTGCAACCTGCAGCGCCATCACATGGTGGTTTATATAAAGCTGAACATGGACTCATTCTGTCTATTTTGTGACCTCTGATACAGCAGTCAGCACCACCTACTTAGGACACAAGCGCTATTCACGTCTCATATTCCACTACACTTTTGTAGATGTTGAACTTGTACTTCCAGAAAAGAGTTTGTAAATGTGTGCATCAATTAAAGCTTTATTTTCTAAAACAGCCGTAAATATTCGGCTGACTTCTGTGGCACTGGAATTATAAAGTCAAGTAAATCTTTTAATCACTCTTGTAATGAACAGAACTTATGTTCCATATCTATAGTTCAGAAACAGTCATCTCCCAGAGCAATCTAAAAACCACAGCTATAACTGGAGGATTGTACTTTCGTCAGACCATAACAGTATCCTCTCCTGGGAATAGTTGGCCCGAAACAGTCGTAATACAGGCACTGGAATGATGTTGTCGTCCAAGCAGGTCCTACACTTGTTCTGTCAGGGACAGATTTGCGGAAATTGCTGACCAAAGGAGTTCCTTAGCTTCGACGGGCAGTATCCTGTCGAATACGTTACAATAATATTGTCACATGAGAGGTAGACGTGGCGAGGCAATATCATGCAGTGTTGTACGTTCCCTCTGTCACCACCAGCTGTGGCCTGAAGTGACACCCAATGGCTCCTTACACTCTGACGCAAGAGGAAGCACACATGTGCATCTCCAAAGCACTGGTACAAAATAATGGTTCAAATGGCTCTGAGCACTGTGGGACTTAACTGCTGTGGTCATCAATCCCCTAGAACTTAGAACTACTTAAACCAAACTAACCTAAGAACTGCACACTCATCCTTGCCCGAGGCAGGATTCGAACCTGCGGCCGTAGCGGTCGCGAGTTTCCAGACTGAAGCGCCTAGAACTGCTCGGCCACCCCGGCCCGGGTGCTATGTTGTTAACAGCAGCCTGTGCATGAGGCGGAAATTTCCTATTTCCGATGTTACTGTACCTGACCAATGGTGCAGATGACACTGAGTGTTGCAGGAAGTCCATTACTGGTCCTTGGATGACACGTTCAGCTATGAGGGGCCTCCAGTGTGCTTTGTGCTCAATTTAGTAACCTTCCTTCTGGTGTTCAAATGAGGTTGACCAGAACTTTAACGACAAATGCTCTTGTGTATCCATGCAGTCAAAAATCGGTCACTGGCATATCTGAATGCCGCACAAGTCTGGATATTACGCGATTTGACCACCAAGCCAAATAAAGACCCACGATGTGGCCCCTTTAATCTCTGTCTCGTACTGATAACGCGGCCTCACACGACTACGCAGTCTCAGAGTGGTCACTCAACATCAGACGCTGTTCATGCCCCTTATGTACCCTATCAGTCATGGTAACAAAACTAAACAGGCTCCAGAAGTTGGACCAGTTGTTAACCTCTTACTTTAGCAACAGACAGCAAGAGGTCATGATTCATAATGTAGAAAATGGGTGTGATGTGGGGTACAGTCAAGTTGAGGTTGCCCCAGGGATCATTGATGGGGCCACTCCTATTCCTTATTTATGTAAATGATATGCCCCCTAGTATTACAGGTAACTCTAAGATATTTCTGTTTGCTGCTGACAATAGCTTGGTAGTAATGGATGCTGTGTGCAACAAAGGCTCGGTTTCAAATAGTGCACTTCATGACCTAAGTTCATGACTTGTAGAAAATAAACAACGCTAAATCACAGTAAGACTCAGAGAAAATTCAACGAAAACCTGACGTTTTAATTTCACAGGATGGGCATATGATTAGTGAAACTGAACAGTTCAAATTTCTAGATGTTCAGATAGATAGTTAACTGTCTTGGAAAGTCCACGTTGAGGATATTGTTCAAAGACTGAATGATACCGTTTTTACTATTCGAAAGGTATCTGAAATGAGTGATCGTTCGACAGAAAAATTTGTCTACTTTGATTATTTTCATTCGCTTATGTCGTGTGGAATTATACACTCCTGGAAATTGAAATAAGAACACCGTGAATTCATTGTCCCAGGAAGGGGAAACTTTATTGACACATTCCTGGGGTCAGATACATCACATGATCACACTGACAGAACCACAGGCACATAGACACAGGCAACAGAGCATGCACAATGTCGGCACTAGTACAGTGTATATCCACCTTTCGCAGCAATGCAGGCTGCTATTCTCCCATGGAGACGATCGTAGAGATGCTGGATGTAGTCCTGTGAAACGGCTTGCCATGCCATTTCCACCTGGCGCCTCAGTTGGACCAGCGTTCGTGCTGGACGTGCAGACCGCGTGAGACGACGCTTCATCCAGTCCCAAACATGCTCAATGGGGGACAGATCCGGAGATCTTGCTGGCCAGGGTAGTTGACTTACACTTTCTAGAGCACGTTGGGTGGCACGGGATACATGTGGACGTGCATTGTCCTGTTGGAACAGCAAGTTCCCTTGCCGGTCTAGGAATGGTAGAACGATGGGTTCGATGACGGTTTGGATGTACCGTGCACTATTCAGTGTCCCCTCGACGATCACCAGTGGTGTACGGCCAGTGTAGGAGATCGCTCGCCACACCATGATGCCGGGTGTTGGCCCTGTGTGCCTCGGTCGTATGCAGTCCTGATTGTGGCGCTCACCTGCACGGCGCCAAACACGCATACGACCATCATTGGCACCAAGGCAGAAGCGACTCTCATCGCTGAAGACGACACGTCTCCATTCGTCCCTCCATTCACGCCTGTCGCGACACCACTGGAGGCGGGCTGCACGATGTTGGGGCGTGAGCGGAAGACGGCCAAACGGTGTGCGGGACCGTAGCCCAGCTTCATGGAGACGGTTGCGAATGGTCCTCGCCGATACCCCAGGAGCAACAGTGTCCCTAATTTGCTGGGATGTGGCGGTGGCGGTGCGGTCCCCTACGGCACTGCGTAGGATCCTACGGTCTTAGCGTGCATCCGTGCGTCGCTGCGGTCCGGTCCCAGGTCGACGGGCACGTGCACCTTCCGCTGACCACTGGCGACAACATCGATGTACTGTGGAGACCTCACGCCCCACGTGTTGAGCAATTCGGCGGTACGTCCACCCGGCCTCCCGCATGCCCACTATACGCCCTCGCTCAAAGTCCGTCAACTGCACGTACGGTTCACGTCCACGCTGTCGCGGCATGCTACCAGTGTTAAAGACTGCGATGGAGCTCCGTATGCCACGGCAAACTGCCTGAAACTGACGGCGGCGGTGCACAAATGCTGCGCAGCTAGCGCCTTTCGACGGCCAACACCGCGGTTCCTGGTGTGTCCGCTGTGCCGTGCGTGTGATCATTGCTTGTACAGCCCTCTCGCAGTGTCCGGAGCAAGTATGGTGGGTCTGACACACCGGTGTCAATGTGTCCTTTTTTCCATTTCCAGGAGTGTATTTTGGGGTAACTCTTCCCTTTCTAAAAAGATATTTTTGGCTTAGAAGCGGACGGTTCTGGCAGTAAGTGGTGTAAGTTCACAAACCTCTTGTCGACTGTTGTTCACAGTACTGGGTATTTTGACATTGGCCTCTCAGTACATACATTCGTTACTGTCATTTCTTGGTAACAATACTAGCTTATTCCCAAGAATAAGCAACTCTCACTTAGTTAATACTCCGCAGAAATCAAACCTGCATTTGAATCGGACTTCCTTGACTCTCGTGCAGAAAGGTGTGCAGTGTACTGGTGCATCAGTTTTCAATAAGCTACCACTCGAATTCAGAAATCTTAGCAGTAATCCACGAGCTGTCAAATCGAAACTGAAGAGTTTCCTCATAGCTCAATCCTTCTGTTCTGTCGAAGAGTTCCTTGAAAAACTAAGCTGATTCTTGTTGCATTGTTGATTGCGTTTACTTAAACTTATGGCTTGACTTGTTTCGGGTTCATAAACATATTGTTTTTATCTGTTATTACTTCTATGTTGTTATTTCATGTACTGACATGTTCCATGACCTTGAAGATATGCTCCTCAATTTGTTCCTATGGAACTTGACGTATAAATAATAAATAAAATAAAACTGCACTCTGGTAGCTGTTCTATATGTCACACAGAACTGCCAATACAATCATTTACACACCCGCCGATGTTGTGTACATCTACGAATATATGGAACATCATACTGTGTCTTCTGTGTAATTCACTTTTTTGTCATGATCTTTATAAAAGGTGTTCAAGGACGAATGCTCCACATTGAGGGATGTGATAAGAACGATCATAAATACACAAGATCTAAAATACAGACATTAAGAGCTATGAGCTCTTCTTCAGTAGAATTGATATATTTCACACTGCCGAAGACGAACGAGTGGTCACAGCTCTTAAGGGTCACACTATAGAGTTAACTACGACTGGTTTGTTCTTCTCGTTTTAGACCTTACCACCACTTCCTAAAGTATGAACAGCAAAGAGAGTGCAATAGAAGAGATCTGCTTCACAGTATCGAAGATGAAGAAGTGCACATAGCTCTTAAGGCATGCACATTAGATCGCATTTTACTAAATACTTTGCCTCTATACCTTTGAATATTGGCCATTCCTCCCGGGACGCCTTGTGCGTTTATTCATGTTCCTAGCTAAGTTACAACGCTGGTCAGAATACGTCTGAGTTGTTGTTGTTGTGGTCTTCAGTCCAGAGACTGGTTTGATGCAGCTCTCCATGCTACTCTATCCTGTGCAAGCTTCTTCATCTCCCAGTACCTACTGAAACCTACATCCTTCTGAATCTGTTTAATGTATTCATCTCTTGGTCTCCCTCTAAGATTTTTACCCTCCACGCTGCCCTCCAATACTAAATTGGTGATCCTTTGATGCCTCAGAATATGCCCTACCAGCCGATCCCTTCTTCTAGTCAAGTTGTGCCACAAATTTCTCTTCTCTCCAATTCTATTCAATACCTCCTCATTAATTATGTGATCTACCTATATAATCTTCAGTATTCTTCTGTAGCACCACATTTCGAAAGCTTCTGCTCTCTTCTTGCCCAAACTATGTATCGTCCAGGTTTCACTTCCATACATGGCTACGCCGGCCGGTGTGGCCAAGCGGTTCTAGGCGCTTCAGTCAGGAACTGCGAGACCGCTACCGTCGCAGGTTCGAATCCTGCCTCGGCCATAGATGTGTGTGATGTCCTTAGGTTGCTTAGGTTTAAGTAGTTCTAAGATCTAGGGGACTGATGACCTCAGATATTAAGTCCCATAGTGCTCAGAGCCATTTCAACCATACACGGCTACGCTCCATACATACAAATACTTTCAGAAAAGACTTCCTGACGCTTAAATCTATACTCGATATTAACAAATTTCTCTCCTTCAGAAACGCTTTTCTTGCCATTACCAGTCTGCATTTTATATCCTCTCTACTTCGACCATCATCAGTTCTTTTCTCCCCAAATAGCAAAACTCCTTTAAAACTTCGCAGGAGAGCTTCTGTAAAGTTTGAAGGTAGGAGACGAGATACTGGCAGAAGTAAAGCTGTGAGTACCTGGCGTGAGTCGTGCTTCGGTAGCTCAGTTGGTAGAGCGCTTGCCCGCGAAAGGCAAAGGTCCCGAGTTCGAGTCTCGGTCGGGCACACAGTTTTAATCTGCCAGGAAGTTTCATATGAGCGCACATTCCGCTGCAGAGTGAAAATCTCATTCTGAAAACTCCTTTACTACTTTAAGTTTCTCATTTCCTAATCTAATTCCGGCAGCATCACCCGATTTAATTCGACTACATTCCATTAACCTCGTTTTGCTTTTGTTGATGTTTATCTTATATCCTCCTTTCAAGGCACTATCCATTCAGTTCAACTGCTCTTCCAGGTCCTTTTCTGTCTCTGATAGAATTACAGTGTCGTCAGCGAACCTCAAAGTTTTTATTTCTTCTCCATGGATTTTAATTCCTACTACAAATTTTTCTTTTGTTTTCTTTACTGCTTGCTGAATATACAGATTGAATAACATCGGGGATAGGGTACAACCCTATCTCACTCCGTTCCCAACCACTGCTTCCCTTTCATGTGGCCGGCCGTGGTAGCCGAGCGGTTCTAGGCGCTCAGTCCAGAACCGCGCGACTGCTACGGTCGCAGGTTCGAATCCTCTAAGTTTACAAATGCTAGAAACATAGGTTTTTCTTTCCTTATTTTTTTCTTAAATTCTGAGGTTATTTTGCCTGCCTCATACATCTTGCTCACTAGATGGTAGAGTTTTGTTAGGCCTGCCTCTCGCAAGGCTATCATTAGTTCTAATGGAATGTTGTCTATTCCCGTGGCCTTGTTTAGACTTAGGTCTTTCTGTGCTCTGTCAAACTCTTCACGCAGATCACACCTCCTATATCATCTTCATCTACATTCTCTTCCATTTCTATAGTATTGTCCTCAAGAACATTGCCCTTGTATAGACCCTCTATATACTCCTTCCACCTTTCTGCTTTCCCTTCTTTGCTTAGTACTGGGTTTCCATCTGAGGTCTTGATATTCATGCAAGTGGTTCTCTTATCTCCAAAGGTCTCTTCAATCTTCCTGAAGGCAGTATCTATCTTACCCCTAGTGATATGCGCCTCTACATCCTTACATTTGGCCTCTAGCCATCCCTGCTTAGCCATTTTGCACTTCCTGTCGATCGCAATTTTGAGGCGTTTGTATTCCTTTTTGCCTGCTACATTTACCGTATTTTTTCTATTTTCTCCTTTCATCAATTAAATTCAGTATCTCTTCTGTTACCCAAGGATTTCTATTAACCCTCGTCTTTATACCTACTTGATCCTCTGCTACCTTCACGTCTGAGTAACCATTAAAAACAATGAAATTTATAGTCCGAAAATAGCTAACATTCCGGTCTGAAATAAATTATGGCATGCTCATGAAGCACTTTGAAACCAAAATCTGTTGTTCTAAGTAATTCTCGAAACATGCTGAAAATATGACGTTCATCGTAGCTGCATGGCTTCCTTTTTCTCCTTGCAGTCATTTGTGAAGCACCTAAAGAGAGAAAAAAAAAATGAACTGACGCTCCTTCCGCGAAACATCTTACTAGCTTGATGAATTCAACATATGGAGTAATTCAGAGGTTGCTTGAGGGCTTTACATAAATATGTGTTAAACAGTGTTAGCGTTATCATGGTTTTTGTAGGCCAGAGATACCGACACTAAAGATATACTGACAGCCTGTAATATCCTAGTTACATCACTGGTTAGTCCTTGCCTTAGTAACAAGTAATGATAAAAATATGGAAATGTAGGTTCAGGCAAATTACTAATATCCCCATTTGAGCTGAATGATAATGTTGTTACGAAAAGTGAAATACTGTTGATACCAAAGTGTTTTGTTCTGCATAGTGAGCAATGTATAGTGAATATGTGACACCCATCGCGACAGCATTCTTTTTCTTCTTGCTCTCGTTTCCTGTGGGAAAAGAATTTATTAGATTGATGATATCCAACATCCGGAGTAATTGGCAGATTGTGCTAGTTCATCACATAAATAGGTGTTTTGAAGTATCCCATTTATCATGATTTTTAATGACAATGTCGTCCTCAAACAGTCATTCCTGTACAAGACGGTTCATCATAAATATCTACAGTTTACCAGGGACATTTCTATTCTGAGTCTCCCTGCTTATTATCATTATGATTTAGGCTCTGCTAACTATTTACATAGGGATGTGTGGTGTCTGTTCCGTTTGACATGGCTGACAGAGCAGATATTACACTGTTGTTTGATACAGAGGCCGGAAGTACAGGGTGATTCAAAAAGAATACCACAAATTCAAAAATGTGTATTTAATGAAAGAAACATAATATAACCTTCTGTTATACATCATTACAAAGAGTGTTTAAAAAGGTTTTTTTCACTCAAAAACAAGTTCAGAGATGTTCAATATGGCCCCCTCCAGGCACTCGAGCAATATCAACCCGATACTCCAACTCGTTCCACACTCTCTGTAGCATATCAGGCGTAACAGTTTGGATAGCTGCTGTTATTTCTCGTTTCAAATCATCAATGGTGGCTGGGAGAGGTGGCCGAAACACCATATCCTTAACATACCCCCACAAGAAAAAATCGCAGGTGGTAAGATCAGGGCTTCTTGGAGGCCAGTGATGAAGTGCTCTGTCACGGGCTGCCTGGCGGCCGATCCATCGCCTCGGGTAGTTGACGTTCAGGTAGTTACGGACATATAAGTGACAATGTGGTGGCGCTCCATCCTCCTGAAATATGAATTGTTGTGCTTCTTGTTCGAGCTGAGGGAACAGCCAATTCTCTAACATCTCCAGATACTGTAGTCCAGTTACAGTAGCACCTTCTCGGCCGTCCAGAACTTTTCCCTTTGCACAAACACCCATTCTCTGTAAACTGTTTATACCAACGTTTAATAGACCACCTATCAGGAGGTTTAACATCATACTTCGTTCTAAATGCACGCTGAACAACTGTCGTCGATTCACTTCTGCCGTACTCAATAACACAAAAAGCTTTCTGTTGAGCGGTCGCCATCTTAGCATCAACTGACGCTGACGCCTAGTCAACAGCGCCTCAAGCGAACAAATGTACAACGAAATGAAACTTTATAGCTCCCTTAATTCGCCGACAGATAGTGCTTAGCTCTGCCTTTTGTCGTTGCAGAGTTTTAAATTCCTAAAGTTGTGGTATTCTTTTTGAATCACCCTGTATATGAAATTTCGAAGGCGAGACCGACTCCAGCGGCAGGCGGACATCAAAACAGTTCAATGGTGGAAGTTGAAAATTTGTGCCAGAGCAGGGCTTCGAATCCAGATCTCCTGTTTGATGTAACCGGTTACTTTAATGACCTTGGCCATTCAGACACACTGCCTGGCCCTCCCAAATTACCAAATTGTCACACGCTAGTGGTGTCCACTGTGCACCTACGCACTCCTCCAAGAGGCAAGGACCATGTTGTGCATCTGAACTGAAGTCATCAGTAATCAGTCATGCCTACAGGTATACTGTGTATATACCAGTGTCTGTATGTTATATTAGGCTCATGGGGTTAATCCACCTGAAATAAGAAATGTCGCAGCAGTGCGTTAGTTCCTCACAGAGTCAAGCTCGTTTTGCCATCAGTGTGTGAAGATGTGAAAGAAGCAGTGACATGCGTTAAAGGCAGATCCTCCGGGAAAAGAGCCAGCAATGTGCTACATGGTTTCACGAAATATGTGTGGATGCAAAAGTATCAAAAAATGTGGTACAGCCGGTAAATGCTTTTGATTTTAACACTGAAATACACGTGGTGAAACAGTCTCTTGACTGGGTTGAATAACCCACCATAAATATATACTGTGATTTCTGACTTCTTCAGATGTTTGTTTAATATTTTGTTCGTGTAAAGGAATTTGGACATTTCACATAGTGGACTGTATTCATAATTAACATACCACATTTGTGTCTCATTGACAGATTTTTTAAAATGTTTCATACCATATGATATAGGGCTTACAGAGCAGAGTACCCCCACTGTATCCTAAGTGGTACTTAAACCAGAAGCTCATACGTCTTGTTGAGACGATGTACCTTCCTGATGAAGCTGTAACTTTTGCTTAGCATCTTCAGGATGTTTTGCTCGTTGTAGTCGAAACACAAAATCCAACACCTCAATGATTGAGTCAAAATGATAATTCTTCTGCTCAATAAAAAGATGAACGTGTTAGTATGGGCACATTAAGTATTGGGGAGAATATGGAAATGGTTACAAGGTAACTTCTCAAGACGCTTCATCTAACATAGGATTGCTGTCAGCATTAGTTGTAATCAACATTGAACCTGAAGCTGAGACAATGGGTCAATGAACTCCCACAGTTTTTGTGCAGCTTCGCCACTTCAGCGCTGCCAAGCGGCTAGTGTGTATAAACACACTGCGAAACGATTGTGAGTTCTGTATAAGGAGTGGAGAATCACATTCAAAATACAGATTGAAATCAAAGAGCCGTGGCAATCCTTTGCCACCCCCTGAAGAGTCTACATCTATTTTACGCTTAGTTAATTGTTTAATGTACACTGCAACAATGCATTTATACCAGTAATTAGTCTGTTAGAGGTTAACTTATGTAATATCCGAGTTTGCTATTGTATTCTGCGCTCAACAACAAGTTTGTGAATATGCTAGGAATATTTTGTTTTCAATAATTACTAGGAGTTGATCTACAATTGGCATGCTGATGGGTCTCTTAATAACATTTATCAAAAACCTCAGTGACCTACATAAAAAGGTGTATTTTGCATCTTACGAATTTATTTTCGACAATTCGGCTAGCTATTTTTCATAATCATACCATTTGGAATGCATAGACATAGTATGAATACTTTTCGTTCTTTCTTTTGACTCAGCTTAATTAACTAGAAACTTGTAAATTATTTCAGGATTCTTTATCAAATTGAAACGTCCCCTTTTGAAGAATTGTATACGAGACTGTGCTTAACCTGACACACAATATTTTTAGCGCAACGCAATCTGACTTTCAAAAATCCCTACAAAAGAATAGCCCTGACTAACATTAATCTATACCTTTCACAAATCACTTACCTCAACAAAAATCTTCGTTACTCGAACTACTGCAAAACAGCGAGCGCCACTACTGCCAGCTAAATAAAAGATTCAAACTACGGAAGGCACTAACTACTGATAGGCATAGTTAGCAAATGAAAGATTTTAATAGAGAACAAACAATGTATTTACCTTAATAGTGTTGAAAAACCATAATATACATGTTCATGACATCCAGTCTTACAAATTTCCAAACTCCGCCATCTCTCTCCCCACATCCACGACTGCTGGCGGCTCACCTCCAACTGCGCAATGCTATGCGCTGTTCACATCCAGCTGCCGCTGCCCAACACTACAATGGCAGACAACAATGTAAACTAGCCACAGACTGCACACAGCACAGCCAGTGATTTTCATACAGAGCGCTATGTAACGTTGCCAATAAGAATACATAAACAGCCTACTTACAAAATTACATCCACATCCACATCCACACAAAATTGTAAACCATTATTTTAGTAATTTTTCAGTGTATGTGAATTAATTTGGTTACACACCCTTAATTGTCATTTCTTTAAATTTGTAAATTCTAGTTGTCAGTTACTGTTGTAAATCATATAAATACCAGCGGTTTGCATACAGCAGGCAGGAAGTTCGTTACTAACCATCAACAGCAACATACATACATATATTAATCCTTGTTCCATAGATCATGAATGACATTTTGTAATGATGTGGAATGTGTCACTTTAACATAAGTTTTCTTTAGACATAATAATTAATTATTTTTTCTTTTTCTTTTTTATTTTTATTTTTAATTTTTTGCAGTTACAATTTCTTATCTAAGAATTCATCGATTGAGTAGAAGGAGTTGTCATTCAGATATTCTCTTAAGTTGCTTTCAGATATTAGTTGGCTAACTGTCAGACTTTTAATACTATTTGGCAAATGACAAAAGATTTTTGTGGCAGCATAGTTCACCCCTTTCTGTGGCCAAGTGAGATTTAATCCAGAATAGGAAGATCATCCTTTCTTCTAGTGTTGTAGGTATGCACATCACTGTTATTTTTGAGCTGGGAAGGGTTATTAACAATAAGTTTCATAAGTGAGTACATGTATTGTGAAGATTCAGTGAACAGCTCGAGTTCCTTAAATAAATGTCTGCAAGGTGATCTTCGGTGGGCTACTTCTATTATTCTGATTACATCCATTTGTGCAATGAATACTTTCTCTCTTAATAACAAATGGTCCCAAAATATGATGCCATATAAAAGTGAATGAAAATAGGAATACATGGTAGGCTAATTTACTGATCTGTTTATCACCAAAATTAGCTTTATCCCTAATAGCATAAGTAGATGAACCTAACTGTTTCAGCTGATCATCGATATGTTTTTCCAATTCAATTTTTTTGTCGATGCAGAAACCTAGATATATTCATTATTCTGCCTTAGCAACAGACTTCTGTTCATAGTCTGTATCAATGAAATTATGCTATTTACTGTACAGAACTGTATAAACTGTGTTTTCTCAAAAGTCCATTTGCAGAGAACCGATTAATAATTTTCTGAAAAACATTATTTACATTTTCCTCAGCTGATTCTTGCTTCTTGGGTGTGATTACTATACTTGTGACATCAGAAAAAGGAACTAGCTTTGCCACTTCAGGAATATAGATTTACAAGTCTTTAAGATATATGAAGAACAATAATGGACGGAAGACTGAACACTGTGGGACACCATTCTTGATACCTCCCCAGTTAGAGGGCTCTGCTAAATTTTGCAGACTATTTGTACTGCTAATTTAAACCTTATGTTTACTTGCAGTAAAGTATGAATTAAAACATTTCTGCACTGTCCCACTCACACTAATTAATTAAGCTAATGTAGAAGAATTTCATGATTGACACATTCAAAATCCTTTCAAAGATCACAAAATACCCCAATGGGTGATGTTCAGTTACTCAATGCATTTCATATTTGATCAGTGAAAGTACATATTGCATATTGTGTTGAAAAGCCCATCTGAAAAATAAATAAACTTTTTCTTAGTACTTAAAATTTACAAATACGTGATTCCACAATTGAATACATTACTTTTTCAAGAATTTTGGGTAAAGCTGTCAGAAGTGAGATTGGGTGGTAGCTGTTAGCATCAGACGTATCCCCTTTTTTATGCAATGGTTTAAAGATAGTGCACATCAGCTGTCTGGAAAAATGCCCTGTTTCAGTGAGTTTCTACATATGTGGCTGAGAATCCTATTTATTTGTTGGGAACAAGCTTTTAGTACAATATTGGAAATGCCATTAATTCCATGTGAGGTTTTACTTTTGAGTGAATATATTATTTTCCTAATTTCAGTAGGAGAGGTGGGTTGAAATTCAGCTTTATCAAATTGCATAGATACTGCCTCTTCCATATACTGCCCAGCATTTTCTAATGAATAGCTGGATCCCTTTTTCTCTACAACACTTAAAAATTACTATTAAAAATGTTTTCTGCTTTTGACTTCTTGTTAACAAACTTTTCATTGCGTTTGATAGAAATACAGTCTCCCTGTGCTTTCAGTTGGACTGTTTCCCTTTTAACAATATTCCAAATTGTTTCAGTTTTATCATCAGATGTGCTAATCTCAGACATAATGCACATACTTCTGGACTTTTTAATAATTTTTCTTAATACACTGCAGTAGTTTTTATAGTGTCTCACTGTTCTGGGATCATTACACCTCCTAGCTGTACGACACATTTCCCATTTCTGTTTACAAAACATTTTTATCCCTTTAGTAAGTCATGGCTTTTTACATGGTTCCTTACATTTATATTTCACTGTTTTCTTAGGGAAACTGTTTTCGCATGTACTCACAAAGGTATCATGAAATGTGTTAAATTTTAAATTAGCATCATGCTCCCTGTACACCTCGTCCCAGTCTAACATGAGTAAAATTTTGAGTTGTTAAATCGTTAATTGAACACATTATTTTGGAGGACTGTTTTGTATTACTGTATGGAGCTATATCATACACTGTAACTAGTGGTGCATCACGATCTGATGCACTATTGTTAATAGGAATCGTTTTCATTTGATTAAATTTATCTTGGTCTGTGAAAACATTATCTATCAGTGTGCTACTTTCCTGTACCACCAGAGTAGGAAAATCAATCACTGATGTCAAATTGAGAGAACCAATACTTCAAGGTCAAGCTTTCTATTGGACTCTTTCAGAAAATCTATACTGAAATCCCCACAAACAATAATTAGCTTTCCTCTGTGTGAGAGATAGCCCAACAAAGAATTCAAATTTCTCAAAAACAGTTGAAAATTTCCCAATGGGGACCTATACACGGCTACAATTACTAAAGTTCCAATATTTAGTTTAAGCTCACATACACATGCTCTATGTAAAATTTTTTAGTTTCCAAATTGTTCACACTATGACAGATTTTAACATATATGGCAACTCCTTCTCTCTCAATAGTGTCTCTACTTACATGTGTCCAAAGCTTATATCTACCCACATTACCATATAAATACCTGTGAGTACATGATGTTCAGACAGGCATAGTGCATGTATTGCACCCTCAGTTTTTTAAATCTTCTAAAAAAACAAGAAGCTTATCTACTTCGCTTTTTAATCCCCTGATATTCTGATGCAATATACTAACACTATTTTTCACTGTGCTTTTATGTGAATCTTGTGACATACAGACATTATTTTTCACTGTACAGTTATGAAAATCTTTTTATATTTTAACATCTCTAGTACCTGCCCATCTGATCTTCTCAATAAGTTTACTTTCAATCAATGCAGGATGATTGGACACTGATCTTAGCCTAAAAAAGTACTCTCATGAATTTCAGTGCCCACTTAAAGATTTTGCTATCATCCCAGCCAGTTTACCCTTCCCTTTCCAATTTAGATGCAGGCCATGTCTTGTGAAGTCCCACCTACCAATACCATCAACAGGAACCAAACCTATGCCTGACAAAGTAGCTGCCCAAAGCAGCTGATCTAGCTCCATATTGACCCTCCTGACAGAGCTATTGAATTGGGGCCGATAATACCGCACTAAAGCAGGAACCAAGCCAACATTAGTATGATTCGTTGCAGATGCTATTTTTACCCTGTCACACTCAATACTGTAGCCCTGATCCCTATCAATACTGTTTCCCACTCCACTCATTACCACAACATTATCCTGCTTTGGAAAACCCTTGCACAATGATCCTACATTCTCTGTCATTTGGTTAAGACATGCACTGTGCTTGAAAATACTTGTGACCTCGTACCTGTCACCTAACTTTTCCTGCAACATCTGGCCCACACCTCTTCCATAGCTGATGCCTAACAACAGACCTTTCCTCCTACTTTCTGCTTCTTTTGCAACAGTTCGACTGCTAGTGAAAGCCTGTTGTGTGCTGACTACAGTTACATCTACTTGAGCCGCTTTCTTAGTTGACTGAGGTAACAAAGCAAATCTGTTGTTTGTGCCAATGATGAAACTGTCAGATACTGTTCTCTTTCTGTGGCCCGTGTGCCTTGCTACCAGTTCCCACATCTCTTCCCCCTTCTCCCTCCTTAAAGTTATCAGTTCCTCTCTAGCACTCTCCAGTTCAGCCTGAAGGGCTCTAAACTTCCCTTGCTGTTCCGCTAGTATCCTAGCCTTTGAACATAATCTGCAATACCATGGAAGAAATGTAGAAATTTGTGCACATATCTGTCGCCACCGAACAGCTTCCGTGAGAAAAAAGCAATTTTGTGGAAAATATGTACAGGAATGTATTCCGTACATTACATAATTTGTATTGCATTACAGCAGAACAGCAGAAGAGCTCAGGAGTATTTGCAGAAAAGCTACACGTCAAAAATGGAGATCTACAAATTACGTAAATCTCACAAATATTTTTGCTAACAACATTTCATTTCTAAATTAATGAACTGTCTTGCTTATTTCTAGTTCAATCTATTTGTCGAGATTTGCACCTCATGTGGTGCAAGCCCATGTTCAAAATTCCTACGGTTTACGTTGTAACTATGGCAGCGACACTTGGCGTAACACTTGGCATAAAATTTCAACTTTTAGAAGTCTCCAAATATTTTATCCATGACCAATGCTTATTATACACATCCCACACGCTGCTGACTTCTTCGCTTTCAGCAATTCAATTTGAAGATGGACACTTATTTCGGTGCTTTTCCTGGCGGTATAAACTGCAGCAATAATCAAATACTTAATCGATTAATTTAAAAATGATTTTGCACGAGGAAAAGAGAATGTTGAAGTGATATGTACATTTTGATGCCTGGGAACCTAGATAAATGCAATAGGTGCGCCCGAAGCATAGGAACAAGACGAAGCCAAATGTGTTTTATGAGAAATAGCAGCACCAAATCTCTAAGAAAGTAAAATACGTACCGTTTTCTAAATATTAAAATGAGCCTGAAATCCACAAACAAACTCTTGAAACGAACTAAAATCAGCACAGTGCACTAGAATGTTAGAGCCAAGGACGCATAATCAGTTCTTAGGAACTTAAAGAAATCAGGTTGCAATTCATTTCTCATCCTAAAGAATATTAAAGGACATGGTTACGACTCTGCTACTGTGAACCGTTCATATTACATTGTGCTCAGATTTTATTACAGCATACTTTTAAATACATTTTCCTTTTCGTATTGGAAAAAACCGTTGCGTCTAGTGACATGGGAAACACGCAAGTAGGAGTGGTAGTATGATATTCTGCCTTATGGCAGGTCTTGGCATGGGTTAAGCCTCTTCCATTTTTGTCCAAAGCCAGTCTTTTCATTTCTGAATTATTTTTTCCCTTTTTTTATTGCCCAGCATTTGACATCTTTTTTTCCTCTTGCCCTTTCTCCCTCCACCATTCGTTCTAGTCCTTCCTTCAATAAACATTCCCTCCTCAAACAATGTCCAATCCGGTTCCACTTTCTTTTTCTGATAACTTTGAGCATGTTTCTTTCTTATCCAACACTTTTTAATACTTCATTCCTTACTCGATATTCCCATTTCACTTTTTCCATTCTTCTCCATATCCACATCTCTAGTGCCTCCAATCTTCTTTCATCTTCCTTCCTCTATGTCCAGGTCTCCGCATCATACCGTGCAACGCTCCACATGTTACATTTGGCAAGTCTTTTTCTCGGATCTTTGTTTAGTGGTCCACAAAGTAATTTTGTTTCCTCTTGAATCCTTCTTCTGCCATTGCAATTATTTTCCTAATTTCTGTTGAGCAACACATATCATCAATTATTACACTTCCAAAGTAATTGAAGTTATTCACTTGCTCTATTCCCTCTCCCCCTATTTTCATGTTGCATTTTCTCCCCTTTCCTCCAATTACCATGCTTTTCATTTTCTTCCTGTTAATATTCATTCCATTTTCTTCTAATTTTGTGTTTAGATCATGTAACATTTGTTCTATCTCTGTTTCACTCTCTTCCATTACAACCATGTCGTCTGCAAATCTTATACACACCACTCTCCGACCCCCTATACAAACTCCTCTCCTTCCACTAAAGCTTTCATTAATCATTTCCTCCAGATAGATATGGAACAGTATTGGTGATAAACAACAACCTTGTCTTACACCTCTTCCTAGTTCAGTTTCTTCGCTTATCACACCTTCTATTCTTACTCTTTCTCCCTGGTTCAAATATAAATATCTAATTATCTGTCTATCCTTCCAATCAACTCCATGTTTCCTTAGGATTTCCATCAGTTTGTCCCATCTGACATTGTCAAAAACCTTTTCAAGATCAATGAACACAACATATGCCTCCTTTTCTTCTGCATGTACCTCTCCCCTATCACTCTCACAAGGGAACCTCCCCATCGCACCCCCCTCAGATTTAGTTATAAGTTGGCACACTGGACAGGCCTTGAAAAACTGAACACAGATCAACCGAGAAAACAGGAAGAAGTTGCGTGGAACTATGGAAAAAATAAACAAAATATACAAACTGAGTAGTACATGTGCAAGATAGGCAACATCAAGGATAGAGTGAGCTCAGGAGCGCCGTGGTCTCGTGGTTAGCATGAACAACTGCGAAACGAGAAGTCCTTGGTTCAAGTCTTCCCTCGCATGAAAAGTTTACTTTGTTTATTTTTGCAAAGTTATGATCTGTCAGTTCGTTCATTGACGTCTCTGTTCACTGTAATAAGTTTAGTGTCTGTGTTTTGCGACCGTACCGCAAAACCGTGCGATTAATACACGAAAGGACGTACCTCTCCAACGGGAACCGAAAACATTTGATCGCAAGGTCATAGGTCAACAGATTCCTCCACAGGAAAACACGTCTGATATATTCTACACGACACTGCTGACGGCATGTGCGTCACATGACAGGAATATATTGTCGACCCACCTAACTTGTACACTTGGCGAATGGGTAAAAAGATTCTTCTACCTTGCCCGATTTAGGTTTTCTTGTGGATGTGATAATCACTCCCAGAAAAGTGATGATAACAAGAGGTTTTCACATAAGCTGCAACAAATGAATGCAACAGTTTCACAGTCGCACAGTTTTCCTTGTGCTGTGTCAAAACATATGTTTTCAACGTTTTCCAATTTTTTCCTTGTGTAGACCGTCAAATCCTGCATATGTCCAAGCAAATCTGAACATGTCCTGGAATTCTGGAGAGCGAAGTTGATTATGTGTGAGTGCCTGAACTTTGATAATTGACACACGTCAATTGCCTGAAAATAAAAAGTTAAAACTTATACTGGAGGGAAGACTTGAACCAAGGACCTCTCGTTCCACAGTTGCTCACTGCTAACCACGGGACCACGGCGCTCCTGAGGTCACATTATCCTTAATGTTGCGTATCTTTCACATCGACTACTCAATTTGTATATTTTGCTTATTTTCTTCATAGTTCCACAAAACTTCTTCCTGTTTTCTCGATTGATCTGTGTTGAGGCCTGTTTTCAAGGCCTATCCACTGTGCCAACTTATAACTAAATCTGAGGAGGGTGCGATGGGGAGGTTACCCTGTCAGTAGCCGAATGGCATCTCTAGTTCCCACTCCTCCAAAAATGGTTCAAATGGCTCTGAGCACTATGGGACTCAACTGCTGTGGTCATAAGTCCCCTAGAACTTAGAACTACTTAAACCTAACTAACCTAAGGACAGCACACAACACCCAGCCATCACGAGGCAGAGAAAATCCCTGACCCCGCCGGGAATCGAACCCGGGAACCCGGGCGTGGGAAGCGAGAACGCTGCCACACGACCACGAGATGCGGGCCCCACTCCTCCCCTGAAAACAAATTGTTCATCTCCTACTACGTAGTTCATCTTTTCATATAGCCTTCAGTTGAGTGTCCTCGGCAACACTTTGGCTGCATGCGATATCAGGCATACTGTTCTATGTTCCTCACACTTTTTGCTATTCTTTTTCTTTTCTATAGGAAGTAAGATACTTTCTATAAAGTCCTTTGGCCATCTTCCTGTCATGTATATTTGATTACACAATTCAATCAACTCCCTTTTCTCCAATGCCTTTAACAGTTCCGCATGATTCTCATCAGTTCCCATTGCCTTTCCATTTCTCAGCTCCTTCATAGATTCTTCAATCTCACTAGTTAGTACTGCATTTCCTTTGTCATCATCTGCTATTTTATCTTCATCTTCTACCCCAAGGTCTTCTTCGCTTGGTCGGCTGTCTGTAGCGTATAGCCATGTTAAACATTCTTCCCATCTTCTCATTAAAAATAGTAATCTCTCATTTGATCCCATGACATTCTTCTGCTGTTGTATGTCAGGGGCTTAGAGCATTAACATCGTAGAGGTTGTCAAAAGGACGCCTTTTATCTGCCTGTTAGAGATTCGCGATTGTTTGTCACAGATGTGAATGAACATTAACGCCAGTTAACTATAGGTCACTTCATTATTTCACAACAACGATATCAAAGATTAAAAGACCAATGCAATAAAATTTTAAATAAATTGAATATCTGTACGACTTAATAAACCTATTTTACTACTGACAGGTACTTTGTGGCATCTAAATAACGGAAACGCGAAAGTAGCAAATAAACACTGAATGGATTTAATTACCACAATGCTGCAAGATTTTATTCCAGTTTCCTTAAGCAGCAGATCAACGGGAGGAAACACTTTAGGTGTGGCGTAAACTGTATTCAGCCTGAGTCCACGCTCTTGGAAATAGTTCCTAAACTTTTTTTCCACAGATGGCAGAAAACGACACCAGTACGAACCTACAACAACCACAGCCAGTGTGTATACGTAAACGACAAGCACGGAAGATTTATGATGCCTTTGCCATTGTCATACTAAGAAATGAATGTGACAATATGCCCTGAAAGCGAATGAACATCTTCAAAAACTAAGTACAGAGGTCTATCTCTATGGTCTGTCTCTACAACGCAAGTGTCCAGTCTTAGAAACTGCAAGAAAAATAAAATCAGTTGGCTCTGTAATACGTTCTAATGTTACTGATTGCATATTCCTAAATCATGTAACGCTCCACTGGGTGCATTAACCTGTCAGTACCTCTGCACTACATGGTATGTCGAATAAAGGCACATTAAGCTATAGGGTAAATACATAGGTGAGAAGTTATGCCAATGGCTCTTACCTCTCACTCGGACGATGTACCTGCGCCCTGACTGTACTTGAAAGGGCCGCGATCACATTTAGTAGGGATGCATCCCATAATGTCAGTCGAGAAGGATCGAATCGCCCGGAAGGCGCCGAAAGTGCCAAAGGTTCTCAAGAATGTGGTCCTCTCGTTCAGCCCACTGCGAACTGCCGTTTTCGAAGGCGAAATGTGTGGGAATCAACATCCCAAGGAAAGGGATACTTCCATTGATGCCCTTTATGCCACCACCCTCAGGCCTCTTCGTTTCGATTCTGAACTGTAGTATATATGAAAAGTTTTCCTCGGCCACTGCTAAAAAATCCGCGTGATTAAATTGCTGAGCATCGTGGTTCTGACCTCCATTGCAGGGGCGTCAAAAGAAGGGGTGAAATGCGGCAAAGAGGGGCTGTGACGACCTTCCTATCTTTTGATGCGTCCACAGTGGTGTTAGGCAGAATTGTTGTCGAATTTGGTGCTAGTCTGACATGATTCAACCACTTTACCCGTCAAATAAGCATTTCACTCTGACCTCCTTTTTTTCAGGTGGCAACATCTAGTCCTCTGAAGCGTCGTCCAGCCCATAGGGACGTTGAAGAGCGCCAATGTTTTGCACGATTACAGAGGAAGTCTGTAGTCACACGTGAGACATATTTCAAACTTGCGTGTTAGAATGAGAGACAATTATGTTGTTTCGAAAAAGTAATCCTTTAATTCTGTTTTGCATTGTACAATCATAGTTAAAAGAGATCGATTGGCCTGAATTGGGTTCTGCCTGATTTACATGTGGTCCACACAACGCAGCTATCATGTAGGTCCTCTGTTGTCCTTCGGTACATCGTTTGATTATGCACATTGGTTACCTCGAGAGACCGCTAGGGAATACTGTTCTTAATGGTAATGAAAACAGGTGGAAGTTAATGCTTTCATACTGCAAATATTAGAAAACACATTATTTGATATGAGAGAGTCCTTAACGCTTATAAACTCAAACCTACTACAGTATGTACAATTTCAAAACTATTACTACAATGAGTTAACCCTAGGACGCCTAAGGGATGGGGGGATTCGTTGAATCCACAATTTTTTTAAGTCCCCTGCTTTTGCCCAAGTAACTTTCATTGTACATATTCCCTTTGAGTTATTGTTTGTTGGCTATTTTAGGAAACGTTAGTGTCAATATATTTTATAGAAAATTCCTGCTTTGAAAGAAAAAATAAACTAGCATATTGTGGGTCCTACAACTCCCCCCCCCCCTCCACTTAGGCTTCCTTGCTATAGAAAATTTCCCTTAGTAGGATTTCGTATTTCTCATCTCTACAACAATGCAAGTTAGTTTCTTGTTGGTTGGTATTCTTGATATTCACAACAATCGGTTTACGTTCAGAGGAAGTGATTGTTGATGTCAGTCAGCTGTTATTTATGTTATAAACTTGCAGTAAGTTAGTGCAGTTCCCTACTGTTCACACCCAGGCTTAGAAATGACTAAAAGAATACGTGACTCGTCTTTAGAAAGAGTTCGGAATGAAATTTTGGATGAAGATTCTGACTCAGGGAGTGAAAGTGAATATGAGGATGGTGTTCCGGAGTATGATTCAGATCGGGAAAGTGATGTGGATGTTAGAGAAGATGAAGATAGCGCAGTTTCAGGCAGTGACCATCAGAATGTTATTGTGGCCAAGTCTGGAAGAAGGTACGTAACCACACAGCCTAGACATCCTCAGAGGTCTGTTGCTAATATAGTAAAAGAACAGGCAGGAGTAACTCCAGCTGTTGTTTGCCATTCACCTGGAGAAGCCTTGAAGTTACTTCTTACGTCTGACATCGTGGATGTTATAGTAATACTTTCAAATGAAGAGGCAGTTAGGCGAAATGTTACTTTGACTAATGATAAAGAATTATATGCCTGTATAGGAATCCTGATACTTATGGGGGCAAATAAGAGCAATTCTGTCAGTGTACACGATCTTTGGTCAGACCTAATGGGTCGGCCAGTTTACAAGGGTATTATGGCAAGAGAACGTTTCAAGGAACTTATTGCAACCATGAGGTTTGATAACAAAAGTACCCGCCAACTAAGAAAGGAAGAAGACAAGTTCACAGCAATCTGTGATGTTTTCAACAAAGTGAGTAATAGGTTTCCACTACTGTTTAAACCAGGGGTCCACCTCACCATTGATGAGATGCTCAGCTTGTTTAGAGGGCACTGCCCCTTCCATGTATTTATGAAGGATAAACCGGGCAAGTATGGCATCCTTACAGACATGATGTCTGATGCAGTTGACAGATACATCTTGAATATGGAACCCTATGCAGGTAATGTTCAGAATTTGTCGAAAGAAGAACGGGGTTCAGCAGCTGTTGTCAAACGTCTGGTAGCACCTGTGAAAAATACTGGTCGAAATATTACTACAGACCGATACTACACATCAGTGGATTTGCCGGAAGAGTTATACCAAGACTACAAAGTTACTACAGTAGGAACTCTCCAGTCAAACAGGTAGCATATTCCAGACATAATGAAGAACACGTTAAAGTGAGAGGTATATTCATTAATGTTCTTGTTGACAGACTATCAACAGGTAGGCCTCCAGTAACTTTGGTGTCCTACATAGCAAAAACGAAACCAAGTAAAAATTTTACTGATGTTGTCAACAATGCACCAACATAAAGGCACTGTTGGAGGAGACAAGAATAAAACCGAGATAAATGCATATTACAATTCCACTAAAGATGGAATTGATACCATTGATCAAATGGCGTGTATGTACACCAGCAAGAGGGGAACAAAGAGATGGCCTCTATCTGTATTTTACTCTCTCATTGACATTTGTGCTATCAATGCAACCACCATATTCATCCAGCAACATCCAAGATGTAATGAAAAGAAACACAACAAATGGAAACCTTATCTTCTGCAAGCTGGGATGGAACTAGTGAAATTGCAGGTAGAAGAAAGAAGTGTCAATGCAAGAGGGTTATCTAACCAAATTGTTCAATCACTGGAGACTATTCTACAAAAGAAAATCAAAGAAGTAACAAGAGAAGCACATCAGCATCCTGCAGAGAAAGGTCGGTGCCATATTTGTGCAAGAGAAGCTAAAACAAAAAAGCAGAAGTACAACAAACTAAGTAAACCAAAACAGTATTGTGGACAGTGTTATAAACAAGTGTGTAACACACATTTAGAAAAAGTTGTGAAGTGTGTCTCTTGCATTGAAGTGGAGGATTCAGAGTAGTCTATTGTATATGAAAAACATCTGTATTTTGTATTGTAATAAGTCAATTTTTTATTCACTTAATCCAATATTTATAACAATTAACAACATTTTTAAACCGACGCCCTAGTTACAATACACTCCTGGAAATGGAAAAAAGAACACATTGACACCGGTGTGTCAGACCCACCATACTTGCTCCGGACACTGCGAGAGGGCTGTACAAGCAATGATCACACGCACGGCACAGCGGACACACCAGGAACCGCGGTGTTGGCCGTCGAATGGCGCTAGCTGCGCAGCATTTGTGCACCGCCGCCGTCAGTGTCAGCCAGTTTGCCGTGGCATACGGAGCTCCATCGCAGTCTTTAACACTGGTAGCATGCCGCGACAGCGTGGACGTGAACCGTATGTGCAGTTGACGGACTTTGAGCGAGGGCGTATAGTGGGCATGCGGGAGGCCGGGTGGACGTACCGCCGAATTGCTCAACACGTGGGGCGTGAGGTCTCCACAGTACAAAGATGTTGTCGCCAGTGGTCGGCGGAAGGTGCACGTGCCCGTCGACCTGGGACCGGACCGCAGCGACGCACGGATGCACGCCAAGACCGTAGGATCCTACGCAGTGCCGTAGGGGACCGCACCGCCACTTCCCAGCAAATTAGGGACACTGTTGCTCCTGGGGTATCGGCGAGGACCATTCGCAACCGTCTCCATGAAGCTGGGCTACGGTCCCGCACACCGTTAGGCCGTCTTCCGCTCACGCCCCAACATCGTGCAGCCCGCCTCCAGTGGTGTCGCGACAGTCGTGAATGGAGGGACGAATGGAGACGTGTCATCTTCAGCGATGAGAGTCGCTTCTGCCTTGGTGCCAATGATGGTCGTATGCGTGTTCGGCGCCGTGCAGGTGAGCGCCACAATCAGGACTGCATACGACCGAGGCACACAGGGCCAACACCCGGCAACATGGTGTGGGGAGCGATCTCCTACACTGGCCATACACCACTGGTGATCGTCGAGGGGACACTGAATAGTGCACGGTACATCCAAACCGTCATCGAACCCATCGTTCTACCATTCCTAGACCGGCAAGGGAACTTGCTGTTCCAACAGGACAATGCACGTCCGCATGTATCCCGTGCCACCCAACGTGCTCTAGAAGGTGTAAGTCAACTACCCTGGCCAGCAAGATCTCCGGATCTGTCCCCCATTGAGCATGTTTGGGACTGGATGAAGCGTCGTCTCACGCGGTCTGCACGTCCAGCACGAACGCTGGTCCAACTGAGGCGCCAGGTGGAAATGGCATGGCAAGCCGTTCCACAGGACTACATCCAGCATCTCTACGATCGTCTCCATGGGAGAATAGCAGCCTGCATTGCTGCGAAAGGTGGATATACACTGTACTAGTGCCGACATTGTGCATGCTCTGTTGCCTGTGTGTATGTGCCTGTGGTTCTATCAGTGTGATCATGTGATGTATCTAACCCCAGGAATGTGTCAATAAAGTTTCCCCTTCCTGGGACAATGAATTCACGGTGTTCTTATTTCAGTTTCCAGGAGTGTACATAAACCATTTTGAAAGTTGTAATTTTTCGTCAGTCGGCTTATTTAATACCTGTGGGCTGGCCGCACCCCCACCCCCCCTCCCCCTGTTAGGCACCCAAGTAAGAAAAAAAGACCTGGGCGTCCTAGGGTTAAGCCTGACACGACTAATTCTATCACATAAATCTTTCGATAATACCTAGTCAAAACTAAGTATTTTTATGAACAAAATATTTCGAGAAAATACTTGCACTTTCAAAGTGATATGACAATACGAAATATTTTTGCTCTCTGAATGGTTTTCCAACCACCAAAATATCGTCGTTCCTATGACAGACGTTTTTCCATAAATTGGTTATTGAACCAACCAGTTAAAAATACACGGTAAATGGTGACAAGCGCAGTATTTATCTCTGACGATTCTGAGGTTGAGTGTATCTCAGGAAAGCAAAATATTGTAGCAAGTGCCCTAAAAACATTATCTTAAGGGAATATACCTGTTACTATTTCTTATCCCAGGCAGAAAGATGTGGGAATTCGTTTAATGAGAGGTAGAGAAGGTGAATTTATTATATGAAAATTCTACACAATATCAGACGGGAGCGGAAGGGGGAATAATTATTTAAATGTTCAAAACAAAAATATGAAGTTCCGGCAAAGGCAAGATACCTCAATTTTATTTGAAACGCGACGACTGTGTGTGGTAGCAACTGCCAACTATGTGTGGTAGCAACGGCTCACGGAATCCTATATTAACATTTTTGTTTATGGTACCTTTTTCATCGATCCTAAATTACACAAATATTGTAAATACAAGTTTTCACCACGTATAACATCTTCCAGTTAAGCTTTACCCACTTATGCAACCCTTCATGCGTCTGACGGATGAATTGGGGCTTCATTTTGTATGTCCAAATCAAGTTAAATTTCACGAGAATTAAGTGTATTGTTTAAGATTTGCTCATTATTTCTTACTTTAGCTTTCTTCCTTGTTGAATAAATGAAGGTTTCATTTTCTGATTCGTACTTGCAAAAATATCGTCTGCTATTCCCATCGCTTCTCTGTCCTCAAGTTTTCACTGTCCGAAGACTGAAGAACTTTGATACGTGCACAATTTATTTTTCTTGTCCTTTAATAGCTGCAGATACAACATAGTATGCATTTTATGTGTATTTTTTCTTAACATGAAAGTTTACTTTTATTACTCAGCTCAGATTTCCATACAATTCCAAGTCCTAAGTGCAAAAGGCTTAAGTTGGTTCATTAACTTCTCCGATCACCCATCTTACTATCTGCTGGAGTGCTAATAAAAAAGCGGTTAGCGTCACAGTCATTATTAAAATTATGTGAGACTTATTCGACTGCAATTGAACCCTAAGCGCTAGGTTTATATCTGAAAAAAATTTCGTCTTCTACAGCGAATTCAGTTTAAACCAGCTATAGAAATTTGTTAACTAACGAATTTCAATGAAATTTAGTTTGGCAAAAAAAACTAAATGAGAAACCATATGCCATAAAATAATTGGTTACTATCTCTAACGTACGATATGGGATCAAACTTCAACTAGCTTCGTTTCAAAATACCGTCCGTAATTGAGAAGCATTATTTCAAAAATCGATACAAACAAAACATTTCTGAGTCGATTTAGGTTTGGTAATGGCATAATGATGGCCTTTTACATCAATACATGAACCACGTTTTAGCAAAAGCAGAATGGTGCTGTGTGTATGAACACTGAAAATCACAAGGTTTTGGCCAAACACTATGTCTGCTTTCTTACAATTACTGGAAAGCCGACAAATGCAATATAATTACTCTCTCGTATGTCGGCTCTCTTTCATCAGCAAGCAGTTAACAATAATGGTGTATACTGGTTGCTTTAGGGGATGTTAATCACTGTTATAACAGTATTTATGGGGGGAGGAGTGTAGCAACAAGACTTCATTGCTGTCGGAACATCTGCAGCTTATTTTTAAACAAGTATTCACTTTACGCTCACGTGTACGTCTGCAAAGAAATACTGCAAGCGGAAGCAGCATGGATGATGAGTCTTCTGATTCTGAAAACGACATACTGGTCAAAGGAAGTTCCGATGGCAGAAAGTCCCGATTCAAGAAGAGCTTACATCGACCTGGAATGCAAAGCAAAAAGTGTAAAAAAGTACATATTATCATTAAATGCAATCATGGACTTGAGGTTTCACCTTCAAAAGCTAAAGGATTGAAAGAATGTAAGGCTGCAGAACTCTGCTATGAAGATTTTTCGCACTTTCGTCGTCACGTGACGCCATTAAATAAAATGGATCAATGTAAGGTAGAACTGAAACCAGTTGGGACAGAAATAATGCTCCTTATCAAAATACGAGCCTATATTTTAAAGACATATCAATGTATCACTCAAGACACCTCAAACCGATACGTACTCCACTTGTAAAGTAGGTTTAATGCAAATAAAGGTAGAAACATGTCTGAAGAAGAAGAACGAACTACGAACTAGGCACAGGTTACATAAAATTTGTGCAAAGCGATAATATAATCTTACAGTATTTAAGATTTGCTTTGACATGCAGAAAAAGTAGCCTACGCCAACACTATCAGTCAGTGAGGTTTTCTATGCTAAACAAGTATGGTTGCACTATCTGTTCATCATGGTCCATACGAAGGAACAAAAAAAAATTAAGCATATTTTTCTACACCTGGTGGGAGAGAGAATCTTCAAGAGGATGCAGTCAAGTAGCTTCAACTTTGCTGGACTTCCTCTCTAACTTAGATAAATAGCAACCAAATAACGGCACAAACACTATACATCTATTCTCAGATAATTGCAACAGCGAAAATAAAAACTGTTGCATGATGGCGATGCTTACAGTGTTCTTGGAAAAAGCGCAATGTACAGTAATATTCGTAGCTACTTCCCTGTTCGTGGCCGTAGCTATATGACTCCAGACCGGCGAAGAAATTGTTAATGTATCAGTAAATGATACATACTCTGGAGATCCAGAACAAGTTGACATCCCGAGACGACAGAAACCGTGCCACCCAACGGTACTAACGTCTACCCTTTTACCAAAACAAAATAAGCTAAACAAGGAAAAGAAGAAATATGTGTCTGCCTTGCTAAATTATTTTGAAATTCCAGTTGATGAAAGGAGTTCTACAAAGATGTTCTAGACCAATAATGTATAGGTGTTACTGGGAAAATTTTACAATAACTATTGACCTTAGGATGCAATGCTTTTTGTGTTATTCATTTCGTACTCATTGTGGTATCGATGTTGTTGTTGTTGTTGTGGTCTTCAGTCCAGAGACTGGTTTGATGCAGCTCTCCATGCTACTCTATCCTGGGCAAGCTTCTTCATCTCCCAGTACTTACTGCAATCTACATCCTTCTGAATCTGTTTAGTGTATTCATCTCTTGTTCTCCCTCTTCCATTTTTACCTTCCCCGCTGCCCTCTAATACAAAATTGGTGATCCCTTGATGCTTCAGAATATGTCCTACCAACCGACCCCTTCTTCTAGTCAAGTTGTGCCACCAATTTCTCTTCTCCCCAATTCCATTCAGTACCTCCTCATTAGTTATGTGATCTGCCCATCTAATATTCAGCATTCTTCTGTAGCACCACATTTCGAAAGCTTCTATTCTCTTTTCGTCTAAAATCTGTATCGTCCACATTTTACTTCCATACATGGCTACACTCCATACAAATACTTTCCTGACACTTAAATCTATACTCGATGTTAACAAATTTCTCTTCTTCAGAAACGCTTTCCTTGCCATTGCCAGTCTACATTTTATACCCTCTCTACTTCGACCAACATCAGTTATTTTGCTCCCCAAAGCCGGCCGGTGTGGCGCTTCAGTCTCGAACCGCGTGACCGCTACGGTCGCAGATTCGAATCCTGCCTGGGGCATGGATGTGGTGATGTCCTTAGGTTAGTTAGGTTTAAGTAGTTCTAAGTTCTAGGGGACTGATGACCTCAGACGTTAAGTCCCGTAGTGCTCAGAGCCATTTGCTCCCCAAATAGCAAAACTCATTAACTACCTTAAGCGTTTCATTTCCTAATCTAATACTCTGAGCATCACCCGATCTAATTCGACTACATTCCATTATCCTCGTTTTGCTTTTGTTATATCCTCCTTTCAAGACACTGACCATTCGGTTCAGCTGCTCTTCTAGGTCCTTTGCTGTCTCTGGCAGAATTACATTGTCATCGGCAAACCTCAATGTTTTAATTTCTTCTCCATGGATTTTAATTCCTACTCCGAATTTTTCTTTTGTTTCCTCTACTGCTTGTTCAATATACAGAGTGAATAACATCTGGAACAGGCTACAACCCTGTCCCACTCCCTTCCCAACCACTGCTTTCCTTTCATGCCCCTCGACTCTTATAACTACCATCTGGTTTCTGTACAAATTGTAAATAGCCTTTCGCTCCCTGTATTTTACCCCAGATACTTTTAGAATTTGAAAGAGAGTATTCCAGTCAACATTATCAAAAGCTTTCTCTAAGTCTACACATGGAAGAAACGTAGGTTTGCCTTCCCTGAATCTATTTTCAAGATAAATCATTGTATCAGTATTGCCTCACGTGTTCCAACATTTCTACGGAATCCAAACTGATCTTCTCCGAGGTCGGCTTCTACCAGTTTTTCCATTCGTCTGTATACAATTCAGTTAGTATTTTGCAGCTGTGGCTTGTTAAACTGATAGTTCGGTAATTTTCAAATCTTCTTGAAGTCTAAGTGTATTTCGCCAGTCTCATACATCTTGCTCACTAGATGGTAGAGTTTTGTTAGGCCTGGCTCTCCCATGGCTGTCAGTACTTCTAATGGAATGCTGTCTACGCCCGGGACCTTTTTTCGACTTCGGTCTTTCAGTGCTCCGTCCAACTCTTCACGCAGTATCATATCTCCCATTTCATCTTCATCTACATGCTCTTCCATTTAAATAATATTGTCCTCAAGAACATCGTCCTTGTATAGACCCTCTACATACTCTTTCCGCCTTTTTGCTTTCCCTTCTTTGCTTAGAACTGGGTTTCCATCTGAGCTCTTGATATTAATGCAAGTGGTTGTCTTTTCTCCAAAGGTCTCTTTCATTTTCCTGTAGGTAATATCTATCTTACCCATAGTGACATACGCCTCTACATCCTTACATTTCTTCTCTAGCCATCCCTGCTTAGCCATTTTGCACTTATTGTCGATCTCATTTGTGAGACGTTTGTATTCCTTTTTGCCTGCTTTATTTACTGAATTTTTGTCTTTTCTCCTTTTATCAATTAAATTAAGTAGCTCTTCCGTTACCCAAGGATTTCTAGTAGCTCTCGTCTTTTTACCTACTTGATCCTCTGCTGCCTTCACTATTTCATCTCTCAAAACTACCCATTCTTCTCTTACTATACTTTTTCCCCTATTCTTGTCAATCGTTCCCTAATGCTCTCTCTGAAACTCTATACAACCTCTGGTTCTCTCAGTTTATCCAGATCCCTGCTCCTTAAATTCCCATCGTTTTGCAGTTTCTTTAGTTTTAATCTACAGTTCATAACCAATAGATTGTGGTCAGTGCTTACATCTGACCCTGGAAGTGTCTTACAATTTAAAACCTGGATCCCAAATCTCTGTCAGTATCTGCACGCTTCTTCCATGTATCGATAATAAGGATAAAAGGTAAACAAATGGTTATCATTATACCACTGTATTTTCTATTATTGTTTGTACTCTCAATAAAGTCAAAAGCCATAAATTTAAGAATAAAGCTATTTATAATAATATATCCAAAATACGCATTTCACAACAATGCAGGCATATAACGTACGCTACAGTACATAAAAAAGTTGTGGAAGAAAATACACGGAATTAAAGAAGGCAACGCAACTGATGCCAGCAATAAATATATGCATTTGTCGACTTCTGAAAAAACTGGAAGAAATCATACCTTAATGTAATGTTATAGTAATTAAATTTTAACATGTTTCATTACAACGCTTTATTAATGTCAATGAGATCCAGTAGCTACGTGAAAATTAGAGTGCTTAATCATATAACATAGGCGAAAACAGAAAAACACGTTTCATGAAGAATTGTATCTCTTGCATTTATCAATTTTTGAAGAAACGCTCTTCAATTGGAAGAGTGATCCTAACCGTACGCAAGGTAGTCAACCTGAGAGGACGGGAATGTAAATAAAAAAAAAAAGAAGGTCTTATTGGGCGTGGCTATTAATGGATTTATTAAGCCTGATCGACATCAATGGGCGTACAGCAAAAATTAATTAAAGGAAATAAACGGAATAACAAATGAATGCTGTCATGAGATTAGTGCGTTCATACGCTGGGGAGTCCGTTTTGTGATGCTGTGTAGCTGCCGTGAAAAAATTGCTCTCATTATGAAAGATGTAGTGTTCGGAAAAGGTGCGACAGCGGAGATTACTTTGTGGTTTTGTAAAGTGCATGAGGCAAAACAACCAGACGGAAAACTTCGAGCCATTAAAGTGGAGCTGGGCAGTGCTAGAGAAGGAACTGTAAAAGTTTTAGATTGAGATGTACGCCTCACCGTTTTATGTACCCTTAACATCTAAGATATTTTTTTATTTTTGTAATTATTCCTAGATATGACTCTTTAACTGAAATTTAGTAATGGATTGTAAATGGTATGTGGATATATTACCCATTTTTCTTGTATTAATCGGAGAACGATAACGAATCCATGTCTAGGGACATCTGACAGGATGTTGGGAGAACTGTGTTCTGTGGTAAAGAGATACGGAAGTTCGAAAGGATAAAGAAGAATAAGTGAGGTCTGAGTGCCAAAACCCACACACAGTGGTGCTTAGGTCAGCGATGTGTCAGTATCCATGAACCTGGCTGGTCTGATGCTAACGGTTGTATGGAATAGCCTTGGATGAACAATTCAGTTTTGTAAATGCGTGAATCAGTGGTTTTTACTATACATGATGATTCCGTGATGATATCACAAACTTTTCGAGATGGCAGAGGAAGGTAAATGTATCATTTGGCACCCTGGTCCGTGAACGAACTAGTCGAAAGTCACAAGCGAAAATCATTGCGATACCTCTGACAGTGGATGTCTTAAACTGCACGCTCTTTTCTTCCCATGTTTTTGGAAGAGAAAGTAAACCAAATGAGTGAACATGGGCTGTAAAGTGGTTTATTTTCGTCCGTACTACCTCCTCCCAAAATGTGAAAAACGAAGAGCTTGCAGTACAAGAGGTCCACAGTGAGAAGTATCGTAGCTATTTTCGCTTCTAATTTTCGAAGCGCTAGTTTCAGGAGCAGGATCCCTTTAGTCACGCTAATACATTTACCCTTCTCTGTCATCCCCGAAAGTTTGTAAGATCGCGATGAAATCGCCATGTCGAGAGAATTTATTGTATGAGATGTTTCCGATTAGTGTGTACGTTATGAGTGTTCTGTTTCATGCTATCTGAAACAAGATCCTTTATCAGATTTTGATACTGAATCTTTGATTTATGATAAGAGTTAAGAAGTAACGAGCTGTATCAGAATTACTGGTAAGTGTTAAAAAGCAATATTTGTCTACTGCTCGCATGGTGTTTTCACACCATTTCGACCGTCTACCAGTAATGATTCGTTGCCACTAGGGAAAGGGGACGTCACTTAATCATTATAACTGCCAGAGTTCTGCTGTTCACTTATCTGACCTCGGTTCAGTACCTGAAATGCGAGTATACCGTTCGGTTATACCTCTAAGCAAACGTCGATGCTGCTCTGTAAGTGCAAAACATATTAAAAATCTGTTTCTCACTTTTTATTGTATGATTCCGTTATTACACTTTAATTTTACGTCTTTCAGTTACGTGATAATTATCCACCGACAGTAAAAAGTCAGACTTTTAATCTCTGCAGCTCAGCTAATGTGTACTCTAGAAATAACAGGATGTGCTTTTCTGTCTTCCAATTTTTAAATGATTTGGTTCTAAAGGGAGATATTAATTTAAATTCTATACGTCAAAACTATTCTATAGCTTTCTTAAGTCCTTTGGCATTTCACGTGATCAAATTCCACAGGTACAGTAATTTGCAACATGAGTCGGACAAACCAGCAGCACTACTGCTTATAACAGAGACCATCAAGGAAATAACATTTGTTAGCTAACAGCTTAGTTTTGTTGCCTTGATGACTTTTACGCCGGTTCTTGGCAGAATGTTTTACATGTTGTAAATGAAAAATCACACGAGACTCTTTAATATTTGTAATTTAGTTTTAAAAACCGGTTTTGGTACAGAGATGTGTTGCTGAGTAATTTTTGTTGGCTCAAGTATTTTAAACTGGTGCAATAAATAGTACGAAAATTAAAAATCCTGCTTCCTGCAAATATTTCACAGACGCACGTATTTATTTTGTACTTAGTGATGACGCAAATTATTTTTTAGAGGTACAATGACCACCACATTGCGTTAATATGGTTGGTGTTGTTACCTGGTACCATACAGAAATAGCGTGAACAGCTTGGGATGTTGAATACTCACTGCGAAGCTTCTAAAGACGACGGTTACTCGTATGTGTCAGCGTTTTCAGACTTTGAAATGGGCCTCATTGTGAGTGTCCATGTGTCCAGCTGCTATAATGGAGCTACTCTATGTGATCAAAAGTGTCCGGACACCTGGCTGAATGACGTACAAGTTCGTGGCACCCTCTATCGGTAACCGGTAATGCTGGATTTAAATATGGTGTTTGTCCACCTTACTCTTGGTAACAGCTTCTACTCTAATAGGCATACGTTCAGTCAGGTGCTGGAAGGTTTGTTGGAGAATGGCAGCCTTTTCTTCACGGAGTGCTGCACTGAGGAGAGGTATCGATGTCGGTCGTTTAAGCCTGGCACGAATTCCGCGATCCAAAATATCTCACAGGTGTTCTGTAGGACTTAGGTCAGGGCTCTGCGTAGGCCAGTCCATTACAGGGATGTTACTGTCGTGTAACCACTCCACCACAGGCCGTGCAATACGAACAGGTGCTCGATCATGTTGAAAGAGGCAATTGCCATCCCCGAATAGCTCTTCAATAGCGGGAGGCAAGAAGGTGTGTTAAACATCATTCTAGGTCTGTGCTGTGATAGAGGCACGCAAAACAACGAGTGGTGCAAGCCTCCTCCATGAAAAACTCGGCGCACCATAACAGCACTGCCTCCGAATTCTACTGTTGGCACTACACACGCTGGCAGATGACATTCAACGGATATTCGTCATACCCACACCCAGGCATCGGATCGACACATCGTGTACTGTGATTCTTCACTTCACACTACGTTCTTACACTGTTCAGTCGTCCAATGTTTACGCTCCCACACCAAGCCAGGCGTCGTTTGGCATTTACCAGCGTGATGTGTGGCTTATGAGCAGTCTCTCGACCATGAAATCCAAGTTTTCTCACCTCCTGGTTAACTGTCATTGTACTTGCAGTGGATCCAGATGCAGTCTGGAATTCCTGTATGATGGTGCATAGATGTCTGCCTATTACACATTAGGACCCTCTTCTACTGTCGACGATCTCTGTCAGTCAATAGGTGAGGTCGGCCAGTACGCTTTTGTGCTGTACGTGTCCCTTCATGTTTCCACATCGGAAACAGTGGACCTAGGGATGTTTAGGAGTATGGAAATCTTTCCTACAGATGTATGACACAAGTGATACCCAATCACCTGACCAGGTTCTACGTCCGGGAGTTCTGTGGAGCATCCCATCTACTCTCTCACGATGTCTAATGACTACTGAGGTAACTGATATGGATTACCTGACAGTAGGTGGCAACACAATGCACCTAATACGAAAAACTATGTTTTTGGGGTGTCTAGATACTTTTGATCTCGTAGTGTATGTCTGGCTTTGTTGGGCATTTGGGTATGTCGGTGGTCCTATGTTGGATTGCATGGGCACATCAGGATAGGCATACTCGCAGTCATTTTTATAGCCAATCACTCCTGTCCACGACGAGGACATGGTAACAACTCTACGGCTCCTACCCGACAACCAGAAATTGATTTCCAGCACCATTCTGTGTCATTCTTTACCATTGGTCTGAGACTAGCAGCTTCAGAACTTGGGATTTGCCATTTCATTAGCAAGCTGCCATTAAAATCACAACAATAACGACTGTGTCGTTGTGGCGTCGTGATCGAGAAGCATGGACCACTGATGAATGTGGTTAGTGAAGAATCACGGTTCTGCACTAGCCCGGATGATCATCCGTACGGCGGCGACCTGGGAAGAGGTTCCAGTCATCCAGTCTTTTGGACAGGCACGTCAATGTTACTCTGGCCTCATTGGAGCCATCGGATATGACTTCAGGACACAACCGGCAGTAACTGAAGGAACAGTACCTCTTTATGTCTTGCTTCTACAGTGCCGTGGGCAATTTTTCAGTAGGACAACGCTCATCTTCACCTGGCGGGCGTCTCTATGAACACTCGGTGTGTTGTTGATGCACCGCCGCGGACAGTGACATCCGCAATCATGCGCCGGATAGAACATGTGCCACAGAAGCTAGGACGCCAATTCCTTTCCGATGCCGGTATCAATGATATCTAAGATCAGGTGCAACAGTTGTGGACCATATTGCCTAAGGAATGTCGTGGCCTTATGACTAAAGTAATGCACGCATCCAGGCGAGGGAGTGCAACGTCATACTGAAAGTTGGCTCATATTGCCAGTTCTTTGTAAATTTGGCTTAATTTTGTGATCACTGAAATAAGGTCACATCTCCCCTTAACCTGCAAAATGTAATTTATTTTGCCCTCCACTTCCGAGAGCTTTACTTCTTTTGTTAGTGTGAATAACTATTAGTGGCAGCCAATACAACTTATTTTGCCTTAAGAAAAGTAATTCCTTCAAGATTGTCTCACATCACCAAATTAAATATCAATAAAACGTAATATTACACTAGTGCCCACTTATGCCTCAGTAAAAGGGGCACTGCCGTTATGAGATACCAATCTGCTGGATGCTTTTCAGAAGAATGTATTAAACAAAGTAGTAGACGCTATTTCGAAAAAGGGCAGTGGCGAAGGCGCTTTAACAATTAGCTTTATATCGTACATAAAGAGCCACTTAGGAGATAAATAGTGGTCCGCAACGTAGTGGTTCACCAGGCGTGTCGCACTGGTCGGTGACGCAGAGGCGGCAAAGGAGATACTCAAGAAATTCCGTAACCAAACAGGGAGCGGCCGATCGAAAATTAGGTTGACAGGCGGTGTCGAAGAAGACCTACAGAGGCACGAGAAATATAATTCACTAACCAGACAATGGACATCTGGCGGGAAACTGTTGAACAGGAGACTGTTCGCAATAGACTGCTGGTCTTTAGAAGAGATATAAAGAAGTATTTTTGTATTTCGCTATACTCCACCTTTCAGATAACAAACAGGGGTGGTTATCAAAAGCACTTAACTGATCAAGCTACATTCAAGTTAGCTGTAAATCGGCAAATATATTCTACCGATTGCCAAAATAGTTAAGGGGCTCCGGAAAGGCTCAAAATAATGAAAAGTTCAATTTTTACTTTTTTTCGTTTTCTGTATCTGCAGACTATTACCTTTTAATAGATATATAATTTATTCAATTCCGAAGACTACAACCATTTTTAATTTTTTTTTGAAATGTGTTCTACATGGGCGTGACCCACTGTGGCGCTGTTAAACTGCTGTCAAATGGTGTTATTATTAACGTCCGTGTTCATCAGGTACATTTTAGTGATGTGAGATAAAGTATGTGTTGTGGCTAACCTGTGATGGTTCAATATATATCGCTGGTGTGATTGTCGATTGTTTCATGTTTATTTACTCTGTCGTTATCTCGAAAATATTCGTAATTAATTCTGTTTCTTGAGTCTCTGTTTTGTTGAAGTATAATAATGAGTAAAAGTAAAGTTGCTGTTGCGACTTTCAATGATGGCAACATTGTAAGGTGCAAGTATTTAGAAATATGGGTATGAAGATAGGTTCTAACATGGTACGAGCGATGCTTGCTTTAGACAAGGAACGCCTTCGGGCTGCAGACAGGGCTGTAAAGAGTCTAGAAATACAAGCAAGAGTAAACAGGAGGAGGAACAAGAGGAAGCTGGAGGAGGAGTTTGCAGAGGATGAAGATAATCCATCCTATCGACCTGGAATGCACTGAAAAGTTAATCCAATCTTTGTCGCTCGATTCCCAAAACTTTTATTTTCTCATACTAATTACATGTTTTCTAAGGATCTTCCAAACATATTTGTTTCAAACTTTCAGTAAATGTTACACAGTACCTTCTGCATAATTTAACACAGTCTTTTTCCAAAAAACTGTATATTTTTGAATATATAAATAAAAAATCGCAAAAAAATGTTGTGAATTTTCATTACAATTGAAAAAAAATCATCTTTAATAACTGAACAAAAATTTTGTAAAATCCGTGTGTTAAGTTGTAGCCCATATTCCAATAAATAATCTGTAAAAAGTTCAACTTCCTACCTCAAATACTTTCTGAGGAAAGATGTAATTTATAAGCGTTATTTTAACTTTGCAAGTATAGGGCGTCCCGGAGCCCCTTAATTTCATTTATAACAACACAAATGTTTTCCGTATATTTCCTTCACATGTGCTATACGTTTGGAACACAACATTTTGTGTAACTGAATTACGAACTGTGGGATAACCGGAAAAGGAGGGAATCGACGCATTTGAGATCTGCTGCTGCAGCAAGCACCTCGTTCTGACCTAGATGGGCTACGCGCGACCGACCGACCGCCGTATTATCCTCAGCAAATGATGTCATTCGAGTGCGGTATGGAGAAGCATGGGGTCAGCAAACCGAAGTTGACGGCTTTCTTGACCCTGGATGTCCCACGTCTCACGCAGGTAGCTTCTAGATTAACATCACAATGCTGAATGTATCCAGTTCCATTCCTTCCAACAAGGACGGCAGTATCGGGAATCGCTCCAGGATTTTAGGCTTGACAGCTGTACACACTGACCACTCAGCTGCGGAAGAATGTTAGTAATCGAGTGAACAGATGAGAGAAGTAGTTGGGAAGTGCTATGCAGAACGGGTGAGGAGAGGAGCGTGCGGTAAATTTGACAAGAAGGGCAGGGTGGTGCGACAAGTTTTAATATTTGGAAAAATAACTTGCAGGGTAGTTGAGAGAGCCATAAAGGATAAAAAGAGTAGGGTAAGTCATATTAGAAAGTATACAACAAATAATTGAGGACATTTAGTGTAAGTTTTACTCTGAGATGAAGAGATTGATACAGAACGGAATTTAGTGACGAGCCTCTTAAAAGATAGTGTCTCAAAAAGGGTGAATATTTGAGTTGCCATGCAGGTGTTCTCTGTTTGCTCGATTGAAAGACTAGTGTGCGTAAAACGAAGAGGTTTGCGACTGAATCAACGTTTACCTTCGTCTGTAACAAATGACCTATATTGCTTTAATTGGTGACGAATGATCAACAATGCGTTTTGCGCGTCCCATTAAAGTGCTCTTATCCTGCGCTTTCCACTGTCCAGTACTCGCTCTTTCTTTCCAGACTTGTGTCGCAGTACTCGAGGTTTATTTCGCTCGCCTGCTACTCGCCCCCACCGCGCCCAGGTGTCTGGTGGTGGAAGTGTTCGGCGCACGCCGCGTGGCGGTGGGTCACGGTGCAGTGGTGGGGTGTTTTATCGGGGCGTTAACGACCGGCCACATTTCACAGCGTTAACAACACGCTTTATGGGCCGGCGGCGGGGGCGGATCAAATAAATCGCAGCTGTCACAGCCGGCGTCATAAAGCATCGCCGGCGAGGGCGTCGCGCGGTGGAGACCGCGTCACCTTGTCTTCTGGTTGACCACCGCTGGAAAGCTGCAGTACCAGCCTGACACAACGAGTCAACCTAAGCCGACGACCGGGTGACACGTTCAGTGCTTTCATAAGCAGAAAGAGTTCCTGAATAAAATAGACCAAAATGGTTCAAATGGTTCTGAGCACTATGATATTTAACTGCTGAGGTCATCAGTCCCGTAGAACTTTGAACTACGTAAACCTAACTAACCTAAGGACATCAAACACATCCATGCCCGAGGCAGGATTCGAACCTGCGACCGTAGCGGTCACGTGGCTCCAGACTGTAGCGCCTAGAACCACTCGGCCACTCTGGCCGGCAAAATAGACCAAAGAAAAGCTTACTATTACCTGAGACACATTGGCGTCTGTGAGTGGTAAGAGGTTGGGGGAAAAGATGGGGTCACTCCCATCCTCCACGCCCCCCCCCCCCCTTCCCAAATACGGCCATCTCTCGAATCAAGGGTAATGAGTTTGTGTTGGTTATAGAATTCTTATACACTTCAGCTCTCTAGGATACGGTGAGTTCATTGATTTTGCGCCTATAATATGTAGTTCCTGTAGGATGACATATCTGCAATTTGGCCGGCTAATCTGTATGAAAGAATGATAATTTCGAACTCTTCCCATCCCCCCCTCCCCCTCTCATCTCTCACTAATGATTTTTGCGGACGTTCGTGCTTAGGCAGTCACCACTAAACTGCTAACACACTACCAGGCAACACAGGGGGAAAATATAACTAGAAATAGAATGAAAATGTGACAATATCTTTGACAGACTCTGTGCCGCAATAAGAATACAAAATTAAATTGAAATTTAACCCAAAGAGAAAGAAAAGATGTGGATCATATGGACGCAACACATTTTTCGGTTTTCAATCCTGATCGTTTCGAATAAATTTCCCTAGCTTACAACAGCCGTTCGCTTCATAGGAAGCGGAAGTGTTCGACTGCTGGGACCGCGTTCCGATTATGTCGTACACGGGGAAGCAGTTTCTACAGGAAATGCGAAAGGACGTTTGAGGATTGTATAGTTTCATACACCAAATTACCATTCTCTCTTTATCTCCTCTTTTTCTCTGCTTTGACCGAGTACTGACTGTCGATAGTCATCCAGCAACAGTTGGTTAAATCTTATTCAGTAAAACTAATATTTGCCTTCTGAGAATACTTCGCGAATTATTGTCATTGTCCCCCCGCTTGCTGGGCTTGGTACACTGGTGTGCGAATATTATGGAAAAAGTATCTTTCGCATGATGTATTGCTGCCAAGTAACATACCTCGATGACCAAACATACAAATAACTGCTTCAGTACAGTACAGTGAGGTAGAGATGGTGACTGATAGAAGACCGCGGTTGAGACGAGGAGAAATGGCGCTTTTATTAAAAGACAGGAATTATAATGAAAACACCGCGCCTCATGGTGGTCCCCTGGACATTAAAGAAGGTTAAAAGTAATTCTTAGTAGTGTGTGTGATCACCGTTGACAGCAGTTATTGCTCTGGAACGTGATGCCACGCTGACAACAGGTTGGTGAGGAGTTCTTCTGGCAGGGCGTTCCATTCGTCCACCGATGCAGTTGGCAGCTGGTGGATGGTCATTCGTACATGTCGACATGCTGAAATACGTTTCCCCAACGTAACCCACCCGTCATCGACGTATTTGTAACTGGAGGAAAGGACAGACCAGTTCATTCATCTAATATCCTCTCGTTCCAAATGCGTAAGAATCCTTAATGTAAGGATACGTAGTGGCTCAATGTCAGTGGTCAGTAGCTCCAGCTTGTATGAAAAATGGCTCTGAGCACTATGCGACTTAACTTCTGAGGTCAGTCGCCTAGAACTTAGAACTGATGAAACCTAACTAACCTAAGGACATCACACACACCCATGCCCGAGGCAGGATTCGAACCTGCGACCGTAGTGGTCGCGCGGTTCCAGACTGTAGCGCCTAGAACCGCACGGCCACTCCGGCCAGCCCCAGCTTATATGAAACTTTTTCTACTTCCTCACATCGTTTCTTTAATACTCGATCGTGCTGCAGAATTTGCTGAAACACGTTCAGAGAGCAATTCAGTCTGCTCTCTGGTTAACTGCCTTACAACTTACATACTTCTTTATTTACATACATTTTTATGTCTGTGTTTAAATTCAAATTATTTGTTTGCCTTTGCTTTTACTTACATAGACGTCCGTGTGTAAGAACCTGTAATTTTAATAAAGTGTAATTTTAATAAAATGGATTTGTGGGATGTCCTTAGGCTAGTTAGGTTTAAGTAGTTCTAAATCTACGAAAGGATAACGTTCTACGAGTCGGGGCGTGGAATGTCAGAAGCTTGAACGTGGTAGGGAAACTAGAAAATCTGAAAAGGGAAATGCAAAGGCTCAATCTAGATGTAGTAGGGGTCAGTGAAGTGAAGTGGAAGGAAGATTAGGATTACTGGTCAGCAGAAAATGGTATAACAGGTGTTGGATTTGTTATGAGTAGGAAGGTAGGGCAGAGGGTGTGTTACTGAGAACAGTTCAGTGACCGGGTTGTTCTAATCAGAATCGACAGCAGACCAACACCGACAACGATAGTTCAGGTATACATGCCGACGTCGCAAGCTGAAGACGAACTGATAGAGAAAGTGTATGAGGGTATTGAAAGGGTAATGCAGTATGTAAAAGGGGACGAAAATCTAATAGTCATGGGCGACTGGAATGCAGTTGTAGGGGAAGGAGTAGAAGAAAAGGATACAGGAGAATATGGGCTTGGGACAAGGAATATAAAGAGGAGAAAGATTAATTGAATTCTGTAACAAGTTTCAGCTAGTAATAGCGAATACCCTGTTCAAGATTCAGAAGAGGAGGAGGTATACTTGGAAAAGGCCGGGAGATACGGGAAGATTTCAATTAGATTACATCATGGTCAGACAGAGATTCCGAAATCAGATACTGGATTGTAAGGCGTACCCAGGAGCAGATATAGACTCAGATCACAATATAGTAGTGATGAAGAGTAGGCTGAAGTTCAAGACATTAGTCAGGAAGAATCAGTACGCAAGGAAGTAAGATACGGAAGTACTAAAGATTGACGAGATACTTTTGAAGTTCTCTAACTCTACAAATACAGCAATAAGGAATAGCGCAGTAGGCAGTACAGTTGAAGAGGAATGGACATCTCTAAAAAGGGCCATCACAGAAGTTGGGAGGGAAAACATAGGTACAAAGAAGGTAGCTGCGAAGAAACCATGGGTAACAGAAGAAATACTTCAGTTGATTGATGAATGAAGGAAGTACAAACATGTTCCGGGAAAATCAGGAATACATAAATACAAGTCGCTGAGGAATGAAATAAATAGGAAGTGCAGGGGAGCTAAGACGAAAAGGCTGCAGAAAAAATGTGAAGACACCGAAAAAGATATGATTGTCGGAAGGACAGACTCAGCATACAGTAAAGTCAAAACAAACTTTGGTGACATAAAAAGCAACTGTGGTAACATTTAGATTGCAACGGGAATTCCACTGTTAAATGCAGAGGAGAGAGCAGATAGGTGGAAAGAATACATTGAAAGCCTCTATGAGGGTGAAGATTTGCCTGATGTGATAGAGGCAGAAGGAGGAGTCGATTTAGGAGAGATAGGGGATCCAGTATTAGAATCGGAATTTAAAAGAGCTTTGGAGGAGTTACGGTCAAATAAGGCAGAAGGGATAGATAACACTCCATCAGAATTTCTAAAATCATTGGGGGAAGTTGCAAAAAAACGACTATTCACGATGGTGAAGTTGCGGCTAAAATTGGAATCAAGGCTAAAGAAAAAACAAGACACTTTCATAGGATTAAAAAGCGTTCGACAATATAAAATGGTGCAAGCTGTTCGAGATTCTGGAAAAAGTAGGGGTAAGCTATAGGGAGACACGGGTCATATACAATATGTACAACAACCAAGAGGGAATTATAAGAGTGGCCGATCAAGAACGAAGTGCTCGTATTAAGAAGGGTGTAAGACAAGGTTGTAGCCTTTCGCCCCTACTCTTCAATCTGTACATCGAGGAAGCAATGATGGAAATAAAAGAAAGGTTCAGGAGTGGAATTAAAATACAAGGTGAAATGATATCAATGGTACGATTCGCTGATGACATTGCTATCCTGAGTGAAGGTGAAGAAGAATTAAATGATCTGCTCAACGGAATGAACAGTCTAATGAGTACAGAGTATGGTTTGAGAGTAAATCGGAGAAAGACGAAGGTAATGAGAAGTAGTAGAAATGAGAACAGCGAGAAACTTAACATCAGGATTGATGGTCACGAAGTCAATGAAGTTAAGGAATTCTGCTACCTAGGCAGTAAAATAACCAATGACGGACGGAGCAAGGAGGACATCAAAAGCAGACTCGCTATGGCAAAAAAGGCATTTCTGGCCAAAAGAAGTCTATTAATATCAAATACCGGCCTTAATTTGAGGAAGAAATTTCTGAGGATGTACGTCTGGAGTACAGCATTGTATGGTAGTGAAACGTGGACTGTGGGAAAACCGGAACAGATGAGAATCGAAGCATTTGAGATGTGGTGCTATAGACGAATGTTGAAAATTAGGTGGACTGATAAGGTAAGGAATGAAGAGGTTCTACGAAGAATCGGAGAGGAAAGGAAGATGTGGAAAACACTGATAAGGAGAAGGGACAGGATGATAGGACATCTGCTAAGACTAGAGTGAATGACTTCCATGGTACTAGAGGGAGCTGTAGGGGGCAAAAAGTGTAGAGGAAGACAGAGATTGGAATACGTCAAGCAAATAACTGAGGACGCAAGTTGCAAGTGCTACTCTGAGATGAAGAGGTTAGCACAGGAAAGGAATTCGTGGCGGGCCGCATCAAACCAGTCAGTAGACTGATGACAAAAAAAAAAAAAAAAGTCTAGGGGACTGATGACGTCAGATGTTAAGTTCCATAGTGCTCAGAGCCATTTTAAGCATTGGTTGTGTGCATGTCCGCTCACAAATCATAATCTTCATAGTCTTATGAGTAAGATGAGGCTGTCGATTCTGAATTCCCGGACGAAAAACTTAGCCCCCGGTTAATGCGTAAGGGACTACAGAAAGTAATTGATGTTTCACCTGCGTGACGATCAATGCTGAACTTCTGCAAAACATCAGGCAACTAAATACAAATTACTTCCTCAGTTTCAACATTTCGTTGACATGGAACTGTGACTTTATTTAAATTCCTTAAAGCGTTTATTAAAGGTTCGGTCAACAGTTGCAGTATTTATTCTTCTGCAATAAAACATCAGGCAACTAAATACAAATTACTTCCTCAGTTTCGACATTTCGTTGACGTGGAACTGTGACTTTATTTAAATTCCTTAAAGCGTTTATTAAAGGTTCGGTCAACAGTTGCAGTATTTATTAGGCGACTATGTTCGAACCTCAGAGTTTCATTTTCAAGCCTGGCCTACTGAGGCTGCACTGACGGTGTCCGTTCTTAATAATAAACGTTGAGTAGCAACGCTCGCTGTAAAAAAGTTTGCAGGATGAACCTGTAAGGTTCGAAAGTACTCGATAAATAAATATGGCTCCCAGCACTATGGGACTTAACATCTATGGTCATCAGTCCCCTAGAACTTAGAACTACTTCAACTTAACTAACCTAAGGACAGCACGCAACACCCAGGCATCACGAGGCAGAGAAAATCCCTGACCCCACCGGGAATCGAACTCGGGAACCCGGGCGTGGGAAGCGAGAACGCTACCGCACGACCACGAGCTGCGGACGATAAATAAATACTGCAATAGTGGACAGAACCGTTAATAAACGGCTTAAAGAATACAAATTAGTTATTATGTTACTACATGCCACACCACTTCCAACCAGTGTTGGTGATTCATCGATGAAACTGCACACTGAGTGAAATTTGTCACTGCAGTGTCGTACTGCCTTTTAGCGTTCCCATTGCGTGAATTTTCCGTTCCTTGCCAGTCAGCTTTAACAGAGGTGCAGGGTCAAATATCTCATTCTAAACAGTCAGAACTCAATGCGATACTTCCACCTGCAGCATATGATTCAGCTGCATCTTGTCTTGGGTACTAACTTCATCAATAATCACCTCTCTACGTAACCGCTGACACTGCGAGAATTGTGAAAATAAAGTAGTAGACCACAATGATATAACCCCCTCTTCAACTGTCATTCATTATGTGGAGGGAGATAAAAATCTTAAAATCAGGGAGGACTGGTACGCACGTGCTGTGATAGTGTACTTTTTATACCTTCCTTGCTTTGCCTTTCATGTGTTGTTTTGCTCTCAAGGTGGCAGAATTTCTTCACGTTGTCTCCTTCGTGGCCCATTGTTTTGATGTTAACTTTATCAGTAATCCCCTCATGTTACTCCTCATTATATTTTACATGGCCAACGGTTTCTTATAAATCCGATGAAGGTGTCTTCCTTTTTCTTAATTATCCATTATAGAGCTTATCATATGCCATACTAAAGATCACGTAAGACCTAACTTTCTTTTCCCTTCTTCTGTATACTATTCTTGTCAGTAACTTGATAAATGAGCTATTAAGCTGATTGCACGAAAATTCTCGCATTCTTTGCAGATAATACATTCGCAGCTGTGTGGATAATATTATCTGAAAGAGTAATGGTGTAGCTTACAAAGAATACATGCTAGGCTGAAAAATTTAGATATCATTCCCCATAATCATTTCCGAGATTCCACTGCAATGTTATCTATGCCTTCCGCCTTATTTGATGGCGAGTCTTCCAAAGACATGTTAAATGCTAACTCTAATAATGCATCCTCTATGTGTTCCATGTTGCCGCGAGGGGTAGCCGCGGGGTCTAAGGCGCCTTGTCACGGTTCGCACGGCTCCACCCGTGTCGGAGGTTCGACTCCTCCCCGCTCATGGGAGTGTGTTGTCCTTAGCGTAAGGTAGTTTAAGTTAGATTAAGTACAGTGTAAGCCAAGGGACCGATCACCTCAGCAGTTTTGTCCCTTAGGAATTCACACACATTTTAATTTCTCCAGTAGCTGTTCCGACTTTTCTGTTTGCTGAATTAGCCCTTCCGATGACCATTTGTTCTTTTGATTCTTTAACATTTTTCCAGGAGCTAGTTTATGTTCGCTTCCCTTCAATCCCTATTTATACCAGTTTTTAGTGTTTTATATTGCTTCATTCCTCTTTCCCTGAACTTTGTTACCTTTTTTCTTCCGTCAATCAACTGATGGATTTATCCTATTTATTTGTTCTGTTCCCCAAGGTTTCTTCCCAGATTCCATCCTTATGACTATGTTTGTCGAACATCTGTGATTGCCCTGTCTAGATATGTCTCTTCATCTGAACTGCGTGCTGCGATACGGCAATGTCTACGGCATTTGGGGAACTTAAAACGAGTCTCATTATACCTCAGTACTTCAGTACCCCAACCGTTTCCCTCTGTGGGCTGTTTTTAACTTCAGTCTACTTTTTCATGACGAAAATGAGATCTGAGGCTATTTATCTTTTGCTTGAAATGTTGGCATGTATACTGGAAACAACGTTGTCGGTGTCGGTTTCCTGTCGGATGAGGTCAATCCTATCACTGAACTGTTCACGGTAGCTCGCACTCTACAATACTTCCATATCCACGACGAACTCAACAGCTGTTGTACCGTCTTCTGCTGCTGTTGATATTATGCTATATTCTGATGACTATGGATCCTTCTCTTCCTTGCATTTCTCTTCACTGGGTGCACAACACGATAGCGTCTGATTCGCAAAGCCAGTAATCTGGACAGGAACTGCCGCAGACGGGACGTTTCAAGGCATGGCGCTGTGCCTCATCATTGAGGTCTCGAAATCGTTATCATTCAACATAATGAGGCAGCACCACATGTTGCCCGTGAAGTCCTTAGATACGGATGGTTTTCGGCTATTACCCCGACCAGCCCGACCACAAGTTCTCTCATTCACTAGAAATATCTGACCTTCTGTTCTCGAGAGGTACCAGAAATGCACAGGTTAGTAGAGACTCGTGGGTCTGTAGAAAGATCTACGCTAGAAGCATGCAACAACTACCACCGTCACACCGTATCAAAAGATCTGGCCGAGAGACCAAGAAAATACTGTTCCTACGTCAAATCGCTAAGCGGGTTTAAGTCTTCGCTCCAGTCACCCGTTGACCAGTCTGATGTGGCAGTACAAGACAGAAAAAGGGTAGCTGAAGTTTTAAACTTCGCGTTTAACAAAACGCTCTCTTAGGACAATCGCACGAACATATCTCAGTTTGACCATCGCAGATATTTCCCTTTGAACGATGTAGTAATAGGTTTCCCTTGCGTAGAGAAACATCTGAGAGAGCTGAACAGAAATAGGCCGATTTTCCAAAGAGTACTCTACGGCAATGGCCCCTTACTTAGCTTGCATTTATCACGATTTTCTCGCCCAGCGTAAAGTCTCAATCCGCTGGGGAAAGAGCGCAGTTGACACCTGTATATAAGAAGATTAAGCGAATGGATCCGTAAAATTACAGGCCAACAACCTCGGCATCAATTTTCTGCAGAATTTATGTACGTGTTCTCAGTTCGATTATAACAAACTTCCTCGAAATATAATCAGCACAATTTTAGAAAGCACCCCTCTTGCGGAACTCATCTTGCCCTTTTCTCACATGATGAATTGCGAAATATGGGTTAAGGACAGCGGTCGGATTCAATGTTTCTAGATTTCAGAGAAACATACGCCACTGTGCCCCACTGAAGCCTGTTTACGAAGGCACAAACACATGTAGTAGCTTCCTAGAAATGTAAATAGTCCTAAGACTTCGCAAGTAATAGAACCCAGTATGTTGCCCTCGTCGGCGAGTGTACATCAGAAACAAGAGTAACGTCAACAGTGCTACATGGAACTGTGGTAACACTGTTATTACAGGGTTATTACAAATGATTGAAGCGATTTCACAGCTCTACAATAGCTTTATTATTTGAGATATTTTCACAATGCTTTGCACACACATACAAAAACTCAAAAAGTTTTTTTAGGCATTCATAAATGTTTGATACGTGCCCCATTAGTGATTCGGCAGACATCAAGCCGATAATCAAGTTCCTCCCACACTCGGCGCAGCATGTCCCCATCAATGAGTTCGAAAGCATCGTTGATGCGAGCTCGCAGTTCTGGCACGTTTCTTGGTAGAGGAGGTTTAAACACTGAATCTTTCACATAACCCCACAGAAAGAAATCGCATGGGGTTAAGTCGGGAGAGCGTGGAGGCCATGGCATGAATTGCTGATCATGATCTCCACCACGACCGATCCATCGGTTTTCCAATCTCCTGTTTAAGAAATGCCTTTTCCGTAAGATTTTCCAAACCGTCGGCTGTGGTACGTTTAGCTCCCTGCTTGCTTTATTCGTCGACTTCCGCGGGCTACGCGTGTAACTTGCCCGCACGCGTTCAACCGTTTCTTCGCTCACTGCAGGCCGACCCGTTGATTTCCCCTTACGGAGGCATCCAGAAGCTTTACTCTGCGCATACCATCGCCGAATGGAGTTAGCAGTTGGTGGATCTTTGTTGAACTTCGTCCTGACGTGTCGTTGCACTGTTATGACTGACTGATGTGAGTACATTTCAAGTACGACATACGCTTTCTCGGCTCCTGTCGCCATTTTGTCTCACTGCGCTCTCGAGCGCTCTGGCGGCAGAAACCTGAAGTGCGGCTTCAGCCGAACAAAACTTTTTTCTACGTATCTGTAGTGTGTCGTGACCATATGTCAATGAATGGAGCTACAGTGAATTTATGAAATCGCTTCAATCATTTGTAATAGCCCTGTATTTTCTGTATACGTAAATGACCTGCCGGACGGGGTGGGCAGCAGTGTCTGCCTCTTTGCTGATGATGCTGTGCTGTACGGTACTTGTCGCAGTTAAGGGACTGTAGAATAATGTAAGTTAATGGAGAAGAGTAAGAAAAACAAACCCGTAACGTTCGTTTACAGCATTAGTGTTGTGCCGCTTGCCACAGTCACGTCGTTTTAATATCAGGGCGTTACGCTGCAAAGCGATATGAAGTGAAACGACCATTTCAGAATTGTAGTAGGGAGGACTAATGGTTGACTCAGGTTTGTTGGAAGAATTCATGGAAAGTGAGGTTTACCTGCTATTAAGGGAAGACACCACATCAGTCCAGAGGCGGGCTGCTAGATGCATTACCGGCAGGTTCGAACAACACCAAGTATGACGCGGATGCTTCAGTAACTCAAACGAGAATTCGTAGAGAAAAGCCGAAATTCTCTTCGAGGAACACTATTAAGAAAATTTAGAGAATCGCAGTTGAACACTGACTGCAGAACGATTCTACTGCTGCCAACGTCGTGAAGGACCACGAAGGCAAGATTAAAGAGATCAGGGCTCACACGGAGCCATACAGACAACCGTTTTTCACTCGCTCTAATTGCGAGTGGAACAAGAGAGGAAATTGTTAGTAGTCGCACAGCATACCCTCCGCAACGCACAATACTTTAGCCTGTGAATATGTATGTAGTATTAGATGCACTGGCACTCCACTAGCCAGCTTTCATAAGACCATTCACCAGAGACTACGACTGGTAGACTGTGGTATAGAGTTGGGTCATGGAGTGACGCAGGCGTGTCTACCATCCAAGCTCAGTTCAAATGCAGCCAGTTTAGACTACTGTTGCTGACAAACGTGGCAGCTCTGTGCCCTAAATATCACATTGGGTATAATTATCTTAAAATCATCTACAACTTTAATCATATTCATAACTACTTAACATCATTAAATCGTAGACTTCCTCATTGAATAAGTATGCATTAAATGGTATCCTTTCTTGTATTGTTGTTGTTGTTGTGGTCATCAGTCCTGAGACTGGTTTGATGCAGCTCTCCATGCTACTCTATCCTGTGCAAGCTTCTTCATCTCCCAGTACCTACTGCAACCTACATCCTTCTGAATCTCCTTAGTGTATTCATCTCTTGATCTCCCTCTACGATTTTTACCCTCCACGCTGCCCTCCAATGCTAAATTTGTGATCCCTCGATGCCTCAGAACATGTCCTACCAACCGATCCCTTCTTCTAGTCAAGTTGAGCCACAAACTTCTCTTCTCCCCAATCCTATTCAATACCTCCTCATTAGTTACGTGATCTACCCACCTTATCTTCAGCATTCTTCTGTAGCACCACATTTCGAAAGCTTCTATTCTCTTCTTGTCCAAACTAGTTATCGTCCATGTCTCACTTCCATACATGGCTACACTCCATACAAATACTTTCAGAAACGACTTCCTGACACCTAAATCTATATTCGATGTTAACAAATTTCTCTTCTTGAGAAACGCTTTCCTTGCCATTGCCAGTCTACATTTTATATCCTCTCTACTTCGACCATCATCGGTTATTTTACTCCCTAAATAGCAAAACTCCTTTACTACTTTAAGTGTCTCATTTCCTAATCTAATTCCCTCAGCATCACCCGACTTAATTTGACTACATTCCATTATCCTCGTTTTGCTTTTGTTGATTTTCATCTTATATCCTCCTTTCAAGACACTGTCCATTCCGTTCAACTGCTCTTCCAAGTCCTTTGCTGTCTCTGACAGAATTACAATGTCATCGGCGAACCTCAAAGTTTTTACTTCTTCTCCATGAATTTTAATACCTACTCTGAAATTTTCTTTTGTTTCCTTTACTGCTTGCTCAATATACAGATTGAATAACATCGGGGAGAGGCTACAACCCTGTCTCACTCCTTTCCCAACCACTGCTTCCCTTTCATGCCCCTCGACTCTTATAACTGCCATCTGGTTTCTGTACAAATTGTTAACAGCCTTTCGCTCCCTGTATTTTACCCCTGCCACCTTCAGAATTTGAAAGAGAGTATTCCAGTCAACATTGTCAAAAGATTTCTCTAAGTCTACAAATGCTAGAAACGTAGGTTTGCCTTTTCTTAATCTTTCTTCCAAGATAAGTCGTAAGGTCAGTATTGCCTCACGTGTTCCAACATTTCTACGGAATCCAAACTGATCTTTCTTGTAATGCTACTTTAATGTACAGCTTTTACAGAAAAGTTGTTTAAGTGCAAGCGGTTAGTTAGTCACGTACTCTGTAGATCATTTGAATGATTCTTTAAAGAAATGATGTGGAGAAAGTAAGTCTACAGTATACGTAAACAGAATTTCTGTTATCATTGATGACCATTTTATTTTTTAGTCCTGATCATGCAACTACATTTAAAAACTAGTTGCTTTCTTTCAGGCTACCAGCTGTAAACAGAAATTCGTTTGGTTACAGAATGAATTGTCCATGAAGAAAGATTTTAGTCTACATTTGAAATTGCTACCTGTCATATTTTATGTTACTGGGCAATTGATAAAAAGTTTTATTGCTGCTTCTTAAACTCCTTTGTGAGCCACTAACAGTCTGAGTGATGGGAAATAAATGCAATTTTTTCTGTAGTGTTGTGGGTACTAATATCACCATTCTTTTCAGATCGTGATGGATTACTGATGTATTGTGATGGTGCAGATAAAGTGCCGAACTCCTTGGAGAAGTACCTAAATGACGACCGCAGGTAAACAGCATATATTACACTTGATGATCCCTTTTGTGCAATCAATAGCTCTTCCTATGTGACAAATGACCCCAGAAAACCATTTCATAAGGCACTTATACTTTTGAGCCATCAGCCTTGATTCGGCCCGCCACGAATTCTCTCCTGTGCCAACCTCTTCATCTTAGAGTATCGCCTGCATTATTGTGTGTAAATACGCAAAATTTGTGAAAGGTTCATTCGTTTGCTTCCATGGCTTGCAATTATATAAAGAGTAAAATTTTTTTGAACTTAATTTTTTGAGAAGTTCAATAATATGCTTCCAGACAAATTTTCATGAGTATGTATTTTACCCTATTTCCTGACTACTGTTCACAAACTGAAGGTGGAAGGGGGGTGGGGGAGGGCAGAGGGAAAGGAAAGGGAAGGAGATTATGATAAAACCTGCATCCGGATATTGTACGGAATCAGTGGCGGCGAGTGAAAATGTGTGCTGGACAGGGATTGGAACTCGGGACCCCTCAGGATGTCCGAAAAAATGCATTCACATAATTGTTCGCGTATTTCCGGAAAACACGGTGTCTGGGTGCCGCATTTTAACACATCTGCCTAGTGAGCAGGAGATCCCAGGTTCGAGTCCCGGTTTAGCACACATTTTCTCTCGTCGCCGCTCATTTGGCATAAAGTCCTGATGCAGCTGACATCAATAGTTCCTTTTATTTCCTTTCCTTTCCTTTCTCTCACCCTCCACATTCAATTTACATAATATGTGTCACACAATCATATAAATGACTGTAATTGTTGTAAAGAGCCGAATACAGTACGTTACCTCAAATATTAGAGAGAGGTCATTTTATGATATACAATAAGTTTTTGAGAAACTTTGTTCAAAATTTCTTCTGTTGGTTTCTGTCTAGTACCATTCACATTTTTGAGTGTTGAATGGAAGGTATTCACATGAATATGGAATAGGACTGGACCCAGAAATGAACCCTGTGGGACTCCATTTGTGATTTCAACCCAGAAACTGAAATTTTGAATCTTCACAACATCGTTTGAATCATTCAGCTTAATTAGTGACATAATTCCGTCCAACAAGTTTTCATCGCTCTCTCAGAGCTGTTGGTAGCAGGTGTAGGGCGCTAAGTTAACGGCGCCGCAGCCCTCTGGGCTCTCGACCGCAGACTGTTCCTCCTGCAGATCATCAATCTGGGGCCAGGGCGGCGCGGCGGGGCGCGGCGGTTTACGGGCGGACTTCACGACCACTGTGCGGTCGCTCGCCTAATCTACTCAATTAGTGGCGGGCCCGCGTTAGTCACGCCGCGATCCTTATTTATAGGTGCACGTCCTCCTCTGCCAGGAACGCTGCTAACTTGCAGCAGGAAGCCCCTGTCTGCCCAAGTGCCTGCCCACAGGGTTTCCCAGAGGACCTAGTCAGCCACTACAGCGACATCGTTTCTTACGTACAGTACTTGACAGTAGTAACACCTCCCACTATGGAGATGTCGTTCTTTAAGTACATTACTAGACTGTAGTTACAACACTTGAGACATATGGCGTGATTCCGCGATGATGTTACGAACTTCCAGGGATGACAGAGATGAGTAAACGTATCAATATTATGACAGGGACCCTAGCCCGAAAACGACCGAATCGAAAGTTATCAGCGAAAATTTACTCGCGGTCCGCCTTAGCGTCGCGCAGGGCTCTCATTAAGGGCCGCAGCTTCCCAAAGCTGATCATGGCGGGCAGAATTCCCACTAAACACTCTTCAGTACCCTCACATAACATTCCTGCTGATGTACTAGTTACGGCACACATAAGTTGTTGATGTGAGACAAACAGAAATTCCTAAGTGTACGATATAGTAATAATGAATTTCGTTTACCTGCACAACACTCACAACGTACTACCTCTACAACAGTTTTTCGATACGATGTACGCAGCCTCAACTCAGACATGGCACCATCGCACGAATTTCTGTCATGCCAGTTCTAATACCGCCAGTGTGGTTTGATGTGCCACACACAGTGAGAATTCTTGTCAGGACATCCTCTTTGTTCTCGACAAGCGTTTAGTACATATCAAAATTTTTGACATTGGCCTACGAGAAGACATCAGGTGGGGTGAGATCAGATTAACGTGCTGGCCACGAAACAGAACGTTCTCTGCTAATCAATTGGTCAAGCAATGACCGATCAAGGTGTTCGTGAACTGTCAGTCCAATGTGGGGTGGAGCTCCATTACGTTGGAACCACATCTGCTCACGAACAGCAAGTGGGATATATTCTAGGAACCTGAGTAGTATGTCTCTAATACACACTGTACACTGGTGCATTGAAGCAGCGAGGAAGACGGAAATGACCTAATACACCCTGTTAAAAAGATCGTGGTCGGATTAATCTGAAGAAAAGTGTGTTTCGCAACAAACAAAAACGTACACATACATCATGCACGAGGAAAATAAAAATGAAATTTCAATTGATAATACGTCCGGTCAGCCACAGCGTCGACAATTGCTTAGCATCTCCGAGGCGTGCTTGAAACCATGTTTTCAACGTATTCATGTGGAATTGATCTCTACATGCGTCGAATTTTCGTATACAAGTGTTTAAAATGAATTTTGTTTGCGCTCTACGTAAGTCTGAGAATGGGTAGCCGGAAAAAGATTAATAATCATTTTTTCCACTTTACCAATTGAGCCTTGTTCTTCAAATTCATCAACTTTTAAATCAATTTATCCAGTGTACTTTTGTAAAAATTACGTTGATTAGACACCACGTCGTGACTTATTTTCGAACCACTGGGGTGACTACAGAGGAACAAACCCTCAAAAGGCGACGCGTAAGCTGCACTCACGCGTAGCTCAGAGAACAGTTCGAAGTAAACTAATGCTTTATGGATGTTACATGAAGGGAAAAGGTTCTCTCTATTGGGCTGTGAAGGAACTAAACTGATATAATTTACCATCTTTGTGTAATGCCGACCATACTCTTACTTAACACGCTCTGCGTAATCACTGACTATGCCTTCCCACACATTTGACTGATAACCTATACAGATGGCTCTTCCCAGCTGTAACGTCAGGATTCTCATCGGTGCAAACTTAGCTACTGCAACGATTTAGCATCCCATCTGTGGTACAAGCAAGCTTCATCCGTGAGTACATACTCAGGGAAGTGGGGATCGATTGGATTGTAAGGCTCTGGAAGAACCATTGACAGAACACGACAAGAGATCCGAAGTCAGCGTCAGTCAAAGTATGTGCGTTCTGTGAATGGCAGTACTGTGGCTTCAATTTACGTTAACAGTCGTCACATAAAACTATACTCTGCGACATGTTAACCTCACCTGCTACCGATCAATTGGTGATTATAGGCGCATCACTCACTCGAACAAGCACTGTATTTCCTCGTCCTCCTCAGTCGTCATATTGTGGTACCAACTGTCCTGTTACACGTATTCATTAGACCAGTCTTAGAAACAGCCGAACTTTAGACGGATATATAGTGCTGAACAACCTCTCCCTTTCACTGATGGTTCCATTTGAAAGTTAATCTTGTGGAGACTATATAAATGATTCAGAATGAAGCAAAATTTGTGAGAGTTCTAACACCATTGATTTTCAAAAGAAAAAAACAGACACAAATTATGCTTAATAAGTTATTGATTGAATACCATAAACTACTAAAAGGTGTGAAACTTCCTGGAAGATTAAAACTGTGTGCCCGACCGAGACTCGAACTCGGGACCTTTGCCTTTCGCGGGCAAGTGCTCTACCATCTAAGCTACCGAAGCACGACTCACGCCCGCTCCTCAAAGCTTTACTTCTGCCAGTATCTCGTCTCCTACCTTCCAAACTTTACAGAAGCTCTCCTGCGAACCTTGCAGAACTAGCACTCCTGAAAGAAAGGATACTACGGAGACATGGCTTAGCCACAGCCTGGGGCATGTTTCCAGAATGAGATTTTCACTGTGCAGTGGAGTGTGCGCTGATACGGAACTTCGTGAGTCGTGCTTCGGTAGCTCAGATGGTAGAGCACTTGCCCGTGAAAGGCAAAGGTCTCGAGTTCGAGTCTCGGTCGGGCACACAGTTTTAATCTGCCAGGAAGTTTCATATCAGCGCACAGTCCGCTGCAGAGTGAAAATCTCATTCTGGGAACTAAAAGGTGGTTTAAGACCGCGATGGGCAAGGATCCTGTGCGGCAGAAAAGAGTCAAGTACTCGGGCTCTAAAAATGTGGATAACGCAATCTGAATTGATCTGACACTGAGCAGACTTTGATCGCTGAAATCTACAGAAGTTTCTCAGTATAGGTGCAGCTGAGAGCAAGTGGCGACTGAGACCTGTACGCCCTGACACTGCTGGAGGAGCAGTACGTTACCCTGTCTGCTTCGTGTGGCGATGTAACTTGCAGCGGGCGAGATGTGTGCGGTGGAGGCGAGAAGTGAGGCGACGCCTGTGAATCGATCGCGGCCATGAAAGAAATGCAAAAATGTCACGGACTAGCGATCAGGCAGACGGATCGCAATTTAAGCTCTACCAGAGCCTTCAAATCGCGGTAGATTTTAGTGTGTGACACACCTGTTTGCTGGTCACACCAAGGACCAATTTGGCTCACTTATACGACAGATCGCACAAGGATACCAAACGTCAAGACTGGTAAACCAAAAACGCATAGTCCGAGACATTAGAAGTCACACTGTCGGTACAGTAAGAACTTCACCACAGGCTCCCCAGTATAACTACTCGTAAGTGAAGTCAGTCTTAGGACAGGTCCCAAGTACCAACCACGCATGCCAGAGCATCGCCCAGAAGTCTCTTGTCAGACCAAAGTCCAGCACCTGAGTGCTTCGCAGCTCTCAGAAGAAAAAATCCGTTTTCCTGCAAAGTGTACGAACGACACAGACTTCATCCCGTCTTGAGCCAGTCACAGGGCTCTAGAGGCGCTAAATTTCCCCTCTCACATACAGCACAAACTCATGTCGAACCAGGGCAAGAGTTAAGAAACACGCATTTCTGGCAAAAAAGGAAACCGCCAATTACTGGCTTTTTTAAGTTTTCATCGATGGTGTAGGTGCTTTTCTCCGAAGTCGTGTCACTTCCCACTCCAACAAGCAAACAGATACAATCTTAAAGATCTTTATCTAAATCGCCTGTACCTTGGAGCTTGATAGTCCTAGCTATGAGGTGTAGTAAAGATTCTATCCCAAAATGTTTCTCAGACGCCGGAGTTCCTTATACAAGGTGCATTCAAGATCTAAGGCCTCCGATTTTTTTCTAATTAACTACTCATCTGAAATCGATGAAACTGGCGTTACTTGTCGACGTAATCGCCCTGCAGACGTACACATTTTTCACAACGCTGACGCCATGATTCCATGGCAGCGGCGAAGGCTTCTTTAGGAGTCCTTTTTGACCACTGGAAAATCGCTGAGGCAATAGCAGCACGGCTGGTGAATGTGCGGCCACGGACAGTGTCTTTCATTGTTGGAAAAAGCCAAAAGTCACTAGGAGCCGGGTCAGGTGAGTAGGGAGCATGAGGAATCACATCAAAGTTGTTATCACGAAGAAACTGTTGCGTAACTTTAGCTCGATGTGCGGGTGCGTTGTCTTGGTGAAACAGCACACACGCAGCCCTTCCCGGACGTTTTTGTTGCAGTGCAGGAAGGAATTTGTTCTTCAAAACATTTTCGTAGGATGCACCTGTTATGGTAGTGCCCTTTGGAACGCAATGGGTAAGGATTACGCCCTCGCTGTCCCAGAACATGGACACCATCATTTTTTCAGCACTGGCGGTTACCCGAAATTTTTTGGTGGCGGTGAACCTGTATGCTTCCATTGAGCTGACTGGCGCTTTGTTTCTGGATTGAAAAATGGCATCCACTTCTCATCCATTGTCACAACCGACGAAAAGAATGTCCCATTCATGCTGTCGTTGCGCGTCAACATTGCTTGGCAACATGCCACACGGGCAGCCATGTGGTCGTCCGTCAGCATTCGTGGCACCCACCTGGATGACACTTTTCGCATTTTCAGGTCGTCATGCAGGATTGTGTGCACAGACCCCACAGAAATGCCAACTCTGGAGGCGATCTATTCAACAGTCATTCGGCGATCCCCCAAATCCAATTGTCTCCACTTTCTCGATCATGTCGTCAGACCGGCTTGTGCGAGCCCGAGGTTGTTTCGGTTTGTTGTCACATGATGTTCTGCCTTCATTAAACTGTCGCACCCACGAACGCACTTTCAACACATCCATAACTCCATCACCACATATCTCCTTCAACTGCCGATGAATTTCAATTGTTTTCTCAGCACGCAAATTCAGAAAACGAATGATTGCACGCTGTTCAAGTAAGGAAAACGTCGCCATTTTAATTATTTAAAACAGTTCTCATTCTCGCCGCTGGCGGTATAATTCCATCTGCCGTACGGTTCTGCCATCTCTGGGACGTATTGACAATGAATGCAGCCTCATTTTAAAATAATGCGCATGTTTCTATCTCTTTCCAGTCCGGAGAAAAAAAATCGGAGGCCTTAGAACTTGAATGCACCTCGTACAACCGAGGAGGCCGATGGAAGTGGTTCATAACACTATTTGCAGTATCAGCGAGCATGAAAACTTGTGAAATTTTATTTCGTATGGCTCCGCGCACAATGCCCAGATTACGACTCTACGATGTAGACGCATTCCTTCTGTCCATCGCCCCAGCCCAGACTTCCACTGGTGCTGCTTCAGGTAGCTCATCATTGTTCTGCTGGAGACTTGTCTTGAGGAGGGGCTGCCCTGTCTGCCCTGTATGGCTGTGGGCGTGTCTGGCTACATTTTTTGAGGGATGGGCTGGTTGCCAATTCCTTTCAACTCCCAACAAGCCGTTACTAAGAGCTAAGAACCAGAAAAATACCTCATGCTCTTAGTGTCCTACCAGGCTCAATCAACATCTGCTTAGGCCATTAAATTTCTAGAGTCTCGCTCACGGTACGTGAGGCTGTATATAAATCTTCAATAAGTTTCTATGTGTGGAAAATAGGTGAGAGAGTAACTTGTTCTCTCTCACATTTACTTTCCCATACTCGCAAATCATGTCCACAAGTTCCGTCACCGGGTACAGTGCCATTATGTTAGCTTGTAAACAAATACTGCGGTCTACTAAAGTACAGGCATTGGACCACAGGATTGTGCGTGTCAACAATATGCACCTAAGTGCCCGTAGAAATTGTCTACCCTACAATCTTTGCAACAAAATTGCCGGTACACTGACTCCTCTGTCAGAGTTATGAAAACGATTCTCGCTTATAACCTTTGACTCGGTCCATTCAGGACCAGGGTCCCATAACTGATACATTTACCCTTCTCCATAACCCATTAAAGTCTGTAGAATTACCATGGAATCACTTTGAATAATAAGGATAAAGCAATCAGTAGTCGGAACACTGAGTTATACTGGCACGTCCTCCAGATGGTATGGAACACAGCCATAAACTGAAAAGGGCCGAGCTGCATGCAACTCAGGTGCTCCCTAGTTACAGTTAACCTCCTTAGGGAATAAAGAAATGCACCCACCTAATGCGACAAAGACTCCCCAAGTGGGCAGCCATCCGCCAAACGCGGATATAAGCACTCTACCAGCAGTATTTCAATAGAGCATCAGGACTGTGTCCAGTTTCACCGTCAAGAAGATACGAACTGGAGATTCTGCAGGTGACCGTGGTTATCGTTCACTGGTTTCAACACACGCTCAGAGATGAGTACAATTGAGTAATGAGCTACCGTCACGCATCGTCTTCATACAACAGGTAAAAACTACGAGGTTTCCATTACTAAAGTATAGTAATTAGTTGTTAACCTGTGTTGGCATCATTTTGTCACAGCTGTTGCCTAGCTTTGTGTGGCCTTGTGACAAGGCTGTATGCAGAATTCGTGCAAGCAAGCCACCTCAATGACAGCAAATAATTTTGGCTGTAGGGGTCCTCTTCGTACAACCTATTTATGTTTGAAGCCAAGAGTATTTGCTGAATATGACCCATATAACCAGTATAAACTCTACTGTTGTGTTCAGTGAGATATATAATTCATAAGTGATACGATAATTCTTTAAGTGTGCTTCTCTCATTCTGATCTTTAACTGATATGTTTCGTTGATCATTAGTACAAGCTCGTAAACGAAACACGAACTCAACTTTTTATTCAAAGAAATTTGTTTTGAAATGCAACTTCCTGGGCAGTCCATTCTGTTGCAACTGCATCCGATGAAACAAGTTTGTATTTTTCATCCTGTCCACAAATTTCTTCAGAAACTAGTCGACATTGCTGCATTTAATAGAATACTACCGATTTCGTTCCCGTTCCCATACTTCAGAACTACTTTTACTTCTGCAGTAGTATTTGTATCTACGTAAAATGATACAATAGCTTCTAATGTTCTCTAAATCCTCTTTATGAGTTTGTAATAGCAGCGTGAATAGCACGATCACAGCATTACTCTGTTAGGAATGTTATTCTATTTATAAGCTCCCTGCTGTTTTTTACGTCAGTTCTTAACGGTGAATCATTTATGGCTTTGATTGAAGTTAATACCTACAGTACATCGTCCTATAAGTGTAATAGGTAGATATGCCATAGAGCGCGTGCAGCACTAACGACCCATGGTCTGATTCTATTGCAACGACATGTATTGTTGCTTAGCTGCAATACGCCTGACCGCATTGACCTACTGAATAACCTAATACTCGAAAATTTCTTGAACACCAGTTTTTAAGTTTGCTCAAATCACATCAGCTAATTATATGTGACAAGTAATTATTGTTTACTTTCACTGAAGATCGTTCTGAAGTTATTATTCGCGACACGCAGAATCTTAATTACAGAGGAATGATATATGACAATAGCTCTAAAGTTAACATGTCTCTTCGTAAAATATCTGTGCTACCGATGTCTGGTTAGCGAACCTGTCTGAAGTTTATGCGTTGCCAGCTAAGGTTCTTTAATTTGCAATCCATTAATTTCTCGTTAATTAACAGAACGAAGTCAGATTTTCCACTTACTACCCACGCAATATGCGCCCAATCGTTGCTGTTTTGTATATTGTCAATACGTATCCTTTCTGTACAATCTTACTCGAAGATCTCAATAATTTCTTTAACGACACAGGTTTCATTTAAACATCTTAGAAGAACATCAGTGTGTAAGATTTAACACGCTTCCCTGTTCGAAATTTCCGATATAGTGTAGCCTATAAAACTGAATGCTGACGACAGAGTTAATACAAAGAGTTAAGATCTATGCTGTCACTATCTGCCACATTTTCCCAGAAAATCATATAAGAGTATCTAGTAAGTAAAACTTCTAATATAATGTGATAATGTAATTTTTATGGAAATGTGATAGCACAAGAACACAAAGAAACAGATGAGCCATTCATTAAGTAAACAACCTCAAATTTCATCACGTTCCACAACATTTTAAAACTTGTTACACTTTTGTTCCATCGTGAACTAAAACAGATGTTAAAACGTCAGGTAAACTTCTCACTGCCCTTTCGTCAGAACATAAAACGCACACTTTTCAAAAGAGCGGCGCTCTGTAATTAGCACGCAACAAGCACGCTAGCAAACAGCAACATGTTCGGAAACAAAGCAATACCATTTACAGCAGAAATTAGTTGTGTTAGCCAGTATTTTATGTTGTGGATACACATTTTCACTCAGTATCTCTGATATCTGTGCTCGGTACGTTACCGATTCACAGCAGTAACAGATCTGAAAACCAAACAGGACGTAAAATCGGTACTAAACTATACTTTTAGCCTTTTATCTAAGACCTGAAGACCTTATAAGTGTACATATACAGGCGGGATGTTTACGATTTCGTCTCGGAGGCCTGTGCGGAGTGCCACAGTGGTCAGCGTGGTTGGCACATTTCCCTCACTGACACGCCACCCTGTCTCTCCAGGAGGAGGACGAAACTGGGAATGGACTGTATTTAAATGGCAATGCAGCCCCAGTGCGTGCGACTTGGTTCTATATTTCACATTTCCCAACATCATCGATAAAAAGCGAAACAAATTTTCAGTGTTATTAAATTATTTTTTGCGCAATCAAGACATATGATTTGTACATGATACAAACTCAGACAGTATCACAGAACGTTGCACTCCGGTTTCCAGTGACTTGTTTCCTAATCGAAAAAACATCTTTGACACACGTATGTGTATCGAAATTTTATAGCCCTTTTCATCCTCATTATGGAGATATGAAACTATTTGCGGAAAGCAATGCAGAACACCTTGCAACGTCTTACTGAGAGCAGTGTGTGGTCAAGTCTACGTAAAATTCGAGGTCTGCATTCCATTCCATATGCTGTAATTTTCGTCCCCGCACTCATTTTTTTCTTCGTAAATTCAATAATAATGAATTTTGAATCGAAAAACCGTTACAGGCGTTCCACCTGACTTAACAAACGTACTTTGCAGTAATATATAAAGTCTCCATACTCTTCGTTCGGTTTCATTAAAAAGTGTTGCAACTGCGTGAATCTTCAGAAATTTTGATATTCGTAACACAAATTTTTTCATGCGGTCGATGCCCAAAACTTTAGCATTGGGTGCTTTTGATGTACAAAAGAGTTTACCCCATCTGTCATTCGTCGAAAGTTTTTGCTCTTACATTCCCATGTATATCTTCAAATTCTTTCTGCATGGTACTGTGATGTTGTTTCATAGCTAATTTGGAGTATCTGTCACTTCTGCGAGTGCATAATATACATCGAGAATTGTCATTCCTCTCTTCCTTCATTGTCATTCAGTTTTAATTGCTTGATAGCGGAACAAACACTGGTAGCAGTTACTTCTGTAAAATATCTGGGAGTATGCGTGCGGAACGATTTGAAGTGGAATGATCATATAAAATTAATTGTTGGTAAGGTGGGTGCCAGGTTGAGATTCATTGGGAGAGTCCTTGGAAAATGTAGTCCATCAACAAAGGAGGTGGCTTGCAAAACACTCGTTCGACCTATACTTGAGTATTGCTCATCAGTGTGGGATCCGTACCAGGTCGGGTTGATAGAGGAGATAGAGAAGATCCAAAGAAGAGCGGCGCGTTTCGTCACAGGGTTATTTGGTAAGCGTGATAGCGTTACGGAGATGTTTAGCAAACTCAAGGGGCAGACTTTGCAAGAGAGGCACTCTGCATCGCGGTGTAGCTTGCTGTCCAGGTTTCGAGAGGGTGCGTTTCTGGATGAGGTATCGAATATATTGCTTCCCCCTACTTATACATCGCGAGGAGATCAAGAATGTAAAATTAGGGAGATTCGAGCGCTCACGGAGGCTTTCCGGCCGTCGTTCTTCCCGCGAACCATACGCGACTGGAATAGGAAAGGGAGGTAATGACAGTGGCACGTAAAGTGCCCTCCGCCACACACCGTTGGTTGGCTTGCAGAGTATAAATGTAGATGTGGATGTAGATGTTCTTACGATAGATTTCTAGACTGCTTTTTGTGCAAACAGCCACTGGACCTGTGAACGTCCTTCACGAACAAATACCGGAGAGTAAACAGCGCTGACACCGCAGTTCTGCCGATCCGAAGGGAGCTGTACCGACCGAAAACAGCCATACCGCAATGCCAAATGAGATGCACTGTTCCGGGTACTTCCGAGAAATAGCGAGCAAAGGCCAGTGATAGTCCAGGCCTTGGCCGGCGTGCTGCCTGCAGACGCTCCATGCATTAAGTTTAGTACGTCGTGGCCGGCCCTGACAAAATGGCTCTGAGCACTATGCGACGTAACTTCTGAGGTCATCAGTCGCCTAGAACTTAGAACTACTTATACCTAACCAACCTAAGGACATCACACACATCCATGCCCGAGGCAGGATTCGAAACTGCGACGGTCGAGTGGTTCCAGACTGTAGCGCCTAGAACCGCACGGCCACTCCTGCCGGCGGCCGGCCCTGATATACAGGTTGTGTCATTTATCTTTGTTACGGCGTGACGTCAAGCGCCAGCACGCCACTCGAGAACGATACACTGGAGGTGGCTGTGAGAAGACGTCAGCCAACTGCACGCTGACCGACCCCCTCCAGGACGACAACGCGACAACAGCGACCCCTTTGTGAAGACAACATGAGGTCGCGCCAGTCTGCTCGCGGTCCATTTCAATAGCAGCCTCAAGACTACCTGCTTTGATAGAAGCATCAACTCTAGGCACTTCAAGTGTAATTTCTATGTAGCACCGACTTGGAATTGTATATACTGAAGAAGCTCGTTTATTTCGTTTGTCTCCCTTTGCTGTCGACACTTCTGTGTAAATGTCAAAGTTAAGTATTGTCTCTTTTCATTTTGTAGTAAAACTCATTAATAGGACTTGTTTGTATGTTTTATGAAGGTTTCCTAGAAACGACATGTTTGACGACGAACACAGGAACATAACAATCTTCACCAACGCAACATGATTTTTAGTCCGAAATAAAAAAAAAACGTATCTAGCATATGTAGCTTAGCTACCTGGAGGACTTTAACAATTATCATTGCCTATCTTGTACTTTTGTTCGTTACACAGATATGAAGAGCAGTCTGTCTTTTTTTTTTAATTTCAACCCTTTTTCCATTTAGTATTTAGGTGTGGCAGTTTTAGGTAGACATAACTCCATACGGATCGGCAGAATCGTGGTGTCAGCACTGTTTATGCTTCGCTTATTCCACCTCCTCCCTTATGCATGTGTTGACAAATGTACGCTATGTGCCGGCCGCGGTGGTCTAGCGGTTCTGGCGCTGCAGTCCGGAACAGCGGGACTGCTACCGTCGCAGGTTCGAATCCTGCCTCGGGCATGGGTGTGTGTGATGTCCTTAGGTTAGTTAGGTTTAAGTAGTTCTAAGTTCTAGGGGACTTATGACCTAAGATGTTGAGTCCCACAGTGCTCAGAGCCATTTTTTGTACGGTATGTGATCAAAAGTATTCGGACACCTGGCTGAGAATGACTTACAAGTTCTAGGCGCCCTTCATCGGTAACGCTCGAATTGATTATGGTGTTGGCCCACCCTTAGTTTCCACTCTCGCAGGCATACGTTCAATCAGGTGTTGGGATGTTTCTTGGGGAATGGCAGCCCATTCTTCACGGAATGCTGCACTGAGGAGAGGTACTGATGTCGGTCGGTGAGGCCTGGCACAAAGTCGGCGTTCCAAAACATTCCAAAGGAATTCTGTAGGATTCGTATCAGGACTCTGTGCAGGCCAGCCCATCACAGGGATGTTACTCTCGTGTAACCACTCCGCCACAGGCCGTGCATTAGGAACAGATGCTCGATCGTGTTGAAAGTCGCAATCGCCATCGCCGAATTGCTCTTCAACAGTGGGAAGCAACAAGGTGCTTCAAACATCAATGTACGACTGCGCTGTCATAGTGTCACGCAAAACAACAAGGGGTGCCAGCCTCATCCATGAAAAACTCGACCACACCATAACATCATCGCCTCCGAATTCTACGTTTGGCACTACACACCCTGGTAGATGACGTTCACAGGGCATTTACCATACCCACACCCTACCATCGGATCGTCACCCCACACAACGCCCAGTCGTCTAATGTTTACGCTTCTTTCACCAAGCGAGGCGTCGTTTGGCATTTACGGACCTCATGTGTGGATTATGAGCAGCCGCTCGACCATGAAATCCAAGTTTTCTCACCTCTCACCTAACTATCATAGTACTTGCAGTAGATCCTGATGCAGTTTGGAATTCCTGTGTGATGGTCTTGATAGATGTCTGCCTGTTACACTTTACGACGCTCTCCAACTGTCGCCGGTCTCTGTCAGTCAACAGACGAGGTCGCCCACTACGCTTTTGTGCTGTACGTGTCCCTTCAGGTTTCCACTTCACTATCACATCGGAGTGCACCTAGGAATATTTAGGAGTGTGAAAATCTCGAGTGCAGACGTATGACACAAGTGGCACCCAATCACCTGACCGAAGTCCGTGAGTTCCTCGGAACCCCCCATTCTGTTCTCTCACGATGTATGATACCTGAGGTCGCTGATATGGAGTACCTGGCAGTAGGTGGCAGCACAATGTACCTGATATGACAAATGTATGTTTTGGGGGGGGTGTCCGGATACTTTTGATCACATAGTATATCACCCTGTACTATTGACTTAAAAATTACGTTACTAATAGTGTAACACAAAACTGACTTTGACTCTACTGTAGTAGCACAAAGATCATGTCCCTAGGGTATTGTAATTTATCCAACTGCCGGAGTTACCAGTACACATATGGAAACAAAAGGAAGGTATACACCGGTGATTCAGTGAACCGTCTTCAGATGGAGGTTTGTGAGAGTACAATGTAGACTAGTACCGGCCACGGCGTGGCAAAGTACGCGCGAGCACGATGTGCAGGCCGCATTTGGGTTCCGCCTGTCATGGCTCTGCTCAGTATTTCTCCCAAGTACTCTGTACAGAGTGACCTTTCGTTTAGCATTGCACTGCGACAAATTGCGGTCGGTAGTACTTTCTTCAGCTTGGCAGAATTGTGGTTTCAGCATTGCTTAACTTTCGCTGTTCTTTCGTGGTATAAAAGAAGTTCATAGTTACAGTGGCTGCTTGCGAAAAAAGAGACGCTCAACAATTTGTCGTCACAGACCTACAGAAATGAACTGGAGTTACAGAAGAGAAGGCTAAGATTCCCTGTATCTATTATGTGATACACTGTCGCATAATTGATGGGTTTCGCAAATTTGCTATGATACGACATTAAAACACCATGCATAAAGGCTTTAAAGGTTTAGTTGACAAAGAACAAGAAACTAGAATGATCGACACACAGAATTTATTGTACTGAATATAAAAAAAAAACGAAACGATTCATGTAAAATTTCTCGACATGGAGCAGATAGTGGAATTTCTGGTACGATTATTAAGTTTGCTGAGGGGACGCACATTATTCCACAGTCAGTTGCAATAGTTTTCCATGAAATTGAAGAGTATTTCGCTTTTCCGACACACTCGTGATGTCAGTTAGAGTCTTCCGATGGTGAAATTCTTTAATGTTAAGGTCGCTTTATTTCTTATATACACTGAAGCGCCAAAGAAACTGGTATAGGCATGCATATTCAAATACACTGATGTGTAACAGGCAGGATATAGCGCTGCGTTCGGGCAACGCCTATTTAAGACAACAAGTGTCTGGCGCAGTTGTTAGATCAGTTACTGCTGCTACAATGGCAGGTTATGAAGATTTAAGTGAGTTTGAACGTGGTGTTATAGTCGGCGTACGAGCGAGGGAACACAGCTTCTCTGAGGTAGCACTGAAGTGGGGACTTTCCCTTACGACCATTTCACAACTGTACCATGAATATCAGAAATCCGGTAAAACATCAAAGCTCCGACATCGCTGTGGTCGGAAAAAGATCCTGCAAGACCGGGACCAACGACGACTGAAGAGAATGGTTTAACATGACAGAAGTGCAATCCTTCTGCAAATTGCTGCAAATTTCAACGCGCGGCCATCAACAAGTGTTAGCGTGTGAAAAATATAATGAAACATCATCGATACTGGCTTTTGGAACCGAAGATCCACTCGTGTACCCTTCATGACTGCATGACACAGATCTTCACGCCTCGCCTGGAATCGTCAACACCGACATTGTTGGACTGTTGATGACTGGAAATATGTTGAGTGGTCGCATGAGGCCCGTTTCAAATTGTATCGAGCGGATGGACTTGTACTGCTATGTAGACAACCTCATGAATCCATGGGCCCTGCATGTCAGCAGGGGACTGTTGAAGTTGGTGGAGGCTCTGTAATGGTGTGGGATGTGTGCAGTTCGAGTGATGTGAGAACCCTGATACGTCTAACTATGACTCCAATAGGTGGCACGTACGTGAGAGATCACACGAATTATATAAATATCTTTGACGTCCTTATGATCCACTCAACACTTTCCTAGACTTCATCTGCGCCCTAAGAAACTCCGTTAAAGTTGTGTCACAAATCGTCGTGTGAATATTAGTCCTAAAATATTACACAGGGTGTAACGGGTATAACTGCACTGGGGACAGAGTACTGAGCAACATTACGTAAGTATTTCCTTAATTTGTAGGATAATAATAATAGCTATTAGAAGCGGTATGCGTCTGGACCCGTGAAGTAGAGGTAGCGTCTTTGATTAGCAATCATAACGTCCGTGTTCCCGGATTCACAAACCCACACAGCTTAAAAAATATTGTTTCAAATGTCTCTGAGCACAATGGGACTTAACATCTAAGGTCATCAGTCCCCTAGAACTTAGAACTACTTAAACCTAACTAACCTAAGGACAGCACACAACACCCAGTCATCACGAGGCAGAGAAAATCCCTGACACCGCCGGGAATCGAACCCGAGAACCCGGGCGTGGGAAGCGAGAACGCTACCGCACAACCACGAGCTGCCACACCGCTTAAATTTGGATTAATAGCCGTCCGAAGACTTCCGGCATAAGAAGGCACCCTCATTCTACCAACGACTTTGCCCCAGAGGGCGGACGAGAGAGCAGAGGTCCAGGGTCCTATCTTGTCCTTAAGGTCGGAAACATCCTCTAAAGGCGGAAGAATCAGCAATGACCAACGGCAGAAGGATGCAGAAAACAATGGAAACCACTGCTTTAAAGACACATAACGTGTATCCACAGTAGATGTTGACTGTAATTCAAATAGTGTGGTGATGATCTGCCAGTAGGCAAAAGATTCCTAAATAGTCCCTCATTTCGATCTGTGGGAGGGGGCCTCCCAGGGCGATGTGATCGTGATAAAAGACTGAAGAAATGATGAAAGGGTAACGTTCTACGAGTTGGGCCGTGGAATGTCAGAAGCTTGAACATGGCAGGTAAGCTAGAAAATTGAGAAAGGTAAATGCAAAGGCTCAATCTGGATATACACTCTTGGAAATGGAAAAAAGAACACATTGACACCGGTGTGTCAGACCCACCATACTTGCTCCGGACACTGCGAGAGGGCTGTACAAGCAATGATCACACGCACGGCACAGCGGACACACCAGGAACCGCGGTGTTGGCCGTCGAATGGCGCTAGCTGCGCAGCATTTCTGCACCGCCGCCGTCAGTGTCAGCCAGTTTGCCGTGGCATACGGAGCTCCATCGCAGTCTTTAACACTGGTAGCATGTCGCGACAGCGTGGACGTGAACCGTATGTGCAGTTGACGGACTTTGAGCGAGGGCGTATAGTGGGAATGCGGGAGGCCGGGTGGACGTACCGCCGAATTGCTCAACACGTGGGGCGTGAGGTCTCCACAGTACATCGATGTTGTCGCGAGTGGTCGGCGGAAGGTGCACGTGCCCGTCGACCTGGGACCGGACCGCAGCGACGCACGGATGCACGCCAAGACCGTAGGATCCTACGCAGTGCCGTAGGGGACCGCACCGCCACTTCCCAGCAAATTAGGGACACTGTTGCTCCTGGGGTATCGGCGAGGACCATTCGCAACCGTCTCCATGAAGCTGGGCTACGGTCCCGCACACCGTTACGCCGTCTTCTGCTCACGCCCCAACATCGTGCAGCCCGCCTCCAGTGGTGTCGCGACAGGCGTGAATGGAGGGACGAATGGAGACGTGTCGTCTTCAGCGATGAGAGTCGCTTCTGCCTTGGTGCCAATGATGGTCGTATGCGTGTTTGGCGCCGTGCAGGTGAGCGCCACAATCAGGACTGCATACGACCGAGGCACACAGGGCCAACACCCAGCATCATGGTGTGGGGAGCGATCTCCTACACTGGCCGTACACCACGGTGATCGTCGAGGGGACACTGAATAGTGCACGGTACATCCAAACCGTCATCGAACCCATCGTTCTACCATTCCTAGACCGGCAAGGGAACTTGCTGTTCCAACAGGACAATGCACGTCCGCATGTATCCCGTGCCACCCAACGTGCTCTAGAAGGTGTAAGTCAACTACCCTGGCCAGCAAGATCTCCGGATCTGTCCCCCATTGAGCATGTTTGGGACTGGATGAAGCGTCGTCTCACGCGGTCTGCACGTCCAGCACGAACGCTGGTCCAACTGAGGCGCCAGGTGGAAATGGCATGGCAAGCCGTTCCACAGGACTACATCCAGCATCTCTACGATCGTCTCCATGGGAGAATAGCAGCCTGCATTGCTGCGAAAGGTGGATATACACTGTACTAGTGCCGACATTGTGCATGCTCTGTTGCCTGTGTCTATGTGCCTGTGGTTCTGTCAGTGTGATCATGTGATGTATCTGACCCCAGGAATGTGTCAATAAAGTTTCCCCTTCCTGGGACAATGAATTCACGGTGTTCTTATTTCAATTTCCAGGAGTGTAGTAGGGGTTAGTGAAGTGAAATGAAAAGAAAACAAGAATTTCTGGTCAGATGAGTACAACAGTAGAAAATGGTAAAATGGGAGTAGGGTCCGCTATGAATAGCAAAGTACGGCTGATAACAGTTCGGTTCAAATGGCTCTGAGCACTATGGGACTCAACTGCTGATGTCATAAGTCCCCTAGAACTTAGAACTACTTAAACCTAACTAACCTAAGGACATCACACACATCCATGCCCGAGGCAGGATTCGAACCTGCGACCGTAGCGGTCGCGCGGTTCCAGACTGTAGTGCCTAGAACCGCTCGGCCACTCCGGCCGGCAACAGTTCGCTGATAATGTTGTTCTTATCGGAATCGACAGGAGACAACGATAATTCAGGTGTACATGCCGACATCGCAGGCTGAAGATGAGGAGATAGAGAAATTGCATGAGGATACTAAAAGGGTAATACAGTACATGAATGGAGACAAAAATCTAACAGCCCTGGGGGACTGGAATGCAATTCTACGAGAAGCTATGGAAAAAAGATTACAGGAGAATATGGGATTGAGATAAGGAATGAGGGAGGAGAAAGACTAATTGAGTTCTGTAATAAATTTCAGGTAGTAATAGCGGATGCTCTGTTCAAAAACCACAATAGAAGGAGGTATGTTGGGAAAAGGCCGCATGATACGGGAAGATATCAGATGATTACATCATGGTCAGACAGGTATTCCGAAATTATGTAGTGGTTTGTAAGGCGTACCCAGGAGCAGATATAGAGTCAGATCATAATGTAGTGGTGATTAAGAGTAGGCCGAATGTTAAGACATTATTTAGGAAGAATCAATACTAAAAGAAGTGGGATACGAAAGTACTGAAGAATGACAAGATACGCCTGAAGTTCCTTAAGACAACAGGTACTGCTGTAAGGAATAGCTCAGTAGGTAGTAGAGTTGAAGAGGAACTGACATCTCTAAAAAGTGCCCTCACAGAAGTTGGAAATAAAAACATAGCTACAAAGAAGGTAACTGCGACGAAACCATGAATAACAGAAGAAATACTTCAGGTAATTGATGAAATGTTCAGGGAAATTCTGGAATACAGAAATACAGCTCGCTAAGGAATGAAATACAAGGGCTGTAACTCTAATAATGGCAACTATTTATTTACAGCTCGTACTAAATAGATACGTGTTTTAAAGTTTTACTGACCTTCAGAGTAGTCATCAGCATTGTGTATAACCCGTTGCCACCGATGTGGAAGTCGTAGTGTTCTCTTAGCAGTGCCACCTGTGTTGACAGTTCGAGCGGCGTGGTCTATTGCCCGAAGAATTTGTAGCAGTTCTGAATCTAATGCCGTGAAATGTTTCCTTCAGTTTAGAAATCGAGTTGAAATTACGAAGGCTTAAGTCATGGAAGTGCAGTAGATAGTTTAGCACTTAGCAGTCCCACCAGTCAAACAAATCAGTAACAACTTGCACTGTGCGTGCTTGAGCCTTGTCCTGCGAAATGATGATCAGGTCCTGCAGAAAGTGTAACCACATATGTCTCTAAGCTGGTCGTAGGTTGTGTTCCAAAAATGAACAGCATAAAGACAGAAGTGAAGACACTTTCTGCAGGACCTGACCATCATTTTGCAGGACAAAGGTCAAGCACGTACTGTTCTAGCTGTCACTGAATTATTTGATTGACGGGGCTGCTAAGTGCTACACCACCTACTGCATTCCCCTGACTTAAGCCCTCGTAAGTTCTACTAGATTTCTAAACTGAAGGAAATACTTCACGGCATTCGCTTCATAACTGCTACAAATGGCGTCGGGCAATAGACCGCGCCGCTCGAACTGTCAACACAACTGGCACTGCTAAGAGTTTCCTACGATTCCAAATCGCTGGCAAAGGGTTATACACAATGCTTATGACTACTATGAAGGTCAGTAAAACTTTGAAACAAGTATCTGTCTTGTACGATCTGTAAATAAATAGTTGCCACCATTGAAATTCCAACCCTCGTATAAAGGCAATGCAGAGAACCTAAGACGAAATGAGTGCATGAAAAATGTTATGGAATCGAATAAGAATTTATTGTCTGAAGGACTGACTCAGCATATAGAACAGCCAAAACGACCTTCGGTGAAATTAAAAACAAGGGTGATAACCTTAAGAATGAAACGGAAATTCCACTTTGAAATTCAGACGAGAAATGGACACTGAAGGCTTGTACGTGGGGGAAGATTAGTCTGATGTATTAGGAGAAGGAACAGGAGTCGGTTTAGAAGAGATCCAGCATTAGAATCAGATTTTAAGAGAGTTTTGTAGGACAAGTAAGGCAAAAATTATGTATAACATTCCGCCAGTTTTAAAATCATTGGGGGAAATGGAAACTAATTGACTACTGACGTTGGTCTGTACAGTGTATGATTCCGGCGAGATACCATCTGACTTTCGGAAAAATATTATTTACACAATTCGGAAGACTGCAAGAGCTGACAAGATCGCTAATTATCGCATAATCAACTTAACAGGTCATTAATCGATGTTTCTTACAAAGAATGATATACATAAGAATGGAAAAGAAAATCGAGGATGTGTTAGATGACGATCGGTTTGGCTAAAGGTACCAGAGAGGCAATTCTGACTGTGAAATTGATAATGGAAGCAAGAATAAAGAAAAATCAAGACACTTTCATAGGAATTGCCGACCTGGAAAAAGCAATCGACAATGTAAAATAGTGCAACATGTTCGAAATTCTGAGAAAAATAGGGGTAAGCTATACGGAGAGACGGGTAATACACAACATGTGCAAGAGCTAAGATACAGTACTACAAGTGGACGACGAAGAACTAAGTGCTCGATTTTAAAAGTGTGTATTACAGGGATGTAGTCTTTCATCTCTACTGTTCAATCTATACATCGAAGAAGCAATGATGGAAGTAAAAGAAAGGTACAAGACTGGGATTAAAATTCAAGTTGAGAGGATATGAATGTTAAGATTCGCTGATGACATTGCTATCGTGAGTGAAAGTTAAGAGGAATTACAGGATCTCTTGAATGGAATGATCAGTCTAAGCAGTACATAGTATGGACTGAGAGAAAAGGGAAGAAAGACAAAAATATTCGCAAGTAATACAAATGAGAACAGCGAGAAACTTAACATCAATGTTGATGGTGAGTAAGTAGATGAATTTAAGGAATTCTACTACCTAGGTAAAATAACTAATAACGTACGAAGCGCAGAGGACATCAAAAGCAGACTAGCAAATGGCAAAAAGGTTATTCCTGGACAAGAGAAGTCTACCAGTATGAAACTAAGGCCTGGAGTACGGCACTGTACGGTAGTGAAACACGGCCTATGCGAAAACCGGAACAGAAGAGAATTAAAGCGATTGAGATGTGGTGCAACAGACGAATGTTGAAAATTTGATGGGCTGATTAGTTAAGGAGTGAGTAGGTTCTCCGCAGAGTCGTGGAGGAAAGGGATGTGTGGAAAGTATTGACAAGAAAAAGGGAAGGATGATTGGAAATCTGGTAAGACATCACGGATTCACTTCTATAGTACTAGAGGGAGCTGTAGAGGGTAAAAGCTGTGGAGGAAGATGGTGATTGGAATAGGTACAGCAAATAATTGACGTCGTAGTTTGCAAGTACTACTCTACGTTGAAGAGGTTGGCGCAGCATAGGAGTCAGTGGCGGTCGCATCAAACCAGTGAGATGACTGATGACTCAAAAAAGAGGAGTAGCATGTTTTAAGGTCTCTTAGTACCTCCAGGTATCAGTGCAAAGAGTACCCCATTAATGTTCATTTCCCCATGGACAGCACATCATATGTTGAGGTGTAGACACATGGATGTGTAACATGTAGTCTAAATACACTCCTGGAAATTGAAATAAGAACACCGTGAATTCATTGTCCCAGGAATGGGAAACTTTATTGATACATTCCTGGGGTCAGATACATCACATGATCACACTGACAGAACCACAGCCACATAGACACAGGCAACAGAGCATGCACAATGTCGGCACTAGTACAGTGTATATCCACCTTTCGCAGCAATGAAGGCTGCTATTCTCCCATGGAGACGATCGTAGAGATGCTGGATGTAGTCCTGTGGAACGGCTTGCCATGCCATTTCCACCTGGCGCCTCAGTTGGACCAGCGTTCGTGCTGGACGTGCAGACAGCGTGAGACGACGCTTCATCCAGTCCCAAACATGCTCAATGGGGGACAGATCCGGAGATCTTGCTGGCCAGGGTAGTTGACTTACACCTTCTAGAGCACGTTGGGTGGCACGGGATACATGCGGACGTGCATTGTCCTGTTGGAACAGCAAGTTCCCTTGCCGGTCTAGGAATGGTAGAACGATGGGTTCGATGACGGTTTGGATGTACCGTGCACTATTCAGTGTCCCCTCGACGATCACCGTGGTGTACGGCCAGTGTAGGAGATCGCTCCCCACACCATGATGCCGCGTGTTGGCCCTGTGTGCCTCGGTCGTATGCAGTCCTGATTGTGGCGCTCACCTGCACGGCGCCAAACACGCATACGACCATCATTGGCACCAAGGCAGAAGCGACTCTCATCGCTGAAGACGACACGTCTCCATTCGTCCCTCCATTCACGCCTGTCGCGACACCACTGGAGGCGGGCTGCACGATGTTGGGGCGTGAGCGGAAGACGGCCTAACGGTGTGCGGGACCGTAGCCCAGCTTCATGGAGACGGTTGCGAATGGTCCTCGCCGATACCCCAGGAGCAACAGTGTCCCTAATTTGCTGGCAACTGGCGGTCCGGTCCCCTGCGGCTCTGCGTAGGATCCTACGGTCTTGGCGTGCATCCGTGCGTCGCTGCGGTCCGGTCCCAGGTCGACGGGCACGTGCACCTTCCGCCGACCACTGGCGACAGCATCGATGTACTGTGGAGACCTCACGCCCCACGTGTTGAGCAATTCGGCGGTACGTCCACCCGGCCTCCCGCATGCCCACTATACGCTCTCGCTCAAAGTCCGTCAACTGCACATACGGTTCACGTCCACGCTGTCGCGGCATGCTACCAGTGTTAAAGACTGCGATGGAGTTCCGTATGCCACGGCAAACTGGCTGACACTGACGGCGGCGGTGCACAAATGCTGCGCAGCTAGCGCCATTCGACAGCCAACACCGCGGTTCCTGGTGTGTCCGCTGTGCCGTGCGTGTGATCATTGCTTGTACAGCCCTCTCGCAGTGTCCGGAGCAAGTATGGTGGGTCTGACACACCGCTGTCAATGTGTTCTTTTTTCCATTTCCAGGAGTGTAATAGGTGCAGTCCACCTAGTAGTGCAGTTACAACTGCGCGGAAAACATCAGGTAGTAGAGTAAGACCGTTTCATACAGAGGAAAACAGCCAACACAATGACGCATGTATACATTAAGGTACCACATATTAAAACTTCTGCTCTTATACCCGTTACACGCGGTATGGTCCCATATTAAATTATCATGCACCTCTGAGATAGCTCGGTATCTCTTTAGATTGAATCTTGAAAAACAATAATCATCATTAGGCACATATCTGACAGAACAAAAATTTTAATATTCACAGTTTGGTGGCAGGTACGACTGTGAGTACAAATTCCTCATCCAATTTTATTAGCTAGTCAATGTGACAATCGTTATACAGGTCTCAAGAATGTTTCGAAGGTCGGCTGGTACAAGCTGCCCGTAGGTTGGACTGATATAGAGCTCGGTATACTTGCTACCAAATCGCCAGCACAGAACTGGAACACTTTGTCTGGAATCGAGCGAAGGAAATGAAACAATTACACGTAGAATTTATAATACAAAATTTCATTTAACATTATAATACAAAATTGTGACACGTAATTTGGCACTCGCCTAGCGTCGCTCGCCGGAAACTTACAGTGTTTAAAAAGGTTATTGTAAACACAACGGTAACGAGACTATATACACTGCAAAACAAAAGTGAAAAGACGATACACCATGAGTAAATCTTCCGAATGGGACGGATATCCGTAGATGTGGTGCACATGTATAGACAAACAAATGACTACACTTTCAGAAAAATTGGATGAACTATTTATGAGAGCTTCAGAAATTGAGCAGGTCAGCTACGTGTTAGTCCACTACGAGCCCTTACGAAAGCAAGTATTCGGCTTGTCATTTATTGATGCAGTTGTTGGATGTCCTGGGGCATATCGTGCCAAGTTCTGTTTAACTGGCGCTTCGCATCGTCAAATTCCCGAGCTGGTTTGAAGGACCTATCCATTATACTCCAGTTTGGGAGGAATCCAGCAAACTTGCTAGATAAAATAAGGGTTGGCCAGCAAGAAGATAACCATATGTAAAACATTCTCGGTTTTCTTGCCACGTCAGTTTGGGATAAAACCTCTTTCGATGATAGCCTCCGTCGTCATCGTCAGGAGAATCTGACTGTCTTCTAGACTTGGCCACTGTTTCTATGTTTCGATACAGTCTATCGATACGTAGAACTGTTTCAGTGTTTCGGAACGGCTGTGGTTCACTGTTTCGAAACAGTGGTGTTTCATTCCGCTCCTGTCTCGGATAACCGCACCAGATTCGATCTCGAGCCAGACACAGAAACTGTATCGTTGTTTCAAAATAAGGCTGTTTCAGTCCACTTGCGCTTGGAACGGACTAACTGTATCGAGACAGTGATGTTTCATTCCGCTCTGTGTCGTACGAGATGCGGGCTCGGCACAGATACTGAAACACAACATAACACTTAATGAAACACTTTCAAGAGTGGCGAAATATTTTTAACAAGCAATAGAATGAAGCTTAAGGTATCCGAAAATAAAGCTTCGTTTCTAGCTGACTATCCTATTACGAAATGACGTAACATCTGCTTTATAAACACTAACCAAACAATAAAACAACGCATTCTATTCACATTCAAAATAATAAATATGTGAAAATCATTAGATTAAATTACACTTTTTTTTCAAAACATACGCTTCTCTTTTCATGTACAGTAATCGTATTAAGAAACGCAAGTAAGCCTACAACATTTTGAATAGAAGAAGGCGTAGAGTGACAGTTAGTAGACATATACATAGATTTGATCTAGGTATAATTGCAAGCAATCTGTTTGACATATCACTGATAGTGTAGTGGTGAACGGGAAGGGCTGGGAAACGTGGTGACTTTATAGTAACGGTTCGAAACACCTTGAAAGACAATATTTTTTTTCTGTTATATTTAGTTATTTATTCGAATTATTTGGCGTTATTTGTGAGTTTATAGTCACTGTGCCTATTACCCACAATGATTCCCTTTGTGTGCATGGAAATTATCAGGATGGGTATATTACCCATACTAACGGAATGTAGGAATCCCAGTAGCATATCCGTTATTTCTGCAGTTTGCTCGTACCTCCAGTTCCGTTCGCGGTGGTTCTTCTGTCTTCAGCTATGGCTGTCCTCAGCCAATTGAAAAGTATGTAAGTCACACAATACGAAAGCAGCGCATTTGCTGCAGGAAATACGAAACTGCCAAGACGCCCAAGTGATAGTTTCATACTTTCTGTGAAATGATTAGCGCTCTCGCACCTCTCGCACCTCATTTGTGTTTATATGGACATACTTATACAGTAGACATTCAAGATGATAAAATGTGTAGGTTTATTAGATTACAAAACACAAAGTGTTTCACTGTTTCGAAACAGCGTATCGAAACATTACAGTGTACTGTTTCATTTGTTTCGAAACAGTTAAGTGTTTCAGTTTGCCCATCTCTACTGCCTTCACTGCTACTGTGGTGGCCTTATATAGCCCGTGGACGGCTTCCCATTGGTCGACTTGTGATTGGTCAGTGATTACGTACTGCTGTCGCAGACGGTATCAGGTGCCACCGCTTCCGTGCGAGCGTAAACACCGCAAGGAATGCCTCTGCTGCTTCTCTGGATCGAGCGCTCATTTACATAAACCGCTCAGATAATACCCACTGTCACGGTTAGAGTTCCTTTCACTCGTTCCTATTTCAGCGGCTTCCTTAATAACAGAATCCCAGTATGTGGAGGCATGGGGAGAAACTTTTGTTTCATCAAACAGTATTCTATGTACGGCGGGACAACCAGTAGTGATTGTCTCGGGGTGTCATTTCTTTTAATGGCAGTTAATGGAGAATTCAGAACGATATAACGAAAAATCTCAGAGCTCGAGCTCCTAGACCTCCCAGGTTATACAGACTACCGAAGATGTACAAGAATAATGTTCGCTTGAGACCTATTATCAGTGCAATTGGTTTTCCCACCTACAGACTGGCCAAATATCTAACAAAGTTGATAGCTCTTATAGTCGGCCGTTGTGAACATCACATCAAAAACTTCCACATGTTCATTGACAAAATCAAACAGATTATAGTTGGGTCAAATGACATTTTAGTTCACAAAAGTTCCCGTGGAGGACACTTTGAAAATTATGGCGGATCTTTTTCCTCCTTAAGCTATAAAGTTGATCCGACGTGTGATGACGACCATCTACTTTTTGTATGGAAGTAAATTTTATGAAATTACAGGCGGTATGGTGACGGGCTCTCGGTGGTCTCCATCATTGGCTAACATTTTTATACACCGCTCAGATAATATCCGCTATCACTGTTAAAGTTCCTCTCACTCATTCATATTTCAACTGCTTCCTTAATAACAGAATCCAGTATATGGAGGCGTGGCACAAAATTTTTATTTCATCAAACAGTACTCTATGTTGTTAGTGAGGCTGTGCTCCGCAGTTGCCGATTACTCTAGTTCTCAATTTTTAATACGCCGTTGGTGTTCTGCGCAGCGGTCGAAAACGGAACGAATGGTCTGAGCTACATAACTCCTTCCACACTGACAGGGGACATTATAAACTCCAGGGACCCTGTGGCCGAGACTGTCCTCAGCAGGGCGCACCACCTGCTTCATTTCCTTAGGAGGACGTGAAATCTGTCTTATACCCCATCCACCCTAGGACTCTTCCTGTTTCATTGGATATAGCGCCACAAAAAGGAAGAACGCAATCGGCGGTTCATCCTGTGAGTGTGCAGCATTTTCACGTTTCCTTTTCTTAGAGAACGCTGCCTTTATAGCACGTGCACCATAGCCATTCTTTCGAAACACGTTCTTCACATGCTTAGTTTCGGACTTCAAGTGTTCCTCGTCAGAAACAGTTCATGCTCTATACACCAACGTGTTCAAAACTACTATCTTCTGAACAGGATGATGGAAACTCTGTGCTTTAAAATATAAATCGATATGCGTCGGCTTGCGGTACACAGTGGCAGAGACGACCGACCGCCTCTCGTACAAAACCGTCTAACAAGAATGGTAACCTTCCTTCCTTCTCCATCTTGACAGTGAACCGTATGTTCAGATGTATGCTGTTCATGTGTTCCATGAATTGTTCGAGAGCTTCTGTGCAGTGTGGCCAGACCGTAAATGTATCGCCAACATAACGATAAAATAAGGATGGACGGAGAGGAGCCGAATTTCATGCACGATCCTCGAAATTCTCCATAAAAATGTTAGCCAATGATGGGGACAACCAAGAGCCCGTCACCATACCGCCTGGAATTTCTTAAAATTTACTTCCATACAAACAGTAGATGGTCGTCATCACACGTCGGATCAAATTTATAGCTTAAGGAGGAAAAAGATCCGCCATAATTTTCAAAGTGTCCTCCACAGGAAGTTTTGTGAACTAAACTGTCATTTGATCCAACTATAATTTGTTTGATTTTGTCAATGAACATGTGGAAGTTTTTGATGTGATGTTCACAACGGCCGACTATAAGAGCCATCCACTTTGTTAGGTATTTGGCCAGTCTGAAGGTGGGAGAACCAATTGCGCTGATAATAGGTCTCAAGCGAACATTATTCTTGCAGATCTTCGGTAGTCTGTATAACCTGGGAGGTCTAGGAGCTCGAGCTCTGAGATTTTTCGTTTTATCGTTCGGTAGACCTGAATTCTCCATTAACTGCCATTAAAAGAAATGACACCCCGAGACCATCACTACTGGTTGTCCCGCCGTACATAGAATACTGTTTGATGAAACAAAAGTTTCTCCCCATGCCTCCACATACTGGGATTCTGTTATTAAGGAAGCCGCTGGTATGGGAACGAGTGAGAGAAACTCTAACCGTGACAGTGGGTATTATCTGAGCGGTTTATGTAAATGAGCGCTCGATCCAGAGAAGCAGTAGAGGCATTCCTTGCGGTGTTTACGCTCCCACGGAAGCGGTGGCAACTGACACCGTCTGCGACAGCAACGTAATCGGCGACCAATCACAAGTCGACTAATCAGAAGCCATCCACGGGCTATATAAGGCCACCGCAAGCAGCAGAGAAGACAGTCAGTTGCTCCTGACGAAGACGATGGAAGCTATCGTCGAAAGCTTGAGGTTTTATCCCAAATTGACGCGGCAAGAAAACCTAGAATATTTTTCATATGGTTATCTTCTTGCGTGCCTACCTCTATGTTAGCCAAAAAGTTTGCTGGTTCCCTCCCCAACCGGAGTATGATGGACGACAGTGAAGTTGGTGTCCCACCGCTGTCTGGGGCTTCTCCAGACAAGTCTTCAGTCTGACATCTCACTGACTGCAGTACAAGTGTTTTTACTGACAAGTTTCCTGCTTCGAAGTAAACCCCGATAATCAGAGAACATATGTCTGGAGACGACACAGACAGCGGGGCATACCAACCTGAATATCGCCCGACATGTGGCCCGATATACGCCCTTCTTTGTTGCCCTTAATGGCAAACCATCTTGGCCTCACATTTTTGCAAGATAATTCCCGCCCAAACCCAGCCAGAGTTTCTATTGCTTGTATTCGCGCTTGCCACACCCTGCATTGGTCAGAAACGTTGCAGGATCTCTTCCAACTTGTGAACGTCCGGGGCATTGTGGGCGGGGTTTTCCAACCAGCAAGGATTTTGACGATCTAGCAAGCCAACTGGAATGTGGCACAGTATCCCTCAGGAGGACAATAATTCTACAACACTGGCCATTAAAATTGCTACACCAAGAAGAAATGCAAATGATAAACGGGTGCCCGACGGAGTAGCCGAGCGGTTCTAGGCGCTACAGTCTAAAACCCGTGCGACCGTTACGGTCGCAGGTTCGAATCCTGCTTCGGGATTGAATGTGTGTGATGTCCTTAGGTTAGTTAGGTTTAAGTAGCTCTAAGTTCTACGGACTGATGACCAAAGAAGTTAAGTCCCGTAGTGCTCAGAGCCATTTCAACTATTTGATAAACGGTATTCATTGGACAAATATATTATACTAGAACTGACATGTGAGTACATTTTCACGCATTTTGGGTGCATAGATCCTGAGAAATCAATACCCAGAACAACCACGTCTAGCCGTAATAACGGCCTTGATACGCCTGGGCATTGATCAAACAGAGCTTGGGTGGCGTGTACAGGTACAACTGCCCATGCAGCTTCAACACGATACCACAGTTCATCAAGAGTAGTGACTGGCGTATTGTGAGGGGCCAGTTGCTCGCCCACCACTGTCCAGGCCTTTTCCAATTGGTGAGAGATCTGGAGAATATGCTGGCCAGGGCAGCAGTTGAACAATGTCTGTATCCAGAAAGGCCCGTACAGGACCTGCAACTTGCGGTCGTGCATTATCCTGCTGAAATGTAGGGTTTTGCAGGGATTGAATCAAGGGTAGAGCCACGGGTAGTAACACATCTGAAATGTAACGTCCACTGTTCAAAGTGCCGTCAATGCGAACAAGAGGTGACCGAGACGTGTAACTATGGCACCCTATACCATCACGCCGGGTGATACGCCAGTATGGCGATGACGAATACACGCTTCCCATGTGCGATCACCGCGATGTCCCCAAACACGGATGCGACCATCATGATGCTGTAAACAGAACATGGATTCATCCGTAAAAAAAAAAGAGTTTTGCCATTCGTGCGCCCAGGTTCGTCGTTGAGTACGGCATCGCAGGCGCTCCTGTCTGTGATGTAGCGTCAAGAGTAACCGCAGCCATGGTCTCCGAGCTCATAGTCCATGCTGCTGCAAACGTAGCCAAATTGTTCGTGCAGATTTTTGTTGTCTTGCAAACGTCCCCATCTGTTGACTCATGGATCCAGACGTGGCTTCACGATCCGTTACAGCCATGCGGATAGCATGCCTGTCATCTCGATTGCTAGTGATACGAGGCCGTTGGGATCCAGCACGGCGTTCCGTATTACCCTCCTGAACCCACCGATTCTATATTCTGCTAACAGTCATTGGATCTCGACCAACGCGAGCAGCAATGTCGCCATACGATAAACCGCAATCGCGATAACTACAACCCGACTTTATCAAAGTTGAAAAGGTGATGGTACGCATTTCTCCTCCTTACACGAGGCATCACAACAACGTTTCACCAGGCAACGCCGGTTAACTGCTGTTTGTGTATGAGAAATCAGTTGGAAACTTTCCTCATGTCGGCACGTTAGAGGTGTCGCCACCGGCGCCAACTTTTGTGAATGCTCTGAAAGGCTAATCATTTGCATATCACAGAATCTTCTTCCTGAGGCTTAAATTTCGCTTCTGTAGCACGTCATCTTCGTGGTGTAGCAATTTTAATGGCCAGTAGTGTACTTATCAATGCCAGGCAGAAGAACTGTTGACATAACGGACTTTTTTTGTTCATATACGTTACATCACTACATCACGTCTACCGATTTCCAACACATCAGGGTGATTCCTTCATGCTGCGTCTTTTGTTCGGGTGGCGGGGTGAGGGGGTTGTAGCGAATGTTACCGCAAAGTGGCTTGGTTAAGTCAAGGATCATGCCTGGAACGATTTATCGATTTAAAACCCGCTAGTCTTTAAATTATGAAGAATAAGGTGAAATGGGATGAAAACTGGAACATGTGGAGTGGAATCGGACCTTACATTTAAAGTGATCTTGATTGCACACTGTTCACAGACTGACAGTGCATAAAAAGAAACAAGTTATTTCTGAGTCGCTGGTGATGCACTTAAAACGATAATAGCGTTTTGGAAGGGAAAAATTGTGACAAAATCACCGTCCACTTCAGTAAGCTCACAGGCGTTCAAGGAAACGCCAGGTATGAAGAATTCAGTATGGCCTTGAAAGACTTGAAAGGATAGTTATGTAAAATGTTTTGAGGACATTGTCAATCTTACATGTGTTTTCTAGCTGGTTTCGAGGCCGTTTGCCGTTTTATTTGAAAACGGCCCTGTGTTTGAGCATATGGAATTTATTGATCTGCGGAATGTTTTGCGATAAAACTGTCCCGGATGTCTACATTGTTGCTCACAGGAAGAGTTTTCACGTCTCCATAAACAGGCTGTAAGGGTGATATCGATGTTCCGATAAATACATTTGTGTCAAAGGCTTTCCTTCGATTACGAAACTAAGTAAGTCTTGATTTGCATGGCAACCTGGGTGACGAAAGTCTGCGTCTTTCCTTGTGCCAGCAGTTTGCACCAGATGTAAATTTTATTATGTCTTCAGCGCTCCGAAATTAATTGTATAATACGGAGAATTTGTTTTGTTTGTAATCTGTGTTATTCAAAAATATGAACTTAATTCTTATGCAGTTCGACTGAATTGCCATTTAAGTATGGAACCCCTGCAGTTTCCCCTCTCCACCTTCCTCAGTCTCGGACAGGATGATGTGGTATATAGGAGAGGTGTTGATCCATGTGAGAGACTTATGGTGTGCGAGCGAGAGCACTGCAAACATGACGAATTCTTGCCCGTTCGTGATGTACGTAAAGAAAAGAAGATAGAAATGTCACTCATCTATGAATTATTAATTAGGAAAACAGTAACTGCAATAATGTATTTTTATTTACAATATGGTATTTGCCTACAGTACAGTAGTACTTTCTAACGATAAGTTACGTATAGTAAACGTAGTCTTGGTTAAGAAATGTACCATCAGTACGATCCTTTTATTGTGTTTGAAGGTAGGCGTAATGCTGCACAAGTTGAGAAACTGTAAAGGAATCGATATTCTCACGAGAACCTCCCTAGGTGACGAATGATTACTCGTCTTGTTGTGAGCTTCAGGAAGCGGTAAATTTCAGCCTACGGCAGCCCAACTGTCATAAAACACGCACAGAAGAACGCGCCAGAGCTACGGTCCCTAGTTCTGTTGCAATGAACACACACGTACAATAAATCGACGACAGCTTGAATAGGGGACTGGCATTCGTAAATTATGTGCATCGCGTTCTAACAGGCCACCACCTCCACTATTATTGTGTATACGTACCAGGGACGTTCTGAAAGTAAGTTTTGCCACTGCTCCTGAAAGAGATGGTACACCAGGTGACACAAACAAACGCCATACGAATCCTCATCCATTGCTGGTTCAACAACGTGTAATCTCCCCACGGAAATTTACCCTCTACCACGCAATAATTAATAATGGTCAACCAAATCATCCTCATTTATTCACTTTTGGAAAGTATCTGATCGGATTTCTAGTAATATATGCGCCGACAGCTCGTCGACGCCAAGGTATTTTTCTAGTAAGATTATTCTTTGGAATGACAGAGATACATAGATGTATTCTCCATGGTTATTATAGAGGGAGAAGGAGTACAGCTTCGGAAGTATCTGTTGGAAGATTGTCGGGTTGCTAAAAGAGACTTATTTGCTCTTCTTCTGGCTAAAGTTTGTGCCACTAGCGGGTTATTGGTGGATAGAGAAAAACGGTAAACGAAAATTAAGTAAGACTTCGAATCAACAGAAAACGGAACATGTAATGGAGATGGATTGAATATACTATTTTCCTCAGAAATAAGGTTTGTGACCCTTTTATTCTAGAGTGAATGACGAATGAGTTCTCTGTCTGAATCATTGATGATTGCCTTGGCCCTGTAATTAGTGGGGAAGTTTCAGCTGTGACGAAGAGAGCCTGCAGTCACCGAGTTTTGATAAAATCGTCCAAAAAGGATTCGTCCACATCTGAAATTCTAAATCTGTCGTAAAAATGAACGAATGGTTCAAACGATCGATTTTTCCCAACTGAATGCAGCGCTTAACAATAATAACAAATGTAAAGATCTTTTCCAGCAAACCAGCCGCTGAATATTAAGACGAAGGGCTCCACCAGAGATTCTATTGGGCTGATTCCACGTAAATGAAATAATATATTTAAAACTGTACACAGATAAAGGACAGAGAGAGAGAGAGAGCGAATGAAATTCGAGAAAATACTCAGAATCCTCCATTAGCATAATTGTTTGCCTGTCTTATCACGGATCAGCCTCAAGATAAAACTGGAGGCCCTAACTGTATTGTACCGATTTGTGTGTGAGAGTGAAGGGGTAATAAAGGCGACTGATACACCTCTGTACAGACAAAACATTACACCAAGTTAGCGGCAAGCTGCATTCACATACTTTCATCAATTACAGTAGAATGCATTATAAACGGAAGGGGCGTCAGCAGAGGAGGAATGACGCATGCGCAGAGTGTGGAAGAGCGGAAAGTACCAGCAGATCGGCGTGCCCGACGTTATTCGAGCACGCAGCACGATGGCAGATGGACACGTTAATGACAACGTAGTCGCCAGTGGAAGGGGATGCTGTTAACTAGTACAGTCGTGGGACTAGTGTATCCGTCGCCCATGAACGCCTACAGACAGTAATGGTGAAGATGTCTTTTCTCGTCAAATGATTGGTCGCTGTTGTTACATGTTCAGAGAAATAAGCCGAGGGTGCAGAATGATGGTCCAAGTGGATGTCCCTCCACACCCACGAGGGAAAAGAACAGTGTTATTTGACGTGAAATATGTGATTCTCCCTGATATTCTGCAGCAAGGGAGCATAAATGTAGCACGCTACTGCGAGACTCTTACCAAACTCTGGTCCGCCATTCGACGAAAGATATCAGAGCTCTTGGGTGAAGATGGGCTCTTGCACGACAACGCAAAGCACACGCAGCAAGGATCACACAGGCTCAGATTCGTCGCTTCGGACGGATGAGATTGACTGACTCAGCTTACAGTCCTCCATGTAAAGTCGCACTCTCGGGACCTTACTTCCGGAGCAATGCTGAGGTGAAGCAGGCTATGCGATAGTTCCTTGCATCACAGGCCATAGAATTTGATCAGAGCGGTTTATTTAAGCTGACCGCACGCTACTACAAATGTCTCAACGTCAGTGGCGGACTATGTCGAAAATAGTCCAAAGTGTACAATTCATGATGCCATGGTGAATTGGTTTTGGCACTCAGGTTTCCATGCGACGAAAAAATTATAAAAACTACGGCATTGGCCCCTTACTGTGCTTGCATTTATGGCACATCTCTCAACCAGCGCCAAGTCTGAAGCGACCGGAAAAAAACGCACGTGACTCCTTTGTATAAGAAGGGTAGAAGAACGGATCCGAAAAATGACAGACCAACCTCTCCAGCATCGGTCTGCTGCTGAAACCTTGAACATATTGTCAGTTCGATTATAGTAAATTTCTTTGAGAGGGAGAAGCTTCTTCCCACAAATCAGTATGATTTTAAAAAGCACCACTCGCGGGAAACTCAGCTTGCATTATTCTCACATTATACAGCGTGAGTCACCTGACATTACCGCTGGATATATTTCGTAAACCACATCAAATACTGACGAACCGATTCCACAGACCGAACGTGAGGAGAGGGGCTAGTGTAATTGGTTAATACAAACCATAAAAAAATGCACGGAAGTATGCTTTTTAACACAAACCTACGTTTTCTTAAATGAGTTAATATAAACAAATACGTAATCAGTGCCGTTTGTTGCATTGTAAAATGTTAATTACATCCGGAGATACTGTAACCTAAAGTTGACGCTTGAGTACCACTCCTCCGCTGTTCGATCGTGTGTATCGGAGAGCACCGAATTACGTAGGGATCCAAAGGGAACGGTGATGGACCTTATGTACAGAAGAGACTGGAACAGCACATTACGTCCACATGCTAACAAATTTTTATTGGTCTTTTTCACTGACGCACATGTACATTACCATGAGGGGTGAGGTACACGTACACACGTGGTTTCCGTTTTCAATTACTGAGTGGAATAGAGTATGTCCCGACATGTCAGGCCAATAGATGTTCAATGTGGTGGTCATCATTTGCTGCACACAATTGCAGTCTCTGGAGTAATGAATGTCGTACACGCCGCAGTAAATATGCTGTAATGTCGCCGCAGGCTGCCACAATACGTTGTTTCATATCCTCTGGGGTCGTAGGCACATCACGGTACACATTATCCTTTAACGTACCCCACAGAAAGAAGTCCAGAGGTATAAGGTCAGGAAAATGGGCTGGCCAACTTATGCGTCCTCCACGTCCTATGAAACGCCCGTCGAACATCCTGTCAAGGGTCAGCCTAGTGTTAACTGCGGAATGTGCAGGTGCACCATCATGCTGATACCACATACGTCAACGCGTTTCCAGTGGGACATTTTCGAGCAACGTTGGCAGATCATTCTGTAGAAACGCGATGTATGTTGCAGCTGTTTGTTACAACACGCAACTGAACGTCGGAGGTTTGAAGCGTCAACTTTAGGTTACAATATCTCCGGATGTAATTAACATTTTACAATGCAACAAACGGTACTGATTACGTATTTGTTAATATGTTCAGATGTGCGAACAAAACTAACGTGGTTCCATTTAAAAAAAACGTAGGTTTGTGTTAAAAAACATACTTCCGTGCATTTTTGTATGGTTTGTATTAAACAATTACACTAGCCCCTCTCCTCACGTTCGGTCTGTGGAATCGGTTCGTCAGTATTTGATATGGTTTACGAAATATTGTGACAGGTGATGCAACATGGCTCCATCATTTTTCAATAGAGACGAAGATGCAATCATTGGAGTGGCACCATGCAAATTCACCCAAGGAAAAAAAATTCAAAACCACAACTTCTGCTGGAAAAGTTATGGCTACGATGCTTTTCGATTCCGAAGGACTCTTGCTTGTAGACATCATGCCAAGTGGAACCACCATAAATTCTGATGCATATATGACGACACTGAAGAAACTTCAAGCTCGACTGAGAAGTGTTCGACCACATCGGCAAAAGCAGGATGTTTTGCTGTTGCACGACAATGCACGGCCGCATGTCAGTCAAAAAACCATGGAAGCGATCACAAATCTCGGATGGACAATACTGAAACACCCGCCTTAGAGTCCTGACCTGGATCCGTATGACTATCATCTCTTTGGGAAACTGAAATACTCTCTTCGTGGAACAAGATTTTAAGATGATGACTCCGTTGTGCACGCTGCCAAACAGATGCTCCAACGGGTTGGTCCAGAATTTTTCCTTGCGGGTATACAGACGTTGGTTTCAAGATGGCGTAAGGCAGTTGAGAGGGATGGAAATTATGTGGAGAAATGAAAATATTGTTCTTAAAGGATATATCCACACACTGCAAAACTTTCAAACATGTAAAATAAAAGATGGGTATCAAAAAAATAATGTGTATTTCTTTTGGAGTGACCCTCGTACTAACTGAATCTATACAACCTATTTACAATTTTTTTGAGTACTGTCATCCGTCGACATGTCGTTGCGCGGCACCAACGGTAGTACCTCGTTATCTGGAAGGTGGCGGAGCAGCCGCCTGCGTTCTCGTCGTCACGACTTTAATACTACGTCAGACAATCTTATGTTGTTAACATTGTTACGGTACGGCACAAATGGTGTCGTTTAAGCATAACGTTCCATGAGCGTACTGATCCCAGGTCTTTGGACGTGGTTAACACAACGTTCAACGTTGTGACACTGTACTGTTTCCGCTTGGCATGTTTTCAGGGGTGCATTCGGCCCTGATTTCATTCCAGTGGGTGACAACGCGCGACTGCATCGAACAGTGCATGTGGCTCGAGATGATATTCGGAGAATCGACTGTCCTGCCCGTTCCTGCAACTTACATCCATCGAGCACTTGTGGGATGCACCACGGACACGTATTACAGCACATCCACACGTTCCAACCACCATCCAGCAATTGTTAATCGAACTGGTGGAAGAATGGAACGTCCTACCACAAGAAATTGTTACTAAACTCGTGCCAGGTTTGGGACCACGTTGCGGAGCATGCATTGCTATCTCTCCTCCAATAACGATCAGGTCACCTTTGTGAATAGCAGTGACATCGGTGTAATTACTGCCCTGGAATGGAAGTGTCATTTATTCTTGTCTCACTTCTTATGTCAGTTATCTTATGTGCTATAATGTGTGTCTAGTTAGCTGAGTGGTCAGTGCGTCTGGGGTCCTTGTTCGATTTCCGGACGAGCCGGAGATTTACTCCAACGAGAACTGGGTGTTGTGCTATCATCATTTCATCATCATCGACACTCAAATAGCCCAGTGTGGCGTCAACTGAAAAGACTTGCAACATGGTGGACGAACTTCTCAGTGGCACACGATCATTTCATTTCATGCTGTAGTGTAACAGCTATAAATTTAATCGAGTTATGTTACTTGGCAGTGACAGTTCTTCCGAAAGTTCCTTTCGTCCTTAAATTTTGTGCACCACTGTACGTAACTCAACTATTACTTTCGGCACGATGAAGAGTTTTATAATCTGCTTTCACCCATACGGATAGTAAGCGGGTGTTCATGATACAAAATGTAATGTGTTTTCGCAATTTCATTTGTAACCGAGACGGGGAATGAATTTTTTCTGGTTTTTAAAGCTCTGTTCTTGGTTACAGACTAGCAGATCCCGATGAAATGGATTCAATGTTATTACTGTCTAACACCAAATCGTCTGGAACCGTGCGACGGCTAAGGTCGCAGGTTCGAATCCTGCCTCGGGCATGGATGTGTATGATGACCTTAGCTTAGTTAGGTTTAAGTAGTTCTAAGTTCTAGGGGACTGATGACCTCAGAATTTAAGTCTCACAGTGCTCATAGGCATTTGAACAATTTTAACACCAACTCACGGACTAAAAATGCACTAAATATTGAAATTTTTCAATTGTTTTTGAGGTCTTAGAATGAGGTCAACACTCAAAAGATGTACCGATGTATCGTTGTGGCTCAGCTAACATTCTGTTGTACTTGAGAAATCCTGACAACGTTTCCCTACACCTACATTTCCAAGCCCTAAGATACAAAATGTGGACGCACTTCTATATTGCATGTGAAAAGGCCATCCAACGAAAATACAATAAATAACAGTGATTAATTTAATAAATTTTGTCAGTCTGCCCGCTAAAACACGAAGGGTTTGATAAAGTGTTGTTGTGCAGTATAGAAATAGTTATCTCTGTCCACAGCAGTTCCTGCAACGTATAAATTATACATTGAAAAATAAGAAGTTACTTAACAACATATACTACGAAATGTTACGAGAACAAAAACATTACCATGTCATAGGTCAAAATATTAACTTCATACATAAAATAATGCTATATGGTTTCCTCAATGGAGCATTGTGTGTTCTGCCTTCCCAGTTATTGACCACCATTGCCCAGCGTTTCTAGCTCTACTCCCTGAAAATTCTAGTACGATGAAGTCATTGCCAAATCCACTTTTCAAGGTAAGAGAAGAAAACTTATCATTTTTCTTAGCTTTTAGTTCATTACATAAGTCGTACAAGTCGGAATGAATAAATCAGCCTAAGTTAAAATCTGGTCTACTTAAAAAGTTGCTATGAAATTGGCAGAATACTGGGGAGGGGGGGGGGGGAGAGAGAGATCACATTCTTACGTAGCGACAGCCCAGCCCAAGTTATCTCATTTCACTAATGCAGAGTTAGAAAAGAATTCGCTCATATTATTCATTTCCGACCGGCTGGTGTGACCGAGCGGTTCTAGGTGCTTCAGTCTGGAACCGAGCGACCGCTACGGTCGCAGGTTCGAATTCTGCCTCGGCATGGATGTGTGTGATGTCCTTAGGTTAGTTAGGTTTAAGTAATTCTAAGTTCTAGGGACTGATTACCTTAGAAGTTAAGTCCCATAGTGCTCAGAGCGATATTCATTTCCTCGTCCTATTGCATTTGTATTCGATAACTGCATGCACTCCTGAAAGATATTTAGCGCTTTAGGCTGTCACCGTTCCAGATGGACTCACTTGTCACTGAAACATGCTTTTGGTCGTGGCTGTCAGGATGACGTCAGTTTTCTGTCATTCACTCCACTGTCCATTGTGAGATTTAGAGTAACTCAGTAAACGGTTTTATTACCGTTGTAGTTTTTTTCTCTTAATTTCGGAACAAGAGAAATCCGTAGCATCACCCAGAATACACATTTTTTTTTTTTTTTTTTTACTGAATATCAGCGTGAGGATATATGCAGGAATACTCGCGCAACGACGAATTCATTTCAGCAAAGGACGTTCACCGTCCGCAGAACTTTTTTATTTAATCCGTCCGCTGGCGAAATCAGCAAACAGGTTTGGAAAAAAAAATTACATTTTTTGTAGCATCGAACAAAAATACCGGTCGTTGGGGACTAGTACTACTGTCAGCGCATAGGCACGGAACAAAAAAAAATAATTTCAAATATCAGGAGAATAGCACTGAGTTATGGACGCCGCCGTCAACGCATCATAAATAGCGGTATCGCGTTAATGTACGCGCTGTACACGCGTGTTTTTAACCAATTGGCGACCGGTTTCCGTTACCGGAGTTTGGAAAGTGAGAGCTGTTGGGAAGGGCCATACATGTAGGGGAGGGGGACGGGGGTGGGGACGGTTTGTGTTGCGAAGTGTGGCGCCAACTGAATACTTGTCACGCCAGCGCATAAAACCGCCAACACTCGCGCATCGACAGCAGAGCACGCAGTAGTAAAAACGACGCACAAATATATACAGAGCGTTCTTCTTTTTCATACCACGCGACGATCCAGCGCGCGAGTGAGAGAGCGTACATATACGTGTGTGTGAACGTGACCGTGTGCAAACTGGCGAGGCGCCAAATTTTCCGGAGTCGAACATCGATTAATTCCTTTTTTTTTCACCACGGCCATCCCTTCTCTTTCGATTCGCTTGCTCCGCGTCCTTTAGCACAACTAACTCCAGTTTTTTTTTCCTTTTTTATTTCTCTTCCTCTTTAGTGCAAGAGAAAGAGACAGAGACACTAAGAGAGAGAGAGAGAGAGAGAGAGAGAGAGAGAGAGAGAGAGGGTGACAGACAGGTCGCGTAATGTGAGCGCTACACGAAAGGCAATGCGACTGGTTTCCGCACACCGCCGTTCCCATTCCCTTTCTGTCGTAAAATCCGGCCGTCTAACGCGCGCTGCAGCAGTAATCTTCGCATTTTACGGAAGCGGCGAGTGCTTTTCGCTAATCTGACGTTTTTAACGTCGAACGCAAAAATACGGGAGTTAACGGCCGTCGGCGCGAGCTGCTGATACTTTGTTGTCGCGCGTTCGCTATCCCTGACGCTGATGACTAAGGCTCCGGTGTATTTTCCACCGGTGCCAGTTTCCGCTGAAATTATAATTTAGCTGGAAACGCTTTCAGAAGCACGGGCGCTCCGTTGCCGTTCCTAACAGCAAATGGGAGACCTACAGAGGCGGCGAAACTGCGAAGTGCCCACGTTTCCTATATCGACATGCTAAAGTTACAGGAAATTAAAGAAAAAAAGAAATAGAAAGCTGCAATATCTATTTCCAAAAGTATAGTTAGTAAAAGAGGGATAATATGCTTCCTACGGCTGAATGTCTGTACTGGAATAATTGTCGAGTTTTCTGATGCAAATAAAATTTATGGTAAATGAGGCTATATACAAATTTACTCGGTCGTTTTCTTGCGGGAGGGCCCGTCAACTTGATTAAATTTGAAAAAGACCACACTCCACCAAGCTGTGTTTTAAAATATATTATTTGCACTACTAGTACTTATAGATTTTTTGTGATCTATCAAAGGCTTTTCATTGTGTAAATCTTGGAATACGTCTAGATAAGCTCAAGTACTGTGGTATGAATGGGACAGTGCTCAAATTGTTTAAATCGTACCTAACTGGAAGAGTGCAGAGAGTTGAAATAAACAGTTCACATATTATGCAAAAATCTGGTGATTTCTCAAACTGGGGAACAATCAAGAATGGGGTACCGCAAGGTTCGGTCTTGGGTCCTCTGCTGTTCTTGCTGTATATTAATGACTTGCCATTCTATATCCACGAAGATGCAAAGCTGGTACTATTTGCCTATGATATAAGTATAGCTATCACACCCAACAGACAAGAATTAACTGGCGAAATTGTAAACGATGTTTTTCAGAAAATCATGAAGTGGTTCTCTGCAAATGGGCTCTCCTTAAACTTTGACAAAACACAGTATATACAGTTCCACACAGTAAATGGAATGACACCATTAATAAATATAGACCTCGATCAGAAATCGGTAGCTAAGGTAGAATATTCAAAATTTCTAGGTGTTTGCATTGATGAGGCGTTGAACTGGAAAAAACACACTGAAGAACTGCTGAGACGTTTGAGTTCAGCTACTTGTGATATTAGGGTCATTGCAAATTTTGGCGATATACATCGGAGTAAATTAGCTTACCACACCTATTTTCATTCTCTGCTTTCGTATGGCATCATATTCTGGGGTAACTCATCATTGAGTAAAGGAGTGTTCATTGCATAAAACAGTGCAATCAGAATAATTGCTGGAGCTCTTCCAAGATCATCCTGCAGACACTTATTTAAAGAGCTAAAGATCTTCACTGTAGCCTCACAAAATATATATATATATATATATATATATATATATATATATATATATATATATATATATATATTCACTCATGAAATTTGTTATTAACAATTCGAACGAATTCAAAAGTAATAGTGTACATGGCTACAACACTAGGAGAAATGATGATCTTCACTACTCAAGGTTAAATCTAACTTTGGCTCAGAAGGGGGTGAATTATGCTGCCACAAAAGTCTTTGGTCACTTACCTAATAGCATCAAAAGTCTGACAGACAGCCATATAGCATTTAAAAGGAAATTAAAAGAATTTTTGGATATAGTAAGTGGGTAGGTAACTTCCCCAATGCCAAAGAAAAAAAAATGAGTGTCATGTAATATTTTGTGTAATGTATCTTGTATAGACATCTTTTATTAACCTGACACGTTCCACGTCATTACGGAGTGTCGTATTCATGATCTACGGAACAAGTACTAATCTAATCTAATCTAATATCTAGATGCACTTGAGGACGGCCAGCCGGCCGGAGTGGACGAGCGGTTCTAGACGCTTCAGTCTGGAACCGCGCTACCGCTACGGTCGCAGGTTCGAATCCTGCCTCGGGCATGGATATCTGTGATGTCCTTAGGTTAGTTACGTTTAAGTAATTCTAAGTTCTAGGGGTCTGATGACCTCAGCTGTTAAGTCCTATAGTGCTCAGAGCCACTTGAACCATTTTGAATTTGAGGACGGACATTGGTGCTCAGTAAATTGATACCATTTTTCAAACAACTTCAACCGTTTTAGGGTGTTATTGCACTTACTTATTACCCAGAGAAAATAGGCTTGAATCCGAGGCGAATGTCAAGTATCGTGGGGATAACTACCCTGCCCCAAACCTCCCTCACCCCAACTTAGTTTTACCTAGCTCCTTTATATTTTTACATATGTCAATGTCCGAATCTTAAGCAAATGAAAGGAGAACACAGTATCCTTTAAACTACTGCTCTGGTCACAGTGGAGCAATGTCGGGGCATTCACCACCGACCGATATCGGCCGAAGAGCGACTATCTTTTCAAATCAGCAGTCCAGTATGTGCACGCTCTGGGTGCTACCGTTCTCAACATAAGTTTATATTTTGCGGTAGAATCGGGCCACGTTGGCACACGTGAAATATACGTTGTGAGAAACTTATTTTTTAAATTTTAGTGCTGGGAAAAATTGGTTTGGAAATTTGCAAATTTGTGGTAAGTTCCTATGGGACCAAACTGTTGAGGTAATTGGTCCCTAGGCTCACGTACTAACTAAGGACAAAACACACACACACACCTATGCCCGAGCGAGGACTCGAACCTCGGACTGGGGGAGCAGCACGAATTGTCGTAAAGCGCTTCAAACTGCGCAGCAATGATTTTGTTGCATCCTGAGGAGTAGAAATATATTAACAGGTTTATGTCTTGAACCATTGGTTTGAAATCATTACTTTATCGGCAACCACAAGTTTCGAAGAACTTAAAAATTTTATAGTAATTAATTGGACGCTACCTTATATAACATTAAGTATGTGTGTTGTGTTGATGTCTATCCATTTCAGTCTAATATCAATAATCAATGCAGCATATTATCTGCTGGACGGACAACACTTGTATCTGAAATTTGTGTATTAAAGTATTAAATGAATCGTATGTCAATTTTGATGTTTAAAATTACTGACGTGATTTTGTTTTTGTTTATGATAGGTAGACGTTTATTGTCTTACGAATTGTTCTTATTAGTTTCTGGTATTTTGTACCAGTTGGGTGGTGATCCTGTTATATGAGGTGGTTTTCAAATGTGGTGCCTGTGTATCCACTATACAGTGCTTCAGACGTTCAATGTTACTGTAAATATTTGTTTGTCTTTCACACAAATGCTGAATGACAGTCACTGAAGCTTAATTCATATAGGCCTATATTTTACAGAATTTATTTGAAGTAGTGCTTTTCCATGTCACTGCGGATCATCTCCTGTATGCAATAGAAAGTTTTTCTTTCCGCCTCGTATAACTGGTTATCCCAATAACCGAGAAAGGCGGGTAGAGTACTCGCCAAGTCTTTTTTCAGTCACATATAGTTTAGAATCGATTCTAAGCTCCTTGACCCTGCATAAAATTCGACGAAGGAGCTCGGACGGAAGGTGGACAAGGTATCGGCTGAAGTTACCTTGCCTCTGGCGACCGTTACCTTCACCAATGTGAATGCAGCCAAAAGTTTCGAATATTTTAACAAATATTTAAAAAATACGACGTTCATTTGAAACAGGGTATTTTTCAGTTCCTGAGGGTTAACCCACATGGACTGGAATGATTGTCAACTGGTTTTAGAAAAGAATCCAGCCAGCATATGGAGGCAAAACTGCGCGAACAAATTGAACATGCCTGTGAGACCAAAGATGGAAGAGAGAAACGACAGGAATTCGAGAGGAAAAAATGCGAGAAGTGACTGATGCTCTAGTGAAAAGGAAAACTTACTTTCCCGAAACGATACAAATATGCGTCATTATCCCATTTACATCTTCGCGTAGCCGTATTCAGAATATCTTTGTTTAAAATCGAGAGGTCAGTGAAATATACCGCATAAATTACAAAAATTCAGAGTTCTAAAAACAATCTGGAGACTCATGAATGTCTCAAAGCATTGGGTACATCCTTTGAGGATGGTAGGTAAGTCCAGGGGGAGCTGGACCACAGGGTGAGACGGATTGGTGGCGCATTTAACAAATGAGTCGCCGGAGAGCAACTTCTGCTACTTGTGAGGAAGCCTTTTTGTGATCAAAAGTGGTGGAAAAATGTTGCTGTTATTTTTGGTGTTAGTTCTGGAGATAATTACATTCTCTGGTCTGGTAAGCAGAAAGGTTTTATCGTGTAGTGGTATGATTTTAGTATTAATGCCTAGTTTGCACAATACAGATGCAGTGTTTTTACTGCAAGCTTGACAGTGTGTGGGCACGACACTAACCTAACATGGCCACCGAGTTCTCTACCTGCAGATAGGAGTCGCGGTGCCCCATCTCTTTCAGACAATTGGGAGAGATGGACCAGTGTTTTCTGGGAGTGTTGGAGTGGAATTAAATTTAGTTTCGAGGCATGTGGAATAATTCCACTGAATATGGCCACAGACCCAGACTACGCTTATCTGTTGAAAGATACGTCTCCACTAACAAACAGAAGAGCAGAATCTCACGCACCACTTCAAGGCTCACTAAAATCCTAGTGATCTAAAGCACATCCAAAGAGCAAATTCCTTCACTGCACCCCTGCCAAACCTAAAATTTCCTAAATTACCACTTCAAAACTAAATACTTCTGAGACAACACACAAAAAAACTTTTAGACGAAATATCACTTCTTCGTTCTATTGATAAAACTGTGAATTCTACCTGGAAGGCAGCAGCTGCATCGAAATGACTAAACTCTGTTAAAATATTACAACTGTAAAAAAATAGGGATAAGGTAAGGAAGGAAACAGAACAAAGGCACAAAAGCATCACCAAAGGAAAATGCTAGCTAAGAGAAAAGAAGACTGAAGAAGATAAAAACTAATTCTGAAAAAAACTAACCAGGTTCATCAGATGCAGACATTATAGAAGATTACGAAAATAGCTTTGATGAATAGTATGAAAATTTGTTTGTGAAATCTGCTACGAAACTAATAAAAGGGACTATAGGATTGAAATTGTTTCCCATTCATGATACTCATATTTAAACTGTTCAACATTTGGTAATAAGAGGAATTTTCCTACTAATTGAACAAAACAACAAGCCATTAGAAAAGCCGACGTTCAGTCAAGATTTACAAGAAACCGATAAATTTGTTCTGGAAAATATTTAACAGTATTGTTACGTGTTCATTATAAAATATGCCAGAGAAATATATACAATTTTAATTGTCTCTTTCCTTCATGTACAGCCGTTTTTGTATGGTCCATCTCTCCCAGTATACTCATCCATTTCACTCATAAACCTGTGGATGAGATTCAACATGTATCGTGTATTTTAAATAGCAGTACCTCAGAAATATTTTGTACTTAGGTTTCTATGACACTCTACATGAAAATACTGCCAGGTGTCAATAAACCTGAAAAACTCAGACGTTTTATGCTGAAAAAAACAAGTGGTCTGTTCCGCACTTACCCTAAACTTGCCTCAATTGCAATGCTTAAGAGATGTACACTGATTAGAAATTTGGAAATTTGCGGTAAGATCTTATGGGACCAAACTGCTGAGGTCATTGGTCCCTAAACTTGCACACTACTTAATCTAACTTAAACTAACTTACGCTAAGGACAACACACATACCTATGCCCGAGGGAGGACTCGAACCTCAGATGGGAGGAGCCGCACGAACCGTGACAGGACGCCCAAGACCACGGGGCTTCCCCGCGTGCCGCACTGATTAAAATGCGAGAATGCAAGAATGATGGCTGCTACGTTTCACCTGTCGTTCCGTATTTCAGGGATTAAGGGGAGGAGGAAGGCAATTTTTATCTCTATTCTGCCAATGCCATTTTACCATTTGAATAGGTACACTTTTCAAAATAACTATAAGTGATTATATATATATATATGCTTCAGTATACATTGAAAATGAACATAATACGTCTTCTGGTTCTGAAGAAATAAAAATTTAATCTTTCACTAGTATATTTAAATTTCTTTTGTACATTAAATATTATAAAACGGTTCCTGATTGTTTGGTGATTCACAATTTACTTGTAATGACTTATTATCATCTGCAATACAAATTGAGCAAATTTCATGTTCCTAACCCCATTAGTTTATCAAATGATGGTACCTGAAAGTAAGAAAATTGTAGTTTTGAAAAAAAGTCCATTTAAAGTTTAATATTGCAATTGTAGTATGGTTATTGATGAGAATTACTTATCACTAATATTTTCCTGCACCATACTGAGAATCATCTGAATCAAACTGATCTTCTTTTCCTCTCTTGGTCCCTCTTCTTTTCTGTCTGGCTTCTTTTGTGCTTCTTAAATTAGAAATATCTGCTTTGCAGATTGTGTCTTTACCTATTTTCACAAAGGATTTTGCAATATTTCCACTAGATTTTATGTCAAATAATTCCAAAACTTCCATTTTTGTAATTACACCATCATTGAAGCATAAAATAGCATCATAAACACCAAATTTGAGGGTTGTAGGCTGAACAAATACAGTTTTCCAAATGACAGAATTAACACATTCGTTTAAATGTTGGATTTTCCCATGAAGACATTTTTTCAAATTGGTATCTTTACAAAGGTCTCTAAATTTGGGTTTAATTTCATTCATTACCGATGCAGGTAAGGCATGTTTGTGGTCGTTTCTGGCACTTCTCCTGTACTTGTACCAAGTGTCAGGATCATCCGGGCAAAGACAGTAGTTTCATTTGTGGAAAGCTTATGGATAAAGATAGTCCATACAGCGTTTTTCATGTTTTCCAAATTCCCTACGTTTATTCTTATGGCCAAGCCATAATAATTCGTAATCTATCTATTTCAACATTTGTCAGGCGACCTTTACTACCTATCTTCTTACCATCTTCCAATACTATTTTTGGCTTTTCTTTCAATAATCTTCTCAATCTGGACCCCATTCTCTTCTGGAGGTGCCCAATGCACTCTAATTTAGAAATTGTGACATTAGGACCATAGGGCTGTTCTGCACATAGCCAGTCATAAGCCTTGCTGTCACCGTCCCCAGACTGCACAGTGTGTCAGGAAAACCATCATATCTCACGAAAAAATTGTCATATTTATATAAAACAAAAACTGTTTCACGCAGAAAAGACCAGGTATTTCAAATATGCTAAAATCTAAAAATCGACTTTTTGAGGCCCACTTGCCTTCCGTCTCCCCTTAGAGCGTGTGATTTAGTGGGAAAGGTGATGTTCGAAATGGTACTTGCGTGGTAGGCAAATTTGGATAAAATGGCTGCAGCCCTTTGAACAAGGCTGACAGTAGTATCCATAACATCCTCAAGAAGATTTACAAGGGCGTGCCTGAAAGTAAGTAAGTAAAACAGCAGAAACTTAGACCGGGTTTGAAACCGATAGTCAGTGGTAAGGCGTGACGTTGTTGGGTTGGTTCTCCTTCATGAATGCTGTCCCTTACATGGCTGCGACTGGTACCCAGTTCCTTGTGGACACACCGGACTATCCGCGTCGATGCAAAAGAAATCAGGCAACTTCGCGGACGGTACTGTCATAGGCAGCCGCAAACACCACAGCTTCTAAATTTTTGGATGTGAGGTCCGCCATTTATGCAAAACACAGTTATTCTCAGTACACAAACATGTTTCGGCACCACTGTGCCATCATCAGTGGGTTTTTGTTTTTATTTATTTTGTAATGTGAACATTTTTGTTAAATGATTATAAAATTATGTGCATTTTTGGTTCAGAAACAGATCATATCTGTTTGTAGATACCTTTACATTTGGTGTGTATGAATTTTCTGGGTCACATTTGTGTTAATTACTACAGGTAGATTGTCATCTGCAACCAAACGATGTTGATGAGAAAGATTTTAGTTGGGAGGTATCTATCTTCTAGAATGTAATTTAGTTTTTCGCGATGTTCTCGCGCCTATCTACTCATTTACGTACGTTTGCGTGTGGCAAGCACTTCCATTTTCCGCATGATGCTGAGATGTTGTGATGTATACGGTGTTACAGAAATGTATGCTGCTCGGTCTCCAGGACGACTTCATCCAAGTGTCCGGACCGTTCGCCGGATAGTTACGTTATTTAAGGAAACAGAAAGTGTTCACCCACATTTCAATCGTCAACTACGACCTGCAACAAATGTCGATGCCGAAATAGGCGTTTTAGCTGCTCTCGCGGCTAATCCGCACATCAGTAGCAGACAAAATGCACGAGAATCGGGAATCTCAAAAACGTGGGTGTTGAGAGGAATGTTGTTACACCTATTGCCAAATGCAGTGAGGTTGACGGACATCATTTTGAGCATATTTTGCGTTAATGTGGTATTTACAGGCAATCACGCTGTAACAGCATGTGTTCTCAGAAATTATAAATTCACAAAGGTACATGTATCACACTGGAACAACCGAAATAAAATGTTCAAACGTACCTACGTTCTGTATTTTAATTTAAAAGACCCACCTGTTACCAACTGTTCGTCTAAAATTATGAGCCATATGTTTGTGACTATTACAGCGACATCTACCACAAAGCGAAAAAAGTAATCCGACTAAAAGATTCATATTTCTTTACGTTCTACACGAATATGTAATAAAAATGTGGGTTCCTATTTTTAAGAAACGCAGTTGATATCCGTTTGACCTATGGCAGCGTCATCTAGCGGGCCAACCATAGCGCCATCTGGTATCCCTCTTCTAGCTAGACAAGTTTCGTTCTTTGTAGTTTTTCGTTTTACGCTTATTACGTTAGATATTTGGCCCGGTCACGATTATTGGACCACCCTGTATATTTCACTGCTGCATAGAAATTAAATAAAGTACTTATTCAATTCACAATCATTGGTTTTGTTTAAGTTGCTTGCATACTTCCATCATTTTCTTGTAATTTTATTTGATATGGTAGTCTAATTTGAACAGTGGATTATTTCTCAGGTTAGGACAGAATTTGGAAAATCTGTCAGCATAGAGATAAGGGTATCTGATTACGGTGGCAAGGTTTGTTTATTGCAGTTTAAGTACACTGGAGGTACTTTGGCATGTACACACTTTTCCCTTGACAAGTGTACATACCTTTCCAATCCACTGTACTTTCACCAGTTGCCATACTCCATGACGACTCCGCTGCATCCCCTGCTGGACTAGTGCCCTTCATAAACATACCATTCCCAAACTCTTGCACATGTTGAGTTACATTATTAACATACAAGGAGAATTGTGTGCTAAGACCTGTGATACACCTTTTGCAAGGTCCATTTTTTTGACTACGTTCCAGCTTTCTAGAAGAACTGATACATATTTTCTTTAGTTCGACAATTTTCATACTCTCACAAAACTGTAAAGTGGTTATTGCAAGCACATCATCGTATTAAACTTTACAAGACTGCTACTTTACTGAGTTCTGGTTTGTTATTGGAAGTTGCTAGTAGAAAAATAGTACTGTGCGTGTCTTATTGCGAGTCTGACAACTAATTATGGTTACTTACCTGGGTTCCTGCATGTCATTCCTGAACGTTAAGTCGACAGTAATACGCGAAAAGACTCGTGGCAGACAAGTGAGGTGTAACTGCAATAAATCTTTCTTCCATCTCGTCAAGTTGATACTCTCGTGGTTATTTTACTGTTTGAAAACTGACCGCATCAGAGGGGTGAAAGCTCAGGGTACCTTGTATTCCTCAAAAGTCGGGTCCAATTATCTTCATTAGGCAGTGTGATGATTTGTCATATTGTGTATCTCTGCATTTCACTGTGATCTAACTTATGCCTCCTTTTGTACTTTTTCCTATAAGTACAAAGAAATGAATTATCTCAAAAAAATTATTTGTAAAATGCAAACCTCTTCTAAAAAAATTTCTCTAATTTTTCAGTTATTCGCTGAAAACACTTATTAAATAACCTGCACGTTAATCGTGCATCACTTCCCATTTTTCAGTAGCAGCAGTGTAATATTTTCGGCACTCTCCTCTGTCCTGATAAAATCTTCACATTCGAGAGCTATAGCTTAATTTCGATTGTTCTCTGCTCTCTTGGTGTACATTTTGCGAGGGTGTGTTACTCAGCTTACAAGAACTTGGAGAAAGAAAACCACCATAAACCCCAACAATTACTTAATTCATTAATCAATAGTTTCAGATGTTTAATGCTTCATGGTGTATGCGGGTTGACAGAAATATGTAAACACCAAAAACACAACACATTGCTGTCTCTAATACGGTGTAATAAGACAGTTTGCACTCAAAACAGCTCCTATTCGTCTCCCTACATGTTTCAGGGAAATCTTGTTTTCAAGGGGATCTTGTACTACTCTTCTTGAAAAACAGTGACAAGTTCAGGCAACGATGAGGGAAGTGGGCAGCGGTTACGCACACATCTTTCCAGAATAGGCCACAAAGGCGCAATCCATATTAACATCAAAAGCGACTTTGGTGGCCGGTGGAGAGGTGACAACTCATCCTCGTGCTAACAAAACCAGCTCTGGACGACGCGAGCTGTGTGAATAGGCAGTCCTGACATCTTGGAACACAACATGGCCATGGAGGGACAAACATGGCATCGTGGGAGGCACCAGATTAGCCGAAATGGTCATATAGTCTCTGTTGGTAACGCAGCCTTCCAGAGTAGCTGCGGCGCGCTTGAAATATCACTCTGTGGGTGCTCAGAACATCACTCTAACCTCGCTGTATTTCACTCTCGAGACGTAAAACTCACACGGCTGTTGGAAACTGTGTGATACAAGACACATCCAACAAAATGACTTTTTTCCATCGCTCTATAGCCCGGGTTTTATGGCTTCGGCACCAAGTTTTCCTGTTACAGGTACTCGCATCGTAGATGAGAGGTTCTGGAATTCCAACTGTTGATTCTGATGACAGATTTCGCGAGTGCAACATTCAATTTTGCAGTGACTTTTACGGCTTTCGTTGCTTACTTTTCGTCACAGTCCTCTTCAGTGACCGTCAGTCAGGATCACTCGGTAGACTCATTCGTCTGCTTGTCACTTACAGAATGATCTCCTCTCGTTTCCCATGGATACGGTATAAGTCCTCAACATGTTGCCTCTTGAAACACCAAACACTTCCATTACCTTGGTTACGGAAGTACGCATCATACGAGCACCAACAATTTGCCCATGTTAAAATTCACTTAGTCCGGCGTAACGCACGCGCCACTACACAATGTTTCGACCACGACCGACACTAGCAATGTATTGGCGACATTGTACAGACACCGTTCGTGATCAAATACAATATCGCAACCTGCTGGCTTGCCTAGCATCTGCATTTATGCTCAATCACACGTATCTCTCGATGTTCTCATATTTTTGTAATGTCACCAGTGGCTCATACTACACTGGTCTAGACTATACTCATAAACTGGCCGGCCGGTGTGGCCGAGCAGTTGTAGGTGCTTGAGTCTGGAACCGCGCGACCACTACGGTCGCAGGTTCGAATCCTGCCTCGGGCATAGATGTGTATGATGACCTTAGGTCTGTTAGGTTTAAGTAGTTCTAAGTTCTAGGGGACTGATGACCTCAGATGTTAAGTCCCGTAGTGCTCAGAGCCATATGAACCATTTTGAACCATACTCATAATCTATAGCCTCTCTGTTTCTCTCACTGTCTCTCTCTCCGCGCGCGCGCACACTCACACACTCACACACACACGCACGCACACACACACACACACACACACACACACACACACACACATACGAGGCACACTTAATATTGTTCAGCGAGAACACCTACCTACTATCGATAAAAACCCGTCCAGGCGATAGCAGTGTCACCTTGCGAAGAATGACTGTTAGACACATGAGCGATGCACGTAGTACTCGTATCAGTGAGGATGAAGTCCATGTGTAGAGTGGCGAAGCTGCCCAATGTTTCTGACTTTGACCGAGGGCAGATTGTGATGGACCGGAGGCTCAGCATGAACGTTTCTGAAACTGCATAGCTTGTCGGGTGTTTGAGGAGTGCTGTGCTGAGTGTCTTCAACACTGGTAAAAAAGGACAGGCGGCGAAGCATGGCGGAGCTAATACCAGACTTAATGCTGCGCAGAGTACAATATCGTCTGAACATACTATCCACCGAACACTCCTAATGAAAGGCCTCCACAGAAGACGACTCAGGCTAGTGTCAATGTTAACACTACGACTTCAGCGACTAAGACTGAAATGGGCACGTGACCATCGGCACTGCACGTTGGCGCATTGGCAAAGCATTCAATGGTGTGATAAATCCCGATACCTCCTTCAACATGCCAATAGGAGTGCGCGAATCCATTGTCTTCCAAAGGAACAGCTCTGGGGAACATTCACGTGGGAATCCATGGGACCAGTGGACCACGAACAAGGCACCATGACACCCAAGCTGTATCGTACACTGGTTGCAGACAACGATCATGTTTCCCAATAGCGATGAAATTTTCCAACAATACAATGCGCCATGTCTCAAAGGCAGTGTGTGATGGAGCATTTAGAAGAACACAGTGGCGAGTCTCAGTCGATGTGCTGGCCTCACAATTCGCCAGATCTGAAACCGATCAAACACCTCTGGGCCGAGGATGAACGGGGCGACAGAGCTCATTGCCCCCTCCCCGGAATTTATGGGCGTAGTGCCTGCGAACAGTCGTGGCATGCACTCAACAAGTCGTCGTTGGAAGTCCCCTGCAGAAATGCTCCCTCTGTAGCTATTCATATTGCGAAAGTGTTGCCGATGCAATATTTTGTGCACGAACTGACCTCTTGATTATGTGCAATAAACGTTCAGTGGGATTCATTTCGCGTGATCTACATAGTCAAAACATTTGCTCGAACTGTCCAGATTGTTCTTCACATCTGATTAATGCCTGATCATGGTGTCCAAGTAGCCGAAAATAATCATTTCCGGTCAATAACGGTTCAGTTGGACCAGAAAACTCATCCACCACCAGCTTCCGCAGTGTCTTGATAACGTCTTGAATTCATTATTTCGTGTGGTATGGGCCACAATCGAATCCTACCATTCGCTCTTACGAACTGATCTCGGGACATCTTACCAGGGCACATTTTTCCATTCGTCAGTGGTCCAATCGATATGGTCACGAGCCCAGGAGACGCGCTGCAGGCAATGTCCGGCTGTTAGAAAAGGCATTCCATTCGATCTTTCTTGGCATAGCCCATTAACACCATATTCCCCTCATACCGGCCCAACGGATACGTTCGTCTTAACTCCCACATCGATTACTGCCGTAATTTCAAATGGTGTTTCATGTCTTTTGGCATTGACAACTCTACGCAAACGCCGTTTCTCTCGGACGTTATGTCAAGGCCGTCAGCCACTGCTTTGTCCTTGGTGAGAGGTACTCTCGTGTCGAGCTATATACTCCTGGAAATTGAAATAAGAACACCGTGAACTCATTGTCCCAGGAAGGGGAAACTTTATTGACACATTCCTGGGGTCAGATACATCACATGATCACACTGACAGAACCACAGGCAAATAGACACAGGCAACAGAGCATGCACAATGTCGGCACTGGTACAGTGTATATCCACCTTTCGCAGCAATGCAGGCTGCTATTCTCCCATGGAGACGATCGTAGAGATGCTGGATGTAGTCCTGTGGAACGGCTTGCCATGCCATTTCCACCTGGCGCCTCAGTTGGACCAGCGTTCGTGCTGGACGTGCAGACCGCGTGAGACGACGCTTCATCCAGTCCCAAACATGCTCAATAGGGGACAGATCCGGAGATCTTGCTGGCCAGGGTAGTTGACTTACACCTTCTAGAGCACGTTGGGTGGCACGGGATACATGCGGACGTGCATTGTCCTGTTGGAACAGCAAGTTCCCTTGCCGGTCTAGGAATGGTAGAACGATGGGTTCGATGACGGTTTGGATGTACCGTGCACTATTCAGTGTCCCCTCGACGATCACCAGTAGTGTACGGCCAGTGTAGGAGATCGCTCCCCACACCATGATGCCGGGTGTTGGCCCTGTGTGCCTCGGTCGTATGCAATCCTGATTGTGGCGCTCACCTGCACGGTGCCAAACATGCATACGACCATCATTGGCACCAAGGCAGAAGCGACTCTCATCGCTGAAGACGACACGTCTCCATTCGTCCCTCCATTCACGCCTGTCGCGACACCACTGGAGGCGGGCTGCACGATGTTGGGGCGTGAGCGGAAGACGGCCTAAGGGTGTGCGGGACCGTAGTCCAGCTTCATGGAGACGGTTGCGAATGGTCCTCGCCGATACCCCAGGAGCAACAGTGTCCCTAATTTGCTGGGAAGTGGCGGTGCGGTCCCCTACGGCACTGCGTAGGATCCTACGGTCTTGACGTGCATCCGTGCGTCGCTGCGGTCCGGTCCCAGGTCGACGGGCACGTGCACCTTCCGCCGACCACTGGCGACAACATCGATGTACTGTGGAAACCTCACGCCCCACGTGTTGAGCAATTCGGCGGTACGTCCACCAGGCCTCCCGCATGCCCACTATACGCCCTCGCTCAAAGTCCGTCAACTGCACATACGGTTCACGTCCACGCTGTCGCAGCATGCTACCAGTGTTAAAGACTGCGATGGAGCTCCGTATGCCACGGCAAACTGGCTGACACTGACGGCGGCGGTGCAGAAATGCTGCGCAGCTAGCGCCATTCGACGGCCAACACCGCGGTTCCTGGTGTGTCCGCTGTGCCGTGCGTGTGATCATTGCTTGTACAGCCCTCTCGCAGTGTCCGGAGCAAGTATGGTGTGTCTGACACACCGGTGTCAATGTGTTCTTTTTTCCATTTCCAGGAGTATATATATATATATATATATATATATATATATATATATATATATATATATATGTGTGTGTGTGTGTGTGTGTGTGTGTGTGTGTGTGTGGGATAGGCAAAATAATGTGAACAGTGGTAGTGATGGGCTTTTTGAGTTCGACGATTAACAGCGCAAGTAAGGCACGTGTCGCGCTGGACTGTGCGTATTCAGTAAGGACTAGGCTGCACTGCAGGTTGTTTACGAGTGGTGCACATTTCGTGTTCCCAATCAGAGGCCGAAGATGGCGTGCTATGAAAGACAGAGTTCCAAAGAGGGCAGATTGTGGGGACCGATTAGCTGGAGCATCAGTAACCAAGACAGCCAACTTACTGAATTTTGCAGACAACCGTTTTATGACGGCCTACAGAAAACATTGAAAGACATCATCGTGTAAACGTAATGGTGCGCAAAAATCAAAACTAAATGACAGAGATCGTCTACACTAACACGAATTGTGTCACAACAACGCAAAACTATGGGGGCTAAAGTGAATGCAGAGCTCAATAGCCATATTCGAGATCCCGCATCTATCGACACTGTCCGCCGAGAACTCCGTAAAGCGAAATTCATAGACTAACTGCTTTACCGAAACCATTAGTGAACAACCAATGCAAAGAAGAATAAAACATGGTGTCAGGACCATAAACCGTAGACGGCTGACCAGTGGAAACACGTCATGTGGTCCGACGAATTAACGTTTTCGGTATCACCTACTATCCAGATTGTTTGATTCCAACAGTTAAGCATGGTGGTGGAAGTGTGATGGTGTGGGCAACCATAACATTATATTCCGCTGGTCGCTGACCGTGTTACAGACAATGATTATATGATTATTTTAGGTGATCAAACGCACCCCATGACGCAAGTGATGTTCCCCAAAAAAGATGTCATACTTCAGGACGATAATGCACCGATTCGCACAGTCTGGACTGTACATTGTGGTATGAGGAGCATGCAACTGAACTGCAGTGCCTTGCCTGGTCAGCACAGTCCCCGGATTTGAACATCGTCGAACCCTTGCGGGCGGTATTGCAGAGCAGACTCCGGACCAGATTACCAACTCCCACGTCACTACAGGAGTTATAAGAGGTTGCGATCGAAGAGTGGCCTACATAACATTCCACTAGAGACTATACAATCTTTATATGCCAGTATTCCGAAACGAATCGCAGCTGTATTATGGGTATATGAGGGTCCAACCCCATATTAATAAGCCATTCCCAAGTAAGTAGAGTTGTTCACACTATTTTGCCTATCCACTACTACCTTATAGCTGGTATGTATGTCCACCTTTGGTTCGGATAACAGCTACAAGGCGTCGTCGCCTTGCTGGCAGGAGTTGGCACTACGTGTCACCCAAACCCCGTAAATTTCGAAGAGGAGGCCGAGGAGTGACGTTCGGTCATATCATAGATGGGCTACATCGGGTTCATATCGAGCGAGTCGTGGGGCCAGCACATCAACTGCAACTCTTTACTGTGTTCCTCGAACTACACCATACTACTCATTGCTTTGTGACATGGCGCATTATCTTGCTGAAATATTCCACCACCGTCAGGAAACTTGATCGTCGTCACGGGGTGTTCTTGGTACGGAGCCAGTATATGATACTCTTTGGTCATCATGGTGCCTTGTACGTGCTCCATTGGACGCATAGATACCGACGTCAATGTTTGCCTGTGCATAATGGAGTCGCCGCCAGGCTGTCTCCGTCCCACAATGCGAGTGTCAAGGAACTGTTCCCCTGGAAGACAAAGGTGTCGTGCCCTCCCATATGCGTACATACTCCGCAAGCCAGGGTACGGCGCATGGCGGAGGGTGCCCTGTACCGCAATTAGTCGTTCCCAATCCCGTTCCAGTCACAGATAGAGCGAGGGACAAACGACTATCTGTATGCCTCCGAATGAGCCCATATTGCTCGTATCTTATCTCTGTGGCCCCTACGCGATAAGTATGTTGGTGGCAGTAGGATCGTTCTGCAGTCAGCTCCAAATGCCGGTTCTCTATACTTTGCCAGCAGTGTTCTCCTCTCCAGGGATTCATACTTGAGTTCCCGAAGCATACCCATGCTGATCGAACCTACCACTAACAAATCTAGCGGCTAACCTCTGAATTGCTTCAATGACTTCTTTCAGTCCGACCTGGTGTGGATCCGAAACTTTCGAGCGATGTTCAAAAGTAAGCCGCACGAGCACCCTGTATGCGGTCTTCTTTACATATGAACCACTTTTCTAAAATTCTCCCGTTAAACCAAAGTCGCCTTCCCTGCCACAGTTCTTACACGCTCGTTCCATTTCGTAACGTTACTCTCTGATATTTAAACGACGTGTCTGTGTCAAGTGCGACACTACTAAGGCTGATCCGAACATTACCTTTAAGTTTTTCCTACTCAACCGAATTAACTTGCGTTTTTCTGCATTCAGCTGCCTTTCATCAGAGCAATTAGGAATTTTGTGTAGGACTTCTTGCATCAACGTATCTTCGACAAATACAACCGCAGATTGCTGCCCACCCTGTGTACCAGATTATTTACCACACCTCCCTGGAGCACTTCTGGTGTTAGCCCTGTTGGCGTGTCGCAGAAGCCGTCTAGCGCCGACGCCACACAGCAACACACAGACGTTGGGCTGGTTGCCACCTCTGCCCCTGGAACTAGATGACGTAGCACTAACGAATCTCATGTGCAACAAATCCCTTTGGTCTTGGCTCATTTGTTCCACCTCGCTAAGATAGATCCTGAGCTTACCTGGTGTAGTGGGACGCGAAATTGAAGCGTCACCCATCCACCAGTGTCAGCCCAGTTTGCAGGTGAATATAAGTTTAATTTAGTTTTGTTTATGTATTTTTGTAATATTTTTGTAATGGTTGTGAATTGTCTAAAGTTTTGTATTTTTTTATGTTTCATGTACGGAGAGAGCGGCGCAACGAATGGAGACAGCATCTTCGCTGCCGGGACCAGATAAAAAATTGCTGGCCATTATACGTCGCGGGTCGACAGCCAAAGAGCAACAGAAGATCCTGGAACCGAGTTGTTGTGTCGTGCTTCTAAAAAATGAAATAAATGAAAATTTGTAATTTTCTGTACAACAATGGTATCATAGGAAGTTTAATCTGATTGAAAATGTTAGTTTTGTCTCGTCAAGGCTCAGGTTCACGTCTGTATGTACGAAGATAATAAACTAGTGGATGCTACTAAAGTTGAAATACGTGTTCTGAGGATTTATTTATGACGAATTATGTGAATTGATTAATAATATATTTGACAAGATTATTGAATTTTGACAGCGTTCATCGCAACTTTGAATCTCAAAAGTTTATTCAGTGTGTGATTCTAATATCGATTAAATCAAGATAACGTGTGTCAATATAATTTCTGAGGAGAAACAAACGAAATCTAAATTGAAAAAGTTTACGCAAACCAAATGGCCAGAGTGACGTAATTCTGCGCTTACGACTCAAACGATGTTTTACAGTTTCGTTCAAGAACCATTCTGAGACAATTTAAAAAGAATGTAAATAATTTTGAAGTGGGTTGTAACTGACGTAGGTGACGAAGTCTACACATAGTCATATGTCAAACGAAAATCATTTATAAGAAACTTACGTCGTTACACTACACTGGTAGGTGGACCTGAAGATACAATCAGGCAAAATCACTCTCGAAGAAGAATTTTTGTGACAGTATCACATTGTTATTGAAAGTTCTGTACTTTGCACGGTCGGCCGGTGTGGCCGAGCGGTTCTAGGCGCTTCAGTCTGGAACCGCGCGACCGCTACGGTCGCAGGTTCGAATCCTGCCTTGGGCATGGATGTGTGTGATGTCCTTAGGTTAGTTAGGTTTAAGTAGTTCTAAGTTCTAGGGGACTGATGACTTCAGATGTTAAGTCCCATAGTGCTGAGAGCCATGTTTTTGTACTTTGCACACAAGTAGAGGGAGACTGTATAGAAAACCTGAAGCATTAAACCCACACTCTTAACATTTCTGTTTCTAAATTTTAATCCACCCTCGTTTTCCTTTTTTTTTTTTTTAGTCTGGCAGGGTACTAGAACACTGGTACCGATTGTTCCCTGAAATCTGGACAGAAATATAAGGTCCTTTATCTTCGTCAGCTGGTTTATCTGATTCAGTAGACTTGAGTCCTTATCGTGCGACCATGGGTCGCATCTGAAAGGCTTTTCTGGAAAGAGTTGTAGCCATATATGATATAGTGCTAACGTTTTTGAGACAAGTACAAACGAGAATTATGAGACTGTCATTCCTACATCAAATCAGTGTGTCGCCCTTTCACCATCCGTCGTTTATGCAGCACTCAGTGCTTTTTCCACGAATAAATAAAACTTTTACATTTGTTGTTAAGGTAGTCAGCAGACGAACACTAGAAACAGAGTTTTACAATTTTCGATGCTAATTTCCTGCATTTTCCCGTCTGCAATATCGCTAAAGATTTGTGTCACAATCACAGAAACAACCAGGTATTGTCTGGAGAATATCTGTAAAAATGCAAAATGATTCCCTTCAGTTGGCTCCTACAGATGAGTAGACGGATAATTGCTAGACGGAACCAGTATGCTGGATAAATGGCGGAGTACTTAATCTCCCCATCAATCATATTATTTGTGATACAGGCACATCTCAATGCAGTGACGACGAATCTGGGAACTCCAGCATGGGTGACAATTATAACTGTAATTAAAGAGATGTCCTGGAGTGACTCCATTCAAGCTGTAGTTTTGTTTAGTTGTTCACTTTGCACTTAGCTAGAAATATTCAATAAATTTCAGAAGGAGTCTTCAGCCTTCCATTCAGTTCGATATTTTACCTTAAAATTTGGCTGTTACATAGTAATTTTCAAATATATTATCATATTTCCAAAAACCATTTTTCCTTACTAATTACGGCAGACTTCATGCGGAAATGCAATTCTGTATTTAGCACCGATTTGGAACAACTTAGTTTCCTTTGTGGGCGTTGATTAGGTATTCATGGAGTTATTTACAGTTATGGGTGAGCCGACCTATAAGATCACTACTTGACTCGCTGGAAATCATAAGTCATGAGTTCAAGTAAATCCTGATGTGTTGAGGAATTTTGAGTCTGGTAACGAATGGTGCAAGTTTCTGGTAGCTGAACGGTGAGGTGGTGAGATGTATCTGTACTGCGTTCGGAAGTGCCAACTTGCAATACGGTATTTTTTAAGAACTACTATTGAATACTGCATCATTGTCAATTCAGCTGAATAATTTAGAGATATCGAAGAAGGCAAACAGAAGTGTCGTATCTTTACTGAGAAAATAATTAACTGTAACGAGGCTACAAATGGTAATGCAGTTACCTCTGTGCTTGACAAACCTCAGCCTGTCTCTTCCTTCTTTGTTCTCTCCCTCCTGTCATAACCTCCTTATTTCCTGGTGCCCCATGCTATTTTATTCCCTCAAGGTCCCGTTACAACAATTACTTCTTCCTCTCCGTCATGAACATAGATGTCGTCAAGACTTCCACCAACAACATTCCACAGCAGCAAAAATGTCGTCATGTCTCTGATAAACATCCTACATACTGTTCTGGCTAATGGAGACAACATGCGCAAAATCATTCTGTTATTCACGGCATGTGGTATCACAGGACGGCTACATTTTAAGCATTTAAAAAAGACTTGGACGAATTCTGCTAGCTCGGAAATCGAACAGAGACTAAAGAATACACTAGAAAGACTTTGCAGCAAACACTGCACAAAGCAAAAGCAATGTACATAAAACGTTACAGCTGCTGATATGCAAAATACGGACATTGACATTAGAGAAAGATTCATGAAATGCTATGTTTAGAGGGCAGACTTTCATGGATGCGAAAAACTGCCTATGTGCAGCGCAGAAATGAAATAATTGGAATCCTGTGAAGACCTGTGTTAAAGAATACTGTCGAAGAGCCGATGGAATAATCGAAGAAGGACTGAAGGTAATCGACAAGAATTCAGTGAAAAAGAAAGTGTAATATGGAATAAAGTATCGAAGAAATATAACAATTGGGGCTATACTAGGGCATGATTCGTTGCTGGACAGTGTAGTTGAAATGCAGGTAGGAAAAAAGAACCGTAGTAGGGCTGGCCTAGATGAATATTTGGCAGATCGATTTTGATTTGATATGCTGAGGACATATTTAAATGAACAGAACATGAATGGAGAAGTATATCATACCAGACTTGGTGTTATTTAGTCTGCCTGATAAAATGCTTAAAATTTTATCAAACTGTTTTGTTTTCAAGCATTAAATTTTAATCTTTATGTATTTTTAAACGTGGTGTGTCAAATTCTGATAAAATCTCAAGCTTCCGATGGATGAGGCAACCATCAAATCCAAGGGATTTTATGGGAATTTGGTGCGACAAATTAACGTAAAAAATTAAGTTTGACTGAAAAACCCAGCCTCTCTCAAAGCCACTCGTCCTCCTAATGGTGAATAGATACAACAATAAAGGAGCAAAAACAGTATGCATCAGGCAGATATGGACTACTCACTGAAAAAGTGAAAGATTAAGTAATCTCAAGAAGAGGAATTTGTGTATTCTTATTACATTGTATACCCGCACGAAGACCCACTTTTCGGTCCGATGGCGCACAAGAGCTACTACTCCATCATCGTTGTCTGTTTGACTGCTGGCTGCAGCAGTGCATTTCTGGGCCCAGAACGGAGCCCCACGGGTCCCCCACCGGCGTAGTGCCAGCCCGTGACGTTTTCCCGCCTCCCGTGGCCACCGATCCTTCACCCGCGCAGTCTGGTGCCGGCAACGGCCAAATTGAAAGTCGCTGGCAGCTTAGCCCGGTGACGGATGAGTGTCGCTTCCGGCAATAGTCCACACAGCTCCCTGCCGCCTTTTTCGGCCTCGCGTTAGCGACAGTGGAAAGCAGTTCCCATGAGGAAGAAGGACTGTGTAAAGTATGCAGATCGATCACAGATGCATTAAGACACCACTCGGATAGACCACCACACAAACGAGGGCACTGGTGACTGCATTAGAAATGCTTATTCATGTAAGATTTATTCACATATTCAGATACAAGGGTATGTAAAATACTGTACAAAATAGTTTATATGAATAGAAAGAATTATTCGACCGCGAATGCGAACAATCGTAAAGTACCGTTAGTTCTTATAGGATTTATTAACATATACTAAGAGAAGTATGTTGTGTAGAACAATTTTTCGAATGGATAGAATAATTGAGAAATCGATTGGCCATTCACAATGTACGATAATAACTGTAGCGCAGTGTGCATAAATAGGGGAAGGAAATCAGTATTTCAGTATTGGCAACAAGCACAACGACGACATACACTGTCCGAAAAGAATGCAACATTCTCTTGGACTGTTCTTTGGCATCATGGTATATTGTGTGCATACTGAAGGGTTATAGTGTTAGTGATTTATTTATCACGGCCATGGGCGACCAGATGATGCTCAGGAAACCTGTCCAGTCGCTCTCTATTTTGACTCTGTGGGCAGTAACTGTGCTGAGTTTAGTGGTGAACAGTGGTTTTTACAGTCGTTTAAGGGTACAACCAAGCACAGCCAAGACGTTCATAGCACTGTTTATCAGCTTCATCCATATCAACGCTGTCGCATTGTTGGGCTGCTGTATGCTGGGTGGACGTATCGGCTGATTGCTGCACGTACTGGACACAGTGTATGACTGGTGTCACGATGCTTTCGCTAGCGGTCTGTGGAACATCCCCACACCTGCAGTCCAGTTTCTGTACCTCCACGTAGTACTGAAGCGCCCGCCCGAACATCATCTACAGATAATATCTGGACATATGTTGCATCTTCTGTGTCACCCGCGACCACTGAGATCCGTCTGCATAGCAGGATTACGATTACGTCTGTCTAGGCTACCATTGACATCCTGAAACCCTCCAATCACGACTTCACTGGTGTGATACCGTTTGCTACTACGCTGAATGTCTCTCAGTACTGAGAATAGGTTTTACCTGATTTTAGTGATGTATACACACTTACATGGCGTAAGTTAGGTTAGAAGGCCTCGGGAAAGTACGGGGTGGGCTGCAATCTCAAAGGATGCATGGCAAATACAGGACGTGCTTGGATCAAGGAACAGTCGGAATTGTAGTTGTAAATTGTTGTAGTTGTGCTGGCAAAGTCCCTGAGCTTCAAGCGCTAATAGAAAGCACAGAAGCTGAAATCGTTATAGGTACAGAAAGCTGGCTAAAGTGTGAAATAAGTTCTGCAGAAATTTTTACGATGTCTCAGACGGTGTTCAGGAAAGATAGATTAGGCAGAATTGGTGGTGGAGTGCTTGTGTCTGTCAGTAGTGGTTTATCTTGTTGTGAAGTCGAAGTAGATACTCCGTGCGAATTGGTATGGGTGGAGGTTATACTTAACAGCCGAACTAAGTTAATAATTGGCTCCTTCTACCGAACCCAGACTCCGATGATATAGTTGCTGAACAGTTCAGAGAAAATTTGAGTCTCGTAACAAATAAATATCACACTCATACGGTTACAGTTGGTGGGGACTTCAACCTGCCCTCGATATGTTGGCAAAAATACTTGTTCAAAACGGGTGGTAGGCAGAAAACATCTTCCGAAATTGTCCTAAATGCTTTCTCCGAAAATTATTTCGAACAGTTAGTCCACGAACCGACGCGAATTGTAAATGGTTGCGAAAACACACTTGACCTCTTAGCCATAAACAACCCAGAGCTAATAGAGAGCATCATGACTGATACAGGGATTAGTGATCAGAAGGTCGTTGTTGCTAGGCTCAATACCGTTTTTTCCAAATCCACCAGAAACAAGCGCAAAATAATTTTATTTAAAAAAGCGCATAAAGTGTCACTAGAAGCCTTCCTAAGGGACAATCTCCATTCCTTCCGAACTGACTATGCAAATGTAGACGAGATGTGGCTCAAATTCAGAGATATAGTAGCAACAGCAATTGAGAGATTCATACCTCATAAAGTGGTAAGAGATGGAACTGATCCCCCATGGTACACAAAACAGGTCCGAACGCTGTTGCAGAGACAACGGAAAAAGCATGCAAAGATTAGAAGAACGCGAAATCCCGAAGATTGGCTAAAATTTACAGACGCGCGAAATTTGGTACGGAATTCAGTGCGAGATGCCTTTAATAGGCTCCACAACGAAACATTGTCTCAAAATTTGGTAGAAAATCCGAAGAAATTCTGGTCGTATGTAAAGTACACAAGCGGCAAGACGCAGTCAATACCTTCGCTGTGCAGTGGCGATTGTACTGTTACCGACGACTGTGCCGCTAAAGAGGAGTTATTGAACGCACTTTTCCGAAATTCCTTCACCAGGGAAGACAAATGGAATATTCCAGAAATTGAAACACGAACAGCTGCTAGCATGAGTTTCTTAGAAGTACATACCTTAGGGGTTGCGAAGCAACTCAAATCGCTTGATACGGGGAAGTCTTCAGGTCCAGATTGTATACCGATTAGGTTCCTTTCGGCGGTTCCTTTCAGATTACGCTGATACATTAGCTCCCTACGTAGCAATCATATACAATCGCGCGCTCACCGATAGACCTGTACCTACAGATTGTAAAATTGCGCAGGTCGCACCAGTGTTTAAGAAGGGTAGTAGGAGTAATCCATCGAACTACAGACCTATGTCATTGACGTCGGTTTGCAGTAGGGTTTTGGAGCATATACTGTATTCAAACATTATGAATCACCTCGAAGGGAACGATCTATTGATACGTAATCAGCATGGTTTCAGAAAAATTCGTTCTTCTGCAACGCAGCTAGCTCTTTATTCGCACGAAGTAATGGCCGCTATCGACAGGGTATCTCAGGTTGATACCGAATCTCTAGATTTCCGGAAAGCTTTTGACACCGTTCCTCACAAGCGACTTCTAATCAAGCTTCGGGCCTACGGGGTATCGTCTCAGTTGTGCGACTGGATTCGTGATTTCCTGTCAGGAAGGTCGCAGTTCGTAGTAATAGACCGCAAATCATCGAGTAAAACGCAAGTGATATCAGGTGTTCCCCAGGGAAGCGTCCTGGGACCTCTGCTGTTCCTGATATACATAAATGACCTGGGTGACAATCTGAGCAGTTCTCTTACGTTGTTCGCAGATGATGCTGTAATTTACCGTCTAGTAAGGTCATCCGAAGACCAGTATCAATTGCAAAGCGATTTAGGAAAGATTGCTGTATGGTGTGGCAGGTGGCAGTTGACGCTAAATAACGAAAAGTGTGAGGTGATCCACATGAGTTCCAAAAGAAATCCGTTGGAATTCGATTACTCGATAAATAGTACAATTCTCAAGGCTGTCAATTCAACTAAGTACCTGAGTGTTAAAATTACGAACAACTTCAGTTGGAAAGACCACATAGATAATATTGTGGGGAAGGCGAACCACAGGTTGCGTTTCATTGGCAGGACACTTAGAAGATGCAACAAGTCCACTAAAGAGACAGCTTACACTAGACTCGTTCGTCCTCTGTTAGAATATTGCTGCGCGGCGTGGGATGCTTACCAGGTGGGATTGACGGAGGACGTCGAAAGGGTGCAAAAAAGGGCAACTCGTTTTGTATTATCACGTAATAGGGGAGAGAGTGTGGCAGAAATGATACGCGAGTTGGGATGGAAGTCATTAAAGCAAAAACGTTTTTCGTCGCGGCGAGATCTATTTACGAAATTTCAGTCACCAACTTTCTCTTCCGAATGCGAAAATATTTTGTTGAGCCCAACCTACATAGGTAAGAGTGATAATCAAAATAAAATAAGAGAAATCAAAGCTCGAAGAGAAAGGTTTAGGTGTTCGTTTTTCCCGCGCGCTTTTCGGGAGTGGAATGGTAGAGAGATAGTATGATTGTAGTTAGATGAACCCTCTGCCAAGCACTTAAATGTGAATTGCAGAATAATCATGTAGATGTAGATGTAGATATGGTGAGCCGCATAGTCCAGAGAGCATACACCCAGGACTCATATGTCCCATTTCAGTTCATGCCGGCTGGGGCTGGGGGACTTCAGTTACAAGTCATGGTCTCGTTTGGTATTTCTGCAGGATAAAGAAAAAAATGGCCACTATATTGCACAAACTGTTATTCTCGTGCCAGCACCATTTCTTTGACAGGAGGGTGATGTGCTTTTTCAGAAGAACAGTGCCCACCCACATGTTTTTGCTGCGACGCAGCCTTTTCCTCGTGGTGTATAGCTACTGCCCAGGCAAGTAAGATCACCAAATCTTTCCCCAAATGAACATGATCAACCAGGAACATATTCTCCGGGGCCTGCGAGAACCATTATCCAATTTCTACAAAAGGCGCAAGATGCTTTTGACAGTCTATTATTGGACGCCATTCAGCACCTTCAATGATTGTTCTCATGCGAGAATTCCTACCTGTGTGTCCGCCAGAGGAAGATACATTGTGTATTGATGCGACACCTTGGGCATACATTCCTTCGACATGTGTTTCATTTTCCACTGTCAGTATCAATGAAATTCGCCAACAGCCGTGTATATTAAGATGTTATTTTATTTTATTTTGAAGGCTACCAGTTTCAGCATTTCATTAAGCCACATTCAGGTCCCACACGCATCTCTACAACTAAACGAAAATGCCATACAATATCATAAATCACAAGATGCCGTGAATTCAGTCGTTACTCTAATGCTTCATTCGACGACTTGATAGCAACTCAAGTCAGCGTTACTATCAAGTCTTCGAATGAAGCACTAGTGTAACGATTTAATTCACGACATCCGGAGATTTATGGCTCTATATGGCATTTTGGTTTATTTGGACGGATGCATATGGGTGCTGTAGATAGCATAGTGAAATGCAGAAACTGGTAACCTTCTAAATAAAAGAAAATAACATCTTAAGGTACACCGCTGTTTGTGAATTTAATTTACATTGACAGTTACTCACCCAGTTGATGCCCTGTCCCCATGATGGACCAACGGAGACTGTGTTTTTTATTTGGTCTGAATCTTTTATCATGTACTGCAGTAATAATGAAGTGCCTGTAATTTAATTTTTCAATAAGAAGAACTCGTCCTTGACGGCACAGCATTTATTTTTTCCGCAATGAAAAATAGAAGGAAAAGGAGATGTCATGATAAGATACGTTGAAAGAATTGTAATGAATTGTCATTTATCGACGAAGGAAGTTATAACACTCCTGACTGCTACTACTGCACCATAACCTCAATGCTAGAAACAGGTTGTGACATAAAGCTATTTCGTAAAAGCCACTATGGCACAAAGCAACAGAGCAGTGTTACCCTCTGAGAGGAATTTTGTTAAGTTGACCGTGTTGTTCCTAACGGAGGTGGCTTATCGGATATGAAAGTCAGAATTACGTAAATATTCGAATAGTGACAAACAAAATTTTGCCTAGCTATACTATTCCTAGAATAAGGGAAACGGTCGCCAGCCTAATTAGGCAAGAGAAAGATTAACGTTCCTGTTTAAGAAAGCAGGTATAAGTAACTGAAACGGACAAACACAACCTAGACAGCCACACCCGAGTGCAATGAACTCTGACACACATATATTTTAAGACTGAAGCTGACAACTGGAGCAGCACAAACTATTTGCAAAATTATAAGAGATACCATAAACATTACTATTAACATGCACTTCTAATACACAAGATACACAAACACTTAGCAAACATGAATATATACTGTTTCACAACTGCAGCTTTCTCACTTTTACTACAGCGAAACACAATGCTGACCATATTGCAAGAAACTGACTCACCTTTTAGAATTCACTACAGACAATAATGTGATCATTTGCCTTATAAGCCTCAGTCTTAAGAACTTTTAATATTGAAGTTAGCAACAGCACTTCAAATAGCAGTTTTAATAGGAAAATTATTATTGGACAAATAACATTTGCTTTAACTCACTCTTTTTAATAAGTTCAAGAGGCATTATTTAAAAAACTGAGTTTCAATGTACTTTCAGTAAGGACACTCGGTAATCACTTTACTTCAAACGGAGAGGACCCTGAGAGGTGTTATGATGAGGAGTAAAATCAAGGTAGGTACATAAATTCAGATATGCATTACCTTATATTTCAGCACACTAACACATCCATTAGGCTGATCCTTCGCTGTACATCAATGCAGTATTCCGATACAAAGATTGCGCAATGTGGTGGCAACTGCATGTTGGTAGGTGGAATTGCAGGTAGAATTGCTGGACTCTGTCATTTCTTGGTGGCCATGATGAATACGAATTCCAGAATAGTTGCAGCTATTTATCCACCCATCCGAGGCATTGGAAAGTGGCAGAAAAGGCCTCCCTCGGAATCATCACAATATGCATCGGTTACTTGGCAGTCCCCGACTGGTAGCTCGTCTACGACTGCTAGCTCGTCTCCGACCGACTATCAGTTCCACCTTTTCCACTTTTGCCAACCACAATTTGCGCACGCTACACAGTTCCGTTCCCGAGGGGAACCACTACACCTTTTACATACAGATTAACTAAGAACCCTAAGTGAAGGTCAGCAGTTTACATAACAGCAAACAAATACATTAAATAAAACAGAACATTTTCACATATTGACACTTCTACAAAAAATTATTCACACAAAATTACAATTATATACAGTAAGTTTTGTTCCCTCCAAATGGGACAAAGAATATAAATTGCAGATACACTACTTTGCATAGAATTAAATCAAGACACCAAAGTTTTTAACAAAGAAAAGAGTACACAATTTTATGTTATCGATTTAAACACATTTACAGAAGATCAACAATGTGACATTAAATAAAGCAAAAGCAAAATAAATCCATACAGCATAAGAGCTGTGGTGTTACAAAGTGGTTTGCAAAATACTCGTTCGGCCGAGTCTGCAGGACTGCTCATCATCCTTGGATTCTTACCAGGTCGCATTAATAAAAGATACAGAGGAGATCCAACGAACAGCGCCAGTTATGTTACAGAATCGTTAAGACTAGGTGAGAGCAGAGGCGCTCAACAAACTCTAGTGGCAGGTGCTGTAACAGAGGCGTTGTGAATAGTGACGAGGTTTACTAATGAAATTTCGAGGCAGTACATTATGGGAAGAGTTGGCCAATACTTGCTTCATCCCACATACGTCTCGGAAATGACAGAAACGAGAAAATCCGTAAAATTACAGCTGTTATAGTTCAGATGACGATCTACTTGGCTTTTGGAAAGGCAAAGGAACCACAGAAGCAATACTGACGTTGCGGGTGATAATGGAAGCAAGACGAAAGAAAAATCAAGACACGTTCATAGGATTTGTCGACCTGGAAAAAGCGTTCGACAATGTAAAATGGTGCGAGATTTTCGAAATTCTGAGAAAAATAGGGGTAAGCTATAGGGAGAAACGGGTAATATACAGTATCTACAAGAATCACGGGGGAATAATGAGAATAGATGACCACAAACGAAGTGCTCTGCTTAAAATGGATGTAAGACAGAGGTGTAGTCTTTCGCTCCTACTGTTCAAACTGTACATCGAAGAAGCAGTGATGGAAGTAAATAAAGGTTCAGGAGTGGAATTAAAATTCAAGGTGAAAATATATCAATGATACGATTCGCTGACGACACTGCTACCCTGAGTCAAAGTGAAGAAAAGTTACATGATGGAATGAACAGTCTAATGTGTACAGAATATGGACTGAGAGTAAATCTAAGAAAGAAGAAAGTAGTGAGAAGTAGCAGAAATGAGAACAGGGAGAGACTTAGAACAGGATTGATGGTCACGAAGCTAATTTAATTAAGGTACTCTGCTACTTAGGCAGCAAGATAACGAATGACGGTCGTTGCAAGGAGGATATCAAAACCTGACTAGCACTGGCTAAAAGGGAATTCGTGCCCAAGGGAAGTATGGTAGTATGAAACATAGGCCTTAATTTAAGGAAGAAATTGCTGGTACGTTTGGATTGTATGGTAGTTAAACATGGACTGTGGGAAATCCGGAACACAAGAGAATCGAAGCATTTGAGATGTGGTTGCTACAGACGAATGTTGAAAATTAAGTGGACTGATAAAATAACGAATGAGAAGGTTCCGCGCAGGATCGGTGTGGAATAAGTATGTAGAAAACACTGGCAAGTAGATGGGATATGTTGGTGCGACATCTGTTAAGACATGAGGGGATGACTTCCATGGAACAAGAGGGAGCTGCAGAGGGCAAAAACTGTAGAGAAAGGCAGAGATTGGAATGGATCTAGCAAATAATTGAGGACGTAGGCTCCAGGTTCTACTCTGAGATGAAGAGGTTGGTACAGTCAGGGAGCTGACGACTCGGAAAAAAAAGTCATTTTTCACAAAAGCCACTCTCGAATGGATTAGGGCATACGGAGAACAGATCATATATATGTAGACGTAAATTCTACAGCGTAACACGAGTAAACATTTGGTTTACCGTCTTGCCATTCGCGAATGGAACAGAGAGAATAGCCTCCAGTATACGGTTAAGGTAGTTTGCCTTGCATACAGGTTGGATAAGACCTTTACCGATAAACTATCAGAGGCGGTAGCACGGACAACAACAAGGAAAAAAAAATCTGATACTGGACTCTAAAAAGAGTACGTTGAGAGCCATGGGCACTTGTTCAATAGAAAAGATTTGTTTCTCAGTAGCGAAGATGAACAACAGCTCAAAACTCTTAAGGTATGCGCTTTAGAACCCGCTTTTACTGGATTTTTTTTCTTCTTTGGTTCCGCGTTGCCGCCTCTCAAAATATGGAAAGCAAAGAAGTTTCTGTAGACGAAACGTTTCTCATAATAGCGGAGATGAGTAAGTGTTCATAGCTCTTCACCTATGCTAGTAGAGCACATCTTCACTACACTTTTTTTTCGTGTTTTGGTCAATATTGTCGCCACTAAAAGTTTGTCGCTAGAATTGTCTTTCAGCCTGTAGATATAGATGTATACGTAGATAGGACAAATAAATATCCGGCTTTTACGACTAATTATACTAACGTAGAGAAAAGACCGAACGATCTGCAACGATTCAGTAGGAGCTGATAACCTTCGGAGTCACTGAAATCCGTAACGGGTGTAGAAGCTAGTGGATCATATGAAATGGAATCGAAACTCTATGAAACTGATGTCCTCCACCTCAGTACCATTGTCACATTATAGTTGTCACATTACCAAGACCGCGCATGTGGATGCACGTGAAAAATGTCGGTCCATTGAATGACGCATCATGTTTCTAAATTGTGGACAAGAATAATCTTCAGAAGAACTGAAAGAAAAATTGAGCAACTATTGGAGGGAAATCAGTCTTGTTTTGAAAAGAGAATGATTTCAGAGAAGCAGTTATGGCATTGCGTTTCGAAATGGAACTAAGACTGCTGAGTTATTGGAATGCTAATAATGGGACAAAGCGTGACTGACTCACCTCCCTGCTGAATCTTCATGCATTGCACGTCCTTTGTTACCCGGCCGCTAGCACACTTTTCTGCGATGCCCATGACGCATCAGAATAATCCTGCACTTCTCACAGAGAGAACTTTACGTGATTGGTCCAGGTTGCCTCGCCCACATTCTCAGTACAACACGGGGTTGAGAGGCTTCGTAGTGTTATTTAGAACACTGGGGAGGGTAAGCTTTGCAGCGTTATTTACAACACTAGGATCGTACAGAATCCTAGATGCCAGATTCATCGTGTGGGGACAGTACTGTACTGTGAGGGTCGACACAGTCATCCTAGTAGTCGTTAAAATGACAGATCACATTTGGCATGTTTCTACTAGACGTACCGACTTGCGGAAGGTCACCTGCGCGTTTACGCTGACAAGGCATTATAGAGACACGTTTCACACATTTCATTCCTCTTCTGGCATTCTGAACGCTGCAAGCTGCTCGGCTTCCGTTCCACCAGCTACATACTAACTTTTAAGATCGCCATGAGTTTTTACTCATTGCTACGAAGCATTGTTTTCGCATTGTCTATGGAAATGGAAATGCCGTGTGGCTAGGGCCTCCCGTCGGGTAGACCGTTCACCTGGTGCAAGTCTTTCAAGTTGACGCTATTTCGGGGACTTGCGTGTCGATGGGGATGAAAGGATGATGATAATGACAACACAACACCCAGTCCTTGAGCGGAGAAAATCCTCGACTCAGCCGGAACACGACCTCTGGCCCTTAGGTATGACATCCGTTGCGCTGACCACTCAGCTACCAGGGGCGGACTTCTCATTGGATGACATTATCAGCTATTGGTTTCTATCGTCAATTTGTTTCTCAAGACACCCCTCTGGAGCCCCTCGATGCATGTCAGTATATTTTTGTTAAATCGTGTATAACCACAGTATTGTGCCAGAATCGACCTCCGGCCCTTAGGTATGACATCCGTCGCGCTGACCACTCAGCTACCAGGGGCGGACTTCTCATTGGATGACATTATCAGCTATTGGTTTCTATCCTCAATTTGTGTCTCAACACACCCCTCTGGAGCCCCTCGATGCATGTCAGTATATTTTTGTTAAATCGTGTATAACCACAGTATTGTGCCAGAATCGACCTCCGGCCCTTAGGTATGACATCCGTCGCGCTGACCACTCAGCTACCAGGGGCGGACTTCTCATTGGATGACATTATCAGCTATTGGTTTCTATCCTCAATTTGTTTCACAAGACACCCCTCTGAAGCCCCTCGATGCATGTCAGTATATTTTTCTTAAATCCTGTATAACCACAGTATTGTGCCAGAATCGACCTCCGACCCTTAGGTATGACATCCGTCGCGCTGACCACTCAGCTACCAGGGGCGGACTTCTCATTGGATGATATTATCAGCTATTGGTTTCTATCCTCAATTTGTTTCTCAAAACACCCCTCTGGAGCCCCTCGATGCATGTCAGTATATTTTTGTTAAATCCTGTATAACCACAGTATTGTGCCAGAATCGACCTCTGGCCCTTAGGTATGACATCCGTCGCGCTGACCACTCAGCTACCAGGGGCGGACTTCTCATTGGATGACATTATCAGCTATTGGTTTCTATCCTCAATTTGTGTCTCAACACACCCCTCTGGAGCCCCTCGATGCATGTCAGTATATTTTCGTTAAATCCTGTATAACTACATATTGTGCCAGAATCGACCTCTGGCCCTTAGGAATGACATCCGTCACTCTGACCACTCAGCTACCAGGGGCGGACTTCTCATTGGATGACATTATCAGTAATTGGTTTCTATCCTCAATTTGTTTCTAAAGACACCCCTCTGGAGCCCCTCGATGCATGTCAGTATATATTTGTTAAATCCTGTATAACCACAGTATTGTGCCAGAATCGACCTCTGGCCCTTAGGTATGACATCCGTCGCGCTGACCACTCAGCTACCAGGGGCGGACTTTTCATTGGATGACATTATCAGCTATTGGTTTCTATCCTCAATTTGTTTCTCAAGACACCCCTCTGGAGCCCCTCGATGCATGTCAGTACATTTTTGTTAAATCCTGTGTAACCACAGTATTGTGCCAGAATCGACCTCCGGCCCTTAGGTATGACATCCATCGCGCTGACCACTCACCTACCAGGGGCGGACTTCTCATTGGATGACATTATCAGCTATTGGTTTCTATCCTCAATTTGTTTCTCAAGACACCCCTCTGGAGCCTCTCCATGCATGTCAGTATATTTTTGTTAAATCCTGTATAACCACATATTGTGCCAGAATCGACATCTGGCCCTTAGGTATGACATCCGTCGCGCTCACCACTCAGCTACCAGGGGCGGACGTCTCATTAGATGACATTATCAGCTATTGGTTTCTATCCTCAATTTGTTTCTCAAGACACGCCTCTGGAGCTCCTCGATGCATGTCAGTATATTTTTGTTAAATCCTGTATAACCACAGTATTGTGCCAGAATCGACTTCCGGCCCTTAGGTATGACATCCGTTGCGCTGACCACTCAGCTACCAGGGTCAGACTTCTCATTGGATGACATTATCAGCTATTGGTTTCTATTCTCAATTTGTTTCTCAAGACACCCCTCTGGAGCCCCTCGATGCATGTCAGTATATTTTTGTTAAATCCTGTATAACCACAGTATTGTGCCTGAATCGACCTCCGGCTCTTAGGTATGACATCCGTCGCGCTGACCACTCAGCTACCAGGGTCAGACTTCTCATTGGATGACATTATGAGCTATTGGTTTCTATCCTCAATTTGTTTATCAAGACACCCCTCTGGAGCCCCTCGATGCATGTCAGTATATTTTTGTTAAATCCTGTATAACCACAGTATTGTGCCAGAATCGACCTCCGGCCCTTAGGTATGACATCCGTCGCGCTGACCACTCAGCTACCAGGGGCGGACTTCTCATTGGATGACATTATCAGCTATTGGTTTCTATCCTCAATTTGTTTCTCAAGACACCCCACTGGAGCCCCTCGATGCATGTCAGTATATTTTTGTTAAATCCTGTATAACCACATTATTGTGCCAGAATCGACCTCCGGCCCTTAGGTATGACATCCGTAGCGCTGACCACTCAGCTACCAGGGGCAGACTTCTCTTTGGATGACATTATCAGCTATTGTTTTCTATCCTCAATTTGTTTCTCAAGACACCCCTCTGGAGCCCCTCGATGCATGTCAGTATATTTTTGTTAAATCCTGTATAACCACAGTATTGTGCCAGAATCGACCTCCAGCCCTTAGGTATGACATCCGTCGCGCTGACCACTCAGCTACCAGGGGCGGACTTCTCATTGGATGACATTATCAGCTATTGGTTTCTATCCTCAATGTGTTTCTCAAGACACCCCTCTGGAGCCCCTCGATGCATGTCAGTATATTTTTGTTAAATCCTGTATTACCACAGTATTGTGCCAGAATCGACCTCTGGCCCTTAGGTATGACATCCGTCGCGCTGACCACTCAGCTACCAGGGGCGGACTTCTCATTGGATGACATTATCAGCTATTGGTTTCTATCCTCAATTTGTTTCTCAAGACACCCCTCTGGAGCCCCTCGATGCATGTCAGTATATTTTTGTTAAATCCTGTATAACCACAGTATTGCGCCAGAATCGATCTGCGGCCCTTAGGTATGACATCCGTCGCGCTGACCACTCAGCTACCAGGGGTGGACTTCTCATTGGATGACATTATCAGCTATTGGTTTCTATCCTCAGTTTGTTTCTCAAGACACCCCTCTGGAGCCCCTCGATGCATGTCAGTATACTTTTGTTGAATCCTGTATAATCACAGTATTGTGCCAGAATATAATTATACTCAACACCACGGTCATAACAGTCATTTACGAAGCTACAGCCCACGTAACATATTCCAATAATTCTTTAAGTATTGTTTTAATCCTGTAATACAAGCTTTTTCAGAATGATTCATCGTTTTATGAGTTTGTCATATATCCAGTACCTAATTAGTAATGGCGCAAACTATTTAAAATATCTTCCAGTACAGAAGTCTTCCCTGTACCTCTCACTCAATAAACTATGTAGAGCATAAGACGAGAATGAAAACCCTGTGTTACGAGATAACATGTCTACCTCAATGAATGAAGAATACAGGAGATGTTACTTACTAGGATAGACACACCCTTTCAAATTTAAGGACGCTGTCATAATTAGAAATGGATTAGCTCTGCCGCTGCGTGTATTATGATAATACGAGATCAATTTACTTACTGGTTTCAGCCAACGTGAACATTTAATAGTGACGCTTTAGGCGGAAAATTAGTTATGAACAAATAAGAAAATAAATAATGAAGTAAAGTGTGTAAGCTACCTGTCCTTCTGTGAACATTTCGGATTACTACTTATCTGTATCCTGAAATGTGCGTTGAATAAAAAGCCTTCTTTTACAGAAAGCTTATATCCACAAAATATTATAACGTTATACGACTACAGCGTTCGAACCGAAATATATTTACGAGGGCGAGTCAAATGAAAACTTTAAATATTATTTATTATGCTGAAGTGGTACAAAGCTGTATCACTATTCAACATAATCTCCCCCACGCTCAGTGCAAGTCATCCAGCGCTTACAAAGTGCATAAATTCCTTCAGAAAAATGTTCTCTTGGTATTCCTCGCAACCACTCATGCACCGCGTGTCGTACCTCTTCCTCAGAACAGAACTTCTTTCCTCCCACTGCGTCTTTGAGTGGTCCAAGCATATAGAAATCATTTGGGGCAAGGTCTGGTGAGTATGGTGGATGAGGAAGACACTCAAAATGCAGGTCTGTGATTGTTGTGTTGTACGGGCAGTGTGGGGCCTTGCATTGTCATGTTGCAAAAAGACACCTGCAATCCACGTCGCTTTGATTTGATTGCAGGCCACATATGATCTTTTAGGAGATCCTTGTATGATGCACTGGTGACAGTGGTCCCTCTAGGTATGTAATGCTCCAAAGTGACTCCTTTTTCGTCACAAAAGAGAGTCAGCATAAGCTTCCTTGCTGGGGGTTCTGTTCGAAACATCTTTGGTTTTGGTGATGAGGAATGGCTTAAATTTTGTAAACGTGTTTGTTTCTTGTTTCACGGTAATTTAACTAGTTTCTCGGTAACAAATAAGTAAACTACCGTAAATAGCGTATAACTTTATTGTTTTAATACAGATTTCAGAAAAACAGCGTAATTTTATATCAGAAACTTGCCTATATACATTTGTTTATAGGCCTAATTCTCGTAACGTTTTTCGAGAATCAAAGTTAAAGTATCTCGTTTAATTGTCCTTTTTTTCATTCCATCGAGTGAAATATATAATAAATAGCGTATACCTTCGTTGTTTTAATACAGATCTCAGAAAAACAGCGGAATTTTAAATCAGAAACTTGCTTATATACATTTGTGAATAGGCTTAATTCTTGTAACGTCTTTTTTGATTTTCGGTAATTTAATTGATTTATTCTAGCTAAAGTATTATTTTTGCCATGAGTGAGAAGTGCCTGACTTGCCGTAGAATTGTTAGTTCCGGGGTTTGGTGTGATGGATGCAGTAGTTTTTTTCACTGGGGGGACTGCAGTGGCGTGGGTGTTGGGAAAGTGGATCAGGCTCATCAGTGGTTATGTAGGATTTGCAGCAGAGATAGGAAGATAGTGGAACAGGAGGGGAAAATTGCTGCCCTTCAGGCTGAGCTAGATCAGGCTAGGGAAGATCTGGACAGGTTAAGAAGGGAGAAGGGCAAAGAGAGGTGGGAAGTGGCAACAGGTAGCAGAAGGAACAGGCCTAGAACTAAGTCTGACAGTTTTGTGGTGAATGTCAAAAATAAGTTTGACCTGTTGCTTCAGTTAGAAACAGATGAGCCTCAAGCAGAGGTAGGTGTAGACAGGACACAACAAACTTTCAATAGGAAATTGAAAAAGAATGTAGGAAAGTCATCGAAAAGGAAGAAAGTTTTGTTGTTAGGCAGTTCTCATGCCAGAGGTGTAGGCCAACTTCTGCAGGAGGAATTAGGACCAGAATACCAGGTCACAAATTTTTTCAAACCAAGTGCTAGTCTGGATCAGGTGACAGAGGATTTAGGTTCACTCTGTAAAGGATTTACCAGGGAAGACACCGTGGTTATTGTGGGAGGGCCAGGGAACAGCATCGACAGAGATCCTGGGTACAGTATAGAGTGTGACCTGGTGAAGATTGCGTCGGCATCGAGACACACCAATGTTGAGTTTGTATCTGTCCTGAGACGCCATGACCGGCCTCAATTGGACTCTTCTGTTGGGAGAGTTAATTTGGAGTTGGAACGGCTGCTTGGGTCAGGTGCGGGGGCTCATATTGGTGTGGTTCCTGTTGATTATCTCAGTAGGTGGGACTATACCAGGCATGGCCTACATCTCAACAGGAAAGGGAAGGGGAAACTGGCTGGGGTAATAGCAGGAAATTTAAGGGGGGGAGGCACTGCCATGAATGGTAAAATACCAGTGGTTACAGGTGTTGGAGCAGCATCTTTTTTAGGATAGGTAAGACAGAAAGATGTCAAGTTCTACGAGAGGTCAGGATTGAAACAAATCTTCAATTTAGGAAAGAAATTAAACAGCACAATTCCAGCACATTAGATCACCAATCACAGCTACCAATTATAAATTTTCACCAATCACCAGAAATTTTATCTCCACCAAGTTGTATCTCAGTCCTAGGTAATTGCATTGATGAATTAAAGTCACCCAACCCAGTTGACATAATCTGCCTCTCTGAACACCATGTGACCACTGGTATAGGAACTAGGCCTAAGCACAATGAGAAACTCAGACAGGAGAGTACTGCAAATGTTAGAATAAGGAAAGGTTCTCATAAAAGTATAATTAAAAATAATGTAAGTATATTTCATCAAAATATTGGGAGTTTAAAGAATAAAGTAGTTGAGCTTCTGGTTTGTTTAGAAGATTTAGAAGCTGAGAATGAAATAGATATACTATGCCTGTCTGAGCATCACATTGTTACTGATATGGATAAGGTAAATGTAAGTGGTTATAAGCTCTCTGCACATGTAATGAGAGAAAATATGGAGAAAGGAGGAGTTGCCATATATGTCAAAAGTTATCACTGTGCAAAAAGTATAGAAACAAAAAAGTTTTGTGTAGAGAAACATATAGAAGCATGTGCCTGTGAGCTTAAATTAAATAAAGGCACATTTATAATTGTAACTGTATATAGGTCCCCATCAGGAAATTTTCATCTATTTCTGAAAAATTTGGACTCCTTGTTGTGCTATCTGTCAGACAGGGGGAAGCAAATTATTATTTGTGGGGACTTCAATGTAGATTCTCTGAAAGAGGGTAATAGGAAAAATGACCTTGAAGTATTACTCGGTTCTTTCAATTTGACACCCGTTATTGATTTTCCTACTCGGGTGGTAAAGGATAGCAGCTCACTGATAGATAACTTCTTTGTAGACCAAGATAAGTTTAACCAGATAAATGCTCAGCCTGTTGAGAATGGTCTTTCTGATCATGGTGCACAGCTGGTTACAATATATGACATAGCTCCATTCAGCAATACTAAACAGTCCTCCAAAGTAGTACGTTCAGTCAACGATTTAACAATTGCAAATTTCAGGGAAAGCCTACAGCAGTTAGACTGGGATGAGGTGTACCGTGAACCTGATGCCAATTTAAAATATAATTTATTTCATGACATTTTTGTAAATGCATTTGAAAACTGCTTCCCCAAGAAAATAGTTAAATATACTCGTAAGAAACCTTGTAACAAACCATGGCTTACTAAGGGTATAAAAATATCTTGTAACCGGAAAAGGGAAATGTATCTGACAGCAAGAAAGAGTAGTGACCCAGAAACTATCAAAAATTATAAAAACTACTGTGTTATATTAAGAAAAGTTATTAAAAAATCCAGGAGTATGTGTATCATGTCTGAAATCAGCAACTCTGATAATAAAATTAAAACAATTTGGAATATTATTAAAAGAGAAACAGGTCAACCAAGAGCAGAGGAAGACAGCATTACCATCAAATTGAATGAAAGCTTTACGAACAAAAAGTCAGAAGTTGAAAATATTTTTAATAATCATTTTCTAAATGTTGTGGATATAGTAGGATCCAGGTGTTCATTAGAAGATGCTAGGCTGTTAATGGAAGAGGCCATACCTATGCAATTTGATACAATTGAAATCTCACCCACTTCTCCCTCTGAAATTAAGAAAATAATAAACTTGCTTAAAAGCAAAAACTCACATGGAATTGATGGCATTTCCAGCAAAATACTAAAAGCTTGTTCTCAACAGATAAGTAAGATTCTCAGCCACCTGTGTAATAGCTCTCTGGAACAGGGCATTTTCCCTGATAGACTGAAATATGCTATTGTTATACCTTTGCATAAAAAGGGGGATAGATCTGATGTCAACAATTACCGCCCAATCTCCCTTCTAACAGCTTTATCCAAAATTTTTGAGAAAGTAATGTATTCAAGAGTAGCTTCACATATCTGTAAAAATGAAGTACTAACAAAATGTCAGTTTGGTTTCCAGAAAGGTTTTTCAACAGAAAATGCCATATATGCTTTCACCAGTCAAATTTTGAATGATCTGAATAACCGAAAACCACCCATTGGGATTTTTTGTGATCTCTCAAAGGCTTTTGATTGTGTAAATCATGAAATTCTGCTAGACAAGCTCAAGTATTGTGGCATGAGTGGGACAGTGCACAAATGGTTTAATTCGTACCTAACTGGAAGAGTGCAGAAAGTTGAAATAAATGGTTCTCGTAACATGCAAAGATCAGCACATTCCTCAAACTGGGGAACTATCAAGAATGGGGTTCCACAAGGGTCAGTCTTGGGTCCTTTGTTGTTCTTATTATATATTAATGACTTGCCATTCTATATTCATGAAGAGGCAAAGTTAGTTCTCTTTGCTGATGATACAAGTATAGTAATCACACCTGAGAAACAAGAATTATCTGATGAAATTGTCAATACTGTTTTTCAGAAAATTACTAAGTGGTTCCTTGTAAACGGACTCTCACTGAATTTTGATAAGACACAGTACATACAGTTCCGTACAGTGAATGGTATGACGCCATTAATAAATATAGACCTTAATCAGAAGCATATAGCTAAGGTAGAATATTCCAAATTTTTAGGTATGTCCATTGATGAGAGATTAAATTGGAAGAAACACATTGATGATCTGCTGAAACGTTTGAGTTCAGCTACTTATGCAATAAGGGTCATTGCAAATTTTGGTGATAAACATCTTAGTAAATTAGCTTACTACGCCTATTTTCACTCATTGCTTTCATATGGCATCATATTTTGGGGTAATTCATCACTGAGGAATAAAGTATTTATTGCACAAAAGCGTGTAATCAGAATAATAGCTGGAGTCCACCCAGGATCATCCTGCAGACATTTATTTAAGGATCTAGGGATATTCACAGTAGCTTCTCAGTATATATACTCTCTTATGAAATTTGTTATCAACAACCAAACCCAATTCAAAAGTAATAGCAGTGTGCATAACTACAATACTAGGAGAAAGGACGATCTTCACTATTCAAGATTAAATCTAACTTTGGCACAGAAAGGGGTGAATTATACTGGCACTAAAGTCTTTGGTCACTTACCAAATAGTATCAAAAGTCTGACAGATAACCAACAAGTATTTAAGAAGAAATTAAAAGAATTTCTGAATGACAACTCCTTCTACTCCATAGAGGAATTTTTAGATATAAATTAAGAAAAAAAATTATTAAAAAAATAATAAAAAAAATAAATAAATAAAAATAAAAAAACACACAAAAAAAATAAAGTTGTTATATTAACTTAAGTATGTTGTTAAATTAACCTAATTATGTCATGTATTGGAAAATTCGACTCGTTCCACATCATTACGAAATATCGTATTCATGATCCATGGAACTAGTATTAATCTAATCTAATCTAATCTAATCTTGCTCGCTCTCTTCGTTTCCGGTTGGTGGAAGTGAACCCAGGTTTCGTCCCCAGTAATGATTCTTGCAAGGAAGCCATCACCTTCTCGTTCAAATCGCCGAAGAAGTTCTTCACAAGCATCAACACGTCGTTCTCTCATTTCAGGAGTCAGCTGCCGTGGCACCCATCTTGCAGACACTTTGTGAAACTGGAGCACATCATGCACAATGTGGTGTGATGACACATGACTAATCTGTAACCATGCTGCAATGTCATTCTGTGTCACTCTGTGGTTGTCCTTCACTATGGCTTCAACTGCTGCAGTGATCTGTGGAGTCACAACTCGTTGTGCCTGACCTGGACGAGGAGCAGCTTCCACTGACGTCACACCATTTGTGAACTTCTTACTCCATTCGTAGACTTGCTGCTGTGACAAACATGCATTACCGTACTGAACCTTCATTTGTCAATGAATTTCTATAGGTTCCGCACCTTCAATGCGCAAACACCGAATAACAGAACGCTGTTCTTCCCGGGGCAAGTGGGGCAGCTATCTTTATACTGATACTGCGATGGTATGTGTGCATCTGCTCTATGCTGCCACCTACAGGCCATTCTGCACGCTGTTTGTAGCACGCTTACCAACTTACAGGATAACGGCGCAACATTTCGATTTGTTATCACAAATTTAAGGTTTGCATTTGACTCGCCCTCGTACTTCCGGCAAAGGAGTAATTTTGATTCATCAGTCTTCTGACTGGTTTGATGCACCCGCCACGAATTCCTCTCCTGTGCCAGCCTCCATGTATCAGAGTAGTCCGCCTGCTTAGCTGGGTGGTAATGTGCTAGTCTCCCACGCAAGGGGGCCCGGGTTCGATTCCCGGCCGTGTTGGAGATTTTCCCTGCTCGGGGAGTGAGTGTTGTGTTGTCCTCATCACCGGCGCGCTATTCGGCCAATGTGGCATCGACTGAAATAAGACTTGCACTTGGCTGCCAAATGTCCCCGGATGGAACCTCTCGGCCAATGACGCCATACGGTCATTTCATTTGTCTCAGAGTATCACGAAATAGTAGTGGCGTAAATGAACATCTGAATGAATTCTAGGATTATAGTAAACTTTTATAAGTATATAGCCTGATTTCAAGCTTCTAAGTAACGAGGCTCGTAGGCAAGCTAGGTGAAATTACAACACTTGGTAACATCCTTTAAGCTAAGCTTCCCTAAACAGCAACCTGAATAAATAGGAATACGTAGCAATCATCTCGCATTTGAAGCGATATACCGCAGCTCTCTGCATGTCCAACTGGTGACTTTCCTTCTGGTGTACGAAACATGCAAAGAAAATGCAGTGCATGTTGCTGACTGCAGTTTAGAGAAACGTACAGTGTTTGACAGAAAAATGGATTCGCCACGAGAGATACATGCTCGAACATAGAGGCAGATGCTGACGAAACCTGCAGGTTTCACTACTCTAATTGACCTCGAACGGCATCTGTGCTGTGTCCTAATTACGGTGCAGGTGTCAACCGCGTAGGAACTGTAATATGTACAGTTGTGAGAGAATTATTTCGGAGCCGGCCGGAGTGGCTGAGTGGTTCTAGGTGCTACAGTCTAGAAACGAGCGACCGTTACGGTCGCAGGTTCTAATCCTGCCTTGGGCATGGATGTGTGTGATGTCCTTAGGTTCTAGGGAACTGATGACCTCAGATGTTAAGTACCGTAGTGCTCAGAATCATTTGAATCATTTTGAGATACCTAACATTAACCTTTCCGAGCGAATCAGCTCTTTGTAATGATTTCTGGGGTGCACTGAGGAGCAGCCGTTTACATAACATGATTTTTCGATAGCGTATCTTGCATTCATCTTCAGGTGATACCTACAGCATGAGTGTCTAAGCTACATCGCACTCTCCCTCATATTAATGTGATCCTCATCCTTTTCCTCACTATCCGGTCGCACGCCGAGTGCGGTTGGGTGGTGGGTGAACGTTATCGCCAAATGCTGGTTACGAACTCCAGTCCCTCAGTGCTTCTGCCACCTTCGTCGTGTGCGGAAGTCGCTCTCGGTCGGCGTTGTAACTTAATACAATCATTAAGTGAGATTGCTCAGTACAGAATGCAAAGTACATTTCCTATCGTAAAGATACAAGACTCATAACACTGACAAAGGATTGCCTATAAACCTCTAAAACTTTGATTCAAGCCAGTATTATTTCATCTAAAGCATAATCATGGTCACAATGATGGAGTCCATGCGTGAGACACATGGAAAAATGGAGCACAACAAAAGAAATCACTGAACAACAAGAATTTCATGCGCATTGTACACTGAAGCGGCAAAAAAAACTGGTATAGGCATACGTAATCAAATACAGAGATATGTAAACAGGCAGAATACGGCGCTGCGGTCGGCAACGCGTATATAAGGCGACAAGTGTCTGGCGAAGTTTTTATTTCGGGTACTGCTGCTTCAATGGCACGTTATCTGGGTTTAAGTGTTTGAAGATGGTGTTGTAGCCGGCGCACGAGCAATGGGACACAGCATCTAAAAATGGTTCAAATGGCTCTGAGCACTATGGGACTCAATATCTTAGGTCAAAAGTCCCCTAGAACTTAGAACTACTTAAACCTAACGAACCTAAGGACATCACACACATCCATGCCCGAGGCAGGATTCGAACCTGCGACCGTAGCAGCCTCGCGGTTCCTGACTGCAGCGCCAGAACCGCACGGCCACCGCGGCCGGCTACACAGCATCTCCGAGGTAGCGATGAAGTGGGGATTTTCCCATAAGACCATTTCACGAGTGTGCCGTGGATATCAGGAATCCGGTAAAACGACAGATCTCCGACACTGCTACGGTCGCAAAACCATCCTGCAAGAAAGGGGCCAACGACGGCTGGAGAGAATCGTTCTACGTGACAGAAGCGTAGCCCTTACGCAAATTTCTACCGATTTCATTGCCAGGCCATCAACAAGTGTTAGCGTGCGAACCATTTGTAACACCACAGCTCTTATGCTGTATGGATTCATTTTGCTTTATTTAATGTCACATTGTTGATCTTCTGTAAATGTGTTGGAATCGATAACATAAAATTGTGTACTCTTTTCTTTGCCAAACCTTTGATGTCGTGATTTGATTCTATGCAAAGTAGTGTATCTGTAATTTAAAGTTCTTTGTCCAATTTGGAGGGAACAGAACTTATTGTATGTAATTGTGATTTTGTGTGAATAATTTTTTGTAGAAGTGTCAATATGTGAAAATGTTCTGTTTTATTTAATGTATTTGTTTGCTGTTATGTAAATTGCTGATCCTCACTTAGGGTTCTTAGTTAGTTTGTATGTAAATGGTGTAGTGGTTCCCCTCTGGAACGGAAATGTGTAGCGCGCGCAAATTGTGGTTGGCATAGGTGGAAAAGGTGGAACTGATAGTCAGTCGGAGACGAGCCAGCAGTCGGAAAGGAGCTACGAGTCTGTGCACTGTCATTATAACGGTGCATATTGTGATGATTCAGAGAGAGGCTTTTCCTGCTTCTTTCCAATGCCTCGGATGGGTGGATAAATAGCTGGAACCATTCTGGAATTTGTATTTGTCATCGCCACCAAGAAATGACAGAGTCCAGCAATTCTACCTGCGATTCCACCTACCAACATGCAGTTGCCACCACATTGCGCAATCACTGTAACGTAATACTATATTGATGTACAGTGAAGGATCAGCCTAATGGATTTGTTAGTGTGCTGAAATATAAGGTAATTCATATCGGAATTTATTTACCTACCTTGATTTTACTCCTCATCATAACACCTCTCAGGGTCCTCTCCGTTTGAAGTAAAGTGATTACCGAGTATCCTTACTGAAAGTACATTGAAGCCTAGAGCTCTGTTAAATAATGCCTCTTGAACTTATTAAAGAGAAAGTTAAAGTCAATGATAATTGTTGAAAACAATTTTCCTAGTAAAACCGCTTATCAAAGTACTGTTGCTAACGGTAAAATTAAAATTCCTTAAGTAAAGTAAATGAACACATTGTTGCCTGTAGTAAATTGTAAAAGGAGAGCCAGTTTCTTGCAATTTTGTCAACATTGTGTTTCGTTGTAGTAAAAGTGATAAAGTTGTAATTGTGAAACGTTACATTCTCATGCATGCCAAGTGTTTGTCTCTCTTGTGTGCATATTAACAGTATAAAGACCAGTCAGTTTGTGTAAACCCTGAAAGTGATAGTGTTTTTCTGTACCTGTTATAATTTTGAAAATAGTTCCTGCTGCTCTAACTGTTAGCGTCAATCTTAAAACATATGTGCGTCAGAGTTCATTGCACTCGCGTGTTACTAAGTCTAGGTTGTGTCTGTTGTGCTGTCCATTATAGTTACTTATACCTACTTTCATAAACGAGAATGTTAATCTTTCTCTTGCCTAATTAGGCTGGCGACCGTTTCCCTTATTCTAGGAATAGTATAGCTAGGCAAAATTTTGTTTGTCACTGTTCCAATATTTACGTAATTCTTACTTTCATTTCCGATAAGCCACCTCCGTTAGGAACAACACGGTCAATTTAACAAAATTCCTCTCAGAGGGTAACACTGTTCTGTTGCTTTGTGCCATAGTTGCTTTTACAAAATTGTTTTATGTCACAAATCTGCTTCTAGCATTGAGGTTATGGTACAATAGTGACAGACAGCGAGTGTTATACATTCAACGAAGCATCACCGATATGGGCTTTCGGATCCGAAGCCTCACTCGTGTACCCTTAATGACTGGACGACACATAACTTTAGGCCTCACCTGGTCCCGTGAACACCGACATTGGACTGTTGATGACTGGAAACATGTTGCCTGAACGGACGAGTCTTGTTTCAAATTGTATCGAGCGGATGGACGTGTATGTGTAAGGAGGCAACCACACGAATCCACGTACCCTCGATGTCAGCAGGGGACAATGCGAGCTGGTGGAGGCTCTGTAATGGTGTGGGGTGTGTGCAGTCTACATATGACTCTGACAGTTTGCTCGTACGTTTGCATCTTGTTTGAACACCTGCATCCATTCATGCCCATTGTGCATTCCGACGGACTTAGGCAATTCCAGCAGGACATTGTGACTGCCCAGAAGTCTATAATTTCTATAGAGTGGCTCCAGGAAAACCCCTCCGAGTTTAAACCCTTACGCTGGCCACCAAATTTCCCAGAGATGAACGTTATTGAGCATCGACATAACAGTTTTCTGGGTTTGGTACCGCGTCAAAATGTAAAAACTACTGCTGCTATAGAAAAGCCAACGTTTCGGCCACGATTGCAGCGGCCTTCTTCTGGGTCTAATGGTGCGTTCTAGCTATGCAGTGTCCTTTATATTTTGTTGTTAGTATTCACTGCGCATGTCATTACGTCATAATTTTAAAAGGTAGTTAGTTTATTCGTCACTTAAGGAAGAAGGAGAGGGAACTTTATTTTAATAAAACTTTATTGTAATAAAACTTTTTAATAAAACTTTATTTTAATAAAGTTCCCTCTCCTTCTACGTTAAGTGATCAATAAACTAACTACCTTTTAAAATTATGACGTAATGGCATGCGCAGTGAACACTATAACAAAATATAAAGGATACTGCATAGCTAGAACGCACCATTAGACCTAGAAGAAGGCCACTGCAATAGTGGCCGAAACGTGGGCTTTTCAATAGCAGCAGTAGTTTTTACATTATGACGCGGTACCAAACCCAGAAAACTTTTATGTCGACTGACTCTGGCCGCGGAAGCCTACGCAATTATGTTATTGAGCATGTCTGGGATGCCTGGCAACGTGCTTTTGAGAAGAGATCTCCACCCTCTCGTACTCTTATGGATTTATGGACAGCCCTGCATTACTAATGTTTCAGTTCCCTCCAGCACTAATTCAGTGATTAGTAGAGTCCATGCTACGTCTGCGTGCTCGCGAAGATACTACAAGATATTAGGTTGGTGTACCAGTTTTTTTGGCTCTTCAGTTCAATATGTCGAACGTAGTTTACTAGAAGAGCGTGTGATGAATTCAGGCGCTCTAGTATTCGGATAGACCAACGTAAACTCGGCTGTGTATCATATGTAAACATCTGAGCATCTCACCGAGCAAGGGATTTGAATCTGAACGTAGATAAATGGACGATAAAAATCTGGAAATGCTGCAAATATTATTGCCCCTAGCTACTCGATGAAAACCAGAAGCTTGCTATACATTTACAGCACAAGCTGTGAAAATGATTAACAAATGGTTCAAATGGCTCTAAGCACTATGGAACTTAAAATCTGTGCTCATCAGTCCCCTAGACCTAAAACTACTTAAACCTAACTAACCTAAGGACATCACACACATCCACGCCCGAGGCAGGATTCGAACCTGCGACCGTAGCAGGCGATCGCTTCCGGACTGAAGCGCCTAGAACCTCTCGGCCACCGCGGCTGGCAATGATTAACAACAAATGACTTTAATTATATTTAATGCGTTACTAAACCGCAAGAATGCCTGTACACACTTAAACGCATTTGCATTGCCTGTCTCTGGCAAGTGCTGCCGTTTCCCTGTTTCCAACTGAGATAACACTTCTAGCATAGTTAAAAACTATGATACTTTTAATGATCGATTACTCGTAACAGAAATATGTTTGCGCAGCGTTTCAGATTTAGTTTACATGGAAGAAATATCAGGTCTGATAGTTCTGATTGTGACAGTCAGGTTTCAAGTGTACCTGTGGAAGAATTGTTACCTGAAATATTTATCAGCTTAAGAGTTCTGTTAATTTCGTCAGAAAGAAGAGAGGAAAACGGAAGCTCATTCACTTTATTGAAACCCGCTCAACTGGCGAATTTCGGCCTTACAGGCATTTCTCAAGTCTAGTATACAAAAAGAAGACTACCTAAATAATTTCAAACACTACTGTATTGACAACGTTGCGTTTTACCGTGTGAAGCACTGTTTAATCGGTTTAGCAACGAAAGGGAGCACATACAGTGACTTATGACATGGCATTACTTTAGAGGATGACAATTACTTCACTCTGTAAACATTCAGTTTTTCAATTTTGAAGTTTGCTCGTTATGTTGGACCTGCAAGTACAAAGACATTTATCCTGCACATTGTAAATATTTTTTGTGTGTCCGTAAGCCAGACCACAACTTAGTGCATCTTTGTTAGGTTTAATGTGGACTACAATTGAAAGTGATTTATGAAGCAGAAATCGAACAGTTGTGCGAGTTGCACTACAGTGAATAATTAACATCCGAAGGGGAGACATCACACTCTGTTTCAGCTAACGCATGGCTGTGATACCGCATACAAGCCGAGCGGTGTAAGGTGCTGCAGTTATGGACTATGCGGCTGGTACCGGCGGAGGTTTGAATCGTCCCTCGGGCATGGGTGTGTGTGTTTGTCCTTAGGATAATTTAGGTTAAGTAGTGTGTAAGTTTAGGGACTGATGACCTTAGCAGTTAAGTCCCATAAGAATTCACACACATTTGAACATTTGAACCGCATATGAATAAAATTAATAAGGTTATTCTAATGACACACGTCAAATAGATGCATAATATGGTCCTTATCTTAGAATGGGTGTTGGTGTTTGGTCACTACAATTTTCCCTTAGATTTGGATACGCAGACGGCAGTCATGCTTACTTTGTTTCTTAGCCAGCTCCCATTGGCACCTGCCACAGTGCGCACTGTAGTAACATCTCTGCACGTGCCGCTCCACACGAATGCTTTTCATAGGAGCAGTAAGTCTTTTAATCGTGAAGTGAACCACAGCCGAAGAAATGGCATGGCAAGGGTGCTAACAACTATCTTCATGAGAAAACTGATTATGTAACACGCTTTTTGGTACCTTTACTGCGAGAGCGTAAGATTTTTTCACTGATTTGATGAAGACTTCATAATATGGTGAAAAATAATTTCCTTATTGCGCGAACTGATGTTTGCACACAGTTATAAAAATTTAGTGTCCAACACAGAACATTCCCCCACCTCTTAATTAGGTAACATTAGGGGCAATACACTAAAGACAAATTCAATTAATCCAACCTTCTGTAATCTAATTTACACTGGCGTCCAGTATTAAAGCCAGAAACGGAAATTTTGCAAGTTTAAGTTTATTTTGCCACTAAACAGTATAAACAAGTGATAGAGAAATACTGACAATGTAAAGGAAACAGAACGTAATCAACTGCAACATGCATAATGGTAGATAAATATGTTCTTCGTTTTTTTCCAACTTAAAGGATTTGCACAAACATTCTAGCAACTGGTTAATATGCTCAGCATGGGGTGTGACCACCTCTGGCATCAATACAGGCCTGACAACAACTGGGAACGCTCTGAATGATGTCATCAATCTCATGTTGAGGCAATAACGCCCATTCTTCCTGCAGCGCTGCTCACAAGTCTCCGAGAGTAGTCGGTGGATGCTGACGTGATGCAACCCGTCTCCCTAGTGCGTTCCAGACATGCTCTATGGGATTCAATTTAGTAGAGTGAGCAAGCCACGCCATGGATGCAATATCTTGCCTTTCCAAAAACGGAAATCGGCGGCCCGTGCTGTATGAGGTCGAATTTCCAAAAAAACCATCTACCACTCTTGCTCCATGAGGTAAAGCATTATTGTCCATCAATACGAAGTGTGGGCCCACAGCACCTAGAAACAACTGCGCATGAGATCCCGAGACCTTCTTACGGTACCTGACAGCAGTTAAACCTTGCTGACTCACCCCTACGACTTCATGAAGATATGTTCGATTGATCAACATAATCCCTGCCCGCACCATTAAGGATCCTCTTCGATGCCGGTCACTTTCTAGAATGTTTGGGTCCGAAATCGTGTTACTCATTTACCCCAGATGCAAATTCGTCGAGGATCACTCTCCACACCAAGTCGGAACTAATCTGTGAAAATAACATTGACCCACTGTTTCACCGTGCAGGTGGCACGAACCCCTCTGTACGCCGTTTGCCTCGACACAACACGTTCAGTGGACGCTGCGAGGTCAGATGCCAGTTGCAGTGCAGTAGTAAGGCGTTGCGGTCGTGCCCTCATAGCCAAATAACGGGCCCCTCTGATGTCACGCGTGGTCGGCCCTGTCCAGGTCTCCGAAATACAGTTTCGGTCTCTATAAACTGTCGCCTCATCCGAGAAACGATAGAACGATTCACAGTGAGCCATCGGGCCACATCAGTTTGCGAATCTCGTGCCTTCATTTTTCCTATGGCCCTCCACAGCAGGGAGTCCGTAGGCGTCTTCTCTGTGCCATACTTCACCGCCTGCGACTGTGCACACAGGGACTGTGGGTGTGGGACTACCCTGCAAACACCACTCCACGTGATAGGTGCCCTGACGTCATTGGTGGCGCGGTTGTCCGGTGGTCTGAATGCCATCTTCCGTGCAGAACACGATCGTAACGACATCTGTTGGCAGTTTGTATGATTATATTGCGAAATAGACACAGGACGGTTAAATAATAACACAACTTTAAAGAATTTGAGGAGTATGTTATTTCTTTGCAATTTTGATTTGTAATGAAGAATACTTTTGTAAAGCAACTTTTCGAAACTAGCCAATACACCTTTTAAAGGAATCAGCATTAACGTAATTTATCATATCATCATCCATTTCCCAATGTGTGTCATTCAATAGACAAAGTTTCAAAACTGCTGTTTAAAATGCATACACATTACGTGGATTCACTGCGCCGTCCAAGAAATGAGACGACCCTTCTTAGTAGCTCTCAATAGCATCAGACAGCAGTTTCCGGAGACCGGTCGACCGAACTTATTCATTGCCACAAGAAAACTAGAATAGAAAACGAAAAAATTATCTTTCTGATTTTAAGTGACTTCCTTTCATGCGACCCGAAATTAGTTACGGTATCGTGTCAGAGAAGTATGAAACAGAGTGTTACGATTTGCTGAAGGGAACATAGATAGAATCTGGTTTCCTATGTTAAGTGACTCACTACACTTCCTTGGAAATCACGCAGTCGGATTAACTTCTGTTTCGATTCATTATTTGTAGTAGACGGGACTTCGCCACCAACCTTTCAGACAATCCAAGCAGAGCATTTGCAAATGCAAAATCAATGAGTGCGAATTATCAGTAGAATTAGTAATTTTGGTTAAAGAAACTTTGACTTGGCGATATCTAAGGACGTGTAGGAAAAATAAACACGTGATGTTCAGGTACAGCATTAGCAATGTTCTTCTTCGCTCTGAGACATTGTTTAAATATCTGGACGTAATGTTGTAAAGCCAAATGAAATGGAACAGGCACGCGAGGATTGTGGTAGGGAAGGCGAAAATGTTCGACATCCGTTCATTGGGAGAATTTTAAGGAAGTGTGGTTCACCTGTAAAGGAGACCGCATATAGGACGATGGCGCGACCCGTTCTCCATGTACTGCTCGGGTGTTTGGGAATCCGCACCAGGTCGAACTGTAGGAAGACATCGAAGCAATTACGAGGCGGGTTCGAACAACACGTAAGTACACTCCTGGAAATTGAAATAAGAACACCGTGAATTCATTGTCCCAGGAAGGGGAAACTTTATTGACACATTCCTGGGGTCAGATACATCACATGATCACACTGACAGAACCACAGGCACATTGACACAGGCAACAAAGCATGTACAATGTCGGCACTAGTACAGTGTATATCCACCTTTCGCAAGAATGCAGGCTGCTATTCTCCCATGCAGACGATCGTAGAGATGCTGGATGTAGTCCTGTGGAACGGCTTGCCATGCCATTTCCACCTGGCGCCTCAGTTGGACCAGCGTTCGTGCTGGACGTGCAGACCGCGTGAGACGACGATTCATCCAGTCCCAAACATGCTCAATGGGGGACAGATCCGGAGATCTTGCTGGCCAGGGTAGTTGACTTACACCTTGGGTGGCACGGGATACATGCGGAGGTGCATTGTCCTGTTGGAACAGCAAGTTCCCTTGCCGGTCTAGGAATGGTAGAACGATGGGTTCGATGACGGTTTGGATGTACCGTGCACTATTCAGTGTCCCCTCGACGATCACCAGAGGTGTACGGCCAGTGTAGGAGATCGCTCCCCACACCATGATGCCGGGTGTTGGCCCTGTGTGCCTCGGTCGTATGCAGTCCTGATTGTGGCGCTCACCTGCACGGCGCCAAACACGCATACGACCATCATTGGCACCAAGGCAGAAGCGACTCTCATCGCTGAAGACGACACGTCTCCATTCGTCCCTCCATTCACGCCTGTCGCGACACCACTGGAGGCGGGCTGCACGATGTTGGGGCGTGAGCGGAAGACGGCCTAACGGTGTGCGGGACCGTAGCCTAGCTTCATGGAGACGGTTGCGAATGGTCCTCGCCGATATCCCAGGAGCAACAGTGTCCCTAATTTGCTGGGAAGTGGCGGTGCGGTCCCCTACGGCACTGCGTAGGATCCTACGGTCTTGGCGTGCATCCGTGCGTCGCTGCGGTCCGGTCCCAGGTTGACGGGCACGTGCACCTTCCGCCGACCACTGGCGACAACTTCGATGTACTGTGGAGACCTCACGCCCCACGTGTTGAGCAATTCGGCGGTACGTCCACCCGGCCTCCCGCATGCCCACTATACGCCCTCGCTCAAAGTCCGTCAACTGCACATACGGTTCACGTCCACGCTGTCGCGGCATGCTACCAGTGTTAAAGACTACGATGGAGCTCCGTATGCCACGGCAAACTGGCTGACACTGACGGCGGCGGTGCACAAATGCTGCGCAGCTAGCGCCATTCGACGGCCAACACCGCGGTTCCTGGTGTGTCCGCTGTGCCGTGCGTGTGATCATTGCTTGTACAGCCATCTCGCAGTGTCCGGAGCAAGTATGGTGGGTCTGACACACCGGTGTCAATGTGTTGTTTTTTCCATTTCCAGGAGTGTATTATGGAGATGCTTCGGGAACTCAAATGGGAATCCCTGGAGTGAAGGTGACGTTCTCTTCGAGGAACACGATTCAGAAAATTTGGGGAACCGGCGTTTAAAGCTGACTGTCGTACGATTCTATTGGCGTCAATATACACAGCGCTTAAGGACCACAAATACCGGGTGATCAAAAAGTCAGTATACATTTGAAAACTGAATAAACCACGGAATAATGTCGATAGAGAGGTACAAATTGACACACATGCTTGGAATGACATGGGGTTTTATGAGAACCAAAAAATACAAAACTTCAAAAAATGTCCGACAGATGGCGCCTCATCTGATCAGAATAGCAATAATTAGCGTAACAAAGTAAGACAAAGCAAAGATTATGTTCTTTACAGGAAATGCTCAATATGTCACCATCATTCCTCAACAATAGCTGTAGTCGAGGAATAATGTTGTGAACAGAACTGTAAAGCATGTCCGGAGTTATGGCGAGGCATTGACATCGGATGTTGTCTTTCAGCATCCCTAGAGATATCGGTCGATAACGATGCACTTGAGACTTCAGGTAACCCCAAAGCCAACAATAGCACGGACTGAGGTCTGGGGACCTGGGAGGCCAAGCATGACGAAAGTGGCGGCTGAGCACACGATCATCACCGAAGCACGCGCGCAAGAGATCTTTCACGTGTCTAGCAATATGGGGTGCAGCGCCATCCTGCATAAACATCGTACGTTCCAGCACGTGTTTATCAGCCAGGCTGGGGATGATGCGATTCTGTAACATATCGGCGTACCTCTCACCCGTCACAGTAGCAGTTTTGCTGTCCAGCGCCAACTGTTGGACATTTTGTGACCTTTGTTTTCTTTTTTTTTTGTTCTAATAAAACCCCATGTCATTCCAAGCATGTGTGTCAATTTTTACCTTTCTATCTACATTATTCCGTGGTTTATTACGTTTTCAAATTTATACTGCCTTTTTGACCACCCGGTATATTATACAAGAAATTAGGATCATGCGGAGGCACATAGACAGTCGTTCGTCCCTCAAACCATTTGTAAGTAGAACAGGAAAAGAAATGACTAGTAATGGTACAGGGTACCCTCTGCCACGCACCATAAGGTGGTTTGCGGAATCTCATGTAGATGTAGAGACGGACGGACCTCGTGGGTATTTTATGAATTTTGTAGTCAGATCTAGACGTACTGCTCTCGTCAACGATTGTTTTTCAAATGGCTCTGAGCACTATGGGACTCAGCTGCTGAGGTCATTAGTCCCCTAGTTAAACCTAACTAACCTAAGGACATCACAAACATCCATGTCCGAGGCAGGATTCGAACCTGCGACCGTAGCGGTCTTGCGGTTCCAGACTGCAGCGCCTTTAACCGCACGGCCACTTCGGCCAGCGATTGTTTTTCTTAAGTAAATTTCTGCTGCATCTGTATTGTATTTGTAGTATCAGTGCCCTATTTACTAACCATTTATGTCTCCTATTTTCAGCCTCGTAAAAACAGTTTCGATTTTCGAACTTTATGTACTTCTTAAAAATATATCTCACCAATATACCCAGTGCCGAAAGAAAAGTTAGGTCCAGAACCACGAACAACAAGCAACCTCAAAATCATAGTTCTTCAGTTCCCATAGCAATCGTATCTTCCAATGACTTATCAGATAATCACGGTGTGTGCAACGCTAACGTAACAATGCAAGACGCGACTGCATTCCACACGAACCGCCAGCTTCTGCTCAACACAGAGATGTTACAGAGTAGTGAATGCATCAAATTTTCAAACTTCAGCATTTCATTCCCAGACAGTTTTCACGATTCTAGAGTGACTAACAAGCATTCCGCTCCAACAAACGCCAAATCTAATTAATCGACGCGAAATTTTGCCGCTACAAACTGCGCCACGGAGAACACAAAACATAATTTCCACCACCCACGAATGCTACACCTTCCATAAATTACATTGACCTTACGCAAATGTTACAACAGGTGTTGAAAAAACTCAGTTTGACTACTCAGTCTGACGAATTTACCAATAAGCCGGATGAACGAATTAAATCCGAGAGCAAATTTCTGGAGCAATTCAGACAATGGCAGGAGAAACCACAGAACAAATAAGTAATGACATTAAACAAAAATGGCTCCGAGCGCTATGGGACTTAACATCTGAGGTCATCAGTCCTCTAAAACTTAGAACTACTTAAACATAACTAACCTAAGGACATCACACACATCTATGCCCGAGGCAGGATTCGAACCTACGACCGTAGCGGTGCGCGGTTCGAGACTGTAGCACCTAGAATCGCTCGACCACACCGGCTGGCATACATTAAACCATAACTGCCAAATATAGTAACTCTAATTGAGATTTCCGCTACCCAGACACGTTTAGACGAACACATCACGCAGAGAAAAAAATGTGTGTGAAATCTTATGGGACTTAACTGATAAGGTCATCAGTCCCTAAACTTACACACTACTTAACATAAATTACCCAAAGGACAAACGCACACACCCATGCCCGAGGAAGCACTCGAATCTCCGCCGGGAGCAGCCGCATCACGCAGAGAGAAAAATTAGTAGACGTCAGATTCAAGAACTTCACTGTCAAAGTATAGCAAGGATAAAGTGCTATTTATGGCTAAAGCAACAACTTAGTACCCAGTGTAACAGTTACAAAATCCCAAGATCAGTCATAATTACACACATAACAGTTAGGAGATGAGACAGAATGACTACATGCACAAACGAAGTACATGGACTAGAAAACTAACAGCACCACACTTTAAAGGAACAGGTAGATGATCTTTCGCAGAGAATTTCACAAATTAATTTAAATTCCGACACTCACACTGACGATGCACATCCGATACAGTTTACCGAGACGGAATAATGCAAGCCTCTTGAACAATTCACAGAAGGACAAATGGTTGCAGATGATGAGCAAAAAGGTGAAGTTAACAGACTATACGCTCAGCTCGCTGATATACTGAAAAGACATAAGACACCATACATGACTTTGAGAGACAATATGACTGTTGTGCACAAGAACAATTACACACAGACCATCCAGAGGGACTTGCTACAGAAAGAGATTACCTAAGCAGAACTGAATTGTCAGACATTTTATTCAACAGGTTTGACTATTCTGGGACACAAAGACACGAAATTGTGGATTACAAACATTTCCTATTCGAATTTTCAAATTTTTTAGGAATGCTACAAATGACTTGCAACAATTAAAATGGGTTCAGCTATTTAGCTTCTTCCCTACCATCTACCTGGTCGGTCACACACCGACTGGAATTAGTTTGCAGTTTTTTAGAGGGTGAACCTGCCACACGAATGCGAGCGATCGCTAGACAGTGTCACTCACTAGAAGGATTTCAAAATGCGTTTCTCGTCGCATACCGATCAGAAAGGACATAACGCGGAGTAAAAGACAATCTAATCGGCTGAGCTAGTTTTGAAAATTGTCACTTAACTACCTTGACACGGTACAACAAAATCGACACCTGATATAACCGTAAGTCTTTCTGTTTTAATACAGCTTTGCAGTTCCAAATAACCCAGGTCCCCACGAATGTCATTACTAACAGGACATCAGAAAGACAATATCTATGCTTTCCTTGAGATATTACTGTTGTCGGAATTAGAAAATGTAAACTATTCATACGGCGACCGACACTCGAAAGTCAATGACCGTAATTAATATGACACACAATACAGAGGACGGCAGAGGCCAAACTTCAATCATGGAGCCTATCGCTACGACAAAGACAACCATAATACCATTTTAATCCGGAATAAAATTACCAATGACATAATTAGCCGCCTTTTAACTCAGTTAGAAACATGAATAATGACGCAAATCGGTAATGACGTCAGCAAACATACGGCACCCAAACCATAGAGGGAACAAATCATGCACAGAGGGATAACTATCGGCATGAATACCGACACCAGCCGTACCAACCAAACTATTCCAGTTATAGACCATACAATACCGAACAAAAAGATCACGACAGGAATAGCAACAGAGGATAGGGCCGGTAGAACATTTATTTATTTATTCATTTCTCAAGAAAAGACCAGCTGCCTGATGTTTTATAGCAGGTGGTATATTGTGTGATTTTACATGTTATATCAGGCAGATGCAGTTTTATTATTAGTACATATTTTTTTGAGAATTTTACGAACCTATAAAAAAGAAAATAGCACATGTAAGTATATATACTCTATGTGATCAAAAGCATCCGGACACACCAAAAAACATACGATTTTCATATTAAGTGCATTGTGCTGCCACCTACTGCCAGGTACTCCATTTCAGCGACCTCAGTAGTCATTAGACATCGTGAGAGAGCAGAACGGGGCGCTCATCACAACTCACGGACTTCGAACGTGGTCAGGTGATAGGTGTCTCTTGTGTCATACGTCCTGACGTGACATTTCCACACTCCTAAACCTCCCTAGGTCCACTATTTCCGATGTGGTAGTGAAGTGGGAACATTAAGGGACAGGTACAGCACAAAAGCGTACAGGCCGACTTCGTCTGTTGACTGAGAGAGACCGCCGACAGTTGAAAAAAATTGTTCAAATGGCTCTGAGCACTATGGGACTCAACTGCTGTGGTCATAAGTCCCCTATAACTTAGAACTACTTAAACCTAACGAACCTAAGGACATCAAATACATCCATGCCCGAGGCAGGATTCGAACCTGCGACCGTAGCGGTCGTGCGGTTCCAGACTGTAGCGCCTTTAACCGCTTGGCCACTCTGGCAGGCGTCGATAGTTGAAAAGGGTCGTAATGCGTAATAGGCACACATCTAACCAAGCCGTCATACAAGAATTCCAAAATGTATCATAATCCACTGCAAGTACTAAGACATCTAGGAGGGAGGTGAGAAAACTTGGATTTCACGCTCAAGCGGCTGCTCATAAGCCACACATCACGCCGGTAAACGCCAAACGACGCCACGCTTGGTGTTGCATGCTACGAAATGCTACAACAACCAACTATATAGAGAGACACATTTTCAGATTGATTCTTATTAGTGTTGGAGAACCTTAGCTACTTTTACTACGTTTGTTTATGCTGTCTTCCTGTCCGATTTAGTGTCTGTGTTTGTATCTGTGTCGCCTACTATGTACTGCTGATCGGAAAAATGTGGAGCCTGTGTTATTCTAGCGTACGGTCTCTCCTGTTTGTGTGCCGCATGTAGTGCTCGCGATACTTCGTCTGCGATGTTCTTTATTGAGTGCAAGTCATCTTGTCTGTGTATCAACTGTCTTGGTTCCCTAAATTCGGGTCCGCAACTCGTGGTCGTGCGGTAGCGTTCCGCTTCCCGCGCCCGGGTTCCCGGGTTCGATTCCCGGAGGGGTCAGGGATTTTCTCTGCCTCGTGATGACTGGGTGTTGTGTGATGTCCTTAGGTTAGTTAGGATTAAGTAGTTCTAAGTTATAGGGGACTGATGACCATAGATGTTAAGTCCCATAGTGCTCAGCGCCATTTGAACCATTTTGAACCCTAAATTCGGTCTTACACGTCCTAGGGCACCGTAGATGAGCAGTATATGATCAATTGTGCCATTCCCACCATAGGTACAAGTGGGAGTCTGTTATAGGCCAAACCTGTGGAGATGCACCAGGATACGGGCCGTGGCCCGTGAGAAAGTGCTCCGAGCCGCGTTTTGGATTTATGTACTTAAATTCATCCGCTTTATGATGCTGAGGAAGAAAGTGTAGACTCTCTCATCTTCCCTTACCAGTTATGTCCCATACTGTCTTCCAAGTTTCGGTTCTCCACTTGTTTAGTTTCCCTTTCTCGGTTAAGCCTTGTCCAGTTACTTTTCTTATTTTGGTCGCGTCTTCCTCTCTTCAGTTAGTAGGCAGCTGCTCTGTGGCGAATTGTAATATCTATAGGGGAAACTCCAAGTATCACACACACAGTGCCTCAATCGAAGACACGCCGAAAGCCCCCGAGAATCTTCGTAGAACACTTTCCTGGCCACGCCTCGCAATGGTTTTAGGCGCACCGAAGCATAATCGATGTGCCCAAAAGCACCAGCGGTAAAACAAGTTATTCATTCACAGAGTGCTGTGTAACATGTGCTCATTGTCTGTAGGGGCATTCTGAATCTTGTAGTGTTCAGTCTTGCAAGTTTATGCATGAGTTTCGCCGCTTTGTTAATTGTTAGTCTGGCATGTTCGTTAAAGTGTAAATATTCGTAAGTATAAATCCCGAGGTATCTTGTCATGGCTTTCCTTTTTATAGATATGTTGTTTAACTTCATAATTAGATTTATTTTCATGTGCCTCTTAGAAGTGGGTAAACAGTTTAGTTAGTGCTGTTGTGTGTCTGTTGTTTTCACGTGCCTCTTAGAAGTGGTAAACAGTGTAGTTAGTACTGTTGTGTGTCTGTTGCTTTCATGTGCCTCTTAGAAGTGGGTAAACAGTGTAGTTAGTGCTGCTGTGTGTCTGTTGTTTGTGCACCATTCACTGAAGAACGCGAGGAGTCGCGTGGATTTACTCTGTAGTTGGGTCACTGAGTTTCCAGATTCCATGACCGTAAGGTCATCAGCCATACGTAACCACCTCGTTTGCCAAGTCTTTCTCTTCTAATGTATTCAATAGTGGTTCTATGGCTATGTCCCAGAAAACTGATCCGTATGTGGATCCTCTCGGGGAACCCCTCGCTATCTTCTAAATAACCTTTTGGCGACCAGTCTCGCATTCCACTATCCTGTTTTTACAGTAATCTCTAAGGCTTTTTGTAACGGGACATCGTCCTCTAACATTACTTTTCCTCAATACAAGCGGTCGATACTAGTATTATTTTTCGATTTTTGGGCAGGTCAGTATTATCTCAGGTGCATTTCTGAAAACTTTCATATAATTTTATACACAGTATGTTTATTTTGGATGTTATGATCGGGAAGTACTAGTTCTGAATGTACAGTTGGAATTAATTTTTAGGAACATTTGAAATTACGAATTATTTAGCACACTTAAAATTTCTATTATTAATTACGCAATCTAGTACTGTTAATTATGTGTATTTCTGAATCGAAACTAACAGAAATTCATTTGTCGAGAAAACTTGTAACCCTTTGAAGTATTGTTATTTCCGCTGAGTGAGACAGTAGTAAGACAGACTGATGTGATCGGACGTATTTTTGTATTTTGTGAATAATATCATTTCGGCTTTGTTAATGTGAAAATTCAAAAGACTGTGTGATATACTACAATGTGACAAAATATATTCACGTAACAACAAAAATTCTGCAACAACACTTCAAATTTATTTAGATCAGTTTAGCCATAAGGACCTAAAATTGAGAATTTCAGTCTCAAGATTCAGACTCCTAGACAAGAAGAAATGGAGCCAACTCAACGTCAAAAGATAAGCAAACCAAAGAGTTTATTGAAATCTTCGCTCCTCTCAAATCTGGGACACTGAGTTTCCAGGTACCATGACCCTAAGGTCATCAGCGTACACAACCTCCTCGTTTGCATTGTCTTTCTCTTCTAATGTATTCAACAGTGGTTCTACGGCTATGTCCCAGAAAACTGTTCCGCATACGGATCCTCTCGGGCAACCCCTTGTTAGAGGTTTGAATACCACTCTTCCAAACTTTTACGGAATCACATCTTACATCGATGATATTCTCGTTGAGGAGAAAAGATGATATGACTCTGATTCCACTCTGAAATTAATTTAGAAATCTTTTCAGATAGTGGCATTACTGTCATTCTTGACAAATCTAAATTTGGAAAATGTCACATGAAATTTTTAGAAGATATCATTTTTGATGCAGGTATTCTACCACATAAAGAGAAATTACAAGCACTTCATGACATTCAGGCTCTAACAATAAAACATCGTTAGCCTCATAAATGTTTTTCAGGCTCTTCACATCTCACGATTATGCCAGTTAACACATAAGACCATAAGAGATAGACAAGTTCAGACAGAATCTGATAGTTTAAAACTGACCTTCCTTTTAATTTCTGCACTGCCACAGATTCTTCTAACAATACACATGATGTACACGTATTTCAGAATACTGAAGGGAAGTGTGTTACAGTACAAAAAAGCATTCCTTCCGCTGCTGCATTTTATCGCTTTCAGAAAGTAGTTATTCGGTCACAGAATTTGACGCGCTAGTAGTCGTTGGGCCTTTACAAAATTTCGCTCCTTTTCGTTTGGAAACACGTTAAAGTCTATTCTGAACATCCTACACTGCAATTTTTAATGCCTACAAAACTCTGCCTCAGACGTTTGGATCATCGGCTGCTGTACCTGAAAGAGTGTCAGTTTACTATTACACATGTATCTGGCACACAGATCATAGTTGCTGACTCTCTTTCACGATCAATTAGTGGAACAAAACAAGATACAGCAGAGGAACTGTGTCAAAATAGCTTTAGCCTTTTATACATACAACATGTAGTTTTGGAAAATTTCATCTCATCCGCTCTGAGTGACGTTGCAAAAGAAAAAGACATAGACCGGATTGGGAAAGATACCAGACATCGATGGTACGACTTGAACGATTTGATTGTGAGAAACTACTGATTAGTGAGAACCAACGTTCTTTTCAAACGAGAGAATCCTTAGTTTTTCTTGGCTTGTTTCCATTCCAGAAGAACTTGTGCTCAAACTTGTATGGTACATTCATCTCACTTACGCTCATTATGGTGCTATAAAATGTTTTCATGTACCAAGTCAGAATTCCTAGTTCTCCAGCATGAAAAAAAGGTATTCGATGCGTTCGCTCTTGCTACATGCAAATGTTGTCAGAAACAATAAAACAAGGCTTTCCTTACATTTTCGTTGCAGTAGAGTTCGAAATTTGTTTCTTTCACAGCTGTACCAAAAGCTACAGCCAAAACTCTATCTGCAGTAACTGTTAGGAATTCCCTAAGAGAAGTAGTAAAGTAGAATAATTCAACCCTTCCTTATTTCCCACTGCCATGCACAATCATATCCCGCAGAACGTACAATGAAGGAATTAGATAAACGGTGTTGATATTACTGTCATAGAAAACACAGTGAGTGGGATGAACAGTCACACATTTTTCAGAAAAATTGTTAATTCTTTGCCAAACAACTGCGCATTGTTTTCTCCTCAATTAGTGCTGAAAAACCAGCTGCCACTGGTTCACATTACAGAATTTACTCATTTTCAACAGCAACGATGTTTACATCATGAAATCATTGACACTGCCATAAAAAAACGTAAAACAGGTAGGAGAGAAGAGTAAATGCACTCAACAATGAAAAATGAACAACAAAGAGTTTCATGTAGCTCAAAAGTTTTTAGTTCACTTGCACCATCTATCTCGCATAGGTAAAGGTGTCAGAAGTTCTTTCTCTTGTACGACAGACCTCTTAGAATTCAATGGATCGTCCATCCCACATAGAAACGTTATGAACCAAGAAGACTAGAGGCCTGCACCACATTTCCAAGGTCAAGTCAGTCAACAATTTAGACAAAATTTTACAGGAATATAAGACTACAAAATTTTATTGAGGGAGACTGAAGGTTTTACACATATTTTGCCACATTTACTCCTCACATCATTCAATTTTATTATTATGGAGAACCTGCACTGTCAGACGTGATTTGTCGGAAAGTGTTTTACTTATATTTCTTTGAACAGTATTTTATGGATAGTTACTGTTAGGTTTAGGAAGAGTTACTGTAGAATTTTCCGTTCCTTACAGCTACGGCTGTGAAAGAAAGATTTTGTGCTATTTTATTCACATATGGTATTCATACCTTTATATGTTGTTTTGCTGCCGGACAATGATCATATTTTTGCTAAAAATGCACATTTTGGGCCATTTTAACTGAAGGCATCATCGAACAGTTATGCTGTCTGTTAATGAATCTTTCCTTACAGGAAGAGATAACATCTAATATTTCTCAGACAAGGAAATAATAACAGCTTCCGCCATCCCGTGAACCTGTATAGATGTACAATATTTGCTGTGTTAGAATTGCAGATGGGTAGCTGAAGGAGGTAACTTTCTGTTTGATGAATGATGCTGTAACATAGTAGTACAGGTCGACACTAGCAGCTGAAAGTCGTAAGGAACTTTTTTAACAAGTAGAAATGGTGATGTGCAAATGTCTATGTTATGAACAGACACAATAATGATGATTATGAGGATTCCATGATTAAAAATTTTACCAAGAAAATGTCTATATGATTATGAAGTTACATTACGATATTTGCTGATGACGATGATAAGAGACATGATGTTAAGTTAGGAACTATAGGGACTTTATGTAAATACTTTGAAATGCAATGGAGAAGTATTCTCTATAAGTGTATAGGAGTTTCCTTCAGCAATGCAATGATGTTTCTTTTCACAGCCTTGCTGTTCGCTCTCCTGTAGTCGATGTGTAATTTCAGTAAATGAATTTAGGAGTAAAATTCTTTGGTGTTTTACTTCAGTAACAGTAAATATTTTTCTGTGTACAAGAAAGCTTTTAGTAGACACATACAGATTGAGGTCAGGCAAAGTTGTATGATTTTCCTGAGGTGGTAACTTCCCCTGTGATTTTATCTCTGTTGGTTCATAAACTCTTTTGCTTGTTGGTAATTATAACACAGAAACAGGACTGTGAGCCAAAACGAATAACATGACATAATGCAACAGAACTTAATCTTTTTCTTACGGGAGGGACATACCAAAGAAATTGTAGCACATGATATCAGGTAACCTATAACGGAAAAATTTTGAACGATTTAACCTATATGTGATTATACCTTTTAGAGATTTTTTATTATTATGTACTAACTGTTAGATAGTCAATTAAGCCATACTTAAAATTATAAATTTCTTTCTTACGGGGGTGGGGGTGGGGGGGGGCTGGGTTGAAAGAGGATGGTTCAGATGGTTCAAATGGCTCTGAGCACTATGGAACTTAATTTCGAAGGTCATCAGTCCCATAGATCTTAGAACTACTTAAACCTAACTAACCTAAGGACATCACACACATCTATGCCCGAGGCAGGATTCGAACCTGCGACCGTAGCTGTCGTGCTGTTCGAGACTGTAGCGCCTAGAAACGCTCGACCACTTCGGCCGGCTTGAAAGAGGATATTAATGTTTGCCTGATATGGCTAGTAGGCAAGTGTCTAGATTAAGAATTTATTTTTGTTGCTGTTGTATTACATATATGACTCACAAAAATTAATGACTACTGCATTAATATACCAGGAACAATGTCATATGTGGACAATGCCTTTCTTTCTCAGAACGATCCTTTATTTTGAAGTTATAAGTTGAGCTCGAGCATTCTAAGAAAATAGTACTTAGAACTGTAGTAATTCCCGAGGTAGTTAGCATTACACATCGCTCCTTCACATATGCAAATACATTTTGAACACCAATTCATGAATCAAAATGTTTCTACCAAACAAAGAAATGTTTTTACTTGCCTGGGACCACAATGTTTAAGGAATATAGTACCTACTTTTTTCTCTACATTATTATATAAAAATCCTTTTGTTATAACCTATTGTCACACAGATATTTTATATTAACTTATGAATGTGCATACAATGTTTTCTTTGGTTTATTGCGGATAACTTGTCCACATGTTGTAATATTACTTGCGGCCTACTTTCAATACTTTGGGGTTTGACATTTGGACACCAGCACGGTTACATAACAATGAGGCAAACTCTAAGCAATTTAGATAAATGACAAGTATTTGGGCTCTTGAGCTGACACAGGGATGCAAACATGGATCGATTTTTTTACATCCTCTTAGCCTTCTCCTAGCGTGCTATCTACGGACAAGTTGAGCTTACTTCTTTGTTGATGTCAGTGAAGAATGTCTGTAACTCAATGTCTCACTGAATCTTCGGCGAATGTTCTGACTTACTGATATATAACCAACATGGATTCAGAAAATATCGTTCTTGTGCAACACAACTAGCTTATTATTCCCATTAAGTAATGAGTGCTGCGACAAGGGATCTCAGATGGATTTCATATTCCTAGATTTTCAGAAGGCTTTTGATACCGTTCCTCACAAGCGACTATTAATCAAATTGCGTGCATATGGAGTATCGTCTCAGTTGTGTGCTGGATTCGTGATTACCTCTCAGAGAGGTCACAGTTCGTAGTGATAGACGGTATACCATCGTGTAGACCAGAAGTTATATCTGGCGTTCCGCAGGGTAGTGTCATAGGCCCTTTACTGTTCCTGATTTACATAAATGATCTAGGTGATAATTTTAGCAGCCTCCTTAGATTGTTTGCACCTTTGAGTAGAGGGAGCAGTACCAGTTTCCGGGGGCAGTTGTCCAAGCTTTATTCATTGTCACAGACAAGACAGAAGAGAGAGAAAAAAAACACATTTCGGATTTCAAGGAACTCCCTCTCAGGAGAGGGAAGTAAAGGTGTAAAACCTAGTTTTACAATTTTTTAAGGGAGCTTAGGTACAGGTAGACGAAATTAGAATTATATATTCATACCTTCAGCTGCTGACGGGCGTTGATATATACCAAGGGGAAATGTGTGCCCCCACCGGGACTCGATCCCGGGATCTCCTGCTTACATGGCAGACGCTCTATCCATCTGAGCAACCGGGGGCACAGAATATAATGCGACTGCAGGGATTATTCGCGCACGCCTCCCACGAGACCCTCATTCTCACCTTATAATTCCACACACTACATTCGTACTGTGCCTTACCCAACAGACTCATTATTCGTGGAAGACATTCTTACCATTCCCGTAAGAGTTCGGGTAATATGTGTGCATCCTCACAGAAGAAGAAATTCATGGCCGGTATTGCCAGAACTACATACTTACATGGATATGGTGTTTGTTCTTTCGGGCATGTTCAAAAGAACAGACACCATATACATATAAGTATATAGGTAGAATCTGGTTTTCTTTATTAGGTGGCTGAATATATTTTCTTGGGAAGCAAGCAGTCAGATTAACTTCCGTTTCGATTCATTATTTGCAAAAGACGCTACTTCTCAAACAACCTTACTAACAGTCCAAGCAAAGAAACGCACACTGCAGAATCAATATGAACTATTAGCAAAACTGATAATATTTTTTTTAAAGAAACTTTCGGCCTGTTACAAGAATGACGCATATACCAGATACACCCAAGAAGTCCCACAGCTTTAAGTAATTTTTAATGACGATGTGCTGTAATACTGTCATTTATGACTTGTATCCTTTTCAGTGATTAATGTTTGTAGTTGTCACTTGAAAATGCCTTGAAAATGCCAGCAAGAGAACATGACAGCCGTGGCGAAATAACAGACTAACTAAAACTGGAATGACGCAGCAGAGGTGGAAGAATAAACACTATTATCCTTTGTAAGAGAAACGATTTTGATAGAGCTAACTTCGCACTTGAATAATCACTATAAAGGCATAACTTTAGCGAATGAAACGTTCTTTGTGGCTTTGAATTCCGTGGGATAGTGTAGATGAAACGGTCAGTACAAGAGTGAGAGACAGCACGTAACCAATCAGAAGACCGTGCAATAAATAAATTCTGCTTGATTATCGGTTATATGTTAAACGGTGGAGCAAATCACTTTATAGTTTCGTTAATACTACTATGAGATATCGTACGTAGGCCACATTGGCAGTGATCGATGCCAAGATAGCTTATTCAAACTTTTACGTGCCAAAATTCGACGCAGTAAACTGATTCTGTGATATCATCTGTGAAAAATTTACACGTAAATATATAGTAAGTCTACAGTTACCGGACAAATTTAGACCGACTCTCGTGGACAAACTAGTTAATGGTAAAGCACGTGCCGTATTTTCCGGCCAGTTGGTGCTGAATCAAAACTCCTCAACGCGCTAACAAATTCGCGACGCTGCAGCAGCGGCGCAGAAAATAAACCAGCAGCACGGCGCAGAGATGTATGCGTTCGCCAGCCCCGAGGCACGCGCGCGCCGCAAATTAGGAACAAAAACGAATCGCTGCTGGAGGCGGCGCCCAAAATAAAAAAATAAAAATGGCCGGCCGCTCGCCTCCAGGCTCTAGCGTTGCATGTGATACACGCATTAGGTCCGCGAACCGTGAGATTCCGTTCCAATTGCATGCCTAGCGCTGCTGTCGCCGGAAACTTTATTTTGTGCCAGGAGTTAAAGTTTTGGTACAAGCTTGCTTTGGGCATCTCCGACACTGAATGTTCCGCCGTGCTTCTGAAAAACAGTAAACTGATTAATTTTAGCGCAAGAAGAGCCCGGATAATTATGTAAATGTAACATAAATACGCATATATATCTATACTTACGTAATCATAAATGGGTTAGATGTTTTAGGAACATATGTAATATTGCGAAAAGTTTGGTGAAGATAGCGAAGCGTTGCTGTGTTCAAAATGGTTCAAATGATTCTGAGCACTATGGGACCTAAGATCTGAGGTCATTAGTCCCCTAGCACTTAGAACTACTTAAACCTAACTAACCTAAGGACATCACACACATCCATGCCCGAGGCTGGATTCGAACCTGCGATCGTAGCGGTCACGAGGTTCCAGTCTAGAACCGCTCGGCCACACCGCGTTGCTGTGTCTCACCCTGGTTAAATGGAAAGATAAGCAAAGTATACGTTTCTAATATGTATGGGAACTGGTTACACATCTTAATCTCCTCCCCCCACCCCCCTCTGTCTCTGTCCAACACTTCCTATTCCCTTCCTCCTCTCCCTCTCTCTCAATCTCCTGCACCCTCTCGCTTTACCCCTCTCTGACCGTCATCTAATCCTCCCTTCCTATGTTCATATACGCCTCCCCATCTTTCTCCATCTCCTCTTGCCACATCTCGTTGATATTGAGTGCAGTTAACTGTTTATGCAAATATTTCGTAGTAGTATTCAAATCATAAGCCAGGCGGTAAGCCAAAAGTACAACTCTCCTTATATATAAGATAATGGGTCCTTTCAGACTCCCAAAAAGGCCTTGAAATGTTGTGTGATGTGGTTGGTGCCCGTGAGGATATTGCAGTGGTGCCGTTTCAGTTGATTTACCGTACTCAAACATCGTCTCAGCTTGTTTCCCACATGAATACCAGGCCATTCTGCTGCTGTCAGTACACTTCGCCAATCACAACGCCTGGAACACACAAGGAACATACGCACGTGTTCAGAGGAACGGTCATTCGTCAGCATCATCCACCGTGGCAACGATGCATTCCCGTTCACATGTTGACAGGGCTCTTTTCTTCCATTTCCAGTCAGTAATTCACCCTGTAGATTATCTTAATGTTCACTCTGTAATTGTCTGTAAGTCTGTCGGAAAGTTCATTACAGTATTGTTTAAAAATTAGTGTTTACACATCGTAACTATTTAAGAAATCACTATATACGAACACGAGCGTATTCAAATGCACAGTTGTGTAAAGATTTTAAAGCAATCCGTGAAAACTTCCTGGGTTTTCCAATTTTGTACAAACAAACTATTACATTTTTATCATTTATAGGCCTTTGTATGTAAATGTTTGTTTGTACATCACCGTAATTGGACACTAATTGCTTTGAAATCTTGACACAACTGTGCATTTGAACACGCGCATGTTTTTATGTAAGTATTGAAGTGAGATACACATATTTATATTTATGATGTGGCATTACAGTAGGTGCATAAAGACAAGCAGATATTGGAGTTCAACACTCTAAAAATTTCAAACCAACCCGAAGAATTTTTGGAGATATACGAGGCGGTTGGGTTGTTTTGGGGAAGAGACCAAACAGCGAGGTCATCGGTCTCATCGGATTAGGGAACGATTGGGAAGGAAGTTGGCTGTGCCCTTTTGAAGGAACCATTCCAGCATTTGCCTGGAGCGATTTAGGGAAATCATGGAAAACCTAAATCAGGATGGCCAGACGCGGGATTGAACCGTCGTCCTCACGAATGCGAGTCCAGTGTGCTAACCACTGCGCCACCTCGCTCGTTAGAGGTATACGATTTTGTACAAAAGGGCTTTTATTTTTTACTTATATAATTTAAGTAAAACAATAAATCAGACTTTTCCTACTAATAGTTTCACAATGTATATAATTGTTGCTGTATTTGCTTTGCTACGTTTTTGGAAATATTGTTGGAAAGTACGATAGGCGACAGGACTTCCTACTCCGTTAGTTACGCTTTGCTTGCTTGTGGAGTCTACGTCTGTGTGTGTTGCATTTGGGTGAAAATGGCTAGTCACCTTTCCCGAAAAGCAAGTGTTCGAAGTATTGCTGCAAGAAAATTCTCTCTGTGGATAACCAAATAGTGATGTCAGTGATAAAGTTTCGATGTTTCCTGAAGCGATGAAGCAGGAGACGTTATAGGAGATTGTCGCTGAATCAGATGGAAGCTCGGAGGAGGTTAGAGCAGTGCCAACGTCCAGCGTGTTATGGGAGTGACACGTCCTTCTGACTTCTACAGACTACTACTTATTGTATTATAAGATACTACACTCCTGGAAATTGAAATAAGAACACTGTGAATTCATTGTCCCAGGAAGGGGAAACTTTATTGACACATTCCTGGGGTCAGATACATCACATGATCACACTGATAGAACCACAGGCACATAGACACAGGCAACAGAGCATGCACAATGTCGGCACTAGTACAGTGTATATCCACCTTTCGCAGCAATGCAGGCTGCTATTCTCCCATGGAGACGATCGTAGAGATGCTGGATGCAGTCCTGTGGAACGGCTTGCCATGCCATTTCCACCTGGTGCCTCAGTTGGACCAGCGTTCGTGCTGGACGTGCAGACCGCGTGAGACGACGCTTCATCCAGTCCCAAACATGCTCAATGGGGGACAGATCCGGAGATCTTGCTGGCCAGGGTAGTTGACTTACACCTTCTAGAGCACGTTGGGTGGCACGGGATACATGCGGACGTGCATTGTCCTGTTGGAACAGCAAGTTCCCTTGCCGGTCTAGGAATGGTAGAACGATGGGTTCGATGACAGTTTGGATGTACCGTGCACTATTCAGTGTCCCCTCGATGATCACCAGTGGTGTACGGCCAGTGTAGGAGATCGCTCCCCACACCATGATGCCGGGTGTTGGCCCTGTGTGCCTCGGTCGTATGCAGTCCTGATTGTGGCGCTCACCTGCACGGCGCCAAACACGCATACGACCATCATTGGCACCAAGGCAGAAGCGACTCTCATCGCTGAAGACGACACGTCTCCATTCGTCCCTCCATTCACGCCTGTCGCGACACCACTGGAGGCGGGCTGCACGATGTTGGGGCATGAGCGGAAGACGGCCTAACGGTGTGCAGGACCGTAGCCCAGCTGCATGGAGACGGTTGCGAATGGTCCTCGCCGATACCCCAGGAGCAACAGTGTCCCTAATTTGCTGGGAAGTGGCGGTGCGGTCCCCTACGGCACTGCGTAGGATCCTACGGTCTTGGCGTGCATCCGTGCGTCGCTGCGGTCCGGTCCCAGGTTTACGGGCACGTGCACCTTCCGCCGACCACTGGCGACAACATCGATGTACTGTGGAGACCTCACGCCCCACGTGTTGAGCAATTCGGCGGTACGTCCACCCGGCCTCCCGCATGCCCACTATACGCCCTCGCTCAAAGTCCGTCAACTGCACATACGGTTCACGTCCACACTGTTGCGGCATGCTACCAGTGTTAAAGACTGCAATGGAGCTCCGTATACCACGGCAAACTGGCTGACACTGACGGCGGCGGTGCACAAATGCTGCGCAGCTAGCGCCATTCGACGGCCAAAACCACGGTTCCTGGTGTGTCTGCTGTGCCGTGCGTGTGATCACTGCTTGTACAGCCCTCTCGCAGTGTCCGGAGCAAGTATGGTGGGTCTGACACACCGGTGTCAATGTGTTCTTTTTTCCATTTCCAGGAGTGTATATACGTGCGGTAACGTCCGGTCTCACGTTATACCCTTTTTGCCTGTTTGGTGTAGGTAAAAAAAATAGATCTGAAAACAACTTAAAGAGCTTGTGAGAGAGGAAAGATGTAACATAATGTAAGTAAAGCCAGGCTCAACAAAATTAGCATAAAAATGTAGACACCATATTAAGAGCTTTCCAGCTGTTTCTTGGGAGGAACATAATTGATGAAATACCGAAGTAGACTAACAAAGAGGGGAGTCTCATTTACTGAAGTAGATGAAATCCAATTGAGGCCACTGAACAGGAGTGCTTATTCGGTGTCCTCATCCTAGCAGGTGCTTGGAAGGCCCATAATGAAGCAATTACACATCTATTGAATATACAGAATGACAAACCCATTTTTAGTGAAGCAGAAGGCGACAACTGCTGCCTCTCGTACTAAAAATGAAGCCCGTCTCACAAATCGCAGTTTTCACTGCTTGGAAATGTTCGTCATGAAATGAGAGCGTCAATCTATTTCCGCACCTCGTTACGACTAGCTCAGGCGCCAACACCAGATTCGACTGCACTTCTTTACAGAATGACACACGATACTGGGTTTTGAGAATCACTTTATGGGTGTATGAATTTGTTTTATTTACTTCTGGGTAGCCGCCGCATGGCGATTCGAGAAATGGATTCAGTGTGGATAGAATAAGCGTAAGGCAGCTACCGTATTCAGGATTTATAGTGCACCGTCTGAATACGTAATAGGAAATTTTTCTTCCTGAAAGCACTCAGGTCACAGCTGCCGCCGAACGATGTGCATGTTCCAACAGTTTACAGAGAATCATTATAGGCTGTGAGGAACTTTCTCCTTTGAGTTTGCGGATAATGAGACTGCCAACGTCCGCAGTTTCGTTGACGGCAATCCATATGAGGTAGTTCCTCGTATACAGACGCGCACTTCTCAGCGCTAACTGTGTGATAACAGTCTAAGAAGTTTTGCCTTGTGTCAACTCATCAAGACGTTTTACCTGCAGTACTGGTGTAGAAAAGTGCGACATTCGACAGTTGAAGTATATACCACGGAATATTCACAGCAACCATAGCAAAGCACGGATCTTCGAAAAATTCATTTGTGTAGTTCGGAGTCTTTCGCCTCTGCATCAGTAAAAGTTACTGCCTAGACGATTGCACTGCATTGCTCTTTGTGTGCGTATCGCTACGTATATGTTTCTGAATTTGCGACTTAATATAGCACTCGATCTGCTTCTTGCTCGCTCGGCGTAGAATAATATGTGCATCAGCACAGAAAACGTCCATCATAAGTTTTAATCTTAATTTAGATAATAAAACGGCTGCATATAGAGAAATCACGAGAAGAAACAGCAGTGAACTCTTAAGATATACTGTTCTCTTAAGATATACTATTTGGCAAACTTTTCCTGGTTCTGAATCGACAGCAGTCGATAAAATCCGGGAACTTTTGGGCTGATAGTATTTCGTTTGTCCCACTGTCAATCTTGAACGCTCAAAAAGCCCTTTACACGGAATGTGTACAGGGTTATATGTAAATCAAAGGTGGAGAGGACTATAAAGGGAAGGGAGGTGATAATTGCTGTCAGCTGCATTGGGACATGTAAAGTGTACAGTGTATTGTAAGTTATCTCCGACAAATGTACTCTGTACTTCGTGAGAACAATAAAATATCTTCAAATTGCTAAATATGCAGTACTTCGATTATTTCAAGGATTTATTTTACGTTAATCATTAAGACGAAAAAGGCTGGTTGTAATTGCGCGTATAACGAACCGGTTGAGTAACTGAAACGTGAACTGAGATCACGTTTTAGAACGCAACCTAACTCCAACTGTCAGTACCGTCAATGTAAAATTTTCTTGCCAAATTTCGAATTAGGAAGAGTGTTAATCCGTTAATTTAGTATTGTTTTCAACTAGTTGGCAGCGTATAAGAGTATGATAAACTGTGTAATATATATAAACATCCCTCTGTTGTATATTTATGTCACGAAAAGTAGCCGACGGCCCCAAAATATACTCGTCACGTGTCGGCACTAGTTGCCATATTTCGTGTCCTAACGAGGCATCAGAGATTTCATTGTTGTGGGACTGTTGTAACTGGACGAAGTCTTGTCTTTGTATGCTTCGCTTCGTTTTGTGTGAGCCTGACTGAATGCAATAAGGTTTGATTATTCGTTTTTATAGCTTTCTGCAATACTGAATCGTGGATATAGGCAACTTTAGTTAACCAGCTCCGCCATGCACACTTCATAAACGTGGTTTAGTTCATGAAACCAATGAAATAGATAGTGAATATATTACATCAAAAAAATGCACCAAAACTTCGATGGAACGAGACAGAAGACCAGAAGCTTGTGGATGGATGGAAGTCAGTGGCAAATCGAACATGTTGCCTGGTTAACTAAGTTACTTTCTCGACAGTGAATGTACGAGGATTGTCCAGAAAGTAAGTTCCGATCGGTCGCGAAATGGAAACCACTGTGAAAATGCGGTAAAGTTTTGCTCAGATGTGTTGGTCAGTGTCTCTAGTATGTCCGTCGATCGTGTCTCGTCGCTCTTTTCAGTTCTGGGTGAACAAAGAGCACTTAATGATGCATAGGGAATAGTGTCTCCCACCTAGTATGAGGGCCTGGTTAGAGATTTCGCCTGTGTCATGCAGCCCACATAACACAACCGTCGAGCAGTTTCTTCGTGCCAATTCTCGGGCGCTCACTGCAGGGGCAATGAAGACGCTCCTGCAGAAGAGTTTCATCACAGAGACCACACCTCTCTGAGACCACATCTCTTCAGTTAAAGGCTAATCTTGCGTTGTAACAGTTATTTCCTGACTTTTAATACTTAGTATTCTTAGATTAGTCTTTGTGGCTGCAAACACGTGTGCCCTGGTCGGGATTGTGTGTCTCCTAGTTTCAAATAGGCATATGGAGTTCTTCACTCTCGATACATTCACTCAACTAACGTTTTTACAGTATTTCTGATGTTTAGTGATCAAAATTTCTGCATTTAAGTCGAGATTTCTCTGTTGCATGATTTCATGATGTACCATAATATGACGTAACTAAGATCAGTTAAATCATCACCCCGCATTTTTCTTTTAGTTTGAATTATATCGGCAGTGCTTTCCTAGCAACCAGTGTTTTCCGACAATACTTGAACAGAGATGTACTGTCTTATTCATGACTTATACGTGGCAGTAGATAATATTTCAGGTCGTTTATGATACTACATATATTTATCACCGTTTGTCTGCGTGCTTAAATTCGATAAAATTTTACCTAAAAATCTTTTCGTGTGTAATTTTTAAATCTTAATGAATTTCTTTTGTTGCCATCCACGCGTGATAACAGGTAGATTTATATGTCGTAAGGCTTGTAGGTACCGACACCGTGCGTTCCTTTCATCTCTTAATTTTGTTGGGATTGTGAGAGGTTGCCCTTGATAAATAGCGGTTAAAACTGAAGTTATTTTCGTAATGTTTATTTCATGTGGTCACCAACGTTGGGCAAATGGAGGTTGTTAAGCAAGTGTTTGCAAGCATTGTACTATTAATTTCCCCTGCATGTCAGTAACATACCCACTCCCCTTCCCCGGGTTCAAGGATGATCACAACAGTTATTCTATGTACATACGTGACAATGGAGCCATACAACGAGCTTTTTGCCAACTGTGTGTGAGTCTGTACCAAACGTGAGCGATTATTAACTGTATTGTGGTACACCTGATGCTCCTTGTGCCGTGAATACGGAATTTGGAAGTTCAGTTCCACAAATGAGATTTAGCACAATTGTAACCTGCACTTGAATAAATACTGAATTATTATAACTTCCACTCTTTCCTTGAATTACAGATATCTTTCCCACTTCTTCTGACATGGTTACCGTTCATTTAAGGCAGAAAAAACCAATACTATAATAAAAAACTGCAGAAAGGAAACGGGACTGAAATTTTTTATATGCTGAGGAATTAGAGAGAACGATATGTTTACTCGGTAAAAATTTTGTAAGGAAAAGATTGCATATATATTTCTTTATTTACAAACATCGCGTTACGACAGAGTTTGCTGTCATCTTCTGGCTTTCAACTATTTATGATATGAAACGTGATCATTTTGAGTTGGACCTCACACAAAGTTATGTTGCACATAATGTACAGGTTTGTCATTAATAAAACATATAAAGTCAAGAAGCGCCTTTGCACATAGCCACATCCATATGCATTCCGCTCACTGATGATTATCACATCACGAAACGGTGGTAATAAAATGCACAATAGCTTACTGATGTTCTAATGCGCATTTTGTTGTGTACTGTTTTTCTATGACGTAACGATGGTCAATTTTGAAAGGCAACTCTGGTGGGACTATTAAAAGTGATTTAGAATGCAGGCAAAAGTTAATGTACCAACAACATTTATTTTCCCGAAATGGACATAAATAATGCCAAACAAGCTATTGACTGAATTCTGTAAACAAATAATATACATTTTAAGACAATACTGGACAAGCATCCTGGGTGGCAGAGACAGTTTTAGTGGAGTGAGTCAAGTACTCTGGGCCTAAAAATGTGTATAACACAATCTGAATTATTGTAATTAACACTTTTGGAACAGCGATCAAAAAATTTCTGAAAAATTTTCTATTTAAAATTCAGTTTCGATAGCACCACGTGTGCTACAAGAACATAGGTGACTGCTTTCGGTCATACCATCATAAGACCTGTGATTTAATTTAGAAAGTAATAGAAACCTTACTAGATTGACAATAAAATATGACAAAATGCTTATAAGGTTAAAATGCAATAAGACTTGTTATATCCATGGCATGCTTCGAAGATGGTAGGTGGAGCACTCTTTTCAGCTGCTGTGATGTCAACTTGTACCAGCAAGTGATGGGCATATGCTTAAATACGAAGATGCTCCGCCTACCTCTTCTCCCTCTACCTCACGTCAACCAATTAGTGTAAAACGCATTCACATAATCGTCAAAACGTAAAAAAAAGTGCAATAATAACATAAAAATAGTTATGTATAAAATGTCTCTTTACAGCTATGGAACTATTTAAATATTGAATAAAACATCAATTAAAAGTTTTAAAAAAGCTGAGCAGACGATGTATACTCAGTGTGCCCTCAGTGGGCTAAGTTGGTACTACCACAATGGCTTCAAAGTCAACGATGTTGTGAAGGTCTTTGGCATTGCGGTATCATATCGATATGTGAGTTTCGACTGGACTGCAAGTATACACCTGTGCTAGATTCAGTCTGTCTGTCTTATACTAACTTTATTTGCCACTGGTGATATATGTAATAATGGAATGATCTGCTGCAGAGTGCTATGATATTACATACACTTTTGAAAATGTCATAAAACTGATTTATTAAAAATTGAGTCATAATTCGTGCCATTTCAAGTTGGAAGTTTAAAATTGTGAGATGAATATTGATGTACAGTTCTAAGGTACATTTCTGCCATGGATACAACTGGGTCCTATGATTTTCTGAACAAAAGACTACATAGATGTTCATAGAATTTCATCAAAGAGCTCATAAATATATTTTTCACGAAAATCCAGCTGTTCATTGAGAAGCACCGACGGTTCATCTCTATAATGGGCATATATCTCGATCTCCTCCAAAATATTTAATAATAATCCTTTATTAGCGTAATGAAGGACTTGCAAATTCCATTGTACCATCCTTTCGGCAAGCTTATTAAAAGTTATGTGATGTCTGAAGACTGATTTTGCTCTTGCGGTACCTGACGTATGTTCCTTGTATCGTATAGTAAAGCTCCGGCCTGTTTGGCCAATGTATATTTTTCTACAATCACTGCATTGGATCTTGTAAACCCCTGATCTGAGAAATCTATCGTTATCAGTACCTACAGTGCGTCTTAATTTATTTTGGAAGGTATTGTTAGTTTCAAATGCTATTGTTATTTCCTAATTCTTAAATAAATTACTGATCCTATCTGATATGTTCCCCATGTACTTCGTTCTTGTGTATTTATGAGCTCCTATTAGTGATGTACTTTGTGACTGTTGCATTTTATAAAACATAATGTCAACTTGATGTGTATCAAAAGAATTGGTCTTCACATTCTGTTTTAGAATAGTTGTTTCTTTTTTGATCTCATTTTCTTCAAGGGGTAATTTCAGCATCTGGTGGATCACTGACTTAAAAAATGCTTTTTTTGTATTTGTCAGGGTGACATGTCCTAGTATTAATAATGAAATCCGTAATTGTAAGTTTTCTGTAAATGGCGAAGCAATGTTTGCCATTGTTATTGGATATAACGAGATCCAGGTAGTTTATATGTTTTTGAGTCTCATGTTCAATTGTAAATTGTAGTTTTGGATGCACAGGGTTCAATTTTGTAATAAACTTATCGATTTCATCTTTTCGAGCATTACAAAGTATTAAAGTATTCCTGTGTACCGTTTTTAGTACAAAATTTTCTTAGCAATGTCTGGATTATTTTTTAAAAAATTTATTTCACTGTGGTTTACAAAAATATCTGCGACTGTGCCAGCTAAAGAATTACCCATCGCTAAGCCATCTTTTTGATAGTAGAATTTAGTGTTATAGGAGAAATAATTGTGATTAAGGGTACAGTCAAGTAATTATATAAATTCAATTATTTTATCGTTAGTCATAACCTTACGTTATAATAAATTATCTTTAATTATACTGATCATCTGATAAATAGGTATATTTCTGCATAGATTTTTAATGTCCAATGAAGCAAAATATGCATTAGCCAGAATCTCTATATTATGGATTTGTTGAGCTAGTTCATAACTATTTTTTATGCTAAAGTTATCTTCATACACATAAAATGCATTCAAGATTTCATTAAGTTTCATATTTCATTTATATGATGGAAAACTCTTATAATTAACTACGGGTCGTATCGGCTTCTCTTCTTTGTGCAATTTCATCTGGGACCTGAATTTTAGTAGTTGGCGATTCATTATTTTTTTTTAGATTTTTTCCCCCAGGGGTCAATTGATGGTTATTGTTATCTACTCATTTCTTAATCTTCATCTGGAACTTAGGGGTGGGATCCTTATTTATTACCGAGACTTCATTTTCGCTAAACAATGAAAGTGTTTTAGAAATATAGTCTTCTTCTTTAATGGCAAGTGCATTCTCTTTATTGGCTAACACCACAATAGGGTATCCAACTAGTAATTTATTGCAAATATTCCTAAGTATTTTATTTTCGGTTTTCCCCGTAATTTATTCTTCTCTTTGATAATTAGACCTTTAGGTTTTAGGCCTATCTTGCATGCGTCAGATTTATTTATCTTCGATACTTTACTCGTAGTTATGACATCAGAATTATATGTTTAACATTAGTATTATGTAATGGCAGTATTAAATTATATTTCAGGCCTTTGTCTAATTGAGACATTTTGGCTGTCGTAAACTGTATGTGTGTAAGATTCATTGTCCTTTGAAAAAACTGAAGCACATTGTTAACTTTTTCTGAAGGCTGATTTTGTTGTTGGCTCATGAGCGAGTCAGTTTTTCTCTGGTATCCCTTAACAATTTTTGTTACGTAAAAAATCGATATTCTCGTCAGTGCTGCCCCATAACGTGGAAATAATTAAAGACGAAAGTTCATTACTTAACAACACATGTAAATTGTACATTTCGACATTTAAAAGATCTTTCTCCTTAAAACTTCCCTAATTTAGCTAGAGTAGCGAGTGGAGCAGGTGTGTTGTGTGACGCTCCCGCGAGTTGCCGAGCTTTCGGGGTTTGGCAGCATGTAATTGCGCTCGACTTGCTATGATAGTTTCTGACACGGTGTCGCGGACGGGAAGCATTAGCTGGCGCAAATCAAGAGCCCGTTTCGCCTGGTGACCGTGTCGAGAAGAAGGCGCGCCAGCATCCAGCTTCTGCAACAGCGACGGCCGACAATGAGTGATTGTCGCCACCTCCTCGATCGACGGCTTCAAACCTTCAATCAACCAACAAGGAATACTGGAAGCACGTAAAGTTTTGGAACTGTGTGGCAGACCTCAGCTTTTCAAACTGTTCCATTTTCATAACTAAATTACAGCAACGTAGCATGAACCTTTGTTGCTCATTGTTCAAATGGTTCAAATGGCTCTGAGCACTATGCGACTCAACAACTGAGGTCATCAGTCGCCTAGAACTTAGAACTACTTAAACCTAACTAACCTAAGGACAGCACACAACACCCAGCCATCACGAGGCAGAGAAAATCCCTGACCCCGCCGGGAATCGAACCCGGGAACCCGGGCGTGGGAAGCGAGAACTCTACCGCACGACCACGAGATGCGGGCTGTGTTGCTCATTGTCCCAATTGCATTACCAACATCCGATTTCACTGCTTTAATTTCAAAGTTCAGTTAAGGTATTCATAGCTGGCTACAATATTTAGATTACACAAGCACAAATTAAGAGTGCGAGTTTTGTAACCGTATTTTAGCTTACCTGTGACTGCAGCTCAGCTTGGTACGTACTAAATTTTACTATTGCTAATTGTTCAGAATCATTTAATTCAAGTTCAAAGTTAAATCTCTTATTTCTAAATTGCGTAGATTCAAGTAGCTTTGAAATGATTGTTGAGGTAGTCCAAGACTAACCTTATTTTACTGAATTTCGATGTGCTTCAGAAAGAAAGCTCACTATTAACTTGAGTCACTAAATTAACTTTAGATTTTCCGGTTTTATTAATTCTTTTGCTAAATTAAGTCAGAGTGTAGCGAAATTTATTACTTCTGACAAACTTTCAGTTTTCACACTACACGTATCAACCTTCAGTTGTCACGCTTCTAGTGCTAATTATATGTGTAATAACCTTTCTTTTTCAATTACTATAGTAATTGTCCTAAGGACTGGCGACCGTAATTTCCCCCAAATCTCAAATATCTAATTACCGCTAGTTAATTGTTAACGTAACGGCCGTACATTTACTTTCTTTATTAACTTTACCCCTTTTCAATATTAATTACCACCAGTTTCATTTGCATTTTTCCTTTCATTTAGATGTAACCCTTTCCTCCCTCTTTACCGACAGACTGACTTCGGTGACGATTGCTTTTCCCAAATTTCCATTAGGTACACGCGGTTTAATTTTTCACTGTCATTAAGGTCGATAAGTGCGGGGGTGGTTACAAGTCGTCTGGCGTCCCGCTCAAACAACGACACATCGCGCAACAAAGGTAAATGACGCATTGCAGTCGTGAAGGGAGTACATTACATATCGTGTTATCACAAGCGAGCCTCCTCACGCAATTCAGTGTTTAGTTCTGAGTAGTACACTAAACCATCTTTTGTATGTTGAGCGTCATTAGGAATGGTTGACCAACTGCGTTCCGTAACGTTATTCAAGTATAGTATATAGCTGAATCCGTTTCTGCAAAGTTAAGTTCTCTTCTTACTTTCTTGTTTTACTTATCGGCTAGCAAAGCATTGTCATCTATAAATGTCTGTTAATTGTATTAACTGCACCAAGATTTCTATGTTCTCCTCTAAACTTAATTATCAGTAGACTATGTGCGTGCTGAATCATTTTGAAAACTACATGACAATAAACACTATATAATAGTACATGGAATATGTTGTTTGTGCTAAAAGTAGGCTACCTATTCTCATAAAATTAAATTATTTTGTAGGCAAACTCTTTCACGATTCCACAAATAACCATTCTGCGCATGTCTAACCAATGCTACAATTCATTCTGCTTACCGGGCATGGCCAGAACATAAACTCCTCTACAAACACTCATAGAGAACCGTTCGTGCCAAGTGGTAGGCAGCACATTCTAAAAATCATCGATACGTTAGAAACTACTTTAGTAGTCAACAAGAATCAGATTAATAACGAAACACAGTATGCAGGGTGGTCCATTGATAGCGACTGGGCCAATTATCTCACCAAATAAGCGTTACACGAAAAAACTACAAAGAACGAAACTGGTCTAGCTTGAAGGGGGCAACCAGATGGCACTATGGCTGGCCCGCTAGATGGCGCTGCCATAGGTCAAACGGATATCAACTGGGATTTTTTAAAATGGGAACCCCCATTTTTATTACATATTCGTTTTAGTTGGACCACATTTTTCGCTTTGTGATACATGGCGCTTCAATAGTCACAAACGTATGGCGAACAGCTGGTAGCAGGTAGGTTTTTTAAATTAAAAATACAGAACGTAGGTACGTTTGAACATTTTATTTCGGTTGTTCCAATGTGATACATGTACCTTTGTGAACATATCATTTCTGAAACGCATGCTGTTAGAGCGTGATTACCTATAAATACCACATTAATGCAATAAATGCTCTAAATTATATCCGTCAACCTCAGTGCATTTGGCAATACGTGTAACGACTTTCCTCTCAACAGCGAGTAGTTCGCCTTCCGTAATGTTCGCACATGCATTGACAATGCGGTGACGCATGTTGTCAGGCGTTGTCGGTGGATCACGATAGCAAATACCCTTCAACTTTCCCCACAGAATGAAATCCGGTGACTTCAGATCCGGTGAACGTGCGGGCCATGTTATGGTGCTTCGACGACCAATTCAGCTGTCATGAAATATGCTATTCAATACCGCTTCAACCGCAAGCGAGCTATGTGCCGGACATCCATCATGATTGAAGTACATCGCCATTCTGTATCGCAGTGGAAGATCTTGTAGTAACATCGGTAGAACATTAAGTAGGAGATCAGCATACATTTCACCATTTAAACTGCCATCGATAAAATGGAGGGTAATTATCCTTCCTCCCACAATTCCGCACCATACATTAACGCGCCAAGGTCGCTGATGTTCCACTTGTCGCAGCCATCGTGGATTTTCCCTTACTCAATAGTGCATATTATGCCGGTTTACGTTACCGCTGTTGATGAATGACGCTTCGTCGCTAAATAGAACGAGTGCAAAAAAATCTGTCATCGTCCCGTAATTTCTCTTGTTCCCAATGGCAGAATGGTACACGACGTTCAAAGTCGTCGCCATGCAATTCCTAGTGCATAGAAATATGTTATGGGTGCAATCGATGTTGATGTAGCATTCTCAACACCGACGTTTTCTAGATTCCCGCTTCTCGTGCAGTTTGTCTGCTACTGATGTGCGGATTAGCCGCGAGATCAGTTAAAACACCTACTTGGGCATCATCATTTGTTGCAGGTCGTGGTTGACGTTTCACATGTGGCTGAACACTTCCTGTTTCCATAATAACGTAACTATCCGGCGAACGGTTCGTACACTGGGATGATGTCGTCCAGGATACCGAGCAGCATACATCGCAAACGCCCGTTGGGCATTTTGATCACAACGGCCATACATGAACACGATATCGACCTTTTCCGCAATTGGTAAACGCTCAATTTTAACACGGGTAATATACCACGAAGCAAATACCGTCTGCACTGACGGAATGTTACGTGATACCACGAATTTACACGTTTGTGACAATTACAGTGCCATCTATCATAAAGCGAAAGAAGTGGTTCAACTAAAATATTCATATTTTTTTACGCACTACACAAGTATGTATTAAAAATGGGGGTGCCTATTTAAAAGAACGCAGTTGATATCCGTTTGACCTATGGCAGCGCCACCTAGCGGGCCAACCATAGCGCCATCTGGTTTCCCTCTTCAAGCTAGACGAGTTTCGTTCTTTGTAGTTTTTTCGTTTGATGCTTATTTCGTGAGAAATTTTTGGCACGGCCACTATCAATGGACCACCTTGTATGGTAAGCCATTATTGAGTCCCTTCCCGTTAAAGGTTCAGAGTGCTAGATGATTACAAAGAAATACCGCAACAAAATCGAAGCTGTAGAAATGGACTATTGATACCGAGCATTAACAATCTCCAGTTTGGAACATTGAAGAAAATGACGATGAACCAGAAAAAACACACAAGAAAGATACCATAATTAAAGAAACAGAACACAAACAACTTTTTTGGTTTGGACATTTAATGAGAATGGGACAAGAAAGAATACACAAAAATATATTTCGATACATTCCACCAAACAAAGGCATAGAGGAAGTCCTCAACTTCTGTTGTTTCAAGGGATTGAAAGGAGTTTGATGAATATAAATCTGACCGTTGAAAACACAAAAAATATGTTGTTATGCAGACTGAGATGAAGGTTGTGACAAGGGCCACAGAACATCGACGGGTGTTAGCTATAGTAGTTCAGATATTTTATTGGTGATTGAGGACATCTTACTGAAAGAAATTACTTTCGTATTTACATCAGTAGCAGACAAATCATTACAGCTATTTGGAGTAGTAATTATGCATAATCTGTCTCTGACCTTTTGAGTCTAACTTAAACAGGTGATAGTGGTCCACAGCCGATTATATTGACATATGGAACCGATGGTTGGAAAACCATATTTAATATATTATGGACATACACAGCGTACACACCACAACAAGAACGTAGGTCATAGTAATTGTTCAATCTGACGACTGCTATTCTCTATACACGCATGGCAGTGGCCCATCAAATTCTGCCACACTCTCTAAAAAACCTCTTATGTCTGTTTCGGCAGAGGACAGGAAACTTCTATCCTAGAAAGCAGGGCTTCATCCGTGTCTGCAGGGGTTTCATACACCAATGTCTTGACGTAACTCTGGCTAAAAAAGTCCAGAGTTGTGAGATCCAGCTTTCGAGCTGGCTATAGCCTTAGGCTTCCCCTTTCAATCGAACGAAGAGGGCACGTACTGTTCAGGTGCTTATGGACATTAATATCGATGTGGGCTGTTGCACCGTCGTGTTGAAACCACATAATTTCGCGGTCTCCAAGAGCTATGATAGCACTTCTCGCAGGAATACCAAGTAACACGGACCAGTAAAAATGGCAGGTAGCACATGGGGTTCTAGGAGGTGATACAATGCTTGCCTACGCGTTGACTAAGAATTGTTGCTGGTGATCAGCGAAGCGGGCGGAGTTCACTGCAGACATGGTTGTGGGGCATGTTGAAAGCACCATCATGGTTGAATGAGGCCTCATCTGTGAACAATACAAGCTATATGTGGTTTGGCGCTACAGAACTGCAGTGGATATTCCATTGACTGAATTGAACACGACACTCAAAATCCACGGGTCCCAGTACTTACAAACATTGTTTATGACAGGATAGTAAGTGTTCCACAAGTACTCTGCACATTCTAACCTTACAGGTGTGTGTTTCTTGAGTAAGTCGTCGGTTGCTGGGTGGTTTGCTACACGAGCCAACCCTATCCTCTCATAGTCCGGTGTTTGGACATGTCTTTGGCCGGAACTTTGGCCAGCTGTGTGTGGCATGAACTACCCTGTCTCTCATAAATTGATATCCACAGAGACAAACTGCTTCCAGTTAGCACGACGCCTGGTGGGAAGCGCTCTCTGTAAATTCTTGCCGTTTTAGAGACATTACATCTACCGCATCGTACATTAAAGGAATATGTTCCAACTGTCGTAACGTGTAAACTTCCACCTTTGACTACACGTCATGTGGTGTACACAGTAACATATTTCATCATGGACAAATCATAAGCTGACTGGTGCAATGGACAATTGACATCCGGGATAGTGGTGTACGTGTGGCACAGGTTCATGTGCCGTTGGGAATCACGTGGTCGTCACACGACACGCGTTGCTATTAGCTGTTTCTTCACAATTCCCTTCCTTGTACTGATTTTTGTCTGTCCAAGAGTGAACTTTTTAGAGATGGATTTTCCCCTTGAACTGAACTGCGTACTGTGGTATTCCTTATAGCAGTATCCACGTCTTTAACCAACTTCAAACGTATCTTTTCATTCACCAATACTTCAGCATCCCACTGCCTTCCACACTGATTCTTCTGTATAATCCTCTTGAACTTCAGTCTATCTATCACCATTACTAAATTGTGATCTGATTCTTATATCTGCTGCTGGATACCCTTTATAATTCAATATCTAATTTCAGAATATCTGTCTCATCATGATGTAATCCAACTGGAATTTCCCATGTGTCCAAGCATTTTCCGAGTATACTCCCTAATATTCGATTCTTAAATAGAGTACTTGCTATTACCAGTTGAAATCTATCACAGAGCTCAAATGGTCTTTCTCTTATCTCATTCCTTCTACCAAGTCCTTATTCTCCAGTAACCGTTGCCTCTACTCCTTCCCCTACAACAGCAAAACAGTCCCCCATGATATTTATAATGCAATAATGGATAGATAAAAATGGATAGATGAAAAAAATTAATCATTAACCAGTGGCAGAGTAAACACACATAGAGGTACTGAAGTTTGCAAGCTTTCAGAGCCAGTGGCCCTTTTGTTTGGCAGGAGTGTTGAAGGGGAAGGAAAGGGGATGAAGGAAGAAGATTGATAAGATTTATTTTGATGTATTAACCCCAGAGTACCAGTGGTCCAGGGACGCCGGCACGGTAGCTCAGCGTGTTCGGTCAGAGGGCTGATAGCCCTCTGTAATAAAAAAAAACTGAGTAAAGGATTCAACGATCAACTTAAACAGATGTCTTGTGACGTCCGCCCAGACCAAACGCAACGAAAAATACCGAACAAATAAAAGGGAGTAGCTTCTTTGATTCATAATCAAAACATCTTCAGTCCCGGGGTCGAATACTGCCGCTGCTTAAATTTTAGTCAATAATCAGCATTGGCGGCCGGAGAATTCCGGCATGAGAAGTCACCCTCATTCGGCCAACTGCCTTGTCAAAGACGGCGGAGGAGCGAACAGAGGTTCAAAGCACTCTCTTGTCCTAGGGGTGGGAAACTGCCCTAAAAGTAGAGGAATCAGCAATGATCAACGGCATGAGAAAGCACAAGGCAATGGAAGTCACTGCATTTAAGACATGCAATGTTTATCCACAGGACATGTGGCCTGTAATTGAAGAAGTGTCATGACTATCCCTCCATTGGCAAAACATTCCGAAACAGTCCCCCATTCGGATTTCAGGGAGGAGACTGCTAATGAGGAGGTTACCATGAGAAAAAGTTTGAATAATCATCGGAAGGATAATGCTCTACGAGTCGGGGCATGGAATGTCCGAAGCCTTAACGTGGTAGGAAAACTAGAAAATCAGAAAAGAGACATGCAGAGGCTCAATCTAGATATAGTAGGGGTCTGTGAAATAAAGTGGAAAGAAGACAACGATTTCTGGTCAAATGATTATACGGATATATCAACAGCAGCAGAAAATGGTATAACAGGAGGAGGATTCACTATGAATAGGAAAGTAGGACAGAGAGTGTGTTACTGTAAACAGATCAGTAACAAGGCTGTTGTAATAAAAATCGACTGCAAACCGACACCGACAACGATAGTTCAGGTATACACGCTGACGTCGCACGCTGAAGATGAAGAGATAGAGAAAGTGTACGAGGATATTGAAAGGTTAATACAGTATGTAAAGTGAGATGAAAATCTAATAGTCATGGGGGACTGGACTGCAGTTGTACGGGAAGGAGTAGAAGAAAAGGTTACAGGAGAATATGGGCTTGGGAAAAGTAATGAGATAGGAAGAAGGCTAATTGAGTTCAGTAACAAGTTTCAACTAGTAATAGCGAATAATCTGTTCACGAATCACAAGAGGAGGAGGTATTCTTGGAAAAGGCTGAGTGATACGGAAAGATTTATGTTAGATTACATCATGGTCAGACAGAGATTCCGTAATCAGATACTGCATTGTAAGGCAGATATAGACTCAGATTACAATGTAGTAGTGATGAAGAGTAGGATGAAGCTTAAGACATTAGTCAGGAAAAGTCAATGCACAAAGAAGTGGGATACAGAAATAATAAGGAATGACGAGACTGGCTTGACTTTCTCTAACTCTATAGATACAGCAATAAGGAATAGATCAGTAGGCAGTACAGTTGAAGAAGGATGGACTTCTCCAAAAAGAGCCATCACCGAAGTTGGAAAGGAAAACATAGATACAGAGAAGTTAACTGCGATGAAACCATGGGTAACAGTAGAAATACTTTAGTTGATTTATGAAAGGAGGAAGTACAAAAATGTTCCGGGAAACTCAGGAATACGGAAATAGGAGTCCCTCAGGAATGGAATAAACAGGAAGTGCAGGGAAGCTAAGACGAAATGGCTGCAGAAAAAATGTGAATACATCGAAAAAGAAAAGAAGGACAGACTCAGGAAATAGGAAAGTAAAAACAACTTTCGGTGACATTAAAATCAAGGGTGATAACATTGAGAGTGTAACGAGAATTCCACTGTTAAATGCAGAGGAGAGGTACAAATGGCTCTGAGCATTATGGGACTTAACTTCGGAGGTCATCAGTCCCCTAGAACTTAGAACTACTTAAGCCTAACTAACCTAAGGACATCACACACATCCATGCCAGAGGCAGAGGAGAAGGCGGATAGGTGGAAAGAATACGTTGAAAGCCTCTATGAGGGGCAAGATTTGTCTGATGTGATAGAAGAAGAAACAGGAGTCGATTTAGAAGAGATAGCGGATTCAGTATTAGAATCATAATTGAAAAGCGCTTAAGATGGCTTGAGGTCAAATAAGGCAGAAGGGATAGATAACATCCCATCAGAATTTCTAAGGTCATTGGTGGAAGTGGCTACAAAACGACTGTTCACATTTGTGTGTAGAATGTATGAGTTTGGCGACATACCATCTGACTTTCGGAAAAGCATCATCCACACAATTCCGAAGACGGCAATAGCTGACAAGTGCGAGAATTATAGGTCAATCGGCTTAACAGCTCAAGCATCCAAGTTCCTCACAAGAGTAATATACAGAAGAAAGGAAAAGAAATTTGAGGATGCGCTAGATGACGATCAGTTTGGCTTCAGGAAAAGTAAAAGCACGAGAGAGGCAAATCTGACGTTGCGGTTAATAATGGAAGCAAGACTAAAGAAAAATCGAGACACGTTCATAGGATTTGTCGATTTGTAAAAGCGTTCGACAATGTAAAATGGTGCAAGATGTTCGAAATTCTGAAGAAAGTAGGAGTAACGGGTCATATGCAATGTATACAACAGCCAAGTGGCAATTATAAGAGTGAACGACCAAGGACGAGGTACTCGTATTAAAAAGGGTGTAAGACAAGGATGCAGCCTTTCGCCCCTACTGCTCAATCTGTACATCGAGGAAACAATGACGGAAATAAAAGAAAGGTTCAGGAGTGGAATTGAAATTCAGGGTGAAAGGATATCAATGATACGATTCGCTTATGACATTGCTATCCTGAGTGAAAGTGAATAAGGCCGGCCGCGGTGGTCTAGCGGTTCTGGCGCTGCAGTCCGGAACCGCGGGACTGCTGCGGTCGCAGGTTCGAATCCTGCCTCGGGCATGGGTGTGTGTGGTGTCCTTAGGTTAGTTAGGTTTAAGTAGTTCTAAGTTCTAGGGGACTTATGACCTAAGATGTTGAGTCCCATAGTGCTCAGAGGCATTTGAACCATTTTGAAAGTGAATAAGAATTACATGATCTGCTTAACGGAATGAACAGTATAATGTTTTATTTATTATTTCGTTTAGCATCAAGGATACACTACTTGAATTGAACAGCAATGATGTTACTGGTAACACAATATGCATATACTACAAATAAAATAGATTACATTCATTTATGGTAATAAAAGTCTTAGATTTGATCGATAAATCAGTAATATACATATGGATAAAAACACTAGGATGAGTTACATGTAAAAGAGAAAATGTGGTTTTTATAAACAGTAATATTGACAAACAGGGCTTCAAGTTGTAACAAAAACTGTAGGTTGATATCTAAAGTATCCAGCCAGGAGATTGCTTCCTCAGAGACCTCATGTATGCTGGTCAGAGTTCCAGCATATTTCCGTAGGGGACACTCTGTGACTATGTGGTGTATTGTTTGTCGTTGGTGTCCGCAGTCACACTTGGCACTTTCAGCGATTCCCCACTTACGCTTCAAGTCCTGGCATCTTCCGTGCTTGGTGCGTATGCGATTTAGGGTGGTCCACGACCTCCCAGGTAAGTGGAATCCAGGAGGGACTCGTGTAGGATCAGCATTGAGACCTGCAGAATCGCGATTGGCTGCGAACCATTCTTCCCGCCATGCTTTTTCTGGTTGGAATCCATCAGAAGTAAGCCTTTTTCCAAGTCTCCAGGAGGGTTTCCTGGACTTAAGACGTTGCCTTTGAGCGGCATCAGAGTCCTGGTGTATCGGTAACTCATGATTCTTGGAGCACTTCTCCCATTACCTTTTCAACGCTGCTTGACGTCGTAACCTCGGTGGTGCAATATTAGACAGAACAGGTAGCCATTCTGTGGGTGTGGATTTTATTGTCCCGGATACGCTTCTCATGGCTACATTCAGCTGCGTGTCTACCATGGCTGTATGAGCGCTATTCAGCCATACTGGGCTGCAATATTCCCCAACAGAGTATACAAGTGAGAGGGCAGTTGTTTTGAGTACTGAGTACTGATGCCTTAGCTCCCCAGCTTGTTCCGGAAGGTTTGTGTAATATATTGTTTCTGGTTCTCATTTTCAAAGCTGTTTCAGTTAGGTGTTTTCTATATGTTATCGAACGATCCAAGGTCACGCCGAGATATTTTGGGAATGGGTTATATAACAGCAACTGATTTCTAAAGAAAATTTGTGGTTTATAGCGAGCATGTCCATTACTCAGATGGAAGGTGGAGGATTCAGTTTTATTTCTGTTTACTTTGAGTAGCCATCCATTAAAAAATTCATCTAGAATTCGCAGATCATGAGTGAGAGTCATTTCTGAAGTTGTGAAATCGTTAGCCTGCGTCACCAAGGCTATGTCATCAGCCTAGATAAATGTATAATGAGTACGCAGTATGGCCTCAGAGTAAATCGAAGAAAGACGAAGGTAATGAGAAGTAGTAGGAATGAGAACAACGAGAAACTTAGCATCAGGATTGATGGTCGGGAAGTAGATGAAGTTAACGATTCCTACTACGTAGGCAGTAAAATAACCAGTGACAGAGGGAGTGAGGAAGACATCAAAATGGTAAAAAGGGCATTCCTGGCCTAGAGAAGTCTACTAATATCCCATCCAGCAAATAATTGAGTACTTAGGTTGCAAGTAGTACTCTGAAATGAAGAGGCTGCACAAGAGAGGAATTCGTGGCGGGCAACATCAAACCAGTCAGAAGACTGATGGCAAAAAAAAAAAAAAAAAAATAAAAAATAAAAAAAAATTACCTTAAGTATGCTGTTTTTTCACCTGCTCCCTGTCCCACTGTAAGACAGACACCCTGGATCTTTGCGAGAGCGAAATAGAACTGCGTGCACTGTTGCAATACATGCTCTGAAACGGGTGGTTGTCGCTTTGAACAATAATATGAGCTATGTTGGTGTTATACGGTGTACACCGTGCATGTCCACAACACAATAGATATGCATTTCCTTCCATTGGTTCCTTATCTCAATATAATCGGTTGTGAACCCACTTTCACCTGTTTCAATTTGAGCAAAAGGGCTTGAGACACACTGGGTAAAGGGAGGAGTAAAGCTTTGGGAACAGCGGATATGCTAAACATATATAAAATTATAGATAAAATATTCAAGTTTGATTATCACTGATATTCAGTAACTGTAAGTGCGATCTCAGATATGTAAAAAATGGGGCACGACCTAATTAACTGCCGGTTAAATCTCAGAAAAGACTTTCAGACTCCTCGGACGGTTGGTGGAGGTAGATATTACACCTGAAGATGCTGACTTTACGAGGAGTACATAGCGTATAAGTACTTCACCTTATCTATTACCTTGAGGAAAAGTATTGGAAAAAGAAAATAACTAGTGTGATACACGGAATAGTGCTACTTGGATTATTACTGATCAAACATTTCAGAATAACTAAGACCACAACTCTTAACCATAACAGTACCGATATTGCTCTGTAACAGGAAATTCTGTGTACACTTCCGGAACCAGCACTGTGTATGGAGGGAAGACAGGAACGATTTACCTCAGGGAAGCGTCATTCCCCAATATTGTTTACTGTGTATGTGAACTGCCGCCGCCCCGTGTGACCGAGCGGTCCTAGGCGCTTCAGTCTGGAACCGCGCGACCGCTACGGTCGCAGGTTCGAATCCTGACACGGGCATGGGTGTGTGTGATGTCCTTAGGTTAGTTAGGTTTAAGTAGTTCTAAGTTCTAGGCGACTGATGACCGCAGAAGTTAAGTCGCATAGTGCTCAGAGCCATTTGAACCATTTGATAAAACCAGCTGATGAGATTGCTTCATAAAGTCAATGTGGCTTGCCTGTCTGGAGAAATCTTAACAGACTGATGAATGAAGTGGGCAAATCAAAAGAAAATTTAATGAAATGGGGATACCTAGAAGATGGGGGTCTGTGAGGTGAATGCAAGAAACATTTTAAGCTGTCCCCAATAGTAACAAAGGAACAACTGTCTTATCACTGCGCTATCGCCCTCGGTGTTCACACTTAAAAGCCGATGCCATAGATATGACGGATCAGTTGCTAGAGACAGACAAATAAATGACACTGGCATAATACTATTTGAAAGAATAGCTAGTATTTGACACGAAATAAAACACAAATGTGACCACATATGGAGGTGGCTGGTGGGAGTGTATTTAAAATAATATTCAAATTTATCACAAGGTCATCCATTTTCATAACCATCTGTTAAAGATGTCTGTGTTGGACGTAGTAGTACTGAAGTACCCATTACTGTACCTTCTGGAATTTTGATTAGACCTCTTATAAGACCTTTACAAAGTATGGATGAAACAGAAAAGAAAGTACGCCACATTTTGTACGACAATACGTCTATATATTTTCAAAAGGCTAAATTTTACTACAACACGAGTTATTAGGGCTAACCCTATATCTTTACCCGAACAGGAAATAATGAAAACAGCTTGGATCAATTGCAACTCTTTCGAAAGTATAAGAAACGTCTCGAAAATCTCAGAAGACTGGGTGTAACACGGTGACGGAGAGAACCATTACGAAGTATTCCGTCACTTTAACATTCGTCCATAGACAATAATCTTCCTTTGCTATTCGACCTGCAAATTTTGTTATACGGAACTGAAGAAAATCAGGAGACACGTCTCGCGTTTAGAAGCAACAACTGCCAGTAGCAAGTTACGAGCCACGAAATAAAACAGTGTCATATATTTTCGGAATCACTGTGACGTATGCCTGCATCAATAGCCGCACTGCCGCTGATTTACAGGTGAATGGACAACGTTAATGTGGCCAGTTGGGAAACAGTGACGCGTTTGCGAGCTTTATACTGCAGTTGACACGAACATTCGAAAGATTTCATCGGACGATTGATGAAATCCGCCACCAAACACTTGCTATGTAAATTTTCAGTGAAAAAGCCCATCTACGTAACTGGATCAAAACAAAATAGCGGCATGTGTGTACGCTCTCCTCTCCTTTTTTGCATTTATTTCCGCGTTCTGTTGATTGGAAATTGGATATATGGAAATTTTTAGTTTGAAAAACTCTCCGGAGCAGAGCTGTTTATTTCTGAGCCGCGCCATGACACATTTGACACACGTGCGGCTCGTTCTACTGTGAAGCTTTTATGAATGGCTAACGGACAAAAAACACAGTCTGATCGCAGCATCTCTACCGCTGTTCACCGCAGATATCCCCGAATTTAGCAAGGACAATCGCCAACAAATCAATGAGGTGCTAGCACACAGCCATTGTTTTACGTCGTTAATACGCTTTAAGAGTGTAAACAGTCCAGAGAAACGTTTGTGTATCTCTGCTCTTACAAAATTAGTTTTTGTTGCCCACTGCGTATTTCATTCTCAAACTTCTCGTTCCCGGCTAATTTGTTCAAGTACATGTGCGTCATATTTATAAATAAAAATGCGTCTGGAGTTGAACGCTAGCTAGGAAATAGGGGGGGGGGGGGGGGGAATTGCCTTTGGATAGGAGAACGGTCCCAGCATTCGTCTTTGATGATTTAGGAAACCACGAAAATTCCTCATTTCAGTGGCAGACCTAGATTTGAACCTAAGTTCTCCCACATGCTACCACGGAATAGACTTCGTTTATCTATATTTTTCTTCCACCCATTCTATCTGTGTTTTATGATACACGTAAGATAATCTGAACAAAATACTACTGCCTACATGTGTATTTTCTATTGTATGAGTAATGTTCCAGAGATATTAGCATCTGCGTGCAATCAGACGGACGACCGGTTGAAGGACACTTCAGAAGACAGAAAGAGTAATGTCTTTCAATTGACTTGATTTAGTTTGTTTTATTTACTCAAAAAATGGTTCAAATGGCTCTGAGCACTATGGGACTTAACATCTTAGGCCATCAGTCCTCTAGAACTTAGAAGTAATTAAACCTAACTAACCTAAGGACATCACACACATCCATGCCCGAGGCAGGATTCGAACCGGCGACCGTAGCAGTCCCGCGGTTCCGGACTGCAGCGCCTAGAACAGCACGGCCGCCGCGGCCGGCTTGTATTTATTCATCCGTAGATCGTCCCGCTATGGGATTTATTATCATAACACAATGAAAATAAATTCTCAGAATAAATTTATCACACAGACTATATACAGTAGTAATACTTTTATGAGCATAGGACAGAAGATTAGCCGTGGCCTCGATGAAGAAACTATTCCGTCATTTGCCTGAAATGAATTAGGAAAATCAAGTGAATCCTTAATCATGATAACCGGCAGAGCAAACTACGTCTCCCGAATACGAGGCCATCGCCTTAACAACGGAACTGGCTCATTCTGTTGATCCCTTTTGTACAATGTTCTTTAATTTACACACAATTTGCTACGGACAACTTATAAAACATACTTTTGCACTTCATCACTACCCTGATGACTCCTGGGCGACGAACATACTCCAATGCCCCTTACATTAACTCCAGTCTGTTTGAAAAACTCATTCCAGGCCCGTAAACATACAACTACTCCCATTGCACGTCTTCGAGTGCTCTGCTCAGTTCCACCTGAGAAAGGAGTCAGCGTTCCCTCACGATGAATGAGTCGCTGAACTAAGGAGAATGACAGAGACATTACTATCACTCACTACAGGGCCTGCCATATACTTTTCTTGTAAGAGTACTACATTTGTTGACCTGGTTAGTGGCGGGGTGTGAGAGAGTCAGTATCAGTTGCAGTAAAGGATATTAATTATTTATTATCAGTGTAGAAAATGGTCTAAAGTGAACACCGATTGTTGGAGGTGGAGTTGTAATGTTTCAAAAGCAGCAGCTACAGATCGTGTTTATGGCGTGCTACACTTATACAGAGAAATAATGTTGCGGTTTGGCAGGTCCTTTACATAAATTATGCTGTGGAAGGAGCAAAATATAAGAAAAGAATAATGTGGTGGCACATTACTGCTAATTATTTCGTATTAATAATCTACAAATGATGGTCCAATGCCTTAGATATAAACTGAGTGTACGATCTTATGTGACTGAAACCAGTGTCTGTGCGCAATCAGTCTCTACCTGGTCTGAAAATTCCTCAATAAACTACCTGTATGCTACATGCGTGGATACGTCAGAAACTGTTATATGACAGGGATTCATCGGACATCTAACTTCATCAACAGATCTGTTGACAAATTACGTAATATTCAAGAAAGGAACCGGATTCAGCTTAAGAGATTCCAGCATCACTCTAGGTCATCGTAAGTCACGAGGTAGGCGTAACTTACATCTTATGCCACAGAAAACAAACAGTAGAAAAGAATAAAAAATAAACTGAGTCACGATTCAAAGTGTGAAAAGAGTATATATTTTGAACAAATACGTAGACGGTACAGATTAACTACTTCCTTCTCCTATTTAAAGAAATAAATCACCTTGAACGAATTACCACAGGAGAAACCAAATAGCAACAGTCATTCAATATTTTTTGAAGGAACACTCATCCATTTGACTCTTTTGTTGTTTATTTAGGAGCAACCCACGTTTCGGCCTCTTATGCCATTTTCAAATATTTGATTTTATGTCTATAACATATCTTGCAGGACACTTAACATTTTCTCAAACTGAAAGTCGGCCATAAATCAAGAAAAATGTTGTCTCCTCACGAGACGCCAGATGTAAAGTCATCATCTTGTAACACATTATAAATAAAGGTGGTAGCACGTCGTGTTTAGTAAAAAAACTAGCTTACTTTGGTAAATAAAAGATTAGCACTGGTCCCTAAAATGTAATGACAGTGAAATCAAGGAGTATGATTCTAAAATTGACTTTGTCATTTTAGTATTCGGTTGCTCTTTTACCAAAACTGACTTTGACATTTTAGTATTCAGTTGTTCTCTTATTCATACTCTTTGATTTCACTATCAGTACGTTTTAAGGGCAAGTGCTCTACTATTATTCACCAACGTAACCCTGTTTTTACTAAATATGACGTGCTCTGACGATTATTTATGATGCATTACAAGATGATAATTTTCATCTGGCATTTCGTGGGGAACCAATATTTTTCCTTATTTATGGCCAACTTTGAGCTTGACAATGTGTTAAGTGTCTGGCAATATATGTTGTAGACTTACAATGAAATTCTTCATTTCTGTGGCCATAGTGTTCGTAGTTTCTTTATAATTCATGAGGGTATTTTTGATCCGTTTTTGCAACTACAAAATGCGTGATTTTTTCACAAGAAGCGTTTCGATTTATTGAGGTGGTAATGATTTTTCGGCTGATTTCCCGCTTACTTCGGGAAATGCCGCCTGCTAGCATATCGTTGTTTTTCTGTCCTACACACTAATAATTTTGGTGTGACTTTTAGATGTTCTGCACCACTATGCATTTTTCACAACACACTTTTATGCCCACCACTGTACAAAAACAAACAGAATACAGAGGTGCGCATAAAAGTGTGATGTGAGAAATGCATAGTGCTGCAGAACATCTGAAGATTAGCATAAAATTATCAGTGTGTAACACAGATAAACAACGATGTGCTAGCAGACGGCATTTCCCGATGTGAAAGAGAAATCAACTGAAAAATCACTACCACTGATGGTGCGTTACCTCAGTAAAGCGAAACGCGTCTGGTGAAAAAAGTCACGCATTTTGTAGTTACAACGACGGATCGGAAATACCCTTACGAGAAATAAAATCAAATGCTCGAAAACAGCATAAAAAACTTAAATAAAAAGAGACAAATGGCGGAGTGTTCCTTCAAAAAATTAAGAAAAATTATGTGTGTGTATGTGTTATTACACTCTACAAAAAAATGGACTGCTGTGGACTACGACCTCACCTCGTATACCGTGACAATAAAACCCTCGAGGCTAACTCTCACTGACAGGTGAAACCGGAAGGCAGGCTTAACTTTGTGGACAGGTGCAAGAGCCTTGGGAACGCCGGACGCAGGAAAGCAAACCTTCCTCACGGTATTGATTCCTACGGAGCCCAGGGGATATCTAAAGTAGTAATGGAACTTTAGCGGCTCCGTGAACTGCGAGTCTATTTGCGAACGCCAAATAGATGTGGATTTTTATAGTGGCAAAAGCGTTGCTTCTGTTTCATAAAGTAGTTAACTGTGGTTTCCGTACGACGGATCTGTTGGAGACTCGTCTCGGAGGACCCACCGATGTAGTGGCGGGCATCAAAGGAACAGAGTGACCAGTGGCAGCTTAATTGTTTTTGGGTTGTGGCGAGTGCACGAATTAGATGGCGAAGAATGCGAAAAGTGCGGTGGATTGGAGGAGCACGGGGGAAGTACGAGGGTTGCCCAGAAAGTAATGCATCGTATTTCTTTTCTTCAACAATTCTTTCTTGAACATAATGAGAACTACACACACGAAAGAATGGTGTTCTATCACACCATATTTTTCCAAGTAATCTCCATCCCGTTCTATGGCCCTCCTGAAGCACGAAACAAAGGCGTGTATGCCCTGTGGGTACCAATGGTTGTCCTGGTGGCGGAGCCACTGCTTCACTGTGTAAATCATTTCCTCATCGTCTTCAAAATGTCTTCCACGAATATCATCCTTTACTGGCGAAAACAAGTGGAAGATTGAGGAAGCTAGGTCAGGGTTGTAGGTTGGATGGGGTAGCACTGTTCAACTCTGTTTTGTAATGTGTTCAGCAGCTCTCAGACCTGTGTGGCGGCGAGCGTTATCGTGTTGCGGCAAAACATCTCCTAGGTTGCTGTGGCGCCAAACTCGCTAGAAGCGCATCTTGAGTTTTGTTAATGTGTTGACATATGCTTCTGAATTAATGGTACCGCCTATTGGAGTCACATCAACGAGAATCACACTTTTACATTACCAGAACACAGTGATCACGGCCTTACCGGCGGAAGCAGTTGCTTTGAATTTTTTCTTCTGTGGGTCGTGCGAATGGCGCCGTTCCATAGACTGTCGTTTTGTTCGAGCTCAAAATTCTGAACCCAGGGTTCATCACTTGTCACAGTCCGCGACAAGAAGGCCTGCCTCTCAGCTTCAAAACGTTGACATCGAGACAAATGTTTTTGGTGTGCGATTTGTGAGACACCGCGGGATCCACCTTGCACACAGTTTTGAATATTCACGAGTGTGGATAATTGCATCCATACTTTCTTTGCTGACTGGCACATGCGGCGCCAACAGCCGAGTCGTAATGCGTCTGTCCTCGCGAATGGCAACATCAGCTCGCTGCAACATGTCAGGTGGGACAACCGCGGATGGCCGCCCCGACCGCTGTAAATGGTGAAGCTCCGCCGAACCACCTTCTGATGACCTCAACCAGCGAATAACTGTATTTCGTATATGAAGATGGTATGTGATCTTTCGGACATACGCTCTATCCGCCTGAGCCATCGAGGACACAGAGGATAGTGCGACTGTAAGGAATTACCTCCGGCACGCTCCCGGTGAGACCCACAATTCCAATTTACTGTCCATGCACTACATTTGTAGTAACCCTGCCCACTGCGCACATTACTCGCGGCATTCAATCTACCGATTTCCGTAAGAGTTTAAGCAATGTGACTGCATCTACATCTACACTTATACTCCGCAAGCCACCCAAAGGTGTGTGGTGGAGGGCACTTTACGTGCCACTGTCATTACCTCCCATTCCTGTTCCAGTCGCGTATGGTTCGCGGGAAGAACGACTGTCTGAAAGCCTCCGTGCGCGCTCTAATCTCTCTAATATTACATTCGTGATCTTCTCGGGAGGTATAAGTAGGGGGAAGAAATATATTCGATACCTCATCCAGAAACGCAACCTCTCGAAACCTGGCGAGCAAGCTACACCGCGATGCAGAGCGCCTCTCTTGCAGAGTCTGCCACTTGAGTTTGTTAAACATCTCCGTAGCGCTATCACGGTTACCAAATAACCCTGTGACGAAACGCGCCGCTCTTCTTTGGATCTTCTCTATCTCCTCCGTCAACCCGATCTGGTACGGATCCCACACTGCTGAGCAATACTCAAGTATAGGTCGAACGAGTGTTTTGTAAGCCACCTCCTTTGCTGATGGACTACATTTTCTAAGGACTCTCCCAATGAATCTCAACCTGGTACCCGCCTTACCAACAATTAATTTTATATGATCATTCCACTTCAAATCGTTCCGCACGCATACTCCCAGATATTTTACAGAAGTAACTGCTACCAGTGTTTGTTCCGCTATTATATAATCATACAATGAAGAATCATTCTTTCTATGTATTCGCAATACATTACATTTGTCTATGTTAAGGGTCAGTTGCCACTCCCTGCACCAAGTGCCTATCCGCTGCAGATCTTCCTGCATTTCGCTACAATTTTCTAATGCTGCAACTTCTCTGTATACTACAGCATCATCCGCGAAAAGCCGCATGGAACTTCCGACACTATCTACTAGGTCATTTATATATATTGTGAACAGCAATGGTCCCATAACACTCCCCTGTGGCACGCCAGAGGTTACTTTAACGTCTGTAGACGTCTCTCCGTTGATAATAACATGCTGTGTTCTGTTTGCTAAAAACTCTTCAATCCAGCCACACAGCTGGTCTGATATTCCGTAGGCTCTTACTTTGTTTATCAGACGACAGTGCGGAACTGTATCGAACGCCTTCCGGAAGTCAAGGAAAATGGCATCTACCTGGGAGCCTGTATCTAATATTTTCTGGGTCTCATGAACAAATAATGCGAGTTGGGTCTCACACGATCGCTGTTTCCGGAATCCATGTTGATTCCTACATAGTAGATTCTGGGTTTCCAAAAACGACATGATACTCGAGCAAAAAACATGTTGCATCTGCACTGAAGAAGATCATTGGCAGGTAAGCATTATCTATATGTCCGAAGGAACAGATACCATCTTCATATAGATAAGTCTTACCGGCCAACGAGTTTCTTCAGCCGAGATGAATACTGAAGTGTTGGCAGAAGAGCCAACACCTTGTAGCTAGAGGAGGCCGAAAGGCACGCGTTAAAGCTCACGCAGACTGGCGTGAGGTCTGGAACAGTTAAGGGAAATTATAGTAGCAAATAAAGTACGTAGTTGAAGTAATACTTAACTTTATTCCATAATTGGTGAACATCGCTCTTGATATCACGTTAGTGCAATCTCAATATCAATTGGTAATGGCGCCTTGTTAGGTCGTAGCAACTGACGTAGCTGAAGGCTATGCTAACTATCGTCTCGGCAGATGAGAGCGTATTTGTCAGTGAACCATTGCTCGCTAAGTCGGCTATACAACTGGGGCGAGTGCTAGTACGTCTCTCTAGACCTGCCGTGTGGCGGCGCTCGGTCTGCCATCACTGACAGTGGCGACACGCGGGTCCGACGTATACTAGCGGACCGCGGCCGATTTAAAAGCTACCACCTAGCAAGTGTGGTGTCTGGCGGTGACACCACAAATACGATTCTCAAATTGTTTTTATGTACGGTGGGCATAAATCATAAAAAAAGGTCGGATACAGCGTCTCCCATGTAAGCAGGAGGTCTGGGGTTCGAGCCACCAGTCGAAGCACACACTTTGAACTGTACCTGTTGATACTTATCAACGCCTGATGTGAAGACATTGCTTTCCCCCAAGTCGATAATATTTTTTTCTTTTGTGCATTACCTCGTCGTAGTGCGTATGTATCATTTATTTCAACTATTATTTATTTGTTAATACGTCACATTCTGTCTTCATTCATTTTGCTAATGCTTTATATTTTGTATTGTACGAATATGAATGATCTGTTTTTATATGCCCTGCAAATCTTTGGTTAGGCTAGGAGAAGTACTGTGTCAGAGAGAGAGCGAACGACTATCGATAGAGAGCGTGCGAGTTGTTGGGGTATCGCGGCCGGTTCGCGGGTGGAGAAAGGTTGCAAAGAAAAACGGTGATACGAGGAGGAACAATTAATTACAGTGCGTCTGCTGTGTTAATAGGAGATCGTGCATTATTAAGTGAACAGTAAAACTTGAAAAGTATATCGAGTGTTTTCGGTGACGATTTTACATGCTGCGTGAACTTGTGACAATTAGCCGTGAAACAGACTGTCGTGTGGAGACACTGACTGTTAGAATTGAGTAAAAGTCGAACAAACCAAAATGTTAAATAATAGAACAGTGATGTGATTTGATCAAGAAACATTTATTATATCATCCAAACTGTCTTAAAGGCGACGACGTAAATTGAACTGATGTTTAACGGACTGTTATCGTGATAAACAGGTGTGACTGTTTTCCTGTGGCAACACGGTGAAAGAACTGCGCATTATTGGCATTAACCGGCTATATATCGTAAATACTAAAGACATTGCATAATTCCGACCTACCCGCACCGCGTGATTAATAAACTTTTAATAAAAAAACGTCGCGCGTGTAACGACAACGCTCACACTGGAACTATTATTTTCGCGCCAGTTCTGCCAGCTGATTTGACTACAACGGAGACGTGGACCACCGCCGTAACTGGAATATTAATGAAACAGTTGGATCCATCATTATCTTCACGCCTCGAACCAGGATTAACTTCACACATCGTCCGCGCGGACCACCGTTGACGTCATCGCACTGCCTCCAGCAACAGTTAAGACATTAAAAGAAAATTACTACGCTCTCTCTCATTTCAAAATGAAAGACAATTGCAGTTAAATTATCTATTTTAAAAATATTGTCACAATACCAAGGTTTGATTTTGTTTAGTTCCAATAAATATTCTTTCCATTATTTCACTTCTTGACAGTGTTGAAAACCCGCCAATTTAAAGTTCAATTAATAATTTTCTTTCAAAATTCTTCTCAGACATTTTCTTCCTCTTCATGATTTTATTTTAATGTTTGTGTGTAACTTCTTTTGAAGGGAGTACATATATTATTTTTTGTGCAGAAAAATTAGCTACCACAAAATTACGTATATTACCAGCTGATGCTGTCCGCCATTATTGCTTGAAAACTGACCAATAGTATTTTTGCACCTATTTTCTCATTGGCTGTCGGCTTCAAAACAAAATTACGTATATGACTTTAATTGTTCGTTTGGCCCCCGTTAAAGTGATTTAACGCATATATACACTCCTGGAAATTGAAATAAGAACACCGTGAATCATTGTCCCAGGAAGGGGAAACTTTATTGACACATTCCTGGGGTCAGATACATCACATGATCACACTGACAGAACCACAGGCACATAGACACAGGCAACAGAGCATGCACAATGTCGGCACTAGTACAGTGTATATCCACCTTTCGCAGCAATGCAGGCTGCTATTCTCCCATGGAGACGATCGTAGAGATGCTGGATGTAGTCCTGTGGAACGGCTTGCCATGCCATTTCCACCTGGCGCCTCAGCTGGACCAGCGTTCGTGCTGGACGTGCAGACTGCGTGAGACGACGCTTCATCCAGTCCCAAACATGCTCATTGGGGGACAGATCCGGAGATCTTGCTGGCCAGGGTAGTTGACTTACACCTTCTAGAGCACGTTGGGTGGCACGGGATACATGCGGACGTGCATTGTCCTGTTGGAACAGCAAGTTCCCTTGCCGGTCTAGGAATGGTAGGACGATGGGTTCGATGACGGTTTGGATGTACCGTGCACTATTCAGTGTCCCCTCGACGATCACCAGTGGTGTACGGCCAGTGTAGGAGATCACTCCCCACACCATGATGCCGGGTGTTGGCCCTGTGTGCCTCGGTCGTATGCAGTCCTGATTGTGGCGCTCACCTGCACGGCGCCAAACACGCATACGACCATCATTGGCACCAAGGCAGAAGCGACTCTCATCGCTGAAGACGACACGTCTCCATTCGTCCCTCCATTCACGCCTGTCGCGACACCACTGGAAGCGGGCTGCACGATGTTGGGGCGTGAGCGGAAGACGGCCTAACGGTGTGCGGGACCGTAGCCCAGCTTCATGGAGACGGTTGCGAATGGTCCTCGCCGATCCCCCAGGAGCAACAGTGTCCCTAATTTGCTGGGAAGTGGCGGTGCGGTCCCCTACGGCACAGCGTAGGATCCTACGGTCTTGGCGTGCATCCGTGCGTCGCTGCGGTCCGGTCCCAGGTCGACGGGCACGTGCACCTTCCGCCGAGCACTGGCGACAACATCGATGTACTGTGGAGACCTCACGCCCCACGTGTTGAGCAATTCGGCGGTACGTCCACCCGGCCTCCCGCATGCCCACTATACGCCCTCGCTCAAAGTCCGTCAACTGCACATACGGTTCACGTCCACGCTGTCGCGGCATGCTACCAGTGTTAAAGACTGCGATGGAGCTCCGTATGCCACGGCAAACTGGCTGACACTGACGGCGGCGGTGCACAAATGCTGCGCAGCTTGCGCCATTCGACGGCCAACACCGCGGTTCCTGGTGTGTCCGCTGTGCCGTGCGTGTGATCATTGCTTGTACAGCCCTCTCGCAGTGTCCGGAGCAAGTATGGTGGGTCTGACACACCGGTGTCAATGTGTTCTTTTTTCCACTTCCAGGAGTGTATAATAATTGTACTGAATTACCTAATTTATTTTTTTATTACGTAAACATTGGCATATCGTATTTAGATTAAAATTGACGTCTTATTGGGCCCACATAAGATTCTGCACGTTCTGACAAAGACTATGCAAAATTCTGTTTTTCGTCCTTGACTAACAGGGGTAGACTGATTCCTTGTATAGGTCATGTTTTATTATGTAAAAGGTTTTTTTTCAGAAGTGGAGAACCAGTTTCTTTACACTGAGCAGCTAACGGACTGATTTTATTGTTATTTCATAACTGCACTTCCGTCGGCACCAGATGCTCCATAGACTTTTCACAAGCGTTTTTGAATATTGCCTCCAGTTTCTATGTGCAGTGAGAAATTCAATGATGGCACGTTTCTTGTAACATACAGTCTTAGTCATAAAAACTGACCGCCGGCCGGCCGCCTCAGAGACTAAGTCCGAGTCATCCACTTAAGGTGGCCAATAAAACCGACCGCTAAGTCTGGCCATCTGCACAATCAGGCACAACTGTAGGATGCGGAAGTGACAAGGGGGCAGTGTTGTCTACTTCTGAGATGTTACTGCGTTCTGTGATCTCGTGGTCTAGTGGCAATCGTCGTGTACTCTAAACTCATAGTCGCGTGTTCGTATCCAATTGTTTTTTTTTTAAACAACATATCAGCCCTCGTCAAATGTAATCAATCTGAGTGAACTTCGAAGATAACTCGCTTCACATATTTCCAGAAACAATTCCGCAGACAGCTTGTGGCTACGTCGCTGTCAGAACAGATTGCGCTCGAGCGCTTCCTCGCACTGCAGCGGCTACCGGCCACCGCCCTGGCGCCACCCAGATGAACGCGGTGCAACGCTGTCGCTGTATGTATCAACTGTTATTTTCGAATTTGAAGTTCTAGTTATTATCTTGCAGCTAGGCAATGTATTTAACATACTGGAAAATCATGAACTACGGTTAGGCATTGTAAAATTGGGTGCTAAATGGAAAAAGGTGCAACATCTGCAACACGGTATTTGCTATTGGTATAGCAGAGTGAATGCCGAGGAGGCAGTTCGAAAGATTTGATCTGTGTGTGTGGAGAGAGTGCTTTTGGGAAAAATACACCAGAAAAAGATATTCTTGTTTCAACAAAGATCGTTCTGGCACGAATGATTTTCCACATTAAGGAAGTCTCGACTACTGATATAATTGATGGATCAACATTCTTACCATCATGCTACATTTGCATTCGACAGGCAAGGTTCGGAAGTCTGGGATAGGAGCACTGGATGCTCTAATTCTAAATAACAAAAATCGATGGATTGGCTATTATTGCAGGTTTTCTTGAACATCGTCAGGTCGCTCACTGAGCATTCCTATGCAATACCGTTGTGAAGACTTATGATGTCTAACTTCCTGAGAAGAAATGAAAGGTTGAGCCCTACCAAAAGAAGTAAACTTGAACAAACAGTGTTGTGAACATAATACACACATAAAAAAGTTTTGCATCACCCCAGTGCCAAGAGTTCCAGAACCTATACTGAAAATTGGAATAAAGATCAACATAAACATCATTTCCGTCCTTTTTATTGCTTATGAAAACCACACATCGCATGTTGTACCACCAGAGCGACCATCAGAAGTTGTGGTACACATTGCTGTAAACAGCGATACCTGTAATACCCAGTACCACGTCCTTTTGGAATGATGCATACGTGTATTCTTCATCGCATACTATCCACAAGTTCATCAAGGCACTGTTGACGTAGCCTCAGAGTGGTTGGTGGTTGGTGGGTCACGTCCTCCATAAACAGCCCTTTTCAATCTATCCCAGGATGCTGGCCACTCTAGTCGAGCGATGTCGTTATCCTGAAGGAAGTCATTCACAAGATGTGCATGATGGTGGCGTGAATTATCGTCCATGACTAAGAATGCCTCGCCAATACGCTGCTGATATGGTTGGACTATCGGTCAAAGGGTGGCATTCATGCATTGTACAGCCGTTACGGCGCATTCGATGACCACCAGCGGCATACGTCTGCCTATGTACTGTCACCCCATAACAGCAGAGTACCTCCTTCTTGCTGCACTCGCTGGACAGTGTATCTAAGGCGTTCAGTCGGACCGGGTTGCTTCCAAACACGTCTCCGACGATTGTTTGGTTGAAGGCTTGTGCGACACTCATCAGTGAAGAAAACTTGATGCCAATGCCGTGCGGTCCATTCGGCATGTCGTTGCACCCATCTGTACCGAGCTGCATGGTGTGGTTGCGAAGATGGACCTCACCATGGTAGTCTGGAGTGAAGTTCCACATCATGCAGCCTACTGCGCACAGTTTGAGTCGTAAGACGTCATTCTGTGGATGCACGAAAAGCATTATTCAACATGTTGGCGTTGCTATCAGGTTTACTCAGAGCCATAATCCGTAGGTAGCGATCATCCACTGCATTAGTAGCCCTTGGGCGGCCTGAGCGAGGCACGTCATCGACAGTTCCTGTCTCTCTGTATCTCCTCTATGTCGGATGAACATCGCTTTGGTTCAGTCCAAGACTCCTGGACACTTCTCGAGAGCCCTTCCTGGCACAAAGTAACAATGCCAACGTGATCGAACCGCGGTATTGACCGCCTAGGTATGGTTGAACTACAGACAACACAAGCCGTGTACCTCCTTCCCGGTGGAATGACTGGAACTGATCGGCCGCCGGACACTATCAGTCTAATAGGTGCTGCTCAGGTATGGTTGGTTCAAATGGCTCTGAGCACTATGGGACTCAAAACCTGAGGTCATCAGTCCCCTAGAACTTAGAACTACTTAAACCTAACTAACCTAAGGACATCACTTACATCCATGCTCGAGGCAGGATTCGAACCTGCGACCGTAGCAGTCGCGCGGTTCCGGACTGCAGCGCCTAGAATCACATGGCCACCGCGGTCGGCTCAGGTATGGTTGTTTACATCTTTGGGCTGATTTAAAGACACCTCTGAACAGCCAAAGGGACTGTGTCTGTGATACAATATCCGCAGTCGACGTCTATCTTCAGGAGTTTTTGGAACTGGTGTGATGCAAGACTTTTTTGATGCGTGTATTTTCCATCTGATAGCTCCAAAAGTGTGTTTTGCGCTACGCATTCTTCCCCAAGGGTGTGTCCATCTCAGTTGAAATTTGTTGCCAACAATTGAGACACGTTTCTTTCTCAGTGTAAGAAAATCAACCGCCGAACTACATAAGGTGTGCTACTGCATGATAACGCACTCTGTTGATTTGAGAAACAAAACTATCAACGAGATTGATAGGGAAGTCATCTCTCAGGTACTTGTGTTGATAGGGAAGTCATCTCTCAGGCATTTGTCCCTCTGATCGTATACTCGTAAACTTTAACCTTTCCCACTCTTGATCTATGAACTGTCAAGGCATTTCATTTCTACATGGAAATGCTCTTCAAATTTCACTTGTTTAATTACATCGTTAGACCCAGCAAGTTTCTACAGGCGTAGTATGTGTAAACTACTTCAGCACAGGCGGATTGTTTTAGATATCGCGAAAGAATATGCTATTGCTCATTAATTTATCTTTGATGAATACTGTTGTTTTCAATAACCTACTGGAAAATTCACATAAAATATTCACAATACTAATTCAAATTAAATTTAACTGACGACAGAAATATCACGACAATTTATCTTAATAAAGTTTCTGTAACATCACTGTGCGTATTTTATCACTAAGAAGTAGGATATCAGCGACTTTTGACTTCGAAAAGGTCTATATTTACTTCTTGTCCTGTATCATAATCAAGTATTATGGAAATGTGGCAGTTCATAGATAAAATTATGTATTCACAACATCAAAAAGTATGTCGGCAGAAAACAAATGTGGCATTATCAATTTTGCAGTACCACAAGGTTTTCGCTCTGACACTAATTTTGTTCGAGCGTTGTCTTACGACTCCTTTATTGAGCTTCTATCAGCCTGCATGAAAATCTGGCCTTCAGCGAGCCTCGAAAGGCAAACAAAAGCAGCTTGCACCTAGTAGGCAAGCACGTTGCCTCGGAGCTAGCGAAGAGGTGCCGCATATGTTTGTTACTTTTTTTGCTCAGTAGCCATTGTGACAGACAAATCGCAACATAACAGACGAGAATAGTTTTATATCCTATGAGAAACGACTATCAAAGCCATTAACTGATATCCTTATATCATATCTCAAGAGAATATCACTCGCATTATTCAATTCAAATGACATGATAATATCAAGTGAATTTAGCAAAATAGTTCTGTGCCATCAAGGAAGTAACTTGTCTGTCACAGAGTTGCCACACATATTCTGCGTTGTTGCCAAGTTTAAGTTATACTACCAGGAAGGATACGAGCTGATGTCTGATGCGTTCTGTGAGTGACCTCGGAAGTGACTGTAGCTTTGCCCTAAGTTATGGGTGGCAACGGGCGGAATATCCTCATTATATGTCAATGAATCTTATTCGCCTTTCTGTAACTAGGTTTCGGGGCTAGAGTATAATTACTTGTAATACACCGATGCACTGAGTGCAGACGAAACGTCATAAATTAATAACTGCGACAGTTATTAGTGTTTAACTGTCTCAATCAGACCGAAACCTTGAAAACATATTCACCAGACGCGATTCACAATGTTGGATCTTCCCCAGTGGTTGAGTGGGCAACGTATTTTTGCTATACCATATTGTTATGGAGATCACTGTCATTGGCACACCCATCAGATTACAGGCAAGACCTCGCTTCTTGTTGTCAGCTTTTCTGACAGATCTTTTAACGTTGCTCTGAACGTGAAGACTTAAGGTGAATTCGAATATTCCACACGGCGCTAATCTGATGTTTCTGTTCTTCCAGCTCTAACATTCAATTAAAGTTACAATAAGCGTCAGAAAAGCGCCTGTAAACCAAAGTTTTAATTCAAGGGTTTTGCACGATTCCTATACTAAATTTCGTTGTGATCGTTTTCAATGACAGTCGAGGAGGAGCAAAACCATCTAACTTCAAATACACTTTTGCAGCAGGATTTGAATCTTTGGCTACAGCTTCAGTAGAACATCCAGTGAGGTATCAAGAATGTGAGAGTTCACTCATTGTTGTAGTATAGTCCAGAGCAGAAAGAAGTAGGTTTTCCACAAAGTAAAAGATGAGAGACACCGTAATTAACGCATAAAGTAACCATCTCGCAAACGTAAACTTTCCAAATCGCTGTCACTTATAAAAGATGAATTTTTCAGAAAATTACAACTTTATCTAGTGAAATGGTTAATGCAGCTCCAGTTCGTAGTTCGTCGCTACCACTGAGTTGCCAATCATTTTACGAATAGCACTTAAGATAGAAATATGTGTGTGTGTGTGTGTGTGTGTGTGTGTGTGTGTGTGTGTGTGTGCGTTTGGTGTCTGATCTTTCGGACATATCGGAAAGAACAGACACTACGAATCTTAACAGACAGCCTTGTTAACCAACTAAATACTGAAGGACAGCTGTACAGGCTGTCACAGGGCGTTAAAATACAGCTACAGCGGCAGATGAAAATCGTGCCTCGCCAGGTTTGAACCCGGATTCGAGGTGTGCTTTCTTTCGGACATGTTCGAAGGAACAGGCACCACACACATATGCATATACAGGGTGTTTCAAGAGGAACCGTAGATATTTCAGCAGGTGGTGGTATAGAGGAGTTGCATTAAAAATTCTCTATAAATGTGTACGCTTTTTATTGAGTAGACAGATACAGCTCATAGTACATAATGCTTGCAAACTCAAAGCAAAGGCAAATGAGGACGTTCAAAGTTGATTTTCAAAAATTGTCCCACCAACTTCAATGTCCTTTTGACTTCTCTTGATAAAATGATGTGTAGCTCTTATTAGGTTATCTTTGCGTTCTTTTGTCAGGACTGCACTATTCATAATCGAACGTTCAAATCGGTACTTTGGTTTAGTTTTTCTTTGTAGACTTGGCCTTTCAAGCATCCCCACAGGCGAAAATCCAAAGCGATAAGGTCAGGGGACCTTGGTCGCCAAGAAAAGTGCCTATGTCGTCCGGGAAATGTTAGGTTTGTATGATGTCACCTGAAGACTAGAACGTGCGGTAGCCCCGACATGCTGGAGGAACATACGCATTCTTGTAGCCAAAGGAACCATTTCCAGTGATGCTGGCAGCTCATTTTCAAGGAAGTGTAGACAACGCGGTCCGGTAAGGGTCAACAAACGAACCAAAAATGCATTGGACTCAGCTGTATGTACTCAATAAAAATTTGACAAATGTTATATGGCTTTTTTTTTGCAATTAGTCTATATTACCACCTCCTACAGTATTTACTGTTCCTCCTGAAACATCCTCTATAATTATTCAGGTCTCGATGGGCTATCGAAAGTCTTCAGTGGTAGACATATGTCATCGTCCGAACCCTCGCGGGAATAGTGTGGTTGCGAGTTAGTGGGGTACCGTGTATGTGATTTGCGGCAAAGGTGGGAATCTGCGTCTGACGCGGAGTGTGGGTGGACAAGTTCTGCAGGGAGGTTCGTCGTTGTGTCCGCATAGTGCAAAGGTCAGCGCGTATACCTTATAAGTAGAAGTTGTTGGTTCGAACCCCAGTCGGGCACAAATTTTCATCTGCCGCCGTTGGTGTACTTCCCACCCTGTGGTAGTGTGAACGTCTGCCCATCTATATTTAAAATGCAATTGTTTTTTGAAGCAATACAGGTGATTTACGAACATTTGCCTTGCCATCAATGCAACGGCATCCATTCCTCAGTCATTGTTTTGTGATGGCGCTAACCCATGTCATATACATACGAATCAGATTGTAGCGCATATTAAGGCAAATTACGAACAGTAGAAGCAGGAATGCAGCGACCTGATCACTTAACCATGTTCAATGAAGAGTACTTGTGTAGTCAGTAATTTTAGCTGCATAGCTGACGGTTATATTTGGCGCTCTCACTCAGAAGACTTCAAATAATAAGTACGTAACGTTTCGCATTCATAGGATTGTTTACGGATGAGAAAAGAAAAAACGCGGTGCATTACTTTCTGGGCAGCCCTCGTACGTGCGGTCGGGTTTGCGATGGGGTTCACTGACACAATTGTGAATCAAGAATTGCAGCCTGTGCTGAAAGGAGATAGAATCAACACGAAGGAAGTCGTCGGCAGATTTACTTCGTATAGTGGAAGGCGGAGATACACGGCGACCACATGGAAATGTTAACTGCCGAAATTTACTTTCCATACATTTTGACTGGGAGATCAAGTTCTGTTGAGTAGAAGGGTGGAGAACATGCAGTTTTTCTGTGCAAATAGCTTTCAAGAAGTGCTACGTCTATTTGTGGTACTGAAATTAAATTAAGCTCCAATTTTTAAACTGTTTTAAGTGTAGAAATTTCAATGTATACAAACTGATGTATCACATTCACTTTTTATTTACACTGTCAGTCACATTAATGTGGAAACGCACGTACACAGCGACCTGTGTGACATGTTGTGTTGTCCTGCTGGTAGGTGCCATCGAACCGAACAGTAACAAACTGCAGTTAGGGCTGAGCATGGTCCCCAAAGATAGGTGCATACCTGTGTTGATATATTGTGTCTTCCAGAATGACATGATACTCCAGGAAATGATCTCAGTTCTGGATCCTTCCGACGATTGTTGCAGGGTATTTTTTTTTATCAGACGTTTCACGCCGTACACACCAACGGCCATCTAGAACCGTGACTCGTCTCAAAAGATGTACAGTCGGTGTCGGTGGACGTACAGTTGCGGTTCTTGATGGCGCCATTTTGCCATGCACGTTATACTTAGACCACGGCGGCACTCTAGCAGCTTACAAACTTAATCCGTTTCGCAAATTCTTCTGCTCATTCCCCGAAAGCCAATGGTAATGCCCTTTTGGACCTCAAGTAAACCACTCCGTTTCCGTCCAACGATTGCATCGGCTTCCGCGTGCCCTCTGAGGCGCTTTACACACCCTCCTCTGCTAGTGCTGCCAACTGCCATCTCTGAGCGGCTATTGTACTTTGCCATCGAATTTTTTTTTCAGCCGTAGTCTTCGGGTAACAGTAGTCCAAATAAATTCATTTTTATCGGTGTTCCGCCGTCGGTTTCCCTGCAGTTTACCATTTTATGAACGGATATTGGATCTTCGAGAACGTTAGACGGGCATGTGATTCTTATTTAAACATGGCTTTTATTGTCTGACGGGGCGAAACTTTCGTTGTGAGGCTGCCAAACTGACTGATTTAAGTTATAGGTGCTGGTGGCGGCAGTGAATATTAACTGAACGTGAATGTCTTTATTTAGATAGCTATATGAAGCAATAGAGCGTTACTCAGTGTAGAAAGGTTTTCTTCTTTTCTAACCTAATAAAGTGTGGGTTAGATAAAACCGTTCGAAGTGAAACCTGCTGCCCCTCCTTGAACTAAACAGAAGTGCTTTTACACGAAAATGAGCACTTCATGCCGTGACAGGCGCCCGCAAACAGAAAATTTGATTTATGGATAACGCGATCTGACTTTTTACTTATAATAAGGAGACGTCAAAGCTCCGGCAACTTGCGGCAATGAGCGGGAATTACTCGGTCGTAAGACTATTTGAACATTGAACATCCAGTTGAAACCGTGAACTCCACTCTGCGCCAAGTCAGACTGTTAGGAGATGCAGTTATTTCCCTCGGTGTGTCTTACTACCAAGCACCTTCCACAACGTAACTAACCGAGAGCATAATTCCAACTGACGAAGGTTATTAATTGGAAATTTCTCGTCTCCGCTGTCAGGTGAACTCGGAGCGCTGCATTAGAATGGAAATTACCTTAACTGCCAAAAATCAAAGACAAAGGGAACACGTGTATGCAATGTGACCCTTAAACATAGTGGAGATGTTTTGTGCTATGGGATTAGGTTTTTAAATTCCAACATGGATGTGGTTAGACGTAGTGGAATTGGTGAATCAGAGACAAGTAAAATAGAAATCGCGTGTAAATGACCAAGAAGTTACATTTAAAACTCAGCTCTAATGGACGTGAATACCCATTCAGAACCGGAATATCTTTGGATCCTTCAGTACAGTACCTTGCAGTCACGCTACGAAATTAACACCCTGCAGTAAAAGTCAGCTTAGGAGACCTATCACTGAGACAGATTCGTACTACTACGTGTTATAAAGCAAATACGAGCATCAACAAAGACCCAAATTTAGTGCGCAATAATTCCGTATGAATAATAACGCAAAATACGAGGTGCATTCAAGTTCTATGGCCTCCGATTTTTTTTCTAATTAACTACTCACCCGAAATCGATGAAACTGGCGTTACTTCTCGACGTAATCGGCTGCAGACGTACACATTTTTCACAACGCTGACGCCATGATTCCATGGCAGCGGCGAAGGCTTCTTTAGGAGTCTGTTTCGACCACTGGAAAATCGCTGAGGCAATAGGAGCACGGCTGGTGAATGTGCGGCCACGGAGAGTGTCTTTCATTGTTGGAAAGAGCCAAAAGTCACTAGGAGCCAGGTCAGGTGAGTAGGGAGCATGAGGAATCACTTCAAAGTTGTTATCACGAAGAAACTGTTGCGTAACGTTAGCTCGATGTGCGGGTGCGTTGTCTTGGTGAAACAGCACACGCACAGCCCTTCCCGGACGTTTTTGTTGCAGTGCAGGAAGGAATTTGTTCTTCAAAACATTTTCGTAGGATGCACCTGTTATCGTAGTGCCCTTTGGAACGCAATGGGTAAGGATTACGCCCTCGCTGTCCCAGAACATGGACACCATCATTTTTTCAGCACTGGCGGTTACCCGAAATCTTTTTGGTGGCGGTGAATCTGTGTGCTTCCATGGAGCTGGGTGGCGCTTTGTTTCTGGATTGAAAAATGGCATCGACGTCTCATCCATTGTCACAACCGACGAAAAGAAAGTCCCTTTCGTGCTGTCGTTGCGCGTCAACATTGCTTGGCAACATGCCACACGGGCAGCCATGTGGTTGTCCATCAGTAATCATGGCACTTTTGGCATTTTCAGGTCGTCATGCAGGATTGTGTGCACAGAACCCACAGAAATGCCAACTCTGGAGGGGATCTGTTCAACAGTCATTCGGTGATCCCCCAAAACAATTATCTCCAATTTCTCGATCAAGTCGTCAGATCAGCTTGTGCGAGCCCGAGGTTGTTTCGGTTTGTTGTCACACGATGTTCTGCCTTCATTAAACTGTCGCACCCACGAACGCACTTTCGACACATCTATAACTCCATCACCACATGTCTCCTTCAACTGTCGATAAATTTCAATTCGTTTCACACCACGCAAATTCAGAAAACGAATTATTGCACGCTGTTCAAGTAAGGAAAACGTCGCCATTTTAAGTATTTAACAGTTCTCGTTCTCGCCGCTGGCGGTAAAATTCCATCTGCCATACGGTGCTGCCATCTCTGGGTCGTATTGTCAATGAACGTGGCCTCATTTTAAAACAATGCGCATGTTTTTATCTCTTTCCAGTCCGGAGAAAAAAGAATCTGAGGCCTTAGAACTTGAATGCACCTCGTAGTGACGACTTTGTCAGAAGCTACTAGAGCATTCGTATGAAAGCAACCAAAATGCGCGCCGCTGTTTGCTTCTCACCATTTACATCGAATTGTGCTGGTCAAGTTTCCTTGTTGCGAAGAAGACAAATGTGTGAATTACTACTTGTTACCAGAGTGCCGACCAAGCAGAAGGCGAGACGAGATGTGGTGAATCGTTTCTCAAACTACTTGCCAGACTAAACTAACTTAAACGCTCCTTATGTTCCCATTGGCCTACTCGTGCCAAAAGCTTTAAGCATCAGTCTGTGAAACCTCTACGCCTCCGCATTTGACAACGTGTCATACGGCAAGTCGACGAGTCGATCGAATTCCTGATACAAAGATGTGACTAACACCATGCATGTTGCAGGTCTACGACACACGAAAAGGCGCTCTTAACGAGGCGGCCACCTTTCAAACGCTAGGTAACCAACCTCTAGCTAAATAAAGGACTTTTCAACAGGGTAAAATACACTCCTGGAAATAGAAATAAGAACACCGTGAATTCATGGTCCCAGGAAGGGGAAACTTTATTGACACATTCCTGGGGTCAGATACATCACATGATCACACTGACAGAACCACAGGCAAGTAGACACAGGCAACAGAGCATGCACAATGTCGGCAGGCTGCTATTCTCCCATGGAGACGATCGTAGAGATGCTGGATGTAGTCCTGTGGAACGGCTTGCCATGCCGTTTCCACCTGGCGCCTCAGTTGGACCAGCGTTCGTGCTGGACGTGCAGACCGCGTGAGACGACGCTTCATCCAGTCCCAAACATGCTCAATGGAGGACAGATCCGGAGATCTTGCTGGCCAGGATAGTTGACTTACACCTTCTAGAGCACGTTGGTGGCACGGGATACATGCGGACGTGCATTGTCCTGTTGGAACAGCAAGTTCCCTTGCCGGTCTAGGAATGGTAGAACGATGGGTTCGATGACGGTTTGGATGTACCGTGCACTATTCAGTGTCCCCTCGACGATCACCAGTGGTGTACGGCCAGTGTAGGAGATCGCTCCCCACACCATGATGCCGGGTATTGGCCCTGTGTGCCTCGGTCGTATGCAGTCCTGATTGTGGCGCTCACCTGCACGGCGCCAAACATGCATACGACCATCATTGGCACCAAGGCAGAAGCGACTCTCATCGCTGAAGACGACACGTCTCCATTCGTCCCTCCAATCACGCCTGTCGCGACACCACTGGAGGCGGGCTGCACGATGTTGGGGCGTGAGCGGAAGACGGCCTAACGGTGTGCGGGACCGTAGCCCAGCTTCATGGAGACGGTTGCGAATGGTCCTCGCCGATACCCCAGGAGCAACAGTGTCCCTAATTTGCTGGGAAGTGGCGGTGCGGTCCCCTACGGCACTGCGTAGGATCCTACGGTCTTGGCGTGCATCCGTGCGTCGCTGCGGTCCGGTCCCAGGTCGACGGGCACGTGCACCTTCCGCCGACCACTGGCGACAACATCGATGTACTGTGGAGACCTCACGCCCCACGTGTTGAGCAATTCGGCGGTACGTCCACCCGGCCTCCCGCATGCCCACTATACGCCCTCGCTCAAAGTCCGTCAACTGCACATACGGTTCACGTCCACGCTGTCGCGGCATGCTACCAGTGTTAAAGACTGCAATGGAGCTCCGTATGCCACGGCAAACTGGCTGACACTGACGGCGGCGGTGCACAAATGCTGCGCAGCTAGCGCCATTCGACGGCCAACACCGCGGTTCCTGGTGTGTCCGCTGTGCCGTGCGTGTGATCATTGCTTGTACAGCCCTCTCGCAGTGTCTGGAGCAAGTATGGTGGGTCTGACACACCGGTGTCAATGTGTTCTTTTTTCCATTTCCAGGAGTGTAGATGCCAACGCTGCTTCCACAGACAAGAGAGTTAAACTTTAGGGAGCCTTAGGTTACGTGCAACAAAGTAGCACAGGAGATGATAGTGTGTCCAGACAGCGCTAATGCACCTGGAGTGTCAGGTCACAAATCTTGCCGTATCGGAGCCTGTCTGCCTCCTATTTGCATACGGCTCTGCCAGTTCTGTGTAGCAGTCGAGAATGACGCATGCACACACACACACATACACACACACACGCACGCATATGTAGAGACACTGAAGTTGCGAGGCCTTGCGCCATATTACCTGGGGCAATGAATATTCAGACGTGCAGCGCCCTTACTGCATACACAGGCGCTAACAAGCGGGTTATGAAGGCAGATGCGGCGCAATTTCAGAGCTGGCCTCTGGGCGGCGCCAGGTGCGCCGGAGTGTTGCGCGCCACAAAGTAGCGGCCGCAAGCTTTTTGATCACCCCACACCTACGCCCTACGCTCGGACGCCCACTAATTTGACTCGTCTGTCCAGCCGCCGAAGCGCCTCACGTAGCAGTCCGTCGCCATCCGCGTTCCTAACTACTTCCGTACGGCATCACAATGCATCTCTGCGCGGTTCCAGTATAAAACGGCTCTCACGTCTCGCATAACTTATGTCTATTCCGAGATATCCCCGAAGCAGTTTGTTTGTTTAGTACGCTCTGTAGCTCTATCCAAGCCTTTGCAATACACGCAAACGTCTACAGTTCAGGAATACGAACATGAAAATGAAAAGTTGTCTGTATGCGAACTCACGACTACGCTGATTGCATTTGACAAGTGCCTCTGATGTCCACTTACCTGATCTGCGGTGTCATTGTGGGGCGGCTGGTTGGAAATTATGTTGATTAATATAAAATCTTTTGTAATGTAGAAAAGATGCATTTCCCTGCCGATTAACCATATGTGGGGCGGCGGGTAGAATTATTGTTATTTAAATGTTCCTATTATTTATACTGTTGTTTTGCCGTTCTCTACACTGGCTCTCTAACTACAATTTTGGCAACCAGAAAGTGATTAACAAAACGTGAAGCCTGTAATTAGAATTCCTAGTGCTCACTTCATCTGAGAAATACACTTATAGCTACAGCTTAAAGCTCTGAGGAATTAGGAAATTGTCTGGGATTCATAATCAAAAACGATCGTGGAAAAAACATTCGATATATTCGGAAAGTCACAGATTAAAAAAAAAAAAATCCACACAATCTGACTAACAGAGCAGTTCAGAGTCTAATGCGCTGATGCAACTATAACCAAATTAAATGTTTAAATGAATGCTCGCCATAATTTGATGATAATGTTCATCAAACGCCACGCTAAATAATGGCAGAATGTCTGTCCCGCGGCGGCACGTGAAAATACGACATACGCAAACTGAAGATAGATAATTAAAGTCATCCCAGAATTAACACTTCAATCGAAAATGATATCATGGTTACGCGTATCCCGACTAACTTAATACGGCACCCGAGGCTGTTTATAGCAATGATACCGACGCGACGCGACTCCTGACACAGATGGTGTGCTATTCAGCGTCTGGAGAGAACTGGGGCCTTCTCAAGTGACGACTGGTCACAGTTACTGGGTTCATCGACCCCCAACAGGCTACCCTCTACATTCTCACTTACCTCCTTTCCTAAATCTATTAGTACAGTATCAACATCCTGCACAGGCACTTTAGATAAGAGCACATCATCCTCATCGTAAATATAAGCATGAATTTCTTCTGCTTCTTCACCTGACAATTCGATATTTTGTAGCTCTTCCCTACCATTACACTGCTACACCTTCTCTTTCTGTTCCCACTTAGAAAGCGTCTCTATCACGGTATCTATCAAATATTGTGAGTGATCTAATATTTCTGCTGTATTCTTAGATGCTACCGACGCTTCATCCACATGTTCAGTCTGATTATTCTGATCTGTCTTACCAATTCCCGTAACTACTGGCTTAGGAAAAGCAACCACCTGGTGAGCGCCAGTGTCCTCATAGACGGGAACTAGTTTTCCTGCCTCGGCCTACTCCTGTTTCCTTTATTTCCATTATAGTTACCTGGCACAGCATTGCTTTCTGCACTGTTGTTTACCTGCACAATTTTGTTTTGAACAAAATTGCTAATCACTTTCTGGTTGCCAATATTGTAGTTAGAGAGCCAGTGTTGAGAACGGCAAAGGACAGCATAAATAATAGGAACATATATAATAAACCAATTAATTCCACCTGCCGCCCCACATCATGATCAACCACGTGCTCCTGTTACACCAACAATTTCCGTGCTACGATTTAATTAAGGGTTACAGGGTTGGGGAAAGTCACACTTTGCAATCACTCACGGAAAACTCTAGTAAAATTCATCTTGTAATGCAATGGTAATCAACTTGGTTCTTATGGACCACTAATGGGCGTTCCAGTTCCCATGGTGAGCGGTAGGCGGTTTGAGGTTAAAGATATTTTCATTATTCTTCCATTAACATTTTGACATCAATTATTTGGTAAGTAATTATTATAATATGCTTTAACTCGCTGAAACTCCGCTCTACAAATTTACAAAGCTACTTCCCAACTTTATAAATCAACGTTACTATAGCTTTACTACTACCAGACATATAAAAGTTGGCAGTAGGTTGAAAAATTTGACTACCGCAGGGTCTAATGGAACGAGAAGGAACGTACTGTCTGATAGGAAGCATCTAGAGATCACGTTTTCTTTTTTGAGTCATATTTCCTGGCAGGTTTGATGTGGCCCGCCATGAATTCCTCTCCTGTGTCAACTTCATCTCAGAGTAGCACTTGCAACCTACATTCTCAATTATTTCTTATGCCTGAAGTGCTCAGCCGCCAATGCCGTTTATACAGGCCAACGAAAAATTTCTTTTGAAAAACGTGTTCTGCTTTGATAACTGATCTTTATAGATTTTTATGAGCTGAATCTAAACCTAGACCTAGTTTTTTGTATCACCTATAGTTTTCGAGCAATATGCTTTTTATTATAAATTAAAAAATCCTTTGCTGTACGGTAAACGGGGAAATTAATGAAACGATCTCTTGCAACATAAGCATGGTTTGTATTTAAATTAAGCTACTTAAAAGAATAATATGTGTTAATAGAGGTTTCACTTGTCTGATGGAATTGGTTTGGATTTGAACATGTAACACGTCAGCCTCAGTTGCAAATAGAAACCAAACTTTATGATTTTGGCTGAAACCTGGGTAAAACTTGGTTTCTATTTACAACTGAGATTCACGTGTTACTTGTTCAGTTAACACAGCTGCTTACATGGATGCTCAATGTTTGCCTTTTCTTTCTCTTTTTGCTTTGAAGCTCCTTGTGTAGCTTTTTCTACGATGAGTCGCTTGCTGAACTTCTCGGTGAAGTGACCACCAGTAGTCCCCGATCATGTTTGTGTTCCAGCGGCCTTGGTAGCGTTTTTCAATCACTTTAATGTCCAGATGAAAACGTTATTCTTGCTCCTCACTAACGCCTCCCATATTGTCCGGGAAGTAATCAAGGTGACTGTTCGAAAAGTTTCCTTTCAGGCTCTTAAACATACTAAATTTTTAAACGTATTTAACATTGTAGCTATAATAGAAACATATTCTGTGTCTTTTTCATGTCCTAAGAACTTTGTAACGACTTGCTTGGATAATACCCCTGTATATTTCTCGTTTAAGGTCATTGTGGATTCAAAGTTAACATCAGACAATTTTCTAATGTCAGAATTCCTTAGAACAAGCATGAGTCTTGACATAGCTCTACATCGCAAACGTGAGCTCGACGTTGTCGAATCTGAAGACTTTCAAAGCACTGGCCGGGGCGTGGCCCAACTTAGCGACTCTCTTAACACCACAAGGCAGATTAACATTAGTCTGAAGCTGCAGAAGAGCTAGTTTTAATGTCACACAGTCATCAGATTAAGTATCACAGCGATCTGTTTACGGTGCACGCAGCTAATACCACTTCAATGTCTCATCAAATAAACCTAGTCTATCTAAATACACTAAAGAGGCAAAGAAACTGGTATAGGCATGCGTATTCAAATCCAGAGATACGTAAACAGGCAGAAGACGGCGCTGCGGTCGGCAACACCTATATAAGACAACAAGTGTCTGGCGCATTTGTTAGATCGATTACTGCTGCTACAACCGCAGGTTGTCAAAATTTAAGCGAGTATGAACATGGTGCTATAGTCGGCGCATGAGCGATGGGACACAGCATCTCCGAGGTAGCCAAGACGTGTGGATTTTCCCGTACGATTATTCCACGAGTGTACCGCGAATATTAGGAATCCGATAAAACATTAAATCTCCGACACGCTGCGGCTGAAAAAAGGTCAGCAAGAACGGGACCAACGTCGACTGAAGATAATCATTCAACGTGACAGAAGTGCAACCCTTCCACAAATTGCTGCTGATTTCAATTCTGTGCCATCAGCAAGTGCCGGGATGCGAACCATTCAACGAAGCATCGTCGATATGGGCTTTCGGAGCCGTTGAAATCTGTTGTCTAGTCGGATGAGTCTCGTTTCAAATTGTATCGGACGGATGGACGTGAACGGTTATGGAGTCTCATTAACCTATGGACCCTGCATGTCAGCGGAGGATTGTTCAAGCTGACGGAGGCTCTGTAATGGTGTAATGGTGCGGGGCGTGTGCAATTGGAGTAATATGGGACCTACGACACGTCTAGATACGACTCTGACAGGTGATGTTTCAAATGGCTCTGAACACTATGGAACTTAACTTCTGAGGTCATCAGTCCCCTAGAACTTAGAACTACTTAAACCTAACTAACCTAAGGACATCACACACATCCATGCCCGAGGCAGAATTCTAACCTGCGACCGTTGCGGTCGCGCCGTTCCTGACTGTATCGCCTAGAACCACTTAGCCACTCCGGCCGGCTCTGACAGGTGACACGTACGTAAGCATCTTTCTCATCACCTACATTCTTTCCTGTCCATTGTGCTTTCCGAAGGACTTGGACGATACCAGTAGGACTATGCGGCATCCCATACGTCCAGAACTGCTTTAGAGCGGCTCCAGGAACACTGTTCTGAGTTTAAACATGGCAAACAAACGGATTTATGGACAGCCTTGCTGGAGTCCTGGTGTTCCCTCCAGCACTACTTCAAATGTTAGTCGAGTCTATGCCACGTCGTGTTGCTTCATTACTACGTTCTCGCGAGAGCCCTACACGATATTCGGCCTCTCGATAATTCTCTCGTTTCAGCGAGAGAGACAGAGAGAGAGAGAGAGAGAGAGAGAGAGACCGCCAGCATTTTCAGGTAGACCATATCCACGCTGGAGTCTCTTACTTATTAGAACCCACACAGTTAACAATCAGCGAGGTGATTGCTACGTTTCACTCATTGTCGCAGACAGTACCACAGATTTTCCATAGGGTTAATGGACGTTAACATTTTTCGGAATAAATTTCCAATATATCTAAAGTACTGGAGAAAACAACGAAAATCCGTTAAGGTCCTACAGCCGATGAAGGGAAACTCCTAATCTACTCCTCTACACGGTAGAGAGTAGGCAACGTCACTTCATGTGATGGCTAACGTAGACATGGGCCGAGGGATGACTGGGGTAAGGTCACCCTCTCACCCTGGAAATGTGAAATCATTTAATGTGATGGTTCAAAATGTTAAAATGTATGTGAAATATTATGGGGCATACCTGCTAAGTGGTTCCTTTGAATGGGCACGGCCGACTTCCTTCCCTGTCCTTACCTAATCCGATGAGACCGATAACCACGCTGTTTGGTCTCCTCCCCCAAACAACCCAACCATATTAACTGCTAAGGTCATCAGCCCCTAAGCTTACACACTACCTAACCTAAATTATCCTAAGGACAAACACACACACCCATGCCCGAGGGAGGACTCGAACGTCCGCCGGGATCAGCCGCACAGTCCATGACTGCAGCGCCTTAGAAATGTGATATTTGTCTTATTTCCAATGAAAGAACCAGCTGATAGTCAACGGCACAGGATGTGGAAGGCAACGGGAAACCACCACATTAAAAAAATGCGATTATCCCAAGCACCAGCAGCAAACCATGCCAGTATCTTCTGCAAATTTTTCCGGAATTAAAATAGTCCCCCAATCGGATTTCCCAATGGGGATTGAAAAGGATACAGACAAGGTGGAGGAAAAGAACTCCCAATTTTAATATAGCAACTTGGAATGTGAGAACACTGCTTCAGGGCAGAAACTAGAAAACCTGAAACTTGAAACGGAACGACTGGAAAACGATATCCTAGGCATATCGCAGATGAGATGTCCCCAACAAGGTGATTTCTGATCTGAAGAATACAGAGTCATTCACACCGGAACTGACCAAGATAGACCAGGAATGCGAGGAGTTGGAATAATTTTGAGGAAAAATTATGGCTCTCGTGTCAAGGGATACGTGCAATATAGCTCTCGAATAATATTAGTCAAACTTGAAACTAAACCAAAGGAGAGTTTTATGATACAAGTGTACATGACAACATCCAAAGAAGAAGATGCATTCGTTGACGAAATATACGAAAAAATAAGTAATACGATGAGAAATGTTAAGGGAGATGAAAACCCGATTGTCAAGGGGGACTGGATTCCGATTGTGGGTGAACTGTAGAAAGGAGTTTTTCGCAAATATGGACTTGGAAGAAGAAATGAAAGAGGAGTCCGACTAATAGAGTTCTGCTCGAGGCACCAATTAGTTGTAGCAAACACACTTTTCCAACATCACAAACGAAGAAGATACACATGGAAGGCCCCTGGAGACCTAAGGAGACAGCAGACTGACTACATTCCAGAGACAGCCCGTTTTAGGAACCAGGTAAAAGATTGCAGCAGCTGTCCATCTGCAGACAGAGGCAGTGACCATAACCTGGTCCTGATGAAATTTCACTCAGATTCAAATGTCTTAAGAAGAAAACAGTAAGGCTTAAATGAGACGTAGAAAAACTGGAAACCAAGGGACTGGCAAAGCGCTATGCTCACGAAACGGATAACCTAGCTACAGATTTTCAACGTGGCGGAGTAAATGAAGAACGCGATCAAATTAAATCTGGTATACACAAAGCAGCACAAGATAGTTGGAAAAACTAAACCCCAAAACAAGAGGGAATGGATTACAGCAGATGTTACTGAGCTTATAGAAAACAGGAGATTATGCAAAAACGCAACTGATGAACAAGGAAAAGCTGAAAACATAAGACTAAGGAATTTAATCAGTAGAGAAGCTAGGAAAGCAAATGAAAATTTTCTTGAGGAAATGTACAGGGAAGAGGAAGAAATTATGCAAAACGGAAGAATTGATTTAGCCTATAGAACAGCAAAGATATTTTTTAACAAAGGTAAAACACAATCCTCAAGCACAATAGAAAATAATGAGGGGAAAATGCTGTTTGGTGAAGACATGGTTAAGACATGAAAGAATACATTGAGGAATTGTATGCTGGAACACTTCTTTCGGAGGAAGTAATAGGAAGAGAAAAGCAAGTAGATGAAGATGACAGGGGAGACGACATTCTGTTAGAAGAATTTGACAAAGCTCTAAAATAAATATGGGACAACAAACCAACGGGTATTGATGACATCTCTGCGGAAATAATAAAGAATTCTGATGACAGCATGAAAATGATGGTGCTTAAAATTTTTAGGTCAATCTATCTTACTAGGTCAATGCATCATTGTTCCTATACCAAATAAGGCAGCAGCTACAAAAAGTGAACAGTATCGGACTTTAAGCCTAATATCACATGCATCAAAAATTCTCATAAAAATAATTCTGAAGAGAATTGAAGAGAAGGTGGAGGATATGCTGTGTGAAGATCAGTTTGGTTTCAGAAGGGGATTGGGAACAAGAGATTCTAGCACTTAGACTCGTTATCGAAAAGCAATTACAGAGAAATAAACCAGCTTATATTGTCTTTGTAGACCTGGAAAAGGCATTTGATAACGGTATGTGGCAAGAGATGTTCAGAGTGCTGCGGAAAAGTAGAATAAAGTACAAGGACATTAGTGTGATACTCAGTTTCTATAAGCATGACGTGCCAGTGATTAGGAACTGTCACCAGGAACAAGAAGCAAATATTAGAAAAGGGGTAAGACAAGGATGTTTTATCTCTCCGCTTACATCCAATTCACCAAGTTCGAGAAACTACTGACGTGGGGATCAAAATTAATGGACCGAAGAGAGACACGCTACGTTATGCAGATTATATTGTTATAGTCACGGAGACAAAATAAGATCTAGAGGAAGTCCTCAAAACAAGGGAAAGGATTCTCTGCAATAAGTATGGAATGAGAATAAATAATAAAAAGACTAAAGCGATGGTATGCAGTACCGAAGCAGAATATGAACCTTTCACAACGAAAATTGGAAGAGAAGAGCTGGAAGTGATAGAGGAATTTATCTGCCTAGAAACCAAAATCTCAAGGGATGGTAGAAGCCAGAAAGAAATTGTGAACGGAATACAAAAGGCCAAAATTTCATTTATTCTGAGGAGGAACTTACCCACCTGCAAGAACATCAGTCTGAAAATAAGGGTCGACCGGAGTGGCCGTGCGGTTCTAGGCGCTACAATCTGGAGCCGCGTGACCGCTACGGTCGCATGTTCGAATCCTGCCTCGGGCATGGATGTGTGTGATGTCCTTAGGTTAGTTATGTTTAAGTAGTTCTAAGTTCTAGGGGACTGATGACCACAGCAGTTAAGTTCCATAGTGCTCAGAGTCATTTGAACCATTTTTTTAAAAAAATAAGGGAACGTATCATGAGAGCTTTCGTTCTGAGTGTGGCCCTATACGGATGTGAAACTGGGACAATGGAAAGATAAGAGAGAAGTTGGCTAGAGGTCATGGAGATGTGGTGCTATAGAAGGATGATGAAGATCAGCTGGACACACAAAGTAACAAATGCAGAGGTGTTCAAAAGAGTACAGGATACCAGATCTCTGTCTTAGGGCACGTCCTAAGACTCAACAACATCGTTGGAACAATAGCAGAAGTAGCTATTGAGGGAGGGAATCGTAGGGGGCGACCAGGGATATCATACAGACAACAGATCATGTAAGTGAAAATGAAGAGGAAGGCAAACAGAAGAGAGGAACTGCGCTCTGCTGCAAATCACCTTAGGTTTGATCGCTAAAAGAAGAAAGAAGAACTAGGGCTAGCGAAATCTGCCTGTTGATTTGACAAGGATTCGTGCTATTTGATTTTGTGAACGTAAATTTCTAATGTTTCAAACAGATTTAGGGTCTCAATATTGGCTTCATTTTTTAGTATCGCCAAACTATTTTCTATCTTGCTTATAATTCATTTGGTTTCTAGAGTATGTAATGCAATAACTGATGTATCTTAAAACTCGTATGTCTGACTCCATTTGACAAACTTCATCTTTGATTACATCAGAATGAACTACACACGTGGAGTGTTTTTAAAATCTGTAAGCAATTGTGCGTCTTGAATGACGTGATGTGCAATAACAGAAGGAACAAACCAACGTATTCTGACCTCAAAAGGTTAACAGTGTTCCTTCTTGTTCGTTCAGACGGTTTTCCACTGTTTTTTCAGTGTTCCTGACATATTTTCCGCTCTTAATTCACGAAATAAAAAATCTAGCATCAGCTTTCTCGTAACGGGAAAATACATTTCACTTCTTTCAAAAGCGAATATAAACTATGTATTATACGATTTGCACCTGAAGATGGACCGACAGTGGCGGAAATGAGTCGTGTAATCTAATAAAACACGAAAAAATTGTGACTGAAGGCGTATTTATTCAAACGTTCTGTGTTCACTTTTCGGGTCAAATCCACATTAGAATGATGATCATTCTTCTCTGTCATTAATCAGTTCTTTTGATAGAATTGTTTCAAAGATTATATCAGTTATTGGGACAATAAATCTAATAAAACTCTGGTAGATAATTACGATGGCTTTTTAAGATCTAAAACCGTTTATGAATCAGAAAAGTGAAAAGAAGTGGTGGCTGGGTTAAAAAAAATGGAGATCGCTGCTATCAGTTTATTAATCTCACAAACATTGAAGTTGGACACTAGTGAAGGATTTATGGTAGTCTTATTGACAATAAAAATAAATTCTGTGTATGCACAAAATTTATGAAACTACAAAGAACCTATTAAATAAATGCTTTCCATGAAACGTTTTCCGCTGTTATTTTAGTCAGATAAGCAAAACATAACAAAGAAGCTTTCGTTTACAGGTTCGGGCAAAGATGACGGCCACGAAAAGTATTCAAGCCAAGATTGTAGTACAGTTGTCTACTGGTTGTGGTGGTGGTGGTGGTTAGTTCCTACAGGACCAAATTTCTGAGTTCATTGGTCCCTATCCTTATACACTACTTAATCTGACGTAAAACTAACTTACGCCGGCAGCGGTGGCCGAGTTGTTCTAGGCGCCTCAGTCTGAAACAAGGCGGTGGCTGCGGTCGCAGCTTCGAATCCTGCCTCGGTCATGAATATGTGTGATGTCCTTAGGTTAGTTTACCGAGCGGGGTGGCGCAGTGGTTAGACACTGGACTCGCATTCGGGAGGACGACGGTTCAATCCCGCATCCGGCCATCCTGATTTAGGTTTTCCGTGATTTCCCTAAATCACTTCAGGCAAATGCCGGGATGGTTCCTCTGAAAGGGCACGGCCGACTTCCTTCCCATTCCTTCCCTAATCCGATGAGACCGATGACCACGCTGTCTGGTCTCCTTCCCCAAACCAACCAACCAACCTTAGGTTAGTTAGGTTTAAGTAGTTCTGAGTCTAGGGGACTGATGACCTCAGATGTTAAGTCCCATAGTGCTTAGAGCCATTTGAACCATTTTTAAACTAAGTTACGCTTAGGTCAACACATACACCCAGGCCAGAGGGACGACTCGAACCTCCAACGGGGGCAGCCGCGCGAACCGTAGCGAGGCGCCCTTAGACCACGGGGCTACTCCACACTGCTGCGTCCACTAAATAATCCGTTATGTGGAAAGGTACTGATAAAACCAGTAATTAGTTAGCCTCATTTTACATTTAGGGCGAAATGTTAAACTATATTCCTGGCATGGGCCACTACTTACGAAGGAAACACATAGCAGTTTCCTAAGGAAAAGTAGTATTCACGTTGCAAACAGAGCAACAGATGTGCGGTTAAGTCCAAGAGCAAGATCATATTATACTGACTAATCTTCCGCCTGCTTACCAAAACGAACGCGGCAATCAACTTTGCAGTTCAAGAAAAGATGACGGTGTTGCATAGGAAAGTCTGCTGCGTGGCCGCAGGAGGATTAAGTACAGTGTGTCCCAAAAAGACACTGACAAGCATTATGGACAGGTTCATTAAACGGAAACAAGAAAATACGACTAGTAAAGCAGGGCTCTAAAGCATCTATCTTAAGACATACACTCCTGGAAATTGAAATAAGAACACCGTGAATTCATTGTCCCAGGAAGGGGAAACTTTATTGACACATTCCTGGGGTCACATACATCACATGATCACACTGACAGAACCACAGGCACATAGACACAGGCAACAGAGCATGCACAATGTCGGCACTAGTACAGTGTATACCCACCTTTCGCAGCAATGCAGGCTGCTATTCTCCCATGGAGACGATCGTAGAGATGCTGGATGTAGTCCTGTGGAACGGCTTGCCATGCCATTTCCACCTGGCGCCTCAGTTGGACCAGCGTTCGTCTGGACGTGCAGACCGCGTGAGACGACGCTTGATCCAGTCCCAAACATGCTCAATGGGGGACAGATCCGGAGATCTTGCTGGCCAGGGTAGTTGACTTACACCTTCTAGAGCACGTTCGGTGGCACGGGATACATGCGGACGTGCATTGTCCTGTTGGAACAGCAAGTTCCCTTGCCGGTCTAGGAATGGTAGAACGATGGGTTCGATGACGGTTTGGATGTACCGTGCACTATTCAGTGTCCCCTCGACGATTACCAGTGGTGTACGGCCAGTGTAGGAGATCGCTCCCCACACCATGATGCCGGGTGTTGGCCCTGTGTGCCTCGGTCGTATGCAGTCCTGATTGTGGCGCTCACCTGCACGGCGCCAAACACGCATACGACCATCATTGGCACCAAGGCAGCAGCGACTCTCATCGCTGAAGACGACACGTCTCCATTCGTCCCTCCATTCACGCCTGTCGCTACACCACTGGAGGCGGGCTGCACGATGTTGGGGCGTGAGCGGAAGACGGCCTAACGGTGTGCGGGACCGTAGCCCATCTTCATGGAGACGGTTGCGAATGATCCTCACCGATACCCCAGGAGCAACAGTGTCCCTAATTTGCTGGGAAGTGGCGGTGCGGTCCCCTACGGCACTGCGTAGGATCCTACGGTCTTGGCGTGCATCCGTGCGTCGCTGCGGTCCGGTCCCAGGTCGACGGGCACGTGCACCTTCCGCCGACCACTGGCGACAACATCGATGTACTGTGGAGACCTCACGCCCCACGTGTTGAGCAATTCGGCGGTACGTCCACCCGGCCTCCCGCATGCCCACTATACGCCCTCGCTCAAAGTCCGTCAACTGCACATACGGTTCACGTCCACGCTGTCGCGGCATGCTACCAGTGTTAAAGACTGCGATGGAGCTCCGTATGCCACGGCAAACTGGCTGACACTGACGGCGGCGGTGCACAAATGCTGCGCAGCTAGCGCCATTCGACGGCCACACCGCGGTTCCTGGTGTGTCCGCTGTGCCGTGCGTGTGATCATTGCTTGTACAGCCCTCTCGCAGTGTCCGGAGCAAGTATGGTGGGTCTGACACACCGGTGTCAACGTGTTCTTTTTTCCATTTCCAGGAGTGTATGATCACTGTTTTTCACACTAGCGAAGATGAACAAGTGCTCATACCTCTTAAGATATGCATTTTAGAACCCTTGTTTACTAGACTTTTTTTATTTTTTCTGTATGGGTAACCTGTCGCGAATGTTTTATTTTCTTTTTCTTTTTCTTCCTTTTTTTTAACGCACCGTATATCGAGCAGACTGGAACTCAGAAATTGTGAAATATGGAACTCTTTCATCGTACCCAACTGCTCAACCATCGCCCCCAGCTTCGTGCAACTCTTCTCGCTGTGGGTAAATTTTCAATGCACTGTGGCCGAATACGGACGTCCCCATCTTGTGCTGTCCTGTCGGCGACACAAGCAGGCGGCGATATACGGCGATATGAATGCAGTGGTTGTACTGCATGCGGGAAATGAAAACCTGTCATACGATGCAGCATGACACTACTGTCAAGGGGATAATATGGTTTACAATGTCCTCCGTCTTATGCCTGCTTTCTCTGGTTTCTTTATTACCAACCTGGTGTCTTGCTGCTTCGGTTGACCCTCATCGCAGTAGTAGCGCCCAGGCGCCAGTTTTAATGTAGGTTTGTGCTCCTGCTGGAATGGTGTGTGTGTCGGAATGCCAGTTGTTTTGTAATATAATCGTTTTAATGAAGAAGACTTTAAAACATGCCGGCCGCTGTGATCGAGCGGTTCTAGGCGCTTCAGTCTGGAACCGCGTGACCACTACGGTCGCAGGTTCGACTCCTGCCTCGGGCAGGGATGTGTGTGATGTCTTTAGGTTAGTTAGGTTTAAGTAGTTCTAAGTTCTAGGGGAATGATGACCTCATATGTTAAGTCCCATAGTGCTCAGAGCCATTTGAACCATTTCAGCCTTTAAAACACGCATCACAGACTTTCCAATATTGCAGCTTGTAAGCGCATTGTCATATCGCTGGCTTTGTTGCGGAGTATCTTTGCGGGCAGCGCGTTTGCAGAAGCGAGCATGGGACACGGAACTGTTATGTTGTGTTGTGGGTAGCTCCGCTTGTAATAAGCATTGTTATTATGGAAGTTTAAGTGTTTCTGCAAGTGCTATTACAGTAAAGTGATGGAATATGAAAGTGATTAAGAGGAAAGTGCGTAATGATGTTATTAAAAGTGAGCAGTGCCGCCAATAACGTATTTGTGCATCCTCTCGTTGCGTGTCGCACCGTTCATCAATCATCCGCCCCGTTTTCGGTCTCCCAGAAAGAACTAATGTGAATCAGTAATACTATTTACCACAAAATAGAGCATTTAATTGCCAGTGTCTTGTAGCGAGCGTGAGAACGTGCGTTCGGCCATCACGTTCCGCATCATCAACAATCAACCGCGCCGCGACGGTTACACGCACGCTCGTGCAACTGAGAACTGTGAACTGTAAATTTAACATTGTGAACAGTGTCAAGGAGGACTGGTACCAAAAATACGTGTATGCGTGACGAGCGTAAGAACTTTTGTTCGAGCATTCGGCTTCGGCATCATCAACAATCACCCGCGTCGTGTCTGAGTGATATTGTGGGCTGGTAATCATCCATTCAATGAGATAAACACTTATGAATTAGAATGTAAACAGTGCAACCTGCGATTTTCTTATCGTTTCAGAATGTAGTTGTTCATACCAGACGTAGAACAGTGTTGTGTTTTGGCTTGGTTCAAATGGCTCTGAGCACTATGGGACTCAACTGCTGAGGTCATTAGTCCCCTAGAACTTAGAACTAGTTAAACCTAACTAACCTAAGGACATCACAAACATCCATGCCCGAGGCAGGATTCGAACCTGCGACCGTAGCGGTCTTGCGGTTCCAGACTGCAGCGCCTTTAACCGCACGGCCACTTCGGCCGCCTGTTGTGTTTTGGTTGGTTGGTTTGAGGGATTAAAGGGACCAGAATGCTACGGTCATCGGTCCCTTTTTCCAAATACTAAAAACACCCACAGAAAATAAAAACGAGTAACAGAATAGATCACATACGACACAGAGCAAGAGAAACTTAGACAAAGACCAGACAAGACGAGCTAAAATCACACAGAGCCTGACGGTGGTTGGCCGACCGTGGAAACAAAAAAAGAAAAGCCAACCACCGAGAAACACATTAAAAACTCAGATTAAAATCGTAGGCCAATGGCCAGAATCAACACAAAAGAACATAACAAACACTGAGATTAAACGATAAAAACCCCCTGCCCGAATAAAACGCAAAACTAAGTCCACCATGGCAGAGTCATCGATTAAAAGGGCAGAGAGCGTGTCAGGCAGCGCAAACGTCTGCCTGAGCACAGATAAAAGTGGACAGTCCAACGAAATGTGGACCACTGTCAATGCCGAGCCGCAGCGACAGAGAGGGGGGGGTCCTCCGGCGCAATAAGTGGCCGTGGGTCATCCACGAGTGCCCAATACGCAATCGGCAGAGAACGACAGATTCCTTGCGAGGGACTCGCAAGGAGGAGTGCCACACGGTCGTCGTCTCCTTGACGGCACGGAGTTTGTTAGGGGTGGCCAGACCGCGCCATTGAGCGCCCCAAAGCGAGATAACTTCGCGGCGTAAGACCGCCCTCAGATCAGTCTCCGGAAGGCCAATGTCTAGAGGGGATTCACTGGTGGCCTGTTTGGCCAGGCGGTCAACACGTTCATTGCCCGGGATACCGACATGACTGGGGGTCCACACAAAGACCACAGAGCGGCCGCAACGCGCAAGAGTATGCAGGGACCCTGGAGAGCGATCACCAGACGAGAACAAGGGAAACACTGGTCGAGAGCTCGTAAACCGCTCAGGGAATCGCTACAGATAACGAAGGACTCACTTGAGCAGGAGCGTATATACTCTAGAGCACGAAAGATGGCGACCAGCTCAGCAGTGTAAACGCTGCAGCCATCCGGCAAGGAACGTTGTTCGGAATGGTCCCCTAGAGTTAGCGCATAACCGACACGACCAGCAACCATCGAACCGTCAGTGTGTACAATGCCAGAGCCCTGATATGTGGCCAGGATGGAATAAAAGCGGCAGCGGAAGGCCTCTGGAGGGACTGAGTCCTTCGGGCCCTGTGCCAAGTCGAGCCGAAGGCAAGGGCGAGGAACAACACCATGGGGGTGTGTTGTGTTCTAATGTTGAGTGGCTCCCCTAAACAGGCTTGCATGTTTCGATAGATAATTTCAGGCAAACCAGCAGCAGTGTGGAGCGGAACAATACGACCGCCGCGGGGTTATCAGGTACGTGGTGTAGACAGGGCGCAAGGTCCGAAGAGAGAATCCAGTTTAAGGGTCTCCCACCCATTTGTACCCCCGGGTGTGTTACAAGCTCTTGGCTGAGCCATAACACGCAATACCTTGCAACACCGTTATCTCTTTCAATACTCGTTATAGATACTGCCCACGATACGTGGCGTTCACTAATAATTAATACTGTTCACTTTAACTTTATATCTTGTTTACCACTTCTATATTTGTGGTCAGCGATGCATTCTGATACTGCCACTGCCAACTCATGACCGTCCATTTGGAGCTGCCTTCGGTTACTCGACCGTGCGTTTTGAGTGGCGCCCACCTTTCTGCCTCAGCCAATAGGGGTACTCCATTCGTCTCCTACGCGTATAGATATCAGAACGCTCAGCCAATGGGTGTTCAGATCGCTGTTGCCAAGCGGATCTGACGTCACGTTTGCGGACAGTGTGACGGAAGTTTGCTGCGGAACACTCTCAGATTGTAATATCCTACTCGCGAATGATCGGATCTTGTCCCTTCTAAGGTTGCACAACATTGCCTCTCATAGTGTTATCGTTAATGCTCCTTGCTGACGCATAATTGTCAGATGGACCTGTATCCTGGCTGCTACAGAGCATTCCCGTGCGTTTAGATCTCGCAAAGGTTCTTACATGTGCGTAATAACTATCATAAACAAGTGAAGGGAATGCACGTATGCATTAAAGGTTTTAAACACGTTGCGTGTTTACATCAAACTTCCTCATGTGTACTGTTAACTGTACTGTACAAGCAGCAGTTCGTTTCTGTGTCAGAGTGCCCAGGTTCATAGACTCAAGAGATCATAAAAAGTTGGTTTTTCGCCTGTTTAACTACTCGTTTAATGTCTGTCGTTATGTTAAAACTTCCTTCAGCATTTCGTCATGTTGTTGTCAATTTGGGACGCTACCAAATCGTTTTTCCGCGCGCGCCTGTCAACTCTCCCAGAAGGGTTATTCTGGCATCCATCGCTCATTGACGCAAACGACGCAGTATCCTTTTATTGGGCCTCGTTTCATTTGCAGTTATTGGTTGCGACCGGCGCATGAGATTGCTCGCCCATTACTGCAGCTCTCCCAGCATAGCGACTGCCGTCGAATGAAATCAATCCATTAGATGCACCAGTCGTTATTTCGGGAGCCAGAAAAATCATCTGAACGTGCGTCCCAAAACTACGGGCGTTTCATTCGCGTCCAGTGACTACAAATGCACTAACGTCCCAGGCGGAAAATATAGCCCCTATGCCGGGAACGTAGTCAGTTTTGACCAAATTAAATAGCCCTTAACTAATGATGAGAATGATAAAGAGTGATGCAGGGTATTATTGCGTAATTAAATTGAACTATTGCATAAACGAATCGAGTAGTTCACCGAAATGCTCAATTTGTGTTAGCTACTTCACAAACCTTTCTGTGCAAAATACCTGCAAACACATTTAAAAACGATGTGACGTGTGATATTACGGAAACTGTTATTCGGAAGCAAATTTCCCCAGTTCGCTCTTTAAATGATGAAAGTCATCCACGTAAATCAAACAGTTAATTTCGATTCCTGAAATTATTCTGTGCTTCGTGCAGGAATGTATACGTAGCACCTATTGTAATAGAGCTCAACACTGTTCATAAATTTTTAGCAATCAAATTATTTTGACAGGTATGGTTCTTACTAATGGAAACTAAAACAACCACAGCTATCCCCACAAACAAAACTTCATAATACTTGAGGGCATGACGCAGAATAAGGGCAACTACTGGTTACATGAAATAATTTTATGCATATTAATGGATTAGCTAGCATTCAGATAGATGAAAGAATTTTTATTCCAGTATCAATTTTTGAAGAGCCGACAGTCGTCCGAGGTCTATCAAAATGGCTCTGAGCACTATGGGACTTAACTTCTGAGGTCTTCAGTCCCCTATAGCTTAGAACTACTTAAACCTAACTAACCTAAGGACATCACACACACCCATGCCCGAGGCAGGATTCGAACCTGCGACCGTAGCGGTCGCGCGGTTCCCGACTGTAGCGCCTAGAACCACTCGGCCACCCCGGCCGGCCGAGGCCGGCTTTTACACGTAATTATGTTAGCGTATAAACCGAAATGGGAATATGATAATGAAAACGGTAATAACTCTGAATATGCGGGCATGCCAGTCTAATCTTACGTGACATAAACCTATTTCTAGTACAGTCACTTCTGTGTGTTCTTTATACTACAGTAGAAAGCCCACAGGTAGCGTAACCAAAATGATCTACAGCATCATTGGATTCAGCACATATCAGACGAACCATAAACCAGAATCCAATCTATTAAACAGAGTGCTGAAAAGTAATACACCGAACTTTTTACATAAAATTTCTTAAAGACTTTATTAACTTTCTACATGCTTGTTCTTGATGTCTACATTTTTATTTTTCAACATACTTTTCACATCTCTCCAGAAGAGAGGTAAGTTTGTTGATAGCGACATTAAGTGAAGGTCTCGAACGTGTTCTTCAAGTTTTGAAACAGATGAAATCGGAATGGAGTCAAGTCGCGATTCTTTGGAAGGTGATCGATGAATGTTGTATCAAGGCGTTGGATTGTTGAAGATGTCGCAACGCTCGTGAGCAGTCAGGCAGTGCTGTGCTGAATGGGTGTTCCATACGTGGACGGTTAGATATGCCATTGAAGCACTTGTCTCTCACGGACCACCATTTTGCACGCTACATTTCGGAGACCTCTAGCGGTAAAGGCTTGTACGTTGGGATTGCGTAGCGGCTAAGTCGACCGAATAGTGTGCATGACACGTAATACATCAACCGGTGTTGAGTGGAGACTGAAACAATCGCAGGTATTACATTTCGGCACGCTCTCAACGTACTACTCCTTAACATGCGTGCTTAATTCAAACCAGGGATCTGATTAATAGAGATGAATGGTGAATGGAATGATTACATTGTTAGTAGATACACAAAATATGCTTGGGTTTTCTTTTCAGGTCTTCTGACTGGTTTGATGCGGCACGTCACGAATTCCTCACTGTGCCAACCTTTTCATCTCAGAGCTGCACTAGAACCTACGTCCTCAATGGGATGCAGGATGTTTTCCAACCTCTTTCTTTACAGTTTTTACCCTCTTTAATTCCCTCTAGTACCATGGAAGTTATTTAGTAATATGTTAACAGATGTCCTATAATCCTGTCCTTTCGTTTTGTGGGTGTTTTCCCTAGAGTCCTTACCTCACCGATTCTACCTAGCAGCTACTTATTACACTCCTGGAAATGGAAAAAAGAACACATTGACACCGGTGTGTCAGACCCACCATACTTGCTCCGGACGCTGCGAGAGGGCTGTACAAGCAATGATCACACGCACGGCACAGCTGACACACCAGGAACCACGGTGTTGGCCGTCGAATGGCGCTAGCTGCGCAGCATTTGTGCACCGCCGCCGTCAGTGTCAGCCAATTTGCCGTGGCATACGGAGCTCCATCGCAGTCTTTAACACTGGTAGCATGCCGCGACAGCGTGGACGTGAACCGTATGTGCAGTTGACGGACTTTGAGCGAGGGCGTATAGTGGGCATGCGGGAGGCCGGGTGGACGTACCGCCGAATTGCTCAACACGTGGGGCGTGAGGTCTCCACAGTACATCGATGTTGTCGCCAGTGGTCGGCGGAAGGTGCACGTGCCCGTCGACCTGGTACCGGACCGCAGCGACGCACGGATGCACGCCAAGACCGTAGGATCCTACGCAGTGCCGTAGGGGACCGCACCGCCACTTCCCAGCAAATTAGGGACACTGTTGCTCCTGGGGTATCGGCGAGGACCATTCGCAACCGTCTCCATGAAGCTGGGCTACGGTCCCGCACACCGTTAGGCCGTCTTCCGCTCACGCCCCAACATCGTGCAGCCCGCCTCCAGTGGTGTCGCGACAGGCGTGAATGGAGGGACGAATGGAGACGTGTCGTCTTCAGCGATGAGAGTCGCTTCTGCCTTGGTGCCAGTGATGGTCGTATGCGTGTTTGGCGCCGTGCAGGTGAGCGCCACAATCAGGACTGCATACGACCGAGGCACACAGGGCCAACACCCGGCATCATGGTGTGGGGAGCGATCTCCTACACTGGCCGTACACCACTGGTGATCGTCGAGGGGACACTGAATAGTGCACGGTACATCCAAACCGTCATCGAACCCATCGTTCTACCATTCCTAGACCGGCAAGGGAACTTGCTGTTCCAACAGGACAATGCACGTCCGCATGTATCCCGTGCCACCGAACGTGCTCTAGAAGGTGTAAGTCAACTACCCTGGCCAGCAAGATCTCCGGATCTGTCCCCCATTGAGCATGTTTGGGACTGGATCAAGCGTCGTCTCACGCGGTCTGCACGTCCAGCACGAGCGCTGGTCCAACTGAGGCGCCAGGTGGAAATGGCATGGCAAGCCGTTCCACAGGACTACATCCAGCATCTCTACGATCGTCTCCATGGGAGAATAGCAGCCTGCATTGCTGCGAAAGGTGGATATACACTGTACTAGTGCCGACATTCTGCATGCTCTGTTGCCTGTGTCTATATGACTGTGGTTCTGTCAGTGTGATCATGTGATGTATGTGACCCCAGGAATGTGTCAATAAAGTTTCCCCTTCCTGGGACAATGAATTCACGGTGCTCTTATTTCAATTTCCAGGAGTGTAATTCTGATAACAGAGGGAGTGAAAGCCACGCCCCTAGCATCCAGACGTCACTGGATCTCGTCACCGAATAACCCTTCAGGGATGAAGATAGCCACAGGGCTTCTAGTATCCGACACGTGGGAGGCGAAAGCCACGAACCCAAACGGGTTATGAAAACTAACGCCTTGCACTTCTTGTAAGAGGAGCACGCCTAAGGCTACCAAACGAAATGTATGGTGAAGTATCGCAAGTTTATATGTGGCATGGATAGCGTTGACATTGATTGTAGCTAAGCGATATGTCTGTTCTGGTACACCTGATGTCGACATACGCAAGGCACCAATGCCATCTCGTCAGGGTACGGTTGAAGCCTCGGCGTTCGCTATGATGAGGTGGCGGCGACACAACCTGTGGAAAGCACTCACCTACGGTATTCACAGGACGTTCCAATTCCTCCTCCACGTCAGCCGTCCAAGAATCAGAAGCAGCACCAGGGGTAGAATCATCAGGTTGCTGCCGCATGTCAGCTTCTCCAGCGACGGCTTGCAAAAGAGGGCGCATGTGGTAGAGCGGAAGGCGTCACAGCCTCCAGAGGAAAAACCGCTGACGTAGGTGATGCAGGAGTTACGCTCGACAGCATGGCTTCCGAGATCCATGTGTCATCCAACATTCCGTCGCCGTCCCGTGTGGCCATACAGAGGAGACAATCATCAGATGACGTTAGACAATGTTTTTTCGCTTCCTTGGTGACTTCTGTTACCGAACACGTTGCTCTGCTCCGTATTGGATCTCTCGCCATGACACTGCTCCCCAACCGGTAGGAAAGAGGATGGTACGATGCACGAGTTCACGTCTAATAATAGTGTACGGTCACTTATCTGGTTCTGACGGGCGTCCGAAGGCGTCGTTTCCACCAGAGGTGAGTGAATCTGACAACTCGACTCTCCGCCAGAGTCCGGCAAGATGGCAGTGGGGAAGGATAATCCGGCGCATCCAGTTCTTTCGCAACAGAGGCTTAGGTGACAGGGCACACTGCAGGTGTCAGAGATGGTGTGACATCGTCTACCGGCAACTTAACCAGGAGTTGCAGAGACAGCTGGACCGGTCGTGGCCTCCCAATCCACAGCCCACACATATTCTAGGCTGACCGTCGTACATTACGATCAACCATGCGCCGCCCAACATCAAATAAGAAGCCCTGTGCTTCGTCAGTTCAAGTTTGATTTAACGTACGCCATTTAAGACGTTTTAGGTCTCGAAGGTGTTCCTGACGACATTTCCGTAAGGTCTTGCAATACCACAAAAGAAAATTCGAAAACACTCAGGGTGCGGAGGCCGAACCCTACCTGATCCACTGAGACAGCTCCGACGTCGACGGAAAGTCTCACAATATCATTGCAAACTCCTTCGGTCCGCAGTTTGACGTACAGGACGCTGCTCGTGATGGAGAAGTGAATTCTTGCATTTTGAAATGCGATATTAAGTTCTTCTTGTACGTACTGTTCCACTTTGTGCGCTTCAAGGCCGTGCATGTTCCGCTTGAAAGGTGTCCCTTATTGTTGCGCAGCGGTAAGATAATACAATTTCAGGTTAGAGCGGGGACGGATATAGCGATGCAGGCTTGAGGACTGCGTGATAGTGAGGGAACAAAAACAGGCCCAGAATGCGCTGCTGGGCACCGAGCACGTTCACCTCGTGTCACGGCTATGAGCAGACTGTTCGATACACCACGGGTGCATGCTGCAAAATATGTAAACACTGAGTAGAGCCACAGTTTCGGCTAAATATGACCTTTTTCCACAGTATTGTGAGGAAATAAACTTTCAAAAAAACTAATGACTTTCGTGCATGTGCTCAAATCCTTTCTTTAGCCGGCCGGAGTAGCCGAGCGGTTCTAGGCGCTACAGACTGGAACCGCGCGACCGCTACGGTCGCAGGTTCGAATCCTGCCTCGGGCATGGATGTCTGTGATGTCCTTAGGTTAGTTAGGTTTAAGTAGTTCTACATCTACATCTACATTTATACTCCGCAAGCCACCAAACGTTGTGTGGCGGAGAGCACTTTACGTGCCACTGTCATTAACTCCCTCTCCTATTCCAGTCGCGTATGGTTCACGGGAAGAACGACTTCCGGAAAGCCTCCGTGCGAGCTCGAATCTCTGTAATTTTACGTTCGTGATCTCCTCGGCAGGTATAAGTTGGGGGAAGCAATATATTCGATACCTCATCCAGAAACGCACACAGTCGAAACCTGGACAGCAAGCTACACCGCGATGCAGAGCGCCTCTCTTGCAGTCTGCCACTTGAGTTTGCTAAACATCTCCGTAAAGCTGTCACGCTTACCAAATAATCCTGTGACGGAACGCGCCGCTCTTCTTTGGATCATCTCCATCTCCTCTGTCAACACCACCTGGTACGGATCCCACACCGATGAGCAATACTCACGTATAGGTCGAATGAGTGTTTTGTAAGCCACCTCCTTTGTTGATGGACTACATTTCATAAGGACTCTCCTAATGAATCTCAACCTAGTACCCGTCTTACCAACAATTAATTTTATATGATCATTCTACTTCAAATAGTTCCCCACGCATACTCCCAGATATTTTACAGAAGTAACTGCTACCAGTGTTTGTTCCGCTATCATATAATCATACAATAAAGGATCCTTCTTTCTATGTATTCGCAATACATTACATTTGTCTATGTTAAGGGTCAGTTACCACTCCCTGCACCAAGTGCCTATCCACTGCAGATCTTTCTGCATTTCGCTACAGTTTTCTAATGCTGAAACTTCTCTGTACACTACAGCATCACCCGCGAAAAGCCGCATGGAACTTCCGACACTATCTACTAGGTCATCTATATACAGGGTGTTACAAAAAGGTACGGCCAAACTTTCAGGAAACATTCCTCACACACAAATAAAGAAAAGATGTTATGTGGACATGTGTCCGGAAACGCTTAAATTCCATGTTAGAGCTCATTTCAGTTTCGTCCACCTACGCTCAATGGAGCACGTTATCATGATTTCATACTGGATACTCTACCTGTGCTGCTAGAACATGTTCCTTTACAAGTACGACACAACATGTGGTTCATGCACGATAGAGCTCCTGCACATTTCAGTCGAAGTGTTCGTACGCTTCTCAACAACAGATTCGGTGACCGATGCATTGGTAGAGGCGGACCAATTCCATGGCCTCCACGCTCTCCTGACCTCAACCCTCTTGACTTTCATCTATGGGGGCATTTGAAAGCTCTACGCAACCCCGGTACCAAATGTAGAGACTCTTCGTGCTCGTATTGTGGACGGCTGGGATACAATACGCCATTCTCCAGGGCTGCATCAGCGCATCAGGGATTCCATGCGACGGAGGGTGGATGAATGTATCCTCGCTAACGGAGGACAATTTGAACATTTCCTGTAACAAAGTGTTTGAAGTCACGCTGGTACGTTCTTTTGCTGTGTGTTTCCATTCCATGATTAACGTGATTTGAAGAGAAGTAATAAAATGAGCTCTAACATGGACAGTTAGCGTTTCCGGACACATGTCCACATAACATATTTTCTTTCTTTGTGTATGAGGAATGTTTCCTGAAAGTTTGGCCGTACTTTTGTGTAACACCCTGTATATTGTGAAAAGCAGTGGTCCCATAACACTCCCCTGTGGCACGCCAGAGGTTACTTTAACGTCTGTAGACGTCTCTCCTTTGAGAACAACATGCTGTGTTCTGTTTGCTAAAAACTCTTAAATCCAGCCGCACTGCTGGTCTGATATTCCGTAGGCTCTTACTTTGTTTATCAGGGGACAGTGCGGAACTGTATCGAACGCCTTCCGGAAGTCAAGGAAAACTGCATCTACCTGGGAGCCTGTATCTAATATTTTCTGGGTCTCATAAACAAATAAAGCGAGTTGGGTCTCACACGATCGCTGTTTCCGGAATCCATGCTGATTCCTACAGAGTAGACTCTGGGTTTCCAGAAACGACATGATACGCGAGGGAAAAACATGCTCTAAAATTCTACAACAGATCGACGTCAGAGATGTTGGTCTATAGTTTTGCGCATCTGCTCGACGACCCTTCTTGAAGACTGGGACTACCTGTGATTTTTTCCAATCATTTGGAACCTTCCGTTCCTCTAGAGACTTGCGGTGCACGGCTGTTAGAAGGGGGGCAAGTTTTTTCGCGTACCCTGTGTAGACTCGAATTGGTATCCCGTCAGATCCAGTGGACTTTCCTCTGTTGAGTGATTCCAGTTGCTTTTCTACTCCTTGGACACTTATTTCGATGTCAGCCATTTTTTCGTTTGTGCGAGGATTTAGAGAAGGAACAGCAGTGCGGTCTTCCTATGTGAAACAGCTTTGCAAAAAGGTGTTTAGTATTTCAGCTTTATGAATGTCATCCTCTGTTTCAATGCCATCATGATCCCGGAGTGTCTGGATGTGCTGTTTCGAGCCACTTACTGATTTAACGTAAGACCAGAACTTCCTAGGATTTTCTGTCAAGTCGGTACATGGAATTTTACTTTCGAATTCACTGAACGATTCACGCATAGCCCTCCTTATGCTAACTTTGACATCGTGTAGCTTCTGTTTATCTGACAGGTTTTGGCTTCGTTTAAACTTGCAGTGAAGCTCTCTTTACTTTCGCAGTAGTTTCCAAACTTTGTAGTTGAACCACGGTGGGTTTTTCCCGTCCCTCACAGTTTTACTCGGCACGTACCTGTCTAAAAAGCATTTTACGATTGTCTTGAACTTTTTCCATAAACACTCAACATTGTCAGTGTCGGAACAGAAATTTTCGTTTTGATCTGTTAGGTAGTCTGAAATCTGCCTTCTATTACTCTTGCTAAACAGATAAACCTTCCTCCCTTTTTTTATATTCCTATTAACTTCCATATTCAGGGATGCTGCAATGGCCTTATGATCACTGATTCCCTGTTCTGCGCTTACAGAGTCGAAAAGTTCGGGTCTGTTTGGTATCAGTAGGTCCAAGATGTCATCTCCACGAGTCGATTCTCTGTTTCATTGCTCGAGGTAATTTTCGGATAGTGCACTCAGTATAATGTCACTCGATGCTCTGTCCCTACCACCTGTCTTAAACATCTGAGTGTCACAGTCTATATCTGGTAAATTGAATTCTCGACCTAAGACTATAAAATGCTGAGGAAATTTATGTGAAATGTATTACAGATTTTCTCTCAGTTGTTCTGCCACTAATGCTGCTGAGTCGGGAGGCCAGTAAAAGGAGCCAATTATTAACCTAGCGCGGTTGTTGAGTGTAAACCATAATAATTCACAGGAACTATCCACTTCTACTTCACTACAGGATAAACTACTACTAAAAGCGACAAACACGCCACCACCGGTTGCATGCAATCTATCCTTTGTAAACACCACCTGTGCCTTTGTAAAAAGGGACTGATGACATCAGAAGTTAAGTCCCATAGTGTTCAGAGCCATTTGAACCATTTTTTGAACCTTTCTGTTATTGAACACTAAAGAGTATTCAAGAAATAAGTTACAATTCTATGAACGTATTTAATGTGGTTCTAATATCGATTAAATCAAGATAAAGTGTATCAATATAATTTCTGAGGAGAAACTAACGACATCTAAATTTGAAAAAAAGTTTACGCAAACCAATTGGCCCGAGTGACGTAATTCTGGGCATACGACTCAAATGATGTTTTACAGTTTCGTTCAAGAAACATTCTGAGATAATTTAAAAAGAATATAAATAATTTTGAAGTGGGTTGCAACTGACGTAGGTGACGAAGTCTGCACATGGTCATATATCAAAAGAAAACCATTTATAAAAACTTACGTCGTTACACTACATAGTTCAAAATGGCTCTGATTACTATGGGACTTAACAGCGGAGGTCGTCAGTCCCCTAGAACTTAAAACTACTTAAACCTAACTAACCTAAGGACATCACACACATCCAAGCCCGAGGCAGGATTCGAACCTGCGACCGTAGCAGTTGCACGGTTCAGGACTGAAGCCCCTAGAAACGCTGAGCCACCGTGGCCGGCGGCGCTCTAGTACTTGCTCCAACTACCACTCTTATTAGCGAAACATGTTACTCTCACCTTCCACTTGGATCAACAACCGTTCAAAATCATTCTAATATCTCTTACTTCTTAAAGCAGAAGTACATGATTCATTTTAAAACATTATTCCTGACCTACTATCACAGTTCTACCGTACACAGTATACGTTCCAAAAGGAGGCGTAACTTGTGCGAATTTTTCAGCTTTACATCTACACTGTTTTAGAATTCAACCTAAGCTCTTTTTTCCTCTTCTTTTTCTTTCTCTTTTATCACACATCGCACGATGTCGTCGTGTTAATTATCACATGTGGCATTGTTAACATTATAGAGTAGCCATATGTCCTTTATATTGCTATTCCTTTACGATCCAGGACTGAATTTGTATACCCTAACTAACCGCGTCTAGTGTCGGGAATGTTTTCTAAAAGTTTGTGAATTCAGAATGAGATTTTCACTCTGCAGCGGAGTGTTCGCTGATATGTTTGGAAGGTAGGAGACGAGATACTGGCAGAAGTAAAGCTGTGAGTAACGGGCGTGAGTCGTGCTTCGGTAGCTCAGTTGGTAGAGCACTTGCCCGCGAAAGGCAAAGGTCTCGAGTTCGAGTCTCGGTCGGGCACACAGTTTTAATCTGCCAGGAAGTTTCAGTTTGTGAATTGTTTAACTGAGGCTGGACGTTGGTACTTCGTCGGTATTCACCAAGTCACATGTGGTAAACCACCTAACAACCACATCCAGCCTGGCGGCGTACACCTGCTCTCGCCGTTAATCCGCCGGGAGGATTACGTGGCCTGCGCACCTCAGAGCCATTTGAACCATTTGAACCTTCCCGAAACCCGGAAGTGGCATGCTAATACGTTCGGCTATCCAGCCGGGCACTAACAGCGTTTGTGACAAATAATAAAACATCAAAGACTGTGATGTTCAAAAATTTTAAGAATATCTTTTATCATATGCAATGTATTACGGAATGGATTCGCATGTTGCGAATTTGGATCGACGTCATCTGTTTGAGAGTCATGGAAATTTGGGCCAGACAGGGACTAAAGCCCGGATATTCCACTTACCGTGAGCTGTCGCCTTAATCACATATTTTTCAAGTGTAATCTTCCCGGCGGCAAAAAGGGAGGGAGCGGGGCTGAAGTGGACAGGAGCCGCAACCGCGGAGGTGGCCACCATGTCCTGTTCCCTCCCCCAGGACCGAGGAGTATAGGTACAAAGCACACCAATTAGACAAGCTCTCTTTTTTTTAATACAGCACGAAACTTATCAGGAAACCGACATGGCAAGGAGGAGGGAACATCATTTCGCCACACTCGGAGTATACATAGATTGTTTCTCGGAGAAGAACTCTCCAGTGATCAGAGAATAATTGGTACTAAGAGCGGAGAATGAGTGAATCATCTAATTGCAGGACTACCCGAGCGCCGGGTTGGGTTAAGGAAATTACTACAAAGAAAATTGGCCGAAAGATATCTGTGTTTTGGACTGCAGACAACTGCGAAATGTCGTTCATTAAGGAAATGCCAAATATGGTTCAAATGGTTCAAATGGCTCTGAGCACTATGGGACTCAACTGCTGTGGTCATCAGCCCCTTGAACTTAGAACTACTTAAACCTAGCTTACCTAAGGACATCACATACACCCATGCCCGAGGCAGGATTCGAACCTGCGACCGTAGCAACAGCGCGGCTCCGGACTAGAGCGCCTAGAACCGCACGGCCACCGCGGCCGGCCGAAATGCCAAAAATCTAAGACATTTCTGTCGCCGTCAGCAAACAGGTAGTGAAACGTATTTCCACAAATCCGACTCACGGAGTTCGTCATTTTTTATGGGAAGTATCCCAATTCTGGAAAGAAGAGAATGCGAGGATGAATCGGAAGAGGAGTCGTACGGGCTTAAGGACCAGCGACTGTAGTGTAAGTAGGCTGTTTATATTTTATTATTGGCAACGTTACGTAGCGCTCTATATGAAAATCACTGGCTGTGCTGTGTGCAGTCTGTGGCTAGCTTGCATTGTTGTCTGCCATTGTAGTGTTGGGCAGCGGCAGCTGGATGTGAACAGCGCGTAGCGTTGCGCAGTTAGAGGTGAGCCGCCAGCAGTGGTGGATGTGTGGAAGGAAATGGCGGAGTTTTGAAATTACATATATTATGATTTGTGATGATATTAAGGTAAATACATTGTTTGTTCTCTATTAAAATCTTTCATTTGCTAACTATCCCTATCAGTAGTTAGTGCCTTCCGTAGTTTGAATCTTTTATTTAGCTGGCAGTAGTGGCGCTCGCTGTATTGCAGTAGTTCCAGTAACGAAGATTTTTGTGAGGTAAGTGATTTATGAAAGGTATAGGTTAATGTTAGTCAGGGCCATTCTTTTGTAGGGGTTATTGGAAGTCAGATTGCGTTGCGCTAAAAATATTGTGTGTCAGTTTAAGCACAGTCGTGTATAAGTTTTCTAAGGGGACGTTTCATATGTCGACCCTTAGCCGAGGATACCTCACTGGAATCTTCTGATTTTTTTCTTGTAGTTTGTGTAATTAGTGTAGCTACTGTTTATTGCTAGCTCGTAATTGTAGAGAGAATCTCTTTTGTAGTTGCAGTCTTTCATTGTTGTACAGTAAAACAGTGGTGGCATGCATGTAGATTTGAACCAAGTATTTCGCAGCTGCACTTAACTAGATATTATTTTCAGTGCTATGTTAATGTGTTCTCTTATTTTTGCTCTTCAAATTGTGTTTTTCTATGTTATCGTGTGAAATATTGTCACAATAATGGCGTGTGAAAAACGTAACACTAGGCTCCAAAGTAAACTGAGAAATAATAGTGACGATGAGCGTAGCTTATCAGCACCACTGTGTAGTGAATTAACAGACATTCCAAGTAGTAATTTGGTAATTGTGCATAGGGAAATAGAGCGGGCGGCCAATAATGGTGTAGACGCTGAAACAATTAGTGAACAGGGAAGCATTATCGATCGATCGGTCGGCAACAGCTCGCCTCAGGAATCCGAAATGACAGAACACAATATTGCAAATACTGTAGACTTATGTTTTGGGTCCTCACCGTTTTCTCAAATGAGTCAAGACACATTTTCTGCTTATCAAAATGTGAATGTTGCCGGTGATAATGCACTGCCAAAAATCATAGAGAAACAGATTCCAGACACTAATACATTATTATTGCAATTAATGCAAAAAATGGAACAAAATCAGAAACAAACACAGCAACAGTTAGACACAATGGAACAAAATCTTAAAAAGTTAGACACAATGGAACAACATCAGAGACAAACACAGCAAAAGCTTCAAAAGTTAGACACAATGGAACAAAATCAGAGACAAACACAGCAAAAGCTTCAAAAGTTAGACACAATGGAACAACACCAGAGACAAACACAGCCACAGTTAGACGCAATGGAACAAACTCTTCACACCACACTTGAACAAACACGTGAGGATTTAACTACTGAGTTACATAACATTGAATCGAAATGTCAAAAAGTCTGTAATGACGTAAAAACACAAATTTGTGAGCATTTCCAACCTATTTTTTCGCGTCATGAAAATGCATTACAGAATCACGAAGCAGCCATAAAAGAACTGCAAACTATTGTTCATGAAAATCATGAGACCTTGCAAGCTAAAATGGACTCAGTTGCATCTACCGATTCGGTTACGCAACTTGCAAAACCTCAGGAAAACTTAAAGGACACAGTAGAAAGACACACTGAGGAAATGTGTTCACTATCGGAGAAAGTAGCCGAACTTTCGGATCAGGTCACTAACTTATCTATAAAGGTAGATGATGATCTGAATGACACAAGACCTGTACCCATCACTGACACAGAGTGCGAACAAATTAGGAAATTCAAACAAAATCAGAATCAAATTAATACGCAACACCAAAGAGAAATCCAGGAAGTACAAGATCAGCTGACACAGGTAATACAAGAATTACGTATTTCAGAGGACACTCGCGCGCCAATACGGGAAGAGGGACATAGAAATACGGAACAGCCACAAAATAATAACACAGGGCATTTCGGAAGTTATGAAAGAAATTGGAGATGTGCACCGAATTTTGAGATCGAACCGCCGACACGACGTAACAATGACCGACTTGCTACTCGCCGACACGATGATTTTGACTATAAGTTGTTCATTACTACACGTAAATTCAAAACATTTAAGAATTCTGCCAACGACATTCATCCACAAGCGTGGCTTCATCAATTCTATTATTGTTTTCCTCCCAACTGGTCATTGGAGCACAGGTTAGAATTTATGTGTGGCTACTTGGAGAATGAACCTGCTGTAAGAATGCGATCGGTCATTCACGATTGTCACAGTGAAGGAGATTTTTATCACGCCTTCCTCTCAGCATATTGGTCTCAAGCCACACAAGACCGAGTATAACATGGCATCATAATGATGAAACATTTCGAACAATCTGAATTTTCCAGTCTTGAGAAATATTTTGAAGACATGTTGCACAAGAATCAGTACCTGTCAAACCCATACAGCCCCTCAGAACTCATCTGCATTTGCTTAATCAAACTACCTGAACATTTACGACATATTATTTTGGCAGGGCGTTGCAAAGACGACATTGAATCTTTTCAGGGATTCCTACAAGAATTAGAAATTGACACAGACAGTCGCCGGATGCGAAAACAGGAAAACAATCACTACAGGTCACATACGTCACAATTCCGTGACGACAGAAACAATAACTGGACACGACAAGGCTATTCTTACAACACAAATCGTGATCAAATCAGACACCACCCATATGACAACCACTGGCAGAGTAATAATAGTTACAGAGAAAGATCGCATTTTCGTAGTAATGAATATGACAGAGATTACCTTAGAAACAAACAATATGGGAACCAAAAAAATTATTATCAAGGGAGACAGAATAACTTCAGACGCCACGGTCCAGCACGCAGTTACGATTCAGGGAGAAATTCTCCACCATGTGACCGACAGGAAAGAAACTATGGAATGTACCGACATGACGACAGACGATATGATCGTAACGACAGACCTGAACTGCATCAGAACTGGCGGGATTTAAACAGAGCAGAGCCCTCTCGGCAAGGCGAATTTGTAGAAGTTAGGTCTCCTAATCCCAATAACGACGCGCACCAACAAAGAAACAAACAATGACTCGCACCGCAGGCAGCCACTTGCGCCCGCTGGCTCAGGCAAAAATAATATTGACGCTAACCTTGAGCAAAATTCCAGTATTCTTTACGGACGAATACCGCATGATAATTGCATTCAAGTTGAAACTCTGCGTACTAAGAAGAGCTAAGGTTTACACCACATTTCATATATAAAACCCTTTACTGAAAGATAATCTGCTTTTTAACTTTGTCTTTGCCATAAAATGTTTCACTTCACGTTACTAGTATGCTTTAGAAACTGTTACCATGCAACAATGTTTGAAGTTAAATATCCAGTCAAGAACCAAGAGAACTTATTTGAACAGAAATTACGAATGCATTGTTATTGTGAACAGACGTCACAGTGTTATTGTGTGTGTGCATTCTTGCTTGTTAGTTGCACCATTACGTAACGCTCACATACTTAGAACATTTACCAGTACTGCTAATGAGATTCTAATGCAACAGTTTGGTTTACTTGAAAATACATTCTGGATTTAAAGTACTTTCTGTGAGATACCAGATGAGACAATGGTTAGTTTATGTGACAGCTACACGATTTTATAACGACGCTACTAATGAGTGACAATTTACAATGTTGCTTTTGCGGTGTTTCTGTTTCATATCTGCACAGTATTTTCTGAATTCTTCTGGAAAGTAAAACATGTTTTAGTAGTAACTTTTGTGGTACAGCTACAATGAGACAGCCTTTTCCGTAGCACAACAATACGTTACAGCACAGTACATTCTTCATCACAACAATATGCATAATAACTAAGATATCTATACGCAAAGCATTTCACTTTTGTTTATCATGAGGTAAGTACATTGGCTTCTGCAGAACTTAGCTTTCAGAGGACAATAACTACGACACTTCCACAGAGATTATCTTACAGCAAGACGCACATTTAGCGCTACAGGACACGTATTTGAGTGATTAATTTTGTACTTAAATCATTTATTTTTAAAGATATTTGAAGTACAATGATACAAAGGTTTTCCGTAATACATTTCATTCCATTCTTGTAATCTGTAACACCTGAGGGTATAATTACAATAATCCTCAGGGGGGTACACGCCTGCTTTGTGTACCATGTATTTGGCAAGCACAAGGAGCCCTAGCTAATATGGTATTTGCTTATACAACTTTACACATCGGTACCATATTCCTCTAACACATAAATTACACATCTATCTGATCATTGAACTGAGAGAGACAAAACTATTTACTCCATCAGTGACACATGATTACGCAATTACACAGTTGGATAACTTCACACTTATGAAACTATTTTGTCTGTACTTTGTGAACTGTTCATATTTTTTTGGAACCATTGTGATACTATGAGAGCTTTGAATGATGTATCTGGTATGAGATCATGATTTTTAAAGTACGTTTGAGGTAGATGACACTACTGAAATGAGCAGAGAATTTTCTTTAGGTTTTGAAATTATTGCAGAAAGCTACGACGTTTCTGAGATTTGACTGAGGTGTTATGATATTATTACGACGACGATGTGTATTATGCTGCTGAGGTATGTTTATGATTAATAGGCTGAGGCTATATGAGTTATTTGATTATGCTTCATATTTGTAATAATGAAATATTGAAGAGTGTCGATGAATACGTATATGTGTAATAAGGTAAGGAGTAATGAATAGTGGGTAGGGGCTCTTGACTTGTGAAAAAGGGTGTTGGAAACCAAGAATCGTACTTTAAGAGTTATGAAATGTGTGTGTAAATGTGTGAATGTATCACAATGCCAGCGAAGATTTTTTTGGACACTGTTATATTCATAAGATTTTGTTTCTACACATTTGGTACGCAAATTCTTGACCTGTGAAATATTTTTATATGAGACTGTCACTGTAGCAAACTGGTGTAAATATTTCGGTAAGAAAGCCAAGTGACCTTGACGTAATGCGTCTTGAGCGGCCAGCTGTGCGTCGCCTGGAAAAAATGCCATTAGTGCCTTTCGGAAGCACAGGTAGAAAAAAAAAGGGAGGCTATTCTCCTCTCTATTAACATTTACTTGTTGATAGCATACTGTGGAGCTCGTAATTTATGATATTTACTGAAATGCTTAATGAAACAATGAGAAACATTTCACGGCTATTGTCTTGCTAGTTGAGAAAAATGCCATATGGCTTGCTTTATGTATTTATTCACACATTTTGTTTAATATCAAGTTTCTAGCTGCACTGCAGCATTGGTTAAAATAAAATTTAATATATGTGCTAATATAGTTATTTTATGCCTACAGATCCAGTCAATAAGAAATTTATGATCTACTTCCAAGAAAACGAGGGCACATAAATAGACATTTACCTTCACAGGAATTGCATAAATAATTTCTTTACGATTTGGTAACTTATCTGCTAGTGTAAGTTCTCGTGATGCATCACTCTAGTGTTAAGATGTGACATAGGTATTGGACATGGCCATTTTAGTGTAATATTTTGTCTGCTTGAGCTATGTCATGTTTAGGTATTAGTTGCTGCTGCTGTTTGCCAGGCATAGTGTTACTGATTTTGACTTTGTATTACGCTGTTAAGCCAGTTTTACTACTGTTTTATTTTTCTTGTTTGCTGCACAGTGCCTTATATTAGTTGTAGTACTGCAATTGCTTTGCCTATTTAAAATTTTTGTCCTTGATGTTTGTGTTAATTGTTTTATGCTGCTGCATTGCCTCGTCCCTTAGTTTAGCATCTGAGCTCAGTAGATTTAAGTTAGCCATGAACCATGGACCTTGCCGCTGGTGGGGAGGCTTGCGTGCCTCCGCGATACAGATGGCCGTACCGTAAGTGCAACCACAACGGAGGGGTATCTGTTGAGAGGCCAGACAAACATGTGGTTCCTGAAGAGGGGCAGCAGCCTTTTCAGTAGTTGCAGGGGCAACAGTCTGGATGATTGACTGATCTGGCCTTGTAACATTAACCAAAACGGCCTTGCTGTGCTGGTACTGCGAACGGCTGAAAGCAAGGGGAAACTACAGCCGTAATTTTTCCCGAGGACATGCAGCTCTACTGTATGATTAAATGATGATGGCGTCCTCTTGGGTAAAATATTCCGGAGGTAAAATAGTCCCCCATTCGGATCTCCGGGCGGGGACTACTCAGGAGGACGTCGTTATCAGGAGAAAGAAAACTGGCGTTCTACGGATCGGAGCGTGGAATGTCAGATCCCTTAATCGGGCAGGTAGGTTAGAAAATTTAAAAAGGGAAATGGATAGGTTAAAGTTAGATATAGTGGGAATTAGTGAAGTTCGGTGGCAGGAGGAACAAGACTTTTGGTCAGGTGATTACAGGGTTATAAATACAAAATCAAATAGGGGTAATGCAGGAGTAGGTTTAATAATGAATAAAAAAATAGGAGTGCGGGTTAGCTACTACAAACAGCATAGTGAACGCATTATTGTGGCCAAGATAGACACAAAGCCCATGCCTACTACAGTAGTACAAGTTTATATGCCAACTACCTCTGCAGATGATGAAGAAATAGATGAAATGTATGACGAGATAAAAGAAATTATTCAGGTAGTGAAAGGAGACGAAAATTTAATAGTCATGGGTGACTGGAATTCGTCAGTAGGAAAAGGGAGAGAAGGAAACATAGTAGGTGAATATGGATTGGGGGGAAGGAATGAAAGAGGAAGCCGCCTTGTAGAATTTTGCACAGAGCATAACTTAATCATAGCCAACACTTGGTTCAAGAATCATAAAAGAAGGTTGTATACGTGGAAGAATCCTGGAGATACTAGTAGGTATCAGATAGATTATATAATGGTAAGACAGAGATTTAGGAACCAGGTTTTAAATTGTAAGACATTTCCAAGGGCAGATGTGGATTCTGACCACAATCTATTGGTTATGAACTGCAGATTGAAACTGAAGAAACTGCAAAAAGGTGGGAATTTAAGGAGATGGGACCTGGATAAACTGAAAGAACCAGAGGTTGTAGAGAGTTTCAGGGAGAGCATAAGGGAACAATTGACAGGAATGGGGGAAAGAAATACAGTAGAAGAAGAATGGGTAGCTCTGAGAGATGAAGTAGTGAAGGCAGCAGAGGATCAAGTAGGTAAAAAGACGAGGGCTAATAGAAATCCTTGGGTAACAGAAGAAATATTGAATTTAATTGATGAAAGGAGAAAATACAAAAATGCAGTAAATGAAGCAGGCAAAAAGGAATACAGACGTCTCAAAAATGATATCGACAGGAAGTGCAAAATGGCTAAGCAGGGATGGCTAGAGGACAAATGTAAGGATGTAGAGGCTTGTCTCACTAGGGGTAAGATAGATACTGCCTACAGGAAAATTAAAGAGACCTTTGGAGAGAAGAGAACCACTTGTATGAATATCAAGAGCTCAGATGGCAACCCAGTTCTAAGCAAAGAAGGGAAGGCAGAAATGTGGAAGGAGTATATAGAGGGTTTATACAAGGGCGATGTACTTGAGGACAATATTATGGAAATGGAAGAGGATGTAGATGAAGACGAAATGGGAGATAAGATACTGCGAGAAGAGTTTGACAGAGCACTGAAAGACCTGAGTCGAAACAAGGCCCCGGGAGTAGACAACATTCCATTTGAACTACTGATGGCCTCGGGAGAGCCAGTCATGACAAAACTCTACCATCTGGTGAGCACGATATATGAGACAGGCGAAATACCCTCAGACTTCAAGAAGAATATAATAATTCCAATCCCAAAGAAAGCAGGTGTTGACAGATGTGAAAATTACCGAACTATCAGTTTAATAAGTCAGAGTTGCAAAATACTAACGCGAATTCTTTACAGACGAATGGAAAAACTGGTAGAAGCCGACCTCGGGGAAGATCAGTTTGGATTCCGTAGAAATGTTGGAACACGTGAGGCAATACTGACCTTACGACTTATCTTGGAAGAAAGATTAAGAAAAGGGAAACCTACGTTTCTAGCATTTGTAGACTTAGAGAAAGCTTTTGACAATGTTAACTGGAATACTCTCTTTCAAATTCTGAAGGTGGCAGGGGTAAAATACAGGGAGCGAAAGGCTATTTACAGTTTGTACAGAAACCAGATGGCAGTTATAAGAGTCGAGGGGCATGAAAGGGAAGCAGTGGTTGGGAAAGGAGTAAGACAGGGTTGTAGCCTCTCCCCGATGTTATTCAATCTGTATATTGAGGAAGCAGTAAAGGAAACAAAAGAAAAATTCGGAGTAGGTATTAAAATTCATGGAGAAGAAGTAAAAACTTTGAGGTTCGCCGATGACATTGTAATTCTGTCAGAGACAGCAAAGGACTTGGAAGAGCAGTTGAACGGAATGGACAGTGTCTTGAAAGGAGGATATAAGATGAACATCAACAAAAGCAAAACGAGGATAATGGAATGTAGTCAAATTAAGTCGGGTGATGCTGAGGGAATTAGATTAGGAAATGAGACACTTAAAGTAGTAAAGGAGTTTTGCTATTTAGGGAGTAAAATAACCGATGATGGTCGAAGTAGAGAGGATATAAAATGTAGACTGGCAATGGCAAGGAAAGCGTTTCTCAAGAAGAGGAATTTGTTAACATCGAGTATAGATTTAAGTGTCAGGAAGTCGTTTCTGAAAGTATTTGTATGGAGTGTAGCCATATATGGAAGTGAAACATGGACGACAACTAGTTTGGACAAGAAGAGAATAGAAGCTTTCGAAATGTGGTGCTACAGAAGAATGCTGAAGATAAGGTGGGTAGATCACGTAACTAATGAGGAGGTATTGAATAGGATTGGGGAGAAGAGAAGTTTGTGGCACAACTTGACTAGAAGAAGGGATCGGTTGGTAGGACATGTTTTGAGGCATCAAGGGATCACAAATTTAGCATTGGAGGGCAGTGTGGAGGGTAAAAATCGTAGAGGGAGGCCAAGAGATGAATACACTAAGCAGATTCAGAAGGATGTAGGTTGCAGTAGATACTGGGAGATGAAGAAGCTTGCACAGGATAGAGTAGCATGGAGAGCTGCATTAAACCAGTCTCAGGACTGAAGACCACAACAACAACAACAAGAGGGGCAGACTATAAGAGAATGAGTTGCGATGAATTGGAAGAAATGCATTGAGAAGTTATACGAAAAAAGTACAGAAAACAGGTTTAGGTAGGATTTTCTTGGAAATAAATGATGAGGTAAGAAATGTGTGAACATATAAATACAGAAAGCATGCTTAGATAGAATTTTTTTGGTGGAAACAAAGGATGAAATAAGAGGAAAGATATATGGAATGAAGTTCTGGGGCGGACTGCAGTACCAAATGTTACACTGAAAACGAACCCTGTCCTTTCCTTTTGTGTTATCCCACTATGTGTTTGTGTACCCTTGTGTATTTGTTTTCTTCCTGTCTCTGTGTAGTTTCATAGAATTTTTTCTTCTTCTAATACTAAGCTACATTCACTATGATGAGGAATACTGTTATCCTCAAATATACTTTGCATTAATAATATGTTATTTACCTTGTAAATATGCTTAGACATTATTTATTCTGTTTTGTTTTAGTGCTCATACGTAAAGTTGATGTTTCGCAAGTTATTCTGATCTTTTATATATTTACTTCTGTCATAATTCCTGTAACACTGATGTATATGCTTATTTCTATTCTGTTGTAAAGCCTGCACTACAAATGTTATCTGTATTGTTATGTTCTTTAATGATGTATTTTGTACCTTTGTAATAGTATTCTAATGTTATGATATTGTAATTGACACCAGTTCATCAATTTAAGTAACTTCTAAGTTACATTTCACTGCACACGTTTCTGTTGGTCACAGTAATGCACAATATGTGAGAAGCTGGGACTGTTGTGTTTGCATGTGTGTTAATAATTCAGCAAGGGACTGGATAACAGCATTGCTGGTTCTAAGGACAATTCCAGAAACTTTGTGAGGGCACAAGTGGTGGTTTATGGACTTGCTATCTTCTCTGCAAGACTCTTCGATGGTGATTGTGCACCTGCACAGTCGCAGCAGATGGCTGCTGGCCATCTCTACAAGGACTACAGTGGGTCTACACCTTTGCTGACTCACCAATACCATTATTTCTACAAGGACTGCATTGGGTCTGCACCTCTGGTGGCCCACAAATACCGTAATCTCTACCAGGACTACAGTGGGTCTACTCTGTGATGACCTACCTACCAATATTATTCAAAACTTCGACTGACTCTGCTGTGGGTTTACTCTGTTGTGGCCCATAACCTGTCTGCATGTCAAGATGTAACGCCGGAAATGCATATCCTCCTATTTCCATCTATTGTACTATTTTTTTTCCTTGCTTTGTTACCTCAAGATATGACATTTCTGTCTCTTTGTATATTGTAATTGTTTTACTATTTGTATATTTATGCATTTATGTCGATGTATAATTGGTTTGTTTCGTAAATATTATTTGTATTTTTACGCTGGGTCTTGCCTAGGGAAAACTGCTATCGAACGATTACGTCGATAGGTCGTGTGAAGAATCAAAGTGTGTAGGATCTTTGGTAGTGTTAACTCTGCCGCGTGGAGCGCGGGCTGAGGGAAGGGGTCTGGCGGGAGTAGCGAGTGGAGCAGGTGTGTTGTGTGACGCTCCCGCGAGTTGCCGCGCTTTCGGGGTTTGGCAGCATGTAATTGCGCTCGACTTGCGATGATAGTCTCTGACATGGTGTCGCGGACGGGAAACATTAACTAGCGCACATCAAGAGTCCGTTTCGTCTGGTGACCGTGTCGAGAAGAAGGCGCGCCAACATCCAGCTTCTGCAACAGCGACGGCCGACAATGAGTGACTGTCGCCACCTCCTCGATCGACGGCTTCAAACCTTCAATCAACCATCAAGGAAGACTGGAAGCAAGTAAAGTTTTAGAACTGTATGGCAGACCTCAGCTTTTCAAACTGTACCATTTTCGTAACTATAATAACAGCAACTTAGCATGAACCTTTGTTGCTCATTGTCCCAATTGCATTACCAAGCAGGGTCCCTTCCTTTTCCGAAATGAACCCGAGTGTCGTTGAAATTTAAACGCCAGCACTAAAGTAATATAGCTAATTCTATTTCACTGCTTTAATTTCAAAGTTCAGTTAGCTGGCTACAATATTCAGATTACACAAGCACAAATTAAGAGTGCGAGTTTTGTTATCGTATTTTAGCTTACCTGTGACTGCAGCTCAACTTGGTACGTACTAAATTTTACTATTGCTAATTGTTCAGAATCATTTAATTCAAGTTCAAAGTTAAATCTCTTATTTCCAAATTGCGTAGATTCAAGTAGTTTTTTGAAATGATTGTTGAGGTAGTCAAAGACTAACCGTATTTTACTGAATTTCGATGTGCTTCAGAAAGAAAGCTCACTATTAACTTCAGTCACTAAATTAACTTTCGATTTTCCGGTTTTATTAATTCTTTGCTAAATTAAGTCAGGGTGTAGCGAAATTTATTACTTCTGAGAAACTTTCAGTTTTCACACTACACGTGTCAACCTTCAGTTGCCACGCTTCTAGTGCTAATTATATGTGTAATAACCTTTCTTTTTCAGTTACTATAGTAATTGTCCTTAGGACTGGCGACCGTGATTTCCCCCAAATCTCAAATACCTAATTACCGCTAGTTAATTGTTAACGTAACGGCTGCACATTTACTTTCTTTATTAACTTTACCCCTTTTCAAAATTAATTTCCACCAGTTTCATTAGCACAGTTCCTTTCATTTAGATGTAACCCTTTCCTCCCTCTTTACCGACAGGTTAACTTCGGTGACGATTGCTTTTCCAAAACTCCCATTAGGTACACGCGGTTTCATTTTTCACTGTCATTAAGGTCGGAAAGTGAGGGGGAGGTTACAATGAGTCAGCACTGTCTTTCTGTTAGAAGGAGAACACCACTTCTTCAAGACTGCATGGAAATCCACTACTTCTGTGTGCAATTTCTTTTAATAATGAGACTTTGTGAAAAACAAAAACTGTAATTACTATTATGATGAATGATCAGGACTGTCTTTATGGACTGTGAGAAAAAATTAGCTTTTGACCAACATTGTATTAATAAGTGTGTGCATTGGATATCTTTGTTATTGTACTTATGAAAAATTTTATCAAATCATTATTGGCCACTGGCCAAAACAATTTGTAAAATTTTTTGTGGGGAGCATGGGGGATATGTAAGTAGGCTGTTTATATTTTCTTATTGGCAACGTTACGTAGCGCTCTATATGAAAATCACTGGCTGTGCTGTGTGCAGTCTGTGTTTAGTTTGCATTGTTGTCTGCCATTGTAGTGTTGGGCAGCGGCAGCTGGATGTGAACAGCGCGTAGCGTTGCGCAGTTAGAGGTGAGCCGCGACTTGTGACGATATTAAGGTAAATACATTGTTTGTTCTCTAATAAAATCTTTCATTTGCTAACTATCCCTATCAGTAGTTAGTGCCTTCCGTAGTTTGAATCTTTTATTTAGCTGGCAGTAGTGGCGCTCGCTGTATTGCAGTAGTTCGAGTAACGAAGATTTTTGTGAGGTAAGTGATTTATGAAAGGTATAGGTTAATGTTAGTCAGGGCCATTCTTTTGTAGGGATTATCGGAAGTCAGATTGCGTTGCGCTAAAAATATTGTATGTTAGGTTAAGCACAGTCTGTCAGGTTAAGCACAGTCTGTCAGTTTAAGCATAAAAGGTTTTCAGAAATTACTGCAACCAGTCGCCTTTTATGTAGATGTATTTTATTTAACCATGACCGGTTTCGAGCTGCCTAGCAACTCATCATCAGATGGTATATACATTTAGTGCTTTTTTGTACCCATTGTATGGGTGGTTGAGTATCTGTGGCTAAACAGAAACGAGAACAAATAATCGCTACATGTGGTACAGTAACACGAAATATTTACAGAATAATTTATGTTTAACGTATAAGAGCAAATAATCACTACATGTGGTACAGTTACATGAAATATTTACAGTTTAATTTACGTTTTGAGGTGTTACTTACAGATAAATCTTTCTGCAGGTATATATATCTCTTTTAGGACGTATTTTTGAAACCATTGTGTCTTGTTTTTCACAATTACACAAGTTAAAATTTTCACTAGATGTATATTACTTTTATGAGGCACTATTGGAAACATATATCTTGTTTTTCGTAAACATCGCTGAACACAATTAGCCACAGATACGAATACAGGATTTACACATTATAAACAAGCCAAAGATTGCAATATAACTACAGTATCAAAGATTTCAAGTTGACCAGAGGCATTATTAGTCATCGCACACACTGACAAGAGATTTGTCTTTATTACATAGAAAATAAATGTAAATTAGCTTAAACTATTAAAATATTTATTTATAAATTAACTGTGCAATTTTAACAGGTATATTAAACTAAATTTTTTACATAATATTTCAGTTACATTTAAGATTATTGGTATTGAGAGTATTATGACAGCTAATTTCTTGCTCCTTCCATTGGCTGATCTTAGCATATGATGTCAGGGATGAGAGATTGATGGTTAACTTGAAATAATAAGTAATGCTGGTACTTGAAAGGGTGTGGAAAAGGAGTTGGCGGTGGGGGGGGGGTGTATAGGAAAAAGGAAAGGGGGGGGCATTTTGTTTCTGAATGACTGTTTAGTTTTTTAAGTTCAAAGAATCCTTAAAATTCTGAAAGAAGGAGTTATTCGCCAATTCTGTCTGCTCATTTAAAATGGTATGTGGGGAATTATGTTTGTGGGTGAAAATCTCTAATTGTTCGAGAAGATCCATCTTGAATCCCTTGTCTACAGTGTGTAGGATTTGAAGGTTAGTTTTAGTGTCTGTTATGGAATGTTTATTATCTGCTAGATGGGTAGCAAAAGTGGATCTATTTAAGTTGTTTAGGCGAAGTGCATCAGTGTGCTCTTTGTATCGGATCTCAAAATTTCTACCTGTTTGCCCTATGTAGTAGCAGGAGCAGCTGTCACATCTTAATTTATATATACCAGATTTTTGGTAGGGTGTGCTGGCTATTTTGGTGTTGTGGACTATTTTGTTCTGTATTTTGTTGTTAGTGTGAAAACTTATTTTGACATTATGTGGTTTGAATAGCTTAGCAAGTTTGTATGAGATATTGCCGAGAAACGGCATACAAACGAATTTGGTTTCTTCTGCTACTGAGGTCTGGCTTGCTGGTTTTGCTTTGTTAGATATAATGTTTTTATCTAATTTTTCAATTATGCTTGGGTCATAAGCATTGTTTGATGCTATTGTTTTTAATATATTGATTTCATTAATTTTTGCAGTAGGATCAGCTTGAATCTTGTTGATACGGTTAAGTGCTGATTTGAAAAAAGCTAGTTTATGCTGATTTGGGTGGCATGATGTATTATTTATTATGACATCTGAAGTGGTGGGTTTCCTATATATCTGAAATTTATGTTTGTTGTTGTGATGTGTTATGTTTAGGTCAAGAAAATAGATACCTTTTTGGGTTTGGTGTTCTACTGTGAACTGTATTTTGGGGTGAACATTATTAAGTTTACCAGCTAAGGCCTCAATTTCAGTGGCTGTCCCATCATATAACAACAGGGTGTCATCAACATATCGTTTATAATAAATGATTTTGTCTGTTTCTATTGGGTTTGCTTTAAAGAATTTAATTTCGAGATCATTAATGTAGATGTCAGCAAGAAGGCCAGCTAGACTACTGCCCATTGCTAGACCATCATGTTGAATATATATTTTGTTGTTGAAGGTGAAGTAATTGTGGGACAGCACTAATTCAAGTAAATCCATCAGCTCACAGATTTCCATGTCACTTAACTTTTTATGTTGTAATAAGTTATTTTTTATTATTCGAAGTGTGTCTATTATAGGTATGTTTGTGTACAGGTTGACAATATCAAGGGATGCAAAGTTAGCTGCATTGGGAATGGGAATTTCTCTGATACTGTCAATCAAATCATAGGTGTTTTTTATGGAATAATTGGTTGGGAATGTATAATATTTCTTGAGTATTTCATGCAGTTTTTTAGTCACTTTGTACCCTGGGCTATTTATGGAATTCACAATCGGGTGTATCGGGTGTCCATCTTTATGAATTTTAGGTTGTGATCTAAGCTTTGGTGCTGTAGGGTTCATTATAACACATTGTTTGGCTTCAATGGATGTCAGCAGAAAGTTACAATTTTTTAACATGTCTTTTATTTTAGCTTTTCACACCACAGTCGCAGTGTTCCACATCCACAATGGATAAAAGTCTTAGTTTAAGCATAGTCTCGTATAAATTTTTCTAAGGGGACGTCGCAGTAGTACAAAGAACCATACGCCAATCGGCAGTCCGCACACCAGTTGTGTACAGATCATCACAAGCGACACACAGCGGTGTGTCTGCTAGGTGAATCCTGTGAAGAAATGGATGGCATACTTGCTTCCCACTGACTGCAAGGTACTATGCCGATTAGACATCAGTGGGATACAAGGAGCGCATACCGAACGCCTTACAGTAAGCCAGTTCAGGTGGGGATGCTTCCCATAAACCACACTCAATGTCCTGCTGTGCTAGAGAAAACCATATACGCCTTTTTTTACTCAAACACATTGGCAGTAGCGCAGTGCGGACATTGCTCAGAACGTGGAAAAACTAGCGGAAATAAAAGAAGGGAAACGGGAGGTCTGATAAACGATTAGGGACTGAGAGAGAGCGTGGTGCAGTGTTCTCCAGCAACAGGCTATTGAGGCGCGTGAGACGACGCTCGCACAACACCAAAGGGCAATCGCTCTGTCAGAGACATGGTTCTGGCCTAAACGGCGAGATGGTGAGGGTCTCGTGTCGTATCCTTAACACCCAGCTGACAATCGTACGAGACCAATGCCTCTAGCATGCGGCGGGCCCTGGATGGCATAATGGGGAGGGTCTGTGCCACGTTGGGATACGTGACGCCAAATATACATTAACATTTTATGCCCGCTGTAGAAGGTGGAATGCTCGTAAACGGTCATCTAGGAACCCAGCTCGTAATTGGGACAATAGGTCCCGGCAGTTCTGGGCAGAAGATCACCCGTGAAATGTGAAATCGAGTCTTAAGCATCAGATAGCAGCAGCTACACACAACGGAGCAGCCCTGTCCTCAGGAAGCCCCGCACTACTGCCATAGTGCTCGATTTGCGGACCTGAAAGCTGCTACCAGAAGCTTCTCCATAAACCACTTCGGCTATCCGAGCACGTTGAAATGTCCCCTTTCAACAATTATACATGACTGTGCTTAAACTGACACACAATATTTTTAGCGCAACGCAATCTGACTTTCAATAATCACTACAAAACAATGGCCCTGACTAACATTAACCTATACCTTTCACAAATCACTTACCTCACAAAAATCTTCGTTACTCAAGCTACTGCAATACAGCGAGCGCCACTACTGCCAGCTAAATAAAAGATTCAAACTACAGAAGGCACTAACTACTGATAGGCATAGATAGCAATTGAAAGATGTTAATAGAGAACAAACAATGTATTTACCTTAACAGTCATAATATATATAGTAGTTCATGACATCCAGTGTTACAAATTTCAAAACTCCGCCATCTCTCTCCCCACATCCACCACTGCTGGCGGCTCACCTCCAACTGCACAGCGCTACGCGCTGTTAATATCCAGCTGCCCAACACTACAATGGTAGACAACAATGCTAACTAGCCACAGACTGCACACAGCACAGCCAGTGATTTTCATACAGAGCGCTACGTAACGTTGCCAATAAGAAAACATAAACAGCCTACTTACATAGCCCCCATGCTCCCCACAAAAAATTTTACAAATTGTTTTGGGCACTGGGCAATACTTATTTGTTAAAATTTTTCATAATCGTGATTACAATAACAAAGAAATCAAATGCACACAGTTATTGATACAATGTTGGTCAAAAGCTAAAATTTTCTCACAGTCCATAAAGATAGTCCCGATCATTCATCATAATAGTAATTACGGTTTTTTTCACAAAGTCTCATTAGTAAAAGAAATTGCACACAGAAGTAGTGGATTTCCATGCAGTCTTGAAGAAGTAGTGTTGTCCTTCCAACGGAAAGACAGTGCTGACTCTTGACTTGCAGACAGGTAATGGGCCACAACAGAGCAAACCCTCAGCAGAGTCATTTGACGTTTTGAAGAATATTGGTAGGTAGGTCATCACAGAGCAGACCCACTGTAGTCCTGGTAGAGAATATGGTATTGGTGGGCTACCAGATGTGATCTTTCCCTGTAATTATTACTGCTCTGCCAACGGTTGTCATACGGGTGGTGTCTGTTCCGCCACTGCTGGCGGCTCACCTCCAACTGCGCAACTCTACGCGCTGTTAACATCCAGCTGCCCAACACTACAATGGCAGACAACAATGCTAACTAGTCACAGACTGCACACAGCACAGCCAGTGATTTTCATACAGAGCGCTACGTAACGTTGCCAATAAGTAAACATAAACAGCCTACTTACAACGTCTCCATGACTGACGCTGATTTCCATATGTCACGAAGTTGGGTCGGTCCTGGAGACGGGCTCGGATATCAGAGGCTGTTAATGCAACCACTCGTGATAGACGGGACATGTGGGTTCGAGTCCCAGTCAGGCACAAATTTTCCTCTGTCGCTAACATATGAAGTGTATACAGATTCGCAAACTGTGTATCCATTTTGTAATATTCACAAAAGCTGTAATCGCCTGTTTCTTCAGACATGCATATCTCAAAAACATTGTGATGTGAACATACAGGCACTGTAAAGCAAAGACAGTTTAACCATCAATAAGGTTTGCGGAAAGATTACATCAAAAAGCTGTTTCGATTGACATAATTGAATCTGATTTCGGTTTATTCGGATTCCGTGCGCTCTCTAGTAACACAAACTTTGGTACCAATGTCGATGCCTAATCGTGAGATGATAAAGAGCAAGATAGGAGTGATTTTGCTGTCATGCAAACCTTTGGTCACTGTTACTTTTTAGCACTGTTGTGTTCTGTAGTTAATGTACAATAAAAATAATTGGGCTACACCCCACAATAGTACCTGCATGCCGGCCGGGGTGGCCGAGCGATTCTAGGCGTTACAGTCCGCAACCGCGCGACCGCTACGGTCGCAGGTTCGAATTCTGCCTCGGGCATGGATGTGTGTGCTGTCCTTAGGTTAGTTAGATTTAAGTAGTTCTAAGTTCTAGGGGACTGATGACCACTGAAGTTAAGTCCCATAGTGCTCAGAGCCATTATTTTCAGTACCTGCGTGTTTACGTACAAAAATTATCGCAACGATCATTTGTGGTAACATGAAATAAAAATGTGAATACTGACTTAATATTGCTGAATGTGTACGTATCATACATTTCATAGTCCAGATTTACCTGCAACAAATTTTCCGTGAATACCGAAGCTGTTACACAGCTTCCACAAAAGCTGGAGTTGCTACATTTTTAAAAAGAAATATCGGGTCGAAGCGTTGATTACTGTGGGACTGAGGTAATAATTGCTTTTTCTGTCAATTAAAACACTCACTGTGAAGTTGAAATATTGCATTTTGCGGACTATGGGAACTGCGGACCACCAGTAATCTAATTCCTTCTCTCTCTCTCTCTCTGTCTCTCTCCCTCCCCTCCCCTCTCTTTCATAGGCGCACTTGCGCACGCAGAAACGTTCAAACATTCACTTACGCGTAAAGTCAGATTTTTTGCTAATTTCACGTGAGAGAAATTAAATACAAGGTCCTTTTGAAGATGCGCCGGAACACGTTATCTCGTACATTCGTATTCGCCAAGCCGTCGCGTAAACCATATGCATACAAACATTGTAAATGAAATCCTGAGCTCGGTCGACAAGTTGAATAGCTCCAATTAAGAGTTTTGGCAGCTGATCGTCAAAACTGTCTACAGAGGAGGGAAATATTGAAACACGTATGTAACATAGCAGCGATGGTGAGGCACGTTAAAATCTTTGACCAGAGAGCCTATAATCGTAGTTAGTCTGCGCTTGACCGCGCGAGTGTTGCGAGCAGTTCAGTTGTAGTCGTCATGTAGAGCAGTACAGTAGTAGCCGTCGTGCAGTACGCTAGTAGTCGTCATGCAGAGCGGTCGGTCAGTAGTAGCAGCCCAGTGCGGTTGTGTGATGTAGTCTGTCGGCAATACTGGTCAAGATGCTGAATGAGGTATATTGTTAATTAAGGTAATCATCAGATAATGTAAAGTTATTTATTGTAATTAATTTCCAACAAGTGCCCCAATAATAATTTTGATTTCAAAAGCAATTTTACAAAAAAATTTATTTAATTGAATTAACGATTTCATTTCACTTCCCTTAAAGAAAAGTTTCAGTTAAATTTCAAAAAAAAGGAATATTATTATTTGCAATGCAGTTCCTCCAAGCTGTGCGCAACAATAAGAGCAGAAATTTGACCAGCAGTTACAATGAGGTAAGAATTTAATTCTGATTTTTGTACAGGGCCAAAGACCGATATTTCGGTTTAATTGAATTATCATTATCACTGAGATTTCATTAGTACTGAATTGTTTTTCATTATTTTTGCGGGAGCTTACACCAGAGTCAGATTGCGAATTTTTGTTTAATTGTCATTGTCAGTAAATTTCATTGCGGGAGGTTACACTTGGCTCCCATTTTTATTAAATATTGTCACATTTCTTTTAAAATTTTTGTGGGGAGGTTACACTTGGCAACACCCAGTCCAGGATCGTATTTCGTTGAGAGTCTTTTGAAAAACAGTCAGATATCTGCTCTTATTTGCTTAGATATAATTAGGATTTGGCGCAACGCTTTTACTAATATTGTGACTTTCTTTCTACAGGTCAACGGCAATTCGTTGCTCTGTTGTATTTGTGTGTTGCTTTTGCATTGTGCTTATTTGTTTTGTGAATAATTGACTATTGTAAAAATGCCGCGAAAGACTGTGAATAGTGTATCGCGAGGTATTATGAACGAAATTACCGACTTAAATAACGTGATCGATAGTAATTGTGACACGCAGTGTAATGATGACAATCCTGCGTTCACTAACAATCAGTGCATTCCAACCACTAATGATGACTTTTGTCTTAATGATGAACGAACGAACTCGATTGTGTCTTCTGTTGATTTGACGACAATCGATGATGCGGAGCGCCCTATTGTAATGAGCGCTGCCGAGCTTAACACACCCGATTTAGAAAATCCAAGTAATGTACAGACAAATTTTTCGAATGAAAATGGTCAGTGTAGTGAAAGTACGACGGATCTATTTAATTCCGAAATAGTGACCGACAGTGTACATTCGACTGATAGACGTTTTTGTAAATTACAGAGTGACCAAATGGTCACGCAAAACGCGACACTTGCAAATACACCGTCAAACGGTACAGAGAAAGGAGTAGATAATGTTACATTGGGTCAAATTATGGCGATATTGATACAAAATAGCGAAGACAACAAACAACTTAAAGAGAAAATAGATAACAATTTCAAACAACAGAACGAAAAACAAGACAAACTTAGTGAACAGGTCAAACAACAGAACGAAAAACAAGACAAGTTAAATGAAAAATTAGACAACAATTCCAGACAGTTAAGTGAACAAATTAGAGCCGTTGCCGCGCAGTGCCATGACACTAAGGAACAGTTGCGCGTGGAAATTGAGGCTTGTTCACAAAAAAATAGCGAAGAAATCAAGTCTGTTGCGCAAGAATTAAGGGAAATGCAAACTGCCGCAACAGAAACACTTAGAGCGGAAATTAGTACGGTCGCTAAACAATGCTCTGATAAGGCTACACAATTACGCGACGAGTTTAAAGCAATGACGATAGAACTTTCGCGCACGGTGGACGCAAAGATACACGCGAAATTCGAACAGCAGAACACTCAGATTAACGAACGCTTTAATCAGCACATACAGAACATTGATACGCGTTTCCGTAAATTTATTCAGGATCAAAATAAAGTCAAACGACAAGTCATGGAAACAATCACGGCTCAGAGACAAGAAGACAAACGTAAAATGTTCGCGAAAGCGAAGACATACGTAGACAACAATATTGCCTCAGTGTCCGACGAAATTAATTCCATCAAACAATCGAACACAGAATTACGGGATGAAATTTCTGATCTTAAATCAAAAACAGATACACACACAGTAAATATTCAAACAGTGACAGACAGATTCGAACAATTAGAACTAACACAGGATTGCGATGTCATAAAAGCTGATGTTAAAAAACTGAGTGAAACTACACGTATGTTGCAGAAACAGATTAATGCGTCCGATTCTAAAACCGATGATCAGGCAAAAATACTGACTGAAAAATATGATGAATTAGCCAGTCGTATTGATGCTATTGAAAGTAGTAATGATAATAAATCAGACGATACTGCACCGATTTCATTTAACCAAACACCTGAATTTCAAAATTTACAGCAGACAATTAATGAGATCGATTCGTCTAACAACACCTTGCGTAGAAAACTGTCGAGTTTACAACAAGAAGTAACAGAGATGAAAAATATTTCAGTTAATAATACAGCACAGCAGACGCCACTTTGCGAACATTTTTACGACTCACGCAGCGCATATAATTTGGGTAATCTACAAAGAGTACGCGATTTAAAATCTGAAAAGCTACACAACTTGAAATCCGAACTGACACAGAAAAACAGTTTCTCGCACAAACCTGAACGTGTTCTCAAATTCAGTGACGGGAACGTTGATTACGAGCAATTTTTATCCGTAAGAAAAACTAAGGAATTTAATAATGACAGAGCACAGGTACACGATTTGAACTGGATACGTCGATTTATTTTTGTACTTTCACCGCTATTACCTGTAAAGCAGAAACTAGCTTTGAACTGGATACGACAATTTGCTCTTGAATTTTTACCAACATTTCGTGTAATGCAAAAACATGAATTAGTATTGATACAGCAATTTATTTCTGAATTTTTACCGGCATTGCCTGTAAGGCAAAAGCTGAAATGTATTTGCAGTGCGTAATTGACCTCAGGGGATTCATTACGCTTTAATGAATATCTGCCGTAGCGAGCATAGGGCCCCGAGCTGTAGTAGTGCTGTTTCATCTTTAGTTTTCTGCACTGCTGCCTTCTCTTCTACTATCCTTTATATCTATCAAAACCGCTCTTTAACTATTGCTCTATTTAGAATTAAGAATATGTAAAGAAAACCGGATTTGACAAGTTATACCGAAAGTGACAATTTTATTAGGCACTCCACAACTACCAGCGTAATTTTAATAACTGACAAAATTTTAATCATCAGTACGTGTAAAATTATCAGTAATAGTAAACGCATTTTGGTAACAATAGACGTTTTTCACCACAACAGCATGAAAGTCAGCCGCTTAGCATATGTAACCAACAATGTAGTCTACAAGGTCAACCAAGCTTTAATGTTTCGCCGCATGCACGTATAGTCCCAGGTACAACAAATAGTAACGCACGGCAGCAAAGAAATAACTATGTACCGAAAACACAGTATTTTAATTCCTATAGCAATGCGACGTATACAAATGACTATCATGACAGACGTAAAAATAATGAGCACAATTTTCAGCGTACGTTTTAATAACAGTCGGGCCTACAAGCAACAAAATGATCAGCAACAACATATTTTCATGAATGAACCAGACAGTAGGTGTCATACATAGCGTAATACGTCAGGAAGAAATAACAGAATAGTTCATATAGTCAAAATTCCACAGTGTCCCCCTGAAAATAGTAACACGTCAGATAGAATTTGATTAAAATACAGTACCGATTGCATATTCCAATAACGTAAGCAATACTTTTGACACACAGAATCTTGTTCACGAAAATGTTATTTGAAACACGCCTTGTTGAATGCTCCACTTTTATCGCACCCAGATCTTACCAGAAATTTTTCCATTGCCACCGACAGTTCCAACACAGCTTTAGGCGTACATATTTTTCAGGAAGTTGAAGAAGATGGTTCAATAGTAATTAAAAACATCGCATTTGCAAGCCGCATTTTGTCACCTGCTGAACGAAATTACTCCGTTACAGAATTGGAAACATTATGTGTTGTTTGGGCTTTTACGAGATTTCGGCACTTTCTTTATGGCAGACATACCACCGTGTACACAGACCACAGAGCGATACAATTTTTACTTTCAGCTAAATTCACACACGACAGATTAAGCAGATGGATACTTTATTTACAGGAATTTAATTTTACAATAGTTCACATTCCCGGTACGCAAAATGTTATAGCAGACACACTATCGCGTTCTCTCGGCAACAATCAGCAAGACGTAGCAACCAACTTCTGCAAAACAAATTTCAGTGTCATGTACATTCAGCAAGTAGCATTTGAAAATTTTATTTCATCGTCATTAGAGGACATAGCACAAGAACAAAATAAAGACAATGTGTGGAAAGAAATTAAACACCTTTGGCAAGATAGGAAAAATGTTACGATTAGAAACCATTACACTGTACGCAATGATATTCTGTTTCGCCGCTCTCATCCTGACAGCAACAATTGGTTATTATGCATCCCTGACGAACTTGTTAACAAATTAATCTGGTACACTCATTTAAGTTATGCACATTACGGAGCACGAAAATGTTTTCTTATACTGAGACAGAACTGTTATTTTAACAACATGGAGAAACGTATACGACGAGTTTTAGCGTCTTGTAAAATTAGCCAGAAAGCTAAATCAGACACCACTTCACATATTCCTCCTTTATATCCCATTGTACCTGCTAAATTAAGACACATGGCCGCAGTAGATATTTTTGGTCCGATTCCGAGAACTAACAGAGGTTTTTGCTATATTTTTGTCGCTGTTGAGCTCACTTCAAAATTTGTTACTTTCACTCCATTACGCAAAGCTACTGCTAAAACTGTTTCGAAAGCATTTGTAAAACATTTTCTATTTCATGTAGGGCATGTGATGAAAGTAATTTCTGACAATGGATCTCAATTTCGTAGTAGCATATGGACACGCATGTTACGAGCCAGAAACATTTCTCCGATCTATATATCCAAGTACCACGCTTCTTCGAACCCCTGTGAACGGTTAATGAAAGAAATTGGTAAGCTGTGCCGGATATACTGCCACAAAAGACATATTGATTGGGATACATACATACTCTCATTCCAAGATGTAATTAATTCCATTCCAAGTGAATCCACAATGCTATCTCCGTCTGTTATACTGAAAAATGTAGAACCACCTAACAAGATTAAAGAATTAGTAAATTTTCCGAGACATCGTCGACTACGACACCGTGAAATAATTGACATTGCACTGAACAACATCAAACGTGCCGCAGAGCGCCGGAGAAGACAGCAAAAACAGGTTTGTACACGTCGAGACTTTCACGTTGGACAGAAGATATTAGTACGTACACACTATTTATCCAGCAAATTAAAAGGTAAGTGCAGTAAATTTGAACTTCTATACGCAGGTCCATATCGGATTCGCAGCATCCCTCACCCCAATGTTGTACACGTCGAAACTTTGAGAACCAGAAAATCGAAAGGCAATCACCATATCTCAAACATTAAACCGTTTATTGAATGAAACCACTTTATGATGTAACATGCTATGATGCCATTTACTAATGCAATTATTTCACCTGACTAATTACTGATGATTATCGTATTTTTTCTTGGCAAGTGCCCGGCAAGGTAAGGTTAGCAGGTCGCTTTTCTTGTCGTTACACATCAGACCATGCACATTTTCCACTTTTTTATGTACGATTGTATTCCAGTTTTGTCTATATGCACTGTGAAATAGTTAAGATATAACACACACCAGTCGACTTTCACATTATTTTTTTTTTTTGGCCTTATGACATCTTAACATCGTGACTTTTACATTTTTGCTGCTGCATTGTGATATTCTCTGTACATTTTGGCTTTGAACACTGTCAATGTCTTTGACATATTACGTTGTCTGTAATGTTATGCTATATGGTTAATTGTGTCACCATAAACCAGTCATTATTTAGTGGGTATATGATTTAAATGCAAGACGTTAATCTCTGTTCATCAATTTCAGAAAGAAATGATGCGTGTAAGAAATAAATTCAACAGAAATGGGAATTTCACCTACGGAATAAACGATAGAAGATGCAATAACTTTATGAGGAAGAGTAAATGGATCAGGATTAACAAGCATTAACAAGAATATACTATACACATCGCAGAATAGCAGTCTTAACTAATTTTTTTCTTTCAGAATACAAGGTGATTGATGCAGGCTGTCGGACAGAACTACACATCTTAGTTTTAGTGATGAAATATGCTAGAGATAAGGAATAGTTGTATAATGAGTAATGAAGTGATCTTTTTGCAGATGATAATGAATACTGATGAATAATGATGAAGAATATGCTATTATGAATAATGAAGTTTTTCTTTACAGGTGATGATAATAATGAAGTTATGATAATATGGATAATGAAGTGATTGATAATGAAGTTTTTCTTTACAGATGAGGATAATGTTGAAGTTATGTATTTATGCTACGTAGTTATGTAAGTATTTGTTGCAGTTTGTTTTGACAGCAGGTGTTATATTGCATAGTAGGATGACGGAAAGTTTTGGAAAGGACAGCTATGGAACACATGTTTATACACATTTCACTACTTGTTAATTCGAAGTTCACTACTTTTCAGCATAGTGTGCGTTTCTTCTTTCAGGTCAATAATCCATTTTGTATTTTTTCCAGGAGAAGCTTTTCATGATACTAAACCTGTTACTTATTATACCTGTTCTAGTACTTGCATTTTTTTTAACCCATTTGTGTTTATCATTTATAAATGTGATCACATATACTGCCTTGTTACATAACCTTGCTACAGCTGACTCATGACGAATGACGTTACCTATCCCCATTTGCAGCAATAGGTCAAAAGCAAATAGTGTTATGCCTCAGCAGTTAATTATCGATCCCAAATGTATTACCTGTCCCAAATAGTGATACCAGTTTGAGAAAGTTCTGAATAATACTGATCAACTCTGAATAGTATGTCACTTCAGTAATGACTTCGTAATGATACAAAAAAATATATATATATAAAATAATGCTTTATAACTGGCTAATAACTGCCACTGTTTATTGTAATGAGACTACTTATAATGTGTATGATTATTAATGATATGACTGTAATTAGCTGATTTTTAATAATGACTTTGTAATGATCTGAATGTCACTCAATGAACTGTTATTACTTCTTAATGATCTGAATAATACTGAATGAGGAACAATGTTTTATACTATTCGATACTTGATGGCCACTGAGTGCCAATAATTAATGTCACTCAATGAATTATGTTATTAATTATGCCATTAATTAGCTCTTGTTTTCAATGTTGATACTTTGTAACTGGAAAAGAATATGATTCTTACTATATTGAAATGACAAATGATTAACTATGCTTTATAATTGGGAAAGAATGTGATTGTTTAATAATGCTTTGTAATTAGGAGAAGGCTAATGATTATTACTATTGGAATAACAAATAATTAATTAACGATGCCATACTTTGTAACGAAAAGAATGCGATTGCTTCATAATGCTTTGTAATTAGGAGAAGGCTAGTGATTAATACTATTGGAATGACCAATGATTAATTAACTATGGTATACTATGTAACTGGAAAAGAATGCGATTATTTAATAATGCTATGTAACTAGGAAAAGAAGGTTACGGATTCTATGTAAAACAATTAATGAACATTTTTCTGTAATACTACATACTTGGTACAGAAATGTTCAATCACTGGGCTATGAATGCCGCAAACTACTAATGAAGACTGTAATTGTCAATATTATGTGACTTAATGTCCTTCACCTCATGAGCTATCTACCCTGAATTACTGCAATGTCCATTTGTCCTGTCTATCCTAGTGATCATGGAGCACTATCTTTGGTTTTGCACTAATTCTACGTTGGTGTGCCTTGTAAGAGCGTGGTGTTGACACGACATGCTGTCCACCACCGTGAGCGATGAAGACGTTATTATGGTCCCACTGTTTGGTGTACCTAATGTACTGCCAAAATGAGAACATGAAATGTTACTACGAGAGTTCAGTGTCTTGGCTACACTGGTAAATTCTGATGGGAAAAGAACTTCAAATTGTGTCACTTGGTGTTGTACTTCTGTGGAAAGATATGGACTTTCAGAACAGCTGTGTGCAATCTAAAGTGCTACAACCATGATGCAATCCTTCCCTTTCCTATCCTAATTCTTGTCACATAGTGAAAATCATTTTTTTGCTAACATTATTTATGTTCACGGGTTATACATTTTTCTTTTTGATTCGCTGAACTCCAGTGCGAGTACACTTATGTCACTTGTCGATATGATTTTTGCCATTATGTTTATTTATTGCAAAAATACCTAAGACATTTTTTCGATTTGTTCTCAAGTACAGTATGTGCACTCTTGTCTTTTATATTGTATATACATTTTTTTATTATTTTATTTTAATGATATGTTCTGAACTACAGTGCATGTGCATTTATGTTGTGTGTTAATATGTTTTCTACTGAACTTCAGTGCCTGTGCATTTTCAATATGATTTGTACTCATTCTGTATATTCAATACTTCAGTATGTATGCACTTATGTCATTTGTTACTAATTGTATATACATTTCGTAAATTGCTAATATGTTCTCAACTCCAGTGCGAGTACACTCATGTCACTTCTCAACACGATTTTCTGCCATTCTGTTTATTTGTTCTGAAAATGCTAAAGAATTTTTTCAGTGCGGGTGCTCTTTGCTATCTGTCAAATAATTTGTATATACAGTTTTCTGATTTACTACTATGTTTTGTACTCACATCCTGTCTTTGTCTGAAATATTTTGTACTCGGTGCATGTGCACAACATTTAATTTATGTACTAAATTTGAATATTCTGTAAATTGTAAAAATTTCTTGCGATGGCAAGTCCAAATGACTCACCATCGCTGCCAAATTTTTGCCCCCCCCCCCCAGTGGAGGGTTATGAAACACGTATGTAACATAGCAGCGATGGTGAGGCACGTTAAAATCTTTGACCAGAGAGCCTATAATCGTAGTTAGTCTGCGCTTGACCGCGCGAGTGTTGCGAGCAGTTCAGTTGTAGTCGTCATGTAGAGCAGTACAGTAGTAGCCGTCGTGCAGTACGCTAGTAGTCGTCATGCAGAGCGGTCGGTCAGTAGTAGCAGCCCAGTGCGGTTGTGTGATGTAGTCTGTCGGCAATACTGGTCAAGATGCTGAATGAGGTATATTGTTAATTAAGGTAATCATCAGATAATGTAAAGTTATTTATTGTAATTAATTTCCAACAAGTGCCCCAATAATAATTTTGATTTCAAAAGCAATTTTACAAAAAAATTTATTTAATTGAATTAACGATTTCATTTCACTTCCCTTAAAGAAAAGTTTCAGTTAAATTTCAAGAAAAGGAATATTATTATTTGCAATGCAGTTCCTCCAAACTGTGCGCAACAATAAGAGCAGAAATTTGACCAGCAGTTACAATGAGGTAAGAATTTAATTCTGATTTTTGTACAGGGCCAAAGACCGATATTTCGGTTTAATTGAATTATCATTATCACTGAGATTTCATTAGTACTGAATTGTTTTTCATTATTTTTGCGGGAGCTTACACCAGAGTCAGATTGCGAATTTTTGTTTAATTGTCATTGTCAGTAAATTTCATTGCGGGAGGTTACACTTGGCTCCCATTTTTATTAAATATTGTCATTCCTTTAAAATTTTTGTGGGGAGGTTACAATATATACAGGGAGAAACGAAATGGAAGGCAGTTACCTTCTCCTGTTTTCGTTTCCGCATAGGCGAATGGAGTAACAGTCGAGCGGACCGGCATTAAAGGAGATGAGATGAGTGTACTGATTTGGGATTTACAAAAACGACGATATACAGCCTCGTCGCTGCCGAAGTGTGTTTATGTGTGTGACCGGGAAGTTCGTTGGAAGGAAAGGGAATAAATGGTGGGGCAACGCAAAGGGGTACAGAGCAGAGAAAAACATCAAGCAGGCTACGGGTAGGGTCCTCTGTAATGCTTCTGTCCCCCCCCCCCTTCCCCCTCCTAACCACCCCTAACCCACCGCACACACGTACACACACATACACACACACACACACACACATACACACACACACACACACTGAGGAGAAGAGAAAAGAAGACTAAATCAGAGAGGAAGAGAAACTGGCTGAATAGGGTAGGGGTGCCTGAGGAGTGAGGGGGAGAGTTAGAGAGATAGAGAGAGAGAGAGGACGCCAGTTTGCCGTTGAGGGAGGCAGGAAACGCGTAAAAACGATATTGAAAGCGACGCTCCCTGTGACAGCTGGCAATAAATCCGTCAGTTGGGTTATCTGTCGATGGACGGTCGCAAAGTGGTGCGCATTTTAATGTTCCCAGTGGCCAAACGAGCGGCACACTGGAAATTCCGAAAGCAGCTGGGAAGACTATTGTGACTAGGACTCCTTTCTCCAGCGATCGATGAGTGGAATGAGGTCAGTGCTCAAAGTAGAGTGTCTGCTCTGCACGTGACATCAAACTTAGAGACGGACAAATTCTTTAATTTTTGAGGAATAGTGCACTGGTGACCGTCCTCTTAGGGGTCCATTCGTTTTTTCTCGTTGACTGGTAACTTTACACCTAATTATGTAATACTCTATTTACTAAATTTTAGTTTACTTCAATGGATCATTAATTGCAAATAGAAGACATTAGTATTATCAAAACACTGTAATTCAACACAAATTAATTAACATATAGCTTTTTTAATATATATGGATGGTAAATAAGTTATTGTTAGCGACATTTAAAGCAGCGGATTTATAGAGTTATAAAACTTGTATGTGACACGCTTGCAGCTACCTTGTTTACCTTGTTAACTAAGAATAATTTTGTACCCACCAAAGCTGGATACCTTGCTATCTTCGAAGCTTAATTTTCAAGGCTTTTAGAATTGCATATTATGGCTTTTAGGTATTAACGACTGGGCGCCGAACATCAAACTTCATAACTATTCCAACTGCCCTTTAAGCCTTTCAGTGGATTACCAGCTGCGCCTCAAAGCTGAAAAGTGAAAACAGTAAAGTGAACTGTTTTCATAAATTCACTTAATTTCACTGCACAATTTCATTTTTTAAAAAGGTGATTAAGAAAAGTACATATGTATAAAACACTTCAATTAATAAAAACCATTCACAGTACTATTTTCACTTTTCAGCTTCTGTGGCACAACTGATAATCCACTGAAGGCCTTAGAGGGCAGTTTGTCAATCTGTTGTTCATCATAATCTGTTTCGTTCGAGTCATCAACATTTTAGGGCGAATTTCGCAAACTCCTGACCACAGCATTTTTCTTATATATATATATATATAGGAGTTTGCGAAATTCGCCCTAAAATGTTGATGACTCGAACGAAACAGATTATGATGAACAACAGATTGACCAACTGCCCTCTAAGGCCTTCAGTGGATTATCAGTTGTGCCACAGAAGCTGAAAAGTGAAAATAGTACTGTGAATGGTTTTTATAAATTTATATATATATATATATATATATATATATATATATATATATATATATATATATGTACGGACAAACTTCCAGGAAACATTCCTCACACACATATAAAGAAAAGATGTTATGTGGAGTGTGTGTGTGTGTGTGTGTGTGTGTGTGTGTGTGTGTGTGTGTGTCCGCATATATGGATGTACACTAAGTAATCAAAAGTAGCTGCACACTTGGCTGAAAATGACTTCAATGTGGTGTTGGCCCAACCTTAACATTGATAACAGCTTCCACTCTTGCAGGCGTAAGTTCAGTCAGGTACTGGAAGTTTTCTTGGGAAATGGAAGCCCATTCAGGGAGTGCTGCACTGAGGAGAGGTACCGATGTCGGTCGGTGAGGCCTGCCCCGAAGTCTCCGTTCCACAACATCCCAAGGGTGTTCTATAGGATTCAGGTTAGGACTCTAAGCAGGCAGGGATGTTACTGTCGTGTAACCACACCGCCACAGACAGTGCATTATGAACAGGTACTAGATCGTGTTGAAAGATGCAGTCGCCATCCCCGAATTGCTCTTCAACAGTGGGAAGCACGAAGGTGCTTAAAACATTAATGTAGGCCTGTGCTGCGATAGTGCCACACAATACAACAAGTGGTGCAAGCCCCCTCCATGAAAAACATTACCATACTATAAATCCACGGCCTCCGAATTTTACTGTTGGCACTATACACCCTGGCAGATGACGTTCACCGGGTATTCGCCATACCCACAGCCTGCCATCGGATCACCACATTGTGTACCGTGATTCGTCACTCCACACAACGTTTTTACACTGTTCAATCGTCCAATGTTTACGCTCCTTACACCAAGCGAGGCGTCCTTTGGCATTTATAGGCGTGATGTGCGGCTTATGAGCAGTCGCTCGACCATGAAATCCAAGTTTCCTCACCTCCTGCCTATCGGCCCTATCAGTCATAGTACCTGCAGTGGATCCTGATGCAGTTTGCAATTCTTGTGTGAAGGTCTGGATAGATGTCTCCGTATTACACACTACGACCCTCTGCAACTGTCGGCGGTCTCTGTCAGTCAACAGAAGAACTCGGCCTGCAAGCTATTGTGCTGTATGTGCACCTTCGCGTTCCCACTTCACTATCACATCGGAAACAGTGGACCTATGGATGTTTATGACTGTGGAAATCCCGCATACAGACTTATGAGACAAGTGACACCCAATCACCTGCACACGTTATAAAGTCCGTTAGTTCTGCGGAGCGCCCCGTTCTGCTCTCTCACGACGTCTAATGACTACTGAGGTCGCTGATATGGAGTACCTGGCAGTAGGTGGCAGCACAATGTACCTAATATGAAAAACATATGATCTGGGGGTGTATGGATACTTTTGCTCACATAGTGTATGTATTACCATTAACAAATATCAATTTTGAAAGTAAAGTATATATTATGGCTATTCTTTTTCAAAAGCGCGCACCAAAATATAAATAAACTAGTTCCAGCTAAACGGGACTCCTTGTGTTGATTTTAAAATATAATTATTAAATATGAATTTAGGCAAATGGAACGTTCACAGCGTCACAACTACGAAAACAGAAGAGTTCAAAGAAATCCGTCGAAACAGTGTAGACGTAATAGTACTAACAGAAACAAGAAAGAAAGATAAAGGAATAGAAGATATGTTCATACATACAGTGGAGTGAACAAACATTGTTGTGTCCGCAGCTCGTGGTCGTGCGGTAGCGTTCTCGCTTCCCACGCCCGGGTTCCCGGGTTCGATTCCCGGCGGGGTCAGGGATTTTCTCTGCCTCGTGATGACTGGGTGTTGTGTGACGTCCTTAGGTTAGTTAGGTTTAAGTAGTTCTAAGTTCCAGGGGACTGATGACCATAGATGTTAAGTCCCATAGTGCTCAGAGCCAAACATTGTTGCCCAAAGAGCTGTGAATGTTTGAACGAATGTCTGATGTATACGGATATGAATGTAAAAGGATACAGCGTAGCGATCATTGCTGGATTTTCACCCGCTGGTAATACCACTGTCACTGAGAAGAATCTTCTTCGTTTCCTCCCTCTTCTTGTTCCGGATTTTGTACTGCTGGCACCGCTTCTCCGACCTCAGGTCGCCATCTTCTTGTGTCTTGGCTTTCCTCAACGTTGACATTCCTTGTTCCCATGGCCTCTTCCACATCATATCACCAGTAGCGTCGGGGGGGATTCCTTTTGTTCCTTTGGGAAGATATCCATCGTAGTATCCTGTTTGGTATCCTGCCCTCATTCATCTTGTTCACGTGGCCAAGCCACATAAGCTACTTCGGTTGGATGTCATCACAGATATCCCTCTCCATTTTCGTCCTTTGTCGGGTAACATAATTTCTTACCCATCAATCCTAGTACAGCCTTAAGTGCGACTTAAGTAATCCATCTCCGTGGCAAGCAGTACATTCTAATTTTTTTTTCCTTTTTGCTAACCTCCTAGGCTTCTGGTCGGTATAAAGTGCACTCTAGGCTGTAGTATTAAACATTCTCTTCTTCACTGTTCTTCTCCTCCTTTTGTTCCACAGAATAGATTTCATTGCTCGTTCTGTGTTAATCCTACTAGTCATTTCATCAGCCGGCCTGAGTGGCCGCGCGGTTAAAGGCGCTGCAGTCTGGAACCGCATGACCGCTACGGTCGCAGGTTCGAAACGTGCCTCGGGCATGGATGTGTGTGGTGTCCTTAGGTTAGTTAGGTTTAAGTAGTTCTAAGTTCTAGGGGACTGATGACCACAGCATTTGAGTCCCATAGTGCTCAGAGCCATTTGAACAATCATTTCATCACTGCTTGTGCCCAGTTACTTAAATACTACCCTGCGGTATTTTTCCTGTTGCACACTTACAGTTACTTCTCTATATGTTTCCAAATTTCCATTCCAACTGCCACAGACTCACACCTCTTCATGTGCGTCTTCATGCCAGCCTTATTTTATTCCTCTTTACGTTTCCCTTAGTTCAGATCATCTTCATCCTCAGCTAGTATAATCTGGTCATCTGCATAATACAGTCTTAAAGTCTTGCGGTCCTCTACTGTCACACCCATAACGTGGCATTTTCTAGGCAAAGTCTGCAAGACTGCTCCTGGATATTGCTGAAATAGGTTTGGTGACAGCCCGCAACCCTGCTGCAGACCCTAATTTACTTACATAAATTTCGTGTGGTTACAGGCAGAATTTTACAGTCTTTGATCAATGTCTGTCTCATTCGACTTGTCTCGCAGTTACTGGTCAAATGATGGTCTGTGTACGACAGACACCGGCTACCATACCATAAAAATAAAAACCACTTGAAATCAGGAGGTTTTTGAAATGTGGTGCTACATAAGGATGCTGAAGATTATACTGGGAGGTTGTAAGTAAAGTGCAGCTACTCATGGACGTCCACTGTGGCATGTAATTACCATATGACAGTGAAACGTGTCTGACATACTAACGTGTTAATGCGGAACCGACTACCAATGCAAAAAGAATTAATTCCAATTTTGGCCACCAGGTGCAGGTCCGGCGCTGTACAGCATCTCGACAAGATCTCAGACGCTCATATTCAACGAAGTATGTAAACAGCGGTTAATAATAAAATCAACATTACGCCTTTCTCACTTGTGTGACCTTTTCTGCCAACGTCCCGTCCCTCATCCATTACATATGGAAACATTTCCATACGTCTTTCTTCTTTTCACAGCGCCAGATTTACACTTGGTGGCCGAAACAGGAAATCATTTATTTTTTTCAGAATAAATCGGTCCCGCATTAACACTTTAGATCATTTACCAAGTTTCGGCTGCTATTCGATAATTAGGGCCCACACTGGACCTCCAGGAGTAGCAGCAGTTTAATTATGACCATGTAACGCCGGAAATACATATCCTTCTATTTCCATCTATTGTACTATAAATTGGTTTCCCTTATTTTTTTTACCTAAATGTATGAGATTTCTGTGTCTTTAGATATTGTAATTGTTTTACTATATATTATTATTATTATTATTGGTGTTTTGCCCTTAAAGAGCGCATTTGGACTAAACTACATGGCCAGTTCCTTTTGCTGCCTTCCTTGCTGCCCAAACTTCCCTCATTCGCTCGCTGTGTTTCTGTTTACGGTCCTCTGTCCATGCTTCTTGTCGGCTTCGTGTCTTCGGCTTCATCTTGATTGCCTTTTTGGTTGCCCATATTTCTTTCATCTTCTGGCTGTGATCTTGCTTTCGTTCTTCGGTCCATTTTATGCCTGTTCGTTTGTCGCATTGTATCTCATGTAGTTTACTTTTCTTAATGATGTTTCTGAACTTTATTCTGTCGTTTATTGTGTCTGCTGTTATGTTGAGCTGGTTCAGGTCGTTTTCTACCTCTGCCACCCATTTGTTGTTTCTAGTGGTTACCCAGTCAAAGATCTGTTTGGTCAGCCTGTGTGATGGCATTCTGTATAGGTGTCCATAGAATTGTAGTCTGCGTTTTCTAATCTTTTCTGTGATTGTCTCCGCATGTTTGTACAGTTCCTCTGTAGGTTTCTTGATCCATATTCCATTGTTGTTAGTTGCGCCAAATATTTTCCTAAGTATTTTCCTTTCTACTTTTTCTATTTGTCTGATACGTGTATGCCCTCGGATTAGTGTGGTCTCTGCTGCATATAGTGCCTCGGGGAGCACCACCGTGTCGTAATGGCGTAATTTGGCTTTTTGTGAGATAGACTTCTTGTTGTAATGATTCCACACTACTTTGTATGCCTTGTCTAGTTTAGTCTTTCTTTCTTCATTTGAGTCTCTGTTATGTCCACTCATTTGTAGTGTTTCACCGAGGTATTTGAAGTTTGCTGTTTTGTAAATCGTGCCATACTTTGTGTTCAGAGATGAGAGTTTCTTTGTGCTCATAAACTGTGTCTTTTCGTAAGAGATCTGTAGTCCAGTTTTGGAAGCGATTTCGTGCAGTTTTTCAATAGCGTCTTTTGTTTCCTTTATACCTTTCGTGACAATCGCCAAATCATCTGCAAAAGCCAGGCATTTAATCTGTAGGTTTCCTAAGGTTATCCCCTGTTGTGATGTTTCCCATTCTTTTATGACCTTATCTAACACCAGATTGAAAAGGAGAGGTGAGAGGCCATCGCCTTGTCGGACACCTGTGCGAATTTCGAAGGGCTCTGATAGTTCCCCACAGAACTTTACTTTGGAGGTCGTGTTGGTTAAAGTTTGCTCTATGATAGCTCGTGTTTTGTTGTCTACTTTGTATTCTGCTAGAATTTTGAAGAGAGTTTTCCGGTCGATAGAGTCGTACGCCTTTTTGAAGTCAACAAAGGTAATGATCAGGTTCTGTTTGTGTTGTAAAATCATTTTCAGGTTCCAAATTCGTTCCGCACAAGACCGCCCTTTACGGAAGCCTGCTTGGTATTCCCCAATCAAGTGGTCGGTTTGGCATTCTAGTCTGTTCAGTAAAGCTTCAGAGAGGATCTTGTATGTGACCGGTAGTAGGGATATTCCTCTGTAGTTGTTCGGGTTAGTCTTGTCACCTTTTTTGTGTAGTGGGTGTATCAGGGCAGTTTTCCAGTCGTCAGGAATTTCCATGGTTTTCCAGATGTCTTCCAAGATCCTGTGGATGTCTTTGGTGAGTTCTGGGTCTTGTAACTTCCAGATTTCCGCGATGATGCCATCTTCTCCTGGTGCTCTACGATTCTTGAGTGACTTTATTATTTCTTTAACTTCTTCTAGAGTTGGAGGTTCACTATCTGGATTGTATGTGCTCGTTCCTGTCATCATTTCTTCCATGGGGGGGTCCGTGTTGAGCAGTTTTTCAAAATACTTTGCCAGAATGTCACAATTGTTTTTGGTATTGGTTTCTAGGGTTCCATCCGGTCTTCTGAAGCACAAGTTGGGTGGTTGATATCCAGTCATATTTTCTCTGAACGTTCTGTAGAAGTTTCTTGTATTGTTCTTCATGAAGTCCGATTCGATCTCTGTCAGTCGCCGTTTGTCATACTGTCGTTTTTCACTGTGAATGATTTTGCTTGATTGCTTCTGTGTTTTCAAGAAGTTCATCCAATTCTCTTGGGATTTATGGCAACTAAATTTTTTCCATGCACTGATTCGTTGGTCAATAGCTTGGTCACATGTGTGGTTCCACCAACGGTGTTTCCGTGTTCGTGGTGCTTGTGCTAGTTTCATGGCCTCTCGGATTCTTCGTGAAAGTTGTGTCCAGTCTGTCGTTTTCTCCATTTTAATTTTGTGTAATATTTGTGTCTGGTTTAAAGTAACGTATTCTGGATCTGGTCTAACAATTTTGTTCTTCTGGAGCTTTTTCTTGGGCAAAAGACGAATCCTGATCTGTAGTAGGTGGTGGTCTGAGTCGAAGTAGCCTTTACGGGTGTCTATGTTCAAAATTTCTTTTTGTGAGTCTTTCTGCACTATTACGTGGTCGATTTGTAGTTCTTGCTTTCCGCTGGGGAATTTCCATGTGGTAAGTTTTCGTGTTGGTTTCTTGAATTTTGTTGACATAATGGCGAGGTCGTGGCTTTTGCAAAAGTCTATCAGATGTTTTCCGTTTTTGTTGGTGTCCTTGTGTGGAGTATGTTTTCCTGTGATATGTCTGTATATCTTTTCTTTTCCGAGTTTGGCGTTGAAGTCTCCCAGTATTATTTTGACTCTATGTGCAGGAATTTTTCTGATAGTTTCTTCCATTGTCGTCCAGAAGTCATCAATTTCGTCCGGGTTTTTCCTGTTGTAGTCATTAGTTGGTGCATGTGCGTCGATTATTGTGTAGGATTTATTGATTTATTGATTTATTGATTTCACTGTGATGGTGCTGATTCTTTCGTTTGGTGACGAAAAGTCGATTATGCTGTCCGTGATGGACCTGTGTACTGCAAATCCTGCGCCAAAAAGCCTTAGGTTTTTCAGTTGCCTCGATGGTTTTCCTTTGTATATTCTGAAATTCTCCGTGTTGAAATGGTCTTCGTCTGTGAATCGTGTTTCTTGCAGTGCACATATTTTGATTTGAAATTTTTTGAGAGTGTCTGTCAGTTGTTTCATCTTTCCTGTCTTCATCAGTGTGTTCACGTTGAGTGTGCCGATGTAGTGTTTGCGTTTGGTCTTGAGGGAGTTTGAGAAGCTCCGATTCTTCTCATGATGTCCGTGAGCCCCCGGAATCCGATGCTCACGACAATCCCAGTCTATTGACTGGGGCCCGGGGTAATGAGATTTTTCTCGTTGTACCATCATGATGTTTAGTAGTTGGATGTATGGCATGCTGCCGAGTACAACCTGACTTTCCAGATCAGGAGGTTGGTTGAGGCCGCCACTGACATGTGGAGCAGACGCCTTTTGTAGCCGCCCACTGTGGGAACAGACGCTACTAGTAGTTTTGGTCCGCCCCGAGTATTTCATTTCTTCGGTACCACCTATATCTAGGAGGCATTCCCCTATCCGCCACCTGGGGAGGCGCTCGGTTGCGGGTCTACTAACCGCCCCGAGGTTTTACTATATATATATATATATATATACTATATATATATATATATATATATATATATATATTTATGCATTTATGTCGATGTATAATTGGTTTGTTTTGTAAATATTATTTGTATTTATACACTGGGTCTGGCCTAGGGAAAACTATGCTATCGAACGAATACATCGATAGTTCATGTGGAAAACCATAGTGTTTAGGATCTTTGGTAGTGTTAACTCGGTCGCGTGGAGCGCGGGCAGAGGGAGAGTCTGGCTGGGGTGGTGCAGTGGAGCAGGCGTGTTGTGTGACGCTCCCGCGAGTTGCCGCCCTTTCGGGGTTGGGCAGCATGTAATTGCGCTCGACTTGCTATGATAGTTTCTCACACAGTGTCGCGGACGGGAAGCATTAGCTGCCGCACATAAAGAGCCCGTTTCGCCTGATGACTGTATCGAGAAGAAGGCGCGCCAACATCCAGCTTCTGCAACAGCGACGGCCGACAATGAGTGACTGTCGCCACCTCCTCGATCGACGGCTTCACACCTTCAATCAAGCAACAAGGAAGACTGGAAGCACGTAAAGTTTTAGAACTGTATGTCAGACCTCAGCTTTTCAAACTGATCAATTTTCATAACTAAATGGCAGCAACGTAGCATGAACCATTGTTGCTCATTGTCCCAATTGCATTACCAAGCAGGGTCCGTTCCTTTTCCGGAATGAACCCGAGTGTCGTTGAAATTCAAATGCCAGCATCATTCGATTTCACTGCTTTAATTTCAAAGTTAAGTTAAGGTATTCATTGCTGGCAACAATATTTAGATTACACAGTCACTAATTAAGAGTGCGAGTTTTGTTACCGTATTTTAGCTTACCTGTGACTGCAGCTCAGCTTGGTACGTACTAAATTTTACTACTGTTAATTGTTCAGAATCATTTAATTCAAGATCAAAGTTAATTCTCTTATTTCTAAATTGCGTGGATTCAAGTAGCTTTTGAAATGATTGTTGAGGTAGTCCAAGACTAACTGTATTTTACTGAATTTCGACGTGCTTCAGAAAGAAAGCACACTATTAACTTCAGTCACTAAATTAACTTTCAATTTTCCGGTTTTATTAATTCTTTTGCTAAATTAAGTCAGAGAGTAGTGAAATTTATTACTTCTGACAAACTTTCAGTTTTCACACTACACGTGTCAACCTTCAGTTGCCATGCTTCTAGTGCTAATTATAGGTGTAATAAACTTTCTTTTTCAGTTACTATAGTAATTGTCCTTAGGACTGAATTTATGCGTGTTGTCCCTCACATTTATTAAAAGAATTGCAACAGTAATTATGAGGCACCACTGCCCAAGAAACACTTTTATCAAATTTGCCTTCACCATCAGTTAAATTGAAAAAGGAATCAGATGAAGAAGTGCAACGAAGTTCCCTCTACATACGGTTGAGACAAAGATTTTAATTATTAATTTATTTTTGAGTCCTCAGGCTTCCGGCTGCTTTGATGTGGCCCGCGAAAACTTCTTCTCCCGTGCCAACCTCTTCATTTCAGAGCAACACTTCGACAAAATTCCACAGCTATTTTCTGAAAGTATTCCTAACTCTTTCTTTCCTATAGTTTTCGCCCTCTTCAGTTCTCTGTAGCGGCATAGAGGTTATTCCCTGATGCTCTCTGTCCATGATTCACCACCATACAAAGCTGTGCTCTGTGCATACATTATTAGAAATTTCTTCCTCAAATTAAGGCGAATATTGGACACCAGTCGACTCCTCCTGGCTAGGAATGCCCTCTTTGATGTGTCAGTCGGCTTTTTATGTCCTTCTTGCTTCGTCAATTGTGCGTTATTTTGTTTCAAGGTTAGCAGAAATCTTTAACTTCACCTACTTTGTGACCAACAATTTTGGTGTTAAGTTTCTCAATTTTCCTGCTTCTCAGTACTTTTACCTTTATCCGGTTTACTCTCAATCCGTATTATGTACACATTATGTTGTTCATTCCAGTCAATAGAGTCTATAAACATACTTCACTCTCACAGAGAGTATCAAAGTTATCAGCCAACCTTATATCCTTGCAACCTGTATTTTTATCCCACTCTTTAATTTTTGTTTTATTTATGTCATTATTTATCCGATGTATGGACAGAACAGTAGGTCGAGAGACAGCAGCTCTCACGCTTTTTTTTTTTAAATCAAAGCACTTCGTTCTTGGTATTCCCGTCTTATTGTTCCCTCTCTGTTCTTGTTCATCTTGCACCAGTTTACGCTCTTTCTGGATTGATAAATCATAGGAGGTATCTTGAATTTTCTTCTGCCTGGCTTCTATTATCAAGCACAGAGCCAAATTGATCGTCATGTAACATAGCCACAGTTTTCTTCTTCCGTACATTATCCTTGTCAGCTGCTTGCATGTATGAGATGTCACGATGACTGTGCGATAATTTACGCATTTATCTGCCCTTGCTCTCTAAGGATTTGTGTGGATGACATTTTTTCGGAAGTGTGATAGTACGTCGTCACTCTCCCACGTTATACACACCTTGTAACGCCGGAAATGCATATGCTTCTATTTTCATCTATTGTACTATAGATTTTTCCTTATTTTGTTACCCGAAGATATGACATTTCTGTGCCTTTACATATAGTAATTGTTTTACTATTTGTATATATTTATTTATGCATTTATGTCGATGTATAATTGGTTTGTTTTGTAAGTATTATTTATATTTTCACGCTGGGTCTGGCCTAGGGAAAACTATGCTGTCGAACGATTATATCGATAGGTCGTGTGGAGAACCAAAGTGTGTAGAATCTTTGGGTGTGTTAACTCTGCCGCGTTGAGCGTGGGCAGAGCAGCGAGAGTCTGGCTGGGGTACTGCAGTGGAGCAGTGTCTGACACGGTGTCGCGGACGGGAAGCATTAGCGGGCGCACATCAAGAGCCCGTTTCGCCTGGTGACCGTGTCGAGAAGAAGGCGCGCCAACATCCAGCTTCTGCAACAGCGACGGCCGACAATGAGTGACTGTCGCCACCTCCTCGATCGACGGCTTCAAACCTTCAATCGACCAACAAGTAAGACTGGAAGCACGTAAAGTTTTAGAACTGTATGGCAGAACTCAGATTTTCAAACTGTTCAAATCACATAATTACAGCAACGTAGAATGAAACTTTGTTGCTCATTGTCCCAATTGCATTACCAAGCAGGGTCCCTTCCTTTTCCAGAATGAACCCGAGAGTCGTTGAAATTCAAACGCCAGCATCATTCGATTTCACGGCTTTAATTTCAAAGTTCAGTTAAGGTATTCATAGCTGGCTACAATATTTACGTTACACAAGCACAAATGAAGAGTGCGAGTTCTGTCACCGTATTTTAGCTTACCTGTGACTGCAGCTCAGCTTGGTATGTACTAAAATTTACTATTGTTAATTGTTCAGAATCATTTAATTCAAGTTCAAAGTTAAATCTGTTATTTCTTAATTGCGTAGATTCAAGTAGCTTTTGAAATGATTGTTGAGGTAGTCCAAGACTAACCGTATCTTACTGAATTTCGATGTGCTTCAGAAAGGAAGCTCACTATTAACTTTAGTCACTAAATTAATTTTCGATTTTCCGGTTTTATTAATTCTTTTGCTAAAATAAGTAAGAGTGTAGCGAAATTTATTACTTCTGACAAACTTTCAGTTTTCACACTACACGTGTCAACCTTCAGTTGCCACGCTTCTAGTGCTAATTATTGGTGTACTAACCTTTCTTTTTCAGTTACTATAGTAGTAGTCCTTAGGACTGGCGACCGTAATTTCCCCCAAATCTCAAATATCTAATTACCGCTAGTTAATTGTTAATGTAACGGCCGCACATTTACTTTTCAAAATAAATTTCCACCAGTTTCATTTGCATTTTTCCTTTCATTTAGATGTAACCCTTTCCTCCCTTTTTACCGACAAATTAACTTCGGTGACGATTGCTTTTCCCAAATTTCCATTACGTACACGTGGTTTAATTTTTCTCTGTCATTAAGGTCGATAAGCGAGGGGGAGGTTACACGTGGCGACCTGGTGACAGGACAGTCTTCGGATTTGAGGTTGTTCCGGACACGAATTTTGCATTGTGGAAATCTCGTAAATGGTCGATACGTCAGCGAGAATATTAGTGTGAGGAATCCTAAGTAGATTTGAGATTTGGCATTCATATTGAAAATTATTAAAATGAGAGAAGGCAACAATTACCAAAATTTGGTAGACTTGGATACAGAACAATCGGTCGAACAGTGGGAAACGCGCACCGCGGAACCCATTTTTCAGGGGCAGGCGGCTAGCATGAAAGACGCGACCGCCGAAACGCACCAAAGAGCAGAAATGTAATTCCAAACTTTAGAAAATGTTTCGGAATCGGAAGTGAAAATCAAATGTGAATCCCTGATGACGAATACGGGGGACAATTAAAGAGGAAGCCGCTACGGAAGTAAAACCGGTAGTTTCTGGGAATTTAACTTGTTTATTGAATGTTTTGATTAACGAAATCACGAGTCAGTCTGAAAAAATTGAACGGAAGCTAGACAATCAGAACAAAGCTATTAATGTTGTTAACAACAATGTTGGAGTTGTTAACACAAAAGTTGATAAAATCAAAGAAGATATTGTTGTGATTAATACCGAAATCGGTAATCTTAAAAAGGAAATGATAGGCGTTCAGGCGGAAGTTGCGAGCGTAAACACTCGTTTTTATTCCGAAATTAGCAGAATCGAGAAAAGTTAGGAGAAGCAGTTGCTCCGATCATCGAGAATAAGGTGACGGAACAAATTCAATTAGTAAAAAAAGAGGATCAAAAGAAGGTGGAAACTTTAAAGGCTTTAGTATTAGAAGTAGATACCAAAGTGACGAAGTAGGCTAATACCTGCGAAGAAAAAAGAAAGGGAAGTAAAAACGCTTGCGACAACTTGCCAAGTATTTACGGGAGTGTCGGAATTAAAAAAAAAAGCTTGACGAAAAACAGAGCTATGTGCCAATCTGTGCACATAGTTCGGAATTGTTGACGAAAGAGGAGCGGTTCGAACCCTTGAAAAAAGGCGGTATACACCCGGCGGATTTCATTAAAAATTGTCAAAGAGTTTTACCCAGATCATGGACAAATGATAGAAAAATTAATGGGTTTATTGATGTGTTGGCTGGTGATGCCAAGCGTTGGGGCTTAAACCTCAACATTACCAACCTGACTTTTGACGAGTTTAAAAATTTGTTTCTGGCTGAATACTGGTCAGAGCAAAAACAGCAAAGTGTCTGGTGCGAATTTTTCGTATCGAGGCCTTTCGATGCGAATTCGCGCGGCTCGATGAAGGAGTTTTGTGAGGGCTGGATCCGCAAGTTGGAATATTTGCGTGATCGCCGCGCGGAATCCGAAATAGTCTGGGAACTCTACAAGAAGCTTCCAGATGATACAAAACGCTACGTAGGAAGCAATTACAGGACAATCAATGATTTCCTGGAAAGAGTTGAGGACGAGGACAATTGGCGCAATAATCGCGACAGTGGTAGAGGCCGTGGTAACAACAACGGGAACCACAACAACGATAACCATGGGAATAATGCATACCGCAACCATGGCAGCAATAACAATAGTGGTTCGGGCCGTAATAACAATCGGTACAATGCAAATAATAACAGGAATGACAGAAACCAGTATCATACTAGCGTGATACGGGCTTCGCAGAATAGTAATAACGCCAGAGGGTGTGATCAGCCGCCTCAGCAGCATCCGGGGGCGTATCTGCTGGGACGAGACAGGGAAACCATTAGCCACGCCGGTGAGGGGCCGACAGGGCGTAGAGAAAATTTGGAGGCCCAATAACAAGAGAAAACCCAGGTGTCGCCGTTATGAAAATTCCGTATGGAATAATCAACGGCGGGAGAGTGTGCCAGTGTTAAGAGAAAGGAGTGCGCCCACAAGTAGTAGATCAGCTGTATACACGGCAGTAGAAAATACATTTACTGTCAGTGAGAACAATTTAAGTAGTGTTCCGGATATCGATTATAAAGTTGCAGCTGTAATACCCACAGCGGAACTGGAGATTGAGTTTAATAATGATTCCCAAGTGTTGAGAGAAGATCAGATGTCGGATAAAACGTCCGTCATCGAGCGAGGGGATGCAGAGAGGGATGAGGTCTGGTTAAGGCAGTTCGGTCGCTTATACGACGAACTAAGAGATCATAGGGGCCTGTATGAGAGAAGTGTTTATGGGGAGCGCGTGCAGGATTTTCCGCGTCTCGTCCCACAGGAAGATAGTATTTGTGAAGTGATAGAAAGTTCTGGCCCTAACCGTCAGACTTTACTAGATATAGTTGATGTTAATGGGGAGCACGAGCAAGATTCGTCGTGTTTCGTCCCGCAAGAGTTGGATGTTGAAGTAGTTACGGAAAGTTCTGGCCCTAACCGGCAGACCTTACCGAAAGTTTCAGTGGTAGAAGTAGCCGACCCACCCGACGCAAACCTCCAGTTTAAACATTGCGAGAGTATTAAGGAGAAAGATTGCGAAAATTTTAGTGATAGCCGGACACGATAGGTAGAAAAGCACATAGATTACAACGTGTATGAGGTTAGAGCTGACATTATACGGTCAGACGATAGCAGTGTGGGTTGCGCAGATCTAGAGGAAGTAATTGCAGATACTACTGGGCACATTCCTCCAGGTAGATTGGCAGATGAGATCAATCTGACCAAAGAGGAATCAACGAAGGTGACAATTAATGAATTGATAGCAAAGCAACACTCACTAGTTGACGAGTTACAGGAAAAGGTTTCGGTATTGGAGGCGAAGCTACAGACTAAGCCTCAGGACAGACGTGTTGAAATTAAAACTGTATGTGAACAGAGGCTGAAAAGGCCGCCAGATAAGCCGGATTTAGGATCAAAGCCGGATGGTTTTTTCTGGAATGACCTGGATATAGACGAGGATTTACTGTGGGAAAATAAAGAAACAGTCGAGGACAAGTATTGACAGATAGTAGTGTCTGTTAATATGCACGACCTACAACTAAACGTGTTGATTGACACCGGTGCAGAATTAAGTGCTGTATCTGGGAAAATATTTGAGTTCCCGAAAGACAGACCTGGCATCGTAGTTATGCCAGTAACAGGAGTGAAAATTATCGGTGCTACTGGGAAGGCCAGTAAACCGGTCACAAAACAGATTTTTGTCAACTTCGACATATGTGGGGCACGATTTGAACAAGAGTTTGTCGTCGTGCCAGACTTAACTATGGAAGCAATTATCGTGCTAGATTGGCTGTTAAAGTACGGTGCAGTGATTAATTGCGAAAGCAAAACTTTGACATGTACGTCACAAGATAAAACAATAGTAGTTAGTTTTGACGAGGCAGGACGGTGTGCATAGGCAATACCAGCCTATACACATTGTTAACTGGCCGGATGCTATTGACGTAGGTATGAATTTGAACTACTATAATGTGAGGAATCTCGGCATTGACAATAGTGTAGAAAGTGAATTGGGAAGTATTGTAGACGGTGTGTCAAACGTAACACACGAACAAAGACGAGGCTTGTATGAAGTAATAATGAGGAATATGAGTGTGTTTTCAGACAAACCGGGACTTGTGGAAGGATATAAATGCAAGTTGCATGTAATTCCGCACGAACAATTCTTTGTGAGACCGTCTGCTACACCGCTGTCCAAAAAGGAAGCAGTGCAACGGGAGATAGATAAGATGATCGAATGGGGAGTGATTGAAAGAAGTACGAGTCCATACAATAACGGTTTGGTCATTGTAGCAAAACGGAATGGAAGTGTGCGTATTGTGATTGACGCACGCACGCTGAATAGGGTCGTTCAACGCGAGACAGACCAGAGAGTATGGAGGAGATTTTGCAACGTTTTCATGACGTTAAGTTCATGACTAGCCTCTATCTGACGGCTAGTTACTGGCAAATAGAACTCGAAGAAGAATCTAGGCCATACATCGCCTTCTTGTTTGCGGGCAGGTGTTATCAGTCTAGAGTACTGCCGTTTGGACTTAATATATCTGTGTCCGTATTCATCAGGGCCCTAGATAAAGTGCTAGGACCGGCTTTGAGTTCAAGATTAACTGTATATGTTGACGACCTTTTGTTGGCCAAGCCACTCGGCGTGACCATTGTGACCTGTTACATGAAGTTTTTAGAGCATTGCGCCGTGGCGGAATGACTCTAAAGCTAAAGAAATGCGAATTTGTGAAGCAGGAACTGAAATTTTTAGGGCATGTAATTACCACTACTGGTATTACGAAGGTCCCAGAGAAACTAGAGGAAATAAGGAATTGTACTCCACCCAAGTCTAGGAAACAGTTAAAAAGTTTTCTAGGGCTAACAGGATTTTACCGTAAATTTGTAAAAGGGCAAGAGTTTAATGATGAAAATTTGAATAACCTCTTATGCAAAATGTTCCGTTTGTGTGGACCGACGGGTGTCAGGCCGCTTTCGAGAGATTAAAAGACGAGTTTTTAAGATCTAACATACTATTTCATCCTGATTTATCGCTACCCTTCCATCTGGAAACGGATTCGTCGAATTACGGGGTGGGGGTAGAACTGTTCCAAGAAGTTGGCAAAGGAGAGGGTAAGGGACACCGGACGATAGCGTTCGCGAGTCGAACTTTATCAAAAAGTGAGCCAAACTACACGATTTCTGAGAAAGAGTGTCTCGCTATCATGTGGGGATTCAAGAAGTTCAAGGGTTACCCGTGGGACCGTAAGGTGATTATTCATACGGACCATAAGGCGCTCACTTATCTGAAGGATTGTAAACTACTTCACGAAAGACTGACTAGGTGGTCGCTGTATTTACAGCAATTTAACTATGACATCTGTTACGTAAAAGGGACCGACAATTGCGTAGCGGATGCGCTGTCGCGGTTGCCCGAGTCTAATCAAGATGTATTGAAAGATGAGTCAGATGGAGTGGTCAAATTATACTATTTTAAAGAAGTTGAGGGACGCAGATTAATAGTGAACATCTGTAAGAATCTACGTCGTCATCAGAACGAGGATGGTTGTTTAAATATGGTGAAAACCCGATATGACGAAAGGAGTCCAGAAGGAGAGAAATTAAGGAAGTATTACAAGATATACGATCATATCTTGTACATCCGTAAGGGTGAAGATTTTTGGCGGGTATGCTGGCCCACCAAATACGTCACGGAAATAATAGACTACTACAATTTGGCGTATGGTCACTGTGGACCAAAGAAATGTACGGAAAAGCTTAGTGAAGTAGTGCATTTTAACAACATGTTAAAACGCATTAGTGACAGAGTGAAAACTTGCGATTTATGTCAGAAGGTGAAGGTTACCAACTGTACGAGTCGTGGTCCTATGCAAAGTATTGAATTACTGTGCGTGGACTTGTACAGACCTTTGCCCAAGTCATCAGGAAACTTTTCGTACATTTTAGTAGTGCTAGAAGCTTTTTCCAAGTTCATCAAACTATACCCGATTAGGAAAGCTACAGCCAAAGCGGTCTATAGCAAGTTTGTGAACGATTATTTTGTTCATATTGGTAAGCCCAAGGCGATTATATCAGACAATGGGGCATAATTTATTTCTAAGTTGTGGAATGAAGGCATGGAGAGTAATGGGGTTAAGGTGATCCTTATTTCAGCTTATTGTCCGGCTGGGAATCCCGCAGAGAGGTATATGCGCGAGCTAGGCCGACTTTGCCGTACGTATTGCCATCACAACCATAGGGCATGGGGCAAATATATAGCAGTATTTGAGAGAATTATGAACACCTTGGGATTTTCTCCAGAGGAAATCCTGTTGGATGACAGAAGTAAAAGTTTAGTGGAAGAGATAATCAAATTCCCTCCACGGATTGACATTAGTATTGGTGTGAAAAAAGATCGTTGGCGAGAAGTAATGAAGCTAAAAGCCAATGCTCGCATACGTCGTCATGACGCTAAAGCGCATTTTGCTAAGTTTGCAATCGGAGACTTAGTACTTGTAAAAGCTCATGAGAAATCGAGCGAGATAGACAATGAAATCTCTAAATTTAAGATTGTTTGTAATGGACCATATAAAGTCATTGGTATACCTCACACAAATGCTTATTGCGTAGAGTATCCAAGCTCCGGAAAACTCTTAGGTATACGGAACATTGTAGACTTGAAATTGTACCAACCTAGGATTAATTAATACCACAGAATGGGTAATTTGTACAGTATGTAAATATAGAGTGTAAGATGTAAACGATTTGCTTGATTGCCATGCTTTTGCCTGACCAAGAGGACGTTAAAAAACATGGTTCAAATGGCTCTGAGCACTATGGGACTCAACTGCTGAGGTCATTAGTCCCCTAGAACTTAGAACTAGTTAAACCTAACTAACCTAAGGACATCACAAACATCCATGCCCGAGGCAGGATTCGAACCTGCGACCGTAGCGGTCTTGCGGTTCCAGACTGCAGCGCCATTAACCGCACGGCCACTTCGGCCGGCTCAAGAGGACGTTAAATAAGTTGTAATTAATAAGTAATTAATTTTTACTAAATGATTTAGCAGAGAGTTATTCCAAGCTGCTAGTTTCAGTTTTCAGCAGAGTCACAGTAGATTAAGGAATGTAAATATGATTTTGTAACTAGCTGTAAGATTTCATGAACATGTGATTTCCTAGTCATTGCCGATGTACTTAGACCGATGTACTTAGACGTTGTTTTAAGTTTCAGGCTAGTACATGCGTGTGATGATGGGCAGTGTTGATTTATCCACTGTGATAGTGTTAATGGACTCATTGGGATTGCTCGGGAGTGAGTTTTTCCGAAATAATTCAGTGAAACGAACGTTCTGGAAATGCCGTTACAAGGGCGGGTGAGATCAAGCGTGCCACACAGGCGGGCGCAACGATACTGGCGAGGCGGAGCCACAGTCAGCTCCTGTGCCGCTGTCGGCATTCTTTGTAATTGCGAGTACGGAAGGCGTAGTTGTTTCTCTTCCTGGACAGCTGATGTGAAAGAATTCTGCTGTCAATATTTATGTTTTTGTCGATCTACTGTATATTATTTTGTTGTTTAACGTTAAGTGGACTCTCATGGCGAGAATATTAATTATGAAAAGGTTACATAAAATGTGTATTCTATGTAATTAATTATTAATTTGCGTATTTTGAAATTTCTTAATAGTGTTACGAATTTTAATGATTTTGGAATAGCTAAACCATTTTCTATGTTTTCTACGAATTTTAATATGTTGTTAACCTGTTTTATTTTGTGCAAGATGACAGATTGGAATAAGATTACGAGTATCTCCACTCAATAATTATGGTTTAAAAATTGATTTATGGTTAATTAGACGAATCCTAAATTTTGTTGATGTTTCGAGCATATGCATTTCCGCTGTTTCTTTTTTGGGACATTTTCTGAGTCAGTTTACGTTACACGAATAACCTCAGACAATGTGGGGCACGTGTAACGCCGGAAATGCATATCCTTCTATTTCCATTGATTGTACTATAGATTTTTCCTTATTTTGTTACCCGAAGATATGACATTTCTGCGTCTTTATATATTGTGATTGTTTTACTATTTGCATATATTTATTTATGCATTTATGTCGATATATAATTGGTTTGTTTTATAAATATTATTTGTATTTTTACGCTGGGTCTGGCCTAGGGAAAACTATGCTATCGAACGATTATATCGATAGGTCGTGTGGAGAACCAAAGTGTGTAGAATCTTTGGGTGTGTTAACTCTGCCGCGTGGAGCGTGGGCAGAGCAGCGAGAGTCTGGCTGGGGTACTGCAGTGCAGCAGTGTCTGACACGGTGTCGCGGACGGGAAGCATTAGCGGGCGCACATCAAGAGCCCGTTTCGCCTGGTGACCGTGTCGAGAAGAAGGCGCGCCAACATCCAGCTTCTGCAACAGCGACGGCCGACAATGAGTGACTGTCGCCACCTCCTCGATCGACGGCTTCAAACCTTCAATCGACCAACAAGTAAGACTGGAAGCACGTAAAGTTTTAGAACTGTATGGCAGAACTCAGATTTTCAAACTGTTCAAATCACATAATTACAGCAACGTAGAATGAAACTTTGTTGCTCATTGTCCCAATTGCATTACCAAGCAGGGTCCCTTCCTTTTCCAGAATGAACCCGAGTGTCGTTGAAATTCAAACGCCAGCATCATTCGATTTCACTGCTTTAATTTCAAAGTTCAGTTAAGGTATTCATAGCTGGCTACAATATTTATATTACACAGTCACTAATTAAGAGTGCGAGTTTTGTTACCGTATTTTAGCTTACCTGTGACTGCAGCTCAGCTTGGTATGTACTAAAATTTACTACTGTTAATTGTTCAGAATCATTTAATTCAAGTTCAAAGTTAAATCTGTTATTTCTAAATTGCGTAGATTCAATGAAATGATTGTTGAGGTAGTCCAAGACTAACTGCATCTTACTGGATTTCGATGTGCTTCAGAAAGAAAGTTCACTATTAACTTTAGTCACTAAATTAACTTTCGATTTCCCGGTTTTATTAATTCCTTTGCTAAATTAAGTCAGAGAGTAGCAAAATTTATTACTTCTGACAGACTTTCAGTTTTCACACTACACGTGTCAACCTTCAGTTGCCACGCTTCTAATGCTAATTATTGGTGTACTAACCTTTCTTTTTCAGTTGCTATAGTAATTGTCCTTAGGACTGGCGACCGGAATATCCCCCAAATCTCAAATATCTAATTACCGCTAGTTAATTGTTAACGTAACGGCCGCACATTTACTTTCTTTATTAACTTTACCCCTTTTCACAATTACTTTCCACCAGTTTCATTTGCATTTTTCCTTTCATTTAGATGTAACCCTTTCCTCCCTTTTTACCGACAAATTAACTTTGGTGACGATTGCTTTTCCCAAATTTCCATTAGGTACACGTGGTTTAATTTTTCACTGTCATTAAAGTCGATAAGCGAGGGGGAGGTTACAACCTGCTGGAAAATAATCGTTTGGTTGCTATTTCTCCCAATGATTTCATAAGTTCAGATGGAATGATACTGATCCCTTCTGCTTTATATGGTCTCAAGTCTTTTCGAGCTTATAACACCAGTATAGATTGTAAGTAGTATATACAATGTAATTATGCGTGTGTAACTATGAAGTGATTGTTCTTTACAAGTTAAGATCTTTGAATTGTCAGAGGGAAATGTAAATTTGTAATATTTCTACTGTAAAGATTTAATAATGTTTAAAAATAATGAAACTTTATAAAATATGTATGCTCTTAAAAGAGAAATTGTACTTTGAATACTGGTTCATATTTAGGGAAGTTGAATTACATAAAGGAAAAGATGTGGGGAACCCCCTCCGCTACGGAAGAGGGTTGGCGCGCAATAAAAGCTAGCTTTAGCGGTCAATCTGGACGGCAAGAGAGAAAGCACATTAGAGATAACATTACGCAGTCAGTGGCCAGCTGTTGCACAGTCAATACCGTGGGTGCCAAGTGAGGCATTCGGAAGCCGATTTTTGTTAAAATTGCCTCGGATGTGGTTTCGGCTGTAGTATGCTGCTCTTGTATTATGGAATGGCTCTAAAATGATTAATACATCTCCAAGAAGAAATTTAAAAAGAGCCTTAAACTGCAAGAGGTGAGATCAGATAGCCGCCACGTGCTTGCCACCACTATTGCAACACTGCTCCGCCAACTTCAGGAAATCAGATATGTATCTTAGTATGGACCAATATGTTTGTGTGTGTGTGTGTGTGTGTGTGCGTGTGTTTTTTTTTCAATAATAATTCAAGTGACAAAAACATGTGTGTGAACTTTGGAATTGTCCTGACTATAAAACCGTTTTAGTGTCCTTTCCTAAACGTGCAGAAGACCGAGTATCCTGTTTCTGAATAATCATTGAATTGTTTCTAATTTGAATTTGCAAAAGTTTCAGTGTTAAAGTGTATAAATGTTGAAACTTCCTGGCAGATTAAAACTGTGTGCCGTACCGAAACTCGAACTCGGGACCTTTGCCTTTCGTGAAGGTCCTGAGTTCGAGTCTCGGTCCGGCACACAGTTTGAATCTGCCAGGAAGTTTCACACCAGCGCACACTCCGCTGCAGAGTGAAAATCTCATTCTGTATAAATGTTGCTAGTTAAACCACCTACTTCGGAGGTAATGAAAGAGGCACATAATTTGACTTGTAGGAAATTTGATTTTGCTTTGACTATTACCATGAACTATTTTCTGAAGTTTTATTTCAGGATAACATTTGAGTAAATTGTTCTGTAGCATTGAAATGTAAAGAAATTAAAGTAGGGTTAGAAATCCATATTAGTGTAATGCAATTTGTCACTGAAATAGTCACAGAACTTGCCTATAGAGTAAAAGACCGACTATGGAACCCACTATATTCTTTCCTATTATGATAAAGTTAAATTAAAAATAGCTTTTGCTACAGAAATCTGAAGTACTTCCATAAGTAAGATATGGTAAAAAAAAGGTTTTTTAGAGTGTTCTTTATCTGCATTTGTGGTGTGTATGTGAGTGTGTTGGTTAAACCAGGACCCTCTCCATGCCCAAGTTTAGTCTTGTGATGTCTTTGATAACTTTTTGGTGCTGAATTGGTTAATGGTTGAGATGGTGATTATTATCAACAGGAGTAAAATGACATTTATTTTTCTATGATTCCCATTTTATGCAAATGATAACTATTGCTATATACTGTTCAGTTCGTCTGGTAGTCGTGTGTATTCATTGCACTTTGTAAAGAGAAGAAGAATGAAAGTCCCGTTTGCAAAATTTTATTTATATTCATTGAACGTCATGTATCAAATTATTATTTCATTTACTTCGTTTTATTACATTCATTACTTACAAAATTAAATTCTTTCTGTTTTCTACTAATTGCCACTTTACGAATTCCGTGTTCGATACCCTATATTTATTAGGTGAACACACGGTTAAATAGAAAATTCCTCCCAGAGCATAACGCTTATTGTATGTTAAAGTCACATTTGGCACAACGTACGCATAGGTGTAATAAGCTCTCTTAAATTCTGGCTGTAATACTGGATATCCTCGGTCATAGCAGCTTTAATGCCACCCATCACATACCTCTGGATTTAACAGTGGAATACCCATTGTGGTCTTAATATAACAAATTTTTCATTTAATTTCAGCTAACGTTGTGTTGGCTTTTGTATACGCTGAGTCGAAGCATCCAATAATCAAATCCTTTTTTATTTCGTCACATCGTTCCATTTCGCCTTGGCTGTCATGCTCTTCCTGTTTATTCAATTCCTGAGTGATTTATACTGCCCTGTTACTGTCTTCCGCTGAACAGTTTTGTACTTACTCTTTTCGTCGATCACTTGAACTATTTGTTTTGCTATCCAAGATATTTTCGGAGTCACCTTCCTTGTAAATGTGTCTGACTGTACAACATCTGTGATTGTCCTTTCAAGAGACGTTCGCTCCTCTTCAGCTGATCTACCTACTGTGATATTCCTTATCGCAAAGTCCCCATACTCAGCGAACTGAAACGCATCTCATCATTTCTCAGTACTTCAGTACCCAACTTCCTTCCACAGTGATGCTTATGTACGTTCCTCTTAAAATCTAGTGTACCCTTCATCATTACTAAATTATGATCTGCGTCTGTATCTACTCCACGGTACGTTTTAGAATCCAATACCTGGTTTGGGAACCTGTGTCCGATCAAGACATATACAGCTGGAATCGTCTAGTGTTGCAGGATCTTTTCCAAGTATACCTCTGCCGCTTGTTATTCTTCAGCATGGTGTACTCGCTATTACCATCTGAAAATTTATTGCAGAACGCAATTATTCCTCTCTGCCAAGACGATATTCCCTCATAACCCTTTTTTCTGTTCCATCACTTAAAAACAAAGCGCTCCAGTCACATATGATTATTAGATTTTCATGTCCCTTTACATACTGAATTACCCGTTCAATATACTCATGTAGTTTTCCTGTATCTTCATCGTCCCCTTGCGACGTCAGCATTAATGCCTGAACTATCGTTGTCGGTGTTGGTTTACTGCCGATTCTGACGAGAAAAACCATTCCACTGAACTATTCACAGTAGGTAACTCTCTGCTCTACTTTCCTATTTATAGCTGGTCCCACTCTGGTTACACCGTTCGCTGCTGCTGTTGGCATTACCCAATACTCGTCTGACCAAAAATCCTTATCTGCTTTACATTTCACCTCAGTGAACCCCACTGTATTTAGATTGAGCGTTTGCATTTCCATTAACAGATTTTTTAGCTCCCCTAATATGTTCAGACTTCAGATATACGAGGTGCATTCAAGTTCTAAGGCCTCCGATTTTTTTTCTAATTAACTACTCACCCGAAATCGATGAAACTGGCGTTACTTCTCGACGTAATCGCCCTGCAGACGTACACATTTTTCACAACGCTGACGTCATGATTCCATGGCAGCGGCGGAGGCTTCTTTAGGAGTTTGTTTTGACCACTGGAAAATCGCTGAGGCAATAGCAGCACGGCTGGTGAATGTGCAGCCACGGAGAATGTCTTTCATTGTTGGAAAAAGCCAAAAGTCAGTAGGAGCCAAGTCAGGTGAGTAGGGAGCATGAGAAATCACTTCAAAGTTCTTGTCACGAAGAAACTGTTGCGTAATGTTAGCTCGAGGTGCGGGTGCGTTGTCTTGGTGAAACAGCACACGCGCAGCCCTTCCCGGACGTTTTTGTTGCAGTGCAGGAAGGAATTTTCTCTTCAAAACATTTTCGTAGGATGCACCTGTTACCGTAGTGCCCTTTGGAACGCAATGGGTAAGGATTACGCCCTCGCTGTCCCAGAACATGGACACCATCATTTTCTCAGCACTGGCGGTTACCCGAAATTTTTTTGGTGGCGGTGAATCTGTGTGCTTCCATTGAGCTGACTGGCGCTTTGTTTCTGGATTGAAAAATGGCATCCACGTCTCATACATTGTCACAACCGACGAAAAGAAAGTCCCATTCATGCTGTCGTTACGCGTCAACATTGCTTGGCAACATGCCACACAGGCAGCCATGTGGTCGTCCGTCAGCATTCGTGGCACCCACCTGGATGACACTTTTCGCATTTTCAGGTCGTCATGCATGATTGTGCGCACAGAACCCACAGAAATGCCAACTCTGGAGGGGATCTGTTCAACAGTCATTCGGCGATCCCCCAAAACAATTCTCTCCACTTTCTCGATCATGTCGTCAGACCGGCTTGCGCGAGCCCGAGGTTGTTTCGGTTTGTTGTCACACGATGTTCTGCCTTTATTAAACTGTCGCACCCACGAACGCACTTTCGACACATCCATAACTCCATCACCACATGTCTCCTTCAACTGTCGATGTATTTCAATTGGTTTCACACCACCCAAATTCAGAAAACGAATGATTGCACGCTATTCAAGTAAGGAAAACGTCGCATTTTAAGTATTGAAAACAGTTCTCATTCTCGCCGCTGGCGGTAAAATTCCATCTGCCGTACGGTGCTGCCATCTCTGGAACGTATTGACAATGAACGTGACCTCATTTTAAAACAATGCGCATGTTTCTTTCTCTTTCCAGTCCGGAGAAAAAAAATCGGAGGCCTTAGAACTAGAATGCACCTCGTACCATGTCTTGACTCGTAGAACGTTATCCCTTTGTTGGTTATTCGATCTTTTTCTCATTATCCCCAAAGATCTGAATGGGAGGCTAGTCCAGAATCGCTTAGCAACGGAGAGACTTCACAAATTACCGGCCACGTGGACTGTGGGTACAAATTCTTTGACCTTAGTGCGGTGATTTCCATTGACTTCTTCGTCTTCATGCTGTTTATTTCTGTTCATTCTTCAGTCTTTTTGGACAGGCATTCACCCGAATGGCATGTGAGTATTGTGAACCTCTGTCCGCTCCTTTTATAAGGCCATTGGCAGAAAGAATGTGCCTTTTTACGAGGGAAGTCGTCCGTGGCATTTGCTGGTGATGTTTATTCATACTTTAGCCAATGGCTGGGTTCGAACCTGGGACTCATGAAGTTTGATTTCTAGTCAAAGATGCAAACCTTAGACCACGGGTTCATGTATGTCACATTCTAGCAGCTCCTCACAAGTAACAGGTAGTTACATCACAACTGGTGGTGACATAGTTGTGATGTCACGGCCCCACCAGGTTCAGCAACACTTCCAACTTGATCTACAGGCAAGGTCGATTCTCTCCTCCAGCAGTAAGCGCAGGCAAAGCCACCTTTTTCATGTCATTTCGCTTAGTCCCGTTTCAAGAGCCTCCGCAGCCATGGGCGTAGTGCTGCCTCCGGTCTATCAGGTACAACCGCACCTTGTTAACAGGAAAAAATTATTTACGTCAGTGATACTGCTGCATATCCGCCGATATGGCCAAGAGTGTTAAAGCGTCACTGCCGGAATTCAGTCAGGACAGCCAGCCCGGAACTGAATCGAACCGCCGGATTAACGATAACGTTCAGTATGTTGGCAAACCTGGATGTGATTTTTATGCCGTATTCCACATCCGACAAAGTGAACGCTGTGCTGTTACTCACGTCCCGTCGCAGCATCACGACTGGCCAACACTGAGAAAACGTACATACACTTTCACGTGGATAACACTACACGCAGACAGCTGGGATACTCAGATTCTGTCTCGGGGATAGACGGGTGCCGATACGAAGGGCATCTGGCCACCTTCTAACACTAACGGTTCCATCTCTGATAGTAAACATTCCAACCACATGCAGGTACGGAATGTAAAAAAAAAAGGAGTGGAAAAAGAAACAGAATAATACTGCTCCATCTCCAGATGTAAAAAAATATTTTGTGTTTAATCTTTCGCGTATGTTATATCTAATTATAATTCATCGGAAATTATTCATTTTACAAAAAATACGATTCAATATTTCTTAAAAACCTTTTCCATTTGACAGTAAATACTGAATACAATAAAAGTAACATAATGTTACAAGCAACATAAATGAAACTACAAACTTTTCTTTTTAGAAATTTCACCGTACGGCTTTAGGGAATCAAGATCAAGAAAATTGAAGAAAATCGAAGAGTGCCGCTCCATGATGTCTCCATGTGAACCAGCATTCTACATTCATAGATTGAGGTTGGAGGAAAAACCTTGCACTTTGTGTTGATGATCAGTTGCGGTTCCCTTTCCTGGCTGTAGGTTATTACTTTGAGGAATGTGTAACACTGGCAGGAGGACCCCTACGCAGAGGCTTGCGGTATATCATTACCGGGTGACGACCAGTAAGAATTCTGTGGACCTGTTGTATGATGTCCATGCGGCGCCATAGAGAAAGGCAGCCTCTAAAAGCGTTGGCAGCCATGCCATGCAACAGGCGGCTACTGTGCCTCTATTTCGTAGTGTCTACGCTCTAAACCAAAGTTGTGAGTAACTCCAAGCCCTAGCTCTCGTGATTAACATCGGGTCTAGCAGCAAAGTGCCCAAAATCAGAAGCTTTTCTTCCTTGGCATGATTTAAACTTTGCCCTGGACCAGTCATTACGTGCACCATCCTATGCAAAGTCTTCGGACACTGCTGTGTAATGCAAAATGGACCGCTGTATGTCACGAGAGGCACACCTGCCACTGTAAAAGGAGGCAGGCAGTGTCGTCATCTGAGAAGCAGTGATGGCAGAATGTTTCGGTCACGACAGCCCATTGACTTCGAGCGTGGACTGTCTTAGGAAGTCAACTGTGTAACAAATCCATGAGGGACATTTCTACCTTTACCAGTTGGTTGTTGCTTACGTGATTGTGAGGTGCAAGTGCGAAGGAACACCCACAGCCAAACCAAGACCGGGCAAGTCTCATGTAGTTACCGTTTCGGAGCTTGGTTGCAGTAAATCGTATGAAATGAGCGAAGAGAGCCACTCGTAAGTTTCAAATTGCTACCAGCAGTGCAGATAGCTCAGTGACAGTGTGTTACCGCTGGAAACAGTATCTACCATAAAATATATAGCAGTAACTATCCAGAATGACCTTAAGTTGAATGACTACATAAAAAAATAGTGGGTAACGAAGATGCAAGACTCTGCTTGATAGAAAGAATCATAAGGAAATGTTGCTCATTCACAAGGAAGTGGTTTATAAGGCGCTTATTCGACCGATTCTTGGGTATTTGTCATCTGTCTGGGATCCCTACCAGGCAGCACTGATAGAAGAGAGAGAGAGAGAGAGAGAGAGAGAGAGAGAGAGAGAGAGAAGATCCAACGAAGAGCGGTGCATTTCGTCATGGGATCGTCCAAATGGCTCGAGAGCGGTACGGAAATGCTCAACCATTGGTAGACGTTACAGGCGAGGCGTTGTGTATCGTGGAGAAATTTTGATAAGCACTTACCGGGAAGAGTGGGACAACATATTACTAGCCTCAACATACGTATCGTGAAATGACCACGGAGATAAAATTCGAGAAATTAGAGCTAATACAGAGCCTTACTGACAATCGTTCTTCCCACGTGCTGTTCGGTAATGGAACGGGGTTGGAGGGCTTAATCAGTGGTACAAAATGTACCCTCCCGCCATACACCATTAGGTGGTTTACGGAGAACTATGTAGATCTAGAAAATGGTAGAATCGTCGTTCAACATCTCATAAGCCATAAGCCACAATTCTTTGCAGTCAATAATCAGCGATGCTCGAGGTCGTGTAAAGAGCGACCTGACTGATACTGGGTGGCTGGGGTGATTTGTAGTGATGACTCATGCTGCACTCTGTGCCAATGCGATGGGAATGTTTGTGTTTGGCGAATGCCGGCGGACTGTTACCTGCCATCGTGTGTATTGCCAGCAGTAAAGCACGGCACTGGAGATGTCACTGTATAGAGTTCTTTTGCATGTTAAGAAACGCTTAACATCGAAAGATATGAACACATATCACAGCACTGTGCAAAGCATTACTGCATACAGTAGATAAAAATTTCGGAGAAGATGCCTGATTGTATGAGCATGATAATGAAACCTGTCACAAGGCAGCACCTGTGAGGCAATGTTTTATGGACAACAACGTTCCTGAAGTGAACTGGCCGATCCAGAGACTCGACCCGAATTCACTGGAGCAGCTACGGGATAAGAGTGAGAGTCGATGACGTTCCAACACCAATACCGTCTCCGGTGTCAGTCAGCTAGGAGGCCACTGATTGAGGTCCCATGGGCAGTCCATCTTGCTGAGAGTAAATTGTGATCCCTAATAAGTGGCCTCCTAGATGATATTTTCCTCAGACAGATAGAAAAACTAATCTTTGACAAAATAGTAATACCAAATCGGTACAAAATAATGTATTGGCACAGATATGTAGATGATATAACTGGTTTAGTAGATGAGTATAAAGTACAGCCTTGTATAAAAGAACTTCATGACAACAAACTCCATCCACCCACAAATACAGTGCACCCCTGAAGCACAAACATAAGGAAAACTTAATTTCTTAGCTCTCACCATACACAAGAGAAACAATAAACATGAATTGACAATCTACAGGAAACCCACAATCACCAGCACGATTATTTGTAACCAGTCCAATCACCCCATAAATCACAAAGAAACCAGCTTCATTTATTTACTACACAGACTGAACAAAACACCCACGAACAAGCATGTTTACACGCAATAACTGAACATAACAAAACAAATTGAACAGGAGAATGGAAATGATGCAAAGAGAGTACATAAAATTAATCGCATAATACAAAAACAAGCAACACATAACCATGAAACACACACAGAAACAAACACTACACACAACAAATCACTAGACAGTAAGCTACAAATGGAACATAATGACTTACAACAAAAAAGTCACACACACGGTGAGTAATATACTAAAGAAACAAGGACTCGACATAGTATACAGAACCAACGACACAGCACTTGAAAGAAACACCACCAACACTGACAAATACCACCAGTCCGGTGTATACCAGCTTACTTGCAATTACTGGCAGTCTGTATATGTGGGCCAAACATGCGGGAATTTCAGAGCCTGGTGTACAGAACATCTCAGAGCAGTAAAAAGCAACAGCATAAACTCAGCATTCGCAGATTATCTGATAGCACACGATCACCACCCAACAAACATTGAAACTGACTTACAGATCCTTAAAATTGATAGTAACTTATACTAAAAATTAACTATAGAAGAAAACTATCACATCCTAAAATCAATAGCCCTAGGACAGAAAGTCATTAATGAATACACATCACTGTGCAAAGAAACCCTCTTTGCCACGAAACTATAAGAATAATGCCCACACCAAAACTACTCATGAAATAAAACACTCATTCTCTCTCTCTCTCTCTCTCTCTCTCTCTCTCTCTCTGTCTCTCTCTCTCTCTCTGTCTCTCTCTCTCTCTCTCTCTCTCTCTCTCTCTGACTCTGCTCCAGTCCTGAACACACGTGCACACACACAAACCAAATACCACCAATGCCAAATACACTTCAAACATGCACTCCTCACCCAGACAAACACGTGATGAAACAAATAAATACCACAGCCACAACAACACGCAATGGCAGCGAAAACTCTGCCCATGTTTGAAATTTCACAGAAAGTACGTTGGCAAACGATCATAAGTTACAGAAATCAGCGTATTCACCTCGCCAAAACATACTAAAAACACTACAACATCATAGCCGTAAGTTACAAACAAAAACCGAGACATATACTCATCTTCCATTCGTAAATACATAATAAACGGAAAAATAGAAACTAAATTACGTTTTGCTGTTTACAGATGACAAGTTGCAGATTGTGTAACACACTAGATACCAACATAAATACCCAACAGCTTCACATGTGACGTGGCATGTGAAAGTTGCTAGATTTGGACAGGTTACTCCTGTAATTGAAATATCAGATCTGAAGATGGATCTGAATGAACCGAAACCGGTCATATGAATAATAATAATTAAAAAAAATTCTAATCAAGACGGATTTTAAGTAACAATGTAAAATCACTGATTGCTGTTATCCCATAAGACATTATGTCTGTTTTTGCAAAAATACACCATTTTAATGAAAGCCGTCCGGATACTTTGGATCAGACAGTTCATGATTATCCAACTGGGTGTCTTCATTTCATTCAGTGAATCTTTTGTAATCGACTTTCGAAGATGTTGTGAAACTTCTTCTTTTCCTGTCCCAAAAGGAACACACATTCCATAAGAATCTTTCTCTTGACAGGTAACCCAAAACTACCCCAAGTTAAAGAATAAGCTTAACCATCACCTGTGTTATAGAACATATGTGTGTGAGTTACGTGCAAATACAGAAAACATCAACCATTCACTTTTTGAAATATTTGTTAGTTCCGGTAAAATAGTTCAATCCTTTTCAGGTTTATCTTCACATGCGGTACATGGGAGTTACTCCTTTATATCTAGAGTATGATGCTTGCTACTGGCTGTATGAAAGGTGTATTGTTAAAAACAATAAAGTTAGTTTTCACATGTTGAGTGGCAGGGGACGATATGAAATAATTACTTGAGAGACGGTGAACTTCTTAGCCACGATCGCTTGTAGACAACCATTATTGTCGATTACGGTTTTTTTTTCTCGGCGTGGATAGTATCTTCAGATCATGATAAAAGAGTATTACATGTCTCCTATACCAGCTATACATACCTGCTAACGTTTTGAGAAGAGTACTTGTACAGCTGGTATAGGAGATGTGGTGTCACCGCCAGACACCACACTTGCTAGGTGGTAGCCTTTAAATCGGCCGCGGTCCGTTAGTATACGTCGGACCCGCGTGTCGCCACTATCAGTGATTGCAGACCGAGCGCCGCCACACGGCAGGTCTAGAGAGACTTCCTAGCACTCGCCCCAGTTGTACAGCCGACTTTGCTAGCGATGGTTCACTGACAAACTACGCTCTCATTTGCCGAGACGATAGTTAGCATAGCCTTCAGCTACGTCATTTGCTACGACCTAGCAAGGCGCCAGTACCAGTTACTATCGATGCTGTAAAACATGTACCGTCAAGAGCGATGTTCACCAATTATGGATTAAAGTTAAGTATTCCAGCAGCTACGTACGTTTTTTGCTAGTCTCATTTCCTTGAACTGTTCCAGACCTCACGCCAGCCTGCGTGAGCTAAAACGCGTGCCTTTCGGCTTCCTCTCATAGTGGGTTGGCGCTCTTGCCAAGCCACAACAGGAGACATGCAATAAACTTTTATCAAGATTTGAAGATAGTAACCATGCTTACCGAATCGGTAATCCACAATAAAGGTTGATTACAAGCGAACTTAGCTACGAAGGTCATCTTTTCTCAATCATAAAGAAAGTCTTTAATGTTTCACCGTGAGTGATAGACACGTAGCGAGTGTTGAAATACGGGTTCTCTTACTTCCAACGACGGTATGGCTGGTATCGTAATTAGTATTCACATGTCAGCTGCCATTTGAGCTGCTCAGCGACCACAGATGAACCACTTTTCGTTATAAATACTGACTTTCACAATGAAACCGATAGCATCCAAGAAGTGCTGTACAACAGATGTCTGTTGGAAAGAACTTCACTCGAACATACAACGTCCTTTGCTCAGGAAGTGTTATTTCGTTTTTATGCTTATAACGCAATCGATAGTGACAAATACATTGATCCAAACTTGTGTTCACATGAACGCCGAAAAATAGCGTTACACAAATTACAGCTTTAGAAAACTGCAATTGATACGAGAACATTACACTTACGAAAAAATACTTCAAAATGGAGTACTGCTACATTTCTGTTCCTATATTAATATGGCTTGGAATGTGGTAAACACATGTTCAGTTTATTAAAGACTCCGTCATAATACGAACATGAGTATGAGAATTAAGAATTAATGACTTCTTTATCATTACTTTAATGTCTCTAGCTCCATTTAAATTTTAACACTGGAGGACTTATTTCCCTACAAAGAACATCAATTCTTTTTGGTTAGGTTACTTAATCGTAATAGAGATGTGAGTGCAACTAAGACGTAAGGGGAAGAGTCCGATGGGAGGATTGGCTGATTAACTGTTCCGAGTTTTTATATTTTGGAGTTTTCTATCGGGAAAGTCTGTCAGACTACTTACGAAGTTAAATGATTACTATTTTCGGTATTTATACAAACCTAAGTAATGTTTGGTTCGTGTCTGTTAGCAAAACACCATATCCTGTTGATCTACAAATTTTTTAATACCCAGAATGAATATTCTCTCTGCAGCGGATTGCCCTCGGATTTGAAAGTTCCTGGCAGATTATAACTCTGTGTTAAACTGCGATTAGATCCTCCCACCTCTACCAGGCAGTTTCAGATCAGCACACACTCCGCTGCTGAGTGAAAACTCATTTTGCAAACAATGCCCCAGGCTGTGGCTAAGCCATGTCTTCGCTGTATAGTTTCTTCTTGGACTGTAGCCCTTCCTCCAAGATATGCAAGAGAAATTCTGTGAAGTTTGGAAGATAGGAGATGAAGTACTGGCGGAACTAAAGCTGTCAGGACGGGTCGCGAGTTGTGCGTGGATATTTCAGCTGGTAGAACACTTACCTCGAAAGGCGAAGTTCCCAGGTTCGAGTCCCTGCCAGACAGATTTAATCTGTCAGATCTACATTGTTACCAGATCTGCACATTAACACGGTGAAAACCTGTCTGGTTCATCTTCACATACAATGGAGACAGTATCACCTCGACAGTGTCTACGAAGTTCATCTGCTTCTTCCTCTGTGCGTAGGGCACGCTTGAGGACACTTCATATTGGTATGTCGCTGCATATAACGTATACGGCGAAAGAAATTAATTTTACCTTCTGATCTGGTGCCACATGGCAAGATAGAACTTGGAGACTCGAACCAATGACCGTGCAATAGCAGTCTGGCTGAGTGATCAATACTCAGGGTCCGAATCAATGCTACAATCTGTTACAAGCTCCATCCAAATGACGGAGAAGTACATCATCTACGCTGTGGGGACAATATATCAGGAAAAACCGTCTACAAGCTAAATACAGTAGTCGGTTCTTGAGGTTAGTTCAGATTGATAGTGCAATGTTCGTAGACGGCAAATAGCAACCACGGTTGTACTTCTAGATAGTTATTTCTTGTCACATACAGTCAGCACAGATAATAATATGAGTAGTGTTACTGACTCACACATTTGATAATTGAGTTACTTTTTCCATTAATGTTTGTCCACACACACTAGTATTCTTATTTACTTGATACTTTCTCCGTCTTTTCATTTAGGTCAGTAGGTTTTTTCCTCAAAAGTGCTGCGACTGGCAGTTCATTCGTTCATAATACAAAAACAGTGGAACAATTTACGTAAACGGCTGGACGGGCAGTCGCTGGTGTTGAAAATATTTTCAGGAAAATGGCCGTAATGGCATGGCATTCTCGTGTCTGCGACTACATGGTTTGTTGAATTTCAGGTAATTGAAATTCCAGTGAATAGTCGAATTAACGATTTGTTTCAGTGACGGGAGTTTGAGGTGACATGAATATTTATCTGAACAAGTTGCCTAAATTTTTTAGCAATTCGAGAAGAATGAGAAACGAATGAAAACAAATCTGGCTACTGACGGAAACCGAATTTCTGCAGTTAACGTTTTGTGTGCAGTCGGCCAGACCTCTCTTTCTACTTAGGCGATTCACGTTTGAACGAAGGATGTAATGAACCGGCAGAATTCTAATTACACAGGCGAACGACTCTGCCATTATCAGCTGAAACGGAAATTGCACTGTCTGTAACAGAAGCTCTCACTTCGCCAAATACCCTCAGAAAATCATGAATTATTATGCCTTATTTCGCACAATAATACATTAGCAAAACGTGAAATCAATATCTTGATGCTGTTTCTAGAAAGTGAGTATAATTTACACACGAGTACAATTGGATTCGTACTTTTTACGAAAACAGTGAAAAACATGCCACGGACAGAATTTATCAAATGTTAGTCTGCCACCAACAGCTGTATGTCGTTCCCCTCCATACACTTCACCTTGCCCTACGAGAAAATTCGCGTATCTTACGACGTAGCTCAGGAAGCAATATATCGAGATGCTTCTGACTCTAGAAGTGTGAGCGTATATTACACAAGTGGTAAACGCTATGAAACCAGTTTACTCCAAAGTAAAGTTAAGGCTTTTCTCCGATATAGTAGTGATAAAACATTCACATATTTACCTCAATGCAGCTAAGCGATCCATAATATGTAATAGTTCAGGAGCACCGTTCATTTACCAAACTGCAGTGGTCGGCTGTTTACACTATATAAGTTCAGATTACGAAATCCCGAAAACTTGGCTGTTAAGTGCGTACAACGAATTTTTAAAAATAAAGTATCTTTACAGCCCGAAATTCTTCAACATATGTTGTTGTTGTTGTTGTTGTTGTGGACTTCAGTCCAGAGACTAATTTGATGCAGCTCTCCATGCTACTCTATCCTGTGCAAGCTTCTTCATCTCCCAGTACCTACTGCAACCTACATCCTTCTGAGTCTGTTTAGTGTATTCATCTCTTGGTCTCCCTCTACGATTTTTACCCTCCATGCTGCCTTCCAGTACGAAACTGGTGATCCCTTGATGCCTCAGAATATGCCCTACCAACCGATCCCTTCTTCTAGTCAAACTGTGCCACAGATTTGTCTTCTCTCCAATTCTATTCAATACCTCCACATTAGTTATGTTATCTACCAACCTAATCTTCAGGATTCTTCTGCAGCACCACATTTCGAAAGCTTCTATTCTTTTCTTGTCTAAACTATTTATCGTCCATGTTTCACTTCCATACGTTGCTACACTACACACAACTACTTTGAGAAACGACTTCCTGACACTTAAGTCAATACTCGATGTTAACAAATTTCTCTTCTTCAGAAACGCTTTCCTTTCAATTGCCAGTCTACATTTTATATCCTCTCTACTTCGATCATCATCAGTTATTTTGCTCACCAAGTAGCAAAACTCATTTAGTACTTTAAGCGTCTCATTTCGTAATCTCATTATCGCAGAATCACCCGATTTAATTCGACTACATTCCATTATCCTCGTTTTCCTTTTGTTGATGTTCAGCTAATATCCTCCTTTCAAGGCACTGTCCATTCCGTTCAGCTGCTCTTTCAGGTCGTTTGCTGTCTGACAGAGTTACAATGTCATCGGCGAACCTCAAAGTTGTTATTTCTTCTCCATGGATTTTAATTCCAACTCTGAATTTTCCTTTTGTTTCCTTTACTGCTTTCTCAATATACAGATTGAATATCATGGGCGACAGGCTACAACCCTGTCTCACTACCTTCCCAACCACTGCTTCCCTTTCATGCCCCTCGACTCTTATAACTACCATCTGGTTCCTGTACAAAATGTAAATAGCCCTTCGATCCCTGTATTTTACCTCTGCCTCCTACAGAATTTGGAAGAGAGTATTCCAGTCAAAATTGTCAAAAGCTTTCTCTAAGTCTACAAATGCCAGAAACGTAGGTTGGCCTTTCCTTAATCTATTTTCTAAGATAAGTCCTAGGAGCATTATTGCCTCACGTGTTCCGACATTTCTATGAAACCTTAACTGATCTTTCCCGAGGTCGGTTTCTACCAGTTTTTCCATTCGTCTGTAAAGAATTCGTGTTAGTATTTTGCAATCGCGGCTTATTAAACCGATAGTTTGGTAATTTTCACATCTGTCAACACCTGCTTTCTTTGGGAATGGAAAAATACACCGACAGAAAAAAATAGCGAGAATTAAAACAGTTAATATAGAGGGATGAAATTACCGGAATACCTCTGCGCACGCAACATATTTAAGTGATTAATATTGCAAGGTTAATGTAAGCGCGAGATGAGCCTTTGTAAATGGGAAATGCTGGTACATTAATATGCTGTGTAACCACCACAATGCTGAATCCAAGCATGCAAACGTGCATGCATTCTGTTTTGCAGATGCCGGAAGTCAGTTTGAGGAATAGAGTTCCATGCCAGTTGCACTTGGTCGGTTAGTAGGTTGTGGAGGATGCAGCACTTGTCGTCCGATGATGTCTCATATGTGTTCGATTGGAGACAGATCTGGTGATCGAGCAGTCTAATGCAACATGTCGACACTCTGCAGATCTTGTTAGGTTACAACAGCGGTATGTGGGCGATCGTTATCTTGTTGGAAAGTACCTCCTGGAATGCTGTTCATGAATGGCAGCACAACAGGTCGAATCACCAGACTGACGTATAATTTTGCAGCCAGGGTGTGTGCGATAGCCACGAGAGCGCACGTGCTGTCATACGAATTCGCAACCCTGACCTGGTGCAGGTTCTGTGTGTGTGTGTGTAGGACTCCGACAGGTTGGAAGCAGACCCCAAAATGGCCTCCTCCCAATCAACGCATGGCCATCAATGGCACCGAGGCAGCACCAGCTTTCATCAGATAACGCAACAGGCCTCCACTCCGCCCTCCAATGAGCTCTAGCTTGACACCGCTGTACTTGCAAATGGCGGTGGTTTGGTTCAGTGAAATGCACGCTACAGGGCGTCTGTCCTTGAAGTAACCGATTTGTGACAGTTCGCTGTGTCACTGTGGTGCTAACTGCTGCTCAAATTGCTGCTGCAGGTGTAGCCAGGACGCACGAGAGCCATAAGACAAACACGATGGTCATTACTCTCGGTGGTAGTGGGGCGTGGCTGTCCGGATCCAGATCTTCTTGCGTCCGTACATTCTCGTAACAGCTGCTCCCTGCAGCCAAGTGCTATGGCAGTCTTTCTGTGTATCGAAGAAGGAACATCCAGCTTCTCGTAGCCCTACAACACGACTTCGTTAAAACTGTGGTGTTGATAATGGCATCTTAGTTGTCTTAAATACATTTTTGACGAAAATCAACTCACCACGTCCGATCTCAAACGAAACTAGCGCTCACAGTCATTACAGCGTGTATATAAAGCAAAACTGATTTGCATATTCATAGTGGCGCTGCTAGCGCCACTCTTATGCGACTGAAGCGAAATTTGAACAGACGTCTTTCAGATGTAGAGACATGCCTCACAAATTACTTTTACGTCACACAGCTTCTTGTTGGTGCTGCGATTTTTTTTCCATTACTGTACATATGAGAAGGCTAGGAGATGAGCATATAGGGTGGGGACGCGGCGGTATTGGTAGTTGGGTTCTATTTGAGCTACGAACATTGCGTAGCACGTTCGTGGTTTAGCCCTAGCCAGCGCCCCTTTTGATAGCCATTCGAGCGTCTTACTGTAGCTACGTTAGAGTAATCAAGGACCCAACGACGAACCACAGCTGGCGCCCAGGCAGATTGTGCGAATCGATTAATTCATTTTGCAAAGGGTGTTAATTGGGTTGAAATTAATGCTGAGCTAATGGCAGTGTTTGCATGTGCACCGTTCGGATCCTACGTGCAAATACGTGCGGTTTTTAAAACACGACACTTATGTACTTTAAACTTGTACAAAGCGGTTCAAACTTTGCGCTAAGTAGATACACGAACGAAGTCAAAACGAAATTGTTTGTCCAGTAATCTTCATCGGTTGTCGAGATACGATATTTTAAAACCGAACTAAATGTAGCATGTAAAATTCATTCTTTCTTAAACACATGCGCGGAAACTATTTATAGCGATTTAAATAAATAAAATCTGTATTCACACGATGAAATTCAGAACTTCCTTTCAAAAATGTAACTTCACTCGGATTTTACGTGAAAAAAACACGTTTTTTGTCACTTTTGTCACGCGTGCCACATATATCTTTGAACTTAGTGCCTATTAGTTGAAATTTTGTAAGGACTTGGACAAATAACTGTAATTAATGTTCGCGTTGTTGTTTTGTGAAAGCTTTATACGTTGCCACGGTACAAGCAACATGGTTTGAAAGACAATAAAGATACCTACACCTGATCAGTCGTTGCCCGAGTCAACAAAACTCTACATCGGTCGCCAAGCTACAGCTGTCTGTTGTCGGAATTATGGCAGTCTAAAGGGAGCCAGGATGAAAATGCAACTATTATAGCACAAAAAGACGAATATTTCCTGAGCAGAGTTAGCGATATAAATGAAGATAGCTACTTTTCGAACTATCTGACAACTTCAAAGGAATGCAAATCAAAACATCTTAAAAATTCGCGATTTTTTTGACTTAGCTCTACTTCCTTCTCGCAGTGAGTTCTCTTAGCTGCAAGATGTTGACCCACTTTTATAGGGCTACGTCCCTGAGCCTGGGGCAATATATAATATTGTATGACTGAAGAGCATCCGTGTAATAGCTAAATGAGTTTTTCGGTGAAGGGGTGAAGGGTGAATATGTTCCTGTTGTTCCTGGGGGTTGAGAGGCGGGCGGTGGGAGGGGGGGATGAGGAATGACATCATATGACATCATGTTTCTTTACTTGATACGACGCATTATATTACATGACTTGGGTACCAGTAGCAACAGATAAAAAGAGCGAATATATCAAGTTGTCTGGATTTAAAAGACTTTGAAGTTGCCAGATAAGACGAAAAACTATTTCCATTCGATTATATCCGTAACTATGCCCTGAATGTATTTGCCTTCCTTTTATTGCCTATGAGAAGAGCATTTTTCATTCTGGTTACCTAACATAAATGATCTACCCACTACGAAGGATACCTAACACATGAAACCCCACCACCAACATGGTTGGTTAAATGAGTGTTCTGGTCTGCTTACACGTCGGCAGCGGTGATTAATGTGGGCGTAGTCACTGTTGTACTCCCGTTTATTTCAAATGGTGGGTGGAATTCTTCCAAAACATCCCATACCATAACTAAGCGTTAAATAAGAAAACATAGTGTAACTGAATCCAAAAAGTATGTGATTACGTAAATAAATATTTACTATAGAATTAAATGTCTTGTTTTACATCACTGATCAACATCTACATAAAAATTAATGTCCTTGACAGTTAATAAATTCCTTGTTATTACGGACGTCATCGGAAGCTGCCATAGGTTCATATCAAGTGTCTGTATCAACGTAACAGATCATGTTCCACACCGCCAAACTTCAATGGGGAAATCATTGCTCCAACCACCGTAATGGAAACACTACCTTTACAGTCGCATCATGAAAACTCTGGTATTTTAACAGTTGCTAGTGAGATGATGTGGACTGAGGAGTTTCTCCGCAGAACTGGGGAAGAAAGCAGCATATGGAATTCACTGACAGAAAGAAGGGGGTGGATAAGAGGACATGTGTTAAGACGTCAGGAAATAACCTCAGTGGTACCAGAGGGAGACGCAGAGGGTAAAAACAGTAAGGAAAGACAGAGACTGGAATATATCCAGAAAAAAATTAAGAGGGTAATATGCAAGTCCTACTATTACTCTGTAGCACCAGAGAAACTGGTATAGACATGCGTATTGAAACACAGAAATATGTAAACATGTAGAATACGGCACTGCGGTCAGCAACGGCTACGGCCAACAAGTGTCTGGCGCAGTTGTTATATCGGTTACTGCTGCTGCAATGACAGGTTATCGAGAGTTATGTGTGTTTCAACGTGGTGTTATAGGTGACGCACGACCGATGGGAAACAACATTTCCGAGTTAGCGATGAGGAGGTGATTTCTCATATGACCATTTCACAAGTGTACCTAGAATATCAGGAATCCGGTAAAACATCAAATCTCCGACATCGCTGCGGCCAGAGAAAGATCCTGCAATAACGGACCAACTACGACTGAAGAGAACCATTCAACGTGACAGAACTGCAACCCTTCTGAAAATTGCAGCAGATTTCAATGCTGGGCCATCAACAAGTGTCATAGTGTGAACCATTCAACGGAACATCATCGATATGGGCTTTCGGAGGCGAAGGCCCACTCATGTACCATTGATGACTGTACGACAGAATGCCATACGCCTCGCCTGGACCAGTCAACACTATTAGACTGTTGATAACTTCAAACATGTTGCCTAGTCGGACGAGTACGTTTCAAATTGTATTGAGCGGATGGACGCGTACGGGTATGGAGACAACCTGATTAATCCATGGACTCTGCATGCCAGTAGGGGACTGTTCAATCTAGAGTGGCCTCTGTAATGGTGTGAGGAGTGTGCAGCTGGAGTTTTTTGGGACCCCGGAACGTCTAGATACGACTCTGACAGGTGACATGTGGTGTCACCGCCAGACACCACACTTGCTACGTGGTAGCTTTTAAATCGGCCGCGGTCCGTTAGTATACGAGGAACCGCGTGTCGCCACTGTCAGTAATTGCAGACCGAGCGCCACCACACGGCAGGTCTCGAGAGACGTACTGGCACTCGCCCCAGTTGTACAGCCGACTTTGCAACGAATAGTTCACTGACAACTACGCTCTCATTTGCCGAGACGATAGTTAGCATAGCCTTCAGCTACTTTTGCTACGACCTAGCAAGGCGCCATTACCAATTGATATTGTGATTATAAAGCCTGTACAGTAACGAAAGATGTTCTACAAATGTGGATTAAAGTTAAGTATTCCAGAAGCTACGTACTTTTCTTTATAGCATTCATTACGTATCCTGTTTCAGACCTCACGCCAGCCTGCGTGAGCTTAGCGTGCAAATCGGTCTCCTCATACAAAACAGTGTTGGCACTTCTGCCGACACATCATGACACGTACGTAAGCATCCTGTCTGATCACCTACAACCATTTATATCCATTGTGCTTTCCGACGGACTTGGGCAATACCAGCAGGACAATGCGATACCCTAAACGTCCAGAATTTCTACAGAGTGGCTCCAGGAACACTCTTCTGATTTTAAACTCTTACGCTGCCTACCAAACTCCCCAGACATGAAGATTTTAGAGCATATGTGTGATGCCTTGCAACGTGCTTTTCAGAAGGTATCCACGCCTGATAAATGGGCAGCCCTTCAGATTTCATGGTGTCAGTTGCCTCTAGCACTACGTTAGAGCGACTGCTACGGTCGCAGGTTCGAATCCTGCCACGGGCATGGATGTGTGTGATGTCCTTAGGTTAGTTAGGTTTAAGTAGTTCTAAGTTCTAGGGGACTGATGACCTGAGATGTTAAGTCCCATAGTGCTCAGAGCCATTTGAACCATTTTTTGAACTACGTTAGACATTAGTCGAGTCCATGCCACGTCGTGTCGCGGCACTTCCACGTGCTCGCGGGCGACTTACACGATAGGAGGCAGGTGTTCCAGTTTCTTTGGCTCTTAAGTGTATATGAAGAGCTTAGTGCTGGAGAGGAATTCTGGGCGGGCTACCTCAAACCAATGATAAAACTAATAACAAAAAGAAAAATTTCTATTCATACTGAGTGTACGTAGCAGGTACCCACACCCTCACCACCAACATAAAGAAAGTCTCATCACGTAAAAACCCTTGAGAACTGAAACGTACATGTAGAACCATGTGACTGAAATGATGCATGCACATAAGATTAAGTACTAGATCCCACAGACAATATCAAGGTTATATTACTGTAGATCCCGGTGGAGGTTCGAGTCCTCCCTCGGGCATGGGTGTGTGTGTGTTTGTCCTTAGCATAATTAAGGTTAAGTAGTGTGTAACCAGTGGAGGGCAGTGTGGAGGGTAAAAATCGTAGAGGGAGACCAAGAGATGAATACACTAAGCAGATTCAGAAGGAAGTAGGTTGCAGTAAGTACTGGAAGATGAAGAAGCTTGCACAGGATAGAGTAGCATGGAGAGCTGCATCAAACCAGTCTCAGGACTGAAGACAACAACAACAACAACAACAACAACAGTGTGTGAGCTTACCAGTTAAGTCCCGTAAGATTTCACACACATTTGAACATTTATAGTACCGTACTTGGTCACTAAGTATTAAAATACCATCAGGTGTCATCTGCGATGAAGTGCAGTCCTATAATGGACTGCGTACTTCCTGCAGAAGCGAACTTTCTCCGAAGAAGCGCAATAAAAATTCCAAATGTTTTTTACACTCATAAACCTTTACCATATAGGGTCAGCAGTGCTGCAAGACGATTCTCTGACGATGCTGTTGCTCCAACACAATTATCGGGTTTGGACGACCTAAAGAGAATATTCCTTTAGAAGACAGAACTTCTTTAGCAAGTCACATCCTCTAAGTATTTAGGGCAACATTAAGCAGCGACGTGAACCGGTACCACCACAGAAGTACAGGATAACGGAAGACGAATGTTGATTTGTAGGAATCATTACAGAAAAGTCGTAAGCATCTATAAAGGCAATCTTAAGTGATGCTAGATCTACGAATACATCTTGAGTATCGTCTGAGATTGTGGAGTCTGTACCAATCACGTATTACAGCGTCAAAAGACGTATAGATACGATCTTAACTGGTTGGTATAGTTCACAGGAAAGACTTTTTTGTGTTGTAGTATTTATGTTTTTAAAGTCTGAACGCCTAAGGAGTGAAAAATGAGGTAATCAAATTACATTTTAGTTATCAGTTGGAATTCGACGTACAGAAACTTCTTTCTCTCACGTCGTTGTGTTCAAAAGTAACATGTATTCCGATTTACTGTCCGAGCGAACTGTTTCAGCGAGGAAGCGCGGGGTTTAGTGCAGTTCGGTCTCGCAATAATCTATGTTAAATTCGTTGACGTTTGACGCACCCACCCACGAATTCCTCTTTTTTGCCACCTACTTCATCTGTACATCTGCATCTGTCTACATGGATACTCTACAAATCACATTTAAGTGCCTGGCAGACGGTTTCTTCCAACCACCTTTACAAATTCTCTTTCCTTCCAAACTCTTATAGCGGACGAACAGAACGAACACCTATATCTTTCCGTATGAGCTCTGATTTCCCTTACTTTATTGTGGTGATCGTTGTTCCTTATGTAGGCCGGTGTCAAATAAATATTTTCCCATAGGGAGTAGAAAATTGGTGATTGGAATTTCATGAGAAGATTCCGTCGCAACGGATAGCGCCTTTCTTTTAATGATGTCCACAACAAACCCTGTATCATTTTAGTGACACTCTCTCCCGTATTTCGCGATAATACAAAACGTGCTGCCCTTCCTTGAACTTTTTCGATGCACTCCGTTAATCGTATCTGGTACGGATCTCACATCGCGCACAAGTATTATAAAAGAGGACGGACAACCGTAGTGTAGGCAGTCTCCTTAATAGATCTGTTACACATTCTATGTGTCCTGCCAATGAAACGCAGTCTTTGGCTAGCCTTCCTCACAACTTTTCCTGCGTTCCTTCCAATTGAAGTTGTTCGTAATTGTAATACCTAGGTATTTAGTTGAATTTACGGCGTTTTGATTTGACTGATTTATCGCGCTACAGAAGTTTAATGAGTTCCTTTTAGCACCCATGTGGATGAAGTCACACTTCTCGTTATTTAGGGTCAACTGCCACTTTTCGCACCAGTCAGATACTTTTTCTGAGTCGTTTTGCAGTTTGTTTTGATCTTCTGATGACTTTGTTAATCGATTGACGGCAGTGTCATCTGCAAACAACCTAAGATGGCTGCTTGGATTGTCTCCCAAATCGTTTACATAGATAAGGAACAGCAAAGGGATTATAACAATACCTTGCGGAACGCCAGAAATCACTTCTGTTTTACTCGCTGAATTTCCGTCAGTTACTACGAACTGTGACCTCTCTGACAGGAAATCACGAATCCAGTCACAAAAATGAGACGCTATTCCGTAAACACGGAAAGTGTCAAAAGCCTTCCGGAAATCCAGAAATACGGGTTCAATCTGAAATCCCTTGTCAATGGCGCTCACCACGTCATGCGGGTAAAGAGCAAGTTGTGTTTCACTAGAACGATGTTTTCTAAGCCCATGTCGACTGTGTGGCAATCGATCGTTCTCTTAGAGATAATTCATAATGTTTAAACACAACATATCTTTCAAAATCCTGCTGCATATCGATAAAACGATATGGGCCTGTAATTTAGTGGGTTACTTCTGCTATCTTTCTTCAATATTTGTGTGACCTTTGGAACTTTCCAGTCTTTGGGTACGGAACTTTCATCGAGCGAACAGCTGTATGCGATTGCTATTGTATCAGCATACCCTGAAAGGAGCCTAATTAGTATACGGTCTGGACCAGAACACTTGTTTTTATTAAGTGATTTAATTCCTTGATTACTCCGAATATATTTACTTCTACGTTCCTCATGTTGGCAGCTCTTCTTGATTCGAATTCAGCAATATTTACTTCATCTTCTTTTGTGAAGGTATTCCGGAAGGATGTGTTTAATAACTCTGCTTTGGCAGCACTGTCTTCGATAGTATCTCCATTGCTATCTTGCAGAGAAGGCATATATTGTGTCGTTAGCATACTTCACATACGACCACAATCACTTTGGATTTTCTGCAAGGTTTCGAGACAATGTTTCGTTGTGGAAACTATTATAACGTTCTCGCATTGATGTCCGCGCTAAATTTAGAGCTTCTGTAAAAGATCGCCAATCTTGGCGATTTTGAATCTGTTGAATTTTGGCATGTTTGTTTCGTTGTTTCTGCAACAGTGTTCTGACCCGTTTTGTGTACCAATGAGGATCAACTCCGTCGTTTGTTAATTTATTTGGTATAAATCTGTCAATTGCTGCCGATACTATTTCTTTGAATTCAAGCTACATCTTGTCCACGCTCATATTATTAATTTGGAAGGAGTGGGAATTGTCTCTCAGGAAGGCATCAAGTGAAATTCTATCTGCTTTGTTAAATAGGTATGTGTCTCTTTTATTTTTGGAGAATTTGGGGGCTACAATATTCAGTTTTACTACGGCAACCCTTTGTTCTCTAATCCCTGTATCGGTTTTGATGCTCGTTATTAACTCAGGATTATTTGTTGCTAAGAGGTCAAGTGTGTTTTCGTAACAGTTTACTATTAGCGTGGGCTCACGAACTAACAGGTAGAAATAATTTTCAGGGAATGCTTTTAGCATAATTTCGGATGATGTTTTATGCGTACCTCCGGAATTAAACATGTATTTTCGCCAACATATTCCGGGTAAATTAAAGTCACACCAACTATAATCGTATGAGTCGGGTACGTGTTTGCACTCAAACTCAATTTTCCTTGAATGTTTCAGCCAGTGTATCATCTGAATTGGGAGGTCGGTAAAAGGATCAAATTATTATTTTATTCCTGTTGCCAACAATGACCTCTGTTCATAGTAGCACACAGAGACTATCTACTTCAATTTCGCGACAAGATAAACTACTTCTAACAGCAACAAACACGCCGCCTTCAACCGTGTTTAGGCTATCCTATCGGAACACCGTTAGGTTCTTCGCAAAAATTTCTGCTGAGCTTATCGTTGGCTTTAGCCAGGTTTTAGTGCCTATAACGATTTGAGAATCAGTGCTCTCTATTAGCGCTTGGAGCTCTTGTACTTTCCCACCACAGCTACGAAAATTTACAACTGTTATACCGTTGGTTGGCAACAGCCTTGCCGCAGTGGATACACCGGTTCCCGTGAGATCACCGAAGCTCTGTCGGGCGTGGCCGGCACTTGGATGGGTGACCATCCAGGCCGCCATGCGCTGTTCCCATTTTTCGGGGAGCACTCAGCCTAGTGATGCTAATTGAGGAGCTACTCGACCGATGAGTAGCGGCATCGGTCCAAGAAAACCATCATAACGACCGGAAGAGCGGTGTGCTGACAACACGCCCCTCCTATCCGTATCCTTACCTGAGGATGACACGGCGGTCGTATGGTCCCGATGGGCCACTTGTGTGATGTGTGATGTGTGAGTGATACCGATGGTTCCTGTATCTAAATTCTTCCTGTGTTCGGCCTGTAAGCTTTGTGTCTGAAGCCGTTTTTGTGTTTTTCTGAGACCCTCTAACCTTAAAAATGCCACCCAGTCTACGACACACAGCCCCTGCTACTCGTGGTAGGCCCCTCCTGCGTATAATGGATTCCTAACCTATTCAGTGATTAATTACTTGCACCGACAGGTCCCTACATTATCTGTTGTAAAAATTATATGTCTGTCTTTCTGTACAGTCTTTTGTTTCTACAGCTCCCTTTGGTATTATCGCTGACTTCGTTACAAATACTTTATTATTCTGTTCCCTCTTCTTGTCACTGTTTTCCATACTTCTTCTCCTCGCCGATTCTGCAGAGAATCCCCTCATTCACCACATTTCAAACGCTTCGATTCTCTTCTTTTTTGCTTTTCCCATAGTCCATTATTTATTCCCATAGCCGGCCGGAGTGGCCGAGCGGTTATAGGCGCTACAATCTGGAACCGCGCGACCGCTAAGCTCGCAGGTTCGAATCCTGCCTCGGGCATGGATGTGTGTGATGTCCTTAGGTTAGTTAGGTTTAAATACACTCCTGGAAATGGAAAAAAGAACACATTGACACCGGTGTGTCAGACCCACCATACTTGCTCCGGACACTGCGAGAGGGCTGTACAAGCAATGATCACACGCACGGCACAGCGGACACACCAGGAACCGCGGTGTTGGCCGTCGTCGAATGGCGCTAGCTGCGCAGCATTTGTGCACCGCCGCCGTCAGTGTCAGCCAGTTTGCCGTGGCATACGGAGCTCCATCGCAGTCTTTAACACTGGTAGCATGCCGCGACAGCGTGGACGTGAACCGTATGTGCAGTTGACGGACTTTGAGCGAGGGCGTATAGTGGGCATGCGGGAGACCGGGTGAACGTGCCGCCGAATTGCTCAACACGTGGGGCGTGAGGTCTCCACAGTACATCGATGTTGTCGCCAGTGGTCGGCGGAAGGTGCACGTGCCCGTCACCTGGGACCGGACCGCAGCGACGCACGGATGCACGCCAAGACCGTAGGATCCTACGCAGTGCTGTAGGGGACCGCACCGCCACTTCCCAGCAAATTAGGGACACTGTTGCTCCTGGGGTATCGGCGAGGACCATTCGCAACCGTCTCCATGAAGCTGGGCTACGGTCCCGCACACCGTTAGGCCGTCTTCCGCTCACGCCCCAACATCGTGCAGCCCGCCTCCAGTGGTGTCGCGACAGGCGTGAATGGAGGGACGAATGGAGACGTGTCGTCTTCAGCGATGAGAGTCGCTTCTGCCTTGGTGCCAATGTTGGTCGTATGCGTGTTTGGCGCCGTGCAGGTGAGCGCCACAATCAGGACTGCATACGACCGAGGCACACAGGGCCAACACCCGGCATCATGGTGTGGGGAGCGATCTCCTACACTGGCCGTACACCACTGGTGATCGTCGAGGGGACACTGAATAGTGCACGGTACATCCAAACCGTCATCGAACCCATCGTTCTACCATTCCTAGACCGGCAAGGGAACTTGCTGTTCCAACAGGACAGTGCACGTCCGCATGTATCCCGTGCCACCCAACGTGCTCTAGAAGGTGTAAGTCAACTACCCTGGCCAGCAAGATCTCCTGATCTGTCCCCCATTGAGCATGTTTGGGACTGGATGAAGCGTCGTCTCACGCGGTCTGCACGTCCAGCACGAACGCTGGTCCAACTGAGGCGCCAGGTGGAAATGGCATGGCAAGCCGTTCCACAGGACTACATCCAGCAGCTCTACGATCGTCTCCATGGGAGAATAGCAGCCTGCATTGCTGCGAAAGGTGGATATACACTGTACTAGTGCCGACATTGTGCATGCTCTGTTGCCTGTGTCTATGTGCCTGTGGTTCTGTCAGTGTGATCATGTGATGTATCTGACCCCAGGAATGTGTCAATAAAGGTTCCCCTTCCTGGGACAATGAATTCACGGTGTTCTTATTTCAGTTTCCAGGAGTGTAGTTCTAGGGGACTGATGACCTCAGTAGTTAAGTCCCATAGTGCTCAGAGCAATTGGAACCATTATTCCCATACAACGCTGTGCTGCTGACATGCATCCTCAGAGATTTCTTTGTCAAATCACGGCAGACATTTAATGGTAGTAGGCGCCTTTTCTTCCAGGAATTCCTGTCTGATTTTTATGTTGTCCTCACTTCGTCCATCTGGTGCGATTTTGCTTCCAAGGTAGCAGAATTCCTTCACCATCTACTTCGAGGCCCACAACTTCGTTTATTTTTTCGCTTTTCTCCTTTCTGCTGATCCTCATTACTTAAGTTTCGGTTTGACCTCAGTTCATATTCAGTGCACAGTAGACTCATCAGCGAATTTTACCAATTATGATGTTTCACCACAAATTTTAATCCCAATCTTGAAACTTTCTTTTATTTCCACTATTGCTTCTTCGATGTAGAGATTGAGCAGTGGTGGACGAAGCCTCAATTTCTGTATACATGCTTTTTAACACAGGCACATCTTTCTTGGTCTTCCATTTATATTGTTCCTTCTTGGTTTTACACATTTTGTATCTTACCTATCTTTCCTTTTTTGTGAATATCGGAAATTATGCATCATTTTACACTGTCGAGTGCTTTTTGTAGGTAGAAAAATCACATAAACATCTGTTGAGTTTTCCTAAGTCTTGCTTCCGCTGTCAAGCACGATCTCTGCCAGCACCTCTCTGGCAATCCATATTAGCGTGGTTTGCTGTGAGTACGCTGTGGTGCTGGTAATCTTTGTAATCTCTGGCCGAGGCTGAAGTCGAGTAGCAATGGCTGGTACACCGCCTCATTCACGAGTCTGCCTGGGAGGACGGCGACCGTAACGATGTTGGGGACAACAGGTATCGGAAACAGGCTTTTGCCATGTTGTTATCTCGATGCCGTGTACCGAATACCGCGTCGTGATAGACACAGTAGATTAACCAACAGCGGGTGTCGTCTTGCCATTGTCTTTTTGCTCTGGACCATTACTATGGTGGTCAGCTGAGGCTGTTACAGGTCGGTCATGTGCTTGAGCGATGTGGCTCTTTCGTTAATTATGCTCCCTACGGATTGTATTGCTCTTTTTTTTCTTTTTGGGATTTTAACCTTTTTCTGTGTCACCTTCGTCTGGTTTATGGAAGTGTGTTGGTTTTGCCTACTACACATGAGTTACTATCTTGTTAAACCATATGTGAGTTCGTTGGTCTCTCGTATAAATTGTGACGTGTCAAAATTCGTTTTTGTTCGCTTGTGTTTACTAACATTTGCATTAAGTGAGAACTGTCGCGTATTTGTGTCCGTAATCATGTTTTTAAGTGATGCAATGAACTAAAACTGTTTGTCGAGACCTGGAGATTCCCATGGGTCTCATGTTACCTTGTGTACATGGCATGTTCTTGTGTAGGCCTTACTGTCAAAATGTTAAGTTTAGTGCACCAGTTGCGCCAAGTATTTCGATATGTCTTAAGTGGACTGATATACGCCCCATGTATGTTCTTGTGTCATGTCTTGAGCGAACATGTAACTGAGCACTAAGTAATTAAGCTAGCTGGAAGAGCCTAGGGCACTTAAAACTATTCTCATTCGTAACCTCGTTAATGTTAATGTAATAAATTTCCAGTTAATATCATCTCATTTCACTGAAACACTAGTTACATGATTTGTATTGTGCTTACCGCAGCATGACAATGTGCACTTTGAGGCATTCCAGATATTTAATCCTCTGGATAACTCTGTGCTTACATTTCGTACTAACTGCCTCGTCAGAGAGGTCCACCGCATGAGCGTCTGGGGCAGAGATTCCATCGGTGGTTTCCCGTTGCCTTCCACTCATGATGTGTTCAGCCAGAGTGAATTAACTCTTGCAATCTACATCTACATCTACATGGATACTGTGCAAAACACATTTAAGTGCCTGGCAGGGGGTTCATCCAACCACCTAAACAATTCTCTATTATTCCAATAACGTATAACGCGCGTAAAGAATGAACACCTATATCTTTCCGTACGAGCTCTAATTTCCCTTAATTTATCGTGATGGGCGTTCCGCCCTATGTAGGTCGGTGTCAACAAAATATTTTCGCATTCGGAGGAGTAAGTTGGTGATTGGAATTTCGTGAGAAGATTCCGTTGCAACGAAAAACGTCTTTCTTTTAATGATGTCCAGCCCAAATCATGTATCATTTGTGTGACACTCTCTCCCATATTTCACGATAATACAAAGCGTGCTGCCCTTCTTTGAACTTTTTCGATGTACTCCGTCAATCCTAACTGGTAAATCCCACACCGTGCAGCAGTATTCTAAAAGAGGACGGACAAGCGTAGTGTAGGCAGGCTCCTTGGTAGGTCTGTTACATTTTCTATGTGTCCTGCCAATAAAACGCAGTCGTTCGTTAGCCTTGCCCACAATATTTTCTGCCTTCCTTCCAATTTGAGTTGTTCGTAATTGTAATACCTAGGTATTTAGTAGGAATTTACGGCATTTATATTGGACTGATTTATCGTGCAACCGAAGTTTAATGAGTTCCTTTTAGCACTCATGTGGATGACCTCACACTTCTCGTTCAAATGGTTCAAATGGCTCTGAGCACTATGGGACTCAACTGCTGTGGTCATAAGTCCCCTAGAACTTACAACTACTGAAACCTAACTAACCTAAGGACAGCACACAACACCCAGCCATCACGAGGCAGAGAAAATCCCTGACCCCGCCGGGAATCGAACCCGGGAACCCGGGCGTGTCACTTCTCGTTATTTAGGGGCAACTGCCACTTTTCGCACCATTCACATATTTCTTCTAAATCGTTTTGCAGTTTTCTTTGATCTTCTGATGACTTTATTAGTCGATAGATGACAGCGACATCTGCAAACAACCAAAGATGGCTGCTCAGATTATCTCCCACCAAATCGTTTATATAGATAAAGAACGGCAATGGGCCTATTACATTGCCCTGGAGAACGCCAGATATCACTTCTGTTTTACTCGATGAATTTCCGTCAATTTCTACAAACTGTGAACTCTCTGAAAAGATATGAAAAAATGCAGTCATATAACTGAGACGATATTCCATAAACAGGCAATTTCGCTACGAGACGCTCGTGTGGTACAGTGTCAAAAGCCTTCCGGAAATTTAGAAATCGGAATCGATCTGAAGACCCTTGTCAACAGCACTGAACTTCATGTGATTAAAGAGCTAGTTGTGTTTCACAGGAACGATGTTTTTTAAACCCATGTTGATTGCGTGTCAATAGACGCAGATGTTAGAACACAACATACGTTCCAAAATCCTGCTGCATATCGACGTTAACGATATGGGCCTGTAATTTAGTGGATTACTACCTTTCTTGAATATTGGTGTGATCTGTGCAACTTTCCAGTCTTTGGGTACGGATCTTTCGTCGAGCGAACGGTTGTATACGGTCGTTAAGTATGGAGCTAATCCATCAGCGTACTCAGAAAGGAACCTAACTGGTACACAGTCTGGACCAGAAGACTTGCTTTTATTAAGTGATTTAAGTTGCTTCACTACTCTGAAGATATTTACTTCTACGTTACTCGTGTTGGCAGCTGTTCTCGATTCGAATTCTGGAATATTTACTTCGTCTTTTGTGAAGGCAGTTCGGAAGGATGTGTTTAGTAACTCTTCTTTGGCAGTACCGTCTTCGGTAGTATCTACATTGCTATCACGCCGAGAAGGCATTGAGTGTTTCTTGCTGCTAACGTACTTCTCATACGACCACAATCGCTTTGGATTTTCGGTTGTGAGACAAATTTTCGTTGTGGAAACCGTTATAAGCATTTCACATTGAAGTCCACGCTAAATTTCGAGCTTCTGTAAAAGATAGCCAGTCTTGGGGATCTTGCGTCTGTTTTAATTTGGGATGATATGTAATCTTCGCTGTTGCTTTCGACTAATAAATCATTAATTTAAATCTGTCCACCTGCACCATCCACTCACCCAATCATCAAGCTTCCTGCCGTTTCAAAGGAATATGATATACTTCTTATATTGCGAAGATGTTCTAATACATCGAGCACGTACTTGGCGAAGGCACTAGAAAAGTACACCCAAACCAGCAACACAAAAATGATCTGTTTGCTGATTCACATTGAACTATACGACTCGTCTGATCCTGGTCTTGTCCACTAGCCACCCAGGACTTCAGAGATCATGCTACATTTCAGTTAAGAGTTTAGATTCAACACACGAAAGCTTGATTCCTTCTCGACGTTGTATTCAAGAGGAACTTCATATTTTCCTATCTCAGAGAAGTGAGTCAGTTAAAGAAACACGGAACGTGCTGTCAATGCACTTCCGTCTTACTAAAACTGAAGTTTCCTTCCTTGGAGATAGCCGGCCGCGGTGGTCTAGCGGTTCTGGCGCTGCAGTCTGGAACCGCGGGACTGCTACGGTCGCAGGTTCGAATCCTGCCTCGGGCATGAATGTGTGTTACGTCCTTAGGTTAGTTAGGTTTAAGTAGTTCTAAGTTCTAGGGGACTTATGACCTAAGATGTTGAGTCCCATAGTGCTCAGAGCCATTTGAACCATTTTTTTTCCTTGGAGATACGGGGAAGATTGTGCGTTGTACCTGTGTGTGTAAGATTGAAGTACGGAACTGGAGTAAACGCGTAGGCATCCGTGAATGGCCTCATAAGATTTTTCGTTATCGAGCTGGGACTGCCGGCCGGAGTGGCCGTGCGGTTCTAGGCGCTACAGCCTGGAACCGTGTGACCGCTATGGTCGCAGGTTCGAATCCTGCCTCGGGCATGGATGTGTGTGATGCCCTTAGGTTAGTTAGGTTTAAGTAGTTCTAAGTTCTAGGGGATTGATGACCATAGATGATAAGTCCCATAGTGCTCAGAGCCATTTGAACCATTTTTTTTTGTCATAGTAAGTTCGATGCCTAGTATTGTCGGTCAGGTTGCGATGGCACTCGGTAAAACATGGGACACATCACACAGGGAGTGTGCTGAGTAATGGCTGACTTACGTGTGTTCAGTACCAGGGAATAAATAACAGGTTGTTGTCCCCAAAATTTGGCGTTTTCTGAAGATATTTCTACAGTTACAGCGACAGCTGTAGGAGTTTTGGGTTGTTGTCGCGCATTTGAAGTGCTTTGCGGTAGATCGTAACCCTTGGTTCTTTTGTGGGATGATCACATTTTGCTACGGCTCTCCCTGCTTCCCTCCCGCCAAATAGAACTTGCCATTACGGCTTTTAACATGCCACAGATTCCTGTTATTTTAATGATAACAAAACTTCATAAAATGTTTTAATGCAGTAATATGAGGAATGAAAAATCAAACGGAGCGAACGAAAACAAATTCGGAAATTTGTAACCAAATAATAATGGAGATGGAACACAGATTACAGTAACGCAATACGAATTCTTAGTCCTTGAGATTCAAATCTGAATATGTGTATAGGTAAGGGGAAAAAACGGCTCACTACGAAGAAATAATCAGAACAGGACGGAAATCGGAAGATGTGATGTACGTGTACAGAAAAACAAAATATAATTTCAGAAATAACGGAGGATCTGTTCAAAAGCATGAGCTTCACAAATTGAGTAAGACAAAAACGCATTGGTCTACGTCTGAACTTAGACAAGCAGTTATTCGGCTTGGCATTGACTGATGAAGTTCTGTGATGTCCTAATGCCGAGTCCTGTCCACCTGGCGCATTAGATCCTCAAAATCAGCAGGTGGTTGGAGGGCTCTGTCTAAATTATTCTCCATAAGATCTCAGATGGGTGGAAATCTGACGACCTTTCTGGCAAAGCTAAGGTTTAGCTAGCACTAGCAGTAGAAACTCAGGCCGTGTGCGGTAGGCATTATTTTGCTCCAATGTAAGGCCAAGTTGGCTTCTCATGAACGGCAAAATTCGAAGCGTAGAATGTCATTGACGTACCGCTGTGGTGTAAGGAGCTGCGAATGACAACCAAAGCGGTCCTTCTATCAAAAGAGACGGCAACCCACACCATCATTCCTAGTCGTCAGCCATTATGGTGGTCGACAGTCACGTTGGTATCCCACTGTCGACCGGGCAGTCTTCAGACACGTCATTGGCCTGGAATCTCATCGACTTGAGTAAAATTGTCTTCTGTGATGAGTACCGCTGCGAACTGAGCTCCGATAACCCTGTATTTTGGGCTTTCATTGCTCAATGATCGGAAATCGGAGTGTTCGGATGGTGGAAACAAGACGTCTCTGCCCCACCGTATCTCGAAGCACTGAATTTACATCTCCTTACCTGAATTGCTTACTAGCTCTTAACGCAAGATGACTGCAAGTGGTACACATCGTAAACCCTTAACCGGTGGTACTATAAGTGATCGGGTCACGTTTCTGTAATGACAGACATCATACGTAAGCAAACATGGAGGTATGAATCACGAGGTGGAATCTGCGAACGAAGGAAAAGGAGCAAGGTAATAAATTGCCGGAAACCAAGCGTTTGCTTAATGGAGTGCAATGTTTAAGTAAGCAATATGCATAAGACTATTCATCATAGCTAGACACATGTATCGATTAAACTGCCTAACAAGCGCTCCTGGTAGCATCATATATAAATGTCCAAGAATAAAATAACGTAACTGGAAACACTGTAGTCATTTGAGTATAAAATGGTTACTTACGTAGTACATAATGACCACCAAATGTTCTGGTGATATCACAACCGCTAAAAATGGCATAACCGTTTCTACGGCAATCTGCAATGCAGAATTCAACTTGGAAACAACCTGATTCATGGTAACCTCAACGCACTCGTGGTTTCCAATTACGTGAATACAACCTCAATTATAACTACTTGCTGTGATGTCAACATAGTGGTGATGGTTGCTGATGAAATGCAGCCCATACGAAAATCACATTGCAAGTGTCTAAATCATGTCTGCTATATGGGCTGTCAGTGAAAAGAGTGCTTCGTGATTAAGCTGCACGTTCCATCTAACTGATAAATATTTGAAACTTCTGGCAGATTAAAACTGTGAGCCGAACCGAGACTCGAACTCGGGACCTTTGCCTGACGCGGGCAAATGCTCTATCATCTGAGCTACCGAAGCGCGACGGACGAGCCGTTCTCACAGCTTCAATTCTTCCAGTACCTTGTCTCCTAGCTTCCAGACATCACAGAACTTCTCCTGCGAACCTTGCAGAACTAGCACTCCTGGAAGAACGGATATCGGGGAGACATGGCTTAGCCACAGCCTGGGGGATGTTTCGAGAATGAGATTTTCACTCTGCAGCGGAGTGTGCGCTGATATGAACCTTCCTGGCATATAAAAACTCTGAGCGGACCGAGACTCGAACTCAAGACCTTTGCCTTAGAGCACTTGCCCGCGGAAGGCAAAGGTCCGTCCATTCTTATCCTGCAACGTTACTGTGACGAGAAACTGTATTTTTAGTGTAACTTAAGGAAAAGAAAGGAATGGTCGGGCCCAAATCAAGCAGCAACTCCGCATACAAAGACCTGGTCCGTCTATTCCTATCCTGTAACATTACTGTGACGAGAAACTGTATTTTTATGCTAACTTAAGGAAAAGAAAGGTTGGTCGAGCCCAAAACAAGCAGCAACTCATCGTACAAAGACCTGCACGCACCCACAAAAGATAATGTTATACGTCTGTTGGAACAGAGACGGTGTGGTGTACTACGAATTGTTTCCCCGAGATGTAGCAATCACTGGTGGCATTTATTGGCAACAACTGAGACGTCTTGCAGACGCAATCGAGTCCGACTACCAGGAAGATTGCGGGGAGTGATGCTGCTCCACGGTAACGCCAGCCCACATTCTGCAAAAGAAAAAAAGAAAAGAAAATATTATACAGGAGTTGTGGGGTTGGGAAACCATTCGCACACACCTTACTCACCCGAACTTTTTTCCCTCAGACTTTCACCTTCTCCGCTCTCTATCCAACAACGTTCAAGAAACTTCTTTTCCGGATGAAAATGCGTTCCGAACATGGCTCAACGAGTTCTTCCTCTCGGAACCACATTCTTTCTACAGTCGAGGAACTGGAAAGTTACCCAGCGTTGGCAGACTGTGGTAAATAGTGAAGGAGAATATATTATATATGACTAATGCCAGTGTAATTGTAGCGGTTGTGTTTTTTGAACTTATGGTAAGACGCTAAGAACTTGTACGTCAACCTGATACATACCAAATGCCCAGATCGACACACACCGGTCGATGTGAGTCATCCATGGGCACGTATCGATTCTGGCCTCTCGCTGTTCCCGGGATTTCATTTCTTTGCGATGGCTTCTCTCGTGCCTGAAGAGGGGCAGCCTTCGGATCTCTAAAGCATTTAATCGCACGAGATGCTCTCGGCTAGCTCTTTCCTTGCTATCTGTTCCAGATGCTAACAGGAATCGCGAGGCGTGGACGGTAGACCGGTCGCCGTGTAGTACTGCACGACTGTTAAACGCGAAGAGTTTTCTGATGCCATCTGAAGAATCACCACCTCCAATCATGCTTCTTAATCGCTCGTTGTTTCCTCTCAGTCTGCACACCTCCCATTTCTGCTGCTTTGATTCGTGCATGTGGCCCTGCTAGCTTTCATTATTCACCGTGGTTCGATGTGAATATAAATGGTGAGCAGCTTATTTTGCTTATGACTGAGCGGTGATAATATTATACTTATTGCGTAACCAGTTTCGGCTCACAGATAACCATCAAGTATCATAAACTAAATAAAAAATCTTATATGAAGATATAAAATCAATGTCGTCAGATGGACTATAATATGCATTGGGTCTACATGGTGTTAGTCACAGTCTTGACCTATAATGACGACTAGGGGCTTCCTTTGTTATCTATCTCGGTCTGTGGTTCCAGCGTGAAGACAGATTTTTGCAATTCAGGCACAAAGGAGCACTTCTCCAGCATTTGTTAATGTCTCAGTGGCAGACGTCCTGTCTGTGTCAAACATTGTCTGAGGTTAGGCGGCTCTCTCCTCTGGGCAACATATTTCAAATTCATTCGTCCATTCCCTTTGCATTATCTTTCCGTTTCTTGTAGTGTCGCTTACTTTTGTTCCAGTTTTAGTAACTTTATTTCTGAAACTTCCTGGAAGATTAAAACTGTGCCAGATGGGTACGCAGACCCGTAACCTTTGCCTTTCGCGGGGTTTCACTTTGAGTACTTGACCGCGAAAGGCAAATGTTCCGCCGCTACGTTTGTTACAGAGTTCCAGTAAGGCGAAGTATGACATTATACATTCGCATTCCCAAAGGAAATACTGCGTAAGTTGTACGGCCACGTTTCAGTATCCCTTCCCCTTCGAAAATTACGAACGTTATGTTACTTTTATGATCAACAGAGCTCTGGAACACAGTGTATTAAATCTACCCCGCGTAATTGTCGCCAGATATACATGCTGCGATGTAGACATTAGATAATGTCAACTCTAGGCCAGTTTTTACTGAACACAGCATTTTTATACGGTGGATGAATCACACAATAATCTACTACTGTACGCTTTCCACTTGTGCAGAAAAATAATTGGAATGCCCCATAGTCATCTTTCTTCTCAAGGTTCTTTGTGCCATTTTAAATCAGTCGCTGACAACAAGGCGATCATGGAGTTTTGATAGGCTCATACTGGTCTTCGTTATACTCGAATGTCAAAGAATCCTTTCCCTGTCGTAGACAGGCGACTTCGGATTCAACAAAATGTACGTGCAAGCAGAGGCTGTGCGGCTTTTCGGTGTCCTTGCACGTCAGTTCCGCACAACCTGTCTGTCCGTGGCAGGGGTCGGTGGCCCGTGATGACGTCAGGTGAGGGACGTGTTCTGCGGTGCTCCTCCACTGGACCGCTCACAAGATCAAAAAGGCCGACTGCCCTTGTGGGCTGGCTGGCTAAGGGCGTAAGGGCGTTCTTCCAGAAAGGCGAAACGCGCGGCCGGAGGCAGCGGCTTCGTCCCTCTCAAAGGGCGAAGGGCGGAGCCTTTGACCACTGAGGGGGCGTCTAGCGAGGCTCCCCTGTCATGTGACTCAGCACCTTGCAGATCGCACTACAGTGGACTGCCGCTCCATACACTTGCAGTGCACAGTATTGCCTAAAATGCCACTGTGTGAATCAATGAAAATTACAACTACTTCGCAGAAGGGTACGTCAGATTGTAGACTGCTTAAATGTAATTATTTACGCTATTAAGAGATTACCTGTAGTTTCAGAATTAATTTGACGAAAGTTCTGTTCAAACATGGTTAAATAATTTAACCCTAGCAATACCAACGCATTTTGCATACGGCGCATTGCCAAGAAGGGGTACTGCAGACCAATCTTAAAAACAATAATAAAATATTATTTAGTGTTGATGACTATTATTAACGACATATTTCTTAAAGAGGTGCCGATGTGTAAGACGGTTCCAGAACCTGACAATAACTTTTATCTCACAGCAGTACAGACTTGGCAGAATGGCTGAGAAACGCGCCTACTCAACTTGAATAATTATCCGTTAGAATGTTGCTAGGTATGGTCAAGGCTGTCGCATGTGAAATGCGGAGGAAATATGGGGCTAGCAAGAGCTGTAGCGCACAATACCGTAAGCTGCGATGACTGCTGTCAGCGGCGCTCGCTGCTGACAAATAAGAAAACTCTCGTTCTATTTGGATTGACCTTCCCCAGTCAAACTCTCCCTGCACCTTGATGAAGCCAAGGACTCCTATTCGCCCCTAGTCGAACTATTGGCGTGGTACAAAGGTCAGATAACCAGTCCACCGTGATGACACTCAAAAATTCGCTCGCAGGCGTTTAACTATAACTCTGTCCGTTCACACCGCTCAATAAGTGTGGCGGCCAACACAGTGAACAATGCTTAATCGCAAGGACTCAGTATAGAGTCGCACACTGATTCGCACTCGACAGAGGTGCTCTCCCAGTGAAGTACTGAGGAGAAACTTGTTCCTCGCTCTTTGAGTACACGTACGAGCCCGCACGCTCTTGTTACGTGTTCTCGCTCCAAGAGCGAGCCGGCCGCGGTGGTCTAGCGGTTCTGGCGCTGCAGTCCGGAACCGCGGGACTACTACGGTCGCAGGTTCAAATCCTGCCTCAGGCATGGGTGTGTGTGATGTCCTTAGGTTAGTTAGGTTTAAGTAGTTCTAAGTTCTAGGGGACTTATGACCTAAGATGTTGAGTCCCATAGTGCTCAGAGCCAGCCATTTTCCAAGAGCGACAACGGACCCTCTCCACGCCAGACGTGAAGGGGTATATCTTTCGGTCTCTTCCATTACTCCTTCAGCTCAAGGCGTCAGGAATATCGTCTACCAACCAGCACTGCTCTTCTGAAACGGGAGAACGATGTTTCGTTTAAGGCAACCAGTCCGGAAGTCTGTAGCATCGGGGTCCCTGTGAAAATCTCTGAAACTGTGTGCTATGTTTGTAAAGAATGCGTAGGCTGGGTGATCCCACACAATGTAGCGGAATTTGCTTTTAAGCCAAACACGGGGTCTTTCTCACCTTTCACTCAGGCAAATACTGTCCGCTCCATGGGCGGTCACTGGCCGACGTAGATATGCTGGCTCGTCCTCTGAAGGGACCAGCCTCCCAGCATGCTGTTTGCCTCTCCTGAACTAAAAGCTCCTGTGACAGTCATGTCTGGAATGTGTTTGTGTGTACGCCAGCCTCGAGTATTTCAATCTCAGTGCGCATTTGCGATTTACCAGTTATATGCATATCGCTTAAATGAATTCATACAACATTGACTTTATCTTATCGAATTTGTGTTCGAATGAAGCCTCTCGATGTGCGGAATATGATTGTGAGGGCGGAATATGTAAGCAATGCAGCTCAGTAGACCATGGCGTCTTTCAGTATTTCGAGTGAAGGGTGGAAGCATTTCTGAAGGGGCTTAGTTCGTAAACTGTTCGAATGCCGCCGTGGTGAAGTATACCTCAAATGCCAAAATGGAGCTACTGAGATAAATTAGCACATTGGACTTGCATTCAGGAGGTGATTTCTCTAAGTAGCTCCAGGCAAATGCCAGTATGGTTCTTTTCAAAGGGCATGGACGACTTCTTTCTCCATGAGACCAATGACCTCGATGTCTGGTCTCCTCCCTCAAAACAACCCAACCCCCCAAAATGGAACCATCAAAACCCGGCACCAAGGGAACTAGGGTGCACCACAACCCACAGACGACAGGGGTGAAAGACGGCTGTGAAGATGTGCACGGGCGAGCAATTAGCAACTTTTAAGCAACTGACAGCCTAGATGAACCAAGGGGCTACCAATAGTGTCTCCTAAATAACCGTTCATCGAATTTTGCTTGCTATAGGACTCCGCAACAGGCGCCTAATCGGTGTTGAGTGCTAGTCAGCGGCAACCAAGGCAGGACGATGCACACCAGTACCAGAACTGGACGTACACCAGACGGCGACAGGTGTTCTTTTCAGATGAGCCATATTTTATGTGCCGTCGGATAGGTGGCCGTTGCCATGTACGGCCTGAAACGTCTGAAAGCGAACACGATGCTACAGGCGTCGATGTGGTGCAGATAAGAGGAGAGCGCATTATGGCCTGTGGAATGTTTTCCTGACATTCCCTCGGTGAAATCGACAATTCGGAATGCACCACGGCTCAACACAAATATGCATCTACCCTTGGGACCATGTCGATCCATATAAGCAATCAATAAATAAAAGAAAATAATCAATTTTAGGAAATATAATGTATTTGGATCGATAAAGAAATCTACTCACCAAGAGGTGACAGAAGACAACATATTTAAAAAGTATTACAATTTGCTCCGGCCGGCGTGGCCGAGCGGTTCTAGGTTCTGCAGTTTGGAACTGCGCGACCGCTACGGTCGCAGGTTCGAATCCTGCCTCGGGCATGGATGTGGGTGATGTCCTTAGGTTAGTTAGGTTGAAGTAGTTCTAAGTTCTAGGGGACTGATGACCTCAGAAGTTAAGTCCCATGGTGCTCAGAGCCATTTGAACCATTTTTTTTTATTTGCAAGCTTTGGAAGCTAGTAGCTCATCGTTTGGCAAAATGGTTTAAGGGAAGAGGAGTGACGGAAAAGGATTGGCGAGGTTTTAGAAAAGTGATAGAGCTCGGAAAAGTTGCTCAGAACCACCGACTACAGGAGGCTTCCCAGCCGGGCTGAGAAGAAAGGACTGATTGTTGGGGACTGCATCGAACGAGATTTGAAAACTTGACACCCTACAAGTGGAAGTCAAGGTAATACGCAACACAGAAATTACTCACTCACCTCGGGGGGCGTTCTCAGTTTTTAAAATCTATTCCGGTGAAATCCCCAACAACCACCCCTTCCTTCTTTTACCGGCCCCTGGGCAACTTTTCAGAACACTTCCCCTTCTCCTATTCCTCACCAGTCCTTTTCTGTCACCCATCTGCTTTCCTCTTCAACCCTTCTGCCAGAAGAAGGAGCCATCTGCTCCGAAAGCTTGCAACCTTCAGTACCTGTATGCAGTTTCTATCTCCTCGGTTCGATGGCACTTACCAGCAGGACAATAGAACGTGTCACACAGCGGGCAGTGTACGTGCGTTGATCTACGAGCACAAGCATGGGTTTTCCCGTACTTCCCTGACCAACAAATTTTGCGGGATAAAATCCAATCGAGATGCTGTGGGACCAATTCGATCTAGCTGTTCGCTTCACACATTCTCAACAGAGAAACCTAGCGCAGCCGGCCACGACACTGGAGTCAGCATGGCTCCGCACCCCTGTTGGTACCTTCCAGAACTCAGTTCTTCCTTCACGTCTTCCAACAGTCCGAACTGCAGAAGATGGTTATTCAGGCGTCTGACAGGTAGTCATTTAGTGAATGGACAGTATAGGTCCGAATAGGTTCTAGATCTATATTATTACCTCCAGAACAGTGCTTAACTTAAGCGTAAATTAGTTATTCATTTTTTTTCTTTTTTCCTTCTTCTTCTTCCCTTCCGAAAACCTCTTCATTCTTTTATGAGGATCTCCTTTGTCGCCATTTTTGGGCAGGGGTGAATCAACATACATTTCCATTCCTGTGGAATTTTCCCTGTATTCCATATTTCTGTAAAAATTTCATGGATTTTCTTTACGATGGTTTGGTATTTGAGTTTACAGATCTCGGATGTGAAGCAGTTTTGTCTTGGGACTCTGCTGGTTTTTGTTTTTTAGTCATTTTATAATCTCTTCTACCTCTGTTATTGAAGGTGGCTTTGAATCTGAGCTTGCTACTGTTTCCGTGAACTGAAATTTTTCTTTAGGCTTCCTTAAACTAAGGAGTTTTTCAAATTAGTTTTCAAGAATTTTGCACATTTCTTCAGTTTTTGCTTCTATAGATCCGTCTGTTCTTTTGGAGGAAACATCCAATAGCTGATAACCCATAGACACGACATCTTGCGGTAGCTTCTTTGATTACTAATGAAAACGTGATCGGTTCCGGGTTCGAAATTCACCACAGCTGATATTTTAGTCGAGAATCAGCATTAGCGGCCGAAGATTTCCGGCATAAGAAGTCACCCTCATTCAGCCAACGGCTTTCTCAACGAGGGTGGAAGAGCGGACCATTCTGGGCACTCTCTTGTCGTTGGGGTGGGAGACTGCCCCTGAAGGCGGAGGAATCCGCCCTGATCAACTATATGAGGATGCAGATGTCAATAGAAACCACTGCATTAAAGACACACATTATGTACACACATGAAATATGGCCTATTATTGAAAAAGTGTCGTGATAATCTCTCCATTGCCAAAAGATTCCGGAATAGTCCCCCATCAGGATGTCTAGGAAGGGACTGCTAAAAGGGAGGTAATCATGAGACAAAGATTGAATAAGCATTGGAAGGATAACGATCTGCGAGTTGGGGTGTGGAATGTAAGAAGCCTGAACGTGGTAGGAAAGCTAGAATATCTCAAAAGGGAAATGCAAAGAATCAATCTAGATAAACACATATCAAAAATGTTTTGCATTACCATGGTTCTCCTGAAGATAGGCGTTGTCTGTGGATATTATATCACAGACACAGTCCCATTGAATTTTCAGAGGTGTCACTAAATCCGTCCAAAGATGTAAACAACCATGCATGAGCAACGCCTATTAGACGGAGGAGGTCCGACAGCCGTTCAGTTCCAGTCATTCCGCCACGATCGAGCTACACGGCTCATATTGTCTTTAGTTCAACCATGCCTAGACGGTCAATACCGCAATTCGATCGAGTCCGCATTGTTACTTTGTGCCAGTAAGGGCTCTCAACAAGGGAAGTGTCCAGGCGTCTTTGAGTGCATCAAAGCGATGTTGTTCGGACATGGAGGGGATAGAGACATGAATTATCGATGACATGCCTCGCTCAGAGCGCCAAAGGGCTACTACAGCACTGTATGACCGCTACCTACGGAATATGGCTCGGAGGAACCCTGACAGCAACGCCACCACGTTGAATAATGCTTTTCGTGCAGCCACAGGACGTCGTGTTACGACTCAAACAGTGCGCAACAGGTTGCATGATGCACAACTTCACTCCCGACCTCCATGGCGAGGTCCATCTTTGCAACCACGACACCATGGAGCACGGTACAGATGGGCCCAACAACATGCCAAATGGACCGCTCAGAATTGGCATCACGTTCTCTTCACCGATTAGTGTCGCATATGCTTTCAACCATAAAATCGTCGAAGGCCTGTTTGGAGACAACCCGGTCAGGCTGAACGCCTTAGAAACACTGTACAGCGAGTGCAGCAAGCTATAGGTTCGTTGCTGTTTTGGGTTGGCATAATGTGGCGCCGACGTACGCCGCTTGTGGTCATGGAAGGCTGTACGATACTTGAATGCGATCCTCTGACCGATAGTGCAACCATATCGGCAACATATTGGCGAGACATTCGTCTTCATGGACGACAATTCGAGCCCCTATCGTGCACATCTTGTGAATGACTTCCTTCAGGATAACGACATCGATCAAATAGAGTGTCCAGCATGTTCTCCAGACATGAACCGTATCAAACATGCATGGGATAGACTGAAACTGGCCGTTTAAGGATGACGTGATCCACCAATATCTCTGTGGGATCTACGCCGAATCGTTGTTGAGAAGCGGGACTATCTGGACAACAGTGCCTCGATAAACTTGTTGATAGTGTACCTCGACTAACAAAGGCATGAATCAGTGCAAGACGACGTGCTACTGTGCATTAGAGGTATCGGTGTGTACAGAAATCTGTACCACCACCTCTGAAGGTCCCGCTGTATGGTGGTACAACATGCAATATGTGGCTTTCATGAGCAATAAAAGGGGCGGAAATGATATTTATGTTGACCTCTATTCCAATTTTCTGCACAGGTTGCGGAACACTCGGAACCGAGATGTAGCAAATTTTTTTTTTATGTGTGTAGTAGCCGTCAGTGTCATGAAATGGAAAGAAGACAAGGATTTCTGGCCATATACAACAATAATTCAGGTATACACGTCGACGTCGCAAGATGAAGATGCAGAGATAGAGGAAGGTGTAAGGATATTGAATGGGTAACACAGTACGTAAAGCGGAACGAAAATCTAATAGTCATGGGAGACTGGAATGCAGTTGTAGGGGAAGGAGTAGAAGAAAAGGTTACAGGTGAATATGGGCTTGGGAAAAGGTAAGAGAGAGGAGAAAGACTCATTGAGTTCAGTAATAAATTTCAGCAAGTGATAGCGGATCCTCAATTCAAGAATCACAGGACGAGGAGGTGTACAGGAAGATCCAGTTAGCGTACATCATGATCAGATAGTTTCCGAAATCAGATACTGGATTGTAAGACGTACCCATGAGCAGGTATAGACTCAGACCACAATGTAGAATGATGAAGAGTAGGCTAAAGTTTAAGAGATTAGTCAGGTACAATCAATACGCATAGAAATGGCATACGAAAGTATTAAAAAATGACGAGATACGCTTGAAGTCCTATAGAATATAGGCAAGTCAAGCAAGATTCCGTGAAATTAAAAGCAACGGTGGTAACATTAAGTGTACAACGGTAATTCCACTGTTAAATGGAGAAGAAGAGCGGATAGGTGGAAAGGTACACTAAAGGCCTCCATGGGGAGGATGATTTGTGTGATTTGATGGAATACATGGGACACGAAATAAAGGAGATAGGGGATCCAACGTTAGGATCGATATTTAAGAGAGCCTTGGAGGTCTTAAGAACAAATAAGGCAGAAGGTGTAGATAATATTCCATCAGAATTTCAAAAGTCATTGGAGGAAGTGGCAACAAAACGACATTTCACGTTGGTCTGTAGAATGTACGAGTCTGGTGACATACCATCTAATTTTCGGAATGCCGGCCGAAGTGACCGTGCGGTTAAAGGCGCTGCAGTCTGGAACCGCAAGACCGCTACGGTCGCAGGTTCGAATCCTGTCTCGGGCATGGATGTTTGTGATGTCCTTAGGTTAGTTAGGTTTAACTAGTTCTAAGTTCTAGGGGACTAATGACCTCAGCAGTTGAGTCCCATAGTGCTCAGAGCCATTTGAACCATTTTTTTAACTTTCGGAATAATATCATCCATACAATTCCAAAGACTGCAAGAGCTGACTGGAGCGAGAATTATCGCACCGTTAGCTTTACAGCTCATGTATCCAAGTTGCTGACAAGCATAATATACAAAAGAATGGAAAAAAATATTGAGGATGCGCTAGATGACGATGAATTTGGCTTTAGAAAGATATAGGCTTCAGAGAGACAATTCTGAGGTTGCTGTTTATAACTTAAGCAAATCTAAAGAAAAATCAAGACAAGTTCATAGTATTTGTCGACCTGGAAAAAGGCTTCGACAATGTAAAATGGCGCTAGATGTTGGAAATTCTGAGAAAAATAGGGGTAAGCTATAGGGAGATGGTTCAAATGGCTCTGAGCACTTTGGGACTTAACATCTATGGTCATCAGTCCCCTAGAACTTAGTACTACTTAAACTTTACTAACCTAAGAACATCACACAACACCCAGTCATCAAGCTATAGGGAGATACGGGTAATATACAATAAGTACAAGTCTAAGAGGGAATAATAAGAAAATGTTCAAATGTGTGTGAAATCTTATGGGACTTAACTGCTAAGGTCATCAGTCCCTAAGCTTACACACTACGTAACCTAAATTATCCTAAGGACAAACACACACACCTATGCCTGAGGGAGGACTCGAACCTCCGCCAGGATCAGCCGCACAGTCCATGACTGCAGCGCCTAAGACCGCTCGGCTAATCCCGCGCGCCGGAATAACAAGACAAGACGGCCAAGAACGTAGTGCTCGGACTAAAAAGTGTGTAAGGCGAGTATGTAATATTCCGCCCCTACTGGCCAATCTGTTAACCGAGGAAGCAATGATGGAAATAAAAAAGAGTTTCAGGAGTGGAATTACAGTTCAAGGGGAAAGGATATCAATGGTACAATTCGCAGATGATATTGCTATCCTGAGTGAAAGTGAAGAGGTATTACATGATCTGCTGAGTGAAAAGGACAGTCTAATGAGTACATAATATGGACTAAGAGTGAAACGAAGAAAGATGAAAGTAATGAGAAGTAGCAGAAATGACAACAACGAGAAACGTAACATCATGATTGCTGGTCACGAAGTAGATGAAGTTTACGAATTCTACTACCTAGACAGCAAAATAACCTATAACGGACTGAGGAAGGAGGAGATCAAAACCAGACTTGCACTGGAAAAAAAGGGCTGTAGTGGCCAAGGGAAGTCCACTAGTATCAAAGATAGGACTTCAGTTGATTAAGAAATTTCAGAGTATGTACGTCTGGAGCACAGAATTGTATGGTAGGAAAAGATGGACTGAGGAAAAACCGTTACAGAAGTGTATCGAATCATTTAAGATGTCGTGCTACTGACTATTGTTGAAAATTAACTGGAGTGATAGGATAAGGTATGTGGAGGTTATGCGCAGTATCGGTGAGGAAATAACTATGTGGAAAACAATGACATGGAGAAGGGATAAGATGATGGGACATCTTTTAAGACAACAGGGAGTGACTTCTTGGTACTAGAGGGAGCTCTGGAGGGCAAAAACTGTAGAGGAACACAGAGACTGGAATACATCCACCAAATAATCGATGCCGTTTGTTGCAAGTGTTACTATGAGGTGAAGAGGTTGGCACAGGAGAGGAATTCGTGACTGGACGCATCAAACCACAAAAAAAAAAAAATAAAAAAATAAGAAAAAATAAAAAAAATAAAAAAATCTATAGTAATTTCTCATGTTATTTCTCTTGAAGTCTTCATCTATTTCATTTAGTACATTTCTGTCGTATGTCCTTCTCGCTCTTCTTATATCTTTCGTGGATTGCTTCTGAACTTTGTGGAAATCCTGCATTGTCTCTTGTGTTCTTTCTTTTGTCTTCAGTCTCCTGACTGGTTTAATGCGGCCCGCCAAGAATTCCTCTCCTGTGCCAAACTCTTCATCTCAGAGTAGAACTTGCAACCTACGTCTTCAATTACTTGCTGCATGTATTCCTATCTTTGTCTATCGCCACAGTTTTTGCCCTCTTCAGCTCCCTCTAGTACCATGGAAGTCATTCCCTCATGTCTTAACAGACGTTCTACCATCCTGTCCCTTCTCCTTGTCAGTATTTTCGACATATTCCTTTCCTCTACGATTCTGCATAGAACCTCCTCATTCGTTACCTTATCAGTTCACCTAATTTTCAACATTCGTCTACAACACCAAATCTTAAATGCTTCGATTCTCTTTTGTTCTGACTTACCCACAGTCCATGTTTCACTACCATACAATGCTGTACTCCAGACGTACATTATCAGAAATTTGTTCCTCATATTAAGGGAGATATTCGATATTAGTAGACTTCTCTTGGCCAGTAACGCCCTTTCTGCCATTGCTAGTCTGCTTTTGATGTACTCCTTCCTCAGTCCGTCATTGGTTATTTTACTGCCCAGGTAGAAGAAATCCTTAAATTCATATACTTCGTGACCATCAATCGTGATGTTAAGTTTCTCGCTATTATCATTACCTTCGTCTTTCTTTGATTTACTGTCAGTCCATATTCACTACTCATTAGACTGTTCTTTTCACTTAGAAGATCACGCAGTTCTTCACTTTCACTTAGGATAGCAATGTCATCTGCGGATAGTATCATTAACATCCTTTCACCTTGAATTGTAACTATACTCCTGAAACTTTTTTTTGTCCCCACCACACTTCCTCGATGTACACAGTGAAAAATAGGGGCGTAAGGCAACATCCTTGTCTTACACCCTTTTTAATACGAGCACTTCGTTGTTGGTCGTCCACTCTTATTATTCCCTCTTGGCTGTTGTACATATTGTATATGACCCGTCTCTACCGATAGCTTACCCCTACTTTTTTCATAATTTCAAACATCTTGAACCATTTTACATTGTCGAACGCTTTTTCCAGGTCGACAAATCCTATGAACGTGTCTTTATTTTTCTTTATTCTTGCTTCCATTATTAACTGAAACGTCAGAATGGCCACTCCCGTCCATTCACTTTTCTTAAAGGTAAACTGATTGTATTTAGAGCATCCTCAATTTTCTTTCCCATTCTTCTGTGTATTATTCTTGTAAGCAACTTGGATGCATTCTGATGGAATGTTATCAATCCCTTCTGCCTTACTTGACCTTAAGTCCTCCAAAGCACTTTTATATTCTGATTCTAATCGACTCCTGTTTCTTCTTCAATCACATCAAAAAAATCTTGCCCCTCATAGAGGGTTTCAATGAATTCTTTCCATCTGTCCGCTCTCTTCTCTACATTTAACAGCGGAATTCCCGTTGCAATCTTAATGTTATCACCCTTTCTTTTAATGTCACGGAAGGTTGTTTTGACTTTCCTGCATGGTGAGTCAGTCCCTCCGACAGTCATTTATTTTTCGATGTCTTCACATTTTTCCTGCAGGCTTTTCGTCTTAGTGTCCCTGCTCTTTCTATTTATTTCATTCCTCAGCGACTTCTGTTTCTGTATTCCTGAGTTTCCCAGAACATCTTTGAACTTCCTCCTGTCATCAATCAACTGAATTATTTCTTCTGTTATCTATGGGTTCTTCGCAGTTACCTTCTTTGTACCTACGTTTTCCTTCCCAACTTCAGTGATGTCCCTTTCTAGAGATGTCCATTCCTCTTCAACTATACTGCCTACTGAGCTATTCCTTATTGGTGTATCTATAGCCTTAGAGTAGCGTATTTCGTCACTCCTTAGTACTTCCGTGTTCCACTTCTTTGCGTATTGATTCTCCCTGACTAATGTCTTAAACTTAAGCGTTCTCTTTATCACTACTGTATTGTGATCTGAGTCTATATCTGCTCGTGTGTATGCTTTACAATCCAGTATCTGATTCCGGAATCTCTGTCAGACCATGATTAATCTAACTGAAACCTTTCCGTATCACCCGGCCTTTTCCAAGTATACCTCTTCCTCTTGTGATTCTTGAACAGGGTATTCTCTATTACTAGCTGAAACTTGTTACAGAACTCAAATAGTCTTTCTCCTCTGTCATTCCTTGTCTCAATCCCATATTCTCCTGTAACCCTCTCTTCTACTCCTTCCCCTACAACTACTACATGACCATTAAAATTTCATCCTCCTTTACATACTGTATTATCCTTTCGATATCCTGATACGCTTTCTCTTTCTCTTCATTTTCAGGCTTCGGCGTCGGCATGTATACCTGAACTATCTTTTTCGGTGTTGGTTTGCTGTCGATTCTGATAAGAACGACCCCATCACTGAACTGTTCACAGAAACACACTCTCTGCCCCACCGTCCTATTCAAAACGAATCCTACTAATGTTATACCATTTTCTGCTGCTGTTGATATTACCCTAAATTCATCTGACCATTAATCCTTGCCTTCTTTCCACTTCACTGACTCCTACTATACCTAAACTGAGCCATTACATTTCTGCTTTCAGATTTTCTAGTTTCCCTACCAAGTTCAAGCTTCTGACATTCCACGCCCCGACTCGTAGAACGCTATCCTTCGGTTGATTTGTCAGTCTAATTCTCATCGTAACTTCCCCCCTAGGCAGTCCCCTCTCGCAGATCCGAATGGGCGACTATTCCGGAATCTTTTGCCATTGGAGAGATCATCAGGACACTTCTTCAATTACAGGCCACATGTCCTGTGGATACACGTTACGTGTATTTAATGCAGTGGTTTCCATTGGCTTCAGCATCCTCATGCCGCGGATCATTGCTGATTCTTCCGCATTTAGGGGCAGTTTCCCACCCCTAGGACATGAGAGAACCCTGAACCTCTGTCCGCTCCTCCGCTATCTTTGACAAGGCTGTTGGCAGGATGAGGAGTGACTTCTTATGCCGAAAGTCTTCGCCGCCAATGCTGATTATTAATCAAAACTTGAGCAGTGGTGGGATTCGAACCTGGGACCGAAGGCATTTTGATTATGTATCAAAGACGATAGACCACCGGTGTTCTATTACTTCTAAACTTCATCCTGGCCTGGATTCTACCTTGAATGGCCGTTGTGTTCCACCATCTACGTTTTCGTTTTCTAGGAAGCTGACCGCAACGCATGGCATTCAGAATTGTCTTCCCGAGTCTGCCTCTTCAAAAATTTTGTCTTTGTTTATCTTAGAGTATTCTAGGTTCGGCCTTTTATTCTGTGCTGTCTTTCCGTTTCCTGGGATTGGCTCTCATTCAGAATTTCTCTTGTATTTTTGTTGTTATGGCTACATGATCTATTTGAAAATCTCTCCTTAAGTTTCGGCTTTTTCCTCTTTGTTTGTTCTTATTTTGGCTTTTGAAAATGCGTTGACATAATTTTTAAGTTAAAATTTTGACAGTAAATGACGTGATGCTCCCCATATTTGTTCTGCGTCTGTGCGGTATATATATGCTCCAATCGATGTCAAGTGTGGCAGACGAGAGTAATGAGGAGCAGCAGAAGTGAAAGTAGCGAGTAACTTAACAGAAAAATTAGTGAGCACATAGTAGTCGAAGTTGAGGAATTCTGCTACTGTGGGAGCCAAATTACCAGTTACTGACGAAGCAAAGAGGATAAAAAAGCAGAATAACACAGCACACACGGCATTCCTGAGTGAGAGGAATCCACCGATATGAAACATAGGCCTTAATTTGACGAAGAAACGTCTGAGAATGTCCGTCTGGAGCACATCGTTGTGTGGTAGAAACTGTCAGAATACCTAAACAGAAGAGAATAGAAGGATTTGAGAACTTACACAACAGGAAAATTGTGAAAAGTAGGTGGACTGATAACTAAGGAATGAGGATGTTTTCCGCGGTATCGGCGAATAAAGAAAAGTATGAAAATCGGTGACAAGAAAAATGGGTCGGATGATGGAACACACGTTAAGATATCAGGGACAGCTTCCATGGTACAAAATGGGTCTGTAGAGGCCAGAAACTGTAGCGTAGGACAGAGACTGCTTGTTGGTGTAAAAATGTGTCTTTACTTGAGTGGAATATATTCGTCTTACAAACTGTGTAAGACAAATGTACAAATGTACAAATGGCTCAAATGGCTCTGAGCACTATGGGACTTAACATCTACGGTCATCAGTCCCCAACAAGTGTACACTGAGGCAGCTGTGATACGAGCCCTGCAGTTTCATTGAAATGATGATGGGCGTAAACGTAGGATTTCAACTACCAAGTCCATTTCATTTGGACGCTGTTGACTGCATCAAGGTCTGAAATGAAAAGCAACCGATATTTCGGATAGCGTAGTAAGAACTTTTCATCATAGTGTTTCACATTGGCTAATGAATAATAGTTTTGTTATGTATTTCTTCTACATCATGACAGTCGCAAATGGGAAATTCTTCCCATGAATCGAGTGGAGATGCATTGTATGTGAACAGATTGTCACTGAGGAGCGGAGCGAAGAGCCATCATGTTTTGAATTAAATGAAATATAAATACACTTTTGTGACTGAATACACGCATTACTTTTAAAACAACTACTTTTATTAATTTAACAGATATTTAAGGTAACTTAATTTGTACCTGTAACAACAATTAACAAGTAGTGTCTTCGTCCCAAAATTCTTCTACAAAATTACACAGAAGTTACATTATTCACAGAAGGTCACAGAAGACGACTGCTAAGCTGCATGTTCACTACAGACCAAAAAGATGTACATAGGAACAAAACTGATGAGTCAGAACAGTGAACATTTATTGTGTTTTGAAGATTACTAGCAAAGAATATCCTTGTAATAGTGAGGCACTGTGTGGACGACTAACTATTCTACTTATCACTATGAGTTCGAAACATCACAAGGCAAATCACATCGAATTAATGCCCAGGTACATGACTTTGTAAATAAGTAGGACAGGGCACGCTCTTTTCCTTTTTGGTTTCGTTTTATAACGTGGCACGATATTACGGTGGAAATCTTAATTAAGTTTCCGCAGATAAGATTTACGCTTCATTTTACCGTTCCGACAACGTCGCATCGTAAAAAGTTTTACTGCGAGCTGACCTCTACCTGCGCCATCGCATCGCGCCTGACCTTTCTCCAGTATGACCTTCCCGCCTCGTGTATCACCGCAAAACACCTTGCAACAGCAACGCTTGAAGAGATAGCGGGGCAGCATTATGCGGACAAACAAGTGCGTCTACCTGTAACTTTCAGTGAGTTTCCAGGTTGTACGTAGCCTTCTTTAGCATAAAAGCAGTGAGACATACAAACGAAAATGTGCATAAAATTTGTTTCAAACGAAGTTCTTTGGCGATTTCAGTCTTTCCTAGTGCAGTCTAGTGAAGTATCACACAATCTCTCTTTTGCTCTCTGTCTGACAAACTGACAACAAATTTTTTGGCCTCGTTTAATATTCTGTTCCCCCTTTAGTCGCATTCCAGTTTTATAGACATTAATCTTATTTACTAGCGATTCATCAAGAACATTAACACATTTAGCCACACTGGGTGAGCGAGGAAGTAGTTGCCAGGAAGTAACTGATGGAAAAAGAAACTACTTTTAACAAATGTGAATTTTATTCCTAAAAACTTTTTCCAAAGAAGATTTAAAATTATAAGGAGAAAAGCACCCTAGAAATATCACGTTATAATTTTATTTAGACGCAGAAAGAACAATATTAACAGTATGAGCCTTCGTGCTGAGAAACTTGCCTGCTTCCTTTCAACACGGTCGTAGTCATGACCGCTCACAACAACCTCTGAAAGAGTACACTGGTGCAAATCTGCAACATACCAGATTACTTTAAACTAAAAAAAGTTTTAACAGCTAACACAAACACGTAAACTATGCACCCCGTAAGAGGGATGGAAATGGTACAAACTCAAATTATTTGCCACCGAACGTGCATTTTTTTTTTTGTTAAGGACTCTGTGGTGGAATGGTGGTAACCTCATAACCTAAAATGACTAAATAAAAACCATAAAAATGAGACTTACATAGAATGTACAACGTGCTCTAAATTATACATATACCACCTCGCAAGATGATAGGCAAGATAAAAACATATTTCAAGAATTAGGCCTTTAGACAATAAATTCGTCAACACCAAATCCGACAAACATGAAAGAGGCAGATATTAACGTACAGCAGACCGACAGACAGACAGACAGAAACTGCCTAACAAATGCGGGCGACAGACAGGCAACCAAGCTCGGGACAAGAGGCTGACCAATAAAACAAGTAAAATTTAAGCAGCCACTTAACTTCTAATAAACGGGGATGTCTGGCGAAGACCGGTTGCAGCACCCCCAACGCTCTCCCGAACAATCCGCTGCCAGCCGCTTCAACGGACGCAGGAAGGCGCGCCGATCTCTCGTCTCACGGCATCCCAACTCGCCCAGGCCAGCCCGATGTTGTGGTTTCGCTCATGTTGCTCTCGTGTGAACCGTGAAGCCACTACCCCTTTCTAAACGGCAAAGCCCACTGGACTCACGTGGGGACCTCACATGCGCCGACGCTCAAGGCGGACAATTCATCTCGTGTCTCAGTGCTGGACCGACTAACCGACCGATCCACCCGCCAATGACTGTTGCCCGAGCAACTGGAGCATACTGGCGGCCTAACGCGCAGACTCAGATGCAGGAACTCAGCCCCCACCGGACGACCACTAGCTGGGTTCTGTTACTGGCGGAGTGCATTTTCTGGGTTCAAGTTTGATCCAAACGACAGACATACTAGCACTCCAACGAAAGATAGACACTAACTGCCGCACAAATGCAAATGAGAGACAGACCAGCAACTGGTGACACGAGACTGACCTAGCCTCACTCCGACTAACCAACTGACTAGACTCACTGACTCAGACTGACCGACCGCCGAGGCTTCTCCACATTCCCACCAGGGGGAGACACCAAAGCTGTGATTGCCACAGCGGCGCCACTGCCAAAAAAGGAAAGCGACTGCTTTACACTACGCGCTGCGGCGCGCTCTTCAAAACACGGAATTTTACCACGGCTCACAAAGCCACACATCAGTGATGCAAATCCGCATAACAGGTAAACGTGGTGCGACAGCCATAAAACCTGGACTGTGGAGATATGTAAGAACAACTTTCGGTCGGATGACTCTTCCTATATTGTAGGCAATAAATTTCTTGAAATGTTCTTGCCCGGCCGGAGTTCCGACCGGAACCCTAGAGGACACCTTTGCGATGAGTCAGATCGTTGGGGATGGAATGTGGTTGTAGGGGAAGGAGTAGAGGAAAGGTCTACGTGGGAATGTAGGGTTGCTACTAGGAAACAGAGAGGAGAAAGATTCAGTTCTGCAATAAAATTCTGCTGGATATAGCGAAAAATTTTTTCAAGATCCACTAGAGAAGGGGGTAAACTTGAGAAAGGCCGAGACACACGGGCAGATTTCAGTTACAATATTTCATGGTCAGGCACAGATTCCTAATTCAGACACTGGATTGTAAATAGGAGCAGATATACACTCAGATCACAATGCAGTAGTGATGAAGAGCAGGCTGAAGTTTAAGAGACTAGTCAGTAAGAATCGATACGCGCCGGCCGCTGTGGCCGAGCGTTTCTAGGCTCTTCAGTCCGGAACCGCTCTGCTGCTACGATCGCAGGTTCGAATCCTGCCTCGGGCATGGATGCGTGTTACGTCCTTAAGTTACTTAGGTTTACGTAGTTCTAAGTTCTAGGGGACTGATGACCTCAGATGTTATGTCCCATAGTGCTCAGAGCTCTTTGAACCATTTGAACCAATCGATACGCAAACAAGTGTGATACGGAAGTACTAAGGAATGAACAAACACGCTTGAATTTCCCTAAGGCTATAGGCACTGCGATAAGGATTAGCGCAGTAGGCAGTTCAGTTGATAAGGAATGGACATCTCTAAAAAATGCAATCACTGAAGTTAAAACAAAAACCGTCGCTAGGAAGCAGATAACGCCGAAGAAACCATGGTTAACAGAATAAATACTTAAGCTGATCCATAAAAGAAGGGAAATTAAGGAATACAGAAACACAAGCCTCTTAGGAATGACATCATTAGGAAGTGCAGGGGAGATAAGGTGAAATGGCTGCATGAAAAATTTGAAAAAATCGAAAACGAATTGTTTGTCGGAAGGACTGATTCAGTTGAGATAACCTTCTCAGAAACTAAAAGCAAGGGTAGTAATATTAAGAGTACAATGGGAATATCAGAGGAGAGAGCGAGTAGGTGCAAAGAGCAAACTGTGGCCTCTAAGTGAGGGAGGACGTATCTGGCGACGTGATAAAAGAAGAAACAGGAGTCGACGGGGAACAGGCAGGGGATTCAGTATTAGAAAGGTGAAAACATCTGAGAGGCAGTTGTAGCGTTGCGGTTGATAACGGAAGCAAGAGTGAAGAAAAACCGAGAAACTTTCATAGGATTTGTTAACCTGTAGAAAGCATTCGACAGTGTAAAATGATGAAAGATGTTCGAAATCCTGAGAAAAATGGAGGTGAACTATCGGGAAAGATGGGTGCTATGCAGTACGTCCAAGAGCCAAGAAGAAGAATGAGAGTGGAAGGAGTACAAATAAATAAATAAACACGTCTATGAGAGTGAGGACTCATCTGACGACGTCAAAGAAGAAGAAATAGGAGTCATTGTAGAAGACATAGGGGATCATGTATTAGAATAAGAAGTTAAATTCTATGCGCGAGGCTTACAACTACCACCGTCACATCTTAGCAAAAGATCTGTAAAATGACTAAGCGGACCTGAAGCTTCCATTCAGTCCCTTGTCGACCAGTCTGGTGTGCCCATTGATGAGAGCAAAATGAAAGCTGAAATTTTAAATTTCACTCTCAAGAAGTCGTTCACACACAAGAATCGTGCAGACATACTGTCATTTGACCATCACACGGACTCTCATATGGACGACATCGTAATAAGCGTCCCTGCCGTAGAAAAACAACCGTAAGATTTGAAAGTATATAAATCATCTGGTTCGGATAAAATCCCAGCTCGGTTTTACAAAAGAGTACTCTGCGACATTGACCCCTTACCTAGCCTACATTTACCGTAAACCTCTCGCCAAGCGCGAAGTTCCAAGTAACTGGAAAAAAGCACTGCTGACTACGATACATAAAAAGGGTAAAAGAACGGACCTGCAAAATTATAGACCAATATCCCTAACTTAGGTTTGCTGCAGAATCCTTGAAAATATTGTCAGTTCGGATATATTTAAGATTTTAGAAGCTGTGAAGCTTATGTCCACGAATCAGCATGGTTTTAGAAACCATCGCTGATTCGAAAATCAGTCGGTCCTTTCATCATATGATATACTACTAGTTATGGATGAAGGGCAACAGGCAGATTCCATATTTCTCCATTTCCGTAAAGTATTTGACACGGGGCCCAAGTAACTGCAGGTTGTTAAAGGCTTTACTAATATGTGGGTGTCTCGAAGATTTCTGAAGCAACAGAACCCAGTACGTTGTCCTCGACGGCGAATGTTCATTAGAAACAAGGGGATCGTCAAGGGTGCGCCAAGGATGTATGATAGGACATTTGTTGCTCTCTATATGCATACACGATTTGGCGGCGAGGGTGGGCAGAGGTGTGTAAGTTGAATGACAGAAGGAGGATACAAGACGACTTAGACAAAATTTCTAGTTGGTGTGATGAATAGCAGCTAGCTCTAAATGTGGAAAAATTCAAATTAATGCGGATGTATAGCAAGAACGAACCTGTAAAGTTGGGATAATACTCGGATACTGTGATACTAGTGTCCTGCTTGAGACTGTAAGGAGGTTTAAACATCTGGATGTAACGCTGGAGATCAATACGAAGTTTAACGAGCATGTGGGAGCTGTGATAGGGAAGGCGAATGTTCGCCTTCGGTTTATTGGGAGAATTTTAAGAACGAGTGGTTCATCTGTAAAGGAGACCGCTGAAGGGAGCTGGTGCGACCTATTCTTGAGTACTGCTCGAGTGTTTGGGATCCCTACCAGATCGGATAGATGAAAGAATCGAAACGATTCAGAGACGGGCTGCAAGGGTTGTTACCGGTACATTCAAACAACATATAAGTGTTACAGACATGTTTCGGGAACTCAAATGGATGTCCCTGAAGGGGATAAACGAGTATTCATTGGCCAAATATATTATACTAGAACTGACATGTGATTACATTTTTACGCAATTTCGGTGCATAGATCCTGAGAAATCAGTACCCAGAACAACCACCTCTGGCCGAAATAACGGCCTTGATACGCCTGGGCATTGAGTCAAACAGAGCTCCTATGGCGTGTACAGGTACAGCTGTCCATGCAGCTTCAACACGATACCACAGTTCATCAAGAGTAGTGACTGGCCTATTGTGACGAGCCAGTTGCTCGGCCACCATTGACCAGACGTTTTCAATTGGTGAGAGATCTGAAGAATGTGCTGGCCAGGGCAGCATTCCAACATTTTCTGTATCAAGAAAGGCCCATACAGGACCTGCAACATGCGGTCGTGCATTATCCTGCTGAAATGTAATGTTTCGCAGGGAACGAAAGAAGGGTAGAGCCACGGGTCGTAACACATCTGAAATGTAACGTCCACTGTTCAACGTGCCGCTAATGCGAACAAGAGGTGACCGAGACGTGTAAAAAATTGCACCCCATACCATCACGCCGTGTGATACGAAAGTATGGCGGTGACGAATACATGCTTCCAATGTGCGTTCACCGCGATGTCGCGAAACACGAATGCGACCATCACGATGCTGTAAACAGAACCTGGATTCATCCGAAAAAATGACGTTTTGCCAATCGTGCACCCAGGTTCGTCGTTGAGTATACCATCGCAGGCGAAATACCCTCAGACTTCAAGAAGAATATAATAATTCCAAACCCAAAGAAAGCAGGTGTTGACAGGAAAGAAAATTACCGAACTATCAGTTTAATAAGTCATGGCTGCAAAATATTAACACGAATTACTTACAGACGAATGGAAAAAAACTGATAGAAGCCGAACTCGGGGTAGATCGGTTTGGATTCTGTAGGAATATTGGAACACTGACCCTACGACTTATCTTAGAATATAGATTAAGGAAAGGAAAACCTACGTTTCTAGCATTTGTAGCCTTACAGAAAACTTTTTACAATGTTGATTGGAATACTCCCTTTCATATTCTGAAGGTGGCAGATGTCAAATACTGGGGGGGAAAGGCTATTTACAATTTGTACAGAAACCTGATGGCAGTTAGAAGAATAGAGTGGCATGAAATTGAAGCAGTGGTTGGGAAGGGAGTCAGACAGGGCCGTAGCATATCCCCCATGCTATTCAATCTCCATATTTAGCAAGCAGTAAAGAAAACGAAAGGAAAATTAGGACTAGGAATAAAAATCCATGAAATGAAAAGAAAAATATGTGTGGAGTGCAGCCATGTATGGAAGGGAAACATGGACGATTAAATAGTTTAGACAAGAAGAGAAAAGGAGCACTCAAAATGTAGTGCTACAGAGGAATGCTGAAGATTAGATGGGTATAACACATAACTAATAAGGAATTACTGAATTGGGAAGAAGAGGAATTTGTGGCACAACTTGACTAGAAGAAGGGATCGGTTGGTAGGACATATTCTGAGGCATGATGGGATCGCCAAATTGGAATTGGCGGGCAGCGTGGAGGTTAAAAACCATGGGGGGAGACCATGAGATAAATAAACTAAGCAGATTCAGAAGGACGCAGGTTGCAGTAGGTACTTCTAGATGAAGTACCTTGCAGAGGATGAAGTAGCATGGAGTGCTGCATCATACCAGTCTCTGGAATGAAGACCATAACAGCCGGCCGGTGTGGACGAGCGGTTCTGGGCGCTATAGTCAGGAACCGCGTGAACGCTACGGTCGCAGGTTCGAATCCAGCCTCGGGCATGGTTGTTTGTGGTGTCCTTAGGTTAGTTAGGTTTAAGTAGTTCTAAGTTCTAGGGGACTCACGATGTCAGAAGTTAAGTCCCATAGTGCTCAGTGCCATTTGAGCCATTTTTGAAGGTCATAACAACAACAACAACAACAACAACACAATAAACCAAACACATCTAAAGGCTGTAAATTCTATTAAATACCTACTAATTACAATTAAGAACAACTTAAATTGGAAAGAAGACATAGAAAATGTCGGTAAGGCTAACCAGAGACTGTGTTTTATTGGCAGGACGCTTAGAAAATGCATCCGATCTACTGAAGAGGATGTCTACATTATGATTGTCTGTCTCCTTTTGGAATACTGCTGCACGATTTGGGATCCTTACCAAACAAGTTTAACACAGTACATCGAGAAAGTTCTGAAAAGAGTAGCACGTTTTGTATTATCGGGAAGTACGGGAGAGAGTGTCACGAACATGAAACTGGATTTGGCGTGCACATAATTAAAACAGAGGGGTACCTTTTTGCGGTGGGATCTTCTCATGAAATTTCAATCACCATCTTCCTCCTCTGAATGCGAAAAGGATAAACAATCATCATAAAAAAATTAGGGAAATGAGAGCTCGTACACAAAGATATATGTATCCGTTTTCTCCGCGTGCTGTTCGAGAGAGGAATAATCTCGAATTTTTGTTTGGTTCGAAGAACAGTCTATCAGACTGTTAAGCGTGATTAGCAGAGTATCCATGCTAGATGTCGGTGTGGATGTATCTATCATTGGTCCGATGTTGGGTAGCAATTGTCGGATGTTCGTGGGAATTGGCAATTGTTCCTTCGGAAAAGTCAATTTTTCCGTAGCAATTGTCAAGCAATGTATGAGAAGCCGACTCCTCGTATTGATCATTTTACTTCAGGACTATTATTTTAGGCCGATGCAAGACTTTTCTTGTAGAAATGGTTTTATTTAGTGACTGTTGCTTCACAAGGTTTGATCAGTATGTTTAATGATTTAGTAACTGACAGACAGATGAGAGGAAAAGGCTCTAGAAATCCATTGCCGAATTTTCATTGTTTTAACTCACTTGTATGGCACATAAATGTAACTCCTGACTTAACGACTCCCACTTCTGACCAGTAAGTATTGAAAAGATATGCTAACTTAGACACGGATGTCCATGAAACTGAACAGCTACTAACACTTAAGAACATCGAGACAAGAATATCATTAATGAGAAGTTACGTTGGTGCTCATTTTTGTGTGGGTGGGAAGTGTGAAGAGTGGTACTGCTAGAAGTTATCCGGCCAAAGTGGCCGCGCGATTCTGGCGCTGCAGTCTGGAACCGCGAGACCGCTACGGTCGCAGGTTCGAATCCTGCCTCGGGCATGGCTGTGTGTGATGTCCTTAGGTTAGTTAGGTTTAACTAGTTCTAACTTCTAGGGGACTAATGACCTCAGCAGTTGAGTCCCATAGTTCTCAGAGCCATTTGAACCATTTTTTGCTAGAAGTTAGAAGGCTTCAATACCTTTGAAAGTGGTGTCATAGGACACTGTTGAAGACCACATAGATTTATGTAGAACTGAAAAATATCTGCAACAATTTCACGATAACAGATAGACAACATTATGAATCAGGGAGACAGAAAGCGACGCAGGCTGCGCTCAAATCACTGTTTAGGCCTAATTGTTCCGTTTCTCGTGGTGTGTTCCGCTCTAGCCGTGCAGCCACCAATGAGACGTATTCGTCGGTCGTTACTTCTACATACTCACTTTCAGGCTTTCCCAATAGCCACCGGCTCGGCACAGCAACTTGCTATTCTGGAAATCGAATGTTTGTCCTCCAATTAATCTGTGCTCTCCTGTTGTTTATTTTTCTGTGTGTCCTGGACTTAAGTAGCTGATATGTTCTTCGCAGGATCCCGAGACACACCACTACGCTTACCCTATTTGTTGTTGGGCACATTCATATGCTATGCTGTATCTCTGTGTCTCCCACAGAGCCGAGTCGGTGACAGGAAGGTGGTGTTTGTGTCATTCTACCACGCAACCTGGCGATCTTGGCTAACTGACACTACAGAGGAAAAATCAGCCATGATGTTCTCTCCTTCCTCGTCTACCTAATCTGCTCCATTTATTCTATGTTGGATACCGTTATAATCACAGCTTCGCTGCACCTACGTAAGGACGTCCACAATTCCTCCACTCTTATCGAGATGATTATCATTATGATACACGACCAGGCGTTACTATACCTCAACAAAACCATACGGCTGGTGTGCCTCAGCAATGCCATGCGGCTGGAGACACGAGGGCTGTATCACAAGTGTAAGGGGGGAAAATCTGTACTTACACGTCTATCTGCTTCTCATGCACTAAATTTGCACTCTGATGTCATAATTTAATAGACACTTTGGCAGACTGTTTGTATGGCAACCAGAAATGTGGATAGAGTGTAGAGAGGTCTTAATTGTCAAGGACACTGCGTCGAAAAGTGCTCAGTATGAATATGTATACTGTGTTCAGTGGAACAGTCCCAGATTTCAAAATTAAGTATCTCGCAAACTAAGAGCGATGGGTGAGTGCAACAACCGATATCTTTACTGTGGAAACGGTAAGTATCGAAATAGTTCGAAAACCTTCTAACCGTCTAACACAGGGGTCTCCAAACTTTTTAGTCCGCGGGGCACATTAACTCCTCCACGAAGTCATAAGGGCCAAGATCTACCTAGTGGGATTAAAGCACTCTATGATCACCGTAATGTAAGGCTAAAGGAAAGATGAAACCGCAAAAATCTAAGCTTGTGGGAATAGCTAGCACTGAAACGAACTACGATTTTTATTTAATTACGTAATTTTGATTGGTGGAGGTACCTGGCCGAAATTCTGGCGTACTTTATTCTGGCGAATGTCACCGACAAAAAAGTATGGCACTGCTAATTCTTCACGAAAGCGTCCTGCAAAGTTAACGAAATCTCAAAATCATTGTTAGCAACACTATTAATGCAAGACGTAACAGAGGTAGAGTATGCCAATGCATTGTTATTTCAAGCGGCGCAACAATAAGTTTAGTTATGTAGTCTTGTAGTGAGTAGCAGAGCCAATGTCGCGGTGTATTGGTCGCGATAGGCCTCGAAAGTTACTTGTTGGCAGTATAGGTACCACCTCAAATATTTGGCGGGGGGCCGGATACCAGGGATGTACGGCCAGCTAACGCGGGCCGGTTTGCCGGCCGTCGCAGGCCGGTTTCGGCCCGCGGGCCGTAGTTTGGAGACCCCTGGTCTAACAGATGGCTGTAACAGTTATACGTACAGCCCATAAATAGTGATCTGAAGCTCAGAGCGATCAGATCCACCATTGAGACATGAAAGGAGGCTAGCGTATCAAAGGAAGAGGTAGAAGTCATGTGTCCCATTGAACAACGTGTTTTCCTGTTAATGGAATACCACAGGTTTAGAACACAATCCTACGGTAACAAGGCGCAGTTTCCGAACTCGATTTAAAGTCGCAAAAAGAGTCACTGTATCGGACGCGGAATGCTCTTCGCCAAATTTCAACGGACAGGCAGTGTGGCTGTTCATCGTGTGGGCAATGTGGGCTCTAGACAAACTACACTTACCCCGGAAAATGTTCCCACGGTTTCTTAAATTGCGCAGCGCAAGGAAATCCATCCAATAATTGCAGCAGTGACGGGTTTGAAGAATTTCACCAGGCAGAAAATACTTAGAGAGAGCCTACACATGTTTCCATGAAAAATCCGAAGCAACCTGGTAATAACTGTACGAGGTGTGTGACAGAGGGCTGACTTTGGGAATCAGTTTCTCACAATGAACGATAATGATGTTCGCTGAGTCTAGTTCTCAGATGAGGCGCACTTCCACACGAATAGATTCGTGAATACACAAAACTGGCCATCCTGGTGTCCCGAAAATTCCCTACTTTTTTCAAGTGAAACAAATGTTTTCTCCCAAATTTACTGTTTGTGCTGCGGTACGCAGCAGTGACATTATTCGCCCAGCTTACATCTGAGAAGCGATCAATATTGAACGTTACGTTGCAATTTTTGAGCGATTTGCAGCCACGCAGCTGATCTTGGAGGATGGACCATGCGCCTAGCAGTTCATGAAAGTTGAGGTCAGACAACATCGCACCGAACATGTCTCGCTTCCTTGATGAATACTTCAGGAATATAGTCATTGCGTTGGACTGTTGCAATTTTTTTTACGCCTCCACATTCGCCCGATATGACTACTTGCGACTACCGTAAAAATTTGGAAATTTGTGGTAAGGTCTTTCGATACCAAACTGCTGAGGTCATCGGTCTCTAAGCCTACACGCTACTTAATCTAACTTAAACAAACTTATGCTAAGCTCAACACACACACCTATGCCCGAGGGAGGACTCGAACCTCCAACGGGGGTATGCCACTACCGTCTGTCGAGTACATTGATAGTATCTTCTGGAACCATCCCATCACTCTAGAGGAGCATGAGTCAGCAATGTGTGTGACTTTTGAATCAATTGCCAATCAGACACTACAATATGGGATGGGAAATTTCATTATTAGTTTGTGCCACCTCCGTTCCTCATTCCGAAGAGACTGTGATGCGACTGCAAAGACTGCCTTCAGAGGAAGAGTCTACTAATGAATGCTGATGTTGTGCGAGATGCACAGCGTACAGCGCTATTTGTTAGCAGTTTTTCGAAACGTGTGAACAACTCTGTATAAAATTCTTATAGCTTTCACAATAAGTCTACCAGTTTCCAGAATGAGAATGCCAGGAAGTTTCAAGTCTACCAGTTGTTGTACTCGTCTTTCGATCTTAATTTTGATTTTCCTCCTTCGTCCATCGCTGGAGACCCTGTAGCTTCTATGCGTAACTCCATTTCGTTTTCATAATTCATGTATCAAAGCTGATTTGAAACTACGAATTGCTTGTGAAAATGTATAACTAAGAGAGTAGTTGAAACTATAGTTAGTGTCTGTCTTTCCTTAGTTCTCTCATTGCCTAACCTAAAGAGGAGAACTGGCGCTTCCAGTAATGACCACTGTAGAATCAAGCACTTTTCAGCCAAGTAGCTAGTTACCTGTTGCGAGGCGTAGGGAGACCCTATTGAGGACTTTAGAGAGGGGATTTCCAGTACCGGAATGTACCTTAGAAACCAGATAACCTCCTGAGAAACGTAGTCAGAATGAGGGGACAGCAACGGTATTTAAATTGACTCTAAGTCGATACGTCAAAGACAAAAAACGAAGTCCTGCTTATGTGAATGTGTATTTCTTCTCGTGCATACTGAGTAAAGTCGATGACTTTATCGGTACATGAACTTTAAATGACGGCTTTTTTGAAGGATTATAGGTGATTGGGCTCACAAATGCGTTAAATTTGTGGAAACTAATTATTTCTCCTCTAAGGGCAGCTTTTTTTACATGTATCATTTTCATCTTGTTAGTAACTGCATCACTCAGCTGAAGAGTGGCGGATTGTGCCGCTGCCAGCCCTCCCCTGCCCTTAGGGCCAAAGGGAATAAAATCACAATAAAGGAAAAAAAGAAAGTAGACTTACCGTAGCGACATCTAACGAGGTCGCCACACAAGCATATCTTGGGGCTACTGTATTGTAGTTTTTATGAACAGTAGCACTATTGATACCATGGCTCCACCACCACTGTGGCCAAGTTTATACCATATTTTAAATATGTGTGAGAATGCTAATGTGGTTTTGCATGTAATTTGTTAAGGATGCCTCTACAGCTTCACAATATTAGGACATGTTATGAAACAGATATGTCTCATCATATTTTAAGCGAATGTCTCCACATCCTTGAAAATAATAATTTTTCGTGCCCCTCCTTCCAACCCCCTCTCTCAGTATTCTAAAGACACCGCTTTTCTCGCCCTCTATTCTACACTCCAGAGACCATAACGATTCCCTCCCCCCCACAACTCCCAAAACCCACCTCAATCAGTTTACCTACTGGTGTAATTAATGGCTCCTTAAGATTAACCATTCCAAAGCGAAGGCAATAATTATACGATGCACCACCAGCACCTTCCATTTCCATGACTTCTACTTCACAATTTACAACCATTCCATCATACTAAAATACCTTGGACTTGGACAGGCAACTAAGATGGTAACCTCACCTAGTAACCATCCAACAGAAAGCCCACAAAAGACTAGAGCTACTAAAAGTACTTTCTTGCTGGACTTGCGGATTTCAACCCTCCACTATCCTCCATACCTACAAAACATAAGTACGACCCATCATTTCGTGTGAGAATGTTGCAAGCATCTCGGGACCTTCTAAGTTCTATCAGTCCCTCCAGATCCTTGAATGCCATGCACTCCACCTCACTTTCCACATACGTCTATTTTCCCCCACAAGGATCCTTTACCGATCCATCAAATTTCCGCCTGTCCTCACTCACATTGAACGCCTCTGAACATTCTTCACCATCTGCAAACCCAATGCCAATAATCCTATCGTTTCACCTCTGCTTTCCAATCCTCATATGCTATGGCACCTTTCCAAACAGATTCCACCAACCTGAGACACCCTCCACATAATCTCTTAAAGGAACTTCAATCATCTTTACCTTCCACATCATGAAATTCACCGTGAAATTTACCAGTCGTATAAGTGCACCCCTCCCATTCCACCTTATTCAGGGCTACCTCTGCCTACCCTCGCCACATACCTTAACCCCATTTTTCCCACCTGTCTTTCTTTCCCCAGCTCCCCATCCCCTTTTCCCAAAAACTATTAACTTTAGCCGGTCCTCCCTCTGTTCCAACCCTTTCTTCTTACCCAAAAGTGTCTCCTGCCATATCTCTGCCCTGCACCAGTCCACCATATTTAGATCCTTTCTAGTAAACCTTTTCAACCTTAAACAAATGATTCCTTGTCCCAGGGTAAGTCCTTCCATTTCTTAGTAACAGGATAGTTTTTCTCTTGATTTCAGTGCTTGGGCATCAAGTTTTAAGTGTTTTAAAATGCGCGCTGAATGTCTTTCGTTTTACCATTTACTGTCAATATTTTTAACTACCAGTGCTAGAGGTCTTATCTCTCATGTATCAAAAAACTGCCATTTCATTTTCAGCTCTAAAATATTTAAAAGCAATGCGAGTATCCCCCTATTTATTTCTTGTTTCTTTGTCACCTCGCTTAATTGTTATTGTCAATTGGCTGACAGTCCAACGCCCCACCTGCATTATTGATGTGTGGGGGCGTGAAATAACAATAACGAAAATATTTTTTTTGTTTTTGCCGTATTTTATAATTTGAAGATGTAATCTGTCCATTAGCTACATTTTGTTTTCCATGTTTCGCTGGAAATCTGAGGACGGTCATTTGTGACCGAAATAGGTGGTCTAAGAACCAAACGTTTGGTGATTAGTGTGAAACGTCCCCTTAGAACAATTATACATGACTGTGCTTAAACTGACACACAATATTTTTGGCGCAACGCAATTGACTTTCAAAAATCCCTACAAAAATATGCCCTGACTAACATTAACCTATACGTTTCACAAATCACTTACCTCACCAAAAATCTTCGTTACCCGAACTACTGCAATACAGCGAGCGCCACTACTGCCAGCTAAATAAAAGATTCAAACTACGGAAGGCACTAACTACTGATAGGCATAGTTAGCAAGTGAAAGACTTTAATAGAGAACAAACAATGTATTTACCTCAATAGTGTTCAAAAGTCATAATGTATATAGCAGTTCATGATATCCAGTATTGCAAATTTCAATACTCCGCCAACTCTCTCCTCACATCCACCACTGGTGGCGGCTCACCTCCAACTGCACAATGCTACGCGCTGTTCACATCCAGCTGCCCAACACTACAATGGCAGACAACAATGCAAACTAGCCACAGACTGCACACAGCACAGCCAGTAATTTTCATACAGAGCGCTGCGTGGCGTTACCAATATAAAAACCTGAACAGCCTACTTACATAGCCCCCAAGCTCCCCACAAAAAATTTTACAAATTGTTTTGGGCAGTGGCCAATAATGATTTGATAAAATTTTTCATAATTACAATAACAAAGATATAAAATGCACACACTTATTGATACAATGTTGGTCAAAAGCTAAAATTCACAGTCCATAAAGACAGTCCTGATCATTCATCACAGTAAAATTGCAGTGTTTTTCTCAAAGTCTGAACAATAAAGAAGTAGTGTTGTCCTTCCAACAGAAAGACAGTGCTGACTCTCAACATGCAGACGGGTAATGGGCCATAACAGAGTAAACCCACAGCAGAGTCATTCAAAGTTTTGAAGAATATTGGTAGGTAGGTCATCACAGAGCAGACTCACTGTAGTCCTGGTTGAGATTACGGTATTGGTGGGCCACCAGAGGTGCAGACCCACTGTAGTCCTGGTAGAGATTGTGGTATTGGTGAGTCAGCAAAGGTGTAGACCCACTGTAGTCCTTGTAGAAATAATGGTATTGTTGGGTCATCAAAGATGCAGACCCACTGTAGTCCTTGTAGAGATGGCCAGCAGCCATCTGTTGTGACTGTGCAGGTGCACAATCACCATCGAAGAGTCTTGCGGAGAATACAGCAAGTCCATAACCACCACTTGTGCACTCACATAGTTTTTGGAATTGTCCTTAGAACCAGCAATGCTGTTAACCAGTCCATTGCTGAATTATCAACACACGTGCAAACACTAACAGTCCCAACTTCTCACATATTGTGCATATACAATGACCAACAGAAACGTGTACACAGAAATGAATGCTTACAAGTTACTTAACTTGATGAAGTGGTGTCAACTACAATTTTATAAGATAAGAATACAATAACAAAGGTACAAAATACATAATTAAAGAACATAACAATACAGATAACATTTGTAGTAATACAGGCTTTACAAAAGAATAGAAATATACATATACATCAGTGTTACAGGAATTATGACATAAGTACATACATAAATATCAGAAGAACTTTTGGAACATCAACTTTACACATGAGCATTAAAACAAAACAGAATAAATAATGTCTAAGCATACTTACAAGGTAAATAACATATTATTAATGCCAATTATATTTGAGCATAACAGTATTCCTCAACATAGTGAATGTAGCTTAGTATTAAAAGAAGAAAAAAATTCTATGAAACTACACAGAGACAGGAAGAAAACAAATACACAATGGTGCACAAACACATAGTAGGATAACACAAAAGGAAAGGACAGGATTTGTTTTCAGTGTAACATTTGGTACTGCAGTCCAACCCAAAACTTCATTGCATAGATCACTCCTCTTCTTTCGACATTTGCTCCAGTCAAAAAAGAATCCTATCCAAGCATGTTTTCTGTATTCTGTTCACATCCTCTTTCAAAAATATTTTTCTGCACTGTGCTCTACCTTTTTTTTATTGGCCAAACTATTTTCTTATAGCTTCTTAATGCATTTCTTCCAATTCATCATAGTTAGTTTCTTATATAGTCTACCCCCTCTTAAGCTAACTTAAATCTACTGAGCTCAGATATATATACAAAAGGGATGAGGCTATGCAGCAGCACATAACAAATTAACACAAACAGCAAGGACAAAAAAACTACAAATTGGCAAAGTAAGCAACAATATTACAACTAATATAAGGCAATGAGCAGCAAACAAGAAAAATAAATCAGTGGTAAAACTAGCTTAACAGAGTAATACAAAGTGAAATTTAGTAGCACTATGCCTGGCAAACAGCTGCTGCAAATTCAATAACTTATATCTAAACATGAGAAAGCTCAAGCAGAAAAAATATTACAGTAAAAATGGCCATGTTTAATACCTATGTCACATCTTAACACTAGAGTGATGCAGCACAATTTATTCTACAAAAGAAATTACCAAATACTTGAAAAGAAAATTCTGTATCCAATTCCTGTGAAGGGCAATGTGTTTTTGTGCTCCTTCGTTTTTTTTTAAGTACATCAAAGTTATTCTTTACTGGGACTGTAGGCATAAAATATTTATATTAGTACATCTATAAAATTTTATTTTATAGATATAGGGCAGCTAGAAACTAGATATTAAACAAAATGAGCAATCTCTCAACTAGAAAGACAATAGATGTAAAATGTCTCTCATAATTTCATTAGGCATTTTAGTAAATATCATAAATTAAGAGCTCATCAGTGTAATCATATATTTTCAAGTTTGAGCGTGTCGTATTTAGGATGCTTTCTACTAAGAAATGTCAATAGCAAGGATAATGGCCTCCTTTTTTTTTTGTCCACCTGAGCCTCTGAAAGGCATACACTAATGGCTTTTTTTCCAGGCGACTGTCACGCAGCTGCCCACGTAATGCGTCGTGCCCATGACGCATTACGTGAAGGTCACTTAACTTTCTCGCCGAAATATTTACGACACCAGTTTCCGCTACAGTGACAGTCCCATATAAAAACATTTCACAGGTCAAGAATTTGCGTTACAAATCTGTAGAAACAAAATGCTATTGATATAACAGTGTCCAAAAATTTTCATCGGCATTGTAATACATTCACGCATTTACATACATTTCATAACTCTTAAAGTATGATTCTTGGTTTCCAACAACCTTTCTCACAAACCAGAGTCCCTAAACACTACTCATTATTCCTTACCTTATTCGTCGACACTTGTTCAATATTTCATCATAACAGCTACGTAGCATAATCAAATAACTCATATAGCATCAGCTTACTGATCATAAACATACCGCAACAGCATAATACACATAGTCATCGTAATAATAACATCATAACATCTCAGTCAACTCTCAAAATCGCCGTAGCTTCCGAGCAGATTATCTTTCAATAAACGGTTTTACATGTGAAATGTGGTGTAAACCTTTACTCTTCCTAGTATGCAGAGTTTCAACTTCAACGCAATTATCATGTGGTATACGTCGGATTCTCTAAGGTCCATTGTAAACTAGAAAGAATTTGTGACTCAAGTGTTTCTTCTTATGTGACAATGAATGAGCTTTAATGAGAACTTTCTGACCAATATATAATTTCTTTGCGTTTGCTTTACCGTGTAGTTTTCTCCTTTTGTTTGCTGCAGATTTTATATTTTTAAGAGCCAAATCAATTATGTCTTTGAGTCGAAGTTTACGTGTATTCGGGAAAGTTTACAAGCTCTCTGATTCTGTCGGTGGTTCTTCATTCTTTAGTACAAGAGTAGGTGGTAAAGCAGTGGAATCATGAGGCATTTCATTCAGCACATTTTGAAATAAGTGTAAATATCTGTCCCAATGCTGATGCTTCCTGTGGCAATAAAGTCTGCAAAGCTTATTGATTTCTTTCATAATCCGTTCAGATGGGTTACAATGTGGTGAGTAGATCGAAATAAAAACAGGTTTGATTTTATGATTCCAAAGCATGCGTGACCATACAGCAGATCTGAATTGTGGTCCATTATCTGAAATGACTTTAGCAATGTGGCCAACTTCACGTAAGAAATTTTTAGCAAAGGCGTCGGATACAGACTGTCCAGTGGCTTTACGTAACGGAGTGAAAGCAACAAATTTTGAAGTAAGTTCAACAGCGACTAGAACGTACGAAAATCCATTCGATGTTCTGACAAGGGGTCCCAAGAGATCAACAGCAGCAAATTCTTTTAATTTAGATGGAATAATAGGAAACAGCGGAGCACGATGTGAGATAGTAGATGGTTTCGCCTTTTGACAAAGTTTACAAATAGACAAGACTCTTCGAATTCTCTTCTCCATATTGTTAAAATAACAAGTCGTTCGAAGAATATGATAACATTTTCGTGGACCAAAATGTACGTTGCTGAAATGAATGTACCAAATGAGCTTATTAACAAAATCGTCTGGAATGCAAAGTACCCATAGCTTGTCATCAACAGTGCAGCGTTTGAACAGTATGTTGTTTCTAACCAGATAATAATGCCGAATCTGAGTGTGTGTCTTTTCATGCCATTTACTTTTGATGTCTTTCCATATCGGATCTTTATCTTGTTCGTGAGCAATGTCCTTTAAAGATGTGGTGATGAAGTTTTCAAAGGCGACTTTCTGAATGTAAAGAATAATGAAATTTTTCTCGAGGTTGCCTTCTGTGTTACTTTTCTCAAGCCCAGCCGGTGCGCGTGACAGTGCGTCCGCAACAATGTTGTCTTTGCCGGGAATGTAGACTACTGTGAAGTGGAATTCTTGCAGAAACAATGCCCAACGTTTTAACCTGTCATGATTTAATTTTGAAGACATAATAAATTGTAATGCATGATGATCACTCTATACTTTTACGTACTTACCGGAAAGAAAGAAACGAAATTTGTTAAATGCCCAAGCGATAGCTAAAGCTTCTAATTCAGTAACAGAATAATTTTTTTCAGATTTTGTTAGCACTCGGCTAGCAAAAGCAATGGTTTTCTGAACGGTAGTGTCATTTTCTATAGCTTCTTGAAATAAATGGGCACCAAGACCGACTTTAGAAGAATCCGTGCTAAGGCAGAAAACTTGTGACAGATCTGGATGAGCTAGTATTGGCGCGTTAAGTAGCGATTCTTTCAAAGAATTGAATTCCAACTGTGCTTGTTCGCTCCAGTTCCAAATAGTATTTTTTCCAGTGAGAGAACAAAGTTTTGGTGTAACAAGAATTTGCATATTCAGAATACGACGGTAAAAATTTACGAGACCTATAAAACTGCAGACTTGTCTTTTTGTGGATGGAACTGGAATGGCTCTGATTGCTTCTAACTTTTCAGGATCTGGCCGAATGCCTTCAGAAGAAATAATATGTCCCAAGAACTTCACCTTTGTCCTACCGAATTCAGATTTTTCCAAGTTAACTGTAATTCCAGATTCTGCAAAAATATGTAACACGCTGTTGAGGATGCGATTGTGTTGTTCCCATGAGGCTTCTGCTATCAGAATATCGTCCACATATAAGGTGATGTGACGTTTTAAGAACTCAGGTAATATGGAATTTAGCCCGCGAATGAATGCTGCCGAAGAAATGTTCAAACCAAAAGGAAGTTTCCGAAACTGATAACAAACGCCTAAACAGAGGAAATATGTGTATTTTCTACATTCTGGATGAAGTTCGATCTGATAAAAGCTGGATCTGAGATCAATAGAAGACAACACTTTTACGCCATTAAAATTTTGAAGAAGTTCTTCTAACGTTTGCGGCCTGTCTGTTTCAGGAATGATGATAGTATTGATTTGTCTCGAATCTAAGACAAGCCTGATCGATCCATTTTTCTTCTCAACAACATGTAATGGATTGTTGCATGAGCTTACCGCAGGCTCAATAATGCCCTCATCAAGCATAGATTGTATTTCTGTTCCCTATTTCTGTTCTGTATTTCTGGTCCCTATAATGTGTTGGAATTACGTATGGTCTAACACAAAATTTAGTATGCTCACGAACACGAAATTCGTATTGAAATCCCTTGATTGTTCCTGTTTTGTGAGTAAAAACTGTGGAATGTGCTTGTAAAATCTCAAAAAGGTCCTGCCTATCAGTGTCATTACAATTCTCAATTGTTTGAATTTTATTCTGAATTAGCTCATTAGTTTCAAATATGCCGTCGATATCATCCCTGTCAGTACTTGCAGAGTGATTGTTAGTGTCAAGTTCCGTCGAAAATTCCGAACTGTTGTCTAACAGGAGGTAAAGCCGATTAATTTCTTCGTCATGGTTTGAGAGCCAATCTTCAAATTTCAAAGCTACTGACTTACCTTCTTTCTCTAAACTTATTTCAGCATCGTGAAAGCTTAAGATTGCTTTGTATTCATTCAAAAAGTCTACTCCAAGTATAATTTCCGTCGACAATAATGGAACAATACGGAAGTTCATAGAAAAGCTGTGGCTTTTACAAAAGAATTCTAAGTTGGTTTGTTGGCATACATCTACACTTTTTCCAAAGATTGAACCTTGTAATTTAGTCTTACGTACCAGAAGTGTGCGGCAATCGTTCGATTTGTTGCATTTGCTAAAGGCTGTTTCACTAATTACTGAAATGGGACTGCCAGAGTCAAGTACTGCCGTAAATTTTACGTCATTTACTGTAATGTGAATCACAGGATATGCAATGTTACGTTTTACGTCGTGTTCTTGGAGTATGATGTCCCTAATGTCTTCCATTTTTACGTAATTTCTAGCTATGGCAGCTGCGTCGTTAGTGTCATACGTACGTTTGGTGGCTGCCAGCGGTATGCCATTGCCTATTGTCTCTTTGTTGGCGCGTCGTTATTGGGGTTTGGAGACCTAACTTCTACAAATTCACCTTGCTGAGAGGGCACTGCCTTCTTTAAATCCCGTCAGTCCTGATGCAATTCAGGTCTGTCGTTACAATCACATCGTCTGTCGTCATGTCGGTAGTTCCTGTAGTTTCTTTCTTGTCGGTTAAGTGGTGGAGAATTTCTCCCTGAATCGTAACTGCGCGCTGGACCGTTGCGTCTAAAGTTATTCTGTCTCCCGTAATAATAATTGTTTTGTTTCCCATATTGTCTGTTTCTCTGATTGTCTCTGTGATAGTCATTACCGCGGAGAGATGATCTTTCCCTGTAATTATTACTACTCTGCCAATGGTTGTCATACGGGTGGTGTCTGTTTTGGTCACGATTTGTGTTGTGAGAATAGCCTTGTCGCGTCCAGTTATTATTTCTGTCAACATGGAATTGTGACGGATGTGACCTGTAATTGTTGTGCTCCTGTTTTCGCGGTCTGCGATTGTCAGTGTCAATTTCCATTTCTTGTAAGAGCCCCTGAAAAGCTTAATTGTCGTCTTTGCAACGTCCTGCCAAAATAATATTTCGTAAATGTTTGGGTAATTTGATTAAGCAAATGCGGATGAGTTCTGAGGGGCTGTATGGGTTTGACAGGTACTGATTTTTCTGCAACATGTCTTCAAAATATTTGACAAGACTGGAAACTTCAGATTGTTCAAAGTGTTTCATCATCATGATGCTATGTTTTACTCGGTCTTGTGTAGCTTGAGACCAATATGCTGAGAGGAACGCATGGTAAAATTCTCCTTCACTGTGACAATCGTGAATGACCGATCGCATTCTTACAGCTGGTTCATTCTCCAAGTAGCCACACATAAATTCTAACCTGTGCTCCAATGACCAGTTGGGAGGAAAACAATGAGAGAAATGATGGAGCCAAGCTTGTGGATGAATGTCGTTGGCAGAATTCTTAAACGTTTTGAATTTACGTGTAGTAATGAACAGCTTATAGTCAAAATCATCGTGGTTGGTTGGTTGGTTGGTTGTTATGGGGAAGGAGACCAGACAGCGAAGTCATCGGTCTCATCGGAATAGGGAAGGATGGGGAAGGAAGTCGGCCATGCCCTTTGAAAGGAACCATCCCGGCATTTGCCTGGAGCGGTTTAGGGAAATCACGGAAAACCTAAATCAGGATGGCTGGACGGGGGATTGAACCGTCGTCCTCCCGAATGCGAGTCCAGTGTCTAACCACTGCGCCACCTCGGTAAAATCATCGTGTCGGCGAGTAGCATATCGGTCATTGTTACGTCGTGTCGGCGGTTCCACCTCAAAATTCGGTGCACCTTGCCAATTTCTTTCATAATTTCCGAAATGCCATGTGTTATTATTTTGTAGCTTTTCCGTATTTCTAAGTTAATCTTCCCGTGTTGGAGCGCGAGTGTCCTCTGAAATATGAAATTTTTGTATTACTTGTGCCAACTGATCTTGTACTTCCCGGATTTCTCTTTTGTATTGCGTATTAATTTGGTTCTGATTTTGTTTGAATTTCTTAATTTGTTTATACTCTTCTGTGTCAGTGATGGCTACAGGTCTTGTTTCATTCAGATCATCATCTACCATTTGCAGATAAGTTAGTGAACTGATCCGAAAGTTCGCCTACTTTCTCCGATAGTCTACTTGTTTCCTCAGTGTATTTTTCTGAACCAAGTTTCAGAGTGTCCATTTGTGTTGAAATCGTATCTACTGTTTCCTTTAAGTTTTCTTGAGTTTTTGCAGGTTGTGTAACCGAATCGGTAGATGCAACTGAGTCAATTTTAGCTTGCAAGGTGTCGTGGTTTTCATGAACAATATTTTGCAGTTCCTTTATGGCCGCTTCGTGATTCTGTAAAGCATTTTCATGACGCGAAAAAATAGGTTGGAAATGCCCAAAAATTTGTGTTTTTTCGTCATTACAGACTTTTGGACATTTCGATTCCATTTTATGTAACGCAGTAGTTAAATCTTCACGTGTTTGTTCAAGTGTGGTGTCTAACTTTTGAAGATTTTGTTCCATTGCGTCTAACTTTTGAAGATTCTGTTCCATTGTGTCTAACTTTTGAAGATTTTCTTCCATTGTGTCTAACTTTTGAAGATTTTGTTCCATTGCGTCTAACTTTTGAAGCGTTTGCTGTGTTTGTCTCTGATTTTGTTCCATTTGTTGCATTAATTGTAATAATAATGCATTAGTTTCTGGAATCTGTTTCTCTATGCTTTTTGGCTGTGCATTTTCACCGGCAACATTCACATTTTGACAAGCAGAAAATGTGTCTTGACACATTTGAGAAAACGGTGAGGATCCAAAACCTAAGTCTACAGTATTTATAATATTGTGTTCTGTCATTTCGGATTCCTGAGGCGAGCTGTTGCCAACCGATCGATCGATAATGCTTCCCTGTTCACTACATGTTTCAGTGTCTACACCATTATTTGCCGCCCGCTCCATTTCCCTATGCACAACTACCAAATTACTACTTCGAATATCTGTTAACTCACTACACAGTGGTGCTGAAAAGCTACGCTCGTCGTCACTATTATTTCTCAGTTTACTTTGGAGCCTAGTGTTACGTTTTTCACACGCCATTATTATCACAATATTTCACACGATAACACAGAAAAGCACAATTTGAAGAGCAAAGATAACAGAACACATTAACATAGCACTGAAAATAATATCTAGTTAATTGCAAGCGCAGCTGCGAAATACTTGGTGCAAATCTACATGCATGCCACAACTGTTTTACTGTACAACAATGAAAGACTACAACTACAAAGGAGATTCTCTCTACAATTACGCGCCAGCAATAAAAAATAGCTACACTAATTACACAAACTACAAGAAAAAAATCAGAAGATTCCAGTGAGGTATCCTCGGCTAAGGGTCGACATATGAAACGTCCCCTTAGAACAATTATACATGACTGTGTTTAAACTGACACACAATATTTTTTAGCGCAACGCAATCTAACTTTCAAAAATCCCTACAAAAGAATGGCCCTGACTAACATTAACCTATACGTTTCACAAATCACTTACCTCACCAAAAATCTTCGTTACCCGAACTACTGCAATACAGCGAGCGCCACTACTGCCAGCTAAATAAAAGATTCAAACTACGGAAGGCACTAACTACTGATAGGCATAGTTATCAAATGAAAGACTTTAATAGAGAACAAACAATGTATTTACCTCAATAGTGTTCAAAAGTCATAATGTATATAGCAGTTCAGGATATCCAGTATTGCAAATTTCAAAGCTCCGCCATCTCTCTCCTCACATCCACCACTGGTGGCGGCTCACCTCCAACTGCGCAACGCTACGCGCTGTTCACATCCAGCTGCCCAACACTACAATGGCAGACAACAATGCAAACTAGCCACAGACTGCACACAGCACAGCCAGTAATTTTCATACAGAGCGTTGCTTGGCGTTACCAATATAAAAACCTGAACAGCTTACTTTCAAGTGATGGAATTTATTTACAATTCCTTTCATGTATTATGTACGAAAAACAGAACGTACAGCCTAACAGGCAGTTCATAAGGATTTGCGCACTATTCCATACAAGTCGTGCATAGAAAGAGGTGGGCAGTAGTCGCGGCTTTTGAGCGCTGAGCAATAGGGATGTGAAAAACCGGGCAGTTGAAACGGATACCGGTATTTTAGTTCTGAGTAACCGGTGTTATTCGGCATTTGTTTGGTCTCTTTTGGTATCTCTTTAATTTTTTTTTTTGTTAATACCCAGGTAAAGAACCGAAATATCAACTACCCACAGCAGCAGTGCTGAAATTTTCGTTAGTAAATATAACTTTTCCTAAGAAAAAAGTAATTTTTGTGCGTAAAGTTTCCGTTGCTTTGAAGTAAAAAATGAGAAAAGCGATCAGTACTATTTTAATAACCTTGTAGATAGAAACTAACACGAAAGACTTGGCTTAAGAAGTGGTACAGCTTCGCTAAGACAATGCTGTAGCTTTCAGCATGAGGCGTGGCTTATTAACCGAAAGGAAGAAGATGCTGTGATATGCAAATGATTAGCTTTTCAGAGCATTCACACAAGGTTGGCACCAGTGGCGACACCTAAAACGTGCTCACATGAGGAAAGCTTCCAACCAATTTCTCATACACAAACAGCGGTTAACCGGCGTTGCCTGATGAAACGCTGTTGTGATGTATCGTGTAAGAAGGAGAAACGCGTACCATCACGTTTCCAGACTTTGATAAAGGTAGGATTGTAGCCTCTCGCGATTGCGGTATATCGTATCGCGACATTGCTGCTCGGGTTGGTCGAGATCCAATGACTGTTAGCAGAATATGGAATCGGTGGTTTCAGGAGAGTAATACGGAACGCCGTGCTGGATCCCAACGGCCTCGTATCACTAGCAATCGAGATGACACGCATCTTATCCTCATGGCTGTAACGGATCGTGCAGCCACGTCTCGATCCCTGAGTCAACAGATGGGGACGTTTGCAAGACAACAACCATGTACACTAACAGTTCGACGACGTTTGCAGCGACATGGACTATCAGCTCGGAGACCGTGGCTGCGGTTACCCTTGACGCTGCATCATAGACAGGAGCGCCTGCGATGGTGCACTCGACGACGAACCTGGGTGCACGAATGGCAAAACGTCATTTTTTCGCATGAATCCTGGTTCAGTTTACAGCATCATGATGGTCGCATCCGTGTTTGGCGACATCGCGGTGAACGCACATTGGAAGCGCGTAATCGTCATCGCCGTACTGGCGTATCACTCGGCGAGATGGTATGGGGTGCCATTGGTTACTCGTCTCGGCCACCTCTTGTTCGCATTGACGGCACTTTGAACAGTTGACGTTACATTTCAGGTGTGTTACGACTAGTGGCTCCACCCTTCATTCTATCCCTGCGAAACACTACATTTCAACAGGATAATGCACGACCGCATGTTGCAGGTCCTTTACGGGCCTTTCTGGATACACAAAATGTTCGACTGTTGCCGTTGCCAGCACATTCTCCAGATCTCTCACCAATTGGAAACGTGTGGTCATTGTCGGCCGAGCTCGTCACAATACGCGTCACTACGCTTGATGAAGTGTGGTATCGTGTTGAAGCTGCATGGGCAACTGTACCTCTACACGCCATCCAAGCTCTGACTTAATGCTCAGGTTTGTCAAGGCCGTTATTACGGCCAGAGGTGGTTGTTCTGGGTACTGATTTCTCAGGATCTATGCACCGAAATTGCTTGAAAATGTAATCACATGTCAATCCTAGTATAATATATTTGTCCAATGAATAGCCGTTTTTCAACTACATTTCTTTTTGGTGTAGCAATTTTAATGGCCAGTAGTGTATATTACGAAGTGCGATACTACTGAAGTACAACTCTCAATTTCCTTTAAAAGGTTAAAACGGGAGGAGTCACAACAAACTTGCGACATCATAATAGGACAGAGAACTTAACTGGTCATTCATACTTTAAAATAAAAATAGAAAGCAACTGATGTGTTTGCCTGTATCATAATGTGCCTTTATCTGGTTGTAGCTTTTCAAAGCGTACAAAATGAAAAATATAGTCGTGAGAAAATTAAACGCCTACAGCTGTCCTTATTATCATATTTATTGTGTAGCTATCAGTTTCGGCGCTTCAGTGCGCCATCTTCAGTCAGCTGATGCTGAAGGCGTAATCACGGTCCATATATACGCTGCATCAGAAGCCAACATAACTGGTTTACGCAAACTTTTACTGTGATGACAGCACTCCAGCTTGGCAGTTGATAGTTGGTGTGCTGACATCATAGTTACAGGGAGACGGCATAAACCAGTTATGCTGGCCACTGATGCAGCTCATATATGGTTCGTGATGAGCTTTCCAGTATCAACTAAGGCGTGAAGATGGCGCATGGAAACGCCGGAACTGGTAGTTACACAATAAGTGAGATCATGAGGTCGGTTGTAGGCTTTTCATTTTCTTACAATAGTGACCGGTTACGGTCCCCAAGATCTGCAGATCCAGTGACTATTCGTAATCCCCAAGTAGTGCTATGGCCCTCGATTGTAACGTGAATTTAGAGCGGAGCATCATAAAATTAATGTCGGGAGAATACTGATTTGTTGTTGTTGTAGTGTTCACTTTTAGAGTGAATCAGCGGACAGTGGGCTAAGCTTTCTTTTACTTGCATATTTAATTTAATATTTTGATTATATGTCTCTTGAAACGGAGAGTCCTGGTTCGATTTCTACATTTAGTACATAAAGTAATGGGCATAAAGCACTAAAATGAAATGTCATGTGGGTAGGGCCTCCCGTCGGGGACGCCGGTCGCCCGGTGATATAGTTCAATTCTTTTATCTTGGCGGCTCGCGCATGCCAGCCCAGACGCAGGAGATTGCTGCGTTGCCAGTTGCACACGACGCACGCGCCAAGAGAAGCAGCGTCATAGTATAGTATAGTTTGCAAATTTACGTTTAGGGAGGAGCGAGCAGTTTATGAAGTAAAGCCACCACGGCCGCATCAACCCTTTCGCTGCTACAGAGGCGTGCTCCCCGCATTCCGCGCTGTGCGCGATTTTGTCATCACTTCACTGCTCGGCTGTGCAAACACATGGTGTTCATACTGCATTGACACACTTATCATTCGATTTCACAAAAACTATTTGGCCCAAAAATTTGATTTTTAGACATCTTGACTGATACCTTCCCCCCTATAAATGACTTAATTTTGTTTCGATGTTCAACGCAGTTATTGTGCAGCATTAAATGTGGTAAACCATTGCACGAAATTTTGAAGAGTTTGCAGAGGTAAAAGTCCTTAGCGTATACTTTCCGTATGGTCGATTTTAGTTGCCACAATGTTGAGATTGAAATGTGGACTAGATACCTAAATTTCACATAAAATTTACTGTATAACATTATCTCATTTAAGTACCAGATAGGAGTCATATGTAATATTGAGAAATATTTCGTCTTTCGCGACTGTAATAAAAGTTTTATTTATAGCAGAGTCATTTCCCTCTCTTTTTTCTAAAAAGTTCTGATTAAAACAAAGTTGGCGAAGTACACAAAACTAAATTGTAGACGAAATAGAACATAGAAACTAAAATATATTGTCAGTGAGGCGCAGTGCGCAAACAGTTTGTGTTCGTCTCAACGGACAGCAACTACTTGCCAAAACATAGAACAGTTGACGAAAACATAGGAAATGCTGATGTTGCCAAAGCAGCAAAGCAAAGAATTGCGTCAGACAATCAAGTAGCTCGGCAACGTACGAGCCGAAATTCTGCTCTAAATAATACTTTTAACACTGTCGCAAAAGAATATATGTCAATATGAATAGTAAAACAGCGACTGTGGAAGAGAAGATATACAAACAAAACAGATAACATGAATACTGTATGCGTGCTTTTTCATTGTTTTTAATTGCTGTGAAATGAAATATTGGAGGAGAAAATTAGAAAAACCGAAAACTTATTATGATTATAATGAAGAGACAAGGTACTAGAAATTAAAAAAAAATTCATAAAGTAAGACACTTCGACATTGTTTTTAAATAAAGGAAATATTAAGCACCCCAAAAGGTTTGAACTAAGAACCTTTCACTTTTTTTTGTCATTTCATTTCGTTCTTTATAGTTCGTTGCAATTGTTCGTGGCGGCCGTCCCCAGACGCCCTTTGAAGTTCGTTATCGATCCATTCCCTCAGTTTTTTTTATTACAGAGGGCAGCTAACCCTCCGACTGGACACGCTGAGCTACCGTGCCGGCTTCACTTCCAAGCCAAACACCTTAACCATCACGCTAACGCAACTGGAGGAGTCTAAACGACCTAAAAGTTCACGTAAAATACCGACAAACGCTGTTGGTATGACTGTGAATTACGCTTCGTCAAAGTGCAATAGGAAATAAACAATTACCGCTGATCTTTATTGCGAAAAAGCGATTCGTGAAAATGATACTGAGCCGTGGCGCGGCTCTCGGGCGCAAGATGCTATCGATTACTCCTCTGGTTGAGGTTGGCAATATGTGCGATCGCGAGCACCTCCTGTCGGAGCGGGTCCTAACTGGCGAGTGAATACGAGTATGGAAGTCCGGGGAGGACAGCAGGGGAGAACGGACATTGCGGCCGCAGTCTGAGGCGACAAGAGAAGAGTTGTTGTGCACGGCCGAGAAGGGAGCGTTGAGCGAGGCGGCAGTCAGCATCGCTTTCCGGGGGACAGAGAGTTGCGGTAGTCCAGCGAGCAGACACCAGCTCCGGGAGCAGTGCTCCGGTATGTGGACATGACGTGGGTCGTGTTTTGGCGCCGTATAGTTTGCTGGGTACGCATCTGCTGCCCCCTTTATGTCCACGTGTGTTGTTCCGTCCGTATGTGCATTGAAAAGGTTACGCTCCGGCTGGAACAGTGGCTTGTGCTTTACGTTCATGCACCCTGACTCATTTGTTTTGCTGCAGGCAGCTATAATTTCAGAGACCTTTTCTTTTGTCGCGATTGTCTTAGCTCGGTGGTGTCTAGTATCCGAGAATAAGACAGCTAACGCGTGACCTATTTTGGGTTTTGGAGTCCTGTTTGGGCTACCTAGTTATCACGCACACAAACGTATTGCTGCCGAGTGAGGTTAGCCCTAATCTTGTGAAACTGAGCTTTCAGTGACTGGCTCGTCTGCAAATTAATTAATTCAACATTTGTGGTGTGTTGTTTTTGCTTTCAACGGTGAATTTGACATTTATTTGTGTATGTTTCGCCGTTAATGATAACTGTAAGGTAGCAAGGTCTTGAAGGGCTAGCGTATCGTGACTGTATTTTGCTACTATTTAATTTGATTCCTTGTTTATCGGTCTGGTGAAAACTTATGCCAAGTTTACTAATTTCCGCCTGCGATCCGGAGGTTGGTTTGAAGGTAAATCCGAGGGTAAATCTTTAGTGGACCTGGCGGTTAACTGATCTTGCGTTGAACAAACGCCATTATTAAATCGTTTCTTGTGTGCTATAAATTGTATTACCATATACAAGGAGACAGGGCACATTCTGTGGTAGAGGGGTAGGCACGGTTGCTGCTTTGCGCGTGGCGTCTTGTCGCTCGCTATCATTTCCCGCGTTAGTACGGGCGGCGTGAGATTTGTTTGCTCGCGGTTGTATGGCTGCTAGTCAGCTGTGCCTGCTCCCGCTTCAGGGTGTGCCGTGTTTCGTAAGGCGTACGCCGACTTTGTCATTGTTACTCCTGTGCTGTTGTTGGTCGCTTACCGAAACGTTAGTCTGTTTTAGCACGGTGGCCACTGGGCCATGACGATAGCGGTTGATGAACAGCGTTGGGACGGTCGTCCGCTCTGAGTGGTATCGGTCGCTTGGACTTGGCAGTTACCTTCTGATTAAACAGATCAAATTTGTTTATTTGCTGTAAATTCCTAAGTACTTTGTGAGAAAAGTTGTAACTCAGCTTTTCATGATTTTACACAATTCAAGCATTTTGGTAAGGCATTTTCCTATCTACGTTTTATATGAATGAGAATTCTTTATTGGGTTTATTCACCTGTTGAAGCTTAACATAAAATTTGTAACTTAGCTTTCATGATTGTACTTAATTTAAGCATTCTTGTAAAGCAGTCCTTTAGCTACGTTTTATTGACTGGTAATTCTTTATTGGTGTTATTCACTGGTTGAAGGTTAACATATGTTTGTAACCAAGTTTATGTCCTTGCTCAATTGAGATTTAAGAGCCTTTATTGCTGGAAGATCATTAAAGCTTGGGTGCTTGTAATTGTGAATATTGTTGTCTGTCCATGTTGTGGGCTACCCTTCCACTTCCACAGCCAAGCTGTCCTATCTACCAGATAAAAACACCTTTCCATGAAATCGCCTGAATTAGGAGGCTTATTGCTTGTTTGGTTTAGTTAATTAATAGAATATGAAGCAATTGTTATAAAGAATGCTTTTTCCAAACTTTCTGTAAAAGAAAGTTTGCTATCAAGGCGTTACTTTATTTATGACTGAACATTTCAAAAACTGAAGACACTCGTCCGTGCTCTGCACTGCAGCCGAGCTCTGCCAACGTCGTTCTCTGTTCATTGGCTGACTGTGTTTTGTGACGTCAGATGCGCAGAACGAACCTAAATTCGGCCGCCGTCGTAAATGACGCGCACTATAGTCTTTTTAGCTGACGTCACTTCGCCGACTTGCGCGTCGATGGGGATGAGGTGATGATGAAGAAAAACACAACACCGAGTCCCTGCGGGGAGAAAATCTCCGAGCCAGCCGCAAATTGAACCCGAGCCCCATAGCATGGCGGTCCGTCGTGCTGACTACTCAGATATCTAGGCGGACAACAAATCGCTGAAAATCCGTTATTTCAGAAACAGGTTATTTCGAGCGGAGTTGACATCCTGGTTACACTGGCCCACTCAGCACTCGCAGCAGCCGGAGTCGGCGGGATTCATCGCCAGTCGCAGTGCGCGGCTACCCAGCCAGCCGGCCGGCTGTGGATGGGGAGAGGGCGCCCTCCGCCCTCATATCGCCGTCCCGCACAGGAATGCCCGCCATCTGGCTGCCCCTGCGACCGCCGGAACTCGCCGGCCACCACCCCCGCATTCTTGCGCGCCGCCCCAGCCGTGCTGGGCCTGTCCAGCAAGCCGCAGCGCCGCGGCAAGCCGTGCGTCTCCCAAAGCAGAGAAAGTGCCGCCCACCGGCCAGCCCGTCTTACAAGGAGCTGGCGTGCGCCGAGAGGGAGGCAGCCGCTACGGCGACGGATAGCCTGAAGGAAGGCATCGGCACACGGGACGACGTTGCTAGCGCGGACGCCAGGGGCGCTCTACGAGTTTTCTGACGTCACTGCCCGTTCACGTAGTGAAGCTATTCCGCCAAGTCCCGCGATATTTGGCCCAAGTACCTCAGGACCAGAAGCAGAACCAACCAGAAGCAGAACCACAGGGCCGGCCGTGGTGGCCGAGCGGTTCTAGGCGCTACAGTCTGGAACCGCGCTTTGGCTACGGTCGCAGGTTCGAATCCTGCCTCGGGCATGGATGTGTGTGATGTCCTTATGTTAGTTAGGTTACGTAGTTCTAAGTTCTAGGGGACTGATGACCTTAGAAGTTAAGTCACATAGTGCTCAGAGCCATTTGAACCAGAACCAACAGGAAGCAAGAACGCACCTACGTCGCAAGCAGAAAGCGAAACGCCATATTGTATTTGTCGTGCTAACAAGGGAAACTCCCCATCGCACCTCGCACCCCCCCCCCCCAACCCCCACCTCTTCAGATTTAGTGCTATGATAGCCCAGCAGATAGGCAGTCAAACACTTAACACAGACTTTTGTGTTAGCAGAAGAGCCAACACCGTGTTACGGTTGGAGGCCGAAATGCACGAGTGTTAGCTCAAGCAGGGTAGCGTGAGGAGGAAAGAACTGTACTGACGTGAGGTCTGGAATATGACAAGGACTGAGAATTCAGAAAGCGGACGTAATTGATACATAACTTTAATCCATTAATGATGAACGTCGCTCTTGACGGTGCATGAGTCACAATATTATATGTTCAGAATACATTCTTGAAGGTATTACTTATAGTAAGTGAATATGGCACCTTGCTAGGTCGTAGCAAATGACGTAGCTGAAGGCTATGCTAAACTGTCGTCTCTGCAAATGAGAGCGTATGCAGACGGTGAACCATCGCTAGCAAAGTCGGCTGTACAACTGGGGCGGGTGCTAGGGAGTCTCTCTAGACTAGACCTGCCGTCTGGCGGCGCTCTGTCTGCAATCACTGATAGTGGCGACACGCGGGTCCGACGTATACTAACGGACCACGGCCGATTTAAAGGCTACCACCTAGCAAGTGTGGTGTCTGGCGGTGACACCACATAGACCAAGCATGAAAACAGGAAGGTTTACTGAACTGTGCAAAAAAGAAGCAAAATAGAGACCATGAACTGTCTAAGAACAAGAACTGCGAAAAGAGCAGCTGGCAACAGCAATGGTATCGGAGGTAAGTGGTCATGGTGTTGGCTGTCTACGAGGGCGAGTCATCTTCAAAACCCTCTGGTACCATTTTTTTTTTTTTTTGACAGCATTATGAGCTGTCCGTCGGTCATTGAAATGTTCCGCTTTCCGTAACCTTGGCTGTTCTCATACTATACACTGCTTATAGCATATGAGCCACGTGGTAAAAATACGTTACCATCGCAAGTAAATGTGATGAACAGTGAGAGCAGGCAAGATACCAAACAGACACAGGAGGATTCAAGATGACTTGGACAGGATTTGCGATTAGTGTAAAGAATGGCAGATAACTGTAAATATAGATAAATGTAAATTAATGCAGCCGATTAGGAAAAAGAATCCTTGTAATGTTTGAATACTCCTTTAGTAATGTAGCGCTTGACACAGTCACATCGATTAAATATTTGGGCGTAACATTGCAGAGCGATATGAAGTGAGACGAGCATGAAATGGCAGTTGTGGGGAAGGCGGATAGTCGTCTTCGGTTAATAGTTTAATTTTAATTGTTCTCTTAGTCGGTAAATGTCTCAGTTTTGTTTTCAGACAGTCACGTAGTTAGCAAGCCTTGCATGGTCTTGGGATAGCTGAATCACGAGTTGAATTTGTCTGCAGCGTGAATTATTTGCTGTTGCAGAAAAGGTCTAGTATGTGGGGCATATGGGGTTTGTCGCCTTGGCGGGCAGGCTGAGATCGTGTGTGTGTTCGGCGTGTTTTCTGCCCTGGATTGCAGCCTAATCATCTTCGAAATTGCTTGGCGGTTGCTCTCTACTCGTTGCGACCAGAGTGCAGCGACAGCATAGTGAAAGCTGCACAGGCCTTCCAGCTTCGCCTTGACCGACCATCTGTTCCGGACAACGGGCACAGGACCCGAAAGCGTAGACACCGTTCACTGTCGACCCGTCTACGAACACCAGTACAGTATCACCAGAAAACACTTGAATCCAGAAGACGTGTTTCTTTTCAAACAAACGGCCCTCGACCCCGACAAAGCCGCGCTATCACTCCAGGTCCAGACAAGACGTTTTACGACACAAACTATGGTGTGTTCCCGGCACCAACCGGCTCCCCACCTTTCTCGTGCCGTTGCTAACCCAAAACCGAGAATCTACACCACCACCGACTCCACCAGAGGGCCACACAGTCGGGAAAATACGAAATAACTTTCGTAAGGGTTTCCCGCAACACAAACATCCATTCTCGCTGTTTTTCCATATTCCATTTTCGAGACGTGAAACCAGATTTCCCGCAACGAGTAGTTGATAACATATGGACGTTTGGGTCTGGCCGTGAGCCAAATGGTAAGGCGACCAGCACAGATTTTCATTGTCGTCATTCCATTCTGCAGCTGATGGTTGTCCTTATTCGCAATTTTGAATAAATTTAATGTGGTTGTAGTCTAGCGTCCAGTGTTGTCGATGGACGCAACACTGTTGGATCTTCCGTCTGTGCTTTCGCGTCAAGGGAAACCACAACAGTGGGTCATATCGTTAAAATGGCTTACTCTCATAGCACGTGAGTTATGAAGCGAAAATAGCTAAACACAAAAATTCTTAAACGAAAAATATGACGTTCCTGGTCTTTTTATTACATGCAATCGTACCAGTAACGATTCGTTCTCGAGACATTCAACGGATGTTGATTAGAAACAGCATATATTCATAGAGAGCAACGGATAACATTGAAATGGTACGAGCGGGAGGGGAGTGGAAAGATGCTAAGCCATTTTACAAATGTACCTTAAAATAGATTTATTGTTTGCCTCTTCAAAACTTCAAACATCTGAACACAGATGCTGCGTTCAAAATACTTTAAACGAACTCTAATTACAAACATTGAAGAAGCAATAACAACTATTAGAATTTTCCCTTGTCATTAAATGACACAAACCCCATTAATTTTAACATCATTTTAGCCGTCTGTGAATTGAGCAAATGCTAATCATGTATCATTTCTGTGACACTCTCTCCCATATTTCGCGACAATACAAAACGCGCTGCCTTTCTTTGCACTTTTTCCATGTACTCCGTCAGTCCTATCTGGTAAGGATCCCGCACCACGCAGCAGTATTCTAAAAGAGGACGGACAAGCGTAGTGTAGGCAGTCTGTCTAGTAGGTCTGTTACATTTTCTAAGTGTCGTGCTAATAAAACGCAGTCTTTAGTCAGCCTTCCCCAAAACATTTTCTATGTGTTCCTTGCAATTTAAGCTGTTCGTAATTGTAATACCTAGGTATTTAGTTGAATTTATGGTTTTTAGATTAGACTGATTTATCGTGTAACTGAATTTTAATACTCCTCTGGATGACCTCACACTTTTCGTTATTTAGGGTCAACTGCCACTCTCCGCACTATTCAGATATTTTTTCTAAATCGTTTTGCAGTTTGTTATGATCTTCTGATGTCTTTATCAGACGGTAAGGACAGCGTCGTCTGCAAACAACCGACGATTGTCTGCCAAATCACTTATATAGATAAGGAACAGCAAAGGGGCTATAAGACTACCTTGGGAAACTCCAGAAATCACTTCAGTTTTTCTCGATGACTTTCCAACAATTACTGCAAACTGCGAACTCTCTGACAGGAAGTCACAAATTCCATAAACACGCAATTTCCCTACAAGCCGCTTGTGTGGTACAGTGACAAAAGCCTTCCCGGTAATCCGGAAAAATGGAGTCGATCTGAAATCCCTTGACAATGGCAGTCAACACTTCATGCGAATGATGAGCTAGTTGTATTTCACAGGAACGATGTTTTCTAAACCCATGTTGACTGTTGTCCATAGACTGTTTTCTTCTAGGTAATTCACAATGTTCAAACACAATATATGCTCCAAAATCCTACTGCATATCGACGTTAACGATATGGCCCTGTAATTTAGTGGATTACTCCTACTACCTTTCTTGAATATTGGTGTGACCTGTTCAACATTCCAGTCTTTGGGTACGGATCTTTCATCGAGTGAACGGTTGTATATGACTGTTAAGTATGCAGCTAATGCATCAGCGTTCTCGGAAAGGAACCTAATTGGTATACAGTCTGGACCAGAGGTCTTGTTTTTATTAAGTGATTTAAGTTGCTTCACTACTCCGAGAATATTCACTAATAAGTTATTAATATTTGGCTATTCTCGATTCGAATTCTGGAATATTTACTTCGTCTACTTTCGTGAAGGCATTTCGGAAGGCTGTGTTTAGTAACTCTTCTTTGGCTGCACTGTCTTCGATAGTATCTCCATTGTTATCCCACAGAGAAGGCATTGATTGTTTCTTCCTGCTAACATACTTTACATACAACCAGAACCTCTTTGGATTTTCTGCCAGGTTTCGAGAGACATTTTCGTTGTGGAAACTGTTATAAGCATCACGCATTGATGTGCGCGCTAAATTTCGAGCTTCTGTAAAAGATCGCCAATCTTGAGGATTTTGCGTACGTTTAAATTTGTCATGTCTGTTTCGTTGTTTCTGCAACAGTGTTCTAACCCGTTTTGTGTAACAAGGAGGATCAGCTCCATCGATTGTTAATTTAATTCTTATAAATTTCTCAATTTCTGCTGATACTATTTCTTTTAATTCAAGCCACATCTGGTCTACACTTATATTATTAATTTGCAGTGAGTGGATATTGTTTCTCAGGAAGGCGTCAAGTGAATTTTTATCTGATTTTTTGAGTAGGTATACGTTTCGCTTATTTTTCGAGCATTTGGGGATTACAGTATTCAATCTCGCTTCGACAGCCCTGTGTTCACTAATACCTGAATCGGTTTTGATGATCGTTATTAACTCAGGATTATTTCTTGCTAAGAGTTCAAGTGTGTTTCCAAAACCATTTACTATTCGCGTGGGCTCATGAACTAACTGCTCGAAATAATTTCAAGAGGATGCGTTTAGCACAATTTAGGATAACATTTTATGCGAACCTCCGGAATTAAACATGTATTTTCGCCAACATATCGAGGGTAAATGAAAGTCACCACCAACTATTATCGTATGAGTCGGGTACGTGTTTGAAATCAAACTCAGGTTATCTTCGAAACTTTAAGCAGCTGTATCATCTCAATTGGGAGGTCGGTAAAAGGATCCAATTATTATTTTATTCCGATTGGCAACAATGACCTCTGCCCATACTCACTCACAGCAAGTATCTACTTCAATTTCCCGACAAGTTAAACTACTTCTGACAGCAACAAACACACCACCGCCAACCGTGTTTAGCCTATCCTTTCGGAACACCGTTAGGTCTTCGCAAAAATTTCGGCTGAGCTTATATCCGGCTTTAGCCGGCTTTCAGGGCCTATACCGATTTTAGAATCAGTGCTTTCTATTAGCGCTTGAAGCTCTGGTAATTTCCCAATAGAGGTACGGCAATTTACAACTGTTATACGAATGGTTCCTGTATCTATGTTCTTCCCCGTGTTCAGCCTGCACCCTTTGTGACTGAAGACCTTCTTGTGTTTTCCCGAGTCAGTCTAAGCTAAAAAACCGCCAAGTCCACGCCACACATCCCAACCTACCCGTATAGCCGTCTCCTGCTTATAGTGGACAGCTGACCTATTCTGCCGAACCCGAAACCCAACTACCCTGGGGCGCAAGTCAAGGAATCTTCAGCCTACACGGTCGCAGAACCTTCTGAGCCTCTGATTCAGAACCACCACTCGTCTCTGTACCAGAGGGCCGCGATCGGTCCTGTGGACTACGCTGCAAATGGTCAACTCTGGTTTCTATCTTGCAAGCAAGATTGGCAGCCTTTACCACTCCTGTTAGCTGCTCGAAACCAGAGAGAATCTCTTCTGATCCAAAGTGACACACATCGTTAGTACCGACGTGAGTAACCACCCACAGTTGGCTGCACCCTGTGCTCTTCATGGCACCCGGGAGGACATCTGGAATGACTCCACCCGGTATGCACACGGAGTGCACATTGATTTTCTTTCCCCATAACGCGCTTAACGTTGGAACTCCCAACTGCCAATAATCCCACCTTCTGCGATTGCCCGGATCTTGCAGGCTGAGAGGTTTCCTCTGAAACAGGACAGGAGACAGCATCTGGCTCAGCGACAACGTCAGCCACAGACAGCACCTGGAACCTGTTTGTCAGACAAACCAGGGTTGCGTTATGTGCGGCCGCCTGGAAAGTCTTTCACCCCCTGCTTCCCCCCCCCCCCCCCCGGGCGACCTCCCACTCGATCACAGATGAGAGGTCAGCCTCAGTGCGAGCAGTAACTGGGTTGGCTACCGGTGAGGACCGTTCGTGCTGGACGTCCGTTGGATGCCCCCACAACAGTGGTGCCCATCCACTGCAGCCTCAAGCAGTGTAACCGAAGCCATCACAGCCTGAAGCTGAGAGCCAACTGTCACCAACTCGGCTAGCATCCACAGACAACAATCGCAGTCCCTGTCCATAGTAAAGACTGTGGAAAACTAAACTATGCAGATAAACGGACTATCGGCACGTGCTTTGCAACTCTACTGTAGACCCTGACGAAAACGCACGAACTGTGTCTAGCCATACTCAGATATAAAAAAAAACTGACTACCGAAGCACTCAGGTGAAACTAAATAATTTGCCCCTTATTAGGAACTTGTAATACGTCACAAAATCGGTTTACTTTCAGATGCAAATGAAAACGCGAGAACTGTGGCTATTAGATATTAAACGAAAATGAATAAACAAAACTGGGCGAAGAGCACACTAATTAATATGTTGTTGTTGTGGTCTTCAGTCCTGAGACTGGTGTGATGCAGCTCTCCATGCTACTCTATCCTGTGCAAGCTTCTTAATCTGCCAGTATCTACTGCAGCCTACATCCTTCTGAATCTGCTTAGTGTATTCATCTCTTGGTCTCCCTCTACGATTTTTACCCTCCACGCTGCCCTCCAATACTAAACTGGTGATCCCTCGATGTCTCAGAACATGTCCTACCAACCGATCCCTTCTTCTAGTCAAGTTGTGCCACAAGCTCCTCTTCTCCCCAATTCTATTCAATACCTCCTCATTAGTTATGTGATCCACCCATCTAATCTTCAGAATTCTTCTGTAGCACCACATTTCGAATGCTTCTATTCTCTTCTTTTCTAAACTAATTAACATACTACATCAAATTAACACTGCAAGAAACCTTTAAAACAAGCAGTAAAACTCTATTCCCTTTTACACTTGCCGAAATAATTAGAATCCGCTCCGCGGAAACAACACTTCGAGCCCTTAGACTTCGTAAGTTCCGTTTAACACTCTCTTACTCAAAACCATCCTTAACTGATCTCCGGTAGATACAACATACCATCATAGGCTTCACAAATCTTCATGGGTTAACAGTAGAATATGAATCATACGTAACTTCATGCTTCCAGTTACGCGATGAGAAGATGTCCAGCACGAGTTGACGGACACGCAAACGCGTCGACTAATCAGCACCGCAAACCCGGCACGCGGTGAAACTGCGAGGACGGCGAGACCCAGGCACAGCGGATCGAGACGAGGGCCTGCCTTCAAAATATGCCTCGTTGAACGCCGACTGGAGGAAGACCCCGGCAGCACGCAAAGCCGGTAAACCAAAGGCAGAATAGCCAGACATACAAGACCAGACGAGTGTCGATATCAGCGAAGCATGTGCAGCATAACTAGCGCCATTCGCCACAACCCATACGTACAGCAGTCGAATAAATCTTAAATTGTGCCACGAGTGAACTTGGTGTGCATAAAATTTGGGAGTGTGGCATCCACTGTAATTCCTAGCGTATATTTCAAGGTCTGTTGCTAAACTGATTTTATCTATAGACTTGTTTTTAAATTTCAATTAACCTCAATATCTTATTTTAAGTTTTGTTTAAGGATTTTCTATACGCGTTTGGAAGAAAGGTTTAAAATTTAATGTCAGATAGTTACCTAGTTTGAGCGGAAAGTTTAAACTGATGTCAGTGTAACTGTCTTGAGCTTCAATTTTATATCATTTTATCGCCGCTAATTGCCCTCGACAATCGGTCAGGGTTAATATATTTTAATCAAGGGTTTTGCAATGGTTACCTCTTTTTGAGAAAGGGGGTTGAACAACACTTTTTTTGTAAATATTGAGTACGAAATTCTGGTTAATAAATTTGTTTTAAAAGCATGTCTTACTTAATGTTAGCGTCGCAACTTACCACTTCCTACAGCTCCTACCTAACCAGCAAGCTTGAACATAAATGCAAGCCTGCAGTCAGTCGTGGTCAGAACGTATTCTGTGTAGTTTTGAGCGTATTATGGCGGAGCTAAATGATTTCGGACGTGGGCAAGGTTCAGTGCTCGTATGTAAGGTGCTTCTGTTAGAAAAGTAACGGAAATATTAGGTGTTTCAAAACTCACGATACTGCAGACTTATATTGCATAACCGCGCGGTATTAGCCGAGCGGTCTTGGGCGCTGCAGTCATGGTCTGTGTGGCTGGTCCCGGCTGAGGTTCGAGTCCTCCCTCGGGCATGGGTGTGTGTGTTTGTCCTTAGGATAATTTAGGTTAACCTTAGCAGTTAAGTCCCATAAGATTTCACACACATTTTTACATTGCATACGCGCAAAGTTAAAGAGCATCATCCACTAACTCAGAACTCGGACATGAATGTGCACTGAGTGATTGTGACAGACGCTCACTGAGGAGGACTGTGATGAAAAATAAAGAGGAAGACATCTGAAAAATTCACAGCAGAACTGAAAGTAGCACACGCTAACTATGGCAGTAACAAAACTACACGAAGAGTGCTATATAAGCAGAGAACTGTAGGGCGATGAAAATGGCCGCAACGGGGAAACTTGGAGGCGGAGCCATAAAACCGTGACTATGGACCGATGGAAGACAGTCATTTGGTAGATCGAGTGTTGTTGCCCACTGATTGCAGGTTATGGGCAAGCTTATGACCCAAAAGTGAAACATGGCGAGGTTTCGACAGCCATATTGGTCTACCATGGGCCACGAGGATACTTTGCAAGATCACCGTGTTGCCTACGATTATATGATAATTTTGGCTCATCAGATTCATCCCACAGTACAGTGTTTACTCACCTGTGTTCTAAGACGACAGGGCCGCTGTTCACACAGCTCGCATCGACCAGGGCTGATTTTGTGAGCATGCGGACGAACTGTCAGATTTATTTATACAGTAGCTGAGATCCCGTCGTTGCCTGGGTTAGTATTTACTTCAATCTTCTGTTAGTTCATCCCCTCCATCCCCCTCTGTCCATCTCATCCGCCCCTTCTGTGCATCTCCTCCACCCCCATTCTCTCTCCATCTCCTCCTAGCCCTCTCCATGTCCCCCGTCTCTCTGTCCTCCACCCCCTTCTAGTTTCATCTCATCCTCCTCCTTCTCATTCTATCCTCACCCTCTCTTCGTTCCTCTCGTCTTCTCCACTCTAGCTGTTCAACTCCTCCTCCTTCCTCTGTCTGTCGGTCTCTTCCTGTTTCCTTTGTCTGTCCATCTGCCCCTCTCCACTTCTCTATCCATTCCGCCCCTTTCCCTATCCATTTCCCTTCCCCCTTTCTCTGCCAGTTTACCCCCCCTCCCTCTGGGCTCGTATCTTCCTCCTCCCTCCCTCTCTCAATCGCTTCCTCTTTCCTATCTCTGTCTGCGTCCTGCTCCCTCCTTTTTTCTCCACGTTTCCACCCGAACCCTACAGGGATTCTTATCCCCACAGTATATCTTTCCAGACCGTAACTACTAAGTGTATCTGAATTCGTTCCAGAGGATTAGAATGAGCTTTGTATCTGTGGCTTTGCCTATGAATGCGCATGTCAAACATAGTTCACAAATATTTAAGTATTTCACATGCATTTGCACACGTATCGTACCTGTATCTCTGGCCAATTTCGCATTGCAGTTTCATTTTCTAGCAGCTCAGTGATTACGATATCGTATCTCCTGAACCATATGTCTTACAATGTTATAAATTTGGAAGTACATCCAGTGGTACATGCGTTTCCTGCCTGCAAAATGTGCTGTGAACATGGTTAGTAGTATACATTAAAACATCAGGCATCGTGCGGCAGCTTTAGCATACGTCCTGAACTATGTCTCATATAATCATACAGTTTTGTTGATACATTCAGTGGCATATGTGATTACTGTCGGCAAAATTTGTCGCAAATCCAAGCAATAGTAAAAAGTAATAAGTTAAAACTGCATAAACAGCGAAAGTGTAGTAAACTATATTTTATTTCCTTTCCTCATTTTCTGAGGCGTATCAGAACCACCCCTTCGATTTACATCCCCACATAGAATCTTTCTAGACAGTAAATGATATGTTTACCAAGTTTGGTTGAAACTGGTTCTGTGGTTTAGGAGGAGGTGACGAACATACATACATACACACATCCGTAATACATACAAACGTACGTCCATTTTTATTATACCTATGGATTCCGAGACGACTGGGACCTTTTTAGATTGCCAACAGGTTCCCTACGCCTAAACAGTGTTGTGATTTTGGTATTTCCATATTTTGCTCCATCCCCCGTAACCGTTAACGTTAACAGCAGCAGTGACATTACTAACGTGTTAAGGCTAGCGTATCAGGCCTGAGCTAGAGGTTACCTTTCACAAACACAACCAAAGACCGCGTGTTGCCCGTGACGTCATGACCTACTTCGGTAAAGAGAGTGTTCGAATATTGTCTTTGGTCATTACGTTCTCCAGATCTCTCAGGCACTGATACGCTTGTTCGTGAGTTGTCGAGAAGATGGCGTACCACCAGTCGCCAGGCACTGTTTGGTGAACCCTGAATGACGTATCAATATCGGCCATACGAGCTCAGTTGAACTCGACGCCCAGCCGCATCAGAGCCACCTATGTTGCCAAATATGGCAACGTTGTATATATCGCCAAAAGAAATTTTTTCACCTATTTTAGTGGATCGAAGAACGTATCTAAGGAAATGACAATATTAATTTCAGGCGCTATGGTTTCAAAAAAATGGTTCAAATGGCTCTGAGCATTATGGGACTTAACTGCTACCGTCATCAGTCCCCTAGAACTTAGAACTACTTAAACCTAACTAACCTAAGGACAGCACACAACACCCAGCCATCACGAGGCAGAGAAAATCCCTAACCCCGCCGGGAATCGAACCCGGGAACCCGGGCGTGGGAAGCGAGAACGCTACCGCGCTATGGTTTCCCTGAAAAATGGTATTGGATTTTATTCAAGAGCGAAAAGTCGGTCTTACAGGCTGCCCGAGACTTTCAAAACGATGGAACAGCGCATTCTGAATGGAAGATTAAATGTTGAGCGAAGGGTTTCGTCGATGGGACAGGGCCAGACAAAACCTTGACGGCAATAGGTTGGGAGTAAACAGTCGAGACGGCCTTGCGCTCCTACAACAAAAGTGGCTGGAGTCCCCAAAGAAACGGAGACAACGTACCACTTCCCAGCGTTTAAATTCAGTGCACATATGTTTCCTAATTTCAAGACATGTAAACAAAGAGAATCTGTCTCACACCATGTCATTTGGAATGATCAGTTACTCTTCATGTGGGTGAAACACGGTAATTTTCGGACACGTCCGAAAGAACAGACACCATACGTTCATATACGACATTACTCTCAACAATATTTCTCTTCGTAACATGATTCAATTATAGGAAACAGTTTGAAAGCATGTACTTGTCTGACGTTTGCTTAACTTCTTATTCGCTTGTCTTTTTATACGAAGTAAAATGCGATCGTCATAATTTTTAACATTTTTATGCAGTGACAGCAACTGATATTGTTTATAGAAGAATATACAGCCCACAGTTGCAGGTTAACTTTATCGTTTACCTAGGTTTCAACGTTAGTAATAACGTCTTCTTCAGAACATAAAATATTATTTAAATGTTTGCCTAAAAAAAGCCATGTCCTAAGTCAACTTTATAAAACTTGATGCATAACCATAAGGTTTTGTCGTGTGACTAGACGAGGCCCATACAACGGGCTTAAAGTGAGTTTGATACAGCTTGTTTAATAGAAGTGACAAAACCATACGGTTATGCATCAAGTTTTATAAAGTCGACTTAGGACACGGCTTGTTTTAGCCAAACATTTAAATAATATTTAATGTTCTGAAGAAGACGTTATTACTAACGTTGAAACCTAGGTAAACGATAAAGTTAACCTGCAACTGTAGGCTTTATATTCTTATTTAAAATGCGAGTGCTTGAAAATGACAAAAAACGTATTTATACAAATAGAAGATGTCTGAAAACTTATCTCAATCGTGCAAGAAACGCTTCACTTTGCAAACGGAGCCAGTTGATAGAAATAATTTCGTAAAAAGTAGAATTTTTCGACTTCGACGAAAAAGGCCCACCGTACGATAGTGGAATTGCCGATTAAAGGTTTGTTCGATTTCAGTATAAAAAATACGATTTGAATCTTTAAACGCTCATTTTCTCAAGAAAAAGTGTTTCAAGTTGGCGGCAGCTTAGTTCTTCAAATATAGAAGCAGTTACGTTATACCTTTTTGTAAATTGTGAGCCGTAGTATGTAGGAGTTTTGCGATATATTTTAATGCCGATTTCTTGTGCACGTTTTTATAACGACTTTTGTTTCAGAAACATAGATACACTACTGGCCATTAAAATTGCTACACCACGAAGATGACGAACTACAGACGCGAAATTTAACCGACAGGAAGAAGATGCTGTAATATGGAAATGATTAGCTTTTCAGAGCATTCACACAAGGTTGGCGCCGGTGGCGACACCTACAACGTGCTGACATGAGGAAAGTTTCCAACCGATTTCTCATACACAAACAGCAGTTGACCGGCGTTGCCTGGTGAAACGTTGTTGTGATGCCTCGTGTAAGGAGGAGAAATGCGTAGCATCACGTTTCCGACTTTCATATAGGTCGGACTGTAGCCTATCGCGATTGCGGTTTATCGTATCGCGACACTGCTGCTCGCGTTGGTCGAGATCCAAGACCGTTAGCAGAATATGGAATCGGTGGGTTCAAGAGGGTAATACGGATCGCCGTGCTGGATCCCAACGACCTTGCATCACTAGCAGTCGAGGTGACAGGCATCTTATCCGCATGGCTGTAACGGATCGTGCAGCCACGTCTCGATCCCTGAGTCAACAGATGGGGACGTTTGCAAGACAACAACCATCTGCACGAACAGCTCGACGACGTTTGCAGCAGCATGGACTATCAGCTCGGAGACCATGGCTGCGGTAACCCTTGACGCTGCATCACATACAGGAGCACCGGCGATGGTGTACTCAACGACGAACCTGGGTGCACGAATGGCAAAACGTCATTTTTGCGAATGAATCCAGGTTCTGTTTACAGCATCGTGATGGTCGCATCCGTGTTTGGCGACATCACGGTGAACGCACATTGGAAGCGTGTATTCGTCTTCGCCATACTGGCTTATCACCCGGCGTGATGGTATGGGGTGCCATGGTTACACGTCTCGGTCACCTCGTGTTCGCATTGACGGCACTTTGAACAGTGGACGTTACATTTCAGATATGCTATGACCTGCGGCTCTACTATTCATTATGAACCGCGGCTCTACTCTTCTTTCGATCCCTGCGAAACCCTACATTTCAGCAGGATAATGGACGACCGCATGTTACAGTTCCTGAAGGGTCTTTCTGGATACAGAAAATGTTCGACTGCTACCCTGGCCAGCACATTCACCAGATCTCTCACCAATTGAAAACGTCTGGTCAATGGTGGCCGAGCATCTGGCTCGTCACAATACGCCAGTGACTTCTCTTGATGAACTGTGGTATCGTGTTGAAGCTGCATGGGCAGCTGTACCTGTACACGCCATCCAAATTCTGTTTAACTCAATGCCCTGGCGTATCAAGACCGTTATTACGGTCAGAGGTGGTTGTTCAGGGTACTGCTATCTCAGGATCTATGCACCAAAATTGCGTGAAAATGTAATCACATGTCAGTTCTAGTATAATATATTTGTCCAATGAATACCCGTTTGTCATCCGCATTTGATCTTGGTGTAGCAATTTTAATGGATAGGAGTGTATTTCTTTCATAGTTCCAACAGTTTGTTACAAACAATTTTTTTTAGATGTCCACACGCACTACGTTAGTCATTGTCATCAGTTTCAGAGCAGTGTTTGGAATTTTATTCTAGGTTAAAAATTGTGGTCTTCGGACGTCCCATCACCCCACCTCGCGCTCAGTGAAGAACTTTCGTCGATGTGTAGTTTCCCCTGGATGCAAATTTTTGCATAAAAAATTCATAATACGATCTTAAGGGTATACAATAAAGGTGTAAGGTCGGTTTTCTATTTTGTTTGTTGACATGCACACCCAGAATTTATAAACACCTTGCGAGGTAGCGCGGTGGTTAGCACAGTGGACTCACGTTCGGGAAGACGACAGCTCAAACCCGCGTCCGGCCATCGTGATTTTTGTTTTCCTTGATTTCTCTAAATCGAGTCAGGCAAACGCCGGGATGTTCCATTTGAAAGGGGACGTTCGACTTCCTTCCCCGTCCCTCCCTAATCCAATGGGGCCGATGACGCCGCTGTATAGTCCCCTCCTCCAAAACAACGAACTAACCAACCAGTTTCAAGACAGCATGACTTGTGACAAATTGCGGTCGGCACACTTTAAAAGACAGGAGGTACGGACTGCTGATTAGCTGGCACAAACATTCGTTGTTCGAGCTGGTCTGCAGTCGAACCCGCTGAAAACAGTCACTTTGTCCTGGGAAGTCGTGGAAGGCGGACACCCAAGACTTCTGCACCGGCCTCGTGAGCTGGCGGATAACTTCCGTTATACTGCTGCACTGGTAAGATATTTTGTATCAATTGCCATGTGTTGGATGTCCATCGTTCCGACAATTTCATTTCGCGCGTCTACTTGTTGGCGACGTACTTGTTGGGTGGGCAGGGGGGAGAAACCTGATCCACATCCAACCGATAGGCTGTAGCACGAGCGCTCTCGCCGGCCTCTGACGTAATTGCGGTGCACAATGGTGCAAAAGAGCTGTCAAACCATTCTGTGACCTTGCACCCGTTAGACCTCCTGGTCTGATCGCCGGGATAGCCTTGTGCGACTCGGGCTTGATAGGGCAAAGAGGTAGTGGGTATTGTCTGTGGTCACATCGTAGATGTGCAGCTCTTGCTACTGCCACTTACACATGACTCATCTGAAGAATCAGTTTCGAAGTATTGTATTAGAGTAGCTTGTGGGTTCTTTGTTCCAAAAAAAAACAGACACCAGTTTATTGAATGGTCACCGTTCCTTTATGTTCAATTAGGTCTGATAGTTTTACTTATTGTCGTAGCCATAAATTGTGGTCGTCATTTGTAGGTGCGATCTTGGGAGAGAAACTGTTCGTTGCGTGCAGCTGGATTTTCTTCCGGCGTTGCTGTCCTACGAGCTCTTTGTTTTCCTGTTTTCCTGTGTTTGCTGTTGGCTTTGGAGCTTTTCCTCTGATAGAACACTTTGAGAATCCTGGTACTTTGATGGAACAGTCTGTTTATTTTTAAATTTAATACATTTTTCAAAACACGAGAAAAGCTCTTTGTATACCGTAATGTTTGAATACTCCATTAGTAGTGTAGCGTTTGACACAGTCAAGTCGATTAAATATTTGGGCGTAACATTGCAGAGCGATATGAAGTGGGACAAGCATGTAATGGCAGTTGTGGGGAAGGCGGATAGTCGTCTTCGGTTCATTGGTAGAATTTTGGGAAGAAGTCATTCATCTGTAAAGGAGACCGCATATTAATCACTAATACGACCTATTCTAGAGTACTGCTCGAGCTTTTGGGATCCCTATCAGGTCGGATTGAGGGAGTACATAGAAGCAATTCAGAGGCGGGCTGGTAGATTTGTCACTGGTAGATCTGATCATCACGCGAGTGTTACGGAAATGCTTCTGGAACTCGGGTGGGAGTCTCTGGAGGAAAGGAGGTGTTCTTTTCGTGAATCGCTACTGAGGAAATTTAGAGAACCAGCATTTGAGGCTAACTGCAGTACAATTTTACTGCTGCCAAGTTTTATTTCGCGGAAAGACCACAAAGATAAGATAAGAGCGATTAGGTTTCGTACAGAGGCATATAGGCAGTCATTTTTCCCTCGTTCTGTTTGGGAGTGGAACAGGGAGAGAAGATGCTGGTTGTGGTACGAGGTACCCTCCGCCAAGCACCGTATGGTGGATTGCGGAGTATGTACGTAATTGTAGATGTATTTAGTGATTATTTCAATTTTAAATCATGAATAACAATACAGATAGCCTAATATTTAAAAATAATAATACTGACAATTTTGTTGGAACGTCGAAATAAAAAATTTTATGTCGTTAACAGTTCTTCGTTGAGTACTTATGCGCTTCCCGCGGAACGCCAGTGTTGCACGGAACACAATTTGGGAAACCCTGGCTGGCTTTTTCTAGTGAAGAGAGCTCCTATTGTATGTGCAGGTACCAGGACTAGAATTTTGTGGAAATATTAGGACAGCAGACGCCACGAAATAACTGCGGACTTAATTTGGTTCCTCATGTGCACCATTTAAAGGCGCGGAAAAAGATCAGTGGTTGAGTTGGTGCGAAATGTTTGCCCAGAGTGCGGCTCATGTCAGATATTCTAGTGTTGTGGGAGGGTACTGCTGTTTTTCTTCTTGTCTTGCTCGAGTCTCTAAGTCGCGGGTTGCTCATTCTTCCTCTCTGTGCTGATTCCTATAAGGGTGTTATGCAGTGACATTTCACATCCTTGTTCGGGATCGTCATTCCTCAGTTTATGTATATCTGCTGACCGTACAAGACTTAATTGTATTTCAAATTCTTGTGAAGATTTATTTTCTGATGTCACAAGCACCATAAAAGCGAGGGGTTTATTGATAAGGCTAGTGCAGAAGTTCGTACGGTTCTCGTTTTACGTGTTGCTATTCCGGTTGCTAAGGAATTATTTATCGGCTGTCATTTTTTATCTGTAGTTCATTGTTGCTTGGGTTTGGGGGAAGCCCGGCCTCCGGAGCCACCTCTGCTGGGCAGCACGTAGCGAAGATGGGAATTTCGTTTGCCTAAGGGCGATGTGACCGACACGAACATTGGGTACAATCTCAAAACTGGCGTTGGAGAGATTTCGGAGATGTTAGAGCGTTCGACATTGGCCGACACTGAGTATTCTTCCGACGCGTTTTCGCATGCTTGGGAGAATTGTGGAGAAAGAGGACTTCGCCTTCAGCCACCGAGCAGTACGGACTTGGAGACGGCGTCTTGGCCATCGTCTTCGAAGGGAGCGGACTTCGACTTGGACGTCGGCGAGTCAGGACGCATCCCGCGACACGACAGCTAAGACGATAGCTGTTCCTCTGTGCAGAATAGTGCAGAGAGGGGATTTTCCTCATATTCGCGTTACGGGTTCTGTCAAAAGAAAGTTAGCATCTTATTTCTAACTTGCAGGATTTGTGCTGTCCTGTGGGGTGGAAGTTTGAGAAGCTACTTTCAATTGAGATTACCTCAGACTGAGAGTGCTGTGATTCGGAGACGGCAGAATTATCGGTATCTTCAACACAGGGGCGGTGTGAATGATTGCCTTCACTATACGTGAAGGATTGCGCATTTTTTTTTGTCTACACGACGAGGCTCAGCGTGGGAGATAAACGTTCTGTATCGCAGCACTGTACGAACGCTGGTTCCAAGGAGAGTTAGTTCTTCGTTTAGAGTTCTTCGTGTGTTCAGAAGCGAGATTTTCACCAGCGATTAACCACTTCCAACAACTTATCTAGTTTTCCTGATCTGGTAGTTATCTTTGCAAGGTGCCGAGTATTCATCAACGTAGCTGCCGGTAATTGGGGCGCTAAATTGCAAATTAGTTAATGTGCCATTCTCAGGAGTTTGTGGGTGGTCAAAAAAATTGACATTTTTTTGTAATTTTTGTCAATTATGTGAAATATCAAAATTAAATTCCAGTATTACAATCAAATTATCTTCTCCATTATAGCTAGCATTTAACCTGTCCCAGCAAGCTTTACATGTACCCTAGTCCCTGCACATCTTGTCCAGACGGGAAGGAAAGAAGGCTTGCGATCTATGTCAGCGACGGACAATTAAGCTTACAGAAGCTATAAATTTTCGAAGAGAGAACGGCAGCCGCTCTTTGGGACCCGTTTCCGGATCTTCATCGAAACTGGTTGCCAGTGAATGAACACATGTTACGTCAGTTTTTTGTTACTTTGGTGATTCCATTCCTTACAAGTATATTCCACACTTAGAGCTGACACAGAAAATTTATTCTATCAAAAGGGTTTAAAATGTCGGGAAAACAATCACTTTCTGTTTCACAACGGCATTTGCGTTAAATCTGTTATAATGTACTGTATAGTTGTGATACTGTTATAATTTAATCTGTCTACTATAATACAACCATACAGTGTAACACAGTCGTGATGGGAGACATGTGTGTTTGTTGCCCAGTACATTCACAAAAAAATTAATACGAAATTTTCCAGTTACGTCTTTCATGGCCATCTTCAAACCATTAGAAGCATTAGTTCATATACAAGCACGTTAAGAAAATTACGTTGCCAATATGTGGTTATCTCAGTGTGTTTGTCAGTTAACTACTGATTGCTTCCTTTTTCGACCAGATGTGACCTATAGTTTCCGTTTGAAATTTTGTGTAATTTCGTAGCACGATATTAGATTTTAGAAAGCATCTATGTTCCATCTGAAAAACACGCTGAGGGATATCTCCTAATATCGTGAAGGACCTCCTTTTGACCGGCCGTCCATACTTGCGAATTGTCGGTGAAGGAATCTGTGCACGAATTGACCTCTGGGTTACGTGCCATTAAGTGCTCGATGGGACTCATGTCGGCCGATCTGGGTTGTGAAATAATTCGCTCGAATTGTCCACAGTGTTCTTCAAACCATTCGCGAACAATTGTGATCCAGCGGCACGTGAAGTCCATGAATGACTGTAAATGGCCCCAAAGTAGCCAGAGGAACCAATTGATTAAATGTAAACACAGCCCACACCATTACAGGGACACCGAGTGCTTGTTGACAATTTGGATCCGTGGCTTCGTGGGATCCGAGCCCCACTCGAACCCAATTATCAGCTGTTACTGCGGGAAATCGGGACTCATCTGACCATGTCACGGTTTTCCAGTCGTCAAGTGTCGAACCGATATGTTCACGAGCCCAGGAGAGGCACTTCAGACGATGTCGTGCCTTTAAGAAAAGCAATCGCGTCGTTCATCTGTTGTCATAGACCATTAACACTATACAGGGCTATTACAAATGATTGAAGCGATTTCATAAATTCACTGTAGCTCCATTCATTGACATATGGTCACACACACTACAGATACGTAGAGAAACTCATAAAGTTTTGTTCGGCTGAAGCCGCACTTCAGATTTCTGCCGCCAGAGCGCTCGAGAGCGCAGTGAGACAAAATGGCGACAGGAGCCGAGAAAGCGTATGTCGTGCTTGAAATGCACTCACATCAGTCAGTCATAACAGTGCAACGACACTTCAGGAGGAAGTTCAACAAAGATCCACCAACTGCTAATTCCATTCGGCGATGGTATGCACAGTTTAAAGCTTCTGGATGCCTCTGTAAGGGGAAATCAACGGGTCGGCCTGCAGTGAGTGAAGAAACGATAGATCGCGTGAGGGCAAGTTTCACGCATAGTGATGTGAAAGAGTCAGTGTTTAAACCTCCTCTACCAAGAAACGTGCCAGAACTGCGAGCTCGCATCAACAGTGCTTTCGAACTCATTGGCGGGGACATGCTGCGCCGAGTGTGGGAGGAACTTAATTATCGGCTTGATGTCTGCCGAATCACTAAAGGGGCACATATCGAACATTTGTGAATGCCTAAAAAACCTTTTTGAGTTTCTGTATGTGTGTGCAAAGCATTGTGAAAATATCTCAAATAATAAAGTTATTGTAGAGCTGTGAAATCGCTTCAATCATTTGTAATAACCCTGTATTGTGCCTTACTGTCCTAACTTATACGTTCGTCGTACGTCCCACGTTGGTATTTGCGGTTATTTCACGTTTAGTTGCTTGTCTGTTAGCACTGACGACCACATAAACGCCACTGCTCTCTGGTCTTAAGTGAAGGCCGTCGACAACTGCGTTATTCGTGGTGAGAGGTGATGGCTGGAATTTGGTATTCTCGGCACACTATTGACATTGTGGGCCATGGTATATTTAATTCCCTAACGATTTCTCATGTGTATAGCTCCCACTACCATGCCGCCTTCAAACTCCATTAATTCTCCTTGTGGTGCTACATTTCCACGTGAATCACCTGAGTACAAAAGATACATCCGCCATTCTACAGCCTTTGTTTACCTTGGGTACGCCAAACTACGTCCATCTGTATATGTGCAAATAACGATACCGTGATTTCACTTTTAAAAAAAGGACTTCCTCATTATGTAGAAAACAGGAAAATGTATTTTAGAATGGTACCAGAAGCTGAAGAGCGAAAAAGCATATGAAGTTCTAAAAAGCAATCACAAATGCGTTGTAATTTCCGTGTTCCTCTCGGGCTCAGTTTATTACTAATTAGATCGCCAAATTCCGCCTCTGTGTACGACTTTTATGCGATAATTCGCTATGTGCTCTTATTACTCCGTGAGAGAATTTCAATTGCAGCAATTAATAAACGGCACTCCCTCCCGGATTCCACTGGAATTTTATTCGTGGTTTAATCGAGTAGCAATTAAGGCTTGCTCTGTTGCGCTGCGTTTAACTCTGCCAATATCAAATACTGTTTAATGTCCGGAACCCTCCGGCAATAGTCAGTGCTCTCAAGGGTGCAGTCACTCTTTAAGTCATAAATCTCTAATGTATCTGTTTGGAACTAACTTATTTCACTTCCCATATAATCAAAGAAATAGTATTTCTCGCGTAATGTCGTTTTCTCACTCTGGCGTAGATGCAAATCACATATTCTCTAATCGCTTATGCGTGAAGAGAATGGAACATGACGAACTTGGGTGACTGAAACGTCGAGTTACAGCACTTAAAGGTCTCCTTGTGGAAGACTGCTGACGTGAAACACTTGGATCAGAATACTTTCCCGAAGATACGTCGCAGATCATGGCGCAAATGACAGGGTTGAGTAATATTAATGAAACAAAAAGTCTACGTTCTTCATGATAAGTCACAGTAACAGTGGAAGATCGGTGCTTTCGTCCCTTAACATGGTCAGTTTCGAATTTTCCGAGGAATCTTGTCGAACAGTGAATGTGAAAGTCACGTAAATGCTCTTATGAAGATAAAACTCCATTAACCCATTAAGCACCAGTGTCCTATTTTGAGGGCAGAGCACATATTTATTTATAAATACACAATAAATTATTAATTTGCAACTATACTGTTCTACGTCATTTGGTCATTTGTTGATGCTTTTTATAACAAATGTGTGCTTACAGGAAATTAAAAGCAAAAAATCCTACCATTAACGATTATTGAATACTAAGTCACACTTTTCGTTATCACAGGTATTTACTTTATCGACAATTTAGTAATATTTGAAATATGTGGCAAAGATCTTTTTGTGATTATTTACAGTCAACAATGTGTCTTTTAAACTACTTGCATTGTTAGCAATTGGAGTTATATTCATTGTTTTCCATTGTTATAAAATTTGGTGTACTCGAAATAGGACACTGGGACTTGGTGTTATTATTTCAGTTATTTGTATTGCTGCACGCTCGAATATGAAACTCTGATACTGCTGATGTATTTTCTTTTTAGAACGTGGTAATTTTACCAGATTTTGTTGCTGAGGTAAGTAATGACCCCTCTTTTATATAGTTTACAGGATATGAAGTTACTTTGAAATTTACAGAGTATTATGTAAGTATATTTATGAATATGTTACCCATTAGTAAATAATACAGTTCCAGATGGACAGAGGTATTTACACATTCCATTTTCTGTAGTTTGTGCTAATGTATTATTCTTTCATTTCACTTTATTTTATCACATTTTATTTCATTTTAAATACATTATAATGGCCTTCAGACGAGATAGATTCCTCACTAACGAAGAAATAGAGGAAATAATAAACAGTGACACATTCTATAATGCGGTGTCAGATGATCAGGACCATATTGATATCACCGTATGTCCTCCTCATGTAGACCATATGACCAAGGAAGAAGAAGGTCCAGACGATGTTACTGGAACCGTGTAAGCCTCAGATGTGCCAGGGGCTACTGAATTAGATTATGTTGCATCAGAGAATAACGAAGAAACTGTATGTAAAACTTCACTGCCAAGTACATCCCATGTTTCCAGAAGTAAATGGAAGAAGAGACGTCTTACTGAGAAAAGCAATTGGAAAAAGACACTTCCAGTTTATTCAAACCTGTCTCAAACTAGTGAGCACGACATCAGCACAAAGAGAGAGGAATTGAAGGAACAACTTTCTTCCTTGACTGCGAAGGAGATGTTTGAAGAACTGATGAACGAAAACATATACGAGTTCATAGTGAAAGAAACTGTGAGATACGCAGTAAATATGAAGAATATACAGGATTTTATCTTCACAGTTGAAGAGGTGAAGGTCTTCATCGGATTTCTCCTTTTTCCTGGCTACCATAAGCTCCCTGCTGAGGAGTATACTGATCTGAAGATGAAGATATTGGCTTGCCAATTATAAAGACAGCTATGTCAAGGAATAAATATCAAAATTTGAAGACATTGCTTCATTTTCAAGATAATGACTTAGCCAATGAAAACAAACGCGATCGAGGATTCAAAATTAGACTTGTCTTGAAAATGATAAATGAATCTTTTAAAAAATTTGGAAAATTTGAGCAAAATTTGTAAATTGACGAAATGATAGTCAAATACTATGGACGAACTGGGCTGAAACAGTTTATCCGAGGCAAGCCTATTAGATTTGGATATAAGTTGTGGTCTCTTTGTGGAGCAAGTGGCTACTGCTTCAAATCTGATTTATACTGTTGAAAGGATCCAGAAGATACTGCAAGGGATGACCTACTATTGGGATCAAGAGTAGTCCTAAACATGCTGGACTCCATTGAAAAACCTGAGGCTGGTGACGTTAGCAGTTAAGTCCCAAAAGATTTCACACACAATTGCAAAAGTCTGGCTGTTCTACATCTAGTACATGGGAATAATGCACTGGATTTACTGGATTTCAGACGTGCTGTTACAGTTACATACCTGAAATCGGACACTGGAAGACGGAGTATTGGACGTCCAATGGAATACCCATCAAGTCAGTTGAGAGTGATGCCAGACATCAGGTTTGATGGAATTCGTCATACGACTGACAAAAGAAGCACGCAAAGAAGATGTGTAAGAGCTAAATGCTAAGGGAAACCAAAAACATATTGTGTTAAATACCGTGTAACACTGTGTGTAAAGTGTTTTGTACCATTTCACAGGAAATGAGTAGTTAAGACGTGAGTACAGTTTAGTATGCTATACGATACTGTTAGATACCAGTGTCATATGTTGAGGATGGCCATTATATCAGCATGTATAAATATTCTTTGGCTATTTTTGTACTTATTGTGGGTCATACACTATGTACATTATCAGGAAGGAATAAAAAATTCAATTTAAAAAAATTATTTTGGACTTAGTGGGTTAAGATAGACTTCCGCTCGATGCTGGACTATACTACCAGATATGTGTTATTAGCATTCAGCTTAACTGTACTTGGCAAAGAACACGGCATGGAATGTCTACTGCGTTGTGTTTATTCCTTCCTTCATCAGTTCTCGTTTGGTGTGTTGTTTTGTGTTGACATGTCCACCAAGCAGGGTATTTCACAGCACCTGTCTGCAAATTAACCAAAGATTAGCCTTATCGGAAACATCTGGTGGAATCATCAAGCCTTAGTTCTCAGTTCATAAATATATTCTTGTATTGTTTTGCCCGAGCATACGAGTTTCATGCTACATCCTTCCGTATTTCAGAAGAACCATCTCATTACTCTTTGTTGAACCTTCTTAGTATCCTGGACGATGTGCATAAAATGGTTTAAGTGGGCCAGAGATAAGGAACTGTGAGAAACTATCCTGGTAGCCACAGCTCGCTGTTCCTCTTCAAGCAGAACTATTTGATTAGCCGCTATTATTTTTTTATCGATGTAGACGTTCTTCGAAGTAGGGAAGGAGGCTTGTTGCTGTTGTTGTTGTTTATGTAGTTGTTTTCGTTTCGTTGTGGTGGTGGTGGTTGTGGTATCTTCTGTCTGGATGTTGGTTTGATACAGCTCTCCACATGGGTCCATCCTGTGTGTTTGTCTTCATCTTTGCATAAATACTGCAACCTAAATCCACCTGTACCGGCTGCCTAATCAACCTTTGATCTCTATTTGCGATTCACACCCTCCCCTCTGAAAACACACACACACACACATACACACACACACACACACACAGGCGCGCGCGCGCACCATTCCTTCACTACCAAATTAACAATTCCTTGGTGTATAGCCGATATATAGTCTCGTGAGAATCAGCAGCTGTATTGATACCTAAGATTCCTGTTCTGTCAGATGCACGTTTTTAATTGTATTACATGTTTCGATCACAGGATCATTTTCCAATCAAAGTATGTGATATTAGGGTACCCTGGTATTTGCTTCTGAATACAAAAGCCGGTTTTCTGAAGCAACTGCTTAGATCTGAGCGTCATCCTAAGTGATCGAAACATATAACCTAATGTAAAATGTGCAACTGAGACTCAGTAGTAAATGAGAATTACCTTAAACATTTCTGTATGCTTCAGACTATGTCCCAATTACTGATCTCCTGTTTTAGATGTGCTATATATTTCGTTATCCCCTGATCCTAATTATTGATGCCCACTTTTAATTCTACCCTAAATTTCTGCACTCCTGGTACAATCTAGTATCTCTTCACTGATTATCTGATGTAGGCTATCCACTTAATCTTTAGAATTCTTCGGCAGCACTACATTTATAAAATAGCTTTTCGTTTCTTGTCTACACTTCTCCCGTCCACGCTACGCCAATTATTTCACAGGAGACTTTCTATAGACTTATATTTGTATTCAATTTTGATAGCTTTCTGTTATCCAGAAATTCAGTTCTTCCTGGTGCATGTCTGCATTTTCTATCCAAATCTTCACATTCTTTCCTATCAGTATGGATCTCACTACTCTGTTTTGCATTCTCTAGATTCTCTGTCTCATGTGATCTGCAAATTCGAGATAGCATAACTCAGTGTCCATCGTCTAATATTGCCTACGCTTTGTGACCAAATGTATCCGGGGACCTGTCTGAAAATGACTCCCAAGTTCATGACGCCCTCCATCGTAATGCTGGATTTCAATATGGTGTTGGCCCACCCTTAGCCTTGATGACAACTTCCACTCTGGCATTCATACGTTCAGTCAGGTGGTGGAAGGTTTTTTGGGTAACGACCGACCATTCTACACGGAGTGCTGTAATGAAGAGAGGTATCGATGGCGGTCGGTGACACCTGGCTCGAGGTCGGAATTCCGAAACATCCCAAAGGTGTTCTGTAGGATTCAGGTCAGGACTCAGTGCAGGCCACTAGATTACAGGGATGTTATTGACGGTCAGGACTCAGTGCAGGCCACTAGATTACAGGGATGTTATTGACGTGTAACCACTCCGCCACAGTCCGTGCATTGTGAACAGGTGCTCGGTCATGTTGAAAGATGCGATCACTATCTCCGAATTGCTCTTTAACAGTGGGAAACAAGAAGGTGCTTAAAACATCAATATAGGCCTGTGCTGCGATAATGACACCCAAAACAACAAGGGGGCATGCCCGCTCCATGAAAAATACGACCACTCCATAACACCACCGTCGCAGAATTTTACTGTTGGCACTACACACGCTGGCAGATAACATTCACCGGGCATTCGCCATATCCACACCCTGCCATCGGATCACCAAATTACGTACCGTGATTCGTCACTCCACACAACGCTTTTCCACTTTATCAATCGTTCGATGTTTGCGAGGCGTCGTTAGGTATTTACCAGCGTGATGTGTGGCTTATGACGCTCGAATATGAAATCCAAGTCATCTCACCTCCCGCAGTGGACCCTTATGCAGTTCGTAATTCCTGTATGATGGTATGGATAGATGTCTGCTTATTATACATTACGACCCTCTTCAACTGTCGGCGGTCTCTGTCAGTCAACAGACGACGTCGGCCTGTAAGCTATTGTGCTGTACGTGTGCCTTCACGTTTCCACTTCACTATCATATCGGAAATAGTGGATATAGTGACACCCAGTCACCTGACCACGTCCGAAGTCCGTGAGTTCCGCGGACCGCACCAGTCTGCTCTCTCACGATATCTAATGGCTACTGAGGTCGCTGATATGGAGTACCTGCCAGTAAGTGGCAGCACAATGCACCTAATATGAAAAACGTATGTTTCTAGGGGTGTCCGGATTCTTTTGATCACATAGTGTATCGCGCAACTGGTGGCTGACTTTGGGTCGCAAGTTACTCGCACGTAACTGGTGGCTGTCTTTCTGTCAGATGTTACTCGTGTGACGAGCTGCTGAAGCGGTGGTCAAGTGCAGGTGTTTTTTTTCCTGCTTGATCGAATACGCCGTTACTTTCAGGGCAGTGGTGTGTTTAAGTAATTGCATTTCTGATTTACTGTCGCTATAGATGTCACTGAAAGTCGTCGAAGAACCATACTGGTTCCCACTGGCAGACGTAGTCAGTTTGCTGGCGTACCTTTCAGCACGACAAAGATTCACCGGTAATTTCTGAACTATATAAGAGTGGATCAACGAACACCCGAAGTGTCATATGTGTCATATGTGTTGTATAGTAAATAACATCGTAAGGACGGAGGCCTCTGTTCGATTTTATTACATATTGGCCGAAACGTGCGCGGGCCTGGTCCCAGAATAACATATCCTTTTCCGTTATCTGTTAAGCGGATAAGTGTCAAACTTGTCATGATATTACCGATCTTTTATACACTGGACAGCCAAAGAAACTGGTACACCTTCTTAATATCCTATAGGGCCTCAGCGAGCACGCAGAGGTGCAGCAACGCGACGTGGCATGGATTCGACTATGTCTCAAGTAGTGCTGAAGGAAATTGACACCACGATTCCTGCATCGCTGTCTGTATATCCGTAAGAGTTCGAGGGTGTGGATATCTCTTCTGAACAGCAAGTCGCAAGGCATTCCAGATACATTCAATTATGTTCGTGTCCGGGAAGTTTGGTGGCCAGCGGAAATGTTTAAAATCAGAACAGTGTCCCTGGAGCCAATGTATAGCGATTCTGGTCGTGTGATGTGTCGTATGCTCCTGCTGGAATTGCTCAAGTCTGTCGGAATTCACAATGGACATGAATGGATGCAAGTGGTCAGACAGGATGCTTACGTACGTGTCACCTGTCACATTCGTATCTAGGCGTAACAGGAGTCCCATATTACTCCAACTGCACACGCCCCACACCATTACAGAACCTCCACCAGCTTGAAGAGTCCCCTGCTAACAATCAGGATCCATGGATTCAAGGGATTTTCTCCATACCCATACACGTCCATCCCCTCGTTACAGTTTTAAATGAGACTCGACCGATCAGGAAACATATTTCCAGTCATCAACAGGCCAATATCGGTGTTGATGGGCACAGGTCATCAAGGTCATCAAGGGTACACCAGAGGGCCTTCGACTCCGAAAGACCACATCGATGATGTTCCGTTGAATGGTTCACACGCTGGAACTTTTTTATGGCCCAGCATTGAAATAAGCAGAAATTTTCGGAACATTTGCACTTCTGTCACGTTGGACGATTCACTTCAGTTGTCGTTGGTTCCGTTCCTGTAGAATCAATTTCCGGCCGACGCCATGTCTGAGATGTAATGTTTTACCGGATTCGTGATATTCACGGTTCACTAGTGAAATGGTCGTTCGGGAAAATCCCCATTTCATCGCTACCTCGGAGATCCTGCGTCCCATCGGTCTTGCGCCGACTATAACACCACGTTCAGACTTACTTAAATCTTGATAACCTTTACCAGTTTCTTTGACGCTTCATTGTAATTCGTACCGAACAAGATGTTGCTGCTAACATGAAACATTAGGCACATTTTGGTCCTTCGCCAAATTTAGGCATTGTAGAGCATAACCGCTCATAAATTTAAGTTTACAAATAGCTCTATTAAGCATATGACATTAAGTACAGGGAACTAGTAGTCTTAGGGGCCTCACTTTCGTTTATCCAGTACTCAAACATTGCCTGAGCATCTGAAGGAAACAAACAACAATTATGTGGTGGAGAGTAAATATTATCTCATTATGTGCCTTGGTCCTGCATCCCGGCTGTATTCCCAGGCACTGATTATAGCTTTGAATACAAATCGTCAGAAAAGTCAGGCAGTAGTAGCCGACCAAGACAGATGTAGCAAAAGGGAAGTAACCGCTTTTGTGTCATTTACGAGTTCCAAACCAGGAACGATTTTCATTGTATCACCTGTGTGTTCTAATAGTTTAGTTTCTTGAGTTTCTTGTCGTGTCCCACTGACGAGTCCTGAGTGGGAGCGGAAGGACTGCAAGAATGCGCGTCAGAAAACTTACTTGGCAGGAGGTCTCGTTGTCGTGGGCTGCCTTCTGTGCACTTGCTCCACTCAAACGAGGGCTGTAGGGTGAGTTAGAATACGGAACTCGGCTGGGATCTCAGGGTACACCGGATGCAATCATAAATCATTGCATGAGTATATGTACACTGGAGGCACCCCTACCACATCCGTTTTATAAACAGTTCTATATACAAAGTCTACTAACTGCCTTCTTAGTAGTGTAACTTCTCATAGCTGCATCAGTCTAAGTCCCAATATAGCAGAGGCCGGCACACCAGACTAAGTGTTGACTACATGGAAGTGAGTCTAAGACCCCTTGTGATTGCACGGCAGTGCACTACAATCTCACAGCATCATAACTCCAACTAAACCATATCTGACCGACTGACCAGCGACACCATCACTACCATCACCCCCCCCCCCCCCAACACCATGGCGGCTAGCTTCTTTTATAGGCGGTAGTGCACCCGGCACCACTTGTTCTAGAAGTTTACCGTACTCTCGAGCACTGCGTGTGTGTCACGCAGCAGCACGTGATGCCTACGTGACAAACAGGCCGTATTCTGCTATGTTCGCTGTGTCCAAGGGTTGCGGCTTATAACAGCTCTCGAGCCTCATCATGCTCCGCTCTTGTTAGCAGAGTAAACATTAGACATAAGCTACGTCTGGTCACGTCCACCTCGCTGGTAGCAAGAATTCCCAAGACTACATCTTAATTGATTTTTAACCCTGTTTTCTATCATTCCCGACATTCTGCGTGTAAATTTAATATCTAATAGCCAAAGTAGTAGCGTTTTCGCTTGCGTCGGAAAGTAAACCGATTTTGTGACATATTACAAGTTCTGAATCAGGGGTAAATTATTTAGTTGCACCTGAGTGCTTCGGTACTTAGGTTATCGAATATCTGTGTATTACTAGCCACGGTTCGTGAGTTTCCGTCTGGGTCTAGAGTAGAGTTGCGCAGCACTCGCCGATAGTCTGTTTGTCTGCATAGTTTAGTTTCCCATGGTCTTTAGTATGGACAGGAACTGCGATTGTTGCGTGTGGATGCGAGCCGAATTGGTGACACTTCACCCTCAGCTTCAGGCTGTGATGGCTTTGGTTATATAGCTTGAGGCTGCAGTGGATGGGCACCACCTTTGTGAGCCGGCTGTGGGGATCCAACGGCCGTCCAGCACGTCAGAGTGCTCCGATCAGCCCTCACCAGTGGCCAGTCCAGTTACTGCTCACGCTGAGGCAGACCCTTCACCTGCGGTCGAGTGTGAAATCGCCCCAGGGCGAAGCAAGCGGCGAAAGACTTCCCAAGTGGCCGCATGTAAGGCCTCCCCGGTTTGTCTGACAAACAGGTTACAGGTGCTGTCTGTGGCTGACACTGTCGCTGAGCCAGATACTGTCGCCTGGCCTGTTTCAGAGGAAACCACCCAGCCTGCAAGATCCGGGCGATCACAGGGGGTGGGATTATTGGTAGTTGGGAGCTTAACGTTATGCGCGTTATTGGGCCCCTTAGGGACTTGGCTGACAAGAAGTGTAAGAAAACAAATGTACACTCCGTGTGCATACTGGGTGGAGTCATTCCAGATGTGGAAAGGGTCCTCGCGTTAAGCTGAATACGTCAGGAGTCGACTATACGCAGGAGTTGGCTACATGGGTAGCAGGGGCTGCGTGGCGTCAATAGGGCGTTCTTTTTTGGGCTAGACGTTGTCGGGAAAACAAAATAAGGGCTTCAGTGACAAAGGTTTCAGGCCGAACACAGGAAGAACGTAGATACAGGAACCATTGGTATAACATTTGCAAAAACAGACATAATGTCTTATGGGATAACAGCAATCAGTGATTTTATAATGTTACTTAAAATCCGTCTTGATCGGAAAAAATTTTTTTTTGTTATTCATATGACCGGTCTCGGTTCATTCAGAGCCATCTTCAGATCTGATATTTCAGTTACAGGAGTAACCCGTCCAAATCCAGCAACTTTCACATGCTACGTCACATTTTTGGTGCACAAAGAGGGGGATAATTCAGTTTTTGTGTTAGTTACAGAATAGCAAAGGAAATAAATGCTGTCTGAAACTTATACAATTCTTTCGTTGCATGCTTTCTTCAACACAGGCCGAGACAGTGAAATTTTACTTTAAGACCTAAGTGAATTCATGTTAAATGTTTTTCAGTTTCCGTTTTTGGTCTAAAGTAATTTGCGACTCTTAGCAGTCTTCGAGAAATATGTTATAATTCTTTTATTTCCTAGGAAATCTTTTCCGCACTACCCTTTTGACCACAGGATCTCGTCTTGTACAGCAACGTTCTTAATGGAGGTAAAAATAAGGCTGTATTTTCAGTGTAATTAAGCAGATTACAATGAATCGCAGATCGTGAACGGTTTGTGTATACCGCGAAGTCTGTGAACATGCAGCGCAAAATGATTTAAAGCGTAAGACCACATTACGGCAAGAAGTGATATTAGCAAGTGTCCTTGTCTACCGAGTTCAGCCCGATGCTAGTCGAACCTTCCACCACTGTGTTCAATCTGCCCTTTAACGAGCGCCCGAATTAAACAAAATGAGAAACTGCCCCCTACCTAAAACTAGGTCTCGAAGATATTCCAAGGCGAATGGAACAGAACTGCGTGCAACCCTTCTGCAGGTTACTTGGGAGGATCGTGTCGACCCAGCCACTACACTACCGCCCCAGTACAATCAGCTTTAAATCTAGGCGTTCATTGCACACAACCTATGATTCCCTCCTCCTCCTTAAACACTGTGATGTTTGAAGGAATTGAGCAATGGAATATCTGCGTCGATACTTGGATAAATGTCGCCGTGCTCTCTTTGGGAGTGCTGAATCTTTCTGATGCGCGACGATCCTCATGGAAGACTGCGCAGTTTTTCAAGCCTTGCAATCCCAGGGATTTAGGTCCAGAGTTGGTCAGCCATCTTTGGGACTGATACTGGAAACATCACAACGCTTGTGGTGCAGTTTGAGCATTTAACCTTGTCAACTTTTTCGGTGACGCAGGAAGAGTTCGCCCCATGTCGCCAACACCTTACTACAGCTGCCAGGAACTAACAATATGACACAGCCTGCAACACCTGCTGACATGGACCCGATTAAGTATTGTTGGAACCAGTTAACACCTGTAGTGTGCCGTTGCAGAAACCATCCTTACACAGTGGATAACTTGAAGACGGCCGCTGTCGAAGAATGGGATACGCTTCGGCACCAACATGTCGATCACCTTTAGAACACTATGCCAAGCCCGATCAAAGTATATTAAAATGCACGGGGTGGAACAACACGTTAATGAATATATGATGATTAACTGAAACCCTCGGCGGCCGACAGGTGTTGTTGATATACCTCGATGTGGACAAATGAAAATGTTTGCCCCGGCCGGAAATCGAACCCTGGATCTCCTGCTTACGTGGCAGACGCTCCATCCATCTGAGCCACCGAGGATACAGATGTATAGCGCGACTGCAGGGACTTATCCCTTGCACGCTCCCCGCGAGACTCACATTCCCAACTGTCCACAATTCTACATATGTAATGTACCTTATAGACGTTTGCCCATCCACTCATTACCCGCGTACACTTTGGCGATTCCCGTAAGAGTTTGGGCAACCTGTGCGCATTCGCACAGACGAAGGTCAATGGCTGGGTAGCCTTTAACTACACTCCTGGAAATTGAAATAAGAACACCGTGAATTCATTGTCCCAGGAAGGGGAAACTTTATTGACACATTCCTGGGGTCAGATACATCACATGATCACACTGACAGAACCACAGGCACATACACACAGGCAACAGAGCATGCACAATGTCGGCACAAGTACAGTGTATATCCACCTTTCGCAACAATGCAGGCTGCTATTCTCCCATGGAGACGATCGTAGAGATGCTGGATGTAGTCCTGTGGAACGGCTTGCCATGCCATTTCCACCTGGCGCCTCAGTTGGACCAGCGTTCGTGCTGGACGTGCAGACCGCGTGAGACGACGCTTCATCCAGTCCCAAACATGCTCAATGGGGGACAGATCCGGAGATCTTGCTGGCCAGGGTAGTTGACTTACACCTTCTAGAGCACGTTGGGTGGCACGGGATACATGCGGACGTGCATTGTCCTGTTGGAACAGCAAGTTCCCTTGCCGGTCTAGGAATGGTAAGAACGATGGGTTCGATGACGGTTTGGATGTACCGTGCACTATTCAGTGTCCCCTCGACGATCACCAGTGGTGTACGGCCAGTGTAGGAGATCGCTCCCCACACCATGATGCCGGGTGTTGGCCCTGTGTGCCTCGGTCGTATGCAGTCCTGATTGTGGCGCTCACCTGCACGGCGCCAAACACGCATACGACCATCATTGGCACCAAGGCAGAAGCGACTCTCATCGCTGAAGACGACACGTCTCCATTCGTCCCTCAATTCACGCCTGTCGCGACACCACTGGAGGCGGGCTGCACGATGTTGGGGCGTGAGCGGAAGACGGCCTAACGGTGTGCGGGACCGTAGCCCAGCTTCATGGAGAAGGTTGCGAATGGTCCTCGCCGATACCCCAGGAGCAACAGTGTCCCTAATTTGCTGGAAAGTGGCGGTGCGGTCCCCTACGGCACTGCGTAGGATCCTACGGTCTTGGCGTGCATCCGTGCGTCGCTGCGGTCCGGTCCCAGGTCGACGGGCACGTGCACCTTCCGCCGACCACTGGCGACAACATCGATGTACTGTGGAGACCTCACGCCCCACGTGTTGAGCAATTCGGCTGTACGTCCACCCGGCCTCCCGCATGCCCACTATACGCCCTCGCTCAAAGTCCGTCAACTGCACATACGGTTCACGTCCACGCTGTCGCGGCATGCTACCAGTGTTAAAGACTGCGATGGAGCTCCGTATGCCACGGCAAACTGGCTGACACTGACGGCGGCGGTGCACAAATGCTGCGCAGCTAGCGCCATTCGACGGCCAACACCGCGGTTCCTGGTGTGTCCGCTGTGCCGTGCGTGTGATCATTGCTTGTACAGCCCTTTCGCAGTGTCCGGAGCAAGTATGGTGGGTCTGACACACCGGTGTCAATGTGTTCTTTTTTCCATTTCCATGAGTGTATATATATGAAAACAGTAACTGTTCTCGAAAGAGGAGATACTGTTGATGACCATGCAGCTTTTCCCTGGAGTAAATGACGATTAACTGAAACCCTCAGCTGCCGACAGCCCAGGGAAAAGCTGCACGTTCATCAACAGTATCTCTTCTTTCGAGAACAGTTACTGTCTTCATGTACAACGTTAATGAATGTTATTCTGCAGCAAATTCTGTTTACTCGTATGTGTGTTTTCTAACAGACAGTAATTTGCTCTTGAGTTGCTCTTAAATTGGTTTTATATTGTAGAAATGTTTCTGTTAGCTTGTTATGGGTTATTGACTCACCTTTATCTCCATTTGACTCTAAATCCAGACACACTTGCTGAAATATTGGTGCTGTAAAACAGTTTTGCGAGCGGTACCTTAGTAAGAGGCGTAAAAAAAAGTGTAACGTCGTTAGTTGATGGACTTCCATTTAAACTGCTTCAAATGCGTGAGACAACGACGCTTAATGCAAAACCTAAGTTTCAGAATTACAAACACTTTTATGAAATTCTTTCTCCCCCCGTTTCTTACTTCATTCTACATTTTTGGCGATATGGTTCGTCTAAGGCGACTAAATGATCTAACATCCACGAGATAAAGTTTAGCTACAGTGCGACGAGAGGAAGTTATGCCTCTAACAGTTATAAAGATTATCTATTCGACACATGAAAAAACAGTGAAAACGATGAAATAAATGTTAATTATTTGTATAATATTTTATGTTGTAATTGGACATATCGATGTGTATCATACAAAGACAATGATAATTGTAAGTTCCTTTTATGATCTGCGTTTGTCTTCCTTTGTTTTTACCTTTTGTAGGTTGCGGACGCAAGACGCATATCAAACTGAGGTCTGTTAAGAAATTGTAATTATTTTTTAATTATTACTTGAGAATAGAGTTCATTATTATTGGAAATATGAGTGAATAATTATTTGTAACTTTAATTCCTCTCTTAATAAGCATTATCTGTGTTACTTAAGTCTTTCCGCTGCAACGAGCGCAGCCATTGATGACAGCGATTTGTATCACGTTTCTGTCTGTGTTTTCCTTAGAAGAAAATCAAATGTTTGCTTGATGAAGTCTAAATAGTGCACAATATGAAAGTAAAGTTTAATAAGCATTTCAAATACTTATCATTTTTGTTCTAACAACAGGAAGTCTCTATCAGTTGTCTGCAGCCATCTTAACAATTTTCTCAGAGGCAAATTCAAATTACGCAACTCTGCAGACATAAATGCCGAAGGTAATAAAAATGAGGAAATATAAATGTGCACCGGTGTTCTCTAACTCATTTTAATGAAAATAATTCGAATCAGATTGGTTCTTTAAAAACAGTGCTCATAGCACGATCCATATAACAAACTTTTCTTGCTGATGTATGGAGCCGAAATTAATTACGCACGAGTTGCGAAGAATATTGTTTCAGGTAACATGCGTCAATGTTGTGCGCGGCTGATATTCGGTGAATTTAATGATCATTTTGCCGAGGATAACTGTTTCCATCATAATGAATAGTTGTATAGAACCTGTTGTATGAACTGTGCTTTAGTGACACTTACACAACTTACAGACAATACTTTTACACAACGTTAACTTGGATTTCTTTAGCAACTTGACCAAATATTTAACCGGGAGAAAAATTATTTAGTAATTACTCAATGTAATGAAATAAGGATATAATTTTCATTTACAAAGTAGTTAAATACCAAACCACTGAATAACACAGCGAACGTCATAGTCGTTAGTTGATGGACTTTCATTGAAACTGCTTGAAATGTGTGCGAGAACGACACTTAATGCAAAACCTACGTTTCAGAATTACGAACACTTTTATGAACTTCTTTTTCCCGCCGTTTCTTAGTTCATTCTACATTCTTGGCGATATGGTTCGTCTAAGGCGAATAAATGTAAGGCTGCTTGTATACCGTCACACACTTTTCGCTACCTTTTAATTTGGGAGACATCTTTAGTGGCCTTTGTACACGCTTGGCTTTTATATATAATACCTGCGTTGTATAATAATTACAGGTTTATTACAGCGTGGTAGCAATATTTTGATTATTGCATTGCTCAGTTACTGTATACAAAAACTAACGCGTAGTATTACAGGCTACAAAGACGTCTCACAAATAAAAAGAAGCGAAAAGCGTGTGGCACAATAAAAAAGGCTTCAGTTGTAATAGATGAATCGCATCTCCAAGACTTTCCCAATCTGTCCTTAAAATAGTTTTTAATTGTAATTAACTTGGGGTAAAGGATCAAGAATAGTTCTTCCATGGATGCACTAGAATAAAAGTTCTTGCTAATAGATAGTCATATGAAATGTGCAATATTTCTAATGGACAGACCACAATGGACCAGTAAAAACTACAGAATAATTTAAGAAGTGGGATAATAAACTGATATTTGGTTCAAGGAACATTATGAACGTTTCGTCGAAACTTTTAGTCTCAGAGTATGTTAAATTAAATTCCTCCAGTAATTTGCGTCTGATGCGGGTGCAGTTAATTGGGAATTCGACTGTAGTTTCTAATCGACCTGTGCTGGAAGTTACTACGGCGTACAGGTTTCAGACTACTTCGCAAGGAAGTCTTTGAGATCGACCCAGTGTAGACAGAGTTAGCTAAACTATGGTGCAGCTGCTTGTGGAGGGGGACTCTGAATCTGTGTGATGCTAGGGTCTTTGCTCTTTCAGTTCACAAATTACACATAGTGGAGGAAGGGCAAATATTTCAGATTACGTAGAAATTAATCACAACCTTAAATCGAAGGGTGACGTAAATTCGCGTGTATGCATATAATTTCATGTGAGTCATCTCTTATAATTAGATTAAATCTCTAAATTAGTATAAGACGGATATATTGAGTTGTTTTCTAGTTTTACAGCTAGCCGTGCACATGAAAGTGAAAGATGTTATGAAGTCATTAAAATCATCGATTGCTCATTTGCATATTCCTGTTCAGTCAGGATAACTGCAGTGTCTATAATCGCTTCGACATGGACGTGTATCCTTTTTCTAGAAGAGCGTTTGTCATCAGAGGTAGTAGTCGAACAGAGTGGTCTGCAGGGACCCGGCAACAGCTTTAACTTTGTGGCTGGGAAAATTTCGAACGTATTTGCTCTAAGATAGTGAAACAGGACTTAATGATTGTCAGTTAAAGAAAGCGTCCTATGGCATTGGTGACTGGGAAACAAAGAGGGGTAGTTTTAGTTAGACCCTCAATCAGAAGCCGTTTTCTTCCTACACGCACACTGGCCCCTTTCCTGGCGTTGTGTGACTGTTATATATTAAGTGTATCTGTTGATTGTTGGTATGTGTGAAGTGTGTAGTATATTTTGAATGTTGTATGGCGATGAGAGATAGGAGAGAGAGTGAACGTGGTGCTATCACACAGCCTACGCCTTTCGAGTAAAGTTTTTAAGACGGCCATCGACCTAATGTCTGCCCTGATTCACAGAGTACCACCAACAGCGTTATACATGTGGGTCTTGATTCTCAGTTTGTAAGTAATAAGACACTGAAACAATCTGCCAACAACCAATTAAAAAATCAGGACTTGATGTAAATATAAAATAACATGGTAGAATGCTTAATAAGAATTGGCCTGCCTTGTATCGTGAATTTGTTTTAATTGTACAGACAGGTTGACTGAATTCTTACAGAAAATTTTTTATCAGTATAGAGTTGATGTGTTGTTATGTAGCAGATTCTCTGGCGATAGCTGTACTGAAAAACATAATTATTGCAAAAAAATTACAGATCTGGTTTACTCTGCATACATATTGATCCTGAAACATATATTAGTATTCCTAATACATCCAACCACAACAAGATGCAGCCACCATACGGTGCGTGGCGGAGGGTACCTCGTACCACAACTAGCATCTGCTCTCCCTGTTGGACTCCCTAACAGAACGAGGGAAATAATGACTGCCTATATGCCTCTGTACGCCTCCTTCCTCCTTTCCCGAGTTCCTGAAGCATTTCCGTAACACTCGCGTGATGATCAAACCTACCAGTAACAAATCTAGCAGCCCGCCTCTGAATTGCTTCTATGTCCTCCCTCAATCCGACCTGATAGAGATCCCAAACGGTCGAGCAGTACTCAAGAATAGGTCGTATTAGTGTTTTATAAGCGGTCTCCTTTACAGACGAACCACATCTTCCCAAAATTCTACCAATGAAGCGAAGAGACTATCCCCTTTCCCCATAACTGCCATTACATGCTTGTCCCACTTCATAGCGCTCAGCAATGTTACACCCAAATATTTAATCGACGTGACTGTGTCAAGCGCTACACTACTAATGAAGTTTTCCTATTCATTCGCATTAATTTACATTTATCTGTATTTAGAGTTAGCTGCCATTCTTTACAGAAATCACAAATCCTGTCCAAGTCATCTTGTATCCTGCTACAGTCACTCAACGACGACACCTTCCCGTACACCACAGCCTCATCAGCAAACAGCCACACATTGCTATCCACCCTATCCAAAAGATCATTGATGTAAATAGAAAACAACAGCGGACCTACCACACTTCCCTGGGGCACTCCAGATGATACCCTCACCTCCGATGAACACTCACCATCGAGGACAACGTACTGGGTTCTATTACTTAAGAAGTCTTCGAGCCACTCACGTATTTGGGAACCAATCCCATGTGCTCGTACCTTAGTTAAGAGTCTGCAGCGGGGCACCGAGTGAAACGCTTTCCGGAAGTCAGGGAATATGGCATTCGTCTGATACCCTTCATCCATGGTTCGCAAGATATCATGTGAAAAAAGGGCGATATGCGTTTCGCAGGAGCGATGCTTTCGAAAGCCGTGCTCATGCATGGACAGCAACTTGTCTGTCTCAAGGAAACTCATTATATTCGAACTGACAATATGTTCGAGAATCCTGCAACAATCCGATCTTAAATATATTGTTCTGCAATTTTGAGGATCCGTCCTTCTCCCTTCTTATAAACAGGCGTCACCTGCGTTCTTTTTCCTGTAGCTCGGGACTTTACGTTGGGCAAGAGATTCGCGATAAATGCAAGCTAACTAAGGAGCCAATGCAGTAGAGTACTCTCCTTAAAGCCAAATAGGAATCCCATCAGGACCTGGCGATTTATTTAATTTCAACCCATTCAGCTGCTTCGCAACCCCAGGGATGTCTATCACTATGTCCTCCATTCGGGAATCTGTACGAGACTCAAGCGGCGGTATGTTTGTACGATACTCCTGCGTGAAAGATTTCTCAAATGCAAAATTCAAAATTTCAGCTTTCGTTTTGCTGTCTTCCGTTGCCAGGCCAGACTGATCAGTGAGTGACTGGATGGAAGCCTTCGTCCCGCTTACCGATTTTACGTAAGACCAGAATTTCCTAGGGTTTTCAGCAAGATCCTTTGCCAAGCTATGACGGTGGTATTGGTTGTATGCTTCGCGCATCTCTTTTTACAGCAGCATGAATCTCTACTAACTTTTGCCTGTCCTCATTCTCCCGATCTTTCTTGTACCGCGAGTGCAACTGTCTTTGCTTCCTGAGCATTCTCCGCATTGCGTTGTTAAGCCACGGTGGGTCTTTTCCGCCCGTAATCCACTTTTTTAGCCCATACTTCTCTAATGCGTGATTTGCAATGTGTTTAAAATTTGCCCATAATTCTTCCACGTCCATCGTACCGGAAGTAAATGAAGTCGATTCATTTACTTTGTGGGATGCTAACAATTGCTTATCTTCTCTTTCTAGTAAGAACACTCTCCTAGCCTTCTTGATCGACTTTTTAACTTTCGTAACCATAGTCGTAATGACATCATCATGATCACCAATCCCTGTCTCAACACTGACACCGTCGACGAGGTCTGGTCTGTTCGTGGCTATCAGATCTAAAATATTTCCATTACGCATTGGCTGTCGATTTAGCTGCTCAAGACAGTTCTCGGATAATGTGTTCAAAAGTAATTCACACGACGGCTTGTCTGCACCACCTGTAATGAATCCATAGACGTCCCAGTCTATAATAGGTAGGTTGAAGTCGCCTCCGACTAATATAGCATGATCCGGGTACTTCTGTGATTCAGAGTGCAGACTCCGTTTGAATGATTCTAGAACTCTCACGGTGGAACCTGGTGGCCGGTAATAACACCCAACAATTAACTTCATTTCTCCTAACCCTGTTAAACGTGTCCAGATAACTTCACAATCACACACTACTTCGACCTCAGTAGACATAATATTTTTGTCAACTGCAATGAAGACACCACCTCCTACGGTGTCTAATCTGTCTTTCCGATACACGTTCCAGCCCTCACTAAATATTTCAGAACTTCTTATCTCAAGGTTCAGCCAGGTCTCAGTCCCGAGTATAATTTGCGCGCCACACGCTTCCTGGAGGGCAGCAAATTCTGGAACTTTATTCCGAACACTCTGAAAATTTACTGCTAATATCTTGATAGCTGAAGTGTCTTTACACTGAGCGCGTCCTGATTTCCCTGCCTGCACGTCGACTGGTGAGAGTTCGTCAGGACACCTCGCACTAGTGCTTAGCCTAAAAAAAAAAAAAACCTTGTGCACACCACAAGTACTCTGCTACCCGAGTAGCCGCCTCCTTTGTGTAGTGCACCCCTGACCTATCTAGGGGCGTCCTACAATTCCCCACCCAATAGCGCAAGTCTAGAAATCTCCAGCCAAGACCGTCACACAGTCGACGAAGCCTCTGGTTGAGAGCCTCCACTCGGCTCCAAAACAAAGGACCCCGATCCACTGTGGGAACGATGCTGCCAACAGAGAGCTCTGCTTGCACCACTCGTGCGGGGCCAGCGGTCTTCACCAAATCCGCCAGCCGCCTGTACGAACTGAGGATCGCCTGAGAACCCAAGTGACAGGCATCATTGGTGCCGACGCGAGCAACTACTTGCTGACGACCGCACCCCGTACGCTCGATAGCCGCAGGCAAGGCCGCCTCCACATCTTGGATGAGGACCCCGGCAGACAAACCGAGTGCTCGCTGGAATTCTTTCCAGCCCTGTACGCTATTTCCCTAAGGGGCTCCATCACATGCCTAGCGTTGGAGCTCCCAATAACCAGCAAGCCAAGCCTTTGCCCCCGTGTGCCTGCTTGGGCCCTGCTGAAGGAGCGGCCACCTGCCCACTTACAGGATGAACGGGCGAGGCCAGCCGGCCAGCCTTCACATTGACCCTCTACCTTGAGCGACGAGAACGCGTTGCAGTCCGCCACTCAGCCTGAGGTGAGGGCGGCCCCAACGGGCCGGGTACACTGGAAGGTGCCTCGGCGGCTGAGTCAGCGGACGCAGCAAGCGACACCTGGGGTGTCTCAAGCGACGCGCCAGACCCTCCGCCGTCGCTGCACCTCGAAGCAGCAGCCTGAAGGCGGCTGACAGTGGCTAACAGCATGCTCAGCTGCTAGCGAACCGCGGCCAGTTCCTCCTGCGCCCGCACACACCATGCACACACCCTATCCATCCTACTGCTAATATCTGGACGTATAGAGTTGCGACAAATAAAACAGCAATATGACCGTAGCTAACAGCACGCTCAGCTGCTAGCGAACCGCGGCCAGTTCCTCCTGCGCCCGCACACACCACGCACACACCCTATCCATCCTACTGCTAATATCTGGACGTATAGAGTTGCGACAAATAAAACAGCAATATGACCGTAGCTAACAGCACGCTCAGCTGCTAGCGAACCGCGGCCAGTTCCTCCTGCGCCCGCACACACCACGCACACACCCTATCCATCCTACTGCTAATATCTGGACGTATAGAGTTGCGACAAATAAAACAGCAATATGACCGTAGCTAACAGCACGCTCAGCTGCTAGCGAACCGCGGCCAGTTCCTCCTGCGCCCGCACACACCACGCACACACCCTATCCATCCTACTGCTAATATCTGGACGTATAGAGTTGCGACAAATAAAACAGCAATATGCGACTGCACAGTAGCGTCACCAGCTGCGATATGTGGACAATTACTTACGAACCAAGCAATCAAATGACCACGACTACGCCACTATACAGATATTACAATGCCATCCTACCCCTGTGTTAGTACAAATGACAACCGCCTACGCGATGTTACACTCTACCGTTATTAAAATTTGATACTACCCCTTTCTAATTCGAAAATACGCAAAAATCCGAAAACACACAAACACACAGAGTAATTTGAATTAAACCTGCGGAACTTATACGAAAAACTGAATATACGACTAGTTTCTGCTACTGCTGCTCGCACACGTCACTCTGCAAGCACAGATGAAACTGCACTGACTTCTGTCTGCTGCTAACTGACTCTACGAAATAAACAGGAAGCGCTGTCTGTCCAAAACAAACAACTGACTAACGACTCCGCGAATTTATACTTTACACCAATTAATAAGCAATATTACTCCTCTCAAATACGAGAATACGCTAGGATTTTGTGTAATTAAATATGCAAGCGCACAAATACTCGGAAATAAATGAAGAGTCAAACTATAAAACAAATATGAAAGCTAAATATGCGACTCCCTACTGCACTGCTGCTGCACTACCGCTGCACTGATACTTCACCAGCGGCTGTTCAAGGCTCAATATTTCTCTGCTGCTTATGCTGTTCATCTGTAAACGCGTATTTCTCGAAACATCTCCTACATTTACTATCAGTATTACAGCACTTAACAACGTATGCCTTAACATAAGAAGCACGTTCATTGACTATGAAAATATATGAACAAATATGCAGCAACCCATATGAAACGATCATTCACGATGACATAACAGAACGCTGTCGTTTCCTTTCATTAAATTCGATATATCCTGTAATTCGTCTTCAGTATCATTGAGGAAGGTTTAAGATATTGGTTGAGCTGTTGAGCCGGCAGCGGTGGCCGTGCGGTTCTAGGCACTTCAGTCCGGAACCGCGTGACTGCTACGGTCGCAGGTTCGAATCCTGCCTCGGGCATGGATGTGTGTGATGTCCTCAGGTTAGTTAGGTTTAAGTAGTTCTAAGTTCTAGGGGACTGATGACCTCAGATGTTGAGTCCCATAGTGCTCAAGCCATTTGAACCATTTGAGCTGTTGAGCATGCCCCTTAGATGCTACAAATCTGATACCCAGTGGCCTACAGGGAAAGAAAGTTCCCCGTAAAATTATGTAAATTCAGTAGCAACGATGTCGCAAAGTACATGGAACCTTACTAAAAGAAAAATACAAGGGCTAACCCAACTATGAATGAAAGTAGCCGGCCCGGTTGGCCGTGCGGTCGAAGGCACGGCTTTCCGGGCGGGAAGGAGCGCCTGGGCCCAGGTACGAATCCGCCCGGCGGATTTGTGTCGAGGTCCGGTGAACCGGCCAGTCTGTGGATGGTTTTTAGGCGGTTTTCCATCTGCCTCGGCGAATGCGGGCTGGTTCCCCTTATTCCGCCTCAGTTCACTATGTCGGCGATTGCTGCGCAAACAAGTTCTCCACGTACGCGTACACCACCATTACTCTACCACGCAAACATAGGGGTTACACTCGTCTGCTGTGAGACGTTCCCTGGGGGGTCCACCGGGGGCCGAACCGCACAATAACCCTGGGTTCGGAGTGGGGCGACGGAGGGGTGAACTGGACTGCGGTAGTCGTCGTGGGGTAGTGTACCACTGCGGCTGCGGCGGGGACGGAACCCCTCCGTCGTTTCTAGGTTCCCGGTTTACATACAATACGCACAATACAATGAATGAAAGTATGAGTATGACATATCGCACAGTTCTGTTAGTGAAGGGTCTCATTAAACTTCAAAAGGAAACTATTGGGCCGCGTGGGATCAGCCGAGCGGTCTAGGGAGCTGCAGTCATGTATTGTGCGGCTGGTCCCGGCGGAGGTTCGAGTCCTCCCTCGGGCATGCGTGTGTGTTTGTCTTTAGGATAATTTACGTTAAGTAGTGTGTAAGCTTAGGGACTGATGACCTTAGCAGTTAAGTCCCATAAGATTTCTCACACATTAGAACATTTTTTTAAACTAGTGGTTAGTATAACAATTTTGTTTGTTGCTATCAAGCGCCGAAAAAAATTTACCACCTTAAAAAAGCATATAAACGTTTTATAGCTGCATAACAAATTGCAGATATAAATTAAATCCTTTGCATAGGTTGGAGGACACATGAAGGTATGCTTTGAAACTTTATGGTGGATAAAGCAAAGACAGAGAAAATGCTTTTTGTTTTGTAGAAAGATACTCGTAAAACCTAGAACGAACACCATTATCTTCGCCAAGACAGGTGATGACTGCAACTAGCTAGCTGTGAGAGTTAACTCTACACTTCGAAATCCTGCTGCGAATTAGCTAGTGGCCTCAGTGGTTGCATCGCCTGCATATGCATACCACACTCTCATTGTGTACGGAAGACAGCTGCAGCAGTGACTGGATATTCTGAGTCTAACTAAGACCTCTGTTCTCTTCTAAGTCAGAAGTTTCTCTCTCAGTGAATGTCTTCTACAGCTGCCTACAGCAACTGTTGTCTTTGACACCCCTGCAGCAATTGTACTCTTGTACACCCCTGCATCAAATGTCTTCTCACTTTAATCTCCAAACATTAGCTGTCAGCATAAGGATGTTGCACGAAAATGCAGCAGACCTTGCGAGTTATAGACAATAATACCTTCATAGAGAAGTATAACAATTTCCCACTCTCACAGACTATGTCATGGTTAAACAGTAATGGTGTCAAATTGGAAGGAAGGCAGAAAATATGTCTCACTGTATGACAGAACTCCAACCCCAGCCAATGAGAAGCCTTGCATGCAGGGGTATATGGGAAAATGCACCTTCTACTGAAGTACTTACCGTGAGCCACTCATATTTAAACAAACCTTCCTGTATAGCACAGCAGTGTCCCTCGTCTGATCTTATGGTCTGCAGGTCTGTATTTTTCGCCTGGCCTACAGGTCTTACCTACCCAAAAGGAGTTCCATTAATGTTTCACATAATGCAGTTTTTATGGAAAACAGTCCATTGTGCAGACAGAGGGCACTGCTTTTTCTCTTTCCTGTGCACCCGCAGAGGTGGCTTTCAGAGCCAAACAAGTTTAAGACACTCTGGTCCTTCTAAGTTTACTTCCATGTCATGAACCAGCTAAACAAAATCCTCCAAGGCTGCAGAAAATGACAGGTCTCTCTCACCGTGAAAAAAGCAAAGGAGAAGAGGAAGTAATTAGCAGTTCAGGCACTGGCAGTAGTGAACACTGTCTGCAGCTTTCATCCAGTGACGAGATGTTCAGTACACTAACTATTGGGCTGTGCGTATTGCATTTTAAAACAGGGTGCATGAATTTTTTAGTATAAACTACCACGTAACATGACCTCCTTGTCTTTTCAAAATGGATCCGGAGGAAGCACTGGTGAGATCAATCTGTAGGATATGTTCATCAGAGATATCTTTTATCGGGCTGTGGGTACTATTTGTAGTTCCGTTTTGCAAGATCATCAACTGACGATGTTCATACTATATATCATGAGAGAAAAGGGATAACCTGGTACCAAGGTGACAGCATGGAAATATGTTGTGACACTTAGTCACAAGATTCTTTACACTCATTCATAAAAGCTGATATGAGGGTGTACGAGGTCTGTTCAAAAAATTCTGAAACTTTGCCCACAAAATATTTCTACACTTACCTTTTACTTATTGTGTATGGCATCCTTCGAAGCACTCTCCTCCACAACTGATACACCACTCCCAACACTGTTTCCACTTCCGGAAGCAGCCTTGGTACGCCTGTTCTGGACCGCACGAAGCGCCGACTGTGAATTCTCTTTTATCTCGTCTATCATTGCAAATCTTCATCTTTTCAACATGGTTTTTAACTTTGGTAAAAAAAAGTCCACAGGGGCCAGGTCTGAAGATCCGGAGAATGTTGTAGCACTGTGTTCTCGTTGTTTGTGCAATAGTCGCGCACCCAATAGGTTTAAAGCGCGGATGCGTTATAGTGATGCAAGAGCGATGAATTGTCTTGCCGCATTTCAGGAAGCTTCCTTTTCACATTTTCTCGCAAGCATCGAAAACGTCCCGATAGTAACATCGATTAACAGTTTGTCCCTGCGGCGTGATGAACTAATCCTTCAAAGAGATCTATGAGCATGACTTTAACATTAGATCTCATCCGACGAACTTTTTTTGGTCTAGGAGAACCTTTCCCGACCCGCTATAATAACTGAACCTTGATCTCAACATCATTACCGTAGGCACACGTCACATCAACAGTTATGATTCCCTTAAGCAACATCTCGTCCTCATTTGCGCGATCCAAAAGCTCTTCACAGATTGAGAGGCGAAGTGTCTTGACTCACGAACCATCGGACGAACTTGGCGGCAACAAGATGCATTTCAAGATGCTATGTCAGGGTTTCATGTCATGATCCAACTGTAATGTTACATGTTTCTGCAGTCTCTATGAGTGTCAGTCTTCGATTTGCGTGCACAATTTCGTTGACATTCCTGACATGACTGTCGTCGGTAGACGTCGAAGGGCGTACTGAACGAGGGCCATCTTCAAGTTCCGTCCGGCCATTTTTGAACCGTGTGAACTATTCTTAACACCGACTAAGGCTTAACTACTCTTCACCGTAGGCTGTCTGCATCATTTCGTGTGTGTCTGTAAAGGTTTTCTTGAGCTTCACGCAGAATTAGATGCACACGCGTTGCTTCTCTAATTCTGCCATCTCGATATTCACAGACTATGCGACCCAACGTTCAACTCAGTGCAGAACCGAACCATAACAGCCTTACAGCAATGATACTTCCGGTAATTACACATTAAACTGAGGCGTGTACAGGGATGCCCACCGCTTTTCGCTCCAACACACCATTCTCGCGAAATAACGAAATTTCTGGAATTTTCTGGATACGCCGCTGTTTAACATGCTCACTGTCTGTACAATATTTATGAATGAAGGCAGTGCCTGGATAAACTCTCATACATGTAGATGACTTGTGTTCAAAATACTCGTACTCGAAGTCAAATTAAGGTTTTGTTACTTCATCCATACTTCTCGTATCACAATGACAAATAGTCATTCCACAATAAACATATCTTGCTACAAGTTATATCACATTGAAAAGGAAAATTACAAAGATATCCTGATAGATATGGAAGAGTATGTATACGCAGTCACCGGTCGACATAGATAGGCTGAGTCGTCCTCTGAAGGGAACGGCCCCCCGGCATGCGGTTTGCGGCTTGCGTCTCCTGAACTAAAAGCCCCTGCGACCGTCGTGTCTTGAATGTGTGTGTGTGTGTGTGTGTGTGTGCGCCAGCCTCTAGTATTTCAACCATGGTGCACAGGCAAAAATTGTTCTTTTAGATTTTCCAATAAACTTTTCTCAGCCATTCTTAACAATTTTTTCTAATGATTTCTTTATGGCTATTGTTTCAATTTTTTAATTCTACAGTTTATGTTTTGTTGTTAGTCGAATATAGACTTCACAAAGGTTGTTATTCTTTGTCGTTGTTAGTAAGTGTGTCTGTTTTCTTTTTAATTTCCAAAAATTGTTTTTACAATATTAATTTTTCTAATCTCGTTAGTGTACAGTGTATCATGTTTTAGTGTGGTTATATCTTTTCTTTAGTTAAGCTTCGCGTTAATGTTTGCAAAAGCACTGTTGTGTGACTTTGTTTTGTTTCATTAGGCATTATTTGTGTCACAGTTTTAAGAGTGTAGAAGTGTTTTTTCTCTATTCTATCCTGTTTCAACCCATTATTAATCAAAACCCAAAACCTTTTTTATATAAATATCTAACTTGGCTTTACAGGGATTTTTGAGAGTATCTACTTATACTAATTAATTTTCTTTACATAATATTTTAAGGTCTCTATCACCTTGTGGGCTTTACATATATGATAAAATAATTACTTTTACAAAAAAGGAAATAAATATTTTTACAAGAATATCATTTTCTTAACTCCATATTTGTATTTTATGAGTCTTCCCGTTTTGTGCTGCATCAGTTTCTCTGCTCGATGATCCCCACTGAAATACTGGAAGGCATCGACTCATTTGTATGGGTGTCACAAATCGTGAGAGAAGCACTCTAGCATGCTATGCCGGGTCTTACTTGTTGACATTGTCATCATGGAGTGGTATTTTTAACCGATGATGATGACGGTAGTTTACCGCATAAACAGTGATGTCTTGGTACTCCTTTGCTGTCACACCTCGTGCGGTATGGCAGTTCAGTGGTTGTAGTAGGCTACCGACTATCATCACCCAATATTGTGCTGTGGCGTCTTGGTACATCACACCTGGTTCAGTATGGCAATTTGATGATGTGATAGGGAGAATACTGTTGATTTTGCTGAATTTATTTCTAGACAATGTTGGTTGGTACTACTTAATATTCCGTTTGCCTTTCGCTTGTATTTGTTTGAGATTCAAGGTTTATTTTTGGAGAGGTGGTTGTAATAGTTGCCATGCCTCAAAGTTCATGGAAAGACGTTTGCTTCGTAGGATAGGAGAGAAGGGTATCTTGCTGTCTTCTGCCCTTCTTCATCTTGGATCTTCTGTTCTTCTCTTCTATCTTGCATTCTTCTGTTCTTCTTGGGATAGGAATATGTGAATTTTGGTGTAGGAGTGATATAGGATTTGTAGGATCTGACTGCCTTTCCAAATATTACTTGATGAGTTTGTAGACCTTAGGTATTTTTTGTACCTTCATTGTCCCCTCGTTGTATTATGATTCTCCCCACACTCTTCCGTTGTGTAGCAGTGTCGTGACATATGAAATGTCCATGCTACGCATTGTCCTCCTGAAGTCCAGCCTGGTGGCAACCTGCTTTTCCAGTGTGGCGTTGGTTTTCATGTTGTTGTTATTTTCCTAAGTGCTTTCCCAACATGTCTGTACCCTCTCCATCGCTATCTCGAAGCATCTGGTGTTAAGGGAGCTGGTGATTGGTGTTGGTGGCGGTGTCCCTCTGATGCGTAGAAATATTTACAATTTTTGTTTTACATATATTTCTTATTTACAGAAAACTCTGATTTAATATAATGCAAAAATTTTCTGATTCTGCCAAATATTATTGTATATATATGATTTTTTCATTTATTCTAATTATGTCCTACCACTTCTTCATTCTTTTAATTGTTGTGTACCATTCATTTTTTGTGTGCATGTAGTAGTGTACTTGAAACTATAAGAGATTTTTAGTGTATATTGCGTCACTTTTTCTTTTAATTGATGTGTTGTTCTGTTGATCTATTAAATTAACTTTTATTTAGTGGTTAGTATAAGATAGGGTGGACGTTAGTTTGTCTAACCTCCTCCGCATTTTTCAATTCAATCTTTATGTTTTGCAGTATTCGGTGGCCTAACGTCTACATCTGGTTTCTCTTTGCTGTGTTGTTATTGTCTCTGTGGACCATAATTTCCTCGGAAATTATCCGCGACCTGGTCTCGCCAGTTGCTGTTTCTAACATCGTGACCTCTTTCAAAGCACCCTTGACCATTGGCATTTTGATTGCTAAACCCATATCCGCCACTGTATGAGTGTCCATTACCGTTTCTGTTTCGGTACCAATTATTCTGGTTATCGTTACTATTCCAACCGTCTCCATTGTGCCACTGTCCTTGTCTTTTAAATTGCCTGAAATTTTTGGTGTTAGAATTACGATTATTACTATTGAAATATTCGTTCCTAGTCCTTTCCTTTTGCTGTTCACTTTCCTTTATTTTTAATTTCACTTCGTCTTCTTTAAACATAAATTCAAGTTCCCTAACAACCACTTTGAATTCTTCGGTATTTTCATTTTTTCCTACTGTCGCCTGTTGATACTTTACCGGTAATTTCATTCTACATAGACGTATCAGCTCTCCGTTACTGTATGGTTTGTCTAGGCATTGATTCTTTTTGTCCATTGTATCAAAGAATCTTTCGATAAATGCTGTTCTGAACCGTAGGTAAGACGCACAGGTAACTGCGATCTTTTGCATCACCTCTGCTACTGTCCCTGACATGTGTGCACAAATGAAGTCAAGTTTGTGAGCTACGCTCCAATAGTTTGGTAAGCCTACTTGAAATTGATCGATGAATGAGCGTGGATGCAAGCTACCACCTTCTTCCTTGAAATGTTGAAATTTTCTAACTGTAAGGAAGTGGTCTGTATCATATCTACTCATAAATCCGGTTTGTGGCTGATTCATGGACTCAAATAATCTGCCACTGCTTGTGTCGTCGTGTTTATTCTCTGGTACTCTACTGCCTGTCTGCCTATTCTCAACTTCCTGACTCATATTCGCGTCATATCGTATCATTGGTGAACAAAAGTGTTGTTCGTGTGTTTCTACTCTCGTCATTCGCGGTATAGTACCTGTGCTACTATTATGTTGTGTCATTTGATTTACTGGTTCAGTTGCCTGTCTTTCGATTGATATCGGCTGAATTTATGTGTTCCGTTTTTCTAGATACTGTGCCTGGTTCTGTGGCATGTCATGTATTAATTTAATCGGGGTTTGCTATTTCGATTTCTGCGCTTGAGCTACGTCTAACCTTGGTTCCACTTGAACTTTCTTAGACGGTGTGTGTTCGTGTACTGAATTAATGCTTGCCGTGCCACTTGTTTCGCTACAAGTGTAATCGGTCTCGATCTTTTCTTCGATAGTTTGCCCCAACTCTGTTCGAAGCTTTTCAAACTGATCTTTGTTTTTAATTTCTATTTTATTGATCTGTTGATCATATTTTTTCAGTGCAACCTTTGCGACCTTGCTTTCAATTTCTTGTTCTTCCGAAATTTGTATTGGTGTTCGAGTGGCTTTTTTCGTAAAACGTTCCACCTTTTTGTCAACGTTTACGCTGTCCAATTGGACCATGTCCACGTCAGTGCGTAATTGCTGCTGACCTTGTGTTAGCACCTGAATTCTTTCTCTAGATTCTTTGGCGTCTTTGTTTATCTGAGTGTTCTGGCTATCAATTCTGGCAATCCCTTTTTCCATCTGGATTTTAATCTGTTAGATCTGTATCTTAATAGCCTGATTATCCTGTTTCAATTCCTGATACTGTCTTGTTATCTGTGTATTCTGTTACGTCATACTAGCATTCATTTTTTGCAACATCTGCATGATCACATCCTGTCCTGTAACACTACCTTCTGCTGACCTATGTATTCTCGATCTATGGTTTTCTGCTCGGTCAGTTACGTCGTTTACTGGGCTATGCTGTGGCGTTTCTAAATTTGATAACTGCAATAATCCGTGCTGTCTGTGTTGAGGACTAGTTGCGTTTGTCATTGAACCATTACGCGGCGCAAACAACTCCGCATTCTGCCCTCTCTGTTGTGTATGTCTTGTGTTTGCAGGTACAGTTGCGTCTGTTACGGAACCGTTGCGTAGCGCTCGTAACTCCGCAAAATTCTGTTGTTGAGGCATATTTAGATGTGTACGATAGGTTCGACGTATTCAAAATGTTCCCCCTCTTCCTCACTGTCTACTTCTCGTTGAACGTTAGCTAACTGCCGGTTCATTGATTGTATTGACGCGTATTCTGTCCCTGAATATGCGGCAAACAAACGCGTTTCCTGTGCTCGTTTCGCTTCTAATATTTACCATTTCCGACGTGGGCTGTCTACTTCTGGCTCAGAATGTGCCCTACCTGGAATTTCATATTCTGGAAATTCGATGTTCTCGTCCCTTCGACTTCCATCTGTCTGATCTGTCTCAATTTTATCCCAGTCAAACTGAGCCTGCTGACTCTGCAGCTCCCCGACTGTCCTATCCTCTGATTCACCGTCTGTCCTATTCTCAGGTTCACCTTTTGTCCTATTCTCAATAAGCTCGTTTACTTGCTATCTATCTGGTTGATTCTCCCCCATCTCGTCTACTTGCTGTGTCTCACGTAACCTTTTGGCTTGTGCTCTCGTAAACATGGAAATTCTTTCAACACACCACAACCCTATCTACAAAACTGTACGACCACCTACCAGTTGGTTGAACCAACAACAACAACAACGACGTGACTTCTCAGCTAATTTCCTGTCTGCTCTGCTACAGTCCCCAATCTCCACCTGTGTGCTTGCAAAGGGAGAAAAATGTTATTTCTTAATTTCATATTGTGCTTAATTTTATATGATGCTGCGTCACTCTGCGTCTGTGCCGATCACCTGAAAATCCTATGCCGTAACAGCTGCCGGCCAGAGTGGCAAAGCGGTTCTAGGCGCTACAGTCTGGAACCGCGCGACCGCTACGGTCGCAGGTTCGAATCCTTCCTCGGGCATGGCTGTGTGTGATGTCCTTAGGTTAGTTAGGTTTAGGTAGTTCTAAGTAATATGGGATTGATGACCTCAGATGTTAAGTCCCAGAGTGCTCAGAACCATTTCAACCCTAACAGCTATACAAAAATCGTAAAAAAATGCTAAATTTTCCAACACAATAACACACGCCCTTTTCCATATAATTCTGCTTTCTTCACTTCCTATATCTATTCTGATCCCAATCTTCGAAAATAGTTATTTAATACACGAAAGAAAGTTCTTCAAATTGCTACTGCTGCGACCTGCCGTACCTAACTATCCTGAAACTTTTCTATCCTGTTACCTTACCTATTTAACCTATCCTGGTAGAGTCGCCATTTTCTGTGAGCGTTTGGATGCTATTCTGTTATTCTGTGCAACGGATTAATCTGAGATGTACCCTTTACCCGGTGGCTCCTGCGAGACGCAATTACCGCCCCCCCCCCCCAACTACTACAGATGTCAGACAGACGCTCCTAACGTTCTAAAGAGAAATGCCTGAATAACTTTCAGCAATAAATATCATCTGGAGTTGTCCATTGTAAGGAAATGACACAAAAATTCACAAAATTTCTTATGTAACTAGTGGGATACTTGGGTACTGGAGAGGTGCTAGTTAGTGTAAGAAAAACTTGAAACTAACGAAAATTATTATTTGTTTTGCAAAAATTCTCAGAAATCACAATGGCGCTTTTAGTTATGAACTGAACAAGTTATTTCCCAGTTCTTTCGGAATGTGAAGTTACATCTTAAGGATAGGATTCGATAACGAAATTTCTATACAGAGTTTAAGATTGTTATTGACTTGACAGAATGGCTCAGTGCCACGCCTACTCAGCTTGAATAATTATCCGTTAGAATGTTGCTACGTACGGTCGAGGCTGTCGCGTGTGAAATGCAGTGAAGTGTATTGTTGTGGAGGAAATATGGGGCTCGCAAGAGCTGTAGTGCACAATACCATAAGCTGTGATGACTGCTGTCTTCGCCGTTCGCTGCTGACAAATAAGATAACTCTCGTTCTATCTGGATTGACCTTTGCCAATCAAACTCTCCCTATGCCTTGACAAAGTCAAGGACTCCAATTCCCCTAGTGTAACTACTGGCGTGGTACATCGGTCAGATAACCAGTCCACTGCGAGGTAACTCAAAAATTCTCTCGCAGGCGTTTAACTATAACTCTGTCCATTCACACTGCTCAATACGTGTGGCGGCCAACACAGTGAACAACGCTTAATCACAAGGACCCAATATAGAGAGTTGCACTTCGATTTGCTCTAGACAGAGGTGCTCTCCCAGTGAAGTACTGAGGAGAGACTTGTTCCTCCGTCCAAGAGCGACAACGGAACGGCACCTCTCCATGCCAGACGTGAAGGGGTATATCTTTCGGTCTCTTCCATTACTCCTTCAGCTCAAGGCGTCAGAAATATAGTCTGCCAATCAGCATTGCTCTTCTAAAATGGGAGAATGATGTTTCGTTTAAGGCGACCAATCCGGAAATCTGTAGCATCGGCGTTTGGCGTTTGCTGTCTCCCTGTAAATATCTCTGAAACTGCGTGCTTTGTTGTAAAGAATGCGTGGGCTGGGTGCACCCACACAATGTAGTTGAATTTGCTTTTAAGCCGAACACGAGGTCATTTTTCTTTCACTCGAGCAAACGCTGTCTGCTCTACGGGTGGTCACCGGCTGACATAGATAGGCTGAGTCATTCTGTGAAGGGACCGGCCCCCCAGCATGCGGTTTGCGTTTCCTGAACTAAAAGCCCCTGCGACCGTCATGTCTTGAATGTGTGTGTGTACGCCAGCCTCGAGTATTTCAACCACGGTCCGCTTACTTGATATTTGCATATCGTTTACATGAATTCATACAAAAATGACTTTATCTTATCGAGTTTGGGTTCGAATGTAGTGTCTTGATGTGTGGAATATGATTGTGAGGGCTAAATATGTAAGCAATGAAGGTCAGGAGACCACGACGTCTTACAACTACATAGACGTCTTCGTTGGTCATCGGGGCTCAGTTCGACGACAATTCTACACCATTCAGCGAGATTCCTAGACGAATACACGTGTGGAGACGCAAGGATAGCAGTAGGATACCACACCACCATTCGCTCCGACAAGTAGGAATGGCGGCCTCTGGTGTCATTTCATAGCAGGACCCCTTCAATTGTCATCCTCGAAACCTCACATCGCGGCGATATGTTGACAATATTTTACACCAGGCTTTGTTGTCCTTCAAGGCAAGCCATCCTGAGCTTACTTTTCAGTACGACAGCCCGAGTTTCTACCGCTTATCCTCGTGCCTGCCAAGCACTAACCTGGCCAGGAAGGTCGCCGGATCTGTACCCAACTGAGAACGTTTGGAGCATTATGGGCTGAGCACTCCAACAATTTTTGCAGTCAATACTACTCTTACAACAAATCCGATTAGGGAGATAGTAACAGAAGAGATTTTAAAAGATATTTTCCCAATAAATATTGAGTAGTTCTCAGAAAATGGACTCCCCTTAAAGTTTGGAAGAAACACGCTACACTCAGCTCCGTACAACGAATACAGAAAGAGAAACTATTGAGTTAGCTCATGAACAGTAGTCATTATAGATGGTCGAATGCACCAATGTTTTGGATGTACATGGTGACGAAAACCTGAAATGGTGGAAGCATATTTATGAATGTCCCAACTAAATAAGTTCAGCAACTTTTGATCTTCATAAAATTGCTAAGCTTTAGAACAACGAATTAACCTGCTGACATATTTGGCATATTTCCGTTCAAAAATGTATGAAATAATTTTCTATGTTAAGACACCACTTAGGAACAAAATACTGACTGCACAAAATTGACAAATAAGAATAATGAGTAGTACCACTCAAGGACGTCATGTAGGTATCTCTTCAGAGAGCTAGGCGATTTAACTGCATTGTCACAATACATATATTCGCTAGTGAAATTCGTCATAAACAATCCATCACAATGTGAGAATAACAGTGATGTCCTTAACTGAAACTCCACAGGAAATATTAACTCTTATTACCCATTACTAAAACTGTGCGTGGTCAGAAAGGAGTTCAGTGCGCACCAACAAAAATATTTGGTGATTGTACCAATACCACAAAACGTCTGACAGGTAGCAAAGCACGTTTTAAACCTAACTTAAAATTATTTCTCTTGAGCAACTCCTTCTATTCCACTGACGAATTTCTATGTAAAAACTAGTAGCCAAAAAAAAATAAATAAATAAAAAAAATAAAATAAAAAAAACTCGTTTTTAAGTGTAGTTGCATCAGTAGGGCTAAAATATAAAGTTTTCATTAATGTTAACACTAATCACGTAAAAATAACCTGTAAACTGATCCATTTCACATCATTTTGGTAAAAGAATGGTTCAGACCATCTATGGAGTAGGCAACAAACTAACTGACTCACAGTCGCTACACAGTCTTTATTCTTGAACTCGAGTGACAGGTATGTTTCCCACCAAAAATTTGTACAACAGTATATCATCTGGGATTTCAATTACGTGTGAATATAATTCATCATAGACAGGGTGTGAATATTATTTACATTCAAAACACGTTAAGGTAATGAGAGTTGAGAGGAGGAATTGTAAAGATTAAGTAATTATCGTGGTAACAGGCATCCCTGTTTATCTAGCTTCTTCCACATTTATCTTGACAATGTAAATTTGTCTGAATTGGATAAGATATTAAATATTGGCCCGGGGCGAGTAGAGCCCGCGCACTGAGGGTTCCGTATAAACTTAATTATGTATGTAGACATTTCATGCATTTCAGGTTTCGACAGTCTCAACAATTTTAGCCAGCTACCGACATTTTTGCTGGTGAGTATTCCCAGGGATTCCATGGTTGTACAGAATGTTTAATTTCAAGTTTGAAGCATTATAACTGAGAATATTAACTTTTTCATATGATATAATTACAAACTAACGATTTTCTGATTTTTGCCTTTACTTGTGCTGTGAAACCTTCCTTGTAGCCCAATTTCATACTTCTACGTCAATGGGAAGAACGCTATAGGTTTTTATTGGATGAGTTTGCGAGTATCAAAATATATGACATAATTGGCCGCGTCGTTTGATTGTACTGACTTACAAGCTTAATATTTTTACACCATCAATGGACTATTTGTCTCACTATGTGACACAAATTTGAGCACCATACGTCTACCGGTTACTGAGGAAAGGGGGGCCGGCGTCTTAACAGAAGGATGGACGGACAAACAAGCTGATAACAAGTGACAAAAAAAATTTTCTTTGATATAGTTACAAGTTACATTTTCTGATTTTTTCCTTTGGTTGTCGTATGAAAGCCTGCATCTAGGCCGATTTCATGATCCTATGTGAACGAGAATTACCTAGTAAGATTTGAAGACAGACTTTGAGAGGGTCAAAATATGTGACATAAGTAGCGGGTATTTTGGTTGCTTTCACTTAGAAGCATAACATTTTTATACCACTAAGGGCTCTAGAACACAGTACCTCAGTATGTGACATAAATTTCAAATTCGTACGTCCACCCATTCCTCATAAAAAGGGTTTTGAGGTGTGTGTCTGCTGACACAACATTGTTGTTACAGTATTGTGCGGAAAACAGGTCATAAGTGCTGACCTCTGATGGGATCGTATCTACGATCTATGTCCACCTCCTCAGCGTCAGTTAAGGCCTGGAGACAGTGTACTGAGTAGCTGTGTTTCGTTTCATTATCTATGACAAGAAAAATTTACTAAAGCGTTCGGTTTTTACCGATTGTGGTACACAGTCCCAAAAAATACAGTAAATTATTTAAGCCGAAACAAATGGTTCAAATGGCTCTGAGCACTATGTGACTTAAACATCTACGGTCATCAGTCCCCTAGAACTTAGAACTACTTAAACCTAACTAACCTAAGGACATCACACAACAGCCAGTCATCACGAGGCAGAGAAAATCCCTGAACCCGCCGAGAAATGAACCCGGGAACCCGGGCGCGGGATAAGCCGAAACACTTCCGGTAAATGCAGGGTGACCTAAAAGTCAGTATAAATTTGAAAACTTAATAAACCCCGGAATAATGTAGATAGAGAGGTAAAAATTGACACACATGCTTGGAATCACATGGGGTTTTTTTAGAATAAAAAAAAACGAAGTTCACAAAATGTCCGACAGATGGCGCTGGACAGGTAAACGTCAGTAACTGCTACCGTGATGGGTGAGAGGTACGCCGATATGTTACAGAATCGCATCATCCCCAGCCTGGCTGATAAACACCTGCTGGAACGTACGATGTTTATGCAGGATGGCGCTCCACCCCATATTGCTAGACGGGTGAAAGATCTCTTGCGCGCGTCGTTTGGTGATGATCGTGTGCTCAGCCGCCACTTTCGTCATGCTTGGCCTCCCAGGTCCCCAGACCTCTCAGTCCGTGCGATTATTAGCTTTGGGGTTACCTGAAGTCGCAAGTGTATCGTGATCCACCGACATCTCTAGTAATGCTGAAAGACAAACTCCGACGCCAATGCCTCACCGTAACTCCGGGCATGCTTTACGGTGCTGTTCACAACATTATTCCTCGACTAGAGCTATTGTTGAGGAATGATGGTGGACATATTGAGCATTTCCTGTAAATAACATCATCTTTGCTTTGTCTTACATTGTTATGCTAATTAATGCTATCTGTCGGACATTTTTGAACTTTTGTATTTTTTTGGTTCTAATAAAACTCCATGTGATTCCAAGCATGTTTGTCAATTTGTACCTCTCTGTCTACATCATTCCGTGATTTATTCATTTTTCAAATTTATACTGACTTTTTGATCTGGCGGTATATTAACTACGTTAGAGATTGCCGGTTTCCTATCACACAAATGAGTAATTAGCCTTACCAGCAAACACTTGTTACAACTAGGACAGTAGCAGAACGCAGTTGCCCTTTCTTGATAGTCTGTCTTGGACAAGAATAGCGCTACCTGCCTTATGTTAATCAGGGGAAGGTGTAATCTACTCGAGAGCAAACTAGAACAAGTACTGCAGAGTGCAAATAGAAAAGGAAAGACTCTCGTGCATAGGTGTGAGCGTCCGTGTGTTCATGGCTGCGACCAGGGACGGTCCAGCACGGTATTAAAAAGCGTGACCGCATTCATCACGGTTAACTCGCGCCGGCCGCCCATTAGTATTCATGAGTGCGTTAACTCACGGCCGCAATAAATATCTGTAATCGCGCATTAAAAGCGGCCGGAATAACATTTACAAGTGGCGCGCAGTGCGCTTTTATTGTGTCGCCAATCCCGAACGCCATGACGGATGGCTTCGTGGGCGCGCTCTAATTTTATTTTATTCAGCCTTTGTTCTGCACTTCTTTTTTTTCTTTTTTATGCTGCTTCCATTTCTCGGCGTCCACATTACCGGGCGTTTGGGCGTTACAGAGTGTGATAGTAAAAACTATCGTTCCCGTTCCAAGTGTTACTCCCGCCATGTTGAGTCCATTAAGGCTTAATGTGCAATATCGGTTGATGCTCATTGGAAGCGTTTACAAGCCCACCCGACACAGACAAAAAAAAACACGTATTTATGCTCCTGTGCACGTATACGGTAGCTGCTTAAACCATTAAGGAGAACTGTAGCCCATTACCATCGAACAATGTTACAATACACGAAACGACATTTCGTTTTGACCGATTTCACGCAGATGTCTGTTGGCTTCTATTTCATTCTGTAATGGTCCTCTATGATCACGTACCACGAGAGTGCTGACGGTCGCAATAAAAATGTAGCTTACATGCACGTCTATAATATTATCTGCAATCGGTTTGGAATGCTCAAAAATTATATCTTGCATACTTTTATACACCGAAGAGATAAACAAACTGGTACACATGCATAATTTAGTATAGAGCCCCCGCGAGCACGCAGAATTGCCGCAACAAGACGTGGCATGGGCTCGACTAATGTCTGAAGTAGTGCTGGGGGTAACTGACACCATGAATCCTGCAGGGCTGACTATAAATCTATGAGAGTACGAGCAGTTGGAGATCTCTCCTGAACAGCACATTGTAAGGCATCACAGATATGTTCAATAATGTTCACGAATGGTGAGTTTGGTGGCCAGCGGAAGTGTTTAAACTCAGATGAGCCACTCTGTAGCAATTCTGGTTGTTGGTTGGTTGGTTGGGGAAGGAGACCAGACAGCGTGGTCATCGGTGTCATCGGATTAGGGAAGGAAGTCGGCCGTGCCCTTTCTGAGGAACCATCCCGGCAATTGCCTGGAATGGTTTAGGGAAATCACGGAAAACCTAAATCAGAATGCAAAAACAGACATAATTTCTTATGGGATAACAGCAATCAGTGATTTTATAATGTTACTTAAAATCCGTCTTGATTGCAAAAAATTTTTTATTATTCATATGACCGGTTTCGGTTCATTCAGAACCATCTTCAGATCTGATATTTCAGTTACAGGAGTAACACGTCCAAATCCAGCAACTTTCACATGCTATGTCACATGTGAAAGTAGCATGTGACGTAGCATGTGAAAGTTGCTGGATTTGGACGGGTTATTCCTGTAACTGAAATATCAGATCTGAAGATGGTTCTGAATGAACCGAAACCGGTCATATGAATAATAAAAAAAATTTTTGCAATCAAGACGGATTTTAAATAACATTACTAAATCAGGATGGCCGGACGCGGGATTGAACCGTCGTCCTCCCTAATGCGAGTCCAGTGTCCAACCATGTAGCAATTCTGGACGCGTGGGGTGTCTCATTGTCTTGCTGGAATTGCCCAAGTTCTTCGGACCGGACAATGGACATGAATGGTTGCGGGTGATCAGACAGGATGCTTACATACGTGTCACCTGTCAAAATTCTATCTAAACGTATAAGGAGTCCATTATCACTCCAGCTGCACATGCCCCATACCATTAAAGAGCCTCCACCTGCTTGAACAGTCCCCTGCCGACACGCCGGGTCCATGGGTTCATGAGGTTGTCTCCATAGCCGTACACATCCATCCGCTCAATATAATTTGAAACGATAATCGTCCCTGAGGCGTAAAGCTTTGTGTCGTGCAGTCGTCAACGTTACACGAGTTGGCCTCATATTGATTATGTTTCATTGAATGGTCCGCACGCTGATACCTGTCGATTTCCCAACACTGACATCTGCAGCAGTTTGAGGAAGGGCTACACTTTTGTCACGTTGAACATTCTCTCTAGTCGTCGTTGGTCCCGTTCGAGCAGGATATTTTTCCGGCCTCAGCGATGTCTGAGATTTGACGTTTTACTGGATCCCTGATAAGCATGCTACACTAGTGAAATGGTCGTACGGGAAAATGCCCACTTCATCGCTACCTCGGAGATGCTGTGTCCCATCGCTTGTCAATCGCTATAACACCACATCCAAACTCTCTTAAGTCTTGATAACCTGCCATTGTAGCAGCAGTAACCCATCTGACAACTGCGCCAGTCACTTATTGTCTTATATAGACGTTGGCGACCGCAGCGCCGTATTCTGTTTGTTTACATATCTCTGTATTTGAGCCGGCCGCGGTGGCCGAGCGGTTCTACGCGCTTCAGTCCGAAAGCGCGCGACTGCTCCGGTCGCAGGTTCGAATCCTGCCTCGGGCATGGATGTGTGTGATGTCCTTAGGTTGGTTAGGTTTAAGTAGGTTTAAGTTCTAGGGGACTGACCACCTCAGATGTTAAGTCCCATAGTGCTCAGAGCCATCTCTATTTGAATAGGGGAAAGTAGGGGAAACGTGCGCAGCGGGTAAACATACACATAGCTGTTTCTCTGACTTTGTTAGACTTTGTAACCAGAGCTACACCTAGTGGCAGGTTAGCGAACTACTTTCGTCTTGTCGCTGGGCCGCCATTAGAGTCTCGCGTTCATTGAGTTTGCAAATGGTGAAATGTGACGTTGTGATCTAATTCGCAGTCCTCGGGATTTAAGACCGTGAGCCTCTATTTATTACGTTGACTATATTTACTTGTGATATAGTTAAAGCCTGTATGTTAAGGGTATGTTTTGACGTGAGTCCTGTTTGGTTGTAATCAGTTTTTAAAAAATTGTGGCCAAAATTTATTTCCAAGACACTGGGGAGTAAAGGTGCGCCCCGATGCGCACGTTTCCTCCTCATGCAGTTAAATACAGTAGGCCACTAACAGTCCGTTTTTTTTTTTCTTTGTTCTCAGATGCCGAGAGATTAGGTCCGGAAAACAGAGCAGTGCAGTTATACTGTGGACACGCATAAACAAGCAATACATGCAGTAAGAACAGATGGGAGGAAAATCAGAGAAGTCGGTATGAGCTTCAAAATACCAGAATCAACAATACGAAAATAGCTCGCGAAGCCCATTAACGAGGTAACACAGCCAAGTTTGGGGCGTAAGTCTGTTACTCCAGAAAGTGTTGAGCAAGAAACGGTTGATTTTATCGTCTTTCTTTGCAACTTGTTCTATGGCCTAACACCTAAAGGCGTTGAGAAGAATGGTTTTAACCACAATTTGAACAAAGAGAGTGGCTTACCCGGCAAAGATTTGATGTACAGTTTTCTTAAGCGCCACCCGACCATCAGACTGCAGCAGCCGGAAAATACTAGTGTGAACAGAATCAATGCTTTCAGCAAGGAAGAAGTTACTCGATTTTTTGACAATCTGCTAACTTTAAAAGAAAAACTGAATTTTGATCCCACAAGTGTGTACAACCAAGACGAAACTGGCATAACCGCTGTACAAAAATAGTGTTCTGAGATGATTGCTACCAAAGGTTCAAAGACGGTAGGCGCTGCAACTTCCGCTAAGAGGGGCAGGACCTTCACTGGTGTGTTTTGTATGAGCGCTGGAGGTCATTTCATACCTCCTATGACGATTTATCCAAGAAAACGAATGAGTGCAAATCTTCAGAAAAATGGACCGGATGGGGCAGTTTACTGTTGTTCCAACAATACGTAACCAACACAGAGGTATTCAATGAGTGGCTTCTTCATTTTAAAAAACATACTCGCCCAACAGCTGATGAACCAGTGCCCCTCATACTGGACAACCACAACAGCCACATTTCCATTTAGTCTTACAAGTTTTGTAAAGTGTAACCTCCCCACAATAATCATAACAAAAAAAAGGAAATGAACCATGAACCAGGTGTAACCTCCCCTCGGATATAAGAATTAAATGAATTTTAAATATTGTAACCTCGGAACAAAATTGGCTCCCATTTATAATCTCTGTGCAGAATTGCATTCACATTTAATGTTCCCACCAAATTCTTTTCTCATTTAATGTTAAGTTCGAAACAGAAAAATTTCTAAACCCAAAAATAATAAAAAAGGGAAATTCAGTAACCTGGTAAATTTTATGACGACAGCAGCGCTGCGCCACAGCCCTGTATTCTGAATAAAAAAAAAAGCAAACATTCTTACCTCAATAAAACCTGCGAATATATCTGCTCTTACTTAAAAAAAATTTCGGAACAGCTCCGTGCAATGCTGGCCTATGCTTTGTGACTCGTGAAAGGAATTAATTATTCATTGGATAAAATCTTTAAATTGAAATTAAAAAAAATTATATTATAAAAATTATCATTGGGGCATTTTTTGAAAGAAATTGGATGACAGTTAACATACATTACTAGATAGGCGCAAAGCTGCTTCTTTACCTTCTACAATAAAACTCATCCTTCAGCGTCCCGACCAGAGCAGACTGCCGACATGCGCAGACACGCGCCGACTACTGCCGACTCACGCAGACTAATGCTGACTAGCGACAAGCAACAACTAACTACATACTGCTCTCTGGTCAGAGACTCTCCTAAGTCTTGCCTGTTGCAGGCAGCGCATACATCGCCTACCTCTTAAACTCTTTCAAGTCCTTTGCCATCTCTGACAGAACTACAATGTCATCGGCAAACTTCAAGGCTTTCGCTTCTTCTCCCTGAACTGCATTTCCGTTTTCAAATTTTTCCTTCTTTACTGCTTGCGCATTCAAGAAATTGAATGATATTGGGGATAGCCTACAACCCCGTCTGCTTTCTCCGCTATTGTTCCCCTTACATTTTCTTCAGCTCTTGTAATTGAGTGTGATTCCTGTAAAAATGTTAGTGTTAGTAAAGGAGAAAATTTTCATTTTGAACCATTACCTTCTTGCGGTAAAGGACTCTGTGTACTTGAAAATACACGTACTTAGAAAATATCAAGAGGAGATGCTGATGAAATGAAACTTTATTCGTTGCCAATTTCAGTTAAATGTTCATCATCGCCTTAAATATAGAGATATTTTCATCTGTCTATAAGGTACTACTTTTACAAAGACGCCGCAAAATAAACTACAGAAGAACATAGGAACTCGCTGAAACTGCCAACAAATACAAAATGCGTAAGTAGAGTGAACAGTGAAACGTATTTTCATACATAATTTAATAATGTTGGTATGATGTCCATGATCAGGTTCGAGCCTCCTGTTGTGTGGAAAGCACTCTGCATACACTGCTCTTACATTTGAATCCTGCGTTACCCCCCCCCCCCCCTGTATCTAACTTAACTCATATCATCTTCCTTATTCTTCGCTTTCAGTCTGCTAGACTGCCCCAAACATAGATATTCCTCTACATAGTGTACAGACATGCAACCTACAATTTGTTTAAGAGGAATAATTTCCTCAATTTTGATGGAATCAACCCCTGGTTTTAACTCTAGTCACCTCTACATGTTACGTAGTGCGTCTTCGCTAAATTTACTGTAATACATCTCTTCCGCTACACTGTTATAGGCAGTAGTCTACGGAACTTCCAGACATTCTACAAACAGGATCATTTTCTTATATTTCATAAATTTTTTTCGGATGGTTGGCTGATTTGATGTAATCCAGTACGAATTGCGTTCCTATGCCATCCCCTTCACTTCAGAGGAGGGAAGGAAAATAGCATTATGTAATAAACATTTTACAACCAGATGGACTGAATAGGGAGGTTCATTTGAAGATTTTCATTGTCTTTACGAAGAGTAGTCAACATACTTAAATGCCTGTTGATAATAATATCTGAGAATTTAGTATAATTTCGGAAAATGTGTGTCAACGAGAGCAATGTAGCAACTAAATGGAAGTGAAGAAGGGAAATCACTTCACAACATGCTCGTTTTGAAGGTAGCTTCTTCTGATTTCTCACTTCAATACATTTCTCCTTTAGCCTACAAATGCACGCAGAATTCAGTTTTATTGTGATATAAATATTTGTTGGACTTAAAAGAGCTGTAAAGCATACAAACACCGAGCTATTCGAGTATTCCTATTGTCAGACTGTTGCCTGGCAACGTTGAATCTGAATTTCGGAGTGGGGAGTTTGGTAACACGACGCTAACACACGGCGTAGTAGTCTGGCTGGCAGGTAGTCGGTGCAACACAGGACTGTTTTATTTTATTCCGACGTCGGCAACGTGCACGCAGCGACGAACACATCCAGCTGTGCTAGAAACGCCTGAAGCAGGCGTCGACATTTCACCTCGCCTAGAGTTCCGCGAAAGCGCTTACAAATCTAGAAACAACATAAACTCAACACGAATCCCTGCCCTGGATTTAGCACCATGCTGCCGAAACCATGAATTTATAAGAGAAACTTCTAAAGATTTGAATGAATGGTATTATAAAACACAAGATATGAATCATAGAAAGATAACATATTAGTTAAAACAAATTGCACTGTACGTTGCCGTCACGACACTTTTAATGACGTTGAAGACGTTTCATCAATCTGTCGGCGAAGGCATCGTTTAAAATATGATCATATAAGCGTTGATGGAGGCAGCAGTGCCTTACAACAGTCCCATTTGTCTACTATAGTTCTATTTTTTGGGCAGTCCGTGCAGAGGACTTGCCGGTAAGAAGTATCAGACCAACAAACATATTATATTTGCTACGTTTATTATTTGTTATGGTCGAAGGCATCAAAATTCAGTGTACTAGATGGATACATACACATACATAACAGCACCTATAAACCGATAATTTACATTTTGGAGGAAAAGGACATTTTGCATTGCATCATAGTCCGCACTGGTATAGTTTATCGAACTACTCAGCCACACTCACTTATTAACTGATACTAGATTGGAATTCGACGAACACATTAAGGCAATGTTGAAACAAACGAAATAAAGACAATGATGACAATCTAAGCTGCTTTAGCCCAGTATTTAGCAGTTTTAGGACATCAGGTCATCAACGACACTTCCTGTAGGCCATAGAGCGTAGTTTGCTGACGCCTGGGAAACAGCAAAAAGTACTGTAAAGCTACTGTCTGATCCCTTTAATGCAAAACAATATTTTCAAATGATTGTTTTTTGAGTCATCACCCATCTGACGGGTTTGATACGGCCCGCCACGAATACTCCTCTCGTGTGCCAACCTCCTCATCTCGCAGCTACTTCCTCAATTATTTGCTGGATGTATGCCAATGTCTGTCTTCCTCTAAAGTTTTTACCCTCTACAGCTCCCTCTAGTACAATGGAAATTACCCCTTAATGTCTTAACAGATGTACATACTGTCCCTTCTTCCTGTCAGTGTTTCCAACATTTTCCTTTCTCTCCGATTCTGTGCAGAATGTCCTCATTCTTTATGTTATAAGTCCACCTAATCTTCAACAATCGTCTGTAGCATCATATCTCAAATGCTTCGATTCTCTTCTTCTCCGGTTTTCCCACAGTCCACGATTCGCTACCGTACAATAATGTGCTCAAAACGTACATTCTCAAAAACTTCTTCCTGAGATTAGGACATGTGTTTGATACCTGTAGACTTCTCTTCTGTCATGCACCCACTTTATTCCAAGCACTTCGTTCTTGGTCGTCCACTCTTATTATTCCCCCTTGGCTCTTGTACATGTTGTATATTACCCGTCCCTCCCAATAGCTTACCCCTATTTTCCTCAGAATTTGGAGAATCTTTCGCCATTGAACATTGTCGAACTCTTTCTCTTGGTCGATAAACTCTACGAACATGTCTTGATTTTTCTTTCGTCTTGCTTCCATTATCAACTGCAACCTCAGAATTGCTACTTCTCCTTATTTTCGTCTTTCTCCGATTTACTCTCATTCCATATCCCATTCAGAAAATCCTGAAGTTCTTCTTCACTTTCACACAGGGCCGCTTTGGTATCAGCAAATTTTATCATTGGTATCCTCTGACTTTGAACTTTAGTTACACTGTTGAACCTTCCTTGTACTTTCATCATTGCTTCTTCGATATATAGATCGAACAGTAAAGTCGAAAGAATAAGTCCCAGTCATAAACGCTTATTAATCTGAGCGCTTCGTTCTTGATCGTCCACTCTTATTATTCCCTCTTGGTTCTTTTATATGTTGTATATTACCCGTCTCTCCCAATACCTTAGCCCTATTTTCCTCAGAATTTCGAACTTCTTGCACCATTGATCATTGTCGAACGCTTTCTCCACGTCGATAAGCCCTATGAACGTATCTTGATTTTGTTTCGTCTTGCTTCCATTATCAACTGCAACGTCAGAATTGCCTCTCTTGTGGCTTTGCTTTTCCTAATGGCAGACTGATCGCCATCTAGGACGTCCTCAGTTGTCTTTTCCAATCCCCTGGCTACTATCATTAACAAGACTTGGATGCATGACATGATCTGTTAAACTGATTGTGCAATAATTGTCACGTATGTCAGCCCTTGCCGTTTTGACTGTGGATGATATTTTTCCGAAAGTAAGATGATACATGGCCTGTGACATTCTACACAACAACGTCAATATTAGTTTTGCTGATACTTCTTCAAAGATGGAATATCTGCTCTTTCTGCCTTACTGCATCTTAAGTCTTGCAGAGGTCTTTTAAAATCTGACACTAATATTGGATCCTCTATCTCTTCTACATCGTCCTCTGTTACTTCTTCTGTCACATCGTATCAAACCTCCCCATCATAGAAGTCTTCAGTGTGCTCTTTCCACCTATCCGCTCTCTCCTCTGCATTTAATATTGGAATTCCCATTCCACTCTTAATATTATCACTCCTGTTTTTCATTCCACCGAAGGTTTATTTTGATTTTACTGTACAGTGAGTCAGTCCTTCCAACAATCATTTGCTTTTCGATTTCTTCATATTTTTCACTTACCCATTTCGCTTTAGGTTTGCTGCACTTCCCTGCTACTTCTTTTCTTAGTGACTTGTATTTCTGTAGTTCTCAATTTCCCTAAAAATGTTTGGACTTCTTCCTTTCATCGATCACCTGAAGTATATCTTCTGTTACCCACTGTTTCTTAGCAGGTACCTTCTTTGTATCTATGTTTTTCTTCCCATCTTCTGAGATGCCCATTCCTCTTCAACTGAACAGCCTACTGACTTATTTCTTACGGCATCATCTATCGCCTTAGAGAATTTCAAGCGTACCTCTTCGTTCCATAGTATTTCCGTATCCCTCTTCTTCCTGTATTGAGTCTTCTTGACTATCCTCTTAAACTTCAGCCTACTCTTCATAGCGATCTGAGTCTGTATCTACTCCTGTGTACGCCTTACAATCCAGTATCTGATTTTGGAATCTGTGCCTGACCATGATGTAGCCTAATTGGAATCTTCCCGTATCTACGGCCTTCTCCTCTTGTGATTCTTGGACGGAATATTCGCTATTACTAGCTAAAATTTATTACAGAACTCAATTAATCTCTCTCCTTTCTCGTTCCTACTACCAAGCACATAGTCCCCCGTAATCCTTTCTTCTACTCTTTCCTCTACAACTGCATTCAAGTCCCCCATGATTATTCGATTTTAGTGTCAATTTAGATAGTGTATTACCCGTTCAATATCCTCACATCCTTTCTCTCTTTCTTCATATTCACCAATCTACTTTTTCATATATATCTGAACTGCGGTTGTCGATGTTGTTTTGCTGTTGATTGCTTATGAGGACAACACTATCACTGAACTTTTCGCAGTACCTTCCTGTTCATAACAAATCCTACACCCGTTATATTTTTTTCTGCTGCTGTTGATATTATCTCATACTCAAGAGATCAAAAATCCTTGTCATCTATCAATTCTATTTCACTGAGCCCCAACTATATCTAGATTGAGCCTTTGCATTCCCCTTTTCAGATTTTCTAGCTTTCCTGTCACTTTCAAACTTCTGACTTTCCACGCCCCGAATCGTAGAATGTTATCCATCAGTCACTCTTCTTCTCATGGTCATCTCCCTCTTGCATTTGCATTGTCGTCATTCAGTGATACAGCTGATGATTGTTTATATTCGCAACTGCGAATACATTTCCTGTGTTTCTCAATAGGTTTCCTTAAAAAAAAAAAAAGAACATTGCTTTCCCTTCAGGAAGACCTGAGTTTCCGTAGCAGTCCCGTAATAATTGTGTGATGATCGAACGTACGAGTAACAAATCTAACAGCCACCCTCTGAATTGTCTCGACGTGTTTCATCCCAATACGACACACTCGAATGGTTAGAATAGTGTTCAATGTCTGGTTTCCTTTATAGATGAACCACACTTCGCTAAAATTCTCCCAATAAAATAAGATGACTATTTTCCTTTCTTACTAGAAGCTTCATCAGATTTCATATCGCTTTACAACGTCATGCCTAGAAATTTAATCTAGGTGACTGCGTCAAGTGGCATATTACTAACGTTGTATTCGAACACTAGGGATTTTTTTCCCTACTTATCCCAAATAAATTACATTTTTCTACAAGTAGAGCTAGTGGCCATTCATCACAACAAATAGAAATTCTCTCTCAGTCATTTTACCGTCATTCAATGACTACACCCCCGTGTACACCACATTATCGCCGGCAAAAAACTGCAGCTCAACCTGTCCGTCATATCATTTATGTACACAGTCAATAATAATGGTCGTATCACACTTACCTTATATTACATTAGACTCGTAGATTAAATGTGTAGGAATGTGCGGGCCAAAATAGTATGTAAGTGAGAACTGCCACAAACTGTTGAGTTATGTGGACAAAACGAATGGTGAATGGTGGTGAACAGGCAGACAAGAAAATGGGAGGACAGCGGGGTGGTAGGTGGTATTGGAATGTTGGTAGGGAACAGTTATACAATTGACAACAAGCGTTATCATGCTGAGACGAGAAAAATATTAACTGGCTGCTGTAACTTTAACAAGGGTGGGTAATGAAATTGTATGATGTGAAAATTAAATTTTTCCCGGAGAATTAAATGTTCGAGGAGATTTCTGTATTGTAGCCGGTCGTCGTAAACTTGCCCAGTTGAAATACCGTGGAATGAAGCTTACGACGAACGACTGCAATCCCGAAATCTCTCTTATTAATGAAATTGTATTCGAACATTGACAATTAAATCAGAATTCCACGACTGGTGATTATTGATAGCCAGAACTTAAGTAATGTTAATTTACTGCCTCGATTTGCTCTAAGGAGAACATGGCATAAATCGTAAGAATAACATTAATTCAGAGCATGGCCAGCAAAGATGGAACCTTTCTTTTTCAGTCCCCACATTCTTTAATGTTCAGCCTGTCTAATAGTCATAGACCTAAATGAGTGATCCACATATAATATGCCACACGAATTGCTGAAAACGTTATCAATTTCACTCCGTCGTAAAGACGATTTCTTATCTTTACTACTGAGCAAAATGTGGGCAACAGTATTTCTAACATAGCAAAAAAGGGAATATTTCCTGGATTTTAGTTTGCTGGCAAATATGGATAAAGGCCTGCCTACATAAAGCATATGCACACACTTGTTGTCAGTGTCGTACAGTGCCTTATGGGGAGGGTATAGAAATAATGTTATCCTCTGTCTCTTCTTTCTGCTAAGTGTATTATCATATAGAGTAGGACTACAACAGTTACAATTTGCATTTTTCAGTTATTTTTCGTTGAATTGTCTCTTGCTATAGAATTATTAACAATCTGGTTTACTTTGTAAAAAGTTTCTAAAGCTAAAATCACTTATTTACAAACAACCAGTTTCGACAGAGTTTCCTGTTGTGATGCTACAACGCAGACCTTGCTATGAATATTTTCGATTACTTAACACATGAAACTGTTTGTATACGATGTATTGTCTAGTGTAAATATGTATTGTAAATGCTATGTTTAAATAACGTAATATTTAACACTGACAAGTCAGGGCATATTTAGTTAACGTTGAAGTCAGAGAGATTGTTTAGTTGTGCCGCTGGGCGCGGGAGCGCGCCAGCGGTTAGTAGTAGCAGTGACGCCGTGCTCTGAGTAAGACGTACAGTCGAGTGCTGCTAGTCCTAGCTGTGTTACATCTAACGGCTAGTGTGTGGATATAAGTACGACGGGAAAGTAATGGTCGGCATATCTGGAAGCATGGCCAGGCAAGTTATTATGGATTAATGGGCATAGTACTGAACAGACGAGGACTTCAATGTGAAGCGCACTGTGGACCTAAGTCGCTACAGTAAAAGCCCGATGCCACATTGTGTCGCTGCCGTGGACTTCCGTCGATCTACCGACAACGAGGGAACTACGATCTATGTAATTTTCGTATGCTAAATTGTAGAAGGCTTGCCAGTCACTGTGATTTTCTCTGAAGTTGAACAGTTAATAACAAGCACTTTATAATCGAAGTGTTGCAGTTACATTCCACCCGACAATAACACCAAGTAAGTTCCTTCCAATCCTTACCTTACTGAACCGAGTGTGTCACGCCGTTATCAAGAGAAAATATGTTAGTTATCAAATATTTTGCATAGACGGTGAAGAGTAAATTTCGGAATGGTTGTCGTAGTTAATTGTTGCACTTAATAAGCTTAGTCCAACCGTAGTAACTTAATAATAGACTCAAGTAATAAATTTGATTATTAAGATTTATTTCAATGCATATTCAGCTGAAGTTAATTCAAGGATATTTCATGAAACTATAAAACTTATTCCACCTGACAATTCCCCTATTAATGAATTATTATCATTCAAAACATAGTTAATCAATTATTGGCAATATATTTCATTATCAGCAGATCAAACTGTGCAAAGTACCTAATTTTAAAGACAGAATGACAGTCCATTATTCAGAATCTCGATAGATAATTATCTGTGTCGTCAGCATTGCACTTAGCTGACAAATTACGAACAAAATAACCGTCAAAATTAATGTTTAAGTGTAGTTAGATTGTTATGATATGGTTTTATATGACTACTGAGCCTGACACAGCACTTACGTAAATGTTCCTGTTCCACCTGCTGCGCTGCAACCAGGCAAACTTTATTTTTGACACAATTATTCACGTACTTAACAGTACTGTCGCTCATCAGTTGAGCTGGCGACCGATTTTTTAATTGCTTTTACAATTTAATCATTTCTTCCGGCAGATTTTGCACAGGCAAAATTAATTTCCAAATTATTTCCATTATTTCATTTACCGATCGTTATTGAATGAAATTACTCATTCGATAACGATCAAGTTATAACGTCTCCTTTTTCCCGGGGAATAATCATTATTTACTTCGGACTCGGATGCCTTATCCCGACGCGGGTCAAAATTCATAGTTCACGGTCATTGTCAACTTGTAATTTCGCAAATTCCGGGAAGCAGGGGTGTGTTGTACTGTCAGCTTCAGGTCTTCAACAGTTTATGTTACGTATGCATTTTGAGGTGTATCCCACGCTAAGTTGTCACATACATAATATGTAGGATAATATAAAGACTGCCGTAAATGATACACTTAAAATCAAGAAGTACCGTGTGCACATGGCCATTTGTATTTACATAGGTTGCACAGATATTTGTCACGTCTTGGAAACACAGTGCACAGTCAGCTGTTAGCGTTAGCTGCACATGTTCTAGTCACTCAAGGTCCACCTTAGACCGTGCATAAGGTAAAACTGATCCAGCTTTTGCAAAATCTGATTTCATTTGTGATGTAGGTAGCAAGCGATGCATACTGGAGTGGAACGTTGCTGTTTTTGTGTATAGGATACTGAGAATTTGCACGTGTTATTGTGACTGCAGAATTTGCTTCCCGGAATATGTAAACTAAATATTTTTGTTAACTAATGTCTGTGGTAACGTCTAAGAAGTTGAGTCTCCTACTAAACCATCTGTAAACCTAATTTTGCTGGGTGTGTGTTAAAATGTTAGAATTTTTTTTTTACTGTCTGATGGTACCGTGCACAAGTATAGTAGTCGTCTACGTACCTAGTACAGTATTATATTTGAGAACTAAGATGCTAGAACAAGTGTGAAGTTGACAAAGAGCCAGGAAGTCTGTATATACCCGCCCGCATGTCGACTGACTGGATCATCCCTCTGGCCTGGATGCAATCACTGCTTCGATTGACGAGGGTGCCATAAAACAGTTGTATTCTCACCTGAGACAAGCTGGCCCACCACAACTGTTGTAACTGATGACTGAAACCTGAATACTGACCCGGGAACGGATTTGGGATCCGAGCTGGTCCCATACGCGTTCCATCAGGGACACATCCAGTGATCTTGCTGGCCACGTGACTACCTCAGCATCATGAAAAAGGTTCGTAGAGACACCTGCCATATGTGGATGACCATTGTACTTCGAAAAATGGCTCCACTACACTGTGGCATGAGAGGTAATACCTGAGGAAGCAGGACGTACGTCAAGTGTCGATGTGCTGCATTGTTCCCGGCACCACTACCGGCTGTAACATGGAGCAATACCCGATGGCTCCCAACATCATGGCGCCGGATGTAAACGCACAGTGTCTTTCCAAAATACTGCAGGAATGAGACCTCACCCGAGGTCGCCTCCATACCAATCAACGATGGTCGTCGTGTGTAATGCCGACTAGCAGTTCATGGTCCACACAATTCCACTCCATTTTAGACTAACCATGCTTTTCTGTCATGGCACAAGTAGTAGTAGTAGTAGTAGCTTTATTCATCTGTAGATCTCTTTTTACAGAGATATAGGACATGTCAAGGTATTTACAAGTTTAGACCAATTTAAAATAAGACAATTCGTATACACATGTATTTACAGACATCTAGGTAGAGACGGTCATTAGGTTTACTCCTGGTATACAGTACTTTATTTACTGATAAGTTATAAAATAATGTAATACCACACTGCTCACCCATAACTCACTATCAGTCACTGCACACACTATACGCACATTATTGAACACTTCACTCACTAAACACACCACACATCACACACACACACACACACACACATACACACACACATATACACACACACACACACACACACACACACACACACACACACACACACACGTGATCCCTGGGTATTTTCTATACCGTAACTTTTCATTTGCTATCCTGAAAAACTGAGTCAGCATCCCTCCATAATGAGTGAGATGCTGAGCTCAGAAAGTGGAAGAGGTGTTAGTATTGTACTATGCATAGCTTTGGGTAAATATTTCTAGAAAGGAAAAAAGAACGAAAAAATAAAGTGAAGGTGTTATGTGGTATGTTGGATATACAGGGTTATTACAAATGATTGAAGCGATTTCACAGCTCTACAATAACTTTATTATTTGAGATATTTTCACAATGCTTTGCACACACATACAAAAACTCAAAACGTTTTTTTAGGCATTCACAAATGCTCGATATGTGCCCCTTTAGTGATTCGGCAGACATCACGCCGATAACAAGTTCCTCCCACACTCGGTGCAGCATGTCCCCATCAATGAGTTCGAAAGCATCGTTGATCAGAGCTCGCAGTTCTGGCACGTTTCTTGGTAGAGGAGGATTAAACACTGAATCTTTCACATAACCCCACAGAAATAAATCGCATGGGGTTAAGTCAGGAGAGCGTGGAGGCCTTGACATGAATTGCTGATCATGATCTCCACCACGACCGATCCATCGGTTTTCCCATCTCCTGTTTAAGAAATGCCGAACATCATGATGGAAGTGCGGTGGAGCACCATCCTGTTGAAAGATGAAGTCGGCGCTGTCGGTCTCCAGTTGTGGCATGAGCCAATTTTCCAGCATGTCCAGATACACGTGTCCTGTAACGTTTTTTTCGCAGAAGAAAAAGGGGCCGTAAACTTTAAACCGTGAGGTTGCACAAAACGCGTTAACTTTTGGTGAATTGGGAATTTGCTGCACGATTGCGTGAGGATTCTCTACCGCCCAGATTCGCACATTGTGTCTGTTCACTTCGCCATTAAGAAAAAATGTTGCTTCATCACTGAAAACAAGTTTCGCACTGAACGCATCCTCTTCCATGAGCTGTTCCAACCGCGCCGAAAATTCAAAGCGTTTGACTTTGTCATCGGGTGTCAGGGCTTGTAAACGGTAAGGCCTTTGCTTTAGCCTTTTCCGTAAGATTTTCCAAACCGTCGGCTGTGGTACGTTTAGCTCCCTGCTTGCTTTATTCGTCGACTTCCGCGGGCTACGCATGAAACTTGCCCGCACGCGTTCAACCGTTTCTTCGCTCACTGCAGGCCGACCCGTTGGTTTTCCCTTACAGAGGCATCCAGAAGCTTTAAATTGCGCATACCATCGCCGAATGGAGTTAGCAGTTGGTGGATCTTTGTTGAACTTCGTCCTGAAGTGTCGTTGCACTGTTATGACTGATTGATGTAAGAGCATTTCAAGCACGACATACGTTTTCTCGGCTCCTGTCGCCATTTTGTCTCACTGCGCTCTCGATCGCTCTGGCGGCAGAAATCTGAAGTGCGGCTTCAGCTGAATAAAACTTTATGAGTTTTTCTACGTATCTGTAGTGTGTCATGACTATATGTCAATGAATGGAGCTACAGTGAATTTATGAAATCGCTTCAATCATTTGTAATAGCCCTGTATTGTAATCACTATTATTATTATTATAATTTATTTGTATAATATTTTTTTCAAACCCCTACACTGTTTTATATAAGTAATCCTTCAGTGTGTAAAATGTATTGTGTAACAGGTACTTTTTAGCTGCCTTTTTAAATAAGTGTATTTTTTGCAATTTGTTTAACCTCTTTTGGTAATTTATTGTACAGTTTTATTCCTTGGTAGATAATGCTGTTGTGAGTTTTATTTGTATTTTTTCTTGGTAAATGTAAGTTGAGTCTATCTCTTGTTGCATGGTCATGGACAGAGCTATTTGTTCAGTAATTACCAATGTTATTTTTGATGTGTGCAACTGACTGGTAAATATATTGACATGGAGCTGTTAAAATCCCCAGTCTTTTGAGCAGATCTTTACAATGAGCTCGACCAGTACCTTTGGTTATTATTCTTATGGCTCTTTTCTGGAGTTTGAAAACTGTGTTCATATTTTGTACGTTTGTTCCCCAAAAAAGAATGCCACAGCAAAAAAATGAGTTTACATATGAATAACATGTAACTAAAAGACTCTGCATGTTACACACTGCTCATAGGATTCTGAGGGCATAACATGCTGATGACATTCTGTTTGCAAGTACCTTTGTGTTCACATCACATCAACTGAGAACCAATATTCATTTCTAGAAATTATGCATTTGTTACACAGTCTATATAAGTGTCATGTATATGTAATTTAAAATTGCCATTTTTCCTCTTCAGACTGAAATTCATGGCATTAGTTTTCTTTATGTTCAATGTAAGTTCATTGCTTATTGACCAATAATAAGCTTCCTTGAGAGCAAGTTCTCCTGTTTTCTCAGTAACTATAATATTGCCATCATCAGCGATGAGAATTTTTTCACCATGAGTAACACTACTGGGAAAGTCATTTATGTACATCAGGAATAGCATTGGTCCTAATATGCTACCTTGCGGAACCCCTATATTAATGTATTTTCGTTCTGATAAGTATTTTACTAAATGCTTGGATCTATTTTAAATATGTGTTATCTCCACTCCTTGTACCTTATCTGCTATGTATGATCGAAACCACTCATTAGCTACCCCTCTTATTCCTAATGCTTCTAATGTATTTAATAGAATCTTGTGGTCAACTGTATCAAAGACCTTAGAAAGATCCAAAGACATGCCTGTGACACACTCATCTTTATGAAGAGCATCAAATACAACTTTTGCGAATTCTGCTATGGCTGACTACATATTTTTGCCACTTTCGAAACCAAACTGTGATTCGCTTGAAAGATTGTATTATTCAGGTAATTCATTAATCTGTCTTTCATAATTGCTTGTATTATTTTTGAGAATGGTGACAGCAGGGAAATGGGCTGGTAGTTTTCTATGCCTTCTGCATTGCCTTTCTTAAGCAGACGTATAACTCTTGCCGCTTTTAACTGCTCTGGAAATGTCTTTGTTGTGCAGGATTCATTTATTATATTTGTTAAGGGGTCTTGTATAATCCCTATGCATTGTTTCATTACAGACATCTAAGCCTACTGACTTTTTATTTTTTAGTTTTTGAACAGTTTTATTGACTTCATTCTCTGTGGTTGGAAGTAACATCATTGTATTTAGTGCAAAATTATTTACATGTATTATATTTGTTTTGGGGAATTTTTGCTGTGACTTCTCTGCAATACTTCATAAATGCTCGTTTACATAGTTTGCTAAGTGTTGTGGATCATTTATTACCTTATCTACCTCCCTTAGCAGTATGTTATTCTGCATTTGTTTGCCTCTCCCCATTTCCTTTTTTATACCATCCCAGACTGCTTTGCTTTTATTCTCTGCATCATATATTCTTTTGTCATTAGATGACTTTTTTGCAGCAATCAGCACTTTCTTATAGATTTTTTGTATCTATGTTAGAAATTGGAGAATTCTGGATCATTACGAATATTTTTCATGCAACTGAGGTGTTGAGGTGATTGGGACGACTTCTTAGTACCTGCTGTTATCTATCTGTTTTTGCGAGATGTTGATACGGACATACATACTTTTGGCAATGCCATTTCATAGTTTAATTTAAACAATGTGGAGGATTTAGAGAAATTCATATTCACATTGGTTTCCTTAAACACTTCATCCCAGCTTAGTTTTTCTAGCACTTTTGAGAAATCTTTTTTTTTTTTCATTACTGATAGATGTCATTTGAAGGCTTATAGTTTATGGAATGATTCGATGCCTGATTTTACTCTTGTTATTTGACAGAGATGGTCTGATAGTCCGAGATCTTTTACAGCTACATCAAATTTTTCCCTGTCTATATTTGTGGCCATATGGTAAATTACTGATGCAGTCATTCCAGTAACCATTGTTGCACTATTGACCAAAGGGACATGCCAAAACTTTGAAGGATGTTTCTGAAGGTGCTGCTGGATTCATTTATGATATTGGTGTTGATATTAATGTCCCAACACCGAATTATGTTGACCTTTGTACTTGAGACTTTATCTAGAAGCCCTGTTAATTCAATAGCTGATATGTTTGTCTTCAGTTAAAATACATAGGTCATGTCTTGATTTTAACTGTGTCACTTTTCTGATATAAATGCATTATCCTCCACTCCTACAGGTAGTTCTGCAGTAAGAGTTTGCCCATTCATATAACGCTAATACTACATGTTGGATTTCTGTGTCTCTACACCAGCGCTCAGTAATATAAACTACTGTGCAGTTCAAAGATTGGAGCTCAACTTATAATAGTTGACTTTTATTTTATATTGATTGCATGTTTGTATGGAGTATTGTTAAGTCTGTGAAATGCCCAATGTTACACTTTCCAATGGTTTGTTTTTATTTGTGACATCTGCTATGTGTGATATTTGAAGTGTTAGAAACTGTCTCGTAAGTGATTGTTTCAGTATTAAACTGCCGGAGATACTCTTTAGGCAGAGGAACCTGTTGTCTGGATTTATCTTAAAAATGACCTACTTTTCCTACCTATGACAACAGCTATTTGACCATGTGTGGCCCGAGATCCACCTCCTATACTTTCATGAATCAGCTGTACCGATCTTCCCTTTCCAGTCCTGTTTAGGTGTAGGCCATGTCTAGTGAAACCCCATTTGTTGATAGTCCTGACGGCTACCAGAGAAACATGAGAAAAGTTTGCTGTCCTCAGAGCCATCCCTAACCCCACATTGATTCGCCTCACAGCTCCATCAAGGTGTGATCGATCATGCCTCCAGAACAGCTCAATAAAGTGTACGTTGGTGCCATGAGTCAGGGAAGCTATTTTGTCCAGGTCACCACGTATGTCATATGCCCCATGCCTGTCCAAACTGTTTCCACTCCACCCACTATCATTACATGGTCCTCTTTTGTAAAGTATTTACGTTAAGACCCTAGGTCCTCTATCATATGACTTAGCCCTGCATTTGGCTTGAAGATACTGGTGGCTAGGTACGCTGCCGCTAAACTTTCCTGTAACTGAGGGCCTACACCTCGCCCATGGCTACTACCAAGCAGCAGCAATTTCTTCTTCCTAACACTTTGTACATTCCTAGGCTTCTTGGCCTCGGTTGAAGTATGCTGCACATTTAATGCTCCTCGTTCTACCTGAGGCTCTTCTTCACTTAACTTCGGCAGTAGTAGATACCTGTTTTTGGTCTTGACGATAAAACTGTCAGATCGCGTTCTCTCTCTTCCTATCCTCCTACCAGCTGCCAGTTCCCAACCACCCTCCTCCCCACTATCTCTCTTGATCCTTGTGAGTTCCTTCCTTGCTTCCTCCAACTGTGAATGAATGGCACTATTTTCCTTTTCTGTTCCCGAATCAAAATGTTCCTACTGCATACTCTGTAATTCCAGGAGAGAGTCTCTTCTCCCAACATTCTCATCACTGCATCCCCCCAGTGAAAATATTTCCTACAAGATTGGCTACAAATCAGTCTACTCACTACCCTATAGCGATTCCCACATTTCTCATTCACGGTCAGTTTCGAAAGAATAATTAAGTTTTAAAGAATGTTTTAAATTTGTCAAGGACGCGAGTTTGGCTACGTGTAAACAAAAAACGACACAAAGGGCTTAACGTGCGGTGGTGGTTGTCTTTGTACTGATTTAAAGATACAATGACAGGGAATGAATTTTTAATTACTTTGCTTTTAGGGAATTTGCGTTATCAGTGGTGTTTGGTTAGGTTTTAAACGTTTATAACTCGGAAAATTTAGGCCTAGATCGCGTCTATCTGACTAGTAAACAATAAGAGATGTGTTAGTTTAATACGGTTCAGAAACTACTGAAACAAGTAGCAGTTTTTTTGAACGAATTTTGCACTATGAAGAAAACTTGAACAGAATTTTTTGTGTTTATGTCACGCAAAATTTCGGGTTATGTCGCGAATATCGAGTCTTCAACTAAAGAACAAGTTTTTTCAGGAACAAACTCTGCTGGTACGCTAATATTCAGTTGTGTGACAAGAACGGACACTACAGCAAGCATAAAAAACAAATAAAATTTAAATTTGACACAATTTCCTCTTAAATCGGTTCTTTCGGTGGACGAAGAAAATATCTGTGATCTTACTCGGCGGCCATCTTAGTGCAAAAAAAAGGGCATTTCGTGTTGTCATCTTGACTGTAGCCTGCACATTGGACGTTAATTTCCTAGAGCAGCTTCTGCAGGAAGACACAGAATGTTCCAGAGAGTCCTTTATTATTCTCGGATGGGAGATACACCTGTGAAGTGGATGTGATGTTTTCGTTGCACAATACGGAGACTCTAACGTCGATGACGAGCATGATGACTGCCGCCATATTCCTGAGCTGTCCATCATCGCGCGATACTCACAGTACATAAAATTATTATCCTTTAAAAATATGGGTTACATTAAGGGTTTCAACGAAGTACGTCATCATTTTCAAATGTAAAACATCAGTTGGAGAATATATAATGGAAATTATGACCACACATCTAACAAAAACTACGAGAAATAATGAGACCAGGCAACCGAGGCAATGGTCGCACATCCATGTCACTACAAGTTACCCGCATGCTTGGCCAAACGTACATTCCATGTCATAATGTAGAATAGATGAAAATTACACTAGCGTAAAAATTGCCAAGTAGTCTTGCAATGTGTCCTGCTGTGACACAACGATCGTATGGCTGATACACACATCAAAAAAGGTTATGCATCACGCGGTTCAGAGAGTTCCGGAATCTGTGCAGAAAATTGGAATAGAGATCAACATAAACATCATTTCCGCCATTTTTATGGCTCATGAAAACCACACATTGCATGTAGTATAACCATACAGCGAGACCTTCAGAGTTGGTGGTCCAGATTGCTGTACAGACAGATATCCTCTAATACCCAGTAGCATGTCTTGCATTGAAGCATGCCGTATTCGTCGTGGCATACTATCCACAAGTTCATTAAGCAGTGTTGGTCCACATTGTCGCACTCCTCAACGGCGATTCGGCATAGATCCCTGAGAATGGTTGGTGGGTGAAATCGTCCATAAACAGCCCTATAAAAAGTCCTATTCCAGGCATGTTCGATAGCATTCATGTGTGGAGAATATGCTGGCCATCCTAGTCGAGCGATGTCGTTATCCTGAAGGAAGTCATTCACAAGGTGTGCACGATGGGGGCGCTAATTGTCGTCCATGAAGACGAATGCATCGCCAATATGTTGCCCATATAGTTGCACTATCGGTCAGAGGATGGCATTCACGTATCGTACAGCCGTTACGGCGTCTTCCATGACCACCAGCGGCGTACGTCGGCGCCACATAATGTCACACAAAACGGCAGGAAACCTCTACCTTGCGGCACTCGCTGGGCAGTGTGTTTAAGGCGTTCAGCCTGACATGGTTGCCTCCGAACACGTCTCCAACGATTGTCTGGTTGAAGGCACATGCGACCTCATCGGTAAAGAGAAAAGGATGCTAATCCTGAGCGCTCTATCTGGCATGTTGTTGGCCCCACCTGTACCACGCTCCTTGGTGACGTGGCTGCAAAGGTCGACCTCGCCATGGACGTCGGAAGTGAAGTTGCACATCATGCAGCCTATTGCGCACAGTTTGAGTCGTAACACGACGTCCTGTGGCTGCACGAAAAGCATTATTCAACATGGTGGCGTTGCTGTCAGGGTTCCTACAAGCCATAATCGGTAGGTAGCGGTCATCCACTGCAGTCCTTGAGCTGCCTGAGCGAGGCATGTCATCGACAGTTCCCGTCTCTCTGTATCTCCTCCATGTCAGAACAATATCGCTTTGGTTCACTCTGAGACGCCTGGACACTTAGGTTCTTGAGAGCCCTTCCTGGCAAAAAGTAACAATGCGGACGCTATCGAACAACGGTATTTACCGTCTAGACATGCTTGAACTACAGACAACATGAGCCGTGTACCTCCTTCCTGGTGGAATGACTGGAATTGATCGGCTGTCGGACCCCTCCGTCTAATAGGGGCCTGTCATGGATGGTTGTTTACATCTTTGGGCGGGTGTAGTGACATCCCGGAACAGTCAAAGGGACTGTGTCTGTGATACATGCTCCACAGTTAACCTCTATCTTCAGGAGTTCAGGGAACCGGGGTAATGCAATACTTTTTTTGATGTGTGTAAATTCACAATTCTGAAGATGAAACTGATATGTGTATATTTAATCTATGTCATGGTGCAAACTCCCATGAGATAAACACATATAATAACCTGACCGTTAGTGTATCAATCACAGCAAGCTTCCAAATGGAATGGAGCACATAATTTTACGTTGTTTCAAAAAAGGAATCTCAAAACGCACTGTACTTTGGCGTAGGACTGACACACTACTCAGTCCTCAGTTCTACATGTGTTTTGAGATTATTTTTTGGGAACATAGTAAAATTATGTGCTGCATTCCATATGGAACATTGCTGTGCTTGATACACCTTCGAATTGTAAATTTATATCAGTAATAGGGACGTTGTGTCACAGCTGGACACAATGCAAGAATCCTTGGCAGTTTTTACGCTGATGTAGTTTTTATCTATATTACAAAGGACATGGACGAGCGTTTGGGCAAGCACGGGCGTAACTTGTAGTGACTTGGTTATGTCACCGTTGCCTCGGTTGCCTGGTCTCATTATTTCTCGTAATTTTTGTTAGATGTGTGGTCATAATTCTCATTGTATATCCTCCAACTGATGTTTCACATTTGAAAATGGCGACGCAGTTCGTTGAAACCCGTAATGTAACCCCTTTTTGTAAAGGAAAAAAAATGTACTGTGGCTATGGTTTCGCTGTTTTAGAGTCAAATAAACACTTGTAAGATAATTGCTGAACTGCGTGGAAACGCTAATAAATCAAATACTAGAACATGAAAACACTGTAAATGCTCCGACGAACGATGCAGACAACGAGACAAAACGGCTCCAATAATTACGGCAGAGCAAACATCAAGATACTCCAATGGTGGCCATAAGATACACCAAGAACTTACTTAAAAGCTCCAGTAAATGAAGAGCAAAATATTTAAGAGCACCAGTGAGCAAATGTGTGAACTTAGCGGCACTAGTCAGCAAATCAGTAAACTTAACAATTCGAATAACAGTACTTAAAGGAAGGCCACTAACAGACGAAGAACGTAGAGACCTCTCCCTGCAAAACTGTTTTTGAAGCTGGTATGAACGTGTTTATATTCGGAAATGTTCCCGACAGGCCGTCCCACAAGTTCGGACATTATTTGCGCTTCTGCACTGAAAGATCGATATGCCGTCAGGCTCATGTATTATGTAGGTATGGTGTCTGTTCTTTCGGACATGCTTTAAAAAGGTGGTCGTATCAGCACAATGACTACTGTTCTGCCCGACATGCGTATCCGAAAGGCCGCGCGAGAATAGCCGAGCGGTCTGGGGCGCTGCAGTCATGGACGGTGGGGCTGGTCCCGGAGGAGGTTCATCTACATCTTCATCTACATACATACTCCGCAATCCACCATACGGTGCGTGGCGGAGGGTACCTCGTACCACAACTAGCATCTTCTCTCACTGCTCCACTCACAAACAGAACAAGGGAAAAATGACTGCCTATATGCCTCTGTACGAGCCCTAATCTCTCTTATCTTATCTTTGTGCTCTTTCCGCGAAATGTAAGTTGGCGGCGCTAAAATTGTACTGCAGTCTGCCTCTAATGCTGGTTCTCCAAATTTCCTCAGCAGCGATTCACGAAAAGAACTCCACCTTTTCTCTACAGACTCCCATCCGATTTCCTGAAGCATTTCCGTAACACTCGCGTGATGATCAAACCTACCAGTTACAAATCTAGCAGCCCGCCTCTGAAGTGCTTCTATGTCCTACCTCAATCCGACCTGATAGGGAACCCAAACGCTCGAGCAGTACTCAAGAATAGGTCGTATTAGTGTTTTTATAAGCGGTATCCTTTACAGATGAACCACATCTTCCCAAAATTCTACGAATGAACCAAAGACGACTATCCGCCTTCCGCACAACTGTCATTACATGCTGGTCCCACTTCATATCGCTCAGCAATGTTACGCCCAAATATTTAATCGACGTGACTGTGTCAAGCTCTACACTACTAATCGACTATTAAGACATTACAGGATTCTTTTCCCTATTCATCTGCATTAATTTACATTTATCTATATTTAGAGTTAGCTGCCATTCTTTACACCAATCACAAATCCTGTCCAACTTATCTTGTATCCTCCTACAAACGACGACACCTTCCCGTACACCACAGCATCATCAGCAAACAGCCGTACATTGCTATCTACCCTATCCAAAAGATCATTTTTGTAGATAGAAAACAACAACGGACCTACCACACTTCCCTGGGCACTCCAGATGATACCCTCACCGCCGATGAACACTCACCATCGACGACAACGTACTGGGTTCTATTACTTAAGAAGTCTTCGAGCCACTCACATACTTGGGAACCTATCCCACATGCTCGTACCTAGTTAGGAGTCTGCAGTGGGGCACCGAGTCGAACGCTTTCCGGAAGTCAAGGAATATGGCATCCGTCTGATACCCTTCATCCATGGTTCGCAAGATATCATGTGAAAAAAGGGCCAGTTGCGTTTCGCAGGAGCGATGCTTTCTAAAGCCGTGCTGATACATTGACAGCAACGTCACTGTCTCAAGGAAATTCATTATATTCGAACTGAGAATATCTTCTAGAATCCTGCAACAAACCGATGTTATTGATATTGGTCTGTAATTTTGAGGATCCGTTCTCCTACCATTCTTATATACAGGCGTCACCTGCGCTTTTTTCCAGTCACTCGGGACTTTTCGAGTCCTCCCTCAGACATGGGTGTGTGTGTTTGTCCTTAGGATAATTTAGGTTACGTAGTGTGTAAGCGTAGGGAGTGATGACTTTAGCAGTTAAGTCCCATAAGACTTCACACACATTTGAATATTTGTATCCGAAAGAACAGACGCCATATCTTCATAATATACTCGTCTGACACAGTACCAATTCTTCTGTGTAGATGCACTGTTATATCGGACCTCTCGCGCGAATACACTGGGTCTGAGAGTGAAGAGGAATAATTTATAGGGGTCACTACTCAGCGATGTTCGCCTTGTGAAGATTTTGGTCGAACGGGAGAGGTGTGGGACGTGCAGGAAGGCAGTCCATAAGGTTATGGAATGTACCGACTGAGATACAGTGCCTTACTGACTCCAGCGCCGTGTTCAGCTGCGCTAGATTTCTCGGTTGAGGATAACAATTCGATTCTACACAACGTGAAAGAACTTTCCCCCTTCTAACAGCCGTGTACCGCAACTTTCTAGAGGAACGGAAGGTTCGAAGTGATTGGAAAAGAGCACAGGTAGTCCCACTTGTCAAGAAGGGTCGTCGAGCAGATGCGCAAAAGTGTAGACCTATACCTATGACCGATCTGTTATAGAATTTAGAACACGTTTTTTGCTCGCGTATCATGTCATTTCTGGAAACCCAGAATCTACTCTGTAGGAATCAACATGGATTCCCAACAGCATTCGGGTGAGACCCAACTCGCTTTATTTGGTCATGAGACCCAGAAAATATTAGATACAGTCTCTCAGGTAGATGCCATTTTCCTTGACTTCCGGAAAGCGTTCTATACAGTTCCGCACTGTCGCTTAATAAACAAAGTTAGAGCCTATGGAATATCAGACCAGCTGTGTGGCTGGATTGAAGAGTTTTTAGGAAACAGAACGCAGCATGTTATTCTCAATGGAGAGACGTCTACAGACGTTAAGGTAACCTCTGGCGTGTCACAGGGGAGTATTATGGGACCATTGCTTTTCACAATATATAAAAATGCCCTAGTACATAGTGTGGGAAGTTCCATGCGGCCTTTCGCGGCTGATGCTGTAGTATACAGAGAAGTTGCAGCATTAGAAAATTGCAGCGAAATACAGGAAGATTTGCAGCGGATAGGCAGTTGGTGCAGGGAGTGACAACTGACCCTTAACATAGACAAATGTAATGTATTGCGAATACATAGAAAGAAGGATCTTTTATCGTATTATTATATGATAGCGGAACAAACACTGGTAGCAGTTACTTCCGTAAAATATCTGGGAGTGTGCGTGCGGAACGATTTGAAGTGGAATGATCATATAAAATTAATTGTTGGTAAGGCGGGTGCCAGGTTGAGATTCATTGGGAGAGTCCTTAGAAAATGTAGTCAATAAACAAAGGAGGTGGCTTACAAAACACTCGTTCGACCTATACTTGAGTATTGCTCATCAGTGTGGGATACGTATCAGGTCGGGTTGACAGAGGAGATAGAGAAGATCCCAAGAAGAGAGGCGCGTTTCGTCACAAGGTTATTTGGTAAGCGTGATAGCGTTATGGAGATGTTTAGCATACTCAAGTGGCAGACTCTGCAAGAGAGGCGCTCAGCATCGCGGTGTAGCTTGCTGTGCAGGTTTCGAGAGGGTGCGTTTCTGGATGAGGTATCGAATATATCGCATCCCCCTACTTATACCTCCCGACGAGATCACGAATGTAAAATTAGAGAGATTCGAGCACGCACTGAGGCTTTCCGGCAGTCGTTCTTCCCGCGAACCATGCGCGACTGGAACAGGAAATGGAGGTAATGACACACCGTTGGGTGGCTTGCGGAGTATAAATGTAGATGTACATGTAGATCCTGGACACGAACAGCTCTATCGAGGTGGCCCCAGATTCTCGACTGGACCATAATCAGGGGAATCTGGTGGACAGGGGAGTACGGTAAACTCATCCAAGTGCGCTTCTCACCCCGAACGTACACTGTGAGCTGTGCGACACGTTGCTTTCTCCCACTGGTGAACCAATACGTTGAAAGAAAACAAACTGGACGTAGGAGTGGACATGGTATCCAACGACAGTCAGATGCACTGTGCCTTCCAGAATGGCGAGATCACTCAGGGAACGATAGAAAACCTTCCCCAAACCTTAATGTATGCAGAATGTTTGTTTCATACATAATCCCAAAGGATAGAATAAAGCTTGGTTTGGTTCAATGCGCCTTTCAGAACGATAGGATCAGCCAGGGTATGTCAGGAAGACATTCTCCACACCATAATGCACCCATCTCCCCCCAACGTCTTGGATGATTGTGGCATGGTATGTGCTTTCAAACTTTTCACTCCGTTCTATCATGTGTCAGATGGGGTATTGTTGTTGTTGTTGTTGTGGTCTTCAGTCCTGTGACTGGTTTGATGCAGCTCTCCATGCTACTCTATCCTGTGCAAGCTTCTTCATCTCCCAGTACCTACTGCAACCTACATCCTTCTGAATCTGCTTAGTGTATTGATCTCTTGGTCTCCCTCTACGATTTTTACCCTCCACACTGCCCTCCAATGCTAAATTTGTGATCCCTTGATGCCTCAAAACATGTCCTACCAACCGATCCCTTCTTCTAGTCAAGTTGTGCCACAAACTTCTCTTCTCCTCAATTCTATTCAATACTTCCTTATTAGTTATGTGATCTACCCATCTGATCTTCAGCATTCTTCTGTAGCACCACATTTCGAAAGCTTCAATTCTCTTCTTGTCCAAACTAGTTATCGTCCATGTCTCACTTCCATACATGGCTACACTCCATACAAATACTTCCAGAAACGACTTCCTGACACCTAAATCTATATTCGATGTTAACAAACTTCTCTTCTTAAGAAACGCTTTCCTTGCCATTGCCAGTCTACATTTTATATCCTCTCTACTTCGACCATCATTGGTTACTTTACTCCCTAAATAGCAAAACTCCTTTACTACTTTAAGTGTCTCATTTCCTAATCTAATTCCCTCAGCATCACCAGACTTAATTTGACTACATTCCGTTATCCTCGTTTTGCTTTTGTTGATGTTCATCTTATACCCTCCTTTCAAGACACTGTCCATTCCGTTCAACTGCTCTTCCACGTCCTTTGCTGTCTCTGACAGAATTACAATGTCATCGGCGAACCTCAAAGTTTTTACTTCTTCTCCATGAATTTTAATACCTACTCCGAATTTTTCTTTTGTTTCCTTTACTGCTTGCTCAATATACAGATTGAATAACATCGGGGAGAGGCTACAACCCTGTCTCACTCCTTTATCTGGAAAAGTCAGCTGTCACGCTCAGTGGACGTCCAGCTGTGGTACTGAAGTTCTACTTTAAGTCTTCTTCGCCAATGACCTGCAGTCAGAATGGGTCCAGGAATCAGGCACTTGCCACGGAGGTCCATACGCAGCAATGTTTGAGGCAGCTTTGGTAGCCTTTACTTCATGGGCGGTCAGTTGCTCAACAGTTGCACGCCTATGACTCCATACACATCTCAGCAGCCATCGTTCAACCCTGTGATCTATGGCCCGTGGGGCACCACAGTTGCTTCGCCACTGGCTTCAGATAACGCCATTTTGCCACGAGCGGTATACTTCGAGCACGGTGGCACGTGAACAGCTAACTTAGCCGTTTCAGGAGTATTTACACGCTTGGCGAGAAAGACAATTATTATACTTTTCTTGAGGTCAGCTACATCGCTCCGTTTCTGCATCACGACGACCGGTGCACTATTTCCCGCGTTTCATCTCCCTGACGCTTTTTATATAGCCGTCATTGCTACAATTGCCACCTGCTGTGTGTGTGTGTATGAGTGGCTGTTGCTGAGTGACAGCCAATGTGGGCGACGGCCCCATTAATGTGACTGTGGCATGTAATACGAGGATTGCCCAGAAAGTAATGCAGCCGATTTTTTTTTCTCAACGGGAAACAATGTTACGAATACTAAACGTTACGTAGGTATTGTTTGAAGTCACTACAATAAAATGAACACCCTTATCTGCTTACAGGCGTTGACATGCGTCAAAAGGGACAGATGAAAATGTGTGCCCCGACTGGAACACGATCCCGGGATCTCCTGCTTACTTGGCAGACGTTCTACCCATCTGAGCCACCGAGGACACAGAGGATAGCGCGACTGCAGGGATTTATCTCTGGCCCGTCTCCCGCGAAACACACATCCACAACGTATTGTCTCGCACTACATTCGTAGTGCCCCCGCCAATTATACTCATTACTCGGGGCGCGTTGCCTATTCCCGTAAGGGTTCGGGCACTGTTTGTGCGTTCACACAGAAGAAGAAGATGGTCAAGTGGCCGGTGAGCCTTCACTGTATATATACTGAGATGGTACTGAGGGGGCACTACGAATGTAGTGCGGGACAATACGTTGAGAATGTTGGTTTCGCGGGAGGCGTGCCAGAGATAAATCCCTGCAGTCACGCTATCCTCTGTGTCCTCTGTGGCTCAGATGGATAGAGCGTCTGCCATGTAAACAGCAGATTCAGGGTTCGAGTCCTGGTCGGGGCACACATTTCATCTGTCCCCCTTGACGTATGTCAACGCCTGTAAGCAGCTAAAGGTGTTCATTGTAATATCATTCTAGCGAGCTGCATGGTCACCGATGGTATCTGTTCTTTCGGACATCAAGCACATCAGTACGTAGCATCAACATGTCCGAAAGAACAGATACAGGGTGTTACAAAAAGGTACTGCCAAACTTTCAGGAAACACTCCTCACACACCAAGAAAGAAAATATGTTATGTGGACATGTGTCCGGAAACGCTTACTTTCCTTGTTAGAGCTCATTTTATTACTTCTCCTCAAATCACATTAATCATGGAATGGAAACACACAGCAACAGAACGTACCAGCGTGACTTCAAACACTTTGTTACAGGAAATGTTCAAAATGTCCTCCGTTAGCGAGGATACAAGCATCCACCCTCCGTCGCATGGAATCGCTGATGCACTGATGCAGCCGTGGAGAATGGCGTATTGTATCACAGCCGTCCACAATATGAGCACAAAGAGTCTCTACATTTGGTACCACGGTTGCGTAGACAAGAGCTTTGGTTCAAACGGTTCAAATGGCTCTGAGCACTATGGGACTCAACTGCTGTGGTCATAAGTCCCCTTGAACTTAGAACTACTTAAACCTAACTAACCTAAGGACATCACATGCCCGAGGCAGGATTCGAACCTGCGACCGTAGCGGTCGTGCGGTTGTAGACTGTAGTGCCTTTCACCGCTCGGCCACCCCGGCCGGCGACAAGAGCTTTCAAATGCCCCCATAAATGAAAGTCAAGAGGGTTGAGGTCAGGAGAGCGTGGAGGCCATGGAATTGGTCTGCCTCTACCAATCCATCGGTCGCCGAATCTGTTGTTGGGAAGCGTACGAACACTTCGACTGAAATGTGCAGGAGCTCCATCGTGCATGGACCAAATGTTGTGTGGAGGCAAATCAGCTGCTGACAGCGTCTGCACTCACTGTACATGGTACGGAAACAACTGGTTCTCCCGTAGCACTCTCCATACAGTGACGAGGTCAACTTCTATGACGCTGACATTAGGGTTATCGTCAACTGCACGAAGAATTGCCTCGTCCATTTTGGCTGGAATGTTCCGTGCTCCCTAAGACGCCGATCAATTGCTTCGAACGTCTTCCCGTCGGGACACCTTCGTTCCGGAAATCTGTCTCGATACAAACGTACCGCGCCACGGCTATTGTCCCGTGCTAATCCATACATCAAATGGGCATCTGCCAACTCCACATTTGTAAACATTGTACTGACAGCAAAACCACGTTCGTGAGGAACACTAACCTGTTGATGCTACGTACTGATGTGCTTGATGCTAGTACTATAGAGCAATCAGTCGCATGTCAACACAAGCATCGAATTCAACATTACCTTCCTTCAATCGGGCCAACTGGCGGTGAATCGAGGAAGTACAGTACATACTGACGCAACTAAAATGAGCTCTATCATGGAAATTAAGCGTTTCCGGCCACACGTCCACATAGCATCTTTTCTTTATTTGTGTGTGAGGAATGTTTGTTGAAAGTTTGGCCGCACCTTTTTGTAACACCCTGTATATATTGTTTGAAGTCTCCTGGGTGAGCGCGTCAAGTTTCCGTTCATTTCCGACAGATACATAGCTGTAGGACAGTTTCAAAATGGCGTCTGTAGGTGATGTATGTCACAAGCAACGTCCAGTCATTGAATTTCGCACTGCAGAGAAAGAAACTTTGCGGAATATTCGCACACGCTTGTGCGAAGTTTATGGAGCATCTGCTGTCGACAGAAGTACAGTTAGTCGCTGAGCTCGGAGAGTGATGTCATCAGAGGGGGTCCAGTGGAGCTCCACGATTTGCCGCGGTCAGGGAGACCATCCACGGCTGTCAGACCTGACATGTGGCAGCGAGCTGATGTTGTCATTCGTGCGGACGGACGCATTACGACTCTGCAGATGGCAGACATTTTTGAGGACGATGAGGAAGTGATTCACACAGTAAAACACTGGCTCTACACCAGGAGAAGGACTGGTAATGACAGGTCATACACGCCCTCGTTTCGCGCTGGAGGAAGGCCATAGAACGAGATGGACATTTCGCGGAAAATAGGATGTGTAGATAAAACACCATTCTTTTGGGTGTGTAATCCTAATTAAGTAAAATCAACAATTGCTGAAGGAAAAAAAAAGGCCGTGCGTTACTTTGTGGGCAATCCTCGTACGTTCGGTTCTGAAGTAAAGTTTGTAAAGATAACGAGTATACGTGTGATCCTGTCGCATCGAATATAATATTGCTGTTCTTTGTACTGACTATTCTTAAACTGTATTACAAAATTTAAATGTTTCGAAATTATTGTTTCATTTTATAAAATTAATTTTTGTAAAACCAGTTCAGTGTAACAGCTGTATATAAGGCAGTCCTAAAACGAAAATTATTTTTAATGGTCAATTCTTAAAAATCATATTTTACTATCAAGGCCCCGGGAGTAGACAACATTCCGTTAGAACTACGGACGGTCTTGACAGAGCCAGTACTGACAAACTCTATCATCTGGTGAGCAAGATGTATGAGACAGGCTAAATACCCTCAGACTTAAAGAAGAATATAATAATTCCGATCCCAAAGAAAGCAGGTGTTGACTGATGTGAAAATTACCGAACTATCAGTTTAATAAGTCACAGCTGCAAAATACTAACGCGAATTCTTTACAGACAAATGGAAAGACTAGAAGAAGCCGACCACGGGGACGATCAGTTTGGATTCCGTAGAAATGTTCGAACACGTGAGGTGATACTAACCCTACGGCTTATCTTAGAAGAAAGATTAAGGAAAGGCAAACCTTCGTTTCTAGCATTTGTAGTCTTAGAGAAAGCTTTTGACAAAGTTGATTGGAATACTCTCTTTCAAATTCTGAAGGTGACAGGGGTAAAATATAGGGAACGAAAGGCTATTTACAATTTGTACAGAAAGCAGATTGCAGTTATAAGAGTCGAGGGACATGAAAATGAAGCAGTGCTTGGGAAGGGAGTTAGACAGTGTTTTAGCCTCTCCACGATGCTATTCAATCTGTATACTGAGCAAGCAGTAAGGGAAACGAAAGAAAATTTCGGAGTAGGTATTAAAATCCATGGAGAAGAAATAAAAACTTTGAAGTTCGCCGATGACATTGTAACTCTGCCAGAGACAGCAATGGAGTTGGAAGAGCAGTTGAACGGAATGGACAGTATCTTGAAAGGAGGGTATAAAATGAACATCAACAAAAGCAAAACGAGGATAATGGAATGTAGTCAAATTAGGTCCGGTGAGGCTGAGGGAATTAGATTAGGAAATGAGACACTTAAAGTAGTAAAGGAGTTTTGCTATTTGGGGAGCAAAATAACTGATGATGGTCGAAGTAGAGAGGATATAAAACGTAGACTGTACAGAAAGCAGATGGCAGTTATAAGAGTCGAGGGACATGAAAAGGAAGAAGAGAAATTTGTAAATATCGACTATAGATTTAAGTGTCAGAAAGTCGTTTCTTATTGTATGGACTGCAGCCATGTTTGGAAGTGAAACATAGGCGATAAATAGTTTAGACAAGAAGAGAATAGAAGCTTTCGAAATTTGGTGCTACAGAAGAAAGCTGAAGATTAGATGGGTAGATCTCGTAACTAATGAGGTGGTATTGAACAGAATTGGGGAGAAGAGGAGTTTGTGGCACAACTTGACTAGAAGAAGGGATCGGTTGGTAGGACATGTTCTGAGGCATCAAGGGATCATCAATTTAGTACTGGAGGGCAGCGTGGAGGGTAAAAATCGTAGAGGGAGACCAAGAGATGAATACACTAAGCAGATTCAGAAGGATGTCGGCTGCAGTATGTACTGGGAGATGAAGAACCTTGCACAGGATAGAGTAGCATGGAGAGCTGCATCAAATCAGTCTCCGGACTGAAGACCACAACAACAACAACAACAACAACTATCATTTAATGTAAGAATGTCTTGACATTACAGCAACCAGTCGCCTTTTGATGTATTTTTCTACAATTCCTATTACCCAAGATACAGCTACGTGATTACTGTCGGCAGTGTGTCTTATAAGTGCTGTCTGTCCTGACACAAACTCTTTGACATAGCTTTAGCTGTACTCCTTGGTTTATCTACGTTTTGTAAAGGATGTGGAACGTGTTACCTGTGTCTAAGTGCTTGAAGTGCAGTAAAATTACGTGTTTCGTTTATACATCTTGCCTCAGCTACACGACTCCCACAATGCTGCAGACAGTCAATAAAAATGTGTATTATCTGATGATGAATCACTAGGTGGTTTCAAACATGTAATGGGATAATAAAAATTTAAGAATAAAACAAAATGAGACTGGTAGCAGTAATATCAAGAAACCTTCATTGTATGTAAGTTTTGTCTTTGATTCGCTTTGTATGGAGCGTTTTGGCGGGATCGGTTGTAACATTGTTGTACAATGTGAGGCGGTACGAAATGTGGTGTCAGTGGAAGCAGAGTGCAAACGTGTGCCAGAATGCCGTTATACATATTTTACCGATTTTATTTGACGAAGAAGTTAAGGTTATATTATCCTCAAACGAATGTTGAAATTTATTCAGAAATCACCGGTTCCACAGATTTTACGCTAAAATATAGTCCCGGCACCTAACGGAATGACTACATTGAACAATAGTCTGCATAATCCATAAAAAACGATAATCAATATATATGTTTCGCTTCCTGTCCTTCAATAATTGTAAATGAATTTGAACAAACTGATTATTTTGGAGGAAACTAACTTCTAGAGCTCAAAATATTGAGAGCAAGAGAGTTAAAGTATCAGAATAATCTCAGGCATCGAAATTAGCACCACTGGAAACAGTCCATTAGGACTGAAACAGTAACCAATGTTTAACGAATTCTGCAGACGAAGAAACACAAGATAAAGTCGTGCCCTTTTAAGCTGATATCATTAGCCTGGGTCTACAGACGGAGACAAATAACTAGAAATGAAAGACGCTTCTAAGCCATCCAGAGACAAATAACTGGAAATGTAAGACGCGTCTTGTGTTTCTCATTTAGGGGGCGGGTTTAGGTCTCCGCAGCAGTGTTATACCAGAAAAATCCACGGGCGATGTCACCAGAAGCGACGGGTGTTGGTACGCTTCACCGACATACTTATCGGGCGTGAGCTAGCGTTATTACAGCGGGAAAGCTATCCTCGTGAAGCTGTGGTCAATGGATAACGGTAACGATGATGTGGCTCAAGAACTTCCAATGGACTGAAAAATGTAACACACATCAGTGGTGTTAAAAAGTGTTCACTGCGATATAACTCCATTCAGGTTCCCCTTCGGTAAGCCGGCCGGAGTGGCCGAGCGGTTCTAGGCGCTACAGTCTGGAACCACGCGACCGCTACGGTCGCAGGTTCGAATCCTGCCTCGGGCATGGATGTGAGTGATGTCCTTAGGTTAGTTAGGTTTGTTCTAAGTTCTATGGGACTGATGACCTCAGGAGTTAAGTCCCAAAGTGCTCAGAGCCATTTTGAACCCTTCGGTAACTCAGTCATGGGTTCAACCAGGCGATGCACGTCTAGTCGATTACTTCAGATGGTAGGCTCTTTGTTAAGCATAACCATAATTTTGTAGTAATAAAAGTTGGTTCTTAGTAACATTAAAGTTTTACGGTAAAAAATTAAAACTGCATATTATTCGTGTCTTTACCAATATTTATCAGTTCTCGTCATGTAATTCAAGTTTTCGGCCAGCCGCTGTGGCCGAGCGGTTCTAGGCGCTTCAGACCAGAGCCGTGGTGCTGCTACGGTTGCAGGTTCGAATCCTGCCTCGGGCATGGATTTGTGTGATGTCCTTAGGTTAGTTAGATTTAAGTAGTTCTGAGTCTAGGGGATTGATGACTTCAAATGTTAAGTCCCATAGTGCTTAGAGCCATTTGAACCATTTTAAAGTTGAAACTTCCTGGCAGATTAAAACTGTGTGCCCGACCGTGACTCGAACTCGGGACCTTTGCCTTTCGCGGGCAAGTGCTCTACCAACTGAGCTACCGAAGCACGACTCACGTCCGGTACTCACAGCTTTACTTCTGCCAGTGAGCCGTGCTTCGGTAGCTCAGTTGGTAGAGCACTTGCCCGCGAAAGGCAAAGGTCCCGAGTCCGAGTCTCGGTCGGGCACACAGTTTTAATCTGCCAGGAAGTTTCATATCAGCGCACACTCCGCTGCACAGTGAAAGTTTCATTCTGGCATTTTAAAGTTTTCGTTTGAAGTTTTCTTTTTAGAAATTATCCCAAAGATTACTAATATATGTGGTAGTTCCAATCACCTCTTACTCGTAGTTACTCAGTGGGTGTTGTGAGGGTTAACTTCCTTTAGCAAATCGCACATTCCTGATGCTAGAACATTGGTCGGCCTACTGTTTTGACAGTACCTTTAGAAAGCCGTGGGAAGCGGTTGATCTACATAGAACGATGTATGAATTAAAAATACTCGGATAAAGTTAACAGGTTACATATGTAAGACTACGTTTTAATTAATACTAAATAAATTGAAAAATTGATGAAATTCCGTTCGTAACTTTTGAAATGCGTAGCCTGTGAAAAAATTGGTTCCCGATTAATAACTGATGTAAGAAATGTGGGGTTCTCCAAATTCTTTTTTCGATAGACTGAGTCATACTTCAGCAAATGATGCGTTTATTTATAAGCCACCTTGTAGTTTCACATAGGCCTTGGCTAAAACCATAAGAATGACGGCAAAAACCACCATAATATAAGGTACTTCAGCTGAAGGCGGATGGTTCTAGTGAGTGTCTGAGAACAGTTATTAGAAGGTGGCCATTAGGTTTGACAGCTTCAGATATACTGACAGCAAAACCTGAATAGATCGGAGAACTAATTTTCTCAATCATAGGTGTTTATGTTTCGTAGTGTCCTATCTAGATATTCCTATTTACTTCTCAGTGTGTGGCGTCAGTGCAGCCTAGTACTTATTAATCATGTGGAGAGCTAAGATGACAGCTAGAACTTGGAACGTCTTACGGGAAAGCAAAGTGTTACTTTTTCGAACAACACTGTGTCTGAAACAATCTAATACGAGTAGTATTAAGTGGTTTTTAATAAAAGTATAGTAGAAAAATGTAATGGCGTAATGATTACGTCCATGTGGAGTGTGCTGAAGAACAAGGATGATTAATCCAAAGGGAAGATTGCGGGAAGATTGCTATATGAAACTGTTAAAGTCTGGAAACATTATCCACTGTTACTTAAATGAAACTTGGGAGAGATGAATATACTGTAATGCTACACGAAGGTATTCGTAAAGACGACTTCTGGTGGCAACTACTCTCTAACACAAAAAAGCGATGCACCACGAAGGAATTATCCGAATGGAACGGAAAACGGTAGGTGGGCTGAACATGTGCAGACAAACAAATGATGACAATTTCAGAAAAAGTGGACTATTTGTCCGTGATAAAGAGCTCCACAAATTGAGCAATAACCCACTGCTTCAGCTCTGACACTTATGCAAGTCATTAATCAGGTTGTCATTCATTGGTACAGTTGTTGGATATGCTCCTGACGGATATCGCGCCATTATGCTCAATTGGCAAGTTACATCACCAAAACCCCGAGCTGCTGCGCGAACTCTTCCCATAATGCTCCAAATATTCTCACTTGGGGAGAGGTCCGGCGTCCTTCCTGGCCAAGATAGGACTTGGCAAGCACCAAGACAAGCAGGAGAAACTCTCGCCACTCGCGGGTTGGTTTTATCATGCTGAAATGTAAGGCTAGAATGGCTTGGACTGAAGGGCAACAAACCGGGACGTAAAATATCGTCGACGTACCGTTGTGCTGTAAGGGTCTGGCGGATGGAAACCGAAGAGGTGCTACTACGGTTCTCGGGCCGTATGCCAGGCGACGGGTAGGTTGTTATTCCACCGCTGTCGGGGGCATCTTTTCGCCAGTTATAGGGTCTCATTCTGAAGCGAGACGCATCATTTAAGATAATTCTATTCTAGTTAATGAGATTCCAGGCCGAAGACGTGTCTGGAGACGCCCCACACACCGAGGGAATACCACCATGAGTGTCGCTCGCCATACGACCCAACAGCCAACAATTATCTGGGGGCGACATTTCTTTTCATAGCTGGACACCTCTGGTGGCCACCCGAGGCACAACTGTACGTCGACGATATTCCACGCCCAGTTTTATTACCCTTCATGCCAAGTCAACCTGTGCTTACACAGCTCCATGATAATGCACATGCTGCTTGCTTCTTGCTTACCAGACCCTACTTTGGCCAGCAAGGACGCTGGACTACTCCAGAGTTGAAAACGGTCAGGGCTCCCAATCAGCTGGGGGTTTTGACGATTTAACGCTCCAGTGTGTCAGAATGCAACTGTGATCCAGGGGTAGCGTCTTTCATTAGTAACCAAAACATTATCAGTCCAGCGTTCTAAATCCACCACAGCTCAAATGCTGATTAATAATCAGCATTGTGGACCGAAGACTACCGGCATAAGAAGTCACCTTCACTCTGCCAACACAGGGTTGAGGAGCAGACGGAGGTTCAGGACACCCCGTTGACCTAGGGTTGAGAAACTGCCGCTTTATGCGGTAGAATCAGAAGTGATCAATAGCATGATGGTGAAGAAGGGAATGGATACCACTGTATTAAAGACACATAACGCGTACCTACAGGACCTCTGGCCTGTAGCTGAAAAAGCTTCATGATGGTCTCTGCATTGGCAAAAGATACCGCAATAGTCCCCAATTCGGGTCTCTGGAAGGGCGGGAGGGGATTGATAAGAGAGAGGTGACCGTAAGAAAAAGATTGAATAATCAGTGAAAGGAGGGGGCAGGGAATGCCAGAAGCTTGACCGTGATAGGGAAGCTAGAAAATCTGGAAAGGGAAATGCAAAGGCTCAATATATAGTAGGGGACAATGAAATGAAATGGAAAGAAGACAAGGAGTTGTGGTCAGATGAGAACAGGGTAATGTCAACAACAGCAGCAAATGCTGTGACGGGTGTAGGGTTCGTTATGAATAGGAAGCTAGGGTAAAGAGTGAATTACTGTTAACAGTTCAGTGATAGGGTTTTTCTGATCAGAATCGACAGTAAACCAGTACCGGCAACGATAGCACAGGTATACGCGTCGACGTCGCGAGCTGAAGATGAAGAGATAGAGACAGTATATTACGATATTGAAAAGGTAACACAGTATGTAAAAGGAGAAGAAAATCTAGTGATCATGGGGGACTGGAATACAGTTTTAGGGCAAGGACCAGATGAAAAGGTAACATGAGAATAAGGGCCTGGGACAAAGATTTGAGAGGAGAAAGAGTAATTGAGCTCTGCAATAAATTTCAGCTACCGAATACTCTGTATATATAATATATATGGGAAGTTTTCAGTGAGAGTACATCATGGTCAGGCAGAGATTCCGAAATCAGATACTGGAATCAGATACTGGAATGGAAGGCGTACCCAGTAGCAGATATAGACTCAGATCACAATTTAGCAGTGATGAAGAGTAGGTTACTGTTTGAGAAATTAGTCATGCAAAGAAGTGGGATACGATTTAGTTAGGAAGAATGAATATAAATAAAAGTGGGATACAGAAGTACTAAGGAATGACGAGACACGCTTGACGTTCTCTAAGGCTGTAGATACAGCAATGAGGAATAAATAGCTCAGTGGGGCAATGCAGCTGAAGACGAATGGACGTCTCTGAAAAGAGCAGTCACTGTAGTTGGAAAGAAAAACATAGATAGAAATATTTCATTTGATGGACCATGAAGGAAGTACAAAATCGTTCAGAGAAATTCAAGGATATGGAAATACAAGTCACTGAAGGATGAAATAAACAAGAAGTGCGGGGAAGATAAGACGAAATATCTACATGAAAAATGTGAAGAAATCGAAAAAGAAATAATTGTCAAAAGGCTGATTCAGTAAACATGAAAGTTTAACGCAGTTCACTAGCAGGCCACCGGTCCCGCGTTAGTAAATGTAAGTTTTGTAGTGTGAGAGGACTCACTATCCTCTCCTTGTTTCCACTCACAATAATTAGACCAAAGACAACGTTTTTGATGTGTAACTCTATATTCCGTATTACTTTACAGGTGCTGCTCAGCAATATCCAACAAGTGCACAAAGTGCCTTCGAGCTGCTTCCCTTGGCTGAAGGAGACATACGTTTGCTCGCTGCAGATCTCTGCGCTACCTGATCGCCGCTTACAACTGCTGGCCAGCTTAGATGCGTGCATTAAGGTCCTGGGAAGTTCAATTCCACACACACAGTTACAATGTTTCCTGGAAGGGAACAGGTTATACCGTACAGTCTCACCTGCCCTGGTTTAAAATTGTTGCTAGATGGCTCTTATTGTGCAAGTGAGTTATGGAACTCAGCATACTCCCACTCTAAAATGAGTCTCCTCATTTTAAAAATAGACATAAATTTATCAAACAGAGAGGTTCAAAACAAGGAAAGTAACAAAAATATTACCCGACACAAAATCTGGGCACATAAATATGAAATTCACTATCCTTTGGTTCCTCCCACCCTGAACCATGGACCTTGCCGTTGGTGGGGAGGCTTGTGTACCTCAGCGATACAGATGGCCGTACCTTAGGTGCAACCACAACGGAGTTGCATCTGTAAAGAGGCCAGACAATCGTGTGGTTCCTGAAGAGGGGCAGCAGCCTTTTCAGGAGTTTCAGGGGCAACAGTCTGGATGATTGACTGATCTGGCCTTGTAACAATAACCAAACCGGCCTTGCTGTTCTGGTACTGCGAACGGCAGAAAACAAGGGGAAACTACAGCCGTAATATTTCCCGACCGCATGCAGCTTTACTGTATGGTTAAATGATGACGGAGTCCTCTTGGGTAAAATATTCCGGAGGTAAAATAGTCCCCCATTCGGATCTCAGGGCGGGGACTACTCAGGAGGACGTCGTTATCAGGAGAAAGAAAACTGGCGTTCTACGGATCGGAGCGTAGAATGTCAGATCCCTTAATCGGGCAGGTATGTTAGAAAATTTAAAAAGGGAAAAGGATAGGTTAAAATTAGTTATAGTGGTAATTAGTGAAGTTCGGTGGCAGGAGGAACAAGATTTCTGGTCAGGTGAATACAGGGTTATAAATACAAAATCAAATAGGGGTAATGCATGAGTAGGTTTAATAATGAATAAAAAAATAGGACTGCGGGTAAGATACTACAAACAGCATAGTGAATGCATTATTGTGGCCAAGATAGACACGAAGCCCACACCTACTACAGTAGTACAAGTTTATATGCCAACTAGCTCTGCTGATGATGAAGAAATTGATGAAATGTGTGATGAGATAAAAGAAATTATTCAGGTAGTGAAGGGAGACGAAAATTTAATAGTCATGGGTGACTAGAATTCGAGAGTAGGAAAAGGGTGAGAAGGAAACATAGTAGATGAATATGGATTGGGGGTAAGAAATGAAAGAGGAAGCCGACTGGTAGAATTTTGCACAGAGCATAACTTAATCATAGCTAATACTTGGTTCAAGAATCATAAAAGGAGGTTGTATACATGGAAGAATCCTGGAGATACTAAAAGGTATCAGATAGATTATATAATGGTAATACAGAGATTTAGGAACCAGGTTTTAAATAGTAAGCCATTTCCAGGGGCAGATGTGGACTCTGACCACAATCTATTGGTTATGAACTGTAGATTAAAACTGAAGAAACTGCAAAAAGGTGGGAATTTAAGGAGATGGGACCTTGATAAACTGACTAAACCAGAGGTTGTACAGAATTTCAGGGAGAGCATATGGGAACAATTGACAGGAATGGGGGAAAAAAATACAGTAGAAGAAGAATGGGTAGCTCTGAGGGATGAAGTAGTGAATGCAGCAGACGATCAAGTAGGTAAAAAGACGAGGGCTGGTAGAAATCCTTGAGTAACAGACGAAATACTGAATTTAATTGATGAAAGGATAAATATGAAAATGCAGTATGGAACGGTGGTCTGATCATGAAAAGACTACGACCAAAGTGTGGACGGGGCCAAGGAATTGACATATGAGACGTGATTTAACACATAAATAATTTATTCATAACATACAATACATAACACCAACTACCTAAATCCTGCTTCTATGCTTACAATTGCTGCACACTTTAGAATTCGAAAGGCTTTAATTTAAGAAATTAAAACGCCTAATATAATTGTTTAAAAATAATAATAATAATGCAACACATAAGTAAGTGCTAAGTAAACGCACTCTTAAATCCTTAATTATTAATCACTCAAAAAACAACATCAGAAGTTTTATACGGAGCATGTAAGCCTGTTTATACAATCTTTCGGACCAAAATAGGCACGAGGGCCACCATAACAGAATTGCGCTAGTTGCTTTTAGGATAAGTGCTCCATTAGCTTAATCACTGAGCAGATATTTACTTAAGCAACAGGCAAGACAGTTAATGCTAATAGAAGGTATTTCAAAGGTTTTTTTTCCTCCCTTTTAACAAAGGGGTTTTAGTAAGGTGGAAATTACACTTTGAGGAGACGCAACAGCAATCTAGCGCGCACGCCTTCACGAGGACGCCATGCCACTACACACGTACTGAACTAGCCGCGTGTCCGCTGTTCAAGCCAAACATTAATAACACAGTTTCATATTCCTGAGACCCAAATAGTCGGGATCAAAATAAAACCAAAACTACCAAGAGCGCAAGATCCAGCATAGCTTCAGAACTGACCTTACTTCATGCGGTTGCCTTCACAAATACAGATATCGAAATGAAAACAAGAACGTGTAACAACGTTCCCTAATCAGCACAATGCTCTTCGTTAGGTCCCGGCAGCACTAGAGAGTGCTGACATGCCAGTGTTAACAAACCTGTAAGGCAACACCCTCCAGCTGACAAGCCAAAACCAATGTGACCCCTTATCAGCCCCGTGATAGGACTCGAACCCCCAACTACTGTCAGTGCACCTCACTTAGAATAAATACAGCGCAAATAGTATGGTCGACACATATACCCAGGGATTAACAGAACACTAGATTGATGTAGAATTAACCTTAACAATAGAGCACTGGACCTCGGGAGACACGGAACTAACTCCCCACCCGAAATTCTACAACCACAGGGCGGGAGGATGAACTACCAAAACATAGAAGTGAAAACGTACACAAATAACTACCAAAATATGCCACTACACCAGTTAGCAACGATACGTGGAGGAATCTGCACTGTCAGAATTGCACCAGTGAACATAACAGAGGACTGCCACGGCGGTGACCACAAGGCGGGAAAGACGACTGGATGAACTCAATCCCAAAGGACGATCAACTTGAAACATTCACACTTCTTTTCTCCTTTCCCTCGGCGCATTTCGTCGTTTGTCCGGGACTGCTGTGCACAATTCTGAGTCGTCCCCAGTCGTCCCGGCAGACACCGATCCAGCCGAACTGCTCCCGGACTCAAACCCTCGCCGAACGGCGGCTCCACGGCTCCATGATGGTTACTGTTTGTTTGCCTCCGCCGACGCAGGCAATGATTAGACTGCCATCCGCCTCCCGCGGACAACCAGTGAAGAGCAGACAGAGGGGCCTCAACCACGCCGACGTTGCCCCACGTTTAGAATTGCGGGTTCGATAACACCCGTACGCGGAAGGCAGGATGTCGACGTCACCAGAGCAGACACGAAGGCCACTGCGCGACAACCTCTTCCAGCGGTTTTTTTTTTCCTTTATTGAGCTTAGATTCCCCCTAAAGTGGGCGGGCTGGCAGCAGCTTATTGCGCCGCTCTTCAGCCTACAGAATTTGTTTTAAAAAGATGAAGATAATAAAAAATAATAACAGTTGGCGATAAAATCGGTGATTTTTCTTCCAGCGTGACCGCGCTCGCCTATAAATAGTACAGGCCAATGGGCCTGCTGCAGTAAACACGTGAGTCGGTCGTGTTACCAGCCTACGGTTTCTAAGTACACCAAAGACAGAACTCGCAATCGATAGTGGGTACACTACGGGCGGGAGTTCAAACGAAAGAGCTTCATGAAAGACCGACGCAGAACAACCGCGGAAAAACAAAATAGAAGCGAAGCAATAAAAGACAGCAACGAGATGCTAGAGCCCGCTCGCGCCCAAACACTATCGATTACCAAAAATATCGGCTCCACACGACGCTCAGGAAACGAGCCGTGGAAAGATGGAAGTACACACGGCTCACAGTAAATGAAGCTGGCAAAAATCAATACAAACGTCTCAAAAATGAGATCGACAGGAAGTGCAAAACTGCTAAGCAGGGAGGGCTAGAGGACAAATGTAAGGATGTAGAGGCTTATTTCACTACGGGTAAGATAGATACTGCCTATAAGAAAATTAGAGAGACCTTTGGAGAAAAGAGAACCACTTGTATAAATATCAAGAGCTCAGATGGAAACCCAGTTCTAGGCAAAGAAGGGAAAGCAGAAAGGTGGAAGGAGTATATAGAGGGTCTAGCCAAGGGCGATGTACTTGAGGGCAATATTATGGAAATGGAAGAGGATGTAGATGAAGATGAAATGGGAGATACGATACTGCGTGAAGAGTTTGACAGAGCACTGAAAGACCTGAGTCGAAACAAGGCCCGGGAGTAGACAACATTCTATTAGAACTACTGACGGCATGGGAGAGCCAGTCATGACAAAACTCTACCATCTGGTGAGCAAGATGTATGAGACAGGCGAAATACCCTCAGACCTCACGAGGAATATAGTAATTTCAAACCCAAAGAGAGCAGGTGTTGACAGATGTGAAAATTACCGATCTATCAGTTTAATAAGTCACAGCTGCAAAATACTAACGCTAATTCTTTACAGACGAATGCAAAAACTGGTAGAAGTCGACCTCGGGGAAGATCAGTTTGGATTCTGTAGAAATGTTGGAATACGTGAGGCAATACTGACCCTACGACTTATCTTAGAAGAAAGATAAAGGAAAGGCAAACCCACGTTTCTAGCATTTGTAGACTTAGAGAAAGCTTTTGACAACGGTGACTGGAATACTCGCTTTCAAATTCTAATGGTGGCAGGGGTAAAATACAAGGAGCGAAAGGCTATTTACAATTAGTACAGAAACCAGATGGCAGTTATAAGAGTCGAGGGGCATGAAAGGGAAGTAGTGGTTTGGAATGGATTGAGACAGGGTTGTAGCCTGCTCTGATGTTATTCAATCTGTGTATTAAGCAAGCAGTAAAGGAAACAAACGAAAAATTCGGAGTAGGTATTAAAATCAACGGAGAAGAAATAAAAACTTTGAGGTTCGCCGATGACGTTGTAATTCTGTCAGAGACAGCAAAGGACTTGGAAGAGCAGATGAACGGAATGGACAGTGTCTTGAAAGGAGGATATAAGATGAACATCAATAAAAGAAAAACGAGGATAATGGAATGTAGTCGAATTATGTCGGGTAATACTGAGGGAATTAGATTAGGAAATGAGAAACTTAAAATAGTAAAGGAGTATTGCTATTTGTGGAGCAAAATAACTGATGATGCTCGCAGTAGAGAGGATATAAAATGTAGACTGGCAATGGCAAGGAAAGCGTTTCTGAAGAAGAGGAATTTGTTAACATCATGTATAGATTTAAGTGTCAGTAAGTCGTTTCTGAAAGTATTTGTATGGAGTGTAGCCATGTATGGAGGTGAAACAGGGACGATAACTACTTTGGACAAGAAGAGAATAGAAGCTGTCGAAATGTGATGCTACAGAAGGATGCTGAAGATTAGATGGGTAGATCATGTAACTAATGAGGAGGTATTGAATAGAATAGGGGAGAAGAGGAGTTTGTGGCATAACTTGACAAGAAGAAGGGACCGGTTGGTAGGGCATGTTCTGGGGCATCACTAATTTAGCATTGGAGGGCAGCGTGGAGGGTAAAAATCGTAGAGGGAGACCAAGAGATGAATACACTAAGCAGATTCAGAAGGATGTGGGTTGCAGTAAGTACTGGGAGATGAAGAAGCTTGCACAGGTTAGAGTAGCATGGAGAGCTGCATCAAACCAGTACCAGGTCTGAAGACCACAACAACAACAACAACAACAACATCCTTTGCTTGCACAAACCAACCAATGGCACTGTCACGCTGTTGAGAGACATAAAAGGTACTAACACTAAACACAGAAGTAAGAAAATTTTATCATCACACTACATAAGAGATGTGAAACTGAAACTCTACCTTCACATTGAACCATAGCAATTATTTACCCACTTCATAAAAAAGGCGTTAAGAGTGATCTGAATAATTACCGAGGAATCTCTTTGCTACCAACGACGTACAAGATCTTTTCCAGACTGTTGTTAAACAGAGCTGAATCAGTCTTAGGTCAGAAATTGGGCGAATATCAAGCTGGTTTCAGGACATCAAGATCCTGTACAGAGCAGATCCATAACCTGAAATCTGTTATATCATACGCTACATCAAGATCAAAAACGTTTGTTGTGACCTTTGTCGACATTCAAAAAGCGTATGGCTCAACTGATCAAGAAACAATAAAGAACACCCTTGCCGGATTTGGTCTAGATAGGAAAACAATCAATCTGATAAGCGCCACTTTAAATGACAGAACGTCAAGGTCACGTTCAGAGGCGAACTATCAGAACCATTTGAAATCTGTACAGGGGTGAGACAAGGAGACCTGCTTTCTCCACTGCTCTTCAATTATGTCCTGGAAAAGATAGTCAGAGAGTGGAAAACAATCGTACCGCCAGGTTATGGTATTCAAATTGAACACAAAAGAAATGGCCTCAGTGGAAACTGTTTGGCTTTTGCTGATGATCTGGTACTCATTGCAAATGATATTGACGAAGCTAAGGTTCAAGTGTCCAGCCTACAATCAATTCCACGTCCTGCCTGCAAATGGTCAAAACAGAGAAAAGAAGCACAGTCAGTCAAAATGAAAATCTATTGGCAAAAGAGGAAAACACAATCAGGGAAGAGAAAAAAATCTTCGTGTTCCATAGCAGGCCGAAACCATAGTAAAAAGAGAAAAACATAAGAAATGTATGAAGTCAATATTGACAAGAGTCAGTCCACAAAGAAACGTGCACAGCTTCTCAAGCTGATATTATGAATTAAGGATTTGTTCCTGTGAACAGCAGTTAGGAAATGGGCCTTTATTGTGTATCGCCACACAAATCTGAGGGAAGAATTAACTTATTGTCTGCTTAGCCAGGGTACTCAAATTTGCTATAGACCCCTTAACCTGCCCATTAGCAGTTTTCACCATCATCAGGTCCAAGAAACAGACGCGGAGGTTCGAGTCCTCCCTCAGGCATGGTTGGGTGTGTTTGTCCTTAGGATAATTTAGGTTAAGTAGTGTGTAAGCTTAGGGACTGATGACCTTATCAGTTAAGTCCGATAAGATTTCACACACATTCGAACATTTTGAAACAGGTGCTCGACGACGATCAGCCTCCACACCAATGGTGGCAAGTCATCCTCCTTGACAAGGACATCTTTGCCTATCTGGGGCAGTGATGCTCCTTCCGAATTCCATTTACTGCATTGCTGCAGCTGATTCTGGTACTCAGTGGTCCATCTTCTCTAAAAGGAGTGACGAAGTTGCCACACAAGTTTCCACCTGTGCAACCTGTTGGCAGGAATCTAAAAGATTGGGGGTTTCGGGATGGGCGTAAAGTGGCTGTCCAGTGAGTAAATGCCCAGATGTGAGACCAGGTAGAGAATCTATGCCATCTGAAAGAGCACACAACGGCCATGAATTTAGGCATGCTTCTGTCTGAGTTAATACCGTTCTTGGTTCTTGCAAAGTCAGTACTGTATTTCTAATGACACGTTTGAGTTGTGACTTCGTACATTTGACTCCTGCTTCCCACAGTCCACCAACGTGAGATGCGCGAGGTGAAGCAAAATTCCAATTGATACCCTCTGAGGTTGGAAAGTTCACCACAACTACAACAACTCAGAAAGAACGTTTAAGTTCAATGTGAGCACCTACAAATGTAGTATCGTTATTACTATACGTGTGAGCAGGTTTTCCTCGTCTCGCAATGAATGTCCTGAGGTCAGCCAGATATGATCTGGTTTCTAAGTCACTAACTAACTGTAGATGAATTTCTTCGATTGCCATGCAAATGAACAAGTCAATGTAGACTTTCGGAGTAACCGTCCCTCCACCATGCTTCACAGTAACCTTCGTGCATAATCCACTCAACAGTGTTGTAAAGGACGAGACTGGTTCACTCTAGATGCTGGTAGTTGACCCATAAGATGTAATGCAGTCTGTTACTCGAACCTAAGCACTCAAAAAATTTAGCAAAAACTCCCTTGATGTTTCTGCATGTGGGGAATCCAAAAACTCCTAATGAACATGTTAAACAAAAGCAGTGATCCAGCATGCAACAGATTTTCATGTTCACAAATGATGAGAATTTTTGTCATGTGATACTTAGGTGCTATGATAATAGGACGTCGCCCATCATATGATACGTCAGCATTCATTAACTTCCCTCCTGCTCGTAAATACTTTCTACGTCAACAAACAGATGCAAATCTTGTAATTTGCTGTCGTGTAGTACAGAAGATTGGCATTAACAAAGCGATCTCACTACCATACTCACCATGTTGAACTATGCCAAAGGTCCTTTTGATGGAATTTTGGCATTCTTGTAGATTGAGTGAATCTGTTATCCTGTATCGTTGCCGCAATCAAGTGTTGTTAGCAAATCTCGGTGCATAAGTTAAAACCCTGTAGCTTTTCTTGAATGACGAATATTTGACAACAATTCATTATCAAGCTTAATAACGCACTCCCAAGATACTTGCACACACCTTCTTTCAGGCGCATCTACTACCACAAGTGAAGGACAAGTGCTACAGTCCAGTTCATAGTTGGACAGCGATGAAGGACCACACCTCTGCTGCACAAGTGACCTCAAATGTGCTGAACTAATTGCACGTGATAAGTGATCAGTAGGCTTGTCTTCTGATTTGATATGTCTCGAGTTGGGAACTAAACTCAGTTCCTTAATTTCACAGACTCTGTTACCAACAAAAATTTTCCAGTGACTAGGACCACGTTGCAGTCAGCAGAGAACTATTGTGGGGTCTGTCCACAGGTGGGTATCACTATTGTTTACGACGTCTAAGGCATTGGTCACTTTATGAGTGAGTCGAGCAAGAAGCAGAGTACCTCACAATTCCAGTCGTGAAAGAGATAGCAGTTTGAGAGGAGCTACGGGAGATTTGGCCGCAGGCAATAAAATGACAACGTTGTTGCTGAAAAGAACACATCTGCTGTATACAAAAGCACCATATTCCAACCGTGAAGCATTACAAAAACCATGAATTTCGAGCTTAACATATGATACTGAACGATCTTTTTTCCAAACAAAATATCATTTAGGGAAGGTAGTTGCTTGTAGATGACACTCCATTCATCAATTAAGCTGGATGGCAGAACTTCATGCCAGTCAAGTGTTAGTTACCGCAAGTGCTACCAAGAATAGCTTGCACCTCATGAGTGCTGGATCCAGAAGCCCCAGTGGATCAAAGATAAATGCTATTGTAGACAGAAATTTACTCTCGATTATCTTTGAGCATCGACGGCTCTTCAGCTGCACATGGAATTGGAATGTGTCAGAGACAGGGTGACATAATATTACTTACGTATTTGTGGTTTCTTCACCACTAAGATTACATGGGAAAGAGATTCCTCTGTCCTTCAATGAAATATTTTTCATAACCTTGTGACTATTGGAACTCCATGTCCTTAGTGGGAACCCACCAGAAGCAAGTAGTGGAGTGAGCCGGGTTTGAAGTTCCTGAGCTTCAGTTTCTGTAGCTGATCCACCTAAGAAGTCATCCACATAAAAGCTAGACAACAGCGCTTGCGATGCCACTGGAAACCTGTCTTGATATTCCAAGGCCAACTGTTGGAGATATCTTGTCGCAAGAAAAGCATCGGATGCGGTTCTATACGTCACTGTAGTCAATATACACTCCTGGAAATGGAAAAAAGAACACATCGACACCGGTGTGTCAGACCCACCATACTTGCTCCGGACACTGCGAGAGGGCTGTACAAGCAATGATCACACGCACGGCACAGCGGACACACCAAGAACCGCGGTGTTGGCCGTCGAATGGTGCTAGCTGCGCAGCATTTGTGCACCGCCGCCGTCAGTGTCAGCCAGTTTGCCGTGGCATACGGAGCTCCATCGCAGTCTTTAACACTGGTAGCATGCCGCGACAGCGTGGACGTGAACCGTATGTGCAGTTGACGGACTTTGAGCGAGGGCGTATAGTGGGCATGCGGGAGGCCGGGTGGACGTACCGCCGAATTGCTCAACACGTGGGGCGTGAGGTCCCCACAGTACATCGATGTTGTCGCCAGTGGTCGGCGGAAGGTGCACGTGCCCGTCGACCTGGGACCGGACCGCAGCGACGCACGGATGCACGCCAAGACCGTAGGATCCTACGCAGTGCCGTAGGGGACCGCACCGCCACTTCCCAGCAAATTAGGGACACTGTTGCTCCTGGGGTATCGGCGAGGACCATTCGCAACCGTCTCCATGAAGCTGGGCTACGGTCCCGCATACCGTTAGGCCGTCTTCCGCTCACGCCCCAACATCGTGCGGCCCGCCTCCAGTGGTGTCGCGACAGGCGTGAATGGAGGGACGAATGGAGACGTGTCGTCTTCAGCGATGAGAGTCGCTTCTGCCTTGGTGCCAATGATGGTCGTATGCGTGTTTGGCGCCGTGCAGGTGAGAGCCACAATCAGGACTGCATACGACCGAGGCACACAGGGCCAACACCCGGCATCATGGTGTGGGGAGCGATCTCCTACACTGGCCGTACACCACTGGTGATCGTCGAGGGGACACTGAATAGTGCACAGTACATCCAAACCGTCATCGAACCCATCGTTCTACCATTCCTAGACCGGTAAGGGAACTTGCTGTTCCAACAGGACAATGCACGTCCGCATGTATCCCGTGCCACCCAATGTGCTCTAGAAGGTGTAAGTCAACTACCCTGGCCAGCAAGATCTCCGGATCTGTCCCCCATTGAGCATGTTTGGGACTGGATGAAGCGTCGTCTCACGCGGTCTGCACGTCCAGCACGAACGCTGGTCCAACTGAGGCGCCAGGTGGAAATGGCATGGCAAGCCGTTCCACAGGACTACATCCAGCATCTCTACGATCGTCTCCATGGGAGAATAGCAGCCTGCATTGCTGCGAAAGGTGGATATACACTGTACTAGTGCCGACATTGTGCATGCTCTGTTGCCTGTGTCTATGTGCCTGTGGTTCTGACAGTGTGATCATTGATGTATCTGACCCCAGGAATGTGTCAATAAAGTTTCCCCTTCCTGGGACAATGAATTCACGGTGTTCTTATTTCAATTTCCAGGAGTGTGTATTGTTGCATCGGTTCAGGCGGTGATTCCCGCCACAGAATTGTCTAGAACTTCCAGCATCAGGATCGAGGGACACTTGGCGATACATTTTTGTTATGTTAGCTGACAGAGCCACATCAAAGGATGTAAATTTTATAATAATGGGAAAAATAATTTGGCTGGATGGTGGGACCAACTATCCAACTATTATTGAGAGAAACTGCATTGGAAGTGACAGCACAGCCATCAAACACTACCCTCAACTTAGCAGTGGAGCCGCATTCCTGGAAGATAGGACGATGTGGAAGATAAAACTTTGAACTAACCATATCCTGAGAATTAGAGACCTCCACGTGTCCTAGTTCAATGTAATCATGCATAAATGCAGCATATTCCCCCCTTTGCCTCTTAAATCTCCTCTCAAGATGCTCCTGCCTCTGCGAGGCCTCTTCCCGTGATCCACCTAAGGTTTTACAGTCAGGTTTCACTGGCAGTCGAACCACAAATCTATTTTCATCTCGAGCTGTGTGGCGCTGAAAGTGACCCTCACACATTTTATCCTGCCTACTCATCGTTTTGGTAGTCACTTCCCCTAGCTCCCAAAACTTTGGCAGTGTGTCATCTAAATTGTCACCTCTAACAAAGCACGAGGTCACAGTAGAGCGAGGCACGTTGCTTGAAACTGACGCAGTTCTACCAGACAAAATCCAGCCGCATTTAGTTTCAATTAGTTCAATTTGGTATCTCCAGCCTTCCCCTACAAACAACATCGAAGGAAACCTCAGCACCAGGAATTAAATATACTGTGGCAGACTTGTAGAACGAGGGATAGCTCAAGTGGGACATTCCAACTTCTTATATCTATATACTCGTAGCTTGCTGGTGGGTCACTGGTGACATTTTCAACAATAGCACAAGTGGTTCTGGTATGAAAGGCGTTAGGCCTAGACGACAGTTCAACATTACCGGTATAAGACACTGAGGCTGTGAAGGCATTATTCATGCCATTCACAGAAAATTGTTTATTTTTTCTCAGTTTTAATTTATCTGCCATACCCTCTGATTTAAAGGACACCTGGCTCGCACTATCTAGCAGCACCGTAAAAGACCGCTGTCTACCCATGCTGTATTTAATACTGACAACAACCGTTGCCTGCAAAGCATTACAATTTTTTGTTACATCCCTTTTTCCAGCCCGATGGGCCAAGGAGTGGCTTAAAGATTCACCATTCTGTCTACCCTTTGAATCAGCTGACTTGTGGAGCAGTATATTGTGCCTTCCCTTCCATGTCTTACAAGGAGAACCCTTGAATTTACTCGAGAAGTGACCAGGGCACGTGCATAAAAAACAAAGTTTATTTCTTGTTACAAATGTCCGTCACTCTTCGATATTTAGTGCTTCAACCCCTTGCATTTGTTGTTAGGACGAGGTTCGTTACAAAAGTGACACGTCCCCTCAGCTTCAGCATTATCCAGATGGGCCTTCCTCACATACTTAGTTTGAGTTACTGGCATTTGCTTGGTGATTCCATGGCGTGATGTCCCTCAATCTGGTCAACTCAAGAGCCTGACGTTTTGTTTCCAAAAAATCTATCAGCTGATTCGATGTGGTGAACGTGGACCCAGACATTTTTACCTCCCACTTATGCTGCTCTGTGGGTCGCAAAACAGCCAAAATTGCATCAGAAAGAATCTCTTCATGAAGTGTGATTTCAGGTTTAAGAGCTTCTAACGCCTTCAAATGGCTACACACGTGATAAATTAATTGGCTATAATCAGCTACAGTGCCATGCCCGACTATAGGCAAGGCTAACGAAGCATTTGCATTACTGGTCTGCGATGATGTGTGGGTGCTATTCTGTCGTTCTGCGCAACAGATTCATATGAGATGCACCCTGTACCCTGTGGCTCCTGCAAGATGCAATTTCCACCCCCACACTACTACAGAAGTCAGACAGACGCTCCTAACGTTCTAAAGAGAGAAAACTTTCAGCAATAAATATCTTCTTGAGTCGTCAGCTGTAAGGAAATGACACAGAAATTCACAAAATTTCTTACGTAGCTGGTGGGATACTTGGGTACTGGAGTGGTGCTAGTTAGTGTAAGAAAAACATGAAACTAACGAAAATTATTTTTTTTATTTTGCAAAAATTCTGAGATATCACAATGGCACTTTTAGCTTTGAACTGAACAAGTTATTTCCGGGTTCTTTTCGGAATGTTAAGTTACCTCTTAAGGATAGGATTCGCTAATGAGATTTCTATACAAAGTGTTAGATTGTTATTGACTTGGCAGAATGGCTGAGAGCCGCACCTACTCAACTTGAATAATTATCCGTTAGAATGTTGATAGGTACGGTCGAGGCTGTCACGTGTGAAATGCAGTGAAGTGTACTGTTGTGAAGGATATATGGGGCTCGCAAGAGCTGTAGTGCACAATACCATAAGCTGCGACGACTGCTGTCTGCGCCGCTCGCTGCTGACAAATAAGACAACTCTCTTTCTATCTGGATTGATCTCTGCCAATCAAACTCTCCCTACGTCTTGATGAAGTCAAGGACTCCTATTCGCCCCTAGCCTAACTATTGGCGTGGTACACCAGTCAAATAACCAGTCCACCGCGATGCCACTCAAAAATTCGCACACGGGCGTTTAACTATAACTCTGTCCATTCATACCTCACAATAAGTGTGGCGGCCAAGACAGTGAACAATGCTTAATCGAAAGGACTCAATATAGAGTCCCACTCCGATTCACTCTCCACAGAGGTGCTTTCCCCGTGAAGTACCGAGGAGAGACTTGTTCCTTGCTCTTTGAGTACACGTACGAGTGCGCACACTCTCGTTACGTGTTCTCGCTCCAAGAGCGACAACGGAATGGCCCCTCTCCACGCCAGACGTGAAGGGGTATATCTTTCAGTCTCTTCCATTACTCCTTCATCTCAAGGCTTCAGGAATATCGTCTGCCAATCAGCATTGCTTTTCTAAAACGGGAGAATGACGTTTCGTTTAAGGCGGCCAATCCGGAAATCTGTAGCATCGGTGTTTGGCGTTTGCTGTCTCCCTGTGAAAATATCTGAAACTGCCTGCTATGTTGTAAAGAAGGCATAGGCTGAGCGCTGCTACACAATGTAGCGGAATTTGCCTTTAAGCCGAACGTGGGATCGTTCTTCCTTTCTTTCGGGCAAACACTGTCTGGTCCATGGGCAGTCGTCAGCCGACATAGATAGGCTGCGTCGTCCTCTGAAGGGACCGGCCTCCCGGCCTGCGAATTGCATCTCCCGAACTAAAAACCCCTGTGACCGTCGTGTCTGAAATGTATGTGTGTACGCTAGCCTCTAGTATCACAATCTCGGAGCGCATTTGCGATTTACTAGTTATTTGCATGCTATTTACATGAATTCATACAACATTGACTTTATCTTATGGAGTTTGGGTTCGAATGAAGCGTCTTGATGTGTGGAATATGATTGTGAGGGCGGAATATGTAAGCAATGAAGGTCAGGAGACTACGACGTCTTACACTAGATGCAATTATTTTTGGATTATCATACCTCTGTATGAAGTCCCCAAGCAATTGATAGATGTCCTGATGTTATAGGTATATGTTGCAAGAGATTCCTTGCTTCATCTCGGAAACAGGAGTTTTGGTAATGAAATTTCTGTGCTTCATCAATTGAATTATTGTTCATAATGAGATTTAAAAGGGAACCTCTACATGACGACCACTTGAAGCAGTCCTCTTCGAAACTCGCCAGATTAATGGCAGGTAGTTTTAAAATACTGGTACTGCTTGTCGGATTCGAGTCCATTGACCGTAGCTTAGCGTGCCGCTTGATTAAACCCTCGATAGTCGACTCAATCATGTCCCACGAAGTTTCGAATTTTTCGCTATCCTTTCTGTGATCTGCGGATTCGCCTTCAATTTCCAGCCGACCTTGAGACGACTCAAAATCAGTCTGAAAGCAAGTCAGTCTGCTTAATTTTGCCTCTAGTACTTCAATTCTAACACTATCTTCATTCTACAAAAAGGTCTCTGTGCGTACTAGAGAGGCCTTTGTAGCCCCTCTCTGTTTGACTAATTTTGTTCTCTCACAGGTATCCATTTCGGGAATGGGCCGGTAATACGAGGAACAGGAAGTCAAGAACTGCACTTACCAGATTGCAGGGGCGGTACAGGACATTATGAACTGGAACAACAGCGGCATCACGGGCGCTAGCAGAGTGAAACTTCCATTCTCGATTATAAAATTATTCATCATTTAGGAACAATAATTTGTACCAAATTAATTAATAAGAGATGGAGCTGAACACCCTGGCACATAAAACAGGTCATAATTCTGTTGCAGAAGCAACGAAAAGAGCACACCAAATTTAAAAGAACTTAATATCCCCAAGATCAGTGAGTTGCACAGAAACTCGAAATCTATCGCGAACTTCAGCCAAGATGATTTTACCTTTCACAACAAAACTCTGTCTCAAAATTTTGCAGGAAATCTGGAGGGATCCTAACCGTCTGTGACGCACACTAGCGGCAAGACACAATCAGTAGCGACGGTAATAATAAGGGTTCACCAATGAAGACGAGAAGACGAAGTACATACTCCAGAACTCACATCATGTGAGTAACAATACAGCTAAAATCACATAAAAAGTTCAAGATCTCCGGCCCAGATTGTATATCAATTCGATTCCTTTCAGAGTATGCTGAGATAGTACACCCGTAATTAACAATAATATACAACTACTCATTTGACGAATGATCCGTACTTAAAGACTGGAAAGTAGCATCAGTGACACCAATGCTCAAGAAAGGAAGTGGGAGTAGTTCGATCACCTACAGATCCATATCACTGACATAAATTTGCAATAGGATTTCAGAAAACATTCTGTGCTCGGCCATTAGGCATTACGCTAAAGAGATTAATCTGTTTAGACACGGTCAGCACCGATTCAGAAAATCACTGTTATCACCTTATTCGCGAATCATTGCGTGCTATCGACAAGGGATCTCAAATTGATTCCATATGTATTTCCATAAATCTAGATTTCTAAAAGGCTTCTGATACAATTCCTCACAAGCATATTCTAATCAGACTGCATGCCTGTCGAGCATCGTCTCAGTTGTTCGATCGGATCCGTGATTTACGATCAGAACGATCACAGTGCCTAGTAATGGGCAGAAAGTCTTCAAGAGAAAAACGGAAGTGCTATCTGGCGGTCCACATGGAAGGCTTATAGGCCCGCTGCTGCTTCTAAACTGTCTACATCTCTTAGAAGACAATTGGAGGAGTAATATTAGATTTTTGTGGATGATTGTGTCAATTACCATCCATTAAATTCACCAGAAGTTCAAAAATAGTTGCAAAATGAATTACAGACGAGATCTTTATGTTACAATTGTGGCAGTTTTCTCTGGATTAGGATAAACGTGATCACATCCCATGAGTAACAAAAGGAATCTCTCAAATTTCGGTTACACGTTAAATCAAACGAATCGAAAGGCTGCCAGTTCAAGAAATACGTAGAGATTATAATTATGATAAATTTGAACTGGAAGGGGGGTGGGATGATCACATAGCTAATGTTGTGGGAAGACAACCCAGATGCTGTGTTCAATTGGCACGACATACAGATGTCTATTAAAGGGGCTGCGTAAACTACGCTTATCCTCTGCTAGAATAACGCTGTGAAGTGTGGGATCCGCAATGGATAGGACTGAAGCAGGACATCGGAAAAGTTCAAAATACGGCAGCTTGTTTCCAATTATAACGAGATTAGGGAGAGAGTTTTACGGATATGATACGCTGCAACGAGATCTTGTCACGAGGTAATCTGCAATGTCCTCCACCGAATGCGAAAATATTTTGTTGACATCGACTTATGTAGAGAGAAATGATCACTGTTATAAGGTAAGACAAATCAGAGCTTGCGCGGAAAGATATAAATTCTCGTTTTCCCTCGCGCTGTTCGACAGTGGACCCTGTTCGTGAGCGCAACGGTGGAGAAATAGAGTGAAAGTGGTTCGATGAACCCTCTGCCAGTAACTTAAGTGTGAACTGCAGAATGGTCATGTATATCTAAGTGTAGCTTAGGATGTCTGATAGAGTATACTGTTCCTTTGTAACGTCTCTATCCAGTTCGCCTTAACTGTAACATAAAAATAAAGTAGGTGAAACGAATCCTCAATGATGAATGTCTCAAGAAAGAAATGATACGTCTCTACCTGAAAACCAATGATGTATATGGTAACACAGAATATGCTGGATTGTGACAGTGTTGTTTACACGATCGCTTCAAGTTAATATTTAATATTGTGTAGTAGCTTATAACAGTAATGCCAAACTGGTGTAATTCACTCTTATTTTAGAAGATTTAATGAAATCTGTTTCATATTTACTACTTACTCACTACCATTGTTATCACAGCTGCCGTCACTTATATCATCATCATCATCATCATCATCATCATCATCTTCATCATATATCTGACATCTTCTACACAATACAGTATTTTTCTAGACATTATACGTCATCAGTTTCCCTAGTGGCGTTGTTACAGATCTGCGCTAGTGACTGCGATGAGTCTGTACGCAAATAACAGATGACTATTAAGTAGCAGTCTCCTTAAGGATTTTAATTCACAACAGCCTTGATCACTTTGGATTTAACTGTTACAATTTACCGGTTCATCACTTCCTACTGTTACGAAACTACCACATTATTATTGTGTATAAAATACACTCCTGGAAATTGAAAAAAGAACACCGTGAATTCATTGTCCCAGGAAGGGGAAACTTTATTGACACATTCCTGGGGTCAGATACATCACATGATCACACTGACAGAACCACAGGCACATAGACACAGGCAACAGAGCATGCACAATGTCGGCACTAGTACAGTGTATATCCACCTTTCGCAGCAATGCAGGCTGCTATTCTCCCATGGAGACGATCGTAGAGATGCTGAATGTAGTCCTGTGGAACGGCTTGCCATGCCATTTCCACCTGGCGCCTCAGTTGGACCAGCGTTCGTGCTGGACGTGCAGACCGCGTGAGACGACGCTTCATCCAGTCCCAAACATGCTCAATGGGGGACAGATCTGGAGATCTTGCTGACCAGGGTAGTTGACTTACACCTTCTAGAGCACGTTGGGTGGCACGGGATACATGCGGACGTGCATTGTCCTGTTGGAACAGCAAGTTCCCTTGCCGGTCTAGGAATGGTAGAACGATGGGTTCGATGACGGTTTGGATGTACCGTGCACTATTCAGTGTCCCCTCGACGATCACCAGTGGTGTACGGCCAGTGTAGGAGATCGCTCCCCACACCATGATGCCGGGTGTTGGCCCTGTGTGCCTCGGTCGTATGCAGTCCTGATTGTGGCGCTCACCTGCACGGCGCCAAACACGCATACGACCATCATTGGCACCAAGGCAGAAGCGACTCTCATCGCTGAAGACGACACGTCTCCATTCGTCCGTCCATTCACGCCTGTCGCGACACCACTGGAGGCGGGCTGCACGATGTTGGGGCGTGAGCGGAAGACGGCCTAACGGTGTGCGGGACCGTAGCCCAGCTTCATGGAGACGGTTGCGAATGGTCCTCGCCGATACCCCAGGAGCAACAGTGTCCCTACTTTGCTGGGAAGTGGCGGTGCGGTCCCCTACGGCACTGCGTAGGATCCTACGGTCTTGGCGTGCATCCGTGCGTCGCTGCGGTCCGGTCCCAGGTCGACGGGCACGTGCACCTTCCGCCGACCACTGGCGACAACATCGATGTACTGTGGAGACCTCACGCCCCACGTGTTGAGCAATTTGGCGGTACGTCCACCCGGCCTCCCGCATGCCCACTATACGCCCTCGCTCAAAGTCCGTCAACTGCACATACGGTTCACGTCCACGCTGTCGCGGCATGCTACCAGTGTTAAAGACTGCGATGGAGCTCCGTATGCCACGGAAAACTGGCTGACACTGACGGCGGCGGTGCACAAATGCTGCGCAGCTAGCGCCATTCGACGGCCAACACCGCGGTTCCTGGTGTGTCCGCTGTGCCGTGCGTGTGATCATTGCTTGTACAGCCCTCTCGCAGTGTCCGGAGCAAGTATGGTGGGTCTGACACACCGGTGTCAATGTGTTCTTTTTTCCATTTCCAGGAGTGAATATGAAAACGTGCAGGTTGAAGAGAGAGAGAGAGAGAGAGAGGGGAAAAAAAAAGAATGTGCCCAGGTTTCTTAGACATTTCATCTTTGTAAGAAGTTACTGGATAGATATAGAGAGAGTTCGGAAACTACAGTTACAAGCTTCTAGGACTTTTAGGTTGTGAGTACATAATGTTTTGAACGAGAACCCGTGTTCGGAAACGCACCGTCTTCGATCTACAACGGTTTCATTTCTGTTGTTTAGCTCATCCACTACTACGTGAGGAACTGAATTAGGCTTGGCGCAGAACAATTAGTAGGTAACAATTTGAAACGAATCGTAACGAAACATCCAATTTTCACTTAAGTACATTTGTTCGTCTTATCACTCAAACTTTACTTGTTTACATTATTCCACAACAAAAAGGAAGCGAGATGCTGTACGTACAGAACAGTACCGGTGCATTACAACATCGACTCGATATGGCGACCAACAACGTTGTTACAAACTTCGTACCTACGAAGTATGTTCTGGTACACACTGTTCATTCCATCTGTTGTCTGTTCAGTTTTTAGTGCAGTGGTTACAACTCGTACCTGTAGACCTTCCTCCGTATCTACAAGTCTCAAAATTAGACTTTGCACGCTACCCAACAGAACGTAGTGTTAGGACGTAGTACTCGTCAACATGTGTATCCTATTGCATACCAGGACAAGCTACTCAAAGACTTTTCTCTCTCTCTCTCTCAGCAGACGCGGACGCATTTGCTCGTGAATTGAAACCGACGTAGAGTGGAGGCGTTACGTTTCTGGATATGGGTTCCTGTTCAAAATACTATATACTCAATCTCCTCTACAAGACCTAGAAGTTCGTAATGCGAATTTGTGAACACCTTGTATTATCGTTCTCTTTAACTTCGACTTAACAGATTATGTATTTAAATGGGATTTTGCTTTTGTACTCTCTGTAGTTTTAGTTCGGACGAAGACTCATAACAGTAATAACTGTAAACTGTATTATATCCATTCAGCGTGATGAAGCGAATAGTACGAGGGCTGTTCAGAAAGTAAGCTCCGATTGATCGCGAAATGGAAACGACTATGATAATCCGATAAAGCTTTGCACAGATGTGTTGGGCAGTGTCTCTAGTATGACCCTAGATAGCATCACGTCACTCCTCTCATTTCTGAGCTCACAGTGATCGCGTAAAGTTGTCTAGAGAATAGTGTCTCCCGCCAAGTACGAGGGCCTGGTGAGAAATTTCGCCTGAAGCTATACAGCCAACATTACATAACTGTCGTGCAGTTTCTTCTACAAGGCAATATTCTCAGCCGCATTCTGAAGGGGCAATGAAGATGCTCCTGCATCGTTTTCAATTGGAAATGTTTGACTACCCACAATACAGCCCGTAATTGACTCCCCCTGCGTTTCATTTCTGCTCACATGAACCGCTGGCTATGAATACAACATTTTGGCACAGAAAACGAGCTGTAGGCCAGCGTAGAGAATTGGCGGAAAGCACTGGCGGCCGTCTTTTATGATGAGGGTATTGGAAAGTTGGTACAACGCTACGACAAATGTCTTAGTCAGAACGGCAACTACGTAGAGAAGTAGCTGGATGGTGTAGCTAACTGTTAAAAATAAAACATTTCTAATTTTCACTGTGGTTCCCATTTCGCGATCAATCGGAGCTTACTTTCTGAACAGCCCTCGTATATAAAAGGATACATTCGCCCGTAGACCACGTGTAGCAGTTAATCTAATTCTTTGAGTACACAAACGGGTAATTCTAAAGGTCGTATAAAACTGAAGCATGGAATTCACGAGTACTCCATCTATTTTGGTTTCTGGTAGCACTGCAATTGGAGCTGCCGGGGACACACACACACACACACACACACACAGAGAGAGAGAGAGAGAGAGAGAGCGAGAGAGAGAGAGAGAGAGAGAAAGAAAAGAACGCTTTGCAGAAAATATGAGACCGAGCACAAAACAGCAGTGAGCGGAAGCAACGTCAGACTCAGCAAGGTGTCTGTGTCATTTCCCCGCTAGCAGAGTGAAAAACCCGCGTTGGGAGGCGACAATTAGTCACCTCATTGCGGCAGCAGTCTCCTTAGCGGACCGAAGGAGAGCCTTGTAAATCACACGCTCACACACACGCACACACACACACAGACACAAAAACACACGTACAAGCACGACATAGGTTTTTTATTTCCCTCTCTTTCCCTTTCTCGTCGTCTTCACCGCTTCTCTCACAGAAACATACAAAGCTGCGGAAGCTCGTCTTTTGGTGTTTGCGCGGTACGCCGCAGAAGACGACGCACCGCGCAGCGGTGGAGTCCGTGGGGTTGCGGCGTTGCAGGCGCGCGGCCGGGACGTAGTAATTACAACGCCGAGGGCCTGGTGGTTCGCGGCTGCTGCCGCTTTCATGTACATATCTGTGGGACGGGCGCTGGAAAGGATTAATTCTTCGCGTTCTCCGCGCATCAGAGTGAATCCCTCCCACTCCTCTCCCTCCCCCCTCCCACTCACCATCCATAACATCCCAGACGTAGCGGCTTTTTGCTTTTGCAACCGCCTCTAACGAATTCCTGTTTCTCGGTTGCCGTTTGACTTTAATACGGGGAACGCTGATGGCGTTGCGTTCCAGGTCGGTGCAGCAGAACCCAACACGCTTTCCTCTTTCCCTCGCTTACACTCCCTAGCAATCATCTGCTGATGCACAAGCGCTTCAGACGTCTCTGGTAGCTCACATTGGGAAATGTATTCCGCATAAACGTATTTGTGTTGAGCCGTGTAATTCACTTTCATTCTCACCGGGGGCCGTAATTACAGCCTCGTATTTACCGCATTAATTCCGTTTCAGATCGCATACGTGTCTGTAATATAATTTCGTGCGTGCCTCATAACGTTACCCGTACTGCCCCCAAGGGGTCCGCAGTAATATTCTGTAATTTTCGTACTGTTGCGTTTGGACTAACTGTTTGGTGAGTGAACGGCAGATGGTATATACAACGAATATTATAGGGCTGGACTACACTAGAGCAGTCATGAACTGCTGGAAGTATGGTATCTCTAGGTATGGTACTTGCTACATTTCGTGATATCATACATAATTGCATGTTGTTGTCAGAAGTCCAGGCCAGTTATTCTGATTAACTCTTTAGAAAAAATAAGAATTATAGTCGGAGAAGAAGTTAAGTTTTGTTATCAGTTAACAACAACAACATAGAGAGTTAGACAATAATATGACTAGTCTCAAACACTCTTCAGCATCTACACAAATGCCTTACCCATGGCTTTTAAACAAAATACCACCTACGTCATAAATATAAACATGGACACACGGGTTTCAAGATAAAATAAACAGGAATAACTAAAATTACGATATGTGATTTATAATACTGCCGCATATAACCCGCTTTCAGTATCTCGGCTCTGAAATTGAACGAAATTTCTACAATGGTGTCGATAACAAAGTCCGAAAATTTAACACAGCCTGTGGAACTATTACAAAGAAGTAAATAGACAGAAGATGAAAACAATTAGTTTTACATTTAGTTGACTCTAGTAATCTGAAACCTGGTTTGCCACGCAATGGATATGAGCAGGATCTAAGCTGCTGAAATGAGATTTTTCTTTATTGTTAAATTGTGCAACAGAGAAAATCAATTAAGAAATGCGGACGTTGTAAACGAATTGCAAGTCGATTCGATGCAAAAGAGATAGATCCAAGCAGAAACACATGCCGAAAAAGTGTACGTATAATACCTGAAAATGGGCTTCGAGAACGGATTCTTGACTGCTGACCTAAAGGAACAAGACATAGCGAAAGAGCACGGAAGAGACCGCTGGACCTTATTGAATACAACAGGTAAATTCACATAATCAGTGAAAGGAGAGCAAGGAGACAAAAGTGTTTGCGTTGAAATGAGCTGGAGCTCCGCTGTATTGCACCCGCATTATTTGACGAATCCGAAATAATACCCCATTCCAAAGAAAAATAAGGTAAATCGGTAGTGTTTGTCTGGATACCAGTAGATATGGTCCTATGACCTGGTCACAAATTTTCCAAGCGCATTAGAACACACCCAATGTGTTCTGGTTACTTTTAACCATTGTCGCCAAAGGATTTTCGTCTGCTTAAAAATTTGTTTCTTTAACGAATTCAGAATGACTTCCCCAGTGAATGAGCATTCATTGCAGAATAACTGGTAGTCTTGACTGAGCAACTGCTCATTAATACCTCCACGTTAGTTAGCGTTTTACTTCATACCGACGTCCGACACCCTCTGACGTAGGTAGAGTTGTGAAACGAGCGTTGGCTACCGTAGAACTATCAGGCATTACCTCATTTCGATCGCTTTGTGTGATGATGCGATGAGTGTCTTATTAGATTTCCCAACTGGAAGCGATGAACGTTTAGAAACTGAGTGAGGATATATAAATGGTCGCGTAACCTGTGGAACATAAGTATGCTACAAGCTCCATTTAGCATCCGTCATCGTTCAGAAGTGTAGGAATGGTACAACACAAGGGCCACCGAAAGCAAGACAGAAATTACGTGTAATTACTGTGGAAATAGATAATTCATAATGCAGTGCCCACTCGTCTACCAGGTAATGGTCAGAAGTGCAGACTCGTCCACAATCTATGAAACGTGTTGCTCAGGAATTTTTAGGAAGATCATGAAAAATTTCGAGTACCATCGATCTCTACAATATCTGCGACCTCAGCTGACGAGCAGTGTATTCTCTCGACCACCACAATATGAGTTTCATCGGGCACTCCTAGAACAATTTCTGATGTAGATGTAGACGAAATCGTCGCTGGCGCTATTTATGCTTCAGGAGCCTCGTTATCAATGCTAGAGACGCAATACTGGAGGAAGTTTTTCATTTCATTCGTCCTGGCTGTGAGCCACTTGAGCACTGTGCTATGAGCAGAACGTTGCTCAACGCTGAATATGAACATGCTCAAGCTGACGTCACAGACAGGATTAAACGGTCAATTTCTTTCGCTTTAATTGTTGTGGATGGACGAATGTGTCCGGACACAAAGTGATTAATTGCATTGACACGGCATCGTAAGCAATTTTCTTCTAGATTATTTGTCCTGGTGAGTACAGAGAAACAGCGCAGAATATCGCCTCAAGCCTCATCACAGAGACAGAGACAGAGACAGAGGGAAAAACGTTAACAGTAATGATCACCGACATTGCAAGAAATATACACGCTGCCTGGACGATAGCGGAAGGAAAGAGTGTGCATATAACATACGCAGGATGTCTGCTCATAGCATCAGTCTCTTCATCAAAGACTTCCTGGCTGAACCTCTACTCCAGGAGCTCAGTTAGAGAATAATCAAAACATTCAAATTCAGTTACGTACGAGGACTCGTCTGCAACTTTGAAGGCTCCCTCACCGTTCGTTGTGCTGGAGCTTTAATAAGTTGTGAGAGATAGTAAAGAACCAAGAGGTTATTCTAGAATCCATTGTTTCCCCTTCAGTTCGTAACGATAAAACAGCATGAAGTACTGTTTAAAGGAGGACACATTTGAGAAACTCGAACAAGGTATTCGCTCACTACGACCAGTGTATACTGCAATCACCCATCTTGAGGCAGACAATATTTTGTTGACAGACGTGCTTAAACTTCTAAGAAACAGTGACTCAGTGTTACCTCCAGAAGACCAGCTATATGTTAAATATGCCATTACAAACAGAACAAAATATATCTACAAGCCTATCTATGCTGCGACAGGCAGCATAGATACAAAGATACAAAGGCACTCGTTTTGCAATGCATTTCATCAACTCTTTGTGTCAGTTGTTGGGATACGAAAGAGGATGTGTGCTAGTTAAAGTCGCTGAATTTTGAGCTTTTGGTGGTTACTGCTCTTAAAATAGTGTGTGGGCTGCAGCTGAAAATATTTCACCTTGTACCTGAGGAAAAGGATTGTCTAGCAGTAAGCCGCTGTATTACGTCGCCTGTAAACTTCGTCAGCTGCAAGCGGGCTCAATTGGTCGGTGCATGGGAGAATCCATAGCAAAATTAGAAGCACGTTTTCTCCTGGAAAAATCTAAAATTTTTGCCTCTTTGATCATTTTAATTAATTTCATTGGTTATGGGAATGGCAGTATTTATTTGTAGAGTCGTTTGCACATCAGGTCCAATTCTTCTCCTGCCTATGCTCTATAATTTCATATATGAGGGGTAACATCTTTCTCGGATTGCTCGCCCACTTCGTTTCGCTGATTTCGTAAGTCGTCATATCCAATCTCCTCTTACTTAATGTTTTTCTACTCTCTTTCTGCCATGGTTCTAACCCGTCACATATCTAACCTAGCTGCATTTCCACTCCCTGTCTTCTACCCATTCAACATTGAAAGTTTTCTCTGTCGCCACAGGATGGATCTACTCTAATATTACTGCTGAACTGGCGCTACTAGCACACGCCTGAGTTGTTGTTGCTTCAACAACGCCTGCAGTTCTTTCTGATATCATACAAACTCCAGTTTATATACGAGGTTAGCTGCCTCTCCCATTATCTTTACACACTTTCATTTCTACGTGAAACTGCTGGGGATTAAATACCTTATATTTTTGGTTGTAACTCATCATGCCGGTATTGCAGTAATAACGTCATCCCTGTTGATGGGGCCCCTCATTGATACACGTTGCAGCTCACCGCCCTTTGTATTGGGGCTCTCAGTTTTCAGAACAGCTTTCTTCGTGAAACTGTATATTATTGTAGCCCCCTTTACGGCTGGATCGTCTTCCTCCTCTCCTGCTTCAATCTGCTCTGGCAAATATTTCGCCATATTCATTATTCTTGTTATCATTGTTGTCGTTATTGCGCTTGGTTCACTTCTTCTTCTTACTGTTATTATTACTATTATTATTCTGGTTGTTCCAATATATGCGTCAAATGCGCCTATTCTTAAATGTGGTTCTGTTACCTTCTCCTAGACTCACGTAGCCTTGTAGATAATTTCCTGTGGAGCACGTGTAACAGCTGTTCTCCTGTTACAAAATCTTTTACGTGTTCAATCTCTTTGCAGACCTTCTAGCACTAAAATTTTAAATTCTTTTCTCTGCCTGGTGGGTACGGAGGAGCGTTCAGGGACTTCTGACATATATACACTCCTGGAAATTGAAATAAGAACACCGTGAATTCATTTTCCCAGGAAGGGGAAACTTTATTGACACATTCCTGGGGTCAGATACATCACATGATCACACTGACAGAACCACAGGCACATAGAGACAGGCAACAGAGCATGCACAATGTCGGCACTAGTACAGTGTATATCCACCTTTCGCAGCAATGCAGGCTGCTATTCTCCCATGGAGACGATCGTAAAGATGCTGGATGTAGTCCTGTGGAACGGCTTGCCATGCCATTTCCACCTGGCGCCTCAGTTGGACCAGCGTTCGTGCTGGACGTGCAGACCGCGTGAGACGACGCTTCATCCAGTCCCAAACATGCTCAATGGGGGACAGATCCGGAGATGTTGCTGGCCAGGGTAGTTGACTTACACCTTCTAGAGCACGTTGGGTGGCACGGGATACATGCGGACGTGCATTGTCCTGTTGGAACAGCAAGTTCCCTTGCCGGTCTAGGAATGGTAGAACGATGGGTTCGATGACGGTTTGGATGTACCGTGCACTATTCAGTGTCCCCTCGACGATCACCAGTGGTGTACGGCCAGTGTAGGAGATCGCTCCCCACACCATGATGCCGGGTGTTGGCCCTGTGTGCCTCGGTCGTATGCAGTCCTGATTGTGGCGCTCACCTGCACGGCGCCAAACACGCATACGACCATCATTGGCACCAAGGCAGAAGCGACTCTCATCGCTGAAGACGACACGTCTCCATTCGTCCCTGCATTCACGCCTGTCGCGACATCACTGGAGGCGGGCTGCACGATGTTGGGGCGTGAGCGGGAGACGGCCTAACGGTGTGCGGGACCGTAGCCCAGCTTCATGGAGAGGGTTGCGAATGGTCCTCGCCGATACCCCAGGAGCAACAGTGTCCCTAATTTGCTGGGAAGTGGCGGTGCGGTCCCCTACGGCACTGCGTAGGATCCTACGGTCTTGGCGTGCATCCGTGCGTCGCTGCGGTCCGGTCCCGGGTCGACGGGCACGTGCACCTTCCGCCGACCACTGGCGACAACATCGATGTACTGTGGAGACCTCACGCCCCACGTGTTGAGCAATTCGGCGGTACGTCCACCCGGCCTCCCGCATGCCCACTATACGCCCTCGCTCAAAGTCCGTCAACTGCACATACGGTTCACGTCCACGCTGTCGCGGCATGCTACCAGTGTTAAAGACTGCGATGGAGCTCCGTATGCCACGGAAAACTGGCTGACACTGACGTCGGCGGTGCACAAATGCTGCGCAGCTAGCGCCATTCGACGGCCAACACTGCGGTTCCTGGTGTGTCCGCTGTGCCGTGCGTGTGATCATTGCTTGTACAGCCCTCTCGCAGTGTCCGGAGCAAGTATGGTGGGTCTGACACACCGGTGTCAATGTGTTCTTTTTTCCATTTCCAGGAGTGTATTTCGCTCGGCTCACTGTGCGACAATAACTCAGCCTCAGTTTTATTCAAAACTTCTAACGTTCTACAACGTTCAGTTACATGCGCGTCTCCCATACTCTTTGTTTCTGCAAGTAACACACTACTCTTCGTGAACTAAGGCTGAATTGAATTAAATACTGAAACCAATATACGATGCAAGTGTTCCTTGACATCGAGAAAGCTTTCGACCGTCTCTGGCACAATGGCCTCATCCGCAAACTCACGTACGCTGAGTTCCCCGACGGACTCGTATGTCACGCACACTCATACCTCACTAACAGAAGTTTCAACACTGACATTCAGGGTAAACAATCTACACAGCATATTATCCAAGCAGGGGTACCCAAAGGTAGCATCCTAGGGCCCCTCTTGTTTAATCTCTACATTAATGATATTCTAACGACACAAAACACGACGGTTGCCATCTACGCGGATGACACAGCCATTCTTGCGCAAGACTGGAAACCGTCAAACATTAATAACAGACTACAGACAGCACTCAGAACGGTCGAGCCTTGGTTGGAGAAGTGGCGTATTGAAGTAAACGTCGAAAAGTGCGAGACAGTGCTGTTCACTCGCAGACCGAAATTACTGCGCAAACACCAAAATTGCAGACCAATAACACTACATACAAGTCCAATACGCTTCGCTGCGAAAGGCAGATACCTCGGCGTTTGGTTAGACTGGAAGCTTACATGGGGGGACCCCATACAATACATGACCAACAGGGCAAACGCGAGGCTCAAACAACTCTATCCTATGCTCAACAGGAACAGTACACTGAATAGGAGGGTGTCTAGGACATTATACACGACAGTGTCTAGACCGCAGATGACATACGCAGCTCCTGTCTGGGGATACGCAGCGTCCACACACCTGGACCGCCTCCAGAAAATACAGAACAAGACATTACGTATCATAAGCAATGCTCCCCGATACACACGGACAGCGGACCTTCGCCGAGAATACCGACTGGAGACTCTCCAGGAGGTATTCAAAAAACTCGCCACACGACTGTATATATGAATGACCTAGTAGATAGTGTCGGAAGTTCCATGCGGCTTTTCGCGGATGATGCTGTAGTATACAGAGAAGTTGCAGCATTAGAAAATTGTAGCGAAATGCAGGAAGATCTGCAGCGGATAGGCACTTGGTGCAGGGAGTGGCAACTGACCCTTAACATAGACAAATGTAATGTATTGAGAATACATAGAAAGAAGGATCCTTTATTGTATGATTATATGATAGCGGAACAAACACTGGTAGCAGTTACTTCTGTAAAATATCTGGGAGTATGCGTGCGGAACGATTTGAAGTGGAATGATCATATAAAATTAATTGTTGGTAAGGCGGGTACCAGGTTGAGATTCATTGGGAGAGTCCTTAGAAAATGTAGTCCATCAACAAAGGAGGTGGCTTACAAAACACTCGTTCGACCTATACTTGAGTATTGCTCATCAGTGTGGGATCCGTACCAGGTTGGGTTGACAGAGGAGATAGAGAAGATCGAAAGAAGAGAGGCGCGTTTCGTCACAGGGTTATTTGGTAAGCGTGATAGCGTTACGGAGATGTTTGACAAACTCAAGTGGCAGACCCTGCAAGAGAGGCGCTCTCCATCGCGGTGTAGCTTGCTGTCCAGGTTTCGAGAGGGTGCGTTTCTGGATGAGGTATCGAATATATTGCTTCCCCCTACTTATACCTCCCGAGGAGATTACGAATGTAAAATTAGAGAGATTCGAGCACGCACGGAGGTTTTCCGGCAGTCGTTCTTCCCGCGAACCATACGTGACTGGAACAGGAAAGGGAGGTAATGACACACCGTTGGGTGGCTTGCGGAGTATAAATGTAGATGTAGATGTAGATGTATACAAGAAATCGTCACTCGAACAATCCTCACATCCTACACCTGGGCAACTACGATCACAACCATAGATGGAAACACAAGCGCCCAAAGACACTCCTTAGGGACTAGCCATCTATGGTAACTTCGTAACTACGCAAACGACACAATGAGGCGAGCCCCTGCACTTCAGCCACTGACTAGCTTGCTAGCTGAGCCTCTGCCATGAGAACTGGCAATCGCAGGGAAGCCACACACGACACACAAACAAACCCCCAACACATATCACACTGCCAGTTCCTTTGAGGACCATCGAATTGACAAACCTATGACGACATGGCTATGTTACAGGAGGAACAGCAGCAGCAGCTGGCCCAGGAGACATCGTCGGCCCAGCAGCAGCAGCGCTGACCACCTCGACAGGACTGATCATTCTATGACAATCTGGCATTGCCTCTATGGTACTGATGCATGATGCCCTACCGCTAACATAACCTTACCTAGCACGATCTGTCGCAGATAGCAAAGAACCGCTACTGCCCTTACTACCCAAACCTGACACTGTCGCGGAGGTTTTTTTTCCCTTGACACTTTTTTCCCTCTGCCCTTCAAACCGCTCTTCATTCAAGCTTGACTCTGTCGAGCTTTCTCGACCACTTCTATCACCCAGATGCGCCCGTATTAATGGGTAACCCTATCCAGACGTACGGATAACATCGCAGTTCCTCGCTCCTGCGATCTCCTCGATTCTAAATACTAACAATGCAGAAGTGACAGTAGACCTTCTGAGTTGGTCACCATGCTTGTGCGAGCGTGGAGGGGCTCACACCTATAAAAAAGAGAATGTTCACTGACTTCAGGTTTCATTAATTTTCTTTAATAAACAAAACTCGTTACCAAAAATGTAACATTTGCCCATCAACTACATCACAATCAGCAGCAATCACGACAAGCAACAACGAAAGTACGAAAGCCAAGAACACACAGCACATAAATACGTATATAAAACTACGTAGTATTATTGAAATGTATTGTGAACTCTTATTTTGAATTAATTTTGGTACCCGATATGTTTTCTTCTCAAAAACGTAATGAATGTAGTTAAATTTGAAAAACTGCAATAATACTTACATTTCAACCATGAAGTTCATATTTTCTCAGAAAAACTATATTTAATATTTACTGTCTGACATTCCGAATATTTTAAAATTAGACTTTATCTCTGTTGTAATAATGTGACACCCGGTTGTTGTGACGATAGGAACATTATCTCATTGTTGGAAGTAGCGGTGCAGGAATATCATTAATACAAGTTAAGTATTGAAGTTCACAAAGAGTGTGTTTCTCAGCAACTGAATCTACTACACAAGCAAGTTGTACACTTCTAAGGGTCTGAAATGCCTCATGCTCTATTTGAGGTGGAGCTTCTACAGTCGCGGCGTAATGATTTGATGATAATAATCACCAAGCAAAAGGCTATTTTTCCTTTTTCGAGTAAAAACTTTTACATTTGGTCATACAGCACTATTCTATCCATTAACACTCTTGAAACTGTTGTCAAATAAATATTGTTCTGAGGTCCACACCGCTGACTACTTGTTATCTTCACAGTGCCTTGCCAGACATTGTTCATCACATTTTTCAGTTAGTTATCTTCTCTTACCTTCCGGGATGTAAGGTCGTGGTCTATGAAACTCTTCAGCTCCTAACGTTTCGTCCAGAGCTGCGCTGGACATCTTCAGAGGGGTGTTTCTCCTCCGGTGAGTCTTGCCGACTGACGGGTCGGACGTCTGAGAGCGTCTTTTATATCGTAGAAAGTGGGCGTGACCAGAGTTACACATGATATGCAGAGATAATCTTTGTCAAAGATAAAACTTAACTATCGATCGTAATCTCGTCACGCATAAAACCGTCTAGCAATTCTGTAGTGCTACTGTCCAAATATCACTAAGTTTCATGGTCTCTTCTTTCCGATTAAAATTATCCCTATGTTTATATATTTCAATTGCTTCTCTACAAAGCCGTGGGTAATAGTTCGTCGTCGTAGATAAAATTTTTGTTTCGGAAAACCTCACTTGATGATTTCCTGACTGAAAAGCGTGTTCTGCTACAGCCGATTTATCTGTTTTTCCTAATCGGCAAAGGCTTCTGTGTTCTTTTAACTGTGTATTTACGCTTCTTTTTGTTGTTCCAATATAAACTTTTCCACATGTACACGGAAATTTATATACGCCACTGGCTGATAGAGGAGCGCGTTTATCTTTTACAGACCGGAGAACATGACAAATTTTCTTCGTTGGTCTAAAAACAGATCTAATATCATGTTTACTTAAAATCTTTCCAATCTGATCCGTTACTTTCTTTATGAAAGGGAGAGAGACTGTATTCTTCCATCGTTTTTCAGGCTTGTCCTTATGCTTTTTGTTGTTTGGATGCAGAATTCTGCTTACTTCTTTCTTTGAGTAGCCATTTTTCTCAAAAGCGTGCTTCAGATGTTTTAATTCGACGTCTAGATACTCCGGCGTGCAAATCCGTCTAGCTCTGTCAACGAGACTTTTAATCACACCTCTCTTTTGTTGTGGATGGTGGTTAGAGTTTTTATGTAAGTATCTGTCTGTGTGCGTTATTTTTCTAAAAATCTGTTGTTTCAATCTTCCATCTGTCTGTCTCACAACTAAAACATCCAAAAACGGTATTTTGTTATCATTTTCTCTCTCCATGGTAAACTGGATTCTTGGATTTATATTATTAAGGTATTCAAAAAATTTGTCTAAGGCTTCTCTACCATGTGGCCAGACCACAAATGTATCGTCTACATACCGATACCAGCGAGATGGTTTCTTAACTGCTTTTTCCAAGGCTGACTGTTCGAATTTCTCCATGTAGAAATTAGCTACTGCAGGACTCAATGGGTTACCAATTGCTACGCCATTAAGTTGCTCATAAAATTCATTATTCCACTGGAACTGACTGGAAGTAAGACAATGTCTGAAAAGAGCAGTCAGATCTTCTGGAAAAATATCTGTAATAAAAACCATAACTTCGTTAACTGGAACCATAGTAAATAAAGACACTACATCAAAACTTACTAAAATATCTTCAGGAGTCAGAATTAAACCAATTTTCTCTATGAAATGACGTGAGTCCTTTATATATGAGTCAGTTTTTCCAATATATGGATGTAAACGAGTTGCTAGATATCTTGCTATTTCATACGTAGGAGAATTGATAGCACTAACCATCGGTCTCAGAGGAAGGTCCCTCTTATGTACCTTGGGTAGGCCATAGAGTCTAGGACACATAGCTTCAGTCTTCAATAAAGCTCTTTTTTCTTCTTTTTGAATAGAAGTGGCCGATTTTGTTAAATTATTTGTTTTCCGTAGTACGCTGTCTGTAGAATTCTTCTTAAGTTTTTTGTATTGTCCTGACGTTAAAAGATTCAAAATTTTGCTCTGATAATCTTTTGTATTTAAAACGACAGTAGCATTCCCTTTATCAGCAGGAACAATCACTATGTCTTCATCTGCATCTAAATCTCTCAGAGCCTTTCTTTCGCCATTAGTTAAATTACTTTCCAGAGGTTTACTGCGGCATAATACTCTGGTGGTTTCGATCCGGATTGCATTTGCAGTTTCTTTGGGGAGAGTACGTATACCTGCTTCTACATTTGCAATAATATCCTCAACAGGAACTTTCGGAGGTGTTATATCGTAGTTTCCTCCTTTTGCAAGAACTGAAATATCGTCTTGAGATAAAACTATGTCTGACTTGTTAATAACAGTTTCGGACATCACTGTATTATTTGTAGATTCTGCATAAGTTTGTAACTTTCCGAACTTCTTCTTACGCCTTCTAGTGGTCGTTTCCATCATGGTTTCCATAGATCGAAATGTAAGGCAATCTATTTTATTCCATAGGTCTATCTGTATCTTACTAGCAAGGTATAAATGTAGCTATACAGTGTTTTGCTTGTCGCCGTGGTTAAAGTGCAGTGCGCATGACTTGCTTGACATACTGGTGCGCCGGCCGGCGTGGCCGAGCGGTTCTAGGCGTGGATGTGTCTGATGTCCTTAGGTTAGTTAGGTTTAAGTAATTCTAAGTTCTAGGGGACTGATGACCTCAGATATTAAGTCCCATAGTGCTCAGAGCCATTTGAACCATTTGAACATACATCTACATCTACATGATTACTCTGCAATTCAAATTTAAGTACTTGGCAGAGGGTTCATCGAACCACAATCATACTATCTCTCTACCATCCCACTCCCGAACAGCGCGTGGGAAAAACGAGCACCTAAACCATTCTGTTCGAGCTCTGATTTCTCTTATTTTCTTTTGATGATCATTCCTACCTATGTAGGTTGGGCTCAACAAAATATTTTCGCATTCGGAAGAGAAAGTTGGTGACTGAAATTTCGTAAATAGGTCTCGCCGCGACGAAAAACGTCTTTGCTTTAATGACTTCGATCCCAACTCGCGTATCATATCTGCCACACTCTCTCCCCCATTACGTGATAATACAAAACGAGCTTCCCTTTTTTGCACCCTTTCGATGTCCTCCGTCAATGCCATTTGGTAAGGATCCCACACCGCGCAGGAATATTCTAACAGAGGACGAACGAGTGTAGTGTAAGCTGTCTCTTTAGTGGACTTGTTGCATCTTCTAAGCGTCCTGCCAATGAAACGCAACCTTTGGCTCGCCTTCCCCACAATATTATCTATGTGGTCTTTCCAACTGAAGTTGTTCGTAATTTTAACACCCAGGTACTTAGTTGAATTGACAGCCTTGAGAATTGTACTATTTATCGAGTAATCGAATTCCAACGGATTACTTTAGGAACTCATGTGGATCACCTCACACTTTTCGTTATTTAGCGTCAACTGCCACCTGCCACACCATACAGCAATCTTTTCTAAATCGCTTTGCAAATTATACTGGTCTTCGGATGACCTTACTAGACGGTAAATTATAGCATCATCTGCGAACAACCTAAGAGAACTGCTCAGATTTTCACCCAGGTCATTTATGTAGATCAGGAAGAGCAGAGGTCCCAGGACGCTTCCCTGGGGAACACTTGATATCACTTCAGTTTTACTCGATGATTTGCCGTCTATTACTACGAACTGCGACCTTCCTGACAGGAAATCACGAATCCAGTCGCACAACTGAGACGATACCCCGTAGGCCCGCAGCTTGATTAGAAGTCGCTTGTGAGGAACGGTGTCAAAAGCATTCCGGAAATCTAGAAACACGGAATCAACTTGAGATCCCCTGTCGATAGCGGCCATTACTTCGTGCGAATAGAGAGCTAGCTGCGTTGCACAAGAACGATGTTTTCTGAAACTGTGCTGATTGCGTATCAATAGATCGTTCCCTTCGAGGTGATTCATAATGTTTGAATACAGTATATGCTCCAAAACCGTACTGCAAACCGACGTCAATTATATAGGTCTGTAGTTCGATGGTTTACTCCTACTACCCTTCTTAAACACTGGGTGCAACGTGCGCAATTTTGCAATCTGTAGGTACAGATCTATCGGTGAGCGAGCGGTTGTATACGATTGCTAAGTAGGGAGCTATTGTATCAGCGTAATCTGAAAGGAACCTAATTGGTATACAATCTGGACCTGAAGACTTGCCCGTATGAAGAGACTTGAATTGCTTCGCAACCCCTAAGGTATCTACTTCTAAGAAACTCATGCTAGCAGCTGTTCGTGTTTCAAATTCTGGAACATTTCATTCGTCTTCCCTGGTGAAGGAATTTCGGAAAACTGCGTTCAATAACTCCGCTTTAGCGGCACAGTCGTCGGTAACAGTACCATCGGCACTGCGCAGCGAAGGTATTGACTGCGTCTTGCCACTTGTTTGCTTTACATACGACCAGAATTTCTTCGGATTTTCTACCAGATTTCGAGACAACGTTTCGTTGTGGAACCTATTAAAGGCATCTCGCATTGAAGTCCGTGCCCAATTTCGCGCGTCTGTAAATTTTAGCCAATCTTCGGGATTTCGCGTGCTGGTGCTGCCCAAAACCAGCGCCGGAGCAACTGCGGTACGCCACGGGGCAGATATGCCAGGGGTGAACGGCGGCGGCAGAGACGTGTACGGATGGATAGGCGCGCAACTTCTGAGCAACTGATCACCCAGATAAACAAGGGCTATCTATAGTGTCTCCTCAACGACCGTTCAGCAAAGTTTGCTGCGTATGCACCTCCGCAGCATGCGCCCGACTCGGGAACCCATGTTGACGGCTGTTAATTTGTGAGGAAAGCTGGAATTTTCACCTCCGTACCGCAACTGCACGTCCACTGTGTGTGGCTACAGCTGGCCCATTCACACCAATCATGTGTGTGAGCGTTGGGTTGATCTGCTATTCTGTTATTCTGGGCAATGGATTAATCTGAGATGTACCCTTTACCCTGTGGCACCTGCAAGATGCAATTTCCACACCGACAGTAATACAGAAGTCAGTCAGACGCTCCTATCGTTCTAAAGAGAGATGCCTGAAAAACGTTCAGCAATAAATATCTTCTTGAGTCGTCCGCTGTAAGGAAATGACACAAAAATTCACAAAATTTCTTACGTAACTAGTCTGATACTTGGGTACTGGAGTAGTGCTAGTTAGTGTAAGAAAAACGTGAAACTAACGAAAATTATTATTTATTTTGCAAAAATTCTGAGAAATCACAATAGCACTTTTAGTTATGAGTTGAACAGGTTATATCCTGGTTCTTTTTGGAATGTGAAGTTACCTCTCAAGGATAGTATTCGCTAATGAAATTTCTATACAAAGTTTAAGATTGTTATTGACTTGGCAGAATGGCTGAGAGGCGCGCCTGCTCAACTTGAATAATTATCCTTTAGAATGTTGCTAGGTATGGTCGAGGCTGTTGCGTGGGAAATGCAGTGAAGTGTACTGTTGTGGAGGAAATATGGGGCTCGCAATAGCTGTAGCGCACAATGCCGTAAGCTGCGATGACTGTTGTATGCGCCGCTCGCTGCTGACAAATAACATAACTCTCGTTCTATCTGGATTGACCTTCGCCAATCAAACTCTCTCTAGGCCTTGATGAAGTCAAGGATTCCTATTCGCCCCTAGTCTGACTATTGGCGTGGTACACCGGTCAGATAACCAGTCCACTGCGATGGCACTCAAAAATTCGCTCGCAGGCGTTTTAACAATAACTCTGTCCGTTCACAGCACACGATAAGTGTGTCGGCCAACACAGTGAACAACGCTTAATCGCAAGGACTCAATATAGAGTCGCACATCGATTCGCTCTCGACAGAGGTGCTCTCCCAGTGAAGTACTGAGGAGAGACTTGTTCCTCGCTCCAAGAGCGACAACGAAACGGCGCCTCTCCACACCAGACGTGAAGGGGTATCTCTTTCGGTCTCTTTCATTACTCCTTCAGCTCAAGGCATCAGAACTATCATCTGCCAATCAGCATTGTTCTTCTAATACAGGAGAATGACGTTTCGTTTAAGGCGACCAATCCGGAAATCTGTAGTATCGGTGTTTGGCATTTGCTGTCTCCCAGTGAAAATCTCTGAAACTGCATGCTATGTGTAAAGAATGCGTAGGATGGATGCTCCCACACAATGTAGCGGAATTTGCTTTTAAGCCGAACGCGGGGTCGTTCCTCCTTTCACTCGTGCACATGCTGTCTGCTCAAATGGGTGGCCGAGGTTGACTCGTCCTCTGAAGGGACCAGCCTCCCGGTGTGTGGTCTGCCTCTTTCGAACTAAAAGCTCCTGTGACCGTCGTGTCTGGAATGTATGTGTGTGTATGCCACCCGCGATTTTTTCAATCCCGGTCCGCACTTGTTACTTGCAAATCGTTTACATGAATTCGTACAACATTGACTTTATCTTATCGAGTTTGGGTTCGAATGAAGCGTCTTGACGTGCGGAATATGACAGTGAGGGCGGAATATGTAAGCAAAGAAGGTCAGGAGACCACGACGTCTTACACGTTTTTCAATCTATCGGACAGATGGCGGTCTGCCTGTACAGTGTGAAACGTCTGGAAGCAAACATCCTGCAACAATCGAGGCTGGAGGAAGGAGCCTTATGGTCTTTAGAATGTTTTCGTGGAACATTGGGTCATCACATGTATGTACCTATCATTGGGGACCACATCCACTCAGTTACAGTATTTTTCCTCAGCACGATGACATCTATGAGCACAACAGTGCAACCTGTCACGCTGGTCAAAGAGCACGTGCGTGGTTAGAGGAGTAATAGTACGAAGTTACAGAATTGTTTTGGCCACTAGACTCGCCGGGTTTCAAACCGAATCGCGAATGTCGTGCACAACCTCACTGGGACTGTTCGCGCTATGGATTCTGAACCGAGGTACTTAGTTCAACAGGCCTCCGCAGAGGGAGTGGGCATGACTGCAAAACCTCAGTGAATATCTGTATGCGCGTCTCGCAGCGGTCCGCACTCAAAAAGATGGGTTATTCAGGCCTTTGCCAGGCGTCACCTTAACCTGACAGGGCAGTGTGCGCCATTCGTAAGGAATAGCGTTTCACGTCATTTCCTCTTATCAAAGTGGAATTCGTGTTCTAGCTTCCGCGGTACTCTATGACGTATGTTTGTTCCGATCAGGTTCTCAGTTACATTAGCTTTTGAGTTTATCCAGCTGCTGAATGAGGCGACAGTCTACGAACTGAAGCGCAAGTACTTTTGCTTGGTCGCCAGTTGCGTTGCAGAAACAATCATTCACCAAAGACTGTACACAGTTCGTCACGTCAGTCTGCATTATTACATATCTCCACGACCCTTACCAATATACTAAAATAATGGGTAGCTTATGCAATACGTATAAAAGTATATTGTGGCATCCTGTTTTACACATTTCTTTAGTAGAACAAACCGGCATTACGCGTATATTACCTAGGGAATGATCAGGACCGCAAAATATGTGTCAGGGTGAAATTGATGTGCAGCGACGCATCTTGGGTTTAAACGTTTTCCTATTCAAGCCGCATGACTTATTGTACCTTTTGTCGGAGACTGATGCCAATTTTCTTTAAACACTACAATTTGTTTTGCTGAATCTTCCTTCTGATTGAAAAGGCATATAATCAGGATTCCGACTTTTGACGCTGACATTTGGATAGCTCCTTATTTTCTACGATTTGTCATGTACAAATCTGCGCTTTTATGTGCAGGTACGGATCTTTCTGCATCCCGATTTCACGATAATTCGTGTTGTTTTTGTTGTGGTCTTCAGTCCTGAGGCTGGTTTGATGCAGCTCTCCATGCTACTCTATCCTGTGCAAGCTTCTTCATCTCCCAGTACCTACTGCAACCTACATCCTTCTGAATCTGTGTAGTGTATTCATCTCTTGGTCTCCCTCTACGATTTTTACCCTCGACGCTGTCCTATAATGATAATTTGTAATCCCTTGATGCCTCAGAACATGTCCTACCAACCGGTCCCTTCTTCTAGTCAAGTTGTGCCACAAACTCCTCTTCTCCCCAATTCTATTCAGTACCTCCTCATTAGTTATCTGATCTACCCATCTAACCTTCAGCATTCTTCTGTACCACCACATTTCGAAAGCTTCCATTCTCTTCTTGTCCAAAGTAGTTATCGTCCATGTTTCACTTCCATACATGGCTACGCTCCATACAAATACATTCAGAAACGACTTCCTGACACTTAAATCTATACTCGATGTTACCAAATGTCTCTTCTTCATAAACGCTTTCCTTGCCATTGCCAGTCTACATTTTATAGCCTTTCTACTTCGACCATCATCAGTTATTTTGCTCCACAAATAGCAAAACTACTTTACTATTTTAAGTATCACCCGACTTAATTCGACTACATTCCATTATCCTCGTTTTGCTTTTGTTGATGTTCATCTTATACCTCCTTTCAAGACTGTCCATTCCGTTCAACTGCTCTTCCAAGTCCTTTGCTGTCTCTGACAGAATTACAATGTCATCGGCGAACCTCAAAGTTTTTATTTCCCTTCCATGGATTTTAATACCTACTCCGAACTTTTCTTTTGTTTGCTTTACTGCTTACTCAATATACAGATTGAATAGCATCGGGGAGAGGCTACAACCCTGTCTCACTCCCTTCCCAACCACTGCTTCCCTTTCATGTCCCTCGACTCTTATAACTGCCATCTGATTTCTGTACAAATTATAAATAGCCTTTCGCTCCCTGTATTTTACGCCTGCCACCTTCAGAATTTGAAAGAAAGTATTCCAGTCAACATTGTCAAAAGCTTTCTCTAAGTTTACAAATGCTAGAAATGTAGGTTTGCCTTTCCTTAATCTAGCTTCTAAGATAAGTCGTAGGGTCAGTATTGCCTCACGTGTTCCAACATTTCTACGGAACCCAAAATGATCTTCCCCGATGTCGGCTTCTATCAGTTTTTCCATTCGCCTGTAAAGAATTCGCGTTAGTATTTTGCAGCTGTGACTTATTAAACTGATTGTTCGGTAATTTTCACATCTGTCGGCGCCTGCTTTCTTTGGGATTGGAATTATTGTCTTCTTCTTGAAGTCTGAAGGTATTTCGCCTGTCTCATACATCTTGCTCACCAGAAGGTAGAGTTTTGTCAGGACTGGCTCTCCCAAGGCTGTCAGTAGTTCTAATGGAATGTTGTCTACTCCCAGGGCCTTGTTTATACTCAGGTCTTTCAGTGATCTGTCAAACTCTTCACGGAGTATCGTATCTCCCATTTCATTTTCTTCTACATCGCACGAGTGCGACACCATTGCATGGATGCCTACTTACTTCACTCGTTTGCTACACAATGAGCCTTTTTATCGTCAGCATTCCCTATTAAAGGGATGATGGCGCTTTGATAGCTATGAAGCTACGAACTCTTTCGGCGGACAACGTTGAAACCATTATCAGTACATTAATTTTCCCCCAGGTCATCGGATCAAAATCGATGTCGTTTCCAGATATACAATTTTTTTCAGGTAGTGTATCTGTAATACGTATTTCAAGTTAACCTGAAATGAGTCACGTAATGTCAATAACACTGGCTGCTGCGCAGAATTCACCAAAAAGCTCGCCGTAATATTAATCCGAAAATGTTGGAAAACGCGCCTGCAGCTTTCGGGTATTTCCGTGATTCGAAAAGCTTTGTGAGGGATTCCCCTCGAGTATCGAGCACATTCAGCTACATGTTTTAAGCCCTCCAACTGAAATGAAGCGGACATGCGCCGTAACCTGTCAAAATAACCTGTGCGTTTGCTGCAATGTTATCTCCGAGAGTACTGTATTTCCCATATAGTTAAGCCTCAGGGGAGCTATGATTGCAGATATACCGCTAAAAACTCTCTCGCCCTGTTGAACGCACGACCTTCGTAGCTGCTGATAGCGTGAACAACAGGAATCAGGGAAGGAGCAATTTTAAAATGTTGCAAGTCACAGGTGAAAATCTGTAAGCCGCACACGTAAGCCGCACATCAGGGACCATTATGCATGTAAAACATACAACGGGAATTTTATGACCCCTTGGGCTTGCCCCAGAATGCCGGCTTCATACAACGAAATATTTCACGTAAAGAAAGAAGCAACGACAGACAAATAGGAAGAAAAAAGAATTCGAATGTCACACTCATCAAAATGGTTCAAATGGCACTGAGCACTATGGGACTTAACTTCTGAAGTCATCACTCCCCTAGAACTTCGAACTACTTAAACCTAACTAACCTAAGGACATCACTCACATCCATGCCCGAGGCAGGATTCGAACCTGCGACCGTAGCGGTCACGCGGTTACAGACTGCAGCGCCTAGAACCGCTCGGCCACTCCTGCCGGCTCACACTCATCCAGCAGTGGAATATCTTGTAACTTAGGCTGTTTTCCACTTACACTCCTTAGTATGAGCAAAATACAATACCTTTTTAAGCTCGTCTTTTATGAAATAAAAACATGCAAACATAGATTTCTTCACAAAAATAAAATTAAAATTCATGTACTCTTACGTGAGTTACAACCAATTCTGGATATAATTTTCCTATTTTCAAACTGGTATCTCAGTGACATTGTCTTGAAACAGCTACCCCTGGCAATATCAACGCATATTTTTCAGTACCCATTACCAAGGGGGAGGGGTGTACTTTTTGCCCATCCTTTAAAAATCCAAAAAATGGTTAACTGTTGTTGACTTCGTTTTTAATGTAAGTCGTGTCTAGAGCATGAAAATATTCCTTAGCACCTTCTTAGCGATATAAACACACTTTCTATAAAGTGTATCAACAAGAGAGAGGAGTGTACATTTTAATGACCTTAAAAAGTAAAAAAATTCAACTTCTGTTAATTGCTGTTCACTTTCACTGATACTTTTTAAACAGATGCTGATGTATAAGTGCCGGCCGCGGTGGTCTAGCGGTTCTAGGCGCCTCATTCCGGAACCGTGCTGCTTCTACGGTCACAGGTTCGAATCCTACCTCGGGCATGGATGTGTGTGATGTCCTTAGGTTAATTAGGTTTAGGTAGTTCTAAGTCTAGGGGACTGATGACCTCACATGTTAAGTGCTCAGAGCCATTTGAACCATTTTTTTTGATGTCTAAGTAAGTTCCTGAACTAGAAAATATTGAATATTACATTTATTGGGGAATCTGACATTTACAACTAACGAGAAGAACATGGCAAGAGCCATAACTAGACTTCCTAGAAATTCGGTCAGTGGGAGAGGAGCCACAATATGCGGACAGGTTATCCGTAGATAATCGGGCGTTTCTGAAAAAAAAAGAAAAGAAAAAAAACGACTGTCAGGGTCTTCGAGGTATTTCCCAGGTACTTTTTGTGTCTTTTACTGCACGATATTTTAAGACGAAATAATGACACCCTGGTTGGCATCGCAGCTTATTAATTCTGCGCCCCGTGTTCATAACTCCATTATAACTCTAATTTTTGTTTTCCGTTTATATACCAATGTCCGTAGAGGCTTACCACACAACACTTTCCTTTGTATATTGATATAACGTTGTCCTTGTGCGTCCAGTAATTATACGTTAGAGGAATGAGCTACAAAAAAGAAAACATTACTTGAAATTTTTTTCAATAAAATTTCTCTAGTGTTTCTTGATTCATCATCAATTGAAAGCGGCAGTTTTCGAAAAACTGAGCCACTATTCATGGTCTGTGCGGAATTATTGCCAACGTGCGAAATATCTATCTCTGTTAACGACGTTCCTTTTCCAACTGAGATTCATACGAAGAAATGTCGCTGTGTCGAACTTGCCTCCGTGAGATACTCGTGGTGTTCGGAATAGCTGTGTTTCGAATTTTTATACAATCGATGTCATCCACATGAATGCACCGAATCTTTCTGAAGATTAAACATATGAGTTAAATATATGTAAATGAGAATAGAATAACAGAATACGAGAATTTAAGAAGATTGTAATCCGTCAACATACCACGCGAACATATGTTACATAATGACCATGTGACACTTATTGTGAAATTAATTTATGATTTTCCGATTAATATAACGTCCTTGTATCTCACAAGTTGGTAAGTAACATTCGCTGAGGTGGACAGTAATCAGCGTTTTTCCGCTGATGATGCGGTGGTGTACAGGAAGATGTCGAAGATAAGTGACTGTAGGTTGATGTGGATGAGCTAGAAAAAATTTCTAGTTTGTGTGAAGAATGGTAGCTGGCTCTTAATGAGGAGGAATAAAAAAACCTGTAGTGTTAAGATACAGCATTAGTGATCCCTTGGTTGACACAGTCTTGTATGTGTGTTCTTATTTATTTACTTATTTTTTGGTTTCATGTCCATTATAATTATCCGGGCTGTTATGCCGTGGTCGGTTGATGAATTCTGTGTCGATTCCCAACGTTTCGTCTCCGACGGCGGGAGACATCTTCAAGGGGGTCCGTAGCTCGATGGAAGGTCCAACACACGCTAGCGAGCCAGTGGGTGTGATGGACCTTCGATCGACGTACGGACCCCCTTGAAGGTGTCTCCCGCAGTCTGAGACGAAACGTTGGGAATCGACACAGAATTCATCAACCGACCACGGCATAACAGCCCGGATAATTATAATGGACATGATATTTCCGGCCGTGAAAGTCTACAATTTAGTATTATTTTTGGTTGTTTAAACCTCAGAATTTACAACTCAATTAAAAAAGATAAATCAACTCGATCTTAAGCCTACATGCCTTCAATTACTTAAAAAAGAAGAAAAAGACATGGTGAGTTTAACGTTGCATTTTCTCGAAGCTGTGGAGGGAGCACAAATGAGGGAACGTCGAACGAGGACATCCAAAGGACAGATTTTTTCCGTCGACGAAAGTTATCGATGAAACGCCATTTGATTATCAACACTTATCACAAGTCCTAAAGTTCGAAATTTACCAAGATGAGGGTAACTTTACTCACCCACACACTTGGATATTACAATTTGACCTCTATTTACCTAAAAATTAACCTTCAAAATACAAAATAGGCTTCATTTGCGGACACTTGCTAGGGTCAGTGGCGGAGAAAATGCGCGAAATATGAGCGACGTGTAGAAGTTACCAGGAGTTCAAGGACAACTTCCTGAATATGTACTGGTCCAAGGAGACGCAAGAGTGTATAAAGTTTGAGATGATTGTTGGCAAAGATTTCGTGAGATCAGGCTACAAAATACCAGTCAAGTTCCTTGATGCAATGATTGACAAGAATGAGTATCTTGACGTACCATGCTCTGCCAGTGAAATCATACGTCACTGTCACACTAAACTTCCGTAAGCATATCAACAAGTATTCGCCGGCAGATGTAATGTGGAGCTCAGTGCTTTACATAACACTCTTTACGAATTCAAGTACGCATTCCGAGCAGAGAATATCAGAGTACACAAAAGGAAACTCTGACAAATACGTCGCAGGCCCTACGTCGCGTCCACAACATAACAATAATAACAATTGGAAAGGAAATGTACGAAATGGAACGCCTTAACATTACCTTTGCCATTTTATTGAAGTCTTGATTGTAATTGAAAGTGGTCATTCTCACAATCCTTGTCTGTTTTCGAAGAATTCTTAGTTCAAAAAATGGCTCAAATGGCTCTGAGCACTATGGGACTTAATATCTAAGGTCATCAGTCCCCTAGAACTTAGAACTACTTAAACCTAACTAACCTAAGGACATCACACACATCCATGCCCGAGGCAGGATTCCAACCTGCGACCGTAGCGGTCGCGCGGCTCCAGACTGAAGCGCCTAGAACTGCTCGGCCACACCGGCCGGCAATTCCTAGTTCAGTTACGATATAGTACAGTTACTCTCCATGTACGCAATGTTAAGCTGATTTTAAATCAATGAGGAGGTAAAGCGTGTCATTTCCGCATTAAATGGTTTTCTGTAACATTTTCCATGGGGTGGAAGTCTGCCCTAGTGTTCATATTCCCGGCAGTAATTCCTTTTCTCATGATCCAGTCTTTGTCTATACAATTAAGAGGAGACAATCAATACAGTAAATATTTCACCTGCTGGGATTAGTGACATAATTTCTTGATACCTGTCACAATCCAATATATTTCCTTTTTTGTGTATTGGTGGGTCATTATATTCATCATTCTATAAAACTTCAGGAGAATTTGTTCTGACAGACTGTCCCTTGATCAACCAGTTCCACTGGAACATTAAATGGTCCTGGGGACACATCATTTATCATTTAACCAAAGCCAATCCGTCTCTTCCAGAGTTGATAGGTGAATCTGGCGGATTCTTGGTGTCATTCTGGAGAACTTTATCAAAATGTCAGCGCCTACTTAGTTTCTTTTGTTTATACTGCCATTTTGCTGTATATACCTTTATGTTTCCTGTGTAGAACCTAGATTTCGGGTTTCATTCCGCTATCGAGTACAATGCTAAGAGCATGGATACACACATAGTAAGACGCCGTATAATTTTCCAAAACATAAAAAAATTAATAAACTTAAATGGAAGCTAGTATAAAATATCTTCCAATTTTTTACTGTATCTACTACAATTTGCATGTTCTTGCTTTTAACGTTGCACTCGGTATTGGTGTGAAAGCTCAAAAAAATGTTCAAATGGGACTTAACTGCTAAGGTCATCAGTCCCTAAGCTTTCACACTACTTAACCTAAATTATCCAAAGGACAAACACACACACCCATGCCCAAGGGAGGACTCGAACCTCCTCCGGGACCAGCCGCACAGCCCATGACTGCAGCCACTCAGACCGCTCGGCTAATCCCGCACGGCGGTGTGAAAGCCAAAATCTAAATTGTACACAGAACAGGTACAGAAATGTACAGTCAACTGGCCATGTATTCGTTGAAAAAATACTGTGTGACTGTGGATCATCACAATCGAAATCGATTTTCAGACCTCTTCCCCCTTGTTTTACATCTTCCTTCTCGAATCCAGTTTTTCCGCTGAAGGGTTTTCTGTCGCACTTACCTCCCTACAAGACTTCTTTTCCTCCCACGTGAGCATTTAGATCATCGTCGATTATTGTAGCCAAAATCCATTAGTGGCTTAGATAAGCCGGCCGCGGTGGTCGTGCGGTTCTGGCGCTGCAGTCCGGAACCGCGGAGCTGCTACGGTCGCAGGTTCGAATCCTGCCTCGGGCATGGGTGTGTGTGGTCCTTAGGTTAGTTAGGTTTAAGTAGTTCTAAGTTCTAGGGGACTTATGACCTAAGATGTTGAGTCCCATAGTGCTCAGAGCCATTTGAACCATTTTTGGCTTAGATAGCATTCAGTGGTTGGTTGGTTGGTTGGTTGATTTGGGGCAGCGGACCAATCAGCGAGGTCATCGATCCCATCGGATTAGGGCGATTTAGGGAAACCACGGAAAACTCGAATCAGGTTGGCCGGACGCTGGTCTGAACCGTCACCCTCCCAAATGCGTGCCAGTGTGCTAACCACTGCGCTCGCCGCTCGGTAAACATCCAGTGGTTACAAGTTTCGGATAAATATTCAGCTATCCTCAGATAAATTATGAACTCGAGTGCAGTGCCAGATAGCCAGATTAGTTAAAGATGTAATCTTACGTCCAGACACTGCACCCGAATTGGTAACTAATCTGAAAAGGAATGAACACTCAGCTGATATCAGTAAGCAGAAAAGTTTATACATTTGCAATGACTATTAAAATATTTTGCCTTTAAAATTACGTACCTTCATGAAACGATTTAGATCCCCTGCCTCCTCACTGACTACACCAAGAAATAGCAGATTACTTTTACGTTGTAGTTAGGGGATCATTATACATTTCTTCCATGAGATCATAAAACAAGTGCTTTTCTAAATTCCTAGCTTCTTCGGATGGTACACGGGCATTGATTACATAAGTGAAAAATTGACACGCCACTACCACAACGGTAAACACGCCTGTCGTGTAGCGCTCACCAGCGGACCGCTGAACTAATGCTCTTCACAAAGACAACAGATCGTTCAACCGCTGACAGCTTCCAATCATCCGCCGCGCAAGATAAAAGCTCTATTCACACGTCGCTACATGTCGGCGCCCACCAACAGCCACCTCTGCATTGCCAATGGCCAAATTTAAGACTTTGGGTGATCTACCTCACAAGCCAACTCCTCAACTCCTGAGAGAATCCATATGAGTAGTGTTTTTCCAGCCCAAGAACCCTTAATTCCTGTATTTAAGGATATTTCGTGTTATTCTAGTAAATTATTTTAATGTCACCACCAGTGTTGACCTCTCAGTTATTCTGATGTTTCGCACACATCGAGTTCAGAGGTGATTAATGTTGAACAAGCCTAGGGCCTAGCAAACTGGCAAACAGGAAATCGATACATTTTTTTCTATATCCTCCCTCCCTCCCCCCCCCCCCCACTTCACCACATTTTATCGTCCAACGGAAGCTCGTTATTATAATACTTACCATATTTTTTGGCGCCCAGCGTAGAGCTCAGCATCACGGGAAATATCACACTCTGGCGCTATCTTTGAGGGGGAGTTGTAGCTTCAATCAAATTCCATTTTACACCCTTGGTTGCTATTGACTGAAGCAAAATTCCACTTCTGCGTGCTTCAGTCAGTAGCAAACAAGGCTGTGCTTGGGACCTTCGGAAAAGCTACAACGCAACACCCCCTCACCACCCCCACCCTCTTTCGCTTCCAACCCCTTGAAGACGACCTCCAGAGACGTGGACGATACATTGGGTTTCATCAAGAAATTCGCCCGAACATGACAAATCAGACAGGAATAATAATTTCATAACTGTGACATTTCCGTCATTGAAAGCTTACTCATTCTGCAACATAAATTAAAATCCCACGCTCCGATCTGCAGGATGCCAGTTTTGGTTTTCGTGATGACGACATCCTCCGAGGCCGTCTACAAGATCCGAATGAAGACTAGTTTACCTCCGGAATATTTTGGGCCGGTGGATGAAATCATTAACAAACCATACAGCACAACTGTTGGCATTCGGGAAAGAAATAACGGTTGTAGTTCTCCTTGCTTTCAGCCGTTCGCATTACCAGCACAGCACGACCATGTTGGCTAATGTTCTAGGTTCAGAATGGTTCAAATGACTCTGAGCACTATGGGACTCAGCATCTGAGGTCATCAGTCCCCTAGAACTTACAACTACTTAAACCTAAGGACATCACACACATCCATGCCCGAGGCAGGATTCGAACCTGCGGCCGTAGCAGTGGCGCGATTCCGGACTGAAGCGCCTAGAACCGCTCGGTCACCATGGCCGCCGAATGTTCTAGGGAAGTAATAACTTTTAAGGTACTTAATCTTTCTAATTGCAGAGAGGCCTACGAAAATACTTCATAAAATACACTGCCGTTGGTGAAAAGTGCAACACCGAGAAGGAATTACCCGAATAGCGACAGACTTGATGGAAGTGGCGACGGGTCTGCAGGCAATACGTGATACGTTTTGCAGCGGGGTGGGGTACACGTAGGCCGAGCAGAGCCCTCTCGTGTCGGTCCGACAGGGTCGGTGTTGCGCCCAGTGTAGTCGGTGCAGAGCTGTCACACGAGGTGGAAACAATACAGTGAGCGCCAGCATGCCTCGTCGACGTCTCAGGGAGCCACATCGACATGTGAGCGAGGTACGAATGGGGCAAAACGATCGGTCTCCGGGAAACGCGGTTGTGATTCCGTGAGATTTCGGCTCGCCCAGGGCATGCTGCTACGACAATGATGGGTGTGTGGAAGTACGAGTTGCATTCAAGTTCTTAGGCCTCCCATTTTTTTTTCTCCGGACTGGAAATAGATAGAAACATGCGCATTGTTTTAAAATGAGGCCGCGTTCATTGTCAATACGTCCCAGAGATGGCAGCACCGTACAGCAGATGGAATTTTACCGCCAGCTGCGAGAATGAGAACTGTTTTAAATACTTAAAATGGCGACGTTTTCCTTACTTGAACAGCGTGCAATCATTCGTTTTCTGAATTTGCGTGGTGTGAAACCAATTGAAATTCATCGACAGCTGAAGGAGACACATGGTGATGGAGTTATGGATGTGTCGAAAGTGCGTTCGTGGGTGCGACAGTTTAATGAAGGCAGAACATCGTGTGACAACAAACCGAAACAACCTCGGGCTCGCGCAAACCCGGCCTGACGACATGATCAAGAAAGTGGAGAGAAATGTTTTGGGGGATCGCCGAATGACTGTTGAACAGATCGCCTCCAGAGTTGGCATTTCTGTGGGTTCTGTGCACACAATCTTGCATGACGACCTGAAAATGCGAAAAGTGTCATCCAGGTGGGTACCACGAATGCTGACGGACGACCACAGGGCTGCCCGTGTGGCATGTTGCCGAGCAATGTTGACGCAGAACGACAGCATGAATGGGACTTTATTTTCGTCGGTTGTGACAATGGATGAGACGTGGATGCCATTTTTCAATACAGAAACAAAGCGCCAGTCAGCTCAACGGAAGCACACAGATTCACCGCCACCAAAAAAATTTCGGGTAACCGACAGTGCTGAAAAAATGATGGTGTCCATGTTCTGGGACAGCGAGGGCGTAACCCTTACCCATTGCGTTCCAAAGGGCACTTCGGTAACAGGTGCATCCTACGAAAATGTTTTGAAGAACAAATTCCTTCCTGCACTGCAACATAAACGTCCGGGAAGGGCTGCGCGTGTGCCGTTTCACCAAGACAACGCACCCGCACATCGAGCTAATGTTACACAACAGTTTCTTCGTGATAACAACTTTGAAGTGATTCCTCATGCTCCCTACTCACCTGACCTGGCTCCTAGTGACTTTTGGCTTTTTCCAACAATGAAAGACACTCTCCGTGGCCGCACATTCACCAGCCGTGCTGCTATTGCCTCAGCGATTTTCCAGTGGTCAAAACAGACTCCTAAAGAAGCCCTCGCCGCTCGCATGGAATCATGGTGTCAGCGTTGTGAAAAATGTGTACGTCTGCAGGGCGATTACGTCCAGAAGTAACGCCAGTTTCATCGATTTCGGATGAGTAGTTAATTAGAAAAAAAATCGGAGGCCTTAGAACTTGAATGCACCTCGTAGTGGATAGAGGAAGGTCGTACGCAGCGACGAGCGGGAACTGCACCACGGGACATGACAACAGCACGGGATGACCATCATCTTGTTCGCATGCCCATTACGTGCAGTACAGCTTCATCCAGAGTTTTCGCTCATCTCTGGAGCAGTGCAGCAGGTGTGAACTTGTCTGCATCGACGGTTCGTCGCCGTCTGATGCCGGTTGGACTGGTTGCAGGCATGCCACTACGTCGGTTTCCATTGTCCAGAAACCACAAGCTCCTCTGACTGCAGTGGACACTTGAATACCGTCACTGGGGTGCTGAGTGGCAACACGTAATTTTTTCGGATGACTTCCCCTTCAACGTGTCCCACAGTGATGGCCGCATACGTGTCCGGCGGTACCGTGGTGAGCGCAACTTGGAGGGCTGCATTGTGGAGCGGCATAGCGGACAAACACCAGGTGTGATGGTTTGGGGCGCCTTTGTTTACAACAAACGATCTCTCCTCGTACGTATTGTGGGCACTTTGAACAGCAACCGGTACCTAACGGAGGTTGTGGAGCCTGATGTACTCCCCCTGCTTCAGGCATCTTGACACGCTACATTTCAACAGGACAGTGCCCGGTCAAATATTGCGAGGAACGCACAGGCCTTCTTCGAAAAGCGACGGGTAACATTCCTTCCCTGGATTGCACGTTCGCCAGACATGTCACCTATCGAACATGTCTGGGATATGGTTGGTCGGCGCTTGGTGCGTCACGGTCCTCCAGTAACTAGTGTCACGGATTTGTGGGCTCGGATACAAACTTCGTGGAGGGTGTAAGTAGGCTGTTTATGTTTTCTTATTGGCAACGTTACGTAGCGCTCTGTACGAAAATCACTGGCTGTGCTGTGTGCAGTCTGTGGCTAGTTTGCATTGTTATCTGCCATTGTAGTGTTGGGCAGCGGCAGCTGGATGTGAACAGCGCGTAGTGTTGCTCAGTTGGAGGTGAGCCGCCTGCAGTGCTGGATGTGGGGAGAGAAATGGCGGAGTTTTGATATTTGCAAGAATGGATGTCATGAACTGCTGTATATATTATGACTTTTGATGACTATTAAGGTAAATACATTGTTTGTTCTCTTTCAAAATCTTTCATTTGCTAACTATGCCTATCAGTAGTTAGTGCCTTCCGTAGTTTGAATCTTTTATTTAGCTGGCAGTAGTGGCGCTCGCTGTATTGCAGTAGCTTGAGTAACGAAGATATTTGTGAGGTAAGTGATTTGTGAAAGGTACAGGTTAATGTTAGTCAGGGCCATTCCTTTGTATGGATACCTGAAAGTCAGATTGAGTTGCGAAAAGAATATTGTGTGTCAGTTTAAGCACAGTCATGAATAATTGTTCTAAGGGGACGTTTCAAGGGAAGTCCCTCACGAACGTATTCAGAAACTTATTAATTCACTGCTACGGCGTATAGCAGCTCTAATTGCAGCGCATGGTTGCCACAAAATGTTCAAATGTGTGTGAATTTCTAAGGGAACAAACTGCTTATGTCATCGGTCCCTGGCCTTGATGTTGTTGTTGTTGTTGTTGTGGTCTTCAGTCCTGAGACTGGGTTGATGCAGCTCTTCATGCTACTCTATCCTCTGCAAGTTTCTTCATCTCCCAGTACCTACTGCAGCCTACATCCTTCTGCATCTGCTTAGTGTAATCATCTCTTGGCCTCCCTCTACGATTTTTACCCTCGATGCTGATCCTCTAATACTAAATTGGGGATCAAGTTCTGCCACAAGCTCCTCTTCTCCCCAATTCTATTCAATACCTCCTCATTAGTTATGTGATCTACCCATCTAATCTTCAGCATTCTTCTGTACCACCACATTTCGAAAGCTTCTATTCTCTTCTTGTCTAAACTATTTATCGTCCACGTTTCACTTCCATACATGGCTATACTCCATACAAATACTTTCAGAAACGACTTCCAGACATTTAAATCTATACTCGATGTCAACAAATTTTAGTTCTTCAGAAATGCTTTCCTTGCCATTGCCAGTCTACATTTTATATGCTCTCTACTTCGACCATCATCAGTTATTTTGCTCCCCAAGTAGCAAAACTCCTTTACTACTTTAAGTGTCTCATTTCCTAATATAATTCCCTCAGCATCACCCGACTTAATTCGACTACGTTCCATTATCTCCTTTTGCTTTTGTTGATGTTCATCTTATATCCTCCTTTCAAGACACTGTCCATTCCGTTCAACTGCTCTTCTAAGACCTTTTCTGTCTCTGACAGAATTACAATGTCATCGGCGAACTTCAAAGTTTTTATTTCCCTTCCATGGATTTTAGTACCTACTCCGAACTTTTCTTTTGTTTCCCTTACTGCTTGCTCAATATACAGATTGAATAGCATCGGGGAGAGGCTACAACCCAGTCTCACTCCCTTCCCAACCACTGCTTCCCTTTCATACCCCTCGACTCTTATAACTGCCATCAGGTTTCTTTACAAATTGTAAATAGCCTTTCGCTACCTGTATTTTACCACTGCCACCTTCGGAATTTGAAAGAGAGTATTCCGGTCAACATTGTCAAAAGCTTTTTCTAAGTCTACAAATGCTAGAAACATAGGTTTGCCTTTCTTTAATCTTTCTCCTAAGATAAGTCGTAGGGTCAGTATTGCCTCACGTGTTCCAACATTTCTACGGAATCCAAACTGATCTTCCCCGAGGTCGGCGTCTAGCAGTTTTTCCATTCGTCTGTAAAGAATTCGCGTTAGTATTTTGCAACTGTGACTTTTTAAACTGATAGTTCGTAATCTTCATATCTGTCAACACCTGCTTTCTTTGGGATTTGAATTATTACATTCTTCCCCGAGACTTACACACGACTTCAATTAACTTATGCTAAGAACAACACACACACTCATGCCCGAGGGAGGACTCGAACCTCCGGCGTGAGGGGCTGCGCAGTACGTGTCATGGCGCCTCAAACCGCGTGGCCACTCCGCGCGGCGTGTTAGTCACCCGACATCCTGAATAGTAGGGCTCAAAGGGAACATACAGATCTTACAAGATTATAATTTGTTACTTGTTATGTACCTAACCTGTTGTATTAAATTATTTGAATTCATACCCTTCCTTCTTTGTGTTGCAATTTCCACGAAAGGTATCGTATTTGGTTCAACATCAAAACTATTAGTGCATCAAATCTCGCCCTCCGATCTGAAGTGAATGAAATGATCAGGAAAGAAAAACACCTGCTTAATTATTAACTAAACAAAATTAGACAAGATTTCAGTATCAACCTGCTGCGTTTTCGATATCTTAACTTAGTAGTTAGTATGCTTGGAAATATCAAGATCGTTTCATGCAATGGATGAGAATACATACTTTGTAATTGTGTGTCCGTGGTCTATCATTTCCGTACACCTATTTTCGGTATAATGAATAAAAAGTGTGTTACACCTATATGGTGATGTGCTAAGTGTGAGTGCTTCTCCCTGTTACTGTCTCGGACGCTGTCTTGCTTTCACTCACTTCTTCAGCACGATCGCGGCGACGTGCCCGACTTTGTTCGCGATCACGATCCGCCAAGATGGCGCCGCCGTTCCCGTTTGTCAACAAGCCGCCTGCGGTGATTCATGGAGGGTGTCAGCGGGCGCCGAGGGATGCGATGCGAAAGGCGCGAGAGGGGAAGGGTTGGGGGGGGGGGTGGAGTTGGGGCGACTTCTCTGGGGCCTCCAGTGTGCCGGAATTAATTGTAATATACTGCCTCTGGCCCCGGCGGCCCGCCTCCGATAAATGAATGAGCGACCGAGCGCGCACGCGACGGATGGCTTTCCACCACCTCTCGGACCGGCCACAATTCAAACTTGTTCAACTTCCTCTCCCTCCACGTAAGCAAAGTACTAACTTTTTTAATTTCCGAGGCTAATTTCCGTGCTAGTTGAACGTAGGTTCTCTGTAAACACGTTAAGTAACAGCGGGTTTCCTTTTATTTAACGTACTCGCGTAGTGCGATATGCTTCAAGCTCGTCGAGCGCATGAAAATCGTTCATCTCGACATTAAATTTCCTGTCAGGATGGAGAGCGACGGCGAGCTTCTGTTCTCAGATTTTTAGTTGAGCGGAAGGCAGGAGACCAGCTTGCTCATTCATTGTACAGAAAATCAGTGCACAGTGGTTCTTGAACGCCAACAATTTGTACCACTCTGTACACAAGAAAGCGGTCTTGCGCACTTTAGTACACAGCGCAAAGATTATTTCTGACGATAACCACTCAAGAACGAAAGAAGCGTACACCGTCCTAATATCGTGTACGGTCCCCGCGAGCACGCAGAAGTGCCGCAGCGCGACTTGGCATGGACTCGACTATTGTCTGAAGTAGTGCTGCAGGAATTGACACCACGAATCCTGCAGGGCTGCCCATAAATCCATAAGAGTACGAGGGGGTGAAGATCTCTTCTGAACAGCACGTTGCAAGGCATCCCAGATATGTTCAGTAATGTTTATGTTTGGGGAGTTGGGCGGAAGGGGAAGGGTTTAAACCCAAAAGAGTGTTCCTGGAGTCACTCTATACGAATTCTGGACTTGTGGGGTGTTGCATTGTCCTGTTGAAACAGCACGTCTAAATGAATAATGGACATGAATGGATCCAGGTGGTCAGACAGGTTGTGTACGTCCGTATCACCTGTCAGAGTTATATCTAGACGTATCGGGAGTCCCATGTCACTCCAATTGCACATACCCCACACCATTACAGAACCTGCAACAGCTTGAACTGCTCCCTGCTGACACGCAGGGCCCATGGATTCACGAGGTTGTCTCCATACCCGTACACTTCCATCCCCACGATACAGGCCGGCCGGTGTGGCCGTGCGGTTCTAGGCACTTCAGTCTGGATGCGCGTGACCACTACGGTCGCCGATTCGAATCCTGCCTCGGGCATGGATGCGTGTGATGTCCTTAGGTTAGTTAGGTTTAAGTAGTTCTAAGTTCTATGGGACTGATGACCACAGATGTTAAGTCCCATAGTGCTCAGAGCCATTTGAACCATTTTGAACGTCGATACAATTTGAAACGAGACTCGTCCGACCAGGCAACACGTTTCCAGTCATCAACAGTCCATTGTCGGTGTTGACGGGCCTAGGCGACGTGTAAAGTTTTGTGTCGTGCCGTCATCAAGGGTACACGAAAGGGCCCCGAAAGCCCATAGCGATGACGCTTCGTCGAAATGTTCGCACGCTCACACTAGCTGACTGCCCATCATTGAAATCTGCAGCAATTTGCAGAAGGCTTGCACTTCTGTCACGTTCTACGATTTTCTTCAGTCGTCGTTGGTCCGGTTCTTGCAGGATCTTTTTCCGGCCGCAGCAGTGTCGGAGATTTGCTGTTTTACAGGATTCTTGATATTCACATTATACTCGTAAAATGGTCGTACGGGAAAGTCCCCACTTCATCGCTAGATCGGAGATGCTGTGTTCTATCTGTAGCGGGACTTTGAATTTCGCCGCGCTACACTCGTTCCCTCAGATAAAAAATATCCCGTCGCAGTGGTATGAGCGCTCGATGGCAGAGAAACGACTAATATTGTAGCTTTTTTTTTGTTTGCTATTCGTTTCTTGTCTCTTGATAGCCGAAGCTTAAGGCAGACGTGATCTGATGAAGACGTTAACAAAACTTATTAGCTAGTCTTGATCTGATTTTAATGTGTAGAAATATTGTGGAAGTTGTTAAGAAATTCGGAGGATGGTAGTAGCAAAGTAAATTAAATTGCATACAGTATCAAGATGATTTTAATTGGTGTAAATTAGTGATTCCTGGACTATTGCAAGATTTCGGAGCAGACTTTTCACGCAGAAATCAAGGAGATTTTTGAAAACCTGGACGCCGCCCGAAAGAAGACATGTTAACCTGGTAAAGAATGAACTCAAAGCTACGCCATTTCCCTTGTCAGTTACATTTTGGTATTCTCTGTTCTTTTTCAATACTTTTGGTAGTGGAAACTGGTTTAACTTTTGCTCAAAAACGCCACAAGGACGACCCCTAACAATAGCTTTTATGTAATACGTAGTCCGATTTGCATTTCATTCTTTCCTTTTTTCACGGTCATTTACGATTTTAAAACCCCCTTTTTTATTCACCATTTCTTCCCTCATTTCCAACCTTTTTTCCTTTTTAGTTTTCTTTTATTCTCTCTTTTCTTTTTTTATTAACCACTACACATCGCTCGCGCGCCGACTACGACACCACGCTCACATTCACTTAAATGATGATAAACTGCGCCAGACACTTGTTGTCTTAATAGCCGTTGCCGACCGAAGTGCCGTTGTCTGGCTGTTTACATATCTCTGTATTTGAATATGAATTCCTGTACCAGTTTCTTTGGTGCTTCAGTGTAGTTACGGCAAGGGGGAAAATTACAAAAGCTTTCAGGTGTCACCGACGAAAGACGTCTCGTGAATCGGCGGAAGACTCAAAGCCGACTGTATTCTTCCACCCTTTTTTAGGAACGACTATCAGGATGGATCGCGTTCTGAAGAGATATTGGCTGAGATCAGTATCTCGACCAGCCTCCGAGATGCGAGACCTGTTACGTGCTGTTAAAGACAACGTAGGTCTTCGACGTTCCTACCTTGTATGTTCGCATTTATACGTCACAAAGTATTCGCTCAGTTGCTGAGCATTGTGGACAGAGCACCCACGACATATTAAACGAAGGTAACTCGACAAGTCGGCCGTATCCGAACACTGAATGGGAAACGGACATAAAATACAATTTCAAAAGGCTCAAACATTGATTATGTTACAAATGAGGCACCAAAATTAGAATAAAAATCAACAGTTTTAACAAAGACCGCGACTACACCTTTAGAAGGGGATGGAGGCAAGCTTTGGACATCGTGTGAAAGCAAAGACGTACGCTTGACGCTTGCAGGGAACAGGAGCGGCTACCAACTGCCCAACTTGACTTCCACGCACGCCTTGCGTTCGTGCTCTCTGCAAATTTCGAGACGCTGCCGTGGCATCTATGTAAGCAGAACATCGTGCCAGCATCGGATGTCGGATGACTATAGCACCTCAGGAAGATGGTGGAGACAGCTGTCGAAACCTCGAGTGTATTCATCGAAACGACGCGGTGTGTTAACCAAGAAGATTTTATTGAATACTGTCGTAACACTTGTGTAATTCAGCATACGGCGCCATGGTAATTGTGGTGTCACCGCCAGACACCACACTTGCTAGGTGGTAGCTTTTAAATCGGCCGCGGTCCGCTAGTATACGACGGACCCGTGTGTCACCACTGTCGGTGGTGGCAGACCAAGCGCCGCCACACGGCAGGTCTAGAGAGACGTACAAGCACTCGCCCCAGTTGTACAGCCGACTTTGCAAGGAACGGTTCACTGACAACTACGCTCTCATTTGCCGAGACGATAGTTAGCATAGCCTTCAGCTACATTTGCTAAGACCTAGCAAGGCGCCGTATTCAATTGATATTGAGATTCTATTAATGTATCATCAGGAGCGATGTTCTACAAGTGTGGATTAAAGTTAAGTATTCCAGAAGCTACGTACTTTTCTTTATAGCATTCATTACGTATCCTGTTTCAGACCTCACGGCAGCCTGCGTGAGTTCAAGCGCGTGCCTTTCGGCTTCCTCTCATTGTGTCTAGGCTGTCTTGTCTAGAAACAACAGTAATAATAATAATGTCCCTCCCGTCGGGAAGACCGTTCGCCTGGTGCAAGTCTTTCGATTTGACGCCACTTCGCCGACTTGCGCGTCGATGGGGATGAAATGATGATGATTAGGACAACACAACACCCAGTCCCTGAGCGGAGAAAAATCTCCGACCCTGCCGGGAATCGAACCCGGGCCCTTAGGATTGACAGTCTGTCGCGCTGACCACTTTTTTTCTTTTTTTTAAAAAAAATCTCATTTTGTTCGTTTTCGTTCATTGTATCTGCTCTGGGCGTACGTCGAAAGACACCCGATTTAGTTCGTTGTTGATCCATTAACTCAGTTTTTTTTTTATTATTATTACAGAGGCCAAAGAGCTCTCTGACCGAACACGCTGAGCTACCGTGCCGGCAACCACTCAGCTACCGGGGGTGGATGGCCACACGGTGCAGTTACAAAGTGTTATATCGCGTTTGTCGTCTGTGTATGATTAGAAACTACAGCGCTGTCAAACATTTCGCTCCAGCCACCAGAGGCGCTGTGTTTTATATATGCGTATTTTGTTTTTGTTATTTTTCGATTGTCTTTTTTTTATTGTTTTGTATCTTCCATGCTTCAGTTAGTTCGTGCATGGTTACGAGATAACGCTGCTGGTTTTGTTTCCTGCACGTTAAGTTATTTTTAATTGTGAGCTCGGAACAATCAAACAAGCCTTGTATTCTTTGCCGTCTCCTGTGGCTGTGATCAATAAAGCTAACGTTAATGTTGTTCGAAGGAGCTTTTGTGTTGTGTGATTCCGTCGATTAAGTACACGCAGGTTCTAGCGGTCGAACGATAGTCTGCTCAGTACGTAACGACACTCAGCACTTTCATTTTTTAATGTCAGCTGTTGAAGAGCTTGCCTTAATTTTCGGTCACCTTTTATATAACGAGTGAAAGATTTGCCAAATTAACTGGGCGCGCTGTAGTGATGTTTGGTCTTCATCTGCCTGAAAGCTTGGTGGCACGTGTTTAGGTTATTCTATGAACAGAGTTTGCTGAGCCACTATGCGGAAGAGCCTTGTTCAGTTTCTGCTGCTGCCAGTGGTGTTTCGTTTATGGGAGGATTGGAAGGGAAGAGCTCAGCATCGTGTGACGTGTTGAGGAGTTACCTGACTGCGAAGAAGCGGCATCTAGGTCTAGAAAGCTTGGCCTTGTTCTCAACCGATACCTCCTCACACCACATCAAAAGGCGCAATTCGCAGAGCACTGCGTGGCGTACCCACCACTAGGTTCTCACTGCCTGATCACGGACTTTTAATAGGACAAGTACTTGTCAAAACAGAGGATGGCGTAATTTAGCGCCGAAACTAATTCCTCATATAAAATAACAGTTGGACATTTACACGACAGAAGTGTGTTTTGACTAGACATTTTATACTGAACAGCCGTGATCGCACAACCATTTTTATACAGATAGACATAGAGAGAAGTAATTGTCACGTTCTCGGACAAAAATTTTAAGATGTGGTAGTACGACTGTCTTTCTTCATATCCTTTTTCTTACTTATAAAGACATTAGGAATACTATGGCCTCAGTTCCATATGCGGATCTTTTTCAGTTACAATTCGATATTATCTTGCTACACGTGTAAGTAGGCTGTTTATGTTTTCTTATCGCCAACGTTACGTAGCGCTCGGTATGAAAATCACTGGCTGTGCTGTGTGCAGTCTGTGGCTAGTTTGCATTGTTGTCTGCGATTGTAGTGTTGGGCAGCGGCAACTGGATGTGAACAGCGCGTAGCGTTGCGCAGTTGGAGGTGAGCCGCCAGCAGTGGTGGATGTGGGGAGAGAAATGGCGGAGTTTTGAAATTTGTAAGACTGGATGTCATGAACTGATATGTATATAATATGACTTTTCATGACTATTAAGTGTTGGGCAACTGTATGTGAACAGCGCGTAGCGTTGCGCAGTTGGAGGTGAGCCGCCAGCAGTGGTGGATGTGGGGAGAGCAATGGCGGAGATTTGAAATTTATAAGACTGGATGGCATATATACTATGATTATTAAGGTAAATACATTGTTTGTTCTCTATTAAAATCTTTCATTTGCTAACTATGCCTATCAGTAGTTAGTGCCTTCAGTAGTTTGAATCATTTATTTAGCTGGCAGTAGTGGCGCTCGCTGTATTGCAGTAGTTAGAGTAACGAAGATTTTTTGTGAGGTAAGTGATTTGTGAAAGGTACAGGTTAATGTTAGTCAGGGCCATTTCTTTGTAGGGATTTCTGAAAGTCAGATTGCGTTGCGCTAAAAAAATATTGTGTGTCAGTTTAAGCACAGTCTCGTATAATTGTTCAATGGGGACGTTTCACACGTGCAATGTTTATTACAATAAAAAAGTAATTCAACACAAATTTTATTTTCAATTTAAACTCTCGTCAGCGATTGAAGTAATGTCAGCACTATACCATTGAGACGATCGATACTATGATGCAGGATAGGAATTTGAGGAGGACGAAGATGACTCGTGTTACTGTTTAACTGTAGATGTTCACAGTCTGACAATATAAAATTAATAATTACACAGTGTTCAAAGACTGGATCTATTTGTTTTCTTCAGTATCCAGAGACGACAAAAATGCTCTTGTGTACCACGACGTTGCTCCTAGTAAGATAGGTAGCCTCTGTTCTAAATGTGAAAACTGTGGCCGGCCGGGGTGGCCAAGCGGTTCTAGGCGCTACAGTCTGGAACCGCGCGACCGCTACGGTCGCAGGTTCGAATCCTGCCTCGGACATGGATGTGTGTGATGTCCTTAGGGTAGTTAGGCTTACGTAGTTCTAAGTTCTAGGGGACTGATGACCTCAGATGTTAAGTCCCATAGTACTCAGAGCCATTTGAACCATTTTTGGAAACTGTGAACGTTTAAAACTTATACTTCCCAATATAAAGGACAATCAAATGAAAACGAAACTGACAGGAAAACTTAAGCCAACTGGTTATTATTTCAAAAGTAATCGCCGTAATTGTTGATGTATTTATCCCACTTGAATTTATCGATGCCTTCATGGAAAAAAGTTTTCTGCTGCCTTCAGTACGACGATCGTACCCACGCGTGCACCTTTTCGTCTGAAGCCGATCGACGGTCACGAACTTCTTCCTTCATTGCTCCAAATATATGGAAATCATATGGGGGGAGGTAATGGCTGTATGGAGGATATGCAAGAACCTCCCAGAGTCTGCAGTTCATGGTCCAGCGCCTAGCGTTGCTGCCTCCTGATCCTGGGGTCACGGGTTCGATGCCCGGCCGGATTGGGGATTTTCTCTGCCTGGGTACCGGGTGCTTGTGTTGTCCTCATTATGTCATCAACATCATCGTCATCATTCGTGACAGTGGATAGACTGGACTGTGCAAAGATTGGGACTTTGTACGGGTGCTGATGACCATGCAGTTGAGCGCGCCACAAACCAACATCATCAACATCAAAGGACTTCCCAGTGAAATTTCTGCAGCTTAGCAGAAACAACCTTGGCAACTCCTGGGTGGGCATTATGCTCCAACAGATTAATGCCGTCCGTCAACATTGGTGGGCGCTGGAATTGATGGGTGCGAATCAATTTTTGCAGTGCATACACGCATCGCAGTGCGTTAGGCTAATGCCACACCAGGTGATTTTCTCCGCTGAAGGTCAACGATTTTTGTCGTGCCGGAAATGGAACTCCATGTTGCAAACGCTATGTGCCACACTGGGCTGTAATTGTCGCTCCGTTAAGTTTCCGCTCGCGGCTGTCACTGTCGAATGGGCCCTGGCCTACATTATTGACGCGCAATAATCGTCGGCATCCCTGCCACACTGGACTGTTATAATCGGCAGTCGCGCAGCAGCCACAATGATACTGCACTCCTGTTTCGTCTGTGTGTGACAGTGTCCGAAAACTCTGTAAATGTCGTTCCAGTAGATCATTTGGACAGTGAACTGAAAATAATTGAGGTTGAGAAATATCCCTGTCTGTACAACATAAAATCGCAAGATTACAAAGATTGTCTGCAGAAGACAGAAGCACGGAAGAAGGTGTGTGCTGATGTTTTTGGGGCTGAGAAGTGGAACTCGTTATCACTGGACGCACAAAATGCAATAGGTAAGATGCTATACGTACATACCTGTATATACCGGGTGATCAAAACGTCACTATAAATTTGAAAACTTTATAAACCACGGAATAATGTAGATAGAGAGGTAAAAATTGAGACACATGTTTGGAATGACATGGGGTTTTATTATAACAAAAAAAAAGTTCACAAAATGTCCGACGGATGGCGCTGGACAGCAAAACGTCAGTGACTGCGCATGTCAATCGTGTATAAAAGGAGCTGTAATGAGAGAGAGAATCAGATGCGCCAGCAGTCGCAGCATGTTGACGTTACCTAAAAAGGCGCTTTTAGTGAAGCTGTATTATCAGAATGGGGAATGTGCTAGTTCAGCGTTACGATCCTATCGCCATAGGAAGGGGATTCGAACCGGTAAAGGTCTGTTGACAATTGCAGCTGTGGCGAGAATGATTTCGAAGTTCGAAGCCACGGGTTTTTACACGATATACCCCGTGGTGGCCGACCGAGCACAAGGCGTAATGCTGCTGAGACAGTTCAGGAAGAAATGGAGACTGTAGCAGGTTCGTCTATGCACGGGGAAGTCAGCGCTTGTGCAGTCACACGTCGCACCGGCATTCCATACACTACTGATTGGTTGGCACTTAGGCGTACCCTCCGATGCTATCCGTACAAATTCCATCGGCATCACGAACTGTTACCTGGCGATTTAGTGAAGCGGAGGGCATTTGCGGTTTGGGCGTTTCAAAAGATGGTGGCAGATGATGATTAGTTGAGTAACGTGTTGTGGACTGACGAAGCTCATTTCACGCTCCGAAGGTCTGTCAGCGCCAACAACTGCAGAATTTGGGCTACCGAAAATCCTAGAACTGTCGTGGAAACTCCATTGCACGACGAGAAACTCACGGTATGGGTTGGATTTATCACATCTACAGCTATAGGGCCTTTTTTCTTCGAGGAAATGCGTGATTCTGGTTTTGTAACTGCTACCGTGATGGGTGAGATACAGAATCGCATCATCCCCAGCCTGGCTGATAAACACCTACTGGAACGTACGATGTTTATGCAGGATGGCGCTCCACCCCATATTGCTAGACACATGAAAGATCTCTTGCGCGCGTCGTTTGGTGATGATCGTGTGCTCAGCCGCCACTTTCGTCATGCTTGGCCTCCCAGGTCCCCAGACCTCAGTCCCTGCGATTATTGGCTTTGGGGTTACCTGAAGTCGCAAGTGTATCGTGATCGACCGACATCTCTAGGGATGCTGAAAGACAACATCCGACGCCAATGCCTCACCATAAAGCTGGACATGCTTTACGGTGCAGTTCGCAACATTATTCCTCGACTACAGCTATTGTTGAGGAATGATGGTGAACATATTGAGCATTTCCTGTAAAGAACATCATCTTTGCTTTGTCTTACTTTGTTATGCTAATTATTGCTATTCTGATCTGATGAAGCGCCATTTTTTGAACTTTTGTATTTCTTTGGTTCTAATAAAACCCGATGTCATTCGAAGCATGTGTGTCAATTTGTACCTCTCTATCTACATTATTCCGTGATATATTCAGTTTTCAAATTTATACTGACATTTTGATCACCCGGTAGGTGCATGCAAAGTTTCATGCATGATTATCGGCATAACTGTCGCTTAGATGACTACTAAAACAGTAATTTAATTTTTGATTTTTCCTTCTTCCTCTAATACTTTGACATGCATACAAACCTGTTACTAAAAAACAATTTAATTAATTGTGTTGAAACTTTGCATGATTTCATTTAATGTTTTTAGAGGTATTTTCAGACTATTTTCAGTATTTTAATAAAGTCAGAAGAATAAATACCTTGAATTTGTACAAATTTTTCTTACATATATCTTTTTCCAATATTACCTAATGTTAAAAATACTGTTATGAGAATACGGACTTACAGTCATTTGCACAGTACCAAGTGCCATGTGGTTTTTTCCAAAGTGTTTCTTTTAATTTCAGGACCTCAGGAGATATGAATGATGCCTTTATTCTTGAGGACGATGATGCGGAAAAGCATCATGAAGACAGTGCGCCGCCACCGAACACTTCTGCTAAGCCTTCCTCTGCTAAAGCAAATAAAAGGAAACTTCAGGAGAGAGTTGATAAGAGTTTTGACACATAGTTCAACTTGTGCTGTACCACAAATGCATCCTGATGAGCTGTTTTTCACATCTCTTTTCCATTACTTACAAAAGAATGACTACCGACGATAAACTAGGCTTTCAAATAAAAACATTAAAATTCATAAAATTTTTACAGCCGAAAGGCTGTAGAGACCAGCACTATTACTAACTCCTTCATAAATACTGCTCCGTCAGGTACGTCGACATCAACAAGCACTCAACATCTGAGCTTCCAACCACTTATTTTTCACCAGTTACTGGACTGCCGGATGAAGACTCGATCTAGTCATCTGAAGAATATTACATGTGTTTAGTCAGCTGACATGGACTTGTAATGTAAACTTTTTCATTGTAACCTAGTTTATGTTAACTTTATGTTAAGTGTGTGTTTTCGCATTCGTATCGGTCTTTTCTGTTATTTGCTTTGTTTTGTTTTACTATTATTATTATTTGCGTAACAACGCATATATGAAAAGAGCCGCGAAATACCTTTTGGTAATGCTGTGCTATGAATTTCTTTATAAACATTAATTTTCAACAAAACAGAATATATTGGGTTCTTATTGTTCTGTATCTGGCTTTCTATTAAATGAACATTTTTCGTTACTGTAACTCACTCTAAAAGTCAACATATCTTCGCTACCTTACACTTATTGAAAATGAAAATTACTTTGTTATGAATACTGCTGTTACAGTTCGCATGATTGTTCAACAACAAAATTTTGCAGTGGATTTTGGTTATCAGTAAAACACCATTCAGTACCACGACTAGCACAAGAACATGAGACTATTATCGGAGAAAAATACGTTTTCACTATAAGGTTTGCCAGACCAGAACCAAGCACAGCAAGATTCCTATTATATTACGAAGGTAAATTATCTTTTTGTACCGTTAGTTATATATATTATCAGCGGCCCGCGTCATCCTGCAACACATCATAAAATCTGCTGCTTTGCTCTGCAAGTCCGGAAGCTGAAAGAAATAATTTTATTTCACTATTACCTTCCCGCTTCTTTGCGGTATGATAGATTTCATTTAATGTAGTTTGAATACGCCGCGGCAGCGGCTCGTTCGTTCGTAGCGCAGCTCGGCACCACGGATAATATTTAAATAACTGAAAATGTCTCAAAAGGATGGGATAATATGCCAAGCAAGCTATTACAGATAATAATGCAAGGTTTCATTTAAATAACTCTATTCAAAACATTTAAATATGTTAACTATTACACACCTTTAAAATGAGTACGTAATGGCGTACATCTCTCAGTCTTGACAAAAGAAGGCTACGCTAGCGTACAATACAACGTCACAGGCTATCCTACTCGCTTAACTCCAAGAAGAAGACGACAGAGAAATTAATGTTCGCTCTGTATTATTTATACTAGTTGCACATTCTCATCTTTGTTTGATATTTATCGTCTGTGGCGGTTTCAGTACTCGCCGACACAGATATAATAAAAAAAAATAGATAATTTTATACAATAACAAAATATGATACACAAGGTTTTCTCGTTACCACATAATACGTCTTTTGCAAATAGACGTTACAATGCCCCCTGGCAGCAATTGACTAACGTTAAGAATGTTCGGCAATATGCTGCCACTAACGTCTGTTTTGTTATTGTCTGTCACCTTAATTGGAATATTCACTGTTCACTTCTTAGCTCTTTTGCACTATAGTTTTAATTCCACTCTTTATAGTTTTGTCACACTTTGCGAGGTGACCGTAAACCTAGTCCCAGGGTCATTACAGTTATCTGGTTCCCCCATTCGGGCTACGTGCGGTCAGAAAACCTGGGAAAACTGCGCCGGAGCCATGGTCATCTCGCCGGGTTTGTCTTAACACACAGTTTGATTGTTCATCAAAAAAGGTTGGACTTTATCCAATGTTCACAGACAACAAAGGCTATTTATGACAAAATGTTAAACTTTTAGTCTCTTTGTTAAAAATGTACCTTCTACGCCCTTTCATATTTGTGTTCTGTGTTACAATGAAAGTCAATCATTAAACAGTTTTACAGTAGTGTACTGGATTGCCTCTACACTTACTCACGACAAATGTTCTACCATGGTATGGCATTCGTGTCAATTTACTTCACTAATATGATGAAAACATATCATATATATCACTGTACCAATGAATATTATGAGTCTACACACAGTAACTAAAGAATAAAAAATGTTCGTATTTTTATACAATAACAAAATATGATACACAAGGTTTTCTCTTTACCACATAATATGTCTTTCGCAAATAGACGTTACAGTCTTCACGTCGATAAATTACTTAATCTATTTGTGTATGAGCGAGGTTTCTACAGCTGCCGCCGCCTCTCGCATCCCAGTCTCCATCGTTCACGATCATTCCAGTCTCCTTCATTAAGACCTCTCTCCGCCATTGCTTCGTTGACGTCGTCTTTACTGCATCTCGCAGGTCTACCACGCTTTCTTCTTTGATGTGGAGTCCATTACCATACCCGTTTTGGCAATCGTGTGTCTGGCATACGCTGTAAGTAACCATACCAGAGTAGGCGCTTCTTTTCTGTTTAGTCTAGGATTGTGCTTTTGACATTCATAACCTCTCTAATCCTATCATTTCTAATATAGTCAAGACTGGAGTATCCTCAACTCCGTCTCCAGAAATCCATCTCGACAGCCAGCAGGCGATCTTTCTGCCTCTGAGTTAGTTCCCACAACTCTGCACCATATGTTGTGATACTTTCAATAATTGTGTGGTAGATGGTATGATTTGTTCTGCGAGTTATGTTTTTGTTCCAGAGAATACAATTTAGTTGTTTTATGGCTCGCTTGCCCTGGCCTATTTTATTGTTTACATCATCCATTCTTCTACCATTGGACGACTGTGTCACTCCGAAGTACTTAAAATTATGACACCCTTTAACAGTATCAGAACCGAGCTGTAAGTCGTTAACAGTATTTTGTCCCACTTCCATATATTCTGTTTTAGATACGTTTATGACAAGACCCCATTTTTCATATTCTTCATTTAATTTTCGGAGCATGTAATTTGCATCTTCCTCATCTCCAGCCGGCCGTGGTGGCCAAGCGGTTAAAGGCGCTACAGTCTGGAGCCGCGCGGCCGCTACGGTCGCAGGTTCGAATCCTGCCTCGGGCATGGATGTGTGTGATGTCCTTAGGTTAGTTAGGTTTAAGTAGTTCTAAGTTCTAGGGGACTGATGACATTAGAAGTTAAGTCCCATAGTGCTCAGAGCCATTTTGAACCTCATCTCCAGCTACTAACCTTTGTCGTCAGCAAAAAAATAGAGTGAACAAGATCTCGTCGTCTATAGGGACACCCATTCCTCTGTATTTCCTTTCCCATGATTTTAGTGCCTCCTCTAGGTAGATCTTAAAGAGTGTAGGGGCAGTGTGCATCCCTGACGTTGTCCCTTTGTCACTTCAAACTCTTGAGATAATTAATTTCTCACTTCAACCAATGCCGTTCAACCTTGGTAGAGGAGTCTGACAGCTTTCACATAGCTCGGTGACACACCATTATCAATTAGACTTGTCCATAGCTTGTTCTGTGGAATTGTGTCATAAGCTTTCTGGAGGTCTACAAAGACAAGGTGGGTTGTAAGGCCCCTTGCTGTTCTTTTCTCCACTAGGTTTTCGAGGGTAAATACTCCATCAGTACAGGAGCGACCACATCTGAATCTATTTTGTTTTTCAGATTCAGTTATTTCTTCTTCTATCCTCTTTTTTAGGATCCGGCCATAGACTCTCGCCATGGATGGCATCACACTAATACCACGATAGTTTCCACAATTCCTCCTGTTGCCCTTCTTAAATACACTCCTGGAAATGGAAAAAAGAACACATTGACACCGGTGTGTCAGACCCACCATACTTGCTCCGGACACTGCGAGAGGGCTGTACAAGCAATGATCACACGCACGGCACAGCGGACACACCAGGAACCGCGGTGTTGGCCGTCGAATGGCGCTAGCTGCGCAGCATTTGTGCACCGCCGCCGTCAGTGTCAGCCAGTTTGCCGTGGCATACGGAGCTCCATCGCAGTCTTTAACACTGGTAGCATGCCGCGACAGCGTGGACGTGAACCGTATATGCAGCTGGCGGACTTTGAGCGAGGGCGTATAGTGGGCATGCGGGAGGCCGGGTGGACGTACCGCCGAATTGCTCAACACGTGGGGCGTGAGGTCTCCACAGTACATCGATGTTGTCGCCAGTGGTCGGCGGAAGGTGCACGTGCCCGTCGACCTGGGACCGGACCGCAGCGACGCACGGATGCACGCCAAGACCGTAGGATCCTACGCAGTGCCGTAGGGGACCGCACCGCCACTTCCCAGCAAATTAGGGACACTGTTGCTCCTGGGGTATCGGCGAGGACCATTCGCAACCGTCTCCATGAAGCTGGGCTACGGTCCCGCACACCGTTAGGCCGTCTTCCGCTCACGCCCCAACATCGTGCAGCCCGCCTCCAATGGTGTCGCGACAGGCGTGAATGGAGGGACGAATGGAGACGCGTCGTCTTCAGCGATGAGAGTCGCTTCTCCCTTGGTGCCAATGATGGTCGTATGCGTGATTGGCGCCGTGCAGGTGAGCGCCACAATCAGGACTGCATATGACCGAGGCACACAGGGCCAACACCCGGCATCATGGTGTGGGGAGCGATCTCCTACACTGGCCGTACACCACTGGTGATCGTCGAGGGGACACTGAATAGTGCACGGTACATCCAAACCGTCATCGAACCCATCGTTCTACCATTCCTAGACCGGCAAGGGAACTTGCTGTTCCAACAGGACAATGCACGTCCGCATGTATCCCGTGCCACCCAACGTGCTCTAGAAGGTGTAAGTCAACTACCCTGGCCAGCAAGATCTCCGGATCTGTCCCCCATTGAGCATGTTTGGGACTGGATGAAGCGTCGTCTCACGCAGTCTGCACGTCCAGCACGAACGCTGGTCCAACTGAGGCGCCAGGTGGAAATGGCATGGCAAGCCATTCCATATAACTACATCCAGCATCTCTACGATCGTCTCCATGGGAGATTAGCAGCCTGCATTGCTGCGAAAGGTGGATATACACTGTACTAGTGTCGAAATTGTGCATGCTCTGTTGCCTGTGTCTATGTGCCTGTGGTTCTGTCAGTGTGATCATGTGATGTATCTGACCCCAGGAATGTGTCAATAAAGTTTCCCCTTCCTGGGACAATGAATTCACGGTGTTCTTATTTCAATTTCCAGGACTGTATTAATGTAATTGTTGCCTTTTTCCACTCCTTTCTTCTTCACCTCTAAGGCATTTGTCAAAAATCACTGCCAATATCTCAAAGTGTTTTGACGGTGCTGCTTTAACCAGTTCTATATAAATTAATTCTGGAGCTTGTAATGGTACTTGAATTACGTAACCATTACGGCACCTCACCTGAACCTCTCGATACCAGTAATATTCTACCATGTTTCTGTAAAGTAGTTAACATGTTTCTGAGACGATATTCAGATTTGATTTCATTAATGTAGAGGTATTTTGATACATCGATATGTTTATGTTGCAATTATATTATTCTTATGTGCATTCTTTCTTTTGTCACTATGATCTTCGTCGTACTTGTAACACTGATTTTTTTGGCGCGTAAGCAGTTAGTTAGAGAGTCGGACCTTGAGAGAGTCAAGTCTTGGACGTCATGTTGGAAAGACGCATATTGTAGCCAGTTTATAAAATGTGAACTTTAAGAGTGAGGAAGATGTTTTGAAGTATGTTATTGTATTGTGAAGTGATGTTTTGTATGTTGCGTGATATTGCAGCAAAAGTAATAAAAAGGAAGTTAACTTAAATTCGGAGTGCTGATTACTTTTTTACATCACCATTGTCCTACAAAAGTGTAATCTTGAAGAATGGTTTGTGAAGCGCATCTACAAAAGTTTTTAATATCGCAAAATAAAACCTAGGCCTCTTTGCATCCGAGCTTGGAATCATCACCACTTAGATTTTCGACGATTGAGCTATGATTTTACAATGAGACCAGCGTGGGAAACACGAAAAGATGAGTGCCTAGTTTATTCATTATTACATGAAATGACTATTAAATGTGCTCTAATGACACCTGCCACATAATAACTTTGTTGTTGCCCGAAAATGCAGTATTTAGCAGCGTGAGCAACAGCACAATCATTATTAAATTTTGACCTTTGTTGTGGTAGGTTTGTTAGAACCTGGCGACTTTCTGTTTTTCATGGCATTAATTGCATTTTGGACTTCCTTTGGGGTTATCGGTGGTATATTATCATTACTGACAATGCCTGGTGGGATCTCAGGGAATGCAGCTCTGTTCTCAGTTAGTAGTCCTTGGTGGTGTTGTACCCATTCCTGCATGCTAATGACATTAATATTTGCTTTATCTTTATTATGTGTTCTCATTGTTTTTAATATCTTCCAGGCTTTATTTGCTCGTTTATTCCCAATGCTTTTTTTCTATCTCTTCACCGGTTTTCTGCCAGGCTTCGTTTTTTTCCTTAATTATTATTTTCTGTGCATCTTTTCTCCACTCTCTGTATTCCAACCAATCATTGTCTGATCTTGAGTTCAACCATTTATTATAAACTTTCTTCTTGCTTTCTACCTTCTCTTGTACCGAGTGGTTCCACCACTCATCACATATTCTGTTACTCTTTTGGATTTCTTTTTTTCCCAGTGCTTCATAAGCTGCGTTATGGACGGATTCTTTAACCATTGAAAGGGTGCTGTAGCCACCTTTCATTAGTCCGGTAGCCCATTTTCACTAGCATTTCTCTTTCTTTTCCTTATTTCTCTTTTCTCATAACTCTCATAGTGGTGTGATTGAATGAATGTCGTTGTGTGTCACGTTGCTAGACGGTGGCGTAGTCTGCTGCAGAAAGTCTTCGATAGTCTAACAGATTCAGCAGCAGTTGTAAAGAATAGCCAACTCTCGAGGTGGTCAAGTAGGCAAAGTGGTTTGCGCTACTTGTGAGGAATCCACCTGCGTTAGGTTGGTGGCGGAAATGGCATCTTTGGGTTTTCCGGGCCACGCGGAGCTTGGAGGAGGCTGGAGAAGTAAAAGGGAGGCAGTCTGCCACCGATATGGGAAGCGTCCACAGCTGTGCTCCAGTCGAAGAAGGGTGAGTTGGACTGACCGCGTGGTGCGTCGTTACTTGGTGAGAGGAGAGCTGTTAGCTTTTGGTCTCGCTTTTCAACTCTGAAAGATTGCTGTGCCTTGTCGCAGCAAGGAATGCAAATCTTTGGCAGATTTTTCTTTTAGTAAATTTCTGTAGCAGACTTGGATCTGCCGGAAGAGCGCCACACAAAGGTGTCGATAAGAAGTGAGCACCCGCTTCTGTATGAATGTCTGTTTGCCTTCACCTGTGCCTGTATAAGCTTTTATTTTTCTAAATATTAATAGCTTTGCCTTCTCGTCAATTTTCCTTGCTTTATGTATCTTTCGTCCGTGGGGAGCCGACCACGTGGTTGAACATTAGAGTTTGTTGTGCTACCGTCGTCACTAACTGTCTGGTCTCATGTTTGTTTTAAAGAATGTTGTTAAGTGTTCATGATTGTGTGATGTGATAATGTTGCAACTTGGCTACGATACCTAAAAATTGCGTCTCCACAAACCACGTGGGCACGCAGATGTACTGCGAAACGTGTACCGTTTCACGAGTTACTGCGATCAGTAATCAGGCAACGGCAGTTGCATGAAAGATTCAAACCAATGATTTTAGGCGTAGATTATAACGGTGTATGTATCGATGCTTTTCTTTAATGTTTTAGGAATTAATGTTATCAGGAATTGTGTACATTCCTCACATCCATATCTTGGGAATAAATGATTTTATACACAATCTTCTCTAACATTCCGAGGTTACGTTTTTGCAACTAAGCCACTCACCTCATAGCTTTCCTGTTAGCACATCCAACGCGTTTCCTTACGCACGGGTCCAGTGATTAGTTTCCCCTTTTATTTTGAAACAAATGCTTTAGATTAATTTTAATGATTGATTCTCGTGGACAGTGCAAGGGAAATACTATTCATTACATCGAATTTATTTTCCGACTCGGCCAAACCTTTGACTAGTTGTATGGTTAGAGTCGGTGGCGACCATATTCTTCTCACGTTAGTTTCACAATCAATAAGCATTTCCATTCCCACTGTTAACGTAATAACCCGTAGAAACAGGTTAGTTACACCATCTTATACATCTTATCTGCAGAGGTTTCTTCAATGGCAGCAAGTTTTTGTGCTAGCCTTTGCTGGCACAAGAAGCGGGTAGAACTATGGTCAAGGCTTTGTAAATTATATTGAATATTATTGACTTTCTCTGGTTCGGCTTCCACTTGAATTTCTGCGTCTCTGTTTAATTAAAAAAATTTACCTCAATGTTACTGCAAGTTTTTCTTCCTCACCAACACAGTTACGTAGCATGGTATCCTTCTTTTGTAAGTTAGTTTCTATATACGAGAGCAGTAAGTCAACAGGTCCTACGAACATACGGTAATAATCAAAGAATTTCTCCGGATAACTCCTAAGTTTTTTGTTTAACAACACAAACTTTCCTTCGCTTGGACGGTTCATAATAATCGGATGAATCCACCATTTTCGTTTGCGGTTACGGCCTCTGCGACGTCAAACGACATATAATGCTACTGCAACTAAATATTTCAGTTCTGAATGACAGGTCATCATGCATGGTGTCTCTCGTGGCTGAATGCAACACAACGGCAGGACCCACCGATCTTTGTCGCTAGTGCAGCATCCAGCTTCGTCGGCGCGACTTCATTCGCCGCGATTACAATCGTTGGAAGTGTGGCATCCTAGGTGACTATTTCAGCCACGATTATTATCGAGAGGAGAAAATCGCCTAATGTGGCATTAGCCTTAACTGTGACGCCATGTGTTAGTAAGCGACAAGCGCGCCCTTGCAACCAGAGAAAGTCATTATGACTCCCCCCGACCTGGCGTACATGTTGTTTCTAATACACTGCATGAGTTTCACTGCTGGGAAGCCAAACACATCCTCCACACCGTCCCGATTTCACCGCATACGGTTCCATATTTTTGAAGCCCGGCAGAGAGACATTCGTGGTGTAGTGGCATGAGTAGGACTAAAAATTAGTCTGTTCAATAATGCTAACAGTAATCATGTGTACAAATGCTATAGCACCACACGATCCACATAATTTCGGTGAAAGTATCGTTCAAATGATCTATGGAAGATGTAAGCAGGTAACTAGCTAATATGTATTACAAACATACATAGCAGGAAGTCTTCTTAGGAAAGAATTTTTCTGAAGTGGAAATGATATGAGGACGATAAGCATCCCGCGGAAGAAAGATTTACAAAGTTTTGTTATGCGAGGCTAAATGTAGCCTTATACTGGATCGTACGGGAACGATAAGCATCTCGCGAATGAAAGAAATAGAAAGTTTTGTTATGCGAGGCTAAGGAGGTATGCTGTGGGTCACTAAAGCAGAAGTCCTGAATATAGCTGGGGAGGTGAAAAATTATTGTGTAATTTGAGTAACAGAATTGGTCGATACACACACACACACACACACACACACACACACACACACACGAAGTAGACATTCTATCTTCCAACAAGTACTTGTTTTATGTAAGTCTGCAGGCTTTCGTGGCCGTTGTCACTGAAGTTAAAATCTTCTGGGTTACTAGGGTGCGTCATGTTTCCTCTAAAATGTTCGACGTTTCGACCCCTCTGATGGGATCTTCCTCAGGATCTTTTGGTGTCCACTACTGCTAGAACACTGTCAGAGACGAGTGTCGCGTACACTTATAAAGGGGGCGTTTTCTGGCGTTCGTGCTGGAGAAGTGGTAGTATTGTTTAAAATTCAAATGGCTACGACTGGTGGGCCATAGCCATAGGCAAATGCAGAAGAAAAGGCGTTGGTAGCTCATCTCCTGTGGATACCATTGGCGGTCATCATCATTGCATAGATTGGTTCAAATGGCTCTGAGCACTATGGGACTTAACCTTCTGAGGTCATCAGTCCCCTAGAACTTAGAACTACTTAAACCTAACTAACCTAAGGACATCACATACATCGATGCCCGAAGCAGGATTCGAACCTGCGACCGTAGCGGTCGCGCGGTTCCAGACTGTAGCGCCTAGAACCGCTCGGCCATCCCGGCTGGCAAGTCATTTTATAGAAAGGCACTGTTCCACACTCATGCTGGAGAAGGGTTATTGGTTGAAATGCCTGCTACCGCGATTGGTTGGTCGTCATCAGTGGTTAGATTCGAAACGGACAGAGCAAGAGAGGGTGAATGTTTACCCAAAATATTATTGTCCACCGAGGTGACTTGCAGCGCGTTGCTTATGCCGCTGACACACCGCGGCCGCGTATTTACTTCCTTGATGGCGGGGAGCCATGATGCCGGAAACCTATAGCCATCCTCTCTATTGAAATTAGATGCATTCTTAGAAATTTCAACCCCTTCTCGCACGTTTCTTCAACAAATGTTTGTATCTTTAGCCAGTACACGTATGTTAATAAATTCGATGTCAGAGCCACAGTTCTCGTGATGTTCCGCTATTGCCGATCCTGCACTTTGTTTTAGCCGCTGCCGTTAGCCTTAATGCGTTCATTAACAGTTCTTCCCGTTTCGCCTATATACACTTTGCCGCAGCCACATGACACTTGTTTTGTAATGGATGGGAGGCACCCTCTGGGAGAGGGGTGTTGGCAGTTGTGTAAGTAGGCTGTTTATGTTTTCTTATTGGCAACGTTACGTAGCGCTCTATATGAAAATCACTGGCTGTGCTGTGTGTAGTCTGTGGCTAGTTTGCATTGTTGTCTGCCATTGTAGTGTTGGGCAGCGGCAGCTGGATGTGAACAGCGCGTAGCGTTGCGCAGTTGGAGGTGAGCCGCCAGCAGTGGTGGATGTGGGGAGAGAGATGGCGGAGTTTTGTAATTTGTCATGAACTGCTATATATATTATGACTGTTAAGGTAAATACATTGTTTGTTCTCTATTAATATCTTTCATTTGCTAACTATCCCTATCAGTAGTTAGTGCCTTCTGTAGTTTGAATCTTTTATTTAGTTGGCAATAGTGGCGCTCGCTGTATTGCAGTAGTTCGAGTAATGAAGATTTTTGTGAGGTAACTTATTTGTGAAAGGTATAGTTTAATGTTAGTCAGGGCCATTCTTTTGTAGGGATTTTTGAAAGTCAGATTGCGTTGCGCTAAATAATATTGTGTGTCAGGTTAAGCACAGTCTTGTATAAATTGTTCTAAGGGGACGTTCCAGTTGCAGAGGAAGACTAATGCTTGTCTACAATAACCTGTCGCAAAACTCCTGTAGACTGCAACAGTTATGCAAAGATCAGCAAAAGTCTCAGGGTAATGTAAGGTGGAGACCTGCAGGAAACTAGCCCTGAGACTGGAGATTTCGACAACAAGAGCAACAAGAGCATCGTTTTGTAGTCCCTCTCCTACAAAGAAATAACTACAACACTCCTGATAGGAAAACTCGGGATGAAGATATGGGAACGTTAACACATCAGTGAATTTCTTCAATGTGTTGTCTTCCTCGTATCCGGTATGGGGTTCGTTAGCCGCTTTAGCTGACACCGCTAGCAGTGAAACACTGTCAGTGGCGTCAGACTAACAGAGCCCTCCCAAAGACTCGTTAAACGAGCACACACACATTCAGCGACAGACTACTTACTCTCTCACTGCGTTCATTGTGTCACACACGTCAAGGCCCCGAGGGGGTTCGCGGCTGTGTGGGCTCTGTTCCGACCGTTTTCACACCCCTCCAGAGAGGCAGGTCAGACATGTGGTTATTCTACACTGTTTGTGCTCAAGTGGTGTCTAAAATAAGCCCCAGGAAGGGACGCCGCCTCACAAAAGACTTCGCCACCTGTCGGCGGGCAGCTCTCTGCACACGGTCGAGACCTTCAAAGGCCTCCATTCGCCCGCCATACCGCACTACGCACTGCGGGAACAAACTACACTGACGTTACTTCACCTATTGTCGTTAGCTAGCCCCAGTGTTTGCTTCCAGCTGTGAGAGAACAACGATGTCCCAAACTACGTTACGGGGCTGGCCAGTCACTTACGTAACGCCATGTGTAGACCCGTGTATTGTCGCCTGGTAGTTCCGTCCTCAGGGGTAGTGTACTTGCCGCTGATGACAGAAAAGGTGCAACTACCTGGATGCGCAATAACGATGTTGTTACCGAAGCGAAATACATTCAGCGGCACTGACAACGAGGTCACTGCGCCACATGCAGCTCTTTGTCTGTGGGCTTCAAATGGGATTACAGGTGGCGGAAACACCAGCGATTCGGAGAGAAAATGCGTGACTTCTCTGTCGACTGTTAGCAGTGAATAAGCCATAAAGCTGTTCATTTGATCTCGACGTGTACAACAATTCTGTAAATGACACAGTGCGCGGGCAAAAGGAATAACTATTGTTAAGTGTGTACAATAGCATTTAGAAACCTTGTGGCGTTTCATCAGAAGGGATAATGGGTGAAATATACAGACTATTACACACAAAGAAAATTAATTCAAACTTTCGCGACACTAAAATTAAATTAAGTGATTTAAGAATATTTCAGTGTAAAAAGCATAAAATTTTAATGTAACTTTAATCGTACCAAAAAGAAGTCTTTTGCGTACGAATTTTCTTTCCGAGAATTTATATTCTTGGTCTGTAGCTAATTTTTACCGCTTCACAAGTCTCAACCAATTTCACACGGAAATTACGTTCAATGCTTAGATTTTTTAGCAACTCATTATCTACGCAGGAACATGGAATTATCGATATATAACTGCGTCCTACATTCCCTGTGCATCGGCCCTGCAATAAAGGGAACTTACATAAAAGGTTGACAGCCTGCGATGGCTTTAAAGCGGCTCCATCATTTAGAAGTTGCGTTGCGACTATGGACCCATGTTGTTGTTGTCTTCAGTCCTGAGACTGGTTTGACGCAGCTCTTCATGCTACTCTATCCTCTGCAAGCTTCTTCATCTCCCAGTACCTACTGCAGCCTACATCCTTCTGAATCTGCTTAGTGTATTCATCTCTTGGTCTCCCTCTATGATTTTTACCCTCCATGCTGCCCTCCAATACTAAATTGGGGATCCCTCGATGCCTCAGAACATGTCATACCAACCGATCCCTTCTTCTAGTCAGATTCTGCCACAAGCTCCTCTTCTCCCCAATTCTATTCAATACCTCCTCATTAGTTATGTGATCTACCCATCTAATCTTCAGCATTATTCTGTAGCACCACATTTCGAAAGCTTCTATTCTCTTCTAGTCCAAACTACACTCCTGGAAATGGAAAAAAGAACACATTGACACCGGTGTGTCAGACCCACCATACTTGCTCCGGACACTGCGAGAGGGATGTACAAGCAATGATCACACGCACGGCACAGCGGACACACCAGGAACCGCGGTGTTGGCCGTCGAATGGCGCTAGCTGCGCAGCATTTGTGCACCGCCGCCGTCAGTGTCAGCCAGTTTGCCGTGGCATACGGAGCTCCATCGCAGTCTTTAACAGTGGTAGCATGCCGCGACAGCGTGGACGTGAACCGTATGTGCAGTTGACGGACTTTGAGCGAGGGCGTATAGTGGGCATGCGGGAGGCCGGGTGGACGTACCGCCGAATTGCTCAACACGTGGGGCGTGAGGTCTCCACAGTACATCGATGTTGTCGCCAGTGGTCGGCGGAAGGTGCACGTGCCCGTCGACCTGGGACCGGACCGCAGCGACGCACGGATGCACGCCAAGACCGTAGGATCCTACGCAGTGCCGTAGGGGACCGCACCGCCACTTCCCAGCAAATTAGGGACACTGTTGCTCCTGGGGTATCGGCGAGGACCATTCGCAACCGTCTCCATGAAGCTGGGCTACGGTCCCGCACACCGTTAGGCCGTCTTCCGCTCACGCCCCAACATCGTGCAGCCCGCCTCCAGTGGTATCGCGACAGGCGTGAATGGAGGGACGAATGGAGACGTGTCGTCTTCAGCGATGAGAGTCGCTTCTGCCTTGGTGCCAATGATGGTCGTATGCGTGTTTGGCGCCGTGCAGGTGAGCGCCACAATCAGGACTGCATACGACCGAGGCACACAGGGCCAACACCCGGCATCATGGTGTGGGGAGCGATCTCCTACACTGGCCGTACACCACTGGTGATCGTCGAGGGGACACTGAATAGTGCACGGTACATCCAAACCGTCATCGAACCCATCGTTCTACCATTCCTAGACCGGCAAGGGAACTTGCTGTTCCAACAGGACAATGTACGTCCGCATGTATCCCGTGCCATCCAACGTGCTCTAGAAGGTGTAAGTCAACTACCCTGGCCAGCAAGATCTCCGGATCTGTCCTCCATTGAGCATGTTTGGGACTGGATGAAGCGTCGTCTCACGCGGTCTGCACGTCCAGCTCGAACGCTGGTCCAACTGAGGCGCCAGGTGGAAATGGCATGGCAAGCCGTTCCACAGGACTACATCCAGCATCTCTACGATCGTCTCCATGGGAGAATAGCAGCCTGCATTGTTGCGAAAGGTGGATATACACTGTACTAGTGCCGACATTGTGCATGCTCTGTTGCCTGTGTCTATGTGCCTGTGGTTCTGTCGGTGTGATCATGTGATGTATCTGACCCCAGGAATGTGTCAATAAAGTTTCCCCTTCCTGGGACAATGAATTCACGGTGTTCTTATTTCAATTTCCAGGAGTGTATTTATCGTCCACGTTTCACTTCCATACAAGACTACACTCCATACAAATACTTTCAGAAACGACTTCCTGACACTTAACTCTATACTCGCTGTTAACAAATTTCTATTCTTCACAATCGCTTTCCTTGCCATTGCCAGTCTACATTTGATATCCTCTCTACTTCGACCATCATCAGTTATTTTGCTCCCCAGATAGCAAAACTCCTTTACTACTTTAAGTGTCTCATTTCCTATTCTAATACCCTCAGCATCACCCGACTTAATTCGACTACATTCCATTATCCTCGTTTTGCTTTTGTTGATGTTCATTTTATATCCACGTTTCAAGGCACTGTCCATTCCGTTCAACTGCTCTTCCAAGTCCTTTGCTGTCTCTGACAGAATTACAATGTCATCGGCGAACCTCAATGTTTTTATTTCTTCTCCATGGATTTTAATACCAACTCCAAATTTTTCTTTTGTTTCCTTTACTGCCTGCTCAGTACACAGATTGAATAACATCGGGGAGAGGCTACAACCCTGTCTTACTCCCTTCCCAACCACAGCTCCCCTTTCATGTCCCTCTACTCTTACAACTGCCATCTGGTTTCTGTACAAATTGTAACTAGCCTTTCGCTCCATGTATTTTACCCCTGCCACCTTCAGAATTTAAAAGAGAGTATTCCAATTAACATTATCAAAAGCTATCTCTACGTCTACATGTGCTAGAAACGTAGGTTTGCTTTTCCTTAATCCTTCTTCTAAGATAAATCGTAGGGCCAGTTTTGCCTCACGTGTTCCAACATTTCTACGGAATCCAAACTGATCTTCCCCGAGATCTACTTCTACCAGTTTTTCCATTCGTCTGTAAAGAATTCGCGTTAGTATTTTGCAGCTGTGACTTATTAAACTGATAGTTCGGTAATTTTCACATCTGTCAACACCTGCTTTCTTTGGGATTGGAATTATTATATTCTTCTTGAAGTCTGAGGGTATTTTGCCTGTCTCATACATCGTGCTCACCAGATGGTAGAGTTTTTTCATGACTGGCTCTCCCGAGGCCATCAGTAGTTCAAATGGAATGTTATCTACTCCTGGGGCCTTGTTTCGACTCTGCTCTGTCAAACTCTTCACGCAATATCGTATCTCCCATTTCATCTTTATCTACATTCTCTTCCATTTCCATAAAATTGTCTTCAGGTACATCGCCATTGTATAGACCCTCCTTCCACCTTTCTGCTTTCCCTTCTTTGCTAAGAACTGGGTTTCAATCGAAGCTCTTGATATTCATGCAAGTGGTTCTTCTTTCTCCAAAGATCTCTTTAATTATCATATAGGCAGTATCTATCTTACCGCTAGTGAGATAAGCCTCTGCATCCTTACATTTGTCCTTTAGCCATCCCTGCTTAGCCATTTTGCACTTCCTGTCGATCTCATTTTTGAAACGTTTGTATTTCTTTTTGCCTGCTTCATTTACTGCATTTTTATATTTTCTCCTTTCTTCAGTTAAATTCAATATTTCTTCTGTCACCCAAGGGTTTCTACTAGACTTCGTCTGTTTACCTATTTGATCCTGTGCTCCCTTCACTATTTCATCCCTCAAAGCTACCAATTCTTCTTCTACTGAATTTCTTTCCCCCGTTCCTGTCAGTTGTTCCCTTATGCTCTCCCTGAAGCCCTCTACAACGTCTGGTTCTTTCAGTTTATCCAGGTCCCATCTCCTTAAATTCCCACCTTTTTGCAGTTTCTTTTGTTTTAATCTGCAGTTAATAACCAATAGATTGTGGTCAGAGTCCACATCTGCCCCTGGAAATGTCTTACAATTTAAAACCTGATTCCTAAATCTCTGTCTTACCATTATATAATCTATCTGACATCTTCTAGTATGTCCAGGGTTCTTCCATGTATACAACCTTCTTTCATGAATCTTGAACCAAGTGTTAGCTATGATTAAGTTATGCTCTGCGCAAAATTCTACCAGGCGGCTTCCTCTTTCATTTCTTAGCCCCAATCCATATTCACCTACTATGTTTGCTTCTCTCCTTTTTCCTACTCTCGAACTCCTGTCACCCATGACTATTAAATTTTCATCTCCCTTCACTACCTGAATAATTTCTTTTAATTCATCATATATTTCATCGATTTCATACATGAAGAAATTACATGAGAAGAGATTATAGGATGAACCTGGAGAAAATAATGGAATTTAGTCGAATCAAATCTGGATTGCTCGTTGTGTAAGGCAGTATAAGAGTCGAACTGTGGGTGTGCGCCAGAGTGCAGAGCTGCAGCGGGCGTAAGTGTTTCGGATCAGACCTTTCAGCGCACAGTTGAACACGAGGCTTCGCAACAGACGACCCCTTCGTGTTGCCATCTCGACCCAACCATTTTATCAATTTCGATTGTACAAAGCTTAGTATAACTGAAATTGTACCTGGGTCTATGGAAACGTGTCACCTTGTAGCATAAATGATGTTTCTCGTTACACCAGGTCGATAGTTACGTCCAGATACACAGTCGTTCGACTAAGCGTATTGTAAACTCAGAGCATCCGTCATTTAATTTAAAATCAGTGAATACATAACATTCCATCGAAATTTCTGAAATCATTGAGGTAAATGGTAAACAAACGACTACTCAAGTTGTAATCTATGCGACCATCACACTTTCGGAAACGTATCATCCCTACAGTTCCCAGATAGCGGGGACAGACATGTGCGACACCTATCGCACAGTGAGCTTAGTCTCACGTGCATTCAAGCTGCGGGCAAGAATAATATAGAAAAGAATGGAAAAGAAAACTAAGGATTTGTAATATGACTATCAGTTTGGTTTTAGGAAAGATAAAGGCACCGGAAGGGCAGTTCTGACATTGGGCTTGATAATGGAAGCAAGACTAAAAGAACGTCTGAACAGGCTTACAGGATATGTAGACTTAGAAAAGCGCATTCGACACTGTAAAGTTGTGCAAGGTTTCGAAATTCTGAGGTGAGTAGGAGTAAGCTATAGGGATGGATGGGTAGCATACAAGTGGGAACTATAACACTGGAAGACTGAGAACGACGTGTTCGGATTAAAAAAATATGAGATACGGATGCAGTCTTTCACCTCTACTGTTCAATTTATTCGATGAAGAAGCAAGGACAGGAATAAAAGAAATGTCCAAGAGTGGGATTCAAATTCGGCAGAAAGGATGTGATATAATTCGCTGATATCATTGCTCACCTCACGAACGTGCATATGAATCACATGATATGTTGAATGGAATGAACAGTCGAATGGGTACAGGATATGGACTGAGAGTAATCCGAAGAAAGCTGCAGAAAAGAGAACAGTGAGAAAGATAACACCAAAATTGGTGATCACAAAGTAGACGAAGTTAAGCAAAATAATCCAGGACGGACGAGGCAAGGCGGTCATAAAAAGCAGACTATCGCATGCAAAGAGGTCATGCCCACCCAAAGGAAGTCTTCTGGTATCAAACATATGCCTTAATTTGAGCAAGAAATTTCTGAGAATGTACGTTCGGAGCACAACATTGTGTGGCAGTGAATCAGGGGCTGTGGGAAAGTCGAAACAGAAAAGAATCAAGGCGTTTGAGATATGGTACTACAGAAGAATGTAGCAAAATAAGTGGACTAATAAGGAATGAGATGGTTCTCCACAGAATCGGTGAAGACAGGAACATATGGCAAACAGTAACAAAAAGGAGAGACAGGATGGCAGGACATCTGCTAAGATATCAGGGAATAAGCTGCAACATACTAGAGATAACTGTAGAGATTTACTAGTAGGGGAAGACAGAGATTGAAATAAGCTCAACAATAATTTTCCTAAATATTTCTGTCTTTGTCCTCCATTTAAGTTGTACAAAGTGGGGCAAAAAAGATCCGGAGAACAGAGTTCCAGCGTACAAAGAAACCCAGCAGAGGAAAGGACATACAGTACTAACTTCAGCACATAAAGTGACCGTAATTCACTTCTTGTTACTTCTGCGCACTGGTCAGCAAGTTGCTGAAGGCGGGTCGAAGCTTGAATGTTGGAACTGCTGCAATCTCTTCCGAATTGTTCATCTGCAGTTCCTGAAGACTGTGAGGGTTGTAGCCATACACCTTAGCCTCCAGGGCTCCCCGCTCAAAGTAATCGCACACTGACAGGTCAGATGACCTTCATGGCAAGGACGGCGATCAGACTGCATGTCCAGGTGGTGGATTCTTCCGCACGATCGACGTGATATGTCGGTCTCTTGTGACAGGCATCGGGTTAATTTGGTAGGACACTGAAGCATTTTCTGGTGAACTGCTGCCACATTTTCTGACGTACGGGCACGTTTCGCAATGTTTTTTGGCTTATTCAAAATAGATCTGGTCTGATGCTATTTTAGGACAAAGCGTTGCATGGCACTCTTTACTGGCACTGAATCCATTAAACTTCTCAGCAAACTGCTGATCGCACAGTCTCTGTGACTTCGTGGTCACGTAACTTTCCAGAACAAACACCCCCTGCTTCACTGTGAGTACCATCGTCCGATGTACACTGCTCCACTCACACTGGCACAGACCACACTACGATCTGAACGGGTGTGGATCACTTGGCTGGTGTACAGGTGATGTGCGCTTCACAGGGTGTGGTTATATGCAAACATTTGCATCCAGTTGTACCCATTCGTCGCAACTTTTATTTGTCCCACACTGTATTTCCAACCTGAATAAGTGTTCACTTGTCTAATCTTGCCATTTGTATTGGCCTGAAGGTCATAAACTTTTACAACCCTTCCTTTGCATAAAACTGAATGTCTTGTTTGTAAGCACTCTGCCCCCAATCCATGTATCTGCCATACTCCGCATTGATTACTCCACAACAATTGTGAGTAGTCGCTTGACTAAGTAAAACCCATTTCTTTCGTGAAGCAACTCACACATTCATATAGTGACACTATGAGTTGCTCTTCTGGGCTGCCCTCGCTACTTTGTGATTACTGCTGAAATAAACTATGTACACCTACCATGAACAGTCATGTTAATTGATAATAAAATTTTATGTCTTGCGAAAGGCAGAATATAAGTATACGTCCGATGTTACAAATATTTCTATTATTCCACGTTAGTGATGTTTACATTTTGCATTCCGTTATTGATTTCGGATCTATATATCTCTATGAAGTACAATAAGCAACACATGCAAAATATATACAGAAGATCCACTTAGAAACCCTAATTTAGGATGATTCAAGAGGACCTTTGCCACAGTTACTCTACGAGTTTCTGAGAAAAGGAAGAAGTAAAAATGGTTATCATTGCCGAGTGTACAAAGTACCAGATATTGACTAAAATTTATTTATTACTTATTTGCATGGTCAGAACAAAACAAAGAGTTATTTTCTTCAGTGGGATTGTTGTAATTCCACAACATAATCCTATTAATACTGAATAAGGCCATATCAGTTCTTAAGTGGACAGGAAAACAGTGGTGTTTTTGAAGATGGGTTTCTGATAAGTATTTAATTGTTCCAGACATAATAGATTTAGGCTCCTTATTCTAAGGCTTGAAATCATGACGTATAGCTATGTGGGATACTCCTTCTGATTCACCTTAACAACATTTCAAAAATATTGTGATTAAGAGTACGAAAGAGAGAGTGGGAGGAATTCAGTTTCAAAATTAGTTTATATATTAGTACCTAATTATTACCACTAGAGTCTGTTAACTTGAGGGATGTAATAATGTATGTCAACAATTTCCTGTAAATTTACGATATGTTTGACACCGTAGCATAATGTTGGCCCAGACATTTATGTCGTGTGATTCAGCTGCTTGTGCATGGGCTTTACACACAAACAGCACTTCAACATTCTCTCCCGCTACACACAAACTTTTAGTCTACCAAAATAAATATACAGATAAATAAACAGGACTTTTTCTAGGACATTTAATAAAGTTCAATTTGGTCCTCTGATAAGTTTTCCTACAGGCTACAGTTTTCGAATTATTCAAGAAAGATGTACAAAAGTGACCTAACGTGCATATCTTGAATAACTTGAAAACCATGGACTCTGGCGAAAACAGATTCCAGCAACGAATTTAACGCCACGCAGGATTAGCCGAGTGGTCTGAGACGCTGCAAACATGGACTGAGCGGCTGGTCCCGGTGGAGGTTCGAGTCCTCCCTCGGGCATAGGTGTGTGTGTTTGTCCTTAGGATAATTTATGTTAAGTAGTGTGTAAGCTTAGGGACTGAGGACCTTAGCAGTTAAGTCCCATAAGATTTCACACACATTTGAACATTTGAAAGAATTTAACTAGATTAAATTTCCTACAAAAAGGTCATGTTCATTATTTTTCTGTAGGACTAATAGTCTGCATGCAGCGAGCGAGAGCATTTGAAACTCTTGCATGTTGTCTTTGAGGGCGTTGCAGGTTGCATGAAGCCCACAGGTAGGGGTAACTGAATCACACTGCGTATCTGTCTAATTGCTATATAAAGCTCATCATAACACTTCCTTTTTTCCTCATTATGAGACAACCGTACATATACATAGTCGATGGTGAAATTCTCTACAATTGTAATAGTTATTGTGCTTCCGTCTTTAGGAATAAATAATAATTACAACTGTAGAGTGCTATAACCTCCGTGTTGGTAGCTGTAAGATCCTGCAACAGTAGAGGGTTTTATCGTTATGGCCACTTTCTTCTTATTTAGCTAAATGTGTGGCCCGGCGATTCACATTGTGTTTTCCATTTTATTGGCACCCCCAGTAATACAAATATATACAGCAAACAAGGGACCAGAGAAATCCTTGTCTTATTGCGTCTCAGGAGGAAGACGAATCCTAGCTCAGTGGTTGAAAATGTACTAGCAACAATAATGAAAGTAGATCTTGAAACCTTCCCGTCTCCTCTATATCTCTTTTGTTGTTACGCAACACCCGTCTTCTATATCTGTTTTGTTACGCAATCTTCCCTTCTACAATAAGCTATGAAACCTTTCCTTAGGATTTCTATCTCTTGCATAATAATAACATATGAAATCTTCCCTTTGAAATTTATTCTCTTTCTCAATCTTCGCATACAAATTTAATTGCTGCTTATTAAAAGTGATTTTCTTATTATTTCGACGAAACATAGAATGAGTCGTCGTCGTGGCCCTCAGTCGTTATCTGCAATAACACAAAACTGTTCCTTACCTTTTTGTTTTACTGTTACTGGATCGCCATCTGACTGCTACATCGAACTGCGACGTGAATATACTTACTCTGTTTTACTATACTCTATTAGCTGCTGGTGGGCTGTCATAATAAGTGGCTGTATTTATTACCAAAGCTGAGGTTATTCTTTAATAGCAAAGCTCACGTTATTCTTTAATAGAAAAGCTCACGTTATTCTTTAATTAATTTGACTGAAGTTACGTAATTCATAGTTAAACTTTTCCTTAACAACAACAAAATTTTGCAAAGTTTTACGTTGATGGTTTTCGGGATGGATTATAATCAGTAATGCAATATTGCTGGCAAAATTAGTTATATTCTGAAAACGCTTCAAATATTTACTGTTGGTAATGAAATGATTTTACAAACGTTCAAATGGGACTTACTTTTTACAATAATCTTACAACTAGCAATGTGCAAACATTCCTTCAGTAGTCTTGAGTTTCTCAAAGAAAATAGTTCAATAATATTAGTTCCTCTTACGATAATAGTTAGCCGATGTCTCTGTACATCCGTGTATAATCTCTTGTAAATCATAGCTGGTGGCTGGCAGGCACACCGCTCCTCTCAACCTCTCGCTTCAGACCTGCTACCGACTCGCTTCACATATCGCTTACTACTGACTTCCTACGAACGCTAAAGTGCGGTCTCTACTGCCAACAATGCTTTCTGGTGCAGACAATCCCTGATACCATTACAAAATGTATCAATGCGCGGTCTTTCCCGCTGTTTTCTTAAAATGTATCCATACGCGGTCTCTCCCGCTCGTTAAAAAATTATATCAATTTGCGGTCTCTCTTGCCAACAATACTTTGGTGCAGACATTCCCTGGTACCACAATTATTTCCAACATGACAAATATTAATTATTCCCACTTAATCCTATTAATAAAATGTAAAAATCTTTCATAAATTGTGGTTTGACAATAGACCATAGAAATACAGGGTGTTACAAAAAGGTACGGCCAAACTTTCAGGAAACATTCCTCACACACAAAGAAAGAAAATATGTTATGTGGACATGTGTCCGGAAACGCTTACTTTCCATGTTAGAGCTCATTTTATTACTTCTCTTCAAATCACATTAATCATGGAATGGAAACACACAGCAACAGAACGTACCAGCGTGGCTTCAAACACTTTTTTACAGGATATGTTCAAAATGTCCTCCGTTAGCGAGGATACATGCATTTACCCTCCGTCGCATGGAATCCCTGACGCGCTGATACATCCCTGGAGAATGGCGTATTGTATCACAGCCGTCCACAATACGAGCACGAAGAGTCTCTGCATTTGGTACCGGGGTAGCGTAGACAAGAGCTTTCAAATGCCCCCATAAATGAAAGACAAGAGGGTTGAGGTCAGAAGAGCGTGGAGGCTATGGAATTGGTCCGCCTCTACCAACCCATCGTTCACCGAATCTGTTGTTGAGAAGCGTACGAACACTTCCACTGAAATGTGCAGGAGCTCCATCGTGCATGAACCACACGTTGTGTCGTACTTGTAAAGGCACATGTTCTAGCAGCACAGGTAGAGTATCCCGTATGAAATCATGATAACATGCTCCATTGAGCGTAGGTGGAAGAACTAAAATGAGCTCTAACATGGAAATTAAGCGTTTCCGGACACATGTCCTCATAACATCTTTTCTTTATTTGTGTGTGAGGAATGTTTCCTGAAAGTTTGGCCGTACCTCTTTGTAACACCCTGTATACACGTCTTAGTTCTAGCCGCGCAGTCCGGAACCGCGCGACTGCTACGGTCGCAGGTTCGAATCCTGCCTCGGGCATGGATGTGTGTGATGTCCTTAGGCTAGTTAGGTTTAAGTAGTTCTAAGTTCTAGGGGACTGATGACCACAGATGTTAAGTCCCATAGTGCTCAGAGCCATTTGAACCATTTTTTATACACGTCTTACAATCTGAATGTGAGATTCAAGGGATTGGATAGATAACAGACTATGAAAAGTATTGGAGAGTTCAGTGGTGCACAACTATCCTTAACGATAGCCACGCGCATTCTTTCTTACATTTAAAAGATACAAAAAAAGGACATAATGCAGGCTGCTATTGTGGTAAAGGCTCCCTCAGAATAGAGAATTCACTTTGTGTTGCAGGAGCGCTTTGACTGCGCCGCTCACGTAACGCTTGCGGTTGTGTATTTAGTGCCGGTTGGTTGGCGTGACTGTAAGGAAAACAAAAGGTGGGGAGTGGGGTGGGGCAGGGGAAGCACCGGCGCCTCGCCGGTTTTTCATGAATTCTGCGTGAGCGGGTACCCTTGGACTTGGTACGACCGCGAGGACGCAGTCACGCGGCCCTTGGTGCATTTTGCAGTGCTGCCAACAAGACGGCAGCGGCCGCAGCGGTCCCTCAGGGGCCCCAACTGCCCCCCAGGCGAGCATCAGACTAAGCCCCGCGCCACTGCCCGCGGCTAACCGCTGCCCCTAGCGGCACACCGCCGACATCCCGGCTCCTGGTGGGCCGTTAACAGCACTGAAGATCGCATTAAGCAGTTTGGTTCGTGGCTGCTACTGATGTCAAGCAGGCAGCTCGACATCATGAAGAAAATAGGTTCTCAGATAATTTCAGTTTCCCTTTATTTCTCCAGTGTGATAGCTATTAGGCATTTGACTAGAGGGTAAAACAGATCCTAGGTTGCTGTCACACACGCTGGTCTCCAAAATTAAGTATTCTCAAAACTACAGATTACGTTTCCTTTAGATGTTTAAATGTTTACAGAACAAGGTGAAGATCAATCGCCAGATTTATGTGTACACCAATGAACAAAACTAATTATCAGTCAATTTCCAAAACTTCAGATATGCCATTCGTAAACTTTTACGAAGACACGAATTTTTCCCACATAATATAACAGTAATCAAGGAATATATTTACTTTCTTTAAATATAGTAACCTCCTTTTACTTCTTCCTCTTTTTTGTTGGGTGATGGAATCACCATTTTTTTCTGCGTTTGTGCGGCCTATCGCACTTTCTTTTCCTGTGCCAGTCACCTCAAATCAGAGCAGCACCTAAGGTCCTGAGCTATTTGTTGGATGCTTTCAAGTCTCTGTATGTCCCTACAATTTTTGCCCTCTATGGCTCTCCCTAGTGCCATGGACGTCATCTCGTGACCGCTTAACACTTGTCCTGTTACAAAAACACTCATTCGAGGATAGGGCGGAATAACGTCTCAAGTATGCAGGTACTCTCTGCCAGCGACTGTGTTATGTAGAAAGTGGGAACCTTTCTCATGGCACCCTGTCAGTATTTTGATAGTAAAATAATGTTTCCTTATTCGTAGACAAGCGAAGTTATATCAAAACTTTCCGCTCAGTCACCTTTGGCATGATTTCAGTTACTTCGGCAGTCGTAGGATGGTAGTGCCTTACAAACACTGTGATCCAGTGGTAATTAGTCTCGAATAAAACAAACGTGCAATCAATTAAATCACACCAACTGAATAGCAACAGCCCCACTGAAGAAGTGACAAAATGTTTGTCTACCATTAAAAGTAAATAAGACGACAAATCCGAGATACATTCCTCAGATAAATGTGTATGCAGTTGTAAGTTCCAAGTAATCAGTAGCATTTGATGAGAGCGCGAATGTGACTAGAAAGAGACAGAGATAGGAAAGATTTAGGGGCCGTACAATTTTTACCGTTACCTAAGGTGCAGCATGGTTGACGATCGATGGATCGGTGCTACCATCATTGAATTAGTCAGTGCGTTACTGTGATTCGTTAAGAATAAAACAAAAGAAATGATCGCTCGCCAAAAACAATTTGTTTCCACAGTCCTCTAAGACTTTCACACTCAGTGGAACTACCATCAACACCGTGTCTAAAGTGTAGGTTTAAGTGAGCAAGTAGCACATTATACCGAAAGTGGGAGCACGTGTTTTCTCGCCAGAGTCCAGCTAAAAAGTGAGAGAAGCTGTTATGTGTCCCATTTGAAGTCTTCTGTCCCGAAAAACCATTATACTGCTTAAACTATAACTACTTTTTGTAACGATCCCAAAACGGTCTTTTTTGTGGCGAGTTCTGAAGAAAGAACTCTTTAAATTAGATGCCAGGCTCTGAACATTCATTACTGCCTATTTCACCTTCCATGCACGCCCCTGAATATGAAACCTGACTAGCCAATATTTGATTTGAGGAGCATCTCCATGGTGGCGATAAATCGTAACTTAATGATGTTAACACTAAGCAAGCCACAAAACTGAAGGGAACATACCCCTTTATCTAAGGAATATAGTTATTTTGTTGGTATCTTTTCGATCGCCTGGAAACACACAAAATTAATATTGTATCCATCTTCAGCAGCTGTAGTACGTACGAAGATAATCAGCAACCAGTTGCACAGAAGGTATTTAATTTCCTTTTCCGGTTTCAGGCACTTAGTACTCTTCTTCAGAGGGTTACAACTATCGCATTACTTGCGACCGTCAAAAATAAGATGCATGCAGTGTATTTCTGTAGTCACGTAGGTCACAGAGCCCTTTTCCTTTGTACAAGCACTGTGAACCACATGACCACAGCAGTGTTATGCATCCGTCTTATTTTGGATACTCGTAAACAGTACGACAGTTATAACCTTCTGAAGGAAGACACTCAGCGCCTGAAGCCATTAAGGAAATTAAATTTCTTTTGTCCAACAGGTTACTGATTATTTCAGTAAATAAAATTGCTATACAAATTGCTGTACTTAATTATTTTTTTATTTAAGTGTAGCTTTGACTACTTCATCTGTTTGTCTCTATGCATATATATATATATATATATATATATATATATATATATATATATATGTCTTTCTCTTCCTTCTCTCGTTGTCACCTACCATCCCAATGAGAGCTGGTTGGTTCTAACTCCAGAGTATTTCATTTTAAACAATAATTGTGATGTATAGCAAGTTCTGTTGAAATCGAACCAGTTGTTGAGGGAGAGATGGGGAACATACATAGATACACACACACACACACACACACACACACACACACACTCGTCAAGCTCGTCAAGCAGACGAAGAGGGATGAGGAGGACATAGAGAGAAGTGGGAGAAGGATGGAGAGAGGGTATGATTACACAGAGACAGGGTGAAGAATAAATGAACCAAGAGAAGGCACATAAAGATTGGGGAGAGGGCAGAGGGTGAGGAATGGAGAAGACAGGGAAAGGGGAGTGGTAGAGATGGGTGCAGAGAGTTGCAAGGAGGAGATGGTTACACAGAGGAGAAAGGATGGAGAAGAAAAGGGAGGGCGGGAGCAGAAGATTCACATCAAATAGTGGAGTGGGACTTATAGTGAGAGAAGTGTGGAGGAGACAGGTAACGAACTAGGAGCTTAGGAGATTGACATAGAGAGGAGGGAGGGGCAATGGACAGAGAGTCCAGATATGAGGGCCCAGTGACCGAGAGGTGTGGAGGGGTGGTGAATTTACAGGGGTGAAGGAGAAGATGTGTAGAAAGATGGGGAAGAACAGACAGGTAAAAGGAGGAGAAATGCAGACGTGAACAGGGAGAGGGTAGAGGTGGTAGAGAGAGGCGAGAGAAAGAGATGGACAGAGAGATGGTGGAGCAGGAAATGGACAGAGATAGAGGGAGGAGGAGATTTTTGCAGTACATGTGGCATACACATGCACTTGCGAAGCTGTAGGTCGAAGAGCAGTTAAATTATGTCATATTACCACCCCTTGAGACTGACATGAGATCCACGTAACATGTAATAAACGTGTATACGATTATACTTACATACATACAAAGTTTCGTATTCCACATAACTTAGGCAGTTCTTGGAGAATTGGTCCGTTTGTGCAGTTAATGAAGGGCTGCCTGTTTTGTGCCAAACACATTTCCCTTTCTTTAAGTAGAACCAAACAGTAATTCAACCCTATGAGGGTTGCACTGCAAAACTTTGTATCTTCCTTAACAATAAGAGAATGAGATAAAACGGCAATACAGTAACTTCTATGGAATCATTATGTAACGCAGTTGTTATATACATAAAGCTCTATTACAGGTGGATGCAGGAGATTTATAAATAAAAAGGACCGATACGCCTATCACACAACACAAACATGCAACAGTCAGTTGCATAGACGGACCACATCTGCCAGAGCATATAAGCAACTAAGGGACGGAAAGCATGAAAACTGATGAAAAAAGGTAATATTCATTTACGGACCAAGAAGAAATGTAAATCAATACTCCAGGAAAATAGAATCACAGCACGAATGGGTATTGATGGTGACAAGCACGTTTGAAGTTACATTTCGGTGTAATATGACATGAAAAAGATGAACTAAAGACCGTGCAGTGGTTTGTTGCAGTTAAATTATACAGGGTGGAAAGTATTTAAACCAACAAACTCTGGGAGGTTGTAGGGGACATCAAAACAAATATATTCCCCTAATGTCATTTTTTCCTATGGGGATTATTTAAACCAGTGGAGGCCGTATTACGCTCTTCAGTTGTTAGAGGCCGTATTACGATCTTCAGTTGTTAGAGGCCGTATTACGATCTTTAGTTGTTAGAGGGCTATTACGCTCTTCAGTTGTAGGTAACTGCTGTCCACCAGTGTAGCAGTGCATTGTCTCTGTTTACTAATGGAGCGATACACCTGGAGTGAGTACACTGATATGGTTGGTGCGTACTACGTAGTGCACCGCAACGGACGAGCTGCACAGCGGGTTTATCAACAACACTATCCTAATCACCGTATCCCGAATCATACGACCTACGTTGCTGTGTACCAACGTCTGCTTGAGACCGGGTCATTTAGCAGATTACCTAGACAGGGACGCCGTCGCACTTTATGAACGCTGCAATTTGAGGGAAAAAAATGTGTGTGAAATCTTATGGGACTTAACAGCTAAGGTCATCAATCCGTAAGCTTACACACTACTTAACCTAAATTATCCTAAGGACAAAAAGACACACCCATGCCTGAGGGAGGACTCGAACCTCCGCCGAGACCAGCCGCACAGCCCATGACTGCAGCGCCTGAGACCGTTCGGCTAATCCCGCGCGGCAATTTGAGGAAGCTGCCTTGCAGCATGTGGAGCGCGATCCTTCAATAAGCATTCGTGCAATTGCACGTAACATGGGGACGAATCAGACGACTGTAAGAACAGTCCTTCGAGAGCAATTGTAACGTCCATTTCACTTACATCGTGTCCACAAACTGGAACCACTTGATTATCCACCCAGAGCACAGTTTTCACAGTGGTACCTGGAACAGTGTGAAATGCATCCTACATTTCCATATCCTCTGTGTTGGTTACCGATGAATCAACGTTGGGGCATGATAGAGTCTTCAACATGCACAATTCGCATGTTTGGAGTGAGGATAACCCACAAGCCACAGTTACTAGCGGTCATCAAGTGCGGTTCTTCGTTAATGTGTGGGTTGGTGTTGTTGGGGACTGTTTAATTGGGCAGTATCTGCTCCCTAGGCCATTAAATGGCAGGCACTATTACAATTCCCTCGCCAGTGCATTGCCAGAATTGCTGGAAGACGTCCCGCTCCCTACAAGACAACACATGTGGTTCAAACATGACGGGGCGCCGGCACATTTCAGTCGTCGTGTGCGTCGATTCCTGGACCGATGGTTCCCAGAAACGTGGATTGGCAGAGGTGGTCCTCTACCATGGCCTGCTCGATCCCCAGATATGTCGCCTCTGGACATTTTTGTGTGGGGAGAGATGCGCGACCTTGTTTACGCAACTCCTGTTGCATCAGAAGAGGATCTGGTTGCCCGGATAGTAGCAGCAGCTGGAACAATTCAGGATACTCCTGGTGTTTTTGCCCGTGCCACACAGAACATGGTCCGACGGTGTAACCTTTGTTTACGTGTTAATGGTGGCTTTTTTGAAAATCTACTGTAACTGAAATTGGGTTGTGTTAAAGTGTCGCCTCTTGGACTTTTTTTTTTTTTTTTTGGTCATCAGTCTACTGACCGGTTTGATGCTGCCCGCCACGAATTCCTTTCCTATGCCAACCTCTTCATCTCAGAGTAGCACTTGCAACCTACGTCCTCAATTATTTGCTTGACATATTCCAATCTCTGTCTTCCTCTACAGTTTTTGCCCTCTACATCTCCCTCTAGTACCATGGAAGTCATTCCCTCATGTCTTAGCAGGTGTCCTATCATCCTGTCCCTTCTCTTTATCAGTGTTTTCCACATATTCCTTTCTTCTCCGATTCTGCGTAGAACCTCCTCATTCCTTACCTTATCAGTCCACCTAATTTTCAACATTCGTCTATAGCACCACATCTCAAATGCTTCGATTCTTTGTGTTCCGGTTTTCCCACAGTCCATATTTCACTACCATTCAATGCTGTACTCCAGACGTACATCCTCAGAAATTTCTTCCTCAAATTAAGGCCGGTGTTTGATATTAGTAGACTTCTCTTGGCCAGAAATACCTTTTTTGCCATAGCGAGTCTGCTTTTGATATCCTCCTTGCTCCGTCCGTCATTGATTTTTTTACTGCCTAGGTAGCAGAATTCCTTAACTTCATTGACTTCGTGACCATCAATCCTGATGTTAAGTTTCTCGCTGTTCTCATTTCTACTACTTCTCATTACCTTCGTCTTTCTCCGATTTACTCTCAAACCATACTGTGTACTCATTAGACTGTTCATTCCGTTCAGAAGATCATTTAATTCTTCTTCACTTTCACTCAGGATAGCAATGTCATCAGCGAATCGTATCATTGATATCCTTTCACCTTGTATTTTAATTCCACTCCTGAACCTTTCTTTTATTTCCATCATTGCTTCCTCGATGTACAGATTGAAGAGTAGGGGCGAAAGGCTACAGCCTTGTCTTACACCCTTCTTAATACTTGCACTTCGTTCTTGATCGTCCATTCTTATTATTCCCTCTTGGTTGTAGTTCATATTGACATAAAAAATGGGAAAGTATTTGTTGGTTTAATTAATTTGCCGCTAGATAAATCTTCCTCTACCGGTTTAAATACTCCTCATAGGAAAAAATAACATTAGCGAAAAATATTTGTTTTGATGTCCCCTACAACCTCCCAGAGTTTGTCGGTTTAAATAATTTTCACCCTGTATATGGCTCGCCACCACTGCCGCTACGATAAGTTGCAAACGTAATAGCCAAGTGTGCAGCAGTAACCCTAATAACTGTAAAAATACGGTGGGCTAGTAAACACGACTTTGGTGGGGAGGTCAGGCTAAGAGAGGGAGCGAAAGGGCAACGATGAGGGAGGTATACGAGCAGGAGAAAAACTTTACCGAGCGGACGGCAAATTAATTAAATCATCCCGTGGTGAACGTGGCCGCCTCGGGGATGCTTCTTGAGGGCTGCTGCGGCCAGCTTGCCGGTGAAAGTTAGTTGTTTGTTGAATTTAATACGCCCCCGCCCTACCGGGGTTGGCCGCTCGCCGCACTTCCTGTCCGCGGAAGGGCGAGAGGGGGCCGCCTTTTGCCTCTTTCAGGGCAAAACTCATCCTGAAAGAGGCCAGCCGGGCTTCCATTCGCGAGTAATATGGCGGACGAACGAGGCCCGGCTTTCAGAGGGTCCGTGTAAACAAGTGTACGTGCGTGCAGCACGCGGCACACAAACGACGTTTGTAATCTCCGGCAGCGGGCGCAGAGGGTCCCACGAGACGACACAGTATTTCCGCTGCTACCGCTGGAGGCTTTTTAATGGTGTCATGACCACAGCAGAGGGAGAGACTAGCAGAAAAAGTCCCATCTCATACGGCCCGGCATATGTTGCTCGTCTCATTTCGGCCACAATCTCGCCAGAGTTACCGCTGCCGTCAAGCCACACGCAGGCGGCGTCATTATAAGCACATTACTTCGTCCGGTGCTGTCTTTTCATTAAACGCAGCAAGTCCACATCTTCGCAAATGTTTACACACAGTGCCATTTCCTGTCTGTAGCATCCCACATTCACACTTACTTTTCTCCCCTTTATTATTTTTTCAAACAGCTTTTCCCATATGAGCTGAGGGATTTCTGTCGGAGACAGAAATTTCCTGCTTTAGAAATGTATACAATTTGCACATATGACAGACTATTACGGATTAAGAAATACAGTGAATATAGCCGGCCGCGGTGGTCCGGAGCCGCGCTGCTACTACGGTCGCTGGTTCGAATCCTGCCTCAAGCATGGGTGTGTGTGATGTCCTTAGATTAGTTAGGTTTAAGTAGTTCTAAGTTCTAGGGGACTGATGACCACAGCAGTTGAGTCCCATAGTGCTCAGAGCCATTTTTTACAGTGAATATAGGAATCTTTGTGTTAATGTTGCTGGCGTCTGAAGGATGGGTCGTCCCTATATTTATTCCACTCCACACTCCCCGTCGAAAGCGGCATAAACGTCAAGCATCGCTTACTTCCGTGGCATTAGCTTCTCTACCTAAATTTTATGACCCCATGCAAATCAACGCTTACAGTAAATACCATGTTAAATACATTTTTACTCCTTATTAGGTCTACAAAACTATCGCTCCGTTTGTTCATACAGATCTGATATTCTGGCGTAATAGAATAGCCCCAGGAAGAAATAATCTAGTGACGGTTGTAATATACAGAACATATGGCTCAAATGGTTCAAATGGCTCTGAACATTATGCGACTTAACTTCTGAGGTCATCAGTCGCCTGGAACTTAGAACTAATTAAACCTAACTAACCTAAGGACATCACACACATCCATGCCCGAGGCAGGATTCGAACCTGCGACTGTAGCGGTCGCTCGGCTCCAGACTGTAGCGCCTAGAACCGCACGGCCACTCCGGCCGGCATACAGAACATATCTTTCAAGTGATTTCTGTTAGCGCAAGAAGATGACAAGCCAAAACTATGCAAAGGTGTGAGGACTGAAATGTGAAACGACCGTGTGAAGGCTCTGCGAAGTAGACAAACTTGAAAAACTATTCAATGGGTGTAGTAACTAATTCAAGATCAAACAGGAGATTTAAAGCTCCAATGAGGTCTTTGCAGAGCATTTAAAGGCCTAATTCTAAACATTGAACTCTGTGTAGAAGTCATTTTCCCAGAATCATTACGTTGCTTGGAGACCCAACCACAACACAAGTTCTTCGGTTAGTATCAAAGATATATGACTCTCCAGGAAGAACGCAATAATTCAAAATCTGTGCTTACAAGCGTATCACCAAAACATCACATTCATGGCACAAGCTCGGATTACGAAAGTTTGGAGAAGGTAATATGACATACCCTTTTTCAAGGAACCATCACTGCATTTGCCTGGAACGATTAGGAAAATTTCGGAAAACCTAGATCTGGATAGCCTGACGAGGATTTGAACAGTTGTCCTCCCGAATGCGACTGCGACAATGTAAAGACTGAAAGACGTCGTGGATAGCTGAAACAGTGTTCCACTTCCTTCGCAAATAGTACCTCCCTTTCGTGGTCTTGGACTCTTATATCGCAGTCCAGTCTGCGCACAAATCATACGTAGAATTTTGCTCTCCATATTTTATTCCTGATACCAATTTAAAAGAGTATATTCCAGTCAATAATTTCGAAAAGCTTTCTTTAAACTGACAAATGCTGTAAATGTAGGTTTGCCTTTTTCCTTATATCTAATGCTAAAGTAAGTCAAAAAGGCAGTAATGCAAAGGTTAAACGAATTATTGACAAAACGATGTAATGAGTGGTAAAAGTCAAAATTCAATATTACGTCCGGAGAAGCACAGAAACTCTTGATATATTCCTGCGTTTACGACTTAGTTTACCATTAGATTTTTAAAAAAAGCCAAACATACATTGACAGTATTTATCGATTCAAAGTAATCTTTTCCAAATTATTGACTGGAACACACGCCTTTAAATTGTGATAATATCAGGAATAAAATATGGAGAGCAAATTTCTATGTATGGTTACTACACAGACCGCATTGCAATAATAGAATCCAAGAACATGAAAGGGAGGCACTATTTGCGATGGAATTAGGGCAGTGTTTGAGCTATCCACGACGTCTTTCAGTCTCTACATTGTCGCAGCAGCATTCGGGAGGTCAACAGTTCAAATCCCCGTCCGGCCATCCGGCTCTAGGTTCTCCGAGTTGTCCCTGCATCGCTCCAGGTAAATCGGGTATGGTTTCTTGAAAAAAAGGCCACGCAGATTTCCTTCCACTACCTCTCGTAATCCGAGCTTCTGCCCCGACTCTGATGACCATGCAGTGGACAGAATATTAAATTCCAATACTTTTCCTGGCTTCAGTCTTTAAGTTGAGAAAGCGGAAAAGAAAACCAAAGATAATTTTGAATGCGAAATAAGTTCAGAAAGTATGATTGGCCAATGACAAAGTAATTCGGTCATACAGAAAGGCCCTCTGAGATAATCTGAACAGAAGGCATAGTGTACTAGAAAGGTTTAGGATGAACGCCATCAAAGGTAAAAAAAAATGTTGTCGAATCAGATCAGATGATGCTGTGAGAATTAGATTTGATGAAGAGTAATTGAAAGTAGACAGAATTTTACTCTCTCAGGAGCAAAATAAGTGACGACTGTCGAAGTACAGAGGATGTAAATTGCATAATTTTTATTAAGAAAGAAAATCTGGTAGTGTGGAATAAAAATCAGAGTGTTATAAAGTGTTTTGTGAAACAATTTGTTTCATGTGTAGACAAATACAAGAAAGAAAGGTGGACTGTCAACAGTGTAGAAGAATGCTAAAGATTAGACGGATTAGTTAATGAAGAAGTACAATTTTGAACAGAGGAGAAAAGAAATCTATGGCACTACTTCACTAAAAGAAGATGTAGATTGATAGGAAATACTCTTAGGCATTAAGGAGTAATTAATTTAAGCAGGATCTGTGGGTGTGTGGCGGGATTGGTATGTTACTGAGGAAGACTTTGCTCGATTACAGTGAGCTCATTTGAATGTATGTAGGTTTCAGTTCATATCCAGATACGAGAGAAGTTGCTGGAGTTAGACTAGCATTGGGAGCTTCATCAAACCAGACTCTAGACGAAAGATGCCAAGAGAAGGACGTAGGTATTTTCGAACCACAGGATATTGGACCATTTTCTTGTGTCATAAAAATCAACATTTCTCCTGCAGATGCCATAGATACAACAGCCTGGGTAGGCCGACGATTATAAAATCTTTGCTACAGGGCTTCATCAAGGTATGTGTTTACCATTTGAGTGATTTCATACTCAGATCATATAAACTTTTATATGATCATTTCACTAGTCTCAACATTATGAACGTGATGAATTAGACTTTTAGTTGGATGATGCCCTGAAGAGGCATAGAGAAACGTCCTTTAATTGATGGCACTTTTTATTGTCATTACTAGTGGCTGGTATTGACAACATGTTCATGCAAGTACAGTGACGGTGGGGCAAGACGGTTAATGGCCCCCGGCAACTAATTTTACGGCCTGGACGTCATTCTTGTACTTCAGACTCCTTTCATCCTAAGGAAAGTCAACTCACAATGTCAGAAATACGCCCCTTGGACCTGGTAATTAGGAATAATGTAGCAGAATACTGTTTACAAACAACATACTCGGAAAAGTGACAGTAATGTGGCGCACAGAGTTAATTCCAAAAAAGAAAAAAACATCATGTATATTGAGAGAGTGTAAGGCCGAGTAGGATGCAATTTTTTAAAAACAGCCATGACGTAGGATGTAAGAAGATTTTTTTTCGTTGTCATACGAGGTGCATTCAAGTTCTAAGGCCTCCAATTTTTTTTCTGATTAACTACTCACCCGAAATCGATGAAACTGGCGTTACTTCTCGACGTAATCGCCCTGCAGACGTACACATTTTTCACAACGCTGACGCCATGATTCCATGGCAGCGGCGAAGGCTTCTTTAGGAGTCTGTTTTGACCACTGGAAAACCGCTGAGGCAATAGCAGCACGGCTGGTGAATGTGCGGCCACGGAGAGTGTGTTTCATTGTTGGAAAAAGCCAAAAGTCACTAGGAGCCTGGTCAGGTGAGTAGGGAGAATGAGGAATCCCTTCAAAGTTGTTATCACGAAGAAACTGTTGCGTAACGTTAGCTCGATGTGCGGGTGCGTTGTCTTGGTGAAACAGCACACGCGCAGCCCTTCCCAGACGATTTTGTTGCAGTGCAGGAAGGAATTTGTTCTTCAAAACATTTTCGTAGGATGCACCTGTTACCGTAGTGCCCTTTGGAACGCAATGGGTGAGGATTACGCCCTCGCTGTCCCAGAACATGGACACCATAATTTTTTCAGCGCTGGCGGTTACCCAAAATTTTTTTGGTGGCGGTGAATCTGTGCGTTTCCATTGAGCTGACTGGCGCTTTGGTTCTGGATTGAAAAATGGCATCCACGTCTCATCCATTGTCACAACCGACGAAAAAGTCCCATTCATGCTGTCGTAGCGCGTCAACATTGCTTGCCAACATGCCACACGGGCAGCCATGTGGTCGTCCGGCAGCATTCGTGGCACCCACCTGGATGACACTTTTGGCATTTTCAGGTCGTCATGCAGGATTGTGTGCACAGAACCCACAGAAACGCCAACTGTGGAGGCGATCTGTTAAACAGTCATTCGGCGATCCCCCAAATCAATTCTCTCCACTTTCTCGATCATGTCGTCAGACCGGCTTGTGTGAGCCCGAGGTTGTTTCGGTTTGTTGTCACACGATGTTCTGCCTTCATTAAAATGTCGCACCCACGAACGCACTTTCGACACATCCATAACTCCATCATAACATGTCTGCTTCAACTGTCGATGAATTTCAGTTGGTTTCACACCACGCAAATTCAGAAAACGAATGATTGGACACTGTTAAAGTAAGGAAAACGTCGCCATTTTAAGTATTTAAAACAGTTCTCATTCTCGCCGCTGGCGGTAAAATTCCATCTTCCGTACGGTGCTACCGTCTCTGGGACGTATTGACATTGAACGTGGCCTCATTTTAAAACAATACATATGTTTCTATCTCTTTCCAGTCCGGAGAAAAAAAATCAGAGGCCTTAGAACTCGAATGCACCTCGTAGGATGCCTTCAAAAGGAGTACGTTTTACCAAGGAGAGATATAATTGATTCCCTTACAACACATCGGCATTACCCGCTGTTTTTTTCGGGGGAGCGGTCATCAGTCATCTGACTGGTTTCCACTCAGCTCACGGCAGCACCACTCTACCTCGTCAATCATTTGCTGGACGTATTACAATCCCTATTTTGGCCTTCAGTTTTTAATCTCCTTCGCTTCCAGTTGTATCATGGTATTCTATCATCTTGTCCTTTCTTCTTACAATGAGGTGTTAAAAATTCATGGTTATAATGAAATATATCCAAACATTGGGATAAAGGAAATTTAATTTGTTTGCGGGTTTTGGGCACTTAAGCCCCTCTTCAGAAGGTTTTATCTATCGAATTATATGCGACTGTCTACAATAAGATGCATACAATATATTTCCCCGGTTCAAATGGTTCAAATGGCTCTGAGCACTATGCGACTTAACTTCTGATGTCATCAGTCGCCTAGAACTTAGAACTAATTAAACCAAACTAACCTAAGGGCAGCACACTCATCCATGCCCGAGGCAGGATTCGAACCTAGCGGGCACTCGGCTCCAGACTGCAGCGCCCAGAACCGCACCGCCACTCCGGCCGACTAAATTTCCCCGGTGATGTGGTTAATAGAGTCTGCACAAAGTTTGTGAAAGTAGCAAAACAACAAGTGCAGACATCATGCCTGAACAGGAGCTAATAAACAGCTAATAAACAGGTGCAGACATCATGCCAGAAAAGCGTGCAGAACACCATCTGTTCGGGCATGATGTCTCCACTTGTTGTTTCGTTTTTTTGTATAGACATTATGATCCACATGACCATGGTATTTTGTAGTATGAATAATATCGTTCAACTCGCAAATAATGCAACAGGTGTAACCTTCTGAAGAAGGGCACTAAGTGCCGAAACTGATAAGGATATTAAATTTGTTTTATGCAACTGGTTGCTTATTGTTTCATTATACAGGGTGGTCCATTGATCGTGACCGGGCCAAATATCTCACGAAATAAGCGTCAAACGAAAAAACTACAATGAACGAAACTTGTCTAGCTTGAAGGGGGAAACCAGATGGCGCTATGGTTGGCCCTCTAGTTGGCGCTGCCATAGGTCAAACGGATATCAACTGCGGTCTCTTAAATAGGAACCCCCATTTATTATTACATATTCGTGTAGTGCGTAAAGAAATATGAATGTTTTAGTTGGACCACTTATTTCGCTTTGTGACAGATAAATGCTCAAAATGATGTCCGCCAACCTCAATACATTTAGCAATACGTGTGACGACATTAATCTCAACAGCGAGTAGTTTGCCTTCCATAATGTTCGCACATGCATTGACAATGCGCTGACGCATGTTGTCAGACGTTGTCGGTGGATCACGATAGCAAATATCCTTCAACTTTCGCCACAGAAAGAAATCCGGGGACATCAGATCCGGTGAACGTGCGGGCCATGGTGTGGTGCTTCGACGACCAATCCACCTGTCATGAAATCTGCTATTCAGTACCGCTTCAACCGCACGCTAGCTAAGTGCCGGACATCCATCATGTTGCAAGTACATCGCCATTCTGTCATGATGTGAAACATCTTGTAGTAACATCGGTAGAACACTACGAAGGAAATCAGCATACATTGCACCATTTAGAGTGTCATCGATAAAATGGGGGCCAATTATCCTTCCTCCCATAATGCCGCATCACACATTAACCCCCCAAGGTCGCTGACGTTCTACTTGTCGCAGCCATCGTGGATTTTCCGTTGCCCAATAGTGCGTATTATGCCGGTTTACGTTACCGCTGTTGGTGAATGACGCTTCGTCGCTAAATAGAACGCGTGCAAAAAATCTGTTTTCGTCCCGTAATTTCTCTTGTGCCCAGTGGCAGAACTGTACACGTCGTTCAAGGTCGTCGCCATGTAATTCTGGTGGACAGAAATATGGTACAGTTGCAATCGATGTTGATGTAGCATTCTCAACACCGACGTTTTTGAGATTCCAGGTTCTGGCGCAATTTGTCTGCTACTGATGTGCGGATTAGCGGCGACAGCAGCTAAAACACCTACTTGGGCATCAACATTTGTGGCCGAACGTGGTTGACGTTTCACATGTGGCTGAACTCTTCCTGTTTCCCTAAATAACGTAACTATCCGGCGAACGGTCCGGACACTTGATGATGTCCAGGATACCGAGCAGCATACGTAGCACACCCCTGTTGGACATTTTGATCACAATAGCCATACGTCAACGCGGTACCGACCTTTTCCGCAATTGGTAAAAGGTCCATTTTAACACGGGTAATGATGTTGTTGTTGTGGTCTTCAGTTCTGAGACTGGTTTGATGCTGCTCTCCATGCTACTGTATTTTGTGCAAGCTTCTTCATCTCCCAGTACCTACCGCATCCTACATCCTTCTGAATCTGCTTAGTGTATTCATCTCTTGGTCTCCCTCTACGATTTTTACCCTCCACGCTGCCCTCCAATACTAAATTGATGATCCGTTGATGCCTCAGAACATGACCTACCAACCGATACCTCCTTCTAGTCAACTTGTGTCATAAACTTCTCTTCTCCCCAATCCTATTCAATACTTCCTAATTAGTTATGTGATCTACCCATCTAATCTTCAGCATTCTTCTGTAGCACCACATTTCAAAAGCTTCTATTCTCTTCTTGTCCAAACTATTTATCGTCCATGTTTCACTTCCATACATGGCTACACTCCATACAAATACTCTCAAAGGACTTCCTGACACTTAAATCTATACTCGATGTTAACAAATTTCTCTTCTTCAGAAACGCTTTCCTTGCCATTGCCAGTCTACATTTTACATCCTTTCTACTTCGACCGTCATCATTTATTTCGCTCCCCAAATAGGAAAACTCCCTTACTACTGTTAGTGTCTCATTTCCTAATTTAATTCCCTCAGCATCACCCGACTTAATTCAACTACATTCCATTATCCTCGTTTTGCTTTTGTTTATGTTCATCTTATTTCCTCCTTTCAAGACACCATCAATTCCGTTCAACAGCTCTTCCAAGTCCTTTGCTGTCTCTGACAGAATTACAATGTCATCGGCGAACCTCAGAGTTTTTATTTCTTCTCCATGGTTTTTAATACACACTCCGAATTTTTCTTTTGTTTCCTTCACTGCATGCTCAATAAACAGATTGAATAACATCGGTGAGAGACAACAACCCTGTCTCACTCCCTTCCCAACCACTGCTCCCCTTACATGTCCCTCTACTCTTATAACTGCCATCTTGTTTCTGTACAAATTGTAAACAGCCTTTCGCTCCCTGTGTATGTATCACAAAGCAAATACCGTCCGCCTTGCGGAATGTTGCGTGATACCACGTGCTTATACGTTTGCGACTATTACAGCGCCATCTATCACAAAGCGAAAAATGTGATCCAACTAAAACATTCATATTTCTTTACGTGATACAAAAATGTGTAATAAAAATGGGAGTTCCTATTTAAAAAAAAAACGCAGTTGATATCCGTTTGACCTATGGCAGCGCTATCTAGCGGGCCAACTATAGCCCCATCTGGTTTCCCCCTTCAAGCTAGACAAGTTTCGTTCTTTGTAGTTTTTTCGTTTTACGCTTATTTCGTGAGATATTTGGCCCGGTCACTATCAGTGGACCACCTTGTATACGAATACAGTTGCTGAGGACGGATGAATTAATAAAAATCATGCGAAAGCGATATGAGCATATACCAACGATGGCAGTACCGGGTATAAAAGTGTACTGCATTGGCAGAACCCTCATTTGTGTTCAGGTGATCCACGTGAAAAGCTTTGCGACGGCAATTAACAGACTTTGAAGGCGGAATGGGATATTCGGTTTCGGAAATCATTAGAGAATTCAATATTCCGAGGTCCAGCGTGTCAAGAGTGCGGCGAGAATACCAAATTTTAGACATTACCTCTCACCAAGCACAACGCATTGACCGTCAGCCTTCACTTGACGATCAAGGGCAGCGATGTTTGCGCAGAGTTGTCACTGCTAACAAATGCAAACAGAGAAGCAATACTGCGTGGAACAAGGCGATAGAAGTCAATATGGGACGTACGATTAACACATCCGTTTGGGCAGTGTGGCGTTGTTTTGTATGGCAGCACACACCCGACGCCAGTGCCTTTGGTAATAAATAGCACGCCATCGCCTGTAGAGCCTTCCTTGGGTTCGTGACCATGCTGGCTGGACCCTAGACGGTAGGGTCCATTTGTTCTGAAAAATGAAGTCTCGATATCAGTTACTGAGAGAAAATCCAAAGAGATTCTGGTCGTATGTCAAGTATGTTAGCGGCAAAAAACAATCAATGCCATCCCTGCGCGATAACAATAGAGATACTATCGAAGAGAGTGCTGCCAAAGCAGAGTTACTAAACACAGCCTTCCGAAATGCCTTCACAAAAGATGACGAAATAAATAGTCCAAAATTGGAATCGAGAACAGCTGCCAACATGAGTTACGTAGAAGTAAATATCCTCGGAGTAGTGAAGCCACTTAAATCACTTAATAAAAACAGGTCATCTGGTCCAGACTGCATACAAGTTAGGTTCCTTTCAGAGTATGCTGATGCATTAGCTCCATACTTAACAATAATATACAACCGTTCGCTCGACGGAAGATCCGTACCCAAAGACTTGAAAGTTACACAGGTCACACCAATATTCAACATTATGAATTACCTCGAAGATAACGGTCTATTGACACACAGTCAACATGGGTTTAGAATACATTGTTCCTGTGAAACACAACTAGCTCTTTATTCACATGAAGTGTTGAGTGCTATTGACAAGGGATTTCAGATCGATTCCGTATTTATGGATTTCCGGAAGGCTTTTGACACTGTACCACACAAGTGGCTCGTAGTGAAATTGCGTGTTTATGGAATATCGTCTCCGTTATGAGACTGTATTTGTGATTTCCTGTCAGGGAGGTCACATTTCGTAGTAACTAGCGGAAAGTCATCGAGTAAAACAGAAGTGATTTCTGGCGTTCCCCAAGGTTGTGTTATAGGCCCTTTGCTGTTCCTTATCTATATAATCGATTTGGGGGAAAATCTGAGCAGCCGTCTTCGGTTGTTTGCAGATGACGCTGTCGTTTATCGACTATCATCAGAAGATCAAAACAAACTGCAAAACGATTTACAAAAGATGTCTGAATGATGCGAAAAGTGGCAGTTGGTCCCAAATAACGAAAAGTGTGAGGTCATCCACATGAGTGCTAAAAGAAACTAGTTAGACTTCGGTTACGCGATAAATCAATCTAATCAAGCCGTAAATTCAACTAAATACCTAGGGTTAAATTGGAAGGAACACATAGAAAATGTTGTGGGAAAGGCTAACGAATGACTGCGTTTTATTGGCAGGACAATTAGAAAAGTTAACAGCCCTACTAAGAGAGACTGCCTACACTACGCTTGTCCGTCCTCTTTTAGATTACTGCTCCGCCGTGTGGGATCCTTCCAGGTAGGACCGATGGAGTACATCGAAAAAGTTCAAAGAAAGGCAACACGTTTTGTATTATCGTGTATGGAAGAGAGCGCCACAGAAATGATACAGGATTTGAGCTGGAAATCATTACAACAAAGGCGTATTTCGTTGCGACGGAATCTTCTCAAGAAAGTCCAATCACCAACTTTCTCCTCCGAATGCGAAAATATTTTGTTGACACCAGACTTCATAGGGAGGAACGATCACCACGATAAAATAAGGGAAATCAGAGCTCGTATGGAAAGCTATAGGTGTTCGTTCTTCCCGCTCGCTATCATTGTAATAATAGAGAATTGTGAAGGTGGTTCGATGAACCATCTGCCAGGCACTTAAATGTGAATTGCAGAGTATCCATGTAGATGCAGGTAGTAGATTTCGAATATGGCACACACCTCACAAAGCCGTGGATCCAAGTTCCCAAGAAGGCACTGAGCAAGCTGTGGTGGCTCGGGTCCAGCAGAAACGATCACTGATTGAAATTATTATGTTCAGGCACTTGGAAACCATATGCAGAGACATTCATGAACGTCAAGATCCAAAACAATGATGCAATATTTATGGGTACCAATGGCCATGTCGCCAGCCACAATTGTTCGAATTTTGTTTTGAAGGACGTTCTGAACAGTTCAAAAGAATGATTTGGCTATTCAGATCGCCCGACATGAATCCCATCGAACATTTGTGGGACATAATCCAGAGATCGGCTCGTGCTCAAAATCCTGCATCGGCATCGCTTTTGCTGTTACAGACAGCCATAGAGGCAGCATGTCTCACTAGTATTTTCAGAGGACTTGCAATGACTAATTGAGTCCATGCTAGGCCGAGTTGCGGCATTACACCGGGGAAAACGAGGTCCGAGGAAATATTAGGAGATATTGAAAGGGTCCTGTAGCCACCTTTCATTAGTCCGGTAGCCCAATTTCACAAGTATTTCTCTTTCTTTTCCTTGTTTCTCTTTTCTCTTTACTCTCATAGTGGCGAGATTGAATGAATTTGGTTGCGTGTCACGTTGCTAGACGGTGGCGTAGTCTGCTGCAGAAAGTCTGCGATAGTCGTACAGATTCAGCAGCACTGGTACAGAATAGCCAACTCTCGTAGTGGTCAAGTAGGCAAAGAGGTTTGCGCTACTTGTGAGAAATCCACCTGCGTTAGGTTGGTGGCGGAAATGGCTTCTTTGGTCCTTCCGGCCCACGCGGAGCGTGGAGGAGGCTGGAGAGTAAACAGGTAGGCAGTCTGCCGCCGGTACGGGAAGCGTCCACAGCTGTGCTCCAGTCGAAGAAGGGTGAGTTAGACTGCCCGCGTGGCGCGTTGTTACTTGACGAGGGGAGAGCTGTTAGCTTTTGGTCTCGCTTTTCAAATCTGGAAGATTGCTTTGCCTTGTCGCAGCAAGGAATGCAAAACTTTGGCAGATTTTTCTTTTAGCAAATTTCTGTAGCAGACTTGGATCCGCCGGAAGAGCGCCACACAAAGGTGTCGATAAGAAGTGAGCACTCGCTTCTGTATGAATGTCTGTTTGCCTTCAGCTGTGCCTGCATAAGCTTTCACCTTTCTAAACATTTACAGCTTTGCCTTCTCGTTAATTTTCCTTGCTTTATGTGTCTTTCGTCCGTGGGGAGCCAACCACGTGATAGAACATTATAGTTGTTGGGCTAGCGGCATCACTAACTGTCCGATCGCATGTTCGTTTTAGATAATGTTAACATGATTGTGTGCTGTGATATTGTTGGAATTTGGCACTATACCTAGAAATTGTGTCTCCGCAAACCATGTGTTATCAGGAATCGTGTACATGCCTCACATACTTATCTTAGGAACAAATGATTTTATCTACAGTTTTCTCTTGTGTTCCGAGATTACGTTTTTGCACCTAAGCCACTCACCTCGTAGCTTTCCCATTAGCAAATCCAATGCGTTTCCTTATGCACAGGTCCAGTGATTAGTCTCCCCTTGTATTTCATAACAAATTCTTTAGGTTAAGTCTTATTTTCAGGTGTGTTGCTGGGAGCTGATCTTATGGAGTGTTCATGCATTTTCTATTTAATTTTAAATGTTTGATTGTCGTGAACAGTGCACGGGCAATACTATTAATTACATCGTATCCGCTATGAGCGACTCACAACGTATGCATTTTTGTGAGTTTTTGGTCTGTGACAAAATTTATTTATTTTCCGACTCGACCAAACCTTCGATTAGTTGTATGGTTAGAGTCGGTGGCGACCCTAATCTTCTCAAGTTAACTTCACAAGCAATAAGCATTTACATTCCCAATAATAACGTAATAACCCGTAGTAACCGGTTACTTAGAATATCCCGTGACTTTTGTCACCTGGGTGTACTACCGTGCCTCAAATATTTCTTTCCTTGACGAATCTGTGAAGTACCTTCCCATTTGTCATCTTATCAGTCCATCTAATTTTCCACATCCTGCCATAGGACCATATGCTTCGTTACTTTTCAGGTTTTCCCGGAGTCCATGACTGACTGCAATTCAATTCCGTTCACCAAACATACATTCTTAGAAATTCATTCTTGAAATTAAGGACTATATTTGATATCACTAGCCTTCTTTTGGCCAGTAATATCCTCTTTGTGTTTGACAGTCTGCATTGTGTCCCCCTGGCCTCGTGCGACATGTCTAATTTTGCTTCCAAGGTAGCAGAATTCCTTAACTTGGTCTGCTTCTAGGTGAGCAACTTTTATGTTAAATTTATCGCTACTCTCATTTCTACTACGCCTCATTACTTTCGACTGTCTTCGACTTAGTTTCAATCAGTATTATATACTCAGTGAACTGTTCATTCCTTTCGTTGCGTAATTCTTCTTCACTTTCGCTGGAAGTAGTAATGATATCAGCGAATCACTATTGATATCCTTTCACCCTAAATTTAATACAATACTGACTCAACTGTAACAGCAACTGCGGAGAAACTGGGACGCCGAGCCACTTCGTTTCTCACTGTATTTACTTCGGACAAATCACTGAAGACCAAAACCTCGAAATATGGGAGGAAACGCGATACATCAAAGGGGACAAATGGTTACGACAATAGTCAAAGAGAAAAATCGAGTACATACCCAGGAGATAGCTCAAAATTTACCTTCAAAGAAAAGAGAGGAAAACGTCTGGGTTACAATAAAGAACTAATTTCTTAAACATATATAACAGAAGATCGGGACGAAGACATGTGTTGAGCTGCACGTAGTGGAGAGGCAAGCACTGGGAAGTGTTAAGAGCCACAACTTGTGAGCACTGCAGGGCTATCTTACGCGACACATTACAAAACAGCCGGTAAAGGGGCCCAGGAGAAGCCTGACGTCTTCTTACTTCAATGAAGCGTCTCTCCTTCCTGGTGGCATGGAGACTACCTATGTACCAGAGGACGTATGATGATGGAGCCGGCAGAAACGCGTTTTAACGTAAAACAAGTGCAAAGCCATTCCAGACCAATAGAAACTTTTAAGAAAATATGAAATCACTCGTTAGTCTGGTCAACTTCTTCAGTGTTCCAGGAACCCTACGCAAGTGTCGAGGGCTTCAAAATTAGCGGGTTGTACTAGTTCAGCCGAGTAAAAGTTTTAAACGTTATGGAGAGGACAATAATTCCAATTCTGCTAAGCGACCGTCCCAGAACCCAGGACCAAGCGTCAGCTACAGGTTTCCTAGCTAACTGCTACCATGTGTAACAAAATCTTGATTTTCAATATTCCACGTAATTATGGAGCGAATTGAAGAACTGAAAATAATTCCATTATCTGTTTGTTGAAAGGTACAATGTCATATAGAAAGTTTAACACAGCAACACAAGTATTACAGATACCAACTTCGTGTTTGTCTTGAGGCAGCAGAAATAACGACGCACAAATACACGGAGTTAATTCACCCATTATTGGAGAAAGAGAGCGCACAGCGATTTCCGACGAACTTTACACAGGATTGTATGGCCTTACGAAACATTTTCTCGCCGACAAATCCCACATAATGACTGCAATTCATGCAGTAAAAATTCATCTTCAGACATGACGTTTCAATTTATTGCGTCTTATTACTGATTCCATTCACAATACAGTTAAAAGACAGTATTTATATACATTATCTAATGTACCTACAAAATTAAACACACATCAAAAAACGTTTTTCACCACCTCGGTTCCGAGAGTTCCGGAACCTGTAGAGGAAATTGGAATAGAGACAAACATAAACATCATTCTCGCCCTTATTATTGCTCATGAAAACAACACATTGTACTTTGTACCCCCATACAGCGGGACCTTCAGATGTGGCGTTCCAGATTTCTGTACACACCGGTACCTGTAATACACAGTAGCACGTCCTCCTCCATTGATGCATGCCTCTGTTCGTCGTGGCAAACTATCCATAAGTTCATCAAGGCACTGTTCATCTACATCTACATCCATACTCCGCAAGCCACCTGACGGTGTGTGGCGGAGGGTACCTTCAGTACCTCTATCGGTTCTCCCTTCTATTCCTGTCTCGTATTGTTCGTGGAAAGAAGGATTGTCGGTATGCCTCTGTGTGGGCTCTAATCTCTCTGATTTTATCCTCATGGTCTCTTCGCGAGATATACGTAGGAGGGAGCAATATACTGCTTCACTCTTCGGTGAAGGTATGTTCTCGAAACTTTGACAAAAGCCCGTACCGAGCTACTGAGCGTCTCTCCTGCAGAGTCTTCCACTGGAGTTTATCTATCATCTCCGTAACGCTTTCGCGATTACTAAATGATCCTGTAACGAAGCGCGCTGCTCTCCGTTGGATCTTCTCTATGTCTTGTATCAACCCTATCTGGTACGGATCCCACACAACTGAGCAGTATTCAAGCAGTGGGCGAACAAGCGTACTGTAACCTACTTCCTTTGTTTTCGGATTGCATTTCCTTAGGATTCTTCCAATGAATCTCAGTCTGGCATCTGCTTTACCGACAATCAACATTATATGATCATTCCATTTTAAATCACTCCGAATGCGTACTCCCAGATAATTTATGGTATTAACTGCTTCCAGTTGCTGACCTGCTATTTTGTAGCTAAGGTAAAAAGGATCTATCTTTCTGTGTATTCGCAGCACATTACACTTGTCTACATTGACATTCAGTTGCCATTCCCTGCACCATGCGTCAACTCGCTGCAGATCCTCCTGCATTTGATATCACTAGCCTTCTTTTGGCCAGTAATTCGCGTAATTCGCTGCAGATCCTCCTGCATTTCAGTACAATTTTCCATTGTTACAACCTCTCGATACACCACAGCATCATCTGCAAAAAGCCTCAGTGAACTTCCGATGTCATCCATTAGGTCATTTATGTATATTGTGAATAGCAACGGTCCTATGACACTCCCCTGCGGCACACCTGAAATTACTCTTACTTCGGAAGACTTCTCTCCATTGAGAATAACATGCTGCGTCCTGTTATCTAGGAACTCCTCAATCCAATCACACAATTGGTCTGATAGTCCATATGCTCTTACTTTGTTCAATAAACGACTGTGGGGAACTGTATCGAACGCCTTGCGGAAGTCAAGAAACACGGCATCTACCTGTGAACCCGTGTCTATGGCCCTCTGAGTCTCGTGGACGAATAGCGCGAGCTGGGTTTCACATGACCGTCTTTTTCGAAACCCATGCTGATTCCTACAGAGTAGATTCTAGTCCAGAAAAGTCATTATACTCGAACACAATACGTGTTCCAAAATTCTACAACTGATCGACGTTAGAGATATAGGTCTATAGTTATGCACATCTGTTCGACGTCCCTTCTTGAAAACGGGGATGACCTGTGCCCTTTTCCAATCCTTTGGAACGCTACGCTCTTCTAGAGACCTACGGTACACCGCTGCAAGAAGGGGGGCAAGTTCCTTCGCGTACTCTGTGTAAAATTGAACTGGTATCCCATCAGGTCCAGAGGCCTTTCCTCTTTTGAGCGATTTTAATTGTTTCTCTATCCCTCTGTCGTCTATTTCGATATCTACCATTTTGTCATCTGTGCGACAATCTAGAGAAGGAACTACAGTGCAATCTTCCTCTGTGAAACAACTTTGGAAAAAGACATTTAGTATTTCGGCCTTTAGTCTGTCATCCTCTGTTTCAGTACCATTTTGGTCACAGAGTGTCTGGACATTTTGTTTTAATCTACCTACCACTTTGACATAAGACCAAAATTTCTTAGGATTTTCTGCCAAGTCAGTACATAGAACTTTACTTTCGAATTCATTGAACGCCTCTCGCATAGCTCTCTTGACACTACATTTCGCTTCGCGTAATTTTTGTTTGTCTGCAAGGCTTTGGCTATGTTTATGTTTGCTATGAAGTTCCCTTTGCTTCCGCAGCAGTTTTCTAACTCGGTTGTTGAACCACGGTGGCTCTTTTCCATCTCTTACGATCTTGCTTGGCACATACTCATCTAACGCATATTGTACGATGGTTTTGAACTTTGTCCACTGATCCTCAACACTATCAGTACTTGAGACAAAACTTTTGTGTTGAGCCAACAGGTACTCTGAAATCTGCTTTTTGTCACTTTTTCTAAACAGAAAAATCTTCCTACCCTTTTTAATATTCCTATTTACGGCTGAAATCATCGAAGCCGTAACCGCTTTATGGTCGCTGATTCCCTGTTCTGCGTTAACTTTTTCAAATAGTTCGGGTCTGTTTGTCACCAGAAGGTCTAATATGTTATCGCCACGAGTCGGTTCTCTGTTTAACTGCTCAAGGTAGTTTTCAGATAAAGCACTTAAAAAAATTTCACTGGATTCTTTGTCCCTGCCACCCGTTATGAACGTCTGAGTCTCCCAGTCTATATCCGGCAAATTAAAATCTCCACCCAGAACTATAACATGGTGGGGAAATCTACTCGAAATATTTTCCAAATTATCCTTCAGATTGCTCAGCCACAACAGCTGCTGAGCCAGGGGGCCTATAGAGACATCCAATTACCATGTCTGAGCCTGCTTTAACCGCGACCTTCACCCAAATCATTTCACATTTCGGATCTTCGTCAATTTCCTTCGATACTATTGCACTTCTTACCGCTATAAACACGCCTCCCCCTTCACTGTTCAGCCTGTCTCTGCGGTATACATTCCAATCTGAGTTTAGAATTTCGTTACTGTTTACGTCTGGTTTCAGCCAACTTTCTGTCCCTAGTACTATATGGGCGTTGTGATCGTTTATTAATGAGAGCAGTTCTGGGACCTTTCTATAGACGCTCCTGCAGTTTACTGTTAGCACATTAATATTGTTATTCCCTGTTGCATTTTGCCTACTCCTATCTTGCCGCGTCTCAGGAGGCGTCTTGTCGGGCCTAGGGAGGGGATTCTCTAACCTAAAAAACCCCCATGTGCACTCCACACGTACTCCGCTACCCTTGTAGCCGCTTCCGGCGTGTAGTGCACGCCTGACCTATTCAGGGGGACCCTACATTTCTCCACCCGATAGCGGAGGTCGAGAAATTTGCACCCCAGATCTCCGCAGAATCGTCTGAGCCTCTGGTTTAAGCCTTCCACTCGGCTCCAAACCAGAGGACCGCGATCGGTTCTGGGAACGATACTACAAACAGTTAGCTCTGATTCCACCCCGCGAGCGAGGCTTTCCGCCTTCACCAATTCCGCCAACCGCCTGTACGAACTGAGGATGACCTCTGAACCCAGACGGCAGGAGTCATTGGTGCCGACATGAGCAAAAATTTGCAGTCGGGTGCACCCAGTGCTCTCTATCGCCGCCGGTAGGGCCTCCTCCACATCTCGGATGAGACCCCCCGGCAAGCAGACAGAGTGAACACTGGCCTTCTTCCCCGACCTTCTCGCTATTTCCCTAAGGGGCTCCATCACCCGCCTAACGTTGGAGCTCCCAATAACTAATAAACCCCTCCCCCCGTGTGCCTGCTCGGACCTTGCTGAAGGAGCAGCCACATGTCCCCTCACAGGCAGAGCGGGCGATGCCACACGGCCAGCCTCCACATTGACCTTCCGCCTCGTGCGCCGCGAACGCCGCTGAACCCGCCACTCCCCTTGGAGAGAGGGTGGCCCAACCGCGCCCGGTACCCGCGAAGATGTCTCGACAGCAGGGACAGTGGGTGAAGCATGTAACACCTGGGATGTACCTTGAGACGCACCAGACTCCCCACTGCCGCTACACTCCGAGGCAGCAGCCTGAAGACGGCTGACCGCGGCCATCAACACGCTCAGCTGTTCGCGAACAGTGGCCAGCTCCTCCTGCGTCCGTACACAGCAGTCACACATCCTATCCATCCTAAGGAAACAATTTACTGAAGAAAGTTAATCAACCTTTAACTAGACTGCTAATACACTAAAGGCGGCTGCTTATTCACTAAACTGTGGTTTCTAGCCACTTCTTGTAGAAAACAATGAAAATAGCACTACCTGTCTCTGGACTGTATTGAAAACTAACTCTAGCACTACTGGCACTATGGATGACTACAGGGACTCTCTCTGACTGTATTCAAAACAAACACGAAATCTATGGGACACTATTAAGAGCACTCGAAAATTAAAGCTTCCTAAAAGCAAATACACACGGAAGAAGAAGTGACAAGTAAGAAAAATACAGTTAATACTTAAATTAAGGTAGCTCGATGCACAGCAGACGTGAAGCAGGCGGCAGTTACTGTCCCACTGCTCAACGGCTATTCGACGTAGATCCCTCAGAGTGATTGGTCGGTCACGTCGTCTATAAACAGCCCTTTTCAGTCTATCCCAGGCATGTTAGATACGGTTCATGTCTGGAGAACATGCTGGCCACTCCAGTCGAGCGATGTCGTTATCCTGAAGGAAGTCATTCACAAGATGTGCATGATGGGGACGCGAACTGTCGTCCATGAAGACTAATGCCTCACCAGTATGCTGCCGATACGGTTGCACTATCGGTTGGTGGATGTCATTTACGTATCGTACAGACGTTACGGTGACTTCCACCAGCGGCGTACGTCGGCCCAACATAATGCCTCTCGTAAAATACAGGGAACCTCCACCTTGCTGCACTCGCTGGATAGTGTGACTAAGGCGTACAGTGTGACCGGGTTGCCTCCAAACAAGTCTCTGACGATTTTCTGGATGAAGGCATATGCGACACTCTTCGGTGAAGAGAACGTGATGCCTATATTGAGCGGTCCATTCGGCATGTTGTTGACCCCACCTGTACCGCGCTGCATTGTGTCGTGGTTGCGAAGATGGACCTCGCCATGGACGTCAGGGGTGAAGTTGCGCATCATGCAGCCTATTCTGCACAGTTTGAGTCGTAACACGACATTCTGTGGCTGGACTACAAGCATTATTCAACATGGCGGCGTTGCTGTCAGGGTTCCTCAGACCCATAATCCGTAGGTAACGGCCGTCCACAGCAGTAGTAGCCCTTGGGCAGCCTGAGCGCGGCATGTCACCGACAGTTCCTGTCTCTCTGTATCTCCTCCATGCCCGAACAGCATCGCTTTTGTTCACTCCGAGGTGCCTGGACACTTCCCTTGTTGAGAACCCTTCCTGGACAAAGCAACAACGCGGACGATATCGGACCGCGGTATTCACCGTCTAGGCATGGTTGAACTACAGACAACACAAGCTGTGTATCTCCTTCCTGGTGGAATGACTGGAACTGATCGGCTGTTGGACCCCCTTTGACTAATAGCCGCTGCTCATCCAAGGTTCTTTACATCTTTGGTCGGGTTTAGTGAGCAGTTCAAGGGGCTGTGTCTGTGATACAATATCCACACTCAACGTCTATCTTCAGGAGTTCTGGGAACCACGGTGATGCAAACTTTTTTGATGTGTGTATCACTGTTAAGACATCAGGGAATGACTTACATGGTACTAGAGGGAGCTGTAGAGGGCAAAAACTGTAGAGGAGGACAGGGATTGGAATTCATCCAGCAAACAGCTGATAACGAAGATTCTAAGTGCTACTATGAGTCGACGAGATTGGCACAGTAGAGGAATTCGTGGCGGGCCGCATCAAGCCAGTCAGGAGACTGACGACAAAAAGAAATCACTACACGACACACAGTTCAGGAGACATGACGTCATAAACACTGAGATGCATAAAACGCTTGGTTGGAGAACAAATTATCCAGGCTACATTCATCGGTGTTTCTTAATGAGAGCACTCAGCGACTCCCAACACACTTCAACCGTAATTTCACATTATTTGCAAGCTTTTTCTCTCTCACATGCTTAACATCAAATACTTAATACGTTGACTCTTTTTTAAGGTAATCAGACGTTAATACAGTTACGACAGCTAGTCGTGAGTGTAATAAGATGTAACAAAACGAACAATCAAAGATGTTATTTACAATACTGGCCATTTAAATTGCTACACCACAAAGATAAGTTGCTACAGACGCCAAATTTAACAAACGGGAAGAAGATGCTGTGATACGCAAATGATTAGCTTTTCAGAGCGTTCGCACAAGGTTGCCGCCGGTGGAGACACCTACAACGTGCTGACAGGCGGAAAGTTTCCAACCGATTTCTCATACTCAAACAGCAGTTGACCGCCGTGGCCTGGTGAAACGTTATTGTGATGCCTCGTGTAAGGAGGAGAAATGTGTCCATACTTTCGACTTTGATAAAGGTCGGATTGTAGCCTATCGTGATTGCTGTTTATCGTATCGCGACATTGCTGCTCGCGTTAGTCGAGATCCAATGACTGTTAGCAGAATATGGAGCCGGTGGGTTTAGGAGGGTAATACGGAACGCCGTACTGGATCCCAATGGCCTCGTATCACTAGCAGTCGAGATGACAGGAATCTTATCCGCATGGCTGTAATGGATCGTGCAGCCACGTCTCGATCCCTGAGTCAACAGATGGGGACGTTTGCAAGATAACAACCATCTACACGAACAGTTTGACAAAGTTTGCAGCAGCATGGACTATCAGCTCGTAGATTACGGCTGCGGTTACCATTGACGTTGCATCACAGACAGGAGCGCCTGCGATGGTGTACTCAACGACGAACCTGGGTGCACGAATGGCAAAAGTCATTTTTTCGGATGAATTCAGGTTCTGTTTACAGCATCATTATGGTCGCATGCGTGTTTGGCGACATCGCACATTGGAAGCGTGTATTCGTCATCGCCGTACTGGCGTAACACTTGGCGTGATGGTATGGGGTGTCATTGGTTACACTTCTCGGTGACCTCTTGTTCGCATTGACGGCACTTTGAATAGTGGATGTTACATTTCATATGGGTTACGACCCGTGGCTCTTCCCTTCATTCGATCCCTGCGGAACCTACATTTCAGCAGGATAATGCACGACCGCATTTTGCAGGTCCTGTACGGCCCTTTCTGGATACAGAAAATGTTCGACTGCTGCACTGGCCAGCACATTCTCCAGTCTCTCACAAATTGGAAACGTCTGGTCAATGGTGGCCGAGCAACTGGCTCGTCACAATACACCAGTTACTACTCTTGATGAACTGTGGTATCGTGTTGAAGCTGCATGGGCAGCTGTACCTGTACACGCCATCCAAGCTCTGTTTGACTCAATGCCCAGGCGTATCAAGGCCGTTATTACGGCCGGAGCTGGTTGTTCTGGGTACTGATTTCTCAGGATCTATGCACCCAAATTGTGTAAAAATATAATCACGTGTCAGTTCTAGTATAATACATTCGTATAATGAATACCCGTTTATCATCTGCATTTCTTCTTGGTGTAGCAATTTTAATGGCCAGTAGTACAGTATGCCGTTAAGGTTGCCCAGAAAGTAATGCAACACATATTACTTCTTCAACAATTCTATGTTGAACATAATGATAATTACACACGCGACAGAACGGTGTTTTATCTACACTACGTTCTGTGGCATTCCTCCAGCATGAAATAAGAGCGTGTACGCCCTGTCGGTGCCAATTCTTGTCCTGGTTGCGGAGCCCGTGCTTCACTGTGTGAATCACCTCCTCATCGTCCTCAAAATGCTTTCCTCGAATGTCATCCTTTATTGGCGAATGAGAACATCAGCTCGCTGCAACATGTCGTATGTGACAGTTGTGGATGGTCTCCCCGACAGTTGCAAACTGTGGAGCTCTGCCGAACCGCCTTCGATGACCTCACCCTCCGTGACCAGTGACTAATTGTACCTCTGTCGACAGCAGATGCTCCGTACGCTTTTCACAGCCCTTTGTGAACGTTCCCCACACTTTATTTCTCTGCAGTGACAAATTCAATGTTGGCACGTTTGTTGTAACGTAGACCACTTACAGACGCCGTTTTGAAACTGTCCCGCACCCACACTATCTACCGGAAGCAAAAGAAACTTGGCGTGCACACTTAGAAGGCTTCAAATAACACATATGTAACGTTTCGCTTTCGTAGTATTCCTTTCGGCTGAGAAAAGAAAAGTGCGGTGCATTACTTTTTGGGCAAACCTCGTACTATGCGGTCAATATTGCATAGTAAGGGGAAACACAAAAGTCATTTGGGAAATATCTGCGATGAGTTATTTCTTTGAAAATCGTTATTGCATGTAATTATAGAATACAGTTCATAATGAACACTGTAGCTACAGTCCACTGTGGTTGCTGGCGGGGAACCCATACGAATCGTACATTTTTAAATGGGATGAATTCAACTACCAAATATTTGTGGGAAATTGATAAAATCTGTTTAAATCTTAAAATAACCACTTATTGGCATATGTCCTTCATATTTTTAAGTAATAAGACGCAAATGTGGTACTTTGACAAAATATGGCTTTCTGACATAATAATAACATTACTGACCCCTTAAAAAACACGAAAAAGCTCTGAAAGCATATACTCAATTTTATTCATATTATCGTTTCATTAAAAGCAACCAATATGACATGTACAGTTCTACGTTTTACGATAGTTATGCACATTTGTACAACAGAATTCGATTTTTCATTGTCGATTTACACGTTCTCTTAATTGTTGTTTTCTTACAGGCCACCTAAAAATTTCTTCATAGAAGGATACGTGTTTGTCAGGCGTAAAACTTTGCTGTTTCTGCAAGTCTTTTATTGTATTCGAATTAATTGGAACCTTTTCTGATGGGTTAGGTAGTTAATTTAGAGCAGTGAGTGGACCATGGCCGAGTCCTTAAAGAAAAGTGTGTCTAATAAGTCCACGGCACGTTGTTGAAGCTCTAACACAACCCAGTCTGTTGCTACCAAAAATAAAATGTGAAAAAGTGCTGATAGAGTAAATTACCTTTCCTTGTCTTCCACACTTGAATTTCTTCAGATGTTTTGGTCTTCCAGTAACACAGCGGCCACCATGACTTGAAATCCATATCTCAGTAGCGCCAATTTCTTTAACACGAAATTTATCTTCCTCTGAACTTGTAACAATCACCATCTCCCTAACATCATGTACAGTGAAAACTGTGTCCTGTCTCCTCAGTTTCTTTTTTATAATGTCAAAATCCCTATCACAAAGCAGAAAACTTTGCCCCCTCACTCGGAAGTATTGCTGAATGTTGTTGAATCTGCCAGAACCGGTTAGGTACACAGAAATCAGTTGAGGGTGTAGTTGTTATTTTCAGCTGAGCAGTTGTCTGAAAAGAGACGACGTTTGGTGTATTTTTGCGGCATGTCATTTATAAAGGAGCACACTTCATTCGGATTTTTCTTGCTTCACTTTCATGGCAGTCGTGTACTGTGCTTCTGTCAGCCTTTACATTGTGAATGCAAAATACATTACCAGTGAGTTGAGTTACATAAAACGCATCTTGCACAGGAAGTTTAGGTACGAAGACATTCTACATGAAATCGAAAGACAAAGATATTTTTGTGGCGGCGTTCGTAGCGACAAACACTTCGCTGTAGAAACGGCTTACGAAATCACCGCCACACTTTTAATAGCGGGCCGACCGGTCCGCTGGAACAGTGAACAGAAAGATGAAAACCCAAACACTCTGATTAAATAAAAGTCGGTACTTATCTTTATTAACGAAGATACAGAAACACAGTAGTGAACTCCGTGTCTACAGAAATCTGTCTAGTTCGAGTCGGAGCGGCTAGGTCAGCATCGGCTGACGATAAACAACAACTCTGCTGCGATGAACACACAACTGACTAGCAAGTACACAAATCGGTGGCGAGTATACAACTGAGCGGCGAATGCAGAACTGTCCTAGCGCTCGCGACTCCAGCGCTTAAGAAGCCAGAAGCCGGCGGTGGCGCGCGCAGACTTTCGGCGATTTCCTGTATCGCTGGCGCTGCTTATGCGGACGGCGTCCGGACTTTGATGCTGCCAACCTTTTGGCAGCGGGCTCGGTTGGCATTACTGGCTAGGATATAACAGATATAATGTCGTCTTTTAATAACCGTGCTTCTGATGTCTCGCGCTGAAGAATAGTGTAAAATTGTCTGCTGTTCTGCTTACGAAGAAGCAGCTCAATCACAGCTGTGCGCTACGCTGTATCAATTAGTCGACTAGATTTCAGTTAGACGCTAAGCTCCTCACAAGTCCAACAAGTGGATATCTGTGGCCATCCAAATTTAAAATTGTTCCTGAAGGATGTCCAGTAAAGGTAATCACTTACTTTTTCATGAGGGTGAATCAAAAATGGCTCTGACCACTATGGGACTTAAAATCTATGGTCATCAGTCCCCTAGAACTTAGAACTACTTAAACCTAACTAACCTAAGGACAGCACACAACACCCAGTCACCACGAGGCAGAGAAAATCCCTGACCCCGCCGGGAATCGAACCCGGGAACCCGGGCGCGGGAAGCGAGTACGCTACCGCAAGACCACGAGCTGCAGACAGAGGGTGAATCTGAAGGAATAACTTCGAAAGGATGATTTATGGTGTCGCCCTAAATCATCCACTGATGTTGGTAGGCTGTAGGAAATGGGCCTTCCTCTCCTGTCTTCAGGTGTTCTGCCAGCAATTTTCAGTGCTCGTAGTCTTCTTATTCTCTTTACGATGGTGCAGAAATTTTCTGTAAATCTATCGATACATATTCTCTCTCTTGTATTCCAATTACGTATGTGGTACTCAAAGCCGGCAGAATTAACTCTTATAGTGTCGTTCCTTGGGCTCCTCTGCTTCACATCAGTCAGCCCTAGAAGATATATGTCTTTCATTTTTTGCTGTAATATTGTGAAACTGTGTTAATACATCCAGGCAGTTTTCTTCTTCAATTTTTCCTGAGCAGTTTTGTACACCCCTATAACAAGATATAAGACATGTATTTTGATGGTATCAGTTTCCGGTAACGCACAAAAATCCAAATTACATATCTATTGCTATATAAAATGAACTCATTTCATTATCTAGAGATTATTTTTTTTTGTGGGCAGGGGTACAAAGGATGCAGTTGGTGTATTATTGTGAATGTTTTTTTATTTATTTATGTTTACTTTTTTTGTTTTTGTTTTTCTTTTTTTAACAGTAAGTAATCAAAACTAGTAAGTACACCCGTTGCGTCCAGTTGGGGAAGAATGTAACTAAAAACATGCTAATAGTTGTAGCAAAAGGCATAAAGAAAGAGAGCAAAGTGCGGGTCTAAGGAAGCCACGAAACAAAGCCTAAGGGTGGAATCCAAACCACAATTAACCGGTGCTACATTTGGCACCGGATGGGAAACAAAAACTGCGAATACCTTTTCGCACCGGGGACAAACGGAGGAAATGGGTCAAATACTGCTATAGAGTGCGGGGTTCACGACAAAACTCTCCATCTGCTGTATCATCCAGGTATGACTTCTCGTAATGACCAAGGTAGATCCCACGTTGTACCGTGTAGTGTTCTATCATTGTCATGTAATTTTAGCTTCTCTTACCCGTAATGTTCCAGGTACATGGAGGGTCCTGGAACGCACTCCACAAATAAATGGAAAAATATTGTCGATACTCTGGGTTAAATATTTTCGTAACACGATATTACGAAGATATGTTGGAGTACATGCTACTGGTTAAGAATGCCCTGTATTCACAATAGCACAGACGCAGCAGAGAATTTTCAACAGAAAATTTGTCTTGATGCCACATTTACAATCTGATTACTAGTTTCAATTGCTGAAGTAGTCATCTTCATATCACTAAAATAAATTCCTAGTGATTAAATCATCACTTGTAATACAAACACGTTCTAAGTCATTGTATTATGAATTTAGACCGATATAGCCTCGTAAGTTACCAAAAGACGGACTCATTTAGCTCTGTAACCCGGGGCATGTAAATTTGATAGTAAGTATAATAATAAACTTTGAACCTGGGTCGACCGGTGATACGATGTTTCTAAATGAATTAATCCCGCCTGTAACTTCAGGTCTCGATTTATTTACATGCAGTAAATACGGCAGAACATATAGCTCAGTGGAAGAGTAAATAGGAAAAGAGGACTACACATGAGCAAGTATTTTTCCTCTATTAATTCTTTATCAGCCTACAGCCTACATACAGCCTGTATGTGTGCAATGTATGTAAAAATCAAAGAAGCTATTATCTTGCAGAGCGATATGAACAATACTATCATCTCTGATTTAAGTGTTAATTTTGTTGTTATGTGGAATGTTAATGATTCTGACTGTTGTTCTTCGGACTATTTTTCTCCTTAGGATTATTTTGAAACTACTATCGCTCTATAGATACACTACTAGCCATTAAAATTGTTACACCACGAAGATGACGTGCTACAGACGCCAAATTTAACCGACAGGAAGAAGATGCTGCGATATGCAAATGATTAGCGTTTCAGAGCATTCACACAGGGTTGGGGCCGGTGGTGACACCTACAACGTTCTGACATGAGGAGAGTTTCCAACCGATATCTGGTACACAAACAGCAATTGACCGGCGTTGCCTGGTGAAACGTTGTTGTGATGCCTCGTGTAAGGAGGAGAAATGCGTACCATCACGTTTCCGACTTTGATAAAGGTCGGATTGTAGCGTATCGCGATTGCGGTTTATCGTATCGCGACATTGCTGCTCGCGATGGTCGAGATCCAATGACTGTTAGCAGAATAAGGAATCGGTGGGATCAGGAGGGTAATACCGAACGCCATGCTGGATCCCAACGGCCTCGTATCACTAGCAGTCGAGATGACAGGCATGTTATCTGCATGGCTGTAACGGATCGTGCAGCGACGTCTCGATCCCTGACTCAACAGACGGGGACGTTTGCAAGACAACAACCATCTGCACGAACAGTTCGGCGACGTTTGCAGCAGTGTGGACTATCAGCTCGGAGACCATGGCTGCAGTTACCCTCGACGCTATATCACGGACGGGAGCGCCTGCGATGGTGTACTCAACGACGAACCTGTGTGCACGAATGGCAAAACGTAATTTTTTTGGATGAATCCAGAATCTGTTTACAGCATCGTGATGGTCGCATCCGTGTTTGGCGACATCGCGGTGAACGCACATTGGAAGCGCATATTCGTCATCGCCATACTGGCGTATCACCCGGCGTGATGCTATGGGATAACATTGGTTCCACGTCTCGGTCACCTCGTGTTCGCATTGACGGCACTTTGAACAGTGGACGTTACATTTCAGATGTGTTACGACCCGTGGCTCTACCCTTCATTCGATCCGTGAGAAATCCTACATTTCAGCAGGATAATGCACGACCGCATGTTGCAGGTCCTGTACGGGCCTTTCTGGATACAGAAAATGTTCGACTGCTGCCCTGGCCAGTACATTCTCCAGATCTCTCAACAGTTAAAAACGTCTGTTCAATGGTGGCCGAGCAACTGGCTCGTCACAATACGCCAGTCACTACTCTTGATGAACTGTGGTATCGTGTTGAAGCAGCATGGGCAGCTGTACCTGTACACACCATCCAAGCTCTGTTTAACTCAATGCCCAGGCGTATCAAGGCCGTTATTACGGCCAGATGTGGTTGTTCTGGGTACTGATTTCTACATCTACATCTACATCTACATTCATACTCCGCAAGCCACCCAAAGGTGTGTGGCGGAGGGCACTCTACGTGCCACTGTCATTACCTCCCTTTCCTGTTCCAGTCGCGAATGGTTCGCGGGAAGAACGACTGTCTGAAAGCCTCCGTGGGCGCTCTAATCTCTCTAATTTTACATTCGTGATCTCCTCGGGAGGTATAAGTAGAGGGAAGCAATATATTCGATACCTCATCCAGAAACGCAACCTCTCGAAACCTGGTGAGCAAGCTACACCGCGATGCAGAGCGCCTCTCTTGCAGAGTCTGACACTTGAGTTTGTTAAACATCTCCGTAACTCTATCACGGTTACCAAATAACCCTGTGACGAAACGCGCCGCTCTTCTTTGGATCTTATCTATCTCTTCCGTCAACCCGATCTGGTACGGATCCCACACTAATGCGCAATACTCAAGCATAGGTCGAACGAGTGTTTTGTAAGCCACCTCCTTTGTTGATGGACTACATTTTCTAAGGACTCTCCCAATGAATCTCAACCTGGCATCCGCCTTACCAACAATTAATTTTATATGATCATTCCACTTCAAATCGTTCCGCACGCATACTCCCAGATATTTTACAGAAGTAACTGCTACCAGTGTTTGTTCTGCTATCATATAATCATACAATAAAGGATCCTTCTTTCTATGTATTCGCAATACATTCCATTGGTCTACGTTAAGGGTCAGTTGCCACTCCCTGCACCAAGTGCCTATCAGCTGCAGATCTTCCTGCATTTCGCTACAATTTTCTAACGCTGGAACTTCTCTGTATATTACAGCATTATCCGCGAAAAGCCGCATGGAAGACTATCTACTAGGTCATTTATATATATTGAGAAAAGCAATGGTCCCATAACACTCCCCTGTGGCACGCCAGAGGTTACTTTAACGTCTGTAGACGTCTCTCCATTGATAACAACATGCTGTGTTCTGTTAGCTAAAAACTCTTCAATCCAGCCACAAAGCTGGTCTGATATTCCGTAGGCTCTTACTTTGTTTATCAGGCGACAGTGCGGAACTGTGTCGAACGCCTTCCGGAAGTCAAGGAAAATAGCATCTACCTGGGAGCCTGTATCTAATATTTTCTGGGTCTCATGAACAAATAAAGCGAGTTGGGTCTCACACGATCGCTGTATCCGGAATCCATGTTGATTCATACATAGTAGATTCTGGGTTTCCAAAAACGACATGATATGGAAAAAATTCAGAAACATCGTCCAGTACGCCTTAGATAAGTTCGTACCGACTAAGGTCCAAAGCGAGGGGAAAGATCCACCGTGGTATAACAATCATGTACGAAAGGTACTACGGAAACAAAGAAAGCTTCATCATAGGTTTAAGAGTAGTCGAATCATAGCTGATAAGGAAAAGCTGAACGAAGCGAAAAAGAGCGTAAAGAGAGCAATGAGAGAAGCATTCAACGAATTCGAACATAAAACATTGGCAAACAATCTAAACAAGAACCCTAAAAAGTTTTGGTCATATGTAAAATCGGTAAGCGGATCTAAATCCCCTATTCAGTCACTCGTTGACCACGATGGCACCGAAACAGAGGACGACCGAAGAAAGGCAGAAATACTGAATTCAGTGTTCCGAAACTGTTTCACTGCGGAAAATCGTAACACGGTCCCTGACTTCAGCCGTCGCACGGACGCCAAAATGGAAAATATTGAAATAAACGATATCGGAATTGAAAAACAACTGCTATCACTTAGTAGCGGAAAAGCATCCGGACCAGACGAGATACCCTTAAGATTCTACAGTGATTATGCTAAAGAACTTGCCCCCTTTCTATCAGCAATTTATCGTAGATCGCTGGAAGAACGTAAAGTACCTAGCGACTGGAAGAAAGCGCAGGTCGTTCCCATTTTCAAGAAGGGTCATAAATCAGATGCGAATAATTATAGGCCTATTTCGCTTACGTCAATCTGTTGTAGAATAATGGAACATGTTTTGTGTTCTCGTATTATGACGTTCTTAGATAATACAAATCTCCTTCATCATAACCAACATGGATTCCGCAAACAGAGATCATGTGAAACTCAGCTCGCCCTATTTGCCCAAGAAATTCACAGTGCCGTAGACACTGGCGAGCAGATTGATGCCGTATTCCTGGACTTCAGGAAGGCATTTGATACGGTTCCGCACTTACGTTTAGTGAAAAAAATACGAGCTTACGGAATATCGGACCAGGTTTGTGATTGGATTCAGGATTTCCTAGAAGAAAGAACACAACATGTCATTCTTAACGGTTCAAAATCTGCAGATGTAGAGGTAATTTCTGGAGTACCGCAAGGAAGCGTGGTAGGCCCTTTATTGTTTACAATATACATAAATGACTTAGTTGACAACATCGGTAGCTCCGTGAGGCTATTTGCAGATGACACGGTTGTCTACAAGAAAGTAGCAACATCAGAAGACTCGTACGTACTCCAGGAAGACCTGCAGAGGATTAATGCATGGTGCGACAGCTGGCAGCTTTCCCTAAACGTAGATAAATGTAATATAATGCGCATACATAGGGGCAGAAATCCATTCCAGTACGATTATGCCATAGGTGGTAAATCATTGGAAGCGGTAACGACCGTAAAATACTTAGGAGTTACTATCCGGAGCGATCTGAAGTGGAATGATTACATAAAACAAATAGTGGGAAAAGCAGGCGCCAGGTTGAGATTCATAGGAAGAATTCTAAGAAAATGTGACTCATCGACGAAAGAAGTAGCTTACAAAACGCTTGTTCGTCCGATTCTTGAGTATTGCTCATCAGTATGGGACCCTTACCAGGTTGGATTAATAGAAGAGATAGACATGATCCAGCGAAAAGCAGCGCGATTCGTCATGGGGACATTTAGTCAGCGCGAGAGCGTTACGGAGATGCTGAACAAGCTCCAGTGGCGGACACTTCAAGAAAGGCGTTACGCAATACGGAGAGGTTTATTATCGAAAGAGAGCACATTCCGGGAAGAGATGGGCAACATATTACTACCGCCCACATATATCTCGCGTAATGATCACAACGAAAAGATCCGAGAAATTAGAGCAAATACGGAGACTTACAAGCAGTCGTTCTTCCCACGCACAATTCGTGAATGGAACAGGGAAGGGGGGATCAGATAGTGGTACAATAAGTACCCTCCGCCACACACCGTAAGGTGGCTCGCGGAGTATAGATGTAGATGTAGATACTCGAGCAATAAACATGTTCTAAAATTCTACAACAGATCGACGTCAGAGATATAGGTCTATAGTTTTGAGCATCTGCTCGACGACCATTCTTGAAGACTGGGACTACCTGTGCTCTTTTCCAATCATTTGGAACTTTCCGTTCCTCTAGAGACTTGCGGTACACGGCTGTTAGAAGGGGGGCAAGTTCTTTCGCGTATTCTGTGTAGAATCGAATTGGTATCCCGTCAGGTACAGTGGACTTTCCTCTGTTGAGCGATTCCAGTTGCTTTTCTATTCTCAGGATCTATGCACCCAAATTGCGTGAAAATGTAATCACTTGTCAATTCTAGTAAAATATATTTTTCCAATGGATACCCGTTTATCATCTGCATTTCTTCTTGGTGTAGCAATTTTAATGGCCAGTAGTGTATATTGTGTTTTATCAGAAGAAATAAAAGAGCTCATCTGAACAGATTAGTAGGTGGGACTCGAAATGAATTATTTTTCTACAGTTATTGTCTCATAGATACCTACAGAGTTACAAATATCGATGCTGACGTGCTTATCTAAAGACGCTGGAGACGTGGCGAACGAACCAGCTAACCCACAGCAATTGTTTACTGACTCAAGAACTCGCATTGAAATAGCGTTGACATTACCTTAAAAAATGGCTCTGACCACTATGGGACTTAACACCTGATGTCATCAGTCCCCTAGAACTTATAACTACTTAAACCTAGGTAACCTAAGGACATCACACACATCCATTCCCAAAGCAGGGTTCGAACTTGCGACCGTAGCAATCGCGCGCTTCCGGACTGAAGCGCCTAGAACCGCTCAGCCACCGCGGCCGGCGACATTACCTTAGCAAGATTTCGTCACTCATCATGTTATGCAAAGGACGACTCTAGTTAACGGTACATCAATTGAAAGTCAACATTGCAAACCAAAATCTCGTCCAAATAATACTCCAACACAATAGAGAATACCACAACAAATAAAATAACACCGTCCGTGGTCCACTTCCACTGCCGGTGCAAAGACATTTGAACAACATCCATGAGGTGAGCCAATCCCTATTCCCCCTTGCGGCATAGTTATTCGTTTCCACTCTTCTTAGGTCTCTCATTTAGTGCCCATTAGGCGACTAGCTGCAGTTCTGCAATGTGCAACACCTGTGTGTGTATGTGTGTTTGCTTGTGCGTGTGTGTGTATATGTGTGTGTGTGTGTGTGTGTGTGTGTGTGTGGGCACGTGCTTGCTCCTTGTAATGTATTTTTCGAGTTTAGAGCACCCTTTGCCCACAGGTAGGTGCTAACGTAAAAATAATTAGTATTGTTCCGATAGTCCGAAGATGAATTGTTTGACAAACGCCGTTATAAGTTTCCGGTACATCATTTTAAATGAGAAACATCTCCTCCTATTGCGTTTAGTACTGTCACCGTCAACATAATTACAGCACGCGAGTGCCTTCTGCAAGTAGAAAAAGTAATCGGTCTTGCATGCAAAAGTGATATTATTTAATCGCGTTAGTTGCACTTGCACATCTTTAACTTTTGTTGCCGGCCAACTGAGTCCATTTTTCCCCTTCCACCTCTACTCTGCTACTGATACAGATGTAGACATTAACTGACGGAAGGCATGTAGTCTGGTTGGGCGAACTGCTATTTTGCTTATTTTCGTAATACTAAGCGTCATGTGCACCGGCCGCGCTATGAGGTGTGAAGGCCATTGTTCAGACAAGACGTTACCCTGTGACCATATGGGGCCTATTACCTGCACCACGACTTGGGCACACTCCTTGAGATTACCGTGTTCATAACCAACCATGTTTATTTCTGCATCTGCTTCTGCATGTACACGTGTACTCTGCAAATCACATTTAAGTGCCTGGCAGAGGGTTCATCGAAACACCTTGACACCAATGCTCTATTATTCCAGCCTCGAACACCACGTGGAGAGACAAAAACCTATATTTTCCCGTGCGTGATCTGATTCCCCTTATTTTGTCGTAATGAGCGTTTATCCCTAGGTCTGTCGGCTTCAACAAAATATTTTCGTGTTCGGAGGAGGAAGTTGATGACTGAAATTTCCTAAGAAGATCCCGCCACAGCGAGAAACGACATTGTTTTAATTAAGTCTACCAGAAATCCTGTATCATGACACTCTCTCCCCCATTTCGCAATATTACAAATCGTGCTGCTCTTCTTTGAACTCCGTTAATCCTGCCTGTAAGGATCCCACACCGCGCAGCAGCAGTCCAACCAAGGTCAGACAAGCGTAGTGTAGGCAGACTCTTTAGTAGATGTGTGACCTCTTCTAAAGTGTCCTCTCAAAGAAAGGCAATCTTTGGCTTGCCTTCCCCCACAAGATTTCGTACGTGTTCTTTCCAACTTAAGGTGTTCGTAATTGTCGTTCCTAGGTATTTAGTTGAATTAACGGCTCTTAAGTTTGACTCATTTATCGTGTAACTGAATTGAAAGTGGATAACGTCACACTTTTCATTATTTGTGGTCAATTTTCAGTTTTGCACCATACAGATATCTTATCTGTATCATTTTGCAGTTGGTTTAGAACTTGTGATGACTTTACTAGACGATAAACGACAGTATCGTCTGCGAACAACCTAAGACGGCTATTCAGATTGTCTCCTAAATCGCTTAAGTAGATAAGGAACAGCAGAGGGCCTATAACACTTGCTTGTGGAGCGCCAGTAATCACTTCTGTTTTTCTGGATGACTTTCCGTCAATTACTCCGACCTGTGACATCTCTGACAGGAAATCACGAATCGAGTCGCATTACCAAGACGATATTCCGTAATCACGCAATTTGATTACAAGCCACTTGCGAGGTACAGAGTCAAAGGCTTCTCCAAATCTAGAAATATGGAATCCACTTGAAATCCCTTGTCGATAGCGTTCAGCACCACACGTGAGTAAAGAGCTAGTTGATTTTTGACAATAACGATGTTTTTCTAAATCGTTGTTGATTATGTGTCAAAAGACCATTTCAGCAGCCTCTGTAACCCTATCTTGCTCTTTATTGTTCACATCCATAATGAATACGCTGTGTACACATCGCACACATGTGTCCTGAATGAAAAATACTCATTCACCAGGCTGATCCTCGACTAGCCCGCTAAAAATCACCTGACCTATAATCCTGCAGATATGATCACTCTTTGGAGCAGGTAGAGGACTGTAACAATCAATAGCACAGCAACTCTGTAGTTCTGCGAAATCTAATTATTATCAGTGCGTGGTTTCAGAATGTTAAGGGAAAGGAAAAGGACAAAAGATGTCCACACTGCTCCATGTTCACTTTGTGCTGCTTGGGCTAAGGAGACAGTGGTCTCAGATGTGCAGTATGTGTAGTACAAAAGCTACGCACTGGGAGCCTTTGGTCCCGGCTAAGGGCCTTGTGCGGGGCAGTACGGCCCAAACAAAACTAGAGATGGGCAAAACTGTTCTTTTCAGAGATTGGATCAGAACTGTTCACTCCCTGAAATGAATTAGCTCTTTTTCATGACTCACCACTCATTTACAAAAGAAAATAAATGGAAGGCACATTGCCCTTTAAACTTGGGTTATTCCAGTACTATACCTGTATTTTGATCTTATTTGATCCTATTTTGAAGTAACACAGATAATGAGTAAGAATTTTGTATCGTTTATTGAAATTTCTACGATATGACAAAGTTTTTGATTATTGATTTATTTTGCACTATCGTGGTTTTTTGGGTGATCGGAAAATGTTGTAACTTGAGATTTAAATTAACAATGTATTTGGCTATAATGTATTAAAATTTCATTAACCTCGTACAAATACATCGCAAGCCATATATTTTTAAAGTGAACGTTTCCTTTCGAAGACGCCTAAAATCGCAAAATCCGTACCAGAATAAGAAAAAAATATATAAATTTGACTGTAAAACGAAAGTGCTGCATATAGCCTTACGCAGAATAAAACAAGGAAAATATTGGTGTATAACATTTTGCGATACGTTTATCGATTCACTCGTAATTAAAGCGTAAATTCGAGTGTCCATAATAAAAATCCTATAGTAAGAGGAGTCGTCAGAAACATAATCTGATGTTTAAACAAATAAAAATAAAATAAAAACAAATGATGTATACATAACATAATAATGTAATATACATAGCGGTATTACTACGAAGAACAATATCCAGTAGAGACGAACTCGGATGCAGAGGCGCTGAGGCAAGCAGGTCGAGCCGCGAGCTGTATTACTGCATGAGCTAAGACCGCAGAGACCAGAGTGACACCTGAGTTGCTTTGCTCAATGCTCTGGCTAGAGTCGAGAACGGTGGGGTGAGCGTTGAGCGGGCGAGTTCCGAGGGTGGGGGGAGCGGTGAACGGCCACCAGTCACCCGCTCTGAGACAAATCGTCCGTTCTCTTGCGAGCAGGTTGTTGCAAGTAGTTCTTATGTTCTCTGCTAGGAGGCTCTCTGTCCTGTTGCTCGCATCGACTGCCCAGAGGGCAGGACGTGTGACTGAAGCGATCGCCGACAGAGTGTGATGCGAAGTTAAGCTGCGCCAGACACTGCACAGTGCACACAGCAGACGACGCACAGAGATGGCACGGCATATGTGAAACACAAAATCCAGTGGGGCACTGCACAATGCAGGCAGCCAAGGTAGAAGCAGGGCAGAGGCTGGCGCTGGCTGTGTTGTGTGGCGTGCACTGTGCTCTGACCAGCAGAGGCGCTGCTGATATGCTCCGTCTCTCTCTCTCTCTCTCTCTCTCTCTCTCTGCCGTGGGAAACGTTTGGAGCTACCGTTCTTTTTTTCTGAATCACTGATTATTCACTCCTTTGAAAGATTCAACTCTATGAATCAGTTCAAGAGCGGATCCCCCATCTCTACACAAAACTTATTAGATGGCGGGCCCTGGTGGTACAAATACAGCGTAAAGAAAATTACATAAGGAAATTCTCTTCGTCGCTGAACGGAAGCCAATTTGAAGGCGAGAGGTGCAGTTCACGGTATTAGCGTGACGTCTCTCAGGGTAACTTTCTATCCTGTGTCGTTATAAACCTATTACAACACGAACATTATAGAAGCGTCGATTTATTGCATCATGAAAGACACGAAACGTGAAGACCCGGAAATTTTCGGCAGCTAATCTGTCCACGACGGTCACATATGAGAGTGGTCGGGCGAAGTGAATGACAGAGGACTAGGGCGTGCGCTGGTTAAAATGGCGGCCAGAGCACCGCCCCCCCGTTTTCACCGGAAAATCGAGTTAGCGGCCAGCGGCTGCAACCGTAATGGAGGGCGAGGCTGCCGAGCCGTAGCCGGCCTTAGTGGCCGTGCGGTTCTGGGCGCTACAGTCTGGAACCGAGCGACCGCTACGGTCGCAGGTTCGAATCCTACCTTGGGCATGGATGTGTGTGATGTCGTTAGGTTAGTTAGTTTTAATTAGTTCTAAGTTCTAGGCGACTGATGACCTCAGAAGTTAAGTCGCATAGTGCTTAGAGCCATTTGAACCATTGCCGAGCCGTGGCTGTCACGTCGCCCTGTCGTCACAGACTCGAGTGATTAGACTGAGGGAAATGGGGGGAGGGGGGGGGGGGACGGCAATGCGTCGTCGCTGACGTTGATCACTTCAGAGCGTGTGTGTCGCTGTGCTGTGACGTCTGCGAGATACAGCTGCTGTGAAAGCAGTCTTCAGCGACGTATCTACAACAGTAACTTGGTTGTCTCACCTTCAGGTAGGTGAACTGTCGGTATTCTCGATATTCTCTGCAGTCCACCGTGAAACGACTAGTCTCAATAATTTGCATTTTTCTCAAAAAACTGAATAAGATTGCACACAGCGATGTTTAAGGTTTTCAAGACACACACACACACACACACACACACATACAGTGTCTTCCAAATCTTTAAAGCCAAAATCACACAGGACACAATCAATACCTGAAATTTTTGAAAACAAAGTAACCATCTGTCGTAAATGAATAACTTTGACTGTTCAGTGGCTGTCATGTGTGAGATACAAGAGTGTAAACCTTTTTACGTTTCATGAAAGATAACTCCCTTCGTTTTCGAGAATGGTGCGCTGCTTTCAAAAACATGGCTTAGTAGTCCGAGATGTGTCCAGGCTTGTATTTAGTATATGGTGCTAAAGATGTCGCGACCAAAACAGCAAAGTTGGATGCTTGGAAACATTTCGCAACAGCGTGTATCACTGAGAAAGTACCCTTAAATTTCGACATCGTGAAACACAAAGTTTCAGTTGGACGAGATTTGGATTCATAAGAAATTTCACAATTACAATTAATCATCCGAAATTCAAAAGACTCACCTTTATGATTTTTCCAGATAATACGTTCATCTAGTTAGGTTACCTGCCAAATACGATATCCTGATACCCCTCAACAATGTAGAATATTTTAGAGCAACTTAACAGAATAACATGTAAATAATTCAAGGCGACAAGATTTGCATAGTCCAACGAAAGTCTTTTGGTAAATGTCCGCTGGTAACTGACGAATGAATTCACCTTGTGAATAATACAGGAGGATAAGAATTAGGTCGACAACACTGAAATCAATATAAAGTGTTATAGTGTTTCGGATTTTATAACTGAAACACTATCGTCTGTTCCCGCCTAGCAGTGTTAAGTAAGCTGGAGTTGAAAATCAATTAAAAACAGTATCGATCGAGTTTTCAGATTTTCATTCGTTATCAGCCGGTTTCGGTCCTTTCCTCAGACCATCTTCATGCTTTTCCACGCTGCAATACAGTCATAATACCTTTTCAGTATTTAGGAATGAATATATGGCTAAACAACGTCTAAAATATGAGCTACAATAATTAGAAAATACAATGTTATGGCTGCTAGTTCCTGCAGACGGAGGGAGATCCGTGAAAGTAACGATGTCACTGTTGAATAAGGCAGCTTTTTTCCTTTATTGTCATTTCATTCCCCTGCCCCGTATGGGCAGGGATGGGCTGGCAGCGGCACAATTCGCCTCCATTCATGCAAGAGATTATATAAAACACCACAGGAGAACATTACGTATATAAAATACATGGATAAAAGATGAAATTTCAATATGAGAAGGGGGAAGTAATTGTAGTTAAAATATGTAAAAGAGGGGTAGTCTGACGTAACAGTTTTAAGTAAAATCCACATACAGGTAAAATGGCACTCGATGAAGATGTATCACATAAACACTGGCGGCACAAACAGCCCAATTGAAAACGACACCGAACACTCACTGCACTGTTGTCACATAAATGGCGAGCAGCAAAACAAGGCAGAAAATATGAAGGCCTGCCAAGGGAGAGAGGAAAGAGAGATGTGGGGTTGACAGAGGAGGGGGGTACGAAGGGGGCAAAGGGGTGCAGTCGGTAGCATACCAAGGGACAGGAGATGGGGAGGGAGCACAAGGACTAGGAAGGAAGAGGTGAGAAGGACAAGGGGAAGGAGGGAGGAAACAATAGAGTGGTGGGGGGAGGGAAGAAGAGGGAGGCAAAGGACCCAGAGATGGAAGGGACAAATATTGGGATGAATCATATCATCCAGGATGGGGAGATGTTGGAAGCTGCTTTGGGAGAGGAGGTGGTGTGTGTGGAGATGAAGAGAGAGGAGAGACACATCGATAAAAGCTCGCAGCTGGCGGGAAATTGAGAGGAATCGAGATACTATGGGGTAAGGGCGATCGAAGCAGTGGTTCGTGTAGAGTATACAGACGTTTTCAAGGAAAACGAGGAAACGAGTGAAGGGGATGAGGTCATAGAGGATCCTCTTGGCTGATGGGAGAAAGATATGGAAAGCGAGGTGGAGTGCACAGTGTTCAAGGATTTCTAGGGATTTCTAGAATTTAGGAGAGGCGGAGTTCTAGGTAACATTGGTGTAATAAAGGCTGGGATGGATTTGTAGTTATGGAGGATGGTGGAATGATTTGGCCAGACAGGATTTTTGGGAGGTGGAGTCTATTGTGGGCTTTGCATTGTGTGGTAAGGAGATTGGGAGACCAGGTGAGGTGGTGGTCAAAACATTTCAAAGTGGAGGTAAGATGGACAGGGCAATCGTAGATGGAACCTGAAGGAGATGGTGGTATGTCCTATAATGAAGAGTATGTCTGTTGAAGGGTAGGGTAGAGGACAATGAAGGCAGTGTCATCATCATATTGAAGGAGATGGATGGGTTTGGGTGGTATACAGGAGGTATAGGTGTGGTAGAAGGTATGGGAACTGGTATTTTGAATGGTGACATAGGAAGGGCCGGCTGCGGTGGTCTAGCGGTTCTAGGCGCTCAGTCCGGAACCGCGCGACTGCTGCGGTCGCAGGTTCGAATCCTGCCTCGGGCATGGATGTGTGTGATGTCCTTAGGTTAGTTAGGTTTAAGTAGTTCTAAGTTCTAGGGGACTGATGACCTCAGATGTTAAGTCCCATAGTGCTCAGGCCCATTTGAACCGTTTTGAACATAGGAAGGCCAACGGAAGAGGAAAGAGACAGTGAGATGGATAAAGTTGATAGGAAGGGCGTAGGTCTAGAGCTTGAAAAGGAGCACTCAGTCATAGGCATTCTGGAGGTCAAGGGAAACAAAAATAGCAGAGCGACGGGAGTTACGTTGGAGGGAGAGACGATGGGTGAGATTAAGGAGGTGGTCATCGGTGGGAAAGGAGGGCTGGAAACCACACTTGGCAAGAGGGTGGAAGTGGTTTGAGTTAGCTGGTTGTGGATATGGCGGGAGAGGATGGATTCGAAGATCTTGCTGAACACAGCACTGGGGCACATGAGTCGATAGGAGGAGGAGTCGGAAGGACATTTGTTGGGTTTAGGGAAAAGCAGGATGCGGGAAGTCTTCCACAAGTCGGGATAGAAACCAACGGAAAGGATGGTGTTGTACAGGGTTGCAAGAGCGGCGAGGAAAGAGAGTGGGTATTCCCTGTCGTGGCGATAAATAAAGCAATTGTGACCAAGGGCGATGGTGCGTAACGAACGGAGGATGAGTTTAACGTTGTGTTCTGTGGTAGGAGTGTTCAAATTCTGAGGGCGGTAACTGGTCTAAGTACCAGAATCTGGGAGTTAGTGGCTGGACTGAAGTATTGGCGCAGTCGTGAACATAAGGGAAGAGTTAGCAATTAATGTGTGGGTCATCAGATGTGGAAAAGACTTCAGCGTGGTGGGAAGAAAAATCGTTAGCTTTACTGATGTTGTCAGGGAAGGGGCAGTTGTGATGGAAGAGTGAGTAATACAGGGTGGGATTGCAATTAAGGCGGTAGAAGGCAGACCAGTACTTCTGTGAAGACGCGTCAGAGGTATACATACGTTGGATGTATACCTCTGACGCGTCTCCACAGATGTACTGGTCTTCGACGATAAAGGCTACTCTGCCGAAGCCTTCTGCACAACTTTTGCCTCGCTACAACACGTCCAGTGGATGCTGTGAGCTCACGTCGTAGTTTCTAAGCAGTACTAAGCGGTAATGTCGTGCCCTTACAGCGAAATAACGATCCTCTCTACTGAAGTCACATGTGGTCGGCCCTGCCCTAATCCTCGCGTTACAAACACGGTTCAAATGGCTCTGAGAACTATGGGACTCAACTTCTGAGGTCATCAGTCCCCTAGAACTTAGAACTACTTAAACCTATCTAACCTAAGGACATCACAAACATCCATGCCCGAGGCAGGATTCGAACCTGCGACGGTAGTGGTCACGCGGTTCCAGACGGTAGCGCCTATAACCGCTCGGCCACCCAGGCTGGCTCCTCGGGTTACAGTTTCGGTCCATACAAACCGGCGCCACATCCGAGAAACATCAGAACGATTCACATTAAGCCAGTTTGCTACTGTCCTGATTCATTTCTTTCTATGGTCCTCGGGTAGGCATCTTCTCTGTGCCATACTGCACTGTCTGTGACTGTATACACAGTGATTGTGGATGTGGGGCTACCCATCAAACACTACCTAGTTTCATAGGTAGCCTGACGTCATCGTTGACATTGATCGGAATACCATCTTCAGTGCAGAACACGATCGTACGGACATCTGGTTGACACTTCGTACGATTGTATCGTGAATTAGGTACACGACTGGGAAATAGCAGTTTGTTGCTTCAATTTTGGACACCAGTGCATAATAATAGTCGCCTGTCTCCTGCATGACTTTACCTCACACTTATATTACAGAAATTGAAACATTCTCGAAATCTTGTAATCGCTGGGTCAGATATATTTCCAGTATTAATGCCAATTGTGTAAAAATGGACCGGATTCTCGAGTCCCAGAATGGATGAACTGTCTGTATACACAATTAAGTTAGCATTGAACCCTCAGCGGACGAATCCTACTCACGCTTGAAGAGAAAAATAATACGTGAACACAAACACTAGAATATGCCGGACAGACTATAGCCGAGTTCGTGCTCAGTAAACACACAGAAGATGGAATGATTAGGAAGTTACAGGTTAATATGATTGATAGCATTGATTCACTGGAAATAATGATTTTTTTTTAAAAAGGAAACAGAAAAGCTTTTAGTTTTTAGTAGTGTTCGAAATAGTAATAGTAATAATACTAACAGATGTAATTGAAGCGAAACAATCATTAGACTACAAATTTGTTACAGAAGGAACTTCGTTTTCTGTCCCAACACAGAACTGTTCTCTCTCGTATTCGCAAAAGAAGACATCGGCGGAGCGCGGCAAGTAACTGGAGGAATGAGTGCGCAGGTAGCTGCTGTGACTCGGGGATATTGCGAGCCCTGATTTTATCGGAAGAAGTTTACCGCGGATATTGCTTGCTGCGGGGCCTCTTGACTCCTCCTTCCGTCCTCCGAGATTCTCTCTGAGAGCCGTGGACTTTTACTGGGCCGTTTTATCCAAGGGCATCTGTGTCTCTTACTGCTCCACCGAACGCGTCGGAGTGAAACAGAATGTTGCATCGGCATCTCGTGTTGCATCCTGGCAGTGCAAATGGGAGAAAAGTGGAGTACGTGCTTCGGCGCGACATACGACACGTGCTTTCCGAGACAGAATCTCTCCTACTACGCTGTATTTGGCTTGCTAGCGAAGTGGCCTATTGCTTCTAATATCACAATTGGTTACAGAGTCGTATGGAAACACAAACGTTAAACACGGGGTGAAAAGTTTGTCATCTAAGTGTAAAGATAGATGAACACCTCAATAGCGTAAATAGAAGGTAAGAAGCAATTTTCGATTTTAGTTTGAAAGTCGTGCTCCACAGATTTTATAGGCGTAATATTTATGAAAAACCACAATAAGACTTCAGATCTGCATATAGTTTATTACTTAATCCAATTTATAAAAGGCTGGCACCAATCAGTAGATTTTCACATAGAAACTCCTGTGGATATATTTACCATGTTGTCATTGGTCGAGGGTGGCCGAGCGGTTCTAGGCGCTACAGTCTGGAACCGCGCGACCGCTACGGTCGCAGGTTCGAATCCTGCCTCTGGCATGAATGTGTGTGAAGTCCCTAGGTTAGTTAGGTTTAAGTAGTTCTAATATCTAGGGGACTGATGACCTTAGAAGTTAAGTCCCATAATTCTCAGAGCCATTTGAGCCATTTTTGTCATTGGTCGTCTAGGGTTAGAGAACCACGGTACCATTATATAATTCAGGTGACGCTAACATTATAAATATCACACAAAAGCTTCGATTGATTTTTGTTAGTGTTTGTGAAATACTGTAGACAGCGAGGAGCTGGGAGTGGTACTGCACCAGGGCACAAATAAACACAACATTTCATCAGCGAAAGATAAATTTTGACAATTTTCTCTAATGTTCTCATGATTTTCTTTGTGATACATGAAATCTGACAGATTACAGTAAATGGAAGGAAATTACGATGATTCATTAATATCTGAAATTAAAAACAATTTTCACTTAAGGATGGAAAGTGTGCCGTTGCGACCCTCTGTTGAAATAATTCCAACAAGACACAGTCTGAAAATAAGCCATTACAAGGGGACACACAAAATTTTCATTTAACAAGTCCTCCAAAGAAAATCACATCAGCAGTGAACACAAATGAGACACATAAGCGCAGTAAATAACAGAAAAAACAATACCACATAGGCTTTATCTAAATTGAAAAAAAAAATAATACGACTATTCAGGTATAATATTAATGACTCAGGCTGATTGCATAGTAGGGTGTATAAGTAAAATACAAACAACAACGCCCACAAGGTTTCAACCAAAACAGCAAGGAATTGCATTAATCCTGAGTGCCTAGTTAAATGACACAAAGGCAGCACAAATACCGACCAATTAAAAACCGGGCTCAAACACGCTAATCAAGAATAACTGTGTCATAAACAAACATAAAACGTTAGCGATGTAGGTTGGTCACCGGTAAAGAATCAACTCAAGACAAAAGGAAAACACATAACAATCCTTACAATACAATGGATACCTCCAAATTTTCGTACAATCCGTCCTCTCCATGCCATTGCAAAGTGCGCCGATGACTATGATTTAATAATTCCACGTTTTCCATGCATTCTGTAGCCATAAATAGCAGATTAATTTGCAGGGTCGCCATCGACCAAATCCGATCAGCGTGCTTCTCGAGCGTGGAAAAGTTGATAGAACAGTGCCACCGCTCGCTTAATACTATATCAATTCCAGCAATTCCCCTTACCGTACATGTCCCATATGACTTCCATGCTATTGAATGGTTATCCTCATGCTACCAGTGGTCAAACAGCTGAGGGTGAGTCGATGCGAACCGCTGTTATGTGAGAGCTAGCCGACCGAGGCGTACCGTTGCTTAGCTACTTAGCTACAGGCAAAGCGCCTCCGAATACGTTTTTAAATTTTGGTCCGTGTTTCACTACCATACAATGCTGTGCTGCAAACGTACATTCTCAGAAATTTCTTCTTCTAATGTTTGACACTAGAAGATTTCTCTTGGACACGAATGTCCTTTTTGTCAGTGCTAGTCTGCTGTTGACGTCCTCATTACTCCGTCTGACATTGGTTATTTTCCTGCCTGGGGAGCAGAATTCCTGAGCTTAATTTACTTCGTGACCATCAGTCCTCATTTTAAATTTCTTGCTGTTCTCATTTCTGCTACTACTCATTACTTTCCTCTTCCTCCGATTTGCTCGCAAACCATATTCTGTACTTATTAGACATTTCATTGCATTCAGCAGATAATGTAATTCTTCTTCACTTTCACTCGGGATAGCAATGTAATCAGCGAATCGTATCATTGATACCCTTTCAACTTGAATCTTAATTCCACTCCTGGATCTTCCTTTTACTTCCATAATTCGTTCTTCAATGTACATATTGAACAGTAGGGGCGAAAGACAAGATCCCTGTCTTACACCATTTTTAATCAGAGCACTTAATTCGACGTCGTCCACGCGTATTATTCCCCCTTGGTTCTTGTACAAATTATATGCTACCCGTCTCCCTATAGCTTTGTTCCTTATTTAGTACAAAATTAACAAGAGCGCGATGCACTGATATAGCTCGGTTCATCAGTACTGGTACCTTCGCAGTAGCCATACACACAAAAATGCAAGGCGCCAAATTGTAACCATACGCATTTGAAGTTTTCCTTTTTTTGTTTCAGCCGGTTACACAAAAGAAATTTTATTTTCTTAGTGGTTTCTGGCAAAAAATGCAAGTTAGATAGCAATACCAGAAAATTTAAGAAAGAGAGATTTAAAAGATTAAAGACAAAGATAAAGCACATAGCTCGGTTCATCAGTACTGGTACCTTCGCAGTAGCCATACACACAAAAATGTAAGGCGCCAAATTGTAACCATACGCATTTGAAGTTTTCCTTTTTTTGTTTCAGCCGGTTACACAAAAGAAATTTTATTTTCTTAGTGGTTTCTGGCAAAAAATGCAAGTTAGATAGCAATACCAGAAAATTTAAGAAAGAGAGATTTAAAAGATTAAAGACAAAGATAAAGCACATAGTTTGAATTATTGAATTATTAGCGAGCGCCAAATATATGGAGTAGTCTATGCAGCATAGTACTATAGACTGTAATCTCCCCTCACTTATCGACCTTAATGACAGTGAAAAATTAAACCGTGTGTACCTAATGGAAATTTGGGAAGAGCAATCGTCACCGAAGTTAATTTGTTGGTAAAGAGGGAGGAAAGGGTTACATCTTAATGAAAGGAAAAATACTAATGAAACTGGTGGGAATTAATTTTGAAAAGGGGTAAAGTTAATAAAGAAAGTAAATGTGCGGCCGTTACGTTAACAATCAACTAGCGGTAATTAGATATTTGAGATTTGGGGGAAATTACGGTCGCCAGTCCTAAGGACAATTACTATAGTAACTGAAAAAGAAAGGTTATTACAGATATAATTAGCACTAGAAGCATGGCAACTGAAGGTTGACACGTGTAGTGTGAAAACTGAAATTTTGTCAGAAGTAATAAATTTCGATACACTCTGACTTAATTTAGTAAAAGAATTAATAAAACCGGAAAATCGAAAGTTAATTTAGTGACTGAAGTTAATACTGAGCTTTCTTTCTGAAGCACATCGAAATTCAGTAAAATACGGTTAGTCTTGGACTGCCTCAACAATCATTTCAAAAGCTACTTGAATCTACGCAATTTAGAAATAAGAGATTTAACTTTGAACTTGAATTAAATGATTCTGAACAATTAACAATTGTAAAATTTTGTACGTACCAATCTGAGCTGCAGTCACAGATAAGCTAAAATATGGTAACAAAACTCGCACTCTTAATTTGTGCTTGTGAAATCTAAATATTGTAGCCAGCTATGAATACCTTAACTGAACCTTGAAATTAAAGCACTGAAATTGAATGATACTTGCGTTTGAATTTCAACGACACTCGGGTTCATTCCGGAAAAGGAAGGGACCCTGCTTGGTAATGCAATTGGGACAATGAGCAACAAACGTTCATGCTAAGCTGCTGTAATTTTGTGATGCAAGAATTTTAAAAGTTTGAAAAGCTGAGGTCTGCCATACAGTTCTAAAACTTTACGTGCCTCCAGTCTTCCTTGTTGGTTGATTTAAGGTTTGAAGCCTTCGATCGAGGAGGTGGCGACAGTCACTCATTGTCGGCCGTCGCTGTTGCAGAAGCTGGATGTTGGCGCGTCTTTATCTCGACACGGTCACGAGACGAAACGGGCTATTGATGTGCGCCAGCTAATGCTTCCCGTCCGCGACACCGTGTCAGAAACTATCATCGCAAGTCGAGCGCAATTGCATGCTGCCCAACCCCGAAAGCGCGGCAACTCGAGGGAGCGTCACACAACCCACCTGCTCCACTGCACCACCCCAGCCAGACTCCCCCTCTGCCCGCCCTCCACGCGACAGAGTTAACACTACCAAAGATCCTACACACTTTGGTTCTCCACACGACCTATCGATGTATTCGTTCGATAGCAGTTTTCCCTAGGCCAGGCCCAGCGTATAAATACAAATAATATTCACAAACAAACCAACATAAATGCATAAATATATATATACAAACAGTAAAACAATTACAATATATAAAGAGACAGAAATGTCATATCTTCAGGTGTCAAAATAAGGAAAAAAATTTGCAGTGCAATAGATGGAAATAGGAGGATATGCATTTCCGGCGTTACAAGTCCTATAAAAATATAACAAAATATGTAATAGAATAATGAAATTCTCCAATGTATCAATCCTGAAAGAGTTCGTGAATGCTTCTATATGGACCGTAGTGCATGTGTAAATATGGGATAAGGACACCAAACAACAGGTGGAGACATCAAGCAAGAACTGGAGCTAATCACCGGATGACTTGTATAGCTTCATCTTGGTCTCAGAGTGGGGGTAATACAATGGTTCAGTCAATTACTCACGTGTTACAAAGATTTCATTGAATTGTGTCTACGTGAGCCTCATGATTAATCAGTGCTTCCGTAAGGGCTTAAAGGCACGGGCCACAACTGAACACCTGATCTGCAGACCAGCCATATACACTGAGGTGACCAAAGTCGTGGGACAGCGATACGCACATATACAGATAGTGGTAATATCGCGTACACAATATATAAAACAGAGGTGTTTCGAAGCTCTCATTTGTATTCGGGTGGTTCATGCGAATAGGTTTCCGACCTGATAATGGCCACATGAAGTTAATTAACAGTCTCTGGACTGGGATTAGACACGTGGAACATTTCATTTAAGAAATAGTTAGGGAATTCATTATTCCGAGATCCACAGTATCTAGAGTGTACCGAAAGTACCGAATTGCAGGCATTACCTTTCACCACGGCCAATGCAGTGGCCGACGCCCTTCACTAAACGACAGGGAGCAGCGGCGTACAGTTATCAGTATTAAAAGTCAAGGATCGCTGCATGGAATACCCATAGAAATCAATGAGGATTGTACAACGAAAGTATCCGCTACAACAGTGCGGCGATATTTGGCGTTAATGGACTGTGGCTGCTGAGCGACAGTCGGAAGTTCTTCTATTGACAGCACAACGTCGCCTGCAGTACCTCTCTTGGACTCGTGATCGTATCAGATGGACCCTAGACTACTGGAAAACCGTGGCCTGGTCGGATGACTCCCTATTTCAGTTGGTAACTGCTGATGGAGAGGTTCGAGTGTGCCATAGACTCCACGAAGCCATGGACCCAAGTTTTTAACAAGGCACTGCGGAAGCTTGTGGAGGCCCCATAATGGGGTGGGCTATGTTTACTGCGTCCTCTGATCCAACTGAGCGGATCATCGACTGGAAATGCCAACGCAGCTATTCATGGACTTCATGTTACCAAATAACGATGGAATTTTTATGGATTACAATGCGCAAGACGCTGGGCCACAGTTATTTGGAAATGGTGTGAAAAATATTCTAGACAGTTAGAGCGAATGATATGACCACCAGGATCGTACGACATGTATCCTAGCAAAAATTTATGGGACATAATGAGAAGGTCAGATAGTGCATAATTTGGAACTATGGACGGCTATTGAGACAGCAGAGCTTAATATTTCTGCAGGAGACATCGAATAACTTGCTGATTCCATGCCATGTCGATTCGCTGCACTTTTGAGGGCAATTACTGGTCCTGTACGATATCACGAGGTGTGCCATGACTTTTGTCAGATCATTTTACATATATCAGTTTATGTAGGCATACTCGCCACATGTGCTTGTGTCTGGGTAACTGTGCGAGTTGCTTTCCTTGGCTTCTGCAAGGCAACAATCAAGAATGACTACCTCAGGTCACCACCACTTCGTGTGGTATCCTGAGCCACATGGTGGGAGGGCCACTAAACGGACAAATTTGAATGGCCAAGGTATTAAACTTCAGGCATCTCACTGTTGAGGTCAGCTGCTCAGTAGCTTTTAGGGTATTCACGCCATTTGTAAGTAGGCTGTTTATGTTTTCTTTATGTAAGTAGGCTGTTTATGTTTTCTTTATGTAAGTAGGCTGCTTATGTTTCCTTATTGGCAACGTTACGTAGCGCTCTATATGAAAATCACTGGCTGTGCTGTGTGCAGTCTGTGGCTAGTTTGCATTGTTGTCTGCCATTGTAGTGTTGGGCAGCAGCAGCTGGATGTGAACAGCGCGTAACGTTGCGCAGTTGGAGGTGAGCCGCCAGCAGTGGTGGATGTGGGAAATGAGATGGCGGATTTTTGAGTACAGAATGGATGTCATGAACTGATATATATATTATGACTATTAAGGTAAATACATTGTTTGTTCGCTATTAAAATCTTTCATTTGATAACTATCCCTATCAGTAGTTAGTGCCTTCCGTAGTTTGAATCTTTTATTTAGCTGGCAGTAGTGGCTCGCTGTATTGCAGTAGTTCGAGTAACCAAAATTTTTGGTGAGGTAAGTGATTTGTGAAAGGTACAGGTTAATGTTAGTCAGGGCCATTCCTTTTTAGGGATTTCTGAAAGTCAGATTGCGTTGCGCAAAAAAATATTGTGTGTCAGTTTAAGCACAGTCATGTATAATTGTTCAAAGGGGACGTTTCACATTGTAAGGTGATCATCACAATCGTTCCCTTATATACAGCTCAGTGTAGACTAGAACATCAGAGAGAGAGTACCTCGTGTTCCTGGTGCTAATACGGCGACTGCACCGTTCGTTTAATACATATTTTTACGAGCTTCAAACTTGAGTGACTTCAGCAATAGATAGAAACTATCGTTGTTGTGTACAGATGCGAGCTGCATTGCTGCCCTTCACTCACAGCTGTCACACAGCTTGAGGCTGCTTCCAAGGGGCATCACTGTCGGTGGTAGGGTCCGGGAATGCGAGGGATATTGAGCTTGTCCCATGTGTCTTCCAATCGGTCTACAGCTGTGGCCGCCCAGAGTACTGCCTGCACTTAGGTTGACCCCTCATACGTGATCAAGTGGGAGATCATTCCAAAATCTGGCAGGAAGCGAAAGACTTTCCGAGGGGCCAGTAGTAGGATCCCCCTGGTTCGTTTGACGAACAGGTTTCGGGCGTTATGTGTGACTGAAGAAGTCTCTAAGCCGGATGCAGTCGTCCGCTCTGTATATAAGGAGGTGAGTCATTCCAGATGTGGAAGGGGTGCTTCCGGATGCCATGAAGAGTACAGGGTGCAGCTAACTGCGGGTGGTGGCTCATGTCGGTACCAATGACTTGCGTCGATTTGAATCGGAGAAGATTCTCTCTGGTTTTGGGCAGTAAGCAGAAATGGTATAGACTGCAACTCTTGTTTGTGAGATTAAGGCTGAGCACACCGTGTGCAGCATCGTCAAAAGAACAGACTGCGGTCCTATGGTGCAGAGCCGAGTGGAGGGTCTGAATCAGAGGCTCAGGTGGTTCTGTGATCATGTAGGCTGCAGATTCCTCGACTTGCGCTATCGGTAGTGGGTTTCCGAGTTCCGCTAAATATGTCAGGAGTGGACTACACACAGGAAGCGGCTACACGGGTAGCGGGGGTGTGTGGAAGGGACTGGGCGGTTTTCCCGTTAATGGGTCCCAGGAAACCAGAGAAACTGCGTCCGTCTAAAAGGGGGCAGGTAAAACACAGTAAGGAAGTTGTAACAATCGGTATTGCAGTTATAAATAATTGTAGCTGTGTCGGGAAAGAAAGAGAGCTCCAAGCCCTAAAAAAAAGCTTGGAAGCTCAAATAGTTATAGGTACGTAAAGCTGGATAAAGCCGGAAATAAGTTCAGCGGAATTTTTTTTAAACAACAGTGTTAAAAAGGAATAGATTAAATACAGTTTGTGTTTGTGTATTGATTGCTCTCAGAAGTAGTTTACCTTGTGGTGAAATTGAAGTAGGTAGTTCCTGCGAAATACTATAGTTAAAGGTTATACTTGACTATCGGGCTAAACTATTAACTCGATCGTGTCCCCCCCCCCCCTTGTAACTCAGAAGAAATAGTTGTTGAACAGTTCAAAGAAAAATTGAGTCTCATTTCAAAACGGTATCCCACTCATACAAGTATAGTTGGTGGTGACTCCAGTCAACCCTCGATACGCTGGAAAAATTATACGTTTAAGGCCGGCGGCAGGCACAAAACGTCACCCGAAATAGTGCTGGATGCTTTCTCATAAAATTATTTTGAACAATTTGGTCATGTGCCCACTCGAAGCGTAAGTGGTTGCGAAAGCGTAGTTGACCTCTTAGCAACAAATAATGCTGGACAAATAGGGAGTATGATGAGAGATTCAGGGATTAGCGACCACAAGGCAGTTGCTGGTGAATATCGACACACCCACAACTATCAAAAAGAAACACAATGTACAATGCTCTTAAAGCCTTTTTAAGGGACAGTCTCCACCCGTAGAAAATATATAGAATCAATTCTAAGAGGTAGGATCGGCGGCAATTGAGAGATATATATAGCACATAAATGATGGTACTGATCCCCATCGATGCAAAAAACGGGTCACATAGCTGTTGCAGAAGCAACGAGAAAGGCATGCCAAATTTAAAAGAACGGAAAATCCCCAAAACTGGCAAAGTTTTGCACAAGCTCGTAATGTGGCGCGTATTTCAATGTCAGATGCTTCTAATAATTTCCACGACAAAACTCTGTCTCGGAATCTGGCAGAAAACCCAAAGAGATTCTGGTCATAAAGCACACCAGTGGCAAGACATTATCAATACCTTCACAGGGCAATAACAACGGTGAAGTCACTGATTACAGTGTCACTAAAGCGGCGTTATTAAACGTGGTTTTCCGAAACTCCTTCACGAAAGAAGTCGAAGTAAATATTCCTGAATTGCAATCAAGAACAACTGCAAAGATGAGAATCATAGTGTAGCAAAGCAGCTTATATCACTTAACAAAGGCAAGGCCTCCCGTCCAGTTGAATACCAGTCTGGTTCCTTTCAGAGTATGCTGATACATTAGTTCCATATTTAGCAATTACATACAACCTCTTGCTCACAGAAAGATACGTACCGAAAGACTGGTAAATTGTTCAAGTCACACAAATACCCAAAAAGGAAAATAGGAGTAAACCGCTGAATTACATGCCCATATCACTAACGTCGATTTGCTGTAGGGTTTTGGAACATATACTGTGTTCGAACATTATAAATTACCTCGAATAAAATGATTTATTGATACATAGTCAGCACGGATTCAGAAAATATCGTTCTTGTGAAACACAACTTGCTCTCTTTTTTTTTTTTTTTGGTCATCAGTCTACTGACTCGTTTGATGCGGCCCGCCACGAATTCCTTTCCTGTGCTAACCTCTTCATCTCAGAGTAGCACTTGCAACCTACGTCATCAATTATTTGCTTGACGTATTCCAATCTCTGTCTTCGTCTACAGTTTTTGCCCTCTACAGCTCCCTCTAGTACCATGGCAGTCATTCTCTCATGTCTTAGCAGATGTCCTATCATCCTGTCCCTTCTCCTTATCAGTGTTTTCCACATATTCCTTTCCTCTCCGATTCTGCGTAGAACCTCCTCATTCCTTACCTTATCAGTCCACCTAATTTTCAACATTCGTCTATAGCACCACATCTCAAATGCTTCGATTCTCTTCTGTTCCGGTTTTCCCACAGTCCATGTTTCACTACCATACAATGCTGTACTCCAGACGTACATCCTCAGAAATTTCTTCCTCAAAAAAGGCCGGTATTTGATATCAGTAGACTTCTCTTGGCCAGAAATGCCTTTTTTTGCCTTAGCGAGTCTGCTTTTGATGTCCTCCTTGCTCCGTCCATCATTGGTTAATTTACTGCCTAGATAGCAGAATTCCTTAACTTCATTGACTTCGTGACCATCAATCCTGATATTAAGTTTCTCGCTGTTCTCATTTCTACTACTTCTCATTACCTTAGTCCTTCTCCGATTTACTCTCAAACCATACTGCGTACTCGTTAGACTGTTCATTCCGTTCAGCAGATCATTTAATTCTTCTTCACTTTCACTCAGGATGGCAAGGTCATCAGCGAATCGTAACATTGATATCCTTTCACCTTGTATTTTAAGTCCACTCCTGAACCTTTCTTTTATTTCCAACATTGCTCTCTATAGGCATTAAGTAATGAGTTCATTTGACAGGGCACGTCAAATTGATACCACATTCTGAGGTTTCCAGAAGGCTTTCGATACCGTTTCTCACAAGCGTCTTTTAACCAAACTGCGGGCCTATGGAATATCGCCTCAGTTGTGCGATTGGATTCATGATTTCCGTCATAAATGGTCACAGTTCATAGTAATAGACGGAAAGTCATCGAGTAAAACAGAAGTAATATCCGGCTTTCCCCAATGTGAGGTAACGAGAGAGTTGTGGCGTCCTGGAAATATTATTATGTTCGGAGTTGGGGCGGCTGCACAGGACGCTCGTCAAAGCCACGGCCTGGCAGCTGCCACGTGGTGCCGGACGGTGGCCGAAGCAAGTGGGGTCCAGCCCCACCGCGTGGCTGGGAATTCCGCTGTGACGAGGACGGGGCATTGTGTCGATGAAGGAGGTGTCTATGCCGGGAGTGCTGAAAATGGCGGACTTTGTGAAACCTTATTGGCAGACATTTCACAGTTCGTATAGAAATTAATAGTAGCCACGTGAATCATGATACCTCAAAAAGAAACTTCTACATTACCATTATTTGCACGACGATTCTGATGGTGTAATCAGTGTGGTGTCACCGCCAGACACCACACTTGCTAGGTGGTAGCTTTTAAATCGGCCGCGGTCCGCTAGTATACGACGGACCCGCGTGTCGCCACTGTCAGAGATGGCAGACCGAGCGCCGCCACACGGCAGGTCTAGAGAGACTTTCTAGCACTCGCCTAGTTGTACAGCCGACTTTGCTAGCGATGCTACATTGATAAATACGCTCTCATTTGTCGAGACGATAGTTAGCATAGCCTTCAGCTACGTCATTTGCTACGACCTAGCAAGGCACCATTTATCCTTTGCTATGTATCTAATGAAGCATGAACCATCAGACCGATGTACACCAATTGTGGATTAAAGTTAGTATTATATCAACTACGTACTTTATTTGCTACTGTTAATTCCCTTAACTGTTCCAGACCTCACGCCAGTCAGCGTGTAACTAAACGCGTGCATTTCGGCCTCCTCTAGCAACACAGTGTTGGCTCTTCTGCCAACACTTCATATGGCGACGAGGATGGGATCCATCTCTGGATAAGTCGCAAGTGATTCTGTATCAGTGTCAGTTCACGTTGCGCGAGACAGTCGCTCTTGTCAGCAGGACAATAAAGTTTTTGTAGATTTTTACTTTGACGGAAACGTGATACCATTCCAGCTCGATACCGGAGCTGCAGTTTCACTAATAAATCACGACACGTACCAACAGCTGTGCAAACCTCCGTTGCGTGCTGCAAATGTTAAGCTAACTATATATTCAGGTCACAAGATCCCTGTGTTAGGACAGTGCAGCCTTCTTGCAACATACAAGGGACAAACAAAACGTGTGTCATTTTACGTTCTTCGTTCTTCTTCTGCAGTGAACTTGTTTGGTTTAGATTTATTTCAGTTGTTTAACTTGTCTATAGTCAATCAGGTCCTATCAGTGACCAAGACTGTGCCTTCAGCCAGTGTTTCTCGTCTATGTGAAGAATTTGCAGACATTTTTGCACCGGGCCTTGCTTGCGATAAGAACTATGCAGCACATTTGGAACTGAAAGTCAACGCGCAACCGAAATTTTTCAGAGCACGCAATGTTCCCCACGCATTGCGTGATGAGGTCGCAACAACATTCCACGAATTGTAATCACAAGGTGTCATTGAACGTGTGCAGGCTTCTCTCTGGGCATCACCCTTAGTAATTTTGCAAAAACGTTCGGGAACATTGAGACTTTGCGTGGACTTCAAGGCAACAGTGAATCCACAACTAGTGACTGCGACTTTTCCTTTGCCCCGCCCGGAAGATCTTTTTGACAAACTGTGCCCGGGTAAATATTTTTCGAAGTTGGACCTAGCAGATGCGTACTTGCAAATACCGGTGGACGAAGAATCCCAGCGCGTATTGGTGGTTAACACGCATCTTGGTTTGTACCGATTCAAAAGACTGCCATTCGGGTGTGCATCCGCCCCTGCATTGTTTCAGCAATATTTACAAGCTGTTTGTGCGTCGGTCCCTACTGCAGCAAACTATCTGGACGATATTGTGATCTCCGGAAAGACGGAAGAAGAACGTTTAGCCAATCTCCGAACATTATTTCAGGTCTTGCTACAAAATGGTCTTCGCTTGCGGAAGGACAACGATTTTTTGCTCGTGATTTGCCATATCTGGGTCATGTACTCAATTCCCAAGGCATACATCCCAGTCCAGAGCACCTTCGTGCCATACAAGACTTGCCTTCGCCGCAGAATTTGAAGCAGCTACAGAGTGTGCTGGGAAAAATTAACTTTTATCACAAATATATCCCCCCTGCCTCTTCCATTTCAGCCCCGCTTCATCGCTTACGCCGTAAGGGTGTTCCGTTCGTCTGGACGACGGAATGTGAACGCGCCTTTCGTCAGTTGAAATCGGCGTTGCTTTCCAATACTTGCCTTACGCCATTCGATCCCCAGAAACCCCTTTTGCTGATGGTAGATGCATCGGATTTCGGGATCGGTGCCGTGCTTGCGCACAAAGATGGTTCGCATGATCGCCCTATTGCCTTTGCGTCCAAATTGCTCACGTCGGCGCAAAGAAATTATTCACAGATCGAGAAAGAAGCGTTGGCTCTCGTATTTGGTGTTACAAAGAGTCATGATTTCTTGTATGGTCGTCACTTTACCATCATTACAGACCACAAACCTTTGACATCGCTTTTTCATCCGACCAAGCCTGTACCTCCAGGTACAGCGCAGAAATTCATTCGCTGGTCTATTTTCCTCTCGCAGTACCGCTACGATGTCTTGTATCGGTCCACTGCTAAGCACGGAAACGCCGATGCATTGTCCCGTTTACCTGTTGCTGAGGATAGAGCATTCGATTCTTCCGAACTTGCTTGCATGTTCATTGCTTCAGAAACCGATGATGTGGTCGAATCGTTTCCGATTGATTTTCGTCGTGTAGCTACAGCCACAGCAGCTGACCCTGTCCTTGCTACCGTTTTGCGTTTTGTTGCTACGCAATGGCCCTTGTCAAAGTCACGGATCGAGGATCCGTTGGTTCGCCGATTTTTGGCTCACAAGGAGAGACGTTTTGTACGATGCGGTGTTTTGCTGTTGCGTTCTGATAATGATCAGTCCAGGGTCGTGGTCCCACGTTCGTTACAGTCCACTGTCTTACGGCTTCTCCACCAAGGACGTTGGGGAATAGTGCGCACAAAACAACTTGCTCGTCAGCACTGTACTTGGTTCGGAATCGATGGTGCGATTACGAATATGTGCTCTTCTGGCATGGCGTGTGCCGAACAACAATCCGCACCACCGTGGAAATTCTCCGCATGGCTGAAAGCCACTTCCCCTTGGAACGCTTACACATCGATTTTGCTGGTCCATTCTGGAATGCTCGATGGTTGGTTGTTGTCGATTCATTCAGTAATTTTCCTTTTGTTGTCCAGATGTCATCCACGACGTCATCTGCCACCATCCAAGCGTTATCCGCTATCTTTTGCCTTGAAGGTCTTCCACAGACTATTGTATCCGACAATGGCCCACAATTCATGCCCGCAGAATTTCAATCATTCTGCAAGGCCAATGGTATTCGACATCTGACATCCGCGCCGCTTTCGCCTCAGTCAAACGGTGCCGCTGAACGATTGGTCCGGACTTTCAAGTCCCAGATGTTGAAGTTGAAAGAGTCGCATTCTCGGGAGGACGCGTTATTGCTTTTTTCGTCTTCGTATCGCTCTCAGCCCCGAGATGGTCGCTCGCCGGCTGAGCTGCTTCATCGTCGCCCTCATCGCACCTTGATGTCTTTGTTACATCCGCCGCATCAGGTTCCTGTGCAGCTGCAGACACTTCCTTTTGCTCCAGGCGACGTTGTATACTATCGCAACTTTCGAGGTTCACGGCGTTGGCTCGCAGGGCGCATTCTTCGCTGCCTCGGCCGCGCTATGTATCTGGTTTTGGGGGCCTCTGGTGAGGTGCGTCGGCATCTCAATCAGCTGCGCCTCTGTCGTAGCACGGGTTCTGCCGCTCCCCGTCTGCTTTCAGCGACGGTGCCGTCCGGTCAGCGCCCTGGGGACCCATCTACTGGCTCGCCTCATCCCCAGGTGTTACCGACGCTGCCTTCCATTTTGACCCATGGCGACGCGCCGACGCCTCCGCCTGTTCTCCCGCCGGCGACGCCCGCAGTGGACGCGTCGCTGCAACCGCCGCACGCCTCCCTGGGTCACGCGCCGCCGATCGCTTCCCGTGACAAGTTGTCCTCCTCCATGGAACTCTGGCCCGCTCCGGACCATCTGTCGTCTTCGCCAGTCGGATGCTCCGACTTGATGGAGGTCGACCCTTCGGCCTCTCCTGACTATCTACGGGCGCATACACCGCATGTTGGCGTGCACCTTGGACTAGGTTTTCAGGCGTTTCCTAGCTCCCCTCGGACCGAAAGGCCGGGTGCGGGTGGCACAGCCTCGCCTGTTGTTAGGCTCCCCACCTCGTCGTATACGTCAACATGGGGTCCTCCCCACGGCGGGCGGAAGCCTTATAACACCACCGTTCGCCGATTTGCGGGGAGGGAATGTGGTGTCACCGCCAGACACCACACTTGCTAGGTGGTAGCTTTTAAATCGGCCGCGGTCCGCTAGTATACGACTGACCCGCGTGTCGCCACTGTCAGTGATGGCAGACCGAGCGCCGCCACACGGCAGATCTAGAGAGACTTTCTAGCACTCGCCCAGTTGTACATCCGACTTTGCTAGCGATGCTACATTGATAAATACGCTCTCATTTGCCGAGACGATAGTTAGCATAGCCTTCAGCTACGTCATTTGCTACGACCTAGCAAGGCACCATTTATCCTTTGCTATGTATCTAATGAAGCATGAACCATCAGACCGATGTACACCAATTGTGGATTAAAGTTAAGTATTATATCAACTACGTACGTACTTTATTTGCTACTATTAATTTCCTTAACTGTTCCAGACCTCACGCCAGTCAGCGTGTAATTAAACGCATGCATTTCGGCCTCCTCTAGCAACACAGTGTTGGCTCTTCTGCCAACACTTCAATCAGATTATCAATATTTTTGTTGGTTTAATGTTTAGTATCAGATGCTAAATTATACAAGTAAGAGCCAGCAACGAATTTTCAAAATTTAAACGCTTCATTCGATTTCGTCGATCGACGTGTCTTTAGAAATCTATTTGGGTAAACCTCAATTGGTATAAATTACAGGCATGTAACTTTAACAGTACATGAGTTATTGGAGGTCAAAGTGACCGATTACTATCAATCGTGTCAGCCCTTAAGTATTCCACAGTTGCACGAAAACACCGTAGCAGCATGCTTATAAATATATTTATTTGCCTATGTCTTTGTTTATATCCGATATATACTATTCATGTCTGCAGCTGGTGGTCGTGCTGTAACGTCCTCGCTTCCCGCGCCGGGGTTCCCGGGTTCGATTCCCGGCGGGTTCAGGGATTTTCTCTGCCTCGTGGTGACTGGGTGTTGTGTGATGTCCTTAGGTTAGTTAGGTATAAGTAGTTCTAAGTTCTAGCGGACTGATGACCATAGATGTTAAGTCCCATAGTGCTCAGAGCCATTTGAACAATATACTATTCATGAAGAAATTGGTCCAATATTTACTGTGTTTTAGAAAGCACAGAGAAATTAGGCTACTGGCCAACCTTTTGTTATATTCCTTTGACATTGTTGTTGTTGTTGTGGTCTTCAGTCCTGAGACTGGTTTGATGCTGCTCTCCATGCTACCCTATCCTGTGCAAGCTTCTTCATCTCCCAGTACCTACTGCAACCTACATCCTTCTGAATCTGCTTAGTGTATTCATCTCTTGGTCTCCCTCTATGATTTTTACCCTCCACGCTGCCCTCCAATACTAAATTGGAGATCCCTCGATGTCTCAGAATATGTCCTACCAACCGATCCCTTCTTCTAGTCAAGTTGTGCCACAAGCTCCTCTTCTCCCCAATTCTTCCTTTGACATGTTGTTGTTGTTGTGGTCTTCAGTCCTGAGACTGGTTTGATGCAGCTCTCCATGCTACTCTATCCTGTGCAAGCTTCTTCATCTCCCAGTACCTACTGCAACGTACATCTTTCTGAATCTGCTTAGTGTATTCATCTCTTGGTCTCCCTCTACGATTTTTACCCTCCACGCTGCCCTCCGATACTAAATTGGTGATCCCTTGATGCCTCAGAACATGTCCTACCAACTGATCCCTTCTTCTAGTCAAGTTGTGCCACAAACTTCTCTTCTCCCCAATCCTATTCAATACTTCCTCATTAGTTATGTGATATACCCATCTAATCTTCAGCATTCCTCTGTAGCACCACATTTCGAAAGCTTCTATTCTCTTCTTGTCCAAACTATTTATCGTCCATGTTTCACTTCCATACATGGCTACACTCCATACAAATACTTTTAGAAATGACTTCCTGATACTTAAATCTAAACTCGATGTTAACAAATTTCTCTTCTTCAGAAACGCTTTCCTTCCCATTGCCAGTCTACATTTTATATCCTCTCTACTTCGACCATCATCAGTTACTTTGCTCCCCAAATAGCAAAACTCCTTTACTACTTTAAGTGTCTCATTTCCTAATCTAATTCCCTCAGCATCACCCGACTTAATTCGACTACATTCCATTATCCTCGTTTTGCTTTTGTTGATGTTCATCTTATATCCTGCTTTAAAGACACTATCGATTCCGTTCAACTGCACTTTCAAGTCCTTTGCTGTCTCTGACAGAATTACAATGTCATCCGTAAACCTCAAAGTTTTTATTTCTTCTCCATGGATTTTAATACCTACACCGAATTTTTCTTTTGTTTTCTTCACTGCTTGCTCAATATGCAGATTGAATAGCATCGGGGAGATGTTTATTTAATTTGTTTATGTATTTAATACTATGTGTTAAAGCGTATTAATGGTCCAGCCACTGGGATATTTATTCAACTTCAAGTATGTAAATGTAAATCCAGTATTTCGTATGTGCTTAAATATGTTTGTGAGTGTACGTTGGCATGGAGACATGGAGGGAGAGCTCTAGCCAATCACAGCGCGCGTTTATGTGAGACTCTATGGAAGTGGGGGAGGAGGATCGTTTCGAGAGAGGACACAGGGGTAGTTCTGGAGGGTACGGCACAGGACACGGGAGGGCTTGGACAGTACGGCATGACGGACGCACGGTCGTGAGAGGCGCCTGGTGTGTCTGGAGCGGTTTGCGCGTGATCGCGGCAGATAGAAATATTTCGTAGTGCTGACTTGTGCACTTGTGAGATTTCCGTGGCGTTTACAGTGAAAACGTAGTGTGCGTTTAGAAGTGAATTTCTCGCGAGCTATCTTGTCGTTCAGAACTAATTACGCGCAGTAGTAATCTACTGTTTCCTTATATTTTATTTAATTGCTGGATCATTGACACCAATATGTGTTATGCAGAAATCTACTGCATCCTCGAAAGTACTTCTACTACCGTACTCGTCATTTAAATTCGTTAAGATAGTTCCTGCAGATTTTATTTAATTGCAATCTTTAATTTATAAATTTTTGTGATACTTTCATAATTCGAAGTTGCCGAGTGATAGAAACCTTCGACCATTCGATTCATTTGTGCATTCTTATCGTATATTCTACACTCAGCAGTACTTGGCCTGTAACGCCGAAACCAACTAAAACTTTTAATGTTTCAACGTTGTGTTGGAAGGTTAGTAGTTGAGGGCCACACCCCACCATATCATTCTTGTTTGAAAGCCTGCGCCAAGGAAGTTTTTTAGGCCCTCTATAGTTACTGATCTACACTCCTGGAAATTGAAATAAGAACACCGTGAATTCATTGTCCCAGGAAGGAGAAACTTTATTGACACATTCCTAGGGTCAGATACATCACATGATCACACTGACAGAACCACGGGCACATAGACACAGGCAACAGAGCATGCACAATGTCGGCACTAGTACAGTGTATATCCACCTTTCGCAGCAATGCAGGCTGCTATTCTCCCATGGAGACGATCGTAGAGATGCTGGATGTAGTCCTGTGGAACGGCTTGCCATGCCATTTCCACCTGGCGCCTCAGTTGGACTAGCGTTCGTGCTGGACGTGCAGACCGCGTGAGACGACGATTCATCCAGTCCCAAACATGCTCAATGGGGGACAGATCCGGAGATCTTGCTGGCCAGGGCAGTTGACTTACACCTTCTAGAGCACGTTGGGTGGCACGGGATACATGCGGACGTGCATTGTCTTGTTGGAACAGCAAGTTACCTTGCCGGTCTAGGAATGGTAGAACGATGGGTTCGATGACGGTTTGGATGTACCGTGCACTATTCGGTGTCCCCTCGACGATCACCAGTGGTGTACGGCCAGTGTAGGAGATCGCTCCCCACACCATGATGCCGGGTGTTGGCCCTGTGTGCCTCGGTCGTATGCAGTCCTGATTGTGGCGCTCACCTGCACGGCGCCAAACACGCATACGACCATCATTGGCACCAAGGCAGAAGCGACTCTCATCGCTGAAGACGACACATCTCCATTCGTCCCTCCATTCACGCCTGTCGCGACACCACTGGAGGCGGGCTCCACGATGTTGGGGCGTGAGCGGAAGACGGCCTAACTGTGTGCGGGACCGTAGCCCAGCTTCATGGAGACGGTTGCGAATGGTCCTCGCCGATACCCCAGGAGCAACAGTGTCCCTAATTTGCTGGGAAGTGGCGGTGCGGTCCCCTACGGCACTGCGTAGGATCCTACGGTCTTGGCGTGCATCCGTGCGTCGCTGCGGTCCGGTCCCAGGTCGACGGGCACGTGCACCTTCCGCCGACCACTGGCGACAACATCGATGTACTGTGGAGACCTCACGCCCCACGTGTTGAGCAATTCGGCGGTACGTCCACCCGGCCTCCCGCATGCCCACTATACGCCCTCGCTCAAAGTCCGTCAACTGCACATACGGTTCACGTCCACGCTTTCGCGGCATGCTACCAGTGTTAAAGACTGCGATGGAGCTCCGTATGCCACGGCAAACTGGCTGACACTGACGGCGGCGGTGCACAAATGCTGCGCAGCTAGCGCCATTTGACGGCCAACACCGCGGTTCCTGGTGTGTCCGCTGTGCCGTGCATGTGATCATTGCTTGTACAGCCCTCTCGCAGTGTCCAGAGCAAGTATGGTGGGTCTGACACAGCGGTGTCAATGTGTTCTTTTTTCATTTCCAGGAGTGTATATTAACGACGTAAGAGACAATCAGAGTAGCCCTTTTAGATTGTTTGCAGTAAAGTCATTAGTTGACCAAAACCAGTTGCAAAAAGATTTTGATAGAAATCTGTATGGTGTGAAATGTGGCAAGTGGCCCTGAATAAAGAAAAGTGTGAAGCTATTCACATGAGTCCTAGAAGAAATCCACTAAACTTCGATTACGTGATATGTCACGCAAATCTGAGGGCTGTAAGTTTAACTGACTACTTAGGGATTACAGTTGTAAATAACCTAAATTGGAACCATCACATAGATAATGTTGTAGGTAGAGCAAACCTAAAGAATACGATTCAGTGGCAGAACACTTTGAAGGTCAAGTGTACTAAAGAGACTGTTGACACCACGCTTGTACGCCTTATTCTGAAGTACTGCCATGCGGGCAGCCATCCGTATAAGGCAGATCTGACGGATGATGTCGAAAAAGTTCAAAGAAGGGCAGCTCATTTTATATCATCACAAAACAGGGAGTTAGTGTCATAGACATTGTATGTGGAGTGGTGGAGTGGCAATCATTAAAACAAAGGCGTTTTTCGTTGCGACGGGACCTTCTCATGAATTTTCAATCTCCAATTTCCTCCTCCGATTGCGAAAACATTCTGCTGGCACCCACCTACATATGGAAAAATGATAATCGCGATAAAATTAGGGAAATTAGGGCTCACACAGAAAAATTTAAGAGCTCGCTTTTTCCCGCGCTCCTTTCGAGACTCGAACGGTTGAGAGACAGCCTGAAGGTGGTTCATTGAACGCTCTGCCAGGCACTTAATTGTCAATAGCAGAGTAATCACATAGGTGTAGACGTAGATGTAGGGCCAGAATCTTGTAACGGATTAACATAAGCTGACTAGTAGAAAAGTAACTACAGCAAGGTATGGTATCACTGTAGGAAAATTTCTCTGTCTGGCGACTGGGTGTTTGTGTTGTCCTCACCATTTCATCATCGTCATCATCATCATTCGTGGCAGCTGTTAGATTGGACTGTGTAACAATTGGACTGCGATAAAATTGGGACTTTGTATGGGCACTGATGACCACGCAGTTGACCGGCCCACAAACCAAACATCATCATCATCATCATCATCACTTTCGCACAAATGCGTTTTTTCAAGCCGAAGACACAAGAGCGGAACTGAGTGGTAGCACAACGGACTCAAGCCGAAAATCACACAAGTTTTAAAGCATCACACTCGAACGCAAGGTCAATGGATCCACTTAGGAATTTTATTTGATAGCGATCAGACTACTTTCTAAAGATTCGGGCATTATACGGAAGAAATGATCATCAGACAATAACGGGCTAAAATTCTCTGACTTACAATCATACCTACAACTCATCGCTACCTTAGAGAATTCACAGGGCCAGTTTTATAAAACACAAGAGGGACGTCAAGACTGCATAACTCAATATTCCATCAGAGCAGGCGTTCATCCTATACCAGTTTCGACTTGGCTTGCTCGAAACCCTAACCATCTGAACTCAAAGTTCTATTCTTATCCAAACTTATAAAAAGCTACAGCTAATGAAGCCCATGTAGCAGATGGTCTTCCCACGAGCTTTTGTAAGAGGTTTCGGCACAGGGCAATGCCGGACATTTGCCACGTCGATTATTTGCCACGCCGGACAGTTGCCACACAGCCGGCCAATGTGGCCGTGCGGTTCTAGGCGCTACAGTCTGGAACCGCGTGATCGCTACGGTCGCTGGTTCGAATCCTGCCTCGGGCATGGATGTGGGTGATGTCCTTAGGTTAGTTAGGTTTAAGTAGTTCTAAGTTCTAGGGGACTGATGACCACAGATGTTAAGTCCCATAGTGCTCAGAGCCATTTGAACCATTTTTGAAGTTGCCACACTTGCCCGTTCGCCAGGTAGCTTGAGTAGCGATCTCTCAGCTAAGGGACGCCCTTCCTCGTACTTCTTCTGTCCGCTTTCAAACCGCCGTCTCCACATCTTACTCGAGATAAGCAGTACGCAAGGGACCTTCTCCTTCGACATCTTAGCGAAATACAGAGTTTCTTTTCCGAAATCGAAATAGTTATAGCTTTTGGGAAACGAAAGCAATACCGACGATTACGTCAGAATGTAAATAGTTCTGCCAAGTATAAATATAGATCCCTCTGTCTGTACGGTAGCTTTATTTCACGTTTACTGATTGCTATAGAAACAGTCCATCGCCATGGGAGCAACAAGAAAGGAACGATGTAACAAGAATGCGAATGTACGCTAACATTTCTTTTTGATCACTGCATTTTCTGCCTACTTTAATTACTACAACTGCATATCCAAAAGACAATAATGAAAGAATAAATGGGTATGTGAATGTTTGAAAAGAAGAACGACATACTCCATATTAATTTACTCTCTAAAATCATTAGTTAATAATGTGTAGCGGGGCAATGTTCAAAACGTAACTGAAAACACGTTCTCTAAATAGAGATAAGAACATCTATGACTGACATGTCATCTAAAGTCGACGTGCAATTTTAAAATGTTAGAAATAAGGAAATGAAGCAATACAGAATGCTACGCTTTTAATGTACGTTGTTGTTCTTCATTGTTTAGCTCTGATATTTACAGGGTTATAGAGAAAGCATCCTAGGTTTTGGAGGGAAAAGCCTTAATTGTAATTACCTGCACTACAACAGAAATAAGAAGGACAACTTAAGTAAAAATAATGTAATGTGTGTTCAAGCTCACAATCGACATTGAAGCAGATAGTTCCTGTGACTTAGTATGGGCAGAGGTTATATTCGACAACCGGAATAAATTAATAACTGGCTTCTTTTACCGACCCCCTGTCTCAAATGAAACAGCTGCTGAACAGTTCCAAGAAAACTTGGGTCTCATCACAAATACGTATCCTACTCATACAATTATAATTGGTAGTGACTTCAATCTACCTTCCGTATGTTGACAAAAATACATTTTCATACCCTATGGTAAATAGAAAACAACCTCCGTAATTGTTCTAAACGCTTTTTTTAAATTAATTTCAACAATTAGTTGATGAGGCCATTCAAATTGTAAATGGTTACGATAACACACTTGACCTCTTAGCCACGGATAATCCTGAGCATCACGACGGATACAGCGATTAGTGAACACGCAGTCGTAGCGAGGCTCACTTCTGTAACAAAGAAATTCACCAAAACTAAACGCGAAATATATGTATTTATAAAAAAAACAGCTAAAAATTCGGTTGACGTCTTTCTAAGAAATAGTCTCCCATACTCCCAAACTATGTAAATGAAGACCATATGTGGCTTATGTTCAAAGAAATAGTATCAACAGCACTCGAGATATTCATACCAAATAAATTAATAAGAGACGAACTGATCCCCCATGGTACACAAAACACGACAGAAAGCTGCTGCAGGAGCATCGCAAAAGGCACGTATAATCTAGACGAACGCAAAATCTCCAAGATTGGTGAAGTTTTACTGAGGCTCGAAATTTAGTGTGGATTTGAATGCGAGATGCATTTAATAGTTTCCACAACGAAACTCGCTCTAGAAAAGTGGCGGAAAATCCAAAGAGATTCTGGTCCTATGTTAAGTAAACCAGCAGAAAGGCCCAGTAAGTACATTTATTGCGCTACAGCGACGGTAATGTTACTGAAGACAGTGCCACTAAAGTGGAGTTACTAAATGCATTTTCCGAAATTCCTTCACCAAAGAAGATGAAGTAAATATTCCAGAATTCGAAATGAGAACACCTGCTAACATAATTTAGAAGTAGATATCCCTGGTGTTGCAAAGCAACTCGAATTACACTATCAAATAACTAATGTTGCAGAGGTGCCTTGAACTGTCATTGACAGAGGAAATGATCAAATATCTTTTCAAAAAGTCTCTAATGTATAGGAAAAGTAGGCCTAATACATTTGTTTGTGATGTTCTTTAGTAACAATTAATTTTCTGTAGTAAGCTCCTCGCTTTTACCTGCCTGTTTAAAGATAATCAACAATTTAGTAAGAAATTTTAATTTTTAAAGGACTATATCTAAATGTACTAAAGTAGATTTACATCTACTATAAATGTTTGCAGCTAAACTTAAATAAAAATATTTGAGGTGCCAAAATTGTCAACCTTAGGATAAGATCAGTTGTGGGATGTCAATTTTAGGTGCAATTCAAAGTTTTAGTTCCCATTTTCTTTTACAAAAGCGTATACTATCAGTATAACAAACCATGATATATTAGGTGATAGTTGCGACTCTGAAGCTTCAGAAAATAATTTTAGAACTCACAATCATTTAATAGTAGGACCATAAGATTGGAAGGCAGAAAAAAGTTAACGTGACAGCAATAGGGATACTTTTGTGAGTCTTGAAACACTGTTTAATTTTTACATTGAAGGCTGATTCCCATCACACTTTGCACAGGATTTGGACCGTCAAAATGATAAATGACCATTTACCATTCAGGAATGCGTAAAATCAGCCTAAACAGGCTGAACTAATGTACACTCTATTTACAATTACAACTTAATATTAGCGCCGATAATTCTGCTTCAATGTTTTAATAATTTTAACTCAGTAATCTGCGAGGACTCAGTGATCCTCATAGTTTTATAATACATTATTTTTAACGTATTTTAGACCAGTTTCTGAATATGGGCAATGGCTTTCAAGCAAGGCCTAATGTTGTCAGTCTCTTCATAATTCTTTACGATTCTCTCTATACTGTCGTCCTGCTTCAAGTACTTCTTCTTCCTCTTCTTACATTCATTTCCAGTTTCACGCACATGCAGTTTGTGAGCTCTGCTTCCTTTTTCAAGCATTCCACCAAATAGTTAATTCTAGGGTGAGGGTTTCAAATAATACTATTTATTTTGTTGTGCCACCCTTCAACAGCATTCGTCGTTCGGTGCCTTTTCCGTAACATTCCCGCATTTCTGTTGCGATACCCTCATTCTCTAGCCAGTTATCCACAACGTAGTCAAAAAATTGAGAGAACCTTCCGTTATCAGGAGCTTCTGCATGAATCTCAATCCATCCATTGCTTACATCCTCCGGTTTTACAAATGCCAGCACTGCACACATGCTGACGTGAAATTTTAAATCCTCGTTCTGGCGCTACGCCTCAGTCAGACCGAGTACTCGAATTCTTCTCCATAAACTCTTCTTCATATGGAAAAAGAATCCATTTATTTCAATTGTGGGAAGAACGTGAGGAATGGCCGATATCGCAGCTGCCTCAAAGCCGACCTTTACTTGTTTAGGACACCACTCAGGGACTGCCTGTTTTATGAGACGAAACATACGAATATATGAGTCTTTCTTCTTATTAGGGATCAGTGCAAATACAGTAGGATGAATGTTTGTTTCTTTAATCGGGCCTCCTAAGTCTACGTGTGTGGTGTAGATTTGTGCAAACTGCTCGCTGCAGCTCTTAAATGTTCGATCCATAAAATAATGGGAACAAGTTTTTAAACTTTCTTTTCCTTTGCTTCCACTAAAAATCATTATTCACTCCTCTAATCTACCGTCTTCCAGAAGAAAACTACTGTGATCTCCCATTTTTAATAGATCTTCATGAAGATCAATTTCAAAAGAGTTCTTTGGCTGTTGTTGGCTCCCCCGCGCTTGACTCCATCGACGACGCATGGTTCTCTTCATAGATTCTGAGTTAGGCACCACTGTAACAAAGTCATAAACTTTATTATGTAGATTTCCCATTTCATCCGCGTATATCTCCGATAACTGTGTAGCTTCTTCTCGAGACCTTCTCTGCGCCCTTTCCACTTGCTTTCTCACTTTCAGAGCCGCATCGTCAGGTGGTCCACAATGATGTTCTACATCTACATCTACATCTATACTCCGCGAGCCACCTTACGGTGTGTGGCGGAGGGTACTTATTGTACCACTATCTGATCCCCCCTTCCCTGTTCCATTCACGAATTGTGCGTGGGAAGAACGACTGCTTGTAAGTCTCCGTATTTGCTCTAATTTCTCGGATCTTTTCGTTGTGATCATTACGCGAGATATATGTGGGCGGTAGTAATATGTTGCCCATCTCTTCCCGGAATGTGCTCTCTCGTAATTTCGATAATAAACCTCTCCGTATTGCGTAACGCCTTTCTTGAAGTGTCCGGCACTGGAGCTTGTTCAGCATCTCCGTAACGCTCTCGCGCTGACTAAATGTCCCCATGACGAATCGCGCTGCTTTTCGCTGGATCATGTCTATCTCTTCTATTAATCCAACCTGGTAAGGGTCCCATACTGATGAGCAATACTCAAGAATCGGACGAACAAGCGTTTTGTAAGCTACTTCTTTCGTCGATGAGTCACATTTTCTTAGAATTCTTCCTATGAATCTCAACCTGGCGCCTGCTTTTCCCACTATTTGTTTTATGTGATCATTCCACTTCAGATCGCTCCGGATAGTAACTCCTAAGTATTTTACGGTCGTTACCGCTTCCAATGATTTACCACCTATGGCATAATCGTACTGGAATGGATTTCTGCCCCTATGTATGCGCATTATATTACATTTATCTACGTTTAGGGAAAGCTGCCAGCTGTCGCACCATGCATTAATCCTCTGCAGGTCTTCCTGGAGTACGTACGAGTCTTCTGATGTTGCTACTTTCTTGTAGACAACCGTGTCATCTGCAAATAGCCTCACGGAGCTACCGATGTTGTCAACTAAGTCATTTATGTATATTGTAAACAATAAAGGTCCTATCACGCTTCCTTGCGGTACTCCCGAAATTACCTCTACATCTGCAGATTTTGAACCGTTAAGAATGACATGTTGTGTTCTTTCTTCTAGGAAATCCTGAATCCAATCACAAACCTGGTCCGATATTCCGTAAGCTCGTATTTTTTTCACTAAACGTAAGTGCGGAACCGTATCAAATGCCTTCCTGAAGTCCAGGAATACGGCATCAATCTGCTCGCCAGTGTCTACGGCACTGTGAATTTCTTGGGCAAATAGGGCGAGCTGAGTTTCACATGATCTCTGTTTGCGGAATCCATGTTGGTTATGATGAAGGAGATTTGTATTATCTAAGAACGTCATAATACGAGAACACAAAACATGTTCCATTATTCTACAACAGATTGACGTAAGCGAAATAGGCCTATAATTATTCGCATCTGATTTATGACCCTTCTTGAAAATGGGAACGACCTGCGCTTTCTTCCAGTCGCTAGGTACTTTACGTTCTTCCAGCGATCTACGATAAATTGCTGATAGAAAGGGGGCAAGTTCTTTAGCATAATCACTGTAGAATCTTAAGGGTATCTCGTCTGGTCCGGATGCTTTTCCGCTACTAAGTGATAGCAGTTGTTTTTCAATTCCGATATCGTTTATTTCAATATTTTCCATTTTGGCGTCCGTGCGACGGCTGAAGTCAGGGACCGTGTTACGATTTTCCGCAGTGAAACAGTTTCGGAACACTGAATTCAGTATTTCTGCCTTTCTTCGGTCGTCCTCTGTTCTAATACGTTCAACACTTCTCCGTTCCTCGAAAGCAGCTTTCTCTTGCAATGATCCGCTTTTCGGCGTAGCGCATCCACGTAACAACACCGTCTTTAGATTCCCTCTGTTTAAGATACACGTAACCTTTGTAATGAGCAGGAAGGCTGCCCTTGTACGTTGTAATAACTTTCATACTGGTGGTCACGATAGGAACTTCGAAAGCAAACTGGGCGGGCTGGTGAGGAGGAGGAGGAGGAGGAGGCGATGAGGAGGAAGGGAGGGGGGAGGGAGACAAGGGACCCAACCCTTCAGAGCAGCTAAAACCGTGGCAAATGTCCGGCGTGGAAAATGTCCGACGTGGCAACTGTTCAAAAATGGTTCAAATGGCTCTGAGCACTATGGGACTTAACATCTTAGGTCATCAGTCCCCTAGAACTTAGAACTACTTAAACCTAACTAACCTAAGGACATCACACATATCCATGCCCGAGGCAGGATTCGAACCTGCGACCGTTGCAGTCCCGCGGTTCCGGACTGCAGTGCCTAGAACCGTACGGCCACAACGGCCGGCGTGGCAACTGTCCGGACACCCTTACAGGGACCGCTTTTCCTGATCTTTAGGTGTATTATTACTGGAGATTTTCACAGAGATAGTCGCCGTCCTTATAGTTCAACAAGGCAAACCTTGAACATAATAGCGTCATCGACCTACCACGTACGATAACGCTGACTTCAAGCAGTATAACTGAGCACACACTGCACGAATAAGGACAGTGACTTCCCTAATACATTTTAAAAGACGAAACATCTCATTTCCGTGAACGCTTCAGATTCATTTTCAAAGTTGGGTCTTACCAAGAGCCGAAGGAAAGGCAACTAACTGTCTGTGGGGGAAACTGGGGCGCCAGATCGTATTAAGAGTACAAATTAAAAACGTCCTAATTGCCATTATTTTCAAATCTCGTTTTCAGTGCTGTTTTGTCCTCGGTGCGCTGTTGCACGTCCGTGGACTTGCTCCAAGTGTCAAATCACGGAGATAATGTTTCAAACAATCGCTATCAGAAGATCCCTGCCCTTTGTGCCAGCAAGCAGGCTACTTCTCTCACCAGTTCTATATGCAATTCCAATCATAAAACTAAGTGATTTGATTTTAATGATGTTGCTGAAACATATTTGTCAATGCAGACGAGTATTAACGCCAAATATAGCATGATAAAAGCATCTCACACTCATCTACTTCAAATAGCTATTCAAAATTCTTGCTCTGAAACGGAAGAATGCAAAAATGTCAGTGCGTTCAAAAGGGGGAGGAGCATGAATGATGCATGCCATGCAGTACCTTAGTGACAAGACCAGCCATGTATCTTAGTTGAAAAACAGAAAGAGCTGCTGAAGATGATGTCATTTCTTTCTCGACATCACAGAGAGTTTCACAGCAAACCTTTCAATATCTGATCCTAGGAATAAATTTGTGTAAGAAACAGACGTTAGTACTGAAAGACTGCTTTCATGAATTTGTGATTCTCTTGTAAAAAACATGTAAAATAAATCAGGAATAGCTTTTGTTGGCTATAGATCTATTACGTAACTATTTCTGCCATATTTCGTACTTAAGTTACCACAAATAAAGCTACTGTCTGCGTATTGATAGAGCTTTAAATAAAAATTTTTTCTCTATTAGTACCAGTTTCCTGGTATGGCGTTTAGGAGTATCTTAATAAATTATTTATGTACAAATTTTTCTCACTTTTTTGCAGTGATGAGGTGGGCAACACAATTCCGTGCTATCAGAATAAGTTCTCCGATTCTTGGACACCAATAAGTTACAAACAAAAAGAAATATAGGGGTTGAACAGAAATGGAAACGCCGCGACAAAACATACTTGAATATAAATGCAGATGTTAGACAAACATACGTCTGCCGTTGTTGTATTTGATCACAAATGGCACCTATGCAGTGTCCTCAGTATGTTACAAGTGTCAATCTTAGTGAGAACAGCTTTCTGTGTAGATCCGATGGCACTGTGCTGGAGTTAAGTGAAGTCGAACGTGGGCAAATTGTTGGTACTGGTATGACAAGGATTTCCTTTACCATGGCAGCAGAAGTATATGATGTTTCAATAGGGCATATCGGAGATTTATACAGAATGCAGAGAAAACGGAAACACACCATCCTCTAAGTCACAACGCGGTCGAATGTGTGTGTTGGGTGATCCCGACGGAGAGTCACTGAAGAGGAGTGTGTCGAAGAGAAGGGCAGTTGAAGAAGTCCCTGCAGAACTTAATGTAGAACTCGCAAACGATGTCAGCACTAAAGAAACACGAAGGGAGCTACATAAGCATGGAAATGCATGGATGCTGCAATTCTAAAACCACTTATAACTGATGCAAATGCCGGTAACACCATAACGTGGAACCGAAGCCATAGAACGTTGGCTATTGAGAACTGGAAGAAAGTAATTTCGGCGGATGAGTCTTGTTTCACATTGCTCCCAAACTCTGACCAAGTGTACCTCCGAAGAGTGAAACATGGCAATACGTCGGTAACGTTTTCTGATGATTTCTGCAACTATATAGTGGTACTCCGTTGGGCCAATCGTTGCTCTGCAAGGTTAAGCTACTGCCAAGGAATATGTGAGCACTTTGGGCCATGAGGTCCTTCCTCATGGACTCTCCTCCGAGACGACGGGGCCTCTGTTCACACAACTTGCATAGCCCAGGACAGGTTGAACTGATGCATCTCTCCCGCCACCACAGTCACTCAGACTCAATAACATTTTGGCTTTGTCGTCTAATTTGGAAAGAAGCTCGCGTGATCGCTAACCACGTCCATCGTCGTCATCCCAGTTTGCCGCTATTTTGCCGCATGAAAAGTAAAACATTCCCTTGAAAGCCGTACACGTATTTTTCAAGTCCGAGATAGCTGTAAGTCTTTTGATTACCTACTTCATTCACACACCATATTAAGCACGGTAATGTATTGAGCTTTTGGCGTTTCCGTATTATTTCCATCCTCTGTACATGTTGTTGTTGTGGTCTTCAGTCCAGGGACAGGTTCGATGCAGCTCTCCATGCTACTCTATCCTGTGCAAGGTTCTTCCACTCCCAGTACCTACTGCAGCCTACATCCTTCTGAATCTGCTTAATGTATTCATCTCTTGGTCTCCCCCTACGACTTTTACCCTCCACGTTGCCCTCCAATACTAAATTGGTGATTCCTTGATGCCTCAGAACACGTCCTACCAACCGATCCCTTGTTCAAGTCAAGTTGTGCCACAAATTTCTCTTCTCCCCAATTCTAGTCAATACCTTCCCATTAGTTATGTGATCTACCCAACTAATTTTCAGCATTCTTCTGTAGCACCACATTTCGAAAGCTTCTATTCTCTTCTTGTCCAAACTATTTATCGTGTATATTTCACTTCCATACATGGCTATACTCGTACAAATGCTTTCAGAAACGACTTCCTGACACTTAAATCTATACTCGATGTTAACAACTTTCTCTTCTTCAGAACCGTTTTACTTGTCATTGACAGTCTACATTTTATATCCTCTCTACTTCGTCCATCATCAGTTATTTTGTTCCCCAAATAGTAAAACTCGTCTACTATTTGCTTCTGTTAATGTTCACCTTATATCCACCATTCAAGACACTGTCCATTCCGTTCAGCTGCTCTTCCAGGTCCTTTGCTGTCTCTGACAGAATCACAATGTCATCGGCGAACCTCAACGTTTTTATTTCTTCTCCATGGATTTTGATACCTACTCTTAATTTTTCTTTGTTTCCTTTACTGCTTGCTCAATATACAGATTAAATAACATCGGGGATAGGCTACAACCCCGTATCATTCCCTTCCCAACTACTGCTTCCCTTTCATGTCCCTCGACTCTTATAACTGCCATCTGGGAACCGTACAAATTGCAAATAGCCTTTCGCTCCCTGTACTTTACCTCTGCCACCTTCAGAATATAGAAGAGAGTGTTTCAGTCAACATTGTCAAAAGCTTTATCTATGTCTACAAATGCTAAAACCATAGGTTTGCCTTTCCTTAATCTATCTCCTAAGGTAAGTCGTAGGGTCAGTATTGCCCCCCGTGTTCCAACATTTCTATGGAATCCAAACTGATGTTCCCCGAGGTCGGCTTCTACCAGTTTTTCTATTCGTCTGTAAAGAATTCGCGTTATTTTTGGCAGCCGTGATTTATTAAACTGCTTTCTTTGGGATTGGAATTATTATAGTGTCCGTGCGGTTCTAGGCACTGCATTCAGGAACCGTGAGACCGCTGCGGTCACAGGTTCGAATCCTGCCTCGGGCATGGATGTGTGTGATGTCCTTAGGTTAAGTTAGGTTTAACAAGTTCTAAGTTATATGGGACTAATGACCTCAGAAGTTGAGTCCCATAGTGCTGAGAGGTATTTGAACCATTTTTTGAATTATTATATTCTTCTTGAAGTCTGAGGCTATTTCACCTGTCTCATACATCTTGCTCACCAGATGCCACAGTTTTGTCAGGACTGGATCTTCCAAGGCTGTCAGTAGTTCTAAAGGAATGTTGTCTACTCTCATGGCCTTCTTTCGACTGAGGTCTTTCAGTGCTCTGTCAAACTCTTCAAGCAGTATCATATCTCCCATTTCATCTACATCCATTTTCATATCCATAAAATTGTCCTGATGCACATCGCTCTTGTATAGACCCTCTACATATTCCTTCCACCTTTCTGCGTTCCCCTCTTTGCTTGGAACTGTGTTTCCATCTGAACTCTTGATATTCATCCTCCGTACATATTCTTTAATTATTCTTCTGTCAAATGTGAGCTTTGTCACTTAGAACGTTTTCCACTTCCACTCTTCTAGTGTTGGCTGTGTGTGGAAAAAAAACTTTTATTGAACCATGTAAGCAACGTGTGGTATGAGCGCCATTATCTGATACCATTAAGTGACGTCTCAAGGGCTGTGTTGCCAAATCAAACTCACAGCCCTGAGAACTGAAACCAGCACAGCTAAAACGCACTGACGCTGCCACCCGGGGGTAGGCAGCAGTGGCCAGTGCCCGGCCTCGCCACGTTTTGGCGGCGGGTCTCACTGCCTACCTGCTGTTGCGTGGCGACTGTGTTTTCCCTCCGCTGACCGCACGCCCCCGTCCCACGGCGCCGCAGACTGCAATATCGCAGCCGGGCCGCGGTCACAATGGCGTCCCGACGCCCCGCGCTCAGAGGATGCCGCCTCGGCGTCGCCGCGACCAATATTGACGCTCGCTGGTCAGAGAGGAGGCTGTTTGTTGTTCCTACAATGCAGGTGCCGGCATAACACAGATGTTGCCGTCCCGCCCGTAGGGCGCGCGCGCGCGCATACACACACACACACACACACACACACACACACAACCGTAACCGCAGTACTGGGCAACACGCTACGGCAGCGGTTGTAGATGAATACAAAACGGAAATCATTTTTCATCTTCCGCCTGTAAGTAATGCATCTGCTATCTATCTCTCTATATCCGAATCCCGCTCCAGCTACTGCCGGGTCTGAGTGCTGATGAGTTCTCTCCATTTGGCTCGGTCCTCCCACCACTTTCGTTCCTCCACTTGCTGCCAGGTCACACCTCTCCTTTCTACAGATATTCTCACTCCCATTTTCCACCGTGTTCTTGAGCGTCCTCTAGGTCTTTTCCCATCCATCTTTAGTTCTTCCATAATTTTTGGAGTCTCTGCCCATGCATCCTCTTAACATACCCATACCAACTTAATCTCTTTCTTTCTTCTCTCATACTTTCTTGTTTAAGGTCCTTTCTAATCTCTACATTGCTTACTCTGTCCCTTCTTGTTTTTCCCTTAACTACTCTGAGAAATTTAATTTCCCCGGCTTGCAGTCTGCTCCAGTCCCTTTCTGTCATTGTCCATGTTTCTCCACCATAGGTGAAAATAGGGGTGTAATAATTCTTATACATAAGCATCTGCTAACTTTTGATAATATGGGGACCTCAGCTCGTAACGCGACGCTTGAGTATAGCCTTCAGCTAAATGGACACCCCTTGAGTGCTAGGTGACAAGTTCAATCTTTAGTAAGGGTCACTTGAAATTTGTGTTAACAATTATCACACAGGAAAAATATTAGCAGGTAAAGACTCACCATACGCATGAGGAGAGCGACAGAAAATGAGTACCCGTTAGGCGCAGAGATCAAAAAATGGTTCAAAAGGCTCTGAGCACTAAGGGACTTAACTTCTGAGGTCATCACTCCCCTAGAACTTAGAACTACTTAAACCTAACTAACCCAAGGACATCAGACACATCCATGCCCGAGGGAGGATTCGAACCTGCGACCGTCCAGATATCAACCTTCTACGGGATGTTTATATTTACATTTCACAAAATGGACGTAGTCGACATTCAATTAATGTTCAAAACCAACCGTTAAGTTGAGCCATGATACCATATGACATAACATGGGCAACAGTGATCACGAAGGTTCGCCCCAAAAAGATCGAAGGCGAACACTCTGAGAGTTACAATTCTTGCAGGACCTTCAGCTAGGCATCCACTTTTAAAGAATTCATGTTGTTGCTGCAGTCTTCAGTCCAGAGACTGGTTTCATGCAGCTCTCCATGCTACTCTATCCTGTGTAAGCTTCTTCATCTCCCAGAACCTACTGCAACCTACATCCTTCTGAATCTGCTTAGTGCATTCATCTCTTGGTCTCCCTCAACGATTTTTACCCTCCACGCTTGCCTCCAATACTAAAGTGGAGATCTCTTGATGCCTCAGAACATGTCCTACCAACCGATCCCTTCTTCTAGTCAAGTTGTGCCACAAATTTCTCTTCCCCCCAATTCTATTCAGCGTGATCTACCCATCTAATCTTCAGCTTTCTGCTGTAGTACCACATTTAGAAATCTTCTATTCTCTTCTTGTCCAAACTCTTTATCGTCCATGTTTCACTTCCATACATGGCTACACTCCATACAAATACTTTCAGAAATGACTTCGTAACACTTACATCTATACTCGATGTTAACAAATTTATCTTCTTCAGAAACGCTTTCCTTGCCATTGCCAGTCTACATTTTATACCCTCTCTACTTCGATCATCATTAGTTATTTTGCTCCTCAAATAGCAAAACTCATTTACTACTTTAAGTGTCTCATTTCCTAATCTAATTCCTACTGAATCACCCAAGTTAACTCGACTACATTCCTTTATCCTCGTTTTGCTTTTGTTGATGTTCATATTATATCCTCCTTCCAAGGCACTGTTTCGTTCATCTGCTCTTCCAGGTCCTTTGCTCTCTCTGACAGAATTACAATGTCTTCGGTGAACCTCAATTTTTTTATTTTTTCCCCATGGATTCTAATTCCTACTCCTAATATTTCTTTTGTTTCCTTTTTGCTTGCTAAATTTACAGACTGAATAACATCGGGGGTAGGTTACAACCCGGTCTCACTCCCTTCCCAACCACTGCTTCCCTTGCATGCCCCTCGAGTCTTATAGCTCCCATCTGGTTTCTGTACAAATTCATATACAATCATATTGGCGTAACGGGACGATGAGAACTGAAGGAATGTGATGATATGTAACCCAATGCGAAACAGTCTGACGTGCAGGTTATTGTGAAACTGCCTATCCTTTAAGAAGTATCTACAGGTAGTGCGATATGTGATTTTTAGGCACGTAGAGAAATCCAGGCGCTGAATTTGTCCAGCACTTGCAGGTGGTAAGAACTGCAAACTGACAGACTTTCCATGACAGATAGTTTGGTCTAAACGAGCATGATTTATATGCGCAGACCAGAATTCAAACAAAGCCGGCCGGTGTGGCCGTGCGGTTCTAGGCGCTTCAGTCTGGAACCGCGTGACCGCTACGGTCGCAGGTTCGAATCCTGCCTCGGGCATGGATGTGTGTGATGTCCTTAGGTTAGTTATGTTTAAGTAGTTCTAAGTTCTAGGGGACTGATGACCACAGCTGTTAAGTCCCATAGTGCTCAGAGCCATTTGAACCATCTGAATTCAAACAAAAACAACTTATTTTGATCAGCAGTAGGCCAAAAGTAGTGCTCATATCATAATTGGAAGTCTCTGACGTCCATTTTCCGTCTTGCTTGCCGTGATGTAAATGCTCCCAGCTGCTCTTTGAAGATCACGTACACGATTAAGAATCGTAGGGGGCAGATCACCTCCAACTTATTGCAGCACAATAAATAACTTTGCAGCCAATTTAACTTCCAGATGAATATTTGGCGTAATTGTATACGAATGCTTTAAGGCACTGGTGTTAGTTGATCTCGATACAACTCTCTTGCTACATGCATTTTTCAGAGCTCCTTTGATATGCATTTCTTCTTCAATATCCGATTGATTAGAGTTCAACACAAATTCCCTATTGAACGATGGAATAAGTTTCTTTATGTCATCTACAAACTTTCAGGCATATTTCACAATTCGGTATGTACCGTCAAGTTAATGCTTTGTTTAAAATTTCGTTATCTTACTTCCACTTCTGTAGCTCTGTTTGAAGTTACACACCCATCCACTCTTCCCCTTGAAATTAATATAATCTGCGAAGCGTGCAGTTTGATGTGCTCAATGTAATAAGTCGGTATAACTACATACTGTAAAACTGTACCGAGCATCCTTGAAACGTGTAAACATTAGGTTTTGTAAAAAGTGCGCTTTGCCCTCCCTCGAGTATACATAGTTTTTCTACAACTACATCTACATTTATACTGCGCAAGCCACCCTACGGTGTGTGGAGGAGGGCACTTTACGTGCCACTGTCATTACCACCCTTTCCTGTTCCAGTCGCGTATGGTTCGCGGGAAGAACGACTGAAAGCCTCTGTGCGCGCTCGAACCTCTCTAATTTTACATTCGTGATCTCCTCGGGAGGTATAAGTAGGGGGAAGCAATATATTCGATACCTCATCCAGAAACGCACCCTCTCGAAACCTGGCGAGCAAGCTACACCGCGATACAGAGCGCCTCTCTTGTAGAGTCTGCCACTTGAGTTTGTTAAACATCTCCGTAACGCTATCACGGTTACCAAATAATCCTGTGACGAAACGCGCCGCTCTTCTTTGGATCTTCTCTATCTCCTCCGTCAACCCGATCTGGTACGGATCCCACACTGATGAGCAATACTCAAGTATAGGTCGAACGAGTGTTTTGTAAGCCACCTCCTTTGTTGATGGACTACATTTTCTAAGGACTCTCCCAATGAATCTCAACCTGGTACCCGCCTTACCAACAATTAATTTTATATGATCATTCCACTTCATCTCGTTCCGCACGCATACTCCCAGATATTTTACATAAGTAACTGCTACCAGTGTTAGTTCAGCTATCAGATAATCATACAATAAAGGATCCTTCTTTCTATGTATTCGCAATACATTACATTTGTCTATGTTAAGAGTCAGTAGCCACTCCCTGCACCAAGTGCCTATCCGCTGCAGATCTTCCTGCATTTCGCTACAATTTTGTAATGCTGCAACTTCTCTGTATACTATAGCATCATCCGCGAAAAGCCGCATGGAACTTCCGACACTATCTACTACGTCATTTATATATATTGTAAAAGCAATGGTCCCATAACACTCCCCTGTGGCACGCCACAGGTTACTTTAACGTCTGTAGACGTCTCCCCGTTGATAACAACATGCTGTGTTCTGTTTGCTAAAAACTCTTCTCATGCACTACAAGGCCGTATTGCTGCGGGCTCATTAGAAATCTGTTCATATTTGTTTTGTACAATGCTGCAGAAGATCTTCCATGAATGTAATTATCTTTCCTACCTGTTTCTTGGAAAACTATTGTCCTTTACTACGTTTCTCTGGAGACGGCATTTGTGGTTCCCTGGCCGACAAGCATGATGAACTACATGGCACAGTATTATTGTCACTTGTTAAGCACGTACCGTGAATGAGATTTCCACTCTGCAGCGGAGTGTGCGCCGATATTAATCTTCCTGGCAGATTAAAACTTTGTGGCGGACCGAGACTCGAACTCGGGACCTTTGTCTTTCGCGGGCAAGTGCTCTACCATCTGAGCTACCCAAGCACGACTCACGCCCCATCCTCACAGATTTACTTCTGTCAGTATCTAGCCTCCTACCTTCCAAACTTCACAGAAGCTCTCCTGCGTCCTGCGAACCTTGAAGAGCTCACTCCTGGAAGAAGGTATATTGCGGAGACATGACTTAGCCACAGCCTGGAGGATGTTTCCAGAATGAGATTTTCACTCTGCAGCGTAGTGTGCGCTGATATGGAACTTCCTGGCAGATTAAAACTTTGTTATCCTTCCTTCAAGGAGTGCTAGTTCTGCAAGGTTCGCAGGAGAGCTTCTGTGAAGTTTGGAAGGTAGGAGGCGAGATACTGGTAGAGGTGAAGCTGTGAGGAGGGGGCGTGAGTCGTGCGTGGGTGGCTAAGGTGGTAGAGCACTTGCCCGCGAAAGGAAAAGGTCACGAGTTCGAGTGTCGGTCCGTCACACAGTTTTAATCTGCCAGGAAGTTTCACGTTGCATGAACATTGTGCGCACAATCGAGCATATACGACACATTCCAATGAATCATCTCGCAGAAGCGCTAAAATGTCATATGCCACTTCTTTCTCCCTCCGGGATATTCCCTGGGTCCCTTTATGACTAAATTTCAACTAAATGGTTCAAATGGCTCTGAGCACTATGGGACTTAACATCTGAGGTCATCAGTCTCCTAGAACTTAGAACTACGTAAACCTAACTAAGGACATCATATACATCCATGCCCGAGGCAAGATTCGAACCTGCGACCATAGCAGTCGCGCGGTTTCGGACTGAAGCGCCTAGAACCGCTCGGCTACCGCGGCCGGCGAAATTTCAACTCGGGACACTTTTGTTGCAGTTACTGTGCAAAGGACTGCAGCTCGTCGTCGTGCGGTAGCGTTCTCGCTTCCCACGCCCGGGTTCCCGGGTTCGATTCCCGGCGGGGTCAGGGATTTTCTCTGCCTCGTGATGGCAGGGTGTTGTGTGATGTCCTTATGTTAGTTAGGTTTAAGTAGTTCTAAGTTCTAGGGGACTGATGACCATAGATGTTAAGTCCCGTAGTGCTCAGAGCCATTTTACTGTGGAAAGCTTGCTTTGTTTATTGTTGGCATTACTCTGCTTCGTATCGAGACCACAACACTGTGCTGTTTTATTCACTCGTTCAGCTACGCTCCCTTGCCTCGGCTGTTTAATAAGATGAAGTGTCCTTAATGAAACATTGTTGCAGAGAAATTAGTTGCTAATGGATATGCAATATACGTCAGCAGAAAATCTCCTGCCGTCAGGGATGACACATTCATATATGTAACTTAGCACTTGAAAGGAAATATCACCATCTTGGCCTCATATTTTAAGGAGGAGAGTGAAAACTTGCAAGACATCATCTCCAGTAGTCGATCCAACCCGAAAATTTTAACCGTAATTATAAACAGTACGCTGTTATGACATTCTGAAACCAGAATCTTAAGCTTTCGTACGCACCATTACCTTCTTACTCGCTCCCATTCACTGCTACCATATAATGCTCGATCGCGAAGTACTCTACACCCAGCTGACACGAGTGTTGGGATAGCGATACGCACATTTACATATCGCGATAGTATCGCGTGCACAAGGTGAGCCGTGCTGGAAGATCGATATCTGGTGTCCAACTCACCAGTAGCTTTCGGCTGCTGCGATGTGAGGCCGTCTTTGCTTTGCTTAGAGAGAGCGGGTTGGGATAACGCGCAGGGAGAGATTTCTGATGATTGCCGTTGAGAAAAGTCGCTGGTGGTCTGTTTTTGTTACGAGGCGCTCGATGCGGAAGGATTCTGTTTGGAGCTCACTTGCGAGGAACGAGAAACAGCGTAAACAGGCCAAGGAGGACGTTCCTCCACTGGGGACGAGTTGCGACCGGAAGACGTGCAGCCTTTGCTGGTTTATCCGGACGACGAAGCCTTTCTGCTCATGGACATATTAAGACGGTGCCGGCGTCGTACATATCCTCGTGCGTTGTTGGTTTTCCCCTATTGGTTTTCCTGTCAGGCAGTTCTTGGAGCATTCATCTGCAGCTTGGCCGTTTTCTAGTGGCGCATCACTTACTTTTTTATTCGGAAACGTGCCCGTATTGCTAATTTAGTCCGCCTTTGGCGCGTTCGTGTCGATCTGGCAACGCTATTCGCAGACCCCCTCTTGGAATAGCCTTTGCCCTCATATGCCGAGCATTTATGTTTTATTGTGTTCACCTATTGATAGGGCTTGACATGTTATCATATTCGGGCTAATGTACCCGTTGCAAATTTGTTTAAAGTATGTTTGTCTATCTGAACCACGTTTCAGTATTTCATGCTTGAATTTGTTAGAGTTTGCAGCCTCTCTCGGGGCACCCCTTTTTTTCAATTACCTTAAAGAAGGCGGTTGGATTACGCGATTTCTCACTCGTCTTAAACAATTCTGGTGTTTTATAGAAGTCAATTACGATCTAATTCCTCGTGTCAGCCTTGGCGTGTGCCTGCGCGACGTGGGCGGACCTTGTGGGTTCCTATTTTGTTTGCTCCCTCAATTGGACACTTGACCGGCCGTAGAACATGCTGTTGGGGATCACGTCCTACATGCACAACTTACGTCTGTATTCTGCCCTTTATGTCTTGTAAAGTTTACTATTGTGTGTGTTAATATTTTCTTAACCAAACAATCTTAAACCTGTTTATTAGGACATTTGGATAAAACTTAAATGAGTCTTAAAAGAGACCCCAAATTCTGTATCCTATCTTGTAAGTTTAATGGTTCTCTTTCGTGTTCTTTGTAATGAAATAGTGATTCCCTTGCTCAAACCACCTTACGTCACAATAACTGTCTGGTGTTCAATTTTCATTTGAATAATAATAATTGTATGGCCCAGTTAATTAAAAAATATTCTAATGAACAATGCTCAATTCTACCCCCGACCATCCCCCACTCTCATCCCCATACGGACCGGCCGTTCCTAATGTGTTAAGCCGAGTGCACACAATGGTACCGTAATGCTGCAGAATGTTCAGGTAGCAAGGGCGTAGTTTTGTTGTTTACTTTCTGGGATTTCTGGTCGAATGAGCATTGTTCCTTTTTATATTTCTTACTTTTAACTTTTATTAATCTTGTCCTTAATCCAGCCGCCGTGGAACCACGCCATGTGATTCGGCTGAGTGCCACGCGCAAGGAGCATCTCAGGTCCGAGCTCAATATTCGTGGCCAGACCGAAGACGGTGACATATCGGATTTGTGATCCCAGTCTTAATTACACCGGAGTGTACTGGGTAGTTAAGTGGCTCGCTGGAATACTGTTCGGCCTCCCTCTGTGATTTGGTCAGTAATACCGACTTCTTAGTAGGCAGTTTCCCTTCTCGGTCCCAGATCTACAGGCTTCAGGCACGCATTACTCACTTAAGTAATCGCACAGAGTTTTTAAGTTTGGTAATGACTGAGCCGTCTTTAATCGGCAGGGTTAGCTAATTACTTGTTCGGATAATGCCTTTGAAGGGAAAGTTAAGTGCTTTAGAGTGGAGAAAGAGGCTACGAGGAAGCGCAGAGTCATTTCGCCAAGCGTCTGATACAAGGAAGGAGAGGGGGAGTGCGCACGCAACCGTAGTATGTTTTGAAATCTTGTTTGAGAATACGTTCCTCTAAGCGAAAAATAGGTAAATAATATGTTAAAGTAGTATTGAATGTATATGTGTGAGAATCAAATATTACTTACCTACAGAACAGGCCATTAAAATTGTTATATCACGAAGATGACATGCTACAGACGCGAAATTTGACGAAGACGAAGAAATGCTGTGATATGCAAATGATTAGCTTTTCAGAGCATTCACACAAGGTTGGCGCCGGTGGCGACACCTACAACCTGCTGACATTTCTCATACACGAACAGAAGTTGACCGGCGTTGCCTGGTGAAACGTTGTTGTGATACCTCGTGTAAGGAGGAGAACTGCGTACCACCACGATTCCGACTTTGATAAAGGTCGGATTGTAGCCTATCGCGATTGCGGTTTATCGTATCGCGACATTGCTGCTCGCGTTGGTCGAGATCCAATGACTGATAGCCGAATATGGAATCGGTGGGTTCAGGATGGTAATACGCTACGCCGTGCTGGATCCCAACGGCCTCGTATCACTAGCAGTCGAGATGACAGGCATCTTATCCGCGTGGCTGTAACGGATCGTGCAGTCACGTCTCGATCCCTTAGTCAACAGATGGGGACGTTTGCAAGACCACAACCACTTGCACGAACAGTTCGACGACGTTTGCAGCAGCATGGACTATCATCTCGGAGACCATGGCTGCAGTTACCCTTGACGCTGCATCATATACAGGAGCGCCTGCGATGGTGTACTCAACGACGAACCTGGGTGCACGAATAGCAAAACGTAATTTTTTCGGATTAATCCAGGTTCTGTTTACAGCATCATGATGGTCGCATCCATGTTTGGCGACATCGCGGAGAACGCACATTGGAAGCGTGTGTCCGTCATCGCAATACTGGCGTATCACCCCGTGTGATGGTATGGGGTGCCATTGGTTACACGTCTCGGTCACCTCTTGTTCGCATTGACGGCACTTTGAACAGTGGACGTTACATATCAGATGTGTTACGACCCGTGGCTCTAGCCTTCATTCGATCCCTGCGAAACCCTACATTTCAGCAAGAAAATGCACTACCACATGTTGCAGATCCAGTATGGGGCTTTCTGGATACAGAAAATGTTGGACTGCTGCCCTGGCCAGTAAATTCTCCAGATATTTCCCCAACTGAAAACTTCTGGTCAATGGTGGTCGAGCAACTGGCTCGTCACAATACGCCAGTCACAACTCTTGATGAACTGTGGTATAGTATTGAAGCTGCATGGGCAGCAGTATCTGTACACGCCATCCAAGCTCTGTTTGACCTAATGCCCAGGCGTATCAAGGCCGTTATTACGGCCAGAGGTGGTTGTTCTGGGTACTGGTTTCTCAGGATCTATGCATCCAAATTGCGTGAAAATGTAATGACATGTCTGTTCAAGTATAATATACTTTTCAAATGAATACCAGTTTATCATCTGCATTTCTTCTTGGTGTAGCAATTTTAATGGCCAGTAGTGTATTTTACCTATTTTTCGCCGCTTGGAAGAATGTATTATCGAACAAGATTACAAAACTAATTGCGGTTGTGTGTACGTCTCCCGTTTTCTCTTCTTTCGCCCTCAGCATGCCGCAAATGGGAGGGCTCTGTCTGTCACTGGAGTATACAGCATTTCGCCCTCGGCAATTTGGCAGATTCTGTGGGACGGAGTGAGTGGCAAAGAACCGGGGGGAGTGAAAGTTTAAGAGCTGTGATTTCAGAAGGTTTTAACTGCATGTTTTTAGCTTATGACACAAATATTTGCGCTGGGCGTACTGCTGGGACTCATATCTTGGAAGTGTGCCCCTCCCATCTAAAAAAAAATGGTTCAAATGGCTCTGAGCACTATGGGACTTAACATCTGTGGTCATCAGTCCCCTAGAACGTAGAACTACTTAAACCTAACTAACCTAAGGACATAACACACATCCATGCCCGAGGCAGGATTCGAACCTGCGACCGTAGCAGTCGCGCGGTTCCGGACTGAGCGCCTAGAACCGCGAGACCACCGCGGCCGGCTCTCCCATCTAAAGATATGAGGTCAAGTTGGTGATGTTTCCTTATTAGGGCCAGGAAGGACCTGCAGAGTTTCAAATAGATGATTGGTGGGAAGAGTCGTAAAGACATACTGGTTAGATGAGTGAGTACACCACCAAAACACAACAAGAACCACCATGAAATGTGGTTTGTCACTTTCGCGTCAGCATAATCAGCTGTTTGGTGGGAAGGCCAGACCACAACAAGTAAGTGGAAATAGTGTTTCAAACACCATTCACAGTTAAATGACAAAATTCCATAAACGGCTGTTTCGAAGGGTTATTTTACGCATCACTTATGATATAACAATTTACATCTTGATTGTAAAGCTTTTCCAAAAAGTACAAAATCAAATTTTGAACAAGAATCCTTAGACTGGCGCCATCAGTGACAGTCTCAACCCGGCAGTTCCAGTCACCATAACAGGATCACCTAACTGGACACACAGGCACGGTAGAGGGGCAGATGCAATCAAATCACTAAAACACACTAAAAACTAAAATTATGTTTCAAATATAAACAGAGTCAGAAAAAATTCCTTTCTTTGAACCAAAGCTGAAACACTTTAAAATCTTAAACCAAATCACAGTGAAAAGATGATGTGATTTAAAAAAAAAATAATAATTAGCATTGCTGAGCATAAATGGCAACAAATAATTTAAACCTTGAAATATTCGACTTCTCTAGGTAAATTCCAATATTCTTCCAGAAGGGCACTGGCTTAATTGACACTCGTCGTATTAAATGATTTACAATTAATTAAAAGGATTAACTTTAGAAGAAATAACTACAAGAATATCAGTGTAGTAAAATTTGTATATCTTTGGTTAATCATAATGGAGAAAGAAATTACCGTATGGTAACTGCTGTTTGTCAGTTAAACTACTTAGAGAAACGGATGTTCAACCGCGGCATAGTGCGCCATAATGACTCCTAAATCATATTCAGACTGCACAGCCGCATTACGAGTTAAGAAATATGTAAACTTTCCTAGGCAACGAAATGTCCTAGTTAATGTGCTCTACACGACGAAGGTACAAAATACTTACGACTACAATTACCAAAACCGGAAGAGCTTTATTCTCCAATATTGTATAAGAATTTATGTTTTTCTTGGTGTTCTTAAGCACAGTGAAACCTGAAGACCAACAGAACGTTAGCTCACCTTTTTGGTCCCCATTCGCGTGCCAATGACAATTACGAAATACCAAACACGCAAAGGCTGCCATGCGTATTTCTTCCCTTGCATTTATCCAAACTCACAACTTCTGCGAGGTGTAGACCTGCACCAACATCTACATAGATACTCTCCATATCACTCTTAGGAGTCTTCATCGAACCACCTTCTCAATAATTCTCTATTCTTCTAATTCGAACATCGCGTGCAAAAAACAAACACTTATACTTTTCAGTGCAAGCTCTGATTTTCATTCTTTTATTATGATGATTGTCTCTCCCTATATAGGTCGGCATCACCAAAATATTTATGCATTTGGAGGAGAATGTTGTTCATAGAAATTTCGTGAAAATATTCCGCTGCAACGAAAAACACGTTTGTTGTAACGAAGTCCTCCCGAAATCCTGTATCATGTCAGTGTCTGGCTCGATGGCTGAGTGGACACCGGAAAGGTAGCTCAGCGTGTTCGGTAAGAGGGTTAGCTGTCCTCTGTAATAAAAAAAAAACCGATTGAATCGATCAAGGATAAACTTGAACATGCGTGGTGGGACGTCCGTCCTGAACAAATGCAACGACCAATAACGAACAAAGTAAGATTAAAAAAAATAAAGTGGTCTGCGCGACAGAATTCCATACAAAGGGGCTCGGGTTCGATTCCCAGCTGCGTCGGATATTTTCTCCGCTCAGGCACTGGGTGTTGTGTAGTCTTCGTCATCATATCGTCCCCATCTACGCGCAGGTCACCGAAGTGGTGTCAACTAAAAAGACTTGCACCAGGCGACCGGTCTACACGACGGGAGACCCTAACCACACGACATTTCGTTTTCATGCCAGTGACTCTCTCTCCTATTTCTCGACTACATAAATCGTGCTGCTCTTCTTTGAACTTTCTCGATGTACTCCGTTAGCCTCATCTGGTGAGGATCCTACCGGCGCAGCAGTACTCCAAAAGAGGACAGAAAAGTCTCTTTAGTAGACCTTCTAAGTGTTCTGCCAACAAAATGCAGTATTTGGTTTGCCTGTGCCCAACATTTTTTCCGTGTTCTTTCCAATTGAAGCTGCTGATGATTGTAATTTCTAGGTATTTAGTTGAATTTACGGCCCTTGTAGTTGACTGATTTATTGTGTTATCGAAGTTCAACGGATTGTTGTTAGCACTCTTGCGGATGACCTCACACTTTTTATCATTTAGGGTCACTTTACAGATATCTTTTCTAAACTGTTTCGAAATTTGTTTTGATCTTCTGGTAACTTTACTAGACGATAAACGACAGGATCATCTGTAAACAACCTAAGATGGCTGCTCAAATTGTCTTCTAAATCGTCTATATAGGCGAGGAACAGCAGAGGACCTATAACACTACCTTGAGGAACGCCAGAAATCACTTCTGTTTTACTCGAAGACTTTCCGTCAGCTGGCCACTGTGTCCGAGCGGTTCTAGGCGCTTCAATCCGGAACCATGCTGCCGCTACGGTCACAGGTTCGAATCCTGCCTCGGGCATAGATGTGTGTGATGTCCATAGGTTAGTTAGGATTAAGCAGTTCTAAGTCTAGGGGACTAACGACCTCAGGTGTTAAGTCCTATAGTGCTTAGAGCCATTTGAACCCTTTGAACTTTCCGTCAATTACTATGAACTCTGACATGTCTGACAGGAAATCACGAATCCAGTCGCATAACTGAAAAGATATTCCGTAAGCACTTAATCTGATTGCAAGCCGATTGTGAGATACAATGTGAAAAGCCTTCTGGAAAACTAGAAATACGAAATCAATTTGAATTGTCAATCGCAGTCGACTCTTTGTGTGAGTAAAGAGCTAGTTGTTTTTCTCAAGATCGATGTTTTCTAAATCCACGCTGACTGTGAGTCAATAGACCATTCTCTTGGAGGTAATTCAGAATGTTCGAAAACAATATATGTTCCAAAACCCTGCTGCATATCAAGGTTAATGATATGGGCCTGTAATTTAAGGTATTACTCCTACTGCCTTTTTTGAATATTGGTGTGGCTCAAATGGCTCTGAGCACTATGGGGCTTAACTTCTTTGGTCATCAGTCCTCTAGAACTTAGAATTACTTAAAACTAACTAACCTAACGACATCACACACTTCCATGCCTAAGGCAGGATTCGAATCTGCGACCATAGCGGTAGCGCGGTTGCAGAGTGTAACGCCTATAACCGCTCGGCCACTCCCGCCGGAATATTGGTGTGACCCGTGCAACTTTCCAGTCTTTGAATACGAACCTTTCGCCTAGCGAGGTTCTGCACCAATATGCTCTGAAAGGAACCTAACTGCTATACAGTATGGGTCGGAAGTATTATTTTTATTTAGCAATTTAAGTTGCTTCACTGCTTCGAGGATATCTACTTGTAAGTTACTTAAGGTGGCAGCTGTCGCTGATTCGAATTCTGGAATATTTACTTCGTCTTCTTTGGTGAAGGAACTTCGGGAAGCTCTGCTTACTAACTCTGCTTTGGCAGCACTGTCATCGATGCTATTTCCATTGTCCTCACGCAGAGAAATATGAGCGGAATCAATAGCCACTAAAATATGTAGTGTTTTCTGTAGCGAAATTATAATATGCTGCTGCTGCAGGTTTTATATTGAGCCTAACCTTGAGTCACATTCCGGGAATCACATAAAATCTGCACTGCCATGTTGTACAAAGAACGAACTTGTTTGCCAATTCATATATAGTCCTGACAAATAGCTAGGTGAGTTAATACATGCACATTCCCGGTGTAGGCAGTTGACATCAAAGTGCATGAAATCCAGAACATGTTGTTCTACCGAGCAGGCCCCTTTGGCACCTCCCAGTAATCATGCACGTGACTCAGTATACGAATCCAGGAAGCCAACCGCCTAAAATACACACTTGCAGCCACGCCAGAAAAATTGACTCCGGATCGCTGAACCCGGTATTGGTGTTCACTGTTGCCTGGCTGAACTGTCACTCGATGAATGCTTTCTGCTCACCCCCTTGCACCCTCTGCGCACTCACCCTAACTCACCCGGCGCGGCTCTTAGTCAAAGGTTACAACTCCAGTGGGAAAACAAGATCGATAGCTGCCCTCAAGGCTCACAGAATATACGCAAAGATATCTACTATAGGAAGTTTTCAGTTTCTAAAAAAATGGTATCAGGAATACTCATTGTGCATTACACATAAATTTTATGAAATTTAAAACTGTTCTTTTTTTTACTTGTGAATGGCTCACTGGCACTTATGTATTATCCTGCTCGGTTTGGCTGTTGACAGATATCTATTGTTAATACCGTTCTATGTTATTGTGCTTTCAGTCTCTATGTCCCTTTACTACTATGTTTGTTAACTGAAGTTTGTTGCCGTCGTTGTTTTTTACACAGTGGTCTGAAGTTGATGTAATGGAATACCGAAACTGGATACACAAATTTCATAAAGGCTTAAGTGACGGCTACAGGTGTTTTATTTTTCATTTCATGTAACAGATTTGAGTTTTAATTAAGTTAATCAGCTTAAGCGTAGCTTAGACATCGCTCAGTCCCTTCATTCGGCTCATTAACTAATTTAAAACATTTCTCTTTTAGATGTAAGTACGTGGTTCTTTAAAGGAAGTTTTTATTTAAGAAAATAATTTCTTGTTAGTAAAAGATACGGAAACAATATTTCCATGAAGAGATCAACAATAGGACTTACATTCCATTCGCCTTTTTCGCATGGGCTTAAAATAACTCGGGTTTGTAGCGGTATTCGGAATGCTGATCCCCAGTGGAAAACTAGGACCAAGCTACTGTCGTTACTCTAAGACAGATAGCGTTACAAGCGAGAACAAAAATTCAATCTCTTTGGCGAAGGTTTTGCTCGGATAAAAAGAGTTTTTATGAATGATAAGCAACACCTGAATCACACTTAAGAAAATGTGCTCACTTTCTCTCTCGACCCGGTTCGGCTGTACAGTAACTCCTGCCAGATAATACCACAAGTTAAATCAACAGAATCACGATCATGCTGCTTCTGAAGACGTAAACCTGCGGCGATGAATGCATAAGGAATCTGTAATTCTTCAAGTTCCGCAGGTCCACGTTCTACAACGATCCATAACACGACGTACCAGACCTCGGTCGTCAGTGAATTACTATGCAAAACAACAGACAGACATTGAGGACGGGATGATGCGTGCGCTCAGTTAAATCGTTGGAGAGTGGTTAGGCTATATATATATATATATATATATATATATATATATATATATATATATATATATAGTCGCTTCTGTGCCTTATTAGTGTGTGCGCTCACTGGCCTTTAAAGCAGAAAGGAAACAGACACCTTTAGTGACAGAGCGTGTTGTGCAGATAAATCACAACTGTCATAAACCACGCGGAAAACAGTTATAATGTGATGATAAAGCATAATTCGAAGCGTACATCGAAAACTCTACCATCTGGTGAGCAAGATGTATGAAACAGGCGAAATACCTTCAGACTTCAAGAAGAATATAATAATTCCAATCCCAAAGAAAGCAGGTGTTGACAGATGTGAAAATTACCGAACTATCAGTTTAATAAGCCACAGATGCAAAATACTAAAACGAATTCTTTACAGACGAAAGGGAAAAACTAGTAGAAGCCGACCTCGGGGAAGATCAGTTTGGATTCCGTAGAAACAATGGAACGCGTGTGGCAATACTAAACTTACGACTTATCTTAGAAGAAAGATTAAGGAAAGGCAAACTTACGTTTCTAGCATTTGTAGACTTAGAGAAAGCTTTTGACAATGTTTACTGGAATACTCTCTTTCAAATTCTAAAGGTGGCAGGGGTAAAATACAGGGAGCGAAAGGCTATTTACAATTTGTACAGAAACCAGATGGCAGTTATAAAGAGTCGAGGGACATGAAAGGGAAGCAGTGGTTGGGAAGGGAGTAAGACAGGGTTGTAGCCTCTCCCCGATGTTATTTAATCTGTATATTGAGCAAGCAGTAAAGGAAACAAAAGAAAAATTCGGAGTAGGTATTAAAATCCATGGAGAACAAATAAAAACTTTGGGGTTCGCCGATGACATTGTAATTCTGTCAGAGACAGCAAAGACTTGGAAGAGCAGTTGAATGGAATGGACAGTGTCTTGAAAGAAGGATATAAGATGAACATGAACAAAAGCAAAACGAGGATAATGGAATGTAGTCGAATTAAGTCGGGTGATGCTGAGGGAACTAGATTAGGAAATGAGACACTTAAAGTAATAAAGGAGTTTTGCTATTTGGGAAGCAAAATAACTGATGATGGTCGAAGTAGAGAGGACATAAATGTAGACTGGCAATGGCAAGAAAAGCGTTTCTGAAGAAGAGAAATTTGTTAACATCGAGTATAGATTTAAGTGTTAGGAAGTCGTTCCTGAAAGTATTTGTATGGAGTGTAGCTATGTATGGAAGTGAAACATGGACGATAAATAGTTTGGACAAGAAGAGAATAGAAGCTTTCGAAATGTGGTGCTACAGAAGAATGCTGAAGATTAGATGGGTAGATCACATAACTAATGAGGAAGTATTGAATAGGATTGGGGAGAAGAGAAGTTTGTGGCACAACTTGACCGGAAGAAGGGATCGGTTGGTAGGACATGTTCTGAGGCATCAAGGGATCACCAATTTAGTATTGGAGGGCAGCGTGGAGGGTAAAAATCGCAGAGGGAGACCAAGAGATGAATACACTAAGCAGATTCAGAAGGATTTAGGTTGCAGTAGGTACTGGGAGATGAAGAAGCTTGCACAGGATAGAGTAGCATCGAGAGCTGCATCAAACCAGTCTCAGGACTGAATACCACAACAACAACAACACATCGAAATGGAACTGTCTAATCGCCAAATCGCGAAGAAGTTGAACCATTCAAAGTACAGCGATTGGGAATTTCGTTAGGAGGCGCACGATATGGAGAGAACAGAAATAATGGGCAAAGTATAGAATTACCTAAGGCATCGAAACGGCTACTTCTGCGCAAGGCAGGGGCCACAAACCGTTTTCCTCCTCAAATTGTTGCTGATTTCTACCATTTACTTCTAGACTTTTCCGACATGTTTTGTCAAATGACAAACATTTTTCTTCAATAAACGACTGCAGAGACTGCTATAACATTGCAACACAGACACGCTAGATTAAAGTTTGATGAAAATCGTATGTCATACACTTCAGAATGGGGAAAGGCGAAACTCAGTGACGACAAGCAGATTAATTTAGATGGGCCGGATAGTTTTCAGTATTATTTGCATGGTCAGAGAACACAGCAGCAGGCAAGAAGGAGCAGAAATTTGGTGGTTGAAGTCTTATGATTTCAGCATACTTTTGCGCTAAAGGTAAATCACTTGGCTGAACACTACGATGAACTCTAACATTCACACTGAAATTTTAGATACAGAATTAATGAGAATACACGAGGACTTATGGGACGAAAGTCATGTACTTCAACGAGGTAATGCTTCTGTGCATGTTACTGCTACAACCAAAAAGTGAAGATAAAAACGTCAATGTTACGTCCTGGCTTGCACGTAGCCCAGATCGGAACACCGCCGAAAACTTTTGGGGAACACTTGCGAGGCGTTTTTATCGCAATGGCAGGCAATATCAGGCAATATGTAAGCTGAAAAGAGCGATACGAGAAGACTGGGCAACAATTTCACTGTAATAACTACAAATACTAAGAAAATCAATGCCGAAGAGGATTTTTGAGTTAATTAGGAAGAACGGAGGTTCCACAAGCACTAACAATACACAGCAGAATAGCGAGCGCCTTTATACCAATTTCCGTCCAGGTAATGCAAACTCCTCATTTTGTTTCCGTGTTATGAAAGAAACTATAATTCCGTCAAGACTTTTATCTCTTGTATCTACTACTCTTATCATAAAATTGATACGTTTGTGGTTCAGACACTGTACTGTTACTTTCGTAGGAACCCTGCCTTTATACCGATTTCTACTAATGTACACTCCTGGAAATGGAAAAAAGAACACATTGACACCGGTGTGTCAGACCCACCATACTGTCTCCGGACACTGCGAGAGGGCTGTACAAGCAATGATCACACGCACGGCACAGCGGGCACACCAGGAACCGCGGTGTTGGCCGTCGAATGGCGCTAGCTGCGCAGCATTTGTGCACCGCCGCCGTCAGTGTCAGCCAGTTTGCCGTGGCATACGGAGCTCCATCGCAGTCTTTAACACTGGTAGCATGCCGCGACAGCGTGGACGTGAACCGTATGTGCAGTTGACGGACTTTGGGCGAGGGCGTATAGTGGGCATGCGGGAGGCCAGGTGGACGTACCGCCGAATTGCTCAACACGTGGGGCGTGAGGTCTCCACAGTACATCGATGTTGTCGCCAGTGGTCGGCGGAAGGTGCACGTGCCCGTCGACCTGGGACCGGACCGCAGCGACGCACGGATGCACGCCAAGACCGTAGGATCCTACGCAGTGCCGTAGGGGACCGCACCGCCACTTCCCAGCAAATTAGGGACACTGTTGCTCCTGGGGTATCGGCGAGGACCATTCGCAACCGTCTCCATGAAGCTGGGCTACGGTCCCGCACACCGTTAGGCTGTCTTCCGCTCACGCCCCAACATCGTGCAGCCCGCCTCCAGTGGTGTCGCGACAGGCGTGAATGGAGGGACGAATAGAGATGTGTCGTCTTCAGCGATGAGAGTCGCTTCTGCCTTGGTGCCAATGATGGTCGTATGCGTGTTTGGCGCCGTGCAGGTGAGCGCCACAATCAGGACTGCATACGACCGAGGCACACAGGGCCAACACCCGGCATCATGGTGTGGGGAGCGATCTCCTACACTGGCCGTACACCACTGGTGATCGTCGAGGGGACACTGAATAGTGCACGGTACATCCAAACCGTCATCGAACCCATCGTTCTACCATTCCTAGACCGGCAAGGGAACTTGCTGTTCCAACAGGACAATGCACGTCCGCATGTATCCCGTGCCACCCAACGTGCTCTAGAAGGTGTAAGTCAACTACCCTGGCCAGCAAGATCTCCGGATCTGTTCCCCATTGAGCATGTTTGGGACTGGATGAAGCGTCGTCTCACGCGGTCTGCACGTCCAGCACGAACGCTGGTCCAACTGAGGCGCCAGGTGGAAATGGCATGGCAAGCCGTTCCACAGGACTACATCCAGCATCTCTACGATCGTCTCCATGGGAGAATATCAGCCTGCATTGCTGCGAAAGGTGGATATACACTGTACTAGTGTCGACATTGTGCATGCTCTGTTGCCTGTGTCTGTGTGCCTGTGGTTCTGTCAGTGTGATCATGTGATGTATCTGACCCCAGGAATGTGTCAATAAAGTTTCCCCTTCCTGGGACAATGAATTCACGGTGTTCTTATTTCAATTTCCAGGAGTGTATATTTCTGAAATAAAGTCGTTACTACACTCATAGAAACCCTTCCCCTTTGTCGCTTTCAGTTTGAATCATCCTGTATTTCATGCAATTGTTAGTAGTGTCTCAAAATTTATTCTGCGTTTTTAAAGGAAAATGATTTGTCTCAGGTTGACACTAGTAAAATGGAATGTTTTTGGAATGTAATTGCGATCTTGACTATGCATTAATATGCATGGTTAAGATCGTTGTTGTATTTAAAAAGATCCTCACATTACTACTTTCACAAAATGATTATCATCAGATTTTCCAAAAGTGGAAATTATGTTATTGTTGATGTGGTTGATGTCTGGTGACTGGTTCAATGCGGTTCTCCGCGACTGTCTTCCCTGTGCAAGGCTCTTCATCTCTGCAGTCTACATCCATGGATTATATGCACTTAAATATTACGATATAGTTTGTGTCTTCAATTTGTAATGATTGTACAGTTAATACATCATATTTGGCTACAAAATTTTCTTCTCATATCAAGTTCACAAATCAGTTTCGTTATCAGAGTTTTGAGGAAGTCTTCTGAATAACTACGAAATCAATTGCGCGCAAATAAATGGCGTAATTCGATTATTCTGCGTAAGTAAATTTAGTCTAATAAAGTACTCGTCACAAACGGCTGACTACCATAGTTTCTATAGACTATGTCGTCTTTTAGTGTGCAAAGCTCCTAAATTGTCGAAAATAGGTACACACGATTGTAGGTAGAGGTATACAGGTGATGGGTGGGTAATTTATGTTTGCGAGTAGACATCTTGTTAAAATGGTTCAAATATCTCTGAGCACTATGGGACTTAACTTCTGGGGTCATCAGTCCCCTAGAACTTAGAACTAGTTAAACCTAACTAACCTAAGGACATCACAAACATCCATGCCCGATGCAGGATTCGAACCTGCGACCGTAGCGGTCTTGCGGTTCCAGACTGCAGCGCCTTTAACCGCTCGGCCACTTCGGCCGGCATGCGTGTATCTGCCTGAAAAATGTTTTCCTTTTCGCTATGTACCCCTTGTAAACTGAAACACTTACTCCATCGTTCGACAAGGCGTGAGAACCCTGCAGCATAAAATTCTTGGGGTAGCGTTTGCATATAACGAATAAACTCTTGGGATACAACAAGTTTATTTGTTTCCTTAAATTTCTGCGATTTACAATAGCAATGCCTGCTCGGGGTAGTGCAGTACCCCTAGACGAGGAAATAATGTGCCATAATCTGATAACCAGAGCGGCTAGGACGCTCCCTGTTCGTGATTTTTATTGTCCTTTGATGAATTCCTGTATCCGTCTAGAGACGAAATTCGTTATGGACATGCTCTGCGGACACTTCCTCGCCCCAGATCACGCTCTTCTAGTAATGTACACACTCACAGCACACCAGCCATTTTTCTCTGATAGCAGAGTGAACCGTGTCGGCTTTAATTTTGGTGGCATGGCAGTCCGCTAGCGCCGCTAACTACTTGGTTGCCGATGTCAATCTCACGATAAGTCGCGAGCATGGGTCTTTGGCCGAAGCGTTCGTTGTTGGTCTGGCGCGTCACGGAGAGTGAGTTGGCTGGGGGGCAAGTAGTTGCATTTGGGAGACTAAAGCTGCCCGCTACGGGCCTCCAGAAGCCGCGAATGGTTAAACTGGTCGGGGGCAAGCCTCGGCGCATCGCTTAAGGACTGGTATTGGCGAAATGCGGGAAGAGCAGCGGACATGGCGTGCAACCTAGTCAGCCAGTGTGGTGTCACCGCCAGACACCACACTTGCTAGGTGGTAGCCTTCAAATCGGCCGCGGTCCGTTAGTATACGTCGGACCCGCGGGTCGCCACTGTCAGTGATTGCAGACCGAGCGCCGCCACACGGCAGGTCTAGAAAGACTTCCACTCGCCCATTTGTACAACCGACTTTGCTAGCGATGGTTCACTGACAAAATACGCTCTCATTTGCCGAGACGATAGTTAGCATAGCCTTCAGCTACGTCATTCGCTGCGACCTAGCAAGGCGCCATTACCAATTACTATTGAGATTATGAATAATGTACCGTCAAGAGCGACGTTCACCATTAATGAATTAAAGTTAAGTATTCCACCAGCTACGTACGTTTTTTTCTAAGGTCTAATTTCCTTGCCCTGTTCCAGACCTCACGCCAGCCTGCGTGAGCTAAAACGCGTGCCTTTCGGCTTCCTCTATTATCACGGTGTTTGCTCTCCTGCCAACTCACAACAGCCAGTACCCGGCCTACTCTGCATGGTTAAATTATACGGCACGTCGAAGGCCGCCTGTATGGATTGTAGGTAATAACACCCCGGCTGAAATTCTGGAAGTGACGGCTCCTTCACATTAAGTGGAGCTAAGTGTTCCTTTCTTATTTTTTGGGTACTTGATACTGCAAGGCCATGTCTGCGTTATGCCGAATCGGACCCGTTACATGAACGCGGCTACAAGTGATTGTATGTATGATCATCGGTGAGTGTAACTGATACCAAATGGTGTTCCAGGCCATATTCCGTGGAAGTGTACGCGTGTTCTACACTACTGGCCATTAGAAGATGACGTGCTACAGACGCGAAATTTAACCGACAGGAAGAAGACGCTGTTACATGCAAATGATTAACTTTTCAGAGCATTCACACAAGATTGGCGCCGATTGTGACACTTACAAAGTGCTGAATGAGGGAAGTTTCAAACCGATTTCTCATACACAAACCGCAGTTGACCGGCGGTTACTGGTGAAACGTTGCTGTGATGCCTCGTGTAAGGAGGAGAAATGCGTACCATCACGTTTCCGACTTTGTTAAAGGTCGGATTGTAGCCTATCGCCATTGCGGTTTATCGTATCGCGACACTGCTGCTCGCGTTGGTCGAGGCCCAATGGCTGTTATCAGAATATGGAATCGGTAGACTCAGGAGGGTAATACGGAACGCCCTGCTGGATCCCTACAGCCTCGTATCACTAGCAGTTGAGATGACAGGCATTTTATCCGCATGGCTGTAGCTGATCGTGCAGCCGCGTCTCAATCCTTGAGTCAACAGATGGGGACGTTTGTAAGACATCAACCATCTACACGAACAGTTCGACGACGTTTCCAGCAGCATGGACTATCAGTTCGGAGACCATGCTAGCCATTAGCCTTGACGCTGCATCGCAGACAGGAGCGCCAGCGATGGTGTACTCAACGACGAACCTGGGTGCACGAATGGCAAAAAGTCATTTTTTTCTGATCAATCCAGGTTCTGTTTACAGCATGATGATGGTCGCATCCGTGTTTGGCAACATCGCGGTGAACGCACATTGGAAGCGTGTATTCGTCATCGCCATACTGGCGTATCACCCAGCGTGATGGCATGGGGTGCCATTGGTTACTCGTCTCGGTCACCTCTTGTTCGCATTGACGGTACTTTACTAAACAGTGGACGTTACATTTCAGATGTGTTAAGACCCGTGGCCCTACCCTTCATTTGATCCCTACGAAACCCTACATTTCAGCAGGATAATGCACGACCGCATGTTGCAGGTCCTGTACGGGCCTTTCTGGATACAGAAAATGTTGGACTGCTGCCCTGGCCAGTACATTCTCCTGATCTCTCACCAGTTGAAATCGTCTGGTCAATGGTGGCCGAGCAACTGGCTCGTCGCAATACGCCAGTCACTACTCTTGATGAACTGTGGTATCGTGTTTAAGCTGGATGTTCAGCTTTACCTGTACCCGCCATCTATTTGAATCAATGCCCAGGCGTATCAAGGCCGTTATTACGGCCAAAGGTGGTTGTTCTGGGTACTGATTTCTCAGGATCTATGCACCCAAATCGCGTGAATATATAATCACATGTCAGTTCTAGTATAATATATTTGTCCAATGAATACCCGTTTACCATCTGTATTTCTTCTTGGTGTAGCAATTTTGATGGCCAGTAGTGTAAATAACAGGTAATTTCGCGGACTGTTCAGCTTGTAACTTGTATGTGTAGTCGCTTTTGCGATTAGTTGAAATTTTCTACATGTTAGGCATTCTCGTCTTTAGCCTTATTTGCGTAGTTTACTGTTCCCTTTGATGTGTGTTGGCAGGGTAGCTTTGGTAGTAGGCGAGGCGATCCTGTTACCTGGGCCCGTAGCAGAGGCGTGTTTCTGCCTCGACAGCACTTCCGTCGTCGCACGGGGTGTGGATCGACCTGCGGTCTTGTGCCTCTACTAACCACGTGGTGGTTGCTCAAATTGCGTTTGATCGTCTGATGCATGCCACGTCTGAGTGTCACCAACTAATCTGGAACCAGTAATCTGCGCTCTTTGGTGAATTTAGTAAGCCCATCATGTTTAAGCGTGTTTTGCAAGTCCACCGAGATAACATTTGAAAAAAGTTGCACAATATATTCAAATCAGATTTTGATAGGTTTTGAAAATGATGCAAAGATTTGCAATTTGCTTTAAATGATTATAAATGTAAAATTATGTACTTCACAAAGTGCAAAACTCTAGTATTCTATTAGTACAATATCAATAAGTCATAAATGGCATCATTAAACTCTTACATATATCTGGATGTAACAACATTTGAGAATATGAAATGAAATAATCACACAGCCTCAGTCATAGGTCAAACAGATGCAATTTTCAGTTCATTGGTAAGATACTGCGAAAAATGCAGTCAGTCTACAAAAAAGATCAATCAGAAAACAGATGTGTGACGCATTACATGTGTGTGACCCATATACTTCTAATACTTACTAAGTACATCTACATCTACATTTATAGTCCGCAAGCCACCCAACGGTGTGTGGCGGAGGGCACTTTACGTGCCACGGTCATTACCTCCCTTTTCTGTTCCAGTCGCGTAGGGTTCGCGGGAAGAACGACTGTCTGAAAGCCTCCGTGCGCGCTCGAATCTCTCTAATTTTATATTCGTGATCACCTCGGGAGGTATAAGCAGGGGGAAGCAATATATTCGATACCTCATCCAGAAACGCACTCTCTCGAAACCTGGCGAGCAACCTACACCGCGATGCAGAGCGCCTCTCTTGCAGAGTCTGCCACTTGAGTTTGCTAAACATCTCCGTAACCCTATCACGGTTACCAAATAACCCTGTGACGAAACGTGCCGCTCTTCTTTGGATCTTCTCTATCTCCTCCGTCAACCCGATCTGGTACGGATCCCACACTGATGAGCAATACTCAAGTATAGGTCGAACGAGTGTTTTGTAAGCCACGTCCTTTGTTGATGGACTACATTTTCTAAGGACTCTCCCAATGAATCTCAACCTGGTACCCGCCTTACCAACAATTAATTTTATATGATCATTCCACTTCAAATCGTTCCGCACGCATACTCCCAGATATTTTACAGAAGTAACGGCTACCAGTGTTTGTTCCGCTATCATATAATCATACAATAAAGGATCCTTCTTTCTATGTATTCGCAATACATTACATTTGTCTATGTTAAGGGTCAGTTGCCATTCCCTGCACCAAGTGCCTATCCGCTGCAGATCTTCCTGCATTTTGCTACAATTTTCTAATGCTGCAACTTCTCTGTATACTACAGCATCATCCGAGAAAAGCCGCACGGAACTTCCGACACTATCTACTAGATCATTTATATCTATTGTGAAAAGCAATGGTCCCATAACGCTCCCCTGTGGCACGCCAGAGGTTACTTTAACGTCTGTAGACGTCTCCCCATTGATAACAACATGCTGTGTACTGTTTGCTAAAAACTCTTCAATCCAGCCACACAGCTGGTCTGATATTCCGTAGGCTCTTACTTTGTTTATCAGGCGACAGTGCGGAACTGTATCGAACGCCTTCCGGAAGTCAACAACAATAACATCTACCTGGGAGCCTGCATCTAATATTTTCTGGGTCTCATGAACAAATAAAGCGAGTTGGGTCTCACACGATCGCTGTTTCCGGAATCCATGTTGATTCCTACAGAGTAGATTCTGGGTTTCCAAAAACGACATGATACGCGAGCAAAACCACTTTTAACTTCATAACAGAACGTATTTATCTTGTATCACATATTAGGGTTTCTTCCTGTGACATTCAAGTATGGAGTGTGGGAAGAATATCTTCTTAAATCTCTCTGTGAGTGTTCTAATTAATCTGATTTTGTCTTCACAGAAGCAATTTATAGAGTGTACAACGAATCAGTTGGAATATTTGCTCGTGCTATATTTTTCATCCTCCCGCGCTGCCAAATATATGTATCCCCCCATGAGCCATGGACCTTGCTGTCGGTGGGACCACTTGCGTGCCTCAGCAATACAGGCAGTAGTACGGGGTGCATTCAAGTTCTAAGGCCTCCGATTTTTTTCTAATTAACTACTCACCCGAAATCGATGAAACTGGCGTTACTTCTCGACGTAATCGCCCTGCAGACGTACACATTTTTCACAACACTGACGCCATGATTCCATGGCAGAGGCGAAGGCTTCTTTTGGATTCTATTTTGACCATGTGAAAATCGCTGAGGCAATAGCAGCACGGCTGGTGAATGTGCGGCCACGGAGAGTGTCTTTCATTGTTGGAAAAATCCAAAAGTCACTAGGAGCCAGGTCAGGTGAGTAGGGAGCATGAGGAATCACTTAAAAGTTGTTATCACGAAGAAACTTTTGCGTAACGTTAGCTCGATGTGCGGGTGCGTTGTCTTGGTGAAATAGCACACGCGCAGCCCTTCCCGGACGTTTTTGTAGCAGTGAAGGAAGGAATTTGTTCTTCAAAACATTTTCGTAGGATTCACCTGTTACCGTAGTGCCCTTTGGAACGCAATGGGTAAGGATTACGCCATCGCTGTCCCAGAACAAGGATACCATCATTTTTTCAGCACTGGCGGTTACCCGAAATTTTTTTGGTGGCGGTGAATCTGTGTGCTTCCATTGAGTGACTGGCGCTTTGTTTCTGGATTGAAAAATGGCATCCACGTCTCATCCATTGTCACAACCGACGAAAAGAAAGTCCAATTCGTGGTATCGTTGCGCGTCAACGTTGCTCGGCAACATGCCACACGGGCAGCCCTGTGGTCGTCCGTCAGCATTCGTGGCACCCATCTGGATGACACTTTTCGCCTTTTCAGGTCGTCAAGCAGGATTGTGTGCACAGAACCCACAGAAATGCCAACTCTGGAGGCGATCTGTTCAACAGTTCATTCGGCGATCCCCCGAAACTATTCTCTCCACTTTGACGACTGTGTCGTCAGACTGGCCTGTGCGAGCCTGAGGTTGTTTCGGTTTGTTGTCACACTATGTTCTGCCTTCATTAAACTGTTGCACCCACGAACGCACTTTCGACACATCCATAACTCCATCTCCACATGTTTCCTTCAACTGTCGATGAATTTCAATTGGTTTCACACCACGCAAATTCAGAAAACGAATGATTGCACGTTGTTCAGGTAAGGAAAACGTCGCCATTTTAAGTATTTAAAACAGTTCTCATTCTCGCCGCTGGCGGTAAAATTCCATCTGCCGTACGGTGCTGCCATCTCTGGGACGTATTTACAATGAACGTGGCCTCATTTTAAAACAATGCGCAAGTTTCTATCTCTTTCCAGTCCGGAGAAAAAAAATCGGAGGCTTTAGAACTTGAATGCACCTCGTACTGTAGGTGCAACCATAACGGAGGAGTATCTGTTGAGAGGCCAGACAAACGTGTGGTTCCTGAAGCGGGGCAGCAGCCATTCAGTACCTGGAGGGCCAACAGTCTGGATGATTGATTGAACTGGCCTGGTAAAATCAACCAAAACAGTATCGCTGTGCTGGCACTGTGAATGGCTGAGAGCAAGGGGAAATTACAGCGGGAATTTTTGCCGAGGGCATGCAGCTTTACTGTATGTTCAAATGATGATGGCATCCCCTTGCGTAAAACATTCCAGAGGCAACATAGTTCCCCATTCGGATCTCCGGGCGGGGACTACTGAAAACGAATTCGTTATCATGGGGAAGAAAGCTGGCATTCGACGGATAGGAGTGTGGAATGTCAGATTCCTTAATCGGGCATGTAGGTTAGAAAGTTTAAAAATGTAAATGGATCGGTTAACGTTAGATATAGTGGGTATTAGTGAAGCTCGGTGGCAGGAGGAACAGGACTTCTGGTCAGATGTATATAGATGTATACAAAATTAAATATGGGTAATTCAGGAGTAGGTTTAATAATGAATAAGAAAACAGGAGAGCGGGTAACCTACTACGAAGAGCATAGTGAATGTATTATTGCACCCAAGGTAGACACGAAGCCCACTCCTACCACAGTAGTAAAAGTTTATATGCCAACTAGTTTCACAGATGATGGAGAGATTGAAAAAATGTATGATGAGTAAACTAAATTATTCAGAGACAAAAAGTTAATAGTCGGGGGGGGGGGGGGGTGGTTAGGAATTAGATAGTAAAAAACTACTCGTTTAGCCGGCCGAAATGGCCGTGCGGTTCTAGGCGCTGCAGTCTGGAACAGCGTGACCGCTACGGTCGCAGGTTCGAATGCTGCCTCGGGCATGGATGTGTGTGATGTCCTTAGGTTAGTTAGGTTTAACTACTTCTAAGTTCTAGGGGACTAATGACCTCAGAAGTTGAGTCCCATAGTGCTCAGAGCCATTTGAACCATTTGAACTACTCGTTTAAAGCTTGCACTCTTAGTACTACTTCTTAGTGCGTTAAGGTTGTGGCCTTTTACTTATCAATATAAACTGTATAGCCTTTCTTTTTACCCACAGTCATTAGCTAACTCCACTCGTTGTGATACTTGCCTGCTTGGCCTTGTTAGCTGTGACAGCTGTCTGATGTAGTTTTCAGCTTACTTTGAATCATGGACAATTGTGTATTGCCGACATTTCAGATGGTTTGTGCAACTTGGGATACACTTTTAAATTTCATGTTCTCTCAACTTATGTTGCGCTTTGAGCAATTGCTATTTTTTTTACTAAGTGTCATTGTCAACGTTTCTGCTGGTGTGTACCACTTGGGATTCACATTTAAATTGCATGCCCTCCCAGCTTTTCTTCTATTTTGGGCTAATGTATATTTATTTAAGGGTCATTATCAATTTTTCTCTTGGTATGTAGCAGTTGGAAGTGACATTTAAATTGTATGGCTTCCTAGTACTTTATTGTTTAAGATATTTTTATGAAAGCTTATACATTCTTGTCCACAGCTCGTGGTCTCGCGGTATCGTTCTCGCTTCCCGAGCACGGGTTCCCGGTTTCGATTCCCGGCGAGGTCAGCGATTTTCACCTGCCCCGAGATGACTGGGTGTTGTTGTGTCGTCTTCGTCATCATCATTCGTTCTTATTTCGGTCGGAGGAAGGTAACAGCAAAACACCTCCATTAGGACATTGCCCAGTATGGCGGTGCGGATCTTCCGCATGGTTTCCCTACGCTCTGTCAAGAAACATGGGACTTCATCATCTTATACACTGTTAATGGCTTCCCAACGCCCAGTCACTGGCATGAGTTGTTATCCTTTCTGTATTTTGGATGGGCATTATCCACTTGCGTAAAGTTTTACCCAAGCTTGGAAATTGCTAGTACCTTCAGTGGCTGTCATTGTAACTCATTTTGATGACAAAATTGTTTGTATAACCGACTTGCAGCGATGCCTAGTTGGTATGCTTCATACTTGTTTTTGGGAACTGTATGCTTCCGATTTCAAGCTCTGCTCTTAACGGTAAAAAATTTTAAAAATTGTTTTTAATGAATTGAGTTTCTTCAAGATTTTTTAGACTGTCGGCTTTGTGGTTCTTTTAACAAGATTTTGCAAACTGTAATTATAATATTGTTGTTGAGCAATTAAGTATACCCCATGAAACAGCAAATGACGAAATATATGGGTTCACCACTCGTGTGTTTTCCTTAAACTTATTCCAACCCTAGTTGTGAGGTATCACAGATCATTAACCGTTGAATATGGAATACTCTACAGGGCGGAGAAAAATTGTCTGACGAAATTTTAACCCTGGATAGCTGACTCCAGTAGGAACGAAAGTTACTAATGTTACGTAGGTCGACAAGGCACAATTTTTAAACTGCGGAAGCCTGGCGCCACGTGCTCCGTTGGCCGCGGGATTGCCGTGTTGCCGGATGCTCTGAACAACGCATGACCGCGGTTGCTTTGCCTAACGGAGATCGCGATGTATCCAAGGCGGCAACGCACGCTCGGTGATAGCGCACCAACCTTCCACTCTGGCGGCCTGGTGGGGAATCTGCCGGGGTTCGGACACATCCATTGTAGTTTCATGATAAGACGTACTTGAACAAACCCGTCAACAGCTGTTACTTCGCATACAGAAAGTCTTTACACAAATTGTGTCGGTCCTGAAGAGGGCCTTCTTTGTAGCTAGGACACTGTTTACTTGACGCAGGTGCTCGAACTGGCGACCCTCTTACGCGACACTAGTTTGGTAACGTCGAACGGAGTTTTGCCGAACGCTTTCAAAGATTCCAGGCACTGTCCTGATGTGATTGACGGTATGTTGAATGCAAAACATTAATTCATCTTCGTTTCTAGGTGGTTCGCATTTGGGTACTTGAACTAGAACACTGTAAAATCCCCACAGGGAAAAGTCCGGTGGCGCGAGGTCTGGTGATCGCGGGGGGGCCATGTTCTGCGAGCACCTCTGCCAATTATCCGACCTTTGAAGATTTTATTTAAATATGCGCGCACAGAACGACTGTTATGTGCGGGGGCCCTGTCATGATGCAACCACGTGCGTAGCCATATGTCTAGGTGTAACCTCCCCCTCACTTATAGACCTTAATGACAGTGAGAAATTAAACCGCGTGTACCTAATGGAAATTTGGAAAAAAGCAATCGTCAGCGAAGTTAATCTGTCGGTAAAAAGGGAGGAAAGGGTTACATCTAAATGAAAGGAAAAATGCAAACGAAACTGGTGGAAATTAATTTTGAAAAGGGGTGAAGTTAATAAAGAAAGTGAATGTGCGGCCGTTACGTTAACAATTAACAAGCGGTAATTACATATTTGAGATTTTGGGGAAATTATGGTCGCCAGTCCTAAGGACAATTACTATAGTAACTGAAAAGGAAAAGTTATTACTCATATAATTAGCACTAGAAGCGTGTCAACTGAAGGTTGACACATGTAGTGTGAAAACTGAAAGTTTGTCAGAAGTAATACATTTCGCTACACTCTGACTTAATTTAGCAAAAGAATTAATAAAGCCGGAAACTCGACAGTTAATTTAGTGACTGAAGTTAATAGTGAGCTTTCTTTCTGAAGCACATCGAAATTCAGTAAAATACGGATAGTCTTGGACTACCTCAACAATCATTTCAAAATCTACTTGAATTACGCAATTTGGAAATAAGAGATTTAACTTTGAACTTAAATTAAATGATTCTAAACAATTAACAATAGTAAAAATTAATATGTACCAAGCTGAACTGCAGTCACAGGTAAGCTAAAATACGGTAACAAAACTCGCACTCTTAGCTTGTGATTGTGTAATCTAAATATTGTAGCCAGCTATGAATACCTTAACTAAACTTTGAAATTAAAGCAGTGAAATGGAATGATGCTGGCGTTTGAATTTCAACGACACTCGGGTTCATTCCGGAAAAGGAAGGGACCCTGCTTGGTAAAACCAATTGGGACAATGAACAACAAAGGTTCATGCTACGTTGCTGTAATTTAGTTATGAAAATGGAACAGTTTGAAAAGCTGAGGTCTGGCATACAGGTCTAAAACTTTACGTGCCTTTAGTCTTCCTTGTTGGTTGATTGAAGTCGTCGATCGAGGAGGTGGGACAGTCACTCATTGTCGGCCGTTGCTGTTGCAGAAGCTGGATGTTGGCGCGCCTTCTTCTCGACACGGTCACCATGCGAAACGGGCTCTTGATGTGCGCCAGCTAATGCTTCCCGTCCGCAACACCGTGTCAGAAACTATCATAGCAAGTCGAGCGCAATTACATGCTGTCCAACCCCGATAGCGCGGCAACTCGCGGGAGCGTCAGACAACACATCTGCTCCACTGCACCACCCCAGCCAGACTCCCCCCTGCCTGCGCTCCACGCGACAGAGTTAAAACTACCAAAGATCCTAAACACTTTGGTTCTCCACACGACATATCGATGTATTTGTTCGATAGCATCGTTTTCCCTAGGCAAGACCCAGCGTATAAATACAAATAATATTCACAAAATAAACCAACATAAATGCATATATATACAGGGTGTTTCAAAAATCACCGGTATATTTGAAACGGCAATAAAAACTAAACTAGCAGCGATAGAAATACACCGTTTGTTGCAATATGCTTGGGACAACAGTACATTTTCAGGCAGACAAACTTTCGAAATTACAGTAGTTACAATTTTCAACAACAGATGGCGCTGCAAGTGATGTGAAAGATATAGAAGACAATGCAGACTGTGGGTGCGCCATTCTGTACGTCGTCTTTCTGCTGTAAGCGTGTGCTGTTCACAACGTGCAAGTGTGCTGTAGACAACATGGTTTATTCCTCAGAACAGAGGATTTTCCTGGTGTTGGAATTCCACCGCCTAGAAGACAGTGTTGTTGCAACACGCCGAAGTTTTCAACGGAGGTTTAATGTAACCAAAGGACCGAAAAGCGATACAATAAAGGATCTGTTTGAAAAATTTCAACGGACTGGGAACGTGACGGATGAACGTGCTGGAAAGGTAGGGCGACCGCGTACGGCAACCACAGAGGGCAACGCGCAGCTAGTGCAGCAGGTGATCCAACAGCGGCCTCGGGTTTCCGTTCGCTGTGTTGCAGCTGCGGTCCAAATGACGCCAACGTCCACGTATCGTCTCATGCACCAGAGTTTACTCCTCTATCCATACAAAATTCAAACGCGGCAACCCCTCAGCGCCGCTACCATTGCTGCACGAGAGACATTCGCTAACGATATAGTGCACAGGATTGATGATGGCGATATGCATGTGGGCAGCATTTGGTTTACTGACGAAGCTTATTTTTACCTGGACGGCTTCGTCAATAAACAGAACTGGTGCATATGGGGAACCGAAAAGCCCCATGTTGCAGTCCCATCGTCCCTGCATCTGAAAAAGTACTGGTCTGGGCCGCCATTTCTTATAAAGGAATCATTGGCCCATTTTTCAGATCCGAAACGATTACTGCATCACGCTATCTGGACATTCTTCGTGAATTTGTGGCGGTACAAACTGCCTTAGACGACACTGCGAACACCTCGTGGTTTATGCAAGATGGTGCCCGGCCACATCGCACGGCCGACGTCTTTAATTTCCTGAATGAATATTTCGATGATCGTGTGATTGCTTTTGGCTATCCGAAACATACAGGAGGTGGCGTGGATTGGCCTCCCTTTTCGCCAGACATGAAACCCTGTGACTTCTTGCTGTGGGGACACTTGAAAGACCAGGTGTACCACCAGAATCCAGAAACAATTGAACAGCTGAAGCAGTACATCTCATCTGCATGTGAAGCCATTCCGCCAGACACGTTGTCAAAGGTTTCGGGTAACTTCATTCAGAGACTACGCCATATTATTGCTACGCATGGTGGATATGTGGAAAATATCGTACTATAGAGTTTCCCAGACCGCAGCGCCATCTGTTGTTGAAAATTGTAACTACTGTAATTTCGAAAGTTTGTCTGCCTGAAAATGTACTGTTGTCCCAAGCATATTGCAACAAACGGTGTATTTCTATCGCTGCTCGTTTAGTTTTTATTGTCGTTTCAAATATACCGGTCATTTTTGAAACACCCTGTATATATATATATATATATACACTCCTGGAAATTGAAATAAGAACACCGTGAATTCATTGTCCCAGGAAGGGGAAACTTTATTGACACATTCCTGGGGTCAGATACATCACATGATCACACTGACAGAACCACAGGCACATAGACACAGGCAACAGAGCATGCACAATGTCGGCACTAGTACAGTGTATATCCACCTTTCGCAGCAATGCAGGCTGCTATTCTCCCATGGAGACGATCGTAGAGATGCTGGATGTAGTCCTGTGGAACGGCTTGCCATGCCATTTCCACCTGGCGCCTCAGTTGGACCAGCGTTCGTGCTGGACGTGCAGACCGCGTGAGACGACGCTTCATCCAGTCCCAAACATGCTCAATGGGGGACAGATCCGCAGATCTTGCTGGCCAGGGTAGTTGACTTACACCTTCTAGAGCACGTTGGGTGGCACGGGATACATGCGGACGTGCATTGTCCTGTTGGAACAGCAAGTTCCCTTGCCGGTCTAGGAATGGTAGAACGATGGGTTCGATGACGGTTTCGATGTACCGTGCACTATTCAGTGTCCCCTCGACGATCACCAGTGGTGTACGGCCAGTGTAGGAGATCGCTCCCCACACCATGATGCCGGGTGTTGGCCCTGTGTGCCTCGGTCGTAGGCAGTCCTGATTGTGGCGCTCACCTGCACGGCGCCAAACACGCATACGACCATCATTGGCACCAAGGCAGAAGCGACTCTCATCGCTGAAGACGACACGTCTCCATTCGTCCCTCCATTCACGCCTGTCGCGACACCACTGGAGGCGGGCTGCACGATGTTGGGGCGTGAGCGGAAGACGGCCTAACGGTATGCGGGACCGTAGCCCAGCTTCATGGAGACGGTTGCGAATGGTCCTCGCCGATACCCCAGGAGCAACAGTGTCCCTAATTTGCTGGGAAGTGGCGGTGCGGTCCCCTACGGCACTGACGGCGGCGGTGCATAAATGCTGCGCAGCTAGCGCCATTCGACGGCCAACACCGCGGTTCCTGGTGTGTCCGCTGTGCCGTGCGTGTGATAATTGCTTGTACAGCCCTCTCTCAGTGTCCGGAGCAAGTATGGTGGGTCTGACACACTGGTGTCAATGTGTTCTTTTTTCCATTTCCAGGAGAGTATATATATATATATATATATATATATATATATATATATATATATATATATATATATATATGCAAACAGTAAAACAATTACAATATATGAAGACAGAAATTTCATATCTTCAGGTAACAAAATAAGGAAAAAATTTATAGTGCAGCAGATGGAAATAAGAGGATATGCATTTCCCGCGTTACATAGGGGAACATCTTCCAACAGGGCGGGTAGAGTTTCTTGTAAAACGTGAAGGTAATTTGCCCTGTTAAGTCGAGGAGGTAGACGGACTGGTCCAATAAGATGGTCACCCACAATGCCTGCTCAAATATTGAGCGAAAGCCGTTCCTGGTGTATGTGGACGTACGTGACGTGAGGATTTCCCCTTGCCCAGTAATGAATGTTGCGAGTGTTGAAAGGCCATTCCGATGGTGGGTGCACTCGTCGGTAAACAACACAATGGTGGGGAAGTGGGGATCTTGTGCAACACGTCGCAGAGACCACCGGCAAAAACCTAGCATGTGTTCATAGTCCGCCACAGGATTATGTCTTGGACAAGAAGGAAACTAAATTGATGCTCGCCGTTATCCCTCAAAACCTCCCACACTAACCGATGAGTGACCCTGATGTCGTGTCGAACGGCTCGACTACTTGCCGTAGATGCTTCCTCAAAGCGCTCGAGAACAGTCTCTTCAAATTTAGCATCCCGTTGTGTTCGAGGTCTTCCAACATCACTGTGACATCCAGCTAACGAGCCTGTATCGCCAAGTCGCCGGCGAATTGCTGTAAACGTTTGCAGGTTTGCGTGGCGTCTTGCTGCGTACCGTTCCTCATACAACCGTCGAGGTTCATTCGCATTACCGTCCGCTAGTCCATAAACAAATATCCATATCTCGTTCAGCATAAATTTTTTTTCGGATATGGTACCGCGTCATAATGTATAAAACTACTGATGTTGGAGAAAACAGACAACGTGTGAGCCACCGTTGCAGCGGCCTTCTTCTGGGTCTACTGGTCAGTGTCGACTGATTCTGGTGCGGAAGCCTACACGTTTATACCATATCTCGTTGTTCTCAAATGAATACTTTGCCGCCATGCTTACTTTATGACTAAATCGCAGGTCACGTGTGTGTGCTCCAGAGCGAAGTTTCCTGTGAATGTCTGTGACGTGAGGTGGAGACAAACATCAAGACCTGTTCGACACGTGCGTGTATCACGTTGGGGAAGTGAAGGGACGAGGGACGTTTGGTTGCGTGTACCGACAACCCGACAACCACAGCGCTGCCCATCAACCGACGAACAGTAACACGCAATCCGTCGGCCAATCGGAGCGCATGGCAGCATGTTCCCATAGTTTAAAATTGGTGCGCTGTCGACCTACACAACATTAGTAAATTTTGTTCCTACTGGCATCACCTATCCAGGGTTCAAATTTCGTGACACAATTTTTCTCTGTCATATATCAGTTTATCCCACGTGAAATGTGGGTACACAGGGTGGTACATTGATAGTGACCGGGCCAAATGTCTCACGAAATAAGCATCCAACAGAAAAACTACGAAGAACGAAACTCGTCTAGTTTGAAGGGTGGAAACAGATAGAGCTATGGCTAGCCCGCTAGATGGCGCTGCCATTGGTCAAACGGACATCAACTGCGTTCTTTTAGATACTAACCCCCATTTTTACTACATATTCGTGTAGTGTGTAAAGAAATATGAATAATTTAGTTGGACCACTTTTTTCGCTTTGTGATAGATGGCGCTGTAATCACGTAACATTCCGTCAGTGCGGACGGTATTTGCTTCGTGATACATTACCCGTGTAAAATGGACCGTTTACGAATTGGGCGATATCATGTTGATGTATGGCTATTCTGATCAAAATGCCCGACGGGCGTCTGCTATGTATACTGCTCGGTATCCTGGACGACATCATCCAAGTGTCCGGAAGGATCGCCGGATTGTTACGTTATTTAAGGAAACAGGAATTGTCCAGCCACATGTGAAACGTCAACCACGACCTGCAACAAATGATGATGCACAAGCAGGTGATTTAGGTGCTGTCGCGGCTAACCTCCACATCAGTAGCAGACACATTGCGCGAGAATCGGGAATCTCAAAAACGTCGGTGTTGAGAATGCTACATCAACATCGATTGCACCCGTACCATATTTCTATGCACCAGGAACGGCATGGCGACGACTCTGAACGTCGTGTACAGTTCTGCCACAGGGCACAAGAGAAATTACGGGACGATGACAGATTTTACAGATTTTTTGCACGCCTTCTGTTTAGCGACGAAGCGTGATTCACCAACAGCGGTAACGTAAACCGGCATAATATGCATTATTGGGCAACGGAAAATCTACGATGGGTGCAACAAATGGAACATCAGTGACCTTGGCGGGTTAATGTATGGTGCGGCATTGTGGGAGGAAGGACAATTGCCCCCATTTCATCCGTGGCAATGTAAATGGTGCAATGTATGCTTATTTCCTACGTAACGTTCTACTGACGTTACTACAAGACGTTTCACTGCATGACAGAATGGCGATGTACTTCCAACATAATGGATACCCGGCACATAGCTCGCGTGCGGTTGAAGTGGTATTCAATATGACAGGTGGATTGGTCGTCGAAGCACCACACCATGGACTGCAAGTTCACCGGACGTGACGTCCCCGGATTTCTTTCTGTGGTGCAAGTTGAAGGATATTTGCTATCGTAATCCACCGACAACGCCTGACAACATGCGTCAGCGCATTGTTAATGCATATGCGAACATTACGGAAGGCGATCTACTCGCTGTTGAGAGAAATGTCGTTACACGTATTGCCAAATGCATTGCCGTTGACGAGCATCAAATAAATGGTTCAAATGGCTCTGAGCACTATGGGACTTAACATCCGTGGTCATCAGGCCCCTAGAACTTAGAACTACTTAAACCTAACTAACCTAAGGAAGTCACACACATCCATGACCGAGGCAGGATTCGAACCTGCGACCGTAGTAGTCACGCGGTTCCTGACTGAATCGCCTAGAACCGCACGGCCACACCGGACGGCGACGAACATAATTTTGAGCATTCATTGCATTAATGTGGTATTTACAGGTAATCACGCTGTAACAGCATGCGTTCTCAGAAATCATAAGTTCACAAAGGTACAGGTATCACATTGGAACAACCGAAATAAAATGTTCAAACGTGCGTACGTTCTGTATTTTAATTTAAAAAACCTACCTGTTACCAACTGTTCGTCTAAAACTGTGAGCCATCTATCACAAAGCGAAAAATGTGATCCAACTAAAACACGTCCTACACGAATATGTAATACAAATTGGGGTTCCTATTTAAAAAGAACACAGTTGATATACGGTTGACCTATGGCAGCGCCATCTAGCTGCCCAACCATAGCGCCATCTGGTTTCCCCCTTCAAGCTAGACAAGTTTCGTTCTTTGTAGTTTTTCCGTTTGACGCATATTTCGTGAGACATTTGGCCCGGTCACGTTCAATGGACCACCCTGTATACCTACAGGCGTGAAATTTAGAACTATGTGCGGTATTCTGGCGCTTGCGCTTTATTTACTGACTCATATTCGTGTATTGGCTTGTCAAATTGTAGTTAAGCACCGCCACATTAACCATTAATACTTTAACATCGCTGTATCTCGCCAATTCCGAGATTTTCTTCTACTCACCGAAGAACCGTAAAATGTCCTCTATCGGAGTCATTTGACCCAATTAAAATGAGGAATCAAAACACATTCAGCTGTCTGAATTTCCAGTTTTATTTTATTTGTGCTACCAGTTTCAGCACCACATTGCGCCATATTCAGGCCATTTGAGCGACGTGTAGGAAGAAACCCGCCTCTAGGGGCCAGCGTACAATCATTGTAATCTGTAGATTTCTTCGATTGTACGAGCAGCCTCAAGATGACGAAATGCAACACTGGAACAGGTAGCAAAAATAAAATAAAAGTGGAAATTTAGACAGCTGAAGTAATGAAAATTTCCCTATATTCACACGGGACGTACGCAGTCACGCCTGATACTATCTGTCCGGTGTGTTTGTGTGTGTGTGTGTGTGTGTGTGTGTGTGTGTGTGTGCGTGTGTGCGCGTGAGCGGCCGGCGACCCTATGTCGGCGGAGTCCACTGTCTCTCCCGAGACAGCCTCACAGTGCCGCTGTTAAGTTTTAATTAAAGAACGCTGCCCTTTCGGAGACTGCCCGATTGACTTCTGGAAACCGCAAGCGGCTCGCCAAACTCTCACCAAGTGAATTGTGGTGGAGGTGGTGGGCGGAGGAATTGGGTAGGGGTAAATGAGACGTCTCTAAAGGGAAACCTCTTCGGGATTTACGATCGAAGCTGGGAAAAAGGCTGCTGGAGATGGAGTGGCGGTCTGGGAAAACAGGCTTTGCCAGGACCACAGCGATGAGAGCAGGCAATTGTCCGACGCGTTTCAGAACTACGTGGCAGTCACAACTTCATGACGTCGAACAATAATCATCTTGGATGCGTTAGAAGCCAAACATACCGAGATATGTCGATAACAATTGTTCATTGTGATTCAACCTGGTTTCCAAGTAATCTCAAGAGGATAATGGAGTGGGTGGACTAGGCCACAAAATATAAAATTATTTTCCAAATTTGTTTCATTCCCTGAGGTATTAAAGAAGAAAATTTGGCACTTTAAAAAGAAATACTAATTCTCCATGAGTAAATAGAGCTACACAACTTTTAAAATGTCCGCAGCTCGTGGTCGTGCGGTAGCGTTCTCGCTTCCCACGCCCGGGTTCCCGGGTTCGATTCCCGGCGGGGTCAGGGATTTTCTCTGCCTCGTGATGACTGAGTGTTGTGTGATGTCCTTAGGTTAGATAGGTTTAAGTAGTTCTAAGTTCTAGGGGACTGATGACCATTGATGTTAAGTCTCATAGTACTCAGAGACATTTGAACCATTTTGTTGAACTAAAAAAAAAAACAAGAAAATTCCAAAACAGTATCCTAAGCAGAGAAAGTGCTAAGGAAATAGTTGATACCTCATCCACAGCTGGCTTCTACTAGGTCCACTACGGCAAGCCACAACAACACATCGATTTACTGCAACATAACAGAACAACGTTGCATAAGTAATACACATAATTACACAAAAGGGAATACATCTAAGACTGCCGATGAAGTAATTGCAGCCTAAACAATATATGGGACACAATTAATCATGTTAATCATGGTACATGTTAAAAGTTAAATATTAGCTATAGAATTCATATCAAGAAATGATTTATGCCGTACCGAAAATGACTTATTAGTTTCTGGAGAAGCAGACATTAAAACAGCTTATCTGCACTGTATAAGATAAGACATACACTCAGGTGACCAAGTGCCTATCCGCTGCAGATCTTCCTGCATTTCGCTACAATTTTCTAATGCTGCAACTTCTCTGTATATTACAGCATCATCCGCGAAAAGCCGCATGGAACTTCCGACACTATCTACTAGGTCATTTATATATATTGTGAAAAGCAATGGTCCCATAACACTCCCCTATGGCACGCCAGAGGTTACTTTAACGTCTGTAGACGTCTCGCCATTGATAACAACATGCTGTGTTCTGTTTGCTAAAAGCTCTTCAATCCAGCCACACAGCTGGTCTGATATTCCGTAGGCTCTTACTTTGTTTATCAGGCGACAGTGCGGAACTGTATCGAACGCCTTCCGGAAGTTAAGGAAAATAGCATCTACCTGGGAGCCTGTATCTAATATTTTCTGCGTCTCATGAACAAATAAAGCGAGTTCGGTCTCACAAGATCGCTGTTTCCGGAATCCATGTTGATTCCTACATAGTAGATTCTGGGTTTCCAAAAACGACATGATACTCGAGCAAAAAACATGATCTAAAATTCTACAACAGATCGACGTCAGAGATATAGGTCTATAGTATTGCGCATCTGCTCGACGACCCTTCTTGAAGACTGGGACTACCTGTGCTCTTTTCCAATCATTTGGAACCTTCCGTTCCTCTAGAGACTTGCGGTACACGGCTGTTAGAAGGGTGGCAAGTTCTTTCGCGTACTCTGTGTGGAATCGAATTTGTATCCCGTCAGGTCCAGTGGACTGTGGTTCACCACATAAACACAGTGCCAGGCCCTCCAGCCTCTTTTAGACCGAGAAGATTGTCACCAGACAGGTTCTCTGACGTAAAGGCTGACTTCGAACGTATGTCAGAAAAAGTAATGATACGAAGATATGATACTGGATGGACCACACCTTTACATAAAAAAAAGGACAGCAGTTAGAGGCCTTGCGGTGATTAAAGGGAACTGAATGCTCGTACGATACCCAATCGATATCCAGTGCCCAAAATTCGTGATTTTATAAAAGTACTAATCGGAGCAAAACATTTCAGCGCCATAGATTATCAAACAGCATGCCATCAAATACCTGTTGTAAACGTTGACGTACCGAAGCCAGCTATCATTACGCATTTTGGCATGTTCAGATTTCTACATGTGACATTTGGCCTTAAGAACGCGCCGAAAAGAGCAGTTACAGGCTCTCTTGGAACGAGATGATATTCGACGAGGTGATGATGTTGATGTTGTTGTTGGATTCTGAGACCCTCAACATCGTGGTCATCAGCGCTCTTACAAATTCCCAGTCTTTCCATTATCAGTCTCGCCACCTCTCGAATGATGATGATATGTTGTTGTTGTTGTGGTGTTCAGTCCTGAGACTGGTTTGATGCAGCTCTCCATGCTACTCTATCCTGTGCAAGCTTTTTCATCTCCCAGTAGCTACTGCAACCAACATCCTTCTGAATATGTTTAGTGTATTCATCTCTCGGTCCCCCTCTGCGATTTATACCCTCTACGCTTCCCGCCAATACTAAATTGCTGATCCCTTGATGCCTCAGAACATGTCCTACCAACCGATCCCTTCTTCTAGTTAGGTTGTGCCACAAACTTCTCTTCTCCCCAATCCTATTCAATACCGCCTCATTAGTTATATGATCTGCCCATCTAATCTTCTGCATTCTTCTGTAGCACCACATTTCGAAAGCTTCTATTCTCTTCTAGTCCAATTTAGTTATCGTCCATGTTTCACTTCCATACATGGCTACGCTCCATACAAATACTTTCAGAAACGACTTCCCGACACTTACATCTATACTCGATGTTAACAAATTTCTCTTCTTCAGGAACGCTTTCCTTGCCATTACCTCTCTACTGACAGGTGTGATGGCGAAGAATGTTTTCTTGGATGGAGAGTTATCGAGAAATGTAAAACACTCGGAAGGAATTGGCTCTCTAGCACTTCATGTTGTATATTAATGACATGGCAGAGTCCGGTCGTAACTGCATAACAGCCAGCGTCTCAAGTTACATACTATTCATGTGAACACTCAGTTCATAGCTATGGCATTCTTTTCTGGGGATCGAATACACAAAAGATGAACGCAATTTTCCAACTCCGGAAAAGGTACATAAGAATGCTGACCAAAACTGGTAGTCGAGCTCATCAAAACAACGGGAGTTTTTACTGCATATGCAGGGCGTGCATTGTATTAACACTTAAACATAACGTTCTCCACGTACAGTACGCTTAGTTCTTTTTTGTTTGGAATAATGTATAAATATGTTTTAGTGCCAATAAAAACAAAGACATTTCAAGGGGCAGATGTGGACTCTGACTACAATCTATTGGTTAAGAACTGTAGATTAAAACTTAAGAAACTGAAAAAAAGTGGGAATTTAAGGAGATGGGACCTGGATAAACAGAAAGAACCAGAGGCTGTACAGAGTTTCTGGGAGAGCATAAGGGTACAATTGACAGGAATGGGGGAAAGAAATACAGTAGAAGAAGAATGGGTAGCTTAGAGGAATGAAATAGTGAAGGCAGCAGAGGATCAAGTAGGTAAAAAGACGAAGGCTAGTAGAAATCCTTCGTTAACTGAAGATATATTGAATTTAATTGATGAAAGAAGAAAATATAAAAATGCAGTAAATGAAGCAAGCAAAAAGGAATACAAACGTCTCAAAAATGAGATCGGCAGGAAGGGCAAAATGGCTAAGCAGGGATGGCCGGAGGACAAATGTAAGGATTTAGAGGCATATCTCACTAGGGGTAAGATAGATACTGCCTACAGGGACATTAAAGAGACCTTTGAAGAAAAGAGAACCACTTGTATGAATATCAAGAGCTCAGATGTAAACCCAGTTCTAAGCAAAGGAGGGCAAGCAGAAAGGTGGAAGGAGTATATAGAGGGTCTGTGCAAGGGCGACGTACTTGAGGATAATAATATGGAAATGGAAGAGGATGTAGATGAAGATGAAATGGGAGATATGATACTGCGTGAAGAGTTTGACAGAGCGCTGAAAGTCCTAAGTCGAAACAAGGCCCCGGGAGTAGACAACATTCCATTAGAACTACTGACAGCCTTGGGAGAGCCAGTCGTGACAAAACTCTACCATCTGGTGAGCAAGATGTATGAGACAGGCGAAATATTCCCATACTTCAAGAAGAATATAATAATTCCAATCCCAAAGAAAGCAGGTATTGATAGATGTGAAAATTACCGAACCATCAGGTTAATAAGTGACGGCTTCAAACTACTAGTGCCAATTCTTTACACAGGAATGGAAAAACTGGTAGAAGCCCTTCCGGGAAGATCAGTTTGGATTCCGCACAAATGTTGGAACACGTGAGGCAATACTGACCCTACGACTTATCTTAGAAGATAGATTAAGGAAAGGCAAAACTACGTTTCTAGCATTTGTAGACTTAAACTTTTGACAATGTTGATTGAAATACTCTCCTTCAAATTCTGAAGGTGGCAGGGGGAAAATACAGGGAGCGAAAGGCTACTTACAATTTGTACTGATAGCACATAGCAGTTATAAGAGTCGAGGGGCATGAAAGGGAAGCAGTGGTTGGGAAGGGAGTGAGACAGGGTTGTAGCCTCTCCACGATGTTATTCATTCTGTATACTGAGCAAGCAGTAAACGAAACATAAGAAAAATTCAGAGTACGAATTAAAATTCATGGAGAAAATATAAAAATTTTGAAATTCGCCGATGACACTGTAATTCTGTCAGAGACAGCAAAGGACCTGGAAGAGCAGTTGAACGGAATGGACAGTGTCTTGAAAGGAGGATATAATATGAATATCAACAAAAGCAAAGCGATGGTAGTGGAATGTAATCGAATTAAGTCGGGTGATGCTGAGGGAATTAGATTAGGTAATGAGTCACTTTAAGCAGTAAATGAGTTTTACTATTTGGGGAGGAAAATAACTGATGATTGTCGAAGTAGAGAGGATATGAAATGTAGACTGGCAATGGCAAGGAATGCGTTTCTGAAGAAGAGAAATTTGTTGACAGATTTAAATGTCAAGAAGTCGTTTCCGAATGTATTCGTACGGAGTGTAGCCATGTATGGAAGTGAAAGATGGACGATAATAATTTAGAGAAGAAGAGAATGGAAGCTTTCGAAATGTGGTGCTACAGAAGGATGCTGAAGATTAGATGGGTAGACCACAGAACTAATGAGGAGGTAGTGAATAGAACTGGGGAGAAGACAAATTTATGGCACAACTTGACTATAAGAAGGGATCGGTTGGCAGGACATATTCTGAGGCATCAAGGGATCACTAATTTAGTATTGGAGGGCAGCGTGGAAGGTAAAAATCGTAGAGGGAGACCAAGAGATGAATACACCAAACAGATTCAGAAATATGTTGGTTGCAGTAGGTACTGGGAGATGAAGAAACTTGCACAGAATAGAGTAGCATGGAGAGCTGCATCAGACCAGTCTCTGGACTGAAGACTACAACAACAACAACAACAACAAAAACAAAAAATTACTTTAGTGATAAATGGATGTTTCATTATGTTTCACTTTGAATTGTTACCTAATAAATGTACTGCGACACGCTTAATTCTATTTCTCAAGCAGAAGTGGTTGAGTTAAACGTTTGATATGACACCGCCGTAGAATGGAAACTGTACGTTTACATACATAGGTTCCTATTCAAGATATTATGTGCTCACTCCCCCCCCCCCCCCCCACAAGTCTAGAAATTTGTAACGGGTATTTCTGAACACCCTGTATTTGGAAAATAGTTGTGCATATAAAAAGTAATAATGAAAATTATTGTCTTGTCTTGGGCTATGGAACAAGATCTAGAATAATATAAAATTAACATTTTATCCTCTTTATGAGCTCATCATCTCACACGTAATAGTGGGATACTTGCTCAGTTTTTCGGGCTAGCAAATGGGAAGTCGCGATAAAAAAAAGATGGTCTTGGCATAAGCTGATTGTACGTGCAGTTATGAAACGTATGGTGTGTGTAGTGTTGCACTGACTGGAAGTGAGAGAAATGAATCTTCAGTGTAGCACTAGACTTTTATCATTATTTAAAATTTCGTTTTATGGAACAGAATTGTACACAAGGGACAAACTGATGGGTGAAGCACTGTTTTAAATACAGTGCCCTTGTATTCAGAAGGCTGGACTCTCGCATCTTCATCCATCCACCCATCCTGATCTAGGTTTTCCGTCGTTCCCCTAAATTATTTCAGACAGATGCCGGTATGGTTTCTACTATAAGGCCACGGCTAACTACTTGTCACATAGTTTCCAGACCCGTAAGTCTGTAAACGAGAATTATTTTTGTTCCTCTAAACTTTTAATACGAAGACATGTCCTATATCCTTCTAAAAGAGATGTACGTATAAGTAAAACAAAAACAGCAACTACTACTACTATTAACTACTACCGACTGTTCTTGTATTAACCTGAGGTGACTGGCAGAAGTGCTATGTGAAGAAGTCTGCACAAATGTTCAGTCGATCTTGATGAGATTTCACAGTGATGAGACGATAGGCAACTTGATTCACATGGCCAGGAATACATGCAGTTCACAGAAACGAAAATTGCTCAGTCGTGCAAATACCTAGGTGTCCCAGTTTGAGAGATATGATGTGGACTAGTCATATAAGCTGCTCGTAGGTAAAGCAGCCTGCATACTTGGGTTCACTGGTGTGACACTAGAAAAATGTAGTCACTCTACAAACGAGACTTCTGACAAATGATTGTACGATACGTGCAAGAGTATTGCTCAAGTGTAAAAAACCCGTAACAGTTGTGAATGACGGGGATATTCAACGTTTACAAGAAGCAAAGCACCAATGGTCACAGGTTTGATCCATTAGAGAGTATCACGGAGTTGCTGAGAGAACTGAACTTGCAGATGCCGGAAGATAAATTCAACTATCCCGCAAATGGAGGTATCAAAAGTTTGAAGAAAATTTCTAGAATCTAGGAGTGTACTACAACTTTCTGCAGATCTCCCCGTAGGTACCTCGTAGACAATATTTGACTGAATGTAAAGTGCAAAGAGGATTTTAAGCAACCACTATTCCCGCACTCCGTATGAGAAGGGAATGGAAGAAAGACCTAGTGAGAGCTACGGTGGGAAGTACACTCTGCCATGTACTTCACAATAATTTCTATAGATGGAGATATACGTACAGGCCTCGTCCATATTTCTCCATCATCAGCTTCAGATAATCAACTATGTTTTCTATGTTTTATGAAACTGAGGTAACGAAACATGCACCTATACAGATGACGGGAGTAACGCATACACTAGGTATGTAAGGGCAACGCATTGGCCGAGCAGTCGTTTGTACACATATGATTCACGTGATAAGGTGTCCGACATGATTATGCCAGCACGACGGGAATTTACAGACTTTCAACGCGGATTGGTAGTTTAAATTCGAAAATCGTTACGGAATTCAATGTTCCGAGATCCACAGTGTCAAGAGTGTGCCGAGTAATCCAAATTTCAGGCAGTATCTCTCGCCATGGACAACGGCCTTCAGGTAACGACGAAGAGCAGCGACGTTAACATAGAGTTTTCAGTGTTACAGGTTGTAACGCCGGAAATGCATATCCTCCTATTTCCATCTATTGTACTATAAATTTGTTTTCCTTATTTTTGTCACCTGAATATATAACATTTCTGTGTCTTCGTATACTGTAATTGTTTTACTATACATATATATATATATATATATATATATATATATATATATATGCATTTATGTCGATGTATAATTGGTTTGTTTCGTAAATATTATTTGTATTTTTGCGCTGGGTCTTGCCTAGGGAAAACTGCTATCGAACGATTACATCGATAGGTCGTGTGAAGAATCAAAGTGTGTAGGATCTTTGGTAGTGTTAACTCTGCCGCGTGGAGCGCGGGCAGAGAGAGTCTGGCTGGAGTAGCGAGTGGAGCAGGTGTGTTGTGTGACGCTCCCGCGAGTTGCCGCGCTTTCGGGGTTTGGCAGCATGTAATTGCGCTCGACTTGCGATGATAGTTTCTGACATGGTGTCGCGGACGGGAAGCATTAGCTGGCGCACATCAAGAGCCCGTTTCGTCTGGTGACCGTGTCGAGAAGAAGGCGCGCCAACATCCAGCTTCTGCAACAGCGACGGCCGACAATGAGTGACTGTCGCCACCTCCTCGATCGACGGCTTCAGACCTTCAATCAACCAACAAGGAAGACTGGAAGTACGTAAACTTTTAGAACTGTATGGCAGACCTCAGCTTTTCAAACTTTTAAAATTGTTGCATCACAAAATTACAGCAACTTAGCATGAACGTTTGTTGGTCATTGTCCCAATTGAATTACCAAGCAGGGTCCCTTCCTTTTCCGGAATGAACCCGAGTGTCGTTGAAATTCAAACGCCAGCATTAAAGAAATATTATAGCATTTCACTGCTTTAATTTCAAAGTTCAGTTAAAGTATTCATAGCTGGCTTCAATATTTAGATTACACAAGCACGAATTAAGTGTGCGAGTTTTGTTGCCGTATTTTAGCTTACCTGTGACTGCAGCTCAGCTTGGTACGTACTAAATTTTACTATTGTTAATTGTTCAGAATCTTTTAATTCAAGTTCAAAGTTAAATCTCTTATTTCTAAATTACGTAGATTCAAGTAGCTTTTGAAATGATTGTTGTGGTAGTTTAAGACTAACCGTATTTTACTGAATTTCGATGTGCTTCAGAAAGAAAGCTTACTATTAACATCAGTCACTAAATTAACTTTCGATTTTCCGGTTTTATTAATTCTTTTGCTAAATTAAGTCAGAGCGTAGCGAAATTTATTACTTCTGTCAAACTTTCAGTTTTCACACTACACTTGTCAACCTTCAGTTGCCACACTTCTAGTGCTAATTATATGTGTAATAATCTTTCTTTTTCAGTTACTATAGTAATTGTCCTTAGGACTGGTGACCATAATTTCCCCCAAATCTCAAATATCTAATTACTGCTAGTTGATTGTTAACGTAACGGCCGCATATTTACTTTCTTTATTAACTTTACCCCTTTTTCAAAATTAATTTTCACCTGTTTCATTAGCATTTTTCCTTTCATTTAGATGTAACCCTTTCCTCCCTCTTTACCGACAAATTAACCTCGGTGACGATTGCTTTTCCCAAATTTCCATTAGGTACACGCGGTTTAATTTTTCACTGTCATTAAGGTCGATAAGTGAGGGGGATGTTACAAGGTAATCAACACTGAGTGGAATAAACGGTGAAAACAGTGTGGGACAGGCGATGAACTCATCCAACGCGAGTGCGTTTGCTAACAGCTCCACATCGCCTGCAGCGTCTTGCTGGTCTCGGGACCATACCGGATGGACACTAGACCACTGGCAAATCGTGGCTTGGTGAGTTGAGTCCCTATTCCAGATGGTAAGAGATGATGGTAGGGTTCGAGCGTGACCCCACGAAGCCATGGAGCCAAGTTGTCAACCAGGCACTACGCAAGCTGGTGTTGTCTCCATAATGGGGTGGACTGTGTGTTTCATGGAATGGACTGGGTCCTCTGGTCCAACTCAACCTATCAATGACTGGAAATGGTTTTGTTTGGTTGCTTGGAGACTTTCTGTTGCCATTCATGGGCTTCATGATACCAAGCATGTTATGGCGCCATAATTGGTAGTGACTGGTCTGAAGAAGATTTTAGGCAGTTGGAGCTAATGATTTGGTCACACAGATTGCCCAATTTGAATCCCATGGAGCATTTATGGGACATAATAGAGATGCCAGTTCGTGCACAAAAACCTACACCAACACTTTCGCAATAATGGACGGCTATAGAGGCAGCGTGAGCCAACATTTCTGAAGGGGACTACCTTCGACTTGTTGAGGATATTCCGCATCAAGGTGCTCTACTACGTTAGGCAAAAGGAGGACACAGTATTAGGAGATATCCGAAGACTTTTGCCACCTCGTTGTGCGTCGTTCCCCATCGTGAGGAATACAATCCATACTCTCCTTAGTCCATCATCTGTAATGCCGTCTCACTGAGTGCCCATACTACTTCATCCCAGTTCAGTAATATTCACTGTAACGTACTCAACTCCCGTCTCTCTTTTTTCTATTTGTTGTTGTTGTTGTTGTTGTTGTGGTCTCCAGTCCTGAGATTGGTTTGATGCAGCTGTCCATGCTACTCTATCCTGTGCAAGATTCTTCATCTCCCAGTACTTACTGCAAACTACATCCTTCTGAATCTGCTTAGTGTATTCATCTCTTGGTCTCCCTCTACGATTTTTACCCTCCACGATGCCCTACAATGCTAAATTTGTGATTCCTTGATGCCTCAGAACATGTTCTACCAACCGGTCCCTTCTTCTTGTCAAGTTGTGGCACAAACTTCTCTTCTCCCCAATTCTAGTCAATACCTTCTCATTAGTTATGTGATCTACCTATCTAATCTTCAGCATTCTTGTGTGGCACCACATTTCGAAAGCTTCTATTCTCTTCTTGTCCAAACTAGTTATCGTCCATGTTTCACTTCCATAGATGGCTACGCTCCATACAAATACTTTCAGAAACGACTTCCTGACACTTAAATCTATACTCGATGTTAAAAAATGTCTCTTCTTCATAAACGCTTTCCTTGCCATTGCCAGTCTACATTTTATATCCTCTCTACTTTGACCATCATCAGTTATTTTGCTCCCCAAATAGCAAAATTCCTTTACTACTTTAAGTGTCTCATTTCCTATTCTAATATTCTCAACATCACCCGACTTAATTCGACAACATTCCATTATCCTCGTTTTGCTTTTGGTGATGTTCATCTTATATCCTCCCTTCAAGACACTATCCATTCCGTTCAACTGCTCTTCCAAGTCCTTTGCTGTCTCTGACAGAATTACAATGTCATCGGCGAACCTCAAAGTTTTTATTTCTTCTTCATGGATTTTAATACCTACTCCGAATTTTTCTTTTGTTTCCTTTACTGCTTGCTCACTGCACAAATTGAATAACATCGGGAAGAGGCTACAACCCTGTCTCACTATCTTCCCAACCACTGCTTCCCTTTCATGACCCGCGACACTTATAAGTACCATCTGGTTTCTGTATAAACGGTAAATAGCCTTTCGCTCCCTGTATTTTACCCCTACCACCTTTAGAATTTGAAAGAGAGTATTCCAGTCAACATTGTCAAAAGCTTTCTTCAAGTCTACAAATGCCAGAGACGTAGGTTTGCCTTTTCTGTCTAGTCTACATATTTGCATTCCTCTTTGGGAAATCCCCAATAGTTGAACAATTTCAGCATGTAACGCCTATGTTACTACTGGCAGGTTGATAGCAGCCAGTACCGCCTGCGAACAAATCCAGTCACGCCACGTAGCACCGCAGGTGATCTATGTAGCACTTCCTTCCATCTGAGTGTCCACGCGTCACAGGTTCTCCTCTCTGCCATGCTGAACTAAACCTGGGGACAGTCTGCCGCGTCACCTTTGCGCATCGTTTACATAAGTCCGTGGATGTGACTCACAACACGTAGCACTCGCCTCACCTGGACGCGTGTTAGCAGTATACATTGCTGGAAAGTAGAGAAAAGTTTCTGCTTTCGAATAACCCTGATCGGCCAGTATCCACCAGAGTACAGACTCCTGCTTTACAGTAACATTCAAACCTTGCAACTTATGAAGTCATACATGGTGTTTGTTTTAACATGAGACTACTAAACATTACGCAAACGACACATTGTTCTAAAACAACATTGTAGGTGAAAAGTTAGTATTACTAAATGGAACATCTATCAGCTACAACTGGCCGTCTCTTAGCCACCCGACCTTTGTGGACGCAGATAATTTCCTGTTTTCAAAAGGGAACACCCTACCCCATTTTAACACACATTCCGACTCTGCGCCAGAGAATACGTAAGATTTACTCAAATCATTTTTTTCCATTCGTGGTAGATAGCGCAGTAGCGGGCGAATATCTAATGTTTGACAAATAAGAACAGACACATTTGATACTACATTTCACTTACGGAGCAAATTAAACGGTCGATATGTTCAAACGATATTTGAAACTTGAATATGCAACTGTACAGTACAAATAATATGGCTATACATTGACATTTCTGGCAAATAAGATACCTTTATGCTATCGTAGTTTTCTTCTACCCACGGTGCTGATTGTAGTTAGTCTCTAAAGCATCGGAATGTTTGATTTCGGTGGCCGCCATCGAATCCCGTTACCAAGGTAACTGACTTCGGTGTACATTTGTGTCCCCGCTACCAGCGAGAAGCAAACCACATCCATTTCCGTAAGATGAAATATCTATGAAGTCATAGTGAAAGGTACACCTTCCATGGATATTCAAAGAATTGTATCACCGCTATGCTGAGAAGCGACGGTACTCGCCTATATGAATTATCCACATGGGAACATATAAGTATTATATTCGTATCATTCTTTCTGGATCACGCTAACGCAGTTTCTTATGAGACAATGCAACGGCTACCCATACTGTACTGTACAATCATATTTGCATCACTAAAGCAATTGTCGAACAGAAATATCAGTCGTTAGCGCAAAAAGGTTTAGATTTACATCGTAGATGAAATGTACAATGAAATGCGTCAGTTCATAATTATAAAAGCTGGCACATTTGACATCTATCGATTACAGCGCCGTCTACCACGACAGGGAATCTTTGGTTCTAGTAAACAATACGTTTTTTAATGTACGACCGAATAAGTAGTAAAAATTGCGTGTTCTCACTAATGTAGGTGGGGTAGTTTGGAGGTACCCAGTTGTGATACAGATGAACCCTTTACTAATATTAGCTTATCACGTAGAACTTATTTTCATACGATGCTTCGTTCTCTAAATATTTAGTTGTCTCAAATTAAATCAAACACCCTGTACATTTAAGATGTATAGCGGCAGAATGCGACAATATATGTATACGATGCTTCACAAGTACAAAGTAAGTAGAGACAGTAATGGTATGGAAGGTCGAGACCAAGTTTGTGTTTATTATCAACACGTTTTAATTCCATATAAAATGTAAGTCAGTGAAAACGGAATTCTCTCCTTAAATATTAACTTACTTGTTCTCTGGTAGGTTCGTTTCTTTGTTTTGCAGTTTATCTGCACTACCACACGTTAGTTGTGAACCGTGGCGACAATTTTTAACAACTTGTGTAAAATTGGATCTGTGGGCTAACAGTGGCGTACTTCATATTCGTGCCTGCTGCAGTAGCACGGACTTAATTACACGCGACAATAATTTGCTGGTGCCGAGCAATTTACTCTCACAAGAGTGCAGTAATTATGAACCGTTGTTTTCAGGAGACGGCCAATTTAGAGCTGCGAAAACTGAGAAACAAACCTCTGCCCTCGGACACGGCATGTCTCTTTTCTCTCGTAGTAAAAGGCTAGTTAACCTCTAATTAGTTATGTGTTGACTTGCCAAAGACAAAAGTAACGTAATGTAACGCAGTTTGCGTTTCCTGAATCTCGTCTGCAATAGAAAGCCAACATCCAGTAATTACAAGACAGTGAAATATAGTTTGTGATTCTGTAGCGTTTCTGTGAAGAGTTTAATGGGACATAACCTTTCTTTTTAAAGTTTCTTAAGTCTTCAGACTTCTGACTGGTTTGATGCGGCCCGCCACGCATTTCTCTCTTGTGCTAACCTCTTCATCTCAGCATACGCTGGATGTGTCTCAATCTCTGTCGTCCTCTATAGTTTTTGCTCTCTTCAGCTCCACATAGTGTCATGGAAGTCAGTCTCCGATGTCTTAACAGATGTTCTATCATCTTGTCTTTCTCCTTGTCAGTGTTTTCCAAGTATTCCTTTCCTCTTTGATTTTGCGCAAAACTTTCTAATTCCTTACCTTATCAGCCCACTTAATTTTCAACATTCGTCTGTAGCACCACATTTAAAATGTTTCTTCTGTTCCGGTTTTTCCACAGTTCACGTTTCACTACCATACGCCGTTGTGCTCAAAACGCATATTCTCAGAAATTCCGTCCTCAAATGAAGACCTATGATTGATACTAATAGACTTCTCTCGTTCAAGAATGCCCTTTTTGCCATTGGTAGTCTGCTTTAGATGTCTTCCTTACTCTGTTCGTCATTGGTTATTTTGCTGCCTCGGCAGCAGAATTACTTAACTTCATCTCCAGCGTGACCATCAGACCTGATAGGTTTCTCCCTGTTCTCATTTCTGCTACTTTTCATTACTTTCGTCTTTCTTTGTTTTACCATCAGTACATATTGTGTACTCATTAGACTGTCCATTCCGTTCACTCAGGATAGCAATGTCATCAGCTAACCGTATCATTGATACGCTTTCACCCTGAATTATAATTCCACTTCGAACCTTTCTTTAATTTCCATCAATGCTTCTTCGATGCATAGATTGAATAGTAGGGGCGAAAGACTACTGCCCTGTCCCGCATCATTCTTATTTCCAGCATTTAATTCTTGTTCGTCCACTCTTATTATTCCCGTTTGGCTTTTGTACATATTGTATTTACCCGTCTTATGCCTATTCATTTCAGAATTTCGAAATCTTGTGTCATTTTAGAATGTAGAACGTTTTTTCTAGGTCGAGAAATCCTATGAACGTATCTTGATTTTTCTTTAGTCTTGCTCCCATTATCAATTGCAACGTAAGAATTGCATCTCTGATGCCTTTACCTTTCCTAAAGCCAAACTCAATGTCATCTAACACATCCGCAGTTTTCTTTTCCTTTCTTCTGTATATTATGCTCGTCAGCAACATTGATGCATGAACTGTTAACCCGATTGTGCGATAATTATGGCAGTTGTCAGATCATGCAGTCTTCGGAATTGTGTGATGATATTTTTCCGGAAGTCAGACCGTATGTTGCCAGACACATACATTCTTCACACCAACGTGAGTAGCCGTTTTGTTCCATCTTCTGTTATTGATTTTAAAAACTCTGATGGAATATTATCGATTTCTTCTGTCTTATTTGATCTGAAGTCCGCCAAAGCTCTTAAATTCCGATTCTAATACTGGATCCACCACTTTATTTAAATCAACTCCTGATTCTGTTTCTGTCACATCAGGCCAAATCTCCCCCCTCATAGAAGCCTTTAGTTCACTCTTTCCACCTATCCACTCTCTGTTCTGCATTTAACAATGGAATTTCGGTTGCACTCTTAATGTTACCACCCTTGCTTTTAATTTCACCGAAAGTTGTTTCTGCCGTTCCACGTTGTATCGAAATGTTGTATTCATGATATATGGAGCAAGTATTAACGTAATGTAATGTAACTCTAATTATTACGATCAGAGAAGCAGTTACAATAGACATCCAACCAGATGCAATAAACGGTGGTTTTCAAATAATCTTTACCGTGGTTTCGACGGATTTGAACGCTTCATCCTCAGAAGGACAAACAAACTTCATATTAGCGATCAGTCAGTAAAGCTGTCTCCTCATGAGATGTATCGCCAACAGCCTGTACGCCTATATCTAAAAATTAAAGCCCATAGGTTCAAGGGCTTGTCACATAAGTAAAACTAATCTCTTAAAATAAGGTACCATTTCCGTAACTACAGTTTAACTGAAAGTTAACTAAGTTGAGCATATCATACGGACAAAGACAGGCACACTGACAGCATGGCAGTATGTGTTGGCTGCCGTGCTAGTAACTACACACCCAATTTACAGTGTAGGGCTATTATTTTTATTACCCATTTTTAACGTGTAATGTTAAATTTACCTAGTTTTGACCAAAGTTTGAATTTCATCAAAGATATGTGAATTATGATTACAGCAACGAAAACAGGAGACAAAATCTCATGAAAGAGATAGAGCGTTTGTAAGCATAAACTAAATAAAAGAGGTACCAACCCATAAACAGTTTTTTCCGCTGAAAGGTGAAATTGTAATTAATAATTTAGGGCAAGCTGTGTTACCTAGATATTATTTTGATATATGTTTTTGAAATAAAAATCTTAGTTGCTGTTAATGGCACAGTCGGAATTTCAATTAAATGTATACATAGGAAGTTGCAAAGTTATGCTAGTGATTACGAAAGGGACCTGTGTGGCGTCACTGAGTGCATTTCTCCGCTGGTGGGAGACGCTTAAAATCAGTGGATGACCGAGAGATCAAAAGTTCTGTGACCAGCTTCCTTGTGGTCTGTAGGTCTATTCGGTCGGTATTTGATGTTCGGGCTGTCGCGGTTTGGGCGAGTGTGAGGGAATCTGGCTTTTGATGTCTGTCGGTATGTATTTGGATTTTACGGTGTTTCTAACAAAGTCGGAGTACTTTGAATTATTGTAGCTCACTTTGCAATCCTTTAATTTTTTCTGTGTACCACCATAGTTAAAGGAAACGTTATTTGAAATTCATTTCTAATCAACATACGGGAGAATTAATCATTGTGTCGTTTAGGTCGCTATGTGTGAGAATCTTTATTTGTAACATGTAGCTGTGAACACACACTGGTATTTTTCCAGCTACTTCATATTTATTACATTTATGGTGCATTGGGGGCACGAGTCTTGTCACCCTTTGATAATAAATAACTTGTGTTTATTACCAAAGAACAAAACTGCGTGTTGATTGGGAAATAAATTTCGTTTTTGAATACTTAAATCACTTTTAGTTTTGTTACTGATTTAAAAGCTGCATCAATGCTCTAACCTAGCAGTTAATAGAATTCTGAGCAGTTGTCATAAATCGTTCAACAGTTGTAATTTTAAATGAAATGGACGCATTTTAGGTTAAAACATCTGTTAGTAAACGAGCAGAGTCCCATACATATTAGCCATAATAGCGCCGAAAGATGTTCAGCGAACTTAACAAGCTGACTCTGGACGAGAGGCGTTCTGAGCGTAGGTTTCAAGAAGAGTCAACCACTGCATTGCTTCCCTCTACGTACATCACGCGATAAGACCACGAAAATAAGGTTGGAATGGACTGGAAAAGAAAAGGAGAGATGTTACAGTCACACTCTCCGCCACACCTCGTAAGGTGACTTGTTGTGGTCTTCAGTCCTGAGATTGGTTTGATGCAGCTCTCCATGCCTCTCTATCCTGTGCAAGCTGCTTCATCTCCCAGTACCTACTGCAACCTACATCTTTCTGAATCTGCTTGGTGTATTCATCTCTTGGTCTCCCTCTAACATTTTTACCCTCCACGCTGCCCTCCAATACTAATTTCGTGATCCCTCGGTGCCTCAGAACATGTCCTATCAATCGTAAACTTCTTCTAGTCAAGTTGTACCACAAATTTCTCTTCTTCCCAATCCTATTCAACACCTCCTCATTAGTTATGTGATCTAACCATCTAATCCTCAGCATTCTTCTGTAGCACCACATTTCGAAAGCTTCTATTTTATTCTTGTCTAAACTATTTATCGTCCACGTTTCACTTCCTTTCATGGCTATACTCCATACAAATACTTTCAGAAACGACTTCGTGACACTTACATCTATACTCGATGTTAACAAATTTCTCTTCTTCAGAAACGCTTTCCTTCCCATTGCCAGTCTACATTTTATATCCTCTCTACTTCAACAATCATCAGTTATTTTGCTCCCCAAATAGCAAAACTCCTTTACTACTTTAAGTGTCTCATTTCCTATTCTAATATCCTCAACATCACCCGACTTAATTCGACTACATTCCATTTTGCTTTTGTTGATGTTCGTCTTATATCCTCCCTTCAAGACACTACCCATTCCGTTCAACTGTTCCTCCAAGTCCTTTGCTGTCGCTGACAGAATTACAATGTCATCGGCGAACCTCAAAGTTTTTATTTCTTCTCCATGGATTTTAATACCTACTCCGATTTTTTCTTTTGTTTCCTTCACTGCTTGCTCAATATACAGGTTGAATAACATCGGGGAGAGGCTACAACCCTGTCTCACTCCCTTCCCAACCACTGCTTCCCTTTCATTCCCCTCAACTCGTATAACTGCCGTTTGGTTTCTATACAAATTGTACATATCCTTTCGCTCCCTGTATTTTACCCCTCCCGCTTTCAGAATTTGAAAGAAAGTATTCCAGTCAACATTGTCAAAAGCTTTCTCTAAGTCTACTAATGCTACAATCGTAGGTTTCCTTAATTAAGCTTCTAAGATAAGCCGTAGGGTCAGTATTGCCTCACTGTTCCCATATTTCTACGGAATCCAAACTGATCTTCCCCAAGGTCGGATTCTACTAGTTTTTCCATTCGTCTGTAAAGAACTCGCGTTAGTATTTTGCAGCCGCCACTTATTAAACTGATAGTACGGTATTTTTCACATCTGTCAACACCTGCTTTCTTTGGGATTGGAATTACTATATTCTTCTTGAAGTCTGAGGGTATTTCACCTGCCTCATACATCTTTCTCACCAGATGGTAGAGTTTTGTCAGGACTGGCTCTCCCAAGGCCGTCAGTAGTTCTAATGGAATGTCGTCTACTCCCGGGGCCTTCTTTCGACACATGTCTTTCAGTGCTCTGTCAGACTCTTCACGCAGTATCATATCTCCCATTTCATCTTCATCTACATCCTCTTCCATTTCCATAATATTGTCCTCAAGTACATCGCCCTTGTATAGACCCTCTATATACTCCTTCCACCTTTCTGCTTTCCCTTCTTTGCTTAGAACTGGGTTGCCATCTGAGCTCTTGATATTCATACAAGTGGTTCTCTTTTCTCCAAAGGACTCTTTAATTTTCCTGTAGGCAGTATCTATCTTACCCCTAGTGAGATAAGCCTCCACATCCTTACATTTGTCCTCTAGCCATCCCTGCTTAGCGATTTTGCACTTTCTGTCGATCTCATTTTTGAGACGTTTGTATTCCTTTTTGCCTGCTTCATTTACTGCATTTTTATATTTTCTCCTTTCATCAATTAAATTCAATAGTTCTTCTGTTACCCAAGGAATTCTACTAGCCCTCGTCTTTTTACCTACTTGATCCTCTGCTGCTTTCACTACTTCATCCATCAAAGCTACTCATTCTTCTTCTACTGTAATTCTTTCTCCCTATTGCTGCCATTTGTTCCCTTATGCTCTCCCTGAAACTCTGAACAACCTCTGGTTTAGTCAGTTTATCCAGGTCCCATCTCCTTAAATTCCCACCTTTTTGCAGTTTGTTTAGTTTTAATCTACAGTTCATAACCAATAGATTGTGATCTGAGTCCACATCTGCCCCTGGAAATGTCTTACAATTCAGAACCTGGTTCCTAAACCTCTGTCTTACCATTATATAACCTATGTGATACCTTCTAGTATCTCCAGGATTCTTCCATGTATACAACCTTCTTTTATGATTCTTGAACCAAGTGTTAGCTGTGATTAAGTTGTGCTCTGTGCGAAATTCTACCTGGCGGCTTCCTCTTTCATTTCTTACCCCCCAATTCATATTCACCTACTACGTTTCCTTCTCTCCCTTTTCCTACTACCGAATTCCTGTCACCCATGACTATTAAATGTTCGTCTCCCTTCACTATCTCAATAATTTATTTTATTTCATGATACATTTCTTCAATTTCTTCGTCATCTGCTGAGCTAGCTGGCATATAAACTTGCACTACTGTAGTAGGTGTGGGCTTCGTTTCTATCTTGGCCACAATAATGCGTTCACTATGCTGTTTGTAGTAACTTACCCGCATTCCAATTTTTTTTATTCATTACTAAACTTACTCCTGCATTATCCCTATTTGACTTTGTATTTACAACCCTATATTCGCCTGACCAAAAGTCTTGTTCCTCCTGCCACTGAACTTCACTAATTCCCACTATATCTAACTTTAACCTATCCATTTCCCTTTTTAAATTTTCTAACCTACCTGTCCGATTAAGGGATCTGACATTCCACGCTCCGATCCGTAGAACACCAGTTTTCTTTCTCCTGATAACGACGTCTTCTTGAGTAGTCCCCACCCGGAGATCCGAATGGGTGACTATTTTACCTCCGTAATATTTTACCCAAGAGGACGTCATCTTCATTTAACCATACAGTAAAGCTACATGCCCTCGGGAAAAATTACGTCTGTAGTTTCCCCTTGCTTTCAACCGTTCGCAGTACCAGCACAGCAAGGCCGTTTTCATCCAGACTGTTGCCTCTACCACTACTGAAAAGGCTGCTGCCCCTCTTCAGGAACCACGCGTTTGTCTGGCCTCTCAACAGATACCCCTCCGTTGTGGTTGTACGTACGGTACGGCTATCTGTATCGCTGAGGCATGCAAGCCTCCCCACCAAGGGCAAGGTCCATGGTTCATGCGGGGACTTAGGGTGTGTGAAATCCTGCCCACTGTCTCTCACAGGGTGCCTAGGAAGCTGTTTTCTCGGATAGCTAGACAACGTACAAGCAAATCATTTTAATGGAATTTTTTACAGTAATTGAGTTGACAATACTTAACTTCAATTTATAATATAGTGTCGCAACCAATTGGCGACATGCAAATAATCAATGTCCTTGGCTATATACAGTGTCCGTGCAAGTAACTGATATGGATGACAAGTCACTGTTCTTCTAGTGCACTCTTCTACTCCGGGTCTACTAGTGCTCGGGCCGGCCGGAGTGGCCGAGCGGTTAAAGGCGCTACAGTCTGGAACCGCACGACCGCTACTGTCGCAGGTTCGAATCCTGCCTCGGGCATGGATGTGTGTGATGTCCTTAGGTTAGTTAGGTTTAAGTAGTTCTAAGTTCTAGGGGACTTATGACCATAGCAGTTGAGTCCCATAGTGCTCAGAGCCATTTGAACCATTTTTTTACTAGTGCTCGGACATGTCTGGTCGAGGCTGGCAGGAGCAGGACCTATATTCCTTTCGGATAGACGCCGCTCCTGTCGTTGTGTGGTCCTAGTCAGCGTACTATTGGCTGCAGTCGTCTCACAGCCTCCTCTACAGTTGGATCACGATGGTTCGAACACGAACGGAAGCCTTATTTGCAGTACCATTAGTTCACAATAACTGTCTGCATTACCTTCGTATTCGTAATGAATCCTACTCCCGTTATACCATTTTCTGCTGCTGTTGATGTTACCCAATACTCATCCGACCAGAAATCCATGTCTTCTTTCCATTTCAATTCACTGACCCCTACTATATCTTGATTTAGCCTTTGCATTTCCCTTTTCTGATTTTCTAGCTTCCTTACCGCTTTCAAGCTCCTGATATTCCACCCCCCCCCCCCACCACCTCTTTGAACGTTATCCTTTCCTTGATTATTCAATCTTTTTCTCATGGTTACCTCCCCCTTGGCAGCCCCTCCCGGAGATTCCGTAATCTTTTGCCAATGGAGAGATCATCATGACACTTTTTCAATTTCAGGTCACAAGTCCTGTGGGTACACGTTGTGTGTCTTTAATGCCGTGGTTTCCATTCCCTTCTGCATCCTGATGCCGTTGATCATTGCTGATTCTTTCGCCTTTAGGGTAAGTTTGCCACCCCAGTGACATGATGGTGCCCTCAACTTCTGTCCGCTCCTCCGCCCTCTTTCACAAGGCTGTTTGCATAATGAGGGCGATTTCTTATCCCGGAAGTCTTCGGCCACCGATGCTGAATATTAATCAGAATTTAAGCGGTGGCTGGTTTCGAACCAGGACCGAGGACGTTTTGTTTACTAATCAAAGACCCTACCCATTCATAGCGTACAATAAAAACAGCAAGTAGCTGGTCAGCTGCCTGCGTCTATATAAATGCCTTTATCTGCTTGTAGCTGTTGCAACCGGGCTATTTAACACAAAAACAAAGTTCTTCAATATCAGTTGTAATTCTTTTGCACGACTATTCGTAATACCAAAATAGTGGTAAGACCACAGGCAACAGAATTATTTTAGAGCGCAGTTTCAAAATTAGGATCAGTGGGTCATTACTTGTGATTTTTTGAAGTATTCAACCTCTTACGAATTTTCGAAAAAGAAAAGCGAATGGTGGACGGACCAAGTTTTCTTTTGTTTGCCTATTTAATTCAATACTTCGATTCTATGTATCTTGAAACTGAGTGGGTCGAAACTGCCCAATCTTTGTTTGTTTTGTACGATTATTACAGGAAATAACAGGTAACAACGGAGAAAAAATTATTTCAGAAATCGGTTGTTTTGAGTCGTTTTAACAGTCGTACTTTCAGGCTTACTAAATGAACCTGCAACGAAACGCACTGCTTTTTGGAACTTCTATATTTCTTCTATCAGCTGTATCCTTCATGTATCTCAGTTTTATGAGCAGTTCTGATGTCTTAATCGAAGGAGTGATTTATAAGCTACCTCCTTTGTTGGCGGACAACAGGATTTTTCCACTGAATCTCAGTCTGACATCTGACTTACCCGCAGTTATTTTGCTCCGTCGTTGTGCTTTATGTTGCTCGCTACGCATACTCCAGGATATTTTATGTAACTGGCTGCTTCAATTGCTTTCTATGCATTAGTGTAATCACACAGTATCTACATCTTCATCCATACTCCGCAAGCCACCGTAAGGTGCTTGGCGGAGGGTGTCCTGTAACGATACTAGTCGTCTTCTCTACTGTTAGATTCGCAAACAGAGCGGGGAGAAACGACTATCGATATGCCTTCGTAAGAGCTGCAACTTTTGGTCATGGTCCTTACGCGAAGTGTATGTTGGCAGGAGTAGGATCCTTCTGTAGTCAGTTTCAAATACGGTTCTGTAAAATTTCTCAACAGTTTTTCTCGAAAAGAACTTCACCTTCCGTCTAGGGATTTCCTATGGAGTTCTCGAAGTATCTCCGTAATACCTGTGTGTTGTCCGAACCCACTGGTAACAAATCTAGAAGCCCGCCTCTGAACTGCATCAGCGTCATCCTTTAGTCTAACCTGGTGTGGCTCCGACACGCTCCTGCAGTACTGAAGAACACAGGTCGCTCTAGCGTCCTACGTCGTCTCCTTTACAAATGAACAATATTTTCCTAAATTGTGCCAATAAACCGATGTCAGATTGTAACACCATAGCTCTAATACTCTACTGATTTATTTTGCTTTTGTTCCATTTAACGTTACATCGTTGAGCTTCTGTAAATATTGTTTGATTGAATCGATAACACAGAATTGTATACTCTTTTCTTTGTCAAACCTTTGATGTCATGGTTTGGTTCTATGCAATGTAGAGTATCTGTCATTTAAATTCTTTGTCCCATTTGGAGGGAACAAAACTTACTGTATATGATTGTAATTTTGTGTGAATAATTTTTTGTAGAAATGTCAATATGTGCAAATGTTCTGTTTTGTTTAAAATATTTGGTTGCTGTTATGTAAACTGCTGAACCTCACTTAGGGTTCTTAGTTAGTTTGTACGTAAAAGGTGTAGTGGTTCCCCTCGGGAACGGAACTGTGTAGCGCGCGTAAATTGTGGTTGGCCTATGTAGAAAAGGTGGAACTGATAGTCAGTCGGAGGCGAGCTACGAGTCAGAGACGAGCTACGAGTCCGTGCACTGCCATGTAAAAGATGCTTATTGTGCTGGTTCCGGGAGAGGCTTTTTCTGATACTTTCCGATGCCTCGGATGGATGGATAAATAGCTGGAACTATTCTGGGATTGGTATCAATCATCACCACCAAGAAATGACAGAGTCCAGCAATTCTACCTGCAATTCCACCTAACAACATGCAGTTGCCACCACATTGCGCAATCATTGCATCGGAATACTACAATGATGTACAGTGAAGGATCAGCTTAATGGATGTGTTAGTGTACTCAAATATAAGGTAATTTATATCTGAATTTATGTACCTACCATGATTTTTCTCCTCATCATAACACCTCTCAGTTTCTTCTCCGTTTGAGCTAAAGTGAAATCCGAGTGTCCTTACTAAAAGAGCATTAAAGCCCAGTATTTTGCTCATTAATGCCTCTTCAACATAGTAAAAAGAAAGTCAATGTGGCAAGAGAGTGAGTTAAAGTAAATGTTTTTTGCTGAAAATATTCCTATTAAAACTGCTTATTGAAGTGCTGTTGCCAACTACAAAATTAAAAGTTATTAAGACTGAGGCTTATAAAGTAAATGATCACATTCTTGTCTGTAGTAAATTGTAAAAGGTGAGTCAGTTTCTTGCAATTTTGTCAACATTGTGTTTCGCTGTAGTAAAACTGAGAAAGCTGCAGTTGTGAAACGTTATATACTCATGTTTGCTAAGTGTTTGTCTCTCTTGTGTATTAGAAGTGCATATTAATAGTAATGTTTTAAAGACCATTCACTTTGTGTAAACCCTGAAAGTAATAGTGTGTTTCGGTATCTGTTATAATTTTGCAAATTGTTTCTGCTGCTCTGTTAGTTTCAATCTTACCGTAAACATATGCATGTGTCAGAGTTCACTGCACTCGCGTGTGACAAAGTATAGGTTGTGTTTATCCATTAAAGTTACTAATAACTATTTTCTTGAACGAGAATGTTAATCATTCTCTTGCCTAATTAGGCTGGCAACCGTTTTCTTTATACGTTAAACAGTGCAGATAGGCAAAAATTTTGTTGGTTACTGTTCAAATATTTACGTAATTCTGACTTTCATTTCCGATAAGCCATCTCCGTTCGGAACAACACGGTCAACCTAGCAAAATTCCTCTCAGAGGGTAACACTGTTCTGTTGCTTTATAGCAATATTAATCCAACAAAATAATTCTGTTTTGTAAATTGCCTCTAGTTTTGAGGCTATGGTATAACAGTAGCAGACGGGAGTGTTATAAGCTGTTCCGCCTACCATAACACAATTCACAAGTACTCGTTCCGTTTCATATCAGTTTGCAGTTTCACAGTTTCACACCCTGAAATTTTAACGACGTGACTGTGTGAAGGTGTATCCGAACATTACGCATTCGTTTTTTCTACTCATCCGCGTTAACTTACATTTTTCTACATTTAGTGCTAGCTGCCAATCATACGACCAACCAGAAACTTTGGCTAAGTCATCTTGTATCATCCTACATTCACTCATCTTCGGCAGCTTACCGTATACCACAGCATCCTCAGCAAACAACCGCAGATCGCTGCCCACCCTGTCCTCCATATCATTTATATATATTTAAAATAATAGCGGTCTTATCACTCTGCTCTGGGACACTGCTAACGATAACCTTGGATCTTATGGTTACTCGCCGTCGAGAACAGGAAACTACATCCTATTACTAAAGAACTCTCCGAACCAATCACGTATCTGGGAACCTATTCCGTGTGCTTGTACATTCACGAACCGTCTACAGTGGGGCAACGTGTCAAATATTTTCGAAAATCTGCATATAAGGATCTGCCTTGTCTTTCATCCATAGTCCACAGTACATCATGTGAGAAAAGGGCAAGCTAAGTTACACACTGTCGATGCTTTCTAGTATAACGGATCTTTCTGCTGATTTAAGCGCAGTACGTTGCATTTGTTTATTTTGAGGGTCATTTGTCAACGACTGCACCAAACATGGATGCCCTGCAGGCCTTCGCTATAATTTTCTAGAGTTACGTCATCCGTGTATACTAAGGCACCACCTGTGAAAAGTCTCATGGAATTTTAGACGTTTTAGACTGGGTCCTGTGAATGGCTATTGCCCAAAGATTCTGCCCTGTGGTACATCCGAACTACTTTTACGTCTGAAGATTTCTCTCTGTTGACAATGACATCATGGGTTCAGTTCCCTGGCAAATCTTCATTCCAATGCTACATCTAGACTGCTACTCCATACGCACCTATTTTGTTCATCGGGTAAGAACAGAACTAAAAAGATCGTCTTCCAGAACTCAAGGAACAGGCCGGTTTCTACTGCTCTGTGACTCACATGGATGCACGGATCTAGTTGTATTCCAATCCATGTTGATTCCAGCACTGGAAACTTTCCATTTCAGAGTTGTTATAACACGTGGCCATAAAACATGTTCCAAAGTTCAACACCCCGACGACAGAAATATATCCCAACACTTAAGTGCACCCTTCTTGAAAATAAGAACGATCCGCTATCTCTTACAGTCATTAGTAATGATTCACTCCTCCAGTTACCTACGGTACACAGCAGCTGGATAAGAGGGACGGAGTGTTTTGACAGTGCAACGTATGTGTGCACAATGGTTCACCGAAGGGCGTAGAATACGACGAAATGGCTCAGGTCACACCATCCTGATCACCTCTCTAGAAGATTGACACCACATCGGAATGGCATTGAAGTACAGATCTGCGTCGTTCTCGATTCTGGCGCAACTTTAGAACAGTGTAACACATCCCACATTATCAACGGTGGCAGTCCGTCGCCATTTATTACTGCATGAGTTAAGTGCGCGTCGTCCACTTCTCCGCGTACCTCTGGCGAATGTGCATCAATATACTAGTCGGTAATGGCGTATGGGACGATGTTACTGGAGACAGAAATGGCATCAGATAGTGTTTCCGGGCGAATCCAGGTTCTGTTTGTTTGAAAACGATGACCGAATTTCGGTTCGGCATAGAGAGGGGGAGCTGCATCACAGTGACTGCATTCGCACAAGACGTACAGCACCAACTCGTGGCCTAATGGTGTGGCGTGCTATCGGGTAGAGCCACAAATCGCTGTTGGTGCATGCCCACTGCACTCTGGTCAGTGTGACCTACGTGAATGTCTTGCGCTCCGTAGCCGTACCCTGTCCTCTCAACACCGCATACGCCATTTTTCAGCAACCCAATGCAGACCACGTGTTACTGCAAGTACCCGTGCCTTCTTCGGATCACACGATGTCAGCCTTTTGTCCCGGCCGGCCACATCACCAGACCTGTTACCTATCGAAAATGTGTGGGGTATTGTGGAACGACTTGTGCACCCCTGTGACCCGACGCCAGCCACCACAAATGAACTTAGGAATCAGACGAATACAGCACGGATGGATTAAGCACAGGACGCCACTCGCGCTTTATACGTGTCTATGCCATTACCCATTGAACAAGTTATCAGGGCTCATGGCAGATCCTGTGCCTACTAGGCAACAGGACACCTGCTGAACCAAGAAGACTGAAACGCCAATCATTTCTGCAGAACGTACTAATGTGCATGTCCTGTGAATATGAACGTCCTTTCCCTAGTCGTTCAAGGTGTCCTGCGAAACTCTGCGCTACGAATAATATTTAAATAACTGAAAATGTCTTAAGGGGATGGGGTAAAATACCAGGGAAGCTTATTACAAATCATAATGCAAGGTTTCACTAAGTAACTCTATTCAAAAATTTAAACAATTCAATTAATTACACACCTTTCCAAGGCTATGTCTAATGGCGTCCCTCTCACAATCTTGACAAAAGAATGCTACGCTAGCGTACAATATAACGTCACAGGTTATCCTACTCACGTAACTCCAAGAAGACAACACAGAAATTAATGTTCGTTCTGTATTATTTATACTAGTCACATATTCTCATCTTTTTTTGATATTTAATAAGTATCGTGTTTGGGGGTTTCAGTACTCGCCGACACAGATATTATCTAAAATAAATAAAAAAACAGTACATAATTTTATACAAAAACAAAACATGACACATAATGCTTTCTCTTTATTTCATAATATGTCTTTTCCTAAGAGACGTTACACTTTGTAGAGTTCTTCCTTTAGTGTTAATGGGTGAGAACTCACGATTTTGTAAAAATTTCTCTTCCAATTCATCTATAAACGGAAAATCATCTGGAAGATTGATATAGACGCAAAATAACAACGCAAGATGGTACTTAAGTACTTTGACGAAGTAGAACGGTTCCAACATATGAGGACTAACATAGAAAACGCGGAATGCACTCTAACTAAACTAGAAGACTTCAAAGCTCAAAGAAGGAAAAGAAGGGATTGGGGTACAGGCATAAATACTGCTGAGCTATGAATTAGAACATTGCCAACAAACGCCGGCCGGAGTGGCCGAGCGGTTAAAGGCGCTACAGTCAGGAACCGCACGACCGCTACGGTCGCAGGTTCGAATCCTGCCTCGGGCATGGATGTGTGTGATGTCCTTAGGTTTGTTAGGTTTAAGTAGTTCTAAGTTCTAGGGGACTTATGACCACAGCGGTTGAGTCTCATGGTGCTCAGAGCCATTTGAACCGTTTGAACCATTGTCAACAAACAACTTACAACACTGCCTCAGTCTCCGATAAACTGGGTGTTTTAGATTCAGTCTGTTCAGGTCAACCGTGTGGCCTACACTACCTACAAACCCGAAGCATACGTGGAAACAGTAATTTACGATTACGCTTTTTGTGCCATCGTGTGTATCGAAGCACTGCTTTCATGTCACATTAACTGAGTTGCACAAAAGGTGTCGCGAAAGGTAATTTTAAGTGGTGTTTTTTTTTGTATGTTGGAACCTCTGTATAAGTGGTGCTATATGTGAATGGAGCACTGTTATATACGCAGCATATTTTACGTATTAACAAATGGAGCTTATGCATACATGGTGGATTTTGTGAATAAAGGAAACGGAGTAGGATGAAACATTCACGAAGGCCAAATGTATGATAAATGATGCTTAATGTGTGAGTAAGCAATATACATAAAGTTTTAATCACCATGGATAAGCACAGGTGTAGGATTACAGTGCTTAATACCTCCTCCAAATATCGTGACACAAGAATACAACTGAAACAAGGAGATTTTATAGTGATCAGCAAAAAGAAGTGTGTCGTTGTGAACTAATACCGAAAAATATTTGACTTTCAGTTGTAAATGTCTATAGATCCCAGCTGGGAAATTTCAACCTGTTAGAGAGACACGTAGGTTCCTTTCCCTGCCATTTGTAAAACTGCAGTAAGCAGCTAATAACCTGTGCCGAATTCAGTGTAGATTTTTCTAAGGGAGTCTGACAGGAAAAATAATCCAAAAACATTATTTGGATCCTACGATTGTATCTCAGTAGTGAACTTTCCAGCATGAGTGCCTAAAGGCAGAAGCATTGAGAATGCTTGTGAGTTAAAGAGATTGGCACAGGAGAGGAGACACAGGAGGCCACATGAAACCAGTCTGAGGACTAATGACACAAAGAAACGCTGCACTGTATTCCGCAAGCCACAACACGGTCACTGGTCCAGGGAAAACAATGCATCACCATCACCTCTCCTCCCCGCGCGCACCCCACACCCACCGCCTTCTGCTTCAGATCCCAGGTAGATGCTATTTTTCTTGACTTCCGGAAGGCGTTCGATACGGTTCCCCACTGTCGCCTGATAAACAAAGTAAGAGCCTACGGAATACCAGACCAGCTGTGTGGCTGGATTGAAGAGTTTTTAGCAAACAGAACACAGCATGTTGTTATCAACGGAGAGACGTCTACAGACGTTAAAGTAACCTTTGGCGTGCCACAGTGGAGTGTTATGGGACCATTGCTTTTCACAATATACACTCCTGGAAATTGAAATAAGAACACCGTGAAGTCATTGTCCCAGGAAGGGGAAACTTTAGTGACACATTCCTGGGGTCAGATACATCACATGATCACACTGACAGAACCACAGGCACATAGACACAGGCAACAGAGCATGCACAATGTCGGCACTAGTACAGTGTACATCCACATTTCGCAGCAATGCAGGCTGCTATTCTCCCATGGAGACGATCGTAGAGATGCTGGATGTAGTCCTGTGGAACGGCTTGCCATGTCATTTCCACCTGGCGCCTCAGTTGGACCAGCGTTCGTGCTGGACGTGCAGACCGCGTGAGACGACGCTTCATCCAGTCCCAAACATGCTCAATGGGGGACAGATCCGGAGATCTTGCTGGCCAGGGTAGTTGACTTACACCTTCTAGAGCACGTTGGGTGGCACGGGATACATGCGGACGTGCATTGTCCTGTTGGAACAGCAAGTTCCCTTGCCGGTCTAGGAATGGTAGAACGATGGGTTCGATGACGGTTTGGATGTACCGTGCACTATTCAGTGTCCCCTCGACGATCACCAGTGGTGTACGGCCAGTTTAGGAGATCGCTCCCCACACCATGATGCCGGGTGTTGGCCCTGTGTGCCTCGGTCGTATGCAGTCCTGATTGTGGCGCTCACCTGCACGGCGCCAAACACGCATACGACCATCATTGGCACCAAGGCAGAAGCGACTCTCATCGCTGAAGACGTCACGTCTCCATTCGTCCCTCCATTCACGCCTGTCGCGACACCACTGGAGGCGGGCTGCACGATGTTGGGGCGTGAGCGGAAGACGGCCTAACGGTGTGCGGGACCGTAGCCCAGCTTCATGGAGACGGTTGCGAATGGTCCTCGCCGATACCCCAGGAGCAACAGTGTCCCTAATTTGCTGGGAAGTGGCGGTGCGGTCCCCTACGGCACTGCGTAGGATCCTACGGTCTTGGCGTGCATCCGTGCGTCGCTGCGGTCCGGTCCCAGGTCGACGGGCACGTGCACCTTCCGCCGACCACTGGCGACAACATCGATGTACTGTGGAGACCTCACGCCCCACGTGTTGAGCAATTCGGCGGTACGTCCACCCGGCCTCCCGCATGCCCACTATACGCCCTCGCTCAAAGTCCGTCAACTGCACATACGGTTCACGTCCACGCTGTCGCGGCATGCTACCAGTGTTAAAGACTGCGATGGAGCTCCGTATGTCACGGCAAACTGGCTGACACTGACGGCGGCGGTGCACAAATGCTGCGCAGCTAGCGCCATTCGACGGCCAACACCGCGGTTCCTGGTGTGTCCGCTGTGCCGTGCGTGTGATCATTGCTTGTACAGCCCTCTCGCAGTGTCCGGAGCAAGTATGGTGGGTCTGACACACCGGTGTCAATGTGTTCTTTTTTCCATTTCCAGGAGTGTATATAAATGACCTAGTAGATAGTGTCGGAAGTTCCATGCGGCTTTTCGCGGATGATGCTGTAGTATACAGAGAAGTTGCAGCATTAGTAAATTGTAGCGAAATGCAGCAATATCTGCAGCGGATAGGCACTTGGTGCAGGGAGTGGCAACTGACCCTTAACATAGACAAATGTAATGTATTGCGAATACATAGAAAGAAGGATCCTTTATTGTATGATTATATGATAGCGGAACAAACACTGGTAGCAGTTACTTCTGTAAAATATCTGGGAGTATGCGTGCGTAACGATTTGAAGTGGAATGATCATATAAATTTAATTGTTGGTAAGGCGGGTACCAGGTTGAGATTCATTGGGAGAGTCCTTAGAAAATGTAGTCCATCAACAAAGGAGGTGGCTTACAAAACACTCGTTCGACCTATACTTGAGTATTGCTCATCAGTGTGGGATCAGTACCAGATGGGGTTGACGGAGGAGATAGAGAACATCCAAAGAAGAGCGGCGCGTTTCGTCACAGGGTTATTTGGTAACCGTGATAGCGTTACGGAGATGTTTAACAAACTCAAGTGGCAGACTCTGCAAGAGAGGCGCTCTGCATCGCGGTGTAGCTTGCTCGCCAGGTTTCGAGAGGGTGCGTTTCTGGATGAGGTATCGAATAAATTGCTTCCCCCTACTTATACCTCCCGAGGAGATCACGAATGTAAAATCAGAGAGATTAGAGCGCGCACGGGGGCTTTGAGACAGTCGTTCTTCCCGCGAACCATACGCGACTGGAACAGGAAAGGGAGTTAATGACAGTGGCACGTAAAGTGCCCTCCGCTACACACCGTTGGGTGGCTTGCGGAGTATAAATGTAGATGTAGATGTAGATGTAGATGGCAGTTGATACACAGGAAAAAAGTTTATCAACATGTCTTGCTAAAAGCCTGTACTACTTTCAATATTAGGGAGGACCTAATTACGTACGGTTATGTTGGAGGAACTAATATGTTTCTTTACTCGTTTCGCGACGGGGGCGCAAGGAGTTCTGTGTGTGGTGGGGCTCTCCCCACAACGAACGAAGTCTCTCGTGCAAAGTCTCCCACTGCAGCTCGTTCAGCGTTCCTGTGACACTCCCGCCGTAACTAAACAAGGCATGACGACTCGTTAAATCGCTCCCATAGATTCCGCTTAACCAATGTTACGGTGCGGACGGAATAGCACTACAACACAGAATGTTGAGATGCAGCAATCCACTCGCTGCAAAACTTTCTTACTGCACACCACCGCGGACATTATATCTGAGCCGTCCGCCACCAGCTTGTGGCAAATCGTTTTTTCCATGGTTTTGCTGCGTCTGCTTACCTGCTCGGCTGGTTCGACTGTTCTTGCCATTCGAGAGACCGGGATTGCAGCGCCGGCGCTGTGTGGTGCCTGCCGGTGAGGTGCTTCAAATGACGGGGAGTGTGGTGCCAGGGACTGGAGCAATCGGTTATGGTGTGTCCATTGTGACTGTCTCTTCAATTCCAGCGTGTGCCGCTTTGCGATTGCTGGAGACACATGTGTCTCCAAGCACTCTTTCAGCACTCTAAAGAAGAAGCCAAGGTGTTGCGTGCTTTTCTGGGATCCTGTGGTGCGAAGACTTGTGGATTCCGCAGTGAATTGGTGACATCGTGGCGTACTATTACAGGAATTTTCTCAGTACGTCTTCACTCTGGAAGCGTGTGTACGCGATGTTCTTTTCAGTTGGTCTTGTAAGCTATGGAGCGGTGGTTCTGTTGTACAGGGTTCTCCAGAAAACGTTATTGTGCTTATTATTTCGTTCCCGCGAACTGGTTACCCCAGAAATCCAAAAATAATGTATTTGCTCTCTCGTTAAGTCAAGGTCGTGGTGTTTTGTTTAGTTTTATATTAGAAGCTGTTCTGTGTGTAGCAGATACCACTAATTCGGTCTCTCTACAGTGCCTTTCCTTGTGTTTTATGTCTGTGGGTTGCTTTTAGTAAGAATTTATGTTTGATGTATTTGAAATCTGGGTTCCGCAGGATAGAGCAGATCAGGTTATGGTTGTGTAGGGGACCGTTAGTTGCACAAACCACCACAAATTTTATTTTCCTAAGACCCACTTAATTACACATTGCCTTAATAGGATCAAATTAAAAAAATACGGCTGAAGGCCTAGTTAAGAAAACTTGCAATACCTCCTGGACTGAAGGCCCAAAACCACACCAAAAACAAGAATGGCTGAAAGCCTGACACAAGTTATAAAAATTACTGCAAATACATGCAGCTGCAGGCATATTTCACGTAAATACTCGGCTGAAGGCAACACACAAGACATTGAACAACTCATGGCATAGGACCTGGATAACAAGAATTTCAGATAGAACAAATTTCCCAAATTTTAGTTATTCAACAAATCAGTCTTCAACGTTAATTTAAGCTGACTGAAGGTCCAGCACAGTACATCCGACTAAAATGAAAATCACAATCTGAAACCAACAGAACAGTGGAGCTCAGGAGTGTTCCAAGGGTCGGCCTGAGGAGGTAGCTCTAACGTAAGGTGAGGGGAGACAGGTAGCCAATAGTAAGGTTAAATAATCGGATGGCATCCCTACAAACAACCTAATCAATAACGTTCCACCCAACCAACGGTACGACAACCGAAAATATCAGTTAAGGACGAAGATACCAACCGCACTACGTTTTCAGAAATTGGCATCTAAAAACAGCCAAGGCACAATAACCACTCTTAAGAAAAAAATATGAAGAAACAACTAAAAGGCTGTCGAACTACACGCCGTGCCAGACAACATCAACACGGCGAGGAAAACCTACTGCCAGAAAACTACAGTAACGACCAGGCCAGGTAACTGGGGCGTTAACGGCTACAAGGCAGAAAAAAACAGCTGGTGCACTTGCCTGTTACGTAACAACCAATTTAATAGTTAAAGAGCACACAGGATGACGGCTGCAAAATTTCACTGACTCCAACACACCATACGTTGCTGTTAGCTGGAACAGCCCAGGAAGCAACAACCAGCAATGAACGAAGAGATGTCACAGCAGTTGAGGTTGCATGACAAGTTAACTGATCACTCAACTTCAGTGTCCAGGTTCGGCGGGCAACGAAATTCACAGCTCTCGCAGCTAGCGCCTCACAATCCGACTGCGTGTGCACGTCACCAGCGGTCCTGGCGTGCTGCGGAGACTTCCTCGCTGCTCTGTCCCAACCAACCGACTGCATCCAACATGCCAACCACGGTACACAACTGGTCAGTTAAAAACCACAAGCTACACACGGTTCCGTGGAAACAGTTCCACAGGGAACTCGAACGATACTAAAACCAGTCACTAAGAACTCAGAAGCAGTCGGCCACTAAATAGACGTCGTCCGATGAGACCACCGACCCAACGACCAACCAAGGTCGACCCCACCCAAGTCATGTGTGTCGGCAACGCTCGGGTGAGTTATGGCTGTCTGGACCCCACTGCTGCTCTGTTCCGACTCAACTACCGACACACGAAGACCCGAAATACTAGCGGTCCCTCCAAAGTTAATACGACAGGGCTCTTACTGATAAGCGCTGTTGCTGCATCTCAAGGGCAGGCAAGCCACCAACTTAGTGAAGCCAATAAATCGAATAAGGCCGGCCGCGGTGGCCGAGCGGCTCTAGGCGCTACAGTCTGGAATAGCGCGACCACTACGGTCTGAACTGAGTGCCGTGTATTACAGTAAATCGTCTCCTACAGGTAGACAACATGTTGAATAGGCTGTGTGCCTGTGATTAATGTTATTTCGTGTTTATGTACTCAGGCTATAATGTTAAGAGTTGTTCACTAAAAGAAGTTACGTAATTACTATTGTGCTTTTTTTAAAAAGAAATATGTCCACTTCATTGAATTCTGGCATAACGCCGTTTACAGTGTTTAGTAATTTATGTTGCAATAGCAAGTTCGTATTCACTTCATCAAGTGTAAATATTGTAATTGGATGACGTCAAAATTTCGTCAGCACACTTACTTTGCTCATTTCAGGATTTAATTTCTATATCAAGTGGATCCGTCGTTTTATAGTTATCTTAAGTGTGACTCTATGAACCCGTGGTCTAGGGGTAGCGTCTTTGTATAATAATCAGAACGTCGTCGCTCCCAAGTTCGAAAAACGCCACAGCTTATATTTTGTTTAGTAATCAGCACTGACGGCCGAGGACTTACGGCGTAAGAAATCACCTTCATTCTGCCAGCGGCCATGCCAAAGAGGGCGGAGAAGCAGATAGAGGTTCAGTGTACTCTCTTGTCCTTGGGAAGGAAAACTGCCGCTGACGGTGGAAGAATCAACAACGATCAACGACTTGAGGATGCAGAAGGCAGTGGAAACGAGTGCATTAAAGACACATAACATATATCCACAGGACATGTGGCCTGTAATTGAAAAAGTGTCATAACGATCTCTTCATTAGTAAAAGATTCAGTAGGGGACTGCCAGTGTAGGTCAACCACCCAGGAAGTGAGTTATTTAAAAGTCTTTGATGCTCATTTGAGTTTTGACAGCTCTTTTCTGAGGTACAGGAAATGTGTTAAATTTGTGGTTACAGCTTGGTTTCATGCGGATCATCATCAGAATGTTAGACAGTAAAAGTTATAAAAGGGTCTTCGGTTTTAGTATCTATGTAAGAAATTATTTTAAGTAAAATGTGTTACATAATTTCGGCTGAGCAGCTTACCACTTCTTTCTCACTCCTACCAACACCTACCTGTGACAAGACACTCGCAACGACTCTTTGACACTGTATTATGCCAACAGGGTGCGGATATCATCGCCGACAGATGTGCGTTGCCGGCCGGAGTGGCCATGCGATTCTGGGCGCTACAGTCTGGAGCCGAGCGACCGCTACGGTCGCAGGTTCGAATCCTGCCTCGGGCATGGATGTGATTGATGTCCTTAGGTTAGTTAGGTTTAATTAGTTCTAAGTTCTAGGCGACTGATGACCTCAGAAGTTAAGTCGCATAGTGCTCAGAGCCATTTGAACCATTTGAACCAAGATGTGCGTTATTTATATGCAGTATGTAGCGATAATCCACAGGCTCGAGCTGCCGCCTGTAACCGGATGGTCGCCATGCTGTTGGGCCCTCTCCATGATCCCCTGGACAGCTGTCGTCATGATCAGCCTGCAGCCAGCACGTCCCACGCCCTTCAGCGTCCTGGGTTCGACACTTCTGGGCGACCCACGGTACCCAGTGAAGATTTCTCTTCCCCATCACCGAATGAGTGCGGAGGGATCGCTCCGGCCTGCAAAGATATTGAGCTAGCTTCAGCTGCGCTATTCAGGACGGTGTATCCGAGCAGTCTCCAAACATGATGTCGTTCCTTCAGGACACTCATGGACTCCAATAACGATTTCTGAACATTTCGTTTAGCCACCACCGACTGAGCTTAATCGCTCTGGGGTTCAAGAATGCTGTGCTAGCTTCATCTGTTCTAATCAGCAGGGTGTCTGATCTACAGGCGCGCCAGTAAAGTCCCGCGAAGATTTCGCTTAGCCACAGCTATTGAGCTGAGAGGCATCGCTCTGGCGTTCATGAATGCTGAGCTAGCTTCTGCTGCGTTACAGAGCACTTTGTAAGCGGGCTTCCTTCAGGGTGGGTGTCTCTACTGCAGTGGTACAAGAATGGATGCTAGCGTGGAGCTACACCAGGCTGTGGCCACCATCTAAGTGCCCGCACCTGTATCTGCTCTAGCTTGACCAAAACTGAAGAATTTACATAAATTGTAACCGCCTCCCTGCGGCCGTCGTCACAACCGACTGACTCTTCCGTTTCCCACAGAACCCACAGTATCGGTGAAGGAGAGCAGCCCCACCAATGTAACAGACCAAAGAAATGCTTCCACACCTCAAGGCAGTGGACAGTTGTCAATGCGCCATTGCACCATCTTCCTAGAAGTCTCTAACTGAGAACAGTAGTCAACAATTTCGTCAAATGAGAATTTTTTTCGCAAGAATCAGATTTCCAATTAGTAAGTTTTGGAAATTTATGGTTCCTATGGGACCAATCTACTGAGGTCATCGATCCCTAGGCGTACACACCACTTAATCTAACTTAAACTTACTTATTCTAAGGACAACACACACACTCATGCCCCAGGAAGGACTTGAATCTACGACGGGAGGAAGTCGCTCGAACTGTGGCAAGGCGCCTGAGACCGCGCGGCTACCCCGCGTGGCTTCCAATAAGATTCTGCCAATGAATCTGGGTTTGGTTACTGTCATCCTCATTCAGTGGGATCTGGCAGGAAGTCTTCAACTACTTCACGTATCAGCTAAGGAAGTTCATTTCTATGTGTTTGGTTTCCTAAGCGACAGTGTGAGGGCAAAGGCTTTCTGAAAGGTTTGAAACACAACATTTTCAATAGATATGATGGTGGCAAATGGAATTTAGGCTGCATAAGATCGCTGCTTGAGTAAACTATATTTCTTCTCACAAGTTGTTCGGCCTCCACAAAAGTACTTATGCCTAAAAATACAATGAATTCCATAAATTTACGAAAAAATTGACACCAGCAAGGTAAGCTTACGTCTCTGACCATCACTCTTTCAACCACCTTACTAGCGTTCTTACTCAGCGAGGTGTTTCCACTTACTCGACCAGTTCAGTTGTAGTGGAAGAGCAGTTTTAACGTGTCACTATGCTGTATTTGAAAACCATGAATGCAGCATTTTAAGGACTGTTAGTGTTATATCTGTTAGGGTTATCTCTGTAAGCTGCAAGGTTTTACATTCGATCCAGAACCAAGAGACCATCCATGCAGTCGAAATGACCATCTTTCTTACGACTGAAGAAATCAAGATTGATTCATTTCAAGTTCAAGACAAAGTAAGTAGTTTTCTTCGATATGTAGGGCATCATCATGGATAAGTGGGAACTCTTTGGTCACAAAAAGAAGACAAAAGTATTGTAACGAGTTTCTGGAACTACTTCTAGACCGTGTAAGGAAAAATCGCCGATGACAGCTATCACGCAAACAAAACTGGTAAAAATATCACGGGTGCGTCCAACATGGCACGTTGCTTTATTCTCACTTATCAATATCGAACCCGATCTAAAAGGGACTCTTTCAGGACTGTGTTAATGGAAACTGTACGAAATGGGCAATCATACGCAAAAACAAGTTTCTAAGAAAACTGAAGAGCAATCTGCAGTAGAGAGTCACTTGTTAATTTGAATAAAGTATAAAGTTATACTCAGAGAAAACAGGTACTTCATAATTAAGGTAAACTGAACTCTAAATATGACTCATTCCGTCTTGTCTAGATGAGAAATAATCGTGGAAATATCAGAAAACAAGTGCTATATTCAAAGTTTTATGAAAATACTTGACAAAAGTAGGATGTAGTAAAAACACCACACTGAAATTTTATTACAATAATATTTGAAGGTTACGAGTTCCGCAATTTTCTTCAAACGTAGAGATATGTGAAGAGTCATGTTTCGAAGCTGCCATGGGCTTTATAGCCTAAGTGACTCATATGCTACAATGTCAATAAACGTGAGAGTTATGAGATCTTTTCATTTTTAATGACTCTCAAACCCGATGTAATTTACTAGGCGAAAATTTAATTCCTTATTGGTTGACAATGGTCATTCACAGAAAATTCACGGGAAAATTACCTTTATTATCATAGCCTTTTCTTCAGTTATGAGAATCAGAGACTCAAATTTCGTCGCTTGAAGCCCTGCAAACCATACTTTGGTACGGTAAAAATCGCCGATACCACCAATCACGAAACAATACTTAACTGGTATAGTCATCACATGGTACGTCCATCTTACCTTATATTGCACGTTGCTTTACTCTCACTTAGGAATATCAAATCTGAGCTAAAAGGGACCCTTCAAGAATTTGTTAGTGGAAAATGTATGAAATAGACAATTGTATGCAAAAGAAGATTGTAAGAAGAGTAGAGAACACTCTGCAGCAAAAGATTCACCCGTTCACTTGGATAAAGTATAGAGCTATGCTTAGAGAAATTAGGAACTTCGTAATGATAACGAATCTGCGGAAAGAAGATAATTTGATTTTAATTACACACTTTTTCATACTTTTCTGGAACAAAGGAGGGCTCAACATTCTCTATGTTTTTCTTTATTGTACTAAATTCGTTATAACTGGGAAGAATGAGATGTCTTCTAAGACGAAAATAATACGCTATGTTGTTGAATCACTCGCAACCAGTTAAACCAAGACTGGAATATTTAGGCGGTTGTGGTTTGGTCTAAGAGAAGCATGAGAAATAACGTAAAGTTTCTTCAATTTCTTTTTGTTTTTTGTTTTTTACTGATTGTGGCAAAAATTTGCGTTTGTACTTGAGGCACAAGTTGATTGGCTTCTTCCTTTACTTTCCTCCATCATATAAAAAGTAATCTGACTCGTAATATTGCCTACTGTCTGAATCAAGAACCACACGAATTGGTAAATCACGCTCTTTCCGGACTCATCGCTGTGTTAAATGGGGATATATCGTAAAGGTGTGGTACTAGAGCACGATAAGTTTTACACACAGCGTGTGTTAGCGCCTTTCAAGTTCACTAATACTGCGAATATTTTATAAAAAAATATCGTGCTTTTGTGGTTTCTGCAATCACACATTGGAATGTAGACTGCTCATCCATAGAGGATGTGAACACATTTTCAGGAAAAATTACAAGTCGACTGTATTGTATACCTGTAAAGTATCTTTAAGAATGTTAGTTGATAAGTGGAGCTCTTTACTGTGGTGGCACTTAAATCTAGAAAATCATCGTCAAACCACAACAAACTTCCTTAGTATAGTTGTATATTACGCATCATTATTCCTCTGTTGATTATTCTGCTTGTCGTTTAAAACATGTAAGTTGAAATCTGTTGCTGATTGTCTATATATAATGAAGATTGGGTTTGACCGTGGGCTGTTCTAAAGTTTATCAATTTCAAGAAAATGTTATCAAGATCAGTTGCCAAGATTATTACATTTTCTCCTGGTTTTGACGTATCAATTATTGCAGACATCATGAGGGCAACAGCACAGTCGACACTTGGAGACATTGTTAAAAAAAAAAAGAAAAAAAGGAGGAGGAAGAAGGCGAAAGAAAGGCCGTAGGTGGCTGCAGGTCGGACTAAATCAAAGTTTTTAAATGAGTTGTGCGGAGTTTGTATCACAATGGCTGATAGCGCCGAAAGAGAGGCGCGTGGGGTGGGCGAGGTTGATGAAAAGGGTCTCGAAGGGCTGGTGGGGTGGAGAGCAGGCTGAAGGGCGAGAAAGCAGTGTCTGTCTGGAACAGAGCGCAGCGGCTGCAGCAACCAACTCCTCCCTCAAAGCGGCTGCTAGGCGGAAGGGGCGCCACCGAGATGAGGAGGATGAAGATGAGGCTGAAGACGAGAGGAAAGAGCACCAAGATGTGACCGCGCAAGTTTCGGGCAGCGCCGTGTGGAATTACGGGTCATAACAACTCATTCATCCGCATGAGGATACAGTTACAACAAGCTGGGGGAATCCCACTGCCAGGCCACACGTTTTGCACATTATTGCTTATGCCGTGGGCTTTAGTAGTTCGATTAACATTATGATTCACCATGAATACTCTTCTACATCTGAATCTTCACTCCACAGGCCATCTTATGCTGTATGTTTGGGGATACTTCTGGTATTGTACAAATCGCGAAAGGTATATAAGACGAATTATTTTCAGTATACCTGTACATTCTTATGAGATATTGCTTCGGTGGTAATTTCGTGGGACGTATGACAGAGGAAGTATGTTTCAAATGGTTCAAATTGCTCTGAGCACTATGTGACTTAACATCGGAGGTCATTAGTCCCCTAGAACTTAGAACTACTTAAACCTAACCAACCTAAGGACATTACACACATCCATGCCCGAGGCAGGATTCGAACCGGCGACCGTAGTGGTCGCGCGGTACGAGACTGTAGCGCCTAGAACCGCTCGGCCACCCCGGCCGGCAAGGAAGTATGTTTCCCGACTATTCATGGGTTAAAAATTCTCGGTATTTCAGTGTTACAGCTGTATCTCTCACAACCGGTCACCGGAATTTGTAGAGGACCTCACGCAGTTTTAGGGATCCCGTGGCGGAAAATGCTAGCTTTTCTGGATCTTCTTTATTTATTCTATTAATCCTACTTGATTAGGATCCCACACTGAGGAGTGTCACTCAAATATCTTTTGAACGAGTGTTTTGTAACCCACGTTTTTCGAGCATGAGTTACATTTCCTTCTCCCTATGAACAAGAACCTGTCTTCTGAGTTTCTTATAGTTAATTTTTTGTAGTAATTTCACTTTAGGTGACGCCACAGTATCATATATTTATTGACAATTAAGGTCAGCATCCTTTCCATCAGTAACGGGGCGTCGGGAATTCGTAAGTATAATCGTTTCAAAAAATGTGTTAAGAGTAACAGTATCTTTGTTCTTACTACTATCATTATTGTCATTGTTATTATGTTATTGTTTACGATTATACAAGTAACAGTGTTTTAGTATTTATTATCATATTATTGTCGTTATTATTATGTTACTGCTTACAATTATCCACAATTGCGACGCATCACGCCCTAGTATTACACTGAATAACGTCGTATCCCTCGTAAAGATTAGGCACAGTGACTGATGCCGTGTACCTATATTGTATCTAAATGAAGAAGTATGATATTCAAAGTTCCTCCACTCGCGTTTAACTTATATTTGAGGTCAGTTCTATGTTTCTTCTTATCGAAAACTTCAGTCATGGAGTCGCAGAATGACACTTGGACAATAGTTTTTCTGTTGACAACAAAGCAAAGTGAGAAGATCTGGTCTGCAACTGTGTATTTCGAAGATAAGTTGTGATTCTCCTGAACGCCGAAACTGGTTGTAGAAATGCTTAAAATAATTTCATTAGTTTTGCTGCTTCAGGTACTGCTTCACTGAGACCACAGAAGGTGCGAAATTAACTTTGTCTAATTATGAAACCCATGGTAAACGGTACAATTTCTGTGTCTATTTTATAGCCATGTAACCATTTGTAACAGGAGTACCAAGTTCCTTGAAAATGTCTGACATAACTTTCAACCTTCGCGGTTTGAAGCGCCATGTCACGGATTGCGCGGCCCCTCCCAACGGAGGTTCGAGTCCTCTCTCGGGCATAGGTGTGTGTGTTGTTGTTAGCATAACTTAGTTTAAGGTTGTTTAAGTAGTGTGTACGTCTAGGGACCGATAAACACAAAAATTTGTTCCCTGATTTATATCTGTATCGCGCGAATAAATAACACACGTGCCTTTTGAAGGACTTAGAAAATCTTAGGGGCTACACTATAATCTGTTACCTTTAACAGAAGAGAGACAGTGGAGGGACCCTGAAATGCGATGTGCACGCACCGTTAATCGCTGTTGCTGAGAAGTTACAGGAGTGTTGCAGGTAGCTGAACAGCCCCTTGCGGCCTTCCGAACAGCCGCCTGTCACCATTGGTTCAAAAGTTACGATATAAATGTACACTGAAAATAGCGAATTTTCAGCTGTTGTTGTGATCGCTTGGATGGCCAGTCTGCCGGAAATGTACGTCAGTTAACCCTATTTTGGAAAAGTATTTCACTCATATGGATGAAACACAAGACTAAACATTTGAGTACTCTACAATACGTGATTGTGTTATTGTAATTGTAAATTTCTACAGAAGCTGTTCATATAATAAGGATAAAGGCTTCCCATTACAGTCATTGCAAATTGATTTGACTTTTATAAAGTTTCCATTCATCATTCCAAACGGAAAACGACCTGGTCACTTCTAAAAGGACGTTTCCAACGTTATATCTTTATTTTTTTTTTTAGAAGAAAAAAAAAAAAACAGAACATACCGCCATCAGATCCAGAGGACGACTCGATATCGACCGACAACGGTGTCATCTTCTTCCAATAAACTTCATTCGGATGAGGATAGAGCCGTTGGGCCGTTGTCGGCTTTCCATACATGGGAGCAGCTACTTGTTCGTACTTTTCATACAAGTCAGACACTCTGATCCAACAGATCGCTCTGTTCCTCAATGGGTACTTAGCGTTTGAGACAAAGTCGGGTTCTTTGAAAACACGAAGGCATTTGACATCATCCCCCTCTGCCGTCTGGTGAGAAAGGAACGAGATGAGGAATATTGGACAATATTTGCGGCAGGAGTCAAGATTACCTTACAGATACAACTCAACACGTAGCTCTTAACGGAACAGAATCGGATTATGTGAAGGTAATTTCTAGATTACCTAAAGTAAGTGTGATATGACCATTACTGTTTACAATGTATATGTATGGTCTCGTTTAAAACGTCGGAAACTCTTTAAGACTGCTCGCAGATGGTGCGGTTGTCAGTAAGGACGTAGCAACGCGAGAAGATACTATAGATTCGCCAAATCACCAACAGAGGATTGATGAATGGTGCCGTCTGTGGCAGTTAATAAATGTATGAGTGACACATTGAGCATACATAGGAAAACTTTCACTATTGGTGACAAATTGCTCGATGTAGTATTTACTGTGAAACACCTAGGAATAGCTATCCAGGGCGACCTTAAGGGGAATGACAAAGTAAAACAGTAAGAAAAGCTGGTGCCAGACCGATTCATTGGAAGAACCTTATGGAAATTTTTTGAGTGTCTATCCTTGTGACTGGAGGTCTGGGGAACTACCGCTGTTCACTACTGCAATTAAGTAAAACATCTACAGCCGGCCATATGATGTCATTTAATCTATGGCTTCCAGTTTCGGTACTTCAGTGCGCCATTTTCAGGCCTTAGCTGGTGCTGAAGGGCTTAAGACCATACATATACACGATGCATCACTGGAAAAAAAATTGGTTTACGGAGACTAACAGTAACTGTGATCTCATCTCTCCAACCATCAACTGTGAACTCAAATGGAAATGTAATTCATCTCCAATAGAGGCACTTGTTCCACAGATTCTTGAGTACTGTTCAGCAATCTGGGGAACTTACCGAGTATGGCTGATAGAAGAGTTAGAGAAGATCCTACGAAGAGCAGCGCGTTTCGTGACGGTGCGAAAGCGTTAAAGACATTCTCAACGAACTCCAGAGGCAGACGCTACAAGAGAGGTGTTCTGCATCACGGAAAGGCTTAATATCGAAATTTCGAGAGAGTGCCTTCTGGAAAGAGCCGGACAGTGAATTACTTACCCTCACACACATCTCGCGAAACCACCACGACGAGAAAAACAGTTATTACTATGCAAGGACAGTGCAAAAAAAAAAAAAAGGTTCAAATGGCTCTGAGCACTATCGGACATAACATCTGACGTCATCAGTCCCCTAGAACTTAGCACTACTTAAACCTAATTAATCTACGGACATCACACACATCCCTGCCCGAGGCAGGATTCGAACCTGCGACTGTAGCGGTCGCGCGTTTCCAGACTGAAGCGCCCAGAACCGCTCGGCCACAGCGGTTGGCAAGTATAGTGCAACCGGTTTTTACAGATCTCGTCATGGCGATTAATCTATTTTTTTGTTTGAGACTGAGAAACTGCAAGAATAACTGTTACGTAAAAACGTTAAGAACTTCATAACACTACATGTTTACTATATGGCAATAATTTGCAACCTGTTAGAGGTAGACCAAGTGAGATGGCACGGCGGCTAACACACTGGACATGAACTCGGATGAGCGGTCTTTTGTGTTCACATCTGGCCGTCCAGATTTTAGGTTACGATGCTTTTCATAATCCGACTAAGATGAATTCCAGGGTGGTTTCTTTGAAAAGAACTACCAGCTTGCTGCACTCGTTTGACAGTGTGACTAACGCGTTCAGCCTGACCGGTTGTCTCCAAACACGTCTCCGTTGGTAGTCTGGTTTAAAGCATATTCGACACTCATCGGTGAAGAAAACGTAATGCCAATCCTGAGCGGCCAATTCGGCATGTTGTTGGACCTATGTGTACCACGTTTCATGGTGTCGTGGTTGCAAAGATGGACCTCGCCGTTGACGTCAGGAATTAAGTTGCCTTCAAACACGTCTCCGTTGGTTGTCTGGTTGAAAGCATATGCGACACTCATCACTGTAGAGAACGTGATTCCAATCCTGAGCGGCCCATTCGGCATGTTGTTGGACCCATGTGTACCGCGATTCATGGTGTCGTGGTTGCAACGATAGACCTCGCTGTGGACGTCGGGAATGAAGTTGCGCATCTTGCAGCCCATTGCACACAATTTGAGTCGTAACACTACGTCCCGCGGCTGGACCAGAAGCATTATTCAACATGCTGGTGGTGCTATCAGGGTTCCTCCGAGCCATAATCCGCAGGGAGCGGTCATCCACTGCAGTAGTAGCCCTTGGATGGCCTGAGCGAGGCATGTCATCGACAGTTCCTGTCTCTCTGTATCTCCTCCATCGCTTTGGTTCACTCCGAGACCCCTGGACACATCTCTTGTCGAGAACCCTTTCTGGCACAAAGCAACAGTGCGAACGCGTTGGAACCGCAGTATTGACCGTCTACGGCTGGTTGAACTACAGACAATACGAGCCGTGTACCTCCTTCCTGGTGGAATGACTGGAACTGATTGGCTGTCGGACACCATCCGTCTACTCGTGTATGGTTGTTCACATCTTTGGGTGGTTTTAGTGACACCTGCGAACAGTCAAATGGACTGTGTCTGTGGTACAATATCCACAGTCAACGTCTATCTTCAGGAGTTCTGGGAACAAGGGTGATGCAAAACATTTTTGATGTCTTTGAATTTTTTTTCGTCATCAGTCTTCTGACTGGTTTGAAGAGGACTGCCACCTGCCACGAATTAGTCTCCTGTGTTAACCTCTTCATCTCAGAATATCACATGCAACCCAACCCCTCAATTAATCGCTGGACGTGATCCAACCTCTGTCTTCCTCTACTGTTTTTGCCCTCTACAGCTCCCTCTATTACCATGGAAGTCATTCCCTCATGTCTTAGCAGATATCCTATCATCCTGTCCCTTCTCGTTCTCAGTGTTTTCCACATATTCCTTTCTTCTCCGGTTCTGCGTAGAACCTCCTCATTCCTTACCTTATCAGACCACCTAATTTTTAACGTTCGTCTCTGGCACCACAGCTCAAATGCTTCGATTCTCTTCCGTTCTGGCTTTCTCACAGTCCATGTTTCACTACCATACAATGCCGTACTCCAAACGTTCATCCTCAGAAATTTCTTCCCCAAATTAAGGCCGATATTTTATATTAGTAGACATTTCTTGGCCAGGAATGCCTTTTTCACCGTAGTCTGCTTTTGATGTCCTCCTTGCTCCGTCCATCATTGGTTATTTTCCTGCCTAGGTAGCAGAATTTCTTAACTTCATCGTCTTCGTGACCGTTTTCTCGATGCACAGATTGAACAGTATGGACCAAAGGCTACATTCTTGTCTTACACCCTTTTTAATACTATCGATTCGCTCTAGGTCGTCCACTCTTATTATCCCCACTTTGTTGTTGTACATATTGTATATGACCCGTCTCTTCCTATAGCTTACCCCTATTGTTATCAGTATCTAGAACTTCTTTCACTAATTTACCTTGTCGAACGCTTTCGTCCAGGTCCACAAATCCTATGAACGTGTCTTGAGTTTTCTTTGGTCTTCCTTCCATTATTAACCGCGACGTCAGAATTGCCTCGCTCGTGAATTTATTTTCCGAAAGCCAAACTAATCGACATCTAGCACACACTCAATTTTCTTTTCCATTCTCCTGTATATTATTCTTACAAGCAACCTGGATGCATGAGCTGTTAATCCGATTGAGTGATAATTCTCGCACTTGTCAGCTCTTGCCGTCTTCGGAATTGTGTGGATTATGCTTTTCCGAAAGTAAGATGGTATGTCGCCAGACTCATATATTCTACACACCAACGTGAATATTTGTTTTGTTGCCACTTCCCTCAATGATTTTAGAAATTCTGATGGAATTTTATCTATCCCTACTGTCTTACTTGACCTTAAGTCCTTCAAAGCTCTTTTAAATTCTGATTCTGATACTGGATCCCCTGTCTCTTCTAAATCGACTCATGTTTCTTCTTCTATCACAACAGACTAATCTTCCCTCTCACAGAGGCTTTCAATGTATTTTTTCCACCTACTCGCTTTCTCCTCTGCATTTAACAGCAGAATTCCCGTTGCCCTCTTAGTGTTACCACCTTTCCTTATAATGTCATCGAAGGTTGACTCTCTTGTATGCCGAGTCTGTCCTACCGACAATCATTCGTTTTTCGATGCCTTCACACTTTTGTTGCAGCCATTTCGTGTTGGCTTCCCTGCACTGCTATTTATCTCATTCCTCAGCGACTTGTATTTCTATATTCCTGAGTTTCCCGAAACGTTTTTGCACTTCCTCCTTTCATCTATCAACTAAAGTGTTTCCTTTGTTAACCATGGTTCTTCGCAGTTACCTTCTTTGTACCTATGTTTTCCTTCCCAACTTTTGTGATGGCCCTTTTTTAGAGATGTCCATTCCTCTTCAACTGTATTGCCTGTGAGCTATTCCTTATTGGTGTATCTATAGCCATAGAGAACTACAAAGGTATCTCCTCATTCCTTAGTATATCCGTATCCTGCTTCTTTCCGTATTGATTCTTCCTGACTAATGTGTTAAACTTCAGCTTACCCTTCGTCACTATTACATTGTGATCTGAGTCTATATCTGCTCTTGGATACGCCTTACAATCCATTATCTGATTTTGGAATCTCTGTCTGGCAATGATGTAATCTAACTGAAATCTTCCCGTATCTCCCAGCCTTTTTCAAGACTACCTCCTCCTCTTATGATTCTTGAACAATGTATTCGATAGTAATAGCTGAAACGTTTTGACAGAACTCAGTGTTTCTCCTCTCTCATTCCTTGTCCCAAGCCCATATTCTCCTATAACCTTTTCTTCTACTTCTTCCCCTACAATTGCATTCCTGTCCTCCATGACTATTAGATTTTCATCCCCCTTTACATACCATATTACCCTTTCAATATCCTCATACACTTTATCTCTTCATTTTCAGCTTGCGACGTCGGCATGTACACCTGAGCTATCGTTGTCGGTGTTGGTTTGATGTCGACTCTGATGAGCCGGCCGGTGTGGCCGTGCGGTTCTAGGCGCTTCAGTCTGGAACCGCAAGACCGCTACGGTCGCAGGTTCGAATCCTGCCTCGGGCATGGATGTGTGTTATGTCTTTAGATTAGTTAGGTTTAAGTAGTTCTAAGTTCTAGGCGACTGATGACCTCAGATGTTAAGTCCCATAGTGCTCAGAGCCATTTGAACCATTTGACTCTGATGAAAACCACCTTGTCACTGAAGCGTTCACAGTATCCCACTCTCTGCCCTATCTTCCTATTCATAACGAATCCTACTCCTGTTATACCGTTTTCTGCTTGTGCTGATATTACCCAATACTGATCTGACCAAAAATCAGAAATTGTTCAAATGGCTCTGAGCACTAAGGGACCTAACATCTGAGGCCATCATTCCCCTAGAACTTAGAACTACATAAACCTAACTAACCGAAGGACGCCACACACATCCATGCCCGAGGCAGGATTCGAACCCGCGACCGTAGCAGTCGCGCGGTTCTGGACTGACCAAAAATCCTTGTCTTCTTTCCACTTCACTTCAATGACCCCTACTTTATCTAGATTGAGCCTTTGCATTTCCCTTTTCAGATTTTCTAATTTCCCTACACCTCCAAGCTTCTGATATTCCACGTAATCCTTCCGTTGATTATTCAATCTTTTTCTCATGGTAACCTCCCTCTTCGCAATTCCCTCCCAGAGATCCGAATGGGGGACTATTCCGGAATCTTCTGCAGATCTAAAGATCGCCATGCCACTTCTTCAATTAAAGGTCACATGTCCTTTGGATACACGTTACGTGTCTTTAATGCAGTGGTTTCCATTGCCTTCCGTATCCTCATGCCGTTGATCATTGCTGATTCTTCCGCCTTTAGGGCAGTTTCCCACACCTAGGACAAGACAGTACCCTGAAATTCTGTCCGCTTTCCATCCTCTTTGATAAGGCCGTTAGCAGAATGAGGGTGACTTCTTATGACGGAAGTTTTCGTGCACCAGTGCTGACTATTTATCGAAATTTAAGCAGCAGCTGGATTCGATCCCGGGATCGAAGTTGTTTTGATAGTGAAACCAAGACGCTATCTCTTTTCCTCTTTAGTTTTTGCATTTTGTTCGTTGTGGTTAGTTGTATTTCGTCGTAGCGGACGTCACATGACATCCGTTGAAGTTCGTTGTTGGTCTTTTCACTCAGTTTTTTTATTACAGAGGACAGCCAGCTCTCTCACCGAAAACCCTGAGCTTTCGTGCCGGCGTACGGGCTATGTGTGTACGAACTATAGAAGTTACTAGCGAACGTAAGAAAATTATCCATATTGACCGGTATAAGGTAATGAAAATGTTACCTCCGTTACCTCCGTATACACTGCCTGACAGAAAAAGCGAAACACCACAAACTGGAGAAAGAAACGAAATGTACCTTAGCAGGACAAGAGGGTATTTCACTTCAGTGATTAAAATATAGTATCATATTTGCATGAGCCCACTTGTCAATATAACGTTGCACCCCCTATAGACTGAATGCATGCACCGACTCGGTTGGGAAGGATGTCTTAAAGCTGTTGTGTAGACTCCTGGCCTGCACCTGTTTCAACTGGACGTTAATATCCTGGACACAGGCACTGCGACGGAGCTGACACGCGAGCTGATCCAGCATATGTCTTATCTGAGACAGATCTGGACATCTTGCTGGCCACATGAGTACCAAAATATCACCCAGGCAGCTCATAGTGGCAGATGCGATGAGTGGACCTAAATCCGAATAACTATAGTGTCGTTTACACGTTGAATAAGATGTGTGCACGCCGAAGTTAGTAACTAATTTACGTTTTTTTCATATTGCTCAATACTTGTCACCCTGTGTATTTAAATTATAACCTTTCAGACCTGCAGTCTCTCCGAAATGACACTCAATTAACCACACAGCATAACATTATTGACCTTCGCATTAAGCAACACGACTTCTCAAAACTGCGCTGGGCCACGTCTGTAATTTTGCGTTTTATCTGCAACACCAGTTTGGAACAATCAAATTAACGTTACTAAGTTCACTTCCTTTTGTGAAGTCGTAGATGATTAAGACTGCATTCTTTATATACTCTTTCTTTCATCAGGGCAAGGTACTCGGGCAAGGTAGCGGCTACAGCTCACAAGAGTAACTTCAGGTGTGCATTAAGGAAGTACGTCGGACCCTTTGTCGTTGATGTTAATGATCTCGCTGACAATACTGATAGTATAGTCACACTACTTGCAGCTGAAGCAGGAATCTGCACTGTTTGCAAGAAGGCTACACAAATATTTAGTCAGATCTCGATAACATTTCAAAGTAGTGAAAGATTGGCAACTTGTTTTAAATGTTAAGAAATGCAAAATTTAGCACTTTATAAAACGAAGAAGCATAATCGACGCCGATAAAACAGCAGTGTGTAAAGTTCTTAGGAATATGATCTGGAAGCAAGACAGAGCCTCAGTCGTGGATAAATCATGTGGCAGACATCAATTGATCAACAGAGTACTGAGAAAATGTAGTATGTCTGCAAAGGAAAAACCCAGAAAACACTTGAGCGACTCATCCTTGTATATTGATCAAGTGTGTGGTACCAACACCAGTTGAGGCGATGTAGGATATTGAAAATAAACACAAAAGACCGACAAGGACGGCCACAGACTACGTTTGACCATCACGGTGATGCTGTAAAAATTGAGCAGGCAAAGGATTGAAGATAGCCAAAAACTATGCTGCCAAGGTCTCCTTACTAAGTTTCAAGAATCGATTTTAAATATGAATCAAGGAATCTGTTGCAACGCGCATTGTATCGTTCATGTAGTATAGCGAAGACAAGATTAGGCCACAGTTATGAAAATGGCTTTAAAATAGCTGGTTTGCCACAAAATAATAGTCACAGGATATTTCAGGACCCATCTGTCATTAACCACACGTTTCTTTATATATATATAAAATACAAACCATAAAAAAATGCACGGAAGTATGTTTTTGAACACAAACCTACGTTTTTTTAAATGGAACCCCGTTAGTTTTGTTAGCACAAAAAAATGGTTCAAATGGCTCTGAGCACTATGGGACTTAACATCTGTGGTCATCAGTCCCCTAGAACTTAGAACTACTTAAACCTAACTAACCTAAGGACATCACACACAGCCATGCCCGAGGCAGGATTCGAACCTGCGACCTTAGCAGTCACGCGGTTCCGGACTGAGCGCCTAGAACCGCGAGACCACCGCGGCCGGCTTTGTTAGCACATCTAAACATATAAACAAATACGTAATCGGTGCCGTTTGTTGCATTGTAAAATGTTAATTATATCCGGAGATATTGTAACCTAAATTTGACGCTTGAGTACCACTCCTCCGCTGTTCGATCGTGTGTATCGGAGAGCACCGAATTACGTAGGGATTCCAAAGGGAGCGGTGATGGACCTTAGGTACAGAAGAGACTGGAACAGCACGTTACGTCCACATGCTAACTCCTTTTTATCGGTCTTTTTCACTGACGCACATGTACATTACCATGAGGGGTGAGGTACACGTTCGACGGGCGTTCCATAGGACGCGAAAGACGCATAAATTGGCCAGCCTGTTCTCGTGATCGTGCACCTCTGGACTTCTTTCTGTGGGGTACGTTAAAGGAGAATGTGTACCTTGATGCGCCTACAAACCCAGAGGATATGAAACAACGTATTGTGGCAGCCTGCGGCGACATTACACCAGATGTACTGCGGCGTGTACAACATTCATTACGCCAGAGATTGCAATTGTGTGCAGCAAATGATGGCCACCACATTGAACATCTATTGGCCTGATATGTCGGGACACACTCTATTCCACTCCGTAATTGAAAATGGAAACCACGTGTGTACGTGTACCTCACCCCTCATGGTAATGTACATGTGCGTCAGTGAAAAAGACCAATAAAAAGGTGTTAGCATGTGGACGTAATGTGTTGCTCCAGTCTCTTCTGTGCCTAAGGTCCATCATCGTTCCCTTTGGATCCCTACGTAATTCGGTGCTCTACGATACACACGATCGAACAGAGGTGGAGTGGTACTCAAGCGTCAACTTTAGGTTACAATATCTCCGGATGTAATTAACATTTTACAATGCAACAAACGGCATTGATTACGTATTTGTTTATATGTTCAGATGTGCTAACAAAACTAACGGGGTTCCATTTAAAAAAAAATAGGTTTGTGTTAAAAAACATACTTCCGTGCATTTTTTTATCGTTTGTATTAACCAATTACACTAGCCCCTCTCCCCACGTTCGGTCTGTGGAATCGATTCGTCAGTATTTGATGTGGTTTACGAAATATATCCAGCGGTAACGTTAGGTGACTCACCCTATATATATATATATATATATATATATATATATATATATATATATATGTTAACTACACGTTTATATATATATATATATATATATATATATATATATATATATATATATATAAAAATCAGCTTGCAGGGTTACAAAAGAACCGAAGATCAAAGATATCTGAAACAAAATACATATTATTAAGGGCTGTGACGCTACGGTATGTGGCCGGCACATAATAGAGAATGGCAAATTCAATTCATATCATAGTACATTATTTTTTGTTATTTTCGTCAGTGATCACATAGTTTTAGTCCTTAGAATGCCATTTTGGTCGGCGATGGCCATCCTCAGATCTTCATCGAAACATGGGAAAAGAAATATAACTCGTAAAAAATGCAAACGAGCCAATGCCTACTGCTACCAAATTTAGTAATGAACAGATCGCCAGCAGCAGGCAATGGTTGCTTAACGTTTTCGACGAGCTGTTGCTGAGCAAACAAAAGGTAAAAAGTATAAACAAAAATCTGCGTTTCCAGACGTCATTCACTTAGATCGTTTTGTCCTGTATATCTACGGTTTGTTTAGCAACTGCTACCTCTTTACATGAGCTCTAGTTTGGTTTCTCTTTTTATCGTATATTTTCTTCGTAAATTATCTTGATTACAAAACCATGTATGAATTTTAAACATACGTTTGCCTCATGCTGGCATTAAGTTGTATTTATAATGTAGGAAAACAGTCTGTATACACCTTACATCACACACCGTAATATGTATTGAAATTATCATTTGCATTTATGTGCTGGCCATATACGCCAACGACACGGCACTTACAGCAGGTAGCGACAAAAAACTGTCTCATGTGGGACTGTTTGCCAGCCACATCATTCGGCTCTAAGCACCACACGGGTTAGGTGATAAAGTTATTTGCTGAGTGAACTGGTAAACATCACAATGTTTTCGACGTTAACGGACGTTGTTAAAGTTGTATATTCATTCTGTACTAAGTGGTATGTATTTTCTGTCAGATGTCGTTGATATTCAATTATGTTTTAGCATATGCCCTCCATTAAAATACTAGTGTAATCTTGCAAAACATTAAAAAAAAATTTCTGTTACTAATTTGCCGCCGGCTCATCTGAATGGGTAGAGTCCCAAACGGGAAATTCCTTATAAATTGGTCCAGAAACATCCCCTGACTATTATTTCAAAGCCAGTTTCATCATTGTTATTATAATAGTCGCGTGCGTCTACTGCGACTTTCAGTCATGTCTACAAGATTAGACGATTTACAGCACAAACAGATGGTTTTATACAGTAATTCATCTCGCACTACACACGTGAATGGAATGGGAAAAAAGCCCTACTAACTGCTACAGTGGGAAGCAACCTGTTCCATGCTCTTCACAGTGGTTTGCAGAATTGATTCGACGTCTTAGTGGAGAGGAAGTTTGGAATAGATGCAGTGAAATTGAAGCCTCGCTCAACAGAAAACCTTAAATCATTTACTAGATAGCACTTTCTCCGACAGTCTAAACGCCCCGTCGAACAGGTCCTGCGACGCCCACGCCTGCACGGTGATGCCCGCCAGCTACTCGGAATTCCCGCAGGGCGTAATTAGCGAGCGGCGGCTGCTGCTGTGTCGAACGCCAGCATCCGGATGGAGCCCTCAGCGACATCGACGGCGGACACGGGCATGGCGTGGGCGGCGCGGGTGACCCGGGGGCGCCCACGTGCCGCGCACCTGTCAGGGGAGGAGGCAGGTACCAGGGAGCGCATTACACCGGCGGCGTCCGCTGAGAGGAAATAGCTCCTCCGCTGCGACGTATTAGCTTCACAAGAATCAGCTGCAGCAGTGCGTGCTTCCCGAGCAACAGTCCACAGTTGCGACGTAGTCGTGATAAGTTCCGTTCGCAGAGGTCTGCCACACCTCTAAGCAATTTTATCATATGATGACATGATGGAGACCGTGGCTGTTGTTTGAAGACGAATGTTGACGGTGTTACGACAGCAACTAGCCACAAATTTACTTTCGGTTCCTTTATTCAAAGGGTACCGTTACCAGTTTCGAATCGTTGTGATTCATCCTCAGACGGTTTACACGCTTTCTTTATGACATTTGGTGTGTTTTTTTACAGATTAATTGTCCTAAAATATAAATAATACATAATTATAAACACGCCACACACATATGATTGCGTTACAGATTTTCGTTGCATGTGACTTAGGTGAAACGTCGGTTTCGAGTGTTTGTTTCATAACATTCGTCCAACAGATGTAAACACATTCTCACTGCATTCTTAAGTAAATTATTCTCAGTCAACACTTTAGATTCGTCACTGAGAAGATTTCTACCACGCACCACTTGTTTTGCTATATACAAACAGCTTACAAACATATGAGTATCACAGATGCTATGATATATCGTAACATTTGACGATGATGTCCTATGTTTGGAAAGGATCATATATTCATTTACACAACTGTAATGCCTTTTACACTAGTACAGAGACAATGAATTTTTGAGTTGATAATAGTAAATTATATATATATATATATATATATAGGTAGAATAGTGTATTATTTAATTACATTTAGCATCATGAGAATTATAGTAACATATAAATTTGCTACTTGATCTGCAAATAGGTGTACTAATATTATTTGCTTTGGAGGCTGGAAAGTAATTTTTGGAAATATTTCAAGAAAGGGGTATTAGCTAACTCTGTTCATTAAGGATATAGTCTGGGGTGCTGTTTTTGTGTGTGTGTATTTCTAATTCTTTTAATATATTCATAGTGGCTCCTTTTTCTGCTAGATGCAAAAATATTAAGTTGTCCTCAATGTTTCCCACTGAATGGTTTTCTTCAGCAATTTGGGCTGCAAATGCTGATTTGTTCAAGTTACCAAGTCTGAGAGCATCAATATGTTCTTTGTATCTAATTTCAAAACTTCTGCCTGTCTGTCCAATGTAGAATTTTGGGAATGTATCGCATTTGAGTTTGTATATTCCTGATTTACGGTAGGGACTCTTGGAGGTATTTACATCATGGATTTCTTTTTGTTACCGGCCGAAGTGGCCGTGCAGTTAAAGGCGCTGCAGTCTGGAACCGCAAGACCGCTACGGTTGCAGGTTCGAATCCTGCCTGGGGCATGGATGTTTGTGATGTCCTTAGGTTAGTTAGGTTTAACTAGTTCTAAGTTCTAGGGGACTAATGACCTCAGCAGTTGAGTCCTATAGTGCTCAGAGCCATTTGAACCATTTGACCCATTACTTTTTGTTGTAATTTATTATTTGTGGAAAAGCTGATTGTGATATTTTTCTTCTTTTTAAATAAGTTTGCTATTTGGTATGAAAGTCTCCGTTGCGATGGACAGTCACTTGAAAATCTCCATCTACTACAAAAACCAAGAGACAAAATTTAAATTCTGCCAAGGCATAGATCTGTGTAGTGCTTCTAAACGTGTCAACAACATTGCATTAATTTTAATTAGAATCACATTTATGTTAATCATGCTTTAAATGGAAGACACAGTTGCAAACCTATTACGTAATCAGAAAGATATTTTCACTCTGTACGTAGCGGAGTGTGTGCTGATATGAAACTTCCTGGCAGATTAAAATTGTGTTGCGGATCGAGACTCGAACTTGGGACCTCTGCTTTTCGCGCTCAAGTGCTCTACCAACACATTTTTAACATTTATTTAAGGAACAATGTTACACATTCCAAGTACATGTACTAAACATGCACACGTGTTATACATGAAATGATTTAAACAAAAACAGTTTCATCATTGCAGTTATGCTGACGATAAAGAAATACAACAGAAGATTGTGTTACTGACTAAATTACCAGAAAGAATTAATTTGAACATCAAGTAAGGTTTTCTATATACATTCAAACTTCTTCAGACATAAATAAATAAAAAACGTGTGCTCCAATCTTTACAGAAGCATAAAAAGTGCTTTATGAAGTCTATCAGCAAGTTTTTAGGATAATTTTTAATATATTAATGTACGCAAGGAAATCGTCTCTGTGAGAGGCAGGTTAAGGGAAGAAATTGATCTTTAACCTACTCAGCTCAATCAGACCAGTTTAAAGCAATTCACATAATTTTATGGAAATCACCAAAACTTACACAGAATATGAAACAATTGTGCCCATCACACATAAAAAGAATTTAGTAATCATATTACACAATTTCTTAAGTACTTGAGAACGGCGGAAAAGAGATGTTATAAAGTTGACTAGCATTCCAACTACACTTCCTGTACATTAATGGAATGGTAATTATCTGAGGTGATCAGACCTACACAATAGATCTTTCACTGGAAAACGGACTTACACATTACAGTGCAAAAACGAACAGAGCAATTTTCCAGCCACTGAATATTAGAATACATCAGATACAATCGTATGGTTTTAAATAATCGATAAAGGCATCTCCATAAAAATTGTCAGTTTTAATATTTATACTATAAACCAGTTATGCAGCTTTAATGTTTTGTGTTTTGACACTATTAGACACACAATCTGTCACATAAGTTCCGTACATTAGCCTATAAAATTTCTAAAACTATTTTCTGAAATAGAAAAAGCACACACCAAAAATTCACCGTAAAACTTCATATAATCCTTAAGATAACTACAGTACATCACTGTCAACACAGCCTACTTTTTTTACATTAACCAATGCCCATTCATTCAAATATAATTTTTAACATATTACCGAACTTTTCCTTTTGATTCGAATACCTCCTAATTTTGTGGTATTGACACAGCATGTTTGCCGTGTACTCTATGGTGCTGTCGGATCCTAGTTTGATAATGACGTAATTGACAAATTTTCCCAGCAACGAGTATACAGCGTTATTTTTTGCCTCTGGTAAATAGCGTGATACAGGACTGTGTATCAATGACAGCGATATACTCTCAGGGGATGTCCATGTAATTAGAACTGTTTGCTCTCGGATCCACTTCCAACTATTCATGTGACCGCTGCAAGGGTATCTATGAATTATTGCGTCAACTAGATGGCATTGTTGACATAAATTTGTTTCACAGAGTCCGATTGCGTACAGTCTTTCATTGCTGGTAACTATGTTGTTAAGTGTCTTGTACCATGACGTTTTAATGTTAGACATGAGCACATTAGAACTTATGCTTTTTCTCCAAATCTCAGTCCAATCAGTGTTTGAAAATTGTCTTTCTTTCGTTCCTGCATTATGGCTCTTGATTTTAAGCGTCGTGACTGTCTAATTTCGGCAGCTACAGAAATGAACTCAACATGGAAAACCCTGACATGCTGTAAGCGACTGTTGATATTGTGCACATTAATCTGTAGAAGCAGGCTTAGTGGTTTAATGATTTCGAAAAGTTGGCTGGTTTTTAGCAAGCCTTTTATTAAATTAACTTGCATTTTCATAAAAAGTGCAGAGGCTTTATCCGTTATATCAGTTAATCTCAATCCACCTTTTTTAGGATCTGAAGTGGCTACTTTAGAAAGTACTCTGAACACTTCACTTTTCCACAAAAAGTGGTTTAGGACATTATTCTCCTCGCTGTAATTCTCGGTATTGGAAACAGCTGGGCAGTTTAATAAGCTTTAGTAAGGATGCATGAGTTGATATACTTTGTTCTTTGAACTTGGTTCATATATCGAGTTGAATTCTCGATAATGGCTCCTTGCACCTCATCTGCTGCAAGTGTCCAATTTAAAGCCCTTATTTTCATGGGGCATTCTGTCAGGGTGATCCCAAGTGTTTTATTTGTCGGACTCATTTTGCCCACTCGTCGTTGATATTACAGAAACCTCTAAGATTTAACATCTTACTTTTTTTCTTTGCATTGCCTCCAGATACTCTACAGTACGTATCAAGCATTGTTGCTAGCGTGGTTACCTCTTCATTATTCTTTATAATGACCCCTATACCATCAGCATAGGCTCTTATAACCGTTTTATTTCCTGATAATGTTAAGCCTTTCAATCCAGCATGGACACGTCGGAGGGAAGATTCCAGTGAAATGGCGATGAGTGACATGGACAGAGGACTTCCTTGATGAACACCTTTTTTTATTTGTATCGGTCTGGATAGTTGACAGTTCACCGCCATTTTTGCATTTATTCCAGTAGTAAAAGCTCTGTTCTGGGCCGAGCCTCGAACTCTGGACCTTTTCTTTTCGCGGGCAAGTGCTCTACCAACTGAGCTGCCCAAGCACGACTCACGATCCGTGGTCACAGCTTCAATTCTACCAGTACCTCGTCTCCTACCTTCCAAACATCACAGAAGCTCTCCCACGAACCAGGAATGTCAAGGAAGTAGGACTCTTGCCCTATTGTAGTTTACGATTGTTAATTTGATAAACTGTGTTCAGTTTTGGTAACTTGTTCACGTAAGGTCAAAGAGAAGGAGTAGCGTGTGAGGTTTTGACAAACAGGAGGGCTGCTGTGAAGTTTGAAAGGTAGGAGATGAGGTACTGACGGAATTGAAGTTGTCATGACGAGTCGTGAGGCTTGCTTGGGTAGCTCACTTGGCAGAGCACTTGCCCGCCAAAGACAAAGGTCCCGAAATCTGTCTCGATTCAGCACACAGTTTTAATCTGCCAGGAAGTTTCTATTACGTAATATCTTGAAAGTTATGGAATTCACTGAAATATTATATTGCTCACTGATAACAAAAATGTCTCTCTGGGCAAAGGATCTTTCCAAAGCAGCGTTTCGAGAGCCATCAACTGGTCACTGACACAGGCGGCTAACCTTACAAGAGTTGAAAAGGTAAAACTTGGACGAATTTTTTGTGTCCGCAGGGATACTATTCTGGGGTGTAATGTTATATCACAGGTTTTATCTTCACATACAGCAACTTCCGCTTGAAACGAAGTTCATCTCCTTTTCAAGTGAAGAGCAAGACTCAATTATACGGAAAGCTTCGGTTTCGACACTGAAGAGAAAAAAGGCTGCAAAATCTTCCCGAAATTGACAGCCCGAGACACCAAATTTATAACGTCCGTAGGTTGGAAGAGATGATATTACTGCGAGATATAAAGGAAGACGTAGGAGACACAGCATGGAGATACAGCATCTCAAAACTGTGTATGTTCACTGGCTTATAATAGTAGCAGAGTAACGAATGTCTGTATCATATTAACTACGTTCAACAGCGTCAGTTACCAACTGTTTCACAAGCGAGATGCATGTGACCTTACCCTTACTCAGACCTGACAAGTGGTCAACCTGTACGGCTAGCCACATCTCGCCCTTGAGCTCAAATACGACGGACAAATGTAGCAGTTGCACATACACTCCTGGAAATGGAAAAAAGAACACATTGACACCGGTGTGTCAGACCCACCATACTTGCTCCGGACACTGCGAGAGGGCTGTACAAGCAATGATCACACGCACGGCACAGCGGACACACCAGGAACCGCGGTGTTGGCCGTCGAATGGCGCTAGCTGCGCAGCATTTGTGCACCGCCGCCGTCAGTGTCAGCCAGTTTGCCGTGGCATACGGAGCTCCATCGCAGTCTTTATAACCGGTAGCATGACGCGACAGCGTGGACGTGAACCGTATGTGCAGTTGACGGACTTTGAGCGAGGGCGTATAGTGGGCATGCGGGAGGCCAGGTGGACGTACCGCCGAATTGCTCAACACGTGGGGCGAGAGGTCTCCACAGTACATCGATGTTGTCGCCAGTGGTCGGCGGAAGGTGCACGTGCCCGTCGACCTGGGACCGGACCGCAGCGACGCACGGATGCACGCCAAGACCGTAGGATCCTACGCAGTGCCGTAGGGGACCGCACCGCCACTTCCCAGCAAATTAGGGACACTGTTGCTGCTGGGGTATTGGCGAGGACCATTCGCAACCGTCTCCATGAAGCTGGGCTAAGGTCCCGCACACCGTTAGGCCGTCTTCCGCTCACGCCCCAACATCGTGCAGCCCGCCTCCAGTGGTGTCGCGACAGGCGTGAATGGAGGGCCGAATGGACACGTGTCGTCTTCAGCGATGAGAGTCGCTTCTGCCTTGGTGCCAATGATGGTCGTATGCGTGTTTGGCGCCGTGCAGGTAAGCGCCACAATCAGGACTGCATACGACCGAGTCACACAGGGCCAACACCCGGCATCATGGTGTGGGGAGCGATCTCCTACACTGGCCGTACACCACTGGTGATCGTCGAGGGGACACTGAATAGTGCACGGTACATCCAAACCGTCATCGAACCCATCGTTCTACCATTCCTAGACCGGCAAGGGAACTTGCTGTTCCAACAGGACAATGCACCAGAATGAGATTTTCACTCTGCAGCGGAGTGTGCGCTGCTATGAAACTTCCTGGCAGATTAAAACTGTGTGCCCGACCGAGACTCGAACTCGGAACCTTTGCCTTTCGCGGGCAAGTGTTCTACCATCTGAGCTACCGAAGCACGACTCACGTCCGGTACTCACAGCTTTACTTCTGCCATTACCTCGTCTCCTACCTTCCAAACTTTACAGAAGCTCTCCTGCGAACCCAGCAGAACTAGCACTCCTGAAAGAAAGGATATTGCGGAGACATGGCTTAGCCACAGCCTGGGGTATGTTTCCAGAATGAGATTTTCACTCTGCAGCGGAGTGTGCGCTGATATGAAACTTCCTGGCAGATTAAAACTGTGTGCCCGACCGAGACTCGAACTCGGGACCTTTGCCTTTCGCGGGCAAGTGCTCTACCATCTGAGCTACCGAAGCACGACTCACGTCCGGTACTCACAGCTTTACTTCTGCCAGTACCTCGTCTCCTACCTTCCAAACTTTACAGAAGCTCTCCTGCGAACCTTGCAGTACTAGCACTTCTGAAAGAAAGGATATTGCGGAGACATGGCTTAGCCACAGCCTGGGGGATGTTTCAGGAATGAGTTTTAATCTGCCAGGAAGTTTCATATCAGCGCACACTCCGCTGCAGAGTAAAAATCTCATTCTGGAAACATCCCCCAGGCTGTGGCTAAGCCATGTCTCCGCAATATCCTTTCTTTCAGGAGTGCTAGTTCTGCAAGGTTCGCAGAAGAGCTTCTGTAAAGTTTGGAAGGTAGGAGACGAGGTCCTGGCAGAAGTAAAGCTGTGAGTACCGGACGTGAGTCGTGCTTCGGTAGCTCAGATGGTAGAGCACTTGCCCGCGAAAGGCAAAGGTCCCGAGTTCGAGTCTCGGTCGGGCACACAGTTTTAATCTGCCAGGAAGTTTCATATCAGCGCACACTCCGCTGCAGAGTGAAAATCTCATTCTGGAAACATCTCCCAGGCTGTGGCTAAGCCATGTCTCCGCAATATCCTTTCTTTCAGGAGTGCTAGTTCTGCAAGGTTCGCAGGAGAGCTTCTGTAAAGTTTGGAAGGTAGGAGACGAGGTACTGGCAGAAGTAAAGCTGTGAGTACCGGACGTGAGTCGTGCTTCGGTAGCTCAGATGGTAGAGCACTTGCCCGCGAAAGGCGAAGGTTCCGAGTTCGAGTCTCGGTCGGGCACACAGTTTTAATCTGCCAGGTAATTTCATATCAGCGCACACTCCGCTGCAGAGTGAAAATCTCATTCTGGAAACATCCCCCAGGCTGTGGCTAAGCCATGTCTCCGCAATATCCTTTCTTTCAGGAGTGCTAGTTCTGCTAGGTTCGCAGGAGAGCTTCTGTAAAGTTTGGAAGGTAGGAGACGAGGTACTGGCAGAAGTAAAGCTGTGAGTACCGGACGTGAGTCGTGCTTCGGTAGCTCAGATGGTAGAGCACTTGCCCGCGAAAGGCAAAGGTCCCGAGTTCGAGTCTCGGTCGGGCACACAGTTTTAATCTGCCAGGAAGTTTCATATCAGCGCACACTCCGCTGCAGAGTGAAAATCTCATTCTGGAAACATCCCCCAGGCTGTGGCTAAGCCATGTCTCCGCAATATCCTTTCTTTCAGAAGTGCTAGTTCTGCTGGGTTCGCAGGAGAGCTTCTGTAAAGTTTGGAAGGTAGGAGACGAGGTACTGGCAGAAGTAAAGCTGTGAGTACCGGACGTGAGTCGTGCTTCGGTAGCTCAGATGGTGGAGCACTTGCCCGCGAAAGGCAAAGGTCCCGAGTTCGAGTCTCGGTCGGGCACACAGTTTTAATCTGCCAGGAAGTTTCAGGACAATGCACGTCCGCATGTATCCTGTGCCACCCAACATGCTCTAGAAGGTGTAAGTCAACTACCCTGGCCAGCAAGATCTCCGGATCTGTCCCCCATTGAGCATGTTTGGGACTGGATGAAGCGTCGTTTCACGCGTCTGCAAGTCCAGCACGAACGCTGGTCCAACTGAGGCGCCAGGTGGAAATGGCATGGCAAGCCGTTCCACAGGACTACATCCAGCATCTCTACGATCGTCTCCATGGGAGAATAGCAGCCGGAATTGCTGCGAAAGGTGGATATACACTGTACTAGTGGCGACATTGTGCATGCTCAGTTGCCTGTGTCTATGTGCCTGTGGTTCTGTCAGTGTGACCATGTGATGTATCTGACCCCAGGAATGTGTCAATAAAGTTTCCCCTTCCTGGGACAATGAATTCACGGTGTTCTTATTTCAATTTCCAGGAGTGTATTTTTCGTTTGTTGTTTCTTCTGCTGAGGCTTTGTATTGGTTGTCAATTGAACAATGAAAATGGTATGACGCTATCGTTGCCAGCAATGCGACTTTGGACGACGTGTTACTTCCACGTATTGAATTCCGGGAACTGCTAGTTAAAGAGAAATAAGACACGAATAAAGATATAATATAGCACTGTAGGAACAATGGATGGTTGCCCACTGGATTAAGAATGAAAGAGCCATTTGCTCTTTAGGTTTGACTTCGGACTATTACCAAAACTTTGAAACGATTGTAACACTCGTCTGATGTCTGCTTGCACAGAGGGGTAAAAACCATTTCCTTAAAATGTGGTGTTACGAAATGTGAACACCACAGGCACTACAAACAGGCATGTCCTTTCTCCAGAGCAAAATGGGGGACTACGTCCCGTACGGAGACATGTAGAGTGTGACTTCCTCCTCTGTGTGTAAATGCGTGAAGGGAAGTAGGAACGGCATCAATTTACAGTTGTTTTCGAACTCCAGCTATTGACACTCCCTTCCCCCATTAACTAGCCACTCAGCTTCCCTTTGCTGCATACCGTTCTCTTTCATCAGTGGTTTAAAATCTGTAATTAAGTGACACAATGCTCTAGTCTAATACCCACTGTGTCAGCTTACGCACCTGCTTTTGTTCTCCAGTGTCCAGAATGCCAGAAAAATACTCCACCGCATCTGGCATGTTCTTTACAACTGTTCTGGTGGGCCTGTGAATTTCGATCGCCTAAGAAGCCACTGGATTTAAAAGTGACTTTACCTAAATTCTGTGGACTACCTTAAGACTCGCGCTGTCGAATGGTTTGCTGGGTAGCACAAGCTAATAAAAAATTTACTGACGGCTTTCCACAGGTCTCGATAAATAGAAGTAGATATTGTGGCCGGCCGGAGTGGCCGTGCGGTTCTAGGCGCTACAGTCTGGAACCGAGCGACCGCTACGGTCGCAGGTTCGAATCCTCCCTCGGGCATGGATGTGTGCGATGTCCTTAGGTTAGTTAGGTTTAAGTAGTTGTAAGTTCTATGCGACTGATGACCTTAGAAGTTAAGTCGCATAGTGCTCAGAACCATTTGAGATATAGTGACCTCATAACTAAAGCACTGCTGCAATTGTTTAATGGAACTGATGAAGCGAGTGGAACTGATGTTTACAGTGATTTAATTAAGCACTACTTCTGCGCACCTTAAAAACAAGCTCTATCTAAATCAGAACTGGGCCCTAAAGCAAGATAATTTCTTCTTCAATGTAGACAGATTTCGTAACTGGTATTACTTCAATGTGAATGCCTTGAAAATATTCTCCTTTGACACAAAATTTTGCCCCACGATGTTACTGATATAATCAGACTTCTTCCTTATCTGCAGGGAGAAGGAAAAGACTTTCAAAGATCAACGGTAAATATGGGAGATCTTGAGTTTACGTTTAACTTATTACTATGACCAATATTCTCAGATCACAGGCCTGTTAACCCTACCTGAAAGTGAACTGAACCCAGATTTATGAAGAGGGTGCGTCAACGGAAATGTAGACACCAAGTTGTCTCGCAGTTCTCAGCACCTAAGATCCACATTACCCTTAGTGTAACATTCATTACAAAAAAATACTCTTTTATCTGCCGATTCGAGGTTTTACAGATAACGATGCCAATAAGGGGGGAACGTATTCAGTTAAGTGTGCTCCTGTCAGCTACGACTTCAGACGAACAGGACATGAGCAAATTGGTGCTGATCATAAAGTGGATTCGGGGTGAGAAATAATTAAAGAGGAATGGCATAACTATTATTAACATGATGCTCAGCAATGAAATTACAGATGTTCTGCATGTAACCATAACAATTAAAACAACAGGTGCCCCATATAGTTACTAATACTCATAGTAATACCACATAAATTAGTAATACTTGAAGAAGGAGATAGTAACGTGAACCATGAACTATACTCACAGATGATTTAATGAAACACCGCTATTGATCCTTGAACATGGAACAAAGTCTCTCGCTCTTGACGATAAATTTAATTGTGATCACAGAGAATGAACATCTGTGAAGATGAAAATTCGGCGAACAGGGTTTTACGCCAAGGTGCGCTAGCAAGCGACGCTCTGACCATGAATTCCTGTATGTTGCAACATAGAATTGGTCATAGAAAGGAAACAGTATACAAAGTCCTCGATTTTGAACCAATAGAACCATGAAAACTGCAGCCAGCGTCCACACGATGCTAGTACCCTAGTGGACGGTGGAAACGCAAGTGTGCTTTGTCCTCCAGTCCACATGAGCACGCTAACTTAGAACAGGTCAGTCGGTTACCGTCTGCCAACTACGGCGTATAGATGCTTTCGCTGTGCAACCAAAGACTGTGGCAGTCCTAACAAACGAAACCTATGCACAGGGAGTCTTTGCATATTCCAACGACTTATATCTCACGTAAAGGTCAACTATATTAAAGACGTTTTCCCGTAGACGGCTTTCACACTATCTACAGACATTTAACAGTGCACTACTAAATGTAAGCTGGAAATCTGCACCACTTTGAAGTTATGATTATCGTTTTGTTGTCTGCAGCCAAGTGCTTCGATTCTATGACTTGAGCGACGCTGAAGCTTACTTTGAGTGTGTTCGTCGCCACAAAAACGCGAATGTGCTTCCCGGAGTATTAGCATGTGGGCATACAGGCTATCTCAGTAAGGCAATGTAAGGCCGTCGCATCGAACTTAAATAATGGTGACAAATAGGGTTTTGTAGCCAACAGTGGGGAAAAAATATTGTGTATTGGAATCCTGAATGAAACGAACCCACTTTCAAAAAAAAAAGTGTTGTATTACTTATTCTACTGCTCTCGTAGATTCTGTCTGGAACACCGTGGTAGATTAATTGCGCTGCAGAAGGAGAATTCATTCTACAATCTCTTTGTCGAACAGTTCGTTCACCAAAATGTGGAATTACCTTAAACTTCGCAATGTAAGTCATAATTCGTCATGTCTCACATTTTCTATGAGAAATCGCAGTACCTCAATTATTTAGAATCTCTTTACAATGAAAGTTCAAGACATTAAGACAGTCGCAACGCAATGGCAGTGAATGTGATAAATATACTCGACGAAAGAAATTTCTGACTCTTGCTGCATTGGAACATTGAAATAACCTAAGGCGGGAAATGAAAATTTGTGCCGTTACTGGATTTGGACCCGGATTTCTTGCTTTACGTGAGCGGTCGCCTTAACAGCATCAGCACTCCGAGCACGTCTCACGGCCGACACATATCTCCGCCTGCCGCACTCTACAGGGTACTGTCCTCTGTCCGTTACTCCCCTTCGCTCGCAGTTCGCAACCTTACTGTATTTCCGCACGAGGTTGACTATTATTGAGCATCTGAGCTAAAAGATCGACGTGCCGTAAGGCGCTTGTATTATATACACTACCGGCCATTAAAATTGCTACACCAAGAAGAAATGCAGATGATAAACGTGTATTCATTGGACAAATATAGTATACCAGAACTGACATGTGATTACATTTTCAAGCAATTTGGGTGCAAAGATCCTGAGAAATCGGTACTTAAGACAACCACCTCTGGCCGCAATAACGGCTTTCATACAACTGGGCATTGTGTCAAACAGAGCTTCGACGAGGTGTACAGGCACAACTGCCCATGCAGCTTCAACACGATACCACAGTTCACCAAGAGTACTGACTGGCGTATTGTGACGAGCCAGTTGCTCGGCCACCATTAATCAGACGTTTTCAATTGGTGACAGATCAGGAGAATGTACTGACCAGGGCAGCAGTCCAACATTTTCTGTATCCAGAAAGGCCCGTACAGGACCTGCAACATGCGGTCGTGCATTATCCTGCCGAAATGTGGGGTTTCGCAGGGATCGAATGAAGGGTAGAGCAACGGGTCGTAATACATCTGAAATATAACGTCCACTGCTCAAAGTGCCGTCAATACGATCAAGAGATGACCGAGACGTGTATCCAATGGCACCCCATACCATCACGCCGGGTGATACGCCAGTATGGCGATGACGAATACGCGCTTCCAATGTGCGTTCACCGCGACGTCGCCAAACACTGATGAGACTATCATGATGCTGTAAACAGAACCTGAATTCATCCGAAAAAATGATGTTTTGCCATTCGTGCACCTAGGTTCGTCGTTGAGTGCACCATCGCAGGCGTTCCTTTCAGTGATGCAGCGTCAAGGGTAACAACAGCCATGGTCTCCGAGCTGATAGTCCACGCTGCTGCAAACGTCGTCGAACTGTTCGTGCAGATGGTTGTTGTCTGGCAAACGTCCCCATCTGTTGACTCAGGGATCGAGACGTGGCTGCACGATCCGTTACAGCCATGCGGATAAGATGCCTGCAATCTCGACTGCTAGTGATACTAGGCTGTTGGGATCCAGCACGGCGTTCCGTATTACCCTCCTGTACCCACCGATTCCATATTCTGCTAACAGTCATTGGATCTCGGCCAACGCGAGCAGCAATGTCGCTATACAATAACCCGCAATCGAGATAGACTACAACCCAACCTTTATCTAAGTCGGAAACGTGATGGTACGCATTTCTCCTCCTTACACCAGGCATCACAATAACGTTTCACCAGGCAACGCTGATCAACTGCTGTTTGTGTATGAGAAATCGGTTGGAAATTTTCCTCATGTCAGCACGTTGTAGGTGTCGCCACCGGCGCCACCCTTGTGTGAATGCTTTGTTAAGCTAATCATTTGCATATCAGAGAATCTTCTTCCTGTCGGTTAAATTTCGCGTCCGTAGCACGTCATCTTCGTGGTGTAGAAATTTAAATGGCGAGTAGTGTAGGTATGACGTTTGTTGTTTCGGACATGCATGTCCAAAAGGAGGGACAACATACCGACGTAACAAACATAAAACAATCTTCACGTCGATTTGATTTGCTTCTATTGACGACAGAAGTAACTTCACGTCCCACTGTGACATTGTTCTAAAGTGTCATTGCAAAGAGGCAGCTGAAAGTTTTCCCAGGTAAGGAAACATTCTGTCGGTATGGATATGATACAGTCTGTCTAGCAGAATAGTCACTGGAGTAGGAAGCACGTTCGGGACCGGAGACGAACGGTTAAGAAGTTGGGAATTCATAGACATGGACGGCAATGTGAGCCACTTCTACGCAAACTACACTCGTCATGAAATACAAGGTACTTCTAAGAAAACGAAATCAAGAGCACCATTTTCATCGTATTAATGTGACGAGCAAAGCGAGACGAACTTCTTCCTGGAATTCAAAAATCTGAAAACTACAAACAATTTAATTAATTTCTTAACTTACTCTTTACTTTGGTATTTACAACATGTAATGAAACATGGTAAGACCACCAGCACCAAGTAAGATAACAAGAAATTAAGTTATCCATAATGCGTACGCAATAAAACCCTGTACCAACTACACCATGGTTGCACATCGCTTTTAACTGAGGAGTGTCTCCTGAATCGATCTTTACTTAAGCGAATGAGAGCTGCCGCAGACACCAACAACGACAGCTGCGTGCCTTTGGACAGTATATGTGGCACAATCGTACATAGCGTGTCACGGGGGGATTGGTCAACATTCAGGAATGTGACAGGAGTGATCATTCGAAGCAACAACGCATAGTAAACTTGGGCTCTAAAGCGTATGCCTTAAGAGCAATGAGCAGTTCTTCATCTTCGATACCGTGAAATAAATCTCTTACTCTACTAACTCTTTGCTTTTCATATTTTGGGAGGAGATGGTATTGACCAAAACAAGAAAATAGCTCTTAAGGCGTGCATTTTATAATCCATGTTGAATAGACTTTTTTGCTCCGATTGATCATTCCTGTCATATCCCTGAATATTGATCATTCCTTCAGGGACCACTATACATTTGGAAATAGACCGCAAAGAAGTAAGCCTACTGCAGTAGTGTTAGAATATATGACTATTATTATCCAGGTATGGGTGTCACGACACACACACACACACACACACACCATACTGTTGCACATAAAAACAGCAGTACGACATTAGGATTAATAGACGTAACACAATTTCTGAAGCTATGAATAATTAGATCTAGCCATAATTACCATAAGTAGTGTTTACTTGAAAGGAGGAAATAAGATGAACATCAACAAAAGCAAAACAAGGATAATGGAATGTAGTCGAATTGGTTCAGAGGGTTCAAATGGCTTCGAGCACTATGGGACTCAACTGCTGAGGTCATTAGTCCCCTAGAACTTAGAACTAGTTAAACCTAACTAACCGAAGGACATCACACACATCCATGCCCGAGGCAGGATTCGAACCTGCGACCGTAGCGGTCTCGCGATTCCAGACTGCAGCGCCAGAACCGCGCGGCCACTTCGGCCGGCTGTAGTCGAATTAAGTCGGGTGATGCTGAGGGAATTAGATTAGGAAATGAGACACTTAAAGTAGTAAAGGTGTTCTGGTATTTGGGAAGCAAAATAACTGATGATGGTAGAAGTAGAGGGGTTATAAAATGTAGACTGGCCATGGTAAGGAAAGCGTTTCTGAAGAAGACAAATTTGTTAACATCGAGTATAGATTTAAGTGTCAGGAAGGCGTTTCTGAAAGTATTTGTATGGAGTGTAGCCATGTATGGAAGTGAAACATTGACGGTAAATAGTTTGGACAAGAAGAGAATAGAAGCTTTCGAAATGTGGTGCTACAGAAGAATGCTGAAGATTAGATGGGTAGATCACATAACTAATGAGGAGGTGTTGAATAGGATTGGGGAAAAGAGATGTTTGTGGCGCAACTTGACTAGAAGAAGGGATCGGTTGGTAGGACATGTTCTGACGCATCAAGGGATCACCAGTTTAGTATTGGAGGGCAGCGTGGAGAGTAAAAATCGTAGAGGGAGACCAAGAGATGAATACACTAAGCATATTCAGAAGGATGTAGGTTCCAATAGGTACTGGGAGATGAAGAAGCTTGCACAGGATAGAGTAGCATGGAGAGCTGCATCACATCAGTCTCAGGACTGAAGATCACAACAACAACAACAAGTGTTTACTTACTTAATTGAGACTGTAGCACCAAAGTATTCAGGAGAGTTGCAAAGTAGTTCGTAGCAATACGTTGCTTGTGATGTTAGTAATCATAAAATAAGAGTAATAGGCATAATTTGTATTTTAAGTATAATGCGCACCACTCACATTAACTCTAATTTGAAGCACTTTTACTACTCGACGGAAAACACTACCATTGGGAACCAAATGATCAGCATGCTACGGTGCTACCTTTGAATATCAGACTGATCATGAATAACAATCAATGTGTACTTGTAAGTATGTAGTCATTGGAACGGAAAGACGTTGGGGCATTTTTGTGGCGAACGGTTTTCGGCAGTAAATTGGGTATCATTTTCGGAATGAGACTTGGAACGGGACATGCTGTGCTGGCATCTTGACGTCGAGGGATCTTAGAGTGTTGTTTGAGGGCGCTAGATGTTGTTAGCGGACTACTGCACTTACAGACATTCAGCAGACTGCGAATCGCCATTGGACATAATGAATGGGCGCAGTTTTCCGGAGAACAATGGCTTGCAGAGCTGTTGTAGCTAGGCTACGTGTGACATAAGAAGAAAGACAAATTTAAACTTTAATGCTTCGGCATGAACTGTGTCATTGATGGTTTCCGAAATCGACGTCTTCAAATATAGATAACTTTTCACCACAGCAGGACTAAAATGCGACGGTTATATAGTCTCCCTTCAGACAATCAAAAAGACGCAAAAACAATGTAGTACACATTTTAGGAATCTCTCGCGGTAAACAAAGAGAATCATTATGTTTAATCTGTCACTGGGGGCTCCTGAGCAGTGTTTGCAGCAAAGGAGGGCCACAACTGACCTATCCCGTATCGTATATCATATGTTCTGCTAAATATCAACAATGGATCGTATATGAAATATGTGACGATGTTCATTGGCACGACCGATAGCTGTTTTGGAGTCATGCATTCAGTATAAAGAAAGTTTTTAAGATGTCTCTTCCGGATGTAAGGTGTTCAGATCAAGATAAGTTGAGGATATTCCATCCTTGAGGTACGTAATTACACTTGTGGAACCCTTTACATTGCTCTGCTTTAAAATTTTGAGTAAAATATATTTTTAGCATTCTTTGGTATGGCTCTGTGAGCTGAACTACTGTAAGTAAAATGTTCCCTAGAAATTCTATTATTCGTGAGGCTTTAGTAGAGATGTGATATTTGTGATGATGGGACGGCCGGATTGTAGCAAGAGCTCTTCCGCCAACGCTCTTCCGCTGCCTCTCGGCGTCGAGCGATCGCTGCTCGTTAGCGCCCCTGCGGTCTGGCCACCAAACGAGCAGCACTGTACCACGGGCAGCGGATAGAGCAGGGGCTGGGCCGGCTCTCGACAAAACCGCGGAAAGTTGAGCCGCGACCCGGCGCCGCTAATGGCCAAGTTCTGTGGCCGCTGGGTGCTGCCCCGGTTCTCCCAGCTGGACCAACTATGTCGGGAACGCAGTCATCACAGGGCGAGAGTCTGCCTCTACAACTGCTAATCACTCTGGCCATTTGAGGCTAACTGTCGCTTGCCGTTTACACCGGGGACTATTTTGGACAAATTATCCTTCGTCTCTACGAGTGTAGAAAGTCTGGGACACCATTAAGAAGAGGATATTGGAACTTCAGATGAGAAATATTATTACCGAGAGTAGAGCAGATGAGAGACTTAGCGTATTGCTGCCTGGAGTTGAGGATGACGTAGATAGCTGACGCTTTCGTAATGGAGGAAATAAATAGCTTTAGACAACAGCGAGCTCGTAGTGGTAATACTACAGGTGTACAACAGTTCACTGATAAATCGTGACAATATACCTGCAGACACACATCGCGTTCGTAGATCACAAGCATTTTCGATATATTGGACAAAACTTTGTAACGTCATGAAAGGATGAGGGTATCCAGGACATTTATTAAGCAATAACAGTTAATATCAACACAAAAACATTGTAATCAATACAGGAAAAGAGGAGACGGAATCAATAAAATCAACAGTATGTATTCTTTACTTACAACATCCAATGTATGTTACAGTGAAACTGTTAGACATAAGAAAAAGGAACTTAAACAACGAGTAATTTTACGACCACGTTACATACATATACATACTCTTCTCTGTATCGATTACCAAATAATTATTCAGCAGACAGAAAATAACCTCCAGTTTCAGATGGTCGGCAGAAACCCATATCATTTTCTATCATTTTATGAATTCGCGATATATGCAAAAAGAGGTTATTCTCAAAACCTTTGCCGAGCATTATAAAATTAACGCGAAATTGGGCAAGTGGATATTTAACCAGATTATTTGTTGCCAGAATGAGATTTTCACTCTGCAGCGGAGTGTGTGCTGATATGAAACTTCCTGGCAGATTAAAACTGTGTTCCCGACCGAGACTTGAATTCGGGACCTTTGCCTTTCGCGGGCAAGTGCTCTACCATCTGAGCTACCGAACCACGACTCACGCCCGGTACTCACAGCTTTACTTCTGCCAGTCTCTCGTCTCCTACCTTCCAAATTTTACAGAAGCTCTCCTGCAAACCTTGCAGAACTAGCACTCCTGAAAGAAAGGATATAGCGGAGACATGGCTTAGCCACAGCCTGGTGGATGTTTCCAGAATGAGATTTTCACTCTGCACGGAGTGTGCGCCGATATGGCAGAAGTAAAGCTGTGAGTAGCGGGCGTGAGTCGTGCTTCGGTAGCTCAGATGGTAGAGCACTTGCCCGCGAAAGGCAAAGGTCCCGAGTTCGAGTCTCGGTCGGGTACACAGTTTTAATCTGCCAGGAAGTTTCATGTCAGCGCACACTCCGCTGCAGAATGAAAATCTCATTCTAGAAACATCCCCCAGGCTGTGGCTAAGCCATGTCTCCGCTATATCCTTTCTTTCAGGAGTGCTAGTTCTGCAAGTTTCGCAGGAGAGTTTCTGTAAAGTTTGGAAGGTAGGAGACGAGATACTGGCAGAAGTAAAGCTGTGAGTACCGGGTGTGAATCGTGCTTCGGTAGCTCAGATGGTAGAGCACTTGCCCGCGAAAGGCAAAGATCCCGAGTTCGAGTCTCGGTCGGGAACACAGTTTTAATTTTCCAGGAAGTTTCAGATTATTTGTTGATCGGTTTCATTTGTGCTGAGAATCATCTTCAGGTCTAAAATAGGCAGAAGAAAGTCGCTCATGTAAAGTTCTATCTTCTTACAATATGTACAATGCAAAAAAGTACAGAAACTAACAAAGATCGTACCATAAAATATCGGTACAGAGTGTAATTGTTGTACAATCAACAACTGTGTCACCAAAAGTGTTGCACGTTTTGTGATGCTTTTGTTTACGATAAAAATGAAAGTGTTACTGTTAGAAGACGTCACTGTAAGAGCAGATATAAAATAGAATTTATCAAATTAAAACAAATTGGAACAATATGCAAAATATTAAACAATCATGTGCAAAAGCAAGAGGGATTTTTGTCGCTTACTGCCGTGTGGGAAGTCAGGAAGTTTTCGAGAATGCTTCTTCAGCGATCCTTCTGCGCTATTCCACACTACATCGGCAACTTACAGCAACAAGAAGACACACACCGCCGGAAGGAAGCGACCGCGACGCCTGCAATGAACTCATCAGTGGTGCAACGTTTCCCTTTCTACCCTTATGTATCTTTCATTTAACTTGTTAAATTATTTCGTTATTTTGATACGTCCCCTTAGAAAAATTTATGCATTATTGTGCTGGTAAACCACTTACGAGCCGGCCGGAGTGGCCAAGCGGTTCTAGGCACTACAGTCTGGACCCGCGCGACCGCTACGGTCGCATGTTAGAATCCTGCCTCGGGCATGGATATGTGTGATGTCCTTAGGTTAGTTAGGTTTAAGTAGTTCTAAGTTCTAGGGGATTTGTGACCACAGCAGGTGAGTCCCATAGTGCTCAGAGCCATTTGAACCATTTTTTTGAAACCTCTTACGTTATTTGATTTTCAAACAGCTGAGCAAAACTGAACGTACTCAGACATTTCTCTCTAACTTATTCTGAACATCACTTAACACAGCTACACAATTATATCACGACGCTACTAATGAGTGACACAATCTATATTATTGCTTTTGCGCTGTATCTGTTTTATATTTGCGCAGTTTTTCTGAATTCTTCCGGAAATTAAAACATGTTTTAGTAGTAAGTTTCGTGGTATAGCTACAATTCAGGAAATTAAAACATGTTTTAGTAGTATCTTTTGTGGTATAGCTACAATGAGACAGCCTTTTTCGTAGCACAACAATAAGTCACAGTATAGTACTTTCTTGATCACGATAATGTACGTAATAACTACGATACCTTTACGCATAACATTTCACTTTTGTTTATAATGAGGTACGTAAATTGACTTCTGCAGAACTTTGCTTACGGAGTACGATAACTAAGAAACTTCGACAGAATTATCTTACAGCAAGACGCACAGTTTACCGCTACAGGACACGCATTTGAGTGATTAATTTTTGTACTTAAAACATTTATGTTTAAAGATTTTTGAATCACAAAGATACAAAAAATGTTTTAGGTGATACATTTCATTCGGTTGATGTAATCTGTAACACCTAAGGGTATAATTACATTAATTCTCATGGGGTACACGCCTACTTTGTACGCTAAGCGTGTAGCGAGCGCTAGGAGCCCTAGCTAATATGTTATTTGCTTATACAACTTTACACATCGGTACGATATTTCTCTGTCACAGAATTACATAGCTATCTGATTATTTAACAGAGAAACAAACATTTTTTTAATACGTCAGTGACAGATGTTTAATCAATTACGCAGTTGGAGGTGAGCCGCCAGCAGTGGTGGATGTGGGGAGGGAGATGACAGAATTTTGAAAGCGGACGATCTGGACGTGTGTCCATCACAAAGAGTAAATTTGTAATTTTGGATATGATGAACTGATATATATATATATATATATATATATATATATATATATATATATATATATATATGATGACTTTTGAACATTATTAAGGTAAATACATTGTTTGTTCTCTATCAAAATCTTTAATTTGCTAACTATGCCTATCAGTAGTTAGTGTCTTCAGTAGTTAGAATCTTTTATTTAGCTGGCAGTATTGGCGCTCGCTGTATTGCAGTCGTTCGAGTAACGAAGATTTGTGTGTGGTATGTGATTCATGAAAGGATCAACATCGATCTGGAACGGATGTCATGTGACGTCCGCAACGACCAAACACAACGATCAGGGAAAGAAAAATTATTGTGTGTCAGTTTAGTGATGATCAGAATAAGTAAAGAGAGAAATGTCTGAGTACGTTCAGTTTTGCTCAGCTGTTTGAAAATCAGATAACGTAAGAGGTTTACCGCCACAGTAATTCATAAATTTTTCTAAGGAGACGTTTCAATTTACTGAAGTACAATGGTGTTGACGGTACAACATTATTTCTTCACCTTATATTCTACTTTTTAACACGTCCATGCCAGCACCTAAAAGGTATACTTCCCGCTCTATGGTGGTGCGCATTTACATGTTTTCGTTGATCTGGTGGCGCTGCATTTTCCGTTACTCGGTGTGGGGCAGTGGTCGTATTCAAACGCACTTAGCTACTAATTCAATACACTGATATTTTATTTAGAAAGTGATATACGTTCATTCGCTTAAAACAACGAGAGATCACATAAAATAATTTTATACTTAATTAAGCACAAATTACATGATATCTGTTTACAAGGGCGATGTACTTGAGGACAATATTATGGAAATGGAAGAGGATGTAGATGAAGACGAAATGGGAGATAAGATACTGCGTGAAGAGTTTGACAGAGCACTGAAAGACCTGAGTCGAAACAAGGCCCCGGGAGTAGACAACATTCCATTTGAACTACTGATGGCCTCGGGAGAGCCAGTCATGACAAAACTCTACCATCTGGTGAGCACGATGTATGAGACAGGCGAAATACCCTCAGACTTCAAGAAGAATATAATAATTCCAATCCCAAAGAAAGCAGGGGTTGACAGATGTGAAAATTACCGAACTATCAGTTTAATAAGTCACAGCTGCAAAATACTAACGCGAATTCTTTACAGACGAATGGAAAAATTGGTAGAAGCCGACCTCGGGGAAGATCAGTTTGGATTCCGTAGAAATGTTGGAACACGTGAGGCAATACTGACCTTACGACTTACCTTAGAAGAAAGATTAAGAAAAGGTAAACCTACGTTTCTAGCATTTGTAGACTTAGAGAAAGCTTTTGACAATGTTAACAGGAATACTCTCTTTCAAATTCTGAAGGTGGTAGGGGTAAAATACAGGGAGCGAAAGGCTATTTACAGTTTGTACAGAAACCAGATGGCAGTTAAAAGAGTCGAGGGGCATGAAAGGGAAGCAGTGGTTGGGAAAGGTGTAAGACAGGGTTGTAGCCTCTCCCCGATGTTATTCAATCTGTATATTGAGCAAGCAGTAAAGGAAACAAAAGAAAAATTCGGAGTAGGTATTAAAATTCATGGAGAAGAAGTAAAAACTTTGAAGTTCTCCGATGACATTGTAATTCTGTCAGAGACAGCAAAGGACTTGGAAGAGCAGTTGAACGGAATGGACAGTGTCTTGAAAGGAGGATATAAGATGAACATCAACAAAAGCAAAACGAGGATAATGGAATGTAGTCAAATTAAGTCGGGTGATGCTGAGGGAATTAGATTAGGAAATGAGACACTTAAAGTAGTAAAGGAGTTTTGCTATTTACGGAGTAAAATAATTGATGATGGTCGAAGTAGAGAGGATATAAAATGTAGACTGGCAATGGCAAGGAAAGCGTTTCTCAAGAAGAGGAATTTGTTAACATCGGGTATAGATTTAAGTGTCAGGAAGTCGTTTCTGAAAGTATTTGTATGGAGTGTAGCCATGTATGGAAGTGAAACATGGACGATAACTAGTTTGGACAAGAAGAGAATAGAAGCTTTCGAAATGTGGTGCTACAGAAGAATGCTGAAGATAAGGTGGGTAGATCACGTAACTAATGAGGAGGTATTGAATAGGATTGGGGAGAAGAGAAGTTTGTGGCACAACTTGACTAGAAGAAGGGATCGGTTGGTAGGACATGTTTTGAGGCATCAAGGGATCACAAATTTAGCATTGGAGTTCAGTGTGGAGGGTAAAAATCGTAGAGGGAGACCAAGAGATGAATACACTAAGCAGATTCAGAAGGATGTAGGTTGCAGTAGATACTGGGAGATGAAGAAGCTTGCACAGGATAGAGTAGCATGGAGAGCTGCATCAAACCAGCTTCAGGACTGAAGACCACAACAACAACAACTGTTTGTTCTTAGAGAGATAGAGAGAGAGAGAGAGAAAGGGAGAGAGATAGGCGAGTGGGCGCACGACACACACACGCACGCACAAACACGCACACACACACACACACACACATACACACACACACACACACACACACCCTATGGGAGGGTCCAGCGAGAGCCACCGGTGGTATGCGGCAATGAGAGGATCTACCGTGAGAGGTAGGTGGTACATACCATTGTGAACATGTCAAATTACATTGTACAATTTTCTCAGGATTAATTTATTTATTTCGACTTCTCAGATACACCGCTCAAATTTTGTTATTTTCGGTTGTTGAACTCTTTTACTGCGAATATGGTTTTGTATATTGTTCAGTTTTCTTTTAATATGATAAATTTTATTTCATTTTTGCTCATACAGTGGTACCTGGCAGTTGCAGGTTTTTTTTCTCTTAAATTGCATATACTCGAAACATGCAATAGGTTCAAAGACGAAACTTGACTGAACATGTGGCACGTGAAAGAGCGTAACAATATTCGATGGTATATTCTTTGTTCATTTTTATTGTGTACAAACTGTAAATAGGTGGAGAATTTAATAAATTATACTTTTCTCACATCTGATCAGAAGGTGATTACCAGCACAATCGAAACCAGTCGTATTTTCCAAATTCGCAATCTAATGGTTACACAAGAAACAACTGTCTCTAAAAAGACAGCAGTACCAATAAAGTAATGGCTTTCAAAGAGAAATCGCAAGTGTACTGAAAATCAGCAGCGGATGACCAGTCGGTAGGAAAGACGTTCCACGTCCAGCTGTTAGGTAACGATATAAGGTACGAGTATGCGAAAGGGCACACCAATAAATTACAATGTTTCAAATACACATCTACATCTACGTAATACAACGTAAGCCACACTACGGCGCGTGGCGGAGAAAGCCCTGTACCACAACTACTCCTTTTCTTTCTCGTTCCACTCGGAGATTGAGCGAGGGAAAAACTACTATCTATACGCCTCCGTATGAGCCTTAGTTTCTTGTATCTTATCTTCGTGATCCCTACGGGAAATCTATGTTGGCGGCAGTGGGATCGTTCTGCACTTAGCTTGAAATACCGGATCTCCAAACTTCATCAGTAGTGTGCTTCGAAATCAATCTCTTCTTCCCTCCAGGGATTCGCACATCAGCTCCCGGCGCATAACCGTTTAACACTTGCATGCTGATCCACCCTACCGGTAACAAATCTAACAGCTAGCCACAGAATTGCTTCGATGTCTTCTTTCAATCAGACCTGATACGGATCCCTAACGCTCGAGCAGCAATCTCGAATAGGTGGCACCAGGGTCGTAAATGCGGTCTCCTTCACAGATGCGCTATAGTTCCCCAGAATTTTCCCAATAAGCGGAAGACGACCACTTGCCTTTCCTACCACATATCTCACATGCTAGTTCCATTTCATATCGCTTCGCAACGTTACGCACACATACACTCCTGGAAATTGAAATAAGAACACCGTGAATTCATTGTCCCAGGAAGGGGAAACTTTATTGACACATTCCTGGGGTCATATACATCACATGATCACACTGACAGAACCACAGGCACATAGACACAGGCAACAGAGCATGCACAATGTCGGCACTAGTACAGTGTATATCCACCTTTCGCAGCAATGCAGGCTGCTATTCTCCCATGGAGACGATCGTAGAGATGCTGGATGTAGTCCTGTGGAACGGCTTGCCATGCCATTTCCACCTGGCGCCTCAGTTGGACCAGCGTTCGTGCTGGACGTGCATACCGCGTGAGACGACGCTTCATCCAGTCCCAAACATGCTCAGTGGGGGACAGATCCGGAGATCTTGCTGGCCAGGGTAGTTGACTTACACCTTCTAGAGCACGTTGGGTGGCACGGGATACATGCGGACGTGCATTGTCCTGTTGGAACAGCAAGTTCCCTTGCCGGTCTAGGAATGGTAGAACGATGGGTTCGATGACGGTTTGAATGTACCGTGCACTATTCAGTGTCCCCTCGACGATCACCAGTGGTGTACGGCCAGTGTAGGAGATCGCTCCCCACACCATGATGCCGGGTGTTGGCCCTGTGTGCCTCGGTCGTATGCAGTCCTGATTGTGGCGCTCACCTGCACGGCGCCAAACACGCATACGACCATCATTGGCACCAAGGCAGAAGCGACTCTCATCGCTGAAGACGACACGTCTCCATTCGTCCCTCCATTCACGCCTGTCGCGACACCACTGGAGGCGGGCTGCACGATGTTGGGGCGTGAGCGGAAGGCGGCCTAACGGTGTGCGGGACCGTAGCCCACCTTCATGGAGACGTTTGCGAATGGTCCTCGCCGATACCCCAGGAGCAACAGTGTCCCTAATTTGCTGGGAAGTGGCGGTGCGGTCCCCTACGGCACGGTCTTGGCGTGCATCCGTGCGTCGCTGCGGTCCGGTCCCAGGTCGACGGGCACGTGCACCTTCCGCCGACCACTGGCGACAACATCGATGTACTGTGGAGACCTCACGCCCCACGTGTTGAGCAATTCGGCGGTACGTCCACCCGGCCTCCCGCATGCCCACTATACGCCATCGCTCAAAGTCCGTCAACTGCACATACGGATCACGTCCACGCTGTCGCGGCATGCTACCAGTGTTAAAGACTGCGATGGAGCTCCGTATGCCACGGCAAACTGGCTGACACTGACGGCGGCGGTGCACAAATGCTGCGCAGCTAGCGCCATTCGACGGCCAACACCACGGTTCCTGGTGTGTCCGCTGTGCCGTGCGTGTGATCATTGCTTGTACAGTCCTCTCGCAGTGTCCGGAGCAAGTATGTTGGGTCTGACACACCGGTGTCAATGTGTTCTTTTTTCTATTTCCAGGAGTGTATTTATACGATCTGATTGTGTCCAGCAAAACACTACTGATGCCGTATCCGAACATTACGAGGTTTTTTTTTTCCTATTCATCGGTACTAACTTGTATTTTTCCACATTAAGAGCCAGTTGCTATTCCTCACACCAACTAGAAACTTTGTCTAGCTCGTCTTGTATCAACCTACAGTCTCTTATCTTTGGCACCTTCCTGTACACCACAGCATCATCAGTGAAGTACCTCAGATTGCTGCCCATCCCGTCTGCCAGACCATTTATGTGTACTGAAAAGAGCAACGGTCCCATTACATTTTACTAGGGCACTCCTGATATTTCCGTTGTGTCAAATGAACACTCGCCGTCGAGGACAACGTACTGGGCTCTATTAGTACAGAAGTATTCGAGCCAGTCGAAGCTTGGAGCTGTGGTACTTTCCCAACATAGCTAAGACAATTTACAATTGTTATGACGATGTGTCCTGGATCTATGTTCCTCCTGCGTTCGACCAGCTCCCTTTGGACTGAAGCCCTTTATGTGTTTTCCCGAGGACCCCTAACCTGTAAAAACAGCCCAACCCACGCCACACAGCCCCGGCTACCCTTGTAACCACCTGCTGTGTCTATTGGACTCCTGACATTTTTGGAGGAACCCGAAAACCAAGTTGAGAAAACTTCAGCGTACTTGGTTTCAGCACCGTCTGAGCCTCTCATTCATACCCCCGACCATAGGTCCGCACTTCGTCCCGTTGACTATGCTGCAAATGATGAGCTCTACTTTCATCTCGCAAACAAGATTGGCAGTCTTTATCACTTCTGACTACCGCTTAAAATCAGAGAGAATCTCTTCCAATCCAAAGTGACAGTCATTATTTGTACCGACTTGAGCCAGCATCTGCAGTTGACTACACCCTGTGACATCCGGTAGGACCTGATCCACGTCCGGAATGTTTCCACCCGGTATGCGCTCGGAGTGCACGTTGGCTCTCTTCCCCTCCTTGTCCGTAAGGAGCCACATAACATGCCTAGCATTGGAGCTCAAAATGGTTCAAATGATTCTAAGCACTATGGGACTTAACATCTGAGGTCATCAGTCCCCTAGACTTAGACCTACTTAAAACCTAACTAACCTAAGTACATCACAGGATTCGAACCTGCGATCGTAGCTGCAGCGCGGTTCCGGATGAAGCGCCTAGAACCGCTCGGTCACATCGGCCGGCAACATTGGAGCTCCTCGCCCTCTGTGATTGCCTGGATCTTGCAGTCTGAGTGGCTTTTTTCTGAAATAGGACAAGCGACTGTATCTGGCCGAGGGACAATGTCAGCCACAGACAGCACCTGCAACCTGTTTGTCAGACTAACCGAGGCGGCATTACGTCTGCCCCCTGGGCAGTTTTTCGCTGACTGCCACGCCCGAAAACGACCTCCCACTCGACCACAGGTAAGGGATCAACCTCAGTGCGAGCAGCAACTTGGCCGGCTACCAGTGCGTACCCATTGGGGGACTCAGACCTACTGGACGTCTCATGGATCCCCATGGCTGGCCCACAACAGTGGGCTTCAGTCACTGACTGACTGAAGCCATCACAGATTCGAGCTGAGAGCAAAGTGTCACCCACTCGACTCGCATCGGTACATAGCAATCACAGTCCCTATCTATACGAAAGCCTGTAGAAAGCTACACTACACAAAGAAAAGACTACAGACACACGCTCTGGAACTTTACTGTAGACACTGACAATAATGTAGGAACTGGATTTAGTAAATTATTTTAACATGTAGATTTCAAAAACTAAACTACTAAACACTTAGGTGAGACTAATGGTTCAAATGGCTCTGAGCACTATGGGACTCAACATCTTAGGTCATAAGTCCCCTACAACTTAGAACTACTTAAACCTAACTAACCTAAGGACATCACACACACCCATGCCCGAGGCAGGATTCGAACCTGCGACCGTAGCAGTCCCGCGATTCCGGACTGCAACGCCAGAACCGCACGGCCACTGCGGCCGGCTAGGTGAGACTAAATATATTTTCAAGATATCGGCACACTTTCCGACACAAATGCAAACCCGAGAACGGTGTCTATTAAATACTAAATTAATACGTAAGAATTCAAGAAACTAAACTACCATAGCACACAGATGAAACAATTCAATTCATTCCTCGTTACAGCCGACCGCAGTGGCCGAGCGGTTCTAAGCGCTTAAGTCTGGAACCGCGAGACCGCTACGGTCGCAGGTTCGAATCCTGCCTCGGGTATGGATGTGTGTGATGTCCTTAGGTTAGTTAGATTTAAGTAGTTCTAAGTTCTACGCGACTGATGATCTTAGATGTTAGCTCCCTTAGTGCTCAGAGCCATTTGAACCATTTTGTTCCCCGTTATGAACTAACAGAATGTCACAAAATCGGTTACTTCCTTTTTGCCTCTTGTATCATGGCCGGCTACTGCTGCCTGATAACAATGAAATAAGAGAATAAGATATACACTTTATAAATTAAAAAATTGAGCAAGGGTGAATAAAATGGAGGAAGCGCACAGCTGTTTGTTGCACTGGGCTGACAAATAACACGTAATACATCAATGTATTGCTGGTATCATAACTGGTCGACTCTAGCGTGAGCCATCAGTACTACACAATGCCCTATGGGAAGGTCTTATGTGAGCCACCGGTGGCACACGCCACGCTATGGGAAGGTTTAGCAGGAGTCACCAGTGGTACATGACCCCAAATGCGAAGTTCTAGTGCGAGCCACCAGCAATGCCGCCCCATGGGAAGGTCTGATGTGAGCCACTGGGTTACATGCCACCCAGTTCGAAGGTTTGAAGATGTGCTCCACCGGTGATACACACCACCCTACGGGAAGGTCTAGCGTCTGCCACCAGTGATACAGGCAGCCTGATAGTAGGGTCTAGCGTGTGTCACTAGTAGGACACGCCAGCGTGAACATGCTAAATAATTTGTGCTTTACTTAGGATAGAATCTGTTTTATTTTCTCGTACATTCACAACACATATTGTTATCTTCAGTTATTGAACTCTTTTACTCCAAATACTGTTTTGTATATTGTTCAGTTTTTTTTTTAATATGGTAAAATTTGTTTTATAATTGTCTATACAATGGCACCTGGCAGAAGCACGTTTTCGTTTCTTAAATAGCACGATCACGAAACACACATTAGTTTCAACGAGAATACCTGACTGAACATAATACGTTACACTCTCTAACCATCAGATATGCCCGATCTCTAATAATATGCATAGCTCGTGCCGTGATTTAGCCAAATTTAGGCATAAAACTCAGGAAAAACAATTCTTTTCCATCCCCAACAGTCACGTCTTAGTCCATAAAATAAAAGATTTAGAACGCAGACCAGATGTCAAGTTGTTTTCATTAATCAAAAACCTTTACACAAATGTTCCCGTACAAGAAACGCTTACGATTGTGGAGAAAATTAACGTCATTTCAAAAAATACCTTCCAGATGAACAAATCACTGACTTTGTGAATATATTTACAGTCGTAGTCAGATACAACTAATTCGAATTTAATGAACAATTATATCAGCAATCCGACGGTCTCGCTATGGAAAATACGTTAGCTGGTATCCTTGCTGACATTGTCATTAACTCTCTAGAAGAAAAATTCTTCAACTGTTTGTCAGCTGCAACGCTAGGAATTCCCTCCTATTTCAGATATGACGATGATATTTCTGTCATCTACAAAGAACCTGTTGATGGCCTTGACTGTAATTTCAATCTCTTTAATGAACTTCACGACAAAATATCCTTCACCAGCGAACTCGAAAACGAGGCCCGTCGATGAATTTCCTTGACTTGACGCTCACAGTAGAAGGAAGTAAAATCTCATTTCATGTTTTTCGTAAAGAAAAACATACCGATCCGATAGTACCTGCGTCTTCCGTGGACCTACCATCTCATAGAACAGTTTCTTTCACCATGCTATCCAGAAAGGTACTTCTATTCCACTCTCTAAAGAAAAATTCGAAGAAGAAACTAATTTAATCAAAACGATAGCATTTAATAACGGATACGAACGTGCCACAGTGTATAACATCCATGAAAAGAGAACTGTTAAAAAACTTATTAAACTCGGGACTTCTATCATTGAGTACAACCTAAAGGAGAAGATTTTTTCTTTTCCTTTCTTGGGGCGCATCTCCCATCACATTCAACGCCTTCTTGGTAGTAAATACAACTTTAATGACGCCTTTCCAACCAATAGTAATTTGAGAAAAAGTTATTCATAATTTAAAATCGACTCGTTCTCCTTTGAGAAACTCTGGTGCCTATTAGATTTTATGTGACACTCTCTTCTTACTACATAGGAAAAACATGACGTCAGATACAAAGAACATCTTTTAAGAGATAATGGTACTAGCACCGAAAATTCGTCTTTTGCCGGCCACCTTCTGATTACAGGTCACGCGCCTAAACTCTTCACGATATCAACATTTTTCACACTGAGAAGAAAGAGCGTAGATTAGATGTCTCCATGAATTAGAACTTTTTAAACATCAGTCTCGAAATGATTGCCTCATTCTTCATGAGCAGCTACAATTACATAATCAAATCGTCTTCAAGGGTATGAAGCCGTTACTTGATATTTGATTTCGTGTTCTCTCTTGCAGTTACCGAAATATTTTTTACTATCTATGTCGTTTCATAATTTTTTGTTCATTAAATGGTTTATATTAACTACATTTCATGTTATACCGTTTTTCTACTCGCTGAGTGATTCAGCTCCCTTTGGAAATCTGTAATCTCGTTTTCACTCTTTAAACTGTACTTCTAAGCTCTTATGTAAAACTGTTACCATATCTTCTGATGTCGTATAAAATATTCCCTCATCTTTCATGTGTTAATAATGTTAATCATAATATTCATCTGTCTATATTTTGAATGTTAAGTAGCCTATTTCTATTTGCGGCTACTAGATGGCACTTTTGGTGTAATGTTCACCTGCCAGCGATTGCTAATGGGTGCGGCTCCATCTGATGTTACCTCAGCTCGACATGTGTGAGCAGTCCATAGTGGCTTGTCTTCTATGTTTTCTATTTTAAAATTTTGTCACCAAAACTTTATCGCTTGATATTTATTTTTTACGTGACATGTAAGTCCCGTTTCGTTTCAGTTTTGTACTGCTGGTCAGTACTTACACTTAAGAAATTATTTCCCTAAGGTTTTGTACTTATGTTATAGGCCAGTTTGATAGTTTTACTTCGGATGAAGGTACTCTTAGTAGTTGCTGAAACCTAGGTCAAAAGATTTCATTTTTGCGACAGAGGGCTGTTTTGCTTTAATTTTCCGTTAACAATATTTTATGGTACACTCTTCGTCATTTTATATTCTTATTTTATAAAGTACATACTACAAATTGGTAGAAAATGCAGTGAACAACAACAGTACTAAATCAACAATAAATAGGGAAGATGCAATGTTTTCATCTTTCAGGCAGCGTATTAGTTGTCATTATTGAAACGATGTCCCCAATAAGTTAAATAAGTTTAAAATGATATAAGGGACAATGAAAAGAGCCCTGGACTACAAGACAAGGGACAGTACTAAGTTAAAATAATATCTAGTAATGGCTAAGAACTTCTAATTAATGGAAACGAAAATTTGGAATGGTGCTTTGTCTTAGTATGCACGAGTGGTACTTGGTCTCATCCATGTGGCAGCGCTGAAGATGACGAATGGAACTGGTTGCCTAATGAGACAATGCAAAAGAAACGGCTGTTGGCACGTTAGGATTCCATCGCCAGCCGCTGTACTGCGCTCCTGAGAGCAAGATAGAGTTAAATTTACATTCCTCTCGCATGGAGAGGAGTAGAAACCTGTGATTAGAGGTGTTTAAAGGGAAACAGTATATCTCTGGTTTGCTTTGCGTTCACTGTTATCCGCGACTACCAGAATACTGTCTGGTTGGCAAAACTCATGCATTAGTTAGTTCTCTGCTTCACTTGGAAACATTTACGAGACCTTCATGTACAGTCATTCAGAATGGTTCATTGGAAAGGATGTGGTTCAAATTGGCACCCTCATGTAGGAAATAAACACATTTTCCTGAGCATCCTTCCTGCAAAGGCTCGTGTCTACAGTAAAAGAGTCAGCCTCAATGTGACAGCCGTGTTAGTAACACGCTCGGAAATTTTATGAAACGGGATTGGTAGCACCGTTCCATGTGAGCTTACGCTACAATAGAGGTAATAGACGATACTGAAAACTTTCTCCATTTACATGAAGTGGTTCCACATGACGTGAAAATAGGAGTTTCGTTCATGACTAGCCAACGTGAGTTGCTGCACCGACTTTTTTGTACCAAACTATAAAATCTCACTGGTAGGTGAACAATGTTCTTGAACCTTTTCTCAAATGACAAAGAACTAACAGAAAGCACTACAGTTATTTCATGCCTGATGGTGGCAGAGGACACAACCCAGTGGCCTCCGACAGTATAATGACGATATTTTTTACCATAAGGTTCTTAACATGAGAAATTAGCCACTTTTTCCTTTAGTTATGTGACATTAGACTGAGCACTCGGGTTGCTTGTTTGTTCGAACGTTCATGTGAAACTGTTAATATCGTGGTGGGCGATACAAAACCGAACCCATAACGTAACCACATCAGAATTGGTGGCTTATGTTGGAATCCTCCTTATTGAATGATACGTAATGCAAATGCAGCATTTTATGAAATTATTCTTACGAAAGCTGTACAAAATGATCCCTCTGGGCATCGATGCAATTTTGTGCACGACTGACTGTCTAATCTGACAATATTTGCAATACAGAAGTAAAAATTTCAACAACGCAAATTATAGTTTTATTTATTGTGACTGGACTCGGCAAATGTAAGTTGTCAACATCGAATTCTAAGGAAATATGTCTCAATAAATCTCCATCACGTGAGCAGTGTGGATGTGTATTTGCATAAGATCCAAAGATGGCTACCCAGATTTGCCGAAACCACCCATCATAGGCAGATTCATAATTTTGCGACCTGAGCTGCTGAAGTTTTTACTTTTGTATTGTAATTATTATCGTGTCTAGACATTGAAGTGTTGTATAATACAGGGTGATTATAATTAAAGCTAAACTTTCAAAACGCTGTAGAAGTAACACCACTTGTCAGAATGACGTCAAATTGCAACGGAATATTATAGGAGAAGAGGGAAAACACGTGGCAGAAGAAAAAAATAGAGTGAAACTTGATCATTACATGGCGTTGTATGTGTCAGAGTACGTAAATGAAAACACATTGCATGCTCATGACTCAATGAAGTTGGTATGAACACGCCTCGTACACACAGAGCCCACAGAGGGCCCAAGCCTCTTTGCAAGCGAATTCACAATAAAGTGAAACCATTTCTCACACCTTGCCACTCCAGAAGAAAAAACTGCCAAAGGCGATCGCTCTTTGAAGACAACATGCCAAGAATGACGATTGTGCACTCGTCTATCTGCAGAAATTCCGGACACTGAAGGGTTTGAAAGAAGGCGTTGGTCCGATGATTGCCGTGCGACCGGGGAAAATGATTCCGAAATTCGAAAAGAGTTCTTTTGGTGTGCAATTTAGTAAAGGGGGAAATGAATTCATTCGACTTCAGTGGAAGCAGTGGCCACAGAAATGCAGGAGGAGACGAGTGGTGGTGTGCAAACGTATAGTGCACGGAGATTTGCCCGAACATTGGAAGTGGAAAATGATTGGCGTGGAAGATTTTGTGGACAACCGAAGACCACTACCATCTGACAGGATATGTCAATATACAGAATTGTCTAAAATGAGCAACTGAAAATCCACACACAAATCAGCCATTACCAGTTCACCCTGAGGAGGTCACTGTGTGGTGGGGGTTTACGGCATCATTTATCATAGCGCCATATTTTTCCGAAGAGACAGGTGCTTCCGGTCCTGTTACCTGTACCATTACTGGTAAGCGCTATGAGTGTCTTTTGACCAACCATGTCATTACAGCTCTCCAACAGCTTGGATGTGATGATGGGATCATTTCTAGGTTAGATGGCGCACCTCCACACATTGCAAATCCAGTTAAGCAGCTGCTGAAGTGCCATTCCGGTAATGCTAGAATGATCAGCCGCCATTTCCCTACAGCCCGGCCGTCCCGATCACCTGATCTTAATCCGTGTGACTTCTGGCTGTCCAAAATGGTTCAAATGGCTCTGAGCACTATGGGACTTAACTTCTGAGGTCATCAGTCCCCTAGAACTTAGAATTACTTAAACCTAACGAACCTAAGGACATCACACACATCCATAACCAAGGCATGATTCGAACCTGCGACCGTAGCGGTCGCGCGGTTCCAGACTGTAACGCCTAGAACCGCTCGGCCACTCCGGCCGGCGACTTCTGGCTGTGGGGCTATCTAAAAGATCTTGTGTTCAGTGTTCCGATTGCAAACTTAAGTGAATTTAAGGCACGCATTGCGCAACACATTCTCAACTCGACCCCGGAAACACTTCGATCACTTTCGGAACATGCTGTTTCTCGATTTCGATTTGTTGCCGAAATAGTCACATTTAATTTTAATTGTTGCTTTTTGTGCGGTTTTTGACCTCAGGTGAATTAAAATCTGATTTTTCCCATCCGATGTGATATGATCTTGTCGTGGTGGATGGGCTTACGTAAGTAACAGTATCACATCTGTTCACCTATGAACACTGAGTAGTACAGTTTGTTTAACACCTCAGGCATTGTTGTATGATTCGTTTGCCATTTGTAGTCGACCACTATTAAATGACCATGCTTACAGTGACACCTATTGCTTCATTTTGTAAGTACTTATTTTTCTTCTGCCATACGTTTTCCTCCTTCTACGATAGTATTCCGTTGCAATCTGATGTCATTCTCACCAGTGGTTTTATTTCTACAGCGATTTAAATGTTTAATTTTAATTACAACCACCCCTTATATTACAGCTGAAACTTCCTGGTAGATTAAAACTGAGTACCAGACCGAGACTCAAACTCAGGTCCTCTGCCTTTTGCGTTCAAGTGATCTGCGGCTAAGCCATGTCTCCGCAATATCCCTTCTACCAGGAGTTCTAGTTCTGAAAGGTTCGTAGAAGAGCTTTTGTGAAGTTTGGAAGCTAGGGGACGAGGCACTGGCGGAATTAAAGGTGTGAGGACGAGTCGTGAGTCGCGCTTGGGTAGCTCAGTCGGTGCCAGCACGGTAGGTCAGCGTGTTCGGTCAGAGGGTCAGCTGCCCTCTGTAATAAAGAAAACTGAGTGAGTACGTCAACGAAGAGCCTGAACGGGTGTCATCGCGCCCCGAACGAATTCAACGAACAATGTAGAACAAAATGAGATATTAAAAAAAGAAGTCGGTAGAGCACTTGCTCGCGAAAGGCAAAGGACCGGCAAACGGTTTTAATCTGCCAGCAAGTTTCATATCAGTGCACAGTACGTTGCTGAGTCAAAATCTCATTCTGGACTATTTTGAAGCTATTTGGAAGATATTTTTAATCCATCAGTTACAGAATTTTATGGTGTTCAAACTTCTACACTCCTGGAAATTGAAATAAGAACACCGTGAATTCATTGTCCCAGGAAGGGGAAATTTTATTGACACATTCCTGGGGTCAGATACATCACATGATCACAGTGACAGAACCACAGGCACATAGACACAGGCAACAGAGCATGCACAATGTCGGCACTAGTACAGTGTATATCCACCTTTCGCAGCAATGCAGGCTGCTATTCTCCCATGGAGACGATCGTAGAGATGCTGGATGTAGTCCTGTGGAACGGCTTGCCATGCCATTTCCACCTGGCGCCTCAGTTGGACCAGCGTTCGTGCTGGACGTGCAGACCGCGTGAGACGACGCTTCATCCAGTCCCAAACATGCTCAATGGGGGGACAGATCCGGAGATCTTGCTGGCCAGGGTAGTTGACTTACACCTTCTAGAGCACGTTGGGTGGTACGGGATACATGCGGACGTGCATTGTCCTGTTGGAACAGCAAGTTCCCTTGCCGGTCTAGGAATGGTAGAACGATGGGTTCGATGACGGTTTGGATGTACCGTGCACTATTCAGTGTCCCCTCGACGATCACCAGTGGTGTACAGCCAGTGTAGGAGATCGCTCCCCACACCATGATGCCGGGTGTTGGCCCTGTGTGCCTCGGTCGTATGCAGTCCTGATTGTGGCGCTCACCTGCACGGCGCCAAACACGCATACGACCATCATTGGCACCAAGGCAGAAGCGACTCTCATCGCTGAAGACGACACGTCTCCATTCGTCCCTCCATTCACGCCTGTCGCGACACCACTGGAGGCGGGCTGCACGATGTTGGGGCGTGAGCGGAAGACGGCCGAACGGTGTGCGGGTCCGTAGCCCAGCTTCATGGAGACGGTTGCGAATGGTCCTCGCCAATACCCCAGGAGCAACAGTGTCCCTAATTTGCTGGGAAGTGGAGGTGCGGTCCCCTACGGCACTGCGTAGGATCCTACGGTCTTGGCGTGCATCCGTGCGTCGCTGCGGTCCGGTCCCAGGTCGACGGGCACGTGCACCTTCCGCCGACCACTGGCGACAACATCGATGTACTGTGGAGACCTCACGCCCCACGTGTTGAGCAATTCGGCGGTACGTCCACCCGGCCTCCCGCATGCCCACTATACGCCCTCGCTCAAAGTCCGTCAACTGCACATACGGTTCACGTCCACGCTGTCGCGGCATGCTACCAGTGTTAAAGACTGCGATGGAGCTCCGTATGCCACGGCAAACTGGCTGACACTGACGGCGGCGGTGCACAAATGCTGCGCAGCTAGCGCCATTCGACGGCCAACTCCGCGGTTCCTGGTGTGTCCGCTGTGCCGTGCGTGTGATCATTGCTTGTACAGCCCTCTCGCAGTGTCCGGAGCAAGTATGGTGGGTCTGACACACCAGTGTCAATGTGTTCTTTTTTCCATTTCCAGGAGTGTACATATTTTTGAAACTTGTTGTAAATTTTGTGGACGTTTAAGCGAAATATCGTCGGTCGAGCATCACTTTGTGTTGTGAATTGGCAGGAGCCAATTCACGGGGTTTGGAGGAAGCCGAAAGGCACGCGTTTAAGCTCACGCAGGCAGGCGTGAGGTCTGGAACAGGTCAGAGAAATAAGACTAGCAAAACAGGAGGTAACTGGTAGAATACTTAACTTTAATCCACAATTGGTGAACATCTCTCTTGACTGTACATTCTTCACAAGATAAACAGCAAAGGATATGGCGCCTTGCTAGGTCGTAGCAATTGACGTAGCTGAAGGCTATGCTAACTATCGTCTCGGCAAATGAGAGCGTAATTTGTCAGTGAACCATTGCTATGAACGTCGGCTGTACACTGGGGCGAGAGCTAGGACGTCTCTGTAGACCTGCCGTGTGGCGGCGCTCGGTCTGCAATCACTGACAGTGGCGACACGCGGGTCCGACGTATACTAGCGGACCGCGGCCGATTTAAAGGCTACCACCTAGCAAGTGTGGTGTCTGGCGGTGACACCACACTTTGTACCTCGAAACATACCTCGAAACAAAAGAAGATTTTCTACAATGCTACACGTCATATTTGCAAATTAACTTAGTCCTTAACGTCTTAACAGTAAGATAATTGAAACGTGTTAGTGTCCATTAGTTTCTATTTCAAAACGTATTTACGTGGAATTGGGTTTTGAAAATACTTCTACTTAATTTCATTTCACTTATTGATAGTCGGAAATAATTTAGCAGAAAGACTATTAAATACAGTTCCGACAAGAGTTTCTCAATTACAACACATTGACATTGCAATTATTTCTAGGTACAGGACTAATCTGCACCTAGGAAAATGTTTTCACATTTGGAAAAACTTCACTTTTCCGAAGAAGTTTTCGTAATTTCAGGAAAGACTGCAGCGCGCGAAAAGTGAAAACCATCATCTAAAAATGAAACCAAATACAATAAACTTCTATTACACGGCTGTCTAGTGGCGAAAGTGTATCTAGGTACAATACTCCCCACTCCCATTCTTTAGATTGGCGGTAATTGTCCTTCCAGTACTGGCAATGGATGTGGACTTCTGATGAGAGATTTCCTATTTCGTTTTGTTTTAAACCGAAACAGATTTACACCATTTTTTAACTAAACCCTCCAAGCGACTGTTCACGTGGATACCTGCATTCGAAAATTTTTCTAAGAACGCTGGACGTCTTCCTTCAAGGGACTGAGAAGACATATAGGCCTAAAACGTACCTATCACCTGCTTGAATACGGTGTTTTACGTAAGCACAACTGTACTCGCAATACTGCACTGCAATGAAACCAAAATTGCACTGACACGTGATCATCCCACTAACGACAGCAGCATTTAATATTTAAATATACATCCGTCAGTCATGCTAATTGGATTAGTCTTACATAACCAGTGTCGGGTAGTGGTTTCATCATAGGTTCTATTTAATGTTGCTCACCCCGTATCTGTTGAACCAGCTGATGGTCCTAAACAGCAAGTATGGTACTAGCACATGAAGACTTACTACACATTCGTAAGGTGATTTCGCATGACTTCGTCCACCACGTTTTGTGCTAGACCAAGTTTCAGTGTCTTAGAAGATACGTATTGGTCAACGTTACGGTATAAGACGAAAAAATATAAAAAAGAACAAGGAAGATGGGTGGCAGTAGTTCGTTAAACAGCAATCTCTGTTATATTATTTTCGGTGTTGATTTACTAAAAATACATAATGTTAGACTTAGCAGCGGATTGCAACAGCAAGTACTGGACCAGAATAAAGTAGTTTTCAACGGTAAGAAACGTGTGGCTATAATTACGCTATTTCTCAAAAGATCAACTGAATCCAGGCTACTAGCAGCTACGCTGGCAAGGCACTTAAATGCCTCACCCAACAGGAACCATATTTGTTTTCCTTTACTGGAAAAGTTTGAAAAACAAGTTTTCCCAGTACTTTTATCTCGCACTTTGCTCATCTAACTTGGTGCTACGAGGGATCTGCAGCACACAGGACTTCCGTTCCCAGGCCAGGACGGGGAAAGGGAGCGAAAGGTATACGCGGAATCCCTGCCAAAAAGTTTGACACAAATTGATAAAAATCGTGCATTATTCAGGGGAGTTCAGCTCCATTTTAAAAGTTTGCTCTCTGCAGCTCCCGTCTCCCTGTCCCTCTCTGTTTCCCTCCTCTCCGCGGAAAAGCGACCTAAGGGGAACAAAGAACTCTTCCTGTTTTTGTTTTGTCACAGTACACAGTTACACCAGCAACTTAAATTATTACGTTTCTCATTCGTCCTATGTAAAATTAAATTGCATTATCTGCATGACCTGTGTGAATGCAGGCTCACCCGCATACATTCCTGTATCAAGTGCACCGTGTGTTGAAAACGGGGCTTCAACTTCTTTTATGTAATATCGTAATCGCAATTTCTTTAGTCAATGTTACCTATTTCTAATTGACTGTATAACTCCTCTAAAGAACTACCCTACAAAAAATTGTATGGACCAATGTTGGCATATAGAAAAGAGCTCAAGAAGTAAGGAACTTCCTTAATGATAATTTGCACAACCATAGTATAGTAAGATGTAATTTAAATTCCTGTTTAGCTGTAATACCTAACTGCAGGAGAAACGATTCTCAACTCGACTTGTGCTAGTTTTGTTTGAATACAATATTCTGGCACGGTGTATCGTATTTACAGCTCTACATTTTCATATCTACTTTTCTAGCCACTATTAATCCACCGCCTCCCCTTACCTACTTCTTTGAGTATTTCAAGTATTCACTCTCGTTTTACAGCATTCCGAGTAGCTAAAGGGGTACTTTACATCAGGAAAACATAACCACAGGGAACTATTATTTACGATTGTTCTCAAATGATAAGAAGTCACTCTAATTAACACGTTATATTGGTTCACTTTTAGCAAATTTATGGTCCGTCATCAGTTTCTCTCAATCCACGACTCATCCTGTTAAATTTCATAAGTCAGTTTCTTTCAGTTATTTCACAGTATGGATAATTCAATTGTTTAGTGAGAAGAACTTAATGTTTTTCAGGTTTGCTGCTAAACAGCGGACGCAACCAGTGCTTGGAGTAAAGCGCAGGTATCACTCTGCCATTTTCTAGAGCTTCGGTGATGTAGCTGTTGAATTTGTGTCACACGCAAGTTTCGCTGATTTCTGAGTGTTGAAGCATTAATTTATACTTTTAAAGGTAAGAAACAGTAGTCTAATATATAGCGTACCGCAATAACAAAACTCTGCTCACGCAAGCCAATTTCTGTTTCTGCAATGATTTAACGTGCATTGTCGATCGGGTAGTAGGGGCCATACAAAAGTCAAGTTTTTTTTGTTTTGTGTTGTTTTGTTTTAGGGAATGATGCGACGTTTAAAGACGGAACGTGTCGGTCTGGGTCGAGGGCTTTCGTCTGAGACTGTAAGGAAGAAAGCTGTTTCAAGCGTTTTCTTTTTTTTTTTTCATTTAATGCTTCGTAGACTACACTGCAAAGTATATTACAATCAGTTGGGACTTCTATAACATCTCGCGGTGGAAAAAAGTACTTAATTAACGCTTGTAGCAAACTTGAGAAATTTGGAATCCGGATTAATGTCGCTAGCTAAGACTGAGTTTCACAAATAGTCAGAAAACTTAAAAGTGCCGCACAGGCATAACAGACAAAATACAATAATTTGTTAGATGCAGCCATCTATAAAAACTTTGTGAAGAAGCACGCATAAGTGTCTTATAGAAAAACGCAGCCCAAAGTTTAATGCGATGTGTCATGATCAATCGACCATAAATTGAAAGGTTTTTTCAGCCAATTGTTTGTTTTACTATCTTGAACCTTTGATACACAAACAGATTAATTTGTTTGCGATCCACAAAAACACTTTTTTATTTAAGAACCTACATTTTGCTGTGTGGCACACACTACGCGGCGCTTTTCTTAACGTCTCGTATCGTAAGTCTTAGAAAATATTTTCTTGTTAGTATCATTTTGGTTAGAAATCTTGTTTCTTTCGTACCACGTGCACTAAAATAAATGTTTAAGTAAGGGTTTTGTGCAGTTATGCCTTAATTCAAAACAACAACAAAAGTTTTATACCATTTTAAGCTTAAGTGGCCCATAACACACGCGGTTGCCCTACTTCACCTGAAATTGTTCAACTTTTACACACGATCGCTAAGAAATTACTGTGTCATATGTCAGTAACGCGTTTCATACAAGGATCGCTCCGTGATTTTCACACTGCTCAAAAATGACGAATATGCAAACTATTTATTCACAAAATACTTGTCACGAATATTCAGTCACGAATTCGACTCCGCTACTTCTCACTATTACTTTCGCACTCACTACACTTCAAACTTAATCTTTCGTCCACGTTTCTTGACCTCACCTGATCGTGACCCCTGACCACCAGCCACCGACTTCGTCACGCCGACGGGTTGCAGGTGCGTGTCGCCTACCTGGCATTTTCAAACTTTTGTAAGTAGGCTGTTTAGGCTTTTACATTGGTAACGCCACGTAGCGCTCTGTAATAAAATCACTGGCTGTCCTGTGTGCAGTCTGTGGTTAGTTTGCATTGTTGCCTGCCATTGTAGTGTTGGGATGTTGGCTGTTAACAGCGCGTAGCTTTGCGCAGTTGAAGGTGAGCCGCCAGCAGTGGTGGATGTGGGGAGAGAGATGGCGGAGTTTTGAGAGCAGATGATCTGGACGTGTGTCCATCAGAGACAATACACTTGTAAGACTGGATGTGGGATGTCATGAACTGCCATATATACTGTATTATTACTTTTGAACAGTATTAAGGTAAATACATTGTTTGTTCTCTATCAAAATCTTTCATTTGCTAACTATGCCTATCAGTAGTTAGTGCCTTCAGTAGTTTGAATCTTTTATTTAGCTGGCAGTAGTGGCGCTCGCTGTATTGCAGTAGTCCGAGTAACGAAGATTTTTGTGAGGTAAGTGATTCATGAAAGGTATAGGTTATTGTTAGTCAGGGCCATTCTTTTGTACGGATTATTGAAAGTCAGATTGCGTTGCGCTAAAAAATTTTGTGTGTCAGTTTAAGCACAGTCATTTATAATTTTTCCAAGGGGACGTTTCACTTTTGTTGCGTAAATGTAACTTCAACAACCATCCAGAAAGTTATGGTAATGGTTTACACCTCTGCCTTTGGTAGTACGTATTTAATTTGTTTAATTTAGTACAGTTTATGAATTTCGATCATTGTCATGTGCTGCAGATGATAACTTGCCGTAATATGATTATTTGGCAGCTAAAACGTTTACTGAGCACAGAAACAGTCATAGTTGTCACGTGAGAATTATTTCTATAACGACCATTACTGTATTCATTAATCATGCTTCTAATCACCTGCAGCCCAATGTGTCCATTTGTACTCATTGCAATTTTTAGAAATCACACTGATTCTGCATGGCACCATTGCGGTGTAATGTGTGGACCCAGTACGAAAGATAGTGTCTGGAATTTGGTCTACAACCGAGGTTATGATAGAAAATATATGCGTGCGAATAATAAATGTAAGGGGAAAAATTATCTTGGGATCGTTCTTCACCTCACTAATATATGCGTGGTAAACGCTTGGCCTCTTTATCAGTGACACTGTCCCAAGCCAAAGGAGAAGCCTACGCCGTTGGTGCAGTCCCAACTTCAAGCAGCCAACGAACAGCTTCAGACTTCTCGTGGGTAAACACGGTGGCTCATCAACTGAAGAAAGTGACAGCGCAACATCCAAAGAAATTAGTTGTTCACTCTATACGTGTCGACGATGTTGGGTTTGATCAAATAGGACACTGGCCTGTGTATTCCAGAAACAAAATGAAAATTTTTTATGCGAGTAAATCACCAATTATATGTGCTAAATGTGGCATGTGTTGTGTTTCCATGATAAAAAGCACTGTTTTGTAGAACTTGACACTAAGTGAATAATATGATAGTGTGCAGCACAGTCACCAGTCATTATTACATAATCACGTACACCTTTACCTTCAACCGAAACATGACTACTTTCACCACAGTTTATTTTACTTTTATTACGAGCATGCAAACTAAAAGCAGATGGTGAAAAATAATGACTTTCCAGGCAATTTCTCCAACATGATAGGACAATAAGCAAAAACATCACTCTCAGAAAAACTCTCAAGACCAGGAGCATTATTTACACCACTATGTCCCCTAACGATAGCTGCAATAAACGAAAAATGACCATGAGAAAAGGATCATTAACATCCTAAGTAAAATTTAATTTACATTATATAAATACAGATGGACCATCAAGTATATTAACGCTTGATTTACGAGAGCTATTGTTAAGGCACATATTGGTGAAAGTAATGCTCCTGGTCTGGAGAGTTTTTCTGAGCCAGATACTATTGCTTATCGAAGCTACACTATGTGATCAAAACTATCCGGACACCCCACAAAACAACCTACTGCCAGGTACTCCATATCAGAGACCTCAGCAGTCATCAGACATCGTGAGAGAGCAGAATGGGGAGCTCCGAAGAACTCACGGACTCCATAAGTGGTCAGGTTATTGGGTGTCACTTGTGTCATATCCGTAGGCGAGATTTCCACACAACGGAAGATCGCTAATTCCACTGTTTACGATGGTCGTTTTTTAATGGGGTTGGGAGGGGTGGAAGGGGGACTTGCACCCCTTGCTGTTTTGCGTGGCACTATCAAAGCACAGGCTTAGATCGATTTTTTAAGCACCTTCTTACTTCCCACTGTTGAAATGCAATTCTGGGATGGGAATTGCATCTTTCAACACGATTGAGCATCTGTTCATAGCACAAGGCCTGTGGTGCTGTGGCGGAGTGTTTACACGACAATAACGACCGTGCAACGGACTTGCCTGCACAGAGTCCTGACCTGAATCCCATAGAACGCCTTTGGGATATTTTTGAACGTCGACTTCGTGCCAGGCCTCACCGACCGACATCGATACCAGTGCACCACTCTGTAAAAAATGGGATGCCATTTCCAAGGCTAAAGGTGGGCCAACACCATACTGGATTAGAGCATTACCGATGGAGGGCGCCACGAACTTGTGAGTTATTTTCAGCCAGGTGTCCGGATACTTTTGTTCACATAGTGTATCACGTTAGAGAAGTATGGAAAGCCTTTCTTTCTTCATCATCCGCTTTTAGTTTGTGTACTTATAATAAACGTAAAATTAATTCTGATGGAAGTGTTATGTTTGGGTTAAAGGTAGAAGTGTGTGTGAATATGTAAAAAGGTTATTGATTGTACGGTAAGTCATCGTAGATAAAGTTTGCATTAAAAAGGAAGACCACATATTGATCTTATCAAAAGACAAGAAGCGATTCCTCTTGGTGTTGTAGCTTTATTCCCATGAGGTCCGTTGTCTGTAACGATTAATATTCTTTCCTCTTAGTTAATAAAAATGTATTAAAGTATTTATTTCAAGTTTCGAAACTATGTTATGAATATTATTGACTGTATGCAAATTCCTGACCTGTATTCCCAGTGGGTCTGCGTGGACACGCTTTAAAAAATAGCTCTAATTTAAAACCTACCTCCCATGAACCATGGGCCTTGCCGTTGGTGGGGAGGCTTGCGTGCCTCAAGATACAGATGGCCGTACCGTAGGTGCAACGACAACGGAGGGGTATCTGTTGATAGGCCAGGCAAACGTGTGGTTCCTGAAGAGGGGCAGCAGCCTTTTCAGTAGTTGCAGGGGCAACAGTCTGGATGATTGACTGACTAACCAAAACGGCCTTGCTGTGCTGGTACTGCGAACGGCTGTAAGCAAGGGGACACTACAGTCGTAATTTTTCCCGACGACATGCAGCTTTACAGTATGGTTAAATGATGATGGTGTCCTCTTGGGTAAAATATTCTGGAGGTAAAATAGTCCCCCATTCGGATCTCCGGGCGGGGACTACTCAAGAGGACGTCGTTATCAGGGGAAAGAAAACTGGCGTTCTACGAATCGGAGCGTGGAATGTCAGATCCCTTAATCGAGCAGGTAGGTTAGAAAATTTAAAGAGGGAAATGGATAGGTTAAAGTTAGATATAGTGGGAATTAGTGAAGTTCGGTGGCAGGAGGAACATGAATTTTGGTCAGGTTAATACAGGGTTATAAATACAAAATCCAATAGGGGTAATGCAGGAGTAGGTTTAATAATGAATAAAAAAATAGGAGCGCGGGTAAGCTACTACCAACAGCATAGTGAACGCATTATTGTGGCCAACATAGACACGAAGCCCGTGCCTACTACAGTAGTACAAGTTTATATGCCAACTAGCTCTGCAGATGATGAAGAAATTGATGAAATGTATGATGAGATAAAAGAAATTTTTCAGGTAGTGAAGGGAGACGAAAATTTAATAGTCATGCGTGATTGGAATTCGAGAGTAGGAAAAGGGAAAGGAGGAAACATAGTGGGTGAATATGGATTGGGGGAGAGAAATGAAAGAGGAAACCGTCTGGTAGAATTTTGCACAGAGCATAAATTCATCATAGCTAACACTTGTTTCAAGAATCATAAAAGATGGTTGTATACATGGAAGAATCCTGGAGATACTAGAAGGTATCAGATAGATTCTATAATGGTAAGACAGAGATTTAGGAACCAGGTTTTAAACTGTAAGACATTTCCAGGGGCAGATGTGGACTCTGACCACAATCTATTGGTTATGAACTGTAGATTAAAACTGAAGAAACTGCAAAAAGGTGGGAATTTAAGGAGATGGGACCTGGATAAACTGACTAAACCAGAGGTTGTACTGAGTTTCAGGGAGAGCATAAGGGGACAATTGACAGGAATGGGGGAAAGAAATACAGTAGAAGAAGAATGGGTAGATCTGAGGGATGAAGTAGTGAAGGCAGCAGAGGATCAGGTAGGTAAAAAGACGAGGGCTAGTAGAAATCCTTGGGTAACCGAAGAAATATTGAATTTAATTGATGAAAGGAGAAAATATAAAAACGCAGTAAATGAAGCAGGCAAAAAAGAATACAAATGTCTCAAAAATTAGATCGACCGGAAGTGCACAATGGCTAAGCGGGGATGGCTAGAGGACAAATGTAAAGATGAAGAGGCTTATCTCACTAGGGGTAAGATAGATACTGCCTACAGGAAGATTAAAGAAACCTTTGAAGAAAAGAAAACCACTTGTATGAATATCAAGAGCTCAGATGGAAACATAGTTCTTAGCAAAGAAGCGAAAGCAGAAATGTGGAAGGAATATATAGAGGGTCTCTACAAGGGCTATGTTCTTGAGGACAATATTATGGAAATGGAAGAGGATCTAGATGAAGATGAAATGGGAGATAAGATACTGCGTGAAGAGTTTGACAGACCACTGAAAGACCTGAGGCGAAACAAGGCCCCGAGAGTAGACAACAATCCATTAGAACTACCTTGGGAGAGCCAGTCCTGACAAAACTCTACCATATGGTGTGCAAGATCTATGAGACAGGCGAAATACCCTCAGACTTCAAGATGAATATAATAATTACCGAACTATCGGTTTATAAAGTCACAGCTGCAAAATACTAGCCGGCACGGTGGTCTTGTGGTTCTAGGCGCTGTAGTCCGGAACCGCGGGACTGCTACGGTCGCAGGTTCGAATCCTGCCTCGGGCATGGATGTGTGTGATGTCCTTAGGTTAGTTAGGTTTAAGTAGTTCTAAGTTCTAGGGGACTGATGACCTAAGATGTTAAGTCCCATAGTGCTCAGAGCCATTTTTTTTTTTTTGCAAAATTCCAACGCGAATTCTTTACAGACGAATGGAAAAACTGGTAGAAGCCGACCTCGGCGATGATCAGTTAGGATTCCGCAGAAATGTTGGAACACGTGAGGCAATACTGACCCTACGATTTATCTTAGCAAATAGATTAAGGAAAGGCAAACCTACGATTCTATCATTTGTCGACATAGAGAAAGCTTTTGACAATGTTGACTGAAATACTTTCTTACAAATTCTGAAGGTGTCATAGGTAAAATACCGGGAGCGAAAGGCTATTTACAATTTGTACAGAAACCAGATGGCAGTTATAAGTGTCGAGGGGCTTTAAAGGGAAGCAGCGGTTGGGAAGGGAGTGAGACGGGGTTGTAGCTTGCCCCCGATGTTATTCAATCTGTATATTGAGCAAGCAGTAAAGGAAACTAAAGAAAAACTCTGAGTAGGTATTGAAGTCCATGCAGAAGAAATAAAAACGTTGAGGTTCGCCGATGACATTGTAATTCTGTCAGAGACAACAAAGGACTGGGAAGAGCTGTTGAACGGAATGGACAGTGTCTTGAAAGGAGGGTATAAGATGAACATCAACAAAAGCAAAACGAGGATAATGGAATGTAGTCGAATTAAGTCGGGCGATGCTGAGGGAATCAGATTAGGAAATGAGACACTTAAAGTAGTAAAGGAGTTCTGCTGTTTGGGGAGCAAAATAACAGATGATGGTCGAAGTAGAGAGGATATAAAATGTAGACTGGCCATGGTAAGGAAAGCGTTTCTGAAGAAGAGAAATTTGGTAACATCGATTATAGATTTAAGTATCAGGAAGTCGTTTCTGAAAGTATTTGTATGGAGTGTAGCCATATATGGAAGTGAAATATGGACGGTAAATAGTTTGGACAAGAAGAGAATAGAAGCTTTCGAAATGTGGTGCTACAGAAGAATGCTGAAGATTAGATGGGTAGATCACATAACTAATGAGGAGGTATTGAATAGAATTGGGGAGAAGAGATGTTTGTGGCACGACTTGACTAGAAGAAGGGACCGGTTTGTAGGACATGTTCTCAGGCATCGAGGGACCACAAATTTAGCATTGGATGGCAGCGTGGAGGGTAAAAATCGTAGAGGGAGACCAAGAGATGAATACAGTAAGCAGATTCAGAAGGATGTAGGTTGTAGTAAGTACTGGGAGATGAAGAAGTTGCACAGGATTGAGTAGCATGGAGATCTGCATCAAACCAGCCTCAGGACTGAAGACAACAACAACAATTTAAAACAAAAATTAATATCATGTTTAATGTCTTTCTAGGAGTATCTGCCCTTCAGAAATAATATTTGGGTCTTCTATATCCAATGCAACGAAAAACTTTGAATGGAAATGGTTAAATCTGACGATTTCTCGTGTACATACTAGCTTTCACAGTTGTTGCTAGCTAATAGGTGCCAACCGCAATTGAGAATGATCTCTATGGCCTCAACTGGCAAGTCGTACGAAATTAAAAGATATCAATACGTGTAAAATAGGCCGAGATGGAACCATTACAATACTAATCTACAAATATAACGCTGTGCTACCTCATGTGATGAAACTGGTAGTAAATCTTCTAGAATATCAGAGATACTTCAGCCAGCGGTAATGAGCAAGTAAAATCGAGTTGTGAACACAGACCTTCAAGTTAGGTCGATATCAGTGTGTAACAAGAAGATAACACCAGTTCATTAATGCACTTGCCAATCCGCACCCGTCAGGAAGTACTGCTCGAATGTGTCTACCCTACAATGTAATCAACTACGGACATAGTAAGTCACTTTGTTACATCATACTACGGTTCATTTTTATGTATTGCAGTGACTGTGTCGCTCCACACTACAATAAAGTACGAGGATGATTTGAAAAGTTCTCGGAACGGAATAGAAAAAAAAGTAACTCCATCACTGAAACTTGTTTTTGTAATGTAGTCTCCTTGTAGATTAACGTACTTGGTCCAACGATGTTCCAATGCCTTGATCCCATCTCGGAAATGAGTTTCCTCCGGGTCTGCATAATAGCTGTCAACTCCGGCTATCAATTCTTCATTTGAAGTGAATCTTCGTCTACAAAGGAATATTTTCAGTTTTGGGAAGAGGCGGAAGTCTGACACAACCATATCAGCTGAATAAGGCAGGTGAGGCAACAATTCATACCTTAGTTCGTGTAATTTTGCCATGGCGACGGCACGTGTGTGCAGGCGCTGCAAGAGTTGCGGCACACATCTTGCAGATAATTTTTTCATTTCTAATTCTTCGGTTAAAATGTAATATACCCTTTCAGATGACACCTGCCAAGCGTGAGCAGTTCCACGCATTCTCAATTGGCGATCCTCCATAACCATTTTGTGAACTTGTACAATGATTTCTTGAGTAGTGACTCATCTTGGCTCTACCGACCAAATTTAAATTCATTTGTACATTTGGCAACAGTTGAATATGAAGGAGCAGAGTCCGCCAGTGTATTATGGAAATCGGCATGAATGCCCTTTGATTTCATACCTTTATTTAGGAAGTCTTAATCACTGCTCGAATCTCGATTTTTTTTCCATCTTCGCAAATGACGACGCGGGAACGACAACAGAGAGCCACGTCACCGCCGCACCTCTCTTCAAAGAGCACTGACGGGGCACGTGTTTACACGTCACAGTCCAATAACTAGCACGTGTACCACTCGTTGCGCTAACACTGACCTCTAGACGGGATTCCGAGAACTTTTCAGACCACCCTCGTATACAAAACGCGACTCGGTTAAGTAACATGCTTAATTTATTATGAACCAAAATGTTACAGTCGAAAAAAAATTGACGGTAAATAATTCGTTATATGTCATAAACCATATTACAAACGCCCACATACCAGCGAATGAAAGATTCTTCTCCCTACATGTCACTGATACGTAGACGAATAACCCTGTAGCTAAAGCCATATAAATAATCTTAATTGAGTTTTACTAGCTGCGACATAGTAGCGAATACAAACAGTGATCCAGGTAGTGCCAAATGTTTTTTATTCTAGTCTTTGATCATAGTATATAGCCCTTCCGCGATGGCCGGTTTCAGTCAATAATGTCCATCTTCAGGTCGGAGTTGCAAAATGACTGTGTGGACGATGTGGCCTATTTCACAGCATATTTTAGCTCTATGTGATGATGCTTTGCTAAGCGCATTTATATGTTTTAACGATGCCATTACGGCTTTATCACAGTAGCATATGGTGCAGAACAGATCTGAAGATGACTGAAACCGGTCTTTTTCGTTTTAATATCGTGGAACCCCTCCACGCCCACACCGGCATGATGGCCAACTCTAAAGGTCTACTGCCATCTTTGCATAAGGGTTAGTTTTCCTTTAAAGTAAGGTGTCGCAGGATGTGGGTACCGCGATGTTTGCGTACGTCTGGTTAAGGTTAACCATTAATACGCGCTCATCTGGAGATAGATTGGGTGGAAGTCGAACGAAGGGTAGCGGTTTGAAGGGCAGAGGAAAAAACGTGCCAAGGCAAGAGCCAAGGGAAAAAAACCTCTGCTACAGTTAGGTCGGGTGGTAAGAGCAGTAGCGGATGTCTTGCTGCCTGCGATAGGTCGCGCAAGGGTAGGCTTTGTTAGTAGTGGGTATCATGCATGTCGATACCTTTGACGTTGTGCGGTGTTGTTGTTCGGCGGCTGCCGCTGGGTGCCGGTGTTGAGCTCTCGTTCAGCATCAGCAACCGTCAAAGTTAGGTTTATCATCGTTTTTGTGTCCGATAGGTCATATATCGGATGCACATTGTAGAGTGATGTTGGCGAATTGTTTGTGCGTCAGTGGGCGAGCTCGTCGTGTCCCTGCTGTGGCCTGTTGGTCGGCTCTAATAGCAGCTGGTAGTTACCAGTCAGTGATGCTGATATGCAGGGGCTTGCCGACGTTTATCGCTTGCTTGTGTAAGTTAGTTTACCATAGGTGGCTATGCCCTAGCTAGTAGTGTCTTTAGCTAGTAGCGTCCTTCATCGTCGAATGACTTTATATTGTGATCAAGGACTGGAATAAAAAACATTTACTTGAGTTTAACGAAATCATCCAGGTTCAGATTGATGAACTAGGTCATCGCCTCCAGTTATTCCAGTCTCAGAACTGTTTCACTTTCAGTGGCTACGTAAGTGAAAAAAGGAAGACCTAGTCAAAGGGGAATTGCCTGTCAGGGGCTTTCGCAAATATATTTTTAGATCATTTTGAAAAATGTTTTATTAAACTAGTGATTACTTGAATAAGAGAATTGTGTACTGGCTACGTTATGCAGATGGCACACGTGCATCGTTCGATGGCACACGTTGGAAAGACCACATAGATAATATTGTGGGGAAGGCGAGCCAAAGGTTGCGTTTCATTGGCAGTACACTTAGAAGATGCAACAAGTCCACTAAAGAGACGGCTTACACTACACTCGTTCGTCCTCTGTTAGAATATTGCTGCGCGGTGTGGGATCCGCACCTGGTGGGATTGACGGAGGACATCGAAAGGGTGCAAAAAATGGCAGCTCGTTTTGTATTATCGCGTAATAGGGGAGAGAGTGTGGCAGATATGATACGCGATTTGGGATGGAAGTCATTAAAGCAAAAATGGTTTTCGTCGCGGCGAGATCTATTTACGAAATTTCAGTCACCAACTTTCCCTTCCGAATGCGAAAATATTTTGTTGAGCCCAACCTACATAGGTAGGAATGATCATCAAAATAAAATAAGAGAAATCAGAGCTCGAACAGAAAGGTTTCTTCGTTTTTCCCACGCGCTGTTCGGGAGAGGAATGGTAGGGAGATAGTATGATTGTGGTTCGATGAAACCTCTGACAAGCACTTAAATGTGAATTGCAGAGTAATCATGTAGATGTAGATGTAGACGTAGTAAGTGGAAATTACCAACTGTTTAGTACGCTATACCAGAACATTGTATCATCTTCACCGTAGCCGGCCGCTGTGGCCGAGCTTTTCAGGGCGCTTCAGTCTGGAACCGCGCGACCGCTACGGTCGCGGGTTTGAATCCAGCCTCGGGCATGGATGTGTGTGATGTCCTTAGGTTGGTTAGGTTTAATTAGTTTTAAGTTCTAGGGGACTGATGACCTCAGATGTTAAGTTCCATAGTGCTTAGAGCCATTTGAGCCATTTGAACCTTCGCCATAAAGCATGAGGGCCATGGCAGTATATATTGTTTGGATCTGAAGCCCATAAGGTCTGATATTCCAGGCCAGGGAGTCTGAAAACTCAACGGAAGGTATGAACCACGATGACAGCCACGCTGCTAAAATCAGTGGGCGCTGCTATCGACGCTGCAGTGTTCGCTACGGAGCTATGCCTATCTCGCCGGCACCACGGCATGTGCGTCCATCCTATAAAAGTTAGCGGCTCAGCGGCTCAGTCGGTCGTGACTCCGCTACGCTCAGTTATTGACCTCGCAACACATCGTTGGTTGGCCCTGCATTCATTACCTGAAGGGCCGTTCATTTTCTAAAAGCACGTTCATTTTATTCAGGATATCTATACACCGTAATTATTCCACTGTCCTTTGGCTACAAAAACCTGTTTCTCAATCTCCGTTCAGTGACAACCTTATGCTACCTCACTGCGGGGGGAGGGAGCTGTATATGCAGTCAACTATTGCATGTCACAACAAATGTATTGCTGCATCAATAACCTACTTGTCATATATGTACTGCTTCCAGCGTAGAGCATCTTTCAAGGGGGTTAACTGGAGGTCGGAGAGTGAGAGATCCGGTCTGCAGGATGGATGAGAAAGAACTGTCCAATGAGGTATTGTGACCTCCTCCCGGATGCGCAGACTTCGGTCTGGCCTTGCGTTGCCATGGAGAAGTTCGTCTGCATTTTTTTGTGGCGACGAATTAGATGAAGTCGTTTCTTTGATTTCCTCAGGGTAACACAATACACTTCAACGTTGGTCGTTGCTCCATGGGGGAGGAACTCAAACATAATAACCAGTTGAATCTCAGAAGACCGCCACCATGAGTTTACCGACTGAGGGTATCTTGTAACCTCCCCCTCACTTATCGACCTTAATGACAGTGAAATATTAAACCGCATGTACCTAATGGAAATTTGGGAAAAGCAATCGTCACCGAAGTTAATCTGTCGGTAAAGAGGGAGGAAAGGCTTCAAATGGCTCTGAGCACTATGGGACTTAACTACTGAGGTTATCAGTCCCCTAGAACTTAGAACAACTTAAACCTAACTAACCTAAGAACATCACACACATCCATGCCCGAGGCAGGATTCGAACCTGCGACCGTAGCGGTCACGCGGTTCCAAACTGACGCGCTTAGAACCGCACGGCCACACCGGCCGGCGAGGGAGGAAAGGGTTACATCTAAATGAAAGGAAAAATGCAAATGAAACTGGTGGAAATTAATTTTGAAAGGGAGTACAGTTAACAATGAAAGTAAGTGTGCGGCCGTTACGTTAACAATTGACTAGCGGTAATTATATATTTGAGATTTGGGGGAAAATACGGTCGCCAGTCTTAAGAACAACAACTATAGTAACTGAAAAAGGTTATTACACATATAATTAGCACTAGAAGCGTGGCAACTGAAGGTTGACACGTGTAGTGTGAAAACTGAAAGTTTGTCAGAAGTAAAAATTTCGCTACACTCTGACTTAATTTAGCAAAAGAATTAATAAAACCGGAAAATCGAAAGTTAATTTAGTGACTGAAGTTAATAGTGAGCTTTCTTTCTGAAGCACATCGAAATTCAGTAAAATACGGATAGTCTTGGACTACCTCAACAATCATTTCAAAAGCTACTTGAATCTACGCAATTTAGAAATAAGAGATTTAACTTTGAACTTGAATTAAATGATTCTAAACAATTAACAATAGTAAAATTTAGTATGTACCAAGCTGAGCTGCTGTCACAGGTAAGCTAAAATACGGTAACAAAACTCGCACTCTTAATTTGTGCTTGTGTAATCTAAATATTGTAGCCAGCTATGAATACCTTAACTGAACTTTGAAATTAAAGCAGTGAAATCGAATGATGCTGGCGTTTGAATTTGAACGACACTCGGGTTCATTCCGGAAAAGGAAGGGACCCTGCTTGGTAATGCAATTGGGACAATGAGCAACAAAGGTCCATGCTACGTTGCTGTAATTTAGTTATGAAAATGGAACAGTTTGAAAAGCTGAGGTCTGCCATACAGTTCTAAAACTTTACGTGCTTCCAGTCTTCCTTGTTGGTTGATTGAAGGTTTGAAGCCGTCGATCGAGGAGGTGGCGACAGTCAGTCACTCTTTGTCGGCCGTTGGTGTTGCAAAAGCTGGATGTTGGCGCACCTTCTTCTCGACACGGTCGCCAGGCGAAACGGGCTCTTGATGTGCGCCAGAAAATGCTTCCCGTCCGCGACACCGTGTCAGAAACTATCATAGCAAGTCGAGCGCAATTACATGCTGCCCAACACCGAAAGCGCGGCAACTCGCGGGAGCTTCACACAACACACCTGCTCCACTGCACCACCCCAGCCAGACCCTCCCTCTGCCCACGCTCCACGCGACAGAGTTAACACTACCAAATATACTAAACACTTTGGCTCTCCATACGACCTATCGATGTATTCGTTCGATAGAATAGTTCTCCCTAGGCAAGACCCAGCGTATAAATACAAATAATATTCACAAAACAAACCAACATAAATGCATATATATATATATATATATATATATATATATACAAACAGTAAAACAATTACAATGTATAAAGAGAGAGAAATGTCATATGATCAGGTGACAAAATAAGGAAAAATCTATAGTACAACAGATGGAAATAGAAGGATATGCACTTCCAGCGTTACAATCTTCGTAGGTGGTGTCGTGCCTCTCCGTGGTTTGCCGTTTGGTTTCCTACTCTAAGTGATAAACCCACGTTTCATCGGCTATGATGACGCCCGAAAAAGAATTGTCACAATCAGCCTCGTAATTCGCAAGCAGTCCGGCACAGATGGTCCTCCGTTACTCTTTATGGTCTTCTGTTATGCTGCGAGGAACCTCAACCAGAGTAAGAGTGTGTCAGCACTAACATACAATAAAACCTAGATCATACAGACTACGTTCATGAATTTTCGGTGGGTGTAACGTCTTCCCCCCCTCTCTCCACATTAACTGAAGATCAGAAACATTGCCACAGTCAAAATGGCTCCGTCAGAAAACATCTTGCCGGATCAGTGTTGCTAAACCTAACATACGAGGTGTGACAATAAAGTAATGAGACTGAGGCGTAGAAAAATGTTGCTTGCCGTTTTAGTCAAGTTTAGTGTTGTCTCCTTCAACGTAGTTCCCTTCTGATTGCACACAGTTTTTCCAGCGCTTCTGCCACTGATGGTAACATTTCTGGAGCTCATCTTCTGTAATATCCTCCAAGACCCTTGTCACAGCTTTTTAGACATCTTGTCCTGTTTGAAAACGGTGTCACTAGTCCGCCGTTGTGACTCTTTGAAATAGAAAAAAGTGGCACGGAGCGGCATCTGGTGAGTAAGGTGGCTGTGGTAGTACTGAAATTTATTTTCAGGTTAAAAATTGCTGTACTGAAAGCAGTGTGGGATGGCGCATTATTTCGATGCAGAATCCAATTATCAGCAATGTTGGCCCGGACACGAAGAACTCTTTTCGAAGTCTTCCAAATATTTCGTTGTAGTAGTATTGGTTAACTGTTTGTCCAGGAGGCACCAACTCTTTCTGAACAATTCCCTTGGAATCGAAGAAGCACACAAGCATGCATTTCACTTTTGACTATGACATGCGAACTTTTTCTGGTCTGGGTGATCCCTTTTAGCACCATGGCGAACTTTGGGGTTTTGTCTCTGGATCGTACTGAAGAAAACAACTTTCATCACCAGTGATAAGACGGCTCAACAATTCCGGATTGATTTCTGCTTGCTGTAACAGATCGGCTGCCACATTTTTCCGTGTTTCTCGCTCTAGTAGAGTGAGATTTTTGGGGACCATTTTTGCACAAATCTTACTCATACCAAGATCTTTAGTTATTATTAGACGAAAGGTTTCTCGATTGATGTTCAGTTCTTCTGCAATCATTTTCACAGATATTATTCGATCTGATCGTATGAGCGCATGCACCCCGGCCAAGCTGACATCCGTCGGTGAGGTTGATGGTCGTCCACTGCAGTCTTCATCTTCAACATTCGTTCTGCCTTCACTAAATATTTTATGGCAACGAAAACCTTGAGATCTTGATATAACCTCATCTCCAAAAGCCTTCTGAAGCTTACTGTAAGTCGACGCGTTTTCACCCAATTTAACGCAAAAAGAAATGGCATACTGTTGTGCAATATTATGCGGTTCCATTTCCACGACGAGAGACACAAACACGTGTTAACTTATTACAGCACAACTCACGACTGAGCAGTTGCATCGATGTGCCGCTTGGACTAGAAGCAGCTTATAGACCAAGGTCAAAGATATCGTGTCTACGCAAGCCTGCAGGGTTGTCACATCTTGCAAAAGAAAATCAGTCTCATTACGTTACTGTCGCACCTCGAACATGCTTCCAACATTGACGAACTCTTTTCGACGACGATGTGGTAGAATTGAGACAAGTTTAACATCTTTCTAGGAGTGAAATGACTGTTCCTTCTCGCTAGTATCGATTCTCTTCCTGTGTGGTGGACCATCTACGACCAAAGGCATGCTTTTGCATAGCATTTTCACCTTCTTCAGTCTTTTTCAATCGCGAGATGACATTGCTGGACACTCCCATTACTGTGGCCACAGCTTCGAGCAGGCCAGCTGCTCTTCCACGATCATATAAATCAAATGATGTCTTGCAGACATGTTGCTGTACCACGCGGAAATATTGCACTAATCGGTTCCACAACAACCTTAGTCAGACATCGTTCAGTGTGAACAGTCGAAAACATACGGAGCTTTCGTGCACAGGCGTGGCTGCCGTTAAGACAACCCGCCCTCTGCATTTCCTGTTAATTTCGTTGGTCGGGTGTTCCGCAGCCACTGTCGATTGTTCCGTGGCAATTTGCAGTTGTTCGTTACGAAGTGAGAGTTCTTCCTCAGCAGTTTCCACGCAGTGTATGATTTGACTGTGTATCTTTATAATTGACAGAATGTCTAAATTTTTATCACTATGAAGGGGAAATGGAAAAAATAAATAATAATAAAATGAAAGTAAAATCTGAAGGCAACTTTCCCTACGCTAGTGACACCTGTCTGCTAGAAGTTATTTGTATGAAATTTGAACCACTTGTTACCTGAGACTCCAGTTAGGCGCAGATTTTAATATTGACAGTCAATCTTATTGCCAAAGTTCAGAGTTTTCTGTTGAGTGGAGATTTTTAAAAATATTTCTCAACTTTTTTTTTTTCTTTTTGCAGCTTGATATTGTATAAGAAACGTCTGTCTAGCTTTGTTTTCTTTCACCATAACTGCAGGTATCTGATGATGCTAGTAGCCGAAATGTAGTAATAAATAAGGAAATTTATTTTGTGGTGTGGACAGTTTTATTCATTCTACATGGATAATGTTAGCCGTGTCATACAGGGAATTTATTTCCTTTATTAATAATGGTTATATCACCATTCGAGGGCGTAATTGGTCATTTCCGTAATATGACATCGAACCTTGTATATGAACGTTAACAGATAGAAAATTGGTGACCATGAGCTGCATACAAGATAATTAATTGCCAGGCCGCTATCTACAAAGATATGAACCTAAATTACAAACGCAAAATGAAAGCACTAACAGCTAAAAGCAGAGAACAACGCCATTTCAAAGTAATTAAAAAAATATTTTCCTCCATTAGTCCGTAATCAGCAAACACTTTGTTTTACGACCTATATTCCTAGCATATTGGCCCTAAAGTTCACGTTGCCATCAAACAGTGTGATTAAAAATTTCGTTAAGACTGGTGTTATTACCGCATTCTCCTTCTTCAAGTGGAAACTTCTTACTGGTAGTAGTATTGTTGCCACTGGAAAACCCCAGCTACATGATGTTTCGTGTCTGGAAACAAAAAGAGCCTAATGGACAAAACAGAACAGGAAATGAAACATTCGTGGAAAGAACGTTTCGCTCGCTCCCATTTACTGTAATTAATATGTCTCGTCTAAAATTCGCAATGGCTTTAGAGAGCGTCCGTTAACTTGATTCAGAGGCATTTCGGTAATTAACAGTCTACTGCCGCTTTCTGTACTCCCATTCGGAGTAACTTTCATTCGGGAATCCTACATTCCTGGGAGTTTCAAGAGGCGGTCCTGTCTTATAATTAATTCTGTTTCATTTGAAACTGGAACAGGTGAAAGCTTCTTGCTTAACGAAGTTCATTAAGGCTAAGCGAGTAGGCAGCGCTCCGCGTCCAGACACTTGAAAGGATAGAGCAAGCAGAGGTTGGTACTACTGCGGATGTCAGAAGCGATGTCCTGCTGTGGAAGCATACTGCGGCTGTTTAGATCAAACTGGTACCTGAGGACCGCACAGAAATTTGTTTCCTGAGCAAACTGCAAGAGCAAACTGTAAGAATAGTATCTACTATAGCGTCTCCACCATTCTATTGTCACTAAACGTAAATATTAAATCTTACGTTATCAAATCAGAGTACGCGAGCTATTTTGAAGGGCATTTTTTTACGTATAGTTGTCTTGATTCCATCTGTTGGACCTATAACAACATGAGTTGATTTTAAGGGGATGTTTACTATCTTTGGCCCGAAAAAAGCATGTCCCTTGAAAAATTTTTTCTCGGAATGTGTTATAGATATCAATGTCAAACGTTGTCAAAATGTTTATTGATATTTCCTGTACAAACTGGAATTTTTTGACCGGAAATGTCGAAGAGCAAAGGCGGACGTGCCGTCGGAACGAAACAAAATTTCGATGTTGACCTCCAGGCGCGGTATGTCACACGTCAGCCGGCTCGTCTGAAATCAAAATGGTGAAATCAAAATGGAGTTGACGTTAGCGAAGTATATCAGATTCTTTAGGAGTTGCACCTCGCTTAAGTTCTTTGGACCATAGGAAACAAAATGGCAGCTTTTTTCATCGATTTTTCGATTTCATCGGCCAAGTAAAAATATTTATAGTGAATGCACCGGAATAAAAGTGGTGAAACTACTAGACAATTTAGTTAGCTTCGTCGGAAACAACGATTCATACCAACTGATCCAGTAGATTTGAAGTTACAATACCACGCGATAAAAATAGTCATTTCCAGAAAAACGCGTTTGAAGTTTTCACCACATACAGGGCTATTACAAATGATTGAAGCCATTTCATAAATTCACTGTAGCTCTATTCATTGACATATGGTCACGACACACTGCAGATACGTAGAAAAACTCATTAAGTTTTGTTCGGCTGAAGCTGCACTTAAGGTTTCTGCCGCCAGAGCGCTCGAGAGCGCAGTGAGACTAAATGGCGACAGGAGCCGAGAAAGCGTATGTCGTGCTTGAAACGCACTCACATCAGTCGGTCATCACAGTGCAACGACACTTCAGGGCGAAGTTCAACAAAGATCCACCAACTACTAACTCTATTCGGCGATGGTATGCAAAGTTTAAAGCTTCTGGATGCCTCTGTAAGGGGAAATCGACGGGTCGGCCTGCAGTGAGCGATGAAACGGTTGAACGCGTGCGGGCAAGTTTCACGCGTAGCCCGCGGAAGTCGACGAATAAAGCAAGCGATTTCTTTCTGTGGGGTTATGTGAAAGATTCAGTGTTTAAACCTCCTCTACCAAGAAACGTGCCAGAACTGCGAGCTCGCATCAACGATGCTTTCGAACTCATTGATGGGGACATGCTGCGCCGAGTGTGGGAGGAACTTGATTATCGGCATGATGTCTGCCGAATCACTAAAGGGGCACATATCGAACATTTGTGAATGCCTAAAAAAACTTTTTGAGTTTTTGTATGTGTGTGCAAAGCATTGTGAAAATATCTCAAATAATAAAGTTATTGTAGAGCTGTGAAATCGCTTCAATTATTTGTAATAATCCTGTATAAATGTAATATTATGACACTCAAGTTCAATCTCCTATTCTGGGTCCATAAACTAGTCCTTCCTCTTCCCCATAGAGAGCGTTCTGCTTGATCTGGGCCATCCTGCGCAGCTCCAGAGCCGCTCGTACGGCCGGAGACAAGCGGTTTTTCGGCCGCTGGAATCCGGTGGTCGTCCGAATGCTTGGCGAACTGCGTCGAATACCCTTCCTTGAAGCTGCTCACCGCCAGGAAAGTCGCAATCTCCACAATCTTCGCACCAGAATGCAAATGCTTGGGGGCTAACTTCACGTTCTAATTTTCATTTGAATGTTGTGTGTTTCCTCACAAGCACCGCTACAATAGCACGTCCTCCGAAAGAAAAAAAAAAAAAAAAAAAAAAAAAACTGGTGCTTGAAAAAGGCTGATTTCCGGCAGGTGCATTTTTTCGTTCAACCGCGAATAACAAACATTTCCGTTCCGTATTCGGAAAAACGATTTCAGGGGTAGATTCTAAACACTTTTATAGATCCCAAAATGCCATTATAAAAAAATATATTTTTTAAACCAAAGGACAATAAACCTCCCCTTAAGCGACGATGATTCACGACAGGTGACTACTTAACACATTACTTTCGTAATATGTTGATGGTTCTGGAGATGTATTTGCGATTGAAATCCGGTAAGCTCTCAAACGTTTTAGATAGCTGCAAATAAAAATTTATTACAAAGTTATACGTTAAATACACAGCGTGCATGGAGGGAAAGGTGATAGTAAGACCGGAGCAAATCACGTGACTTCAAATGGACCCAATTACGCAACGTTAGCGTACGTCGCAAATACGAAATTGCGGAACTACGACTATTATGCAGTAGCATGTCAGTGAAGAGCAAGCAAAAACGCTACAAGATAGTTTCTGCTGAAGGGGTAGATTTAATAAAATTCAAGTTCCTATCCACGGGTTAATTCGTTGGAACCAAGTTTCCCGTGATGTTTACGAGGTAAAAATTGACGACGAAATGGAGTACGCTATATACATCAGAAATGTCAGTGCTATTATGTACACAGCATGTCCTTGAGTACCTACGTCTACAAGCAACACTCTGCCAATCGATGGGCCCTATAGGGCACCATATGTTAGTGTTCTTTCTTGATTACTTCATGAAAGGAGCATGTGAAAAATGATTACGTAAATGTCCCTGCGCATGCTGAAGTTAACCATACTTTGTATACGTGGACGCTCAGTTGTCCATGGTGTACTGTGAGTGAAGTAGGCGAGGTACTGAAGGTCTATCAGAGAGAAGCATTGGTTGTGTTCACACACGCGCTGGCTAAAGTGATACACATCCCCGCTACCGAATAATATGCCGGTAGGGTGCGTGTTTAGGGCTTCTGGGATGGTTGTGCTCTTGTTCCTGTACGGAGATACCGTGGACGCTTCCGAACATTGAATTCCTGGTCGTAGAATGTTTACCAGAGTTTTCAGCGTCCTGTGTGAAACATGGATTCTTCCAAGTTCCCATCTTTCTTCTGAACTTGTAGTCTAAATACCTGTGCAGGAGCAGCAACACATTGTTGAAACGGTGCAGCGTAGTCCTACTATCAGCACAAGGAGGGACGTCCAGCAGATCCCACGTGTCACCCAATCGGTCCAACTACTGTACCTGTCTGCACTGAGGATGACCCCTCACCAGTGATCGACGGGGGGGGGGGGGGTCTTTCTAAAGTGTGAAAGGTAGCGAAAGACCTTTCAGCGAGCCGATCAGAGGGCCTCCCTGGTTTGTCATACGAACAGGTTTCTTGGGGTATTATCTCTGTTTGACGAAGTTCTTGACCGAGATGGAATCACTCGTCCTGTTGCAGAGGAAACCTTTCAGCCCAGCCGGTATGAGCAACCACAGAGGGTTCGAGTCTCGGTCGTGCACACAGTTTTAATCTTCCAGGAAGTTTCATATCAGCGCACACTCCGCTGCAGAGTGAAAATCTCATTCTGGAAACATCCCCCAGGCTGTGGCTAAGCCATGTCTCCGCAGTATCCTTTCTTTCAGGAGTGCTAGTTCTGCAAGGTTCGCAGGAGAGCTTCTGTAAAGTTTGGAAGATAGGAGACGAGATACTGGCAGAAGTAACGCTGTGACGACCGGGCGTGAGTCTTGCTTCGGTAGCTCAGATGGTAGAGCACTTTCCCGCGAAAGGCAAAGGTCCCGAGTTCGAGTCTCGGTCGGGCACACAGTTTTAATCTGCCAGGAAGTTTCACAGAGGGTTTGTTAATGGTAGACGGGAGCTCCTATCTAAGACACATAATGGGGCTCCGTTAAAGATGTAGCTGCTAAGAATGGGAAGGAATCCAGTGTGCATTCCTTGTGAACACTGGGAGGAGTCATTCCAGGTGTGGAAAGGCTACTTCCAGACGCCACGAAGAGCACAGGGTGTAGCCAACTGCAGGTGGTGGCTCATATCGGTACCAATGACGTGTGTCGCTTTGGATCAGAAAAGCTTCTCTCTGCTCTTGGGCGGCCACCAGAAGTGGTAAAGACAGCCAGTCTTGCTTGCGAAAAGAACGCGAAGCTCGCCTCCTGCAGCATCGTGGACAGGATCGACTATGGGCGTTTGATACAGAGCCGAGTGGAGGGTCTGAATGAAGGCCCAGGCGGTTCTGCGACCATGTAGGCCTCATATCCTTCACGCCGTCATGTGGTGGGTTCCCGGGTTCTGACAAACAGGCCAGTAGCCCACTACGCACAGGAAGTGACTGTTTGAGGGGGACCGGGTGGTTTGTTTAGGTTAATGGGTTTCAGGAAACTACAGAAACGGCGTCAATCTGAAAGAATGCAAGGAGGTAGACCCAGCAGTAATTGGTATTGTCAACTGTCGTAGCTGTGTTGCGATAGAACTAGAGTTTCAAGAAAGAACTGAAGCTCAAATCACAATGGGTACAGAAAGCTGACTAAGGTCGGAAATAAGTTGAGCCGAAATGTTTACAAAAAACCTAGCTGTATTCAGAAATGATAGATTAAATTCAGTTGGTGCTGTAATGCTTATTGCTGTCAGAATTAGTTTACATTGTAGAGAAATTGAAGTAGATAGTTCCTGCGAGTTAGTACAGGTAGAGATCATACTTCACAACCAGAATAAAACACTACTGCTTTGTTTTATGGATGCCCTGACTCATATGATACGGTTGCTGAATAGTTCCAAGGAAACTTGAGTCCTATTTCAAATACGTACACCACTCATACAATTATATTTGGTGATGACTTCAATCTACCCTTGAAATGTTGGCAAAAATACATGTTGAAAGCCGGTGGTAGGCACAAAACGCCGTCCGAAATTGTAGTGAATGCTTTCTCAGAAAATAATTTTCAACAATTAGTTCATGAGCCCATTCGAAGTTTAAATGATTTCGAAAATATACGGATACAGGGATTAGTGACCACAATGCTATTGTAGCGAGACTAAATGCCTTAAGATCCAAACTCACCAAATTAAACGTAAACTACATCTATTAAAAAAAACAAAACAGATAAAAATTTCGCTTCAATCCTATGTAAGGGGCGGGTTTCTCTCCTTCAGATATGACTATGTAAGCTTAGACCAGTTGTGTTTTGAATTCAAAGAAATAATGTCGACGGCATTTGAGGTATGGCTACCAAGTAAATTAATAAAAGATGGATACTGATCCCCCGTGGTACACAAAACAGGTCAGAACGCTATTGGATAAGTAACGAAAAAACACGCTAAAAAGAGCGTAAAATCCCCAAGATTGGTGAAGTTTTGCAGAATCTAGAAACTTATGGCGGACTTCAAAGTGAGATGCTTTTAATAGCTTCTTCAACGAGACTGTCTCGAAATGTGGCAGAAAACCCAAAGAGATTCTGATCACACATAAAGTATACCGGCGGCAAGACGCAATCTATACCTTCAGTGAGAGATAAGAATGGTGATGCCACTGATGTCAGCGACACGAAAGCAGAAATACTAAACATTGTTTTCAGAAACCGCTTCACCAAAGAAGACAAAGGAAATGTTCCAGATCTCGAATCTTGAACAACTTCCAACATGAGGAATGTAGAAGTAACTACCATTGGTGTTGCGAATCAGCTTAAATCACTTAATAAAGGCAAAGCCTCCAGTTCTGATTGTATACTAGTCAGGTTCCTTCAGAGTATACTTGTAGAGTATCTCCATACTTAACTGTTATATACCTATGCTCGCTCATCGAAAGTTCCGTAGCTAAAGACTGTAAAGTTCCTCAAGTCACATCAATACTCAAGAAACGAAATAGGACGAATCGGCAGAATTACAAACCCATATCACTAACGTCGATTTTCAGTAGGGTTTTGGAACATACATTGCATTCACAAATAGCATGGATTCAGCAAATATTATACTTGTAAGACACGACTGGCTCTTTAATCTTGCTAAGAAATGAATGCTATGGATAGGGTCCTCAAATTGATTCCATGTTTTTATAGTTGGTTCAAATGGTTCAAATGGCTCTGAGCACTATGGGACTCAACATCTTAGGTCATAAGTCCCCTAGAACTTAGAACTACTTAAACGTAACTAACCTAAGGACATCACACACAACCATGCCCGAGTTTTATAGTTGCAAAAGGCTTTTGACACAGTTCCCCACAATCGTCTTCTAATCAAATTGCTTGCCTACGTCTCAGTGCTGCATTCGGGTTCTTGAGTCCTGTCAGAAAGGTCACAGTTCGTAATAACTGACGGAAAGTAAAACAGAAGTAATATGTGGCGCTCCCCTCTGCTGTTCCTGATCTGCATAAACGACATATGAGACAATCTGAGCTCCCTTCTCAGATTGTTTGCAGATGATGTTCTCATTTACCGTCCCGTGAAGTGATCAGGTGATAAAAACATTGGAAAATAATTCAGACAAGATGTATGTATGGTGCGAAATTCTTCCACTTGAATATTAAAAGAAATGCGTTAAATTTCAGTTACACTATAAATCACATAAGTATATTCAGCTAAAGGATTACAGTTACGAGTAACTTAAATTGGAAAGGTTACACAAAGAACGCTGAGGGTAAAGCAAAGCAGAACTGCAATTTATTGGTAGAACACTTAGAACATGAAACAGGTCTACTAAAGAGGCTGCTTACACCATGCTTGTTCGCGCTCTTTTGGAGTACTTCTATGCGGTCTGGGATCCGCATGAGATGCAACTGACGGGGTACAACGAAAAAGTACAATCAAGGACAGCTGATGTTGTATTATCGAGAAACAGAGTGCAACGAACATGATACTTGAACTGGCGTGGCAACCATTAAGACAACGGCGTTTTTTGTTGCAGCAAGATCTCATAGTGAATTTTCCGTCAACAACTTCCTCCTCATCCCAGCTGTATAGGGAGATATGATCGTCATCATAAGAGAAGAGAAATCAGTGCCTACACAGAGGGACAGTGTTCGTTTTTCGTTTCTGTCATTCTCAAGCGGAACGGTAGAGAAAGACCTTGAAGGTGGATCGGTGAACTGCAGAGTAAACGTGTACATGTGGATGTGGAGATATGTGTCCTACGAATGCGTGTATGGGGAACATTACATACAGAAAACTTCTCCCATTTTCACATACAACCTGTACACAATAGCGACAATGTCACACGATTTCAATATTCTCACTGGTTATATGATAACAGTCATTTAATTCCATTAATACTATTCACTTACGAAAGAACGTTCACACGGAATGAAATTAACATCATACGTGATAATTATCGCTACAAAGGAAACAGTTTTTCAGATTAGTTTTTCGATCAGTGTTCGTGTGGCATCATCGGTAAAATGTTGATAGTCAGGTCTCATTAGAAGAGCGCATGACGGTACAGAATTACTTTCACTTTTTGGATAATTCGTTTGTTGAACACCTTGTGGAAGTTCCTTTGGCCATTCGAACTGCAATGTACTTCCAGTATGACGGAGTTCTTCCACATTTTACCAGACGTGTGTGGGAACACATTAGCCACACTTAGCCATAATCGCTGGATGGGTGATGTTAGTGAAATTGACTGGACACCAATGCCGCCAGAACTTACGCCGTTAGGTTTTTGTTTATCTGGCTGGATGAAGTCTGAGGCGTACAAATGAAAGGCGAATACTTGAGATGAACTGGTTGGTCGCACCTCATTGGGGAACGATCTGTGCAAGTAACATAGCAAGTTCTGGAACGTGTTGTACACAAATGCATTGAAGTTAACGGTGGGATATTCAAACAACTATCATGAACTGTACAACAGTTGTAAAGCGACGTGTACGATAACCCTTCCAGCTGAATGTCTTAATAATACGTATTTTTCAACTGATGCTCTGTAAAACGCATATTGTTATGTTTACTAACTGTTGTACATGCGTACGTCTGTAAACCTGATAGTGTACTGAATAACACAGAATATAAGTAGCAATGTACCTTAAATGTGTTCTACCTCGGAAACCATTTGGGATGGAGCATATGTCGACATTAAGGTTTTTGCTTCAAATTTTCCTTCCAGTCTTATCCATGAATACTGACTGACCCATTCTCTTGAGATGCTTTGTATTCCGCATCTACTACTGGTTCTTGAAACATTGTACGTAGGTTTCCTTCAAATAGGTGACATCTATGTTCAAGAGTCTGGAAATTCAGAAGCTTCAGCATTTTCCTTACGCCGGTTAGTCGTAGTTCGTAGTGGTCTTTCACACTAGAGCAGTATTACCGAATGCGTCATCTGAACCTCCTGTGAGAATTCTGTACAGACCGATTGCACATTCTCGGTATCCCACCGATGGGTCGAACTATGCCACCTGCATTCACTCTTACAGAGCCTATGAGGTCATTCTATTACAGATCCACACAAATTGTTGCGCAGTGGTATTCGGATGTGTTAGTGTTTCAGTTGACACTAATTGGTATTTCAACGACAGAGTACTAGGTTTCTACATGTTGTGAATGTTTCCAGTATGTGCACTACTTCGAAATATTATTAGGAACAAGATACAACATTTATAGTAACGCAGTGTAAAGGACGTATGGCCTAGTTTTTGCTCATTACCAAAGAAATTGGACGACCTTGTATTCCACCTGGACTGTAGCAAACTTGTCGATTTTCAAGGAGCTTGTGATCTTGTTCAGCAGTCAGTGAAGTGGCAACGGAAAATAGAAAGGATAACTACAAGCGTCAACAAAATGAATAGGAAGGAAGGCTAAAATTTTACGACGGCCTGGCTGCCCCACGTGTGTTCTGCAGTCAGCAGCTCGGCAAGAGCCGGGTCCACCAGCATGGACAAATGCCCACATATGCAGGTAATAGCATGCCAACACTCTACAGGCGTTATGACTTTGGACTACACAAACATTTCGAAAGTCAGTGACATTATCAGTAAATATTAGCGTCGCCTACAAAACTCTATGGATTAGCGTCCCTGGAAAAGACAGTTCAAATAACGTTTGGAAAGCCACCTTTCAGTATTTCAAAATGGTTTTCCCTAGCACGCAACAAGACGCTGCGCGGGATTAGCCGAGCGGTCTCAGGTGCTGCAGTCGTGGACTGTGCGGCTGGTCCCAGCGGAGGTTCCAGTCCTCACTCGGGCATGGGTATGTGTGTTTGTCCTTAGGATAATTTAGATTAAGTAGTGTGTAAGCTTAGGGAGTGATGACCTTCGCAATTAAATCCCATAAGATTTCACACACATTCATTCATTCTTAAAGTAACACTGGACGCAAAAGACTACGCCCCTGAAAATTACATACAATTGCCACTCAGACGGCGTTACCCATCAACATACAATTGATAGAACAAATGTAATTGAGGTGAATTACAAGGTTCAATGATAACAGCATTTCCTGGAAAACCTTTCCAACCCTTGTCATATACTGCTGTTTCCTCGGTCCACTATTCCTTTCGTTGCGAAATAACTTAGTGCCGAACTTGATAACATGTGTCGTACTGTGCCGTTGTTCTGGTGACACATCTCTTCATAGATCATTACCAATTAAAAGGAAGAAACCCTTCTTTATATTGTGGTTTCCGGTACTATCCACACTTTTACTCGAAATAATATAATGTAAAGTTGAACCGGGCCCAGTGCTGTGTGGCCGGCTGGTGTGGCCGAGCGGTTTTAGGCGCTTCAGTCTGGAACCGCGTGACCGCTACGGTCGCAGGTTCGAATCCTGCCTCGGGAATGGATGTGTCTAATGTTCTTAGGTTAGTTAGGTTTAAGTAGTTCTAAGTTCAAGTGGACTGATGACGACAGATGTTAAGTTGCATAGTGCTCAGAGCCATTTGGACCATTTTGAACCAGTGCTGTGTGTGTGTGTGTGTGTGTGTGTGTGTGTGTGTGTGTACCTGACAAAATACTAGGCCATGAAATGTAATGTAGGACGTATCTCTTCTAGTGGAAAGGCTGAATTAAATAACACTCCCGGCAACTAACTCTTCAAAGAGTACGGTCGACATTATAGAACTCACTCTCTTATATCAATAATTAGAAAAGAATTTCACCCGTCGGAGGTTCGAGTCCTCCCTCGGGCATGGGCGTATGTGCTGTTCATAGCGTAAGTTACTTTAAGTTAGATTAAGTAGTGTGTAGGCTTATGGACCGATGATTTCAGTAGTTTGGTCCCGTAAGACCACCAAAAATTCTTAAAGACTCCTGGAAAGAAGTTGAGGCGTTACTTCGTGCGATGCTCTTGGCAGGATAAGTTCCTCTGTCGATGTTACGCGCTTTGCGTCGTCCTGGTTGGCTAGCGCCCTCTATTTAGGGCGGCTGCGGCTCGCGAGGAAGAAAGAGACTCGGTCGGGACAGTGACGGAGAATCGGTTGACGGCAGTGACAGAGGGAAGACAGCGCACGGAGCATCGCGAGAAGTCAGTCGGCGCTTGGAGTCCTGCGAGGACGCACGGTGTTTACATTCCGGCGCCTGGGTCTGGCGAGTGGAACTGGAGTGTGGAAGCACTCACCGGTCAACATAGGCTCTGGTTAAGAGTCGTGAGCCATTTTGTGGTGAAATATTTGGACACGTCCCACTATTTGTAATCAGTCTATTTAAGGACAATTACAGGGCCCTAGATAGATAACAGAAGCGGAGACTTATCGAAAGCAGGAGGGTGTCCACAATGAGGAAATCAAAGAAAAACTGGGAATTAACTCTATAGATGTAGCAGTCAGGGCGAACAGGCTTAGATGGTGGGGTCATGTTACACGCATGGTAGAAGCAAGGTTACCCAAGAGACTCATGGATTCAGCAGTAGAGGGTAGGAGGAGTCGGGGCAGACCGAGGAGGAGGAGGTACCTGGATTCGGTTAAGAATGATTTTGAAGTAATAGGCTTAACATAAGAGGCACCAATGTTAGCACTGAATAGGGGATCATGGAGGAACTGTATAAGGGGGGCTATGCTCCAGACTGAACGCTGAAAGGCATAATCAGTCTTAAATGATGATGATGATGATGATCATTGCCCCGTGTGGCCACTTTGATTTTCGCTAGTCATTCCTTAAACCACTTGGATTTGGGTCCGGAATACTTGGTATTGCAAGACCATGTAACTGCGCTATGCCCTTCGTGTGTTGCATTACAAGTGTGGCAGGTATTCAGCGATTCCTTTTTTTTTCATTTCATTATTGTTAATATGTCAAGTGGTGAATATTATGTATCAAAGTTTATTCCCTGTATAAAACTTCAGCCGCCAATTTAAATTGGAACTGCCAACTTCTTTTTGTTCGCAACTATACTAGTAACACTTTTGCGCCGTCAAACAGTACTTTGGTATGTAAGGTTGTCTGCGGATTGTCTGGTCGTTATCACCTTCAGTTAATTGTGGTTTATAAAGTTATCAAGTGAAATTTCACGTCATTGGAAATTGTTTGATGAACGATGGCTGTAATAGTAACTGCAGTTCTTACACGATAACGTTTAACATCTCTTCCTGCATTTGGCGCTACCTAACGCCTGGTTGTTGGTTTTAGTATTTTAGTGAACTGTGTATTAATACTGGGTTCGTGTGTTCAAGAAGCCGTTATTGGTGTGCGCAAACCCTCCTGCCAGCTGTTGTCGTCACTTGAGCTCTCGAGCACGGAATTCAGACACTTGGCTAATGCGAACGCCAAACGTCGAGAATGTGCTGATTGCTATGCAGATCTTTCAGGCTATCGTAATATCATACTGCCGAATGTTTTCCGTAACAGTTAATTCGCGTATTTAAGAGATCCTGATATTTGAGCTTTTTTCTGTTTCTTTTTTGAAACGTAATTGTTTTTACAAATCTTTATTTCTCATATTCACAAAGCCTGATGATTGAGTAGTGAGCTCAGATCTGTAGTTATGTTAAAGTTAGATTTGTGTAAACTAATTTTTATGATTTAAAGTTAGGGCCATAAGGCTGTTTTTTCTTATAAAATTTTTTGATTAATTCTCATTCGTGATGACTGGGTGTTGTGTGATGTCCTTAGGTTAGTTAGGTTTAAGTAGTTCTAAGTTCTAGGGCACTGATGACCATAGATGTTAAGTCCCGTAGTGCTCAGAGCCATTTGAACCAATTGTCATTGCCTTTATAGAATTGAATAATCGGTGCAGATCACCGCTGTTTCAAATACTAAATAATCATTGTGTTGTTACCAGTGCTCTTTTCTGATTAACGTGGTGAAAATAAATTTTTGTATCCTCAAATGGGTTCAGCGTTCCACTCCAGCAGCCCCTGTGCCCTGCTTACCAAAGCCAGCCCTTAGTACAAGTGTCAGCGCTGAAAATTCTTAGCAGAACAAAGTTGTGTTACTGAGGATGACCGCAGGCCTCAATTACTCCGTTATGTCTCGTTTTCGAGCGCTCACTCACTCAATTACACGCACGCACATACACACACACACACACACACACACACACACACACACACATTGCTAATATTAGTAAAGGTTATATTTCATGAGGAAGAAGAAAGAATTAAAACCGATGTTGAAGGAGAGTTTAAGTGGTTTCCCACAATTTTGACCAATAAAAGGTATGCAAATTACACTTTGTCCAAAGAAATTATGGTGAAGCCACTTTTACTAGAATACCATCGTGTACAGACAACATCTGCTCGTTTAGCTATAGAAAACAGACTATACGCATAATGGAGTAGAAACTCTGTTTGTAGATTATTTAACTTTTTCTGCAAGACTCGTCGTCTCTTTCCTGGCGAGTCAGCTAGAATAATGCTTCTGGGAATAAGCAAGGTAAAACACGTCCCACTATTTGTAATCAGTCTATTTAAGGACAATTACAGGGACCTAGATGGATAACAGAAGCGGAGACTTATCGAAAGCAAAACTAGCTTCACAGTACGTGTTTAGCTACCCCAGTTTATATCCTGAGACATTAATCTGTGAATGGAAGGCCCCAATCAGTGTTTAAATTTGTAACTTTTTGCGAATACTTATTTAAATTCCTGGGTTCTCATGCGATATAATCATCGCCTCATAACAGGATTTCATTTTAAAATAAGCTCCTTAGTACTTACATAAAATCATACACATTATCTCAATAACTTTGCTTTTAAGCCAGAGTAAATAATTTTTTATGTCTTTAACAGTGTGTACTTTAACAGTGTGAACTGATGTCTCAGAAGAGCTTAATTAAATAAATTATCTGAGCTGCTGATTATCATTCTTTACGTTTGGTCTTATCTCCCCGGCATCGTAACACGACTGCAGGAGACCCACCTTGCTGAAATGCCTGATCTAGCAGGACAGAGCGGATTAGGTTGTGGAAAGAGGCCAAAATAAGTTGCTGTCAGTCTCACTCAACATACGAACTTTATTCATCAAGAAATAACATTACAACAAGGATGCAAAACACTCAAAATTTTAATGACCTCCTTTGATTAATCTTAGATCGGTTGAATGCCACACTGAAAATCCAAGGCCTAAGCGAGAAATGGAAATTCAAGGTTCTTCTGGAGGTTTCGCCCAATAATACTTTCTAAATCTTCAATCTAAATAGGCTGAAGGCCTTAGCAATTTAATTTTAATGGAACTTGGCTGGAGGCCGCATATTAAGCAATAAGAAGAGTTTCAGTCAAAAGCCAGAAGGCCTTATCTTAAAATAAAAGCATAACAATCTCATGCCTTAAGGACAAGACAAGAACATTAATTTAAGCGATATTGATACTCGGCTGAAGGCCACACACCAACCAAATAAGTAAAACCCAAACAGCGAAATTACTATGAAACACACACAGGAACGGAGCTCAGGAGTTTCCAAGGGTTGGCTTGGCATTGTAACACTAACACACGTTTGGGCGAGCCTGTGCAAAGACTTCTTAATCTGAAGGCAACCCAACAGACAGACAGCCGACCGACCAATGAATAAGATCAGTTCCACTCCATGCAACCAGCAAAACGACCACAAGATTTCAATACAACGACACACAGTATATTGGCACCCACAACGACCAACAACCCCTCAGATGTCGAACTACACGCTGTGCTGGACAGCAACCATACGACGTGGAAAATACACTGCCTAGAAGTACGTCAATGCCCAGGACAGATAACCGGAACGTCATCGGCCACAAAGCAGAAGATACCGCTGGTCAACTTCAATAACAGGGAATAATTAAGTTCAGTTAAACTCCGTAGGAAGGCGGCTGGAATCTTAGCCGACTTGAAAACGCACACGTTGTAGGTCGCGGGAATGTCTCAAAAGTGACAACCAGGATGAAACGAAGAAATGTAAACGGCTGAGATTCGATAGTAGGTTAAGAGAGGACTCAACTCTCATGTCCAAGATCGGTGGACAACGAACTTCGTAGCACTCGCAAGCAGCAGCTCACACTTCAACCGCACGTGCACGCCGGCAGTGGTTCCGGCCCGACTCAGCGCGACGGGGACTTCCTTCCTGCTCCACCCCAACCGACCGAATGCCCAGACCCGGAAACGTTGAAAGGACCAAATATACGTCGGCCGATGAGGTGTGCGGACATTTTCCACGCCGGACGTTTGCCACGATTTTACCTGCTCCGAAGGGTTGGGTCCATTGTCTCCCCCTACTCCTCCTCATCACTCGCCGCCCGACCTGCAGTAAAGGTACTTACTGAGACTTTCCGCTGGTTTACTTAACTAAGGACCAGAATCTCTATGGATTTTTCGCCACATTTCTAGAGAGAGTTTCGTTGTGGAAACTATTAAATACATCTCGCATCGAAATCCGCACCAAATTTCGAGCCACAGTAAAACTTCGCGTCTTGGAGAATACGCGCATGTGAGACAGCACTGAGTCTCGGATGCCGCAGTAGCTAACGCACCTGTCGAGTGAGCAGGAGATTACTGGTTCGAATCCCGAACTGGTACACACTTTCACTCGTCGCAACTGATTCCGCGTAATGTCTCGATTACCGATGCAGCTGACGGGAGTGATACCTTTCCTTTCATTTCTCCACATCTTAACGTTCACTTTGCATACAATGTTACATTAAAGATGGTATCTTTTGTGTTCAGTGATTGTGCATTCCCTTTTAAGAAATCCGATGTTCAGCCTATGAAACGTCCCCTTAGAACAATTATACATGACTGTGCTTAAACTGAGACACAATATTTTTTTTTGCGCAACGCAATCTGACTTTCAAAAATCCCTACAAAAGAATGGCCCTGACTAACATTAACCTATACCCTTCACAAATCACTTACCTCACCAAAAAATCTTCGTTACTCGAACTGCTGCAATACAGCGAGCGCCACTACTGCCAGTTAAATAAAAGATTCAAACTACGGAAGGCACTAACTACTGATAGGCATAGTTAGCAAATGAAAGATTTTAATAGAGAACAAACAATGTATTTACCTCAGTAGGGTTCAAAAGTCATAATGTATATAGCAGTTCATGATATCCAGTATTACAAATTTCAAAACTCCGCCATCTCTCTCCCGACATCCACCACTGCTGGCGGCTCACCTCCAACTGCGCAACGCTACGCGCTGTTCACATCCAGCTGCCCAACACTACAATGGCAGACAACAATGCAAACTCGCCACAGACGGCACACAGCACAGCCAGTGATTTTCATACAGAGCGCTACGTAACGTTGCCAATAAGAAAACATAAACAGCCTACTTACAGAGCGCTATGTAACGTTGCCAATAAGAAAACACAAACAGCCTACTTACAAGCCATATTCCGTTTGTTTTCAACAAACTTTTTATTTTCCCAACTCATTCATTGTATAGGACGTCTTTATCGTCCGGTTCCTATCTGACGCCGGCCGTGATGACCGAGCGGTTCTAGGCGCTTCAGTCCGGAACCGCGTGACTGCTACGGTCACAGGTTCGAATCCTGCTTTGGACTTGGATGTGTGTGATGTCCCTAGGTTAGTTAGGTTTAAGTAATTTTAAGTTCTAGGGGACTGATGACCTCAGATGTTAAGTCCCAAAGTGCTCAGAGCCATTTGAACCATTTTGTTTTCTTATCTGACGTCAGCGTACCTACGAATGAAGCCTGTATGAAACTTCTGAAGACAACACATTATTTGTTGCAAGTGGTAAGATAAAATTTAAAATGTCTTGCGTAGCTGACTGATTTGCATTTTTTTGGCGAAAATAATTTTATTTCCGCTTTCTTCACGCATAGACGACGGTGTCTGACGCTATGCCAAACCTCACGATACGGTTACGAGATGCAGATACGTAGTCGCGACGAAGAGTAAGGTCTGCTGCTATCTTGCAGAAGAGGAAGAGGAATACACTGCTTCGACAACAAGACCCCATCTTATCAGCTCTGGAAGTCAAGAGGCGCGTTACTGGCGAGCAGCCTTCACGTCGTACGCGCCGTGGACCGCCGGTTGCTGAGTGGTTTCGTTGCGCGCTTCGGCGCCGTGCTGACGCGGAAGAGGGCGCGCCAAGTCGGCGAATGCGACGTCCTCCACTGTTGGGGAGGATGGGGGGGGGGGGGGGGGGGGGCAGACAGCAGCCGAGCTGGCCCGCTGGGCGGGCGCGATGCGATCTCGGAAACTGATAGCGTCGCGGAAACTGGCGACGACCTCGTCTGGTGGCGGAGCATGTTCGTCGGCCTCTACACCGTTAGCTGGATAGAGTTGAGGGGCGTCAAGTACACCGACGGCCATTTACCCGCGCAGTGGTGTGGCCTGGAATTCGAAAGCTAGTGGTGTATGGGGCGTAGTACACCCCATCTAGTATTTTACACATATTTTTCTTATTTTAACATTAAAAATTATCGGTTTAATCAACTGTAAGTTATTACTAAGGAATGACGTTATTGTACAGGATTACCAACCCCAAAAGAAAGCAGGTGTTGAGAGATGTGAAAATTATAATAATAAGTCACAGCTCCAAATACTAACACGAATTCATTACAGACGATTGGAAAAAGTGGTAGAAGCCTTCCACGGGGAAGATCAGTTTGGATTCCGTAGAAATATTGGAACACGTGAGGCAATACTGATCTTACGACTTAGCTTAGAAGAAAGCTTAAGGAAAGGCACACCGACGTTTCTAGCATTTGTAGTCTTAGAGAAAGCTTTTGACAGTGTTGACTGGAATACTCTCTTTCAAATTCTAAAGGTGGCAAGGATAAAATACAGGGAGCGAAAGGTTATTTACAATTTGTACAGAAACCAGATGGCAGTTATAAAGGTCGAGGGGCACGAAAGGGAAGCAGAGGTTTGGAAGGGAGTAAGACAGGGTTGTAGCCTCTCCCCGATGTTATTCAATCTGTATATTGAGCAAGCAGTAAAGAAAACAAAAGAAAAATTCGGAATAGGTATTAAAATACATGGAGAAGAAATAAAAACTTTGAGGTTCGCCGACGACATTGCAATTCTGTCAGAGACAGCAAAGGACTTGGAAGAGCAGTTGAACGGAATGGACAGTGTCTTGAAAGGAGGATATAAGATGAACATCAACAAAAGCAAAACCAAGATAATAGAATGTAGTCGAATTAAGTCGGGTGATGCTGAGGCAATTATATTAGGAAATGAGGCACTTCAAGTAGTAAAGGAGTTTTGCTGTTTAGGGAGCAAAATGACTGATGATGGTCAGAGTAGAGAAGATGTATAATGTAGACTGGCAATGGCAAGGAAAGCGTTTCTGAAGAAGAGAAATTTATTAACATCGAGTATAGATTTAAATGTCAGGAAGTCGTATCTGAAAGTATTTGTATGGGGTGTAGCCATGTATGGAAGTGAAACATGGAAGATAAATAGTTTAGACAAGAAGAGAATAGAAGCTTTCGAAATGTGGTGCTACAGAAGAATGCTGAAGAGTAGATGGGTAGATCACATAACTAATGAGGAGGTATTGAATAGAACTGGGGAGAAGAGGAGTTTATGGCACAACTTGACTACAAGAAGGGATCGGTTGGTAGGACATGTTCTGAGGCATCAAGGGATCACCAATTTAGTACTGGAGGGCAGCGTTGAGGGTAAAAGTCGTAGAGGGAGACCAAGAGATGAATACACTAAGCAGATTCAGAAGGATGTAGGATGCAGTAAGTACTGGGAGATGAAGAAGCTTGCACAGGATAGGGTACCATGGAGAGCCGCATCAAGCCAGTCTCAGGACTGATGACCACAACAACAAAAACAACCAACTAACACCCCTTATACGTACTCTCCTCCAGAAGATTTCAAGTCTCTCTCCACGGTAATAAGAGCAAATGTCGCATACAAAAGAATTGCTTACGTCAAGGCATTGTGCTCGCTCCTGTGCTCTTCAATGTTTACACTAATTACCAGCCCATAGCGGAATATTCCAGACTTTTCATCTATGCTGACAATACTGCAGTGGCTTCTGAAGGAAAGACGTTTGGGGTTCCCACTACAAAGCCAGTCGTCTAAAGCCAAACCCTAACAGGACTCAAGTGTGCGCATTTCACTTGAAGAGTAGAGAAGCTCGGCGGGAACTGGACGTTTTATGGCAAGGCAAACACCTGGAGCATTGTTCAGCACCAGTATATCTGGGGTTTACCCTTGACCGTAGTCTGTCCTTCAAGAAACATTGCCATAACACCAGGCTGAAAGTTAGTTCACGGAATAACGTGTTGAGGAAGCTCACATCCACCGCCTGGGGAGCAAATCCTTCTGTCCTGAGAATTTCGGCTCTTGCTTTGTTTGTGTCCGCTGCGGAGTATGCTTCACCTGTGTGGATGCATCCGCTCACACCAAACAGGTTGACATTGCAATCAATGAGACCATCCGAATCTTGTCGGGATGTATGAAGCCAACTCCAGTCGATTAAATCCACGCGATTGTTGGAATAGCCCCCCACACCTACACTCCTGGAAATGGAAAAAAGAACACATTGACACCGGTGTGTCAGACCCACCATACTTGCTCCGGACACTGCGAGAGGGCTGTACAAGCAATGATCACACGCACGGCACAGCAGACACACCAGGAACCGCGGTGTTGGCCGTCGAATGGCGCTAGCTGCGCAGCATTTGTGCACCGCCGCCGTCAGTGTCAGCCAGTTTGCCGTGGCATACGGAGCTCCATCGCAGTCTTTAATACTGGTAGCATGCCGCGACAGCGTGGACGTGAACCGTATGTGCAGTTGACGGACTTTGAGCGAGGGCGTATAGTGGGCATGCGGGAGGCCGGGTGGACGTACCGCCGAATTGCTCAACACGTGGGGCGTGAGGTCTCCACAGTACATCGATGTTGTCGCCAGTGGTCGGCGGAAGGTGCACGTGCCCGTCGACCTGGGACCGGACGGCAGCGACGCACGGATGCACGCCAAGACCGTAGGATCCTACGCAGTGCCGTAGGGGACCGCACCGCCACTTCCCAGCAAATTAGGGACACTGTTGCTCCTGGGGTATCGGCGAGGACCATTCGCAACCGTCTCCATGAAGCTGGGCTACGGACCCGCACACCGTTAGGCCGTCTTCCGCTCACGCCCCAACATCGTGCAGCCCGCCTCCAGTGGTGACGCGACAGGCGTGAATGGAGGGACGAATGGAGACGTGTCGTCTTCAGCGATGAGAGTCGCTTCTGCCTTGGTGACAATGATGGTCGTATGCGTGTTTGGCGCCGTGCAGGTGAGCGCCACAATCAGGACTGCATACGACCGAGGCACACAGGGCCAACACCCGGCATCATGGTGTGGGGAGCGATCTCCTACACTGGCCGTACACCACTGGTGATCGTCGAGGGGACACTGAATAGTGCACGGTACATCCAAACCGCCATCGAACCCATCGTTCTACCATTCCTAGACCGGCAAGGGAACTTGCTGTTCCAACAGGACAATGCACGTCCGCATGTATCCCGTGCCACCCAACGTGCTCTAGAAGGTGTAAGTCAACTACCCTGGCCAGCAAGATCTCCGGATCTGTCCCCCATTGAGCATGTTTGGGACTGGATGAAGCGTCGTCTCACGCGGTCTGCACGTCCAGCACGAACGCTGGTCCAACTGAGGCGCCAGGTGGAAATGGCATGGCAAGCCGTGCCACAGGACTACATCCAGCATCTCTACGATCGTCTCCATGGGAGAATAGCAGCCTGCATTGCTGCGAAAGGTGGATATACACAGTACTAGTGCAGACATTGTGCATGCTTTGTTGCCTGTGTTTTAATGTGCCTGTGGTTCTGTCAGTGTGATCATGTGATGTATCTGACCCCAGGAATGTGTCAATAAAGTTTCCCCTTCCTGGGACAATGAATTCACGGTGTTCTTATTTCAATTTCCAGGAGTGTATTAGAAAGGGCTGTTGCTGCTGATGTAGAGAGGGCTAAGCAAACTTATGATCCCCAACATCCATTGCATGATCATTAGGCTATAGGCCGTCGACTGAAGTCGAGAAAGAGCTTCATCACCAGGACTCAACCACTAGAGGGAACACCAGAGTCTATCCGCATCACCAGGTGGAAGAGCTAGCTACCAACTGATATCCCTTTAAAGGAGGAGCGAGCTGCAGGAAATCACTTGCCCTACCCTATTTGGAGATAGGTCAATCGTCTTAGGATGGGTGTCCCTCTTTGCAAGACCAACATGCGAAAATGGGGCATTCTTCGTGCTGATGGAGATACATCCTGCGAGTGCGGAACAACACAAGACACGCACCACCTACTAATTTGTCCTCAACCTGAACAACCCTGCACAACACAGGGCCTAATCGAGGGAAACAACAAGGCCATCGGAGTTGCTACCTTCTGGAAATGCTGAACGGACACGGAAATGAAATAAACGAATGAATTGTTCAGTATGAACATACAGTGAGAGTAATAGAATATTATTAATTTTCAGTAACATTTCAATTGCAGTCCGCGCAGAATGCCAGTGGATGTGCAGGTGGCAGGCTCAAATGGCTCTGAGCACTATGGGACTTAACTTCTGAGGTCATCAGTCGCCTAGAACTTAGAACTATTTAAACCTAACTAACGTAAGCACATCACACACATAAATGCCCGAGGCAGGATTCGAACCTACGACCGCAGCGCAGGTGGCAGGGCATGCGTGACGAGAGCAGTAGTGGATAGGAGCTGTAAGGGAAATGTCGAGCACCGTAGGGGAAGTGACGTTCTAAACTGAATCCTACGCTCACATGTTTTGCATATATTAAGGGGGCCCCTCCATCCCCACATATGCATGGTGACTATTCAAAAACATGACACATCTGCTTTGAATAGTGCCCATAAAGAGTTCCGCTGAAAATTCAGCGATTTATTTTCGATTGGTTTGTTATCAATTTCTAACTTTCAGTGAAGCGGCGTGAGTGGCGAATTTCAGTAAAAATCTACGTCTTTCCCTTTCTGCCATGTTCAAAATTTGTGTTTCTTTTCCTAAAACACAGTGAAGTTTACACGGCGTCACCTGCTAACATGTTGTGCAGACGCAACTGCGGAGAATTCTAAAACAGTGACCAGTTAAAGTGAGGAACTTAGGAAAACTAAGGTCAGTAGCTTGTGAAAAAGCACATCCTCAGCAAAAAATAAACGTGTCATGTATTCACTTATGTTCTTTCAAATCCGATAGCAGTTCTCGTTCCACCAGCTGTCGATGGTCACTAACAATTACATTATTTCATCGAAAATGTCTGTAGTTAGTAGAATAGTACGGAAGACAAAGAAGTTTTGCGTAATAACCACATAGCCAAATAGTCTTCTCCTTGCGCGCTATCATTTTCCAAAATTTTACTTCTATTTCTCAAACCATTTATGAAATAGGAGAAATGTTGAGGATATTTCTCTCTCACTTCAACCCAGGTGCGGCACGGTCGCAAATGAGTGTGCTACATCAGATGAATTTCCTCGAGGTGGACGACAGATAGAGACCTCCAACCAGGCTTAAAATATATTCGATGTATTAGCTAAATTCCATACGCAATTGCATACTATGCAATACGCATCAAATGAAAAATCATAGCGACCGCCGATATACATTGAAAACTTTTTCGAATGCCTCGCAGTGCATTCCTATCAATTAAATGTCACCCTGATTATGACGATTAACGAAATGATGGTCACATCATCATGAACCTGACATGCAAAACTAAAAATAACGCTAAAATGATATTTTTTAACGAATGGTTTCCGCAAAATCGTTTAAGAAAAACTACCGGGGGTGCGCTTCGATTCTGTCATCGCCGACCGGCCGAAAGGAGGCCAAACACTTGTCGGCTTCTACTTTAGGACAAAGGAATGGAATTGCCCCTCGCTTTGGACAAAAAATGGTCACTGCCCATCAACCAACTTATTCTGCGCGGACTCTGCATGTACTGAGTCACAGGCTTCTACTTTCTCCTCCAATGTAACATATTCGCTGACAGAGGAAAGTTTACTGTTACTAACGGCCCAAAGCGTATCTACCTGGACACAATATTCCTGCTTCTTTCATGGCTGCTCGAGTTTCTTTGTCATCAAAATGAGGACAGCGCAAGAGTATTCTGAATCTCTTTGAGGGACATAGTAACAAAATAAATCTTTGTACTTGTTTGTTCTATGAGATGCCTACATGTATCTAAATTCAATTTACTTGTTTCGTAGGTGCTGCTAAATACAGGAGCCCAGTGCTGTTATTTCGAACTTCATTGTAACTTTTAGTACATTTTCTTGTGACTGCATCCCTCTCGGTCTATGGTCTTATTTGTAAGCAAAACAATTTCTTCCATATTATCAGAAAATATGGACAAAATCCTGGCATTTGCTGATGATGTTGCGGTCCTTGGGGACACCCAGGAGCCGGCCGGTGTGGCCGAGCGGTTCTAGGCGCTTCAGTGTGGAACCGCGCGACCGCTACGGGCGCAGGTTCGAATACTGCCTCGGGCATGGATGTGTGTGATGTCCTTAGGTTAGTTAGGTTTAAGTAGTTCTAAATTCTAGGGGACTGTTGACTTCAGAAGTCAAGTCACATAGTGCTCAGAGCCATTTTGAACACTCAGGAGCAAGCAAAAAATCTCCCCTCCATTATTGTTGACGGCTTGCCTTGGAAAGAGTAAGAGAATTTAGATACCTGGGATCAATACTGACCAATAAAGGTGAAGTGACGAAAGAGGTGCAGTAACGAATAAAAAACGCTAATCAAGTTTTCTCCAACCTAAACAATCTATTTAAATCCTGGCTGATACAGCTGAAAAACAAGATTCCGCTGTCCATGACATTAGAACTGGTGGTACTTTTATACACTCCTGGAAATGGAAAAAAGAACACAATGACACCGGTGTGTCAGACCCACCATACTTGCTCCGGACACTGCGAGAGGGCAGTACAAGCAATGATCACACGCACGGCACAGCGGACACACCAGGAACCGCGGTGTTGGCCGTCGAATGGCGCTAGCTGCGCAGCATTTGTGCACCGCCGCCGTCAGTGTCAGCCAGTTTGCCGTGGCATACGGAGCTCCATCGCAGTCTTTAGCACTGGTAGCATGCCGCGACAGCGTGGACGTGAACCGTATGTGCAGTTGATGGACTTTGAGCGAGGGCATATAGTGGGCATGCGGGAGGCCGGGTGGACGTACCGCCGAATTGGTCAACACGTGGGGCGTGAGGTCTCCACAGTACATCGATGTTGTCGCCAGTGGTCGGCGGAAGGTGCACGTGCCCGTCGACCTGGGACCGGATCGCAGCGACGCACGGATGCACGCCAAGACCGTAGGATCCTACGCAGTGCCGTAGGGGACCGCACCGCCACTTCCCAGCAAACTAGGGACACTGTTGCTCCTGGGGTATCGGCGAGGACCATTCGCAACCGTCTCCATGAAGCTGGGCTACGGTCCCGCACACCGTTAGGCCGTCTTCCGCTCACGCCCCAACATCGTGCAGCCCGCCTCCAGTGGTGTCGCGACAGGCGTGAATGGAGGGACGAATGGAGACGTGTCGTCTTCAGCGATGAGAGTCGCTTCTGCCTTGGTGACAATGATGGTCGTATGCGTGTTTGGCGCCGTGCAGGTGAGCGCCACAATCAGGACTGCATACGACCGAGGCACACAGGGCCAACACCCGGCATCATGGTGTGGGGAGCGATCTCCTACACTGGCCGTACACCACTGGTGATCGTCGAGGGGACACTGAATAGTGCACGGTACATCCAAACCGCCATCGAACCCATCGTTCTACCATTCCTAGACCGGCAAGGGAACTTGCTGTTCCAACAGGACAATGCACGTCCGCATGTATCCCGTGCCACCCAACGTGCTCTAGAAGGTGTAAGTCAACTACCCTGGCCAGCAAGATCTCCGGATCTGTCCCCCATTGAGCATGTTTGGGACTGGATGAAGCGTCGTCTCACGCGGTCTGCACGTCCAGCACGAACGCTGGTCCAACTGAGGCGCCAGGTGGAAATGGCATGGCAAGCCGTTCCACAGGACTACATCCAGCATCTCTACGATCGTCTCCATGGGAGAATAGCAGCCTGCATTGCTGCGAAAGGTGGATATACACAGTACTAGTGCAGACATTGTGCATGCTTTGTTTCCTGTGTTTTAATGTGCCTGTGGTTCTGTCAGTGTGATCATGTGATGTATCTGACCCCAGGAATGTGTCAATAAAGTTTCCCCTTCCTGGGACAATGAATTCACGGTGTTCTTATTTCAATTTCCAGGAGTGTATTAGAAAGGGCTGTTGCTGCTGATGTAGAGAGGGCTAAGCAAACTTATGATCCCCAACATCCATTGCATGATCATTAGGCTATAGGCCGTCGACTGAAGTCGAGAAAGAGCTTCATCACCAGGACTCAACCACTAGAGGGAACACCAGAGTCTATCCGCATCACCAGGTGGAAGAGCTAGCTACCAACTGATATCCCTTTAAAGGAGGAGCGAGCTGCAGGAAATCACTTGCCCTACCCTATTTGGAGATAGGTCAATCGTCTTAGGATGGGTGTCCCTCTTTGCAAGACCAACATGCGAAAATGGGGCATTCTTCGTGCTGATGGAGATACATCCTGCGAGTGCGGAACAACACAAGACACGCACCACCTACTAATTTGTCCTCAACCTGAACAACCCTGCACAACACAGGGCCTAATCGAGGGAAACAACAAGGCCATCGGAGTTGCTACCTTCTGGAAATGCTGAACGGACACGGAAATGAAATAAACGAATGAATTGTTCAGTATGAACATACAGTGAGAGTAATAGAATATTATTAATTTTCAGTAACATTTCAATTGCAGTCCGCGCAGAATGCCAGTGGATGTGCAGGTGGCAGGCTCAAATGGCTCTGAGCACTATGGGACTTAACTTCTGAGGTCATCAGTCGCCTAGAACTTAGAACTATTTAAACCTAACTAACGTAAGCACATCACACACATAAATGCCCGAGGCAGGATTCGAACCTACGACCGCAGCGCAGGTGGCAGGGCATGCGTGACGAGAGCAGTAGTGGATAGGAGCTGTAAGGGAAATGTCGAGCACCGTAGGGGAAGTGACGTTCTAAACTGAATCCTACGCTCACATGTTTTGCATATATTAAGGGGGCCCCTCCATCCCCACATATGCATGGTGACTATTCAAAAACATGACACATCTGCTTTGAATAGTGCCCATAAAGAGTTCCGCTGAAAATTCAGCGATTTATTTTCGATTGGTTTGTTATCAATTTCTAACTTTCAGTGAAGCGGCGTGAGTGGCGAATTTCAGTAAAAATCTACGTCTTTCCCTTTCTGCCATGTTCAAAATTTGTGTTTCTTTTCCTAAAACACAGTGAAGTTTACACGGCGTCACCTGCTAACATGTTGTGCAGACGCAACTGCGGAGAATTCTAAAACAGTGACCAGTTAAAGTGAGGAACTTAGGAAAACTAAGGTCAGTAGCTTGTGAAAAAGCACATCCTCAGCAAAAAATAAACGTGTCATGTATTCACTTATGTTCTTTCAAATCCGATAGCAGTTCTCGTTCCACCAGCTGTCGATGGTCACTAACAATTACATTATTTCATCGAAAATGTCTGTAGTTAGTAGAATAGTACGGAAGACAAAGAAGTTTTGCGTAATAACCACATAGCCAAATAGTCTTCTCCTTGCGCGCTATCATTTTCCAAAATTTTACTTCTATTTCTCAAACCATTTATGAAATAGGAGAAATGTTGAGGATATTTCTCTCTCACTTCAACCCAGGTGCGGCACGGTCGCAAATGAGTGTGCTACATCAGATGAATTTCCTCGAGGTGGACGACAGATAGAGACCTCCAACCAGGCTTAAAATATATTCGATGTATTAGCTAAATTCCATACGCAATTGCATACTATGCAATACGCATCAAATGAAAAATCATAGCGACCGCCGATATACATTGAAAACTTTTTCGAATGCCTCGCAGTGCATTCCTATCAATTAAATGTCACCCTGATTATGACGATTAACGAAATGATGGTCACATCATCATGAACCTGACATGCAAAACTAAAAATAACGCTAAAATGATATTTTTTAACGAATGGTTTCCGCAAAATCGTTTAAGAAAAACTACCGGGGGTGCGCTTCGATTCTGTCATCGCCGACCGGCCGAAAGGAGGCCAAACACTTGTCGGCTTCTACTTTAGGACAAAGGAATGGAATTGCCCCTCGCTTTGGACAAAAAATGGTCACTGCCCATCAACCAACTTATTCTGCGCGGACTCTGCATGTACTGAGTCACAGGCTTCTACTTTCTCCTCCAATGTAACATATTCGCTGACAGAGGAAAGTTTACTGTTACTAACGGCCCAAAGCGTATCTACCTGGACACAATATTCCTGCTTCTTTCATGGCTGCTCGAGTTTCTTTGTCATCAAAATGAGGACAGCGCAAGAGTATTCTGAATCTCTTTGAGGGACATAGTAACAAAATAAATCTTTGTACTTGTTTGTTCTATGAGATGCCTACATGTATCTAAATTCAATTTACTTGTTTCGTAGGTGCTGCTAAATACAGGAGCCCAGTGCTGTTATTTCGAACTTCATTGTAACTTTTAGTACATTTTCTTGTGACTGCATCCCTCTCGGTCTATGGTCTTATTTGTAAGCAAAACAATTTCTTCCATATTATCAGAAAATATGGACAAAATCCTGGCATTTGCTGATGATGTTGCGGTCCTTGGGGACACCCAGGAGCCGGCCGGTGTGGCCGAGCGGTTCTAGGCGCTTCAGTGTGGAACCGCGCGACCGCTACGGGCGCAGGTTCGAATACTGCCTCGGGCATGGATGTGTGTGATGTCCTTAGGTTAGTTAGGTTTAAGTAGTTCTAAATTCTAGGGGACTGTTGACTTCAGAAGTCAAGTCACATAGTGCTCAGAGCCATTTTGAACACTCAGGAGCAAGCAAAAAATCTCCCCTCCATTATTGTTGACGGCTTGCCTTGGAAAGAGTAAGAGAATTTAGATACCTGGGATCAATACTGACCAATAAAGGTGAAGTGACGAAAGAGGTGCAGTAACGAATAAAAAACGCTAATCAAGTTTTCTCCAACCTAAACAATCTATTTAAATCCTGGCTGATACAGCTGAAAAACAAGATTCCGCTGTCCATGACATTAGAACTGGTGGTACTTTTATACACTCCTGGAAATGGAAAAAAGAACACAATGACACCGGTGTGTCAGACCCACCATACTTGCTCCGGACACTGCGAGAGGGCAGTACAAGCAATGATCACACGCACGGCACAGCGGACACACCAGGAACCGCGGTGTTGGCCGTCGAATGGCGCTAGCTGCGCAGCATTTGTGCACCGCCGCCGTCAGTGTCAGCCAGTTTGCCGTGGCATACGGAGCTCCATCGCAGTCTTTAATACTGGTAGCATGCCGCGACAGCGTGGACGTGAACCGTATGTGCAGTTGATGGACTTTGAGCGAGGGCATATAGTGGGCATGCGGGAGGCCGGGTGGACGTACCGCCGAATTGGTCAACACGTGGGGCGTGAGGTCTCCACAGTACATCGATGTTGTCGCCAGTGGTCGGCGGAAGGTGCACGTGCCCGTCGACCTGGGACCGGATCGCAGCGACGCACGGATGCACGCCAAGACCGTAGGATCCTACGCAGTGCCGTAGGGGACCGCACCGCCACTTCCCAGCAAACTAGGGACACTGTTGCTCCTGGGGTATCGGCGAGGACCATTCGCAACCGTCTCCATGAAGCTGGGCTACGGTCCCGCACACCGTTAGGCCGTCTTCCGCTCACGCCCCAACATCGTGCAGCCCGCCTCCAGTGGTGTCGCGACAGGCGTGAATGGAGGGACGAATGGAGACGTGTCGTCTTCAGCGATGAGAGTCGCTTCTGCCTTGGTGACAATGATGGTCGTATGCGTGTTTGGCGCCGTGCAGGTGAGCGCCACAATCAGGACTGCATATGACCGAGGCACACAGGGCCAACACCCGGCATCATGGTGTGGGGAGCGATCTCCTACACTGGCCGTACACCACTGGTGATCGTCGAGGGGACACTGAATAGTGCACGGTACATCCAAACCGTCATCGAACCCATCGTTCTACCATTCCTAGACCGGCAAGGGAACTTGCTGTTCCAACAGGACAATGCACGTCCGCATGTATCCCGTGCCACCCAACGTGCTCTAGAAGGTGTAAGTCAACTACCCTGGCCAGCAAGATCTCCGGATCTGTCCCCCATTGAGCATGTTTGGGACTGGATGAAGCGTCGTCTCACGCGGTCTGCACGTCCAGCACGAACGCTGGTCCAACTGAGGCGCCAGGTGGAAATGGCATGGCAAGCCGTTCCACAGGACTACATCCAGCATCTTTACAATCGTCTCCATGGGAGAACAGCAGCCTGCATTGCTGCGAAAGGTGGATATACACTGTACTAGTGCCGACATTGTGCATGCTCTGTTGCCTGTGTCTATGTGCCTGTGGTTCTGTCAGTGTGATCATGTGATGTATCTGAGCCCAGGAATGTGTCAATAAAGTTTCCCCTTCCTGGGACAATGAATTCACGGTGTTCTTATTTCAATTTCCAGGAGTGTATATTTGGAAACCTGGTAAACTCCAGAAACAACTGAAGAAGTAATTTGTCCGTTCGAGAGGAAGACACTTCGGAACATACATGGACCTGTCTACAGTACCGTGGAAGGTAAATGAGAACGATGAACAAAAGAAGACCCTTACCGGTGGTATGGAAAGCCACATATCGGCCGAGTATTGGCGCAGAGGATGCTACAGTGGTTTGGCTACATCTTCCGAGCTGGTGAATCCCCTCCTAACCGTTTCATCCGTTCCCAACCTTCTGGGAGACCCCAAACGGACAACCGAGGACGCAGTGAAAGGATCGGGTACCGGCAATACTCAAGCAAGTGGAGCCTAAAGTGGTAGAAGATGAGGCTGGGGACCAACAGCGATAGACCGCCATCTGCAATAAATGTCTCCTAAACTGAGAGTGTGACTGACTGGTGATTTTTTTTTATGTGTGCCTTTGCCAATTTTTATAATGTCAGTTTGTTGCATCCTTTTATACTGTGGCTTGTATCCCTTTTCTCTTCTGTATTCCTTAAAGGCCCGTAAATGAAATAGATGACGACGATGATGATTATTATCACAAAATATAAAAAGATTGTATCACTTTAATAGTGTTATTTATTCTTTGGCATCACCAACGACAACTGAAAGACGCGACCTTGTTCTACCGTAACCTCGGGATGATTATTTTCTCCATTTAGTCATTACATATTTTGCCAGGTAATAACTAAGACTGACCTCATCTTCATCGTTTTCTTCTCCATCCGTCTCTGATGATATGTCGTGATCATTAACACCATCTTCTTCATCCGCATCATCGGAATTTGGCCCCTCATCAGGTACTTGATCAATCAATACTCACACTTTTGCCCCTTCTGGTCCATAAGAATTCATATATAACAACATTTTCCTATTAACTGCACTATATTTTATGCAAAATACGAAAAAGTCTATGAAACAGCTACCTTGACTTTTACTTCCTATATGACGTGATTGGTATTCTGGGGTTTCACAAAGCCCAGCATGCTCAAAGTAGTCTCAACAGCATCTCACGAAGCCCTATTCACGACTAAAGTTAGAAAAAAAACAGTTTTACCACTCTGCTGACATCTCGTAAGAGCTAGCTGGAACCACAAAGCAGTGTGACATGCCATCTAGCTATTAACTACAGAAATTCGTCATGAGGGACGTACCACAACCCTACACACTGCTGCTGGTTTAAGACTGCGACACCACACAGGCGGCACGCAACGATCACCAACTACGCAATAACTAAATACTAACATGCTTTTTTAATGCAAATTAATAGCATTTAGTCGCAACACCACATTACAAGTAGATGCAGCGTCATCTACTTTTTGCAAATAAATATTGGTTAGGCAGCATGTTTATCATTCATAAATCGCACTTTTACGTTGATTAGACTTTCGTATTTCAGAAGGTAATTAAGACCCCTTTTCCTCAGGAACGAGTACACGTATGCAATTGAAAATTTTGTCACGTACTAAGGTCTAAGTCTTGCTGGCAGTGTAAAACAATTAAGCTTCTACATAGATGGAATCAAGAGACATGGACTTTTTGGTACTCGCAATTTCACTCATGAAAACCTATATGGTACTTCCCAGTTGACCTAGAATCATGATATTTAGTAAGAAGCAAGATATTACAGTACAACTAAAGGAAAATATCCGAAAACTGTTAATATTTATGTATATTACGTGAACAACTGTTGTTTTGCTATTAAAAACTTACTTTTCTTTGTAATCCATCGTAATTTTAAGGAACTACTGTAAGAATTCTGACCTGCTTTTCAGTAATAGGTACAATACTTGACGATGAAAGTTGTACATTGATTTTACAAATATTCCATGCTAATTGGCAGAGCTACGATGAAACGAAGTCCGCTGCCGCTGTCGAAACAATGCCTTTGCCACCTAGAAGTGTTAAGCGACAGGTGACCTAACTGCCGCGCTGACGGTCTATGCCTAAGCCAGGTACAATAACCATAACGCTAAAGAGCAAAGTAAGACTAATGCAGACTAATTATATTGTCGTCCAAAGTTCAAGGTGCCACACCACAGTCGGGAACACACATCGATACTACAGACATCAGCGTTGTCTTGGGGTATTCTGCAACGATAAATGGGAAAGGCTGAAGAAAACACGTCGTCTGTCTCAGCACTGCAGTGCCCTCGTACGGAGGTAAATATACAGCCAACCATGGCAGTGCCATGTCACCGTTCGCAACCTCAGTTGAAGCAGTCAAATTCATCGAGTAAGACTAAAGAGTTATTCAAGTCTCAGATGAAAATGAACTTCAGTGAGTGTTGAAAATGGTACTTCAAGAGAACAGTTCGTTAATTAGTGCTTCAAGTGATGCTTTTTTAGTCAATGATAGTTGTAAGGTATGAATCACTTCTGTGACAAAGGGTTGTATCATGGTAAGTAAACCCTTTTATCATACATGTAATAAGGTGAACTAATGTGTCATATGTTGTAGTTCTATGAGCCATCTCCCAAAGCAGAGTACTTTCGTCTGATCATAACGCATTGTTTGGGATGAGTTTCGAATACCCATGAAATGTTCATTGGGGTGTTCCACGGAATAATTCGACATTTTTGTAGCAACAGTAGACCGTTGGCAGGCTGTACGTTTTCTTCTCTGAAGACTTCCGTCAAATCTTACCGGTAATCGCAACAGGGACGAGAGAAGTTGAAGTTAAAACATCTGCTATTGCCATCTCGCATAGTATGTTAGCGTCGAATGCTAAATTACACAAAAATGTTGACAAAACTTAAAATTAAAACACTCTCGTATATCTTGGAATTACCGAGATCGGTTTCTTGCCAGTGTAGACCCAAAACAGGCAAAAATCTCAGAGACTCTCGACTCAGAGGATGAATGAACTATCTACACTGAGAACGTTATGACCACATATGTACTAGCGATATAAAACCATCCAGGTGAGGCAGCATCGTTGCTTGAGAAGTAACTGCTACTCAGACACACGCACAGTGTATGCAGTATCAGTGAGCGGGCTGCTCGTGTGTAGAATGACGAAAGTGAGCGATCTATTCGAATTTGACGGAGGGCAGATTGTGGTGGTCCGGAGACTTGGAACAAGCATTTCGGAAACTGCACGGCATGTCGGGTGTTCGAGGAATTCTATGGTGAGTGTCTTCAACACGTGGCGAAACGAAGTTGAAACTACCTGTGGTCGTTGTGGGCTTGGGCGGCCTTCTAACAGCCGTGTACCGCAAGTCTCTAGAGGAACGGAAGGTAGTCTCAGTCTTCAAGAAGGGTCGTCCAGCAGATGCGAAAAACTATAGACCTATATCTCTGACGTCGATCTGTTGTAGAATTTTAGAACATGTTTTTTGCTCGAGTATCATGTCGTTTTTGGAAACCCAGAATCTACTATGTAGGAATCAACATGGATTCCGGAAACAGCGATCGTGAGAGACCCAACTCGCTTTATTTGTTCATGAGACCCAGAAAATATTAGATACAGGCTCCCAGGTAGATGCTATTTTCCTTAACTTCCGCAAGGCGTTCGATACAGTTCCGCACTGTCGCCTGATAAACAAAGTCAGAGCCTACGGAATATCAGACCAGCTGTGTGGCTGGATTGAAGAGTTTTTAACAAACAGAACACAGCATGTTGTTATCAATGGAGAGACGTCTACAGACGTTAAGGTAACCTCTGGCGTGCCACAGGGGAGTGTTATGGGACCATTGCTTTTCACAATATATATAAATGACCTAGTAGATAGTGTCGGAAGTTCCATGCGGCTTTTCGCGGATGATGCTGTAGTATACAGAGAAGTTGCAGCATTAGAAAATTGTGCCGAAATGCAGGAAGATCTTCAGCGGATAGGCACTTGGTGCAGGAAGTGGCAACTGACCCTTAACATAGACAAATGTAATGTATTGCGAATACATAGAAAGAAGGATCCTTTATTGTACGATTATATGATAGCGGAACAAACACTGGTAGCAGTTACTTCTGTAAAATATCTGGGAGTATGCGTGCGGAAGGATTTGAAGTGGAATGATCATATAAAATTAATTGTTGGTAAGGCGGGTACCAGGTTGAGATTCATTGGGAGAGTCCTTAGAAAATGTAGTTCATCGACAAAGGAGGTGGCTTACAAAACACTCGTTCAACCTATACTTGAGTTTTGCTCGTCAGTGTGGGATCCGTACCAGATCGGGTTGACGGAGGAGATAAAGAAGATCCAAAAGAGAGCGGCGCGTTTCGTCACAGGGTTTTTTGGTAAGCGTGATAGCGTTACAGAGATGTTTAACAAACTCAAGTGGCAGACTCTGCAAGAGAGGCGCTCTGCATCGTGGTGTAGCTTGCTCGCCAGGTTTCGTGAGGGTGCGTTTCTGGATGAGGTATCGAAAATACACTCCTGGAAATTGAAATAAGAACACCGTGAATTCATTGTCCCAGGAAGGGGAAACTTTATTGACACATTCCTGGGGTCAGATACATCACATGATCACACTGACAGAACCACAGGCACATAGACACAGGCAACAGAGCATGCACAATGTCGGCACTAGTACAGTGTATATCCACCTTTCGCAGCAATGCAGGCTGCTATTCTCCCATGGAGACGATCGTAGAGATGCTGGATGTAGTCCTGTGGAACGGCTTGCCATGCCATTTCCACCTGGCGCCTCAGTTGGACCAGCGTTCGTGCTGGACGTGCAGACCGCGTGAGACGACGCTTATTCCAGTCCCAAACATGCTCAATGGGGGACAGATCCGGAGATCTTGCTGGCCAGGGTAGTTGACTTACACCTTCTAGAGCACGTTGGGTGGCACGGGATACATGCGGACGTGCATTGTCCTGTTGGAACAGCAAGTTCCCTTACCGGTCTAGGAATGGTAGAACGACGGGTTCGATGACGGTTTGGATGTACCGTGCACTATTCAGTGTCCCCTCGACGATCACCAGTGGTGTACGGCCAGTGTAGGAGATCGCTCCCCACACCATGATGCCGGGTGTTGGCCCTGTGTGCCTCGGTCGTATGCAGTCCTGATTGTGGCGCTCACCTGCACGGCGCCAAACACGCATACGACCAACATTGGCACCAAGGCAGAAGCGACTCTCATCGCTGAAGACGACACGTCTCCATTCGTCCCTCCATTCACGCCTGTCGCGACACCACTGGAGGCGGGCTGCACGATGTTGGGGCGTGAGCGGAAGACGGCCTAACGGTGTGCGGGACCGTAGCCCAGTTTCATGGAGACGGTTGCGAATGGTCCTCGCCGATACCCCAGGAGCAACAGTGTCCCTAATTTGCTGGGAAGTGGCGGTGCGGTCCCCTACGGCACTGCGTAGGATCCTACGGTCTTGGCGTGCATCCGTGCGTCGCTGTGGTCCGGTCCCAGGTCGACGGGCACGTGCACCTTCCGCCGACCACTGGCGACAACATCGATGTACTGTGGAGACCTCACGCCCCACGTGTTGAGCAATTCGGCGGTACGTCCACCCGGTCTCCCGCATGCCCACTATACGCCCTCGCTCAAAGTCCGTCAACTGCACATACGGTTCACGTCCACGCTGTCGCGGAATGCTACCAATGTTAAAGACTGCGATGGAGCTCCGTATACCACGACAAACTGGCTGACACTGACGGCGGCGGTGTACAAATGCTGCGCAGCTAGCGCCATTCGACGGCCAACACCGCGGTTCCTGGTGTGTCCGCTGTGCCGTGCGTGTGATCATTGCTTGTACAGCCCTCTCGCAGTGTCCGGAGCAAGTATGGTGGGTCTGACACACCGGTGTCAATGTGTTCTTTTTTCCATTTCCAGGAGTGTATATTGCTTCCTCCTAGTTATACCACCCGAGGAGATCACGAATGTAAAATCAGAGAGATTAGAACGCACACGGAGGCTTTCAGACAGTCGTTCTTCCCGCGAACCATACGCGACTGGAACAGGAAACTGAGGTAATGACTGGCACGTAAAGTGCCCTCCGCCACACACCGTTGGGTGGCTTGTGGAGTATAAATGTAGATGTAGATGTAGATGTCATTAAACATGAGGGACGTCGTAGGCCGGGCAGATTGGTAAAATAGCATAGTTGTCGAACTGTGGCGAAACTAACATCAGACAAAAAAATGGTTCAAATGGCTCTTAGCGTTATGGGACTCAACTGCTGTGGTCATCAGCCCCTAGAACTTAGAACTACTTCAACCTAACTAACCTAAGGACATCACACACACACCCATGCCCGAGGCAGGATTCGAACCTGCGACCGTAGCAGCAGCGCGGCTCCGGACTGGAGCGCCTAGAACCGCACGGCCACCGCTCCCGGCTAACATCAGACATTAATGCTGGACAGAGTGCAAGTGTGTCTGAACACCGTGCATCGAACGCCCCCAAAGATGGGCCTCCACAGCAGACGGCTCATGCATGTGCCAATGTTAACACCACGACATCGGCAACTGTTACTGAAATAGGCACTTGACCATCGGCACTGAAAGTTGGCGCAATGGCAGAGCATTGCATGGTCTGATCAATCCCGATACCTTCTTCACCATGCCGATGGGAGGGCCCGAGCACGTCGTCTTTCAGTGGATCAGCTCCTTGACACCTGTGCTGCTGGACGGAGACAAGCTTGCTGCGACTCCATTATTCCTCTGGGGAACGTTCATGTGGGCATCTGGGCGCCCAGTGGAGCTAGTGCAACACACCACGAAGGGCAAGTAGCATCGTGCACTAGTTGGAGACCACGCACACCCTTTCATGAACATCGTGTTTCCCGAAGGCAGTGGCATTTTTTAACAATATAATGAGAAATCTTGTAAGGTCAGGAGTATGATGGAGTGGTTCGAGGAACAACTGCCAGATCTGAACCTGATGGAACACATCTGGGATGTGACTGGACGTGGCGTTAGAGCTCATATCCAGCCTCCCCTGAATTGGTGGGAATTAGGTGAATGTGTGTGCAGATGTCGTGCCAACTCAACTCCCTCCAGCGATCTCCAAGGCTTCGCTGCTTCCATGTTATCCATGCCGTAGGTGGACATAACGGGCCATTAGTTAGGTGCCCATAATTTTCAGGTTGATCAGTGTACGCAAAATGAAATTTGTATGAACCCTAGGTACACCAGTCGTCATCACATTCACCCGTTCTTTTTTTTTGTGAGAAACTACGTAAGAAGAGCGTGTCGTAATTCGATGTTGGCCAGATCATGACCTACTGTGACCCCCACCTGTTGCTCCACGCTATTGCTCAGGATCACACGACAATAATGACGGTTTCAGGGGGGCCATATAGCAAAGCAGAATCTCAATGGCCTTGTACTGGACTCTTTCACAGCAAGACAAGTATCCAAGACGGAGAGTGTGACTTCGTCTGTCCGATCATTGACTGTCAGCATGGCGGCCATTGTTGTATGACCAGGGAGAGAGGTCCACAATGTGGCGCCACACGACAGCGCTGGATACAGGAACGGCACATTTTATCCAGATGAGTGCCGGTTCTGAATACGGCATCAAAGTGGACATCAAGATCAAAGTATTCGTACGTGAAGATCCCGCCATCATCATACTGGTTCAGCTCCTGGAGTCCTGGTTAGGGATTTCATTGGTTGGGTAAAGTCTTACGAACTGTACCGCTTTCAGTGCTTTCTGAATTTACTGAAGTCTCATATAAGTTGTCTAAATCCAATACTAACAGTGTGGAGCCATCTTCTTTATGCAGGAGATGTCAAAGATAAATTTTCTACAATTTAAAATCTGTAACTGGAGGAGCAAAACTACTGTAGAGTATCATAGGCTATAATAAGTACGCGAAAAGTATGGTTGTTTTCCTAGTAGCCTTGGTCAGTTACGCTCGTAACTTTGTTACACGTACATTAAGTGTGTTGCATACCTACTGGGCGTTACCTCATTTCGATCGCTTATGCAGGGTGTTACTGGATTCCCCCAGTAACCAGAAGCGTAGAACCGTCTAGAAACTGAGTGAATATAAATAAAGAGCTGTGTAACAAGACGAACGTTTTTGCTCTCCATTGTTATCCTCCTGTTCTGTTACTTAAAGAAAAACAGTATTTACAGCAAAATGGAAATGGTGAATGTTTAATTCAGATTTTATTCGAATATTTCAAGAAATAGAAGGATGTTGTTGTAAAAATTAAAGAAAATACAGATTTATCAAATAGCAGTAGAAAACGCAATTTGCTAAAATAATTAAATAAATAAAAAAGAATAAGTAAAATGCAAAGCAAAAACGAATGAATCAGCGCTTGAGTACTTCTTTGTGCTTATATAAAACATGTTTCCGTTATTCGTGAACAACTGTCGCTCTTACGAATAACAACAGGAAACACTTGCCTTTCATTATGATGAAGAAAGTTCTATTGAGTACAAAAAAGTAACAGTAATTATATAGATTTTTAGTTTTTATGTATGTAAACGGGTCCTTCAAAAGTGATAGCTTTGGTTATATGAAAGCACAGAAGCTACGCAATCAACAAATTTTTATTACTTATAGAAACCAATTTAAATTTTGTAAGAATATAAAATACACAGTGGACTAACATTGAATGTCTTGCAGTACTAATTCTGCGCTAAACAAACAAAACAAAGAGAAGTCGACTGCTTCCAGTTTCTGTCTCACGCATTCGTTTGTGTTTCTTTTTCTACCAATGCTGCCAATACTGCCAGTAATCCTAACATTTACTACTACATTTAATTTAACGAAGAACCGCTCTTGGTTTTCCTTGGTTTCCTTTTTTCTGCGGTGCCTGAGGATGGGAATTATATTCTGAAACTTAGTTGTGTGTGCAATTTTATCCAAGTAAAGGATTTGCAAATACAACTGGAGCGGATTTATGGACCATGAAAAAAATTTTCGATTTCATTGGCGCTGTAGTTAGCCAATTAGTTCCTTGTGTGCGCAAATTCAAGCAACCTGCCAGAGATGGTGCTGCCAAGCGTATTCTTTATTTCATTTCTTAGAAACGAAAAAAAGGGCGATACAAAAATTTGACATGGGACGGTAGGAAGGATTGAACCCTAGCCAAAGGTTTAACAATATCATGTTCTATTGCAACGATCTTTCAAGCGTTACTACTTAACTTCCGTTGGCCTGTGGTTCATAAATGTTGTGGATGTTGAGAATAATGAGAACATCATGAAAATTGCAAGCTAGAAAAATTATTTATTGACAACAGCTGATCGACAGAACTGACATGAGTGCAAAAAGAACTGACGAACTGAACTGCACTGACACCTCCAAGAAAACAAAACTCGACTGACTCCCACGCAGCATCGTTGCGTCACTTTAAATACAATTTTAAAAATTGCTACCATTGTTAATTTATTACAAAATGTAACTTACAATTAAAAACCATTTCATCTAATCTGAGTGCTGTAGCATTTGTACAGGATATAAAATATAATGTCAAATGACATAACAGTTTTTATCATCATATTGGTTTTATGTGCGAAAATTAATTCACAATCTGATTTCAACAATTATTTTGATTTTGCTTTAATTTCGTAATTAGTGACCGTATGGATTTTATTGCTAACATTTGGTCGGAGAATTCAGATTACATAAATTAAATGCACATCTTTTCTCAAATACCGGAATTTCGTAAATTTGGCTGGCGTAACTAGCAAGTGGTAAATATCTGCGTAATTTACATGCATAATTAACTACAATGAATTAGATAAAAATGAATAATTTCACGATCAGATATTTAATTCGGCATATGTACATATTTTTGTTAATGTCAACAATCTATGAACCGTCACGAGAATGTACGGAATTCCAGAATATTCTACATGTAACTACAAAGAAGAATAGGTTTCTTGGCAAACTGAACTGAACGATACCTATAAAAATACACATAAAAGCCCTAGGAAGCACTGAACCGCACGATAAATACACGGATGCATCTAAAAAAGGTGGTATTGGGCAGTCCATAATGATCTTGGGGGAGACTGTTGCATTATACTATCATATACGGTATGAGAACAACTTACTGAAATTGCATCGGGCTGGTTGCTTGAATCTGCACTTGTAACGACATGACTGGCTAACCTCAAAGCTAGATCCTTTCGCTGCTGTGGACAGTTATACAAGTCTTGCTACGGCGTTCCCCAAGTACTGCGGACGTGTATGTACGTACTGTTTGGGTTTTCCTACAGTGCTACGGTCGTCTGAATGCGTCCTGAGCCGCTGACCTCTCACGGCAGCATCGTTTGTCGATGAATAAAAATATTTAGTTTATCTATCATATAACGTATGTGCCTAATCGCGTGCTACCATTTGCAGTAAATCCTAGTTTCGATGCCTCGAATCGGTTTGTGAGATATGACGTTTGTTGTGACCAAATTATTCGCTACACCCGAGGACGCGAATGGGTGCGTCGCGTGTGACCGTCCTTCGGAAATAGAAACCAGTGACTCGAGAACGAAACGAGATATCATTCTGCTCTCAAGTTCGTAGAAAATTTCGATATCTTATTCGCATTTCACTTACTGTAATGTACGAGGTAAAATCATATGCAAAGTTTACCCAAGTTATATTTCATTTGATACACCACAGTAAGTACTGTATAAAACGGAAAGATATTCAGTCCTTTATCAAGCGATGACATTACACTGTGGGATGTGCGAAAATCAAATTTTCTCACTCTAATAATTTTCTTACAGTAATTTTTATTAACATTTCATATCGGCCGGAATGCAGAGGCCCCAGCATATGTCGGACAATACAGCCATAATAAAAGCCAGCTCACTACGGAAGGCAAAGAGCACATTTTTAGCAGCGAAAGGGTTAAATCGGAAATGGCGCTACGTGTCGAACTTTTTTTTTCCGTAACAGCTATTCCTCAGCACAATCTACCCTTTCACACACTTATAGCTTTTCGCACTTTTTCCGACCAATTTATTTTCTGAGGGAGTGCGCATTACTTGCTATTGCTGTGGGGTAGTAGCACAAATGAGACTAGAACGGTGTCCTCGCCAAACACTTGCTGGCAGCCTTTTACGGAGCACAGGCGGTATCGACCCGGCTAGCAGGCTGTGTGCCCCGGGCGCCGCTCTTGCTGCGTTTCTTTCACTTTTTGTTTCTTGCGCTGCGATGACGAGGGGGGGGAGGTGCGGTGTGGACCGCTAAACAATTTACGAGCTTTGCGCCCGGTGCCCGCGCACTCTGATTGCTTTTTTAATTACGTTTCCGATCATGCCTAGCTATCGACTGGGGGCGCTCTGTCAGTAACGGCAATTTTTATGGACTCCTTTATTGACGTCACGGCGGTGTGACTCTGTCTGGCTGCCAAGTAGGGTCCAAAAGCGAAACGAGGCACCATAGAAGTGGCCCAACCGATGAACTTTATACGACAATGTCAGCTTCCTCAATATACTAACATGCGCTGAACTAGAGCTTTAAATCTGAAAGGTTGCTGGTATAGATTTGGTTGAAATGTGTCAAATGGCAGAACCTGACGGAAGCGCCGAAAAGGACGCCTGGCACCTGACATTTCACACCTGAAGTAGCAGATACTTAACATAGAAACCGACTATGCTGCGAAATCTTTTACAGCACACTCCTCTCGTGCTGCTATTGTACTAATGTATCATATTATATTCGTGATGCTAATAGTTTGCTTAGGCAATCAAAATAAACGTTAACTACTCGTCTTCGAAACATACCGTAATCATTATATAGAAGAAACAGGGCTTGTGAAGGTTTTAATTTGGTCAAGGTTGTTGTTGCAAGGTAATACTACAGTCGTAAATCGGAACAGGCTATAAGTTTTGTAAATAAGGGCATTGCAATCTCTAAAATCAAATTATCAATACACAAATTAAAACTGGTCACTAAAAGATTAATAAGAGAACTAATTCGTGTAATCTAGTCGTCACTATAGGACTAATTTTCTTCTGTACTGTGGGACAGGCTACTAATAATGAAGAAAATCACTTACTCTTACTACGATTACGAAAATAATTTTGATAGTTAAGAATGAATCCAAATCTGAAGTTACCATGGAAGTTAAGGTGCAGATCTATTTTCTTTATATAGATACTCTATTAGCAGAAGTAGCCTACACATGAGTTAAATACTTTTGTCAAACAAAACTTACCGGATTCTAAAGAACGTTTGAGCATTTATCTTTAATTTCATGCATGGTACCGTCAGGTGATTGTTTTAATGAACTTCAAACATTATTTGTACAGGAAGAATATCTACGTGTGATCTACATAAATGGTGGCGTAGTGTTTACGTAATACTCGGTGGCGTAGCACTCCACCTCGTTACATTCACATAAAGTACTGTTTTCAGAGGAATCGTACAGATAGATGGCACGCTATTAACTGCTTTTTATTCATGTAAATATATTGAGAGAATTCTACTTACGAGTATATATCGACTGTCAGTAATGCGAGTCATGCTGCATGTCATAGAATCCTGGCCCTGTTTCTAAAATCAGACACAGAGTTATAATAAATGTCATTAAAATTTAATCTATGAAAGAATGTCAGAGATGAGCAGTTGTAATCTCGTGAAATAGGGAGTAATGCCGGTAGTCTTCCCAACATAATACATTACTGGCCATTAAAATTGCTACACCACGAAGATGACGTGCTACAGACGCGAAACTTAACCGACAGGAGGAAGATGCTGTGATATGCAAATGATTAGTTTTCAGAGCATTCACACAAGGTTGGCGCCGGTGGCGACACCTACAACGTGCTGACATGAGGAAAGTTTCCAACTGATTTCTCATACACAGACAGCAGTTGACCGGCGTTGCCTGGTGAAACGTTGTTGTGATGCCTCGTGTAAGGAGGAGAAATGCGTACCATCACGTTTCCGACTTTGATAAAGGTCGGATTCTAGCCTATCGCGATTGCGGTTTATCGTATCACGACATCGATGCTCGCATTGGTCGAGATCAAATGACTGTTAGCAGAATATGGAATCGGTGGGTTCAGGAGGGTAATACGGAACGCCGTGCTGGATCCCAACGGCCTCGTATCACTAGCAGTCGAGATGACAGGCATCTTATCCGCATGGCTGTAACGGATCGTGCAGCCACGTCTCGATCCCTGAGTCAACAGATGGGGACGTTGGCAAGACAACAACCATCTGCACTTACTGTTCCACGACTTTTGCCGCAGCATGGACTGTCAGCTCGGAGACCATGGCTGCGGTTACCCTCGACGCTGCATCACAGACAGGAGTGCCTGCGATGATGTACTCAATGACGAACCTGGGTGCACGAATGGTAAAACGTCGTTTTTTGGGATGAATCCAGGTACTGTTTACAGCATCAATATGGTCGCATCCGTGATTGGCGACATCGCGGTGAACGCACATTGGAAGCGTGTATTCGTAATCGCCATACTGGCGTATCACCCGGCGTGATAGTATGGGGTGTCACTGGTTACACGCCTCGGTGACCTCTTGTTCGCATTGACAGCACTTTGAACAGTGGACGTTATATTTAAGATGTGTTCCGACTCGTGGCCCTACCCTTCAGTCGACCCCTGCGAAACCCTACATTTCAGCAGGATAATATACGACTGCATGTTGCAGGTCCTGTAAGGGCCTTTCTGGATACAGAATATGTTCGACTGCTGCTCTGGCCAGCACATTCTCCAGATGTCTCACAAATAAAAACGTCAATGGTGGCCGAGCAACTGGCTCGTCACAATATGCCAGTCACTACTCTTGATGAACTGTGGTATCGTGTGAAGCTGCATGGGCAGCTGTACCTGTACACGCCATCCAAGATCTGTTTGATTCAATGTCCAGGCGTACCAAGGCCGTTCTTACGGCCATTGGTGGTTGTTCTGGGTACTGATATCTCAGGATCTATGCACCCGATTTGGGTGAAAATGTAATCGCATGTCAATTCTAGTATAATATTTAACCAATGAATACCCGTTTATCATCTGCATTTCTTCTTGGTGTAGCAATTTTAATGGCCAGCAGTGTATTTTGACGCCGTATCTCGGCGTCTTCATCGGGTATTTCTGGCGACTGATCGTCTTCCATATTTATGCCGGGTGTGGGCTGGTGTTCCCTTTCCTTAATCTTACTTCTAAGATAAGTCGTAGGGTCAGTATTGCCTCACGTGTTCCAGCATTTCTACGGAATCCAAACTGATCTTCCCCGTGACGGCTTCTACCAGTTTTTCCATTCGTCAGTAAAGAATTTGAGTTAGTATTTTGTAGCTGTGACTTATTAAACTGATTGTTCGGTACTTTTTACATCTGTCAACACCTGCTTTCTTTGGGATTGGAATTATTATATTCTTCTTGAAGTCTGAGGGTATTTCGCATGTCTCATACATCTTGCTTTAACAGATGGTACAGTTTTGTCAGGACTGACTCTCCCAAAGCCGTCATTACTTCTAATGGAATGTTGTCTACTCCCGGGGCCTTGTTTCGACTCAGGTCTTTCAGTGCTCTGTCAAACTCTTCACGCAGTATCGTATCTCCCATTTCATCTTCATCCACATCCTCTTCCATTTCCATAATACTGTATTCAAGTACTCGCCCTTGTATAGACCCTCTATGTACTCCTTCCGTCTTTCTGCTTTCCATTCTTTGCTTAGAACTGGGTTTCCATCTAAGCTCTTGATATTAATGCAAGTGGTTCTCTTTTCTCCAAAGGTCTCTTTATTGTTCCTGTAGGCAGTATCTATCCTACCCCTAGTGAGATAAGCCTCTACATCCTTACATTTGTCCTCTAGCCATCCTTGCTTAGCAATTTTGCACTTACTGTCGATCTCATTTTTGAGACGTTTGTATTCCTTTTTGCCTACTTCATTTACTACATTTTTGTATTTTCTCAATTAAATTCAATATTTCGTCTGTTACCCAAGGATTTCTACTAGCCCTCGTCTTTTTACCTACTTGATGCTCTGCTGTCTCCACTATTTCATTCCTCAAAGCTACCCATTCTTCTTCTACTGTATTTCTTTCCCCCATTCCTGTCAAATTGTTCCCTTATATTTTCCCTGAAACTCTGCACAACCCCTGGCTCTTTCAGTTTATACAGATCCCATCTCCTTAAATTCCCACCTTTTCAGTTTCTTCAGTATTAATCTACAGTTCATAACCAATAGATTGTGGTCAGAGTCCACATCTGCCCCTGGAAATGTCCTACAATTTAAAACCTGGTTCCTAAATCTCTGTCTTACCATTATATAATCTATCTGAAACCTTCTAGTATCTCCAGGGTTCTTCCATGTATACAACCTTCTTTCATGATTCTTGAACCAAGTGTTAGCTATGATTAAGTTATGCTCTGTGCAAAATTCTGCCATACGGCTTCCTCTTTCATTTCTCTGCCCCAATCCAAATTCTCCTACTACGTTTCCTTCTCTTCCTTTTCCTACTGTCGAATTCCAGTCACCCATGACTATTAAATTTTCGTCTCCCTTCACTATCTGAATAATTTCTTTTATCTCATCATACAATTCATCAATGTCTTGTTCTTAATAAATTGAACTGAAAGCATAAAAGCTGTACAAAACCAACTTGTGAATCTCAAAAGTAGCCTACCAAGGAAGTGCGCAGCCCGCAGCGTGTCGTGGAAGCCCAGCAAGACCGGTGCACAGACTGCCGCGCGAGCTGCAGTGCGTCTCCTGTCGACACGTATAAGGCAGAGACTGGTCGAACACCGGAACTAATACCGAGGGTGAGAGGAATCACAGAACAAATCATATCTAACTACACGGCCGCAAGCCCACGTTTCCTCCCAAACGCTGGGTGCCACTAACAGTGGTAAAAGCTACTTTCTTACACATGGCATACGGAGCAAACACTAAAAGCAAGACATGCAACACATAATGCAACAGTAAAGAAATAAAAATAATAAAAAGCTACAATGAAATAGTGAAGAAATCAAATTAATGAAACTATAAATAAAATATAAAATCAATGAAACCATACGTAACAAAACGACGTACCGCTAATGAAACATGGTAGTGGAAGATTTGTCAATGCACACACCTCGACATATTAGCAACGCAGGACTATGTATGCAGATACACTATGTGATCAAAAGTATCCGGACACCCCCAAAAGCCGGCCGCGGTGGTCTAGCGGTTCTGGCGCTGCAGTCCGGAACCGCGGGACTGCTACAGTCGCAGGTTCGATTCCTGCCTCGGGCATGGGTGTGTGTGATGTTCTTAGGTTAGTTAGGTTTAAGTAGTTCTAAGTTCTAGGGGACTTATGACCTAAGATGTTGAGTCCCATAGTGCTCAGAGCCATTTTTGAACACCCCCAAAATCATGTTCTTTCATGTTAGGTGCATTGTGCTGCCGCCTACCGCCAGGTATTCCGTATCAGCGACCTCAGTAGTCCTTAGCCATCGTGAGAGAGCAGAATTGGGCTCTCCGCGGAACTCACGGGCTGTCAACGTGGTCAGGTGATTGGGTGTCACTTGTGTAATACGTCTGAACGCGAGATTTCCACACTATTAAACATCCGCAGGTCCACTGTTTCCGTGTTTCCGATGTGATAGCGAAGTAGAAACGTGAAGGGACACGGACAGCACAAAAGGGTACAGGCCGACCTCGTCTGTTGACTGACAGAGACCGCTGACAGTTGAAGAAGGTCGTAATGTGTAATACGCAGACATCTATCCAGACCACCGCACATGGATTCCAAAATGCATCAGGATCCACTGCAAGTATTATGACAGTAAGGAGGGAGGTGAGAGAACTAGGATTTCATGGTCGAACGGCTGCTCATAAGTCACATGTCATGCCGATAAATGCCAAACGACGCCTCGCTTGATGAAAGGGGCGTAAACATTGGACTATTGAACAATGCAAAAACGTTGTGTGGAGTGACAAATCACGGTACACAATGTGGTGATTCAATGGCAGGGTGTGGGTGTGGCGAACGTCCGGTAACGTCATCTGAAAGTGTGTGTAGTGCCAACAGTAAAATTTGGACGTGGTGGTGTTATGGTGTGGTCTTGTTTTTCATGGAGGGGGCTTGCAACCCCCTGTTGTTTTTCGTGGCAATATCACAGCACAGGCTACATTGATGATTTAACCACCTTCTTGCTTCCCACTGTGGAAGAGCAATTCAGGGATGACGACTGTATCTTTCAACGCGATAGAGCACCTGTTCATAATGCACGGCCTGTGGCGGAGTGGTCACACGACAACAGCGTCCCTGTAATGGGCTGGCCTGCACAGAGGTCTGACCTGAATCCTATAGACCGCCTGTGGGATGATGTTTTGGAACCCCGACTTCGTACCAGGCCTCACCGACCGACAAAGATTGAACATATGACTGCGAGAGTGGAAGCTGTCAGCAAGACTAAGTGTGGGCCAGTACCATACTGAATTCCAGCATTACCGATGCTGGGCGCTACGAACTTGTAAGTCTTTTTCAGCCAGGTGTCCGGATACTTTTGATCACATAGTGTAGTGCAAAACAACGTATGGGGTAACCTACATAATTGTGACGCTAAGACCTCGAATAACGGGGAAGCCAGGGTGACTAGCAAACTCCAAAAGGATACCAAATATACAGGGTGTTACAAAAAGGTACGGCCAAACTTTGAGGAAACATTCCTCACACACAAATTAAGAAAAGATGCTATTTGGACATGTGTCCGGAAACGCTTAATTTCCATGTTAGAGCTCATTTTACTTTCGTCAGTATGTACTGTACTTCCTCGATTCACCACCAGTTGGCCCAATTGAAGGAAGGTAATGTTGATTTCGGTGCTTGTGTTGACATGCGATTCATTGCTCTACAGTTGACGATAACCCTAATGTCAGCGTCAGAGAAGTTGCTTTTGTACAAGGTAACGTTGACCACGTCACTGTATGGAGAGTGCTACGGGAGAACCATTTGTTTCCGTACCATGTACAGCATGTGCAGGCACTATCAGCAGCTGATTGGCCTTTACGGGTACACTTCTGCGAATGGTTCATCCAACAATGTGTCAATCCTCATTTCAGTGCAAATGTTCCCTTTACGGATGAGGCTTCATTCCAACGTGATCAAATTGTAAATTTTCACAGTCAACATGTGTGGGCTGACGAGAATCCGCACGCAGTTGTGCAATCACGTCATCAACACAGATTTTTTGTGAACGTTTGGGCAGGCATTGTTGGTGATATCTTGATTGGGCTCCATGGTCTTCCACCTACGCTCAATGGAGCACGTTATCGTGATTTCATACGGGATACTCTACCTGTGCTGCTAGAACATGTGCCTTTACAAGTACGACACAACATGTGGTTCACGCACGATGGAGCTCCTGCACATTTCAGTCGAAGTGTTCGTACGCCTCTCAACAACAGATTCGGTGACCGATGGCTTGGTAGAGGCGGACCAATTCCATGGCCTCCACGCTCTCCTGACTTCAACCCTCTTGACTTTATGGGGGCATTTGAAAGCTCTTGTCTACGTAACCCCGGTACCAAATGTAGAGACTCTTCGTGCTCGTATTGTGGACGGCTGTGATACAATACGCCATTCTCCAGGGCTGCACGAGCGCATCAGGGATTCCATGCGACGCAGGGTAGATGCATGTATCCTCGCTAACGGAGGACATTTTGAATATTTCCTGTAACAAAGTGTTTCAAGTCACGCTGGTACGTTCTGTTGCTGTGTGTTTCCATTCCATGATTAATGTGATTTGAAGAGAAGTAGTAGAATGAGCTCTAACATGGAAAGTAAGCGTTTCCGGACACATGTCCACATAACGTATTTTCTTTCTTTGTGTGTGAGGAATGTTTGCTGAAAGTTTGGTCCTACCTTTTTGTAACACCCTGTATACATAGCTCTAGTGTTACACATTAGGTGCTAAGGTTGGGAAACAATATATTACGTGCCACCAATTAAAACAAAACATGACTAATTGTAAGACTGTGAGACATCACACAGCTGACATGACAAGAAACCTCCAAGATCAGGGCACAAGATGCAATGGAACTTACGAGCAGGTGACCAGATACGGCAACCTGTTGAAATTGAGACTGCTGTAGACATTTCAAATAGTTGCTGATCATACCTTTATGTATACAACCTGACGTCGCCCTCTGTACCGGCCATTTTAATTTTAAATCATTTTATGAAGAACCTCTCTTAGTTGTCATTGTTGTTGGTAGCGCCTGAAAGAGCGATTTACACTGACGGAAAAAATCGAAACATCAAAAAATAAATAATGTGACGTAATGGAATACCTGGAATACATCATATAGGTAGAATATTTAAGAGGTTAGCTTTGTGAGATCCCTTGTTTATGTAAGCCCAAAATAATCAATTACAAATCTGAAATGGTCGTACGTGAATAACCAGTGTAACCACAAGAATGCTGAATGCAAGTTGGCAAATATGCATGCATTGTGTTGTAGAGGTTCCGGTTGTCAATTTTTTGTACGGAATTCCATGGCTGTTGCACTTGGTCGGGAAATATGGGGAGAGTTAATGCTACTTGTGGATGGCGCTGGAGCTGTTTCATATGTGTTCTATCCAAGACACATTTGGCGACGAACAGGGCAAGGAAAATTGCCGACACTCTGTAGAGAATGTTAGGTTACAACAGTGCTATATGAGCGAGCATTCAGAGCCCATCGGATGCTGTTCGAAAATGGCACCACAACAGGTTGAATCTTCAGAGTGAAATACAAATTTGCAGTCAGGGTGCCCGCTGTCACAAGAATTCGTACCCCAGATCATTATTCCAGGTGTGGGTATAAGAGGGAGGGCCCCTCCTCGCCCGCGCCAACGTGGTGACCAGAGCAAAAGTTCTGCTGTCACCTCTGTAAACATGTTAGTTATCTAGTAAGTGGATCACAGGATGCTGGGCTGTGATGTTATCCGTGCGTCTGGGTAAGACTACGCATTAACACGGTCCATCAGGTGATAGATAGTGCACGAAACGCGAGTGATGGTAGCGTTTTGAAGAGCATAGGGAAAAAAGTGTCATGGCTCGTGCCGTGGGAAAAAAAACCTCTGCGACAGTGGGATGGGTAGTAAGAGCAGTAGTGGCTTACTAGCTGCGATAGTTCATGCAAGTTTGGATTTATTAGTATGGGTATCATGCATCATTACCGTGGCAAGCGATGGCGATGTATCCCAGTTGCTGCAGCCGCTACATTCCTGGAACAATCAAGATCGTTATACAGTAGTGGGAGATTGGCCAAAGATCATCTCACTGTGTGGGGGATGTGTGGAGCTGTTCTGCATGCAGTGTGCGGTACGGCTTCCCTGCGTGGTGCCAGTTATTCGGCAGTGTGTTCCAGCTGGATATCCAGTAATGGCGTCTGATTAACAGGGGCTCACCTGTACCCTTATGTTTGCTTATGCTTGGCCATAGATGTTAGGTCCTTACAAGTATGTCTTTTGGTCTTTTATGTTTCCATCTATAGTTGTTTTTGTAGTTCCCCAAATTCAGAATAAATGGGTTCTGCGCATGTCTGGAGTTTCTGTATAGTCTTGTGGTGAGTTTGTGGATTACCTCCGTGAAAGTCTCAAGTCGGTATTCCCGGTGAAGGTCCGCGATGCGTGTGAATCGTAGAGCATTGCTTATGATTTTGAATATTTTGTTTTGTATGAGCTGCAGACGGCGCAGGCGTATAGGCGCAGCGTCTGCCCAGACAGGCGCTGCGTACGTCATCAGGGGTCGGATAAGTGTCATGTACATGGACCTCGACACCCTTCTGTTCAGTGTGCTACGCCTGTTGAGCATAGGGTAGAGCTGTTTGAGCGTCGCGCTAGCTCGGTTGGTCATGTGTTGTATGTGGTCCCCCCAGAGTAATTTCCGGTCCAGCCAGACAGCGAAGGTATTTGACTTTCTCACGGAAACGTATTGGGCGTGAATGTAGAGTTATTGGTCTGCAGCATCGGTGTTTGCGCAGTTGCTTCGGTCTTCTAGTGAACAGAACGGTTTCGCACTTGTCGACGTTTACTCTAACACGCCATTTCTCCAACCAAGGCTCAGCCACTCTGAGGGCAGTCTGTAGGCGTGACGTAATGTTTGATGGTTTCCAATCTTGCGCGAGGATGGCTGTGTCATCCGCGTACATTGCCATCGTTGTGTTGTGTGTGGTTGGGAGATCGTTTATGTAGAGGTTAAATAGTAGGGGCCCGCAGCTCGTGGTCGTGCGGTAGCGTTCTCGCTTCCCACGCCTGGGTTCCCGGGTTCGATTCCCGGCGGGGTCAGGGATTTTCTCTGCCTCATGATGGCTGGGTGTTGTGTGATGTCCTTAGGTTAGTTAGGTTTAAGTAGTTCTAAGTTCTAGGGGACTGATGACCATAGATGTTAAGTCCCATAGTGCTCAGAGCCTTTTGAACCATAAACAGTAGGGGCCCTAGGATGCTTCCCTGGGGTACTCCCGCGTGTATACCGTGTCGTGTTGATTGTTTTCCCTGCACGTCAGTGTTGAAACTCCTGTCTGTGAGATATGAGTGTATTAGATGCACCAGCCCGTTGGCGAATCCCGCGTCGCTGAGTTTCGAATGAGGCCGTTGTGCCATAGGCGGTCGAAAGCCTTTTCGATGTCCAGGAACACCGCCCCTGTAGCTTTGTTTATGTTGAAGCCATATGTTATATGTTCAACGACCCGTAAGAGTTGTTGTGTTGTGGAGTGGTGATTCCTAAAGCCGAATTGCTCCGTTCTCAGGATGTCATTTGTTATGCAGTGCCTAGTGGTGCGTTTGAGAATCACCTTCTCAACAATCTTACTGAGCGAACTCACAAGTCTGATGGGTCGCTAATTTTGTGGTAGGCTGTGGGTCCGGTGTGTCTAGCACGCAGGAAGTTTGTTTGCAGGTCCAAAACTGGCCTGGCTCTAACCAACACACGGCAATCATTGGCGCCTAGGCAGAATCAGCTTTCATCAGAGAGCAAAACAGATTTCCACCCTGTTCTCCAATGAGCTGTCGCTTGAAATCACTGCAGGCGGAAATGACGATGGTGTGGGGTCAGGGGATTGCACGCTACAGGGCGACTGGCTGTCCTTAAAATAACCGGTTTGTACCGGTTCGTTGTGGCAGAATGCTGTTAACTTCTCCTATTTCTGCTGTAGATGCGTGGTACGATGCGCCAGAGCCAATTGTGTAACACAATGGTCTCCCCTCTCGTTAACGCTACGTGGCCGCCCGGAGCCCGGTCTTCTAGCGACCTTGCTTACTAGTGACCACCACTGCCAGTAGTCATGTACGAGGTGCATTCAAGTTCTAAGGCCTCCGATTTTTTTTCTCTGGACTGGAAAGAGATAGAAACATGCACATTGTTTTAAAATGAGGCCGTGTTCATTGTCAATACGTCCCAGAGATGGCAGCACCTTACGGCAGATGGAATTTTACCGCCAGCGGCGAGAATGAGAACTGTTTTAAATACTTAAAATGGCGACGTTTTCCTTACTTTTACAGCGTGCAATCATTCGTTTTCTGAATTTGCGTGGTGTGAAACAAATTGAATTTCATCGACAGTTGAAGGAGACATGTGGTGATGGAGTTCTGGATGTGTCGAAAGTGCGTTCGTGGATGCGACAGTTTAATGAAGGCAGAACATCGTGTGACAACGAACCGAAACAACCTCGGGCTCGCACAGACCGGTCTGACGACATGATCGAGAAAATGGAGAGAATTGTTTTGGGGGATCGCCGAATGACTGTTGAACAGATCGCCTCCAGAGTTGGCATTTCTGTGGGTTCAGTGCACACAATCCTGCATAACGACCTGAAAATGCGAAAAGTGTCATCCAGGTGGGTGCCACGAATGCTGACGGACAACCACATGGCTGCCCGTGTGGCATGTTGCCAAGCAATGTTGACGTGCAACGACAGCATGAATGGGACTTTCTTTTCGTCGGATGTGACAATGGATGAGACGTGGATGCCATATTTCAATCCTGAAACAAAGCGCCAGTCAGCTCAATGGAAGCACACAGATTCACCGCCACCAAAAAAATTTCGAGTAACCGCCAGTGCTGAAAAATATGATGGTGTCCATGGTCTGGGCAGCGAGGGCGTAATCCTTACCCATTGCGTTCCAAAGGGCATCTTACGAAAATGTTTTGAAGAACAAATTCCTTCCTGCACTGCAACAAAAACGTCCGGGAAGGGCTGCGCGTGTGCTGTTTCACCAAGACAACGCACCTGCACATCGAGCTAACGTTACGCAACAGTTTCTTCGTGATAACAACTGTGAAGTGGTTCCTCATGCTCCCATGCTCCTTACTCACCTGACCTGGCTCCTAGTGACTTTTGGCTTTTTCCAACAATGAAAGACACTCTCCGTGGCCGCACATTCATCAGCCATGCTGCTATAGCCTCAGCGATTTTCCAGTGGTCAAAACAGACTCCTACAGAAGTCGGAGGCCTTAGAACTTGAATGCACCTCGTACAGTGGCTACATCCCTGTAGCAACGCAGAACAAATATCCAGCTCCTCGAAGCCCTATTACACTATCTGTTCAAACACAGTGAGGTGTCTCTGTTGCCTTAAAAGCATTCTTGACTAACGTTCATTTTCGTTACCACATGTATTGAAAGTAAAGCTGATTTGCATCCTCATAGAGGCGCTACTAGTGCACTCTAATGCAACACACCCGAAATATGAACAGACATCATGAAACACACTACCAACTTCCTTTTATGTTGAACATGTCCTTCTTGGTGTTGAGATTTTATTTCCCCGTCAGTGTATATCCTGAAACCTGGGTCGTTTGTACAATTGTACGCAAATATATGATTTGGCAGGTACAACTGGAGTGGCTTTATTTATCACAAAATGTAGTAACAATAGTTTAGCCTGTCCCGCAAAGAGTAAATAGAGAATGGTGCGACGTATCAAAAATGGTGCAAATGGCTCTCAGCACTATGGGACTTAACATCTGAGGTCATCAGTCCCCTAGACGTAGAGCTACTTAAACCTAACTAACCTAAGGACATCACATACATCCATGCCCGAGGCAGGATTCGAACCTGCGACCGTAGCAGCAGCGCGGTTCCGGACTGAAGCGCCTAGAACCGCACGGCCACATCGGCCGGCGGTGCGACGTATCAAAATTTATTTATCTTAACAATTATTTGTCAGCATGGCCTTCTCTGCAACACACTTACAAGCTTTTCACACTGTTTCTGACCGTCGTGTACAAATATAGGCGTAGTGTACCACAGTTAATAGCGAAAATTAAAATACGGGATGCTACAAGCGAAAAACATTTCCGTCAACATGTGTCTGCAAACGGATAGTTTAAGAGACAATTCAGAATGTTTGTTTAGGAGCGACACCGTCTTCAGTATTGGTGCATTTCTTCCTGAAATGTAAACTTTTCACGTAAGTCCTCGTCTAATTGGGTTCAGATTTCTTCCTACATAATGAAATAACGGTTACACCAGCTTATCGCCCTGCTACGAGCGCTTCTGTACCCCGAGAAGGGTGTGGATTATGAGACAGTTATCCTCTTTGATTGCATATCAGGGTTTGAAATACTGAAATACGTCAGCAGTGTAGGAAGCAATCACCCAGTACCGTGCTTGATGAATTGGAGATTAAAACTCACAACTAGGAATCAGGGTAAAACCATGTGCTGGTTCAAAGCTCACTGTTGCGTTCCTGGAAATGAAACAGCTTTGAAACTAGCCAGAGGGACAGGGAACATACAGAAGCACTCGATTTTAAAATTGAACACCAAATGGCTAGATTCATCCAATTATACGGAGATTATGCGAAATAAACACGGCAGTACTGAGTAAGATCTGAAATGAGAAAACCGTCGATGCTCCAGACGATGCAAGAACACTGAGACACATCTCGCGTTCCACCACGACAGTTACAAGGCGCACCTAGGCCTACATCGTGTGACTGTGATGAAGATTATTGAAGACATTTCTTCTCAGACTGTGCGAAGAGGTACGGTGCTACAAGTGAATAACCACATCATGTGGTCAACGTGGGCTGCACTTTAATGACTGCAAAAACAATGCTGCTTTTTGCAGAACACTTCAGAATATACTGACTAATTGATGTGTAATTGACGTGTCAGTCACCTTTTTAATGTGCAGCAACAATATTTTACTTTGCCAGTGTCGTCTGAAGTACAATATTAGTAATCCGATAATTATATGACTATCCACCGAGATTACAATAATAATAACAAAGTGTAAGTAGGCTGTTTATCGGCAACGTTACGTAGCGCTCGGTATGAAAATCACTGGCTGTGCTGTGTGCAGTCTGTGGCTAGTTTGCATTGTTGTCTGCCATTGTAGTGTTGGGCAGTGGCAGCTGGACGTGAACAGTGCGTAGCGTTGCGCAGTTGGAGGTGAGCCGCCAGCAGTGGTGGATGTGGGGAGAGAAATGGCGGAGTTTTGAAGTTTGCAATACTGGATATCATGAACAGCTGTATATATTATGACTTTTGATGACTATAAAGGTAAATACATTGTTTGTTCTGTATCAAAATCTTTCATTTGCTAACTATGCCTATCAGTAGTTAGTGCCTTCCGTAGTTTGAATCTTTTATTTAGCTGTCAGTAGTGGCGCTCGCTGTATTGCAGTAGTTCGAGTAATGAAGATTTTTGTGAGGTAAGTGATTTGTGAAAGGTATAGGTTAATGTTAGTCAGGTCCATACTTTTGTAGGGATTTTTGAAAGTCAGATTGCGTTGCGCTAAAAAATATTGTGTGTCAGTTGAAGCACAGTCTTGTATAATTTTTTTTAAGGGGACGTTTCAAAAGGAATAAAAAACATATTGTTTCAAAACTCGGAAAGCTAACGAATGAATGAGCGGTATGTTGATCTCTTGCGTCTTCATACCGCATCCATTGGCGTCGTTGTCTGGCGATGCTATGGTGGGCCAATAGCACCATCAAGGCCTTATCAAGGATTAAAATTTCATCATATTCAACGTTGAAAGGTCAGAATATATTTCTTCTCCAACCTTAAGTGAATTTCGGTTGACGACTAGCCGAGGAACGTAACGAAATTTATGATGGCTCGCTGTTCCTCAGCATCCATTTCAACGAAGGATTCACGGTAGGACTATTCCTTAGCATTTCTCTCCTTGCTCTCGTACTTTCGAAAGGAAACGTTAGGGAAATTTATCGTTACTATTCAGTGAAAGTACATGGCAAATTTGTTGAGATAGATATGAAAAACTATCAGACAGACTAAATATTGATGGGAAAGAATTATTCCATATGAAATAAGTCTGGGATGTCGTTGATTGACGATAGATGGTCTTGTCAGAGGGAACGCTTACTCTTCCTCGTAGCAGGACAAACATAAACCAAATTGGTTACAAAAGTGCAAGAGGACAAGTACTATAACATTTCCTGGCAGCAACAAGAATTTGTGGAAATGAAACCGTCTCGGTAATGTTTCGGTGGAACAGCTCTTTATCAACAGAAAAAAACAAAAGAAATCATGAGCGAAGTACAACAAATAAGTACAGTAGCAGTATCTAGGCATAACGAAGTTGTCAATGGCCTCTGTTCTTAACCAAAATAATGTGTTTGAATCTTAGATCATGCAGTCTCTAGCTGTCGTATAAATTATGGCAGATTCCGTGGCTACAGATACTTGTGGACACTTTTGATCACAACAGAGGGTCATTTTCAGCAAATCTGGAGCAAACGGCGTTTCTCTGTGTACTACTTGTCAAAATCTGACTCGAGACTGCTTGTAACCGAAGAATCTGTACTCCCTCTTTGAGACTGACTGAGGTGGCCCAAGGGTAAAGGAGAACTAAAATGGATTACATGGGAATTGCAAATAACCTCAGTATTTTCTTAAACGTTGTAATTGGAAGTCACCTGGTTTGGTGATTCCAGGACCGCGGTCACACAGATACCTACAAAGCCTGGATATCCGTAGCACTAAGTTGTCGTTCAAGATAGTTTAAAGACAACGCCAACATGATGTCTTCTCAGTACTAGCTTACTTTAGTGTAAACATTCCCAGTCTAAGTTATATAGGTTAATATCGTCTTTTGCAACTGAAATAATCCTCTAACAGTCGTTTTACTCATGTGTAGAGCTCTTTCACAAGGGTACTGGACATTTCATGGTATTACAATTGAAGAACAACAAAAATAAAGTAATTTATATGTACAGATACAATCGTACTTACAGGTTTCGTGTGAAGGGGATCGAACGCGTAATCATTCGCGGCCTTACAGCAGGAACCATCCCAACATTTTCTAGAAGTAATTTAATGAAACCACGGAAAACCTAAGTATGGGTGATCGGATGAAGATTGGAGCCTCCGCACTCCCGAATACAGCACCACTCTGTCAGAAACAGTGCTCCCTTGATTGTACTATACTGTTTCACAAATAAGTTATTTAATAACGTGACCAAACATGTTTCGCCTTTACCTTGAATCTTACTCAATATGTTTCAAGTGGCTCTGAGCACAATGGGACTTAGCATCTGAGGTCACCAGTCGCCTAGAACTTAGAACTACTTAAACGTAACCAACCTAAGGACATTACACACATCCAAGCCCGGGGCAGGTTTCTAACCTGCGACCGTAGGTTTTTTTTTTACAATTTTGTTTGCTAGAATCATGAACAGTTCTCATGCTTCTGCTTACTACTATAAAAAGTACAAAATTATCATTACTGGCGTCTTTTTACTGTGTATCACAGACGCTGGTCCTGGAGACTTTGTAAGTGCCAGCCCGTCAGTACCCCTCCTCGACAGTACCACTGATACTCCGGTGCTGAACACTGCACGATACCCAAATTTAGCAACAACCTCATACTTCCACGTTATATCTCCTCGATGCGTCGTATTCAGACATACGGACAACATCGCCGAACCATAACCCATGAAGAATATTTTCACTCTGCAGCGGAGTGTGCGCTGATATGAAACTTCCTGGCAGATTAAAACTGTGTGCCGGACCGAGACTCGAACTCGGGACCTCTGCCTTTCGCGGGCAAGTGCTCCACCAACTGAGTTACCCAAGCACGAGTCACGTCCCGTCCTCACAGCTTTACTTCTGCCAGTATCTCGTCTCCTACCTTCCAAACATTGCAGAAGCTCTCCTGCGAACCTCGCAGAGCTAATATTCCTGATATCCTTTCTTTCTGTAAAGTTTGGAAGGTAGGAGATGAGATACTGGCAGAAGTAAAGCTGTGAGGACGGGGCCTGAGTCGTGCTTGGGTAGCTCAGTTGGTAGAGCACTTGCCCGCGAAAGGCAAAGGTCCCGAGTTCGAGTCTCGATCCTGCACACAGTTTTAATCTGTCAGGAAGTTTCATATCCCATGAGTTTCTCTATCATAGCTAACGAAACGGAGGTGAGAGTAGAACTTTTACGACGGTCAGCTTGTCTGAGTTGGAGAGGAGAAGCTCCGCCACGATAAATAAGAAAGGAAACAAAAATTACTGCCCGCATAGTTACAGCGCCGAAATGGCTGGCTGCAGATGAACAGTTACACGTCCAGGATGGGCGAGTGGACCTGCGGAGACGAGAAGGCTTCTGAACAGCGGCGTTCGGCGTGCAGCCAAGCGCTCGAACGGCTTCCAGAAAGCTGGCGGCGTTTCGACCCTCCCGCGCTGGCTCGTCTTCTGGTGCGCGCGCCGTAGCCAGCGCCGGGGCTTTAATACTGCGGCAAGGAGCGGCGCGGCGGAGGAGACGTTTCATATCCGGTGTTATTGCAGGGAAACTCGGCAGGCAGTTTCTGGGCGCCTATAAATCTGCGACTGTCGCCGCCCATGCCAGCCGCGGGGGAGCGGAGGCGGTATAACACTCGCGGCGCTGCCTCCGCAGATAACCAACTGCAGGCACCGGCAGAGATTTAAGGGGCCGCCACCGGGCAGCGTCTCAATCCCGGCCTCGCAAATACACACGGTACTTCTGTGCAGCGCGAGTCTGCGAGACGGAGGGCGTATCTGGCCACTGACCGCGCACTCTACATCTATAAGATGTCGCGAAGCTACTGTCGGGTACAACAGCAGCGTCACTTATATTCATGGTCTTCAATCTCCAAAATCAGTCTCTGATTCTAATTCCAGAAAATAAGAAAATACGCTACTGGCCATTAAAATTGCTACACCACGAGGATGACGTGCTAAAGACGCGAAATTTAACCGACACGAAGAAGATGCCGTGATATGCAAATCATTAGCTATTCAGAGCATTCACACAAGGTTGGCGCCGGTGGCGACACCTACAACGTGCTGACAGGATTAAAGTTTCCAACCGATTTCTCATACACAAACAGCAGTTGTTCCGGCGTTGCCTGGTGAAACGTTGTTGTGTTGCCTCGTGTAAGGAGGCGAAATGCGTACCATCACGTTTCCGACTTTGCTAAAGGTCGCATTGCAGCCTATCACGACTGCCGTTTCTCGTATCGCGACATTGCTGCTCGCGTTGGTCGAGATCCAATGACTGTTAGCAGAATATGGAAACGGTGGGTTCAGGAGTGTAATACGGAACGCCGTACTGGATCCCAACGGCCTCTTATCACTAGCAGTCGAGACGACATGCATCTTATCCGCATAGCTGTAACGGATCGTGCAGCCACGTCGCGATCCCTGAGTCAACAGATGGGGACGTTTGCAACACAACAACCATCTGCACGAACAGTTTGACGACGTTTGCAGCAGCATGGACTATCAGCTCGGAGTCCATGGCTGCGGTCACCCTTGATGTTGCATTACAGACAGGAGCGCCTGCGATGGTGTACACATCGAAGAACCTGGGTGCATGAATGGAAAAACGTCGTTTTTTGGGATGAATCCAGGTACTGTTTACAGCATCAATATGGTCGCATCCCTGTTTCGCGACATCGCACTGAACGCACATTGGAAGCGTGTATTCGTCATCGTCATACAGGCGTATCACCCGGCGTGATGGTATGGGGTAACATTGACGTTACATTTCAAATATGTTACGACCCGTGGCTCTATCCTTCATTCGATCCCTGCGAAACCGTACATTTCAGCAGGATAATGCACGACCGCGTGTTGCAGGCCCTGTACGGGCCTTTCTGGTTACAGAAAATGTTCGACTGTTGCCCTGGCCACCACATTCTCCAGATCTCTCACCAACTGAAAACGTCTGGTCATTGGTGGCCGAGCAACTGGCTCGTCACAATACGCCAGTCCCTGCTCTTGATGAACTGTGTTATCGTGTTGAAGCTGCATGGGCAGCTGTACCTGTACACGCCATCCAAGCTCTGTTTGACTCAATGCCCAGGCGTATCAAGGCCGTTATTACGACCAGAGGTGGTTGTTCTGGGTACTGACTTCTCAGGATCTATGCACCAAAATTCAGTGAAAATTTAATCACATGTCAATTCTAGTATAATATATTTGTCCAATGAATACCCATTTATCATCTGCATTTCTTCTTGGTGTAGCAGTTTTAATGGACAGTGGTGTAAATAATAAAAACGCTCAGTCTGCCTACAGTCGACATCAGTCGGCCTATTTCAGTTAAACATGCGTTATTTCTTGTGAGACATCGTGGATTATTTCCCTTCCAGGCCCTACAGTTCCATGAAGTTACTGTAATCATTGGCGTTATACGTTGCTTACAAAGTGACGTCTGTTACGAAGGTGATTTCCAAGCAGAAAGCTGTCACTCAGTTTCTTCCGGAGGAAAACCGGAGCGTGGGAGATATTCATAGGCGCTTGAAGAATGACTGTGGAGATCCAGCAGAGACCAAAAGCATGGTGAATCGTTGGGCGAGGTGCCTGAAATCGGTGCAAGTAAATCGTGCGGACCTGTCCAATCTCCCACGAACTGGCCGTCTGCACTAAACCGAAATGCAAACACAAATGCAAATGCAAATGCACAAAAATGCAAACGAATTTTCTCCATGAGAAGGAAAGGCCTCGCACCGGTCTGCGCATCCGAGAGCAACTCACAAAACTTCATTAGACTGTTCTTCCTCATCTACTTACATCCCGGATCTCGCACTTTCTGATTTCCATCTTTTGGGCCCAATGAAAGATGGAATCCACGGGAGGAAGTAGGTGGAAGATTGGGAGTCTTTTGATGTGGCAAGACGCTGGCTCGGACGTTGACCACTGGAGTGGTAGCTTGTAGTCATACAACCCCTCACAGTAATGTGACGGAGGGCCGTCGTATTGAACGGAGATTATGTTGAAAAACAAGGTCTTGTAATCCAAAGAGTGAGGAATAATGTGATGTATTGGAGTACTGAATAAAACCAACCTGCTTTCAGAGAAAAAGACGCATTACTTACTGAATGCCCCTCGTAACATAAGGAATTCCGGTCAGATGAGTACAGCGTTATATCAGCATCTAGTTCTTGGATCTGTGACTTATTCACCGACTAGTTGTACTTTGAATCAAAATCTTCAACTACTCTTGCATAAGTCCTCGGGCTTAAGGTGTCACTCTTATCGCACCAACGGCCTTGTCGAACAGAGTGGACGAGCAGAGAAGGGCTGATGCTAACGGTGGTAGTAAGATGTGCAAGAAGGCAAAAGAACCGGCATCTACATCAGTATCTAGAACCAAATCTACATCTTTACTTATACTCCGCAATCCACCTGTTGGGTTGTGGCGGAGGGTACTTTTTGTTCATGTTACTTGTACCATTTTCTCTTCCAATCGCATACGGTTCGTGGGAAGAACGACTGTTGTTAAGCCCCTGTGTGGGATCCAATCACTCTAATTTTACATTCATTGTCCTTTCGCGCGGTATATAGGGTGATTCAGCTGTTCCTACTGATGGGCTCTAAGCAACCCGCAGTGCCTTCAAGTATTGTGTGCAACATTTTCATATTCTCTCGCTCGCTATGAACAAAATATTATTGCTATAAGAGAAAACGAACGGCACCTTTATATAGGAAGTTTGATGTAATTATGGTTCAGGGGTTGTAGTTTTCGAATCAGTCAAGAACAGATGCAAAAATGACCTTCAAAGGGGTTTTTCTTGAATAACTCGAAAACCGTGGCCTCCAGCGATAACTTACCCTAGTATATAATTTAAGTGCATTGAAGTCCCTAAAAATAGGTGCTGTTAATTTAATTTCTGTAGGCCTAATACTTTCCACGTAGTGAGCGAAGAGCTATGAAAATCTGCCTGTTATATCTGAAGGTATAGCAGGTTGCACATAGCCCATCAATAGGGGCAGCTGAATCCCCCTGTATGTAAAACGAAGCAATGTACTGCTTGACTCATCAAGGAATATACACTGTAGAAACTTTAACAACACATTATACCGCGATGCATATCACCTCTTGCAGCATATGCTACTGGCATTCGCTCTGGTCTCCGTGACGCTTTCATGCTTACAAAATGAATCCGTGACAAGACCTGGTGCTCTTCTTTGGACCTTCACTACTTCATCTGTCAGTCCTCTCTGGTATGGTTCCCAGAACGTGAAGCAATATTCTTCTATCAGTCCTCTCTGGTATGGTTCCCAGAACGGGAAGCAATATTCCGATACTTCCTTTGTTGACGCACTACTTTCTCTCTAGATTCTTCGAATGAATCTCACTCTGGCATCTGCCTCAGCTATGCTTAATTATATATGGTCATCCCACTTCAAACAATTAACTGTATATTGTATGGAAGTCACTTTCTGTCAGTATACAGGCAATACGCTGAATTTGTTTGCTAACGGTCAATAGCTACTCCCTGCGATTTTCCGCAGGGCCTCGTACATTTCGCTGCAATTTTCTAGCGTAGTGATTTCTCTGTATACAACAGCGTCATCACTGAAGTGGAATTGATTTAATAACACCACAGGAGATACATCCTGTAACCAATAGAACGACAAACCAGTCCAAGTTTCAAATATTTTATTTTTCGTTCGATGACTAGTTTCGGGCCGAGACCCATTTTCAAATCAACATAACAAAGTCGAAAACGGCATTTCCGAAGACGTCCAAAAATGTATATTACACATTTTCTGACATATTTGGAAATGATGTTTTCGACTTTATGTTGATTTGAAAATGGGTCTTGGGCCGAAACTAGTCATCGAATGATAAATAAAATATTTGCGACTAGGACTGGGTTTTCATTCCATTGATTAACAGAAGTTGTTGACCCAAGCTACTGCGGCATTCTGGAAGTTCGTCTATATCCTGTAATTGAAAAAAGCATCATGATGATTTCTCCATGGGTAAACAGATTCTTGATTCGAATTTCTGCAAAGGATTTGCCAGAGAAGAAGTGAACATGAGAATAAAAAGTGAAAAAAACCAGCAAACTGTAACACTCTGCGTAAATGGGCATGGAACAGGTATCTGAATGTGGTCAGAGGTAAATGGCAAATCACAGTATAATTAAATAGGAGTCAGTGAAGTGAAAAAGAAAGAAGGTTATGATTTTAGGTCAGATAAACGCAGGGTATTAGCAGCAGCAGATCATAACAGGAGTAGAATTCGTTATGAAGGGGAAGCTACGGCAAAGTGTGATTTACCATGAATAGTTCAGTAATAGGGTTATTGTCATTAGGGTCGACAACACACTAACAACATCAACTACACCTCTGGTGTACGTGCCGGCGTCAAAAGCAGAAGGAGACGATATAATTACTGAATGAGCATGTAAGAAAAATGCAAATCTGATAACCATGGGGCAGTGGAACATTGTAATAGAAGAAGGAATAGAAGAGAGAGGTGTGGGAAGATACGGGCTCAGTAGGAGAATGAGAGAGGAGAAAATCTCTCTTAGTTCTACACTACATTTTAGGTATCAGTAGCAAACACATTAGGGAGGTATACTTATGTCTTGCTATAACAAAGGTTCCGAACCCAGATCACGGTTGCTAAGCTGAGGAAATGAAGTTCTAAACGACGAGTGTTGGTCTCTAAAACTTCAATGGCGTTCGATAGAGTTTTGTAAGATGGGTTGATATCCACAAACTGTTTCTCAGTGCCTCTCTCTGCAACCACTTAAAGTTTTCGAATATACCTTTTTTACATCCTGCATGAAATAAACTGCTACGACATTAGCTTTCATTTCTGACTACTTATTTTAAGTCTCTGTTGTGGGTGATAAACATTGCTAACGAAAAGATGTTCCCAGGTAGCCAAAGACCATTAAACTTTATTAACACAGTACCTTAAACAAGTACAATGAAAAGCAGCATCTGAATGAGTTCAGCCCTCAAGGTCACCCTGATATTATTTGAGACAAAATACAATTACACTTATTTGAAGGCACAGGATGCGCAGATGTGCTAACGTAGTCACTGAGTTATGCACACTATCCTGTCCTAGTAGGGTGTCACTGACATAAAAATAGTCCGTGTTGATGACTCGACAGTGTGCACGAGACGAGAGGCTGTACGCTGTTACTGCTGCGTGCTGTGCATTTGGCGCTGAGCCAGCGAACAGTAACTGTGAACGTCCCCTCCCCTCCCCTCCCCTGTCCCTGACGAGCAGTTGTGCGGCGACCTATACCAGCATAGAGTCATGTGGATCACAGAGGTGAGCCAGTGCCGACTGTGGGAACAATAGCAAACACTGTATCAGGCAAATGCAGTGCCACCAGATGCTGCAGTGGTTGCTATAGGCGTGATGTCCTGAGGTTTAGTTGCTGGTACCGTGGAAGGGCATCAACCCACAGTGCACCACCACGTGGCTATCGCCTGGGCTATAGGCGCCAGCCTAATCAAAATGGCTCTGAGCACTAAGGTCATCAGTCCCCTAGAACTTAGAACTACTTAAACCTAACTAGCCTAAGGACATCACACACATCCATGCCCGAGGCAGGATTCGAACCTGCGACCGTATCGGTCGCGCGGTTCCAGACTGTAGCGCCTAGAACCGCACGGCCACAATGGCCGGCCCAGCCTAATCCATAGCATCCCTCTCTCCTGTGTAGGAGCTGGTGGAATCGTCTCACTGAGTTTGGCGGCTGTGACGCAGATGAAAGCCACAGATGCAGCATCCTCCCTTCCGCAAACGATAGTTGGTGGCACCATCAGGGAGAAGAAGTACCTCCTGGTAGGACTTGTAGCAAAACGTCAAAGACAAAGGGCATGGATCACATCTCAGTGGTGCCAGTTGGGTCTATCAGTAGATGGTGTTTCACTAGGCATGGCCTGCACCTCAATAGGTATGGGAAGGGGAGGCTGGCTACGCTTATAGGTGACAGTGTAGTGGGTGGTGGTGGTGGTGGTTTCACTCATGGAAAAATTCCTGTAGTAGTTGGTGTTAGAGCTGCATCTTTTTTAGACTGAAGTCAGCTGATAGGTATACCTGCTTAAAGGAAGTGACTCTAACTAAGGGCTCACCTCCAGAGGATGTAATGTTTCCAAGTAGAGAAGGAATTAGGATATTTCATCAAACTATAAGAGGTATTAGAGATAAAGTTAGTGAATTGCTAATAGATGTTAACTCTGAAATCATTGGTATATCAGAGCACCACATAAATAATTTGATAATTCAGAGGCTTCCTTTACCAGGCTACAGATTAGCTGGTCTTTTCTCAAGGAGTTCCTTGCGGGCTGGGAGAGTGGCTCTGTATGCAAAAAACAGTATTTCATTTGAGTACATAGACGTGTCACGACACTGCACTGAACAGATATTTGAAAGTTGTGCAGCATTAGTTGAATTTAGTGAAACTAAATTTCTAATTGCTGTTGTTTATAGGTCCCCTAACTCCGACTTCAGAGCGTTTTTGCTTAAGCTAGAGAGGTTCCTTGATTCACTTTGTAGGAAGTACCAGAAAGTAGTTATATGTGGTGACTTCAATATTAATTTTGTACATGATTGTGCGAGGAAAAGGATGTTGGTAGATCTCCTAAATTCATATGATCTGATGCAAACTGTGATTTTTCCAACTAGGGTGCAGGGGAATAGTAGCACAGTCATGGACAATATTTTGATTCATTCTTTATTACTAGATGGGCATTCTGTTAGTAAAAGGGTCAATGGCCTTTCAGAACATGATGCACAAATTTTAACATTAAAAGGTTTTTGTACTCAAACCAACGTCGTATTTAATTACAAACTACGTAGGAAAGTTAATCCAACAGCAATGGAGAGTTTTTCAAAACTTGTCAAGGAACAAGAGTGGCAAGATGTTTATACTGCCAATAATATAGATGGTAAATACAATACTTTCCATAACACATTTCTCATGCTCTTTGAGAGTTGCTTTCCATTAGAACATTCTACACGGGGTACTAGCAGTAATGGACAGCCCGGTTGGCTGACTAGTGGGATAAGGATACCATGTAGAACAAAGCGGGAATTATATCAAAATGTTAGAAGTAGTCACAATCAAGCTACGGTGGCCCATTACAGGCAGTATTGTAAGGTGGTTAAAAATGTTATTAGCAAGGCAAAAAGTATGTGGTATGCAAATAGAATAGTTAATTCACAGGATAAAATTAAAGCCATATGGTCAGTTGTGAAGGAAGTGTCTGGTCAGCAGCACAAGGTTGATGATATAAAGTCAGTTTGCAGTAATAATATTTCTGTTGCTGATAAATCAGATATATTTACAGTATTTAACAACCATTTTCTGAGCATTGCTGGTGAGTTAAATAAAAATTTAGTTTCTACAGAAAATCATATAAATTTCTTAGCAGATGCCTTTCCGAGATTGACGACTGAAATACTCCTCTGTGATACAGACAAGAGGGAGATTGAGTCAATAATTAAATCACTGAAGACTAACGACTCTCATGGTTATGATGGAGTGTCTAGTAGAATATCCAGAAAGAAAAATGCTCCTGTCATAGCACGAAATCGTCGTGGATGGAGTTAGACATATAAAAGAATGGAACTAACTTTTCGTCTTAAGTGGCAGATTCAAAGGCATTTAAATCAAAATGTCTTGACATATTCGCATTTTTTCACTTCTTGGTATTAGTATCTGAGTCATGTAGTACAATGCATCGTGTTAAGTAAAGTAAAATGATACATGATTTCGTGCCACATAAGATGACACATGCCACTACGTCATCCACTAAGGCATTTGGCATGTCTTACAATATAATACAACGTGTTATTAAAGTTTACATTGCATGCATCCCCTCTCTGAGATACTTCTTATTGTAGATGCATTCCACTTTCCAGAAGCAAGTAAGTATGTGCCTATTTGTTCTTATATGTAACAGAGGATGGTTCTGGTGGAGTAATGGTCCCCTCCGGGAAAAATCATCCCTTTCACCACGACATGAAAAAATTGTTTTATAGGTCCCTCACCCCGAGGAAAAATGCACGTCCAGAAATTTCATAACCCCCACCCCCCACGCTCATCAAATGTAAACATTTTTACCTTTTACATGTATCCTCTTTAACAATATGAAATTTACAGGATGTTCCGAAAAAATATCAGCTGGCTTTTGAAACAGCTTGTTTAAACCAAATGCTATGGAACAGATCTCTTCTACTGCAATCCTTAGCTTTCTATATTTTGAGAGGAGGTAGTATGAACCAAAACAATAAAAATATCTTTAGTAAAAATGGTTTCTAAAATGCATACCTTTCTTAAGAGCTATGAGTGCTTGTTCAGTATAAGAGACGTGTTGCAGTCTAGCGAGTATGAACAAGTGCTCATAGTTCTTAAGTTATGCATTTTAGACCACATGTATAATAGACACTACCCCCTCCAAAAATATGGAAAACAAGCCCTTGCAGTAGACGTGATCTGTTACATAGTGGCTAAGAGGAACATGAGCACATAGTCGTTAATCTATGCCTTGTGAAGGCCATGTTTCCTAGTCATTGTTTTGATGTTAATAACCTGTCACTAAAGCTTGTCGGGGAGTTTTGGAACGCCAAGTACATTGTTTACTGTGGCTGGTGAATCTTTTGGATTTTGGGCACACGATCAGTTACTTTAGTCTATAAATTCCACTGTACAGGTGTGTCAACATCTTACAGCTGAGTGAGCCCACTACGCTAGGAAAGTAGAGTTAAATCTCAAAAAAAGAAAACCGCTAATGAGTGAAGATATTTCGATTTAAATGTCTTTGAAGCTATCAAGTAAGTCGAAAAGCTATTTCCCGTCTTTTATGTTCCTAACATTGTCCAAGACATATTCGTCTTTTGTTGTGTTATGATATGACCTATTTTCGTATGGTTCTCAGCTTTTACTCGGGCATCATTTTTACATTAGACCGACATAGCTTGGCAACCGATGTAGCTTTTTGCTGGCTCAGGCTACGGTTTATCCAGTATAGCTTTTTCATTGTCTTTCGAACCACATACCTTGAGTTGGGTTTCGTCAATCTGCGTACTCTGTAGTTACCTGTCTGGTAACGCATGAGACCGTCTATGGATACGTACGAAAAATAATCCTAGATACTTAACACAATGAATAAAGTAACAGCAAACATAAATTACATACTGTGCGAAGTTTATGATAATAGTGTTACAAGTAGTGTATTTTACGCCGATAATCTTACGAAAAGACAAAATTTCATAGACAAAATTACTTAAAAGTTTACTATATTGCAAGCTAAACGATTCGCGCACCAAATAATAAACTATCGAAAACCATATATCCTATTACTTTCGTCTTAAAATTCTTCTCATTGTTTATTTAAAATATACAATAACAAAAACCGAAAAATCCAGAAACCGCCCTCAAAATACAGAAATAAATTTGGTGCGAAATGTTTCAACAATTTATCCGAAATAAGTGTGAGTATGACTGGCTGGACTAAGCAGAATAACCAAGAAACAATGTATGCGCGACAAAAGACTATCAACTTTCCAATTCTGTACTCAAATTGACAATAGTAAACTTCTTATGTCCGAAAATAAATTTTCTACAAAATAACATATTAGTTCTTGAAGAACGCAATAAAACGTTTTATGTTGCTTAGAAATAACATGACCATTTCTTTCACAATTATTCTTACGGCAGTTTTCGGATTGGATTAACTATCTGAATGTCATCGATAAAACTTTAAACGCTCGAGCTTACAGTACACCAGTTTTATACAGGGCAGGGCGTAATTCTGCTTTGGTACGTGCGCTATTTTGCAAATCCAAAGATTTTTCAATGATTTTAAGCCACTGGCGAATAAAATTTTTAACGTATAAACAACGAAACGAGAATCAACCGCAATAAGTAGTTTTTTAACTATATCCAAGTGCAGCGCTTAAAATACAACGCATTTCTACGAAACAGAGATTGATGTGAAAACTCGAGATTTTTCCCACGTAAAACTCGTATGTTGAAGATTTTTGCAAACGCTTCTTATAATTACGGTAGAATATTTATTTTATGATCATCTCTGTCACTTTTAAACCCTCACACCAACTGCGATTTTTGTAAGACCGGATTTTTCGTGCATTTTACGCGTAACTTTAGACCGCGATACCGTCGCAACGGATAAAGGTTTCACAAAACAACAGGAAGATGTATATTTCAAACTTGTTACAAAATTGAACTGACTCGTGTACGTCTGAAAAGTAGAAGTGGCACGCGGAAGAAAATCACATAAATCATGTTTTTCGTACGTAAAATGTATGAAGGTAGGATTTTTAAAGTCAGTTTTCCGTTTATTTGATTCACATTAAACTTTTTCAGTTCGTTCGATTCACGTAAGATAGAATTTACGTACTACATTTAGTTCGATTTCAAAACACTGTTTCTCAACAACGAGAAAAAATTAAGGGATAGAAAATTTCGTCTTTATGCATTTATCTACCTGCGTGGCGTATCGAACAAGTTTCGAGTACAAAAGTGGGGCACTCGAATATCCTCCGCGAAAAATGTGTTCCCTGCCGTGCGGTTCTAGGCGCTACAGTCTGGAGCCGGGCGACCGCTACGGTCGCTGGTTCGAATCCTGACTCGGGCATGGATGTGTGTGATGTCCTTAGGTTAGTAAGGTTTAATTAGTTCTAAGTTCTAGGCGGCTGATGACCTCAGAAGTTAAGTCGCATAGTGCTCAGAGCCATTTGAACCATTTTAAAACGCCTAGAACCACTCGGCCACCGCGGCAGGCTGCACACAACGTGCGCTAACTTTATGGAAACCCGGTTATTCAGTAACGATCTCGTATGTTACCGTTCCTGACGTTTGTGAAAGTTCGCGAGCAGTAGCATTAATCGTACACGAACGGTCTCTTAATCATTTCTTCGACTCCAGTAACCAGTTCATCAGAATTGTGGGACCCATTGTAAGTAAGCTGTTTATGTTTTCTCTATGTAAGTAGGCTGTTTATGGTTTCTTTAATGTAAGTAGGCAGTTTATGTTTCTTATTGGCAACGTTACGTAGCGCTTTGTACGAAAATCACTGGCTGTGCTGTGTGCAGTCTGTGGCTAGTTTGCATTGTTGTCTGCCATTGTAGAGGGGCAGCTGGATGTTAACAGCGCGTAGCATTGTGCAGTTGGAGGTGAGCCGCCAACAGTTGTGGCATGCATGTAGATTTGCACCAAGTATTTCGCAGTTGCGCTTGTAATTAACTAGATATTATTTTCAGTGCTATGTTAATGTGTTCTCCTATTTTTGCACTTCAAATTGTGCTTTTCTGTATTATCGTGTGAAATATTGTCACCATAATGGCGTGTGAAAAACGTAACACTAGGCTCCAAACTAAATTGAGAAATAATAGTGACGACGAGCGTAGCTTATCAGCGCCGCCGAGTAATGAATTTACTAATGTTCAAAGTAATAATTTGGTAACTGTGCACAGGGAAATGGAGCGGGCGTCAAATAATGGTGTAGACAGTGAAACAGGTTGTGAACAGGGAAGCATTATCGATCGATCGGTCGGCAACAGCTCGCCTCAGGAATCCGAAATGATAGGACACAATTTTGCAAATACTGTAGATTCAGGTTTTGCGTCCTCCCCGTTTTCTCAAATAAGTCAAGACACATTTTCTGCTTGTCAAAATGTGAATGTTGCTGGTGCAAATGCACTGCCGAAAAGCGTAGAGGAACAGATTCCAGACACGAATGCATTGTTATTACAATTAATGCAACAAATGGGACAAAATCTTCAAAAGTTAGACACAATGGAACAGAATCAGAGACAAACACAGCAAAAGCTGCAAAAGTTAGACACAATGGAACAAAATCAGAGACAAACACAGCAAAAGCTGCAAAAGTTAGACACAATGGAACAAAATCTTCGGAAGTTAGACACCACACTTGAACAAACACGTGAAGATTTAACTACTGAGTTACATAACATTGAATCGAAATGTCAAAAGGTCTGTAATGACGTAAAAACACAAATTTGTGAGCATTTTCAGCCTATTTTTTCGCGGCATGAAAATGCATTACAAAATCACGAAGTAGCCATAAAAGAGCTTCAAACCATTGTTTATGAAAATCATGAGACCTTGTGGGCTAAATTTGACTCAGTTGCATCTACCGATTCGGTTACGCAACTGGCAAAAACTCAGGAAAACTTAAAGAACACAGTAGATTCGATTTCAACACAAATGGACACTCTGAAACTTGGTTCAGAAAAACACACTGAGGAAATGTGTTCGCTATCGGAGAAAGTAGCTGAACTTTCGGATCTGGTCACTAACTTATCTACAAAGGTAGATGATGATCTGAATGACACAAGACCCGTAGCCTTCACTGACACAGAAGAGTATGAACAAATAAGAAAATTCAAACAAAATCAAAATCAAATCAATACACAGTACAAAAGAGAAATCCGGGAAGTACAAGATCATTTGACACAGGTAATACAAGAATTACGTATTTCAGAGGACACTCGCGCCCCAATACTGGAAGAGGGACATAGAAATACGGAAAAGCCACAATATAATAACACAGATCATTTCGGTAATTATGAAAGGAATTGGCAAGGTGCGCCGAATTTTGAGATGGAACCGCCGACACGACGTAACAATGACCGATATGTGACTCGCCGACATGATGATTTTGACTATAAGCTGTTCATTACTACACGTAAATTCAAAACGTTTAAGAATTCTGGCAACGACATTCATCCACAAGCATGGCTCCATCAATTCTCTCATTGTTTTCCTCCCAACTGGTCATTGGAGCACAGATTAGAATTTATGTGTGGCTACTTGGAGAATGAACCAGCTGTAAGAATGCGATCGGTCATTCACGATTGCCACAGTGAAGGAGAATTTTATCATGCCTTCCTCTCAGCATATTGGTCTCAAGCCACACAAGACCGCATAAAACATGGCATCATAATGATGAAACATTTCGAACAATCTGAATTTTCCAGTCTTGTGAAATATTTTGAAGACATGTTGCACAGGAATCAGTACCAGTCAAACCCATACAGACCCTCAGAACTCATCCGCATTTGCTTAATCAAACTGCCCGAACATCTGAGACATATTATTTTGGCAGGACGTTGCAAAGACGACATTGAAGCTTTTCAGGGACTGTTACAAGAGTTAGAAATTGACACAGACAGTCGCGGGATGCGAAAACAGGAACACAACAAGTACAGGTCACATCCGTCGCAATTCCACAATGAAAGAAATAATAGCTGGACACGACAAGGCTATTCTCATAACGTAAATCGTGACCAAAACAGACACCACCCGTATGACTACCGTTGGCAGAGTAGTAATAATTACAGGGAAAGATCACCTCTCCGCAATAATGACTATCACAGAGACAATCAGAGAAACAGACAATATGAGAACCAAAATAATTATTATCAAGGGAGACAGAATAACTTTAGACACAACGGTCCAGTGCGCAGTTACGATTCAGGGAGAAATTCTCCACCACGTGACCGACAAGAAAGAAACTATCGAAACTACCGACAAGACGACAGACGATGTGATCGTAACGACAGACGTGAATTTCATCAGAACTGGCGGGATTTAAACAGGGCGCGCCAACAAAGAGGTAGCAGACAATGACTCACACCGCAGGCACCCGCGTGCGCCGGCTGGCTCAGAAAAAAATAACATAGACGCTAACCTTGAGCAAAATTCCAGTAGTCTTTACGGATGAATACTACATGATAATTGCATTCAAGTTGTAACTCTTGAGTACTAGGAAGAGTAAAGGACTGCACCACGTTTCTCATGTACAACCGTTTATTGAAAGATAATCTGCTTTTTAACTTTGTCTTTACCATAAAATTTTCACTTCACGTTACTAGTACTCTTTGTCACACTGAGAAACTGTTAACATTCAACTATGTTTTAAAGCTAACTAACCATCCAGTCAAGAACATAGGTAACTTAGACAAGTAATTGCGAATGCATTGTTATTGCGAACAGACGACACAGTGTAATTGTGTGTGTACATTCTTGCTTGTTAGTTGCACGATTAGAACATTTACCAGTACTGCTAATGAGATTTTAATGCAACATTTTGGTTTACTTGAAAATACATTTGGGATTTAAAGTACTTTCTGTGAGATTAAAGATGACTTAGTATTTGGTTTCTTTGACAGCTACACGATTTTATCACGACGCTGCTAATGCGTGACAGTTTACAATGTTGCTTTTGCGGTGTATCTGTTTGATATCTGCACAGTTTTTCTGAATTCTTCTGTAAAGTAAAACATGTTTTAGTAGTAACTTTTGTGCTATTGCTACAAGGTGACAGCCTTTTCTGTAGCACAACAATACGTTACAGCACAGTACTTTCTTCATCACAGCAATAAGCGTAATAAGTATGATATCTATACGCAAAGCATTTCACTTTGTTTATCATGAGGTCAGTACATTGGCTTCTGCAGAACTTAGCTTTTGGAGGACGATAACTACGACACTTCCCAGAGATTATCTTACAGCAAGACGCACATTTAGCGCTACAGGACATGTATTTGAGTGATTAATTTTGTACTTAAAACATTTATTTTTAAAGATTTTTGAATTACAAAGAAAGTTTTTCGTGATACATTTCATTCCATTGCTGTAAGCTGTAATACCTGAGGGTACAATTACAATAATCCTCAGGGGGGTACACGCTTACTTTGTGTATCATGTGTTTGGCAAGCACAAGGAGCCCTAGCTAATATGGTATTTGCTTAAACAACTTTACACATCGGTACCATATTTCTCTAACACATAAATTACACAGCTATCTGATCATTTAACTGAGTGAGACAAACTTTTTTATTACGTCAGTGACACATGTTTACGCAATTACAGAGTTGGATAACTTCACACTTACGAAATTGTATTTTGTCTGTACTGTGTGAACTGTTCATATTTTTTTGGTACCATTGTGATACTATGAGAGCTTTGAATGATGTATTTGGTAAGGGAGCATGATTTTAAAGTACGTTTGAGGCAGATAACACTTTGGACGAATTTTGTTAGATTTTGAAATTATTGGAGGAAGCTACGACGATTTTGAGATTTGACTGAGGTGTTATGATGTTATTATTACGACGACGATGTGTATTATGCTGTTGAGGTATGTTTATGTCAATAAGACAATGCTACCATATATGAGGAATGTGATTACGTGTTTATATGTATATGAATAATGAATAGAAGTTAGGGACTCTTGACTTGTAAAAAAGGATGTTGGAAACCAAGAATCGTACTTTAAGAGTTATGAAATGTGTGTGTAAATGCGTGAACGTATCACAATGCCGGCGAAGAATTTTTTGGACACTGTTATATTCATAGGATTTTGTTTCTACACATTTGCAACGTAAAAATCTGTGAAATTTTTATATGAGACTGTCACTGTAGCGGAAACTGCTGTCGTAAATATTTCCATAAGAAAGTTAAGTAACCACCTGCACATGCGTCGTCGGGACACAGCTGTGTCAGACACCTGGAGAACTAGCCATTAGGGTGTGCCTTTCAGGAAGCACAGGTAGAAAAAAAAGGAGGCCAAACCACCGCTAATGACATTCCTTTGTAGAAAGCATCGCAAAAACGACATGGTCGAACTTGAAAACATATGCTTACACTGTGGAGCTCGTAATTTATGATATTTACTAAAATGCCTAATGAAATGATTAGAAACATTTTACATCTATTGTCTTTGCAGTTAAGAGATTGCTCATTTTGTTTAATATCTGGTTTCCAGCTGTGTTGCAGCATTAGTTTTATAAAATAAACTTAGATGCATTTGCTAATGTGAACTCTTTCTGTCAACAGATCTATTAAATAATTATTTTATGATCCACATTCTTTAAAAAAGGAGCACTTGGAAAGGAAAGAACAATAAGAAGGAACTAGTAACAGTAACACATAATTTTCTTTTCAAGTACATGGTAATATTTTTTTACAATAAGTTGTTATGGTGCACCACTTTAATTACATAGACATTAAGATGTGAATATACATTTCCCTTGTCTGCCTTATCGTCTTTAGTGTAATATTTTTTCTGCTTGCGCAATGTCATGTTTAGGTATAAGTTGCTGCTGTTTGCCAGGCATAGTGTTATTGAATTTGACTTTTGCCAAATTATGCTGCTAGCTTTGCCAATTTGCATTTTTTTGTCTTTGCTGTTTGTGATAATTTGTTATGTGATGCTGCATTGCCTTGTCCCTTGGTATATATATCTGAGCTCAGTAGATTTAAGTTAGCTTAAGAAGGGGTAGACTAGATAACACAATGAGTTGCAATGAATTGGAAGAAATGCATTGAGAAGTTATATGAAAAAATACAGAAAGCAGGTATAGATAGGACTTTTTGGCAATAATGAAGAACGAAGGGAGATCTCTGAGAAGTAAAGAAAGTTTGTTGGGAAATACTGCAGTAAAACAAACCTTGTCCTTTCCTTGTGTTATCCCACTATATGTTTGTGTACCCTTGTGTATTTGTGTTTTTCCTGTCTTTATGTGTTTAGCTGATGAGAGCTATGTTGTAGAATTTTTCTAATCCTCTGTTATTTTCTTTGTAAAGATGCTTAGACATTCTTTATTCTGTTTTGTTTTAATGCTCATGTGTGAAGTTGACGTTTCAAAAGTGATTCTGATCTTTTAATTTTGTACTCATGTCGTCATTCCTGTAACACTGATGTTTATGTTTATTTCTATTCTTTTGTAAAGCCCCTATTACTACAAATGTTATCTGTATTGTTATGTTTTTAATGATGTATTTTGTATCTTTGTAATTGTATTCTTATGTTATATAATTGTAATTGACGCCAGTTAATCAAATTAAGTAACTTGTACGTTACATTTCACTGCACACGTTTCTGTTGGTCATAGTATATGGACAATATGTGAGAAGTAGGGACTGATAGTGTTTGCATGTGTGTTAATAATTCAGCAAGGGACTGGATAACAGCATTGCTGGTTCAAAGGACAATTCCAAAAACTACGTGAGTGTACAAGTGGTGGTTTATGGACTTGCTATTCTGTCTGCAAGCCTTCTAATGACAATTCCAAAAACTTTGTGCGTGCACAAGTGGTGGTTTATGGACTTGCTATATTGTCTGCAAGACTTCTAAGGACAATTCCAACAACTTTGTGAGTGCACAAGTGGTGGTTATGGACTTGCTCTATTATCCGCAAGACTCTTCAATGGTGATTGTGCACCTGCACAGTCACAACAGATGGCTGCTGGCCATCTCTACAAGGACTGCAGTGGGTCTGCATCTATGATGACTCACCAATACCACAATTTCTACAAGGACTGCAGTGGGTCTGCGCCTCTGGTGGCCCACCAATACCGTAACCTCTACCAGGACTACAGTGGGTCTACTCTGTGATGACCTACCTACCAATATTCGTCAGAACTTCGAATGACTCTGCTGTGGGTTTGCTCCATTGTGGCCCATTACCTGTCAGCATGTCAAGAGTCAGCACTGTCTTTCCGTTGGAAGGACACCACTACTTCTTCAAGACTGCATGGAAATCCACTACTTCTGTGTGCAATTTTTTTACTAATGAGGCTTTGTAAAAAAAAAAAAACGGTAATTACTATTATGATGAATGATCAGGACTGTCTTTATGGACTGTGAGAAAATTTTAGCTTTTGACCAACATTGTATAAATAAATGTGTGCATTTGATATCTTTGTTATTGTAATTATGAAATTTTTTTAAAATCTGTATTGGCCAGTGCCCAACACCATTTGTAAAATTTTTTGTGGGGAGCATGGGGGCTATGTAAGTAGGCTGTTTATGTTTTCTCTATGTAAGTAGGCTGTTTATGGTTTCTTTAATGTAAGTAGGCAGTTTATGTTTCTTATTGGCAACGTTACGTAGCGCTTTGTACGAAAATCACTGGCTGTGCTGTGTGCAGTCTGTGGCTAGTTTGCATTGATGTCTGCCATTGTAGAGGGGCAGCTGGATGTTAACAGCGCGTAGCATTGTGCAGTTGAAGGTGAGCCGCCAGCAGTGGTGGATGTGGGGTGAGAGATGGCGGAGTTTTGATAATTTGTAAAACTGGATGTCAATTATGAATATTAAGGTAAATACAGTGTTTGTTCTCTATTAAAATCTTTCATTTGCTAACTATCCCTATCAGTAGTTAGTGCCTTCAGTAGTTTGAATCTTTTATTTAGCTGGCAGTAGTGGCGCTCGCCGTATTGCAGTAGTTCGAGTAACGGAGATTTTTGTGAGGTAAGTGATTTCTGAAAGGTGTAGTTCAATGTTACTCAGGGCCATTCTTTTGCAGGGATCTTTGATAGTCAGATTGCGTTGCGCTAAAAACATTGTGTGTCAGCTTAAGCACAGTCTTGTATAAATTGTTCTAAGGGGACGTTTCATGACTGAAGCACTCACTGCATTTTCTCCGTAAACCTCGCAGATTTGTCGATTAATGTCACTCGGTTTAACGTTTTTAGCATTCAGAAAATGAATCAGAGCTCTCAGTTCACATGTGGCGGGATTTTCGATCAATGATGTCATTGTACACTATCATTACGAACGACACATAACACAAAGCGAGCTATGAAATGCGTCATTTCGTTCTGCTTACACCGGAGACACTGCAGCGCAGGAAAATCGAAACGGAACCTATTCTCCGCACTACCCTCATATATTGCCCAGCATGTGAAAAATGTTATTGCAGGATATAATGGTCGCCTAGTCTTAGATATTGCTATAATCGCACTATTTAACTACCATTTACGGAGCTCGTTAGCACTTGATGTTAGGTTGGCGCCATTAAAATGCATTGTGGTAATCGCTGCTGCTTGCTGGATCGCTGCTGTGTCTTGATGCTAATGCTGGCTCTAAATCTGGTTGTCTAGGGGTGAAAAGATGAGGTCCCGTGTTTTTGATGTGCTTTTGATGATAAATAATGAGCGAAACCAACAAATATTTGAACTTCATATACACTCCTGGAAATTGAAATAAGAACACCGTGAATTCATTGTCCCAGGAAGGGGAAACTTTATTGACACATTCCTGGGGTCAGATACATCACATGATCACACTGACAGAACCACAGGCACATAGACACAGGCAACAGAGCATGCACAATGTCGGCACTAGTACAGTGTATATCCACCTTTCGTAGCAATGCAGGCTGCTATTCTCCCATGGAGACGATCGTAGAGATGCTGGATGTAGTCCTGTGGAACGGCTTGCCATGCCATTTCCACCTGGCGCCTCAGTTGGACCAGCGTTCGTGCTGGACGTGAAGACCGCGTGAGACGACGCTTCATCCACTCCCAAACATGCTCAATGGGGGACAGATCCGGAGATCTTGCTGGCCAGGGTAGTTGACTTACACCTTCTAGAGCACGTTGGGTGGCACGGGATACATTCGGACGTGCATTGTCCTGTTGGAACAGCAAGTGCCCTTGCCGGTCTAGGAATGGTAGAACGATGGGTTCGATGACGGTTTGGATGTACCGTGCACTATTCAGTGTCCCCTCGACGATCACCAGTGGTGTACGGCCAGTGTAGGAGATCGCTCCCCACACCATGATGCCGGGTGTTGGCCCTGTGTTCCTCGGTCGTATGCAGTCCTGATTGTGGCGCTCACCTGCACGGCGCCAAACACGCATACGACCATCATTGGCACCAAGGCAGAAGCGACTCTCATCGCTGAAGACGACACGTCTCCATTCGTCCCTCCATTCACGCCTGTCGCGACACCACTGGAGGCGGGATGCACGATGTTGGGGCGTGAGCGGAAGACGGCCTAACGGTGTGCGGGACCTTAGCCCAGCTTCATGGAGACGGTTGCGAATGGTCCTCGCCGATACCCCAGGAGCAACAGTGTCCCTAATTTGCTGGGAAGTGGCGGTGCGTTCCCCTACGGCACTGCGTAGGATCCTACGGTCTTGGCGTGCATCCGTGCGTCGCTGCGGTCCGGTCCCAGGTCGACGGGCACGTGCACCTTCCGCCGACCACTGGCGACAACATCGATGTACTGTGGAGACCTCACGCCCCACGTGTTGAGCAATTCGGCGGTACGTCCACCCGGCCTCCCGCATGCCCACTATACGCCCTCGCTCAAAGTCCGTCAACTGCACATACGGTTCACGTCCACGTTGTCGCGGCATGCTACCAGTGTTAAAGACTGCGATGGAGCTCCGTATGCCACGGCAAACTGGCTGACACTGACGGCGGCGGTGCACAAATGCTGCGCAGCTAGCGCCATTCGACGGCCAACACCGCGGTTCCTGGTGTGTCCGCTGTGCCGTGCGTGTGATCATTGCTTGTACAGCCCTCTCGCAGTGTCCGGAGCAAGTATGGTGGGTCTGACACACCGGTGTCAATGTGTTCTTTTTTCCATTTCCAGGAGTGTATTTATTACTCTGGTGGCCATCTTAATTCCACTGTCCACCAAAGACAATGACACAACACAATGTAGCACTTCTTTTACTTGTTCTTTGCAATGTTTATCCACCTAGAACAATAACACACATACACTTTACCAAAGGGACATTCAGACTCCGCTCCCGACCCTTCTTGTTGCTTGTATTTATAACCTTGTCAAAGAACTACTAAAAAGAGATATAATTTATAAGTCACATGTACATCTGTTATCGTAATTTGTGCAGAAAAGTTATTAATTTATATCAAGTGACATAATTTAACAGGTTATTAAAATGACAGACAAAAAATGTTCAAATTTGTGTGGAATCTTATGGGACTTAACTGCTAAGGTCATCAGTCCCTAAGCTTACACACTACTTACTCTAAATTATACTAAGGACAAACACACACACAGGTGCCCAAGGGAGGACTCTAACCTCCGCCGGGACCAGCCGCTCAGCCCATGACTGCAGCGCCTTAGACCGCTCGGCTAATCCCTCGCGGCAAAATTACAAAAAGCCCGTTATTTTAGAAGTATGTCAATTGACTTCTCTAATTTGCATAAATAAGTAAATAACATGAATTATTAACAATTACATTGGGTTTCGTCTAAAATAGGAGTGTTTACGTGAATACTGAGTGAAAACGGTCCTAGTGAACAAATAGCTTTCACTGGGTAATTTTTTTTAAGGAGATCCAAAATACGTAAGTTGGCCGCTATTTTTCGTACTACATATTAATTATTTAAGATGAACTTAGTGTTTTACATGATGACATTTGCTGTATCAGTGATCAAGTGATATTCACTTTTGTGTGGGTCAGTTATTCAGTATAATTTAATGGGTTGACTGTTTATGGGGACATGTTATGCAATCATTGCCAACATACACAATAACTTTTCTATAATCATAATACTCGTTAATCTGGTTGAATTTGGAGGGTATCGAATACTTCGGTAAAGTAAAGCCTTTAATAGGTTCCGTTAGAAGGATCCGCAAGTGTGCAAAGAAGACCACCAGTAACACTTCAGTTTTCAGTCAGCACTACCGGTTTAAGCCACCAATAAAAGTCACACTCGTGGCGTTATTTGATGCCACCTTTCACAGTGGTCGAAGAAAAAATGTGCTTCACAGTACCTTTTTTAGTTTTGGAAAATCACATCTATAAACCGGTACTTGTAAGTGTATGTAAGACACTGACATTTACACACACGTCAGGCCTATAAACACGTCGAAACAGAGCAATAATTCGCACCGCACCTTGCTGTCACCTTCCTGTGATTACGCGTGTCCCAGTCCCAACGCAACACTGGCGCGCCTCAGGTTTCGCCCACACTGAGTGGGACGTAGCGTAAATTACTCGCCGGTGCAGAGCGAGGTTTTAATGTCGTTTGAATTACGACATCATTAGCGACGAAATAAATTAGCCATGATGGATGCGGGCGCGAGATGAAATCCGAGCCCCCGCGGCCGGATTGGAACGGGCGCAGCAACAAATCACCGACAGTTCTGGCAGCCAGCGACCAGCCAGCGCGCCTACTGTGCCGCCCGTCTGCACCACACCCGCACTGGAGGTCCCTCCCAGGTCGCAAACAGCACCAACTTGTCGGTATTCTTAGGCGACCAGCCGCATCTGTGAATTCCGTTCTCTTAAATGGTGTAAGCCATTCCCGCAACAACCTTATCTTTGTACTCATTCGGATCTTATGTATGATTTTCTCAGAATTCGGGGTTTTGAAGTCATAAACGACACCAAATGCCACAATGGCAACCAAATTCTGCGTTAAATTTCGTGACGTAAAACATAATTCGTATGCCACGATTCGCTGGGAGTCAATCAAGACGTACGTTCAAAGCCATATTGCCGGCCTGGGTGGCCGAGCGGTTCTAGGCGCTACAATCTGGAACCGCGCGACCGCTACGGTCACAGTTTCGAATCCTGCCTCGGACATGGGTTTGTGTGATGTCTTTAGGTTAGTTAGGTTTAAGCAGTTCTAAGTTCTACATGTGCACTGCCTGCAGATCTGAAGGCATACCTCAGAAGCTACGAGTTTATGCTAATGGTATAACGTAATAATTTGGACGACGATACGATGATGGTTTTAAGTAAAGGACTGAAATTTGCACCCACGCCAAAGATTTTACCAGTACCGGCTTTCATCAGTGCCGTTGAAGAACCTGTTCCTCCTGTTCCTACGGAGTCAGAAGAAATCAGACGCGAAACCTGTCGAGCAGTTATGAAGGCTCGCCCACAAAGAAGTAATATATCTGTGCAGATAGGGGCTCACTGCGTAAGCTGCGTCAGGATACCGAGACGTTGGTTCTTCCAGCTGATACAGTTAATGCCACTATTTCCATGTTTTGTGATGACTATCATGATAAAATGAACAGTTTACTGAGTGACAGCACCTACCGGAGGATCAGTAAAGACCCCAACAATCAGGTGCTAAGGAAGACTGATTCGCCTCTGCCCCCTTCCACCAGAAGTGATATTCTTTGAAATACACCGTCAGTAAAAATATCACTGGAGCAAGAAGGAGTTCTGCGACATGAACGAAAATTGATAAGCATGTTTCTACATTTCAAAAAATGGTTCAAATGGCTCTGAGCACTATGGGACTTAACATCTGTGGTCATCAGTCCCCTAGAACTTAGAACTACTTAAACCTAACTAACCTAAGACATCACTGCCCGAGGCAGGATTCGAACCTGCGACCGTAGTAGTCGCGGGGTTCCGGACTGAGCGCCTGAACCGCTAGACCACCGCGGCCGGCTTTCTACATTTGAAGGATGATGTCAATTTAAATGTCGCGATAGTCGCATAAGAGTGATGCTAGCTGTGATGTCACCGCCAGACACCACACTTGCTAGGTGGTAGCTTTTAAATCGGCCGCGGTCCGCTAGTATACGACGGACCCGCGTGTCGCCACTGTCAGTAATTGCAGACCGAGCGCCACCACACGGCAGGTCTAGAGAGACGTACTAGCACTCGCCCAGTTGTACAGCCGATGTTGCTAGCCATGGTTCACTGAGAATTACGCTCTCATTTGCCGAGACGATAGTTAGCCTCGCCTTCAGCTACTTTTGCTCGACCTAGCAAGGCGCCATTACCAGTATAGATATTGAGATTCTATTAATGTATCATCAAGAGCGATGTTCTACAAATGTGGATTAAAGTTAAGTATTCCAGAAGCTACGTACTTTTCTTTATAGCATTCATTACGTATCCTGTTTCAGACCTCACGCCATCCTGCGTGAGTTTAAGCGCGTGCCCTTCGGCTTCCTCTCATTGTGTCTAGGCTGTCTTGTCTAGACACAACACTAGCAGCGCCCCTATGAGGGTGCAGATTATGTTCTCCTTAAAATTTGATGTTAGTGAAGAATGCCTTTAAGAGGAAAGGTAGTCATTATCATCGCCTGTATGTTTGGACGAGGGCGTGTAAGAGGGCTACGGGAACCTGTATGTTACATCTGCGATAACGCAGAAAGAGTATGCAGAAATATAGCCACTGTACGTGACTGCAGGCAGCAGTGGTTACGAGAAAATATGGTCGTAGGAACATCGGGCTGCGGACTGCCACGTGACATTACCGTGAGGAAAGACCATCGTGTTCAGCATGTCGCTATGGCGCTTCGTACGGAATCTTCACCAGCATTTCGAGAAGCAGTTGACACCACAGGGGCTAAATGAAGTGGTAGAATTCAGTTACTTCAAAGACAGCTTGACATCCTGTAACGTATATTCCACTGACGCCCCACCGTCGCCATTTGCGGCTTCAGTGGTGTGAATCGAGAGCTCGCTGCAAGTCAAGGTGGAAGTCTGTTGTGGTTTCTGATGAAAGCTGGTTCTGCGTCGGTGCCAGTGGTGGTTGTGTGTTGCTTAGAAGTAGGCCTGCAAAGAACTTGACTGCATGCTACACACAGAAGGCTTTTACCTGAAATTTTGCTGTGGGCTGCGATTTCGTGTGATAGCAGGAGCACTGTCGTAGTTGCTTCAGCAGCAATTCGAGAAGCACTTGACGCCACAGGGGCACAATGAAGTGGTAGAATTTAGTTACTTCATGGACAGCCTGACATCCTGTAACGTATATTCCAATGACGCCACACCGCCGCCATTTGCGGCTTTAGTTTTGTCAATCGAGAGCTCGCTGCAAGTCAGGGTGGAAGTCTGATGTGTTTCCTGACGAAAGCTGGTTCTGCGTCGGTGCCAGTGGTGGTTGAGTGTTGCTTAGACGTAGGCCTGCAAAGAACTTGACTGCATGCTACTCACAGCAGGCTTATACCTGAAATTTTGCTGTGGGCTGCGATTTCGTGTGATAGCAGGAGCACTGTCGTAGTTAGCCCACAGGCCCTGAATTCATATTTGTATTTCAGTCTGGTGATTCGATCTGTCTTGCTGCCACTCATGAAAGAGATGTTTTCCAACAATATAACGTTCGCCCACATACCCGGCACGCTCTACAGAGGGTCGATATGCTGCCTTGGACTGCTTGATCACCTGATCTGTCTCCAAACAAGACATAGCTGACATCATCGGACAACTCCCATCAAGTGCGAAAGGCATGGAACTCCATCCCACGAACTGATGCACATCTGCATGTTTGCAGTCTACATTCTGGAATTTGCACTGGTAATTGATGTTCCAGCATCACACATTTTCAGTGCCTTAGGTTACCTTAACCTGAGTATTAACCACTTAAATATGTTACTTAGAAAACTGTGTTCCCGAAATTCCATTACTCTTCATTAATTATTTTTGGTATTACGATTTTTTTTTGTCCATCGGTGAATATTACAGCTGTGTACAATCGATTAGAAGTACAGCAGTTTGCGCAGTGCAGATCGTTTCTCTTGTTACAATTCTAGAGAAAATTTGTTTCGTTTGACAAAGCATGTAATTAGTGGAATGAGGCCCTTTCGTATTTCAAGCACAAGTAACTAGTATCAATCCTACGTGAGTCCAGCCCGTAACACTTTATCCTTCGTTAGCGTGACATGTCTAAACTAGCCTCTTCCAATACATTATGCCACGTATCTGAAATCGACTCCATTCAAAATAGAGACACAGAACTTGTGGCGACGTGGTTGAAGAGTATCACTTTTGTCGAGCAGTGACAGCAAGTGTGTTGCAAACCTTCAGAAAACGACGACCTCTTGCGCGCAGTTCGCTTGTATTTGCCTGGTGGGGTGGACTGGTCTAATGCAACCGCCCGATCGCAGAGTCCTTGCTGGCGTAATTGGGTTAATTACGGCGCTGCCAACTGTCGGGGCAGCAAGTGTTTCGCGTCGCCACACTGTCGCAATCAATCAGCATTAGCCGCGGGGAAGTTGGGCTCGCAGCGCTGGCTAACGCGCCGCATTGCCGATAACCGTCCGCTCGCTTGCAGCCGAACCACGAGTGTAATTTACAATGAGTACGAGAACAGCGATGCCCACGAAATGGTACGAAGACAGTTACATAACGGGTAATATATCGAGCTGTACTTACTCCCAAATCTCATATTCTTCTTCACAATGAATCTAACGCCTCCGACTCTTTCTACGTATTAGCCTGACTTGAAGCTTGGAGGCATTTTTCGGTTGGTTCGTTTCCGTTTTAAAATGAACAACACAGTTAAATTAATCGAAGATAAATCCACCGTTTCCTAAGACTTTATAATTACATTTAAATCTTTTCTTAATCCACTGCAATCGAAATTTTTCCCTAGTATTCATGGACAGTTTCTTGAGTAACGTATGAAGGCTCTGCAATCGAAATTTTTCCCTAGTATTTATGGACAGTTTCTTGAGTAACGTATGAAGGCAGGAAAATTAAGATGTATACTAAACACCATGCGCTATTCTTTTCCTACAGTGTTGCTTTTCAGTTAACCATTGTAGATCAGGCAATGGTAAAAATGCCATGAAAATACATAACTAACATAACTAACAGCAAAGGATAATATCGGATGAAGGTACCAAACGGTTACAATTAAAGTGAAGCTATTAACCGAGGCCCAGGGTGGAATGTAATTGTCGCATGGTACTGATATTCTAATGCGTTAATGCGGAACCCATTCAAGCTGGGAACAAATTGTTTCCAAGTTTAGCCATCTCTTGCGAATCTGGCAGTGGAAATGGAATAAAGTCGTATAGAAATGTTTCCACATGTAACGGAATCTGGCTGTGGGGATGTCTAAAGTCGTATAGAAATATAAATTATAGAGTGCAATAATCAGTCGTTCTTTTTAGATTTTATTATGCAAATCCACTTTTCGGATAGTAGCTATCTATTCCAAATACGCTACTTTTTGTTCTCAGTGCTTCTAAGTCGGTGTTGTTCGGGCGTCAGTCACAGTTCTTCGAATACATTTCGTATATAAATGTTTCCATATGTAATGGATTAGGAATGGAACATGGTCAAAAAAAGGTCGAACAAGTGAGAAAGGCATAAAGTGGATTTTGTTATTTACGTCCGCATACACCATTTGTTCAGTATGCGCACCCAAGACGTCGTCCATATGTTGCATCCGTAAAACGACGTCATCTATGGCTGTTCGCACCACTTGTGGTGGAATCCGAGCAACATGTACACCACCTTCCAGATCAGGTGGAGAGCCGGCCGGAGTGGCCGTGCGGTTCTAGGCGCTACAGTCTGGAACCGAGGTACCGCTACGGTCGCAGGTTCGAATCCTGCCTCGGGCATGGATGTGTGTAATGTCCTTAGGTTAGCTAGGTTTAATTAGTTCTATGTTCTAGGCGACTGATGACCTCAGTAGTTAAGTCGCATAGTGCTCAGAGCCATTTTCCATCAGGTGGAGAGTGGAAACGTCCCCGGTAAACGCGTTGAGTTACATAAGGCAAAAGTGACATGGATTCGAATTGGGAGATGTTGCAGACCATGCATCGGGAAAATCTGAGGAGATACCTCGTTCGTGGGACATTGCATTAAGCAAATATTTCACTGGTCGATCGAATTGAGGTGCTGCCCCATCTTGCATGAAAAGATTTGTTTAGACAGCTGCGTCCTTCCGAAGCAGGAGTCAAAAGTCATACCAACACGGTTTGATGCCGTGCAGGCGGCATGGTACGCTTGATAGGCAGACTGGGAAAAAAAAAGTGCTTGTGAATCCAGACCATACAGCCACGTACGGGGAGTGTAGTGACTCGTCCTGTACTACGTGCGGCTTAACGGCAACACAAATTCGGCAATTCGGTGTGTTCACTTCACGCTGTAGTGTACAGCGTGCCTCGTCGCTCCTTAAAATATTGCCTAGTCACATTTCATCAAATCCGTTCCTTGGCAGAAACTGAAGAGCAGGTTCAAAATGTAAGTAGGCTGTTTAGGTTTTCTTATTTGTAACGCCACGTGGCGCTCTGTACGAAAATCACTGGCTGTGCTGTGTGCAGTCTGTGGCTGGTTTGCATTGTTGTCTGCCATTGTAGTATTGTTATGTTCTTTAATGATTTATTTTGTACCTTTGTAATTGTATTCTTATGTTATAAAATTGTAATTGACACCAGTTCATCAAATTAAGTAACTGGTAAACATTCATTTCAATGCACACGTTTCTGTTGGTCATAGTATATGGACAATATGTGAGAAGTAGGGACTGTTAGTGTTTGCACGTGTGTTAATAATTCAGCAAGTCACTGAATAACAGCATTGCTGGTTCTAAGGGCAATTCCAAAAACTTCGTGAGTGTACAAGTGGTGGTTTATGGACTTGCTATAATGTCTGCAAGACTTCTAAGGACAATTCCAAAAACTTTGTGAGTGCACAAATGGTGGTTATGGACTTGCTATATTATCTGCAAGACACTTCAATGGTGATTGTGCACCTGCACAGTCACAGCAGATGGCTGCTGGCCATCTCTACAAGGACTACAGTGGGTCTGCACCTCTGGTGGCCCACCAATACCACAATCTCTACCAGGACTACAGTGGGTCTGCTCTGTGATGACCTACCTACCAATATTCTTCAAAACTTCGACTGACTCTGCTGTGGGTTTGCTCTGTTGTGCCCCATTACCTATCAGCATGTCAAGAGACAGCACTGTCTTTCAGTTGGAAGGACAACACTACTTCTTCAAGACTGCATGGAAATCCACTACTTCCGTGTGCATTGTCTTTTACTGCTCATACTTTGAAAAAAAAAAAACACTGTAATTTTACTGTGATGAACAATCTGGACTGTCTTTATGAACTGTGAGAAAATTTTAGCTTTTGACCAACATTGTATAAATAAGTGTGTGCATTTGATTTCTTTGTTATTGTGATTATGAAAAAAATTTTCAAATCATTATTGGCCACTGCCCAAAACAATTTGTAAATTTTTTTTGTGGGGAGCATGGGGGCTATGTAAGTAGGCTGTTTAAGTTTTCTTATTGGTAACGCCACGTGGCGCTCTGTACGAAAATCACTGGCTGTGATGTGTGCAGTCTGTGGCTAGTTTGCATTGTTGTCTGCCATTGTAGTGTTGGGCAGCGGCAGCTGGATGTGAACAGCGCGTAGCGTTGCGCAGTTGGAGGTGAGCCGCCAGCAGTGGTGGATGTGGGGAGAGAGATGGCGGAGTTTTGATAATTTGTAATACTGGATATTATGGACTACTATATATATTATGACTGTTAAGGTAAATACATTGTTTGTTCTCTATTATCATCTTTCAATTGCTAACTATGCCTATCAGTAGTTAGTGCCTTCTGTAGTTTGAACCTTTTATGTAGCTGGCAGTATTGGCGCTCGCTGTATTGCAGTGGTTCGAGTAACCAAGATTTTTGTGAGGTAAGCGATTTGTGAAACGCATAGGTTAATTTTAGTCAGGGCCATTCTTTTGTAGGTATTTTTGAAAGTCAGATTGCGTTGCGCTAAAATTATTGTGTGTCAGTTTAAGCACTGTCGTGTATAAATTTTTCTAAGGGGACGTTTCAAAAAGTCCCTTTTGGATGACGACGTTTCAATTGCTGCACTGTCTGGTTCTTCTACGCGTACCGTTGTAAAACAGACCACAAAGCTTTCCATAGTGTCGAGCATGGGCTGGACAGTTCTCGTCAAACCGTCTGAGCACGAGCTCAGTTCGGGGCACGTCCTACGTGGTCAGTTACAACCGTCAATAACTTCCATCAGGGTAGGACACTTTCCTCTTCCAGGTGCCACATCGAGCTACCCGTATTTTAGAAGTCCACTATCGTTTTCTTTAAACCATTTGATGATATCGGGCGTCTCCTCTGATTATCCCGTCGTGGATACTCTCTCAGTTCAGCACTGTAATTGTTACCGAACAGTGCATGGTCTCTCCCCTCGACGGCCATACTGGCTTCACACGTTATGGCTTGTCAAATGGCTGCATGGCTGCCATACCGTCCAGATTTGCTCCTAGAGGCAAGAATGTGAACTAATTTGTTCCCCAGCCTAAATCGGTTCTGCATTAACGCATTAGATCACCTACAAAATTTAGCTGTCATGAGGTATTTACAGCCCACAGTGGGCCTCCGTGAGTGACTGAGTGGCTGCCCTTCAACTGTGACCACGAGTTACACACAGTAAAACAGTTCTAATTATCATTTAGAAAGAATGAAGTGGCGACCACCATACTTGAAGTTGGTGTTAACTCTTCTCTAAATATTAACTCTTCAATGTACCGCATTTCTCCCAACAATGGACAACTACGTGAAGACTTAGGAAATGTTGGCCCTCAAAAATGACTCTTCCGTCACTCTAGAAATGCCAAGACTAGGCCCCATGACAGGAAGTTAGGGTGTGGTGGTCTGAGACAAAATGTGACAGCCCAAAAAAGCTGCATGTGTGACTGTGATCGGAGCAGAATTCAGTCTCTGGTTGTAACAACACTAACGTTATCCTACTGTATATGTAATAAATTTTTTCTTCTGAATTTCAATAAATTAGTATAATCGATGTTCTGATTTCATTTCTTTTTTGTTTCATGCCGTTATGTTGAAGAAGCTGTAAACAATTTTCGATGTAAATTTTAATATTTATGTCAAATTTCAAGCAATGTTGTAATCAAAGGGAAGTGTACCTAATGTTGAAACTATTGTAAGATGTGAAAGTTGTATTTGTACGCCTGGTCCATACGTAGGCAATGTATTAGAATATGTGGAATGTAAAACCTTTGGTGAATACCCTGTCTGTAGGGGAGCAGGAAAAGGTGGAGGTAGGCGGGCAAGGGAAAATGCACACGGGCACGGTACGGCATAACGGGCTCAGCAGAGTAGTCGGAGTTGGGCATCGATCTGAGAAACTCGTGCTGGATCGAGGAGGCTCTCCTGGAAAAAGTGGTTTCGTTGAGCCTCGGATGCGCTGTTTCCGACGTCTATACAGCATGACAATATTCCATAGGCACTAAATAGAAAAGCATTGCGACGCCATGAAGAAGTAAAGTGCCGATATTTCATGAGCCATTGCTGTAATTGCACGTGTGCTTTGTGCCTCGCCATCTCGCCGCCTGCCGACCGCCTCATCGATACGAACAGGTTGAAACTTTCAGTACTGTATTCGTGTGGACCAGTGTCATTTTTGCTACATACTGTTAAATAATAACTTAAATTTTACCAGAACTGTCCTATCAATTAATTATCCTCACAACTAACCTAGACAGGGTCCTTTCCACATGTTGTGCAATCCGAGTATCCTAAGATGAAGATTTAAAGTTTATGTTAATAATAATTACCTGCAGACCTATCTGTATTAGAATGATGTTTAAAGAACTTTGTTGTTAATGAAATACTGGACGAATAATATAGGTCTGACCAAGTTGGAAGATTATGTTGAAATTGGTTTAGTAATGAAGTTTATTTAAATTGAGACAAAAATAACAGTAGTTAAATGAGCAGGAAATAAGATAAAAAGAGTGGTAAATCATATATTGGAAATCTAGAATGCTTAAGGCTCTAAATGATCAAACTTTCAATACAGTAATCATAACAGTTTCAGGGTCCCCCCCCCCCCTTCTCCTTTCTTTCTTTTCTATTCATTTGAATCCTGAAGTGTACTGAACTGCTTTGACCACCAAAGTTAAAGTCAATATAAAACCTAAATTCATCAGTGTTTTACCCTTCTTAAAATTGACTTTGTATGTGTGTTTCAAAAGTGTTATTTCTAGGGTAACCTATGCCCGATTTCAGTCGGATGAAAAGACAAAACACAGGTTGTAGTAAACATTATAGTGTATTGTTGTGTATTTATGGTGTGTCCATATTAGTACAGAAAGAGAGAGAGATTCTTAGTTCAGTAGATATTTCTGGTTCTAAAATTTACCATATAATGCAGTATTACTACGTGTTATTATGCTTGTACGTACATCCACTTATACAAGGAAAAAACTCACTTAATGCCTAACTAGGCTGGCGACCGTATTATTAACAATTGGTAGTATCTGCTGTGTATTTTTCTTGTCCATCCTAACGTGTAGTTGCACTTTAGACTTGCTTGACGTATCATTGTTGTTACTGAGTGGGTGTAAGTCTGATTTTGCCTCCATTCAGGTACATGCGGTCAACATATTTACTAAAATCCTTTCTTATAAGGTGAAGCCCGTCAACTTATCATAGAACAGGCTTTAAAGAGTTAACGTACGCCCGAGCGTAGACGTTACATGGTAATCCATCAAGAAAAGTGGGACAGACGCCGGATGTGTAGTAACTGAATATTGATAAAAAAACCAACCTCTTTATTGGAATCCAACGACGTTCATTCTTTCTAACCCATGCCACCAGTTTCGACGTCAAATGGAATCATGGTGTCATCTTCAGGCGCCAAGCGTAGCTTTCCGTCCACAACCGCTGTGACAAAGACGTACGTAGTCTTCAGATGGGAGCAGTTATCGAGCATTTACGCCAACATGTGCAACGAACAGAGTCCAGTGCAGTGGGGCCAAAATGTACTGCTACTGGGCTTGACCGGCCCAGTCCGCTGGCTCACCTCTTCGGCTGACACCGGCTGCACTGCAGGTCAGCAGCACCTCGATGCCCAACTCGCCGCAGTCCTTCGCAGTGAATGGGCTGGATGCCTTTATTCATCCCACGCTGCGTACCAAGCTCTACCACCCTAGACGTGCTGAGACTTTCCTAAATACCGAGAAAAGAAACTGATGGAGGTAAAATATTTTTCAAAGTTCAAAGAATTTCGTTTTATTCAATTCACGCGAAACAAATGTTAAAAAATATAATTGAAATAATTTTTTGAAATGTTGTTTGCTGCTAAAATGTACCCAAGCAGTTGCCACTACGTCTGATTGGACACATTTCTTCACATTTCAAAACCATTTTAAACGAAACGATGGATTGTGTTCATGTATATCTCTCGGACATTGTACGCGTAAATTAGATTTCCACTGTTCCACATCCCTGTTCTACAACACTAGTACAATGAAATGTGCTGACACTGGCAGTGCCTGAATCTGCCCAAAAGCAACACTGTCTATTCTGTTCGATGGAAGCATTAAATTTATAATTAATTTTGAAAATCGACCAGGCAACATGTTAACAAAAAGGTCCCGAGTTCGAGTCTCGGTCGGGCACACTGTTTTAATCTGCCAGGAAGTTTCATATCAGCGCACACTCCACTGCAGAGTGAAAATCTCATTCTGGAAACATGTTAACAGTCATTAAAAAGTCATCAATGTCAAATGTGTGTTAACGGATCCAGGCGACGCGTAAAGCTTTGTGTCGTTCAGTCAGCAAGAGTAGACGCCCATATCGATTATGTTTCATTGAATGGTTTGCACGCTGACACTTGCTGATGGCCGAGCATTGAAATCGGCAGCATTTCGCGGAAGGGTTGCACTTCTGTCATGTTGAACGATTCTCTTCAGTCATCGTTGGTCCCATTCTTGCAGGATCTTTTCTCGGCCGCAGCGATGTCGGAGATTCGATGTTTTACTGGATTCCTGATATTCACGATACACTCGTGAAATTGTCGCACGGGAAAATCCCTACCTCATCGCTACCTCGGAGATGCTGTGTCCCGTCGCTCGTACGCCGACTATAACACCACGTTCAATCTCACTAAAATCCTGATAACCTGCCACTGTAACAACAGTAATCTAACAACTGTGCCAGACACATGTTTTCTTATATTGGGGTTTCATACCGCAGCGCCATATTTTGCCTGTTTACAAATCTCTGTATTTGATTAAGCATGCCTACACCACTTTCTTTGGCGCTTCAGTGTACATTGGCGATAAGGACGATGAAGATAATATTCGATAAGTCGCGGCTCATACGGAGGCATATAGATTGCCGTTTTCCCTCGATCTATTTGCGAATGGGAGAAGAACCGAAATCACTAGTGGCAGGACATGGTAACCTTCGCCACGCAACGAAAGCTGCCTTGCGGAATATTGATGTAGATGTAGATTACACCACAGCATCATCAGCAAACAACAGGAGATTTCTGCCCACACTGTTCGCCAAATCATTTATGAATAGCGGGCCGAAGTGGCCGTGCGGTTATAGGCGCTGCAGTCTGGAACCGCGAGACCGCTACGGTCGCAGGTTCGAATCCTGCCTCGGGCATGGATGTGTGTGATGTCATTAGGTTAGTTAGGTTTAAGTAGTTCTAAGTTCTGGGTGACTGATGACCTCAGATGTTACGTACCATGGTGATTAGAGCCATTTTTTTGCGTCGAGCATGACACTATTATTACGGTAACTGAACATAACATGTTTGTACTTTCTACTTATTCGGATTAACATCCTTTTTTCACATTTGGAGCCAGCTGCCGATCACCAGATATTTTGACTAAGTCGCCTTGTATCTTCCAAGTCACTTGACTTCGACACCTTACCGTACACCACAGCATCATAAGCAAACAACAGGAGATTTCTGCCCACACTATTCGCCAAATCATTTATGAATATACATAGCAGCAACAGTCCTGTCACACTTCCCTGGGGCATTCCTGACGATACTCTTGTCTCTGATGAACACTCGCCGTCGAGTTCTACGTACTGGGTTCTATTACTTAAGAAGTCTTCGAGCCACTCACATATCTGTGAACTTATTCTATTCTCTCGTACTTTCGCTAATAGCCTGCAGTTTGGCGCTGTGTCAAATGCTTTCCAGAATCCTGGAAATATGGAATCTGCCTGTTGACCTTCATCCACAGTTCGCAGTATATCATGTGAGGAAAGATCAAGTTTCACACGAACGATGCTTTCTACTTGCTGATTCGTGGACATAAGCTTCTCAATTTCAAAGTTTACAAGTTCACTATATTCGAAAGATTCTGCAGCTAACCGAGGTTAGGGATATCTGATATCAGATGGGGATGACTTGCACTTGCAGCACTTCTACGCTGAACAACTCTGTGACGGCGCAGCGTGTAAGTAGCCTGTTTATATGTTTGTATGTTGGCAGCGCTTTAGACAGCATTAATATCACTGACAGCGCTGTCCGCCCTCTGTAAGAGACTCTGTGGCTGGCGGGATTCGCAGTTAGAAGTTAACAGTTAGCAGTGATGGAGATTAGAAGCAGTGTTGGTGCGAGCGGAGGGTCTGGACGCATGTCCGTCATGGAGATTTAATATTGAGTGGACATGAATTGTAAAACGTGGGTAATGGAATTATTAACGATTATATAATTTTTGGACCTGGCTGTCACGGATGATTATGTAATTTTGGGAACGAGATGTCACATGGTTGAGGTAAAATCTGCTAAATACATTGTTTGCTCTGCAACAAAATCTTTCCATTGCTAACCACATGCCTATTAGTAGTCGGAGCCTACAGTAGTTACAATCTTTTTATTTTGCTGGATGTTTAATTGCTGTATCTGCTGTAGTTCGTGTCATGAAGATTTTCTGAGACTTAAGTGAGTCATGAGATGTGTGGGTTATTGTTAGGATTTCTTCTAATTCAGGGCCAGTCTCTTTTGTTAATTAATAGTCAGATTGGATTATCCTTGTGTATTGTGAGTTATAAATGAATAAGTTTGAGTTGTATTTGTCAGGAACAATTCTGTAGGTCAGAAATGAAATGATAAAAAATGGCAAAGTGACAGTACGTTCAGTTGCACTCACCAATTTTATAAGCTTCAGTTGCGTTAAGCAGTTTAAGTAATAACGTAGAAGTTTCACTTTCACAGTTATTTCAGTTTAAGTAAAAAAAATATTAATACGTTTCAAGTTCTCTACGTATTATTTGGCTTGTCATTGCTCGAATTTATTGATTACGTGTGGTTCAATGGCTGTATGGCAGTGTTTCCAGTAGACGCCAGTCCAGTGACTTGCGCGTCAGCAACCTACCTCAGTTATCCATTCAGGGAATCGGATGTACAGTTTAACGGCCACTTCACAGTGTTGAGAGACATGAAGAGAAGTCGTACGTCGTGCTCGGATAACTCATTCGGTGAGCATTTGTCCACAAAGGTCCCAATTTCGAGTCCCAGTCAGGCAAATTGTTTCAACGTCCCAGAAAGTATAAAATATACACTCCGCTGCAGAGTGAAAAGTCGCTTGGAAACAATAACCTAGGCTGTGGATAAGCCATGACTGCAGAGAATCCTTTCTTCTAGAAGTGCTAGTTAAGGAAGGTGTGCAGGAGAACTTCTGGGAATTTACTGAAATTATAAAATAGCTGATCAGGAACTGTTGGAAGTGGGGCTGTTAGTGCGAGTAGAGAGTTGTGATTGAACAGTTCCTGGCAGATTAAGACTATGTGCAGGACCGAGACTCGAACTCGGTACCTTTGCCTTTCGCGGGAAAGTGCTCTACCAACTCAGCTACCCAAGCACGACTCACGCACCGCCCTCACAGCTTTACTTCTGCCAGTACCTCGCCTCCTACTTTCCAAACTTTACAGAAGCTCTCCTGCGAAACCTGCAGAACTAACACTCCTGAAAGAAAGGATATTGCGGAGACATGGTTTAGCCAAAGCCTGGGGGATGTTTCCAGAATGAGATTTTCACTATGTAGCTGAGTGTGCGCTGATATGAAACTGTGTGCCGAACCGAGACTTGAACTCGGGAACTTTGCCTTTCGCGGGCAAGTGCTCTACCAACACAGCTACCTCACGCACCGCCCTCACAGCTTTACTTCTGCCCGTACCTCGCCTCCTACTTTCCAAACTTTACAGAAGCTCTCCTGCGAAACCTGCAGAACTAGCACTCCTGAAAGAAAGTATATTGCGGAGACATGGCTTAGCCAAAGCCTGGGGGATCTTTCCAGAACGAGATTTTCACTCGGCATCGGAGTGTGCGCTGATGTGAAACTTGGTAGAGCACTAACCCGCGAAAGGCAAAGGTCCCGAGTTCGAGTCTCGGTCCCTCACACAGCTTTAATCTGCCGGGAAGTTTCGTATCAGCGCACACTCCGCTGCTGAGTGAAAATCTCATTCTGTGCTTGAACAGTTCAATCTGTAGAGCACTTGGCCGCAAAAGTCCCTGCCCCTAGTATGGAGTTCCTGTTCGGCATACAGTATTAATCTGTCACGAAATTTCAAATCTGCGCACAGTAGGCTGCAGAGTCAAAATTCATTCTGAAAGATGACGGCTGGGTTAAAGGCAGGCTGATAATTCCCATGGTCTGGACGATGTCTGGTTTCCAGTTCACACTTTACCGCTAGGCCTCCGGGACCTTGAGTGCTTGAATTAAACTACAGGTAGAAACTGAAGCGGAATAAATGAAACCGATGAACTTCTGAATAGAAAGGGACCCAGTGTTCATAATCTCCAATTTGTGCCTTCTGTGTAAAGCTGACCTCCTTCGACTTAATGTAAATCAGTGCCAGCAATAGTAAACATCGTACTACACCTTAAGGCTTCCATAGTATATAAAATTTTTGTTCTTAATCCTGAGCACAAATATAGTATCTGCATGGCTTCTGATTTAAAAAACAGGTATTACGTAGTGAAGTTTAATATCGACGCTAGGAAGCTTCTTGGATATCCGGGAGGCTCAGTGGGTTAACACTAACTGAATGACATAACCTGTCAAACGTAATTTAATTTTGGCAGACAGTGAATTGTGAATAGTCTTAGTGATATTATTCGATACATGATTATTAGGCATAGCGTAAAGTAAGAAATCAAGCCACATCAGGGGGGGGGGGGGGCACATCAGTTACTGAGAATACAGCTCACATTTATGTGGAGCCAGGTGTATAAAGTGAATAAAGTCCCCTGAGGAAGGCCACTCGCAATAGTGACCGAAACGGACGACAATTTTATGTATTGACAATGCGGTCAACAGCCCAGAAGAATTTTTACGGCAATGACAACGGCCGCGGAAGCCCACGGTGGCTATCACAGTGTTTGTTTCAGAAGCTGTTAGATGAGTGGTGAGTGCACGAACAGGGCCGAACTAACAATAAACAGTCTTGGGTGAAAACAGAAGGGAGTGGAAAGATTTATGTGATTAGAGCCTGTAAAATGTAATGTAACATTAGCTGACGCTTCTTCAAGAAGTCCAGCACTGATGCGGTTCAACCATTCCACGACAATTAAATGAACATTGTGATTCAAAGTCAGTGCAATATTTCTGATATGGGAATGGAATCGTTTGAAATCGTCAGTCTTTCGACTGGCTTTCGGACGTTGTTGTTGTTGTTGTGGTCTTCAGTCCTGAGACTGGTTTGATGCAGCTCTCCACGCTACTCTATCCCGTGCAAGCTTCTTCATCTCCCAGTACTTACTGCAACCTACATCCTTCTGAATCTGCTTAGTGTATTCATCTCTTGGTCTCCCTCTACGATTTTTACCATCCACACTGCCCTCCAGTGCTAAATTTGTGATCCTTTGATGCCTCAGAACATGTCCTACCAACCGGTCTCTTCTTCTTGTCAGGTTGTGCCACAACTCCTCTTCTGCCCAATTCTGTTCAATACCTCCTCGTTAGTTATATGATCTACCCATCTAATCTTCAGCATTCTTCTGTGGTACCACAATTCGAAAGCTTCTGTTCTCTTCTTGTCCAAACTATTTATCGTCCATGTTTCACTTCCATACATGGCTACACTCCATACAAATACTTTCAGAAACGACTTCCTGACACTTAAATCTATACTCGATGTTAACAAATTTCTCTTCTTCAGAAACACTTTCCTTGCCATTGGCAGTCTACATTTTATATCACCTCCACTTCCACCATCATCAGTTATTTTGCTCCCCAAACAGCGAAACTCTTTTACTACTTTAAGTGTCTCATTTCCTAATCTAATTCCCTCAGCATCACCTGACTTAATTCGACTACATTCCATTATCCTCGTTCTGCTTTTGTTAATGTTCATCTTATATCCTCCTTCCAAGACACTGTCCATTCCGTTCAACTGCTCCTCCAAGTCCTTGAGTTTTGAGAATGAATGTCATAGCTTTTATATTATACATTTTTATATGTACTCGCAGTTTTAATTATGCTCTTTCTGCAGCTTCTTGTGTGGAATGGTTCGCTACACGGAACGAAAACGTGGGCGATACGTTATTCTGAAACGTGGTCTTACAAAAGATAGATGAAGATTTCATAGAAACACCAAAAAAATGGAGCTGTATTGAACTGAAAAAGGAAATTCGTTTGAGTGCAGCAGTCAGGTTAAAATAGATGTAGGTTACAGTAGTTAAGCGGAAATTAAGAACCGTGCACAGGTAGTCTAGCGTCAGGAAGCTGCTTCACCCAGTCGTAGGACTGAAAGACATAACAACAAACGATGGAGAGTACAAATGAATCATTCAAGGCAGTTGTATGGGAACTGAGCCTTAAAACGGAATTCTTTGCCAAGCATTCTGTATGCGTCTGATTTTATTCTTTCATTTAGGGGTATATATGTTCCAAATTAATAGTGCAGATAATGGCAGTGGAAATAGGGTTTCGACGCACAGCAGCTCAACAAAACCTCGAAGATGTGCAAATAAGAAATTGTTATTACAACTGCACGGAAGTTCTGAAACATAATATGAAGACAGAGTAATCACAATAATATAAATGAAGAACAAAAACAAAGAACCTGCAGTGAAGCAGTGTTGATTTGGGGTATCTCATACTGTATATTTGCCAAGGACATTGGCGTGTTGGTGTCACGGTTCCCGTCGCATCACCGAAGTTAAGTGCTGCTGGGCTTGGCTAACACTTGGGTGGGTCACAGGCCGGGTTTGCCGATTGCTGTCCGCGAGCGGTGTTCATTCAGCCCTTGTGAGGCCAATTAAGGAGCTACGTGATTGAGAAGTGTCGGCAGTGTTCAAGAAAACTGACAACCGCCGGGAGAGCGGTGTGCTGACCACACTTCCCCTCCATATCCACATCCAACGACGACTAACAGCCAAGGATGACACGGTTGTCGGTCGGTGCCGTTGGAACTTCAAGCCCTGTTCGGACGGTGTTTCCTTATTTATACTGCATATTAATGCCTAATGTGAATTAGGAAACTTTATTAAAACAGTTTTTTCAATACTTAAACATTTACTTTTCTGAAAACCTTCTGTACTCAGTTGAATAAATTTTGAGATTTGCTTCTTGTGGTCCATTTCAGCATGCACCAATGTAGAGTTGTGTGAGAAAATGAAATTTAAGTCATTAAATTTAAAGAACGTGGAGAGAAATAATTTAGAATGGGACCTAGATTTTTCCCGACTACTTCACAAATTTTCTCACCATCCCTATAAACTTATATCAACAAAGTTTATAGGGATGGTGAGATAAATTTAATTTGACAAACGAGAATAACTCGAAAAATAAGCTTCACACGGAAAAATGTGTAGTATCCAAATTTTCGGGGGGGACATCTGCTGGTGCTAACATTAGCCCGGCAACCCAGCCCCCTGGGGGTGGGGCGGGAGGCAACTTTAGAATTTCAAATGAGAACCCCATTTTGTTATTGCAGTATCAGATTCTACATTAAAACTACGTACATTTTGTCTTAAACATTTGTTTTCATTCTTAGTAGTTGGCGCTGCAGTTCAAGAAAATCCGTGTTCTCATTTTTGCGTCGAAAATGGTTACGGATAAACAAAAAATACTTATTTTCTTCGTAAATATTCATTCGCTAAAACTAACACTCGCAATCTCTGCCCATGGGGTGGGGTTTGAGAGAGAGGAATTGGAGTTTTACAGTTGTTGACCCAAATATAAATTTTTTTCGCAGATTCGGATAAATTTTGTTTGTTTCGTGGTCATGAGGCTACACAACTTTTAATTATCAAACAAATCATCTGACTGGCTAACTAAGTAACCAAACTTCCTACTTACTAACGAGTGAACTCATTAACTCCCAGAGTGAACGATGTATCTGAGGAAAAGACTACCCCACTCGCTAACTGAAGGTGAACGTATTCCCCTCTACCAACTACCAAGAATCGAAACAAATATTTAAGACAAAATCTACGCAGTATTTATGTAGAATCTGATTCTGCAATAAAAAATTGGGGTGCCCATTTGAAATTTTAAAGTTGCCACACGCCCCACCCCCAGGGGGCTGGGGTGGCGGGCTAATTTTAACACCAGCAGATGTCCCCCTCGAAAATAATCTGGATTCTACACTTTTTTTCGTGTGAAGTTTATTTTTCGAGTTATTTTGGTTTGTCAACTTAAACTTTACACCCTGTATGTACTAATTGTCACGTTTCCAAGTATAAGGTTACCTTATCTGACAGCTGCTGTGTGACTATCTTGTGCTTCCTTCGGGTAAGAGCAGAAAGTCAATACGGTGCGACTGAGCTGGCGTGTGGCCGTTTAAGAGAGAACGCTGGCAAGTAATCTGTGTCTAATCATTTGTTTGCCGATAGGAACGCGCTCTTGTTGCTGCGCCACATTACGTGAACTACTCCCACGGCACAGTGCAGTGAGCAGGCGCACGGCTACCACAGATAGCCCTCCCCCAGAGACCAGGCAGCATAGCAAAGTGCCCTCCGCCACACACCGGTGCCCGCTCGGCCGCCGCCCTAAACAGCGCATTAGCGTCCCCGCGGGCCAGCGGCGTCTGCTTCGAGTTTCGTCCAATCTCGCCGGCTGAAAATTTAATGAGCGCCGAGCAAATGACTCGGCCGCCCTGTTTCCTCCGATATCGCCCCAGCTGCAACAGCAACAACGACCGCCCCAGCAGCCGCCCCACGCCGCCCTCACACCTGCCACACGACGGAAGCCGCAAGCCCTCTTCCAAGTAAGGTTGCGTTCCGTGACCCGATCTCCAGTTTTTCCTTTTGCGGTTCGCTACCGAATCGATCTTCCGCAATTTAAAACCGTCTGATACTCATACTGTCGAAGGATGAATGAATATTTCACTCTGCAGCGGAATCTGATTTGCTTTGGAGATCCCTGGCAGATTAAAAGTGTGTGCCAGACTCGGAATGGATCCGGTAACCTCTCTTTTCTTTTTTCTCCTAGGGACATGCACTTAACTACTGCGCTATTTTGGGCACGGTAAGATCAGTGCAGGCTAATGGCAAGTTTCCACGTTCTTGTTCCGGTGTGGCACACAGATATAATGTACCAGATGTACCAGGAAGGACCTAATGGGAGGAGTCTTTATTCTTCACAGAACCGTAAGTGTGATTTAAGGGCCCTGCTCACCGCATAGAGTATCAGTTCAGTGTCTGTGATTGGGTAGGGAAGCATTCGTTTGTTTATATTCGTAGCTGTTCTGACTAACATTAGTAAACAACCTTTCTTGCGACTTACTCAGTAAGGGTTAGGAACACACTAATGTGTGTAGCTAGAAAATAGTTAAAATTGATTACTTACGATCTACTGTTCAGTTGCAGATACCTCTTTGGTTTAAAGAAATTCATAATTAAACAATATTATTTTTGTTCTGTGGCAGTATATCACTTCCAACATCAATGTACCCTGAAATACACTACTGGCCATTAAAATTGCTACACCAAGAAGAAATACAGATGATAAATGAGTATTCATTACACATATTATACTAGACCTGACATGTGATTACATTTTCACGCAATTTGGGTGCATAGATCCTGAGAAATCAGTGCCCAGAACAACCATCCCTGGCCGTAATGATGGCTTGGTACGCCTGGGCATTGAGTCAAACAGAGCTTGGATGCCGTGTACAGGTACAGCTGCCCATGCAGCTTCAACACGATACCACTGGTCATCAAGAGTAGTGACTGCCGTATTATCACTAGCCAGTTGATCGGCCACCATTGACCAGCCGTTTTCAGTTGGTGAGAGATCTGTAGAATGTGCTGGCCAGGGCAGCAGTCGAACATTTTCAGTATCCAGAAAGGCCCGTACAGGGCCTGCGACATGCGGTCGTGCATTATCCTGCTCAAATGTAGGCTTTCGCAGGTATCGAATGAAGGGTAAAGCCACGGGTCGTAACACATCTGAAATGTAACGTCCACTGTTCAAAGTGCCGTCATTGCGAACAAGAGGTGACCGAGACGTGTAACCAATGGCACCCCATGCCATCACATCGGGTGATACGCCTGTATGGCGATGACGAATACACGCTTCCAATGTGCGTTCACCGCGATGTCGCCAAACACGGATGCGACCATCATGATGCTGTAAACAGAACCTGGATTCATCGGAAAAAATGACGTTTTGCCACTCGTGCACCCAGGTTCGTCGTTGAGTACACCATCGCAGGCGCTCCTGTCTGTGATGCGGCGTCAAGGGTAACTGCAGCCATGGTCTCCGAGCTGATAGTCCATGCTGCTGCAAACGTCGTCGAACTGTTGGTGAAGATGGTTGCTGTCTTCCAAACGTCCCCATCTGTTGACTCTGGGATCGAGACATGGCTGCACGATCCGTTACAGCTATGCGGATAAGAAGCCTGTCATCTCGACTGCTAGTGATACGAGGCCGTTGGGATCCAGCATGACGTTCAATATTATCCTCCTGAACCCACCGATTCCATATTCCGCTAACATTCATTGGATATCGACCAACGCGAGCAGCAATGTCGCGGTACGATAAACCGCAATCGCGATAGGCTACCATCCGACCTTTATCAAAGTCGGAAACGTGATGGTACGCATTTCTCCTCCTTACACGAGGCATCACATTAATGTTTTACCAGGCAACGCCGGTCAACTGCTGTTTGTGTATGAGGAATCGGTTGGATACTTTCCTCGTGTCAGAACGTTTTAGGTGTCGCCTCCGGCGCCAACCTTGTGTAAATGCTCTGAGAAGCTAACCATTTGCAAATCACAGCATCTTCTTCCTGTCGGTTAAATTTCGCGTCCGTAACACGTCATCTTCGTGGTGTAGCAATTTTAATTTTCAGTAGTGTGTTATACATGCAAGTACACTGAGGTAACGAAAGTCTTGGCATACCACTAAATATAGTGTCGGACCTCCTTTCGCCTGGTGTAGTGCGCAAGTTCGACGTGGATTGAATAAACCGTTGGAAGTCCCCCACAGAAAAAATTAAGCCAATATGCCCCCATAACTGCGAAAGTGTTACCGATGTAGTGTTTCGTGCACATACTCACCTCTCGGTTATGTCCCATAACTTTTCGAAGGAACTGATGTGGGCTATTGGTGCGGCCAAATCATTCACCCGAATCATCCAGAAGGTTCTGTCATGTTGCGCTGTCGTCCATAGAATTTTCGTCGTCGATTGGCAACATGAAGTCCATGAACGGTTACAGGTTGTCTCCAAGTAGCCGAACTTAACCATTTCCTGTCAATGAGCCCTTCACTTGGACCAGAGGACAGTGTCCATTCCACGTAAACACAGTCCACACCATTATGAAGCCACCACTAGTTTGAATAGTGCCTTGTCGACAATTTGTGTCCGCAGATCGTGGGGTCCGCGCCACACTCGAAGCCAACCGTCAACCCTTAACAAATGAAATCTGGGCTCATTTGACCGGGCTACGGCTTTCCTGTCGTCTAGGGTCCAGCTGATATGGTCATGAGTCCAGGAGAGGCACTGCAGGTGATGTCGTTCCGTTTGCAAAGGCATTTGCGTCAGTCGTCTGCTCCCATGGTCCATTACTGCCAAATTTCGCCGCACTCTCCTAGCGGATACATTCGCCTTACGTCCCACATTGATTTCTGCCGTTATTTCATACAGAGTTGCTTCTCTGTTAGCACTGACAACTCTGAGCGAACGTCGCTGCTCTCGGTCGTTAAGTGAATACCGTCGACTACAGCGTTGTTCATAGTGAGAGATAATAGCTAAAATTTGTTGTTCTCGGCACACTCTTTACATTGTAGAGCTCGGAATATTCAATTCCCTAACAGTTTGTATCTAACTCCAACTTTCATTCCGCGCTAAAAGCCTATCAATTCCAATCATGCGACTACAATCATGAAGGAAACCTTGCCATATAAATCACCTGAGTAAACATGATCGCTCTGCCAATGCGCTGCCCTCTTACACCTTGTATAAGCGACACAACACCATCTGTATATGTGCATATTGACAGCTCATAGCTTTTGCCATCTCACTGTATACAATTCGGTAAATCTTTATTAATTCCATTACTGAAACTGGAGCTAAAATTTCTAATCATATTCTAGTGGTAGTTGACCTGGTAATATCCTTGTACTTTTTGACGACCTGTTAGTTGTCTATCCCTGGAGTAGACATGATTTAGTGTAACAACTGGTTTTGGACAAGGATCTGAGTGCATTAGTTTATGCAGAGACCAACGACAAACCGTCTCAGTACTTCAAAATAGAATTCGCTGGAGTAGACATGAGTTAGTGCAAAACTGGATTTGGACAAGAATGTGAGTGCATTAGTTTATACAGACTGACGAAAAACCGTCTGAGTATTCCGAAATAGAATTCTCATAGGGGCAGCACGCCATAAAGAGCTTGCAAGGAACCTGATCAAACTTCCAAGGAATGAGTCGCCCTGCTTTAGACTCTTCAAGAGATTGTAAATTAGCGTGAAAGTCCCGGATGTAATTCTTTTGTACGCGGATATTACGGTGTTTACGAAGGCTTTCATGACCGGAAGACAATGCTGCTGGTAAAGGTTCGGAACATAATGAATGGTTCACTAAACTCTTCTGTGCCTAACGTTTCGTCCAGAACTGCGCTGGACATCTTCAGAGGCGCTGCTCCTCCATTGTGTCTTGAAATATGTATCTGTGCCAATGATTGAGGCTGTTACTGCTCATTCAAACAACATACATCCAGTTTCTTCGACGATTCTCTTCCGCCTCCACAGTTCGTTAGATATCGTCAAAGGGGGGGGCGAGGGGGGGGGGTTCTTGAAACAGTAAAAGCTAATTCCATTGGATACGAGGCGTCGTAAACTTAGACTTAGTTACATTGAGAACTTGCTGTAGGTCTAATATCGTTTAAAGCTCGTATAGCTATACTTGCAAAGAATAGCGTGCCATATCTCACATTTGCCCACATTCAAATCAGCTGGAAGAAAACAGGGAGTGAAACGGACTGTCCTAAGTTTCATAAAGTAGTGGGAATGTACAAGTATGCAGGAAGCAATGATCGTAGACCGTTTACTTGCTACTGTGTCGTACTAAGATTTATGGGGAGAGATTCATGTTTGTCCTACTACAAGGCCTGTACAAAATCCAGACATCGCAGTTGATGTATTCACCGTTTCAAATTAACTGAAATAAATACAATTCACATGGTATCTCGTACGTAATACGACCTTGAAGAATTTCAGACCGAAGTTAATACAAGTAAATGTGTTTCATCCGTCTCTAGTTACATTAGCTTTCAAGAGTTAGTCTGACGTAACACTACCCTGGACTCCTGATAATACGCTTCTCTTTGATGAACACTCGCCGTCGACGACAACATACCCTATTAATTCTCGTAACAAGACCCCTCCAAGTTTTATTTAGTAACAAAATTTTGCCACTGGGTTATTTTATACACGCATCTGCCTAAAGTCGCTGAAAATCACCATTGCAGTTTACAGCAGTCTCCATATTTGATTAAAGTGACTGTAGCAGATCTGTATATACCTAACAGTATCTGCCAGTACTTACTATATTAAAATATTAATTTTGCTCTCTATAAATTTCTCCTGCATAGAATGTAACAAAGCGATATCGACAAATTTCCAAAGATGGTGTAACGTACCTTAAGGAGTGGATTGAGGATAGCAACTCATGTCTGCAAACATCATATAGTACCGTTACACAGAAGAGACCTTATATGAGTGAATGCTTGCCTCTAGATTATCCCATCAGCAAACGTAAGTCTGAGAGGTTTGCACTAGTGCGATTGGCGGTTACTACAGTGTTGTGAGTCATGTGGACACGTTAGGTGCCATCTCAGGTTCCTCCTTGGGTCCTCTAGCCGACAAAACTAAGTTTTTCTCTGCAGGGGTGGGACTGACAGGGACAGGGAGGAGGGGGTTACTGTGTTTGGATAAAAAGTCACTAATAGTAATAGTAAAATCAGGGAGTGGCGAATAAAGCAAAGTTTTCTACTTCTAGATACATATTCCACAAGCCACAGTACGCTGTTTGGCGGTGGGTACCTTGTACTACTGCACGTCATTCTCTTTCCCGTTCCACTCGCAAATGGAGCGAGGGAAACGACTATCTCTATGCTGTCGTGTAAGCCCTTATTGGTACTACATTGTGGTCATGGTACTTACAAGAGATGTGTGTTGGTGACGCGTGTCGCAAAAGCCGGTTTTCTAATCGTTTTCCGTGTGAGGTTCCGTGCCCTCTTTTACATGTCGGCTCTCTTTTTCATCTATTTTATCAACGTCTTATGTCATTGCATTGTGGTAACAGGCCGGATAAGGTTACTCTAATGAGAGTATTTGTACTGAGATAATTTTAAATGCGAACACTTTAGGTTAGGCTTTACCATGACTGATATTGACATTGAATGAAACAACAAGTTTACTGTTACCAGTCACTGTTCATATATATCCACGACGCGTTTCAAAGGTTTATACCTCCATCATCAGGTGAGGTTTATACCTCCATCATCAGGTGGATTTACATTTGTTAGTATTGTTAGTATAACATTTGTGTGTGTGTTATGTTACCTGCATGAAACAAAACACCATGTTAACGACACAACTATCAGCCAAACCAAAAGGCAGAAAATTAGGCATCCTTGAAACACTCCAAATATGCAAACAACAAGCAAAACAACCTGAATCCACCTTAAATGACAAAAATTACAATATTCACAATAGTATCATCTCTGTTTTCAGCAACTGCCCATGTCATTAAAATTACAAACCACACATACACACAAACACACACACACACACACACACACACACACACACACATATACACACACACACACACATACACACACTAATAATATTGACCATAAATATTTAGTTATGTTACCATGACAACCGCCAAGTGCACAAGAGATTGACCTCATTTACAGATGTATGATCACGACCAACAGTTTGTACCCCTTTTCAGCTTGAAACTATATGTACATCAACTACTGGCAAAAACTGCACATACATCTGCATATTTTGAAGCATTAATCAATGCATTACCCCAACCTTTAGGCAGTTAATACATGTAACAGATATAATCTTAAGACTCCTTGCCTTGTAAAGTTTTCTCTCACACAATCAGTCTTTCCTCCCTCTCTCTGCCTCTCACTTTCTCTTTCTCTTCCTCCCCCTCGGCCTCCAGCCTTTCATATCTATCAATGAATCCCAACTAAAATTGCTATTTGTGTTTAATTTTACCACTGTAGCCAATGTGATTATTGTACTTAAAGTTGGTAACATTACACCTGATTGTATAAACGAGTATGACGTTTAAGCTATTTTAACTTGTCAAAATCGGATTTATTCGACACCTCAAAATAAACACCTCCTAATCCATTGTACCTAAGGTTTGTAACATTCCACCTGATTGTATAAACGAGTATGAAGTTTAAGCTATTTTAACTTGTCAAAATCGGATTTATTCGACACCTCAAAATAAACACCTCCTAACCCTTTAAAAAATTTATTCTGTTATAATGTTTTTGAGACGTATATTCTTTGTACTTTGTTAATATGTCTTCTCTTCTGCTATACGATCCATGCACCCAATAGTTTCCAGACGCCATATTTGTTTACAAAATAGGACGGTATACATGTGATGTGTTAAGACAGTGAAACGAACCTGTGCCCACAAGAGGTACTTTATTTTTCTTATTTTATGTTTATCGTTAGATACAAATTTAATTTTTGTCAGAAGAAACCCAAACCATGTTCTGAAATAGCGTTTTGTTTCTCCACTAGAGAGTGCCTCGAATTCCTCCAAAAAATCGTAACACAACACACACTCAAATGTCATACTAACAAATGTAAATCCACTTGATGATGGAGGTTGAAACCTTTGAAACGCGTCGTGGAGATAAATAAACAGTGACTGGTAACAGTAAACTTGTTTGAGCCGTGGTAAAAATTGCTGTTTTGAAGAGCGCGCCGCAGCGCGTAGTGTGAAGCAGTCGCCCTCCATTTCTGGCGGTGGCGCCGCTGTGGCAATCGCAACTTTGGTGTCTCCCTCTGGTGGGAAAGGGGAAAGGTTGTCTGTTCACGTTCATTTAAGGGGCGTTATGAGCTCGCCAGTCGGTCAGACTGGGTCAGTCTCTCGTCCCCAGCTTGCTAGTCTGTCTCTCGTCCGCATTTGTTAGGCAGGTAGTGTCTGTCTGTCATTCGGAGTGCTAGTATGTCTGTCGTTTTGATCAACCTTTAAAGCCGGCAAAATGAGAGTCTTTCCACTCCGCCAGTAAGAGAACTCAGCGAGTGGTCGCCCGGTTGGGGCTTAGTTCCTGCATCTGAGTCTGCGCGCTAGGCCGCCAGTCCGCTCGAGTTTTTTCAGGGAATGGGCATTGGCGGCTGGATCGATCGGTTGATCGGTCGTGCACGGAGACACAAGATGACTTGTCCGTCTTGAGCGTCGGCGCATGTGAGGCCGCCACGTGAGTCCAAAGGGCCGCGGCGTATAGCGAGGGGTAGTGACTTCGCGGTCGACACGAGAGCAAACAGGATTCAACCCACGACATCAGTCTGGCCGGTGCGAGCTGCGACGCCGTGAGACGGGAGATCGGAGCATCTTAACTATTGTTTGGCCAACCTTGTAGAATTTTATATAAGATTGCATTTCATGGGCTTTTATTTAAATGATCATTTTAGTATATAAAGTTGCCACCCTTTCACCGTAAGACTTTTCTTAGAAGTTAAAATCAAGTTGCACCTTCGGTGGCAAGGTTTATATTTTAACTGTTAGTGTTTTGTACCATTTCCGTCCCTAATACAGGGAGCGCATAGTTTGTGTGCTTGTGTAAATTGTTAAAACTCTTAGTTTAAAGTTATCTGGTGTGTTGCAGATTTGCACCAGTGTAGTCTTTCAGAGGCTGTTGTGAGCGGTCGTAACTACGGCCGTGTCAAAAGGGAGCGGCAAGGTTCTCTGCTCTGAAGCTCATACAGTCAAAACTTGTTTCTTTCTTCCTCTGAATAAATTGTAACTTTGATATTTAAAGGGTCCTTTCTGATTATAATTTTAAATCTGTCTCTTTTAAAAGATGCTTTTAGGCACTATTACAGTGAATAAAATTCCCATTTGTTAAAAGGAATTTGGCTATGATTTCATCAGTTACTATCTGGCAACTACTTCCATGCTTACATAGTGTGATTAAATGTGTAAATGTTCTTGATGAATCGCTAGTAAATAAAACAAATTCTTAAGAATACTCTTTGGAAAAAATCACTGTTCATTGTTGTTTCATTAAATGAGTAGATAACGATTTTTATTAAATTACGGTGAGTGTGCACTCCTTATCTTCCAACTAGCAGGGTCCACCATAAATTTCTTTTGTTACCGTTGTGCACATAATCAATTAGGCGGTAGGTAAGGAGGGGGAGACGAGTGCATGTCTAGTTCTGATGCAGAATGAGCCGGAATGAAAGAGTCCCTGGCACCTCGCATCCGCATCTTTTTCAGTTGCTTCAATGGCTTTCCTCAGTCAGACATGGTCGGTTCACGCAATATTTCTACGTACGAGGTCTGTCTTATACAGGGTGTCACAGGTGGTGTGGCCAGTGTTCAGGGATGTGACAGAAACGCTTAGCTGAAGCAAAAACCAACATATGGAGATATGCCTCCTACCAAATTATTTCCGAAGTGGATCCCATTAGTTTTTATGCTAGTGATGGGTTGTTACATCACTTACCCACTACCCACTCCATTTTATAAGAGCGGATGACGGGACAACTACCTAAATTATTTGGAAAATTCGTTTGTTGAATTCCTTGGGAGACTTTTTCTTTGGCCACGTGCACTGCTATGTACTTCCAGCATGATGGAGGCCCTCCAAATTTTACCACACGTGTGGGGGAACATACGAACCACACTTAACCTAATCGCTGGGTCGGTCGTGGTAGTCAGACCTTACGCCAAATACTAAGTAGTTTTTAATTTTTACGTGAAAAGCAAAATTTGCAGAGAAACTAAGTACAGAGAGGGATGTAACGTGGCTTCAGCTACGTAACTGGTAATTTTTTATGACTTGAAATTCTCCTCCACGTGTTGTTTCAACTATGTTTCAACGAATTCCACATGCCGGCCGCAGTGGCCGTGCGGTTATGGGCGCTTCAGTCTGGAACCGCGTGACCGCTACGGTCGCAGGTTCGAATCCTGCCTCGGGCATGGATGTGTGTGATGTCCTTGGGTTAGTTAAGTTTAAGTAGTTCTAAGTTCTAGGGGACTGATGACATAAGATGTTAAGTCCCATAGTACTCAGAGCCATTTGAGCCATTTGAACGAATTCCACAAATGCAAGTTTCCTATGTATCAGAAGTATTTCGCGTATCGCACCGCCCTAGTGCGAACCGCTCCTTAATCTCAGAAGAAAAACTAATCTTTATATAACTGAACCTCAGGTTTATTTTCTATTCTTCTGCGTATGAGTGTATTTTCCTTGCGGTGTTACGAAACACGAAATCTTAAGTACAAATATTTTCATTTTTGATAAAGTACAGAGAGCAGCAATGAGCAGAAGATAGTGCATATGAACTAAGACAATAATGAAAAAGCCTGCCGTGTGGCCAAGCGGTTCTAGGCGATACAGTCTGGAATCGCGCGACTGCTACGGTCGCAGGTTCGAATCCTGCCTCGGGCATGGATGTGTGTGATGTCTTTAGGTTAGTTAGCTTTTAGAAGTTCTAAATTCTACGGGACTGATGACCTCAGATATTAAGTACCATAGCGCTGAGAGCCATTTAATAATGAAAAAGTATGCAGAAACTATATGTTTAATACTCTTATTGAACTCAAATCTAACTTTTTTTACACTTCAGGCTCGAAATTTTTCCTTCCACAGCAGCTACAAAGTTGACAATAACTACAACATAACAGAGGCAGCAGCTTAGCCAGACAAAACCACACTGCTCTACCCCACCAAACAAGTTCACTTACTTGTTAAATTCCGACTACACGTAGTTGATTGGTTGACGTTTTATGGTCCTAGTCACACAAAAGTGACTCTTTAATCTATAAGTGCTCAGAAAGTTCTCATCATTCCGACGCCTCCTACCCTGTTCCGACACTATCAGGTTGTTTTGCTTTGTAGCTCTTTTCATTAGTTTCCGGAATGGGTTTTTCCACTTAATTTGTTTCTTCATACGCCTTCTCCAATCGCCCAACCTCGGTCTGTATCGTTTCGGTACTGCCTGTATATCATCCGCCACGCCTCTTATTGGTATGCATGCACTTTAGATTTTCATTGTGACGATACGATAAAAAAATCTGCAGCAACGTGAAACACTACAACACAGTTTATCACTCTGTGATACAGTACTTCTATATTTTTTCAGTGTTGGTCTGTTAAAATGTAAGTACTTTCGTTTCGGCACTTCCCTCCAATGGTTAACAATAGCATCATTGCGGTATCAAATTTATGTAAACTATTTTAAACGAGTTTTTTTATAAATTTTATGTAGTGGACACATTGGCAACGTCAGTGACATTCCCATACGTGGAACCAAAGGTATGTCTCAATGGCACATAGAATCAATGGAGTACAGAAGAGCAGTGAGAACTGGAAGTTAGCTGTGACTGGGGCTGAACGCGATGTAGCTGCAAGAAAATGTGTGCGTAAGTGCGTTTGTATATCGACGGTGCAATGCCAATGCATGTGTCAGGCTCTGTGGGTGTGTGTTTTTGAAAACGAAATTTTTATTGTTTCGAAGAAGTGGTTAGTTACATTAGGTGACGGTAGATATTACTGTGCGTCCCATTACATATTGTCGCTTCACGAGTGACAATAATTCAGCCAGATTTGAACATTAATTACTCAATTACTCGATAATTAAATTTTTACGAAATGCAGTTTCGTAATCATTAACAAAGTCAACTAACTTACCAAAGTTATTCTCTAAAATTTCGCTCATTTGCAACCGATCGTAAACAAGACTAATAAATGAACCTATCACAATAACGATAAATTGTACGCTTTTCCACATCATTTCGGCCTATCTACTTGGTAAATGATTCGTTTTCCAGTAATCAGGTACACTACATCACAATCGACTACACTAATACCAAAGAGTAAGTTGGAGGGGAGCTGTTTACAAGCAAACACTAACGTTAGAAAAACTGATGTGCAGCATATCGGGTAACACCTTTCGACGAGTAGTACATGGTATTAGGCGCTTCTGTTACAACAATACGTTTAGCTGCTAATGACGGGTGAGGACGACATTACTAGTCATTATGATCAATCCAAGACATATTTCTTAGGATCCGTTTCTCCCTTCAAGTATAATCTTGAAGTTCATTGTGAAGAAAATAAACGTGCCTCTTTAAAGATGAGGCGTGGGTTGAAATCTGTGTTGTTGCTGATTTACGGAAATGGAAAACAAAGAAAGAACTCTTCACTTAGTTTTCGTTCACCTTTTTTAAACATTAAACCTAAAAATTTCAGATGAAAAGCTTTTGTTTTTGCGACATTTCTCAGTAGAATTGCCTTAGAGAGTACCAAACGGTCATTCTGATTTGGCTATATGCAAGACTGTGAGAAAATTTACTTGATAGTATGAAGATGTCCGACAAAAGAAAGTGTTTTACTGATATAGTAACTGCCGTTAGTTAATCGTGTGACCCAACATTACGAGGGCTAGGTGCAAGGCTATAATTACCACTCTGAAAAATGGACATAGGTAATAAACTTTTTTTGTTTCTTGGCGAATTTCTGTCTGTACTCGTGGTGCACGTGTGTACCTTAGCCATCATTGCAGGAAAACTGAATCGCTCAGTCCTCAGGCCCTCAGTAACTGCGCGGTGAGCAGGGCGAACTGCTAATCGAAGGGGCACGGGTCCGATTCCCAGCCAGATCGGAGATTTTTTATCCATTCGGCTACTGAATTTAGTGTGTGTTGTGTTCTCCCACCGTTCGGTTCGTCATAGTTGACATTCCTCTATTGAGATGGCTGTTTGAGTACGTCCCCAAACCAGTAAAAAATATTGGCGCAGCCCATTGACAACGTGGAGTACCGTGCGGTTGTTCATGTACTGTATTTGAAGGGGAACTACACTACAACAATATATTCTGAGTTAATGGAAATGTAAATAAGTGGCTCATATATCTCCATTGTGGTTAGACAAGTCTGATGCCGAAGAACGAAGTAACGGACCATCTCTCAGTGAGCAAGAGGGAATCACAAGACAACTCGAGGCCCTGGCGCTTAAAGACCGCTGTATTACGGTCGAGGTGCCAGAGGAAAATATTCGTTAACATTGTGTATATGAGTCTGCTAATGGTCAGGTATTTTTGTGATTCCGCACCTATACAAACCTACTCGTTCAGAGTTAACCCTTTGTTGCCTGATGCTACTTAAAAGTACCAGTAAGTTTTGACTCTCATTATTTTCTCGTGGTGCAGTTTCGTGATCTGAGAGCCTGTCGGTACGTAACAGTAACTCTGCTCTGCTGTTTCATAGATGTTATTATGCAATACATAGACCTCTCTGGCTATCAGAGCTTGAAATTGTTTTTCGCGCGCTGCTGTGAAAACAGAAGATTGTATGTGCTTGTTTCCATGGTGTTGCCTGAATTTGTACGCAATTTATTGAAACTTTCGTTGAGTTTTCCATTGTAATACTTACTTTCTTTGTTTTTCATAATAGAATGAAGCATTACGTTACAAGTGAATGAGATAAAATGGAAAATATAATGCGGACTTATTAGTACCGTCAGGTTGTGCGAACACTTTATTGCAGCAGCTGTGCGTTACCTCTCAATAGTTGTTCTGTCCACTTTTTCACACACATATGGACGAAAATCGTAAAACTGGTGGCTACTTTCGACCTTTGAGTGATGCAGAGATTGAAGCAATTTTGTATGGGGACATTCCCTCTGATATTACAGAGGATACTGACATCGAAGATGATGACGAAAATGTTAATAATTTTGACAAAGCTTTTTCGTGCAATTTGCAAGAGGCAGATTGTGAAACAAACTCCTCTTGTTCGGATAATGATGCCTCAGTGAGTTCTTTGCCGTTTACACCTTCACCTCAATGTGAATACCGGACACACAGAATGTGGAGAGACAAACACATTGTAAGGTAAATTTATGCGAATTTAAAAAAAATCAGAAATGTCATATTTTTTAATTAATTTTCTAATGTAGAAATATTTAATATTTATGTGGAATCAAGTACAAGTTATAAAAATTGGAGCATTTTTCTGCGCATGTTGTGATTCTGTCCATGGACTCTGACGGTACTTCTGAGTACCAGGAGTGAAAAAAGTTATAAAAAAATAAAATAAAATTTTACAAAAAATCCTACCGTCATTTGAGGCGACAATAGCATAAATTCTGCAAAGAAAGTGTTAAAAAGTAAATTTTTTCTTCTGTCAGGAAACAAAGGGTTAAAGATGTTCTGAAGCGAGGTTTGAAGTGTACGTATGCGGGTCTGAAAAGGAAAATTAATGAGCCAAAAGTGTGGGAAAGCCAGCTGAAACCGACCTCAGGGCAGATAAATTTCAGTTCCGAAGAAATGTGGGAACTAGCGAGGTAATACCTTACGAAATATTTTAGAAGACATGTTACAGAAAGGCGAGTCTAAGTCTACGTTCATTGCAGTTGTAGATTTTTGAGGAGGCTTACGACAAAGTTTGCAACTCTGTTTGACATCCTGTAGGTGTCATGCATAAAACATGGGGAGGGAATATTACCTATAGTTTGTAGAGAAAATAGGCAGCATTTACACGAGATTAACGAGAAGATAGGGAAGCAGTAGTTGAGATAGGAGTTATTTAACCTGTATATTGAGCAACCGGTACAGGGCACAAATGAGATATTCGGAGAGGGAATTCAAGTTCTGGGAGAAGAAAGTGAAACGTTGATGTTTGCTGATGGCATTGTAGTAGACGAGTTTTGTTAATTAGGCAACCAAACAACTGATGATGGTCAATGTAGGAAGGATGTACAATGAAATGTGGATATAAAAAGACATTTGATTGCAACTAATATAATTTTAAGTTGTAGGAGGTATTTTCTGAATGTATTTGGAGTGTTGCCTTGTACGAAAATGAATCGTGGACTATAACCAATTCATACAACAACATATCAGAAGCTTTAGAAAAGTTGTGCAACAAAAAATGCTGAAGATTAGATGTGTAGTTCGAGTAATTAATGAAGAAGTACTCATATCAGTTTGACTGTTACTACTTGACTAAAACAAGGTATCAGTTGTTAGGTCACTTTCTGTGGCATCATAGAATCGTCACTCTGTTAGTAGAGGGATGTGTCAGATGTAAAAAATGTGGAAGCAGACCAAGGGACGAATATAGTCAGCAGATTCAAACGGTTGCAGATTCCAATAGTTAATCAGAGATAAAGAGATTTACACGCGATGAAGTCCGAAGGTCTGCATCAAACCAACCTTTGCACTGAGGTCCACAAGAACAACAAAAATCAAGGTATCCAACAAATCATAAGTTGTTGGGCAAAATGTGTCGTAGATGCTGATGAACCTTCTGGGCTGTATGGTCGCGGTCGAAGGAACTTCTCGGTTCTTGCCGTTTCGTCCAGAGATCCACTGGACACCTTCGGATGTGCTCGTGGTAACGCTGACCGTTGCCAACAGACGAATGGGATGTCGGGCAGCCATATTAATACTGTGTAAAGTAGGCGTGGTCTAGTATACACGTGATCAACGTAGGTATTTTTTTCGGGGATATAACTTAACTGTCGGTTGTCATAAGAAATTATCTATAGATTCTGCAGAGCCACTGTCCATATATCATTGAGTTTCGTGGTTTTTTTTTTCTGTTATAATTATCCGTATCCTTGTATATTTCGATGGCTTCTCTATATACTCGTGGGTAATAATTCATCATAGGTGATAAAACTTACGTTTCGGAAGACTTCATGTTTTCCTGACTGAAGAATACGCTCTGCTACATCCGATTTTTCTGCTTTTCCTGCCTACTGCGTTGTATCATCCTTATATGCACTTTCCCTCGGTAGTTACAATGCAGATCTTTCCACAGGTACGCAGAGCCTTCTGCGTTGTATTATCCTTATAAATCCTTATAAGCACTTTCCCTCGTTAGTTACAATGCAGATATTTCCACAGGTACACGGAGTCTTATATACTCCACTTGCGGAAAGAGGATGGCATTTGTCCTTTGCAGATCGTGGTGCTTGACACATTTTCTTCGTTGATACCAGACGTTTTTTTACGTGTGGTATATGTTTTTGTAAGATCTTGCCGACCTGATCAGTTACCTTTTTCATAAAAGAGAGAGAACCTGTCTTCTTCCACCGCTGTGTATTATCATTGTCCTTTTTCCTACTGTTATTCGGTCGCTGGACCCTATTTAATCCTTTGCTTGATTAGCCATGCAGACAGTTTCATTTGGTGCCCTTGTGTACCGGCGTGCAAATTATTTTGGCTCTGCCAACAAGACTTTCAGTGGCATCCTTCTCTTGTTGCTGCTGCTTGTGCTTAATGGAGTTCTATTGCAAATATCTATCTGTATGTGCGACTTCCGGGAAAACCGTATGTTTGAACCTTTCATCAAAGTGTCCCCTAACTGAAACATAAAAAAGGATATACTGCGTTGCATTTTTGAATCTCCATGGCAAAGAAAATTTTCAAATTTAAAACTTTCAAACAACAAAAGAATACTTATAAAACATTTTACCGTGTTAGTAAACCGCCAATGTATCATCGACAAACCGATACCACCGACATGGATTCTCATTTGCATTTTCTATAGCTGACTGCTCTGCTCGAATTTTTCCGTATAACAACTAGCGTTCGCAAGACCTAATGGGCCCTAATTGTATGATAAGAAGACTCTACAGCGAGAGTTTCTCAAAATCAGTCAGACCTCTGGAATTTTTTATTAGTAGGGAGCACATTTAAAATGTACTTTAAATTTCTTGTTGCATTGCACAAATTCGTCTTCAATACCAAAATTTATGAAGCCTTCATTGTATGATAAAAATTTGTCGCACTGAAAGTTGAATGTGCAGAGGAGGACGGACACCATGACGTATCACGATACTTAATTTTTCGAGTTGAAAATCAAAAATTAATGACGACACACTGCCGCCTCCCACTATATGCTGCAAACTGAAAGGCCGTCCTGGTTCACTGAAGAACAGTTCGGCGCCACACGCTTGTGCCTGCTGCATCTGATACAACGCGTGGGCAACTCTGCGGGACTGTGACGAGCACTGATTAGAGGATCGCCAGAGAGGTTCGTATGTCGGCCGGCGCAGACAGACAGGGGCATCCCCGTCCACTTCCACCCAGTGTCGCCAACGTTGTCGCCCCGCCCGTTAATTACGTTAAAACAGAGGGAGGACTGCGAACACGGAGGCAAGGTTGGGTGGGGGGGGGGGGGGCGGTGACGCAAGGGAAGGGAGATTGTGTGGGTTTACGTGGAGCCAGCTTCCGAGGCTGCGTGCCCGTGTTCAAGATTACGGGTTAATTAATTAAGTACAGGGTGCGCGCTGATGAAGTTTGCCACACCGATGGCCCACAACGATGCCTCGTCCTGCTAGCGTACCTTTAATAAGTTGTGTCCAGAGCATCGCCGGCTGCTCGCGAATTGTGCACCATCAGTTTTATAGCTGTGGTTTCCTACTACATTGGAAGTACAGTACTAAATGTAGTTTGTTGTTCACTGTAACATGCGCAGTAGACTGTATGCGATAATTTGGAGCCCTAAACAAGATTATTGTGTACAAAAACGTTTAAAAGCTGTTATAGGACCTGCATTGAAGAAGAATGTTGTCGGAACCTTTCACTGCTGTACGTTATCCTAGCTATGATTTGGAAATACATCCAGAATGAATCTTAAGAACAAACAATGAAGTATATGTGGATCATGTCCACTTTAGCCGTCAATCTTAATGAAAATGCAGACCTTCTCACTAAAGGAGCAAGAAAAACTCAGTCTCCAGTTTATTTGAACTCTATCGTTAAGTCGTCAAAGACGTTTCAGAATATCTAGATGCCCTCTAACGTAGTCAGTGGCGTATTTTGCGCATACAATCAGCCATTTATCAGTCGGTGACTTCGGTTTCGTAAGACCAACACAGATTGCTGAACTCAACAGTTTTCCACACGAGTTTTTATGCAATGCTATTTTCAGGTATTTCACCGCATCGGAATCAATTTAACCCCAAGCAGCGTTTGCACGAACTTTTTTTGGTAACTTTACTCCCGCACTTTTTGCATGTCGAAAATGGGAAAGAAACGGTGACTTTTCTTGTAACTGTAGTGTTGTCTGGAAATTGAAATTCCTAACGACTGTTTCAATTATTCTCTCCTGTATAAAAAAGTATACTGTTTTTAACGTTTAGATGCCACCATCACTGTAGCTGCAAATGCGAATTATAAACTGCATTATGAAAAATGTAAGGCACACAATAGGGAAGGAGTAAACTGAATGAAACGCCACATCTGAGAGAGTGCGTGATGGTACTGCAGTCAGTATAAAATCGTGTCAAACTGACAAATTATTTGGTAGTATACGCCCACTTTTCATTATGACGTTGCACCCCGTCTGACCTGGGTTCGGTAGGGAAGGGTGTTATGAAACGCCGTATCCTGTCCGGTGTTCTAGGAAAATTGGGACGGCTTAATTTTGAATAAAAATCATCAGCAGGTTACCACACGCTACTTAGATTTGACGAGACCAAACTACGTAGACCAAGTCACTCATGAAGCCCTTAGGTAGGAAAACAGACCCCTAAAACTTATCAGCACTGATCCACAGCACGACACGTAAGATGTATCCAGAAGGCATGTGTAACTTAAAGGTGACATTGCGGTCTTTCCGTTTGTAAAAAATTCCGAATTAGTCTCTCATTCGGATCACCGGGATGGGACTGCCAAGCGGGAGGTGACCATGAGAAAAAGCTGGACTAACCAACAACGGGATAACACTGTACGAGCCGGAAGATGGGATATCAGAATTTTGAACGTGGTAGAGAAACCACAGCATTTGAAATGGGAAATGCATAATCTCAATTTAGTTGAAGTGGGGGTCAGCGAAGTGAAAGAACGTAAGGGTTTTTGGGCATAAGAATATAGGGCAGCAGAAAATGGTGTAACAATAATAAGAATACTTATGAATTGGAAGGTTGGATAGAGAGTGAGTTACGTGAACAGTTGAGGGACAGGGTTCTTTTCGTGAGATACGACACCAAAGCAACGGTAGCAACAGTAGTTCAGATATACGTGCTGACAAGTAGAAGATGAATAGATAGAGAAAGCGTATGGCAATATTGAACGGATAATTCAATATGTAAAGGGAGATGATAACCTAATAGTCATGGAGTACAGGAAAGCAACTATACGAGGAGGAGCAGAAGGACTATATACATAATAGTAGGAATGAGAGGAGAGACCAATTGAGTTCTGCAGTAAATTTAAGCGTGTATTAGTGAACATTTCCTTCAAGGATCACAAGAAGAGACGGTATAATTGGGGAAGACTCAGAGACACAGGAAGCAATCATTTGCATTACCTCATGGTCAGATAGATTCAAAAATCAGATATTGGATTGCAAGGCGTACGCAGGAGCAGATACAGAATCACATCACAGTTTAGTAATGATGAAGAGTAAATTGAAATTTAAGATAATCACCCGGAAGTACCAGTGCGGAAGAAAGTGTGATACTGAATTAATAATGAAAAATAAGACGCACCTGAAGCCACCACAGTTCAGTTGAAGAGGAGTGAACATCTCTAAAACCAGCAAAACTACATCTTCGATAGACAAACTTCGGTACAAGTAAGATAACTGGGAAGAAAGCTTGGGTTCGATCGATGAACAAAGGAAGTACGAAACTTCAGGTAAAGGCACGAAGACCGAAATATAAATCACTTATGAATGGAATAAATAGTATCTGGTGGAAGCCAAGAAGATATATCTTTAGGAAACAATGTGAATAAATCGAAAAAGACATGATCGTCTGGTACATTAGCTCAGCATACACGAAAGTCAAAGACACCTTCTGTGACATTAAAAGCAATTATGGTAAGATTAAGAGTGAAATGAGAATTCCAGTGTCAAAACTCAAAGGAGAGAGCAGATTGTTGGGAAGAATATAGTGAAGGTCTCTATCAGGGGTGATGTGTTGGATGACGTGACAGAAGTCGATATGGGCGACATAGGTGATCAAGTGTTAGCGTCCGAATTTAAAACAGTCATGCAAGAATTGAGATCAAATAAGGCAGAAGTAACAGTTAACATTTCACCGGTATTTCTAGAAACATTCGGGAAAATGGCAACTGAACGACTGTACAAGTTAGTGTGTAGAATCTAAGAGATAGGCGACATACCACAACACACTGGGCAAAACGTCACTCACACAGTTTCTAAGATAGAAAGAGCAAATAAGTGGACAAATGTCGCACAATCAGCTGAACAGTTCATGCTTACATGACGCTGACCAAAATAATATGCATAAGAATGCAAGAGAAAATCGAGAATCCGTCAGACGACAATCGGTTTCACTTCAGGCAAGGCATGGACACTAGGGAGGCAGTCCTGACGCTGCACTTGATAATGAAAGCAAGGCAGAATGAAATGACGCTGGGTTCTGTGTGGGGCGGTGAATGGACTGCTGTTACCTGTTGTGGACTTGCGAACCACTGAGAGCTACGGCGAGACGAAGCGTCTCCGTCGTTTCTAGGTCCCCAGTTCAATACACACACACAATACACAAGGCAGAATTAAAATCAAGACACGTTCATAGTACACTCCTGGAAATGGAAAAAAGAACACATTGACACCGGTGTGTCAGACCCACCATACTTGCTCCGGACACTGCAAGAGGGCTGTACAAGCAATGATCACACGCACGGCACAGCGGACATACCAGGAACCGCGGTGTTGGCCGTCGAATGGCGCTAGCTGCGCAGCATTTGTGCACCGCCGCCGTCAGTGTCAGCCAGTTTGCCGTGGCATACGGAGCTCCATCGCAGTCTTTAACACTGGTAGCATGCCGCGACAGCGTGGACGTGAACCGTATGTGCAGTTGACGGACTTTGAGCGAGGGCGTATAGTGGGCATGCGGGAGGCCGGGTGGACGTACCGCCGAATTGCTCAACACGTGGGGCGTGAGGTCTCCACAGTACATCGATGTTGTCGCCAGTGGTCGGCGGAAGGTGCACGTGCCCGTCGACCTGGTACCGGACCGCAGCGACGCACGGATGCACGCCAAGACCGTAGGATCCTACGCAGTACCGTAGGGGACCGCACCGCCACTTCCCAGCAAGTTAGGGACACTGTTGCTCCTGGGGTATCGGCGAGGACCATTCGCAACCGTCTCCATGGAGCTGGGCTACGGTCCCGCGCACCGTTAGGCCGTCTTCCGCTCACGCCCCAACATCGTGCAGCCCGCCTCCAGTGGTGTCGCGACAGGCGTGAATGGAGGGACGAATGGAGACGTGTCGTCTTCAGCGATGAGAGTCGCTTCTGCCTTGGTGCCAATGATGGTCGTATGCGTGTTTGGCGCCGTACAGGTGAGCGCCACAATCAGGACTGCATACGACCGAGGCACACAGGGCCAACACCCGGCACCATGGTATGGGGAGCGATCTCCTACACTGGCCGTACAACACTGGTGATCGTCGAGGGGACACTGAATAGTGCACGGTACATCCAAACCGTCATCGAACCCATCGTTCTACCATTCCTAGACCGGCAAGGGAACTTGCTGTTCCAACAGGACAATGCACGTCCGCATGTATCCCGTGCCACGCAACGTGCTCTAGAAGGTGTAAGTCAACTACCCTGGCCAGCAAGATCTCCGGATCTGTCCCCCATTGAGCATGTTTGGGACTGGATGAAGCGTCGTCTCACGCGGTCTGCACGTCCAGCACGAACGCTGGTCCAACTGAGGCGCCAGGTGGAAATGGCATGGCAAGCCGTTCCACAGGACTACATCCAGCATCTCTACGATCGTCTCCATGGGAGAATAGCAGCCTGCATTGCTGCGAAAGGTGGATATACACTGTACTAGTGCCGACATTGTGCATGCTCTGTTGCCTGTGTCTATGTGCCTGTGGTTCTGTCAGTGTGATCATGTGATGTATCTGACCCCAGGAATGTGTCAATAAAGTTTCCCCTTCCTGGGACAATGAATTCACGGTGTTCTTATTTCAATTTCCAGGAGTGTATTTGTCAACTTAGAGGAAGGGTCGACGACGTAAAATGGTGCAATATATTCGAAATACTGAAAAAAATATGGAAATGCGGATAATATAAATATTGGCAAGAATAAAAAAGAGACAATAAGACTGAAATACTAACTTTTCGAATTATAAATTGGATTAAGGTTCAGGCTCTTTATCAGTGATAAGATTCGTGGGGACGTTGCTATCCTTAGAGAAGATGAAAAGAATTGCAGAATATGATGAAAGGACAGTCTGATCAGTTCAGAATATGAGATGGGAATAAACTAGAAAAAGACGAAAGTAATGGGAAGTAGAAGAAGTGAGTATAGTGAAAGGCTAACATCAAAACCGATGACAAAGCAGCACAGGAAGCAAAATAACCCGTCACAAAAGAAGCAAAATAAAGGAGAACAACAAACGGAAAGAGGGAGCCACTGAGCAAAAAAGTTTATTAGTATGAAACAATAACATTCTGAGAATGTACGCTTGGATCACAGTACTGTGTATTAGTGATTCACGGACTGTGGGACATCCTGAACGGAAGAGAATCGAAAAATTTTGGATCTGGTGCTACAGAAGAATATCAAAACTAGACATGATTGTCTTACTGGGATTGCCACGATCGTTCTTTGAATAAAAATATGGCATTTCAGTCTTTGATCGCTATTTTTTTATTTTCAGTAACCGCTTTCACGCTAGCTGCCCATAAAGTTAAAAATATAATTAACAAGAGAGATATAGTTACTGTTAGAATGGTTCGAATGGCTCTGAGTACTATGGGACTTAACATCTGAGGTCATCAGTCTCCTAGAACTTAGAACTATTTAAACCTAACTAACCTAAGGACATCACACACATCCATGCCCGAGGCAGGATTCGAACCTGCGACCGTGGCGGTCTCGCGTTTCCAGACTGAAGAACCTATAACCGCTCGGACACATCGGCCGGAAACTGATAGAACTATCTTACTTTACAAAAAGATATTTTGGAATCTATTAAATGCCGACAAACCATATACTGCAGTTACCGAGTAACCTGTCAGTACAGAGCTATTGGTTCGCCGTCATAACTAAAGTAATTTATGATCTGTTAAAAACATATCACAGTTTGGAGAAACTTCATTGTTAAAAGGAAAACGTGCCCTCTATCTGTAAGGATTGTGTGTATGTTCTAAGATGTTATTTTTATCTATACATGTTAATGGCGAATATACTTTTTAATAATAAAACAATTCTACAGAAATAACGTATGAATAATCCTTTTTGAGTGGACCATGAACTGAAATAATTTACACTAATTTAGATTTTTTTAACGAAACTTAAAAATATAATTTATATATATATATATATATATATATATATATATATATATATTCCAGCCACTAATTAAGAGACTAATGATTATGCTACCTTTGCACGGTCAAAATACCGCGGCTCTTTAAAAATCTGCTCAGTGAGCAGGCCAGACCTCAAAGTATTTTCAAGAGGACATATATATATATATATATATATATATATATATATATATATATATACAGGGTGAGTCACCTAACATTAACGCTGGATATATTTCATAAACCACATCAAATACTGACGATTCGATTTCACAGACCAAACGTGAGGAGAGGGGCTAGAGTAATTGGTTAATACAAACCATAAAACAATGCACGGAAGTATGTATTTTTACACAAACCTACGTTTCTTTAAATGGAACGCCGTTAGTTTTGTTAGCACATCTGAACATATAAACAAATACGTAATCAGCGCCGTTTGTTGCATTGTAAAATGTTAATTACATCCGGAGATATTGTAACCTAAAGTTGACGCTTGAGTACCACTCCTCCGCTGATCGATCGTGTGTATCGGAGAGCACCGAATTACGTAGGGATCCAAAGAGAACGGTGATCGACCTTAGGTACAGAAGAGACTGGAACAGCACATTACGTCCACATGCTAACACCTTTTTATTGGTCTTTTTCACTGACGCACATGTACATTACCATGAGGGGTGAGGTACACGTACACACGTGGTTTTCGTTTTCAATTACAGAGTGGAATAGAATGTGTCCCGACATGTCAGGCCAATAGATGTTCAATGTGGTGGCCATCATTTGTTGCAGACAATTGCAATCTCTTGCGTAATGAATGTCGTACAGGCCGCAGTACATCTGGTGTAATGTCGCCGCAGGCTGCCACAATACGTTGTTTCATATCCTCTAGGGTTGTAGGCACATCACGGTACACATTCTCCTTTAACGTACCCCACAGAAACAAGTCCAGAGATATAAGATCAGCAGAAGGAGCTGGCCAATTTATGCGCCCTCCACGTCCTGTGAAACGCCCATCGAACATCCTGTCAAGGGCCAGCCTAGTGTTAATTGTGGAATGTGCAGGTGCACCATCATGCTGATACCACATACGTCGACGCGTTTCCAGTGGGACACACTCTATTCCACTTCGTAATTGGAAACGGAAACCACGTGTGTACGTTTACCTCACCCCTCATGGTAATGTACATGTGCGTCAGTGAAAAAGACCAATAAAAAGGTGTTAGCATGTGGACGTAACGTGCTGTTCCAGTCTCTTCTGTACCTAAGGTCCATCACCGTTCCCTTTGGATCCCTAAATAATTCGGTGCTCTCCGATACACACGATCGAACAGCGGAGGAATGGTACTCAAGCGTCAACTTTAGGTTACAATATCTCCGGATGTAATTAATATTTTACAATGCAACAAACGGCACTGATTACGTATTTGTTTATATGTTCAGATGTGCTAACAAAACTAATGGGGTTCCATTTAAAAAAAAACGTAGGTTTGTGTTAAAATACATACTTCCGTGCATTTTTTTTATGGTTTGTATTAACCAATTACACTAGCCCCTCTCCTCACGTTCGGTCTGTGGAATCGATTCCTCACTATTTGATGTGGTTTCCGAAATATATCCAGCGGTAACGTTAGGTGACTCACCCTGTATATATATTCTTTTCGGAAATGTGTGGTTCCTCTTTTTTGTATTGATTGGTGGTGGAGAGGATTTCCCTACGTCGGAACGTTCATAGCGCCCAATTCACCTCATCGCCATTAGGCTGAGGGCCGTTCCGCTGCAGCTGGTTCTTACTGGAGCGTGCTGTTACATTCAAGAGTAAGCCTAAAACATGTCTTTAAAAATCTCATAATAACTCCTGTGCTCATTAAGTAGTAGGTCTGGGTTTTTCATTTGACGAATGTATATTTCAATCTCTTCAAGCACGTCGAGATGAGACTTTTTGGAGCTTTATGTAGCACCTCCCTTTGTTAATTTATATTGCTCACTTCATGTTTTGCATCCTTTACAAGCGCTCCAAATGTTCTCCGATTGCTATGACTGCAATGTTCGCTGTATCTAATTTCAAAATTCCGCCCTGCCTGCCCCATACAATAACTATCACGTTCAGCTCATATGATCCCGTATACTCCGGAATTGTCGTATTTCATTTGTTTTGTCCTTGCTGGTTTATGTCTTAGTCTATGTGCCATTTGCCCTTCATTCTGGAATGCCACAGAGATGTTTTTTGGAAAGCAATTCTTTCGGACACACGCCCTCTGTATGCCAGGGTGACAAACTTCTTAATTTTAATTTTCCTAGAGTCATTACTGATACCCGTGGATTTCTTTTTGATCTTGTTAAACACACGATTAACATCTTGTATCCTGTACCCATTAGCTGCTGCTACTTGCTTAATAATGCCTTGTTCTTTCTGAAACTCATCTTCCTTTAGTGGCAATCTCAGGGCTTTGTTACACATTGCATTAAAGTACGCTCTTTTATACTGTGCCGGGTGGTGCGACGTCGCTTCTATAATGTTGTCGGAACAAGTGTCTTTTCTATAGACGCCGAAAACGTGGCTACCTCCCTCCTTTCTGACGGTCAAATCTAAATAGTTAATCGCCCCATTGTTCTCCATTTCTAGCGCGAACTGAATTTTTGGATGCTGCTCGTTTAAAACTTCAGTCATTTTCTCTACCTCTTCATTTTTCCATTTAAATAATAAAGTAGTGTCGTCAACATACTGTTTATAATAAATTAATTTTTCCTTAATATCTGAAAAGAGCTGAAAACTTTGTTCTCAAAGTCATTCATAAAAATTTCGGCTAAAATTCCTGATATACTGTTTCCCATAGCTAAACCTTCATGTTGTATGAAAACATTGTCGTTAAAGACGAAACTATTAGAACTCAATATGAACTCTTGCATATCCACGAGTTCGACGATTTACCCAAGCTCATTGACCTATTTTTCATCAGGTTTTTCCCTATAATTTGCAAAGTTTCTGCAGTTGATATATTAGTGTAGAGGTTCACGTCGTCTAACGAGGCTAGGACGGATTCCTCTGGAATTTCAATGTCCTTCACTTCGTGAAGACAATGATGTCTAGTTTTGATGAACTTGTGCCTAGTCAGGCTGTGGGAGACATTTGCGCACAAGAGAGGAATTTTTTGGCGGCCTCCATGAAACAAGCCAGACGAGAAATGACTAAAAAAAAATAAACGTCACATCCTCAGACATGCTGGCCTAAAATTGTTGTAAACGGTCCAAAACGTGTATTATCGCTCGCATATCTGTGGATATAACCGGCCACAGGACATTCTCAGCATCACGCAGACAATTCATAGAGATGCATGCTACGTCAGTTTGAGCGCTGTCATGCTGATAAACGACACCATGATATAGTCAAATGAAACAAAAAAAGTGAGGATGCAGGATGTTCAAGACATCCGTCGCGCCGCCAGACTTCCCATCATCACTACCAGGCGTGACGTGGATTAATGTCCTACGGCTCACCGCACCATCACACCAAGGGTAACACTAATGTGCCTCTCCAAAATCTTGGAAGAATGTTACCTCTTCCCAGGTCGCCGCTCCTTTCTTCTGACTAGTGCAAGACTTTTTCCGGCACTGAACTCAACGCGACGCTATTCATCAGCACTGTTTGCTTCCAGGTAAACGCCACCGTTCCAGACGCAGCCGTTTGTGTTGTGTTAATGGCAGCCTACACGGTGGACGGTAATTCCGTAGTCCAGCTGGTGTTAGTCTTCATCCAATGTTGCAGGCTGTCACAGAATGTAGTAGGACGTTCATTGCTTCCTCTTGGATGGAGGGCGCAAGTTTGAAGTGGTTACGATGTGCTTGGTGTACAGTACAGCGATCCTTCCTTGTGGTGATCAAACGTTGTCCACCGGAATCTTTACTATGAGTATCCCTGCTGTCACTTTCCCGTGCAGCCCAGCATTGGGCCACTATCATATCCGACAGACCCACAAATCTGGATTCGAGTACCTGATCACTTGAGGTCACTTTCAAAACCTGTCAGGAGTTGATAACGCTCTCTTACATACATAGGTGGGTTCTCCGCCTCCTTAACAGGGATCACTAAGCTTCTAGTGTACTCTCATGTCCGTTAAACAGACTGCCACTATTAAACATTTACATACATCTGTATTTGCATGTACACTACTGGCAATTAAAATTACTACACCAAGAAGAAATGCAGATGGTAAACGGGTATTCATTGGACAAATATATTGTACTAGAACTGACATGTGGTTACATTTTCACGCAATTTGGGTGCATAGAGCCTGAGAAATCAATACCCAGAACAACTACCTCTGGGAGTAATGACTGCCTTGATACGCCTGGGCATTGAGTCAAACAGAGCTTGGATGGCGTGTACAGGTACAGCTGCCCATGCAGCATCAACACGTTACCACAGTTCATCAAGAGTAGTGACTGACGTATTGTGACGAGCCAGTTGCTCGGCCACCATTGATCAGATGTTTCCAATTGGTGAGAGATCTGTAGAATGTGCTGGTCAGAGCAGCAGTCGAACATTTTCTGTATCCAGAAAGGCCCGTACACGAGCTGCAACATGCATCCTGCAACATGCGGTCTTGCATTATCCTGCTGAAATATAGGGTTTCGCAAGGATCGAATGAAGGGTAGAGCCACGGGTCGTAACACATCTGAAGTGTAACGTCCACTGCTCAAAGTGCCGTCAATGCGAACAAGAGGTGACCGAGACGTGTAACCAATGGCACCCAATACCATCACGCCGGGTGATACACCAGTATGGCGATGACAAATACACGCTTCCAATGTGCGTTCACCGCGATGTCGCGAAACACGGATGCGGCGATCATGATGCTGTAAACAGAACCTGGATTCATCCGAAAATATGACGTTTTGCCATTCGTGCACCCAGGTTCGTCGTTGAGTACACTATCGCAGGCGATCCTGTATATGATGCAGCGTCAAGGGTAACTGCAGCCATGGACTCCGAGATGATAGTCCATCGTCGTCGAGTTCTTCGTGCAGGTGGTTGTTGTCTTGCAAACGTCCCCATCTGTTGACTCAGGGATCGAGACGTGGCTGCAAGATCCGTTACAGCCATGCGGATAAGATGCCTGTCATCTCGACTGCTAGTGATACGAGGCCGTTGCGATCCAGCATGGCGTTCCGTATTACTCTCCTGAACCCACCGATTCCATGTTCTGCTAACAGTCACTGGATCTCGACCAACGCGAGCAGCAATGTCGCGGTACGATAAACCGCAATCGCGATAGGCTACAGTGCGACCTTTATCAAAGTCGGAAACGTGATGGTAAGCATTTCTCATCGTTAGACGATGCATCATAACAACGTTTCACCAGGCAACGTCGGTCAACTGCTGTTTGTGTATGAGAAATCGGTTGGAAACTTTCCTCATGTCAGCAGGTTGTAGGTGTCGCCACCGACGCTAACCTTGTGTGAATGCTCTACAAAGCTAATCATTTGCTTAACACAGCATCTTCTTCCTGTCGGTTAAATTTCGCGTCTGTAGCACGTCATCTTCGTGGTGTAGCAATTTTAATGGCCAATAGTGTATCTACACTGACAATCCATTAGGTAGTCTGGGTGTTTCAGGTTTCTGTCGGGCAGTGTATTAGTACTTTGTGGGAAAGTAATTTGATTGTAAACATTGTTTTGCCATAGTGTTACCCATTAACGTTATGTTGTGACCTAAGTCCTGTTTTTTCAACATATAATTTTCTTTGTTACATCTACACTTCGATACAGGGCTTATGATTGGACACTTTTCTTAATGTTATTTCAATGAACGTAGGTAGTGTGATTTTGCTAGTGGACTCTTTGCTGAACTGACAATTTACACTATGTAATCCAAAGTATCCGGACTTCCCCAAAAACTTACTTTTTTCATATTAGGTGCATTGTGCTGCCACATACCGCCAGATACTCCATATAAGCAACCTCGGTAGTCATTAGAAATCGTAAGAGAGTAGAATGGGGCGTTCCACGGAACTCACGGACGTCGAACATGGTCTGGTGATCGAGTGTCTCATATGTTATACGTCTATACGTGAGGTTTCCACACTCCTAAACATCCCTAGCTCCTCTGTTTCCGATGTGATAGTGAAGTGGAAACGTGAAAGGCCACGTACGGCACGAATGCATACAGGTCGACCTCGTCTGTTGACAGAGCCCGCCGACAGTTGAAGAGCGTCGTAATGTATAATAGGTAGACATGTATCCACATCTTCACACAGGATTTCCAAACTGCCTCCGGATCTACTGCAAGTACCACAGCAGTTAGGCGGTAAGTGAGAAAACTTGGATTTCATGGTCGACCGGCTGTTCAAAACGCCGGTAAATGGCAAACGACGCCTCGATTTGTGTGAGAGCGTAAACATTGGACGATTGAACAGTGGAAAAACAGTGTGTGGCGTGAAGAATCACGGTGCACAATGTGGCGATCCGATGGCAGGGTGTGGGTATGGCGTATGCCCGGTGAACGTCATCTGTCAGCGTCTGTAATGCCAACAGTAAAATTCGGAGGCGGTGGAGTTAGGGTGTGGTCGTGAAGTGTTTGACAGAGCACTGAAAGACCTAATTAGAAACAAGGCCCCGGGAGTAGACATAATTCCATTAGAAATACTGACAGCCTGGGGAGAGCCAGTCCTGACAAAACTTTACCATCTGGTGAGCAAGATGTATGAGACAGGCGAAATTCCCTCAGTTTAATAACTAACAGCACCAAAATACTAACGCGAATTCTTTACTGACGAATGGAAAAACTGGTAGAAGCCGAGCTCGGGGAGGATCAGTTTAGATTCCGTAGGGATGTTGGAACACGTGAGGCAATACTGACCTTACGACTTATCTTAGAAGAAAGATTAAGGAAAGGCAAACCTACGTTTCTAGCATTTGTAGACTTAGAGAAAGCTTTTGACAATGTTGACTGGAATACTCTCTTTCAAATTCTGAAGGTGGCAGGGGTAAAATACAGGGAGCGAAAGGCTATTTACAATTTGTACAGAAAGCATATGGCAGTTATAAGAGTCGAGGGACATGAAAGGGAAGCAGTGGTTGGGAAGGGAGTGAGACAGGGTTGTAGCCTCTCCCAGATGCTATTCAATCTGTATATTGAGCAAGCAGTAAAGGAAACGAAAGAAAAGTTGAGAGTAGGTATTAAAATCCATGGAGAAGAAATAAAAACTTTGAGGTTCGCCGATGACCTTGTAATTCTGTCAGAGACAGCAAAGGACTTGGAAGAGCAGTTGAACGGAATGACGGTGTCTTGAAAGGAGGATATAAGATGAACATCAACAAAAGCAAAACGAGGATAGTGGAATGTAGTCGAATGAAGTCGGGTGAGGGAATTAGATTAGGAAATGAGACACTTCAAGTAGTAAAGGAGTCTTGCTATTTGGGGAGCAAAATAAGTGATGATGGTCGAAGTAGAGAGGATATAAAATGTAGACTGGCAATGGCAAGGAAAGCGTTTCTGAAGAAGAGAAATTTGTTAACATCGATTACAGATTTAAGTGTCAGGAAGTCGTTTCTGAAAGTATTTGTATGGAGTGTAGCCATGTGTGGAAGTGAAACGTGGGTGATAAATAGTTTGGACAAGAAGAGAATAGAAGCTTTCGAAATGTGGTGCTACACAAGAATACTGAAGGTTAGATGGGTAGATCACATAACTAATGAGGAGGTATTGAATAGAATTGGGGAGAAGAGGAGTTTGTGGCACAACTTGACTAGAAGAAGGGATCGGTTGGTAGGACATGTTCTGAGGCATCAAGGGATCACCAATTTAGTACTGGAGGGCAGTGTGGAGGGTAAAAATCGTAGAGGGAGACCAAGAAATGAATACACGAAGCAGATTGAGAAGGAAGTAGGCTGCAGTAGGTACTGGGAGATGAAGAGGCTTGCACAGGATAGGGTAGCATGGAGAGCTGCATCAAACCAGTCTCGGGACTGAAGACCACAACAACAACGTGTTTTCATGGAGGGGGCTCGCACCCCTTGTTGTTTCGCGTGGCATTATCACATCACAGGTCTACAATGATGTTTTGAGCAGCATCTTGCTTCCCACTGTTGAAGAGCAATTCGGCGATGGCGACTGGATCTTTCAACATGATCGAGTAGCTGTTTATAATGCACGCCCTGTGGCGGGTTGTTTACACAGCAGTAACATCCCTGTAATGGACTGGGCTGCACCGAGTCCTGACCTGAATACCATACAAAACCATCGGGACGTTTTGGAACGCCGACGTCGTGTCAGGCCTCACCGACCAACATCGATACCTCTTCTCATTGCAGCACTCCGTGAAGAATAGGTTGTCATTTCCCGAGAAACCTTACAACACGTGATTGAATGTATGCCTGCGAGAGTGGAAGCTGTCATCAAGGCGAAGGGTGGGCCAACACCATATTGATTTCCAGTATTACCGATGGAGGGCGCCACGAACTTGTAAATCATTTTCATCCAGGATACTTGATCACATAGTGCAGTTAATTTCGTATATTCTAAATCGGTTGACGTGTTTTGTAAAATATATGTCAAAATACACATCCTGACATATCTCCGAATTCTTTTGTTCTCTTATCAATATAGTTTGAGGTATTACATGCTATACATATTTCTCGGACAACTTTCCCGCTTTGCTGACGCCAGTTGTAATCCTCTGCCGCTAGAGGGCAGCAATATGTACTGTGTCACATGGCGGTGGGTAACGTAACTGTGTCGGTGCGTGAGAAAAAGCGTGCTGTAATCGAGTTTTGAATTCGAAGAGTTCATCCACACATAAAGTACCCACTCGGCATGAGAATGCCAGACGACATACGTGTGCTACGACATCTGCAACCATAGGACGCCATTTGTTCACTGTCATCGATCATGTTCACTGTCATCGATCATCCTCCATAAATTCCCACTTTGGCTCCATCCGATTTTCCTCTGTTTCCAAAACTTGAAGAACACCTTCATCTACATCTACATCTACATTTATACTCCGCAAGCCAACCAACGGTGTGTGGCGAAGGGCACTTTACGTGCCACTGTCATTACCTCCCTTTCCTGTTCCAGTCGCGTATGGTTCCTGGGAAGAACGACTGCCAGAAAGCCTCCGTGCGCGCTCGAATCTCTCTAATTTTACATTCGTGATCTCCACGGGAGGTATAAGTAGGGGGAAGCAATATATTTTATACCTCATCCAGAAACGCACACTCTAGAAACCTGGACAGCAAGCAACACCGCGATGCAGAGCGCCTCTCTTGCAGAGTCTGCCACTTGAGTTTGCTAAACATCTCCGTAACGCTGTCATGCTTACCAAATAACCCTGTGACGAAGCGCGCCACTCTTCTTTGGATCTTCTCTATTTCCTCCGTCAACCCGACCTGGTACGGATCTCACAATGATGAACAATACTCAAGTATAGGTCGAACGAGTGTTTTGAGAGCCACCTCCTTTGCTGATTGACTACATTTTCTAAGGACTCTTCCAATCAATCTCAACCTGGCACCCGCCCTACCAAAAGTTAATTTTATATGATCATTCTACTTCAAATCGTTCCGTACGCATACTCCCAGATATTTTACAGAAGTAACTGCTACCAGTGTTTGTTCCGCTATCATATAATCACACATTAAAGGATCCTTCTTTCTATGTATTCGCAATACATTACATTTGTCTATGTTAAGGGTCAGTTGCCACTCCCTGCACCAAGTGCCTATCCGCTGCAGATCTTCCTGCATTTCGCTGCAATTTTCTAATGCTGCAACTTCTCTGTATACTACAGTATCGTCCGCGAAAAGCCGCATGGAACTTCCGACACTATCTACTAGGTCATTTATATATATTGTGAAAAGCAATGGTCCCATAACACTCCCCTGTGGCACGCCAAAGGTTACTTTAATGTCTGTAGACGTCTCTCCATTGAGAATAACATGCTGTGTTCTGTTTGCTAAAAACTCTTCAATCCAGCCACAGCTGGTCTGATATTCCGTAAGCTCTTATTTTGTTCATCTGACGACAGTGCGGAACTGTATCGAACGCCTTCCGGAAGTCAAGGAAAATGGCATCTACCTGAGAGCCTATATCTAATATTTTCTGGGTCTCATGAACAAATAAAGCGAGTTGGGTCTCACACGATCGCAGTTTCCGGAATCCATGTTGATTCCTACAGAGTAGATTCTGGGTTTCCAGAAATGACATGATACGCAAGCAAAAAACATGTTCTAAAATCCTACAACAGTCCGATGTCAGAGATATTGACCTATAATTTTGGGCATCTCCTCGACGACCCTTCTTGAAAACTGGGACTACCTGTGCTCTTTTCCAATCATTAGGAACCTTCCGTTCCTCTAGAGACTTGCGGTACACGGCTGTTAGAAGAGGGCAAGTTCTTTCGCGTACTCTGTGTAGAATCGAACTGGTATCTCGTCAGGTCCAGTTTACTTTCCTAAGTTGAGTGATTTCAGTTTCTTTTCTATTCCTTGCACACTTATTTCGATGTCAGCCATTTTTTCGTTCGTGCGAGGATTTAGAGAAGGAACTGGAATGCGGTCTTCCTCTGTGAAACAGCAGTATATCCCAGAGTGTCTGGATATACTGTTTCGTTCCACTTACTGATTTAATGTAAGACCAGAGCTTCCTAGGATTTCCTGTCAAGTCGGTACATAGAATTTTACTTTCCAATTCACTGAACGCTTCACGCATAGCCTTCCTTACGCTAACTTTGACATCGTTTAGCTTCTGTTCGTCTGAGAGGTTTTGGCTGCGTTTAACTTGCAGTGAAGCTCTCGTTGCTTTCGCAGTAGTTTCCTAACTTTGTAGTTGAACCACGGTTGGTTTTTCCCGTCCCTCACAGTTATAGTCGGCACCTGGAGGACTCCCCTTTGATAGTGATATAATAATGCAAGCAGATCTCTTTATGTCCAAATTTTTAGAGATGGTTGAAAAAAAAATGGTTGAAATGGCTCTGAGCACTATTGGACTTAACATCGGAGGTTATCACTTCCCTAGAACTTAGAACTACTTAAACCTAACTAACGTAAAGACATCACTCACATCCATGCCCGAGGCAGGATTCGAACCTGCGACCGTAGCAGTCGCGCGGTTCCGGACTGAAGCGCCTAGAACCGCTCGGCCACTGCGGCCGGTAGAGATGATTGCGAGACAAGGGTATTCGAAACAGGATGTCAAATTAAACATCTTTCACCTGTCCGGTTTCCAACCTTATTTTATTTGGTAAGCAGTTTCAGCGTTTTACCATGCCATCTTGAGGCCCCTGATCGAAGTGTAGGAGGATTCTACCTCGGTTGTGATCAAAACAAGGCCAGAAATACTGGTATTAGTTGATTTCGGTTTGCTGTAGCGATCACTTCAACTATCATCTGCCGGCAGATCAGCTGCTAACATACGTCTCGCAAGCTTTTATCACTGATAGACAAGATTTCATATAAGACACATACTTCAGCGCTATAACTCAAACGAAAAACAAGTTCTGCTCCATCTCTCTTGATTTTTGTATCTCCCTCACCTCTGCCTTTAGTATCAGCATGGTTCGTTCATTCACATACAACGACATTTTTATTCATCCTTTCGTGAGCCGTGGGAAACAAGTTTCCCACTACAATGAACTCGCTTCTAGTCCCATGGGATTCACAGTTCCCACCTCTGTACGGTGCTACCACCTAGTGAACAGTATAGGGTACTACTTCCAATCGGAAGTTCCCGCCGTTTTTGCTGTACCTTCGCGCAGAGTCATTGTATAGCTGAGTGTTGCTCTGTAGAGGAGCCTTTCAGTGCTGTTTGCTTGACATTTTGAGGTTTTATCCTCAAAGCTGTAGTATTAGGTAGATACTTTTGATTTACCCAAATTTATGAAGGAAAACGTAAAATTGGAACGAGGAGAATTCCAGATTGAAACAAAAGGAGCTATTTCTGCAGTAAAATGGATGGATAACCGTCCAGTCACTTTTCTGTCCTCAATTCATGACCGATGAGAAACACCCACAGTGAAAAGGAAAAACAAGGATGGTACTAGTACAGAGATTTCTTGTCCTGAAGTTGTGACAGAATACAACAAAATAGTGGGTGGTGTCGATAAGTTTGATCAATTAGAGAAAGGTATGCTATTGGCAGACGTTCCGTAAAATGGTGGCACAGAATATTTTCTGGTGGACGTTGCTGCAGTGAACAGTTTTATCCTGTGGAAAATAAGTAAAAGTGAAAGTGGACAGCATGATCAGCTCACATACAGGATCCATCTAGCCAGACAATTGATCGTTGGCTTCTCATCCCAAAAAAGGCGTGGACGAAAACCTGTCTTTCTAGCAAAAAGGCGTAAAGTACCTGAAGATTTTCGTCAGGTGGCTGTAGGGGAGCATCAATCCATTTTAGGAGAAACCTGCTGGACGTGCCGTCATTGTAGTACCAAAGCTGCGGAAAAGAGCAATCGCTGTGTTTGTACATATTGTCAAATACCACTTAGCATAGACCCAGGTTTCAGAAAATTTCATGGCAAGTAATTGTGAACAATCATTGTAACAAGAGAAGTAAATTTGTAAGTAGGCTGTTTATGTTTTCTCTATGTAAGTAGGCTGTTTATGTTTTCTTTATGTAAGTTTGATGTTTATGTTTTCTTATTGGCAACGTTACGTAGCGCTCTCTGTGGCTGTGCTGTGTGCAGTATGTGGCTAGTTTGCATTGTTGTCTGCCATTGTTGTCATGAACTGCTATAGCTGGATGCGAACAGCGCGTAGCGCTGGGCAGTTAGAGGTGAGCCGCCAGCAGTGGTGGATGTGAGGAGAGAGATGGCGGAGTTTTGAAATTACATATATTATGACTATTAAGGTAAATACATTGTTTGTTCTCTATTAATATCTTTCATTTGCTAGCTATCCCTACCAGTAGTTAGTGCCTTCTGTAGTTTGAATCTTTTATTTAGCTGGCAATAGTGGCTCTCGCTGTATTGCAGTAGTTCGAGCAGCGAAGATTTTTGTGAGGTAAGTGATTTGTGAAAGGTATAGTTTAATGTTTGTCAGGGCCATTCTTTTGCAGGGATTTTTGATAGTCAGATTGCGTTGCGCTAAAATTATTGTGTGCCAGGTTAAGCACAGTCTTGTACAATTGTTCTAAGTGGACGTTTCATATGTATAAATTGTTCAAAGGGGACGTTTCATATTTGTTCTCTATTAATATCTTTCATTTGCTAGCTATCCCTACCAGTAGTTAGTGCCTTCTGTAGTTTGAATCTTTTATTTAGCTGGCAATAGTGGCTCTCGCTGTATTGCAGTAGTTCGAGCAGCGAAGATTTTTGTGAGGTAAGTGATTTGTGAAAGGTATAGTTTAATGTTTGTCAGGGCCATTCTTTTGCAGGGATTTTTGATAGTCAGATTGCGTTGCGCTAAAATTATTGTGTGCCAGGTTAAGCACAGTCTTGTACAATTGTTCTAAGTGGACATTTCATATGTATAAATTGTTCAAAGGGGACGTTTCAAATTTATCAAATAAATATGACATATATTGAAAAAGTTCTTTTTGTCATTTAACTCCAAGGAAGGGCAGTGGGAAGAATACTTCCCACCTTGTTGTGTGACCTTACTTTCACAGTTGGAGCCAATTTGATATTCTGTATGATAAATATACCTATCTGTTAACTACTATCTGCACTCCATTCATTAAAAAAAACTGCTCAATAGTTAGTCCCACGAAAGGGTTAAATAGCACCATACTTGTCCCGATTGTGCCGTGCGTCGAAACCTTTCACGAAATTTTGTGTTTTTCCACTTTGTGCTCCTCTGGAGAAATCGTTGGTTGTGCAGAATCTATTCGCTAGAGAGCTTTGTGATGTTATTGTGCAGCGGAGGACTCTTGAGTCAGCAGCGGCAAGAGAACGGGGTCTTGTGTTAGAAAATGACTTGGCCGCACCTGGAGCGATACCGCGGCTAGTTGTAGTTGAGAGCAGCTGTTTGGGAAGCTATAACTTGGAAAGGTGCTCCCCCTTTTGCATGCACAATACTGGTGTTCCCGAAGGAGATCGCCAGTTAAAGCAACGGTTGGAGGTCTGAACAGCCGTCACTATACTGTCGCTTCGCCCTCGCTGCATTGACGCACGAATATCCTCAATGCTGAGTACTTGCCCATCTTTGTGTTTTAGTTGTTCATCTTCCAAAATTGTAATTGAGTCTGCTCTTGTGGGGCGCCATTAGTTCCACTGTTTCATGACTCGCCATCTGTTTGTTTTAACTGTTCATGTTACAAGGTTGTCATTGATTTTGCCGTCGTGTAGAGCATTATGTGCGTGAATGTGCGTGACCAGTGGTAACTGATTTATAATTCAGCTCATATCACACCAATTTATATATTTGTGTTATGTATTGCCAGGAAGTTCTCGCAAGACTGACGTGTGAAATACTGTAAGTTGGGAAGTCTACTGCTCTGTAAACCCTCTTAGGTAGCAATGGACGAATTCTAATGCTTCAGATTTGTTCTTAAGTAATTATCTTTGTAATTGAATAATTCACGCATCTGAAATGGGCTTTCACCTAAAGAAGTTTGCATCTAAACTTGTTTCAAATTGTGCGGTACTGCTGTACAGTAAATGAGCAAATTTTAAACTGTGGCACAAAAAAAAAATGCATGTACAAAACTTATCTGAATACTGTTTTTAGGTTCCAGTTGCTGTCAGTTTGTTACTGTAAATTTGTTTAAAGCCTACTACGTGCATTTTGAAATAGCCTTGGGCATTTTAAACTGTTTATCAAAAATATTTATCGAGCTTGAGTTGAAACTTTTAATTGATGTTATAATTGCTGCGGGACCAAAGACAATGTTTTCTAATAACTGTTGAGTAAGAATTGTTGTTACTAGATCATTCAATAATTAAAGAGATAAATTTGTCTGGAGAAAAAGACGTTTATTTTCACTAGTAATACTTTTTCTAATTTTCAACATAATCCCCTTGAACACTTATGGACTTGTTCCAATGGGCCACAAGCTTTTCTATTCTGGCTGCAGAGCACTCTTTATCTTGATGTTTAAACTAATTTCCCACATACTTTTTCACGTCCTCGTTGTTCTGGAACCTCTTCCCACGCAATGACTCATTCAGTGCTACAAACAAATGGAAATCACTAGGTGCTAAATCAGGACTATAAGGGGGATGAGGCAGTACTTCCAGCCCATTTTGTCGATGGTTTCACGGGTTAATTGAGCAATATGAGGACGTGCGTTGTCTTGCTGGAGAATCACACCTCTCCTCTGAGATCCACGACGTCTCTCTCTCTCAAGGCTTCCTTCACCTTGTTTAAAAGCAGATCCGAGTAGTACTGGCTGTTCATTGTGTGCTGCTCTTCGAGATAATCACAAAAAACTGGACCTTCAGCATCTCAAAACACCGTCAAAATGACTTTCCCTGCTGATGCTTGGGTTTTGAATTTTTTCTTGACAGATGAGTTGGTGTGCTTCCACTCCGTGCTTTGTCTTTTTGATTCTGGCTCATAATAGTGAACCCAAGTTTCATTATAAGTTAAAATTTTGTTGAGGAAGTGCTAACCTTCTCTTTCGTGACGTTCTTTTAGCTCTCTGCACGCTCTCAACCTTGTTTCCATGTGTAGCCGCTCAACTCCTTTGGAACCCATCTTGCACACGTTTTGCGGCACTTCAGCTTATTACAGATAATGTTACGAACTGTACCAGTACTAACTTGAAGCTTATTAGTTATCATTTACACAGTCACACGGCAGCTGCCCTACCTACTGATTTTATACACCAGCTACAGCTTCAAAATCCTCGTGCGAGATTTCCATATTCTGTACTGGGAATGTTTCCGCTGGAGGAAATGATTTTAGAGTTATTCAAACTGTACAAGAGAACCGTATTTACGTATACCTTTGACACACAGTAGTAAACGATGGCTCCCAGAGCATTCTAAGAAAGCAAAACTAATGGTCGGCAGTGCCAATGCAGCCACGAACAATGAACAAGAGTCGCTTTGTGACGACAGCGGAGGTTAATTAATGGTGTACAGTTGCTTAGTAAATGACATAGCAAAAGAACCTAAATCTGAAGGGGTAGAATTTCAAAATCAGTAACAACTTAAAAAAAAACAACAATAAATGCCGCTGGGTAAAGACTATATGTTAAGCGAATCGTCTGTACTCTCTATATTCAAATGTCGTCAGTTTTCTTGTCTTCACTCCTCATTAAGCAAAAACTTGAAAAGTGGGTATCCTTGCAACGTTCAATAGCGTGGTTACTGGAAAGTGAACTTGAGTTCGTCAGCGTTTTGTGTTGGTTCTTCTATGACGTTTATGACAAATATGCTTCCGAGGTTCATTGTGCTGTTGGTGATACTACAGCTGTGGAAAATGAACCAGCTGATGAATGGTGGGGAACTGCCAGACGGTTATTCCTCTTTTACTTTGTCGAAGAATTGGTGCAAGACGGTACCTCAGTATGAGTTGTATTTGTCGTAACTTCCCTTGTTTGATTGCATTATTACGTCGGAAAATGACGGTTATCCTCTCGAGAAATCGATCGCAGTTGTAACGTGCATCGTTACGACACAGAAACTTGCGGTTGATTTCGCACCTGTCAGTAACGGCGATTTTGGGGACTGACTGCTGAATACCTGTGTGTTGAAAAGCCTGCTGTCAGAGGCAGCTCATGACAGAAATACATAGGTTAATTAGAAACACTTTAAATCATCTGGTTGAAGTGAAATTGACAGGTGAAATAAATTGCATTAATCAGTAAATTCCGCTACTAGAGAGCTTGCTTGATATCGTAAACGAAGTATCATTGGATTAATTTTACTACGTAGGAACAAAACTGGTTTAAAAGAAGTTTTGTTCAACGAAAGTAAAGAATCGCAACGCTTTAACAAGTTTCCGTACTATATGTTTGAAATACTTATGGTGTAACGTAGACAGAGAGAGATTAGAAAAATCAGAAATTATCATCTTGAGGTTGCAGCTCTTCTGTCGGTCTTTCCTTAAAACCAGCTTTGTAACTGGAGTGTGTCCGCCAGTTCTATTTTCTCCTTTATTTCCCAGATACGTATCAATGAAGTTCCAGCATCATCTGTGGGCTTTCATTTTCTTTCAATTAAATAGGAGAAATGCTATTTATTAATTGTAGACATACCAAATTTGAATTTTTAAGAGTGTTTACAGATCTCAAGAGCAGACCGAGTACAGATTGAATCACCTAAAACTTTCACTGCACTACTGAGGTGCGGATTTCACAGAAAATGGACCGGTAGTCCGGAGCACGCATGTTAGGCAATCGACATATTGATGTAATACTTAGAAAGTGTGTTCCTTGTGGAAAAAAAAATCCTTATTTAAATGGAGCTATGCCTATTGACATTAACAGATTGAAAGCAGGTTAAATAAGAATGTCACTGATGTTTGATACAAGTCGTTTACGAGATACCGTATTTTGAAAAACATTATGATGATGTTTGGATTGGGGGCGCTGAACTGCGTGGTTATTAGCGCCCTTACAAATTCCCAACCTTTACTCAGTCCAATCTCGTCACTTGCACGAATGATGATGAAATTATGCGGACAACACAAACAACCACTCAGCTCCAGGCAGGTGAAAAATTCCTGACCCCGTCGGGAATCGAACCCGGGTGCCCGTGCTCGGGTTAGCGAGACGCGACCGCGAGACCACGAGCTGCGGACGTATTTTGAATAGTTCCCCCACCTACACTTGTTCAGTATCTGTGCCGGACGGTGTGGCAGTGCGGTTCTAGGCGCTTCAGTCTGGAACCGCGTGACCGCTCCGGTCGCAGGTTAAAATCCTGCTTCGGGCATGGATGTGTGTGATGTCCTTAGGTTAGTTAGGTTTAAGTAGTTCTAAGTTCTAGGTAACTGATGACCACAGATGGTAAGTGCCATAGTTCTCAGAGCCATTTGAACCATTTTTTTTTCAGTGTCTATGGTGGCACACAGAAAGAAAAACAACACAAGTGCACACACTAGCTATGTGGATTTTGAACAGTAGCGGGACAACAGACCAACTTAGTTTGTGTTGAAAATGACCACCTACAGCGACAACACACGCTTCCAGGCTGGTATGGAGCGATTGCTGCACACGTGCTAGCATTTCAGAGCAGATTTCCGAGGCGGCTGCAGTGGACCTGGTATGTCCTTGTAGACACCATCTCTCAGCTTTCCGCACGGAAAAATTCTACAGGCGTCAAATCCGAGGAAGGGGCCGCCCATGGTTCAGGTCCTCTGCGTCCAATCTCACGATTTGGAAAAAATTTCGTGAAGACACCTCGTAGAGCGTCGTACACTATTTGATGGACAACCACCATGTTGGGACCACACGTTTCTCCTTGTATGCTGAGAACGTCTGACGGTTCACTACTCCATGGGCGTTGATGTCCCAGCTGACGAAGCCAACGGAGGACTGTCAACAGACCAATAGTGCATGTTTCGGTGGTTTATCTGGCCATAATTGGTAAATGTGGTTTTATCAGTAAACACGATACGTGATACATCCAGAGTGTCCTGTCTTAATGTCCATGTACAGAAGTTAACACGATGCTGGTAATCGCTTCCTTGAAAATCTTGGCGCAGAGAGATGTGATAAGGATGTAAACTGTATCGATGGAGAATGCATAGGAGACTTACCCGACTCACGCCAATTCCTCGTGCGATTGCGCGGTTGCTAACAAGCGATTCAACTGCAACAGCTGCAAGAATGTTAATTTACTCCACCCCCCTCCCCCTATCTCTTTTTTTGGTCACTTGTTTTTACTTCTGTTACGTTGCCTAGGTGTTACAGTGACACTTACACGTAACTGGATGAAGACTTTGACAAATAATTGTCGAGATGGTTGACATCTGTTGGGATACCTTGCCACACAAGAAGGAAGGAAGGAAGGTTGGGGAAGAAAATTAGCCGTGCCCTTTCAAAGGACACGGGGCACTTTGGAGAAATCACGGAACACCTAAATGTGGGTGAACACGTTGGCTTTTTTGGGACTGGTAAGTCCCATCTTCCACTCACGACCTGCTGCTTGGACTGCCATACCCTAACTCACCAGCGAGTCACAATGCCGTCAAGGAACACACAGGCACACTGCAATCAAACATAACATTGTACCTAGCAACTACGTACGTTGAACAGCACGAACAAGTGTCGATTTGGAAACTTTACTAAGTACGTTATGTCGTAAACAGATCGTACTAGAATCCTGTGAAAAACACCAGCGACATTCTAATTTACCCTAATTTCAGTTAACTAAGCCAGTAGGCATTGTTCTATTTAGAAAAGTTTATGTTTGCACGAAAACAAATTTTCTGTTACTACAGTCTGCTGTTTGGCTAACAATACGATCCATTCTGTGAAAACCACACATTAATAGCACTTTCCACTTCCGGAATATTTTCGGTGCAAGTTTTAAGTGATTCACCCTGTGTATACTAAGTTATTACATACTGTGTTTTTCCTAATCTTCTATACAGGGCTATTACAAATGATTGAAGCGATTTCATAAATTCACTGTAGCTCCATTCATTGACATATGGTCACGACACACTACAGATACGTAGAAAAACTCATAAAGTTCTGTTCGGCTGAAGTCGCACTTCAGGTTTCTGCCGCCAGAGCGCTCTAGAGCGCAGTGAGACAAAATGGCGACAAGAGCCGAGAAAGCGTATGTCGTGCTTGAAATGCACTCACATCAGTCAGTCATAACAGTGCAACGACACTTCAGGACGAAGTTCAACAAAGATCCACCAACTGATAACTCCATTCGGCGATGGTATGCGCAGTTTAAAGCTTCTAGATGCCTCTGTAAGGGGAAATCAACGGGTCGGCCTGCAGTGAGCGAAAAAACGGTTGAACGCGTGCGGGCAAGTTTCACGCATAGTGATGTGAAAGATTCAGTGTTTAAACCTCCTCTACCAAGAAACGTGCCAGAACTGCGAGCTCACATCAACAATGCTTTCGAACTCAACGATGGGGACATGCTGCGCCGAGTGTGGGAGGAACTTGATTATCGGCTTGACGTCTGCCGAATCAATAAAGGGGCACATATCGAACATTTGTGAATGCCTAAAAAAACTTTTTGAGTTTTTGTATGTGTGTGCAAAGCATTGTAAAAATATCTCAAATAATAAAGTTATTGTAGAGCTGTGAAATCGCTTCAATCATTTGTAATAACCCTGTATTTGTTTATTGGACTTAGTCTCTTTCATGGTTAGTCGTCTGCAGCCACGTGAAACTCAATGCAGAAATGTTACTTATTTCTAAATTTTACGACTAGGAGTGTTATGTTCGCTTACTTATTGCATAAACACACAAACACACACACACACACACAAACACACACACAAGCACAAAATTCCACGTAGAATTAGTTAATGTTAGTCGCAACGTTAACTGTTTCTGTGCGGAAGACTGTGTGTCGAATGTGTGTGTGTGTGTGTGTGTGTGTGTGTGTGTGTGTTTGCAAAATATTTTACTTCCTGATTGAAGAACACACACAAACAAATTAATGTTAGGTCTAAGTCCACAGTCCCTAAATTTCGACGTAAATAACTTTTCTACACTAAGTTCTACGCTGCTGCAAATGAAAAACCGTGAACGAAAAAAGTGCAACAAAAATATAAAAAAATAAATGAAAAATACAGAATGTGCAGAATGTGGTAACAACGTACATGTAACATAAAAAACTTTTTCTGTTCTTAAAATCTGTAAATACTTCCTTAGAAACTAAAATTTATTTGTGTAGAAGTAGCAAATATCATTTTTCAGGAGCAATAGACAGAAAATAAAGTACTTAAACTTCAACGAAACGTGTTTGGGAACTAGAGGGAAAGATAAAATTGTGTTTCTGTCAAGTTGGAAAGGAATGAAGAATGGGCTTATGATTCACTGCGACTCAGTCGTTTGATGATGATGAGGCTTGTTACAAAGTAACAAAGCAGTTTGAAGTGGACGAACGGTCCAACACTAACTTGATAAAAAAAAAGGATTATTCATTGGAGCGAGTAGACCCATTTCTTTTGGGTTGTAATTAATTTTTGTAAATCTAGTAGCAGCATTCCCACCATACTTCGTTGTGCTTTTCGTTCGGAAAACTGTTTTGAGACAGCTGTGCAAGCTAATGCATCCTGTGCAATGCTCTTCATCTCTGAATACCAACTGCGGACTGCAGCCCTCTCCACCTGCTTACAGCGTCCTTTATTTCCCCGGAATCTTAACTAACTTGCGTCGGCCTATATACTCAATCAGCTGCTGTATGGTGTATGGCGAAGCGCATACGTACCACTACTGTTGATATACCTCCGAACGAGCCCTAATTAATCTTACCTTGTCTTTGCGAAATGCACGTTGGCTACAGTAGAATCGTACTATAGTTAGCTGCAAATCCTGGTTCCTTAAATTTTCTGTATGGCCTTTCGCGAAAACACCGTCGTCTTCGCTCCAGGTACTCCCATTTCTCTTAAAGTGACGCCGTAATACTCTCGTGTTGATCGAACCTACCGTTATCAAATGTAGCAACGCCTCTGACTTTTGATAACTTCCTTTAATCACACCTGGTGGATATCCTAAGAATGCTTCACGCTAGTCGTCTATACGGTGTCTTCTTTACTGATGGGCTATACTTGCCAAAATTTCTACAATTGAACCGAAGTAAACAATTCGGCTTCCCTACTACCATCCTTACGTGCTGGTTCCATTTCACATCGTTTTTCAACGTTACGCCTAGATATTCAGTCAACATGACTGTGCCAGGCAGCACATTACTAACGCATTCGAATATTGCAGGTCTGCTTCTCTTATTCATCTGTGTTAACTTACTTTTTTCCACGTTTAGGACAAGCTGCCATTCATCCCATCAAATCCTGCCTCAGTCATCCTGTACCCTACAATCACTGAACGGCGGTACTTCCCCGTAACTACTGCGTCATCAGCAAACAGTCGTAGATTGTCGCCCACCTTACTCATCAGATCATGTTTTCTGTTGAAAACAAGAGCGGTGCGGTCACCCTTTCTTGGGGCACTCCTGACCATATACCCTTGTCTCCGACGAACATTACCCGTCGATGGCAACGTGCTGGGTTGTGTTACTTGACAAGTGTTAGAAACACTCACATACCTCATACCATACCATTAGAAATAATTAATAGGTCTACTTCATAGTAAACCTCCATCGATAGTTGATTCATTCCTTGAAACTTCACAACAAACGTATGAAAAATCTGTCTTCAAGTGTAGGTAAACCATACTTATTGAAACTGTGTTACATTGTGAGAAGCTGCGGTTTTTTTAGTGATATTGGCTTCAGATGACACCTTTCCTGACAAGGGAACCTCCCCATCGCACCCCCCTCAGATTTAGTTATAAGTTGGCACAGTGGATAGGCCTTGAAAAACTGAACACAGATCAATCGAGAAAACAGGAAGAAATTGTATGGAACTATGAAAAAATAAGCAAAATATACAAACTGAGGAGTCCATCAGCAAGGTAGGCAACATTAAGTAGGACGCGAGCTCAGAAGCGCCGTGGTCTCGTGGTTAGCGTGAGCATCTGCGGAACGAGAGGTCGTTGGTTCAAGTCTTCCTTCAAGGAAAAATTTAAATTTTTTATTTTCAGGCAATTATTATCTGTCCGTCCGACCGTCCGATGGGAGGTAACTGCGCCGTAGTATGGGGACGCTACACCTAAACGGAAAAAATTGAAAACGTTAAAAACATATGTTTTCACAGAGCACAGGGAAAACTGTGCGACTGTGAAACTGTTGCATTCATTTGTTGCAGTTTATGTGACAAACTCTTTATGTTTTCATCAATTTTTTGGAAGTGATTATCACACCCACAAGAAAATCTAAATCGGGCAAGGTAGAAGAATCTTTTTAGCCATTCCCCAAGTGTACAAGTTAGGTGGGTCGACAACATATTCCTGTCATGTGACGCGCATGCCGTCACCCCAAAATAAAGAAAGTTAACTCTTCATTCGAGGGAAGGCTTGAACCAAGTACCTCTCGTTCCAGAGCTGCTCACGCTAACCACGAGACCATGGCGCTCCGGCATTCACATTATCCTTGATGTTGCCTATCTTGCGCATGGACTAGTAAGTTTGTATATTTTGCTTATTTCTTTCATAGTTCCACACAACTTCTTCTTGTTTTCTCGATTGATTTGTGTTCAGTTTTTCAAGGCCTATCCACTGTGCCAACTTATAACTAAATCTGAGGGGGGTGAGATGGGGAGGTTTCCTTGTGAGTATATGTAGGAAGGTGGACCTCTGGATTCCGATGTTCACGTTCCGCGTGAAGTAAGAGAGACCTGTTTGTCGAGTGTTGGCTGACGCAGATGCGTGTGCTTGCGTTTATGCCTGATTTCGGAATTTTGTAGCTATAACCTGGAATATGTTAAAGAAAGTAATACCCATCGCATTGCTGAATGTGAGGAGTCCCATTCGGGGAACATTTTCAGTCTTGCCTTGTAAATTTTCATAACACGCATTGTCTGTCTGTTTGGTATTCTTGTCTCAATATCTCGTAAATTTATGAACTCGGAAAGATATACATTACTCTTACCCGTTTCATTTTTAAATATTAAATGTAAATCCAGTGGCGGCTCGTGAGTATGCACTCCGGGTGTTCACAAATTTTAGATTCAGATAAATATGAGAGAGTGAAATTAATACCATCTGCTATACAACAGTTTTGTTTATTAACATATTTATACTACTACAGCCACTGCCCATAATAAAATACTACTACTAATAATAATAGTATTAATATGCATACCTTTCCGAAAAAAAGAAAGACTTGCCTTTGGTGAATTTTGTTGTTTCGTCCGTAATCATGTACAGTTTATGACAAGAACGAAATAGCGTTCAAGCTTTCATTAGTCTCCATTCCGCATTTTTGCATATGTGGGGGTTCTAGTGCTTTTCTTATTTTTTCCGACAAATGTACAAGATACTCACACAAAAACTTACGCTTGTTATACATTTCTTTGTTCGCCCGTAGTCAAGATGATTGGATTTCGTCACTTTCTCAGTCAATGGATGCGATCTGGAAGGCCTTAGTTTCTTTGCGGCTAATGTTTCCTGGTAATTTTCTTTTCTGTTAAACCCTAAAACAGATTCAACTGAGTTCATGCTGACACAACACAACACGAAAGCAGATTCCTGCAACAGTAAACAACCAATTCCATACACAAACTGCCGTTTGTGGAAAAGATTAAAATCAAGTCGCACTGTCTACCAACAGAATCACTTTACTGGAATAGAAATGAAGCGCTGAGAATAATAAGGGCCAGAAGCAGACAGTCGTCGATCTCACATTTAAGAGAATATCAAAGAAACAAGAGACAGCTATCCGTGAATATTCTTATATACAGTGTAGGCCTGCAGCTCAGATAAACCCGAGCGACCATAAGATCAAAAGACATCAGAAGCACGAAAACAGTCTCGCAGTCGACACTGATGTGATTTCTGGTTACCAGCACCTCAAACGAGTTACTGTATGATAAAGTCCAAAACTTGATATACTGTATATCATTCATAAACCCACAAAACAGATTTTTCTAGCTGTATAATTATTGCGTATATTGTTGTCCAATCTAATTTTTCAGTTGCAGCGTGCTACCACGTGGTGGCACAGATGTAAACTTGTAGTTGATCTACCTGTGCACGCCGTGAACCACGCACACATGTTATCAAATCCGTATGTATCTGGCCAGCAAGGCAATTACGTCACGCCAGTTGCGCATGAGCAAAAGCTCCTTAAAACGTGCATAACTGAAGGTATGCTCGCGATCCTGACGCCAAGTTTCACGTAGTCTAAAGAAGTAGTAATGTAGCACAGCGTGGTAGATCTAGTGCTGTCTATTTCAGATTACCGCATTTACATTAAATTCAACAGCATTCAAAGAAAAATAACCCCCCCTCATCTGTCCGGGTCCTCCCTCCCCCCATCTGCCGCCGTGTCGTCTCTATAGTGCTGATTTCAGTAAGTGTTCAGAGTTGCGCGTCCCCTGTCAGTGTTGCGAACAGCCACCATACTGCCACTAGTTGTGTTTTTCTATCTCGTGCTAACAGAAACCCGACTGTCGCCGTGTTTTTTTAAATTGTGGCTATTTACGCGGCGCATTCAAGTTCTAAGGCCTCCGATTTTTTTTCTCCGGACTGGAAAGAGATAGAAACATGCGCATTGTTTTAAAATGAGGCCGCATTCATTGTCAGTACGTCCCAGAGATGGCAGCACCGTACGGCAGATGGAATTTTACCGCCAGCGGTGAGAATGAGAACTGTTTTAGATACTTAAAATGGCGACGTTTTCCTAACTTGAGCAGCTTGCAATCATTCGTTTTCTGAATTTGCGTGGTGTGAAACCAATTGAAATTCATCTACAGTTGAAGGAGACATGTGGTGATGGAGTTATGGATGTGTCGAAAGTGCGTTCATGGGTGCGACAGTTTAATGAAGGCAGAACATCGTGTGACAACAAACCGAAACAACCTTGGGCTCGCACAAGCCAGTCTGACGACATGATCGAGAAAGTGGAGAGAATTGTTTTGGGGGATCGCCGAATGACTGTTGAACAGATTGCCTCCAGAGTTGGCATTTCTGTGGGTTCTGTGCACACAATCCTGCATGACGACCTGAAAATTCGAAATGTGTCATCCAGGTAGGTTCCACGAATGCTGACAGATGACCACATGGCTGCCCGTGTGGCATGTTGCCAAGCAATGTTGACGCACAACGACAGCATCAATGGGACTTTCTTTTTGTCAGTTGTGACAATGGATGAGACGTGGATGCCATTTCTCAATCCAGAAACAAAGCGCCAGTCAGCTCAATGGAAGCACACAGATTCACCGCCACCAAAAAAATTTCGGGTAACCGCCAGAGCTGAAAAAATGATGGTGTCCATGTTCTGGGACAGCGAGGGCGTAATCCTTACCCATTGCGTTCCAAAGGGCACTACGGTAACAGGTGCATCCTACGAAAATGTTTTGAAGAACAAATTCCTTCCTGCACTGCAACAAAAACATCCGTTTTATAGCCTGCTTTGATTGTTCTCATATCTCATATCTCCTAATCATGTTTTTTAAGTTTTCTGTAGACTGCAGAGCAGCATATTGTGCTGCTGCCAAGCCGACCCCCCCCCCCCCCCCCTCACCCACTGGGGTGGAAGATGGAAGAGCTAAGTTTGTAAACTTACTATTTGTTTCCAAATGATAACAATTTGCTAATAACAGTGTCCAGTGATGCAAGTATGGTTCATGTTCTATATTCTGATTAATAAATACAGGTATATTTAGTAAGTTTCCGAATTAATCGACGTTAAGCCCCCACATCCCACTGGTTATCTATAAGCTTTGAAGCAAGTGTTTCGGACACACATCGCAGTCCGCGAGGTCGTTATGTTAAATGTGTATTAAGGTGGTGCGTAATGCTCTTGTACTGCAGAAGGAAAGAGTATTTAAGCAATTCTGTTTTAGATTACAGCGATGGAATGCAGTTATAAGGCACACCATAGTTATCTGTTGTCGTATAGGTAAGCCAAAGTTACTGTTAACTCCAGAGCTACACATTTTCTCGTGCACTCAGGGAACAGCTGTTTTTTAGTCAGGTTACACGCAGTGAAACAATAAGTGGTTTGACATACATTCTCATGTTATTTACTGTAGTGGCTGTGCACGTGTTTTACATTACAGGTCTAAATATTGAGAGTAATCATGTGTGGTTGGTCAGATACATGTTGTTTACAATAATTGCACCCAGTGTACGTAATAATGCACATAAGTACTTTACACATAGAAGCTTCATATGTAATACAAGTAATGGTCACATACAGCATTAGTGAGCATAAAGATATATCCAGGATGAATTCAGATTAAAGTTTGAAGGTTTCACTGACACGTAAAAGTATTATCACTATCTTAAAATGTTACACTTAATCGGAATATTAGTTTCTTTTAGAAAACTTACTATACTGTACAGTCGAATGCTAATATCGTTGTTGTAAACATCTGTAACATTATACAAAGACCCGTATTCAATTCGGCATCCATGGCTGAGAGCAAACGTGGTGAGCGGGAGAAAAAGAGCAGACGCACATGTGCGCGAATTTAAATGGAGAACCCGACACGATCGGTCTTAACTGCGATGCGGCCGATACCCCTCCCTACCGCTGCAATCCTTTTAGCGCAGGCTAAATTAAGTCACGATAAATCCTGGAAATCAAAAAGGGATTGGTTCGGAACCATTTATCTAATTTGACTGGCCCCTGTGCACCGAGGCCTGACTAAAGCTTAAAAACGTCACGCCAGCAGTGTTCAAGGAGAGCTGGAGAGTTATTGCGCATATGAAAAATTTAGTACAATCTCGAAGTTATGAGTGTGTGAGCTAGTCACAGCACTAGGACAGCCGCGTGTCATTCAGTATGTGCAATGACTGCATTATCGTTAAGTTGTCTACCAACTTCTAAGAAACTTTTTGTGTTTTGATTTTACATTGCAGCAACCCAACTGTGCAGGATTAAGCACAGATTTTTCAAAATAATCGGGGACGATTCAGGAGAAAAACAGCAATGTACATCTGACAGTATCTAACTTATGATCAGACAGCAAACACTTTGTGTCAGACAAATACCAAACATCATTTTGTCAACGTTACTGTTGATGTTTTAAAATATGTACTGAAGATCGCTCCGCGAGCACTGGTCTTACAAAGTTGACGTGCGAATCCCAATGTGTTTTGAACAAATAATAAGCACAAAATAATTACATGCTGTTAGGATTCCAGAAAACACTGTGGAAACTGTCGAATCTTCCGTGCTTTTGGGTTGGTGCATAAGTACGCAGCGTTTTTCCGTAAGTTTGATAAACACAACGGATACATATAATAGAGAATTTGGTAATCAATAGGCCGCTCGGAGTGGCCGAGCGGTTCTAGGCGCTACAGTCTGGAACCGCGCGACCGCTACCTCGCAGGTTCGAATCCTGCCTCGGGCATGGGAGGTTGTGCTCTGCTTAGAGTAGTTAGGTTTAAGTAGTTCTAAGTTCTAGGTGACTGATGACCTCAGAAGTTAAGTCCCATAGTGCTCAGAACTATTTGAACCTTTTTTTTTTTTGGTCATCAATAACTCGTTCTCAAGAAAGGAAAAGCCTCTACATACTAATTCAGAACGGCCATCTTCTCATCGAGCTTGGTGCACACTGGACTCGCATTCGAGAGGACGACGATTCAAACCCGCGTCTGACCACCTTGATTTGGGTTTTCCGCGATTTCCCTAAATCCCTTCAGGAAAATGCAGCACTGGTTCCTTTGAAAGAGCACGGCCGGCTCCCTTTCCTAATCTTATGGGACCCATGACCTCGATGTTTAGTCCCCGTAATGAGGCAAGCAAGCCATCTTCTCGAAATATTTTTCTTTACCAAGAAGCTTACTTTGAAATGATCTTTCCCAAAATCTTTTCAGCTTCAGAGGGCAGTGAAGTTATCTGGTCGTGTATAACAGGTGTAGGTGAAACCAAGTTAAAATTTTACCGCCCACTAGATTCTGATGTGACTGTTGTAGAATCATTCAAAGGATGTCTATGTCAGCAGTGCGTAAATATCCTGATCATCTATCACTAGCTGGAGGCAGCATTAACATATAGCGTATAGATTGGGATGTCTATAGATTCATTGCAGGGGATATGGACATACAGTCGTGCGAAGTACTTTTGAACACCTTTTCTGAAAGCTGTTTTCAGCAGTTAGTCCGTCAGCTAACACGCAATGAAAATATCTTAGATCTTATAGCTACAATAAAGGCGGACCTTATCGACAACGTCAGTATAGAAATGGGATTAACGATCATGATATAACTATAGCAACTATGGTCACGTGAGTCGCTAAATCAATTAAGAAGGCTAGGAGAGAGTTTCTGATAGAAAGAGCAGATAAGCAGTTATTAGCATCCCAGACCGTTAACTGACGTCGCTTGTTCGCATTAAGACGGACATAGAGGAATTAAGCACAAAGTTTAAGCTGAGAGAGAGAATCGTGGTCCAGACAATTATGCGCCTAGCAAGTGGATTAAGGACGGAAATGACTCACCGTGGTTTCATAACGAGATTCGGTAAATTTCTAGGAAGTAGAGACTGTTCTACTCTCGGTTCAAAAGAGAACGTGCAAATGAGGCCAAGCAAATATTACTAGAGTTTCGTGGGACTGTGAAAATATCTATGCGCGAAGCATACAAGTAGTTACTACCATCGTCATTCCTCAGAAAAAGGTCTGGCAGAGAACCCAAGAAAATTTTGGTTCTATGCAAAATCGCTGAATGGTTCTAAGGATTCAATCCAATCAGTAGTTGACCAGTCGGGTGTGGCAGTTGCAGACAGCAAAGAGAAAGCCGAAATTTTAAATTTCACGTTCAAGAAATCTTTTACGCGAGGGAATCATACAAACGTATCGTCGTCTCAGCATCAAACAGACTCCCGTACGGACGACATTGTAATAAGCATCCCTAACCGAGAGCTAGAAGCAATGACGTCACAAGGCGCAGATGGCATCGCAGTTCGGCTTTTCAAAGAGTACTCTAAGACACTGGCTCGTTACTTAGCTTGCATTTATCGTGCGTCTCTAGGCCAGCGCAAAGACCAAAGCCACTGGAAAAATGCGTAGCTGACTCCTGCGTATAAGAAAGGCAAAAGAACAGACCCGCAAAATTACAGACCAATATCCCTAACATCTGTTTGCTGTAGAAACCTTGAACATATTCTCAGATCGAATATAGTAAATTTTTTTGAGAAAGAGAAACCTACGTGCACGAATTAGCAAGCCTTTAGAGGGTATCACTCGTGCTACAGTCAGCTTGCCCTTTTCGCACATGATATACTGGGAACAATGGATGAAGGGCAAGAGGCAGAGTCGATATTTCTAGATTTCCGGAAAGAGTTTGACACGTTGCCCCGTTGCAAGCTGCCAAAGAAGGTATTAGCATATGGTGCAGGTGCACAAGTATGTGAGTGGCTCTAAGACTTCTTAAGTTATAGATCCCAGTATGTTTTCCTCGACAGCGAGTGTTCATCAGAGACAAACGTATCGTCGGAGGTGCCCCAGAATATTGCGATAAGATTTGTTATATTAATAAATGAGTAGACAGAGGGTGGGCAAGACTGAGGCTTTCTGTTGATGATGCTGTGGTGTACGGTATGGCACCGAAGTTGAGTGACTGTGAAACCTTCCCGTCTCCTCTATATCTCTTTTGTTACGCAATAAACGTCTCCTCTATATCTCTTTTGTTACGCAACCTTCCCGTTTACAGTAACTTATGAAACCTTCCCTTAAGATTTCTACCTCTTGCTTAATAATAACAAATGAAATCCTCCCTTTCAGACTAATTCTCTTTCTCAATCTTTACATACAAATTAAAAAGCTGCTTATTAAAAGTGGTTCTCTGATTATTTCGACGAAACATAGAATGTGTCGTCGTCGTGGCCCTCAGTCGTTACTTGCAATAACCCAAAACTGTTCCTTACCTTTTTTACTGTTACTGGATCGCCATCTGACTGCTACATCGAACTGCGACATGAATCTACATCTACATCTATACTCCGCGAGCCACCTTACGGTGTGTGGCGGAGGGTACTTATTGTACCACTATCTGATCCCCCCTTCCCTGTTCCATTCACGAATTGTGCGTGGGAAGAACGACTGCTTGTAAGTCTCCGTATTTGCTCTAATTTCTCGGATCTTTTCGTTGTGATCATTACGCGAGATATATGTGGGCGGTAGTAATATATTGCCCATCTCTTCCCGGAATGTGCTCTCTCGTAATTTCGATAATAAACCTCTCCGTATTGCGTAACGCCTTTCTTGAAGTGTCCGCCACTGGAGCTTGTTCAGCATCTCCGTAACGCTCTCGCGCTGACTAAATGTCCCCATGACGAATCGCGCTGCTTTTCGCTGGATCATGTCTATCTCTTCTATTAATCCAACCTGGTAAGGGTCCCATACTGATGAGCACTACTCAAGAATCGGACGAACAAGCGTTTTGTAAGCTACTTCTTTCGTCGATGAGTCACATTTTCTTAGAATTCTTCCTATGAATCTCAACCTGGCGCCTGCTTTTCCCACTATTTGTTTTATGTGATCATTCCACTTCAGATCGCTCCGGATAGTAACTCCTAAGTATTTTACGGTCGTTACCGCTTCCAATGATTTACCACCTATGGCATAATCGTACTGGAATGGATTTCTGCCCCTATGTATGCACATTATATTACATTTATCTACGTTTAGGGAAAGCTGCCAGCTGTCGCACCATGCATTAATCCTCTGCAGGTCTTCCTGGAGTACGTACGAGTCTTCTGATGTTGCTACTTTCTTGTAGACAACCGTGTCATCTGCAAATAGCCTCACGGAGCTACCGATGTTGTCAACTAAGTCATTTATGTATATTGTAAACAATAAAGGTCCTATCACGCTTCCTTGCGGTACTCCCGAAATTACCTCTACATCTGCAGATTTTGAACCGTTAAGAATGACATGTTGTGTTCTTTCTTCTAGGAAATCCTGAATCCAATCACAAACCTGGTCCGATATTCCGTAAGCTCGTATTTTTTTCACTAAACGTAAGTGCGGAACCGTATCAAATGCCTTCCTGAAGTCCAGGAATACGGCATCAATCTGCTCGCCAGTGTCTACGGCACTGTGAATTTCTTGGGCAAATAGGGCGAGCTTACTCTGGTTTACTATACTCTATTAGCTGCTGGTGGGCTGTCATAATAAGTGGCTGTATTTATTACCAAAGCTGACGTTATCCTTTAATGGAAATGCTGACGATATTCTTTAATAGCTAAGCTGACGTTATTCTTTAATTAATTTGACTGAAATGATTTTACAAACGTTCAAACAGGACTTACTTTTTTCAATAATCTTACAACTAGCAATGCGCAAACATACCTTCAGTAGTCTTGAGTTTCTCAAAAAATTAATTCAGTAATATTAGTTCCTCTTATGATAACAGTTAGCTGATGACTCTGTACATCCATTTATAATCTCTTATAAACCACAGCTAGTGGCTGGCAGGCACACCGCTCCTCTCAACCTCTCGCTTCAGAACTGCTACGGACTCGCTTCACTTCTCGCTTGCTACTGACTTCTTACGAACGCTAAAGTGCGGTCTCTCCTGCCAACAATGCTTTCTGGTGCAGACAATCCCTGCTACCATTACAAAAAGTATCAATGCGCGGTATTTCCTGCTTTTTTCTTAAAATGTATCCATACCCTGTCTCTCCCGCCCTTTTTAAAATTATATCAACGTGCGGTCTCTGGAAAATGCTTTGGTGCAGACATTCCCTGCTACCACAATTATTTCCAACATGACAGATATTAATTATTCCTACTTAATCCTATTAATAAAATATAAACATCTTTCATAAATTGTGGTTTGACAATGGACAATAGAAATATTCACGTCTTCCAATTGTAGGAAAATACAACATACCTCAAACAACATTTCTAGTCGGTGTGATGAATGGCAGGTACCTCTAAATGCAGAAAAATGTAAGTTAATGCCGATGAGTAGGGAAAGGAAACACATCATGTTCGGATACAGCATTAGAAGTTTCGTCCTTGATAGACTGAAGTCATCTAAATATTTGAAAGTAATAAGACTAAAAACAGCCGACCAGCTGCAATGGATAAAGTAATCTTTACCTAGGTTTCGACAGATTTAAATCTGTCTTCTTCAGAAGGCGGCAATATTACATTAATATGGAATGCTGTATCATTGTCGTTTTTACAAATATCTGCATAGATCCATTAGTCCAAAATAAAATATAGCCCTGAAAATAGGGTTTGTCATGTAAATAAAAATTAGTATATGGATGTTGCAGAGCTCACAAGCGACTGAGTATAATCGGCCTATTAATGTAATACTGCCGCCTTCTGAAGAAGACAGATTTAAATCTGTCGAAACCTAGGTAAAGATTACTTTATCCATTGCAACTGGTCGGCTGTTTTTAGTCTTATTACGTGGAACCGTTGCTGTAGCGCAGCTATGTTTAAAATTTGGAAGTAACGTTGCAAAACGATACGAGATTTAACGAGCATGTGAGGACAGTGGTAGGTAAGGCGATTGGTCTACTTCAGTTTACTGGGAGAAAACTAGGAAAGTGTAGTTCACCTATAAAGGAGATTCCATCAAGGGCGCTAGTGGGACTAATTCCTGAGCACTGTTCGAGTGTATGGGATCCATACCAGGTCATAGTAAAGGTAAACATCGAAGCAATTCAGAGGGGGGCTGCTATATTACTTACTAGTAGTTTCTAACAACACGCATGTGTTACTGAGATGCTTTGGGAGCTCAAGTTGGAATCCCTGGAAGGTAGGCGAGTTCTTTTCGAGGAATAATAGAGAGAAAATTTCGAGAACCATCATGTGACACTGGCTGCAGAACAACTCTGTTCCCTCCAACATACATTACCCGTAAGGATCACGAAGGTATGATACGAGAAATTAGGTCTTTTTTCCTTTATTGATTTTCGATCCCCCCTCCCAGAGGGGGGGGGGCGGGGAGTCAGGCTGACAGCAGCTTAACACGCTGCTTCACAGCCGAGGGAAGAGTTAAACAACACAATGGTAAGATAACAAACAATAAAAAAAGGCGATAAAACGGTGACTTTCTTAATAACAGTAAAATGGCGGAAAGTTGTGAAATTTAAAATATACAAACACAACAGTGACGATGCGAATGACGACACACAGTAAGTAGACAGGCACAATTAAAAAAAACGGCGAAAGTGTGGTGTCAATGAAACTTCCTGGCAGATTAAAACTGTGTGCCGGACCGAGACTCGAAATCGGGACCTTTGCCTTTCGCGGGCAAGTGCTCTACAAACTGAGCTCCCCATGCACGACTCACGCCCCGTCCTCACAGCTTTACTTCCGCCAGTATCTCGTCTCCTACCTTCCAAACTTTACAGAAGCTCTTCTGCGGACCTTGCAAAACTAGCACTACTGAAAGAAAGGATACTGCGGAGACATGGCTTAGCCACAGCCTGGGGAATGTTTCCAGAATGAGATTTTCATTCTGCAGCGAAGTGTGCGCTGATATGAAACTACCTGGCAGATTAAAACTGTGTGCCTGACCGAGACTCGAACTGGGGACCTTTGCCTTTCGCAGAGGATCCGCATGGGGGATGTGAGGCATATATAGAAGGCGAGGCGGAGCGCATGGTGCTCGGCGACGTGGAGAGAGTTATAGAATTTGGGGGGGGGGGGGGATGGATATCCAGGCGGGACTGGCATAACATAGAATGGGTTGGATTAAGGATTTGTAGGTGTGGAGGATGGTAGTGAGGTTAAACCCCCATGTCTGGCCAGAGAGGAGTTTAAGGAGTCAGAGGCAGTTGTGGGCTTTGGATTGGATAGAGCAGAGATGAGGGATCCAGGTGAGGTGATGGTTAATGGTGAGGCCAAGGTAGGTGAGGATGGGGGAGAGGGGGACAGGATGGGTCCAGATAGTAAGGAAAAATTAAGGAGCCGGAAGGAGCCAGTGGTACAACCTATGATGATTTCCTGGTTCTTGGAAGGATTGATTTTCAGGAGCCACTGGTTACACCATGCGGCAAAAATATCAAGGAGATTCAGGAGAAGGCGTTGGGAACATTAAAGGGGAGGAGCTTGGGCAACGAAGACGGTGTCATCGGCATACTGCAGGAGGTGTTCTGGAATGGGGGTTGTGGAGAAATTATGGCTGATACTGAGGCATATGAATTCGTTTTTCCCCGTTCTGTATGCTAGTAGAGCAGGAGAGGAAATGACTAGTAATGTCACGCTCCATATGCTGCAAAGCGGTGTATCGATGTAGATGTAGATGCATGCAGTTAAAGTACCTCCATGTATCACAACGGCTACCTCTCTCGCAAACACATATGCAATAAACTAGACAAATATATTGGTGGTTTGAAAAGCTCTCGGAATCACCACGAGAGGTCAGCGCTAACGCAACGAGTTGTTCACGTGATATTCATGGGACTGTTGCCACGTCAGTGACGTGGGTCTGTTGATGTTCCCCGTAGTGATTTGGGAAGACGGGAAAAATTCGAAATTCGAGCAGTGATTAAATACTTCTTAAAGAAGGGTATGAAATCAGAGGTCATTCATGTCGATTTCCAGAATACATTGCGGGACTCTGCTCCTTCATATTCAACTGTAGCAAAGTGGACAAATGAATTTAAATTTGGTCGAGAGAGCTTAGATGATGATCCAACCAGTGGTCGGCCAAGATGTGCCACTACTCCAGAAATCATTGCAAAAGTGCACAAAATGGTCATTCCAGATCGCCAATTGAAACTGCATGAAACTGCTCACGCTTGTCAGATTTCATCTCAAAGAGTATATCACATTTTAACTGAAGAATTAGAAATGAAAAAATTATCTGTGAGATGGGTGCCCCGACTCTTGACGCGCCCCCGCGCAAATGTGCCGTCGCCATGTCAAAATTACGCGAACTAAGGTATGAATTGTTGCCACCCTCGCGTTATTCAGCTGATATGGCTCCGTCAGACTTCCATCTCTTTCCAAAACTGAAAACTTTTCTTGGTGGATAAAGATTCAAAATGGTTTAAATGGCTCCAAGCACTATAGGACTTAACATCTGAGGTCATCAGTCCCCTAGAACTCAGAACTACTTAAACCTAACTAACCTAAGGACATTACACACATTCATGCCCGAGTCAGGATTCGAACCTGCGACCGTAACAGCAGCGCGGTTCCGGACTGAAGCGCCTAGAACCTCTCAGCCACTGCTATGAAGCTTCCCATGAAACGAAGAACTGATAGCCAGATTTGACTACTATTTTGCAGGCCTGGAGGAAACTCATTTTCCAGATGGAATCAAGGCACTGGAACATCGCTGCACCTAGTAAATTAATATACAAGGAGACTACATTGAAAAGTAAAAAAAGTTTCAGTGATGTTTCTTTTCTATTCCGTTCCAAGCACTTTTCAAATCACCCCCATTTATAAGTGGAGGATGAGGAGACAGTAATGTATAGCGACCCCTTGCCTTGCGCCCCATTCTTATGCCTGGATCCGTACCTGCGTGTGCGGGAAAAAGATACAGGTCGGCTAATTTCCTCTAATTACTTGCATTAGACTAGATTTATTGATGCTAATTATAAAGTATAAGATCCAAATAGTTCTGTGTTCCTCTTATATACCCGGTCAACAAGTTTCAGAAAGCTTAGAAAGTTGTCATCCACGTAACTTAAGAATACTGTACATACTAATGGGCATAATTATAGGCTACGTCTACGCTTTAACATCGTCCGCCCATTAAGAAAAAATTATTGTAAACCGATGAAGATGCCGACCTGTATCGATTGCTCTCTGGAAGACAAAAGCATATCAACGTGGGTGGCCCTCTCTACAGCACTCTGGATTTCTTGAATGAGACGAGAATAGCGTTTTACATGATGCGTACTGGTATCTTTGAAAGCTTCGTCAACTCGTACAGAGAAATTTTTCAACCTCCAAATACGTCGTACGCAAGCATGAGTGAAGTGTACGTACATCATTGTTGGTTAATTAATAATCATCTGATTGAATGAAAGTTCTAATTCATCATTAAGCATCTACACATCTGAGTATAAGTCTACCACCTAAACTTGGATTAACATATATTGTGTATATGGTTTATCGACATTACCCCATAATACGATTGCAGTCTTGAAAATCTTTTCGGGTTTGCTGCCGGATCCTAAAATCAACTTGACTCGATATTTCGGCGATCCAACTGTTCGCCATCTTCAGGAATGCTACTTCTGCTGATGAGTCTCAGCGGGACTCATCAGCAGAAGCAGCATTCCTGAAGATGGCGAACAGTTGGATCGCCGAAATATCGAGTCAAGTTGATTTTAGGATCCGGCAGCAAACCCGAAAAGATTTTCAAGACTTATTACGCCGGGAAAGCTTACGTAATCATACGATTGCAGTGTTTGAAAGAACATCAGTACTTGGAGTCAATCATCCCGCACGCAAAACATCTTTAGTGAAAGTAATTGTTTGAGAATACACAAGTCATCCACAATGATGTGTCAGCTACTAGGTGAGAGAGCACTGACGCAACAAGGAAAGAGAGAAGTTGTGATGGCTTGTAGCAGGAATCCAAAATCATACTTACTGATCACATAAAGACTACATGATCGCTTTATTTCTCGAAAGGACATAAACATATCATCTCTTTATTAAGTAGCTGCTTGTGCCTCCTACTTGCAAGTACTTCAGTCTCTATTACTATTCGCAGAATGCAGGTTGAGTAACGCCTTCCTATCACTCAGTGCCGATACTCTTGAAGACTGAGACCGAACTTGTCCTACCAGAGATGGGCGTCTGGTTGAGAATTGACAGGGGGCACTGAACACTCTCTTCATGAAGGTGTGGCGCAGCCCACTCTTTCCATTGGAGCGCAGGTCAGGGCTTTCTCCATACCGATGCTTTGGCCGGTGTGCAGTTGATGCTTTAGCACTGCACACATTATATACGTTTATCATTTTGTACCCGTGGTCTAGGGGTAGCGTCTTTGATTCATAATCAAAACGTCTTCGGTCCCGGGTTCGATTCCCGCCACGGCCTAAATTTTGATAAATAATCAGCATTGGCGGCCGAAGACTTCCGGCATAAGAAGTCAGCCTCATTCTGCCAGCGGCCTTGTCAAAGAGGGCAGAGGAGCGGACAGAAGTTCAGGGCACTCCCTTGTCCTAGGGGTGGGAAATTGCCCCTAAAGGCGGAAGAATCAGCAATGATCAACGACATGAGGATGCAGAAGGCAATGGAAACAACTGCATTAAAGACACGTAACGTGTATCTACAGGACATGTGGCCTGTAATTGAAGAAGTGTCAAGATGATCTCTCCATTGGCAAAAGATTCCGGAATAGTCCCCCGTTCGGATCTCCGGGAGGGGACTGCCAATGGGGAGGTTACCATGAGAAAAAGATTGAATAATGTACGAAAGGATAACGTTCTACGAGTCGGGGGCGTGGAATGTCAGAAGCTTGAACATGGTAGGGAACTAGAAAATCTGAAAAGGGAAATGCAAAGGCTCAATCTAGATATAGTAGGGGTCAGTAAAGTGTAAGGAAGACAAGGATTTCTGGTCAGATGAGTATCGGGTAAGATAAACAGCAGCATAAAATCGTATAACAGGTGTAGGATTCGTTATCAATAGGAAGGTAGGGCAGAGGCTGTGTTACTGTGAACAGTTCAGTGACCGTGTTGTTCTAATGAGAATCGACAGCAGACCAACACTGACAACGATAGTTCAGGTATACATGCCGACGTCGCAAGCTGAGGATGAACAGACAGAGTAAGTGTATGAGGATATTGAAAGCGTAATGCAGTATGTAAAGGGGGACGAAAATCTAATAGTCATGGGCGACTGGAATGCAGTTGTAGGGGAAGGAGTAGAAGAAAAGGTTACATGAGAATATGGGCTTGGGACAAGTAATGAAAGAGGACAAAGACTAGTTGAGTTCTGTAACAAGTTTCAGCTAGTAATAGCGAATACCCTGTTCAAGAATCACAAGAGGAGGAGGTATACTTGGAAAAGGTCGGGAGATATGGGAAGATTTCAATTAGATTATATCATGGTCAGACAGAGATTCCGAAATCAGATACTGGATTGTAAGGCGTACCCAGGAGCAGATATAGACTCAGATCACAATATAGTAGTGATGAAGAGTAGGCTGAAGTTCAAGACATTACTCAGGAGGAATCAATACGCAAAGAACTGGGATCCGGAAGTACTAAGGAATGACGAGATACGATTGAAGTTCTCTAACGCTATAGATACAGTAATAAAGAATAGCGCAGTAGGCAGTACAGCTGAAGAGGAATGGACATCTCTAAAAAGGGCCATCACACAAGTTAGGAAGGAAAACATAGGTACAAAGAAGGTAGCTGCGAAGAAACCATGGGTAACAGAAGAAATACTTCAGTTGATTGATGAATGGAGGAAGTACAAACACGTTCCGGGAAAATCAGGAATACAGACATACAAGTCGCTGAGGAATGAAATAAATAGGAAGTGCAGGGAAGCTATGACGAAATGGCTGCAGGAAAAATGTTACGACATCGAAAAAGATGTGATTGTCGGAAGGACAGACTCAGTGTACAGGAAAGTCAAATCAACCTTTGGTGACATTAATAGCAACGGTGGTAACATTATGAGTGCAACGGGAATTCCATTGTTAAATGCAGAGGAGAGAGCAGATAGGTGGAAAGAATACATTGAAAGCCTCTATGAGGGTGAAGATTTGTCTGATGTGATAGAAGAAGAAACAGGAGTCGATTTAGAAGAGATAGGGGATCCAGTGTTAGAATCGGAATTTAAAAGAGCTTTGGAGGACTTACTGCCAAATAAGGCAGAAGGGATAGATAACATTCCATCAGAATTTCTAAAATCATTTGGGGAAGTGGCAACAAAACGACTATTCACGTTGGTGTGTAGAATATATAAGTCTGGCGATATACCATCTGACTTTCGGAAGAGCATCATCCACACAATTCCGAAGACGGGAAGAGCTGACAAGTGCGAGTATTATCGCACAATCAGCTTAACAGCTCATGCATCGAATCTGCTTACAAGAATAATATACAGAAGAATGGAAAAGAAAATTGAGAATGAGCTAGGTGACGATCAGTTTAGCTTTAGGAAAAGTAAAGGGACGAGTGAGGCAATTCTGCCGTTACGGCTAATAATGGAAGCAAGGCTAAAGGAAAATCAAGACACTTTTATAGAATTTGTCGACCTGGAAAAAGCGTTCGACAATATAAAATGGTGCAAGCTGTTCGAGATTCTGAAAAAAAGTAGGGGTAAGCTATAGGGAGAGACGGGTCATATACAATATGTACAACAACCAAGAGGGAATAATAAGAGTGGACGATCAAGAACGAAGTGCTCGTATTAAGAAGGGTGTAAGAAAAGGCTGTAGCCTTTCGCCCCTACTCTTCAATCTGTACATCGAGGAAGCACTGATGGAAATAAAACAAAGGTTCAGGAGTGGAATTAAAATACAAGGTGAAAGTATATCAATGATACGATTCGCTGATGACATTGCTATCCTGAGTGAAAGTGAAGGAGAGTTAAATGATCTGCTGAATGGAATGAACAGTCTAATGAGTACACAGTATGGTTTGAGAGAAAATCGGAGAAATACGAAGATAATGAGAAGTAGTAGAAATGAGAACAGCGAGAAACTTAACATCAGGTTTGATGGTCACGAAGTCAATGAAGTTAAGGAATTCTGCTACCTAGGCAGTAAAATAACAAATGACGGACGGAGCAAGGAGGACATCTAAAGCAGACTCGCTATGGCAAAAAAGGCATTTCTGGCCAAGAGAAGTCTACTAATATCAAATACCGGCCTCAATTTGAGGAAGAAATTTCTGAGTACAGCATTGTATGGTAGTGAAACATGGACTGTGGGAAAACCGAACAGGAGAGAATCGAAGCATTTGAGATGTGGTGCTATAGACGAATGTTGAAAATTAGGTGGACTGATAAGGTAAGGAATGAGGAGGTTCTACGCAGAATCGGAGAGGAAAGGAATATGTGGAAAACACTGATAAGGAGAAGGGACAGGATGATAGGACATCTGCTAATACATGAGGGAATGACTTCCATGGTACAAGAGGGAGCTGTAGAGGGCAAAAACTGTAGAGGAAGACAGAGATTGGAATACGTCAAGCAAATAATTGAGGACGTAGGTTGCAAGTGGTACTCTGAGATGAAGAGGTTAGCAGAGGAGAGAAATTCGTGGCGGGCTGCATCAAACCACTCAGTAGACTGATGACCAAAAAAAAAAATCACTTTGTTTGTTAAACTTTCTATTAATGGTATTACCTTCCTTTGCGTATTATTCCAGAAAACGCATAAAAGAAAGATCGTAAGGTCGAGTTGGAATAGTAATTTTGTTTAATTGTCCCAGTGATTTAATGTGACCATGACTATTCGCTGAAAAGTTTATATTTGCATAGAGTAGCGTAAATCTTAATTTGTTTGATTTAGAGTATTTCACACTAGTCGGTTGTTTCCGTGCAGTTAGTGTACAATAAAGTTACATTCCGTTCTGATTAAGATAATTTAACAGATACTGCAGTTGAATAAGAGCTAAGCTATTGTTGTAAGCGGAAACAAATACCTTAATGCGCTATGTCGCACACATGTAGCCCTAATCTCTATGTCTTATTTTTGCTCCTCATAAGCAACAGAAATTCGTGTAACGTAAAGTGTGTTAAATGATTTATTTCTATTCGTGTGTAATCTATGTTGCTATACGTGATAAGTGTGAAAGTTGCTTTAGCACGGCCAAAGAGCGAGAGGTTGTAACACTCTACTGGCGTCTGAGTGTTTACAGATAATTACCAAAAGTGGTTTATTACGCACAGCATACGTTACCCTCTGAAAGAATTTTTAGTAATTCGACCGAGATTACCTAACGGATAATTTGGAATCCAACCGTAATTCCGTAAGAATACGTGTAGGTAAATAACAGAAAGAATTAATTTTGCAATGGGTAACAGTAAATGACTACTGTTAACTGGAATAGCTATACGGTCGCCAGCCTAGTTAGGCATAATAATACAAAGGCATTATTCATAAAGAATCTATTTTTTACTATTACAAAAAATGAACTTTCATTAAACAATGTTCTATGAAGTGCAATAACCACTCATGAATGGAAAAATTACACAGGGGGAAGCAGCAGTTGTCACCTTAGCATTTAGGCAGAGACAAGATTTGCAAATAAGTCCTTTCCTCTTGTTTACCTCAAACATTACTTTAGTCTATAATTAATATGGGTCAGACCTGCCCTTCATTAACTACACAAGGACGGACAGCACCTGGTAATCGTCAGGTTCAATAATCACTCAAATTCACTATACAAAGCAATAAACAACACAAAGTATACAAACTTTTTATCTTTGTCACACATTGATTACTTCAAGATCCATTAGCCAGAAATATACTAATCAGATTTATCTTTTTTATTATGTTGGAATAGGAATGTGGTCCTACAAACTATATCTTTCCTTGTAGTAGCAAATAAACTTTGTTTTCTTCTTAGCAATAAATTATTTTCTCATGTATAAATTATTTCCTTATCAATTGTTGTGAAATTTACTACTAAACTAGAACCGGACACGGGCTTAGCCCTATTTCAATAGTTGCCTCTCACGTAGCACAGGTATAATCAAAAGTCACTTGCAATTGGATTTTTACACTCTCTATAAAGTCAGATTGTTTTGTTTTCATGAATCAAAGCAATTATAGTAACTTTTAATGAACAAAGGCTTAAGTGAGTACCTCAAATTGGGTTTCCAATTTCTACTACACAAAATACACAAAACTCTAACATTTCTTCAGAATGCAATTAATAAATTCATTATCTAAGAACAAAAGGTTCATAGTATCACTTGTGAAGTAAGTAGGTTTTGAAAGCAATTTTTACTCAGTAAACTTTAAAATTCTAGTTTCCTAAACTGATTTTTAGTTCATTTTCTAACTAATTTTTAAATCTTTCAAACCAAAGTAGTCACTGTTATAAGTATGAGAAATGAACCATTCTTGACCAGCACATTATAAGTGTACTAGCAGAAAACTTCACCACACATCACAAAATTTTCACTGTATTTTTGTTAATACTTTTATCCAAGAATCACTCTCGGAATTAATTAATCAATGCTGAGGTTCCTACTTGTATAAGTGTAAAGGATACACACATGGGTGGAACACAATTCTTTTATCTTTAAGATAATATTTCCACTGAAGCAAATACAACATAACTGGTTCACACATGCTTATATATATGACCTTTTCTGAGTGTGAAGAAGAGGTTGCGCAATCGAAGTGGCGAGTATGTGGCAACTAGGTGGTCTTTCCATTGGCACAAAGAAGCTCTATATTTTTCTTCTTGGTGTTGATAATAATAATTTCAGAGCTTTTTACAAAACTAGAGCACCATTTTAGAGCCAAATATTACATCCGAGGCCGTTCCATTCCACTGGTAACCAAATCGGCTTCACTCGGCACCTGCTGTGTTTGCTTGTCAATGTCTCACTGCCGACTGACTACCGTGCTCTCTCGTTTGGCACCCAGACGAACACCACACTCACCTTTTCGTTCACGCTAACCACGTTTAGGCGCGCTAACTCACTTCCATTGTAGAGGGGGAGTACATTTACTTTTCAGTTTATACAGTACAAAGTCCCTATGTATGAACCAGTTTCAACGTACTTACCAATAGACATACTTTAAAAACTTTGTCATTTAAGCATATTAAGAAATCAATACAATATTTATCTCATTGAAAGACAATCTCCTCCAAATCATTCGAAGAACTTAACACACAAAGAGTAACCATATTACAAATATTATCGTTTCTCCACAGTAGACAAAAGAGATTACATAGGAAAGAATATACACTTTACATTATTCAGGATAAATCTGTACAAATTATTTACAATATTAAACAATAGTGTTACAAGGTGTGTGCAAACTGTGGGTTGGAATTTCACTGGGGTGACTGTAGTGGGGAATTGAATGGAGAACTCGACGAGGCTCTGAATTGTAGACTTTGCAAAAAAAGACAAGAGAATCACTCAGCAGGAGGCGAAGATTTGTGCCCTTCAGACTGTATTAGGTCACGCAAAATTTGAACTACATAGGTTGAAGGTCAAAAGAGACCTTGGGGACTTGGTAAAGGTAACAGACATGGAAAGGAGAGCAGCTGTTCAACTGCGTCTACATTTGAGCTAAAACTATCGAATAAATTTGACTTGTTACCTGGACCGGGAGAGGAAGAGTCTCATCGAACCATAGGTCACAGTGGGTTGCAGCAGGTTTCTGGCAAGGAGACTCAATGTGGTTCATTACCAAAAGAGAGTCGGAAGAAAAAGGTCTTGCTGCTAGGTAGAAGAGGTGCTGGTCAGATGGTGCAGGACAAATTAGGGTCCGGGTACCATGTCAAAAATAATGTGAATCAATGTGCTGGTCTTGGACTGGTGACAGAGGACGTAGGTAATTCGTGCGACAGTTTTGGTAAAGAGGATCAGGTTATTATAGTTAGTGCGACAAAAAACACCCTGCCTAAGAACATTAATTACAGCATTAGCGGCTGCCTAGATGAAAAAGGAGTAGCAGCTACATACACAAATGTGAGTTTGGTGGAGATCCTGTAGCACCATTTCCAGCCTTGGGAGAACAGTGCTGTGCGGCTGTGAACACTCAGTTGAGCAGGCTGTTGCTGACTGAAACAAAATCTCATATGAGTGCAGGGCCAGTTGCTACAATTAGGAAATGGGAATATATACTACACATGGCCTAAACCTGTAGAGGAGAGGGAAAGATAGGTTGGCTCAGCCTCTTGCAAGTAATATATGGGGAGCCACCGTCACACACAGCAAGAGTCATGTGGTTGGTGGTGCCAGAGGGCACCTTTTTTAGGGTACTATCAGGGTTCAGTCGCTATGTTCTGAGAGAATTGAAAAAACAGAAGAGCCCATCAAAGTGCTTAATAATAAACAGGAAAGTAAGGTTAGTTTATTTCATCAAAGTATTAGAGGACTTGGTGGTAAGGTAGAGGAGCTTCTTGTCTGTTTCAAAATTAAGAGAGCTTGGAAAAGACAGACTTCCACGCAACCATACATAATCACACATATAAAAGATTACACTATTTCAACTTACTCATGCAGAAGTAACATAGCCAAAGGAAGACCTATTACATGTTTTAAGACAGAACACAAATATAAAAACTAAGAGACAAATAGATTTTGTAGCGATTAGCATGCAGATGTGTGAGAAAAATGTGTTGTGAATTAATATTGGAAAACAGTTAATTTTTAATTGTAACTGTATTTCGATCCCCCCTGGGAAATCTTGAAGTGTTTATGAGGAGCCTCGATTCCTTACCGTGCTGTCTGTCAGAGAGCAGTAGGCAGTTAATAGTCTGTGGTGGCTTCAGTACAGATATTTTAAGGAACTCTGATAGGAAAATGATCTGAAAACCTTATTTGGACCCTACTATTTGGTCTCAATAATTAACTTTCCAACACAGGTGGATGAAAATAGTAGGGTCCTAATTCAGAATGTTTTCTTTGATGAAGTTCAACAAAAGAAAATAACTGTTTACCCAAAATCATATGCGCTCTCTGATCATGTTGCACAGTTTGTTGGGATAAATAACGTAGCGCCTTACAGTATTGATGCACTGCACTGGAAATCACGATAATTAATGACTGCAGGCCTAATTTTTTAAGAACAGTTTACAGGAATTGACGTGAGATATAATTTATTATGAACTAAATGTTAATATAAATTTCATGTATTCCATGATAAATTCATGTTATCTGAAAATAGCTTACTGCACAGGCTATCAGAGAGGACACTAAACAGCCAGGAAAAGACCACAGATGAAATGGCTCTGAACACTATGGGACCTAACTGCAGTGGTGATCAGTCCCCTAGAACTTAAAACTACTTAAACCTAACTAACCTAAGGACAGTACACACATCCATGCCCGAGGCAGGATTCTAATCTGCGACCATAGCGGTCGCGCGGTTCCAGACTGTAGCGCCTAGAACCGCTCAGCCACTCCGGCCGGCAGACCACAGATCAATAGAGGGATTAAAATATCCTGCGAAAGGAAAAGGAAAATGTAGCTTCTGGCAAGAAGAAATAGGGACCATGCAGTAGTTGCGCACTACAAAAGCTGCTCAAAATTACTGAGAAATGTTATTAAAAATTCAAAGAACATGCACATAATGTCAGATATCAATACCTCTGACAACAGACTTATGACTCTACGGAACGTGGTAAAACGAGAGATAGAACAACCAGCCATAGAACAAGGCTACACCACTACTGAATTGAATGGAATTTGTTAAATATAGCAAAAAGCATAGAGATAAACAGCTCAAGCGCAAAATCACAGCAGTATGTTGAAAATGTAACTTTCATAAAATTCGATAGTTTGATTGTATCACCATATTCTGTTTCTGAAATTAAGAAAATTGTACAGTCTCTCAAAAATAAAAGTTCATTTGGTTTGGATGGTGTTTCCAATAGAGAACGAATTTTGTTCCTATGTAATTAGCCCAGTCTTATCTGAAATATTTAATGCGTCACGAACTCAAGTCATTTTTCCAGAGAGACTTAAATAAGCAATTTTTGTATCCCTCTGTAACGAAGATGATGAATTGTCAGTAACTACCAATGTGTTTCACTACTGACGTCATCCTCCAAAATTTTTGACAATTCTAGAATATCATCTCACCTCAGTAATGATAGTATCCTTACAAATCACAGTTTGGGGTTCAGAAGGGTAGCTCTACTGAGAATGCTATTTACAAGTTCACACACCAGATTTCACATGCATCAAATAATAAATTTTCGTCCGCTAGTATTTTCAGCGACGTCTATAAGGTGTTTCACTGTGGGACCCACGGTACTTTACTAGATAAACTGACGTTTTATGGGATTGATGGTATAGCCAACAAACGGATAATGTTATGTCTAACCAAAAGAATGTAGAATGTTTTACTTAGTAAATCAAGCAATATAGTCCAGGGACATAATTCTGACTTTCGAGGAATAATGTATGGGATTTCCCAAGGTACAGTCTTAGATCCACGAATGTTCCTCACATATTTAAGCGATCCTTGGTCTAGTAAACATAAAAAAATTAGTTATTTTGGCATGTGACAATAGTATTATAATCAGTCAAAACATACATACAGAAACAGAAGAAATGGTTAACGAAGTTCTTTGAAGTATCTTTAACTGGTTTCCAGCGAATAGTATGACCATCAAGTTTAGAAAGATGCAACATAATCATAACTACACATGTAAAGCTATTAGACCAATGATAAATGTAACATATGACGTGGAAATATCAAGTTCGTTGGAAACTTCTAAATTCTCAGGGGTCCACATTAATGATAATTTAAATTCTAAAAAATCATTTTCGAACGTCTCAAACAAGTTAGTTCAGCCACATTTGCTTTCAGAATCATTGCTAATCTTGGGAGGGACAAATTAGTAAGCTGACATATTCTGCATATTTCATTTAATAACGTCATATGGAATAATGTTCTGGGTAACTCATCATTAAGAAAGAAAGTCTTCATTGTGCAGAAAGAATAGTATGTGGTGTTCACCCACAGTCATCTTGTAGACATCTGTTTAAGGAGTTGGTCATTCTGATTACTGCCTCACAGTATATTTATTCTCTCATGAAGTTTGTTTCAAATAATCCGTTACAGTTTAAAAGGAACAATGAGGTACATAATTACAACACCAGAAGGAAAAATGACATTAATTACACATCATTAAGGTTACCTTTAGCACAAAAAGGCGTGCAAAGTGCTGCAACAAAAAGTTTTCATCACATACTCAGGGATATTTAAATTGTCTGACAGATGGCAATATAAAATTTTATAATAAACTAGGAAGGTTTCTCCTTGTCAAGTGTTTCTATTCTGCAGAAAAACTTCTGTTTTTGCAATGTGTGGAAGGTGGTGAGTAGGAATTACTAATTTACAACTGTATACCTTTCTCGTTCTTGAGAAAACAAAAAAATTCAGATGTTTATAATGTAACTGTAGGTACAAATTAATTTGTGATGTGAATGTTAAATGCTCATTCCACAACATTACGATCTACCATCCAAAATGATCCATAGAAAATGTGACTCACTAACTTCAGCTCATTGTTTACTGAGAAAAGCAATACACAACAGTATTTAAATTTGCGCGAGGATTCGTTTTATAACTATCTCATAGAGTTATCCAAAATCGACTCTGAAAGAACCCAGAGGTCCCCATAGTATCTTTCTGTTTTCAGGAGGTGGAAGCGAGGGGGAATGTTGACGCACTAGATAAACAGTTCTGACATTGTGCTTGATAATAAACGCAAATCTTGAGAAAATTCTGAACACCATCTTTGGGTTTTTCGATGTGGAAAAAGTGCTTGAAAAGCTAACATGGAGCAACATGATATATACAAGCACCATGAAGCCACAATAATAACGGAGGACGAAGAGTGAAGTGTTTCCATTGTAATGGGGTGAGTAAGGAATGTATTCCCCTCTGCTTTTCCATCTGTAAGCCAAAGATGAATGAAAGATACAACCTTCAGAAGTCAACTGGAATATTAGGTTGAAATTCATTGTATCATTAGATTAGCTACCAACATTTTTATACTCTGAGGAAAAGATATGGATATGATGACCTTTTGAATGAGGAACTCTGTCACAAACTATGGATTCAGGGTTAAGAAAAGGAAGGTTATTGTGGAAAAACAGAAATGAGATCAACGGCAAGCCTGATATCAACAGCAACCAGGGAAGTCAAATAATACATTGTTGACAACGCAAGGAGAACGTAAGTTAGAGACCATCATATGCAATAAGAGCAATTCTGACTGAAAAAGCTTCTCATACGTGTAGAGCACAGCAGTTTATGGGAGTGTATGATGTACGAGGAAATATCTGGAAAGGTGAGAAGTGAATAAAAAAAAAAATGGTTCGAATGGCTCTGAGAATAATGGGACTTAACTTCAGAGGTCATCAGCCCCCTAGAACTTAGAACTACTTAAACCTAACTAACCTAAGGATATCACACACATCCATGCCCGAGGGAGGATTCGAACCTGCGACCGTAGCGGTCACGCAGTTCCAGACTGTAGCGCCTACAACCGCTCGGCCACTCCGGCCGGCGAGAAGTGAATCGTTTGGGTCGCTGTATTCCGGAAGAATTTAGAAGATGTAGTGTACTGATGACACATTGCAAAAAGATTTTCTCCTCAGAAACTGTGAGGACACGAATGTGAGGGACACACTAATTAGAATGAGAGGTGGCATGGTTGTACATTTGTTAAAATATCGGGGACTAACTTTCGTGCTAGGACAACGGGGCCTAGTGTGTAAAAATTATAAGAGAAGGCAGAAGTATACATAAAAATTATTGAAGACGTTGAGTTTAAGTACTACCCTGAGATGAACAGGCTACAAAGGAGAGGAAATCCCTGCGGGTATCGTAGCGGGCATTGATGACCCAAAGGGGAGTAGTAGGAGATATGTTTAAGACAAAAATAGATGGACTACTAAGAAGACAAAGAAGAGAAGCTGGATTAAGAGCTGTACAAGTTGGAGAAGAGATAAATTAAGGGTAAAATAACAGAAGTGGAAAAAAGAATCAGTAGAGAGGTATATTTTAAATAGCGTAAAGGTTGTATCCAAAATCTTGTCTAGGAGTAATAGGACGGAATCTTTACAGTTTCTGTTCCACGATATGTCCGTCAAAGCCTCTATTGATGGGCAGTTAACCAAAAGTACTTTCCGACTCTGAGTCGAGAGCATAGTACAAATATGTCAACCATGAGGAGACAACTTATTTTTAATGTTTTCAAGGTTTGACAATATGCGAAACTATTGCACGCGCGCTGCCAGACTGCTGTTCCCTGGATCAGTAATTTCTCCATTGTGCGTGGGGCTAGCTTCTCACCGTACAGCTAGAGGCGTGCGGCCGACAATGGCCACCGCTGTTGCCGCAAAGACAGCTGCATAGCCCATTGTCCCCCGAGCAAATGCCCTACGGCAGTCGGAAGTCAGGTGTATCGCAGCTTAATGGGGTTTCTGGAGGCCACGGTGTTACTGAGGCCTGGCTACCTCAAAGGCAGCGACGGCGCTTAGCAATTCCAAACACCTGCGGCCGGACCGCTAGCTACTGTCCCCTGCAGAGCTTCCCAGCCGCACAGGGGACGCTACCAGCAGTCCAGGGACGGCTTGGGAGTTCTCGAGGATGTTCCTGAGAATGCAACGACCGCTCACAATCGCAAAAAAGAAACCCTGGTAAAAGTAAAAAGTCTGATCTACAAGAAACTTTGGCCTCGAGTTACGTCTATAAAACAACATTAAGATACCATTTATTATCCAGTCTCACGTCATCTGCACATGTTTTGCACATTATGATCAGTTTCGATCTCCGTGGATCATCTTTACATGTATGTAGCCACGTCAGCAACCCGTCGTGTTTATGTCAGAACTACAAATCAGAATATTTTTTATTTTATTTTTTTAAATTTTATCCATATTTCGCATCTTCAAACGCGACTGTATTCAGTACACTGGAGGTATGAATTAAGAAACGCCTTCAGTCACTACTTTTCCTCCTTTATTAAGTACACGATGCATTTCGGACCCTGTGGGTGCATCATCAGGAGTAATGTGTCCTCATACAAAGAGAAAAAAATAAAGCATGTATTAAGACAAATTACACCTGATGATGCACCAACAGAGTCCGAAATGCATCGTGTACTTGATAAAACACGAAAATTTGTGACTGAATGAGTTTTCTTAATTCATACCTCCAGTGTAAAAATCTGAGTATTTCCGTCTGGAATAAACGTTTCAAATCATTTTAGCTTATAAAACCCTGAATGATAAAGCGTTATTTGAGTATCTTCCCTACACTCAACAGCTAAAACGATCGTTTGAAATCTCTAACTCTCTTACTGAATTCTATTGTACTTTCTTTGCAAAAACCATGGACGTTTCTTATTCTTGAATGTTACATCTCTTACGAGAGTCACTCCTTTATTTTCCTTCTACTTACTCCATACGGTGCACTCATAACCTCACCAAAATATTTCTCATTTCCAAATCTTTGTTCATTGTTACTCTCCTCCCGAATACGCAATGACTTATTTGCCTAATTCTGTACTGTCTGTCTTAATTTTTTTTATAAATATATTTTGAGAAGGGAGAGTAACAATGCAAAGTATTTCAGGGTGATTTAATTATACAGCAGAGCACCGACTACCAGAAACAAGTGATGGTGCGGAGTAGTGGGATATCGTATTGTTGGAAAACCATTGTAGAGCCTATTAATATCAATATGACAATGAAACAAACAAATAACTAAATCTAAGGCAAACAGAGGGCCGCAAATGTCGGTCAGCACATCAGAAGTGGATGACAAATGTTGAACATGTGACATCTCCAGATGAAGTACCTCACCACACGCGCATCTGTGGAGAATATTGGTCTATCGCACCTGATCATCCTAGCCCAAGTGAAGTGTTCACATTGTTTTGGCTACGATACCACGTGTGCGACTTAAATGCGTGGGGCTAAGGGTTCGAGTCTTACGTGTAGCAAGAAGTATTTTTTTTTTTTTTTGCATTGTGAAAACAGCTGTGTGCTAACATCGACGTAAGATTCATTATTTTATTTGTCGTTCTCATGATCTTCGCTCGTTAACTGCAAAGTTACAGTACAACAAAAACATACCGTACTCCGTTACAAGGAAACAAGTGTAACCTTCCAAATTACATCGCTACCAGTAAATGACCTACATTTTCTTTACTAAATAACTGTTCCAGTTAACCTACTGTGTCAATCACTAACATACAACGCTGTTCTCCAAACGTACATACTCATAAATTCCTTCCTCACTTTAAGTCCAAAGTTTGATTGCAGTAAACTTTTCGCAGCCAATAGTGGCCTCTTTGTCTGTCCTAGTCTGCCTGTTATGTCCCCCGTACTTCGCCTGCCATGAGTTATTTTGCTTGCGAGGTAGAACTATTACTTACTTCGTAAACACCAGTTTTCGTCTATAGTTCCTCATTGTTCTCATTTCTTACACATCTTATTGCGTTTGTCTCGTTGCGGTTCACTCTCAAACCATATTTTACTCTCATTAGACTATTCATTCCACTCAACATATCCTTTAATACAGTTCCATTGATGACAACAATGTAAACAGCAAATATTATCATTGACATCCTTTCACCCTGAATTTTAATCCCGCTGTTGAACCATTCTTTTATTTTCGTCATTGCTTCTTCAACGTGTAAACGGAGACTAAGGACGGAAGACAGCATCCCTGTTTTACACATGTTTTAATCCGACAACTTAGTTTTTGGTCCTCTAGTCCTATTGTTCCCGATGAGTACTTGCACATATTGTACATCATTCATCTTTCCATGTAGCTTACCACTATTTTTCTCAGAACTTCGAGTATGTGGCACCATCTCACCTCGCCGAACCCTTTCTGTAGATCGACAAACGTTATGAAGATATCTTGATTTTTCTTCAGTCTAGCATCAGTTACCAAGCGCAGAGTCAGATCTGTCTCTATGGTATCTTTACCTTTCAAAAAGCCAAACCGATCGTCATCTATCAGATCCTCAATTATCTTTACCCTCCATCTGTACATTATTCTTATCAGATCTTGGATACACGAGATGTTAAGCTGATTGTGCGACAGTTTTTGCATCTATCATCCATTGTTATTTCGGATCTGTGTGGATGATATTATTCCGAAAGTCTGATGGTACATCGCCAGTCTTTCACACTCTACACACTAACTTGATTAGTCGTTTGGTTATCATTTCCCGCAATAACATTTGAAACTCCGCTGGAATGATATCTATCCCTTCTGTTTTATTTTGTCACAAGTCCTCCGCAGCTTTTTACGTCTTCCTTATCGACTCCTGTTTTCTCTAATATCAAATCATCTTACAAGTCCTCAGTTTCATAGAGGCCTTCAACGTACGTGTTCACCTATTCCCACTTTCTTCTGCGTTTAATAGCGAAATTTTGAAAACACTCTTAATATTTTCCCCTTTACCTTCACTTTCACTGAAACTCATCTGGAAAGTGCTGGAAAGAAAGGCCACCGATTAAAACTCTTGAAGCTTTTTAAGTAAATCAGAGTTTGTTAGTATTCTACATCTTTTTCTTCCTGTCTTCACATTTCTCAACACATTAACCTGGCGAAGAACATATTCCTCCCAACGAGAGACCAGTTTGTCGCTGGAGAATGGTTGACTTTATTCTAAGAGCCACAACCTCACCTTTGCTTGCACCGCTTCCTTACTATCAAAGTGACGCCCTCTAAGGAGTTCTTTAATGTTTGGAAACGGATGAAAATCGGATGGGGTGAATTCGGGACTGTATGGGGTACGTTTATAAATCCCAGGTGACGGACTGTTACAGATTTCATAGCGCTTGTGTGTGGTCTGGCGTCGACATGCTGAAGGATAGGGTGGTCAATGTGTGAACGAAGTCTTCGAATTCGTGCATTTAGTTTTCTGAAGGCCTCTCAGTACCTAGCCGAGTTCACGGCCGTGCCTTTATGCATGAGTTCCAAATGCACCACACCTTGGACATCCCGTTCTGTTGTCGACGACACTTAATGGTGGAACTGCATTGTCGCTCACTTGTTTCACGGGTAAAAATGGTGAACTCAGGTTTCATCATCTGTCACGACGTTGTTATGGAACCTATCACCTTCACGCTCGAAAGGCAAACGAAATTGCTGAGTGATGGCCAACCCTTTCTTTTCCCATGCCGATGATGAGAGATCGAGGCTCCCACCATGCGTACAGTAATCTGTGCCGCAGTTCTGCCGAGACGCCCTGTACACGCTCTCGTCAAAGACCACACTTAACTGAAGCTGTGTCGGTGTTATCCGACGATTCTCTCTGATGAGTTCATTAACCTCACTCCGTTGAGACTCGTCGATTGCCGCACTCGGTTGTCGACTCCGAGCTCTATGAGAGACGAAGTTAGCATCAACATTTCCTTCACTACGACTGCGAACAACCCAAAGTCATTCATTACTGTTGTACACTCCTGGAAATTGAAATAATAACACCGTGAATTCATTGTCCCAGGAAGGGGAAACTTTATTAACACATTCCTGGGGTCAGATACATCACATGATCACACTGAGAGAACCACAGGCACATAGACACAGGCAACAGAGCACGCACAATGTCGGCACTAGTACAGTGTATATCCACCTTTCGCAGCAATGCAGGTTGCTATTCTCCCATGGAGACGATCGTAGAGATGCTGGATGTAGTCCTGTGGAACGGCTTGCCATGCCATTTCCACCTGGCGCCTCAGTTGGACCATCGTTCGTGCTGGACGTGCAGACCGCGTGAGACGACGCTTCATCCAGTCCCAAACATGCTCAATGCGGGACAGATCCGGAGATCTTGCTGGCCAGGGTAGTTGACTTACACCTTCTAGAGCACGTTGGGTGGCACGGGATATATGCGGACGTGCATTGTCCTGTTGGAACAGCATGTTCCCTTGCCGGTCTAGGAATGGGGGAACGATGGGTTCGATGACGGTTTGGATGTACCGTGCACTATTCAGTGTCCCCTCGACGATCACCAGTGGTGTACGGCCAGTGTAGGAGATCGCTCCCCACACCATGATGCCGGGTGTTGGCCCTGTGTGCCTCGGTCGTATGCAGTCCTGATTGTGGCGCTCACCTGCACGGCGCCAAACACGCATACGACCATCATTGGCACCAAGGCAGAAGCGACTCTCATCGCTGAAGACGACACGTCTCCATTCGTCCCTCCATTCACGCCTGTCGCGACACCACTGGAGGCGGGCTGCACGATGTTGGGGCGTGAGCGGAAGACGGCCTAACGGTGTGCGGGACCGTAGCCCAGCTTCATGGAGACGGTTGCGAATGGTCCTCGCCGATACCCCAGGAGCAACAGTGTCCCTAATTTGCTGGGAAGTGGCGGTGCGGTCCCCTACGGCACTGCGTAGGATCCTACGGTCTTGGCGTGCATCCGTGCGTCGCTGCGGTCCGGTCCCAGGTCGACGGGAACGTGCACCTTCCGCCGACCACTGGCGACACCATCGATGTACTGTGGAGACCTCACGCCCCACGTGTTGAGCAATTCGGCGGTACGTCCACCCGGCCTCCCGCATGCCCACTATACGCCCTCGCTCAAAGTCCGTCAGCTGCACATACGGTTCACGTCCACGCTGTCGCGGCATGCTACCAGTGTTAAAGACTGCGATGGAGCTCCGTATGCCACGGCAAACTGGCTGACACTGACGGCGGCGGTGCACAAATGCTGCGCAGCTAGCGCCATTCGACGGCTAACACCGCGGTTCCTGGTGTGTCCGCTGTGCCGTGCGTGTGATCATTGCTTGTACAGCCCTCTCGCAGTGTCCGGAGCAAGTATGGTGGGTCTGACACACCGGTGTCAATGTGTTCTTTTTTCCATTTCCAGGAGTGTAGATACAATCATAACCGGACACGGTTCTCATTAATCTAGGGACTTTGATTGGCAGAAACTTGATTACAGTACTCTCTTCCACTCTCAGCGACGTATTAATCGCACTCTTTTGCTTGGCCCCCGAGCGGTGAAACCTAGGGGCGCAAGCTGGCTACCGACTCGTTGCACATTGGCTCCCTTTCCTAGAGCTGAAAAGTAAAGTGCGTCGTCTGGTGAGGCTTTTGTATGAATCTATATCCTGTTAACTGCAGTACCTTTTCCTTGCGTAGTTTATCTTAAAAGTAGTTTTAGCTTAGTGTTGCAGTATATTAATTGAGTATAGCTGAAATGGCAATCAGTTAAAAATTTAGGCCGATTGGTCATGTTGGTCAGAAATCAGGGTACTTCTGGTGAATGCTGCTCAACCTTCTCTCGAGATATTAGATTTATTAGCACAACTTCAGCGCAGTAAATACATTCATTTAACGGAAACACAATGAACAGATAGTAATAATATTAACAATAATGTGAAAGACAAGAAAAAGTCATAGGAAACTAGTAACCTACGGCTACCTTTTCCTCTTGCCTTAATAAAAAGGACAAGTTCGTTTAACCGCTTCTGCATCAAACCACGTAAGACATCTTAAATTTTAACAACTTTCATACGACGTCTCTCAGTAATAGGAAACTGCTGCCAGATATTCAAGCCGTTGACCCAAAATTTTTATTGTCAAGAAACATCCACAGACCAACTTGTGACATAAGCACCAATCAACTTTTAAGTAATACTTTATACTAGAATCTAGAAAACACGTAAAAACGTTCTGAGAATTATGTACTATCATTAATCAAACTTCTAATCATTGATTAATTATTCCAATAATATTAAAGAAATGCAAACCCCAAAAAATTATTTTCTAAAATTTTAATCGAAAATTTCGTGCACCACCATTACTGAACTGCAGCCAGAAAATACGCCATTCCGTCGCCTGGACAAGAGTTGTCATACCAGCCCCAGGACGCTTGCAATTACAGTCCCATGCTAGAACGGGAACCAATGCACGGAGTATAACCAGGTTGTCACCTACCAGCGATGTCGCTCGAATCGGTCATGGACAGGCTAAATCGATTGGGACACACAAATAGCAGCTTTTAAAATGTGCTCTTTCAGAAGGGAAAACGCGGCAAGATACACATATTCTACTTTGGATGCAAGTAAGACACGACTGACGCATTTGTCGACAATGCTGTGTTGCTTGATAGCTCATTCTGATGCGCTGATATCGAAAACATGGTCATCCGTCTTCAGATTGCGAACACTTTAACCCAACTATCATTTCTCAATAATACGGATAGACACATCGTACGTCAAAAGACAGCGGAAGGGTACATGTGGAGAGGGTGGTTGCTGAAGACGGGCAGTAACCTTTTCAGTAGTTGCAGTGACAACAGTCCGAATGACTAATCTCTCATTGTAATACTACCCAATAGGGTCTTGCTGTACTGGTATTGCCAACGGCTGAAAGCAAAAGGAAATAACCGCTGTTACTTCTCCCGAGGCATACTGCTCTACTTTACGGTTAAATAATGACGCCATCATCGTGGGCAAAATGATTCGCAGGCAAAATTCGGTCTCCGGGCGCGAACTGCTCAGGGTATCACAAAGAGGGAAAACCAGTCTTTCCACGACTTGAGTAAACGAAGCGATCGTTTGATAGCGACGTCTCGTCCTATGGCATCATTGATGAGATAAAACGAGCGCGTACGCGTATGTGTGTGTGTGTGTGTGTGTGTGTGTGTGTGTGTGTGCACGCTTGGAGAGGGGTATAATAATTAGGGAGGGAGACCAAGGGACGAAGACAGTAAGTAGGTTCAAATACGGAAATGAAGAAGAGAGCTGCACCAAACGAGTCTTCGCACTGAAGACCACAACAATAACACACTTCGAAACAGCGAACGTGTTACTGACTGAATCTAATTTTTTTAATACTTACGATAGTTGTTTCGCATTATAAAGTACCTACCAAGAGTGTTACAATATTAAATACATATGTAGAATCCATTTTTCAGTAATTTAGTGGGTTACACAATGATGTAGTCAGGGGGCATGAAAATGAAGCAGTGGTTGGAAAGGGAGTAAGACAGGGTTGTAGCCTATCCCCGATGTTATTCAATCCGTATACTGAGCAAGCACTAAAGAAAACAAAAGGAAAAGTTCCAGTTGGAATTAAAATCCGTCAGTAAGAAAAAAAAATTCTTAGGTTTGCCGATGACATTGTAGTTCCGTCAGTAAAGGACCTGGAGGAGCAGTTGAACAGAATGGACAGTGTCTTGAGAGGAGGACATAAGATGAACTTTAACAAAAGCAAAACGAGGATGATGGAATGTAGTCGAATTAAATCGGATGATGCCGAGGGGATTAGATTAGGAAATGAGACAACTAAAGTAGTTGATGAGTTCTGCTATTTGGGCAGCAAAATAACTGATAGTGGTCGAAGTAGAGAGGATATAAAATGTAGACTGGCTATGGCAAGGAAAGTGTTCCTGAAGACGAGAAATTTGTTAACATCGAGTACAGATTTAAGTGTCAGGAAGTCTTTTCTAAAATTATTTGTACGGAGTCAAACATGGACTATAAACAGTACAGACAAGAAGAGAATTGAAGCTTTAGAAATGTGGTGCAACAGAAAAATGCTGAAGATTAGATGGGTAGATCGCGTAATTACTGAGGAGGTACTGAACAGAATTGGGGAGAAGAGAAATTTGTGGCGCAACTTGACTAGTAGAAGGGATCGGTTGGTAGGAAATGTTCTGAGGCATCAAGGGATCACCAATTTAGTAATGGAGGGCAGCAAGGAGAGTAAAAATCGTAGAAGGAGACCAATAGATGAATACATTAAACATATTCAGAAGAATGTAGGTTTCAGTAGGTACTGGGAATGAAGAAGCTAGCACAGGGTAGAGTAGCATGGAGGGCTGCATCAAACCAGTTTCTGGACTAAAGACTTCAACAATACAACAGTGATGCGTTGACATTATCTTGCATCTCAGCTTTTCCCTAGCTGACGCCACCAAATCTACCTTCACTTGATTGTTTTCGGGAGGTATCTATAGGTTTAGTAGTAACCTGTAAGAGTCATTGCATCTAATCACTATTCCCAAAACCTTCATATTAACTATCATTAAACTGGGTATGAGAGTCGGTGATGGAGAACAATTTTGAAGGATAATTACTGATCACAATTTTTGCAGACCTGCCAGAAATGCAGAACCTTTCTAAATGACAGTGCATTTAATTAGGTTCTGCAATAGTTTTTTAACGGCGCACCAATATTCCAGGGTCTACGGTGGTGATTATCCATACTGCACGTCAAAATGTTAGTTCTAGTGACATCTTTATAAAAAGAAACACAACGTGGAATGAAATGAAGTTTCCCGCTCTTTGCTATCGTCTCACACACAGCATGAAAACTATCCCATATACATACATATTTCAATGACGCAGCCTAAATGTCCTTCAATGTCAATGGCCGAAATAACCTGTGACATTAAAATATTATCACTTAAACCTTTTTGTAACAGAGTTTGCTAATTCAAGTCTCTGTAATGGGGGGGAGGGGGGGGGGGGTGATTATTCAGAGGTGCTTCATTCGAGTCCATTTGGTGGATCACATTTCCCTTCACATATTCGAACAGTAAATTGTAAGACCTGTGCTGAAAGATCAAAATGATCTTATCTTCCTATCTCGGGTTTTTAATTTATTCTTTATTTAAAAATGTGTTTAATGTTGTCTATATTGTTGGTCTAAATGACTTCTACTTCACGCACACGCGTTAGAAAGTATCATCTCGGTTGAGGGAGGGTGGGTGAGTAGTAACCAGATATTTTCTGGTCTTCATCAGCAGCATGCGTACCATGTTCTGGCAATAAGTCACAAATTCATCATCATCATCATCATCATCATTTAAGACTGATTATGCCTTTCAGCGTTCAGTCTGGAGCATAGCCCCCCTTATACAGTTCCTCCATGATCCCCTATTCAGTGCTAACATTGGTGCCTCTTCTGATGTTAAACCTATTACTTCAAAATCATTCTTAATCGAATCCCAGTAACTTCTCCTCGGTCTGCCCCGACTCCTCCTACCCTCTACTGCTGAATCCATGAGTCTCTTGGGTAACCTTGCTTCTCCCATGCGTGTAACATGACCCCACCATCTAAGCATGTTCGCCCTGACTGCTACATCTATAGAGATCATTCCCAGTTTTTCTTTGATTTCCTCATTGTGGACACCCTCCTGCCATTGTTCCCATCTACTAGTACCTGCAATCATCCTAGCTACTTTCATATCCGTAACCTGAACCTTGTTGATAAAGTAACCTGAATCCACCCAGCTTTCGCTCCCATACAACAAAGTTGGTCGAAAGATTGAACGGTGCACAGATAACTTAGTCTTGGTACTGACTTCCTTCTTGCAGAAGAGAGTAGATCGTAGCTGAGCGCTCACTGCATTAGCTTTGCTACACCTCGCTTCCAGTTCTTTCACTATGTTGCCATCCTGTGAGAATATGCATCCTAAGTACTTGAAACCGTCCACCTGTTCTAACTTTGTTCCTCCTATTTGGCACTCAATCCGTTTATATTTCTTTCCCACTGACATTACTTTCGTTTTGGAGATGCTAATCTTCATACCATAGTCCTTACATTTCTGATCTAGCTCTGAAATATTACTTTGCAAACTTTCAATCGAATCTGCCATCACAACTAAGTCATCTGCATATGCAAGACTGCTTATTTTGTGTTCACATATCTTAGTCTCACCCAGCCAGTCTATTGTTTTCAACATATGATCCATAAATAATATGAACAACAGTAGATACAGGTTGCAGCCTTGTATTACCCCTGAAACTACTCTGAAGCATGAACTCAATTTACCGTCAACTCTAACTGCTGCCTGACTATCCATGTAAAGACCTTTAATTGCTTGCAAAAGTTTGCCTCCTATTCCATAATCTTGTAGAACAGACAATAACTTCCTCCTAGGAGCCCGGTCATATGCCTTTTCTAGATCTATAAAGCATAGATACAATTCCCTGTTCTACTCATAACACTTCTCCATTATTAGCCGTAAGCTAAAGATCTGGTCCTGCCAACCTCTAAGAGGCCTAAACCCACACTGATTTTCATCCAATTGGTCCTCAATTAATACTCGCACTTTCCTTTCAACAATACCTGAGAAGATTTTACCCACAACGCTGATTAAAGAGATACCTCTGTAGTTGTTACAATCTTTTCTGTTTCCATGTTTAAAGATTGATGTGATTACTGCTTTTGTCCCGTCTGATGGAACCTGTCCCGACTCCCATGCCATTTCAATTAACCTGTGTAGCCATTTAAGACCTGACATTCCACTATATTTGATGAGTTCCGACTTAATTTCATCCACCCCAGCCGCTTTATTGCACTGCAATCTTTTGACCATTTTTTCCACTTCCTAAAATGTGATCCTATTTCCATCATCATTCCCATCCCATTCTACCTCGAAATCTGAAACATTACTGATCGCATTTTCACCTACATTGAGCAACTCTTCAAAATATTCCCTCCATCTGCCCAAGGCATCCACAGGATTCACCAGCAGTTTTCCTGACCTGTCCAAAATACTTGTCATTTCCTTCTTACCTCCCTTTCGAAGACTGCTAATTACACTCCAGAATTGTTTTCCAGCAGCTTGACCCATAGTCTCCAACCTGTTTCCAAAGTCTTCCCAAGATTTCTTCTTGGATGCTGCAATTATCTGTTTGGCTTTGTTTCTTTCTTCAACATAACTTTCTCTGTCTACCTGGGTTCTTGTATGTAGCCATTTTTGATACGCCTTCTTTTTCCTTTTACAGGCTGCCTTGACTGTATCATTCCACCAAGCTGTTTGCTTCATCCTACTTTTACACACTACTGTTACAAGACAATCTTTAGCCACTTCTGGTACTGTGTCCCTGTACCTTGTCCATTCCTTTTCCAATGACTGTAATTGACTACATTCAACTAACTGGTACCTTTCTGAGATCGCTGTTATGTACTTGTGCCTGATTTCCTTATCCTGAAGTTTCTCCACTCTTATCCTCCTACATATGGACCTGACCTCCTGCACTTTCGGCCTCACAATCCCAATTTCACTGCAGATTAAATAATGATCAGTGGCATCAAAGAATCCCCTGAATACACGTGTGTCCCTCACAGCCTTCCCGAATTCCTGATCTGTTATTATATAGTCGATGACAGATCTGGTTCCCCTGCCTTCCCAAGTATACCGGTGAATGTTCTTATGTTTAAAAAAGGAGTTTGTGATTACTAAGCCCATACTGGCACAGAAATCCAAGAGTTGTTTCCCGTTCCTGTTGGCCTCCATATCCTCTTCAAATTTACCCATAACCTTTTCATACCCTTCTGTTCGATTTCCAATCCTGGCGTTAAAATCACCCATGAGCAGAACACTGTCCTTGTCCTTTTCTCTAACAACTACATCACTGAGTGCCTCATAAAAACTATCCATCTTATCTTGATCTGTCCCTTCACAATGCGAATATACTGACACAATCCTAATTTTCTTGCTAGACACTGTCAAATCTATCCACATCAGTCGTTCGTTTACATACCTTATTGCAACTACGCTGGGTTCCATTTCTTTCCTGATGTAAAGCCCTACACCCCATTGTGCTATTCCTGCTTTGACTCCTGACAGGTAGACCTTGTATTCTCCCACTTCCTCTTCTTTCTCACCCCTTACCCGAATGTCACTAACAGCTAAAACGTCCCGCCCCATTTTACTTGCAGCCTCTGCCAGCTCTACCTTCTTCCCAGAGTAGGCCCCATTGATATTAATAGCTCCCCATCTCATTACCATTTGTTTGCCATGTCGTATCTTAGGAGTCCCTGGTTTGTCAGTTAGAGGTGGGACTCCGTCACCTCCAAAGGTCCGAGGCATTTTGCTCTGATTGTTGCCAGCATCATATTTAAAGTACCAGGGAAGCAGGTTGCTAGCCTTACTTGCCCCGAGTCCCATTGGGTTTTACCCCTAACGGCTGAGGGACTAACCGGTGGATTTGGTAGTCTTTGCCGTATGAGCACAAAGGTGACAACGACTCAGAATATGTCCGAGATGCCCAGCCTTATTCCAAAGTAACTGGTATCCCGACTGTCGGGACCACTCACTTGGCCACTCATACGTTGCCCGTGGTTCATGAACTAGGACATGACTACAGGAACCCACACCATGAACCACAGTCACAAATTAAAACCGAAAAATATTATAAAAGTATTGAAATATGAAATCAACACTTCTACATTCTACTTGTGGGAGGACCTGTACTATTAATACGTCAAAGTTGGCTGTCTCTGTCACATGGCAAGAAAAGAGATATTACATGTAGTGAGTATTAATGAAGAGTGTCCGTATTATTTAAACACGTCGATCCGCACTTATGTGTGATCATCCTCCTCACCTTCATCAGCAGCGAATGCATTGTGCTGAACTGAGATCGATCGTAGGATCAATAAGTGCCTTGTGAAACCTAGTGTGTAGATTGACCATTAATGATTGCTGGAAAGAAGCATGTTGCGTTACCATTACACTACTTGTAATGTGTCACTTTCGACAAGAATAGACAACTTTTGAAATCTGGCGCAGCAATTAGATACACCCAGAGAAGTACAGTCGCAAGTGTGTTCCCAGCGGAATCACAAAACACAGTAATTAGCTGACTGGTAGCGAGCGTTTGTTTACACATCGTCAGAAGCAGCAATTTGCAATAAGCGCGTCTGATGCCAAACATCGCCAACAGGCAAATGCTCCATCGATTCAGAACTATAGAAACATTCGAGTCCACTGGAAACTGTACATCCCCGTGAAATCATGTATTACATAAACACTAAACTTATATTCAACGTGTTAATCAAATGCATCGGGTCTGAATTTGTTGAATTCAACATCGTGTACCTGGACACAGCAATGAAACAAATAAAAGAGAAAAGTCTTTGAAGCGTGTTCTACCTTACGAATCGGTACAGCACAGTGAATGACTTACCTGTCCAGACTTAAACTATTGATAGGAAATGTTAGAGGTGGAGCCCCTCAACCCCCACACCGACATGATGGCCAACTCAAAAGGTGTACTGCCATCTCTGCATAAGGGTTAGTTTTCACTAAAGTGAGGTGTCGCGGAGTGTGGGTGCTGCGATGTTTCCATACGTCTGGAGATTGATTGGGCCGGAAGTCCAACGAAGGGTAGCGGATTGAAGGGCAGAGGAAAAAAAGTGCCAAGGCAACAGCCAAGAGAGAAAAACTTCTCCGATATATAGGTCGAGAGGTAAGAGCAGTAGCGGATGTCATGCTACCTGCGACAGGTCATGCAAGTGTAGGCTTTGTTAGTAGTGGGTATCATGCATGTCGATACCTTTGACGTTGTGCAGTGCTGTTACTCGGCGGCTGCCGCTGGGTGCCGGTGTTCATCTCTCAGTCAGCGTCAGCATACCTGTAACAGTTAGGTTCATCATCGTTTTGTGCCCCTATAGGCCATATATCATATACACAGAGTAGGGTGATGTTGACGATTTGTTTGTGCGAGCTCATCGGTTTCCCTGCTGTAGCCTATGGGTCGGCTTTAATAGCAGCTGGCATATCCAGTCAACGTTGCTGATACGCAGGGGCTTGCCGACGTTGGTCGCCTATTGGTGTATGTTAGCTTGCCATAGGTGGTTATGCCCTAGCTAATAGTGTCTTTGGTCGCTTATGGTTCCACCTATGGTTATGATCATAGTTTCCCAGAGTAAGAATGAAAGGATTATTCGAGTGTCTCGAATTCCCCTATGGTCGTGTGGCGTGTTCTTTGAATACTTCCTTGAGTGTTGAAGATGGTATTCATTGTGAAGATCCACGGTGCGTGAGTAGCGTCGAGCGTTGCTAATGATGCGTAGCACTTTGTCCAGTATGATCTGCAGGAGGCGCAGGCGTGTAGGAGCTGCTTATCCTCAGACGGAAGCTGTGTTCATCATCAGAGGTCTTATCATTGTCATGTATATCCAGTGTTAATAGATTTTGAGAGAGTTTTTGATTCAGCTCTATTATATGGATAGTCGGAAAAGCGTAATGGCGTGGTGCTATTAAGTCTTCGAATGAAGCCCTTCTGAAACGGTTTGAATTCACGAAATCCAGGGATATTATCGTATATTTTGAGAGATGAATTGGGGTCTGAAGATGGCATAGTGGGGTTAAAGGCGTTTCAGTCTGGAACCGCGTGACCGCTACGGTCGCAGGTTCGAATCCTGCCTCGGGCATGGATGTGTGTGACGTCCTTAGTTAGTTAGGTTTAATTAGTTCTAAGTTCTAGGCGACTGATGACCTTAGAAGTTGAGTCGCATAGTGCTCAGAGCCATTTTTTGATGGCATAGTGGAACGCCGAAATTGGTTGCCGTCAAAATAAAATAAAGTAACGTCGTAGTTACATGGATGTTGTAGAAGTTCATTCGTACTGACAAATACTTAACCTGCCGATGCCCCTGTCCATGATGGATCAACAAGTAGAGATTGTATTGAGTTGTATTCAAGGTACATAACTACGAAGACTGGATGGGTGGATACTGAGGAATAAAAGGAAAATAAAGGAGAAAGAGAGAGAGAGAGAGCGAGAGAGAGAGAGAGAGAGAGAGAGAGAGAGAGAGAGAAAATTCTGAATGCTACTAGGGGTTGTAGATGAACCAGCTACACATTTTAATGAACTTTTAACATGTCAAGCAACGTAAATTAATACTTTCTCTGAGGAGAACACTTTAGGAACACGTGCTACGAACAAGAGAGGCAGGATAACAAAGATATGGATCAGAGAATAGACGAGAAGGGAAGAAGTTTTAAATTGTGTTCAGTATGGTCTCTAATAGTGGTTATAGAAAATTTCTTGTCAGTTTTTCTTTTCTTTTTTTTTTTACATTTATGCCGTCTGTGATTGTCATCGAATTAATGACGGAGATTTCACAAAGACATTACACTTGTCATGCTGTAAAGGTGAATTTGGTGCTTAAGATGGATTATAGGTGCCACGTAAGATATGCCAAATATGTGCTGAATATCCTAGAAAATTCTAAAAGGGAAAACATGGTTTGTTCATATGCTCCTCCAAGAAACCACTCTAGTGATTGTTACTTTTGCGGTGTTGATGTTAGTGATTGCAGTACGAACAAACTTAAAAACTAACAGAATACGCTGACATTGTGCCTGTCATTCACCCAGTGAGAGATGGTTCAGATTTTCTTGCTGTAGAACATAAGAACATTTGGTGACGTTGTTCTCAGAACTGGTTATGATAACAATCCAGTGCGTATAAAGCTGCTCATGACTTGTTTTACTCCAGTTTGGACATTTCATAAGCAAAACTGTTTACACAATCGGGCTTAATAACTTAGTTGAACAGTTACAAAGATTTCTATGTGTCGTAGAATAGAACAGAAATTTATGCAAGATTTCTAAGAAGATTGTTATTTGATGGATGACTTGGAGTTGAATAAAAAAAGGAGTAATGGGGACTATTTAAAAATTATCCTAAAACTAGTTAATACAGTTTATGATACAGAAAGGTAACAATTGAGCATTAGTATCTCTTTCCCATTCTATACATGAGAAGCAATTTTACGAAAACGTTACGGTTTTCTTGTGCCATTTATACTCTTCAACGTTGGCTATCTTAATGGTATTTCAATGAATTTGAAAAAATTGCAATATCATTTGTACACATCAAAATAGGTTTGAAGACACTGTAAAAATGTTACTCAAAGACAGAAAATGTTTCAAGTATCTCTGAAGGATCTTTTCTTGTACATCATAATCTACGTCGAAAGAAAACGTGATTTTATCACCTCACATAGGAGAAATGAAGTTCGTTTCCAACGATGAATAAAAAATAAAAGTGAGTGAGTTGACAGTTGGGATTTCATTGAAAGAATTTATCGCCAAGTCCTTAGGAATCGTAAAGAGCCCAGTTTCTTTCCTGTTACAGTTAAAATGATGAAATAGTTCGAGACGTGGATTTGCTTTAAGATTCTACAGATTCACGTTCTCAACAACCGCTTTTCCTATTCTTCTCTGACAGTTTGCGTGACCACAGTGGAACATAAAGTGAGCGTTTTCCAAAATACACCAGCAGCTGGTTCACCAGAGAGTAAGCTGTGTTTGTAGGTCCCATAATTACTAAGATAGTGATAATGTTTTCATGCTTCTACACCAATAAAAACTTTGATTATATTTAAAATAAAATCACTTTTTGTTCAAGTTAGCCACGTTTAGCTAATTGTTAAGTTCAACCAAACTCAGTTTCTGATAAAACTACAAGTAACAGAGAAAAAGTGGATCACATATGTATTAATTGTCTGAGAAACAATAGTAGTGACCTACTAGCTAATAAACAGGATGAAGAAAAGCATTCTTCTTTGCCCTGATAGAACATCAGGGAATGGGTCAGTGAACTAGGACTGATGCCAACAGTTTTGTAGTTTTCTATAGCACATTTTCAGAACACGATTGACGGCGATTCGTCTATCAAATAGGAAACATTTATAGCTCTCTCACTGATATCCTAGCATCATGGGTATAGCACAGGCTTTGTATTCTCAAACTTGATTTTGGCGAAGAAATTACGTGTTGCTTATCTACTTTACTCTGATACACATGCTAATGGACACATGATGCGCTGTCTCAGACGACACATTAAATGTAGGTCCTATACCGACGTTCCAACCAAGATTTGCCAGATGTTCTTTGGTTGTAAAGCCAATGCCGCAACAGGCGACTCACTTCCTAATACTGCCAATGGGAAACTATTCTGTTCAACACCCACTTTTCTGGATTCTGAATGAACAGAATGGAGCTCTATTTGGAGTCAGGTAACAAACAGCTCGCCTTAAATTTGAGGGAATGTAATATAATGAACAAAATGGAAACAGTTTCACCATCTCCTTAGAATACAGTCGAGCCATGTTCACTAGTGCAACCTGGACTGAACACTTACTCCAAAAAATTTCCTCATTTTCTAAGGAAATGGACAGTATTTGTGAAATCATAGCTTACAATGCTGCATCTGAGCCACTTTTGGGTTCCCCTGTCGATAAAGCCTTACAGCATTACATTACCTTTTTTCTGTTATCTTGATCCACCACTATTCAGAATAATTTCTAGAACAGAATCCTAGCCCATCTGTGTGTTGCTCGCATGACACCCTTGGAGTTCAGTTATCGATGGTACCTGCCCTGTGTGTGTCTCTGCCTCATTGCAGGGAAACTGGAGGACGCCGACCAACAAGATGGGGCACATGAGCAGTGGCGGATGGGAATACAGGGGTGCGGAGGGCAAGCAGAAGGGAAGTCACTTCCGGGCAGCTTTGTGGAGAGTTGGTGGCCCAGTTTCACCTAGGACGTCTGAGTGCTCAGTTGGACCGAATGCAACTGGAAGGTGGCGGGATGGCCTGTGGAGTGTTATAGGTGCCATCATACCGCTCGGAGTTTAACCGTCAGCTACTCAACCGTTGGTCCAATCGACGCTGTTCAGAGAACCGTTACTTAGCTGTATTGTGAACTTTTTAGTCAGCACTTTTTTGTAACGGGATGGAAATTTGTTCTTACCTGATGTGTTGCACAGTCCATGCTGGTTCCTATTGATCCAGGTGGCGACTGTTGTCATTCCTCCGACATTCTGTTGTGAGCACAACTTGTGGCGAATCGGGTTTGTAAATGGGATTCGGATTCCTGCTTACCACATTACTGGGTAGTGTGGCTTGGTTGATTGTGTACCCAAGGCAATACTTAATGCTAAAATATATCTGTATGCTACATGTCTGGCGTATTACCTATTCATTGCTAGCCAGCCTTGTTTTATTTATTGATTTTTGTATTTTGGTAGAATAGTTTTTAATTCTACTTATGTGCGTGTGTTACAGGACGTACTAGGCACTATTAATTGCCATGTTTATTAAATTGAAGGTCCAACCTGGACAGAGGTTTATTTGGTCTTGTAGCTTTCGTTCCATAATTTTTGGTAATGTAAATTATTCGGAAATCTGTGGAAAAAGTCTTTATTTCGGTAAGATAGCTGATCAGCTAATTCTAGGCAATCCCTACAACTTCTTATTAGATGTCTTCCAAAGAAGCCACCTGTTCGACAGTAACAGTAACAACTGTATGACAGTAAACTTGGAAAAAGCCAGCCAACCATTTGCCAACAATGATATATATATGTAACTGCTTGGCTGATTGTTTTGCTTATTTATTAAGTGCTTGTCTCACTTTGGCGTTCTATATTTCAGTTGTAAAGCCAAGTGGCCTTTGTATTTATAATTAGTTCCCGTCATGGTTTACTACATATGTTCTAGGCAATGTGCCATGAAGATCTCATTAACTTTACGACTTGTTGCAGGTGTTTCCCATCGTCCATTGCACCATAGGGCTCACTGTATGTATAAGCCTAAGAGCCTGCCAGTCAACCGAGCCGTGTTTGGATTTAAGCTTAAGGTCTCTTAAAATAATTAGTAACCGTCGGCTTGTATTCTTAAACAAATTTCGTATAATGCCTAAAACACCTTCATCCATCCTATAACTTGTTTTTAAGGCAGCTGTCTGTTCGTTCTGTTATCTGTACCTGTCTTTAATGTTAGTGAAGTTTTTCAAGTAGTGAAATTTTGTTCTCTTATGACTGCTCTTTAAGCGTGCTCCTTCTTGTTCCTTAATGAAATTTTGTGTAAAATTTATTTACTTGGAAGGGCTTCGCTGTAGTAGGCATTATCATTCAGCATTAAGTCGCTTGTGAGCTTATGGTGTAGTTATTTGTTTAATGAACTGAATTTCTTGACCTATAATTGTCTGTTAACGACCAGTTCTATGCGGCAGTTAATATTCTTGCTACAACTACTCGGCACTTTAAATCATTTTGATGAGAAAAGGAAGTACTTAATATTTTTGGTATGTCAGCTTCCAGCGATCTTGGTAATTATTTCCCTTTTTAACTATCACCATGTACCTGTGCATTTTAAGAAATGTATAAATTGATGTGGTGAGCCTTGGGTTTAACTGCCTTGTTTACTAGTCATCAGTGCTCTCGCTGTAAAGTGTGTATTTTGCCAATTGTAAAGTATTCTGTTGTTTTTGATAACAAACTGCTGTTTAAATATATGTAATTTTGTTAAGCCAGCACCTCACCACTCTCCTACCAGCCCTCTCCCACTTCAACTTAAGTTTCCCACAAGATAACCAATGAAGGAGAAGAAACTTGCTGAGTCTCATTGCTCTTCATCCACAGTTTCCATGGATACTGTGTCACAAACCTTGCATACATGAGACCACCACTCAACATCAGTTCATAGGAATACAGAAGCCTCACTTGTAACGATTACAGTACAGGATATTAATGCAACATACCCTGTAATATAAAGATTATTTCTGATATCAAGACTGCCCTTATGGAAGGACCCATCACTTCTGTGAAAGCCATGCCTTGTTAGGCCATAAATGTCACTTCTCTCTACAGTAATAAATTCACAGTGTAACTTTGCACACGTTAATAGCCAGGATGTATTTTGGTATATGGGATAAAAGAATTTGTGTTTCTTATTAAAATTTAATATCCAAGTTAAAATATTATTTTATCAACGTGACGTATCCATTGGCCAGATCCCAAATGAGACCACTAAGCGGAATTGCATAATCACCCCAGAAGTTGTAAGAGTAAGAGGAGAATGTATGCATTCTAGTTTTCTCCAGCCCCATCGACTGAAGATCCAACTCTAAACGAAATACATCCATATAGCTAGTCATTTGACACACTCAGCTTTTTCCTATCAGATTTTATTTTTGCCTTTAAAATAAGATGATTTGCTCCAGCTCTGATCTGTAGTAATTTCATGGACGTTCAAGCAAAATTACAAGATAAACTGGTAGTGGGTCATTTGTTATACCACACTGGACTATTTTGGGATGGGTTTACAGTTCCAGCCTTACAACAAAGAGAAGGACAGGGAGATGAAAATGTTTGTAAATTTAATTTAATTCTTGTCCCTGACAAAAAGTTGGTTTAATTATTGTTCTACACAATCACATTATTTTCAAACGAAGTGATGAGTTTAGGCCAGCAAAGCCCATCCTCACAATAAATAAGTTTAAAAATTAATTTGGTATGACATCATTTTAACTTATTTATGTTACTGTATTAGTAGTCTGTGAGTGCACTGAACGCTCTGAGACATAAAATGTGAATACACAGAAAGTGAATTGAACTATATATGTGAAATCATATTCAGTGAAGGATCGTCATCAGTCAGTAAGCAATGAGAATTACATACCCAACACTAAGTATTAGCACATTCAATGATAGTTGGTTACCTTTCAGGTCCTCTGAGTGAAAATGTAGAAAATACAAAACAACATGTCCAGCAATGACAATATAATTTCAGCTACCTTTCAATAATGATTCAGAATAAATTACTGCTGACCCAACGTATCTACATACTACTGATACCGAAATAATTCAGATATAAGTTCATATTTGGTGGAAGTATTAGTGATAATTAACAAAATTTATTGAAACATTAATGAATATATTTCAATTAATGTCAATAGCGAAGCTTATCATAATTTCCTAGAATGACCCTTATACCATACTGAAATGAGAATTCTTTCTCATCTTCTTTATTTACTTAATTTTTGTATTAACACTTCTTGTTAGCTGATTGTGTTCTAATTATACCTTTTCTTTCGCTTCACTACCAGTTAATCTTATCATAGATTCACCATACTTTTTGGAAATGTATCATGGTTTATATATTCTTGTTGGATTACCTACATGTTAATAATCATAATATAGTACAGTTGGATAAAGACCACATATGTCATTACATTTTATTTTTGTGTTAATACCATCTGCTTTAGCTGTTAGTTTTACTGCATTTGTAGGGCTTCCATAGAAAACATCTCTTGGATTCAATGGTTCAATAATTTCAGGTAATAGTTTCAATTTTGTAAGATTTTTGTATTCTGCTGATTTAATCTGACCACATTCCCACATTTCCAGTATTTCGTATTTCAGCACTTCTTGTTAATGTCTTTTGATATAAATTACCCCTAATTCTTGATTCTTGTTGTTTATCATTTCATTCTTAAGACATATTAGACAACCATGCCAACATCCGTCACACTGATGAACAGTATTGGCTTCTTTATCAAAACCAAAAACTTTTGCTGCAGCTGTACTAACTTTACCACCATTAAGAGAATGTAGAATATTTTTTTTATTTAAACTGTTTAACCAAGCTATGGATCCAACACCATAATTTTTCTACATTTGCTACAGCTATACTTACTTCACCACCATTAAGAGGATGTTGAATATTTATATTGTTTAAAATGTTTAAACAAGCGAATGATTGTTCACCATAATTTCTCTATTGGTTCTTTATTCTTCCTTCAGGCAAATATTATATCGGTAAAGAGCCATATAAACTCCAGAAATTTTTAGAGAGCAGATAGATCAATTTTAGCTATTTGTAGATACTGTTTTCTTAGTTCTGAACCACCTCTTCTTAACATATCTATGTGAGATTTGCAGTACTGGTTAATTCCTTTCCTTATACTGAATATATAATTTTATTTATCTTTTTGACAATGTCAATTGGGAAATTTTCATATTTGTATCATAGTGTCAGCACAATAACAATCGATATCACAATTCACCCATTGTAATTTCCATTTTCTCTTCTACTGAAGAAGTGTGGGAAAAATCATCCCTTTAGCATTTTAAAACCAAATGTTATTGGGAACTCAGTAATTTTACACTGTACCTATAATTTTCAGACCTAATAGTTTTATCTGCAGTAACATCAACTTAGTACTTGTGTAGACAGTATATGGTTTTACTTCAGAATAAATTGTGAATTATATCCCTTAGGGTAATGGCCCATAAATGTAAAACTCTGATGTTCCTGAGATATCATCAACCTACACATTTCATCTTTTGTTGTAAACTTATACTAAATATCACCTATGAAATTGTAAACTGTTATGAGATTTGGAGTATGTATTTCCTGTTCATAATCAAACCCTACGTATCTTTCTTTGTAGGAAGAGTTAATTTTCATTCGATCAGCATCTTCATAACATTCAAATTTTTGACCTACAATTACGTTATAGCACTTGGAACACTGAAAAACATAGTAATTTTTATATTCAGTGTTAACAATAGAACCGTTTATACAAAAATTCTGATATCATTCGAGTTTATATATTTTACCTTCATTATCAATTATCTTTTGTACACATTGATTACCATTTAGTTTTTTCGGTTTTGCATGTATCATTGATGCTCCTTTATGTGAACTTCAAGAAGATAATTTCTACATATTTCAAGAACACATTTATGTTCTTGAGATATTATACAAATTTGCTTGTGATCTTCACATTCAAACTCTGTATCACAAATGGATGGATAATTGCTTAAACATTCTTCATTGTAAAGTATCTACAAGTCTTCCGAAAATATTTTATTTTCTGTTGCACTGCACTCTTCGGTATTGTATAGTATACATATTTTTTCCTGTGTTTTACAGCGGTGTCTATTTTGCTTTTATGTATTTTTTTTGCATTTACCTCAGTAATTTAATGATTGTAAGAACGCTGACAGGCTGTTGATTGTATCAAAATTGCTTTGATTTATTTCTTTATCAGTCTAATATACATAAATCAGTAGAAATTTTCACTGCACATTACATTTATTTGGATATCTAATAATTGTTGTACTTATTTAATAACATGTAGTGTAAATCCTTCTTTGTTATATTAATCTAATTTGCTACACAATTGGGTAGTTAAGGCCTTTTGTTATCTATGTTAAATACCTTCTCTATTTTTCTTGATTTCAGCTGCAGTTAGTTTTCTTCCTAAGAAAAGATTTGTATGATACATTAATGCAATTATTATTGCTGTCGGACTGTGCAGGTTATCCGTATTATTAATTCTAGTAACGTTTTTAGTCTATTTATCATCAGCTAAAATTATTATTTCATTGTCTTTACCCTCTTTTGGCGCAGGTAAGACTTGAGCACTAAATGTAGTATCTGCTATATCAATAGATTCATCAGACATTAATGTATCACTGACTTTGTTATATGTATAGAAGTAGAACTGTTTGTTTACTATTTTCTGATGCTCTATATTTTGATGCCTTCTGACGCTCAACTCTGTTTCACGTTTGTCAGACATAAGCAAAAACGCCCTGTGAATGCATTAGAATCTCTGGAATCAGTGACTGGAGGCTGAAGTGGACGCTTATTCTAGGACAGAACACAGTGGTGTTTAGCTGTACACAGTTTGTTCGATTTCAGAAGTATTGTCAAAGAAGTAAACGAATTTACATAGGTTCTGGAATGACAGTGTTAGGAGAGTACTCAATATAATGCCTTCCATCCTGTTTAGCCGAAATTACACTCAACAATGTCAAAATAAAATCAAATTTAGAAAAGTCAAATTCAAAAAGGTTCTCTGCAAGTTGAAGTTGGCCTACATACGACAAATCCAATGGTTCCAGTTCAAAGATTGGTACTATTTAGGATGATAATCAAGTGTATGGTGGATGGTTAGTTTCCGTAACAAGATGAGCAAAAGATTGTTCACGGCTGCTCGAGTGCACAGAGGATGCAAGATGGGGAACCAACTAGTTTACGCCTCTGCTAGTGGCATTTACCTTAGCTGCGATGAGCTGTCGCCTGCAGGGCTGCTCTCGCCCTCTGAAACTCCTATAAATAAGCTAATCAAAATCTTTACTGATTTTATAAGAAGAAACTGTCCTATGTCTCTCGTTAGGCAAGAAAATATGCACTCATCCCTAGTCTTGAAATATGGCAATATACACAAATGCATAGATGGAGGAGCGTGTACGAAACAATGCCCTCTCAGTTCTCGCAAGAAAAATTAACTATGAGGCTGATTTGCTTCTCTGCTGTTGGAGCTCAACAACTCTTCAGCTAATTTGTAGCTGAAAGTTAGCCAAAGATAACTCAGTGTTCACAGAAAATTCCTATTTTGGCGTCATACAGAGTGTGATGCACCCTGTTCTACACTTGATGCTGATTCAGAGGAGAGTCCGTAAAGCCTTCTGGCTTGTGTCTTTCATAGCGAACTCTCCCGCACCTGTGTCCTCTCGAGTCTCACCTTAAGGCTTTTTCAGACCAATGGGAGCGTTCCTTTCATCTTGTGGGAACTACCTTTGCTAATTTCAAAGGGCCTTCAAACTGCGTCGAAATTTCACCCATTTCTACTACTTCGAAGTTTGCTCCAGCCATTCAGAGATTTAGTGCCTGCTCCTGACGCCTAAAAGTTACACGTGTATCTCATGAGTGCACCACACGCATTTCACATGATCAACTGCGTCGCTGGTCTGTATGTCTCCACCTGGAAATTCCACAACACGGTTTTCTAAACGATTTCTCCATAGTAAGCAGTGCTGGACCGTTACCGGCTCTCCTCAATGTATCATCCGGTGCGTTCGTGGTCCCTTCTGCCATGGGTTATCAACCCCTTTTTAAAAGCGTTCTATGGTACTCTGGCCATGGTGGCGCGGCTAGCATCTGCCGCCAGTTTAAAATGTTTCCTGCAGCAGCTTTTATCACATTTTGCTCATTGACATGCAGGATTCGGGTTCAGTCTGTTAATACCATCTAATCGAGTGTCATCCCTTTGCCGTACATACTGTACATTCTAATAGGCAAATCTGCTCATTATCACCAGCGTATATCAGGTGACATACTCATCTACTTGTAATGGCATATAAAATCTCTCACATAAGTTGCGAAATTGACATTCATTCAATCTGCCACCTTACAACCTTCCATAAGACATTTTAGGGTTTATGAATATTATAGTTTATCTCCTTTCCTGAAGGCAGTTCCTTTTTAGCTACTTGTAACATAACTTTGGGGCTCTTGTTATATGATTTGCTTTTTAATCAATAGTATCGCCCAAATAGATGCAGCAAAAAAGTGAAGACATGAGAAAAGAAATTATTGTCAGAAAGACAGACTCAGCATACAAGAAAGTCAAGACAACCTGTGATGCCATTAAATGTAAGGTAGATAACATTAAGAGTGCTAGGGGAATTTAACTGTTAAATGCAGAGGAGAGAGCAGATAGGTGGAAAGAATACACTGAAAGCCTCTATGAGGGGGAAGATTTGACTGATGTGATAGAAGAAGAAACAGGTGTTGATTTAGAAGAGATATAGGATCCAGTATTAGAATCAGAATTTAAAAGAGCTTTGGAAGACTTCTATATTGTGTAACATACAAATTTTTCCCTGTGATTTACAGCTATGTCTATTTTACTGTTATATGCTTTTTTGCATATACCTCAGTGATATAATGACTGTAAGAATGCTGACATGCTGTTGATTATATCAAAATTGTTTCGAATTATATACTGATAAACCTTTATTCTCTTATCAGACTAATATACAAAACTGAGTTGAAATTTTCTCGACACATTACATTGGATATCGAATAATTCTTGTACATGTTTAATATCATTTAGTTTAAGTGCTTCTTCGTTATATTCATCTAATTTGTTACAGCAATACTTTATTATTATTATTATTATTATTATGTGCATACAGATTCCGTTGGATCATGCATTACATTTATGATTCGCCTTTCTAATAGTCCTTATAGCTTTCATTCTTTTGCCATGTGCTTTCTTCCATGCTTCTGACCACTTTGTCCATAATCATTTAGGGACTTCATTCTCTGGCTTAACTACCCACCTATTTATCTTCTGACAGTAAAGTTCCCTGTCTAGTATGTCCATTGCTCCTATCTGTGACTTTTCCAAGTCATATTAGACTTCTTCTATCCATGGAATTATCATCGGTTTTGTAGTGTATATCAATATCTTGTAAGTTAGCCTTGAAGATTTGGAGTCTATGAATGTGGCCATAGAATTTAGCCTTTGTTTCCTGATATCTGTGGGAAGATTGGACAGTTCTTCTGTTCCTTTGCGCGATTTGAGTCTGTACCCCTCTTCTGTTTTATCTGGTCCCAGTATTTTCCTCATGATCTTTCGTTCTTCCATACGCTGGTTTGAGCTTTTTTAACCAAATTTCCTGTGCTCCTTATTCCAACCCTGTTGGTTGTATGATCTCAAAGGGATATTTGATGTGTGGAACTGGTTTGATCTGCCCGTATTTTGTGTTCAGTTCCTGAATGTCGTATGTAGTGCAAATAAACTTGGTCTTCTCGAATGAAATTTGTAGTCCAGTTTTCTCAACGCATTCCTTGAGGACTTCAATCTGGTTGATCGCTGTATTTTCGCAGGCCGCTAGTATCGCTAGGTCGTCTGTGAAAGCTAAACATCTCTGACCTTGATGTCAACACACTTTTGTCTGAGTTGAATGGGTTTCCAGTGGCCCTATGTTTTCAATTCCTTCTCCCATTCTCAGATGACTTTATGCAGAACAAAGTTGAAGAGCTGTGGTGACAATCCATCACCTTGTCGCACACCGGTCTTTATATCAATGGGCTCTGACAATTCGCCCATGAATTTCACTTTTGACTTCACGCCCGTGTTTCCTTGATGAGTCTTAATGTGTTTTCATCAAGTCTTTGTTCTTCTAAGATGTTAAAGAGGATTGCCGATCGACCAAATCATATGCCTTCTTGAAGTCGACGAACATACAGATGATTGAAGAGCTTTCGGTTGCTCTATATTTAAATAGCATCTTCAAATTGAAAATTAGTTCAACACAAGAATGCCCCAGTCGCAAACCGACTTGATAGTCATCAATTTTGTTTTCAAAATTGTGTTCTCTGAAAATGGCAAGCAGATAGAGTTTTGTAAGTGACTTCAAGGAGAGAAATCCCTCAGTAGTTACTGACATCTGTTCTGTCATCTTTCTTGTGTAATTGATGGATGAGATCACATTCCCATTCACCAGGTGCCTTTTCCGTTTTCCAGATGTGTATGATGATTTCTATGAGCTTGTCAAGTGTATTTCTGCCTTTCTTCAATAGGTCTGCTACTAGTCATATTCTCCAGATGCCCTGTTATTCTTGAGTCTGAGGATGTGTCCATGGATTTCTTCTTTGGTAGTTGGTGGAGATTCTGGGTTTACTTGTGCAGAAGTCTCTTTGGGCCATCTTTATGTAGGCTCTTGGCAGTTGAGTAGCTCTGAGAAATATCGAGCCAATTCTCTACAATTATCTCGTTTGGTCAGCGCGAGTTTGCCGTCTGGTTTCCGGAAACATAGATTTTGAGGGGTGTATTCTCTAATCCTCCCTGCGAACGTCATGTAAAAGTCTCAAGTATTGTGATCTCAGAAGTGTTTTTCCATTGAGTCCAACTGGTCCTTCATGTGCCTCCTCTTTGCTTGTCTGATAATTTTCGACGCTTCCTTTCTGGTCTGAAGATAATGTTGTTGCGTCTCCAGTGACTTCTTAGAGTTACATTTCTGGAAAGCACTCCTTTGTTCTTCCAGTGCTTCTTCACATGTGGAGTCCCACATCCGGTGTTTCGTATTCTTCTTCAATGGTACTGCCTCTTTGCCTTTCTTGATTATCTTGTTACGAAATTGATGCCAGGTGCCTTTTCCTTTTCCCATTCTTCATTTATGTTGCTTTGTTTGATCTCTCTGGTGTCGAAATTTTGAAGATGAGTTTCCCTTTGGTGGATTATTTTCGAAGTAAATTTCACTTTGATCTGCACTAGATAGTGGTCAGTCAAGGTAGGCTCCTCTTCCGACTTGCATGTCATGAATTTCTCTCTGTGAAGGATGTGCGATGGCCACGTGGTCGATATGAAATTCTACAAGAGACTGTATAGGAGGTCTCCAAGTCTTCTGTTTTCGAGAGTGTTTCCATAAGGAGGTGGACATTATTTTCAGATTGCTCTGTTGGTGCAGTTCAATGAGTTTCATGCCATTCTTGTTGGCGAATTTATGGGCCGGGAATTTGCCTACAGTATTTCGGTTATTTCTTTTCTGTGCCATTCTGGAGACTGATGTCGCCTAGAAATATCTTTGTGTCTTCTTTTGGGGGCCAATACCATAATCTCCTTGAGTTCAGACCTAAACTGCTCTACCTTCTGAAGGTCTCTTATTTTCAATGTTCATGGGTGCATGTACATTACTTTGTGTGTATTTTTTGTTTGCACATTGTGTGCACACTGTCATTATTCTATTACTACTATCTATCAATGCATTTGTTTGAAATGTGAAAACAAATTTTATTTATTTTGCATAGTTCCAAAAATTATTTTAACACAAAATATTCATAACCCACACAAAAAAAGTACGTACCACTTGAATGTATTTGGATTAAGATGTGTCATTCGTGATTCATGGTGAAGATAAGGCTGGTAACATAAATTGTTACAACGAAACAGTTGGCATAACAAATATGTTAACCAGTAAATTTAGTGACCTCATCATCAATATTTCAAAATGTGTACCACATTTAGATTTCGGGATAATTTATCATATAAATTTTTGAAAATGAAAAATATAGAGAAGGTATATTAAACACAGTAATTAGCAAATACATTCAACTGGTTTTTCAGTACATTTTTATAAAATATGCACCCAGTCCTTCCTCTAGTCTTGAATAAAGACTTAAATCTAAATTTTCTCTTCTCAAGTATGGGAAATGGTCATCAACAATTTTTTACGAATTATTTATATTTATAATTTTTAACTGATTTTATTTTATGCAGATAGTTTTCACTATATCTTTCATGTGGCGAGAGATTCCATTTGGTAAAATATTTTCTATCCTTATTTCTGAACGACTCTTCGCCATCTCCCAGGTGGGTTTTACGACCTGCCCTAAAGAGGGAATGGCATGTTTCAGCCCCAATTAAAGGAGTACTCTGTTAACTGAGAGGTAGGTTTCCATAATGTGATAACGTTCAGGAGGACAGGGATCTGAAGCCCAGTGAGGTAGTAGATAATTACTGAGTGGAAGGAGTTCGATAGGAGATATTTTGCGCTATTTTGTGTTGACTGTAGAAACGAGTTTTTCGTGAAGTAGTAGGTACCTTCGTAACTTTTTCAAGAAAATGTTGTGTTATTTCGATATCAGTGGTATGTGGGTACATTGAGGGCACTAAGATATAAAATGTAAAAACGCAGGATGTATAAATATACACTACTGGGCATTAAAATGGCAACACCACGAAGATGACGTGCTACAGACGCGAATTTTAGCCGACAGGAAGAAGAAGCTGCGATTTGCAAATAATTAGCTTTTCAAAGCATTCACACAAGGTTGGCGCCGGTGGCGACACCTACAACGTGCTGACATGAGGAAAGTTTCCAACCGATTTCTCATACACGAACAGCAGTTGACCGGCGTGGCCTGGTGAAACGTTGTTGTGATGCCTCGTGTAAGGAGGAAAAATGCCTACCATCACGTTTCCGACTTTGATACAGGTCGGATTGTAGCCTATCGCGATTGCGGTTTACCGTATCGCGACATTGCTGCTCGCGTTGGTCTAGATCCAGTGACTGTTAGCAGAACGTGGAATCTGTGGCTTCAGGAGGGTAATATGGAACGCCGTGCTGATCCCAACGATCTGGTATCACTAGTAGTCGAGATGACAGGCATCTTACCGGCATTGCTGTAACGGATCCCGTAGCCACGTCTCGATCCCTGAGTCAACAGATGGGGACGTCTGCAAGACAACAACCATCTGCACGAACAGTTCGACGACGTTTGCAGCAGCATCGACTATCAGCTCGGAGACCATGGCTATGGTTACCCTTGACGCTGCATCACAGACAGGAGCGCCTGCGATGGTGTACTCAACGACAAACCTGGGTGCACGAATAGCAAAACGTCATTTTTTCCGATGAATCCAGGTTCTGTTTACATCATCATGATGGTCGCATCCGTGTTTGGCGACATCGCGGTGAACGCACATTTGAAGCGTGTGTTCGTCATCGCCATTCTGGCGTATCACCCTGCGTGATGGTATGGGGTGCCATTGGTTACACGTCTCCGTCATCTCTTGTTCGCATTGACGGCACTTTGAACATTGAGCGTTACATTTCAGATGTGTTACGACCAGTGACTCATTCGACTTCATTCGATCCCTGCGAAACCCCACATTTCAGCAGGATAATGCACGAAAGCATGTTGCAGGTCCTGTACGGGCCTTTCTGGATACAGGAAATGTTCGACTGCTGCCCTGGCCAGCACATTCTCCAGATCTCTCACCAATAGAAAACGTCTGGTCAATGGTGGCCGAGCAACTGTGGTATTGTGTTGAAGCTGCATGGGCAGCTGTACCTGTACACGCCATCCAAGCTCTGTTTGACTCAATGCCCAAGTGTATCCAGGTCGTTATAACGGCCAGAGGGGGTCGCTCTGGGTACTGATTCCTGAGTATCTATGCACCCAAATTGCGTGAAAACGTAATCACATGTCAGTTCTAGTATAACATAGTTGTGCAATGAATTCGCGTTTATCATCTGCATTTCTTCTTGGTGTAGCAATTTTAATGGCCAGTAGTGTTTATAAAGAATGAAATTCAGTGAAGGATCATCGTCATTCTGTAAACAATGACAATTATAGATCCATCAATAAGTGTTACTACACTCAATGATATCTGGTTACCTTTCAGGTTTTCCAAGTGAAGACGTCGATAATATGAACACAACTTGATCAATGACCATATATTTGCAGCTTGCTCACAATAATGATTCAGTATAATATTAGTACTGCGCTCAGCGTATCCACACACTACTTATATTTTAAATTTGATATAATCCGTATCACTGCTCTTATAATTTCCAATCTAATTTGTGTTATGGATCTGAGGATGCTGGGTGCCAGCCGAAATTTGACATTTCGTTTGATCGTAAATGTGACTTTGGAAGACGGTAAGTTTTTTCTCGAAACAATCATTAGCTCTTCGAGATATATTAAAAGTGCAGTGTATGTGAAAGTTTTTTCACGCGTATGCAGAGCTAAGTCTATGACTGAATCGACCTGATCAAAGCTATCCGGACATCTTTTATTGGACATTGGTATGTTGTCTGACTATCCTACGGCTCTCCTCAAGAGCCGACATCACAGGAGGTACTTGCGTTGGACGCTCTGTTCTAGAGTGAAGTGGACGTTGTATGGCATGGTAAAGGTAAGAAATTGAATTAAGGTCGCGACTTTAGTACAGTCCATTCCAGTGAAGGCATTGACCAGAAACCATTTCCTCATTCTTCACCTCAAACTTCCGGGCTGATAGGCAGTGGTCAGTATATAAAACTCCCCGTTGACGTTTCGTCTCTGACTGTGGGAGACATCCTCCGAGGTAAAGTGGCAAACTGCGAAGAGAACTAAAATAGAGGTGGAGACCCTCCACGCCCACACCAGCATGATGGCCAACTCAAAAGGTCTACTGCATGTCTGCATAAGGGTTAGTTTACACTAGAGTGAAGTGTCGCAGGATGTTGGTACTGCGATGTTTGCGTACGTCTGGTAAAGGTTAACCATTAAAAAGCGCTCATCTGGAGATAGATTTGGTCGAAGTCGAACGAAGGGTAGCGGTATGAAAGGCAGAGGACAAATTGTGCCAAGGCAAAAGCCAAGGGAAAACAACCTCTGAGATAGATAGGTCGGGTGGTAAGAGCAGTAGCGGATGACTTGCTGCCTGCGACAGGTCATGCAAGGGTATGATTTGTTAGTAGTGGGTATCATGCATGTCGATACCTTTGACGTTGTGCGGTACTCTTCCTCGGCGGCTTCCGTTGGGTGCCGGTGTTGATCTTTCGGTCAGCGTCAGCATACCTGTAACAGGTTCATCATCGTTTTGTGTCACATAGGTCACATATCAGATGCACAGTGTAGGGAGATGTTGGCGATTTGTTTGTGCGTCAGCGTGCGAACTCGTCGGTGTCCGTGCTGTGGCCTGTTGGTCGGCTCTAATAGCAGCTGGTAGTTACCAGTCAACGTTGCTGATATGCAGGACCTTGCCGATGTTTGCCGCTTGTTGGTGTATGTTAGCTTGCCATAGGTTGTTATGCCTCAGCTAGTAGTGTCTTTGACCGCTTATCCTTCCACCTGTGGTTGTGATTGTAGTTTCCCAGAGTAAGGATGGAAGGATTGTTCGAGTGTCTCGAGTTCCTGTACAGCCGTGTGGCGTGTTTTCTGAATACGTCCTTGAGGGTTTCAAGGCGGTATTCTTTGTGGAGATCCAAGGAGCGTGTGTAGCGTGGAGCGTTACTAATGATTCGTAGCACTTTGTTCTGTATGATCTGCAGGCGGCGCAGTCGTGTATGAGCTGCATATCCCCGGACGGGAGCTGTTTACGTCATCAGAGGTCTAATGAGTGTCATGTATATGGACCTCGACACCCTCCTGCTCAGTGTGTTTTCCCTGTTGAGCATTGGGTAGAGTTGTTTGAGCCTCGCGTGCGCCCTGTTGGCAAGGTATTAGGTGTGGTCCCCACATGTAAGTTTCCAGTACAGCCAGACAACAAGACATCTGACTTTCTCTCGGAAACATATTGGGTTGGTGTGTAGCGTTATCTGTCTACTGTGTTGATGTTTGAGCAGTAGTTTCGGTCTGCGTGTAAAGAGAACTGCTTCGCACTTGTCGACGTTTATTTTAATACGCCATCGTTCCAACCAAGGCTTGGCAGTTCTGAGTGCCATCTGTACTCGTTAATTAATGTTCGACTGTTTACAATCTTGCGTAAGGATGGCTGTGTCATCCGCGTAGATGGCTAATGTCGTGTTTTGTGTTGCCGGGAAGTCGTTAATGTGCACGTAGAACTATGTGGGCCCTAGGATGCTTGCCTGGGCAACTCTACCTCGGATACCATGTTGTGTTATTTGTCTGTCCTGCACGTCAGTGTTGAAACATCTGTTCGTGAGATAGGAATGTATGCGACGTACGAGTCCGTCTGGTGTCCAGGAACACGGCCCCTGTGACTTTGTTCATGCTGTAGCCGTGTGTTATATGTTCGACTACAGGGAATAGTTGTTGTGTTGTCGGTGGTGATTCCTTCAAGCCGAATTGCTCCGGTCTTAGGGTGTCATTGGCGATCCAGTGCCGAGTGATGCGTTTTAATATTACCATCTCAACAATCTTGCTGAGCGAGCACAGCAGAATGATCGGTCGGTAATTTTGTAGGAGGGAGTGGTCTTTCCCCGGCTCCCTGAACATCAGGGTCTTGGCCGCCATCCAAAAGTCAGGGAAGTGTTGGTGTTTAGGATGGCATTCGTTACGTGTGTAAGGTACTCTATGGCTCTATCTGTGAACTCCTGGAGGACATGGTTTTCAATGCCAGCAGTCCCAGGGGCTTTCCTAGCCTTGGTATGCTTGATTGCCCGTGTGATTTCGTTTGTGCTAGTGTGTCTAGTTTCGTCGCGCGTGGGATGGGCTACAAGTCGTGTAACCTCCTGGTCTATTTCAAGAGTGAATACTGGATCTGAGAGAGCCAGATTCGGAATGAAAGACGCTGCAAGTGTTGTGGCCATAAGCTCTATCTTCTCCCTCAGCTGAGCTGTCTGGTCCTTGTAGCGTGGGAATGTAATTTTTCTCCCTAGTGAAGTGTCTGGCTAGCTTGCACACGTCAGGACGTGTGGTATCTAACCCAGCGAATTTCTGCCCCCATTGTTCGTTTTTGAATGTTTGTATTTTATCCCGTATTACGCCCTTTAATCTGTTGACATGCAGTTGTAGAACCTGGTACGCTGCCAGTACCTCCTGAGGCGATTCCTCACTGGGATAAGGTCCAGGATCTCCTGGGGCAGGGCAGTCGAAGAGAACGCGAGGAAGCGCTGATTATACAGGCAGTACAGAGGGCGCCACTGTCCATCACGTGGCGCCGGCTATGAGTCTGGCCCTGGTAATGCCAACATACTCGATTGAAAGTAATCGATCGTCACGCTTGCGGTGCAACTCTGACATCCAGATTTTATCCAGTTTAACAACTTCATCTTTCTTGTTAAAATTATTGCGGTGTTTATCAGTCTCGATAGACTTTCTATACACGCGCGCATAGTAATGCGAGGTTTCAGATATGACGCTCCTCTCGCTGAATTTTATTTCAAGGATATATTCTAGCAAGGATATAGATCGAGCACTTCGCTCAGAGATTCAGGAGCAACGACGAACAACAGACGCCCAAGGGCAAGGTTTCTCTTCCGTTTCATTAGTAAGGTCACAGATCGCATTGGGAAAGTATTAAGCACGTATGGAGTGGAAACTATTATCAGACCCACCAGGAAAATAAAAGAATGTTTAAGATCGGCAAAAGATGAACAACACCCGTTGGCTACACCAGGCGTATATAAAATTGCTTGTAGTTGTGGACAGGTTTATATCGGTACAACAAAGAGAAGCGTGAACACCTGTCTTGCTGAGCATAAGAGGAATTCCCTTCTGGGTCACACGGATAAATCGGCCGTAGCAGAACATGTTAACCAGGAAGGTGATCATGAAACAAAATTCAGCTAGACGAGCGTCATATCTAAAACCTCGCATTATTATGCACGCATGTATGGAGAGGCTATCGAGACTGCTAAACACCGTAATAATGTTAACAGGAAATACGAAGGTGTTAAACTGGATAAAATCTGAATGTCAGCGTTGCGCCGCAGTCGTGTTGATCGATTACTTTCAATCGAGAATGTTGGCATTACCAGAGGCAGTCTCATAGCCGACGCCACGTGATGGACAGTGGCGCCCTCTGTACTGCCTATATAATCAGCGCTTCATCGAGTTCTCCATCTCCGGCGGTACTCCGCAAGGATACCGCCCTTCGATTGTGCCATTCCAGCACTAATCAAAGCGCTAGGTTTCAGGTGCCAGCCAGCCAGCCAGCCAGCAAGCCAGCGTGCCAGCGGTCCAGCCGAGCAGCAGCAGCAGCAGCAGCAGCAGTCGTCCCGGCCAGCAGCAGCGGTCCCAGCAACGGTCCCGGCCAACTGCAGCGGTCCAGCCGACAGCAGCCAGCAAGCCCTCCAGCAGCAGCAGCGCTCCAGCCAGCAGCAGCAGCAGCAGCAGCAGCCAGCCAGCCCTCTAGCAGCAGCAGCGGTCCAGCCAGCCGGCCCTCCAGCAGCAGCAGCAGCAGCAGCAGCAGCGGCCCTGGCCCCGTCCGCGGCAGCAACAGCAGGAGCAGCATTCCTGCCACCCGTCGTCGAGTCAGCGCCAGCGCCAGCAGCGTGGGACTCTGGTCTTCGCCCGTCTTTGTCTTCCTCCGTCTTCATCCGTCTTCGTCTGTCCCCAGTTTTTGTCCTTTCTGTTTCGTTCTGTGCGTTTTTGTTTGTCCCTGTCGTCATATCAGCCCCCATCACCACTACCACCACAGCCATAGTTTATACTTCCCCTCCGCCGCCACCACCACAACATAGTGTATCTTCTGGTAAACCTCCCGGAATGTAAGGTCGTGGTCCATGAAACGCTTCAGCTCCTACCGTTTCGTCCAGAGCTGCGCTGGACATCTTCAGAGGGGTGTTTCTCCTCCGGTGAGTCTTGCCGACCGGAGGAGAAACACCCCTCTGAAGATGTCCAGCGCAGCTCTGGACGAAACGTTAGGAGCTGAAGAGTTTCATGGACCACGACCTTACATCCCGGAAGGTTTACCAGAAGATATGTCATCCGGTCGTGAAAGCCTTCATACTATGACAACATAGTGTGCCCAGTCGCACCCCCTCTTTCCATCCCGCCTCTTCTCACTCTCCCTTCGCCCTCGCTGTTTGTCGCCCCCTCTCCAGATTCTTCCTCCCGCTACTCTCCCTCTGATCCTTTCCCCCCACTCCCCAAGCCTGTCACTGCAGCTCCAGCTAGGGTAGTGGCCCGTCGGGCCACTGTCCATGCCCAACTCTCCCCATCGCCTTCGCCATCACCGCCGCCACCGTCACCGTCGCCGTCGCCGTCACCATCTCTGGCGCTGACTGCTGCATCCACGCCGGGACCTGTCCCTTCCCACCACCTCCCTATAGCTCCCGTCCCTCATATCACCACCCGCCCTTCTGCCGCCGTTAAACGCCCTAGTAGCACCACCACCTCCTCCGCTCGCAAAAAGGCCCCACCCCGTCCTCCTCCCCCCCCCCAGGAGCCATGGATGTCTCCCCACCGGGCCCTGCTTCCTCCGCCTCCTCCTCCTCCTCCTCCTTCCCCCCTCTTTATACAAATGCCTCCTCTCCCGCCCCGATCCTTCCCTTCTCGAGGCCCGGAATCTCTCCCTCTTCCTCCGCCAACACTTCCCTGGTGCCCCCATCTCACTCCCAGACGGGATTCCGTTCTCATCTCCACCTCCAGCCCAACCCTTCATACTGACATCCTTTCCCGCCTCCCATCACCCGTTTTGGCCCCAACGCCTCCCTCACCCCTGCTCCTTCTCCATCTCCTACCCGCCAACCCCAACCCCCCCGTCGCCCGCCGACCCTCACCGCCGTGATCACCCGGCTCAGTCTCTCGATCACGGAGGAGGTGTAGGCGGAGTTCAAGGCGCATCCCACGCTGGAGGTGCGGGCGGTCCGCCGCATTTTCAATTTTCAACTCGGCTGGCCCCACCTGCCTTATGCGGGTTTTCTCCGAGAATGCCTCCTCCTGAAGGAGGGTGCCCTCCTCTTCAGCCAGCGCTACAAGGTCGACCCCTCCCGTTCCCCTCCTCAATCCCTGCGCTGCCAGAGGTGTCTGCGCTATAACGCACACCCTACAGCCGAGTACCACGAGGCCCCCACCTGCCCGCATTGTAGGCAAGCGCACTTCCTCCGGCAGTGCCCCAACCTTCAATCCCCTCCCTCCTGCAATACCTGCAATCTCCCCCATCCCACCTACTCCCAAAAGTCTAAAGCCCGACCCCCTCCGACCACTCCTGAACTCACTGTCCCTGTCCGTCCTCTGGACGCCCCCACCCCTCCTGACGATTCCCTTTGTTCCCCCCCCCCCCCGCCGCTGAGGAAATCATCAGGTTCCTCATCATCGCCCTTCAGAATGTTCATCCCTTTCAGCGCCCCCACACCCTCCAACAGATATCCCTCGGCGCCCGTTCCATTTTCCAACTCAAAATGTACGCCACCTACTCCTACAACCAGGCCCATTTCACCTTCTCCCATCTTGACACCCTCGTCTAAATCCCTGTCATGGCACGACAGCAATGTATCCTTTTCAACAATATCCGCTCCCTTCCCACCAACAAGAACCTCTTCCTGCACACCCTTTCCACCCACCGCATGGATGCTTTCCTCCTCAATGAAACCTTCCTCCAACCCCACCACACCACCCACACTTCGCCCTATCTCCCCCACTGCTCCGATAATCCCCTCCCAATTGCGTGCGGCGGAGTTGCCATTGGTCACCACCACCAGATCCCCGTTCGGCTCCAACCTCTCCTTCCCGACCCCACCGAACACCTGATCCTTCGTCTCTTCTTCCCCGGCCTTACTGTTACTTGCGCCATCATCTAGGTCCGCCCCAACTCCCCTATTCCCTTCGACTTCCTCTCCCACATCGACCATACCTTCTCCTCCTACGTGATCGCCGCCGACCTAAACATCCATAGTCATTCCGCTGCCCAGTTACGGCGCGCACATCGGTTCCTCTCCTCCCTTCAAGGCGACCTCATCCCCATCCCCCAGCACACCCGTCCCGAATCCAACTCCACTCCTGATGTTATCCTCTCCTCCCCCAACCTCCTTGGTCGCATAACGGTGGATGTCCTGGAACCTATTGGTAGCGACCATCTCCCTGTCCTCCTCACCGTATCAGACGGTCGTCGCCCCCGTCCCGACCCTCGTAATGACCCTCCCCCTAAATACGTCCATGACTATTCCCGTGCCAACTGGAATGCCTACCGGGATACCCTCTCCACCCAGGTCGATAGCCACCCCTTCACCTACCACCACCCCGACGATGTCACCCATGCCGCCTCCTTTCTCCAGCAGACCTTGTCTGAGGCTGTGGAGGCCCACATCATTACTGCCGCCATCCAACCCCACCGTCCCACCTTACCCCCACAGGCCGTCCTCCTCCTCCGTGAATCCCACCGTCTCTACCGTGCCTTCCTCCACACGCGTGACCCGGACACACTATGACGCCACTGGCAACTACAGCTACACATTCGTAATTTGCTCGCGGCTAGGAAGTGCCGGGACTGGCGACAGACATGCACCCATTTAAATGCTACCCTACCTATCAACTCGTCCAAGTTCTGGTCAGCCTTCCGTCGCCTTACCGGAACTAAACCCTCCCCCAACTATCCTCTTCTACATGATGATCACCCCTTCCCTGACACCCTTAGTTAGGCCCATCACTTTGCCTCCTACCTCTCCAATGTATTTTCCATCCCCGATGATCCCCAGTTCAATTACTCCCTCTTCCCGGATGTCCACGATCGAACTGACACCTCTGTCCCTCCCCTCGCTCCTGGTTTCCAGTACTTGGACAACATTGCACACACAGCACTCAATGCCCCTATCACTACACAGGTTCTCATTGCCACAATCCGCACAAAACGGAACACCGTTCCTGGTCACGATCGTGTCACCTACCGTCACCTTCGTAAAGCTTCTGTCTCTTTCCTCTCCACCATGGCCAGGCTCTACAATGTAGACCTGTCCAACGGTTACTACCCCAACCTGTGGAAAACCTCCCGTATCCTCATCTTCCTTAAACCTGGAAAACCGCCGTCCGCTGTCTCCTCCTACCCTCCCATCAGCCTTACCTCAGTCTTCAGCAAGGTCCTGGAATCTATCCTCACCCGCCACATCCACCAGCATCTCCACCAGCACTGCCTCCTTCCCGTTACCCAGTGTGGCTTTCAGCCATCCTGCTCTTCCGACGACCTTCTCCTTCACCTCACTCATCTCCTTTCCGACCAGATTAATTCCCGTCACTCTGCAATCTTCCTCTCCCTGCACCTCGAACGTGCTTATGACTGCGTATGGCATTCCGGTCTCCTCTTCAAGCTCTAAACCTCCGCGCTTCCCATTAACTATGTCCGTGTGATCGGCTCCTTTCTCTCCCGCCATCCTTCCTATGTCACCTCCGCCGGTGTGTCCCAAGGCTCCGCCCTCACCCCCCTTCTGTACCTTTTGTACACGGCGGACATGCCGCCGCCGTCACCCGCCATCCACCTTCTCCAGTTTGCCGATGACACTGCCTTCCTTGCCCTTGCCCCCACCCTGCAGCGCTCCCAACACCTTCTCCAATCCCATCTTGACCGGTTCACCACTTGGTGCAACCAGTGGTTGCTCAAGGTCAATCCCTCCAAAACCCAGGCGATCATTGTAGGCAAAACCACCCCTTCCTTCCGCCTCCTTGATTTCTATCTCACCATCTATGGCCATCCTATCGACCTCACTCCCACCCTTAAGTACCTTGGCGTCACCCTTGACCGTCGCCTCTCCTGGACTCCCCACCTCCGGACAATCCAAGCCAAGGCACGCTCCTGACTCGGTCTCCTCAAGCTCCTCTCTGGCCGTACGTGGGGTCTGGACCCCTCCACCATCCTCCACACCTATAAATCCCTCATCCGCCCTATCCTTTGTTTTGCCCATACAGCTTGGATCTCCGCCCCCCCTACAAATTATAAATCTCTCCAAATCCTTGAACGCCATGCTCTCCGCCTCGCCTATCGCGTCCGTTTCCCCTCCCCCACGCAGATCCTGTACGATCACATCCCCTTCCCCCACCTCCTCATTTTCCTTGAAAGGATACGGATCCTGTACACCTCCCGTAAACTCTACCCTCCTCAACCGCTAGTCTGCCCGATCCTCTCCCATCCCCGCCCGCTACCGCGCCTGTATTCCCACGTCCCACCCGGTCTCCATCTCTCCACCCTCCTTACCCTCTCCCAAGGTGGCTTCCGCCAGCTCCCTCTCCCTGATGATGCCCTCCTCCTCTCCATCTACCCCTCCTACCAACTTCGATCCCCCCACCCTCCTCCTGTGTTTGCTCCTCTGGGCACCCTCCCTCCCTTCTCTCCCCTCCCTCCTCCATTTCTCCCCACTCCTCCCCTGCGCTTCCCCTCCCCTGTCCCTCTCCTCCTGCCCCCATATCCTCAGCCATTGGCATCCTTGTTCTCCCCTCTCCCCCACCTCACCCATGTTCCCCTCTTGGCAGGTCCCCAGACTCGCACACGCTAAGTGGACATTCGCGCGCCGGAGATCACCGCCATCAGTGTCTCGTGTGTGCCGTCGTGTTTAGTGTTCAGAGTTCACGGTCACACTCCATTGTTCACCAGTGCCATTGTCATCTTCAGTGTTTGTGCGTCGTATCAACAGTTTGCAGTGTGGATTATCGTCGAGTGTGAACGGCTCCATGTTTGTCTTTATGTGTCTACTGTTTTATTGCCCACCGTTCTGTAACTTATGTGTCTTCTCACTGTTTTTACTCATTGTGTATTCTATGGCTGAAGAGCAGCGTAGAGTGCTGCTGACAGCCTTCCTGTTGTACAGGTTTTAAAATAACAATAAAGAAAAAAAAAAGAGTTCTCTTCGCAGTTCGCCGCTTTAGTTCGGAGGATGTCCCCCACAGTCGGAGACGAAACGTCAGGGGAGAGTTTTATACATCGACCACGGCCTATATCCCCCTAAAGTTTTAAGTGGAAACAATACCGGCCATGAAAGCCTACAATGCATAATCATTGCCTAATTGATGGTCTATAATGAGATTATGCACCCTCGTGTTCATAATGTCATCTTTTCCGAGGTGTTTCTCTACTGTAAGCAACACGCATTGCTGTGAAATGTGCGCAAATCCTTTCTCATTTAGTGATTTGTTAACCGATGGAGGGGTCCACACCCCAATCACGAATAGCACAACCATACAGTAACACTGTCTCCTCCGCACGTCACTGTTGACACTACACATAAAAGCAGGTAGCGTTCACCTGTTATTTGCCAAACTCAAATCCTTCCATTGTATGGCTACCGGGTATAGCGTGAATCATGACTCCAAATCAAATTCTTTCAACTTCGTAAGCACAGTCGTTAGGCTAGCTCGACTGCTGATAGACCGTCGACACTCACGAGTGATTTCTTCTACTGATTTCATGCGATTTCTGACAGAGATCCTCTGCAAGTTTCGACGGCCACTGTCGGTCAGTAGTATTACTCTAGCAGTGATGTCAGCTGCAGATAATGCTATCAAAAGCGGCTGTTGTAGGGGATCGTCCTTGCTGTTTCGCGTTATTTGAGTCTACGTGTCGGAATGACTGTTTTCGTTCTAATCCAAAACTCCTTATTTGTTTACTGTTTTCGTAAATTTCGTGTTTTTGCCGAAAACTACACCATCACTCGCAGGTTCAACCTACGGCAGTGAGTAGTTCTTCCTAGTATGTCACTGGAATAAAATTTTATCTCTGCAGCTCAAACTGTCGCAGAACTTGACGCCGTCTACGACTCATGATCTGAAGCGAAGCGCAGAGCTCCCCGTGCCAGTGTTATTGAATCCTGGGGTCTCTCCCTGCCCTGTGAAATACGACTGCACTCAACCAGCAGGTGTGTTTGAAGCGGCGACGTGCAGGCGAAAGAGAGCGGCTTCCATCCACTACCGTTTTACGAGTCGCTTGTTCTGTCCGGACGTTCCTGTTGTGTTCTCGTAGTATAAGTCACGTGTTTCAGAGGTTGAGAAATAGACCATAAAAACATAAGGGAATTTGTTAACAGTATAGTTGTAGGAATACGTCGTCCTCACTTGCTACTAACTAAAAAATATCACTGAACATCTTTCTAATTTCTGTCGATAGAGATCCAGTTCACGACTATATGGGGTGTCCCAGAATGAATGGCCAATATTCAAGGATATGGCAGGAACGATCATTACCAGCAAAAAAGTTAAACCATGTGCACTGGAACTCATAGCTTAAGAGCTATGAGCATTTCCTCATCATCAAGATTGTGAACCAAATATCTTATACTGCAAGGTTTTCGCTATCTATAGTTCGAGAAGTGTTAGTATGGACCAACAAAAAAAAATTTTAAAAAATCTCGGTGAACACGGGTTCTTAAATACATACCTTAATACAATGACCACTTGTTCATCTATCTTCGCTACTGTGCTATATTCCATTTCTACTGATCAGTGCTAGGAGCGCTTAATGTATTTACTTTAGACTTTCTCTCCTGTTTTGGTGCATAATATCTCCCCCCGAAGGATGAAAATAGATACAGCTCCTCTAGCACTCATGGAGGCACTAATTGTTGATGTCCGACACTTCACCAACCAGCTCATACGTTTCTGCGCTATGACTTACTAACACAATTGAAGAGCATTACTTTGCAGAAAGACGTATACTGTAGTTTGTGCACGACTAAACACCATCCCATTTTCTATTAACAGTACGAGAGTACTTCACACCACCTTTTCATGCGCGATTAGTAGGTGCCTTTTCACTGGACATGAATTCTTTAAATTTGTGGCTTTGGGGATATTTAAAGTCATTGGTGTATGTCTAACGGACTCATAATGTTCGGAGACTATGGGAGCCTGTGACCAATGTATATGACGCAATATGAATGGAGCTAGTTCTACTTGAAAGAAAACGTGTCTCCCTGGGAAGGTCTTACAGATGTGTCACACTGCATAGTAACCACGTAGAACACCGCCCATAGTGTCTGTTTCTATGCAAAAGGCTAAGAATGTTGTCTGAAAAATAACGTAACAAGAGCTGCTTCGAGATCTCGACAAATTTTTACCATTTGGAACTTGTAAGGATATCATAAAAAATACTACAATTAATACTATTCTGACTCAGTAAATGGTCCACATGAAAAACAAGTGAGCAAATAAGCATACTGGAGCAAATGATTACAGATTAATTCCTATTTTTGAATAATGTATTCGAAGATCATGACTCCAGCTTTTCCTGATATATACATGTGAAGAATAAACTTGGGTCTGGTGGGAAAGTTTTACCTGTGAAAAATTTTAATACCAATTTATTCATACCAAAGGAAGATCAAGCTTGAGTGTGATAGTGTTTAGCAGAAATATACTTTTTGTAGTATTGAGCTCAGAAGGGTGTAGCCAGTGCTCATATCTTATGCCTTGATTAAAATTTTTCTGAATTTAATCAGGCAGCACCCAAGTTTATTAATGTATATTTTCTCTTGTGGTTGTATTTTCTGAGATGGTAAGGTATCGATCCAGTATTTAACATTACATTTTCCTCTTGAGGATGGTGCATGTAAAGTGAGGATGCACACTGGTTTTCAGACAATGATAAAGTCTTGACACTGACTGTGGATTTTTTACCCATTCATTTTTGTGTATTTTCTTGGTTTAATGTTCACTGAATTGGTGAGATCGTTCTCTGTGTCACTGACACCGTTTTCCTTTTGTGGCGGTACCCCACATAACGCGAAAAAGTAGTATTGAAGAACTTCGCAAATGTGCAAAACTGACGTCGTAACAAAGGAAATATTGCCACATAAAAATTTAAAGAACTATGTAATCAACTAATATGATCTGCGAATGGTATTGTAATACCTGTTCCCTTTGAAAAAAGGATCGTGTGAACTTCCCTTTTAGTTACTGGTAGTTTAACAAGCCATTTTGTGAAGAGGCACGTAAACGTGTAAGTTTCATGTAATATTTAGACTAAATATAGTCAAATATTCCTTAAGAGGGTCGCTAATATTTTTCTGTAACAACTCTTATATCCTTGAAGGGAATGACATGATTAATTTATGCAAACTCTATAGGGGAACATCGGTGAAGAGGTCAATGCCAATTATCTAAATGATAAGGGCCCAGAGCTGTAATAAATATTTTAATATTCGCTAATTTTGACAAATAATTAAAATCAATGTTAATGTGGGAGATTTCTCTTGATTAACGGTTCTTTCTTTGAAACAGTAATAGTAGTCAGTTTTCCCAATATTGAATCAAATTTATCTAACAGGACTTCAGCAAATTTATTCGATCCCCACATAATGGATATTGTGAGGATCTCCTCAGCACTGCAATTTCACAAAATGGGAGTTTTGTGTGTCAATGGTGACTTTTAATAAAAAACAGTTGGTCGGGTAAACTAACTGCGAAAAGTACCATAATTGAATCAATGACAAATAATTTTTCAGTTGTGAAACAGGCAGAATAACACTTACTCCAGCTATTCATAACAAACAAATACCGTAAAAACAACCACCATACTGCCCATATGTGTGTATGATATCAGCATTGAGTAATGCTTTCCATATAATGTATGATGTCGATGGTTTACCACAGAATGATTCTTTACGTGCCTTATTTTATTAATGTTTATAAAGCTATGATGATGTTGTGTGAGCTTAGTGGAATGATAAAGATAAATGATCCTGCTGTATCCCAGACGATATTTGATGTAATGATGTATGATGGTTTTGAATGCTCAGTGACAGGGTAAACTGATACAGAAAGATGAATTGTTCTTGATTATATGTTCTGAACTATGACAAGTGGTCATGAATGAATAGTTTTCAATGCAGTGAGATTTACTACTTGGTGTGAGTATTGTGTAGTATGGACTGATATGATGTGAAGGTTTCTAATTTTGTTATTCGAGTATATAGTTTAGATGAAGCGCCCTATGCCTAACTAAGAGCAGTTCTCTTCCTATCATTGTACCCTAGTCTCAGAATTATGAAAAGATTAAAATTGTCTGTAAAAATCTGTGGATATCAGGGATTCGTAAGGTGGCTCAGTAATGAAGAATGTTGGCATTGTTAGAATTAATGCCATATTTTCACAACTACTTTGTGAAAGATGACTTGAATTAATGAATTTGAATTTGTCCATAGTTAATGGAGGACAACTGGTTGTGATTCAGGTTGTGAACATTTATAACTTTTCAGGGAGTGATGCTGCATAAGATCATGGCATGAGCTGTGTTTCCCGAAAAAATGGGTTGACAATCATGTTTGAGGAGAATGATGTGATTATTTTGTTGTGGCTCTAACGAATGCTGTGACAATGAGGTTATTTGAAGATACTTATCATTTATTAACAAGCTGAAACTTCCTGACAGATTAAAACTGTGTGCCAGACTGAGACTCGTGCTTGGGACCTCTGCCTTTTGCAGGCAAGTGCTCTCATTCTATTAACAAGCTACTTGAAAAGAAGAGGCGGATATATTACTATGGTGTGATTTTTGTGTTGATTTCTAGATTAGTAGGGTGTATCTGAGGTTTCTAGGTTTCTTACTGAATGGTGGTTGTTATTTGGTGATGTGTCGTTTTGTAATTGTTGGTTGAAACTGGACAGTATTCAGGAAGAGAGCAAAGAACTTGGCCAAGTTCTTGGTATTTGGAAGACCGGAATAATGAAGTACTTTCTGGCGTCAGGAACACAGTAGCCTAGTTAAAGTGATGGTGATTTGTTCTGTTAGTACCTGTATGGATTAGGACTGAGCCAGTAGTTATTGAAACATTTTTGCTGGTGCCAGGTCCATGTCAGCCTGGCGGTTATTTAAGAAAAGAATTTGTGGAGAGTGTAGGTAATTACAATGAAGAAACCCTGTTTTGTCAGTTAAGTTATGAGAGGGCTCCGAGTAATTGTGCAACAGTAATTCTGGAAGGAAATTATTTCAGTTTCTTTTGCCAAAGTGAATGCCAGTTTATAGATTCAGAGGTACTGATGAAAGATGAAGTGTAGCCACCACGGGAATCGTCAAACAAAAATTTGATGAGATGAATATTAGTGAGGTAATGGAACTTGGAAAAGTGAATAATAGTGCTGACATCTTTCCTTTCTTCATCCACAATGGCTGTTGAGTGACTATATTCATTTTGATACAAGATATGGAGTTAGGTATCAAAAGGTGAGATATTGTATTTTAAATTGAAAGTTTTAATGTGTGTCAGTGTTGAGATAGAATTTGTGATAAATGAATAATGACTGCTGCACTGTATGTCTTTAAACGTCTTTTTCTCTAAACAGAGGTATGTAATTTATGAATATAAGTTGGTGAAACAGCATGCAAGTCTGTATGCATGCAGCTGCATGTGTGTTATGTGACACTGTTTAGACGATGAATAGTAGTGTATGTTTGATTAATGATATTCAGACAATAGTGTTTTTTATTTGGAAGTTCTGCTGCCTTATTTTTATGTACAGTGCTATGTTGTTTCATACTCACAGACAGGGATTACTCCCTCTGACTGTTTTGTCAGTGACAACAGTAATTCTTCGTAAGATTGCATTATTTGACAACTATGATTATTTCCTTTAGGTCTTACTAGGTCTGCTTTTATAATTATTATTAATGTAAGAATACCCTTGTGTATGCTATGTATAAATATAATGATTTTCAATGTAAGGAAAAATATTACAGAAAGAAAGAATTGAAGGTATATTCATCATGTAGTTCGAGCAATGAGGGTAAGATGAAGTATGTAGCTAGATGTACTGAGTTGGTGTAAATAATGTAATGCGGTTTAATCGGGTGAAAGGTTTGTGAGAGTAGGATATGATAGCAGCAAATGTGATCAATATGGCTAAGATAGAGATAAAATTCTTGCCAGTTTAATAATGACTAAGCAGTGCACTTGATTTATTAGGCATGTGGCGTGTACACAGATATGTTTGAAGTTGTGGTAAGCTATGCCAGTTCATGTAATAATCTCGAAACTCATTGAACATCTTATAGGTTAATGTATTTTAAGATGTATACTATCATTTTAAGAACAGAGGTCACTGAGAGGAATATGAATACATTATAAATGATTAAGTGATTTCACATATTTATTTAGCTATATCATTTGACATATTGTCAGAGGTCTTTGCATACACATATAAAACCTTAAAAAGTTTTTTGGCGTATTACAAGTGCTCATTACATGTCCCCACTTCTCATCTGCAGATTATCAAGTGGATAATCTAGTCCTTCCAATGTTCGTCAGCTTACTTCCATAATTTTGTTCAAAAGCACTGTTTATTGCGAGCTTGAAGTTCTGGTAAGTTTGTTTGTTAGAGGAGGCATGAAAACATACTTCCAAACAATCCCACACAAAAATATCGTTCTGAAGTGTCATTGCACTATTACAGCAGACTGATATGAAAGCATTTCAAGCTCAATATATACTTTCTCCTTGCTTGTTGCCATTTTGCCTAATGGCTCCCTGCAGCACTCCCACAGCAGAAATATAAAGTGTAGCTACAACAATGCTAAACTTATTGAGTTTTCGATACAAGTGTTGAGTTTTGTGACATGTCAGATAACCCTAACACCACTAAGCTCGGATCTGTCACATGGACATCGAAGGGAGTGAACAAAATTTGCCCTCACATTCTTTTCACTTTTTAACACTTTTTTCTGTTTGTTGTTTTGATTATTTAATGAACTAGGAATTTCTTTACTAGGTTGCAACACAGTTTCCATAGTTAACAGGAACATTACAACATATACAAATACAAGAAATAAAGAAATGAATATGAGAAATATTATTATAATTCTATCACGAAACCTACACTTTCATATACATCAGACTTATATTAAGAAATCATAAAGGAACTTACAATAGCAAACCACAAATAAGAAAACAAAAAACCAAAGTCAGAAATTACAGTTGAGTTATTCCTTGCTACTCACTTTCACTTTCAATTTCACAACCTTTGCATATGACTGTTTTTGCAGAATGAGTGGAATACACATACTTGGAACACCTGCAAGAAGCTACAGACCGTTATTTTCATCTTGTCTTTTTTCCTTTTTAGAGTTTTTACTCTTCAAACGGATGTGGCATCTTCCTCTTGAATAAAGTTCAACAGACTGAACAGTTGCATTATTGCTGGTCGGCATTTTCCCTTAAACACTTTCCATCACAGAGATTATAGGCTTTTGTAAGCCCATGATATTCTTTGCTCTCTCTTCCACAGCTGGCCTAATGAGCTGTAGACCTAATTCTAGCAGATAGAGCCATGTTACATTATGCTTCTTTTTTATTCCCTTTTGGGTTGCTTATCATGAAAATTGTTTCAGCATTGAGACAGGGAGTATCTATCAAGGTGAAAAAGAGAGATAATCCCTCATTTTACTGAATGCTGTCACCGAGCGAGGTGGCGCAGTGGTTAGACACTGGACTCGCATTCGGGAGGACGACGGTTCAATCCCGCGTCCGGCAACCCTGATTTAGGTTTTCCATGATGTCCCTAAATCACTCCAGGCAAATGCCAGGATGGTTCCTCTGAAAGGGCACGGCCGACTTCCTTCCCCATACTTCCCTAATCCGATGAGACCGATGACCACGCTGTCTGGTCTCCTTCCGCAAAACAACCAACCAACCAACCAACTGAATGCTGTCACATCATTTGACCAATTTTGTCTGTGCCGCCTTTGGTTTCATTGTAGTAGATATTGATGTTTGTCTTTTTTTTCTCTGTAGACTCATCCAACTTATCACTGTGTTGTGTGGAAAGAAGTAGGATATTCTTAGGAGGCTTCAGTTTGGAGATATATGAAACCAAGGCAACTTACCTGTTTTGGGATCTGTGAAACTTAGAAGATTGTAGTTTCGAGCCTGCATCTTCTTCAGCTGTTCTTGTATGTGTTTTCTGTTACTCTTCAGTCTTCCCACCAAAGTTACCTTGTCATTATTCTAAAGTTCCTCGGCTAGGTCTATGGATGTAGAATAACAATCTGTTGTTATATTTCTTCCACTTTGTGCCAGCATATTCCCTAGGTGTCTAACAACTGTCTTTACACTCCACTCCTCGGCAGGTCGTTCATCCTTCCCTGCATAGACCTCCACTTTAAGAACATACCAGGTGTTTGCTTCTCATAACAACTTAATCAATATGCCATACTTACCAGGCTTGTCTTTCATAAAGACCTTAAAGGGACATCTTCCTCGAAATAGGCAGAGCATTTCATAGATCGTTAGATTTGCATTAGGTACGTATTATCACACAAACATTTCGTGAATTTTGTCGAAAACTTCACGAAGGGGGCAAAACTTATTCTAATTCGTCTTTCGGTTCTTGTTTCTTTATCATCAAATCTAATCAGGGACAGAAGCTCTCCACATCGAATACGACTCATTGTAGCTATGTAGATATTCTTTCCTAGCAGTTTCCCCCATAAGTCTTCAAGAGGCACTCTAGTGTCACTATTTGTGCCCATAAGTATCAAAATATCAATGAAGGCTTACATTTCTTCTATGGTTGTAAGTTTTAAGTTCTTATTACGAGCTTCTTGGTTTGTATTGTCCACGATAATCTTCATAATTTCGGGAGTTATAGACTTTTTGAACGATTCTGACACACTAGAGGTGATGCCTTCATTAGCCAAACTTTGACCAAAATTCACTATATTTTGTACTGACCTGCATACTTGCCTTGGAGCCAAAGTAATATATCCCTACCGCTTTTTGCTGTAAGAATGGCACTGGAGTCATCTGTGTGCTGTTCATCAGGTAATGAACTCTGTGAACTTGTCTCATTATCAATTTCTGTCACTATCGTATGTCACAAGAGTATCATCTTCTTCTGGATCACTTCCTCACCTTCACTTGCTTTGTTTATTGTAGTGACACCTCTCCATCTGTGTGAAACCTCTGATACTGAATAGACATTTTATTAGAACCTCAGGTAATGTACAACTGCTCAAACAACGAAGGAAATTATTTCAAAACAACAATGGCAACACAATAAAGTGGCACCAACAGTCAGAAACTGCATTTATTTCTGTCAGATTGATAAATATTTTAATGAGAAAAGTTGTCTCACTAATATCTAAGGGGGGGGGGGGGGTCAAAAACTGCCCACACTCAAATTAAATATAATAGGCAGATTTAAATAATTCACAAAAATTATAAAATCATGACAGCACATAACCTAGATATTTTTCTACACCTACCTAAATTCTTGCTTCTTGACTGCAAAAAAATAGATATATTACACAAAAAAGAGGAATACTGTGGGCAAATTTTGCCCATCCCCCCCTTAGTGGTGCTAGGGTCAATGTAGCTTTGGTGAATTTCTGAAATCATCTCAGTCATCTATAACAACTTTGTATATCCGTTGGTTAATAACTAAGTAAACTATCTTTCTCAATGTATGAGAGTTATTCACTATGGGAGACAGTAATGGTTTGCTTAGAAATGTTTTATAATCAATTTCCTTATCAGTGGATAAATATGTTTTATGTAAAAATTGTGTGATGAAGGACTTGCAATGCATCTGAGAGGATGAGAGCAAACCTAATTTGAACTGAAATACGATCCAATCCAGATAAAGGAACGTTATGGCAGATGTTTGCTTAAACATGATGAGTCCAAACAAATTTTAAACGCTCGCCAAGCCAATGTTCGTCTGTGGTCAATTCTACTATGCTTATTCACGTTATTCTACATATTACCTTTGTGTCCTTCATTCCAACCTTGTTAAATAATTTCTGTCATGTTCTGTAGACATATTACATCAATACACAATATTATTAAATAAGAACTTGAAGTCCATCCATGTGTTACAATATTGTGAAAACAATTGTGGATGTTTTATGAAAAGTGTAACCTCACCTTACCCATTAGGAAACTGTATGGGCAAATAATAGTTTGCCATTGTGAAAAAGTATTTACATTTGTTTTAAATTTAAATGTAATATCCTTGTGTGTTGTGTTTGACTACAGAACACAAATTCATTCAGTTTGAACACCAAAGCTTATTTTTAATTGTAAAACAAATTTCTGTTTGTATAATATTTTACTACTGAATACATGAGCCATTCAAGAGGACAGTTGGATTACTGGATGGTCGTGTTTCTGATATCGTTCACACTATAAAGTTGTTAGTGAGATTTTGTGACAGCCAAATGCCTACCCTTTACTTCACTGCATCTGATTAGCAGTAGCTTGCTTTTAAAATACAAGATCATTTCAGTTATTTGTGTAAACCTATATTGTGACCACAAATTTAGCTTTGTGATATGAGTATGTAACATATCTTTCAAGGTCGTTAGTGTTTTCCTCATTTGTACAAAAGGTGGGTAAAGACACTCTTAAGTAAATAAATATTCAGCCAGTTAATAATATTTTTTACATTCTGTGTAGCATATTAGGATTATGGTAAATACTTGCATGATCTTTCAAGTCTGAATAGGTCACTTAATAATAGTGTTTTACATGTATCAGCTTATGCAATTTTTTCATAAGCTCATAATTATGCAGATCACATCATGGTCATATCTCCATCCTTAATAATTTCTATTTGGTTGAATAATGCACTAAGTCCACATTTTTATAAATTCGGTTTATTGTGATTTTCTGCAGTAAGAAGAGAGATGGATGTTTTGGTATTGAAAGAAACCATGTCCTGGCAGCGCTTGTGCCATTACCACAGCCGTCAGGTTAGTTAGACTACGTCAAAAGGACCTTAGTCTTGCATTAGTGTGTTTCAGTACGGAATGCCCATCAGTGCCAGCAGCCTATGCAAAGGGCGCTGTTATGTTTCAGAGTCACAGCTTCGACATATTGCAAGAAGAAGAGAAGCTGACGATATTTATTGCTTTTTACTATTATCAAACCAAAAATGAATTGGATGTCCTCCTACAGAGACTGACTGAATGGCATAAAATTAAAGGGCCAACACCTAGGACGGTTAAACAAAATGGGGCACGATCAAAAGTTGGACATGAATATGCCTATACATATTTTATAATTAGACATTAGGTGTGGCTGTAGGTATGTAGGAGTGCATTCATTAGTTTACTTGCAGTAACGCAAAATCGTGCCTTCAAGATTGCTAAACTCCAGGCGAAAGGCGAATGCTCAGTTGGAAAGAGAGGGTTCAATATGGAGATTGACACCATATCACGTGAAACATGCACTGAAATTCGGGACCACATTGTCAGATTTCCTGTCAAATCATCGCATTGTGTGGGTAAAGAAGTAAATTACTTGGAAGCAAGGCTGAACCTTAAAAAAGGATACATTATTTTTTAATAACATTCTAATCTTGAAGTATAATATATATTTTATATTGAGTTTTTCAATAAGAACTGTGGCTACAGAATCCTTAGACCCTAAATAGATGTGAGCAGTATCTGCAAACAACTTCAAGTCAAAATGAAGGCTCTGCACTTATCACAAAATGTTCAGGCAACTGCAGCAAGCTAACTAAGTACTCACAAGCGCAGATATCCCAAATTTTATTAGTCTATGATATCATGCTCAGAGTCCTGCCAGCACAATGATGCAGTCTGTGTTGCGTTTGACTACATGCAAAATTTAACCCTGCCTCCAATGCCAGTCCAGAAAGTATGGTACCAAACACAACTATGAGCACATGTATTTGCTACACAATATCTACAAGCCTATAGTTCCAAAGTACAAACTCTGCCTCCAATGCCAGTCCAGCAAATATTGTACCTAACACAAACTATGAGCACATGTATTTGCTATACACTATCTCCAAGGTGCAGGGCAAGAAAGGGAGGAATAAGGTGTGCACATTAATGCTGGACTATCTCACTATTGAGATTGAACCAGGTTCAAAGAAACTTCACGTGTACTCAGACGTGTGTCCAGGCCAAAATATTTATTTGTTTCTGGATTGATTTCGTTAAACATAAGCGATTCGATGAAATGATTAACCGCTTCCCTATTGCAGGTCATTCCTTCCTGCCTTGCTAAAGGGATTTTGGCGATTACAGGAAAAACATATAAGTGCTGCGACAGAACGTACACTCCAAAAGATTACCGTACAGTCATTGTTAATGCAGAAAGGGATGTTACATCAAAACTGGTGGAGGGAACTGCCATCATTGCAGTGGATCCATAGTGGCCTAAGCATTACAGGAAAACATGCCTAAGTGATGGATCAACAGGGAAGGACGTTCCTAGAAGCACGAAGGTGATGTTTACTCCAGTGTGTTCTCCCAGTTCGATTACTCTGTAGATTATCCTGGAATAGTGGTTGCTCGTCCCTTTATTAGGAGTATAGTCATCACACACCCCATGTGTCTCAGCCTGGACCAGGATTTGGCCCTCTTATGAACCAGTTGTGGAAGGCATATGAGGAATGACGAGTAGCAATCAAATCAAAGAAACAGGAAGATATCAAGTGGGTTCATCGTTTATTTCACGACCTCTGAGGCGAGAAAAGCTATCTCTGATGATGTACTAGAATAGCTGTGTCAGGGAAGACGCATTACCTTCCTTTGCTAACAGTATGAATTGTATAAATAATTGTTTTGTTGTTCAGTATTTGAGACTATTTTATCAATAGAGGGCTTCTGTAAGAATACTGCATAAGAAAATAATTCCATGCATTGTATGAAGAAAATAACATTTATTCCATTTAAGTTACCTTTTCTATTCATGCATTGATACACATATATTCATTCAGAAATAAAGAAAATAAACCAAGAAGGTGAGTGATATTGTTCGATTACAGGTTAAGTACATTCCATGACGAAAGGAACTAAGTCTCCTCACGCAGTTTGTCAGTAAAAGCGTTAGTAACCAAGGAAACAATGCTATTTTGGCTTTGTTATAATGGTGTGCTTGTGCACTTTACACATACAAACAATTATGTCTCATGTTACATTGCAAGTGCGGAAAAACAGTTTTTTGTTTACCTCAAAACTTTAAAATTTTGACTTAGTGCGTTTCAACAACGAGGAATTCCTTAGCAGAACAACCTGAACTTCTTAACTTTCTCATTTTCATGAATTTGAGGCAAATATTAGTTCCTTCTAAATTAGTACTAGTGGGATATTTATACTGTAGTATTAAGTTTACACCAATTGATATTCATGTCCTGATGAATATAGATTTTACTTTTTTATTTTTTTTTATCAAAACTATGGATCCTTGTGCGTTTCAGTTCCTTAATAGTCAAACTGATGTTAACCTGTCTCATGTTTTGGTGATTATATGTGTGACAGTCAAAGTACATCAGTCAGTCAGCTAGGAATGTGTTCTGCTGATCACTCCACAAAGAGTCTTTCAAGTCTGGTCTCCCATTCGTGAGGAGTCTGGTGAATGTTGCCTGTTAAAATTGTCAACCCCCGATTTCTCATGTTTTATGCGTCTGCGATCTTGCAGACAGTGTTTGCTATGCTAATCTGTGCCCAATGGTCGATATCCGTGGAATAAGCAGTCCTGGCTTACCTGTGATGGCTGTCTTAACGACACTCTTTCGAACGAGTGTAGGTTCCACCTATAAGAATTTGAAGAGGCCAGTAGGAGATGCATGACCTGTGGTTTTGATAAAAGGACAAGGGTTCTAGTTCTCTGCCGTTTTTGTTTGTGCTGTCATGTGGATGTAAGGAGGAAGTGTTGCTAAGCTGATATATACGTACACTAAGAGAAAAGGGTTGATGAAGACGATCTGGGATTATATGTGACAACTTACAAAAATAATCGCGACCAACATTTCTCTGTGCCTGAGCACTGTAACGTAAGGTAACATTTGCTACAACTGTAAAGCTTCATTTCTATGTGGTGTATTTGATTCATAACCAAGCAGACGAAAACCATTCTTCATTCACCTAACGATTCGTTCCATTTTCGTGGAATTCATGTTAGTTAGTTAGCTGGTTGCGTGTTCCATTGATCAATCACACGGTATGGTAGCTGTTATGATGTGGAACGTGTCAAGTGTATATATATATATATATATATATATATATATATATATATATATATATTTCTATTCAAGTGTTCATCTATGGTATAGAAGGAGCTGTCAAGGAGATATGATTCCATTTTATTCTTGAAGTTATTATTGCTGTCTGTCAGACACCTTATTTCATCTGGTAATTTGTCGAAAATTTTTATAGCAGTATATTTTACCCCTTTCTGTACCAAAGACAGGTTGAGCAAAGAATGGTGTACTTTTGTGACTGAAGTCTTTGTTGCAGTACTGTACAGTTCTTATACAAAGATATTTAGGATTACATTTATGAGGAAATGATGCCAACCACACATGTTTAGCCTGTAAACTGGGACCAATTAAACGTTTCCAAAGTGAAATGATGGCTTATTCTTTTCATTGGAAACTTAATCACTAAAGGAGCATTGTACATGAAATTCGTTGAAATTTGACATTTTCTGTTTTCTACTCCATAATGTACTTTGGACTTTCCTGAACATTTTGGTGTGTAATACATTAAAATAATACAATTGTGAGAACTTCAAATGATGTTTTGAATGTTAATTTGGGACTCAAATTTTGAGGCTACACACATACTGCCACAGCTGAGCTGTCAATGTTGGGAACTACACAGTCTAGATGGCTGTGAATTGCTTTTATTTGCGACTACTGCACATCTCAGAAGTTGGCATTACAAATAAAGTAATCAGTCCTTTGTTTCTGATACTACTTTCCGTTGAAAGTAGTGTGATTATCGGCTATTTTTGTAGTAAGGTAATTCTTATTGATTTTTATACGTAGATAAAATGACTGAGCGTCAAAGTAACATCAAGAAACGCAAGTTTTGGGGTAGCAGATAAGTGAGACCTGCATTTTCTTCTGAAGTACTTGAAAACGCCTAGGAAACGACATGTCATGCTTTGTGTCCACTTCCGACTAACACTTGGTGTAAATTAGGGAAACTGAATTTTCTGGCACTCTGCGTGAATTTACACATAAGTATTCTCTTCCTTTGGCAGTAATGGACGCAATAAAACCTATTTACAGAGATTTGGAAAATCCTGAGCTACTAAAGAAATGTTTACATGGGGAGACCCAGAATGTGAATGAGTCCTTCAATAATGTTGTGTGGTGCCATGTGCCCAAAAAAGAATTTGTTGGCGTTATGACTCTAACGTTAGCAGTGTCAGATGCTGTAATAATAGTGGAACTATGAAAGACTTAAGGTTCTGGAGAAGTTAGGAGTAAGAGTGGAGAGAACACAGCTAAAGGACTGACGGAACTGGAGGAGCTTCGTGTATGTAAAGCAGAGTTAGCAACTGAGCAAATGACAAAAGAAGCAAGAAAAAAGGAAAAGGCAAGCGCCGGACTGTTGTGACACTGAAGAAGACACAGACTATGGGACAGGGCAATTCTACTGCATAAAAGACCCAGAAATGTAGGTCTGTATAAGAATTTATAATAAAAAAATGTTTCAAACCTCAGTATCTCTGACCTACATTTTTTTGCAATAAATGACCCCTTTTCTAAAAAAAGTACTGGTGGTAGAGACATGAAATTTTCACAGCATGCCAAGTGTGAGATCAAATACATATGGAACTGGAATAATTAAAATATCCTGAATAGTTTTGTTTTTATGTTCATTTAATTACAATATTCTGTCATAAAATCAAGTGTTTGAAAACAAAGATAACATGGTCCACAATACAATTTTAGTAATAATTCTAGTTCAGTGAATCTAGAAAGTGGCATTCAATAATTATGGAAAATTGTAAGTTAGTGTCTTAAAAAGTTTCCAAGATAATGGGTCACAAAATTAGATAATTTAACGTTGGCTGCATAGAGCATACAATGTCCTTTTAAAGTTAATTAAGGGTCCACTATGGCCAATAAAGTCGTTGCACCAAGAAGGCTGGCCAGTGTTCAGTTATTTTAGAAAAGAGGTCAGACTGTACTGTATTAGTAGCTACTTTCATGGGTCAGTATTAATAAATTTAGAGGGGTGTTGTAATCGGTGTGCTAATTTCTGTATGCATTACTGTGGGAACAGAGGCAAAATTGGGAAACAGGCAGCTTACGGGGTAGAAAAGGTGGGTTATAAATTCGTAAAACTGCTGCTGATTATCGAATCACATGTCAAACATTAGCAAGATATTGCAAGGTTGTTCCAAAAGATGAAACTGATGATGACAAAATAGTTCAGCCTTCCACTACCGTTGTTTACTTTAAAAATTGGAAACGTATTTTTCTGACGACAATAATGAGGAATTAAAGCAATAAGTTTATCAAGCAGCGGATTTTTACTATGTTTGGTATCTTAAAAAGTTTCCAAGATAATGGGTAACAAAATTCGGTAATTTAACATTGGTGGCATGGGACATACAATGTCCCCTTAAAGTGAATTAAGGGTCCTCTATAGCCAATAAAGTCGCTGCACCAAGTAGGCTTACGATCCTTGCAAAGAAAAACCTCCATGTCTTGGCAAGAAATTGTGTGTGTTGAAATGGCTGATTAATTGACTGGTTAAAAAGCATCCAACTCATTCATTACAAAACGAGAGGCGGCCATCTTAGCACAAGATCCTGACTTCAGCCAAATAAATGTAGTCTTTTCTCCATAATCTGATAACAGTTCACTAAATGAACAATTTTTAATTTCACGAAATTTGGAATATAGAGGTAGCAGCTGTTACTTCAGTGGCTATATAGAACTGTGGCTAACAATAAAGTGAAAAAAAAAGAATCTCATGTACAGGTAAATGAAAATTATGACATTTCGCTCGAATTTGACAAGTGTAATATAGGATTTTGTCTTGAATGTTTCAATAAATAACTAAATTGGTGTCCAAATTGCTCTTAAATTTGCATTAGTAATTTAAGGTTATCATTTTTGGATTTTTCTATGTTTAATTCAACTTTATTTTAATAAATGGTTTTTTACCTATTTAAATAATTCATGAGAACCAAGTTAGAATAGGGACAGAATCTTACGAAAATTTACTCAGCCGGAATTTTATTTTCTGAAAATTCAAATAGTGGTATAGCCTCACATTTGTGGAGGAGTATACGTAGGAATACATATCACTAGATATGCTAAGGATAGAATAAAATACTGTAAACACTGTCTCTTCAAAAACTAAAACTTATATCTCGTTACAACCTTTCCCTGCCTCCATTACATAATATAAATTAAAATGGAAATATGTTATCGAAATTACTATATATTTTTCAAGAATTTGTGTAATCCATGTCTTATGTGATATCATTATCTTCAGAAAACTACAGAGCTATGGGATGGAGGATTTCTCCTTTTACTTTCATTACAAATAAAGTGTTTCAAGTTTCACATTTATTGGAAATATGAAAGGTCGATATAGTCAAGTAATTCTCAATATAGCAGCTAGTAATGAATATGCATTTGATAGAAATGATGGATAGAGTTTAGCAACATAGGAACGATTTTTATACGAGGGGCATTGAACACATCTATCTTCCTCTTGTCAGCGAAATGTGTTGTGGGGTACCGTAGAATATTATCGCTTTAGTCCCTATACTTACATGAAGTTCCAATAGACGCCGGCACTATACGAAGCCTTCAAAATGGCGTTTCTAATGGAGGTGCTTTCCTAGCAGAGATCTGTAATTCTGTTTCCATTGGTGGAAACCAAAGCGTCGGAGTTATTCACAGGTGCTTGGAGAAAATCTACGGAGACATGTCAGTGAACAAAAGCACGATGAATCGTTGGGCGCTGGTTCTGTCACCATCGCAAAAAGGTCGCTCAAAAGCTGACCGATCTCCCACGTGCTAACCGGCCGCACACAGCTGTGACTTTTGCGATGTTGGAACTGGCGGAGACTCGCATTCAAGGTGCAAACCTACTTCTCCATGACAACATAAGGCCTCAGACAAGTCTGCGCAAACGAAGTAGCTCAGAAAACGTCATTGGACTAATTTTCCTCGTCCACCATATAACCCGGATCACGCCCCCTTCCGAAGTCTATTTGGCCCAGTGAAGGACACTCCTAGGAAAGCAGTACATGGATGATGGGAAGGCTATTGACAGAGCAAGACGTTGACTCCGACGTCGACCTGTGGAGTGGTACCATGAGGGGGCACTGGACCTTCCAGTAAGAAGGCGTATGGCCGTCGAATTGAACGCATTTTTGTAGTCATAAGAGTGAAGAATACTAAGGTGTCTCGGAATCATGAATAAAACCAACCTGCCTTGACAAAAACATTTGTTGAGTTACTTATTGAAGACTTCTCGTAAGTTGAATGCTGTTCTTTATAGTTACAGATTATATATTAGATGGAGTGTAGTAAAATTGTCTTTCAGTTCCAGGATTCCTTTACTCGTAAAACGCAAGTCAGAGCTGCTTTACAGCAGCAGAATTCAAAATTTACAATGAATGGCGAGACAAACACTCCAGCTGTCTCGGCACAGCGTTAGTAACACGCTTATTTTCTTTATTAATTGGGCAGCAACGCAGCCTAGCACTCGTGCGTGTGACAGAATGGCACAACGGCGCCAAGCCGTGCCGTCCTGTGGAGTAGAGGAGACTGTGACCGTGTCATTAAAAGCGGCCTAACAATGTCGGCAGTACTCCTGAGAGCCACGAGTAAGTCTGAGACGGTGCATGCATATAGTCCCACGTGTGGCCCGCGAAAATGCGTTTCTCGTTATGAGATTGTTAGCGGCTACCGCTCTTCCCACTTTGTTACCACCTGAGCAACCCTGCGTTAATTGCAAAAACACGAAAGTTCTAAACAAGAAAGAAATGTTTATCTGATGTTTCCCTGGGTGGCTCTTTCAGACCAGGAAACGTGCCTTACGTTTTGGGAAAGTTATGAGTACTTGTACAGCAAAACAGTAAAATAAATTTAACGTTAAATGAGTTCAATGTGACGCTCTAATGCCAAGTTATTGGAGGACGTGGGTGTATACCCGCATGGTACGACTCTACTGATTGACGTCGGAGCCGCCTCCTCATTGTCCATATACTGTTCCCGCAGAGTTTGTCCTTCATTGGGCCAAACAGACGGATGTCGGAAGGTGCGAGATTTAGGGTGTAAAGTGGATGAAGAAGAACAGCCCAGTGAAGTTCTGTGAGCACCTCTCGGGTGAGCAGACATTTGTGAGGCCTTGCGTTGCCATGGAGAAGGAGAACACTGTTTGCATATCTGTGGCGGCCAAAACATTGAAACGTTTTCTTCAGTATCCTAAGGTTAGCACAATGCACTTCACAGTTGATTGTTGCAACAAGACGGAGGACATCAAAGAGAATAACCCCTTCCGAGTCCCCGAAGGTCATCACCATGACTTTCCTGGCTCAGTGCGATGCTTGAAACATCTTCATTCGGAGAAGATGTGGTGCGGGACCATTCGATAGACTGCCGTTATGTTTCAGGTTCGAAGTAATGTACACATGTTTCAGCGCCTGTGACGACGTTCGATAAAAAACTGTCACGACCAGCCTCATAACGCTTAAGCAAATCCGCAGATATGGTTCTTCGGTGTTACTGAGGGTCTTGAGTCAGGCGGCGACGCACCCAGCCGGCAGACAACTTTGAGTGGCGCTGAGCACTATGGTACTTAACATCTGTGGTCATCAGTCCCCTAGAACTTAGAACTACTTAAACCTAAGTAACCTAAGGACATCATACAACACCCAGTCATCACGAGGCAGAGAAAATCCCTGACCCCGCCGGGAATCGAACTCGGGAACTCAGGCGCGGGAAGCGAGAACGCTACCACACGACCACGGGCTGCGGACACACAACTTTGAGTACCCCAACTGGTGGACGAGTGTGTCAGCACTACCAACGGAGACGTCCATTTGTGCAGCGCGATGTTGGACTCTGATCCGTCGATCACATCAAATGAGAGTGTCCGCACGTTCCTACACTGCAGCAGCTACAGTTGTGTGCGCGCGGCCAACGTGCGGGAAATCGGACACGTTTGCGGGACCTCCTTGTGCGCACGACAGGCGCCTTGCCCAACGACTCGACATGCTTTTGTTCACTACCTGGTCTCCGTACACATTCTGCACGTGGCTGAGAATATCTACCTTGTTCAGGTTTGCCATTTTGAAGGCTACGTATAGCTCTGCCACCTGTCAAATAGTAGACGCTGAAGTGGAAATATTCTACAGCGTCTCACTCACTACCTGGTCTCCGTACACATTCCGCACGTGGCTGTGAATATCTGCGATGTTCAGGTTTCCCATTTTGAAGGCTACGTATAGCTCTGCCACCTGTCAAGTTGTAGACGCTGAAGTGGAGATGTTCTACAGCGTCTCACTCACTACCTGGTCTCCGTACGCATTCCGCACGTGGCTGTGAATATCTGCGATGTTTAGGTTTGCCATTCTGAAGGCTATGTATAGCTCTGCCACCTGTCAAATTGTAGACGCTGAAGTGGAAATATTCTACAGCGTCTCACTCACTACCTGGTCTCCGTACACATTCCGCACGTGGCTGTGAGTATCTGCGATGTTTAGGTTTGCCATTCTGAAGGCTACGTATAGCTCTGCCACCTGTCAAATAGTAGACGCTGAAGTGGAAATATTCTACAGCGTCTCACTCACTACCTGGTCTCCGTACACATTCCGCACGTGGCTGTGAATATCTGCGATGTTCAGGTTTCCCATTTTGAAGGCTACGTATAGCTCTGCCACCTGTCAAGTTGTAGACGCTGAAGTGGAGATGTTCTACAGCGTCTCACTCACTACCTGGTCTCCGTACGCATTCCGCACGTGGCTGTGAATATCTGCGATGTTTAGGTTTGCCATTCTGAAGGCTATGTATAGCTCTGCCACCTGTCAACTTGTAGACGCTGAAGTGGAAATATTCTACAGCGTCTCACTCACTACCTGGTCTCCGTACACATTCCGCACGTGGCTGTGAGTATCTGCGATGTTTAGGTTTGCCATTCTGAAGGCTATGTATAGCTCTGCCACCTGTCAAATTGTAGACGCTGAAGTGGAAATATTCTACAGCGTCTCACTCACTACCTGGTCTCCGTACACATTCCGCACGTGGCTGTGAATATCTGCGATGTTTAGGTTTGCCATTTTGAAGGCTACGTATAGCTCTGCCACCTGTCACATTGTAGACGCTGAAGTGGAAATATTCTACAGCGTCTCACTCACTACCTGGTCTCCGTACACATTCCGCACGTGGCTGTGAATATCTGCGATGTTCAGGTTTGCCATTCTGAAGGCTACGTATAGCTCTGCCACCAGTCAAATAGTAGACGCTGAAGTGGAAATATTCTACAGCGTCTCACAACAAATTACACATTTTCTTAACCGAAATTGGCAGAGAAAAAAAAAAGTGTTGCATTACTTGTTGAACGCTCCTCATATGTAATGGACGTTCATGTGTAGGTGTATTTTTAAAGTGTCAATTCCGAAAAACTCAGCTATGTGCTCATTGATTTGACAGTTTACTGGGGAAAACAGGCTGTCCAGAAATATCCGAAACATTACGTGTTTAATCCATTTACTGCTGAGTGCGCCATAACTGGGCGCACGTACTTGTGCTGTGTGGACACCCACGTGGTAGTGACCGCCGTGTTGGATCCGGTATGGAGCTGAGCTCTGCAGCACCTGCTACGACGAGTCATCACCACACACTCTTTCGAATTTATTCTCCCCAACAAATTCTTAAGATAAAGTGTGCTTTGAATATTCTTTATTGCTGAAGTTCCTTATACATGACAGCGTGTAAGTGGGCTGTTTCGGTTTTTATGTTGGTAACGCCACTTAGCGGTCTGTATGAAAATCACTGACTGTGCTGTGTGCAGTCTGTGGCTGGTTGGCATTGCTGGAATATTCACTTGTGTAGTGTTGGGCAGTTGGATGTGAACAGCGCGTAGCCAGCAGTGATGGATGTGGAGAGAGAGAGATGCCAGAGTTTTGAGAGGTTACTCTAAGCGGACGATCTGGAAGTGTGTCCGCCAGAAAAAGGAAATTTGTGAAGATGGTTTTCATGAATTGACAGATACATATGATGACTTTTGAACATTATTAACGTAAATGCATTGTTTGTTCTCTGTCAAAATATTTCAAAAATGGTTCAAATGGCTCTGAGCACTATGGGACTTAACTTCTGAGGTCATCAGCCCCTACAACTTAGAGCTACTTAAACTTAACTAACCTAAGGACACCACACACATTAATGCCCGAGGCAGGATTCGAACCTGCGACCGTAGCGGTCACGCGGTTCCTGATTGTAGCGCCTAGAACCGCTTGGCCACTCCGGCCGGATCAAAATCTCTCATTTGCTAACTATGACTATCAGTAGGTAGTGCCTTCAGTAGTTAGAATCTTTTATTTAGCTGGGAGTATTGGCACTCGCTGTATTTCAGTAGTTAGAGTAACGACGATTTCTGTGATGTAAGTCATTCATGAAAGGTATAGGTCATTGTTAGTCAGGGCCATTGTTTTGTAGGGATTATTGAAAGTCAGATTGCGTTGCGCTAAAAATATTGTGTGTCAGTTTAGTGATGATCAGAATAAGTAAAGAGAGAAATGTCTGAGTACGTTCAGTTTTGCTCAGCTGTTTGAAAATCAAATAACATAGAGGTTTACCAGCACAGTCATTCATAATTTTTCAAGGGGATGCGAGCGTTACAAAGAAGCACATTTCAGCTAGCTGTGTGTGTGTGTGTGTGTGTGTGTGTGTGTGTGTGTGTGTGAGAGAGAGAGAGAGAGAGAGAGATATATATATATATATATATATTTTCGAAACCAGGCACAAGAAACAGTCTAGCATCACATTGTTTACAACAGTGAGACGATTCCTTTTCGTTCTTGTTCTTGCCGCAAATGATGCATCTTCTTACAGGTCCGTGTTGTTGTACTGACGATGCAACATTGCTTGGAAAGTTCTGTTCTCGTAACCGCAATGGATTCTCCTCGTTTGATCGACCACCACCTGGTGTCTTACCTTCTTCGTGCGGCATGTCTCTAAACTTTCGCCAACAACGATGAGATGAAGCTCGGTGACTGAAGTATTCTCTGCGGTGTGAATCTTTTAAGTAAGTCGGATTTTAGCACGTACATGTGGAAGGAGTGGAATGAGTTCTTCGCACAGTTTCAGTGCTTCTCGAACTCTTTCCCTTGAGCTAAGCAGCATGTTGTGTGTTTGTCCACTGCACCCATACTCTCATGGCGATACTACACACATTTTCGTTTCAACTTTTCAGAGTTAGTTTGTCGGTCCACATTCACAGCCGATTTCATTGCAGCTGTTTGGTATGTCGTCAAGACACACATACCTCTTTTGTAATGCTACTTCAGAGTTATCATAGACTCTGTTGTCCTAAATTACATCTACCTGCTTTGCATTTTGGCTTCAAATTTTGTCGTCTCTTCCCTGTTTTTGAAGTGTACTTACTGCCTGTCTTCTTGTTTCATGTAAGAATTGGAAGACGGACGGACTTTCGTACCACTTGTCCAACTGTAGCGTGTGTTGTAAAAGCATATCGTTCATTTCCTACGAATATCTCAACACGTATACACGGTGTCCCAGAAGGAATGGCCAATATTCAATGATACGACTGGAACGATCATTCGAAGGAAAAAGTCAAGAAATATGGGCTCTAAAATGCATTACTTATGACCTACGGCCCTTTTGCGATAGAATAGGGCTGTTTCACAGTAGCGGAGATGAAAAATTACTCTTAGATCTGAAGGTATGTGCTATAGAGCCCATGTTTACTGTGCACTTTTTTCAAAAAATTGTTCAAATGGCACTGAGCACTCTGGGACCTAACTTCTGGGGTCATCAGTCCCCTAGAACTTAGAACTCCTTAAACCTAACTAACCTAAGGACATCACACACATCCATGCCCGAGGCAGGATTCGAACCTGCGACCATAGCGGACGCGCGGTTCCTGACTGTAGTGCTTAGAACCGCTCGGCCACCCCTGCCGGCACACTTTTTTCAGCGATGAGCCTGCAGTAAAAGAGATCTATTTCACTTTCTCGAAAATAAAGACGTGGTCATTGTTCTTATGCTATGCATTATAGACCCCACGTTTACCAGAAACTTTTTGCTTCGAATAATCGTTCCTGTCTTATACCTGAATAGGCAGGCTACACTAGATTGCTCATTATGCTACACAAAATAATTCCTTTCTGTAGGTTTTACTTGGAAGGTTTTTTTTTTTTTTTTTTGCAGAGCCGGTACGTACACGTACGAGCAATGTTCACTTCAGAGAAGACGTTGAAAGCGACCACCTTGCATTTGCAAATTCTTCACCACTCCCTGGATGACCCTTCGCTGGACCCTACGCTACACACCATTGTCAAGGCGGTATGTACGGGAGATATTATGTCTTGTACCTCCATGAGTGGAGCACTACAGACATTTTCCTCTTAGTGCCCCCAAAAATAAAAATCTGCTAGATTATGGTCTGGGAAAGGTGGAGGCCAGAGCACTGAATCTCCACAGCCAATCCATTTCCCTGCAAACGTTTCATGTAAGTAGTTACGCACATCCATTCCGAAATGTGGCGGTGCAGCATCATGCCGAAACCATAGCTGCGGCAGAACACCAAGTGTAATATTTTTTAATGCGTCAAGCAAACTATTGCAAAGAAACGTACGATAAAGGGGCGGATTTAACTTGTCTAGGAATAGGTAAAGCCCCAAATAGACTTCGCCCACGATTCCAGCCCATAGGTTTATAACAAAGCGTGACTGAAAACCACGTTCACGAGTGACATGTGGGTTGTGTTCCGACTAGTAAGACAGTTGTGGAGCTCGAAACATCACGAGCGAACCTACGCTCGTCTGCCCATATGGAGTTATTTTTAAAATGTTCCCTATCCTCCACTTGGTGCAAAAGCCATTCAACACTGTACTGGCTGCTGGTGTTGAGCTACCGTGTAATAATATGGATGTAGCTGTTCATCTTGGAACACTTCGATAACCAGTCTTCGTGATATCTGGAACTGCCAGCCACAGTCCTGGTTACTTCACGGTGGTGATTGGTTAACGGTTTGAAAAATTGCGTATTATGTTTTAGAAGTACGTCTGGTTCTTGGACGACCTCTGTCCGTTACTTGTGAACGAAGACTACATCCGAAGGCGTTGCTTCAGGCGACGAAAAACATTTTTATGAGGAGGGATGCCGCCTATGAGGGTACCATGCAGCATACGCTCGAGCAACAGCAGCACTTTCATTGTCAGATGCACCCGCTACCAAAAGCATATCGTCGAATTCATCGTTTGTGTCTGGTTGTTGTGTGATGTCCTTAGGTTAGTTAGGTTTAAGTAGTTCTAAGTTCTAGGGGAGTGATGACCATAGATGGTAAGTCCCATAGTGCTCAGAGCCATTTGAACCATCTGAACCATCGTTTGTGTACTCCATCGGGAAGCCACCCTACATGAACTTCGTGGATTGCGTTATTAGTAGACACGTCTGTGTAATTTAACGGATCCTACTATCATGGCCGGCCGCAGTCGCCGAGCGGTTCTAGGCGCTTCAGTCTGCTGCTGCTGCTGCTACTACGGTCGCAGGTTCGAATCCTACCTCGGGCATTAATGTGTGTGATGTCGTTAAGTTAATTAGGTTTAAGTAGTTCTAAATCTATGGGACTGATGACCTCAGATGTTAAGTCCGATGGTGCTTAGAGCCATCTGAACCATTTTGAACCACTATCATGTGATATATGTCATATGACAAAAAATAATGTCCTGCTTATAAACGACGGGAAATAAGGAACGGACATCTATAATAGGACGTTGACAAGGTTCCAGCTATAGCTCCATGAAGGATGTGGGCTTTATCTCCCAGCAATATATTCAGTGGGTTACGACGGAATGTACGGTAGTGCGGAGTGATAAATGTGCGCTGCACGCCGTCACAGTCTTGCCAGGTTCTCGGTTTCGTACAAATCATTTCACAATGGCCCTGGTCTGATCAACTGCATTAATGAAGTGCAAACCTGTCCCTACCCCCTCCCATCTGTACAGACATCACTCCATGTACTTCTCACCTATTTCACACTTTCACCTGCTTATCCATCTCCTGCAAGCATGTGTGACATTTAGTGGGCGTTTGGGTTTCTTATAGTTTAAGAATGAATACAGTTTTGATATCTTTACGTTAGTTAACTACATTCATATTGAATTTATCTCTGTTTTTGGTCAATGATCAACACATTTTAAGAATTTTCTGAAGGTTACAGTTTAATTACTTGACTGCATGTCAGGAAATTACTAGCGGCAGTCAGTGCATCAACTGTTATCAGATAGCTGTATCACAACAAAAAAGTGTGAAGAAACTAAAACGTATGCATGGGTAATTGGTAACGTCATAGTGTATGTGAAAGTGTAATTACTTCAGCGGCGAAACAATACATGTAGATTAATGTGAAAGTAAAACCTCAAAAAAAAATAATTCAAATGTGTGTGAGATCTTATGGGACTTAACTACTAAGGTCATCAGTCCATAAGCTTACACACTACTTAACCTAAATTATCCTAAGGACTAACACAGACACCCATGCCCGAGGGAGGACTCGAACCTCCGCCGGGACCAGCCGAGTAAAACCTCATATCTATCTCCAAAACGTATAGATACACCAACTGCCCTGTATATTTAATCCAATTTAGTTAAAACTAAAAATCAGTGCTATGATCTACAAAAATAAATCTTGCAGCGAACAGAGCAGTCCCACTGCTAACGCAACCTGATGTGCAACTCGTCATAGATCAGTTACAGAATAAGCAGGGATTTTTCTCTGGCCTGCTTTGAGACACTCTATAGATTACAACACACAACGAACAGGACTGCACTGAATCTAGTCGATTGCGAAGAGGAATCGATTCCACACTTATGCTGTCTTGCGAAATACATCAAAACATGTTGCATATGTGTGCAAGGGACAATATATTGAGGAGGACAGCTAATATTAATTTTCGTATGTTAATTTTTTTGCTTCTCACTTTCAGCGTTGTGGATAGCAACAGGCAGCAACTTAACATGATTCTATGAAATTACAAAACCGTCAAAGTTGCACGGATGTTTGTTTTTATTTAAATGACGGCCAGTTTCGGGCCTTAGTCCACTATCAAGTAATCCTGAAGAAGAAAGTTATCGCGTTACTATTAAAATATAAAATACATAAGGTCAATCAAAGTACAAGTATGTTTGACAAGATGACTACATATCTCATAAGTGTAACCGTAGAAACCATAATGAGTGTATGCTGGTACATTGTTTGGGCGAGTGGCTAAGTGCAATACTACTTCCGTACAACAGTCCAATATTGGGTGCTGAAAATCGATGTTTAAGTAAGCAATGATCATTGTTACGTTTACTGAGAGGGGGAAGGGGGGGGGGCCAATGACGCTGAAGGAAGTGGGAGCGAGGAGGTTGTTTGATTTATTTTACAAGGTTACAATATAACGGTAACGTACGACAAATCGTAATATCAATTTTAGTTTGATGTTAAAATACAGCCACAATATAAAAGACTCTTGTCCCAAAGAAGTCTTGCGAACACCTAAGCGTCACGTCTCACAGGCCCACCAGTGGCAAGTTAGTATAACAATAAATGAATGTAGCGTTCCTGATGATACTCAGTACACATTACTTAATCACATATGCTAAAATGTCCAAGACCACTTAAGCAAGAGCATCACCAAATGCATTATGTTTTTCATTTACAATAAAACACATTCCAGTGCATGTACTACCATACCAACGTAATTAGTAAACACATATTGGAACACATTTATTTCATTATCTATTGCATTATGTCAATACAACGTATAACACTGCGGTTACAGAGTCCACTCATATCGACCAGAATCGTCCCGCTAGTAGTATCCTACTAGTAATCTTACAACCAGTGTCAACAATAAAATAAAATAGGTTAGACCACATATTGAAAACAAAAAGAATGCCTTTGAGTCCGTTCGCAGTGAACAAAACCCCACCACTGGTAACACAACGTGCTGTGCAACGTATACAATGAAAGGGGGTCAGGGCAATTATTGCCTTCTAAATGTATTCTAAGACTTTCACGAGTGAAAATTAAAAGACTGTCCGAGAAAGCGGCGAGGACAATGAATAAAGGCTGGCAAAATAGTAGAAACGCTGGATGTAACTGTGGAAAGAACAGAAATGTAGGGGAGGGCCATAAGTTTTGGAGGGGGGAGGCAGAGAAGATATGACTATTAACTAAAGCAACTTAATACACACTATTTATTTTCTTCTCTTTCCTGGCATTTATCCCGTATCTTCACCAGATCGCTTGTTAGTTTATGGATTTGGCAGTGTTAGTGGTAAATGGTGGCCAGATGCTTTTCCAGTCGCCACCAATCTGAACCGCTGTACGGAAGTCCAAGGTCTTGTTACTCTTCTGCCTTGCACGATTTCCGCATTGTTATAACTGCACATCGATCCAAGAATCGAGGACATACAACCGACTAATGTGTTTCAATAGTAGATTTTGCTCGAAAAACTCTAAATGTTTTCAACGGCAATTTCCTTAGACTAGCTTCTCCCTTGAAATGTGTCCTGTGCCAAGTTACCAGATTAGCCCTTACTGCATCCTGAACGCAAAGTGCTGATCGTTAGAACTTTTCGCTCATTCCTTGGCCACGTTCAGCACATGCAAAAAACACAGTTTGTGACGCCACTAGCCGAAGTTAATAATAACGGAATCGCGTGGGCCTCTGGGCCGCTGTCCATCTGCCCCCCTCCACCACTCCCCCACTCCCACTCTACCACCACTCACCTCACTGACACAGGCCTCCTTACATTTTCTCCTGCAGCCACTCAGCACTCCTACTGTTTCGCATCGTCGCCGCCGCTGCATGAGTTGTTACGACTCATCACCCGAGGAAGCCCGGTGCGGACATCACGCGATGCGAGCATCACGAGACCCTCACGTGCCACTGCATTATGAGGCTCGGCGCGGAAGATACGGAAGCGATCTTTAAAGGGAACATTCTCGGCTCCCATTTAGAGGTAAGTAATCACGTAATAAGGCAGATTATGTTACTTCCACTTTGTCATAGTCTTTCTAATATCATACTGTACCGAACGTTAAAAAAGTAAACAGTGCTTAATATACCGTCTCTCATTAGCACGTTCCTATTTGTTTGTCATTGCCTTTCACCGAGACCTTCAGACACTTATTGGAATACCTGAGTTTAACACGAAGTGCTAACAATGACGCACTCTCATTCACGTTATGTTATGAGTGGCATTATTAAAAAAACAATCAGTGACAGAAAAGCCTTAGAAGTATGTAGAGATTGAATATCTGAATTTGTACGTCGTACCTACCGATTGACATATCGAAGCATACCAATGGAAAAGTAACTGCAATTAAATAGTTAAAATCGGTATACCAAGCAGATACATTATTTAGGAACAAAAGTAGGTCTCACAGAATTCGCTAAACTGGTCATTAGTCCTCAAAAGCGACGACAGTCCTCCACCATAGCCAAGTCCACGAACTCCTGCCACACGGTTGTATAAATATCCATACTGATTATTCAGATGCCAAAGGCAGGGTATAGTTCCTCACAATGCTACCACCTACCACCCTGCTAGGTTTTGAAAGTTACCTGTTCATTTTTACACGATGCATTTTGCGTTAATTAAATGGCGACAGTTGTCTTCCGAATATTTCGCGTGTCTCTGCTATACGCAGCTTTGAGCGATCGAAATAGGGTCTTAGCTCATTGTATTTCCAAACTGGAGCTTGTTCGCATCTTTGGCACATCGATTTTTCTTTTTGCCAATGGGAAACCCTTTACGAGTTCGAAGCCATGAGGCCTTCCTTCTTTGAACGTGTTTCCTCCATTCTGCGTGCCGTTATTTCAAGTTAAGTTTTACTCGTATATATCGGCTTGGGAGGAAGATTGGCTTTTTGTGTTTGTAACACCGAAAACAGAGATAAAATATATTCTGCCACATGCAAAATTTTTTCGCCGTTTAATATCCGTTGACAAACTTGTACTGTACTTCTAAATCTGAATCTTTCGCCCCTGGTAGCTGAATGGTCAGCGCGAGGGAATATCATACCTAACGGCCCGTCTTCGATTCCCGGTTGCGTCGGAGATTTTGTCCTTTCAGGGACTGGGTGTTGTGTTGTCCTTATCATTATCATTTCATCCTCATGACACGCCACTCGCCGAAGTGGCGTCACCTCGAAAGACTTGCACCAGGCGAACGGTCTACCCGCCGGGGGAAGCCATAGCCAGACGGCACTTCCATTCTGAATCTGTAGCCTTTGTTAAAGAAACTATACTTAATACATAATGGATGTAGTGGCGTATTTACATGAGAATGTATATATTTGATTCTAATGTAAATATTGTAAATTGCTGTATAACAGCCAAGAGAATTTCATTTTAACGCGACGATAGCGAAAACGAAATTGCAGTAGCTGTGCCATTCTTCATCCTTGCGTATGGAGGGTCTCTGTCGTGCTGTGAGCAGAGAGGAGGCAGAGCAGTCTGAGTTATGAAAGAGTGCGGAAGGGTTTGTTGGGCTCTCAAGCAGACGCGGTGTGCAGCTAGAGGGTGAAGTTATTGAACTATATGAATAAAAAAATAAAATCGTCATAACTTCTGAACAATCTGCGTTAGGACTCTCAAACTGCATGGTTGGCCGCGGGGCTTGATGGGAAATAGTATGCTCACGAATGGTTTGGTTTGGCGACGAAGCCCACGTTCATTCGGATGGGTTGGTCAATAAGCAAAATTGGTTCATTTGAATGACTGAGATTGCGCATTTCTCGATCAACAAGTCTCTTCGCCCTCAACGGGTGACTGTGTGGTGTGGAATGTCCAGGCACTGAATAATCGGTGCGATATTCTTTGACAGTACAGGGACTGCCGAACGGTCCGTGAAGGTTTTCGGAGATGGTTTCATCCCCGTTATCCAAAGTGATCCTGATTTCGACAATTTGTGGTTCGTGCAACACGGAGATCGACTCCGCCGAAGCAGGAGAGTGTTTTATGTCCTGGAGGAGCACTTTGGGGACCGCATTCTGGCTCTGGGGTACACGGAGGTCATTGGCATGGGCATGGATTGGCTGCCATGTTTTCCGTATCTAAACATATACGGCTCCTTTTGTGGAGTCATATTGAAGAAAATGTGTACAGAAATAACCCCAAAACCGTTGCTGAACTGAAAACAGCCATTCAGGAGGTCATCGACAGCATGGATGTTCCGACACTCTCATGCCGAATTTCGCCTTCGTCTGCACCACATGATCGCAGGCATACCAAACATGTCATAACAGGAACCTGTGGTAACACTCACATGTCCAATAAAGTGTGTGCTCGCCGTTGTTTTTAAACAATTGACATTTTGTTTCATATACTTCAGGAGTGGAATTAAAATACAAGGTGCAAGGATAGCAATGATACGATTTGCTGATGACATTGCTATCCTCAGTGAAAGTGAAGAAGAATTAAATGATCTGCTGAACGGAATGAACAGTCTAATGAGTACACAGTATGGTTTGAGAGTAAATCGGAGAAAGACGAAGGTAATGAGAAGAAGTAGAAATGAGAACAGCGAGAAACTTAACATCAGGATTGATGATCACGAAGTCAGTGAAGTTAAGGAATTCTGCTACCCAGGCAGTAAAATAACAAATGACGGACGGAGCAAGGAGGACATCAAAAGCAGACTCGCTATGGCAAAAAAGGCATTTCTGGCCAAGAGAAGTCTACTAACATCAAATACCGGCCTTATTTTGAGGAAGAAATTTTTGAGGATTTACGTCTGGAGTACACCATTGTATGGTAGTGAAACATGGACTGTGGGAAAACCGGAACAGAAGAGAATCGAAGTATTTGAGATGTGGCGCTATAGACGAATGTTGAAAATTAGGTGGACTGATAAGGTAAGGAATGAGGAGGTTCTACGCAGAATCGGAGAGGAAAGGAATATGTGGAAAACACTGATAAGGAGAAGGGACAGTATGATAGGACATCTGCTAAGACATGAGGGAATGACTTCCATGGTACTAGAGGGAGCTGTAGAAGGCAAAAACTGTAGAGGAAGACAGAGATTGGAATACGTCAAGCAAATAATTGAGGACGTAGGTTGCAAGTGCTACTCTGAGATGAAGAGGTTAGCACAAGAAAGGAATTCGTGGCGGGCCGCATCAAACCAGTCAATAGTTTGATGCCCAAAAAGAAACCAATAATTGACACCCTGTATGATCGCGCCATTGCAGGCCCATCTGCGAGTACTGAGAGCAATGGTAGAATTCGACAGGCCCAAAAAGTTGCAGTTCTGTCTCCTGTCGCACGCTTATCGATAGCTCTGAAGACGACTCGTGGTTCTCCACCAGCAGCAGCAACAGTAGCAGCTCAACATTGTCGTCGGCTATATTCTTCGTCGTCCGCACACTTACAACATCGTAGTACTATTAACTAATATTGTACAGGGCCAGTGACATTGCTTGGACAAAGTTTAACATTCTTTAATAATAACCTGCAATAGTTAAAACTTGTAGGGCACTTGTGTTGTCATTGCTCTCAGACATTGTTACCAATCGGGGTCCCTTCCCTCTCCATGCAATCACCGAGTGTCGTAAAACTATGAAATCTGATTTACTATTTACTGCCAGTTTTGTTTGGCTGCTAATTATCAGTTTCAGTGTAAATTTTGCTGGCCGGCCGATGTGGCCGAGCGGTTCTAGGCGCTTCAGTCTGTAACCACGCGACCGCTACGGTTGCAGGTTCCTGTCCTGCCTCGGGCATGGATGTGTGTGATGTCCTTAGGTTAGTTACGAGTGAGTAGTTCTAAGTTCTAGGGGACTGATGACCTCAGACGTTAAGTCCCATAGCGCTCAGAGCCATTTGAACCCTTATTTTTGCTGCCTCTGTGCCTCTTGTACTGCATAACACAGACTTAACTAATTTGCAATTTTGAATATTAACTTCACTCACCTAGGGTGACGTAAAATTTCACTGGCAAAGCTAATAACTAAAGATACAGCGCAAATTAAGAGCGCGCAATTTCATTTACTCTGTATCCAGTTTAGGAAGTGATTTCTTCTGGCTTCACGCGTACCTTATTGCTATGTTAAAAGTGAATCAGTTGCTCATTTTCTTAAAGTAAATTCAGTTAAATCTTTCATAATTAAACGTAAGTTACTTTCCTTTTTCCAAGGTTTGCATTATACTATGATTATGTTTTTTTACGAAAGAGAGTTTCAGTTACAGTCAGTCATTTACTTATCCACCAACTTCATTTATGTCTACTTTCCAAATTTAATATTTCAGACCAACTGCAGGCTCACTGCTTTCTGATTCATTTATTTTCTCGTGAACTGTTGTGTTCTGTAAAAGCGTGATACCGTTCTGTTGTCAGTGGTTACTTGCTTAGTTTTCTTTGAAATAACCTTTCTTAGGACTCTGGATATTCATTGCCCTAGTAGGCTTGAAACCGTTTAGTTATCCCTTTTTGGTAATCAGTATTTCCTTTGTATTAAATGCTACGTGGCACTGACCCCCCCCCCTCTCCACGTTTCGTGAGTGATTACATTATATAGCCACCCGTTCCGAAATTATCATCATTGAAACTTTCTGGCAGATTAAAACTGTGTGCCGGACCGAGACCCGAACTCGGCACCTTTGCCTTTCGCGGGCAAGTGCTCTACCATCTGAGCTACCCAAGCACGACTCTAGCCCCGTCCTCACAGCCTTACTTCTGCCAGTAACTCGTCTTCTACCTCCCAAACTTTACAGAAGCTCTCCTGCGAACCATGCAGAACTAGCGCTCCTGAAGGAAACGATATTGCGGGGACATGGCTTAGCCACAGCCTGGGGGATGTTTCCAGAATGAGATTTTCACTCTGCAGCGGAGTGTGCGCTGATATGAAACTTCCTGGCAGATTAAAACTGTGTGCCGGATCGAGACTCGAATTCTGGACCTTTTCCTTTCGCAGGTAAATGCTCTACCATCTGAGCTACCCAAGCACGACTCACGTCCCGTCAAAGGCAAAGGTCCCGAGTTCGAGTCTCGGTCCAGCACGCAGTTTTAATCTGCCAGGAAGTTTCATATCAGCGCCCACTACGCTGCAGAGTGAAAATCTCATTCTGATTATAATTATTATTTAAATTAGATTTAGAATAGATTCTTCCTTCAGAAGGATCTGTTGTACAATTTCCTCCTGCTAACCAGTACTATTTTCCTTCGGTAACGATAGTTTTACTCGCTGTAAAATTTCATCGGGCATACGCGATCACGGTCAATTATATCGAAATCTAGTAGATCGATTAGGTAGGAGGAGGTCTCATGGTGACGATCACAGCTTGTTTCGCGATCCTACAGTGATTAAGATATAGAGTGAGATCACTTCACTCACATGCCGTAGTGAACATTACACAAGTAGTCAGGTTGGTCCGGGAGTACATCTAAATTTCTCCGTACTTTGCTTGCAGTTACTCACCATTCACGTTTGCGGTAATATTCTTACTGTGTAAATATCAGATGAACTGCTGTGGCTGCCGGCGGCCGAATGTCTGCCGGTCACACAATTTGAGTGCTCGCGGTTCAGTTCGATCAGCGGAGAGGCCAAGAAGTCAGCGAGTAGACCACCTGAGAGCGACGTCGTAGCAGCGCGAAAATTTCAATCGTAGCACTCAACTAGCATCGAGGTGCACCTGTCAAGACTGTTCTGTCTCCATGACCCAGCCAAACATCCAGTGAGAAAGATTTAGTACTCTGCACGACGGGGATTCCAGCTCGTGCCAGGGCAGCAGAAGGTGGTGGCATCGTCAGCGCAGCACCGATGGACTAAACCAACCAGAGCCACGGCTGCTACTGTCGCTGTCCACTTCGCTGTCCTCCACTCGTCAACCAAGACTTCGCCCTCTCAGGGACCTCACTGTATCATCTCAGTGCGTGTGGACCTTTCGACCATTTCGCTGACGGTACATAGGAATACAAATTGTTTCACTGCGAGTGGTCAGCACGGACTTAGTGTTCATCACGAGTTTGCTCCAGAGGGCTTGTCGTAACTGTAACTCTTGTTCTGCCAGTTATATCGTCCAGCAAGGGAATCGATTATTTGTTTTGCAATTACTGACTTTTGTAAGACGACGTTGCTTACAGCAGCGTTCGTGTTAAGGGGCTCCGGAAAGGCTCAAAATCATGAAAAGTTCAATTTTAACTTTTTTGCGTTTTCTGAATCTATGGACTATTACCTTTTAATAGATATATAATTTATTCAATTCCGAAGACTACAACTATTTTTAAATTTTTTTTGAAATGTGTTCTACATGGGCGTGACCCACTGTGGCGCTGTTAAACTGCTGTCAAACGGTGTTATTATTAACGTCCGTGTTCATCAGGTACATTTTAGTGATGTGAGATAAAGTATGTGTTGCGGCTAACCTGTGATGGTTCAATATATATCGCTGGTGTGATTGTCGATTGTTTCATGTTTATTTACTCTGTCGTTATCTCGAAAATATTCGTAATTAATTCTGTTTCTTGAGTCTCTGTTTTGTTGAAGTATAATAATGAGTAAAAGTAAAGTTATTAGAAATACACAAAGTGTCGACGAAATGGAGAAGGCTGTTTGGGCTCTTTTTTTTCATACTTCTTCAACCGATGAAAATCCCCAACATAGCTTGTGTCCCAAAGAAGAAGACAGTTGGTGTAAATATAACAAAGGATTGCTAACTGGTGAAGTGTACACTCATAAGCATAGTCTGCCTCATGCAATAATGGAGGTGATAAAACCTATTTTCAGAGACTTAGCAGCACCTGAACTGTTGAAAAAGAGTATTCACGGAAAAACTCAAAACCCCAATGAAAGTGTAAATAGTGTTATATGGTCGAGAATCCCCAAGACTGTATTTGTTGGAATAGAAACACTTCACTTTGGTGTGCATGATGCTGTTGCGACTTTCAATAATGGCAACATTGTAAGGTGCAAGGTATTTAGAAATATGCAGACAGGGCTGTAAAGAGTCTAGAAATACAAGCAAGAGTAAACAGGAGGAGGAACAAGAGGAAGCTGGAGGAGGAGTTTGCAGAGGATGAAGATAATCCATCCTATGGACCTGGAATGCACTAAAAAGTTAATCCAATCTTTGTCGCTCGATTCCCAAAACTTTTATTTTCTCATACTAATTACATGTTTTCTAAGGATCTTCCAAACATATTTGTTTCAAACTTTCAGTAAATGTTACACAGTACCTTCTGCATAATTTAACACAGCCTTTTTCCAAAAAACTGTATATTTTTGAATATATAAATAAAAAATTGCAAAAAAATGTTGTGAATTTTCATTACAATTGAAATAAAATGTGACATGTGACGTAGCATGTGAAAGTTGCTGGATTTGGACGGGTTACTCCTGTAACTGAAATATCAGATCTGAAGATGGTTGTGAATGAACCGAAACCGGTCATATGAATAATAAAAAAATTTTTTTGCAATCAAGACGGATTTTAAGTAACATTATAACTCCGTGAAAGGTTTTCTTTTTTTTCTAGGGCATATGTGTTGGAAGGACAGAGCAGGTACGACACGCGGCCTGGTCGACTGTAATTTTCTGGGTATGGATCTCTTTCACAGGCTGGGAATAGAGATACACGATACCACACCAACAGTACATTCGGTGGATATACCGCTGCAGGACATGACACCAATGATCTAACCCCTCTTCGTGTGCCGAAACATTGGAAAAGCAAAGCCTAAAACCAATAAGATAGAATCGCACCACGTTGGGAGCCAGAATGTAGGTGATACAAATGAAGGCTTGACATGCAAACCTAATTAAGCTGTTAAAACATGAAATTTTTACGTTTATTAACGTACTTGTTCCGTGCAGATACAAATCTCTAGGCAGATTTGCCTGTTCATGGACACGACTCAACTATTAAGGAATGGGAGGGCGAATGAATCATATCACCATTCTTCCTAGTCATATACATCTATATCTACATCTGCATCCATACTCCGCAAGCCACCTGACGGTGTATGGCGGAGGATACTTTGAGTACCTCTATCGCTTCTCGCTTCTGTTCCAGTCTCGTATTGTTCGTGGAAAGAAAGACTGTCGGTATGCCTCTGTGTGGGCTCTAATCTCTCTGATTTTATCCTCGTGGTCTCCTCGCGAGATATACGCAGGAGGGAGCAATATACTGCTTGACTCCTCGGTGAAGGTATGTTCTCGAAACTTCAACAAAATCCCATACCGAGCTACTGAGCGTCTCTCTTGCAGAGTCTTCCACTGGAGTTTATTTATCATCTCCGTAATGCTTTCGCGATTACTAAATGATTCTGTAACGAAGCGCGCTGCTCTCCGTTGGATCTTCTCTGTCTCTTCTATCAACCCTATCTGGTACGGATCCCACACCGGTGAGCAGTATTCAAGCAGTGGGCGAACAAGTGTACTGTAACCTACTTCCTTTGTTTTCGGATTGCATTTCCTTAGGATTCTTCCAATGAATCTCAGTCTGACATCTGCTTTACCGACGATCAACATTATATGATCATTCCATTTTAAATCGCTCCTAATCCCTACTCTCAGATAATTTATAGAATTAACTGCTTCCAGTTGCTGACCTGCTATTTTGTAGCTAAATGATAAGGGAACTATCTTTCAATGTATTCGTAGCACATTACACTTGTCTACATTGAGATTCAATTGCCATTCCTTGCACCATGCGTCAATTCGCTGCAGATCCTCCTGCATTTCAGTACAATTTTCCATTGTTACAACTTCTCGATTTACCACAGCATCATCCGCAAAAAGCCTCAGTGAACTATCGATGTCATCCACAAGGTCACTTATGTATATTGTGAATAGCAACGGTCCTATGACACTCCCCTGCGGCACATCTGAAATCACTCTTACTACGGAAGACTTCTCTCCATTGAGAATGACATGCTGCGTTCTGTTATCTAGGAACTCTTCATCCAATCTCACAATTGGTCTGATAGTCCTTATGCCCTTACTTTGTTCGGTAAACGACTGTGGGGAACTGTATCAAACGCCTTGCGGAAGTCAAGAAACACGGCATTTACCTCGTTAACCGTGTCTATGGCCCTCTGAGCCTCGTGGACGAGCTGCGTTTCACACGATCGTCTTTTTCGAAACCCATGCTGATTCCTACAGGGTAGATTTCTAGTCTCCAGAAAAGTCATTATACTCGAACATAACATGTGTTCCAAAATTCTACAGCTGATCGAAGTTAGAGATATAGGTCTATAGTTCCGCACATCTATTCGACGTCCTTCCTTCAAAACGGTGATGGCCTGTGCCCTTTTCCAATCCTTTGGAACGCTACGCTCTTCTAGAGACCTACGGTACAACCCTGCAAGAAGGGGGGCAAATTCCTTCGCGTACTCTGTGTAAAATCGAACTGGTATCCCATTAGGTCCAGCGGCCTTTCCTCTTTTGAGCGATTTTGATTGTTTTTCTATCCCTCTGTCATCTGTTTCGATACATAGTATTTTTTCATCTGCGCGAGAAGCTAGAGAAGGAACTGCAGTGCAGTCTTCCTCTGTGAAACAGCTTTGGAAAAAGACATTTAGTATTTCGGCCTTTAGTCTGTCACCCTCTGTTTCAGTACCGTTTTGGTCACATAGTGTCTGGACATTTTGTTTTGATCCACCTACCGCTTTGACATAAGACCAAAATTTCTTAGAATTTTCTGGCAAGTCAGTACATAGAGCTTTACTTTCGAATTCATTGAACGCCTCTCGCATAGCCTTCCTCACACTACATTTCGCTTCGTGTAATTTTTGTTTGTCTGCAAGGCTTTGGCTATGTTCATGTTTCCTGTGAAGTTCCCTTTGCTTCCGTAGCAGTTTTCTAACTCGGTTGTTGTACCACGGTGACTCTTTTCCATCTCTTACTGTCTTGCTGGGCACACACTCATCTCTCATCTAATGCATATTGTACGAGGGTTTTGAATTTTGTCCTACTGATCCTCAGCACTATCTGTACTTGAGACAAAACGTTTGTGTTGAGTCGTTAACTACTTTGAAATCTACTTTTTTTCACTTTTGCTAAACAGAAAAATCTTCCTGCCTTTTTTAATATCTCTATTTACGGCTGAAATCATCGATGCAGTAACCGCTTTATGATCGCTGTATTGAGTGGTGGCGTTGGCCGCAGATGGGAGTCGGGTAGGGCTCTCTGAGTGTCTCGTAGCTGCATGGCAATGGCAGTCGGCATCTCCCATCATTTATGTTCGCAATGTTGACGCAATGTCCAGTACGGTTTCGGCACTGACCGGCTGCGGTCGGTGGGTTGCAGAAACATCGTTGTTGAGTGTCGGGAAGCATGTGTCAGACGAGGAAAATGCTATGTGCAGTCGAGTGCTAAATCCCCAAGTACTACACGGCAAGGATTGCTCCGTTCAGTATGGAGCAGGAAAACAATAAGTAACAAAAAGATGACGTATATTCAGACAGAAGTAAGGATCAGAAACAAGGTTATCAGACAAAGAAGACGAAGTGTTGACGACCCCCCGTGTTCTCTTGCTTTATCACTGTCTCACCATCTGTCAACTTCGCCTCTCCTGGCTCTCCTTATCACACAGGTTGCCCTTTTTTCGATGTTGTCGCTGGCATGAAGAATTTGCAACACCGTCCAATGGATGATCACCGTGACCACACCTCTCAGTGCAGTACGGAAATTTCCGATCTTGTGCGGACCGATGTGTAATTTGGGAACTTGAGGTTTTCCCACATCCTCTATGTCATGGCCATTTCCAGACTTGGCCACAATCGATCCAGTATATTTTCCTGATGCTTTGCAGCATTCTCGAGCTTTCATGAAAGCAATACCACAACAGACCCACCCGCTTGTAACGTCCGTCTCTCCATGAGATTCGGAAACACTCATGTCTGTACTTCATTCCATAATCTCTAGTGATCGTGACTTACGGTATCCTCAAAGTAACTCATAAGTTTCATAAGCCTTCCTTGTCTGCAGAGGGCCACGTTCTAGGCATGGCGCCTCATCTTAATTGAGCCCAAGGCATTAACATACTCTGCCCCATCCCCCACGAGAGGGTCAGAATGCCCCATCCCCCCACTCCCGTATACGTCCAGTAGTCACCGTCAGCGCTCCAAGCCTCTCCACGTGTCCTTAGCTCCGGCGTTGGTCGGCAGTGAAATCGCGGGGCGGTGAAATTATTTCATTATTCGTCACGAAATATTAAGTAGTAATTGGCCAATTTGGGTTGAATGGAAGACGATGTCTTTCTTCCGATGTCATCAATGTTCTGCAGCCCTCCTAGGATTCCTGCAGCTTATGTCCTCAATAATTTGTTGGATGTACTCCAATCTCTTTCCTGTACGGTTCTTACCCTCTACAACTCCATCTAGTACCATGTAAGTTATCCCCTCATGTCTCTAACATTCTGTCTCTTTTGCTTGGTGTTTACCACATACGAGTACATTCCTTTCCTCGCCGATTCTGCGGAGAACCTTCTCATTCCTTACCTTATCCGTCCACGCAATTTTCAAAATTCTTCTGGAGCACCATATCTCAAATGCTTAGATTCTTTTCCGTTACCGTTTTGCCACAGCTCACGTTTCACTGTCATACAATGCTGCATATCTACATCTATATCTACATCTATACTACGCAAACCACCCAACGGTGTGTGGCGGAGGGCACTTTACGTGCCACTGCCATTACCTCCCCTTCCTGTTCCAGTTGCGTATGGTTCTCAGGAAGAACCATTGCCGGAAAGCCTCCGTGCGCGCTCGAATCTGTCTAATTTTACATTTGTGATCTCCTCGGGAAGTAGGAGAAAGTAATATATTCGATACCTCATCCTGAAACGCACCCTCTCGAAACCTGGACAGCAAGCTACACCGCGATGCAGAGCGCCTCTCTTGTAGAGTCTACCACTTGAGTTTGCTATACATCTCCGTAACGCTATCACGCTTACCAAATAACCCTGTGACGAAACGCGCCACTGCTCTTTGGATCTTCTTATTTCCTCTGTCAACCCCATCTGGTACGGATCCCACAATGATGAGCAATACTCAAGTGTAGGTCGAACGAGTGTTTTGTAATCCACCGCCTTTGTTGATGGACTACATTTTCTAAGGACTCTCCCAATGAATCTCAACCTGGCACCCGCCTTACCAACAATTAATTTTATATGATCATTCCACTTCAAATCGTTCCGTACGCATAATCCCAGATATTTTACAGAAGTAACTGCTACCAGTGTTTGCTCTGCTATCATATAATCATTCAATAAAGGATCCTTCTATCTATGTATTCGCAATACATTACATTTGTCTATGTTAAGGGCCAGTTGCCACTCCCTGCACCAAGTGCCTATCCGATGCATATCTTCCTACATTTCGCTACAATTTTCTAATGCTGCAACTTCTCTGTATACTACAGCATCATCCGCGAAAAGCCGCATGGAACCTCCGACACTATCTACTAGGTCATTTATAATTATTGTGAAAAGCAGTGACACCATAACACTCCCCTGTGGCACGCCAGAGGTTACTTTAACGTCTGTAGACGTCTCCCCATTGAGAACAACATGCTGTGTTCTGTTTTCTAAAAACTCTTCAATCCAGCCACACAGCTGGTCTGATATTCCGTAGGCTCTTACTTCGTTTATCAGGCGACAGTGAGGAACGGTGTACTCCATACGTACATTATACTGAGACCTATGTTTGATACTAGTATACTCCTCTTGGCGGGGAATGTTCGTTTTGTTAGTGCTAGTCTGCTTTTGATGTCCTCCTGGATCCATCATCACGAGCTGTTTTTCTGCCTAAGGTAACAGAATTCCCTAGCTTCGTCTACCTCCTGATATCGAATCCTGATGTTAAATTTCTCGTTGTTCTCATTTCTGCTGTTCTTCGTCACTTACTTCTTTCTTCTGCTTATTCTCAACCGACGTTTTGTACTCATTTCACTGTTCATTCCATTCAGCAGATCCTGTAACTGTTCTTCACTTTAACTGAGGACAGAAATGTCATTAGCGAATCTTATGATTGATATAATTTCACCAAGAATTTTAATCCCACTCGTGAACCTTTTTTCGTTTCAGGCATTGACTATTCATTCTTTGTTTTCCAGTTTTATTGTTCCCTCTTCGTTCTTCTATATATTGTGTATTACCCTTTTTTCCCTACAGTTTACCCCCATTTCTCTCTGAATTTCGAACACTTTGCACCATTTGAACTGTCGAACGCTTTTTCCACGATGACGTATCCTATGAAAGTGTCTTTAATTTTCTTCAGTTTTGCTCCTATTATCAACCGCAACGTCATAACCATCTCTCTGGTGCCTTTATCTTTCCTAAAGTTAAACTGATAGTCAGCTAAGAGGTCCTCAATTTTCCTTTTCATTCTTCTTTACATTCTTCTAGACAGCAATTTGGATGCATCAGATCTTGACTGTTTTGGCCGTCTTCAGAGTTTTTGCATGATGTTTTCCCTAATTCTACACACCAACGTGAATAGCTGATCATAGGGGCGAATAATATCTTCTCCATACGAGCATGGTGCAGATTCAAAGCTATCAAAGATTTCGTCTTCTTCTGTGTGTTGGAAGGGTCGTTGCTTTGGTTTCATTCGTGTTCTGAGAATATACTCTTACGATTACGTTTGCGAGATTCACTTTTGTAAGAAATAATCTGTGGAAGCATGTGGGATTTTAACTCTATCGCTTGGTTTTTGTAACAATAAAAACAAATTAATGGGCTGAGTTTCTGGATTTTTTCATCACAACCAAATTAAGTCAATATTATTTCCTGTTTCATACTGTGGAACGCTGGCTTGCCGTCACATTGCTATTAACTGCCGATGTTAACTAGGACATGCGAATATTGTGATGGATCTGATGCAATGTACTGAATTATGTCCGCAGTTGCACATCACTAACAATAAACAGCTTCTCTGTACAGGAAAATAGAAAGATAGGACATCGGTTGGTGGTAAGAACGAGTAATATTATATAAATTTACTGCGGAGTGATCCGACATGTTATTGAAGCGCATTACAATGAGTGGCTTACTAATGACAACATTAGGTGGAAATTTTGTTCTCAACTTGTGTACTGAACTCAGTAGCCCAATTATTTTTCCATGCCTAGACTCGGTGATTAAAAATGTGTGGAAATATCCTAACGTGCTGTGCTGGACTCTATAAACAAGAAGGAAACATTTGTTCAATTTTTTACCAATTTCTTGGTGGATCATTACTTATTGCTCATTGTTAAATGGTAGCTATGTAAAACCAACTTTTGGTAGCACTTAGTTTATGTAAGTGTTTGTGTATGCGTCTATTCCTGTAAACATTACAGGTCGGATATCGTTTCGAATTTCATTCTGGAGCCTGAAGGTTCATACGTACAGCATGGCTTACAAGTCCAGAGTTTATCCTTTCACTGCTAATGGAGTAGTCAGCTCCTACCATTACAGAGTGTCAGCCTCAAATCCATCACAGATACGGACATATGGCCACAACCTTTATTCTACTTCCAGATCGCTTACTTTTCTAACGTTAGAAATGCAGTAACATTTGCTGTGCAACCAGTGATTAAATATTATCACCGAAAGAGGTAATTGGTCATTTTTGGCACAGATGCTACTTGATATGTCAAGTAATGCTGTAAGTAGGCTGTTTAGGTTTTTATGTTGGTAACGCCACTTAGCGCTCTGTATGAAAATCAATGGCTGTGCTGTGTGCAGTCTGTGGCTGGTTTGCATTGTTGGAATTTGCTATTGTAGTGTTGGGCAGTTGGATGTGAACAGCGCGTAGCGAATCTCTCTATCTCTGCCTCTATCTCTCCCTCTCTCTCTCTCTCTCTCTCTCTCTCTCTCTCTCTGCCTCTTTGGTGGTTCTGGCGTTAGGAACTTGCTTATTAATAATAGTGATGCTGTAACTGTTGGTTGGTAACATTTACTGGCAAAATGTAACCTAACACCAGATTTCGTACTTACCGCTATCCTGTGTGGCCGTTTCTCAGTGCGACTTGAAAAGAGAGAGAGATTATTAATTGATCGGCGATGCGTCGGTTCTCGATTGTGTTCAGGAGACGTACGGTTTGATTACGCGAATAATTACCTTTTGACCCGGATTGCCTTCACGCAATCAGAATCTTCGATGAAATCACCTAAGGGACCTATTTGAATATAAGAATGGAAATGAAAGCGAATCAGTGGAATTTCGTAAGAGAAAGATTAATCTGAAGTTGAACACATTAGTGGTCTCCCAGATACAATCGAGACACCGCGATAAAGAGCGAACCTGTAACAAACCTCATATACCATTTGACACCATTTTTGGTTAGAGAAAGAAAAGAATTAGAAGAAAATTACTACATCGTAAAATATTAATATATTTTGAACAAATTGGCTTTATACTATTAGACATTGACAAATACACAGTAAATGCATGACTTACATCTGATATTTCTTTCGTGCATCGCGCAGTCGAATAATCGCTGCTTTGTCAGGACGTTCCTTATTAAAAATTAAATGTTCTTGCATACCCGTAAGTACATTTTATCCACACCCGAGTTACCGAAATGTTTGTTCGTTGTTTCACGTAGTTTTAACACAAAATGTAAATACAACTTGTAGCAATGCTAGGTAGTACGTCTTAACATGTCGGCGACCAAAAGTACAAGGGATAATGAAGTCTCTAGGATATTTCTTAACAAAAGATAGATTGTTCTTTCTTCTGTTTCGCAGCTTCTTGCTATCGAGCGCTGCGGCAATGATTTTAAATATCTGCGCACAGAGGGTCATAGTGTTTATTTAGAGTATTTAAACACTGGAAGTGCGTCTTGGTGTAGGCGCATATTAAAAAAAAAGTATTTCATCTCTTTACTCTCTCGCTGTGATGCTTAGCATCCTTAAGAACTACAGCTCGTTGGCTGTCCTTTTCTTTAATGACAAATATCTCATATGCAAAGTATCTGAAATCCAATAATATTACATGGTGTATAACTTGAGCTTAGAATTACAGTTATTTGGCGAGTTAATTTGCGTGCCATAGTTAACGACTGCCCGAGAGTTTAAAACAGAATCCAGAATAATACGTCGCAAATAACGAGCAACAATAGAAACACTATGTTCAGGACTAAGCAATTTAGAAGCGTGGTAGTGGGTTTGTGATAATGTAATAATTATTACTGCTGTTTTATTTCAAATTAATTTAGCTAATTTGGCATAAAACCAACTGTACTAAAACATATGGTGTCAAAATATGAAAACAATTAAGAAAATTTCAGAATTATATATGTGGGAGAAAGACCCCAGCCAAACTTGGTGGACAAAGGCAGCTAACATAAATAGAACCACAAAAATGGAAATGGCATTCCATATAACGTAGAACATTTGCAGTACAAATCGTTACCTACTAACGCAAAATGGCCTGATAATGCTGCCACTAAAATGGGTGTCTTTATGCTTCACAATACCTCTCCACAAGCACAGCCAAACAGTCAATTAATTTTTGGGAAGAAGAAATAAGAATAATTACAATAATTTTGGGTACAAAGTATGAAAATGGAATCTCAAAGTTGAGAATGAAGAAGAACTTATATGAGAAAACTGAGAATATAATAAATAGGATGAGGAAGGGGAGGATTACATTTGGTGCCTATGTAAATAGAATGGATAAGAGACTGACAAAGAAAGTATTCAGTTTCTTCGAGAAAAGTACAAATCCTGCTTTTCACGTTCTGTAGAATTTGAGAAAGAGCTACAGGCGTTAAAAATAGCAGGCAAAGGCGAAGCAAACAGACATAATTTCGGGGAAAGGGTACAAATAGTTTAAGGTTTCCAGAAGGAAGCACACGTTATGGGAATTGGGACGTAGACAGGAGGAAAAAAAAAACAGAGAGCAAGAGAAAATTAAGAAGTAATGGATAGTCAGGGACAAAGAAAAGAATATTAATCATAAATCAAGTGCTCCACGTGGTTCTAAATTGACCAAACTAGAATAATAATGATAATAGAAAATGCTAAGTTTCCTGTTGACTGTGGAATAATATGCAAAAAACGTGATATGCGACCTGAGCAGAACGTCAACTGCGCACTGTTTAATGGTTGTTAGCAGCACATAATTTGTCATTGGATTGTTGCTGCCAATTAATGAAGATCGGAACAACATCCGTTGTTCAAAATGGTTCAAATGGCTCTGAGCACTATGGGACTCAACTGCTGTGGTCATAAGTCCCCTAGAACTTAGAACTACTTAAACCTAACTAACCTAAGGGCAGCACACAACACCCAGCCATCACGAGGCAGAGAAAATCCCTGACCCCGCCGGGAATCGAACCCGGGAACCCTGGCGTGGGAAGCGAGAACGCTACCGCACGACCACGAGATGCGGGCCAACATCCGTTCTGTGGGAGTAGTATTCTCTCTGATCGTATCAGTTACACGAATTGTTAGCTCTGACTTGGAGAGCAGTAAAGGCCGGCTAATTATCACATACGTAACGTAAATTACATCTCATTCACGTTCCGTCCGTTCATGCGTCCGTTCGTCTGCCCTGCTTGCTTCCACAGTTGTAGGAGAAAGAAATTTAGCTATATCTATATTTATATTACGCAAGCACCGTGCATGGTGGAAGGTGCCTGACACCAATTTAAGCAATGCAAAAATAAAAATAAGAAGAGGCCATGGTGTATCAGATTTGCCGAAAGAATAATACAGTTTAAAATTAGCCTAGCAGTAGTGAAATCAGAACTGTCGTCAAAGATTTGCTGATCGAAGTCGTATAGAATATCGTCACGACTAACTACGTACAGCAGTCTGGATACATGCCGAAATTTAGTTACGTAGGCCTTGATGAGAAAGGAAATAATCAAAAAATGTCATTCAAATATAATTTTTTACTCCTTTACAGCACTATTTTTCTAATGATAAGATGCACACGTTTTGGTGTGACAGGAAGAGTTTTCTTTCTGTATGAATTGAAATGATAACTAAATGGACACCCTAGCTGCAAGCAGGCGTTGATATACTTCATTGGGGACATGTTGAAAATGTGTGCCCCGACCGGGACGCGAACCCGGGATCTCCTGCTTACATGGCAGACGCTCTATCCATCTGAGCCGCCGCGGGCACAGAGGATAGTGCGTCTGCAGGGACTTATCCATTGCACGCTCCCCGTGAGATCCACATTTCCAACATGTCCACAACACTACATTCGTAGTGCACCTAATAGATGTTTGCCCATCATACTCATTACTCGTGGCAGATTAATCTACCAAGTCCCGTACGAGTTCGGGCATAGCGTGTGCGTTCGCACAAGAAGGTCAAGGGCCGGGAACCCATATTTTTAACTATATATGACGGTAGTATCTGTTCCCGAAAGAACAGTTACCGTCAATGACCATGCAGCTTTGCTAGAAATGAAATGATAGCTGCAAGCACGCGTTGATATATTTCATTGGGGACATGTTGAAAATGTGTGCCCCGACCGGGACGCGAACCCGGGATCTCCTGCTCACATGGCAGACGCTCTATCCATCTGATTCCCATTATTTTGGGAATTTTTTCCCATTAGTTACTAAATACTAATATATATGCCTACTCCCGGAACAATGGTCCTAGTCGGCACCTTACTCAATAGAAACATCGTAGAGAGTGTCAAATACCTTGGGTGATAGGTTAACGAGGACAGCGAACATTGTAGTCTATCGTAGATTCTAACAGAGCATAAATACTCAACTTGACAGTTGCTAAGAAATACTGACACGTACTACGGAACAACTGCTACGGAACAGCCAACAGTTGCTACAGAGATCTCGACAAATTACAGTAAAATGAAATGTAGAGGGCGAGCCGTGTTAAGTGCAACGAAGTCAGTGCACGAATGATCAATATGTATCCGACAGTCCATGTACGGGATTTTACGAAGCTCGTTGTGGAACCGATCAGTGCGACATGCCGTGTGGTACAGTTACATGTCTACAAGACCTCATTTGAGTGTTTATCATCGTGGACGAGCAGTTGGTCGGCTCGAAGCCAGTCAAAATGCCACTACTGTGGCCACAGTAATGTGTATGTCCAAAAGCGTTATCTCGCTAGCAGGAAACACCGCTAAAGTTAGAAATGCTGTGCGAATTGCTGTGGTCGTAGACGGACCGCTACACCGCAAGAGGATCGATAGTGACGAAAAGGAACAGACATCTCAATCCTAGGCAGATCGATGCTGACCTTGCTACCACTACGGTACACGTCTCTCTGTGAGAACTATTTCGTGGCGATTAAATCAGAGTGGTTTGTATGCTCGGTAGCTTATTAAATGCATCCCGCTTCAACCCCGCCGTCGTCGAGAAAGAGTTCGATGGTCTAGGGAGCATGTTGGTTGCGGTCAGCAACAGGGATTCACAGTGTTGTTCTCCGACGAGTCCTACTTCACTGTGGCAAGTGATTCTGGCCTCAGTGTGCGGAGAGAGGAGAACACATCACCCACCACATAATGTTTGTAAATATTATCGGATTGGCCTAGGTGTTATGGCATGGGCAAGCATTATGCATAATTGCCGAACACTGCTGCTGCTGTATATCTTTGCGCTAGGTGCCGTTACGGAACAGCGGTACAGCCAGGGGATTATTCTGAACCGTGTCTGTCTATTTAGGGGTGCGGCAGGCCCCGAGTTCCTGATAATTGACTACAATTCCCACCCAGACAGTACCGCTGAGGTATCGGACGTACTGGAAAGTAAGGATATTGAACGTATGTAATACCTGCGGACTCCCTGGTCTTAAACCATGTATAGCATAGATACTGGCAGAAGTGAAGCTGTGAGGACCGGGCGTGAGTCGCGCTTCGGTAGCTCAGATGGTAGAGCACTTGCCCGCGAAAGACAAAGGTCCCGAGTTCGAGTCTCGGTCGGGCACATAGTTTTAATCTGTCAGGGAGTTTGATGTATAGCATATCTGGGATGATCTTGGTAGACGTGTTCCTCAACGAACAACCCCTCCCCAGACTGTGCAGTTTGGTAGTCAACATGAATGTGCATTAGTGCTCGAGAACAGTGGGACAATATCCCGCAAGTATTCCTGAACAGGTTTGTAGCCATCCTGAATAACAGGTGAAAAATGTCCGATAACAATCTTCATGTTGGGAGTCTAACCTATGTCAAATTTTAAAGTTATTTGTGTTCGTTAGACTGGTCCCCATGTGATGAAATCTGTACCATTTTTCGTTATAGATATACCACTCCACTTCTATTAGATATATACTGTGTTCCATGCCGTCCATCATTGCCTGCGATTATTCTTGTCCAACAATGTGTCTCTTCCTTAGCAACAGTCAAGCTGTGTAAGTGATGCTCACTATTCGACTGGGACCAGCTACCATTCCATATAGGCAAAAAAATTGTCTGCTGCAGGAGACGTGAGGCTAATACCATGGAACTCCATCTCTGGTCTTGATAACGGATAAAATTACGCGAGAAAGTCAGTCCATAAGTTTCTCCACTTGTGCTGTAGCGCCCTGAAGCTTCTCAGTGACGATTATAATCCACGGAGCTTAAAGTTTAGCGAAATTTCATTGACATATTTCATCCGCGGTTCCAAATATCTTCATAAGTTTTGTGTAGGATTAAGATATGGTGATGTAGCTGGTCACTCGATGTGTGACAGGGTGGCTGTTCGTCAGAAACAGGGTAGACTCCGGGTCGCTCTCCGAAGTGACGTTTGTGGGAAAAGCGATGTACTTGACGGCTTGCATCATCTGATAAGAGCCAAAAAGATCACGGTGCACACATCTAGTCAGCTGAAGTATAGTTTCTGTATTACTTATGCTACTCTCGATGTTATTGCACACATTTCCCTTCACAGTGATCGGTCTCAAATAGATTGACAAAGCACTGAATTCACTAACAACAACTTCCTGTCACGTGTGAAACAAATTGTCATTGATAAGACATGACGCTCGATTCTGGTCCCTGTCACTATGGATTTTGCCACGACCAGTCTTCTTAAGGCATTTAATGCCGCTGCGAGTGGTAGAACAATAGAACTGTTCATACTCGGTGTGGCAACGGACGCGTTCAAACACGATAGCTCATATGTGCCATCTGTCTCATTTCACATCGACTCATCGTGATGCATTGATATCATACACCTAATGTGCAGCACACAACTCTTTTCTGCCATATTTACGTCAGCAATGAAGGGTCACATGCCGTCACGGTATCATTTCCTCATCATCTACAGCGCTCCAAAGTCAGTAATCTTCTCTTTTAATGGGTTGACTAAATTTCGTAAATAAGCTTATAGAGGGTGTGCCAGAAATAAAGCAACAAGCTCAGAGCGATTGTAGGCGTAGTTTGAGGGAAATTGAGGATAGGAACCTCTGTCCAGAAACGTCATCCAAAGACGCAACAGAGCGTGGACGGTGTAGGCGCTGGAGCCTGGCCCTAGACCACACGTCTGCAACAAACATGGCTTTCTACGCTGATGGACAGTAGACGGAATATCTCGCAATATTGTTTCTTATTCAGTTGAACGTGTCAGAGAAGCTACAAAACGTAAAAAGGGAAATATAGAGCTTCAGTCTAAGTATAGAGGGGATCAGTGAGTGAACTGGAAAGAAGACAAGAATTTCTTGTCAGACAAGTATAGGGTGATATCAGCGACAGCAGAAAATTGTATAACAGCAGTAGGATTCTTTATGAATAAGAACGTAGGACAGAGGGAGAGTTACTGTGCACAAATCAGTGATATGATTCTTCTCATCAGACTCGACTGCAAACAAACGCTGACAACAAAAGTTCCATTATACATGCTAGCGTCACAAACGGGGTATGAAAAACATCGGTTTTCTACAAAATCCTTGAACATATTCCCAGTTCGAATAAAATAAAGTTTCTTGAGATATAGAAACTTATGTCCACGAATCAGCACGGTTTAGAAAGCAACGCTTAAGGGAAACTCAGCTTGTCTTTTTCTCACATGATGTAATGCGAACTATGGATGCACGGCAACAGGCAGATTACATATTTCCCGATTTCCGGAAACAGTTCGACACCGTGCCCCATTGCAGGATGTTAAAGAAGGTCCGAGCATATGGAATAGGTTCACAGATATGTGAATGCTCAATGACTTCTTAAGTTATAGAACCAAGTCTTTTATTTTCAACGGCTAGTGTTTATTAAGACGAAAGTACCATCAGGAGTGCCCCAGGGAAGTGTGATAGGATCGCTATTATTCTCTGTAGATAAATGATTTGGCAGACAGGATGGGCAACAGTCTGCGGTTGTTTGCTGATGATGACGGTAAGGTGTCGTAGTTGAGTGACTGTAGGTGGATACAAGACTTAGGCTAAATTTCTAGTTGGTGCGATGAATGGCAGCTAGCTGAAAATGCAGATAAATGTAAGTTAATCCGAATGAGTTCGAAAAACAAACCGCTAATATTCGGATACAGCATTAGTAGTGCTTGACACAGTCATGTCGTTTAAATATTTCGACGTAACGCTGCAAAGTGATACGAAATGGATCGAGCACGTGAGGTCTGTGGTTCGGAAGGGGATGGTCGACTTCAGTTCACTGGAAGAATTCTAGGAAATTATGATTCGTCTGTCATGAGCCCTGCTATAGTGTTTGGGCACCGCATCATGTCGGATGCCAGGAAGACATACTGTACGTTGAAAATATTTAGCTTATGTAAAACTATACTCCAGCTTTTGTGAACCAAAGCTCATTTAAATAATTAATTTTAATATTTATCCACTCTGAAAGTAAAATCTGCAATTCGTCAAGTTTATTCACTCTTTTATTATGACTGATTGTATTAAGCCATTTACGCTAAATGCAGCGATGATATTTCTGTCTAACTCTCAAGGATAGTTTTTAAACAAAATTTTTACATTTTCCCTTTTGTTTTCTTATTTATACTTCCTGGCAGAAATGTTCGGGAATTGGCACAGTCTTCAATAAACACCTTTTTAGCTTTATATCTACTTTAGGCTCACTGACAATAATAAAATTTCTTAGTTGTACGGTTGTTTATTTCGTCTGGTTGGGAATCGGGTGGTTGTTGCTGTCTGACTGGCTGGCTGGTGGTGCGCTGGTTTCTCCTGCTGGACTGGCTGCTGGCGGTCGGTATGGTTTTTGCTGGCATTTGTTATTACTTCGAGGGTAGCAGGATTCCTTCACCTCATCTACTCCATGGTCTCCAATTTTAGTATTAAGTTCACTGTTAATCCCGTTTCTACGGCCTTTATTAGATTGATCATTCTATTTACAAGTCCTGTAGTTGTTCTTCAATTTCACGGAGGATAGCAATGTCACCAGAGAAACTTATCTTTGATATCATTTCACTCTGAATTTTAATCCCACTCTTGACCGATTGTGTCATTTCCGTTATTGCTCCTTCTTGTGTATGGATTAAATAGTAGCTCCTGGTATTACATTCTTCTTATTTCCTTTTGTCTTATATACATATGGTGTATACTGGCTGTTCCCTATAACTTCCGTGTATTTTGTACCACTTAACATTAGTCAATGATTTTTCTTGGTCGAGAAACCCTGTTTAGCATATTCTGATTTTTCTTAAGTCTTGCTTACGTTATCAGGTAGAGCTTCAATAACCATCGCAAACATGAGAAATTATATGGACAAACGACACTGTTTTATGATACAGCACATTGATACTGAACAAACAGTGATACTACGATAAAGTACGTTTATATAGAATTTACTTTCAAAATGATTCCCAGATACGTTAACATAATTAAGAAAAGAGTACCCACACAGTGACGCACTGAGCGGACTGCATGAGTGTTCATCGGTGTCATTTGTATGCGGTTGATTGATTCCCGTTTCGGCCAACCTCGTGGCTAATATAAAATGCGTGTTCAGTTCCAAAAAGTGAGCGACCTCTGCCCACTAAATTCATTACAGGTTTCACCGAGAATTTATTGCATGGGAGCCACTCAACATGAAATCTCTGACGTTGTTCACAAAGCGTAAGCAGAGAATGACGTTATATGTGTGTTATTCAGTTCTGACAAGAACAAAATTAAATGAAACACGATCCATGTTACTAATAACAGCGAATGCTTTCCAGTTTAATTGATTCCAGTAGTGTTACATGTTTTGTTGTTTAACTCATCAAGAACAACAAGCGACCTATCTCGATTAATGATGTACGGAACCAGGTAAATACGTAACCACACAATATTGATGTGCGATAGTTTGTCAAAGGCAGCAGTGCGTTTACATTCATGAATGTAGCGTTGTCTGGAAATATCAAGGGGAAACTTGATTAATGGGGGCTCCACTTCTTGAAATATTCTAGCCAGAGAGTTTCCCTGTAAATAAATAACGATGTAGACGACATGAAATATTGATGGCTGTCACGCTAAAAAAGAAAAAAAAAAAAAAAATCTCCAACACGTAGAAATGTGATATCTCAACATTTAGCGCTGATATTTTATAAATTCTTAGCAGTAATCTCAACAGGACTAAAATGAAATAGTTATCTTATGATTTTCTTGTTTTTCTGTGTTACATAATTTTAATCTGGCCTGTGTACATACACTCCTGGAAATGGAAAAAAGAACACATTGACACCGGTGTGTCAGACCCACCATACTTGCTCCGGACACTGCGAGAGGGCTGTACAAGCAATGATCACACGCACGGCACAGCGGACACACCAGGAACCGCGGTGTTGGCCGTCGAATGGCGCTAGCTGCGCAGCATTTGTGCACCGCCGCCGTCAGTGTCAGCCAGTTTGCCGTGGCATACGGAGCTCCATCGCAGTCTTTAACACTGGTAGAATGCCGCGACAGCGTGGACGTGAACCGTATGTGCAGTTGACGGACTTTGAGCGAGGGCGTATAGTGGGCATGCGGGAGGCCGGGTGGACGTACCGCCGAATTGCTCAACACGTGGGGCGTGAGGTCTCCACAGTACATCGATGTTGTCGCAAGTGGTCGGCGGAAGGTGCACGTGCCCGTCGACCTGGGACCGGACCGCAGCGACGCACGGATGCACGTCAAGACCGTAGGATCCTACGCAGTGCCGTAGGGGACCGCACCGCCACTTCCCAACAAATTAGAGACACTGTTGCTCCTGGGGTATCGGTGAGGACCATTCGCAACCGTCTCCATGAAGCTGGGCTACGGTCCCGCACACCGTTAGGCCGTCTTCCGCTCACGCCCCAACATCGTGCAGCCCGCCTCCAGTGGTGTCGCGACAGGCGTGAATGGAGGGACGAATGGAGACGTGTCGTCTTCAGCGATGAGAGACGCTTCTGCCTTGGTGCCAATGATGGTCGTATGCGTGTTTGGCGCCGTGCAGGTGAGCGCCACAATCAGGACTGCATACGACCGAGGCACACAGGGCCAACACCCGGCATCATGGTGTGGGGAGCGATCTCCTATACTGGCCGTACACCACTGGTGATCGTCGAGGGGACACTGAATAGTGCACGGTACATCCAAACCGTCATCGAACCCATCGTTCTACCATTCCTAGACCGGCAAGGGAACTTGAAGTTCCAACAGGACAATGCACGTCCGCATGTATCCCGTGCCACCCAACGTGCTCTAGAAGGTGTAAGTCAACTACCCTGGCCAGCAAGATCTCCGGATCTGTCCCCCATTGAGCATGTTTGGGACTGGATGAAGCGTCGTCTCACGCGGTCTGCACGTCCAGCACGAAAGCTGGTCCAACTGAGGCGCCAGGTGGAAATGGCATGGCAAGCCGTTCCACAGGACTAGATCCAGCATCTCTACGATCGTCTCCATGGGAGAATAGCAGCCTGCATTGCTGCGAAAGGTGGATATACACTGTACTAGTGCCGACATTGTGCATGCTCTGTTGCCTGTGTCTATGTGCCTGTGGTTCTGTCAGTGTGATCATGTGATGTATCTGACCCCAGGAATGTGTCAATAAAGTTTCCCCTTCCTGGGACAATGAATTCACGGTGTTCTTATTTCAATTTCCAGGAGTGTATTAACATCGTATTTTTTTCAGGAAAGAAATTTCTGTTGACACATTTCATATAGTAGAAGTTTTTTTTCCAGAACCACTGAGGCTTCATTATGCCAGATCTTCAACCACATTTCAAATTACCGCTTGACACACAATCACAGAGCTGTCATCACTGTGTAGCGGTGCTGTCTGATGTCACTAAGATAAGTCGGCCATCAGAACAGCACGAGACGGGGGAGTCCGTGTTCGGTGTCATTGTAGTGATCAACAGCAATCAGCGAGTTGAGTGCTACAATGCCGAGCATGACTGTTGAGCTGTTGGGCAAGAAGCAGCCGTCTGAAACTGCCAAGCATGTGAGTTACTTCCGGCCGGACATATTTCTACGACTGTCATTTAAGCAACGCTGTCATCTGGTCGCAGATTCCAAGGCTGATTATGGGGAACCCTTTGGTGACCAAAAAAAAGTTTAAACTATGTAAAATGACCTTACACTCAGACTTCCCGCCACAACTGTTGCTATGTTTGCAACTTACATTGTCCTTCGGTCATTGTACTGTATTTCCGTAATCTGTGGCCCATGACAGAAATACTGTTTCCATTAATAATTTTTAATAGATCTACAAGTGCCCGACAGGAATCTTGGTCTGCGTGCTTTTTGTCGTATTCTCATTTGTTCAAACTTTCAATTTCATAAATTTATCTTCCTCCGTAGTAACGACCACTACGTTAGTTTTAATTAGTGTGAAATAAAAAATTGTTAGCAAGTAACCTATTATCCGTTTGCCACAACCAACCACTCCCTTTCCCCTGGCAAGTATACTTACCCATTATCTATCTATAAATTTTTATGTGTGTTCTTTGTCACTTATTTTTAAATTCCTCTGAAATGCTTTTTGTAAAATAAAAAAAAAATGTTAATTTTTGCCGAGAACAGAAACATTGTTCAAAAAATGTTCAAATCTGTGTGAAATCTTATGGGACTTAACTGCTAAGGTCATCAGTCCCTAAGCTTACACACTACTGAACCTAAAGTATGTTGAGGACAAACATACACACACCCATGCCCGAGGGAGGTCTCGAACCTCCGCCGGAACCAACCGCACAGTCCATAACTGCAGCGCCCCAGACCGCTCGGCTAATCCCGCGGAGCAGAAACATTATTATGACAAGTAAAAAAGTAAACAGCAATCAGTAGCTAAAGACGTTTATTGCACATCTAGATTTTCGTCACTGTGTGGCCATCTTTAGTACAGTAAATGTTAGATAAAATATTACAACCGTCTGTATTAGATCGAGGCATAAGTCTACAGCGTTTCCGTTTTGGGAATCGTTATTCCAGTTGCTATGGCTTTATTTATTGATTGCATTTCTTTTATTTGGAGTTCACGGTTATTGTTTAAGATACTATCGTTTTGTTATTTTCAGGTGTAAGTGGAACTGTGGGCGCTAGAAAACGGTGAATGCAAAGAAGAGAAATCGGAACATTTCCGACATATTCTCATGTTTGAGTTCAATAGAGGAATGACAGAAGCGGAGGCAGGTACAAACATCTGCGCCATCCATAAGGATAATGTCACAGGACTGAGCACGGCAAAAAACGGTTTTCTCGTTTTCAGCAGGATCATTTTGACATTAGTTACTCTCCACGTTCAGGAAGAATTTTGCGGCTTCATCAAGAACGTTTAAACATATTAATCCGAAACGATCCACGGAAATGTAATCAAGAATTGGAAACTGTGATCATTCCATCATCGTCCGACATTTTTTCTGTAACGTGGAAGGTTCAAAAATCAGTTGAAAGGCTACCGCATGCTCCAAGCCAAAATCACAAAAATCTGCGGGTGACCATATAAGCATCACTGCTTGTTCATCACCAATTGGTTCGTGAACAACACCAAAGATTCTGCTCCTGTATCATAACTGCTGACGTCTTTATGCTAACATAAATTAAAGAAAGTATTTGATGAACCCAAACAAAGCAGCAGCTTCCCGTACAAGGATCCACGCGTATTCACAAAAAACAATTTTGTAATTATGGTGGAACAGCGGCGGTGTGGTGTACTATGAACTGCTTCCCCGAGATGTAACTATCATAGCTGACATTTTTTTGTCTAAACCTGAGACGTCGTGCGAACTTAATCCAAGAAGAACAACAACAATTTAGACTGCGTGTAGTGATGCTACTCCACGATAACGCCCCCTCCCCTCCCCCGCGTTCTGCTGGATAGACAAGGAACACCATACAAGAGTTGGATCAGGAAATCATTGCGCACCCACCTTAGTCACTTGATCTTGTGCTCTCACCGTTTTCGCTCTCTATCAAACAACCTTCAAGAGACTTCCTATATGGATGAAACTGGCTCTGAACCTGACGAGTTCTTCACCCTTAAACCACGTGATTTCTACAGTCGAGGAATCAAAAAGTTATCACAGCATTGGCAGACTGTCGTAGATAGCGAAGGAGGATATATTATTGATGACTTAAGTCTCTGTTATATTTATCTGTCGTATTTATTAAACGCATTGAGAAACGCTCCGAACTTATACATGAACCCAATATATGGACGTAGTACGAACTGGACTATTCATGCAAGAGGCTAAGTTTCCATATGGAATGAAACCTTATAACGTTACTATAATTATAATCTACTACTGTAGAAATAAGGGTAGGTCAAAATTATATGCAGTGAGTAATTAAAAATTATAAAACAATAAAAGTAAAAAAGTAACTCACGCCTATTACTCTATCAAATATTTAATAAATATGGATGTCCATCCTATTGCGTGGACAATGGACTTCAGCCGATGATATATATGAGAAAAAGTACCACCACATCTGTATCTTGAGAATGTCTTTATTGTCTCAAACAACTAGTTTCGGCGGTACATTACCGCCATCCTCAGGCCCCACCACTGACAAAAGAGTATTAGATTTCGAAGGCTCATTTATTGTGGATTACTTGTTAATAGTACATTTGGGACAGCTTTCCTCAAGAGTTTCTATTCCACACCGTGTTGTCCTCTTTACTAGTGCACGTGGGCCAGCTTTCCTCAAGAGTCTGCACTCGACACTGTGTTGTCTCCAATGCAATCACATGTTAGGTACATGTGATTGCATCTGGTACACCGTATAGGTGTACTGGTAACAAGGAAACCACAATAGATGCGCCATGGAAATCTAATACTCTTTTGGCAATGGTGGGGTTTGAGGATGGCGGTAATGTTCCAGCGACACTAGTCGTGTGAGACAGTAAAGACATTCTCAAGATACAGCTGTGGTGGTACTGTTTCTCATATACCTGCATGTAGTGAATAGATAGTAAAGCTTCTGAATAGTAATAAGATGCAAATTAGCCGTCATATGACACAATTTTTCACAATCTCCACTAATTAGGTAATAATTACAGTTGATATAGCGGTGAAAAGCAAGGTAGGAAAAGAAAAGCTATAAAACTTCAGGAGTAACATTAATCTGGCAAACAAATCACCCTATAACATTTTTTAAGAGCTGGGAAAGATATATTTACGGTTTTTTCTCTCAGTGCTATGTTATTCACTACCACACCCAATGAAAATGCCTGAAAATTAGGTTGACAGCTGTTGAAGAGAATAAAGGTATGCTCACGGTGCTTCACGATGCTGTTTCTCCTAAAGGACACGTGGCAATGGAGACAATTGCGCTAGCTCAAAAAAGCTAAAGAATAATTACTGATATTATCTCGAATGAATGTTTTCGATTTTCTAGCAGATTTGAAGATTCAGATTTGTACACAGTGAGGTGCTATTTCTCTTGTTGATTTTGGGTTCTATGTAGCTGCTGGCTCGCTCCTTGTAGTCGAAGCTGAGACAGTACAGTTCATGAGATCTGTCACCCTACGTAACATCTGACGTGTTTACGTATTTCTTTCAGTTCGGTCGCCGTAGTTGATTCACTTCAAGTAGAAGTCCTGCCAATCAGTGCTTATGAAGTCTCGTTTGTGGCCGAGGAAAGATTTGACTTCTTCTCGTTTGCAGCTGTTGTCGGAGCAAAAGAAGATAACTTCTATTCACGTAACGAGAAACCACTTCCACTACTTTCCTTTTACGAACATATATTTCCTTCAACGGGTGTACAGATCATCAGTGTGACTCGCAAATTTGAATAGAACATACTTTAGGATAGCATACGCTTCGAAGGCATAACATAACAAACAAGATCACAATATTTTTAATTTGTTATAAAACCATCTTGCCTTCCGTTTTCATTCTTGTACAGTGTGGTTGCGCTTTGACGGTCAAGCCGCCTCCAAGCTGTGACTGCTTACATTTTGAATGAAATCTAAATCTAAATGCAGCAGCCCATTACAAGCAGTATTGTAAGGTGCTTAAAAATGTTATTAGGAAGGCAAAAAGTATGTGGTATGCAGATAGAATAGCTAAGTCTCAGGATAAAATTAAAACCATATGGTCAGTCGTAAAGGAAGTTGCTGGTCTGCAGAGACAGATCGAGGATATAGAATCAGTGCGTAGTGGGAATGTCCGTGTTACTGATAAATCGCATATATGTACAGTATTTAATAATCACTTTCTGAATATAGCAGGTGAACTAAATAGAAACCTAGTCCCAACAGGGAATCATACAGTGCTCTCAGAAAATAGTTTTCCGAGACTGTTACCTGAAATGCTCCTTCATGATACTGACAAGAGGGAGATTGAGTTAATAATTAGATCACTAAAGACCAAGAACTCTCATGGATATGACGGGGTATCTAGCAGAACACTGAAGTATTGTTCTATGTATGTTAGCCCAGTTCTCAGCCATATCTGTAACTTTTCCTTTAGGAGTGGTCGGTTTCCTGACCGATTAAAGCTCTCGGTAGTGACGCCACTTTATAAAAAGGGAGACATTGATAATGTTGGCAATTTCAGACCTATTTCTATGCCATCGGTGTTTGCTAAAGTTATCGAGAAGGTTGTATATACAAGGTTACTGGAGCATTTAAATTCACATAATTTGCTGTCAAATGGTCAGTTTGGTTTTAGAAATGGTTTAACAACTGAAAATGCTATATTCTCTTTTCTCTGTGAGGTTTTGGACGGATTAAATAGAAGGTTCCGAACGCTAGGCGTTTTCTTTGATTTAACGAAGGCTTTTGACTGTGTTGACCACAAAATATTACTGCAGAAGTTGGACCATTATAGAGTAAGGGGAGTAGCTTACAATTGGTTCGCCTCTTACTTTAAGAACAGAAAGCTAAGGGTAATTCTCCACAATATTGAGAGTGGTAGTGATGTTCAGTCCCAATGGGGCACTGTTAAGTTGGGCGTTCCCCAAGGGTCGGTGCTGGGGCCACTGCTGTTTCTTATTTATATAAACGATATGCCTTCTAGTATTACAGGTGATTCAAAAATATTTCTGTTTGCTGATGACACCAGCTTGATAGTGAAGGATCTTGTGTGTAATATTGAAACAGTAACTAATAATTTAGTTCATGAAATAAGTTCGTGGCTTGTGGAAAATAATTTAATGCTAAATCACAGTAAGATTCAGTTTTTACAGTTTCTAACTCACAATTCAACAAGAACAGAATTTTGATCAGACAGAATAGGCATATTATTAGCGAGACGGAACAGTTCAAGTTCCTAGGCGTTCGGATAGATAGTAAGCTGTTGTGGATAGCCCATGTCCAGGATCTTGTTCCAAAGCTAAATGCTGCTTTATTTACCATTAGAAGAGTATTTGAAATAAGTGACACATCAACATGAAAAGTAGTCTACTTCGCATATTTCCATACGCTTATGTCGTATGGTATTATTTTTTGGGGTAATTCTTCGGATTCAAAAAGTGTATTTTTGGCTCAAAAGCGGGCTGTTCGAGCTATATGTGGTGTAAGTAAGGAAAGCTAAGGTGAAATGGCTACATAAAAAAGTGAAGAAACTGGGAAAAGAACCGACTCAGCATACAGAAAAGGCAAAACCACCTTTGGTGAAGTTAAAAGCAAGTGCAATGGGAATTCCGCAGTTAATTGCAGAGGAGAGAGTGGATAGATGGAAAGAGTGCACTGAGAACCTTTGTGAGGAGGAGGACTTACGTGATGACGTGATAGAAGAAGAAACAGGAGTCGATAAGGAAGAGACAGGGGTTCCAGTATTAGGATCAGAGTTTATGAGAACTTTGGAAGACTTAAAATCAAATAACGCAGAAGAGGTGGTTAAGATTCCTTCAGAATTTCGAAAGCCATTGTGGGAAGTGACAAGAAAACAATTGTTCACATTGGTTTGCAGAGTGTATGAGACTAGCGACATACCATCAAACTTCTGAAACACGCCGTCCAGGCAGTTGCTGAGCCTGCAAGGACCGAGAAGTTCGAGAACTGCCGCACAATCAGCTTAACAGCTCAAGCATCCAAGCTCCTGACAAGAATTATACTTACATAAGAAGGAAAAGAAAATTGAGGACCTGTTAGATGACATTGTGTTTGCTTTTAAGAAATGTAAAGGCACCAGAGGGGCAGTTCTGTCGTTACGGTTGATAACAGAAGCCAGACTGAGGAAAAATCAAGACGAGTTCAAAGTATTTGTCGTTCGACACTACACAATGATGCAAGATGTGCGAAATCCTGGGAAAAATATGGTGAAGCTACAGGGAAAGACGGGAACCAATATGTCAGAACCAAGAGGGAACAGTAAGCGTGGAAGACCAAGAACGAAGCGCATGGATTGAAGAGAGAGTAACACGCCGCTGCTATCAATCTATACCTCGAGGAAGCAATGACGGAAATAACATATAGGTTCAAGAGTGGGATTAACATTCAAGGTGAAAGGAAGTCAAATTCCACTTCCTTGTTCCCATTGCACTTATTATTGTCGTAACTGCCGTCTGCTGCACGTCTGCTGTGCAGCGAGCTACGTTAATTTAAATATTAACTGTATTTTTCTTACTTGTTACTTCTTCTTCCGTGTGTTTTTGCTTTTAGGAAGCTTTAATTGTCGAGTGCTAGTAAGGGGAGAAGACAAGTTTGTGGCACAATTTGACCAGAAGAAGGGATCGGTTGATAGGACATGTTCTGAGGCATCAAGCGATCACCAATTTAGTATTGGAGGGCAGCGTGGACGGTAAAAATCGTATGGGGAGACCAAGAGATGAATACACTAAGCAGATTCAGAAGGATGTAGGTTGCAGTAGGTACTGGGAGATGAAGAATCTTGCACAGGATAGAGTAGCATGGAGAGCTGCATCAAACCAGTCTCAGGACTGAAGACCACAACAACAGTAATAGTGTTCCATAGATTTCGTGTTTGTTTTGAATACAGTCACAGAGAGTCCCTTTAGTCAACCATAGTTCCAGTAGAGCTAGTGTTTGTTTTCAATACAGTCCAGAGACAGGTAGTGCTATTTTCATTGTTTTCTACAAGAAGTGTCTAGCAACTACAATTCAGTCAACTATCAGGCGCCTTAAGTGGCTCAAAAATGGTTCAAATGGCTCTGAGCACTATGGCACTTAACATCTATGGTCATCGGTCCCCTAGAACTTAGAACTACTTAAACCTAACTAACCTAAGGACAGCACACAACACCCAGTCATCACAAGGGAGAGAAAATCCCTGACCCCACCTGGAATCGAACCCGGGACCCCGGGCGTGGGTAGGGAGAACGCTACAGCACGTCCACGAGCTGCGGACCCGCCTTTAGTGAATTAGCAGTCTAGTTAAAAGTTGATTAACTCTCTACAGTAAATTGATTTCTTAGGATGGATAGGATGTGAGACTGCTGTGTACGGACGCACGAGGAGCTGGCTACAGTTCGCGAACAGCTGAACGTGTTGTTGGCCGCGGTCAGCCGTCTTCAGGCTGCTGCCTCGGAGTGTAGCGGCAGTGGGGAGTCTGGTGCGTCGCATGGTATACCCCAGGTGTTACATGCTTCACCCACTGTCCCTGCTGTCGAGACATCTTCGCGGGTACCGGGCGCGGTTGGGCCACCCTCTCCCCAAGGGGAATAGCGGGTTCAGCGGCGTTCGCGGCGCACGAGGCGGAGGGTCAATGTGGAAGCTGGCCGTGTGGCATCGCCCGCTCTGCCTGTCAGTGGACATGTGGCCGCTCCTTCAGCAAGGTCCGAGCAGGCACACGGGGGGAGGGGTTTATTAGTTATTGGAAGCTCCAACGTTAGACGGGTGATGGAACCCCTTAGGGAAAAAGCGGGAAGGTCGGGGAGAAGGCCAGTGTTCACGCTGTCTGCTTGCCGGCGGTCTCATCCGAGATGTGGAGGAGGCCCTGCCGGCGGCGATAGAGAGCACTGGGTGCACCCGACTGCAAATTGTTGCTCATGTCGGCACCAATGACTCCTGCCGTCTGGGTTCAGAGGTCATCCTCAGTTCGTACAGGCTGTTGGCGGAATTGGTGAAGGCGGAAAGCCTCGCTCGCGGGGTGGAATCGGAGCTATTTGTAGTATCGTTCCCAGAACCGATCGCGGTCCTCTGGTTTGGAGCCGAGTAGAAGGCTTAAACCAGAGGCTCAGACGATTCTGCGGAGATCTGGGGTGCAAATTTCTCGACCTCCGCTATCGGGCGGAGTAATGTAGGGTCCCCCTGAATAGGTCAGGCGTGCACTACACGCCGGAAGCGGCTAGAAGGGTAGCGGGGCACGTGTGGAGTGCACATGTGGGTTTTTTAGGTTCGAGAATTCCCTCCCTAGGCCCGACAAGACGCTTCCTGAGACGCAGCAAGGTTGGAGTAGGCAAAATGCAACAGGGAATAACAATATTAATGTGCTAATAGTAAACTGCAGGAGCGTCTATAGGAAGGTCCCAGAACTGCTCTCATTAATAAACGGTTAAAATGCCCATATAAGAATAGGGACAGATAGTTGGCTGAAACCAGACGTAAACAGTAATGAAATCCTAAACTTCGATTGGAATGTATACCACAGAGACAGACTGGACAGTGAAGGGGGAGGCGTGTTTATAGCGATAAGAAGGGCAATTGTATCGAAGGAAATTGACGGAAATCCGAAATGTGAAATAATTTGGGTGAAGGTCACGGTTAAAGCAGGCTCAGACATGGTAATTCGATGTCTCTATAGGCCCCCTGGCTCAGCAGCTGTTGTGGCCGAGCACTTGAAGGATCATTTTGGAAAATATTTCGAGTAGATTTCCCCACCATGTTATAGTTCTGGGTGGAGATTTTAATTTGCCGGATATAGACTGGGAGACTCGAACTATCATAACGGGTGGCAGCGACAAAGAATCCAGTAAAATCTTTTTAAGTGCTTTATCTGAAAACTACCTTGAGCAGTTAAACAGAGAACCGACTCGTGGCGATAACATATTAGACATTCTGGTGACAATAATACCCGAACAATTTGAAACAGTTTACGCAGAACAGGGAATCAGCAATCATACAGCGTTTACTGCATCGATGATTTCAGCCGTAAATAGTGTAACGTCCCCTTAGAACAATTGTACAAGACTGTGCTTAAACTGACACACAATGTTTTTAGCGCAACGTAATCTGACTATCAAAGATCCCTGCAAAAGAATGGCCCTGAGTAACATTAAACTATACCTTTCACAAATAACTTACCTCACAAAAATCTTCATTACTCGAACTACTGCAATACAGCGAGCGCCACTACTGCCAGCTAAATAAAAGATTCAAACTACTGAATGCACTAACTACTGATAGGGATAGTTAGCAAATGAAAGATATTAATAGAGAACAAACACTGTATTTACCTTAATATCATCACAAGTCATAATATATGTAATTTCAAAACTCCGCCATCTTTCTCCTCACATCCACCACTGTTGGCGGCTCACCTCTAACTGTGCAACGCTACGCGCTGTTCACATCCAGCTGCCGCTGCCCAACACTACAATGACAGACAACAATGCAAACTAGCCACAGACTGCACACAGCACAGCCAGTGATTTTCATACAGAGCGCTACGTGGCATTACCAATCAATAAGAAAACATAAACAGCCTACTTACATAGCCCCCATGCTCCCCACAAAAAATTTTACAAAATGATGTTGGGCACTGGCCAATACAGATTTGAAAAAAATTTTCACAATTACAGTAACAATGATATAAAATGCACACACTTATTGATACAATGTTGGTCAAAAGCTAAAATTTTCTCACAGTCCATAAAGATAGTCCTGATCATTTATCATAATAGTAATTACAGTTTTTTTCACGTCTCATTCGTAAAAGAAATTGCACACAGAAGTAGTGGATTTCCATGCAGTCTTGAAGAAGTAGTGATGTCCTTGCAATGGAAAGACAGTGCTGAATCTTGACATGCTGACAGGTAATGGGCCACAACAGAGCAAACCCACAGCAGAGTCATTCGACGTTTTGAAGAAGATTGCTAGGTAGGTCATCACAGAGCAGACCCACTGTAGTCCTGGTAGAGATGACCAGCAGCCATCTGTTGTGACTGTGCGGGTGCACAATCACCAGTGAAGAGTCTTGCGGATAATATAGCAAGTCCATAAACCACCACTCGTGCACACACAAAGTTTTTTGAAATTGTCCTTGGAACGAGCAATGCTGTTATCCAGTCCCTTGCTGAATTATCAACGCACGTGCAAACACTAACAGTCCCTACTTCTCACATATTGTCCATATACTATGACCAACAGAAACGTGTGCAGTGAAAGGAATGCTTACAAGTTACTTAATGTGATTAACTGGCGTAAATTACAATATTATAACATGAGAATACAATTACAAAGGTACAAAATACATCATTAAAAACATAACAATACAGATAACATTTGTAGTACAGGCTTTACAACGGAATAGAAATAAACATATACATCAGTGTTACAGGAATTATGACATGAGTACATACATAAAAGATCAGAATAATTATTGAAACATCAACTTCACACATGAGCATTAAAACAAAACAGAATAAATAATGTCTAACATCTTTGCAAAGTAAATAACATATTATTAATGCCAATTATATTCGAGGATAACAGTATTCCTCATCATAGTGAATGTAGCTTAATATTAAAAGAAAAAAAAATTCTATGAAACTACACAGAGACAGGAAGAAAACAAATACACAAGGGTACACAAACACATAGTGGGATAACACAAAAGGAAAGGACAGGGTTCGTTTTACTGCAGTATTTTACATGGAGATCTCCCTTCGTTCATCATTATTCCCAAAAGTCCTATCTAAGCCTGCTTTCTGTATTCTGTTCACATCCTCTGTCAAAAATACTTTTTCTCCACTGTACAGTATACCTTTTTTTTGCCCAAACCATTTTCATATAGCTTCTCAATACATTTCTTCCAAGTCATCATAGTTAGTTTCTTATATAGCCTACCCCTCTTAAGCTAACTTAAATCTACTGAGCTCAGATGCTAAACTAAGGGACGAGGCAATGCAGCATCACATAACAAATTATCACAAACAGCAATGAGAAAAAATGCAAATTGGCAAAGCTAGCAGCATAAATTAGCAAAGCAAGTGCAATATTACAACTAATATAAGGCAATGCGCAGCAAACAATAAAAATAAGCTTAGAAGAGTAACACAAAGTCAAATTCAGTAACACTATGCCTGGCAAACAGCAGTAACTTATACCTAAACATGACATAGCTCAAGCAGAAAAAATATTACAGTTAAAACAACAATGCAGATAAGGGAAATGTATATTCACATCTCAATGTCTATGTAATTAAAATGGTGCACCACAACAACTTATTGTAAAAAAAATATTACCATGTACTTGAAAAGAAAATTATGTGTTACTGTTACTTGTTCCTTCTTATTGTTCTTTCCTTTCCAAGTGCTCCTTTTTTAAAGAATGTGGATCATAAAATAATTATTTACTAGATCTGTTGACAGAAAGTGTTCACATTAGCAATTGCATTTTATTTTATCAAAGCAATGCTGCAACACAGCTGGAAACCAGATATCAAATGAAATAAGCAATTACACAAACCAAAGCATAAAAATATCATTCAATAGTCATGTGACATTTCATAAGTTAGTAGAAATTCTCTCAACTCTCGTAGAAAGACACTTGTCATAATCAGGTGTGCAGATGTACGAATATTTCGCATCAGTTCATAAGCATTTCAGTAATTAGCACAAAGTACGAGTAATCATATGTTTTCAAGTAATGAGCGTGTTATATTTGCGATGCTTTCTACAAAGAAATGTCAATAGCGAGGTTAATGGCCTCCCTTTTTTTTCTACCTGTGCTTCCAAAAGGCACTAATGGCTTTTTTCCAGGCGACGCACAGCTGTGTGCCGACGACGCACGTGCAGGTGGTCACTTAACTTACGACAGCAGTTTCCGCCACAGTGACAGTCTCATATAAAAATTTCACAGGTCGAGAATTTACGTCGCAAATGTGTAGAAACAAAATCCTATGAATATAACAGTGTCCAAAAAAATTTTCGCCAGCATTGTGATACATTCACGCATTTACACGCATTTCATAACTCTTAAAGTACGATTCTTGGTTTCCAACATCCTTTTTCACAAGTCAAGAGTCCCTAACCTCTATTCATTATTCATATACATATAAACACATAATTACATTCCTCATATATGGTAGCATCATCTTATTGACATAAACATACCTAACAGCATAATACACATCGTCATCGTAAAAATAACATCATAACACCTCAGTCAAATCTCAAAAAAGTCGTAGCTTTCTGAAATAATTTCAAACCATAAAAAATATTCTCTGCTCATTTCAATAGTGTCATCTGCCTCAAACGTACTTTAAAAATCATGATCTCATACCAAATACATCATTCAAAGCTCTCATAGTATCACAATGGTTTCGAAAAAATATGAACAGTTCACAAAGTACAGACAAAATACAATTTCGTAAGTGTGAAGTAATCCAACTCTGTAATTGCGTAAACATGTGTCACTGATGTAGTAAAAAACATGTTTATCTCTCAGTTAAATGATCAGATAGCTATGTAATTTATGTGTTAGAGGAATATGGTACCGATGTGTAAAGTTGTATAAGCAAAATACCATATTAGCTAGGGCTCCTTGTGCTTGCCAGACACATGGTACACAAAGTAAGCGTGTACCCCCCTTAGGTTTAATGTAATTATACCCTCAGGTGTTACAGATTACAGCAATGGAATGAAATGTATCACAGAAAACTTTCTTTGTAATTCAAAAATCTTTAAAAATAAATGTTATAAGTACAAACTTAATCACTCAAATGCGTGTCCTGTAGCGCTAAATGTGCGTCTTGCTGTAAGACAATCTCTGTGGAAGTGTCGTAGTTATCGTCCTCCAAAAGCTAAGTTCTGCAGAAGTCAATGAACTTACCTCATGATAAACAAAAGTGAAATGCTTTGCGTAGAGATAACTTAGTTATTACGCTTATTGTTGTAATGAAGTACGTACTGTGCTGTAACGTATTGTTGTGCTACGAAAGAGGCTGTATCATTGTAGCTATACCACAAAAGTTACTACTAAAACATGTTTTACTTTCCAGAATAATTCACAAAAACTGTGCAGATATAAAACAGATACACCGCAAAAGCAACATTGTAAATTGTCACTCATTAGTAATGTCGTGATATAATTGTGTAGCTGTCACATAAACTAACCACTGTGTCATCTGGTATCTCTCAGAAAGTACTTTAATTCAGAATGTATTTTCAAGTAAACCAAAATGTTGCATTAGAATCTCATTAGCAGTACTGGTAAATGTTCTAAGTATGTGAGCCTTATAGTCATTACGTAATCGTGCAACTAACAAGCAAGAATGCACACACACAATAACACTGTGTCGTCTGTTCACAATAACAATGCATTCGTAATTTCTGTTTAAATAAGTTCTCTCGGTTCTTGACTGGATATTTAACTTCAAACATTGTTGCATGTTAACAGTTTCTCAGTGTGACAAATTGTACAAGTAGCGTGAAGTGAAAATTGCAAAGACTAAGTTAAAAAGCAGATTATCTGTCAGTAAATGGTTTTACATATGAAATGTGGTGTAAACCTTTACTCTTCCTAGTACACAGAGTTTCAACCTGAATGCAATTATCATGCGGTATTCGTCCGTAAAGAATACAGGAATTTTGCTCAAGGTTAGCGTCAATGTTATTTTTCTCTGAGCCATCTGGCGCACGCGGCTACCTGCGGTGCGAGTCATTGTCTGTTCCTTTGTTGGCGCGCATTGTTACTGGGATTAGGAGGCCTAACTTCCACAAATTCGCCTTGCCGAGAGGGCCCAGCTCTGTTAGAAACCCGCCAGTTCTGATGAAATTCACGTCTGTCGTTTCGTCGGTAGTTTACATAGTTTCTTGTTTGTCAGTCATGTGGTGGAGAATTTCTCCCTGAGTTACAACTGCACAGTGGACCATTGCATCTGAAGTTATTCTGTCTCACGTGATAATATTTGTTCTGGTTGCCAAATTGTCTGTTTCTATGAGTGTCTCTGTCATATTCATTACTACGGAAATGCGATCTCTCTCTGTAACTATTACTCTGCCAGTGGTTGTCATACGGGTGGTTTCTCTTTTGGTCACGATTTACGTTGTAAGAACAGAATTGTCGTGTCCAGTTATTGAAATCTTCTCGGGTGATCAGCCGAGTAAAGGCGTCGTCTTCTCGCAACGTTTCGAAGGGTTTCGTACCCATCATCTTCAAGTGAAGATGATGGGTACGAAACCCTTCGAAACGTTGCGAGAAGACGACGCCTTTACTCGGCTGATCACCCGAGAAGATTTCACGAATGGAATACGCCGAGAAAGTCTCAAATCACGTGTCCAGTTATTGTTTCTATCGTCACGGAATTGTGACGGATGTGACCTGTAGTGATTGTTTTCCTGTTTTCGCATCCCGCGACTGTCTGTGTCAATTTCTAATTCTTGTAACAGTCCCTGAAAAGCTTCAATGTCGTCTTTGCAACGTCCTGCTAAAATAATATGTCGTAAATGTTCAGGCAGTTTGATTAAGCAAATGCGGATGAGTTCTGAGGGGCTGTATGGGTTTGAAAGGTACTGTTTCTTGTGCAACATGTCTTCAAAATATTTGACAAGACTGGAAAATTCAGATTGTTCAAAGTGTTTCATCATCATGATGCTATGTTTTACTAGGTCTTGTGTAGCTTGTGACCAATATGCTGAGAGGAACGCATGGTAAAATTCTCCTTCACTGTGACAATCGTGAATGACCGATCGCATTCTTACAGCTGGTTCATTCTCCAAGTAGCCACACATAAATTCTAACCTGTGCTCCAATGACCAGTTGGGAGGAAAACAATGAGAGAATTGATGGAGCCACGCTTGTGGATGAATGTTGTTGGCAGAGTTCTTAAACGTTTTGAATTTACGTGTAGTAATGAACAGCTTATTATCAAAATCATCATGTCGGCGAGTCGCATGTCGGTCATTGTTACGTCGTTTCGGCGGTTCCATCTCAAAATTCGGTGCACCTTGCCAATTCCTTTCATAATTACCGAAATGCCCTGTGTTATTATTTTGTGGCTTTTCCGTATTTCTAAGTTCCTCTTCCCGTGTTGGAGCGCGAGTGTCCTCTGAAATATGTAATTCTTGTATTACCTGCGTCAGCTGATCTTGTACTTCCCGGATTTCTCTTTTGTACTGTGTGCTGATTTGATTTTGATTTTGTTTGAATTTTCTAATTTGTTCATACTCTTCTGTGTCAGTGAAGGCTACGGGTCTTGTGTCATTCAGATCATCATCTACCTTTGTAGATAAGTTAGTGACCTGATCCGAAAGTTCAGCTACTTTCTCCGATAGTGAACACATTTCCTCAGTGTGTTTTTCTGAACCAAGTTTCAGAGTGTCCATTTGTGTTGAAATCGAATCTACTGTGTTCTTTAAGTTTTCCTGAAATTTTGCCAGTTGCGTAACCGAATCGGTAGATGCAACTGAGTCAATTTTAGCCCACAAGGTCTCATGATTTTCATGAACAATGGTTTGCAGCTCTTTTATGGCTGCTTCGTGATTCTGTAATGCATTTTCATGCCGCGAAAAAATAGGTTGAAAATGCTCACAAATTTGTGTTTTTACGTCATTACAGACTTTTTGACATTTCGATTCAATGTTATGTAATTCAGTAGTTAAATCTTCACGTGTTTGTTCAAGTGTGATGTCTAACTTTTTAAGATTTTGTTCCACTGTGTCATAACTTTTTACGATTTTGTTCCATTGTGTCTAACTTTTGAAGATTTTGTCCCATTTGTCTCTGATTTTGTTCCATTCGTTGCATTAATTGCAATAGAAATGTATAAGTGTCTGGGATCTGTTTCTCTATGCTTTTTGGCAGTGCATTTTCACTGGCAACATTCACATTTTGACAAGCAGAAAATGTGTCTTGACTCATTTGAGAAAACGGTGAGGACCCAAAACTGAAGTCTACAGTATTTGCAGTATTGTGTTCTGTCATTTCGGATTCCTGAGGCGAGCTGTTGCTGACCGATCGATCGATAATACTTCCCTGTTCACTAATTGTTTCACTTCCTACGCCATTGTTTGCCGCCCGCTCCATTTCCCTATGCACAGTTACCAAATTACTACTTTGAATATTAGTTAACTCATTACATGGTGGCGTTAACACACTGCTTTCGTCTTCACTGTCATTTCTCAGTTTACTTTGGAGCCTAGTGTTACGTTTTTCACACGCCATTCTTGTCACAATATTTCACACGACAACACAGAAAAACACAATTTGAAGAGCAAAAATAGGGGAACACATTAACATAGCATTGAAAATAATATCTAGTTAATTGCAAGCGCAGCTACGAAATACTTGGTGCAAATCTACATGCATGCCACAACTGTTTTACTGTACAACAATGAAAAACTACAACTACAAAGGAAATTCTCTCTATAATTACGCGCTAGCAATAAACAAAAGCTACACTAATTACACAAACTACAAGAAAAAATCAGAAGATTCCAGTGAGGTATCCTAGGCTAAGGGTCGACATATGTAACGTCCCCTTTGAACAATTTATACACGACTGTGCTTAAACTGACACACAATGTTTTTAGCGCAACGCAATCTGACTATCAAAGATCCCTGCAAAAGAATGGCCCTGAGTAACATTAAACTATACCTTTCACAAATAACTTACCTCACAAAAATCTTCATTACTCGAACTACTGCAATACTGCGAGCGCCACTACTGCCAGCTAAATAAAAGATTCAAACTACTGAAGGCACTAACTACTGATAGGGATAGTTAGCAAATGTATTTACCTTAATATCATCACAAGTCATAATATATGTAATTTCAAAACTCCGCCATCTTTCTCCTCACATCCACCACTGCTGGCGGCTCACCTCTAACTGTGCAACGCTACGCGCTGTTTACATCCAGCTGCCGCTGCCCAACACTAAAATGGCAGACAACAATGCAAACTAGCCACAGACTGCACACAGCACAGCCAGTGATTTTCATACAGAGCGCTACGTGGCATTACCAATCAATAAGAAAACATAAACAGCCTACTTACAATAGAATTATTAAAAAAGGTACGAAGATTTTTCTGTTTAGCAAAGTGATAAAAAGCAGATTACAGAGTGCCTGACGGCTCAACACAAAAGTTTTGTCTCAAGTACGGATAGTGTTGAGGAACAGTGGACAAAGTTCAAAACCATCGTACAATATGCGTTAGATGAGTATGTGCCAAGCAAGATCGTAAGAGATGGAAAAGAGCCACCGTGGTACAACAACCGAGTTACAAAACTGCTGCGGAAGCAAAGGGAACTTCACAGCAAACATAAACATAGCCAAAGCCTTGCAGACAAACAAAAATTACGCGAAGCGAAATGTAGTGTGAGGAGGGCTATGCGAGAGGCGTTCAATGAATTCGAAAGTAAAGATCTATGTACTGACTTGGCAGAAAATCCTAAGAAATTTTGGTCTTATGTCAAAGCGGTAGGTAGATCAAAACAAAATGTCCCGATACTCTGTGACCAAAATGGTACTGAAACAGAGGATGACAGACTAAAGGCCGAAATACTAAATGTCTTTTTCCAAAGCTGTTTCACAGAGGAAGACTGCACTGTAGTTCCTTCTCTAGATTGTAGCACAGATGACAAAATGGTAGACATCGAAATAGGCGACAGAGGGATAGATAATTAAAACCGCTCAAAACAGGAAAGGCCGCTGGACCTGATGGGATACCAGTTCGATTTTACACAGAGTACGCGAAGGAACTTTCCCCCCTTCTTGCAGCGGTGTACCGTAGGTCTCTAGAAGAGCGTAGCGTTCCAAAGGATTGGAAAAGGGCACAGGTCCGTTTTCAAGAAGGGATGTCGTACAGATGTACAGAACTATAGACCTATATCTCTAACGTCGATCGGTTGTAGGATTTTGGAACACGTATTATGTTCATGCATAATGACTTTTCTGGAGACTAGAAATCTACTATGTAGGAATCAGCATGGGTTTAGAAAAAGACGGTCGTGTGAAACCCAGTTCGCGCTACTCGTCCACGAGACTCAGAGGGCCATAGACACGGGTTCCCAGGTAAATGCCGTGTTTCTTGACTTCCGCAAGGCGTTCGTTACAGTTCCCCACAGTCGTTAATTAACGAAGTAAGAACATACGGACTATCAGACCAATTGTGTGATTGGATTGAAAAGTTCCTAAATAACAGAATGCAGCATGTCATTCTCAACGTAGAGAAGTCTTCCGAAGTAAGAGTGATTTTAGGTGTGCCGCAGGGGAGTGTCGTAGGACCGTTGCTATTCACAATATACATAAATGCCCTTGTGGATGACATGGGAAGTCCACTGAGGCTTTTTGCGGAGGATGCTGTGGTATATCGAGAGGTTGTAACAATGGAAAATTGTACTGAAATGCCGGAGGATCTTCAGCGAACTGACGCATGGTGCAGGGAATGGCAATTGAATCTCAATGTAGACAAGTGTAATGTGCTGCGAATACATAGAAAGATAGTTCCCTTAAGATTTAGCTACAAAATAGCAGGTCAGCAACTGGAAGCAGTTAATTCCATAAATTATCTGGGAGTAGGGATTAGGAGTGATTTAAAATGGAATGATCATATAAAGTTGATCGTCGGTAAATCAGATGCCAGACTGACAATCATTGGAAGAATCCTAAGGAAATGCAATCCGAAAACAAAGGAAGTAGGTTACAGTACACTTGTTCGCCCACTGCTCGAATACTGCTCAGCAGTGTAGGATCCGTACCAGATAGGGTTGATAGAAGACACAGAGAAGATCCAACGGAGAGCAGCGCACTTCGTTACAGGATCATTTAGTAATCGCGAAAGCGTTACGGAGATGATAGATAAACTCCAGTGGGAGACTCTGCAGGACAGATGCTCAGTATCTCGGTACGGGCTTATGTTGAAGTTTCGAGAACGTACCTTCACCGAAGTGTCAAGCAGTATATTGCTCCCTCTTACGTATATCTCGCGAAGAGACCATGAGGATAAAATCAGAGAGATTAGAGCTCACACAGAAGCATACCGACAATCCTTCTTTCCACGAACAATACGAGACTGCAATAGAAGGGAGAACCGATAGAGGTACTCAAGGTACCCTCCGCCACACGCCGTCAGGTGGCTTGCGGAGTATGGATGTAGATGTAGATTAATATTAGATCGAAGTCGGTTTCACAAAAGACAGATGAGGTTCATAGATTTAGAAATTCTGTTGATTCTGTTGAACACATAATCTGTAGACGTCGTTTACAAATTATAATATCAGTTCACTCTTGCCAACTGACAAATTCCCACCTTTCATATTTACAATTTTCAGTACTTAGTCATTTTCCTTAACCAGTTCCTAAATTCCGTAATCTTGCGATTTTGGATGAGATGCGTTATGTATTGAAGGCAGTCTTATAATTGTTTGGTAGAGTGGAGACGGCTTAGGCAGTCAATTGACAGAGTATCGTAGAATTTAATAAGCATGAAATCGACAAGTGGCTGCATTTCGCTTGAAATACGCGTACCCAGTGTATGAAAATTCAATTTCATTTAAGTCCTTGGCGTTCCTATCAAAGCGCTTCCGTACAAAGCTAATTTCTGTTCATTTTCTGGCGTGACATGTTGATCGCAGATCTTGTGTGAGAGGATTTTCTGATTACCGAATGAGCGCAAATGCAAAAGCGTCCCTCTCTCTCTCTCTCTTTTCTCTCTAGCGCGCTCTTATTCTCTCTCTCTCTCTCACACACACACACTCACTCTTTCGGCCTCCGACGCCGTTGAGCCGATAAGAGCAGGCCGTCCTGTCTATTGTACATAATAAGTCCCTGACTGATGGCAGCTTTACTCTGTCGGGCTTCTTCAGTATCTCTGACAGTTTTAATATGGGCGGGATTATCCGTCGATGAAATCCAATTCATCTTCGACATAAAGGGCGGCCTCTGCAGCCTACACTCTCCATCACCGGCAAGGGCAGATCGGCGTACTGATCGCTCAGTGTATAACGCCGCATCCCGGCTACCTGCAGACTCCGGCGTCCAATTTCATTTTGATGTACTGCGCACATCGATCAAAGGCGAGTTTCCCCGTGCGTGAGCTTGATGGCCGAGTAAATTAATTTAATGTCGCGATGGGAAATTCCTACGATTCCGTTGACACTGTCGGAATGCTAACATTTGTACTTTTCACGCATCCAGTGCACCTTCATAATCAACATTATTCAGTAAATGCGACGCCTTATTGACACAGGTAGGGTGGGCTGGAGCAGAGGTGCGCACTTAACACTTTTCTGTTTTTCCCTTCTGCTTTTCTGTTTACATGACAATGAAAATCGTATCCACTACAGCTAGGATCGTACTATACACTCTACGATAAGTCCAAGATTACAAGCACGTATTAAAGTTATATTTAACAAAAGCCCCAAATGAGGATAGTGGATCTTTTCCCCAGCCATGGGGTAACCAACCTGTTGATACGGGACAAAATTCCACGCAAAAAAAAAATGATTATAATTATAACAAATGTAAATGGAAGTATTTTTTAAATATTGCCATCATTAACTTGTGTAATGTGGTTCTATATAAACATCATCCCAGCCATCGTCATCATCACTATCTCCATCATCGTGATAGTGTTAAACATCAAAGCACGATACTAGCAAATAATGAATTAAATACAAAACATTCTATCACAATATTATTACTTGACCTTCTCTTGCCATGCTTTTGTGCAGTTTTCACGACATGCTCTGTATTCCTGTTCCGCCTTCATTATATACTCCATGCGGCGCAGGTTATATTCCCATTGGAAAGTTTCAAGCTGGTGAAAAGAGTTTAGTTTGTGTCTTATCCTCGTGAAACTAATTTTCTGGTGTTGCCTCAAACTTAAATTTGACAAGCGATGAATGAGCGAGTCCAGTCTTCCCCTGCTACTAGGGTTGCTTTATGGAAAACAATCCTTTACGCAATTACTTTAGCCAAACTAATAAGCAAAATGTCGGAAGTGTTTATACGCAAGGTCATGGGACGTAGAATACAGATTGATACAGTGTTTCTTCTGTCCCACAAAATGCCCTCTTAAGACTCCCCAATTATGGCACTCGATAGCCCCCTATAAGTGTTTTTCGGCGCTGGTGACCCTTCTGTTCAGCGCTCTCCGCCAGAAATCATCATCTAGTCTTTTTCTTAGTGTGGATTCTTTCCATCCAAGCCTTTCAGCCCATTTATAAAAAAAGAAGATTAACTGTTAGCTTCTTAGCCACCTCTAACGTTTTAGAAAACAACGGTGGGAACGACGTTTTTCTGTCGTAGTTTCTGTAACATGAAGTGTAAGTAGTCTTATTAATAATGCGTCTGTCGAATGATGAACTATAGTCTGGGATTCACTGAAAACTTCAAATAAACCTATGCGTTCAGTATTAAAACCGAAGAAAGAAAAGACAAACGTTTCGTAGCAAAGGGCTGCGTACTGACATTTGCCCCAGCCAGTTCGTAGGACTTTTGCCCTGTGGCTCTGATTTCTGAATTTCTGCTATCAGCTGCCACTTGTGGCAACACGTTAAACAAACAACTAATCTTAAAGTGTGAGTTAGGTTATTTACTTACATGCAAGGTACTGGTAATGGCTGGCTCTGAGCACTATGGGACTCAACTGCTGAGGTCATTAGTCCCCTAGAACTTAGAACTAGTTAACCCTAACTAACCTAAGGACATCACAAACATCCATGCCCGAGGCAGGATTCGAACCTGCGACCGTAGCGGTCTTGCGGTTCCAGACTGCAGCGCCTTTAACCGCACGGCCACTTCTGCCGGCGGTACTGGTAATTCTTGGGAATTTTGTTATAGCAGACAGACAGTCATCAATTACATGGTAAGCACTTACAGCGAAAGTCCCAAAAAATTAATTGTCGTCATATCTTGAAAACTTCAAAGCACAAACTACTAACACAATACATCTGACTTTTCCGCTATGAAAGCTCTAAGTTGAAGACGCTGGACTGTCACACTATGCCGGCCGCGGTGGTCTCGTGGTTCTAGGCGCTCAGTCCGGAACCGCGCGACTGCTACGGTCGCAGGTTCGAATCCAGCCTCGGGCATGGATGTGTGTGACGCCCTTAGGTTAGTTAGGTTTAAGTAGTTCTAAGGTCTAGGGGACTGATGACCTACGATGTTAAGTCCAGTAGTGCTCAGAGCCATTTGAACCATTTCTTGTCACACTATGTTCACATGTAGAAAAAACACTAAATTTGGATCCTTGCCCCGTTCGCACCTGTGCCTCCACCTACCCATTCCTTTACGTCTCCAGACATTCGCTGTGTTCGGTTGCATCGCGATTCATGTCACACTTGCCTATGAAAAAGTTCTATGTCTGCCTCTTTATTTTCTACCAAGGAATTTTACATCTAGTTTGTTTGTGGGACGTATTTTGCGCCATTATGAGTTTAATTAAAAATTTTAATCAGTAATAACAAAGACCCTCTACTGTAATATGTACTGACCTTATGAATCAAGTGTTGGCGTAGAAAGCCACCGTCGATCTCCTATGAAAGACGGAAGGAAAGCCAGCGATAAAATATGAGAAAAACAGTATGTGTGAAATATGTTTAAGAACTATCCGACTGGATGTTACATTTGGCGTTCAGGGTCTGGTAAATAAAAGTGGCCCTGAAAACAGAGCTCCATGGAAAGGGAATACGATACTGTTCAGACTATAGCAGATGTTGAAAATGATCACCATTCGTGTCTTGGCACTTTTGGGTCCTGGATAACAAGTTGCTGAAGGCGGATTGTAGCTGGATTGCTGGAATTGCTTAGTCTCGTCCGAAATGTTCTGCTGCAGTTATGGGAAGACTGTGAGGGTTGTTACGGTACACCTTAGACTGGAGTGCTCCCCACGCAAAGTAATCGCACAGTAAAAGATCATCATACGGATGACCAGCTAGGGCCGCGACCACACTGGCCTCTACTAACAACTTTATCACGAGTGAAGACTGTGTAAATGTGCTCCAAGGAAACGGTATGGATCACGCGGTGTGCGTATCATGGTGTCATATGCATCATTCACGTCCAGTCATATCCACTGGTCCACGTCACTTAAATATTCGAATGACAATCACTGTTATTATAAAAATAATGTTTACAAATATGGAATGTATTTTAGTCCCTTACTTTAAACTAAGACTTTAAACTGAGACTTTAATGTTAATTATTTTCATTATGTAGGCGGGGCCAATATAAGCTGAATACTTTGTAGGAGGCCAAATAAATGCTAGATTTTAGTTTAGATGAGCGCCAGGCACTCTGCAAGTTAAATTTCACGAAATGAAGTCCAGGCCAGAGTTCACTGATCTGTCTTAACTGATATCGCTGAAAATGTCTGAACTCTTGTAAATGCGGATTACTGAAATCCTCAAATTCAAAGTAAATAATGATTTAAAATGGTTTAGTAATCACTGCTATGAATGAAATCTGCAAAAATAACTTAATATTTGAATCTGCCGCGTAATGGCCGCCAATTGTTGCCCGTTAGCGATAAAGGCTTTCGGGCGTTGTAGCAGCTGAAAAATACTAATTAATCTTTCTCTGCAAGTGAAATATTGAGATGAGGTGCTTATATTACCTTGAAATAATAACATGAGCTAGTTTTTATACATATAATTTAAGTAATACTTTACATACGCATGTTAATAACGTCTAGGAGAGAAAACAAGACGAACATCTGAAAGCGTTAAGCGCTACCCACAATTTCTAACGACCAAAAGAAGCAGAAAAAAGATTTTTTCTGTCCCTCATATATATAATTAGACAAAGATACAAATATTTGATTTCGATATATTTCTCACTACGGTATTAATCATCAGTGATAAAGTCCTTTTCTCATCAGAGTAGTTACGTTACTGGTTTTCATAAATATTACTAATATAGTTCTTCATAAATGCCTTTTAAGTCTTGTGTGTTTTATGTTATTCACTATTTTTATATTCATTACACAGGCATTGTCCGTAAAAATAGCCTAAGGGACACTACAAATGGAAAACTACATAAATATTAACATATTTCTCTATATGTTTTCATATTCTGTAGAAACAAAGAGGTATCAGTTAATAATTATTGTTTGACATTATCTTTTCCACTCAAACATTTGCAGAATTTCGTATATGAATTACTAGTACGAAATTTTGAACCTATAGACAAAAAAACATGGTTTCCAGTTATCTTCATGTAGAGATAATCCATGTCTAATAAGGTACTATGTCGTAAGAATAAATATTTTAAACATACTTGAATTCGTAAATATTGTATAAAAAATCATCTTCTTATACACTGTTTTATAATAATTTCTATAGTTCATCAACAAGAAAATACGGAAGGCTGAAAAAGACATGAAAAATGACAATCTAAAAGAGTTCTATGGATGTTCAAGGTACTGCAAGACATGGTAAAAACAAGAAACTGCAGCAACTGAAAGCAGTGGAGGTTAGTTGGTGCTCGGTCAATAACAGGATACTAACTTTTGGACTTATTGCTTCGAGGAATTGCTGAATGTCCCAGTAGGAAAAGAAGCTGTGAAAACCTACACCTATGAAGGACCTCAAGAAAAGTGAAGGAGCCTACAGAGGAGGAAATGAATGAAGGTTCAAAAACAAATGAAGGACAATAAGTCACAGCAGCCGACGTCGTGACAATAGAACTGCCGAAACAGAAGAATGTGGAAAAGCACTGAATAGAGCTGTTCCGCAGTTGTAGAGAAATGAAAAGATGCCGAAGGAATGTCAATAAGCAGTAATATATCCAATATACAAGAAAATAAAAAGAACCGAAGTTGAACATTATTGGTGGAGATCGCATTGCTGCCCAGATTTGAAGGTTTGAATCTTGTGAGAACTACAATAAAGTAAACCGTACTTAAAGGCTCAATAGTGGTTAAATATGACTTTCACGGTGAAAGTGGGGGGCTAGAGACGATTTTTACAGAGAAACACTTTTTTAAGTAGCATTTCTGAATTAATACTAAGGAAAATCGATAATGTGATTTAGTACATTGGTAGTTGCACGATAATACTTCTTTGCAAAGTTGACCAATGATTTTGCTGTGGTGCGCATATTCAAACTCTCAGTCTGAGATATTATTATCGCGAGTAGTAGCTAGCGAACAGTTCTTGAGAGGAGTCTGAAATGGTCGGACGCAGCCTGCGGTGGAGAGAACCAGCTCGGCATTGGAGGTTGCAGCCTGTCGTGATAGTGCTAGTAGCGCCGGTGTAGACATTGGTATTAACTGAGGATTTTTCGGTAATTGGTCTTTTTGTTGCTAGTAGTTGTTGCTTGCTTGCGCATCGAAGGGATTTTGTCAGATTCGTATATGCATACATTAAGAGTAATATTCGTATCTTTGTTGAGACCACAGACGTGTTTCTTGAGTATAGATATTGTTAAATATTTAAAGCCTGTGTAAGGTTTGACAGTGTTTGAATAATTTATTTTGCGGATAAAGTAAATTAAAGTCTTTATTGGTTTCTTTTAATTTTTTACACCATTTAAGGCTAGCTGACTAAATCCCTCCTCATCACTGAATTTCCCTATATAAAAAAAATATGGCAGTATTGTTGCAGTTATTATTACCATGCCCTGCACTCTGCATGGATCGGACCATGACTTGCACTCTGCATATATAGCAGTATTGCTTTTGACATAGTTTTGGCATGTTACCGATCATGCAATAGCAATGGAAAGACGAGGTAAGTTGTACGTTGCGTACAGGAGTATTACAGAACAGTTGTTAGAATTTGTTAGAGAATATTCTAAAACTCGCAGCCAGATACGGGAGAACTGATTTCCTTATGATCTGTAGGAAGAACAATTAATTAAGAATGAGTTTCTACATGTTACGACAAGACATAGCGAGAAAATTAACACACTGCGCCGAATTCTAAAACTTGTGTAGCGTAATGTACCTTATCCTTGTAACTTGTTAATGTGCTGATGCATCGGTGACACTTGTGTCTATTTATTTTTGTACTTCGGGAGGTATAAGAAAATAGACCGCAGTGAAATCACAGCCATGTACGACGCATTGTGGCTGTATTGTCTCTCTAAGAATATATACTATATCATCAGTGAGTCATAGTTGGAATCGGACAACTCATACAAACATCCGGATGTAACATTTTGTAGGAATGCGAGTTGGAATCATCATATAGGCTTAGTCGTGTGAAAAATATGTAGCAGACTTCGTTTATTGGCAGAGTACTGGGAAATACGATCAGTCTACATAGGAGATTGATTACAGATCATGCATTCAAGCAAATCGAGATTATTGCTCAAGTGTATGGGACCCATACGTAATAGGAATAACAGGAATTTGAATGACCGCAGAGAAGGCAACACGGATGGGCATAGGACAGTTTGAATCGAAGAATATCCACAGAGAGGTGTATGTTTTAAATGGGCAAACCATTCAGCAAGAAACTGCTAATAAGAACAACAAAAGTCCGCATGTACCAGGCAGTTGTGTTACCGGTATTAATGTATGGGGCAATAAGCAATGAGCACAGAAATGGAGATCAAAATTACACTCCTGGAAATGGAAAAAAGAACACATTGACACCGGTGTGTCAGACCCACCATACTTGCCCCGGACACTGCGAGAGGGCTGTACAAGCAATGATCACACGCACGGCACAGCGGACATACCAGGAACCGCGGTGTTGGCCGTCGAATGGCGCTAGCTGCGCAGCATTTGTGCACCGTCGCCGTCAGTGTCAGCCAGTTTGCCGTGGCATACGGAGCTCCATCGCAGTCTTTAACACTGGTAGCATGCCGCGACAGCGTGGACGTGAACCGTATGTGCAGTTGACGGACTTTGAGCGAGGGCGTATAGTGGGCATGCGGGAGGCCGGGTGGACGTACCGCCGAATTGCTCAACACGTGGGGCGTGAGGTCTCCACAGTACATCGATGTTGTCCCCAGTGGTCGGCGGAAGGTGCACGTGCCCGTCGACCTGGGACCGGACCGCAGCGACGCACGGATGCACGCCAAGACCGTAGGATCCTACGCAGTGCCGTAGGGGACCGCACCGCCACTTCCCAGCAAATTAGGGACACTGTTGCTCCTGGGGTATCGGCGAGGACCATTCGCAACCGTCTCCATGAAGCTGGGCTAAGGTCTCGCACACCGTCAGGCCGTCTTCCGCTCACGCCCCAACATCGTGCAGCCCGCCTCCAGTGGTGTCGCGACAGGCGTGAATGGAGGGACGAATGGAGACGTGTCGTCTTCAGCGATGAGAGTCGCTTCTGCCTTGGTGCCAATGATGGTCGTATGCGTGTTTGGCGCCGTGCAGGTGAGCGCCACAATCAGGACTGCATATGACCGAGGCACACAGGGCCAACACCCGGCGTCATGGTGTGGGGAGCGATCACCTACACTGGCCGTACACCACTGGTGATCGTCGAGGGGACACTGAATAGTGCACGGTACATCCAAACCGTCATCGAACCCATCGTTCTACCATTCCTAGACCGGCAAGGGAACTTGCTGTTCCAACAGGACAATGCACGTCCGCATGTATCCTGTGCCACCCAACGTGCTCTAGAAGGTGTAAGTCAACTACCCTGGCCAGCAAGATCTCCGGATCTGTCCCCCACTGAGCATGTTTGGGACTGGATGAAGCGTCGTCTCACGCGGTCTGCACGTCCAGCACGAACGCTGGTCCAACTGAGGCGCCAGGTGGAAATGGCATGGCAAGCCGTTCCACAGGACTACATCCAGCATCTCTACGATCGTCTCCATGGGAGAATAGCAGCCTGCATTGCTGCGAAAGGTGGATATACACTGTACTAGTGCCGACATTGTGCATGCTCTGTTGCCTGTGTCTATGTGCCTGTGGTTCTGTCAGTGTGATCATGTGATGTATCTGACCCCAGGAATGTGTCAATAAAGTTTCCCCTTCCTGGGACAATGAATTCACGGTGTTCTTATTCAATTTCCAGGAGTGTATGACTTTCGGAAACAAAGTGTTGAGAAAAATCTTTGAATCTGTGTCAGAAGACGGAAATTTTGGGAAATGTAAATACACAGAACCCCACACGCTGATAAACGAAACAGATGTGCTAGCTGTAATTAGGAGCAGAAAATAGAGTGGTTGAGACATGTACAGAGCGGAGATAGCAATGGAAGAGGCTAAGGTATGAGCCAATCAACCAACTTCGGTTTGTGTGATAAAGTAAACTAGTAAGTATGTTTAGAAGGTTCTATGTCGTGAGTTTCAACCAAAAGATTGTAGTAGATAACTGGATTGACTAAAACAATTATGTTTAGTCAAAATGTTGTTTTCTACTTATTCGTAATTCAGCGAGATACAGAACACTGTCGTCCATGTGTCATTAAATAAATAAATGTCGTCTGACTAGGGCCTCCCGTCTGGTACACGGTTCGCGGCGTGCACGTCTGTCTATTTGACGCCACTTCGGCGACTTGTGCGTCGATGGGGATGAAATGATGATGGTTAGGACAACACAACACCCATTCCCTGGGCGGGGAAAATCTCCGAGCCAGTCGGGAATAGACCCCGGGCCCTTGGAATTGACATTCTGTCACGCTCATCACTCAGCTACCGGGGGCGGACGTGTCATTAAATTTCTCAAACTATTTAAATAGCACTTAAAATTGTGAATGTAATGAAGGTGTATTTGACAGCTGTGTAGTTCAAATGGTTCAAATGGCTCTGAGCACTATGGGACTTAAGTCCTGAGGTCAGCAGTCCCCTAGAACTTATAACTACTTAAACCTAACCAACCTAAGGACATCACACACATCCATGCCCGAGACAGGATTCGAACCTGCGACAGTAGCGGTCGCGCGGTTCCAGACTGTGTAAGTGGGCTGTTTAGGTTTTTATATTGGCAACGCCACGTAGCGCTCTGTATGAAAATCACTGGCTGTGCTGTGTACAGTCTGTGGCTGGGTGGCATTATTGCGATAGTCGCTAATGTAGTGTTGGGCAGTTGGCTGTTAACAGCGCGTAGCGTTGCGCAGTTGGAGGTGAGCCGCCAGCAGTGGTGGATGTGGAGAGAGAGATGGCGGAATTTTGAGAGTGGACGATCTGGACGTGTGTCCATCGGAAAGAGTAAATTTGTAATATTGGATATCATGGAAATATATATATATATATATATATATATATATATATATATAAAATGACTTTTGAACACTACTAATGTAAATACATTCTTTGTTCCCTATCAAAATCTTTCTTTCGCTAACTATGCCTATCAGTAGTTAGTACCTTCAGTAGTTAGAATCTTTTATTTTGTTGGCAGTAGTGGCGCTCGCTGTATTGCAGTAGCTTGAGTAACGAAGATCTTTGTGTGGTAAGTGATTTGTGAAACGTATAGGTTAATTTAGTCAGGGCCATTCTCTTGTAGGGATTATTGAAAGTCAGATTGCGCTGCGCTAAAAAATATTGTGTGTCAGTTTAAGCACAGTCATGTATAATTTTTCTAAGGGGACGTTTCAACTATAGCGCCTAGAACCGCTCGGCCACTCCGCCCGGCAGCTGTGTTGTGATAAGTATCGTATAGTACAATTGAACGATGTATCATCTACTCCTTCATGAATGTGGTATCGGCTATTTCATAATGCAGCTCTCCTAACTAGGTACTTACATCTTACCATTTCCATATTCAGTTCTGGAACGCCTACTATGTCGATTCTTGTTGTGGTCTTCAGTCCTGAGACTGATTTGATGCAGCTCTCCATGCTACTCCATCCTGTGCAAGCCTCTGCATCTCCCAGTACCTGCTGCGCCTACATCCTTCTGAATCTGCTTAGTGTATTCATCTCTTGGTCTCCGTCTACATACAGCTTCACAAAACCTGCAACCTCAGAGTTATACATGGGGTCTTTCCACGCTCTATTTCATGTACAATATTTTGGGGCGTCCTGTGGTTTTATTGGATGCAGAGTACGTAAAACTTACCTGATAGAGCAGTAATTAATTTCATGATTTTTATGCTTAGGAATAATCGTCAGGGATCGTTCGGATAAGAACGTTTTGGGATCTATATTTGGTGTACGGATAAGAATGCCATAATGAAAAACAAATATCTTGTTTTAGTTGAAAATGCCAGTCTTACGTTTCACGTCGATTAAACAGGACAGTCAACCATACTCCTCTTCCTCATTAGACAGCGAAGGAGATCGTTGTATTACGAGGTGCATTCAAGTTCTAAGGCCTCCGACAACTCACCCGAAATGGATGAAACTGCCGTTACTTCTCGACGTAATCGCCCTCCAGACGTACACATTTTTCACAACGCTGCCGCCATGACTGCATGGCAGCGGCGAATTCTTCTTTAGGAGTCTGTTTTGACCACTGGAAATTCGCTGAGGCAATAGCAGCACGGCTGGTGAATGTGCGGCCACGGAGAGTGTCTTTCGTTGTTGGAAAAAGCCAAAAGTCACTAGGAGCCAGGTCAGGTGAGTAGGGAGCATGAGGAATCACTTCAAAGTTGTTATCACGAAGACACTGTTGCGTAACGATAGCTCGATGTGCGGGTACGTTGTCTTGGTGAAACAGCACACGAGCAGCCCTTCCCGGACGTTTTTGTTGCAGTGCAGGAAGGAATTTGTTCTTCAAAACATTTTCGTAGGATGCACCTGTTACCATAGTGGCCTTTGGAACGCAATGGGTAAGGATTATGCCATCGCTGTCCCAGAACATGGACATCATCATTTTTTCAGCACTGGCGGTTACCCGAAATTTTTTGGTGGCGGTGAATCTGTGTGCTTCCATTGAGCTCACTGGCGCTTTGTTTCTGGATTGAAAAATGGCATCCACGTCTCATCCATTGTCACAACCGACGAAAAGAAAGTCCCATTCATGCTGTCGTTGCGCGTCAACATTGCTCGGTAACATGCCACACGGGCAGCCATGTGGTCATCCGTCAGCACTCGTGGCACCCACCTGGATGACACTTTTCGCATTTTCAGGTCGTCATGCAGGATTGTGTGCACAGAACCCACAGAAATGCCAACTCTGGAGGTCATCTGTTCAACAGTCATTCGGCGATCCCCCAAAACAATTCTCTCCACTTTCTCGATCATGTGGTCAGACCGGCTTGTGTGAGCCCGAGGTTATTTCGGTTTGTTGTCACACGATGTTCTGCCTTCATTAAACTGTCGCACCCACGAACGCACTTACGACACATCCATAACTCCATCACCACATGTCTCCTTCAGCTGTCGATGAATATCAGATGGTTTCACACCACGCAAATTCAGAAAACGAATGATTGCATGCTGTTCAAGTAAGGAAAACGTCACCATTTTAAGTATTTAAAACAGTTCTCATTCTCGCCGCTGGCGGTAAAATTCCATCTGCCGTACGGTGCTGCCATCTCTGGGACGTATTGACAATGAACCCGGCCTCATTTTAAAACAATGCGCGTGTTTCTATCTCTTTCCAGTCCGTAGAAAAAATATCGGAGGCCTTAGAACTTGAATGCACCTCGTAGTTAGCAGACATACGGTCCTATTCTGCTACTTCCGTAATTCCTAAGTCGCTGTGGTTATCGAGGCGCAGGATATGAGCAGAGCTTGGCTCGACTCACGGCGACGTCAGTAGTCGGGGCAGTGTGCGTCGCTGGTGCAGAACACTCAGAGTGCAGCCAGCACTGCCCAGCGACCGGCCGGTTCTCTTGTCGGTCATTCTTCCGGCGATATTGGCGACATTCCTAGCAGAAAGACGAGGAGTGGGCGATCTCGGGCGGCCCTGCAGCTGTCGCAATGAATCCACCTCCTCCTTCTGCAGCGGCCATATTTCTCCCGCCCAAGAATGGCGGCGGCCGGGCCACTTGTCGTCACGGAAATAAGTGACGTCGACCGACCGGCCCTATTAATCTTTGAGACGTAGCCCAGGGCCGCCCCAGCTGCACTCAGCGATGCAGGAAATCTTTATGGGCCCGCACGTGAAAGCAATATCTGAATTCTTAAAGTAAGGAATCGAGATTCCCCTTTAATTTCTTTCTAAGTTGTTCAATCTCCACCAGTGACTTTATAAGTGCTCTGATGGAATTCCTTCAGTCACCTGAAACGGTGACCTCTTGTATTAGCACACATCCATTCATCAAATTATTTAATCCGTTGCTCATATTATGATTTTATTGTTTACATTAACCCTTACATTGTGTGTCTTGTGAAAATCTGTAGAACAGTATTCCTTTTTTCGCATGTGTCTATACTGTCTATGTTGAAATTATTAGTATTATATAGACACGGTAAGCTACATTTGATTAACAAAAGTAAGCGTAGAATGCAGTGGTTTTCCTAGTGACCTTGGTCAGTTAAGACTGCAACTGTGTTACCCAAACATTAGGTATTTTGCATACCTATCGGCAGTTCCCTTATTTTATAATCGCTTTGTTTGCTTACCCGATCAGTGCTTAGCAGAGTCCGCTGGAAACGGGAAGAGGTAACCTACAGAAAATTTTTGTTCAACACAGTTATCCCCCTGTCCGTTACTTAAAAAAAACTGTGTATACATCAAAATTGAAACGGTCAATGTTAAATTCAAGTTTTCTTCGAAAGTTATTGATTTCTAACGTGAAACAGAGGGATGTTACAGCAAAAGTAACAAAATAATATAAATTTATGATACAGCGCTAGAAGATACAGTGCTCTCAAACAACATTTCAAACATCGAATCAATACTTTTCCGAGCTTATATAAATTTATTCATTAGCAATTTTCACACTTATCAGTAACAACAGGAAACTCTTGTCTTTAGTTTGATGAAGAAAGTTCTATTGAAAAGGAAATAAAATACTTAAGAAGATATTTTTATGTTTGTGCGTGTAAACTGTACTTACATCAAAAGTTACTGCTTTTCTTACATAAAAGAGCAGCATTTACACTATCAACTATTTTAGATCCGTTATAAAATGCAGTTTATATTTTGTTAAAAATATAAAATCCACAATGAACTAACACTGAACGATGTGCGGTTCTCATCATGTGCAAAACACACAAACAACTGAACAAAAAACAAAAACAAGTCGTTGGCACCGACTTTCTCCCTCGTTATCTGTCTAGCCCTAACAATGCTACCAATACTACAGGTAATCCTTACATTTTCTGCGTCATTTATGTACTGTAACAAAGTTACCGATCCGCTGTTTTCGTCCAATACAACTCTTTCTACTCATATTATCATGTATGTAAGATAATATGGAGGCCTATTTAGATTATATAGTTTACTTGTGCAAAATTTGTATCATGAATCTGGAGTTTTTATAGTCGAAACGAAAGAATGAGAGTCACCGTCTGTGGAGACGTGCTACGTGGAAATATTAGCCAGCCTGGGAGACATTTTGGCAACGGATTTAAGTGTGGCCTGTGAGTGGATTCCGAAGTGTTTCCGGAGAGACTGTAATTTTTCCTCCTATCTACGTAATTCTGTAGCTCTCAATTCGTTCGAACAATCAATCATTCATGATAGGAAACACAGTCATAGCTCTGTCACTCAAAATGATTATGAAATTTTACTTGTTGGAATGAAATCAGGCGATGATTCTTCTTCTCTGCAGGCTCGTGCTTTGCGGCATTCTGATAATCTGTACAAATAAAATGCCTCGTAATTTTACAGCGTTGTATAATCAGTCGGGAAACCTCAGATCAAGCGGATATTTGGCTTTGATGAAGTTTAACCTTCCGAAGAAGTAATGGAGCTCTTGGATTTTTAAATGCAGGTTCGTATCCAGTCTTTCGGAAGTCCCTTCTGATTAACAACTACGCAATATATCGATAAATATCATTAATTCTCTATTGTCAAATACACACCTTTGTATGAAGGAGCAATCTATATATATATATTTCCTTTTTAATCGTACAGTTCGTATCAGTTATCTTCTAAATCTCAATAATCAGATTACAGTTCTTCCAAACCAAGCTCAGGCTAATCGGCACGAAGACAATCTCGGAAGCCCCCTTTCTTTTTTTTCGAACAGCCACCAGAGAGAGTACTACAAAGAATACTTATGCGCTCATGGCATAGCTATTGTATGAAACTATTTTGCGCATGGATTCTGCGAGTATGAAGATAGAAAATTTTTAAACGTCATTCAAGGGTAGAATTGTATCAGAATAATTCATCGAGTATAAAGAGATATTACAAGACGACTGGTTGTTCTTGGTTAAGTGAAGGAGACGTGCAAACTGTGGAATACTGATTTCCTACGCGGCAAATGGAGGTCACTGATGTTGCTGTTGTTGTTGTTGTCTTCAGTCCTGGTTTGATGCAGCTGTCCATGCTACTCTATCCTGTGCAAGCTTCTTCATCTCCCAGTACCTACTGCAGCCTACGTCCTTCTGAATCTGCTTAGTGTACTCATCTCTTGGTCTCCCTCTACGATTTTTACCCTCCACGCTGCCCTCCAGTACTAAATTGGTGATCCCTTGATGCCTTAGATTAACCATTAATAGATAGATTAGTCATTAAAACATTACTCTCGTGGAGGTGAAAGCTTAAGAAGTAAGGATTGCTGATAAGAAACGAGAACTACTTTGTGTCCTGAAGAGTACTGACGACTGTAATGAGTAGGGACCAAGATTTTAAGGAATCGACTGTAGTTAAAACGGAAGAAGAAGATTTGTATACGCCATTCTTGCATTTTAAGTGTAATTTGTGTGACATAAAATGCAATTGCCTTTAGTAATAAAAATAAACTCGGAACAGAAGCGTACTGTTGACTACGTTACGCTCGTTTTGCGCTTAACAGACATCAAACTTCTGTCCTAACGTTCGTCCCCGACTGTAGAGACTTTCGGCTTATCGCAATATGTTGAAAAGTGGACTTCCAATGCATAATTCCACCATACTGATATTTCATCTGCTGCTAACCGGTATAAAGCTTTAGCGTTACTTCATTATGAAGGTTATCTACTCCATCGTGGCTTAGTGACGAGCGCAGATTACATTTCAGTGTCATCTAGATTACGTATGTCTTTTTCCACATCCCTCTCGTCTTTGTCGGCACTGAGCACTTATAAGCAAAGAGAGTGAAGCTACTGAGAACTTTATACGGAAATGTTTGTTTATGAGTATGACTTTTACAACCACAAAAGTAAAATTAGAAGGAAACCTAATGAATGGTTGCCATCTTCAGTTTGCGAAATTACCACCATTACAGGTCACCCACGCCTAGACGGTCAATACCGCGATTCGATCGCGTCGTCATTGTTACTTTATGCCAGGAAGGACTCAGTACAAGAGAAGTGTCCAGGCCTCTGGGAGTGAACCAAAGCGATGTTGTTCGGACATAGAGGAGATACAGAGACACAGGAAATGTCAATGACATGCCTCGCTCAGGCCGCCCAAGGGCTACTACTGCAGTGGATGGCTGATACCAACGGATTATGGCTCGGCCCTGACGGCAACGCGACCATTTTGAATAATGCTTTTCATGCAGCCACAGGACGTCCTGTTACGACTCAAGCTGTGCGCAATAGGCTGCATCATGCGCAATTTCACTCAAGACGTCCATGGCGAGGTCCATCTTTGCAACCACGACACCATGCAGCGGGGTACAGATGGGCCCAACAACATGCCGAATGGACCGCTCAGGACTGGCATCACGTTCTCTTCACCGATGAGTGTCGCATATGCCTACAACCAGACAACCGTCGGAGACGTGTTTCGAGGCAACCCGGTCAGGCTGAACGCCTTAGACATACTGTCCAGTGAATGCAGGCAGTAGGAGGCTCCCTGCGGTTTTGGGGTGGCATTATGTAGAGCCGACGTACGCCGCTGGTGGTCATGGAAGGCGCCGTAACGGCTGTAAGATACGTGAATGCCATCCTCAAACCGATAGTGCAACCATATCGACAGCATATCGGGGAGAATTCGTCTTCATGGGCGACGATTCAAGCCCCTATCGTGCACATCTCGTGAATGACTTCCTTCAGGATAACGACATCGCTCGACTAGAGTGGCCAGTATGTGCTCCGGACATGAACCCTATCGAAAATTCCTGGGACAGATTGGAAAGGGCTGTTCATGGACGACGTGACCGACCAACCACTCTGAGTGATCTACGCCGAATCTCCGTTGAGGAGTGGGACGGGACCATTTGGACCAACAGTGCCTTGATGAACTTGTGGATAGTATGCCACGGCGAATATAGGCATGCATCAATGCAAGAGGACGTGCTACTGGGTGTCAGAGGTACCGGGGTGTACAGAAATCTGGACCACCACCTCTGAAGGTCTCGCTGTATGGTGGTTCAACATGCAATGTGTGGTTTTCATGAGCAATAAAAGGGCGGATATGATGTTTATGTTGATATCTATTCCAATTTTCTGTACAGGTTCCGGAACTCTCGGAAAAGAGGTGATGCAATACTACCTTTGAGGTGGAGCATGCAAAGAAAGAGCTACACACAGCTGAAATCCTAAAGTGGACTTGCATGGACGGAAGGTGACAGTGCCAGCGTGAGGAATGAAATGCACTGTCGGTGTGGATTCTAAAGTGTGGCAAGGCATTACAAGCGTTTAGTAATATAGTCAACAGAACGCCATTCTTTGCATTGTATAAGTACTCAAATATCGACAGTAACAATCTGAGGGCGAAACACGGGAGCGCGATCCTAAGCTTTGTTGTGAGACGAGGTCTGTCTACATCTACAGCTACATCTACATATATACTCCGCAAACCACCCAACGGTGTGTGGCGACAGTGGAAGAAGTAGTGACGGTCGAGAGCTTACAACACTCAAGACCTTACTTCATTTATACAGCCAGGATGGATTTAGGTGGCTTAACTACGTTTGAAGATGGAATTCAAGGTAAACTTCGCAAGCATAGCGCAAAAGCAATTGCAGGGTTAGGCTCGTGATTGTTCGTCTGAGTTTGCAATAATTCCACGTTTTGTTTGTCAGTTAAAGAAGCCCCCTTATCGTCTAAATAATAATTATTGTTCTCCACGTCTAAATAATATGCTGCAGTTATTAAAAGTTAATGTAATTTTGAAATTGAAATAATTTGTTAATCTGCCACTCAGCTATCATTGATACCTTTGTCATTGTTAACTGTCATTGTCTATTTCTGGTTATGGATTATAATGATTCTGAAGCTTTAAATAGACTTAATTTATGAAATTCCTTCTCACAAGATATTTAGTAGTTAACAGGACCCAAGAAAATCCCCTTTTATTAAATTCATTCTTAGTAACAATAAGCTTTAGCCACTGCTGCGAATTTGTCGCATATACGTTACAAATATTGCAGAGATTTAACGAATCATGTACATGTTAGTTGTATTTCTTGTAGGAAATGTAAGCTGGTAACGCTAGCTGATTTACAAGAAACTGTATGTATTCACCTGTACAATCTCTGAGAAGTTTATTGTTGACTTTCGTGTTTGTGGGTCACTTGTTGTTGTTGTTGTGGTCTTCAGTCCTGAGACTGGTTTGATGCAGCTCTCCATGCTACTCTATCCTGTGCAAGCTTCTTCATCTCCCAGTACCTACTGCAACCTACATCCCTCTGAATCTGCTTAGTGTATTCATCTCTTGGTCTCCCCCTACGATTTTTACCCTCCTCACTGCCCTCCAATACTAAATTGGTGATCCCTTGATGCCTCAGAACATGTCCTACCAACCGATCCCTTCTTCTGGTCAAGTTGTGCCACAAACTTCTCTTCTCCCCAATCCTATTCAATACTTCCTCATTAGTTATGTGATCTACCCATCTAATCTTCAGCATTCTTCTGTAGCACCACATTTCGAAAACTTCTGTTCTCTTCTTGTCTAAACTATTTACCGTCCATGTTTCACTTCCATACATGGCTACACTCCATACAATTACTTTCAGAAATGACTTCCTGACACTTAAATCTATAATCGATGTTAACAAATTTCTCTTCTTCAGAAACGCTTTCCTTGCCATTGCCAGTCTACATTTTATATCCTCTCTACTTCGACCATCATCAGTTATTTTGCTCCCCAAATAGCAAAACTCCTTTACTACTTTAAGTGTCTCATTTCCTATTCTGATATCCTCACGACTTAATTCGACTACATTCCATTATCCTCGTTTTGCTTTTGTTGATGTTCATCTTATATCCTCCTTGCAAGACACTGTCCATTCCGTTCAACTGCTCTTCCAAGTCCTTTGCTGCCTCTGACAGAATTACAATGTCATCGGCGAACCTCAAAGTTTTTATTTCTTCTCCATGGATTTTAATACCTACTCCGAATTTTTCTTTTGTTTCCTTCACTGCTTGCTCAATATACAGATTGAATAACATCGGGGAGAGGCTACAACCCTGTCTTACTCCCTTCCCAACCACTGCTTCCCTTTCATGTCCCTCGACTCTTATAACTGCCATCTGGTTTCACTTAATGATGAAAATTTATTTTTAAATGGAACACCAGCGTTCTTTATGTTATACCATCTTGTAAGTAGCTTTGTTATTTTAATTGTAAATTCAGTGCCATATCACGGTAACAAACTATAAATTACATCTCATTTGTAGCGAAACGATGTTCAGATCGGACAGCTTGGTGTAATGCAGTCCACAGATCCACCTGAAAGTGAATTCGTAAGCTCTCGGAATAGATCTCTGAAGAAAATAAAAGAGCCTAATGTAGATAACTGTTTTAATTAATCTTTTAACTCTGTACCTACTTCACTGATCCAGTTACCTATGATTATTAAATTTTCATCCTTCTTTACAAATTACACACCAATATACTCATAACTCATCATCATCCACTTGTGTGGTTGGAATGTATAACTGAACAACTGCCATCGACGCCGGTCACTTATTCGTTTATGACAAGAATAATAATACCAATGAAGTGTCCATAGTAGCTCATTCTCTGCCATATCCTACTATTCATGAAAACTCTCATTTCCCTTACGATACCTTATACTGCTGTTGATATTAACCCATATTCATCTGACAATAAGTCACTATCTTCGTTAGTTAGTTGAAAGTTACATAGGTCAGATGAACAGATATTTTACTGAAATTATGTGGAGCTAATAAGTTTACAGAATATGTGTACATGATTAGTTTTAACTTTAAATCCTACTTATGCTACTATACTTAAAAACTATGTTCCTTTGTTTACAGTCTGTCATATGTAAAACAAAATTTTGACCATGGAATGGAAGGAGATGTCCAGAACAATTGATTTCAATTACATTTAAAACCTACTTTGTTAGCTGTCAGCCATTTCATGTTGTTAGGGAAATGACCAAAACCTTTTGTTGTAGAATACTGATCTTTCTGAGCGGCTGACAGCTTTTATAGTTGGCAACGACAGACATTTTTTTCCACTAGTTCTGAAGGTATACTTATCAAATCGTGGTTCATTATTTATGACGAGTTCCATAAGGGAATATAGATATTTTGATGTTCCAGTTAAAATGCCTCACTTCTGGTGAACGTTTGGTGAACTGTTGAAGAACGCCACTTATTGGTCTTACTGTTACCTTTTGCGCAATCAATAATTTTTGTCTGTGTGGAGATCCACCCCATAAATTTATTCCATAGAACAAGGAGTGGAAGTATGCAAAATAGCAGGATTAACCTTTTGTTTCCAGTACTAGCAATTATAAAAAGAGAAGTAGTAGCTGAAATTCATTGTTGGAGGAACTCAGTAATATAAATCATTCTCTTGAAGTTTTCTTTAGTAAGTGCACCTAAAAATGTGAGTATTTTACCACGTTTACTGACACCTTTATGGCGCAACATAAATTGTTTGTGTGGTTCTATTTGTTGCACAGAATTGAGTATAAAGTGTTTCCTGAGAACTTTGGCAGTATCCTTTTCTGAGAATTAGTAATTGTCTAGAAAAAAACGTTGACGATTTATTCAGTTGCTTTCTCTCTACTGCGTTTTATTATAACGCTAGCAATATTTGGAAAATGAAGCTTTTACTCTTAATGAGTGTTAAGTGCAAGGTCATTCCCAATTTAAGTATTATATGTGGACCCAAAATTGAACTGTGTGGAACTCACACCAGTATTTCTCTCTAGTTATTAAAATTGTTTCTCCTTGCAAAGCTCTTTGAAAAATTCAGCATAATTTTTATTCTCTTTCTTAAGTATGATTGAAACTGGTCCTTTACAAAAGTTTTGTCACATAAAATTTAAATTCTTGTAAGATAATATAACAAGACTGAGGTGACCAGTAAGCAAGGTGCTTGAGGGCTTGGGGACCAAGGCCTTCAAATAAGCATCATTCACACAACTACCATATTAATAAAATAAACCACTACTCCGCTCATCAATATCAAATTACAGAATAAGCAAAAGGATTAAATACAATTATAAATGCCAGCAGATACCTAGATACAGTCATACAAATGTTGGCTGGACTGAAACCCTGAATCACATCATAGTATTGGATGCACCGTTCTACAATATCTGCCCAAATAGATCGATTACTGATACTTTAAAACATATAAATAGAACGCTTTTAGCAAACAAAATAACCAAATCACAAGGCAGACAGCACTTCAAAACTTCCCAATTTCAATATTTATGTGCCTGCCTCCAGAAATATATTTCAATTAACCTTTCATGATAGTAACAAATAATTCAAACACCACAAATAAGAATATCAAAAAATCAAAACAAAAATTCTTAGCAATAGCTATTATTCATTCAACAATAATCCACAAGTAACAAGTTCTGGTTAACCTACTACAAGAGCAGTACAGCGAGGATAGAACTCGCAACAAACAATGTCGATCAAGGGGATCTAATCAGACAAAATTAAGAAAAGGAGCAGCATCAACTAAGACGAGATACCAAACATTCAGATAATAAAAGTCTTAAAATCAGACTCATTCACTGATCTAGATCAGATCAGGTGTACCATTCATGTTTATTCTCCTCGTCGACTCCGATACTCATACCAATGGATGGACAATTAAAGTATGACGAAAAAATAATTCCGACCAGCGATAGCAAAACAAATTAACCGGCGGAAGATATTTAACATGAAACAATGAATAACCCACTTTTTTCAAGTTGTTGAAAACAAGTAACAATACCGACTGCACATCATAGAGGTATAAGCTCAGGTAAATAGCAGTAAACAGATTGAACTGTATGTTAAAGTCATATTCACGGCACTTGTGCAGTTCAATAGAAAATTTTTTGAACTATTCTCGCCAAATTTAGTTCATTTTGTTTCAAGGCAGAATGTCTCAAGTGGCGAATGGTACACCAGTCTTTGGTTTTTTTCCGCGACCCGACTATTCCTTCACCTGTTGTACAGGTATCCACTACCTGTCCATACGCTCGCATAAGCCCTGACACACAAGGTCCGCTCTCGGTCATGCACAACTCTGAAGGCGCCCACCCTGTTTGTCCACTGCGAGTGGAGACGGGGGCGCTTATTGTCAGAATGAAACTTTGTTCCCGATACAGATCGACACTCCAACACGGGAGCCCAGTACATCTGCATTATGCTAGGAACTCGCCGCGCACCCCCTCTGAAACGCCACGGGCGAAGCTGATGCTTGTAACGTTGATAACGGTTCAATAAAGTAACCACGTCCAGTATCGATAAGAGCAGATATGGCTCAATGCCTTACGACTTAGAAAAATCACAAAAAATACAATGTAGTGATATTACATTATTTAATGCTTGTACTATACGGTGAGTGAATGTACGACTATAAAAAATATTCTCAGTCGAACAACACTGCAGGAATCCAAACTGGAAGTGGTGTAAGTTGTTTTCACTTAGATGTGAAATTACTTTGGAGTATATTACGGCATGTCAGTGGGATACTGTTTGTAGAAGCTGGTGGAGGCTTTGTAGTGTTGTGTGGCTTTTGCAGTAGGAGAGATATTGAACCCCTCATACGTCTATATACGACTGACAGGTGACACGAACGTAAGCGTCCTGTCTGATCACCTGCATCCACTGATGTCCATTGTGTATTCCGATGGACTTGGGCTATTTCTGCAGGACAATGTGACACACCACAGGTCCAGAATTGCTACAAAGTGGGTCCAGGAACATCCTTCTGAGTTTAAACACTTCCCCTGGTCACCAAACTCCACAGACATGAACGTTATTGAGCGTATCTACGATGCGTTGCAACGTGTTGTCCAGAAGAACTCGCCACTCCCTCATACTCTTACGGATTTACGGACAGCTCTGCAGGATTCATGGTGTCAGTTAACTACAGCACTACATCAGACGTTAGTCCAATCCATGCCACACCGTGTTGCGGCACTTCTGCGTGTTTGCGGGAGTCCTGCACGATATTAAGTAAGTGTACTATTTTCTTTGGGTGTTTAGTGTATAATGAAGCAAGTTTAGTATTGAATCTGTTTAATTTCACCTTAGCGTTTCTTCCTATGTATACCTCAATCCACGCCTCCCCCCCCCCCCCCATTTCAGTTTATTCGTAAAATATTATTTCCTGGGTCCATTAAAAAGCCGCACTGCTTAGTACCAACATGCTATAGACCTGTGATGCGCTGTAAACTATGGTGACAAATGTTATAGAATTCCGTTATACACGTATTAGTAGAGAGCGACACGCGTGTATACAGATGGCGGTAGCATCAAACACCTAATGGACTAACGGACAGAGCATTCGTGGAACTTTCGTTTGTATTTATATGGTGTAGGGGTAGCGTCTTTGGTTCATGGTGATAACGTCTTCGGTTGCGGGTTTGAATCTCGCCGCTGATATAAATTTTGATTAATAATCAGCATTGGCCGCCGAAGACTTTCGGCATAAGAAGTCACCCTCATTTTGTCAACGGCTTTGTCAAAGAGGGCGGAGGAGTGAACAGAGGTTCAAGGCACTCTCCTGCCCTAGGGGTGGGAAATTGCCCCTAAAGGTGGAAGAACCAGCAATGATCAACGGATGCAGAAGGTAATGAAAACTACTGCATTACAGAAACGTAACTTGTATCCGCAGGACATGTGGCCCGTAATTGGAGAAGAGCCATGGTGATCTGTCGATTCGCAAAAGATTCCAGAATAGCCACCATTCGGATTTCTTGAAGGCGACTGCCAAGGGGGAGGTTACGACGAGAAAAATATTTAATTATCAGAGAAAGGATAACGTTCTACGAGTCGGGGCATGGAATGACACAAGCTTGAACGTGATAGGGAAACTAGAATATCTCAAAATGGAAATGCAGAGCCTCAATCTAGGTATAGTAGGGATCAGTGAAGTAAAATGGAAACAAGACAAGGATTTGTGGTCAGATGAGTGTAGGGTAATATCAACAGCGGCAGAAAATGATATAACTGTAGTAGGATTGGTTGTGAATAGGAAGGTAGGGCAGAGATTGTGTTACTGTGAACAGTTCAGTGATTGGACTGTTGTTATCAGAATCTATAGCAAACCAACACATGGCGACGTCGCAAGCTGAAGATGAAGAGATAGACAGAGAGTGTGAGGATAGTGAAAGGGTAATACAATATGTAAACGGAGATTAAAATCTGACAATGATGGGGGACTGGAATGCAGTTCTATGGGAAGGAGTAGAAGAAAAATTTACAGGAGAATATGGGCTTGGGACAAGGAATGTGAGAGGAGAAAGACTAATTGAGTTCTGTAACAAGTTTCAGCTAGTAATAGCGATTACTCTGTTCAAGAATCACAAGAGGAGGAGATATACTTGAAAAGGGTTGGGTGATACGGGAAGATTTCGGTTAGATTACGTCACGGTCAGACAGAGGTTCCGAAATCAGATACTGGAATGTAAGTTGTACCCAGCAGCAGATATAGACTGAGATCACAATATAGTAGTGATGAAAAGTAGGCTGAAGTTTAAAACATTAGTCAGGAGTAATCAGTACGCAAAGAATTGGGATACGGAAGTGCTAAGGAATGACGAGATATGAATGAAGTTCTCTGAGGGTATAGATACAGCAATAAGGAAAAGCTGAGTAGGCAGTACTGTTGTAGAGGAATGGATATTTCTAAAGAGAGCCATCACAGAAGTTGGGAAGAAAAAAGTAGGTACAAAGAAGGTAAATACGAAGAAAGCATGGGTAACAGAAGAAATATTTCAATTGATCGATGAAAGGAGGAACTACTACAATGTTCCGGGAAACTCAGGAATACAGAAATAAAAGTCACTGAGGAGTGAAATAAATAGGAAGTGTAGGGGAGCAAAGACGAAATGGCTGCAGGGAAAACGTAAAGACATCGAAAATGAAATGGTTGTCGGAAGGATAGACTCAGCATACAGGAAAGTCAAAACAACCTACGGTGACATTAAAATCAAGGGTGATGCATTAATAGTGCAATGGGAATTCCACTGATTAATGCAGAGGAGAGAAAGCCTCCCTGAGGCGGAAGATTTGTCTGATGTGATAGAGGAAGAAACAGTTGATTTGGAAGAGATAGGGGATCTAGCATTATAATCAGAATTTAATAGAACTTTGGAGGACTTTAAGGTCAAATAAGGCAGAAGGGGTGGATAACATTCCATCAGAATTAATAAAATCATGGGGGAAGTGACAACAAAACGACTATTCTCATTGGTGTGTAGAGTGTATGAGCCTGGCGAAATACCATCCGACTTTCGGAGAAACATCATCCACACAATTCCGAAGACGGCCAGAGCTGACAAGTGCGAGAATTATCGCACAATCAGCTTCACAACTCATGCATCGAAGCTGCTTACAAGAATAATATACAGAAGAATGGAAAAGAAAATTGAGAATGCGCTAGGTGACGATCAGTTTGGCTTTAGGAAAAGTAAAGGGACGAGAGAGGCAATTCTGACGTTACGGCTAATAATGGAAGCAAGGCTAAAGAAAAATCAAGACACTTTCATAGGATTTGTCGACCTAGAAAAAGCGTTCGACAGTGTAAAATGATGCAAGATGTTAGAAATTCAGAGAAAGGTAGGGGTACGCTATAGGGAGAGACAGGCCATATAAAATATGTACAACAGCCAAGAGGGATTAATAAGAGTGGACGACCAAGAACGACATTGTTGTTGTTGTTGTTGTGGTCTTCAGTCCTGAGACTGGTTTGATGCAGCTCTCCATGCTACTCTATCCTGTGCAAGCTTCTTCATCTCCCAGTACCTACTGCAACCTACATCCTTCTGAATCTGCTTAGTGTATTGATCTCTTGGTCTCCCTCTACGATTTTTACCCTCCACGCAGCCCTCCAATGCTAAATTTGTGATCCCTCGATGCCTCAGAACATGTCCTACCAACCGATCCCTTCTTCTAGTCAAGTTGTGCCACAAACTTCTCTTCTCCCCAATCCTATTCAATACCTCCTCATTAGTTACGTGATCTACCCACCTTATCTTCAGCATTCTTCTGTAGCACCACATTTCGAAAGCTTCTATTCTCTTCTTGTCCAAACTAGTTATCGTCCATGTCTCACTTCCATACATGGCTACACTCCATACAAATACTTTCAGAAACAACTTCCTGACACCTAAATCTATATTCGATGTTAACAAATTTCTCTTCTTGAGAAACGCTTTCCTTGCCATTGCCAGTCTACATTTTATATCCTCTCTACTTCGACCATCATCGGTTATTTTACTCCCTAAATATCAAAACTCCTTTACTACTTTAAGTGTCTCATTTCCTAATCTAATTCCCTCAGCATCACCCGAATTAATTTGACTACATTCCATTACCCTCGTTTTGCTTTCGTTGATGTTCATCTTATATCCTCCTTTCAAGACACTGTCCATTCCGTTCAACTGCTCTTCCAAGTCCTTTGCTGTCTCTGACAGAATTACAATGTCATCGGCGAACCTCAAAGTTTTTACTTCTTCTCCATGAATTTTAATACCTACTCCGAATTTTTCTTTTGTTTCCTTTACTGCTTGCTCAATATACAGATTGAATAACATCGGGGAGAGGCTACACCCCTGTCTCACTCCTTTCCCAACCACTGCTTCCCTTTCATGCCCCTCGACTCTTATAACTGCCATCTGGTTTGTGTACAAATTGTAAATAGCCTTTCGCTCCCTGTATTTTACCCCTGCCACCTTCAGAATTTGAAAGAGAGTATTCCAGTCAACATTGTCAAAAGCTTTCTCTAAGTCTACAAATGCTAGAAACGTAGGTTTGCCTTTTCTTAATCTTTCTTCCAAGATAAGCCGTAAGGTCAGTATTGCCTCACGTGTTCCAACATTTCTACGGAATCCAAACTGATCTTCCCCGAGGTCGGCTTCTACCAGTTTTTCCATTCGTCTGTAAAGAATTCGCGTTAGTATTTTGCAGCTGTGACTTATTAAACTGATAGTTCGGTAACTTTCACATCTGTCAACACCTGCTTTCTTTGGGATTGGAATTATTATATTCTTCTTAAAGTCTGAGGGTATTTCGCCTGTCTCATACATCGTGCTCACCAGATGGTAGAGTTTTGTCATGACTGGCTCTCCTGAGGCCATCAGTAGTTCTAATGGAATGTTGTCTACTCCCGGGGCCTTGCTTCGACTCAGGTCTTTCAGTGCTCTGTCAAACTCTTCACGCAGCATCTTATCTCCCATTTCATCTTCATCTACATTCTCTTCCATTTCCATAATATTGTCCTCGAGTACATCGCCCTTGTATAAACCCTCTATATACTCCTTCCACCTTTCTGCTTTCCCTTCTTTGCTTAGAACTGGGTTGCCATCTGAGCTCTTGATATTCATACAAGTGGTTCTCTTCTCTCGAAAGGTCTCTTTAATTTTCCTGTAGGCAGTATCTATCTTACCCCTAGTGAGACAAGCCTCTACATCCTTACATTTGTCCTCTAGCCATCCCTGCTTAGCCATTTTATATTTCCTGTCGATTTCATTTTTGAGACGTTTGTATTCCTTTTTGCCTGCTTCATTTACTGCATTTTTATATTTTCTCCTTTCATCAATTAAATTCAATATTTCTTCTGTTACCCAAGGATTTCTATTAGCCCGCGTCTTTTTACCTACTTGATCGTCTGCTGCCTTCACCACTCCATCCCTCAGAGCTACCCATTCTTCTTCTACTGTATTTCTTTCCCCCATTCCTGTCAATTGTTCCCTAATGCTCTCCCTGAAACTCTCTACAACCTCTGGTTCTTTCAGTTTATCCAAGTCCCATCTCCTTAAATTCCCACCTTTTTGCAGTTTCTTCAGTTTCAATCTGCAGTTCATAACCAATAGATTGTGGTCAGAATCCACATCTGCCCCAGGAAATGTCTTACAATTTAAAACCTGGTTCCTAAATGTCTTACCATTATATAATCTATCTGAAACCTGTCAGTATCTCCAGGCTTCTTCCATGTATACAGCCTCCTTTCATGATTCTTGAACCAAGTGTTAGCTATGATTAACTTATGCTCTGTGCAAAATTCTACAAGGCGGCTTCCTCTTTCATTCCTTCCCCCCAATCCATATTCACCTACTATGTTTCCTTCTCTCCCTTTTCCTACTGACGAATTCCAGTCACCCATGACTATTAAATTTTCGTCTCCCTTCACTACCTGAATAATTTCTTTTATCTCGTCATACATTTCATCTATTTCTTCATCATCTGCAGAGCTAGTTGGCATATAAACTTGTACTACTGTAGTAGGCATGGGCTTTGTGTCTATCTTGGCCACAATAATGCGTTCACTATGCTGTTTGTAGTAGCTAACCCGCACTCCTATTTTTTTATTCATTATTAAACCTACTCCTGCATTACCCCTATTTGATTTTGTATTTATAACCCTGTAATCACCTGACCAAAAGTCTAGTTCCTCCTGCCACCGAACTTCACTAATTCCCACATGCTCTTATTAAAAAGGATATAAGAGAAGGATGTAGCCTTTCGCCCCTACTGTTCAATCTGTACATCGAGGAAGCAATGATGGATATAAAAGAAAAGTTCTGGAGTGGAATTAAAATTCAAATTGAAAGGATATCAATGATACGATTCGCTGATGACATTGCTATCCTGAGTGAAAGTGAAGAAGAATTGCATGCTCTGTTGAACGAAATGAACAGTCTAATGAGTACAGGATATGGGCTGAAAGTAAATCGAAGAAAGACGAAGGTAATCAGAAGTATCAGAAATGAGAACAGCGAGAAACTTAATATCAGGATCGATGGTCACGAAGTAGATGAAGTTAAGAAATTCTGATATCTACGCAGTAAAATAACCAATGACGGACGGAGGAATGGGGACATCAATAGCTGACCAGCAATGGTTAAAAGGGCACTCCTGGCCAAGAGAAGTATTCTAAATATCAAATATCGGGCTTAATTTGAGGAAAAAATTTCTGAGAATGTACGTCTGGAGTAGTGAAACATGGACTGTGGGACAGGAACAGAAGAAAACCGAAGCATTTGAGATGTGGTGCTACAGACGAATGTTCAAAATTAGGAGGACTGATAAGGTAAAGGAATGAGGAGGTTCTGTCCAGAATCTGAGAGGGAAGGAATATGTGGAAAATACTGATAAGGAGAAGGGACAGGATGATAGGACATCAGGGAATGACTTCCATGGTACTAGAGGGAGCTGTAGAGGGCAAAAACTGTAGAGGAAGATAGAGATAGGAATACGTCCAGCACATAATTAAGGACGTAGCTTGCAAGTGCTACACTGAGATGAGATGAGGTTAGCACAGGAGAGGAATTAGTGATGGGTCGCGTCAAACCAGTCAGAAGACTGATGACCAAAAAAAAAAAAAACAGACTTTGGATGCAAAGTAGTAGTCAGAAATAGACACATGAGACATCATACTTCTGAAATCGTTGTGGAATTCAGTATTCCGAGATCGACAGTGTGAGGAGTCTATGAAGAATAACAAATTTCAGTCATTACCTTTCACTACGGGCAACACAGTCGATGACGGCCTTCACTTAACGACCCAGAGCAGCGTGAAGTTGTCAGAGCTAACGGACAAGCAACTCTACATGAAACGACCGCAGAAATCAATGTGGGACGCACGACGATCGTACGGCGAAGTGTGGTGTTGCTGGGCAATGGCAGCAGACGACATATGCGACTGCCTTTGCGAATAGCACGACATCGCCTGCAGCGCCACTTCTGGGCTCGTGACCGTATCGGTTGAACCTTAGACGACTGGAAAAGCGCGGCCTTGTCTGAGGGGTCCCCAGTTGGTAAGAACTGATGATAGGTTTCGTCTGTGGCACAAATGCCACGAAGCCATTAACCAAAGGCACTGTGCAAACTGGTGGTGGGTCCATAGCAGTGTGAGCTGTGTGTACAAGAAATGGCCTAGGTCCTTTGGTCCAACTGAAGTTATCGTTGACTGGAAATTGTTGTGGTTGGCTACTTGGAGACCATTTTCAGTCACTCTATAACTTCATGTTCCCAAACAATCCTAGGATTTTTATGGATGAAAATGCGCCATGTCACAGTGGCTTAGTTATTCGCTATTGGTTTGTCGAGCAATCTGGTCTGTTCGAGTGAATGATTTAGCAATCAGGTCGCCGGACATGAATCGCGTCGAACATTTATGGGACAAAATCGAGAGGTCATTTCGTGACTTCCAGCAACTTCCTAAGTCCATGTCACGTCGAGTTGCTGCAGTACGTCGGGCAAAAGGCGGTCCAACACGATATAAGCAGGTATCTCATGACTTTGGTCACATCACATTATTGCTTGTTTTCATTAATTAGGAGTTGCATCATTAACAACTGAGTATAGATTAATTGTTTCAGCCTGAACATTGTCTATACTTGTTTTTTATTTGAGTACTACTAGCTTGCAGCACACAATATGGAAAATACACTACTGAAAACAGACTGAAACCACTAGAGAAATCTTTGAAATCGGGTTGAAACCACCGAAACGTTTTCTAAGCAACCTACATTCAAATCTGCTACTTCTTTCCCTTTCAGTTCAGTACTTCCACTGTGCAGGAAGTGGGCCTTTGAATTTCATTTTTCACATTTTCTAGCGTCATTGCCTCATTTAGACTTTTTTGCGTACATCCGAATGGCTAATCCTAAATCATTTGCCAATGGGGAGATGGTCGTGACTTTTCTTTCAGTTGTCAGTCACGTGTCATTTAGATATTTTATATACTATTTTATATACATTATGTGTCCTGAATTCAGTGGTTTCCAATGCTTTCTATGTTCTCAGGGCGTTTATTCTTCCACCTTTAAGTTAGTTTGTCATCCAGTGGCAAGGGACTACTCTGAAACAGTGCCCGCCCTTCTGCCCTCTCTGACAGGATGTTGGGGAAAGAGGGCAACTCCTTATGTCGGAACTTTTCGGCCGTTGTTGATGATGTTTTTACAAAATGAAACAGTGACTCCGGATGTTTTAATTACTAATGAAAGACGCTTTTCTAGATCTTGGTTCAAAATGGCTCTGAGCACTATGGGACTCAACATCTTAGGTCATAAGTCCCCTAGAACTTAGAACTACTTAAACCTAACTAACCTAAGGACTTCACACACACCCATGCCCGAGGCAGGATTCGAACCTGCGACCGTAGCAGTCCCGCAGTTCCGGACTGCAGCGCCAGAACCGCTAGACCACCGCGGCCGGCCTAGATCTTGGTAACTATCTGTATATGGTATGTGCAATTTTTGTAAATCGATGTAAGAAAATATTTGATACTGAGAGTTACGAGACTTACAAGCATTAAGATATGAGTGGTGGAGTAGTTAACAGCGTACTCTTACTGATTATTTGCCTTGATTGTATCAGAACATAAGGAAATGATTTCACGAATTGTTTGACGCTAATTTTAATGCCACGACTCTTTCATTTCTAAAAAGCTGCGCGTCAAAAAAAAAAAAAAAATGGTTCAAATGGCTCTGAGCACTATGGGACATAACATCTGAGGTCATCAGTCCCCTAGAACTTAGAACTACTTAAACCTAACTAACCTAAGGACATCACACACATCCATGCCCGAGGCAGGATTCGAACCTGCGACCATAGCAGTCCCGCGGTTCCGGACTGCAGCGCCTAGAACCGCACGGCCACCTCGGCCGGCGCTGCACGTCACCTAGCCCTAATCCATATATGGAACAATTGTTCCACAAAAAGAAGCAATTCGTCGGCGATTCATTTTTAGGCTACTTAATGAAGCATACGAGAGGAAAACACAATTGTTACACACGTTTTAGAGTTACATGTTAACTTTTTCATTGTGATCAGCTGGTCACGTACGCGGCACGGAAAGTAACAAAGCTTAATTCCCGTAGATTCTGTTTAAGGTATTGGCTCAAATGGCTCTGAGCACTATGGGACTCAACTGCTGTGGTCATAAGTCCCCTAGAACTTAGAATTACTTAAACCTAACTAACCTAAGGACATCACACACATCCATGCCCGAGGCAGGATTCGAACCTGCGACCGTAGCCGTAGTGCGGTTCCAGACTGTAGCGCCTTTAACCGCTCAGCCACTCCGGCCGGCCTTTTAAGGTATTCCTACACATTACTTCAGCATGTACCTGGAAGAACACCTGCTGCAGCGCAACGCTAAAAAGAAAGTGCTTTCAAAACGGACTGCTTTGCGGTGGTAACATTTACCATCGTTAGCAGGAGTGCCTTCAAAAAGTCGACTCTTTGTATGAGCAACAAACACGTTACTACTTACAGAGGGAAGTGTAGTACCCTGGAGGGCACTGACGAAAATTAAAAGTGGGACATTAATTAAGCTGGACGATCCAGATGCACAGTGAGTAGCAGACGAGAGAAATAAAAAGAGGCACCGTTAAAAAGTCATGGCCGGTGAGTGCCCACTGCCTACCGGGCCCACTCAATTTCGCCGTATTACTCGTGTCGCACGGCGCTGCGCCGCAGCCAATAAACACAGTCGCCGGGTACGGCTTGTTAGGCGTGTACTGCGGGATAGCATAATTGCGTCCGTGCAGGCGAACGCGAGAGCAGTGGGAACACGTCCGCTTTACGTGCGCAATAGCGCGTGCCGGTTATAACCGGCACGAAACACGCTGCGATAAGTGGAGACCGTAAGTGGGCAACGTATAAACGATTCCGGAAACGCGTGACGCCTCCACGTCTAAAATAGCGTATATGGCGTATTACACCAGCTTTTGCAGTTACTCTTGGCACATTATTATTGCAGACGGTACGCAGTATTTCTCTAATAACAATGTTTGTGTAAATATTGGCTTCATGCCTTTATACTAGCGCTGAGTGCTTTATTAATGTCGCTATTAACCGCTCCGGCATGGTCGCCGAACTTGTATCGGTAAGCTGATGCAGTAGTATGGAGTACATCATTATAAACGTATACATAATTCGTAGCAATTATACGTTACGTAGCGCAACTCACAGAGCAAGGTGTTGTAATGGCCAGACACTGGATTCATATTCGGGAAGACCTGGCTTTAGATCTCTGTGTGGTCACTTAAATTTTGGTTATTAGTGGTTTCCCTAAATATACTGGGTGTTTTTTTTTAATTATTTCTCGTACTTCCCTAATACGAGTTTGCGTTCGTTGCCTAAGGAAAGTTCAAGCCTAATCGACCCTTCTTCCTTTCATAGATCTCGTGGAGCTTGATGTGTGGAATGTGGAATTAGGCAATGATGTGCGTTTAATTGAAGTGCTTAGAGTTAGATGATTTAACATGATGAATTATTGTCGTATACTCCATTAAACCTTTCGGTGCTACAGACGTTCCTTCTGCATTCTGTGGTGAGACTGCTTTTCTTATGGCTCTGCTGCTCGCCAAATGCTGAACCTCTGCTGAGATACGGAGTTTCAGCCGATATAAAATACATATCATCCTATTTTCCGGAAACTCCTTAGGTCAATAAATCTGATTTTAGCACGTCTTACAGTCTGATATTTTCTCTCGGTAAAGAACTGACTGTCATTCGTTATCCAACAGTGGAAACTCCTGGTATGAATACCAACACTACAGGAAAAGACAGGAGGCTACTTATCGTAAAGAAGACACGTGAAGTTGCAGATAGGCACAATTAAAAAGAGACTTATACATAGCTTGCGGCCACAGCCTTTACTAGTAAAAGAGAGACACACACACCATTCACACACATGTAAGCACACCTCACGCACACACGACCACCGACTCCAGCATCTCGGGCCGGAATGCTGCAATTGGTGGTCGTGTGTGCGTGAGGTGTGCTTACATGCGTGTGAATGGTGTGTGTGTCTCTCTTTTACTAGTAAAGGCTGTGGCCTAAAGCTATGTATAAGTCTCTTTTTAATTGTGCCTATCTGAAACTTGACGTGTCTTCTTTACGATAAGTAGCCACCTGTTATTTTTGCTATCCTTCATAATGAATGGGTTGCTCCTAATTAAGTAAAACTCGACACGAAATTTTAAGTAGTTCGCAGAAGTAAAAAATCATTGCCTAAACTTCGCGTATGGTTGATTTTAGATCATATATGAGAGCAGAGCGATATCCCATTTCTTTCACTAGTCATTGGATTTCATATCCTTCGGATGTCCGCCCCGATGGCTGAGTGGTCAGCGTAACGGCTTGCAGTCGTACGGGTCCGGGTTCGATTCCCGGCTGGGTGGGAGATTTTCTCCGCTCAGAGGCTGGGTGTTGTGCTGTCTTCATCATCATTTTATCCCTATCCGGCGCGCTGGTCGCCCAATGTGGCGTCGAATGTAGTAAGAGCTGCACCAAGGCGGCCGGACCTGCCCTGCAAGGGGCCTCCCGGACAATGACGCCAAACGCTCACTTCCATTTCCATAACCTTCGATTGTCGTGCGCGACGCGCCCTGTTTCGTCCATGTAAGAAAACTATTGCATGAAGAAATTTGACTTTTGCACATCTGACACTCACATATCTTCCCTTCATAGAGAAGTGAATTTGCTTTCGTTTTGTGCCACAGTTACTGTACTGCATCAAATCAAGGGAAAGACAGCGCGAAATTTTAAAGGTTTCGCAGAAGTAAAACCGTACGGCGTAAACTTTGCCAATGGTTGATTGTACCTCATGCACTGTAGCAAATGAAATTTAAGTACGATATACAAATTTTATTTTTAATTGAGGCCAGAAGAATATCTGATTTAGTTCTCGATTTATTGGGTTTCGTATCCGAAGGATGGCCATGCGACGCGCCTTACATATCACGAATCACGTGATCATAAAGATCGTCTCACCACAAAAACGATTCAAAATATCGAAACGAGTTCTTTTGCAAATGACAGCACGCAATGAGCCAAATTTGTTGAACAATAAATACTCGAGACGTTTTTTTCCACCACGATATTGAAGCAGTTCGTCAGCAGCAGTGAGAGGTCGGCGACTCAGGATGCATTCAGACGTCCGTAGCACAATAGGAAAATTCAAGCGGTGTGCCTATACACGTCCACAACATCTGGGGAAGGGCGTAGCAGGACGTGTATACACACCCACAGCAGTCAAAGGACTAAATTTCAGCCGTGCGCCGCATAAATTCCACCTCTTCTTCTTATATTTTGGCTGTGTACCACATAGCCATCTTACGAGTTAAACAAAGACTGACGCTACGGCACAGAACCTCCTTTTAAACACACAGACCACACTACTGTGCTTGAGGCCACAGATACACAAGCACCAGAGACGTTGATCGGAACAAAGTAGTCCGCGTGAATCAAATTTGTCGTTAAGCACATTGGGAAGTCGATGATGATGATGTTTGATTTGTGGGGCGCTCAACTGCGGGGTTATCAGCGCCCGTACAAATTCCCAACCTTTGTACAGTCCAATCTTTCATGAGTGATGATGAAATGATGAGGACAACACAAACACCCAGTCATCTCGAGGCAGGTAGAAATTCCTGACCCCACCGAGAATCGAAACCGGGACCCCGTGCATGGGAAGCGAGAACGCTACCGCGAGACCACGAGCTGCGGACTTGGGAAGTCAAAAAATGGTTCAGATGTCTCTGAGCACTTGGGACTTAACATACAAGGTCATTAGTCCCCTAGAACTTAGAACTACTTAAACGTAACTAACGTAAGGACATCACACACAGCCATGCCCGAGGCAGGATTTTAACCTGCGACAGTAGCGGTCACGCGGTTCCAGACTGAAGCGCCTAGAACTGCTCGGCCATACCGGCCGGCACTTGGGAAGTCGAAGTACCATTAAGAGCTGCACTGTGACGTCGTCTTTGCAATTGTATTAAAGAAAGCGTCGGATATCTTGACTTGTCCAGATTGAAAATTGTATTAATAAACTTCTCGGTAGATGAATATCAGCTGTTTCTTTCACCACAGAGTTCCAAAAAGGTGAAGTCGATATTTTTGTACAGCAAGGAAACTTAATTAATCCTAGCACTCTTAACTCTGCTAAGGTGCCCCCGCAGCTCACCCCCGCAGCTCATTTCCATTCTCTTCGTTACGAAGCCTAAGCGTGACTGGAATGGGTACCTCCAACACTTTATATGGCTCCACAAAGCGGGGTGACTGTTTTCGGGACGCTTTACTCGCAGAATCTCTCCCTCTAAAATTTCTCACGTACACTAAGTATCTGACCTGAATGTTTCCCGAACATCGGCCAGTTTGCAAAATTTCACTTCTATTTTATGGGTGCTCTGAATTTTTGCAACGGTTCTACAACAGTTATCCTTGTTTATCCCAGGACATATCAACAGTCAACAAATCTTGGGTGGATGAGGTAATTGATAAGGGTAAATTAAGGGGCAGGCCAACATGAAAGAAGCTTTGTGGGCCAAATGTCTGGCGGCATTAAAGGTTAGGTTCTCCCATCGTAAGGAAAGATCCCATTTAGTTTAAGAGTCAGGGTCTACAAAATTAGAGAGGACTTTAGGCTATGATTAACCGCTTCCAAGAGCGAAGATTGCGAGTAATAAGGTGTATTTGTGAGGTGTTTAACCCCTGATAGCAAACAGATATCTGAAACTCCATCGAAGAAAAACAAGGCACATTAGCGCTGACAATGACCTTTGGAGGACCGTATTAACAAAATACTTCGTATGGCAGCAATACCACCCACCACTGGGGAGCAAACCAGGTAAGCTGAGTGAAACCATCAGCCACCAGAAATAGGTAGCGCTGCCCAGATTTGGTCCGCAGAAGAGGACCGACGCGATCAATAAACAGAAGCTCCAGTGCACCTCCGTCCGAGAGGATTGGAGCAATCCCCTACGTCCATTGGAATTCGTCTTAGCCGTCTTTCATTCGCGACACTGACTAAGGTTAGAGACTCACCGATCTTGTGAATGGTTTTATATATCCTCAGATGACCCACACTATAGAACTATGGTAATGTTGGAACAAGCGCGGTAGGCAGACAGATATTAAGTCCTCATCATGGCGCCGCGATGGCAGAGAATATCCATCCGAAGTTTGTACCCGGAAACTTGCTGATTAGCTCTCAACTGCTCCCTAATGGAGCCCAACCTTGCGTCCTACTCTTGATGTTGCCCAAGGTCTGCAAACAATGCTGGAACCTCGGTAAGCACTGAAGTAACAAGTACTTCTACCAACTCGACATCATGGGGAGAGGAGCCCTTCCTCTTCTTTGAACGTTCTGCTTAAGATATCCACTGCAGCGTTATCGCACTCCCTAATGTGGTGGAAATTTGGACAGCCCACCTTGCCATAGGCAAAGTTCTACACGGGCAAGCCGGAACGCAACTAAGGGCCCGGTTGTCTCTCTCTAGTGTCAGTTCCCGGTGTTCAAAGTAGCATTTAAATTTCTGTAGCTCAAACACTGTAGCCTTCCCTTCCATTTCATAAGTAGAGTATTTATTCTCAGCTAGGAAGGGCCTCTGCTCACCACCTTCCTCCTGAAGTAGCTAGGGAGCAACACCTGAAGGTTTGGACCACAAAAGGTTGATTGAAGTCAGGAACGGCCAGTACAGGGGCATTATAATAAAGCGATCCTAAGCGTATTAAAATGCAGCCTTCCGGCTATCAGTTCACACAAACGGCTCGCCCGTCTTTCGCAGCAGGTTTAACGGAACGGCTAGATCAGAAAACATCAAAACAAATTTTCGGAAGAAGTTATTCAGATGAAACGGGATACTCCTTTCGTAGTCTCTGGAGGGTGGAATCTGTAAAATGCTTGGGTCGTAGACTGATTAAGCTAACCCCATCGTCTGAGACTAGATGCCTGAGAAAACAAGTAACCTGGAAAGAACAGCCGCGCCATTAGAAAGGCCGGAAGGCAACCGGTTAAATTCTAATAAGTTCAAATTAGTGCAGAAGGCACTGGCCGCCTCGGATTATACGGCAAGGTGAATATGGCAATACCCCTGGTTAAGGTCACTAACGGAAAAATAGTGGGCGTTGGAAAACCAAAAAAAAGAAAAAAACAGTCAAATAGTCCACGAAGAGAAAAACTCCAAGGATAACTTTGTCATTAAGGACACAGTAGTCCACAATGGGTCTAAACCGTCCCCGTTCGTACTTAGGTACCAGAAATACTAGAGAGGTGTACGGCGAGGAGGACGGCCTGATAATCCTCCTTCATCCTAGGCGGAGATAGCCGGTAGGGTGATTGCCTGACTTCAAGATGGTTGGAAAGTAAAATCCGGTATTCAGTACTATTAGTCACTCCTAATTTATCTGTCAACATTTCCGGGAAACCACCAACATCTACAGGAGGGACTCAGCCTGATCAGTAGGTATGTGCGCAACACCGAACTCCATCCCACTAACGTTGGTATGACAGAGACCTGCTCTACTAAAATGACGACACAAGCGAAACTTCACATCGGGCTGAAATCGAAAAAAGATATTCCAACGAAATAATACAAAACTAATCCCGTTTTACTTACAAAATCACACTTCAGGAGGAGGTCGTTGCTTAAATCCTCTGCCACAAACACCTCCGTGGGCCAAGAAAATTCAAGTGATGTGCGTGGATTCTATCAAAGGAAGAGCTTGACCATTAACCGCTCGACAAATTTTATCCGCGGGCGTTGAATTAGGAAACTTATAAAGGATCCCGTTTCAGGATTGTTAAGCAAAGCCGCTGCCCCATACGGTGCTGTGCTCCAAACGTAGAAATTTCTTCCTCAAATTAAGCCCGATTTTTGATATTAGTATACTTCTCTTAGTCAGAAATGCCCTTTCTGCCATTTCTAGTCTGCTTTTGATGTGCTCCTTGCTCCGTCCGTCATTGGTTATTTTGCTGCCTAGGTAGCAGAATTCCTTAACTTCATCTACGTCCCGACCATCAGTCCTGATGTTAAGTTTCTCCCCATTCTCTTTTCTGTTATATCTCATTACCTTCGTCTTTCTTCAATTTACTCTCAGTCCATATTCTGTACTCATTACACTGTTCATTCCATTCGGCAGATATGGTAATTCTTCTTCACTTTCACTCATGAGAGCAATGTCATCAGATAATCGTACCATTGACATCCTTTCACCCTGAATTTTAATCCCATTCCTGAAGCTTTCTTTTATTTCCATTAGTTCTTCTTCTATATACAGTTTAAACAGTAGGGGAAAAGACTATATACCTGTCTTACATCCTTTTTAATTCGAGCACTTCGTTCTTCGTCGTCCACTCTTATAATTCCTTCTTGGCTCTTGTAAATATTATATATTACCCATCTGTCCCTATAGCTTACCCATAATTTTCTCAGAATTTTGATCATCTTGCAATATTTGACATTGTTGAACGCTTCTTCTAGGTCGACAAATTCTATAAACGAGTCTTGATTTTTCTTTATTCTTGCTTTCGTTACCAGTCGCAACGTCAGAATTGGCTCTCTGGTGCATTTACCTTTCCTACAGACAAACTGATCGTCATCTACCATACACCAGTGCTTGGGTAGCTCAGTTGGTAGAGCACTTGCCCGCGAAAGGCAAAGGTCCGGATTTCGAGTCTCGGTCCGGCACACAGTTTTAATCTTCCAGGAAGTTTAATATTCGCGTACACTCCGCTGCAGAGGGAAAATCTCATTCTGTGTGGATGATATTTTTCCGAAAGTAAAAGGGAGTGTCGCCAGACTGTTTTCACTTTCTACGAATTAATGTGAATAGTCGTTTTGTTGTTACCCCAATGATTTTTGAAATTACAATGGCGTTTTATCTATTCCTTCTGCCTTATTTGACCTTAAGTCCTCGAAAGGTCTTTTAAATTTTGACTCTAATACTGGATCCGCTATCTCTTCTAAATCGATTCCTGTTTCATCTATCGTCATCAGACAAGTTCTCACCATCATGGAGGCCTTCAGTGTACTCTTTCCATCTAAGTGCTCTCTCCTCTGCATTTAACACTGCAATTCCCGTTGCACGGCTGGCCGTGGTGGACGAGCGGTTCTAGGCGCTACAGTCTGGAACCGCGTGACCGCTACGGTCGCAGGTTCGAATCCTGCCTCGGACATGGATGTGTGTGATGTCCTTAGGTTAGTTAGGTTTAAGTAGTTCTAAGTTCTAGGGGACTGATGACCTCAGAAGTTAAGTCCCATAGCTCAGAGCCATTTGAACCACTTTGAACCTTGCTTTTAATGTCACCGAAAGCTGTTTTGATTTTACTACATGCTAAGACAGTCCTTCTGACAATCATTTCTTTTTGATATCTTCACTTGTTTCATGGAACCATTCCGTCTTAGCTCCGCACCGTTTCCTACTTATTTTATTCCTCAGTGAATTGTATCTCTGTATTCCTGAATCTTCATGAACATTTTTGTACTTCCTTCTGTCATTGGTCAACTGAAGTATTTTTTCTGTTGCCCATCGTTTCTTTGCAGTTACCTTCTTCCTATCTATGTTTCTCTTTACAACTTCTGTCATTGTCGTTTTTAGACATATCCATTCCTCTTCAACTGTTATGCCTATTGAGGTTTTTAGACATGTCCATTCCTCTTCGACTGTACTGCCTATTGAGCTATTCCTTATTGCTGTATATATCACCTTAGAGAAAGTCATGCGTATCATGTCATTCCTTAGTACTTCCGTGTCCCTCTCATTTGCGTATAGATTCTTCTTGACTAATCCTTGAACTTCATTACTACATTATGATCTGAGTCTATATCTGCTCTGAGTACGTCTTGCAATCTAGTATCTGATTTCGGAATCTCTGTCTGGCCATGATGTAGTCTAACTGAAATCTTCTCTGTCACCCGGTCTTTTCCAAGTATACATTCTGCTCTTGTGGTTCTTGAACGGAGTATTCGCTATTAGTAGCTGAAATTCATTACAGAACTCAATTAATCTTTCTCCTCTCTCAATCCTCGTCCCAAACCCTTATTCTCCTGTGACTATTTCTTCTGCTCCTTTCCCTGCAACTTCATTCCAGCCGCCCATGACTATTAGATTTCATCTTCCTGTACGTACTGTATTACCCTTTCAGTATCTTTAAAAACTTTCTCTATCCCTTCATCTTCAGCTTGCGACTTCAGTATGTACTTGCATACCTAAACTATTGTTGTCGGTGTTGGCTTGCTGTCGATTCTGATAAGGACAACCCCATCACTGAAATGTTCACTGTAACACACCCTCTGCTCAATCTTCCTGTTCATAGCAAATCGTACTCCCGTTATGCCATTTTCCGATACTGTTGATATTACTCTATACTCATCTCAAGAGAAATCCTTGTCTTCTTTCCATTTCGCTCCAATGACCCCTACTACATCTGGATTGTGCCTTTGCTTTACTCTTATCAGATTTTCTAGATTCCTACCACATTCAAGCTTCTGACATTCCATGCCCCGACTCGTAGAACGTTACCCTTTCGTTGAATATTCAATCTGTTTCCCCCTCCCAGACATCCGACTGGGGGACTATTTCGGGATCTTTTGCCAATGTGTAGATTATAATGACACGTTTTCATTGGCAGGCCACATGTGCTGTGGATACATGTTATGTATCTTTAATGTAGTGGTTTCTATTGCCTTCTGCATTCACATGCCATTGATCACGGCTGATTGTTTCGCCTTTAGGGACAGTTCCCACCCTAAGAGCAAAAGAGCGCCCTTAACTGCTGTCCTCTCCTCCGCCGTCTTTGACAATGCCGTTAGCGGAATGAGGGTGATTTCTTATGTCAGGAACCTTCGGTCGCCGTTGCTGATTATTAATCAAGATTTAAGCACTGGCGTATTTCGAAACCGGAGCCGATAACATTTTGATTTCTTATCAAAGACGCTACCCCGAGACCACGGGTTCATAATTCTTCGCGCTATCTCTTTTACTTTATTCAATGCACTCATCAACGTGAAAATTTAGCAACGCAGTCCATGCCTATGGCGTCAGCTATCGAAACGCTTTTTCCCGTTAACCTGGCACAGGCGAGCAATAAGCCCTTGCCGACTACAGCGATAGCACCTACCTTAGGAGAACCTCATCTTACCAGCAGAAACTTCAACTGAGTTGGTCTTGGCGTAAGACTGAGATAAACCTTCTGAGGCCCACTCGTTTGAGAAATTATCCAAGTCACAATAGGTAGCCGGCTTCTTGACGAACAAGACGCTGGAACGAGCCTCCGGTTTAATCCCTTTCAAAATGGTGACAACTCTAGAGTATAGGCCACGGCTGACGTGTGTAATATACAAAAATACTTAACGTCGTTCTCGTCATCAAGTTGGACACGAAAAAGACATTTACTATTGAGATAGCTCTTAACCCTGGTAGACAGGCCCTCATATAGCACGCGGACGTGCTGTTCCCTTAAACGGCTTATTCTTGCGAAAATGTCACAGACCATTTTGGTCTGGATGCATCAACTGATAAATCAGTTTCCCACGGCATTTTGAAAAAAGCGAGCTTCTTGTTCTAAGGTAACAGTAAACCACAGAAATTTAACCAACCCCTACCGAGCATCATCAACAAGGCATCCTATCCCATCCCACACTTTCAAGAAGGAATTAGGTTATTAAGAGACACTGGACTACAGATTCTCTATACCCCACTGACGAATTAATTTCCGGGAACGACCAGATTTTGCAATTCACTAAGCCCCCTATCATACTCCACTCTAAACCGCTCTAGTGTGTAGCTGATCAACCTCACGCTTGAATTGGGAATCCGTGAATACTGAAGCCACGTCTTCAACTCTCCGCAACCAGATGGTAATCTGCATGAGCGCGCGATGGGGCAGTAAACTGAAGAAACTTTAAACTCTGCTCTATCTCTGACAGGGAAGTAATGTCGTACTCGATGGTCAACCTCACCTGATCAATCTGCTACGCCGTCCCCTGCACTGGATCCACCATAGTTATGCGAAGACGCGCTGATAACTCTGCGACATCCCCATCCTCTGAAAATGATTCAAATGGCTCTAAGCACTATGGGACTTAACATCTGAAGTCATCAGTCCCCGTAGACTTAGAACTACTTAAACCTAACTAACCTAAGGACGTCACACACATCCATGCCCGAGGCAGGATTCGAAACTGCAACCGTAGCAGCAGCGCTGTTCCGGACTGCAGCGCCTAGAACCGCTCGGCCACAGCGGCCGGCTAAGGCCTCTGAAAATCCTCGGATTTTTTTTCTCTTATCTCAGCTGCTCCCTGTGAAGGCAGCCCACTACAACCATGACTTGAGGCTCCGTAACAGACGAATGCAGTGGATACTCAATGCCAAAAAACAACAGGTTGTGCATGTGACTATATACGAGTATTTCCTGGTTGTGTTTTGCTTGAAACTCTATTTGAGTCCCCTCGTCCTCGCAGGCTTCCTGTTTTGTGAGGAGGGGGGCGTGTTGCTATTGCTTACTTAGAAAAGAAATGTGGTAAGCAATATATCGGGCCTGCCGTAAGTAATTTCAGGCCCGATCGTCCAGACCAGATTCCCATACATGTGGTAGTTTCATATGAAATAACTGTAATTGTTTTTTTTCCCGACTCTTAACCTAATTAATAAAATTATTTTGCTGGCAAGTCTTAATAAACGTTCTTATACGAATGATATTCCACGCTTACTTGGCCACATCCTTCGACTCCGAAGCAACCTTATGCCAATAGTCCTACCAAGAACCAGTACACACTTTATTCGTGCAATATATGAATCAAAATAAGACTAAAATGTCAAATACAGTTGAAGTCGCTTTATTTTCGAATTATGATGCATAATGTCGTTAGCGGCAGCTATTACATCATGGGTGTTGAGAATATCTAGGTAATGGTAGATGAAGATTCGACCATAGGTGCCCAGCGTATAAGTGCCGCCAAATGGCGCCCTCTTCAGAGACAGCAATTCCACTCAGTTTATCTACAGAAGAAACAGAAGCTGATATATGTAGACTGCCCTAGACGTCACAATTTCTGTCAGTGGTTACTCGAGCGCCATATTGCTGGTCCGCTGTTTGGTCGTCGGCTAAATTTTGCCCATAAGTGCGCACCATGCAGGTATCGTGAACGCTCATAGAATGCACGTCTGGACATATGAGAATCCTCGTGTAACTACAGTAAGAGGATATCATCGTTTTGCAGTGAACGTTTAGTGTCGTATAGGGGACATGAGTTACTCGGACCGCATGTTATTCCACAGCGCCAGACTGCCTGAGTGTATTGTTCTTGGAACATGAGTCGAGCGGTCTGCTTCACGATGTTCCACGCACTACACGAATAAATTTGTCGTTTATGCACGGCGGTGTCCCTCCACATCTCAGTTGGGAGGCAAGAGAGTATCTCAGTGTTGCTTATCCTGGTTAGTGGATAGGTCGTGAAGGTCGAGTTGCTTGGCCAGCCAGATCTCCAGACCTTAGCTCCCTGGACTTTTATCTTCAGAGCCCATCTCAACGAGCTCGTGTGTCCTACTGGAACTGAGAATGAAGCGGAATTACAGTAGCGAACTGAAAACAGCTGTGTAACTGTGCAGAAAGAGATGAACTGAGCCTGCAACGTTCCGAGATTGGTAAGACGTCAAGCACGTCACTGTCTTCAGTTACATGGACATCAGTTTGAACTTTTTCTGGGGCCAATGTAAAGCAAGCGGTTGAGTTGAATTTCGGATCCATTCGTGTCGTTGGTTCCTGAAAAGAATTAATTTTGTGTTCTTTGTGATGTACTTGTGATCCGTCCTCTGCTGCATATCTCTATAATATATATTTTGTCTGAAACTGCTTTATTACAAAACTATGATTTGTTTGAATTTGCCTTATTACCGAGATATGCAACAGAGGACGGATCAAAAGTGCTTCACAAACAACACAAAATTAAATCTTCTCAGAAAGCAACGACACGATGGGGACCCGAAATTCAACTCAACCTCCTTCTGTACATTTACCCCAGAAAAATTTCAAACACATGTCCATGCAGACAATATTCAACATTTTAGCCTTATTTTGACCCTTACATTATACCCACGAAGTGTATACATTTACATCTGAATCAACCTATATATGTGCTGTATAGCATTACAAATGTTAAATTGTGAAATAACCGAAGACCTATACTTGCTATTTTTATCGAACATTAATTAAACTGGTCGACAGACATAATGCTGAAGGTCAACGACAGGAAGATGAACTGAATTACATTAAATAAGTATTTATGTAAACAGTTCAAATATCATAGGTGGTAAATCATTGGAAGCGGTAACGACCGTAAAATACTTAGGAGTTACTATCCGGAGCGATCTGAAGTGAAATGATCACATAAAACAAATAGTGGGAAAAGCAGGCGCCAGGTTGAGATTCATAGGAAGAATTCTAAGAAAATGTGACTCATCGACGAAAGAGGTAGCTTACAAAACGCTTGTTCGTCCGATTCTTGAGTATTGCTCATCAGTATGGGACCCTTACCAGGTTGGATTAATAGAAGAGATAGACATGATCCAGCGAAAAGCAGCGCGATTCGTCATGGGGACATTTAGTCAGCACGAGAGCGTTACGGAGATGCTGAACAAGCTCCAGTGGCGGACACTTCAAGAAAGGCGTTACGCAATACGGAGAGGTTTATTATCGAAATTACGAGAGAGCACATTCCGGGAAGAGATGGGCAACATATTACTACCACCCACATATATCTCGCGTAATGATCACAACGAAAAGATCCGAGAAATTAGAGCAAATACGGAGACTTACAAGCAGTCGTTCTTCCCACGCACAATTCGTGAATGGAACAGGGAAGGGGGGATCAGATAGTGGTACAATAAGTACCCTCCGCCACACACCGTAAGGTGGCTCGCGGAGTATAGATGTAGATGTAGGTTCAAATGGGTCTGAGCACTATGGGACTTAACTTCTGAGGTCATCAGTCCCCTAGAACGTAGAACTACTTAAGCCTAACCAACCTAAGGACAACACACACATCCATGCCCGACGCAGGAATCGAACCTGCGACCGTCGCGGTCGCGCGGTTCCAGACTGTAGCGCCTAGAACCAGATACACATATTTTATTCATCGCTGATGGGAGTTATGTTCCTTGCCTGTTTTTTACGCAATGTTCAACTTACCCTGACTTCTCCCTCACCTCTGGGTCAAATTTCGGGGCGTACTGTTATGATACGAGTCGGCAATCATTACGTTCCGAAGAGCCAGCTGTTATGTCCTCGTTGCTGACAAATGGGTGGAACGTAGCCAGAGGGATCTGCCGCCTTAGGAATCTCGACAGGCAAGTAAAAGATTAGTTGACGCAAGATCACTTTAAATAAATATATCTTACACAACCCGTTGCAGAAGTACTGCCACACTGTTGACAGTTTGTTGCAGCAGTGGTTAACTTTAAACAGAAACCCACCACAGGTCTGCGTCTACGTACAGCGAATGTTTGCAGGTAGAGCTAGCTACCAACAGCACGGTGTAACGTTCGACACCATCCAGCAACACGATACTAAGCTCGGACTGGAAGCAGGTGATCACTGACCTGTCTTACTGCTCAAGTTAGGTGCTAGAGAAACCAAAATAGCAATTTAACCACGGCTACTCAGAGGAGATAATTTTAATTGCAACTAAAGAACAAATTTCATTATTACAGAATTACAGAATCAGAATAACAAGATAAAATTTAATTCTGACCTTAGTCCACTTAAGAAAATACACAACTGATTAAACGTTTGCCACTTTTTTTCTTTTTTTAAAAAAAGATACAACGGAATTACCAAAGATCAAGTCTCTAAATTTAGGACGCTTGTCCTTCACCAAACTTAGAAAAGCTATGTGATAAGATCATGAATTAATATAACAAACAGCATTTTAAAGATAATAATTAGATATGATTGCAAAAAGGGCACAGGCAGTCACAACCATAAGCACACTATCAAGTTGATTGCTTACGTATCCAAAATTTACACAACACTAATGATTCACCTTGATTTACTTATGAAAAGATCTCGTCCGTCCCGATCATGAATTAATATTACAAACAGAATTTTAAAGATAATAATTAGATCTGATTGCAGAAAGGGTCACAGACAGTCACCACCATTGGCACACAATCAAGTTGATTGCTTTCGAATCCAAAATTTACGCAACACTACTGACTCACCTTGATTTACTTATGAAAATATCTCGTCCGTCCCGGCGGACAGGCCAAACATTTAATTAAAGGATGGAAACGCGGCTTATACACGGTCGTACTCGGAACAAACAAGTCAAAAGCAACGGCCAAGCAATTTCGAAAATGATCAGGCTGCAAGCCAGGGCAGAAAACACGCCGAACACACACACCATCTCAGCCTGCCCGCCAAGGCGACAAACCCCATCTGCCCTCCATACCAGACCATTTCTGCAAGAGCGGCAGACATATTCAACTCGTGATTCAGCTTTCACAAGACCATGCAAGGCTACTACCTACGTGACTATATGTTACATAACTGAAAACCAAACTGAGATATCTACAGAATAAAAGAACAATTAAAATTACACTGACTTAACGAAAACTCTGCCCTTCACATTAAAAGAAAGTCTAAAACCAAGACTGGGCAAAGAGAACACTAATTAACACACTACATCAAATTAACACTGCAAGGAACCTTTAAAACAAGCAGTAAAACAGTAACACTCTATTTCCTTCTGAATTTTCGGAAATAGACTCCGCTCCGCGGAAGCAACACTTCAAAGCCTTAGACTTCATGTTGTTGTTGTTGTTGTTGTTGTGGTCTTCAGTCCTGAGACTGGTTTGATGCAGCTCTCCATGCTACACTATCCTGTGCAAGCTTCTTCATCTCCCAGTACTTACTGCAACCTACATCCTTCTGAATTTGCTTAGTGTATTCATCTCTTGGTCTCCCTCTACGATTTTTACCCTCCACACTGCCCTCCAATGCTAAATTTGTGATCCCCTGATGCCTCAGAACATGTCCTACCAACCGGTCCCTTCTTCTTGTCAAGTTTTGCCACAAACTCCTCTTCTCCCCAATTCTATTCAATACCTCCTCATTAGTTATGTGATCTACCCATCTAATATTCAGCATTCTTCTGTAGCACCACATTTCGAAAGCTTCTATTCTCTTCTTGTCCAAACTATATATCGTCCATGTTTCACTTCCATACATGGCTACACTCCATACAAATACTTTCAGAAACGACTTCCTGACACTTAAATCTATACTCGATGTTAACAAATTTCTCTTCTTCAGAAACGCTTTCCTTGCCATTGCCAGTCTACATTTTATATCCTCTCTACTACGACGATCATCAGTTATTTTGCTCCCCACATAGCAAAACTCCTTTACTACTTTAAGTGTCTCATTTCCTAATCTAATTCCCTCAGCATCACCCGACGTAATTCGACTACATTCCATTATCCTCGTTTTGCTTTTGTTGATGTTCATCTTATATCCTCCTTTCAAGACACTGTCCATTCCATTCAACTGTTCTTCCAAGTCCTTTGCTGTCTCTGACAGAATTACAATGTCATCGGCATACCTCAAAGTTTTTGTTTCTTTCCCATGGGATTTAATACCGACACCAAATTTTTCTTTTGTTTCCTTTACTGCTTGCTCAATATACAGATTGAATAACATCGGGGAGAGGCTACAACCCTGTCTCACTCCCTTCTCAACCACTGCTTCCCTTTCATGTCCCTCGGCTCTTACAACTGCCACCTGGTTTCTGTACACTGACTTCATAAGTTCCTTATAATACTCTCTTATTCAAAACTATCCTCAACTGAACTCCGGTAGATACAACATGCCACCATGTGTTTCACAAATCTTCACATATCAACAACAGAATATGAATCATACGTAACTTCATGCTTCCAGTTACGCGATGAGAAGATGTCCAGCAAGAGATGACGGACCTGCCAGCGTTTCGCATGCAAACGCATCGACTAATCATCAGCGTACACCCGGCGCGCGGCAAAACGACGATGACGGCGAGGCCCAGGCGCAGCGGATCGAGACGAGGGCCTGCCTTCAAAACATGTTTCCTCGTTGAACGCCGACCTGAAAAAGACCCCGGCCACACGCCATGCCGGAAAACCAAAGGCGGAACAGTCAGAGATACAAGACCAGACGAGTGTCGATATCAGCGACGCAAGTGGAGCATAACTAGCGCCAATTGCCACGGCTCACTCACCACTTACAACACCGTCCTCGCTGTCGTCATTGATCGGCTGTCTGGAGTATCTTCACTGGTCAGGTCATCCTATCGGTGGCGATCTTCAATGCGCTGCTCGCGATGCCCGCAGGATTGTTATCGAGCCGCCAGTTCCATCTGTATTGATAAGCTACAATGCTACAAATACCACACGAAATAAGCCATTATTCCGTGTGGCTCATTTTTGTACAAGAGCTATGTCAGAAGCATAGGCACTCATCTTAAATGTCTTGCATTGAACGTCACATTGGAGAAGATAAAGCCAGGTAAAAACTATTTATCTAATTCATATCGTAGATAGCATATAACCGAGTACACTCATCATTTATGGTAATTTTCGAAGTCAAAGAAGGTAATTCTTTGTGAAAATATTTGTGGTAGTTCGCATATAATTTTGCTGTGGGATATAAGTATAAAGTATAGCTTTGTCAAACGCTGGGTGTAACGGATAGTGCAGGTATATCAATTGATAACTGAGGAAGGTGAACTCTACAACATTACATAAATATCTGTGTCATTTGTAGACTATTAATTATACCCATTGGAAATCGTATGTTCTTAGGTTGGTTAGTACTTCCAAGAACTTGTGGTAAGACCAAGCGTTTAGTACTTGTTCTCCATGGGCAGAAAGTCAGGGGTCGGAGAGTAGGCGCCACACGGTGACGTTATGGTTACAGCCATAGTGCACCAAGCGGTGCAGTATGACCGCGCAGAAAACATCTGTTCGTTAAGCGGGTGTGTGTATGTGTGTGTGTGTGTGTGTGTGTGTGTGTGTGTGTGTGTGTGAAGACTGCTTGATACAGATAAGAAACAACCGTCACACTTATGTCTGTACATACACTCCTAGAAATGGAAAAAAGAACACATTGACACCGGTGTGTCAGACCCACCATACTTGCTCCGGACACTGCGAGAGGGCTGTACAAGCAATGATCACACGCACGGCACAGCGGACACACCAGGAACCGCGGTGTTGGCCGTCGAATGGCGCTAGCTGCGCAGCATTTGTGCACCGCCGCCGTCAGTGTCAGCCAGTTTGCCGTGGCATACGGAGCTCCATCGCAGTCTTTAACACTTGTAGCATGCCGTGAAAGTGTGGACGTGAACCGTATGTGTAGTTGACGGACTTTGAGCGAGGGCGTATAGTGGGCATGCGGGAGGCCGGGCGGACGTACCGCCGAATTGCTCAACACGTGGGGCGTGAGGTCTCCACAGTACATCGATGTTGTCGCCAGTGGTCGGCGGAAGGTGCACGTGCCCGTCGACCTGGGACCGGACCGCAGCGACGCACGGATGCACGCCAAGGCCGTAGGCTCCTACGCAGTGCCGTAGGGGACCGCACCGCCACTTCCCAGCAAATTAGGGACACTGTTGCTCCTGGGGTATCGGCGAGGACCATTCGCAACTGTCTCCATGAAGCTGGGCTACGGTCCCGCACACCGTTAGGCCGTCTTCCGCTCACGCCCCAACATCGTGCAGCCCGCCTCCAGTGGTGTCGCGACGGGCGTGAATGGAGGGACGAATGGAGACGTGTCGTCTTCAGCGATGAGAGTCGCTTCTGCCTTGGTGCCAATGATGGTCGTATGAGTGTTTGGCGCCGTGCAGGTGAGCGCCACAATCAGGACTGCATACGACCGAGGCACACAGGGCCAACACCCGGCATCATGGTGTGGGGAGCGATCTCCTACACTGGCCGTACACCACTGGTGATCGTCGAGGGGACACTGAATAGTGCACGGTACATCCAAACCGTCATCGAACCCATCGTTCTACCAGTCCTAGACCGGCAAGGGAACTTGCTGTTCCAACAGGACAATGCACGTCTGCATGTATCCCGTGCCACCCAACGTGCTCTAGAAGGTGTAAGTCAACTACCCTGACCAGCAAGATCTCCGGATCTGTCCCCCATTGAGCATGTTTGTGACTGGATGAAGCGTCGTCTCACGCGGTCTGCACGTCCAGCACGAACGCTGGTCCAACTGAGGCGCCAGGTGGAAACGGCATGGCAAGCCGTTCCACAGGACTACATCCAGCATCTCTACGATCGTCTCCATGGGAGAATAGCAGCCTGCATTGCTGCGAAAGGTGGATATACACTGTAGTAGTGCCGACATTGTGCATGCTCTGTTGCCTGTGTCTATGTGCCTGTGGTTCTGTCAGTGTGATCATGTGATGTATCTGACCCCAGGAATGTGTCAATAAAGTTTCCCCTTCCTGGGACAATGAATTCACGGTGTTCTTATTTCAATTTCCAGGAGTGTATTAAGGAACCACATGTAAAAACATCCGCACCTATAACTTATACACCATGTATTTGTCTTTACACAGTCACTTATACAAAGAGAGAGAGAGAGAAAGAAAGAGATAGAGATTCCTGCCTGTCAAGGCAATAATTGTTGTTTCAGTAACTGTTTAATCAGTGAGTGAAATCAAAGACTAATTAACATTCCTTTACTCCAAAAAGCACGAAGTCTCAAGAACTAGCATATAGCAGCTGATTGCTAATTCGTTGACATCAGCTGCATATACTACCCATTTCTGACACATAAACTCAAACTCCGATTTCCCGTATTTCGCGATCGGTTGCATTAACCTCTTCAGCTATCCATTTACAATCCCCAGACTGGCCCAAACCTCCATATGTCTCAATGTCTACATGCTTATCTTATAATGTGCTATAATCGTCACTTAATGCTCGCTACGTTACTTGGATTGCAGTAATTCAACGGCATTGTCGACTATAGATACAATCCTAGGCGTATGTACAACGAGAACCACATTGGTTTCGATTCATCATTCTCCTTGTTGCAGGAATCCAGGTAATGTTGTGGGAATTAGAGGATGATTATAGTAGACTACGAGATAAGGATGTACATAGTGTGACATATGGAGGTTTGTGTCACTCCAGAGAGCATGCACAAGTTGCCGAAACAGTAGTCTGCTCTCTGCAGTGGTGAGGTGTGGACACCTTGTTTCTGTCCCACCAGAGGAACGCGAGCAGTTGTTTACTTCCTAGCTGTTGCGAGTCGTTAGGCAAACATTATAAAATGGCACACTCCTATAGACAGCGCAAGATAAAAATCAGTTCTCACAGGATCACGCCAACAAAGTGCATATGGATTGAACGATTCCTACAAGACGATCTGCTTCTGAATGCCCTGGACATTGTGGGCATTTACTTCTCAATTACGTCAAGAAGATAAATTCCGAGGTCTGTACCACCGTCCTAAACAAATTCGCAAACTTACTTACCACTTCAATGGTCACATGGGACAGTTACAGTGCATCCTAGTAGTCTATGAAGTCCCGTGTGAGACGCCGGCCGAACGTCGTGACTGTGGCTTTCCGACTGTACGGAAATGCAATCAACCATTTATTCGAGAAATTGCTGACGCTTGAGACTCATAAGTTGGACAGTGGTGTCCGCCAAATAAAATTCGAACCGACAAAACGTGTACTGTCCTACCTGGTCATCGGTGGTTGCCGTACGATAGTCGTCTGCGATGGCCAAACGAACGTCGTGACTGTGGCCTTCCGACTGTACGGAAATGCAAAGAACCATTTATTCGAGAAATGGCAGACGTTTGAGACTCACAAGTTGCACAGTGGTGTCGGCCAAATAAAACTCGAACTGACAAAACGTGTACCGTCCTGCCTGGTTATCGGCGGTTGCCGGACGACAGTGGCGTACAATGGCCAAACTCGCATGTATTCGGGCTGCAGCCAGGAAGGCTTAGTCAGTTCGGAGTGTATTCAACGCCGACTGACAGAAACGGCGATAGAAGGATCAGCGCAACCAGCATCGGCGACTGTCCTCCCCACACCTACTTCAAAGTGGCGACGAAAATTCCTGGCCGAAGTATCCAACAATTACCTGTAGATGCTGACGTCCTGTGAAACTAACGAGGACACACCCAGGTCACGTCACCACTTCAGGTGACGACAACCCTGCAACACATCAACGGACGTCACTGGGCGAACATCAAGAAAAGGTGGCTGTCGACAATAGGATAGTGCTGTCCTCAGCTTTCTGATAAACAACCACACTCTAACATGGAAAGTTGTGTGCGTAAGCAAGGATCATCTCACAAACGTACAGAGCGATGGCGAGCACTGCCTACCATTGCCTCGCTACGACGAAACAAGAAAGTGCGGAGGATCACCCTCCACGGGGGCGAGGTTGTTTGAGGCCTTCCTCCTCTCTCCCTGCTGGCATCCTCTCTACCTGCTCGCCATGACGCCAAGCTGACCCTCCATCAACCGCCCATTAGAAAGAGACATGGAGACACGGGATCCAACCTTTCGGACTCCTACACAGCAGCAGCTGGTAACTTACAGCCTACAGAAAGACGATGTTGAAAGTGACGCTCCGTCAGAAGAAAAACAGGGGGACATTGGTGACAACCGTTGTGCTGTTACCGTTCTGGGGAACAAGTGGCAATGAGTCAGAGGCATTTTGGCGACGACTCCTCCTTGGTATCATCGTCCACGACAACACTACCTGAAGCAGCAACAAGCCAGCGAAGTTTTCGCCTGGCAACAGTCAACCTCAACACTATCAGATCATCATCATCATCATCATCATCATTTAAGATCGATTATGCCTTTCAGCGTTCAGTCTGGAGCATAGCCCCCCTTATACAGTTCCGCCATGATCCCCTATTCAGTGCTAACATTGGTGCCTCTTCTGATGTTAAACCTATTACTTCAAAATCATTCTTAACCGAATCCTGGTACCTTCTCCTCGGTCTGCCCCGACTCCTCCTACCCTCTACTGCTGAATCCATGAGTCTCTTGTGTAACCTTGCTTCTCCCATGCGTGTAACATGACCCCACCGTCTAAGCCTGTTCGCCCTGACTGCTACATCTATAAAGTTCATTCACAGTTTTTCTTTGATTTCCTCATTGTGGACACCCTCCTGCCATTGTTCCCATCTACTAGTACCTGCAGTCATCCTAGCTACTTTCATATCCGTAACCTCAACCTTGTTGATAAGGTAACCTGAATCCACCCAGCTTTCGCTCCCATACAACGAAGTTGGTCGAAAGATTGAACGGTGCACAGATAACTTAGTCTTAGTACTGACTTCCTTCTTGCAGAAGAGAGTAGATCGTAGCTGAGCGCTCACTGCATTAGCTTTGCTATACCTCGCTTCCAGTTCTTTCACTATGTTGCCATCCTTTGAGAATATGCATCCTAAGTACTTGAAACCGTCCTCCTGTTCTAACTTTGTTCCTCCTATTTGGCACTCAATCCGTTTATATTTCTTTCCCACTGACATTACTTTCGTTTTGGAGATGCTAATCTTCATACCATAGTCCTTACATTTCTGATCTAGCTCTGAAATATTACTTTGCAAACTTTCAATCGAATCTGCCATCACAACTAAGTCATCCGCATATGCAAGACTACTTATTTTGTGTTCACATATCTTGATCTCACCCAGCCAGTCTATTGTTTTCAACATTTGATCCATAAATAATATGAACAACAGTGGAGACAGGTTGCAGCCTTGTCTTACCCCTGAAACTACTCTGAACCATGAACTCAATTTGCCGGCCGCGGTGGTCTAGTGGTTCTGGCGCTGCAGTCCGGAACCGCGTCACTGCTACGGTCGCAGGTTCGAATCCTGCCTCGGGCATAGGTGTGTGTGATGTCCTCAGGTTAGTTAGGTTTAAGTAGTTCTAAGTTCTAGGGGACTTATGACCTAAGATGTTGAGTCCCATAGTGCTCAGAGCCATTTGAACCATTTGAACTCAATTTACCGTCAACTCTAACTGCTGCCTGACTATCCATGTAAAGACCTTTAATTGCTTGCAAACGTTTGCCTCCTATTCCATAATCTTGTAGAACAGACAATAACTTCCTCCTAGGAACCCGGTCATATGCCTTTTCTAGATCTATAAAGCATAGATACAATTCCCTGTTCCATTCATAACACTTCTCCATTATTTGCCGTAAGCTAAAGATCTGGTCCTGACAACCTCTAAGAGGCCTAAACCCACACTGATTTTCATCCAATTGGTCCTCAACTAATACTCGCACTTGCGTTTCAACAATACCTGAGAAGATTTTACCCACAACGCTGATTAAAGAGATACCTCTGTAGTTGTTACAATCTTTTCTGTTTCCATGTTTAAAGATTGATGTGATTACTGCTTTTGTCCAGTCTGATGGAACCTGTCCCGACCCCCAGGCCATTTCAATTATCCTGTGTAGCCATTTAAGACCTGACATTCCACTGTATTTGATGAGTTCCGACTTAATTTCATCCACCCCAGCCGCTTTATTGCACTGCAGTCTATTGACCATTTTTTCCTCTTCCTCAAATGTGATCCTATTTCCATCATCATTCCTATCCCACTTTACCTCGAAATCTGAAACATTAGCGATCGCATTTTCACCTACATTGAGCAACTCTTCAATGTAGGTGAAAATGCGATCAGTAATGTTTCTATCAGAATGATCCATAAATTCTCCATGCTGCAAGGCATGATTACGGCTGCAGACAAAGTGAACCGTGCCGCGTAGACAGATCACGGTAGTATGAAGCATGCAATCTTTGCCTCTAGCGGAAGGAGCTCCATTTTTACATAAGCTAGAACCAAGTAAGGGTCGGAGAGCGGCAAGCAGGGAAACAGTAGCGCTCTTCAGGTTCGGCATGTTGTCATTTGAGCTGTGCATTTCTCTGTTGTATGACTGGACTTCCGTATTCCGTTTGGGGCGTTTGTCTGAGAACAAGTTTACAGTCTGGTGGCTCTGGAGGACACGAGGGGAGCGAAGCAATACCTATTGCGGAAGTCTGTAGTTGCGGCGTCTTGGTTGAGAGGGAAGCGTGCCGATTTAGAACTATGGTGAGGTACCTTACTTGTTTTGATTGAGTTAGGGGTAGCGCCAGAATCGCCTAAGTGTCTTTTCTATTGTCTTGCTTGTGCATTTCACCCGCCTTCATGGCCATTAGAATTCTAAAAATAACGGATCAATCTTCCAACTTGCTTAAGCCCCGGTCATGGGTGTGTTGAGAGCGAGTTCAAGAGGTCTACACATGTTGGTACCAACTGTTTATTGTACTAGCGTAGTTTTGTGATTTTCTGTAATTAAGACATAGGTGCGTTTATCTTCTTATATGAGACAGCTTTATGGAGTTTGGTTTACGTCACCTCAGTTATTGCTATGAGTGCCTATGATGTTGGCAAGTTAACTTGTCAATTCTGGGAGAAAAGGATTCGTGCCAATGTCTTTGTATTTAAGATACTGCTAATATAATCGAAGTCCGTTAGGCCACCGTGTCCGTACATTTAAATCTTGTTGATTTTCCGTCCGACGTGACAGCGCCTGTTGGTATGTGTCCTTTTTGGGGAACTGAATTTAAGGAAATTATCTAAGTAAGTTTTCGTTCCTTTGGTCAGCAGTGTTTTGGAAAAGTCTGTGATTCCCATCAATTATAAATCGGTACACAAGCTGTCAGAAAGTACCATAAGATGAATTGCTAAATCCTTCGGGACACAAATACTTCCTGTTATAGCTGTCGTTTTGCAGTACAGATACTGTACTAAATTTTGGCATCATTTCTCTGTCACATAAGCTTGTACAAAAAAAGAAAGAAGTTTCTGTGTCCTAATAATTATATCGTATGTCCTAATAGGAATTGAAACATAGTGACTAGGGGTTAATTCTCAAGAAATTGCTACAAATTTCTTTGCCTACTTGATGTGAAGTGTTGAAAGTATTTGCTTCCATACCAGTGATACTTAAGTGCAAAGCTTATTTGTTGGCTTAGAACACAGATATTTTCATAACGACGTACACCATATTTGGTTTCCTATGATTTAAACAGTTCAATGTGTGACACTGAATGTGAAGTAAGCACTGCAGCACATGTTCTCGGATGTGTTCATTTACGAAATGTAATTAATTTTAGATTCTTGTTGTTGTTCTTACTGCGTTTTTAAAAATTAATTGTTGAAAGCTTATAAGATAATTTTTCTCAGTTGGTTTCATTGATGTTTAAACATACATTGTTCATGAATGGTGTTCAACCCTTCCTCAGGCCTTATCTTCCACCTTCTAGACCATACAGACAACATTATACAGTAGCTGTGTAAGACCTCCTGAAAGAGGTCCATGTATCCAGCGTTCCCTACCTCTTCAGTTACACGTGTTTCCACACTCTGCCCACCAGCAAAAGTGAAGCCACTCTACTTAGAGAGGGCATAGTAGCCAATGACGTTCGATGTTTCCCCACCACATGGGGCGTGGCCACGTTCGTAAGTGAATTCCGTCTCACCAGTGTCTATGCCCCTTTTGGTACATATCGATGACTGGAAGCAGCAACATTTTTGCAGAGGACGAAGTGCCACTATGGCAGTGTGGACTAGATTAAAGGTTTCCAACTGCCCTTCGGACCAGATCCTGCACCATTACCCACGTGCTGAGCTTGATATACTGGTCAGGGATCTTCAGCTGGTGGACACATGGTGCCACATCCAGGGCGGAAGATACGGCTGTACTTACTTCGACTGTCACTTATCCAACTGATTTGACCAAATGTGTGTCACTCGTTCAGCCATCATGGCGAAGTAGATGCCAATGAAGGCACAATACTGTCAACTTGGCCTCCCCAATCTGCCGAATAGCTGTGGAAGATACATGGAATAAGTTTCTTCTGTCCTCCATCGTGGTTCTTACCCCACAGTGCTAGGATGATGGTCCGACTGCTCAGGACAGGCGCTCTGGGGGACTCCAGGGGGTACATTAGAGCAACAGCTGTAGGTCGCAAATACACGGTGGAGTTTGCGTTTACTTTCAGAGAGTGTTCCGATCAGACGTGGTTCATCAGACAGACTGACGTCAGTGAACTACACCAAAGCGAAGGTCGTTACTCTCATGCGGCTCCATTTGAAAGGAGACGTATAGAATACGTGCCCCCATGGAACGACCTTCATGTATCACATACTCATGGGGACCAAAAGGCGGCGACCAGTGCTGGTCTACATTATCAGCATGGAGGACAGGAGACGTCTCAACGAGCAATGAGATTCAGCCAAGGCTTTTCATGACCTTTGTGCTCGACTGACTCGACACTGCAACCAGACCCAGTGATAATTCCAGACGTCTCAGGATCGATGCTTGGCCCCATACTGCAGACGGTGGAAGTGAATTGGAAGCGAACTTGATCGGGGACGTGACATAAGACAAGACACCAGTTTCCACCAACGGAGAAGAAGCAAATAAGTCACCAAGATCAAACAGACCCTCTCCGGAGATTTTTTCTACCTTCAATTTATTTTATTTATTTATTGTTCCGTGGGACCAAATTAAGGGGAAGTCTCCATGGTCATGGAACGAGTCAATACATGAAATTATAACACGATATTAGAATCAGATAAAATGAAATATCTAAAAACATATTCAGGTGACAAGTCGTAAGTTTAAATAAATAAAATCAACAATGTAACACTGGAATTGGCTTAACTTTTTAGCTCTTCCAGGAGCTCCTCGACAGATTAGAAGGAGTGTGCCATGAGGAAACTCTTCAGTTTAGACTTAAAAGAGTTTGGGCTACTGCTAAGATCTTTGAGTTCATGTGGTAGCTTATTGAAAATGGATGCAGCAGAATACTGCACTCCTTTCTGCACAAGAGTCAAGGAAGTGCATTCCACATGCAGATTGGATTTCTGCCTAGTATTAACTGAGTGAAAGCTGCTAACTCTTGGGAATAGACTAATATTGATTACAACAAACGACATTAAAGAAAATATATACTGCGAGGGCAATGTCAGAATTCCCAGACTATTGAATAGGGGTGGACAAGAGATTCTCGAACTTACACCACATATAGCTCGAACAGCCCGTTTTTGAGCCAAAAATACCCTTATTGAATCAGAAGAATTACCCAAAAAAAAATACCTTACGACATAATCGTATGAAAATATGCGAAGTAGACTACTTTTCTTGTTGAAGTGTCACTTATTTCAGATACTGTTCTAATGGTAAATAAAGCAGCATTTAGTTTCTGAACAAGATCCTGGACATGGGCTTTCCACAACAGCTTACTATGTATCCGAACGCCTAGGAACTTGAACTGCTCCGTCTCGCTTATAATATGCCCATTCTGTCTGATCAAAATATCGGTTCTTGTTGAATTGTGAGTTAGAAACTGTAAAAACTGAGTCTTACTGTGATTTAGCATCAAATTATTTTCCACAAGTCACGAACTTGTTTCATGAACTACATTATTTGATACTGTTTCAATATTACACACAAGAACGTTCACTATCAAACTGGTGTCATCAGAAAACAAAAATATTTTTGAATCACCTGTAATACCAGATTATTTATATAAATACTAGATTATTTATATAAATAAGAAACCGCAGTGGCCCCAGCACCGACCCTTGGGGAACGCCCCACTTAACAGTGCCCCATTGGGACTGAACATCACTATCACTCTCAGTATTGCGGAGAATTACCTTCTGCTTTCTGTTCTTAAACTAAGAGGCGAACCTATTGTAAGCTTCTCCCCTTACTCCATAATGGTCCAACTTCTGCAGTAATATTTTGTGGTCAACACAGTCAAAAGCCTTCATTAAATAAAAGAAAACACCTAACGTTCGCAACCTTTTATTTAATCCATTCAAAACAGAGAAGAGAGAATATAGCATTTTCAGTTGTTAAACCATTTCTAAAACCAAACTGAACATTTGACAGCAAATTATATGAATTTAAATGCTCTAGTAACCTTGTATATACAACCTTCTCGATAACTTTAGCAAACACCGATGGCATAGAAATAGGTCTAAAATTGTCAACATTATCAATGTCTCCCTTTATATAAAGTGGCTTCACTACCGAGTACTTTAATCGGTCAGGAAACCGACCACTCCTAAAGGAAAAGTTACAGATATGGCTAAGTACTGGGCTAACATACATATAACAATACTTCTGTATTCTGCTAGATACCCCCTCATATCCATGAGAGTTCTTGGTCTTTAGTGATTTAATTATTAACTCAATCTTCCTCTTGTCAGTATCATGGAGGAGCATTTCAGGTAACAGTCTCGGAACACTTTTTTCTAAGAGCGCTATATGATTCCCTGTTAGTACTAGGTTTCTATTTAGTTCACCTGCTATATTCAGAAAGTGATTATTAAATACTGTACATATATGCGACTTATCAGTAACACGGACATTCCCACTATGCACTGATTCTATATCTTCGACCTGTCTCTGCAGACCAGCCACTTCCTTTAGAACTGACCATATTGTTTTACTTTCTGCATATCACACACTTTTTGCCTTCCTAATAACATTTTTAAGCACCTTACAATACTGTTTGTAACGTGCCGCCGCATTTAGATTTTTACTGTTTCTAACGTTTTGATATAATTGCCACCTTGTTCTACAAGATATTCTTATCCCTCTAATCAGCCACCCAGGCTGCCTGTTTGTGCTAGTACCCTGTTTTGAACGTTCTAACGGAAAGCAACTTTCAAAGAGCACGAGAAAAGTCTTGAGAAAAGCATTATATTTATCGTCTACTGTATCAGCGCTATAAACATCTTGCCACTGTTGTTCCTTGATAAGGTTTACAAAGGTCTCTACAACAACTGGATCAGCTTTCCTAAACAGCTGATGACTGTATTTAACACGTGTTGCAGCACAAAAATCTCTTAGAGTTAAAATTTGTGCATCATGATCTGAAAGGCCATTCACCTTTTTGTAACAGAATGCCCTTCTAGTAATGAGGAATGAACAAAAATTTGTCTATGGTTGTTCTACTGTTCCCTTGCACTCCCGTTGGAAAGAATACGGTTTGCATAAGATTATATGAATTAAGGAGGTCTACCAGCATCCTCTTCCTTGCACAATCACTTATACAATTAATATTGAAGTCACCACATATAACTAACTTTTTGTATTTGCTATAAAGTGAACCAAGAACCTCCTCTAGCTTTAGCAAAAATGTTGTGAAATCGGAGTCTGGGGATCTATATATAACAACAGTTAGAAGTTTAGCTCCATTAAATTTAACCACACCTGCACAACATTGAAACACCTTTTCGGTGCAGTACATTGAAACATCAATTACTCAAATGGGATGCCGTTTTTCACATACGTGGCTACTCCCCCAGACCACAAAGAGCTCCTCGAAAAGCTGCCAGCCAACCTGTATCCTGGTAAAGGAAGCCTCTGAATTATTTAAGAAGTGTTCAGATATACCAATAATTTAAGAGTCAACATCTATAAGCAGTTCACTAACTTTAACTCTAATACCTTGTATATTTTGATGAAATATACTAATTCCCTCATTACGCGGATACCTAAGCTTTGTCAAAAGTGGTTCCTTTGTTAGAGATACTTCCCTTAAGCAGGAATACCTATTAGCTGACTTCGATCTAAAAAAGGTGCAGCTCTAACATCCACTACTGCAGGAATTTTCTCATGAGTGATCCCACCAACCCCACCTATGCTGTCATCTATAAGCTTTGCCAACCTCCCCTTCCCGTACCTGTTGAGGTGCAGGCCATGTCTAGTGAAACCCGTCCTGCTCATAGACTCCCCCGACACCACTGAAATGTGACCCATGCTTTCTGTCATCAGCGCAACCCCCCCCCCCCCCCCCCCAAGTATCATGTTATTACGCCTGACGGCTGTATTAGGATGAGGCCGATCGTGACGCTGAAACAGTACCACGAAATGCACATTCGTGTTGCCAGTCTGACTGGCTATCTTTTCCAGGTCACCATCTATGTCATACTCCCCATCCCTATCAATACTAATACCAGCCCCACCCACAATCACTACCTGATCCTCTTTAGTAAAATCCCTACATAACCCCCCTATGTTAACAGTCACCTGAGTCAATCCTGCATTAGGCTTCACAATGCTGGTGACCTGGTACTCACTCCCCAGCACTTCCTGCAACTGCTGGCCTACACCTCTGCCATGAGAACTACCTAACAACAGAACCTTCTTCTTCCTCTTCGACTTTGCAACTGTTCTAGTGTTATTTAACACTTACGTCTGAGTAGAGAACGTAGGAGATGAACTACGTATTTGGCTATTTACCTCCGAATAAGTGGCAATTTCCGACTGTGTGAGTGATTACGGAGGAACCTAAGACGACAGCTTCAATTTGCTGCGAGGAACAAGGAGCAGTAACATTCATATTCATCCCTGTCAAAATTATTTCCCGGGTAATACTCTCTCACAAGAACAACTGCAAACACAACCCTAAAGAAAGTCTACAGCAGTTTCTGCTACTGTCGACATTGCGTTTAACGTCAAAATGACGTCACGTTTGCAAGAAGTGTTTCTGAATAGTTATTATCACCCCCACCTCTGTCTGCAACGGGCATATGTCGCGTGAGCAAAACTGGCGTGCCCAGTTCGCTCAAAAATCGGGTGTATGGCTACCGCATGCTCTAAGCCAAAATCACGAAAACTATTAGGTAGCCATAAGTGCGTCCCTGTTTTTTCTATCTTGTTTCTTACTGGTGACGAGAAATGGTTTGTTAATGCTAAGATAAAGGAAAGAAAAAAATGGTTGAGCCCAAACGAAGCAACAATTCTCCGTACAAAGACCTGCGCGCATCCACAGATTATTGTGTTACGGTTCTGGAGGCAAGCCGACGGTGTAGTGTACTATGAATTGCTTTCTCAAAGGCTAACCATCAATGCTGACACTAATTTTCAAGAACTGTAACATCTGGCACACGCAGTTCAAGGACAACGACCAGGAAAACTCTGTGAAGTGATGCTACACCACTTTAAAAGAGTTGGGTTGTTAAGTCATGCCGTACCCACTTTATTCACTTGATATTGTACCCTCAGCTTTTCACCTTTTCCGCTCTCGGTCAAACAACCATCAAGGAACTTCCTCTCCGCATGAAAATGTGCTCCGACTATGACTCAACGAGTTCTTCACCTCAGAACCACGTGATTTCTACAGTCGCGGCATAGAAATGTTACCTCAGCGTTGCAGACTGTTGTAAATAGAAAAGGTGAATACATTACTGAGAAATGAAGTATCTGTTAAGTGTAAGATGCTAGAACGTATGCACCATCCTAGTAGAATGTAGTAGCTGTGCAGACGACTAGCACAGGATAATTTAGCGTGGAGAACTACATTAAATCTGGAACTTCCTGGCAGATTAAAACTGTGTGCCGGACTGAGACTCGAACTGGGGACCATTGCCTTTCGCGGGCAAGTGATCTACCGACCGAGCTACTCAAGCACGACTCACGCCCCATCCTCACAGCTTTACTTGTGCCAGTATCTCGTCTCCTATCTTCCAAACTTTACAGAAGCTCTCCTGCGAACCTTGCAGAACTAGCGCTCCTGGAAGAAAGGATATTGCGGAGACATGGCTTAGCCACAGCCACAGCCTTTCTTCCAGGAGTGCTAGTTTTGCAAGGTTCGCAGGAAAGCTTCTGTGAAGTTTGGAAGGTAGGAGACGAGGTACTGGCGGAATTAAAGCTGTGAGGATTGGGCGTGAGTCGTGCTTGGGTAGCTCAGTTGGTAGAGCACATGCCCGCGAAAGGCAAAGGTCCCGAGTACGAGTCTCGGTCCGGCACACAGTTTTAATCTACCAGGAAGTTTCATAACAGCGCACACTCCGCTGTAGAGTGAAAATTTCATTCTGCATCAAATCTGTATTCGGACAATAGGACAAGAACCAGTTGCGTGAGAAAGTAAACCGTCCGAAAATCATTCAGTAGTTGTTCCCGACTTTCATGTACTGGACTAATATAAACTTAACTCATTCATCCATTTTATCGACTTTGGTGGTAAACGAGAAGGTCACCGAACGCGCTCTTAGCCATTTGATGATTGTAGTGGAATTCGCGCGCAAAAGACTGTCAGCAGATCTTCCGAAATTACAGTGGCAACGCACAAACACTCGGTTAAATCGTCAGAGGAGGTGGTGGTAATTTGCCCTGTACGAGATTGGTTCGCCAAAGCGCCTGCCATTCTGCGGCGCGGGGATGTGCTGATTAATTAATTTATTCCGTCTGGGCGGCGCACGCGGACATGGAAACCTGTTTAATTCCCTAATAACACAGTTGTCGACGCTGAAATGTAATACGCGGTGACCGGGGTAGAACGAGGACGGCCAGTGCCATTGTTAAAGGCTCGCTTCGCCGCTGGCCAACATTTCGGGCAACGGGTCGTTAGTACGTAGCGGCGCGCGTCCGCTAGCTTCTAATTATTCCGGCGGGGTTTCGCACGCCCGTTTTACGTATCACGGTCAGCACTCGTCTGTGTGTGATGCACGAGCCGTCTACAATGTGACAGAACGCGTAACAGCTGCCTTTCTGTACTGCTACACAACATTATTTTAATGAATCGTATGCACAGTGGCTTTCGGAGACAAAACAGTATTAAATAACACAATAAGAGTACACGTCACAAAAGAACGCCATTGTTATGAGGAGTGTATAATATGTAATGCATGCCAGAATACCTCCGTCGGTAGGCCACATGCGAAAGAGGGGCAAAGATCACAGGTTTGAGTACCGGCCTGGCAAACAGTTTTAATGTTTCACGATTTTTCAGATTTGGAGTTCCTTGTAGGACATTTTGTTAAAAAAAATCTGATGATCTGGAACTTCAAGGGAACACTTCTGCTACAATTGTGAAATAAATATTACCGTTAAAATGTTATTCCACCAACAGGATTAGAAAGAGTTACCATCAAATCGAGCAACAACACTCATGCGTACAGGGTTATTACAAATGATTGAATCGATTACACAGATCTACAATAACTTTATTATTTGAGATATTTTCACAATGCTTTGCACACACATGCAAAAACTCAAAAAGGTTTTTTAGGCATTCACAAATGTTCGATATGTGCCCCTTTAGTGATTCGGCAGACATCAAGCCGATAATAAAGTTCCTCACACACTCGGCGCAGCATGTCCCCATCAATGAGTTCGAAAGCATCGTTGATGCGAGCTCGCAGTTCTGGCACGTTTCTTGGTAGAGGAGGTTTAAACACTGAATCTTTCACACAACCCCACAGAAAGAAATCGCATTGGGTTAAGTCGGGAGAGCATGGAGGCCATGACATGAATTGCTGATCATGATCTCCACCACGACCGATCCATCGGTTTTCCAATCTCCTGTTTAAGAAATGCCGAACATTATGATGGAAGTACGGTGGAGCACCATCCTGTTGAAAGATGAAGTCGGCGCTGTCGGTCTCCAGTTCTGGCATGAGCCAATTTTCCGCGGGCTCTGCGTGAAACTTGCCCGCACGCGTTCAACCGTTTCTTCGCTCACTGCAGGCCGACCCGTTGATTTCCCCTTACAGAGGCATCCAGAAGCTTTAAACTGCGCATACCATCGCCGAATGGAGTTAGCAGTTGGTGGATCTTTGTTGAACTTCGTCCTGAAGTGTCGTTGCACTGTTATGACTGACTGATGTGACTGCATTTCAAGCACGACATACGCTTTCTCGGCTCTTGTCGCCATTTTGTCTCACTGCGCTCTCGAGCGCTCTGACGGCAGAAACCTGAAGTGCGGCTTCAGCCGAAGAAAACTTTATGAGTTTTTCTACGTATCTGTAGTGTGTCGTGACCATATGTCAATGAATGGAGCTACAGTGAATTTATGAAATCACTTCAATCATTTGTAATAGCCCTGTACATTGTGGCCTTCATACAAGTTATATTTTGCGCACAGCAGTGGTCCACAGTAAAGCACACATTGCTTAAACTCGTAACCCCCCCCCCCCTCTCCCCAACCTGTAATGTACTGTAGCTGTTGCATGTTGCACAGAAACAAAGTAAGGACTGCAGTCCAAGAGCGCTACTGAGAGAAGTCGAAGTGTTTACCCACACGTCTGCCTTCAGTGAACTTCGCAGCCGACGCAGCGAGGCCTACGAGAAAGAGGGATCGTAATGCGTACGTCACAGCAAGTAACACTACAGGTCTTAGGAGCGACAACAGACTTATCCGGCGGAGAGCGAATGACTGATTCTGACGATCTTCAATGATATTTCAGAGTCCGTCTGAATGCATATAAGCTCTCAATAGCACACGACAAAGTTAAGGCTTTTACTGGGTAGGACTTTGCTTTACACACAAAATTGTAATTTTGGTAATATTTTGGACGTCACGCGGAAAAGTAAAGCTTAAATAGCATCTGAGTAACAGCGGGCAACATCACTGCCAAAGAGCTCGCCCTGCGAGAGACTGTCGGTAGGACCTTTACTTATTAGTGGAGTGCAATTATGGAGAGCGAGCGAGGAGGTGTCGAGTTGTATCTTGTGATGCAGGGAGACGTATTTGAGCCAGACTGTGGCCCAGAAGTTATTTTCTTATATTATTTATCACATATGGAGAGATATTTTGTAAATTTATTCAGAAGACTTCAAAAGGTACTGTAATAACGCATTTGCCGAGACATCTAAGCGTATTAATTAATTTGATCAGGGATTTAGAATTTGAGATTCTTTTGATTACGTAACAATGTGTGATTTACTGATTTTTCTTCAAAGGTGGATGGCATATGTGGTTGTACGAAAGTAAACATAATTTGTTCAGATTTTTCCGCCGTTAATGTAAAGTTAATTTGTAATATTTAAAGTGTTTATATTTTTTTCCTAGCTACTTACGGTTTTGTTAGTACAGTTACTTTATTGTTTTTCCATCAACTAGCATTTGTCTCTTTATTTCAAGTTTCACATATAGAACTATGTTTTCCCAAGTTTCTCAGTACCCGAACTCTAATTAACAATGACCATTGCAGTAATGAGATTTATTAGCACACAAGCTATGTGGATGCCTTTATATTTAAAGCACGCATTGCACATCACATTACTAATAGTTTGAATATTTATTTTTTAGATAGCATAGCAGCAGCAGCCGAAGTAGTTTGGAGACGGTAGCAACACAGCACTTATTCATTGTGCAAATAGGTAGGCCATTTATAACTTATGTGTGATACAATTAACATTTCAACAGTGACATACTTTTTAGACGAGGCGTTTTTGATATTATTTATATTTCATACTTTTCTTGCAGTTAGATTGCTTGTATTACTGCAACAAGACTGTTTTCTTAAATTTAACAGAACAGACTGACTGTACACGCGCCATGAGCTTTGTGGTAACCAATTTGATGTTACATTTCTGATTAACTTTTGCAATGATGATCACTTTGCAAGCATTACGATGTTACTTACGAGCTTATATATGACCTTAACTGCTTCTCTAATCACGAGTACAACTTCACAGTACCACACAGATAAAATACCAGTGAATATTGCTATACGTTACCACACAACAAAAACTAGTTAGCCATTTTCATAGTGTTACTCGTGGGCACTGACAAAGTGCTTTCGAGAATAAAGGAGGTATAAGATGGAAGCTTGGTTCAAAAAATACGTGAATTTTTTTATGGGCAACATGAACTGAAGCCATGTCGTTTGACATCAGACGTAAATGTTATCTCGCTGGCAGAAACATGATACACTTGTAAATCAAATAAAGCTTAGGAGCAGGAATTTTGTGCCTGGCGATGCATAATGCACCCAGCATATAGTGTAGTCTCCTCGACAGCGGAAAAATAGTGAAGGTGTTACCCGACAGAGTTCAATGGTGGGGTGTTTCCCAACTAAGTGCAGTATGCACTCCATAACGGTTTAATCAACTGCAACAGGCCAACTGTTACTGGACGTGTATCATGCGTTCGTAGCTGCTTTGTAGAGAGGTTCGTGTGCAAAATATTTACAAAGTGTGCTAAAAAGCTATAAGTGCTTTCCAACACCGAGTAAGATGAGCTGTTAATTGTCGTTGCGTCAAAAACATATTTCTGGCTGTTTTTCTGTACCTCACGTACGTTTGGAGCAAATAATATTCTTTGTCAACCACTGTATGTTTAGTCATCAGCAAACCCAGGAGATTCCATCTCCTCTACCGCGTTCAGTTCATCAATACCGTACAGTGTATTAACCCTTAGGTTCAAATAGCAACACGTTGTTTCAACACCCTTCCCAAAGCGCACAAATGGACTCAACATTTAATGAATTAGCGGTTTCATTTTCTGGGAAATCACATGTCCGCAGTTCTGCTTCCCTACCAACGCAAAAACCCCTCTCCAGTTCGTGCGGTGCAAAATTCCTGCTCCTGAGAAAATCTGGCTTAAAAGAGTATATAACAGTGGAGAAAATCAAAAGGAAAAAAATGCATTCAAAGTACTGTCGAGAAAGACGTGTCACTGAGTCCTCGAATATAAGTGCTGACTTTGAGGATGTTGTGATACGAAAAGCACAGTTTTCTAACAGCATACGTTTCATCAGTGGAATGGAATCTGAGTAGCTGATAACTTCTCGGTAAAAGGCTATTGCTCTTCTCATTACAGTGTCCAGCTTCATTAATTCATGTTACACAGGCTCTAGTACGAATCGATGATTATTCTCATTCATTTTCAATGAATATCGAAACGAGTAACCTCCTCTAAAAGTTGTTGTTATCGATGTCAAGCTATCCCTCTCCTCATTAGATATTCAACCCAAAATGACCGTTTGATTCATTTCGTGCAGTTAATTGTCAGAGAATATAATGCAGCGGGTGCAGAGACAGCTGACCACTTCTCCAGAAGATGATGAGAATGACGTCGAAACGTCGCCGAATTTCAGCGCAGCCACCCAGATGGAAAACGAAAAGGCTTCGACAGCAGTGCATGCAGCAAAAGTCTATATTTCCATACCAAATGTGAGTAAATCATAAATTTCTAGCCGGCCGGAGTGGCCGAGAGGTTCTAGGCGCTACAGTCTGGAACTGCGCGACCGCTACGGTCGCAGGTTCGAATCCTGCCTCGGGCATGGATGTGTGTGATGTCCTTAGGTTAGTTAGATTTAAGTAGTTTCAAGATCTAGGGGACTGATGACCTCAGAAGTTAAGTCCCACAGTGCTCAGAGCCATTTGAACCAAGCCATAAATTCCTATAAACACTTTTCGCTGTAGTAAATTACTTGGCATTATGTCGTTTACTTACCCTTACTTACCTAAAATGTCATTCACAACATCAAATTTCTGCAGAAGAAATCACCATTTTGTGCTTCGTTTTGATATTATGGAAAAATATATTGCAAGTAGATCAAAATAGTCTTTACAGGAAACTGACTTGAAAGCGAAATAATAGGGCAAAATCGCGATAGTTGTAAATAAATCCATTTAACAGCAGAGAAGATGCAACAGAAGAAACTTCCTGGCAGATTAAAACTGTGTGCCCGACCGAGAATCGAACTCGGGACCTTTGCATTTCGCGGGCAAATGCTCTACCATCTGAGCTACCGAAGCACGACTCACGCCCGCTACTCACAGCTTTACTTCTGCCAGTATCTCGTCTCCTACCTTCCAAACTTTACAGAAGCTCTCCTGCGAATCTTGCAGAACTAGCACTCCTGAAAGAAAGGATATTGCGGAGACATGGCTTAGCCACAACCTGGGGGAGGTTTCCAGAATGAGATTTTCATTGGAAGAATTAGTGCCAATGTTCAAATACCTCTCTTCCACGCGTGAACATCCACACAGACGCACTGATGGCATGTCCGCTCACTTACCCGTCTTCTGTAACACTCCCCGAATATTGCGGGCACCCAGAGGTCTTCCGGGGACCAGGTAGAGGGGATGGTTGAACCATTTGGCCGTGACCAACCTCTCCACCGCAAATCTTGTAATACTGAAACGTCTTTGACTTTTACCTGCCTGTGCTGTCTCTCTGATCCCCTACCCAGGAGTAAGGTTGGCACTACTCTAATACAGAAATACCTACCAACTAAGATTTGGCCACGCTTTGTGGAAAGGTGTGAGGAGGACGCAGATTCACATTCACGTACAAGAAATGCATAATATACGACACATACAAATATGTATTATGAAGCCTGACACCTTTATTTCCACCCGTCCACATGGGTTCGGTTGCACCCGCGGCCGGCCGCGTCGTGCAATAAAATTGATGGCGGAGCCGCCTCCACTTGTATTTCCCGGTGCGATCGAGCAGCGAAACCTGCTGCTTATGGAGAGGAAACTACTGTACCGTTTCAGTTTGACCAGTGAAAATCGCCTTGTGGAAAACTTATTCCGTCGGTATGGATGAATTTTTACTTGTGCTTGGCATTTGACTATCCAGAAGATACTTCTGTCAGCTGTGGTGGCGGCTCTGTCACCTGTCTCACAGTTCCGATCACTGGGCATGAGGGTTGCCTGTGGATTACGCCCTGTTGATTCCTGAACGACAGTTATATTACAGAAACGCCCGCTTGCTTGCAGTCGCTGGTGATTTATATACCGGTATCTGAAATTACGGCAAACATTTCTTCTTTGTTCAACGGCTGTTATGTTCTTATGTAATCTTGCCACCTGTATTGTTTCCCATCCTGGTTGCCCAGTCTCGTTAGAAGCACATTAGAATTAGTGAACTAGATTAGTCAGGTTTTTTGTTGAGTGATTTTCTAGCGATTGTCTGTAATTGAACACGGTTTTAACCAAAACTTAACAAATGTAATTTTTCTCAAAATTCTTTTTTGAGGGATTCTGGTACTTCAAAAAATTATGAGTCTACACAGTCGCTAAAAGAAATACGACAAAACTGAATATCAGACATTCAAAAAACCGGCTGGATATAGAAAATTTTCACAAAACTCAATACATCCATTTTACAACATTCCACAAAACTGAACTAATCCTCCTTTTTTATTGAACGATTGAAACTTTGAACACAAAATTTAACACTGAAACTTAATAGCCTTTACTTTCCCTTGAGTTTACCGACAGGAAATCGCACAACACCGAACAAGATAAGCCAACTCTCTACTTAGCGTTCGTTGCGCAACAATGAATATTATCTCTCTAAATTCTCTTATATGTAAAGTCACATACTAGAAGCTCATTAGCTGTTGCACGACCCTACTGTTCGGACATCATTTTTAAGGTGTTGGAAGATTCAGTATATTCTGAAACAGTTCAGGAGGTGAAAAGTGCAATCTAAAGCAGGTGTCGTCATCGTCAAAAGAGTGAGAAGTCCACGACTCCGCCCTGAAATGGAGATCTGAACGTAGATTGTGAAGCGTAGCGCCGTACACCGATCCTGCCATGGAGGCGGTTAAGTGGGAGATATGTCTCAGAGCTGGATAGTGACAGATGGTGACGCGAGACTGGACGCGCACGTAGTTTATGTATCAGCCGATAGAGGAGAATATTGGATAGGGGACTGTGATTTTAGTTTCGATTGTGCCCACTAGAGTGCACTAAAGTAATAGAATGTCTTTCATAAACTGTTCTAGTATTTCCATTAAGTGTTATTATTTCTTTTTGTGTATGTAAAATGTTATAAATGTGTTTTAGCAGTATGAGCAATGCGTGAGTGTGGTTTAAGGTTAAAATGAAGATAATTGTTTAACGAGATATGTAGTAGGATTTCGTGTGGGAACATTTCGAAGAAGTATGGATATGGACACAGGGGATTTTTGTAGAATAGATTTGTAAACTAAGTTTATGGTAAAGGGGAAGTTAATTCAGGTATAATTAAGAATAGTAAAGAACTTTATGCACAAGCAAAACTTCAGCATATTAAATAATTATGTCGGTAAAAAGTGCAGTCGTTAGGTTTACTATTTTGCGATTGGTTATTGTTGAAAAGCGCGGACTAACGCGGGAGAATGTTGTTTGGCTATTGGCTGTTGAGTTAACTGACCAGTGGTAAAGCTATATTCTTCGCGCGCCTTTCTCTGCTGGTAGAGAAGACTTAGAGTAATCTAGAGAAGTGTAGGAACAAAGCCATGAAACAGTTCGGACGTGTGTAGTAGTAGTTCCGATGGAAATGATAAGTTGCCGGATCTAGCAGCGTTTCATGCATCAAAAGTGTTGGAAAGTGACGGCATATCTATTCCGATGTGCGTGTAGAAATTGCGGAATTTTTAAGTGAATTTTGTGACGAGAAAGGACATATATTCCGCCTGGCGTATTGAGCAGGTCGGTGGCTAAAAACTGTGACTGCATTTGGTACCGACAGACTTAATATTTGGCGAGCGTTCTCAGTCAAAAACAATTAGTATTTTTGTAGCTATTACGTTTTCGGGAAATGCAACACCATAAACTTGCTAACGTGAGTGAAAGGGATTGTGAGTGACTGTGTTAAGACTAGCACGGGCTTGGCAGTGATACCTGTTCACCTAAGTTTCAGAATATATTAATTGAGGACAAAATTTCCAACCTTTCATTTGTTTGAAAACTTTCTCCCGAAACGTAGATGAGTGACGTAAATTGCAGCCTGGTTCACGTCGAAGTACAGTAGGTTTCACTCGGCTTTCCTACTGATGATCTGCTGAGACAATGTTCACAGGTAGGTGCAGGTTCGTCGTAAAGGGACGGAAAGAATTTCGCCACTGCAATTGCAACCATATTGATACCACAGAGAAATAAAATGCAAAGCGGAATTTTTGCGTTTTGATGATCTTATTCACTATAGAGACCGATTCTATATGAATAAAACAAAAGATGAGCAGGATAATTTACTACAAAGATTAGTGTAGGCACATGAGACTTTCGCTGGCCAAATAAATTTGCACAACCTGGAATTAATTGTAATGGACTTCAGGCATTACTCTGCGACAATTATTTGTGGCCTTTTTTCAGTTTTTCTCTTGTAGCTCGAAATCAATACATCCTACATTTCTTCAACACCAGAATATAACAACGTAACATTTCGCGTAGAATGGCCTACTTAAAAGTTAAAGTCGGTTCAAACGTTTAGCCACAATCGTTCGTAAAAGATCCGTAATTTTTACCAGTTTGACGTAAAATGAATTGTGCTCATATTCCAACGCCGGTTGCTTAAAAACGGCTACACCAAATGAAAAGTGTCATTTATGGAAGTTTTAGAGCATCAATCTCTGCCTAAAAGGAGCTCGTAAATTTTAAAATTCCTTCACTCCTTCGGCAAAATAAAAAATGTGAAAGTATTCTTAGTGCTTAAGAAGAAAGACGGACGAAAACGTGGATATGTTCACTTTTATAAAAATTTGTAATTCCAAAATGTTTTATTCTCAATAAAAGAGTTATTCCTTCACCAATTCATATATACATGGGTGACCAGTATTAAATTTTTGGGAAGTTTTGAATGAACAATATTAACAACAACTAGAAAAACACCTCTGCTGTAAAATTATGCAAATGGCGGTTGTTTCATTTTGTTGAAACGATCCTCAGTTGATCTTACGGTATTAGTGGAGACGCTTAGGTAACTCCTGTCATGTTGCTTGAGGGCCTCGTTCAAATTTGTGAATCTCATGTGAATTAAGTCACTACTGTGACACGTTAGTTAAAATATATTGAAGCTTATTTATCATACCTTGTGGGTAAAAGTTTTTTATTGAATCTTAAATATTTATCTTACGTATATGTGTATTTTAGTGATTTTTGAGACTTTTCATCTGTTTTTTGTGTGTAACGTGAAGAGCACTTTGCAGATATGTCTGTCTGCTTCGCGGATCCAAGGACCCCAGAAGCGGGTCCAGTGTATTGCAAGTGATGCCTCAACTAGGGATGCCGTATCTGGTTGTAACCTCGTCGGCACACTCTGAAACTGGGACGTAGAACTGGAGTAAAAAATTAATATACTGTAACTAATTTTTATTGAGAACACAATTACATTGAACTTGTTGCGGCACAAGTAATTGGTACAGTACATTTTCCGGCTAATTTCACCTATTTCAGCAAGTCATTTTTTTCCCTTTACGCAGTTAAAATCTCCATGCAAATAAACCTGTAGTTAAATTGGCACTGTAAGATTAATTTCACAGTCACTGGCAGCAGTCGATTTCTTTCATCAGGCCACTGGGCCGACATAATCGATAATGCTCTTTCCACAGTGGCGCAGTGTGCGGGAAAAGAACACAGTAACTCGCATAATTTTAGCAGTTGGCTTTTGCTTCCAGGTTTCTTGTTTTCCTTAAGGAAGTAAATCCACCCTTGTTCAGATTTCCATTCATCTGAGTCACATTTAGTTCCGGAATACAACTTTCGCCTGAAACCTTCACTCCATTTTTAGTCAGGTACATAATAGTGTTTTCAACCATCTCCGAAACTGGGGTTTCGGATACAGTCATACAGTCAAATTCTTGATATTTATTAAAATAAATAGCCCATTTCTCTACGTAATCAAACGCTATGGCACAGAAAGCCATGGTCTCTTCCTCAAATTCCGAAATCAAATTAATTATTTCTGATTTAGGATTCTCATTATTTCATTCGTTCAAATTCGTCTTGCTCTGCATGCCAATAAAACTGGAAGTCTTCCTTTCATTCAGACACCTCCGAGTGTTAATTAACATATTTCTCATTTCAGTTATAGAGATTTTCATTCTTCTCCATGCTGTTTATATATTTTATGAAATTGAGTCAAGTTAGACTGCAGAAGCATGAAGTGAATTTCACTAATCGAACTACTCAAAAAAATATTAAATTATTTCAGGTGGCCTGTCTTCGGGGTCTAAAACTTGTTTTAATGGAATCCAAAGCTTAAGAATTCTCTCAACCGTGGGCATTAACGACAGGCATCTTGGCTGGTGCACACGTTTAGTGGAGGCAAGACAGTAACTCCCCTGACGCCAGGAAGTCGCCTGGTTCATTTAATGAGCGGAAGAAACATATATTTCACGGACATGACCATCTAGGAAACTTAACTTCTTTCAGCAACTGAAAATGTTAGGCCTGGAAAGATTAGATCTCTTTGTAAATGAGGGACTGATGTCCCGTCTAGGTGGACGTTTTTCTACTGAAACATGGCCAGTCTACCACGAGAACGACACCTCCACATTCCAAAGTCTCCTTTTTTCAGACAAGAGAGATGTTGAGTCGCTAATTGGCTTCTCTCAGGATACCTAAAGCAAAGGTTTGCTCCCTCAGCATGAGGACCCTCGTGCTCTGTCTGTATTAGCTCCCAGGTCAACGGAAGAGTCAAGAGCTTAGATTCAATGAGTGGAGGATAGTTTGATCGGTTTGTACAACGTGGAGGTGTGTCTTTCTCTTTTTGTTTTTTGTTTTTGTTAATTCGGTTCCCGTACCGAAGCTTGGTGCAGAGTGATAGTGATTCTTCTGCTTCCTTCTCTTACGGTCCTCCAATGGTGAAGAACCTCAAGTCTTTCCTAATAAGTGAGACTTGTGGTACACAACTTCTGGTGCAATTGCAGCACGCACTTTTGTCAAACTAGTTCAGCCAGATCAGCGAATGGATGCACCTCACACTGGAGTCTGCTGGGATTTCAGGGCTCTGATGGGGAATGGCTCCCATGTTCTAATAACAAGAACGCCAATCCACGTAGTTTTCTAGTTTTTGTGGACACGTCAGAACATTACAGCTGCCACAGCACTCTACTCCTCGCCCGCAGCATGCCGTTTTCTGCTGCCACCTGAATCAAAGGGTAAAGTATTGCTGCACCAGCATAGGGTTGTTAAATGATATTCACAGTTACCTGTTTTATGGCGATCCATAGTTTGTGGAGTACTTAGTCGTAGTTGATTCCACTTGAACAGAATTGGACAGTACAGTACATTCAAGTAAACAAAGTCAGATGGCCTTGTAAAAGAGATTAATACAGGTTATAAAACTAACGTGAAACCAAGGGGAAACTACAACCGTAATTTTCCCCGACGGCATGCAGCTTTACTGTATGATTAAATGATGATGGCGTCTTCTTGGGTAAAATATTCCGGATGTAAAATAGTCCCCCATTCGGATCTCCGGGCGGGAACTACTCAGGAGGACATCGTTATCAGTAGAAAGAAAACTGGCGTTCTACGGATCGGAGCGTAGAATGTCAGATCCCTTAATCGGGCAGGTAGGCTAGAAAATTTAAAAACGGAAATGGATAGGTTAAAGTTAGTTATAGTGGGAATTAGTGAAGTTCGGTGGCAGGAGGAACAAGACTTCTGGTCAGGTGACTACAGGGTTATAAATACAAAATCAAATAGGGGTATAGCTGGAGTCGGTTTAATAATGAATAAAAAATAGGAGTGCGGGTAAGCTACTACAAACAGCATAGTGAACGCATTATTGTGGCCAAGACAGACACAAAGCCCACGGCTACTACAGTAGTACAAGTTTATATGCCAACTAGCTCTGCAGACGATGAAGAAATTGATGAAATGTATGATGAGATAAAAGAAATTAATCAGCTAGTGATGGGAGACGAAAATTTAATACTCATGCGTGAGTAGAATTCGACAGTAGGAAAAGAAAGAGAAGGAAACGTAGTAGGTGAATATGGATTGAGGCTAAGAAATGAAAGAGGAAGCCAACTGGTAGAATTTTGCACAGAGCATAACTTAATCATAGCTAACACTTGGTTCCAGAATCATGAAAGAAGGTTGTATACATGGAAGAACCATGGAGACATTAGAAGGTTTCAGAAAGATCATATAATGGTAAGACACACATTTAGGAACGAAGTTTTAAGTTGTAATACATTTCCAGGGGCAGATGTGGACTCTGACCACAATCTATTGGTTACGAACTGTAGATTGTTGCTGTTGTTGTGGTCTTCAGTCCTGAGACTGATTTGATGCAGCTCTCCATGCTACTCTATCCTGTGCAAGTTTCTTCATCTCCCAGTACCTACTGCAACTTACATCCTTCTGAATCTGCTTAGTGTATTCATCTCTTGGTCTCCCCCTACGATTTTTACCCTCCACGCTGCCCTCCAATACTAAATTGGTGATCCCTTGATGCCTCAGAACATGTCTTACCAACCGATCCCTTCTTCTGGTCAAGTTGTGCCACAAACTTCTCTTCTCCCCAATCCTATTCAATACTTCCTCATTAGTTATATGATCTACCCATCTAATCTTCAGCATTCTTCTGTAGCACCACATTTCGAAAGCTTCTATTCTCTTCTTGTCCAAACTATTTACCGTCCATGTTTCACTTCCATACATGGCTACACTCCATACAAATACTTTCAGAAATGTCTTCCTGACACTTAAATCTATACTCGATGTTAACAAATTTCTCTTCTTCAGAAACGCTTTCCTTGCCATTGCCAATCTACATTTTATATCCTCTCTACTTCGACCATCATCAGTTATTTTGCTCCCCAAATAGCAAAACTCCTTTACTACTTTAAGTATCTCATTTCCTAATCTAATACCTTCAACATCACCTGACTTAATTTGACTACATTCCATTATCCTCGTTTTGCTTTTGTTGATGTTCATCTTATATCCTCCTTTCAAGACACCATCCATTCCGTTCAACTGCTCTTCCAAGTCCTTTGCTGTCTCTGACAGAATTACAATGTCATCGGCGAACCTCAAAGTTTTTATTTCTTCTCCATGGATTTTAATACCTACTCCGAATTTTTATTTTGTTTCCTTTACTGCTTGCTCAATATACAGATTGAATAACATCGGGGAGAGGCTACAACCCTGTCTTACTCCCTTCCCAACCACTGCTTCTCTTTCATGTCCCTCGACTCTTATAACTGCCGTCTGCTTTCTGTACAAATTGTAAATAGCCTTTCGCTCCCTGTATTTTACCCCTGCCACCTTTAGAATTTGAAAGAGAGTATTCCAGTCAACATTGTCAAAAGCCTTCTCCAAGTCTACAAATGCTAGAAACGTAGGTTTGCCTTTCCTTAATCTTTCTTCTAAGATAAGTCGTAAGGTCAGTATTGCCTCACGTGTTCCAATATTTCTATGGAATCCAAACTGATCTTCCCCGAGGTCGGCTTCTACTAGTTTTTCCATTCGTCTGTAAAGAATTCGTGTTAGTATTTTGCAGCTGTGGCTTATTAAACTGATTGTTCGGTAATTTTCACATCTGTCAACACCCGCTTTCTTTGGGATTGGAATAATTATATTCTTCCTGAAGTCTGAGGGTACCTCGCCTGTTTCATACATCTTGCTCACCAGATGATAGAGTTTTGTCAGGACTGGCTCTCCCAAGGCCGTCAGTAGTTCCAATAGAATGTTGTCTACTCCGGGGGCCTTGTTTCGACTCAGGTCTTTCAGTGCTCTGTCAAACTCTTCACGCAGTATCGTATCTCCCATTTCATCTTCATCTACATCCTCTTCCATTTCCATAATATTGTCCTCAAGTACATCGCCCTTGTATAAACCCTCTATATACTCCTTCCACCTTTCTGCTTTCCCTTCTTTGCTTAGAACTGGGTTTCCATCTGAGCTCTTGATGTTCATGCAAGTGGTTCTCATGTCTCCAAAGGTCTCTTTAATTTTCCTGTAGGCAGTATCTATCTTACCCCTAGTGAGATAAGCCTCTACATCCTTACATTTGTCCTCTAGCCATCCCTGCTTAGCCATTTTGCACTTCCTGTCGATCTCATTTTTGAGACGTTTGTATTCCTTTTTGCCTGCTTCATTTACTGCATTTTTATATTTTCTCCTTTCATCAATTAAATTCAATATTTCTTCTGTTACCCAAGGATTTCTACTAGCCCTCGTCTTTTTACCTACTTGATCCTCTGCTGCCTTCACTACTTCATCCCTCAAAGCTACCCATTCTTCTTCTACTGTATTTCTTTCCCCCATTCCTGTCAATTGTTCCCTTATGCTCTCCCTGAAACTCTGTACAACCTCTGGTTTAGTCAGTTTATCCAGGTCCCATCTCCTTAAATTCCCACCTTTTTGCAGTTTCTTCAGTTTTAATCTACAGGTCATAACCAATAGATTGTGGTCAGAGTCCACATCTGCCCCTGGATATGTCTTACAATTTAAAACCTGGTTCCTAAATCTCTGTCTTACCATTATATAATCTATCTGATACCTTTTAGTATCTCCAGGGTTCTTCCATGTATACAACCTTCTATCGTGATTCTTAAACTAAGTGTTAGCTATGATTAAGTTGTGCTCTGTGCAAAATTCTACCAGGCGGCTTCCTCTTTCATTTCTTAGCCCCAATCCATATTCACCTACTACGTTTCCTTCTCTCCCTTTTCCTACACTCGAATTCCAGTCACCCATGACTATTAAATTTTCGTCTCCCTCCACTATCTGAATAATTTCTTTTATTTCATCATACATTTCTTCAATTTCTTCATCATCTGCAGAGCTAGTTGGCATATAAACTTGTACTACTGTAGTAGGTGTGGGCTTCGTATCTATCTTGTCCACAATAATGCGTTCACTATGCTGTTTGTAGTAGCTTACCCGCATTCCTATTTTCCTATTCATTATTAAACCTACTCCTGCATTACCCCTATTTGACTTTGTATTTATAACCCTGTATTCGCCTGACCAGAAGTCTTGTTCCTCCTGCCACCGAACTTCACTAAATCCCACTATATCTAACTTTAACCTATCCATTTCCCTTTTTAAATTTTCTAACCTACCTGCCCGATTAAGGGATCTGACATTCCACGCTCCGATCCGTAGAACGCCAGTTTTCTTTCTCCTGATAACGACGTCCTCCTGAGTAGTCCCCGTCCGGAGATCCGAATGGGGGACTATTTTACCTCCGGAATATTTTACCCAAGAGGACGCCATCATCATTTAATCATACAGTAAAGCTGCATGCCCTCGGGAAAAATTACGGCCGTAGTTTCCCCTTGCTTTCAGCCGTTCGCAGTACCAGCACAGCAAGGCCGTTTTGGTTATTGTTACAAGGCCAGATCAGTCAATCATCCAGACTGTTGCCCTTGCAACTATTGAAAAGGCTGCTGCCCCTCTTCAGGAACCACACGTTTGTCTGGCCTCTCAACAGATACCCCTCCGTTGTGGTTGTACCTACGGTACGGCTATCTGTATCGCTGAGGCACGCAAGCCTCCCCACCAACGACAAGGTCCATGGTTCATGGGGGGGGAAGATTAAAACTGAAGAAATTGCAAAAAGGTGGGTATTTAAGGAGATGGGACCAGGGTAAATTGACTAAACCAGAGGGTGTACAGAGTTCTAGGGGACTGATGACCTCTGATGTTAAGTCCCATAGTGCTATGAGCCATTTCAACCATTTTTTTGAAACAAAAGAAAAATTCGGAGTAGCTATTAAAATCCATGGAGAAGAAATAAAAACTTTGAAGTTCGCCGATGACATTGTAATTCGGTCAGAGGCAGCATAGGACTTTGAAGAGCAGTTGAACGGAATGGACAGTGTCTTGAAAGGAGGGTATAAGATGAACATCAACAGAAGCAAAACGAAGATAATGGAATGTAGTCGAATTAAGTCGGGTGATGCTGAGGGAATTAAATTAGGAAATGAGACACTTAAAGTAGTAAAGGAGTTTTACTATTTGGGGAGCAAAATAACCGATGGTGGTCGAAGTAGAGAGGATATAAAATGTAGACTGGCAATGGCAAGGAAAGCGTTTCTGAAGAAGAGAAATTTGTTAACATCGAGTATAGATGTGTCAGGAAGTCGTTTCTGAAACTATTTGTATGGAGTGTAGCCATGTATGGAGGTGAAAGATTGACGATAAATAGTTTAGACAAGAAGAGAATAGAAGCTTTCGAAATGTGGTGCTACAGAAGAATGCTGAAGATTAGATGGGTAGATCACATAACTAATGAGGAGGTATTGAATAGGATTGGGGAGAAGAGAAGTTTGTGGCACAACTTGACTAGAAGAAGTGATCGGTTGGTAGGACATGTTCTGAGGCATCAAGGGATCACCAATTAAGTACTGGAGGGCAGTGTTGAGGGTAAAAATCGTAGAGGGAGACCAAGAGATGAATACACTCAGCAGATTCAGAAGGATGTAGGCAGCAGTAGGTACTGGGACATGAAGAAGTTTGCACAGGATAGAGTAGCATGGAGAGCTGCATCAAACAAGTCTCAGGACTGAAGACCACAACAACAACACTAACCTGCTGTGAAACAAGCTAATGTTACCCTCTAAGAGGATTTGGGAATTTTGATCGCGGTGTATCTAATGGATAAAGGTATAGGACTGTAATATTGAAGATATTGCAATTAATAGAAAACTAAACGAGCTTTAACTTTAGGGTTAATGATAGTAGTAAAATTCATATACGAATGAAACAATGAACAGACGCCAGCCCAATTAAGCACATGAATTTGGAAATATAAGATTAAGAAAACTGAATGTTAGTGATTGAAGTTAATTTCATTAATATTTCTCTTTGCATAGCACACAGGATACAAGCGGACATAGGGCACTCTGAGCTTTGAGTGGCAGCAGTTACCAATAATGCACAAACTATTAGTCGTAGAAAGCAAAAATTGTACCAAGCTTATACTAATAACAGTTACACTGAAGGTCATTACTTGAACCAGTTCTGAAATGTTAATGCAAGAAGTGTAGGACTTAAGATGGACCTGAGGGGTCTCTGTTAGAACTGGCATGTAAAAACCACAAACAAAGATAAATGATTTCACTTACACTGTTCATATCCCTCAGCTTATATTTGTTTTCCTCAGCAGCAATAATATTCCAATTATCTTTCTAATATGATAAGAATGTGGTGGGGACCCATAAACTGGTACAGTATCAGTCGTCAAACTTTCCGATTATTTCTGTAGCAAATTTTAATTTGAACAAAATTACTTCTTAACTTCACGTCGAATTGCTTATGTTTTACTTTATGAGGCAAAATATTCAACACTGAGCTCAATGAACTTAAAAAAATCATTCATTACAGGAATCAAGACTACATTGTGTTTCAAACGAGTTTAACTTACTTGCAATTTCCATCACCTGTGAAGACAGTAACATATACACAATCTGACACAGTACTTTTGCAAAACGATGCTTTGCAATAAGCTGAGAGTTCTTTAGCAAAATTCTAACTAACTTCACTTTTGTTGATCCTTAATCATTTGACAAATATAAATAAGTCACTACCTCATTTGAAACAGGATACCCGGTTTTATATACACTTAGGAAGGGATCCTGCGTATGTTCATGCTCAGGATAGAAGATATTGTCCCAAACACGGATTTATAGCATTTGGATTATTGTGAAAATCACTCACACAAATTTACTGGTCCATGCTCTGCTACATATCTGTATGCACGAAGTTAGTGGAGCAGTGGCGAAGTTGCGGTGTCAAGCGACGTAGCGGCTAACTTCCGTTGCTGAGGGACTTCACTACATCTTTTACATTTTACAAGTTCCCTAAGCATGAACCAGCTTCCATTACACACTGTTTGTCTTATAAACGTACAAGTTTTATAAAATTTCAATGACCTCAACTAACAAAGAACGAACGCTTCATAATTACAGATACGAAGTTACATGATATAAACCTACTTCTAATCAATATAAGTGTTACACGGTAATAAATTGTACAGTTTCCACCTCAATGAATGCTTGGCCAATCAAGCACCATCCCTTTTGTGATTTGTGTTCGACTTTATTTTGTAAGATTTATCAGCTAGTTGTAGCTATAAAAGGATGAATAAAACTTATTATTATCTTTGCAAACTTAAATACACCACTGTTATCATTCATAGCCCCTAAACTGTTCACTATTTATTGTGGTGATTGAGGGATACACCAGCAATTCAAAATTCAATCGTATTAACTTACTTAATTTGATTATTATTTTGACTTCTGAAAGTGACTGCATACTAGGCAACAAATGTGTAATGAGTAATACATAAAAATTTTGGCGTAGCTCACAGTTTGAAGATTATTGAGAAGAAAATAAGTTTCTTTATGTAAAGATAACAACAATTATCATTTCTTGCACGTAAATTTATGACTAAAGTAAGCACGGCTTTCGCTGTTGGATTTCATCAGTTTCATTAAAGTATTGAACCACTAAAGGAATCATCTTTTCAGCCTTGTGGTTCGATGTGTCGGTGCCAATACCGTAAAGTGAAACTTCATGCAATTGTTTTATTCATTCAGACACGGAGTTCAGTGTGAGAATATTTTTAACAATTTCTGTAGCTTTGGTTCTGGCTGTTGACTACTTTGCAGCGACTCTGGAGTCAGCACACATCACTGCATTCAGTTTTACTGTACTGTCAAGAGAACTGAAGGACCGATGATGTTGGACAACTTTAGAAACTGTCGTTAGTTCTACAGCAGCAGCGACCAATTCTACCTGGGTAGCTTCTTTAACCAATAATATAGAAATAGGCTGTGACGTCGATGCTACTGGGAATCAAAGACAACTTTTTTTGTGTAATCATCCGAAAAGTGGTAGTCTCTCTTCCCATCCTTAGGCATCTTTATTTGTGGTTTTTACATGCCAGTTGAGACAGAGGCCCCTCAGGTCCGGCTTTAGTCCAGTATTTCTTGCATCAACATTTCAGTACTGGTTCAAGTAGTTTCTTTCCCTGTAAACGCCCGACAATAACACTTCAGTCATCGAAGTACACTTCTCATCAAACTTCCTGGCAGATTAAAACTGTGTGCCGGACCGATACTCGAACTCTGGACCGAGCTCGAGTCTCAGTCCGGCACACAGTTTTAATCTGCCAGGAAGTTTCTTATCAACACATACTTCGCTGCAGAGTGAAAATCTCATTCTGGATACACTTCTCATCCTACATGCCCACTGTAAAATCTTCCAACATTACTAACTTGCACTCATCGCTCGAATTACTTTTAGAAAGAATTGTCTTATCAGATCACTATTCAAATGTGAACTGCTTGATTCTTCCACAGGGCGCTGCTTAAATAGTTCCACCTCCATACTACTAGAGAAGTCTGGTATTTTCACGAATGATGGCGATGGATCTAGTAGGAGTTTGCATCGTCGATACAGGATACGCAACATGCAACGCCATCTTCGAGACGACCTTTTCAACATAAACTTGTTGAGTTAAACTAAATTTACTGAGGCTCCATTTACATGTTGCGCTAACAGACGGTGTTACTTAAGTACTGGAGCAAAGCCCGTATTTTGAAAGTCAGGACAAGAAGGTCCATAACGGTGACAGTCCCGATATATTGGGACGGATGGCAACCCTAGCCTCTACTGAAACAGGCTGTTAACATGCAACAGAAAAATCTATATGATATCCTTAAGCTGTACTAATGGGATTAAATTAAGAAACTATTGCGGCTGCTAGATGTTTAGTGCTGCCATTTTTGTTTCTGCTTTCAGTACGATATAATGGCCCGACGTTATGTACAGGATTTGATGTTAGTTTGTACTGTTCCAGGATATGATTAGCGATGTTGAGTTTTGGTCCCGCTAAATTCTGAGTGTCTATTGTGGAACAAGTTTTCTTATTGAAAGTGTGTACCGCTTGACTTGAATTTCATTCTGGAATAGGACCTTGCTGGTCTGGTACTATTGAATATACTTGCTCCAGTACTTCAATGGTCTAGCCACTCTGAATTAAATTTAACATTCACTTAGACTGTCAATATTATACCAAATTTTAATTATATCAGGAGCCTTTTATAGTCCTTTGATGGCAGTTGCAGCTCAGGTTTGCACTCATTTTGTCAGTCTTTTAAATTCTAAGTGCAGTTGGCAGTAATTGCTCAGATTTGTAGAGTCAACAGTTGCTTCTCTTAAGCAATTATAGCACGTTTTGTTGGTGTGATAGTTAATACTGATGTCATTAATTCTCTGTATTAAACTGCTGAGACTTGCTTCCATTAAATCGCAAAAATAAATTTTGTTGTGTTTTGATTTTTTGTAAGTTCTGTCACCAGTTGCCTTTAAGTGAAGTTTAATTAATAAATTCTGATGGTACATGCTGTTCTTATTTGATGTGTATTGAGCTGGTCTTAGAATCTGTCTTGCGTAAATATTTCTTTCTTTTTATTTGTTTAAATAACGTGAGTGGTTTAAATTTTAATAAATTCATCCTGGCACTGTGCCTTCCGCCCAACATCAGTTCTCTGCCACTATCAATGACGTTCGTTCTGATTTATAATAAATGATCTGCACAATGTTATTGTTTGCACTTGTAATCTCATGACCAATCCACACGTAACCAAGAAGAGGCTAAAAAATCATACCCCAAAGTATGAACTCAAATTTTTCAGTTGTGTGATCTGATTCAAGTAAAAATATTGTTCCAATATCAGTGACTGCTGAAGGCAATACACTCATTAAATCAGTTACATACTGTCTAACATTCTTCAGAGGTTGTTTCTCAAAAGAATAACCCTATAGTTTGTCAAGGCAGGAAATTATTCAGATAGAAGAATTACTTTAGCAAATTTAATGAAGTAACACTCACTCAAACTAAACCTTGAATGACATTTGCTGAGAGCATATGGTTCCTTATGGCATGAGTGGCATGAACATATCACTAGTACCTGTCCACATATTCCTTACGAACATTAGCTCCATTGTGCAATTAAATGAAATAAAAATGGTATAAAATGTATTAGGGAGTGAATGAAGTGATTCAATAACACCCAATCAAGACCAAACGACACCAACTGAGATAAATCGTCTTAATCTAAGTTACGAAGTGCCATAACTCCCATGCAGCATTGGGTAGCTGAATGCCATTTTAACCTGGCAGGTGGAGGGGGCAGTTTCCACACAGCACTTATTTACGGGTGTACTGGCTACACATCTCAAAACGTCCATTTCTAACATATGAGAAAGGATCTGATTTGTGGAGGAAGCAAGTGGGCTAGAACTCTTGAGAGGAAGCTCTGCAGAAAGGAACATGCCATGAAACCTCTGCTTCTCTCACAGATTCAAACATGTAGGCTCATAGATTCTATCAGACAGAGATTACCTGTGGAAATAGAGCAAACATGGAAAGAGGCTGCCTGTCACATAATATAAATGTACATGTGCAGCCTGCGTATTCTCTACACAAGTAGAAGGACCTATAAAAGCTATTTTAGCCGTTTCCATTAGATTTGTAATTATTATCAGGCAATCAAAACGCAATCAAGAATAAAATTTGGCTTCTACACCTTCCTTCCATTGAACCACCAACTGTGAAGAAAAATTTTGCTATTGCTGTGTGTGCAACACATGTAGCCAAAGGGTAACAAGAATTTTTCTTTATTTGAGATATAAATGGACATTAAAATCTTTAATAATTATTGCTACACAGTATAATGATGAAAGTGAGCTATGACCAAATGTCAAGTCTTCATAGGGAGACTAAGTTCGAACAGGGAAAACGAACGGAAGGGGGGGGGGGGGCTCGAAGCTACTTGGACTGAATGCCGTCTCTGATGACCTCGTTGTCGATGGGACTTTAAACGCAAATCTCCTTCTCCTCCTGCACTGTATGTAAATTATATTTGTAAAATTTTTTACAGACACTTCAGACTTCAACAAGAATATAATAATTCCAATCCCAAAGAAAGCAGGTGTTGACAGATGTAAAATTTACCGAACTATCAGTTTTATAAGTCATGGCTGCAAAATTCTAACACGAGTTCTTTATAAGCGAATTGAGAAACTGGTAGAAGCAGACACCGGAGAAGATCCATTTGGAATCTATAGAAATGTTCGAACACGTGAGGCAATACTGACCCTACGACTTATCTTAGATGATAGGTTAATAAAAGGCAAACCTATGTTTCTAGCATATGTAGTCTTAGAAAAAGCTTTTGACGATGTTGACTGCACTACTCTTTTATAAATTTTGAAGGTGAAAGGGGTAAAATACAAGGAATAAAAGGCTATTTATAATCTGTACAGAAACCAGATGGCAATTATAAGATTCGAGGGGCACGAAAGGAAACCAGTGGTTGAGAGTGGAGTGAGACATGGTTGTAGCCTACCCCCAATGTTATGTAATCTGTATACTGAGTAATCAGTAAAGGAAACAAAACAATATTTGGTGTAGAAATTAAAATCCATGGAGAAGAAATAAAAACTTTTAAGGTTGCCGACGACATTGTAAGTCTGACAGAGACAGCAAAGGACCTGGAAGATCTGCTGAACGGAATGGAAAGGGTCTTAAAAGGAGGATATAAAATGAACTCAACAAAAGAAAAAAGAGGATAATGGAATGAAGTCGAATTAAATCAAGTGATCCTGAGGGAATTAGATTAGGAATTGAGACACCTAAAGTAGTAAATGAGTTTTGCTATCTGGGAAGCAAAATATCTGATGATGGTCGAAGTAGAGGGGATATAAAATGTAGACTGGCAATGGCAAGGAAAGCTTTCTGTATGGAAGTGAAACATGGGCGATAAATAGTTTAGACAAGAAGAGAATAGACGCTTTCGAAACGTGGTTCTATAGAAGAAGATCAAGTAACTAATGAGAAGGTACTGAATGAAATTGGGGAGAAGAAGAATTTGTGGCACAGTTTGACTAGGAGAAGGGATAGGTTGGTAGGACACATTCAGAGGCATCAATGGATCACCAGCTTAGTATTGGAGGGAAGTGTGGAGGGCAGAAATCGTAGAGGGAGATCAAGAGACGAATACTCTAACCAGATTCAGAAGGATGTATGTTGCAGTACTTATTTAGAGATGAAGAGGCTTGCATGGGATGGAGAGCGTCATCAAACCAGTCTCCCGATTGATGACCACAACAACAACAACAACATTTGTCATCATCTGTCTTCCCACAATCACAACATAAAGCTTGTCTGATATCCGATACTTTACCTAAAATGGGTGTTATCAACAGAGAGCCACAAATAACATACGCTTTCGACTGTTCAAGCTAGTGATAAAGTTGTCAGAGTGCCGACTTGTCGGATTACAGTCCCAGCTCTAGCGACGCACTTCCGGCGCCCTTCACGCTGACTTAGACCGTCTCTGCGTCCGCTGAGTGGCGGCGAAAGCCGTCCACACTTTTATCACTTTTTCTTCTGTCGTCGTTTTATTTTTATTCTCTTATGCGTGCGTGTCATTTTAGATGAAGCAACTTTAAAAGTTTCTATATATCTATGAGCTTTTCATAAACATGGAGGTTCATTTCAGAGAAGCGAGCATAACGTTGTACAAAGGAAGAGGCAATTGAAAATCAATTTCTTCAGGGCTTGCGCTGCCGATTTCTTGATGCTACTTTGCTAACAACCATCGATAACATATGCGCCAAACATTGAAGACGATGCATCAAAGAAATGATTTATGTTTTAGTTGTTGTTGTTGTTGTGGTCTTCAGTCCTGAGACTGGTTTGATGCAGCTCTCCATGCTACTCTATCCTGTGCAAGCTTCTTCATCTCCCAGTACCTACTGCAGTGTATATCCTTCTGTATCTGTTTAGTGTATTCATCTCTTGGTCTCCCTCTACGATTTTTACCCTCCACGCTGCATCCAATACTAAATTGGTAATCCCTTGATGCCTCAGAACATGTCCTACCAACCGATCCCTTCTTCTGGTCAAGTTGCGCCACAAACTTCTCTTCTCCCCAATCCTATTCAATACTTTCTCATTAGTTATGTGGTCTACCCATCTAATCTTCAGCATTCTTCTGTAGCACCACATTTCGAAAGCTTCTATTCTCTTCTTGTCCAAACTATTTACCGTCCATGTTTCGCTTCCATACATGGCTACACTCCATACAAATACTTTCAGAAATGACTTCCTGACACTTACATCTATACCTGATGTTAACAAATTTCTCTTCTTCAGAAACGCTTTCCTTGCCATTGCCAGTCTACATTTTATATCCTCTCTACTTCGACCATCATCAGTTATTTTGCTCCCCAAATAGCAAAACTCCTTTACTACTTTAAGTGTCTCATTTCCTAATCTAATACCCTCAACATCACCCGACTTAATTCGACTACATTCCATTATCCTCGTTTTGCTTTTGTTGATGTTCATCTTATATCCTCCCTTCAAGACACTATCCATTCCGTTCAACTGCCCTTCCAAGTCCTTTGCTGTCTCTGACAGAATTACAATGTCATCGGCGAACCTCAACGTTTTTATTTCTTCTCCATGGATTTTAATACCTACTGCGAACTTTCCTTTTTTTCCTTTACTGCTTGCTCAATATACAGATTGAATAACATCGGGGAGATGCTACAACCCTGTCTTACTCCCTTCCCAACCACTGCTTCTCTTTCATGCCCCTCGACTCATATAACTGCCATCTGGTTTCTATACAAATTGTAAATAGCCTTTCGCTCCCTGTATTTTACCCCTGCCACCTTTATAATTTGAAAGAGAGTATTCCAGTCAACATTGTCAAAAGCTTTCTCTAAGTCTACAAATGCCAGGAACGTAGGTTTGCCTTTCCTTAATCTTTCTTCTAAGATAAGTCTTAAGGTCAGTATTGCCTCACGTGTTCCAGTATTTCTACGGAATCCAAACTGATCTTCCCCGAGGTTGGCTTCTACTAGTTTTTCCATTCGTCTGTAAAGAATTCGTGTTAGTATTTTGCAGCTGTGGCTTATTAAACTGATTGTTCGGTAATTTTTAAATCTGTCCACACCTGCTTTCTTTGGGATTGGTATTATTATATTCTTCTTGAAGTCTGAGGGTATTTCGCCTGTTTCATACATCTTGCTCACCAGATGGTAGAGTTTTGTCAGGACTGGCTCTCCCAAGGCCGTCAGTAGTTCCAATGGAATGTTGTCTACTCCGGAGGCCTTGTTTCGACTCAGGTCTTTCAGTGCTCTGTCAAACTCTTCACGCAGTATCTTATCTCCCATTTCATCTTCATCTACATCCTCTTCCATTTCCATAATATTGTCCTCAACTGCATCGCCCTTGTATAGACCCTCTATATACTCCTTCCACCTTTCTGCTTTCCCTTCTTTGCTTAGAACTGGGTTTCCATCTGAGCTCTTGATGTTCATACAAGTGGTTCTCTTATCTCCAAAGGTCTCTTTAATTTTCCTGTAGGCAGTATATATCTTACCCCTAGTGAGATAAGCCTCCACATCCTTACATTTGTCCTCTAGCCATGCCTGCTTAGCCATTTTGCACTTCCTGTCGATCTCATTTTTGAGACGTTTGTATTCATTTTTGTCTGCTTCACTTACTGCATTTTTATATTTTCTCCTTTCATCAATTAAATTCAATATTTCTTCTGTTACTAGCCCTCTTCTTTTTACCTACTTGATCCTCTGCTGCCTTCACTACTTCATCCCTCAAAGCTACCCATTCTTCTTCTACTGTATTTCTTTCCCCCATTCCTGTCAATTGTTCCCTTATGCTCTCCCTGAAACTCTCTACAACCTCTGGATCTTTCAGTTTATCCAGGTCCCGTCTCCTTAAATTCCCACCTTTTTGCAGTTTCTTCAGTTTTAATCTACAGGTCATAAACAATAAATTGTGGTCAGCGTCCATATCTGCCCCTGGAAATGTTTTACAATTTAAAACCTGGTTCCTAAATCTCTGTCTTACCATTATATAATCTATCTGATACCTTTTAGTATCTCCAGGGTTCTTCCATGTATACAACCTTCTATCATGATTCTGAAACCAAGTGTTAGCTATGATTAAGTTGTGCTCTGTGCAAAATTCTATCAAGCGGCTTCCTCTTTCATTTCTTAGCCCCAATCCATACCCACCTACTACGTTTCCTTCTCTCCCTTTTCCTACACTCGAATTCCAGTCACCCATGACTATTAAATTTTCGTCTCCCTTCACTATCTGAATAATTTCTTTTATTTCATCATACATTTCTTCAATTTCTTCGTCATCTGCAGAGCTAGTTGGCATATAAACTTGTACTACTGTAGTTGGTGTGGGCTTCGTATCTATCTTGGCCACAATAATGCGTTCACTATGCTGTTTGTAGTAGCTTACCCGCATTCCTATTTTCCTATTCATTATTAAACCTGCTCCTGCATTACCCCTATTTGACTTTGTGTTTATAACCCTGTAGTCACCTGACCAGAAGTCTTGTTCCTCCTGCCACCGAACTTCACTAATTCCTACTATATCTAACTTAACCTATCCATTTCCCTTTTTAAATTTTCTAACCTACCTGCCCGATTAAGGGATCTGACATTCCACGCTCCGATCCGTAGAACGCCAGTTTTCTTTCTCCTGATAACGACATCCTCTTGAGTAGTCTCCGCCCGGAGATCCGAATGGGGGACTATTTTACCTCCGGAATATTTTACCCAAGAGGACGCCATCATCATTTAATCATACAGTAAAGCTGCATGCCCTCGGGAAAAATTACGACCGTAGTTTCCCCTTGCTTTCAGCCGTTCGCAGTACCAGCACAGCAAGGCCGTTTTGGTTATTGTTACAAGGCCAGATCAGTCAATCATCCAGACTGTTGCCCTTGCAACTACTGAAAAGGCTGCTGCCCCTCTTCAGGAACCACACGTTTGTCTGGCCTCTCAACAGATACCCCTCCGTTGTGGTTGTACCTACGGTATGGCTATCTGTATCGCTGAGGCACACAAGCCTCCCCACCAATGGCAAGGTCCATGGTTCATGGGGGGGATCTGTTTTAGTACCTTCCTTAAATACAAAATTTTATCATCAAATATTTAGTCAGAGGAGATCCATAATAAATACTTTCCATAAGCTTAGAGAGTGTGGTAGTATATTTCCCTCTGATAAACCCGCCTCCATTCCTTAGTTAATTTAAGTCATCATAATATTTTTTTTTTCAATTTTGTTGGCTTTCAATTGGATTAACCTCTCTTGGGAATATTCGAGCTCATACCATTCCCCAATTAATCACAGCAAACAAAATTTGTCTTTTCATCAGCCATGGGAATGAAATGACAGTCATAAATCAACTGATCTGTTTTCAGTAAAACATATGAACATTTGTCCACTGTACCTTGATCTCTGAACTATTAAATGAGCCTGAGCAGACTACACAAAATATAGGCCTGTACTGTACAAGGTTCATAACAGACCTCAATATCATTTAACAGTCCCACGTTATATTCAGTAGCTATTAATGTTTGTCAATTTACAGCGGCCTCAGGAGAGTTGGTATGAATTCAGCTTGTTTTTGCAGTTAATTGCTGTAGACCAGCTGTGATTTTTATCCAGTGGTGACCGATGGTCGCACAAGAAGTTATCCATCTGCTCTCCCCAGTTTTCTAGTGGTGTACGTAAAATAAATAAAACAAACTCGTAATAATACACATTAAACAATCAGCAGTGGACTACATAATCGTAAACCATGCTATACCACATACTGTACTGGAGGATAAATATTTGGTGATACACCCTAAGCGCTGTATCTTCACAACCTCTCTTCATTAATTAAATTTCAGTCTTTCTTCTCTGTTCATAGCTTCTACTTGCTGCCATTTCACTGAAAAATCTGAAAGTGTTCTTTACTTGCGTAGAGGGGCACTTTCCTCGTCAGGGGGTGAAGAGGAGGCAACGCTCTTGTGAGTAGCGAAACACTGGACATCCGCGCTGCCAACACTCGCGACGCAAAAAAAAAGAAAAAATCCTGACCACTTGACACGCATGCTTAAGAGAATAAAAATAAAACGACGACAGAAGAAAAAGTGATAAAAGTGTGGGGCTTTCGCCGCCACTCAGCGCTCGCAGAGACGGTCTAAGTCAGCGTGAAGGGCGCCGGAAGTGCGTCGCGAAGGCCGGGACTGTAATCCGACAAGTCTGCACTCTGACAACACTGCGAGGGGAGGGGGTGGGGGAAGGGGGAGAGTCTGCTGACAGCTAGCTGTCTCCACACCGGCCCCACCCACACCCAAAGCCCTTCCACCAACTAGTTGATGGGCGCAGTCCTACTCTGCTACAGAGCCTCTTGCTTGCTCATTATGGCTTCCTCCCTCACAATCCAGATATTAAAAGATCAATGCTCCTACACCACAGTTACGGAGTACGTAATACGCTACTAGGCATTAAAATTGCTACACCAGGAAGATGACGTGCTACAGAAGCCAAATTTAACCGACAGGAGGAAGATGCTGTGATATACAAATGATTACCTTTTCAGAGAAATCACACAAGGTTGGCGCCGGTGGCGACACCTACAACCTGCTGACATGAGGAAAGTTTCCAACCGATTTCTCATACACAGACAGCAGTTGATCTGCGTTGCCTGGTGAAACGTTGTTGTGATGCCTCGTGTAAAGAGGAGAAATGCGTATCCGACTTTGATAAAGGTCGGATTGTAGCCTTGCGGTTTATCGTATTGCGGCACTGCTGCTCGCGTTGGTCGAGATCCAATGACTGTCGACAGAATATGGAATCGGTGGGTTCAGGAGGGTAATACGGAACGCTGTGCTGAATCCCAAAGGCCTCGTATCACTAGCAGTCGAGATGACAGGCATCTTATCCGCATAGCTGTAACGGATCGTGCAGCCACGCTCGATCCCTGAGTCAACAGATGGGGACATTTGCAAGACAACAACCATCTGCACGAACAGTTCGACGACGTATGCCGTAGCATGGACTACCGGCTCGGAGCCCATGGCTGCGGTAAACCTTGACGCTGCATCACAGACAGGAGCGCCTGCGATGGTGTACTCAACGACGAACGTGGGTGCACGAATGGCAAAACGTCATGTTTTCGAATGAATCTAGGTTCTATTTACAGCATCATGATGGTCGCATCCGTGTTTGGCGACATCGTGGTGAACGGACATTGGAAGCGTGTATTCGTCATTGCCATACTGGCGAATCACCCAGCGTGATGGGGTGGGGTGCAATTGGTTACACGTCTCGGTCACCTCTTGTTCGCATTGACGGCGTTTTGAACAGTGGACGTTACATTTCAGATGTTAGGACCCGTGGCTCTACCCTTCATTCGATCCCTGCGAAACCCTATATTTGAGCAGGATAATGCACGACCGCATTTTGCAAATCCTGTACGGGCCTTTCTGGATAGAGAAAATGTTCGACTGCTGCCCTGGCTAGCATATTATCCATATCTCTCAACAGTTGAAAACGTCTGGTCAATGATGGCCGAGCAACTGGCTCGTCACAATACGCCAGTCACTACTCTTGATCAACTATGGTATTGTGTTGAAGGTGCATGGGCAGCTGTACCTGTACACGCCATTCAAGCTCTGTTTGACCCAATGCCCAGTCGTATCAAGGCTGTTCTTACGGCCAGAGGTGGTTGTTCTCGGTACTGATTGTCAGGATCTATGTACCCAAATTGCGTGAAAATATAATCACATGTCAATTCTAGTATAATATATTTGTCCAATGAATACCCGTTTATCGTCTGCATTTCTTCTTTGTGTAGCAATTTTAATGGCCAGTAGTGTAGTTGACCAGACGACATGTTTTGGAAGTATACTTCCGGGCATGTGCAACTTGTAACATGTAACAGAAATGTCATATTGCACTGTTAAAAGGTGATGTTTACATAGAGATACGGATGAACTTCTGGAGATGTGAATTCTACGAGGATCGTTCAACAAGTAATCAACAAATTTTTTTTCTCAACCAATTTCGGTTGAAAAAATGCGCATTCTTACAGCTGGTTCATTCTCTAAATAGCCACAAATTAATTCTAATCTGTGCTCTAATGACCAGTTGGGAGGAAAACAATCAGGGAATTGATGAAGCCACGCTTGTGGATGAATGTCGTTGCCAGAATTCTTGAATGTTTTGAATTTACGTGTAGTAATAAACAGCTTATAGTCAAAATCATTATGTCGGCGAGTCGCATGTCAGTCATTATTACGTCGTTTCGGCGGTTCCATCTCAAAAGTCGGTGTACCGTGCCAATTTCTTTCATAATTTCCGAAGTGCCCTGTGTTATTATTTAGTGGCTTTTCTGTATTTCTATGTCCCTCTTCCCGTATTGGAGCGCGAGTGTCCTCTGAATTATGTAATTCTTGTATTACCTGTGTCAACTGATCTTGTACTTCCCGGATTTCTCTTTGGTGTTGCGTGTTAATTTGATTCTGATTTTGTTTGAATTTCCTAATTTCTTCGTACTCTTCTGTGTCAGTGAAGGCTACAGGTCTTGTGTCATTCAGATCATCACCCACCTTTATAGATAAGTTAGTGAACTGATCCGAAAGTTCGGCTACTTTATCCGATGGTGAACTTATTTCCTCAGTGTGTTTTTCTGAACCAAGTTTCAGAGTGTCCATTTGTGTTGAAATCGTATCTAATGTGTCCTTTAAGTTTTCCTGAGTTTTTGCAAGTTGCGTAACCGAATCGGTAGATGCAACTGAATCAATCGTAGCCTGCAAGGTCTCATGATTTTCATGAACAATAGTTTGCAGTTCTTTTATGGCTACTTCGTGATTCTGTAATATATTTTCATACCGAGAAAAAATAGGTTGGAAATGCTCACAAATTTGTGTTTTTACGTCAATACAGACTTTTTGACATTTCGATTCGATTTTATGTAACTCAGTAGTTAAATCTTCACGTGTTTGTTGAAGTGTTTCTTTAATTTGTTCCTGATTTTTTTTCCATTTGTTGCTGTGTTTGTCTCTGATTTTGTTTCATTTGTTGCATTAATTGCAATAATAATGTATTAGTGTCTGGAATCTGTTCCTCTATGCTTTTCGGCAGTGCATTTGCACCGGCAACATTCACATTTTGACAAGCAGAAATTGTGTCTTGACTTATTTGAGAAAACGGTGAGGACGCAAAACCTGAATCTACAGTATTTGCAAGATTGTGTCCTGTCATTTCGGATTCCTGAAGCGAACTGTTGCCGACCGATCGATCGATAAGGCTTCCCTGTTCACTAATTATTTCACTGTCTACACCATTACTTGCCGCCCGCTCCATTTCCCTATGCACAATTACCAAATTACTAGTTTGAACATTAGTGAATTCGTTACACGGTGGCGCTAACACACTGCTTTCGTCTTCACTGTCATTTCTCAGTTTACTTTGGAGCCTAGTATTACGTTTTTCACACGCCATTATTGTCACAATATTTCACACGACAACACAGAAAAGCACAATTTGAAGAGCAAAATAAGAAAACACATTAACACAGCACTGAAAATAATATCTGGTTAATTGCAAGCGCAGCTGCGAAATACTTGGTGCAAATCTACATGCATGCCACAATTTTTTTACTGTACCACAATGAAAAACTACAACTACAAAGGAAATTCTCTTTATAATTACGCGCTAGCAATAAACAATAGCTACACTAATTACAGAAACTACAAGGAAAAAATCAGAAGATTCCAGTGAGGTATCCTCGGCTAAGGGTCGACATATGAACAATTATACATGACTGTGCTGATAAACTGACACACAATATTTTTAGCGCAACGCAGTCTGACTTTTAATAATCCCTACAAAAGAATGGCCCCGACTAACATTAACCTATACCTTTCACAAATCACTTACCTCACAAAAATCTTCGTTACTCGAACTACTGCAATACAGCGAGCGCCACTACTGCCAGCTAAATAAAAGATTCAAACTACTGAAGGCACTAACTACTGCTAGGCGTAGTTAGCAAATGAAAGATTTTGATAGAGAACAAATAATGTAGTTACCTTAATAGTGTTCAAAAGTCATAATATATATAGCAGTTCATGACATCCATTCTTACAAATGTACTCTTTCTGTCCAAAACTCCGCCATCTCACTCCCCACATCCACCACTGCTGGCGGCTCACATCCAACTGCGCAACGCTACGCTCTGTTAACATCTAGCTGCCCAACACTACAATGGCAGACAACAATGAAAACTAGCCACAGACTGCTCACAGCACAGCCAGTGATTTTCATACAGAGCGCTACGTGGCGTTACCAATAAGAAAACCTAAGCAGCCTACTTACAGATTTCATTAAACCAATGCAAACAAGAAAATAAATTAAATAAATTACAGCCAGTCAGATTCGGACTTCACATCATGACAGTCGGTCGGAAATAGATATGGGCTTACTGTTTTTATTACGTAAATATTGGATGAAGAAGAAGAAAATAAGGCTGGGACTTCAAGGAAGAATGAGAAAACCTAACAAAATAACTGAGCGCCTTCAGGTTACCCTATTAACCCTCCTCTCGTTGAGAAGACAGTATTATTTCTGTGCAAGTATTTATAAGCCTTATGTTCAAATTTACGAGACATTCCAGTTCTATATTGTGTTAGGTAGCCGGCCGCGGTGGTCTCGCGGTTCTAGGCGCTCAGTCCGGAGCTGCGCGACTGCTACGGTCGCAGGTTCGAATCCTGCCTCGGGCATGGATGTGTGTGATGTCCTTAGGTTAGTTAGGTTTAAGTAGTTCTAAGTTCTAGTGGACTGATGACCACAGATGTTAAGTCCCATAGTGCTCAGAGCCATTTGAATCATTTTTTGTGTTAGGTAACTTGACTAAACTACAGAGAATCTTATAAACGGTTTTTTTCACGTTCTTTCATTATGCAGTCATCAATTTTTATCCGTGTTTATCTCAAATGGAGTAAAGACTCTCACTGGGAGGCTTTACATCATTTTATGAGGTAAAACTCCATAATTTATAGTTTAACTAAATTGTAAATTTGTCTGTAATTAATAATCAAGCAGAGCTGGAAGTCGGATCGTTTATACCCTGAAGCACCATAGAAACTAGTAGAGGCTTGCGTATTTAAATACTGAGATTTGTAAGCAGGCAGAATACGGCGCTGCGGTCGGCAACGCCTATACTGTATACGACAAGGAGTCTCTGGCGCAGTTGCTAGATCGGTTGCTGCTGCTAAAATTGCAGGTTAACCAAGGTTTAAGTCAGCTTGAACTTGGTGCTATAGCCGACGCACGGGCGATGGGACACAGCATCTCCGAGGCAGTGATGAAGTGGGAGTTTCTAGTACGACCATTTCACGACTGTACCGTGAATATCAGGAATTCGGTAAAACATCAAATGTCCGACATCGCTGCTGTCGGAAAGAGATACTGTAAGTACGGGACCATCGACGACTGAAGAGAATCGTTCAACGTGACAGAAGTGCCACCCTTCCATTAACTGCTGCAGATTTCAATGCTGGGCCATCAACAGATGTCAGCTTTCGGAACTGGAGGCCCTTTCGTGTACCCACGATAAACTGTAAGTCCGAAAGTTTTACGCCTCGCCTGGGCCCGTCAACATCGACATTGGACTGTTGACGACTGGAAAGTGGCCTTGTCAGACGAATCTCGTTTCAAATTGTATCGAGTGGGTGGACGTGTACGTGTATGGTGACAACCTCGTGAATCCGTAGACCCTGCATGTTCAAGCTGGTGGGAGCTCTGTAATGGTGTGGGGCGTGTGCAGATGGATTAATATAAGACCGCTGATACGTCTAGATACGTCTCTGACAGGTGTCACGTACATAAGCATCCTGTGTGATGCTGATGAAGGCTCTTTAATGGTGTGGGGCGTGTGCAGATGGATTGATATGAGCCCCCTTGGCCCCATCGATCCTCTTGTCAGGTACTTGGGTGGTACATCTGCAGCTGTCTGAATCCGCGTACGTATTTGTCAGGTTTGTAAAAAACTGGGTAAACCTGCAAAGCTTCAAAGTTTTTTTTATTGTTTTTTTTTAAGGAACTACTGATCTATTGTAATACCTCCAACGGGGCGGCAACAGTCTAGGTAGCTTTGGACAAACGTGTTGCGTATTTCTGAAATAAGGCTGAATGGTTCAAGAGGGATACAGTGAGCATGGGATTAATACATACAAAAGTGCCGGAATCCGATGTCAGCTTTATCATTTTATCTGAGATAAAATTAGCCCCCCTAGACAGCGACCGAAGATAATCTAAGGAAGACCGAAGACCACGCAAAAAGCATGTTTAGCGTATATGACATCAATAATACCCACCAGTTTCTCCAACGATATGACGCATGTGTTTTTTTTTTTAAATTTCATTCCGACCATTATAACGTTGTTGCTTTAATTTTCTTTGAAAGCGGTACTGATAGACAATAAAAGCGGTTTAAAAGCTGTGAGCTGTCTGGGGAAGTTAACCTTGCATTACTGCGCAGCTGTTTCACCAGGTATCCTGTCTAGCTTACCAAATTCCCAAGCAGACTAACATTAATTATAATCTTTTAATAGTCATACGACAACCGGTGATATATATACATTCCTGGAAATAGAACACCGTGAATTCATTGTCCCAGGAAGGGGAAACTTTATTGACACATTCCTGGGGTCAGATACATCACATGATCACACTGACAGAACCACAGGCACATAGACACAGGCAACAGAGCATGCACAATGTCGGCACTAGTACAGTGTATATCCACCTTGCGCAGCAATGCAGGCTGCTATTCTCCCATGGAGACGATCGTAGAGATGCTGGATGTAGTCCTGTGGAACGGCTTGCCATGCCATTTCCACCTGGCGCCTCAGTTGGACCAGCGTTCGTGCTGGACGTGCAGACCGCGTGAGACGACTCTTCATCCAGTCCCAAACATGCTCAATGGGGGACAGATCCGGAGATCTTGCTGGCCAGGGTAGTTGACTTACACCTTATAGAGCATGTTGGGCGGCACGGGATACATGCGGACGTGCATTGTCCTGTTGGAACAGCAAGTTCCCTTGCCGGTCTAGGAATGGTAGAACGATGGGTTCGATGACGGTTTGGATGTACCGTGCACTATTCAGTGTCCCCTCGACGATCACCAGTGGTGTACGGCCAGTGTAGGAGATCGCTCCCCACACCATGATGCCGGGTGTTGGCCCTGTGTGCCTCGGTCGTATGCAGTCCTGATTGTGGCGCTCACCTGCACGGCGCCAAACACGCATACGACCATTATTGGCACCAAGGGCAGAAGCGACTCTCATCGCTGAAGACGACACGTCTCCATTCGTCCCTCCATTCACGCCTGTCGCGACACCACTGGAGGCGGGCTGCACGATGTTGGGGCGTGAGCGGAAGACGGCCTAACGGTGCGCGGGACCGTAGCCCAGCTTCATGGAGACGGTGGCGAATGGTCCTCGCCGATACTCCAGGAGCAACAGTGTCCCTAATATGCTGGGAAGTGGCGGTGCGGTCCCCTACGGCACTGCGTAGGATCCTACGGTCTTGGCGTGCATCCGTGCGTCGCTGCGGTCCGGTCCCAGGTCGATGGGCACGTGCACCTTCCGCCGACCACTGGCGACAACATCGATGTACTGTGGAGACCTCACGCCCCACGTGTTGAGCAATTCGGCGGTACGTCCACCCGGCCTCCCGCATGCCCACTATACGCCCTCGCTCAAAGTCCGTCAACTGCACATACGGTTCACGTCCACGCTGTCGCGGCATGCTACCAGTGTTAAAGACTGCGATGGAGCTCCGTATGCCACGGCAAACTGGCTGACACTGACGGCGGCGGTGCACAAATGCTGCGCACCTAGCGCCATTCGACGGCCAACACCGCGGTTCCTGGTGTGTCCGCTGTGCCGTGCGTGTGATCATTGCTTGTACAGCCCTCTCGCAGTGTCCGGAGCAAGTATGGTGGGTCTGACACACCGGTGTCAATGTGTTCTTTTTTCCATTTCCAGGAGTGTATACACACACACACACACACACACACACATATATATATATATATATATATATATATATATATATATATATATATATATATATATATATATAAGAGAATTTAAATAAAAAGAAATAAATCAGTTTATATTTGGAAATTTATTTTAACATTGATCATTGAAATTTCAGCATATTAAACGTGAGTCACAACTAAGCTGGTGCCTTATTTAGGACTGTGAAAATGTGAGTTTGTAATCTTACGGAACACATCAAATATGGAGCCAAGATTGGGAGACTGATACAACACTGCATTCATAAAATAACACACGAAGAACGTTGAAACATATGCAAGAGGAAATTAACCACAATCAACCGATTAAATTTTCACCCAAAGAAATTACGTTCGTAGCACAATCCTGTCCGTCATGTAATTACCACACACTGGTATACTAAATTCATACTAACTCCCTCTGAAATCTTCCCGAAAAGAGTAGCTGAGGGCTACTTTGATGATTAAACCACATGCTTGACGTGGTCAACTTGGTTCACGCAAAGAGTGTAACTCCACAATACATTTCGATAAATTAAATAAATTAGATCGAAAAGCAAGTTACAAAAGAAAAACCTCGAACTGGTTACTATCGACTTACTATTAACCTGATCGATCAAACAACTGTATAAGCACGTGGTACTGGTCTCACAAAGTACACCGCACGTGGGTTGAACATAAAGAAAAGTTGCTATATTGAAAAATATTGTCAAGACGAGACGTTATAATCTCACGCACATTCGCATTTAAGATTGATGATCTTAGTTAGAGTTACTGATCAACACGTGGTTCCACTTTACTCACAAAGTAGTGACAAAGCAACTACCGGAAGATATTCTGAACTTCACACGCGAATTACACTGCGTTGCAATTTAAGACAACATTAGATATTTTAGAGCTAAACCTGAAATAAAGGTGATTAAATTTTCAGTTAGGCTGAACTTAAGAAATCCATTGTCCTACGGACTTAGCAGACACACGCTTAGCTGGAGATCTTACCACTTGAGACGCTCGCCACGGACCAACTGACTGGTCCCTTCCTGAGGGTGGCTCCCCACTACAAACGGAAGTGGCCAGAGGGGCAGCTTCCTATACCAACATGACAAGGGACAGACAGGACCATACTAAGGATAGAAACCTCTTTGCTTTTAGAAAACGTAGCTACCTGTTCCGACGTTGGTCCTACTGTTCTCTAGCAGACAGGCTTGTCTGCTACCCTCAAGCGTGCAACTAGAAATACGTTTGCTCATTCATCCTCTCACACAGAAGGGAAGGGGGACGAGAGTATCTTATCATTTACAGTATATAAAAGAAAGCGGATGTAGGTTCCGTATGAGACTGTGTGACATGAATTACATATAAACTGTGTTTTAAAGTATAGTAGTGTGATAGATCGTTCTTCTTTATGTGTGAAAGTAACACGTTCCACTACTCAGTCTCCTCCCAGATAGAAACGCCACAGTAAATTTAGAAGAGGAATTTATGCCGTAAATGACAACAGATTTAAGAAATTAACATGAAAGGAATCCAACAGAGACCTTTCACCATCTGATACCCAACACTGAAATATCAAAAAGAATTTAGATGTAACTGCTGATGGTCTCATCCACTCGATAGGGGGCATTTGAAGTGGGCCATCCTCCCTCCTGCAGGACGCTCAAGGCACATTTTCCTCCATGAGTTGGCGTGTGAGCGACGTTCTGCTCCGCTGAATCCTTAGCTGCCGTCTTCATTGTAACGCCAGCTGTCTATTGCGCTTGTTGTGGACAGCACTGAGATGGAGAGACTTCTGGTGACGGAGACTCCTACTCAGTCTCATTACACTCATTTACAGTAGTCTCTGGCAGAAAGTCATTTTAATCCCATGTCATTTTCTGACTGAATACAGGCCTTGTCCAGAATACGCAGAATCTCTTCATTAGAAAGACCACCCTGACACGACATAAATGAAAACCACTGATGCAGTCGAGATCGTTAGCTAACGGATGAGGCGAGTACCAACAGCAACAGACGAAATTTGATGTGAAAGCTACTTTACAGTGTCCAGTGTGGAAAACTTTGTAATATACCAAATTTAACTGAAAATGTATATTTTTCGTACACATCTGTGTTTACATACATACCCCACACGCCGCCGTACGGTGGGTGGAGGAGCGTACCCTGAACAACTACTGGTCGTTACCTTTCCTGTTCCACTCACAGGCGCAGTGAGGAAAAATTATTGTCTATATGGCTCCGTATGTGCCCTAGTTTCTCGTATCTTATGTTCGTGATCCTTGTACAGGACGTATGTTCGCCGCAGTAGGACCGTTCTGCACTCTCAGTTCTGTTCATCGAAAAGTACATCACCACCATTCCAGGGGTTATCATTTGAGATCTTAAAGCATCACTGTAACACTTATTGGCTCCTCGAACCTACTGGTAACAAATGTAGGAGCCCACCTCTGAACTGCTTCCATGTGATTCCTTAATCCGACATGGTCCGTATCCCAGGCACTTGAACAGTTCTCAAGAACATGTCAAATGGTTCAAATGGCTCTGAGCACTATGGGACTTAACTTCTGAGGTCATCAGTCCCCTAGAACTTAGAACTCGTTAAACCTAACTAACCTAAGGACAACACAAACGTCCATGCCCGAGGCAGGATTCGGACCTGTGACCGTAGCGGTCGCGCGGTTCCGGACTGAAGCACCTAGAACCGCTCGGCCACACTGCCCAGCAGAACATGTCACCCTAGCCTCCTAGGTGCATTTTTCATTATAGATGAGCCACACGTTCCCAAAATTCTCCCAGTAAACCGAAGTCGACCGTTCGCCTTCCTACTACAATCTTCGCATGCTCCTCCCCTTTCATATCGCCTTGCAACGTTATCATCAGATCTTTAATGATGTGACTGTCATACAGGACAACACTAACGCCGTATCCAAACATTAGGAGTTTGTTTTCTCTACTCATCCGCATTAACTTACTTTTATCTACATTGAGAGCAAGCTGCCATTCATATTAACAACCAGAAATTTTGTCTAAGCTGTGTTGTATCAACATACAGTCACCAAACTTCGGCACCTGCCCGTACACCACAGAATCATCAACGAACAAAAGCAGATAGCTGCCCACGCTATGCGCTAGATCGTTTATGTGTACAGAAAATCATTTTTGCTTTGAAGCATCAGTCTCATGACTGGTTTGATGCAGTCTGTCATGGATTTCTCTCCTGTGAAAACCCCTTCATCTCAGAGTAGCACTTGAAACCTAGGTCTTTGGTTATCTGTTGGATGTATTCCAGTCTTCGTCTACCTCTACAGTTTTTGCCCTCTATAGCCCCCGCTATGGAAGTCATTACCTAATGTCTTTACAGATGTCCTATTATCGTGTCCCTTCTCCTTGCAGTGTTTTCCACTTATTCCTTTCCTCTCCCATTCTGCGCAGACCCTCTTCATTCCTTAAATTGTCAGTCCACCTAATTTTCAACACCTCAAATGCTGCGATTCTTTTCTATTCCAGTTTTCACACAGTCCATGTTTCACTAACATACAATGCTGTGATCCACACATAGCTTCTTAGAAATTTCTTTCTCAAATTAAGGCCTATGTAGCAGACTTCTCTTGGCCAGGCATGCCGTTTTTTTCCAGTGCTAGCCTGCTTTTGATGTCCTTTTTGCTCCATCCGTCACAGATTTTTTTTTTTGCTGCCTAGGTAGTAGAATTCCTTAACATCATCTATTTCGTGACCATCAGTCCTGATATTCAGGTTGTCGTTCTTCTCATTTCTGCTACTTCTCATTATTTTCGTCTTCCTTCAATTCACTCTGAGACCATATTCCTTACCCATTAGACTGTTCACTCTATTCAGAATATTATATAATTCTTCTTCACTTTCACTCAGGATAGCAGTGTCGTCAGCGAATCGTACCAAAGATATGCTTTCACCTTTAATTTTAAATCCACTCCTGAACCTTTCTTTTATTTCCATCGTTGCTTCCTCGATGTACAGATTCAACAGTATGGGTGAAAAGCTACATCCCTTTCCCACACGCTTTCTTATCCAAGACCACTCTTAGTATTCCCTCTTGGCTCTTGTACATATTGTGTATTACACGTCCCTCCCTACAGCTCACCCCTACATTTTTCAGAATTTCGAACATCTTACGCCATTTACATTGTCGAACTGTCTTTCCAGGGCGACAGATCCTATGAACGTAACTTGATTTTTCTTTAGTCTTACTTCGATTATCAACCGCAGCGTCTGGTGCCTTTACCTTTCCTAAAGCCGAACTAGTCGTCATTTAACATATCCTCAACTTTCTTTACCATTCTTCTGTATATTGTTCTTGTCAGCAACTCGGATGCATGAGAAGCTAAGCTGACTGTGTCGATAACTCTCACACTTGTCATCTCTTGCAGTCTTTGGAATTGTGTGGATGTTATTTTTCCTAAAGTCAGGTGGTATGTCGCCAGACTCAAATATTCTACACATTACCCCCAACAATAGTGGTCTTATCAGAATTTCCCTGGCGTTCCTGCCGATGCGCTTGTCTCTGACGAACAATCGCTGCCGAGGACAACATAATGGGTTCTGTTACTCAAAAAGCTAACCACTCACATATCAGGGAGTCTATTTCGTATGCTCGTATCTTCGTTAAGAATCGGCAGTGGGGTAGTATGTCACAGGCATTTCGGAAATCTAAAAATGTGGAATCTGCCTGTTGGTCCTCATCCTCAGTTACAATGTGCAGTATGGAAAACTTTTCAACAATGCATATACAACCAACTGAGTCAGCGTTTAGTAACCAAACGAAAATTCGACGCAAGTACTTTTGCATTTTCTAAAAACAAATTAAGTCACTGTTCAAATGATATCTCCCAATGTCATACGTATACTTCAAGATTCTTCTTATAACCATGTGAAAATTCAGCAAAATGTAATACTATATTTTCGATCATCATCATGTTCTTTCTCTCAAGGATTAGGCTGTTGGCTGATCCGAACTCACAAAAAAGTCATTTCCATCTTTTTCGATTTCTTCCAATATCACTTTTCTCATTCCGCTAGTACTTCAGGATCGTTATTGCGGAAATGAAAACTGAAATGTGTCTTCATTACTTCGCTGTGCGGGTGTTAATCCACCAGGAGATTCCATTTTCAAGGTTAACACGAAAGCAAAATGGTTATGATTCTGCACATCGAAACGTCTCCTGCAAGTGACGTTAACTGTCAGATCTGACTAGCTTCGTTATCCCTAATTCACATTCATTGAAAACTAAACGTCTTTTGTTAGAATAATATTCTATTTGCCCTTGAATTGTAACACAGGATCTACGCAGAGACCAAAAGTAGTGAACGTCACTTCTATTTATTCCCTGTTTTAAACAAAGGAGAAATCAGAATGTGTTCCTTTAGTCCTTTGACGTAGCGTGTCGCGAATTCGCACTGTCCCAAAGCGGAGCCAATAAAAGGAAAATCAATTGTTTTCGAGTGCCAGTGACGGAGGGTGTAGATTCTTCATGAATCTACGAACGCCCCTCACATGTGCTTTCGTTTCCCGAGTGTTTCGGTTACGTCCAGAGCCACTTATTTTTCGTGCCGTACCCCACGAACACACAGGAGAAGTTATCGTTATTGTTTGGACAACTACAGCTAAATACAAGCGTAGGCTAAGTTGTGAAAATGATTTGTTTTTCTTTTCCTATAGTATTCTTGAGGTGAAGTAAATCGTAGTTTGATGCTGTAAACCAGTTGCACGTACATGCAAGCGTATTCTAAAATATTTTTTTGTGTAAAATCACCATGAGCAGGAGTTTGCATACCTTTAGATGAAAGCAAGTGAAGTAAAAGCAAACATTTCCTTTGATTTGCTGCACCAGAATACTTTAGCGTCCAACTACGCTCATTACTTAGGTATATGTAATTTAATTTATCACACATTTCCAGTAATTCACATCAGCATCGATCTCAGTACTGTTCTAACTGATTAAATTTCACAATTATTGCAGTGCGAAAACTCTGATCAACTATTAATACTCCGAAGCTTTTATTTTATTAGCTATAAATCCCCGAAGTTCTGTGCTCCACGAAATGCAAATAGCAATTTCAAAGCTTGTGTACTACCTGCGGCGAGATACAGTAGCGGTTTAAAATTCCCTCTGATAAACAAAATGATGTGTCATAATTTAAATCCAGAACAGCGTGAGGAAATCACATGACAAATAAAAAAGAGACCTAGCCATTCATCCAGTACAGTCAGAATTACCATTCAAGGAGCATCGGGGTCAAACAAAAATGGTCCCAAACAAGTCCATGGAAACAGATCTTGCAGACCTTGTCAATATAAAAACGTACTAAATTTCATTTGCTGTCTATGTTGTGATGAAATGACCACAAAATATGAGAACTGTATCGTAAAACGTAAATGTAATGTTAAAGACTGTGTCCAGCGAAAAACAGAAAAGATTATATCCAAATGTTGTTGACTTTTTAGAACAAATGCAGAGAAGCGAGGTCTTTCTCTTCCGATGTTCTCTGAATTTTCTCTGTGTAACCTGTAATTATTACTGAATAACAGGTCAATTTTCAATTAACGTAGTGGAATGCATCGACAACAGCCGATATCTCGACGGGAGCACACCCTGCCGTTCTCAAGGCGAAACTGCAGCATCTAAGCGCTGTGCAAGGGAATCTAAAACCTCCTAAAACCTCTGTTTGCAGAGAAACTACGGAAAGATAAAACACACACACACACACATAATGTAAACACTATCGCCAACGGAAGCCATACATGACCGACGTCAGAAATTACCGAGAGTAAAATTAGTAGTGAACAGGTGTGGTAGCATTAATTCTGTCACTTTGCTTTTTGCCAACGAAGAGAGCAGGATTCCATGCGGAATTTAAACAATAACCACGATCTCGTTTTACGAGGTTAGTTGCTAACTTAATTTCAACTGCTTCCCTAATGACGCTATCCAAAGAGTTGGAAGTGCTTGCTAGGCAGATTCTTACATGCATTTCCAGTTATGGGAAAAGATTCTGGTATGCGCTTCCAGAGGTTGGGATAGTGTCATTAAGCAAGCAGCTGAAATTAAATTAGCAAGTAATCTTGTAAATAGAGATGATGGTTTTTGTTTAAATCCTGCATGAAATCCCACTCTCTCCCTTGTAAAAAAAAGGCAGTTAATGCCACCTCACACTTTGACTATTAATTTTACTATCGATAACTTGTGACGTCGGTCTTCCCTGGTTTCGGATGGCTCTAGTGTTCACAGGTTGTGTGTGTGTGTGTGTGTGTGTGTGTGTGTATGTGTGTGTGTGTGTGTGTGAGTGAGTGTGTTTGTATTTTATCTTTCTCTGCGAACCGAGGTTTAAAATTCGCTACCATAACAGTTACTTGCTGCAGTTTTGCCTTGAAAGTGGCAAGGTGTGCTCAGGTCGAAATATCACTGGTTGTCGATGACGTCACCCGGCTGCATTCCCGTAAGTTATTTGAATACTGTATACGCTGGGGGACACTCAGGTGTCACAAGAAGTCAGTTACCTACAAACGTGTCTGCAGTCATTTGTTGAGACCTTTGGAGCCACATATTTGAATCCGGTATATGAACTTTAACATTTCAGATCAGCATATCAGGTTTGTGCATACATTGTTCGGAAGCAAAATGGCCGATAACTTATCGTGTAGGGTCGTTTTCCATTATAAACAGCCAAAGTCGAGACTCAGACTTACTTTTCTGCAAAGTCGGAACTTTTTGCGACTTTCTGCATATAAGTCGGTACAGTATATTTTCACGGCTAATGTTTTCAAACAATGTCGACGTACAATAGCCACCAGAGACTGTTACTTCGAGAGGATATCAGAATAACTGTGGCAGAAGGAAGATACTAAAGCTGGGGAAAGTTAAGCTAATAAAAAAAAATTGTGATGTGTTACTAACAGCTGAATCATGGCACTGCCTTTGGGAGGTCTCTTTTCTGAAGCAAACTTTGTTAACTGCACTGCGTCCATGTTGATAATGAGCAGCGCCGGCTTTCGTCTTATCGACTCTGCTCCAGAGATCGTGCCCTTTCGACGCCGGTGATAAGGTCGTGAGGTGGCAGGCATGAGCGAGGTTCGGCCGGGTGACCATGCGGAAAGAGAAGCTGTTAGTAGCAACATGTGGCTGGTAGTGGACGCGAGAGGCAACCTTGGTGGCGAATAATGTCGCTATGAAACTGGAAAAGAAAACTGAGAATGCGCTAGGTGACGATCAGTTTGGCTTTAGGAAAAGTAAAGGGACGAGAGAGGCAATTCTGACGTTACGGCTAGTAATGGAAGCAAGGCTAAAGAAAAATCAAGACGCTTTCATAGGATTTGTCGACCTAGAAAAAGCGTTCGAAATTATAAAATGGTGCAAGCTGTTCGAGATTCTGAAAAACTTAGGGGTAAGCTATAGGGAGAGACGTGTCATATACAATATGTACAACAACCAAGACGGAATAATGAGTGGACGATCAAGAACGAAGTGCTCGTATTAAGAAGGGTGTAAGACAAGGCTGTAGCCTTTCGCCCCTACTCTTCAATCTGTACATCGAGGAAGCAACGATGGAAATAAAAGAAAGGTACAGGAGTGGAATTAAAATACAAGGTGAAAGGGTATCAATCATACGATTCGCTGATGACATTGCTATCCTGAGTGAAAGTGAAGAAGAATTAAATGATCTGCTGAACGGAATGAACAGTCTAATGAGTACACAGTATGGTTTGAGAGTAAATCGGAGAAAGACGAAGGTAATGAGAAGTAGTAGAAATGAGAACAGCGAGAAACTTAACATCAAGATTGATGGTCACGAAGTCAATGAAGTTAAGGAATTCTGCTACCTAGGCAGTAAAATAACCAATGACGGACGGAGCAAGGAGGACATCAAAAGTAGACTCACTATGGCAAAAAAGGCATTTCTGGCCAAGAGAAGTCTACTAATATCAAATACCGGCCTTAATTTGAGGAAGAAATTTCTGAGGATGTACGTCTGGAGTACAGCATTGTATGGTAGTGAAACATGGACTGTGGGAAAACCGGAACAGAAGACAATCGAAGCATTTGAGATGTGGTGCTATAGACGAATGTTGAAAATTAGGTGGACTGATAAGGTAAGGAATGAGGAGGTTCTACGCAGAAACGGAGAGGAAAGGAATATGTGGAAAACACTGATAAGGAGAAGGGACAGGATGATAGGACATCTGATAAGACATGAGGGAATGACGTCCATGGTACTAGAGGGAGCTGTAGAGGGCAAAAACTGTAGAGGAAGACAGAGATTGGAATACGTCAAGCAAATAATTGAGGACGTAGGTTGCAAGTGCTACTCTGAGATGAAGAGGTTAGCACAGGAAAGGAATTCGTGGCGGGCCGCATCAAACCAGTCAGTAGACTGATGACCCAAAAAAAAAAAAAGATGAAACTGCCCTTTCGGGTCGGATCCGGCTGTATTGGGCGCGTTTTGGGATGAACTGTGTAACGAAGAACTTTGCTGGTCGTTATCCGATTATATGTTTTCGCGGGTCCAGACTCGTGACCCACTTTTCCAATGTTGGGGGACACGGACTTCAGCTGAAGTAATAAGGTGATATCTTTATATTTACGTCATTTCTTGGAGACACATTTTCTGCCCTCCGTGTCACAATGTGTGGTGAACCTGAGATAGATTACTGACTGATTATCAATCACAAAACAGAGTGCACATTTTATCTTGTGGTTCGCAGCTACGAAAGTTGTTGTGCTTTTCTGACTCTAGTAATTCGTACTGGCATCTGACTGCATCGATATTGTGGTTTACTATTGAAAAATTGGGGCTTATAGTGTATTATTTTTTAATTTTAGTGTTAAGTCCGTTTCAGAAAGCACTGTGAGTCATTGAACAGACCGATGAACCAGCGTATGGCCATTCCGCCAGATCTTTCTGCGGTCTCTTCAATACTTGGGTCCATCGAGGACGTGTAATTATTGTAAGGCTAATTTATCATTTTATGCCTTTCCTTGACGTAATTTATGTTAGTGTGATTTGAATTGATTGTTTAAAATACCTGTGGTTTGTGTGTGATATAGTTACCGCTTGGAGGCAGTGACTGTTTGTTTATCCCGTTTTGGTACTAATCTGATATTGTTTTATCTAATATTGTTATACGTGTTCTTCCTTCGGTTGATTAGGATAGGATTATTTATTTGAGAGGTTTAAGTAGTAACGTGTTAGTTATTACACTGGGACGCTCGTATCATAATTTCTGATGATTTGTTGTATTTGTGAGTCTGGGTTGTGGGTTTGACCTACGCCTTGGCCCCTTGCGTGCCTTTCTTATTTAGTAGACTCAAAGGGTCCGTTTATACACAATGTATACCCAGTAACAGTTGCTTCCTTCGAAATTAGCAATGTTTGAGGGAGTACATGTGAGAAAAAGTTAGTCCGAGATTAGTACTGTGTATATATTTATTTACGCGTCAAGTTCCGTAGGACCAAATTGAAGAGCAGATCTGCAAAATCATGGAACGTGTCAGTACATGAATATACAACACAAATGTAATAACAGATTAAAATAAAAAAATCAAAGCATAAGTTTAATTAAACGCAATCAGCAATATAACATAAGAATCACCTTAATTTTTGAAGGAACTTCTCAACAGAATAGAAGGACCTTTCTACAGAGGAGTTATGGAAGTCCGATCCAAATGCAGGTTGGATTTTTGCCAAGCACTAATTGAGTGAAGGTGCTTATTGTTGTGAATAATCTGACATCGTCAACAAGAAACGACAGTAAAGTATACAGGGTGAGTCACCTAACATTACCACTGGATATATTTCGTAAACCACATCAAATACTGACAAATCGATTCCACAGACCGAACGTGAGGAGAGGGGCTAGTGTAATTGGTTAATACAAACCATAAAAAATGCACGGAAGTATGTTTTTAACAAAAACCTACGTTTTTCTTTAAATGGAACCACGTTAGTTTTGTTAGCACATCTGAACATATAAACAAATACGTAATCAGTGCCGTTTGTTGCACTGTAAAATGTTAATTACATCCGGAGATATTGTAACCTAAAGTTGACGCTTGAGTACCACTCCTCCGCTGTTCGATCGTGTGTATCGGAGAGCACCGAATTACGTAGGGATCCAAAGGGAACGGTGATGGACCTTAGGTACAGAAGAGACTGGAACAGCACATTGCGAACACCTTTTCATTGGTCTTTTTCACTGACGCACATGTACATTACCATGAGGGGTGAGGTACATGTACACACGTGATTTCCGTTTTCAATTACGGAGTGGAACAGAGTGTGTCCCGACTTGTCAGGCCAATAGATGTTCAATGTGGTAGCCATCATTTACTGCACACAATTGCAATCTCTGGCGTAATGAATGTCGTACACGCCGCAGTACATCTGGTGTAATGTCGCCGCAGGCTGCCACAATACGTTGTTTCATATCCTCTGGGGTTGTAGTCACATCACGGTACACATTCTCCTTTAACGTACCCCACAGAAAGAAGTCCAGAGGTGTAAGATCAGGGGAACGGGCTGGCCAATTTATGCGTCCTCCACGTCCTATGAAACGCCCGTCGAACATCCTGTCAAGGGTCAGCCTAGTGTTAATTGCGGAATGTGGAGGTGCACCATCATGCTGATACCACATACGTCGACGCGTTTCTAGTGGGACATTTTCGAGCAACGTTGGCAGATCATTCTGTAGAAACGCGATGTATGTTGCAGCTGTTTGGGCCCCTGCAATGAAGTGAGGACCAATGAGGTGGTCGCCAATGATTCCGCACCGTACATTTACAGTTCACAGTCCCTGTCGCTCTACCTGTCTGAGCCAGCGAGGATTGTCCACGGACCAGTAATGCATGTTCCGTAGATTCACTGCCCCGTGGTTTGTGAAACCCGCTTCATCGGTAAACAGGTAGAACTGCAACGCATTCTCTGTTAATGCCCATTGAGAGAATTGCACTCGATGATTAAAGTCATCACCATGTAATTGCTGATGTAGCGATACATGAAACGGGTGAAAGCGGTGACGATGCAGTATGCGCGTGACACTACTTTGACTCAGTCCACCGGCTCTCGCAATGTCCCGTGTACTCATGTGTGGGTTCATGGCAACAGCAGCTAACACACCTACTGCACCCGCTTCTCTTGTGACGGGCCTGTTATGGACCCGTTTGCGTGTTGCGACCATACCTGTTGCATACAGTTGGCGGTAGATGTTTTGCAATGTGCGGCACGTTGGATGCTCTCTGTCCCGGTGTCGTTCTGCATACACCCTACAGGCTTCAGCTGCATTTCGTCGACACTCGCCATAGATGAGTATCATCTCCGCCTTTTCAGAGTTCGAATACACCATGGTCACAGTTCCTACAACACTACACTATCACAGACGTCTGGTAACACGGTGTACTACAGTTGGTCTGCGTGCGGAGACGAATGCAGAATAACAATAGCAGCAAGCGCTACATGCGGACACTGCGACATCTAGACCAAACCACAACAGTGCACTACAGCCACACTCGTAAACACGGTCGTCATCGTAAACATGTCCCTGCAGATGCTGCTCGCCGACCATGGCCCGTGTTTGTTACAACACGCAACTGAACGTCAGAGGTTTCAAGCGTCAACTTTAGGTTACAATGTCTCCGGATGTAATTAACATTTTACAATGCAACAAACGGCACTGGTAACATATTTGTTTATATGTTCAGATGTGCTAACAAAACTAACGGGTTTCCATTTTAAAAAACGTAGGTTTGTGTTAAAAAACATGCTTCCGTGCATTTTTGTATGGTTTGTATTAACCAATTACACTAGCCCCTCTCCTCACGTTCGGTCTGTGGAATCGGTTCGTCAGTATTTGATGTGCTTTACGAAATATATCCAGCGGTAACGTATATATATATATATATATATATATATATATATATATATATATATATATATATATATATTGAGAGGCCAATGTCAAAATACCCAGACTAGTGAAAAGTTCGCGAACTTACACCACTTATTGCCCGAACTGCCTGTTTCTGAGCCAAAAATGTCCTTTAAGAACGGGAAGAGTTATGCCAAACTATAATGCCATACGACATAAGCGAATTAAAATAAGCAAAGTAGACTAATTTTCGTGTCGAACGATCATTTACTTAAGATTGCGTTCGAATAGTAAAACTGGCAGCATTAAGTCTTCGAACAAGATCCTGAACGTGAGCTTTCCACGACAGTTTATTGTCTATCTGAACACCTAGAAATTTGAACAGCTCAGTTTCACTAATACTAATTCTATGAAATTAAAAAGTCGGGCTTTGTTGAATTATGTGTTAGAAACTGGAAAAACTGAGTGATTTAGCGTTAGTTAATTTTCTACAAACCATGAACATATGTCATGAACTGCACTATTTGAAACCGAGCCAATGTTGCACACAACGTCCTTTACTACCAAGCTAGTGTCATCCTCAAACAGAAATATTTTAGAGTTAACCTTAATACTGGAGGACATATCATTTATATAAGTAAGGAACAGGAGTGGACCCAACACTGATTTCTGGGGCACCTTCCACTTGATTGTACCCCACTCAGACCCCACATTACAGCCATTCTCAACATTGTGAATAATGACCTTTTTCTGTCTGTTGCTGAAGTAAGAGGTGAACCAATTGTGGGCTACTCCTCGTATTCCGTAATGGTTCAACTTCTGGAGCAATATTTTGTGATCGACACAATCAAACGCCTTAGATAAATAAAAAAATATGCCTAGCGATCGAAACCTTTTGTTTAACCCATCCAGTACCTCACAGAGAAAAGAGTATATAGCATTTTCAGTTGTTAAACGACTTCTAAGGCCGAACTGTACATTTGATAGCAAATCGTGTGATATAAAATGATTAATTATCCTTACAAACACAGCCTTTTCAGGAACTTTAGCAAATACTGAGGGCATAGAAACAGGACTAAAATTGTCTACATTATCCTTGTCTCCCTTTTTATAAAGCGGCTTTACTGTTGAGTATACCTTGCACTATTCGACGGGTAGACAATTGGTGGGCGAACGGGATAACTGGCAGTCGTCCACCCTGCGTGTTGTTTACGGCGTTTGTGTCTGTACCTGGTTGGCGTCTGGAATTCAGAAATATTCTTAAGCCATGTGTCGTTTATTGGTCCAAGATTCACAAACCTAAAATGAATTTCTGTACATGTAATTACTGACTATCCTTCTCAGGCGTAGCTGTGTTTCAGATGACAGTCTTGCATGTTTAAAGTTGCTTATTCTATTTATTCAGTTACGAAAGCATTTAACAAGCGTGTCATTTACTGTCTGTTAGTCAATTTTGTCACTGTTAAGGTTATTCCTCGAGATACTTAACACTCAAAGCATTTTATTGTAATCGCATTACTATAATCCCATGAAATGTGCATTAACGTAAATCGGCTTCTGCCGTTTGATCTGTAACAGTTGATCCCTATCATTCCTCTGTTAATTATGGTACAATAACCCCACGAAGTTGCATTAACATAAATCGTGCCGGCCGCGGTGGTCTAGCGGTTCTGGCGCTGCAGTCCGTAACCGCGGGACTGCTACGGTTGCAGGTTCGAATCCTGCCTCGGGCATGGGTGTGTGTGATGTCCATAGGTTAGTTAGGTTTAAGTAGTTCTAAGTTCTAGGGGACTTATGACCTAAGATGTTGAGTCCCATAGTGCTCAGAGCCTTTTGAACATAAATCGTCTGCTGTCGTTTGATGTGTAATTAGCAATTACTGTAACGAGAAGCTGTTCAGGGAATTATTTAATCTTAGTTTGTTGCTTTTCCTGACTGTATCTGTATCAGAATTACTATCTCAAGGGCTAACTTGTTCCTGTTCAGATACCTGATATCCACTCATTTGGCAAAAATTTGTATTATACTTTTTATTTGAATTAAATGTTTACATGAACAAAGCTTTGCCCTTTACGGGCGTTTTACGAGGCTGATGCGTCCCCTTATCAGCTAACAACTAGATATTTGTCCAAGTGTACAACACAAAACTGTAAAGGACATGCGGTATTCAAATGCAGTTGAGCGTGACGTTCTACTGTATCCCAGCAAGATGTGCGGTTTCGACCTGTTTCAGACTTTCTGTCTCACATTTTATCCTCTCTGCCTACTTAATTTGTATGCCAGACTCTCTTTCCTCACTTACTTACCGTTTTTATTTCTTGCCTTTTACGATTTTTTGCACGTTGATTACGTGAGCGGTTAGGGAGTGGCGTGTAGCAATGTAAACTGAGCTGACAGAGTCAGGGTGAGAGGCACCCACATGCCTTGCTCATACTGTGGCATCAAGCAGTCAGGCCTGCAACATGAGTGGTCTGCCAAGCGAGTGGATTCATTCTTATCTGTCGAGTAACATGAACTCTAGTACTCACAATAAAGATACAAATTATCCTCCTGTATGAATAATGCGCAACGGAAACGCTCATCTGACTAGCAGCAATTTACAGAACTCTGACTGTTCACTACGCACTGGCAATACCACATTTTCTTTTTTCATTTAACGGCTTTTATCAACATGTGGCCATCGCACTGAATGTGAGTGGCGCACACATTATAAATTCTGGATATCATGACAACATGCAATTCGAAGGAATAGGCCACCAATCTTTTTCTTTTCACTATCTTATTTATTCCGATAAATTCTATAACCTAAACAAACAAATTCTACAACCTACAACAATAACACATGAGAAATTCCGCACACGCCATTTCTTAAATATTTCAACTTATGGTACACGCGCTATTTCTTAAATATTTCAACTTATTGTACACACGCTAGTAATTCAGCTTAACTTAGCACACGGAAGTATTTCAATTTATTGCTACACGCGGTTTCATTGTGACCGTTGGTCACTTCCGAAGATTACTACAATCCCATTAATATTACCTGCCTGACATTTAATTCTCCCCACAAAAGTTCCTTAAAAAGAGAAATTATTATTTCAAACTACTCTTAAATATTCCACATGCATACCATGTCTCCACTCTTTTGTCTTTACGGAGCACAACTAAGACAGGTCTTAACAGCACAAGATCCAGCGGCAGAGTGCTGAAACATGACCGTTCTTCAGGTCATCTCGCACCTCTGTCGAGGTGGGGGAAGACCATGATACCGTATTGGTCAGCCACATTTCAGGCGCTCAAAGCTCAGGTAAATTTCATCTCTTTGGTCCCACCCAAGTTGGCCAAAGGATCGCCTCAAAGATGATCATATATTCACATTCACTATCTGCGGTTAGCAGACGACCATACGTTCATTCATTTCAAATATCTCACCAAACTGGATGTAGGGATTTATTTTGTGGGAGTGCACATGTGATCAATTAAATAAATAAATCGTCATTCTTTCCCACAGTGGTATCCGGCTTCACTGTATTAATTGAAATTGAGTTATTATTAGAAAAAAATGTGTTGTGCTGACAAAAATAATGAAGTATGTTGTACCTATTTTCAATGTCGGGCGGTACTGTACCCTTTCAAGGGGATACTTCATAATATCGTGTCGGACCTCTTTCAGACCGTCTTAGTGCAGAAACCAGACGTCGCGTGGACTCGTTGGAATTCTCCTGCTGACATTTTGAGTAATGCTGCCTCTACAGCTATCCGTCACTGAGAATGTGTTCTGGTGCAGTATTTTGTGCACGGACTGGTCTCCCGATTATGTACCACAGATGGTAGATGCCATTCATGTCAGGCCATCATAAGTTCCAGCTGTTCAGAATGTTCTTCAAAAGAATCGAAGTGACACAGCGCATTGTCATCCATTAAAATACCTTCGTTGTTTGGAAACATCAAGTCTAAAAAAGGCAGCAAATGGTCTTCGAGAAGCCAACATAGCCATTTCCAGAGAATGATCGGTTCAGCTGTAGCAGAGGACACAGTCCATTCAATGTAAACACAGCCCACAGCATTGGAGAGTGACTGTCACCTTGCACAGTACTCTTTTTTACAACTTGGGTCCACGGCTTCGTGGGATCTGCGCCGCACTCGAAGACTACCTTCAGTTCTTATGGCGTCCAACCGATAAGGTTATGAGCCCAGGAAAAGACCCTGCAGGTGATGTCGTCCCAGTCTATTAAAAACTGTGGTAACTGAGCCGTGGCTGGCTCGTGTTATGCTTTGCATTAAATATTTGGTTGCTATTCTGTGATTAGTCTCCCACAGTTATCGCGATTATGCCGTTACCCTCTCTCTCCGCGAGTCACAGCAGCAGCGTGTATCGATATTAGCACCCTTCTACTATGTTTGGCCTCGCGCTTACAGTTTCTGGCTGTACCGTGAGAGGGCAGTTGGTCGGTTGGCGTGGAGCAGCGAGGAAGTCTCCACAGCGTTGTGTCTGGCCGGGGCCGCTGACGACGTCCGTGCGCGGCTGGAGTGTGAGGGGCTGTTCCCATGCAGGGAAGAATAGAGGGAGACGCCGTGACGTCACAGCTGCGAAGCTATGTGAAGCCGAGGGTGGCCATCTCAATCCGACCAAAACATTGCTGCTGTAAGCTTGTGCGCATAGGCTTGTCGCTCGGTTTTGGAAGCATTTTGCGCTATTATGGTGACTTGGGTGGTGTTCGGATGTACGAAGCGTTCTGATTGTGATGCGAAATCGGAGGGAATAACATTTCATGTGTAAGTTGTCTCGTTAAGTGTGATTTTACAACTTCATTGTGAATGAACGTGTGCTACATCGGTACTTATACTATAGCGTGTTTTTCTCCTGTACGATTTTAGATTTCCTAAAAATGAAAGTCGGAAAGCTCTGTGGGAGAATGCCATGAGGAGGAAGAATTGGCGTGCGTCTAATAAATATGTTCTCAGCATTTCCGAGAAGAGGACATAGACCGAACTCCATTTCAACAGTAAGGCTCCGAGAAAATGCTGTACCATCAGTTTTCCCTACACACCCAAAAACATTTGCAAAAGGTATGTTAATTCAAAGAATTACATTCTTAGTTTTCAAGTTCACGTTTCAGTATAATATGTACGTATCGTCGATAACCGAAGTGTTGAGTAACTCACTTTGTCTTCATCATGTACCAAATTAAAAGATAACACTACAATAACTGGCGTAAAGTATAGGCTTAAACAGGACACTGTGTAGATTTGCCATTCTATGTACCGTATTTCAGTAAATATTGGTGGTAATGAACAGTGTTTCCCAGTAGTGTAACGTAACTGAAATGTCCCAGTACGTATTACAAACAAGATGTATTTATGGGGCTTTGGAGGGAGGGTATAGCTAACTTAGTTTTCAGTTTCTATTATTTAGTTTGTGATACACGTTTATTACTGAATTAACAAAATTGTTTCGTTTACATTGAAGACTAGCTATTCGCAATATTACATTAAAAACTATTTTTAATCAGAAGAAACGCGGAATTTCGCCTTTACGAGATTTTATTTTAAACAAAAACATTGCAACAACCAATCTGATGACGTTACATTCGTATATGGTGCAATTAGCGACTGTAATACACGCAGCGCTATAGCATACTGGCAATGTTTTGGTCAGAGTGCAATGGCAGCGAGCCACGCCCCCATGGCTTCAAAACGTAGTACGGCTGGAATACGTAGCGCCATCTCCCCTTATTCTTACCTCCATGGTTGTTCCCATTGCTACGAGGTCCGTGGCTCACCGATCCCGGACACGAAAGTTGAATCTTTTACTTAATCTACCAGTCAGCCCCAACTGTTCACATTGTGTCGTTTGAATTTCGTTGTGGGCTGTCCGGACATTCCCGCGAGCAGCAACGTGTGGTTTCAAGTTGGCGAAATTCTAGCCGCCTTCCTGTGGAGTTTAACTTCACTTGATTATTTTTGATTTGAAGTGCACCACCGGCGTCTTATGCTGTTCTGGTTACCTGCCCTGGCCGTTGACGTAAATTCAGGCAGTTTATTTTCCTCGTCGTGTTGTGGCTGTCCAGCACGGCGTGTAGTTTGACTGTTGAATGTGTAATTCGTTGTGGGCGCCGATACCATCCGCGTTGTTCCACTGTGTGCTGGTAGGGTGGAGCGGAAGTTATCCTGTCGCTTGGTCCGTTGAATGTCTGTCGGTTGGGATTGCCGTCGGATTGAGAATTGTTAGGCGGACTGCCTGTCTCACCTAAGCGAGCGTTAGTGTTTGATATCCAGGCCGACCCTTGGAAACATCTGAGCGCCATTTGATGTGCTGCCTTTTCTTATTTGTGCTTCTTGTTTGTTTATGTATGGCTTATAGCCTATTTTAAACTAAAATTGTTTTGCCCTTCAGCCTAATTTTGAGAAATTTTTTAAGATAAGGCCTTCTGCCTTTTAAATTCAAATTCCTGATTTTGAGTCTTCAGTTATTGGCCTTCAGTAGATTTTAAATTAAAGTTGTTTTGCCCTTGAAGCGTGAGACTGAATGGCACATTTAGCCGCGAATTAAGTTCTAAAATTAAGGTTTGGCTTGCTCTGTTTATAATGTTTTACTTACTCTTGTAATGTCTGTCAAATGAATAAAGTAGAATATTCGAGTGAAACTGACAGCCACTCATTTTGGCCCCCTTCCACAAATTAAATTATCCGTCCTGTCGTGCGGGTATAGCAGGGGATCTCAGTTACAATTGAGATAATTAACTACCAAATTTGATTTTTTTTCTAAACCTGAAGTTTAAAATGTAAAAGCTCATTCATTTTCTCATAAATTAAATAAATTCTAGAGTTTCATATATCTGTAGGTATGGTTTGTATGCTGTGCAAAATTCATTGAAGCCTATCTGTTACTTATGGAGAAAAGTGTATCTATAGCAACAAATGCAGCCAATAGTAAGTGAAAAATGATGAAATTTCACACTTAAGAAACATTTAATTCCTTATGTTTCTGAAACTCCACTGCTATGACTGAGAATCCTGAATCGTTCCTGGCCATGCTGACCAAGTTTAATGAATTTATTTGTAAAAGTATAGACACTGGAAACTAAAATGCCGGCCGCTGTGGCCGAGCTGTTCTAGGCACTTCAGTCCGGAACCAGGCTGCTGCTACAGTCGCAGGTTCGAATCCTGTCTCGGGCATGGATGTGTGTGATGTCCTTAGGTTATTTAGGTTTAAGTAGTTCAAAGTGTAGTGGACTGATGACCTCAGAAGATAAGTCCCATAGTGCTTACAGCCATTTGAACCATCTGAAATTAAAATGTCCTGTGGTGTGTCTCCTGCTCCAAGTCGGCCCGTTTCACGTCCTACCTCCCTTTAGAAGTAGACGATCAGAATCCGAAATTATGTGGGAACAATTGAAAGGTCTCTGCTGGATCCTTTCATGTTAATTTCTTAAATCTGTTGTCATTTACGGCGTAAATTCCTGTTCTAAATTTACTGTGGCGTTTCTGACTATCTGGGAGGAGACTGAGTAGTGGAACGTGTTACTTTTACACATAAACAAGAACGATCTGTCACACAACTACACTTTAAAACACAGTTTATATGTAATTCATGTCACACAGTCTCATACGGAACCTACATCCGCTTTCTTTTATATACTGTATACGATAAGATACTGTCATCCCCCTTCCCTTCTGTGTGATAGGATGAATGAGCAAATGTATTTCTAGTTGCATGCCTGTCTGCTAGAGAACAGTAGGACTAATGTCGGAACAGGTAGCTACGCTTTCTAAAGGCAGAGAGGTTTCTATTATTAGTATGGTCCTGTCCGTCCCTTGTCATGTTGGTGTAGGAAGCTGCTTCTCTGGCCACTTCCGTTTTCTATTTGTGAGCCACCCTCAAGAAGGGACCACGGCAGTCTGTCCGTGGCGAGCGTCTGAAGTGGTAAGATCTCTGGCTAAGCGCGTGCCTGCTAAGTCCGTATGACAATGGATTTCTTAAGTTCAGCCTAACTGAAAATTTAATCACCCTTATTTCAGGTTTAGCTCTAAAATATCTAATGTTATCTTAAATTGCAACGCAGTGTAATTCGAGTGTGAAGTTCAGAATATATTCCGGTAGTTGCTTTGTCACTACTTTATGAGTAAAGTGGAACCCCGTGTTGATCAGTAACTCTAACTAAGATCATCAATCTTCAATGCGAATGTGCGTAAGATTATAACGTCTCGTCTTGACAATATTTTTCAATATAGCAACTTTTCACGATGTTCAATCCACGTGGGGTGTACTTTGTGAGACCAGTACCACGTGCTTATAGAATTGTTTGACCCATCAGGTTAATAGTAAGACGATAGTAACCTGTTTGAGGTTTTTCTTTTGTAAATTGCTTTTCGATCTAATTTATTGTAATTATCAAAATTATTGTGGAGTTACACTCTTTGTGTAAACCAAGTTGACCACGTGAAGCATTTGGTGTAATCATCAAAGTAGCCCTCAGCTATTCTTTTCGGGAAGATTTCACACAGAGTTAGTATGAATTTAGTATATCAGTGTGTGGTAATTACATGACGGACAGGATTGTGCTACGAACATAACTTCTTTGGGTGAAAATTGAATCGGTTGGTTGTGGTTAATTTCCTCTTGCATATGTTTCAACGTTCTTCGTGTGTTATTTTATGAACGCAGTGTTGTATGCAGTCTCCAAATCTTGGCTCCATATTTGATGTGTTCCGTAAGATTACAATCTCACATTTTCACAATCCTAAATAAGGCACCAGTTTAGTTATGAACCAAGTTTAATATGCTGAAATTTCAATGATCAATGTTAAAATAAATTTCCATATATAAACTGATTTATTTCTTTTTATTTAAATTCTCTTTTTTATATACACTCCTGGAATGGAAAAAAGAACACATTGACACCGGTGTGTCAGACCCACCATACTTGCTCCGGACACTGCGAGAGGGCTGTACAAGCAATGATCACACGCACGGCACAGCGACACACCAGGAACCGCGGTGTTGGCCGTCGAATGGCGCTAGCTGCGCAGCATTTGTGCACCGCCGCCGTCAGTGTCAGCCAGTTTGCCGTGGCATACGGAGCTCCATCGCAGTCTTTAACACTGGTAGCATGCCGCGACAGCGTGGACGTGAACCGTATGTGCAGTTGTCGGACTTTGAGCGAGGGCGGGTGGACGTACCGCCGAATTGCTCGACACGTGGGGCGTGAGGTCTCCACAGTACATCGATGTTGTCGCCAGTGGTCGGCGGAAGGTGCACGTGCCCGTCGACCTGGGACCGGACCGCAGCGACGCACGGATGCACGCCAAGACCGTAGGATCCTACGCAGTGCCGTAGGGGACCGCACCGCCACTTCCCAGCAAATTAGGGACACTGTTGCTCCTGGGGTATCGGCGAGGACCATTCGCAACCGTCTCCATGAAGCTGGGCTACGGTCCCGCACACCGTTAGGCCGTCTTCCGCTCACGCCCCAACATCGTGCAGCACGCCTCCAGTGGTGTCGCGACAGGCGTGAATGGAGGGACGAATGGAGACGTGTCGTCTTCAGCGATGAGAGTCGCTTCTGCCTTGGTGCCAATGATGGTCGTATGCGTGTTTGGCGCCGTGCAGGTGAGCGCCACAATCAGGACTGCATACGACCGAGGCACACAGGGCCAACACCCGGCATCATGGAGTGGGGAGCGATCTCCTACACTGGCCGTACACCACTGGTGATCGTCGAGGGGAAACTGAATAGTGCACGGTACATCCAAACCGTCATCGAACCCATCGTTCTACCATTCCTAGACCGGCAAGGGAACTTGCTGTTCCAACAGGACAATGCACGTCCGCATGTATCCCGTGCCACCCAACGTGCTCTACAAGGTGTAAGTCAACTACCCTGGCCAGCAAGATCTCCGGATCTGTCCCCCATTGAGCATGTTTGGGACTGGATGAAGCGTCGTCTCACGCGGTCTGCACGTCCAGCACGAACGCTGGTCCAGCTGAGGCGCCAGGTGGAAATGGCATGGCAAGCCGTTCCACAGGACTACATCCAGCATCTCTACGATCGTCTCCAGAGGAGAATAGCAGCCTGCATTGCTGCGAAAGATGGATATACACTGTACTAGTGCCGACATTGTGCATGCTCTGTTGCCTGTGTCTATGTGCCTGTGGTTCTGTCAGTGTGATCATGTGATGTATCTGACCCCAGGAATGTGTCAATAAAGTTTCCCCTTCCTGGGACAATGAATTCACGGTGTTCTTATTTCAATTTCCAGGAGTGTATGCATATCACCGGTTGTCGTATGACTATTAAAAGATTATAATTAATGTTGGTGAAGTGGATTGGCAGGAGCCAATTCACGGGGTTTGGAGGAAGCCGAAATGCACGCTATAAGCTCACGCAGGAGGGCGTGAGGTCTGGAACAGTTAAAGGAGTTGAGTCTAGTAAATAAAGTACGTAGTTGCTTGAATACTTAACTTAAATCCACAATTGGAGAACACCGGTCTGACGGTACAGGCATCCATAGATAAATATTAAATGATACTGGCGCCTTGCTAGGTCGTAGCAATTGACGTAGCTGAAGGCTATGCTAACTATCGTCTCGGCAAATGAGAGCGTATTGTGTCAGTTCCATCTCTCGCAAAGTCGGCTGTACAACTGGGGCGAGTGCTAGTACGTCTCACTAGACCTGCCGTGTGGCGGCGCTCGGTCTGCCATCACTAACAGTTGCGACACGCGGGTCCGTCGTATACTAGCGGACCGCGGCCGATTTAAAAGCTACCACCTAGCAAGTGTGGTGTCTGGCGGTGACACCACAGTTAGTCTGGTTGGGATTTTGGTGAGCTAGACTGGATACCTGGTGAAACAGTTGCGCAGTAATGCAAGGTTAACTTCCCCAGACAGCTCACAGCTTTTAAACCGCTTTTATTGGCTATCAGCACCGCTTTCATAGCAAATCAAACGAACAACATTACACAAGAGGAAAAGGTCGTAGTCGATTGTGAAAAGTAGGAAGCAACCAGCGAAGCTTTTTAGCGTTCTTAGAAAGGGTGGAAGACGAAGACCACTCGTACGAAAACAGGGATAACCACCAGAATAATACTAACGAACAAAATGACGACGATGGTTATCGTATCAATGTGATTCAAAGTGGCAGAGATAGGCAAGAGGAAGGGGAAACTCTGCCGGTCGCTGTAGATGTTTTTCCACGCGAAATGCACACCACAGCGATACGGAAAGATGAGTACCGCCGATGTTGAGAGCCAAACTGACGCGAAACGAATTTACCGGCCCAGACGAAGTAACTTGTACCGGAGTAGTCGCCGAATAATGGAACAGGGAACCAGTCGCGCTGTGCAGCGCGACGCCGCGGTTACAACTTCAGTTGCACACTCGGGTGATTTCCCCGCCTTATCAAACTTGCAGACTATCAGAGAGCTACGACCGGTGCTAATGTTCCAGCTGTTCCAAGACAAGTCATGTGTGAGGCGGTGGAATAGAATATAAACGTCACAGCAGATGGAAGCGAAACGGCTATGGCAAATAATAGTTCCATAATCGAGGAAAGAGCAGGCGGAGTCGTAGACGTAATAGACGGAGCGAGTAGCAATATAAACAGTAGTGTAACTGGCGAAAATGAGTTTTCAGAGGTGACAGAATGGCATGTGCTGATGGATGATCTGTACAAGGTCCTCAGACAATGTGAATGGGAGTATTTTAAGGAAGCATACGCGATCAAAAAGTTAATTGAAGATAGCATAGATAATAGGGACGTCAATAAGGTGACGAGGCGAAAACATAAGGAGGAGGAAATGAAAATCGCCGCGCAAGGTTCGCGGACAGCCAATAAAAAGGCCATTATGGACAGAAGGATGTTGGAAGGACGAAATCCTCAGCACTAATGAGTAACCCTCGTGAACAATTCACCCTTCGCCAACCGTTCAGACTGCTACCGAAAGACACGAGTTTGAAGACCATGAAGACTATACGAAGTGTGAAGTGACTGTGGACGTTATTAGAGATGATGAGGATGACAGCTCGCCAGAAGAAAATTGCGAGCCTGAATTAAGGTCTGACCAGAAATCGAAAAACGAACTCAGCGCCTGTCTTAGAAGAGCTTTCATGTTAAATTCAGAAAGCGAAATAGAATGGCCTCGTTTGGACGACTGCTCGGATGACAAAATTTTCGTTACAACTGTAAACAATAAGCTGCAACTAACTGCAATTTTGTACTAACCAATGACTTGTTTCCAAACAAAATACTGACGTCATTACTGGACAAAGAAAGAAAGAACCACCTGATGCTCCGGTACCATGTCGACAAAGAGTTCAAGTATTCAAAACCTTTGATCTCCCGAAACCAAAGAAGCCACCTGATATAGGTGATTTGCAGAAAAAGAACATTTTTGGGGCGAAATTATGGTCTACTAAGATCTGTTGTGGGAGGAACAAAATAATGATAATAATATGTGTTGGCCTACTCAACAGATATCATGAATCATTTTCACCTAGCGTTGGGCCATGGTGGGCCAAAGAAGTGTTACAGTGATTACCAATAGTGCGAATAGAAGGGTAACTGAGCATATTAGGTCCAGTAACATATACAAGAGACCTAAGGTAACCAGTAGAATTAATCTAGACATAGTGCAGTCTGTGGATCTGTATGACCGCCTGCCCAAAACTTCATCAGTTGCATATATATTTTAGTGATTTTGGAAGTATTTTATAAATTTCTAAAATCGTATCCCCTGAAAAAGGCGGCAGCAGAGTAAGTATTCGATACAATGAGTGAGTATTTTTGAACCATGAGAAAACCCAAAATAATACTGTCCGATAACGGCAGCCAGTTCAGCTCTAAAATATGGAAAGATGGCATCGAGCAGAGTGGTGTAGAAGTTAAATATATTTCGGCCTACCATCTGCCCAGCAACCTTGTTGAACGATATATGAAGGACATAGGGAGATTATGTAGGACCTATTGCTACGATAACCATCAAGCGAGGGGCAGATTTGTATCTGAATCTGAGCGCGTAATTAATACCTTGCCTCATGAATCTCCTGGGTTCATACCTGAGTAAATCCTGTTAAATAGTAAGAGCGAATGTTTAACTGAGGAAAAACTATAGTTCCCACAGTGAACAGGTTTGGGATTAGCCCAGAAGAAAGAATTGGTAAAAGAAAAATGCAAAGCAGAAGCGAAATCTAAAAGGCACAATAAGAGCCTGAAGTTTTCCAGGTTCAAGATCGGAGACAATTAAGACCTATGAAAAATCAAGTGAACTTAACCATGAAATTTCAAAATATAAGTATATATATTATGGGCCATTCATAATACAAGATATCCCTCAAAACAATGTCTACTATTTAATCCATCCAAGGTCCAAGAAGCCCCTTGGTGACCATAACATTGTGGATCTCAAACTGTACGTCCCTAGGAACCAGTAAATGAATTATATTCAGAAATGATAACGGAATAACAATATATATTATACTGTATGATTAAATGATGATGGCGTCCTCTTGGGTAAAATATTCCGGAGGTAAAATAGTCCCCCATTCGGATCTCCGGGCGGGGACTACTCAGGAGGACGTCGTTATCAGGAGAAAGAAAACTAGCGTTCTACGGATCGGAGCGTGGAATGTCAGATCCCTTAATCGGACAGGTAGGTTAGAAAATTTAAAAAGGGAAATGGATAGGTTAAAGTTAGATATAGTGGGAATTAGTGAAGTTCGGTGGCAGGAGGAACAAGACTTTTGGTCAGGTGATTACAGGGTTATAAATACAAAATCAAACAGGGGTAATGCAGGAGTAGGTTTAATAATGAATAAAAAAATAGGAGTGCGGGTTAGCTACTACAAACAGCATAGTGAACGCATTATTGTCGCCAAGATAGACACAAAGCCCATGCCTACTACAGTAGTACAAGTTTATATGCCAACTACCTCTGCAGATGATGAAGAAATAGATGAAATGTATGACGAGATAAAAGAAATTATTCAGGTAGTGAAGGGAGACGAAAATTTAATAGTCATGGGTGACTGGGATTCGTCAGTAGGAAAAGGGAGAGAAGGAAACATAGTAGGTGAATATGGATTGGGGGGAAGGAATGAAAGAGGGAGCCGCCTTGTAGAATTTTGCACAGAGCATAACTTAATCATAGCCAACACTTGGTTCAAGAATCATAAAAGAAGGTTGTATACCTGGAAGAATCCTGGAGATACTAAAAGGTATCAGATAGATTATATAATTGTAGGACACAGATTTAGGAACCAGGTTTTAAATTGTAAGACATTTCCTGGGGCAGATGTGGATTCTGACCACAATCTATTGGTTATGAACTGCAGATTGAAACTGAAGAAACTGCAAAAAGGTGGGAATTTAAGGAGATGGGACCTGGATAAACTGAAAGAACCAGAGGTTGTAGAGAGTTTCAGGGAGAGCATATGGGAACAATTGACAGGAATGGGGAAAGAAATACAGTAGAAGAAGAATGGGTAGCTCTGAGGGATGAAGTAGTGAAGGCAGCAGAGGATCAAGTAGGTAAAAAGACGAGGGCTAATAGAAATCCTTGGATAACAGAAGAAATATTGAATTTAATTGATGAAAGGAGAAAATATAAAAATGCAGTAAATGAAGCAGGCAAAAAGGAATACAAACGTCTCAAAAATGATATCGACAGGAAGTGCAAAATGGCTAAGCAGGGATGGCTAGAGGACAAATGTAAGGGTGTAGAGGCTTGTCTCACTAGGGGTAAGATAGATACTGCCTACAGGAAAATTAAAGAGACATTTGGAGAGAAGAGAACCACTTGTATGAATATCAAGAGCTCAGATGGCAATCCAGGTCTAAGCAAAGAAGGGAAGGCAGAAAGGTGGAAGGAGTATATAGAGGGTTTATACAAGGGCGATGTACTTGAGGACAATATAATGGAAATGGAAGAGGATGTAGATGAAGACGAAATAGGAGATAAGATACTGCGTGAAGAGTTTGACGGAGCACTGAAAGACCTAAGTCGAAACAAGGCCCCGGGAGTAGACAACATTCCATTTGAACTACAGATGGCCTCGGGAGAGCCAGTCATGACAAAACTCTACCATCTGGTGAGCACGATGTATGAGACAGGCGAAATACCTCAGACTTCAAGAAGAATATAATAATTCCAATCCCAAAGAAAGCAGGTGTTGACAGATGTGAAAATTACCGAACTATCAGTTTAATAAGTCACAGCTGCAAAATACTAACACGAATTCTTTACAGACGAATGGAAAAACTGGTGGAAGCCGACCTTGGGGAAGATCAGTTTGGATTCCGTAGAAATGTTGGAACACGTGAGGCAATACTGACCTTACGACTTATCTTAGAAGAGAGATTAAGAAAAGGCAAACCTACGTTTCTAGCATTTGTAGACTTAGAGAAAGCTTTTGACAACGTTAACTGGAATACTCTCTTTCAAATTCTGAAGGTGGTAGGGGTAAAATACAGGGAGCGAAAGGCTATTTACAATTTGTACAGAAACCATATGGCAGTTATTAGAGTCGAGGGGCATGAAAGGGAAGCAGTGGTTGGGAAAGGAGTAAGACAGGGTTGTAGCCTCTCCCCGATGTTATTCAATCTGTATATTGAGCAAGCAGTAAAGGAAACAAAAGAAAAATTCGGAGTAGGTATTAAAATTCATGGAGAAGAAGTAAAAACTTTGAGGTTCGCCAATGACATTGTAATTCTGTCAGAGACAGCAAAGGACTTGGAAGAGCAGTTGAACGGAATGGACAGTGTCTTGAAAGGAGGATATAAGATGAACATCAACGAAAGCAAAACGAGGATAATGGAATGTAGTCAAATTAAGTCGGGTGATGCTGAGGGAATTAGATTAGGAAATGAGACACTTAAAGTAGTAAAGGAGTTTTGCTATTTAGGGAGTAAAATAACCGATGATGGTCGAAGTAGAGAGGATATAAAATGTAGACTGGCAATGGCAAGGAAAGCGTTTCTCAAGAAGAGGAATTTGTTAACATCGAGTATAGATTTAAGTGTCAGGAAGTCGTTTCTGAAAGTATTTGTATGGAGTGTAGCCATGTATGGAAGTGAAACATGGACGATAAATAGTTTGGACAAGAAGAGAATAGATGCTTTCGAAATGTGGTGCTACAGAAGAATGCTGAAGATAAGGTGGGTAGATCACGTAACTAATGAGGAGGTATTGAATAGGATTGGGGAGAAGAGAAGTTTGTGGCACAACTTGACTAGAAGAAGGGATCGGTTGGTAGGACATGTTCTGAGGCATCAAGGGATCACAAATTTAGCATTGGAGGGCAGTGTGGAGGGTAAAAATCGTAGAGGGAGACCAAGAGATGAATACACTAAGCAGATTCAGAAGGATGTAGGTTGCAGTAGATACTGGGAGATGAGGAAGCTTGCACAGGATAGAGTAGCATGGAGAGCTGCATCAAACCAGTCTCAGGACTGAGGACCACAACAACAACAACAACATGAATTTTCTGCACTGTATTTAACTGTAATTTATGTCTTTATAAAAATATTAGTATCCATATAAAATTGCTGTACCTCCTTGTAAGTTTCAGATTCTAAAAATTGTTGTAAAGTATGTGAAACCCTATATGAAAATGGCTAAAGGTAAATGTTGCTAAAGTGGGAGAAATGTGTACTGCCTTAAATACAGAATGGGCAGCAGAAAATACTTAACAGAGTGGGGCAAGAAAATATCTCTGAAATAGACTGCCAAAACGCAAAGAGGGCAGCAAACTGATTAATGTTACATATAATGTGGTAAAACATTGTGAAACATGGAATACCATACCTCAATAATAGGCAGTGTTTGAAATTGAAATCCTTTCAAGTGTGTTATGTGTGTTTTGTGTCAGAAATGAACAGCTATAAAACCCAAAGCGGGCTGTCAAATCTCTAATGTATAGTGTACACACAGTGTTGAAATGTTTGCAAACATGGATTGCCAGATGGTATTGCAGGCAGCAAAAATATTTGCTTGTGATCTTAGTAAGTGTTGTATGTGTTTTGTTATAGTTTTCAAATATGGACTGCCTGTTTCAAATAAAAGCAGTGAGAAAAGAATGCTAGGTTCAATTTGAATATGTTTCTATGTTTATATAAATTTCAAAAAATGGACTGCTATTATTAGAATGTTAAAATTCCTTGTGATATTGTTAGGTGTATACTTGTACATGTTTACCTACATTTTTTAATGCTTTCAACATGCTACTCAATATTTTTGGCAATAAAGAAAAATTTTGATTATTACACAGCTTATCATTTCACTAAATGTGAGTCAATAATTGTAGGTGTACAGAATTGAATATTGATGCTTATGTCCTGTTTGGTAATGATGTGTATGAAGTATATAGTGTTTTAGAGTGTGTCATGATGTATTTTTTTCATACCGTATTCTGGTTGGATTGAAAAGTTTTTTGACTGCTCAACACCGTTTAGGTGTTATTGAAGTTTCATTCATGTATCATTAGCAGAAAAACTTGATGAACCATGAAGCATTTTTAACACCTATTTTCGACCTATTTTGCATCTGTATCGATATTTATATGTCAACGTGTATTGTTGCTTATATAGAGTGTTGTGTCTGTCTAGGAAATTCTTCGACTGTGGGTAAATATTTCATTTATTTGACCTTTTTGGGTGAGGTTGTTTAAACTGTGCTTGTCGATTTAAATAACTACCGGAATGATTGACAGATAATATACTCTAAATGAATTGGTCCACAGTTGAATCTAAAAGATGTGGGGAAGCCCCGCAGCTACGGAAGTAGCCTAGTGGAGTGGTAAATGTTTGGTTGGAGTACAAGTAGCAGCTCGTCCTTTGTGACGTGTAAGGAGTCTGGGCTGAGCAATGCTGTGGTTAACATCTCGCTAGCAGTAGCGGATCATTGTGGCTCATGTTCTTGGAGTTTTGTTGCCATAGGAGATTAAGAGCAGTATTTATGGTCCTCGGATGCTGGATTTGGTGATATTACTACCATGGCATGGCTCGTAGCCCTATAAAAATGTAATTCCGATGCCAAGAGCATCTGCAACAGGGCGAGGCCAACATTACTGCCATGATTGCAACGCCGCCGTGTTAACAGCCACAGCAAATTACGCCACATTTACCACCAGCCTTCCACTAAACTGCTTATATTTGTCACTCTGTAAATGGACCAGGTACCTGTGAAATTTTGATGATTTTAATAATAATAGTGCTGTTGCTAGAAAATCTATCTTACACCCGTGATTAGCCCAAATCGCAAACCTGGATAGGAAGCACATCCTAATGACATTAATTCCGGGTGTCCTAATTTATTATGGAAAGACTTATTTGGAAGGTGTAAAATTAGTTGTGATTGCTTTCTAATGTGTGGAGTTATAGTGTTTAAAGTTAACTTTTATAGTTTGAGAAATACTCAACTTCCAGTGCATTTTTAAATCAATCTGCAGTGAGTTTCTTAAATGATTTGCCTTACTTGAAAAGCTTTCTGAAAATTATAAAAGTGATCTGAAGTGAGAAAGATTATTAATTGTTGCATTTATGCACTTTCATTAGATATTAAAAATTTATGTTTTCATTTCATGAGAAAGTGTTTGCATTTGAATTTAATGTTGTGTTTCCATTTGCACAGCCAACTATATTTTGAGTAAGTTAGAAGATTGCTTATAAAACGACGTTTATTACTTAAAGAGTTACAGTTCGTTGTGCTTTACTTAATGATTATTGATGAGAATACTTACCATTTCTCATACATACTTGTGTAGTTTTGTTAAAGAGCATGGTTCTTCAAAACCATTAATGTTTAAGGGCCCTCATGTAGTAGGATAGTTAGTTCATGAAGCGAAGCAAAGGCTCCTTCAGAGCCAAATGTAGTTAGATTTACATCCTGTTTAATTGCTTCAAACCTAGCTTAAGAAAGAAATATTTCCTGTGTTAGCTACTCTAATGCAAGTTCGTTAATGCACAGGCATAGAGACCCTGCACTAAGAAATTATGTTATAGAGTATGCTCATTAACAAACCCCCTGATTTATATGTGAATCATTTCATAGATTTCCCCATTTAGTATTGCTACTAGTTTTATGTGTGTTGGTGACTGGTTCTATACACTGCTGCATCTAGTTCATTTAAGGTACGTGTTATTGAGAGGCCTGTGTTACTGTTCGCTTTCCAATTGGCGACTTGTTTGTCTGACTTTCAAGTCAGTAGTACCTTTATCTGCAAGGTTAGGTTACTTTGTTGTGTGAACAGATATAAAGAATGAGTTTAGTGTGTGTGTCAAAGAGGGTTAGGTTAGCCTTAGCACTGCCTTCTGCTTTATTATGTTGTTTGACGCAAGAATGCCTAATTAGGCTGGCCTTCGAACTGGGATAACGTCTGTTCCTTACCCACCTGTATGTTGTTGGTCATACTCTGTTGTAGTGTTTCGGAAACGAATCCCAGTTCCATTGTTCTGTCCCCATCAGGTTATCTCAGGTCACAAATTTGTCAAAAATTCCTAGCGGAAGTTTAACGTTAGCATCGATTGCCGTTTAAGGTGGTTGGTGTTACCGTTACACGTGGGGAGGGATGCTGCTGAAATTTTGTATTCTCCGTACACTCTTGGCACTGTGGATCTCGGAATATTGATTTCACAAACGATTTCCGAAAAGGAATGACCCATGTCTTCAAGTACCATTCCGCGTCCGTTCCGTCGTGCCTTCATAATCAAGTTGGAGTCGTTTTCGCCGGTCAGGATGGCCGAGCGATTCTAGGCGCTACAGTCCGAAACCGCGTGACCGCTACGGTCGCAAGTTGGAATCCTGCCTCGGGTATAGATGTGTATGATGTCCTTAGGTTAGTTAGTTTTAAGTGCACTACTGACCATTAAAATTGCTACACCAACAAGAAATGCAGATGATAAACGGGTGTTAATTGGACAAATATATTATACTAGAACTGACATGTCATTACATTTACACGCAATTTGGGTGCATAGATCCTGAGAAATCAGTACCCAGAACAACCACCTCTGGCTGTAATAACGGCCTTGATACGCCTGGGCATTGAGTCAAACAGGACTTGGATGGCGTGTACAGGTACAGCTGCCCATGCAGCTTCAACACGATACCACAGTTCCTCAAGAGTAGTGACTGGCATATTGTGACGAGCCAGTTGCTCGGCCACCATTGACGAGACGTTTTCAATTGGTGAGAGATCTGGAGAATGTGCTGGCCAGCACAACAGCCGAACAGTTTCTGTATCGAGAAAGGCCCGTACAGGACCTGCAACATGCGGTCGCACATTACCCTGCTGAAATGTACCGTTTCGCTGGGGTCGAATGAAGGGTAGAGCCGCGGGTCGTAACACATCTGAAATGTAACGTCCACTGATGAAAGTGCCGGCAATGCGAACAAGAGGTGACCGAGACGTGTAACCAGTGGCACCCCATACCATCACGCCGGGTGATACGCCAGTATGTAGATGACGAATACACGCTCCCAATGTGCGTTCACCGCGATGTCACCAAACACCTATGCGACCATCATGATGCTGTAAACAGAACCTGGATTCATTCAAAAATATGACGTTTTGCTATTCATGCATCCAAGTTCGTCGTTGATTACACCATCGCATGCGCTCCTGTCCGTGATTCAGCGTCAAGGGTAACCGCAGCCATGGTCTCCGAGCTGAAAGTCCGTGCTGCAGCAAACGTCGTCGATCTGTTCGTGCAGATAGTTGTTGTCTTGTAGACGTCCCCATCTGTCGACTCAGGGATCGAGACGTGGCTGTACGATCCGTTACAGCCATGCGGATAAGATTCCTGTCATCTTGACTGCTAGTGATAAAAGGCCGTTGGGATCCAGGATGGCCTTCCGCATTACCCTCCTGAACCCATCGATTCCATATTCTTCCAACAGTCATTGGATCTCGTCTAACGCGAGCAGCAGTGTCGCGATACGATAAACCGAAATCGCGATAAGCTACAATCCGACCTTTATCAAAGCCGGAAACGTGATGGTTCGCATTTCTCCTCCTTACACGAGGCATCACAACAACGTTTCACCAGGCAACGCCGGTCAACTGCTGTTTATGTATGAGAAATCGGTTGGAAACTTTCCTCATGTCAGCACGTTGTTGGTGTCGCCACCGGCGCCAACCTTGTGTGAATGCTCTGAAAAGCTAATCATTTGCATATCACAGCATCTTATTCCTGTCGGTTAAATGTCGCGTCTGTAGCACGTCATCTTCGTGGTATACCAATTTTAATAGCCAGTAGTCTAGTTCTAAGTTCTAGGGGATTGATGACCTGAGAAGTTAAGTCTTATAGTGGTCAGAGCCATTTGAACCATTTGAGAAGTTTGCACGTGAATCGCCTGAGTACAAGACACAGCTGTGCAAATGCACTGCCCTATTATACCTTGTGTAACATCACCTGTTCCTGTACATGTCGCAATCCCACGTCTTTTGCTACCTCAGTGTACGTACGTACGTAATCTAAAATTTCATTCCGATAGTAGTTTCTCCTTTAAATGGATCTGGCCTTGATCAGGGGTATTCTTAGTCGCTAGGACGAAAACAGATGGAACGTTCGCATTCTGTGGAAGTCAGACTGTACTTCTCACACTAGCGGACAGCAAGTAAATTCAGGCGAGCCTTTCAGGCTTTATCTTCATGGCTCAGTTCGTCGGATAATGGGCGGTGGTATGGAGAACGTGTGTCCTCTATATCAGAACGGGAAAGCTCTGGTGCAAGGGTGAGAAGTCTGCTTGTGAGTAAACTTCAGATGGATTTGGTTAGTTTAAATTAGATTCAGCTTTCGTTCCATAGAGCCAAAAAATGAGATGATTTTGGTGGGTGTGGAACATGGTGTAGGAAAGCAGCCTACTCACGCCTTATAAAATTCACATCAGTCTTTCCATTGTGTGCCAGCCTAGTCCGCTGTAACTAGCTCTGACGTCATAAATGTTGCGCAATACTTTAAAAATCAAGTAAATAACCTGAAACGTTTCTAGCATGTCAGGAGTATACTAAATCGATATGTGTTGAATATCAGTTCAATAACTTTAACCATTTTCGAAATCTGGACATTTTTCTGTAAAAATCATTGGCGCAACAGAAATCAGCTACAAACTTAAAAATTTGTATTTAGGTTCCATTTGCATAACAATTTAGTAGAAACAGTATTCTGGATCTCACAAATTAAAATTTTAGTTGAAATTCAAGATTTTCGGGTTTTTGTCTTAGAAATTAAGGAAGCAAGATAGATTTAAATTTAAGTAGAAGGGAGATCCACTATAAACATAAAGATGTGAGAAGTTTCAACTGAACAACTATAAAACTATAGCAATAGCGTATCTCCAAAAGGCAAGTTCAGAGCTCGTCTACTGTGTGTAGTGTAATTAAATTAATTCTCTCGCCCAAAATATTTGACTTAGCCACGTCAGACTTTTATTATGATTACTTACTTGTGTGCTGATTTCACATTTAAATTGAGAGCTTCATCAGCCATCAGAAAAGGAAGCAATGATTTATTCAATAACTTAGAGTGGTGCATTACTAGCCAGCGGCTAGTCGGGAGAGCCGATTTGATCAGGCGTTCCCTTAGCCGTCCGCACCGCGGCTTTATATATAAGAACGCTGCGCGAGAGAAGAAGGCCCCAGTTCTCTCCAGACGCTGATTAGCGCACCACCTGTGCCGGGAGTCGCGTCGCGTCGGTATCATTGCCATAAACAGCCTCAGATGCCGTAATAAGTTACTAGGGATACGCGTAACCATGAAATCGTTTTTGAGTGAAGTGTTAATTCTGGGATGACCTTAATGATCTATCTTCAGTTTGCGTATGTCGTATTTTCACGTGCCGCCGCGGGACAGACATTCTACCATTATTTAGCGTGGCGTTTGATGAACATTATCATCAAATTATGGCGAGCATTCATTTAAACATTTAATTTGAACAGTTATAGTTGCATCAGCGCATTAGACTCTGAACTGCTCTGGTAGTTTGATCGTGTGGATTCTGTTTTGGTCTGTGACTTTCAGAATATAGTGAACATTTTAAATAGAATCGTTTTTGATTATGAATCCCAGACAATGTCCTAATTCCTCAGAGCTATAAGCTGTAGCTATAAGTGTATTTCTCAGATGAAGTGGGCACTAGGAATTATAATTACAGGCATCACGTTTTGCTAATCACTTTCTGGTTGCCAATATTGTAGTTAGAGACCCAGTGTTGAGAACGGCAAACAACAACAATAAATAAATAAATAATAGGAACACATTTAATAACAATTATTCCACCCGCCACCCCACAATGGGGTACTCAGCTGTCCACTTTCTGTTATCACGCTGTGTGCGGTCTCCCCACACGATTCACGAAGCAAGCTATATAACCATTCGTGTGTCCGGAAATTTCTAAACGTTGTCCTTTCCGTAGGAATGCTGTTTGGATCCCAACAAAATTTCCACAATACCGACAAACAAGCCTGGATGTGGGAATGGCGTGACACCCCTTTCCCATTGCAGCATATGTGTAACTCACTTGGCGGGAAAATTTTTCAGAGACTTCCATATGTCCCACTGGAAAAGCAGTTACGCCTTTTCTGGGATTGTCTAGAAGAAACTGTCCTAGGTACTGTTCTGAGGTCTGAAGAAAGGTTATGAAAACAAAGATCAGCGTTTTCGAATTATGAATCGAACTTCTTGAAGGAATTTGTCCCCCTTCTGGCAGCGGTGTACCGTAGGGCTCTAGAAGAACATAGCGTTCCAAAAGATTGGAAAAGGGAACAGGTCACCCCATTTTCAAGAAGGGACGTCGGACATATGTGCAGAACTATAGACCTATATCTCTAACGTCGATCAGTTGTAGAATTTTGGAACATCTATTATGTTCGAGTATAATAAATTTTTTTTGGAGACTAGAAATCTACCCTGTAGGAATCAGCATGGGTTTCAAAAAAGACGATCAGGTGAAACCCAGCTCGCTCAATTCGTCCAGGAGACTCAGGGGGCCATAGACACGCGTTCCCAGGTAAATGCCGTGTTTCTGGACTTCCGCAAGGCGTTCGATACAGTTCCCCACAGCCGTTTAATGAACAAAGTAAGAGCATATGGACTATCATACCAGTTGTGTGATTGGATTGAAGATTTCGTAGATAACAGAACGCAGCATGTCATTCTCAATGGAGAGAAGACTTCCGAAGTAAGAGTGATTTCAGGTGTACCGCAGGGGAGTGTCGTAGGACCGTTGCTATTCACAATATATATAAATGACTTTGTGGATAACATTGGAAGTTCACAGAGGCTTTTTGCGGATGATGCTGTAGTATATCGAGAGGATGGAAAATTGTACTGATATGCAAGAGGATCTGCAACGAACTGATGCATGGTGCAGGGAATGACAATTGGAACTCAATGTAGACAACTGTAATGTGCTGCGAATACACAGAAAGAAAGATTCTTTATCATTTAGCTACAATATAGCAGGTCAGCAACTGGAAGCAGTTAATTCCATAAATTATTTGGGAGTGGGCATCAGGATTCATTTATAATGGAATGACCATATAATGTTAATCGTCGGTAAAGCAGATGCCAGACTGAGATTCATTGGAAGAATCCTAAGGAAATGCAATTCGAAAACAAAGAAGTAGGTTGCAGTACACTTGTTCGCCGCTGCTTGAATACTGCTCAGCAGTGTGGGATCCGTATCAGATAGGGTTGTCAGAAGAGAGAGAGAGGGTCCAACGGAGTGCATCGCGTTACTGAATCATTTAGTATTCGCAAAAGCGTTACGGAGATGATGGATAAACTCCAGTGGATGACTCTGCAAGAGAGACGCTCAGTAGCTCGGTACGGGCTTTTGTTGAAATTTCGAGAACATACCTTCACCGAGGAGTCAAGCAGTTTACTGCTCTCTCCTACGTATATTTCGCGAAGTGACAATGAGGATAAAATCAGAGAGATTAGAGCCCACACAGACGCATAGCGATGATCTTTCCTTCCACGAACAATACGAGACTGGAATAGAAGGGAGAACCGATAGAGGTACTCAAGGTACCCTCCGCCACACGCCGTCAGGTGGCTTACGGAGAATGGATGTAGATGTAGATGTGGGTGTACTTGGTGGTCCTACTCAGGAATCTTTGTCTTGACCTCCGTCTCCTACCGAGTCATTGATACTTCACTCTGGGAATTTCTGCTATCCGCAACTTGTATTCAGGTGGACCACCATATCCACCATTCGCAGTCACTTCACACTGACTCAGCCCAGCAGCATCCTCGACGGTAGTCACGGTAAGACCCATTTGAAGTGCACTCTCCCGACTTCAGAAATCGCGATATATCGAGGGAAGAGTGTTCATTCCAGGTTTCTGTGTTTAGTCGTCCTCAATTGATCTATGTGCTCCGAGCAGTGGTATGCTTCTGCAGTCTGACTTTTGCTTCAGAGGGGATCGTTTCCGTAACCGCTCATGTTTGGTTCTGCTATCGAGTTAAATTCATTGGAGCTCACGGTTAGGTGATCATACTTTCTGATTATTTCTTTATTCATTGATCTGCTCAGTGGCTTCTGCGGATTCATACTCCTTCTTTCTGTAATTAAAAAGTATTGCAATCACGGATAAAAGCATAATTCGTGCACCTTATCTGTCGGGGCACAATCTCAGTCCTAACGGTCCAGCTTCATGCTGGCGGCGACACTACCAACCATTCATTCGCTTATCATCGTTCTATTTTAATTATGTAAATTCGTTCTCAAATTGATTTCGAGATCGACGTTTATATTTTCTGAGTAATTTTAGACATTGTTTGATATATATTAATTTACCAGATCCAAATCCCACAACCAGCAAGTATTATAATATATTATGCTACTGAGAAGTCCACATCCTCCAGCAATAAGCCTGGGCGAGCATTCTTGACGTGTTCAGAAACTGACGAAATAACGTTTTCTGATGTGCGCAGCAGTTGATTTTTCAAGTAATCTGTTAGTTTCATGGGCGTAATGTATCCTTTTATACGATCTGGGGTGATAGGTTGAGCGTCAGTCAGTCTAATCTGGATACTCAGGGGCACCTGACGAGCAAGGAGTCGTGTTCACAGCACACATAGCTTCCAGAGAAGAGAATGAATTGTTTACGAGAATTTCACGAATAAGTCTAAACTGTTATATATAATCATTAAAATGCATGTCATAGTGTTCTTTTTAGTTTTAAGAGTGGAAGTATGCAAAGTGGCAATACTTCGAAAAAAAAACTAAAATAAAAAAAGCCTTATGAAGTCCAAAGTTATCAAGGCAATGTAAATTAAATTTCGCAAATTTGTTAAGAAATGTTATACGGATACACATATACGATTCCATGCGTATTAAAGATATATGTTTTTAATTATTAACAACTGAAATTTTTCAACAAAGTGATCACAAACGTTCCATTTTTGAAAAACCTTGCAGAACGAAATTAATATATTTGTATTCAAAGCTTGATACAACATTATTATACATATCAGTGTAACAGACTTTTACAGCTCTCCAAATTTCTGTGAAAAAATACTAAATCTTAGGACTTTGCACTTATATAAATGCCGTACTATTGTAGTATATGAAAATTCCTTCCACAGAATGTTTCACTATAGTGTGCCAAATTTAAATACTATAATGCTAATGGTCTGTGAGGAAAAGATACATAAAGTGCCAAAAAAAGTTACGTGAAACCTGAATCAAAGATTTGACAATATTCCTATTAGCCTCTACTTCATCTGGGTGAACTAGTGCAAAAGCTATGCATTTTCCTCTTCATCCTCTATCAATCTTTTCTTCGCTTGTCGTCTTCGGTTAACCTGATTTTCATACTGAGTAACAATAACGCCAGCTGCATCAATTCACATCTTATTGATTTTCTTCAAATGGTTCAAATGGCTCTGAGCACTATCGGACTTAACATCTGAGGTCATCAGTCACCTAGAACTTAGAACTACATAAACCTAGCTAACCTAAGAACATTACACACATCCATGCCCGAGGCAGGATTCGAACCTGCGACCGTAGCGGTTGCGCGGTTCCAGACTGAAGCGCCTAGAACCGCTCGGTCAGAACAGCCGGCGATTTTCTTCAATATCGACAGTGTGAAAGTTCCTGGATCAAATCCTAAACTCTGTAGAGTCCGTAGTCTGTCACGGTAACCACAGTTAAAACTTAACAAGTATCATGCACTGTAATTTCATCAACATTTTTGGAAACAAATTTTGTCTTGGTGTATATTTTTCCTGTCAGAGAATTGTAACTTTCATACGGATTTTTGAGTATTTCCCTATACACACTTCTGTAGAAATTCTGGATCTGATAAACACCGAAATATTCCCAACATTGTGATGCATAAAACTGGAATAAAACACCGCAGGAAAATATAATACATAGAAATGCAGAACAACAAAGGGGAATGGCCTGTGCAAGCCTTCGTTCATTATTATTAGCTAATTATTATTTGTTAATTATTACTAGTGGAACTGGAATGTAGCATCCATTAATTGAAATTTCAATACCATGTAGTTCACGAAGATCCAACAGAATTTTTTCAAGAATGTTTGACGCTTTCCTGTATATTCCCCTCAATCGTATACGACCTGATATTTTCTAGCCATCAACTGAAGGAAAAACGTTGGGAGTATAACAAAAGGGTGATTATGGTTTTTATAGACATAGAAAAGGCATATGACTCAGGTAACAGGGAAAGACTCTGGGAAGAAATGAAGAAGATAGATATATAAGATGGTAACATTAATGTAATAAAGATAATGTACAGAGGACACAATTGTACAATTAGAACACCATTGGGGAACTTTGAATGCTTCGAAATAAGACAAGGACTTAAGCAGGGAAGTATTCTATCTCCTGCACTTTTTAATGTTGTGATGGAGGGAATGAATAGGGCAGTTAAAGATATAGTAAAAGAAAAAGACAAAAAGATGATTTTTGCAGATGATATGGTAATATGGGGTGATAAAGAGGTACATGTACAGTTACAGCTTGATGCGTAGAAGGAAATAAATAAAGATAAGAGTAAAGTAACGGTATTTGGAAGAGAGAAGGTGATCAACGGATATATTACCTTGAATAGAGAACCCCTCAAAGTGGTAGAAAGTTTCACTTATTTAGGGAGTGAAATATCTAGGGATGGAAGAATAACTAACGGAATTAATAAGAGGTTACAGAAGGGAGGCAATTTCTACCAAACAATAAAACACCTGATTTGTAATAATGAAGGTTCAGAGAAAGCAAAACTCCCTATTGTCATCTATGGTGGAGAAACACGGACAATGACAGAAAGGGACTGGAGCAGACTGCAAGCAGGGGAAATGAAATTTCTAAGAGCAGTTAAGGGGAAAACAAGAATGGACAGAGTAAGGAATGCAGAGATTAGAAAGGACCTTAAACAAGAAAGTGTGAGAGAAGAAATTGAAAAAAAGAGATTAAGATGGTATGGGCATGTTAAAAAGATGCATGGGAAGAGACTCCCCAAAATTATGGAAGAACTAAATATGGATGGGAAAATACCTAGAGGGCGCCCAAGAACAAGGTGGAAAATGGGAGTGAGAATATCTGTGGAAAGGAGAGGTGTGACCTGCCAGCAAGTGGAGGAAGAAAAGTGGTGGGAGGACCGAGCCAAATGGAGAGGACTCGTCAGCACCCAGACCCGGCAGTGCTGGAGCGGGATTCAAAATGTTAAACAAAAATGTTTTACTAAATGAGGTGTTGTAAGTGTCCGATTGCACACGTGCCTGCAGTTTCTAATGTGTGATATGCAGAATTATATACGGCAGGTATAAGATATCTCAGATTTGGCCCTATGTACTCTGTAACATTTCGTTACAGGTTACGAAATATGATTTTTGATTTGCTACCTTTCAAGCAGAAATGTATCTACACATTAAGCGCTTAAGAGTTTCGAACTGCTGTAAATTTCTTCGCGAAGGCTATGGCTACCTCACGGACGACGAACCATAAATGTCAGAACGGACCCCGGCGCCGTCGACACGGGGCTTCTGCGCATGCGCACTCCGCTCGGCTGGGCTCGGCGCGGCGAGGTGATGCATTGGCTGTGGGTCCCGGCAGCCATAAATACTCGCTAATTCTCGCGGAATTGTTTTGGGCCCGGATTTGGAAAGGCCCGGCCGCCCCCATCTGTGCAGCTTCAAGCTGAACAGCCCGGCCGGCGGCAGTGGACACGCAGGGCAGGCTCTGGCCCTTCCATCCAGCGGACAGTACTGGACCACGCTGCGATTGGACTCTGCGCGGCGACACAGAGCCCCTGCAATAAGTCACTCCGCCGTGTCAAAATATAGGGCGCGCGATAAATCTCGATCCCTTTTATTGCAGCATCTGGCTTCGATGCGCCATGTCGTTTGAAATATCATAGCAGAAACAGAAAAAAAGTAACCATTTTCCTCGTGGATACTATGTGGACATGACAGTTAAGCTGGTACCTCCAAAATTTAGCGAAACATTTCACTGAAAGCTTCCGTACTGAGAGGACGATATCGACTTATAATCCCATTTACTCACGTTCCGTCCCCATTTGCCGGAGTCTGCATCGAAATCTGAAGGTAACCCGAAATTATAGTCGCGCTCTGAGCCTTATAGAGGGAATCTCCCCAAACCTCATGTGATGTCGGATGCGTGATTATCTGTGACCGATCTCACACCGATTAAAAGTAGTAGATCGTTGCACTCTTGCTGCTGAGTGATTTAACTAGTTCTTCGTGACTGTTAAAGTTACTATGTTGTTAATAAGGCCTTAAGCTGTAAAGAAGAACAAAGCTACAATGACGGTAACTGTAAAGGAACCATAGGTAACACAAAAATACTTCAGTTGATCGGTGAAAGAGGAAAGTACAAAAATGTTCAGGAAAATTCAGGAATATAGAAATACAAGTCGCTGAGGAATGAAGTGAGTAGGAAATGCAGGGAAGCTAAGACGAAATGGTGGCATGGAAGGTGTGAAGAAATCCTAAAAGAAATGGTAATCGGAAGCACTGACTCAGCATGTTTGAAAGACAAACCAGCCCGCAGTGAAATTAAAACCAAGGGTGATAACATTAAGAGGGCAACACAAATTCCATTGTTAAATGCAGAGGAGAGAGCGGATAGGTGGAGAAAGTATATTGAAGGCCTCTTGAGGATTCTCGGAAAGACTGACACAGCGTATAGGAAAGCATAGAGGTGAAATTAAAAGCAAGGATGATAACATTAATAGTACGACAGGAATTCCGAGCTTAAATGTGGAGGAGAGAGAGGATATTTGGAAAACGTACGTTGAAAACGTCTATGAGGGGGAAGATTCGTCTGATGTGATAGGAGAAACAGGAGTCGTTTTAGAAGAGATAGGGTATCCAGTATTGGAATCAGAATTTAAGAGAGCGTTGGAGGACTTAAGGACTTAAGCAGGGATGGATAACATTTCATCAAAATTTTTAAAGTCATCAGGGAAAGTGACAAAATGGTTCAAATGGCTCTGAGCACTATGGGACTTAACATCTATGGTCATCAGTCCCCTAGAACTTAGAACTACTTAAACCTAACTAACCTAAGGACATCACACAACACCCAGTCATCACGAGGGGAAAGTGACAACAAAACGACTATTCACGTTGGTGAGTAGAATGTCTGTGTCTGACGACATATTATCTGATTTTCGGAAAAATATCATCAATACAATTTCATACACTGCAAGAGCTGACAAGCACGAGAATGACGGCACAATTACTGTAACAGCTCATGCATCCAAGTTGATGACAAGAATAATAAACAGAAGAATGGAAAAGAAAATTGAGGATATGTTAGATGGCAATCAGTTTGCCTTTAGGTAGGGTTAATTCTGAGGCTGTTCATAATGGAAGCAAGACTAAAAAAAAATCAAGACACTGTCATAGGATATGTCGATCTATAAAAAGGCTTCGACAATGTAAAATCGTACAAGATGTTCGAAATTACGAGAAAAATAAGGGTAAGCTTTAGGGAGATACGGTTAATAAACAATACGTATAAGAACGAAGAGGGAATAATACGAGTGGACGACCAACAAGGAAATTAATTTTATTTATTTATTTATGCATTTATTTTACCTGGCAAGATTAGGGCATTCAGGCCCTCTCTTACACCTAACCAGGTATACTCAGATTCAACAAATTTCAGTTTCTACAGAACATTAAGGGCATATAACATGTTATACAGTATTAATGTTAAAGAAAAAAATAGAGATTATAAAAGTAGTACAATGATAATTATAACAATCAAAAAATTATTATAACAATCAAGAATAATAATAATGACTATGTATATGAAAGTAAACATATTTTTCTTTTATGAATGTCAGTCCTATTGCTAGTTGGGAATTTTCTCGTTATATTCTCGCAGCTTGTGAGTTATTCTCATCAAGCAGAGACATAAGACGATAGAATGGGGTGAAAGAGATATAGAAGAGGTAGATAGGTTAGAGGAAGAGAAATAGAATGGTAAAATTCGAAGCTATGATGGAGAGGAGAAAGAAAAAGATGAGAGGGGCACAACAATGGTGGCTATACCGTCCCTAATATGTAAGTCTTGAGTTCCCTCTTGAATGTTAAGTGGTTCTGAATAAGACGCAGATCACAGGGGAGCGCGTTCCATAGTCGTACGGCTGAGATGGAAAATGACATGGAGAAAGATTTTGTGTTATGTAAAGGTACAGCCAAGATGCTAGACGTATCCGATCTGGTATTGCGGTTGTGGAATGATGATAGGGGCACCAGTGGCTAAGAAATCGATGAAGTAAGCACGTGTGGAGATCGCGTGCCTTATGTGGGCGTATCCAACCTAGCTGGGAGTATGAAGGACTGATATGAACATTCTAAGATTAAAAAAGGTGTGAGACAGGGATGCAGTCTTTCGCCACTACTGTTCAATTTGTACATCGAAGGAGCAATGATGGAAATAAAAGAAAACTTCAGGAGTGAAATTAAAATTCAGGTTCAAAGGGTATCAATGATATAATTCACTGATGACATTGCTATCCTGAGTGCAAGTGAAGAAGAATTACACGATCTTCTGAAAGGAATGGACAGTCTAATGAGTGCAGAATGTGGATTGAGAGTAAATCGAAGAAAGCCGAAAGTAATGAGAAGTAGCAGGAACGAGAACAGCGAGAAACTTAACATCAGGATTGAAGGTCACGAAGTAGATGAAATTAAAGTAATTCTGCTACCTAGGTAGCAAAATTATCGATGACAGACGGAGCAAGAAGCACATCAAGAGCAGACTAGCACTGGAAAAAAGGGCATTCCTGGCCAATAGAAGTATACTAATATCAAATATCGGCCTTAATTTGAGGAAGAAATTTCTGAGAATATACCTTCGGAGTACAGCATTCTATGGTAGTGAAACATGGACTGTGGGAAAGCCGGAATAGAAGAGAATCGAAACATTTGTGACGTGGTGCTAAGAAGAATGTTGTAAATTAGATGGAGTGATAAGGTAAGAAATGAGGAGATCTTGCGCAGAGTTAAGGAATATGTGGAAGACACTGACAAGGAGAAGGGACAGGATGATAGGACGTCTGTTAAAATATGAGGTACTGACTTCCATAGAGGGGGCTATAGAGGGCAAAACATGTAGAAGTAGACAGAGATTGGAATACATCCAGCAGATAACCGAAGACGTAGGTTTCAAGTGCTACTCTGAGATTAAGGGGTTTTCACAGGAGACAAATCACTGTCGGACCGCATCAAGCAATTCAATTATTGTGGCAGCCTGAGGCGACATTACACCAGATGTACTGCGGCGTGTACGACATTCATTACGCCAGAGATTGCAATTGTGTGCAGCAAATGATGGCCACCACATTGAACATCTATTGGCCTGACATGTCGGGACACACTCTATTCCACTCCGTAATTGAAAACGGTGACCACGTGTGTACGTGTACCTCACCTCTCATGGTAATGTACATGTGCGTCAGTGAAAAATACCAATAAAAAGGTGTTAGCATGTGGACGTAATGTGCTGTTCCAGTCTGTTCTGTACCTAAGGTCCATCACCGTTCCCTTTGGATCCCTACGTAATTCGGTGCTCTCCGATACACACGATCGAACAGCGGAGGAGTGGTACTCAAGCGTCAACTTTAGGTTACAATATCTACGGATGTAATTAACATTTTACAATGCAACAAACGGCACTAATTACGTATTTGTTTATATGTTCAGATGTGCTAACAAAACTAACGTGGTTCCATTTAAAAAAAACGTAGGTTTGTGTTAAAAAACATACTTCCGTGCATTTTTTTATAGTTTGTATTAACCAATTACACTAGCCCCTCTCCTCACGTTCGGTCTGTGGAATCTATTCGTCAGTATTTGATGTGGTTTACGAAATATATCCAGCGGTAATGTTAGGTGATCACCCTGTATATAGCGCGAGATGGCTGACATCACCTACGTACCAAACACTAGAAGAAACTATTTTCAAAGATGATGTGCAGCCTCAGTGGAAATAAAATTTACGTAATCACTGCTGTTTAGCTTTATAGCCCTAATAGGCCGAAGCCATTAGCAATATCACCGTATGCACTGCATCCCGTGAATCGGAGTAATGGTTCTCGTACATTCCGCGACAACGGAAGAACTCCAGCCACAAAATATATAAACAAAACCATTCAGACACTAGGAAGGCAGAAGACGGTCCTCTGACTAGTATAATATAATACTGATTTCTCCTCTCTGTGTTCTATAGGCGAGAAACATGAACTCCCAGCCACAAGGACGGAGCTTAGATAACGTCTCAATGTGAGTATAGGCAGAAGAACTGCTCTCACTCGCTGAGCGCTGCGTACTCAACGACGATTCCCTATCCGGAGGTCAAGTCCAAAATAGTATAATTTCACAACAGTACAGTGCCTAACCGTTCTAACTATAAAATCTCCTGAGAGCAAAGACAGCAAGTCCGTGTGTACCAACAAAATCTGATACTAAGCGACCATCAAACATGGACGCTCAAAACGGAAGACCTTTTTCTCTCCATCGCTGGATTACCAGCAAAGCTCGGCTCCCCTCCCTCGTAACTGCAAAGGACGAATCATGTTCTCGAAACCACGAAATATTCTCCCTCTCTACAGATTCTTCCGAACGCTGACCAACCACATTTTAGTATTTTGTCGTTCAGCATGGAAAGTTTGCGAGAAAATACCTATCCCCGTTAACTAGGAACACATACAAGTGCACCCTTCTCAGAGTAAAAATCCTCGGAATTAACCCAGCCTGCGTGATTTCTGAGCTAACTCTTCGTCGTTCCTCTCTGCTTCCTGCGTACAAAATTTTCAGAGTTCCCAAAGTATTATCCGGTTATCCTTCCAGCCCCTCTACAACACTGGCCGGCAGCCAATGTATTGCGCTTCAGCGCTCACGTGCCCCCACCGTCCATCTTGGCTACTTGCAGTGTCAAGCAGGACCTGCGCAGGCTTTTACACCCAGGGCCTGAGTCAGGCCTGCCATTTCATTTCCACTGGCGTTCCAACCTCTACTAGTATAGGAAGTCATTCATTAGGCCATTTTGATAATAAAGACACTGTCACCTTTCATGCAATAAACGTTAACAACTATTTACAAGGCTACATCACAATATCAGTCTTCTTTAAATATTCATGTATACGACGTACAACTTACCAAATGATACCTAATTGCGGTTGTAAATAACGGGTAAAGTCTGTAGATGACTGCTTTTAAGGTGCTAAATTATAGCCCCCTTATAGTACCCTGACCTAATAAACTATCTTGTACTAGGATGGGGTAATTCTTTTAGTATATCTCATCCAGTACAAAATAATATAAACTTCAATCATCTGTACAAGCGAACTAATAAAAATACAAGGGCACAGGATCAATTAAATCATGATATGTTCTTCTACAGTCATTCTGCGTTCATTTACAGGTCTACTGCCATAAAGTTATTTACTACATGTTTATAATTTAATCTCGCTGCTCCTTATGTTTGGAACATTTTTCCGAGACGTGACAATTGGAGTATACAATAGCACACAAAATAACCCATGTTATCAAAAGAAATTTAACTAACATTAAAAAAATTTTATGCTCTTTCAGAAATAGCAGTTCCCATCTTTCTTTTATACCTACGACCCATGTTCTCTGTCATTCATCCATCCCTAAGATGCAGGTCTAGATAAGAAATATTAAAGTATCCTAATTTTTCAAAGTTGTTGACCAATAAATTAGATATGGTTGATTTAGCGATTAATGTGCAAAACAGTTACATCAATAATTCTAGAGGTTATCTATTGGTTTTTGTACAGTTATATTAAATTCTGTGAAACATCCTGCATAATTTTACTTCGTGATACTTATGATCTTGGCTCGCAATAAATAAAAATAAACATCATTGCACAAACTGATTGTCCAAGTCTAGTGTTCCCTAACGTGTATACTATTTAAACATTTCAAAAAATCTTATGTTCTAAACCGTTCTTTGACAAACTGCATTTACATTTACTATAACAACATTTGTAATAAGAGTTCGGATCGACCACCAATTTTAACTAATGTTCTTGTTCACCGTGTATAAAAATGTAATACACTAAAACGTTGAAAGCCATATAATCATTATTAAAGAAAATGACAAACAATAATTTTACATAAATAAATACACAAATACTTAAAAACGTTGAAGCATATAGCATCATCATCAAAGACTATAACAAACAATTTTACATGAATAAATACACAAATATTTTCTTAAGACTAGCCTGAAAAATAAGTACAAGGTGTTTACAAAAATGATAAATATATTGGAAACAGTTTGTGGCTGTAACTGTTCAGTATTCATCAAATTATACGGCTTTTTTTTATCAAGAGTCACAGACTGATTCGTGTTACCTAACACACTTTCATCTTCATTTGTGTATGGGGATGGAAGCTACAGCTTTTGTTTGTGAAGTTCAGGAAGCAAAGATTGGTTCAATAACTGTTTGATATTGGTCATGGTCGGCTTTGCAGGTCCATCTTTTGACCCCCTGCCCATTGTTGATCTCATCAAGTTACAAGTCTTTCGCAGAGTTGATGATGTGGAAGGATCGTCAGAATATACAGCAAGGTAAGTGGGTGTATGTTTCGAAACTGCCAAGTTTTCGTCGAATTTGTACTCAGTATGAGGGAGGTACAGTCAGGTAGGAACTTTATAGGTCACCTTAAATTCTTCTGCATCGGCTAAAAGAAGTGTAAAGGTACCTAGTCTTCAATTCTTCTTGTTTCTTCTTTTTACTATGTTTGTGTTCCTACTCTTCTGATATTCACGTCACTTCTTTCTCTTGATATAAATATTGTATTTTGGATAAGGATATCGGTAATTGTGGACTGGTAGGTTATCTGTTTGGTGACATTATACATGGAACCTGAGTCGTTGTGTGTGACTCTAGATTCCTCAGAAGTCAGTACCAGGTGACTGACTGCTACAGATTATGATGTTAATCAGTCTCCGTCTGGCAGAGAACAGCAGAAGGTAAAGCAAACAGAGTTCACAGTTACGTACAGCTATTAGCATTTGCGATGTAGGATTAACTGACTGTATCATGTGTGCACTTTGTTTGTGTTGTCTCCATCGTGTAGTACAACAGTGGAGACAAGTCATTGATGGCTGTTTAAACATCCATCTCGACCCAACCCAGCGGGTCTGCCGCTGATTGCCGCACTACCTGCCTAGTCTTTGCCTGCTGCCCAAGGTCTTCAAGTTTGAACACACCTGCTGTTTGCCCACGTCCGCGACATGGCTTAGACTTACGGAGGGCGTCCCTTGCTTCCACTTTTCTCTGCAGCTGTGCCATTAGCCTCCCGTCCCCTCCGCACATGTGGTTGATGTGCTCCCGGATTTACCGTTGCCCATAGTCTGCAGTTCTGCATGCTGACATATGATTGGAGGTGGAATGTTCCACGGCCATGCATTGTGTGCACTCCTAAAGCATCGTTTTGCACACCGACCAGCGCAGCGCCGCGAAACGTCATCAAGAGGGCGCTGACCAGCGCCAGTGGAAAGTGTGGGCAGCGACACACCACTAGGAAGACAGAGTTCAGCGCCCTCTGTCAACGCTGACTTAACCAGCCACCCATCGCTGACCGCGTGCAGTTCGTTCTCATTCTTCGAGAGCATCAGTACTGAGTGATAGGAAGACGATATTTAGACTGCGCTCCACGAACAGTTATAGTGTTGTTGTTATGGTCTTCAGTCCTGAGACTGGTTTGATGCAGCTCTCCGTGCTACTCTATCCTATGCATGCTTCCTCATCTCCCAGTACCTACTGCAACCTACATCCTTCTGAATCTGCTTAGTGTATTCATCTCTTGGTCTCCCTCTACGATTTTTACCCTCCACGCTGCCCTCCAATACTAAATTGTTGATCCCTTGATGCCTCAGAACATGTCCTACCAACCGATCCCTTCTTCTGGTCAAGTTGTGCCACAAACTTCTCTTCTCCCCAATCCTATTCAATACTTCCTCATTAGTTATGTGAGCTACCCATCTCATCTTCAGCATTCTTCTGTAGCACCACATTTCGAAAGCTTCTATTCTCTTCTTGTCCAAACTATTTATCGTCCATGTTTCACTTCCATACATGGCTACACTCCATACAAATACTTTCAGAAATGACTTCCTGGCACTTAAATCTATACTCGATGTTAACAAATTTCTCTTCTTCAGAAACGCTTTCCTTTCCATTGCCAGTCTACATTTTATATCCTCTCTACTTCGACCATCATCAGTTATTTTGCTCCCCAAATAGCGAAACTCCTTTACTACTTTAAGTGTCTCATTTCCTAATCTAATTCACTCAGCATCACCCGACTTAATTCGACTAGATTCCATTATCCTCGTTTTTCTTTTGTTGATGTTCATCTTATATCCTCCTTTCAAGACACTGTCCATTCCATTCAACTGCTCTTCCAAGTCCTTTGCTGTCTCTGACAGAATTACAATGTCACAGTTATAGTAACTTTAACTTTACAGTTATAGTGGGTAAAGTTATTGCATGCACGAGATACAATAAGCAACTCAGGCCATCTCATAAATAGAGGTTAAGTTATGTTTCTTGTCTTTTTTAGAAATGATGTGTCCCATTAATTTGACAGTGTTATGTACAGATCATTTTGGATTCCGGCCACTTGCCCCACAGTAGCCGAAACAACACATTGTCCACTTGCATGCAGGAAAGAAAACATGATGAAAGTGTTTTGCTAAAGATGCCAGCTTGAGCCATTTACTCACATTTCATTAAGTGGACTCGTTCAAGAGGTATTTCCTTTTATATACATGAATTTCGGTAGCGTTCTATACCTTTCTGTAATGGTTTTATTTCAACCATTTAACTTTAGATTTCTCATCAGTCCTGCTCGAAAAGCTCTTTGGATGAACACTGTGAGAAGGAGAGATCGGAAACCGATCAAATACAGGAAAATATGTTCTCAAAATTTTCGGGTATGGTACGTAGACTGAACACCAGTTTCGTCGGCCCATATTAAGGACAATGCTGGATTACAAAAGTAGGTTTTTCACATCACATATTTCTTTTCTCGTTTAAGTAGGTTTTTCACATCACATACTTCTCTTCTCGTTTACTATATACACGTAGAAAAAATAAATTATAGTTACGAGACTAAATGCATCGTATAACAAAATCAAACATGTGTTTAAGACGATACAAACGTCTGTAAATGCCTTCCTGACACTGTGTTTTTCACGAAGTGACTATAAAATTCACTGTCTGAAACCAGTCGTGGTCACGAGAGAAATTAAGATTAAGAAACAATCGTAAACTGTAGTCTACTAATGTTTTGGGGCATCCAATATGGCGACGCTGACTGCAAAGCAACGTAGAGCATAAATATATAACGCCGTCTTCCCTTGTTATACCTCTACGAGCGCAGTAATATTACGATCAGCTTAAGTTTTTATTTTTGTTTCGGAATCAAACAAATAAATATTACGCAAAGTTCTGATTCCTTATTTACAAACTTAAAATAAAACATCGCAATCAACTTATGAATCCACGGACCTACAGCTATGGGCAACAAACGACCACGTAAGTATATCGACAGAAACTGTCAATTTGGGATTCTATGTTGTTAGCGGAACTCGCATTAACGCCACTTCAAATAAACTGTTCGTAGATTATTAATGATTACACGGTGAACGAAGAACCGTTAGTTTTCACATGTACACCATTACCAGTATTTGTGTCATAATTATTGAGGTAACATTTGAATTACGTAATTTTCAACGCAAATAGTCTGGGGATTATTACCAAAGAACATTAAATTTCGACCGGCCGGTGAAGTATTATTCAGTATTGATGGGCCAGTAAACATTCAACCTTATTTCCGTAAATATATCTGAAGCCACAACCGCTTGAATTATGCTTTGTGCATGAAATATACACCATATATCCCGAATGAAACGGCAAATGAGATACGTCACTCCTGTTAAACACAAATTATGCCTCAGAGAGATCTGACATTTCCCTTTAAGAGGCATATACGTACAGCAGATTGGTAAATTTACCAATCGATCGAAAAATCGTGCCGCAAAAAATTATTGCAAATGCGGTTTTGTCCGTACGTGTCAGCGGAAGAGAAATCGAATGTTTGCTGAACCGCTAAATTTGTGACCCCGCTCGTGCAGTTCATTGACTATCGCGCCGGTACTTATTTCGTTTTCTGGCTGCGGTCTTTGTGAATTTACGGTGCGATTTGTATCAATTAGCGATTATGGAATTGATAATCCTATCAGGTCGTGGCAGACGGCCGGCGGTTTTGACCATTTGTCATTAAACAGAAACGCGAATGAATGGGCGGCGTGGAGAGAAATAGGGCGAAAAAGAAATAACGTAGCTCCGGTGAAAAGCGTATTTTACTTTTCTTGTTGTATCGGCGGTACGGTATCATACCACACACTGACACGAATACATTAGTAATACATTGCTGAATGGACAGACAGAAAATTAGTCGGAGGGAACACATTTAATGTTATTAGGACTGCGAAGAAGAAAGTCCTAAAGCCGAAAGGCATGTTTGTGGTCTTTGTATTACATTTTTGCAAAAATTACGTCTTTCTGAGTCAAATTTCGTTAGGGAATTAAAATGTATGGTTAACCAAAGGATAATATTTATACTGCTCGGTTTCGAACACAGAAGCAAATAGTTACATGTACAGGGTATCCACAATGGAAGATCAATTTCCAACACGCTGTACGAAGAGAGCCACTCCTCAGATTGACGTCAGATTTCAACAGCATACTTTGACGTAGGGGAATACCACAGAGAGTAAAAAAAGAAAAAAGCCTGACGAAAATTTGGTCAATAGATGGTTTTGCAGGAAGCCTCAGAATATGCACACGAACAGACACGGGATACACTGCTGATCCTCAGATTGCGTACGAGACGCCCGACATCACTGTTTTCGTGAAGTTCGCGCACTGCTGGTAAAACTCTTTTACAGGAACGGTGACGGTGTGCCAGTACCCTGCAGAAGTTCCTGACACTCAATGGCAAGGAACAAGCAAATAAATAAAGAAACAAAACATTGGTCCGTCTGATAGTGGTCTGAAGAAAATGGTTACAAAAACCGAAAAGACAGGTTCTTTTGAAGCGCAATGTGCCAAAGGGAGGAAAGCAGTTGATCCGAAGTTTGTCGAAGATTCAGCCCCGGCATGCGGGAGCGGTCTAGGGGTGGTGTGCAGACATAAAGGTGCACAAGGAATTGCTCGAATGTTGGACATGTCAGAGAGCACGGTGCATTAAATCCTACGAAACATTCTTCACTGCTAATCACACACAGTCACCCCACGTTCAGAGGTTGCTCCATGCTGACCTGTCAGCAAGACAAACATGTTCTGCTGTGTTTGATCGGTTTCCGAACTGTCCTTCTCCCAGCGTTCATCCTGAGAGCTTTTCGAGTAAGACGGATAAGAAATCTAAAGTGAAATAGCTGGAATGAAACAACTACAGTAAAAGAGAAAAATGCAATCAAAATCCATGTATATAAAAGGAAATACCTCTTGTGGTAAGACGAGGATAATGGAATGTAGTCAAATTAAATCGGGTGATACTGAGGGAATTAGATTAGGAAATGAGACACTTAAAGTAGTGAAGGAGTTTTGCTATTTAGCGAGTAAAATAACCGATGATGGTCGAAGTACAGAGGATATAAAATGTAGACTGGCAATGGCAAGGAAAGCGTTTCTCAAGAAGAGAAATTTGTTAACTTCGAATATAGATTTAGGTGTCAGGAAGTCGTTTCTGAAAGTATTTGTATGGAGTGTAGCCATGTATGGAAGTGAGACATGGACGATAACTAGTTTGGACAAGAAGAGAATAGAAGCTTTCGAAATGTGGTGCTACAGATGAATGCTGAAGATAACGTGGGTAGATCACGTAACTAATGAGGAGGTATTGAATAGGATTGGGGAGAAGAGAAGTTTGTGGCACAACTTGACTAGAAGAAGGGATCGGTTGGTAGGACATTTTCTGAGGCATCGAGGGATCACAAATTTAGCGTTGGAGGGCAGCGTGGAGGGTAAAAATCGTAGAGAGAGACCAAGAGATCAATACACTAAGCAGATTCAGAAGGATGTAGGTTGCAGTAGATACTGGGAGATGAAGAAGCGTGCACAGGATAGAGTAGCATGGAGAGCTGCATCAAACCAGTCTCTGGACTGAAGACCACAACAACAACAAAACCTCTTGTGGTGTGAGTAAATGTCTCAAGCTGACACTTTTGATCCGAACACTTCCATCACATGGTTCTAATGGCCCTTAGCACTATGGGACTTAACATCTGAGGTCATCAGTCCCCTAGAACTTAGAACTACTTAAACCTAACTAACCTATGGACGGCACACACATCCATGCCCGAGGCAGGATTCGAACCTGTGATCGCAGAGGTCGCGCGGTTCCAGACTGATGTGCCTAGAACCGCTCGGCCACTCCGGCGGGCGCTTCCATCGGATGCTAATGTTTGGGGCAAGTAACAAGCAGACGTGGGCTTTAAGTTTGTGACATCACAACTCTCCCCGGCTCCTTTATTATACCTCTAGGAGTGCGATGCACTCAACTGTCTCGTTATATAAGTGTTGCCCCCCTCGCATTAGGAAAAACAACACAGGGCCATCTTGAAAAATACGCATATCTGCATCTGTCAAAGCATATGATTGCCCCACCCGTCTACAGTGCGCCAAGACTACCCCCATAACGGCCAGTAGTGCCCAAGTGCCCCAACATGAACTGTGGCTTGTGACGTCAGTCCCATGGCGTGAAATATGTCCTACGTCATAATTATGACGTGTCTCGTGAATTACTTGTCACATGGTATTTTGTTGTCTTATATATATCAATTGCCATGTTCTGTTTTGTTATCTTACGAGCTACTTATCATGTAGTCGTTTGTTGTCCAGGGCTGTGGATGCAAGGCTTGATATGTTGCTTTACACTTTGAAAAAGCTGATCAAAATTTCCGCCTACTGTCACGTAATTGCAAGCTACTGGGATTGCCAAGTAAGAAAATGGTTCAGAGCATCCAAATGACAGTGGGAGTTCCTCACGAATTGCTGGTTCTATCTGTATGCAACTCGAATTTATAATTATGTTCATTGCACTGGGTTGAATAGGCGTAGGAAACATAAGCATATAAAAAAGCAAAAATAACTTGAAAGATTCCAAAATAAAAATAAAACACAAGGCTTTGTTTATCAAGCCATTCTGTTTGGTCAGAGAATTATGGAACTGAAATTGAATTTTTGCCTAGACAGCTTAAAGAATTACTGATGTAACTTAATCTGTATTTTAATTAAGGTACGACAACTACAACATCGTCTTCCCACAGAAAGTAGATATCACAGTACAGGTATCTTATGGTTCGATTGAAAACCAACAGCTGTTTCAAATGGCTTTTCAAAAAGTAGTGTGGAATTTACAATGACCAGTGTCCTCATATGATGCTTTGGACAATTACTGATGGAAATTAGTCCCCACAAAATGTAACACGTCACTGCAAAGATTAAATGGTACTGACCTCCATGATTTAGCAATACTGGGTATAATTTTGAAAAGAGAGATCTAATGTGAAAGCTTTAACCCCACGATGAAAGCAGATTTATTAAAAATTAATGAAAGGATAGACACGGAAGGCGGCGAGTATTATCAAGAAATTTTATGTGCTTCCTGAAAGTGTCTGTTACGTTTCATCACAACCAAGTGGTATTGCGCAGAGTCAGAATTATGACCAACAAAGCAGTTTTCATGTGAAGCAACAGGTTTTGTAGTTCGAGTTGTCCCAGTCGACCCCAGATATAAGAAGAGAGCGGCAAATACAATGCAACTCGGTCACGTAATAGAAACTCACTCTTCAAATATGCAGCGGTATGTACGAGGCCGCGAATTCTCCTGACGGAATAAATAAGCAGAGTGTTCAGTGGTATGACAGGAACGACCATTCGAAGTCTAGTAAACGTAGACTTTAAGATGTATATCTTAAGTGCAATGGGAACTTGTTCAGTAGAAGATGAGCAAGTGTCCATAGCTCTTAAGGTATGCATTTTAGAATATATGTATAATGTACATTTTTACTTCGAAAATCACTCCTGCCACCTCCCTGATTATTGTTTTAAAATACACCGCAAACAGCGGTTGTATGATTCCTTTAATTGTACTGAGGTTAATTTCTTCAAGAATGCATACCTTCAGCTGCTGATGCCTATATTTTAAAGTTACGTTAATACTGACCGTTCCTCTTGTGACACACTGTATGTGTTGTCTCAGGTTGCGCACTCCCTTACTGGATGAGGTTGGAAATACACTGGCGGATAAAAATCGCAACGCCAAGTTGCAACGAAAGTTGCTAGGCATGTTTCAACAGCTGAAAAATTCTGCCGATTCTGATTTCGTACCTGTGGTGTCACCGCCAGACACCACACTTGCTATGTGGTAGCCTTTAAAACAGCCGCGGTCCGTTAGTATACGTCGGACCCGCGTGTCGCCACTATCAGTGATTGCAGACCGAGCGCCGCCACACGGCGGGTCTAGAGAGACTTCCTAGCACTCGCCCCAGTTGTACAGCCGACTTTGCTAGCAATGGTTCACTGACAAAATACGCTCTCATTTGCGGAGACGATAGTTAGCATAGCCTTCAGCTACGTCATTTGCTAGGCGCCATTACCAGTTACTATTGATGCTGTACAACATGTACCGTCAAGAGCGATGTACAGCATTTATGGCTTCAAGTTAAGTATTCCACAGCTACGTCCTTTTTTGCTAGTCTAATTTCCTTGTCCTGTTCCAGACCTCACGCCAGCCTGCGTGAGCTAAAACGCGTGCCTTTCGGCTTCCTCTCATAGTGGGTTGGCTCTCTTGCCAATCCACAACAGTACCAGTCGCATATGAGTGGCGCTAGTTGCGCTACTATCAGAATGCACATCAGATTTGCTTTAAATACACTCTGTAACGGTCGTGAGCGTTATTTACCTTTGAGATTAGACCTGGTGAGTTGATGTTAGTCAAGAATGCCTTTCAGACCACAAAGACGCCACTCACTGAGTTTGAACGAGATCGTGTAATAGGGCCACGGGAAGATGGGTGTCCCATCTGCTATAACGCAGAAAGACATTGTTGGAATGTAGCCACTGTACATGGCTGCTAGCAGTGATGGTCTCGAGAATGCACGGTCGCAAGAGGACCGGGCTCCGAACGGTGAAGTGGCACTACCGAGAGAGAGACCATTGTGATCGAAGTATGTCTCTGCCACATCGTACTGCAGATGCAGCAATTTGAGCAGCAGCTGCCACCACAATGACACAACAAACTGTAACAAATCGGATACTTCAAGCACAGCTCTTAGCACGACGCCCTGTAACATGCACTTCACAGATTCCAAACCCACCGCCGTTTGCGGCTTCAGTGGTGTGACGGGAGAGCTCATTGGACCAGCGTACCTGCCTACTAACACTGTACCTACACATGGTACTATGAACTGGGATGCGATTTCCTAAGACTGCAGGAGAAATCTCGTGGCCAACCCGCGAACTCTGACTGCAACTTGTTCGTTAATCTGGTGATTCTGCCTGTTATAGAGACGCGTGTTCTTAGGGAAAAGGCAGATTTCCGTGTGGACGGGGCCTTACTAAGTTACCGTTGGTTGCTCAGTTTTTTTTTAAATCACGTACACTTTATTTGGAAACAATTCATTATAACGTTGACAATAAGGAACCATTATCAAATTCGACTGTTAAGAGGCAATATCAAATTAAATTTTTTTAACACGAGTTGCATTCACGGCTGAAGGCCTTATTGACTAGAATTCAAATTACTTTTCAGCTGAAGGCCCCAATAGTAATTACTCAAAAGAATTTGACGGCTGAAGGCCTAGATAGCAAATACTTACTGAAATATTATAAAAAAGGGACAATCATATTAAGAGACAATATCAAATTAAAAATTCTTAAAACAAACTGCATTCACGGCTGAAGGCCTCATTGACAAGAAATTCATTTTTTTTTTGTCGGCAGAAGGCCCCAATAGTATTTATTCTAAAAAAATTTGACGGTTGAAGGCCTACATAGCAAATTCTTACTAAAATATTAAAAAAAAGGACACAAGACAACATCTAATTAAAAATTCTTAAGGCAAATTACATTCACTGCTTTAATGTAATGGCGTGTGATGAGGGCTTCCGTCGGGTAGACCGCTCGCCTTCTGCAAGTCCTTCGATTTGATGCCACTTCGGCGACTTGCGCGTCGTGGGGATGAAATGATGATGATTAGGACAACACAACACCCAGTCCCTAAGCGGAGAAAATCTCCGAGCCAGCCGGGAATCGAACCCGGGCCCTTAGGATTGACAATCCGTATCGCTGACCAATCAGCTACCAGGGTCGGACTCATTCACAGCTGAAGTCCCTGTTGACAAACATCACAGTCTGATCAAATCAAGAGAGAAGTGGGCCTCAGACAGTGCTGCAAGTGAAACGTCCCCTTAGAAAAATTATACATGACTGTACTTAAACTGGCACACAATATTTTTTAGCACAACGCAATCTGACTTTCAACAATCCCTACAAACGAATAGCCCTGACTAACATTAACCTATACCTTTCACAAATCACTTACTTCACAAAGATCTTTGTTACTCGAACTACTGCAATACAGCGAGCGCCACTACAGCCAGCTAAATAAAAGATTCAAACTACTGAAGGCACTAACTACTGATAGGCATAGTTAGCAAATGAAAGATTTTGATAGAGAACAAACAATGTATTTACCTTAATAGTGTTCAAAAGTCATAATTTATATAGCAGTTCATGACATCCATTCTTACAAATGTACTGTTTCTGATAGACACACGTCCAGATCATCCGCTCTCAAAAATCCGCCATCTCTCTCCCCACATCCACCACTGCTGGCGGCTCACCTCCAACTGCTCAACGCTATGTGCTGTTAACATGCAGCTGCCCAACACTACAATGACAGACAACAATGCAAACTAGCCACAGACTGCACACAGCAAAGCAAGTGAATTTCATACAGAGCGCTACGTGGCGTTACCAGTAAAAAAACCTAAACAGCCTACTTACATAGCCCCCATGCTTCCCACAAAAAATTTTACAAATTGCTGTGGGCACTGGTCAATACATATTTGTTAAAATTTTATCACAATTACAATAACAAAGAAATCAAAGCTAAAATTTTCTCACAGTCCATAAAGACAGTCCTGATCGTTCATCACAGTAAAATAGTGTTTTTCTCAAAGTCTGAGCAGTAAAAGAAAATGCACACGGAAGTAGTGGATTTCCATGCAATCTTGAAGAATGTGATTTGAGACTTTCTCGGCGTATTCCATTCGTGAAATCTTCTCGGGTGATCAGCCGAGTAAAGGCGTCGTCTTCTCGCAACGTTTGGAAGGGTTTCGTACCCATCATCTTCAAGCGAAGATGATGGGTACGAAACCCTTCGAAACGTTGCGAGAAGACGACGCCTTTACTCGGCTGATCACCCGAGAAGATTTCACGAATCTTGAAGAAGTAGTGTTGTCCTTCCAACGGAAAGACAGTGCTGACTCTTGACATGCACACAGGTAATGGGCCGCAACAGAGCAAACCCGCGCAGAGACAGTCGAAGTTTTGAAGAATATTGGTAGGTAGGTCATCACAGACTATACCCACTGTAGTCCTGGTAGAGATTACGGTATTGGTGGGCCACCGCCGGCCGGTGTGGCCACGCGGTTAAAGGCGCTTCAGTCTGGAACCGCGCGACCGCTACGGTCGCAGGTTCGAATCCTGCCTCGGGCATGGTTGTGTGTGATGTCCTTAGGTTAGTTAGGTTTAAGTAGTTCTAAGTCTAGGGGACTGATGACCTAAGATGTTAAGTCTCATAGTGCTCAGAGCCATTGGTGGGCCACCAGAGGTGCAGACCCAGTGCAGTCCTTGTAGAAATATTGGTATTGGTGAGTCATCAAAGGTGTAGACCCACTGTAGTCCTTGTAGAGATGGCTAGCAGCCATCTGCTGTGACTGTGCAGGTGCACAATCACCATTTAAGAGTCTTGCGGAGCCTATCGCAAGTCCATAAACCACCACTTGTGCACTCACAAAGGTTTTGGAATTGTCCTTAGAACCAGCAATGCTGTTAACCAGTCCCTTGTTGAATTATTAACACACGTGCAAACACTATCAGTCCCTACTTCTCACATATTGTCCATATACTATGACCAACAGAAACGTGTGCAGTGAAATGTAACTTACAAGTTACTTAATTTGATGAACCGGTGTCATTTACAATTTTATAACATAAGAATACAATAACAAAGGTGCAAAATACATCATTAAAGAACATAACAATACAGATAACATTTGTAGCAATAGGGGCTTTACAAAACAATAGAAATAAACATATACATCAGTGTTACAGGAATTATGACATAAGTAAACACATAAAAGATCAAAATAACTTTTTAAACATCAGCTTCACCCATGAGCATTAAAACAAAACAGAATAAATAATGTCTAAACATCTTTACAAAGTAAATAACATAGTATTAGAAAAATTCTACAACATAACTCTCATCGGCTAAACACATAAAGACAGGAAAAACATAAATACACAAGGGTACACAAACACATAGTGGGATAACACAAGGAAAGGACAGGGTTTGTTTTACTGCAGTATTTTGCAACCAAAACTTTCTTTACTTCTTGAGATCTCCCTTCCTTCATTCATCATTATTCCCTATCTATACCTCCTTTCTGTATTGTATTCATATTTCTTTCAAAATAATTATTTCTCATTGTACAATACTGATTTTGGCCCAAATCTTTTTCATATAACTTCTCAATGCATCCCGATCGACCTGGGAATGTCGCTCAATTTTGTAAACGATGAGACAGACATCCGAGAGGTTAATTCACTTAAACAGGTGGCTACTCAAATTAGTGACTGTTTAAACGCTGGCCAACACTCTTGCAACATCTACCTAAAGTTTGAGAACCAACACAACGATGGAATAACCCAGGAAAGGCAGAACCGGCGGACAGCACTGCTTCTTCAGGATCTGGTGTTAGAACATCCAGAAGCAGAAGGTCCCACTACGACCAAAGTAGTCCAAAAGAAACAAAATATCCGAACCACAGTCAAAGAGGCTGTCGAACTTCACACCTTACCGGACAGCAGTGGCAAGGCGAGGAAAGGTACAGTGTCGCGCATGTACGCCACCCTCCAGGGCAGGTCTTTCGGGCGTTAGCGGTCACTAGGTCGAAAATTACCGCTGGTTGAACTTCATCAATAAACACAAGGAATAAATGATTAATGATAAAAGATGGAGGATGAATAATTAATTCCGCCAACTCCAAGCAGTCCACTCACTGCTCTTTGTCTCAGTGACCCGGTGAACAGCAACATGCGAACAAACGGCGTGATCTCAAAATAGTCGAGTTTTCACTACTGGGTTACTGCTCACTCAACTCAAACCTCCTGGGTTCGGTGGAGAACGAGTCTGGCGCCCTTGCAGCTACAGCCCCTCAATTCAGCAGTGTCTGTCTGCCGCCAGTGGTCCCAGTATATCCTCGAGCTGCCTGACCTCACTGCTGCTCCATCCCAACCGAACTGCCCGACACACTCCAACCCAGAAAACACTCGAGGTCCTTCCGAAGATAGTACCACGGTACCAGATATCGAGAACCACTGCTGCTGCCACTCACAGACAGACAACACTAGCAAATGTAGAGGTGACAGTAACCACAAGAAGAAAACGAGACGCCACTATCCCTACTACACAATGCCAACCTACCAACGGCACCAACGTGAGCTGCAACACGGCTCAAGTATCATTCATGAACAGTATCCCAGGGGCTGTTTTCAACAGGATAACGCTCGTACACCTGCCACTGTTGTACCCCAACATAGTCTACAGAATGTCGACATCTTACCTTGGCCTGCTCGAACACGAGACCTGTCTCCAACTGAGCTCATATGGGACATTATCGGATGACAACTGTAGCGTCATTCACGAACAGCATTATTTGCCCCCGTATTGACTGCCCAAGTGCCACAGGCATGGAAATCCAATCCACAAAGCGACTCCCGTCACCTGTACAACACAATGAGCCCCGTTTGAATGTTTGCATTCAACACTCTAGCGATTACACCGGTTGTTAGTGTAGCAGCATCTCACATTTGCGATAACTTAGGCTAACATGATCTTGCAATGTTAATCACCTAAATATGTTACCTAGACAAATGTACTCCCGAAATTTCATTACTCTACATTTACTATCTTTTTTAGCTGTCATTTATTTTCCGTCAGTGGACATGCCATCGGACGTCGTGTCTGGATAGCTCAGCCTCAGAGATGACGTAAAGATTACAAAAACGAAACGGCAAAAGAAGTCGTCACATTTTTGGACGATGCAGCAGAAGTGCTCGAAGGCGAGAAATATCCTACAGTTCAGTTTATTTTTTTGTGGGTTTTTAAACTGAAAAGTTATTGCAAGGCAGAGCCCAACGATACAGAGGTACTTTTCCTTAAATTACTGTAAAGCCACTTCTCTTCTTCAATAGGCGCTGCGAACCCAGCAACTCCAAACTATAGTTAGTTTCGAAATACCAGTTTCAGTGTCACTGGTGTCTGGCAGTACAGCACAAATGTCACATTATTTTATATTAACTGTAGGTACTACATGCACAGAAAGAGCGTTGTCTCCGACTTATGGAGCAAAAAGTGGAAATTCGGACTTTGCACAGAATTGCAACATTCCTGTGGCCACCATTCCGACTAAAGAAAATGATGTCCGTTGCTGACAGAGACAAGACGTTAAATGCTGTGCGTCGAATTGGTGACGAAATATCAGTTCCAGGTAAGCAACAATAAAACTGTAGTATGATATTCTGTTTTTACCTTCATTTTCATCTGCATCAAGCATTACACCGGCTGGTCCGTTGCGACTTCATAATGACTTCATCTTCTTTTGTGTTTACCGATGTTCCTTCTTCCTTTAAGGATGTACTGCAGCAGTTGTTTTGGAATACTTTCGTCGCCCATTCTTTCCATATATTATTTCCATTTTTTTCTGTATTTCTTAATATTTCCATGTAAGTTGTAAATTCCAACAGTATTTCGCTTGGTACAATTTTTTAATCTGTCTCTTTTGTTTCGACCTTGTCTATTCTTAAAAATCTCATATTGGGAGATTGGTTTCTAACAAGCGTTCTAGAGTTCATAATTTAGTTTTCACTTTCATATAGTACATAGGGAACTGTCACAACTTTATTTAATGTCAGCATTTGCCCATTCGTACTGATACCACACGTATTATTGAATCTCTTTTTCAATATCAGTGACGATGAGCTATATGTCTGAGGGCGTTAAGTTGTTCAGTACTTTGTTTTCCAATATGAATATTCAAATGGCACTGAGCAGTAAGGGACTTAACAGCTGAGGTCATCAGTCCCCTAGAATTTAGAACTACTTAAACCTAACTAACCTAAGGACATCACACACATCCATGCCCGAGGCAGGATTCGAACCTGCGACCGTAGCGGTCACGCGGTTCCAGACTGAAGCGTCTAGAACCACTCGTCCGATATGAATATTCATCTGAAAGGTTATCAGCCTTTGTATGCCATGGAAATGGTTTTATTTGTCGACTGCCTAAATTATGTTGTTTTGCTATTGCATACAGTTGACAAACAGCTCCCTTTAAGGTCGTTGTTGTCAGCTGCAATAGGGTCATCAGCAAACATAAAGTTTTGATAAAATATCTATCATGGAAGCTGTCCTGTATATCAGATTTCGTAATATTTCTCATTCCCTCACAACGTCATCAAACATAAACTGAAACGTATAGGTAAAATACACCCTCGTCTGAACCCTTTGTTAATATTTCCATGGGCGATATTTCCAGAACCTAGCTTTAAATTTATGTGCATTCCTGGACATATGCATAAGTAATTCTAACAACTTCGACCAGATGCAGTGCTATACCTCTTTCTACATAACATCTACAGCTTTCATCTACATCTACATCTACATGACTACTCTGCAATTCACATTTAAGTGCTTGGCAGAGGGTTCATCGAACCACAATCATACTATCTCTCTACCATTCCACTCCCGAACAGGGCGGGAAAAACGAACACCTAAACCTTTCTGTTCCAGCTCTGATTTCTCTTATTTTATTTTCGTCATCATTCCTACCTATGTAGGTTGGGCTCAACAAAATATTTTAGCATTCGGAAGAGAAAGTTGGTGACTGAAATTTCGTAAATAGATCTCGCCGCGACGAAAAACGTCTTTGCTTTAATGACTTCCATCCCAACTCGCGTATTATATCTGCCACACTCTCTCCCCTATTACGTGATAATACAAAACGAGCTGCCCTTTTTTGCACCCTATCGATGTCCTCCGTCAATCCCACCTGGTAAGGATCCCACACCGCGCAGCAATATTCTAACAGAGAACGAACGAGTGTAGTGTAAGCTGTCTCTTTAGTGGACTTGATCCATCTTCTAAGTGTCCTGCCAATGAAACGCAACCTTTGGCTCGCCTTCCCCACAACATTATCTATGTGGTCTTTCCAACTGAAGTTGTTCGTAATTTTAACACCCAGGTAGTTAGTTGAATTGACAGCCTTGAGAACTGTACTATTTATCGAGTAATCGAATTCCAACGGATTTTTTTTTGGAACTCATGTGGATCACCTCACACTTTTCGTTATTTAGCGTCAACTTCTACCTGCCACACCATACCGCAATCTTTTCTAAATCGCTTTGCAACTGTTTCTGGTCTTCAGATGATTTTAGACGGTAAATTACAGCATCATCTGCGAACAACCTGAGAGAACTGCTCAGATTGTCACCCAGGTCATTTATATAGATCAGGAACAGCAGAGGTCCCAGGACGCTTCCCTGGGGAACACCTGATATCACTTTAGTTTTACTCGATGATTTGTCGTCTATTACTACGAACTGTCCTTTTCCTGTCCTTTCTTGTATAGCCCAGCATTGATCTCTCCATGGCTCTCTGTGCTGTCCTAAGTTTCCCTTTTGTGAATGAGTTCAGTGTCCATGTCTCGCATCCGTACGTCATCACAGGAAGAATGCATTGATCAAATGCTGCTTTCTTCAGATTTACTGGCATTTTTGATCTGAATACTTTTGAATTCTTCCCAAATGCTTGCCAACCAAGCTTGATGCGTCGATAGATTTCTGGTCTTATGTCTCCCTTCATATTTATAATCTGTCCAAGGTAGACATATTCACTGACCTCTTCTAGTAGACTGTCCTTGACTTTCACATCTCCAGCTGGGACCCAGTTGTTGGATATTACTTTTGTTTTGGAAAGGTTCATGTTCAAGCCAACCAACTGACATTCCGATGCAAGATCTGTAACTAAGTTTTGGAGCTCTGTGACGAAGGTTAATGCCATCTTAGAGAGAGTAGGTTCCTTGAAATGGCAGTGAGCTGGCCACGTCGCAAGAAGAAAAGACAACAGATGGACGAAGCTAGTACTGGAGTGGAGTCCGAGAGAGCACCGGAGGCCTAGAGGAAGACCACCAGACAGATGGGACAAAGACATCAAGAAGATCGCTGGTAACACCTGGCAGAGAACTGCCCAAGACCGTCCCACTTGGAGAAGACTTCTGAAAGCCTACCTGAATGCACGACTCGAAGAGGCCACATCATCTAATGATTGAATTGGCTGATGATGATGATGATGATGATGATGATGACTACGAACTGCGACCTTCCTGACAGGAAATCACGAATCCAGTCGCACAACTGAGACGATACCCCATAGGCCCGCAGCTTGATTGGAAGTCGCTTCTGAGGAACGGTGTCAAAAGCTTTCCGGAAATCTAGAAATACGGAATCAATTTGAGATCCCCTGTCGGTAGCGGCCATTACTTCGTGCGAATAAAGAGCTAGCTGCGTTGCACAAGAACGATGTTTTCTGAAACCATGCTGATTACGTATCAATAGATCGTTCACTTCGAGGTGATTCATAATGTTTGAATACAGTATATGCTCCAAACCCCAACTGCAAACCGACGACAGTGATAGGTCTGTAGTCCGATGGATTACTCCTACTACCCTTCTTAAACACTGGTGCGACCTGCGCAATTTTCCAATCTGTAGGTACAGATCTATCGGTGAGCGAGCGGTTGTATATGATTGCTAAGTAGGGAGCTATTGTACCAGCGTAATCTGAAAGAACCTAATCGGTTTACAATCTGGACCTGAAGACTTGCCCGCATCAAGCGATTTGAGTTGCTTCGCAACCCCTAAGAAACTCATGCTAGCAGCTGTTCGTGTTTCAAATTCTCGAATATTCCATTCGTCTTCCCTGGTGAAGGAACTTCGGAAAACTGCGTTCAATAACTCCGCTTTAGCGGCACAGTCGTCGGTAACAGTACCATCGGCACTGCGTAGCGAAGGTATTGACTGTGTCTTGCCGCTTGTGTACTTTACATACGACCAGAATTTCTTCGGATTTTCTACCAAATTTCGAGACAATGTTTCGTTGTGGAACCTATTAAAGGCATCTCGCACTGAAGTCCGTGCCATATCTCGCGCGTCTGTAAATTTTAGCCGATCTTCGGGATTTCGTGTTCTTCTGAACATCGCATGCTTTTTCCGTTGCCTCTGCAACAGCGTTCGGACCTGTTTTGTGTACCATGGGAGATCAGTTCCATTCTTACCAGTTTATGAGGTATGAATCTCTCAATTGCTGTTGCTACTATATCTTTGAGTTTGAGCCACATCTCGTCTGCATTTGCATAGTCGGTTCGGAAGGAATGGAGATTGTCTCTTAGGAGGGCTTCTAGTGACACTTTATCCGCTTTTTTGAATAAAATTGTTTTGAGTTTGTTTGTGGTGGATTTGGAAGAAACGGTTGCATAGCTGCAACGACCTTGTGATCATCAATCCCTGTATCAGTCATGATGCTCTTTATCAGCTCCGGATTGTTTGTGGCTAAGGGGTCAAGTGTGTTATCGCAACCATTTACAATTCGCGTGGGTTCGTGGACTAACTGCTCGAAATAATTTTCTGTATATTCGAGAAAGCTTTCCTATAGCCTGTAAAGACCATGCATGTTATTAAATCGTATGCTGTTCTTTTTCTATCATTTGTTTTAATGGGAAAATATTATCTTAGCGCGACCTTCCTTTCCCCAGAGCAGTTTATTCTGCGAGTAGCGTGCTGTCTGTGATTTTTCTCATTCACTTTACTACTACTGGAGGAGGAGGAGGAGGTTAGTGTTTAACGTCCCGTCGACAACGAGGTCATTAGAGACGGAGCGCAAGCTCGGGTGAGGGAAGGATGGGGAAGGAAATCGGCCGTGCCCTTTCAAAGGAACCATCCCGGCATTTGCCTGAAGCGATTTAGGGAAATCACGGAAAACCTAAATCAGGATGGCCGGAGACGGGATTGAACCGTCGTCCTCCCGAACGCGAGTCCAGTGGCTTTACTACTATCGTCAGTTATGTCGTGTATGTCGTATTTAAGAGTCTTGTAACTCTTATTTCGACAGTCTGTTACTGATCCTGTTTTGCAAATGCGCGCTGCTATTGCTTGCTTCCGTTTTATTGGTAAATTTCATTGATGCCAGCATTCGTTTACAGAATCTAAGCCTGTACTTAGCTTTTTCTGGTAGATATTTAAAACGTTCTACATTTAGGTTGTCCGTTCCAGGGGCTCTTCGGATCTTACAGCTCTATAAGGTGTCTTGTAATTCCTTAAACCTGTTTTATCTATCGTCACAAGCCTTCAAAATTGAATGGGAATGAGAAAAGGGAGGGATGGGGAGAAACCTCAATACATATTATGCAGTCGCATAAACGACGGTTACTACAAATTTACTAGAAACCAATATTACAGTGTCAACCAGGAAGAATTTAAAGATTTAGTTGACAATGAAAGAACAATGATTTACAACGATCGACAGATGGGATTCATCGTTCAGTGCATAGGAAGAACTCTGTAGTAAATTTGCAGACATGCGGCACGTGAAGATGATCAACGGCAAAATTTCTGAAGTCGCACGCATCATCCCATTGTCAGTTGCCACTGTACTCGCTAGAAATGAACAAAGTGTGGAGATTTTGTAGATTACTGACAAAATAAATGTCGTCTGACTAGGGCCTCCCGTGGGGTAGACCGTTCGCCGGGCGCAAGTCTTTCGATTTGACGCCACTTCGGCGACTTGCGCGTCGTTGAGGATGAAATAATGATGATTAGGAGAACACAACACCCAGTCCCTGAGCGGAGAATATCTCCCACCCAGCCGGGAATCGAATTCGGGCCCTTACAATTAATATTCTGTCGCACTGACCACTCAGCTACCGGGGGCGGGCTATATTACTGATAGGTACGACGGTTAGGTCAAGGGAAAAGCCTCGAACAATTTTTCGATTGAAAATTCTCTATTCTCGAATTTATGAAGCAAAAAGGAGCGCAGGAACGACAGTTAGAACATCCAGAATGGATTAGAGACCTCACATTTTAAGTGGACTTGACTGTAAACTGAACACTATAGACATTGCATTGTGAGGAACAACTTGTGATTTCATGTGGATGCATTTACACTAAAGCGCCAAAGAAACTGGTATGGGTATGCCTATTCAAATACAGTGATATGTGAACAGGCAGAATACGGCGCTGCGGTCGGCAACGCCTATATAAGAAAAAAGTGTCAGCCGCAGTTGTTAGGTCGATTACTGCTACAACAATGACAGGTTATGAAGATTTAGGTGAGTTTGAACGTAATGCTATAGTCGGCGCACGAGCCATGGGACACAGCATCTCCGAGATAACGATGAAGTGGGGATTCTCCGACACGACCTTTTCATGAGTGTACCGTGAAACTCAGGGATTCGGTAAAACATCAAATCTCCGACATCTCTCCGGCGGAAAAAACATCCAGCAAGAACGGGACCAACGACGACTGAAGAGAATCGTTCAACGTGACAAAAGTGTAGCCCTTCCGCCAACTGCTGCAGATTTTAATGCTGGGCCATCAAAAAGAATCAGCATGCGAACCATTCATCATCGATATGGGCTTTTGGAGCCGAAGACCCACTCGTGTACCCTTGATGACTGCACGACACAGAACTACACGCCTCGCCTGGGTCCGTCAGCACCGATACTGTACTGTTGATGACTGGAAACATGTTGCGTGGTCGAACGAGTCTAGTTGGTATGGAGACAACCTCATGAATCGATGGAGACTGCATGTCAGCAGGGTCCGTTCAAGCTGGTGGACGATCTGTAAGGTTGTGGGGAGCGTGCAACTGGAGTGATATGGGACCCCTGATTCGTCAAGATACTACTTTCACAGATGACACATACGTCTGCATCCTGTCTGATCTTCTTCATTCATTCATGTCCATTGTGCATTCCGACGGATTTCGGCAATTCCAGGAGGACAATGCGACACCCCACCACGTCTCCAGGAATACTCTTCAGAGTTTAGACACTTGCGCTGGCCACCAAACTCACCAGACATGAACATTACTGAGCATATCTGGGTTGCCTTGAAACGTGCAGTTCCATAAGACATCTCCATTCCCTCGTACTCTTACGGATTTATGGACAGCCATGCAGGATTCTTGCTGTCAATTCCATCCAGCACTACTTCAGATATTTGTCGAGTCTTTCCCATGTCGTATTACGGCAATTCTACGTATTCGCAAGAGTTCTACACGATATTACGCAGATGTACCAGTTTCTATGGCTCTTCAGTGTAACAAGAAAATCACGTTAGAGAAACGACACATTTTGACAAACACAGTCCAGCTGTCTAACATCACCACTGTTAAATAAAACGTGAGTTTGAAGAATTAGTTGTGGCCTTGAAAGTACTACATAAGTAGATTCCAAAAACTTTTTACGACACTGTCATTCTTAAATCTGTTTTCGAGCTGATTTCGTGACTGTTTGACATTTCAGTTGAAAGCACACCTGTGCATTTGCAGATATAACGGACTGACCTGCAAGAGAATTCACTTCCTAAGGACATCTCCTTTTACATTGAAACTGTTCAGAAAGTATGCATAGCTTTGCTCAGGTAGATCTCCCTTGTATCCATAATGAGGCTGCAAAAGTGTAAAATATTTCTATCGACACATTTGTCTGACGGACCTTTTTCATGGAACGAAACGGAAAAAGTCACGATTACGTGGCAACTTGAGTGCGAAATTCTCTGTATCTGTCCGTGGAATACAGTTCGTACCAGATAAAAAGTTTGCTTTCAGTACACCGAAAATTTAACACTGAAATTTTCGTTTGTTTGTCATCTATGTTGTTCAAAAATATGAAATAAAAAGCCAGGTCGTATGTAGTGCGACTGCGCTGCCATTTAAATACGGCGCGTTCGCGGTTTCTTCCCCTTCCGCCCACTGAGACGACGTGGCGTGGCAGTACGGGAAAATGTGAGGCGTTGCTTCGTACAGTGGTGCCACGGCACTGACCACGAAATCCCCCCCCAATAACTGAGTGGCTTAGTTATGTGCGTCCCCAACTCCCCAACTCGACGCAACGAGTGCACGTACTACTTTTCAGTTCCTTACCGTTAAAAAAAATAAATAAAATAAATAAATTTAAAAAATATATTAAAAAATTTAAAAAATAAATAAATGAATAAAAAAGTGGTCATAGCCTCTGCCTAGTAAGCAGGAGACGCTGGTTCGAACCCCGGTCCGGCAGAACGTTTACACTTTACCCATTGATTTCATGCAATGCCCGTTCGCAGCCAATGTCTGTAAGTCGTTTTTGTCTTAACAGCATTAATAATGTCGTTACTGTGGATGTCCCTTACGACAATATTGCTTTTCGCTTCCGTTACCCTTGTAGATCACCTGCCCACAACCGTAAGACTGATATAACTTTGAACGGTACTTAGTGCATGTTTGTAAACTATCGTGTGTGATCCTTTAATTAGTACGATCCCAACTTACTGTTACTAAAATCTATTTACTATGAAATTATGTTTCATGTAGCATCTTTGTATGATTACTGAGACTTCCCCTGAGCTCTGAATTTCTAAGCTGTTTACGTTTTTATATGATGGTTATAGCCATATCGTTAACTGATCAGAGTCCGAAGCTACTGCATGCGTTACCATCAGCCCTTGCTACTTTCCTGCTGTGCATTTCCACGTCGGCCACCTGTTACAGCAGCCACTGCTACTAGGGGTAGCTCGTCCAGAGTGCGACTTTTAAACGACTCGAGGTATCTCGACACGGTGCACAACACTTTAAAAAAAATGCTTGGCAAGGAACGTGTTGGGTACGGTACTAGCTAAATCTACCTAGTATAAATATCATCACCTCTGCATATTTCTTTTCTCCTCTGTTCGATTCAGTACCTATTTATTACTCATGCCATTTACCCACATGTACGTCAGCGTCGTTCTACAGGACCACATTTCAAAAAAAAAAAAAGTGGTCAGCGTGAAGGATTACCGTCCTACGGGCCCAGGTTCGATTCCCGGCTAGGTCGGGGATTTTCTCCGCTCAGGGACTGCGTGTTGTGTCGTCTTCATCATCATTTCATTCCCATCCAGCCCTCAGGTCGCCGAATGTGGCGTCGAATGTAATAAGACCTGCCCTGGCCAATGACGCCAAACGCTCATTTCTATTTCCACTGCCCGCTGGTCAAAATTATGGCCACCCCACCCCTGACCTAGGGTACGTGCATGGAGAGACTGATGTGGGACGATTTGTCCACACATCTCGATAGAAACCGAGAAACACTTTCTACTTGTATTCCTGAATGATGGAAACATATATGAGTACTCGCAGAAGCTAGATGCCCTTAATGGAGAATATTCTCCTGTCTCTGATACGTGCTGGGATTTACAGAACCTTGCGAATCACAAAATTCTCCGCAGAATTAGTTCGTACGCTGAAGTACAACGTACAGGAGACTACAAGTTTCGAACAAGAAGACAAGGCTAAGAGACAGGATGTCGATAAGTTTTCATTAATTTCACTGGGAAATGACAGTCTTTCGTTATCATTCTTAGTTTTTGCTAATGTTAATCTGGTTACTCCATTTCTTTCCTTATTAAGGCAAATCTATGAATTTGCCGCTCCTCTGGAATGATCGACACCGGTGACGAAAGACGTTCACTGGCATTGGCGACACTTCAAACTGGAAAATGACAATATGTGATGCCTCATGACAACTGACACTACACAGCGCAGTATAGTCAATAGCTTCATAATATGATGCTGGTATGTTTGTTCTGCCAGAACAGTCTGGACCTGTTTCTTCGTGTAATGAGGATATAATGTCTCAGATCAGTTTACTGTACAGAGATTAGGCTTGTTATGGACATATAAATGTTTAAACGGTTTCCTGTGAACATCATTGGTCCACTGCATGACGTACGAGCTGCAGATGTTATGGACGATATGATTCTACACTGCTGAGCCGAAGAGCTCCCTGGAAAAGCTTCGGACTATTTTAAATACCACGGTGGCTGACAGATAACCAAGGGATCACAGTAACAAAAATTATTAATGTGCAACTAACTTTGTCATGTTTTTCACGCGAAACTGTTATGTATAGCCGCGGGAGTGGCCGAGCGGTTCTAGGCGCTTCAGTCTGGATCTGCGCGACCGCTACGGTCGCAGGTTCGAATCCTGCCTCGTGCATGGATGTGTGTGATGTCCTTAGGTTAGTTAGGTTTAAGTAGTTTTAAGTTCTAGGGGACTGACGACCTCAGAAGCTAAGTCCCATAGTGCTGAGAGCCATTTGAACCATTTGTTATATATAGCACTACAAAATATTCTTTGGTAATGATAAATACTACTGCGTGCGAAAAATATTTTTGTTACCAAAAACTGAAAAGGTTTTGATAATCAACGACGGTATATCAAGAGAGATACCGCAACAGTTTATTTTGAAAAACATTTGTTGCAGCAGTAGCCGACCGCGACAGACGCAGAAACAGATAAGAAACCGAATTTGTCATTTAGGAATTCCTTACCACACGCGAATATTATTATATAATCTGTGTGCTTTAATAGCTTAGTTTCTTGAGTTTCTGAGTGTAAATTTAACATCTAATAGCCACAGGTCTCGCGTTTTCGTTTGCGTCAGAAAGTAAACTGGTTTTGTGACATATTTCAAGTTCCAAATCAGGGTCAAATTATTTAGTTTCACCTGAGTGCTGCGGTAGTTAGATTTTTGAATATCTGCTTATTACTAGACACAGTTCGTGCGTTTTCGTCAGGTTCTACAGTAGAGTTGTGCAGCAAGTGCCGATAGTCCGTTTATCTGCATAGTTTAGTTTTCCACAGTCATTAGTATGGGCAGGGACTGCGGTTGTTGTATACGGATGCGAGTCGACTTGGTGACACTCCGCTCTCAGCTTCAGGCTGTGATGACTTCGGTTACACAGCTTGAGGCTGCAGTGGATGGGCACCACTGTTGTGGGCCGGCCGTGGGAATCCCACAGACGTCCAGCGCGTCAGAGTCCTCCGATCGGTCCTCACTGGTGGCCAACGCAGTTACTGCTCGCACAGAGGCTGACCCCTCACCTATGGTCGAGTGGGAGGTCGCCCCCGGGCGAAGCAGGTGGCGAAAGACGTCCCAAGCAGCCGCACATAAGGCCTCCCCAGTTTGTCTGTCAAAGAGGTCCCAGGTGCTGTCTGTGGCTGACACTGTCGCTGAGCCAGATGCTGTCGCCTGTCCTGTTTCAGAGGGAAAAAAATGGTTCAAATGGCTCTGAGCACTATGGAACTCAACATCGGGGGTCATCAGTCCCCTAGAACTTAGAACTGCTTAAACCTAACTAACCTAAGGACATCACACACATCCATGCCCGAGGCAGGATTCGAACCTGCGTCCGTAGCGGTCACGCGGTTCCAGACTGAAGCGCCTAGAACCGCCCGGCCACCCTGGCCGGCTTTCAGAGGAAACCACTCAGCCTGAAAGATCCGGGCAATCGCAGAGGGTGGGATTAGTGGTAGTTGGGCGCGTTATGGGGCCCCTTAGGGACTTGGCTGACAAGAAGGGTAAGAAATCCAATGTGCACTCCATGTGGAGTGGAGTCATTCAAGATGTGGAAAGGGTCCTCCTGGATGCCATGAAGAGCACAGGGTGCAGCCAACTGCAGGTGGTGGCTCACGTCGGTACCAATGATGTGTGTCGCTTTGGATCACAAGAGATTCTCTCTGGTTTCGAGCCGAATGGAGGGTCTGAATCAGAGGCTCAGACGGTTCTGTGACCGTGTAGGCAGATTCCTCAACTTGCGCCAAAGGGTGGTTGGGTTTCTGGTTCCTCTGAATAGGTCAGGTGTCCACTATACGCAGGAGGCAGCTACACGGGTAGCAGGGGCTTTGTGGCGTGGACTGGGCGGGTTTTTAGGTTAGAGGGTCTCGGGAAAACACAAGAAGGGCTTCAGTCACAAAGGGTGAAGGCTGAACACAGGAAGAACGTAGATACAGGAGCCATTGGCATAACAGTTAAAAATTGTCGTAGCTGTGTTGGGAAAGTACCAGAGCTCCAAGCACTAATAGAAAGCACTGATGCTCAAATCGTTATAGTCAATGAAAGCTGGCTAAAGCCGGATAAAAGCTCAGCCGAAATTTTTGCGAAGAACCTAAAGGTGTTGCGAAAGGATAGACTAAACACGGTTGGCGGAGGCGTGTTTGTTGCTGTTAGAAGTAGTTTAACTTGTCGCGAAATTGAAGTAGATACTTCCTGTGAGTTAGTGTGGACAGAGGTCATTGTTTGCAACCGGAATAAAACAATAATTCGATCCTCCTACCGACCTCCCAATTCAGATGATACAGTTGCTGAAAGGTTCAAAGAAAACTTGAGTTTGATTTCAATCACGTATCCGAATCATACGATAATAGTTGGTGGTGACTTTAATTTATGCTCGATATGTTGGCGAAAATACATGTTTAATTCCGGAAGTACGCATAAAATATCATCCGAAATTGTGCTAAACACATTCTCTGAAAATTATCTCGAGCAATTAGTTCATGAGCCCACGCGAATAGTAAACGGCTGTGAAAACACACTTGACCTCTTAGCAACAAATAATCCTGAGTTAATAACGAGCATCAAAACCGATTCAGTGATTAGTGAACACAGGGCTGTCGTAGCAAGACTGAATATTGTAATCCCCAAATCCCCGAAAAATAAGCGAAAAATATACCTATTCAAAGAAGCAGATAGAAATTTACTTGACGCCTTGACAATCTCCACTCATTCCAAATTAATAATGTAAGTGTAGACCAGATGTGACTTAAATTCAAAGAAATAGTATCAGCAGCAAGTGGGAGATTTATGCCAAATAAATTAACAAACGGCGGAGCTGATCCTCCTTGGTACACAAAACGGGTTAGGACACTGTTGAGGAACCAACGAAACAATCATGTCAAATTTAAACAGATGTAAAATCCCCAAGATTGGCTATCTTGTACAGAAGATCGAAATTTATCACGGACTTCAGTGCGAAATGCTTATGACAGTATCCACAACGAAACCTTGTCTCGAATCCTGGCAGAAAATCCAAAGCGATTCTGGTCGTATGCGAAGTATGTTAGCGGCAAGAAACAATCAATGACTTCTCTGCGCGATAGCAATGGAGATACTACCGAAGACAGTGCTGCCAAGGCAGAGTTACTGAACACAGCCTTCCGAAATGCCTTCACAAAAGAAGACGAAGTAAATATTCCAGAATTCGAATCGAGGACAGCTGCCAAAATGAGTACCGTAGAAGTAAATATCCTCGGATTAGTGAAGCAACTTAAATCACTTAATAAAAGCAAGTCTTCTGCTCCAGACTGTATACCAATTAGGTTCCTTTCGGAGTATGCTGATGCATTAGTTCCATACTTAACAAAAGAAAGATCCGTACCCAAAGAATGGAAAGTTGCACAAGTCACACCAATATTAAAGAAAGGTAGTAGGAGTAATCCACTAAATTACAGGCCCATATCGTTAACGTCGATATGCAGGAGGATTTTAGAACATATTTTGTGTTCGAACGTAATGAGTTACTTCGAAGGAAACGGTCTAAAAATGGTTCAAATGGCTCTGAGCACTATGGGACTTAACTTCTGAGGTCATCAGTCCCCTAGAACTTAGAACTACTTAAAACTAGCTAAACTAAGGACATCACACACATCCATGCCCGACGCAGGAATCGAACCTGCGACGGAAGCGGTCGCGCGGTTTCAGACTCTAGCGCCTAAAACCGCTCGGCCTCCACGGCCGGCAGAAAACGGTCTATTGACACAAAGGCAACATGGGCTTAGAAAACATCGTTCCTGTGAAACACAACTAGCTTCAGTATAACTGAGTGCTATTGACAAGGGATTTCAGATCGATTCCGCATTTCTGGATTTCCAGAAGGCTTTTGACACTGTACCACACAAGCAGCTCGTAGTGAAATTGCGTGCTTATGGAATATCGTCTCAGTTATGTGACTGGATCTGTGATTTCCTGTCAAAGAGGTCACAGTTCGTTGCAATTGACGGAAAGTCATCGAGTAAAACAGAAGTGATTTCTGGCGTTCTCCAAGGTAGTGTTATGGGCCATTTGCTGTTCCTTATCTATATAAGCGATTTCGGAGACCATTTGAGCAACCGTCTTCGGTTGTTTGCAGATGATGCTGTCGTTTATCGACTAATAAAGTCATCAGGAGATCAAAACAAACTGCAAAATGATTTAGAAGATATATCGGAATTTTGCGAAAAGTGGCAGTTGACCTTAAATAAAGAAAATTGTGAGGTCATCCACATGAGTGCTAAAAGGAACGCGATATACTTCGGTTACACGATAAATCAGTTCTATCTAAAAGCTGTAAATTCAACTAAATACCTACGTATTACATTTACGAAAATTTAAATTGGAAGGAACACACAGAAATTATTGTGGGGAAGGCTAACCAAAGACTGCATTTCATTGGCAGGACACTTAGAAAATGTAACAGACCTACTAAGGAGACTGCCTACACTACGCTTGTCCGTCCTCTTTTAGAATACTGTTGCGCGGAGTGGGATCCTTACCAGATAGGATTTGGGATGGACATCATTAAAAGAAAGGCGTTTTTCGTTGCGACGGAATCTTCTCACGAAATTCCAATCACCAACTTTCTCCTCAGAATGCGAACATATTTTGTTGATCCCGACATCCATAGGGAGGAAATATGACGACGATAAAATAGGGGAAATCAGAGCTCGTATGGAAAGATGTAGGTGTTCATTCTTTCCGTGCGCTAGACGAGATTGGTATAATAGAGAATTGTGATGGTGGTTCGAAGAACCCTCTGCCAGGCACTTAAAAGTGATTTGCAGAGTATCCATGTAGATATAGATGTAGAAGGACATTAGAATAGATAGTTTTCGAAAATCTAAAATTTACTAATATTTTGTTCTAAGTACAATACCTGAAAGAAATGGGAGTCACCAAAAGTGTTAAAGGAAAAGGGGTGGCATGTTGATATATGGTGGATAGTACATTACTGAGGAGTGAAGCGACAATGTGAATTCTTGTCGGCGTATGGAGTAACATCGCGAAAGGGCAGGCTAAATTACAAAAAGTTGAGATAGCCTAAAATTATGCAACTGGTCATTGCCTGGACTGTATGTACCAGTAACAAACAGAATTTCACGGTCGTCTATATAGATTTCGCAACCTCTTCGTTCCTAAGGAACTGTTTCCTGGCGTTAGTCTGATGTCTAAGGTCAGGATTGTTGAAAATATTAAGAGAAAGAGCGAGAGATGAGAATGTGTGCACTACGAAAGATGTGAGGGGAAAAACTTTAGACAATGCGAACCCAGGAGGGGTGGGGGCGTCCAGAGGGCGGACTGGGACGGTGAGTTCAAGGGCGGTCAGAGGGGGTCGGGCCTTACATTTCTGGGAGTACGTAGGATGAGGGAGGTTACAGGTGTTACAGGAGGGAGGGGACTGAAGGTTAGGGCACTGCCGGAGGAAGTGCGCTTGTTTACAATGTGGGCAGGTGGGGGGCCTCGCGGCACTCAGCTGTTGTGTGCACATTGTAGCGCAGACATCTCTGGCAGCGGAGGGATTGAGGAGGGGAACGGGAGGGGTCGACCTTGTATCTCTGGTGGAAGAGGGCACCCTCCTTCAGAAGGCGGTCAATGGAGGGGGAGTCCTCTGAGAAAACCCGCATAAGGTGGATGGGGCAAGTGGAGTTAAAGATGCGGCGGACCGCCCGCACCTCCAGCGAGGGATGCGCCTCCAGCTCCGCCAACACCTCCTCCTCCGTGATCGTCGGACTGAGCCGAGTGATCACGGCGTTGAGGGTTGGCGTGCGATGCGGGCGTTGGGGTTGGCAGGTAGGGGAAGGAGCAGGGGAGAGGGAGGCGTTAGGGCCAAAACAGGTGGTAGGGATGCGATAGAGGATGTCAGTATGGAGGGAGGGCTGGGGGTGGAGATGAGAAGTGAGTCTCTCCTGGGAGTGAGGAGGGAGTTGGGGGCTCCAGGAAAATGCTGGCAGAGAAGGAGGGAGAGGTTCCAGGCCTCGAGGAGGGAAGGATCGGGACGACAGAGGACGTACTTGTAGCAAGAGGGAGGGGTCGAGGAGGAGGAGGAGGAGGCAGAGGGTGCAGGGCCAGGCGGGGAGACATCCATGGCATCCTGCGCGGGTGGGGGGGAGGAGGACGGGGCGGGGCCTTTTTGGGTACATGCATAGGAGTAATAACATAATTACCTCCTTTTGATAGAACTGAAATCTCATCCTCAGACAATGCTCTCAACGATTTGTTAATAAGTCTCTGCCATTACAGTGTTATTAGTACTCTGTACATTAGATCTTATTATCTAACCGGTATTCATACCTACCAGAAAAATAGGACAAATACTTCGTTCTGTTAAAGATAGAAGGCCACCATTATCATCTAGCGGTGTGTATAAAATTCCGTGTATCTGTGGCAAGGTCTATATTGGAACTACGAAACGAAGTGTGAATACGAGGGAAAAGGAGCATAAAAGTCTTGGCCGACTGGGTAAAATAGATAAATCGGCCGTTGCGGAACATGCACTTCAGTCCGGTGACCATGTAGTTAAGTTTTCTGACTCTACAGTTTTAAGTGCTACCACGAACAACTTTCCACGACTGTATAGGGAGGTTATTGAAATTTATAAACATGAAGATAATTTTAATAGAAAAGAAGAGGTCTTGAAATTAAGCGAGATATGGACAGTGGTGTTCCAGAAGTGATTTTTATCTATGAGGGACTATTATCGATTGTTACATTTTATCTTTGACTAGTTTTCTCTCTTCTACTATGTGCAAGCTAGAGCACGCCCACTTTCCTCAGTATTTCGGCCGTTCTCCGACGCCCGACTCGTCAGTCGGCAGGACTCAACTGGACCAGCCATACCTCGTAGTATTGGACGAAACGTTATGAATAGAAGTATTCCATGGACCACGGCCATATAATCCGGAAGAATTATCAACAACACTGACGCTACCTTATACGCCCCTTTACCTTGCAAGCGGATTTTTATCTATGTCTTGTTACGCCATACTCATTTTAAGTTTTATTATTAGGCATTTTCTAAATTTCGTCATAGGGGACACTTTATCCCTGCACAGTTTGTGTCTTTGCCCTTGTTTGTAGTAGCTGGGTCATCATAAAGATTGGTAAGGTAATTATAGATCGCTGTGCAGACGTCACGTTAGGATGTCAATAGGTGACCTTCGGTGTGGGTAAGAGACATGATGCATGCTCTTTTGCTACGTCTCCTCATCTGGATAAGGTAATATAAGGAGATAAGTTCATCCTGTAGGAAGAAGCGGTGTTGTGAGTCCTCCTACTTGTTGCCTCTTTAACTGAAGAAATTTCTACTTAACATGGCGGACATTCGTAACCCATAAGGCAACTTGTCTGTCACCTTTGTAAAGTTGATGAAAGATAGAATAATGAAAGTCCTCTGTCCGACGGAGATCCCTCGCCCTCTAGGGGCCGTAACACATTACAGCTTTCCAGAGCAAAGGTTTGCCATGCTCTGACCTCCATTGCATTAGAGAAAGATAACGGTCCGGCGAACGCAAGCTATGGTCCCAAACCTCTCGAACGATAATCTCGACGGAAAGATCCTTTAAAGACGGATGTGTTCGGCATCCAGGGGAGGCGGTACAGTTTTAATGGTTGCGGCACATGATTTGAAGTTACAGCTACGGCACAGTGATCAGTGAAACAAGCGAGTATAGCGTCTATCGTTATCAGCTGTCCGCGTAAAGAGTCAGAAAGATAAAGGCGATCAAGTCGGCTACTGGAAGTAGCTATAAAATGAGTATGCCTGACGAGAGTGGGTTATTGATACATCCACACATCTCCTGTTTTCGAAGAACGCACAAATCGTCTAGTTCCTTACTGACAAAATTACAGGCCTGATCCACAAGAAGCAAAACATAAATAAAATCTCCGCCTAACTGAAGTTTCTGCGGACTTAAATGAAATAAATAAACTATCCTCTTTATAAAACTGCGCACGATCTGTGGAACGAACGGACCTAAAGAGGCGTAAAGAAGAATCAATGGATGGTCACAAAAGTGCAGCCCTCTCCTCGGCCGTTATCAAGAACTTCGAAATCAAACAGTGATATTTCTTCTCCGTAAAATAACGCAGTACCAGTAGGTAGTTCAGGACCCTCAGTAAAGAAAGAAGAAAAGTCGGGAATGGAAAAATTTTCAAGTAACACTTCTTACAAAACTATCGTGTCTGCACGTAAATAAACTGGCGCAGCGGCACAAGTCTAAGCTCGGAAGTGATTCTATTCACATTCAAGGTTAGTAAGGTATATGTCTGCATATGTCGATTACCAAAACTATTCAGTTGGTTACTGACAAATGACCGTTAATAGTCCACGTGAGTGTCAAGGGATGGATGTAAAAAGGTGGATCCCTCTCTTCATCTCTCTTTCCGTGTTTTTCTTTTTTTGCGATGCCGCGCGCTTAGGTTGAAGGCGCTGTTTGTTGCGCCTTGGCGGGAAGGTGACTACCGCATGGGGCAACGTTTGGGGGGGGGGGGGGGGTGAAGTTCTGCTGAAAAAGCACATCGCTCTCCTATTGAATGAAGAAATGGCAACTGCACGGGGATTATAGCTTGTGCAATGCAGCGAACGTTGTTTACTTTACCCTCCAGAAATACCAAATGTGATGGCGAGACGCGAGTACATCACATTCTGTACTTTTTTGTGAAGTGAAACTGTCAGAGCTTTGATCAGTCATTTGATTCATCCATTCGCAATATTCACGTGATATCCACAAGTGCCCAGTAGTTGTGTATTTGAAACGTCCCCTTAGAAAAATTGTACAGGACTGTGCTCAAACTGACACACAATATTTTTAGCGCAACGCAATCTGACTTACAGAAATCCCTACAAAAGAATGGCCCTGACTAACATTAATCTATACGTTTCACAAATCACTTACCTCACAAAAACCTTCATTACTCGAACTACGGCAATAAAGCGAGTGCCACTACTGCCAGCTAAATAAAAGATTCAAACTACTGAAGGCAGTAACTACTCATAGGCATACTCAGCAAATGAAAGATTTTGATAGAGCACAAACAATGTATGTACCTCAATAGTGTTCAAAAGTCATAATGTATATAGCAGTTCATGACATCCAGTCTTACAAATTTCACAACTCCGCCATCTCTCTCCCCACATCCACCACTGCTGGCGGCTCAGTTCCAACTGCGCAATGCTACGCGCTGTTAACAGCCAACAGCCCAACACTACAAAGGCAGACAACAATGCAAACTAGCCACAGACAGCACACAGCACAGCCAGTGATTTTCATACAGAGCGCTACGTGGCGTTACCAATAAGTAAACCTAAACAGCCTACTTACATAGCCCCCATGCTCCCCACAAAAAATTTTACAAATTGTTTTGGGCAGTGGCCAATACAGATTTGAAAAAAAAATTTCATAATTACAATAACAAAGAAATGAAATGCACACATTTATCGATACAATGTTGGTCAAAAGCTAAAATTTTCTCACAGTCCATAAAGACCTGATCGTTCATCACAGTAAAATTGCAGTGTTTTTCTCAAAGTCTGAGCAGTAAAAGAGAATGCACATGGAAGTAGTGGATTTCCATGCAGTCTTGAAGAAGTAGTGTTGTCCTTCCAATGGAAAGACAGTGCTGACTCTTGACATGCAAACAGGTAATGGGCCACATCAGAGCAAACCCACAGCAGAGTCTGTCGAAGTTTTGAAGAATATTGGTAGGTAGGTCATCACAGAGCAGACCTACTGCAGTCCTTGTAGAAATAATGGTATTGGTGGGCCATCAAAGATGCAGACCCCCTGCAGTCCTTGTAGAGATGGCCAGCAGCCATCTGTTGCGACTGTGCAGGTGCACAATCACCATCGAAGAGAATGTAGCAAGTCCACAAACCACCACTTGTGCAAGCACAAAGTTTTTGGAATTGTCCTTAGAACCAGCAATGCTGTTATCCCGTCCCTTGCAGAATTATTAACACACTTGCAAACACTAACAGTCCCAACTTTATTGTGCATTACTTAACCAACAGAAACGTGTGCAGTGAAATGTAACTTAATTTGAAGAACTGGTGTCTATGTTATTATAAATTTACAACGTAAGAATACAAATACAAAGGTACAAAAAACATCATTAAAGAACATAATAGTACAGATAACATTTGTAGTAATACAGGCTTTTCAAAAGAATAGAAATAGACATATACATCAGTGTTACAGGAATTATGACATAAGTAAATAAATAAAATAATGAGAATAGTTCTTGAAACATTAATTTCACACATGATCATTAAAACAAAACAGAATAAATAATGTATAAACATCTTTACAAAGAAAATAACATAGTATTTGAAAAATTCTACAACATAAAACTTATTAGCTAAATACATAAAGACTGGAAAAACACAAATATACAAGAGTACACAAACACATAGCAGAATAACACAAGGGGAAAGGACAGGGTTTGTTTTCAGTGTAACTTTTGGTACTGCAGAATTTTGCAAACTAAACCTTTTTTTTTCTTGGAGATCACCCTTCGTTCATCATTATTCCCAGAAAGTCCTATCTATACCTGCTTTCTGTACTTTTTTCGTATAACTCCTCAATGCAATTCTTCCAATTCATCGCAATTCATTCTCTTATATAGTCTACCCCCTCTTCAGCTAACTTAAATCTACTGAGCTCAAATGCTAAACTAAGGGACGAGGCAATGCAGCAGCATAAAACAATTAATACAAACAGCAATGAAAAAAGAAATGGAAATTGTCAAAGCAAGCTGCAGTAAATCTAAATTACCAAGAAATGCAACATTACAACTAATATGAGCCAATGTGCAGCAACAAGAAAAATAAATCAGTAGTAAAACTAGCTTAACAGAGTAATACAAAGTGAAATTTAGTAGCACTATGCCTGGCAAACAGCAGCAGCAAATGTAATATCTTATATCTAAACATGACAAAGCTGAAGCAAAAAAAAATATTACACTAAAGATGGCCATGTCTAATACCTATGTCACATCTTAATACTAAAGTGATGCATCACAAATTATTCTACAAAAGAAATTACCAAGTACTTGAAAAGAAAATTCTGTATGCAATTCCTGTGAAGGGAACTGTCTTTTTGTGCTCCTTCGTTTTTTTTTTGAAGTACATCATAAAGTTATTCTTTAGTGGGTCTGTAGGCATAAAATATTTATATTAGTACATCTATAAAATTTTATTTTAACCAATGCTGCAGGGCAGCTAGAAACTAGATATTAAGCAAATTGAGCAATCTCTCAACTAGGAAGACAATAGATGTAAAAATGTTTCTCATAATTTCATTAGGCATTTTAGTAAATATCATAAATGAAGAGCTCCACAGTGTAATCACATGTTTTCAAGTTTGAGCGTGTCGTATTTGCGATGCTTTTGACAAAGAAATGTCAATAGCGAAGATAATGGCTTCTTTTTTTTTCTACCTGTGCCTCTGAAAAGGCACACACTAATGGCTTTTTCTCCAGGCATCTGACACAGCTGGCCGCTCAAGACGCATTATGTCAAGGTCACTTGGCTTTATTACCGAAATATTTAGGACACCAGTTTGCACTACAGTTACAGTCACATGTAAAAAATTTCACAGGTCTGGAATTTGCATTACAGATCTGTAGAAACAAAATCCTGTAAATATAACAGTGTCCAAAAAATTTTCGTTGGCATTGTGGTACATTCACACAGTTATACACATTTCATAACTCTTAAAGTACGATTCTTGGTTTCCAACATCCTTTTTTCACAAATCAGAGTTCCTAGCCTACTCATTATTCCTTACCTTATTACACATATACATATTCGTCGACATTTCTTCAATATTTCATCATAATAAATACATAGCATAATCAAATTCCTCATAAGGCATCAGCTTATTGATTATAAACATACCGCAACAGCGTAATACACATCGTCATCATAACATCAAAAAACCTCAGCCAAATCTCAAAATCGTCGTAGCTTCCTTCAATAATTTCAAAACCTAAAAAAATTCTCTGCTCATGTCAAAAGTGTCATCTACGTCAAGCGTACTTTAAAAATCATGATCCCATACCAAATACAACATTCAAAGCTCTCGTAGTATCACAATGGTTCCGAAAAAATATGAACAGTTCACAAAGTACAGACAAAATACAATTTCATAAGTGTGAAGTTACACAACTGTGTAATTGCGTAAACATGTGTCACTGATGTAGTAAAAAAAATGTTTATCTCTCAGTTAAATGATCAGATAGGTGTGTAATTTGTGTGTTAGAGAAATATGGTACCGATGTGTAAAGTTGTATAAGCAAATATCATATTAGCTAGGGCATCTTGTGCTTGTCAAACACATGGTACACAAAGTAGGCGTGTACCCCCTGAGGATTAATGTAATTATACCATCAGGTGTTACAGAGTACAGCAATGGAAGGAAATGTATCACGGAAAACCTTTGTATCATTGTACTTCAAATATCTTTAAAAACAAATGATTTAAGTACAAAATTAATCACTTAAATGCGTGCCCTGTAGCACTAAATGTGCGTCTTGCTGTAAGATAATTCTGTGGAAGTGTCGTAGTTATCATCCTCTGTAAGCAAAGTTCTGCTGAAGTCAATGGACTTACCTCATCATAAACAAAAGTGAAATGCTTTGCATATAGATATCTTAGTTATTACGCTTATTGCTGTGATGAAGAAAGTACTGTGCTGTAACGTATTGTTGTGTTACGGAAAAAGCTGTCTCCTTGTAGCTATACCACAAAAGTTACTACTAAAACATGGTTTGCTTTTCAGAAGAATTCAGAAAAACTGTGCAGATGTAAAACGGATACACCGCAGAAGCAACATTATAAATTGTCACTCATTAGTAGCGTTGTGATAAAATCGTGTAGCTGTCACATAAACTAACCACTGTGTCATCTGGTATCTCACAGAAAGTACTTTAAATCCAGAATGTATTTTCAAGCAAACCAATATGTTGCATTAAAATCTCATTAGCAGTATATGTTGTAAGTATGTGAGCCTTATAGTCGTTACATAATCGTGCAATTAACAAGCAAGAATGTACACAAACTATAACACTGTGTCGTCTGTTCACAATAACAATGCATTCGTAAGTTCTGTTTAAATACATTCTCTTGGTTCTTGACTGGATATTTAACTTCAAACATTGTTGCATGTTAACAGTTCCTCAGTGTGACACATTGTACTAGTAGCGTGAAGTGAAAAATTTGATGGCAAAGACTAAGTTAAAAAACATATTATCTCTCACAAAGCGTCTGCCCCGGTAGCTGAGTGGTCAGCGTGACAGACTGTCAATCTTAAAGGCCCGGGTTCGATTCCCGGCAGGGTCGGAAATATTCTCCACTCAGGGACTGGGTGTTGTGTTGTCCTAATCATCATCATTTCATCCCTATCGACGCACAGGTCGCCGAAGTGGCGTCAAATCGAAAGACCTACACCAGGCGAACGGTCTACCCGACGGGAGGCCCTAGCCACACGTCATTTCCATTTCTCAGTAAGCGGTTTTACATGTGAAGTGTGGTGCAATCCTTTACTCTTCATAGTACTCAGAGTTTGAACTTGAATGCAATTATCATGCGGTATACGTCGGTAAAGAATACTGGAATTTTTCTCAACGTTGGCGTCTATGTTATTTTTCACTGAGCCAGCTAGCGCACGTGGCTGCCTGCGGTGCGAGTCATTGTCTGTCTCTTTGTTGGCGCGCGTCGTTATTGGGATTAGGAGACCTAACGTCTACAAATTCACCTTGTCGAGAGGGCCCTGCCCTGTAGGAATCCCACCAGTTCTGATGCAATTCAGGTCTGTCGTTATGATTATATCGTCTGTCGTCATGTCGATAGTTCCTGTAGTTTCTTTCTTGTCGGTTAAGTGATGGAGAATTTCTCCCTAAATTATCACTGCACTGTGGACCGTTGCGTCTGAAGTTATTGTGTCTCCCATGATAATAATAGTTCTGGTTGCCATATTGTCTGTTTCTATGATTGTTTGTCTCTGTCATATTCATTACTACGGAAATGCGATCTTTCTCTGTAACTCTGCCAGTGGTTGTCATACGGGTGGTGTTTGTTTTGGTCACGATTTGTGTTGTGAGAGTAGCCTTGTCGTGTCCAGTTATTATTTCATTCATCGCAGAATTGCGACGGATGTGACCTGTAATTGTTGTGTTCCTGGTTTCGCGTTCCGTGATTGTCAGTGTCAATTTCCAATTCTTGTAACAGTCCCTGAAAAGCTTCAATGTCGTCTTTGCAACGTCCTGCCAAAATAATACGTCGTAAATATTGAGGTAATTTGATTAAGCAAATGTGGATGAGTTCTGATGGGCTGTATGGGTTTGACAGGTACTGATTCTTGTGCAACATGTCTTCAAAATATTTCACAAGACTGGAAAATTCAGATTGTTTGAAATGTTTCATCATTATGATGCTATATTTTGCTCGGTCTTGTGTAGCTTGAGAACAATATGCTGAGAGGAAGGCATGATAAAATTTTCCTTCACTGTAGCAGTCGTGAATGACGAATCGCATTCTTACTGCTGGTTCATTCTCTAAATAGCCACACATAAATTCTAAACTGTGCACTAATGACCAGTTGGGAGGAAAACAATGAGAGAATTGATGAAGCCATGCTCGTGGATGAATGTCGTTGCCGGAATTCTTAAATGTTTTGAATTTACGTGTAGTAATAAACAGCTTATAATCAAAATCATCATGTCGGCGAGTCGCATGTCGGTCACTGTTACGTCGTTTCGGCGGTTCCATTTCAAAATTTGGTGCACCTTGCCAATTTCTTTCATAATTTCCGAAATGCGCTATGTTTTTTTTAGTGGCTGTACCGTATTTCTATGTCCCTCTTCCCATATTGGAGCGCGAGTGTCCTATAAAATATGTAATTCTTGAATTACCTGTGTCAACTGATCTTGTACTTCCCGGATTTCTCTTTGGTGTTGCGTATTAATTTGATTCGGATTTTGTTAGAACTTCCTAATTTGTTCGCACTCTTCTGTGTCATTAAAGACTACCGGTTTTGTGTCATTCAGATTATCATCTACCTTTGTAGATAAGTTAGTGAACTGATCTGAAAGTTTGGCTACTTTATCCGCTAGTGAAATTATTTCCTCTGTGTGTTTTTCTGAACCAAGTTTCAGAGTGTCCATTTGTGTTGAAATCGCATCTACTGTGTCCTTTAAGTTTGCCTGAGTTTTTGCAAGTTGCTTAACCGAATCGGTAGATGCAAGTGAGTCAATTTTAGCTTGCAAGGTGTCGTGATTTTCATGAACAATAGTTTGCAGTTCTTTTATGGCTCCTTCGTGATTCTGTAATGCATTTTCATGACACGATAAAATAGGTTGGAAATGCTCACAAATATGTGTTTTTACGCCATTACAGACTTTTTAACATTTCGATTCGATTTTAAGTAACTCAGCAGTTACAGCTTCACGTGTTTGTTCAAGTGTGGTATCTAACTTTCGAAGATTTTCTTCCATCGTGTCTAACTTTTGAAGATTTTGTTCCATTGTGTCTAACTATTTACGATTTTGTTCCACTGTGTCTAACTTTTGAAGATTTAGTTCCATTGTGTCTAACTGTTGCTGTGTTTGTCTCTGATTTTGTTTCATTTGTTGCATTAATTGCAATAATAATGCATTTGTGTCTGGAATCTGTTCCTCTATGCTTTTCGGCAGTGAATTTGCACCGGCAACATTCACATTTTGACAAGCGGAAAATGTGTCTTGACTCATTTGAGAAAACGGTGAGAACCCAAAACCCGAGTCTACAGTATTTGCAATATTGTGTTCTGTTATTCCCGATTCCTGAGGCGAGCTGTTGCCGACCGATCGAACGATTATGCTTCCCTGTTCACTACCTGTTTCATTGTCTACACCATTATTTGACGCCCGCTCCATTTCCCTATGCACAGTTACCTAATTACTACTTTGAATTTCTGTTAATTCAATACACAGTGGTGCTGGTAAGCTATGCTCATCGTCACTATTATTTCTCAGTTTACTTTAGAGCCTAGTGTTACGTTTTTCACATGCCATTATTGTCACAATATTTCAAACGATAACACAGAAAAGCACAATTTGAAGAGCAAAAATAAGAGAACACATTAACATAGTGCTGAAAATAATATCTAGTTAATTGCAAGTGCAGCTGCGAAATACTTGGTGCAAATTTACATGCGTGTCACACCTGTTTTACTGTACATCAATAAAAGACTGCAACTACAAAGGAGATTCTCTCTACAATTACGTGCTAGCAATAAACAAAATCTACACTAATTACACAAACTAAAAGAAAAAATCAGAAGATTCCAGGGAGATATACTGGCAGGGTCACCATATGAAACGTCCCCTTAGAACAATTATACATGACTGTGTTTAAACTGACACACAATATTTTCGGCGCAACGCAATCTGACTTCCAAAAATCCCTACAAAAGAATGGCCCTGACTAACATTAACCTATACGTTTCTCAAATCACTTACCTCACCAAAAATCTTCGTTACTCAAACTAGTGCAATACAGCGAGCGCCACGACTGCCAGCTAAAAAAAGAGATTCAAACTACTGAAGGCACTAACTACTGATAGGCACAGTTAGCAAATGAAAGATTTTGATAGAGAACAAACAATGTATTTACCTTACTATTGTTCAAAAGTCATAATATATATAGCAGTTCATGACATCCAGTCTTACAAATTTCAAAACTCGTCCATCTCTCTCCCCACATCCACCACTGCTGGCGGCTCACCTCCAACTGTGCAACGCTACGCGCTGTTAACAGCCAACAGCCCAGCACTACAATGGCAGACAACAATGCAAACTAGCCACAGACTGCACACAGCACAATCAGTGATTTTCATACAAGGCGCTACGTGGCGTTACCAATATAAAAATCTAAACAGCCTACTTACATATTTAACAATAATAACTTGTTAAAAATGTTCTGCGTGACTTGTAGATTTTTCTTTGGCCATGACGTTGTAGGTTAAAGTGGTTATAGAAGTGACGTCTGGCTCAATTTCAAATTTCTCCTGTTATAACATGCAACCCGCAACAAAAATTTTTATGATTATGATATCACTATGAGACAATATAACAAACGTAAGCAAATGGGAATACTAATTTTTGACACATAAACCACCTGCATAGATACAGGTATCCACGCCTACAAGGTAGAATGTACCTAACCACTGAGAACTATATCATACATTGATGTGACAAAAGTCGTGGGATACCACCTAATATCGTGTCGGACTTTCATTTTCTCGGCGTAGTGCATCAACATGAGCCACCGGGGTGGTCGAACGGTTCTAGGCGCTACAGTATGGAACCACGCGGCCGCTACAGTCGCAGGTTCGAATGCTGCCTCGGGCATGGATGTGTGTGATGTACATAGGTTTTCGCAGCTTCGAATCCTGCCTTGGTCATGGATGTGTATGATGTCCTTAGGTTTGTTAGGTTTAAGTGGTCATGGATGTGTGTGATGTCCTTAGGTTTGTTAGGTTTAAGTAGTTCTAGGTTCTAGGGGACTGATGACCTCAGAAGTTAAGTTCCATAGTGCTCAGAGCCATTTGTACCATTTTCATCAACATGACGAGGCATGACTGAACAGGCAGTTGGAAGTTCCCTGCAGAAATATTGAGCCATGTTGCATCTATAGCTGTGGGTAATTGCGAAAGTGTTACCTGTGCAAGATTTTGTGCACAAACTGACTTTTTGATAATGTCCCATGAACGTTCTGTGGAATTCATGTCGGGCGATCCGGTAGGGTAAATTATAGGCTCGAATTGTCTGAAATGTTCTTCAAACCAGTTGCAGACAGTCGTGGCCTGGTGGCATGGCACATTGCCTCCATAAATATTTCATAGTGGTTTGGGAATATGCATTCCATGAATGGCTCGAAATTGTCTCCAAGTATCCAAAGACAACCATTTCCAATCTATGATCGGTTCAGTTGGATCAGACGACCCAGTCGATTCCATGTAAGCATATCCCAAACCATTACGGAACCACCACAAGCTAGCACACTGCTGACAACTTGTGGCAATGGCTTCATGGGATCTGTGCCAAACTCGAACCCTACTGTCAGCTCTTATCAACTGAAATCGGGACTCATCTGAAGAGACCGAAGTTCTCCAGTCGTCTAGGTCCCAACCGAAAATCTTACGTCGCTGATTGATTTCTAAGGTTATTTCACGCAGCGTTGTTTTCCTGTTAGGACTGACAACTCTACGCAAACGCTGCTGCTCTCGGTGAAGTGAAAGCCGTCCTTAACTGCGATGTCCGTGGTGGGCGTTAATGCCTGGAATTTGGTGTGCTCGACACACTATTAAAACTGTGGACTTCAGAAAATTGCATTCCCGAAAGATTTCTAAAATGGACTGCCCCTTGCGTCTAGATCCATGTGCCACTCCGCGTACAAAGTCTGTCAAATCCCCACAGCTTCAATTCCGTCAGTACGTCGGCCCCTACCTTCCAAACTTCACAGTGGCTTAGTTGGTAGAGCACTTGCCCGCGACAGGCAAAGGTCCCGAGTTCGATTCTCGGTCAGGCAGACGGTTTTAACGTGCCAGGAAGTTTCATATCAGCGCACACTCCGCTGCAGAGTGAAAATCTCTTTCTAGAAACATCACCTAGGCTGTGGCTAAGCCATGTCTCCGCAATATCCTTTCTTCCGGGAGTGCTAGTTCTGAAAGGTTCGCAGAAGAGCTTCTGTGAAGTTTGGAAGGTAGGAGACGAGGTACTTGCAGAATTGAAGCTGTGAGGACAGGTCGGGAGTCGTTCTTGGGTAGCTCAGTTGGTACAGCACTTGCCCGCGAAAGGCAAAGCTCCCGAGTTAGAGTCTCGGTCCGGCGTACAATTCTAATCCGCCAGGAAGTTTCATATCAGCTCACACTCCGCTTCAGAGTGAAAATCTCATTGCGTTAATTTCCTTCGTTCGTCCATAATCACGTCGGAAAGTTTTTCACTTAAATCACTGAGTAAAAATGACTGCTCGCCAATGTACAGTGGATTTATATACTGTGTATTTGACGCTACCGCGACCTCTATATGTGAAAATCGCTATCCCACGACTTTTGTCACTTCAGTGTATCTCAGTGTTCATTACTAGTGTAATTATTAGCATAGCTTCAGGCTATTATCATCGCGATTTCTGCTATGATTTGTGCAATATAGAAATCCCTATTTTGACTTGCTGACCTTTCACTGAACAGCAAACAGAGGGGTTCAAAAAAATTTGTCCACTGTTTAAAAGTCCATAACTGGCAAACTAATTGACGGAGTTGTCTCATCTTTGGTAGTGTAATAGTTTGTAGTTCCGGCAATCACCAGACAAGCGTTCTGTTGCGTTGTTTTGTTTTGTCGGATGACAGTCGCCAGTTAGTCAGTGTTTTGTTCTTAGATGCACCTAGTTACTCGAGTAAACATGGCTGGCGCAAGGCTTACATTGTATGAAAGGAAGTCAGTTTTGAAGTGGTATTTTAAGTACGGAAACATTAATGAGGTTCAATGGCAATGGCGAAAAGAGTATCAAACAGAGCCACCGACACGTTTAACGATTCGTCGCATTCGAGACAAATTTGAAGCCGAAGGCTGTATTAAAGATGTACCCAAACAACGATCTGGTCGACCTGTAACGGTAACAAGTCCAGCTAACTCCCGTCGTGTGTTATAACAACTCACTCGTTCACCACAGAAGTCTGTGAGACAGTGTGCCCGTGAAACTGGAGTGAGTCACTCAAGTGTTCGGCGAATTTTGAAGACAGCAAAGTGGAAGTGCTACATCCCACGATTACTACACGTAATGAACGAGGGTGACCCAGATCGTAGAATGGAGTACTGCGAGTGGTTTACTAACATGGTGCGCAACGATGAAGAGTTTGCAGAGATAATTTTGTGGTCTGACGAGGCACAGTCCAAACTCAATGGTACAGTAAATCGTCACAATTGCATCTACTAGCCCGCCGAAAATCCGAACGTCCATGTAGACAAAGCCGTGAATTTGCCAGGAGTGAACGTGTGGTGTGGGTTGTCTTACCGGCGCTTGATTGGGCCATTCTTCTTTGACGGCACAGTTACCAGTGAGGTGTACCTTCAGAAGCTACAGACGTCCATTTTACCTCCCATCCGAGACTTTTATGGAAACGGAAGAGTTTACTTTCAACAAGATGGTGCCCCAGCCCACTACCAAAATCGCATTAGGTCGTATCTCGACTAAAATCTACCAGGAAGATGCATAGGCCGTAGAGGTGCTGTGGAGTATCCACCACGTTCCCCAGACCTAACTCCTCTGGACTTTTACCTGTGAGGAACACTAAAGGACGTCGTTTATTGACAAAAGCCATGCATATTGGATGAAATTCGAGAATCCATCGTACATTCATGTGCAAATATCCAACTAAACACGTTGCAGTCAGTAGTTCGTGCTGCAGTTCGGCGGCATCGTTTGTGTGTGGATGTTAATGGTGACCATTTCGAACACCTGCAAAGATACCTTTAAGTTGGACTTTAAGCTACACTTTCACCAAAAATGAGACAACTCCGTCAATGAGTTTGCAAGTTATGGACTTTTTAACAGTAGATACATTTTTTTGAGTTGTTTCGCTGTCCTTTACTGGACAGAACTAGCACTTTGCTACAGTAGTGAAGAAAATCGCAACAGGCCGTTAGTTGAATTGAAAACTTTCTCATTTTTGTACAAACAATTTTTTATTCGCATTGTTTACCTGGTCGGTGCATCAACTCACGCAGTGTATTTCACTTGACGTATGCGACCGGAGCAGGAAAAATAAACACAATCCTGCAGAAAACGAGGCAGCGGCTAATTTCACAAATGCTTCAATGCAGTAATCCGGATTTCCGTAGTTTATACTTGCAGGAGCCCACGAGGCCACGGAAGCAGATCTTCCCCGCGGTCGCTTTATTTTCTGTATCAACGGCTCTCTCTGGCCGCCGCGTATTGTGGAAACTGTTTCCCGGAACAGAGACGGCTGTCGGTGGAGCGCAAAGAGTTTGCGGCCGGCACACGACGGGCTTACGCAGCAGGACCGTGGGCGCTGCCTGAGTGGCTCTGTGGGATTAGCTTTTGACTGCACACAAGCTCTGGAGGCACGAATTTTGCCAAGCCGCGTGCGCCGAATGCTTTTAGAGATCAATTTAAGCCTCTTGATGCTACAGGAAGACTGCTGCAAACAGAATCGTCAACCTGAAATACTCGCGAACGTGGCAATAACCTGTTCATCAGACGCGACAAGCTTCTCTGGAATCATAGAGAAACTAACTTTTGTTCGATCTGCAGTAATTGTACACTACTGGCCATTAAAATTGCTACATCACAAAGATGACGTACTACAGACGCGAAATTTAACCGACAGGAAGAAGATGCTGCGATATGCAAATGATTAGCTTTTCAGAGCATTCACACAAGATTGGCGCCGGTGGCGACACCTACAACGTGCTGACATGAGGAAAGTTTCCAACCGATTTCTCATACACAAACAGCAGTTGACCGGCCTTGCCTGGTGAAACGTTGTTGTGATGCCTCGTGTAATTAGAAGAAATGCGTACCATCACTTTTGCGACTTTGATAAAGGTCGGATTGTAGCCTATCGCGATTGCGGTTCATCGTATAGCGACATCGCTGCTCGCGTTGGTCGAGATCCAGTGACTGTTAGCAGAATGTGGAATCGGTGGGTTCAGGAGGGTAACACGGAACGCAGTACTGGATCCCAACAGCCACGTATCACTAGCAGTCGAGATGACAGGCATCTCATCCGCAAGGCTGTAACGGATCGGCAGTCATGTCTCGATCCCTCAGTCAACAGATGGGGACGTTTGCAGGACTACATCCATCTGCACGAACAGTTCGACGACGTTTGCAGCAGCATGGACTATCGGCTCGGAGACCATGCTGCATCACAGACAGGAGGGCCTGCGATAGTGTACTCAACGACGAACCTGGGTGCACGAATGGCAAAAAGTCATTTTTTCGGATGAATCCAGGTTCTGTTTACTGCATCATGATGGTCGCATCCGCATCCGTGTTTGGCGACATCGCGGTGAACGCACATTGGAAGCGTGTAGTCGTCATCGCCATACTGGCGTATCACCCGGCGTGATGGTATGGGGAGCCATTGGTTACACGTCTCGGTCACCTCTTGTACGCATTGACGGCACTTTGAACAGTGGACGTTACATTTCAGACGTGTTACGACCCGTTGCTCTACCCTTCATTCGATCCCTGGGAAACCATACATTTCAGCAGGATAATACACGACCGCATGTTGGAGGTCCTGTACGGGCCTTTCTGGATACAGAAAATGTTCGACTGCTGCCCTGGCCAGCACATTCACCACATCTCTCACCAACTGAAAACGTCGGTCAATGGTGGCCGAGGAACTGGCTCGTCGCAAGACGCCAGTCACTACTCTTGATGAACTGTGGTATCGTGTTGAAGCTGCATGGGCAGCTGTACCTGTACACGCCATGGAAGCTCTGTCTGACTCAATGCCCAGTCATATCGAGGCCGTTATTACGGCCAGAGGTAGTTGTTCTGGGTACTGATTTCTCAAGGTCTATGAACCAAAATTGCGTGAAAATGTAATCACACGTCAATTATAGTATAATATATTTTTCCAATGAATATCCGTTTATCATCTGCATTTCTTCTTGGTGTAGGAATTTTAATGGTCGGTAGTGTACTTATCAGCCAGAACATTATAAGCAGATCCGAAATAGGCGGTATGTCCACCTTTGTGACGGGCAACAGCGGCGTCGCATCGTAGAAGCAATGAGGCCTCGACACATCGCTGGAGGAAGCTGGCACAACGTCTGCACACACAAACCACCTGATTCCCGTAAATTCCGGGGAGGGGGGTGAGACGATGAGCTCTGACGCCAAATGAAACAACGTGCCAGATGTGTTCGACCAGATTCATATCTGGCGATCTGGGGTGACTGCATCAAATGCAACTCGCCACTGTGTCTCTCGAACCACTCCATCACACACCTGGCCTTGAAACGTGTTGGAAAATGCCACGTCCACCGGGAAAAGTGATCGTCACCTAGGGGTGTACGTGGTCTTGAATCAGTGTACGACACTCCTTGGCCGTCTTGGTGCCTTGCACGAGCTATACTGGATCCACGGATGTCTACGTGAAGGTTCCCCTTAGTATAATGGAGCCACCACCAGCATTTCTCCGTGCTGCAGTAAAGATGTCAAGGAGCAGTTCCCCTGGAGGACGACAGATTCTCGCCCTCTCATCGGCGTGATGAGAAATATCTTAGGATTCATCGGACCATGCAAAGCTCTGCCACTTTGCCGACGTCCAGAGCCGATTGTCACGAACCCATCTAAGTTGTTGTTGCCGATACCGTGGTGTTGACATTGGCACATGCGTGAGTCGTCGGCTGCGGGGACCCATCGTTAGGAGTATTCAGTGCACTGCGTGTTCAGAAACACTCTGCCCAGGATTAAAGTCAGATGTTATTTCCGCCACTGTTCGCCGCTGTCTTGTTTTACCAGTCTGGTCTGCCCAGCGTACGAGGTCCGACAACTGTAATGAGGTGTGACCGCCCAACCCCAAGACGTCTGGATATGGTTTCACCTTGGCCTCGCCACGTGTTAAAGATACTTACCACGGCACTCCTCGAACACCCGAAAAGTCGTGCAGTTTCTGAAATGCTTGTGCCGAACCTCCGGGCTATCACGATCTGTCCTGAATTAAACTCGGATAGCACGTGCGCCTTCCCAATTCAACAACCGGACAGCACGCTAAGTGATGCTACATGTACCGTGTGTGTTTTCCTCGCAGGTGGCTCTGCTATCAGCTGGATGAGTTAATGTCGATAGTAGATTGGTGATCATATTGTTCTAGCTGATCAGTGTATGTCGTTATTGGTAATATTTGCAACAGGTAAAATGACAAGTGATTTCTTCTTGTGACTAGTTGTTACAACTTTGAAATTCAAACTTCACGTGCAGTGTGTCCGAGGAATACCTCTCAGAGTGATACATTGTGTTTCAGTTTCCTTTAATTTTTTAATGGTTTGGCCTGTTAAAGAGCACATGAGATAACTTTTGTTTTATTTTTTGACTCGTTTCTTTCTTTCCAGTAATTTCTCATTCATTTCCTATGTGTTGCTCTCCATTCTTCTTTCCATATTGAACCTACCTCTTGTTATATCTGCTCCTGGAACTCCTTGAAAAGTTTTCAGGTTTTTTCTCCTACTTCTTCCTCCGTTATGGCCATTTCTATTAGGTTTACTTTAACTTCTTTCATTCATGTCGTTGATATTTTTAGGATTTCTATCAAAAAGTTATAAATTATTTTTGTGGTCCTTTTCCACCAACCGTTCTCTGTTTCGTTGTGCATATACTGGTTCCATTTTTTCGTAAATTTCTTTACTATTTCTTAACTTTCATTTCCGATTTTCACTTTCTGTTCGCAAGACTTTCCAATTATTTTTAATTCCTTCTTTTGTATTTCACCTAATTCTTCAGATGTATTTGACGAAAGGCATTCTCAGCTACAAAGGCATTTTTGTTTATTGACAGATTTGTTATGTCAGAGTCTTGCATTTATGGAAACAGCTTTCTTGTTGTACATGTACTTCGTAAGTTGAAAATCCACCTGCTTCTTCCTTGTACCTGATCAGTTACTTTCTTTGTCCAAAGCATTTTGTTGTATTATTTCACTCAGAAATTTAGCTTTTTTTATTCTTCCATAATCGGTTTCCATGTATTTCGGTTCCTCCTTCGCATCTGACCTATACCCTGGGTTTTCAAAAGATATACATAGGGCTACTTTTGTAAGTGGCCTTTTTAGGAGATTCGCGTCATTCTTACATCTATAGATTTAGCTAAGAAGGCAAGATCGTCAACAAGAGCCAAACAATCATACTCAGGTATTCTCTTTTCTCGCAAATGCGACTTTTATAATTCCGCCTTCTTCTATTCTTTCCGTCCATGATTACTTTTTCTAGTACACAACAGAACAGCTGTGGGGACAATCAGGCTGCTTGTCTTCCCCACTTTTTATCTCAAAACCTGTCGAAGTTTCACGCAAACATTTGATTAGCATTTTGATTTATTAGTTTATCTTTTACTGTTGCCATTGATTAGTTCTCAGCTCTTAACTCTTTTAAGGTGTTGAATAATGATTCCCTATCAGTCGAATCATGTACTCTTTTGAAGTCTCCAATGTTATAAAAGGGCTTTTGGTCCTCATTCTTCTGTACTTGATAATAAATTACAGATTTAGAATTTGTAATGCCCTGGAAGAATTTTAATAGGTCACTGGAGGAGAGGATTTGCTCTATGATTATTGGAGTCAGTTACATCTCCTTTTCTATGGTCTGGGTGAAGTAAAGCTGTTTCAAAAATTTCTGGCACAGCTTCTGCCTCACAGAGTTTTTGAAAGACTGCAAGTAGCTTCTTGACTGTTCTAGCACCTGCCATTTTGCACATTTCAGAAGTCAGTCAGACAGTTAAGCAGTTACCGCAACGTCATCGACGGATTTATCGTTATTCAATACACTGGTGCAAATCTGCAACACACCAAATTACTTTGAACTAAAGTTTTAACAATTCACACAGGCACACAAACTATGCACCACGTAGGAGGGATGGAAATGGTACAAAACACTAAAATTAAAAAAATTAACTTTGCCACCGAAGGTGCAACTTGATTTTAACTTTTAAGAAAAGTCTTACGGTGGAAGGGAGGCAACTTTATACATTAAAATGACCATTTAAATAAAAGCCCCTTAAATGCAATTTTACATAAAATTATACAAGGTTGGCCAAACAAGTTAACATGCTCTACAGTACACAGATACCGCCTCTCAAGATGGTAGGCAAGATCAAAACATATTTCAGGAATTAGGCCGTTATACTCCGAGCAATAAATTCATTAACTCACTGAATCCGAAAACCATGACAGAGGCAGCTCCGAACGACTGACAGACACTAACTGCCTAACAAATGCGGACGAGAGAAAGACTAGCAAGCTGGGGACGAGAGACTGATCCGGACTGACTCCGACTGACCAACTGACCGATTTGCGAGCCCATAGCGCCCCTTAAATGCACGTGAAGAAGCAGCCTTTCCCCTTTCCCCACCAGAGGGAGACACCAAAGCTGCGATTGCCACAGCAGTGCTACCGCCAAAAACGGAGGGCGACTGCCTCACACTACGCGCTGCGGCGCGCTCTTCAAACAGCAATTTTTACCACGGCACAATTTTTTTATATTTTCTTAGCTTCATCAGTCTTGTGACTGTTTGATGCGGCGGCGCGACATCAATAGCATGACGATTATTCCCTAACTGGGCTGCTTTGGAAAGCAGCCTTATGCCAGCAAAATTTTTTTATTTTTTATTCATCCAGACATGTTCCGAAACCTATGTGTCATCTTTTGAAGGTCAAATAACACCTCTCACTGATAATGGAGTCAGAAGCGTCTGCTCAGATCACGTTTCGGAACATTTGGTGTAAGGGCATGTGAAGTGAACTGTTGCTGTTGTGGTTTTCAGTCCTTAGACTCGTTTGATGTAACTCTCCATGCTACTCTATCCTGTGCAAGCTTCTTCATCTCCCAGTACCTACTGCAGCCTACATCCTTCTGAATCTGCTTAGTGTACTCATCTCTTGGTCTCACTCTACGATTTTTACCCTCCACGCTGCCATCCAATACTAAATTGGTCATCCCTTGATGCCTCAGAACATGTCCTACCAACCGATCCCATCTTCTACTCAAGTTGTGCCACAAACTCCTCTCATCCCCAATCCTATTCAATACCTTCTCATTAGTTATTTGATCTACCCATCTAATCTTCAGCATTCCTCTGTTGCACCACATTTCGAAAGCTTCTATTCTCTTCTTGTCCAAACCATTTATCGTCCATGTTTCACTGCCATACATGGCTACACTCCATACAAATACTTTCAGAAACGACTTTCTGACACTTAAATCTATTCACGATGTTAACAAATTTCTCTTCTTCAGGAACGCTTTGCTCACCATTGCCAGTCTACATTTTATATCCTCTGTACTTCGAAAATCATCAATTATTTAGCTTCCCAAATAGCAAAACTCCTTCGCTACTTCAGATGTCTCATTTCCTAATGTAATTCCCTCAGCATCACCCGACTAAATTGGACTACATTCCATTAGCCTCGTTTTGCTTTTTTTGATGTTCATCTCATATTATCCTTTCAAGACACTGTCCATTCCATTCAACTGCTCTTCCAAGTCCTTTGCTGTCTCTGACAGAATTACAATGTCATCAGCGAACCTTAAAGTTTTTATTTCCTCTCCATGGATTTTAATACCTACTCCGAATTTTTCTTTTGCTTCCTGAAGTGAACTAGTGAGAAAAATTGTGTGAAAAACTCTGTGGAAACAGTACACTGAATAGCCATTGATCTAGACACCAACCAGACACGCAACAGGATGAAAAAAGTATTGCAGTTTACATGCTGTCGAAAAAACGACGAACAAGAGCACAAAAGCTGGTGTATAATAATGTAGTTAATTTAGCGATGTAATTTTAAGAAATAAAAAAAATTGATCCACGGAAGACGTCACATAGTTGTCAAAACATGTCTGGGTAAATAAAAAAATAAGCATATTGGATTTGTATAAGGCTGATTTTCAAAACAACCCAATGTCAAGTCACAAACACGGAAAAACGGCAAGAGGAGATTCAAACCTTCGTCATTCCCTGATGCTTTACAGATGTGCTATCATCCTATCCCTTCTTATTGTCAGTGTTTTCCATATATCCCTCTCTTCGTCGCTTCTGCGATGAACCTCCGCATTCCTTATGTTGTCCAGTCCTAATTTGCAACATTCCTTTGTAGCGCCACATCTCAGACGTTCGATTCTCTCCTATTCTGATTTGACACTGTCCATATTTCACTTAAATACAGTGCTGTGCTTCAAACGAACGGTCTCAGAAATGTTTCCCTCAAATTAAGGCGTATGTTTCGTTTGCCAGGAATACCCTCTTTTCCTGTGCTGGTCTGCTTTTTGTGTCCTCCAAGCTTAGTCTGTCAGGCATTATTTTGGTCCCAAGTAAGCAGAATTCCTTAACTTCGTCTATTTCGTAATGACCAACTTTCATTTTAAGTTTTTCGCTATTCTCGTTCCTGGTACTTCTATTTACATTCATTTCTTTTTCGGTTTGCTCTCAGTCAATAATCGGTACTCATTAGATCATTCATTCGATTCCACAATTACCGTAATTCTTCTTCATCTTGACTGAGGACAGCAATGTCATCAGCGAATCTTATCATTGATAACCATTCACCCTGAATCTTTATCCAATTCTTGAAGCTTTCTTTTATTTCTTTCTTTTTTTTCCTTCTTTCTACAGGCTGAACAGTAGGGGCCACCAACGACCACTAACATTGCCTCGACCTATACAAAAATTCCGACCACTTACTAGAAAAGGGAAAAATAAAAGAAGATGAATAAAAAGAAGAAAGAGTCTACTCATGAAAAATGGCTGAAATTTCTCCAGCTGTTGTAACTTGTAGACACTAATACACAATGATTATGTCTTGCTTATTTGAGGCATCCTGCGACGGAATGGTAGGTCCGTAACTATTCAGTACTGAGAAAAATTGGATGCACAACAATTTGTGTAAACATTATGTGTGTCCATATTAAAGGTAATCATATGCTTATGGACTTGCCTTGCAATTAACCTAATTATTCGTACAATATGTCACGTAATCGTTTGATACACTTGTTAAACGTCCACCTCGTGATGGCCCATATTATTTTTTAATAAACTGTTTTTTAATGTGGCCCTATGTAATGATGTGTTACCAGCATTTAATGTAATACGTTTACCTATGATTATTATGGTTGTCTGCTCAATACGCATATAAGGTTTGGCTTTGAATGCGGCCTACGTGCCATGAATGATAAATGCGTCGTATTATTCTCACCATGGTGCTGTGTAATGTTTATTTAATGCATTACTGTGGTTTCGGTACCAAAGGGTACACTAATAATGCAATTTCTAAATCTGTAACTGGTTTTTGTATTTCGCCTTACTTTATTTTATATAGTATGTGGATGACATGCAATAATTAACAGTACATTTTAGATTTTAGCATTGACTCCCTGTATGCAAGGTAGTAATGCTTGGTACCTTACCCTGCTACAAAAATACAGGATGGCGCGCTATGTCGTCACCTACTGGCTTCGTATGTTCTATTTGGACGCTACATTATTTGGTAAAAAAAGTTAACATTTCCTGTAACGTATAATTGATATTCTCATTTGGATGCCAGGACGTTTTGTATAATAAAATGGTTAATATTTTCTACAATGTAAATTTGATATTGCTTTTCTTTTAAAATGCCTTATCAATAAAAAAGACGATGGTTGAGGCAGCACCATATTAAACTAATAGGCAGGCATATGCCCATGTGTGTGTGTATGAGGTAGACAAAAAGGTGTCCTGTTGATTGCTGTAGGCAATATTTGTCATTTTTGTCATGATAGTCAGTAGCGAAGGACGCATAGGCTAAGATCAATGAGCGTACTTGTTGCCCACGTATTTTGCTGTGCCTTTTGTCACCGTATTGTATGAATAATTACGCTTAACAGCCAGGTATGTCTATAAGCATATGGCTACCTGTAATTTGGGCATACCTGCTGTTTGTACATATAAGTTATGTGCTTTGTAATTGTTAGGTGTGTAGTTTGAAAATAGGTGTGTCAGCCCTAAATCAGTATTCACTAAGGCTGAATTTTTTCATCAATGCAAGTAAGGCGCACGAAATAAAAAGTTATCGAATTTCTTCAATGCACTATGTCGCCTAGTGCAGGGATCTGTAATAAAGCCTTGTGCTGCCCGACCTGAGGTCTTAGAGCGACCTTCTCGCGGAAGGTCATGGGCTCACGGGGTGAGACCTTCGCGTGCTGACGTCAGCAAGATGAGGCCCTCTCACAAGTGGCTGACTTATCACGCACACCGCCGCTCTTTTCTCCTACGCTGGCACTTGTCGCAGCGGGCTGATAAGAGCACGGTATAGCCGAGTACCGCTCAAAAACAGCGACGCATCAGAGAAACATGAAACTCGTAGCTGCCACGCTACATTTTCCGTGAACTAAACGCTCCGGAGTTGCTGACTCCATGTCTTGGATTTGGAGGATACCAGGTCAGAGTGATATGCTATCGCATCATTAACCTACCAGACATTCTCTCCCACCTACAGAGGGGCAAGTATTTAATACAGTGTATAAAGTAAACGGAAAAAGAATAAATAAAAGTTCGGCACATAGTAATTACACACAAATCTTGAATCAGGAATTCAGGCTTCAGGAATTTAAGATAATGTTCAGACTGTATGTTTTGGTTTATTGAAATAAGGAAAAATAGAAGAGAGTTTAATTTGCTCACTTATTACATATTCACTGACAACGATTATGCATCTGCCAAGGTGAAACTTAACTCTTTATAGGAATCCCGCCGCACTTAATCTGAGCCGTTCATTTCCCACAAGTGAAATAATACATGACATAAAAATGTATGTACGTATGATGCAAATCTCGTACTGAACTAATGGAGAGGTTTGAACCGAATTTCGTACAACCATCACTTTCTGGATGGAAAGAACCTGCAAATCAAAGGAGTGGTGAGAAAGAAGTGTTGCACACTATAACGAGTCACCCTCCTCTAACTTTACCTCTTTTTTATAGATATAACCGATACCATGTAAACTATCGATTCCTACACAGGTGAAAATTATTTCAGCTGTTCTACTAAAAGAATTCCCATGATTTTGTATATGATTATTCTATTTCAGGATAAAATGTATTATAAAAGGAATTAATGAGTTACAATCGATATGTACTAACAGTTAAAATTACTCTTCTTTTGAGGGTAATTGAAATTACAAAATTTCTGGCATTCTTAAAATTTATATTAGTAATTTTCCAATCAAACAATAATTGTTTCTATATTTACTTATGAAATAATGATATAATTCGTGGTAAAGATTCTTCTCCTGACGAGAAAGTTTGTAAACTATTTTGCTTTGTTAACTCTCTGGAAATTGTGAATACTACAGAATGTAAATAATGGTGGGCATGCCTCTGATGGAGGTAGACGGTTTTCTAAACTTGTCAGCAACAACGTAATTTTTGGTGCGATTGAAGTGAAAATTCCAAAGTCGGTGTGATTTAGAAGAATGGGACAAACATAAAAGAGAATCATAGCAACAGGCAAATCTTCAGTTATTTCGTGTGCAGGAACCCATTAAATCGAAATTTCAGCTGCAAGAATATACTCCTAGACAAGACTCTGAGTCATCGATAATAACAAAGAGATAATCAAGGTAAGTAAAAAACCTTTTCTTTTGTAGTCATACTCCTGTAAAAGTTTTCAGATATTTGTGCAAAAATGAGAACCTTAATGGTGATGTGTGGACGGGTAAGATTACAATGCACACACACCCAGAATTTATTCATCCAGTATTAGAGAATGGGAAAACTTGCAACAAAGTTTACACATAATTTCAAACCTTCAACAAATATTCTCTCGATGACAATCCCCATAATATCATGACAAGAAAATGCTTACCGCTTACTTCATTTTCGCTGTTCGTGCGGTAAATCTGGTGCATCACGCATGAGTTCTTAATTTATTACTCTTTTACTGTTAGCTCTAAATATGACACATTTGCCGGCCGGTGTGGCCGTGCGTTTCTAGGCGCTTCAGTCTGGAACCACGTGACCGCTACGGTCGCAGGTTCGAATCCTGCCTCGGGCATGGATGTACGTGATGTCCTTAGGTTAGTTAGGCTTAAGTAGTTCTAAGTTCTAGGGGACTGATGACCACAGATGTTAAGTCCCATAGTGCTCAGAGCCATTTGAACCATTTATGACACATTTTGCGGATAGACTCCACGTATACAACTGAATTTATCTGCAGAATTGTATCATCTTACGACATACAGTTTGAGAGATAAGATGTCGTAACCATTGAGCTGCGTGGAAACGAAACTGCTAGAGATACAACTGAAAGAAGTATACAAATATTATTCAAGTACACACATCACAAAAATTTTGCATCACCCCGGTTCCCAGAACTTCTGAAGATAGTCGTTGAGTATGGATATTTTATGACAGGCACAATCGCGTTGACTGTTCAGAGTTGTCACTAAAACCGTCCAGAGATGTAAACAACAACGCATGAGCAGCGCCTATTAGACGGAGGAGGCTCGACAGCCGATCTGTTCCAGTCGTTCTACCAGGAAGGAGCTACACGGCTCGTGTTGTTTGTAGTTCAACCATGCCTAGACGTTCAATACCGCGGTTCGATCGCGTCCGCATTGTTACTTTGTGCCAGGAAGGGCTTTCAAAAAGGGAAGTGTCCAGGTGTCTCGGAGTGAAACATAGCGACGTTTTTCGGACGTGGAGGAGATACAGAGAGACAGGAACTGTCGATGACATGCCTCGCTCAGGCCGTCCGAGGGCTACTACTGGAGTGGATGACCGCTACCTACGGATTATGGCTTGGAGGAACCCGGACAGCACCGCCACCATGTTGAATAATGCTTTTCGTGCAGCCACAGGACGTCGTGTTACTACTTAAATTACGCGCAATAGGCTTCATGATGCGCAACTTCACTCCCAACGACAATGGTGAAGTCCATCTACGCAACCACGAGACCATGCAGCGCGGTAGAGATCGGCCCAACAACATGCCGAATGGACCGCTCAGGACTGGCATCACGTTCTCTTCACCGATAAGTGAGAATATGCCTTCAACCAGACAATCGTCGGGGACGTGTATGGAAGCAACCCGGTCAGACTGAACGCCTTAGACACACTGTCCAGAGACGTCAGCAAGGTGGAGGTCCCCTGCTGTTTGGAGGTGGCATTATGTGGGGCCGATGTACGCCGCTGATGGTCATGGAAGGCGCCGTAACGGCTGTACGGTACGTGAATGCCATCCTCAGACCGATAGTGAAACGATATTGGCAGCATATTGGCGAGGCATTCGTCTTCATGGACGACAATTAGCGCACCCTCGTGCACATCTTCAGGATAACGACATCGCTCGACTACAGTGGCCAGCATGTTCTCCAGACATGAATCCTATTAAACATGCCTGGGATAGACTGAAAAGGGCTGTTTATGGGCAACGTGATCCACCAACCACTGTGAGGGATCTACACCGAATCGCCGTTGAGGAGTGGAACAGTCTGGACCAATAGTGCCTTGATGAACTTGTGGATAGTATGCCACGACGAATATAGGCATGCATCAGTACAAGAGGGAATGCTACTGGGTATAGAGGTACCGGTGTGTGCCAAACAACAGCGGCAAGCGAAGGAGGATAAATGCAGAAAGTGGATAAGGAGATGGAAAGAGAGAAGGGGGAGGAGCAGAACAAGGGATGAGCGGAGGGGAGTGAAGGGAAGAGTGAGGAGAGACCAGGAGATGGGCAGAGAGAAGGACAAGGAGGCAATGGACTTATAGAATATTGAAATAAAGGCAGTGGGTACTCAGCTAGTAATAACATAGTCATCCTCTGAAACTTGAATTAATCTCAACCAACTTAACCATGGGGTCAGACTAGGGTCTCTACTTCCATTCAGATTTTTTTATGTTTATACAGTTACGAGTAATTTACCTAAAACAAAAGAGTCGCTTCTATTATTAGTAATGCAAAATTTTCAACGTCACTGTTTGGTGACAATCAGCTGATAACAGGCATTACTGAAACACAGACAGCAGTAATTTGAGCGAGGTTGCTGCTACATATTGAGGGATATTTCAAGGACTGGATATAATAAAAGGAATACTTGTAGTATGTAGTCACAAAATCGAACGAATAACAGAAGATGTACGAGAGTTTTAAAATCTTGCGGAATTATCTTAATCACACTATATCAGATGATCTTGAAATGAAGCGTCAAAGATTTCGGAACTTCGCTGGCACAATGCGGCGAACATTAAAACGTAATGTTCAGACAATGGAAACTCAAGGTAGGAATATCAACAACTTAGGAAACGATAGATTGCTACTTACCGTAAAAGAAGACACGTCAATTTGCAGATAGGTACGATTGAAAGACATTCACATGTAACTTTCCGCCACAGCCTTTGCCAGTAAAGCACGCACACACAAGCAAGCTGCCAGCTCCCCTATCTTTTCCTACATTGTAAAACGTAATGTTCCAATAGAAGTCCTATTCAAATTACACAGAGAACACCTTTCCCGTTCCTGTTATACCGATCTCAATGCGGGATTCTATCGTCTGACGAAATAAGACAAAAAGGATCGTCTGGAACGGCGTTTTATGCTCTATGAAGCGGGATAATCGCTCATATATAATGAAAATGAATTAATCAGGAATTAAATGTGGAGTAATTTACAAAAATTAAAAGGGGAGTATTGTATAATCAGCAGCTGTTATGTTCAGCGTATGGAATTAAATTAAATCGATAAGACCTCTTCTCCGTATGATGCCAGAAATAAATGAAATATTGCACACTCTTTAAAAAATGATTTCAATATATCTGAGGTGAGACAGGCCAATAGGTCTAATCTATGAGGTCGATGACGATATTACATCTCATTTCACAATTTACGTGATTCCTCACATATTTGCCTATCTCTAACAAAAAGGTCCGTTGTCCAGAGTGTGGCTTACGTCTACACTATGTGATAAAAAGTATCCCGACACCAGCAAAACATACGTTTTTCATATTACGTGCGTTGTGCTGCCACCTACTGTCAGGTACTCCATATAAGCGACCTCAGTAGTGGTTAGACATCGTGAGAGAGCAACATGGGACACTCCGCGGAATTCATGAACTTCGAACGTGGTCAGGTGTCATTTGTGTCATACGTCTGTACGCGAGATTTCCACACGCCTAAACATCCCTAGGTCCACTGCTTCCGATGTGATGGTGAAGTGGAAACGTGGAAGGACACGTACAGCACAAAAGCGTACAGGCCGACCTCGTCTGTTGACTGACAGAGACCGCCGACAGTTGAAGAGGGTCGTAATGTGTAATAGGCAGACATCTATTCAGTGCATCACACAGGAAGTCCATCCTGCAAGTACTATGACAGTCAGGTGGGAGGAGAGAATATTTCATGGTCGAGCAGCTGCTCATAAGCCACACATCACGCCGGTATATGCCAAACGACGTCTCGCTTGGTGTAAGGAGTGTAAACAGAAGACGACTGAACAGTGGAAAAACGTTGTGTGGAGTGACGAATCACGGTACACAATGTGGCTACCCGATGGTAGGGTGAGGGTATGGTGAACGCCCGGTGAACGTCATCTGTCAGCGTGTGTAGTGCCAACAGTAGAATTCGGAAGTGGTGTTGTTTTGGGTGGCACTATCACAGCACGGGTCAACATTGATGTTTTAACCAACATCTGGCTTCCGAATGTTGAAGAGCAATTCGGAGAACGGGGATTGCATCTTTCAACACGATCAAGCACCTGTTCATAATGCACGGCCTGTGGCGGAGTGGTTACACGGTGATAACTCCCCTCTAATGGATTGGCCTGCACAAGAGTCCTGACCAGAATCTTAGAGAATACCTTTGAGATATTCTGGAATGTCGACTTCGTGTCGGGCTTCACTGACCGAAATCGATACCTCTACTCAGTGCAGCTCTCCGTGAAGAATGGGCTGCCGCTCTCCAAGAAACCTTCCAGCACCTGATTGAAAGTATTCTTGCGAGAGTGGAAACTGTCATCAAGACTAAGGGTGGGCCAAAACCATATTTAATTCCAGCATTACCGATGGAGGGCGCCACGAACTTGTACGTCATTTTCAGCCAGGTGTCCGGATACTTCTGACCACATAGTGTATCTTATTTATGTGCCTCTATCCACCTCCTCCTCCGCCTATATACATTTCCTCTACTTCCTACACTCTGTCCATCTACTACTGCTCCTCCATCTCCTCCTCCCCCTCGTCATGTGCTCCTCCCCCTCTTTCAGCACATCACCTCCTTCGCACCTCCTTGTGTCCCTCTCCTCCTGCCAAGTTCTCTGTCCATTTACTCCACGTTCCTCTCTGCGCGCATCTCCTTCTACCCGCCTCTCCATGTCCATTTTCTTCTGCACCCTATTTCTCTCTATCTCCACATTCCACCATCCTGTCTACTTTTCTTTTCGTCCCTTCTATCTGTGTCCAACTCCTCGTATCCCCTCCGTCTCTCCATCTCCTCCTTCCCCATTGTTCTCTTTGTATCACCCACAACCCGTTGGAAGACATCAGGTTCTTATACCCACGCCGCTACTTTCCAGATAGTAAGAAACGTGTGTAACAAATTTGGTTGAAATCGATCCAGGGGTTTAGGAGGGGCTTTTTACTCAAGGCTTCACCTGTGTACGCATATCACATATATTTCACATATGTTTAACATACACACATCAAAAAAATTTTGCATCGCCTCGGTTACAATAGTACCGGAACCTGTACAGAAAATTGCAAGAGGGATTAATATAAACATCATTTCTGCCCTTTATATTGCTCATGAAAACCACATATAGCGAGACCTTCTGGTTTGGTGGTCCAGATTGCTGTCATCAAGGCTAACGGTGGGCCAACAGCATACTGAGTTCCAACAATACCGATGGAGGGTGCCACGAACTTTTACGTCATTTTCAGCCTGGTGCCCGGATACTTTTGATCACATAGTGTATCTTACTTATCTGCCTGTAGCCTTAGCCTGATTATCTGCCTACAACTGATGTGTGAAATATAGTAATATCAAAAATATCTGATTCAGCTGGATCTCGAAATGCTGGAATCCAGTGGAGTGCTTAACATAAAGGAATTTTAAGGTATGCTTGAGGAAAATAATAACGAGAAAAATAATCCCAACAAGAAAGTTAGAAAATCAGGATGCCATCAAACCACTCACAAACACCAGAGCAATGGTAAATACTCCATTACAGCACAGTTATCGAAGTTACGCGAACTAAAGATTATAAATGTTTTATAGTTACTATTTTAAAATATTTGGAAAACGGGAAAGACTTCAGAAGAGTGGAAAATAGGAGACAAAATGTCAAAAATTACATACAAGTGTCACTTCTGACAGTGGCATACAAAATATTAACAAACATTCTCCTGGACAGGGCTGAAGAACTTTAAACTACTGTAAGAATAGCAGGGTGGTTCTCGAAAAGAAAGTCCTTTCACAGAACAAATTTTTAACTCAAAAGCAATAATTCACCACAGAATGTTTATCAGCAAACATGCGATAGTAGCATTAATTTGTTTTTCAAGGAAGCATTTAATTTGGTAGTTAGAGGAACAATAACTGAAGTCATTAGAGACTCAGCAAACATAACTCGTGGAACTCTGACAAAAAGGATATCCAAAGTAAATTTAATGAGAGAAGTATCTCACCCACTTGAAAAAAATGCAAAGTTAGTGTAACTATATGCTAAATAAAAAATTATAAGGATCTACAATTTTGAGTTAAATGTCAGAAAATTTTACCAAGAAATCTGGGAAGTAAAACAAATGGAACTGCGGTAAAATGTATGGATTTTGCACGTCATTTTGCAGTACTTTCAGAGAATCTGACACAAACAGTTACTCGAATAAATCTCCTGGAAAAAGTAACAAATAGAACTGATCTCAAAATTCCAGCAAAGAAACGAAATGCATGTCATGAAAAATGTACAAACAGGTAAAACAGAGCTGAAAGTGACTCGAAATTACTTTGAGAATCTGTAGACCAGAATGGAGTAGAAAAATTTCCAGTGGATGTAACAGACAACAGAATTGAAAAAGCATATAGTCTGACAAAGTATATTTACAACGAGAAATGCATATCTAGAAAAAGAAAACTAAAAATTTATAATGCAGTGTTTTTTTATGTAAAACCTAATGGTGAACTATAACGTAGACAGAACAGAGATACCTGAAAGACCGATTAGTAGAAAAGTAATGGGTGAAAAACAAACTACAAATGGCTGGAAAATAAGTACTGTGGAAACCTAAAAAAGAAATAAAAAGAAAAATGGAGAAAAAATTTCAAAAGTAACGGATAAGTGATTAATCTTTTTTGAACACCTATACCGAATGAATGGGAACAGTCTAAAGAAAAAAATATTCCTGTATTTCTGGAGAAAGAAACAGACTATAGCATGGACTGCAGAAATTAGGGCAGGACTAGAAAGATACAGCAACGACGACTTTCAAAGCAGAACAAATAAGAAACTGGGAACAACATGGACTGAGGAAGGAAAAGATGACATGGACAGAAACTATGGAAGCACTGTAACATACGAAATAACAGCGAACGAAAAAGAGGAAATGAATCTGTTACGTGATCCTTGTTGGTCAATATCCTGATAAGAAAAGGTATGTTCTATCGCCTTGAAAGAAGACAATTTTTAGTGTTGTTCAATCCCCAATCATATTTCACCTCAGTTGAGGTGTCCTCATTGCCCTTATTGTTTCTCAATATAATATTGCAGATTAGGAATAGGTTGACATCACTTTTTACTCTTGCTTGATACGTATGTACTTTACCTGTTTTTACTTTATGATTGGCTGATATCTGAGGACATCCACAGGGCAAATACAATGTAGAAAAAGATAACGTTCAAATGGAATCTAAACAATTAGAATATCGGATGTCAACATATTCCTAGCTTACATAAAATTTTTATGTATTTATTTCAGAATCAATAACAGAAAAGAACCACTGAAGACGTCGCAAGTGAGCTGAAACATGTTTGGGAATTAAACAATACATAAATAGTACTCGTGCAAAAAGGCAGTGGGCAGTGGTTCCGCCTTGTCTAATCTTCTTAATTTCACGGCACACTGGCTTGATACTAAGTTGACATACGATGTCAGTTAAAAAAAATGGCTGAGCACTATGGGACTTAACTTCTACGGTCATCAGTCCCCTAGAACTAAGAACTATTTAAACCTAACTAACCTAAGGACATCACACACATACATGCCCGAGGCAGGATTCCAGGATTCGAACCTGCGACCGTAGCGGTCGCGCAGTTCCAGACTGTAGCGCCTAGAACCGCTCGGCCACTCCGGCCGGTGATGTCAGTTACAACCAGGTAGGGAATTCAGAATGACAAAACCTCAGGCAAAGTGAAAAGCGAGACAGTTGTGGCCGGGGGAAGGAGAGACAGAGAGAGAGAGAGAGCGAGAGAGAGAGAGAGCGAGAGATGGAAGGGGGAGAGAGAATGAGGGAGGGAGGGAGGGAGAGAAGCGTGGCGCTTCGTGCAGTCAGCCAAGGGGAGGTAAACATGCGAGATCGGCAAATGTCGGGGAGGTGGACCCCACTGACCAACCTGCCGCAAACGCAGCCGGTAGTGAGTGGGTAAAATCCAGCCAGTTCGTCGCCATAAGCGTGCCACCGACCAACTCATAATATTTTTGATGCGCCAGTAGAGTCACGTACCATGCAAACACACTACCAGACCCAGAATGTTAAACTCAATCATATAGATTTCTATTATGAATTATTTAGGAATAGAGGTAGACGAGTCACCGAAAGGCAGAACTGCTGCGACGTCGATAGGTTCAAAATGGTTCAAATGGCTCTGAGCACTATGAGACTTAACATCTGAGGTCATCAGTCCCCTAGAACTTAGAACTACTTAAACCTAATTAACCTAAGGACATCACACACATCCATGCCCGAGGCAGGATTCGAACCTGCGACCGTAGCGGTCGCGCGGTTCCAGACTGAAGCGCCTAGAATCGCTCGGCCACACCGGAGGGCGCGTCGTTGATAGTTACACAAACAAAAGATACAGAGCTTTGCTACCTTTCGGAATAAAGTTTGTTTTTCAAGCAACAAAAAGTAAGTTCATTCCGAAAGATAGCAAAGCTATGTACATTTCGTTTGTGTACCTATCGACGACGCAGCATTTTTGCCTTTCGGTGACTCGTCTACCTCAGTTCCTAAATAGTTCGTAATTCTCAAGCAAAACTTTCCGTACATCAGGTACTTTTCTTATTCTTAATGATATTGCTACCATCTCAAGTAAGTTATTATTCGCTTGTTTCAGGTCATCGTGATTTCGGCTTTACAGCCATTTGAAATTTTGAAGGCAGCAGGGGTCAAATTTACAACATTTACAGAAACTAGACGGCAGTTGTAAGTATCGAAGGACATGAAAGGAAAACATTGGTTGGGATAGAAGTGAGACTGGGTCTTGTTTATCTCTGATGATATTTAATCCTTAGAGGGAGAGAGTAGTAAAGGAAACCAAAGAAAATTTGGAGAAGGAATAGAGACAGCAAAAGAGTTGGAAAAGCAACTGAACGGATTCGACACGTTCTCAAAAAGGCTAAACAATGGTAATGTAAAGCATTTCAGTAAAATCAGGTGATGGTGAAGATTTAAATTAGTCAATGTGTAAGATACTAAAAGTGTGACGATCACGCAGAATGTAGTCCATCCCTTTTTTTTTCAGCCAGCAACAACAGTATGAATCATAATGTTAGGTATGCATTATTTGAAGATTTCAGAGAGTGCGCACAAGTTATTAGTATCGTCTGACATATTGCATAACTGTAGCAATTTTTCAAGACGGCATCTATATGTGATGTGCACAACATTGAGCGTGTCGCCATTGAATTTCTCACTGCGGAGAAACAAACTTTTGCGAACATTCACAGACGTTTGTCTGCACTTTATGGAGCATCTTCAGTCAGCAGAAGTATGCTTACGCGCTCGGCAAACAGAGAGAGGTCATTACGAGAAAGAAGTCCGGCAAACCACCAGGATATCCAGCACTGTCGGAAACTATCCATGGCTGCCACACCTGACTCACACATGTGATGCCATCACAGAGCACCATGAAATCTGAAGCATTTGTGAACACATTAACCAAACACAAGCAGCACTTGAGCATCTGCAGCGGCGTAACAACAAAGCTCATTGTTTAATTCAGCATGATAACGCTCTGCCTCAGCGAAGTTTGAGGACTTCGGAACACATCATTAAACAGGGTTGGGCAATGTTACCCCATCCAACCTATCGTCCTGGCCCAGCTTGTTTGGGCTAATAAGGGACGTCATTCGTGGAAGATATTTTGAGGCTGACAAAGAGGTAGTCGCACACTGGAGAAATAGCTTCAGGACCTGAAGAGGTAATAGTACCGTCAGGGCACACATTCCTTTGTGTCTCGCTGGAGGGAGGCCCCTAGAATCGGGAGGAGATTACATGGAAAAATAGGAAGTGTTGAAGAAACATCATTCTTTCTTGTGTGAATGTCTCATTGTGCTCACTAACAACTGTTAAAGAAAAAAGTGTGGTGTATTACATTCTTGGTGACTCGCGTAGTAGATGAGTTTTGCTGTTTGGGCAGTAGAATAACTCATGAGGCCAAAGTAGAGAGGATATAAAATGTAAAGAGCTTTTCTGAAACTAACAAACTTGTACACATCGAATACAAATTAAAGTTTTAGGAACTGTTATCTGAAGGTATTTGTCTGGAGTGTAGCAGGGTATGAAAGGGAAACATGAACTATAAGCAGATCAAACCTGTAGATAATTGACGTTTTTGAAATATGCAGCTGCGGAACATTGCTGTAGTTAGTTTGGCAAATCCCTTAAGTTAAGTGGAGGTACTACGTAGAACTTAGGAGGAAATATATTTATGGCACGAGGAAAGAAGGTATCAATTACCGAGACACAATGTAAGATACCAAGGATTCAATAGTTTAGTACAGGAGGGAACTGTGAGGAACAGAAATTATAGAGTGAGGCCAAGAGGTTCAAATTTATATAGTTTGCAGTAGTTACCCAGATATGAAGAAGCTTGCACCTGTTATATGAAGGTATTTGTCTGGAGTGTAGCAGGGTATGAAAGGGAAACATGAAAGATAAGCAGTTCAAACGGATAGATAATAGAAGTTTTTTAAATATGCAGCTGCGGAACATTGCTGTAGTTGGTTTGGCAGATCACTTAAGTGGAGGTACTAAGTAGAACTCGGGAGGAAATATATTTATATCATGACTAAAAGAAGGTATCAATTACCAAGACACAATGTAAGATACCCAGGAATCAATAGTTTAGTACAGGAGGGAACTGTGAGGAACAGAAATTATAGAGTTAGGCCAAGAGGTTCAAATTTATATAGTTTGCAGTAGTTACTCAGATATGAAGAGGCTTGCACCTGGTATCTGAAGGTATTTGTCTGCGGTGTAGCAAGGTATGAAAGGGAAACATGAACGATAAGCAGTTCAAACTGATAGATAATAGAAGTTTTCTTAAATATGCAGCTGCGGAACATTGCTGTAGTTAGTTTGGCAGATCGCTTAAGTTAAGTGGTGGTACTAAGTAGAACTCGGGAGGAAATATATTTAAGGCACGACTAAAAGAAGGTATCAATTACCGAGACACAATGTTAGATACCAAGGAATCAATAGTTAAGTACAGGAGGGAACTGTAGTTAGTTTGGCAGGTCGCTTAAGTTATGTGGAGGTACTAAGTAGAACTCGGCAGGAAATATATTTATGGCACGACTAAAAGAAGGTATCAGTTACCGAGACACAATGTGAGTTACCAAGGAATCAAGAGCTAAGTACAGGAGGGAACTGTGGGGAACAGAAATTATAGAGTGAGACCAAGATATTCAAATTGGTATAGTTTGCAGTAGTTACACAGAAGTGAAGAGGCTTGCACCTGTTATGTGAAGGTATTTGTATGGAGTGTAGCAGGGTATGAAAGGGAAACATGAACGATAAGCAGTTTAAACTGGTAGATAATAGAACTATTCGAAATATGCAGCTCCGGAACATTTCTGTAGTTGGTTTGAAAGATCGCTTAAGTTAAGTGGTGGTACTAAGTCGAACTCGGGAGGAAATATATTTATATCATGACTAAAAGAAGGTATCAATTACCGAGACACAATGTAAAATACCAAGGAATCAATAGTTTAGTACAGGAGGGAACTGTGTGGAACAGAAATTATAGAGTGAGACCAAGATATTCAAATAGGTATAGTTTGCAGTATTTACACAGAAATGAAGAGGCTTGCACCTGTTATGTGAAGGTATTTGACTGGAGTGTAGCAGGGTATGAAAGGGAAACATGAACGATAAGCAGGTCAAACTGGTAGATAATAGAAATTTTTTAAATATACAGCTGCGGAACATTTCTGGTTGGTTTGGCAGATCGCTTAAGTTAAGTGGAGGTACTAAGTAGAACTCGGGAGGAAATATATTTAAATGATGACTAAAAGAAAGTATCAATTACCGAGACACAATGTAAGATACCAAGGAATCAATACTTTAGTACGGGAGGGAACTGTGAGGAACAACAATTATAGAGTGAGGCCAAGAGGTTGAAATTTATATAGTTTGCAGTTGTTGCCCAGATATGAAGAGGCTTGCATCTGTTTTCTCAAGGTTTTTGTCTGGAGTGTAGGAGGGTATGAAAGGGAATCATGAACGATAAGCAGTTCAAACGGATAGATAATAGAAGTTTTTTAAATATACAGCTGCGGAACATTGCTGTAGTTAGTTTGGCAGAACGCTTAAGTTAAGTGGAGCTTAAGTGGAGGTACTAAGTAGAATTCGGGAGGAAATATATTTATATCATGACTAAAAGAAGGTATAAATTACCGAGACACAATGTTAGATACCAAGGAATCAATAGTTAAGTACAGGAGGGAACTGTGGGGAACAGAAATTATAGAGTGAGACCAAGAGTTTCAAATTTATATAGTATGCAGTAGTTACCCGGAAATGAAGAGGCTTGCACCTGTTATGTGAAGGTATTTGTCTGGAGTGTAGCAGGGTATGAAAGGGAAACATGAACGATAAGCAGTTCAAACTGATAGATAATAGAAGTTTTCTTAAATATGCAGCTGCGGAACGTTGCTGTAGTTAGTTTGGCAGATCGCTTAAGTTAAGTGGAGGTACTAAGTAGAACTCGGGAGGAAATATATTTATATCATGACTAAAAGAAGGTATCAATTACCAAGACACAATGTTAGATACCAAGGAATCAATAGTTAAGTACAGGAGGGAACTGTGGGGAACAGAAATTATAGAGTGAGACCAAGAGTTTCAAATTTATATAGTATGCAGTAGTTACCCGGAAATGAAGAGGCTTGCACCTGTTATGTGAAGGTATTTGTCTGGAGTGTAGCAGGGTATGAAAGGGAAACATGAACGATAAGCAGTTCAAACTGATAGATAATAGAAGTTTTCTTAAATATGCAGCTGCGGAACATTGCTGTAGTTAGTTTGGCAGATCGCTTAAGTTAAGTGGAGGTACTAAGTAGAACTCGGGAGGAAATATATTTATATCATGACTAAAAGAAGGTATCAATTACCAAGACACAATGTAAGATACCCAGGAATCAATAGTTAAGTACAGGAGGGATCTGTGGGGAACAGAAATTATAGAGTGAGACCAAGAGTTTCAAATTTATATAGTATGCAGTAGTTACCCGGAAATGAAGAGGCTTGCACCTGTTATGTGAAGGTATTTGTCTGGAGTGTAGCAGGGTATGAAAGGGAAACATGAACGATAAGCATTTCAAACTGATAGATAATAGAAGTTTTCTTAAATATGCAGCTGCGGAACATTGCTGTAGTTAGTTTGGCAGATCGCTTATGTTAAGTGGATGTACTAAGTAGAACTCGGGAGGAAATATATTTATATCATGACTAAAAGAAGGTATAATTACCAAGACACAATGTAAGATACCCAGGAATCAATAGTTAAGTACAGGAGGGAACTGTGGGGAACAGAAATTATAGAGTGAGACCAAGAGTTTCAAATTTATATAGTATGCAGTAGTTACCCGGAAATGAAGAGGCTTGCACCTGTTATGTGAAGGTATTTGTCTGGAGTGTAGCAGGGTATGAAAGGGAAACATGAACGATAAGCAGTTCAAACTGATAGATAATAGAAGTTTTCTTAAATATGCAGCTGCGGAACATTGCTGTAGTTAGTTTGGCAGATCGCTTATGTTAAGTGGAGGTACTAAGTAGAATTCGGGAGGAAATATATTTATATCATGACTAAAAGAAGATATAAATTACCGAGACACAATGTTAGATACCAAGGAATCAATAGTTAAGTACAGGAGGGAACTGTGGGGGACAGAAATTATAGAATGAGACCAAGAGTTTCAAATTTATATAGTATGCAGTAGTTACCCGGAAATGAAGAGGCTTGCACCTGTTATGTGAAGGTATTTGTCTGGAGTGTAGCAGGGTATGAAAGGGAAACATGAACGATAAGCAGTTCAAATTGATAGATAATAGAAGTTTTCTTAAATATGCAGCTGCGGAACATTGCTGTAGTTAGTTTGGCAGATCGCTTAAGTTAAGTGGAGGTACTAAGTAGAACTCGGGAGGAAATATATTTATATCATGACTAAAAGAAGGTATCAATTACCGAGACACACTATAAGGTACTAAGGAATCAATAGTTTAGTACAGGAGGGAACTGTGAGGAGCAGGAATTATAGAGCGAGGCCAAGAGGTTAAAGTTTTTATAGTTCGCAGTAGTTAACCGGAAATGAAGAGGCTTGCACAGAATACAGTATCATAGTGGGCTGCGTCAAACCTGTTTTCTGACTGATGGAAGTCCACTACAATAATTAAGTACAAAGGTGAAGAAATGTCATTAACAATCCGACACCTCTAAATGATATGTCTGGTATTTGACGACTTTTTGTCTCCTCGCAGTTGATAATGGCAGTAGAGCTGAAATCGCATTAGTGTGAAACAAATGATTAATAAAAAACTTACTGTCAAATAGAGGTAGTATCATTAAAAAGGGCACTATGCCTGTCATCCACAGTGAAGGTAAAACCGTTCAGTAAAATGATTCTGGAAACAACCATACAGTACCACAGACAATTCATCCTTGACTACAGTCACAGTTAATATGTTGTTGTTGTTGTGGTCTTAAGTCCTGAGACTAGTTTGATGCCTCTCTCCATGCTACTCTCTCGTGTGCAAGCCTCTTCATTTCCCCGTACCTACTGCAGCCTATATCCTACTGAATCTGCTTAGTGTATTCATCTCTTGGTCTCCCTCTACGAATTTTTCCCTCCACGCTGCCCTCCAGTACTAAATCGGTGATCCCTTGATGCCTCAGAACATCTCCTACCAACCGATCCCTTCTTCTAGTCAAGTTGTGCCAAAAAATCCTATTCTCCCCAAATTCTTTTCAATACCTCCTCATTAGTTATGTGATCTACCCATCTAATCTCCACCATTCTTCTGTAACACCACATTTCGAAAGCTTCTATTCTCTTCTTGTCTAAACTATCTATCGTCCATATTTCATTTCCATACATAGCTACACTCCATACAAATACCTTCAGAAACGACTTTCTGACTCTTAAATCAATACTCGATGTTAACAAATTTCTCTTCTTCAGAAACGCTTTCCTTGCCATTGCTAGTCTACATTTTACATCCTCTCTACTTCGACCATCATCAGTTATTTTGCTCCCCAAATAGCAAAACTCCTTTACTACTTTAAGTGTCTCATTTCCTAATATAATTCCCGCAGCATCACCCGACTTCATTGCACCACATTCCATTATCCTCGTTTTGCTTTTGTTGATGTTCATCTTACACACTCCTTTCAAGGCACTGTCCATTCCGTCAAACTGCTCATCCAAGTCCATTGCTGCCTCTGACAGAATTACAAGGTCATCGGCGAACCTCAAAGTTTTTATTTGTTCTTCATGGATTTTAATACCTACTCCGAATTTCTCTTTCGTTTCCTTTACTGCTTGCTCAATATACAGATTAAATAGCATCGGAGAGAGGCTACAACCCTGTCTCACTCCCTTCCCTACCACTGCTTAACTTTCATTTCCCTCGACTCTTATAACTGCCATCTGGTTTCTGTACAAATTGTAAATAGGCTTTCGCTCCCTGTATTTTACCCCTGCCACCTTCATAATTTTAAAGAGAGTATTCCAGTCAACATTGTAAAAAGCTTTCTCTAAGTCAACAAATGCTAGAAACATAGGTTTGCCTTTCCTTAATCTTTCTTCTAAGATAAGTCGTAGGGTGATTATTGCCTCACGTGTTCCAACATTTCTAAGGAATCCAAACTGATCTTCCCCGAGGTCGCCTTCTACCAGTTTTTCCATTCGTCTGTAAAGAATTCGCGTTAGTATTTTGCAGCTGTGACTTATTAAACTGATAGTTCGGTAATTTTCACATCTGTCAACACCTGCTTTCTTTGGGATTGGAATTATTATGTTCTTCTGGAAGTCTGAGGGAATTTCGCCTGTCTCATACATCTTGCTCACCAGATGGTAGAGTTTTGTCAGGACTGGCTCTCCCAAAGCTGTCAGTAGTTCTAATGGAATGTTGTCTACTCCCGGGGCCTTGTTTCGACTTAGGTCTTTCAGTGCTCTGTCAAACTCTTCACGCAGTATCATATCTCCCATTTCATCTTCATCTACATCCTCTTCGATTTCCATAATAGTGTGCGCAGTACATTGCCCTTGTATAGACCCTCTATATACTCCTTCCACCTTTCTGCTTTCCCTTCTTTGCGTAGAACTGGGTTTCCATCTGAGCTCTTGATATTCATAAAAGTGGTTCTCTTTTCTCCAAATGTCTCTTTAATTTTCCTGTAGGCAGTATCTATCCTACACCTAGTGATATATACCTCTCCATCCTTACATTTATCCTCTAGCCATCCCTGCTTAGCCATTTTGCACTTCCTGACGATCTCATTTTTGAGACGTTTGTATTCCTTTTGCCTGCTTCATTTACTGCATTTTTGTATTTTCTCCTTTCATCAATTAAATACAATATTTCTTCTGTTACCCAAGGAGTTCTACTAGCCCTCGTCTTTTTACCTACTTGGTCCTCTGCTGCCTTCACTATTTCATTCCTCAAAGCTACCCATTTTTCTTCCACTGTATTTTTTTCCCGCATTCCTGCCAAATGTTTCCTTATGCTCTCCCTGAAACTCTGTACAACCTCTGGTTCTTTCAGTTTATCCAGGTCCCATCTCCTTAAATTTCCACCTTTTTGCAGTTTCTTCAGTTTTAATCCACAGTTCATAACCAATAGGTTGTGGTCAGAGTCCGCATCTGCCCCTGGAAATGCCTTTCAGTTTAAAATATGGTTCCTAAATCTCTGTCTTACCATTAAACAATCTATCTGAAACCTTTTAGTATCTCCAGGGTTCTTCCATGTATACAACCTTCTTTCATGATTCTTGAACCAAGTTAATATCAGAACTATTAATTCACTAAAACTAAGGAAACTAATAGCGTCTAAAATAATGAACGTACAGTATTATGAGCCACATTGTTGAAACTGGCCTAGTAAGCGCTATTTAAAGACATTATAGAATTTCATTTAGTTATTTTATTTCAACCATCAGTGACGGTTAATCAATACCCATCAATTGGATGTTGCCAGACTCAAATGCTAACATATTAACCTAGGACTGTTTCAGTATATTTTTGCAGCATAACATCTGTTTTGTTTACATATGTGTAGTTTCAGCTGTATTATGGGCACTTAAGATCACGAAAACATTTTTCTCTTAAAGAAATACTAACAATAAAACACTTTCTGATAAACAATGAGGGCTTAACCTGTGGGTTGACAAGAGTTATGACTTCAGTGTTTAATGTCTTGAGGCACTAACCCGTTTTACAGAACCTGACTCTTATGTTATAGAATCAAACCTGATTAACTTCCTTTTTAAACTGTACGGTGGTGAGAAGTCTGTCATATACCAACGGAACAATTAAAGGAGAGTTCATGAGTAGTTAATCCAAGACAAATGTGTGTGAAATCTTATGGGACTTAACTGCTGAGGTCATCAGGCCCTAAGCTTAACATAAATTATCCTAAGGACAAACACACACACCCATGCCCGAGGGAGGACTCAAACCTCCACCGGGACCAGCCGCACAGTCCATGACTGCAGTGCCTTAGACAGCTCGGCTAATCCCTCGCGGCTTAATCCAAGACGAAACTGAAACCTTAATCCTTACAGATACTTACTTACAGGTGTAATTCCCACACTAAAATGTGTTTACACTACGTATGCTACAACTCATCGTAAATGGGAAAGATCTGAGCTAGTGTGGCAACAGAATTTTGTGTCGAGGTCTCCGTCTCCGCATGCATGTGTTTTAAGTTCTGCAGGAACGTGAACTTACCTACTTAGCTGAAAACTTCGTTTCAAACAAAAATGGCATCACTTGCGCTGGCAGTTTATTTCTTTTCGGCTTTGAATGATATGAAAGCGAACGTAGTGTGTCCAAGAATGGAGTTCGTAAATGAAATATATAGATATGGAACATGTGAAAGATTAAATTGAGTTGTACTCAGAGCTAGAGGAGTGAAAAATGAATTCGTAAGAATCTTAAATCACACAAAACAGAAAATTTTATTTTTCCTCAGCCTTTCTCCATTTCATTTTTAGCGGTGGTATTGTTATATGGGTTTTGGCAATGTTGGTGGGAAATGTGGCCCAGCACCCCTAATGACACCAGCATGTTTCTCACTTTCTTCCTTGGGGTCATACTCTGAGCATACTATCTGTATGCATATAATTTCTTTTTCAAATGTGAGAATCTTTCGATAAATGTTTACATAGCTTGTATCCAAGGAGGGACATGACAACCAGCTCGGTATTCACTTAGTTGGACTTGAGAAACTGCCTAAAAACTAAATGCCTGCTAGCCATTTCACCATACCTCATCATTAATCCTGAGCAGGCTCGCTCATCTATCACACAGGGCTCTATAGACACTTGATATATTGTTCAATAATTGTATACTAAATCTCATATTTTGTATACAGTTTATGTTTCTTTACAAGACTGTGCTGATCTTTGGTCATTACCAGTTGCGGCGAACTGAATAATCACGCACGACTCTGCGATGCGATAAGCGTGATTCTAGCACTGCATAGTTGCATCTGCTTCTTACCGAGCCTACCGGTGGTGTTCTCAGTTCAGCCTTCCGTCCATAAGTATCAGCTATCTGATTCGCTCTCCCTGCAGCACGCTGCTAGTCTTAGCGCTGCAGAGTCCATTTGTGCACTTCTCCATACCAGCACCCCTACCTCAACGATCAAGGAGTAGTGGGTATTAATGCATTGGAAGCATTGCGAATTTCCGGAATTTTTATGTTGAATTCAGTTATGTCTGCTAACCAGTTATGCGCAAATTCAAACCTTGGGACGATTAAGATTGCGATAGCTTCACACTGTAATTTCCAACTAAGATGGCTTTTAATCTTCCTGAGCCAACCACTTTTATTTCGGACTTTATCTGTAAGGTCGGATTAGTTCCCTCGTGGAGTCAGATAAGGATGTACTTTGAGTCTGCATGGCAGAAGATTTTAATATTTCCTAAGGGCATATGGAATGACGATGTAGGTCTCCAGAAGCATGCAAATTACTGAGTCGATGCTGATTTTAAAATGTATGATCCCGGACATTTGCCGTCCGAACATAGGGGACAGACTGTTAAGTTACGTGAAGAATTTAGTGATGTACTCACTGATATAAAATTGAATTGACCGATAAGATCCCCATAAGGCATCCACCACACAGGCAGTCATCACCTTGAATGAAAGCGTTGTGACCCACTATTGACAAAACTCTATGAGAGGGAGTTATCAAATGGTTCAAACGGCTCTGAGCACTATGGGACTTATCATATTAGGTCATCAGTCCCCTAGAACTTAGAACTAATTAAACCTAACTAACCTAAGGACATCACACACATCCATTCCCGAGGCAGGATTCGAACCTGCGACCGTAGCAGTCCCGCGGTTCCAGACTGCAGCGCCAGAACCGCACGGCCACCTCGGCCGGCAGGAGTTATCAGGGCATCCAAATCCCCATAACCATCTCCTGTATATGCGTTGCCCAAGTCCAAGCAGGGGTGCGAAGAGCGTCCCATTGTTGATTATTTGACATTTAATAGAAAGACAGTCCTGAAATCAACTCCCCTTTCTGACTTACGTTTGTGCTTCTCATAGTTTCAAAGGGCAAAGGTCTTCACAACATTTGACCCAAACCAGACCTATCATCAAATCCATCTTCTTGAGGAGTCCAAAACTATGATGCCCTCAGCTGCTGATTGGGCATTTAACAAGTATAATAGGGTTTCACCTGAGCTGTCTACGGTGGCAGCAGTATGGTCCAGTACCCTCGATAGGGTTTTGTCTCACCGTATGTTTGAGTTTACCTTTACGATTTAGTAGTTTTTACTGAGAATATCCAGGAGCATGGAGGCCACATTAGAGAAGTGCTCCAACGTGATTTACCGTTCAGACATCGAAGGTAAAATATGTTCAGCCTGAAATATCGTTTATAAGCCATATTGTATCTAATCAAGGGTTTTGTATTTTGTATTTGTATTTTAACCGGGGACCTAGAAACGACGGAGAGGCTCCATCCCCACCGCAGCCGCAGTGGTCCACAACCCCACGACGACTACCGCAGTCCACTTCACCTCTCCGCTGCCCCACACTGAACACAGGGTTATTGTGCAGTTTGGCCCCTGGTGGACCCCCAGGGAATGTCTCACACCAGACGAGTGTAACTCCCATGTTTGCGTGGTAGAGTAATGGTAGTGTACACGTACGTTGAGAACTTTTTGCGTAGCAATCGCCGATATAGTGCAGCTGAGGTGGAATAAGGGGAACCAGTCCGAATTTGCCAAGGCAGATGGAAAACCGGCTAAAAAGCATTCACAGACTGGCCAGCTCACCGGACCTCGACACAAGTCCGCCGGGCAGATTCGAGCCGGGGACCATGCGCTCCTTCCCACTCCGGAAAGCCATGCATTACACTGCACGGCTAACCGGGCGGGCTAATCAGGCTAAACAAGGGGTTATAATCGATAAGAGCAATAGAGGGGCGATTTATTCATCTTCCACCCCTAAAAATGCTAAAATAGTGGCTAGAATTTGTTCCTAATTTCACCCAACTAATAACACCATTAAATGACCTTCCGTAGAACGGAAAAAAATTGAGTGGGGTCCATCAGAACAATCTGCTTTTGAGACCTTCAGGAACAGTTATTTTTGGTAGCATTAATTGAGTAATTAATACTGACAACTTGTTGATTAATCGATTACTGAACTCTGTTTGGTATCAATTTACTCAGAATTTTATTTGGAGTTCGAATCTGTAATCAGAATTAAAACAATAATTTCAATTATTTCTCTTCTAATCAGGTGGGGCCTGGTCTTGACACATGCTGCAGCCCCGCCACGTGTGTTATGTGCTTGATAAAGTCTCTACGCTACACATGGATACACGGCGTGAAATATGTATAATAGCAGTTTACGTGGGTTCGTGAAAAATGAAGTGTGTGGTCATACACAGACATGTATATATTTTGAAGTCGCTTCATCCAAAATATTCACCTACACTTCACATAGTTCGGTGATACACATTGTACAAATCTGAGCATTGTAAGGTGGCGTGGTCTCCTGACCATCATTTCTTACATAATCCGACCTGACCATCGTGTATTGCGTATCAAGATGTTTCATTCGAGCCCAAACTCGATAGGGTAGAGTCAATTTTACGTATTTACATTTAATCGATATGCAAATCTAATAAATAAATCGCAAGTGCACACAGATTAAAAGGTCGAGGCTGACGTACACAAACATTCAAGTCACGACAGCCACAGGGGGTTTTGTTCAGTGGAGGCAACCAGGCTGCTGGAAAGTCCATAGGAGGTGAGTTAGCATGCAGCTGCGCCGGACGGCTGATCGCCCAGGGACCGAAACAGTTCTTTTTGGCAGAGGAAAGGGATAATGACCTGCATATTCACCTTGAAAGCAAAATCCGCTGTATTGTTTGGGAGAGCCCCAGCATACGGATTTTTAACGGACATGGTGCGCAGTTTCAGAGTTCTCACCGGTGGACAGTAAACGCCTAACGCAGATGCTATATATTGCCAGATTGGTCGGCTTAAACGGAGCGCCATTCTGCCGTTTGTAAGAGTAACGCTGTTTGGCGGATTGTTTTTGACGTAATGAGCTGGAGGAGTGAGGGAAAGACAGCAGATGATATACCCTTTCACTTTTTGCGTGGAGAGGGTTCATTCCGGTGATGTTCTTGACACGTAAACACATAGCGGGAGCGAATGGGCTCATGCGTGTACACAGAGAATGAGGAACAAAGACTCTACTCAGTACTGCACTGAGAGAGCACCTCTGTCGCTAGTGAATCGGAGTGATACTCCATATTGAGTCGCTCGCGATTCAGCGTTTGTTCACTGAGTTGGCCATGATACTTATTGTGCAGTGAGAACACAGACAGAATATTATTTAGTGCCTGCGCATGAACGTTGAGTGGCATTGTGGTGGACTGGTTATCTGACAAGTGTACCACGCCAATAGTTGGACTAGGGGCAGATAGGAGTCCGTGACTTCATCAAGGCGTAGTGAGAGTTCGATTGGCGAAGGTCAGTCCAGACAGAAAGAGATAGTTTTGTTATTTTTCAGCGGTGAACTATGCAGGCAGCAGCCATCGCAGTTCACAGTATTGTGCGCTACAGTGTAGGTGAGCCCCATCTTTCCTCCATTAGAAATAACATATTGCATTCACGTCACTCCATTACATTTCTCCCGTGACAGCCTAGACCATACTTAGAAAAATTCTAATGGATAATTATTCAATTTGAGTAGGCGTGGCTCTCAGCCATTCTGCCGAGTAAATAACATCCGTAAAGAAAAGGGATAAAAGAGGTTTCCCACACTTTGTATACACATTTCATTAACAGGATTCCTGTCCATAAGAGGTAACCTCCTATTCTGAAAAGAACCCAGAAATTTGTGTATCAGTTTATAAATAAAAGTTTCACTTGATTTTCTCAGATTTTGCAATAAATAATATTTTCCATTCATTTAATGTTTTCCTTACACTAACTAGCAATACTCCAGTACCCAAGTATCCCACTAGTTATGTAAGAAAATAGAACATTTTTGTGTCTTTTCCTTACAGAGGACGACTCCAGGAGATATTTATTGCTGAAAGTTTTTCAGGCATTTCTTTTTGATACGTTAGGAGCATCTGTCTGACTTCTGTAGTAGTGTGGGGTGGAAACTGCTTCTTGCAGGAGCCAAAGGGTATGTATCAGATCAATCCACAGCACAGCTCGTCAACATAACACCCACATACTGACAGAAAATGGCGACCCTGCCAGCATAGGTAAGATAGTTAGGTTACCAAGATTGGACAGTGTCAGAATAGGTCCAAATGGTTCAAATGGCTCTGAGTACTATGGGACTTGAAATCGGAGGTCATCAGTCTCCTCGGACTTCAACTACTGAAACCTAACTAACCTAAGGACATCACACGCATTCATGCCCAAGGAAGGATTCGTACCTGTGCATTCCAGACTGAAGCGCCTAGAACCACTCGGCCACCCAAGCCAGCTCAGAATTGGTGATAGATGATAGTCAGGCATGGTAGGTCGCAATCTTAGCAAAATAAAAAAATGGGGTGCTACAGAAAGTTAGTATTTATGCAATGTTAAGTTAAGCAAGAAGCAAATAATTGTAATTTTTTTGGAAAAAAGAATTTAGTTAATTGTAGAATAAATTTATGTTAGGGTGCATTATCACTTTGAAAAATTTTCTTTCACGTCTTAAAGAGTTATTTGCAAAGATTTAGCATTAGAATAGATAAAAGTAGCGACGAAAGCAGAACTGTAGTGAAAAATTTCTCGATTTCTTTTTACGATTTTTGAGTAGCTGTTAAGGCATAGGATTTTCAGGTGATAGGCACAGACGCAGGGTGACGCAGAGACGCAGAGTGACGCAGTATCAAATAAGTTAGAATGAAGAAGTAACTTTTTTTACTCCCTTTGCAAGCACACAGGTGGAGATTGGAGACTGTAGCAGAGCAGACATAACAGTAGCCGAGAATTCACGACGTTGTTGTTGTTGGTTCAGCCAACTGGTAAGTGGTCGTACAGTTTTGTAGATAGGGTTGTGGTGTGTTGAAAGAGCTTCCATGTTAACGAGCATAACAGTAGCCGAGAATTCACGACGTTGTTGTTGTTGGTTCAACCAACTGGTAAGTGGTCGTACAGTTTTGTAGATGGGGTTGTGGTGTGTTGAAAGAGCTTCCATGGTAACGAGAGCACAAGCCAAAAGGTTACGTGATAGACGGCAAGTAGACAAAATGGGGGAGAATCAACCAGATAAACAACAAGTAAACGAGCTCGTTGAGAATAAGACAGACGGTGAACCAGAGAAAAGGACAGTCGGTGAGCTGCAGAATGAGCAGGCTCAGGTAGATTTGGATAGAACTGAGACATATCAAAGAGATGGGAATCGAAGGGACGAGAACACCGAATTTTCAGAATACGAAATTCCGTGTAGGACATATTGTGAGCCAGAAATAGAAAGCCCGCAGTGGAAATGGCAAAAATTAGCAGCAAAACGAGCTCAGGAAACTCGTTTGTGCATGCAAAGGTAGAAAACTATAGTAGTTGTGGGGACTAGAAAATCTGAAAAGGCAAATCTCAGACTACATACAGAATGAATCAGAGATTTGAAAAGGAAATAATATAAACATAATATAAATGTAGGGTATTACCAACAGCAACAGAAAGTGATATAACGGAATTGGGATTCGTTATGGGGCCGGCAGTGTTGGCTGAGCGATTCTAGGCGCTTCAGTCTGGAACCGCGCGACTGATATGGTCGCAGGTTCGAATCCTGCCTCGGGCATGGACGTGTGTGATGCTGTTCGGTTATTTAGGTTTCGTAATTCTAAGTTCTATGGGACTGATGACCTCAGATGTTAAGTCCCACAGTGCTCAGAGCCATTTGAATCATTTGATTCGTTATGAATAGGAATGACTGTAGAGCAAAGAATAAATACTTATGAACAGTTCAGTGACTGGTTGGTTCTCATCGGAACTGACAGCAAACCGATGCCAGTAACAGAAGTAGCTACTTGTACTGTCCTGTAGATCTCATGGTGTTGCTTAACATTAATTCGTCACGTTATCATTGCCAGACTCGTCCTTTCTCGTGTCTGTCTGAACCACTCAATTTGCTACCTCGACGTTAGACTGTGTGTACGAGACGAGAAGTCCTATATTCATAAATCGTACTGGAGGAAAAAGTCTGAGAATATATTCGTAAAGTCTCCAAATTGAACACGGCTTCACTACTTCTGCATCGAAACCTATATAATTCCTCTGCATTTCACGTTCAATTACTTAACAAAGGACGAAGGCACCGCTTTCTAATTCTATCTCTACCGCTCCGCTCTCGGATAGCATGTGATGAAAATGAACTCCTAAACCATTTGGTACGAGCACAGATTTACCTTTTACATACCGCCTTGATCAGTCCCCGCGTGTAAGAGGAGAGCAACAAAAAATTTCGACAGTCAGAGGAGAATGTTGCAGATTGAAAATTCGTGAACACGTATTGCTGCAATAAAAGTCTTGAGATTCCTAAACACTTACCATACCTCCTCCTTCTCCCCTGTTTCGTGACTGCACGAAACGAGACACATCAGATTTTTTTTTTTTTTTTAGAGTTCTCTCAACCTATCTCCATGACTTCACCACGAAAAATGTAATAAAATGTATGCCGTCAACAGTTCCTGTTCTTGCAATGTTTCGCCATCGTCTGGCCGAGTATATGATCTCTGGTCTTTAGTTACAGTGTCAGCTATTCGATACAGCGGTTATAGTAGTAGAATGTACTTAATGCGGTGTATGGTTTTACGTGTTTACTACTGAGAGAATGAGTAAGCAGTGGTGAGTAGTTCGGCAGAAAGTGGAGTGGCGAGTAAGCCGGCGGAGTGGCTATTAGCGGCAGTTAAGCGCCCGGCGGTGAGCGCGCTTTATCCGAGTGCTGCCTGGCGGAATGGATCCCGGATGGGTCAGTGGGCTGGATGGGGCGAGCACGCGCTCAGCTTGATACCATCAGCCGATTGCGTCTCTGGCGGTCGATGGTCGTAATCCGACGCGACAGGCGTCTGGCTCCGCCCGCGGATGCCGGGGTCGCCTTACGCTGCACTTTCTGGGAAAGGCCACGATTTTCCCCTCCAGACATACTTCTTTATTTAGCGAGTTGGCTTCCTACACTCCCTTCACAACAGTACTCCAGACTGCGCCACGAGCAACGAGCCTGGGTCGTTCAATTTGTTGCCGGTTTATATGTATCCTCACATGATATCATATATTTTACATCTACATCTTCATCTACATTTATACTCCGCAAGCCACCCAACGGTGTGTGGCGGAGGGCACTTTACGTGCCACTGTCATTACCTCCCTCTCCTGTTCCAGTCGCGTATGGTTCGCGGGAAGAACGACTGTCTGAAAGCCTCTGTGCGCGCTCTAATCTCTCTAATTTTACATTCGTGATCTCCTCGGGAGGTATAAGTAGGGGGAAGCAATATATTCGATACCTCATCCAGAAACTCACCCTCTCGAAATCTGGCGAGCAAGCTACACCGCGATGCAGAGCGCCTCTCTTGCAGAGTCTGCCACTTGAGTTTGTTAAACATCTCCGTAACGCTATCACGGTTACCAAATAACCTGTGACGAAACGCGCCGCTCTTCTTTGGATCTTCTCTATCTCCTCCGTCAACCCGATCTGGTACGGATCCCACACTGATGAACAATACTCAAGTATAGGTCGAACGAGTGTTTTGTAAGCCACCTCCTTTGTTGATGGACTACATTTTATAAGGACTCTCCCAATGAATCTCAACCTGGTACCCGCCTTACCAACAATTAATTTTATATGATCATTCCACTTCAAATCGTTCCGCACGCATACTCCCAGATATTTTACCGAAGTAACTTCTACCAGTGTTTGTTCCACTATCATATAATCATACAATAAAGGATCCTTCTTTCTATGTATTCGCAATACATTACATTTGTCTATGTTAAGGGTCAGTTGCCACTCCCTGCACCAAATGCCTATCCGCTGTAGACCTTCCTGCATTTCGCTACAATTTTCTAATGTTGCAACTTCTCTGTATACTACAGCATCATCCGCGAAAAGCCGCATGGAACTTCCGACACTATCTACTAGGTCATTTATATATATTGTGAAAAGCAATGGTCCCATAACACTCCCCTGTGGCACGCCATAGGTTACTTTAATGTCTGTAGACGTCTCTCCGTTGATAACAACATGCTGTGTTCTGTTTGCTAAAAACTCTTCAATCCAGCCACACAGCTGGTCTGATATTCCGTAGGCTCTTACTTTGTTTATCAGGCGACAGTGTGGAACTGTATCGAACGCCTTCCGGAAGTCAAGAAAAATAGCATCTACCTGGGAGCCTGTATCAAATATTTTCTGGGTCTCATGAACAAATATAGCGAGTTGGGTCTCACACGATGGCTGTTTCCGGAATCCATGTTGATTCCTACATAGTAAATTCTGAGTTTCCAAAAACGACATGATACTCGAGCAAAAAACATGTTCTAAAATTCTACAACAGATCGACGTCAGAGATATAGGTCTATAGTTTTGCGCATCTGCTCGACGACCCTTCTTGAAGACTGGGACTACCTGTGCTCTTTTCCAATCATTTGGAACCTTTCGTTCCTATGGAGACTTGCTGTACACGGCTGTTAGAAGGGGGGCAAGTTCTTTCGCGTACTCTGTGTAGAATCGAATTGGTATCCCGTCAGGTCCAGTGGACTTTCCTCTGTTGAGTGATTCCAGTTGATTTTCTATTCCTTACACACTTATTTCGATGTCAGCCATTTTTTCGTTTGTGCGAGGATTTAGAGAAGGAACTGCAGTGCGGTCTTCCTCTGTGAAACAGCTTTGGAAAAAGGTGTTTAGTATTTCAGCTTTACGCTTGTCATCCTCTGTTTCAATGCCATCATCATCCCGGAGTGTCTGGACATGATGTTTCGAGCCACTTACTGATTTAACGTAAGACCAGAACTTCCTAGGATTTTCTGTCAAGTCGGTACCTAGTATTTTACTTTCGAATTCACTGAACGCTTTACGCATAGCCCTCCTTACGCAAATTTTACCAGAATATCTCGTTGTGCTACAGTTTTGCGCTTGTCCTACGATTCCGCCTTCACGGGACTTTACTGTTTTAGTTACCGTTATTCACTGTTTGTTTTGTAACACTGCGCTACTGTGGTCCACGTAATTACTGCGGCCGATTGGGAGGATTATACACTCGGCAATTGTCTCTGGGGCATTCCCTGCAGCCAGTGTCTGGCTATTAAGCTGCGAAGCTCCTTAAGAAGTAAGTGGATCTGAGTGCTTTAACATTCCCACACGACATCATCGGCTATGAAAGCATTGTGTGGCTTCCTCGTGTGTTTTGTTTTTTACACATCAGTAGAAGTTTAATTATTCACTACACGTACAGTGTCATTTGCTCATTTTGATCATAGGCCGATAAGAGTATGTATAACCGGTTACTCAGCGCCTGAGGCTTCATTACGCAGTTTGAAAACTCTCCACAGCAGCGCTACAATAGCTGTTGTAAGACGTGTATATTTCTATTGTCTATTGTCAAACCACAATTTATGAAAGATGTTTATATTTTATTAATAGTATTAAGTAGGAATAATTAATATTTGTCATGTTGGAAATAATTGTGGTAGCAGGGAATGTCTGCAACAAAGTATTGTTGACAAGAGAGACCGCACTTAAGCGTTCGTAGGAAGTCACTAGTAAGCGAGAAGTGAAGCGAGTCGGCAGCAGGTCTGAAGCGAAAGGTTGAGAGGAGCGGTGTGCCTGACAGCCACTAGCTATGATTTACAAGAGATTATTAACGGATGTGCAGAGACATCAGCTAACTATTATAATAAGAGGAACTAATATTATTGAATTAATTTTTTGAGAAACTCAAGACTACTGAAGGTATGTTAGAGCATTGCTAGTTGTAAGATTATTGTAAAAAGTAAGTCCCATTTGAACGTTTGTAAAATCATTTTATTCAGAATATAATTAATTTTTGCCAGCAATGTTGCATTACTGATTATAATCCATCCCAAAAACTATCAACATAAAACTTAGCAAACATTTTATTGTCGTCAAGAAAAAGCGTAACTACGAATTACGTAACTTCAGTCAAATTAATTAAAGAATAACGTCAGCTTTGCTAATAAAGAATAACGTCAGCTTTGGTAATAAATACAGCCACTTATTATGACAGCCCACCAGCAGTTAACAGAGTATAGTAAACCAGAGTAAGTATTTTCATGTCGCAGTTCGATGTAGCAGTCAGATGACGATCCAGTAACAGTAAAACAAAAAGGTAAGGAACAGTTTTGGGTTATTGCAGATAACGACTGAGGGCCACGACGACGACACATTCTATGTTTCGTCGAAATAATCAGAAAATCATTTTTAATGAGCAGCATTTTGTATGCGAAGATTGAGAAAGAGAATAAATTTCAAAGGGAAGATTTAATTTTTTATTAGTAAGCAAGAGATAGAAATTCTAAGGGAAGGTTACATAGGTTACTGTAAAAGGGAAGATTATCAATAACAGAAGAGATATAGAGGAGACGGGAAGGTTTCACTGTTCAACAACGGTTTCGCGTAATTTCATTTAAAGATGTAATTTTATAAAACATTTGTACTTTCAGAATTACAAACAGTTTTAGAACATTTTTCAATAACTCAATTTTAATGATGCTTATCCTTCCCCTTCCCCGCCACCTCCCTTCTCCAATTGCGTTATGGCATTTTACTATGCTCGTTATTCACAGAAAACACCTTTATAGTCGTAGAAGCAAAGATGATGTTATGTACGCTATTTTAAGGGTGCCATTCCTAAACCTATTAGCTTCCCACCCTCTACAAATATCAACTATTTTTATTTTTATTAATTTCTGCTCGAGTTTTCTTTGATCCTTGGGGAAAAAATTGTGACAAGTTATATTCTAAATTCAGTGTCACTGGGACAAATTACAAACTTAGCCTTTCGAAAATTCACCCATCCTTCAAGCGAAAGCCATTAATCATGCCCATTTGACGTCAGTTATATTGCTCCGTTTCCTCATTACAACAACGACTGCACTTTTTCCCTTGTCCACCCATACGCTCTGTACACCCTGTACACCCTCTTGCTAGTGCAACCACCTGCCGTTTGTGTGGTTATTGCACGTTGACGTCGGACCCAGGCGGTAGTCACAGTAATGTTCCTGGACCGTGTATGTCTGCATCGCGACCGAAGATCAGGAATGGAGCCTCGCGTAACTGCAGCGGATTATACCGGGATTATAACTACAACGATGTTGTGGTCTTAAGTCCAGAGATTATTTTGATGCAGCTCTCCATGCTGCTCTATCCTGTGCAAGCTTCTTTATCTCCAAGTAACTACTGCATCCTACATCCTTCTGAATATGCTTAGTGTATTCGTCTCTTGGTCTTCCTCTACGATTTTTAGCCTCCGCGCTGCCCCCAATACCAAATTGGTGATTCCTTGGTGCCTCGGAACATGTCCTACCAACCGACCCCTTCTTCTAGCCAAGTTGTGCCACAAATTCCCCTTCTCCCCAATTCTATTCAGTACTTCCCCATTAGTTGGGTGGTATACCCCTCTAATCTTCAGCATTCATCTGCAGCACCACATTTCGAAAGCTTCTATTCTCTTCTTGTCTAAACTATTTATAGTCCATGTTTCACATCCGTACATGGTATACTCCATAAATTACTTTTAGAAAAGACTTCCTTACACTTCAATCTATACTCGATGTCAACAAATTACTCTTCCTCACAAACGCTTTTCTTGCCATTGCCAGTCTACATTTTATATCTTCTCTATTTCGACCATCATCAGTTATTTTGTTCCCCAAATAACGGAGCTCATCTACTACTGTAAGTGTCTCAGTTTCAATCTAATTCCTTCAGCATTACCTGATGTAATTCGACTACATTCCATTATCCTCGTTTTGCTTTTGTTGATGTTCATCTTATATCCTCCTTTCAAGATATTGGGCCGGCCGCGGTGGCCGAGGGGCTCTAGGCGCTTCAGTTCGGAACCGCGCGATTGCTACGGTCGCAGGTTCGAATCCTGTCTCGGGCATGGATGTGTGTGATGTCCTTAGGTTAGTTAGGTTTAAGTCGTTCTTAGTTCTAGGGGATTGATGATCTCAGATGTTAAGTCCCATACTGCTGAAACCTATTTGAACCATTTTTTCAAGACAATGTCAATTCCGTTCAATTGCTGTTCCAGGTCCTTTGCTGCCTCTGATAGAATTACAATGTCATCGACAACCTTAAAATTTATATTTCTGCCCCATGGATTTTAATTCCTACTCCATTTTTCCTTTTGTTTCCTTTACTGCTTGCTCAATATACATATCGAACAACATCGGGGTTAGGCTACAGCTCGGCCTCACTCCCTTCCCAACCACTGCTTCCCTTTCATGCCCCACGACTTTTACAACTGCCATCTGGTTTCTGTTATAATTGTAAATAGCCTTTCGCTCCCTGTATTTTATCCCTGCCACCTTCAGAATTTGAAAGAGAGTATTCCAGTCAACATTGTCAAAAGCCTTTTCTACGTCTACACATGCTAGAAACATAGGTTCGCCTTCCCATAATCTATCTTCTACGATAAGTTGTAGGGTCAGTACTGCCTCACGTGTTTTAACATTTCTACGAAATCCAAACTGATCTTCCCTGAGGTCGGCTTCTACGAGTTTTTCCATTCGCCTGCAAAGAATTCGCGTTAGTAATTTGCAGCCTTGACTTAGTAAGCCGGTAGTTCGGTAATTTTCACACCTGTCAACACCTGATGTCTTTGGGATTAGAATTACTATATTCATCTTGAAGTCTGAGGGTATTTCGCCTGTCTCATACATCTTGCTCACTAGATGGTAGAGGCTGCCAGGGGTGGCTCTCCCAAAGCTAGCAGTAGTTCTAATGGAATGTTGTCTTCTCCCGGGGTCTTGTTTCGACTTAGATCTTTCAGTGGTCTGCGAAATTCTTCACGCAGAATCGTATCTCCTAGTTGTTCTTCATCTAAGTCCTCTTTCATTTCCATAACATTGCCCTCAAGTACATCGTCCTTGTATATACTTTCTATATACTACTTCCATCTTTCTGCTTTGCCTCCTTTGCTTAGAACTGCTATTCCATCTGAGCTTTTGATATTCATACAAGTTGTTCTCCTTTCTCTAAGGTCTCTTTAATTTTCCTGTAGGCAGTATCTATCTTACCCCTAGTGATATTTGCCTCTACATTCTTACATTTGTGCTCTAGCTACCCTTGCATAGCCATTCTGCACTTCCTGTCGACCTTATTTTTGAGACGTTTGTATTCCTTTTTGCCTGCTTCTTTTACTGCATTTTTATACTTTCTTCTTTCATCAATTAAATTCAATATCGTTTCTGTTACCCAAGGATTTCTTCTACCGTATTTCTTTCCCCTGCTGTTGTCTGGTGTTCCCTAATGCTCTCTCTGAATCTCTCTGCAACCTCTGGTTCTTTCAGTTTATCCAGTTCTCATCACCATATATTACTACCTTTTTGCAGTCTCTTCAGTTTTAATCTACAGTTCATAATCAATAGCTTGTCGTCAGAGTCCACATCTGCCCCTGGAAATGTCTTACAATTTAAAACCTGGTTCCAAAATGTCAGTCTTTCCATTATATAATTTATGTGAAACCTACCAGTATCTCCAGGCCTCTTCCACGTATACAACCTCCTTCCATGATGCTTAAACCACCTGTTAGCTGTGATTAAGTTATGTTCTGTGCAAAATTCTACCAGGCAGCTTCCTCTTTCGTTGCTTACCCCCATTCCGTATTCACCTACTACTATTCCATCTCCTCCTTTTCCTACTATCGAATTCCAGTCCCCCATGACTATTAAATTTTCATCTCCCTGCTATGATGTTATGTCAATGCACTATGAATTCTAGTCAATCAATGAATCAGTGTACATTTTTAATTTTTATGTTTTAAATTTTTTTCTTGTGAGCTGTAGGTCCTGCAACTGGTTTGATGCGACCAGCCACAAGACTTCCCTTATGCCAACCGTAGGCACTTGCATGCTATGGCCACAACTATTCCTTGAATGTATTCCAATCTCTGTCTTTTCCTACAGTTTTAACCCTCTGCACCTCTCTGTAGCACCGCGCAAGTCCTTTCTGTTCCTTCTTTCTTCAGTTTTCTCCATTATGTTCGTTTCTTCCTCAACTCCGTATGAAATCAGTCTACCTTTGAAAAGTCTTCTATTGCATCTGTCTGAAACGTTTGAATTTCCTCCTTTTCCCGTTTTCTCACAGTCCACGATCATTTCCATACAATGTTATGTTCCAAACGCACGTTCTGGGCAATATCTTCTTAAGACCTACCTTTGATACTAGGAAACTTTTTTCTCTTAGGAATACCCTCTTTATCCGTACTGGTCTGTTTCTTGAGTCTTCCTTGCTTCGTCCGTCCGATGTAATTTTGCTTCGAAGACAGACGAATTCCCACTTCGAAATTGATTTTACCGCTCATCTCAGTTCTACTACTGCTACTCACTACTTTGACTCTTCTTTGGCCTACGCTCAGTTCTTATTCTGTATTCATTAGACTGTTCATTCCATTTAATGTATCTTTCATGTCTTATTCACTTTCATTGAAGATAGTGTTGTCACAGTGAAACGTATCAACGGTTCCTTTCACCATGAACGTTAAACCCAATCTTGAAGTATCCTTTTGTTTCCGTCATCTCTTCTTCATCATATATATTGAATATTAGGGCTGAAAGACAAATATCCGTCTTACATTTTTAATAATAACAGTATTCCACTCTTGTTCTTCCATTGCTAGTATTACCCTTGGTTGCTGTACATCTCCTATACTACCCATCGAGCTCTGTACCTTAAAGCCGTTTCCCTGAGAATTTTGAACATCTTGCTCCGGTTTTTCTAGACAGACAAATCGTGCAAGATGTATTGATCTCCCATTTGTGTTGCTTCACTAATCGGAACGTCAGGACTGCCCCTTTTGTTCCTTTACATTCCCGGAGGCCAGACTGTTTTTTATCTAACACATCCTCAATTTTCCATTCTTCTTTGTGTTATTCTTGTCAGATACTAGAAAACATGAGATGTAAAGCTGATGGTTCTCACTTATGTCTCCTAGCTGTCATCGGCAAGGTGTGGATGACATTTTCCAAAAGTGCGATGGTATGTATGCAGTTCAAAAAATGGTTCAAATTGTTCGAAGCACTATGGGACTTAACATCTGAGGTCATCAGTCCCCTAAAATTAGAACTACGTAAACCTAACTAACCTAAGGACATCACACACAACCATGCCCGAGGCAGGATTCGAACCTGCGGCCGTAGCAGCCGCGTCGTTCCGGACTGAAGCACCTAGAACCGTTCGGCCACAACGGCCGGCTATATATATCCAGTCTCATAGCTGTTGCACCTCAGCTGGAGTAGTAGTTCCCCCCCCCCCCCCCACTGAGTTAATAATATTAGAAAATATATTATGTCTCCTTTCCTCCTTCGATAGCAAGCCTTCCAACGTTCTGTTAAACTGTGCCTCTAATACCACATCGCCTACGTCTTTCATATCGACTCCAATTTCACCTACCACATCAGATGAGTGCTCCCCCTCGTACAGGCCTTCAATGCCCTCCAGAATGAGATTTTCACTCTGCAGCGGAGTGTGCGCTGATATGAAACTTCCTGGCAGATTAAAACTGTGTGCCGGACCGAGACTCGAACTCGGGACTTTTGCCTTTCGCGGGCAAGTGCTCTACCATCTGAACTACCCAAGCACGACTCACACCCCATCCTCACAGCTTCACTTCTGCAGTTTGGAAGGTAGGAGACGAGGTACTGGCAGAATTGAAGCTGAGAGGAAGGGCCGTGAGTCGTGCTTGGGTAGCTCGGATGGTAGAGCACTTTCCCGCGAAAGGCAAAGGTCCCGAGTTCGAGTCTCGGTCCGGCACACAGTTTTAATCTGCCAGGAAGTTTCACTTTAGTGCCCTCTTTCGATGTGTCGCCTGACCCGAAAGCGCTTAACACTATAACTCTCACTGGACTTGAAACTATGACGACCTTGCTTTTAATTTTACCAAGGCGTTTTTCACGTTTCCGTCTGCTGAATCAGTATGTTTTCGATTTCTTTACATTTTTCCTGCTACCATTTGACCTTTCCTTCCACACTCTTCCTATTTAGTTCATTTCTGTTTGAGGTATATTGCTGTATTTGTGTCGTTCTCTGAACATTTTTGTTATCTCCTTCTTTCATCGATCGACTGAAGTATTTCTTCTGTTATCCAAGGTTTCTTCGCAGTTATCTATGTATGTCACACTACTGTTAATTCCCTTTTGCGTGATATTCATAACACTTCAACTTCCGTACTAGTACTAGTACTAGTACTAGTACTATCTACAGCCTCATCATTCATTAGATAGAACAGTATATTTCAGTAGACACTAGTGTGTTATGGGTACAGAAGGTGAAACAGCAATCCGTTCCACGACAACTTATGGAAATGATACTGCCTTGGGCTAAATTAGTACATGTGACTGTGGGGTTTTCTCTTGATCAGCTGCCGGCCGCGGTGGTCTAGCGGTTCTGGCGCTGCAGTCCGGAACCGCGGGACTGCTACGGTCGCAGGTTCGAATCCTGCCTCGGGCATGGGTGTGTGTGATGTCCTTAGGTTAGTTAAGTTTAAGTAGTTCTAAGTTCTAGGGGACTTATGACCTAAGATGTTGAGTCCCATAGTGCTCAGAGCCATTTCTTGATCAGCTGAACAACAGCAGACACCAAAAGGTTAGTAAACACTTTTTCAACACGTACACTGCCGGATCAAAGGCATCCAGACAGTTGTTACTGATATTAATATGGGGTGTGTCTACCCATCGCCTTTATGGTGGCTTGATCTCTGCCGGGGACACATTTAATGGGATGTCTGAAGGTCTGTGGAAAACTGGCATCACAATCTTATTCAAAAGCCGAAACCAGAGAAAGTAGTGTTACACGCTGCGTTCTGGAGCGAAGTAGACCTTCTACCTCATCTCAAAAGCCTTACATTGTGTTCAGGTGGGAAACCTGAGCAGGTCAGTCCACTTCAGGAAAGTTACTGTTCAGAAACCATTGCTTCAAAGATGCTGCCTTATGACAGGTTACATAGTTATACCGATGCAGTCATCGACTTCTAATGGTTCTCAACTCTACGCATCACACAATACTATACGATACGATCATATCATTACACATTCAGCATTTTCTAAAGCTAAATAAGAAGACCAGTTTCTAACCACGGAAAACGCCCCTGTACTGTAGCACAACCCCTTGCTTACTTCACTGTTGGCACCACACTAAATGGCAGAGAACGTTCTCAAAAGCATTAGCGAAACCCAAACCCTTCGATCGGACTACCCATGGATGAAACGTGATGTCACTCAAATTCATTCTTTTCCTCTCATGTAATAACCAGTGGTATAACTCCTTATACAACCTCATGGAGCTGTTCGACCACCACCCGCATTATTTTTAACTCCCAACGCTGCTGCTGCTAGTACTTTTCAACTCACGAGTGATTTCTTTGGCTGTTTTGATCCAACTTTTTACAAGAAATGTACTCAATACTCGGTAGTCCCTGACAGTCACTACACGAAGTATACCTGATCTTGAGTTATCTGTGGCTGTTAAACTTCACAATCGCACCAACTGTTGACTTGCCGTAGCTCTAGAAGGGTTGAAATGTCAGTGAGATCTAGTGACTGACCCATTCTGTTGCCAATGGTTCTCTGGTGACAGCACTACGCCTTCGCCTGCTTTTACACACACATCAAAGAAAGTTTTGCATCACCTCGGTTCCGAGAGTTCCGGATCAACATTAACTTCATTTGCGCCCTTGTCATTGCTCATGAAAACCACACATTGCATGTTGTACCACCATACAGTGAGAGCTTCAGAGGTGGTGGTCCAGACTGCTGTACACACCAGTACCTCTATTACCCAGTAGTACGTCATCATGCATTGATGCATGCCTGTATTCGTCGTGGAATACTATCTACAAGTTCGTCAAGGCACAGGTCCAGTTTTTCCCACTCCTCAACGGCGATTCAGCGTAGATCCCTCAGAGTGGTTGGTGGTTCACGTCGTCCATAAACAGCCCTTTTCAATCTATCCCAGGCATAATGAGACTTTCACTCTGCAGCGGAGTGTGCGCTGATATGAAACTTCCTGGCAGATTAAAACTGTGTGCCCGACCAAGACTCGAACTCGGGACCTTTGCCTTTCGCGGGCAAGTGCTCTACCAACTGAGCTACCGAAGCACGACTCACGCCCGGTCTCACTGCTTTACTTCTGCCAGTATCTCGTCTCCTACCTTCCAAACTTTACAGAAGCTCTTCTGTGAACCTTGCAGAACTAGCACTCCTGAAAGAAAGGATATTGCGGAGACATGGCTTAGCCACAGCCTGGGGGATGTTTCCAGAATGAGACTTTCACTCTGCAGCGGAGTGTGCGCTGATATGAAACTTCCTGGCTGATTAAAACTGTGTGCCCGACCGAGACTCGAACTCGGGACCTTTGCCTTTCGCGGGCAAGTGGAAGGCACACAGTTTTAATCTGCCAGGAAGTATCCCAGGCATGTTCGATAGGGTTATGTCTAGAGAACATGCAGGCCACTCTAGTCGAGCGATGTCGTTATCCTGAAGGAAGTCATTCGAAAGATGTGCACGAGGATGGGGAGCGTACTGTCGTGCATGAAGACAAATGCCTCGCCAGTATGCCACCGATATGGTTGCACTATCGGTCGGAGGATGGCATTCACGTACCGTACAGCCGTTACGGCGCATTCCATGACCACCAGCGGCGTACGTCGGCCCCGCATAATGCCACCCCTAAACAGCAGGGAACCTCCACCATGCTGCACTCTCTAGACAGTGTGTCTAAGGCGTTCAGCCTGACCGGATGGCCTCCAAACACGTCCCCGACGATTGTCTGGTTGAAGGCATATGCTCACTCATCGGTGAAGAGAACGTGATGCCAATCCTGAGCGGTCCATTTGGCATGTTGTTGCGCCTATCTGTGTCGTGCTACATGGTGCTTTGGTAGCAAAAATGGATCCCGCAATGGAGTTCGGGAGTGAAGTTGCGCATCATGCAGCCTATTGCGCACAGTTTGAGTCGTAGCACGACGTCCTGTGGCCGCACGAAAAGCATTAGTGAACATGGTGGCGTAACTGCCGGGGTTCCTCCGACCCATAATCCGTAGGTAGCGGTCATCCACTGCCGTAGTAGCCCGTGGGCGGCCTGAGCGAGGCATGTCATCGACAGTTCCTCTCTCTCAGTATCTCTTCCATGTTCGATCAACATTGCTTTGGTTCACTCCGAGACGCCTGGACACTTCCCTTGTCGAGAGGTCTTCCTGGCACAGAGTAACAATGCGGACGTGATGAATCGCGGTATTGACCGTCTAGGCATGGTTGAACTACAGAATTCCTGATGGAATGACTAGAGCCAATCGGCTGTCGGACCCCTTCCGTCTATTAGCCGCTGCTCATGCACGACTGTCTTCATTTTGTGGGTGAGTTTGGTGACATCTCTGAACAATCAAACGGACTCTGTCTATCATACAATGTTCACAGTCATCGTGTGTTCTTAGGAGAGCATTGGCTTCAAGAGAGCTACTTCAACATTTCTGACTGCGAGCGCCTCCAGCTTTATGATCGGAAAAATTTATGAACGAGAGACCGAAAGGTCAGCCATATTCCAGTATGTCTTGGCTATGGCGTCCGATAATAGAAGCTTAATTTATGCTCATTTCCAAAACATAAAATACAGAACGGGATTTGTCGTATTTAAAGTCTTCTATTGTAAAGACAGGCACAGATCTACAAAACAATAACCATGTCTTTGGTGTTAGTGAAGTACTGTGGAAGTAAGTGTCTGCAAGTGTTTAAGATAAACCAGTGATAATCAGCAATAATGTAAGGTTAAAATCAAAGTATGTTGCGTAGATGTATTTGTTTTAATTGTGTAGTATGAGAGTGTTGTGCGCGTAACGTTCATAAGCAACATGTGCAGTATTTCATTTTTTCTTTATGGGTTCTGACAGAAAGATGATGCACAGTGGATGTGAATCTGAACTCCACTTTTTGGGACGCTGTAAACATGTTGCTGCATTTTGCTGCCTCATTAATAGTGAAAGAGGCTTTTCTAAAAAAATCATTCTCCAACGGCGGAGAAATCCAAGTACTTCTAGTTTCTGTGTGTACTAAAGACGAAACGATTGAAGAAATGGTACAGGGGAAGAAACACACTTAATCTATTAAACTTCCAGGACTGGATAAGCAGTTAATAACAGATTCGTGGTACTTGTTCTTCTCAAAACTCAGATAGTGGCGAAGTCTGTATTCTGATTAAAACCTGTACCTAACTGTATATACCAACCGCTATGCGAAACAGAGCTGACTTTCGTTTGCTTTGAATACGTGCCAGACATAAAAATTTAGATTGGTGTTTCAAATTCATTTAAATACTGGTTAGATTGCCAAAAAAAGTACCACCTCGTACTGGATACACAAGACAAGATATTACAATTTTGCTGATAGTTATTAAAGGAAAACAAAAACTGAATAAGCAGGGTTGTGCTATATAAATATAACAGTTGCAAGTTAAGAAATCACTGAACATTTATTTCTGAATTAAAACCACACAAGGGTATTAAATAAGCCGCAAATGCTTGGAATGCTGGTGCCAAAGTTTCGACACATGGTACCCTATCTATTGTAAGGACACGGCCTCCTCGCATCGAACCAAATCTGCTAAACAACGGACGGGATCTATTTAGTGTACACACACGAGGAGTCACACTGACGATCCATAAAACAAAAGACATAAGATTTAGACTAATGCCCTCAATATTGCACGTTTAAGGACTCTGGGTCAGAGAGTAACTCAGATCGATAGCTGTGTTGTTAGTGTTATTACTTACCTGCCAAACTTTGTATGTGTGGCAAACGATCGCTGCGTGGTTGGACGTTACGGTTTTATTGTTGAAGTTGTAGCGTTGCTCTTGGGGGGCAAAAAGAAAAAGAAGTTATTTTATTTTATTATTTTTTTTTGGAAAATGTCGAAAAAGTGAATATTTTGGTGGGCCACTTGGCAACAGAATCAGGGATTGATTACACTATTATAATAACATACGTTGAGCATTAAATACCTGAATAAGAAAAAACATTATATTTTTTGGGCATTTTTGTATTCGCGATGTAGTCATACCCGGAACAACACTAAGGGACCAGAAGATTTATTGACTTTAAAAGAAATGCAACACTACACAATTTAAAAAAAATGGTTGAGAAATAATAGGAAAACGATAATGTTCCTTCTGCCTCATGCTGCGTTCGGCCCATTCGCGTGATCTTAATTTCTGGTGATGATCTAACACAAAATAATTATCAGTTAAGTAAATGAGGAGATGGAAATCATCAAGGTTAATTTACTAAAATAAGCACACTTATCTTTAACACACTTTTTTTAATGCTAGGTACCTTTTCATATTAAATTACAATAGATGACCATTGTGGTTAAATACTTTATACATAACAGTCAAAATGTCCTCCTGATGCTGTCTGTTCGTAAACAGTTACAAGAAACTACGTGTTTTCTGATTGGAAAAATAACAATTAGCATATTCACTCAATATTTCACATGGAATATAAAATACCGATGCGGAACGCAGCAAGTCCGCGTCCGCCTTTCAGGGAATAGAAACAGTAAAAGGTGAGGCGCCAGTTGCCTCATTTGTCTTGAAACAACAGAATTCATTTTTATACCATTAATCGATACATGTACATAGACATTCACAGGCACCGCGCAAGAACGGCAAAGATAAATAATAATAGATTCTGTCGCTGCTATGCGATGGTTCATTTCTTTTACTTTACAATTGTTCGATAACTTTAGGCCATCGGGCGTGTTCTATTGAGCGTATATTAATGTTTGTTAGGCTAAAATTACTAATATTACAAAGTTTGTGAGCTTATTTCTGATGCAAACTTGGCATTTTGACCTGTGCGTCTCGAAAAAGCTGTTCTTGCACTCTGTGGTGTAACAGGGGAAATGTCAGACGGTGCGTCGCGGCGCGTTACCTCGGAGGCACTCGGCGACGGCAGAGGCTGCCTGCGGCCCGTCTTGCGAGACCCTCCCCTCCCCTCCCGCGGCGCCTGTCATCCCGCCAGCGACCGCGTCTCAGGGGTGGACCGGTCCATCAGCTGATGAGCAGCCGCCAGCCAGACAAGGGGGCGCAGCACGTGAGGCGGGGGTCGCCTCGCCTCATTAGCCGTATTGCAGCCGGGATGATGGATCCTCCAGGTGCGCGGGGGCCTCAGCAGGGGGCGGTCTGCCGGATACGGATCAGCGCCTGCCTCAGCCGCACGTATCGCTGCCGTCCTGCCACCCCACACGAGACCAGGTGGCAGCTAGCGCATTGGCCTGGCAATATCGCTAACGAAAAATCATCTACATGTACACTACTGGCCATTACAATTGCTACACCAAGAAGAAATGCAGATGATGAGCGAGTATTCATTGGACAAATATATTATACTGGAACTGACATGTGACTGCATTTTCACGCAATTTGGGTGCATAGATCCTGAGAAATCAGTACCCAGAACAACCACCTCTGGCCGTAATAACGGCCTTGATACGCCTGGGCATTGAATCAAAGTGAGCTTGGATGGCGTGCCCATGCAGCTTCAACACGATACCACAGTTCATCAAGAGTAGTGACTGGCGTCTTGTGACGAGCCAGTTGCTCGGCCACCATTGACCAGACGTTTTCAATTGGTGAGAGATGTGGAGAATGTGCTGGCCAGGGCAGCAGTCGAACATTTTCTGTATCCAGAAAGGCCTGTAGAGGACCTGCAACATCCGGTCGTGCATTATCCTGCTGAAATGTAGGGTTTCGCAGGGATCGAATGAAGGTTAGAGCCACGGGTCGTAACACATCTGAAATGTAACGTCCACTGTTCAAACTACCGTCAGTGCGAACACGAGGAGAACGAGACGTGTAAATAATGGCACCCCATACCATCACGGCGGGTGATACGCCAGTATGGCGATGACGAATACACGCGTGCACTGCGATGTCACCAAACACGGATGCGACCATCATGATGCTGTAAACAGAACCTGGACTCATCCGAAAAAATGACGTTTTGCCATTCGTGCACCCAGGTTCGTCGTTGAGTATACCATCACAGGCGCTCTTGTCTGTGATGCAGAGTCAAGGGTAACCGCAGCCATGGTCTCTGAGCTGATAGTCCATGCTGCTGCAGACGTCGTCGAACTGTGCGTGAAGATGGTTGTTGTCTTACAAACGTCCCCATCTGTTGACTAAGGGATCGAGACGTGGCTGCATGATCCGTTACAGCCATGCGGATAAGATGCCTGTCATCTCGACTGCTAGTGATACGAGGCCGTTGGGATTCAGCACGGCGTTCCGTATTACCCTCCTGAACGCACCGATTCCATATTCTGCTAACAGTCATTGGATTTCGACCAACGCGAGCAGCAATGTCGCGATACGATAAACCGCAGTCGCGATAGGCTACAATCCGACCATTATCAAAGTCGGAAATGTGATGGTATGCATTTGTCCTCCTTACACGAGGCATCACAACAACGTTTCGTGTCTATACACGTCATCTTCGTGGTGTAGCAGTTTTAATGGCCAGTAGTGTATATTTTGATATACAAGATGAACGTAACAATAGAGAACCCACTGCTATAGAAAGAGGATCACTGCTCATACTGTCTTCAAATTCCAAAACAATATTATTGATGCAGCTCGAAATGTCATGGGAAATAAAAGATAACATTTACCACTGTATGCGTCTTATCTTAAATCTACATCTACATCATACTTTGCAAGCCAGCTAATGGCGTGTGGCGGAGGGAAGTTTCGGTACCACTATCTGATCCCTCAAAGCCTGTTGAACTCGTGGATAGTGCGTGGGAAGAATGACTGTCGGGAAGCTTCAGTATTGGCTCTAATTTATCGAATTTTCTCATCATGATCGATACGCTAGATGTATGTGGGAGGAAGTAATATGTTTTCCGACTCCTCCTGAAAAGTGCTATCTCGAAATCTCGACAGATACTCTCTCCGTGATGCACAACGTCTCTCTTGTCACGTGTTCCAGTGGAGTTTGTGTAGCATCTCCGTAACGCTCTCTCGCCAGCTAAACAATCCCGTGGCGAAACCCGCCGCTCTTTGTTGGATTTTCACTGTCTCCTCTATCATTCCTACCTCAATGGGATCCCAGATAGATGTACAATACTCAAGAACAGGGCAAACAATCGCCTAATATGCCATTTCTTTCGTGGATGAGTTACATTTCCTTAAGATTCTTCAGATGAATCTGAGTCTGGTATCTGCTTTTCCCACCATCTGTTTTGTGTGATCACTCCACTTGAAGTTAGGCCTAGACGTTGAGAGGTGGCATGAGCCCCCTCTCATATTTCTATCTTACGATTTTCCTCTCTAATTGCATGCGGTGAAAAGTTGCTGTTCCTTCAACGCGTACTTCCCACGCAGCGTCTCTCGTCACCCGGGTGGTCCGGTGACAGGCGGGCTCTGCTGATTTTGAAAGGGTAAGCCGACGGGTGTGAGGGAGTCGAGTGAATGCTTTCCAGACGCCGACATTGTACAATAGCGGCAGACACGCTTGCGGGGGCCTGAAGTAGCGGCTGGGCTAGAGGTTCCGTTACTGCGCAGAAACTTAGCGAAAACACTTTCTGGCGGGCTACCAGCGAGGCGTGGGAATGACTTGTGCACCCAGGCAGTTGTGGCGGGCAAATTCCCGCGCTTTCTGCAAAATCGTAACTCTGATTGGCTTGCTCAGGGCATAGCTCCGTGACGTAGCAAAATCGGCGCAGAAATTGGCGCCAAGAATCTCCATTGGTGGAATGGTAGTGCTCTGGCATTAGAGTGGAATTTTCCGCCGGTTTTCGAGTTGCTGATTGGAACGGTTAACCACGGCCACTGTCGTGGGGGCGGGAATGTTCTGTGTTCGGTTTGTATGGGTGCTCTTGTGGAGTAGTTGGCTCTCGCCTTTCGGTCGGAGTAGGTTACAAGACTGAGCTCTCGCTGCTCTGGTCAGCCTGCTTCCGTTGGCTGTCTAATATACGTTTATTTAATTGTAACTGCTTCATGAAGTTGCTGAAGTTTCGACTTCAACGTAACTTTCCGAGTACAGTTGGCAATTGAGCGTTCTGCGTACAAGAGGCCTATGTTGTCTGTCTTGAGCAGTTTTGGCTAAAGTTGACTGTATTGGAGTTACTGTGTGACTTCGCTTGTTAAAATCAATCACTCCACCGTCAGTGATTGTGTGGCTAGCCTTCTTCGTCTCCCTCAGAGGCGCATTTGTATTGCTAGGAAGTCTTTAGTCTGGAACAACCAGACCAGGACAATTTGTTTCGGGCTATACTCGCGACATTATCATCACCACGACGGGACGTCGAAGCAACCAGCCATCGCTTCCAGTACACCAGATCGTGTCCTTGCAGCTAAGAAGACAGCTTGGTAATGTACGTCTGCAGCACCGGCAAAGCAGGCATTTTTGCTAGGCGATAATCAGAGCTCAGCAGAGCGCGCCTGTTCGTCTTTTCTAACTTTGTTCTGTCTTGGGTGTTCATTGTCTGAATTCTCACTAATGTAGCAGCAATTAATGTTGGGTTAGCTATGTGTCTCTCTTAAGATTTGAGTTGCTAGGAACTGGCTCCACATACCACTTCGTCATAAACGTCACAATCTAGTTTAGGGACAACTTCACCTTCACAGCGTTTATTTGAGTATCCAATTTGAGCCAATTTGATGTATTGTAAATGTTTCATGTGTGTTTGTTTATTATTTTGTGTTTAGTCTTAATAAATCATATTGTTAATTTGGACAGAACTTTCATTCTGTTAATCGGTAGAGCAACCCTATCATTTCTCACTATGTTAATGAAACCTTCCTTTATTTAACTTATTTATCAAATTAAATTATTTCAGGTGCCAAACTCTTTTTCTACTCCACTTGCAGGGTTTGTTACAGTCAGTTCGCGTATCTTTTTAATCCATGTGCAGCAGCAAAAGTCGGAGTTAGAATAGGGGGGGGGGGAGGCTTAGATCATCATTTACATTTGTAGATTCTAGAAGAATTTAGTGTTAAATACACTGCTAGCCCCGGCACCTCGCAACGTTTTATGGGAGACGCTGTCTCCAGCTGTTTGTCATCGACAGTGTAGCTGTACAGTAGTGGATTTCTTTTCCTGTGTACGCGCAATATGTTACATTTAGTTATGTTCATGGTCAACAGCCAGAGCCTGCACCATTCATCAGTTCTCCGCCGGTCGTTCTGCAGATTCTTACTATCATCTGACGTTGCTGCTTTGGTGTAGACAACTGCATAATCTGCGATTAGCCTTTAAAGAGCATCCGACGCTTGCTACTAGAGCATTTGTATGTACTGTAAACAGCAACGGTCCTATCACACTTCGCTGTGGTACTCCGGATATTACCTTTACATCTGTCGATTTTGTTCCGTTACGAGCGTCGTGTTGAGTTCTATCTGCAAGAAAGTCTTGAATCCAGTTGCAAGTGTGCTCCGATACTCCGTAAGCTCGTATTTTTTTTTCATTAAACAGTAATGGGGAACTGTCTCAAATGCCTTATTGAAATCAAGGAACATGACATCAACCTGAGCACCGTTGATCACTGCGCTGTGGACCTCATGGAAGAACAGAGCGAGCTGAGTTTCGCAGGATCTATGTTTGCGAAATCCATGTTGATTTTTATATGTTCCGTTTCGATGCCGGCGTGGTCGCTGCGAGATTTAACAGATCATTTTGACCCACTTACTGATTTTACATGCGACCAACATCTCTTAGAATGAAGTTATAATGAAATCTAGACCTTAAGCTGCTTACAGGCGTCGATAAATATCAGCGGGGACAGTCAAAAAAAGTGCGGATGCACTCACATTGCCCGAACTCTTTTCTCTTCGTCTCTTTTCTATTTGTTTTGTTTTATTATTATTATTCGCGTAACAAGTAATATATGAGATAAAATATGTTACTACAAAAAGAGACCCGAAATACGTTTTAGTGATGCGGTGCTATGCCTTCCTTTGGATCATTAATTTTCAACAAAACAAAATATATTATGTTCTTATTGTTCTGGATCTGGATTTCTATTAAAGGAACATTTTTTCGTTACTGTAACTCGCCATAAAGTTCAACCTATCTTCCTTACTTTATAGTTATTGAAAAGGTTAATGAAAATTACTTCGTTATCAATACTGATGTTACAGTACGCAATGATTGTTCAATATCATAATTTTGCAGTGGATTTTTGTTAACAGTAAAACAACAATAAGTACCACGACTAACACGAGAACATGAGACTATTATCGGAGAAAAAAGATGTTTTTACTATAAGGTTGTCAGACCAGAACTACGCACAGCAAGATTTCTTTTATGTGATGAAAGTAAATTATCTTTTTGCACTGTTAGTAATATATTATCAGCAGCCCGCGTCAACCTGTAAAACACATAATAAAATCTGCTGCTCTGCTCTGCAACTTCGAAAGCTGAAATAAATAATTTTTACTTCACTATTACCTGCCCGCTTCTTTGCGGTATGATAGATTTCATTTAATGAAATTTGAATGCGCCGCGGCAACGGCTCGTTCGTTCGTAGCGCAGCTCTGCACCACGAATAATATTTAACTAACTGAAAATGTCTTAAGGGGATGGGATAAAATACCAGACAAGCTTATCATAAATCATAATGCAAGGTTTTACTAAGTAACTCTATTCAAAACATTTAAATATATTAATTATTACACACCTTTACAATGAGTACGTAATGGCGTACATCTCTCGATCTTGACAAAAGAATGCTACGCTAGCGTACACTATCACGTCACAGGCTATCCTACTCCCGTAACTCCAAGAAGACGACAGAAAAATTAATGTTCGTTCTGTATTATTTATACTAGTCACATATTCTCATCTTTGTTTGATATTTAATAAGTATCGTCTGTGGCGGTTTCAGTACTCGCCAACACAGATATTATCTAAAATAAAAAAAAAACAGTACATAATTCTATACAAGAACAAAACATGACACACAATGTTTTCTCTTTATTACATAATATGACTTTTGCTAAGAGACGTTACACTCTTAAGGGGAATCGGTAGACTGACTGCCACGAGTAATGAGTATATTGGGCAGGGGCACTATAAATTTAGTGTGTGGACAGTAAGTTGGGAATGTGGGGCTGACGGGGAGCGTGCCAGAGATAAGTCCCTGCAGTAGCACTATCATCTGTGTCCTTGATGGCTGAGTCGCATAGAGCATCTGCCACGTAAGCAGGAGGTTCACGTTTTGGAGACCCGGCCGGGACACACATTTTTCTACTGTTCCCGTTGATATTTATCAACGCTGTAAGCAGCGAAAGGTCTAGATTTCATTATAACTTCGTTCTTCGAGAGCTGCAATATCACCAATGATATCTGTACAGATACCAGCTTCATAAGAAATCTCTTAGGGTCTTTATTCAGGCCGGTTGACAACGTCTTACTTTCAAAATCGTTGAACACTTCTCTCATTTCCCTCCTTACGCTCATATTCGCTTCATTCAGATTTTGTTTGTCAGCTAGGTTCTTACTTCTCTTGAATCTGAGATGAAGTGGTCTTTGTTTACGAGGCGCTTTTCTAACATGGCCATTAAACTGTGGTGAATCTTTCGCATCCCTTAATATTTACTCGGAACATACCTGTATGGGGCATATTGAACGAAGACTTGGAATTTTTTCCGTTTGTTCTCCACATCTTCATCCTCATCACTGAGTATCTGATGTTGACTGCTGAGGTATTAGCCGGCCAAAGTGGCCGAGCGGTTAAAGGCGCTACAGTCTGGAACCGCACGACCGCTACGGCGCAGGTTCGAATCCTGCCTCGGGCATGGATGTGTGTGCTGTCCTTAGGTTAGTTAGGTTTAAGTAGTTCTAAGTTCTAGGGGACTTATGACCACAGCAGTTGAGTCCCATAGTGCTCAGAGCCATTTGAACCTTTTTTTTTTTTTTTTTTTTTTTTTTTTGCTGAGGTGTTCTGAAATTTGTATCCTGTCACCCTTGCTGAGCAAATAAATCTTCCTTCCTTTCTTAACATTTCTTGTAGGACACGTCGTCACAAGTGCTGTCACAGTCTTGTGATCATTTATACCTTCATCTACGTTAACGGATTCGACAGGTTCAGGCGTGTTTGTTGCCAGGTGGCCTAAAACGTTATCCTATAGATTTGGTTCACTATCTGTTGAATGTAATTTTCGGACGACACATCCAGAACAATGCCACACGAATCCCTGTCCCTAGCACCAATTTTGATGGCATTTCACTCCCAATCTATACGTGGTAAGTTGAAATCACCCACTATTACAACGGCATGATCAGGAAAATTACTAATGACATTCTGAAAGTTCAGTCTGAAGCGGTCTACAACTACAGATCTTACCTAGCTGGTCTGATCACCATTTTGACCTTTCTTTGATACTCAATTTCAGCCAGATTAAATCACATTCGGAATCTGTCAGTTACAAATGACAGATAAATCGCAATACGGCGCCTATGTTTTGAGCTGTAATTTACAGCATCCATACTGTTCAGTGTGCATGAGTGCACAAGTTATCCAGTCAACAGTTGTGGGACTGTTAGTTAGGTAACTAAGGAAGTTTCGTACCATACAGGATGGCAAAAGTCGGGTTTTAATCGTCCTGAGTCCAAAAACCGCGTACAAAGCAAAATCACATCGGTTCAAAAAAGTCCTAGAATTAGGAAACCGTACAAAAAGCGAGTTTCTGGTGCCAAAACCCACGCCGGCCGGCGGTTCTAGGCGCTTCAGTCTGGAACCGCGCGACCGCTACGGTCGCAGGTTCGAATCCTGCCTCGGGCATGGATGTGTGTGATGTCCTTAGGTTAGTTAGGTTTAAGTACCGTAGTTCTATGTTCTGGGGGACTGATGACCTCAGAAGTTAAGTCCCATAGTGCTCAGAGCCAGCAGAACCCGCATAAAAAGCAAGATAACATGGCTTTATAATTGTCATGAGTCTGGTGGAAAACGTGCCGACCACCGTTTTCCTGCCACAAGTTGAAATCGAGAAACATGTTCCACAGCAGATCGGAGTGTCTCGGGGTCACGTTCAGAATTCATTGCATAATGCGTTCCTTCATTTCGTGATGTCTCCTAGCAAGTCATTTACAAAATCGCTATAATATATTAAAAATAATAAAAACAATAAACATTTAACTGTATTATTATTATTATTTCATTACTGTACGAATGGTTGTAGATTGTGTATAAAAGAAAACAACACTTTTTCGTTTTTATGTTTGTGCAATATTTATGTATCTATATTTCACAAATAACGTCTGTGGTCGGCCAATCTATGTATCGAAGCAGACAACGATAATTAGAAATAATTACAAAGATGCGTATTAAATTGCCTTCTTGTGGCGGTTAAAGCTGTAAGAGCCTGTGACGCTCGCTGAATTGCTTAGGTAGCCTTCATTTGTCCTTTGATCGAGAAAGACGCCATTGGAGGTTGATATCTGTAAATGGTGTGTACTTTCAATTTATGTTGATTTTTTGAATATAGAAATTGTTAAAATTATTACCTGTAATAATTTATTGCTAGCTTTCCCAAGATTTCATTCCACAATCTTCGCCGTTTTTAGCATATTAGGAATTTTTCATGACACAGAGCCGTGCAGCGATCGTGGGAACCTCTGCCGTGGCAAATTCAAATTAAATCGAATGAAAGCAGTTCTCCCGTAATATAGCGGGCAGGTAACGGTACATTAAAATTATCTCTTTCACCTTTCTGGAGACTTCAGAGGGAGATTGTGGATTTTATTATGTCATTTTCAGGTGTACATGGGCAGCTGCTATTATGTTACCATTTACATAAATAATTCATGAGTAATAAAATTTTACAAAGACTGCTGTGCAAAACCTGTTCTGGCTAATAACTTAAAAATCAGATATCATCTTTTTTTAGTTTCATGCTCTGATGTTAGTCATGGTAGTTAATAGTGTTCATATATAAAAAAGAAAATCCACTACAGCTTTTACGTTTAGTGAACGTAACATACTGTAACTTCCGTACAAGTAATCGGAGTGATTTTTATGCATTCAAGAGATGAAAGTAGCGAAGGGCATTTTTTAATTCCAAATGAGTTACAGTAATGATACCATGTTCCATATCTAACGAGCCAGATCAGTGTTATATAAAAATAGTTCGCAAATTAAAGATCGTAAGTCCACATCAAGAAATCTTTCAGTGTTGTGCGTATCCCCACATAGTAAGTCAAAGTGCAAAAAGAAATGGTTCAAACGGCTCTGAGCACTATGCGACTTAACTTCTGAGTCGCCTAGAACTTAGAACTAATTACACCTAACTAACCTAAGGACATCACACACATCCATGCCCGATGCAGGATTCGAACCTACGACCGTAGCGGTCGCTCGGCTCCTGACTGTAGCGCCTAGAACCGCACGGCCACAACGGCAGGCATCGAAGTCCATAAAGTGAAAATATTTTCAACTGCAGAAACTAAGTGTGAGAATCGTATTTTATCTGTTGTGCTCGCAACAATAAGCAGTACAAAATTAATTAAAATATGATGCCATATAAACTGCATATTAAGTAAAAAGGGTGTGCAGTGGGGATTACGTGACTATATCATCTATGTTCGTTCCCGGAGCACTTAAAAAAAAATCTTTCAGTTAACTTTACAGCCAGAAGTCGCATGGATTATTATCGGGTGATCTGGACAACCGGGCTGAAAATGACGGCTGATAAAGACTAGCGTTCCCCAATTGCCTCTGCAGCAGCCTCTTCACTGGCTGTGGAGCGTGCAGAGGAGTTCCATCTTGCGTAAAAACGGTTGTACCCCACGTGCACGTTGTTGAAGAGTTGGAATGACTTTGGTAAGCAAAATACTCTCACAGCATTTACCACTGACAGAACTGGTAACAGCAACCGCAGGACTGACATCCTCGAAAACATATGTTGTTACCATATACGATAACGTCAACACGCTCTGCGCTGTCATCTTTGCAGAATGAAGTGGTACCGTTTGACGGGCCTACGGATTTTCTGTTGTCCATATTGTGCTATTCTGGTTGTTGAAATTTCCTTGGAAATAGGCTTCGTCAGTGCACAAAAAGTAGCATGGTAATCCGTTGTCCATTTGCACACGAGCTAGAAATTCCTGAACGAACGTTAGTCTTCCTGGCAGGTCTGCAGAAGCAACGCTTGAACGTTAGTGACTGTGTATGGACAGCAACGCTGAAGGTATCGTAAGATTTCATGCAAAGTGTTTGCAGGCATGTCCAAAGTTCGGGGAATCTCCCGAGCACTGCGTGTTTTCAGACCACCAGCTGATGTCTCCACCTCTCCTATTATGCTGTGGTCACATCTTCGACAGACGTCGCATCAACTGGATTCCTTCCTCTGCCACATTTCAGTTCAAAAGAGCCTGTACTTTCGAATTTTGTTATCTGTTTCTCCAGACCATTAGCAGACCGCGGACCAATTTCTTTTTTTACGTACGAATGATTTTCAGTGTCCGGAATTTCTGCAGCGCTATTGGCGCAGAGTCACCTTTGTTGCGTCCGCCCCGGTAGCTGAGTGGTCAGCGTGACAGACTGTCAATCCTAAGGGCCCGGGCTCGATTCCCGGCTGGGTCGGAGATTTTCTCCGCTCAGGGACTGGGTGTTGTGTTGTCCTACTCATCATCATTTCATCCCCGTCGACGCGCAGGTCGCCGAAGTGGCGTCAAATCGAAAGACCTGCACCAGGCGAACGGTCTACCCGACGGGAGGCCCTAGCCACACGACATTTGAATTACCTTTGTTGCGGGAGAGTTTTATCAGCAACTGACGATCCTTCGTGGAGACATTCATGTTGGGCGTCTACGACGCAAACCGTCGAACCGCCGGTGCCGTGCATCCCTTGGCGTGCAAATTCTGACACTTACAGCAACGTCTATTGGTCAATTCCTGTTAAATATTTTTGTTCCATGACGTTTCTCCCTGCGTCAATAATATTCTGTTCAAATTGGACGTCATTCTGAGCAATGGTTCCCTTTCTATGTGTTTTGAAAGTGGAATTTTAACTATGATCACCCTTTATATGTACACTGCATGACAAGGACAGTGAACTTCCCAGAACGGAAGGTGAAAACGAAATGAAACTTTACAGCCTGAGGGTGTAAGTAATGTTGTTACAGTGATTACTGTATGAATCACTGAGACGTGTGTACTTACTGATATTAAGGAAAACGTGGAAGGGAGGACCCATTAATATAACTTGCTTTTCACACAACCTGTTTATTTAACAATTTATAACCATTATTCTTTTAACCAGATATACAGATCTGCAAAATGAATAAGTTTTTACAAGAGAAATCAAATCAGCAAACAATATGACAATAATTACAAGATGGCCCTTTTTCGGGTGAAACAGGGGTGTTTACTACCGCGCTGGACACATTTTCTCTTATTGTATGCCTTTCTGCAACACATTAAAACTATATAAGCACCATTGATGAAAAGAGTGGTTCAGTTACTCTAAACTGATGACATAACTTTTAATTTGAAAGCTGTATGTTAAGAGCTCCGGGGTTAAGGCGAGCACCTGTGCTTAAAGGTTAAACAGATTAGGAATCAAAACGACAATGATAAGGCTTACTTCAAAGTAACCAACCTCTTAATTTCAATCGTCAACCAAGGTGCGACTGGATCCCAAACCGTCCCTTCTGACAATCTTATTTTAACTAAAGCCCTGGTGACAGTTGGCTGTTAATATTTTCAAAGTTTAACTGATTGTCAGTTATTAAGACTGCTCTGCAGGAACGTCTTAAAATATTACTTGTGAAAACTTATTATAAGAGAACTAACTCGTCGGAACCGCAAGATCCACTAAAATACACCAATAATGTCCCGGTCTTTCAAACACAGAAACGAAAAGCTTAGTACAACAGGTTGCTCAGATTATAACTAATGACTGAGAGATGCAATTACGATCAAGGAACTGAACCGGTGAATAGCTAAATCTAACCAGAACGCCCCTCTGCCCGCATCTCGTGGTCGTGCGGTAGCGTTCTCGCTTCCCACGCCCGGGTTCCCGGGTTCGATTCCCGGCGGGGTCAGGGATTTTCTCTGCCTCGTGATGGCTGGGTGTTGTGTGCTGCCCTTAGGTTAGGTAGGTTTAAGAAGTTCTAAGTTCTAGGGGACTGATGACCATAGATGTTAAGTCCCATAGTGCTCAGAGCCATTTGAACCATTTGAACGCCCCTCTTTCGTTTAACGCCAACCTGTGCCTTAGTATAATTTTTCCGGCTGTATTTACGACCAAGAGCTGATTAATTAGAACATTAACGATAGGTTACAAACCAAAAAGGGAAGGCAATGTAATAGCAGGACAAATTTCCAAACGACAATTAGTGTCTTAGTACAATACTAATGCCTATATTTACGACCAAAGAGCTCACCGAGTAAAACTGTGACGGTCGGCTACAAACCACGAAATAATAGGGAGGGCAGGTAGACAATGAAAGGAATGACCACGAGGATAACAAAATGTTACTCCCCTTTATCAGCAAGCAGCTCCATGGATGTACGGTGCGTCGCAGCGGTTACTGAGTGGTTCCGATGAAAGCCAGGTAGAAGAGGGCAGCCAGGCCACGAGCGGTCCTCCGGTACGAATGTTGCCAAGCAACCGAAGCGATGGTTGCCTGTTGCTTGTAGACGACTCTGAGCCCGGTGAAGTGCTCCGGTATCTTCGCTCTGCTCAGGCCCTCCTTGCGCAACTCGTGGCTTCCGCCGCGGAGACTTCGTGATCACCCCTTGTTGCGACGCTACCGCCAATCCCCAAACTCGTGCCTCTGTCTCTCGCGCCAGCGAATCCCGTATACACATCGGCGAGCAGAGACCTAAGGACACAACCCACAGATACCAACTCTTCCTCATGGATATTGGCAATGGGGTTGCAAGAGGGATAGTCGAAATCACCCTTGAGTCAGCGGCGCCAGACTGAACAGCCTACTAACTCAACGGAACCACGGCTCAAAATTTTTGGGGAGAATGTGGAAGTAAGATGCCATTTATCGATATGAAGTTGCATCCATTCCGGCCTGGACCGATGCACCGATTCGCTTGGGAAGTGCGTCATTAAGCCGTTGTATCCTGTCCTGAGGCAAGCTGACACAGAACTGTAGTAAATGGTACTTGACAGCCTGGGAAAAGGCACGGACAGACCTCACGTTCGAGTTGGTCAGAGACATCTCCAACTTGGGATAGATCTATTCACATTGATGACAATGCCAGTACGTCAGCATCACGCAAACCGTCCATAGAGACACTTGCCTATTCTGAAGGAGCATTGCTCTGTTGAAAAATGGCACCACGATGCTGTCGCGTGAAGCAAGATGACTGTGACGTTGCATTGTGCCGTCAGAGTTCCTGAATACAATCAGTTGTAACCTGAAGTCATGAACGATGGCTCCCTTTACCATGATTCCAGGGTTAACACCATTGTGCCTCTCCAAAGCACTGGAAAATAGGGACCTCTCAGTGAGCCGCCGTCGTATCCACTGATGATTTTTCTCTGAATACTGTGTGACGTATTTATATACATTGGTACACTTAAATGATGTGGCTGATAGTGTAGGTAGCAATCTGAGGTTGCTTGCTCATGGTGCGGTGGTGTACGGGAATGTGCCGAGTTCAATTTTGGAACACATATTGTGTTCGAGTATAATGACTTTTCTGGAGACTAGAAATCTACTCTGTAGGAATCAGCATGGGTTTCGAAAAAGACGGTCGTGTGAAACCCACCTCGCGCTATTCGTCCACGAGACTCAGAGGGCCATAGACTCGGGTTCCCAGGTAGATGCCGTGTTTCTTGACTTCCGCAAGGCGTTCGATACAGTTCCCCACAGTCGTTTAATGAACAAAGTAAGAGCATATGGACTATCAGACCAATTGTGTGATTGGATTGAGGAGTTCCTAGATAACAGGACGCAGCATGTCATTCTCAATGGAGAGCAGTCTTCCGAAGTAAGAGTGATTTCAGGTGTGCCGCAGGGGAGTGTCATAGGACCGTTGCTATTCACAATATACACAAATGACCTGGTGGATGACATCGGAAGTTCACTGAGGCTTTTTGCAGATGATGCTGTGGTGTATCGAGAGGTTGTAACAATGGAAAATTGTACTGAAATGCAGGAGGATCTGCAGCGAATTGACGCATGGTGCAGGGAATGGCAACTGAATCTCAATGTAGACAAGTGTAATGTGCTGCGAATGTACAGAAAGATAGATCCTTTATCATTTAGCTACAAAATAGCAGGTCAGCAACTGGAAGCAGTTAATACCATAAATTATCTGGGAGTACGCATTAGGAGTGATTTAAAATGGAATGATCATATAATGTTGATTGTCGGTAAAGCAGATGCCAGACTGAGATTCATTGGAAGAATCCTAAGGAAATGCAATCCGAAAACAAAGGAAGTAGGTTACAGTACGCTTGTTCGCCCACTGCTTGAATACTGCTCAGCAGTGTGGGATCCGTACCAGATAGGGTTGATACAAGACATAGAGAAGATCCAACGGAGAGCAGCGCGCTTCGTTACAGGATCATTTAGTAATCGCGAAAGCGTTACGGAAATGATAGATAAACTCCAGTGGAAGACTCTGCAGGAGAGACGCTCAGTAGCTCGGTACGGGCTTTTGTCAAAGTTTCGAGAACATACCTTCACCGAACAGTCAAGCAGTATATTGCTCCCTCCTACGTATATCTCGCGAAGAGTCCATGAGGATAAAATCAGAGAGATTAGAGCCCACACAGGGGCATACCGACAATCCTTCTTTCCACGAACAATACGAGACTGGAATAGAAGGGAGAACCGATAGAGGTACTCAAGGTACCCTCCGCCACACACCGTCAGGTGGCTTGCGGAGTATGGATGTAGATGTAGATGTAGATGTAGATGTAGATGATTGACTGTAGGAGGATACAAGATGACTTAGACAAAATTTCTAGCTGGTGTAATGAGTGGCAGCTAGCACTAAGTCTAGAAAATTGTCACTTCCTTGTTTGCATTGGTGCTGATTCCAACAGTAGCCGACAGAACAGTCTGAATCTGATTGCTTGCCCCCCCCCCCCAATCCCTCCTGCAAACCGGCAAATTACACGATGCGAGCAGGCGTTCAAATTGAGAAGTACAATGAGCCCACTTTCATTGTCAGGTGCTGATGGTCCTTGTCTCACAAGAGTATGCGGCGCCTCCGTTTCCTTCACACTGAAAACTCAACATATAGCTACGTTACGTCCTTTATATATAATGTAGCAGACCTGGTAAAAACACTGAAGAAGAAGAACACTAATGCACTCTGGAGGCTGATCTGCTTGTCACAGAGGTATTCAACTTTAATCATTTACGTAACCAACCATGGTGTCCTTCTACGAAGTAATATTGGCATCCATGTGCTCAGGGCGCTTCAATCCCTTAGGAGGCAGCGTACATCTTCACCCACGCCCCGAAAACTACTCTCAAGCAATTGGTATAGCTTACGTCCGATTGTATCATACTGTATTTTGTGACGGTGCTAGTGGATATACACTGTTCAGGCTAACAGTGAAAGAACATTCTACTGCGATCAGTTTTATTACTGGACAAGGACATCTACAGACTGGTGGAATCTTAGGATTCTGTTGCAGTTTAAGTGTCTGCAAGTGTGGTTCAGTGCTTATAATTGACATTGTTTGCGTACGAAATCTCTGCATATACTGCAGAGTCAGACATCTTGGTTTCTTGTGTCAATAGTGTGTTTGCTTGCTGCCTGTGCGAGGTCACCATCTCGAATGAAATTTTGAGTGATCTTAATAAAATAATAATGGTGATCAATCCTTTGGTTGCAGCCTACATTATTATCGTATGGGATCATATTCTTAATGCCTTCACTTTAATATTCTCAGTCCACTTATAAATTTGTTACTCCATTTCAATCACATGTCTGTGCATAATTAAGGTGCGTCATGACTGATCCATGCTTCTATAAGGACTTAAAGCGACGGTAGACAGATGAACCGCTCTTGTCCCATGAGCCATATTGAAATTTAAAATCATGTACTCGTTCTCTGGTTGTTAGGAAGCAACGAATTAATGATAACTGGCAATTAAGTCATCTTTGCAAAAAGTTGACATAATTTCGTTGGAGAACAAATTCGCAGTAGCTGGTTTTCAAACAGATTTATCGTCTATCTTGAGTTCACTATTTTTTAATTATTAGGACGGATAATGAAGTTGGTTGATTGATTTATCAATAACTGTTATCGATTCAACGTTTGCAGAGGGTGAACAATGGGATGGAAATTTCGTATAGAAGTCATCTTTTTGAAGTTGGCTTTGGTCAAAACTCTTGTAAACTAGGTCAAACGGGTTTAAACGCCTCTGGGCTGCGACGATTACAAGTCCTTCACAGCACCCCTATGGAAGTGTGTAATATGGTCGGACGAGTCCAGTTTTAAAGAGATGATTTATAACAACCTCGAAATTATTCGACTCTCGCAGAAACTTGAAGTGGGTGTTCATACATATCTGGGTACCATGCATGGGCAGACTCGTATGCGCGTCTGTTGAAGAGGTCTGTGAAAATCGTTCATTCACTGTGTGCGACCACCAGCTGGGCTCCTCACAAGCCTGTAATAAAACACCCCACCAGCTTTTTCCCTACACTATACAACCTTTACCAGTATTTTGCAGCCCAACTGGCGGCGGCCAGTTATTTTAAAACGGTTGGAGTGATTCTGATAACGACTGAGGGCAGGGGGACAATGTCTGTGTGTGTGTGCCTGTGTGTGTGTGTGTGTGTGTGTGTGTGTGTGAGTGTGAGTGTGTGAGTGAATGAGTGAGTGAAAGAGAGAGAGGGAGAGAGGGGAGGGGGGTGGAGAGAGAGAGAGAGAGAGAGAGAGAGAGAGAGAGAGAGAGAGCTTAGCAGTTGGGGCTACAGGCAGCCGGTTATTTGCACGGTTAGCACGCAATCACTCCCCCGTGTATCAACGTGGGGAGTGCCGGCGCCCTATTTGTAGGGCAGGAGCAGCCGTATGTGTCCGCGCAAACAGATTAGTGGGTCAGGCTCGGTGCGTGTGAGCTGATACGCGAGAAGCCGGGCGGGGGCGGAATGGAGGCCGCATCCTGAGGGGGGCGGAGCGTATTAAAGTAAATCCCGGAGCTATGGCCCCTCGTCGTGACACTCGTTTAAAAAACACGTCCTAGATAGTGTGTGCATACACGCACACACACACACACACACACACACACACACACACACACACACACACACACACAAATAGAGGGTTGGAGAGAGGAAGAGACGGAGAGAGGGAGTAAAAGACGAGGGGATTACCAAAATTTTAAGCTGCAAATGTAAAGCCTACTGGCAATCAAAAAGTCTTTTTTGTCCCTCTCTTCTCATGCGAATGATCACTCTGCCGGAGTAGCGTGCATTTCAGCTGGACAGCTTTTATCAGATGTACGACGGCACACCACCATAAATGATGCAGCCAGGTAGGTGTTCCAGGGATTTATTCGTGCGTTTCTGAGTATTAGTTCTCTCTCTCTTTTTTTTTTTTTTTAGCAGTGCGTGGAATTTATTTCATTGTGAATTGCGTAGCGCTTTGAAGCTGGTGGATTTATACGGATAAAAAGAATGAGAAGGGAAATATTTCGTAATTAAAGGCACCCATATTACTAGAATAATACCTCTACGTTTCAGGAAAAGACGGGTAGTGCCTAACGTCTACAAAACAAATAGGAAACATTAAGAATAGGTGACCAAGAAAAACTGCTCAGTTCTACATCTACATACATACTCCGCAATCCACCATACGGTGCGTGGCGGAGGGCACCTCGTACCCCAACTAGCATCTTCTCTCCCTGTTCCACTGCCGGCCGCGGTGGTCTCGCGATTCTAGGCGCGCAGTCCGGAACCGCGCGACTGCTACGGTCGCAGGTTCGAATCCTGCCTCGGGCATGGATGTGTGTGATGTCCGTAGCTTAGTTAGGTTTAAGTAGTTCTAAGTTCTAGGGGACTGATGACCACAGCTGTTAAGTCCCATAGTGCTCAGAGCCATTTGAACCAACGCTGTTGCACTCCCAAACAGTACGAGGGAAAAATGACTGCCTATATGCCTCTGTACGAGCCCTAATCTCTCTTATCTTTGTGGTCTTGGCGGCAGTAAAATTGTATTTTGCAGTCAGCCTCAAATGCTGGTTCTCTAAATTTCCTCAGTAGCGCTTCACGAAAAGAACGCCTCATTTCCTCTAGAGACTCCCATCCGAGTTCCTGAAGCATTTCCGTAACACTTATATGATGATCAAACCTGCCAGTAACAAATCTAACAGCCCGCCTCTGAATTGCTTGTATGTCCTACTTCAATCCGACCTGATAGGGATCCGAAACGCTCGAACAATACTCAAGAATAGGTCGTATTAGTGTTTTATAAGCGGTCTCCTTTACATATGAACCACATCTTCCCAAAATTCTACCAATGAACCGAAGACGACTATCCGCCATCCCCACAACTGCCATTACATGCTTGCCCCACTTCATATCGCTCTGCAATGTTACGCCCAAATATTTAATCGACGTGCCTGTGTCAAGCGCTACACTACTAACGGGGTATTCAAACATTACAGGATTCTTTTTCCTATTCAATTGCATTAATTTAAATTTATCTGTATTTAGAGTTAGCTGTCATTCTTTACACCAATCCTGTTCAAGTCATCTTGTATCCTCCTACAGTCACTCAACGACGACACCTTCCCGTACACCACAGCATCATCAGCAAACACCCGCACATTGCTATCCACTCTATGCAAAAGATAATTTATGTAGATAGAAAACAACAGCGGACCTACCACACTCCCCTGGGGCACTCCAGAAGATACCCTCACCTCCGATGAACACTCACCATCGAGGACAACGTACTGGGTTCTATTACTTAAGAAGTCTTCGAGCCACTCACATACTTGGGAAACAAACCCATATGCTCGTACCTTAGTTAGGAGTCTGCAGTGGGGCACCGAGTCAAACGCTTTCCGGAAGTCAAGAATATGGCATCAATCTGATACCCTTCATCCATGGTTCACAAGATATCATGTGAAAAACGGGCGAGTTGCGTTTCGCAGGAGCGATGCTTTCTAAAGCAACTTCTCTGTCTCAAGGAAATTGATTATATTCAAAAATACTGTAAGACAGGCATACAGTCATTCGCCAACTGCTGGTTTTCTACACATCCAGCTAAAGAAAAGAAAGGTTCAGGAGCAAGATTGTTAACCGGGGTGTAAAAATATCAGTGATAACATTCACTAATGACAATGCTATCCCCACTGAAAGTGATGAAGAATTGTCACAGAACGATCAGTCTAAAGAGCAAACATTGCGGGTCGAGAGCGAACCGAATAAAGACGAAAGTAATGAGGAGAAGCAGAAATGAGATTAACGATAAACATATCAAAAATGGGAGCCATAAGGTACACGATGTGAAGGCATTCAGCTTCCTTGGAAGTAAAATAACAGATGACGGACGAAGCAAAGATGACACAAAAAGCATTTGAAGAAGGGATTCCTGGCCAAAATAGTCTGATGGTAACAAACATGAGCTTTAAGTTCAGGAATACATCATTATCTTGGGCGTTTGTCCCACTCCAAGATGGGGGCGGCCCTATTACAATGGATTTGGCAATGTTAGTGGCTGAGGGTGGTTGGATGCCCTTCCAATCGCCAACCCGTACCCCCCCCCCCCCCCCCCACGGGACGAAAGTAGTATATCCCAGGTGTCCGCATTTAGTGTAAGTAATGAAATGATGCGAACGTTTTCAAATGTCTGTGAGTAGTAAAACTGAGGCATGGCATGGGGACCAGCCCGGCATTCACCTAGTGGGATGTGGAAAACCACTTAAAAACCACATCCAGGCTGGCTGGCACATTGACCTTCGTCAATAATTCTCTGGCTCTGAGCACTATGGGACTTGACTTCTGAGGTCATCAGTCCCCTAGAACTTAGAATTACTTAAACCTAACTAACCTAAGGACATTACACACATCCATGCCCGAGGCAGGATTCGAACCTGCGACCGTAGCGGTCGCGCGGTTCCAGACTGTAGCGCCTAGAACCGCTCGTCCACTCTGGCCGGCCCTGTCGGATTCGATCCAGGGCCGGCGCGCCTACCTGAGTCCAAGAAGCAGTGCATTAGCGCTCTCGGCTAACCTGGCGGGAATTTAATTTCAGTAATACATTTCAGAGAGTATGCTTTCGAAGCACAGCGTTGCAGGAAGCGAATCTTGGACGGTGGGCAAATCAGAAGAGATATGGTGGTGCACAAGGGTGTGGGAAGTAGGTGGTCTGATGGAATAGTTAATGAGAACGTTCTGTGTACCATCTGCCAGGAGAGCAATATGTAGAAAACGTCTACAAGAAGAAGTGGCAAAATGACGGGACATGTTTTCATCCATCACGTAATAACTTCTATCGTACTGAGCATGCCGTACGAGGTGCATTCAAGTTCTAAGGCCTCCGATTTTTTTTCTCCGGACTGGAAAGAGATAGAAACATGCGCATTGTTTTAAAATGAGGCCGCGTTCATTCTCAATACTTCCCAGAGATGGCAGCACCGTACGGCAGATGGAATTTTACCGCCAGCGGCGAGAATGAGATCTGTTTTAAATACTTAAAATGGCGACGTCTACCTTACTTGAACAGCGTGCAATCATTCCTTTTCTGAATTCGCGTGGTGTGAAACCAATTGAAATTCACTGACAGTTAAAGAAGACATGTGGTGATGGAGTTATGGATGTGTCGAAAGTGTGTTCGTGGGTGCGACAGTTTAATAAAGGCAGAACATCGTGTGACTACAAACCGAAACAACCTCGTGCTCGCACAAGCATGTCTGACGACATGATCGAGAAAGTGGAGAGAATTGTTTTGGGGGATCGCCGAATGACTGTTGAACAGATCGCCTCCAGAGTTGGCATTTCTGTGGGTTCTGTGCTCACAATCCCGTATAACGACCTGAAAATGCGAAAAGTGTCATCCAGGTGGGTCCCATGAATGCTGACGGACGACCACATGGCTGCCCGTGTGGCATGTTGCCGAGCAATGTTGACGCGCAACGACAGCATGAATGGGACTTTCTTTTCGTCTGTTGTGACAATGGATCAGACGTGGATGCCATTTTTCAATCCAGAAACAAAGCGGCAGTCAGCTCAATGGAAGCACACAGATTCACCGCCACCAAAAAAATTTCAGGTAACCGCCAATGCTAAAAAAATGATGGTGTCGATGTTCTGGGACAGCGAGGGCGTAATCCTTACCCATTGCGTTCCAAAGGGCACTACGGTAACAGGTGCATCCTACGAAAATGTTTTGAAGAACAAATTCCTTCCTGCACTGCAACAAAAACGTCCGGAAAGGGCTGCGCGTGTGCTGTTTCACCAAGACAACGCACCCGCACATCGAGCTAACGTTACGCAACAGTTTCTTCGTGATAACAACTTTGAAGTGATTCCTCATGCTCCCTACTCACCTGACCTGGCTCCTACTGACTTTTGGCTTTTTCCAGCAATGAAAGACACTCTCCATGGCCGCACATTCACCAGCCTTGCTGCTATTGCCTTAGCGATTTTCCAGTGGTCAAAACAGACTCCTGAAGAAGCCTTCGCCGCTGCCATGGAATCATGGCGTCAGCGTTGTGAAAAATGAGTACGTCTGCAGGGCGATTACGTCGAGAAGTAACGCCAGTTTCATCGATTTCGGGTGAGTAGTTAATTAGAAAAGAAAATCGGAGACCTTAGAACTTGAATGCACCTCGTAGAAAGTAAAACAGAAAACAAACTTTGTTGAAATTAAAATCAAAGGTGATAACATCAAGAGTGCAATGGAAACTCCACTGTTAAACGCAAGGAATGTAGGGGATAGAGCGAATTGATGGAAGGAGTGCATTTAAGGCCTCTATAATGGGAGACCTTGTCTGATGACGTGATAGAAGAAGAAACATGAGTCGATATATAAGAGATACAGGATCTGGTGCTAGAAACAGAGATTAAAATGGCTTTGGAAGACTTAAGATGAAATACGGCAGAAAGGATAGATAACTTACCATCAGAATTTCTAAAACTATTGTGTGAAGTGGCAACAAAACGACTATTCATGCTGGTGTGTAGAATGGCGACATACCATCTGACTTTCGGAAAATCATCATCCACACAGTTCTGAAGACTGCAAGAGCCGACAAGAGAGAGAATTATCGCACCGCCAGCTTAACTGCTCATGCACTCAAGTTTCTGTCAACAGTAACACAAGCAAGATTCGAAAAGAAAATTGATGTTCTGTAGGATGACGATCAGTTTATCTTTACAAAAGGTAAAGGCACTAACTAGGCAGCTCGGAAGTTGCGTTTGATAAAGAAAGCAAACACAAAAGAAAAATCAAGATATGTTCATAGGACTTGTTGACCTGGAAACAGCTTTTGACAACATCGTGCAAGATGTTCGAAATTCTGCGAAAAATTTGGGTAAGATACATGGAAAGACGGGTAATATACCTTATGTACAAGAACCAGGAGGGAACAGTAAGAGTGAAAAACCAAGAACAAAGTCCTCTGATTAAAACTGTGTAAAACAGGGATGAAGTCTTTCGCACTTACTGTTCAGTTTATACATTGAAGAAGATTCAAGAGTGGGACTAAAATTCGATGATAAGTTTCGGTAGTGACATTGCCATATTGAGTGAAAGTGGAGAACGATTACAGGATCTGTTGCGTGGAATGAATAGTCTAATGAATACAGAATGTGGACTGAAAGAAAACTGAAGAAAGACGAAACTAATAAGAAGTAGGAGAAGTGAGAACAGCGAGAAACTTAACAACAAAAATGATTAAGTAGCTGAAGTTAAGAAATTCTTCTACCTGCACCCAAACTGACCAGCAATGGATGGAGTATGTATATAAAAATGAGCCAAACACTGGCAAAGATTGTATTCTTGGCCAACAGAAGTCTGCTAGTACGAAATATTTGCCTTAATTTTAGGAAGAAATTTTTGAGAATGTACGTTTGGAACGCAGCTTTGTATGGTAGTGAAACATGGAAACATGGAACGGAAGAGAAGAATATAGTAAATTAAGTGGATTGATAACGTAAGGAATGAGGAGGTTCTCGGCAGAACCGGCGAGGAAAGGATTATACGGAAAACACTGACAAGAAGAAGAGACAAGGTAACAGGACATGTGTTAAGACGTCTAGCAGCAACTTCCATGGTACCGTACGGAGCTGTAGAGGATAAAAGCTGTTGAGGACGACAGAGATTGGAATACACTCAGCAAATGATTGAAGATATAGGTTGCAAATGCAACTCCGGAATGAAGAGGTTGGTACAGGAGAAGAATTCGTGGCGGTCCGCATCACACCAGTCAGATGACCGATGTCTCAAAACAGAAATGAGAAGTGTTTCAAACTTCCCAGTAACCTTCGCCACTTGTCAGTTCAGTGGCGCCCCTGTATCAGTGATGTATTCTGTTACCTGTAATATGGGACGGATACCCTTGGTGAAAGATATTGTAGATAGTGCAATCTGCGCGTCTTGCATCAACTATCTGGCTGTTTAAGATATAGAGTACATTTGTAGCTCTAACTGGGCTCTTAACCTTTACCGAGATATAATAATAATTCACTCTATGTGTTGTATTTATGACATTATTCACTATTTTCCAGAATTTCATATTTTACACTTCATGTATACTGTTCGCAGACCAGACGATGCTAACTCTGTATTATTTAAACCAGCCATCGTAAATAAAGGTTTTACAAATGCGATCTTGGCTCACAAGGTGTCTTCCTTCACGTTGAAAATTCATAGTATATTGAAACTTAAGTCTCGTATTCTTCTTTTTGTGTTTTTATATGAACCTTGGCATTCTTTTATTTGCTGCTTGGGGCAACTCTTTTCTAGATTTTTGACGAGAGTTATTTTCTGTAAATGCGCTTAGAAGTTTCACTGTCGAGGTGTGTTTCCAAACTGAATTCTCCCCCTTTTTTATAAATGGTTTCAGAATGAAAACATCGCACCCTCATGATACCTACTTTCTGTCATAATAGAACTGAATGAGAGATGTTTCGAAGACTTTCTTCACCACGAGAGGCTTTCAGTAAGTAATGCGACACCTTTTTTACCGGAAACAGGCTGGTTTTACTCACGATTGCAATTGACCGTATTGTTCCTCACTCTTTTGGCTACTAATCCCTATTTTTGAAAATAATCTGCGTTCGTGGCGACGTCCTGACACCACCCTCCTGAGTGGTACCAATAAACTAACCGACGTCGAACCAAACTTCTTGCTCTATCAGGAACAGCTCCATCATCCACGTATAGCCTACCGCGCAGTGCATTCTTCATTGGGCGAAACAGTCTGAAGTCGGAAGGTGGGAGGTTCAGGCTGAAGGGTGGATGAGTAAGAACAATCCAATGTAGTTTTCTGCTCTCGAGTGCGCAAATTTGGTGACATGTTGGGCTGTCATGGAGATGGATAATTTCGTTTGCATTTTTTGTGACGGCAAACAAGCTGAGTACAGAGGTCTCGCCCAACGACTCAACATGCTTTTTTCACTGCCAGGTCTCCCTAGCCATTCCGCAAGTGTCTGTGAATATCTGCGATGCTCTCGCTTTCCGCTAAGAGAAACTCACTGACAGTTCTGTTTGCAACACACCTCTGCTACAGACACCAAAAATAAATGGTTCAAATGGCTCTGAGCACTAAGGGACTCAACTGCTGTGGTCATAAGTCCCCTAGAACTTAGAACTACTTAAACCTAACTAACCTAAGGACATCACACACATCCATGCCCGAGGCAGGATTCGAACCTGCGACCGTAGCGGTCGCGCGGTTCCAGACTGGAGCGCCTTTAACAGCGCGGCCACTCCGGCCGGCCTACAGACACCGCTTGGGTGGCTGTGTACGAGGTGCATTCAAGTTCTAAGGCCTCCGATTTTTTTTTCTCCGGACTGGAAAGAGATAGAAACATGCGCATTGTTTTAAAATGAGGCCGCGTTCACTGTCAATTCGTCCCAGAGATGGCAACACCGTATGGCAGATGGAATTTTACCGCCAGCGGCGAGAATGACAACTGTTTTAAATACTTAAAATGGCGACGTTTTCCTTACTTAAACAGCGTGCCATCATTCGTTTTCTGAATTTGCGTGGTGTGAAACCAATTGAAATTCATCGGCAGTTGAAGGAGACATGTGGTGATGGAGTTATGGATGTGTCGAAAGTGCGTTCATGGGTGCGACAGTTTAATGAAGGCAGAACATCGTGTGACAACAAACCGAAACAACCTTGGGCTCGCACAAGCTGGTCTGACGAAATGACCGAGAAAGTGGAGAGAATTGTTTTGGGGTATCGCCGAATGACTGTTGAACAGATCGCCTTCAGAGTTGGCATTTCTGTGGGTTCTGTGCACACAATCCTGCATGATGACCTGAAAATGCGAAAAGTGTCATCCAGGTGGGTGCCACGAATGCTGACGGACGACCACATGGCTGCCCGTGTGGCATGTTGCCAAGCAATGTTGACGCGCAACGACAGCATGAATGGGACTTTCTTTTCGTCGGTTGTGACAATGGATGAGACGTGGATGCCATTTTTCAATCCAGAAACAAAGTGCCCGTCAGCTCAATGGAAGCACACAGATTCACCGCCACCAAAAAAAATTCGGGTAACCGCCAGTGCTGAAAAGATGATGGTGTCCATGTTCTGGGACAGCGAGGGCATAATCCTCACCAATTTCGTTCCAAAGGGCACTACGGTAACAGGTGCATCCTACGAAAATGTTTTGAAGAACAAATTCCTTCCTGCACTGCAACAAAAACTTCCGGGAAGGGCTGCGCGTGTGCTGTTTCACCAAAACAACGCACCCGCACATCGAGCTAACGTTTCTTCGTGATAACAACTTTGAAGTGATTCCTCATGCTCCCTACTCACCTGACCTGGCTCCTACTGACTTTTGGCTTTTTCCAACAATGAAAGACACTCTCCGTGGCCGCGCATTCACCAGCCGTACTGCTATTGCCTCAGCGATTTTCCAGTGGTCAAAACAGACTCCTAAAGAAGCCTTCGCCGCTGTCATGGAATCATGGCGCCAACATTGTGAAAAATGTGTACGTCTGCAGGGCGATTACGTCGAGAAGTAACGCCAGTTTCATCGATTTCGGGTGAGTAGTTACGTAGAAAGAAAATCGGCCTTAGTACTTGAATGCACCTCGTATAGCGCGCCACCTCTCGTAACTTCGTGAAACTATGGAGGCTGAAGGTGGAATATTCCACGATATCGCATAACAAATTCCATATTTTGTCCATCGAAATTGGCCGATAAAAAAAGTATTGCTTTTTTATTGAATGCGCTTCGTAATTTTGTTGTAAATTCACTAGTGTCCAACATTAAAGCAACAAACGGAAATTTTACAAGGTAGCGTTTATTTTCCCATAAAACAGTATAAACAGGTCATATTAAAGTAAAAACAATGTAAACAATACAGAAAGTAAGCAACTGCTATGAGTATAATGTTATAAAAGAATATTCTTAGTTTCTCCCAAGTTAAAGTGTTTGCACACATGTTCCGACAACTGGTTAATGTGCTTAGTACGGGGTGTGACAACCTCTGGCAACAACACAGTTCTGAGAACGACGAGAAATACTGTAAATGATGTCCAAAGTCTCGTGCTGAGGCAACAACGACATTTCTTTCTGCAGAGCTGTTAGTGAGCCTTAGAGAGTGGTTGTCGGATGCTGACGTGACATAACGTGTCTCCCTAGAGCATCTCAGACATAATCTATGGAATTCAGATCGGGAGAGCGAGCAGGTCACGCCATGCGGGAAATATGTTCCGTTTCCAAGAAAACATCAACCACCCGTGCTCTATGAGGTCGAGCATTATCGTCCATCAGTACGAAGTCTGGGCTCACAGCACCCCGCAACAACCGTATATCACGTCCCAAGATCTACTCACGATACCTGACAGCAGTTAAACCTTGTCAATCCACCCGTGCAATTTCATGATTTAGTGTCTGAGTGGTCAACATAATCCCTGCTCACACCAATAGTGTGCTCTGTATGTCTACCTTTTTAGAGATTGTTGCGGGACTCGACTGTTCGATGGAGAACACCTTTCAGCCATCAAATTTCCAAACTTGTTTTATTTGGCAGCCAGTTTCAGCCTTATATCACGCCATCATCAGGCCCTGATCGACGTGTACGAAGAATCTACCACGGTTGGATCTAAACAGGGGCTAGAAATACTGGTATTAGTAGATGCTTGCTACACTGATCACTTCAGATGTCAGTCAGGGGCCTGAAGATGGCGTAATACAACGCTGAAACTGGTTGTCAGATAAAATAAGGTTGGAAATTTGTCGGCTGAAAGGTGTTTAATTTTATATCCTCATTAGGGATCGCCGTGTGGGGTAGCCGCGCCGTCTAGTGCGCCTTGTCAAGGACCGTGCGACTCCCCCTGTCGGAGGATCGAGCCCTCCCTCGGGCATGGGCGTATGTGTTGTCCAAAGCATAAGTTAGTGTAAGTTAGATTAAGTAGAGTGTGGGCTTAGGGAACGATGACCTCAGCAGTTTGGTCCCATAAGACCTTACCAAAAATTTCCAATTCCCATTATGGATCTTCCTCCATATCGTTATCTTTCCACAATATTTAAGTCCCGAAATCATGTTCCACGTTCCCTCCAGATGCGAATACCTCGAGAATCGTTCACCAGACCAAATCGGGACTCATCTGTTGAACATTAGGCCACTCTTCGACCGTCCAGGTGGCATGTTGATGACTCCACTCAAGACGTTACCTTCTGTGACGATGCGTCAGAGGTACACACACAGCAGGTCTCCAACAATAAAGGCTACTGTTACTTAAAATCCGTCTTGATTGGAATTTTTTTTTTTATTATTCATATGACCGGTTTCGGTTCATTCAGAACCATCTTCAGATCTGATATTTCAGTTACAGGAGTAACCCGTCCAAATCCAGCAACTTTCACATGCTACGTCACGTGACGTAGCATGTGAAAGTTGCTGGATTTGGACGGATGCAATGCGTCCAGTGGATGCTGCAAGATCAGATGCCAGTTGCTGTGCAGCACTAAGGCGGTACCGTCGTGCCCTTGCAGCTGAATAACGGTCCTCTCTACATTTACATCTACATCTAGATCTAAATGGACACTCTGCAAATCACATTTAAGTGCCTGGCAGAGGGTTCACCGAACCTCCTTCACAATTCTCTATAATTCCAATCTCGTATAGCGCAGTTCGATTCCTGCCTCGGGCAAGGTGTGTGTGATGTCCTTAGGATAGTTAGAATTAAGTAGTTCTACGTTGTAGGGGACTGATGACCACGGCAGTTAAGTCCCATACTGCTCAGAGCCATTTGAACCTATGTTGGTCGGTGTCAACAAAGTATTTTCGTATTCGGAGGAGAAAGTTGGTGATTGGAATTTCGTGAGAAGATTCCGTCGCAACGAAAAACGTCATTCTTTTAATGATTTGCAGCCCAGATCCTGTATCATGTCTGTGACACTCTCTCCCATATTTCGCAATAATACAAAATGTGCTGCCATTCTTTGAACTTTTTCGATGCACTCCGTCAGTCCTATTTGGTAAGGATCCCACACCGCGCAGCAGTATTCTAAAAGAGGAGGGACAAGCGTAGTGTAGGCATTCTCCTTAGTAGGTCTGTTACATTTTCTAACTGTCCTGCCAAAAAACGCAACCTTTGGTTAGCTTTCCCCACAACATTTTCTACGTTTTCCTTCCAATTTAAGTTATTCGTAATTGTCCCCACAACATTTTCTACGTTTTCCTTCCAATTTAAGTTATTCGTAATTGTAATACCTAGGTATTTAGTTCAATTTACGGCGTTTAGATTAGACTGAGTTATCGTGTAACCGAAGTTTAACGAGATCCTTTTAGCACTCATGTGGATGACCTCACACTTTTCGTTATTTAGGGTCAACTGCTACTTTTCGCACAATTCAGATATTTTCGCACTCTGACCTCACACGTGGTCGGGCCTGCCCTTGTTTTCGGGATACTGTTTCGGTCTTTATAAACTGTCCCCACATCCGAGAAACAGAAGAGCGATCCACATTAGCCGATCGGACCTCATCAGTTTGCGATTGCCGTGCTTCCTTTCTTCCTATGACCCTCCACCGCAGAGATTCTGGTAGGTGTCTTGTCTGTCCCATACCGCATCGTCTGAGACTGCGCAAGCAGCGATTGTGCAAGTGGGTCTCCCCGGCAAACACTAACCCGTTTGGTAGGTGCCGTAACGTGATCACTGGCGTGGTTTATCGTTGACCGGAATGCTATCTTCGCGCAGAACACGATCTTACGGGCATCTGTAGACAATTTGTATGATTGTACCGTGAATTAGACATAGGAAGAGGAAATAGAGGTTTGTTGCTTTAATTTTGGACGCCAGTGTAGTGTAAGAAGCATTCAACTGACTGATTCCCCTGTGGAATTACCTCAGTATCCTGTTTAAGTATCGACTGCACCGTGGATGGATGGCATAGATCAGTGATCTATACCTTCCAAAGCTAAGTTCACAGTAAGATACAAACCGCAATATACAGTGTGGTCTATTGATCGGTACCGGGCCAAATATCTCAAAAAATAAGCGTCAAACGAAAAAACTTCAAAGAACGAAACTTGTCTAGCTTGAAGGTGGAAACCAGATGGCGCTACGGTTGGCTCGCTAGATGGCGCTGCCATAGGTCAAACGTATATCAACTGCGTTTCTTAAAAATAGGAACCCCCATTATTTATTACATATTCGTGTAGTACGTAAAGAAATATGAATGTTTTAGTTGGACCACTTTGGGATAGATGGTGCTGTAATAGTCACAAACATATGGCTCACAATTTTAGACGAACAGTTGGTAACAGGTAGGTTTTTAAATTAAAATACAGAACGTAGGTACGTTTGAACATTTAATTTCGGTTGCTCCAACGTGATAAATGTACCTCTGTGAACTTACCGTTTCTGAGATCGCAAACTGTTACAACGTGATTACCTGTAAATACCACATTAATGCAATAAATGCTCAAAATTATGTACGTAAACCTCAATGCATTTGGCAATACGTGTAACGACATTCCTCTCAACAGCGAGTAGTTCGCCTTCCGTAATGTTCGCACATGCGTTGACAATGCGCCGACGCATGTTGTCAGCGGTTGTCGGTGGATCACAATAGCAAATATCCATCAATTTTCCCCACAGAAAGAAATTCGGGGACGTCAGATCCGGTGAACGTGCGGGCGATGGTATGGTGCTGTCATGAAATATACTATTCAATAACGCTTGAACCGTACGCGAGCTATGTGCCGGACATGCATCATGTTGGAAGTACATCGCCATTCTCTCAGGCAGTGAAGCATCTTGTAGTAACATCAGTAGAACATTCCGTAGGAAATCAGCATACATTGAACCATTTAGATTGCCATCGATAAAATGGGGGCCAATTATCCTTCCTCCCATAATGCCGCACCAGACATAAACACGGCAAATTCGCTGATGTTCCTTCTGTCGCAGCCATCGTGGATTTTCCGTTTCCCAATAGTACATATTATGCCGGTTTACGTTACCGCTGTTGGTGAATGACGCTTCGTCGCTAAATAGAACGCGTGCAAAAAATCTGTCATCGTACCGTAATTTCTCTTGTGCCCAGTGGCAGAACTGCACACGAAGTTCAAAGTCATCGACATGCAATTCCTGGTGCATAGAAATAGGGTACGGTGCAATCGATGTTGATGTAGCATTCTCAACACTGACGTTTTTGAGATTGACAATTCTCGCGCAATTTGTCTGATACTGATGTGCGGATTAGCCGCAACAGCGCCGGTTGTAGTGGCCGAGCGGTTCTAGGCGCTACAGTCAGGAACCGCGCGACCGCTACGGTCGCAGGTTCGAATCCTGCCTCGGCATGGATGTGTGTGATGTCCTTAGGTTAGTTAGGTTTAAGTAGTTATAAGTTGTAGGGGACTGGTGACCACAGCAGTGAAGTCCCATAGTGCTCAGAGACATTAGCCGCGACAGCAGCTAAAACACCTACTTGGGCATCGTCATTTCTTGCGGGTCGTGGTTGACGTTTTACATGTGGCTGAACACTTGCTGTTTCCTTAAATAACGTAACTATCCGGCGAAAGGTCCGGACACTGGGATGTTGCCGTCCAGGATACCGAACAGCATACATAGTACACGTCCGTTGGGCATTTTGATCACAATAGCCATACATCAACACGATATCTAATTTTTCCGCAATTTGTAAAAGGTCCATTTTAGCATGGGTAATGTTGTTGTTTGTTGTTGTGGTCTTGAGTCCTGAGTCTGGTTTGATGCAGCTCTCCATGCTACTCTATCCTGTGCAAGCTACTTCATCTCCTAGTACCTACAGCAGCCTACATCCTTCTGAATCTGCTTTCATCTCTTGGTCTGCCTCTACGATTTTCACCATCCACGCTGCCCTCCAGTACTAAATTGGTGATCCCTTTGTAACGCCGGAAATGCATATCCTCCTATTTCCATCTATTGTGCTATTATTTTCTTTCCTTGCTTTGTTACCTCAAGATATGACATTTCTGTCTCTTTGTGTATTGTAATTGTTTTACTATTTGTATATTTATGCATTTATGTCGATGTATAATTGGTTTGTTTCGTAAATATTATTTGTATTTTTACGCTGGGTCTTGCCTAGGGATTGGTTTGGTTTATGGGGCGCTCAACTGCGTGGTTATCAGCGCTCTTGCCTAGGGAAAACTGCTATCGAACGATTACGTCGATAGGTCGTGTGAAGAATCAAAGTGTGTAGGATCTTTGGTAGTGTTAACTCTGCCGCGTGGAGCGCGGGCTGAGCAGAAGGAGTCTGGCAGGAGTAGCGAGTGGAGAAGGTGTGTGGTGTGACGCTCCCGCGAGTTGCCGCGCTTTCGGGGTTTGGCAGCATGTAGTTGCGCTCGACTTGCGATGATAGTTTCTGACATGGTGTCGCGGACGGGAAACATTAACTAGCGCACATCAAGAGCCCGTTTCGTCTGGTGACCGTGTCGAGAAGAAGGCGCGCCAACATCCAGCTTCTGCAACAGCGACGGCCGGCAAAGAGTGACTGTCGCCACCTCCTCGACCGACGGCTTCAAACCTTCAATCAACCGACAAGGAAGACTGGACGCACGTTTTAGAACTGTATGGCAGACCTCAGCTTTTCAAACTGTTCCATTTTCGTCACTATAATTACAGCAACTTAGCATGAACGTTTGTTGCTCATTGTCCCAATTGCATTACCAAGCAGAGTCCCTTCCTTTTCCGAAATGAACCCGAGTGTCGTTGAAATTCAAACGCCAGCATTAAAGTAATATAGCTACCTCGTTTTCACTGCTTTAATTTCAAAATTCGGTTAAAGTATTTATAGCTGGCTACACTATTTAGATTACACAAGCACAAATTAAGAGTGCGAGTTTTGTTACCATATTTTAGCTTACCTGTGACTGCAGCTCAGCTTGGTACGTACTAAATTTTACTATTGTTAATTGTTTGGAATCATTTAATTCAAGTTCAAAGTTAAATCTCTTATTTCTAAATTGCGTAGATTCAAGTAGTTTTTGAAATGATTGTTGAGGTAGTCCAAGACTAACCGTATTTTACTGAATTTCGATGTACTTCAGAAAGAAAGCTCACTATTAACTTCAGTCACTAAATTAACTTTCGATTTTCCGGTTTTATTAATTCTTTTGCTAAATTAAGTCAGGGTGTAGCGAAATTTATTACTTCTGACAAACTTTCAGTTTTCACACTACACGTGTCAACCTTCAGTTGCCACGCTTCTAGTGCTAATTATATGTGTAATAACCTTTCTTTTTCAGTTACTATAGTAATTGTCCTTAGGACTGGCGACCGTGATTTCCCCTAAATCTCAAATACCTATTTACCGCTAGTTAATTGTTAACGTAACGGCTGCACATTTACTTTCTTTATTAACTTTACCCCTTTTCAAAATTAATTTCCACCAGTTTCATTAGCACATTTCCTTTCATTTAGATGTAACCCTTTCCTCCCTCTTTACCGACAGGTTAACTTCGGTGACGATTGCTTTTCCAAAACTCCCATTAGGTACACGCGGTTTCATTTTTCACTGTCATTAAGGTCGGTAAGTGAGGGGGAGGTTACACGTGGCGACCTGGTGACAGGACAATCTTAGGATTTGAGGTTGTTCTGGACGCGAATTTTGCATTGTGCAAATCTCGTAACAAAGTACTGGTTACGTACAGGCCGTTACGTCAGCGAGAATAAGTAGTGGGAGTAATCCTAATTATATTTGAGATTTGTCATTTATATTGAAAATTATTAAAATGAGTGAAGACAACAATTACCAAAATTTGGTAGACTTGGATACGGAACAATCGGTCAAACAGTGGGAAACGCGCACGGCGGTTCCCATTGTTCAGGGGCAGGCGGCTAGCATGAAAGACGCGACCGCCGAAACGCAACAAAGAGCAGAAATGGAATTCCAAACCTTAGAAAATGTTTCGCAATCGGAAGCGAAAATCAAATCTGTACCCCTTGATGGTGAATACGGGGGAACATATATAGAGGAACCATCTACGGAAGTAAATCCGGTAGTTTCCGGGAATTTAACTGATTTATTGAATGTTTTGATTAATGAAATCAAGAGTCAATAGGCAGAAATTAAAGCTCTGTCTGCCAAGCAAGAAGCTCAGTCTGCCAAGCAAGAAGCTCAGTCTGAAAAAATTGAACGAAAGCTAGACAATCAGAACAAAGCTATTAATGTTGTTAACAATAATGTTGGAGTTGTTAACACAAAAGTTGATAAAATCAAAGAAGATATTGTTGTAATTAATACCGAAATCAGTAATCTTAAACAGGAAATGATAGGCGTTCAGGCGGAAATTGCGAGCATAAATACTCGTTTTAATTCCGAAATTAGCAGAATCGAGAAAAGTGTAGGAGAAGCAGTTGCTCCGATCATCGAGAATAAGGTGACGGAACAAATTCAATTAGTGAAAAAAGAGGATCAACATAAGGTGGAAACTTTAAAGGCTTTAGTGTCCGAAGTAGATACTAAAGTGAGGGAGCAGGCTAATACCTGCGAAGAGAAAAAGGGGGAAGTGGAAACGCTTGCGACAACCACTTGCCAAGTAATTACGAGAGTATCGGAATTAGAAAAGAAACTTGACGAAAAACAGAGCTATGTGCCAATCTGTGCACATAGTTCGGAATTGTTGACGAAAGAGGAGCGGTTCGACCCCTTGAAAAAAGGAGGTGTACACGCGACGGATTTCATTAAAAATTGTGAAAGAGTTTTACCCAGATCATGGACAAATGAGAGAAAAATTAATGCGGTTATTGATGTGTTGGCTGGTGATGCCAAGCGTTGGGGCTTAAACCTCAACATTACGAACCTGACTTTTGACGAGTTTAAAAATTTGTTTCTGGCTGAATACTGGTCAGAGCAAAAACAGCAAAGTTTCTGGCGCGAATTTGTCGTATCGAGGCCTTTCGATGCGAATTCGCGCGGTTCGATGAGGGAGTTTTGTGAGGGCTGGATCCGCAAGTTGGAATATTTGCGTGATCGCCGCACGGAATCCGAAATAGTCTGGGAACTCTACAAGAAGCTTCCAGATGATACAAAACGCTACGTAGGAACCAGTTACAGGACAATCAATGATTTCCTGGAAAGAGTTGAGGACGAGGACAAATGGCGCAATAATCGCGACAGTGGTAGAGGCCGTGGTAACAACAACGGGTACCACCCCAACCGTAACAACGATAACCATGGGAATAATGCATACCACAGCAATAACAATAATGGTTCGGACCGTAACAACAATCGGTACAATGCAAATAATAACAGGAATGACAGAAACCAGTATCATACTAAGGTGATACGGGCTTCACAGAATAGTAATAACGCCAGAGGGTGTGATCAGCCGCCTCAGCAGCATCCGGGGAGCGTATCTCCTGGGACGAGACAGGGAAACCATTAGCCGCGCCGGTGAGGGGCCGAGCGGGCGTGGAGAAATTTTGGCGGCCCAATAACAGGAGAAAACCCAGGTATCGTCATTATTAAAATTCCGTGTGGAATAATCAACGGCGGGAGTGTGTGCCAGTGTTAGGAGAAAGGAGTGCGCCCACAAGTAGTAGATCAGCTGTATACACGGCAGTAGGTAGTACATTCACTGTCAGTGAGAACAATTTAAGTAGTGTTCCAGAAATCGATTATAAAGTGGCAGTTGTAATACCCACAGCGGAGCTGGAGATTGAGTTTAAGAATGATTCGCAATTGTTGAGAGAAGATCAGATGTCGGATAACACGTCCGTCATCGAGCGAGGGGATGCAGAGAGGGATGATGTCTGGTTAAGGCAGTTCGGTCGCTTGTACGACGAACTAAGAGATTATAGGGGTCTGTATGGGAGAAGTGTTTATGGGGAGCGCGTGCAGGATTTGCCGCGTCTCGTCCCGCAGGAAGATAGTGTTTGTGAAGTGATAGAAAGTTCTGGCCCTAACCGGCAGACTTTACTAGAAATAGTTGATGTTAAGGGGGAGCACGAGCAATATTCGTCGTGTTTAGTCCCGCAGGAGTTAGATGTTGAAGTAGTAACGGAAAGTTCTGGCCCTAACCGGCAGACTTTACCAAAAGTTTCAGTGGTAGAAGTAACCGACCCATCCGACGCGAACCTCCAGTTTAAACATTGCGAGAGTATTAAGGGGAAAGATTACGAAAATTTTAGTGATAGCCGGACGCAATTGGTAGAAAAGCACATAGATTACAGCGTGTATGAGGTTAGAGCTGACATTATACGGTCAGACGATAACAGTGTGGGTTGCGCAGATCTAGAGGAAGTAATTGCAGATACTACTGGGCACATTTCTCCAGGTAGATTGGCAGATGAGATCAATCTGGCCAAAGATGAATCAACGAAGGTGACAATTAGTAAATTGATAGCAAAGCGACACTCAATAGTTGACGAGTTACAGGAAAAGGTTTCGGTATTGGAGGCGAAGCTACAGACTAAGCCTCAGGACAAACGTGTTGAAATTAAAACTGTAAGTGAACAGAAGCTGAAAAAGCCGCCAGATAAGCCGGAGTTAGGATCAAAGCCGGATGGTTTTTTCTGGAATGACCTGGATATAGACGAGGATTTACTGTGGGAAAATAAAGAAACAGTCGAGGACAAGTGTAGACAGATAGTAGTGTCTGTTAATATACATGACCTACAACTAAACGTGTTGATTGACACCGGTGCAGAATTGAGTGCTGTATCTGGGAAAATATTGTTTTACTGAAAGACAGACCTGGCATCGTAGTTATGCCAGTAACAGGAGTGAAAATTATCGGTGCTACTGGGAAGGCCAGTAAACCGGTCACAAAACAGATTTTTGTCCACTTCGAGATATGTGGGGCACGATTTCAACAAGAGTTTGTCGTCGTGCCAGACTTGACTACGGAAGTAATTATCGGGTTAGATTGGCTATTAAAGTACCGTGCAGTGATTAATTGCGAAAGCCAAACTTTGACATGTACGTCACAAGATAAAACAATAGTAGTTAGTTTTGACGAGGCAGGAGACGGTGTGCATAGGCAATACTAGCCTATACACATTGTTAACTGGCCGGATGCTATTGACGTAGGTATGAATTTGAACTACTGTAATGTGAGGAATCTCGGCCTTGACAGAAGTAAAAGTTTAGTGGAAGAGATAATCAAATTCCCTCCACGGACTGACATTAGTATTGGTGTGAAAAAAGATCGTTTGCGAGAACTAATGAAGCTAAAAGCCGATGCTCGCATACGTCGTCATGACGCTAAAACGCGTTTTGCTAAGTTTGCAATCGGAGACTTAGTACTTGTAAAAGCTCATGAGAAATCGAGCGAGATAGACAATGAAATCTCTAAATTTAAGTTTGTTTATAATGGACCATATAAAGTCATTGGTATACCTCACACAAATGCTTATTGCTTAGAGTATCCAAGCTCTGGAAAACGATTAGGTATACGGAATATTGTAGACTTGAAATTGTACCAACCTAGGATCGATTAATACCACACAATGGGTAACTTGTACAGTATGTAAATATAGAGTGTAAGATTTAAGGATGTGCCATGTTACGATGCTTTTGCCTGACCTAGAGGTCATTAAAGAAGTTGTAATTAATAAGTAATTAATTTTGACTAAATGATTTAAGAGTAACTGATTAGTAATCATCTGAAAAATCCAAGCTGCTAGTTTAAGTTTTCAGCTGAGTCACAGTAGATTAAGGAATGTAAATATGATATTGTAACTTGCTGTAATACTTCATGAATGTGTGTTTTTATTAGTCATTGCCGATGTACTTAGACGCTGTTTTAAGTTTCAGGCTAGTACATGCGTGTCATGATGGACAGTGTTGAGTTATCCGCTGTGATAGTGTTTATGGACTCCTTGAGATTACTCGGGAGTGAGTTTTTCCGAAAGAATTCAGTGAAACGGACGTTCTGCAAATGCCGTTACACAGGCGAGTGAGATCAAGCGTGCCGCACAGGCGGGCGCAACAATATTGGCGAGGCGGAGCAGCTGTCGGCTCTTGTGTCGCTGTCGGCTTTTGTGCCGCTGTCGGCATTCTTTGTACTCGCGAGTACGGAATGTGGAGTTGCTTTTCTTCCCGGACAGCTGATGTGAAAGAATTCTGCTGTCAATATTTATGTTTTTTTTCGATCTGCTGTATATTATTTTCTTGTTTAGCGTTAATTGGACATGGCGAGAAAATTAATTATGAAAAGGTTACATAAAAATGTGTATTCTATGTAATATGTATTCTATGTAATATGTATTCTATGTAATAATAATGTATATTAGTTTGCGTATTTTGATATACCTGTTTTTTATGACCATGTACTCTGATTAATTTTGCAAATAGTATTCCATTTCTTATAGTGTTACGAATTTTAATGATTTTGGAATAGCTAAACCATTTTCTATGTTTTGTATGAATTTTGATATGTTGTCAACCTGTTTTACTTTGTGCAAGATGACAGAGTGGAATAAGATTAGGAGTGTCTCCACTCAATCATTATTGTCTAAAAATTGGTTTATGGTTAATTAGACGAATGCTAAATTTTTTTGATGTTTTGAGCATATGCATTTCCGCTGTTTCTTTTTTGGGACATTTTCTGAGTCTGTTTACGTTACACGAACATCCTCAGACAATGTGGGGCACGTGTAACGCCGGAAATGCATATCCTCCTATTTCCATCTATTGTGCTATTATTTTCTTTCCTTGCTTTGTTACCTCAAGATATGACATTTCTGTCTCTTTGTATATTGTAATTGTTTTACTATTTGTATATTTATGCATTTATGTCGATGTATAATTGGTTTGTTTCGTAAATATTATTTGTATTTTTACACTGGGTCTTGCCTAGGGAAAACTGCTATCGAACGATTACGTCGATAGGTCGTGTGAAGAATCAAAGTGTGTAGGATCTTTGGTAGTGTTAACTCTGCCGCGTGGAGCGCGGGCTGAGCAGAAGGAGTCTGGCAGGAGTAGCGAGTGGAGAAGGTGTGTGGTGTGACGCTCCCGCGAGTTGCCGCGCTTTCGGGGTTTGGCAGCATGTAGTTGCGCTCGACTTGCGATGATAGTTTCTGACATGGTGTCGCGGACGGGAAACATTAACTAGCGCACATCAAGAGCCCGTTTCGTCTGGTGACCGTGTCGAGAAGAAGGCGCGCCAACATCCAGCTTCTGCAACAGCGACGGCCGGCAAAGAGTGACTGTCGCCACCTCCTCGACCGACGGCTTCAAACCTTCAATCAACCGACAAGGAAGACTGGACGCACGTAAAGTTTTAGAACTGTATGGCAGACCTCAGCTTTTCAAACTGTTCCATTTTCGTCACTATAATTACAGCAACTTAGCATGAACGTTTGTTGCTCATTGTCCCAATTGCATTACCAAGCAGAGTCCCTTCCTTTTCCGAAATGAACCCGAGTGTCGTTGAAATTCAAACGCCAGCATTAAAGTAATATAGCTACCTCGTTTTCACTGCTTTAATTTCAAAATTCGGTTAAAGTATTTATAGCTGGCTACACTATTTAGATTACACAAGCACAAATTAAGAGTGCGAGTTTTGTTACCATATTTTAGCTTACCTGTGACTGCAGCTCAGCTTGGTACGTACTAAATTTTACTATTGTTAATTGTTTGGAATCATTTAATTCAAGTTCAAAGTTAAATCTCTTATTTCTAAATTGCGTAGATTCAAGTAGTTTTTGAAATGATTGTTGAGGTAGTCCAAGACTAACCGTATTTTACTGAATTTCGATGTACTTCAGAGAGAAAGCTCACTATTAACTTCAGTCACTAAATTAACTTTCGATTTTCCGGTTTTATTAATTCTTTTGCTAAATTAAGTCAGGGTGTAGCGAAATTTATTACTTCTGACAAACTTTCAGTTTTCACACTACACGTGTCAACCTTCAGTTGCCACGCTTCTAGTGCTAATTATATGTGTAATAACCTTTCTTTTTCAGTTACTATAGTAATTGTCCTTAGGACTGGCGACCGTGATTTCCCCTAAATCTCAAATACCTATTTACCGCTAGTTAATTGTTAACGTAACGGCTGCACATTTACTTTCTTTATTAACTTTACCCCTTTTCAAAATTAATTTCCACCAGTTTCATTAGCACATTTCCTTTCATTTAGATGTAACCCTTTCCTCCCTCTTTACCGACAGGTTAACTTCGGTGACGATTGCTTTTCCAAAACTCCCATTAGGTACACGCTGTTTCATTTTTCACTGTCATTAAGGTCGGTAAGTGAGGGGGAGGTTACACCTTGATGCCTCCGGACATGTACTACCAACCGATCCCTTCTTCTAGTCAAGTTGTACCACCAACTTCTCTTCTCCCCAATCCTATTCAATACCTCCTCATTAGTTATGTGATCTACCCATCTAATCTTCAGCATTCTTCTGTAGCACCACATTTCGAAAGCTTCTATTCTCTTCTTGTCCAAACTATTTATCGTCCTTTTTCCATTTTCATACATTGCTACACACCATACAAATACTTTCAGAAACGACTTCCTGACACTTAAATCTATACTCGATGTTAACAAATTTCTCTTCTTCAAAAACGCTTTCCTTGCCATTGCGAGTCTACATTTTATATCTTCTCTACATCGACCACCATCAGTTATTTTGCTCCCCAAATAGCAAAACTCCTTTACTAGTTTAAGTGTGTCACTTCCTAATCTAATTCCCTCAGCATCACCCGATTTAATTTGACTACATTCCATTATCCTCGTTTTGCTTTTGTTGATGTTCATCTTATACCCTCCTTTCAAGACACTGTCCATTCCGTTCAACTGCTCTTCCAAGTCCTTTGCTGTCTCTGACAGAATTACAATGTCATCGGCGAGCCTCAAAGTTTTTATTTCTTCTCCATGGATTTTAATACCTACCCCGAACTCTTCTTTCGTTTCCTTTACTGCTTGCCCAATATACAGATTGAATAACATTGGGGAGAGGCTACAACCCTGTCTCACTCCCTATCCTACCACTGCTTCCCTTCCATGTCCCTCGACTCTTATAACTTCCATCTGCTTTCCGTACAAATTGTAAATAGCATTTCGCTCCCTGTATTTTACCCCTGCCACCTTCAGAATTTGAAAGTATCACGAAGCAAATACCGTCCACACTGGCGGAATATTACGTGATACTAAATACTTATACGTTTATGACTTGCAGCGCCATCTATGACAAAGCGAAAAATGTGGTCGAACTAAGACATTCATGTTTCTTTACGTGCTACACGAGTATGTAATAAAAAATGGGGTTTCCTATTTTAAGAAACGCAGTTGATACCCGTTTGACCTATGGCAGCGCCATCTAGCGGCCAACCACATATCCATCAGGTTCCCCCCTTCAAGCTAGACGAGTTTCGTTCCTTGTAGTTTCTTCGCTTGGTGCTTATTTCGTGAGACATTTGGCCCGGTGACTATCAATGGAGCACCCTGTAGTAGACACCTCGTCTTCCCCTGAGGCCAATGGCAACTCACTGAAGACCGTATCAGTTTCTAACGAACACTCGGCGGGTGTGCAGCCGTCGACTGGCACCGCTGAGGTTGTCAGCTCGCTGTCACGGCGACCGCGCCGCCCGCCACGAACCTCCACCACGTGCCGGAGCCGTCAATATGCCGAACGCAAAAGCGGCGCGCCGTTTGGGAGGCTGGCAGGCAGGCAGGCGGCGAATGAGAGGACCATCACCTCCACACACCACCGGCACCGGTGGCGGCGAGGCTGCCAAACCGAGGGCGTCGGTTTGCGCGCGCACGTCTGCGCCAACGGTGCATATCCAGCGTGCGTGGGTGTCCGCGATCGTGAGTGTGTGTGTGTGTGTGTGTGTGTGTGTGTGTGTGTATGTGTGTGAGAGAGAGAGAGAGAGAGAGAGCCCAGTGTCACATCCATTCCCCCTCTCCCCGCTGCTGGCTCCATGCTTCTCGAATTTCCATGATTGCTTCGACGTCAGCGGCAGCAGTGGTGGAAGGATTTGGCGTGTGGTGGAGGGGGATTTTTGATCCGCAGTTCCGCTCGGCACACTCCGGTATGACATTTTCACGGACGTCAAAATACACAGACACGCGCGCCCACGTGCGGGAGCAGAGACAGAAAGAGAGAGAGAGAGAGAGAGAGAGAGGGAGAGAGATAGATAGAAAGAGAGGGAATAGGCACAGATAGAGAGAAACATAGGGCGTCGTTGCATATTCCGGTTTCCTTTCTAGCTGTCTATAGCGAAAAACTCCAGTACGTTGATGAAATTTGACGTTTGAGGGGAAACGTTCACGCCTAAACGTGTAATGGTTTATGATGATGAAGAACATGTGTGAGTTATAACACGCTGTGACACTGTTATCGACAGGAGGCGACCGTAATAGCTACAACGACTGCGAAATATAAGGTGTTACGCCATGATTCCCCAGTCCAACATTTATAAAATGATGTAAACTGAAGGTGGAGGGGAGGGTGGGAGGTAGGAAAGGAAACAGAAGGAACCAACGTTTTCAGCTGAACTGGTACTTTACAAGGGATCATCTGTGACGAGTAGAAATGTGTGCCAGATCGGGGTTCGAACCCGGGATCTCCTGATTACTAGGCAAGTGCGTTAACCATTTCACCCCTGGACACAGTATTAATCGTAAATACGCGGATTATCTCGGCACACTTTGTAGCTGACTCACAGTCCCAACTCAAGTGGTAGACTCTGCAAGAGAGGCGCTCTGCATCGCGGTGTAGCTTGCTGTCCAGGTTTCGAGAGGGTGCGTTTCTGGATGAGGTATCGAATATATTGCTTCCCCCTACTTATACCTCCCGAGGAGATCACGAATGTAGAATTAGAGAGATTTGAGCGCACACGGAGGCTTTCTGGCAGTCGTTCTTCCCGCGAAACATACGCGACTGGAACAGGAAAGGGAGGTAATGACAGTGGCACGTAAAGTGCCCTCCGCCACACACCGTTGGGTGGCTTTCGGAGTATAAATTTAGATGTAGATGTAGAACGCCGTCTATCTGCAGCCCCTGTCCGTATTCTCCACGCTCGCCAATTTTTTATTTCCACTGGAGGTCGAACGTGATCGAACGTGATGTGCACTGAAGGTTGTGTATGCATTGCCCATTGAGGTGAATCAATTGTACGAGTGTTCGGTGTCTGCAGTTTTGGACACGTCTGAAAGACTAGACACCGTGCAGTTATATGACACATTTATAAAACTTTGTGGCAATGTTCATCACATAACGATCGGCAGGCTTAAGCAATACTCGACGGGATACCAGCGTCTAGATCATTATGTCGATTATTTAGTGTGGCTCACTGGCTGAATGCAGGCCTTCCAATTAAGCGCGACTCGTCAACTTCCTATTCTACTCCAGTTATCCAACTCCGGAGTGGAATCTGAAGCATGTGCCTCTCATGGTGACTCTTCATATCGCTGATAGCGGAAGGGTTCATTAAAGGCAAACTGAAAACTTCCTTAGTCTGATCGAGATTCAATCCCGAGACCCTTCTGTTTCAATAAAACTCTTTGTATGGGAGTAGAGTTTGGATGAGGCTTCTGTAACTGCGGACTATTAAACAGTATTGATTTTATTAAACAAAGAATTTATACACTACTGGCCATTAAAATTACTACAACAAGAAGAAATAGAGATGATAAACGGGTATTCATAGGACAAATATATTTTACTAGAACTGACATGTGATTACATTTTCAGGCAGTTTGGGTGCATACATCCTGAGAAATCAGTATCCAGAACAACCACCTCTGGTCGTAATAACGGCCTTGATAAGCTTGGGCATTGAGTCAAACAGAGCTTGGATGCCGTGTACAGGTAGGTTGAACACGAACACGATACCACAGTTCATCACGAGTAGTGACTGGCGCAATGTGATGTGCCAGTTGCTCGGCCACCAGACGTTTTAAATTGGTGAGAGATCTGGAGAATGTGCTGGTCAGGGCAGCAGTCGAACATTTTCTGTATCCAGAAAGGCCCGTAGAGGACCTGCAACATGCGGTCGTGCATTATCCTGCTGAAATGTAGCGTTTCGCAGGGATCGAATGAAGGGTAGAGCCACGGGTCGTAACACATCTAAAATGCAAAGTCCACTGTTCAAAGTGCCGTCAATGCCAACAAGAGCTGACCGAGATGTGTAACCAATGGCACCCCATACCATCAGGCCGGGTGATACGCCAGTATGGCGATGACGAATACACGCTTCCAATGTGCGTTCACCGCGAAGTGGCCAAACACGGATGCGACCATCATGATGCTGTAAACAGAACCTGGATTCGTCCGAAAAAATGACATTTTACCATTTGTGCACTCAGGTTCGTCGTTGAGTACACCATCGCAGGCGCTCCTGTCTGTGATGGAGCGTCAAAGGTAACTGCAGCCATGGTCTCCGAGCTGATAGTCCATGCTGCTGCAAACGTCGTCGAGCTGTTCGTGCAGATGGTTGTTGTCTTGGAAACGTCCCCATCTGTTGACTCAGGGATCTAGACGTGGCTGCATGATCCGTTACAGCCATGCGGATAAGATACCTGGCATCTCGACTGCTAGTGATTCGAGGCCGTTGGGATCCAGCACAGCTTTCCGTATTACCCTGCTGAACCCACCGATTCCATATTCTGCTAACAGTCATTGGATCTCGACCAACGCGAGCAGCAATGTCGCGATACGATAAACCGCAATCGCGATAGGCTACAATCCGAAATTAACAAAGTCTGAAACGTGATGTTACGCATCTCTTACACGAGGCATCACAACAACGTTTGACCAGACAACGCAGGTCAATTGCTGTTTGTGTATGAGAAATCGGTTGGAAACTTTCCTCATGTCAGCAAATTGTAGGCGTCGCCACCGGCGCTAACCTTGTGTGAATGCTCTGAAAAGCTAATCACTTGCATATCACAGCATCTTCTTCCTGTTGGTCAAATTTCGCGTCTGTAGCACGTCATCTTCGTGGTGTAGCAATTTTAATGGCCAGTAGTGTAATACCGGAGTGCACACGAATACTGCAAACCGTTATACTCACTCTTGCAATAATTAGCTTCGGATGACAAGTGACATAAAAATTACTCCCCCAAGAAAAATAAATAATTTTATTTGTAAACCAGACAGGGTGCACATAAAGTCCGGGAACACTTTCAATTATTCATTGCAGAAGAACTAAACATTGTACAGAAGTCATACATATTGCATTTTGAGGAGAAACTCTGTAAGCTTTCTAACGAACATTCCGTATGCGAACCATTAGTAAGCCGGCAGGCGTCAATACGATAATCTGATTCTTGCCATGCCCGTCCAAGCATGGCATCGTCGGCAGTGACACTTGCTTCCCGTATTCTCTCCCGGAGCTCCGCAACATAACGTGGTAGAGGCGGTACATACAGCAGATCTTTAATGTGTCCCCACAGAAAGAAGTCACACGGAGTGAGATCTGGTGATCGGGGAGTCCATTTCGGGAAACTCCTCCCTCCGCACCTGAATTCTCATATTTGCGACTACCGTTGACGATCCGCAAATAACCGAACTACACTGTGGCGGTATACATGAAAAAGATCTTACAGGGTTTCTCTTCAAATGACACATGTATGATGTCTGTACAATGTTTGATTCTTGTGCAATAAATAACAGAAAGTGTTCCCGGACTTAAGGTACACTCTGTACACAGGGTATTTGAAACTTATACCAAGAAACTTAGAAGGCATTTACATTGAAGACCCAAAGAAACTGTCACACCTGCCTAATATCGTGTAGGGCTCTGCTTGTACGCAGAAGTACCGCATCACGACGTGGCATGGACTCGACTAATGCCTGAAGTAGTGATGGAGGGAAGTGACACCATGTTTCCTGCAGGGCTGTCCATAAATCAGTAACAGTACGAGGGGCTGGAGATCTCCTCTGAACAGTCTCGTTGCAATGCATCCTAGATATGCCTCTATAATGTCCTTGTCCGTCGAGTTTGGTAGCCAGCGGAAGTGTTTGAACTCAGAGGAGTGTTCCTGGAGCCACACTGTAGCAATTTTGCAAGTGCAGGGAGTCGCTTTGTCCACCTGGAATTGCCCAAGCCCGTCGGAATGCACAATGGACACGACTGAAGGCAGGTGAAAAAAAGGGTTCAAATGGCTCTGAGCACTACGGGACTTAACTTCTGAGGTCATCAATCCCCTAGAACTTAGAACTACTTAAACCTTACTAACCTAAGGAAAGCACACAAGACCCAGTCAGCACGAGGTAGAGAAAATCCCTGACCCCGCCGGGAATCGAACCCGGGAATCCGGGCGTGGGAAGCGAGAACGCTACCGCACGACCACGAGCGAAGGCAGGTGATTAAACAGGATGCTTACGAACGTGTCACCTGTCAGAGAAGTATCTAGACGTATCAGGGGTCCCGTATCACTGTAACTGCACACACCACACACCATTACATCCAGCATGAAAAATCCACTGCTGACATGTAGGGTCCATGCATTTATGAGATTGTCTCCACACCTGTACACGTCCATCCGCTAGATACAATTTGAAACGAGACTGGTCCGACCACGCAACATGTTTCCAGTCATCAACAGTGTTGACGGGCCCAGGCGAGGTGCAAAGCTTTGTGTCGTGCAGTCATCAAGGATACACGAGTGGACTTTCGACTCTGAAAGCCCATAGAGATGTTTTGTTGAATGGCTCGCACGCTGACACTTGTTAATGGCCTGGCATTTAAATCTGCAACAAGTTGCGGAAGAGTTGTACTTCTCTCACGTTGAACGATTCTCTTCAGGCATCGTTGGTCCCGTTCTTGGGGGATCTTTTTCTGGCCGCAGCGACGTAGGAGCTTTGATGTTTTATCGGATTCCTGATATTCACGGTAGACTCGTGAAATGGTCATACGGGAAAATCCCCACTTCGTCGCTAACTCGGAGATGCTGTGTCCCATCGCTCGCGCACCGACTATAACACCAAGTTCAAACTCACTTAAATATTGATAACCTGACATTTTAGTATCAGTAACCCATCTAACAATTGTCCCAGACACTTGTTGACTTAAACTGGCGTTACCGATCGCAGTGCCGTATTCTGTCGGTTTACATATCTCTGTATCTGAATACGCATGCGTATAACAGTTTCTTTGGCGCTCCAGTGTACAATGTGCCTGGAGGAACAAAATGATTGATACAGCTGCTCATAGCCATGGGTTATATGCAACCCACAACAGCTTCAAGTACAACGTGTAATATTTTCATATTCTCTCGCTCGCTACTCTTGAAATAGTAGTCCTACAGAAAAAGGGTACAACACTTTTTTTGTGGGAAATTTAATGTAATTAAATTTGTTACTGAGATACGTTTTCGTTGGAGGCTGTACTTTTCGAATTATTCATGCAAATCTAAGTGTCCTTCAAACGCGTTTTACTCGAGCAACTCGAAAATCGTGGTCTCTATCGAAAACGAATGCCAGTACGAAATTTAGCTTCATTAATTTTTTTTATAAAAAGGTAATATTCGTTTCTTATGTAGGACTAGTAATTTGTGTGTAGCGAGCGAAAAAAAAAAAAAAAAAACAGGTGGCTGTGAGCACAATGGGACTTAACTTCTGAGGTCATCAGTCCCCTAGAACCAACTTAAACCTAACTAACCTAAGGACATCACAAACATCCATGCCCGTAGCGATCGAAAGAAAATGAAAATTCCCCGCGTGGTTTTTGAAGGTTTCATAAATTCTATCGGTAGGGGCAGCTGTATCATCCTGCATATGAATATGTACATACAAGATGATTTAGTGATGTTGTTACACAAATTCAGGGATGTTGGAATGGGATAAAGTTATCAGTTATAGGTAAAGAGCCCTGGTCTGGAAATAACTAGTCCACACGTACAAGTGAAAATCGTTCTAATACCTCTTAGAGTGGAATATGTGTTCCGATACATTAGTGCTAAGATTGTAAGGGAAGCTACTTCGGCAGAAGGTTGAATGGACGAAAACAAGAAGAAAATGAACAATAAACATGGGCTCTAAAGTGCATACCTGAGAACATGTTAGTACTTGTTCATACTTGCTACTGTGAAATATATCTGTTCTACTGAGTAAGGGCTCATTGGTCTTAAGATATGCGTTCTTAGCTCTCATGCTTACTGGACCTTTTTTCTTGTGTTTTTCGATACAAAGACGCCTACTCTACACTTTTGGCAACAACAGTACCTGCGCCCGTATTCCGTGGTCGGAGGTATCAGAACGATTTTTACTTACTATTTTCGACTCGTTTTCTTCTTGCCCAATGGCCCTTAAATCAAATTGATCATTCCTGAAAGTTTGTAACAACTTCTCGGAATGCCTTGGATATACACACATATAACATGTAAAGACATTGCTTTCCCCAAAAGTCACTAATATCTTTTTTTCTTATGTGCGTTACCTTGTCATAGTACGTATGTATCATTTAGTTCAACTACTCTTTATTTGTTAATACGTTACATTGTTTCTTCATTTATTTTGCTACTGTTTTATATTTTATATTGTACGAATATGAATGTTCTGGTTTTATATGCTTTGTAAATCTTTGGTTACGCTAGGAGAAGTACTGTGTCAGAGAGAGAGAGCGAACGACTATCGATAGAGGGCGTGCGAGTTGTTGTGGTATCACGGGTGGAGAAACGATGCAAATTTCGGCGTGAAAGACGGTGATACGCGGAGGAACAATTAATTACAATGCGTCCGCTGTGTTAATAGGAGATCGTGCATTATTAAGTGAACAGTAAAAGCTGAAAATTATATCGAGTGTTTGCGGTGACGATTTTACATGTTGTGTAAACTTGTGACAATTAGCCGTGAACCAGACACCATTACCGTGTGGAGACACTAACTGTTAGAATTGCGTGAAAGTGGGACAAACCAAAATGTTGCGTAAAATAACAGTGCTGTGATTTGATCAAGAAACTATTATTTTATCACCCAAACTGTCTTAAAGACGACAACGTAATTTTAACTGATATTAGTGACTTTCGGGGAAAGCAATGTCTTTACATGTTATATGTGTGTATATCCAAGGCATTCCGAGAAGTTGTTACAGACTTTCAGGAATGATCAATTTGATAAAAGGGGCATTGGTCAGGAAGAAGACGAGTCGAAAATTGTAAGTGAAAATCGTTCTGATACCTCCGACCACGGAATACAGGCGCAGGTACTGTTGTTGCCAAAAGTGTAGAGTAGGCGTCTTTGTATCGAAAAACACAAGAAAAAAGGTCCAGTAAACATGGGAGCTAAGAACGCATATCTTAAGACCAAAGAGCCCTTACTCAGTAGAGCGGACTGTTATAGTGATAAACACATGTGACTGTTTTCCTGTGGCAACCAGCTATATATCGTAAATACTAAAGACACTGCATAATTCCGACCTACCCGCACCGCGTGGTTAATAAACTTTTAATAATAAAACGTCGCACGCGTATCGACATCGCACACACTGGAACTATTGCTATCGCGCCAGTGCTGCCAGCTGATTCGACTACAACGAAGACGTGGACCACCGCCGTAACTGGAATATTAATGAAACCGGAGGATCCATCATTATCTTCACGCCACGAACCAGGATTTACTTCACACTTCGTGCGCGCTGACCACCGCTGACGTCATCGCACTGCCTGCAGCAACAGTTAAGACATTATAAGAAAATTCTTACGCTCTCCCTCATTTCAGAATTTAAGACAATTGCAGTTAAATTAACTATTCTAAAAATACTGTCACAATATTAAGATTCAATTTGGTTTAGTTCCAATAAATATTCTTTCCATTATTTGGTCTTGTTGACAGTGTTGAAAATCCGCCAAATTGAAGTTCAATTAATAATTTTCTTTCAAAATTCTTCTCATACACTTTGCTGCTCATCATAATTTTGTGTGTAAGTTCTTTTAGAAGGTGTATAAATTTAATTTTCTGTGCAGTAAAATTAGCTACCATAAAATTACGTGTATTACCAGCTGATGCTGTCCGCCATTACTGCTTGAAAACTGACCAACAGTATTTTTACACCTATTTTCTCATTGGCTGTCAGCTTCAAAACAAAATTACGTATTTCGTGGGCATCTAGCAGATGCACGATGTCTATCTAGGCCCCTACAATTTTTTTTTTTTTTTTTTAGTTTTGCAGGTGTACTGGAATCATATTGACTTTAATTGTTCATTTGGCCCCGTGAAAGTGATTTATCGCAGCTATATAATAATTGTACTGAATTACCTAACTTATTTTTCTATTACGTAAACATTGGCATACCATATTTAGATTAAAATTGACGTCTTATTGACCCCACATAAGATTCTGCACATTCTGACAATGAATATGGCTGATATTTTTTTTTTTTTTTTTTTTGTCCATGACTAAGATGGGTAGTCAGATTCCTTGTATAGTTCATGTTTTATTATTTAAACGGTTTTTTTTTTCAGAAGCAGAGAGCCATTTTCATTTCAAACAGGGGCCATCGCCTATAAATTCGACGCTCTATAGTAGCGTCGTTGCAGCACGTCTCCGTAACGGGTTCCTACTTACTTTTCTTCCTCAAGACACCTTCTACGTCCCCTCGAAGTTTGTCGCTGTAATTTTGAAACACTTTTTATAGTGAAAACTGATTTTAAGGTACAGACATAACTTATATATACTGATCACCCAGAAAATTATGTCCACAGACCTATTATTGATACAAGCCCGCTCAGGCGACAGCAGCGTCTTCTGGTGAGGAATGCCTGGTCCTCAGACACACACACACTAAGCATGTAGTATCAGTGGGCGTGCTGTCCGTGTATAGAATGGGGAGGGCGCGCTATCTATCTGAGTTTGACCAAAGGCAAATTGTGATTGCCTGGAGGCTCGGTGCGAGCATTTCCGAAACTGCCGACCTGTCACGTGTTCGAAGAGTGCTGCGGTGGGCGTCTTCGAAACGTGACGAAAAAAGGCGAAACCACGTCCAGATGTCGTGCGGTTGGGCGACCACCCTTCATTACAGATGTCGGACGTCGTAGGATGGGCAGGAACTAAAATCAAACTTTACTGCCGACAACAGTACAAATGTGTCCGAACACACAGTGGAACGAACACTCAACAATGGGCCTCTGCGGCCGATGACCCAAGCATGTGCCAATCTTAGCACCACATCGACTAATACGACTGAAATGGGCGTGTGGCCATCAGCTCCGGACGGTGACTCAGTGGTAGAGCGATGCATGGTCTCGTTCTTGTTGTTGTGGTCTTCAGTTCTGAGACTGGTTTGATGCAGCTCTCCATGCTAATATATCCTGTGCAAGCTCCTTCATCTCCCAGTACCTACTGCAACCTACATCCTTCTGAATCTGCTTAGTGTATTCGTCTCTTGGTCTCCCTCTACGATTTTTACCTTCCACGCTGCCCTCCAGTGCTAAATTTGTGATCCCTTGATGCCTCAGGACATGTACTACCAACCGATCCCTTCTTCTAGTCAAGTTGTGCCACAAACATCTCTTCTCCCCAATCCTATTCAATACCTCCTCATTAGTTACGTGATCTACCCACCTAATCTTCAACATACTTCTGCAGCACCACATTTCGAAAGCTTCTATTCTCTTCTTGTCCAAACTATTCATCGTCCATGTTTCACTTCCATACATGGCTACACTCCATACAAATACTTTCAGGAACGACTTCCTGACATTTAAATCTATACTCGATGTTAACAAATTTCTCTTCCTCAGAAACGCTTTCCTTGCCATTGCCAGTCTACATTTTATATCCTCTCTACTTCGACCATCATCAGTTATTTTGCTCCCCAAATAGCAAAACTTCTTTACTACTTTAAGTGTCTCATTTCCTAATCTAATTCCCTCAGCATCACCCGTCTTAATTCGACTACATTCCATTATCCTAGTTTTGCTTTTGTCCTTACAAGACACAGTCCATTCCGTTCAACTGCTCTTCCAAGTCCTTTGCTGTCTCTGACAGAATTACAATGTCATCGGCGAACCTCAAAGTTTTTATTTCTTCTCCCTGGATTTTAATATCTACTCCAAATATTTCTTTTGTTTCGTTTACTGCTTGCTCAATATACAGATTGAACAACATTGAGGAGAGGCTGCAACCCTGTCTCACTCCCTTTCCAACCACTCCTTGCCTTCTATGTCCCTCGACTGTTATAACTTCCATCTGCTTTGTGTACAAATTATAAATAGCTTTTCGCTCCCTGTATATCACCCCTGCTACTTTTAGAATTTGAAAGAGAGTATTCCAGTCAACATTGTCAAAAGCTTTCTCTAAGTCTACAAATGCTAGAAACGTAGGTTTGCCTCTCCTTAATCTTTCTTCTAAGATAAGTCGTAGGGTCAGTATTGCCTCGCGTGTTCCAACATTTATACGGAATCCAAACTGATCTTCCCCGAGGTCGGCTTCTACCAGTTTTTCCATTCGTCTGTAAATAATTCGTGTTAGCATTTTGCAGCTGTGACTAATTAAACTGATTGTTCGGTAATTTTCACATCTGTCAACACCTGCTTTCTTTGGGATTGGAATTATTATATTCTTCTTGAAGTCTGAGGGTATTTCACCTGTATCGTACATCTTGCTAACCAGATGATAGAGTTTTGTCAGGACTGGCGTTCCCAAGGCCATCAGTAGTTTTAATGGAATGTTGTCTACTCCCGGGGCCTTGTTTCGACTCAGTGCTCTATCAAACTCTTCACGCAGTATCGTATCTGCTATTTCATCTTCATCTACTTCCTCTTCCATTTCCATAATACTGTCCTCAAGTACATCGCCCTTGTATAGACCCTCTATATACGCCTTCCACCTTTCTGCTTTCCCCTGTTTGCTTAAAACTGGGTTTCCATCTGAGCTCTTGATATTCATACAAGTGGCTCTTTTTTCTCCAAAGGTCTCTTTAATTTTCCTGTAGGCAGTATCTATCTTACCCTAGTGAGATAAGCCTCTACATCCTTACATTTGTCCTCTAGCCATGCCTGCTTAGCCATTTTGCACTTCCTGTCGATCTCATTTTTGAGACGTTTGTATTCCTTTTTGCCTTCTTCATTTACTGCATTTTTATATTTCCTCCGCATGGTCTCATGATTCCCGATACCTTCATCATGGCGACGGTAATGCGCGAATCCTTCGTCTTTCCGAGTACCTGTATTGCGAGACAGAGTCAAGCTGACGGCGGTTTAATTATGCTCCGGCGATCATTCATGTTGGCACCCAGGCGTCCAGTGCGGTTAGTTCAAGACACCGTAAGAGCCAAGGAGTATCGTACACTGGTTACGGACCATGTACACTCCTTCATGGCGGTCATGTTTCCCGACACCAATGGCATCTGTAGGTATGACGTACATGTACAGACAAAAAACTGATTACAGTTGGATTAAAACTGGACCATTTCTTCAAGAGAAAGAGCAAGGTCGCCGGATATCCCCTCAACATAGAAGGTTTGGAGCGACATCGGCAAGGTCCGCCAACGAGCTTGGGGTTTTGACGATCTAACGCACATCTTGGACAGGTTTTAGCACGATATCCCTCAGGAGGAGTTCCAATTACTCTTTCAGTCAATGAAAAGTCGAATAAATGCTTCCATGGGGGTGAGCGTTACTGACTTGTTCAGTTTGCGAAGCTCTTTCTCGACAATAAAACATCCAGTTTTGTTGCTCAGCTCTGGTGTAGCAAGGAAAAGAATTCTGTCGAAGCGAGAAGTTTCACTTCCGACATGGGCATAAATATGCACTTAACATTCGTTGTGAAAATAAGGCAAAAAACTTCCGAATGTCATCTCTAGGAATTTTTTTCCTATACCTGATGTAAATGTCTTGACACCTCATGTATATTGCTCGCTGGAGGGTTTTATGATAGTACACGTCCTTCAATCGCTACCTGGACGTCCTCTATGTGTGGAAAAAAGTGACCGCTTGTACCAGGCAGGGATTAGTATATTCCTCAAGACTTTTCTCGTGTAAACTGCACTGTACAGTCTCACATTATTATTCTGCAGTATTTCATTTGGTACCCTGGTCATGAATGGTATGGCATACATGTTTAGCGTTCTTACCATATTATGGTGAGCATCCAATATTACTTCTGAACGTACCACAGTAGTCGTGTTGTCTTATCCAAAAGCTTCCCACACCCTGCATCATTAAGTATTTATTTCATTTCGCACATCTACTTCCATATTCCATAGGATCAAAATACTAAGGAATTCCTCATTGTCATGGAACGAGTCAGTACATGAAATTAACATTAGAAAAACTTTTAATAAATAAAATAACATTTATACGTATCAAATACAGACCATAAACTGCTCAGTAAAAAAATAGTTTCTGTTTACAAATTACCAATTTTTTAATAAAACATATGTCCATGGAACACAATGAGCTGTCCAGAAGAAATGATTTTAGATACATTTAAAAATTGCTAAGGTAGCTACCAGACAATCGGCAAATAATCAAAATCCTTAGCTGCTAAATATTGAGATCTTTTCTGAGACTCTGACAGCTTTAACAGTCGGTAACAAAAGTCATATTTTCCTCAAACTTAGTACTCCTTAGAGCGATGAGTTGCCCGAAAACTATATGGAAATAAGTAAAATTCGTTTGCTTACAAGATTTGGGGAATGGCAGACCATTCTTCATGGAGTGCTGCACTGAGGAGAAGTATATATGTCGGTCGGTGAGGCCTGGCACCAAGTCGGTGTTCCAAAACATCCTAAAAGTGTTCTGTAGGATTCAGGTCAGGACTCTGTGCAGGCCAGTCCATTACAGAGATGTTATTGTCGTGTGACCACTCTGCTACAAGCCGTGCATTATCAGCAGGTGCTCGATCGTGTTAAAAGATGCAATCGCCATCCCCGAATTGCTCTTCGACAGTGGGAAGCAAGAAGTTGCTTAAAACATCACTGTAGGCCTGTGCTGTCTAGTGCCACGCAAAACAACAAGGAGTGCATGCCCTCTCCATGAAAAACACAACCACGCCATAACACCACAGCCTCCGAATTTTACTGTTGGTACTACACACGCTGACAGATGACGTTCACCGGTCATTCGCCTTACCCACACCATGCCATCGGATGGCCACTTTGTGTACCGTGATTCGTCAATCCACATAACGTTTTTCCTCTGTTCAGTAGTCCAATGTTTACGCTCCTTACACGAAGCGAGGCGTCGTTTGGCATTTTCCGGCTTGATGTGTGGCTATGAGTAGCCGCTCGATCATGAAATCCAAGTTTTCTCACCTCCCGCTTAACTGTCATACTACTTGCAGTGGATTCTGATGCGGTTTTGAATTCCTGTGTGGTGGTGTGGACAGATATCTGCCAATTAGACATTACGACCCTCCTCAACTGTCGGCGGTCTCTGTGAGTCAACACACGAGGTTGGTCTGTACACTTTTGGCTGTACGTGTGCCTTCAGGTTTCCGCTTCACTATCACATCGGATACAGTGGAGCTAGGGATGTTTAGGAGTGTGGAAATCTCGTGTGCTGACGTATGACACAGGTGATACCCAATCACCTGACTACGTTCGAAAGCCCGCATCTCGTGGTCGTGCGGTGGCGTTCTCGCTTCCCACGCCCGGGTTCCCGGGTTCGATTCCCGGCGGGGTCAGGGATTTTCTCTGCGTCGTGATGGCTGGGTGTTGTGTGCTGTCCTTAGGTTAGTTAGGTTTAAGTAGTTCTAAGTTCTAGGGGACTGATGACCGTAGCTGTTAAGTCCCATAGTGCTCAGAGCCATTTGAACCACTACGTTCGAAGTCCGTGAGTTCCGCGGAGCGCCCCATTCTGCTCCCTCACGATGTCTAATGAGTACTGAGGCCGCTGATATGGAGTACCTGGCAGTAGGTGGCACCACAATGCATCTAAATGGAAAACATATGTTTATGTTGGTGTCCGGATAACATTTAATAATATAGTGTTACTGCACGCAATTTACAGGAAATGTGTGACCCGTGCGTATGCCTCTGGAAACCTTGTAAGTGCTGGTCGAATCCATGGCACGCAGGATTACTACTGAATTGTGTTCTCGCTTTTAAGTAGTCAGTCTTAATGTCTTGACTCATCAGTGTATGTTTCCTATTTCACTATTGCCTTAGTTCACACTTACTGTTCCACATTGCACTTTACAGTATAGTATTAAGAAAGCCTACAACGGCCGGGAGAGCGGTGTGATGGCCCTACGCCCCCCTCCCCCCCCCCACCCCCACTCCCTCAAACCACATCCAAAGGCAACGTTGGAAGAGGATGACAAGGCCGGTCCCGACTGGCATATCAGGGACAGAAAATGGAGCATTGCTGGTTCGCTTGCTTACAATACGACAAGCAGTCTATTGTAAAGCACTACTGTATTTGGAGTACGGCTCATTATATTAATAAGTTAGCGTGGTTCATTTGATGCCGGCTAGTGTGGCCACGCGGTTAAAGGCGCTTCAGTCTGGAACCGCGCGACCGCTACGGTCGCAGGTTCGAATCCTGCCTCGGGCATGGATGTGTGTGCTGTCCTTAGGTTAGTTAGGTTTAAGTAGTTCTAAGTTCCAGGGGACTGATGACCTCAGATGTTAAGTCCCATAGTGCTCAGAGCCATTTGAACCATTTGAAGTTCATTTGATATTCAAGCACCACCCGATAATTATCGCAGAAAATTAGCGTCTTACGTTGCCAGCAACGGATAGGAATATAGATTTGATTGTTCACCTAAACTATTAACTAATTAGCGAGTGTGCTCTTTAATATTACTTTTGTCACCTCATACATGTTACCTTATATCCAGACACTTCCGCCTGCTCGCCATGGGTTGGCTGTCATTCTACGGCCTAACCCCATAACGACGCAACACCAACAAGTGATCAGCTGAAAATTCCTCTTAATTTTTTGTCTCTTACCCTACTCTGACATTCTGTGGTTCTTTTCATCACTTTGTAAAGGATAGGCAACTGAGTACGTTGGATGTAAGGGCCATTCAGAGAAGAAGAGGCCAGCCCAGGAGGGTAAACCGTTGACGCCTCTGTCAAAGCAGTCTGAAGAATAAATGCGGCCACTATTTTAAGCCTAGTTATTCACCTCGCCGTGATTGCTGTTGCTGTGTTACGCGCCAGCGAGCGCAGAAGGCAAACGACAAGCTGTGAGTGGTTCCTGGTTGACAAACAATGCTAGGCCGTGATCGGCAGCGCACACGCGCAGCTACTGGTTTGGTGCGATGCATCTGCTAGCACTCAATGTGATGGGGGAGGGGGGAGGGGAGGTAGGGCTCTTCCAGAATTGGCCCGCCTGATGTATTATTAATGAACCACCACGGACTGCACTCTCGCCTCCTAATACATTTTTATGGGCCGGAAAATTTCTTGATAAAAGTGCAAAAATACCTGTAGGAGTGCGGCGACGGCTGGTCACACGCTCACACGCGTGCTGTGCCGGCTTTCTAGAAGTCTACGTGTCCGCAGCGAAACTCAGATTTTCGACCGACGTGGGACGAGCTCTCCGACTCCAAAACTCTGGAATGCGTGGCACAGGTAGAGGGTTAGCTGTAACAAAGTTATTATGGCAGGAACATCTACTCGTTTATAACAAACACTACGATGTTCCTATTGTTATTTTGTGTACAGTAGTTGTGGTTCTTTATGTATTGGTATTTATATATTATGAAAAGTTGGAGTTAATGTTATTGTGCCTGCTTCACAAGTGGAAAATTATTTACGTCAGTGACTCAGTTGTGGTACTTCTCGCAGTTAGTTTGCCTGACACGGTGTTTTTATGTTAAAAGGCGCCATCACTTCACAGTGGAAATTTACTGGCTCACCAACACAGTTAGACCGCAATAGACCGGTGATGCTGTATTGTAACATATCACCCCGGACTACAAGTCCAGTTTTTTTTAAATCTATTAATGCAAAGCAAATGCACGGTATGGGACTACATGTCCCACCGCCACACCTTCACCTGTCCATGTTAGGCAAAATTTTCTGCCTGACTCATGTAGTACCATCACCGTCAGAGGGTGGTACGGGACTACAAGTCCCACCGCCACACCTTCAAAGTGAATTGCAGTGACGCAGTCACTGCCCTGTGGAAATTTACCGCCTCACCAACAGTTAGACCGCAATAGACCGTGTAAGTAGGCTGTTTATGTTTTTTTATTGGCAACGTTACATAGCACTATATATGAAAATCACTGGCTGTGCTGTGTGCAGTATGTGGCTAGTTTGCATTGTTGTCTGCCATTGTTGTCATGAACTGCTACAGCTGGATGTGAACAGCGCGTAGCGTTGGGCAGTTGGAGGGGAGCCGCCAGCAGTGGTGGATGTGAGGACAGAGATGGCGGAGTTTGAAATTTGTAAAAATTGATGTCATGAGCTGCTGTATATATTATGACTATTGATGACTATTAAGGTAAATACAGTGTTTGTTCTCTATTAATATCTTTCATTTGCTAACCATCCCTATCAGTAGTTAGTGCCTTCAGTAGTTTGAATCTTTTATTTAGCTGGCAGTAGTGGCGCTCGCCGTATTGCAGTAGTTCGAGTAACGGAGATTTTTGTGAGGTAAGTGATTTGTAAAAGGTATAGGTTAAAGTTAGTCAGGGCCATTGTTTTGTAGGGGTTATTGAAAGTCAGATTGCGTTGCGCTAAATAATATTGTGTGTCAGGTTAAGCAAAGTCTTGTACAATTATTCTAAGTGGACATTTCATATGTCAAATTGTTCTAAGGGGACGTTTCATATGTCGACCCTTAGCCTAGGATACCTCACTGGAATCTTCTGATTTTTTCTTGTAGTTTGTGTATTTAGTGTAGCTTTTGTTTATTGCTAGTGCGTAATTGTAGAGAGAATCTCCTTTGTAGTTGCAGTCTTTCATTGTTGTACTGTAAAACAGTTGTGGCATGCATGTAGATTTGCACCAAGTATTTCGCAGCTGCAATTAACTAGATATTATTTTCAGTGCTATATTAATGTGTTCTCTTATTTTTGCTCTTCAAATTGTGTTTTTCTGTGTTATCGTGTGAAATATTGTGACAATAATGGCGTGTGAAAAACGTAATACTCGGCTCCAAAGTAAACTAAGAAATGACAGTGAAGACGAAAGCAGTGTGTTGGCCCCACCATGTAATGAGTTAACTAATGTTCAAAGTAGTAATTTGGAAACTGTGCATAGGGAAATGGAGCGGGCGTCAAACAATGGCGTAGACAGTCAAACAGGTAGTGAACAGGGAAGCATTATCGCTCGATCGGTCGGCAACAGCTCACCTCAGGAATCCGAAATGATAGGACACAATTTTGCAAATACTGTAGATTCAGGTTTTGCGTCCTCACCGTTTTCTCAAATGAGTCAAGACACATTTTCTGCTTGTCAAAATGTGAATGCTGCCGGTGAAAACGCACTGCCAAAAAGCATAGAGAAACAGATTCCAGACACTAATACATTATTATTGCAATTAATGCAACAAATGGAACAAAATCAGAGGCAAATGGGACAAAATCTTCAAAAGTTAGACACAATGGAACAGAATCTTCTAAAGTTAGACACAATGGAACAAAATCAGAGACAAACACAGCAAAAGCTTCAAAAGTTAGACACAATGGAACAAAATCTTCGGAAGTTAGACACCACACTTGAACAAACACGTGAAGATTTAACTACTGAGTTACATAACATTGAATCGAAATGTCAAAAGGTCTGTAATGACGTAAAAACACAAATTTGTGAGCATTTTCAGCCTATTTTTTCGCGGCATGAAAACGCATTACAGAATCACGAAGCAGCCATAAAAGAACTGCAAACTATTGTTCATGAAAATCATGAGACCTTGCAAGCTAAAATGGACTCAGTTGCATCTACCGATTCGGTTACGCAACTTGCAAAAACTCAGGAAAACTTAAAGGACACAGTAGAAAGACACATGGGGGAAATTAGTTCATTATCAGAGAAAGTAGCCGAACTTTCGGATCAGGTCACTAACTTATCTACAAAGGTAGATGATGATCTGAATGACACAAGACCCATAGCCTTCACTGACACAGAAGAGTATGAACAAATTAGAAAATTCAAACAAAATCAAAATCAAATCAATACACAGTACAAAAGAGAAATCCGGGAAGTACAAGATCAGCTGACACAGGTAATACAAGAATTACGTATTTCAGAGGATACTCGCGCTCCAACACGGGAAGAGGAACTTAGAAATACGGAAAAGCCACAAAATAATAGCACAGGGCATTTCGGTAATTATGAAAGAAATTGGCAAGGTACACCGAATTTTGAGATGGAACCGCCGACACGACGTAACAATGACCGATATGCTACTCGCCGACACGATGATTTTGACTATAAGCTGTTCATTACTACACGTAAATTCAAAACATTTAAGAATTCTGGCAACGACATTCATCCACAAGCATGGCTCCATCAATTCTCTCATTGTTTCCCTCCCAACTGGTCATTGGAGCACAGGTTAGAATTTATGTGTGGCTACTTAGAGAATGAACCAGCTGTAAGAATGCGATCGGTCATTCACGATTGCCACAGTGAAGGAGAATTTTACCATGCCTTCCTCTCAGCATATTGGTCACAAGCTACACAAGATCGCGTAAAACATAGCATCATGATGATGAAACACTTTGAACAATCTGAATTTTCCAGTCTTGTCAAATATTTTGAAGACATGTTGCACAAGAATCAGTACCTATCAAACCCATACAGCCCCTCAGAACTCATCCGCATTTGCTTAATCAAACTGCCTGAACATTTACGACATATTATTTTGGCAGGACGTTGCAAAGACGACATTGAAGCTTTTCAGGGATTGTTACAAGAACTGGAAATTGACACAGACAGTCGCGGGATGCGAAAACAGGAAAACAATCACTACAGGTCACATCCGTCTCAATTCCGTGACGACAGAAACAATAAATGGCCACGACAAACCTATTCTTACAACGTAAATCGTGACCAAAACAGACACCACCCATATGATAACCACTGGCAGAGTAATAGTTACAGGGAAAGATCACCTTTCCGCGGTAATGACTATCACAGAGACAATCAGAGAAACAGACAATATGGGAACCAAAATAACTATTATCAAGGGAGACAGAATAACTTTAGACGCAACGGTCCAGCGCGTAGTTACGATTCTGGGAGAAATTCTCCACCACATGACCGACAAGAAAGAAACTATCGAACCTACCGACATGACGACAGACGATATGATCGTAACGACAGACCTGAATTGCATCAGAACTGGCGAGATTTAAATAGAGCAGAGCACTCTCGTCACAATGAATTTGTAGAAGTTAGGTCTCCAAATCCCAATAACGACGCGCGCCAACAAAGAGACAATAGGCGATGACTCACACCGCTGGCAGCCAGAATATGTACTTATGAAACTGACGACGGAGCTGCCGTAGCTAGTAATTACGTAAAAATGGAAGACATTAGGGACATCTTACTCCAGGAACACGACGTAAAACATAACAACATTGCATATCCTGTGATTCACATTACTGTAAATGACGTAAAATTTACGGCAGTACTTGACTCTGGCAGTCCTATTTCAGTAATTAGTGAAACAGCTTTTAACAAATGCAACAAATCGAACAATTGCCCCACACTTCCGTTACGTAAGATTAAATTACAAGGTGCAATCTTTGGAAAAAGTGTAGATGTACGCCAACAAACCAATTTAGAATTCTTTTGCCAAAGCCACAGCTTCTCTATGAACTTTCTTATTGTTCCATTATTGTCGACGGAAATTATACTGGGAGTAGACTTTTTGAATGAATACAAAGCAATTTTAAGCTTTCACGATGCTGAAATAAGTTTAGAGAAAGAAGGTATGTCAATAGCTTTGAAATTTGAAGACTGGCTCTCAAACCATGATGAGGAAATTAATCGGCTTTACCTTCTGTTAGATAACAGTTCGGAATTTTCTATGGAACTAGACACCAACAATCACTCTGCAAGTACTGAAAGGGATGATATCGACGGCATATTTGAAATTAATGAGTTAATTCAGAATAAAATTCAAACAATTGAGAATTGTAATGACACTGATAGGCAGGACCTTTTTGAGATTTTACAAGCACATTCCACAGTTTTTACTCACAAAACAGGAACAATCAAGGGATTTCAATACCAATTTCGTGTTCGTGAGCATACTAAATTTTGTGTTAGACCATACGTAATTCCGGCACATTATAGGGACCGTGTTAGAACAGAAATACAATCTATGCTTGACGAGGGCATTATTGAGCCTGCAGTAAGCTCATACAACAATCCATTACATGTTGTTGAGAAGAAAAATGGATCGATCAGGCTTGTTTTAGATTCGAGACAAATCAATACTATCATTATTCCTGAAACAGACAGGCCGCAGACGATGGAAGAACTTCTTCAAAATTTTAATGGTGTAAAAGTGTTGTCTTCCATTGATCTCAGATCCAGCTTTTATCAGATCGAACTTCATCCAGAATGCAGAAAATACACAGCTTTCCTTTGTTTCGGCGTTTGTTATCAGTTTCGGAAACTTCCTTTTAGTTTGAACATTTCTTCGGCAGCATTCATTCGTGGGTTAAATTCCATATTACCTGAGTTCTTAAAACGTCACATCACTTTATATGTGGACGATATTCTAATAGCAGAAGCTTCATGGGAACAACATAACCGCATCCTCAACAGTTTGTTACGTATTTTTGCAGAATCTGGAATTACAGTTAACTTGGAAAAGTCTGAATTCGGTTGGTCAAAGGTGAAGTTTTTGGGACATATTATTTCTTCTGAAGGCATTCAGCCGGATCCTGAAAAGTTAGAAGCAATCAGAGCCATTCCAGTTCCATCCACAAAAAGACAAGTCCGCAGTTTTCTAGGTCTCGTAAATTTTTACCGTCGTTTTCTGAATATGCAAATTCTAGTTACACCAAAACTTTGTTCTCTCACTGGAAAAAATACTATTTGGAACTGGGACGAACAAGCACAGTTGGAATTCAATTCTTTGAAAGAAGCGTTACTTCACGCGCCAATACTAGCTCATCCAGATCTGTCACAAGATTTCTGCCTTAGCACGGATTCTTCTAAAGTCGGTCTTGGTGCCCACTTATTTCAAGAAGCCATAGAAAATGACACTACTGTTCAGAAAACCATTGCTTTTGCTAGCCGAGTGCTAACAAAATCTGAAAAAAATTATTCCGTTACTGAATTAGAAGCTTTAGCTATCGTTTGGGCATTTAACAAATTCCGTTTCTTTCTTTCTGGTAAGCACGTAAAAGTATACAGTGATCATCGTGCATTACAATTTCTTATGTCTTCAAAATTAAATCATGATAGGTTAAAACGTTGGGCATTGTTTCTGCAAGAATTCCGCTTCACAATAGTCTACATTCCCGGCAAGGAGAACATTGTTGCGGACGCGCTGTCACGCGCACCGGCTGGGCTTGAGAAAAGTAACACAGAAGGCAACCTCGAGAAAAATTTCAGTATTCTTTACATTCAGAAAGTCGCCTTTGAAAACTTCATCACCACATCTTTAAAAGACATTGCTCATGAACAAGATAAAGATCCGATTTGGAAAGATATCAAAAGTAAATGGCATGAAAAGACACACACTCAGATTCGGCATTATTATCTGGTTAGAAACAACATACTCTTCAAACGCTGCACTGTTGATGACAAGCTATGGGTACTTTGCATTCCAGACGATTTTGTTAATAAGCTCATTTGGTACATTCATTTCAGCTATGCACATTTTGGCCCACGAAAATGTTATCATATTCTTCGAACGACTTGTTATTTTAACAATATGGAAAAGCGAATTCGAAGAGTCTTGTCTATTTGTAAACTTTGTCAAAAGGCGAAACCGTCTACTATCTCACATCGTGCTCCGTTGTTTCCAATTATTCCTTCTAAATTAAAAGAATTTGCTGCTGTTGATCTTTTGGGACCCCTTGTCAGAACATCGAATGGATTTTCGTACGTTCTAGTCGCTGTTGAACTTACGTCAAAATTTGTTTCTTTCACTCCGTTACGTAAAGCCACTGGACGGTCTGTATCCAACGCCTTTGTTAAAAATTTCTTACGTGAAGTTGGACACGTTAGTAAAGTCATTTCAGATAACGGACCGCAATTCAGATCTGCTGTTTGGTCACGCATGCTTCGGAATCATAAAATCAAACCTGTTTTTATTTCATTGTATTCACCACATTGTAACCCGTCTGAACGGATTATGAAAGAAATCAATAAGCTTTGCAGACTTTATTGTCACAGAAAGCATCAGCATTGGGACAGATATTTACACTTATTTCAAAATGTGCTGAATGAAATGCCTCATGATTCCACTGCTTTACCACCTACTCTTGTACTGAAGAATGTAGAACCTCCGAACAGAATCAGAGAGCTTGTACCTTTCCCGAATACACGTAAACTTCGCCACAAAGACATAATTGATTTGGCTCTTAAAAATATAAAATCTGCAGCAGACAAAAGGAGAAAACTACACGGTAAAGCAAATGCAAAGAAATTATGTATTGGTCAGAAAGTTCTCATTAAAGCTCATGCATTGTCACATAAGAAGAAACACTTGAGTCACAAATTCTTTCTAGTTTACAATGGACCTTACAGAATCCGACGTATACCACATGATAATTGCGTTGAAGTTGAAACTCTGCGTACTAGGAAGAGTAAAGGTTTACACCACATTTCTCATGTAAAACCATTTATTGACAGATAATCTGCTTTTTAACTTAGTCTTTGCAATTGTCACTTCACGTTACTTGTACAATTTGTCACACTGAGAAACTGTTAACATGCAACTATATTTTAAAGCTAACTAACCATCCAGTCAAGAACCAAGAGAACTTATTTAAACAGAAATTACGAATGCATTGTTATTGCGAACAGACGACACAGTGTTATTGTGTGTGTACATTCTTGCTTGTTAGTTGCATGATTACGTAACGACTATTAGGCTTACATACTTAGAACATATACCAGCACTGTTAATTAAATTTTCATGCAACATTTTGGTTTGCTTGAGAGTGGATTCTGGATTTGAGGTGCTTTCTGTGAAATGCCAGATGACATAGTGGTTAGTTTATGTGACAGCTACACGATTTTATCACGACGCTGCTAATGCGTGACAATTTACAATGTTGCTTTTGCGGTGTATCTGTTTTATATCTGCACAGTTTTTTCTGAATTCTTCTATAAAGTGAGACATGTTTTAGTGGTGACTTTTGTGCTATTGCTACAAGGAGACAGCCTTTTCCGTAGGACAACAATACGTTACAGCACAGTACTTTCCTCATCACGGCAATAAGCGTAATAACTAAGTTATCTATACGCAAAGCATTTCACTTTTGTGTATCATGAGGTAAGTACATTGACTTCTGCAGAACTTAGCTTTCGGAGGACAATAACTACGACACTTCCCAGAGATTATCTTACAGCAAGACGCACATTTAGCGCTACAGGACACGTATTTGAGTGATTAATTTTGTACTTAAAACATTTATTTTTAGAGATTTTTGAATTACAAAGAAAGTTTTTTGTGATACATTTCATTCCATTGCTGTAAGCTATTATACCTGAGGATACAATTACAATAAACCTCAGGGGGGTACACGCCTACTTTGTGTACCATGTGTTTGGCAAGCACAAGGAGCCCTAGCTAATATGGTATTTGCTTATACAATTTAACACATCGGTACCATATTTCTCTAACACATAAATTACACAGCTATCTGATCATTTAACAGAGAAACAAACATCCTTTTACTACGTCAGTGACACATGTTTACGCAATTACAGAGTTGGATTACTTCACACTTAAGAAATTGTACTTTGTCTGTACTTTGTGCACTGTTCATATTTTTTTTGGTACCATTGTGATACTATGAGAGCTTTGAATGATGTATTTGGTAAGGGAGAATGATTTTAAAGTACGTTTGAGGCAGATGACACCTTTGACATGAGCAGAGAATTTTGTTAGGTTTTGAAATTATTGGAGGAAGCTACGACGATTTTGAGATTTGACTGAGGTTTTATGATGTTATTTTTACGACGACGATGTGTATTATGCTGTTGAGGTATGTTTATGTCAATAAAATTCATGACCTGTGAAATGTTTTTATATGAGACTGTCACTGTAGCGGAAACTGCTGTCGTAAATATTTCCGTAAGAAAGTGACCACCTGCACGTGCGTCGTCGGCACACAGCTGTGTCAGACACCTGGAGAACAAGCCATTAGAGTGAGGGCCTTTCCGGAAGCACAGGTAGAAAAACAAAAAAGGGGTTAACCATGCTATTGACAATCCTTTGTAGAGGGCATCGCTAATGCGACACGCTCGTTACTTGAAAACATATGATTTTTGTAATGCGTTGTGGGCACACAGCTGCGTCAAACACCTGGAGAACAAGCCATTAGGGTGTGCCTTTCATCGCTAATGCGACACCCTCGTTACTTAAAAAACATATGATTACTCGCACTTTGTGCTAATTATTGAAATGCTTATGAATTGATGGGAAATATTCGTACATCTGCACACCTGATTATGACAAGTGTCTTTCTCCGAGAGTTGAGTGCTACTGACTTACGAAATGCCACATGACTATTGAATGATATTTTTATGCTTTGCTTTTCATAGTTGCTTATTTCATTTAATATCTGGTTTCCAGCTGTGTTGCAGCATTGCTTTTATAAAATAAAATGCATTTGCTAATGTGAACACTTTCTGTCAACAGATCTATTAAATAATTATTTTATGATCCACATTCTTTAAAAAGGAGCACTTGGAAAGGAAAGAACAATAAGAAGGAACTAGCAACAGTAAAACAAAATTTTCTTTTCAAGTACATGGTAATATTTTTTTTACAATCAGTTGTTGTGGTGCACCACTTTAATTACATAGACATTAAGATGTGAATATGCATTTCCCTTGTCTGCATTGTTGTTTTTCCTGTAATATTTTTTCTGCTTGAGCTATGTCATGTTTAGGTATAAGTTGCTGCTGTTTGTCAGGCATAGTGTTACTGAATTTGACTTTGTGTTACTCTTCTAAGCTAGTTTTTCTTGTTTCCTGCATTGCCTTATATTAGTTGTAATATTGCACTTGCTTTGCTAATTTATGCTGCTTGCTTTGCCATTTCTATATTTTGTCATTGATGTTTGTGTTAATTATTTTTTTTTTGCTGCATTGCCTCGTCCCTTGGTATATATGTCTGAGCTCAGTAGATTTAAGTTAGCTTAAGAGGGGGTAGACTATATAAGAAACTGACTATGGAGAATAGGTAAAGAATGCATTGCGAAGAAAGATTTGGGCCCCAATGAGTATTGTACAATCAGAAATAATTATTTTGAAAGAAATATGAATAGAATACAAGAAGGAGGTATAGGTAGGATTATCTTGGAAATAAATAATGAGGTAAGAAATATGTGAACACATAAATACAGAAAGCATGCTTGGATAGGATTTTTTTGGTGGAAGCAAAGGTTGAAAGAAGACGAACGATCTATGGAATGAAGGGAGATCTCCAAGCAAAATACTGCAGTAAACCAAACCCTGTCCTTTCCTCTTTGCTGCTTTTTCCAAATATGTAATTGTGTGTTGTCCTTTCCTTTTGGTGTTATCCCACTATGTGTTTGTGTACCCTTGTGTATTTGTGTTTTTCCTGTCTTTATGTGTTTAGCTGATGAGAGCTATGTTGTAGAATTTTTCTAATACTCTGTTATTTTCTTTGTAATGATGCTTAGACATTATTTATTCTGTTTTGTTTTAATGCTCATGTGTGAAATTGATGTTTCGAAAGTGATTCTGATCTTTTATTTTTGTACTCATGTCATCATTCCTGTAACACTGATGTATATGTTTATTTCTATTCTTTTGTAAAGCCCCTATTACTACAAATGTTATCTGTATTGTTATGTTTTTAATGATGTATTTTGTACCTTTGTAATTGTATTCTTACGTCATAAAATTGTAATTGACACCAGTTCATCATATTATTAACTTGTAAGCATTCATTTCACTGCACACTTTTCTGTTGGTCATACTATATGGACACTATGTGAGAAGTTGGGACTGTTAGTGTTTGCACGTGTGTTACTAATTCAGCAAGGGACTGGATAACAGCATTGCTGGTTCTAAGGACAATTCCAAAAACTTTGTGAGTGCACAAGTGGTGGTTATGGACTTGCTCTATTATCCGCAAGACTCTTCAATGGTGATTGTGCACCTGCACAGTCGCAACAGATGGCTGCTGGCCATCTCTACAAGGACTACAGTGGGTCTGCACCTCTGGTGGCCTGCCAATACCACAATCTCTACCAGGACTACAGTGGGTCTACTCTGTGATGACCTACCTACCAATATTCGTCAGAACTTCGAATGACTCTGCTGTGGGTTTGCTCTGTTGTGGCCCATTACCTGTCAGCATGTCAAGAGTCAGCACTGTCTTTCTGTTGGAAGGACAACACTACTTCTTCAAGACTGCATGGAAATCCACTACTTCTGTGTGCAATTTCTTTTACTAATGAGACTTTGTGAAAAAAAACTGTAATTACTATTATGATGAACGATCAGGACTGTCTTTATGGACTGTGAGAAAATTTTAGCTGTTGACCAACATTGTATTAATAAGTGTGTGCATTGGATATCTTTGTTAGTGTAATTATGAAAAATTTTATCAAATCATTATTGGCCACTGGCCAAAAACATTTGTAAAATTTTTTTGTGGGGAGCATGGGGGCTATGTAAGTAGGCTGTTTATGTTTTTTTATTGGCAACGTTACATAGCACTATATATGAAAATCACTGGCTGTGCTGTGTGCAGTATGTGGCTAGTTTGCATTGTTGTCTGCCATTGTTGTCATGAACTGCTACAGCTGGATGTGAACAGCGCGTAGCGTTGGGCAGTTGGAGGGGAGCCGCCAGCAGTGGTGGATGTGAGGACAGAGATGGCGGAGTTTGAAATTTGTAAAAATTGATGTCATGAGCTGCTGTATATATTATGACTATTGATGACTATTAAGGTAAATACAGTGTTTGTTCTCTATTAATATCTTTCATTTGCTAACCATCCCTATCAGTAGTTAGTGCCTTCAGTAGTTTGAATCTTTTATTTAGCTGGCAGTAGTGGTGCTCGCCGTATTGCAGTAGTTCGAGTAACGGAGATTTTTGTGAGGTAAGTGATTTGTAAAAGGTATAGGTTAAAGTTAGTCAGGGCCATTGTTTTGTAGGGGTTATTGAAAGTCAGATTGCGTTGCGCTAAATAATATTGTGTGTCAGGTTAAGCAAAGTCTTGTACAATTATTCTAAGTGGACATTTCATATGTCAAATTGTTCTAAGGGGACGTTTCAACCGGTGATGCTGTATTGTAACATATCACCCCGGACTGCAAGTCCATTAAAAAAAAAAACTATTAGTGCAATGCGTACTATCACCGTCAGAGGGTGGTACGGGACTACAAGTCCCACCGCCACACCTTCAAAGTGAATTGCAGTGACGCAGTCACTGCCCTGTGGAAATTTACCGCCTCACCAACACAGTTAGACCGCAATAGACCGGTGATGCTGAATTGTAACGTATCACAAAAAAAATTAAAAACTATTAATGAAATCAGTTATTTGTCGTAAACAGTAATGTATTGTGAATTATTATTTCTTTAGATGAAATGAGTGTGTAGGGAGACTCCCGCAGTTTCGTTCAACGGGTATCGAAAAACTTTACTGAGCTTAGTTTATACAAATATGATTCAATATTCAAAGGAAGAACTGCTAATCAAGAGAAATCTCCTACATTTACATTTATTTTCATTAGTCAAAATCAGTGAATATTAAGATATTTACTAAGACTCTGCATCGTTATCACATAGAACAATTGCGCTTACCGCTACACTAATGTTCCCCTATAAAATTTGGGTAAAGACATTAATTTTGCTGATTCATGAATATTGGAGCTGGTACATTTAAAATTTTACAACACTTGTTAGTGATATTTGACTATATTTAGAGTAAATGTAACATGAAACGGAACGGAACGGACTACAAGTCCCACCGCCACACTTCCAAAGTGAATTGCAGTGATGCAGTCACTGCCCTGTGGATAAATTTACTGCCTCACCAACACAGTTAGACCGCAATAGACCGGTGATGCTCTATTGTAACATATCACAAAAAAATTAAAAACTATTAATGAAATCAGTTATTTGTCGTAAACATTAATGTATTGTGAATTATTATTTCTTTAGATGAAATGAGTGTGTAGGGAGACTCTCACAGTTTCGTTAAACGGGTATCGAAAAACTTTACTGAGCTTAGTTTATACAAATATGATTCAATATTCAAAGGAAGAACCGCTAATCAAGAGAAATCCCCTACATTTACATTTATTTTCATTAGTCCAAATCAGTGAATATTAAGATATTTACTAAGACTCTGCATCTTTATCACTTAGAACAATTGCGCTTACCGCTGCACTAATGTTCCCCTATAAAATTTGGTTAAAAACATTAATTTTGCTGATTCATGAATACAGGAGCTGGTACATTTAAAATTTTACAACACTTGTTAGTAATATTTGACTAAATTTAGACTAAATGTAACATGAAACTCACACGTTTTCGTGCCTCGTCTCAAAAATCAAAAGGAAAAAGAAAAACAGAGACTGCAGTTGCATTCGCAGATCTAATTGATTACGGAGTCTTAGTTATTTTTCTGAGATAATATTTATATTTTGTTACGACGAAGTTATTAAATATCATTTTTATTACGTTAAGAGGCGTACCGCCGCGCAGTGAACTTACCCTACTAATATTAACAGTGTGTCCATGGCACTGGCTTCATTTGTACTGCGACTGAAGTCCATGTGGGGTTAGAAGTTGGACCTTAAAGCATCGTGAAAGGACGCCGTGTTCTGTAAACAGTACTAACCTGGCGCCTTCACAAAGAGTAATCTCCCCAGCGCAGCCAAAGGCGATGCGTTGTGTGTTGAGCAGGCCATTTATTTTATTCATCATTTTAGCGTCGGTTAAAACATCGTTACGCGAGGTACAATCCACGTGCAAAGGTATACCGCGCATTTCATCGTAATATGTAATTGGTCAACACTGCACAAAATGAAAGGCTTGTACTGTTTTGGCAGGACACTTACGCAGACAAATACCGTGGCCGGAGAACTACTCGTAACTCTGTTCTATATATATATATATATATATAGAATATTATAATGTGATACTGTCAGGCTGTTCAAATGGCTCTGAGCACTATGCGACTTAACTTCTGAGGTCATCAGTCGCCTAGAACTTAGAACTAATTAAACCTAACTAACCTAAGGACATCACACACATCCATGCCCGAGGCAGGATTCGAACCTGCGACTGTAGCATTCACGCGGTTCCGGACTGAAGCGCCTATAACCGCTCGGCCACCACGGTCATCATCATCATCAACATCGACATTTAAGACTGATTATGCCTTCCAGCGTTCAGTCTGGAGCATAGCCCCCATTATACAGTTCCTCCATAATCCCCTATTCAGTGCTAACATGGGTGCCTCTTCTGATGTTAAACCTATTACTTCAAAATCATTCTTAACCGAATCCAGGTACCTTCTCCTCGGTCTGCCCCGACTCCTCCTACCCTCTACTGCTGAATCCATGAGTCTCTTGGGTAACCTTGCTTCTCCCATTCGTGTTACATGACCCCACCATCTAAGCCTGTTCGCCCTGACTGCTACATCTATAGAGTTCATTCCCAGTTTTTCTTTGATTTCCTCATTGTGGACACCCTCCTGCCATTGTTCTCATCTACTAGTACCTGCAATCATCCTAGCTACTTTCATATCCATAACCTGAATCTTGTTGATAAGGTAACCTGAATCCACCCAGCTTTCGCTCCCATACGCCTCGGAAAAATACCTCCAGTGGTACTGATTAATAAGAAACAGACTCATTTACAATGATAAAATCTTATCAGGTTGTTTTATAGCACAGATTAAATTTGATAATAAAAATTATAGCAATACAATAAAAGAGCTAAAAATTCTTTCTCGAATGCAATTTTAAGATTTACAATTCAAACTAGGAGTGTTCTCCGAAAATTAGCACCAAATAAGAAAATACTATATTGCCGGACAGCGGAGGTGCGCAATGCAAGCAACAGGAATATCCAGACAAAACTGATGTTAAATACTGCGTCCGGAATGGCACAAATAGCCAGTGCGAACCTCCAAGAAATTAACGGATCTTAAATCTCCTAGTGTTTGGCCACTTCAAAAACCAAGAGTGCATACAATAATAAGATAAATAACCATTTAGTTGGCCGAGCCACACTTGCATAGACACGTGTAAGAAAATAAATCTAGTGATTACTCAACTGGCAAACTAGCTGCTTAGCACTCCAACAATTAACCTGACCTACAAATACAAAAAATTATAAGGAGAGCTGCAGTACGCGACAGTGATTAAGAGACAAATAAATACATCGACGTGTTCTACAACCGCGTCTTGGAAAGCGTAGTGGGCTCGGAAAGAGTAAGTGGTATAGGACCACCAGCAATCGACTGGCCGTTTGATCGAGTGAGGACTTAGTTCCGCTTTCAGACGCTGCGCCTGGTCTAAAAACAAGACAGATTTCACCCTAGTCCTACCAAAAGAAACACAAATAGTTGCCTGACTAACAGAGGCATAGCCGGCCGCGGTGGTCTAGCGGTTCTGGCGCTGCAGTCCGGAACCGCGGGTCTGCTACGGTCGCAGGTTCGAATCCTGCCTCGGGCATGGGTGTGTGTGATGTCCTTAGGTTAGTTAGGTTTAAGTAGTTCTAAGTTCTAGGGGACTTATGACCTAAGATGTTGAGTCCCATAGTGCTCAGAGCGATTTGAACTATTTTTTGAACAGAGGCATCCTGGATGTAGCTCAGGAATTGGCCAGACGTCTACTAAAGACGGAAAGCCACCGCACGACAGTCAAAATTACAGCAACAAGAAAAATAAGTACGAGGACTATTCAGAAAGTAGGCAACTTTTGGCATTAAGAAAACTAAGTAGAAGAAATATTTCATTATATAGATCTGAAAGAGCGCTCACATACTACTTTTCCACATAGTCATCAAACACATTGAGGCACTTATAGCGGTGGACAACCTTTGAAAGACCTTCGTCGTAAAATTCTGCCGCCGGAGACTTCAGCCAGCAAGTCACGCCCGCCTGGAGTTCCACGTCGTCATCAAATCTCTGCGTTGCAAGCCAGTTCTTCATCTCGGGAAACAAGTGCAAGTCGCTTGGTGCAAGATGGGAGCTGTAGGGCGGACGATGGAAAATTTCCCTTTTGAATGTATTAAGGGAGTTCTAATGCGGTTTGCCATGTGAGGTCGGGCATTGTCGTGCAAAAACAAAATTTTGGACGTCAACTTTCTTTGGCGTTTGTTTTGAACTGCTCTTCTAAGACTGTGCAAGGTTTGAAAGTACCGGGCAGAATTTGTGGTTGCTCCACGTACGAGAAAATCAATAAGAACAACACCTTGTCTATCCCAATACACTGTCGTCATCAACTACCTTGCTGACAAGGTTGTCAAAAATTTTCTTGGTTTTTGGGAGGACCTTGTGTGCCCCAACTCCATGGACAGTAGTTTGGTTTCGCAATTGGCATGTTTCACTCAAGTCTCGTCACCGGTTACGATTCGATCCAGTAATGAATCACCATGATTCTGGTACGCCTCCAGAATTGTCAACGTTGGTCCCATTCGCCGTTCTTTATGGTGCTCTGTAAGCATTTTGGGCACCCATCGCGCACAAAATTTGTGGTCGCCTAGCTTTTGCGTGACAATTTCAAACAACAAAGTTCGTGAAACTCGTGGAAAAGGAAGCAAAAGCTCTATTATTGTCAAGCGACGATTTTCACGAATCGTTTCGTCAACTTCAGCGACAAGACTGTCAGTCACAGTGCTCGGGCGTCCACTCATCTCTTCATCATGAACGTTGGTTCGGCCATTTTTAAACCGGACGCATTTCCGGACGGAAGATACACTCATTACGTGGTTCCGAACACTTCGCACAATTCACGATAAATTTCTATAGGTATTAGGTTTTTTGCTAACAAAAACCGTATCACAGACCGCACCTTACAACTGGCGGGATTTTCGATTGCAGCGCACGTTTCAAATTCGAATATCGAAAAAACCAGACGCGCAGAGACATTCCCGCTGTCACCAATGGATGCCGACTGAGCTGCCGAGCACGCACATAGCAAAATATACGCTATCGGAGCGCGCCTAGTGGCGTCAGACGGAAACGTTCCCTAGTTTCTGAATAGCTCTTGTACATCAATTTCCATTGAGTTAATGGAGGCCAATTAATGAAATATAGTACGGCCAAAATCTAAACACAGTCCCAAATACAGTTACCGAGAAGGAAGTTCGATTGCCAACAGCATATTGTACCAAACTCGCACAACGTGGTCGAGGAATAAACAAGTAACCGGCACGCGGAACTGAGCAGCATAGTAGACGCGTTCGGTTGGCTGACGAACCCCTCACTAACAGCAAATAACATTTGGAAGAACATTACAGCCACGTGTAAGACAGTAGTAACAAACGAAAGAAGGTCCTCACTCAGAGAGAAATGATAATTAAGGACGCCCCCCACCCTTGCAAACAATAAAAACGCAGTGAAACTTGGTAGTATAGACACCCAAGAGGGCAATAAATGAAATCACGCGCTCCAGTAATAGTACGTGCTGGACTTGGCACATGAAATAAACCCACATGACGTACAGGGTGTTCCAAAAAAGTGTCGAGTACTTTGAGAGGTGGTAGTACTCATCGAAATAAGAAAACTAAATCCAATAAACATGGGTCCGGAAACGTGTACTTTCCGCGATAAAAACATGTTTAGAAGACGGACTGCGCGACGCCTGGTTACAGATATTAGCACAGCCGATGCATTGGTGCTCGGTCAAATGTGTTGACAAGGTATTATGATAATTTACCCAGTGTACAGGGCTATTTCAAATGATTGAAGCGATTTCATAAATTCATTGTAGCTCCATTCATTGACATACGGTCACGACACACTACAGATACGTAGAAAAACTCATAAAGTTTTGTTCGGCTGAAGCCGCACTTCAGGTTTCTGCCGCCAGAGCGCTCGAGTGCGCAGTGAGACAAAATGGCGACAGAAGCCGAGAAAGCTTATGTCGTGCTTGAAATGCACTCGCATCAGTCAGTCATAACAGTGCAACGACACTTCAGGACGAAGTTCAACAAAGATCCACCAACTGCTAACTCCATTCGGCGATGGTATGCGCAGTTTAAAGCTTCTGGATGCCTCTGTAAGGGGAAATCAACGAGTCGGCCTGCAGTGAGCGAAGAAACGGTTAACGCGTGCGGGCAAGTTTCACGCGTAGCCCGCGGAAATCAACGAATAAAGCAAGCAGGGAGCTAAACGTACCACAGCCGACGGTTTGGAAAATCTTACGGAAAAGGCTAAAGCAGAAGCCTTACCGTTTACAATTGCTACAAGCCCTGACACCCGGTGACAAAGTCAAACGCTTTGAATTTTCGGCGCGGTTGCTACAGCTCATGGAAGAGGATGCGTTCAGTGCGAAACTTGTTTTCAGTGATGAAGCAACATTTTTTCTTAATGGTGAAGTGAACAGACACAATGTGCGAATCTGGGCGGTAGAGAATCCTCACGCATTCGTGCAGCAAATTCGCAATTCACCAAAAGTTAATGTGCTTTGTGCAATCTCACGGTTTAAAGTTTACGGCCCCTTTTTCTTCTGCGAAAAAAACGTTACAGGACACGTGTATCTGTACATGCTGGAAAATTGGCTCATGCCACAACTGGAGACCGACAGCGCCGACTTCATCTTTCAACAGGATGGTGCTCCACCGCACTTCCATCATGATGTTCGGCATTTCTTAAACAGGAGATTAGAAAACCGATGGACCGGTCGTGGTGGAGATCATGATCAGCAATTCATGTCATGGCCTCCATGCTTTCCTGACTTAACCCCATGCGATTTCTTTCTGCAGGGTTATGTCAAAGATTCAGTGTTTAAACCTCCGCGAGCTCGCATGCTTTAGAACTCATTGATGGGGACATGCTGCGCCGAGTGTGGTAGGAACTTGATTATCGGCTTGATGTCCGCCGAACCACTAAAGGGGCACATATCGAACATTTGTGAATGCCTAAAAAAACTTTTTGAGTTTTTGTATGTGTGTGCAAAGCATTGTGAAAATATCTCAAATAATAAACTTACTGCAAAGCTGTGAAATCGCTTCAATCATTTGTAATAACCCTATACTTTACCTACCATTAGGTGGTCTGCTGTTAGTTATGCGTTTCGAGTCGTGTTGCAGGCGACATTCGTTTTCATCGTGTTCGTGTACCTTACTTTACAGCACTGTTAAGCCAGGATAGTATTATTGTGTTTTACCTTCTTCCAAAAATTGGACTCGCTTATGTATTTACTGTTATTGCTCTGTTTGTACGTACAAATGATGTAGTACATTTACATTGTCTCTCTTCCACCACCTTTTAGCAATAGAAGCCTACTACTCGACAAGTGAAAAGGCGTATATAATATTCAGCTGTGGTTTAACAAATGGACGTAGCCTGACTCAGAATGGAGCATTAAATAAAGAAACAAAATAAGTAGTTTTATAGGAATGCACACACAACTTTCCTGTCTATAGACAGACGCTGGATCAATAACCAGAAGTCTGATGTGGAGCTGGAGGCGAACCTCGAACAAACAGTCAGGAAGTTACAATTAATGAAATCTTCCAGGCTATTACGCCACGGTCGAATGAATTTCACCTTAAAACCCGATGTTTCGTCCACATCTGCGGAGGAAGTTTTCAAGGGTGATCGTAGCTTTGTTGAATGTCCGATTCACACTCGTTACGATCCCCCTTGAAAATATCCTCCGCAGATGGGGCCGTAATGTCGGGTTTTAAGGTGAAATCCATTCTATCACGGCATAATACTCCGGAACATTTTATTAATTGTGCGATTTCCGTTCGTGAAAGTTTACATTTTACAAGCAGAAAATCGCCGAACTAAATGGTCACAGTACTGGTACAGGAAAAGGTAGTTACAGCTGTGATTACTGCCGATGCTTGGACTCTGTCGCATCCGGTAAACCAAATCGTAAAACTCACCAGACATATCTGCATAACGACTGTCGCGTAATCCCCACAGCACACACTTTTTACTTTATTAGCAGTTGATATGGCATTGAATTTTAATTAATTTTATGTTGCTTATTGTTGCGAGAACGACAGATAAAATGCGATTCTCACTATTAGTTTCTGCAGTTGAAAATATTTTAACTTTATGCACTTTGAGCTATTATGTGGGGATATGCACAAACTGAAAAATTTCCTGCTGTGGACGTACGATCTTTAATTTGCAAACACTGATCTGGCTTGTTAGATATGGAACATGGTATCATTACTGTAACTAATTATGGAATAAAAAAATGCCCTTCGCTACTTTCATCTGTTTGATGCACAGAAAATTACTGTTATTACCTCTACCGTCGCAGGTTCGAATCCTGCCTCGGGCATGGATGTTGTCATGTCCTTAGGATAGTTACGTTTAAATAGTTCTAAGTTCTATGGGACTGACGACCTCAGATGTTAAGTCCCATTGTTATGGTGGTTAATGTTTAACATCCCGTCGACAACAAGGTCATTAGAGACGGAGCGCAAAGTCGGGTTACGGAAGGATTGGGAAGGAAATCGGCCGTGCCGTTTCAAAGGAACCATCCCGGCATGTGCCTGAAACGATTTAGGGAAATCACGGAAAACCTAAATCAGGATGGCTGGAGACGGGATTGAAGTCCCATAGTGCTCAGAGCCATTTTTTTGTTATTATCTGTACGGAAGTTACAGTATGTTATGTTCACTCAACGTAAAAGCTGCAGTGGATTCTTTTTTTTAAATATATGAACACTGTTAACTGCCACGACTAACATGAGAGCATGAAACTAAAAGAAAAGGAAATTTGATTATTATGTTATTAGCCAGAACAGGTTTTGCACAGCAGTCTTTCATCACACACAAGTAAAATTTTATCACTCATGAATTATTTACGTAACTGATAACCTATAGCATCTCCCCAAGTCCACCTGAAAATTACATAATAAAACCCACAATTTCCCTTTGAAGTCTCCAGGAAGCTGAAAGAGATAATTTTAATTTACCTTTATTTTGTACCTTTATTTTTTTATTTAATGTACCTTTATTTTAATGTACATTACCTGCCCGATATATTGCGGGAAAACTGCTTTCATTCAATTTAATTTGAATTTGCCGCGGCAGCGGCTTCCGCGATCGCTGCACTGCTCTGCGTCATGAAAAATCCCTAACATGCTGAAAACTGCTAAGAATGTGGAATGAAATCTTGGGCAAGCTAGCAATAAATTATTACAGGTAATAATTTAACAATTTCTATATTCAAAAAATCAACATAAATTGAACGTAGCTTCTCGCACCCGGGTTCCCGGGTTCGATTCCCGGCGGGGTCAGGGATTTTCTCTGCCTCGTGATGACTGGGTATTGTGTGATGCCCTTAGGTTAGTTAGGTTTAAGTAGTTCTAAGTTCTAGGGGACTGATGACCAAAGATGTTAAGTCCCATAGGGCTAAGAGTCATAGCCAATTGAACCTACACATCTTTACGAATATCAGCTTCCAATGGCGTCTTTCTCGATCAAAGGACAAAGGCTATCTAAGCATTCAAGCGAGCGTCACATGCTCTTACAACTTTAACGGCTATAAGAAGACAGAGAGAGAGTAATGTTTTAACCTCCACTATTTATAGGCAATTTAATGTGCATCTTCGTTATCTCTTTGAATTATCATTGTCTGCTTCTATACATACATTCGCCTACCACAGATGCTATTTGTGAAATATAAATACATAAATATTGCACAAACATAAAAATGAAAACCTGTTATTTCCTTTTATACATAATCTACAACCATTCCTACAGACCGAGCGAGGTGGCGCAGTGGCTAGCACATTGGACTCGCATTCGGGATGCCGACGGTTCAAACCCGCGTCCGGCCATCCTCATTTAGGTTTTTCGTTATTTCCCTAAATCGCTCCAGGCAAATGCCGGGATGGTTCCCTTAGAAGGGCACGGCCAGCTTCCTTCCCCGTCGTTCCCTATTCCGATGAGACGGATGACCTCGCTGTTTGGTCTCTTCCCCCAACTGCCCAACCCAACCCATTCCTACAGTAATGAAATAATAATAATGATACAGATAGATGTATAATTTTATTATTTTTTATATAGTCTAACGATTTTGTAAATGTCTTGCTAGGAGACGTCACACGACCCAGGAAAGAGAGCCTGAAGCCGACACACATTTTCAACGCAGCGGCGGTCCGTCGCTAAAGCTCACATCACTCTCCTTCCCTCGGCACGTACCCACACGCCCGAAGGACTGCAGCCGGCCGCAACAGAGGTAATAATGACTCGCTATCTGGGAAACCGACTCATCGCCTCCTGTTGGTACCTCTGCTACGCTGAGCCGGTGTCTGTTAAGCGCCGAACTTGTACTAGCCAAGTAGAGTAAAATTTCACTGCCAAAACTTGTAACGAAAGATACAGCACAAATTAAGAGTGCGCAATTTCATTTATTCTGTATTTAGCTTAGCGAGTGACTCCTGCCAGCTTGATATGTATTTTATTGTTGTTATTTTAAATGTAAAATCAATTCCTCATTTTCTTAAAGTAAGTTCAGTTCAATCTTTCAATAATCAAAAGTAAATTCCTTGCCTTTTTCTAAAATTTGCATTGAGTGACACTGAGGTTACTGCGAGGTATTTCTTTAGATAACAATGTTCAAGTTAAGCCAGTTATTTATTTACCAGTAACTTCATTTGATGTTACTTTCAAAATTTATTATTTCAGAATGAGTAACTGCATTTTCAGTGCTTCCTGATTCATGTATTTTCTCGTGAACTGTTGTGCTGTGGAAAAGCGTGACAACTTTATGTTGCCATCCCAGTGATTATTTGCTTAAATTTCTTTGCCATTACCTTGATCAAGATTCTGGGGATTCATTGCCCTAGCGGGCTGGCGATCGTTTAATTACCGCTTTGTAGGTAATCAGTATATTCTTCGTGTTATCAGTGACTTTTGCAGTAAAAATTACGTGGTACCCTTTTTCCCCCCCACTGCCGTTTGTGAGAGATTGCACTATATTCAACCCATTTCAAAATTATCATCTAAATTGAGCTTAAATTTAGAATACAGTCTTCCTTTAGGAGAGTCTCTTGTACAATTTCCTCCAACTAAGCGGTGTTATTTTCCTTCGGTAACGATAGCCTTATTCACTGTAAAATTTCATTAGTCATATGCTATGACAGCCAGTTATAACACAATCCGGTAGGCCAATTAGGAAGGGGGAGGTTACAGGGTGTCATTTTGCAAGCATAGAAGAGAAACAAAAAAAGTCCAAAAAGAAAATCGAGCTCCAGAATGGTTTCTATGAGCGAAAAAGTACTTGCATAATTGTTTGATATTTAGTATGGACTATTTTGAAGTGGATAACATTTATGAAGACGAGTGTGTCAAATTATTTCTAAAAAATAACAATTTCTGGTATTTCTTTAAAATGTATCGTTACAGTCTAATTAAAACCCATTTAAACATGTAAATTTTAACTAGAAACAGTAATTTCTGACATAGATGTGTATGGAAATATGTATTTATGGAAAAGTTATAAAGAAAATAATTATGGAATCTTAATTAGACTAATGTGTAGAAGTCTGTTAATTGGTAGGAACATTTTATATGGTATGAGTCTCCTGTAATTAGTAAATATAACAAGTATACTGTTAACATTTGATACCTAAGCGTTTATACAAGCTTCAATTAATGCATACACTAGAATTCACTCATATGTTTAGTACATAAGAGTCAAAGTAATTATTGAAACGTGTCATTGGCTTTAGGATGTGAATTTTAATAGTAAATTTATTAAAAATGATTCTAAACAATGCCAAGGATTGTTTGCAATTGTTTAGACTGTATATAATATTTATTACACTTTCAAAACAAAACTTAAAGTATTACTACAAAGACAAACAATACTTGCTACACAAAAGGAGCAGCTATATGCTCACTTCTCAAAAACCAAAACCAGACTGAATTCCTTATTCCAATATGGCTACCCCTATATATATGCTCATTGCACAAGAACCAAAACCAGACTGAATCCTTATGCCAATATGGCGACCACTGTATATATCCACTTCCAGTACTTCCTATAGCAACGTGAAGACTGAAATTAACTCGACATCCACAGAAAAAAATCGGTCCATTCAATATGACACTTTGTGCAGTTCCATTTGTGCCAAGTTTATTCTCCAGGCTTATTATGTGTTTGTAGACTGGTATGTGATGGTGATGTTGACGATACACACGTCGACGAGGCATAGTGTTTCAGTGCTGTTGCAGATATAGCTCACAGCGGAATGATTCCGCTGGTCTGCGTTGGCCGCTTTTGGACTGAGCGCATGACCTTGATTACATAAGGGCGCTGATATATATATATATAGGGGTAGCCATATTGGCATAAGAAATTCAGTCTGGTTTTGGTTTTTGAGCAGTGAGCATGTAGCTGCTCCTTTTGTGTAGTAAGTATTGTTTGCCTTTGTTATAATACTTTAATTTTTCTTTTGAAAGTGTAATAAATATATTGAAACATAATGCAAAATTGATTTTTAATTTTACCTTTTCCAAAGTTAAAATTTTACATTTAATAAGAACTTAGGACTTCAGCTGCGACGTATCGTCGAAAAGGATGAGTACACAATAACCAATATAAATGTTTAACCCAAGAATAGTTACGTTTTAAACACATTACGGGTTTAGCAGTTGCTTTGAAAAAACATCGCCATGCTAACTTTATTAATGTTCTAAGTATTAAATGCGTTAACTGATTATATGTGGGGTAAATTCGTGCGCCTGTAGCGTTGCACCTTGAAAGTGCGGGCGCTAGAGTGTACGTGCACCGCGGCGGTGCCTATACGTCAGGGGTGGTGACGTATGGCGGCGGTGCTGCCGGCTGGTGCTAACTTGGTCAGCCACGGCACATTGCCCGCCCAACGGCCGGCGGCGCAGGAAATATCGCGGCGGCCGCGAGTGCTCCGGCGCGCCGTAGCTCACAGCGTCGCCGGCGCCCGCCGTCGGTCCTCAGTCCTGCCCCCTGCCCTCGAATCGATGGTCGCCCTCCAGTATTTTAAAAGCTAATTCCGGAGTCCATACCGCGCGTAAACCTTTCATAATGCTCCTAGCAGCAGTACGTTATTCGCTGCAAGGCTGCGTAACAGGGTTGCGGATAAGGAACTGGGCAGAAGCATTTACGTGGAACATTTCTATGGTAGACGGCGTTGTCGTCGTCAAGGTGAGTAGTGTCTCCTTGATCCAAAACCAATTTATTGAAATCGTTTCCCACCTTTAGGCTGTTTATTCGTTTGAAGTGAATACCGGCCGGTGTGGCCGAGCGGTTCTAGGCGCTTCAGTCTGGAACCGCGCGACAGATACGGTCGCAGGTTCGAATCCTGCCTCGGGCATGGATGTGTGTGATGTCCGTAGGTTAGTTAGGTTTAAGTAGTTCTAGGGGACTGATGACCTCAGATGTTAAGTCCCATAGTGCTCAGAGCCATTTGAACAATTTTTGAAGTGAATGAATGTCAAAACAACCCTTTCTTCTTTTATTTCTGTCTTAATAAATCTCTGCTGTTTTCTGAACAAGAAAAAGTTTACTTCGAGGAAATTGTACTGTAGAAAGCCCCTTAGCGAGAGGACTTTAAAAGTGTCTGCACACATGACGTGTGTTCGAAATGATCTCAAATGGAATGATCAGATTACACAAGTAACAGGTATGGCGAACTCTAGATTGCGGTTTATTGGTTGAATCCTGAAGCGATCCAGTCCTTCAACAAAGGAAATAGCTTACAAGACGTTAGTTCGTCCAGTCTTGGAGTATTGTTCGTCCGTATGGGACCCTTACCAGTAGCGTCTGATTAGAGAAATTGAGAAGGTCCAAAGAAGAGCGGCAAGATTCGTGACTGCTACCAGCCATCGCGAGAGCGTTACGAATATGATAGAAAGTTTGAAGTGGGACACACTTGCAGTTAGACGGAACGCTAAACAGAAGGAGCTGCTCACTAAATTCCGAAATGCGACCTTCACCGAGGATGTAGAGCATATATTATTATCACCAAATCGCGCAATGATCACCATTCAAAGGTAAGGGAAATTAGAGCTCGTACTGTGGCGTTCAGACAGTCGTTTCTCCCTCGCGTGATCCGCGAATGGATCAGAGTTGTGAAATATGATTTTGGCGCCAATTGTGCCCTCCGCCACACACCTCTTGGTGGCTTCTGGAGTATATATGTAGACGTAGAGATGTAGATGTAGATGACGTCGTCGTAGTGTCACGCAGGCAGCATTGCTGAAAAGACAAATTTGTTCTCACATGTTAGTTTTTCATGACTTTTTAGTGTCTTTATGTGTTACTGAAACAAGATTATTAGAGAACTAATTACATGGTTGAACTCAGAACCAATCGTAAGTCTTAACAACTGTATATAGCAACGGATGACAAAAACTGTTCTGATATGACTACATACTTTGAAAATAGGTGTGCTGGGTGCTCTGTTATGTTTCAGTGATAGTGCAAAGTCTAAGATTGTCCAACTGACGAGCGTGTCTGCTTTGCTAAATATACAAAGAACATTGTTGTCACTGACCGCAGGAGACACTTCGAAGCAGAGAAATCAGTGTTGGAAGCCACCATATAAGCAAGAATAAGAACAGGAAGTCTGAAAAAGAAGAGGTGAAAAAAAGAACGAAGGAGAACGACGCCATAAACAAGATGAATATGGACCTGGAATGCGTCACGGTTATGCAGGGAAGGTAGAGAAACAAGCCTTAACTATAAATTGAATTTCCCCGACGTTTACTTATTTCATGTTCTGGTACACATTAGTTACAAATTACGAAATGTAGAGGGCTGATATTTTGTTTACTATCTTAAATATTTACTTAATTAAAAATTACACTATATTTATGACTTACATTCGGAAATTAAAGACTTTGAGAATAGCTGTGTATTAAGTAGTGAAATTTTTGATAATAACCATTACAAAAATTTTAAACCATATATTATGACGGCAACACTTTTTCAAAAGTTTTCTCTGAACATAACAGTGTAAAGAACTTCCAGAAAAAAGTTAAACTGCTACTCTGCTCTCATTTAGAAACATGCCTTTGCATGCCGCCTACAAATGATTAATATGCTTTATTTCACTTGCATCAGGAAATGCAATTCAGAAAAAAAGTTGTAAGAGGTACGAGCAGATGTAATTTCGATGTATTGCTCATGCGCTGGCTGCGGTAGAAGAGAATCGCTGACCAGAGAGCAATGTTGACTGCTGTACGAACTGTGTAGGTGTAGCAGTAAGTTGTTGCTAGTCTGCAGTCTGCTCTGGTCTGGTCTGGTGTATCGTGTTGGCTGGGCCGGTCGCTGTGCAGCGATGCCGAAGCCTGAGTATTATTGTATAAGGTAAAAAGCAGCCTCACGCATATGTAGTAATGTCATCTCAAGTCCCATGTAAATGTTTTAAAAATCTCGTAATATTAATCTTTTTCATAAAAAGTAACTTTTAACAACCATTCATTTCAATTTAAAGAATTTACTAATTTCTCCCATCCATGATTATCCCGATTGTTGCAAAAGAAAAATCAGTTGCTTCCTTTCATAAATGACAAATCTATCGGCCAGCATTGCACAGGGCTGTGCCAGAAAACATTATTTTAAGAGCAGATATATATGCGTTATCCGGCGACTTCAGTGAGGTAACAATTTTTCTCTTTTTTATTCAGAATGATCTTTCAGGGCCATGACGCAGCACTGCTGACGTCCAAAATTTACCAGGTTAAATTCACAGTCAATTATTGAAAAGTTATAAGTAAGTGACAATTTAATTGAGAGGTTAGTTACATTGTATTATCACCAGGTTACTGAATTTATTTTTTTTGTTGGGACGTTACATTGAATATGAACGACATAATTATAATTTTTTACTGTTGAGAGGTTTAGGAATTTTTCTGTTTTGAGGTTACACTAAACGTGAATATTATTTACGTTAATATTTTCTGTTGAGAGGTTGCTGTGAAATATTCTGTGGGAAGGTTACAAAGTATGATACTAAAAGCTGTGGTTCATACTCAAAATTGTTTCCCAATGATCTGGTAAAAGATGGTAGGCGTTATAAATCAACAAATGTTTCAAGGTTTCTTCTGATATAAAGTTGATTTTACTTATCACTTAGAAACATATAAAGCTGCTAACAAGACACTTGGTTATTGTGTTAACACTCCTTTACATATTAGCCCTTCAATGCGACATATTTATGCAATTACGGATGACTTCGGAAAATCTGACTATCGATTTCTCTGTTTTGTGTGTTGAAGACATCCCGAAAATAACCTTGTTGTCATTCTAAAACTATCTACCATTAAAGCCACATATAAACGTGCATGACTATTTTGGAATTCACAAATACGTACGTGTCAAAGGGTTCTCGAACAGTGCGCAGGGAAAAAGGACATTTCAATCACCCCGTGCGAGACCTGGAATATCTTACTTTATTGCAATCATCATTTCTGCCTATTCGGGTAGGTCCTAACAAAATATTCTCGCATTGTGAGAATAATGCTGTTGATTTAAATATCGAGAAAACACCCTGAAGCAACGAGAGAAGCCTTCGTTTTAGTGATTGCCACTCTAATTCGGGTTCGTATCCGTGACACTTTCTCTTCTATCTCGTGATAACGCAAAATGAGCAGTCCTTCTTCGAACTTTTTCGATGTGCTCCGTCAGTCCTATCCGATGTGGACCCCATACCACGCAGCGATACTCCAGAAGATGACGGATGTATGCAGTCTCTTTAGTAGACCTTATTATACAACAACAGAGTGCCTGACAGACGTTCAGTTGATTATTTTTGCAATTTTAAAATAATTTCTTGCGTATATATGCGTTTTATTAACCATGGCCGTATTCACTATTTTAAAAAAATGTAATATGTGCGAATGTAAAGTGGCGGTGTTTTAATGCATGATAGAGATTCTTCTCGATAGCGGTTGTAAGCATGGCAAGACACTAGGGGGATTTGAGCGAGCATATATCAGGGCACAGTACAGGCATATAAGAAGCTCTGGTAATTTAAGAAGAATACTGTGTGGCCCAAAACAATCAAAGGTTGCTCGTTGTCTAAGAAGAGCGTTTCGCCAATAATTACCATTCCGAAATGAATTTCATCACACCGCCACACAATAAGATCACTTCAGTTACATGTATAGTTATGTACATGGCTTGACATCGTAGTAGTTTCAGTAGCTGAAGATTAATATACGTTTTGGTTGACCCATAAACACAGCGAGCGATGCAGATTACCCGAGTTCATTAACCATCAGCACTTTCTTATCCTTTCACCATTTGCTAGACTATCATAAGTGAAAGACCTATTACTCATTCAAAGAATTAAAATTAATATCTTGCACTTAACTGAAATCAGTTAGTGATGAAATCAGCTGCAGTAAAAATTAAAGTTCTTTGTGAATTGTAATGTGTCTAGTGTATACAGTCAGTAAAGTAAAAGTTACTTCAATAGAAAAATGCTTAAGGCATTTCAATGCGACTTATTTAATTTCATGTTATGTGTTTTATAAATATTTCATGTGCTGACTATCATAACACTCATAGCGCAGAGGTGACTTACGTTAATTATTGAAATCATTGCGAACTTTTCTGAGGCAACATTAATTACGAAATAATAACTAGTCCTGAGTGTCTGCTTCACAGAACCTGACGACAGCATCTCAGTGAGTTAGATTAATCAGTAATTTCGCATGACGGGTTGTCAGCAAGTAACCTTTATCAGTTGATGTCAGTTGCAAATAATTACAATGCATTTCTGATCAACTTAAAATCATTTCTTCAAACGGGGCTTGTAAAGTCAAAAAAACACGTGTGAAACTTTCTCTTGCTACTGCCTACCTTCAGGTCTTTAATTATTACGTAACTTGTAACGTCTAGTAGAAAAAAAAATATATTATGGAGTAACGAGAAAATTATATGTATCATATTGGGTTATTGTATAAAATTATGTATTTTTTTATTATTTATTTTAGAGAATATCTGCGTCGGCGAGTAATGAAACCGCCACAGACGATAAATATCAAACAAAGATTAGAATAGGTAACTAGTATATAATACTTGATGAACATTAATTTCTCTGTCTTCTTCTTCTTGGAGTTAAGCGAGTAGGATATCCTGTGACGTTGTATTGGACGCTAGCGTAGCATTCTTTTGTCAAGACTGAAAGATGTACGCCATTACGTTCGCATTTTAAAGGTGTGTATTTAAATGTCTGAATAGAGTTAATTAAATGAAAACTTGCATTATTAATTGTTATAGCTTGCTTGCATATTATCTCATCCCGTTGAGACATTTTTCAGTTATTTAAAATATTATCTGTGGTTCCGAGCTGCGCGGCGAACGAAAGAGCCGCTGCCGCGGCGGATTCAAACTACCTCAAATAGAATCTATCATACCGCAAGGAAGCGGGAAGGTAACAGTGAAATAATATTATTTCTTTTAGCTTCCGGACTTGCAGTGCAGAGCAGCAGATTTTATGATGTCTTGCAGGTTGACGCGGGCTGCCGATAATATATAGCTAACAGTACAAAAAAAAAAAAGATAATGTACCTTCAAAATCTAATAGGAATCTTGCTGTGCTCGGTTCTGATCTGGCAAACTTTATAGTGAAAACGGATTTTTTCAATAAGAGTCTCATGTTCTTGTGCTAGTCGTGGTATTGAATGGTGTTTTACCGAGAAACAAAATCCACTGCAAAATCTTGTTGTTGAACAATCATACGAACTGTAACATCAGTATCCATAACAAAGTAATTGTCATTTTCAACAACTATAAGGTAGGAAAGATATGTTGATTTTTAGAATGAGTTACAGTCACGAAAAATGTTCCTTTAATAGAAGGCCAGATACAGAACAATAAGAACTCAACATATTCTGTTTTGTTAAAAAGTAATGATGATGAAGAAATTCATAGCACAGCATTACTAAAAAAGTATTTCACGTAACTCTTTCCGTAAATGTGTTGTTACAAAGAGAATAAATAAACCAAAGAGCAACAATTTTACAATTCACGAGAGAACTTGTACGCGAAACTGTCGCCCAAAAACGTGGGGCACGAGTTTGCAGTGGCCACAAAAACAAAATTTTTATGTATTTTCCTTTCAGTGTCTATTGTTATACATGTATATATGTATGTATTTAGTGATAAATGTATGTATGTGTATCATGATTAATGCAATGTATTAATGAATGTACAAACACTCTTTCATGAAAAAACGCACTACTGCAAGCGAGTCAGAGGAGACGATCCTGATAGTACTGAGAAACTGTAACGACTACGTAATCCGGGGGCAGCCGAAACCCGAGATCAGATAAACTAAAGGTAAGACTACAGTGTAGTTGTCCTGTTTGTAGAAGCTGAACTCCAGTGAAGTGATCTCAAATCGCTAGTGGTATGCGTAGTTTGATGTTAGTGTTTATGACAGGACAAAGTTGATGGTAGATAGTAATTTTTAGTGTGCAGTGTAGTGTAGATAAATTAACGTACTTTGTGTGCAAGTGGCAAAACTGTTAGATCTTGTGTTAGAGTAGGCAATTTAGGAATATGGTTAAATTGCGTAGTCAACGTCCGAGCAATATGGATACTGAGGAACAGTAATTAGATAGTGCAGGAAATGTAGAAACGGGTACCTCAAGCAGTACATGTACTCTCTTTGAGGATATACCATGCGAAAATGTGGGGGCAGGGGCACAGGAAGTGGTACCACAGCCCACTAGTGCTCAAGGAGATGTAGATAAAGAAATTGCACCAACCCCAGAAAAGCAGGAACCAGAGAGTGGTAATCTGCCTGGGGGGTATTCACTTCAGGCGATATTAGAGCGCGTGCTGGATTACCAGGCAAAATTTGCGCAACAGCAAGCCGAGCGAGATCGCCAGCAAGCTGAGCGAGATCGCAAGTTAGCAGAAAATTTACTTGCCCAACAAGCTGAGCGAGATCGCCAGCAAGCTGAGCGAGACCAGCAACTTGTGCAATCGTTAGAAAATATGAAAAAAGAGATTGCCTGTATGAAACAGAATTATGAGTCGATACCTAAGGCCGTGCAGGAGTTGACGGTACAGGTCAACAACCTGCAAGTAGCAAACACTAACAGGGTAGACGAGATAGGTGTCTTAGCTAACCGAGTAGAAAAGCTAGAAATAGATTCCATACAGCTTGTAGAGCAGAAGTGGAACGAACAAGCGACTAAAATTGAAACCGAATTCAACTCATGGCTAGAAGCGAAGGAGAGTGAGATCGACAAAAATATTAATTCTAAGGTACAAGCAGCCATGGTAGATAGAGATGCTGAATCGTTCAGTACCGCAGTAAATAGTCAGGTACAGAATGATGTGCAAACCATCAAACAAATACTCAGTGAGGATATTCCGCAGTGGCAAGTGACTATTAGTAAACGGATATCCGACTTGGAAAAGGGTTTAGCACAAAGCAGAAAACATCTAGAATATGAAACTATGTCGCCAACAGCCAATGTTTTTGGCAACGCACAAACTTATACGCGACACAACAATGGTGAAGCTGTAGGCGATAATGCGAAGAGCCGTAGCTTCAGTTCGGAGCACACAGCCTATGTCCCAGGAGCAAATCCATATAGTCCAAAAATATTAGTTGAAGAAAGTTTAATCAAAAATAGGCAGTTTCAAACGTTTACTACTGAACGGAAGTCAGTACACCCAGTAGTATTCATAAAAAGCTTTAAAAATATATTGCCTAGTGTGTGGAACGAAGCGCAGAAAATTCAATACGTAATGTCATACATTCAGGGTGATGCAGCGTTGTGGGCTACGGAAGTAGCAGACAGCTGCATGACGTATGAACAGTTCGAAAGGGCGTTTTTGTCGAAATATTGGTCGCCTTGTATACAAGAGCGGCTAAGAAAAGAAGTATACAATCCCGAACCGTACTCACCCCGTCTTGGGAATTTGAGACGGTATTTTGAAAAGTATATAAACAAAATGCGCTACTGGGACGAACCGATGTCACCAAGAGACATAATAAGACTCCTAAAATCACATTTACCCATTCATATCAAAGAGAAATTAATACACGTACCAGAGAGCGACATGGAACACTTCCTGTCTGTTCTAGATTCAATAGACTTAATCCAGGAGGATGCAAAAGCAGCGTGTGATCACTCGCGGAATAATGGATCAGGGTGTAAACGTGACAGAAATAATAGTGCACAAAACCACAACCATGGAAATGGTGGGGGTGGTAACAAGCGGCAAGACCATTCGCAAAATGGTAATAATGGGAGAAGTCAGAACGGGTATGGGCAACCAACCTATAACAAAAAGCGTCGATTTGACGACCGGTACGACTCCGGAATGTCAGGGACCAACCGCTGGAAAAATGCGCGAGGTCAGTGGCATAGCAATTATAGTGACAGTAATCGCAACTGGAATCAGAATCAGCGAACAAGCCCATAGCGACAGTGTAATGACCGGTACGACAACAACAGACCGCTACCGCAAAACGCGCCTATTGCGCAGTCGTGGCGGCCTACAAATCAAAGCGTACACATAGTAGAGGTTGCGGACAATAGCCGTCCAAGTACCTCACAAGCAAGAAATCCAACAAACTAGAATCGGCCTCGATATGCTCTCCATCGCTGGCCGAGGGGTGGAGTGAGAGCAACACAAATGACAATAATATACCTGGAATATGTATGCTGCGATACAACGACGGTATCAGTATGGATAAAGATCTACTGACCGAACCGCACGAATGTAGGAAAGATAACAACGAAAATGTGCAAGCCATAATAGAAGCGAAAATCAATGATGTAGCAGTGAATATAATCATCGACACAGGTGCCTCAGTAAGTGTAATGAGTATAGAGTTGTTTAAAGCGCTGGGTAAGGGACGTAGCATACCGACTTTCCCGGTTAATAATTGCAAGGTGTCTGGAGCCATAAGTGCACAGAGCCAATTAGTTAAGTACCAGGTGCAGGTGGAGATTTGTAAGGAGGGCGAAGCCATAGTGAGCTCGTTTCTCATTGTTAAAGGGTTAAAGGTGGCCTGCATTCTGGGAGTAGATTTTCTCCGTGAGAGGGACGCAGTGATCGACCTCTCCTTGGGGAAACTGAGCATAGTTAATAAAGGTAGGAGGATTGAATTGTCTATGATGAAATCGAAGGAGGTACTTGTGCCATGTTGTAATCGAATGAATATCAAATGTAGGAACCCCTGGGTACTACACCTTGATGATTTTTCACATGTAGCAGACCTCTATTACCCGAATTTAGAGGATCGAAATTTTGAAACAAATGTTGAGGCATTTCAAACCAAAGTACAGGAATCTGAAGGTTTAAGCAATATACAAAAGCAACAGTTGACGCAGCTGCTATCGGAATATACCATGGTATTTACCGACCGACCAGGAATAGTCAAAGGGTACCACTATCACATAGAGGTGATGCCCCACAAAACATACTGTCGCGCAACTTACTCCATCCCTTGGTCGAGGAGGGAAGTAGTGGCTAAAGAGATTCGGAAGATGTTAGAGTGGGATATCATTGAGCCCTCTTTCTCCCCATACAGTAGTCCTCTTGTAGCAGTGGCGAAAGCCAACGGAAAAATCAGGCTAGTAATAAACGTGCCACACGAATGTAGCTATTTGTTAGCACATTCCCATACGGGGAAGATAAAAGAATTGTATCCACGTAAAGATGTAACGTTATTTATTCAGTGACATGTCACATATAAGTAGTAATAGTTGTAAGAAGATTTCAATTTTGTTTTAGAGTATAAGTATGTTAGTTTTAATAAAAAATTTGTATGTAATTAAACTTGGAGGAAGTGGAATCAGTAAAGTGAGCAATGGCATACAAAGGGAAGACTTTGTTTACAGACAATTAGAGTCATTAAAATACTATATGCTCATCAAGCAACGAACAATCTTCTTGTTGATAAAGTGAGGGTTAATTTCTTGAATCATTTTCCATGTGTAGTATGTAAGTACAATTAATGATGCAATCTCATATAGTAAAGTAATAGATGTAATTGTATTAGAATTAAGAAACCCTGAGAGAGAGAGTCTCTATTAGCCAAAAATTGACTTTGTAATATGACACAATTATGTGATGTAACGTTTGTTGCCAGTAGTGATCTGAGAACGACACTGGAGCAGGAGCTAATCAAAAACAAACCCGTTCCGTGTAAACTCCGCTTTGTATGTATCGATGCTTCAATTGAAGCCTGTGTACTTGGTACACACCCTTGAATATTAATTACGCGATACGCGAATCAAGTTAATCAATGCGGAACCTACACTGTAGTCATGTAGGAAAGATCATTAAAAATAATGCTAGTACTAAATGAAGTATTTATTGAGCAATATGTCCAAGTCAAGCTGTCATGCACATGGTAAAATCTGTTTGCTAGATGGGTGATAACCAGGCAAGCTACACTAAAAAAGGAAACGAAAGCTATGTACCAAAAATCACACACCTTTAAAAAATTACAAAAAGGCCATATACGCCTAATAATAGCATTAAAAGTGTGTAGTGACAAAGTAAAAACAATGGACGCAATGTAGATGAGAGTGATTATGCTAAGAACAGTTAAGATGCATTAAAAAGAAACTGTGTGCATAAACAATTGAGGGAAGGACGGAATATTGTGTGTAGTAGGGACAGAAAATGACTGTTGTATCTGCACCAATATATACTTCGATATAAGTCAAGTGTTGAGTGACAGACTGTCATAGTGCAGTGCTCAACGAACAAGAGACAGTGTATAAAAACAATAGTTATTGATCCGTTCGGAGTCGATTCAAACAAACATCGCTCGACGGAGACATTTAGTATGTGTGAACGAAACATTCTCGCGGGTTGAGAGACGCTTTGGCAGTGTATCAACCGTGAGAGCAGGTGAAAGTGTGTAGTACAATGTGCGTGTGACGAGCCCTGAATACCAGTGTCACAATGCCACAAGAAACCTGTTATCACGCCAAAACATCCTGTGCATACCAGTGAAGCGACGGCTTACTGAACAATAAACGCTTTTAAACAAGTTGCATTTTCTTCCACAGCTAGTAATCTGTGTCCTTAAAGACAGTACACCGTTGTGGAATATTTGTTTCATGCGCTACGACGAGGAGCCATGCGGAGAAGCAGACGAGTGCCGTGCCGCCAGCCAGCCGGTCGCGGTAAACCACTGCGACACGCCGACATTGGTGAATGGTTCGGCGCGGTTCGCGACTGCTTGGGCGCCACGTCAGCACGACGTCGCTGTTACTGAGAGCCGGTCGTCGACCCCAGCGGTCGTCGGCACGCTGCGTTCCAGACGACGCTACTCAACAATTGCTTCGCGCAGCACGCTCCGTACATTGTTGTCATTTAAATGAACTATCAACTATGTGGTTAATGTACTAATATGAAAATGGTTTATTGGACACGAAATGACGTGACAAACATTTTTTTTGCTTTCGTTACTGGGTGCAGACTCAAAATATTCATTGGTTCAGTGATATATAGATATAATATGTTTTCGTAATGTGAATGAAGTAAACTCGCACGAATGCCAGAACATTATAGAACAAGTGTCGTGAGTAAGTGCAGAGACAATCAATTACATTTCTGTAAAACTGTTTAATGATTGACTTTCATTGCAACACAGAACACATTGGTAAAAGGTACATTTGTAACAAAGAGACTAAAAGTTTAACATTTTGTCATAAATAGCCTTTGTTAGTTGTGAACATTGGATAAGGTCTGAACTTTTTTGTGATGAACAATCAAACTGTGTGTAAGACAAACCAGGCGAGATGACCATGGCTCCGGCGCAGTTTTCCCAGGTTTTCTGACCGCACGTAGCCCGAATGGGGGAGCCAGATAACTGTAATGACCCTGGGACTAGGTTTACGGTCACCTCGCTAAGTGTAAGAACACTATAAAGAGTGTTATTAAAACTATAGTGCAAAAGAACTAAGAAGTGAAAAGTGGATGTTCCAATCAAGGAGACAGACAATAACCAAACAGACGTTAGTGGCAGCATATTGCCGAACATTCTTAACGTTAGTCAATTGCTGCCAGGGGGCATTGTAACGTCTAGTAGAAAAAAAAAATATATTATGGAGTAACGAGAAAATTATATGTATCATATTGTGTTATTGTATAAAATTATGTATTTTTTTTATTATTTATTTTAGAGAATATCTGCGTCGGCGAGTAATGAAACCGCCACAGACGATAAATATCAAACAAAGATTAGAATAGGTAACTAGTATATAATACTTGATGAACATTAATTTCTCTGTCTTCTTCTTCTTGGAGTTAAGCGAGTAGGATATCCTGTGACGTTGTATTGGACGCTAGCGTAGCATTCTTTTGTCAAGACTGAAAGATGTACGCCATTACGTTCGCATTTTAAAGGTGTGTATTTAAATGTCTGAATAGAGTTATTTAAATGAAAATTTGCATTATTAATTGTTATAGCTTGCTTGCATATTATCTCATCCCGTTGAGACATTTTTCAGTTATTTAAAATATTATCTGTGGTTCCGAGCTGCGCGGCGAACGAAAGAGCCGCTGCCGCGGCGGATTCAAACTACCTCAAATAGAATCTATCATACCGCAAGGAAGCGGGAAGGTAACAGTGAAATAATATTATTTCTTTTAGCTTCCGGACTTGCAGTGCAGAGCAGCAGATTTTATGATGTCTTGCAGGTTGACGCGGGCTGCCGATAATATATAGCTAACAGTACAAAAAAAAAAGATAATGTACCTTCAAAATCTAATAGGAATCTTGCTGTGCTCGGTTCTGATCTGGCAAACTTTATAGTGAAAACGGATTTTTTCAATAAGAGTCTCATGTTCTTGTGCTAGACGTGGTATTGAATGGTGTTTTACCGAGAAACAAAATCCACTGCAAAATCTTGTTGTTGAACAATCATACGAACTGTAACATCAGTATTCATAACAAAGTAATTGTCATTTTCAACAACTATAAGGTAGGAAAGATATGTTGATTTTTAGAATGAGTTACAGTCACGAAAAATGTTCCTTTAATAGAAGGCCAGATACAGAACAATAAGAACTCAACATATTCTGTTTTGTTAAAAAGTAATGATGATGAAGAAATTCATAGCACAGCATTACTAAAAGATATTTCGCGGCTCTTTTCATATATGTGTTGTTACGCAAGCAATAGTAATAATAATAAAAGAAAAGAGTGAACGAACAACGACGCGAAAAACTTCTGTTTAATTTCAACCGCAAACATATATTATCTTTCGTTCAGTTACGGACTGGACACCGTAATTAGCTACCTGGAGTTTAACTTTCAAACTGTTTTGCTCAACAGTTCTAAATTATTGCTGGTTACACTACTTCATTTGACCTATTACAAAACACCTTTTCCGACAGTTATCTGTGCCATAACCATCAAATCATAACCCCCTGCATTATTTCGGCTAGCATAGTTCTTCAGAACCGATGCCCTTTCCCATTAAGTAACGACCATTAAGTATATGAATCATTAGAAGCATAAATAAAGCGGAGTATTTGGGTACGTCATAATCTGTTTCATCTTCTGAGAGTGCTGCCAATACAACGCAGTCTTTAGTGCTCTTTCTCTACAGCATTATTTATGCCATCGGTCAAGTTAAATTTATTCGTAATTGTATTTATTAAGTATTTCAACTGATTGCCTTTAAATTTGTTTGATACGTCGTGTAACCGAAATCTTTCAGATTTCTTTCACTTCTCATGTGGATGACTTCGCACTTTCTATTATTTCGTATCAACTGCCACATTTCACACACATATGTATCTTGTCTAAAGCATTTTTCAATAGGTTCAGATATTCTGATGATGGTAAATGGCAGCATTATCTGCAAAACATCTAAGAGGGCTGCTCAGATGGTATCCTAAGTCTTCTATATAGATTAGATGTAGCAGAAGGCCTAAAACTTTTCTTGGGAGACGCCGGAACCTTTTAATTTTAATTTTTATTTTATTTGTACTTTTTTTCATCCAAGGAAAGGCGAAGTTGCCACTGGGTCCTTTATGAGATGGGGAGTTACCAAGGAGCAAAAGTATCAGCTAGGAAACCTGACGTCCTCCCATAATCTCTTTAGAGTTCGATATTATAGTTGTGTGACAGTTTGCTGATTACGACCAAACTCTGTTAACGCCACAATATCTTATCACGCAGCGATAAATCTACGTGGTTTCACCTCTTGCTACGTCCTTAGGCCTCGGGGTAGCACTTAAATGTCTAGTAATCGCCCACGACTATTTGGCAGTTAAATATCCCGTATTAATTGTGCTGGCGTAGCTGCAACTCCTCCGCTGTTGATTCTGTCCACTAGGTTTTCTAATGAGTGAGTGGAGTCGAGGAACCCAGCGAGAGGTCATCCGTATCATGTTAAAACTGCAAGGTATTGAAAACTAAATCATGAATGATTATCACGTTTTCTGCTATAGCCTGAATTATTGTGATAAGCCGATGTTACAGCACCAGGGTGCTCACATATCGTGGGAGTCCCGGTTGTTCACAGAGTTATTTTGTACCAAATCGTTCTTAATCACTGAGAATTATTTGAAGAAACTGGGAGCATCTGACCCATCCAACTACTGTATAGTAATTACGATGGAGAACTGCTGTTTTATGTTTAAATCAACTGAGAATGGATACTAATAGCGTAATCCCTGGACATGCAAAAACAAAAATCTTACCACGCGATCCCTAGCTTTGTCAGTGGGATGCGCCATATTGTTTTGGATTCCCTAGTGGAGTGCAGTGGTACTGCGGGGCGAGTATTTGAATGCGCACCAGCGCTGTAGACATACACTTCCAAACAAATTAAAAATTTACGGAGTAATATCATCTTTTAGAGTTGATAATGTAAACTTGATGAATACTTCCGCCGTAAACACACTATTTCATTTTATTTATCCTTGATCCAATGTCGCCCCTTTGTCATTGTCAAGCGACGCTGTACAAAAGTTACGGTATGAACTTAGTGCGTCAGTGCGAAATGAACAACATGTATCGGCATTCCTAGTAGGAAATCGGCACAACCATAGCAATTAAGAATTCTACTATCACAGACGCTGAAAATATATGAATTTATTAATGTTAAGGACGTCAACTACACTTTTAGGTAGCGATAATTACGTCCTCGAATGGCTCAAATGGCTCAAATGGCTCTGAGCACTATGGGACTTAACTACTTTGGTCATCAGTCCCCTAGAACTTAGAATTATTTAAACCTAACCAACCTAAGGACATCACACACATCCATGCCCGAGGGAGGATTCGAACTTGGAACCGTAGCGGTCACGCGGTTCCAAACTGACGCGCTTAGAACCGCACGGCCACACCGGCCGGCTCCTGGAATGTTATTGATGTGCAGAATGCAGTATGTAACGCCAAAAGACGAAGATTATAACGTCATGTGAGTCGATAAGCACCTATAACTTAATTATATAGCAGACACTTTCATAAATCCGCCATAATTGAAGGAGAAAAATGGTTCAATATCTTAAAACTGTACGTAATACATGAATGAACAGTTTAGTGAATGCAGCAGGGTGGGTGAGCGTGTGTTAGCCTCCAACATATTGCGTCCTGCTGACTCAGTACACACTATAACGTAATTATACAGCACGTATTATCAAAAATCTCATTCAACGGAAAGAGAGCGAAGTGATGTTACACATCAGCGAACAGTCTCATGAATCAACGGGCTGGGTGAGCATGTGTCTGCGTCCCTCTTACTGCGTCCAGCTGTGCCTTAGGTCCGTTTCCCTTTTTGTATACACACAAATTCAGAATGCGCGAAATGCAGTAGTTAACTAGATGGAAAGTCTTTTTACAGAAGTCTGAAATTATGTCAGTCATATAATGGTAGCAGTTCAGTGAGACAGAACCACTTCATGTCTCACATAACCGTCTTACCTCAGAGACGCTGTACTTAGCTGTACGTAGCAATAATAATCGATGCCACTATGCAAGTGAAGCTCGTTTGTAGAAGCTGAATACCACTAAGAAAGGCATTTGTGAATAACATTGTAACACTAGAATTGAGTAGAAGAAGTTGTCATTCAGAGATTCTTTTAATTTGCTTTTAAATGTTGGTTGGCTATCTGTCAGACTTTTAATACTATTTGGTAAATGACTAAAGATTTTTGTGGCAGCATTATTCACCCATTTCTGCGCCAAAGTGAGATTTTATCCAGAATAGTGAAGATCATCCTTTGTTCAAGTGTTGTAGCTATGCACTTCGCTATTATTTTTGAATTGGGGTGGGTTATTAATGTAAAATTTCATAAGAGAATATATGGTTTGCGAAGGTACTGTGAATATCCCGACTTCCTTAAATAAATGTCTGCAAGGTGATTTTGGGTGGCCTCCAGCTATTATTCTGATTACACGCTTCTATGCAATGAATACTTTCCCTCTTAATGACGAATTGCCTCAAAATATGATGCCATATGAAAGTAGTGATTGAAAATAGGCATAGTGGGCTAATTTATTACCAAAATTTGCAAGAACCCTAATATCATAAGTAGCTGAACCTAACCGTTTCAGCAGATCATCGATGTGTTTCTTCCAATTCAATTTCTCACCAATGCACACCCAGAAATTTTGAGTATTCGGCCTTAGCAACAGACTTCTGCTCATAGTCTATATTTATCAACTGTGTTATGCCATTTACTGTACAGAATAGTACAAACTGTGTTTTCTCAAAATTTTGTGAGAGTCCATTTGCAGAGATCCACTTAGTAAGACATCTGAAAGACATTATTTACAATTTCCTCATCTGATTCTTGCTTGCATCTCCATGATGCCCTTATTAGTAGCCACACCAAGATCCAAATAACAATGACAAAACGGCGTCTTCAGGACCATGCTAGAAAAATTAAGTTTAGATTTCCTTTGAAAATAAAAAATTACCAACAAAACTTACGAGTAACACCCCAAAAAGCACCTAATTATCCCAGCAGTGAAGCCTATGCCTCATAACCAACTCTCACTAACATCAATAACCAGTAAAACCAGAAACACAGCAGGAAACCATATCAACAAAGAATTATTTAGAACGACTAAAACATCATCTTAGGATTGAATTAGCAAAATGTACTTTTCATTCTGTTTTTCAAAAGCACTGCTAAATTGTATACAATAATCTAAACACTCTCAACAATATTTCAGTATGTTCAACATTACCCTACAACATGGCTCACATACACCATTCTGAAGTCCAGATGATTTCTTCAAAAACAGCGAATAAATACATCTACATCTACATCCATACTACGCAAGCCGCCTGACGGTGTGTGGCGGAGGGTACCTTGAGTACCTCTATCGTTTCCCCGTTCTATTCCAGTCTCGTATCGTTCGTGGAAAGAAGGATTGTCGGTATGCTTCTGTGTGGGCTCTAAGCTCTCTGATTTTATCTTCATGGTCTCTTCGCGAGATATACGTACGAGGGAGCAATATACTGCTTGACTCTTCGACGAAGGTATCTTCTCGAAACTTCAACAAAAGCCCATACCGAGCTACTGAGCGTCTCTCCTGCAGAGTCTTCCACTGGAGTTTATCTATCATCTCCGTAAGGCTTTGGCGTTTACTAAATGATCCTGTAACGAAGCGCGCTGCTCGCCGTTGGATCTTCTCTATCTCTTCTATCAACCCTATCTGGTACGGATCCCACACTGCTGAGCAGTATTCAAGCAGTGGGCGAACAAGCGTACTGTAACCTACTTCCTTTGTTTTCGGATTATATTTCCTTAGGATTCTTCTAATGAATCTCAGTCTGGCATCTGCTTTACCAACGCTCAAATTATTATGATCCTTCCATTTTAAATCACTCCTAATCCCTACTCCCAGATAATTTATGGAATTAACTGCATCCAGTTGCTGACCTGCTATTTTGTAGCTAAATGATAAGGGATCTATCTTTCTATGTATTCGCAGCACATTACACTTGTCTACATTGAGATTCAATTGCCATTCCCTGCACCATGCGTCAATTCGCTGCAGATCCTCCTGCATTTCAGTACAATTTTCCATTGTTACAACCTCTCGATATACCACAGCATGATCCACGAAAAACCTCAGTGAACTTCCGATGTCATCCACAAGTTCATTTATGCATATTGAGAATAGCAACGGTCCTATGACACTCCCCTGCGGCACACCTGAAATCACTCTTACTTCGGAAGACTTCTCTCCATTGAGAATGACATGCTGCGTTCTGTTATCTAGGAACTCTTCAATCCAATCACACAATTGGTCTGATAGTCCATATGCTCTTACTTTGTTCATTAAACGACTGTGGGGAACTGTATCGAACGCCTTGCGGAAGTCAACAAACACGGCATCTACCTGTGAACCTGTTATTATGGCTCTCTGAGTCTCGTGGACGAATTAGAGCGAGCTGGGTTTCACACGACTGTCTTTTTCGAAACCCATGCTGATTCCGGCAGAGTAGATTTCTAGTCTGCAGAAAGCTCCTTATACTCGAACATAATACGTGTTCCAAAATTCTACAGCTGATCGGCGTTAGAGATATAGGTCTATAGTTCTGCACATCTGTTCGACGTCCCTTCTTGATAACGGGGATGACCTGTGCCCTTTTCCAATCCTTTGGAACGCTACCCTCTTATAGAGACCTACGGTACACCGCTGCAAGAAGGGGGGCAAGTTCCTTCGCTTACTCTGTGTAAAATAGAACTGGTATCCCATCAGGTCCAGCGGCCTTTCCTCTTTTGAGCGATTTTAATTGTTTCTCTATCCCTCTGTTGTCTATTTCGATATCTACCATTTTGTCATCTGTGCGACAATCTAGAGAAGGAGCTACAGTGCAGTCTTCCTCTGTGAAACAGCTTTGGAAAAAGACATTTAGTATTTCGGCCTTTAGTCTGTTATCCTCTGTTTCAGTACCATTTTGGTCACAGAGTGTCTGGACACTTTGTTTTGATCCACCTACCGCTTTGACATAAGACTAAAATTTCTTAGGATTTTCTGCCAAGTCAGTACATAGAACTTTCCTTTCGAATTCATTAAACGCCTCTCGCATAGCCCTCCTCTGGCTACATTTCGCTTCGCGTAATTTACAACCGGATAAGATAGATTATATATTTCTAAACATGTTTATAACGCATTTTTTCTGTAGAAATGCCTCCCGAATCAGCTACGTAGGACCAATCTTTCCCTATATGAGGCGATCTTTTAGTCTACTATTTGTCAAAAACTTTATCTTCCAGGAAGAATTACATTTAAAATTACTGCCTGACACTGTCAGCCCCTTCGTTTGCCAGATATGTCCTCCATTAGTAGTCTCTTCCTGTTGGAGCCTAAGGTATAAAACAATTTACAAATCCTCTCCAACCATTAAGATCGATGTTTAATGCACCAGTATAAAAATATGGAAGTGTAGGTCTCAAATGGCACAGAACATGTAAAAGAAGTTAAATCAACACTTATGACGAAATCCTACGTTGGCAGTATAAATCAATGCTTTCCCAGATCATAACATGCATGTAACATCAGTGTTAGAAAATTAAGGAAAAACATCAATTACTTCCACACAGTTCAAATAATAAGTTCCTATTCAAAAGAGTATATATAGTTTAATGTTTATGAAAGTAAAAATAGCTTTTACAGTATGCTTCACCTCAAATGAAACAAATTTAACGACAACTTCACGTCATCAAACGCTGATAACTGCCCACATTGAATCAATTGCTGCTCTACGTCGAAGGTAAAGACAAATAACCTGCATTAGTTCTATTTCGACATCATTGAATTTGATCACTATAAAGTTACTAAAATATTTTAGTTTACGTACTCCACGAAGTATGTATCATTAATATAAGTTTAAATGTTGTGACTACATTAAGGAACTTGTGAAGGGAAAGTAATATGAACGTACGTAAGAAAGAAATGCAGTAAGAAGATGGGAAATTGTAACACACAACACTGGTACCAAAGTAATGAATCAGAATATAGCCAGCAATTAAGAAGTAGGATCCTAAATTCTATATATCTTGCAAGGGTCGAACAAAATGCAAGCTGTGAGTGTCACTGCACGAAAAAATTGAAACTGAATAACTTGCAGAAGCAGTTGCTCAGAAGTATTCTAAGGAAGAAATATACTGGTAGGGTTCATCTGGGACCGGCGGACATAGTTGCAAGCTTTTAGGAAAAGTGTTGTTGGGATTGCCTAAGCACGTGTTTAATTAATGGACCCTACATGATTTAGTAGTAAAAAGTGAAGCTATCCGTCATGTGCACCATAATCTCTCAAAGTACTGCACAAGAAAAAATATAAGAAACCAAAATCTATGCCAAGTAGCCCTGGTCTTCCCTGTATTGTATTAATACACATATTCACCTTAAGAACGTTAACTGAACAACTTGCGTTCATTTCCCTTGTGCTTCCGCAAGTTAGTTATGAACTACAGCAGGTGGACAAATGACATTACCCATGTTAAAATTAATGTGCACTAATACAGGAGAGTTAAAGTCTAATTTCTGTTATGATCTTAGTAACATTATGTTTACATGAGTAGTACACTGTGATAGGTTTGTAACAGGTCTTTGGGAGAGGAAATGAGCTAATAAGCTACCGAATAAGATACATGTGGCTCTATTAATAAAATAAAATAAAAGACGTTACCAGTACTGCCCCCCCCCCCGGCATACGGATGCAGATAGCCGTACTGTAGCTGCAACGACAACAGAGGGGTATCTGTTGAGAGGCCAGACAAACGTGTGGTTCTTGAAGAGGAACAGCAGCCTTTTCAGTAGTTTCAGGGGCTACAGTCTGGATGATTGACTGATCTGGCCTTGTAACACTAACCAAAACGCCCTTGCTGTGCTGGTACTGCGAACGGCTGAGAGCAAGGGGAAACATGTAACGCCAGAAATGCATATCCTCCTATCTCCATCTATTGTACTATAAATTCTTTTCCTTTATTTGTTACCTGAATATATGACACTTCTCTGTCTTTATATATTGTAATTGTTTTACTATTTGTATATATATATATATATATATATATATATATATATATATATATATATATATATATATATATATATATATATATATATATATGCCTATGAATAATTGGTTAGTTTTGTAAATATTATTTGTATTTTTACGCTGGGTCTGGCCTAGGGAAAACTATGCTATCGAACGACTACATCGATAGGTCGTGTGGAGAACCAAAGTGTTTAGGATCTTTGGTAGTGTGAACTCGGCCGCATGGAGAGCGGGCAGAGGGGAGTGTGCCTGGAGTAGGGCGGTGGAGCAGGTGTGTTGTGTGACGCTCCCGCGAGTTGCCGCGCTTCCAGGGTTTCGCAGCATGTACACTCCTGGAAATGGAAAAAAAAAACACATTGACACCGGCGTGTCAGACCCACCATACTTGCTCCGGACACTGCGAGAGGGCTGTACAAGCAATGATCACACGCACGGCACAGCGGACACACCAGGAACCGCGGTGTTGGCCGTCGAATGGCGCTAGCTGCGCAGCATTTGTGCACCGCCGCCGTCAGTGTCAGCCAGTTTGCCGTGGCATACGGAGCTCCATCGCAGTCTTTAACACAGGTAGCATGCCGCGACAGCGTGGACGTGAACCGTATGTGCAGTTGACGGACTTTGAGCGAGGGCTTATAGTGGGCATGCGGGAGGCCGGGTGGATGTACCGCCGAATTGCTCAAAACGTGGGGCGTGAGGTCTCCACAGTACATCGATGTTGTCGCCAGTGGTCGGCGGAAGGTGCACGTGCCCGTCGACCTGGGACCGGACCGCAGCGACGCACGGATGCACGCCACGACCGTAGGATCCTACGCAGTGCCGTAGGGGACCGCACCGCCACTTCCCAGCAAATTAGGGACACTGTTGCTCCTGGGGTATCGGCGAGGACCATTCGCAACCGTCTCCATGAAGCTGGGCTACGGTCCCGCACACCGTTAGGCCGTCTTCCGCTCACGCCCCAACATCGTGCAGCCCGCCTCCAGTGGTGTCGCGACAGGCGTGAATGGATGGACGAATGGAGACGTGTCGTCTTCAGCGATGAGAGTCGCTTCTGCCTTGGTGCCAATGATGGTCGTATGCGTGTTTGGCGCCGTGCAGGTGAGCGCCACAATCAGGACTGCATACGACCGAGGCACACAGGGCCAACACCCGGCATCATGGTGTGGGGAGCGATCTCCTACACTGGCCGTACACCACTGGTGATCGTCGAGGGGACACTGAATAGTGCACGGTACACCCAAACCGTCATCGAACCCATCGTTCTACCATTCCTAGACAGGCAATGGAACTTGCTGTTCCAACAGGACAATGCACGTCCGCATGTATCCCGTGCCACCCAACGTGCTCTAGAAGGTGTAAGTCAACTACCCTGGCCAGCAAGATCTCCGGATCTGTCCCCCATTGAGCATGTTTGGGACTGGATGAAGCGTCGTCTCACGCGGTCTGCACGTCCAGCACGAACGCTGGTCCAACTGAGGCGCCAGGTGGAAATGGCATGGCAAGCCGTTCCACAGGACTACATCCAGCATCTCTACGATCGTCTCCATGGGAGAATAGCAGCCTGCATTGGTGCGAAAGGTGGATATACACTGTACTAGTGCCGACATTGTGCATGCTCTGTTGCCTGTGTCTATGTGCCTGTGGTTCTGTCAGTGTGATCATGTGATGTATCTGACCCCAGGAATGTGTCAATAAAGTTTCCCCTTCCTGGGACAATGAATTCACGGTGTTCTTATTTCAATTTCCAGGAGTGTAATTGCGCTCGACTTGCTACGATAGTTTCTGACACGATGTCGCGGACGGGAAGCATTAGCTGATGCACATCAAGAGCCCGTTTCGCCTGATGACAGTGTCCAGAAGAATGCGCGCCAACATCCAGCTTCTGCAACAGCGATGGTCGACAATGAGTGACTGTTGCCATCTCCTCGACCGACGACTTCAAACCTTCAATCAACCAACAAGGAAGACTGGAAGCACGTAAAGGTTTAGAACTGTATGGCAGACCTCAGCTTTTAAAATTGTTCCATTTGCCTCGCAAAATTACAGCAAATTAGCATGAAGCTTTGTTGCTCATTGTCCCAATTGCATTACCAAGCAGGGTCCCTTCCTTTTCCGAAATGAACTCGAGTGTCGTTGAAATTCAAACGCCACCATTCAAATAATATCATTCGATTTCACTGCTTTGATTTCAAAATTCAGTTAAAGTATTCATAGCTGGCTACAATATTTAGATTACACAAGCACAAATAAAGAGTGCGAGTTTAGTTACCATATTTTAGCTTACCTGTGACTGCAGCCCAGCTTGGTACTTACTAAATTTTACTGTTGTTAATTGTTCAGAATCATTTAATTGAAGTTCAAAGTTAAATCTCTTATTTCTAAATTGCATAGATTCAAGTAGCTTTTGAAATGATTGTTGAAGCAGCCCAAGACGAACCTTATTTTATTGAATTTCCTAGTGCTTCAGAAACAAATCTCACTATTAATTTCAGTCATTAAATTAACTTTCAATTTTCCGGTTTTATTAATTATTTTGCTAAATTAAATCAGAGTGTAGCGAAATTTATTACTTCTGACAAACATTCAGTTTTCACACAACACGTGTCAACCTTCAGTTGCCACACTTTTACTGCTAAATATATGTGCATTAATCTTTCATTTTCAGTTAATATAGTAAGTGTCCATTGGACTGGCGACCGTAATTTTCCCCAAATCTCAAATATATAATTAAAACCAATGAATTGTTAACGTGACGACCGCACATTTACTTTCTTTATTAATTTTACCCTTTTCTCAGAATTAATTTCCACCAATTTCATTTGCATTTTTCCTTTCATTTAGATGTAACCCTTTCCTCCCTCTTTACCGACAGATTAACTTCGGTGACGATTGCTTTTTCCCAAATTTCCGTTAGGTACACGCAGTTTAATTTTTCACTGTCATTAAGGTCGATAAGCGAGGGAGAGGTTACAAACTAGAGCCGTAATTTTTCCCGAGGGCATGCAGCTTTACTGTATAGTTGCATGAGAGCTGCATCAAACCAGATTCAGGACTGAAGACCACAACAACAACATCAACAACCACAACAACAACCGGTACTGCTGTTCACATTTTCATAACGAACATAGTTGCAAGAAAACCTACAACACTGATTAATGCCCTCTGACAGATAATCGACATTTATTTGATACATTTTTTTTTCTATTTTGCTTCTTGACAAAAAGTTGTTTCTTGTGATGAAGATAAATAGTACAACCTGTACAAGTCGATGTAGAGACCTATTCTTCCAACCGGTTCAATCCATAGAGCAACGCTCAGGGAAGTTAAATGTCTGCGTCCGATTCCGGTACGACACACAGTTTCAACTTGTGCGAGCAATTCAGTTCTACGTTAGTCCAGTGTGTGCTATACTTTGGTACGTCGTTCTAATAATAATAAACCAAAATACTCATGCTAATTACGGCTGTATTTCGATATTACCACCAATGACTTTTACTTTCCTTAAGGCGTCAGTGCGTGGCAATTTAGAAGGGGAATTAGTTCATGCGGCCCCCTCCCTCCCACCCCCCCCCTCTCTCTCTCTCTCTCTCTCCCCCCCCCCTCTCTCTCTCTCTCTCTCTCTCTCTCTCTCTCTCTCTCTCTCTCTCTCTTTCGTTAATCCCTGCCTTGAAGACCTGATTCGTTAATCTTCTCACATGTCTTTATTGTCTATAATGAGCATAACATGATGCTTTTCCAGTCATTCTTCTATTGAAATAGTTTGCAGTGTTTTCCGTACGGCAGTGAGACAAGCTGATTGTCCAATTACTCATTCTGAGAATATATTTGTTTTTCTTCAAACTTTCGCTTAAGAACTATACAGTTTTCACATCGTTGCAGTCTAGGTTTACCGTTTCGAAAAAAAGAACAGCTATGCTCTTTAAAATATGCATCTGTCTCGACAGTGACCTCATTTGAGCAGAGTTGTTTTACCTGAGAGCAGTTCTGCACTTCTGGAAAAAGTCGAAACCACAGGGTGGCCGGCCGGTGTGGCCGAGCAGTTCTAGGCGCTTCAGTCTGCAACTACGCGACCGCTACGGTCGCAGGTTCGAATCCTGCCTAGGGCATGGATGTGTGTGACGTCCATAGGTTAGTTAGGTTTTACGTTCTAGGGGACTGATGACCTCAGAAATTAAGTCCCATAGTGCTCAGAGCCATTTGAACCATGTGAACCACAGGGAGACACAGGAGATGCGATAACAGTTTATAATTCAGTGATTCATTTAGTATTTTGTCGAAGCGCTCCAGTGCTGTCCTGTACTATACTTCTGTGGCTGTTTCTGTTTTTTTTTTTTTTTTTTTAAGAAGACCGTGAGTATGACACACTTAGCATCACACAAATATTCGCCCTAACGTTTTTGATGTTCTGTGAAGCAGACTGACCGGAAGCATCCTGCTATTTTGTTTGTTGATTAGTTTCCGAGCACAGTGATGGCTCCAGCTTTCTTCTTGGGTGAACAAAAAGTTCTTCTTAAATAGCTTCAAACGCGACTTCCAAGTTGACAGGTGAATAGTCAGCAGTAGTGGCAATCGGGCAGACAATTCTTAGTCGCCAAATTGTTACGTTAAGTAATAATTGCCACTTCCTTCGACACTACCGTGTCTTCTGCTGCCTTGTGCATTTTGGTTCGACGATCAGAGAGAATCATGTCGAATGCACATTGAACAATTTCGCTGCGGATGCCCGAAGCGACCATAAAAATGTATCTTCGTTAGCGTTTAAATAACTTAAAGCGACGATAAACTGCCGACACTCATGGCGAAAACACGCTACAAAAAGCTTCCGATTTCGATTTCATCTCATCTCTACACATTCCTATCCAAAAGCAAAAAGCGATTCACTACACGATGCAGCATTTCCTCCATCTCTGCAAAAGCCATATCCCACGATTTACTGAAATGGCTGTCAATTCCAAAAGAATCTTTTAATGAATGCGATGGTAACTGAAGAAAATATCATAATCCAAGATCGGTAAAAAAGCACTTTTTTGGATGACTGATTTCGACGGACCTATGCTATCATCATCTGATCTTATGCCTCAAATGCGTACATCATACTGTCTGTTGTTGTTGCAAGTCTCTACACATTGCATTGCACTTCCAACTATCATGAAGATTACTACACATCGGATCACTTTACACTTGAGTTGCCGATGGATAATGATCTCGATGGTAGTGGGAACTGCAGAGGTAGTGTGGACAACGGTGGACAATCATCATCATCATCATCATCATTTAAGACTGATTATGCCTTTCAGCGTTAAGTCTGGAGCATAGCCCCCCTTATACAGTTCCTCCATGATCCCCTATTCAGTGCTAACATTTGTGCCTCTTCTGATGTTAAACCTATTACTTCAAAATCATTCTTAACCGAATCCAGGTACCTTCTCCTCGGTTTGCCCCGACTCCTCCTACCCTCTACTGCTGAATCCATGAGTCTCTTGGGTAACCTTGCTTCTCCCATGCGTGTAACATGACCCCACCATCTAAGCCTGTTCGCCCTGACTGCTACATCTATAGAGTTCATTCCCAGTTTTTCTTTGATTTCCTCATGTGGACACCCTCCTGCCATTGTTCCCATCTACTAGTACCTGCAATCATCCTAGCTACTTTCATATCCGTAACTTCAACCTTGTTGATAAGGTAACCTGAATCCACCCAGCTTTCGCTCCCATACAACAAAGTTGGTCGAAAGATTGAACGGTGCACAGATAACTTAGTCTTGGTACTGACTTCCTTCTTGCAGAAGAGAGTAGATCGTAGCTGAGCGCTCACTGCATTAGCTTTGCTACACCTCGCTTCCAGTTCTTTCACTATGTTGCCATCCTGTGAGAATATGCATCCTAAGTACTTGAAACCGACCACCTGTTCTAACTTTGTTCCTCCTATTTGGCCCTCAATCCGTTTATATTTCTTTCCCATTGACATTACTTTCGTTTTGGAGATGCTAATCTTCATACCATAGTCCTTACATTTCTGATCTAGCTCTGAAATATTACTTTGCAAACTTTCAATCGAATCTGCCATCACAACTAAGTCATCCGCATATTCAAGACTGCTTATTTTGTGTTCACATATCTTAATCTCACCCAGCCAGTCTATTGTTTTCAACATATGATCCATAAATAATATGAACAACAGTGAAGACAGGTTGCAGCCTTGTCATACCCCTGAAACTACTCTAAACCATGAACTCAATTTACCGTCAACTCTAACTGCTGCCTGACTATCCATGTAAAGACCTTTAATTGCTTGCAAAAGTTTGCCTCCCATTCCATAATCTTGTAGAACAGACAATAACTTCCTCCTAGGAACCCGGTCATATGCCTTTTCTAGATCTATAAAGCATAGATACAATTCCCTGTTCCACTCATAACACTTCTCCATTATTTGCCGTAAGCCAAAGATCTGGTCCTGACAACCTCTAAGAGGCCTAAACCCACACTGATTTTCATCCAATTGGTCTTCAACTAATACTCGCACTTTCCTTTCAACAATACCTGCGAAGATTTTACCCACAACGCTGATTAAAAGAGATACCTCTGTAGTTGTTACAATCTTTTCTGTTTCCATGTTTAAAGATTGGTGGACAATACGATGAAAAAATTTGAAGCATGAAATCCGGTTACGACAGCGTAGCTTTGTAGAAACTGATCATACAATAACATATTGTTTTAGCGATGTTGGCTTCTGAAATTCTCTTCAGTTGTCACTAAAGATAATGACTGGCATAGAGATGCCTGGGGATTCATATAACGTCAGGGATTTTCCGGTAAGTAAACAGATAGTTCTGTACGGCAACTTGTACAGTATTCCATCAGCATTAGGTCTACGAATGGACCTGATTCATTTACAACCATCAGACTGGAGGAGTAGGAGAGAGAGTTCGAGACACTCAGAGGGAAACAGAAAGAGACAGAGACAGACGGATGGGGAGGAGAAAGGGAGCAGCGAACGTGGAGGGCCACTGGAAGGCGTTAATTCCGCCAACTGGTCGCCGGTCCATCCCGTTGTCCAGCCGTCGGGGGAGGGCAGGGCTTTTAGCGGCGTCCTGCAGCGGCGCCAGTTGTTGCTTAACTGCCACTCTGCCCCCGCTCCCCTCCCACAACCCCCCCCCCCCCCCCTGTGCCACGACCCCTACCACAGGGCGCGCCCAGTCCGAACAATTCGGAAACAGAAGGGAGCTTCTGCACGGCCCCACTAACCCGGATACTGCAGTTCGTGCCCCTACAACTCTCCAGCCAGGAGGGACGGGAATCGGCAGGGGAAGCACAGAGAAGACCCTGTGGAGCGGAGCGGCTTGACTTCAAGGGCCATTCAAGCTACTGGCTACGTTAGAGAATACCTAACTGCGCACTGATGGTTTCTTCCACTCAAAGGTTCAGGTAGAACTGACCTCTTTCCAGAGTAGGAGCGCGTCCAACTACTGAAATCCATTCTGACCAACCGCAAGTCTTTTTTTTCTCCAACTGATAATCTAGATTACGACTTTTATGGTGGCTGCAATGACTACCATTGTCACTTCGTATATGCGTTTTCTAATTTAAAGTTGAATCTGGGTCGATCTTCAGTAGTGATTGCTATCTGATGCTGTAGATCAAATTTTCATGTGAACCACCTTCGTCTTTCTTAGAGAGCAATGTTAGGAGTATTCTTCTTAGAGAATGGGGAGTAATGAAGTTTTTCTCCTATCTTTGAAGCAAAATATCCTTGACACAATGTGCCGGATGTCCATCGTTTCTGCGATTTGAATTCGCGTGTCTGTTTGGCGGCTTCCCGACTTGTGGGTTCTCATCAGCAACTAGCCTCTAGTAGGCCAGAGGTCGTCATACGTTTTAGCTCGGGAGCCAGTACCGCATTGTGGACGGCAACTCGTGCCACGTATGTACAGTCGTGGACAAAACGAGCGAGACCCCTCGGCTTTTGGTTGTGCTAATCCGCACAGCTTTAATGTGTGCTACACAGCATAACAGACAAGGCGACGAAGTGCTACCAACATACTATGCACAGGAGTGATATTGAAAAACTATCTAACTTTATCAGACTGTTTTCAATCGCGTGTAAGACTATATTAATGCTGATTAGTGTGTTAAACAAAACACGTAAATATAAGATATAAATGAAAGGAGAAACGCTAATTAGTATGAAATGCACTAATAAAAATTAATTTCAGCTTATAGCGATAGCCGGCCGTGGTGGCCGTGCGGTTCTAGGCGCTCCAGTCCGGAGCCGCGCTGCTACTACCGTCGCAGGTTCGAAACCTGCCTCGGGCATGGGTATTGAGTGCTGTCCTTAGGTTAGTTAGGTTTAAGTAGTTCTAAATTCTAGGGGACTGATGACATCAGATGTTAAGTTCCATAGTGCTCAGTGCCATTATCGCGATAACATAACTGTTTCAGTAAGACAAAGTACCCCAGAGCGTTACGAATTAGCTAAATATTATATGTATTTGGCCGCGAAACGGTCAGTGTCAATATTCAGACCAGTCATACTGGATTACCGTTGCTGACGTGCCATGAGAGTGTGTAAATTTAGCAATGCGTGAAGATTCATAACGAAATTCAGCTGAAAATCAGTCAGTGCCACACTTAAGTCAATTGAATTACTGACAGAAGCGGGAAAAGTAGGCTGTAACAAGTATGAAATTCTACAACAGTTTCATATTGACATCCACAGGGCGCCAGTACATAATAAAGGTAGGAATAAAACATATTGGGGGTTCAAATGGTTCAAATGGCTCTGAGCACCATGGGACTTAACATCTATGGTCACCAGTCCCCTAGAACGTAGAACTACTTAAACCTAAATAACCTAAGGACATCACACAACACCCAGTCATCACGAGCAGAGAAAATCCCTGACCCCACCGGGAATCGAACCCGGGAAAAACAAATTGGGGGCGCGAGAATTTCTTAAAATTGCTTTACTGACTGTCTCTTTGCCTCCATCGAGATTAGAACCGAAAACAAAACAGACCTCCCTTGCAGTAGCAAACACTAGCAGACAACACAGGAAAACAGCCCTCTATTATTACCCCAGACATGAATAAGACTGCAATTTCGTAATGAAAAAGGCAAAATGATCTGCAGTTTCCGTTGCATAGAGCTTTCCGGACTCAAAAACATGAATTTTCTACCTTTATATCACCGCTTATGTGACACTCATTCGGGATGTTTATCGAAATAACGAAATATTGTTAGTAGCTAGTAAATTTAGTAGGATAATTCTGCACCACCCCAGGAAATAAACGGCGACATAACTGACAAACGTATGCTACAATGTTTCGAATCCTCCATCAGACTCGCAACAGCCAGAAAACGTTCTATAGCCGAAGTGTTTCTTAGGCTAGCTAGCTATGGGAATTCTCGCACTTTTTAAAACGCGGTGGCATTAATACTTGGATCTGAGTTAACATGTGTAGGCAAATGGATTTTATTTGCATTTCTGTAAACGTGATTCGGATCGAAAGCGTAGCTACGATTAATATGCTGATGTATTATTTATGTGGCCCTCATCTTTAGTAATTGTCGTAGCTATTTTCGTTTTTAGGATTTCGTCACCTAAATCGGTAAAAATGGAACACACTAATCAGCATTAATATAGTCTTTTACATGGCTGAAAACAGTCTGACAAAGTTCGGATAGTTTTTAAATTTCGCACCTGTGCGTAGTATGTTGGTAGCACTTCGTCCCTTTGCCTGTTATGCTGAGTAGGAGACTTTAAAGCTATGCGGATCAGCATAACGAAAAGGCGAGGGGTCTCGCTCGTTTTGTCCACGACTGTACCTATCGTATTACTGATTGGTATTCTACATAAATCGGTATGTTAAGAGCCCCCAATAAATTGTGCACAGTAATAGCGTGATACGGTCGCTTGTCCACAAGTAGCTGCTGATTGTTAAAAGCCAGTACCATCTGGAACACTTGGTTATCTGTTTTACATTGTTGCAATCCTTAGCAATCCCGAAGGTGTGGCACTGTAATGGCGTAACAAAGTGTTATGGTGACTTTTTGAGATAATAGTTACTTGATCATAAATATATTTGTTCCTATGTAGAGGATGTTAGGCAATTTCGCTACAAACTTCTGGGGCTTGTGTAGGGAAGTAAATATATAATATTTTCGTTCTACAAGGGTTTCAGTTCAGATGTGTGACGTGTTTACATCTGGTGAGGGAAAGGGAAGAGTCCCAAAGTTGCTTGCCCTGGTGTGAAATAGCCTAGACAGTGTGACGTGTACTACGTCAAACTGTTAACTGATGCTGAGTTCCTTTTTGTTTGGAATAGTATAATCACATAATGTTTAAGTGTCAATACAAACAAACGTGTTTAATTGATGAGTGAATGTTATGTTACTTATAATTCGTCTTGATTGCAAAACTGTTTATTCACATGACCGGTTTCGGTTCCTCTTGAGCCATCTTCAGATCTGCAATTTCGGTTACAGGACTAACCCGTCCACACATACGTGACGCAGTATGTGAAGGTTGCTGTGTGTGGACGGGTTACTCCTGTAACGGAAATTGCAGATCTGAAGATGGTTCTAGAGGAACCGAAACCGGTCTTGTGAATAAACATTTTATGCAATCAAGACGGATTATAAGTAACATCGTACAACCAGCGAATGCAGTATTCCATCAGACATTATGTCTGTTTTTGCAAAATGGTGAATATCTCGCTATGATTATTACCTAAAATTGTGCTGCATCACGCCTAATTCAATTCCAGAAGCAGAAGTGGGTGAATTAAACAACTTAACTGAAACTGCCATAGAACAGAAGCAGTATGATTCCGGTCATGGGTTCCAATTCAGTATCTTATGTACTCATTCCCCTATACAAATTTTAAAAGTGAGAGAGAACAAGTCACTCTCTCACTTATTTTCGTATTCAAGGTTATTCTTTAATGTTGTTATTGCACCCCGGACTTCATTTTCTGTGAGATGACAGAAAGTTATCAACATTAGCAGGCGTTGTTGAGAGCGTGTACATTGCTAATGCATGCGGGACCTTTATGGTAGCTCTCCTTCAGGAATTCCATCAGACGATGTTTTAATTTGAAACAAACTGAGAATGAGTGTTAAAAGCCACAGTTTGTGCTTCAGTTTCATTTGCCGGATATCCTCTACTGTGGTAATTGAGACTCCTGGTTAAATCCGCAGGACAGAACAAGTAGTTGGAATTGTGGAAAGGGGCCACAAATGAGAAGCTGTCAGTTACACTCGAACACATATAACTTTACTTAATTTCCCAAACATTACAGCGCAAATTTACGAGCTTAACTATCGACTGAATATGTCACACAATGTTATGGATGAAGGGCACAACCTTTTCAGAAAGCGCCATGTTTTATGCTTAAATAATATTTCAAATGAGGCTGAAGGCCCAAACAATCTAAGACTTGACAAGAAAGGAATTTTAATTTTAAAACGGCTGAAGGCCCATGATTTGAAAACATAACTACAATAAATTTTCAAAGGCAAAAGGCCCAAATCTTTATGCTTAAATAATTTTAAAAAGGCGGCTGAAGGCCAAACAATCTAAAACTTAACAATAAGTAATTTTGCTTTTAAAATTGCTTAAGGCTCATGATTCAAGACACAACTACAATAAATTTTTACAGGGCAGAAAGACCAAGAATTTATCCTTAAATATTTTTTTAAATGAGGCTGAAGGTCCAAACAATCTAAGATTTAACAAGTAACGAATTTAAATTTTAAGACGGCTGCAGGTCCATGACTGAAAATCACAACTAGAATAAATTTTCTAATGGCAGAAGGCCCAAAGCTTTATCTAGAAAAAAATATTTTAAATGAGGCTGAGGGCCCAAACAATCTAAGACAAAGCAAGTAAGGAATTTAAATTTTAAGATGGCTGAAGCCAAATGATTGAAAATTAAAATACACAATCAAACACCAATAAGAAAATGCAGTACATCCAGCGGCGCTCAGAAGTTTCCAGCGGTCGGTCTGCACTAGAAATATTAACGTTCTCTCAGGGGAGACATGTAGTCGGCCCCACTATATCCGATCCACCGGCAACCCGACCAAGAGACAGTCAACGGATTCACCGACAAGACGGCTTGCTTTCCACCCGACCAGTACACAAGGAACTCCTATGCCAAAACGTAAAAGGCGTAGCCGCCCACAACCAAGTATGCATAAGCTGTTAAAATCAACACACACGTGTTGGACAGCGACAACAGGGTGAGGAAAGGACACTGCCTAAATTTTACGAGTACGTCAGCGGCCAGGGCAGGTACCCGGAACGCTAACGGACACAATGCAGAAAATTCCGCTGGTGCAATTGGACTTCAAATAACCAAAATACAGTTAAACTCCACCGAATGGTGGCCAAACCTTCGCCAACTCGAACACTCGCTGTTGCTCACTGGAATACCCCCAACAGCCAACCACGGAAACCAACGGCACAATGCGAACAGACTGGCTTCGGTAATTAAATCACCACTCAACTGTGATGTCCTGGGTCGGTGAGCCACGAACCTCGTAGCTATCGGAACAGTTCCCACACACTCCGACACTACGTAGAGACAGCCAGCGCGTCCGGCCCACTGCGCCGCGCGGAGATTTCTGGCTGATCCACACCAACCGACCGACCGTTCAGAGCTAGTACGCCGACAACATTTAAAATAACCTGTCAGTCAAAATCATACGACCTAGTCACAGTTTCACGAACACTTTCACGAAGAATTAGACAATAACAGGGACGAATCACGAGTCGGCACACACAACCAACCCATAAACGATCGCCAGCCAAATACACGTCGTCCGGCAAGACGACCGACCGATGACCAACCAAAGTCGTCTCCACTCCAGTCATGTGTGTCGGCTACCGTCGGGCGAGTCATGGAGGTCCAGACATCACTGATGCCGCGTGCCGAATCAGACACTGCCAGGTCCGAACTGACTGCTAGCACGTTCCAACTCACTGGTTGACAAATGACGACTGGGAAGTAATAGCAGTCCAGCAAAGATAATACTTCAGGGCTTGTATCGATAAGCGCTGCTTCTGGCACTCACAGCCAGGCAAAGCTGGAACTCAGTGACAGCAGTAATAGAAACTAACACAACGAGGTGGCAGTACTGCAAATACAGGATGTTAAATTAGAGATGGCACGAACACGAGCCACGCACGGCTCAGGTATGAATCTACATTAGAAGGCTAAGTGTCTCATTAATTACGAAAGTGGGAGAAGGTTGAAGGTGAAAAATGGTGGCTGCATGTGACGTAATCCTAACGGAAAATATAAAGCAGGCGCATCTGGGTCGCGCCATGCATTACACCATTTTAACTACAGAGTGTCTCCCGTAAGCTACAGTATAATATTTACGACACGCAAAAACTAATAACAAAAGTTCGCAGCTGACAGCTACGGAAAAGACTTACAATCACAAAACAGCGTTACAAATTCAAATATATTTTCAAATTTCAGAGAATCACTATCTTACCAGAGAATGAACAGCTAAATATTTGAGAACAACGGAACTGAGATCAGCGACATATATCAATATTGCGAAATACGTTGTAGACGAATTGAAGAACTATCCTACTTTGGAAGCAAAATAACGAATGATGAACGATAGGAGGAAGACAATGAACTTTACTACTACAGGGGAAGTAGTTCCCCGGGAAATGCATTCTCGTAAAATGAAATAGCCTCCTTAACTTGAGAAATTAATTTTTGAGAATGTACATCGAAAGTACAACATCGTAAGATGCGCAACAAACATTTGTCAGATGCATACTCTACGTGAAAACTAATATCCGAAGCGAACAGTCGCTTGCTGGCAACGGCCCAGTTGCTTGCTCATGTGCTATGCGTTTTATTGTATGCAGACCTCTGTTCGTCTCGCTTACTTGCACGTTCTTGCTTCATATGGCTTGTGTAACAGAAAGAAAAAGTCCTCTCAGCGACGTCTCTGTTATTTGCCGGAGGAAGTGAGGCTCTGATGCTGGAAGCGAGGACGGAATATATTTAAGGGCGCTGCAGAGTTTCGCAGTTGCGCTCTTCAAGGGTTTCTATGTCTACACAGCCAACAATTCATAGCTCCTAAGTTAACTACAACGCTGTAATGATTGGAATCCTGCGAGGAGACTCCATGCTTCAACAGGAAAATCTTCCAGTTTTGTGTACTTTGAGTAATTTAAACTGTGAGTTCATAAGAGACTACGAATCTGTTATTTATGCACTGATACGGCACCGCTTTACGTAAATTCCGACTCATAGCAGAATAAACGAAGTATAACTGAATTTGTTTTAGGTTTCTTAGTGGCAAGAAGTTTCGGAAAGCGCAAAACAATAAATTTAGGGGATGGTGGTGTCGGACGAACGAGACCTAACCAAGGCAAATATGAAACATGAGTTCTTACTGTTGTGAATTGGCAGGAGCCAATTCACGGAGTTTGGAGGAAGCCGAAAGGCACGCGATTAAGCTCACGCAGGCCGCCGTGAGGTCTGTAACAGGTGAGAGAAATAAGACTAGCAAAACAAGAGTAACTGGTAGAATACTTAACTTTAATCCACAATTGGAGAACATCTCTCGTTACTGTACAGGCTTCACAATAATAATTATCAAATGCTATGGCGCCTTGCTAGGTCGTAGCAAATGACGTAGCCGAAGGCTATGCTAACTATCGTCTCTGCAAATGAGAGCGTATTTGTCAATGTAGCATCGCTAGCAAAGTCTGCTGTACAACTGGGGCGAGTGCTAGGGAGTCTCTCTAGACTAGACCTGCCGTGTGGCGGCGCTCGGTCTGCAATCACTGACAGTGGCGACTCGCGGGTCCGACGTATACTAGCGGACCGCGGCCGATTCAAAGGCTACCACCTAGCAAGTGTGGTGTCTGGCGGTGACACCACACTTACCATAGGCCTCAATCAGAAATTCACTCTACATCGAGCTGATAAAAATGATGGGATACTTCCTAAAATTTTGTCGGACCTCCTTTATCACGGAGCAGTGCAGCAGATCGACGTGACACGGATTTAGCAGTCGTTGGAAGTGCCCTGCACAAATATTGACCCATTTTGCCTCCATAGCCGTCGATAATTAGAAAGTGTTGCCGGTGCAGTATTTTGTGAACGAACTGACCTCTCAGTTATGTCCTATTAACATTCGATGTGATTAATGTCGAGCGATCTGTGTGGCCATATCATTCGCTCGAATTATTCAGAATTTTCTTCAAACAAATCTCGTACAGTTGTGGCCCCGTGGCACGTTGCATTATCATCCATAAAAATTCAGTCAGTGTTTGGGAACATGAAGTTCATGAATGGTTTCAAGTGGTCTCCAAGCAGCCGAATATAACCATTTCCAGTCAACGATCGGTTCAGTTGGACCCGAAGACATTGTCCGTTCCAGGTAAACGCAGACCACCTCATTATGGAGCTACTAGCAGTTCGCAATGTGCCTTGTTGACAACTTGGGTCCGTGGCTTCGTTGGTACTGTGCAACACCCAGACCCTATCATCAGCTCTTAGCAACTGAAATACGGACTCATCCGAACAGTGAAAGATGATTATTGAAAATGAAGTAAGAGATCCACACAGTCGACACCAAGTGAAAAAGCTATTCCTTATGTTTCAGATCTAGATTGCCATCAAAAAATTCGAAAGACCTGTTAGTCAGAACTCAAAGAGAAGTTGTAGTCTAATTCACAATCGAATTATTGATCTTAAACATGAAAAGACAACAAAATTATTAAAGAAACATCATACAAAAAAATTTTTCTTTAACAAACTCCTCACTAACATAGGATCTATGGTGGACGAAGTGATCTGCTGGGGATCGACACACGACACTAACCAGAACACTACTCGCTCTATCTCACTTCATACACGTGAATCAAGGTTATGGCATCAAACTACGCCACCATCAATCACCTATATTGTACCATAAAAAAAAGAAAAATATGGTTCGGAAGAACAGGGTGATGAGAAATATATATTGTAGCCCTACATCACAGCAGCGAATACTTTACCGTCCAGCTGGTGAAGGTGGCACACCACGATGCGTTCAGCGACTGAAGTAATGGAGGGCGGCAATCTGTTGTTAAATGAGCGTTCCCAAAAAATGCAAGTACTCGACCTCGCGTTCGGTTAATTCAGAACACAGGTACTTCCCTATGAGCCTCTGAAACCCTGATGGATTCCAGTGTGCCGATAAACCAGTTTGCTGGTCTGCCAAACCAAGTTGACTCCGTGCCACAACTATGCGTGTCGGAATACGTCAAATGTTTAGACGGCCGACTCAAGACAAATACAGGGTGTTTCAAAAATGACCGGTATATTTGAAACGGCAATAAAAACTAAACGAGCAGCGATAGAAATACACCGTTTGTTGCAATATGTTTGGGACAACAGTACATTTTCAGGCGGACAGAAATTACAGTAGTTACAATTTTCAACAACAGATGGCGCTGCAAGTGATGTGAAAGATATAGAAGACAACGCAGTCTGTCGGTGCGCCATTCTGTACGTCGTCTTTCTGCTGTAAGCGTGTGCTGTTCACAACGTGCAAGTGTGCTGTAGACAACATGGTTTATTCCTTAGAACAGAGGATTTTTCTGGTGTTGGAATTCCACCGCCTAGAACACAGTGTTGTTGCAACAAGACGAAGTTTTCATCGGAGGTTTAATGTAACCAAAGGACCGAAAAGCGGTACAATAAAGGATCTGTTTGAAAAATTTCAACGGACTGGGAACGTGACGGATGAATGTGCTGGAAAGGTAGGGCGACCGCGTATGGCAACCACAGAGGGCAACGCGCAGCTAGTGCAGCAGGTGATCCAACAGCGGCCTTGGGTTTCCGTTCGCCGTGTTGCAGGTGCGGTCCAAATTACGCCAACGTCCACGTATCGTCTCATGCGCCAGAGTTTACACCTCTATCCATACAAAATTCAAACGCGGCAACCCCTCAGCGCCGCTACCATTGCTGCACGAGAGACATTCGCTAACGATATAGTGCACAGAATTGATGACGGCGATATGCATGTGGGCAGCATTTGGTTTACTGACGAAGCTTATTTTTACCTGGACGGCTTCGTCAATAAACAGGACTGGCGCATATGGGGAACCGAAAAGCCCCATGTTGCAGTCCCATCGTCCCTGCATCCTCAAAAAGTACTGGTCTGGGCCGCCATTTCTTCCAAAGGAATCATTGGCCCATTTTTCAGATCCGAAACGATTACTGCATCACGCTATCTGGACATTCTTCGTGAATTTGTGGCGGTACAAACTGCCTTAGACGACACTGCGAACACCTCGTGGTTTATGCAAGATGGTGCCCGGCCACATCGCACGGCCGACGTCTTTAATTTCCGGAATGAACATTTCGATGATCGTGTGATTGCTTTGGGCTATCCGAAACATACAGGAGGTGGCGTGGATTGGCCTCCCTATTCGCCAGACATGAACCCCTGTGACTTCTTTCTGTGGGGACACTTGAAAGACCAGGTGTACCGCCAGAATCCAGAAACAATTGAACAGCTGAAGCAGTACATCTCATGTGCATGTGAAGCCATTCCGCCAGACATGTTGTCAAAGGTTTCGGGTAATTTCATTCAGAGACTATGCCATATTATTGCTATGCATGGTGGATATGTGGAAAATATCGTACTATAGAGTTTCCCAGACCGCAGCGCCATCTGTTGTTGACAATTGTAACTACTGTAATTTCGAAAGTTTGTCTGCCTGAAAATGTACTGTTGTCCCAAGCATATTGCAACAAACGGTGTATTTCTATCGGTGCTCGTTTAGTTTTTATTGCCGTTTCAAATATACCGGTCATTTTTGAAACACCCTGTAAGTACACGCACGCTCACTCGTTGTGACTGTGATGATATAAGCAGTACCTCTGACGGTTCACAAGGTGACTGGCACAGGCTCTAAGTCGCACACTAGGAAAGGACACAAGCCTCCCCGTTTAGGTGGAGACCTGCTGTTCTTTACTAGCGAAGTGCCAGCACAAGAGACCTGTACAAGAGTGCTCTTTCTACGTTTTCCCCGTTTCCTCCTCAGCTCGGCTCCAAAATCACATTTCTCCTTTTTGACTTCCCTCACTTTCGCGCAAGCCAATCACGATCTGGAGCCCGGCATTCTCAACTTGGAGAATGGTCTTTGAACTGCAAAACGATTTGACCAATCAGAGACTTTAAAGTTAATTGGCAGAAAACGGAAAAAAGTTCAGCTTCGCGGCCTCTTTCCCACACGTTTGCCATGTCTTTTGCTAACACAGTACACGGTGGAATCACAGCCCTCCATAAATAGCTTGTTATCTCCCTTGCTGAACCCATTTCAAAGTTCGCAAAAGAACAGCCATAAACTCGCAAACAGCTTCGTGCTTGACAAAACATGTTTTGAAACAGAGTCTGGACGTGAGGACGCCAGTTTCCCTGTCCCATGGAGATTCGCAGAACGTTTACATTCCATTTGGCGGATTGCTCCCTAACCAGGGTCCATCCTCTGCTTTATCTCCAGCCTACAATGCGCTGTCGGCGACGTTTTGCGCTAGGCCTTATACCTGTCCGGCGCCAAGCTAATATGTTTTACACAATGCAACCGCTGCACGCGGCCGTCTGGAAATGTCTCGTCATCGTTCGCCCAGAAAAACGCGCTTTGTCGGCCCACCATCAACGTGGTTTTACTGCAGTCATTTACGAGGTGCATTAAAGTTCTAAGGCCTCCGATATTTTTTTCTAATTAACTACTCACCCGAAATCGATGAAACTGGCGTTACTTCTCGACGTAATCGCCCTGCAGACGTACACATTTTTCAGAACGCTGACGCCATGATTCCATGGCAGCGGCGAAGGCTTCTTTAGGAGTCTGTTTTGACCACTGGAAAATCGCTGAGGCAATAGCAACACGGCTGGCGAATGTGAGGCCACAGAGAGTGTCTTTCATTGTTGGAAAAAGCCAAAAGTCACTAGGAGCCAGGTCAGGTGAGTAGGGAGCATGAGGAATCACTTCAAAGTTGTTATCACGAAGAAACTGTTGCGTAACGATAGCTCAATGTGCGGGTGCATTGTCTTGGTGAAACAGCACACGCGCAGCCCTTCCCGGACGTTTTTGTAGCAGTGCAGGAAGGAATTTGTTCTTCAAAACGTTTTCGTAGGATGCGCCTGTTACCGTAGTGCCCTTTGGAACGCAATGGGTAAGGATTACGCCCTCGCTGTCCCAGAACACGGACACCATCTTTTTCTCAGCACTGGTGGTTACCCGACATTTTTTTGGTGGCGGTGAATCTGTGTGCTTCCTTTGAGCTGACTGGCGCTTTGTTTCTGGATTGAAAAATGGCATCCACGTCTCATCCATTGTCACAACCGACGAAAAGAAAGTCCAATTCATGCCGTCATTACGCGTCAACATTGCTTGGCAACATGCCACACGGGCAGCCATGTGGTCGTCCGTCAGCATTCGTGGCACCCACCTGGATGACACTTTTCGCATTTTCAGATCGTCATGCTGGATTGTGTGCACAGAAACCATAGAAATGCCAACTCTAGGCGATCTGTTCAACAGTCATTCGGCGATCCCCCAAAACAATTCTCTCCACTTTCTGGATCATGTCGTCAGACCGGCTTGTGTGAGCCCGAGTTTGTTTCGGTTTGTTGTCACACGACGTTCTGCCTTCATTAAACTGTTGCACCCACGAACGCACTTTCGACACATCCATAACTCCATCACCACATGTCTCCTTCAACTGTCGATGAATTTCAATTGGTTTTACACCACGCAAATTCAGAAAACGAATGATTGCACGCTGTTCAAGTAAGGAAAACGTCGCCATTTTAAGTATTTAAAACAGTTCTCATTCTCGCCGCTGGCGGTAAAATTCTATCTTCCGTACGGTGCTGCCATCTCTGGGACGTATTGACAATGGATGCGGACTCATTTTGAAACAATGCGCATGTTTCTATCTCTTTCCACTCCAGAGAAAAAAAAACGGAGGCCTTAGAACTTGAATGCACCTCGTAAGTCGCACGCTGTCCCTTTGAACGCAGGTAAAGCTTACCGTATTTCCTTCCCTAGACCACGCAAACAAGACCATAAACTACTGTCCACCATTTCATCACAATGTATGAAGTTAAATCGCAGTAGATAGTATTCCCTACACCGAATCAGATATGAGAGTGCCCTGCAATCTCTCAACAGGTCACAGTCTTCAGTCGTGAAGGGTCCAACCGACATGGTCACTACCTCAGGAAAAGCACAGCTGACAATGTCGTGCTGATAGCAAAGGCACTGGCGTCAGTCTCTTGTAGCTATAGGCCATTAATGCCAAATTTCGCTGGATGTCCCAGCGGATATGTTCGTAGTATGTCCCACATTGGTTGCGTTCGCCATATGTCCGTCACTGATTTCTGCAGTACGAGGTGCATTCAAGTTCTAAGGCCTCCGATAACATAAACGTTATTGAGCATATCTGGGATGCTTTACAACGTGCTTTTCAGAGGAATCACCACCCCCTCATGCTCTTACGGTATTATGGACAGCCCTGCAGGATTCATGATTTAATTTCGGTCCAGAACCGCTTCAGACTTTAGTCGAATCGATACCACGTCGTGTTGCGGCACTTCTGCGTGCTCGAGAGGACCCTTCACGATATTAGACTGGCGTTCCAGGTTCTTTGGCTCGTCAGTGTATGTAGTTGAGATGTGAACAAGTACAAAATTCAAGAATTATTATCTGTGATTTTATTGCTGTTAGCCACAGACGTTCGGACTGGACGTAATTGAAGTTAAGTACTCACTTACTTCCTGTAATAAAGTGTATTTTAACCACGTGCGCATTTTGTGTTATAGTGAGAGGAAACCGGCCACCCACCTATCATACCACCCTCTCCTCATCCAGCCAGGAACCACAAAATATTACAAGAGGGCACAGCCGCAACACCTTATTAATAGATTGTACCACTGAATTTGTTCTGTAGATACTTTTTCTCTCAATGGTGATTAGTGACATAGTGAAAAATGTTGCCTAATTTATAAATCCCTAAGAGATGTTTCTTGGCCGAAAAGAAATTATTAAAATCCTAACTGTGCCAGACGATGTTTAACTAAATATTTTATATTGTTCCACTGACTAACATCTGTATATCAGTACCATTGATTTCAGGTTATTATGACACAGTGCATTCTAGAGGAGAGAAGTCTTCCGAAGTAAGAGTGATTTCAGGTGTGCCGCAGGGGAGTGTCATAGGACCGTTGCTATTCACAATATACATAAATGACCTGGTGGATGACATCAGAAGTTCACTGAGGCTTTTTGCAGATGATGCTGTGGTGTACCGAGAGGTTGTAACAATGGAAAATTGTACTGAAATGCAGGAGGATCTGCAGCGAATTGACGCATGGTGCAGGGAATGGCAATTGAATCTCAATGTAGACAAGTGTAATGTGCTGCGAATATACAGAAAGATAGATCCTTTATCATTTAGCTACAAAATAGCAGGTCAGCAACTGGAAGCAGTTAATACCATAAATTATCTGGGAGTACGCATTAGGAGTGATTTAAAATGGAATGATCATATAATGTTGATCGTCGGTAAAGCAGATGCCAGACTGAGATTCATTGGAAGAATTCTAAGGAAATGCAATCCGAAAACAAAGGAAGTAAGTTACAGTACGCTTGTTCGCCCACTGCTTGAATACTGCTCAGCAGTGTGGGATCCGTACCAGATAGGGTTGATAGAAGAGATAGAGAAGATCCAACGGAGAGCAGCGCGCTTCGTTACAGGATCATTTAGTAATCGCGAAAGCGTTACGGAGATGATGGATAAACTCCAGTGGAAGACTCTGCAGGAGAGACGCTCAGTAGCTCGGTACGGGCTTTTGTCAAAGTTTCGAGAACATACCTTCACCGAAGAGTCAAGCAGTATATTGCTCCCTCCTACGTATATCTCGCGAAGAGACCATGAGGATAAAATCAGAGAGATAAGAGCCCACACGGAGGCATACCGACAATCCTTCTTTCCACGAACAATACGAGACTGGAATAGAAGGGAGAACCGATAGAAGTACTGAAGGTACCCTCCGCAACACACCGTCAGGTGGCTTGCGGAGTATGGATGTAGATGTAGATGTAGAGGAATGCACTCAACCGATATCTATCTGTGGAGATTTCACCATAGATTTCTAAAAAGATATGGACAAGATGAAAGGTGTCAGTCTTTTGCCAGTCGCATTTCATACTTATTTAAAAGATTTTTATTTCTTTCTTATTGGGCGTTTTTTTTTCTATTCGTTTAGTTATCGAACTGCATTAACCACAGCAAGTACACTGGATCGGGAATTGGACAGTAATATTGTCCTTCTGCATTATTATTCTAGCTGTTGTTGGCCGAATCTGAACTTCGTTGCATGTGAATTGTGTGAACAGAGTCCAGGCTGGTGTTTCCTGACTGGGAAACAAACGGGAAAACTTTCTGGGAGCCGCTTGTGGTGCGACTGGGGCAGTTAGCAAAAAGCCATGTCGAGCAGGCAGACGGACGCCCCTTAGGCGCCAGAAAAGCGTCGTCACGGCCTGTTGTGCCTGGAGCTAGCGAGTAGATTCGTTGGCTTCGTTGGCGCCAGGCCACGGTGACGTGACGGGGGACGCCGAGTTGACTTTCAGAAAGCCGGACAGATAAATTCGCTGGGCGAGAAAAGAGCACCGAGTGACCGAAAAGTGGCCGCTTGGCCTCGGGCCCAAAGCGGTGACCTCGAAGAGAAGCTAAAATGTCCAATGAAAGAAAGTGAACCATTGGAGCACAGCTGGTGACATCAGTGTCTTCAGCATAGGCACCTTTAGTCTAGGTAATTGTACGACGGGATTTGGGCAGGGGCGCATGTTCTTTAGCGGAAATTATGTCGCAGGGAAATCTCCACGTTGGCCATAATCACGTGTCTAATACTGCTGTTGATACGTGAACCGCGGCAGCGCGGAAATATTGTAAAGGGAGAAGAACACGCGGATTTTTCTTAGCGGGGGGGGGGGGGGGGGGGGGTTGGCGGTAATTCGGGTGTTTTGGTTGAGACAAGTATTCCCTTGTTCCCTTGCAGTACTCGAGGTGGTGCGAGTTCTGCCTTTGTGTACTCGCCTTTCGTCTTTGCAGAATACGTGGTACAAATGGCTCTGAGCGCTATGGGACTTAACAGCTGTGGCCATTAGTCGCTTAGAGCTTAGACCTACTTAAACCTAACTAACCTAAGGACATCACACACATCTATGGTGATCAGTACATGGTGATCAGTATCCGTTTGTGATGTAACCACCCGTGACTGAAGTGACTTACAAACATTTTTCGCCCTTCGCAAGATCGTGTTTCAGAAGTTCTAAAGATTATTTTGGATTTCCTTTGTGCTGTTGTGTACGGAAGAGATTTTAAACAACTTGATCTCATACTTTGTATTTATCCATTACAGATAACTTGATGTGTGTTGTGCCATTCAAGCATCACACTATATTTTTCACAAGTCTGGTCTTCACGAACTTATTATTTTCCACTCATAACTTGGCTCAGGAGTTCCATCACATGCACAACCCGTAAATGTGGATACTTACGACATCGTTCATAAAAAAATTCAGGGATATTGAGGCATAACTATCTGCCACTAGATTTTACAACACCATAGACAACATAATGCAGTTGTTTGAGATAGTCGGTGGGAAAACGCGGCGTTTACATAGCTCATTTCTTCCACCACACCAGCTCCTAAATTTATGTTTTCTTAAGAATTATTGGTTAAAAATGACAAAGATACTTGTACTGAAGAGTTGAATCTATAAGGATCGACTTATTGCACTTGAACCGTTCAGCTTTTATATTTGTGTGTAACCCACCTTTCTCGTTGTGTTATGCGAAAGCTTAGCTATCTCCGTAACTGCATTGTAATACTTAAGTCGTGTTATTAACTGATCACGTCCTGTGTCTAGGGGTACAGTTCGAGGCAAAAGTCAACTTCGTGATCTTACATGAACACAAAGGTTCATTGTCAAAGGTTTTCAATTAACTGTAAAGGAGCTGGTATGGCTTGTTATTCAAAAGGAATTCGTACAGACAGAAAAAGGTTCGGGGCCAGCTGCAGCAAAAACACGAATACATTTTTGGAGGAAAGACATCCAACAGTTAGCCTTCTTCATCGCCTTTAGAGGTTGTGTCTGATACTACGGAGCCGTAGTGTCTTCTGTCAGGAGTGAGCGACTGCTGACGCGTTTTCCATTTTTGACGGAACTCATTTGACTTCTAGCCATTGCCCTCTAGGGAACAAGATGCAGTAAAGTAACTGTTTGGTGGGATGAGTTCGGTACAAGTTTACGAATTAGTCGAACGGATTTCAAAAGCTTAGGCAATTGAAACGATGCCTGACTGTTGCGAGAAAGCAATCTTCTCGAGTAACCCCTTTGTTTAATAAGAGATGCAAGGAAAAAAAAAATCGTCTCGGCTTGATCCTTGGTGAGAGAGTAATTACTGTGCTTTGTTTTTGTAACTTTTGTATTTCCGATGCTGGGGGAAAGTTTCCAACGCGGGTTGAGCGGAAGTAACATGTTACGGAAAATGGACAGCGAGGAACAGTTCATACGAAGCCGCCGGTACCAAAAAAAGAGATGAATCCATTTGCTGATTGGTGATTTTCCTGAATTTGCTGCCAGATTCCGTACCGTGCGCGTAACGTCCGCCTTGTCGGAGTAAAACCTCCATCGGAAAGTGCCTCGCGACCAATTCCGCTAACGGCGCGCAAAGTGCTGTTCCCAGAGGTAGTTCCGCCCCACTCAGCGACGAAATCGCAATTCTGCGTCTGCTAACGTCTGCGCTAATGTGCGGGGGGGCGGTACTTGTTTCTTCTGGGCGTTCGTTCTCCTGTACTCGAAGTTTAGTAGAAGGGCGTATTCCTATCTGTTAGCTACCGTAAGAGCTTTTTATATCTATCGTGCTATTATTAAGATAACTACGACCACTTCACATATGAGGAGGGGTATAATTTCACGGCCCCGAGTGGAAATTACTCTCTAGCCATTAACACAGGGTCAGCCAAACGCTGCACAGTGTGCAGACGTGCAGAAGTGCTGCACAAGTGTGCACGTGTGCGACAGCGACATCTGTTATTAGACATGTGTCCTAAATGAACGGCGGCGGCTACACTTCCCTGTGGTAGAAGCAAGATTTTTTTTTATGTGTGTATGTGTAGTGTGGACTGAAGAGATCATCCTTGATGACTTATTCTTCTAGGATGGGATGTAAGGATAAAAGGAAAACACTTCATTTATTACGCGTTCAGTTAGGCTTGGGCACGCAATGGGTCCTTTAGCCTGCTGTCTTTGGTGATGTCTATCTCCTGTGGAGGGTGAAATGTGTCAAGGCTGTTCTGTGTGACTGCTTCCTCGTGTTATGACAGATTGCCTATGGGGGGTGAAACGTTATTGACTTCGGTACGCGATACTTGTGCCATCTTGCAGGGTTTACCGTTCCTACCGACTGTAATTGTCGAACTTCGTCCCTAAGGGCATCGATCTTGTCAAAATCTCGTAGAGCCTTGTCACGGACCTTCTCTTGTATGGTGGTCTCGTGGAGTGCGGTGCGGATGTCGACGTTTCTTGTCCACCATGGAGCTCCTGTGATCCATCGATAGCAAATGTTTTGCAGCGCTTGGAGTTTGTTGTAGTTGGAGACGCACGTAGTTCCCCACGAGGTGGAGCCATACAACATTGTGGGTTCCCCCGTTGCCTTACACAATTGGAGTTTAGTCTTAGGGTTGAGATCCTTACTCTTCAGGAACGGAATCAACGACCTGGCCATCTTCTGGGCTGCCGTCTTCTTGTCGTTAATATGCTGCGTAAAGAGTAATTTTTTGTCAAGGTAGACACCGAGATACTTCACTCCCGGTGACCATGGGATAAATTGGTCAGCTATTTGGAGTCTGTCGTTCAGAACTGGTTTCCTCCGTGTGAACAGAACTGCTGCCGTCTTCGTCGGGTTGATCGTTATCTTATTTTGCAGCGCCCAGCGTTCCATTACAGCAAGTTGCCGTTGCATCCTAGCGATTAGCTGGTCCAAGTGTCGTCCAGTTGTCAGAAAGGCCGTATCGTCCGCATAAAAACTCGCCGAAACAAGGGGGACTGTTGGGATGTCATTTATATATAAGTTGAAAAGTAGAGGCGAAATGACAGAGCCCTCCTGCGGAGATCAGTTTCATTTCGGAGTTTTTATCGTCGACTCGAACATACAGTTTTCTGTCCTGCAGAAAGCTGTCTATGAGTCTAATGTAACAATCCGCAATAGGGACAAGCAAGAGCGCAACATATCCAGTCTCGTTTACCCCTGCTGACCGTAACCTTAACAGAGAAGTACTGTGAAACGGCAAGTACTGTGAAAAAGCAAAGGACGGGAGATCTATGTTCTCAGTCATTTAAAAATTACTGGGCACTGCAATTCTTTTTTGTAGCCGTAGGTGAAAACTCAGTGTTTGCTGTGCCGCTGAATAATAGGCGTCCAGCGTAAGTTTTCAATTGAAAGACAATACAATACATATCACAAAGACGAGTGTAATGAACTCAACAGTGAAGAACGGCAAGCAAAATTAAATGTCCTTCAGAAAATGGATGAGACACATCAACTCGATTTTACTGTACATCAAAGTAACTGATACTTCTTGAATTCTTAGTTTCTTGAGTTACATTTTCGTCTGTTTTACTGTACGCTGTACAATGTACTGTTTTCCATTTTCCAGAATGACAATCACACTAAATCTTCACAGCGAGCAAGTTCTAAAATCGTATTAAGAATTGCACAATCTGGGAAACCCTTTTCCGAAGGGGAGTTTGTGAAAGGGTGTCTGATTGATTCTGCAGAACTTGTGCGTCCCACGAACGTTAGCAGGTTTCAAGAAATCAGTCTATCCAAACAAACAGTGACAAGACGCATCAGTGCTATGGCCGGCGATCTGCACAGGCAGCTAATAAATAAGGCTAAATACTTTGTTGCTTTCTCTGTTGCGCTCTATGAAGCAACAGATCTTACAGATGCAGCCCAGGTTGTGATATACATACGAGGTGTCGATAACGCACTTTTCGTAACAGAGGAGCGACATCTGTGCGTAGAAACATGCACTACATGAACGCTGACGGCTGCGGCGTGCACGTTGTGACCCGGAAGTTGCACATGTGCAAGAGCACCGCACGCGTGCAGAATTTCTGGCCGGCCCTGCATTAACATAACTCCTGAAATGAGCTAAAAGATTATTATGTGTTCCACATAAATGTGAGAAGACGCCATTTCCTTTGTATTACGTTCGATATTCTGCATCCCAGACCAAGTAGATACAGTTTCACTGTTTCGGTGAAAAATTGCAGAATTCCTCTCATTTTTTGACACGTTCGCTGAACAACAATCACTGATGGACTGTTCGCTTTAGATATCTTAGAATCAAGTCATCCTCGTTCATCAGCCGGATTGATCGGTCCTAGTTGGAAACTAATGTCCAGATCGCGATGGGGAAGACATTCAATAACGTAGTCGGAGAGTAATCAGTATGAAGGGCGAGGCCAACGGAATCTAAAATCTGATCTGGTAAAACATCTTCCAGGAAAGCTAAGACAAGGAAATCTCACAATACCGGTTCTCTGTAAGGGATGTTGCAACTGAATTATAAAGCAGCTAGCAGTAAAAGTAGTAAGAAATTACTCAACGTGAAGGGATTGAAAGGAACCCACACTCAGTCAGATCAAAATCTGATCTCGTAACCATAATAAATGTGAGAGAGTGGGTTTTAAAGGTCAGTTTTAAAATGCCAGCTCAACCACACATTTACAGTGTAAAAGTCATCAGAATTTACGCGCTTCGAAGGTCAAACCTTCTATCATCATGTTCTTGTACAGTAATTCTGATGAGGAAGGCTCGATTTTCGAAACGCGTAAATCCTATAATTTTTTTACACTGTAAAGATGTGGCAGAGCATACGTTTCCAGATTGATGGAAGGACATTTCATTCCACCCATAAGGAACTTTAATAATAACAGCAGTATACTAAGAAATTCTATTCAATCTGTCTACAAGAGCCGGTCGATGTGGCCGAGGGGTTATAGGTGCTTCAGTCTGGAACCATGCGACCGCTACGGTCGCAGGTTCGAATCCTGCCTCGGGCATGGATGTGTGTGATGTCCTCATGTTAGTCAGATTTAAGTAGTTCTAACTTCTATGGGACTGATGACCTCAGATGTTAAGTCCCATAGTGCTCAGAGCCATTGTCTACAAGATAATTACAATTTCAACGAAGCACAGCCTAACAACAACGATAAAAAAATGATTGACCACAACTACAGAAGGCAAGCGCTACAATTCTAGAGACCAAGAATAGTATCCATCCATGGTGGAAAACAGGTGCTTTGAGGGGCGTAGTACGGCTCCAAAATGGTTCAAATGGCTCTGAGCACTATGCGACTTAACTTCTGAGGTCATCAGTCGCCTAGAACTTAGAACTAATTAAACCTAACTAACCTAAGGACATCACACACATCCATGCTCGAGACAGGATTCGAACCTGCGACCGTAGCGGTCGCTCGGCTCCAGACTGTAGTGCCTAGAACCGCAGGGCCACTACGGCCGGCAGTACGGCTCCAGTGGAACAGTAACTAGAGCATAGCTAATACCACAAGCTCCCTAACACCAGGTGATAGATAAGACACCATCGCCCAAGCGGAGCAACAAGGACATTTATACAGCCGTCAAAGCGTACGTAACTTCCTGTTTAGTTCAAATAGTTTACCTGTTTAGCCAAGAGGGAAAACTGACAGTCAGTAATCAAGTTTGCACGACATCATTAGCAGAATATATCAAAAAGCTTCTGAACTCAAAAGAGCTGATAGAGAAATCTGGCATTGAACATAGGACTATTACTGATACGAATAGCCTCCCATCAAATACAGAGGAGTACCAGAGGATAATTTCTAAACTCAAACCCAAAAAACTGACAGAGGAAGGTCGCATTGTTGGAGAGCTGTGGAAACTAGCAGATAAGTCACTATAGACCATTCATAACGGATATTTTGGAGTCAAACTGACTCGTCAGTGATGGGTATCTGGTATTTCAGGTACGTAACTCACGAAGGATGACAAGTCAGACCTTAACAACTCGCTCTTATCAGTGTATTAATTTTCCACTGAGTTACTACTCTTAAGAATGGAAGGTCAACTTAAGTCCTGATGTAAGGAGACAGCATACTGGGAAGACGAGAACCCTCATTTCAGACGTAAACATGAGACCACGAGCGCCTAGGTGGCTGTTAGGATCGAGGCGCGGGTGTTTTGACAGCTGACAGGGGACCAGTTCACGCTTCTCTCCACAGATGGCAACGTCTTTGAGACATGAAAACCCAAAGGACAGGGACGCGCTGCTACCTAACAAAAGAAACCTGGGCTGTTGAGGAGGGACAATGGAGATCTTGCGCGACTCTGTGAAAAGTAAACTTATTCAGAAATGTGTCACTGACGAGCTATTAGGCTCACCTTAATCAGAGAAAAGAGACGATTACGTCAGCTAAGATGCACTTCCAATATCTGCGTTTGTTTGGGAGTTACTGTAAATTAAATATTACGTATAATTCCTTAACCATGAAAGAAAATATCTCGGGAACGCATTGTGCAATTACAACAAACAAGGTTTGTGTACGCTGAGTTATTCTAAAGCCCCAACTCTGGATTTAGAGAATTTGGCGGAGGGTCGTTTGAAGGAAATTCCGATTCGTTTTATTCAATTTGCATGTTCAAAACTATTCTAAACGTCCAGTCTGGATTTATAGAATTTCGAGGTGAGTCGATAGCGAGTAGGACAAGCTCACGGGGGCTTTAGGCTCTTGTACCCAGCTGCAATTCAGACTTAGAGTAATTTTTTGTGGGAAGCCAGTGTAGGATTCGTATTTTTAAATGGTACTGTGGAACTTTAACGTTTTCCATGTGGAAAACTCACGAGATTTATCGGGAATTAGGTGACAGTCTCCACTGACATATAAAAACTGTGAGGTTTCCAAGAATTTTGTGCTTATGGAAGAACCAACAAATTTCAGTTAAAAAAGTTGTAACCAACTGTGAGTGCGTACTTACTTTCTAGTGCAACAGTTCCCTTCTGCATTTATTTAAAATGTATTTTGCTGACTGCATTGCGACAGGTGTAAGTTGGCGCTCTTGGATATAAAACGCAGGAAGATTATTAAGTCCAAACTCATCCTACAGAGGCCCATTGAACTGTATTGTATTAGGTTGTGTGTCGGTGATATTATCAAGCATTAGCCCGTAGGGGTTCCGTGCTGATTTGTAGAGGAAAGGTGAGTTGATGGACTCTAATTTTGGCAAGTTTTACTAAGGATTTATTCGTCACCCAGCACAGCTATAGTAAACGTCAGTTACATGGTTGCAAATAACAGTACCAAGCCGGAGGCAGAAAGTCAAGATCATGTCCAGAACAGGTACTGATCCTACAGGCACATACAAGAATTTAATACCTTCACCTTACAGAGCAATCTTCATCATTTCCGCCGGCCGAGGTGGCCGAGCGGTTCTAGGCGCTTCAGTCTGGAACCGCGCGACTGCTACGGTCGCAGGTTCGAATCCTGCCTCGGGCATGGATGTGTGTGATGTCCTTAGGTTAGTTAGGTTTAAGTAGTTGTAAGTTCTAGGGGACTGATGACCTGAGATGTTAAGTCCCATAGTGCTCAGAGCCATTCTTCATTTCCTGCTACTCGGGAGATAGACATTCCCTGTTCTAAAGAGTAACCAGAGAGAGAGTATATAGCGAAACCTTGAACCTTACTAATATGACGTTGAAAGTAAAATGTAAAGGAGAAATGAAAAGAAACTTTGTGATCAGACAAGAGTTTGTCACTCTCCAGTTCTCTTCAACCGCTTGCTGGAGAAAGTTATTCGTGAATGAACGAATATTAGTACAGATGACTCTGATCTGTGAACCGATAACAAGAAGCACAAAACCGTAGACAGCTGCCTAGCCTTTACACAGAACCTCACACGTTTGTCATCCAGTGTAGAAGAAGCTACTTACCGATCCTGCCCCCTCAACCATACTGAGGATCGAAACAAATAAAACAGAATGGACCCAAAACATCAGGGAGATACCGAAAACGATCCCATTAAATCGCACAGTAATAGAGAAGACCAACTCCATTAACCCTCTGCTTACCAGAAAATAGGTAAGACGTTACCTACGAATCCGGCCTCTCAGGCTCGTGTTGTTTAAGTCGACATAAATCGACACTATTTCGACTATTTATGAATTTAACGACCTTTGAGATTTAAATATTTCCAAAATAATATCATTTACTTCAATTTTACATTTTAGAAACACAGGTTTAAACTTTTACTGGTGGCTTTTTAAGGATAAATTTTGCGTCTGTGGTCACAAAATTTTTTCTAAACAAAATGGATCAAATGGCTCTGAGCACTATGGGACTTAACTTCTAAGGTCATCAGTCCCCTAGAACTTAGAACTACTTAAACCTAACTAACATAAGGACATCACACACATCCATGCCCGAGGCAGGATTCGAACCTGCGACCGTAGCGGTTTTCTAAACAGATTACCGGTTTCGGTCTGTAATGACCATCTTCAGATCTGCAGCAAACTATGGGAAACATAAACACATTAGCGGATTGTCTACAGATTAAAACAATAAACAGACCGTAATGAAAAGTACTATTGTCATACAAATGCATTTGTGCGCTTTAAGTATGAAGAGGCATACCTGTTTTATAAAAACAATGTCCTAATGTCCAGCAGCCATAGTGCCACTGTCAAATGTTAAATGTAGATTCAGCACTAGTATCGTGAAATGTATATAAATAACAGCATATACACGAGTCATGTTGTCAGCAGCACTACTGTTTTAAACAACCTGGCGTAAAATAGCCACAAGATGTTTGTGTTGTAAGTACACCAGATGTCGCTCTGTAGGCATACACAAGTCTTCAATGATTAACTGAAGAGCGTAAAATAAACGGAGGATACAATCGGTAAAATCTGTAATGGGCGTGTAAGGTATAAGAGGCATTACAGTCATAAAAAGCGATGAAATAGAACACGACAAAAGTTAGAATGTTAAAAAAAGGAAGAGTGAAGAGCATAGAGGTAAGAATAGAGGGAGACGCCGTGACGTCACAGCTGCGAAGCCATGTGAAGCCCAGGGTAGCCATCTCAATCCGACCAAAACATTGCTGCTGTAAGCTTGTGTGCATGGGCTTGTCACACACTTTTGGAGGAATTTTGCGCTATTATGGTGACTTGTGTGGTGTTCGGATGTACGAATCGTTCTGAGTGTGATGCGAAATCGAAGGGAATAACATTTCATGTGTAAGTTGTCTCGTTAAGTGTGATTTTACAACTTCATTGTGAACAAAAGTGTGCTACATCGGTACTTGTACTATAGCGTGTTTTTCTCCTGTATGATTTTAGATTTCCTAAAAATGAAAGTCGGAAAGCTCTGTGAGAGAATGCCGTGAGGAGGAAGAATTGGCGTGCGTCTAAATGGAGCACTACATGTTCTCAGCATTTCCGAGAAGAGGACATAGACCGAACTTCCCTTTCAACAGTAAGGCTCCAAGAAAATGCTGTACCATCAGTTTTCCCTACACACCCAAAACATTTGCAAAAGGTATGTTAATTCAAAGAATTAAATTCTTAGTTTTCAAGTTCACGTTTCAGTATAATACGTACGTATCGTCGATAATCGAAGTGTTGAGTAACTCACTTTGTCTTCAACATGTACCAAATTGAAAGCTAACACTACATTAACTGGCGTAAAGTATAGGCCTAAACAGGACACTGTGTAGATTTGCCATTCTATGTACCGTATTTTAGTAAATATTGGTGGTGATGAACAGTGTTTCCCAGTAGTGTAACGTAACTGAAATGTCCCAGTACGTATTACAAACAAGATGTATTTATGGGGCTTTCGAGGGAGGGTATAGCTAACTTAGTTTCCAGTTTCTATTATTTATTTTTTGATGCACGTTTATTACTGAATTAAAAAAATTGTGTCGTTTACATTGAAGACTAGCTATTCGTAATATTAAATTAAAAACTATTTTTAATCAGAAGAAACGCGGAATTTCGCCTTTACGAGATTTTATTTTAAACAAAAACTTTGAAACAACCAATCTGATGACGGTACATGGGTACATGGTGCAATTAGCGACTGTAATACACGCAGCGCTATAGCACACTGGCAATGTTTTGGTCAGAGTGTCATGGCAGCAAGCCACGCCCCCATGGCTTCAAAACGTAGTACGGCTGGGATATGTAGCGCCATCTCCCCTTATTCTTACCTCCATGGTTAAGAGACAGTAATTCACATATGCTCAACTGCCAGCATTCTAGATAATGACATAAGAAATAAACAGCTTTCATAGCGCAAAGAATAATATAAAAAATAAACAACAAATAGCTAAAGAAGCCAAAATAAAAGAAAACATACTGCTGCGCATAATCAGCGCCCTCTGTTAGCGTTAACGTCGGAATTACGCATAGGCGAGAAGTGGTTAGAGGAACGTGACCGGCAGAGGGCGTCTCGTACCCTGAGGTACGCCGTTGAAAGAAAAGAATCACAAAATTCCGTACCAGTGCAGGAACAACATTACCTAGATAATGCAGTATATTAAATGAACAGGGAAGGAACAAGAAAATACTAGAGCTATGCGTACAACGTACGAAAACGAAGTAAATTTATAAGGCACTCCATACCAGGTGAAACTACAAAAAAAAGGCTCTCAGCACTATGGGACTTAACATCTGAGGTCATCAGTCCCGTAGACTCAGAACTACTTAAACCTAACTAAGCTAAGGACGTCACACACATCCATGCCCGAGGCAGGATTCGAACCTGCGACAGTAGCAGCAGCGCGGTTTCAGACTAAAGGCCTAGAACCGCTCTGTCACAACGGCCGGTGTGAAACAATCAACAAACTCTATATAACAGAGGCGTTCAGTGATTACAGTAAAACATTGTCAAACAGAGCAAAGTAGGTACTGGGTACAAAATCGCTCTGCTAGTTAAGCAGTTTTGTAGGTTCTTCTTTTTTTGTTTTATACATTTGAAGATCGTCTAACGAATTGAGAGCACAGCCTTTTTGCACTCTGTGGAGAATACGCATACAATTCTGAATGCTCCCTATAGAATGATCAGTTTCAGATAAATGCTGTCCCAAACATTTCTGTTCCGTGGCTGTGAGTGTTCTTTAAACTTTAAGTTGAAAGAGCGGCGCCGGCCGTGGTGGCCGAGCGGTTCTAGGCGCTAAAGTCTGGAACGCGCGACCGCTACGGTCGCAGGTTCGAATCCTGCCTTGGCCATTGATGTGTGTGATGTCTTTAGGTTAGTTAGATTTAAGTACTTCTAAGTTCTAGGGGACTGATGACTACAGAAGTTAAGTCTCACAGTGCTGCCCGTTTGACCGATATAATATTCGTCACAGTTGCGAGTCATGCAGTAGTAGCCGACCGAGACTGACGCAGCAATAGGGAAGTAACCGCTTTTGTGACATTTGCGAGTTCCTAACCACGAGCGAATTTTATTATATCATCTGTGTGCTTCAATAGTTCAGTTTCTTGAGTTTCTGACTGTAAATTTAGTGTGTAATAGCCACAGTTTACACATTGTCTCGTAACCTGGCAGAAAATCCAAAGAGTTTCTGGTCGTATGTGAAGTACATTAGCGGAAAGAAACAATCAATACCTTCTCTGCGCGATAGCAAAGGAAAAACTATCTAAGACAGTGCTGCCAAAGTAGAGTTACTAAATACAGCGTTCCGAAATGCCTTCACAAAAGAAGGCGAAGTAAATATTCCAGAATTCGAATCGAGAACAGCTGCCAACATGAGTAAAGTAGAAGTAAATATCCTCGGAGCAGGATCACTTAATAAAAGCACTTAAGAAAATGGCTCTGAGCACTATGGGACTCAACATCTTAGGTCATAAGTCCCCTAGAACTTAGAACTACTTAAACCTAACTAACCTAAGGACATCACACACATCCATGCCCGAGGCAGGATTCGAACCTGCGACCGTAGCAGTCCCGCGGTTTCGGACTGCAGCGCCAGAACCGCTAGACCACCGCGGCCGGCGCACTTAAGAAAAGCAAGTCTTCCAGTCCAGACTGTATACCAATTAGGTCCCTTTCGGAGTATGCTGATGCGTTAGCTCCACACTTAACAATCATATACAACCATTCGCTCGACGGAAGATCGGTACCCAAAGACTGGAAAGTTGCACAGCTCACACCAATATTCAAGGAAGGTAGTAGGAGTAATCCACTAAATTACAGGCCCATATCGTTAACGTCGATATGCAGCAGGATTTTTGAACATATATTGTATTCGAACATTATGAATTACCTCGAAGAAAACGGTATATTGACACACAGTCAACATGCGTTTAGAAAATATCGTTCCTGTGAAACACAAATAGCTCTTTATTCACATGAAGTGTTGGGTGCTATTGACAAGGGATATCAGATCGATTACGTGTTTCTGGATTTCCGGAAGGTTTTTTTCACTGTACCACACAAGCGGCTCGTAGTGAAATTGCGTGTTTATGGAATATCGTCTCAGTTATGTGACTGGATTTGTGATTTCCTGTCAGAGAGGTCACAGTTCGTAGTAACTGACGAAAAGTCATCGAGTAAAACATAAGTGATATCTGGCGTTCCCCAAGGTAGTGTTATAGGCCCTTTGCTGTACCTTATGTATATAAACGATTTGGGAGAAAATCTGAGCAGCCGTCTTCGGTTGTTTGCAGATGACGCTGTCGTTTATCGAATAATGAACTCATCAGAAGATGAAAACAAACTGCAAAACGATTTAGAAAAGATATGTGAATAGTGCGAAAAGTGGCAGTTGACCCTAAATAACCAAAAGTGTGAGGTCATCCACATGAGTGCTAATAGGAACTCGTTAAACTTCGGTTACACGATAAATAAGTCTAATCTAAAAGCCGTAAATTCAACTAAACACCTAGGTATTACAATTACGAACAACTTCAATTGGAACGAACACACAGAAAATGTTGTGGGGAAGGCCAACCAAAGAATTCGTTTTATTGGCAGCACACTAAGAAAATGTAACAGACCTACAACGGAAACTGCCTACACTACGCTTGTCCGTTCTCTTTTTGAATAATGCTTAGCGGTGTGGGATCATTACCAGATAGGACTGGCGGAGTACATCGAAAAACTTCAAAGAAAGGCAGTACGTTTTGTATTATTGTGAAAAATGGGAGAGAGTGTCACTGAAATTATTCAGTATTTGGGCTGGACATCATTAAAAGAAAGGCGTTTTTCGTTGAGACGGAATCTTCTCACGAAATTCCAGTCACGAAATTTCTTCTCCGAATGCGAAAATATTTTGTTGACACCGACCTAAATAGGGAGGAGCCATCACCACGATAAAATAAGGGAAAACAGAGCTCGTAGGGAAAGATATAGGTGTTTATTATATCCGCGCGCTATACGAGATTGGAATAATAGAGAACTGTGAAGGTGGTTCGATGAACCCTGTGCCAGGCACTTAAATGTGACCTGCAGAGTATCGATGTAGATGTAGAGGTACTACAGCCAATCGTGTATACTCCAGAGTCATCAAATTTGTCATACTTCCCTTTCAGTTTATGTTTATTCGCAGTTTTAGGGTACGTTAACCTGACAGCCTCATCTGACATCAGACTTTTTAAAACATTTTTCTATTTTCAGGGACATTTTGCCGTTAAATTTCATAGGAATGGTTTTCGTATTATCTTTAATGGTTCTATTTTGTGTTATGGGTACAGGTACAGATTTTGATAGCTGATACTTTGATACGTACCCACCACAGTGTGTTAGCTGGTATTTCCTTGAGTCTACCAGTCTTCTCGCAAACACAACTTTGACATCCAAATTTTATCTAACGTAATACCTTTATTCTGTCAAAATTATTACGATGTTTATAAATCTCAATAGCCTCTTTCATGATAATGTGATGCTTTTGAAACGACACTCGTCTCACTGAATTTTATTTCATGGTCACCCTCTTGGTAAAATCTGGATGTCAACCTTGCATCCTAAAAATGACGATCGATTACTTTCAGTCGGAAAGGTTAGCATTACCAGAGACAATCCCTTAGCCGACTTCATGTAATTGACTCTGGTGCCCTCTACACCCACAATGCATTCTGCGCTTCTTCGCTTTCGGGTAGCAGTTCGCCACATTACCTCTGAAGATGTCTCCAACAGTCGAAGATGAAACGTTAGAAGAAATTTTTTGGATTCGACCACTACCTGTCAGCCTGGAAGTTTCAACTTAATTCAGTACCGACGGTGAAAGCCTACATTGTGTGTTTAATACTGTGTTACAAAATTAGCACTACAGTTATAAAATGCAATTGGTAAGAAAAATAAAAATCTTGCACTTGGCTAATGAAGTAGAACAAAGAGTTTTCAGGCGATAGGCTGAACTCGCACAGCCCACCCCGTCAGATGATATCACACAAGAGTTATTTACATTAATATACAACAAAATGAAAAAAATAATTGCCATTAGATATAGCGCTAATATGCTACGTATCGCTCAGTTGTATGAACCACAGTTGCAGCTCAATAAGTCTAAATTGAAGTTACGAAGATATCTTATACGAGTTCGCGAAACCTTGTCCAACAAGGAATTGGTCAAAACTTCAATATATATAAAATCATAACACAATACCAAATACAGGGTGTCCCAGCTATCTTGTCCACCCAAAATATCTCTGGAACAATAACAGCTATTGGAAAACGACTTTCACCGGTATCAATGTAGGGCTGGGGCCCATGAATGTGCATATTTGGAAACATTCTAAAACGAAAGCATATGTGTTTTTTAACACAAACTTATGTTTTTTTAAATGAACCTCCTACATTTTTTCTGCAGCAATCCATAGCATGACAAAGCACATACACAATGGCGTTGGTTGCATCGCAATATTCCCATTACATCCCGAGATATTGAGACGCGAAGTTGACGCTTGAAACACCCGACATGCGCTGCTAGCGCACGTCCTGAGGCTCAGGCGTGAACCCCATGCTGCCCGTAATCGCGCAGCAAACCGTATTATTCGTTTCGGACCTCTTGATAAGTATGGAATTGTGATTACGCATGTCAATCACATCGCGATTACGGGCAGCATGGGGTTCACGCCTGAGCCTCAGGACGTGCGCTAACAGCGCATGTCGGGTGTTTCAAGCGTCAACTTCGCGTCTCAATATCTCGGGATGTAATGGGAATATTGAGATGCAATCAACGCCATTGTGTATGTGCTTTGTCATGCTATCGATTTCTGAAGAAAAAATATAGGAGGTCCATTTTAAAAAACATATGTTCGTGTTAAAAAACACATATTCTTTCGTTTTAGAATGTTTCCAAATATGTACATTCATGGGCGCCAGCCCTACATTGATACCGGTGAAAGTCGTTTTCCAATAGCTGTTATTGTTCCAGAGATATTTTGGGTGGACAAGATAGCTGGGACACCGTGTATACATATGTGACAAGGCTGCAATGTAGCAGCCACCAAATGGCATGCATAAAACTTAAAATTAAAAATGCTGAACTATACACACAAAAATATGTTTTGCATCACCTCGGTTCCGAGAGTTCCGGAACGTGTACAGAAAATTAGAATAGAGATCAACATAAACGTCATTTCCGCCCTTTTTATTGCTCATAAAAAACCACACATTGCATGCTGTACCACCATACAGCGAGACCTTCAGAGGTGGTGATCCAGATTGCTGTACACACCGGTACTTCTAATACCCAGTAGCACGTGATCTTGCATTGATGCATGCCTGTATTCGTCGTGGCATACTATCTACATCAAGGCACTGTGGGCCCAGATTGTCTCCCTCCTGAACCGCGATTCCGCGTACATCCCTCAGAGTGTTTTGCGGGTCACGCCGTCCATAAACAGCCGTTTTCAATCTAGCCCAGGCATGTTCGACAGGGTTCAACATGCTGGAGAACATGCTAGCCACTTTAGTCGATCGATGTCATTATACTGAAGGAAGTCATTAACAAGATGTGCGCGATGAGGGCACGAAATGTCGTCCATGAAGACGAATGCCTCGCGAATATGCTGCCGATATTTTTGCGCTATCGGTCGGAGGATCGCATTCAAGTTTCGCACAGCCGTTACGGCGCCTTCCATTACCACCAGCGGTGTACGTCGGCGACACGTAATGCCACCCCAAAACAGCAGGGAACCTCCATCTTGCTGCACCCGCTGGACAATGTGGCTAAGGCGTTCAGCCTGACCGCGTTGCCTCCAAACACGTCGCCGACGATTGTCTGGTTGAAGACATATGTGACACTCACCGGTGAAGAGAACGTGATGCCAATCCTGAGCAGTCCATTCGGAATGTTGTTGGGCCCATCTGTACCGCGACGCATGGTGTCGTGGTTGCTAGGATGCACCTCGTCATGACGCCGGGGGTGAAGTTGCGCATCATGCAGGCTATTACACACAGTTTGAGTCGTAACACGACGTCCTGTGGCTGCACGAAATGTCTTATCCAACCTGGTGGCTTTGTTGTCTGGGTTCCTCCGAATCGTAGTTTGTAGGTAGCAGTCATCCAGTGCAGTAGTAGCCCGCAGCCTGAGCGAGGCATGTCATCGACAGTTCCTGTCTCTCTGTATCTCCTATATGCCCGAACAACATCGCTTTGGTTCACTCCGAGACGCCTGAACACTTCTTCTGTTGAGAGCCCTTCCTGGCACAAAGTAACAGTGCGGACGCGATCGAAAGGCGGTGTTGACATCTATGTACGTCTGAATTACAGACAATTCGAGCCGTGTACCTCCTTCCTGGTGGAATTCCTGGAACTGATCGGCTGTCGGAACCCCTCCGTCTACTAGACGTTACACATGCATGGTTGTTTAAATCTTTGGACGGGTTTAGTGACATCTCTGAACAGTCAAATGGACTGCGTCTCTGATGCAATATCCACAGTCAACGTCTATCTTCAGGAGTTCTGGGAACCGGGGTGATGTGTGTAGATGTGCATAGGGATGTTGAGAGATATAAATGTCTTATAAACATAAAAGTAAATAGGAAAATATGCAATTGCGTCAGCTAAAAGAGCAGTCAGTAAGAACAGAGAGCTAATTATATAGAAAAATCTTACTTTATACACGAGGAAACAGCAAGTAAAAGCTTTTGCTTGGAGCGTTGTCCTATTTTGCTTGGAGACGTGACAGTTCACTGGAGCCAGAGAGGGAAAGAATACGAAAAATTGGGGTATTGTGGATGGGAGAAAGATCAATAAAGAAATCTTCAACAAAACAGGAGAGAGAACTTCATTGTGGGAGGGTACCAAGGAACAGAGGAACCGATGGGTTGAAGAATTGTACAGACCGAGCCCATTCACTGTGACTTTAATAGAACGAACAATGCCTGGGAAGAACGCATGAGGAAGAACAAAGCTTAAGTATATTAGACAGATAAAGCAAGATGTGAAACTGCCAATGCACTCAAAACTAAGGAGAGTTGCAGAATATACAGGGTGTTACAAAAAGGTAGGGCCAAACTTTCAGGAAACATTCCTCACCCACAAAGAAAAAAAATATGTTATGTTGACATGTGTCCGGAAACGCTTACTTTCCATGTTAGAGCTTATTTTATTACTTCTCTTCAAATCACATAATCATGGAATGGAAACACACAGCAAAAGAACGTACCAGCGTGACTTCAAACACTTTGTTACAGGAAATGTTCAAAATGTCCTCCGTTAGCGAGGATACATGCATCCACCCTCCGTCGCATAGAATCCCTTAGGCGCAGATGCACCCGTGGAGAATGGCGTATTGTACCACAGCCGTCCACAATACGAGCACGAAGAGTCTCTACGTTTAGTACCGGGGTTACGTAGACATGAGCTTTCAAATGCCGCCATAAATGAAAGTCAAGTGGGTTGAGGTCAGGAGAGCGTGGAGGCCATGCAATTGGTCCGCCTCTACCAATCCATCGGTCACCGAACCTCTTGTTGAGAAGCGTACGAACACTTCGACTGAAATGTGCAGGAGCTCCATCGTGCATGAACCACATGTTGTGTCGTACTTGTAAAGGCACATGTTCTAGCAGCGCAGGTAGAGTATCCCGTATGAAATCATGATAACGTGCTCCATTGAAAGTAGGTGGAAGAACATGGGGCCCAATCAAGAGACCACCAATAATGCCTGCCCAAACGTTCACAGAAAATCTGTGTTGATGACGTGATTGCACAATTGCGTGCGGATTCTCGTCAGCCCACACATGTTGATTGTGAAAATTTACAATTTGATCACGTTGGAATGAAGCCTCATCCGTAAGGAGAACATTTGCACAGAAATGAGGATTGACACATTGTTGGATGAACCATTCGCAGAAGTGTACCCGTGGAGGCCAATCAGCTGCTGATAGTGCCTGCACACGCTGTACATGGTACGGAAACAACTGGTTCTCCCGTAGCACTCTCCATACAGTGACGTGGTCAGCGTTACCTTGTACAGCAGCAACTTCTCTGACGCTGACATTAGGGTTATCGTCAACTGCACGAAGAATTGCCTCGTCCATTGCAGGTGTCCTCGTCGTTCTAGGTCTTCCCCAGTCGCGAGTCATAGGCTGGAATGTTCCGTGCTCCCTAAGACGCCGATCAATTGCTTCGAACGTCTTCCTGTCGGGACACCTTCGTTCTGGAAATCTGTCTCGATACAAACGTACCGCGCCACGGCTATTGCCCCTTGCTAATCCATACATCAAATGGGCATCTGCCAACTCCGCATTTGTAAACATTGCACTGAATTGTAGAACATGCATTTTGCTCGAGTATCATGTCGTTTTTGGAAACCCAGAATCTACTATGTAGGAATCAACATGGATTCCGGAATCAGCGATCGTGTGAGACCTAACTCGCTTTATTTGTTCATGAGACCCAGAAGATATTAGATACAGGCTCCCAGGTAGATGCTACTTTCCTTGACTTCCGGAAGGCGTTCGATACAGTTCCGCACTGTCGCCTGATAAACAAAGTAAGAGCCTACGGAATATCAGACCAGCTGTGTGGCTGGATTGAAGAGTTTTTAGCAAACAGAACACAGAATGTTGTTATCAATGGAGAGACGTCTACAGACGTTAAAGTAACTTCTGGCGTGCCACAGGGGAGTGTTATGGGACCATTGCTTTTCACAATATGTATAAATGACCTAGTATATAGTGTCGGAAGTTCCGTGCGGCTTTTCGCGGATGATGCTGTAATATATAGAGAAGTTGCAGCACTAGAAAATTGTAGCGAAATGCAGAAAGATCTGCAGCGGATAGGCACTTGGAGCAGGGAGTGGCAACTGACCCTTAACATAGACAAATGGAATGTATTGCGAATACATAGAAAGAAGGATCCTTTATTGTATGATTATATGATAGCAGAACAAACACTGGTAGCAGTTACTTCTGTAAAATATCTGGGAGTATGCATGCGGAACGATTTGAAGTGGAATGATCATATAAAATTAATTGTTGGTAAGGCGGGTACCAGGTTGAGATTCATTGGGAGAGTCCTTAGAAAATGTAGTCCATCAACAAAAGAGGTGGCTTACAAAACACTCGTTCGACCTATACTTGAGTATTGCGCATCAGTGTGGGATCCGTACCAGATCGGGTTGACGGAGGAGATAGAGAAGATCCAAAGAAGAGCGGCGCGTTTCGTCACAGGGTTATTTGGTAACCGCGATAGCGGCAGACTCTGCAAGAGAGGCGCTCCGCATCGCGGTGTAGCTTGCTCGCCATGTTTCGAGAGGTTGCGTTTCTGGATGAGGTATCGAATATATTGCTTCCCCCTACTTATACCTCCCGAGGAGATCACGAATGTAAAATTAGAGAGATTAGAGCGCGCACGGAGGCTTTCAGACAGTCATTCTTCCCGTGAACCATACGCGACTGGAACAGGAAAGGGAGGCAATGACAATGGCACGTAAAGTGCCCTCCGCCACACACTTTTGGGTGGCTTGCGGAGTATAAATGTAGATGTAGATGTAGACTGCAAAACCACGTTCGTGATGAACACTAACCTGTTGATGCTACGTACTGATGTGCTTGATCCTAGTACTGTAGATCAATGAGTCACATGTCAACACAAGCACCGAAGTCAACATTACCTTCCTTCAATTGGGCCAACTGGTGGTGAATCGAGGAAGTACAGTACATACTGACGAAACTAAAATGAGCTCTAACATGGAAATAAAGCGTTTCCGGACACACGTCCTCATAACATCTTTTCTTTATTTGTGTGTGAGGTATGTTTCCTGAAAGTTTGGCCGTAACTTTTTGTAACACCCTGTAGAGATCAACGAAGAACGAGAGTCGCTGCCAACCAATCCACAGACTGATAAAGAAAGTAGAGGAAGAAAGGCAATGAAGCGCTGGCTGGCAGAATCCCGTCCGGCCTGTTAGGGTCCCGCCGACTAAACCCACAGGGTGCAGCCTCGCCGCCGCCGTAATGAAGGCGCCGTCCCAGCGCGGCGCGTAGTTTCGGCCACTTGCTGGGCGGGCACTATCAGGACGGCGCGGGCTGACGGACAACCGATTGAGAGGCAGCGGCGCGTGAGGCGGCGGTGGCGGCGCACGCAGCCGGAAAATGGGCTCCGGGAGGCGGCCCCCGCCCCCCGGGGGCGGTGGTCTGAGGCGGTGAATGCGGGCACCAGATAAGGCCTCCGCATTGTACAGCGCCCGACGCTAGGATCGAACCCCCGACGGTGTTATACAAGCCCCCGGACCTCACAAGCTGTTGAAAACAGCGCAGGGGTAAACAAGACACGTACATATGTCAGGCTTTTAGATTCACTAACGCGCAGATCTCATAAGCTGCCCCACAACAAAACCTACCTTCATCAGCCCTTCCTTACCTGAGCCATTAGTGCTTTGGGGTGCTTCAACATTGTGCACATAGCGGGAAATCCAGATGCCATGAGCCAGCCACGAATGCTTCAATGGGATACGTCTATAACACTGGAGCCGGCCGTGGTGGCCGAGCGGTTCTAGGCACTTCATTCAGGAACCGCGCGGCCGCTACGGCGCAGGTTCGAATCCTGCCTCGGGCATGGATGTGTATGATGTCCTTAGGTTAGTTAGGTTTAAGTAGTTCTAAGTTCTAGGGGACTGATGACCTCAAATGTTAAGTCCCATAGTGCTCAGAGCCATTTTGTAACACTGGAACGTTTCATCAAGAAGTCTGTTCGAATGACCAGTTATGACGGTTCGTCATCGAATGGGTTACGTCATACACTCGGTATAGCTTTTTGTTTTCCGTCTCTTTCTTACTCACTGGAGCCCTCAATACCGCTCTTTGTGACACAAATACATATCCGTTTCATAACTGCGGTGCAAAATCTGACATGTCAGCCACAACCCATTCAATCCAAATATCAGTCCAAAAAGTTTCGAAGCTGCATTAACATAAAATACAGAAAAAAGTGAAGATGGTGGTTTTAATGCTTCAGATGTTTTACATGTTTTCTCCTCTAGATTACAAAGCAGAGATCGTTTATAAAATCCATGTGGAACCGTCAGAAAATCCGTTATGGGTGATATTCAACTCGCAGTTACGCTCGCACCTTCTGCGGTCTTGGCGAACCATCAGAGACACTTTCTGCTTCTCTCGTTTTTTGGCAAGTTCGTACACACAACACGAAGTCTCGTCACGTGTGGTGACTTTCTCCAGAAAAGAACGATCAATGTTTTCTGTCAAAGATGTCGTGGCAGGAGACTATATCCCGTTGTTTCTGTTCGGGAGTCAAGATGTGTGGGATGAACTTATAACACACATTCCTTTGTATAGTTCGCCCATAAACAACGGCGTCTTAAGGGCTGTGACTGTTGATGAAATAAAATAAACAGTTTTCTGCCTGTTATTCATTTTGCCACTAAGCTTTTGGAGGGTTCTCACCGTCATCAGCCGGTGGTGAAATATTTAAGTACGTAAGTGTTATTAGTGAAGAGCACAGGCGTCTTTCCACAGCAGCAGACAATGGCCAATATGGCTTAAATTACTCTTCTGAGGAGAAATAGAATCGTATAAAGGTCTGCATACTGCTATTTATGATATTTACTCTCCACTGTAGATTATGTTTAAAATGTTTTCAACAATGAATTTAGAGATGTTCGTCAATAGTGATATCTGACACACTGCGGAAACAGTTGCACTACTTAAAACTTTTTATAGCAACCGACTGGTCGAATGCACATTTGATGTTTTCAGCTCCAGAACGGTATTTTCACTCTGCAGCGGAGTGTGCGCTGATATGAAACTTCCTGGCAGATTAAAACTGTGTGTCGGACCGAGTCTCGAACTCAGGACCTTTGCCTATCGCGAGCAAGTGCTCTACCAACTGAGCTACCCAAGCACGACTCACGCCCCGTTCTCACAGCTTGAATTCCACCAGTACCTCGTCTTCTACCTTCCAAACTTTACAGAAGCTCTCCTGCGAACCTTGCAGAACTAGCACTCCTGAAAGAAAGGATATTGCGGAGACATGGCTTAGCCACAGGCTGGGGGATGTTTCCAGAACGAGATTTTCACTCTGCAGCGGAGTGTGCGCTGATATGAAACTTCCTGGCCGATTAAAACTGTGTGGTAGAGCACTTGCCCACGAAAGGCAAAGGTCCGGCACACATTTTTAACCTGCCAGGAAGTTTCATGTTTTCAGCTGTTAGTTCAAGCTACCACCATACTTACTGCGCTGAAGTCGCTTACACACCAGGAATTAAAATCAGTCTGAGAAGTACGCAAGGTAGTGTGTTGCCGAAATGTATGCGTAACAGTACATATTTCTCCATTTTCTTCTCCATTTTAGCATCAAGACTTCGCATCAAAACTTTTTTTTCTGAGTCATCAGTCTTCTAATTAGTCTGATGCGCCCCCCCCCCCCCCCCCCCCACGAATTCCTCTTCTATACGAACCTCTTCATCTCAGAATAGCACTCTTAGCCGGCGTCCTCAATTATTTCTCGGATGTATTCCTATCTCTGTCTTCCTGTACGGATTTTACCCTCTACAGCTCTCTCTAGTACCAGGGAAGTTATTCCGTGATGTCTTCAGAGATGTCCTATCATCCTGTCTTTCCTTCTTATCAGCGGTGTTTCCGTAGATCCCTTTCCTCGACGATTCACCGGAGAACCTGCTCAATCCTCGCCTTATCATTGCACTTAATTTTCAACATTCTTCTGATACATCACATCTCAAATGCTTCGATTCTCTTTTTTTCTGGTTTTTCCACAGTCAGTGTTTCACTATCATACAATGGTGTGCTCAAAACTTACGTTTTCAGAAGTTCCTTCCTCAAATTAAGGCCTATGTTTGATACCAATAGATTTCTCCTGGCTAGGAGTACCCACCCTCCCAATGCTAATCTGCTTGTTATGTCCTCCTTGCTCCGACGTCATGGGTTTCTGCTTAGGTACAGGGTGAATATTATTGAACTATGTGAAATAAAATCGTCATAAATTCTGAACGGTTTGCATTAGGACCTTCGAACTTAAGAGTTGGAAACGTGGCATGGTGGGAATTAGTATGCACATTGTTGTTTGGTTTACCGACGAAGCCCACTTCCATTTTGATGGGTTCGTCGTTAAGCGAAATTGGTACATTTAGGTGACATTTCGTGATCGAGAAGTCTTTGCATCCTCAACGGGTGACTGTGGTGTGCAATGTCCAGTCACGGAATCATCGGTACGACATTCCTTGGTAGCGCGGTGAGCGGTGACTACCGAAGTGTACGTGAAGGTTTTGGAAGATGGTTTCATCCCCATTATTCAGTGTGAGCCTGATTTCGACAAGATGTGCTTCATGCAAGATGAAGCTCGACCCCGTCGAAGCAGGAAAGTGATGACCTGGAGGAGCACTTTGGGGAACACATTCTGGCCCTGGGGTATTCAGAGACCAATGGCATGGGCCTCGTATAGTCGCCGTATTCTCTGTATCAGAACACATGCGCCTCCTTTTTTTGGTGTGTGTGGGGGGGGGGGCTGTGTTAAAGACAAGGTCCACAGCAGTAACCCCAAAACCACTGTTGAGCTGGAAACTGCCATTCAGGACGTGATCGACAGCGTCAATGTTCCGACATTTTAGTGGGTCATGCAGAATTTCTCTATATATCGCCAATGATGGCAGACATATCGATATTGCCATAACCTAGATCTGAATATCTGCAGTGTCGTTTACATGTTGAATAAAGTGTGCGTTCGCCATACTCTGTAACTATTTAACGGTATTTTTCGTATAGTTCAATAGTTGTTATCCTGTAGCAGAATTCATTAACTTCAACTACCTCGTGGTCACCCACCTTGATGCTAGGTTTCTCACTGTTCTCATTTCTGTTGCTTCTCATTACTTTTGTCTTTCTTCGATTTATTACCAATTTACACTCAATATATAGTCTGTACTCATTATACTATTCATTCCATTCACCGATCCTGTAATTCTTCTTCACATTCAATGAGGATAGCGATCCCATCATGCAATCTTATCATTGACATCCCTTAACCTTTAATTTTAATTCCGTTCTTCAACCGTCCTTTTATTTCCCTCATTGCCTCTCCGATGTATAGACTGAACAGTAGGGGCCAAACACTTCGTCTTTCGTCTCCTACTCTTATAGTTCCCACTTGGTTCTCGTACGTACTGAATATTTCCAGCCTTTCCCTGTAGCTTTCCGCGGTTTTTCTCAGAATTTCGAACATCTTCCACCATTTTACATTGTTGACAGCTTTTTCTAGATCGACAAATCCTATGAACATGTCTTCACTGTTCTTCAGACTTGCTTCCATTATGAACCACAATGTCGGAACTGCAACACAGGTGCCTTTGCCTTACCTAAAGCCAAACTTATCATCATTCAACTGATCTTTCATTTTATTTTACACTCTTCTGTACATTATTCTTGTCAGCAAGTTGGATGCATGACCTGTTAAACGAATCTGCGATAAACCCCGCATTTTCGCCTCTTGCTGTCTTCGGAATTGTGTGGATGATGTTTTTTCTGAAACTCTGTTGGTATATCGCCAGACCCATATACTCTACACGCCTACATGAATTTTCGTTTTGTTGCCTCTTCCCCACCGATTTCAGAAATTCTCACAAAATATTATCTATTCCTTCTGCCTTATTCGAGGTACAGTCTTCCAATCCCCTTTTTAATTCTAATTCTAATAGTGGATCCTCTATCTGTTCTATATCGACTGTAGCTTCTTCTCACGTCATGAGCAAAGTCTTCCCCTCATAGGGGCCTTGTATGTACTCATCCACCAGTCTGTTCTCTGCTGTGTGCTGTGCATTTAACATGGGAATTTCGCTCTTAATGTTAGCATCCTTGCTTTTAATTTCACCGATTGTCCTTTTGGCTTTTATATATGCTGAGTCAGTCCTTCCGACAATCATGCCATTTTCCATTTCTTCACATTAACTGTACTGTCATTATGGTTTAGCTTCCCTGCACTTCCTACTTATTTCATTCCTAAATGATTTGTATGTCTTTATTCCTCAGTTTCACTGAATATTTTTGTACTTGTTTATTTCATCGATCAACTGGTGTAATCCTTGTGTTACCCTTGGTGTCTTCGCAGTTACCTTCATTGTACCTATATTTTTCTTTCCGGCTTCTGAGATTGCCGTTTTCAGAGCTATCCTCTGAGCTGACCTCTGTTGCAGTGAGTATAGCCTCAGAGAACTTCAAGCGTATCTCTTCATTCCTTCTTTGAACAATGATTTTTCCTGAGTAATTGCTGAACTTCAGCTTATTACCATTTTGTGGTCTGAGACTATATCTGTTCCTGGGTACGTCTTACAGTCCTGTATCTGATTTCGGAATCTCTGCCTGAGCATGATGTAATGTAACTGAAATCTCCCCGTGTCTCGCAGCCTTTTCGAAGTATGATTCTTGAACAGAGTACTCAATATTACTAGTTGAAATTTATTGCAGAGTCCGATTAATCTTTCTCCTCCGTCATTCCTAGCAGCAGACCGACATTCTCCTGTAACCCTTTCAACCGCATTCCAGTCCCTGATGAGTATCTGATATTCATCTCTCTCTACTTGCTGAACTAACCGTTCAGCATCCTCGTGTACTTTCTCAATCCCTACATTTTCATACTGGAAGTCGGTACGTATACCTGTACGCTCGTTGTCGGTGTTGATTTGCTGTCGATTCTTATGATAACAACCCTATCACTGAACTGTTGACAGTAAAACGAATCCTGCTCCTGTTCTACAGTTTTCTGCTGCTGTTGTTATAACCCTACACTCATCAGACGAGAAATCCGTGTCTTCCGTCCTCATCACTTCACTGATTCCCACTGTATGCAGATTGAGCCTTAGCATTTCCCTTTTCAGACTTTCTAGCTTTCCTACCACATTCAAGCTTTTGACATGCCACACCCCGATGTGTAGAACGTTATCCTTCCGTTATTCAATCATTTTCTCGTAGTCACATCCCCTTGCAATCCGCTTCCGGAGATCCGAATGGGGAATTAGTAGTCAGGAATTTTTTGCCAATGGAGAGATCTTCGTGACACTTAATCACTTACAGGCCACATGTGCTGTGTATAGCTATTATGTGTCTTTAATACAGTTGTTTCCATTGCCTTTCCCATCCTCATGCAGTGGACCTTTGCTGATTTTTCCGCTTTTAGGGGCAGTTTCCCACCTCAAGGGTGCGAGAGTACCCTGCTCCTCTGTCTGCTTCTCGGCACTCTTTGTCAGGGCCTTTGGCTGAATAAGGGTGACTTCTTATGCTTGAAGTCTTCGGCCGACATTTCTGACCATTTTTATTCAAAATTTAAGCGGATGCCTGGTTCGAACCCTGGATGGAGAACGCTTTTATTAATAATCAAGATGCTACCCCCAGCCACTAGATCCTGATCCAAAAACTAGCTATAAATACAAGAAGAGAGTGGCGTGTAATCATCGGTATATACCAGGTGCATTTCCTTCCACCAGCTGTACTCTAGCACTGTATTCTCATTCTAAACAGTACCCTACCCTTCCGCATCCTCACCAATTATTCTTTCCCTTCATGTCTGCTGCTGATTTTACCCCGTTGTACCTCGTTCTTTTCCGGAGAGTTAAATTCTTCTCCAGATTCAATCGCTTCATACTGCTGCGCCTCTTTTCATATGGCAGTACACCCGTTCAATACAAGTTTATGCTGTGAGAGTGTTAGATCACACAGTTCTTGTTTCCAATGTAGCAATATATTATAATCAGATAATTAATCAACATCACTTTAAAAATGCATGTTGCCATAATACCACGTATTCGTTTTAGAGATCATAATTTGACCCATAGGGTGGCCCATAGATTGGGATGCTCTTCAGTCACTGTGGAGTTCCCTTACCCGTCTGGATGTGGGTGCAGTGGTGATCGTCAGATGGAGTTGTATAATAAACTACACTATTAGCCATTAAAATTGCTACACCACGAAGATGACGTGCTATAGACGCGAAATTTAACAGACAGGAAGAAGATGCTGTGATATGCAAATGATTAGCTTTTCAGAGCATTCACACAAGGTTGGCGCCGGTGGCGACACCTACAACGTGCTGACATGAGGAACGTTTCCAACCGATTTCGCATACACAAACAGCAGTTGACCGACGTTGCCTGATAAAACGTTGTAGTGATGCCTCGTGCAAGGAGGAGAAATGCGTACCATCACGTTTCCGATTTTGATAAAGGTCGGATTGTAGACTATCGCGATTGCGGTTTATCGTATCGCAACATTGCTGCTCGCGTTCGTAGATATCCAATGACTGTTAGCAGAATATGGAATCGGTGGGTTCAGCAGGGTAATACGGAATGCCGATCCCAACGGCCTCGTACCACTAGCAGTCGAGATGACAGGCATCTTATCCGCATGGCTGTAACGGATCGTGCAGCCACGTCTCGAGCCCTGAGTCAACAGATGGGGACGTTTGCAGGACAACATCCATCTGCACGAACAGTCCGATGACGTTTGCAGCAGCATGGACTATCAGCTCGGGCTCCATGACTGCGGTTACTTTTGACGCTGCACCACACACAGGGGCCCCTGCGATGCTGTACTCAACGACGAACCTGGGTGCACGAATGGCAAAACGTCATTTTTTCGGATGAATCCAGGTTCTGTTTACAGCACCATGATGGTCGCATCCGTGTTTGGCGACATCGCGGTGAACGCACATTGAAAGCGTGTATTCATCATCGCCATACTGGCGTATCACCTGGCGTGATGGTATGGGGTGCCACTGGTTACACGTCTCCGTCACCTCTTGTTCGCATTGACGTCACTTTGAACAGTGGACGTTACATTTCAGATGTGTTACGACGCGTGGCTCTACCGTTCATTCGATCCCTGCGAAACCCTACATTTCAGCAGGATAATGCACGAACTCACGTTGCAGTTCTTGTAGGGGCCTTTCTGGACACAGAAAATGTTCGACTGCTGCCCTGGCCAGCACATTCTCCAGATCTCTCACCAACTGAAAACGTCTGGTCAATAGTGGCCGAGCAACTGGCTTGTCACAATACGTTAGTCTCTACTCTTGATGAACTGTGGTATCTTGTTGAAGCTGCATGGGCAGCTGCACCTGTACACGCCATCCAAGCTCTGTTTGACTCAATGCCCAGGCGTATCAAGGCCGTTATTACAGCTAGAGGTGGTTGCTCTGGGTACTGGTTTCTCGGGATCTATGCACCCAAATTGCGTGAAAATGTAATCACATGTCAGTTCTAGTATAATACATTTGTCCAATGAATACCCGTTTATGATCTGCATTTCTTCTTGCTGCAGCAATTTTAGTGGCCAGTACTGTATCACTAAAACATCCCCTCTCTAACGTACTAGGTGAGTTCCTGGAGATGTATGCCAGAATTAAGGTTAGTCCAATATAGTGGTGTGGTGTGCTGTGGCGGCGTGTGCTAGTGTCAATACATACGCAGAAAGGTGATGCAAGGCGACGTATTGTGACGGGTGATATAGAACCGCCCTGGCCGCTTGCCTGCACCCATTGCGGCAGCATACAACACACAAGACTTTTCCTTTTGTTTTTGTTTGTGTCCTTAGTCTTCTGACTAGTTTGATGCTGCCCTCCACCAATTCCTCCCCCTGTGAACCTCTTCTTCTCAGAGCAGCACTTGCAGCTTACATCTTCAGTTACTTGCAGGATGTATTCCAATCTCAGTCTTCCCTATAGTTTTTAAGCTCTGCAGTTCCATCTAGTACCATGGAAGTCATTCCCTGCTGCCTTAACAGACATTCACTCATCCTGTCCCTTCTTCTTGTCAGTGTTTTCCATATCTTCCTTTGATCTCCAATTTTGGGCACGAGCTCCGCATTCCTTACCTTATCAGTGTATCAAATTTTCAAAATACGTCTGCAGCACCACATTCGAAGTACTTCGATTCTCTTCTGTTACAGTTTCCCCACAAGTCATGTTTCACTGCCATACATTTCTGTGCTCAAAACGTACATTCTCAGATATTTCTTCCTCAAATAAGAGCCTATGTTTGGCACTAGTAAAGTTCTCATGGCCAGGATTACACTTTTTGCCATTGTCTGGTTTGTTTAGATGTCCTCCTTGCTCCGTCCGTCATTGGTTATTTTGCTGCCTACATAACAGAATTCCTTAACTTCATCTATCTTGTGACCATCAATTCTGAAGCTAAGTTTCTCGCTGTAGTCATTTCAGCTACTACTCATTACTTTCGCCTTTTTTCGATTTCCTCTCAGTCCATATTCTGTATTCATTAGAATATTCATTCCAGTCAACAGGTCTTATAATACTTTCTCATTTTTACTGAGGATAGCAATGTCATCAGCGAATCTTATCGTCGATATCCTTTTACCCTGAATTTTAATCCTGCTCGTGAACCTTTCTTTGATTTCCCTCATTGCTTCTTCGATGTATAGACAAAACAGTAGTGCCTAATGGCTACATCCCTGTCCTGCACCCATTTTAATCCGAGCACTCTCATTCTTTCCTCTCTTCTTGTATGCGTTGTCTGTTACCGTTTCACCCTATTCCTTACCCATATTTGCCTCAGAATTTCAAATGTCTTGCCATTTCATACGGTTGAAGGCTTTTTCCAGGTTCTTCAAATTCTATGAACGCGTCTTGACTTTATTTAGGCGTACTTCCATTATAATTGAAACGTCCCCTTAGAACAACTATACACGACTGTGCTTAAACTGTCACACAATATTTTTTAGCCCAACGCAATCTGACTTTCAAAAATCCCTACAAAAGAATGGCCCTGACTAACATTAACTAATACCTTTCACAAATCACTTACCTCACAAAAATCTTCGTTACTCGAACTACTGCAATACGGCGAGCGCCACTACTGCCAGCTAAATAAAAGATTCAAACTACGGAAGGCACTAACTACTGATAGGCATAGCAAATGAAAGATTTTAATAGAGAACAAACAATGTATTTACCTTAATAATAATAATATATATGCCATCCAGTCTTACAAATTTCAAATCTCCGCCATTTCTCTCCCCACATCCACCACTGCTGGCGGCTCACCTCCTACTGCGCAATGCTACGCGCTGTTCACGTCCAGCTGCCCAACACTACAATGGCAGACAACAATGCAAACTAGCCACAGACTGCACACAGCACAGCCAGTGATTTTCATACAGAGCGCTACGTAACGTTGCCAATAAGAAAACATAAACAGCCTACTTACATAGCCCCCATGCTCCCCACAAAAAATTTTACAAATTGTTTTGGGCACTGGCCAATACAGATTTGAAAAATTTTTTCATAATTACAGTAAGAAAGATATAAAATGCACACACTTATTAATACAATGTTGGTCAAAAGCTAAAATAGTAATTACAGTTTTTTTCACAAAGTCTCATTAGTAAAAGAAATTGCACACAGAAGTAGTGATTTCCATGCAGTCTTGAAGAAGTAGTGTTGTCCTTCCAACGGAAAGACAGTGCTGACTCTTGACATGCAGACAGGTAATGGGCCACAACAGAGCAAACCGACAGCAGAGTCAATCGAAGTTTTGAAGAATATTGGTAGGTAGGTCATCACAGAGTAGACCCACTGTAGTCCTGGTAGAGATTACGGTATTGGTGGGCCATCAGAGGTGCAGACCCACTGCAGTCCTTGTAGAAATAATGGTACTGGTGAGTCAGCAAAGGTGTAGACCCACTGTAGTCCTTGTAGAAATAATGGTATTGGTGGGTCATAGCCACAGACTGCACACAACACAGCCAGTGATTTTCATACAGAGCGCTACGTAACGTTGCCAATAAGAAAACATAAACAGCCTACTTACATAATCCGCAACGACACAATTGCTCCTCTGGTGCCTTTACCCTTCCTGAAGCCAAACTTACCGTCATCTGGCAGATCCCCAATTTCGTTTTTCATTCCTGTGTATATTATTCTTCTCAGCAAGCTGGATGCATGAGCTGTTAAGCTGACTGTGCGAAAAATCACGCACTTAACGTCTTTTGAAGTCTCCGGAATTGCGTTGACACTATTTTTTTCGAAAGTCAGATGGTTCATCGCTAGACTCATAGATTCTGCACACCAACATGAATCGTCATTTTTTGTCACTTCCCCCAGTGGTTATAGAAATTCTGATGGATTTCTGTCTATCCCTTCTGTCTTATTCATCCAAGTGTTTTTAAATTCTGATTCTAACATTGGATCCGCTATCTCTTCTTTATCGATCCCTGTCTCCTTTATCACATCAGACAAATGTTCTCCCTCAAACAGGCCTTTAATACACTACTGGCCATTAAAATTGCTACACCACTAAGATGACGTGCTACAAACGCGAAATTTAACCGACAGGAATAAGATACTGTGATATGCAAATGATTAGCTTTTCAGAGCATTCACACAAGGTTAGCGCCGGTGGCGACACCTACAACGTACTGACATGAGGATAGTTTCCAACCGATTTCTCATCCACAAACAGCAGCTGACCGGCGTTGCCTGGTGAAACGTTGTTGTGATGTCTCATGTAAGGAGGAGAAATGCTTACCATCACGTTTCAGACTTTGGTAAAGGTCGGATTGTAGCCTGTCTCGATTGCGGTTTATCGTATCGCGGCATTGCTGCTCGCGTTGGTCGAGATCCAACGACTGTTAGCAGAATATAGAATCGGTGGGTTCAGGAGGGTAATACGGAACGCCGTGCTGGATCCCAACGGCCTCGTATCACAAGCAGTCGAGATAACAGGCATCTTGTCAGCATGGCTGTAACGGATCGTGCAGCCACGTCTCGATCCCTGAGTCAATAGATGGGGACGTTGACAAGGCAACAATCATCTGCACGAACTTTTCGACGACGTTTGTAATCGCATGGACTATCAGCTCGGAGACAATGACTACGATTACCCTTGACGCTGCATCACAGACAAGGAGCGCCTGCGATGGTGTTCTCAACTATGAACCTGGGTGCACGAATGGCAAAACGTCATTTTTTGGGATGAATGCAGTTTCTGTTTGCAGCATCGTGATGGTCGCATCCGTGTTTGGTGACATCGCGGTGAACGCACATTGGAAGCATGTAATCGTCATCGCCATACTGGCGTATTACCCGGCGTGATGGTATGGGGTGCCATTGGTTACACGTCTCGGTCACCTCTCGTTCGTATTGATGGCACTTTGAACAGTGGACGTTATTTCATATGTGTTACGACCCGTGTCTCTACGCTTCATTCGATCCCTGAGAAACCCTACATTTCAGCAGGATAATGCACAACCGCATGTTGCAGGTCGTGTAACACGGCCTTTCTGGACACAGAAAATGTTCGACTGCTGTCCTGGCCAGCACCACTCTCTCACCAATTGAAAACGTCTGGTCAATGGTGGTCGAGCAACTGGCTCGTCACAACACCCAGTCAATATTCTTGATGAACTGTGGTATCGTGTTGAAGCTGCATGGGCACGCCATCCAAGCTCTGTTCGACTCAATGCCCCGGCGTATCGAGGCCATTATTACGGCCAGAGGTGGTTGTTCTGGGTACTGACAGTGGAATCACCATTGCACTCTTAATGTTATCACCCTTGCTTTTAATTTCACCGAAGGTTGTTTTGACTTTTCTATATGCTGAGTGAGTCCTTCCGACAGTCATTCCTTTTTCCATTTCTTCACATTAACTACGCAGTAATTTCGGCTTAGCTTCTCTGCACTTTCTATTTATTTCATTCCTCAGCGAGTAGTATTTCTGTACTCGTATTCGTGAATTTTCCTGAACATTTTTATGTTTCCTTCTTTTAATTTTCAACTGAAGTACATCTTCTGTTACCCATGGTTTCTTCGAAATTACCTTCCTTGTATTTATGTTTTTCTTTCCAACTTCCGTGATTTCCCTTTTTAGAAATGTCCATTCCTCTTCTACTGTACTGCCTACTGAGCTATTGCTTACTGGTGTATCTGTAGCCTTAGAGAACTTCAAGCGTATCTCTTCATATCTTGTACTTCCGTATCCCACTTCCTTGCGTGTTGATTCTTCCTGACTAATATCTTAATCTTCAGCCTACTCTTCATAATTGCGACATTGTGATCTGAGTCTACATGTGCTTCTGGGTAAGCCTTACAATCTAGTATCTCATTTCGGAATTTCTGCCTGACCATGATGTAGTCTAACTGAAATCCACCCGTATCACCCGGACTTTTCCAAGTATAGCGGCCCCTCTTGTGATCTTGGACAGAGTATTCGCTGTTTCTACCTTAGATTAAATTTTCATCTCGGAGTAAGTACTGAATTACTCGTTCAGTATCCTCATAAACGAGTACTTTCTTTCTCCCTTCATCTTCGTCCTGCGGCTCGGCATGTATACGAGAACTGTCGTTATTGGTGTTGGTTTGCTGTTGTTTCTGATGAGAACAACCCTATGAGTTAACTGTTCACGGTAACTCACTATCTGTCCTATCTTCCAATTCGTAACATGTCCTAGTCCTGCAAAACCATTTTCTGCAGCTTTGATATTATCTGATCATATTTCGTTGTCTACTTTCCCTTTGGCTTCACTAACCTCCACCATATCTTGATTGAGCTTTTAGCGTTTCCCTTATCCGATTTTTTAGGATGCCTATCACGTTCTGAGGTCTGACAGTCAATGGCCCTATTCCCAGAACTTTTTTCGTTTCGTTGGTTATTCAGTGTCTTTCTCAAGACGACCTCCCGTTTGGAAGTCCAGTCCCGGAGATCGGAGTGGCGTACTAATACGGAATCATTTGCCAATGGAGAGATCATCATTGCACTTTTTCAACTGCGGGCCACATTTCCCGTGGAAACATATTATTTGTCTTTAACCCAATGGTTTCCATTGCCTTCTGCATCCTCATGGCTTTTACCACATTATGCCATAAGAAATCGTGGCTTCGGGCATTGCTGAAAACATTCACGCGCGCCCCTTTTCTGGGTGTAGGACAGCAAAAATGCACGCCCATATGCCAGCGACGGAATAGCTGGCAGCTAGTAGCCCCAGGGACGAATCCAGGGCTCACCAGTGAGGTGGCCCTGAGCAGAAGACAGCCACCCAGCAATTGACCCGATTTTGCAATGGCACCAAGCCGACTGCATGCAGACTTCAGCTCAGTGAGAAGCTTACTGCTCCTGACAGAAAAGTTAGTTGATGGTGGCTGGGTGATTCGTCTTGAACTACAAGCGATATTCTTCCCACAACGAGAGGCCACGGTTGACTGTGTTTCCGAGTATGCTACAAACCTGGGTTGTGCTGAGCACAGGATGAGAATGAAGGTCCCACGGTCTGGTTTAGGTATTACACTATGTGATCAAAAGTATCCGGACACCACTATTTCACATTAGGTGCATTGTGCTGCCACCTACTGCCAGGTACTCTATATCAGTGACCTCAGTAGTCATTAGACATCGTGAGAGAGCGGAATGGGGCGCTCCGCGGAGCTCACGGACATCGAACGGGGTCATGGATTGGGTGTCACTTGTGTCATACGTCTGTCCGTGAGATTTCCACACCCCTAAACACTGTTACCGATGTGACAATGGAAACGTGAAGGGACACGTACAGCACAAAAGCGTACAGGCCGACCTCATCTGTTGACTGACAGATACCGGCGGCAGTTGAAGATGGTCACAATGTGTGATTGGCAGACATCTACCCACACCATCACACAAGAATTCCTAACTGCATCAGGATCCACTGCAAGTGCTATGACGGTTAGGTGGGAGGTGATAAAACTTGGATTTCATGGTCGAGCGCCTGCTCATAAGCCACACATCACGCCGGGAAAAGCCAAACGGCGCCTCGCTTGGCGTAAGGAGCGTAAACATCGGATGATTGAACTCTGGGAAAAAGTTGTGTGGAGTGACGAATCGGGGTACTTAATGTGGCGATCCAATGGCAGGAAGTGGGAATGGCGAATGCCCAGTCAACTTGTAGTGCCAACACTAAAATTCAGAGACGGTGCCGTTACGGTGTGGTCGTGTTTTTCATAGAGGGGCCTTCCACCCCTTGCTGTTTTTCGTGACACTATCGCAGCACAGGCCTTCACTGATGATGGGCGTCGTGCTTTCCACTGTTGAAGAGCTATTCGGTGATAGCGACTGCATCTTTCAACACGATCGAACACCTATTCATAATGCATGGGCTGTGGCGTAGTGGCTACATGACAATAACATCCCTGTAATGGAACGTCCTGCACAGATTCCTGACCTGAACCCTATAGAACACCTTTAGGATGTTTTGGAACGCCGACATCGTACCAGGCCTCACCGACCCACTTCGATACCTCTCCTCAGTGCAGCACTCCATGAAGAATGGGCTGCCATTCCTCAAGAAACCTTCCAATACCAGACTGAACGTACGCCTGCGAGAGTGGAAGCTGTCATCAAGGCTAAGGGTGGGCCAACACCATATTGAATTCCAGCGTTACCGATGGAGGGCGCCACGGACTTGTAAGTCATTTGCAGCCAGGTGTCCAGATACTTTTGATTACATAGTGTATGTACGTGAGTCGGCTGTCCAGTGCTTCTCCAATAGTAGCCCTACCGCCCTGGAACCTATGGCAGGCTGGTGTTACTGGGCGTTGCTGTCGGATGACAGAAACGCCGCCAGAGCTTGTTCATCGCAAATTTCGGCTTCCAGACGCGCTGGCTTGCGTCTTTCGCATCGTCTGTCTACAGAAAGAGTGTTCTTGTAAACTGAATGTGCGCTTTAGCTCGATAGACCTGGTCACCAGGCTGAACGGCGCTTCTCACACTATGACAGTCTGCTGATAGACGGAGACAAAGTTAATCGCTCCTGGTGAAGCCACGGTGAAACGTCATTCATGCAGCTATTACAATAATAATTACGAAAGTACATGCTACGTTCCCTGGTGATTTCAGACCTCATGTCGCATTCAGCCAATGGTTCTTGTAACATCTTACGGTCGATGCCCGCTTTCCTGCATATGTACCTCTTATGATTGAAGCCTGTTTCACCAGAGACGGAATGCTAAATAGTTGCAACAGTCATGTTTCGGCAGTTATGAACAACCATCAACATATTAATAAACGTTGTCAGGAATAGTCAGTAATTAGGTAGTAGGTCCGTTTCTTCTTCTTCCCTGCTCAAATTCAGCAGTGTCCACAGACATACTTCTCAGATTCCTGCAATATATCCCACTTGTTATTCGTCAACGCACTTGGTTCCTAAATGGTGAACCCTTTCCTCACTTTAGGCTGAGGGCTCGTAAGAATGTGAATCAGGCATTCTCTGAAAATTGGGTAGGCAGAGGAAGTCCTCATCCGTGGGCAGCACGTTGTGCACCTGATCTCATCGATTTGATCTCTTCTTCTAGTGGAGGCCATGTGAGAAGACTTCTGTACCAGACGCCTGTCGAGACCGAAGAGGATATCCTGGTAAGAATTGTCGCTTCCCACGTTTTGCGAGGTAGAAGAAGAGTGCAAGGTACTCACCACTGCATCCTTAATAACTTAATAACATTAAATGACATTTTATTTAAGTGTGTAATAAAGAAATTAAGTTTCTTTTTTTTACAGAAATTTCAGATAATGTTACAACTAATATGTTTCGCTTTTATTTGCAAAGTGCGGCAGCAAAACTTTGTTTACGTAATAGTCCCCAATGCTTTTATATCTTGATTCGTGTTAATTAAAAAGTATGTTTTGTTCGTGAATAAGGTGTAGGAATCAATTTATTATAGCTGCTCCTGTCGGGTGATCTACACTTTTGACCAGAGTTAGAAAACTTTTTTTTCGAAGTAAATTTCTCGTTTTTCTTCTTATTTTGACAAGAAGATTGTGTTAATGCGTCATTTATTAACAAACAGTGAAGCTACAGTTTCAGTCAAGTGGTCTGTGATGGTTCTGAAGCGCTTCTGTACATTGCAGTTGGCACAGAAGTTGACATAATAAAAAATGGCTCTGAGCACTATGGGACTTAATATCTGAGGTCATCAGTCCCCTAGAACTTAGAACTACTTAAACCTAAATAACCTAAGGACACCACACACATCCATGCCCGAGGCAGAATTCGAATCTGCGACATTAGCAGTCGCGCGGTTCCATACTGAAGCGCCTAGAACCGCTCGGCCACACCGGCCGGCACAGAATGAAAAATAATCCTGGCATAGTTGTTCTGTAGAATCAAGTGGAAGTGTCTTGAGTTTTCTTCAGTACACGAGATGGGAAAGAACAGGTTGCAAGATCACCTGGTGGAACCAAACCCCGTGAAAGTTTCTCATTTTTAGCCATGAGTCAGTAGAAAGCAGCGCAGCTGATGTACGTGTAACAGGTCATGCCTCCCAACTCTTGACTGCGGAAGTTAATTAAGCCCTTCTTGTATTGATGAATCAGCGAGCATGCTATCGTTCTGCTTGTTTCCCGTTAATCTGTTGTTAGTGTTCTCACATGATGCAGTTCTTGTAGTCCACTGGATTCTTTAGAAGAATGAAACAAGTCACATGTGATTATAAGTGGAAGTATGGCTAGCTAAGCTACATGAAATAAATTCTGGATTGCTATTACAGCGTATTTGTTAGACCACACCGCAAAACAGTGTAAAACAAAGTAGCAGAAACAATTTATCGCAAAATACTAAAGAAAGTTGAGAAATTATGAACCCGAGTAACAGACTTGGACTCCTTCTGACGGGTATGGTTGTAACGTGCTCAGAAATTGTGCGTGCGTGGCGCCAAGGATGATGCCGAACTAGGGAGACCTTACAGGGAATCCTCTTCGTCTTATCCACGCACATGTTAACGTTGCGCCGGCCGGAGTGGCCGAGCGGTTCTAGGCGCTACAGTCTGGAACCGCGCGACCGCTATGGTCGCAGGTTCGAATCCTACCTCGAGCATGGATGTGTGTGATGTCCTTAGGTTAGTTAGGTGTAAGTAGTTCTAAGTTCTAGGGGACTGATGACCTCAGAAATTAAGTCCCATAGTGCTCAGAGCCATTTGAACCATTTTTGTGTTAACGTTGCGCTCCCCCGTATTCACGCTTCAGGAGAGAGCAAGTAGACAAGTAGACTTTCCTGCTTCTGATAAGTTCAAATTTCGTCGAATAATTCCGAACGGTCCGCAGTGCTTCCAACCTGTACACGAGGGTATCAGCAGTGTCAAAGTTCGACAAGAACCTATTCCTGCTGCATATCGCACTGCGAACTGTCGTTTCCGACCGCGAAATGTTTTAAAACCAACGCCTCAGGAAGAGGGGAACTTCCAGTGACGCCTTCTATGCCACCCTGAAGTGCCTTTGTAGCGGCAGTGTGTCTGAAAACGTTACAGCTCACGTGAACTCTTGAACTGCACCATTTTCTTCGCACGTGTCGACACCTCGTTGTTTGCCCGAGAGTGAAAAGAGCCAATGATTTTGCACCATTACACAGGAATACACTAGATTTATTCGCAGCTGCCAATGCGAACAACCGTCAGCTGCATAAGGGAAAGACGACAACGAAATCTAATGCCGGTCCGGGACTCGAAACCCGGTTTTCTGCTTTACGCGAGTGCATGTGCCAAGGAACCTTGCATCGTTCTCCTTAACATCACAGGCATCGCTATATCGTATAAAAGAGGAAGTATGTGCGCACCTTAAGCCGCACCGCACACCTTAAACAGCACATGAACAGACACCTGGGAATAATCCGGGACAAAATACAAACATTTAAAACACAACAGTGGGACCAGAAACTCGAAGGGCTGGACACCACGCGATCTGGTGTGTGGCAGTTGGCCCGACACTTCACCAGGGAGAAACTGTACACCCCCACGCTACAAGGGCCCGACGGACCAGCATGTTCTGCGGAAGAAAAAGCGGAACTGATGGCCCTCACACTCGCAGCGTCATTCAAACCGAACCTGGATCCCTCAGACGCAGCGTTCACACTTGCGACCGACCAGGAGGTCCCTCGCATCCTGGCCCAACCAGCGCGCAACATCATCCGACAAGCTAGCACAGCTGAAGTCAAATGGGCCATCATGCATACCACCGCTAGGAAGGCCCACGGTTACGATGGCATTCCAGGAGTTCACGGACAAAGCAGTAGACCACGTGACACACATCACCAATGCCATACCTAAACACCAACACTTCCCCGCCTTTTGGAAGACGGCGAAGGTCCTGATGTTCAGGAAGCCGGGGAAATACCACTCCCTCCCACAAAATTACCGACCCATCAGTCTGCTGAGCGCGCTCAGAAACATCGTTGAAAAGGTAATGCTAAAATGTCTCACCAGGCACTGTACCACAAACGACACCCTGAGACCGGAGCAGTTCGGTTTCAGGAATCACCACTCAACAACACAACAACTCCTCTGCGTCGTTGAATACATAACACACGGGTACGACACAATCAAAGCAACTGGGGCGGTGTTCCTGGACATCGAAAAGGCATTCGATCGTCTATAGCACAACGGCCTAATACGCAAACTCAGCGACGCAGGGTTCCCCGACGGGCTCGTACGTCTCATACACTCATATCTCACGGACAGGAGTTTCAACACCGACATGCAGGGCAAACAATCGACACGACATGGTATCTAGGCAGGAGTACCCCAAGGAAGCATCCTAGGACCCCTACTGTTTAACCTCTATATTAACGACCTCCCAGCTACACACAACACGACGGTGGCAATCTACGCGGATGACACTGTCATCCTTGCGCAAGATTAGAAGCCGTCTAGCATTAACTCACGACTACAGACTGCACTCAGAGCGGCAGAGCCTTGACTGGAATGTCGTGTTAGAGTAAACGTCGACAACTGCGAAGCCGTTCTGTTCACTAGAAGACCGAAACTACTGCACAGACATCAGCACTGCAACCCAATAACACTACATGCACGTTCAATACCTTTCCGCGAGAAGGTCAAATACCTCGGTGTCTGGCTGGACCGGAAACTACTCTTGGGGGACCACATTCAACACGTGACCAACAAAGCAAACGCGAGGCTCAAACAACTGTATCCTATGCTTAACAGGCGTAGCACACTGAATTGGAGGGTGTCTAGGTCCATGTACATGACATTTATTCGACCCCTGATGACGTACGCAGCCCCTGTCTGGGGATACGCTGCGCCCACTCGCCTGCGCCGTCTGCAGCTCACACAGAACAAAGTACTCAGAATCATAAGCAACGCTCCGCGCTACACACGCACCGCGGACCTTCACCGGGAATATCGGCTAGATACCATCTTTCAGGTATTCCAAAAACTCTCCACACGACTGTACAATAACACCAGACACTCGTGCAACCCGTCTATACTTTCTCTGGGTAACTATGACCACACTCATAGATGGAAACATAATAGACCAAAGACACTACTGGCAATGAACTAAACATCTATGGTCCATAGCACGCTAACACGATACTACTGGCGAGGCCCTGCAACACAGCTACTACTGGTAATCCCAGATGCTCGACCCGCCGAAAAACAGGCAACCACAGGAAACCGTACTTTACACAGCACTTAAACCAACCACACACACCCCCTACACTGTGAGCCGATCTATGATCGATCTTCCACTAACGTATGACGACTTTGAACTGTTACAGGGACGCAGCAACTGCAGCAAGCCCCACAACGAGCTTCCACAACGACATAGGTAACGATGCACGATACCTTGCACTAACATAACCACACCTTGCATGCACTGTCGCAGATAGAAAGCCGCTACTGCCCTTACTACCCGTCCTACTGTAGCAGAGGTTTTTTTCCACTGGCGCTTGCCTTGGCACTTTTTTTCATCTGCTCTTACAACCGCTACCCTTCGATCGCTTTCGTCCACTTTCTGTCTCCTGATGGACCTTGTTAATGATTAATCTTACCCAGACGAATGGAAAACATCACACCCCGCATTCAGTGACTCCTGATTCAAAAACTAACATGCTATACAGAGGTTACAGTAGAACTTTTGGTTTGGTCACCACGTTGGTGCGGGCGTGGAGGGGCCCCATCATTTATAAATAGCACCTTAATTCAAACTTCACACGCGTTGCAATGGGAGGCAGTTACGTGGTTTCGAAAATGTGGTCTTTTAAATCTGTTGCGCAGTGTATTTGATATGCCAAAAGTAGACTTCGATAACTAGTATTTCATGAAGAAAATTCTTCTAGAAAACTATATGTGGCTCTCCTTTGTCTCGATCGCAAAGCAAAATTCGTTCTCATGGCCCTAGTACGTCTAATCACTCCAGTGACTCGCTACTATGACATATGGTCACTCGTTAATCGATGTCAGCGTAGCACTTAGCATCTCGCTTTGTGCATTTTACAGCGCTGCTTAAGGTAGGTAGTTACTTCTTGGTAGCTGCAGCATCCCAATAAAATGTAAAAATTATAAAACTAAACTGCTGTCTGACACAACTTCACAAGTCACACAATCTAGAAGCTGATCATGGTAACGTGACTCGACTCAGACATAAATACTCCGCAAGCCACCTTATGTTGTATGGTAGAGGTGACCATGTAACACTTATAAACATTTCATAATCCACTCGCTACTGGAACGAGGGAAAAACGACTGTCTACTTATGTCCGTACGAACCATTTTTGTCTCTTATCACATCCTCGCGGTTCTTTGCGACATGAACGTTCGCGGCAGTAGAATCCATCTGCAGTCAGCTGCAAAAGCTTTTTCCCCAAATTTCCGCAGTACAGTTGGCAAAAAAAGTTGTCTTCCTTTCAAGCATTCTCATTTGAGAAGACGAAGCATGTCAGTAACACTTGCGTGCTCATCGAACCTACTGGTAACAAATGTAGTAGCACATCTCAGAGTCGCTTAGAATTCTTCCTGTAATCCGACATGGAGGAGATCTCAAACACTGCAGCAGTACTCAAGGATGAGTCGCACAAGTGTGCAACGTGGTGTCTTTTGTAGATGAGCTACGTTTTCCGAGACTTCTCCCAGTAAACCCAAATCGACCATTCGGCCTCCCTACTTCTGTCCGAACGGCACACCTAGATACTTAATCATTGTGACTTTTGTCAAGTGACAATGTATTCCACTTTGCGCGATTGCTTTCCCTACTCATCTGCACTGACTTATATTTGTATATATTTAGAGTAAGATGTGATTCACTACACCAAATAGAAAGTTGGTTTCACAAGTGGAGGCCAAGACCTTGGGATCACGGATTTACTTCAGACTTTATACACCTTTAGTAGGCCATGAAAACAATATAATGTTCAAGTAGAAAGATGCACTACCCTTACAGTACTGAGAAAATCGCAAGAGATATTTTACGATTCTTTTATGTAACTGACGTATGTGTGCAAAGGTACTAGTCGCAGGAAGTCATTGTGGTCAAATGGTCTGTGCATAGCAAGATAGTTCTGCACGAAGCGACGGTTCGAATTCCTATCCCATCCATTTTTAATCCATATTTTTTTCATCACTGGTCACATTATTTAATTTATATGACATTTGAGACGTAATACGATGAAACAAACCATGAGCATTTTGATGAAGTTGTGAAGTATGTATGTGGAACTGTAAACGGATCCTAGCCAAGGCTGGACATACGTTACGTATCATGAATATTGGAGATGTAACCCTTGTGCGCAATTTCTGGCTAAGCCACCTCACATGGACAATATAAATTAAAAAATCACAAGGTCGCCACCAGCCGAAGCCCTTCCTAACGATTAAGAAAAGACCGAACTGGAAATTATCAGTTTCATCAAATTAAGAATTTAACTATAAGAATGCAATTTTCTAAAAGAAATTAACAAGATGAACAGCATTGTATGTCGTATATCGATGAGCTTGTTTAATTGAACTGATTTTTTTCCATTTTTGTTCATCACAAGCAAGCAGATTAACTTTAAAAAATCAGGGAACAGAAAATTAATTTGAAAACTGGCATCAATGAGAAAGATAAAGAACGCAGAGCATATCTTTTACGTACCACATTTATTTAATTACTGAAGTTGATGCACATCCTAAGAATACACAAGAATAATGCCTGAATGAAAAATTTATCTAAACAATTCGCCAAAAAATGGTAGAATAGCGCAATTAATAAAAGGAAAAACATACAAAAGGGAAGCGAAACACAATAATTCATCCATTCCTTCTACACATCCAAGACAGAAATAGTTCAGAGAGATACCTATCACCATTATGCTCACGCACTAGCTTCGAAAGAGGTTTATCCGATTCGCAAAGTTTGTTAGTAGATATACGACATGGAATCCGCGCCTGCCGCTTACGAACGGCCGAACTACAGCACGTGGTAAACTTGCTTACGAGTTAACTGTTCATAAATTGGACATTAAACCAGGCACAAATGTAAGAAATTTTAGTGGTGCAATACAGAATGATTTTGCTGTCACGAAATAAAATTAACTCGTCAAGGCAGACACCCTCTCTAGGAGCTACGAACTGTACTCACCAACCGCTAGCAGCAGAGTGTCCTTTCTCCACCGAGCTTCGCCTAACTACCGGTGCAACGGAAGCTACCAGAGGGGTAGGCTTCCGCCACCAACCTGACAGACAAACCAACTTCAGACTAAAAGTGTTAAACCTCTCTGTCCAGGTACTGGGGTCCTAAGTTGGTCATCCTGTGCAGCCCTCCAAACGAGAAGCAAAGATCACCTGCTGCTAGCAGACGACAACCAACTCAGCGTCCCCCACAAAAGAAACTCGAAACCACTCGTAAAAACACTCGTTCAGTCACATTCACGCACACATAGGGTAAGGTGAAGGGAAAAACATAATAAATACAGGACATGATTTCTTACGAAACACAAAAAAATCGAACATAATATCATTTAAGGAGGATAGTACGTCAAACGGGCCAAGTTGGAGCAAAAGAGGCACCACAGGACATTTTAATTTCCACTGTCTATACTTCTAAAAATAAATTCATAAAACTTTGTCAGTATGATCAGGAAGGATTCACAATTCACACTCATAGCAGTGGAAGTTCAAAAACATAACAAAACAATTTTTTTTACATGTGAAAACTTTCATCATTTTTTTACTTACTACTAGCTGCGTTTGTTGCTATAGGTACACTTTTCTTCATAAGTAAGAGAGGTTCTTCGATGAATTTGGCACAGCATACAAACCATACTTACAGGTGTATGAAACTCTAGAATTTACCAAATCTATTAAAAACTGAGGTAAAAAATTGAGATAATTAACTATAAAATTTGAGGTTTCCTAACATGAAGTTTAAAATGTAACAGCTCATTCATTTTTTCCTAAATTAAATAAATTCTAGAGTTTCATACACCTGTAAGTATAGTTCATATGCTGTCCAAAATTCGTCGAAGAATCTCTGTTACTTATGAAGAAAACTGCACCTACAGCAACAAATGCAGCCAATAGTAAGTGAAAAAATGATGAAATATCACGTGCAAAAAAATTTATTTTGCTATGTTTTTGAGCTTCCACTGTTTTGAGGATGAATCCTGAATCATTCCTCATCATGATGACAAAGTTTTATGAATTTGTTAGTACAAGTATAGACAGTGGATATTAAAATGTCATGTGGTGCCTCTTTTGCTCCATGTCGGCCCGTTTGACGTCCTACCTCCCTTAATAAGCCTCAGTTCGATAGTTCATTCCTTCTGAGAGAGATAATAAATTAAACCGCAATCACGCGGTGAACAGAATAGGATGCACAGAATCCAGCGAGACAAGCGTCTATGAAACGACTCCACAGAGACGTTTCAAAGTTGTAGTGAATTTCATATGTTATTTAACTATTTACTGTCTCTAATTAAATAATCAAGGGCGAATGACAGGCCTCTAAAGCCCAAGTCGAACTTCGGTAAATAATGATGCGAATAACGATATTCACAATCAGCAATATAGCGCGTCAGAATGCGACAGACCACTAGAATAATGTAAAACTGCTCGTCGGATGTGCTCTCGACATCACAAGTTGCAATTCGGTGTTTGTCATACAGACATGGGAAACATAAATAGTAACTTCATGCATATAAACGTGTTTCTTCAAAATGGCTCAAATGGCTCTGAGCACTATGCGACTTAACTTCTGAGGGCATCAGTCGCCTAGAACTTAGAACTAATTAAACCTAACTAACCTATGGACATCACACACATCCATGCCCGAGGCAGGATTCGAACCTGCGACCGCAGCAGGCACGCGGTTCCAGACTGAAGCTCCTAGAACCGCTCGGCCACTCCGGCCGGCACGTGTTTCTCTTTTCATTGTATTACCTCTAAGACATCAGATAGATTAAATAATGTGACCAGTGATGAAAGAAAGACAGATTAATAATTAATTTCAAACGGGTGTTGAAGCGTCACCACGCATACTTTCGTCTTACAAAGCTCGAACAGTAATCACCTGGCCGCAATGAACTCTAAAGTCCGATGCCTATGCACCTGTAGTTACCACAGTAGTGCACCTTACCACATTGTTTTATTGGCCAACTCCAGGTTGAAAAAGTTTGAAGTAAATACGCGATTCCAATGTTGTGGCGACTCATTCTAAATAATCTTGTACCTTTCTACATGCACTCGACGACGATTCTTTCCCCTATACTACAGAGTCATCAGCTATTAATCGCAGACCGCTGCTCACCCTAAGTGCCAATGAGAACACCTGTTTGCACGGACTCACGGCGACAGATTTGTTCGGGTGAAGAAGCAGCGAGAGTACGCACGCAATCAGCGTCCTGGTGGGGTCGCCAGGTGACCGCCGCGACTCTGGTGAGCCGGCCAGGCCACAATGGGCCACGCCCGCGCAGCGCCGCGCCGTGAAATAGCCCGCAGATATATTAGCCGCTGCCTCTGCCGCCGCCGCCCACAATGGCCGCCGGCTTTTGTGCGGCTGTCAGCGCCCGCGGCGCCGCCCACCTGTCACAGCGCACCGCGTCACCTGCTCCACTCAGCCCTGCCGCAGACGTGGCCATCAATTCCGCCGCCTCTTCTTGTTTAGCAGCGCTCCATTTAACGAAAAAAAAAAAAAATGAAGCTCCCACCGCTGCCATAAACCACACCGACCTCGTTATGAAAACCTGGTCGGAGTATACAGACTTAGAAACTACTGTCTAGTCGTAGTTCTTGGCCGCTGCTACACTTACTCCACCAGTGTGATGATGATGTTTGGTTTGTGGGGCGCTCGACTGCGTGGTTATCAGCGCCCGTACAATTACCCAATCTTTGCTCAGTCCAATTTCGCCACTTTCCTGGATGATGATGAAAACTCCACCAGTGTAAAGCACTATTACGCATACAGAGTGTTACAAAAAGGTACGGCCTAACTTTCAAGAAACACTCCTCACACAGAAATAAAGAAAATATGTTATGTGGACATGTGTCCGGAAACGCTTACTTTCCATGTAAGAGCTCATTTTATTACTTCTCTTCAAATCACATTAATCATGGAAACAGCAACAGAACAAAGTCTCAAACACTTTGTTACAGGAAATGCTCAAAATGACCTCCGTTAGCGAGGATACATCCATCCACCCTCCGTCGCATGGAATCGCGCTGATGCAGCCCTGGAGAATGGCATATTGTATCACAGCCGTCCACAATACGAGCACGAAGAGTCTCTACATTTGGTACCGGGGTTGCGTAGACAAGAGCTTTCAAATGCCCCCGTAAATGAAAGTCAAGAGGGTTGAGGTCAGGAGAGCGTGGAGGCCATGCAATTGGTCCGCCTCTACCAATCCATCGGTCACCGAATCTGTTGTTGAGAAGCGTACGAACACTTCGACTGAAATGTGCAGGAGCTCCATCGTGCATGAACCACATGTTGTGTCGTACTTGTAAAGGCACATGTTGTAGCAGCACAGGTAGAGTATCCCGTATGAAAACATTATAACGTGCTCCATTGAGCGTATGTGGAAGAACATGGGGCCCAATAAAGACATCACCAACAATGCCTGCCCAAACGTTCACAGAAAATCTGTGTTGATGGCGTGATTGCACAATTGCGTGCGGATTCTCGTCAGCCCACACATGTTGATTGTGAAAATTTACAATTTTATCACGTTGGAATGAAGCCTCATCCGTAAGGAGAACATTTGCACTGCAATGAGGATTGACACATTGTAGGATGAACCATTCGCAGAAGTGTACCCGTGGAGGCCAATCAGCTGCTGATAGTGCCTGCACACGCTGTACATGGTACGGAAACAACTGGTTCTCCCGTAGCACTCTCCATACAGTGACGTGGTCAGCGTTACCTTGTACAGCAGCAACTTCTATGACGCTGACATTAGGGTTATCGTCAACTGCACGAAGAATTGCCTCGTCCATTGCAGGTGTCCTCGTCGTCCTAGGTCTTCCCCAGGCGCGAGTCATAGGCTGGAATGTTCCGTGCTCCCTAAGACGCCGATTAATTGCTTCGAACGTCTTCCTGCCGGGACACCTTCGTTCAGGAAATCTGTCTCGATACAAACGTACCGAGCCACGGCTATTGCCCCGTGCTAATCTATACATCAAATGGGCATCTGACAACTCCGCATTTGTAAACATTGCACTGACTGCCAAACGACGTTCGTGATGAACACTAATCTGTTGATGCTACGTACTGATGTGCTTGATGCTAGTACTGTAGAGCAATGAGTCGCATGTCAACACAAGCACCGAAGTCAACATTACCTTCCTTCAATTGGGCCAACTGGCGGTGAATCGAGGAAGTACGGTACATACTGAGGAAACTAAAATGAGCTCTAACACGGATATTAAGCGTTTCCGGACACATGTCCACATAACATCTTTTCTTTATTTGTGTGTGAGGAATGTTTCCTGAAAGTACCTTTTTGTAACACCCTGTATATCAAAGGTATAGTCTGCACTGTGCCACCCTTTAGATATCACTAACTCATAGGACATATACTGTATGAACAGGCTTTAACAGCACTACAATTCGTAGGTGAAAAGCAACGTTGTAATAACCTCTCTGCATTAGATAATTACTTCAATATCTGGGGACTCCAACCCAGTGTGAGTAAAACAGAAGTGTGTTGCTTCCATCTAAATAACCGGTTGGCGAACGTAAAACTGGATGTAAGTTTCAGAGGTAGAATTCTTCGTCATAATTGGAACTCAAAATATCTTGGTGTCATCCCGGATCGTACACTATGCTTCAAACAATACCTTCTTAACTTAGCTCAAAAGTTGAGGACTCGAAACAACATCCTCCATAAGCTATGCGGAACTACCTGGGAATCTTCAGCAACCACCCTGCGATTTTGAGCTCTGGGCTTGGTGTACTCAAGTGCTGACTATTCTGCACCTGTTTGGACGAACAGTCATCATACAAGGCATGTTGATGCCCAGCTGAATACGACAATGCGCATAATATCTGGCGCAATCTGCTCTATTCCAGTTTATTGGCTTCCACTGTTAACCGGTATAAAGCCTCCTGATCTATGCAGATGTACTGCCCTTATGAGAGAATTGCACAATATCTCCAGGAATTCTAACCTACCCGTGCATAGCGACCAGCCACTTTTAAATCGTAAGAGGCTAAAATCACGCCATCCAACTCTGTGCGATGCTGCTGACATGGTTGCTAAGGATTTAAAACCTCTCGAAGAATGGAAAGGTGGGTGGGAAGCAGTGACAGATGTGCACCTGCATAACATCTTCTCAGGTGCTAAACTTCCAAGTGGATTCGACTTACCACGCAAGACCTGGACTACTCTCAACAGAATCCGTACCGGCCATAGCCGATGCAGGGATGCTCTCCTTAAGTGGAAGAAGCTGCCTGATCCAGCCTCTGACTGTGGGGCTCCATACCAGACAGTTCACCACATTGTCAGTGAATTCAGGATTCGAGCCTATCACTGCACCAAAGAGGACTTCCTGCTAGCAACTCCAAATGCAGCGCGCTGGATTGAAGGAGTGGATATTCAGTTGTAAAGGCAAACTTAAGTTTCTTGTGTGTTAATATGTAAATATGTATATGTAATTTAATTTCATGATATGTCTGTATTAGCCATACACTAAATAAATAAGGTTGTAATTCACCTATTTCTTCGGGGACAGATATTAATTATTATCAGTGGTAATATATTAAGCTACAAATTATCGTTTTAAACCTGTGTGGTCTCCCTGGTGTGCCTAGTCGACCACAAGCCCACGTCACGCTGTTCACTCTAACAACAGAGTACATACAGGGTTGAAGACATGGAGAAAGAAAGATATCATCACAATTTGAATTTAGAGTATTATAACTTTCTTACCTTTATTGGTCGTTGTTGCACGCTTGTGGTCCAGTGATGAATCTCGCCACCCGCTGTTTGTTAATTCAGTTTGAGCTCCAGGTTGTGTATTCTGCTGCGTAAGAACTGACACATATTTAAACTTCCAACTTCCATTTTATAAATGCTGATCGTGAGGATATTCAATAATTTTCAGTGTAACAGCTTACCCAATACATCATTTCGTTCCGTCTATCCTTGACCTTCTCAAAACAGGCGTATTACTTCTCAACACCAACTGCCCATTGTCTCTACACCCGCCAACAACCGGCTCCTGTTCACAGAGCTGACAAACAGTGCAGTACTGCCAACCTTGGTTGTATATCGATATTTTACACATCGTACGTATACATATATGAAAAACATAGTATGAAAAATGAAAAGTGTTTATAATATAGTTCTGTGGCAATATACCTCATGATTGTCCTCATATTAACAGTTTTGTAACTAATAATAATATTTCGGATTATGTTTACGTAGTTGAAATTCACTTGCTCCTTCACGTTGATTGACGGCACCGCACACCTCGCCAGCCGGTGGTATCGGTAGTTTCAGTAGTCCGTTACATCACAACGTCAGACAATGTAGCTCACTCTCGCAGTACTTCAATAAGTTGTACTGACAATGCTTTCTTACACTCAACGACGTAATCTGTGTGACTTGAAGTAATTGTCTGTACGTCATGTAAGATTTTATATTCAGCTTCTCACGCTGTAAATCATACTACAGCTCGTTATGACATCACTATGTACAAAAGGATTGACACGATCACACGTTATGTGGTATAATAAAGGCAGTGGTACCTATCTACATATTAATTACAACAACGCTTCAGATTCTCAGGTTTCACTAGGTTATAACGATAACCTACCACCAAAGCATGGAGCAATCACCAAAAAAGTACTAAATACTGGAGTCTACGGGGAATAGGAACAATATATTTACTTTACCAATAACAGAAAAATATATCGAAGCGTACTCTGTGTGCGCTGACAACACAAATAACCACTTTCTCAACAACTTAGGTGCCAGAGACGGCAGCTTTCGTATATAACTGATGAATAATCGTATAAATCCGTTGCCTCTTGTAGTTGCTCCTGTTTTAAAGCTTCAACGAATAGTCGTATGTACAAGTAATCATTGTAAACGTTTTAGACTTTTACGAAAATTGGAGAATTCGCTCACAAAGCAAACATTTTCATTGTCAATCCACGATAACCTCTACAAGTAGCGCCTTGCTACAGCAATATCCTTGACTAAATTGAAATTTTATCATAATACATTTCGTTAACCTCAAAATTTCAGAATTATATGGAATAACTTTTCATTTATAATTAATCACTTTTCAGTAAAACGTTAACTCGATCTCTGTATCTAAATAAAGATTAACTATCTTTCCTTCGTTGCAAGTTACTAACAGTAAAATACTATCACTTCTCTTTAGAGTTTTCATTTCTTTGAACTTCGCTCTTACCAATACGTCAGTCTTTTATTTTATTGCCCTTTGGATTTACTTTGATACGAAAAGATGTATTCGAGATATAAGTCTGCTTTGAAATAAAATTTGGAATATTTTTCTAGTAATCGTTTCGGGATAAAGGACAAGTCGTGTTCTGACGTTTCCAGTTTAAAACTCTTAATTATCTTTTTCTGCCACTAATTCATGTACAGCTACAAGTTAGCGTTTAAATATACCAGTGCTGGTTCTCTATTCAAAACCCCACTGAGCGGAAATGTAATTTAAGAGAAATCCTGAGTGTCACCACCACCTTCCAACTACATGAGCTTTAAATAATCAAACAAAGCTCAACCAATTCAGGCTTTGACTTCTGCAGCCAGCTAATGTTTAATTAAAATTCAAAACATAGCAACTGATGATCCCTCTTAGAGTGAATTAGCGTGTTCTCTAATAAATGGTTCTTGACAAGGGAAAAAGCTATCAGATTCTCAATAAACTTCCGATTCTTTCTCAATGAATAACCATTGCGTAGGACGACCGTCCTCTTTAATACAGAGTACATATTCAGTGCATCCTACGAATATTCCGGAGATTACTATATTACGAGGCACATGCCGAAGTCACACAATAAATCCTAACAAAATATTGCTAAGTCACTATTCTCCAGTGCTTGCATACACCTATGCAACTATAATAATGCAACGCAACGTTACTATCTTTTAGTGCATTCTTTAATCCTCAACAACAAAATAACTAAACGACTTCGCATGAACACGTCCCTTTGTAAGTAGGCTGTTTCTGTTTTCTTACTGGCAATGTTACGTAGCGATCTGTATGAAAATCACTGGCTGTGCTGTGTGCAGTCTGTGGCTAGTTTGCATTGTTGTCTGCCATTGTAGTGTTCGGCAGCTGGATGTGAACAGCGCGTAGCGTTGCTCAGTTGGAGGTGAGCCACCAGCAGTGGTGGATGTGGGGAGAGAAATGGCGGAAATTTGAAATTTGTAAGACTGGATGGCATGAACTGCTTATATATTATGTTAATTAAGGTAAATACATTGTTTGTTCTCTATTAAAATCTTTCATTTGCTAACTATGCCTATCAGTAGTTAGTGCCATATGTTATTTTCTTTGTAAAGATGTTTAGACATTATTTATTCTGTTTTGTTTTAATGCTCATGTGTAAAGTTGATGTTTCAAAAGTAATTCTGATCTTTTATGTAGGTACTTATAATTCCTGTAACACTGATGTATATGTTATTTCGATTATTTTGTAAAGCCTGTATTACTACAAATGTTATCTGTATTATTATGTTTTTAATGATGTATTTTGTACCTTTGTTATTGTATTCTTATGTTATAAAATTGTAATTGACACCAGTTCATCAAATTCAGTAACTTGTAAGTTCCATTTCACTGCACACGTTTCTGTTGGTCACACTATATGGACAATATGTGAGAAGTAGGGACTCATAGTGTTTGCACGTGTGTTAATAATTCAGCAAGGGACTGGATAACAGCATTGCTGGTTCTAAGGACAATTCCAAAAACTTTGTGAGTACACAAGTGGTGGTTTATGGACTTGCTATATTCTCCGCAAGAGTCTTCGATGGTGATTGTGCACCTGCACAGTCGCAACAGTTGCCTGCTAGCCGTCTCTACAAGGACTACAGTGGGTCTGCATCTTTGATAACTCACCAATACCATTATTTCTACAAGGACTGCAGTGGGTCTGCACCTCTGGTGGCCCACCAATACCATACTCTCTACCAGGACTACAGTGCGTCTGCTCTGTCATGACCTACCTACCAATATTCTTCAAAACGTCGAATGACTCTGCTTTGGGTTTGCTCTGCTGTGGCCCATTACCTGTCTGCATGTCAAGAGTCAGCACCGTCTTTCAGTTGGAAGGACAACACTACTTCTTCAAGACTGCATGGAAATCCACTACTTCCGTGTGCATTTTCTTTTACTGCTCAGACTTTGAGAAAAACACTGCGATTTTACTGTGATGAATGATCAGGACTGTCTTTATGGACTGTGAGAAAATTTTAGCTATGGCCAACATTGTATCAATAAGTGTGTGGATTTGATATCTTTGTTATTGTAACTATGATAAATCTTTTTCAAATCTGTATTGGCCACTGCCTAAAACAATTTGTAAAATTTTTTGTGGGGAGCATGGGGGCTATGTAAGTAGGCTGTTTATGTTTTCTTATTGGCAATGTTACGTAGCGATCTGTATGAAAATCACTGGCTGTGCTGTTTGCAGTCTGTGGATAGTTTGCATTGTTGTCTGCCATTGTAGTGTTGGGCAGCTGGATGTGAACAGCGCGTAGCGTTGCGCAGTTGGAGGTGAGCCGCCAGCAGTGGTGGATGTGGGGAGAGAAATGGCGGAAATTTGAAATTTGTAAGACTGGATGGCATGAACTGCTATATATATTATGATAATTAAGGTAAATACATTGTTTGTTCTCTATTAAAATCTTTCATTTGCTAACTATGCCTATCAGTAGTTAGTGCCTTCAGTGGTTTGCATCCTTTATTTAGCTGGTAGTAGTGGCGCTCGCTGTATTGCAGTAGTTCGAGTAACGAAGATTTTTGGTGAGGTAAGTGGTATGTGAAAGGTATAGGTTAATGTTAGTCAGGGCCTTTCTTTTGTAGGGATTCTTGAAAGTCAGATTGCGTTGCGCTAAAAATATTGTGTGTCCGTTTAAGCACAGTCACGTATAATTTTTCAAAGGGGACGTTTCACATTCACACATACCATCCAACGGAAAATCTCCCAAGAATATTGAAAGAAGGTTCGTCCACAAACAATTGGCTGCTAAGCAGTACAGCACACCATTAATCACAAATAGGAAGAACTAATCTCACACTTCAAAAATCGGAGTCCACTCTCTACCAAAATCGGCAAAATTTTCACTTTCTATACAAGCCGATAATCTCATCCAGATATCTCTGTAATAGATTTATGACTACGTTGAACACACTTGAGCTCTATCCCTGTTGCAGGCCAAATCGGGTATCGTACGTGTGAGCCGATCTCATCACACTCTTGGGACAATTTCTCCTTGGATACTGAACTCGAATTCTAAAAGCGCAACACAAGAACCGCTCTCTGCGAACGAACATGTCACGCTTATTCAGTGTTTAGTAATAAGAGTTTCTTCTTAGCAGTCGCCGGCAAAGTTTCGTAGTGGCCAGCTACATCGTAGTAGTTATCTTTGCATTCTGCTGGGAGTAGCAAACTCGCTGACTTGACAGGACGTAGCTTTCCTCTACCATCAGGTGTCATACGTCTACAACATTTTAACATAAAAGTACGAGAAATCTATAGAAACAATTTAACAATCCCTTCATTCTCCTAAAATAAAAATTGATGGTAAGTTGAGGCAATACAAACAAGTGACCCTCTTTTTTCGGGCTGAAGACGATTTGGCGATTTCAAGTTGTAAAACTACCGTAGACTGCGGTGGTCTTTCATAAGTAAGCTAAGCTACGGTAGTTCCAGTGTCCGTGGTAAGTTAAGATCGTAACCTCGTTACTTGTACCTTGTAAGTGTTGCATACCTATTGGACATTATCTCGTTCCTATTCATTTGCTTGTATATGCGATCAGCGTCCTACCAGAGTCCATCCAAAACTTGAAGCGTTGAAACATCTTGAATCTGAGCGAGGATGTTCAGGGTGCTTCATAGCCCACGGAAACTTTTTGTTGGGTATAGATATGCTCCCGCCTCTTATTTAAAAATAAATAGTATTTATGGAAGACTGAAACTGTCGACGTTTAATTCAAGTTTTTTCAAAGTTGTTAATCTGTAAGACGAAGCAGGCGGATGCTGAAGTAAAAAAAAAAGTATGAAATAATTGAAACGTTTCTGTTATTCATAAACAAGAGGAAACTGTTACCTTTGTTCATTATGAAGAACGTTCTATAGAGTAGAAAATACCAACGATAATTATACACATTTTCTTTAGTCTGTGCATGTAACCTGTATATCCATCAAAAACAATTGCTTTGGCATGATTTACGCTCAAATGGTTCAAATGGCTCTGAGCACTATGGGACTCAACATCTTAGGTCATAAGTCCCCTAGAACTTAGAACTACTTAAACCTAACTAACCTAAGGACATGACACACACCCATACCCGAGGCAGGATTCGAACCTGCGACTGTAGCAGTCCCGCGGTTCCGGACTGCAGCGCCAGAACCGCTAGACCACCGCGGCCGGCTGCATGATTTACGCCATCAACAAACTTTTGTTGCTTATGAAATGTAGTTTACATTTCGAAAGCAAATAAAACACTCAGTGGACTAATACTGAACTATATGCAGTTCTAATTATGTGCAAAACAAGCGGATGGAGGAAGGAGGACATCAAAAGCGGACTAGCTAAGGCAAAAAAGGCATTCCTGTCCAACTGAAGTCTACTAATATCAAATATCGGCCTTGATTTGAGGTAGAAATTTCTGAGAATGTACGTCTGGAATACAGCATTGTATGCTAATGAAACATGGACTGTGGGAAAACCGGAACACAAGAGAATCGAAGCATCCGAGATGTGGCGATACAGGCTAATGTTGAAAATTAGGTGGACTGATAAGGTAACGAATGAGGAGGTTCTACGCAGCATCGGAGAGGAGAGGAATATGTGGAAAACACCAATAACGAGAAGGGGCAGGATGACAGGACATGTGTTAAGACATGAGGGAATGACTTCCATGGTACTAAGGGAGCTGTAGAGGGCAAAAGCTGTAGAGGTCGACAGAGAGTGGAATACATGCAGCAAATAATTGAAGACGTAGGTTGTAAGTGTTGCTCTGAAATGAAGAGTTTAGCACAGGAGAGCAACTCATAGGGGGCCGCATCAAACCATTCAGAAGACTGATGAAAAACACAAAAAAAACGTAATCCTACCATTAATACGTGTCTTATGTACTACACCAAAACCACAAAACCACTGGTTAATAACTACTAAACAGTAATTCTGATAGAGCGCAACTGTAATCAGAGGGTACTATTTGTAAGTCGTCTGCCCTTCAGACATCGTGAGGTTAAAACAAGGTAGCATTTTCGGCTTTTGCTGTAACCATTTAATAGTTCACGACGAGAGGGCTTGGAGAAAATCTTTGAAACTCCACAAACACGTTATGGTGCATAATGTGATGCAGGAAAAATCGTTGGCATTCAAAACACCTTCCAGTCATCTAGGAATCGATAAATACCTTCTACATGGTTCTCAAGGCAATCTTATGCCATTCTTATTGAAAGTTCAGATAACGACGATGAAGGTGGACAGCGTTCACGAACCCATTCTCTCCAAAGCAGACCACAAAGGGTCAATAAGGTTGGTATCTGGTGACTGTTGTGGCCAATGCAGATATGACATTTCATCCTCCTGTTCACAAAGCCAGTGCAGGACAATGTGAGCTGTGTGAACAGTGAGGCCGCAAGGGGTCAACATTCTAGGTATCTGGCGACTTTTGTGGCCAAGGTAGATGTGAAAATTCGCCCTTCTGTCCACAAAGCCAGTGCGAGATGTGTGAACAGGGACCCTGCCGTCTTGGACTTCAAAGTCACCATTCGACAACAATTATTATACCATTGGATTGGTCTGATCAGCCAAAATGGTCTCATAGGCCTCGCGACCTTGAAGCGTAACCACAGGACCCATGGAATATCCCGATATGACTGAGCAAATCACCACCGAAACCCTCGAGACGCTTCCGTCTCAGGACGCAAACTCGACCAGACTTGGAAACTGTGAACAACGCTCATACGGCAGAAAGACTTTCTCCTATTGCTCCGTAGCCCATGTTTAATGGCTTCAGCACCACGTTGTCCTGTTACAGGCGCTGGTATCACCAACGAGTGATTTTAGATTCCACTTCGCCCAGCAATTCCCTGCTTATGGGACTCCCTACGGGTTGTTTCGTTGCTGACAGAGTTCGCGAATGCGACAATCAGTTGAGCAGCCACTTTACAGCGGTCGCCTTCGTGATACTCGTGTCCGACGACCATATGTCACGGTTACTCAACGTACACTTTCGTCCATGCTATGACTTACCGGAGATGTTCTTCCGATTTACATGTATGCAGTATAAATATTCGGTACGGTGCCTCCTGGAACACCACACACTTCGGCTACCTTGGATACAGGAGCACCAGCCGTTTGTGCACAATTATCTCCCGCGTTCGACTTCATTCATCGCCCACGTAATCTACCCAGGACCACACGGAACACTGATCTGACCTCGAGTAGCAATTCTAGCTTACTGAGGACACTACACAAGTGCCATGCGTGGTCGGGTACCACAGTCCAAACTGCAGGCTTCACTAGCATCTACATTTTCCTTAAAATTGCAATTCTCGCGGTGAATTCATATTTTTGACCAACCCCATAGTTTCGGTCATTTGTGCCATTCTCAGGTACTTTTCTTTATAAAAGAGAATACACTACGAGATGTCCACTAACAAATATGTAATGATACGAATGTGCGCTGATGTGAAACTTCTCGGCAGATTAATGCCGTGTGCCGGACCGACACTCGAATTCGAGACCTTTGCCTTTCTCGGGCAAATGCTCTACCATCTGGGCTACCCAAGCACGACTCAACACCCAGTCCTCAAAGCTTTAAATGTGCCAGGACCTCGTTTACTACCTTCCATACTTCACACAAGCTCTCCTGCAGACCTTATAGAATTAGCACTCCGAGAAGAAACGATATTGCGGAGACATGGGTGGCTTGCCTGCGAAAAGGAAAATTGTCCCGAGTTCGAGTCTCGGTCCGGCATATATTTTTGATCTGCCAGGACTACAGAGTGAAAATTGCATTCTGGAAACATCCTCCAGGGAAGGTCTGCAGGAGGACGAGGCGAGGTACTGGGGGATTTAGAGCTTTGGGGAGGGGTCGTGAGTCGTGCTGGGGTAGCCCAAATTGTAGAGCGTGTACTCTTGAGTCGTGCTGGGGTAGCTAAAATTGTAGAACATGTGCCAGTGAAAGGCAAAGGTCCCGAGTTCCATTCTCAGTCAGGCACACAGTATTAATCTGGCAGGAAGTTTCATGTGCCATGTATATTGAAGTGGCAGTGTCTTTAAATTTGTGTGTTTTGTTCCTTCTGCTTCACATATTCTGCCTTATTGGTGTGACAGATGGACCAAAGAATAAAGCTAAGCATGAAATACAAATTCAAATACTGCAACCGTATATTTATGTTTATATGTTCGGAGAGCTAAGAAAGGGAACACTACTGAAATGAAAAATAAAGTATTAAACGAAGAACGAAAGCATATGGTAAGATAAGATAAATTTTAAATTTCATTTATTCTGTAGATGACTTTTAATTAGTCATTATCGGTATGTGACTGAAGCTACCCAGACCTTTCTAGTCCGTAGATCTGCTTCTTCATTAATAAGTGTATCTGGTTTACATTTTAAATGACTAAAAATATCGCGTACTTCTAAGATACTCATTTTCTCCTCTTTCTTAGCGAAATACAAAATTTGGAGCTTTTCATAAATGTTTTTGGATGTGTTTTTGTTGGTTACGAAATACAACAGAAAGGCACTCGTTGTCGTTGTATTAATTGTGCTCTGTAAAAGTATCCGATAATTTCTACCAGTCTCCCAAATGTGTGCTTCGTCCCAGTCACTACATCCCATCCAGTATATCCTTGACTTATGAAATGATTCTTTTGTATTGTTGGTGTGTCTTATAATATAACTAACATTTTCGGCAGTAAAGAGCTAAGTTTGGTATTCGTATTTTTAAATGTTTCGGCTGTTTTATTAGAAATAATTCAAAATGGGATAGAGCTATATCTTTAATTTCGTTATTGGCATTCTCTACTTCTAGAGTAATTTCGTTTGCACTGATTTTTGTAAGTTTCTTCAGTTATTTTTGGTTTAACATTATTTACTTCGGGAAAATTTTCTGATATCGCTATTTCATTTTTGGTATCGTCTTCATCAAGCTGAAATTATTTTAATCTCCATGTCACTGAGTGAAAATATGCGTTTTTTGTTTGGTTCTGGATAGCATGATTCGATATTGATTAATGTCTGTAGTGGTTGGTTTCCGACAAATTTCACATTTGTGCAATTAATTTAATTTCATTACTATAATATCTAATAAGTTAATAGAGTTATTTACTTCAGTTTCATTCCTGAGTTTCAATTTATTTTGCATATTATGTAGCTCCGAAGAAATGTTGAGTATGTCGTCTTCTGAACCGTTTAACAGGACTAAAGCTCCGTCAACGTAACATTTGTATTAAACGACATTGCTCTCTGTCTAATGTCCTCAAAAAAACGTTTCTCTGACATGATTATCCAGAAAATTACTTGAGAATGTCATAAACTGCAGAAACAAGCTGTGAAAAAATAATGGAAATACTGCAAAAGTGAAAAATACCGCTATCCTTTAATGAATTTGTTGCCATTGTACCCACTATGCTCACGCTGCTGACAATTTAAATTCTCCCGAAACCGTAGCTCATGTCACACCAGTCTTTCCCTTCTTCTACTAGTGATTTTCCAAAGATTTCTTTCCTTATCCATTCTTTTCAGGGCTTTATTTCCTACTTTATCTGCCCACTTAGATAAATGTTGCTAGTGTCGGATACGTATACGTTATCCAAATTACATGTTCCAAAGTTTGTGTTGGAGTAGTCTTCACGGTTATCAACAGTGAATTATAAAATTTTACGTCACATATCTTCCTAGGTTTCTAAAACTTTTTTCACGTTCTGAATTTTGGTCGTTTAAAATTTAGGAGGTTTCTATCGGTTATAAAATTTTAAGGTGTAAAAAAGTCATTTTTCTTGCGAAACAGGTTTAATTTGATGTTACATGGTTACAAATTTCAAATTTTCCATCAGCTGACCTTATTTGTCAAAGAATCAGTCAACTTGTTCCTTACTGAAATCGCTGCTCGCTATAAAATCGTGGGCTCAACTGTCCTCAGCCTTAACGTTTCATGTCCTCTCATAAAATTGTAATAAAAACCATAGAGATAAGTTGCCTTCTTCTAAACCTTGTCTCACCTTTCCCTTAATGCTTTAAATCTGGTACCTATCGTACGTCATGGATCTGAATATTTCTCACTCGCTTTCCTGACTGTCGTTTCAGAACTCTCCATTTTTTCTATTGCTCCATTGATGTTGCTTTCGTCCAATGAATGTCCTGAATTATCCACCATTGACTCTTAAAGGAAGAACCATAAAAATTTAAGAGTTTATGATTTCTGCTTAGACGGTACCACCTGAAATTTCTTATATATACAGCCCTTACGTACCGCTGCTGTAATTTAACATTTCCGTAGTGAGTGCTTGGGCTACACATTGTCCCAGTATATATATATATATATATATATATATATATATATGTGTGTGTGTGTGTGTGTGTGTGTGTGTGTGTGTGTGTGTGTGCGTGTGTGTTTGTGTAAGAATTGTGGAACACACCGAATGTGTGCATATCATAATTAAATTAATTGTATCTGAAAAGCATAAGATTAATGGGCTGACTGTCAGTGTTCATACCAGAGCTGAGTACGTGCTATGATGTCAAGTAAACGCAACACTATGTGGTGAACTCACCAGATGGCAGTAGCACAACCTATAGTTCGGTTTTGAGTAAGATAAGCCACAACTATATACTAACAGGATAAAAATCGGAACACCAGAAAATGATTAATGTAGGGTAATGATAGTTCGGGAATGCATTTGTCTTGATAACATTTAAGTGATTAACGTTGCATGATCATTGGTTAACGTAAGAGGAAGATAAAACGCTGCAAATGTGAAATGCTGGTACAGTAACAATCGGTGTAACATCCAGAATGGTGAATGTAAGTAAACAGGCATGCATGCCTTGTGATGTACAGTAGCCGGATGTCATTTTTGGAGATGAAGTTCCATACCTGTTGCACTTGTTCGGTCAGTATATGGACGATTTAAACTGTTTGTGGGTGATTCTAAAGTTATCGTCCTATGTGCTGGATTTGAGACAGATCTGGTGATCGAGCAGGAAAAGGCAATAGGACGGCACTCCGTAAAGGATGTTGAGTTACGAGGTGCATTCAAGTTCTAAGGCCTCCGATTTTCTTCCAATTAACTACTCACCCGAAATCGATGAAACTGGCGTTACTTCTCGACGTAATCGTCCTGCAGACGTACACATTTTTCACAACGCTGACGCCATGATTCCATGGCAGCGGCGAAGGCTTCTTTAGGAGTCTGTTTTGACCACTGGAAAATCGCTGAGGCAATAGCAGCACGGCTGGTGAATGTGCGGCCACGGAGAGTGTCTTTCATTGTTTGAAAAAGCCAAAAGTCACTAGGAGACAGGTCAGGTGAGTAGGGAGCATGAGGAATCACTTCTACATCTACATCTACATCCATACTCCGCAAGCCACCTGACCGTGTGTGGCGGAGGGTACCTTGAGTACCTCTATCGGTTCTCCCTTCTATACCAGTCTCGTATTGTTCTTGGAAAGAAGGATTGTCGGTATGCCTCTGTGTGGGCTCTAATCTCTCTGTCCGCAGCTCGTGGTCGTGCGGTAGCGTTCTCGCCTCCCGCGCCCGGGTTCCCGGGTTCGATTCCCGGCGGGGTCAGGGATTTTCTCTGCCTCGTGATGACTGGGTGTTGTGTGATGTCCTTAGGTTAGTTAGGTTTAAGTAGTTCTAAGTTCTAGGGGACTTATGACCATAGACGTTGAGTCCCATAGTGCTCAGAGCCATTGGAACCATTTTCTAATCTCTCTGATTTTATCCTCATGGTCTCTTCGCGAGATAGACATTGGAGGGAGCAATATACTGCTTGACTCTTCGGTGAAGGTATCTTCTCGAAACTTTGACCAAAGCCCGTACCGAGCTACTGAGCGTCTCTCCTGCAGAGTCTTCCACTGGAGTTTATCTATCATCTCCGTAAGGCTTTCGCGATTGCTAAATGATCCTGCAACGAAGCGCGCTGCTCTCCGTTGGATCTTCTCTATATCTTCTATCAACCCTATCTGGTACGGATCCCACACTGCTGAGCAGTATTCAAGCAGTGGGCGAACAAGCGTACTGTAACCTACTTCCTTTGTTTTCGGATTGCATTTCCTTAGGATTCTTCCAATGAATCTCAGTCTGGCATCTGCTTTACCGACGATCAACATTATATGATCATTCCATTTTAAATCACTCCTAATGCGTACTCCCAGATAATTTATGTTATTAACTGCTTCCAGTTGCTGACCTGCTATTTTGTAGCTAAATGATAAAGGATCTATCTTTCTGTGTATTCGCAGCACATTACACTTGTCTACATTGAAATTCAATTGCCATTCCCTGCACCATGCGTCAAAGTTGTTATCACGAAGTAACTGTTGCGTAACGTTAGCTCGATGTGTGGGTGCGTTGTCTTGGTGAAACAGCACACGCGCCGCCTTTCCCGGACGTTTTTGTTGCAGTGCAGGAAGGAATTTGTTCTTCAAAACATTTTGGTAGGATGCACCTGTTACTGTAGTGCCCTTTGGAACGCAATGGGTAAGAATTACGCCCTCACTGTCCCAGAACATGGACACCATCATTTTTTCAGCACTTGCAGTTTTGGTGGTGGTGAATCTGTGTGCTTCCATTGAGCTGACTGGCGCTTGGTTTCTGGATTGAAAAATGGCATCCACGTCTCATACATTGTCACAACCGACTAAAAGAAAGTCCCATTCATGCTGTCACTGCGCATCAACATTGCTTTGCAACATGCCACACGGGCAGCCATGTGGTCGTCCGTCATCATTCGTGGCACCCACCTGGATGACACTTTTCGCATTTTCAGGTCGTCATGCAGGATTGTGTGCACAGAACCCACAGAAATGCCAACTCTGGAGGCGATCTGTTCAACAGTCATTCGCCGATCCCCCAAAACAATTCTCTCCACTTTCTCGATCATGTCGTCAGACCGGCTTGTGCGAGCCCGAGGTTGTTTTGGTTTGTTGTCACACAATGTTCTGCCTTCATTAAACTGTTGCACCCAAGAAACGCACTTTCGACACATCCATAACTCCATCACCATATGTCTCCTTCAACTGTCGATGAATTTCAATTGGTTTCACACCACGCAGATTCAGAAAACGAATGATGGCTCACTGTTCAAGTAAGGAAAACGTCGCCATTTTAAGTATTTAAAACAGTTCTCATTCTCGCCGCTGGCGGTAAAATACCATCTGCTGCACAGTGCTGCCATCTCTGGGACGTATTGACAATGAACGTGGCCTCATTTTAAACCAATGCGCATGTTTCTATCTCTTTCCAGTCCGGAGAAAAAAAATCGGAGGCCTTAGAACTTGAATGCACCTCGTACAATAGCGGTAAGTGGGCGAGCGTTATACTGTTAAAAAAAAAAACTCCTGAATTGCTGTTTATGAATGTTAGCTAAACAGGTCTAATCACCATACTGACGTACATATTTGCAGTCAGGGAACATGGGGAAACAAAGTGAGTACTCATGCTTGCCATACGAAATGGAAAACCAGACGAAACTTCAGGTGTAAGTCCAATGTGTCTAGCAAGCAGACAGGTTGCTTACAGGCTCTCTGCCGGCCTCCTTCTAACCAACACACGGCCATAACTGAGACCGAGGCAGTTGCGGCTTTCATCAGAAAACAAAAGACCTCCACCCTGCCCTCCAATGAACTCTGTCTTGACAACAGAGGAGTCGCAGATGGAGGTGCTTTGAGATCAAAGGAATACACGCTACAGGGCTTCTGGCTCGGAGATGCCCTTGAGGTAACTTATTTGTAACAGTTCGTTTTCCCACTGTGGTACTAACTCCCGCTCAGATTGCTGCTGCAGATGCAAGATAATGCGCCATAGCCATACTTCAAACATAATGGTTTTCCTCTGGGTAGTGCTACACAGCCGTCTGCAGCCCGCTCTTCTTGCGACCGTACATTCTCGCTACCGCCACTGCCAGCAGTCATGTAGAGTGGCTACATTCCTGACAAGTCTTTCTGCAGTACCGCACTAGGAACTTCCAACTTCTCGTAGCCGTAATACACGTCGACGTTCAGACTCAGTACTCAGTGGAGTTTCTTTCTCAGCTTGAAGGCTTTCTTCACTAACATCGACTCACCACGTCCAATATACAAGGTAACCGATGATCACGACCATACAGCGTGTATTTAAAGCAAACGTGATTTATATCCTCATATGCAACAGGTACGAAATTCGAATCAGAAGTACAAACACGCCTACCAACTTCCGTTTATATAGTACAAATTCTTCCTGGTGTTGCGATTTGTTCTGTCACTGTAAAATACTAACAATTGTTACCGTCTTATTTAAAAGGCTGTGTAATAAGAAAAAATTTATTTAAAATGATAACTAAAGTGGCTTCCAACGGAGTCGTCATTCTTTTTCGAAGCGCAATCCAATCAGGGACTTCAGTGGCGTTGACGAGACAATTTTATAAAATTATTCTTATAATAAAGGAAATTCATAAAACCGTACTGTGACGCAATGGATTAAGCAGTTAAATGAATTATTTTTCGTATTGTGTAATATATATCCATGGTTATGTGTGACTGTGTATTTACAAATATCTCTACTAATTTATACAGTTCAGTTCATGATGGCATTACATACTTGCAAAGTATTTTTCTCCATAATTATCATTAAAGTATGATGTCTAACTGTCTTGTACTGTGTTGCTCGATGTCTGGGTTAACGTTATCTTTGGCTAGACATTGATAAAGGTGTTAACTGTCTATATTATGGTGGACACACTGACAATTATAATAAGTTAATAAGATCAGTCAAGTAAAATATCTTTTGGAATGCACATTAATTCCGCTACGTGTAAGATTTGGTACCCAACTCTGTATATATCACGATGTGTCGCTCGATGTCCACTTTACTTATAATTTTTTTTAGATAAACATGAAGCAGATTTTTGAAAAGACATTTTTTATGTCATAGGAAGGCTATAACTATCATAAGAATGATACAACGTAAATAATGAAACTGAACTATACAAATTACACTTCATTAAATGTAAAATTAGTAGCTTAATATCTAGGTAACATCAACGCTTGATTCTGGTTGGAAGCACTTGTTTCAGGTATTCTAACCTAATTGCACCGCTGTCCCGCAGGATGACATGACTATTAATAAGATGTAGCGTTGGTGCATCGCATGAGCTTTTACAAAACATTTTGGTAGTATAAAGTACAAACCATCATGTGAATAAAACCATATAAATATAGAAAGTGTATTGTACTATTTATTCAGCATACATGGAACAATTAGCTCTGTGGCTAGGTACTGCACTATACAAATTACTACTGCTTAGATGTATAACTGGTAGCAAGATGTCCAGGTAGTGCTGACAATTGACTGGACTCAATTGCTCATGGTTTTTTAAAGCGATTGTACTGCTGTCCAAAGAAATAAGTAGGTCTAGTAATACAATGTAACATTCATGTACATAGTTTTCCAACCGTAAGTAAGCTTCGATCCACTACAACGTGATGTCACCACATTAGCAATTTGCAGTATAACCAGGATTATACTTTTACCTCCATGTAGCTAAAGCTTGTAAGAACCATTATATATTATGTACAAATAGTGGTGAATCTTATGGTAGGAAACTACGCTAATCCATGGTTACAATAGCTACGTAGTCTATAGTAAGGAGACATACATGGTAACAAAGTCTTACCGAAACCGGTCAACTAAATAAATAATTTACCAGAGACGTTGGCTATTCGGAGGTTTTCCAGAATTGCTTATACTAGGGATCGCCTCCATTCTGGTCGTGGTAGAAACGTTGACAGCGATAAGAGTACGTGTTTTAAATGTATGCACGACGGACACTCAAAATTGTCATTTACGTGTTACAGATGTTAAATGGGACCATCACCGGACGCACGACAAACATACAGCAGCGAGCATATCTCGCATTATGTGGATGGATGGATGGATATGGTTTTATGGGCGCTCAACAGTATAGTCTTTAGCGCCCGTATCTCGCATTAATCGATTTGCTGTTGGTGATATGCGACGTTGCTGTTAATCACTTTTGGAAGGGAAGATACACAGAATCTTTCACAAACCATTACAGAGAGAAACACTCATACCTGAGAGCCGGCTATCATGAATGCCACTGGTGGAACGCGAGATCAGTAGAATCATCGTTCAAGTAACAACTTGCTAAGAAACCTTCTTATACACGAACTGAGAAACACGATTTTCGGTTTGGACTCACTACTGAGGCAAAAGCCATCTCCCAACTATCCAGGTACTTAATTCCTGAAAAAATTACTTTTCTGTAAAAAAGAAAAAAAGAGAGAGGGCCGTAACGTTTTCTCTGGATGTGAAGGTAGAAACATGAAGCTTTCGAGAGTTTATGTTGTTCTCCCCTATCTACATCTACATTTATACTCCGCAAGCAACCCAACGGTGTGTGGCGGAGGGCACTTTACGTGCCACTGTCATTACCTCCCTTTCCCGTTCCAGTCGCGTATGAGTCGCGGGAAAAATGACTACCGGAAAGCCAACGTGCGCGCTCAAATCTCTCTAATTTTACATTCGTGATCTCCTCGGGAGGTATAAGTAGGGGGAAGCAATATATTCGTTACTCTTCCAGGTTCCCGGGTTCGATTCCCGGCGGGGTCAGGGGTTTTCTCTGCCTTGTGATGACTGGGTGTTGTGTGATGTCCTTAGGTTAGTCAGGTTTAAGTAGTTCTAAGTTCTAGGGGACTGATGACCAAAGATGTTAAATCCCATAGTGCTCAGGGCCCGTTACTCTTCCAGAAACGCACCGTCTCGAAACCTGGACAGCAAGCTACACCGCGATACAGAGCGCCTCTCCAGCAGAGTCTGCCACTTGAGTTTGCTAAACATCTCCGTAACGCTATCGCGCTTACCAAATAACCGTGTGACGAAACGCGCCGCTCTTCTTTGGATATTCTCCAACTCCTCCGTCAACCCGACCTGGTACGGATCCCACACTGATGAGCAATACTCAAGTATAGGTCGAATGAGTGTTTTGTAAGCCACCTCCTTTGTTGATGGACTACATTTTCTAAGGACTCTCCCCCCATGAATCTCAACCTGGTACCGTCTTACCAACAATTAATTTTATATGATCATTCCACTTCAAATAGTGCCGCACGCATACTCCCAGATATTTTACAGAAGTAACTGCTACCCGTGTTTGTTCCGCTATCATACAATTATACAATAAATAATCCTTCTTTCTATGTATTCGCAATACATTACATTTGTCTATGTTAAGGGTCAGTTGGCACTCCCTGCACCAATTGCCTATCCGCTGCAGATCTTCTTGCATTTCGCTGTAGTATGTGACTGCCATTTACCACATCCTCTTACGTTTTGATGGTTTACTTTGCCACTTTAGTGCAACGTAGCCTAGTTACTAAACACTAAACACTTAACATTAAAGGAAACTGTTCCTCCATCTACAGGCCTAGAATGATTTTACAAAACAATAGGTTTTTTCACAACTAATATTATGAACGGTTTCGCGTACTACTCTCTCGCGAATTGTTAAATTGTTGCTCTTTGGTTTATTTATTCTCTTTGTAACAACACATTTACGAAAAGAGTTACGTGAAATACTGTTAGCAATGCTGTGCTTTGCTTTTCTTTATCATCATTACCTTTTAGCGAAATAAAATGTATATATGGAAGTCTTATTGTTCTGTATCTGGCGTACAATTTAAGGAACGATTTTTCGTAACTGCAACTCATGCTAAGAATCAATATATCTTCCCTACTTCATAGTGATTAAAAGTTGAAATTACTTTGTTATGAACACTGATGTTACAGTTCGTATGATCGTTCAAAAACACAAGTTCGCAGTGGATTTTATTTCTCGTTAAAATGCTATTTCATACCACGACTAGCCCAAGAACATGAGACTCTCATTAAAAAATACGTTGTCACTATAAAGTTTGCCAGATCAGAACGGAGCACAGCAAGATTCCTATCAGATTCTGAGGGTACATTAAATTATTTGCACTGTAAATTATATCCTATCAGCAGCCCGCGTCAATCTGCAACACATCACAAAATCTGCTGATCTTCACTGCCAGTCTGGGAGCTAAAAGAAATAATATTATTTTACTATTATTTTACCGCTTCCTTGCGGTATGCTCGACTATATTGTAAGTCGTTTAAATACGCCGCGGCAGCGGCTCTTCGTTCTCCACGCAGCTCAGCACCACAGATAATATTTATATAACTGAAAAATGTCTCAACAGGATGGGATAATATGCAAGCAAGCTTAACAATAAATAATACACGTTTTCATTTATACAACTCTATTAAAACCTTTAAATATCTCAGTGATTACAGACCTTTGTGAATTCACACGTAATGGCGTACATTGCTTAGTCTCGACAAAAGAGTGCTACATTCGCGTTCTCTACGACAACAACAGGAGATCTTACTCGCACAACTTCCAAATTAAGAAGACAAAGACATTAATCTACATCACGCATTATATACTAGTTCTCTTTTTTAATCTCTGTTTAACATTTATCTTCTGTGTCGGTTTTATTACTCGCCGACGCAGACGTTTTCAAAAATAAATAATAAAAAAAATACATAATTTTATGCAATGACACAATATGATACATCTAATTCTCTAATTACTACATAATATATTGTTTTTGTTTCTCTAGACGTTACAACGGCTGATTCCAACTCAGTCCTGTGTTGTTTGAAAAACCAACGTCACCGCAAAATACATGATGAATGTATTGGCTGGCGTGTCGAGTAGTCTTCTACGGACTTCGTTCAAAACTGTATTACATGCGTTCTGAACGAGCAGGCGGGATCCACATGTCGATTTCCAGTCATATAATGAACTTGTCTTTTGAAACATTCGATTCTATCCTTGACTTTTCTTGCGCTACAAGAAGCGCAGCGATGTACATTTGAAGAAAATCAGGTCGTAGAGTTGTATATGAATTGTACCTGTTGAATAGAGAACGCAAAAGGCCTTTGTTTGCTATGTTATGGCTGCACAACCACTACCATTCCTACCGGAAAACACACGAATGGCAGCCTGTAACTGGCAATAAGGTGAATCCCTAGATTGGACGTATAAGTTATGTCACCCCGAAATTCAGTCGTCATTCATGTTGAAGATATAGTGAAACGGATGGTTGTTGAAAGACCCTCTATTAATAAAGATGTAATATGAATGTCCGAAGCACACCGACACTCTAAAATGCAGAGGTGCTTTAACGTGTTAGTCCGATGCGCCTCTCAGAAACGTCATTACGCTTTTTATTTGAAACTGTATCCAAACGTGATAGAAATAACAAGAAATGGGCAATAACAAAAAGAACCCGGTCGTGGCATCGGCTACGGCCCTAGGCGGCACGCTATCGTCCCAGCTTTATGTCCCAACCATACTGCCGTCAGCTGTCGCTAGAGCCTCTATTCACTCCGTAGAAATCGCTCATCAACGGAAAAACTAAAGGACTTATTGCCCTTTAACTTTCTTTCTTTTTATTTTAACTCGCCGTTATCCATCCAGTAATCCATCCTCCACAGATTCCTCGCCAGCTTCGAATCGCATTTATGTCTCGTTCCATTGTTCTACGACTGCCGCCGAGGCGGAAGTCTGTGAATGCAGCCGAAATAATTGCGCAGTAAAAGAAGAGGCGGCTGAAAGAGCAGAAAGAGGGATTGCAATGTTATCTGGGAGGGGTGCGGGGTGCTCGGTTGGCTGCTTACTAGCAGTGGAGCTGTCTGTACCGGATTCAGACCGCGACCACCTGTACCCTATCTACCACATAGCTGTAGACACGTCGATATGGCGTCTCTGCCCCTCAATTCAAGTGAAATTCTCGTGAGGTGTTCGATTGATGCTACGTTTTCAACTTATAATTAAAATACTTCTCTCATTAATACCACTCTTCAAGCCGCCAGAACAACGTCCCTAGCTGTCGTAACACGTCAGCGTTCCTTCCTTAGTGTAGTGTAAGATCCCTGTTCGAGTCTGTTATCCCAGTTACATGGACATGCATAATCTGAAAAATCACATATTTTGAAATTCCTACTCACACATAAAATATATACATATGAAATCACATCAACTCCGCCATTGCCGGTCCCAAGCCCGGACGAGGAAGCAGGAGGGTTACAGGGTGGGCCAACCCCCCTCCCCTATCCTCCGTAAAAAAAGAATCCGGTTAAAGACAAAGACAAATCGAAAAGCCGTCCGCCCCGGTAGCTGAGTGGTCAGCGTGACAGACTGTTAATCCCAAGGGCCCGGGTTCGATTCCCGGCTGGGTCGGAGATTTTCTTCGCTCAGGGACTGCGTGTTGTGTTGTCCTAATCATCATCATTTCATCCCCATCGACGCGCAGGTCGCCGAAGTGGCGTCAAATCGAAAGACCTGCACCAGGCGAACGGTCTACCCGACGGGAGGCCCTAGCCACACGACATTTCCATTTATCGAAAAGCCGGACAGATCAAAATGTTGACAAAACTGAGTACGTAAATTGATTATGTGGTTTTAGAATAGGAACATGGCACGTAAGGCAAATCATGACAGGCGGAATGAAGCAACGTGGAGAAGAATTGGGTAAATATCAATGCCTAGTGACAGCAGTCCAAGAAACGAGACTTCCTGAGGGTGTTATGAAGATTGGAGACACCCACACGCTCTTTAACAGCAATGAGGAGGCCTCGACTTCGGGGGTTGGTTTTTCTGTCCACAATAAAATGATACCGGCTGTCCAGTAACTGACCGCGTCTGTTGGATGATTTTAAACGCTAAACCATATAAGACCTGCCTAGTGAACTGTCATGCTCCATCAGAGGATGCTGATCAGGAAGCGAAGGACGATTTTTTTTTTGGTCATCAGTCTACTGACTGGTTTGATGCGGCCCGCCACGAATTCCTTTCCTGTGCTAACCTCTTCATCTCAGAGTAGCACTTGCAACCTACGTCTTCAATTATTTGCTTGACGTATTCCTATCTCTGTCTTCCTCTACAGTTTTTGCCCTCTAAAGCTCCCTCTAGTACCATGGAAGTCATTCCCTCATGTCGTAGCAGATGTCCTATCATCCTGTCCCTTCTCCTTATCAGTGTTTTCCACATATTCCTTTCCTCTCCGATTCTGCGTAGAACCTCCTCATTCCTTACCTTATCAGTCCACCTAATTTTCAACATTCGTCTATAGCACCATATCTCAAATGCTTCGATTCTCTTCTGTTCCGGTTTTCCCACGGCCCATGTTTCACTACCACACAATGCTGTACTCCAGACGTACATCCTCAGAAATTTCTTCCTCAAATTAAGGCCGGTATTTGATACTAGTAGACTTCTCTTGGCCAGAAATGCCTTTTTTGGAATTTGGTGTCCTTGCTCCGTCCGTCATTGGTTATTTTACTGCCTAGATTGCAGAATTCCTTAACTTCATTGACTTCGAGACGATCAATCCTGATGTTAAGTTTCTCGCTGTTCTCATTTCTACTACTTCTCATTACCTTCGTCTTTCTCCGATTTACTCTCAAACCATACTGTGTACTCATTAGACTGTTCATTCCGTTCAGCAGATCATTTAATTCTTCTTCACTTTCACTCAGGATAGCAATGTCATCAGCGAATCGTATCATTGATATCGTTTCACCTTGTATTTTAATTCCACTCCTGAACCTTTCTTTTATTTCCATCATTGCTTCCTCGATGTACAGATTGAAGAGTAGGGGCGAAAGGCTACAGCCTTGTCTTACACCCTTCTTAATACGAGCACTTCGTTCTTGATCGGCCACTCTTATTATTCCCTCTTGGTTGTTGTATATATTGTATATGACCCGTCCCTCCCAATAGCTTACCCCTACTTTTTTCAGAATCTCGAACAGCTTGCACCATTTTATATTGTCGAACGCTTTTTCCAGGTCGACAAATCCTATGAAAGTGTCTTGATTTTTCTTTAGCCTAGCTTCCATTATTAGCCGTACCGTCAAAATTGCCTCTCTCGTCCCTTTACTTTTCCTAAAGCCAAACTGATCGTCACCTAGCGCATTCTCAATTTTCTTTTCCATTCTTCTGTATATTATTCTTGTAAGCAGCTTTGATGCATGAGCTGTTAAGCTGGTTGTGCGATAATTCTCGCACTTCTCAGCTCTTGCCGTCTTCGGAATAGTGTGGATGATGCTTTTCCGAAAGTCAGATGGTATATCGCCAGACACATATATTCTACACACCAACGTGAATAGTCGTTTTGACATTCTGATGGAATGTTATCTATCCCTTCTGCCTTATTTGACCGTAAGTTCTCCAAAGCTCTTTTAAATTCCGATTCTAATACTGGATCCCCTATCTCTTCTAATTCGACTCCTGTTTCTTCTTCTATCACATCAGACAAGTCTTCACCCTCATAGAGGCTTTCAATGCTTTCAATGCTATCTGCTCTCTCCTCTGCATTTAGCAGTAGAATTCCCGTTGCACTCTTAATGTTACCATCGTTGCTTTTAATGTCACCAAAGGTTGTTTTGACTTTCCTGTATGCTGAGTCTGTCCTTCCGACAATCATATCTTTTTCTATGTCTTCACATTTTTCCTGCAGCCATTTCGTCTTAGCTTCCCTGCACTTCCTATTTATTTCATTCCTCAGCGACTTGTATTTCTGTATTCCTGATTTTCCCGGAACATGTTTGTACTTCCTCCTTTCATCAATCAACTGAAGTATTTCTTCTGTTAACCATGGTTTCATTGCAGCTACCTTCTTTGTTCCTATGTTTTCTTTACCAACATATGTGATGGCCCTTTTTAGAGATGTCCATTCCTCTTCAACTGTACTGCCTACTGCGCTATTCCTTATTGCTGTATCTATAGCGTTAGAGAACTTCAAACGTATCTCATCATTGCTTAGTACTTTCGTATCCCACTTCTTTGCGTATTCATTCCTCCTAACTAATGTCTTGAACTTCAGCCTACTCTTCATCACTACTATATTGTGATCTGAGTCTATATCTGCTCCTGGGTAGGCCTTACAATCCAGTATCTGATTTCAGAATCTCTGTGTGACCATGATGTAATCTAATTGAAATCTTCCCGTATCTCCCGGCCTTTTCCAAGTATACCTCCTCCTCTTGTGATTCTTGTACAGGGTATTCGCTATTACTAGCTGAAACTTGTTACAGAACTCAATTATTCTTTCTCCTCTTTCATTCCTTGTCCCAAGCCCATATTCTCCTGTAACCTTTTCTTCTACTCCTTCCCATAGAACTGCATTCCAGTCGCCCATGACTACTAGATTTTCGTCCCCCTTTACATACTGCATTACCCTTTCAATATCCTCATACACTTTCTCTATCTGTTCATCTTCAGCTTGCGACGTCGGCATGTATACCTGAACTATCGTTGTCGGTGTTGGTCTGCTGTCAATTCTGATTAGAACAACCCAGTCACTGAACTGTTCACAGTAACACACCCTCTGCCCTACCTTCCTATTCATGACGAATCCTACACCTGTTATACCATTTTCTGCTGCTGTTGATATTACCCGATACTCATCTGACCAGAAATCCTTGTCTTCCTTCCACTTCACTTCACTGACCCCTACTATTTCTAGATTGAAGCTTTGCATTTCCCTTGTCAGATTTTCTAGTTTCCCTACCACGTTCAAGCTTCTGACGTTCCACGCCCCGACTCGTAGAACGTTATCCTTTCGTTGATTATTCAATCTTGATCTCATGGTAACCTCCCCCTTGGCAGTCCCCTCCCGGAGATCCGAATGGGGGACTATTCCGGAATCTTTTGCCAATGGAGAGATCATCATGACACTTCTCCAAATACAGGCCACATGTCCTGTGGATACACGTTACGTGTCTTTAATGCAGTGGTTTCCATTGCCTTCTGCATCCTCATGTCGTTAATCATTGCTGATTCTTCCGCCATTAGGGGCAATTTCCCACCCCTAGGACAAGAAAGTGCCCTGAACTTCTATCCGCTCCTCCGCCCTCTTTGACAAGGCCGTTGGCAGAATGAGGCTGACTTCTTATGCCGGAAGTCTTCGGCCGCCAATGCTGATTATTTATCAAAATTTAGACAGTGGCGGGGATCTAACCCGGGACCGAAGACGTTTTGATTATGAATCAAAGACGCTATCCCAAGACCACGGGTACTCTCGAAGGACGATATCTACCTTCAACTAGAGAATGTAGTAGACATACCAAGACATTCAAGTCACTGGATAATGGGAGACTTCAACGCCCAAGTGGGAAGAGAAATACAGTATCGTCCAACGATTGATTTTAACAGAATCCACGAAACAAGCAACGAGAACGGCATGAAACTAATAAAAATCGCCGAGACAAGGAGAGTTACCATTAGAAGCACATACTTTCCTCACAATGTAGTACGTAAAGTTGCCTGGATATCCCTAGATGGAAGTACGATCAATAAGATCGACCATGTTCTTGTTGGCCGAGGACTCCATGGTAGTGTCGAACATGTGCGATCCTTCCGCGGGGCAGATATTAATTCCCATCACTTCTTCGTGGTAGTGAACCTACACCTGAAACTGTCTACCAAGTGGCGAAGAAATCCTGAAAAGATGGCCGCTTTGACAAGAATGGGTTGGAAGATTAAGAAGTGAGACAACGCTATGAAGTTAAAATAGCAGAGCACCTCACAATATCAGAGAGCCCTGCCAACTTGCAAGACAAAAGGTTGGTGCTGAGGAATGCAGTAGGATAATGTCGAGAAACTGTTGGGACGAGGTCAGCGAAGAGGATACAGCGGTTAGAAAAACTCTCAGAAGAAGCAATGGTAACGTACTGTGATGCGAGGCGTAACAGGGACAAACTCATAACAAAGAAGAAACGGGAAAACCATAGAAGACTGTTGAAAGCAGTAGAAGAAGCAAAGTAATCACGCTCGTTTTTCCTGGTCTCAAGATTTGACAAAAATGTCTACGGACAGCGTACATTTGTTGTAACTAATGAGACGGGTGAAGTGGTACCACCAGAAGAGCAAGCAAACCTATTTAAAAAAAATTGTGCACCTATTGAATCGGGGCGTCCATCTGACGGTGACAATTCAGACAGAAGCCCGTTTTGATAAGTAGAAGTCCCTGAACCACCAGAGAAAGACATCAGTGTTGCCCTAAGACTACTCAAGAGCAACAAGGCCCCAGGAAGTGGTGCACACCCAAGATGCTTCGCTTGAGAGGACAACCACTGATGGATGCCTTGAAACGATTAATATCCACCATCTGGGCAGCATAAATAATTCCTGAAGAATAGAAGGGAGCAAATATATGATCCACCTTCAAGAAGGTTGATGCTACCCAAGTATCCAACTACCGTGGAATTTCACTTCTTGAAATTGGATACAAAGTCTTTACAGCTCTGCTGCTAAACCGAATGAAACCACTGGCTGAAGAAATTGTAGGCACATATCAATGTGGGTCGTCCCCCGAACTGTCTACAATTGACCACTTATTTACTTTGAGGTAGCTGACAGAAAAATTCTGAGTTCAATCGAGAACTACAACTCATCTTTATTGATCTTCGGCAACCTTATGACTGCATTGAACGCGTCACATTATGGGAAATGTTAGAGGAACTTGGCATCTCATCGAAATACGTCCGTCTAATTACAGCTTGCTACTCACAGTCAACTTCTAAAGTACGGTTTGGCATCCAACTATAACCGCCTTTAATTTTCCATAATGGATTGAGACAAAGAGATCCATTGGAGCCAATGTTCTTCAACTTCGCCGTAGAAAAAGCAAGCTGTGACATTTACCGAACCAGAGAAATGGAGATGATGGGAGCAGTCACAATTCTGCCATTTGCTGACGATGTTGTGATCCTTGGCGACACTCTAGAGCAAATGTGTGTTGATACTTCCCGATTCCTCAAAATGCAACGGAAACTGGGCTGGAGGTGAACGAGGACAAAACTAAATATCGTGGAATATCACGTCGTCGAGTTATACCTCCTTCCATTATTCTAGATGGGCATACCTTCGAACGAGTGGAAGACTTCAAGTACCTTTGCTCAATGTTAACCAACAAAAGTGAAGTGACGAAAGACGTACATCAACGCATAAAAAGTGCTAATGGTGTGTTTTGTAGTCTGAACAACTTTTTTAAATCTCGTCTGATATCTCAGAAGAAGAAAGTCCTTTTGTACACGACACTGGTCAGCCCAGTATTTTTAGACGGTTGTGGAACTTAGGCGATATCAGCATCGACAGAAGATTCAATATGTGCGTTTTAAAGGAAGGTACTTCGGAAAATGTAAGAACCCATCTGCAATAACATGGAAGGTAAATGGAAAAGAAGGAGAAAGAACACCTCTACCAGAGGTTTGGAAAGCCACACAAGGGACGAATATTGTGACAGAGGTGACTACAATGGTTTGGCCACATCTTACGAGCGACGGATCCCTTGCCAACAGAGTCCTCAACTCTCAACCCACTGGAAAACCCCGAGAGAACGCCCAAGAACGCGATGCAATGATCGAGTGACCACGATCCTTCAAGAAGTGGAACCGGTGGCTGTGGACGATGATAGTAGAGACGGAAAAAGATGGAGTGCCATCTGCAGCAAATACCTTATCTGTTGTGATTCACAGACATTCTTTTTATCGGGGTTTTTGTGTCTGTAATGTTTTTTTTTCCTCCCTATTGTTCTTCTCCTGTAGGCCTCAAAGGCCCGTTAATGCAATAAATGATAATGATGTGAAATCACATCGCACTCCAGCAAGATCAGTGACACAACTCAACAGTGAAATACTTGAGAGAAATAGGCTTGAAGAATTGTGTAAAACTTCACTGAAATAGCATAAGCGTCCTTTAATTTTCGAGCTATTTTGACAGTAAATCCCATTACAGTCTGTGCAACAGTAGTAACGACATCCAGTTCCGTACCTGTCGGATATTACGTGTTATCAGCTAATTACTAATTAACTCTTTTGTTTGTGCCACGTTCCCTGATCCTGTAATGGCTACTTGATTTGTTATGAACCCTCATACAATACTTCTGCCACTTTTCCACCCCATATATGTGAATATAATCTGGGGCATATATATATATATATATATATATATATATATATATATATATATATATATATATATATATATATATAATACGACATTCGAAACTTCATCAGCCAAAATTAGTACTTCAAGTAAAAAATGAATAAAAAAATGTTGAAGTTCTTTCGTGAGAAAAATACTATAATTGATTAAAACATAGAATTATAAATGGGCTTGTGTACGCTGAGGTGACAAAAGTCATGGGATACATTTTAAAATCGTGTCAGACCATCTTTTGCCCAGGGAGTGCAACATCTTGACATGGTATGGAGTCAACAGCTTGTTGGACGTCTCTTGCAGAAATATAGGAGCCATGCTGGCTCTATAGAGATCCATAAATGAGAAAATGTTGGCGTTGCAAAATTATGTCCAATAAATGTTCGATTGGATTCATGACGTGCGATCTGGGTGGCCAAATCATTCGATGTAACTGCTCAAAATGTTCTTAGACCAGTTTCGAACAACCGTGGACCGGTGACATAGCTCATAGTCACCTATAAAAATTCCATCATTTTTTGGGAACTGACTTCCAAGAATGGCTGCAAATGTTCTCCAGGTAAGCGGACACAGCCATTTCCAGACAGTTATCGGTCCAGCAGGACAGGAGGACCCAGTCCATTCTATGCAAGCACGGTCCATACCATTATGGAGCCACGAGCAGCATCAACAATGACTTATTGACAACATGGATCCATGGCTTCGTGAGGTCTGCGGCACACTCGGACCCTACCATCAACTACCACCAACGGAAATCTGTGCTCATCTGACCACGCCACAGTTTTCCAGTCGTCTAGGTCCAACCGAAATGGTAACGAGTCCAAGACAGGCGATATTGTGCTGTTAGCGCAGGTAATCGCGTCGGTCGTTGGCTGCCATAGACCAGTAAAGTTAAATTTCGCCCCTCTATCCTAACGGATACGTTCGTGGTTGTCCCATATACACTCCTGGAAATTGAAATAAGAACACCGTGAATTCATTGTCCCAGGAAGGGGAAACTTTATTGACACATTCCTGGGGTCAGATACATCACATGATCACACTGACAGAACCACAGGCACATAGACACAGGCAACAGAGCATGCACAATGTCGGCACTAGTACAGTGTATATCCACCTTTCGCAGCAATGCAGGCTGCTATTCTCCCACGGAGACGATCGTAGAGATGCTGGATGTAGTCCTGTGGAACGGCTTGCCATGCCATTTCCACCTGGCGCCTCAGTTGGACCAGCGTTCGTGCTGGACGTGCAGACCGCGTGAGACGACGCTTCATCCAGTCCCAAACATGCTCAATGGGGGACAGATCCGGAGATCTTGCTGGCCAGGGTAGTTGACTTACACCTTCTAGAGCACGTTGGGTGGCACGGGATACATGCGGACGTGCATTGTCCTGTTGGAACAGCAAGTTCCCTTGCCGGTCTAGGAATGGTAGAACGATGGGTTCGATGACGGTTTGGATGTACCCTGCACTATTCAGTGTCCCTTCGACGATCACCAGTGGTGTACGGCCAGTGTAGGAGATCGCTCCCTACACCATGATGCCGGGTGTTGGCCCTGTGTGCCTCGGTAGTACGCAGTCCTGATTGTGGCGCTCACCTGCACGGCGCCAAACACGCATACGACCATCATTGGCACCAAGGCAGAAGCGACTCTCATCGCTGAAGACGACACGTCTCCATTCGTCCCTCCATTCACGCCTGTCGCGACACCACTGGAGCGCGGGCTGCACGATGTTGGGGCGTGAGCGGAAGACGGCCTAACGGTGTGCGAGACCGTAGCCCAGCTTCATGGAGACGGTTGCGAATGGTCCTCGCCGATACCCCAGGAGCAACAGTGTCCCTAATTTGCTGGGAAGTGGCGGTGCGGTCCCCTACGGCACTGCGTAGGATCCTACGGTCTTGGCGTGCATCCGTGCGTCGCTGCGGTCCGGTCCCAGGTCGACGGGCACGTGCACCTTCCGCCGACCACTGGCGACAACATCGATGTACTGTGGAGACCTCACGCCCCACGTGTTGAGCAATTCGGCGGTACGTCCACCCGGCCTCCCGCATGCCCACTATACGCCCTCGCTGAAAGTCCGTCAACTGCACATACGGTTCACGTCCACGCTGTCGCGGCATGCTACCAGTGTTAAAGACTGCGATGGAGCTCCGTATGCCACGGCAAACTGGCTGACACTGACGGCGGCGGTGCACAAATGCTGCGCAGCTAGCGCCATTCGACGGCCAACACCGCGGTTCCTGGTGTGTCCGCTGTGCCGTGCGTGTGATCATTGTTTGTACAACCCTCTCGCAGTGTACGGAGCAAGTATGGTGGGTCTGACACACCGGTGTCAATGTGTTCTTTTTTCCATTTCCAGGAGTGTAGATTTCTGCGGTTCTTTCACGCAGAACTGCTTGCCTGTTAGCACTACGACTACACGGAAATGCCACTGCTCTCGGTCGTTAAGTGAAGGCCATAGACCATAGCCTTGTCCGTATTGAGAGGTAATTCCTGGAATCTGATATTCTCGGCACACCCTTGACACGCAGAATATTTAATTCTTCAACGGTTTCCGAAATGGCGCGAAATTTAAGAAGACATCATCTTTTAGATGCAGAAACACGCCTATCTACTTTCGTTTATGTAACACAATTCCTTCTTGCTTTTCTTTCTGTATTTATTTCGTCAGCGTATTTTATCGAATGCACTAAAACAGAATATTACTTAGTCAATCAAAATACGCTCGTATTACAGGAACTCCCACACTGATGAAACAGATTACAGTAATCTTACTACTATCTTCTTGCAAATTAAAATTTTCGTTCGTCGGAAGATGTGCACCACCTTAAACGTATTTCTTCACTGATTACAGCAGTCTGGCGTACCAAGCTTGCAATCTTGAAGTTGGAAATTAGCAGGTTACGCTGTACATATGTGATAACGCTCCATTCCGTCCATCAGTACCCTCTCTTTTAGCTTTCGAAAGCTACAGAAGTTGCAAATTCAAAATAATAACATGTTTTCTCTGACATCATCGTTCTTATGTCTATTTTATTTTATTTTGTATAGTATGATGCTTCAGCTGTGAAGCCATTTTGAACCAGACGCCTAAATATCAGAAAAGCGTAATCTGAATACACGGTACGAAGCAACAATTGTTTAACATCATCAGCATGAAACTTCCCCTTTGCATGTAAAGAATGACATTGCTGGAAAATCTCTTACGTTATTTGACTTTCAAACAGCTGAGCAAAACTGAACGTACTCAGACAATTCTCTCTTCACTTATTCTGATCATCAGTAAACTGACACACAATATTTTTTAGCTCAACGCAATCTGAATTTCAATAATCCCTACAAAAGAATGGCCCTAACTAACAATAACCTATACCTTTCATGAATGACTTAGCTCACAAAAATCTTCGTTACTTGAACTACTGCAATACCGCGAGCGCCAATACTTCCAGCGGAATAAAGGATTCTGCCTACTGAAGGCAGTAATTACTGATAGGCATAGTTAGCAAATGAAAGATTTTGATAGAGAACAAACAATGTATTTACCTTAATAGTGTTCAAAAGTCATTATATATATATATATATATATATATATATATATATATATATATATATATATATATATATATATATATATATATATATGACATCCAGTCTTTACAAATTTCCTTTTCCTGACGGATACACGTCCAGATCGGCCGCTCATAGTAACCTCTCAGAACTCTGGCATCTCTCTCTCTCCACATCCACCACTGTTGGCGGCTCCCCTCCAACTGCCCGACGCTACGCGCTGTTCACATGCAACTGCCCAACGCTACACTTGCGAATATTCCAACAATGAGTCCAGCCAGCCACAGACTGCACACAGCGCAGTCAGCGATTTTCATACAGAGGACTACGTGGCGTTACCAGCATAAAAACCTAAACAGCGTACTTAGAAGGATAAAAACAAAATATAAAGAACACTTACAATGATTTAACTGATAAACAACCACGTCAAGCAAACCCGCAAAAGGTTCAGGTCTGCGCCTTCCGCCTACGAAACAGACAGGCCGCAAGGAAAGTGAAAGTCACCTTGGTAGGCTTCCTGATGGAGCACTGTTTTATACCCAAACACCTTAGTTAATACCAAACATAAGGTGTCAACCAGAAACATTATCCTGATACGTACTGGTAGTAATTGGGTTGACGAACCCCAGACGATCGATACTTTTGCTATGCCATTCTGCTTCTCGACTAGTGTACACTGATCAGCTAAACCTTATGACCACCCATCTACTGTCGATATAAACCCGTCCAGACGATAGCAGCGTTAGTTGGCGAGGAATGACTACTAGTCAGACACATGGACGGTGCATGTAGTATTAGCGAGCGTGCTGTCCTTGGGCAGAATCCGAGTTTGACCGAGGGCAGACTGTGATAGCCCGGAGGCTCGGCACGGTCATTTCGAAAACTGCACGACTTGGCGAGTGTTCAAGGAGTGCTGTGGTGAGTATGTTCAACACGTGGCGAAACCAAAGTGAAACCACATCGAGTCCTCTTGGCCTTAAGTGGTCTCCCCTCATAACAGATGTCGGCCGTCGTAGGCTGGGCGGACTGGTGAAACAGGACTGTGGCGGAACTAACATCAGAGTTCAATGGTGGGCAGAGTACAAGTGTGTCTGAGCACACAGTGCAATGAACACTCCTAACATTGGGCTCCGCAGCCGACGACCTATACATGTGCTAATAATGTTAACACCACGAAATCGGCAACTACGTCTGAAAAGGGAACATGACGAGCGCCACTGGACATTGGAGCAGTGGTAGAGCGTTCCAAGGACTGATGAATCCGATAACTTCTTCATCATTTAGATGAGTGGGCGCGAATCTGTCGTCTTCGAAGAGAACTTATCCTCGACACCTGTACTGCGGGACAGAAACAAGCTGGCTCCGGTTGCTTTATGTTCTGAGAAACATTTACGTTGGCATCCATTGGTCCAGTGTAACACGTTCAAGACACTGTAAGTAGCCTGTTTATATGTTTGTATTTTGGCAGCGCTTTAGAATGCATTAATATCACTGACATCGCTGTGCGCCCTTGCTAAGAGACTCTGTGGTTGGTCGGACTCGGAGTTAGAAGTTAATAGTTAGCAGTGATGGGGATCAAAAGCAGTGTTAGCTCGATCGGACGGTTTGGACGTGTGTCCGTCATGGAGATTTAATGTTGGTTGGATGGCTCAAATGGCTCTGAGCACTATGGGACTTAACTGCTGAGGTCATCAGTCCCCTACAACTTAGAGATACTTAGACCTAACTAACCTAAGGACATCACACACATCCATGCACTAGGCAGGACTCGAAACTGCGACCGTGGCGTGTTGGTTGGACACGGATTGTAAAAATGGGTAATGGTATTACTGACGATTATATAAGTTTTGAAACTGAACGTCACATGATTCAGGTAAAATTCTGCTAAATACATTGTTTGTTCTGCAACAAAATCTTTCCTTTGCTAACCATATGCCTATTAGTAGTTAGAGCCTACAGTAATTAGAATCTTTTTATTTAGCTGGCTGTATACTTGATGTATCTGCAGTAGTTCGGGTCATGAAGATTTTCTGTGAGGTAAGTGACTTACGAAATGTATGGGCTGTTGCTAGTTGTTGTTGCTGTGGTCTTCAGTCCTGAGACTGGTTTGATGCAGTTCTCCATGTTACTCTATCCTGTGGAAGCTTCTTCATCTCCCAGTACCTACTGCAACCTACATCCTTCTGAATCTGCTCAGTGTATTCATCTCTTGGTCTCCCCCTACGATTTTTACCCTCCACGCTGCCCTCCAATACTAAATTGGTGATCCCTTGATGCCTCAGAACATGTCCTACCAACCGATCCCTTCTTCTGGTCAAGTTGTGCCACAAGCTCCTCTTCTCCCCAGTTCTATTCAATACCTCCTCATTAGTTATGTGATCAACCCATCTAATCTTCAGCATTATTCTGTAGCACCACATTTCGAAAGCTTCTATTCTCGTCTTGTCCAAACTATTTACCGTCCATGTTTCACTTCCATACATGGCTACACTCCATACAAATACTTTCAGGAATGACTTCCTGGCACTTAAATCTATACTCGATGTTAACAAATTTCTCTTCTTCAGAAACGCTTTCCTTGCCATTGCCAGTCTACATTTTATATCCTCTCTACTTCGACCATCATCAGTTATTTTGCTCCCCAAATAGCAAAACTCCTTTACTACTTTAAGTGTCTCATTTCGTAATCTAATACCCTCAACATCACCCGACTTAAGCCGACTACTTTCCATTATCCTCGTTTTGATTTTGTTGATGTTCATCTTATATCCTCCTTTCAAGACACCATCCATTCCGTTCAACTGCTCTTCCAAGTCCTTTGCTGTCTCTGACAGAATTACAATGTCATCGGCGAACCTCAACGTTTTTATTTCTTCTCCATGGATTTTAATACCTGCTCCGAATTTTTCTTTTGTTTCCTTTACTGCTTGCTCAATATACAGATTGAATAACATCGGGGAGAGGCTACAGCCCTGTCTTACTCCCTTCCCAACGCCTGCTTCCCTTTCATGTCCCTCGACTCTTATAACTGCCATCTGGTTTCTGTACACATTGTAAATAGCCTTTCGCTCCCTGTATTTTACCCCTGCCACCTTTAGAAATTGAAAGAGCGTATTCCAGTCAACATTGTCAAAAGCTATTGTTAGGATCTCTTCTAATTTAGGGCCATTTTTTATGTTAATTAATAGTCAGATAGCGTTATCCTAGTATGTTGTGGTTCATTAATAAATATAATAAGTCTGAGTGTATTTATCAGGGAAGATTGTGTAGGTCATTGTTCAAACGATAAAGACAAGCAAAATGACAGTACGTCAGTGTCACTCACCAGTTTTAGAAGGTTCAGCTGCATTAATCAACTTAAGTAAAAACGTAGAAATTTCACCTTCTCATCTATTTCAGTTTAAGTAAAGATTGTTATTTAGAAGGTCCAACACCATGACAGCCAAGGAGTATCGTACACTGGTTGCATTCTACGTACGTAGGGGCAATAGTCTGGAAGATTGATGACGTGGCCTTCTAACATTACTTTTATGTGCTAGCACTACGAACAGCTGAAAGTAAGGGAAACTACAGCCATTATTTTTCCCGAGTGCCTGTGGCTGTTTATTGTATAACAGGCCGACCACACACTGCTCATGAAATTATATGACTAGCCCATAACGTATGTGTTTGAGGTGATAAACATCGTTAGTGCTACTTTTATTGTGTTTTCACTCCGGCGACTGTAAGCAGTGATTACTTTGCACACTGTATTACAGTTACTTTTTTTTCTGATGTGTATGCAGTTACTTGAAAACGGCTACACAGCCGAAAAGTCGTAGTAAAGAAATAAAATAAATCGGATATTTAGAAAAAAACACCAATGCAAGAAACCAAGTCCTCTCATGAAGTTTATCATGGCTGTGGGCCTTGTTGCAACTAAACGGTCAAAAATGGCTCAAATGGCTCTGAGCACTATGGGACTCAACATCTTAGGTCATAAGTCCCCTAGAACTTAGAACTACTTAAACCTAACTAACCTAAGGACATCACACACACCCATGCCCGAGGCAGGATTCGAACCTGCGACCGTAGCAGTCCCGCGGTTCCGGACTGCAGCGCCAGAACCGCTAGACCAACTAAACGGTCATCATTTCCTTTGTGCCCTCGACGCGGTTGTTGAAAGTGCAATCGCAAAGAGGGAAGAGTGACGGTAATAGAGGTTATGCTCCGCAATAATCGACGCCATTTGCTTTTGAGCGTCGCTGCGCCATCGAGCGGGACGGTCAAGTCGCCAGGGCGTCAATTATTGCCCGACCTGCCTCCCCTATGCGCGAACTAATTCCCCACAAAGGGGCGCAGCTGCCAAACAACGTTTCGCTGACGGCTTTCAGGATAAATCCAGTCAGCGATGTGTGAAGAACTGCCGGCGGGGTATCTAAAAAAAAAAACCAAACACTGTCGATTAGGATTGCGCCCTGCAGCGTCAAGCGTACAGGCAGTCACGTTTATCCAGACTAACAAAGATTCTTTTGTGACGCACTCGTGTGGAAAGCCCTCCAGTGAGTCGAGAACCTCTTCACATACGGCACACTCTTAAAGCAGATAACTACTGTACAGACCAACGCAGGGTGTGGAACGCACAAAGTATGTCAAAGAGATGTAGATAAACCATATCGAACCCTGTCATTTTTGAAGATTACGGGCTCGAAGGATATTTATTACGAAATCCTTCGGAATAATCACAGTATTGCATGATAAATAACAGAATTATCCGTCTTTGCTACCGTGAGCTGTACTGATATCTGATAATGAGTTAACCTTAAAAATAGAAGGCAGAATTCCAGAAACGACAAAACAAAAACAAAAATGACTAATTTGCACTTAAAATAGAGATATTGTGCTATCTAACAGCAGAATGTACGACTCAGTGAATAAAGAAAATTTTAATACTGATATATCCGTGAACTGAGCCGCTTATGCGAAAGATATTCCGCTTGCTTATAACATTGTATCCACCACAGGGACAATAGATCTTGTGTATATGCTCGAGCTGGTATAATAATACAGTTATTTCAGCTTACATAACAGATGTTATTTTCAAACTGTAGCCATGTGAGCGAAACCTTACAGCAGGAATCATAGCTGACGCTTTTATAAATCATTCAAGGAAACATTTTTCAAGTCTAATCAAGACCTGGTAAATGACCTCATTCTATATAGCAGATAGGGTTATGCTTCCATTGTACTTCCCAAACATGATGCAGTACACCTCGGTAAAAAGGCACGGACACTTAGTTGCAACCATCCCTAAATAAATTTTACTGTTGATGTGAGAGCACATGCCAAAAGCAATTTTCTGAATCTGTTTGCAAACACAATGGGAAACGGGTTTTTTACTATTTACCGTAATCCAACGTACACTGACTTAATAGAAACCCTAAATGTAACCATCTGTTACTGGGCAGTCTGCTCGTACCCATTGGCTATAAAGGAGTTACTGGTCTCCAGAGAGCAAAAATTAAGGGAAAGATCTAATTCCTAGCGTCCCGTATCGTAGTTATTCCAGTTTTCGGTAGAAATTAGAATAGGTGCAAGGAATTGAATAATTAAGTTAAGGTTCTGAGAATAAAAGAAACACAAGTACGCGTTGTGTAATACAGAGGTCCTACTCACGATACAACTCAACACAAACTTAATAAGAAAGATATTATATTGCAGTGGCTGTGTTATTTTGAATTACGGTGGCATTGCGGCGGGTACAGCCCTTATGAACTACATTAAATGTATTCGCAATTGCGAGTCCCACTCAGACACAAATTTTCATTGTCGTCATTTCATTCTACAGCTGATGGTTGTTCATATTCCCAAATGCGATTACATTTAATGTAATTAATAAGACCGATTAGCAAACTGCTTTTCGCAAGGTAAATAATTAAACATCTGCTGTACAGCATAGAGTAGCTAATGAGGACAACGATAAGTATTGCTCCCAATTCCACAAGAAAGTGAACGCCGTCTGTATGAAATAAAAGACTCCATTATAAATATAAGTTTACATGAAAATACATGTTATTTCTAATTGCACCATCACCTAATAGTTAATCAAGTCGCCTCCATTGTCGATTATAGCTTGGAACCTTAGCTCTCTCTCCGGTAAGTCATCCACCTATCCTACCTCTACATATCGTTTGACCCACTTCGCAATGAATTTCTGATTTTTTTAAGAATTTTAGCAGTAGCTCCGTATGAAAGCTTTGGTCCATTTGGATGTTGTACAATGATCACTGCCTCGTGACGATCCAGATATTTTGCACTCATTTTAAACTGCAACCGACAATACAAAACATTCAATTTGCACACTGTTTATCTACATACTGCGCGAAAGCGCTTTGATTATAGATTCCAGACCACTACCAGAGGTCGAAGGGTTCTCGGCGCTTCAGTCCGGAATCACGCGGCTGCTACGGTAGCAGGTTCGAATCTTGCCTCGGGCATGGATGTGTGTGATGCCCTTAGGTTAGTTAGGTTTAAGTAGTTCTAAGTCTAGGGGACTGATGACCCCAGATGTTAAGTTCCATAGTGCTCAGAGCCATTAGAACCATTTGAACCACTACCAGAGATGTTGCTGCGAAAGTTACATTTAAAATTATGGCGTACACTTTCTTGTGGAACTAACTGTACGTAGTGTGTTTTACTTATTTCGTTACCGAATTAGCAAAATTACTGTACACCTGTCTTTCCCTGCATGTTTCTCTACATCCTTATATAATTTTTTCTGTTGTCCAAGGTTTCTTCGCCGTTACCTTCCAAGTAATTATGTTTCTTCGACATCTCCTTCTCAGAGACATCTCTTCATCTTCAACCAAACTACCTACTACGGTATTCATTATCGTAGTACCACAGCCTTAGGGGACTTAAAACGCATCTCATCATTACGCAGTACTTCATTGTTTCTCTTGTTTCACATTTATTCTTCCGGAGGATTCTCTTCAATTTCAGTCTACTTTTCAGTATAACTCTGATCTGAACCTATATGTGCTACGGATAACCCTTACAATACAGTACCTGAATTTGGAATCGGTCTGACAATAATGTAAACCAGCTGGAATCTTCCCAGCACTCCCGGCCTTTTCGAAGTCTCCCTCCTCTTGTGTTTCTTGCACGGTGTATTTGCTATTAGTAGCTGAGAGTTACTGCAGAATTCGATTAGACTTTCTCCTATTACATTCTTGCTACCAAGCTCACATCCTCACATTACCGTCTCTTCTGTTTTTTCCGCTAAAGTCCCGTTTCAGTTTCCCATGATCATTACACTTTCATCTGCCTTTACATGTACCCGTTCACTATCCCCTTACATTATCTTTACCTCTTTTTCTTCTGCTTGCGTGCCAGTATGTATAATGAATTGTCGTTACGTTGTTGGGTATGCTGTCAATTCTAACGACAACAATGAATTGTTGACATTAACTCAATCTCTGACCTGCCAGCCCACTCATAAGGCGTCCTACAGCCATTATGTCATTCCCTACTGCTGTTCATTTTGCATGTTGATGTTGTCCGGTATTTATCTGACCGGAAACCCTTAAAAACTGTCCATTTCACTTCACTGCCTCCTTTGTAACTCATTCTTTAGATTTTTCAAGTTCCATACTAAGTTCCAAATTTTGACCTTCCGCACTCCGACTCGCTGGATGTTACCCTTTCGCTGGCCGTTCAGTCTTTGTCTCATGATCACCTCCCCCTTGACAGTCTCTTCACGAAGGTCAAAACGGATACTAACACAGAATCATCATCACAGTTTTTTTCTATTACAGTCCTCTTGCTTCGCTGCGTGGTAAGGGTGCTTGCCTCCCATGTAGTGGGCCCGGTTCGATTCTCGATCGGGTTGGAGATTTTCTCTGCTCGAGAACTGGGTGTTGTGTTGACCTCATCATCGTTTCATCCTCATCAGCGGCACCCAAGTCGCCCAGTGTGGCATCGACCGAAATAAGACTTGCACTTGGTGGCCGAACTTCCCCGTATGGAGCCTTCCGGTCATGTAAATTCCGGTTTAACCTTCCTGTGAGAAGAGATCATTGGAGTACAAGCAGGGAATGGGGAAGGATGGTACAGGAAATCGGAGCGTACTCTTCAAATGATTCATTCTAGCATATGTCTCAACCGAGTTAGGGGAGCAACGGAAAACCAAAATATGGATGATCGAACGTCATTGGAGTCGGACAGTGCGTGCGCAGTGTTTTATCTCAAAATTTGCTGAAATTCGTCGTTCGTCTGTTTGGTTTTCACTCAAGACGCATTACGAACAATACAATGCGAGTTGTGTGGTGTCTGTATAGCTCTGAATACAGTTCGCCTCCCCCTTATCAGAGAACTTACACATCCGACGGCCTTCTCTGCTTCGAACAACATATCTTGCCTGGACAGTGCGTCGTTTCCGGTGAAGAACGTAGTGTCATACGTCCATTTCGATAGATTGTTTCGCCCGAGCCGATTTGAGAATGAGTTGCTGAATGGCTACGTAAATGTCTAGAGGTAACAACGCGATGAGAAGGACTGTACGTTTTCTTTAGTGTGGGCTTTACGAACTGCACAGATCCTCTAGTGCATTGTCTAATATAAGAGATTACCTTTTACAACAGTTCTCAGTAACGACTTCCGAATAAATCTAGCGTTTATTTAACAGAATTCATGTTGTGTTACGTCTGCATACTGTACGCCTTCACGAGATTTACATGTCCGTATGAATAAGATAGCTATCAACAGCCATTCGTTTCTAAGCGTTAAATCGACTCACATGAAACTTTTGGACCATTCCATTTGTGGTGTCAGCGCCAGACACCACACTTGCTAGGTGGTAACCTTTAAATCGGCCGCGGTCCGTTAGTATACGTCGGACCCGCGTGTCGCCACTATCAGTGATTGCAGACCGAGCGCCGCCACACGGCAGGTCTAGAGAGACATCCTAGCACTCGCCCCAGTTGTACAGCCGACTTTGCTAGAGATGGTTCACTGACAAATTACGCTCTCATTTGCCGAGACGATAGTTAGCATAGCCTTCAGCTACGTCAGTTGCTACGACGTAGCAAGGTGCCATTATCATTTGCTATTTATCTTGTGATGCATGTACCGTGAGACCGATGTTCACCAATTATGGATTAAAGTTAAGTATTCCATCAGCTACGTACTTTATTTGCCAGTCTCAATCCCTTTATCTGTTCCAGACCTCACGCCAGCCTGCGTGAGCTTAAACGCGTGCCTTTCGGCTTCCTCATAGTGGCTTGTCTGTCTTGCTAAGTCACAACACCATTGACATCCCTTGGATGCCTTTTCTTAAATTATTTTCTCAGATTTCAAATTTGTCGTAATACTGAGGGCTACTTCTTTAAGGAGCTTAACTGATGAAAGTTTTGTAATATTTTTAAGTTCTGTATATGGAAAAAGTACTTTCTGTTTCTGTTTTAGCTAATATCCCCGTCAATACTATGTACACTGGATCTGTGTCTACAAGAGCCAATTACCAACTGTAGGTGTCATTGCAGTAATACAGTCGACCATCTTTTTCTGCTCATGATATTGTTTCCACCTTGCTATGCCACGATGAGTACACAATTGTCTATTGCAAAAGCAGCTGAAATATACACAAGACTGATGTAGATACCAGCTAATAACAAAAGCTACGACAATTAGCAAAGAGTTCGCTGCCATTTACCGTTTGTACTAACAAGCGTTGCTATAGATAGAAAAAAATAAAAGCCATAAATACCTGTTTTTCCATACTCATAAAATTACTGGCGAAACTTAATACAAGAAAATGAAAATCGACATTTACAGGCTAATACTGTTGTTGAAGAGGACTTTTTCTATTTTCCCAAACATTTCAATGATTTCCTCCAATTGAAGGTGGTATTCTTATAACGTATGAAATGTAATGAGAAATTATTTTCGTTTGACACTGGTGTGATAAATACAGGTTGACGTTAGATTTGTGGATACAAAATCAGCAGAGATTGTTGACTGCTGGCTGTTTGCTAAAGAAATGGGGACTAGGCTGTGAGAAATGCTCGCTCTGAGGTCAGCTAGGGAAAAGACGCCTAAATCGTACCAGTTTTTAGATCTTATTTATTACATCTTAAACAGTAAGATACAAAGTTATTTAAACAATACCGTGCTCAATTGCAGGAAGATGTTTTCGATATATGAACGGAAATTCATAGAAAAATAAAAGCACCACACTCAGTTTTCTAAACATCTGCAATTGGCTCAAATTATGAACCTGGTTTCCTAATGTGTACCACTGAGTGTCTAAATTGTTTCACCCTATAAACTATGACCTTGAGATTAAAGATATGCACTAGTCTCAGTTTCGGGAAACTTTCCATATTTTACTTCTTACATCACATTTTTGAGGCACTGGAGTATAACATTTTCCATCCTTTCCCTGGCAATGTGAATTCATATTTTTGCATTTCATGCAGCTGGTCATTTTTTCTGTTTGATCATACTCGCACAACTCGCTAAACCATTCCTCTGTTTTATGCCTGAATTTATGTTGTGTCTTCCCTCAGAGTCTCCGGAACACTTCCTTATTAACAGGTGGAGATGTTGTTCTATATTTCCTCTCTCTTGTCGGTTAGGGTAGCTCTTTTTTGTTACCATGGACTACTCTCAACGCACAGGCCCCTTGGCTAGGCGTTGGATGTTTTCTTTGGAGCTTTCATCATTTCCCTTGGATTCTGCGACATTTCTTGGAAGATAACATTCAACCCACTCTCTGCCTACCATTGCTTTTTGTGCACTGAAATTATGGGGCAATCCGTTTCATTCTGCAATGTCTATCTCAAGTTTTCATACGTCCGATATGCTTCAACTCAACCATTATCTCTTCAAATGTGAGAGTAAGGACTTCCAATTAGTTTTCAACTTCACTGGATTACACTTTACTGTGGCAAAAAAGTTGGCTTAGGCACGTTTTAGATTTGTGCACATCTAATTCATGCGCGATCCTAATTGAGATATACAGATGGAGTTAAATGCAATTCATCTGCACTCCACTTTCCACAATGCCCTTCTGTTTACATGCTGCAATATAAAATAATTATTAAACTAATAATGCATGATAAAGTATTCATTAGATAACTCACCATATCATACCTAATCAATATCTTTTATTAATAGCCCTAAACGCATTTTTCAAAGCTCGCCGGTCGAACAAGTTTCTCGCATTGTGCCGGTACAATATCGTATACTTACATACGTGTTACATTGTAGGAAACGTCCCCATTTTCTCCTCGTCGGTTTCCTACAAACGAACCACAACGAATACAGGTTCATGACAATTCGAAAAGTAAGATTATATTTTGAGTATTCTCCCCTGAACGAAACAGTGTGTTGTGATTTACCTTTTAACAATAACTCTGCTCGCCACGTGTACAAAGATTTAGATGAAGTCTACAACAAAATCAATGCTGTTTTCAGGCGATCTAATCCTCAACACACAAAATTCACAGGTGATAGATACTGTGGCTCCGAGAAGCACGTAGTTTACGTTCACTTCACTGAATGTTGGTTGGTACGAGAAGTGCGTATTTTTAGGAGTGGTACGTAGCAGTTGTCGCCTACGTTGATGAATGAAATCGCTACTTCCCCGAATGTTATCAAATGAGTCTGAATGTACTCGTCATGTTTGATTAAAGTACTAGTAACAGAACACGTATTAAATGAAAGACGCACTCTTGGATGTGCGTAGACTCATTTAAGAAACTTATAAAATATAACAAATCCCCTGCTGTCACACAACCCCGCGCAACGTTGTTGACAGCGTCCGACCCCTCAGACGCAATACGGTTGTAAATAAACACTTCAGTCCATTGCGCTAATCGTCGTTTATAGCATTTAGAATAACCAACAGCTGCTGCCTTGCTCCACACTTTAAATGTTATTTAGATTATTTGCAACTGCCCGCCAGGAAGCATCATTGACGCTGCGGCGGGCAGCGCTAAAATTACAGCCCTCGACCCCTTCCCAGGGGAGCAGTGGCTACCACCCTTCATCTTCCACCCCTGTGAACCGAGGTGGCAGGGTGTGACGACAGAAGGGTGGATGCTCGCCTCTTTGTGTACACAGCACAGAGGTGGGGTGGGGTGGGGTAGGGTGGAGGAACCCTCTCCCCCCCCCCAGTCCATCGCTCCCTACTTCCCCCACAAACGACTCGCCTTGGCCTTAATCGACTTGTATAATTCCGGCCCCCGGGACGCCGAAGTCCAAATTGCGAGTAATAACCTGCGAAGGCGCTTAGGGTGGCGTGGCAGCCATAGCGTGGGAGGGTGATTATCGTGCGGTCGTGGATTGGCCAGCCGTGTCGGACATGTTTGTTCATCCCCCTCTGACAGCCACTGCTTACACTACACTGCACACTCGTCAATGGGCCACTGACTGGAAACTCAGTTTTTGAATGGGTGCCATGCAAGTTATAGTAAGTGTAACATAACAGCTGCTTCCAGACTTACAGCGATCTCCCTCACACATACAACAATTAAGTATGGTATTATACAAACATGTCCACGAAAACTTCTACATTTCATCGAAATACATAGAGATTCATCTGGTTTCAGAAGACTATTTTTTCAACACAAATGAAGATAGAAACTAAGGTTGAATTTTGAATTAAGCACATCACTACAAAGTTTTGATTTAAAAATCTGATAATACATGTCGTTGTGCATACAAATTCTTTTTGATTGCTTATTTGATATCATACCATTCGTCACTGAGAAACTGTTCGTAATTTTTAGATATGGCTGTTGAATGGTGAATAGCACAAACGTTTTTTCTTCTATTTTTCTTTTTAGACAGAGACAGTCGTCGCTCCATAGTTTGCAAATCCTGCTACTGGGAAAGTCAGTAAAATCGTGAAAACTCGCTCTTGTATCCACAAAATAAATTTATCACATTTCTTTTTAATTGAAGGGCGGATGTCCTTTTGGAAGTTCTAGTAGAGTATTAGCGACAATCAGCAAACCACCCACCCCATATTCTTTAAACTGAGAAACTGTTCGAGATTGTTAGTGATGGCTGTTGGCGGTGAAAGCACAAACGTTTTTTCTTCTTTTTTTTCTTTTTAGACAGAGACAGTAGCCGCTCCGTAGCTTCCAAATCCAGCGACTGCGAAAGTCAGTAAAATCGTGATAACTCACTCTTGTATCCATCAAATAAACTTTTCACATTTCTTTTTAATTGAAGGGCGGATATCCTCTTGGAAGATGAAGTTGAGTTAGGGACAATCAGCAACCCCACCCCAGATTCTTTAAACAATCGAACTCGCATGTATGAAAGAGCTTCAAAAGTCTGATTACTTTACGAGTTAATGTGTTAAATATTAGACGCTAAGCATGTAAGTTTACAAACTGTTTGAAACTATGTTTAAAGTGTCGGTAGCGGCTAAGTGCTCTCATAAAACACTTGAGTTCAATCCAAGTAATTCGCGTTCTGTTTTAAGTAAAAGTTAGTTTTCTTTCGCATTTCAATCATTATGACAATACAGAAAAGAAGTAATAAATATAAACGTCTTGCTTCGTGGTGAGTTTGTACTGCTTGAAAACTGCTGCCTCAAGATGGATACTCAGTTTCTAAGTTTTATTCTTAATTTATTGCGTTAAACCTGTAACATAATATTATACCTGTTAATCAGTAGATTAAGACATCATTTTAAATTTTTCATTTCGATCAACAATTGCATGACATACACCGAAAATAATATTTTCAGTACCCTTGGACGCCATTGGATATGCAACCTGTAACTGTGTTTTGCGACTTTGCCTCGGGTTAGCTGCTTAGTAACAAGGATGCTTGGGCTACTTTTTGGTAGTGGCCATCAGGCACTCTCTTTTCATCTGACCTGCTATGTATATTACACACTTTTCATAATGAATCAATTTATTAAAACTTACGTTTACTGGGATATAAAACTTGGAAGTAATTATAAGATGAATAGTGTGAAACAGAAGTAGCTACCGTAAAAGAAGCTCAGTTTATGTTAGTCCATATAGGGTAGAACAACAACGCCAGATCACAGTCAAGAAAACTGAAACTGAGGGCACTGGCAATATTGGAATTGAGAGAGGGGGTAAAAGAGGGAAAGGAAAGAGGAATGTGAAATTTAATGAACAGAAAGGAAGACAAAGTGTAATGACTGAGGAATGAAACACGTTACGTAGTGGTTCACTAGCCCCAAAATAGCGTGTACATATGTCATGATTAATATATATTTTTTGTGTGTAGTAGTCTACGGGGCCAATAGAGCATACATCCATAACCAATATGGTACAGCACACACCGTCTGTAATACCAGAGCAAACATCTTTCTCATGGACCCAGTAAACTATTCACGTCCCAGATCATGGTAACCCTGAAATATCCCGAAGTATTTGACACATCACTTTTATTTCTTTCCATTTGTAAGTAAAAATACCTTTGCTTTTCATGTGTAATGTTCTGCTAATGCCGTACTTTGCTGACATGACGAGCAGACGGAACTATCTAAACTGCTACATTGCGATTTCCTGTATCAACATTGTGAACTGCCCATTTTTCATTATGTAACTGGAACACAAACTTTGTTTCAACTAATTTAATCAACTATATAGTATCAAGGCGCGGAAAACATCTCTGAACTGTAAATTTACGCCGTTGGGTAAGAAAGGCCCAATTTGGCTTCAATAATTCTCATTACGAAGAAAAATCAGTCCAAGTTGCAAATTTTTACTTTCTGTTCATTCGATTACTAGTTTCGGGCCGAGAACCATTTTGAAATCATCATAACATCATGATTTGTAAATATGTCTCGGCACGAAACTAGTCATCGAATGAGTAAAAAGTAAAAATCTGCAACTTGGACTGCTTTTTCGTTCTACTGATTAACAGAAGTTACTGATCCAAGCTACTCCAGTACGCTGGAAGTTCGTTCTTTAATAATGCTGTTAGGGGTGGACGGTAGACCAGCACACTCAGGACTAGTAGGTTCTCAATGTCGTTAGAAGTTGCATGATGTAAAGAAAAACAGAGCGAGAGCTGCTGTGTTGATGGTGATGAACCAATAGGATTTGGGTGCTAAATTTAGCCTTCTTTCTTGCCTATCTCCACTCTCTCCTCGCCTCGCTCTTCGCCTTCCTCCCTGTCCTGATTTTCTCTCCTCTTCCTCCCTATACATCTCTCTCTCTCTCTCTCTCTCTCTCTCTCTCTCCCTCTCGCTCTCTATCAAACGCAAACACACTAACAACCTCATGCACTTCGTGAAGCAAACACATTTAATGTTATTATAAGGAGGCAGTCAAATTGAAACGACACATAGGTAAAAAATAGGAAACTGTTTATTATTTCAAATGTAATCGTCGTAACTGTTAACACGTGTATCCCACTGTGAGGCAAGACGCTCAATGCCTTCATGGAATATGTTTGCGGTTGCCTTTAAAACAATGTATTGTGCAGAGGCTTCCATCTCTTCGTTCGAAGAAAACCGACTGCCACGAATGACTTACTTCGAGAAATCTCATTTGGAGACATCAGAACTGTTCGGAGGACGTGTAAGGGTGTCCCAGCTAAACCTCTGCAGCATAGTCGAAACAACCTTTTCAACATACGGGCCTGCTCGCATGCTGACTTTTCAGTGGGACGCCCTTGCCGGCCGGAATGGCCGAGCAGTTCTAGGCGCTACAGTCTGGAACTGCGCGACCGCTACGGTCGCAGGTTCGAATCCTGCCTCGGGCATGGATGTGTGTGATGTCCTTAGGTTAGTTAGATTTAAGTAGTTCTCAGTTCTAGGGGACTGATGACCTCAGCTGTTAAGTCCCATAGTGCTCAGAGCCATTTGAACCATTTTTTCGGACGCCCTTACAGATCCTCAACACAGTCCCTATCTGCCTCCATTTGATTACCATAATTATGGAGACCTGAAGAATGAAGACGTTCGTGATCGTCTATTTCCTTCAGACGAAGAGATGCACGCCAAGGTACAAAAGTGATTTGTCGGCAACCACAAATATTTTTCCACGGAGGCATTGACCGTCGAGTCCCACAGTTGGATAAATGTGTCAACAGTAATGGTGATTACTTTTGAAATAATGGACAGTCTACCTACTTTTCTCCATCTGTCTCGTTTTCATTTGACTGCCCCATGTAGTACCTTAATGATATCCTAAAATTTATACTACGCATTACACTTTCTCACTCTCACAAAACCGCCAAACATCAACATAAACAGTTATTTCATTTCACAGCAGCGAAATCAGCAATGCAAGCTGGCAGGTCCCCGACTTTTAAATTTCAAGATAAAATTGCGAACTGTTTACGAACAGCTATGTTATAAAAAATGTTCAAATGTGTGTGAAATCTTATGGGACTTAGCTGCTGAGGTCATCAGTCCCTAACCTTACACACTACTTAACCTAAATTATCCTAAGGACAGAGACACACACCCATGCCCGAGGGAGGACTCGAACCTCCGCCGGGACCAGCCGCACAGTCCATGACTGCAGCGCCTAGACTGCTCGACTAACCCCGCCCGGCAGCGCAATAGCTTATAAATGTTTATAGTACAAACCGGGTGGTCAACTACACCACCATTTAACTCATTTTTTTAGATGACACTTTATCAAGACGCAAGTATCTACATGTGTCAGTACACTCAAGAGACGGCAGATGGTAAGGGGAAGGTGGTGACAGATGGACAGAGATACAGGAAGAGGTAGAGAGGGACACATTTTTAATTTTCATACTCATTCGTTATTTATCAACGAACGATGTATGCTCAGATATGTATGCTTACGTGTGTTATATTTGCCTGTGCGTATACGAATTTATGCAAAAGATTGAGAAAAGAAAGGAATAGAGAGACAGGAAGAGAAGGATTCAAGATAGAGACAAGAAAAACTGGCGACAGCGGAAGATGAAACTGAAATGAGTTATTATATGATACCTTTCTCAGTGTTCCATTCTCTGTCATTCGTCCTGTGAGTAGGCACAGTGCGTGGAACCGTTGGATGATGTTCTAATCACCGGCGACACAGTCCCTTGCGCCGCTTGATACCAACATTCCGAGCTGCAATTTCCTCGACCAAATAGAGTGGCGACTATCTTTACGGCATCGCGCAGGTAAAGTTTAATTAAATTTATCAGCGGTGGCGCGAGCTTCTGCCGTGGGTGGAAGACATTACGGCCCGGGCGTGCGTCCTGGGAGCAGAACGCCGAGCTTGCCCCCAAACAGCAGTCGGAGTCACGTAGGTGAACCAAGTACTCTAGTTTCACAGGAAAAGCGTTTGAAGACGTTTCTGCAAGTCGCAAGAACAATTCAGGCAATGTACGGAGTAATATTACACCCTTACTCCATACAGAAATCTGTCAAAACACAGGATCAGCTCAACTTTGTCCTCCACGTTGTCTCTTCCCTTTCTGTCTTGACGATAGGTTTCCGCTTCAGGAAACGCCGACATCCTCTGATCTGTGAGTGTGACGTTGCATAAATCTCAGACAAACATCACTGTGACAGGGGATGGCCTACAGAAATAATATTTTGCGGAAACTCATAGTAAGGAAATGGGGAGCAAAAACCTACTATCCTGAGAACCACCACATATGCACTATGCTTCCCTACAGCTGAATACGCCTGCCACGTATGCACCAGATCAAACCACTAGAAAAGGTCGAAAAAAAAGTGGTTCAAACGGCTCTAAGCGCTATGGGACTTAACACCTGAGGTCATCAGTCACCCAGACTTCGAACTACATAAACCTAACTAAATTAAGGACATCACACACATCCATGCCCGAGGCAGGATTCGAACCTGCTTCTGTAGCAGCAGCGCGGTGCCGGACTGAAGCGTCTAGAAGCGCTCGGCCACAACGGCCGGTGAAGAAGATCGACATAAACCCTAATGAAATATGTCGAATGACAACAGGGTGTGTGAAACTCAAGCCCCTATCAAAGCTTTACACAGCTGCTGGCATTGAGAGTTCTAGTGCACGAATAAGACCTCACGAATTCACAGAGACTTTCAGACAGACTATCCATGATCAATATCCTCTCTTTGGCACCGAGTGCAAGTCTGGACGACTGAGATCCCGTAAAAGGTTCTTAAACGCGGCCGTTGAAGAATCACCACCTGACTATCCACCAGCGCAGGTGGCTCCACAACAAACTGGAAAACATGGAGGATCCTAAACCGCACAAGAAGAGTGGTGGCCCCAGTGAAAACAAATGGACTTCAGCAAGTGCGATTGTGGTGCTGTGCAAGAATTGAAACACCTGCTGTTCCGTCCAAACTGTACCTACAAATACAACCTCGACGATTAGTCGCTGGCAAGAAAGAGGCCCCAGACATGGCTCAGTGCTGGACTGAAAGACTATGATTCATTTCCAAACATGAAAAAGCAAAAGTGAATTTCTTGCTGATCATTTTATTTATTTATTTATTTTTATTTATTTTATTTTATGCTTTTATTTTACCTGGCAAGATTAGGGCCTTCAGGCCCTCTCTTACACCTAACCAGGCATACTCAGATTCAACAAATTTCAGTTTCTACAGAACATTAAGGACATATAACATGTTATACAGTATTCATGTTAAAGAAAAAAAATTAGAGATTATAAAAGTAGTACAATGATAATTATAACAATCAAAAATAATTATAACAATCAAGAATAATAATAATAATAATAATAGTAATGACTATGAATATGAAAGTAAACATATTTTTCTTTTATGAATGTCAGTCCTATTGCTAGTTGGGAATTTTCTCGTTATATTCTTGCAGCTTGTGAGTTATTCTCATCAAGCAGAGACATAAGACGATAGAATGGGGTGAAAGAGATGTAGAAGAGGTAGATAGGTTAGAGGAAGAGAAGTAGAATGGTAAAATTCTAAGTTATGATGGAGAGGAGAAAGAAAAAGATGAGAGGGGCACAACAATGGTGGCTATACCGTCCCTAATATTTAAGTCTTGAGTTCCCTCTTGAATGTTGAGTGGTTCTGGATAAGACGCAGATCACAGGGGAGCGCGTTCCATAGTCGTATGGCTGAGATGGAGAATGACACGGAGAAAGATTTTGTGTTATGTAAAGGTACAGCCAAGGTGCTAGACGTGTCCGATCTGGTATTGCGGTTGTGGAATGATGATAGGTGTTTAATGTGAGAAGATAAGTATTGGGGGCACCAGTGGCTAAGAAATCGATGAAATAAGCACATCGTGTGGAGATCGCGTGCCTTATGTGGGCGTATCCAACCTAGCTGGGAGTATGAAGGACTGATATGATCATACAACCATATATTGCATACGTATCTAACGCAAGCATTCATCACTAGCTCGAGGCATCTCGAATTTTCACTATTTGTGCCGTGTTGAACTACATCACAGTAGTAAAGATTAGGCAAGACTAGTGTTTGGACTAATTTTTGTTTAACATGGGTTGGAAATATTTTTCTAAATTTTTGAATTGAATGTAGGGAGGAGAGCGATTTCTGGCAAGCTGTGACTTTGTTCTTCCCAGTTTAGGTGTTCATCCAAGATTATTCCAAGGTCTTTTACTGTTTTTTGGTACGGTAGTTGGGTACCATTGAGGAGTATTTGAGGGACTGTTTCGCGAAAGTACCGACTGATTAGCTTTGGATGAGATATAAGTATGACCTGGGACTTCCTGGGGTTTAGTTTCAGACCTAGGTTCTGTGCCCATCCAGAAACAGAAAAAAGATCTGCGTTCATACACGCTACTACGTCAGCAATGTTCTTGGGGCTTGCACTTATGTACAGTTGGATGTCGTCGGCATAGAGATGGTAGTTACAGGAGTGAATCACTGAAGAAATATCATTGATGTACAGTGAGAAGAGTAATGGACCAAGCACGGAGCCTTGGGGAACTCCAGAGCGCACGTTTTTCCATGATGACTTTTCCGACCCACAAATGACTTGTTGACATCTGTTTTTGAGGTAGCTGTCGAACCAGTGTATTGCGCTGTTTGAGAAATTCAGCTGCTTCATTTTAATTAGTAATATATCAAAGTCAACTGTATCAAAAGCCTTGCTAAAGTCAAGCAGTGTTAGGATGGTAGCTTCACGTCTGTCCATAGCATGTTTAATGTCATCAGTTACTTTGATTAATGCAGTTGCTGTACTATGTTGCTTTCGAAAGCCTGACTGATATTTGTCGTGGATGTTATGAGTTTTGAGGTAATACGTCAGCTGTTCATGGACGATGTATTCTAGGGCTTTAGATTTTAGTTAGCAGTAGGATATTTCTTCGCTGGCATCTACCTACATCACGTATATTCTTCCGGTGGTGCTTATTTCTTATACTATTCTTCGATTAAAGTATTTTCGAAACTGCTTTTGGGTAAAATATGTGCCCTTTACGGTATACCGCAAGAACACCTTTTTATTGCAGTTCCTTTTTCTTTAACCAGTAACCCATTAATGTTCGTTTTCTCCTTCATTCTCTGACAGTATCGTTCTTAAGCAGTGAATCTACCTCCGTGGTACGGCCGTGATCTAACACAGTCATGTCTAGCGACGGAACTTTCCTCTACAAGTCTAGTTCGCGCATCTGAGTCAACAGTTGCAGACAACCAACGGTATATTACGCCTGGTAAGCATAATAATTTGCTGGATGAACATCATCTGCTAGAGCAGACAGAAAAAGTAGGGCGCTGAGCTGGGAGTATTGGTGCCTGAACTACGAAGACACTTGGTAAACGCTGAACTTGATGTACGTCCCGAGACGTTACGTCACCTAAAAGTGTGCACAACAAACACATACGAGGGTACTGACTATGTATTCCCTCTCAATTTTCTGTGTGAAAATCCTTAAGGATTTGTCAATTAAACAACCGTTATTAACATTTTACGTCTTTATTCTTCAGGTCTACATATTTGTTTCTCAACATAGTCAATCTGGCTACGAACACGTTTCTCCCACAAGAGATCAGTTCGTTGAGAATGTTTAAGTTTTGACAGAGCAAGACCTCACATCTGGTTCCACGGCTTCTCCACTATCAAAGCTAAGTCTATAACAATATGTTTCCTTTTCTGTATTAACATACAGCCATAATCGGTGGTGGTAATATACGAGGTGCATTCAAGTTCTAAGGCCTCCGATTTTTTTTCTCCGGACTGGAAAGAGATAGAAACATGTGCAGTGTTTTAAAATGAGGCCGCATTCATTGTCAATACGTCCCAGAGATGGCAGCACCGTACGGCAGATGGAATTTTACCGCCATCGGCGAGAGTGAGAACTGTTTTAAATACTTAAAATGGCGACGTTTTCCTTACTTGAACAGCGTGCAATCATTCGTTTTCTGAATTTGCGTGGTGTGAAACCAATTGAAATTCATTGACAGTTGAAGGAAACATGTGGTGATGTAGTTATGAATGTGTCGAAAGTGCGTTCGTGTGTGCGACAGTTTAATGAAGGCAGTACATCGTGTGACAACAAACCGAAACAACCTCGGGCTTGCACAAGCCAGTCTGACGACATGATCGAGAAAGTGGAGAGAATTGTTTTGGGGGATCGCCGAGTGACTGTTGAACAGATCGCCTCCAGAGTTGGCATTTCTGTGGGTTCTGTGCACACAATCCTGAATGGCGACCAGAAAATGTGAAAAGTGTCATCCAGGTGGGTGCCACAAATGCAGACAGACGACCACATGGCTACGCATGTGGCATGTTGCCAAGCAATGTTGACGTGCAATCTTTTCGTCGGTTGTGACAATGGATGAGAGGTGGATGCCATTTTCCAATCCAGAAACAAAGCGCCAGTCAGCTCAATGGAAGCACACAGATTCACCGCCACCAAAAAACTTTCGGGTAACCGCCAGTGCTGAGAAAATGATGGTGTCCATGTTCTGGGACAGCGAGGGCGTAATCCTTACCCATTGCGTTCCAAAGGGCACTACGGTAACAGGTGCATCCTATGAAAATGTTTTGAAGAACAAATTCCTTCCTGCACTGCAACAAAAAAGTCCGGGAAGGGCTGCACGTGAGCTGTTTTACCAAGACAACGCACCCACACATCGAGCTATCGTTACGCAACAGTTTCTTCGTGATAACAACTTTGAAGTGATTCCTCATGCTCCTACTCACCTGACCTGGCTCGTAGTGACTTTTGTCTTTTTCCAACAATGAAAGACACTCTCTATGGCCGCACATTCACCAGCCGTGCTGCTATTGCCTCAGCGATTTTCCAGTGGTCGAAACAGACTCCTAAAGAAGCCTTCGCCGCTGCCATGGGATCATGGCGTCAGCGTTGTGAAAAATGTGTACGTCTGCAGGGCGATTACGTCGAGAGGTAACGCCAGTTTCATCGATTTTGGGTGAGTAGTTAATCAGAAAAACAATCGGAGGCCTTAGAACTTAATGCACCTCGTATTTACAGAGAAAAGCACATAATAATTTATATTGTATTTTACGCCACACAAATTACAAGAGACTGAAGAGTGAGTAACTGTTCATCGAGAATATCTCGTACATCAACAGAATGTGTGAAAGTGTTCTTTTGTCCGCCGTTCGCGCAGCGGCTTTCAAAGTCTATAGCTCACTGCATCTCTGACGGCGCTTCCACAATAAACACGTCACGTAGGAGGAAGTCCGTTTTTTACACCCTCGCAACTTTATTTGCTAACAGTAGCTGTTCCCGAGTGATTTCTAGGTAGTTGTTGTTGTGGTCTTCAGTCCTGAGACTGGTTTGATGCAGCTCTCCATGCTACTCTGTCCTGTGCAAGCTGCTTCATCTCCCAGTACCTACTGTAACCTACATCCTTCTGAATCTGCTTAGTATATTCATCTCTTGGTCTCCCTCTACGATTTTTACCCTCCACGCTGCCCTCCAATACTAAATTGGTGATCCCCTGATGCCTCAGAACATGTCCTACCAACCGATCCCTTCTTATGGTCAAGTTGTGCCACGAACTTCTTCCCAATCCTATTCAATACTTCCTCAATAGTTATGTGATCTAACCATCTGATCTTCAGCATTCTTCTGTTGCACCAGATTTCGAAAGCTTCTATTCTCTTCTTGTCCAAACTATTTATCGTCCATGTTTTACTTCCATACATGGCTACACTCCATACAAATACTTTCAGAAACGACGTCCTGACACTTAAATCTATACTCGATGTTAACAAATTTCTCTCCTTCAGAAACGCTTTACTTGTCATTGCCAGTCTACATTTTATATCCTCTCTACTTCGACCATCATCAGTTATTTTGCTCCCCAAATAGCAAAACTCCTTTACTACTTTAAGTGTCACATTTGCCTATCTAATTCCCTCAGCATTACCCGACATAATTCGACTACATTCCATTATCCTCGTTTTGCTTTTGTTGATGTTCTACTTATATCCTCATTTCAAGACACTGTCCATTCCATTCATCTGCTCTTCCAAGTCCTTTGCTGTCTCTGACAGAATTACAATGTCATCGGCGAACCTCAAAGTTTTTATTTCTTCTCCATGGATTTTAATACCTACTCCGAATTTTTCTTTTGTTTCCTTTACTGCTTGCTCAATATACAGACTGAATAACATCGGGGAGAGGCTACAACCCTGTCTTACTCCCTTCCCAACCACTGCTTACCTTTCATGTCCCTCGACTCTTATAACTGCCATCTGGTTTCTGTACAAATTGTAAATAGCCTTTCGCTCCCTGTATTTTACCCCTGCCATCTTTAGAATTTGAAAGAGAGTATTCCAGTCAACATTGTCAAAAGCTTTCTCTAAGTCTACAAATGCTAGAAACGTAGGTTTGCCTTTCCTTAATCTTTCTTCTAAGATAAGTCGTAAGTGTTCCAGTTTTTCTACGGAATCCATACTGATCTTCCCCGAGGTCGGCTTCTACTAGTTTTTCCATTCGTCTGTAAAGAATTCGTGTTAGAATTTTGCAGCTGTGGCTCATTAAACTGATAGTTCGGTAATTTTCACATCTGTCAACACCTGCTTTCTTTGGGATTGGAATTATTATATTCTTCTTGAAGTCTGAGGGTATTTCGCCTGTTTATTTCGCCTGTTTCATACATCTTGCTCACCAGATGGTAGAGTTTAGTCAGGTCTGGCTCTCCCAAGGCCTTGTTTCGACTCAGGTCTTTCCGTGCTCTGTCAACCTCTTCACGCAGTATCGTATCTCCCATTTCATCTTTATCTACATCCTCTTCCATTTCCATAATATTGCCCTCAAGTACATCGCCCTTGTATAGACCCTCTATATAATCCTCCCACCTTTCTGCTTTCCCTTCTTTGCATAGAACTGGGTTTCCATCTGAGCTCTTGATGTTCATACAAGTAGTTCTCTTATCTCCAAAGGTCTCTTTAATTTTCCTGTAGGCAGTATCTATCTTACCCCTAGTGAGATAAGCCTCTACATCCTTACATTTGTCCTCTAGCCATCCCTGCTTAGCCATTTTGCACTTCCTGTCGATCTCATTTTTGAGACGTTTGTATTCCTTTTTGCCTGCTTCATTTACTGCATTTTTATATTTTCTCCTTTCATCAATTAAATTCAATATTTCTTCTGTTATCCAAGGTTTTCTACTAGCCCTCGTCTTTTTACCTACTAGATCCTCTGCTGCCTTCACTACTTCATCCCTCAAAGTTACCTATTCTTCTTCTACTGTATTTCTTTCCCCCATTCCTGTCAATTGTTCCCTTATGCTCTCCCTGAAACTCTGTACAACCTCTGGTTCTTTCAGTTTATCCAGGTCCCATCTCCTTAAATTCCCACCTTTTTGCAGTTTCTTCTGTTTTAATCTACAGGTCATAACCAATAGATTGTGGTCAGAGTCCACATCTGCCCCTGGGAATGTCTTAGAATTTAAAACCTGGTTCCTAAATCTCTGTCTTACCATTATATAATCTATCTGATACCTTTTAGTATCTCCAGGGTTCTTCCATTTCTAGGTTAGTGAATGATTTAAAATGTTAGGGCAATCACATAATGTCACAAGTCCTCGAAAGTGTCCTTTAAGTATTTCACACAGATGAAAATCGGATCTGGCCAAGTCGGCACTGTGTGGTAGATGATGGATGCGGGTGACTCTAAGGCGTCGTATTGTTGCAGATGTCGTTGCGCTGGTGTCTCGTTTGGCACTGTCATGATGACTGAGAGGGTGCTCAACGTGTGGACGAACTCCTCGAATTCGAAACTCGATTGCAGCAAGCTGATTCTTACACACAGACTCAGTTCCGTTACACGCAGCCATGTCACGCGCCACAATTCTGAACATCGATATCGCGGCGCAATACCAATCACCGGTAAAATGTGCCCCGGCTCTCGTTGTCGCTATAAATCGAAGGTGACCTAAGCAGATGAGCAGGATGTTTTGGAGACGTATGCGCGAACCGTATCCTGAAGTCAGTGAGTTTGAAAGAGGGTGCGTTGTTGGAATGAGAAAATGTGATGCATCCATCCAGGAAACTGCTGCTCGTGTAAGAAGAAATGTTTCGGCAGTGCATTGGGTGTGTGCAGAATGATTCACAGAAGGGAGTGTAATACGACGAGATAGGTCAGGTCCCACCATCAAGACCACGCCTAAGAAGATCGACACCTCATCCGATTGGCATTGGAGGACAGATCTGCGTGCGCCTCGACAGTTCAAAACATCGTGCATGATCAGTGGTGAGAGTCCGTCGCTGATTATTGCGGCATGGATTACGTGAGCGTCACCCGCTTCTCTCCCTACCTTTAAGGAATGTGCAGAAACATGATAGACGAGAAAGCTGTACAGCAAGACATCAATGGGGACAGGAAGATCAACAGACAGTGTTTTTGAACGACTCCATGTTCTGTTTGTCTGACCCCATTTTTCAGCAAGACAGTGCACGACCACACGTTGCGGCACGAACACGTGCCTTCTTGATATCACAGGATGTCATCCTTTTATCCTGGCCTGTCAGATCAACAGACTAGTCGCCAGTCGAAAATGTGCGCGATATGGTGAAATGACGGGTGCGGTGCTGTGAACCAATGTCAAACTTTGGAACCAGGTGAATGCAGCATGGATGGCTATACCACAGGACGCCATTCGCACCTTATAAGCGTCGATTCCATCACGCAGGGAACATGTAACCAGGGCCCATAGCGGTCACTGTGCCTACTAGTCAACAGGACACGTGCTGAACCGAAGTGACTGAAATGCTAATCACTTCTGCGGAACATAAAAATGTAAATGTCCTGCGAATATGAACGTCCTGTCTCTAGCCGTTTTTCTTACGTGAATATATATATAGCTCACAAATGCTTGCTACATTAGAATAACACATTAAATATTCTAAAACAGTGAAAATCGATTCTGTTCGCTTAATGTTATCAAAATGATTCTGTACGATTAGTATTGTAGTTCCCCTTTTATTAAATGAAGATAAAAAATATTTTTCCGGAAAGTAAAGGCGCCAGAATTTCTTCCCAGATAAATATTTCAAAGTGTGAGATTTCGCTAATTTGTTGAACATCATTCGAAGTTTTCCGGCATTTTAGTAATAGCATAATAGGAAGGCATTCCTAAATTACAAATTAATCAAAAGGATCGCCAATACGATAAAGTGCAGTACAAAATCTAACAAATTTCAGTGACTATACTTCTTTTTCAACAAAAATAGAAGCAAAATCTAAGCCGTGACGCTTATCACAAAGAAGCAGTATTCTCTTGTGTTTATCCCTTCAGACCTTTAAACCAAATTCGTTCCAGGTACACCAGGTACAGAATAACAATTTCATAGATGCCTATGAAAAACTGCAGTATGGTTCCGAGCGCAGTGTGGCTGTACTGACGGTATTAGTATTAGTAATGTATTCGTGTCGAGGGTTGTTGCCGCGCGTGGTAGCCGCGGGGTCCTAGGCGCCTAGTTACGGTCCGCGCGCCTGCTCCTCCCATTCGGAGGTTCGAAAAAAAAATGGTTCAAATGGCTCTGAGCACTATGGGACTTAACGTCTGAGGCATCAGTCCCCTAGAACTTAGAACTATTTAAACCTAACTAACCTAACATCACACATCCATGCCCGAGGCAGGATTCGAACCTGCGACCGTAGCGGTAGCGCGGTTCCAGAATGAAGCGCCTAGAACCGCTCGGCCACACAGGCCGGCTCGGAGGTTCGAGTCCTCTCTCGGGCATAGATGTGTGTGCTGTCCTTAACGTAAGTTAGTTTAAGTTAGATTAAGTAGTGCGTAAGCTTAGGGACCGATGACCTCAGCAGTTTCGTCCCATAACACCTTACAACAAATTTTGAAATTTCTGTCCAAGGTTGATTATAAGATTTGTCAGCCTGAAACACTGCTCTGGAAAATTAAATAAGGAGATAGCATACACACAACTCAGTGAAAATGAGTGTAAGTGTGGCTGCATGTTGACGGACTTGTTCTAACCATTGGTCCACGGAAAGATGGACGTCACATGGCGCTAAATGGGGTTGTCCTGCTAAACGAAGCCGTTGAAGCAACGGGAAAAGACAGTCTGTGTCAAACAGAGAGCAGTTGCCGTGAATTGTAATTGAGTTGGTCATTAAATATGGTACGGGGACAACAACCGAATGAGATTAAAGTGGGCTGAACCACTGAGAAACTGGAAAAAGAACTAAGAGTGACGAGTGTAACGCAGGAGTTTGGTATTGCTCACGCCACGGGGAGATTTTCGAATCGAAGGTACTGCTGGCCGAAGGTGAAGAATTCGTCGACCACGGTCAACTACAGTAGCAGATGACAGCTACATTGTGCAGATTGCAAGAAGGGACCCACGCCAAACAGCGGATGTAATTGCAACCACATTTAACAGTGCAAGTAATCTCACGCTCCACGCCTACACAGCGATTGCATAGGTGTGGTTCATTTGCCTGTCAACCAGTACGTTGCCTCCTGATGATACTAGCTCATCGGCAGCATCATTCCCGATGGTGCCAAGACCACAGAGAGAGTGGATCTACGAGACACGGGATCGCGTACTTTTCTCTAATGAGGGCAGATTCAGTCTGACTACTGATTGTGGTCGTACCCTCATATGGAGATTTTTTTTTAAATAGAGGTGGAGCCCCTCCACACCCACACCGGCATGATGGCCAACACAAAAGGTCTACTGCCATCTCTGCATAAGGGTTAGTGCTCACTAAAGTGAGGTGTCGCAGGATGTGGGTACTGCGATGTTTGCGTACGTCTGGTTAGGATTAACCATTAATACGCGCTCATCTGGAGATAGATTGGTCGAAATCTGACGAACTGTAGCGGTTTGAAGGCCAGAGGAAAAAAAGTGCCATGGCAAGAGCCAAGGGAAAAAAACCTCTGCGAAAGTTAGGTCGGGCGGCAAGAGCAGTAGCGGTTGTCTTGCTGCCTGCGATAGGTTGTGCAAGGATAGGCTTTGTTAGTAGTGGGTATCATGCATGTCGATACCTTGACGTTGTGCGTTTGTGCTGCTCGGCGGCTGGCGCTGGGTGCTGGTACAGAGTCCTCGTTCAGCGTCCTGCAACCTGCAACAGTTAGGTTTGTTATCGGTCTTGTGTCCGATAGGTCATATACCGGAGGCACAGTGTGAGGGAGTGTTGGCAGATTGTTCGTGCGTCTGTGGGCGAGCTCGTCGGTGTCCCTGCTGTGGCCTGTTGGTCGGCTCCAATAGCAGCTGGTAGTTGCCAGTCAGTGTTGCTGATATGCAGGGGCTTACCGACGTTTGTCGCTATTTGCGTATGTTAGTTTACCGTAGGTGGTTATGCCCTAGCTAGCAGTGTCTTTGGTCGCTTGTGTTTCCACCTGTGGTTGTGATCGTAGTTTCCCAGAGTGAGGATGAAAGGATTGTTCGAATGTCTCGAGTTCCTGTATAGTCGTGTGGCGTGTTTCTTGAATACTTCCTTGAGGGTATCAAGGCGGTATTCATGGTGAAGGTCCACGGTGCGTGTGTAGCGTGGAGCATTGCTAATGATTCGTAGCACTTTGTTCTGTATGATCTGCAGGCGGCGCAGTCGTGTGGGAGCTGCATATCCCCAGACGGGAGCTGCGTACGTCATCAGAGGTCTAATCAGTGTCATGTATAAGGACCTCGACACCCTCCTATTCAGTGTGCTTTCTCTGTTGAGCATTGGATAGAGCTGTTTGAGCCTCGCGTGCGCTCGGTTGGCAACTTATTCGATGTGGTCCCCCCATGTAAGTTTCCGGTCCAGCCATACACCAAGGTATCTGACTTTCTCTCGGAAACGTATTGGGCGTGTATGTAGTGTTATCGGTTTACAGTGTTGGTGTTTGCGCAGTAGTTTCGGTCTGCGTGTGAACAGAACTGCTTCGCACTTGTCGACGTTTACTTTAATACGCCATCACTCCAGCCAAGGCTCAGCTGTTCTGAGTGCTGTCTGTATTCGTCAGTTGATGTTCGACGGTTTCCAGTCTTGCGCGAGGATGGCTGTGTCATCCGCGTAGACGGCTAACGTCGTGTTTCGTGGCGCTGGGAAGTCATTAATGTACAGTTTAAACAAGATGGGCCCTAGGATGCTTCCTTGGGGTACTCCAGCTTGGATACCGTGTTGTGTTGATTGTTTATCCTGCACGTTAGTGTTGAAACATCTGTTCGTGAGCACTTAATATACCTAGGTACATTGTCGAACATGATCGTTTTGGAAGTCTACGTTTTACCTTGCGTGAAGTCATTAAGTCGCATGGGCAGACTGATATAAAAAATTTTGAACACCTGTCAACATTATTGTGACACAGTACTCGGTCCCCTTGTGAATCTTTCCAGGGGTGTATTTGGCTGTGGATGACAACGCATAACCGTTTCGAACTGCGTTTGTGAGGAGTTTTTGGAACTGGAGGATATTCGGCTAACGTTCTGGCCTGCCCGTCACCCCGACTTACATCTCATCCAAAACATGTGGGATGCTTTTTGGGTAGACGTACAGCATCACTTCCATATGGCCCGCTTTCAGAGGAATGGAACGCCCTACATAAGAACTCGTTAGCAGCCCTGTGGCCATCACGGGAGAACATTGCATAGCAGACATTGCTGTCCCTCCCGATCACACACCCTAGTAAGTACCAGTCTCGTCTATTGTAACGTCCAGGGAAGCAACGAAAATCACGGTGACATCAATGTAATTATTGTCTTTCAATAATTGTCGTTCCAGTTCATGCTGTGGTGCATCTGAGTCACCCTCCGTAGTATACTGTGGCAGTTCTTTCAATTTATCGTCCAAGTTTAATAGAACTATGTTGCTTGGCGGTGACACATCATACGAGGGTTACTTTCGCCCTGAAGTTTTGCATAACAGCGTACAAGGAAACCATACACACTTCTGCATCTACATCTGCGTGGATACTCTGCAAATGTTATTTAAGTTCCTGGAAGAGGGTTCATCGAACCACCTTTACTATTCTGTATTATTCCAATCTCAAATGGCGCTTGGAAAGAATAAACACCTATATCTTTCCGTACGTGCTCTGATTTGACTTATTTTATCAAGATGACTTTTTCTCCCTATGTAGTACAGCTTCTACAAAATATGTTCGCATTCGTAAGAGAAAGTTGATGATTGGAATTTCGTGAGAAGGTTCCTCCGCAACAAATACGCCTTTGTATTAATGATGTCCACCCCTAATCCTGTATCATATCAGTGACGCCCTTGTAACCTCCCCCTCACTTATCGACCTTAATGACAGTGAAAAATTAAACCGCCTGTACCTAATGGAATTTCGGGAAAAGCAATCGTCACCGAAGTTAATCTGTCGGTAAAGAGAGAGGGAAGGGTTACATCTAAATGAAAGGAAAAATGCTTATGAAACTGGTGGAAATTAATTTTGAAAAGGGGTAAAGTTAATAAAGGAAGTAAATGTGCGGCCGTTACGTTAACAATCAACTAGCGGTAATTAGATATTTGAGATTTGGGGGAAATTACGGTCGCCAGTTCTAAGGACAATTACTATAGTAACTGAAAAACAAAGGTTATTACACATATAATTAGCACTAGAAGCGTGGCAACTGAAGGTTGACAAGTGTAGTGTGGAAACTGAAAGTTTGTCAGAAGTAATAAATTTCGCTACACTCTGATTTAATTTAGCAAAAGAATTAATAAAACCGGAAAATCGATAGTTAATTCAGTTACTGAAGTTAATAGTGAGCTTCCTTTCTGAAGCACATCGAAATTCAGTAAAATACGTTTAGTCTTGGACTACCTCAACAATCATTTCAAAAGCTACTTGAATCTACGCAATTTGGAAATAAGAGATTTAACTTTGAACTTGAAATAAATGATTCTGAACAATTAACAATAGTAAAATTTAGTACGTACCAAGCTGAGCTGCAGTCACAGGTAAGCTAAAATATGGTAACAAAACTCGCACTCTTAATTTGTGCTTGCGTAATCTAATATTGAAGCCAGCTATGAATACTTTAACTGAACTTTGAAATTAAAGCAGTGAAATCGAATTTCAACGACGCTCGGGTTCGTTCCGGAAAAGGAAGGGACCCTGCTCGGTAATGCAATTGGGACAATGAGCAATAAAGGTTCATGCTACGTTACTGTACTTTAGTTATGAAAATGGAACAGTTTGAAAAGCTGAGGTCTGCCATACAGTTCTATAACTTTACGTGCTTCCAGTCTTCCTTGTTGGTCGATTGAAGGTTTGAAGGCGTCGATCTAGGAGGTGGCGACAGTCACTCATTGTCGGCCGTCGCTGTTGCAGAAGCTGGATGTTGGCGCGCCTTCTTCTCGTCACGGTCACCTGGCGAAACGGGCTCTTGATGTGCGCCAGCTAATGCTTCCCGTCCGCGACACCATGTCAGAAACTATCATCGCGAGTCGAGAGCAATTACATGCTGCCAAACCCCGAAAGCGCGGCAACTCGCGGGAGCGTCACACAACACACCTGCTCCACCGCACTACCCGAGCCAGACTCTCTCTGCTCTGCCCGCCCTCCACGCGGCAGAGTTAACACTACCAAAGATCCTACACACTTTGATTCTTCACACGACCTATCGATGTAATCGTTCGATAGCAGTTTTCCCTAGGCAAGACCCAGCGTAAAATTACAAATAATATTTACGAAACAAACCAATTATACATCGACATAAATGAATATATATATATATACAAATAGTAAAACAATTACAATTATGTAAAGACACAGAAACGTCATATATTCAGGTAACAAAAATAAGGAAAAAAATTATAGTACAATAGATGGAAATAGGAGGATATGCATTTCCGGCGTTACACCCTCTCCCCTGTTTCGCGATAATACAAAACGTGCGGCCTTCTTTGAACTTTTTCCATGTACTCCGTTAATCTTGTCTGGTAAGGATCCCACACCGTGCAGCCGTATACCATAAGAGGACGTACAAGCGTAGTGTAGTAGATCTCTTACGTTTTCTAAGTGTCCTGCCAATAATACGCAGTTTTTGGGTACCCTTCCCAACAACATTTTCTATGTGTTCCTTCCAATTTACTTTGTTCTCAATTGCAATTCCTAGGTATTTAGTTGACTTTACGGCCTTTAGATATGACTGATTTATCGTGTAACCGAAGTTTGACAGATCACTTTTAGCACTCATGCGGATAACCTCACATTTTTCGTTATTTAGGGCCAATTGCCAACTTTCGCACCATACAGATACAATATCTTTTATAAATCGTTTTGCTTTTTTTACCATCTGATGACTTTACTAATCGATAAACTACAGCGTCATCTGCAAACAACAGAAGGCGGCTGCTCAGATTGTCTCCCAAATCGTTTATACAGATAAGGAACCGCAAAGGGCCTATAACACTACCTTGGGGAACACCAGAAAGCACTTCTGTTTTACTCTATGACTTTCGGTCAGTTACTACGAATTGTGACCTCCCTGACAGGAAATCACGAATACAGTCACGTAACTGAGACGATATTTCATAATCATGCAATTTCACTACAAGCCGCTTGTGTGGTACAGTGTCTGGAAATCAAAAACACAGAATCAATTTGAGATCCCTTGTCGCTCGCATCTCGTGGTCGTGCGGTAGCGTTCTCGCTTCCCACGCCCGGGTTCCCGGGTTCGATTCCCGGCGGGGTCAGGGATTTTCTCTGCCTCGTGATGGCTGGGTGTTGTGCGCTGTCCTTAGGTTGGTTAGGTTTAAGTAGTTCTAAGTTCTAGGGGACTTATGACCACAGCAGTTGAGTCCCATAGTGCTCAGAGCCATTTGAACCATTTTTGAGATCCCTTGTCAATAGCACTCAACACTCTATGCCAGTAAAGAGGTACACAGACGTACACAAACATATACAAGGTGATCAGCTCCCCCTACATCTGTCGTTTTATGCAACCCGCGATGTTATAACTGGCCTACATAAACTACGCGCGAGTTTTCTTGCTCGCTCGCTTGCTAAGCGCAAACTATTAGTCCTACAGAAAAAATGTCGGTACCGATTTTTGTAGGATATTTAACGTAGTTAAATTTTATACTGGGGTAAGTTCTCATTGGAGGCGACGGTTGCCGAGTTATTCAACGAAAACATCCTAAAGTAGCCCTGAAACTCACCTCCATCCCATTGCCATCCTTCACCAGTGAGAATTTCTTGTATTGTTGGTGACACTTGCTCCCACCACTCTATAAAAGTTTCCGACTTCACGAACTACTCCCGAATTTCGACCCATTTTGGTCTCTAAAGTTTGGGTTATTATGCCACCCGGTTAGTCGACTATTTCGTTAGAATTATTAATTTAAACGTTCCCCTGAGGGTAATGACCTAAGATCGATCTTTGTAAACTTTATGCTTAAACTAAGTACGTTGAGAATTCGAACCAAACTTAAACTTACAAGCACAGTAGTTTCGCAGTCTGAAGGCCTGACGGATACAACGAAGTAATTATTTATTTTCTGCTGTTAAAATTCAATAAATTCTTTGGTAAAATTTAGAAGAACGTCAGTTTTACTGTTTGTAAGTGCTCGGCTAAGCCGGTGGCGTAATAAGGCCACTCAATGAACACCAAAGGAGATCGAATGTGGAAAATAATTCCCGCTGTCGCAATTATTTGTACAACGGTAGGAGGAAGTGCCATGAAAAACATACTAGAAATCCTCACCGGTGGGAGCTGAATGTGTGATTGGGGGTTTGTTTGAAGGTGATTTTTGTACGTTTTTCCTGAATGACTCGAAAACTCCGGCCAACAGCATAAACGTATACCAGTACAAAATTTAATTACATTAAGTTTCCAACAGAACAGGCCCTGTTCGTTTTTATGTAGGTCTAATAGTTTGCACATAGCGAGAAAAAGAATATCAATGTTTGTCAATTGACTTATGAATGCCAGATATAACATTGCAGGTTACAAAAAACGACAGCTGTTTGGAGACATGAGGATATACGTATACCTATTCAGGGAACCATTGCAGCGTTTGCCTCAAGTTATTTAGGAAAAATGATGAAGGCTGGACGGAGAATGAGCCTCCACCTTCCAGAATCGGAGGGCAGTGTCTGAACAAATGCACCACCTCATTAGGCTATACCTAACGTACAGTTCTCTTATGTTTGTACGCACATTTCACAGCTTAGTTCCATAGCTTGAATTATTATTCACTGTTCACATTCTCAAGTTTTTCTTTGCCTAGAACCACACACAATTACAGATGTCTTCGGGACCGCGACAAACTCTGCAGTGCACGTATGGATACATGGTACTCTGAACCGTAGCCACGTTGCTTTGCAGGCAATGTACGCTGGTTACAAAAATTGACTTTGGCACGTCTGAGTGTCCATTCCTTCTCTATGACCCTGGTAGACTCTATTAAAATAGTTATACTGTATCTGTATGATTCTGTTATTTCTCCAACAGTTAGGCAACGATTATTATCGTAAGCTCAAACAAACTTCTGAAATTAGCGCGCCACGTACATCGAGAACAGGTAGTACTACTTCGTATCCGCTTACGGTACTGTGCAACACGTATGAACATAAGGACAACAAATTTTCATTTATGTCACAGACCTTCCTGCGCAATGCCTAAAACTTTCCACCATTCTGTAGTAGATAGACGGTACTATTGAGTCTGAAATGGGACGGGGTTTTCTGCGCGAAGTCCTGAGGATGTCGCAAACTAGCAACTCTTTTTCGCCAAAGTTTCCGGAGCATCCAAAGTTTGCAGGACGCTATAAGATCCGCTGTTCCCGCAGACAATTCACGGTCGCTTATTTTCTCTTTTTCGCTTTGCCCTCTGTCTGGTGCTCGGGTAGGTCCTCCTCCCGCTTTCTCCCAGTTTCGCCGGTGCTTGCCCCTGGCAGCTCCTCCCCAGTTTGTCTCAATCGCTGTTTGCGCGCCACACAACTCGTATTTCTTGATATCGGGCCCTCCAATCGCAGCAGAGCAGACCGACCGCATTCAATGCTGCTTCCTTCTGGGACTCATCTCAAGCTGGTGCGAGTGTTTTGCCAGACTCTTCCAAGGTCGGAGCAGAGACTGTTTTTAGCATCGTTGGCAGACAGAGTTTAAGACTTTGCTGGACTGTTTACTTTCTTATTTTTCCCATTCGCAAATCTGTTGAAACTCGAGTCATTTGGATTCCAGATTCAACCACTTTCTTCGCTCTGTTAACAAACTCCTATGTATTTGACCCTTTGCCTAGGTTACGTTTATCAGGAACCTCTGGCCCAGCGCAAAGTCCCAAGCGACTGAAAAGAAAGCGCAGGTGATCCTTGTATATAAGTAGGATGAAAGAACGGACTCTCTAAATTACAGACGAATATTCCTAACATCGGTTTGCTGCACAATCCTTTCACATATTCTCATTTCTTGAGACCGAGAAGCTTATGCCCACGAATCAGCACGATTTTAGAAAGCAAAGCTCGTGCGAACTCAGCTTGCCCTTTCCTCACATGATATACTGCGAACTATGGATGAAAGGCAAGAGGCAGATTCCATGTTTCTAGATTTCCGATAAGCATTTGACATGGTGCGCCACTGCAAGACTGTTAACGAACGTACGAGCATATGGAATTGGTTCCCTGATATGTGACTGGGTCGACGATTCCTTTAGTAAGAAAACCCAGTATGTTTTCCGCGACGGCGAGTATTTATCAGAGACAAATATAGCGTCAGGAGTGCAACAAGGAAGGCTGATATGACAGCTAATATTTACTGTATACATAAATGGTGTAGCGGATAGAGTGGGCAGCAGTCTGAGGATGTTTGCTGACGACGCTATGGTGTAAGGAAAGGTGTCGAAGTTGGGTGACTGTTGGAGAATACAAGATGACTTAGACATAATTTGTAGTAGAAAAACGTACGTTTAGGCGGATGAGTTGAAGAAACAAATCCTCAATGTTCTCTTACAGCATCACTAGTATCCTGCTTGACACAGTCACGTCGTTTACATACCTGGGAGTAACGCTCCAAAAAGCTATGGAATGGAACGAACATGTGATGACTGTGCTAATAAAGGCCAATCATCGACTTCCGTTTACTGGGAGAATTTTGGGAAAGGGTGGTTCATCTGTGAAGGGGACCACATACAGGCCTTGCTCTACGACAATTGACGACGTCGCCTGTAAATGATGGAAAGGGGGTAGTTAGTGGTTTAGAGGAACTGCACAGTGGAGTTTCAATGGAATATGATAAGAAATATTTCCAAATGGATCAATTGCAGTTATTTTAGTCAGGTAAACCCTTGTCTTAAAATTCTCAGAGGTGTGCCAAATTTTTAAAATCATAAATTATATACTAAATTTTATTCTTAAAAATGCATCTGTATATACTTAACATTGTTTACTTACAAACTGAGTGCGCTTAACATAACTTACCATTGCTCTTCCACTGTTTACTTCTTGGGAGAGTTAAAGGAACGTTACACTGAAATCTCTCAAAAATACAAATTTAAAACATCTGAATAGTTTCAGCTCATGATATTACGATTTTCAAAGGCAGTTTTGGGAAATAATGAAGTAAAACAACCTACGATTCATTTTAAAATAAAATTAATTTTATTGTGATCCGTCACCTACCAATTTTTATATTTACGTTGACTTCAGTCTTCATAAATGGAAATGCAAAGTAAACAAATGGATTAAAATAGCGTATGAGGAATGTTTGAATGTACTTTTGCCTGTTTATGATTTCATTATTATTCAAAATAATGAAGATGACTTCCAGAGATCAGTATAGCAGCTAAACAAAATATGCAAGAAATACGACTTTAAAATCTCTTGCAATAAATGAAAATATTGCCATTCGAAGGAATAAATCTAGTCAGATCAGAAATTTCTTTGGGTAATTCAGTTTTAGATAAAGTCTTTCGAATTTCCTCTTTTGGCTATTTTGGCTGTGTTGGAAGTTTTGATATTGACTGTAATATTTAAAATAAAATACACAAATTCGAGGGTGTCTGTTGTACCGTAAAGTACAAAAAGAGACAATTTTATAAAGTAGTGGTGGTTCATATGTCATCCTATGGAAGTGGAAGCTGGGTTACCACAAGAAAAAGGTAAATACAATTCAGACAGCAGAGATTTTCCTGAGGAGGGGTTGCACAAAAAGAGACTTGATTAAAAATGAAGGTATTAGACAAGATTCAAGTGTTATCAGCATAAAGCAGAAGATCTAAAGCCTTCATGACGAATGGGGACAATATCTTACGGAAATACCAGGCCATAGGATTCCCTACAAGTCGAACGGGAGAAGAGATATTGAAAGATCTCGAAAAATATGGTAATGATTCTTTTTGTGAGTGATAAGGAGGTGTTGATAATGATTATGATGATTATCTCCTTACTACTGTATGTAATCAATGTTAAAAATGATCCTTAACATTTCTTCCATTACATTGTTACTTTAGTTCGTGTAAACTGTAGTAAGTGATAAAACTTAACAGTGTTTCTTTGTTTAAATATTATTCAAATATACCGAAATTGTAACAGCTTTTGAAACTCTTTTACATTAAGGAACATATTCAAGATTTGTGTCAGAGCCGTATAGATATCATCATCGTATTTACACAAACCATTCCTGAAAATGATTCTTCTGGCACAAACAGTGCACACATTTATACAGCATGTGGTATCATCGATCGATACCACCCCACTGGGGTCCCAACAGTTGGTAATGGAAACGCAAGGTTCCGTCAGACGCCGGTAGCGGTCGTGCAGGATGCACTGGACCCAATGGAGCACCTTGACTACGTCACGTGTCCAGCAGCTCAACTCCACAAGCGCCCCCTGCCGCCACACGGCTCATTCGCAACGAAGCGCGGCCCAGCCGCAACGGAGTCGTCAGCGATACGCAGTCCAGTTGCAGCCCATTCACTATCGCTCGTGCGTTAATTAAGAGACCCACACCTAAGACGCTCTTATTGTTATAGTATTAGCTGATGTTTATTCCTGCATGTGCATTTGTAAAGAGTCTTTGTGAGCTTAAAGAAAGTTGCAAGTAAAGCTTCTATTTACTGTATTTACTTGTTCACTAATAATTTCTCCGCCTGTTCAGCTTTCCAATGATTTCGGCTCCTGCACCATTTTGTGGCCTATCTCTCTTTACCTTTGTGCCCAAATTAGTACGCAACTCCACATGCAGCCATATTTTTGGCACATACCACTGTTTACATCCACACATCCTGCCAAAGTTAGCTACAGCGACAATCAGAAATCAGTTTCTCGGTTTATCGCGAAACTATCAACTAATGTGACTAAAGCATATCATGAACCATGTTTTGCGTACAATAACTCTGTTTACCATCGTTGGCTCAAAAATGGTTCAAATGGCTCTGAGCACTATGGGACTCAACTGCTGAGGTCATTAGTCCCCTAGAACTTAGAACTAGTTAAACTTAACTAACCTAAGGACATCACAAACATCCATGCCCGAGGCAGGATTCGAACCTGCGACCGTAGCGGTCTTGCGGTTCCAGACTGCAGCGCCTTTAATCGCACGGCCACTTTGGCCGGCTTTACCATCGTTGTCTCTTACCAATGTTTATAGCTGATATTTTGAAGTAGGGTCCTGTTGTTGTTGGGGTATTCAGTCCCAAAATTGGTTTAATGCCAGTATCCTAATAGTCTATCCTGTGGAAGCATTAGCTTCTTCGAATAACTACTGCAGCCTACTCCCATTTAGACCTGCATCCTCTATTGATGTCTAGTTATCTTTCAACTCTCTTTATCCTCTTACTCAATTTTTACCATATATTCTTTCCTCAGTTCTATTTGTTAGCTGCTCATTAGCTGTTCCATATAGGCAATCTAGGGAAACCTAAATCTGGATGGCTCGGTAGAGGTTTGCAACGCCGTCCTTCAGGACGCCAGTCCAGTATCTTAGTTAGCACAGCATAACTTTCAGAAGGTAACCTGTGGAGTCAAAATTATTCCTAATAGTAATTCCACGTATAAATTCCTCAGAATACGTCAGTCAGTTAGTGTTATTCTGCCTCACTGCTATGAAGTTATCCGAAATTGAGACGAATGATTTCCAAAATCAAATGGGTCTGAGCACTATGTGACTTAACATCTGAGGTCATCAGAATTACTTAAACCTAACTAACCAAAGGACATCACACACACCCATGCCCGAGGCAGGATTCGAACCTGCGACCGTAGCAGTCGCGCGATTCCGGGCTGAAGCGCCTAGAACCACTCGGCCACCGCGGCCGGAGAATGATTTACAGTCTCACTCGACGGGAGGTCAGTTAGAGCTATAGTATAGAGTATAACGATTCAATTATTTCCCTTAAAGTTCCAGTTAGCAGCAGCCCGTGGGGTCGTGTTGGCAACCCTAGCTCGCCTGTCAGCCGTGGAGGCCTACATTCCCTGTGCTCAAGTCGGAAGCAACTTCGGACACAATGCGTGCCTGGCAAGATTAGTGGAACCGCTAGGGTCTCGAGAAAAAATCGCTTCCCCAGTTTACTGTAAGGAAATATTCAAGCCGGAAGACTGTCAGACGTATCTCGTACCTGGCGCCTCTTGAGAGGATAAGTTGCTACCAAACCATAGGATTTTACCACAACCCGCAACCTAAAAAGGAAACCAGGATCATGGGATCTTTTCCACTTGAAATGCAAGCTTCTCATTCGTGAACAGCAACAAACTGCCTCGTAGAGAGCAAGGGAGCGCTAGTATCCTCTGAAATATGTAAGTCTTGTATCAACTGTGCCAACTGATCTTACACTTCATGTATTTCTCTTTTGTGTTGCGTATTAATTTGTTTCTGACCCTGCTTAAATTTCCTAATTTCCTCGTACTCCTCTGTGTCAGTAAAGGCTGCCGGATTTGTATCATTCAAATCATCATCTACCTTCGTAGATAAATTTGTTAACCGATTCGAAACTTCGGCTTCTTTTGCCGAAAATGTGCTGATTTCCTCCGTGTGTTTTCCGAGCCAAGTTTTAGAGTGTCCATTTGTGTCGTAATAGTATCTACTGTGTCCTTTAAGTTTTCCTGATTGTTTACAAGTTGCAAGACCATATCGGTAGATGCAACAAACTCAATTTTAGCCTGCAAGGTGTCGTGATTTTCGTGTATAATGGGTTGCAGTTCGTATATTGCTGCTTTAGGGTTCTGTAAAGTGTCTTCATGTCGCGAAAAAATAGGCTGAAAATTCTCACAAAAAATGTTCAAATGTGTGTGAAACCTTACGGGACTTAACTGCTAAGGTTATCAGTCCCTAAGCTTACACACTACTTAACCTAAATTATCCTAAGGACAAAGACACACACCCATGCCCGAGGGCGGACTCGAACCTCCGCTGGGATCAGCCGCACAGTCCATGACTGCAGCGCCTAAGACCACTCGGCTAATCCCGGGCGGCGAAAAAATGCTCACAAATTTGTGGTTTTACGCCTCCAGAAACGTTTTGATATTTCCATTCGATTTGGTGTATCTCAGCGGTTAAATCTTGACGCATTTGTTCAAGTGTTTAAGTTAATCAATTATGTCTAACTTTTGAAGTTGTTGCTATCTTTGTTTCTCTGTTTGATCAAATTTTTAACTAATTGCAATAAAATGCAACAGTGACTGAAACATATTCCTTTGTGTCTTTAGTCAGTGGGTTCGCACCGGCAACATTCGTATTCTGAAAAGCAGAGACTGTGTCTCGACTTAACTGAGAAAAGAGTATCGATGCAAAACCTGAATCTAAGGTATTCGCAAGATTTTGTACTGTTATTTCGCATCCCTGAGGCGAACTGTTACCGACCGATCGTTCAACAATAGTTCCCTGTCACTGATTGTTTCAATTTCTGCCCCGTTATTTACTGTCTGGTCCATGTCCCTATGCACTATTACCAAACTAATGTCTTGAACATTTGTCAGTTCGTTATTAGGTGGTGCTAACAACCTAAGCTCGTCGTCACTGTCACTTCTCAATTTGCTTTGCAGCCTAGTGTTACGCTTTTCAAATGGCTCTGAGCACTTTGCGACTTAACTGCTCAGGTCATCAGTCGCCTAGAACTTAGAACTAATTAAACCTAACTAACCTAAGGACATCACACACATCCATGCCCAATGCAGGATTCGAACCTGCGACCGTAGCGGTCACTCGGCTCCAGACTGTAACGCCTAGAACCGCATGGCCACTCCGGCCGGCTATGCTTTTCACTCGCCATGATCATCACACTATTTTACACAATAATACACAAAAACAATACGAAAAGCAAAAATAAGAAAAAATACTAAAACAGCACTGAAAGTAATAAACATCTAATTAGATGCAAACGCGACTGCGAGATACTTCATGCAAATCCACATGCATGACACAACTACAGGGTGTTTCAAAAATGACCGGTATATTTGAAACGGCAATAAAAACTAAACGAGCAGCGATAGAAATACACCGTTTGTTGCAATATGCTTGGGACAACAGTACATTTTCAGGCAGACAAACTTTCGAAATTACAGTATTTACAATTTTCAACAACAGATGGCGCTGCGGTCTGGGAAACTCTATAGTACGATATTTTCCACATATCCACCATGCGTAGCAATAATATGGCGTAGTCTCTGAATGAAATTACCCGAAACCTTTCACAACGTGTCTGGCGGAATGGCTTCACATGCAGATGAGATGTACTGCTTCAGCTGTTCAATTGTTTCTGGATTCTAGCGGTACACCTGGTCTTTCAAGTGTCCCCACAGAAAGAAGTCACAGGGGTTCATGTCTGGCGAATAGGGAGGCCAATCCACGCCGCCTACTGTATGTTTCGGATAGCCCAAAGCAATCACACGATCATCGAAATATTCATTCAGGAAATTAAAGACGTCGGCCGTGCGATGTGGCCGGGCACCATCTTGCATAAACCACGAGGTGTTCGCAGTGTCGTCTAAGGCAGTTTGTACTGCCACAAATTCACGAAGAATGTCCAGATAGCGTGATGCAGTAATCGTTTCGGATCTGAAAAATGGGCCAATGATTCCTTTGGAAGAAATGGCGGCCCAGACCAGTACTTTTTGAGGATGCAGGGACGATGGGACTGCAACATGGGGCTTTTCGGTTCCCCATATGCGCCAGTTCTGTTTATTGACGAAGCCGTCCAGGTAAAAATAAGCTTCGTCAGTAAACCAAATGCTGCCCACATGCATATCGCCGTCATCAATCCTGTGCACTATATCGTTAGCGAATGTCTCTCGTGCAGCAATGGTAGCGGCGCTGAGGGGTTACCGCGTTTGAATTTTGTATGGATAGAGGTGTAAACTCTGGCGCATGAGACGATACGTGGACGTTGGCGTCATTTGGACCGCAGCTGTAACACGGCGAACGGAAACCCGAGGCCGCTGTTGGATCACCTGCTGCACTAGCTGCGCGTTGCCCTCTGTGGTTGCCGTACAAGGTCGCCCTACCTTTCCAGCATGTTCATCCGTCACGTTCCCAGTCCGTTGAAATTTTTCAAACAGATCCTTTATTGTATCGCTTTTCGGTCCTTTGGTTACATTAAACCTCCGTTGAAAACTTCGTCTTGTTGTAACAACACTGTGTTCTAGGCGGTGGAATTCCAACACCAGAAAAATCCTCTGTTCTAAGGAATAACCCATGTTGTCTACAGCACACTTGCACGTTGTGAACAGCACACGCTTACAGCAGAAAGACGGCGTACAGAATGGCGCACCCACAGACTGCGTTGTCTTCTATATTTTTCACATCACTTGCAGCGCCATCTGTTGTTGAAAATTGTAACTACTGTAATTTCGAAAGTTTGTCTGCCTGAAAATGTACTGTTGTCCCAAGCATATTGCAACAAACGGTGTATTTCTATCGCTGCTCGTTTAGTTTTTATTGCCGTTTCAAATATACCGATCATTTTTGAAACACCCTGTACTTTGTTCAGTAAAAAAATAAGAAACTACTATAACACTAACGTGTTTATTTCCCTCTTCCTTAACAACCGAACCTGCAATCCTGTCAAGGGAAAAGCCATATATAAAAACCAACTTGCCGTGAGACACGCTATTGTTACCCTCTGAGAGGATCCCAAAGTTGATCGCGCGTGTGTCTAATGGACAAAGGTATCTGACTATAATTTTGAATTTGGTGAAATTAACAGCAAAACCGAATGAATTTTAACACTGGGAGTTAATGAAAGAGGTAATATCATAAATGAATGAAAAAAGTGAACGGTATCCTTCCCAATTAGGGACATTAATTTGGAAATATATGTTAAAGAAAATTGAATATTGGTTATTGAAGTTATTTTCGTTGGGATTTCCCTTTGAATAGCAAACAGGATGCAAACTGACACAGTGCAGTCTGAACTGTGCGTAGCAGCAGTTACCAATAATGCACACATCAATAAGTTACAAGAAGTAATTTTGCACCAAGCTCATAGTAATGACAGCTACACGCAAGGGCATTGCTTAAATGAATACTGAAATGTTACTGCGTAAAGTGTGGAACTAAAATGGACATGAGGTGCTTTTATCTCAACTGACAAACAAAAGATGAAAAATATCATAAATACACTGTGTAAGCTCATCTACATACATCAGTTTTCCTTAGCAACAGTAATAGCTTAATTTTTTTTCTAATAGGTACGGAATATGATGGGGACCGATAAACTAGTATAATTTCACTAGTCAACAGTCTTTGATTAATACAGTAGAAACGACTAATTCAAAAGCTAATGATTCACTTCACCTGGAGTAGTTCAAAATTTACGTTGCAAGACAGTGAAATACAACACAGGGCTTAAATACCTTCAAATAGGGAACCATTCGTGACAGGAATCAAAACACTACTAATTTAGAAAATGAGCTTAACTTATTGGCCTTTTTATCACCTGTGATGCAGGTACTTTAGACAATAATACACTCCTGGAAATGGAAAAAAGAACACATTGACACCGGTGTGTCAGACCCACCATACTTGCTCCGGACACTGCGAGAGGGCTGTACAAGCAATGATCACACGCACGGCACAGCGGACACACCAGGAACCGCGGTGTTGGCCGTCGAATGGCGCTAGCTGCGCAGCATTTGTGCACCGCCGCCGTCAGTGTCAGCCAGTTTGCCGTGGCATACGGAGCTCCATCGCAGTCTTTAACACTGGTAGCATGCCGCGACAGCGTGGACGTGAACCGTACGTGCAGTTGACGGACTTTGAGCGAGGGCGTATAGTGGGCATGCGGGAGGCCGGGTGGACGTACCGCCGAATTGCTCAACACGTGGGGCGTGAGGTCTCCACAGTACATCGATGTTGTCGCCAGTGGTCGGCGGAAGGTGCACGTGCCCGTCGACCTGGGACCGGACCGCAGCGACGCACGGATGCACGCCAAGACCGTAGGATCCTACGCAGTGCCGTAGGGGACCGCACCGCCACTTCCCAGCAAATTAGGGACACTGTTGCTCCTGGGGTATCGGCGAGGACCATTCGCAACCGTCTCCATGAAGCTGGGCTACGGTCCCGCACACCGTTAGGCCGTCTTCCGCTCACGCCCCAACATCGTGCAGCTCGCCTCCAGTGGTGTCGCGACAGGCCTGAATGGAGGGACGAATGGAGACGTGTCGTCTTCAGCGATGAGAGTCGCTTCTGCCTTGGTGCCAATGATGGTCGTATGCGTGTTTGGCGCCGTGCAGGTGAGCGCCACAATCAGGACTGCATACGACCGAGGCACACAGGGCCAACACCCGGCATCATGGTGTGGGGAGAGATCTCCTACACTGGCCGTACACCACTGGTGATCGTCGACGGGACACTGAATAGTGCACGGTACATCCAAACCGTCATCGAACCCATCGTTCTATCATTCGTAGACCGGCAAGGGAACTTGCTGTTCCAACAGGACAATGCACGTCCGCATGTATCCCGTGCCACCCAACGTGATCTAGAAGGTGTAAGTCAACTACCCTGGCCAGCAAGATCTCCGGATCTGTCCCCCATTGAGCATGTTTGGGACTGGATGAAGCGTCGTCTCACGCGGTCTGCACGTCCAGCACGAACGCTGGTCCAACTGAGGCGCCAGGTGGAAATGGCATGGCAAGCCATTCCACAGGACTACATCCAGCATCTCTACGATCGTCTCGATGGGAGAATAGCAGCCTGCATTGCTGCGAAAGGTGGATATACACTGTACTAGTGCCGACATTGTGCATGCTCTGTTGCCTGTGTCTATGTGCCTGTGGTTCTGTCAGTGTGATCATGTGATGTATCTGACCCCAGGAATGTGTCAATAAAGTTTCCCCTTCCTGGGACAATGAATTCACGGTGTTCTTATTTCAATTTCCAGGAGTGTATTTACACAATCTTGTACTTCATCCTACAAACCTTCATTTTGTAATAAACGAAGGATACTTTAGCAAAAGCCTGTCCACCTTTATGTTTATGGTGTTAACTTTAACTTTTACTACTTTTCTTACATTATACAAAAAATCGTCCTTACTCACTTGAATGCAACAGTTGTCCATTTTAAATCAGGGTACTCGGTTTAAGCAGCACTTAGGAGAGAAAACTGAATAGGTTCGTGATCAGGATAGAAAATGTGGCTCCGGACACGAATTTATGTTCTTCTGAGTATCATTGAAACAACACACAAGTTAACTGGTCCATGCCCATACAAATTACTGAATTTTTGAAGTTCGTGAAGCAATTGCGAAGACTGGTGGCAAGCGACATGGCGGCTAACTGTACTCAAGCCTCTTGATGATCGAATGCTCTATAAAATCTCTTCTTGGCGTCCGAGTTTCAACATATTAGAGCCATTCCTTTATGCCGAGACTACCAAATAATAATCCGATCCACATCCAAGGCAAATTCTTTATTAAGCAGCTCCCAGTTTCCTCTGTTAGCACCGTCGAAGTGCACCTTGCTACGGCTAGCCACATACTGCGTGCCGTTCACACAAAGGAGCCGTTCAGTTCGGCCGCCAAAACCACCTTCCACATCGCGCCATTCCACTTCCGTTGCGGGGGGGCTTCCCTACAGCTCTTACATGTTAGAAATACAAGTGACCTAAGTATGAACCAGCTCTCAATAAACATTTTCTTTTTATAAACATACGTATATTATGATAATTTATCGTTTTAACATTCCTTTTCCTTTTTTTCTAATATACATTACGAAACTCTAATCTTCTTGCCACAGATCAAGGAGTTTAAATAACACAGAATACCCCCATCATGATTGCAGATACACAGTTACATAACATAGGCCTACTTCTAAATGATATAAGTGTTACAACTACAAAGGAAATTCAATACACACAATTACGCGCTTGTAGTAAACTATAACTAATTTCTTTCCAGTGAAGTATCCTCGGCTAAGGGTCGCCATGTGATACTAAGTCTTTAATTATTTTTATCATTTAAACACTGACCTACAGAATTTTCCCTGACAAAGACAACTCAAACTAAACCTATTCATTTATACCCACAGTGTACAAGCATAGACAGCATGACGTCCAATAATTAACACAAAATAACGGCCCTGAATTGCAAGAAATCCTAACAATAATAAAAAGTCTAAAAAATATAAAATTATAGAAATGTGAAACTATCTCCAACTTGTTTATTGCCTAAACTCATTTCAGTCACAAACCCCAGCTAACTAAAAATCTTCAAAATACGAACTACAGCAATTGCTGCAAGCAGCAACTACAGTCAGGTAAATAAAACAATTCTGACTACTACAGACTCTAACTACTAGGAGACATATGGTTAGCAAAAGAAATATTTTGTTGATGAGCAAACAATGTATTTAGAAAATTTTAGGTTATTCATGTGACATTCAGTTCCAAAACTTATATTGTTGTCAATAGTTCCACTAGCCAAATATCATCAACAACATTCATCATGCTATATTTCCTTGCGTCTCATTTTACAATGCATGTCCTACCAACACAGAGTCTCTACTAAGAAGAACAAGACCATACACCTGTCTATCCACTCACAAGCTGTTAGTCCGTCCAACCACAGAATCTCTTGCCGAGGGCGCAGAGTGCTGTCAGCGATATTAACACAGTCTATAACGCTGCCAACATACAAACAGGCTACTTACGATTTGCCTGTTCATCGAGACCTCCTACGTCGAGTCACGGCGGCAATATATTTTGGCAATAAAAGCACCCTACCAAGATATGTGCTTTCTGAAGTCGATAAAAGCTAACGACAAGGTTGATAAAGCTTCTCAAAGGTAGCTTTACAGAAAAAGTTCCTGTCTTGTCACTGTTTGTCGGCGATATAGATCAAGAAAGAATTTAACGACAGACAGTTTATTAGCTGAGGGTGAACGCTAGATTCCATTGAAGGAACAACTTCACGATCTCTTGTATGGTTAAGTTAAATAAGTAATTATGGAAGTTGTTTGTTTAGTTTGCTGTTTAGAACACATTTTTTAACTGACGTATTCTTTTTTATTTCAGACGTGAACATCTACGACTCCATTTCAGTCAGAAGCACTTCATTGCTCGATCGTCTTGAAATTGATGATAGTTCTCTACACGAATGTTCTTCTATGTAGTCACGTATTACTTCGTTTTAAGAAGCCAGGGAGAAAGTTTCAATGCTGTGGCTAGTGAACGATACAGCTAAAGGAGCCGCCGAGTTGATGCAAGACTCTCATTGTTTAATCAGTGTTGAGGACTGTGACACTTCCACGATCACTGATAGTGTAATATCCTTCTTCTATGCCCACCCTGTATTCTTCACCTCGTCGAGATACGTGAAAGGGAGGCGACACAACACCATCTGTCATTGCAATCAATATTTGTAGATCAATAAGTTTAAATTCAAATTATTACCTGTAGCGGTTGCCACCAAAGACACTCATTAACAGTTACCGGGAGGGCGGTTCGTGTTTCAAAATGAAGTGATATCTTTGATTTTGCGTAGCACATGTACTCTTTCAAAAGTCACGGGGTTGGCTTAACACGGTTTATTTGATTTTATTTACTATGAAGTAAATTCATACTTAACCCCGATTTGTCTATAATCGAAAGTCAGAGAAACTACTTTTAACTACCACAGGTTTCAGTTAAGTTAACTACTTCACACAGTGGTGCATGAACATAAAAGTCGCAAATAATCAGAACTAAACGCTAAAAGCTCGGACACAAAAATCTCTAACACAAACACTCCCAGATGCTAAAGAGTCACAGACGCTAGAGATTAACAGACACGACAGACTAACAGACGGGAAAAACCTTAACAATACGTGCGTTGAGTTTATACAATAGTTATGAAACAAAAGGGACGTTCGTTAGAAACTGAATACAGCACCTAGCTGCTTTGCATATAACACTCCATTTCACTGGCTCTTATTATTGTTTATTTAATATTTCTGCTTTAAAACGAGAATTTGTGATTTTATATGAAATATGGGAATTGTTCATAGCCAGTTCGGATAAACTTTAGTACGAAAAAAAGACCACATGTGTAACGAGTAGTTACAGGCCGAACAAAAAGAATCGTTATTAAGTTGCGTATAAGAACTTCTGAACATTTATCCTGGCTACAGAAAGCAAATTCGTTCTTAAATACATACATCAAGAAAAGTTTTGCATCGCCTCAGTTCCGACAGTTCCGGAACCTGTACAGAAGACTGGAATACAGATCAAAATCATTTCCCCCCTTTTTGTTGCTTATGAAAACCACACATTGCATGTTGTTGGTACAACATACAGCGAGACCTTCAGAGGTGGTGGGCAGATTGCTCTACACACGAGTACCTCTAATACCCAGTAGCACGTCCTCTTGCCTAGATGCATGCCTGTATTCGTCGTGGAATACTATCCACAAGTTCACTGTTGGTCCAGGTTGTCCTAACCCTCAACGGCGATTCGACGTACAACCCTCAGAGTAGTTGGTGGTTCACGTCGTCCGTAAACAACCCCTGTAAGTCTATCCCATGCATGTTCGATAGTATTCATGTCTGGAGAACATGTCGACCACTCTAGTCGACCGATGTCGTTATCTTAAGGAAGTTATTCACAATATGTGTACGATGGGGCCCGAGTTGTCGTCCATGAAGATGAATGCCTCGTCATTATGCTGCCGATATGGTTGCACTATCAGTCGTAGGACGGCATTCGCGTATCGTACAGCCGTTACGACGCCTTCCATGACCACCAGCGGCGTCCGCCCCAGTAGCTGAGTGGTCAGCGTAACGGATTGCCGTCCTCCGGGCCCGGGTTCGATTCCCGGCTGGGTCGGAGATTTTCTCCGCTCAGGGACTGGGTGTTGTGTTGTGTTCATCATCATTTCATCCCCATCCGGCGTGCAGGTCGCCCAATGTGGCGCCGAATGTAATAAGACCTGCGCCAAGGCGCCCGGACCTGCCCCGCGAGGGGCCTCCCGGCCAATGACGCCAAACGCTCATTTCCATTTACCACCAGCGGCGTACGTCGGCCCCACTTAATGTCATCCTAAAACAGCAGGGAATCTCCACCTTGCTGCACTCGCAGGACAGTGTGTCTAAGGCGGTCAGCCTGACAGGGTTGCCTTCAGACACGTCTCCGACGATTGTCTGGTTGAAGACATAGGCGACACTCATAGGTAAAGAGAACGAGAAGCCAGTCCTTAGCCGTCCATTCGCATGTTGTTGAGCCCATCTGTACCGCGCCGCATGGTGTCGTGGTTGCAAAGATGGACCTCGCCATGGACGTCGGGAGTGAAGCTGCGCATCATGCAGCCCACTGCGCACAGTTTGAGTCGTAACACGACGTCCTGTGGCTGCACGAAAAGCATTATTCAACCTGTTGGCGTCTCTGTCAGGGTTCCTCCGAGCCATAATCCGTAGGTAGCTGTCATCCACTGCAGTAGTAGCCCTTGGGCGGCCTAGCGAGGCATGTTATCGACAGTTCCCGTCTCTGTATCTCCTCCGTGCCCGAACAACATCGCTTTGGTTGACTCCGAGACGCCTGGACATTTCCCTTGTTTAGAGCCCTTCCTAGCACAAAGCAATAATGCGGAACCGAACGAACCGTGATACTGACCGTCTAGGCGTGGCTTAACTACAGACAACAAGAGTCGGGTACCTCCTTCCTAGTGGAATGACTGGAACTGATCGGTTGTCGGACGCCTTATGTCTAATAGGCGCTGCTTATGACTTGTTGTTTACATCTCTGGGCGGGTTTAGTTACATCCCTGAACAGTCGAAGGGACTGTGTCTGTGTACAGTATCCATAGTCAACGGCTATCTTCAGGAGTTCTGGAAACTGGGGTGATGGAAATTTTTTTATTTATGTGTTAAACAGTAAATAAACACAATTTGTCCATAATGACGTTTTATGTTCCAAATAAACATTATGTTACAGAATCCCTCCGCACACAATCAGTACAAATTTTTATATCTCATGTTTGGCTTCGAGTTGGCGTGTGTTCTAACTAAATGGTAATAACATTTATTATTTGAGTTATTAAGATCAAACAGAAAAAATTGCGGATTGAGTATTCGATGTAGTGAAAAAGTAAAGATATGTGTTAGGATAGCCGGCCGAAGTGGCCGTGCGGTTAAAGGCGCTGCAGTCTGCAACCGCAAGACCGCTACGGTCGCAGGTTCGAATCCTGCCTCGGGCATGGATGTTTGTGATGTCCTTAGGTTAGTTAGGTTTAACTAGTTCTAAGTTCTAGGGGACTAATGACCTCAGCAGTTGAGTCCCATAGTGCTCATAGCCATTTGAACCATTTTTTTGTTAGGATACCCTGATGTTCCCATATTTCTCTTCATTTCTCCCATATATCCCCCACCCCTATCCCTCACTCCAAGAAATTCGAAAACTTGAAAGTTTGTCAGTGAAGAATGGAACCAATTTTCGTAACGAAACTGAGACGGCACTTCGTTCATAATATCGTCATTACAATCAGATATTACACGATAACAGTAGGAGTCAGGCATTGTTAACTATCCGAAAATAATTTTATGCTCTTTCATAAAAGAGTAAAAAGCTAATTATTCCCACTAAAGTTTGCAAGCTTCTATCAGTTTAGGAATCGGTATACAGTTCACAAAAACGCCACAGTACGGTTACAGTTTATCTGTTCTAGTACTGATGACCAAAGAGAACGCCAAACGAAAGTTGATACACTAGACTAGCAGCACCTGATACTGCCATAAACCAATTGTGTAGCATTACCTGCAGTTTCGTTCGTGACACGTGGAGTACACTGAAGATATACGGGGACACAAAGAGCTGTGCATATGTACCTCCATCATCCTGTCGTTTCGATTAGTCTATACGTTTTTAATTAGACCGTACTGACTTAATCGGATTAAAAACGCTTTTAATTCTAGCGATTCGTGTATTAAGTGTGGCCGACATTAATTAGATTGTTTTTTGGGAAATAAAAAATGCAAATGATTAATGCGTGAATAATTTGGGTGGAACTTCATTTACCAAATGCTTGATCGGATTATAAGCAGAGAACCATTAAAGCATTTACATAATACGGTAACCTGCAATGCCGCGGTTAAAATCGCCGACTAATGAGAGTACAGCTGTCTGTTGCATAAAAATGTAATTTCAGATGTTAAAAGTGAAGCAATTCCTTCTATCCTGGGCACTGAAGTCTTCTTTCGAACGCTAATATATTTGATTGTATCGAACACAGAACTACCCTATAAGCTGAAAGGTTTTCAACGAAAATTTTCTGCAGTTCTGTACTGACATATTTGATTTCAAGATCTACATTTTCATGTAGCTGTATCGAAATACGCTGAAACCAAAACATTATGACCATTGCCCACTGTGACGCTGGATGCCGCTGTGTGGCGCTGCAGGAACGTGACGCGGTAACTGAAGTATGTAAGTGGAGCATACACGGACTAGGAAATACACTAAGCGACTTTGACAAAGGGCAGATTAACATTACACAAAGCCGGTGAAGGGGTTTCTCGAAAAAGGCGAAGCTGGTCGAATGGTCACGTGCCACTGTCGTGAGCATCAAAGGAAAGTGATTGGTCGGTGAAACAATCGCAAGGTGCTAAATGGTTGGACGTCCACAACTCTTAACAAAACGTGGCTTCGGAGGCTTGTCTTCTCTCTAAAGTAGGATAGACGGTGTGACCTGTAGCATCTCTGGCGAAAAAGCCCAAAGCTCGTGCACACCGTTCGTCGTACATTGTTGAACAAGGAGCTCCGCGGCAGACCACACCTACGTGTTCACATGTTGACCTAACGACGTCATTAATTATAAATAGCAGTGGGCACGGGACAATCGGGATTTGATCGTCGGTCAGTGGAAACGAGTCGGCTCTTCGGGTGACTCACATATTTGCTACACTAGGTCGATGGTCGTCTCCACAAACGCCTTCGTCGGGGTGAACGCCGACACGAAACATGCAACGCGGCAAGGACGCAGGGTGATGGGAGCAGTATTATGTTACGGGAGACGTTGTCCTGCGCTTGAAAGAGACCTTTGGTAGTAATCGAAGACACGCTGCCAGCAGAGAATCACAAGCTTGATGACTTCCCCGATGGCGATGTGATCTTCACTAATATAGGTGTCCGTGTCTTGGAGCCAGAGCCGTGTTACAGACTTTGAGGAGCATTATAGTGAACTCACGTTGGTACCTCGACCACCAAATTCGCCTCACGTAAATCCTATGGAAACTATCTCTCGGGACTAATAAGTGGCCCTATATTTACACGAATGAAATGCCATTTGCAAAGATCAGCACATTCCTCACACTGGGGAACTATCAAGAATGGGGTTCCACAAGGGTCAGTCTTGGGTCCTTTGCTGTTCTTAATATATATTAATGACTTGCCATTCTATATTCATGAAGAGGCAAAGTTAGTTCTCTTTGCTGATGATACAAGTATAGTAATCACACCTGACAAACAAGAATTAATTGATGAAATTGTCAATACTGTCTTTCAGAAAATTACTAAGTGGTTCCTTGTAAACGGACTCTCACTGAATTTTGATAAGACACAGTACATACAGTTCCGTACAGTGAATGGTATGACGCCATTAATAAATATAGACCTTAATCAGAAGCATATAGCTAAGGTAGAATATTCCAAATTTTTAGGTGTGTCCATTGATGAGAGATTAAATTGGAAGAAACACATTGATGATCTGCTGAAACTTTTGAGTTCAGCTACTTATGCAATAAGGGTCATTGCAAATTTTGGTGATAAACATCTTAGTAAATTAGCTTACTACGCCTATTTTCACTCGTTGCTTTCATATGGCATCATATTTTGGGGTAATTCATCACTGAGGAATAAAGTATTTATTGCACAAAAGCATGTAATCAGAATAATAGCTGGAGTCCACCCAAGATCATCCTGCAGACATTTATTTAAGGATCTAGGGATATTCACAGTATCTTCTCAGTATATATACTCTCTTATGAAATTTGTTATTAACAACCAAACCCAATTCAAAAGTAATAGCAGTGTGCATAACTACAATACTAGGAGAAAGGATGATCTTCACTATTCAAGATTAAATCTAACTTTGGCACAGAAAGGGGTGAATTATACTGGCACTAAAGTCTTTGGTCACTTACCAAATAGTATAAAAAGTCTGACAGATAACCAACAAGTATTTAAGAAGAAATTAAAAGAATTTTGAATGACAACTCCTTCTACTCCATAGAGGAATTTTTAGATATAAATTTAAAAAAAATTAAAAATAAAAAATAAAAATAAAAAAACACAAAAAATGAAAAAGTTGTTATATTAACTTAAGTATGTTGTTAAATTAACTTAATTATGTCATGTATTGGAAAATTTGACTCGTTCCACATCATTATGAAATATCGTATTCATGATCCATGGAACTAGTATTAATCTAATCTAATTTAATCTGACTTATAATGTGAATGTGATGTGTTTCGTTCTACACAAAACATTAGTTTGTTAGTACAAGCTAATGTTTTGGTACATCATTGTATACTGTGTAATTAATTGAGATGGAACACAAGACAGGAAAATAAGATGTGTGATCTTAGGCTTTCTCGGCGAATTAACTGTTTGTACTGTTGTCGGGTCTCCAGCCGGGTACAGTCGTTTTCAAACCACGATATTTCAACAGAGCTCCTTTCCGTCATCTTCAGGTGATACCTGCAGACTGAGCGTCTCCGCTGAATCTCGTCCCCTTTATACTCTGATCGCTCCCCACCCCTTCCCCCGCGTCATGCCGTACGCAGAGCTGCGTGGAGTGGTGGTGGGGAGGGGCGGGCTGCTGGCTGCTGGATGCGAACTGTGGACCATTATAAGTCCTGCGACCTTCGTCGGCTCGGAAGTCACTTTGGGTCGGCGCTGTGCTTTTAGTTGCCTGAGTGCTGGGTCCCAGGCTTTGCTGAGGTTCAACCCGGCGTCTCTGTTGATCAGCCCATCAGCTACACGTATTTCAATCGCCTCCTTCAGAACATAGTCCCAAAAAGACGAGGCCTGCCGTAAAACTTCTGTTTTCACGTGCTCCCTAGTATCTCCAGTATGCAGGTAATGTTCCGCAATCGCAGATTTTGTAGGTTCCCTCAGTTCAGTGTGCCTTCTGTGTTCCTGGCATCTTTCTTCGATTGTCCGTACAGTTTGGCCGACGTATGCCTTACCGCATTTACACGGAATACGGTAAACACCCGGTTTGTGGAGCCCCTGGTCATCTTTTACTGTACCAAGCAGGGCACGCGCTTTCGGCGGTGGCTGGAAGACACATTTGATGTTACATCGAGCCATAATTCTGCCGATTTTGTTGGATACTTCGCCGGCGTAAGGCAGGTACGCCATTGTCTTCCCGTCTTCTAAGTTCTCTCTCTGCTGGGCTTGTGTATTCTGCCTGAAAGCACGTCGAATTTGACTCTCGTTATATCCGTTCTTCTTGAAAACGTCCTTAAAGTGGTTAAGTTCCTCTTGTAGGCTTTCCTCATCCGATATTGTGCGGGCCCTGTGTACGTGTTCGCAGTAATCGCTCACGCTATTATACAGGGTGATTCAAAAAGAATACCACAACTTTAAAATTGTGTATTTAATGAAAGAAACATAATACAACCTTCTGTTATACATCATTACAAAGAGTATTTAAAAAATTTTGTTTTCACTCAAAAACAAGTTCAGAGATGTTCAATATGGCCCCCTCTAGACACTCGAGCAATATCAACCCGATACTCCAACTCGTTCCACACTCTCTGTAGCAGTAACAGTTTGGATAGCTGCTGTTATTTCTCGTTTCAAATCATCAATGGTGGCTGGGAGAGGTGGCCAAAACACCATATCCTTAACATACCCCCATAAGAAAAAATCGCAGGGGGTAAGATCAGGGCTTCTTGGAGGCCAGTGATGAAGTGCTCTGTCACGGGCCGCCTGGCGGCCGATCCATCGCCTCGGGTAGTTGACGTTCAGGTAGTTACGGACAGATAAGTGCCAATGTGGTGGCGCTCCATCCTGCTGAAATATGAATTGTTGTGCTTCTTGTTCGAGCTGAGGGAACAGCCAATTCTCTAACTTCTCCAGATACTGTAGTCCAGTTACAGTAGCACCTTCGAAGAAAAAGGGACCAAAACCTTTATTGGCTGAAATGGCACAGAAAACGTTCACCTTAGGCGAGTCACATTCATACTGAGTTGTTTCCCGCGGATTCTCGTCGATTCACTTCTGCCGTACTCAAAAACACAAAAAGCTTTCTGTTGAGCGGTCGCCATCTTAGCATCAACTGACGCTGACACCTAGTCAACAGCGCCTCAAGCAAACAAATGTACAACTAAATAAAACTTTATAGCTCCCTTAATTCGCCGACAGATAGTGCTTAGCTCTGCCTTTTGTCGTTGCAGAGTTTTAAATTCCTAAAGTTGTGGTATTCTTTTTGAATCACCCTGTAGATCAGTGTGGGTTTCTTTCCTGTACACACTGTGTCCCAAGGTGCCATACGCTTTGCGCTTGACTAGGACGTCCAGAAACGGGAGTTCACCATTCCCTTCTACCTCCATGTTGAATTTGATGTTAGGATGAAAAGAATTCAGATACTGGAGAATCTCTTGAAGTTATTCGCTTCTATATGGCCATATCACAAATGCGTCATCAACATATCTGTAAAAGCACATAGGCTTCAGTGCTGCAGTTTCCAGTGCTTTCTCTTCGAAGTCCTCCATAAACAAGTTTGCTATTACTGGTGACAGGGGACACCCCATGGCAATACCATCCGTTTGTTCGTAATAGTTTCCATCGAAGGGAAAGAATGTTGATGTCAGGACAAATTCGAGCAGATTAGTCATTGTCGGGTTGAATTTCTCCCTAATAAACTGTAGAGAGTCATCAAGCGGCACTCTGGTGAAAAGCGAGACCACATCGAAGCTCTCCATGAGGTCCTGGTTACGGAGGCGTAGCTCCTGCAGCCGTTGAATGAAATGCACAGAATTCCTGATGTGATGCTGACATTTCCCGACGTGAGGGCTTAATTCCGCCGTTAAATATTTGGCTAGCTGTTACGTTGGAGCACCTATGTTGCTGACGATATGGCACAAAGGAACATCCTTTTTGTGCACCTTTGGCTTGGGGCTGCAGCAGCTCGAGGTCGGAGTTTCTTGACGATTTCCTTCGGCAGGCACTGGCGTAGAAGCTCAATAGTCTTCTTTTACACCCTGTTGGTCGGGTCTCCCTTCAGTTTCCTGTATGCTGGATCCTCGAGTGGGTCGTACATTTTGTGATTGTACTCTGATAATGGAAGCAGTAGAGTTGCATTTCCTTTATCCGTTGGTAAAATAACTATTTTAGGATCATTCCGTAGTTCTCGAATGGCAGCTCTTTCTGCTTTCGTGATGTTCGGCCTCGGTATAGCGGCTTTGGTAATCGCACGGCACGTTTCCCGACCGTATCTCATCTGCTTTTTCGCTGGGAAGGGTGGAAATTACTTGTTCTATACCACTGATGAAGTCTCCGAACACAGAAAGTACACTGAACTGAAGCAGCCTACAAAATCTACGGTTACGGAACATTACATGGATACTGGAGATACTATGGAGTACGTGAAAACGGAAGTTTTACGGCAGGCCTCGTGTTTTTGGACTATGTTCTGAAGGAGGCGATAGAAATACGTGTAGCTGATGGACTGATCAACAGAGGCGCCGGGTTCAACCTCAGCAAAGCCTGGGACCCAGCACTCAGCCAACTAAAAGCGCAGCGCCGACCCAAAGCGACTTCCGAGCCGACGAAGGTCACAGCACATCTGATGGTCCAAGTTCACATCCAGCAGCCAGCAGCCCGCCCCTCCCCATCACCACTCCACGCAGCGGCGTGTGCGGCATGACGCGTTGGAAGGGGTGGGGAGCGATCAGAGTATATAGGGGAGGAGATTCAGCGGAGACGCTCAGTCTGCAGGTATCACCTGAAGATGACGGCAAGGAACGCTGTCGAAATATCGCGGTTTGGAAACGACTGCACCCGGCTGGAGACCCGAGAACAGTACAAACAGGAAAATAAGAGTTGAGAAGAGAAGGTTGCAGCTTCTGTCTGATGTTATTCAGTTAGTACAATGAGCGAACATTAAGTGGTACCAAGGATAAACGAGGTAATGGAATTGAATTTCAGAGACATGAAATAAAAACTTTCCGGTTCGCCCATGATACTCTAATTCTGTCAGAGCAGCTGAACAGAATGAATAGTGTCTTAAACAACGGCAATTAAAAGATTCTCAACAAAAGTTAAGCCGGCCGCGGTGGTCTAGCGGTTCTGGCGCTGCAGTCCGGAACCGCGGGACTGCTACGGTCGCAGGTTCGAATCCTGCCTCGGGCATGGGTGTGTGTGATGTCCTTAGGTTAGTTAGGTTTAAGTAGTTCTAAGTTCTAGGGGACTTATGACCTAAGATGTTGAGTCCCATAGTGCTCAGAGCCATTTTTGAACAAAAGTTAAACAAATATAAATGAATGTAGTCCAATTTTATCATATCGTGTTGACAGACCTGGATTAGAATATGACACACTGGTATTAGCTGATGAGGACGGGAAGGTGCGTTGTCGAAATATCGTGTTTCGTAAACTACTGCATTCGGCTGGACACCGGAGAGCAATAAAAGTACACGGTGTTTCACAATATTATCACGAATTCAAATACGAATAACACTGAAACTAAACGTGAAACAATATTAAACATTTTATACAAGACATGGCATTTATTCATGTTAACTTATGAAATACGACGTCGGACATGGGTGTTTCACGATATTATCACGAATTCAAATACGAATAACACTGAAACTAAACGTGAAACAATGTTAAACATTTTATACAAGGCATAGAATTTTTCATGTTAACTTATGAAATACGACGTCGGACAAATGACGACCGTTCGCGGCAACTCTAGAAACCAACTTTTCACCCTGTTTTTGGACACATCTTTCGTAACTGCTAAAGGAATTCAGGAAATTTCATCGTGTTTGCCATCTTTTAAGTGTTGCAAAATTCCCACCTGGTCGGAATACGCTGTCACCTTTAAATAACTCCACAGGCATATGTCTGGCGCGGTTAAATCAGGCGAGTGGGGCCTGTTCTCGAAAGTGAGGACAGTTTTTCGAGGGCTGGTTGTCTCTCGATTCGCTGCACGGTCAGTTGCATGGAAGTTTCCTGTCCAATGCAATATTGTTCCACGATGAGGAATTAGATATCTCGGCTGAATCTTGAAATGCTTATGAAATGCATGTCGCATGCGCACGATAGATTCGTTATAGTGAAAATAGCTCTCCATCGAGAACGCCAGATGTTGTTCCAGCAATTGCGATATGATTACTGACCTATATAAGGGATGATATTTGACACTCTGCTCGACTAACAAGACAGTGCCACCATGTTGCTACCACGCTTTATTTGGATTTGAAGTCGTCAAAACATTGTGAAACACTATGTATAATTACAGTACTTTACGAGATTTGCTAGTTGTGGAGCAAAATAACGGAAGATGGCCGAAGTAGAGAGGACATAAAATGGAGGCTGATAACAGCAAAGAAATGTCTCTCGAGAAGTGAAATTCGTTGACACCGATTGCGAACTGAAGTGTTAGGAAGTTTTATTATGAAGTATTTGTGTGGAATGTAGCCTTGTGCAGAAGTGAAACGTGGACGATAAGCAGTTACGACAAGAAGAGAATGTAACTTTTCGAAACATGGTCTTAAAGAAGAAATCTGAACTTTAGGTCGGAATATCGAATAGGTAATGAAGAGTACGGAACAAAACGGGAGAGGAAAGAAGTATGTATTGCAACTTGAATTAAAGGGCGGATCCATTGACAGGTCGCGTTCTGAGGGATCCAAAAACGTTACTTCGGCAACAGGAGGAATTAACGGGGGACGGAGGGTGGGGGGGGGGGGGGGGGGGCAGGCATCTGACCAGTCCTCACACTGAAGACCAGAAAGACAAAAACAGAATTGTTTCCGTAGCAGCATCGTCTAGTGGCGTACAATAAGAATGATTACTTGACTGCCTATTCATGTAGGGTAAACATTGAAGCAAGCAATTACAGAAGCAAAGACACCTAACTACTAGTGTCATATCCTCTACCATTTAGTTTCAGATGCTTCACAAAGTTTCACTTCTATAATTTTATAATTTTATTACATCTATTTTTCTATGCTTCCAGTGGTTTACTCTTTTAATATTTTAAGACACATAATTGAATTCTAATTACTTCAAGTAATTTAACCTTCATAACTTTAACGTCCTATATCTCTTAAAGTTTACGCATCCGTTGTTCTACACTCTTCATACTTTTAACGATAGTGAAAACATGATTTTCTTTTTTAGGTTTCTAATAACTATAATAATTTTTTACGTATTATTTTAACAATTTTTTTAGTATTATGCATCTTACACTTCCAGCATCAATATACTTTTCTATAATTTCAGCCCCCCCCCCCCTCTTTCCATGAATCACGGACCTTGCATCGGTGAGGTGGCTTGTGAGCCTCAGCGATACAGATAAACGTACAGTAGATGCAACCATAACCAAAGGGTATTTGTGGAGAGGCCAGACATACGTATGGGTCCCTAAGAGGGGTCGTAGCCGTTTCATTAGTTTCCGTCTGGATGATTGATTGATATGGCTTTCTAACATCACCCAAAACAGCACAGCTCTGCTGGTGCTACAAACGGCTGAAAGCAAGGAGAAACTTCATCCGTAATTTTTCCCGAGGGCATTATATCTACTGTATGATTAAATGACGATGGCGTTTTCTTGGGTAAAATACTCCGGAGTTAAAACAGACCCCCATTCGGACCTCTTGGTGGGTACAACTCAAGAGGATGTCGTCGTCATGAGAAATAAAACTGGTATTCTACAGATCGGAGTGTGGAATGTTAGATCTATTAATCAGGCAAGTAGTTTAGAAAATTTTAAATCGTCATCGTCATCATCATTTAAGACTGATTATGCCTTTCAGCGATCAGTCTGGAGCATAGCCCCCCTTATACAGTTCCTCCATGATCCCTTATTCAGTGCGAACATTGGTGCCTCTTCTGATGTTAAATCTATTACTTCAAAATCATTCTTAACCGAATCCAGGTGCCTTCTCCTCTGTCTGCCCCGACTCCTCCTACCCTCTACTGCTGAATCCATGAGTCTCTTGGGTAACCTTGCTTCTCCCATGCGTGTAACATGACCCCACCATCTAAGCCTGTTCGCTCTGACTGCTACATCTAGAGAGTTCATTCCCAGTTTTTCTTTGATTTCCTCATTGTGGACACCCTCCTGCCATTGTTCCCATCTACTAGTACCTGCAATCATCCTAGCTACTTTCATATCCGTAACCTCAACCTTGTTGATAAGGTAACCTGAATCCACCCAGCTTTCGCTCCCATACAATATAGTTGGTCGAAAGATTGAACGGTGCACAGATAACTTAGTCTTGGTACTGACTTCCTTCTTGCAGAGGAGAGTAGATCGTAGCTGAGCGCTCACTGCATTAGCTTTGCTACACCTCGCTTCCAGTTCTTTCACTATGTTGCCGTCCTGTGAGAATATGCATCCTAAGTACTTGAAACCGTCCACCTGTTCTAACTTTGTTCCTCCTATTTGGCACTCAATCCGTTTATATTTCTTTCCCACTGACATTACTTTCGTTTTGGAGATGCTAATCTTCATACCATAGTCCTTACATTTCTGATCTAGCTCTGAAATATGACTTTGCAAACTTTCAATCGAATCTGCCATCACAACTAAGTCATCCGCATATGCAAGACTGCTTATTTTGTGTTCACATATCTTAATCTCACCCAGCCAGTCTATTGTTTTCAACATATGATCCATAAATAATATGAACAACAGTGGAGACAGGTTGCAGCCTTGTCTTACCCTTGAAACTACTCTGAACCATGAACTCAATTTAAAAATTTAAAAATTTAAAAAGGGAAATAAATCGGTTGTAGTTAGATATGACGGGAATTAGTGAGTTAGGTGGCAGGCGGAACAGGAAATCTAGACAGGTAAACGGAAATGAGCGTATGGCATCGCTGGCCTCGAGGCCCCATTCGGGGAAGTTCGGCCGCCAAGTGCAAGGTTTATTTCAGTCGATGCCACACTGGACGACTTGCGCGCCGGTGATGAGGATGAATTGATGATGAGGACAACACAACGGATAGTCCCCGAGCGGAGAAAATCTTCAACCCAGCCAGGAATAGAACCTGGCCTCTCATGTGGGAGGCGAGCACTTTACTACCCAGCTAAGCAGGCGGACCCAGTCAGGTACACAGGGTTACATATACAAAGTCAAATGGGCGTGATGCAGCAGTAGGTTTAATAATGAATAACAAAATAGAAATGCGGGTAATCTACTATGAACAGGACGATGACAGCGAAGACAGACACAAAGCCCACAGTAGTATGAGTACAAGTTTAAATGCTAGCTAGCTTCGCAGATGACGAAAAGACTGAAGAAATGAATGACGAGATAAAAGAAATTATTCAGGTAGTTAAGGGAGACAAAAAATTTAATAGTGATAGGGGACTTGAAATCGGTAACAGGCAGAGAAAGAGAAGGAAAAATAATAGATTAATATGGAAGGTGAATATGGACTGAGGGAGAGCAATGAAAGAGTTTTGCATAGAGCATAATTTAATCATCGCTAACATGCAGTTTAAGAATCGTAAAAGAAGGCTGCATACGTGGAATAGACCTGGAGATACCGGAAGGATTCAGGTTGATTATACAATGGTAAGACAGAGATTTAGGAGCCAGGTTTCAAATTGTAAAATATTTCCAGGGGCAGATGCAGGCTCGACCACAGTTTACTGGTTATGAACTGCAGAATAAAACTGAAGAAATTGGAAAAGAGGTGGGATCTGCATAAGTTGAAAGAACCAGAGTTTGCTGAGAGTTTCACAGGAAGCACTAGTAAACGGTTGACTAGAACAGGGAAAAGGAATACAGAAGAATATGAATGGGTAGCTTTAAGAGATGAAATAATGAAGGCAGCAGAGGATCAAACAGGTAAAAAGACAACGACTTGCAGAAATCATTGGATAGCACAAGAGATATTGAATTTAAATGATGAAATGAGAAAATATAAAAATGTAATAAAAGAAGCAGGCAAAAGGTAATAAAAACTTTTAAAAATCAGACTGACAGGAAATGTAAAATGGCTAAGCAGGAATGACTAGAGGACAGATGTAAGGATTTAGAAGCACATTTGATTAGGTGAAGGATAGGTGGCGCCCACACGAAAGTTAAAGCAGTATTTGGAGAAAAAAAGCACCTGTGTGAATATCAAAAGCGCAGATAGGAAACCAGTCCTCAGCAAAAAAATAGAAACCTGAAATATGGAAGGAATATATAGAGGATCTATACAAGGAAGATGAACTTGAAGCCAGTTTTGTAGAAAAGGAAGTGGACGTAGAGATAAAGCTGAGATGGGAGATACGATACCGTGAGAATATTTGAAGAGCTCTAAGTCGAAACAACGCGCCGGGATTAGACGATATTCCGTCGGAATTACTGATGGCCTGGGGAGAGTCATCCATGACAAAACTCTTCCATCTGGTGTGCAAGATATAAGAGACAGGGAAAAAAATCCTCAGAATTAAAGAAGAATGTAATAACTCTAATTCCAAAGAAAGCAGTTGCTGACATGAGGCAAAAACCGAACTATCAGTTTAACAAGTCGTGGTAGAAAAATTCTAACACGAATTCTTTACAGAAGAATAGGAAAAACTAGTGGAAGCCGACATCTGGGAAGATCAGCTTGGATTCCGGAGAAATGTAGGAATACGTGAGGCAATATTAACCTTAGGACTTGTCATAGAAGATATTTTGGGAAAAGGGAACGCTACGTTTACAACAATTGCAAATATAGAGAAAGCTTTTGACAAAGTTGACTGGAATACTCCCTTTGAACATCTTCAGCTAGCTGAGGTAAAATACAGGGAAGGAAAGACTATTTAAAATTTGTAAGGAAATCGGACGGCAGGGGTGGGGAGCGATCAGAGTATATAGGGGAGGAGATTCAGCGGAGACGCTCAGTCTGCAGGTATCACCTGAAGATGACGGCAAGGAACGCTGTCGAAATATCGCGGTTTGGAAACGACTGCACCCGGCTGGAGACCCGAGAACAGTACAAACAGGAAAATAAGAGTTGAGAAGAGAAGGTTGCAGCTTCTGTCTGATGTTATTCAGTTAGTACAATGAGCGAACATTAAGTGGTACCAAGGATAAACGAGGTAATGGAATTGAATTTCAGAGACATGAAATAAAAACTTTCCGGTTCGCCCATGATACTCTAATTCTGTCAGAGCAGCTGAACAGAATGAATAGTGTCTTAAACAACGGCAATTAAAAGATTCTCAACAAAAGTTAAGCCGGCCGCGGTGGTCTAGCGGTTCTGGCGCTGCAGTCCGGAACCGCGGGACTGCTACGGTCGCAGGTTCGAATCCTGCCTCGGGCATGGGTGTGTGTGATGTCCTTAGGTTAGTTAGGTTTAAGTAGTTCTAAGTTCTAGGGGACTTATGACCTAAGATGTTGAGTCCCATAGTGCTCAGAGCCATTTTTGAACAAAAGTTAAACAAATATAAATGAATGTAGTCCAATTTTATCATATCGTGTTGACAGACCTGGATTAGAATATGACACACTGGTATTAGCTGATGAGGACGGGAAGGTGCGTTGTCGAAATATCGTGTTTCGTAAACTACTGCATTCGGCTGGACACCGGAGAGCAATAAAAGTACACGGTGTTTCACAATATTATCACGAATTCAAATACGAATAACACTGAAACTAAACGTGAAACAATATTAAACATTTTATACAAGACATGGCATTTATTCATGTTAACTTATGAAATACGACGTCGGACATGGGTGTTTCACGATATTATCACGAATTCAAATACGAATAACACTGAAACTAAACGTGAAACAATGTTAAACATTTTATACAAGGCATAGAATTTTTCATGTTAACTTATGAAATACGACGTCGGACAAATGACGACCGTTCGCGGCAACTCTAGAAACCAACTTTTCACCCTGTTTTTGGACACATCTTTCGTAACTGCTAAAGGAATTCAGGAAATTTCATCGTGTTTGCCATCTTTTAAGTGTTGCAAAATTCCCACCTGGTCGGAATACGCTGTCACCTTTAAATAACTCCACAGGCATATGTCTGGCGCGGTTAAATCAGGCGAGTGGGGCCTGTTCTCGAAAGTGAGGACAGTTTTTCGAGGGCTGGTTGTCTCTCGATTCGCTGCACGGTCAGTTGCATGGAAGTTTCCTGTCCAATGCAATATTGTTCCACGATGAGGAATTAGATATCTCGGCTGAATCTTGAAATGCTTATGAAATGCATGTCGCATGCGCACGATAGATTCGTTATAGTGAAAATAGCTCTCCATCGAGAACGCCAGATGTTGTTCCAGCAATTGCGATATGATTACTGACCTATATAAGGGATGATATTTGACACTCTGCTCGACTAACAAGACAGTGCCACCATGTTGCTACCACGCTTTATTTGGATTTGAAGTCGTCAAAACATTGTGAAACACTATGTATAATTACAGTACTTTACGAGATTTGCTAGTTGTGGAGCAAAATAACGGAAGATGGCCGAAGTAGAGAGGACATAAAATGGAGGCTGATAACAGCAAAGAAATGTCTCTCGAGAAGTGAAATTCGTTGACACCGATTGCGAACTGAAGTGTTAGGAAGTTTTATTATGAAGTATTTGTGTGGAATGTAGCCTTGTGCAGAAGTGAAACGTGGACGATAAGCAGTTACGACAAGAAGAGAATGTAACTTTTCGAAACATGGTCTTAAAGAAGAAATCTGAACTTTAGGTCGGAATATCGAATAGGTAATGAAGAGTACGGAACAAAACGGGAGAGGAAAGAAGTATGTATTGCAACTTGAATTAAAGGGCGGATCCATTGACAGGTCGCGTTCTGAGGGATCCAAAAACGTTACTTCGGCAACAGGAGGAATTAACGGGGGACGGAGGGTGGGGGGGGGGGGGGGGCAGGCATCTGACCAGTCCTCACACTGAAGACCAGAAAGACAAAAACAGAATTGTTTCCGTAGCAGCATCGTCTAGTGGCGTACAATAAGAATGATTACTTGACTGCCTATTCATGTAGGGTAAACATTGAAGCAAGCAATTACAGAAGCAAAGACACCTAACTACTAGTGTCATATCCTCTACCATTTAGTTTCAGATGCTTCACAAAGTTTCACTTCTATAATTTTATAATTTTATTACATCTATTTTTCTATGCTTCCAGTGGTTTACTCTTTTAATATTTTAAGACACATAATTGAATTCTAATTACTTCAAGTAATTTAACCTTCATAACTTTAACGTCCTATATCTCTTAAAGTTTACGCATCCGTTGTTCTACACTCTTCATACTTTTAACGATAGTGAAAACATGATTTTCTTTTTTAGGTTTCTAATAACTATAATAATTTTTTACGTATTATTTTAACAATTTTTTTAGTATTATGCATCTTACACTTCCAGCATCAATATACTTTTCTATAATTTCAGCCCCCCCCCCCCTCTTTCCATGAATCACGGACCTTGCATCGGTGAGGTGGCTTGTGAGCCTCAGCGATACAGATAAACGTACAGTAGATGCAACCATAACCAAAGGGTATTTGTGGAGAGGCCAGACATACGTATGGGTCCCTAAGAGGGGTCGTAGCCGTTTCATTAGTTTCCGTCTGGATGATTGATTGATATGGCTTTCTAACATCACCCAAAACAGCACAGCTCTGCTGGTGCTACAAACGGCTGAAAGCAAGGAGAAACTTCATCCGTAATTTTTCCCGAGGGCATTATATCTACTGTATGATTAAATGACGATGGCGTTTTCTTGGGTAAAATACTCCGGAGTTAAAACAGACCCCCATTCGGACCTCTTGGTGGGTACAACTCAAGAGGATGTCGTCGTCATGAGAAATAAAACTGGTATTCTACAGATCGGAGTGTGGAATGTTAGATCTATTAATCAGGCAAGTAGTTTAGAAAATTTTAAATCGTCATCGTCATCATCATTTAAGACTGATTATGCCTTTCAGCGATCAGTCTGGAGCATAGCCCCCCTTATACAGTTCCTCCATGATCCCTTATTCAGTGCGAACATTGGTGCCTCTTCTGATGTTAAATCTATTACTTCAAAATCATTCTTAACCGAATCCAGGTGCCTTCTCCTCTGTCTGCCCCGACTCCTCCTACCCTCTACTGCTGAATCCATGAGTCTCTTGGGTAACCTTGCTTCTCCCATGCGTGTAACATGACCCCACCATCTAAGCCTGTTCGCTCTGACTGCTACATCTAGAGAGTTCATTCCCAGTTTTTCTTTGATTTCCTCATTGTGGACACCCTCCTGCCATTGTTCCCATCTACTAGTACCTGCAATCATCCTAGCTACTTTCATATCCGTAACCTCAACCTTGTTGATAAGGTAACCTGAATCCACCCAGCTTTCGCTCCCATACAATATAGTTGGTCGAAAGATTGAACGGTGCACAGATAACTTAGTCTTGGTACTGACTTCCTTCTTGCAGAGGAGAGTAGATCGTAGCTGAGCGCTCACTGCATTAGCTTTGCTACACCTCGCTTCCAGTTCTTTCACTATGTTGCCGTCCTGTGAGAATATGCATCCTAAGTACTTGAAACCGTCCACCTGTTCTAACTTTGTTCCTCCTATTTGGCACTCAATCCGTTTATATTTCTTTCCCACTGACATTACTTTCGTTTTGGAGATGCTAATCTTCATACCATAGTCCTTACATTTCTGATCTAGCTCTGAAATATGACTTTGCAAACTTTCAATCGAATCTGCCATCACAACTAAGTCATCCGCATATGCAAGACTGCTTATTTTGTGTTCACATATCTTAATCTCACCCAGCCAGTCTATTGTTTTCAACATATGATCCATAAATAATATGAACAACAGTGGAGACAGGTTGCAGCCTTGTCTTACCCTTGAAACTACTCTGAACCATGAACTCAATTTAAAAATTTAAAAATTTAAAAAGGGAAATAAATCGGTTGTAGTTAGATATGACGGGAATTAGTGAGTTAGGTGGCAGGCGGAACAGGAAATCTAGACAGGTAAACGGAAATGAGCGTATGGCATCGCTGGCCTCGAGGCCCCATTCGGGGAAGTTCGGCCGCCAAGTGCAAGGTTTATTTCAGTCGATGCCACACTGGACGACTTGCGCGCCGGTGATGAGGATGAATTGATGATGAGGACAACACAACGGATAGTCCCCGAGCGGAGAAAATCTTCAACCCAGCCAGGAATAGAACCTGGCCTCTCATGTGGGAGGCGAGCACTTTACTACCCAGCTAAGCAGGCGGACCCAGTCAGGTACACAGGGTTACATATACAAAGTCAAATGGGCGTGATGCAGCAGTAGGTTTAATAATGAATAACAAAATAGAAATGCGGGTAATCTACTATGAACAGGACGATGACAGCGAAGACAGACACAAAGCCCACAGTAGTATGAGTACAAGTTTAAATGCTAGCTAGCTTCGCAGATGACGAAAAGACTGAAGAAATGAATGACGAGATAAAAGAAATTATTCAGGTAGTTAAGGGAGACAAAAAATTTAATAGTGATAGGGGACTTGAAATCGGTAACAGGCAGAGAAAGAGAAGGAAAAATAATAGATTAATATGGAAGGTGAATATGGACTGAGGGAGAGCAATGAAAGAGTTTTGCATAGAGCATAATTTAATCATCGCTAACATGCAGTTTAAGAATCGTAAAAGAAGGCTGCATACGTGGAATAGACCTGGAGATACCGGAAGGATTCAGGTTGATTATACAATGGTAAGACAGAGATTTAGGAGCCAGGTTTCAAATTGTAAAATATTTCCAGGGGCAGATGCAGGCTCGACCACAGTTTACTGGTTATGAACTGCAGAATAAAACTGAAGAAATTGGAAAAGAGGTGGGATCTGCATAAGTTGAAAGAACCAGAGTTTGCTGAGAGTTTCACAGGAAGCACTAGTAAACGGTTGACTAGAACAGGGAAAAGGAATACAGAAGAATATGAATGGGTAGCTTTAAGAGATGAAATAATGAAGGCAGCAGAGGATCAAACAGGTAAAAAGACAACGACTTGCAGAAATCATTGGATAGCACAAGAGATATTGAATTTAAATGATGAAATGAGAAAATATAAAAATGTAATAAAAGAAGCAGGCAAAAGGTAATAAAAACTTTTAAAAATCAGACTGACAGGAAATGTAAAATGGCTAAGCAGGAATGACTAGAGGACAGATGTAAGGATTTAGAAGCACATTTGATTAGGTGAAGGATAGGTGGCGCCCACACGAAAGTTAAAGCAGTATTTGGAGAAAAAAAGCACCTGTGTGAATATCAAAAGCGCAGATAGGAAACCAGTCCTCAGCAAAAAAATAGAAACCTGAAATATGGAAGGAATATATAGAGGATCTATACAAGGAAGATGAACTTGAAGCCAGTTTTGTAGAAAAGGAAGTGGACGTAGAGATAAAGCTGAGATGGGAGATACGATACCGTGAGAATATTTGAAGAGCTCTAAGTCGAAACAACGCGCCGGGATTAGACGATATTCCGTCGGAATTACTGATGGCCTGGGGAGAGTCATCCATGACAAAACTCTTCCATCTGGTGTGCAAGATATAAGAGACAGGGAAAAAAATCCTCAGAATTAAAGAAGAATGTAATAACTCTAATTCCAAAGAAAGCAGTTGCTGACATGAGGCAAAAACCGAACTATCAGTTTAACAAGTCGTGGTAGAAAAATTCTAACACGAATTCTTTACAGAAGAATAGGAAAAACTAGTGGAAGCCGACATCTGGGAAGATCAGCTTGGATTCCGGAGAAATGTAGGAATACGTGAGGCAATATTAACCTTAGGACTTGTCATAGAAGATATTTTGGGAAAAGGGAACGCTACGTTTACAACAATTGCAAATATAGAGAAAGCTTTTGACAAAGTTGACTGGAATACTCCCTTTGAACATCTTCAGCTAGCTGAGGTAAAATACAGGGAAGGAAAGACTATTTAAAATTTGTAAGGAAATCGGACGGCAGTAATAAGAGTCGAGGTGCATAAAAATGAAGTAGTGATTGAGAAGGGAGTAAGACAGGTTTGTAGCCTATTCCCAGTATTATTAAATCTATACATTGACCAAGCAGTAAAGAAAACGAAAGAAAAGTTTTGAGTAGGAATAAAATTTCAGAGAAAAGAAATAAAAACTTTGATGTTTGCCGCTGACCTTGTAAGAACGGAATGGACATTGTCTTGAAAGGCAGGTATAGCGTGAACGTCAACAAAAACAAAACAAGGATAATGGAATGTAGTTGAATTAAATCACGTGATGCTAAGGGAATTAGATTAGGAAACGAGACACTTATGGTAGTAGATGAGCTTTGCTTTCTAGGAAGCCAATCAACTGATGTTGGCCGAAATAGAGAGGATATAAAATTTAGACTGGCATTGGCATGAAAAGCGTTTCTGAGAAATTAGTTAACTTTGAATATGGATGTAGGAGCTAGGAAATCTTTTCTGAAATCTTTTGTCTGGAGTGTAGCCATGTTTGGAAGTGAAACGTGAACGATAACAGTTTAGACAAAAAGAGAAATGAAGCTTTCAAAATGAGGTACCAGAGACGTACATGGAAGATTACATGGGTAGATCATGTAACTAATGAGCAGGTACTGAATGGAATTGGGGAGGTAGAAATTTGTGGCACTACTTGACTAAAAGAGGGGATCGGTTGATAGGACACATTCAGAGTCATCAAGGGATCACCAACTTATTATTGGAGGGAAGTGTGCGGTGAAAAAATAGTAGAAGGAGGCCAAGAGATGAATACAGTAAACAAATTCAGAAGGATGTAGGCTGCAGTAGGTATTCGAATTGAGTAGTATGGAGAGCTGCATCAAACCAATCTTACGACCGATGACTACAACAACAACCTCATTTCAGCTTGAAACTCTTTTGCGCATGTTACTATGTAAGGTGTCAGGCAAATCCAACACCTTCCATGAGAACCCTGATATGATAAGCAAATCCAGTAGTATGTCACATAGCTCCGAATAAATCGTGACATTAAATTAACCAAAGTAATACGAGTAACGAGTGAGCAAATGGAATACCACAGACTAACACAATAATGCCTAAATGCATGTCATACCTTCCCACCGTGAGACAGACGCAGTTTCGAGGGGAGAAAGGAGAACGGAAGCTGAGAGCAGAACCGTGTTAAGCTAGAAGGCCCTACGATAAGGGACGGACACCCACGTCGCCAGGTAACCACCAGGACCACCCCCCATCCCATGTTAAAAGATAGAGCCCTCCAGAAGAACAGTATAGACCTTCCTATAACACTAAAAGGGCCACACCAGCTGCAAGTTTTAGCGTGAGGCTTTTTCGCGTCTCTGTTACGTTGCAAACTTTAAAAACATTGCCCCACCGCGAAAAGTATAACGTTTCTCATTGGATAGACAGAATTTTTGTAGGCGGAGCTTAAGATTAACATTGAGACCCTGATTGGTCAATGAAAACACAGCCAGATAGTTTTTTTAAACCAACTTCGGTAAATTGTAGTAAGGAGAAGTTAAAAAAGAGTTGCTTCCGAGACGGCGAGGTGCGCGGAGCTGTGCGGTTCGCCGCCCCCTGACGAACACCGACGAGGTAATGAACGAACGCGATGCTGCATAACAGCGCAAAAAGCTTCTCTCAGAACTGCAGAAGTCTCATCTGTTACATCCCCTTTTTACGTAATACTAGTGTCGATCGTCAATTACAGCTCATGGTATTCACATTTGCTACGTAAGTTAAAATCTGAAACGCCACATGAGCCACTGTAATTTACGACGAGTTAGATAAGTAATTAAAGATAATTGAGGTCACTATATACCATTTTGATAGTTTTCTCTTTTGTGAAACTTAATTTAAACCTAGATTATAGATGTGATATGGCATAGGTCATCCTTTGATCCATTGTAGAACTTGGAAACCCATTCAGGAAATATTCGTTCACATTTTTGTTGAACGCAGTTGGTTTTTATCATCGTGTATTAAAACATTTCCTTTTATCAATAGTGCAATTTATAAACAATGTTTTGTGAGTAGAATAAAATTTCCAATAGTAAACTTAACTGCTTTTTCGACGTTATTTTACCAGCTAACTAAAAATAGGAAAGCCTTGAACCCCTTCCACTAAATTTAGTTAGTATTAAGATATTTTTACAGGGAGTGCAGTGGAGCTAACGCTGAAATCATTAAGTATTTGGTTATATCATCGCTAGTCTCACTGAACTCTTCTGAACTCTACATGTCATGTGTGGTCTGGCGTCTCCTTACATCAACAGGTCCCTGGTTCAAACTAGTCAATTCCCTATAGAACACGCTCAGAGCGTCGTTGCGCGAAAGTGGTAGGGAGACATGACTTAGAACAAACAGAAACCACGCAAAATGTTAGAACTATAATGTTTTATCGTAGGTATATCTGTTATGGTCATGTCGTTCCTCATTCGCTCCCTCTCTGCCTTATTTCCCGCCTCAAACCCACCCCCACTCCCCCAGTTTAACTCCTTTATCTCCCCCGCTCCACTAGTCACTGATTTAAGGCATAGTCCACAATTGCATATCACAGTATTTTGATGTATAGTTCCCATACAGATATAACTACAAAGGCAAACTCAACAGATACGTGCAACACTTTTCCGCGATTAGTTTTACTTTGGTTTTACATCTGAAGATGATCACGGAAGATCGAAACTAATCATGCTGTGAAATATTTGTGTATCAGGGACTGAAAAATAAAGGATATACAGAATACACTTGAATTATACAACGATGTTGATGATGATGATTATGACTTTAAAAGTGCTTAGCTACTTGGTTATTAGTTCCTCAGTCATCTCATGGCGTTATAAGACGTAGGGAGGAGATTTTCATTTTACAATAGTAATACTGCGGTCGTATCTATTACACTTGGTACATGAAGCAGATAAAGTTTAGGTCTTTGTAAAGGCAAAGATGATATAATAAAGTAATCAAGCTACAACTGCTACATAGTATATTTACTTTCTGTCTATCGTGTGCAAGAAGAAACACAAAAAGCTTTTTATTCTTGTATCTTGATTGAGGGAAAAAATACACTAGTCATGGGGTAGCGATATGCACATATACACACATCCCGTATGCAAGGTATAAAGGGTGGAGCTGTCAGTTGCACTCAGATGATTTATATGAAGACCGCGCACCCAAATTGTCAACAAGGCACTGTGTAACCTTGTGGTGGATCCATAATGGAATGGGCTGGGTCCTCTGCTCCAACTGAACCGATCAACAGTTATAAATGGTTATGTTCAGCTACTTGGAGACCCTTTTCAGCCATTCATTGACTGCTTGTTCCCAAAAAAAAAACGATGGAATGTTTATGGATAATAATGCTCCATGTCACTGGACACTGTTATTCGCGATTGGTTTGGAGAACAATCTGGACAAATCGATCGAATGTTATAGCCACCCAGATCGCGCGACATGAATCCAATCTAACATTTATGGGACATAACTGAAAGGTAGTTCGTGCATAAAATCCTGCATCGACAACAGTTTCACATTTATGGACGGCTACGGTGGCAGCGTGGCTCAGTATTTCCGTAGGGGACTTCCAACGACTTGTTGAGTCCATGCCGAGTCAAGTTGCTGCACTATGCAGAGCAAAAGGAAGTACGACACGATATTAGGAGTCATTCGATGACTTCTGTCACCTCAGCGTAAGCAATGGGTGGTGCCTCGGGCCGAAAACTATCGCTCCCTATGCTGACATCTAACGGTGCCGACTTTAATGCTTGTTGTAGTACCCACTCTTTCACAAGAAGTTTAGTCATCAGTTGAAATCATTAAGAGGTTTCCTACATCCATCTGAAGTCGCTTGTCGTGCGTAGCTGTGAGAACTGAGATGTGGCGAGCAGTTTGGGTTGCTACACAGACGGAAGTCTTGCAGTTCTGTAAATTCACGTGGTGTTTTTGTAAGTTCAGTTAGGATATATCATAAGGCAACAACTTCTCTGCTTGAGCATAATACATCTACATCTACATTTATACTCCACAAGCCACCCAACGGTGTGTGGCGGAGGGCCCTTTACGTACCATTGTCACTACCTCCCTGTCCGCCCCAGTAGCTGAGTGGTCAGCGTGACGGATTGCCGTCCTCCGGGCCCGGGTTCGATTCCCGGCTGGGTCGGAGATTTTCTCCGCTCAGGGACTGGGTGTTGTGTTGTGTTCATCATCATTTCATCCCCATCCGGCGTGCAGGTCGCCCAATGTGGCGCCGAATGTAATAAGACCTGCGCCAAGGCGGCCGGACCTGCCCCGCGAGGGGCCTCCCGGCCAATGACGCCAAACGCTCATCATCATCATCATCACTACCTCCCTTTCCTGTTCCAGTCGCGTATGGTTCGCGGGAAGAACGACTGTCTGAAAGCCTCCGTGCGCGCTCGAATCTCTCTAATTTTACATTCGTGATCTCCTCGGGAGGTATAAGTAGGGGGAAGCAATATATTCGATACCTCATCCATAAATGCACCCTCTCGAAACCTTGACAGCAAGCTACACCGCGATGCAGAGCGCCTCTCTTGCAGAGTCTGCCACTTGAGTTTGCTAAACATCTCCGTAACGCTGTCACGCTTAAGAAATACTCTTCTTTGGATCTTCTCTATCTCCTCTGTCAACCCGACCTGTTACGGATCCCACACAGACGAGAAATACTCAAGTATAGGTCGAACGAATGTTTTGTAAGCCACCTCCTTTGTTGATGGACTACATTTTCTAAGGACTCTCCCAATGAATCTCAACCTGGTACCCGCCTTACCAACAATTAATTTTATATGATCATTCCACTTCAAATCGTTCCGCACGCATACTCCCAAATATTTTACAGAAGTAACTGCTACCAGTGTTTGTTCCGCTATCATATAATCATACAATAAAGGATCCATCTTTCTATGTATTCGCAATATATTACATTTATCTATGTTAAGGGTCAGTTGCCACTTCCTGCACCAACTGCCTATCCGCTGCAGATCTTACTGCATTTCGCTGCAATTTTCTAATGCTGCAACTTCTCTGTATACTACAGCATCATCAGCAAAAAGCCGCATGGAACTTCCGACACTATCTACTAGGTTATTTATATATATTGTGAAAAGCAATGGTCCCATAACAATCCCCTGTGGCACGCCAGAGGTTACTTTAATGTCTGTAGACGTCTCTCCGTTGATAACAACATGCTGTGTTCTGTTTGCTAAAAACTCTTCAATCCAGCCACACAGCTGGTCTGATATTCCGTAGGCTCTTACTTTGTTTATCAGGCGACAGTGCGGAACTGTATCGAACGCCTTCCGGAAGTCAAGGAAAATAGCATCTACCTGGGAACCTGTATTTAATTTTTTCTGGGTCTCATGAACAAATAAAGCGAGTTGGGTCTCACACGATCGCTGTTTCCGGAATCCATGTTGATTCCTACATAGTAGATTCTGAGTTTCCAAAAACGACATGATACTCGAGCAAAAAACATGTTCTAAAATTCTACAACAGATCGACGTCAGAGATATAGGTCTATAGTTTTGCGCATCTGCTCGACGACCCTTCTTCAAGACTGGGATTACCTGTGCTCTTTTCCAATCATTTGGAACCTTCCGTTCCTCTAGAGACTTGCGGTACACGGCTGTTAGAAGGGGGGCAAGTTCTTTCGCGTACTCTGTGTAGAATCGAATTGCTATCCCGTCAGGTCCAGTGGACTTTCCTCTGTTGAGTGAAGCCGGCCGCGGTGGCCTTGCGGTTCTAGGCGCTCCAGTCCGGAGCTGCGCTGCTGCTATGGTCGCAGGTTCGAATCCTGCCTCGGGAATGGGTGTGTGTGATGTCCTTAGGTTAGTTAGGTTTAAGTAGTTCTAAGTTCTAGGGGACTGATGACCACAGTCCCATAGTGCTCAGAGCCATTTGAACCATTTTTTTCTGTTGAGTGATTTCAGTTGCTTTTCTATTCCTTGGACACTTATTTCGACGTCAGCCATTTTTTCGTTTGTGCGAGGATTTCGAGAAGGAACTGCAGTGCGGTCTTCCACTGTGAAACAGCTTTGGAAAAAGATGTTTAGTATTTCAGCTTTACGCGTTTCATCCTCTGTTTCAATGCCATCATCATCCCGGAGTGTCTGGATATGCTGTTTCGAGCCACTTACTGATTTAACGTAAGACCAGAACTTCCTAGGATTTTCTGTCAAATCGGTACATAGAATTTTACTTTCGAATTCACTGAACTCTTCACGTAGGGATGGGCTGCCTAATATAGCTAATGTTTTAGATTTATTTTGCCCTTATTATTTCTTATTTCAGCCTTTGGGATTTCGAATTCTAATGTTTCCGAACTCACTGCACCTTTGGCTAATTTGTCAGTTCACTCATTACCTGGAATGCTACGTGACTCGACAACCAAAGGAAGGCAGTATTCCTCAAAGACATACTGTTGCTCATAGATGGCAGAGACCAGTGAATACCTTGTACAATACTTTGGTTTAGCTATTGTTTACAATGCTCTCAAGGAACCGCTGCATGCAATGAAATTCTGACAAGGAAAATCATTTCTCCTTAATTTTTTAAGGAAGTAAAAATTACATTTTGTAGTAAATGGTACATACCTGTCCAAATACTATTCCAACATGTCTTTTGATCAGCATGTTGGAAGAAAGGAGCACTTGTGGTTTGACGTAGGTGATCCTGCATCTGGGTAGGTGTTTTCGTTTATCCGAAAGTCGATTCGCCAGTGTGTCCTGGAACTCAGAGGGAGTTTGAGAGATTGCAGGTCACTCTCACTTCTGATTCAGTGCTATACCACTTCATGTTCTTAGGGAACATGATCCTTATTGCAGTCTGACTTCGTACAACATGATGTAATGGTGGGTAGTAGTGAATGCTCTTCCTTGCATTCTCTAGGGAAGAAATAACGGCAAGTTTTACCTGCGTTCCAAGGAGTAGGGTGCCGATTTAAACGACTGCAGTAAAAGCACGGCGACAGTGGCCGAGGGAAGCGCGTTTTTTTTTCTGCGGAACCTGGATGGAAACATTTCCGGACGGCCGAGTTCCATGGTCTCATTGAGCAGACACATTATCGGCGCCAGTCGGCCGGCAACCGCGTCCAGGTAGACTGACTAGCGCCAAGAAGTCGCCGCTGCAATGGCCAGCGCACTGTAGAGCAGCAATAACGCAGAGGATGGGGGCCTCATTAGGGAGGAAACCGAAGGGACATCTTTGTGCGTTCTGCGAATTTCCGTGGGACAAATCACTGGCGCCCACACTGTTACAAAATGTATTTGTGAAACCACGAGGCCTTTAGCGATTTTATGGCCATTCTTTGGAAACTTCCAAATGGATGCAACAGGAGAGATTACAAGGTTTAATGGAGGGCTGTAGTTCCATCGTGGTCATGTTGTTAGCAAAAGTCACAGTGTAAACATGTGGGAAAGAGGCCGCGAAGCTGAACCTTTTTTCCTTTCCTCCCAATTAACTTTAAAGTCTCTGATTGGTCAAATCGGTGTATGCAGAGCAAGGGGCACTCTCCAAGCTTCGATTGCCGCACTCCAGCTCTTGATTTGGTTGGATAACGTGAGGGGAGTCTAAGATGTAAATGTGCTACCGAGCTGAGGGGGAAAGCGGACAGAAAGAGAAGATCGCTCTTGTACTGGCGCTTCACTAGTAAAGAACTGCAGGTCTCTACCCAAACGGTGAAACTTGTGTCCTTTGCTAGTGTGCCACTTAGAGCCTGTGCCAGTCAGCTTCTGAACCATTAGACGTACTGCTTCTAGCATCACGCTCACAACGAGTGATGCGTGAGTGTACTTATTTGTCTTGAGTCGGCCGTCTAAACATTTGACATATTCCGTCACGCATAGTCGTGGTACGGAGTCAAATTGGTTTGGCAGATCAGCAAACGGATACGCCTGCACATTGGTATCCACCTGGGTTTCAGACGCTCATAGGGAAGGACGTGCGTTCTGCATTAACAGAACGAGAGATGGCGTACTTGCATTTTTCGGGAGCGCGCTATTAATAACAGACTGCGGCCGCCCATGACTTCAGCCGCCAAAAGCATCGTGTTGTGCCGCCCTGACCAGCAGGAGGCTAAGGTATCCGCTGCTATGGTGTAGGGCTCCAATACATGTTTCTCAGCACCCTGTTCTTCCGAACCATATTTTTCTTTTTGAAATGGTACAATACAGATGCTTGATGGTGGCGTAGGTTTTATGCCATACCCGGATTCACGTATATGAAGTCAGATAAAGTGATTAGTGTTCCGGTTAGTGTCGTGTGTCGATCCCCAGCTGATCACTTTGTCCACCATAGACCCCATGTTAGTGAGAGAGTTTGTCAGATATAATTGTTTGTGTGATAATTCAAAAAATGGTTCAAATGGCTCTGAGCACTATGGGACTCAACATCTTAGGTCATAAGTCCCCTAGAACTTGTTGTTGTTGTTGTGGTCTTCAGTCCTGAGACTGGTTTGATGCAGCTCTCCATGCTACTCTATCCTGTGCAAGCTTCTTCATCTCCCAGTACCTACTGCAACCTACATCCTTCTGAATCTGCTTAGTGTATTCATCTATTGGTCTCCCCCTACGATTTTTATCCTCCACGCTGCCGTACAATACTAAATTGGTGATCCCTTGATGCCTCAGAACATGTCCTACCAACTGATCCCTTCTTCTGGTCAAGTTATGCCACAAACTTCTCTTCTCCCCAGTCCTATTCAATACTTCCTCATTAGTTATGTGATCTACCCATCTAATCTTCAGCATTCTTCTGTAGCACCACATTTCGAAAGCTTCTATTCTCTTCTTGTCCAAACTATTTACAGTCCATGTTTCACTTCCATACATGGCTACACTCCATACAAATACTTTCAGAAATGACTTCCTGACACTTAAAACTATACTCGATGTTAACAAATTTCTCTTCTTCAGAAACGCTTTCCTTGCCATTGCCAGTCTACATTTTATATCCTCTCTACTTCGACCATCATCAGTTATTTTGCTCCCCAAATAGTAAAACTCCTTTACTACTTTAAGTGTCTCATTTCCTAATCTAATACCCTCAACATCACCCGACTTAATTCGACTACATTCCATTATCCTCGTTTTGCTTTTGTTGATGTTCATCTTATATCCTCCCTTCAAGACACCATCCATTCCGTTCAACTGCTCTTCCAAGTCCTTTGCTGCCTCTGACAGAATTACAATGTCATCGGCGAACCTCAAAGTTTTTATTTCTTCTCCATGGATTTTAATACCTACTCCGAATTTTTCTTTTGTTTCCTTTACTGCTTGCTCAATATACAGATTGAATAACATCGGGGAGAGGCTACAACCCTGTCTTACTCCCTTCCCAACCACTGCTTCCCTTTCATGTCCCTCGACTCTTATAACTGCCATCTGGTTTCTGTACAAATTGTAAATAGCCTTTCGCTCCCTGTATTTTACCCCTGCCACCTTTAGAGTTTGAAAGAGTGTATTCCAGTCCACATTGTCAAAAGCTTTCTCCAAGTCTACAAATGCTAGAAACGTAGGTTGGCCTTTCCTTAATCTTTCTTCTAAGATAAGTCGTAAGGTCAGTATTGCCTCACGTGTTCCAGTATTCCTACGGAATCCAAACTGATCTTCCCTAGAACTTAGAACTACTTAAACCTAACTAACCTAAGGACATCACACACACCCATGCCCGAGGCAGGATTCGAACCTGCGACCGTAGCAGTCCCGCGGTTCCGGAGTGCAGCGCCAGAACCGCTAGACCACCGCGGCCGGCGTGTGTGATGTTTCTTTAGTCATTTTAGCTGTCTTGTGGTGAATAAAATTGTCATTTAGATCACAACTTCTCCCTGAGTTCTGATTAACAGTACCTTCCCATTTTATTATTAACGTCTAGATTTGAAACCTAAATAGAATGCTTTCAAGTTTTCATTTTAAACATTTTGCGAAACGTAAAATAATAACTGGGAAACACGAAGAAAATTTTCTGTCCCAACTGGGTGAAGAAATACGGAAGAAAATAATTCTATTTCAAAAGGAACAAGAGAGCAGCCTGACTCCACAAATCGATAGCATGAGAAGTAGCACAATCCGTCTGAGGGAAAAAGAAAAAATAATTTTTCGTCAGTACTGAGCAACCGGCGTTCGTCTACCTCCCTCCATCCCGGACGAAATGCGCTATTCTCATCGATTGTTATATGTGAGAGTTTAGTCGTCCTGCATCATGGTAGTGCGTTCAGACTGGCATGTACCCTCTACTCACCTGTAAACCTCGTTTCCTCGTTATTCTAGAACAAGATTACAGTGAATGAAATGTATTCAGATTACTAACGATTTTTGAAAGAGCCTCACACTAATTAAGCTTCACAGATGGAATCAGTCGGTAATTTTATTTTATTTTTTTTACTTTGTATACATATATTCATGTAATCACTGGACTCTCATCGCTACACCTTTACGTCTAAACCAACAGCTTTGTTTACCCATCTGTTAAAATCGCACTACTAACAGCATTACTGTAAATGACGAGCAACAAAAAACCAAACAGACTAACGTATCTTCGTACCCTTACAGCTGGATATTATTGTCTGATCGTAAGAGCTCATTCGTCCACCATTAGCTCTTTAATCCATTGTAACAAGTTGAAATTTTACGAAACATTAATTTTGCCAGATTGCATGCTTGACTATTTTCCAATACAGATGTTACATTGATGACTCCCGTGTCATTACATTCGTAAACGTTTCGTGTTACATATCAATAATGACATGTCCTGAACTCGTTTCTGTCCTTGTGCGTTAGCCGTGTTTGTTCAGTGAATACCCCATTGTCCATATATCACGGAAGAAATGATGGAAGTTTTCTGTACTCAGCAAAAATTAATCGAAGACTGCAGCTGCATTGTGGTGATAATTGTTTTTTGTAGCCGATAAATTTATGAGAGGGTTAATCGCTTCATAAATGGACGTCTTCCTGTCTACGACGAAGAGCCTTGGCGGTGAACATGCACTTCTAAAACAGCGAGAAAATTCGTAATGACACAGCCAATGATTCGTGATGATCGTTGTGCCAGCATTGATGATCTTGTGTGTTAGCTGAAAATTAGCCATGGTACATTTGCTACTATCCGTCAACCTCTAACTCATCACGCTATTGAGCTTTTTGAAGGACACACAAGCAGGGGCACTTGGAAATGTCTTAACCATATTTGAGACGTTTTAAGGAAGAAGAGATGATGACGCTGTGACTAACATAGTAACAAATCATAATTGTATGTGGCTTAATAACTACGATCCACAGAGTAAGAGGCAGAGAACGATGAGGAAACTTCAGTCTTTACCTCCAACAGAACATAACAACAGGCCAACACCTGCAATAAAATGGTGACACCTCCTGCGAGCTACCGGGCATCAAAACGAGAACAGGAGGAAGCTGAAAGACGGTGTGGTCTTTCTTGAGGGTAATTAAGCCGTCAAAAGCTGGTAAAATCTGTTTACTGAATTCTGAATCATGGTTTCGTCCCACGGAATCGTGCAGTGATTTTCTCCTTCCTGCTCTCATGTAAGAGCGGCTACATGAATCCAGATAATCGTCGGATGATAATGAAATCGGTAAAAGAGTGGCTATACGCGAGGCTACAAAGTGTCTTCCAGGGAGGAAGTAAGAAGCTTGCCCACAGATTGCAACATCTGTATCGATGTTGAGGGACATTATCTAGAGAAATGATATTTGCAATGTCGTCCTTCCAATAAGAAGATTATTATCAAAACTTTGCCTTTATCTCTTTGTTTACCCTCGTTTTTGTATGACATAGCGTTTTGGCCAATAGCTGCTGCCGCATTACTGTCTACTCCGGTTTCTCCTCTGGCAGGCAGAGGGCGTTTTGCTATTAAATTTGGCGGCTTCGCTTCAGGCGTCTGGGATTACCTCATTAGGGGCTGCGCAGGGGCAGAGGTCACCAGAGGATGGGAGGAGTGGGAGAGTTCGGGGGGGGGGGGGGGGCGTCTCCAGGAGCCGGAAGCACCTCATGAAACCTCAGCGGTAGCGCTGTGGATAACCCAGCTATTTCCAGCTGCACATCTTGGTCTATCTAAGTTCAGTCTCCTACTGTACATAATACCTCCTACTGTAACCAATGTCGTATCACAATAGTGAGCCTTCATTTTCACGTAACAGGCAAGATCTCCTCGTGTTAGAGTGGCTCAGTTTGATTGTTGTTCTGCTGATAAGTGCGTGTGGTGGTCGATACATCACATCTATAAGACAACAGCCGAACGTGTTAGAGTGGCTCATTTTGATTGTTGTTCTGCTGATAAGTGCGTGTGCTGGTGGATACATCACATCTATAAGACAACAGCCGAATCATTTTCTTCAAATATTAAACAACTTTGATAACCGAAGTATCAGGTATCTTTTTTTTTCTCTTCCATGTCCAACGGCGGGATTTTCCATGTCCAACGGCGAGCTTATGTGTCGAGAAAGAAGTTACCTGCTACAGCGGCATGGAAGTTCAATACTAACGACAACTACTACCCACTCGGACGCGTAGTCATCGATGTAAAAACTGCCACTAGATCGGTCTGCAGTCACCAACACGTGAAAAGCTCTAAACACAGAATAAAAATGGAATATCAATATTCTGTACAAGGAGAAAAACAATTGGCGAAGAGCATATTTTTGTCTTTGTCATTGTAGCTGTAATGTCAAGGCTTAACTCATGTGTGTCGAATACTGATATGTTTCTCGTTTACATATCTCGTATTCTGACTGACGAATACTGTTCCTCACCTGAGTTTGTTGTAAAAAGGTAGTATGTATTCGACCTTTATCAAGATTTAATGATTAATAATGTAAATTGAACTGGTTTAGGCGATTTCTGCGATACACAGTGTTAGTAAGTAAACTTAAATGAGGTTTTTGCTACCTAGTTGCATTAATAATAAAAGAAAACATAAACACAGCGTTTTCCTTTCCTTGTCTGAGTAAACTAAACGGACCTCTTCTCAGTGAGAATAACTCAGGGATTACCTGTATTTATTACTTTATTATCGTGCTATGCAAACGGTAATCACAACCGAAGTAAATGGAAAACATTATAAGAGGTAGGGTTTCATGAATTTACCTGTCACTCCTGTCCATGCTAATTACGTTTTTAGTAAAATTATTTATTTCAAGAGCTGAATTTCAAGAGTGAGGTTACTTCCTTAAAACTAACCTCAAAAAGCAGTTTGTGATTAATGTCATCAGTGTTATGTCCCATGAGTTTTGAGAAGATCCACTCCACAAAGGTGTTCCTCTTGATCTTTTATTTTCATAATTTATGTATAAGTTAGCGGTAAATAGAGCATTACTTCGGTCTCAGGTACATTTCTGAAATCGGAATCTGTTCCCGTGTATAAGCCGGAGAGTTTAGCTGTTTTGTACTTAGCAGAACCACTACATCTTGGCCAAAAGAATATTCTGCTCATATTTCACAAATCATATATTACAGGTGAAGAGAAGTTGGGAATATTCCTTCAGCTCTTATCTGATAAAAAAGTCAGTACTGCCAGTGTGCAAGGTAGCTTTCTGATCCTGGTCTACTCTAGTGGTGTTGTGTGGCAAAGCTGACAGTCTTCGAATTGATTTAGTGTGATACATAAGTGGACACTGGAACAAAGGTACCTACGTACGTTATTTTCCTGTTTGTAACGAACACTGAAATCACGAAAGTCAGAGCAGCGGAGATCATGCGCATATGAGGTTCCCTCTTGCGTATTTAGTCAAGGTTCCCTCTTACGTATTTAGTCACGCTGTACGAGACACGGTGGAGTGACACATTACTAAGGTCACCTTTTTCGCAGCAACACAAAAAATATTACCCTGTATCTTTTATAGAGGCCTTAAATGTAAACTACTGTTACGTAAAATCAATATTGATAGATACGAGCAGCAACTGGGAAAACCGGGTGGGCGTACAGCGTGTCCAACGTTCTGAGTAATTACTTTGGCAGTCGCCGAGGAGCGCCATATTTCGTCACGTTTCCCAATAAATGAGTCCCATTTAATAGAAGCATAAGTGGGATAGGGTTGGCTGTCTCTTGCACAGGCGAATTACGTTTTCATGAAACTGTTTATTAACGTTGCGGTAACACATGGATGTCCTCTTGTATACAAGGTGCATTTCCTACGTTGACAGAATATCAAAAGAAGTACAGGGAATGCTGAACGAAATCGTGAAATTATACGCTACTCAACCTACTGGGGTTGAAATTACCTACTGCTAGTTTTCCGTATTCATCTTGTAATGAATCAACCTCCTCTAACATTACCATTTCTTTATAGAGATAACTGATACCATGTGCAATCTGGAATCTCGCATAGATTAATTTTATCTCAGCTGTTTCATTAAAAGAATTCATATGTCTTGTATACAATGTATTGTATTTCAGGCTAAAGTGTATACAAAGAAATTAATCTGTTACAATCGATAAGTACTAACAGTTAAAATTACTCTTCTTTTAAAAATATTTGACATCACGAAATTTCCGGCACATTTAAAATTCATGTTATTTATTGCGCAATCAAACGATAATTATTAAATTGGTTTCTGGATTCATTTATGAAATAACGAGATAATTTCATGAAGATTTTTCTCCTGTCCAGAAAGTTTGTAAACTCCTTTGCTTTGTGAACTATTTTGAAATTGTGAGTACTGCTGAATGTCAATAGCGGTGGGCATGCCTCTGATGGAAACGAACATATTTTGCTAAACTTGTCAACAACAATGTAACTATAGAGTTTTTGAACGTGGAAATTTGAAAGTCGGTGTGACCTAGAAGAATCGGACAAAAGGAAAAGATTAAGGAAAGCAAACCTATGTTTCTAGCAATTGTAGACTTAAAGATAGCTTTTGATAATGTTGACTAGAATACTCTGTTTCAAATTCTGAAGGTGGCAGGAGTAAGATACAGGGAGCGAAAGGCTATTTACAGATGCCAGTTATAAGAGTCGACGGGCATGAAAGGGAAGCAGTGGTTGGGAAGGAAGTGAGACAGGGTTGTAGCCTATCCCCGATGTCATTCAATCTATATATTGAACAGGCAGTAAAGTAAACAAAAGAAAAATTTGGAGTAGGAATTAAAATCCATGGAGAAGAAATCAAAACTTTGAAGTTCGCCGATGACATTGTAATTCTGTCAGAGACAGCAAAGGACCTCGAAGAGGAGCTGAACGGAATGGACAGTGTCTTGAAAGGAGGATATAAGATGAGCATCAACAAAAGCCAAACGAGGATAATGGAATGTAGTCGAATTAAATCGGGTGATGCTGCGGGAATTAGATTAGGAAATCAGACACTTAAAGTAGTAAAGGAGTTTTGCTATTTGGGGCGCAAAATAACTGACGGTGGTAGAAGTAGAGACGATATAAAATGTACACTGGCAATGGCAAGGAAAACGTTTCTGAAGAAGAGAAATTTGTTAACATCGAATGTAGATATAAGTGTCAAGAAGTCGTTCCTGAAAGTATTTGTGTGGTATGTAGCCATGTATGGATGTGAAATGTAGACGACAAATAGTTTAGACAAAAAGAGAATAGAAGCTTTCGAAATGTGGTGCTACAGAAGAATGCTGAAGGTTAGATGGGTAGATCACATAACTAATGAGGAGGTATTGAATAGAATTGGAGAGAAGATAAATCTGTGGCACAATTTGACTAGAAGAAGGTATCGGCTGGTAGGACATATTCTGATCATCAAGGGATCACCAATTTAGTATTGGAGGGCATCGGGGAGGGTAAAAATCGTAGCGGGATACCAAGAGATGAATACACTAAACAGATTCAGAAGGATGCAGGTTGCAGTAGGTACTGGGAGATGAAGAAGCTTGCACAGGATAGAGTAGCATGGAGAGCTGCATCAAACCAGTCTCTGGACTGAAGACCACAACAATAACAACAACATTCATAGCAACAGGCAAATCTCCATTACTTTGACAATACGAACCTAAGAAATGCAAGAAAGTACTCCTAGACAATACTTTGAGCCATCGAAAACAACAACGAGATAATCAACATCAGTATAAAGTTCTTCTTTTGTAATCTTACTCCTCTCGTAATTTTCAAAAATTTTTGCAAAGTTTGAGAACTTTAATGGTGATTTGTGGGAGGGTAAGATTACATTTTATTGATGGATGTAACGACTTACGTTTTCCAAAATCTCGTTCGTGCGGAACACACCGAATATACGAATAACCCACAAACAAAAACACTCGCATGTACATTACGACGGAAAACATGACGTGCTGCCGTGCCATAAAATGCATAAAATCAAACCTACCTACAAAATTCATTCTTTGAAATGAATGTAGTTTCTGAAACAAAATATGACAGGTTGAAGAGGCCACATAAGTGTCCAAACATGTCACAGTAAAGAACAGAAAAGAGAAACGTGTTCTGCAGGTGATAGACTACAGAAATTCAACTGTATCTAACGTTTTCCACGTAAAGCAATATTTATGGTGCTATTGGCACTTTGGTGTAGCTCGTCAACGACAGTAACCAAGAATATAAGATAAATATTCGTAAAATTGTCACATCAGAAGGATACAATGTTCTTTCTTTCTCTAAACCAGGACCATCCATGGTGTGCCAAACATCACTCGTGCAGCGTGTACGGCCCACGTCCGGCACTTCTCGGAAGTACCCAGAATATGGCGACATTTGATTTAGTATAGCGGTGAGGCATCTGTCGGTCGGCGAAACTCTCCGAGTTCTGCAAAAACGTACTGTCGGAGCTGTTTAGCCTTCGCTATTTGTTTTTCGTGTGAAGGAAGTTCACAGGTCCAATGTCCAGTGCCTTTTGACACAAGAAGAGGCTGTCCAGAAATCTATCACCACAATTCTTTAAAATGAATGGGAATGACAGACGAGAGAGATGAGAAGTCTCAGTTCACATAATCGACCGGTTCTACATGTTAGCTATGAAACGGCTTTACCGTACAAAGCAGAAAAAATTTGAAGATTTAGTTGACAATGAAAGAGCAAAAAAATTACAACGCTCGACAGACAGGATGCATTGTTCTGTACATGAAGATGCGATTCGTACTAAATTTGCAGGCATGGAACTCGTGAAGAAATTGGTGCTAAGACTAGTAAACTTTCTGAAGTTGTACGCGTTATTCCATTCTCAGCTGCAATATTTTTCAATGTAATTGAACAAACAGTGTGTGGACTTTATACATTGGTCCAAAGTAAGTTGGTTGAGCCAAGGGACCTGCCTGAAATGATATTTCGGTTTATAACTTGCTTTTGTTGAATTTATGAAGGAGAAACGAGTGCAGGAATAGAGATTAGAACATCCGGAATGTTATGTCGGCTACTGTGGGAGTCAGCAATGTCACAAACAAGGAAGGAGAGAAGTTGCTATGGCCGGCGGCAGGAATCGAAAATGATCTGTTCATACTACATGCTGAATGATATAACACTTTATTTCTAAACAGGGAAGAAATAGTAGGCCTACTTAACTTCCTGTGCTACCTATCCCTCCTGCATGAAATTACATTGATAATCTATTACTACGTGCATAACGAAGGGTAAGTAACGTCTCCCTATTACCTCAGTACTGAAGCTTTCTAAGACTGCGACCGAACTGCGGCGAGCGGCTGGTTAAATCAGCGTTGACAGGGGGCGCTGAACTCTGCCTTCCTGGAGGTGTGGCCCTGTCCACTCCTTCCATTGGCGCGAGGGTCAGCGCCTTCTTCATGCCGTTCGTGGCGCTACGCTGGTCGGTATGCAGTACATGCTTTAAGACTGTACACGAAATTTGAATACAGGCTTCGTATTTTAAATGGTCTTAATTGTACACGCCCCCCCCCCCCACATTAAGACACTGCTAGTAACTTAATTCTGGTTTCATGGGGATGAATTTAAAAAGAAAATCTCGTTGTAGAAGGCACACATTTTGATAAAGACGCTCCAGTTCCCTAAGCTCACTGGCGATAAAGAAAACACGAGGTCTGAGATATTCATTGTGAAACCTTCCCGTCTCCTCCATATCTCTTTTGTTATGCAACCTTCCCTCCTACAATAACCTATGAAACCTTCCCTTGGGATTTCTGTCTCTTGCTTAATAATAACAAATGAAATCTTCCCTTTGAAATTAATTCTCTTTCTCAATAATAATAAGTGCAATCTTCGCATACAAATTTAATCGCTAATTATTGAAAGTGATTTTATGATTACTTCGACGAAACATAGAATGTGTGGTCGTAGTGGCCCTCAGTCGTTACCTGCAATAATCCCAAACTGTTCCTTACCTTTTGTACAGTTACTGGATCGTCATCTGACTGCGACATCGAACTGCGACATGAATATGATTGTTTTACTATACTCTATTAGTTGCTGGTGGGCTGTCATAATAAGTGGCTGTATTTATTACCAAAGCTGACGTTATTCTATAATTAATTTGACTGAAGTTACGTAATTCATTGTTAAACATATTCTTGACAACAATAAAATTTTGCGAAGTTTAACGTTGATGGTTTTTGGGGTGGATTATAATCAGTAATGCAATATGTAAGTAAGTAGGATGTTTACATTTTCTTATTGGCAACGTTACGTAGCGCTCTGTATGGAAACCACTGGCTGTGCTGTGTGTAGTCTGTGGCTAGTTTGCATTGTTGTCTGCCATTGTAGTGTTGGGCAGCTGGATGTGAACAGGGCGTAGCGTTGCGCAGTTGGAGGTGAGCCGCCAGCAGTGGTGGATGTGGGAAGAGAAATGGCGGAGATTTGAAATTTGTTAGACTGGATGGCATGAACTGCTATATATATTATGATTATTAAGGTAAATACATTGTTTGTTCTCTATTAAAATCTTTCATTTGCTAACTATGCCTATCAGTAGTTAGTGCCTTCAGTAGTTTAAATCTTTTATTTAGCTGGCAGTAGTGGCGCTCGCTGTATTACAGTAGTTCGAGTAACGAAGATTTTTGGTGAGGTAAGTGATTTGTGAAAGGTATAGGTTAATGTTAGTCAGGGCCATTCTTTCGTAGGGATTTTTTAAAGTCAGATTGCGTTGAGCTAAAAATATTGTGTGTCAGTTTAAGCAGTCATGTATAATTGTTCTAAGGGGACGTTTCAAATATTGCTGGCAAAAACTAATTATGTTCTGAAAACGATTCTTCAAATATTTACTGTTGGTAATCAAATGATTTTACAAACGTTCAAATGGGACTTACTTTTTACAATAATCTTACAACTAGCATTACGCAAACACACCTTCAGTAGTCTTGAGTTTCTCAAAAAAAAAAAAAACAACAAAAAAATATCTATAATATTAGTTCCTCTTACGATAATAGTGATGTCTCTGTACATCCGTTTATAATCTCTTGTAAATCATAGCTGGTGGCTCGCAGGCACACCGCTCCTCTCAACCTCTCGCTTCAGACCTGCTACCGACTCGCTTCACATCTCGCTTACTACTGACTTCCTACGAACGCTAAAGTGCGGTCTCTCATGCCAACAACGCTTTCTGGTGCAGACAATCCCTGGTACCATTACAAAATGTATCAATGCGCGGTCTTTCCCGCTCTTTTCTTAAAATGTATCCATACGCGGTCTCTCCCGCCCTTTTTAAAATTATATCAATGTGCTGTATCTCCCGCGAACAATATACTTTGGTGCAGACATTCCCTGCTACCACAATTATTTCCAAAATGACAAATATTAATTATTCCGACTTAATCCTATTAATAAAATACAAGCATCTTTCATTACTTGTGGATTGACAATAGACAAGAGAAATATACATGTCTCACAATTGTGGCCTTGAAAGATTTACAAGGATAGTTTTACAAAGATTTTGAAGACACTGCCAATCTTACATTTGTTTTCGAGCTGGTTTCGACATAGTTTGCCATTTCAGTTGAAAACGCCCCTGTCCATGTTTGGGTGTAACTGATTGAGTTTTACGGTAACTTCAGTTTTTATGAAAAATCTTTTTACATTAAAACTGTGCACCATGTCAACATTGCTTTCCTCAGGCAGAGCTTCCAATTCTCCGTAATAAGATTTCAAAAGTGCTACGCTATTTCGTTCGACGTATTTGTGCGAAAAACTTTTTCTCGAGTATGAAACAAAGAAAGTCACGATTACAACGCAACTAGAAGTCTGTGTGACTGCCTGTGTCGCCCGCATCTCGTGATCGTGCGGTAGCGTTCTCGCTTCCCACGCCCGGGTTCCCGGGTTCGATTCCCGGCGGGGTTAGGGATTTTCTCTGCCTCGTGATGGCTGGGTGTTATGTGCTGTCCTTAGGTTAGTTAGGTTTAAGTAGTTCTAAGTTCTAGGGGACTTATGACCACAGCAGTTGAGTCCCATAGTGCTCAGAGCCATTTGAACCATTTTTTGAACTGCCTGTGTCGATGACAATTTGTACCAAACAAAGATTATATTGTGTTTTCAGTAATTAAGTATCAATGAAAATTTGTTTTGTTTCTGATCTCCGTTGTTGAGAAATGTGAAGTACAAATCCAAGTCGTACGCAGTGCAACCGCACGGTAGTTTAAATGCGTCGCGTTCGCCGCTTTCTGCTCCTAGCCCTGCCTCACGGTTAGCCAATGTCGCGTGGCGATAGAGCAAATGGGCAACTATGATGATTGCTTTGGCACTCGCGCACTAGTGCGGCCTGCGAGCCGAAATGATGGCCGCCCATGGTCCTAACGAACGACGTTGAACTCTAAGTTCACAAGAGGTTCAGTTTTGAACGAAGAGAAAGGTGTGAAGAGACCAATGAAGTGGCGACCTATACAGTGGGTGGTGTAGGATCCTTCTTCCTATTTTTCGCGAAGGCGTCCGGCTTTCCCACTTAGGCGTGTGGGTTCGATGGATTGGCGTGGACAGAAATTCGCTACTGTAAGACCGTTGGCGTTCAGAAAACTCCTTACTATTTCAGCAGTATGGACTAGATGCAGGCACAGCGTGGTGTCAACCCACGTGCCTTCATATCGGTGAAGGCTGTAACCTCCCCGCAAAGAATGAAGAATGAAAATGTGCCAAGTGTAACATCCCCGCAGAAAATGACGAATGAACAATGTGCGCCATGAGTAACCTTCCCACAAAATATAATTTATAATTAAACGAATTTTTAATTATGCTGAGCTCTAAACAAAATTAATTTTAATGTAACGTCTGAACAAAATTGGCTCCGATTTATAGTCTCTGTGCAAAGAAAGCATACACACTTAATATTCCCACAAACTTCTTTTCTCATTTAATGTCAAGTTCAAAAATAGAAAAATTCTTAAACACCAAAAATTATAAAAAAGTTTCTGTAACCTGATAAATTTTATAAGGACAGCAGCGCTGACCTTCGGCTCTGTATTCTGAATAAAAAAAAGCAAAAATTCTTACCTCAATAAAACTGCAATTACACTCCTGGAAATTGAAATAAGAACACCGTGAATTCATTGTCCCAGGAAGGAGAAACTTTATTGACACATTCCTGGGGTCAGATAGATCACATGATCACACTGACAGAACCACAGGCACATAGACACAGGCAACAGAGCATGCACAATGTCGGCACTAGTACAGTGTATATCCACCTTTCGCAGCAATGCAGGCTGCTATTCTCCCATGGACACGATCGTAGAGATGCTGGATGTAGTCCTGTGGAACGGCTTGCCATGCCATTTCCACCTGGCGCCTCAGATGGACCAGCGTTCGTGCTGGACGTGCAGACCGCGTGAGACGACGCTTCATCCAGTCCCAAACATGCTCAATGGGGGACAGATCCGGAGATCTTGCTGGCCAGGGTAGTTGACTTACACCTTCTAGAGCACGTTGGGTGGCACGGGATACATGCGGACGTGCATTGTCCTGTTGGAACAGCAAATTCCCTTGCCGGTCTAGGAATGGTAGAACGATGGGTTCGATGACGGTTTGGATGTACCGTGCACTATTCAGTGTCCCCTCGACGATCACCAGTGGTGTACGGCCAGTGTAGGAGATCGCTCCCCACACCATGATGCCGGGTGTTGGCCCTGTGTGCCTCGGTCGTATGCAGTCCTGATTGTGGCGCTCACCTGCACGGCGCCAAACACGCATACGACCATCATTGGCACCAAGGCAGAAGCGACTCTCATCGCTGAAGACGACACGTCTCCATTCGTCCCTCCATTCACGCCTGTCGCGACACCACTGGAGGCGGGCTGCACGATGTTGGGGCGTGAGCGGAAGACGGCCTAACGGTGTGCGGGACCGTAGCCCAGCTTCATGGAGACGGTTGCGAATGGTCCTCGCCGATACCCCAGGAGCAACAGTGTCCCTAATTTGCTGGGAAGTGGCGGTGCGGTCCCCTACGGCACTGCGTAGGATCCTACGGTCTTGGCGTGCATCCGTGCGTCGCTGCGGTCCGGTCCCACGTCGACGGGCACGTGCACCTTCCGCCGACCACTGTCGACAACATCGATGTACTGTGGAGACCTCACGCCCCACGTGTTGAGCAATTCGGCGGTACGTCCACCCGGCCTCCCGCATGCCCACTATACGCCCTCGCTCAAAGTTCGTCAACTGCACATACGGTTCACGTCCACGCTGTCGCGGCATGCTACCAGTGTTAAAGACTGCGATGGAGCTCCGTATGCCACGGCAAACTGGCTGACACTGACGGCGGCGGTGCACAAATGCTGCGCAGCTAGCGCCATTCGACGGCCAACACCGCGATTCCTGGTGTGTCCGCTGTGCCGTGCGTGTGATCATTGCTTGTACAGCCCTCTCGCAGTGTCCGGAGCAAGTATGGTGGGTCTGACACACCGGTGTCAATGTGTTCTTTTTTCCATTTCCAGGAGTGTATATCCGCTCTTAATTACTCATTTTTTCGACACAGCTTCGTGCAATGCTGGCGTATATTTTTTTTTAATTATTGGAAGGAATGATCATGCATTTGAAATTCTTTAAATTGAAATGAATGCTTTTCTTTAAAAGAGTTGCTTTATATTATTAAAATTATTATTGGGGCATTTCTTTGAACAAATTAAATTACAATTAACATACATTATTAAATAAGCGCAAGGCTGCTTCTTTACCTTCTACAACAATACTCATCCTCCAGAGACCTGTCCAGAGTAGCGAGCAGAGCACACAGCCGACGCATGCCGACTCCCGCCGACTACACCAGACTGCTACCCACTCACTACTACAACTGCCGACAGACCACTACAACTGTCGACTCGCGCGGTCAAGCGCAGACAAGCAACAGCTAACGATAAACTACTCTCTGGTCAGAGATTCTGTCATGCCTCGCCCATCGCTGGCAATGTATACATCTTACAAGGCTTCGCAGAACACTAGGAACCAGTGCACTGACTAGGACCGTGGTAGTCAAACTGCGGCCCGCCGACCACATATTTCAAGAATCAAAAATGTTCAAATGTGTGTGGAATCTTGTGACTTAACTGCTAAGGTCCTCAGTCCCTAAGCTTACACACTACTTAACCTAAATTATACTAAGGACAAACACACACACCCATGTCCGTGGGATGAATCGAACCTCCGCCGGGACCAGTCGCACAGTCAACGACTGCAGCGCCCTAGACCGCTCGGCTAATACCGCCCGTCTTTCAAGAATCAAGTATTCATTCTGCCCGATGTTCCAAGCCGTATTTTATAATAATATGAATCTAGCAACTATCAGCCGAATCATGAACCACCAACTAATGTTAAGAGCTTATTCAGAGCACAGTTTTCCCACTCAATAAAGAACAGAAGTACGTACATAAACACTAATAGAGTATTTTATGATGTGTTCAATGTTTATTGATGTAGGTGAAATCGGCCGTGAGCAAAGTAAGATTGACCGCTTATCTCAGGAGCAGAGGGATTAGTAGCGTAGTCACTGTGGGATTAAGGCTGTAAGTATGTTGGTAACGCCACGTAGTGATCTGTATGAAAATCGCTGACTTTGCTGTGTGCGGTCTGTGGCTGGTTGGACTCATTGTTGGATTATTCGCTAGTGTAGCGTTGGGCAGTTGAATGTGAATAGCGTGTAGCGTTGGGCAGTTGGAGGTGAGCCGCCAGCAGTGGTGGTTGTGGGGGGGGAGAGATGATAGAGTTTGGAGTGGCTACTATGAGCGGACGATCTGGACGTGTGTCCGTCAGAAAAAGGAAATTTGTAAGACTGGATGTCATGAACTGATATATATATATATATATATATATATATATATATATATATATATATATATATAATGACTTTTGAACACTATAAGGTAAATACGATGTTTGTTCTCTATCAAAATCTTTCATTTGCTAACTATGCGTATTAGTAGTTCAGAGTTAGAATCTTTTATTTATCTTGCAGTATTGGCGCTCACTGTATTGCAGTGGTTTGAGTAGCGAAGATTTTTGTGAGGTAAGTGATTCATGAAAGGTATAGGTTACTGTTAGTCAGGGCCATTCTTCTGTAGGGATTATTTGAAGTCAGATTGCGTTGTGCTAAAAATATTGTGTGCCAGTTTAGTGATGATCAGAATAAGTAAAGAGAGAACTGTCTGAGTACGTTCAGTTCTGCTCAGCTGTTTGAAAATCGAATAACGTAAGAGTTTTTCCAGCACTGTCATACTTTACATACAAAGGAGCAGTTTCAAGACATGTGAGAGGGGGAATACTTTACTGTTTGTCTTCCAGTACTGACAACTCACAGGGCTCCCACCAAACAGCCGCTACTGTATAAATTTCGAACATAAGTAAAATGAATTCCTGAATGCGCTCTAATAAGCGTCATCTCTAATATCGGCACATATCTGTAGCAAGGAATACGAAATTAAATTGAGGCTGTTGCAATAATGCTTACTTGAGTTAATTCTCACTGCTTGTTGGGCAGAAAACACTTGTTTACTTTTGTACTGTGGTGTAAGACAGTGTACTGAAAGTGGTGTCCTTCGACTTTTCTCACTTTTCTGGTAATAAATGGATACCGCGAGTCAAAAATTCAGGTTCTTATGAAGTGATCAACTCATGCAGCCAGTTTCCGAGGTCGTTAAAGCATGTGATGTGTTGTTCAATAACACCATGTTGCATGGAACAAAACAATTGTCAGTCGGAAAGGGTGATGTCTGGTGGAAAAGGCGGATGGGGTCAGATATCCACCGAAGTCGTTTCAAGGTTTGCAGCATGTGGTCAGGCATTGTCGTGAGGTAGAATGACTGTCACATGTCTCTGGGCTTATTTCGGTGTCTGTCTTCAAGTCTGCGGTTTCGACTGAGTAACTATCTTTAGTAGCGTTCACCATTCACTGTCTAATCAGGTTCCACCAGCTCATGTTACATCACACATTTTGTCGCTCACTTCAAAATCGTTGTCTTTGAATCGTTGAAACCAGTTGTTTCAGACAGAGCATGTTCTCCCCACGCTTCCACCAGGAAACGATGACTTTCCGCAGTAGATTTCGTGAGACGAAATCAGAAGAGTAACACTCAGGCAAAGCCGAACATGTTCGCGGCACTAAATATCTATGTTCTTTTCACTCCGCACGTACGTGACAAACATATCTCAAACCTAACGTTTCTATTGTTAAACAGCTCTTGTTTCGCTGTCTGCTATAATGTAATAGCAAAATTATTGACCTTTTTCGTCAGCAGCGAGAATTTGTTCGAGCTCACAATGAGTAGAAGAAAAGTCACATTCAGAACTTTCAGGTAACATTTGCGATAGTGTTTCATATTCCATAATGCATCTAAATATAAGTACACTTACTATCATCAACTCAAGAACACTAAAGGCGCGAAAATGTTATACTAAAACCATCGCAAAGTTTGCAACATCAGATTTTATTTAATAGAAGTCATAATTTGTAGGTTATCCATTAGCTAATGCCAATTATTAGACTGCCAATGGTACGTTACGTATCAAATTGAGTACAAAATCGCCCGTTTGATATACTACTGCAATCGCAAATTTTACGAGGTATAGTAAGCTAAGTTTAATTAACCATCCGCCCACATGGACAACATTTCGCCAGTCACTTGCGGCGTCACAACTTTGTTGTCGCTGACAATGGCAGAAGCCTGAAACAGAACACAGCCGACATGAGACGTTCCGAATGGGTAACACTCGTTTCACAACACTTCCCGCAAACGTCACGTCATTCTGACGTCACGCGGAATATCGACGACCACCATCGACTTTGTGACAAGGAAGAACATGAAAGTTATTGCACCTCGAGTCACTCGCAGCAGTTTAAGTTATCCCCTTAGGTCGCTACCTAACAACTCATTCGGAGCCGCCTCACATTCGGAAATAAAGAGATACATATTTCTGAGAATAAATAACACGAATTTTATTGCAGCGTGGTTTAGTCGCTGCATTTAAAGCTGTTCCCACTCAGCAACATACTCGTAAATCGTGAAATATTCGTAAATAAAAAGCGAAATATTTGTGACGAGGAAAAATATGTATCTTAATACTCCCCGTTTCACTCGAGCAATTTAAGCTCTCCTCTTAGGTTTCCTACCTGACGACACGCTGGAAAGGAGGACGTATTCGGAAATAAAGAGCCAAATATTTGTGAAACGGCTCGTTTCAGTCGCAGCAGCTTAAGCTGTGCTCTTGTTCCTGCCTAACAACATGCCCATAAATCGTAAATATTTATTTCATCCTCCGTTCTCAAATCAGACAGAATGTAAATAACATCATTTATTGCAGAACATACTTGCAGCACATTCATAAGAAAGTCCCTGGACGTGTTAACAACGCTAATATGAAAAACAAAATTGCACTTAACAGGCTGCGAACTCACATTTTTCAAGTCCATAAACAATGAAATCTAATAAAATAAAAATAGAGTTGTAACTCTTTTTCTTTACTTTGAGTGTAATTTAATAGAATGAATATGAGCCGTGACTTATATAAAAAGAAACACACTTTAATCCAATGGCTCAGTATAAAAGAAAAACAACTAAAGTAGAAATATTATTAACAATGTAATACGTTGTTTAATATAGCCCGACGCTTATAAGCACTCAGTTCAAAAATGGTTCAAATGGCTCTGAGCAATACGGGACTTAACTTCTCAGGTCATCAGTCGCCTAAAACTTAGAACTACTTAAACCTAACTAACCCAAGGACATCACACACATCCATGCCCGAGGCAGGATTCGAACCACCGACCGTTGCGGTGGCGCGGTTCCAGACTTTAACGCCTAGAACCGCTCGGCCACCCCAGCCGGCAAGCACTCAGTAAACTAGCTCGGTTCCCAGGGGTTACGGAATTGTAAATACTCATTTGTTTAACTATTAAAACACCACAGATGTTCCTCAATATACGCCTAGTCGACGTCAAGTTAAAAGTCGTGTGCTTGTAGCACCAGAGAATATTTCACCAGTCCGTTCACTGTACAACAATAAATTCCTTAACTCAAAATCGTGGTTTCGTCTTGATTCCCAATATAAGATAACAAGTGTAGCTTTTGCAAATTAAAATTTATACCAGAACTAGAATCCTGTGACCAAGCCTTCCTGCCTGGGAACTGGCAACTTTGAGAAAATCTGAACGTGGATCTTATTAAATTATTTGCAGCAACCGCCAGGCTCGTAGAATCTGAAAGAAAAGTTAAGTTTTCTAACCGGCGACACATCTCTACGATGAGCCAAATGAAAGTTCTTCATTATTTTATAAGATGGCGCCTAACAATGAAGAATTTCTCTTAAGGCCCATGTCTACTCTAGACAAGCAAGATTTAGGATTACAAATGATTTCAACACGGACACAATTTTTAAGTCACAAACAACTCTATATTCAGTTTTGTTAATAACTTACATTGGCTGATACAGCAAGATGAACCTTCGTTAAACGCTACTTACGGTTCGCGTCCAGATCATAAGACTAGAAGAAGAATACTAAGGACAAAACAGATTAGTGTTCGAACACAGAATCTCAGTCCATGGAATAGGGATACATTTTAGCATAATACATTGTTCCTTGGTAAAACTCGCAAGTTACTCATACAATACTTATCGTAAAAAACTTGTAATCTATACATTTCACATTCATGTCCACCCAGGAGAAACAGTACAACGATGACGCCATCCATTAGGTTAAAACTTAATCGTGTGATATTCCGCTACTGTCTCGATTATAATATTCTGTCTTGTAGGTTAATGTCGTTGATATGTTATTAAGTGACGTTTACTGACAATGGTGACATGCTTGTGATAAATTTTCAGTGCTGCGTTATCTTGAAACAGCATACTGCACATTATAAAGAAGCGTATTTCATGCGTAGTCTGTATATTATTGACGATAATAACTCGCTCCTGACAGAGCACTCTTATATAAAGGCATTAACTATCGATAAATCGTTATGCGTCGTTTTATTGCAGCAATAGTTATAATAAGTCATTCCAAGAATTACTTGTACAGGGCTATTACAAATGATTGAAGCGATTTCATAAATTCACTGTAGCTCCATTCATTGACATATGGTCACGACACACTACATATACGTAGAAAAACTCATAAAGTTTTGTTCGGCTGAAGCCGCACTTCAGGTTTGTGCCGTCAGAGCGCTCGAGAGCGCAGTGAGACAAAATGGCGACAGGAGCCGAGAAAGCGTATGTCGTGCTTGAAATGCACTCACATCAGTCAGTCATAACAGTGCAACGACACTTCAGGACGAAGTTCAACAAAGATCCACCAACTGCTAACTCCATTCGGCGATGGTATGCGCAGTTTAAAGCTTCCGGATGCCTCTGTAAGGGTAAATCAACGGGTCAGCCTGCAGTGAGCGAAGAAACGGTTGAACGCGTGCGGTCAAGTTTCACGCGTAGCCCGCGGGAAATTGGCTCATGCCACAACTGGAGACCGACAGCGCCGACTTCATCTTTCAACAGGATGGTGCTCCACCGCACTTCCATCATGATGTTCGGCATTTCTTAAGCAGGAGATTGGAAAACCGATGGATCGGTCGTGGTGGAGATCATGATCAGCAATTCATATCATGGCCTCCACGCTCTCCCGACTTAACCCCACGTGATTTCTTTCTGTGGGGTTATGTGAAAGATTCAGTGTTTAAACCTCCTCTACCAAGAAACGTGCCAGAACTGCGAGCTCGCATCAACGATGCTTTCGAACTCATTGATGGGAACATTCTGCGCCGAGTGTGGGAGGAACTTGATTATCGGCTTGATGTCTGCCGAATCACTAAAGGGGCACATATCGAACATTTGTGAATGCCTAAAAATACTTTTTGAGTTTTTGTATGTGTGTGCAAAGAATTTTGAAAATATCTCAAATAATAAAGTTACTGTAGATCTGTGAAATCGCTTCAATCATTTGTAATAACGCTGTATTTGTAAATCTCTGTTACGCGCGCTTCAGCTCTTGTGAGAGACCCCTATTGGCCACTAAAAAAAGTCGATAGCCAATCGTGCGATCGTCGATGTAGCGTGTGAGATGAAAACGACGTCACGTTTGCGGGAAGTGTTACGAAACGGGCATCCGTTCCGAGTAGTGCCGATTTTTACCGATCAGTACTCGGGGACTGTCAGACAAATAAATTAGCTAGTCCATTGGGTGGCGGGGGGGGGGGGGGGGGGGGGAGGGAATCGAATGATAGTAACTTATGTAGGTTGACAATTAATAACGAGATCATACGGCCCGAGTTGCTGAGCTCCCCCCCCCCTCCCCCCCCCCCCCCCCCAAGGCTGTGGAGCAAACCTCTCTGACGACCACTGAACTGGGCGCTGAGTGGTACCGGCAGCGGACAAATTAAGCTAGCCCAGCATTCCTGCAGGCTATAGCGACACTGACTGGCACAGTCGGTGGTGTCTAGGCGAAGACTGCTGCGTGGAGCCGGGGCGGCACGGCTGCCAAAACTCCGGACCTCAGGCTAGCAGACGCGGAGGGCCGGCTATACTGAGGAAACTGCTGGCTTCACCAGCATAGCTGACGTCTTTTCTATCTGCCTGGCGGCTCGATCAGCACTTAATGCCCCGGCCAACGTTTCTTAGGCTGTCCGGCAGTGCTTCGTCAATCAGTTCTCACCACCGTCTTGCTAGCTGTAGACGTAACGTGGCGGGATGTTTAGCGGCTGCGACGTGAGCCGCATACCGCCAAGAAGGTAACTGGAACGCCGCGTGTCGTTCATATTGGTGACACAGTACTCCGCCTCTACTACAACAGAGGTACGTTACTTTGGAAACACTGTTATTTCCTGCGGGATTGGCTAAGATACCTATCGACTGAACCGTTTCCCGAACAAGGAAATCGAAAAATTATTTGCATCTGAAAATTGACTATATGCTATTTTTAGCGAGTAATGTATATGTACCGGAAGCTTATAACCAAAATGCAGCTGCTAGTGGATATCCAGTATGCGCTGTAATCATCATGGGGCAGCGAAACTTAGGAGATATACTAATGCTTTAATGAAGAAGCGATATACGCTCGAAAAATTTAGGCCATCAGGTGCAAAACTGGCACTGTACACTATTTATAAGAGGGTATAACATCCACGCTGTCATTTGACAGGCTATAACGTGAGTGAACAGTATAGCTTTCGAGAAGACGGACCGTGAGCAATTACTGTGCTGCGTTAAGACATTATCGCCGACTCAAAGGTCTGATTAGAAGCCCGATACCATTAAATGGTTTCTACATCTACATCTATACTCCGGAAGCCACCTGACGGTGTGTGGCGGAGGGTACCTTGAGTATCTCTAGCAGTTCTCCCTTGTATTCCAGTCTCGTATTGTTCGTAGATAGAAAGATTGTCGGTATGCCTCTGTGTGGGCTCTAATCTCTCTGATTTTATCCTCATGGTCTCTTCGCGAGATATACGTAGGAGGGAGCAATATACTGCTTGACTCTTCGGTGAAGGTATGTTCTCGGAACTTCAACAAAAGTCCATACCGAGCTACTGAGCGTCTCTCTTGCAGAGTCTTCCACTGGAGTCTATCTATCATTTCCGTAACGCTTTCGCGATTACTAAATGATCCTGTAACGAACCGCGCTGCTCTCCGTTGGAAGAAGATTGTAACGAGATTAAAAAACAAAGGAGAGCTTGGTGTGGCACCTGGGACAAAAATAAGTCCTATCCTGGTGGAAGTCACTGATGAGGTTGCTGTTGCTGTAAACGTCAGTCGCACCGAGTAGTACTGATGTTCGTGCAGTGTCACGAGAATTGTGTCTCCAATGGTAAACAGTACAAAAAGTTTTGCGGTCTGTTTATACAGGTAATCGTACAAGATCCAGACGGTGCAGTAACTGAAACCTCATGATCCGCAGCAACGTTCTGTATTTCCTCTTTCGTTTTTGACACGGATCGATGTTAATGACATGCGGATGGGCAATATTCTAAGGGGTGACGAGGCAAATTTTATGGTGAAGGGTGCAGCCAATGCACAGAACTGCCGAAGCTGAGGTACTATTAAACCGCATGTTGTGTATTGCATGGGGGCTTAATTATATATAATGCAAATATTTTTAGTTTTAGTAGCTGTATGTACGATTACGAGGTCTCGTAACCGATTGGCCCTGACTAGTTTTTGTACGCAATCTGACTGCATAGAACAACAACAAGAGTGAAAGAAAATTTCCGATAACACAATTAATTAATTAAGTCCCGCCGGCCGCGGTGGTCTAGCGGTTCTGGCACTGCAGTCCGGAACCGCGGGACTGCTACGGTCGCAGGTTCGAATCCTGCCTCGGGCATGGGTGTGTGTGATATCCTTAGGTTAGTTAGATTTAAGTAGTTCTAAGTTCTAGGAGACTTATGGCCTAAGATGTTGAGTCCCATAGTGCTCAGAGCCATTTGAACCATTTTAATTAAGTCCCCAGCAACTATAAAACCTACGAAACCAAAACACCAGTGTAGCTGTTGTGTGTGTGAAGTATGACTCAACGTACACATCTGGCACGGTTCTTCTTCAACAAGACAAAAAATTTTAAATACCATTTATACTGAAGTAATTAAAAAAAATAGAAATACTATAAGTACGCAAGAAAACCAGAATTACACTCTAATACAAGAACACGAGCCAGATGCTTTGTCGACTGAACCTGTAATGACGCATTATTCAAGACATTGAAATAATGAAAAAAAAGCGAGTTTGTTACCTTCATATATATTGATGAAAAGCACTCTAATCATTACAATATCTTCATTAGAACAACATCTGCTGTCTAGCCCATCAAACAACTGCATAAAACATAGAACAAGCACTCATTACTACAACATCTCCACAAGCACTCCCTACTAACGACCTCTCGACAAGATCTCTTCACTACGACATCTCAGCAAGCACTGCCCACCGCAACTTCTCAAAAAGCACTGCCAGTGGAGGCGGCCGAACAAAACTCTCTGGTGCGATCTCTGGCGCTGTGGCTCAGTGTAGCCACCTTTCAGTATGGACAGCCATTGCACAGTGTAAGCGTGTGATGTGGATTCACAATCACCTTTATTCTCGGTTGGTTCTTCTTTGAAGTGAATACACCAAGAGGTCTGGTGAGGTGTACTGTGAAGTCTGCATGTTATCGAGACTTTCTTGTACGGCATGTGATTCCTGTAATGGAAGAGAGCAACTGCGTTGGAACCATAGTTTTCATGCTATATGGGAAATATTCACGATAAATGATAACAATTTTGATATGAGAAATACCTTACGTCGTTCGCCTTGTGAAAGCTCTGTCTACTGCAACCCTCCACGTAAAGTGTTATCTCCAGCAATGTGACCTACAAGATCACCTGATTAGAATCCATGTGACATTTGGTTCCGAGGATGTGTACCGTAAAAGAACGCGTTTACCGGGAACACGATCGGCCTGTAACTGATCTGAAAGCCAGTATGCTGAACACGTTGCTCAAGTTCTGGTTGAATTTAAGTTCTGGTTGAATTTCAACAACATCTATCTGTATACTGACCTTCAGACCACATGTAGGCTGGGAACAGCTGTTGGTCACGTCGTCTTACGGATACAGCATCTCGTCGACGCTTCCGGTGTTCATGCTGAACAAATTATGTAAGCGGCGGTTAAATAATAAAATCAAAATTACACCTTTCTCATATGTTTGAACTTTTCTGCTCACGTTCTGTTCGTAATCTATTACATATGGGAACATTTCTATATGTCTTTCTTGTATTCACAGCACCATCTTTGCACCAGGTGTCCAAAATTGAAACTAATTTTTTGCAGCGAAAATCGGTTCCGTATTAACGCATTAGAATACCTACAAGTTTCGCTGCCATACGACAATTACTGTCCACATTGGATCTCTGTGAGTCGCTGCACTGTAATTATAAACATCCAGTATGTACTGAAAATCACCCTGTACAGATACTTCGACACGCAACTTAAAGTTCCTTGGAAGCATAAGCACAGTCGAAATGGTGCGTCATATGTAGTATTCCATGCTACATTGAATGTCCAACACAGTGATATGTAGAAAGTTCATCACAGTTCTCTCCTTTCCCGAGTTAAAGTATAAAAATACCATTACAAATTTTCTAAATTTACTACACACACACACACACACACACACACACACACACACACACACACAAGAAATATGAGGCACAAACGTTGGCTTGCCTATATTTCTTCTATCACATTCAGAGTGTGACAACTACGCCACCAATTCAACAAATCACACAAACAATCACTCAAATCTATCTCTCGGACTGTATGTACCAGACCATTTTACAAAATGCCCAGCCACCTTGTAGACTGCACAACCAACATCCGTCCTACTGTTTTCGTTTCATTGAACAACATGCATTGTATCTTATCTAATACTGATCATTTGTATTTATGCTTGCAGCGTAGAAAAGAAGTGTCTAAATTTTTTTGTAAAAGCCATTTAATGTTTCAGTCTCTGTCCGTTTCGGCGCCTTTAGGTCACCGTGACTTTTATCCGTTTACTGGTTCAACATAAGACCAAAACTAGTGATGAAATTTTGTCAGATCGCAGATGGAATTTACTTCCGTATTGATGGCACGCTTTGTGTATGGCTCTTCTCACGCTAGTTTAGGCTTCGTTCGGTTTTGCCTACACGGCTTTGGCTACTTTCAAAGCTTCGGTGATGATCTCTATGCTTCCAGAGGAGCTTTCAAATTCAGTAGTTCAACCACGGAAAGCCTTTTCACCTCTCACAATTCAGAGACGAATTATGTGGGCTACTCATGTAATCTGAAATTTTATGGATCGCAGCATTTCTGACACTTACTTAGCATAAATGCTTTTTTACATTTCTTTCGCATTCCAACTGGTATAGCTTCTCATTGCCATTAAAATAGCATTATGATCACACTGCTGTGTGTTAACTGAACCAAAATGTTCGGACCTATTCGTGACTAGGATATCTGAGATGTTACACTCACGATTCGGGTCTCTGGTAATATTTGGATTAGATATGCTACCGACACCAAAGACTTGTGTCACCTAATATATAGCAGGGGAAATCTCCCTTTTATTTTACCATATGATCAGAAGATACATCAACAACTCTCCACCCTGGAGACAAGAGTTTATAAAAGAATCCGAATACCATACTTGATGTACTTTCAACTCTTATCTCCAGTCACGTAACTTCGTATCAGAATCTGTACTAAACTTGCTAGATCATGTCGTACAATTTATGGCGATAAATGCGCCTCTAGTACAGGCGGTCTTCCTATCTGTACGGTACACGTGCCAATCAGAGGTTAGAATTGCACCTGATTGCATCCACCTTTCTCTCCTGAGTACTATATGCAAATTGTTATCGTTAGTAAGGCGAGTTCTGGTAGCTTTCCAAGGGCTCTTCTGCAGTTAACTTATACGATTTTTACATTTTATTTTCTCTGATCTGTTGTGACGAATTCTTTTCTCTTTAACTAGTGATAGCGATTTTTTCACGCGTCTGAAATAAGAACATACCATGTCGGTCCTCCGCAGGGAGGTGTCCGCTATACGTTCTCTGCTACGCCACGGCCTGCTTTTCGCAGGTAGTGCACGACAGACGTACTAAGAGGCTGTTGACACATTCGCATCCAAAGTCGTCGCAGAATCGTCTGAAACTGCGGTTTAAGCCTTCCACTGAGCTCCAAACCGGAGGACAGCTTTCAGTTGTCGGTTAGATGCTGCAGGACGCTAGCTCTGCTTCCACCTAGCACGCGACACCAACTGTCTTCGTCAAATCAGCCAACCTCCTGAATACACGTGGCAGGCATCATTCATATCAACGTGAGACACGATTTGGAGCCAAGTGAACATAGTGCGGCCAGTAGTTACCGGAAGACTCACCTCCAAGTCCCGAACGATGTCTCCCAGGAAGCAAATATAGTTGCCTGTTATTTCCCCTAATGAGCTCATCACCCGCCTTATGTTGGAGCGTCTAATGAAGCGTTCTGGAAGTTAGGCGCCAAGCCCGTCAGCGGAGGTGATCCCTGATTGAACAGAAGTACTTTCAACAATGAGAACAACCTGAACCTCTTTTTAAGGCCTAGAGGGACTGAAGTGCTGCGAGGATTCACTTCCGTTTCCATTTAGAGATTCTCAACTCCGCAACTGTTTGTCTTGAACATTCCGTTGAAGGTCATGTGACGACTAGGACGGCGATACTGGAGGTACCTTAGATGCCACAACTTTCTATTTTGTAGACCCAGCATTACTATAACCCAGGATAACAGCCTGAAGCTTGCAGACTGTGACAAAATGTTACCGAACAGTAGCCAATATTCCCTACATCTTCACACGGTAAGGGGAGTTTCTATCAATCTTTTCTAACGATCATGTTGCACTGCAAGCGATATAATGCTAACAAAGCAGTCGTTAAAAGAAGTCTGTATACTGATGGTACGCTGATTGCATCATTTGACTAAAAAATCAACTCGCGTGTCACTAGTGCTACTCTCCACGGAGTAGTACAAGCAGGGAAGAAACAGACTAAGCTAAACCCTGTGCACAAACAGATACTATTGCAGTTGGTGCTGACGGCTGGTGTCAATTCGGTGGCTGGATTTAATATGCTTCACGTGTCATACAGAGAATATGTACAAATTCAAACTGGTTCTTGCATTCCTCTTGCAAAAGCGCTTTATCTGAGAATATAAATACAATGGCAATAGGAATATAAATATGATTTAGGTATGTCAAAATGGAGAACGGATGTGGGGCAATATTTCGAAAGCCTCAAGGAAGAAAAAATTCTATATGTGGCTTATGTAGGTGATTCTACGCCACAGAGTAAAGAACACCCAATCTCCGCAATCATTCGAAAGAAAAGGCACAAAGAGTGTTATAATGACAAGCGGCCAAAACGTGAAACCGTCTGGAGGAACGATAAGGAAATCAGGGTCATAAACAGAATAAAATATATTCACTGCAGCGTAGAGTGTGCTGATATGAAACATCATGGAAGATTTAAACTGTTAGCCGGACGAGGCTCGAAATTGGGACCTCTGCTTTCCACGGGCAAGTGCTCCACCGACAGAGCTACCCATGCACGACTCACGACTAATGAAACTTCCTGGCAGATTAAAACTGTGTGCCCGACCGAGACTCGAACTCGGGACCTTTGCCTTTTGCGGGAAAGAGCTCTACCATCTGAGCTACCGATGCACGACTCACGCCCGGTACTCAGAGCTTCACTTCTGCCAGTATCTCGTCTCCTACCTGCCAAACTTTACAGAAGCTCTCCTGCGAACCTTGCAGAACTAGCGCCGGCCGGTGTGGCCAAGCGGTTAAAGGCGCTACAGTCTGGAACCGCGTGGCCGCTACGGTCGCAGGTTCGAATCCTGCCTCGGGCATGGATGTGTGTGATGTCCTTAGGTTAGTTAGGTTTAATTAGTTCTAAGTTCTAGGCGACTGATGACCTGAGAAGTTAAGTCGCATAGTGCTCAGAGCCATTTGCAGAACTAGCACTACTGAAAGAAAGGATACAGCGGAGACATGGCTTAGCCACAGCCTGGGGGATGTTTCCAGAATGAGATTTTCACTCTGCAGCGGAGTGTGCGCTGATATGAAACTTCCTGGCAGATTAAAACTGTGTGCTCGACCGAGACTCGAACTCGGGACCTTTGCCTTTCACGACTAATCCTCACACCTTTACTTCCGTTTCAGTGCTGTATTATTCATCTTATTATGTGTAGGAAGAACAATATCCTCTTCTTCATGTAAAGCTACTATCAATATATTTTCTATATAAATCATGTATAAAACTAAAAATGTAATGTAATAAGCTGATTAGTATATTCTGACCTCAAGTAGCAATGAGCTTCATTCTGTTTCTAGTAATAAATTTCTAATCATAAGATTATTCTTTAAGTGAAGCTAAAATTCTTGTATTCCAAGTATCAAATGCTCAATCAGTACATAACCTGTCTAACGCCAGGTATCACACACGTAATACATAGAATATGCACGGCATATGTCAATGTGGTATTAATATTGTTCCCCCACTGCAACGAGCTTGTGTTGAGTTACGGCTTCCACAGCTGCTGTTATGCGATGTCTCAGTTCATTCATTTTTGTCGGTACTGGAGACACATAAACAGAGCCTTTTGTATACCCCCACCAGAAATAATCACATATAGTCAGGTCCGGTGACCTATGAGGCCAGTAATGTAAGGCTGAATCATCTAGTCCAGTGCGACCGATCCATCGTTCAGTAATCCTTTGATTCAAAAATTTCCGCTCTTCTACATGCCAGTTGTCTTTTCCCTACCCTGTTGCTAAATGAAGTCTTTCGAATCCGTCTCCAACTGTGGGAAAAGAAAGTGCTCAAGCATATCAAGATATGTGCTTCTTGTAACAGTGTCCTCGGCAAAGCAAAATTGACCATACATCTTTTCTCGTGAAACTGCACAAAACACATAAAATTTTGGAGAGTCCCTCTCTTGTTGTACAATTTCATGTGGTTGTTCTGTATCTTATATTCTCACATTATGACGGTTCAATAAACGGTAAGCGCGAAAGAAAACTCTCGTCCTTCACCTTGTCAAGAACGAAATTATAGAATTCCACGCGTTGTTGTTTGTCGCCTTCACGAAGAGCTTGCAGCAGCTCAATTTTATATGGTTCGATGTGTAAACATCGACGCAAGACATTTTAGACGAACATCGGGGGCATGTCGAGCTGTCGAACTGCACGGCGAACGGCTTTCAGCGAACTTCTTGTGAAGCTGCCGGCCGTGGTGGCCGATCGGTTCTAGGCGCTACAGTCTGGAACCGCGTGACCGCTACGGTCGCAGGTTCGAATCCTGCCTCGGGCATGGATGTGTGTGATGTCCTTAGGTTAGTTAGGTTTCAGTAGTTCTATGTTCTAGGGGACTGATGACTTCAGAAGTTAAGTCCCATAGTGCTCTGAGCCATTTGAACCATTTTTTTCTTGTGAAGCTATGGCGTATGAGCTCGGCGTCTGTGTCAGAAACTTGGGGACGGCCAGGTCATTTGCCTTTAAACAGACAACCTGTTTCTCGCAATTGTTCGTGCCATCATCTAATATTCTGGGCCGTAGGTGGATCCACACCATACCTAGTACGGAAGTCACTCTGTACTGTTTATTACTGACCCTCACTGCGCAAAACGTAGAACACAAAACGCTTTTTGCTGTCACGACACAATATTTATTACAACTGAAGTGGGAGCACACTGCTGGTAACTAACGGGAACCATGTAAAACTCGAGATTTAGCTCTTTCCAACAGTACGTTGGAACGTAATAGTTATGACTTCTTAAAAATCGGATGACTCTTTTTGATTCACCCTATTATTTAAAATAACATTAACTACTGCATACTAGAGATGGGGGATCCGCTCCTGAACTGATTCAAAGAGGTGAATCTTTCAAAGGAGTGAACAATCAGTGATTCAGAAAAAAAGAACGGTAGCTCCAAACGTTTCCCATGGCAGACAGAGAGAGAGAGAGAGAGAGAGAGAGAGACGGAGCATATCAGCAGCGCCTCTGCTGGTCACAGCACAGTGCACGCCACACAACACAGCCAGCGCCGGCCTCTGCCCTGCTTCTACCTTGGCTGCCTGCATTGTGCAGTGCCCCATTGGATTTTGTGTTTCACATATGCCGTGCCGTCTCTGTGTGTTGTCTGCTGCATGCAGTGTCTGGCGCAGCTTAACTTCGCATCGCACTCTGTCGGCGATCGTTTCAGTCGCACGTCCTGCCCTCTGGGCAGTTGATGCGAGCAACAGGACAGAGGGCCACCTAGCGGATATCATAGGAACTACTTGCAACAACCTGCTCGCAAGAGAACGGACGATTTGTCTCGAAGCAGGTGACTGGTGGCCGTTCACTGCTCCCCCCACCCTCGGAACTCGCCCGCTCAACCCTCACCCCACCGTTCTCGACTCTAGCCAGAGCGTTGAGCAAAGCAACTCCGGTGTAACTCTGGTCTCTGCGGTCTTAGCTCACGCAGTAATACAGCTCGCGGCTCGACCTGCTCGACTCAGTGCTTCTGCATCGGAGTTCGTAGTAATACCGCTATGTATATTACATTATTATGTTATGTATACATCATTTGTTTTTATTTTATTTTTATTTGTTTCAACTGATCAGATTAGGTTCCTGACGACTCCTCTTACTATAGGATTTTTATTATGGACACTCGAATTTACGCTTTAATTACGAGCGAACCGATAAACGTATCGCAAAATGTGATACACCAATATTTTCCTTGTTTTATTCTGCGTAAGGCTATATGCAGCACTTTCGTTTTACAGTCAAATTAATATTTTTTTTTCTTATTCTGGTACGGATTTTGCGATTTTAGGCGTCTTCGGAAGGAAACGTTCACTTTAAAAATATATGGCTTGCGATGTATTTGTATGAGGTTAATGAAATTTTAATACATTATAGCCAAATATATTTTTAATGTAAATCTCAAGTTACAACATTTTCCGATCACCCAAAAATCCACGATAGTGCAAAATAAATCAATAATCAAAAACTTTGTCATATCGTGGAAATTTCAATAAACAATACAAAATTCTTACTCATTATCTGTGTTACTTCAAAATAGGATCAAGTAAGTACAAAATACAGGTATAGTACTGGAATAAACCAAGTTTAAAGGGCAATGTGCCTTCCATTTATTTTCTATTGTAAATGAGTGGTGAGTCATGAAAAAGAGCTAATTCATTTCAGGGAGTGAACAGTTCTGATCCGACCTCTGAAAAGAACAGTTTTGCCCATTTCTACTGCATACCAATGAGAAAGTAACCGCAAGAAGTCTTTGTTATTACGTTTAGTAGCATACGACCCGCCATTTCAAGCCAGTGAGTTACTCTGTACTGATAATGAAATACATAACTAAATTTGCTTCCGCCAGTACCTCGTCTCCTACCTTCCCAACTTCAAAGAAACTCTCTCCAGGGAAATCCCATGGTCTTTACTGAACCAGAGCAACTGGGAGTCCTGGATACCAATTGCGAAAGAACTCCACCTTCGAGAAAACCGATACGTCACTAGCACCTGCAATGACGTATGTACACTAACGTGACCATCTGTTAATGTACTCAACAACCAGCATGTGCAAGGTGTCCACAGCGAGTCGCACAGGAAGAGAGCCAGTGAGTTTCTCGGACCTACCGACAGGGATATGGAGGTATAACGACTCCAGTGCAGCGGTGAGCTGTGTTAGGTTCCTCAACGGAGGATCCTTGAGTGTACAGCACAATCAAAGTGGACCCACAGATTAGCAATTGGGATTACATCCGTGGAGTTGAGTGGCTAGGAAAGTACGGCTTACTCAACTAGGTTCTCCTAGGACCACGCACGTTCATTTCGAGTTGTTTCAGACCTTGCACTCTCCTGCTGGTAGATCCATCTTGCCGAACACCAAACTGCATATACGGTCGAACATAGCTCGCCTCGAAGGACAGATGCATGTGTTGATCCGTTGTACCTTCCAGACTGATGAGATCAACCAGAAAATGCTAGGAAAACATTCCCCAAGCCGTAGCAAGCTGATGATTGTTGTAAGGTATTTGCTTTCACACATACCGAACAATCAGTTTAATAAGCCACAGTTGCAAAATACTAACACGAATTCTTTACAGACGAATGGAAAAACTAGTAGAAGTCGATCTCGGGGAAGATCAGTTTGGATTCCGTAGAAATACTGGAACACGTGAGGCAATACTGACCTTACGACTTATCTTAGAAGAAAGATTAAGGAAAGACAAACCTACGTTTCTAGCATTTGTAGACTTAGAGAAAGCTTTTGACAATGTTGACTGGAATACTCTCTTTCAAATTCTAAAGGTGGCAGGGGTAAAATACAGGGAGCGAAAGGCTATTTACAATTTGTACAGAAACCAGATGGCAGTTATAAGAGTCGAGGGACATGAAAGGGAAGCAGTGGTTGGGAAGGGAGTGAGACAGGGTTGTAGCCTCTCCCCGATGTTATTCAATCTGTATATTGAGCAAGCAGTAAAGGAAACAAAAGAAAATTTCGGAGTAGGTATTAAAATCCATGGAGAAGAAATAAAAACTTTGAGGTTCGCTGATGACCTTGTAATTCTGTCAGAGACAGCAAAGGACTTGGAAGAACAGTTGAATGGAATGGACAGTGTCTTGAAAGGAGGATATAAGATGAACATCAACAAAAGCAAAACAAGGATAATGGAATGTAGTCGAATTAAGTCAGGTGATGCTGAGGGCATTAGATTAGGAAATGAGACACTTAAAGTAGTACAGGAGTTCTTCTATTTGGGGAGCGAAATAACTGATGATGGTCGAAGTAGAGAGGATTTAAAATCTAGACTGGCAATGGCAAGGAAAGCGTTTCTGAAGAAGAGAAATTTGTTAACATCGAGTATAGATTTAAGTGTCAGGAAGTCATTTCTGAAAGTATTTGTATGGAGTGTAGCCATGTATGGAAGTGAAACATGGACAATAACTAATTTGGACAAGAAGAGAATGGAAGCTTTCGAAATGTGGTGCTACAGAAGAATGCTGAAGATTAGATGGGTAGATCACATAACTAATGAGGAAGTATTGAATAGGATTGGGGAGAAGAGAAGTTTGTGGCACAACTTGACCAGAAGAAGGGATCGGTTGGTAGGACGAGTTCTGAGGCATCGAGAGATCACCAATTTAGTATTGGAGGGCAGAGTGGAGGGTAAAAATCGTAGGGGGAGACCAAGAGATGAATACACTAAGCAGATTCAGAAGGATGTAGGTTGCAGTAGGTACTGGGAGATGAAGAAGCTTGCACAGGATAGAGTAGCATGGAGAGCTGCATCAAACCAGTCTCAGGACTGAAGGCCACTACAACAAAAACCCCGTACATACCATGTATCCGATGGAGAATAAAACTCCGCTCAGTGTTGGTACTGGCGCACAAATTCCAGCCGTCATCGTCAATGAACGGCAGTAAGTGTGGGTGCACGAACCAAGCGCCTGCTGCGGAGGCCCACGCGTGAGCCGTCGCTGAGGAGACACAGTTGGTCACCCCTTGCTTCAACAGGTCGGTCAGTTGCTCAACAGTTGCGCATCTGTTCGCCCGTACACATCTACGCAGCCATCGTTCTCACCTGTCAACTACGCCCTGTGGTGTGCCAGAGTTGCCACGGCACCAGTTTTGGATAGCGCCACTTTGCATGCACGGTACTTTTACCGCTGTGGCCCGTGAACAGTTTACAGACTTAGCCATTTCGGATATGCTTCCACCCTTGGCCCGAAAGCCAGTGACCATGACCTTTTGGGCGTCAGATAAATCGCACACTTTCCGTATTACCACAACGACTGCACTGTTTTCCGCGTTCCTCAGACGCGCTTTTCATACTCTCCACTGTTACTACTGGCACACTCCATCTGTAAATGGTTATTGTACGTTGACGTCTAACATTGGCGGTGGTCACATTAGTGTGACATGCCTTTGTACAAAAATATTCAGAGAAACCTCGCGTGTCCGTAAGTCATAATTTACAATGTATCATCTTCTTCATAATACCTTTCCTGTTCCGGATTCGACAATGAAAATGGTTCATAATACCTTTCCTGTTCAGGATTCGACACTTAAAATACTTAGAGTATTAAACTTCCTGGCAGATTAAAACTGTGTGCCGGACCGAGACTCGAACTCGGGACCTTTGCCTTTCGCGGGAAAGTGCTCTACCAACTGAGCTACCCAAGCACGAATCGCGCCCCGTCCTCACAGCTTTACTTCTGCCAGTACCTCGTCTCCTACCTTCCAAACTTTGCAGAAGCTCTCCTGCGAACCTTGCAGATCTAGCACCCCTGAAAGAAAGGATATTGTGGAGATATGGCTTAGCCACAGCCTGGGGGATGTTTCCAGAATGAGATTTTCACTCTGCAGCGGAGTGTGCGCTGATGTGATTGGTAAAGCACTTGCCCGCGAAAGGCAAAGGTCCCGAGTTCGAGTCTCGGTCTGGCACACAGTTTTAATCTGCCAGGAAGTTTCATATCAGCGCACACTCCGCTGCAGAGTGAAAATCTCATTCTGGCGCTTAGAGTATTGCTTATAACTGACAGTCATAAAGCTGTAATTACCACGTAGGAAACGCATAGCTGCGGGAGTGAAATTAGTAACGGCGTTGGTCGCTCCATATATATTCATCCTTCAACGCTCTACAGTTTTCATAATCATGGATGAATTGCAGGAGATCTTACTTATATAAGTCTGCTTTTGGAACTTCAGGAAATGTTCCACTTCGAGAATCATCTCCTTTTCCATCTGAAAATGTCTTGCCCTCAATGGTTCACCGTCCAAGGAAAGAGAAAGATGTCTGTCCCATGTCAGGATAATACCAAGAACTGTGCAAAATCTGACAGTATAAAGAAGAATCACGTGTGACTATGTCCTAGAGAGGGATGCTGTGGTGGAGCATAAACACCCACCTGGCTTTCGTCCTGTGACGCTCCATCTTTACAGTGTCGATATCCCATCAGGATGTTTCGGCTGCAAGTTGCTGTGACGGTTAGTCTCTTTTGGATATAATCTGTTATAACTGCACCACAGCACTCGCAGAGTACACTCAGCATGGAATTTTGCTTGATGATATTTGGATTTTCGCCTTGTACCAGTGGTAGCACCATGTTTTTCCAGTGTTTGTTTTTCTACTTAGTCTCAGGATCATAGTGACACCCACCTCTGATCCATGGTGGTCTGCTGACAAAAGAAGGCATATTGATGATCATGACACAGCTGCTTCAGTCCGGTTTACTTTTTGAACTGGTGTATACAATCGAGGAAACCATGTTAAGAATATAGTTCAAAATGTTGAGTACTGGTTCATGAGTGATTTGCAATTTTTCCACTATTGCGTCTATTGTGGTACGCCGGTTTTAGAACACTAGGGCCCCCATGCCTTCACAGAGAGATTATTCGCCATTCAGACTTGTTTCACCAGAATAGAAGCAACTCCGACACGTAACCACTGTGTGATGGTGTATTGTTCCTGCACATTCCGACCATTAGGCTCGATTGTTGCAACAATGTTTTCCCTCGAACACAGAAAAATGGGCTGCAACATTCTGCCGTTTGCTCGCCTAGCGGCATACTGCAGCACTGTAGTGTGGACTTTAATGTGCCCCGTGGGTGCAATAAAAAAATGAATTATCTAACTCTAGTGTTTGAGGCAATACTTAAAACTTCAAGTCAACTATTCGTATCTGAGTTGTAGGCTCTTTCAGCGGCCGGTAACCACAAATACGAGGGGAGTTCAATAAGTAATACAACACACTTTTTTTCTGAAAGCAGGATTCCAATACAGCGTATTATTTCGCACTCTTCTTGCTACGAAACACTACTTTTCAACACACTCACCATTCAATAAGACGGCCTCGTGCCACCTTACTGGGAGGACCTGTACCGGCAGGGTACCGCTCTACTGGTCAACGTCTTGTTGCATCAGTAACCTCCGCACATAAAAGTACGAGGTGCATTCAAGTTCTAAGGCCTCCGATTGATTTTCTCCGGACTGGAAAGAGATAGAAACATGCGCATTGTTTTAAAATGAGTCCGCGTTCATTGTCAATACGTCCCTGAGATGGCAGCACTGTATGGCAGATGGAATTTTACCGCCAGCGGCGGGAATGAGAACTGTTTTAAATACTTAAAATGTCGACGTTTTCCTTACTTGAACAGCGTGCAATCATTCGTTTTCTGAATTTGCGTGGTGTGACACCAATTGACATTCATCGACAGTTGAAGGAGACATGTGGTGATGGAGTTATGGATGTGTCGAAAGTGCGTTCGTGGGTGCGACAGTTTAATGAAGGCAGAACATCGTGTGACAACAAACCGAAACAACCTGGGCTCGCACAAGCCGGTCTGAAGACATGATCGAGAAAGTGGAGAGAATTGTTTTCGGGGATCGCCGAATGACTGTTGAACAGATCGCCTCCAGAGTTGGCATTTCTGTGGGTTCTGTGCACACAATCCTGCATGGCGACCTGAAAATGCGAAAAGTGTCATCCAGGTGGGTGCCACGAATGCTGACAGACGACCACATGGCTGCCCGTGTGGCATGTTGCCAAGCAATGTTGACGCGCAACGACAGCACGAATGGGACTTTCTTTTCGTCGGTTGTGACAATGGATGAGACGTGGATGCCATTTTTCAATCCAGAAACAAAGCGCCAGTCAGCTCAATGGAAGCACACAGATTCACCGCCAACAAAAAAATTTCGAGGAACCGCCAGTGCTGAAAAAAATGATGGTATCCATGTTCTGGGACAGCGAGGGCGTAATCCTTACCCATTGCGTTCCAAAGGGGACTACGGTAACAGGTGCATCCTACGAAAATGTTTTGAAGAACAAATTCCTTCCTGCACTGCAACAAAAACGTCCGGGAAGGGCTGTGCGTGTGCTGTTTCACCAAGACAACGCACCCGCACATTGAGCTAACGTTACGCAACAGTTTCTTTGTGATAACAACTTTGAAGTGATTCCTCAAGCTCCCTACTCACCTGACCTGGCTCCTAGTGACTTTTGGCTTTTCCCAACAATGAAAGACACTCTCATGGCCGCACATTCACCAGCCGTGCTGCTAGTGCCTCAGCCATTTTCCAGCTCCTAAAGAAGCCTTCGCCGCTGCCATGGAATCAAGGCGTCAGCGTTGTGAAAAATGTGTACGTCTGCAGGGCGATTACGTCGAGAAGTAACGCCAGTTTCATCGATTTCGGGTGAGTAGTTAATTAGAAAAAAAATCGGATTCCTTAGAACTTGAATGCACCTCGTACTGCTTCCCACGGAGAGCATCGTTCGCTGGGCTAAATAGGTGGAAGTCAGTAGGTGCGAGATCTGGGCTGTTTGGGTGGATGACGTAGAAGTGGATGACGAAGAACGGCCCAAAGAAGTTTTTAGAGATCCCCTCGAATGTGCAGTCTTGCGTGAGGGCCTTGCGTTATCACGGAAAAGGAGAGGTTCGATTGCATTTTTGTGACCATGAATACCCTGAAATGGTTTCTTCAGTTTCCTGATGGTAGCACAAAACACATCAGAGTTTATCGTTGCACATCAACAGAATAACCGCTTCAGAGTGCCGTAAAAACATCGCCATGTCTTTACCGATTGGATGTGCTGCTTTGAACATTTTCTTCGAAGGAAGTGTGGTGTGGCGCCACTTCATGGATTTCTGGTTTTGATTTTGGTTCGAAGTGAGCAATCCATGTTTTACCACCTGTGATGATGTTCGAAAAAAATTGTTATGACTGACCTCGAAATGGGCAAGCAATTCCGCACAGACGTTCCTTTGTTGCTCTTGCTGATAACCCATTGTTAGGTGGCGAGGAATGAGAGCACAAACTTTTCAGTACCCCAATTGGTGAACGAGTGTGTGGGTACTACCAATACAGACGTCCAGTTGCGCAGCGTAGTGTTCGATTGTGATCCGTCGATAACATCAAATGAGAGTGTCCGCACGTTCCAGCACTGTATTCATCAAAGCTGTGTGCAGCCGGCCGTGACTCAGGAGATCGGGCAGGTTTGCGCGAACTTGTTGCGATGGTGACGCAGGCCTTGCCCCAACGACTCTTTTGCTTTTGTTCGCTGCCAGTTCTTCTCCAAGCGCATGTGAATATCTCCGATGTTCTGGTTTTCCGTCAAAACTAGTTCGGATTTGAACGCAGCTCCGTTACAGAAGCCATTTTGATTGGATACGTATAGCGCCGTCACCGACAGGAACTCCATGAAAATATAGGGCCTAAAGTACAGGGCTATTACAAATGATTGAAGCGATTTCATAAATTCACTGTAGCTCCATTCTTTGACATATGGTCACCACACACTACAGATACGTAGAAAAACTCTTAAAGTTTTGTTCGGCTGAAGCCGCACTTCAGGTTTCTGCCGCCAGAGCGCTCGAGAGCGCAGTGAGACAAAATGGCGACAGGAGCCGAGAAAGCGTATGACGTGCTCGAAATGCACTCACATCAGTCAGTCATAACAGTGCAACGACACTTCAGGACGAAGTTCAACAAAGATCTACCAACTGCTAACTCCATTCGGCGATGGTATGCGCAGTTTAAAGCTTCTGGATGCCTCTGTAAGGGGAAATCGACGGGTCGGCCTGCAGTGAGCGAAGAAACGGTTGAACGCGTGCGGGCAAGTTTCACGCGTAGCCCGCGGAAGTCGACGAATAAAGCAAGCAGGGAGCTAAACGTACCACAGCCGACGGTTAGGAAAATCTTACGGAAAAGGCTAAAGCACAAGCCTTACCGTTTATAATTGCTACAAGCCCTGACACCCGATGACAAAGTCAAACGCTTTGAATTTTCGGCGCGGTTGCAACAGCTCATGGAAGAGGATGCGTTCAGTGCGAAACTTGTTTTCAGTGATGAAGCAACTTTTTTTCTTAATGGTAAAGTGAACAGACACAATGTGCGAATCTGGGCGGTAGAGAATCCTCACGCATTCGTGCAGAAAATTCGCAATTCACCAAAAGTTAACGTGTTTTGTGCAATCTCACGGTTTAAAGTTTACGGCCCCTTTTTCTTCTGCGAAAAAAAACGTTACAGGACACGTGTATCTGGACATGCTGGAAAATTGGCTCATGCCACAACTGGAGACCGACAGCGCCGACTTCATCTTTCAACAGGATGGTGCTCCACCGCACTTCCATCGTCATGTTCGGCATTTCTTAAACAGGAGATTGGAAAACCGATGGATCGGTCGTGGTGGAGATCATGATCAGCAATTCGTGTCATGGCCTCCACGCTCTCCCGACTTAACCCCGTGCGATTTCTTTCTGTGGGGTTATGTGAAAGATTCAGTGTTTAAACCTTCTCTACCAAGAAACGTGCCAGAACTGCGAGCTCGCATCAACGATGCTTTCGAACTCATTGATGGGGACATGCGGCGCCGAGTGTGGGAGGAACTTGATTATCGGCTTGATGTCTGCCGAATCACTAAAGGGGCACATATCGAACATTTGTGAATGCCTAAAAAAACTTTTCGAGTTTTTGTATGTGTGTGCAAAGCATTGTGAAAATATCTCAAATAATAAAGTTATTGTAGAGCTGTGAAATCGCTTCAATCATTTGTAATAACCCTGTAGAGACATTCCACGATGTCCAACAAAAATATTTTTCACCCGGAATTGGCCGAGAAAGAAATTTGTTGCATGACTTATCGAATGGCCCTCGTACGATACTGTGACCCCGAAAGTCTCACTGCATTCCTCTCCATGGTAACACTGCCCCTTACTCTTCGCCAGCCTAGGGGAGTAATTTATTTCACTTTTTTCCGGTTCCTTTCCATCTGAACAGCCGCCGGCCGTTGATCCGGCGACGCCGGGCCGGCAGAAATGGATCTCATTTATATTCCCCCGGAGACGCTCATTGGCTAATCCCTAGCCCTTGAGCGGCCCAGCTATCTCGTCTCGGGCACGTTCCGACCGCCGCGGCGAGATCACACGGGACCGCGGCTCTGTCTGCAATTTAATATTGGCGATATCTCGTCGCTAAATCTACGGCGTGCAAAGGGAAGACAGAGCAAGGAAGAGGGGGGGGAGGGAGGGAATGGTGGGGGAAGAGACTGAGCGCTCCTCGGCGAGCGTCAGGGGATGGATAGTAGGAGAAAGCAGATCACATCGATTGGAAATTTCTTGGCCGAGTTCCCGCAACTAAGAGGGGCAAGGCTGATCCTGAAGTAGGGGTAGGTAATGCTGTAGTAGAGGGAGAGAGAGAGAGAGAGAGAGAGAGAGGAGAGTTACAGAGAGTGAGAAAGAGGACTGAGAGAGAAAGAGAGAGAGGGAGAGGGAGAGAATGGTGAAGCACACTGGCAGGCGGGGCAGGGCTTTGGGTGGTAGCACTGGCGGCGCCGCTGCGGGGGAATTTCGTGCCATTAGTCTTCACGGGCTGGCGCCTCCTTTCATATAAGTGAAAAGCGGCAGGGACTCGACTCGACTGTGCAAGCAGCCGCCAAAGGGTTCTTCTCCAGTGCACGCACTCACACACACACACACACACACACACACACACACACACACACATAGAGAAGATGACTGCAGGCTGGGTTGTGGCTTGGAATCAATTGGCAAGTACAGAAATTGGCACCTTTTCATGTTATCAACGGCGCATTGTTATCCGGGCAACTTCGTGTATCATGACGTCGTTTCGCTGCTTAGCAGCAGTATAAATTAGCTATCAATAAGCAGTGTTCCAATTCTGTTAAGTTCTTAAGTAGGTTCTGTAGTTTTCTTATAAAATTCTTCTATTTAACTGCCAAGATCTTTATGTTTACACTTTAGTGGATTACTAGTTTTCGCAAGATGAGTTGCAATCTTCAGATCCATAAAACGGGACAGTGGTAACTGTGGTGTCACCGCCAGACACCACACTTGCTAGGTGGTAGCCTTTAAATCGGCCGCGGTCCGCTAGTATACGTCGGACCCGCGTGTCAGTGATTGCAGACCGAGCGCCGCCACACGGCAGGTCTAGAGAGACGTCCTAGCACTCGCCCCAGTTGAACAGACGACTTTGCTAGCGATACTACACTGACAACTACGCTCTCTTTTGCCGAGACGATAGTTAGCATAGCCTTCAGCTACGTCATTTGCTACGACCTAGCAAGGCGCCATTTATCCTTTGCTATGTATATTGTGATGCCTGTACCATCAGACCGATGTACACCAATTGTGGATTAAAGTTAAGTATTTCAGAAACTACGTTCTTTTCTTACTAGACTCAACTACTTTACATTGTTCCAGACCTCACGCCAGTTTGCGTGAGCTTAAAAGCGTGCATTTCGTCCTCCTCTAGCAAAACGGTGTTGGCTCTTCTGCCAACACAATAGTAACTACGTTATTAATCGCTGTGCGATGATTTACACCACACTGAGACAGCGAAAACGTACAAGACGTTCAAGGTGCACAAGAAAGTTGGAGCTTTACAGAAACGTGCCAGAGGTGCAACCATACTGATTGTACAACTGAGAATTTTTGTGGCTTGAACAAAATGGGTTCGTGCCCCGAATGTCGTTCGCACTTTCAATCCTCGTAGCCCACTTCCCATTAAATATAATACTTTTCTAATATATTTCTAACATTTCGATGGCTGCATATACGCTGGTAGACATTATGTGATGAAAAGTATCCGTACACGTATTAATGGACACAAACATGGGGTGTGTCCACCCTTTGCCTTTACGATGGCTTGACCTTCGCTGGGGACTGTTTCAGTAAGGTGTCTGAAAATCTGTAGACTAATAGGAACCCAAGAGCCGAAACCAGAGAAACCAGTGGTGTTGGGTGCAGGTGTTTTGAGATAAGTTGACGTTCTAACTCGTCCCAAAGGTGTTCCGTTGGTTTCAGATCGGAATTCTGGACAGGCGATTCCATTTCAGTAAAGTTATTGGCCGGCCGCTGTGGACGAGCGGTTCCAGGCACTTCAGTCCGGAACTGCGCTGCTGCTACGTTTGCAGGTTTGAATCCTTCCTCGGGCATGGATGTGTGTGATGTCCTTAGGTTATTAAGGCTTAAATAGTTCTAAGTCTAGGGGACTGATGACCTCAGATGTTAGGTCCCTTAGTGCTTAGAGCCATTTAAACCATTAATTTTATTGTCCGTAATGGCTTGCCTTACAAATGGGTGCTTTATGATAGCGTGTACTGTCATATTGATACAATTATATTCTCCGAGATCTTTCTCCACAGTGAGATGTGAATAATAGTGTAAAATGTGTTCATATCATTCCACACTTAACGTTTTTATAAGGTCAATATCATTCCACACCCTAACCTGGAAAACAACCTCCATACCACTGCGTCGCCTCCTCCATACTTTACTGTTGTTATCACACACGATGGAAAGAATTGTTCTCCAGATATTCGCCGGACCCAAACCCCTCGATCGGTATGCCACAGGCTGTAGCGTGATTCATCACTCCGAACACGCGTTTACACGCTGTTTACACTTTACGCCACTTAGCACTGACAACAGAGGTGTATGACTTACGGAAAGGTGGTCCACTATTGAACCCCATTATGTTTGATTTCCTGTGCAAAGAGTGGAATTAAAACTCAAGGTGAAAGGATATCAGTGTTAAGATTCGTTGGTGCCACAGCTATCCTCAATAAAAGTAAATAAGGGTCATAAAATTTGCTGAATGGAATGTACAGTCTATTGATTCAGAATAGGGACTGACAGCAAACTAAAGAAAGACGAAGGTAATGAAAAGTCAGAAATGAGAACAGCAAGCAACGTAACATCAGGTTTGGTGATCACGAAGTAGATAAAGTTACGGAAGTCTGCTATACAGGTAGCAAAGTAATACATGACGGACGGAACAAGGAGAACAATGAAAAGGAGAGTAGGACTGGCAAAGAGGGCACTTCTGGCCGAATGAAGTCCACGGTATCAAACATCGCAATGAATTTAAGGCAGAAATTTTCTTGAGAATACGGTTTGGAGCATGGCATTGTATGGTAGTGAGACACTGACTGTGGGAAGGAGGAAATAGAAGAAAATCGAAGCATTTGTGATGTAGTGTTACAGGATAATATTGAAAAAGAAAATCGAACCATTTGTGATGTAGTGTTACAGGAGAATGTTGAAAATTAGGTCAACTGATAAGATTATAAACAGCCGACCAGTTGCAATGGATAAAGAAATCTTTACCTAGGTTTCAACAAATTTAAATCTGTCTTCTTCAGAAGGTGGCAATTTTACATTAGTATGGACTGATGTATCATCGTCGTTTTTACAAATATCTGCATAGATCCATTTGTCCAAATTAAAATATAGCCCTGAAAATAGGGTTTGTCATGTAAATGTAAATTAGTACATGAATGTTGCAGAGTTCACAAGCTTGTGATCTCTGCAACATCCATGTACTAATTTACATTTACATGACAAACCCTATTTTCAGGGCTATATTTTAATTTGGACAAATGGATCTATGCAGATATTTGTAAAAACGACGATGATACATCAGTCCATACTAATGTAAAATTGCCACCTTCTGAAGAAGACAAATTTAAATTTGTTGAAACCTAGGTAAAGATTTCTTTATCCATTGCAACTGGTCGGCTGTTTATAATTTTATTACGTGGAACCGTTGCTGTTGTGCAGCTATGTTTAAAATACTCAACTGATAAGGTAAGGAATGAAGAGTTTCTCCGAAGGATCGGTGAGGAAAACATTAACAAGAAGAAGGGATACTATGACGGAACTCCTGTTAAGACATCGGGGAGTGACTTCCATGGCACTAGAGGGAGCTGCAGAGATTAAGAACTCTTAGGGGAAGACAGAGATATGATTTCGAATTTGTCTAGCAAGTAATTGAGGTCGTATGTTGAAGGGGCTACTCTGTGATGTGCAAGTTGACGTAGGTGAGGAATTCGTGGTGGCATCAAACGGTAGGAAGGTCGATGGCAAATAAATAAATTGCACAGTCATTGTGCCAGCGCCGCGCGGTCTGGGGCGTTCTGACAACGGTTCGCGCGGTTCCCCTCGTCGGAGGTTCAAATGGTTCAAATGGAAGCACTATGGGACTTAACATCTGAGGTCATCAGTCTCCTAGACTTAGAACTACTTAAACCTAACTAAGGACATCACACACATCCATGCCCGAGGCAGGATTCGAACCTGTAACCGTAACAGCAGCGCGGTTCCGGACTGAAGCACCTAGAACATCTAGACAACAGCGTCGGAGGTTCGAGTCCTCACTGGGGCATAGTTGTGTATGTTGTCCTTAGAGTACATTAAGTTAGATTAAGTGTTGTGTAAGCCTAGCGACGGATGACCACAGCAGTTTGGTTCCACAGGAACTTACCGTAAAATTGTGCTAGCTGATCTGCTAGCAGCCCTTTGGAACTTACCAGTGCTCAACGGTTTGTGCCTGTCAGTACTTGTGGTCTTCCCGGTCTTGGTTTGGCTGTGATTTTTCCTTCGCGTTTGCACTTGAGAGTCACCTCGTCACCAGTCGAGTTGTGGGGCTCTAGAATGGCTGAAATGTCCAAGATGCACTTGCTACTCAGTTGACATTCAGTGGCCAGTACACATTAAAATTGACTGACTCGTCTTGACCGACCAGTTCTGCTGCCAGTGCTTTTGTACTGACAACAGTATTCTCTGTGCCTCCTTTCATACTGTCATACAGGCGAGTCATCCTCTCATGACATCCAGTCGTTAATACATCACGACATACTGGCGACCAGATACGTTTAATCAGATAATTCATATCTAGCTTGTCTAAGCCTTATTTTTCTGTGTCAAGTAGTGTGGCTTTCCTGTCGAAGGGAAAGAACCATAGTCTTTCGTTTTAAGTACCTGTACCACTATAGCCGAGCCCGGTAACGCACACCTTTGTCGTGTGTCTGTCGACTCGTAAGTAAGCTGGTACGAATAATAGTGGTGGATGAAATTTTCGCTGCCAGTGTTCGGTCGATTAAGTTCCTATGTTAAAGTCCAAACCTCTCCGTCGTGTCTTACGTGCGCATGTGATGCTGTTGGTGATGATCCATCGGTCACAGAGAGACGTTAAGCTAGGCGACGCTCTTGCTGCTATTTGCGAGGAGACTATGTGTTGGCTCCTGGTTTTACCCATTTCCTTCTCTCATCATCATCATACAAACACAACCTTGCTATACATCTATCCATATCACTCACCTATAGTCCAAAAACACACTTTCGACATAAACGTCCCAGATCCGCAAGGAAAGGCGTCACCTGAGAGGAGGGAGAACACAGTTTGCGCCAGGCAGCTGAACCCAACCCATGGGATATCCCAGTCAACAGTACCATATGACACATTTTTCTCGCCTGGTGCTGCTACCTGTATTAGGGCAATTATGACTACAGTTACGTACATCATTACTACAAAAACAACATACATGACTAATATTATTTGATCTTATTACTACCACCTCCACCCTCAGTTTACTACAGCAATTACAACAGCAACGACTGCTACCACTAATGGAATTAAAGCTTGTGTCACAAACACTAATACTAACACTAATAGCTTCCACAAACATTTTGTTTGACAATGTTTAGACTGACGATCCTTGGGCCACACTGAGGGACTCTCTCTCTCTCTCTCTCTTAGACACACACACACATACACACACACTCACACACACACACACACAGAGCAAACATAGTAGTCTCTCTCCCTCTCTCTCAAAAAAACACTCACAACACACAACACAAAGGGACATACATATAAAGACCTTATTGTTGTCATGTTGGATCTCTTCTCTGGTTTCTTTGCACGTTATATACCAGACACCTCATGAAATCGGGGCTAGCAATATTCTCGCACTACTCTGTTATTCTCTGGTACTTATTCACTCCCCTTTACTGTCCTGTGACTGTGTCAACCGACCACAAACTTACCTGACTTCTTTCCTCGTTCCTTGGGTTCGTCAATTGCCACTTTTTTCCCCCTGTGGAGTCTGTTGACTACAGCTGCGCCTTGATTTTTCCTGATAACATTGGCTAGAGGACTTTGATTGTAATTACGTCGCACACAGTTTGATCTCTGACAAAGTGTCTAGTGGACCTTGCTTTACCTTCAAATAGAATAGACCATACCCCATACCATGGGGTATGGTCTGTAATGACCATTTCGCCACAGGAACAGCAGGTGGCTTCCTACCAATTCTTACAGATATGTAGGAAAAATCTCTGCCTCAAATTATGGAAGCTCAATCTTTTCCTTTACATCACGAACAGTCCAGTTTACATTTCAATACATGTGAGCCCTTGCCGACTATAACAGACACGACAGTTGTGGGTCTGAAATCACCTGTCCCAGGACCTGCGCTATCGTCAGATATCACTCCTACAGATTGTTTCCTTATTCCCATTTTATTGGAAGGTGGTAGTAGGAGGAAAAATGAGAATGTCAGTGAATGGAAATCAAGTGGAGTTCAGAGGGACTAGTTCGTATTGTTCTAGGTACCGTCGTCTGAGCGACGGATGAAACGAATGTATGAGAGACAGGGCAAAACTTGGCGCATCGTTCAAGTGCATACATCGACACTAGCCGTCGTCGAAGTGAAAAACTGCTACAGGCTGAGGTTTAGCATTTCCTGGCATCTGTATAAGCTTTGTGAGCCTTCATAAACTTACACGACCTTAAACAAATTAATCGCAAACCTTAATAGGGGAAGATACTGTTCCTTTTTGTTATATTTGTCCACCAGTGCTAACTGTACAAACATCCCTAGTACTTCAAAAATTAATAAAGTTACCGATGAGTTGAGTAGTAGAAAGAGACTAGTCATAAATCCAAATTTTTGAAGTTTAGTTTTTATATTACGGTACCTGCTTTATCTTTAATGCTATTGGACAGCTGACGATATAAAAGAACTAAACTGATATAATGCCTATCGCCTGCAGCGATACATTAACCGAAGACATTACGAGATATTTAATTCTCTAATTCACGTCTGAAATAAGAGACACTGATGACGATCCACAGCTGTACGAAATAATTCGAAATTATTTCGTTGAAAACGAATTCACTGATATCAGCTATTTAGGTACAGATCCACTGTCCGATAGTGTCATATGAAAATTTGTGCAAGACCGCTTCTCGAATCCATATTATCTGCTTACCATGAGCAGCCGCCTAACACCTTTCGGCTATCCGTGCACACTCATCGGATCAACCCAAATCTCCAAGTTTCTCACGTCTACATCCTTACATTGTAGTCCGGTGAAATCACCACGTAATGCTCGCAACATTACTTGGATTCCCGCTATGAGGCAACGAGGAATCGAGACCAACGGTGTTGTCGACGATAGCCCGCATACGCCATTCTTCGTTACCTCATTCCCCCTGTTGCGGGAATCCAAGTAACGTTGCTAGCATTAGGTGATGATTTTAGTGGACTACGACATAAGGATATAGACAGGGTGACATACGGAAGTTTGGGTCGGTCCGATAAGCTTTCACTGATAGCCGACATTGATTAACGGGAAATACGGCTCTATTTCCGTGCAGCCACGTATTTTCATGTAACTGTATATCTGTCCGCAACACAGCTGATGTCAAGGAACTCGCATTTAGCGAATTAATTTCGAATTATTTAGTTGTAAAGGTCATGGTGTAAGTTAGTGTCCCTCAGCTTATTTGGTGAAATAAATGAACTATCGTTATTTCATGTGATTTCCCTGTTTTAATACACCTTCAAACGCCATTAAAGAAGTTGATCTATTTCTTGATTACAGTTCATCAATAATTCTGCAGAATTTATCCCACTACTAAACATTATTTCTTTGGCTGATATCTATTCTTCAAACATTGTCTTAATTTCTTCTCCTGTCCTTAAAATAAGAGGGTACATTTTGTATCGTCTCGTTGTCACTAAAGGCTTGTACCACGGGAAGCAAGGAGAGGATATTGTTTGGTGGCCGGTATCCTCTTCTAAAACACAATCTGCACCCATGTATTAACAGGGTTCTTTATTCATAAGCACAAGAAGTTTCCGGAATGAGATTTTCACTCTACAGCGGAGTGTGCGCTGATATAGGGCATTTGCTCGCGAAAGGCAAAGGTACCGAGTTCGAGTCTCGGTTCGGCACACAGTTTTAATCTGCCAGTAAGTTTCACAAGAAGTTACTCAACTTAAGGGGTTTAGGACGTCAAAAGGGCCGACTTGGAGCAGGAGAGGCACTACAGGACATTTTAATTTCCACTGTCTATACTTTTACAAATAAATTTATAAAACTTTTTTAGCATGACCAGGAAGGATTCGGGATTCACATCCATAGCAGTGGAAGTTGAAGAACGTAACAAAATAATTTTTTCTTATATCTGAATTTCATTAGTTTTTCACTTATTATTGGCTGCATTTGTTCCTATAGGTACACTTTTCTTCACAACTTAGGAGAGATTTTTCGATGAATTTTGTACAGCATACGAACCATAGTTACAGGTGTATGAAACTCTAGAATTTTCCAAATATATTAAAAACTGTGGTAAAAATTGAGACAATTAACTACAAAATTAGAGTATTTTCTAAACATGAAGTTTAAAATGTAACAGCTTATTCATTTTTTCATAAATTAAATAAATTCTAGAGTTTCATACACCTGTAAGTGTGGTTTGTATGCCGTGCAAAATTCATCGAAGAGTCTCTCCTACTTCTGCAGAGAAGTGTACCTATAGCATCAAATTCTGCCAACAGTAACTGAAAAAATGATGAAATTTCACATGTAAAAAAGATTATTTTGTCATGTTTGTGAACTTGTACTGCTCTGAGTGTGAATCCTGAATCCTTGCTGGTCATGCTGACAAAGTTTTATAAATTTATTTGTAAAAGTATAGACAGTGGAAATTAAAATGTCCTGTGGTGCCTCTCCTGCTCCTAGTCGGCCCTTTTGACGTCCTACACCCGTTAAGGTAGTCCAGGTGTTGTGGTACAAGCTCTTCCGTAATAATCCACGTTAGCCTCACTGCTGGTGAAGTACAAGTCCCGCTATGTACAGTACCCTGGTCACTAGGTACTGACTGACTCTGAGCTGGAGGCTGAGCTAACTGCAACTGCTACTGGTGACTGATGATTCGTTAACTCACTGGATGACCTACTGGTCCCTCCGGTCCACGGTGGCGATCTAAATACTGGCGGTCGGGAGGGCATTGGAGGCGCATTTCTTGCGAGTTTGTCTTTGGCCTCTGTCCTGGTAGGCTCGCTTGTTCCAGTGCCTACTATCGATGTTCTCGCAGCGTCTTTGCCGATCGGAGTACTGGCGCCAGCTTACGCCAGCAGATTCCATCCCCCCACTCCCCTCCACCACCCACCTCCTGACATGCCGCGCAGTTGTCGCGTAGTGAGACAGCGAACGACAGCAGGGAGTGAGGCAGGACGGATGTAGAGATGAGTTGGGAGCCGTGACTGTGTAGGACGGCATACTCCCGACCGTACCCCGCCATCTGTCTGGCGAGGCAACAGCGACGTCCTCCGGAAAACTTCTGCCAGGGCAGACTGGAAAGCTTGTGATCTGTTACTAAATAGAACTTGTGACTATACAAATCGAATTGTTTCACTATATACACAGTAGTGAGAGCCTCTTTCTCTGTATGAGAGTAAGTACACTGAGTTTGAGTTAACAACTCTGAGGCAAAAGCCATAAGTCTGTCTTGTGCAACGATTCTGTGCGAAAGCACAGCGCCGATTCCGTAGGAAGAAAGGTCGATTTGCAAAACTGCTGGCTTGGCAGGGTCAAAATGTACTAAACATCTCTTACTGAAATGCGTCTTGACAGTCTTTAGTCAACACAAAGGGTACGTTTTTCCGACGCAAGCGATGCAATGGAGCTCGCGATCTGATCGGCATTCGGTATGAACCGAATGTGGTACGTCATCGTGCCTTGTACTAAATGCAGTTCAGACATATTGGGAGGAACAGGCAGGTCACGGATTGCAAGCAAATGTGTTTGGAGGGTTTGCACACCCTGGCTGTTTATCACATGACCTAAGTACTATAGTTCAGATTGGAAAAAGTCACACTTTTCGAGAGAACACTTGAGTCCTGCTTCTGACAACACTAAGCCAATGGGCAATGTGTGCCTCTGGTGTACAATCGGAGACGACAATATCGTCAAGGCAGATGAAGAAAATGGCACTTTCACAGTCAGATTTTCCAAGTAACGTTGAAAAACAGCGAGTGCGGAGGCAGTGCTGAAAGGCAAACGCAAATCCTTGAATGGCCTCGTGTATTTACTTTGTGACTCTTCATCCAATGGAATTTCAAACTAGGCATAACGCAAATCTTAGAAAAGCAACATCCTGTACCAAGCCAGTCGGCCGGCCGGTGTGGCCGTGCGGTTCTAGGCGCTTCAGTCTGGGACCGCGTGTCCGCTACGGCCGCAGGTTCGAATCCTGCCTCGGGCATGGATGTGTGTGATGTTGTTAGGTTAGTTAGGTTTAAGTAGTTCTAAGTTCTAGGGGACTGATGACCTCAGTTGTTAAGTCCCATAGTGCTTAGAGCCATTTGAACCAAGCCTGTCCATGAGTTCCTCAGGTCGAGGTAACGGATAAGGGTCCACTATTGTTTGTGGGTTGACTGTAGAATTGCAGTCAACACAAATGCCAGTACGACCAGAAGGCTTACGGAACGAAACGAGAGGACTTACCGAGTGACTAGCATGAAAGGAAAAATTACACCCCTATCTTGCAATCATTTCAATTCACTGGCTACTTTGTCCCTTAAAGCAATTGGAACGGGGCGGACCCGGAAAAACTTAGGCTGTGCATTGTCTTTCAAGGTAACACGGGCTACAAAGTTACTAGTTTTTCCCATTCCTTCTGAAATTCGTTCAGGAATTTCTTCAGGCATGCTAGCGACACTGTCTTTTCGATCACAAGCCCATATGGAGACTATGTTGTCGTGGATGGTTCTGAGCACGATGGGACTTAACATCTCAGGTCATCAGTCCCGTAGAACTTAGAACTACTTAAACCTAACTAACCTAAGGACATCACACACACTCATGCCCGAGGCACGATTCGAACCTGCGACCGTAGCGGTCGCACGGTTCCAGACTGTAGCGCCTAGAACCGCTCGGCCACCAGCAGCCGGCTGTCGTGGATGCTTAGTCCAAACAAATCAAACGCATCTAAACCGAATATGTTCTTACTCTCTCTTGATTTCAGCACAATAAAATTCACTGTCGTAATGTAAGAGGCAGCCAAACTACGCCGTTCAAGCACTGGAATTTTCTGTCTGTTGTAATCAGTGAAGTACTTGCTAGGTTTAGAAAGCCGTGGTGTGTCCAACTGTTCACACGTGGCACAGTTATGCAAAGTGACTGATACACCTGTGTCTTACTGAAAGTTCACAGGACGGCCAGTAATTCGTAATGAGACAAATAGTTTGTTAAAACGTCGTTTAACAGCAATAGGGCGAGAATGAGACAAAACTTTAACCTTAATTTTGTCAGAACCTGTTGCAGATTTGGAAAACACAACGTTCACTGTATGTGCGTGAGACTGCATTATCTGGGACCAGGCAGAATTGGAGTTGTGGCAAACAGCTTGGACATGGCCTTTTTTCCCGCAAGTGTAACACGCTGCGTTACGTGATGGGCACTCCTGTCTTCTATGGCGAGCAAAACATCTAGGGCAAGACTTGACTAAGTTACAAGTTTGTTTACCTGTTTACGTGGCAGTCCGCGTGGCTGTGTACGAGCTCGTTGTTGTGGCTGCTCGGGGCAGTCGCGAACATAGGACGACTCGACACGACAAATCGGGGCGTGGTCAAACTTATCGGTCGCTATGGCATCTGAATCATGTTGCCTTGAGATTTGCAATACTGGAGGAAGTGAAGGATCAAATTACTTTAGAAGCTGTTCCGGTATTCTGCTATCGGCGACACTGAATGCCATTGCATCCATAATCATTAAATCACTGAAAAAGTAGTCACAACTACACTTAAATGTACACCTCTTAGTTATGTCCGTTAATTCTGTATACCACTGACGGTACGTCTGTTCCGGCTTTTTCTGCAAGCGAAAGAACTGTACCTGGCTGCAGCTGCTTGAACTTCCTTGCCGTGGTACTTGGTTAATGCAGTAATTACTTCGTCATGGCTTAGTTCGTCCGGAGAATTGAATGGAATAGTTATTGTATTGACCTGAATACTGGAAACTCCGCAATCGAAAGAAAGTATCGTAGCCTAGCAGTACCTTGAACTTGATGAACTTCACTGCGTGCTTAGAACTGTGTCAGGTATTCGAGCTATTCCTCTTCTACATCTACATCTACATCCATACTCCGCAAGCCACCTGACGGTGTGTCTTCTATTCCAGTCTCGTATTGCTCGTGGAGAGAAAGATTGTCGGTATGCCTCTGTGTGGGCTCTAATCTCTCTGATTTTATCCTCATAGTCTCTTCGCGAGATATACGTAGTGAGAAGCAATATACTGCTCGATTCCTCGGCGAAGGTATGTTCTCGAAACTTCAACAAAAGCCCGTACCTAGCTACTGAGCGTCTCTCTTGGAGAGTCTTCCACTAGAGTTTAACTATCATCTACGTAACGCTTTCGCGATTACTAAACGATCCTGTAACGAAGCGCGCTGCTCTCCGTTAGACGTTCTCTATCTCTTCTATCAACCCTATCTGGTACGGATCCCACACCAGCAGTATTCCAGCAGTGAGCGAACAAGTGTACCGTAGTCTATGTTTTCGGAGTGCAGTTCCTTAGGATTCTTCCAATGAATCTCAGTGTGGCATCTGCTTTACCGACGATTGATTTTATATGGTCATTCCATTTTAAATTACCCTTAATGCCTACTCCCAGATAATTTATGGAATTAACTGCTTCCAGTTGCTGAGCTGCTATATTCTAGCTAAATGATAAAGGATCTTTCTTTCTATGTATTCGTAGCACATTACACTTGTCTACATTGAGATTCGAATGCCATTCCCTGCACCATGCGTCAATTCGTTGCAGATCCTCCTGCAGTTCAGCACAATTTTCCATTGTTACAATCTCTCGATGAACTACAGCATCATCCTGAAAGAGCCTCAGTCAACTTCCGATCTTATCCACAAGGTCATTTATATACACTCCTGGAAATTGAAATAAGAACACCGTGAATTCATTGTCCCAGGAAGGGGAAACTTTATTGACGCATTCCTGGGGTCAGATACATCACATGATCACACTGACAGAACCACAGGCACATAGACACAGGCAACAGAGTATGCACAATGTCGGCACTAGTACAGTGTATATCCACCTTTCGCAGCAATGCAGGCTGCTATTCTCCCATGGAGACGATCGTAGAGATGCTGGACGTAGTCCTGTGGAACGGCTTGCCATGCCATTTCCACCTGGCGCCTCAGTTGGACCAGCGTTCGTGCTGGACGTGCAGACCGCGTGAGACGACGCTTCATCCAGTCCCAAACATGCTCAATGGGGGACAGATCCGGAGATCTTGCTGGCCAGGGTAGTTGACTTACACCTTCTAGAGCACGTTGGGTGGCACGGGATACATGCGGACGTGCATTGTCCTGTTGGAACAGCAAGTTCCCTTGCCGGTCTAGGAATGGTAGAACGATGGGTTCGATGACGGTTTGGATGTACCGTGCACTATTCAGTGTCCCCTCGACGATCACCAGTGGTGTACGGCCAGTGTAGGAGATCGCCCCCCACACCATGATGCCGGGTGTTGGCCCTGTGTGCCTCGGTCGTATGCAGTCCTGATTGTGGCGCTCACCTGCACGGCGCCAAACACGCATGCGACCATCATTGGCACCAAGGCAGAAGCGACTCTCATCGCTGAAGACGACACGTCTCCATTCGTCCCTCCATTCAGGCCTGTCGCGACACCACTGGAGGCGGGCTGCACGATGTTGGGGCGTGAGCGGAAGACGGCCTAACGGTGTGCGGGAGCGTAGCCCAGCTTATGGAGACGGTTGCGAATGGTCCTCGCCGATACCCCAGGAGCAACAGTGTCCCTAATTTGCTGGGAAGTGGCGGTGCGGTCCCCTACGGCACTGCGTAGGATCCTACGGTCTTGGCGTGCATCCGTGCGTCGCTGCGGTCCGGTCCCAGGTCGACGGGCACGTGCACCTTCCGCCGACCACTGGCGACAACATCGATGTACTGTGGAGACCTCACGCCCCACGTGTTGATCAATTCGGCGGTACGTCCACCCGCATGCCCACTATACGCCCTAGCTCAAAGTCCGTCAACTGCACATACGGTTCACGTCCACGCTGTCGCGGCATGCTACCAGTGTTAAAGACTGCGATGGAGCTCCGTATGCCACGGCAAACTGGCTGACACTGACGGCGGCGGTGCACAAATGCTGCGCAGCTAGCGCCATTCGACGGCCAACACCGCGGTTCCTGGTGTGTCCGCTGTGCCGTGCGTGTGATCATTGCTTGTACAGCCCTCTCGCAGTGTCCGGAGCAAGTATGGTGGGTCTGACACACCGGTGTCAATGTGTTCTTTTTTCCATTTCCAGGAGTGTAGTTCGGGTCTGTGTCGTTAAGTTGCCGGAACGGTGGTATGCTGGTCGGCGGCACTTGTTGTGCTGGTCGATTTGCCAGCTGGGCGGCCGACTAGGCTTGTGCAGCCAGTAGTTGTCGTACCGTCGTTAATAGGGCAGTTTGTTGGTTCTGAAACCGAAAAGCTTGCGTTAGATCCATAACATTGGCCGCCTGCGGCTGTGGCGCGAGGGCAGGGTTGGAGGGGGCGGGGTAGCCATGGTTTACACAAATATCTTATAGCAAAAACGCAAGCAAAGCGTCTGAAACGATAAATTTGATTAGTTCTGCGGCTCCCCTCCTGGAATACATGTAAGAACAAAAAATTAACTCTGAGAAATGAGCAGCACTGAACGTTAAAACATAAGGGAAGCAAGCAAAATCTGCACCGAATTATACTCGTCGCCAGTTTTTGTGTGGTCTCGTTGTGACTGTAGGCTTGTACCATAGGAAGCAAGGAGACGGTGTTGCTTGGCAGCCGGTAGCCTCTATAGCACAAATTGCACGCACGTATTAACAGGAGTCTTTATTCACAAGCACAAAAAATTACTTAACTTAGGGTAGTCCAGGTGTTGTGGTACAACCTCTTCCGTAATATTCCACGTCAGCCTACCTGCTAGCGAAGTACAAATTCCGCTATGTAGACTACTCTGGTCGCTAGGTACTGACTGTCTCGGAGTTAGAGGCTGCGCTAACTGGGACTGCGACTCCCACTGGACTGTGACTGATGACTCGACTCTGACTCACTGGATAGCTGACTACCGACCGCTGTGACCGAGCGGTTCTAAGCGCTTCAGTCCGGAACCGCGCTGTTGCTGCGGTCGCATGTTGGAATCCTGCCTCGAGCATGGATGTGTGTGATGTCCTTAGGTTAGTTAGGTTTAAGTAGTTCTAAGTCTAGGGGACTGATTGTGGTGTCACCGCCAGACACCACACTTGCTAGGTGGTAGGCTGTAAATCGGCCGCGGTCCGTTAGTATACGTCGGACCCGCGTGTCGCCACTATCAGTGATTGCAGACCGAGCGCCGCCACACGGCAGGTCTAGAGACACTTCCTAGCACTCGCCCCAGTTGTACAGCCGACTTTGCTAGCGATGGTTCACTGACAAATTACGCTCTCATTTGCCGAGACGACAGTTAGCATAGCCTTCAGCTACGTCATTTGTTACGACCTAGCAAGGCGCCATTACCAGTTACTATTGATGCTGTAAAACATGTACCGTCAAGAGCGATGTTCACCAATTATGGATTAAAGTTAAGTATTCCAGCAGCTACGGCCGGCCGGAGTGGCCGAGCGGTTAAAGGCGCTACAGTCCGGAACCGCACGACCACTACGGTCGCAGGTTCGAATCCTGCCTCGGGCATGGGTGTGTGTGATTTCCTTAGGTTAGTTAGGTTTAAGTAGTTCTAATATGAAACGTCCCCTTTGAACAAATTATACATGACTGTGTTTAAACTGACACACAATATTTTTAGCGCAACGCAATCTGACTTTCAGAAATCCCTACAAAAGAATGGCCCTGACTAACATTAACCTATACCTTTCACAAATCACTTACCTCACCAAAAATCTTCGTTACTCGAACTACTGCAATACAGCGAGCGCCGCTACTGCCAGCTAAATAAAAGATTCAAACTACTGAAGGCACTCACTACTGATAGGCATAGTTAGCAAATGAAAGATTTTAATAGAGAACAAACAATGTATTTACCTTAATAATCATAATATATATGCCATCGAGTCTTACAAATTTCAAATCTCCGCCATTTCTCTCCCCACATCCACCACTGCTGGTTGCTCACCTCCAACTGCGCAACGCTATGCGCTGTTCACATCCAGCTGCCCAACACTACAATGGCAGACAACAATTCAAACTAGCCACAGACTGCACACAGCACAGCCAGTGATTTTCATACAGAGAGCACTACGTGGCGGCGGCGTTACCAATATAAGAACCTAAACAGCCTACTTACATAGCCCCCATGCTCCCCACAAAAAATTTTACAAATTGTTTTGGGCACTGGGCAATACATATTTGTTAAAATTTTTCATAATCGTAATTACAATAACAAAGAAACCAAATGCACACACTTATTGATACAATGTTGGTCAAAAGCTAAAATTTTCTCACAGTCCATAAAGATAGTCCTGATCATTCATCATAATAGTAATTACAGTTTTTTTTCACAAAGTCTCATTAGTAAAAGAAATTGCACACAGAAGTAGTGGATTTCCATGCAGTCTTGAAGAAGTAGTGTTGTCCTTCCAACGGAAAGACAGTGCTGACTCTTGACATGCAGACAGGTAATGGCCTACTTACAAGGTTTACGTAGTTCTAAGTTCTAGGGGACTTATGAGCATAGCAGTTGAGTCCCATAGTGCTCAGAGCCATTTGAACCATTCTGAACCAGAAGCTACGTACCTTTTTTGCTAGTCCCTATTCCTTGTCCTGTTCCAGACCTCACGCCAGCCTGCGTGAGCTTAAACGCGTGCCTTTCGGCTTCCTCCTAGTGGATTGGCTGTCTTGCCAGTCCTCAACACTGATGACCTCAGATGTTAAGTCCCATAGTACTTAGAGCCATTTGAACCATTTTGATGACTGACTGGGCCCTCCGGTAGACGACGGCGATCTAAGTACTGGCGGTCGAGAGGGCTCGAGTTTCTTGCGATTTTGTCTCTGGTCTCTTTCCTGACAGGCCGCTTGATCCGGTGTCTGCTATCGACCGCATGGCAGCCTCTTTGCCGATCGAAGTGCTGGCGACAGCTTACGCCAGTACAGCACCTACATAACTTGTGATTCGTGTAAAGAGACAGATACTGCTTGAACTTCACTTGAATGGAGACTTGTTGCATACACTGCGATATGGATTTCGTAGTCTCTGAGCCGTAGCGGCTCTAATTTGGCTTCATGGCGTTACACTGGCGGCACTAACTACTTACGTTGCCGATATCGATTCGATCGTGTGTTGCGAGGTAAGGTCTTTGGTCGAAGTGTGCGTGTGGTGGCAGTGATCTCTATACATCCTGAATGTAGAAGTCTGGTCTCTGACTATAGGACTGGAGCGTGTCTGCAGACGCGTGTGCTTTGCATCATCCGCCATGTTGTAGTTTGGCAGACAAATTCCCATCGGACTGTACGTGACAAAGAATTGCAGACTGATTCATCATTTTGAACTTTATGTCGATATGTGATGTAATAGGGAGCGGAATCGAAAAGTATTTTCTTTTCGTGTTCTCGTGACATATCCTACCGGCCATGTTGTAATTTGGCAAGAAACGAAGTATGAGCATGTATGACAGGCACGATCAGACAACTGAAGTTCAACATCCAGGTAATACAGAGATCACTGGTGGTTGGTTTAGCGGGGCCTGGAGTGAGCTGGCCAGAGGGGACGTATCAGGCAAGTTGTGGCTTTTGAGGCACTCCGGCGGTCCGGAGCGGGCCTCTAGAAGCCGCGAAGGGTTCAATATGGCCGATTCGCTTAAGGGGCTCCGGAACTCCCTATACTTGCAATGTTAAAATAACGCTTATAAATTACATCTTTCCTCACAGAGTATTTGAGGTAGGAAGTTGAACTTTTTGCAGATTATTTATTGGAATATGGGCTACAACTTAACACAGGGATTTTACAAAATTTTAGTTCAGTTATTAAAGATGATTTTTTTTCAATTGTAATGAAAATTCACAACATTTTTTTGCCATTTTTTATTTATATATTCAAAAATACACAGTTTTTTGGAAAAAGGCTGTGTTAAATTATGCAGAAGGTACTGTGTAACATTTACTGAAAGTTTGAAACAAATATGTTTGGAAGATCCTTAGAAAACATGTAATTAGTATGAGAAAATAAAGGTTTTGGGAATCGAACGACAAAGATTGGATTAACTTTTTAGTGCATTCCAGGTCCATAGGATGGATTATCTTCATCCTCTGCAAACTACTCCTGCAGCTTCCTCTTGTTCCTCCTCCTGTTTACTCTTGCTTGTATTTCTAGACTCTTTACATCCCTGTCTGCAGCCCGAAGGCGTTCCTTGTCTAAAGCAAGCATCGCTCGTACCATGTTAGAACCTATCTTCATTCCCATATTTCTAAATACCTTTGGCTTTCCAACATTTCTCCTTTTCTAAAAAGCCTTCAGAGGATTTCTAATAACTTTACTTTTACTCATTATTATACTTCAACAAAACAGAGACTCAAGAAACAGAATTAATTACGAATATTTTAGAGATAACGAAAGAGTAAATAAACGTGAAACAATCGACAATCACACCAGCGATATATATTGAACCATCACAGGTTAGCCACAACACATACTTTATCTCACTTCACTAAAATGTACCTGATGAACACGGACGTTAACAATAACACCATTTGACAGCAGTTTAACAGCGCCACAGTGGGTCACGCCCATGTAGAACACATTTCAAAAAAAATTAAAAAATAGTTGTAGTCTTCGGAATTGAATAAATTATATATCTATTAAAAGGTAATAGTCTGCAGATTCAGAAAACGCAAAAAAGTAAAAATTGAACTTTTCATGATTTTGAGCCTTTCCGGAGCCCCTTAAGGATTGGTAGCGGCGGACTGAGCGAAGGCCTACGGACGCAGAGTGCAACATGGTCGTCCAGTTCCCGTCTTACTCTGCAAGCTGCAAGTTCACGGCGCCTCGACGATAGCCTGTAAGGGTTGGAGGCAATAACACCCTAACAGGAATGCTGCAAGTTACCGCTCTTTCATACCTCAGTGGAGTTAATTGTTGTTTTAATATTTTTGAGTACTTGATATTGTAAGGCCATGTCTGCGCTATATGGAATTTGAACTGTTGTATTAACAAGCCTACGAATGATTGAGCGCAGGACCATCTGTCATTGTTACTACCTGCAATTTATGTTCCAGATCAGGGTAAGATTATTCCCTGTTATGAGCCTGTAACGCCGGAAATGCATATCCTCCTATTTCCATCTATTGTACTATAAATTTGTTTTCCTTATTTTTGTTACCTGGATATATGACATTTCTGTGTCTTTACATATTGTAATTGTTTTACTATTTGTATATATATATATTTATGCATTTATGTCGATGTATAATTGATTTGTTTCGTAAATATTATTTGTATTTTTACGCTGGGTCTTCCCTAGGGAAAACTATGCTACCGAACGAATACATCGATAGGTCGTGTGGAGAACCAAAGTGTTTAGGATCTTTGGTAGTGTGAACTCTGCCGCATGGAGCACGGGCAGAGCGGAGTCTGGCTGGGGTGGTGGAGTGGAGCAGGTGTGTTGTGAGACGCTCCCGTGGGTTGTCGCGCTTTCGGGGTTGGGCAGCATGTAATTGTGCTCGACTTGCTGTGATAGTTTCTGACACGGTGTCGCGGACGGGAAGCATTAGCTGGCGCACATCAACAGCCCGTTCCGCCTGGTGACCGTGTCGAGAAGAAGGCGCGCCAACATCCAGCTTCTGCAACAGTGATGGCCGACAATGAGTGACTGTCGCCACCTCCTCGATCGACGGCTTCAAACCTTCAATCAACCAACAAGGAAGACTGGAAGCATGTAAAGGTTTAGAGCTGTGTGGCAGACCTCAGCTTTTAAAACTGTTCAAATCACAAAATTGCAGCAACGTAGCATGAACCTTTGTAGCTCATTATCCCAATTGCATTACCTAGCAGGGTCCCTTCCTTTTCAGGAATGAACCCGAGTGTCGTTGAAATTCAAACGCCAGCATTAAAGCAATATCATTCTGTTTCACTGCTTTAATTTCAAAGTTCAGTTTAAGTATTCATAGCTGGCTACAATATTTAGATTACTCAAGCACAAATTATGAGTGCGAGTTTTGTTACCATATTTTAGCTTACCTGTGACTACAGCTCAGCTTGGTACGTACTAAATTTTACTATTGTTAATTGTTCAGAATCATTTAATTCAAGTTCAAAGTTAAATCTCTTATTTCTAAATTGCGTAGATTCAAGTAGCTTTTGAAATGATTGTTGAGGTAGTCCAAGACTAACCGTATTTTACTGAATATCGATGTGCTTCAGAAAGAAAGCTCACTATTAACTTCAGTCACTAAATCAACTTTCGATTTTCCGGTTTTATTAATCCTTTTGCTAAATTAAGTCAGAGTGTAGCGAAATTTATTACTTCTGACAAACTTTCAGTTTTCACACTACACGTAACAACCTTCAGCTGCCACGCTTCTAGTGCTAATTATATGTGTAATAACGTTTCTTTTTCAGTTACTATAGTAATTGTCCTTAGGACTGGCGACCGTAATTTTCCCCAAATCTCAAATAACTAATTACCGCTAGTTGATTGTTAACGTAACGGCCGCACATTTACTTTCTTTATTAACTTTACCCCTTTTCAAAATTAATTTCCACCAGTTTCATTAGCATTTTTCCTTTCATTTAGATGTGACATTTTCCACCCTCTTTACCGACAGATTAACTTCGGTGACGATTGCTTTTCCCAAATTTCCATTAGGTACACGCGGTTTAATTTTTCACTGTCATTAAGGTCGATAAGTGTGGGGGAGGTTACAAGTCCCGTGAACAGAATTAATTGTACCACGATCTGTGTGGCAGGTAAAGCAATTTTGATACATGTGTATGCTTGAGTTATTGCACCAGCAGGCGCTGATAGTTTCGCTTCTGAATAATAGTAACTTTAATGAGTAACCTGTATCGGTAGCCACTTTTGCCATTAGTTCATATTTTCTACTCCTTGGTCATTCTTCTGTGAAGGCTTATTTGCGCAGATTACTGTTTCCTTTTAATGCGTGCTGGCAGGGTGGCTTTCGCAGCAGATGACGCGTTCCTGTTCCCTGGGCCCAGAGCAGAGGCGTGTTGCATTTTGCCGCAGTGGCACTTCTATCGTCGCACGGCGTCTGATTTGACCGGCAGCTGAGTCGTGGTGACTGAAATTAAGAAAAGACGATAGTTTGATTAATACTACGGCGGAGTGTCGCCTCTTAAGCGGGAACCAGTAGTCTGCTCTATTTTCTGAATTCAGTGAGCTCAGTAGGTTAAGACGAGTTTGCCAAGCCCGAGGTTCCTCCTCATTAAACCTCTTTAACAACTCATATAAACCTTGCACTCTTATTACTACTTCTCTGAACGTTAAGTTTAAGACCTGTTACTTATCGCCGGCAGCGGTGGTCTCGCGGTTCTAGGCGCTCAGTCCGGAACCGCGCGACTGCTACGATCGCAGGTTCGAATCCTGCCTCGGGCATGGATGTGTGTGATGTCCTTAGGTTAGTTAGGTTTAAGTAGTTCTAAGTTCTAGGGGACTGATGACCTAAGATGTTAAGTCCCATAGTGCTCAGAGCCATTTTTGTTACTTATCAATATAAACTCATGAACCTTACCTTGGCCCGCAGCCATTAGCTAATCTACTGGTGAAGTTTGCATGGGGGCTTAATTAAATAGATATTATGCAAATAATTTTAGTTTTGGTCGCTGTCTGTCCGGTTACACAGTCTCGTAAACGGTTGGCCCTGACTGGTATTAGTACGCAGTCTGACTGCATAGAATAACTACAAAGAATGAAAGAAAATTTCCGTTAACACAATTAATTAATTAAGTCCCCAGCAACTATAAAACCTAGGAAACAACAAAACACAAGTGTAGCTGTTCTGTGTGTGGAAGTGTGATTCAACGTACACATCTGGCACGGTTCTTCCTCAATAAGACCAGATCCTTTAAACACCATTTATACTGAAGTAATTTAAAAAAAACCAGAAATACTATAATTGCACATAGAAACCACAAATACAGTCTAATACAAGAACACGAGCCAGATGCTTTGTTGACTGAACCTGTGACCAAGAGGCATTATTGTTTAAGACATTGAAATAATAAAAAAAGGATTTTTTTTACCTTCATATATATTGACGAAAAGCACACTCTGATCATTACGGCATCCCCAATCCAACAATATCTGGTGTCTAACCCATCAAAACAATATGACAACATCTGAACAAGCACTCACTACCGCAACTTCTCAACTACGACACGCTACTGCCACATCTCAACAAGCACTCCCCACTACGACTTCTTGATAAGAACTCTCCACTACCACATCTCAACAAGCACTCTCCACTACGACTTCACGACAAGCACTGCCAGTGGAGGCGGCTGAATAATACTCTCTGGCGCAATCTCTGGCGCTGTGAATCAGTGCAGCCACCTTTCAAGTTTTGCTGCTCGTTCCTTGTTGGCTGTGAAGGCTGACCGCTGTAGCTCTCAACTTACTCTGAATTTTCAGCAATTGTATATTTATTAAAAGTTGTGTCATCGTTTCTGCTGGTTTGTACCAGTTGTAAGTACGTTTCACTTTCATGTACTTCCAACTTATCTTGAATTTTTGGCAATTGTATATTTATTGAAGGTCTTAAAAAGACCCATACATTCCAGCCAAAAATTAAAAATGTTTGGCTGGAATGTATGAGTTGGGATTTATATTTAAATTTCGTACCTTCCGAGTTTGTCTGTCTTGAGGGACTGTGTATTTTATTGCTTAAGGAATTTTTTTTATTAAGGGCTGTAAATTTCTAAGCAGACTTCTAACAGCTACAATCAGTGGCATGACTTGTGATCCTCCCTTCATTTGGATGAATTTTATCCAATTACGTAACGGTTACCTAAGCTTGCAAATTGTTAGTACATTTTATGGCTAACATCGTTTCATTTGATTGATGAAATTGTTTGTTGAACCTGCTTGCAGCCACGCCCAGTTAGTGTGACATTTTCTTGTTTTTTGGAAGGCGTGCACTTCCGACTTCACCTGCTCTTAATGGCAAGATTGTTAACATTGGTTTTTAATGAATTGAGCCTGTTCAAGATTTGATTGTGAGAATTCTGTTTTAACAAATTTTTAAATTTCAATGATAATGTTGTTGTTAAGTAATGGACTGTATCACATGAAACAACATATGGCGAAATATGCGAAATATGTGGGTCCTTCTTCCATGTTTTTTACTTAAAGCTGTCGCAACCCTAGTTGTGAGTTATGAGTCTCGAGGCAATGTAGTTCGAAGACTAAGTGATCAGCGATGTATTCTCTTCATTTATTTACTCACTGACCGAAATTAAACATTTTCTTGCTTTACACATGTGAGCACTATTGGTTATTAATGAGGTCAATTAGCATGCGCGGTCGATAATCAATTTACATTGGTGAATACGCGGATGCACACGATAATTAGCACACAGCAGCCAGTGCGGTCTGTTGCTGCCAGTACTGTCTGAGATTAGCCGAATGCTCACTTATCCATGGACGATATTTTGTACACATTTATATGAATTCTGAACACACATTTGGCTCTCATTGTCGGCATAGCGTTAGTCGGAGAATACTCCACTGGCTTTTCTTCTGTCACACTGCGAACAAGTATTCCTGTCACAATGTCAACACTATCTCAGCTCTCGTCATCAATGTAATTATTTTCCTGTTCCTTTCTTCCCCCTCATCCGTTAAGTTTACTTTCATTTCCCACAGCCTTCCCTTGACTAGTCTACATGTTCTCCAGATTTGATTCCTTCTGTACCACTGTCATACAAAGTTGTTAGCTCGTCATACTCCCTTTCGTCAGGAATGTCATTTTTTTAAGGAACTTACTTATCATTTTGTTAATGAGCGTAGCGTTACTGCAGTACTTCTATTCATTATTCTTGTTATTATTATTATTATGGTTATTACAATTTATGGCTCACATGGTGTATGACCTGCAGTGCTAAGCCTCTAAGAAAATGACACTGGATGTAAAAGAGCGCCTGAAGGCAAAAATAAATTGAATGTATTAATAAATACGTAAACGAATTAAACTGTCGTATACTTACAGTTATCGTTGTTCCAGATAACTTTGTTCCAATTTAGTTATTTCTAACCAAATACTTACACATTTGATTCATAATTTGCATATGTGTTTGTCCACACCAAACCAAAACACGCTGAGTGAGATAATTCACTGCAGTAAAGGCCCCACTTGCGAGAAAAGCTTTAACGTACAGAAGTGTGGATAACGTTACTATTTTGTATTTATAGACTGAAAGATGAAGCCGAATAGGAGCAACATTGTTTTCATGCTACTACCCATTTCGCAAGGCATTGGTCAAATCCGACATTTAGAAACCGGTTCTGAAATTTTTTGCATGGGACTAACACAACCAGACAAACGTGCTGTCGAAAACTGAGCTGCGGAGCTGTTGGAACTCGCCCACCAAACGGCTGTACAAGATGCGCCACTAACGGAGCTGTATCGTACTGTAATACACTCCTGGAAATTGAAATAAGAACACCGTGAATTCATTGTCCCAGGAAGGGGAAACTTTATTAACACATTCCTGGGGTCAGATGCATCACATGATCACACTGACAGAACCACAGGCACATAGACACAGGCAACAGAGCATGCACAATGTCGGCACTAGTACAGTGTATCTCCACCTTTCGCAGCAATGCAGGCTGCTATTCTCCCATGGAGACGATCGTAGATATGCTGGATGTAGTCCTGTGGAACGGCTTGCCATGCCATTTCCACCTGGCGCCTCAGTTGGACCAGCGTTCGTGCTGGACGTGCAGACCGCGTAAGACGACGCTTCATCCAGTCCCAAACATGCTCAATGGGGGACAGATCCGGAGATCTTGCTGGCCAGGGTAGTTGACTTACACCTTCTAGAGCACGTTGGGTGGCACGGGATACATGCGGACGTGCATTGTCCTGTTGGAACAGCAAGTTCCCTTTCCGGTCTAGGAATGGTAGAACGATGGGTTCGATGACGGTTTGGATGTACCGTGCACTATTCAGTGTCCCCTCGACGATCACCAGTGGTGTACGGCCAGTGTAGGAGATCGCTCCCCACACCATGATGCCGGGTTTTGGCCCTGTGTGCCTCGGTCGTATGCAGTCCTGATTGTGGCGCTCACCTGCACGGCGCCAAACACGCATACGACCATCATTGACACCAAGGCAGAAGCGACTCTCATCGCTGAAGACGACACGTCTCCATTCGTCCCTCCATTCACGCCTGTCGCGACACCACTGGAGGCGGGCTGCACGATGTTGGGGCGTGAGCGCAAGACGGCCTAATGGTGTGCGGGACCGTAGCCCAGCTTCATGGAGACGGTTGCGAATGGTCCTCGCCGATACCCCAGGAGCAACAGTGTCCCTAATTTGCTGGGAAGTGGCGGTGCGGTCCCCTACGGCACTGCGTAGGATCCTACGGTCTTGGCGTGCATCCGTGCGTCGCTGCGGTCCGGTCCCAGGTCGACGGGCACGTGCACCTTCCGCCGACCACTGGCGACAACATCGATATACTGTGGAGACCTCACGCCCCACGTGTTGAGCAATTCGGCGGTACGTCCACCCGGCCTCCCGCATGCCCACTATACGCCCTCGCTCAAAGTCCGTCAACTGCACATACGGTTCACGTCCACGCTATCGCGGCATGCTACCAGTGTTAAAGACTGCGATGGAGCTCCGTATGCCACGGCAAACTGGCTGACACTGACGGCGGCGGTGCACAAATGCTGCGCAGCTAGCGCCATTCGACGGCCAACACCGCGGTACCTGGTGTGTCCGCTGTGCCGTGCGTGTGATCATTGCTTGTACAGCCCTCTCGCAGTGTCCGGAGCAAGTATGGTGGGTCTGACACACCGGTGTCAATGTGTTCTTTTTTCCATTTCCAGGAGTGTATGTAACTGAGATCACCTAATGTACCAGACGATCTACATATTTTTTTGTGATTTGCTAGATAATTTCTTCGAAAGTCATTGGAATGATGTTGATATTTTGATAAAAGCTGTGGAAGCATTACAGGAAATAGTTCCCATGATTCAGGGAATTGTGGTTTGAACAAATCATAGTTGTGTCAAAATATATCAAGTACTGAAAGAGCGTTCAGGGACAAGCGGGACAGTGTGACTCTTTGCTAAATGAAGGATGGAAAAGAAATAAGTGCAGAAATTATATTCCTAAAAATGTCTTACAAAACCTTTTCGAAAGATTTATAACTACACTCGAGACAAAATGTACTGTCACGATGGAGATGTAACAGCCTTTTCTCTCCGAGTCACAACTGAAATGCTGACTGCTGATTTCCAGTCTTCTACGGACTGGTTAAGAAGGTCCAGAAGACTGTACAGTATAGAAAATCGTAAAATTACGATGTTTACCTTATAGAAAGGTGAAGACACTATGTCATTAATCGGCAGTAACAAAGACAAATTCTAAGCTGACAAGAATGCGAAGCTTGTGGCTAATTTCGTAACTGCTTTGTGTAACCGTGATCACTGAGGTTTCCTAAAAAAACTGCTTGCAAACCGGCGTGTATCATTTCTCTCTGAAAAATAAGTGTAGTACTACGTCCACTATTTTATATCTGTCTTTAGAAACCTAAGAATTTAAAAGAAGGTTTAATTATTTATTAATCTGGAAAAAAATGTTGATAAGTAATTTTGAGCATTACATTAGAAATTTCTTCTCACCAGTTACAGCATAGCGGTTCGTCGACGATATTCTACGCCTAGTTTTGTTGCCTTCATGACAAGTCGCCATCTCTCACAACTCATCTTGATAATTCCCGCCTGCACAAGGCTAGAGTTTCTCCTGCTTGTCTTCATGCTTGCCAAATCCCACCTTGGCCAGCAAGTTCGCTTCATCTCTCACGAATTGACAGTTTGGAGCGTTATGGGCAGGGTCTTCCAACCAACTTAGAATTTTGAATTTTTCCGTCCCATTCGGATAGTTCTTCGTTCTGCACGTTTTCTTAGAATGTGCATCAAGTCTCCACACTTTTCGTTCAATTTCTTCGAAAACTGTTGTAACTCGCAATGGAACAACATATGCGAGTTCAGAAAATTTACTATTCGTAACATCAGTTTCATCATGTGCTTCACGCGTGAAAATTTAGCACTATATGCTTCTTGATGTAGAGAACAATGAATGAACTAGAAGGAATAACGTACAGGAATGATGTACACATTGTGTGGTGCAAGATTTGCGTTGTTAGTGTCATGATTTGCAGTAATTTGCCTATGTGGTACGGCGGCGTAGTGTTGAAATACATGCATCAGCGTGGATTACACTTATAACCATTCACCATGATCTGAAAAGGGAACGCAGGGTTTTACACGTTAAATCTTTTTTAACAAAACATCAACAGTGCTGTTCCTCCTGGCGGGTATTGACGCATTAAAGGAATACGGAAAGGTCCTCTTCCCGCATCAGCGTTGAAGAACATGACTTGAAAGTTCGAATTAAGTGACGATTTGGGAACTATTGCCGGGAAAGACCAATTGCACGAGAAATCATTGAAAATTTCGCTGTTTACATGGCTGAGAATGCTAGATGCAACCTGACGTTTTCGAGTTGTGAACGCGTAGTTTCACGACATCTAAACATTCCATGATCCACCGTTCTAAAAGTGCTGCGAACAATTTTCCTATAATCTCTAGTGCGGTTCTAGGCTATCTCGAGTGTAGATGTTCGTCATATTGAGCAACCTTTGTAACTTTCAACGTATACACAGTAAACAGTTAACAAAAATTACCCTCTAATGTGGATATTAAAATGTGTTTCTTTTAACGATTTATTCGTCATTTCTCTTCCGCGTGTCCTATGAAGCCACTCTTGCGCGTATCCTCTGAAGCCGCTCTTTCGTAGCATAGTCATTGAAATTTTTATTTTTATATAATTTATTTCGATGAGTTCTTGTGTCAATTTTTGCTTGAAATTTATAAGTTTATTAATATAATAAAATTATTTAGATTTTTCACGGAAGATAAAGGCTTCAGAATTACAAGTAGGTGTTACACTTCCAGAGTTCTTTTTTTTTTAGTAGTATAAGTATGCATTTTAGAACGCAGCGATTTCTTCTGTTCTATTAGCTCTCTCTCAGTTAAATCTCAGTTACATTTATGTTTATTGTTGAAATGTGCTATTTGTGAATGTCTCGTTTTGTACGAGGTACGAAATTAAACAGAGTCAAAAGTAATCTCGGGTTCAGCTTCGTTATTTGTGGATTTTAATATGTGGAATTATTGGAGTGTTTCGATTTTACATCTGAAGCTGACTGGTTTAATAATACTAGTATGCACTTATTATAATTTTGAAGCCAGTCTCAATTCAAGAGCCGTCAACCAATTTTCATGAAACAGTTAGCTTCCAATGGCAGCACAGAGCGATCGGCTGACTGTCATTTATTTGCAGAATTTCATCGACTACATTGCAGCAACCTCTCTGACTTTCCGCGTGTAATCTGACATGAAAACTTAACTAAGACGAACATAAAGCGTCAAGACATTTATTTTCAATTCGGTGTGCTTGAAATTGATTCTAATTAAAAAGAAATAGAGTTTGTTCACCGAATTAGACTGAGCTTGCTTAGTAACAGGGCTTGCGAATAAACAATTTACGACAATGTCAAGCTACGTTACGTCCGCTATTACTGTTTCAATAGATTTTAATGAAGTCTGCGCCTCGTCCTCCCAGCTTTAAATAAAAATAAACTAAATACAACCCTGGAGATGGAAGACATCGTCACCCGCCAACGTAATAAACTAAAATTTAGCACCCAGAAAGACTGCAAAAAGGAGGAGCCACACCTTGCAAATTTTTCCACGATGTGTCATTGTGCTACTATCAGTCCTTTATTATGGAGTTCATCTCAAGCAGCAATAGTTTGTTTCTAGCCACCCAGTATACGGCATAACAGATACCGAGAATTATTATTCATCTCTGCTGTCCTCTGCATTCATTGTTAAACGCTTGTGTCGATAGGTGGCTAGACCACCTCTTTTTGTGCAAACATGTGCTAGACCCGTGATCTTATTATATACAAACAACACATAGTGAAGAGTAAAAAAGTAAACGTCGTGTGACTGGGGCCTCCCGTCGGGTAGACGTTTCGCCGGATGCAGGTCTTTCGATTTAACGTCACTTCGGCGACTTGGACGTCGATGTGGATGAAATGGTGATGATTAGGACAACACAACACCCAGTCCCTGAGTCGAGAAAATCTCAGACGCAGTCGGGAATCTAACCCGGGCCTTTAGGAATGACATTCTGTCGCGCTGACCACTCAGCTACCGAGGCCGGACATAGCGAAGGGTAAACAACGGTGACAATACTATACTGCCAAATTCAGATAGTTTCGCCAACCGAAATATGCTGCACTGCAGTGCTAAATGTAACATCGCGCTGTAACATCGCGCGAGTATTTCAGACAAATACAGAGCAGAGCCGAGACAGGCCGGTTCTGGTTGGTTGGCTGGTTAATTGATTTGTGGGAGGGAACCAAACAGCGAGGTCATCGGTCCCATCGGATTAGGGAAGGGGTGGGGAAGGAAATCAGCTGTGCCGTTTCAAAGGAACCATCGCGGCATTTACAGGCGGGATCTGGTCCCAAACGGGGACCATATTTCGTGCTCGACTGCAGTTTGACACGCCGTGGCCGGCCTTAGCTTAAGCGCTTCCTGCACCGCAAGAGGCTATGCCTCTGGTCGAAGTTGCTTCTGCTCATTTCTTGATTCTCGCGAAAGGCAGGAAGGGCCTTAGAAACCGCTGTTCTTTGTGGTTCTGTGTGCAGCAGAAATGAACAACTTCAACAGTTTAAAAAAAATCTTTCTTAACAGTTTCAATTATAATACCATATTTCGTTCAGAGTATTTCTATTGTGTGCAAAGGACGATGGCAGGTTGGATTATTCCGTTGTTAGGACATTAGAGGACTAGAATAACAGCCTTAAGGCACCCTCTTTCACTGGAAACCAGAGATACTTAGTAAGTAAAAATTGCAATATGTGTAGTATACGGTCAACACATAGCAGTTGTAATAATAATAATAACAATTACAGTGAACAGATGGAGGAAAAAAATATGGAAACACAAAAAATGGTTCAAATGGCTCTGAGCACTATGGGACTTATGCTGAGGACATCAGTCCCCTAGAACTTAAAACTACTTAAACCTAACCAACCTAAGGACATCACACATATCCATGACCGAGGCAGGATTCGAATCTGCGACCGCAGCGGTCGGGAGGATCTAGACTGTAGCGCCTAGAACCGCTCGGCCACTCCGGCCGGCTATGAAAAAACAGAAATACGACACAGTACCATGCAAATGCAGTGTATGAAATCGGATGGCTTTCGAATGAGCTTCCATTTCTCTCGGAGTGAATAACTACAGGTTCTGTATAGTTTACGAGGGTATCTTATACCAGTATTCTGGAAAATAGTGACAAGTTCGGGTAACAACGATGGAAGTTGATGGCACCCTTCTCCCCAAAAGTAAGCTCAATAATATCGTGCTCTGGTTTTGTGGTGGCCAGAGGAGGATGCGACAGCATATTCCAAGAGCTCGAAAAACCATTCTGGGACGATGTGAGCTGCTTGAACAGGTGCTGTGTTGTCTTGTAATACAGCACCACCGCTGAGTAACAAACATTGCAGCATGGGATGCACATGAACAGCGCAAATGGTTGCATAATCCTTCGATGTAATATAACCTGTCTGAGTTCCCTCAGGGTCCATGGAATATCACGATATGGCTGCCACTGTCACCACCGAAAGAGCTTTAAGTTTCACTACTGCGGTGTAAACTCGTCCAGTAGTTGGAACTACTCATTCGTCTAAATGACGTTCTTCCATTCCCCCAACAGTCTCAATTTTATGACTTGAGCAAAAAGTTTTCCATTTACGGACATTTGTCTTAGTGTTGAGTGGTTTTGGAATTCCACCTCGCCTTTGCAGTTCCCTGCATCTGGGGCTCCCTTCGTGCTGTTTTGGTGCTGACAGGGATCGAGAACGCGACTTTCACTTCTTCAGTCACTTTCGAAGCTGTTGTCCTCACAGTTTTCGTCAAAATCCTCTTCAGTGAACGTACGTCACGATAAAAATAAAATGGCTCTGAGCACTATGGGATTTAACACCTGAGGTCATCACTCCCCTGGAACTTAGAACTATTTAAACCTAACTAACCTAAGGACATCACACACATCCATGCCCGAGGCAGGATTCGAACCTGCGACCGTAGCGGTCGCGCTGTTCCAGACTGAAGCACCTAGAGCCGCTCGTCCACACCGGCCGGCACGTCACGATCAGTCAACTCACACTTTCGTCCGCGTTTTTACTTCGTGGAAGATGTTTTTGGACTTTTCTTGTACGAGGTATGTATCTCCGACACGATGCCTCTTGAAATACCAAACACTTAGCCTACCTTTGTTGCGGAACGAGCACCAACAATGTGCTCACGGTCGAATCCACTTAGCTCCGACATAATGCATTCACGTCTCCACATAACACTTGTTCTGATCACGACTGACACTTGCAACGTATTGAGGACAGTGCACAAGCGCCGTTCGTGGTCAAATACAACCGCAACCAACAGGCTCAGCTGTTGTCTGCATTTAAGTTCAGGAATGCATTTCTCGCAGTGTTTCCACATATATTTCCACCCCTTGTAATTGTAGCAATCATTAGAATGTTCATATTTCATGTACTCCATCGTCAAGCCACGAGTGGCCTACCGGGACCATCCGACCGCCGTGTCATCCTCAAGGAGGATGCGGATAGGAGAGGCTTGGGGTCAGCACACCGCTCTCCCGGTCGTTATGATGGTATTCTTGACCGAAGCCGCTACTATTCGATCGAGTAGCTCCTCAATTAGCATCACGAGACTGAGTGCACCCCGAAAAATGGCAACAGCGCATTGCGGCCTGGATGGTCACCCATCCAAGTGCCGACCACGCCCGACAGCGCTTAACTTTGCGCTCACATGTGGTCGTTATTTCTGGCCGGCGTAGCTCCGTCTACGTTCGCCTTAATGGTTTTAATCTTGACAGACATAATCTTAGGATTACGCGTCTTTATTGTTTTAATTTTTAATCTGTGACATGGCCAGTGTTTGGATGTCAAAATAATTTAATTTTTTGTTCTGAAGAAGATTCCATTACTGGAATCGAAAACTAGGTAAACGAGTAAAAATTACCTTGCAACTGAAGGCTGAAAAAAATGTTTATTTTCTATCTCACAGGAACCGGTTTTATATTTCATGTGCAGTACGTAATAGTAATAATGGTAGTGATAGTCACAAACTAGCTGTTGATATGCTTACTGTCCCACGTGACGTTAACAGCTAACATCGAGCTCTCCACAACAATAACTAATCGAAATCCAAAAGGACAAAGAGATGAATTGATTGTTATGCATAGATACAGCAAAGACGATGTACGTAAAAGAACATGTACCACATTTCCGGCACGGGGTTACAGTGTGGGCTATAATCATCGCAGAGCTGCGAAATTTGGTAGATGTGTTAAGGTGTTAGTGTGGAACAGATTCGGCCGGAAAAAAAAGTCACCAATTTTGGCCACCATGTGCAAATCTGGTGCAGTGTTTCATCTCTTCGTCTCTGGTGCTCAAATTGTGTAAGTGGCTGTTGATAATACACTACTGCCCATTACAATTACTACGCCACGAAGATGACGTGCTACAGACGCGATATTTAACCGACAGGAAGAAGATGTTGTGATATGCAAATGATTAGCTTTTCAGAGCATTCGCACAAGGCTGGCGCCGGTGGCGACACCTACAACGTGTTGACATGAGGAAAGTTTCCAACCGATTTCTCATACACAAACAGCTTTGCCTGGTGGAATGCTGTTGTGATGCCTCGTGTAAGGAGCACAAATGCGTACCATCACGTTTTCGACTTTGTTAAAGGTCGGATTGTATCCTATCGCGATTGCGGTTTATCGTATCGCGACATTGCTGCTCGCGTTGGTCGAGATGCAATGACTGTTAGCAGAATATGGAATCGGTGGGTTCAGGAGGGTAATACGGAACGCCGTGCTGGATCCCAACCGCCTCGTATCACTAGCAGACGAGATGACAGGTATCTTATCAGCATGGCTGTAACGGATCGTCCAGCCACGTCTCGATCCCTGAGTCAACAGATGGGGACGTTTGCAAGAACAGTTCGTTGACGTTTGCAGCAGCATGGACTATCCTCTCGGAGACCACGTCTGCGGTTACCCTTCACGCTGCATCACAGACAGGAGCGCCTTGCGATGGTGTACTCTAGGACGAACCTGGGTGCACGAATGGCAAAACGTCATTTTTTTCGGATGAATCCAGGTTGTGTTTACAGCATCATGATGGTCGCATCCGTGTTTGGCGACATCGCGGTGAACGCACATTGGAAGCGTGTATTCGTCATCGCCATACTGGCGTTATCACCCGGCGTGATGGTATGGGGTGCCATTGGTTACATGTCTCGGTCACCTCTTGTTCGCATTGACGGCACTTTGAACAGTGGACGTTACATTTCAAATGTGTTACGGCCCGTGACCCTACCCTTCATTAGATTCCTGCGAAACCCTACATTTCAGCAGGATAATACACGACCGCATGTTGCAGGTCCTGTACGGGTCTTTCTGGATACGGAAAATGTTCGACTGCTGCCCTGGCCAGCACATTCACCAATTGCAAACGTGTGGTCAATGGTGGCCAGCAACTGGCTCGTCACAATACGCCAGTCACTACTCTTGATGAACTGTGGTATCGTGTTGAAGCTGCATGGGCAGCTGTACCTGTAAACGCCACCCAAGCTCTGTTTGACTCAACGCCCAGGTGTATCAAGGCCGTTATTACGGCCAGAGGTGGTTGTTCCGTGTACTGATATCTCAGGGTCTGTGCACCCAAATTTCGTCAAAGTGTAATCACATGTCAGTTCTGTATAATATATTTGTCCAATGAATACCCGTTTATAATCTGCATTTCTTCTTGGTGTAGCAATTTTAATGGCCAGTAGTGTAAAATCAACAGTACAAATTTCTCGTTTGTCCTTTTCTGCTCACATCTCGTCTCTGATCCAACACATATGAAAACATTTCTAAACGCTTTTCTTGGATTCACAGCGCCAGATTTGCAACTGGTGGCGTTTTCTCCTGTATAAATCGATGCCGCTTTAGCACACTAGATTATGTACCACGTTTCGCTGCCGTACACTAATCGCAGCCGACGCAGGACCTCTGTGAGCAGCTGCAAATGTGTTGTAACCATGTGGTACGTCACGACAAAGAAAAGATGTCGCTAGGAGCCCAGTAGTGCAGGATGTCGCCGCTGTGCCCTGTGGCGCTGGCGGATGCCGGCCTCGCGTTCGCAGCTACTTTGCCCGCCCGAGGCGTTGCCGAACTTGAAGAATGGCGGGCGGCCGCAGTCCTCTGGAGACAGAAAATAAATATCGGGGCGAGTGGCCCGAAAAGAGCGGCGGCAGCGAGCGGCGCGGGGGCGGAAGCGGAAGAGAGGAACGCCTCTGGGAGAGGCTACGGACTCAACCTCGGCGAGGGGCGCGGCTCGCAGATTGGACTGAGGAGTAGGCGGCAGGATAGAGCGCTCAGCGGGTGGGGGTGGGGAGGGAAGAGAGAGAGAGAGAGTGCGCTTGTTTCGAACCGGGGGCCGATCCCGCCGCTTGACTAACGACTATTGGACGGCGGGCGTCGCCCGCAGCGCCTAATTTATCCGGAAGGCTGGAAGCGTCCTCTTTCTCTGCTCTTTCCTCCCAGTCTCACCTCTGGCAGGTGCCGGTGGTTTTGTTTCCTCTTAGCATTCGTTTTATTTCCAAGAAAACTCCATTCTGTCTGTCCGTCCGCAAACCAGATTTTGATCCAGGAAATGAGGGAACACGAGGCCTTAGTTTCTGCTGCTACGGTTTTTTTCTTTATTCTCTCTTCTTCATCCTCCTCGCCCCATACAGGTGGGGGTGCACTTCTCCACTCTTCAGCCAGCAGAATTTAAAATTTTATAGCAGGAAATACAAATATGACTTGGGGTTTTGGGCTCTTTTTTATTTTAAATCAAAAATCAGAACGGACAGTTAGAATCAACATTTCAAGAATACATTGCACGAAGGTGAAATTCTTCAGCTAAAAGCACCGAACCACTGCACTGTCACTTAAAATCCGAATGATCTATACTACTGTGACAGGTATTGCTGGAGAAGAGAGTCCCTATCAGGTCGGATTGAGGGAGACATAGAAGCAATTCAGAGACGGGCTGCTAGATTTGTTACTGGTAGGTTTGATCATCACGCGAGTGTTACGGAAATGCTTCAGGAACAGAGGTGGGAGTCTCTGGAGGAAAGGAGGCGTTCTTTTCGTGAATCGCTACTGAGAAAATTTAGAGAACCAGCATCTGAGGCTGACTGCAGTACAATTTTACTGCCGCCAACTTACATTTCGCGGAAAGACCACAAAGATAAGATGAGAGAGATTAGGGCTCGTACAGAGGCATATACGCAGCCGTTTTTCCCTCGTTCGGTTTGGGAGTTGAACAGGGAGAGAAGATGCTAGTTGTGGTACGAGGTACCTTCCGCCACGCACCGTATGGTGTATTGCGGAGTATGTATGTAGATGTAGATGTAGAGTACCAGGTGGCTATAATTAAACGTTCCCTAATTAACACGTTATAACACCCTACAAGTAACAAAGTTGGTAGCATTAAAGCCAAGGACATGAGGAAGAGAAAAAACGCAGAATCCATTGAACTGAAACATGACATGAAGGCTTTCACGACCGGATGTTTCAACAGGCGAGAATTCTTCCGGGTTATATCGGCGTGGTCCATGGAAGCCTTCTATCCCTGACGTTTCGTCAGAGGCTACGTGGGACATCTTCGGAGGTGCTCCTGGTAGTGCTGAATCTTGCCGACTGACGAGTCGGACGTCGAAGAGTGGCGTAAATACTGTGGAACGTGGGCCTGGTCCGGATTTCACGTGTTAGCAGAGATAAACCTTGTCAAAGACGAAATATAACTATCGATCACAGTACGTGAAAGGTAAAAACTTCTCATCTATTCTATAGCGCCACTGTAATTATACCGCTGAGTTTCACGGCTTCTTCTTTTCTGTTGAAATTATCCCCAAGTTTACATATTTAGGTGGCTTCTCTATATAGCCGTGAATAATAGTTCGTCATACTACATAAAACTTCAGTTTCCGCAAATTTCACAACGTGATCAATTGAAACGCTTTTAATGTGTTGCTACGGTACATCATTACCATTAGTGCTACAAAAGCGGCTCAACATGGCGCCCATTAGTGTCCAAATGAGCCTGAAAGAGCACGATTGCATTATGCAAAGCAGAACTAAGTATATCCGTTGCTATGCTGGCTACCTCTCTTGATATGCTGCACTTCAGATCAGCACATATATGAAAGTTCACCTGGTAAACCCTGTCCATCAGGTAGTCCCACAATCCGAAATCACGATCGACTGAACACTCGATCGATTCCAAATGTGTTTCGGAGAAGGAGGTGAACTGCATGAAAGCTGAGGACTTTAATGCGTTTCGCTTCTGTAGGACTGATATGAAATGGTGGGGAAAGATAACGCACTAACGTTGGCCAGTCACACTGCTCGTCTTAGGTCCTTGAGCGCCAACCTGTTCAACAAAGAATGGGCCAATGATAAACGTAACCATGTAGCCACACCATACGGTGATACGTTCATCATACAGAGGAACTTCATGCACAGTGACTGGAGGTGAAGATTCCCACACTCGGCAGTTCTCTGTATTCAACTCACACGTCAGAGAAAAATGAGCACCGTCTGGTTACATGATGGTCCAGGGCCAGCCCTCGTCAATTTCAGTCCTTGCGAGAAGGGAAGAGCAAAGTCAACACGCCATTGTTCGTCCTGTGGTGCCAGCTGCTACACGATACGACTCTTGTACTGATACTAATTGAGAATGGTTCGAAGCAACTTCCCTACAATGGACCACAGGATGTTCGACTGTCATGACATAGCACGCGCACTGCCTGACGAACGGGAACTGCGCGCAGCGTTTCCTGCCATAGTAACAGCGGTTTTATCAACCAAATGTGGTGTAAACGGTCGTCGTCCTGTTACCAGAGCGACGCCCAGTTCTCCACTTGGTTCGAAATTCTTCATCATGCTCTCCACAGCACGTGGAGAAAGAGGACTCTGCCGTAATCCTTTCAGTCGGCGATATTTTGGAAGTGCAGCAGCAACAATACTGTTGTTCTGATTATAGAGCTTCACCAATAATGCCCTGCTACTTTTGTCCAAGCTCGTGTTGAGACGTCAACAAGTGCTCCGCGACTGGTCAGGTGTGTGAGACTGTGAATCACGATGACTGATCACGGCACAGGGTGGCACTAATTGGAATTGGACGGTGCCGCTGTGACACATGGCAATCGTGCACTCCTTATTCTGGACTCTAACGCTAACCAGTCTGATACTCGTATGGTAATTAGTTCCCGTTTTTTAACATGTTAAATAGAGAAAGTTTAATTATAACCACCCGGTATATTCCTTAGGGTTGAAGGGTATGTGGCCGAGCGGTTGTAGGCGCCACAGTCTGGAACCGCGCGTCCACTATGGTCGCAGGTTCTAATCCTGTCTCGGGCATGGATGTGTGTGATGTCCTTACGTTAGTTAGATTTAAGTAGTTCTAAGTTCTAGGGGACTGATGACCTCAGATGCTAAGCCCCGTAGTGCTCAGAGCCATTTGAACCATTTTTGAAGGGTATGGGTAGTAGGATAGGGGTGTTTTAGATAGGAAAACTATGGAGATAAGAGGTAGGAGCTGAGGTGGACAGTGGGAAGTAGAGTCGGTGGAAAAGACAGAGGGTGAGGAGTAGTGGGTCGTGTTGGTAGGGCTGTGGTTGCAAGAGGAAGGTGATAGGATGGATGGAGACGGGAAAAAAGGTGTGGAGTGGGATACATGGGGAAGAGTTACTATTGGTAGGAGGGGTAAATATCCCGGCGAATCTTACTGTCTGGAAGAGGGAGTTGGTTGAAGTTGCGACTATGATCGTCTTGTGCTTATTCATTTATTTGTAAGTATTTATTTTAGCTAGCAAGATTACGCTTTAGCCGCCGTTGTTTTGTGTTGTTTTGACACAGTTCGTGTTACGGTGCGACGATCTCTGTCACTTAGTTTTGATATGCGCCCACTATTACGTTTACACAATGATGTCTTTCCATGTTGTGTGTACGCGCATGACTGTTGAAACAGTTGCTTTAGAAACATACGAAAAGTTGACTGTCTTGGTTAATGATGCTCCAGCTAATCGGGCACCCACAATCTACCCTCTTTGGAACTCCGTTAGATCTTTCATTGCACGTCGACCTCTGCCTCTGAACGCAAATACGTAATGTGCACTAATAGTGAACAGCCTGCGCTTATTCCTAATCCGTACTGAACACGCACAGTCCAGCGAGACATGTGCTTCACCTGCATTGTTGACCGTCAAACACAACCATCCCATTATTACCACTGTTCACATTATTTCGCCTATCCCCTGAAGGCGTAACGCTGCAAAGCGATATGAAACGGAACGAACACGTAATGTCAGTAGTAGACAGAGCGTTTGGTCGACTTTGGTTTATTGGGAGATTTCTAGGTAAGTGTAACTCATCTGTAATGTAGACGACGTTTACGACACATATGAGTCCCATTCTTGAGTTTTGTTTCAGTGTTTGGGTTCCCCACGAGACATAGAAGCAATTCAGTGCTTTTACTAGATTTGTTACTGGTAATTTCGATCAACACGCAAGTTTTCAAAATTGCTGTATAGATTACGTGTTACCACCTCTCGCCATGAGGATAGGTAAGGCCGGCCGATGTGACCGTGCGGTTCAAGGCACTTCAGTCCGGAACCGCGTGACCACTACGGTCGCATGTTCGAATCCTGCCTCGGGCATGGATGTGTGTAATGTCCTTAGGTTAGTTAGGTTTACGTAGCTCTAAGTTCTAGGGGACTGATGACCACAGATGTTAATGCCATAGTGCTCAGAGCCATTGAGCCAGGATAGATAATGGGCCCAGGTACGTTGTTGAATATGATGGTTCTATTTGTTCAGGTGTTATGGTGTGCGGAGGTACAATGTTTCATGGGCGTACTGACCTCCAAACCTTTAATTGCGATACACTCACCGGACAACATTATTGTGAAGGTCAACTCCTTCGCCATGTTCGTCTATGCATGACAGCATTGGGCCTTGACTTCGTTTTTATATACGACAATGCATGACCGCATCGAGCACCGCAGGTGGAGCATGTGAGTCAACGAGAATTTCACTCTCATTTAAGTATATAACAGAAAGAGTCTGCCTTCAGGATTTGTGAAATGAACCCTGTCGTCTAGGACCGTGTGGCACAAAGGTCGCAGATTCACCACGAGATGGCGAAATTTACAGGCGTCTATTGTCTATTGAGCGCTGTAGTGTGCGAGTGAGACAGACGAGAACCTAAGTTGCAGGGAAACCCAGTAGAAGGTTTTTGTGGCCAAGGAGACGTATCAGCGTTAAATATGGCGGACCTAAAATCGCCCATAAAGGGAAACATTTATGAAAACTATATAATTCTGTAGTAATTCAGGGAATTCAGTAATTTTAATCTATCATCTTTGTTAAGTTTTCATGGTGATCACAATAAACCTTCAATACTGATCATATCTACAATAGTTTAAGATTTATTGAAGTGAAATTAACAAGCTTTCTAACAAAGACCTGAATGCTACAGTCTGAACGCTTTGGTTGATTTTAACGATCGATATTTCCTATAGAAGAGTATCATTAAAATGACAAGCTTTGTAAATATCAACTCTGTAACTTTATTTATTTAAAAGATATAGTAACCTTAAATTAAGCATCAGATCATCATTTCCTCCACACAAAACACATTGAACGATGACAGCATGGCACCTTGTTGTATCATTAGGTACTAGAGTATTTGTTGTAAGGTTTAGCGCGTAATAGTTATTTTTATTCTTCGTTTATTTATCAGAAAGCACATCGGTGCAAGGCTACTAGCCGTGGCATTCAAAGCAAAGAAGGATATTGTATTGATTTAATGTAAAAGAATTTAACGTTTATTATGCAATGGATATTATTGTTACTTTATTTAGAATGTGAAAATGGCCAATATTTTATCATGTAAATGATGCACGGCTTCAGGGAAGAGAACTGCACGAGTCAGTTGGGCGACGATGGTCGGCAAGCCGGAAACGCGGCCGGGGCGGGCAGGGACAGTGCTGGAAAAGACGTGAAAGCGGACAGTTCAGCTGGAGACACCAAAGGGTGCAGTCCGGATTGAGACGCGCGAAAGTGGGCGGTCGGTCTTTAGCTAGCTAGAAAGTGAAACGACCTAGAAAATGTCGCGTTGTGTGGTATCGCTGGACTTTGTGAGCGGTGAGCAGCCGCGCGCCTGATGTGAACTCTGAACTTTCCTCGAAGATGACGAGGTGGAGTATTGTGTTTCGCAATGAGATTGTGAATGATCGAACTGTGTCAAATGGATATGCGCTCGAGTGTAACAGTAATAACAGTAAATACGACCACTTTTGCCGTTAGTTTGCTTTCTGAATAAACACTGTTCTAACCAAATAGCAACTGTGTGGCCTACATCATTTATGGATCGTTAATTTAGTTCCCGATATTATTATTACTGTTATTATATGTCACATTACCTTTGTTTCATACTATTTCGCAAATTTGCCATCAGCCAGATAATTTAACCAAAGGGTCACCAGCGTCTAATTTTGGGCGTGTAATGCGACACGTGCGATTAAACCCCTAGACGATTTTGAGCCAAGACATTTCGACGAAGAGGAACCGCATGTGAGCCCGAACATCTTTGGGATGTTAGCTCGCAAGTAGCTCTTGGAACGAAAGGACATTCGGAAAATGGACTGGCCTGCTCGTTTCCACCACGTTATCCCATCGACCAAGTATGAGATGCGTTTTGTAAACGTATTCCAGCTCGACCACATGCGCCATCGAACATCCAGCAATTGTTAACCGAGCTACTGGTGAAATGGAACGCCCTACCATAAAAAGGTCCTTAACAGGCTTGTGGGCCTGCAAGGGAGGGCGTTGCAGAGCATGCATTGCTGCCAGTGGAGATGGCGCACCCTATTAGGAACTATGTCACCTTTCTGTAACGTCCAAGGGACCATGAATAGTGGTGACTTCAGTATGATTTTTGGCTTTGAATAAAAGTGTCATTTTTGTTCGTCTCTTTGCGCGTTTCTTTCAGTTAACTTCTGTACTATACTGTATCAGTTCTTTCTACGTGTGGTCCAACTCTCATCGAGTTATGTCATTTGTCAGTGAAACATGAGAAACCCATTGTAGTCATTAAGGGGTCTAGTATATGAATGAGGGTCAAACAATCGAGTTTTTAACTTTTGTCTGAAAAATTCTCTGCAATTTTCTGAACAAGAAAATGTTTACTTTGAGGAAGTTCCAACGAAGGAAGCACCAGAATGTAAGGAATTTGAAAGTACTGACACGATGGTGCCCCCATGTAACATAGGCAGATATCTGGTTATCACTTGTTTGTCTCTAATGAATTTTTAGTCTCTGATGTTGACGAACCTGTGAAAACATGATAATTACTTCACTTTTGTGTAAATAGAGCCATTATTTTGCCACTAACATTTGTGGAATTAGTTGCTGTAGTTCTGTATGGGCCTTCATGAAGAACTGCGGAAAGTATAATGTTTATGTTAGTATCAGAAAATTTTTTAAAAAATTTATCTAATTATATGCTCTGAGAAAGGCAGTGTGGGCTTCCTCCTTTCATAAAACATCCACAGACTCTAACCCTTGTCATATACTCTGCCCATCTGAGTTGTGTGGTTCCCAGATAGCTATTATTCAAGGTAAGAACTACAACCGTATGCATTCTTTATCATTAGCTATGTTGTGTGTCGTAAAACATCTATATAGCGATCTTAGTGCCACATGATGTTAGAGAAATGAGACTCAATACCCAAATGAGAGTTTCAAATACTAGAAATGGGAACGCATAGCAAAAACTGCTGAGGGAGGGCTAAATACTTTGAAAATAGGTGTGCTGGATGCTCTGTTATGTATTAGTGGAAGTGCAGTGTCAGGGTTTAAGGTTATGGAATTGATGGGATTGGCTGGTGGATTAAATATGTAAAGAGCTTTAATTACTGCTGATCGCAATAGACTCTTCAGAGCAGAGATATCAAAGTAGGAAGTCACCAAAGAAGCTAGAATATGATAAGAACGAAAAACCAAAGGAAGATACAGCAACACCAGAAACAAGATAAATATGTACCTGGGATGCATTGGTTTATGCAGGTTAGATAGAGAAATTAGTTTTAACTCGAATTTCCTGAAAGCACGCTTTTTTTATTTTCTGGTACACATTATTTAACAACTATTACGCATAGAAGGCAGATTTTTTTATACTATCTTAAAACTTATCTAACTAAAAAGTTAAGTATTCTCATAATTTGAATTTGAAAATTAAAAACTTTTTAGAGGAGAACTGTGAGTTAATTACTGAATGTTTTGATAGTCATTAGCAAAAAATCTTTGCATCATAATTCATGACAGCAAATGCAGGCAAGCTAAAACTTTTTCTGTGATTAACTCAACTTAACTCCATTGATACAAAAATTTCGAAGATCCTAAATTAATACACAAAAGCGATATAAAATGATATGTGTCAGACAGCGGCCATCTGTATGCGGTCGCTTGGGGATATAGCGGATGACGACAGGAGTTGCTTTCGGCCGTCCGTTGCGCCCGTATACAAATACGGCATGAGAGGCAGTGACTTCGTTTCGCACCCAACTACCATACGGTTCGCGTCACTCAAACTCCGGCTTAGCGCTGGCTCCGCTGACGTCACAGCCAGGCTGCAACTAAACGCATGTCTACGGTGCAAATAGGAAGTGAAATCGCGAGGGCTGAACACCGCCCTGGATCGGTTAGTTTCGCGGAGTCGATCATAGTACGTCAAAGATAAAAGCTTCTCACAGATTCTTTAACGCCACTGTCCATATATTTATTTACAATGATTCCGCTTAAAGAAGTTATGGTTTATATAGCGGATGTGTTCCCAGCAGATTTGACTGCTCTTTTCAGGCACTGTCTCACTTCTGGTCAGTTCCAGTGGGAGGATGAGTTTTATGAGCAACTTGATCGTGTGGCCATGGGTAACCCATTGAGTCCTACGATCGCCAATTTTTACAGGGAAAAATTCGAACAGTTAGCTCTGGAGAAAGCGAATAAGAAACCATGTCGATGGTACCGATACGTGGATGATACATTTGTGGTTTGGTCACATGGCAAAAAAGCTTCAGATGAATTCTTTTCTTATTTAAATAGTATAAATCCTAAAATCCTGTTCACCATGGAAATGGAGAAAGACAATGCAATATGCTTCTTGGATGTCTTCGTTATGAGACAGACTGATGGCAGCTTGAAACATAAGGTCTTTCGGAAGGTTACACATACCGACAGATACTTGCATAAGGATTCCACTCATTATCAACAACAGAAAAGAGATATAATTAAAAGTCTAGTGGACAGTGCTAAAAGGATTTGTGCGCCAGAATAGCTGGACGCCGAGTTAAAACATCTAAAGCAGGCTTCTGAGAAGAATGGGTACTCTAGTAAGGAAATAAATAGAGTTTTGCGACCGAAAAACAGGAGGCCTAAGGACAACGATAGGGCACAGCGATGGGAGAACACGGTTTCTCTGTCCTTAATCAAAAAAGTAACGGATCAAATCGGCAAGATTTTAAGGAAACATAATGTTCGACTGATTTTCAGACCGACTATGAAAATAGGCCAAGCACTTCGTTCCGTTAAGGATAAACGTCCCCCTCTGTCTGCAAGTGGTGTATACAATATTCCATGTACATGTGGTAGGGTCTATATTGGAACCACAAAGAGAAGTGTGATACACGGTTGAAGGAGCATAAAAGTCTTTGCCAACTAGAGAAAACAGACAAGTCAGCTGTGGCGGAACTTGCTCTTCATTCTGGTGATCACGTAGTGAAATTTTCAGAAACTGAAGTTTTATGTACTATGACAAACTATTATCCACGGCTATAGGGAAGCCATCGAAATATATAAACATGGAGATGATTTTAACAGAAAAGAGGAAGCTATGAAACTTAGCGATATATGGACAGTGGCGCTGCAGAATTGATGTTAAGTTTTTGTTTTTGATGTACTATGATCGATAGCTACATTTTACCCTTGACAAGGTTTATCTCTGCTATCACGTGAAATCCAGACCATACTCACTTTCCACGGTATTTAGGCCGTTCTTCGACGTCCGACTCGTCAGTCGGCAAGACTCAGCACAAGCAGGAGAACCTCCGAAGATGTCCAACATAGCTTTGGATGAAACGTCAGGGATAGAAGAGTTCCATGGACCACGGCCGTAAAACCCGGAAGAATTCTTCGCGGCTGAAACATCCGGTCGTGAAAGCCTTCATTGTATGATAAGTGGTGATATTATTTTCCACTTTTGTGGAGAGCAGTTAACTTTTATTATCATAAGCGAGGGCGCAAGATCATTTCACAGCTCTCACAGCGCTGTTTAAGATAGAATCATCATCATTATTATTATTACCAGGAATATTACTACGTTGTGCGTGTGAAATTTTCTTAAACATAATTGTTTCAGATAGAACTCGAAACTTTAGTTTATAAATAGTTCGTGATCCAGCCGAGTAAACAGAGTGTAGAAACATTTCTTTCAGTGAACAAAACAAGGACGTGGACTTGTAGACTGGATGCTATGTTCAGTATGTTATCCATTGCTTTATGGCTGACCACAAAAACAGTTTTCAGGCTCTCGTCAAAAGACGGCGTCGTCGCCCCACATATTGGACCCGGTACGTTCCCGGACATGGGTTCCTATTCAAAGTATTACGTACTCATTCCGTTCTACAAGTCTTAGAAGTTTGTCACGGGAATTTCGGAACTCCCTGTAAAGGCACTGTCTCGTTTCTCTTGCAAAGTCTACACGAATTTGACATCAAATTGTATCGATCTAGGTGTCTCTTTTCAGTTTCAGTGACTTCGATAGGTGCCGCATTTAGTCTAGCATAGCTGAAGAAATAACTTTTGCTTTCCCATTTGTTGTCGTGTCTTTAATACGATTGTTATGGGCCACTGAAAATGTCCTATGTTTTAGATATTGTCCAAGCAACATATAATAATTTTTTGCTCAACTGCTCTGGCAGCTCCGTCTTTCGGAAACATCAATCCTTAGTAAATTAATGGGTATCACTGGGATTACCAGACAGCATTCTTTGATGCGCCCTACTACTAGAAATTAGTAAAGCAAGTTATCACTTAAGAAAAAACATTCAGATGTAGATCATGCTGCATGTGGTGCGTCTATGTGATGAGTGATGCATCAGTCACACCCACATGAGATGACAAAATCGGTTAAACGAATCTTGCAGGTCCAGTGCTTACTGTATCATTCAAAGAATGGCAGTCTTCTTCCCAAGGCAACGAGCATTCTCAGTGACGTACGGGATAATCATTCTTTATTTGCAGAGCTCAGATAATGTTCTAAGGCTTTTATATGTATCCACAAGAATCAATAGATATCCATACTAATTACCACTAGTTTAACTGGAAGACTTTCCTTGTCTTGTCGGACTATTTTTGATCTTCTTGGGTTTATGTGCCGACATCTTTCCACAGTCTACAAATCTCTGAAGTTGTTAGCGAAAAGTAGACTTAATGTGGCTACTTGTAGCATATCTTAAAACTGTTGTCTGATTTGGCAAGTTTGGTCACAGTGTATTCATCCATCCCATGATTAACCTTGCTGTAAAGTTAAATGCAGTATCAACTGCTTCAGTTCATTCCAACCAGATTCTCCATAGTTTCCTAAGAAGAAATAGAAAAAAAGCTATCAACTGCTTCAGTTCATTCCAACCAGATTTCTCCATAGTTTCCTAAGAAAAAATAGAAAAAAAAGCAAGGAGATTCTGCACACCAGCGACCATGTCACGCTTCCACATTTTTTCATTGTGATGAAACCGAGCGAGGTGGCGCAGTGGTTAGCACACTGGACTCGCATTCGGGAGGACGACGGTTCAATCCCGTCTCCGGCAATCCTGATTTAGGTTTTCCGTGATTTCTCTAAAGCGCTTCAGGCAAATGCCGGGATGGCTCCTTTGAAAGGGCACGGCCCATTTCCTTCCCCATCCTTCCCTTACCCGACCTTGCGCTCCGTCTCTAATGACCTCGTTGTCGACGGGACGTTAAACACTAATCTCCTCCTCTTCCTCCCCATTGTGATGATGTTTATTTTGCCTCGATAAAACATTTTAAATCAATAGTAAAATAAAAAACTCATTTAAATAGTCTTTTAAGATGTTTTATTTAAATCAAACCACATTGCCTTGCAACAGTCCGCTCATAGCGCTGTTTCAAGCATCTGCGGTGTAAAGCGTGTAATTGGTGAGTAGTTAGGATCAGGGTGTTCACAGTGAAGAAAGTAATCACGTATAGTTGAATCTATGTCTGTGGGCAGACATCTCGTCCGGATTCTTCTTCAGATACTGAAATCTTCTCACTGCGTCACGAAAAGGTGTAAAGCTTGTCTTCATATGAGTGACGAAGCCCGCATCTCGTGGTCGTGCGGTAGCGTTCTCGCTTCCCACGCCCGGGTTCCCGGGTTCGATTCCCGGTGGGGTCAGGGATTTTCTCTGCCTCGTGATGGCTGGGTGTTGTGTGCTGTCCTTAGGTTAGTTAGGTTTAAGTAGTTCTAAGTTCTAGGGGACTGATGACCATAGATGTTAAGTCCCATAGTGCTCAGAGCCATTTGAACCATTTGAGTGACGAAAGCTGATCTCTCTGCCAATCCGTGATTCCGTCGGTGATCTCTCTTGTTTCTATACAAGTCGATTAGACTCTCCACTAAACTCCGAATCGATGTTATAGGTGGCGGGTTATCCTGCCAATGACAAAAATAAATATGTTTAATTACGCTGCTCACTCGACTAGGACTACGTCGACTATTTCTAGTATTGCACCCTGTTAACATGTGGCAACAATGGATCACTATGTCTTGCTATGACTATGAATTGCGGCAATTAGAGTGTATTTTAGGTGCGTTAGTAAACTACTACTGCAGTGTTTTATGACATATGATGAAATCCATAGGAGATTAAAACGTTTACGTACTGGAATGAGAATGTAAAACGACTGTCATTCAAGTTTAAATGAATAGTTTACCAAGCACTGGATGGGTATGATCCTAGTAGAGCATTTCGTGATGGTCGGAAACCTCCATGGTATTACAGTTAACAGATTGTATACAAGACTTACATCTGAGAACTACTGGTAATATACTGCAAAAGTATCGACAAAATTTAGATAACACACGACTTCAAGAGAGGCTACAGGGATAATCCGCAAAACAACGTGTAATACACTTGACATTGATCTGGCATTGTAGAATATTAGCATTTATTCTGACTTCGAACGCAATGCACTATCGTAAGAGGGATGAACTCTTATCAGCATGAATTCTGAAAACATGTCACGTGAAACATTGTTTCTTCGGGTCTCACATACTAATCAAATTAAATTTGTGGAGGGACTGAAGTTTTCTTGTTAGAGACGACATTGCACATTAATGACAAATCTACAAATTAATTCTGCGGAGACCCGTGGAATGTTGTTGGGTCACTAACTGCACATGTCGTAAATGGGTCTATTAGATAGCCACAGATTTTTTCATGATGATGCAGTTATCTGTCTGTAAGAAACTGTATAAACTTACAGTAAAATATTCAATATGAAACGTCCCCTTTGAACAATTATACATGACTGTGCTTAAACTGACACACAATATTTTTAGCGCAACGCAATCTGACTTTCAAAAATCCCTACAAAAGAATGGCCCTGACTAACATTAACCTATACCTTTCACAAATCACTTACCTCACAAAAATCTTCATTACTCGAACTACTGCAATACAGCGAGCGCCACTACTGCCAGCTAAATAAAAGATTCAAACTACTGAAAGCACTAACTACTGATAGGCATAGTTAGCAAATGAAAGATTTTAATAGAGAACAAAAAATGTATTTACCTTAATAGTGTTGAAAAAGCATAATATACATAGCAGTTCATAATATCCATTCTGTACTCAAAAATCCGCCATCTTATTTCCCACAACCACCACTGCTGGCGGTTCACCTCCAACTGTGCAACGCTACGCGCTGTTCACATCCAGCTGCCGCTGCCCAACACTACAATGGCAGACAACAATGCAAACTAGCCACAGACTGCACACAGCACAGCCAGTGATTTTCATACGTTGCCAATAAGAAAACATAAACAGTCTACTTACATAGCCCCCATACTCCCCACAAAAAATTTTACAAATTGTTTTGGGCACTGGGCAATACATATTTGTTAAAATTTTTCATAATCGTAATTACAATAACAAAGAAATCAAATGCACACACTTATTGATACAATGTTGGTCAAAAGCTAAAATTGTCTTTCAGTCCATAAAGATAGTCCTGATCATTCATCATAATAGTAATTACAGTTTTTTTCACAAAGTCTCATTAGTAAAAGAAATTGCACACAGAAGTAGTGGATTTCCATCAGTCTTGAAGAAGTAGTGTTGTCCTTCCAACAGAAAGACAGTGCTGACTCTTGACATGCAGACAGGTAATGGGCCACAACAGAGCAAACCCACAGCAGAGTCAGTCGAAGTTTTGAAGAATAATGGTAGGTAGGTCATCACAGAGCAGACCCACTGTAGTCCTGGTAGAGAGTATGGTATTGGTGGGCCACCAGAGGCGCAGACCACTGCAGTCGTTGTAGAAATAATGATATTGGTGGGCCATCAAAGATGCAGACCCACTATAGACCTTGTAGAGACGGCCAGCAGCCATCTGTTGTGACTGTGCAGGTGCACAATCACCATCGAAGAGTCTTGCAGAGAAGATAGCAAGTCCATAAACCACCACTTGTGCACTCACAAAGTTTTTGGAATTGTCCTTAGAACCAGCAATGCTGTTATCCAGTCCCTTGCTGAATAATTAACACACGTGCAAACACTAACAGTCCCAACTTCTCACATATTGTCCATTACTATGCCCAACAGAAATGTGTGCAGTGAAATGAATGCTTACAAGTTACTTAATGTGATAAACTGGTGTCAATTACAATTTTATAACATGAGAATACAATTACAGAAATACAGAAAACGTCATTAAAAAACATAACAATACAGATAACATTTGTAGTACAAGCTTTTCAAAATAATCGAAATAACATATACATCAGTGTTACAGGAATTATGACATGAGTACATACATAAAAGATCAGAATAACTTCCGAAACGTCAACTTTATACAAGATGAGCATTAAAACAGAACAGAATTAATAATGTCTAAACTCCTTTACAAAGTAAATAACATATTATTAATGCCAATTATATTTGAGGATAACAGTATTCCTCATCACAGTGAATATAGCTTAGTATTAGAAGAAGAAAAACTTCTATGAAACTACACAGAGACAGGAAGAAAATAAATACACAAGGGTACACAAACACATACTGGGATAACACAAAAGGAAAGGACAGGGTTCGTTTTCAGTGTAACATTTGGTACTGCAGTCCAACCTGTGATATTATTGGATTTCAGACATTTTGCATATGAGAAAAGGATAGCCATCGAGCTGCAGTTTGTAATGATACTAAGCATGACAACGCGAGAGTAAAGAAACAAAATCTGTTTATAATGTGCGCCTATACCAAGACGCGCGGCCAGCGTTTAAAAGGTACTTTTAAACACTATGACTCGCTGGGCGCAGATATTTAAAATCATTGCCGCAGCGCTTGATAGCAAGAAGCTGCGAAACAGAAGAAAGAACAATTTATCATTTGTTAGAAAATTCTAGAGTCTTTATAGTTGGTTGTACTTCTGGTCGCCGATATGTTAACATGTACTTCATTACCTTTGATGTTTGGTTGCCGACTTCTTAAGACGTGTTGTGTAGCACCGCTACAAGTTATATTTCTTTTGGTGTGAAAAACCACGTTATCACCAAGAAAACAAAAACGCTTTTGTAAACTTTGTGACGATAAAAAATACTTACGCGCACGCCAGGACATTTAATTTTTACAAAATATCACACACACAAAAGCAGCGATTGTTGGACTGCTCCATGTACGAGAAAAACATAAAAATGTAAGTTTTGTATTCATTGTAAATTTGTTAATGTTTATAGTTTAACGCCTTTCTTCTTTGAGAATATATTGATGCTTCACTGTACAGAAAATCTACGCTTATTCTTTTCTTTAAATTAACCACAAATAATGTTTATGTTTAAATGAACTTTGTTACAGGTTCGCTCTTTATCGCGGTGTCTCGATTGTATTTGGGAGACCATTAATGTGTTCAGTTTCCGATCTGACAACTTTTTTTACAACATTTCACTGTTTTGCATTAATTTCCAATTTTTTATTATTATTCAAATAGGTCCCTTAGGTAATTTTATTGAAGAGTCTGATTGCATGAAACCAATCCGGGTTAAGAGGCCATTTGAGAAACTAGTTTCACGCAATCAATCCGTACGTCTCCTAAACACAATCGAGAACCGACGCATCATCGATCATTCATTAATTTTTCTCTTTTTCCAAGTCGTACCAAGAAACGGCCAAGGAGAACTGCCGTGAGTACGCAATCTAGTGTTAAAAGGTTGCATTCTTTATCTTGTCGGCAAACATTGCCATGAATTATCAACATCAATGTTATATTTGGTTAAATGTTAAAAGCCAAAAAACCTTTTAACGCTAGAAACCCAAAACTTCATTCCATAGATCTTTCGTCTTATTTCGACATTTGCTCCAGCCAAAAAATTCTATCCAAGCATGCTTTCTGTATTTATTTCACATATTTCTTACCTCATCATTTATTTCCAAGAAAATCCTACCTATGCCTGCTTTCTGTACTTTTTTTGTATAACTTCTCAATGCATTTCTTCCAATTAATCGCAACTCATTCTGTTATAGTCTACCCCCTCTTAAGCTAACTTAAATCTACTGAGCTCAGATGCTAAACTAAGGGCCGAGGCAATGCAGCAGCACAAAACAATTAATACAAACAGCAATGACAAAAAAATGGAAATTGGTGAAGCAACAATATTACAACTCTAGATAAGGCACTGTGCAGCAAACAAGAAAAATAAATCAGTAGTAAAACTAGCTTAGAAGAGTAACACAAATTAAAATTCAGTAGCACTATGCCTGGCAAACAGCAGCAGCAAATATAAAAAATATAAAACTTATATCTATACATGACAAAGCTCAAACAGAAAAAATATTACAGTAAAAATGGCCATGTTTAATACCTATGTCAAATCTTAACACTAGAGTGATGCATCACAAAAACTTACTCTACCAAAAAAAATTACCAAGTAGTTGAAAAGAAAATTATGTATGCAGTTCCTGTGAAATGTCTTTGTGCTCCCCCTATTTTGGGATATGTATTACAACATTAGTATTTACTGGATCTGTAGACAGAAAATATTTATATTAGTACATCTATAAAATTCTATTTTAACCAATGCTGCAGTGCAGCTAGAAACTAGATATTAAACAAAATGTGTAAATAAATACATAAAGCAAGCCATATGGCATTTTTCTCAACTAGCAAGACAATAGCTGTGAAATGTTTCTCATCGTTTCATTAGGCATTTCAGTAAATATCATAAATTACGAGCTCCACAGTATGCTTTCAACAAAGAACTGTCAATAGTGAGGATAATGGCCTCCCTTTTTTTTTTCTACCTGTGCTTCTGAAGGCACACCCTAATGGCTTGTTCTCCAGGCGTCTGACACAGCTGGGTGCCCATGACACATTACGTGCAGGTGGTCACTTAACTTTCTTACGGAAATATTTATGACAGCACTTTCCGCTACAGTGACAGTCTCATATAAAAATATTTCACAGGTCAATAATTTACGTTACAAATCTGTAGAAACAAAATGCTATTGAAATAACAGAGTCCAAAAAACTTTAGTCGGTATTGTAATACATTCACGCATTTACATTCATTTCATAACTCTTAAAGTACAATTCTTTGTTTCCAACATCCTTATTCACAAACCAGAGTCCCTAACCACTACTCATTATTCCTTACCTCATTATACATATACATATTTGTCGATACTTCTTCAATATTTCATCATAAGAGATATGTAGCATAATCAAATAACTCATATAGCATCAGCCTATTAATCATAAACATACCTCAGCAGCATAATACACATCGTCATCGCAATAATAACATCATAACACCTCAGTCAAATCTCAAAAACGTCGTAGCTTTCTGCAATAATTTCAAAACCTAAAGAAAATTCTCTGCTCATTTCAGTAGTGTCATCTACCTCAAACGTACTTTAAAAATCGTGATCCCATACCAAATACATCATTCAAAGCTCTCATAGTATCACAATGGTTCTGAAAAAATATGAACAGTTCACAAAGTACAGACAAAATACAATTTTGTAAGTGTGAAGTTATCCAACGGTGTAATTGCGTAAACATGTGTCACTGACATAATAAAAGAGTTTGTCTCTCTCAGTTAAATGATCAGATAGCTGTGTAATTTGTGTTAGACAAATATGGTACCGATGTGTAAAGTTGTATAAGCAAATGCCATATTAGCTAGGGCTCCTTGTGCTTGCCACACACATGGTACACAAAGTAAGCGTGCCCCCCCTGAGGATTATTGTAATTATACCCTCAGGTGTTACAGATTACAGCAATGGAAAGAAATGTATCATGGAAAACTTTCTTTGTAATTCAAAAATCTTGAAAAATAAATGGTTTAAGTACAAAATTAAGCACTCAAATGCTTGTCCTGTAGCGCTAAATGTGCATCTTGTTGTAAGATAATCTCTGTCGAGGTGTCGTAGTTATTTTCCTCCGAAAGCTAAGTTGTGCAGAAGCCAATGTACTTACCTCATGATAAACAAAAGTGAAATGCTTTGCTCTTCCTAGTACGCAAAGTTTCAACTTTAACGCAATTATCATGTGGTATACGTCGGTAAAGAATACTGGAATTTTGCTCAAGGTTAGCGTCAATGTTATTTTTCCCTGGGCCAGGGGCGCAAGTGGCTGCCTGCGGTGTGAGTCATTGTCTGTTTGTTTGTTGGCGCGCGTCGTTACTGGGATTAGGAGGCCTAACGTCCACAAATTCACGTTGTCGAGAGTGCCCTCCTCTGTTTAAATCCCGCCAGTTCTGATGAAATTCAGGTCTGTCGTTATGATTATAACATCTGTCGTCATGTCGGTAGATCCTACAGTTTCTTTCTTGTCAGTTAAGTGGTGGAGAATTTCTCCCTGAATTATCACTGCACGGTGGACCGTTGCATCTGAAGTTATTCTGTCTCCCGTGTTGATAATAGTTCTGGTTCCAGATTGAGATTTTCACTCTGCAGCGGAGTGTGCGCTGATATGAAACTTCCTGGCAGATTAAAACTGTGTGCCCGACCGAGACTCGAACTCGGGACCTTTGCCTTTCGCGGGCAAGTGCTCTACCAACTGAGCTACCCAAGCACGACTCACGCCCGGTACTCACAGCTTTACTTCTGCCAGTATCCGTCTCCGACCTTCCAAACTTTACAGAAGCTCTCCTGCGAACCTTGCAGAACTAGCACTCCTGAAAGAAAGGATACTGCGGAGACATGGCTTAGCCACAGCCTGGGGATGTTTCCAGAATGAGATTTTCACTCTGCAGCGGAGTGTGCGCTGATATGAAACATCCTGGCAGATTAAAACTGTGTGCCCGACCGAGACCCGAACTCGGGACCTTTGCCTTTCGCGGGCAAGTGCTCTACCAACCGAGCTACCGAAGCACGACTCACGCCCGGTACTCACAGCTTTACTTCTGCCAGTATCCGTCTCCTACCTTCCAAACTTTACAGAAGCTCTCCTGCGAACCTTGCAGAACTAGCACTCCTGAAAGAAAGGATACTGCGGAGACATGGCTTAGCCACAGCCTGGGGGATGTTTCCAGAATGAGATTTTCACTCTGCAGCGGAGTGTGCGCTGATATGAAACTTCCTGGCAGATTAAAACTGTGTGCCTGACCGAGACTCGAACTCGGGACCTTTGCTTTTCGCGGGCAAGTGCTCTACCAACTGCGCTACCGTAGCACGACTCAGTTAGTAGAGCACTTGCCCGTGAAAGGCAAAGGTCCCGAGTTCGAGTCTCGGTCGGGCACACAGTTTTAATCTGCCAGGAAGTTTCATATCAGCGCACACCCCGCTGCAGAGTGAGAATCTCATACTGGAAACATCCCCCAGGCTGTGGCTAAGCCATGTCTCCGCAGTATCCTTTCTTTCAGGAGTGCTAGTTCTGCAAGGTTCGCAGGAGAGCTTCTGTAAAGTTTGGAAGGTAGGAGACGGATACAGGCAGAAGTAAAGCTGTGAGTACCGGGCGTGAGTCGTGCTTCGGTAGCTCAGTTGGTAGAGCACTTGCCCGCGAAAGGCAAAGGTCCCGAGTTCGAGCCTCGGTCGGGCACACAGTTTTAATCTGCCAGGAGGTTTCATATCAGCGCACACTCCGCTGCAGAGTGAAAATCTCATTCTGGAAACATCCCCCAGGCTGTGGCTAAGCCATGTCTCCGCAGTATACTTTCTTTCAGGAGTGCTAGTTCTGCAAGATTCGCAGGAGAGCTTCTGTAAAGTTTGGAAGGTAGGAGACGGATACTGGCAGAAGTAAAGCTGTGAGTACCGGGCGTGAGTCGTGCTTCGGTATCTCAGTTGGTAGAGCACATGCGCGCGAAAGGCAAAGGTCCCGAGTTCGAGTCTCGGTCGGGCACACAGTTTTAATCTGCCAGGAAGTTTCATATCAGCGCACACTCCGCTGCAGAGTGAAAATCTCATTCTGGAAACATCCCCCAGGCTGTGGCTAAGCCATGTTTCCGCAGTATCCTTTCTTTCAGGAGTGCTAGTTCTGCAAGGTTCGCAGGAGAGCTTCTGTAAAGTTTGGAAGGTAGGAGACGGATACTGGCAGAAGTAAAGCTGTGAGTACCGGGCGTGAGTCGTGCTTCGGTAGCTCAGTTGGTAGAGCACTTGCGCGCGAAAGGCAAAGGTCCCGAGTTCGAGTCTCGGTCGGGCACACAGTTTTAATCTGCCAGGAAGTTTCATATCAGCGCACACTCCGCTGCAGAGTGAAAATCTCATTCTGGAAACATCCCCCAGGCTGTGGCTAAGCCATGTCTCCGCAGTATCCTTTCTTTCAGGAGTGCTAGTTCTGCAAGGTTCGCAGGAGAGCTTCTGTAAAGTTTGGAAGGTAGGAGACGGATACTGGCAGAAGTAAAGCTGTGAGTACCGGGCGTGAGTCGTGCTTCGGTAGCTCAGTTGGTAGAGCACTTGCCCGCGAAAGGCAAAGGTCCCGAGTTCGAGTCTCGGTCAGGCACACAGTTTTAATCTGCCAGGAAGTTTCATATCAGCGCACACTCCGCTGTAGAGTGAAAATCTCATTCTGGAAACATTCCCCAGGCTGTGGCTAAGCCATGTCTCCGCAGTATCCTTTCTTTCAGGAGTGCTAGTTCTGCAAGGTTCGCAGGAGAGCTTCTGTAAAGTTTGGAAGGTAGGAGACGGATACTGGCAGAAGTAAAGCTGTGAGTACCGGGCGTGAGTCGTCCTTCGGTAGCTCAGTTGGTGGAGCACTTGCCCGCGAAAGGCAAAGGTCCCGAGTTCGAGTCTCGGTCGGGCACACAGATTTAATCTGCCAGGAAGTTTCATATCAGCGCACACTCCGCTGCAGAATGAAAATCTCATTCTGGAAACATCGCCCAGGCTGTGGCTAAGCCATGTCTCCGCAGTATCCTTTCTTTCAGGAGTGCTAGTTCTGCAAGGTTCGCAGGAGAGCTTCTGTAAAGTTTGGAAGGTAGGAGACGGATACTGGCAGAAGTAAAGCTGTGAGTACCGTGCGTGAGTCGTGCTTCGGTAGCTCAGTTGGTAGAGCACTTGCCCGCGAAAGGCAAAGGTCCCGAGTTCGAGTCTCGGTCGGGCACACAGTTTTAATCTGCCAGGAAGTGTCATATCAGTGCACACTCCGCTGCAGAGTGAAAATCTCATTCTGGAAACATCCCCCAGGCTGTGTCTAAGCCATGTCTCCGCAGTATCCTTTCTTTCAGGAGTGCTAGTTCTGCAAGGTTCGCAGGAGAGCTTTTGTAAAGTTTGGAAGGTAGGAGACGGATACTGGCAGAAGTAAAGCTGTGAGTACCGGGCGTGAGTCGTGCTTCGGTAGCTCAGTTGGTAGAGCACTTACCCGCGAAAGGCAAAGGTCCCGAGTTCGAGTCTCGGTCGGGCACACAGTTTTAATCTGCCAGGAAGTTTCATATCAGCGCACACTCCGCTGCAGAATGAAAATCTCATTCTGGAAACGTCCCCCAGGTTGTGGCTAAGCCATGTCTCCGCAGTATCCTTTCTTTCAGGCGTGCTAGTTCTGCAAGGTTCGCAGGAGAGCTTCTGTAAAGTTTGGAAGGTAGGAGACGGATACTGGCAGAAGTAAAGCTGTGAGTACCGGGCGTGAGTCGTGCTTCGGTAGCTCAGTTGGTAGAGCACTTGCGCGCGAAAGGCAAAGGTCCCGAGTTCGAGTCTCGGTCGGGCACACAGTTTTAATCTGCCAGGAAGTTTCATATCAGCGCACACTCCGCTGCAGAGTGAAAATCTCATTCTGGAAACATCCCCCAGGCTGTGGCTAAGCCATGTCTCCGCAGTATCCTTTCTTTCAGGAGTGCTAGTTCTGCAAGGTTCGCAGGAGAGCTTCTGTAAAGTTTGGAAGGTAGGAGACGGATACTGGCAGAAGTAAAGCTGTGAGTACCGGGCGTGAGTCGTGCTTCGGTAGCTCAGTTGGTAGAGCACTTGCCCGCGAAAGGCAAAGGTCCCGAGTTCGAGTCTCGGTCAGGCACACAGTTTTAATCTGCCAGGAAGTTTCATATCAGCGCACACTCCGCTGTAGAGTGAAAATCTCATTCTGGAAACATTCCCCAGGCTGTGGCTAAGCCATGTCTCCGCAGTATCCTTTCTTTCAGGAGTGCTAGTTCTGCAAGGTTCGCAGGAGAGCTTCTGTAAAGTTTGGAAGGTAGGAGACGGATACTGGCAGAAGTAAAGCTGTGAGTACCGGGCGTGAGTCGTCCTTCGGTAGCTCAGTTGGTGGAGCACTTGCCCGCGAAAGGCAAAGGTCCCGAGTTCGAGTCTCGGTCGGGCACACAGATTTAATCTGCCAGGAAGTTTCATATCAGCGCACACTCCGCTGCAGAATGAAAATCTCATTCTGGAAACATCGCCCAGGCTGTGGCTAAGCCATGTCTCCGCAGTATCCTTTCTTTCAGGAGTGCTAGTTCTGCAAGGTTCGCAGGAGAGCTTCTGTAAAGTTTGGAAGGTAGGAGACGGATACTGGCAGAAGTAAAGCTGTGAGTACCGTGCGTGAGTCGTGCTTCGGTAGCTCAGTTGGTAGAGCACTTGCCCGCGAAAGGCAAAGGTCCCGAGTTCGAGTCTCGGTCGGGCACACAGTTTTAATCTGCCAGGAAGTGTCACATCAGTGCACACTCCGCTGCAGAGTGAAAATCTCATTCTGGAAACATCCCCCAGGCTGTGTCTAAGCCATGTCTCCGCAGTATCCTTTCTTTCAGGAGTGCTAGTTCTGCAAGGTTCGCAGGAGAGCTTCTGTAAAGTTTGGAAGGTAGGAGACGGATACTGGCAGAAGTAAAGCTGTGAGTACCGGGCGTGAGTCGTGCTTCGGTAGCTCAGTTGGTAGAGCACTTACCCGCGAAAGGCAAAGGTCCCGAGTTCGAGTCTCGGTCGGGCACACAGTTTTAATCTGCCAGGAAGTTTCATATCAGCGCACACTCCGCTGCAGAATGAAAATCTCATTCTGGAAACGTCCCCCAGGTTGTGGCTAAGCCATGTCTCCGCAGTATCCTTTCTTTCAGGCGTGCTAGTTCTGCAAGGTTCGCAGGAGAGCTTCTGTAAAGTTTGGAAGGTAGGAGACGAATACTGGCAGTAGTAAAGCTGTGAGTACCGGGCGTGAGTCGTGCTTCGGTAGCTTAGTTGGTAGAGCACTTACCCGCGAAAGGCAAAGGTCCCGAGTTCGAGTCTCGGTCGGGCACACAGTTTTAATCTGCCAGGAAGTTTCATATCAGCGCACACTCCGCTGCAGAGTGAAAATCTCATTCTGGAAACATCCCCCAGGCTGTGGCTGAGCCATGTCTCCGCAGTATCCTTTCTTTCAGGAGTGCTAGTTCTGCAAGGTTCGCAGGAGAGCTTCTGTAAAGTTTGGAAGGTAGGAGACGAATACTGGCAGAAGTAAAGCTGTGAGTACCGGGCGTGAGTCGTGCTTCGGTAGCTTAGTTGGTAGAGCACTTACCCGCGAAAGGCAAAGGTCCCGAGTTCGAGTCTCGGTCGGGCACACAGTTTTAATCTGCCAGGAAGTTTCATATCAGCGCACACTCCGCTGCAGAGTGAAAATCTCATTCTGGAAACATCCCCCAGGCTGTGGCTGAGCCATGTCTCCGCAGTATCCTTTCTTTCAGGAGTGCTAGTTCTGCAAGGTTCGCAGGAGAGCTTCTGTAAAGTTTGGAAGGTAGGAGACGGATACTGGCAGAAGTAAAGCTGTGAGTACCGGGCGTGAGTCGTGCTTCGGTAGCTCAGTTGGTAGAGCTCTTGCCCGCGAAAGGCAAAGGTCCCGAGTTCGAGTCTCCGTCGGGCACACAGTTTTAATCTGGCAGGAAGTGTCACATCAGTGCACACTCCGCTGCAGAATGAAAATCTCATTCTGGAAACATCCCCCAGGCTGTGGCTAAGCCATGTCTCCGCAGTATCCTTTCTTTCAGGCGTGCTAGTTCTGCAAGGTTCGCAGGAGAGCTTCTGTAAAGTTTGGAAGGTAGGAGACGGATACTGGCAGAAGTAAAGCTGTGAGTACCGGGCGTGAGTCGTGCTTCGGTAGCTTAGTTGGTAGAGCACTTACCCGCGAAAGGCAAAGGTCCCGAGTTCGAGTCTCGGTCGGGCACACAGTTTTAATCTGCCAGGAAGTTTCATATCAGCGCACACTCCGCTGCAGAATGAAAATCTCATTCTGGAAACGTCCCCCAGGTTGTGGCTAAGCCATGTCTCCGCAGTATCCTTTCTTTCAGGCGTGCTAGTTCTGCAAGGTTCGCAGGAGAGCTTCTGTAAAGTTTGGAAGGTAGGAGACGAATACTGGCAGAAGTAAAGCTGTGAGTACCGTGCGTGAGTCGTGCTTCGGTAGCTTAGTTGGTAGAGCACTTACCCGCGAAAGGCAAAGGTCCCGAGTTCGAGTCTCGGTCGGGCACACAGTTTTAATCTGCCAGGAAGTTTCATATCAGCGCACACTCCGCTGCAGAGTGAAAATCTCATTCTGGAAACATTCCCCAGGCTGTGGCTAAGCCATGTCTCCGCAGTATCCTTTCTTTCAGGAGTGCTAGTTCTGCAAGGTTCGCAGGAGAGCTTCTGTAAAGTTTGGAAGGTAGGAGACGAATACTGGCAGAAGTAAAGCTGTGAGTACCGGGCGTGAGTCGTGCTTCGGTAGCTTAGTTGGTAGAGCACTTACCCGCGAAAGGCAAAGGTCCCGAGTTCGAGTCTCGGTCGGGCACACAGTTTTAATCTGCCAGGAAGTTTCATATCAGCGCACACTCCGCTGCAGAGTGAAAATCTCATTCTGGAAACATCCCCCAGGCTGTGGCTGAGCCATGTCTCCGCAGTATCCTTTCTTTCAGGAGTGCTAGTTCTGCAAGGTTCGCAGGAGAGCTTCTGTAAAGTTTGGAAGGTAGGAGACGGATACTGGCAGAAGTAAAGCTGTGAGTACCGGGCGTGAGTCGTGCTTCGGTAGCTCAGTTGGTAGAGCACTTACCCGCGAAAGGCAAAGGTCCCGAGTTCGAGTCTCGGTCGGGCACACAGTTTTAATCTGCCAGGAAGTTTCATATCAGCGCACACTCCGCTGCAGAATGAAAATCTCATTCTGGAAACGTCCCCCAGGTTGTGGCTAAGCCATGTCTCCGCAGTATCCTTTCTTTCAGGCGTGCTAGTTCTGCAAGGTTCGCAGGAGAGCTTCTGTAAAGTTTGGAAGGTAGGAGACGAATACTGGCAGAAGTAAAGCTGTGAGTACCGGGCGTGAGTCGTGCTTCGGTAGCTTAGTTGGTAGAGCACTTGCCCGCGAAAGGCAAAGGTCCCGAGTTCGAGTCTCGGTCGGGCACACAGTTTTAATCTGCCAGGAAGTTTGATATCAGCACACACTCCGCTGTAGAGTGAAAATCTCATTCTGGAAACATTCCCCAGGCTGTGGCTAAGCCATGTCTCCGCAGTATCCTTTCTTTCAGGAGTGCTAGTTCTGCAAGGTTCGCAGGAGAGCTTCTGTAAAGTTTGGAAGGTAGGAGACGAATACTGGCAGAAGTAAAGCTGTGAGTACCGGGCGTGAGTCGTGCTTCGGTAGCTTAGTTGGTAGAGCACTTACCCGCGAAAGGCAAAGGTCCCGAGTTCGAGTCTCGGTCGGGCACACAGTTTTAATCTGCCAGGAAGGTTCATATCAGCGCACACTCCGCTGCAGAGTGAAAATCTCATTCTGGAAACATCCCCCAGGCTGTGGCTGAGCCATGTCTCCGCAGTATCCTTTCTTTCAGAAGTGCTAGTTCTGCAAGGTTCGCAGGAGAGCTTCTGTAAAGTTTGGAAGGTAGGAGACGGTTACTGGCAGAAGTGAAGCTGTGAGTACCGGGCGTGAGTCGTGCTTCGGTAGCTCAGTTGGTAGAGCACTTGCCCGCGAAAGGCAAAGGTCCCGAGTTCGAGTCTCGGTCGGGCACACAGTTTTAATCTGCCAGGAAGTGTCACATCAGTGCACACTCCGCTGCAGAGTGAAAATCTCATTCTGGAAACATCCCCCAGGCTGTGTCTAAGCCATGTCTCCGCAGTATCCTTTCTTTCAGGAGTGCTAGTTCTGCAAGGTTCGCAGGAGAGCTTCTGTAAAGTTTGGAAGGTAGGAGACGGATACTGGCAGAAGTAAAGCTGTGAGTACCGGGCGTGAGTCGTGCTTCGGTAGCTCAGTTGGTAGAGCACTTACCCGCGAAAGGCAAAGGTCCCGAGTTCGAGTCTCGGTCGGGCACACAGTTTTAATCTGCCAGGAAGTTTCATATCAGCGCACACTCCGCTGCAGAATGAAAATCTCATTCTGGAAACGTCCTCCGGGTTGTGGCTAAGCCATGTCTCCGCAGTATCCTTTCTTTCAGGCGTGCTAGTTCTGCAAGGTTCGCAGGAGAGCTTCTGTAAAGTTTGGAAGGTAGGAGACGAATACTGGCAGAAGTAAAGCTGTGAGTACCGGGCGTGAGTCGTGCTTCGGTAGCTCAGTTGGTAGAGCACTTGCCCGCGAAAGGCAAAGGTCCCGAGTTCGAGTCTCCGTCGGGCACACAGTTTTAATCTGCCAGGAAGGTTCATATCAGCGCACACTCCGCTGCAGAGTGAAAATCTCATTCTGGAAACATCCCCCAGGCTGTGGCTGAGCCATGTCTCCGCAGTATCCTTTCTTTCAGAAGTGCTAGTTCTGCAAGGTTCGCAGGAGAGCTTCTGTAAAGTTTGGAAGGTAGGAGACGGTTACTGGCAGAAGTGAAGCTGTGAGTACCGGGCGTGAGTCGTGCTTCGGTAGCTCAGTTGGTAGAGCACTTGCCCGCGAAAGGCAAAGGTCCCGAGTTCGAGTCTCGGTCGGGCACACAGTTTTAATCTGCCAGGAAGTGTCACATCAGTGCACACTCCGCTGCAGAGTGAAAATCTCATTCTGGAAACATCCCCCAGGCTGTGTCTAAGCCATGTCTCCGCAGTATCCTTTCTTTCAGGAGTGCTAGTTCTGCAAGGTTCGCAGGAGAGCTTCTGTAAAGTTTGGAAGGTAGGAGACGGATACTGGCAGAAGTAAAGCTGTGAGTACCGGGCGTGAGTCGTGCTTCGGTAGCTCAGTTGGTAGAGCACTTACCCGCGAAAGGCAAAGGTCCCGAGTTCGAGTCTCGGTCGGGCACACAGTTTTAATCTGCCAGGAAGTTTCATATCAGCGCACACTCCGCTGCAGAATGAAAATCTCATTCTGGAAACGTCCTCCGGGTTGTGGCTAAGCCATGTCTCCGCAGTATCCTTTCTTTCAGGCGTGCTAGTTCTGCAAGGTTCGCAGGAGAGCTTCTGTAAAGTTTGGAAGGTAGGAGACGAATACTGGCAGAAGTAAAGCTGTGAGTACCGGGCGTGAGTCGTGCTTCGGTAGCTTAGTTGGTAGAGCACTTACCCGCGAAAGGCAAAGGTCCCGAGTTCGAGTCTCGGTCGGGCACACAGTTTTAATCTGCCAGGAAGTTTCATATCAGCGCACACTCCGCTGCAGAGTGAAAATCTCATTCTGGAAACATCCCCCAGGCTGTGGCTGAGCCATGTCTCCGCAGTATCCTTTCTTTCAGGAGTGCTAGTTCTGCAAGGTTCGCAGGAGAGCTTCTGTAAAGTTTGGAAGGTAGGAGACGGATACTGGCAGAAGTAAAGCTGTGAGTACCGGGCGTGAGTCGTGCTTCGGTAGCTCAGTTGGTAGAGCACTTGCCCGCGAAAGGCAAAGGTCCCGAGTTCGAGTCTCCGTCGGGCACACAGTTTTAATCTGGCAGGAGGTTTCATATCAGCGCACACTCCGCTGCAGAGTGAAAATCTCATTCGGGAAACATCCCCCAGGTTGTGGCTAAGCCATGTCTCCGCAGTATCCTTTCTTTCAGGAGTGCTAGTTCTGCAAGGTTCGCAGGAGAGCTTCTGTAAAGTTTGGAAGGTAGGAGACGGATACTGGCAGAAGTAAAGCTGTGAGTACCGGGCGTGAGTCGTGCTTCGGTAGCTCAGTTGGTAGAGCACTTACCCGCGAAAGGCAAAGGTCCCGAGTTCGAGTCTCGGTCGGGCACACAGTTTTAATCTGCCAGGAAGTTTCATATCAGCGCAAACTCCGCTGCAGAGTGAAATTCTCATTCTGGAAACATACCCCAGGCTGTGGCTAAGCCATGTCTCCGCAGTATCCTTTCTTTCAGGAGTGCTAGTTCTACAATGTTCGCAGGAGAGCTTCTGTAAAGTTTGGAAGGTAGGAGACGGATACTGGCAGAAGTAAAGCTGTGAGTACCGGGCGTGGGTCGTGCTTCGGTAGCTCAGTTGGTAGAGCACTTGCCCGCGAAAGGCAAAGGTCCCGAGTTCGAGTCTCGGTCAGGCACACAGTTTTAATCTGCCAGGAAGTTTCATATCAGCGCACACTCCGCTGTAGAGTGAAAATCTCATTCTGGAAACATTCCCCAGGCTGTGGCTAAGCCATGTCTCCGCAGTATCCTTTCTTTCAGGAGTGCTAGTTCTGCAAGGTTCGCAGGAGAGCTTCTGTAAAGTTCGGAAGGTAGGAGACGGATACTGGCAGAAGTAAAGCTGTGAGTACCGGGCGTGAGTCGTGCTTCGGTAGCTCAGTTGGTAGAGCACTTGCCCGCGAAAGGCAAAGGTCCCGAGTTCGAGTCTCCGTCGGGCACACAGTTTTAATCTGGCAGGAGGTTTCATATCAGCGCACACTCCGCTGCAGAGTGAAAATCTCATTCGGGAAACATCCCCCAGGTTGTGGCTAAGCCATGTCTCCGCAGTATCCTTTCTTTCAGGAGTGCTAGTTCTGCAAGGTTCGCAGGAGAGCTTCTGTAAAGTTTGGAAGGTAGGAGACGGATACTGGCAGAAGTAAAGCTGTGAGTACCGGGCGTGAGTCGTGCTTCGGTAGCTCAGTTGGTAGAGCACTTACCCGCGAAAGGCAAAGGTCCCGAGTTCGAGTCTCGGTCGGGCACACAGTTTTAATCTGCCAGGAAGTTTCATATCAGCGCACACTCCGCTGCAGAGTGAAATTCTTATTCTGGAAACATCCCCCAGGCTGTGGCTAAGCCATGTCTCCGCAGTATCCTTTCTTTCAATAGTGCTAGTTCTACAATGTTCGCAGGAGAGCTTCTGTAAAGTTTGGAAGGTAGGAGACGGATACTGGCAGAAGTAAAGCTGTGAGTACCGGGCGTGAGTCGTGCTTCGGTAGCTCAGTTGGTAGAGCACTTGCCCGCGAAAGGCAAAGGTCCCGAGTTCGAGTCTCGGTCAGGCACACAGTTTTAATCTGCCAGGAAGTTTCATATCAGCGCACACTCCGCTGTAGAGTGAAAATATCATTCTGGAAACATTCCCCAGGCTGTGGCTAAGCCATGTCTCCGCAGTATCCTTTCTTTCAGGAGTGCTAGTTCTGCAAGGTTCGCAGGAGAGCTTCTGTAAAGTTTGGAAGGTAGGAGACGGATACTGGCAGAAGTAAAGCTGTGAGTACCGGGCGTGAGTCGTGCTTCGGTAGCTCAGTTGGTAGAGCACTTGCCCGCGAAAGGCAAAGGTCCCGAGTTCGAGTCTCGGTCGGGCACACAGTTTTAATCTGCCAGGAGGTTTCATATCAGCGCACACTCCGCTGCAGAGTGAAAATCTCATTCGGGAAACATCCCCCAGGTTGTGGCTAAGCCATGTCTCCGCAGTATCCTTTCTTTCAGGAGTGCTAGTTCTGCAAGGTTCGCAGGAGAGCTTCTGTAAAGTTTGGAAGGTAGGAGACGGATACTGGCAGAAGTAAAGCTGTGAGTACCGGGCGTGAGTCGTGCTTCGGTAGCTCAGTTGGTAGAGCACTTACCCGCGAAAGGCAAAGGTCCCGAGTTCGAGTCTCGGTCGGGCACACAGTTTTAATCTGCCAGGAAGTGTCACATCAGTGCACACTCCGCTGCAGAGTGAAAATCTCATTCTGGAAACATCCCCCAGGCTGTGTCTAAGCCATGTCTCCGCAGTATCCTTTCTTTCAGGAGTGCTAGTTCTGCAAGGTTCGCAGGAGAGCTTCTGTAAAGTTTGGAAGGTAGGAGACGGATACTGGCAGAAGTAAAGCTGTGAGTACCGGGCGTGAGTCGTGCTTCGGTAGCTCAGTTGGTAGAGCACTTACCCGCGAAAGGCAAAGGTCCCGAGTTCGAGTCTCGGTCGGGCACACAGTTTTAATCTGCCAGGAAGTTTCATATCAGCGCACACTCCGCTGCAGAATGAAAATCTCATTCTGGAAACGTCCTCCAGGTTGTGGCTAAGCCATGTCTCCGCAGTATCCTTTCTTTCAGGCGTGCTAGTTCTGCAAGGTTCGCAGGAGAGCTTCTGTAAAGTTTGGAAGGTAGGAGACGAATACTGGCAGAAGTAAAGCTGTGAGTACCGGGCGTGAGTCGTGCTTCGGTAGCTTAGTTGGTAGAGCACTTACCCGCGAAAGGCAAAGGTCCCGAGTTCGAGTCTCGGTCGGGCACACAGTTTTAATCTGCCAGGAAGTTTCATATCAGCGCACACTCCGCTGCAGAGTGAAAATCTCATTCTGGAAACATCCCCCAGGCTGTGGCTGAGCCATGTCTCCGCAGTATCCTTTCTTTCAGGAGTGCTAGTTCTGCAAGGTTCGCAGGAGAGCTTCTGTAAAGTTTGGAAGGTAGGAGACGGATACTGGCAGAAGTAAAGCTGTGAGTACCGGGCGTGAGTCGTGCTTCGGTAGCTCAGTTGGTAGAGCACTTGCCCGCGAAAGGCAAAGGTCCCGAGTTCGAGTCTCGGTCGGGCACACAGTTTTAATCTGGCAGGAGGTTTCATATCAGCGCACACTCCGCTGCAGAGTGAAAATCTCATTCGGGAAACATCCCCCAGGTTGTGGCTAAGCCATGTCTCCGCAGTATCCTTTCTTTCAGGAGTGCTAGTTCTGCAAGGTTCGCAGGAGAGCTTCTGTAAAGTTTGGAAGGTAGGAGACGGATACTGGCAGAAGTAAAGCTGTGAGTACCGGGCGTGAGTCGTGCTTCGGTAGCTCAGTTGGTAGAGCACTTACCCGCGAAAGGCAAAGGTCCCGAGTTCGAGTCTCGGTCGGGCACACAGTTTTAATCTGCCAGGAAGTTTCATATCAGCGCACACTCCGCTGCAGAGTGAAATTCTCATTCTGGAAACATACCCCAGGCTGTGGCTAAGCCATGTCTCCGCAGTATCCTTTCTTTCAGGAGTGCTAGTTCTACAATGTTCGCAGGAGAGCTTCTGTAAAGTTTGGAAGGTAGGAGACGGATACTGGCAGAAGTAAAGCTGTGAGTACCGGGCGTGGGTCGTGCTTCGGTAGCTCAGTTGGTAGAGCACTTGCCCGCGAAAGGCAAAGGTCCCGAGTTCGAGTCTCGGTCAGGCACACAGTTTTAATCTGCCAGGAAGTTTCATATCAGCGCACACTCCGCTGTAGAGTGAAAATCTCATTCTGGAAACATTCCCCAGGCTGTGGCTAAGCCATGTCTCCGCAGTATCCTTTCTTTCAGGAGTGCTAGTTCTGCAAGGTTCGCAGGAGAGCTTCTGTAAAGTTCGGAAGGTAGGAGACGGATACTGGCAGAAGTAAAGCTGTGAGTACCGGGCGTGAGTCGTGCTTCGGTAGCTCAGTTGGTAGAGCACTTGCCCGCGAAAGGCAAAGGTCCCGAGTTCGAGTCTCCGTCGGGCACACAGTTTTAATCTGGCAGGAGGTTTCATATCAGCGCACACTCCGCTGCAGAGTGAAAATCTCATTCGGGAAACATCCCCCAGGTTGTGGCTAAGCCATGTCTCCGCAGTATCCTTTCTTTCAGGAGTGCTAGTTCTGCAAGGTTCGCAGGAGAGCTTCTGTAAAGTTTGGAAGGTAGGAGACGGATACTGGCAGAAGTAAAGCTGTGAGTACCGGGCGTGAGTCGTGCTTCGGTAGCTCAGTTGGTAGAGCACTTACCCGCGAAAGGCAAAGGTCCCGAGTTCGAGTCTCGGTCGGGCACACAGTTTTAATCTGCCAGGAAGTTTCATATCAGCGCACACTCCGCTGCAGAGTGAAATTCTCATTCTGGAAACATACCCCAGGCTGTGGCCAAGCCATGTCTCCGCAGTATCCTTTCTTTCAGGAGTGCTAGTTCTACAATGTTCGCAGGAGAGCTTCTGTAAAGTTTGGAAGGTAGGAGACGGATACTGGCAGAAGTAAAGCTGTGAGTACCGGGCGTGGGTCGTGCTTCGGTAGCTCAGTTGGTAGAGCACTTGCCCGCGAAAGGCAAAGGTCCCGAGTTCGAGTCTCGGTCAGGCACACAGTTTTAATCTGCCAGGAAGTTTCATATCAGCGCACACTCCGCTGTAGAGTGAAAATATCATTCTGGAAACATTCCCCAGGCTGTGGCTAAGCCATGTCTCCGCAGTATCCTTTCTTTCAGGAGTGCTAGTTCTGCAAGGTTCGCAGGAGAGCTTCTGTAAAGTTTGGAAGGTAGGAGACGGATACTGGCAGAAGTAAAGCTGTGAGTACCGGGCGTGAGTCGTGCTTCGGTAGCTCAGTTGGTAGAGCACTTGCCCGCGAAAGGCAAAGGTCCCGAGTTCGAGTCTCGGTCGGGCACACAGTTTTAATCTGCCAGGAGGTTTCATATCAGCGCACACTCCGCTGCAGAGTGAAAATCTCATTCGGGAAACATCCCCCAGGTTGTGGCTAAGCCATGTCTCCGCAGTATCCTTTCTTTCAGGAGTGCTAGTTCTGCAAGGTTCGCAGGAGAGCTTCTGTAAAGTTTGGAAGCTAGGAGACGGATACTGGCAGAAGTAAAGCTGTGAGTACCGGGCGTGAGTCGTGCTTCGGTAGCTCAGTTGGTAGAGCACTTACCCGCGAAAGGCAAAGGTCCCGAGTTCGAGTCTCGGTCGGGCACACAGTTTTAATCTGCCAGGAAGTGTCACATCAGTGCACACTCCGCTGCAGAGTGAAAATCTCATTCTGGAAACATCCCCCAGGCTGTGTCTAAGCCATGTCTCCGCAGTATCCTTTCTTTCAGGAGTGCTAGTTCTGCAAGGTTCGCAGGAGAGCTTCTGTAAAGTTTGGAAGGTAGGAGACGGATACTGGCAGAAGTAAAGCTGTGAGTACCGGGCGTGAGTCGTGCTTCGGTAGCTCAGTTGGTAGAGCACTTACCCGCGAAAGGCAAAGGTCCCGAGTTCGAGTCTCGGTCGGGCACACAGTTTTAATCTGCCAGGAAGTTTCATATCAGCGCACACTCCGCTGCAGAATGAAAATCTCATTCTGGAAACGTCCTCCAGGTTGTGGCTAAGCCATGTCTCCGCAGTATCCTTTCTTTCAGGCGTGCTAGTTCTGCAAGGTTCGCAGGAGAGCTTCTGTAAAGTTTGGAAGGTAGGAGACGAATACTGGCAGAAGTAAAGCTGTGAGTACCGGGCGTGAGTCGTGCTTCGGTAGCTTAGTTGGTAGAGCACTTACCCGCGAAAGGCAAAGGTCCCGAGTTCGAGTCTCGGTCGGGCACACAGTTTTAATCTGCCAGGAAGTTTCATATCAGCGCACACTCCGCTGCAGAGTGAAAATCTCATTCTGGAAACATCCCCCAGGCTGTGGCTACGCCATGTCTCCGCAGTATCCTTTCTTTCAGGAGTGCTAGTTCTGCAAGGTTCGCAGGAGAGCTTCTGTAAAGTTTGGAAGGTAGGAGACGGATACTGGCAGAAGTAAAGCTGTGAGTACCGGGCGTGAGTCGTGCTTCGGTAGCTCAGTTGGTAGAGCACTTGCCCGCGAAAGGCAAAGGTCCCGAGTTCGAGTCTCCGTCGGGCACACAGTTTTAATCTGGCAGGAGGTTTCATATCAGCGCACACTCCGCTGCAGAGTGAAAATCTCATTCGGGAAACATCCCCCAGGTTGTGGCTAAGCCATGTCTCCGCAGTATCCTTTCTTTCAGGAGTGCTAGTTCTGCAAGGTTCGCAGGAGAGCTTCTGTAAAGTTTGGAAGGTAGGAGACGGATACTGGCAGAAGTAAAGCTGTGAGTACCGGGCGTGAGTCGTGCTTCGGTAGCTCAGTTGGTAGAGCACTTACCCGCGAAAGGCAAAGGTCCCGAGTTCGAGTCTCGGTCGGGCACACAGTTTTAATCTGCCAGGAAGTTTCATATCAGCGCACACTCCGCTGCAGAGTGAAATTCTCATTCTGGAAACATACCCCAGGCTGTGGCTAAGCCATGTCTCCGCAGTATCCTTTCTTTCAGGAGTGCTAGTTCTACAATGTTCGCAGGAGTGCTTCTGTAAAGTTTGGAAGGTAGGAGACGGATACTGGCAGAAGTAAAGCTGTGAGTACCGGGCGTGGGTCGTGCTTCGGTAGCTCAGTTGGTAGAGCACTTGCCCGCGAAAGGCAAAGGTCCCGAGTTCGAGTCTCGGTCAGGCACACAGTTTTAATCTGCCAGGAAGTTTCATATCAGCGCACACTCCGCTGTAGAGTGAAAATCTCATTCTGGAAACATTCCCCAGGCTGTGGCTAAGCCATGTCTCCGCAGTATCCTTTCTTTCAGGAGTGCTAGTTCTGCAAGGTTCGCAGGAGAGCTTCTGTAAAGTTTGGAAGGTAGGAGACGGATACTGGCAGAAGTAAAGCTGTGAGTACCGGGCGTGAGTCGTGCTTCGGTAGCTCAGTTGGTAGAGCACTTGCCCGCGAAAGGCAAAGGTCCCGAGTTCGAGTCTCGGTCGGGCACACAGTTTTAATCTGCCAGGAGGTTTCATATCAGCGCACACTCCGCTGCAGAGTGAAAATCTCATTCGGGAAACATCCCCCAGGTTGTGGCTAAGCCATGTCTCCGCAGTATCCTTTCTTTCAGGAGTGCTAGTTCTGCAAGGTTCGCAGGAGAGCTTCTGTAAAGTTTGGAAGGTAGGAGACGGATACTGGCAGAAGTAAAGCTGTGAGTACCGGGCGTGAGTCGTGCTTCGGTAGCTCAGTTGGTAGAGCACTTACCCGTGAAAGGCAAAGGTCCCGAGTTCGAGTCTCGGTCGGGCACACAGTTTTAATCTGCCAGGAAGTTTCATATCAGCGCACACTCCGCTGCAGAGTGAAAATCTCATTCTGGAAACATACCCCAGGCTGTGGCTAAGCCATGTCTCCGCAGTATCCTTTCTTTCAGGAGTGCTAGTTCTACAATGTTCGCAGGAGAGCTTCTGTAAAGTTTGGAAGGTAGGAGACGGATACTGGCAGAAGTAAAGCTGTGAGTACCGGGCGTGGGTCGTGCTTCGGTAGCTCAGTTGGTAGAGCACTTGCCCGCGAAAGGCAAAGGTCCCGAGTTCGAGTCTCGGTCGGGCACACAGTTTTAATCTGCCAGGAAGTGTCATATCAGTGCACACTCCGCTGCAGAGTGAAAATCTCATTCTGGAAACATCCCCCAGGCTGTGGCTAAGCCATGTCTCCGCAGTATCCTTTCTTTCAGGAGTGCTAGTTCTGCAAGTTTCGCAGGAAAGCTTCTGTAAAGTTTGGAAGGTAGGAGACGGATACTGGCAGAAGTATAGCTGTGAGTACCGGGCGTAAGTCGTGCTTCGGTAGCTCAGTTGGTAGAGAACTTGCCTGCGAAAGGCAAAGGTCCCGAGTTCGAGTCTCGGTCGGGCACACAGTTTTAATCTGCCAGGAAGTTTCATATCAGCGCACACTCCGCTGCAGAGTGAAAATCTCATTCTGGAAACATCCCCCAGGCTGTGGCTACGCCATGTCTCCGCAGTATCCTTTCTTTCAGGAGTGCTAGTTCTGCAAGGTTCGCAGGAGAGCTTCTGTAAAGTTTGGAAGGTAGGAGACGGATACTGGCAGAAGTAAAGCTGTGAGTACCGGGCGTGAGTCGTGCTTCGGTAGCTCAGTTGGTAGAGCACTTGTCCGCGAAAGGCAAAGGTCCCGAGTTCGAGTCTCGGTCGGGCACATAGTTTTAATCTGCCAGGAAGTTTCATATCAGCGCACACTCCGCTGCAGAGTGAAAATCTCATTCTGGAAACATTCCCCAGGCTGTGGCTAAGCCATGTCTCCGCAGTATCCTTTCTTTCAGGAGTGCTAGTTCTGCAAGGTTCGCAGGAGAGCTTCTGTAAAGTTTGGAAGGTAGGAGACGGATACTGGCAGAAATAAATCTGTGAGTACCGGACGTGAGTCGTGCTTCGCTAGCTCAGTTGGTAGAGCACTTGCCCGCGAAAGGCAAAGGTCCCGAGTTCGAGTCTCGGTCGGGCACACAATTTTAATCTGCCAGGAAATTTCATATGAGCGCACACTCCGCTGCAGAGTGAAAATCTCATCATGGAAACATCCCCCAGGCTGTGGCTAAGCCATGTCTCCGCAGTATCCTTTCTTTCAGGAGTGCTAGTTCTGCAAGGTTCGCAGGAGAGCTTCTGTAAAGTTTGGAAGGTAGGAGACGGTTACTGGCAGAAGTAAAGCTGTGAGTACCGGGCGTGAGTCGTGCTTCGGTAGCTCAGTTGGTAGAGCACTTGCCCGCGAAAGGCAAAGGTCCCGAGTTCGAGTCTCGGTCGGGCACACAGTTTTAATCTGCCAGGAAGTTTCAATAGTTCTGGTTGCCAAATTGTCTGTTTCTATGATTGTCATATTCATTACTATGGAAATGCGATCTTTCTCTGTAACTATTACTCTGCCAGTGGTTGTCATGTGGGTGGTGTCTCTTTTGTTCACGATTTACGTTGTAAGAATAGAATTATCGTGTCCAGTTATTGTTTCTGTCGTCACGGAATTGTGACGGATGTGACCTGTACTGATTGTTATCCTGTTTTCGCATCCCACGACTGTCTGTGTCAATTTCTAATTCTTGTAACAGTCCCTGCAAAGCTTCAATGTCGTCTTTGCAACGTCCTGCCAAAATAATATGTCGTAAATGTTCAGGCAGTTTGATTAAGCAAATGCGGATGAGTTCTGAGGGGCTGTATGGGTTTGACAGGTACTGATTCTTGTGCAACATGTCTTCAAAATATTTCACAAGACTGGAAAATTCAGATTGTTCGAAACGTTTCATCATTATGATGCTATGTTTTACTCGGTCTTGTGTAGCTTGAGACCAATATGCTGAGAGGAACGCATGGTAATATTCTCCTTCACTGTGACAATCGTGAATGACCGATCGCATTCTTACAGCTGGTTCATTCTCCAAGTAGCCACACATAAATTCTAACCTGTGCTCCAATGACCAGTTGGGAGGAAAACAATGATAGAATTGATGGAGCCACGCTTGTGGATGAATGTCGTTGGCAGAATTCTTAAACGTTTTGAATTTACATGTAGTAATGAACAGCTTATAATCAAAATCATCATGTCGGCGAGTCGCATGTCGGTCATTGTTACTTCGTTTCGGCGGTTCCATCTCAAAATCCAAAGCGCCTTGCCAATTTCTTTCATAATTTCCGAAGTGTCCTGTGTTATTATTTTGTGGTTGTTCCGTATTTCTATGTCCCTCTTCCCGTACTGGAGCGCGAGTGTCCTCTGAAATATGTAATTCTTATATTACCTGCGTCAACTGATCTTGTAGTTCCCGGATTTCTCTTTTGTACTGTGTATTAATTTGATGTTGATTTTGTTTGAATTTTCTACTTTGTTCATATTCTTGTGTGTCAGTGAAGGCTACAGGTCTTGTGTCATTCAGATCATCATCTACCTTTGTAGATAAGTTAGTGACCTGATCCGAAAGTTCGGCTACTTTCTCCGATAGTGAACACATTTCCTCAGTGTGTTTTTCTGAACCAAGTTTCAGAGTGTCCATTTGTGTTCAAATCGGATCTACTGTGTCCTTTAAGTTCTCCTGAGTTTTTGCAAGTTTCGTAACCGAATCGGTAGATGCAACTGAGTCAATTTGAGCCCACAAGGTCTCATGATTTTCATGAACAATGGTTTGCAGTTCTTTTATGGCTGCTTCGTGATTCTGTAATGCATTTTCATGCCGCAAAAAGATAGGTTGAAAATGCTCACAAATGTGTGTTTTTACGTCATTACAGACTTTTCGACATTTCGATTCAAAGTTATGTAACTCAGTAGTTAAATCTTCACGTGTTTGTTCAAGTGTGGTATCTAACTTCCGAAGATTTTGTTCCATTGTGTCTAACTTTTGAAACTTTTGCTGTGTTGGTCTCTGATTTTGTACCATTGTGTCTAACTTTTGAAGATTTTGTTCCACTGTGTCTAACTGTTGCTGTGTTTGCCTCTGGTGTTGTTCCATTGTGTCTAACTTTTGAGATTTTCTTCCATTGTGTCTAAATTTGAAGATTTTGTTCCATTGTGTCTAACTGTTCCTGTGTTTGTCTCTGATTTTGTTCCATTTGTTGCATTAGCTGTAATAACAATGCATTAGTGTCTGGAATCTGTTCCTCTACGCTTTTCGGCAGTGCATTTGCACCGGAAACATTCACATTTTGACAAGCAGGAAATGTGTCTTGACTTATTTGAGAAAATGGTGAGGACGCAAAACCAGACTCTACAGTATTTGCAAAATTGTGTCCTGTCATTTCGGATTCGTGAAGCGAGCTGTTGCCGACCGATCGATCGATAATGCTTCCCTGTTCACTAATTGTTTCACTGTGTACACCATTATTTGCAACCCGCTCCATTTCCCCATGCGCAATTACCAAATTACTACTTTGAACATTAGTTAATTCATTACTCTGCGGCGCTAACACACTGCTTTCGTCTTCATTGTCATTTCTCAGTTTACTTTGGGGCCTAGTATTACGTTTTTCACACGCCATAATTGTCACAATTTTTCACACGATAACACAGAAAAGCACAATTTGAAGAGCAAAATAAAATAACATAGCAATGGAAATAATGTCTACTTAATTGCAAGCGCAGCTGCGAAATACTTGGTGCAAATCTACATGCATGCCACAACTGTTTTACTGTACATCAATGAAAACTACAACTACAATGGAAATTCTCTCTATAATTAAGCGCTGGCAATAAACAAAAGCTACACTAATTACACAAACTACAAGAAAAAAAAATCAGAAGATTCCAGTGAGGTATCCTCGGCTAAGGGTCGACGTATGAAACGTCCCCTTTGAACAATTATACATGACTTTGCTTAAACTGACACAATATTTTTAGCGCAACGCAACCTGACTTTCAAAAATCCCTACAAAAGAATGGCCCTGACTAACATTAACCTATACCTTTCACAAATCACTTACCTCACAAAAATCTTCATTACTCGAACTACTACAATACAGTGAGCGCCACTACTGCCAGCTAAATAAAAGATTCAAGTTAGCAAATGAAAGATTTTAATAAAGAACAAACAATGTATTTACCTTAATAGTGTTGAAAAAGCATAATATACATAGCAGTTCATAATATCCATTCTGTACTAAAAAATCCGCCATCTCATTTCCCACATCCACCACTGCTGGCGGCACACCTCCAACTGCGCAACGCTACGCGCTGTTCACATCCAGCTGCCGCTGCCCAACACTACAATGGCAGACAACAATGCCAACTAGCCACAGATTGCACACAGCACAGCCAGTGATTTTCATACAGAGCGCTACGTAACGTAGCCAATAAGAAAACATAAACAGCCTACTTACAAATAGATTTCAAAGTTGTGCAAAGTGAAGAAATTGTTTTAAATGTTCCAAACTGCCAAATTGCGCATTTGATTAAATCTATGAAGTGGACTTTATGACTACTTGATTAGGATGGAATCAGACATGTAGTAGAAAACAGGGACTGTAACAGTTTGTGATTGTAGGCAACTTAGTGAATACGTAGGCTTGTTGGTAGATAAAGAAAGAATTAGATTTGGTTTTATTGATAGGATATTGGGAATATACAAACAGACTAAAAAGCAGTTCTCTTACAAAACAGTCATCTAACCCATCGTTCAGGTTACGGTCCCATACCAAAAAGAACTAAAGGAAAAATTGGACGTGTGCAAAGAAGGGCACCACGAATTCCCACAGCCCACTTTCATAGTTTGAAGAACCAGTCAAAAGCGAAGAATCTAGAAACACGCTACGGCGCGCTACGGATGTCTGCCTTAGGGTCCACGAAAGCAAGGCTAGGCTAAGTAAGGAAGGCATTTAAGCAGTCATTATCTCGTGCCCGATATCCGAATGTAACTCTAAGAGATCCAAATACGTGGGACAATTCGAATTATCTTCTGCCATGCATCTTGCAATCATTTACAGAGTTTGTATTTAGGTGTAGATATACACTACTGGCCATTAGAATTGCTACAAACCAAGAAGAAATGCAGATGATAAACGGGTATTCATTGGAGAAATATATTATACTAGAACTGACATGTGATTACATTTTCATGCAATTTGGGTGCATAGATCCTGAGAAATCAGTACCCAGAACAACCACCTCTGGCCGTAATAACGGCCTCGATACGCCTGGGCATTGAGTCAAACAGAGCTTGGATGGCGTGTACAGTTACAGCTGCCCATGCAGCTTCAACAGGATACAACAGTTCATGAAGGGTAGGGACTGGCGTATTGTGACGAAACAGTTACTCGGCCACCATTGACCAAAAGTTCTCAATTGGTCAGAGATCTGGAGAATGTGCTGGCCAGGGCAGCAGTCGAACATTTTCTGTATCCAGAAAGATCCGTACAGGACCTGCAATATGCGGTCGTGCATTATCCTGCTGAAATGTAAGATTTCGCAGGGATCGAATGAAGGGTAGAGCCACGGGTCGTAAGACATCTGAAATGTAACGTCCACTGTTCAAAGTGCCGTCAAGGCGAACAAAAGGTGACCGAGACGTGTAACCAATGGCGCCCCATAACATCACGCCGGATGATACACCAGTATGGCGATGACTAATACACGCTTCCAATGTGCGTTCACCGTAATGTCGCCAAACACGGATGCGACCATCATGATGCTGTAAACAGAACCTGAATTCATCCAAAGATAAGACGTTTTGCCATTCGTGCACACAGGTTTGTCGTTGAGTACACCATCGCAAGCGCTCATGTCTGAGATACAGCGTCAAAGGTAACCACAGCCATGGTCTCCGAGCTGATAGTCCATGCTGCTGCAAACGTCGTCGAACTGTGCAGATGGTCGTTGAGTTGCAAACGTCCCCATCTGTTGACTCAGGGATCGAGTCGTGGCTGCACGATCCGTTACAGCCATGCGGATAAGATGCCTGTCATCTCGACTGCTAGTGATACGAGGCCGTTGGGATCCAGCACGGCGTTCCTTATTACCCTCCTGAACCCACCGATTCCATATTCAGCTAACAGTCATTGGATCTCGACCAACGCGATCAGCAATGTCGCTATACGATAAACCGCAATCGCGATAGGCTACAATCTGACCTTTATCAAAGTCGGAAACGTAATGGTACGCATTTCTCCTCCTTACACGAGGCATCACAGCAACGTTTCACCAGGCAACGCCGGTGAACTGCTCTTTGTGTATGAGAAATCGGTTGGAAACTTTCCTCATGTCAGCACGTTGTAGGTGTCGCCACCGGCGCCAACCTTGTGTGAATGCTGTGAAAAGATAATCATTTGCATATCACAGCATCTTCTTCCTGTCGGCTAAATTTCACGTCTATAGCACGTCATCTTCGTGGTGTAGCAATTTTAATGGCCAGTAGTGTAGGTTCTCATTCTTGATAGTTTTTATGTAACGAATGAATAACCTAATCCTACGTTCACATTTATGAGAGGTGTTTTACCGATATACTACATAAGGTGACCAAAAGGCAGAAACAGAGTAAAATGAAATAATAATGGTACAAACAGACTCTGTGAGATAACTATATAGGAACTCTGTATTATTGTATCTTTTACCCGCTGACGAAAGAAACGAAAAAGACCAACGTTGTTACTCACTCTTTGTTCTAGTCTCGGAGCTAAAACACGCTACGGCGGCCATTACGCATTGTAAGTTGTACATTTTAAATCACATGTAGTAATTTATGCTGCTTGTCTATTTTTTCCTTAATATGCCTAGTGACCTTCATGTAGAAATAAAAATATTATTTGCAAGGTTTCCAGCACGCTAGATAAACGACAAGAACGATCAAACAATCGGCCATTCTCGGCAGACATCTTGCGTAGGAAAAGTTCATTATAAATTTCATTGCGTTCCGTCACTATTTTATGTTGTATGAAAGTAAAAACTAAGAACATTCTATTATTTTAAGGTATTAGCCGCTTCTCGGCAAGACGAAGATCATTACTTTAATAAAGAGAGAAATACTTTATTTTATTACAAGGTTATTTCTAATTAAATTTCACTACAGTAAAGATATCCTGCAGCAATATTTTAATGTGATAACTCGAAATACAATCCCTGAGGTTAGGTTTACGTTTTTTTCTCAGTATGAAAGCTTGACGTAGGCCTCTGTTTAAACTAATTCTAAAAGCACCTCATGCAATCCTGTATTAACAAGGCGGTGAGTTGCGCGCTGTTAAACAATCGTAGTTCAGAGAACCATTTTACGAAAGTATAGATTCAGGTCTCCACATATTATCACGATTTTTTCTTGTGTCCTCTCTGCCAAATAAGTGCTCTATTCACGCTCTTGCCGGGCGAAAATATCAGTAAAGTGAAGTGGTAAGACCTTATACTCTTTTCGTCACATTCGTTGAGTACATCGTAAGTATACGTAAGATGGTGTACGGACCGGAGCGGTGGCGGCACAAATGGCGCCCAGCGTGGGGCCCGACTAAATAAATATTGTTGTTCGGTATCCAATTTACAAGTCAGAAATATTGTTGCAGTGAGTACAATATTTACTGAAAAATTAACAATACCAGATTATGTCTATGTATAATTACAATTTTGTATAGTCTGTAATTTTGTGAATGTTTTGTCCCATGTTCTTATAATATTTACAATCCATTACTGAGCGTGGAAAATAAATAACTCGAGCTGCTGGACTGAGACAGACTGAAACTGCCAAAGATTATTGTACAAAATAGACGTCGGAACCCTGATGTGGAGTGACGAGTAACACAGACTGCTTACCTCCAAGGTATGGATACGACTGCTTGAGCTCCCAAGTTGAGTATTAGTATCAGTAGGTAACTGGGGGACATGCAGAGTGCTTACTGATTAAATGAAGTGTGACACTCAGTACTTTGATTAGTTCAACCGGCTACAATGATTTTAAAAATGTGTTTGAAGGCAGTGCTTAAGTCCAAGTGTAGCCACATTCTTTCAATTGACGTTGACATTCTGTGTGATAAGCTACACAATCAGCTGTGTGGCTGCAGGTCGTTTCAAAGTTCCATTCTAGAGAAATTTTAATTTTTCTTGCCAAGGTGCTACGACTGAGTTTTTCACTGTGAGTTGGTTAGGATATAGTGCATTATTGTGTGTACAGTGTATTTGCCTGTATTAGACTATGTGGTTTATTATTGTTTTTTGGGGGTAGCAATGTTACTCCAAGTGTGGTTAAGACCCTCAAAGAAAGAAAACTAGACATGGCTCAAATGGCTCTGAGCACTATGGGACTTAACATCTGTGGTCATCAGTCCCCTAGAACTTAGAACTACTTAAACCTAACTAACCTAAGGACATCACACACATCCATGCCCGAGGCAGGATTCGAACCTGCGACCGTAGCAGTCTCGCGGTTCCGGACTGAGCGCCTAGAACCGCTAGACCACCGCGGCTGGCTAAAACTAGACATGGAAGAAACAACAGAGATTGATGACGAATCTGTTTCGGCAATCCACAATTTGGAAACCGAACAGAGCAAGATAGAGGAAATATTGCCTGTTGCTAGCGGTCAACAGCTGGTACAGCAGACAGGCGTCAGCTCAGCTGACGACTGAAACGAAACAACTAGAGCAGTAAACACAGTCAGCACCGGCGAATGATTATCTAGCCGTGTTGCTGGCAAATCTTGAGTTGAGAGAAAAGGAAAGAGAGAAACCCAAAAAAAAAAAGCAGCGCCACGAAAGAGAAAAGACTCTCACAGCTCAAGTGAAGATGATGTTAGAAGCAGGTCGTTTAGAGAGGGAGGAAAGAGAAAAAGAGCAGAACGCTTAGAGAGGAAGGAAAGAGAAAAATCAGAAAGCTTGGAAAGGCAAAGGAAGGAAGAGGAACGTGATGAACGTTTAGTCGATCGACTAAACCAGATTTTAGATGAACAGGATAAATTCGTCGTTGCACATCTTAAGGGAGAAATAGTTGTCTGTGGGAACAAGTTTCCGGGTTGGTAACACAGACTAAAGGTATTCCAACGAAAGTCCAGAGACTTGACGAGAAGGTAAGCGAACTCGACAGAGCGCAACAAGCACTGAAGGGTCAGGTGAAATCACTAGCAAAAAATATAGATCAAATAGCTGACAGTGTAGAAACTAAAATAGAACAAGAACTAACGAATGCGTTGCAGAGATGAAAAACAGGTCTTCAGTGTGAGAGCCAGGACTCGAGCACGCACTTAAAGCCTGAACTAAATGAGATGCAGCAACGCACTTCCGGTTTAGAAAAAGAAAGTGGTTGTAGGGAGCATAATAGCCCACCACACATTGGTACTCGGTACGGAAACGTACCTGTGAATATGTCAAACGGTAAGCATTTGGCTTGCAATAATGCCAAGCAGAGTACCTCGTGTATTTATGGGAGTATTGTTGGTGCGACAGATGTGGGTGCAGTGCCAACTGTCGCACAGGTAAAACATGAGGAGTCGCTTATCAAGCACAGACAGTTCCAAATCTTCACTGACGATCGAAAGTCAATCCACCCAGTACTATTATGAAGAGTTTTAGAAATTTTTACCTCTTTCGTGGACAGAGAAACAGAAAAAACAATTCGTGATTTCTTTTATAAGCGGCGTTGCAGCTCTCTGGTCAACGGAAGCTTGTAATATTAGTAATTTTCGCCTCACAAACATTAATATACGCTCAATAGTAAACTCCTGATGGCCTAAAGTTATCGAACAATTGTAAGAAAAAGAAATGAACCATCGCATAGCAGCGACAGAATCTATTGTTCTTTATCTTTGCCGTTCTTGTGCGGGGCCTGTAAATCTCTATGTACATGTATCGATTAATGATATAAAAAAGAATTCTGTTGTTTCAAGACAAATGAGGCATTGGGCGCCTCACCTTTTACTGTTTCTATTCCATGAAAGGCGAACACGGACTTGCTGCGTTCCACATCGGTATTTTGTATTTTATGTGAAAATATTCAGTAAATATGCTAGCTGTTATCTTTCCAATCAGAAAACATGTAGTTTCTTGTAATTGATTACGAACAGACAGCATCAAGAGGACATTTTGACTGTTATGTATTGAGTGCTTAACCACAATGGTCATCTATTGTAATTTAATATGAAAAGTGCATTAAAAAACGTTTGTTAAACATAAGTGTGATTATTTTAGTAAATTAACCTTGATGATATCCATCTTCTCATTTACTTGAATGTTAATTATTATGTGTTAGTTCATCACTAGAAATTAAGATCACGCTGATGGGCTGAAGGCAGCATGAGGCAGAAGGAACATTAGCGTTTTCCTATTGTTTCTGAATCAACTCTTTTTTAAAATTGTGTAGTGTTGCATTTCTTTTAAAGTCTATAAATCTTCTGGTCCCTTAGTGTTGTTCCGGGTATGACGACATCGCGACTATAAAAAATGCACAGAAATGATAATGCTTCTTCCGAACGATCATAAATAAATCAATCTGCTGCTCTTGTTCAAAATAATCCAACCAGGTATTTAATGCTCAACGTATGTTAGTATAATAGTGTAATAAATCCCTGATTCTGTTGCCAAGTGGCCTACCAAAATATTCACTTTTTTCGACATTTTTTCAAAAAATATAAAGTAACAGTTATTTTCCTTTTCGCCCCCCAAGAGAAACGCTACAAGCTACAGATAATTGCCAGGTATACTTAGACTTCTAGAAGATGTTTTTAGCTAGTTTCTGGTCGTCATGTGTACAAGAACGACTCAGAAAGCAGGTGTATAACGCTGAGCCTTTTAATACCCGGCCAGGCAATTTTCGAAAATACTTTGAAAGATACTTAAACAAGACACGATACTGGGACGAACCCCTGCTTCTGAGAGATGTATTGCGTATATTAAAGGCCAAGTTATCAATATCAATTAGAGAAAAGCTTGTTAATGTTCCTGATACGCACCTCGAACAACTTGTGGCCACCATAGGCTCATTAGATTTAATACAAGACGCCAGGTAAAACGAATATGGCAATGGTGGGCCAGGATCAATTATTAGTAACAATAAGGAAAGAAATCCGAATGGAAATAGTCCCATAAAAGGTGGACATAACAGAGAATGTGGATACCATGCTGATCAAAATGGTTCAAATGGCTCTGAGCACTATGGGACTTACCTGATCTACTTAAACCTAACTAACCTAAGGACATCACACACATCTATGCCCGATGCAGGATTCGAACCTGCGTCCGTAGCGGTCGCGCGGCTCCAAACTGTAGCACCTAAAACCACTCTGCCACTCCGGCCGGCTCATGCCGATCACTATAGCAACAAATAAAGTAGTCACAGTGGTTTGACTGGCTACCAATACAATGGAATAGTAACCGTTGTAAGTAGGCTGTTTATGTTTTATATTGGTAACGCCACATAGCGCTCTGTATGAAAATTACTGGCTGTGCTGTGTGCAGTCTGTGGCTAGTTTGCATTGTTGTCTGCCATTGTAGTGTTGGGCAGCTGGACGTGAACAGCGCGTAGCGTTGCACAGTTGGAGGTGAGCCACCAGCAGTGGTGGATGTGGGGAGAGAAATGGCGGAGTTTTGAAATTTGTAAAAATGGATGTCATGAACTGCTATATATATTATGAATATTAAGGTAAATACATTGTTTGTTCTCTATTAAAATCTTTCATTTGCTAACTGTGCCTATCAGTAGTTAGTGCCTTCTGTAGTTTGAATCTTTTATTTAGCTGGCAGTAGTGGCGCTCACTGTATTGCAGTAGTTCGAGTAACGAAGATTTTTGTGAGGTAAGTGATTTGTGAAAGGTATAGGTTAATGTTAGTCAGGGCCATTGTTTTGTAGGGATTATTGAAAGTCAGATTGCGTTGCGCTAAAAATATTGTGTGTCAGTTTAAGCACAGTCATGTATAATTTTTCAAAGGGGACGTTTCATATGTCGACCCTTAGCCGAGGATACCTCACTGGAATCTTCTGATTTTTTCTTGTAGTTTGTGTAATTAGTGTAGCTTTTGTTTATTGCTAGCGCGTAATTGTAGAGAGAATCTCCTTTGTAGTTGCAGTCTTTCGTTGTTGTACAGTAAGACAGATGTGGCATGCATGTAGATTTGCACCAAGTATTTCGCAGCTCCGCTTGCAATTAACTACATATGATTTTCAGTGCTATGTTAATGTGTTCTCTTATTTTTGCTCTTCAAATTGTGCTTTTCTGTGTTATCGTGTGAAATATTGTGACAATAATGGCGTGTGAAAAACGTAACACTAGGCTCCGAAGTAAACTGAGAAATAATAGTGACGACGAGCGTAGCTTATCAACACCACTGTGTAATGAATTAACAGACATTCGAAGTAGTAATTTGGTAACTGTGCATAGTGAAATGCAGCGGGCGTCAAATAATGGTGTAGACAGTGAAACAGGTAGTGAACAGGGAAGCATTATCGATCGATCGGTCGGCAACAGCTCGCCTCAGGAATCGGGAATGACAGAACACAATATTGCAAATACTGTAGACTCAGGTTTTGCGTTCTCACCGTTTTCTTAAATGAGTCAAGACACATTTTCCGCTTGTCAAAATGTGAATGTTGCCGGTTCAAATTCACTGCCGAAAAGCACTGTGGAACATGTTTCAGACACCAGTGCATTGTTATTACAATTAATGCAACAAATCGAACGATCCGTTACGTAAGATTAAATTACAAGGTGCAATCATTGGAAAAAGTGTAGATGTACGCCAACAAACCAACTTAGAATTCTTTTGTCAAAGCCACAGCTTCTCTATGAACTTTCTTGTTGTTCCATTATTGTCGACGGAAATTATACTGGGAGTAGACTTTTTGAATGAATACAAAGCAATCTTAAACTTTCACGATGCTGAAATAAGTTTAGAGAAAGAAGGTAAGTCAATAGCTTTGAAATTTGAAGACTGGCTCTCAAACCATGAGGAGGAAATTAATCGGCTTTACCTTCTGTTAGACAACAGTTCGGAATTTTCTACGGAACTAGACACTAACAATCACTCTGCAAGTACTGACAGGGATGATATCGACGACATATTTGATACTAATGAGTTAATTCAGAATAAAATTCAAACAATTGAGAATTGTAATGACACTGATAGGCAAGACCTTTTTGAGATTTTACAAGCACATTCCACAATTTTTACTCACAAAACAGGAACAATCAAGGGATTTCAATACCAATTTCGTGTTCGTGAGCATACTAAATTTTGTGTTAGACCATACGTAATTCCGGCGCATTATAGGGACCGTGTTAGAACAGAAATACAATCTATGCTTCATGAGGGCATTATTGAGCCTGCAGTACGCTCATATCACAATCCATTACATGTTGTTTAGAAGAAAAATGGATCGATCAGGCTTGTCTTAGATTCGAGACAAATCTATACTATCATCATTCCTGAAACAGACAGGCCGCAGACGATGGAAGAACGTCTTCAAAATTTTAATGGTGTAAAAGTGTGGTCTTCCATTGATCTCAGATCCAGCTTTTATCAGATCGAACTTCATCCAGATTGTAGAAAATACACAGCTTTTCCTTGTTTCGGCGTTTGTTATCAGTTTCGGAAACTTCCTTTTGGTTTGATCATTTCTTCGGCAGCATTCATTCGCGGGCTAAATTCCATATTACCTGAGTTCTTAAAACGTCACATCACCTTATATGTGGACGATATTCTGATAGCAGAAGACTCATGGGAACAACACAATCGCATCCTCAACAGTTTGTTACATATTTTTGCAGAATCTGGAATTACAGTTAACTTGGAAAAGTCTGAATTCGGTAGGTCAAAGTTGAGGTTTTTTGGACATATTATTTCTTCTGAAGGCATTCAGCCGGATCCTGAAAAGTTAGAAGCAATCAGAGCCATTCCAGTTCCATCCACAAAAAGACAAGTCCGCAGTTTTCTAGGTCTCGTAAATTTTTACCGTCGTTTTCTGAATATGCAACTTCTAGTTACACCTTGTTCTCTCACTGGAAAAAATACTATTTGGAACTAGGACGAACAAGCACAGTTGGAATTCAATTCTTTGAAAGAAGCGTTACTTCACGCGCCAATACTAGCTCATCCAGATCTGTCACAAGATTTCTGCCTTAGCACGGATTCTTCTAAAGTCGGTCTTGGTGCCCATTTATTTCAAGAAGCCATAGAAAATGACATTACTGTTCAGAAAACCATTGCTTTTGCTAGCCGTGTGCTAACAAAATCTGAAAAAAATAATTCCGTTACTGAATTAGAAGCTTTAGCTATCGTTTGGGCATTTAACAAATTCCGTTTCTTTCTTTCTGGTAAGCACGTAAAAGTATACAGTGATCATCGTGCAATACAATTTCTTATGTCTTCAAAATTAAATCGTGACAGGTTAAAATGTTGGGCATTGTTTCTGCAAGAATTCCGCTTCACAATAGTCTACATTCCCGGCAAGGAGAACATTGTTGCGGACGCGCTGTCACGCGCACCGGCTGGGCTTGAGAAAAGTAACACAAAAGGCAACATTGAGAAAAATTTCAGTATTCTTTACATTCAGAAAGTCGCCTTTGAAAACTTCATCACCACATCTTTAAAGGACATTGCTCATGAACAAGATAAAGATCCGATTCGGAAAAACATCAAAAGTAAATGGCATGAAAAGACACACACTCAGATTCGGCATTATTATCTGGTTAGAAACAACATACTGTTCAAACGCTGCACTGTTGATGACAAGCTATGGGTACTTTACATTCCTGACGATTTAGTTAATAAGCTCATTTGGTACATTCATTTCAGCTATGCACATTTTGGTCCACGAAAATGTTATCATATTCTTCGAACGACTTGTTATTTTAACAATATGGAAAAGAGAATTCGAAGAGTCTTGTCTACTTGTAAACTTTGTCAAAAGGCGAAACCATCTACTATCTCCCATCGTGCTCCGCTGTTTCCTATCATTCTTTCTAAATTAAAAGAATTTGCTGCTGTTAATCTCTTGGGACCGCTTGTCAGAACATCTAATGGATTTTCGTACGTTCTAGTAGCTGTTGAACTTACTTCAAAATTTGTTTCTTTCACACCGTTTTGTAAAGCCACTGGACGGTCTGTATCCATCGCCTTTGTTAAATATTTCTTACGTGAAGTTGGACACGTTAGTAAAGTCATTTCAGATAACGGACCGCAATTCAGATCTGCTGTTTGGTCACGCATGCTTCGGAACCATAAAATCAAACCTGTTTTTATTTCATTGTACTCATCACATTGTAACCTGTCTGAACGGATTATGAAAGAAATCAATAATCTTTGCAGACTTTATTGTCAGAGAAAGCATCAGCATTGGGACAGATATTTACACTTATTTCAAAACGTGCTGAATGAAATGCCTCATGACTCCACTGCTTTACCACCTACTCTTGTACTAAAGAATGAAGAACCACCGAACAGAATCAGAGAGCTTGTACCTTTCCCGAATACACGTAAACTTCGACATAATTGATTTGGCTATTACAAATATAAAATCTGCAGCAGACAAAAGGAGAAAACTACATGGTAAAGCAAATGCAAAGAAATTATATATTGGTCAGAAAGTTATCATTAAAGCTCATTCATTGTCACATAAGAAGAAACACTTGAGTCACAAATTCTTTCCAGTTTACAATGGACCTTACAGAATCCGACGTATACCACATGGTAATGGCGTTGAAGTTGAAACTCTGCGTACTAGGAAGAGTAAAGGTTTACACCACATTTCACATGTAAAACCGTTTATTGAAAGATAATCTGCTTTTTAACTTTGTCTTTGCCATAAAAAGTTTCACTTCACGTTACTAGTATGCTTTAGAAACTGTTACCATGCAACAATGTTTGAAGTTAAATATCCAATCAAGAACCAAGAGAACTTATTTAAACAGAAATTACGAATGCATTGTTATAGTGAACGGACGACGCAGTGTTGTTGTTTGTACATTCTTGCTTGTTAGTTGCACGATCGTGTAACGACTCACATACTTGGAACATATACCGGGACTGCTAATGAGATTTTCATGCTACATGTTGGTTTGCTTGAGAGTGGATTCTGGATTTGAGGTGCTTTCTGTGAAATGCCAGATGACACAGTTGTTGGTTTGTGTGACAGCTACACGATTTTATCACGACGCTGCTAATGAGTGACAATTTACAATGTTGCTTTTGCGGTGTATCTGTTTTATATCTGCACAGTTTTTTCTGAATTCTTCTGTAAAGTGAGACATGTTTTAGTGGTGACTTTTGTGCTATGGCTACAAGGAGACAGCCTTTTCCGTAGGACAACAATACGTTACAGCACAGTACTTTCCTCATCATGGCAATAAGCGTAATAACTAAGATATCTATACGCAAAGCATTTCACTTTTGTGTATCATGAGGTAAGTACATTGGCTTCTGCAGAACTTAGCTTTCGGAGGACGATAACTACAACACTCCCACAGAGATTATCTTACAACATGACGCACATTTAGCGCTACAGGACACGTATTTGAGTGATTAATTTTGTACTTAAATCATTTATTTTTAAAGATATTTGAAGTACAATGATACAAAGATTTTCCGTAATACATTTCATTCCATTCTTGTAATCTGTAACACCTGAGGGTATAATTACATTAATCCTCAGGGGGTACACGCCTACTTTGTGTACCATGTGTTTGGCTAGCACAAGGAGCCCTAGCTAATATGGTATTTGCTTATACAACTTTACACATCGGTACCATTTTTCTCTAACACACAAATTACACAGCTATCTGATCATTTAACTGAGAGATAAACATTTTTTTACTACATCAGTGACACATGTTTACGCAATTACACAGTTGGGTAACTTCACACTTATGAAATTGTATTTTTGTCTGTACTGTGTGAACTCTTCATATTTTTGTTGAACCATTGTGATACTATAAGAGCTTTCAATGTTGTATTTGGTATGGGATCACGATTTTTAAAGTACGTTTGAGGCAGATGACACTTTTGACATGAGCAGAGAATTTTTTTAATTATTGGAGGAAGCTACGACGATTTTGTGAGTTGACTGAAGTGTTATGATGTTATTTTTACGACGACGATGTGTATTATGCTGTTGAGGTATGTTTATGTTCAATAAGCTGATGCTATATGAGAAATTTGATTATGCTATGTATTTATTATGATGAAATATTGAAGTGTCGTCACAAGATTGACGTGTTGACGAATATATATATGTGTAGTAAGGTAAGGAGTAATGAATAGTGGTTAGGGACTCTGACTTGTGAAAAAGGATGTTGGAAACCAAGAATCATACTTTAAGAGTTATGAAATGTGTGTAAATGCGTGAATGTATCACAATTCTGGCGAAAATTTTTTGGACACTGTTATATTCATAAGATTTTGTTTCTACATATTTGCAACGCAAATTCTTGACCTGTGAAATATTTTTATATGAGACTGTCACTGTAGCGGAAACTGCTGTCGTAAATATTTCCGTAAGAAAGTTAAGGGACCACCTGCACATAATGCATTGTGGGCACCCAGCTGCGTCAGACACCTGGAGAAAAAGCCATTAATGTGTGCGTTTTCAGAGGCACAGGTAGAAAAAGAAAAAAGGGGGGCCCTTATCCTCACTATTGACATTCCTTTGTAGAAAGCATCCCAAATACGACACGCTCAAACTTGAAAACATATGATTACACTGTGGAGCTCTTAATTTATGATTTACTGAAATGCCTAAGGAAATGACGAGAAATATTTTATGTCCATACACCTGATTATGACTACTGTCTTTATAGTTGAGAGATTTTTTACTACCTTATGAAATGCCATGTGGCTAATGAATGATGTTTCATGCCTTCCTTTGTATATATTTTCATTTTTTTTAATATCTAGTTTCTAGCTGCACTGCAGCATTGGTTAAAATAGAATTTTATAGATGTACTAATTTAAATATTTTCTGTCTACGGATCCAGTAAATAATAATTTTGTAATACATTTCCCAAAAATGGGGGAGCACAAAGACGTTTCCCTTCACAGGAATTACATACAGAATTTTCTTTTCAACTACTTGGTAATTTTTTTGGTAGAATAACTTCTTGTGGTGCACCACTTTAATTACATAGACATTAAGATGTGAATATACATTTCCCTTATCTGCATTGTTGTCTTTAGTGTAATATTTTTCTTCTTGAGCTTTGTCATGTTTAGGTATAAGTTGTAGCTTTTGCTGCTGCTGTTTGCCAGGCATATTGTTACTGAATTTGACTTTGTATTACGCTGTTAAGCCTGTTTTACTACTGATTTTTTTTTGTTTGCTGCACATTGCCTTATATTAGTTGCAATATTGCAATTGCTTTGCTAATTTCTATAATGCTGCTTGCTTCGCAAATCTGCATTTTTTGTCATTGCTGTTTGCATTGATTGTTTTGTGCTGCTGCTTTGCCTCGTCCCTTAGTTTAGCATCTGAGCTCAGTAGATTTAAGTTAGCTTAAGAGGGGGTAGACTATATAAGAGAATGAGTTGCGATGAATTGGAAGAAATGCATTGAGAAGTTATATGAAAAAAGTACAGAAAGCAGGTATAGATAGGACTTTTTGGAAATAATGAAGAACGACGGGAGATCTCCGAGAAGTAAAGAAAGTTTTGTTTGGAAAATACTGCAGTAAAACAAATCCTGTCCCTTCCTTGTGTTATCCCACTATGTGTTTGTGTACCCTTGGGTATTTGTGTTCTTCGTGTCTTTATGTGTTTATCTGATGAGAGTAACATTGTAGAATTTTTCTCATAATATGTTATTTACTTTGTAAAGATGTTTAGACATTATTTATTCTGTTTTGTTTTAATGCTCATGTGTGAAGGTGATGATTCAAAAGTTATTCTGATCTTTTATGTATTTACTCATGTCATAATTCCTGTAACACTGATGTATATGTTATTTCGATTCTTTTGTAAAGCTTGTACTATGAATGTTATCTGTATTGTTATGTTATTTAATGATGTATTTTGTACCTTTGTAATTGTATTCTCATGTTCTAAAATCGAAATTGACACCGGCTCATCATATTAGTAACTTGTAAGTTATATTTTACTGCACATGTTTCTGTTGGTCATGGTATATGGACAATATGTGAGAAGTAGGGACTGTTAGTGTTTGCACGTGTGTTGATAATTCAGCAAGGGACTGGATAACAGCATTGCTGGTTCTAAGGACAATTCCAAAAACTTTGTGAATGTACAAGTGGTGGTTTATGGACTTGCTATATTCTCCGCAACACTCTTCGATGGTGAATGTGCACCTGCACAGTCGCAACAGATGGCTGCTGGCTGTCTCTACAAGGACTACAGTGGGTCTGCATCTTTGATGACCCACCAATACCATTATGTCTACAAGGACTGCAGTGGGTCTGCACCTCTGGTGGCCCACCAATGCCATACTCTCTACCAGGACTACAGTGGGTCTGCTCTGTGATGACCTACCTACCAATACTATTCAAAAGTTCGAATGACTCTGCTGTGGCAGTCTGTGGCTAGTTTGCATTGTTGTCTGCCATTGTAGTGTTGGGCAGCTGGATGTGAACAGCGTGTAGCGTTGCACAGTTGGAGGTGAGCCGCCAGCAGTGGTGGATGTGGGGAGAGAAATGGCGGAGTTTTGAAATTTGTAAAAATGGATGTCATGAAATGCTATATATATTATGAATATTAAGGTAAATACATTGTTTGTTCTCTATTAAAATCTTTCATTTGCTAACTATGTCTATCAGTAGTTAGTGCTTTCTGTAGTTTGAATCTTTTATTTAGCTGGCAGTAGTAGCGCTCGCTGTATTGCAGTAGTTCGAGCAACGAAGATTTTTGTGAGGTAAGTGATTTGTGAAAGGTATAGGTCAATGTTAGTCAGGGCCATTGTTTTGTAGGGATTATTGAAAGTCAGATTGCGTTGCACTAAAAATATTGTGTGTCAGTTTAAGCACAGTCATGTACAATTGTTCTAAGAGGACGTTTCACTGTTCCCCAAATAAAAACGGAAAAGGAAAAATTAAATAGGAAACGGAGGAACGAAGGAAGATTTAACACTTCCTTCGCCAACAAAAATATGCGAACTGGAAATGGGCAGTGGCACAAATCTGGCCCTGCAAATTTGCAGGCACAGCACGATTCTGAGGACCGGAGCGTGCCAGTGCATAACATAAATGTTATACCAATGCCGCCGCCAACTACACAGCAGCATTGGACACCACAACCGCAATATGTCCAAAAACAGCAACAACAGAAACAAAATGAACAGGACGTATTGTGGAAGAGACGGAACAGATGCAACCCGGATGTTCGGGGGCGAGAAACTCCAACCGACCTATGTAAGCCTTCCACATAGGGCTGGTATGGCACAGGACGAAGGCAGGCAAAGCGTGCAAGCATTTATGTTGAGATATAATGAAGGTGATAACCTCAGAGACGAACTAATCGCTGAACCGAAGGAAACAGAGCAACAAAAGATTGAGTTAATACAAGCTGCTTTTAAAGCTCAGATAAACGGAATACCTGTAACTGTCATTACTGATACAGGGGCAAGTACTTCAGTTATGGATTACGAATTTTATAAGTTCGTAGACCAGGTTAAGAGACTGTCAATTTTACCAGTGCAAAACTGTAAAATTGTGGGGGCAATACGTGGCAGGGTACAGATCATTAAAAATCTGGTACTGGCCGTACTAGACACAGAAAAAGAAACGATCAAATGTTCATTCTTGGTCGTTAAGAACTTAGCAGTTCCCTGTATGCTGTGTTTGGATACGTTAAGTGAGACTAACGCAAAGATAGACCTCTCTCGTGCGACATGCACCTTATAAAACCACAACGAGGCTATTGAACTAGCACTGATAAAGACTAGTGCCACATATAACAATTACTGTAGGCAGTTTCAGGTGGGTGTCTCTGAACAAAAGGTACTGCATGTAAAAATGCCTGCTACAGGGGGACGTACAGTAAGATAGTCCATGATATGGAATCTGAAACAAGAGAAGTCAGACAAGGTATTAAAGTAAAGGTGTCAGAATCGAGTTACCTCGACCGAAACCAAAAGAATGAACTGACTCACCTGCTAAATAAGTATAGCCAGGTTTTCTGAGAGAAACCTGGTATAATAAGTGGATACACTTTTGACATGCAAATTAAACCGCATGATAGGTTTTGTTGCACGACGTACTCCATGCCACGGCCTAAAAACCAAGTTGTAACTAAAGAGATTCAACAAATGCTTAAATGATAAATAATAGATCATCCATTGTCGCCATACAGCAGCCCTCTGCTCGCAATAGTGAAAGCAGATGGAAATATGTGGTTAGTGCTGGATGCCCGAGACAGTAACAAAATCATTATGTCTGTGAGAACCCCACCTGAAATGGAAGATCATGGAACAAAAGTAGTTACAGTACTATAAGCTTATTTCATTAGTTTTAGGTTCATTCTTGTATTTTTCTTGTGTGTATTGTAAATATGTGTCTGCATGTTTATGTACATGTTCATTTATGTTTTCTCATAGTTTTGACGACACGAGAAGCGTTGCGAAACTGGATTTCATTCACAATTCACACCTCACTCTCATTAGTTGACTTACGTTATGTGACTATCCGATCCTCTTCTCTGGATATTCAGCTACGTCGATCTTCCAGAAGGTTCTTCTCCGAAGATTTTCGCTGGTTATAGGAATTAATTAGACTCCTTCTCTATTCATGAAATAATTGGGTACTGGTACAATATTGTCAGTTCAATCATAATATATTTTCAACTTTCACAGACAACAACTGCTGCAAGTCAACTTAATCATCAAAAATTAGACTCTATTAAACATATTTATAATAGCATTGGTCTAACAACCAAATGATTTATGGAGATCACATACGTCTTGCCTGGTACAGAGCTGACATGAAGCAAGATGAAAGTCTATAATCAATTGTTCGTATGTATTTTTACAATAATCACATTCACGAACACAGCAAAGAATAGCCTATAGTCTGTGGCGCTATTGGCAACACCTGTCGACGTCAATGGACCGCCACTCTTACAGTCTTCTCATAACAAACTTCCAACCTGCACACAGAAACAGGTGGCACAATAGATACGCTTCCACTCTCTCTGATATATTTAAAATATCGTGTGTTCGATACGGTAGAAGGGCGAGTGCTTCCAGCATTTACGCGGAAATTCTCGAAGCACTACTGTGTCTGTGTATGAAAGCAGAATGTCTGCATGAATACATGAGAGAGCATGTGAAAAGTGGCAACGAAAACTGAATTACTAATGAGCACAGTGCACTTAGTTAGTGGAAACTTAATAAAATCAGAATGTGAGTATAACTATAACGACAGAACTGTCAAGCATAAATATTGATATTAAACTACTATCACGGCACGAGGTATAAATCCTTCACACGTTAGATACTTGGGAGCAATATGCTCGGATCCTATCATCAGAAAGCAAGTAAACACTAGAGAATGAATCAGAGTTGCGAGCAAACATTAAGGTTAAATATTAATTAATTTAATTAATTTATTTATTTAAGAAATTTTGTTTAAGAAAATTCTCTGCTTCTTATTTAGTTTTGCTATTTTTAGTTATGATTTCTAGTGATTTTATATAGGTTTCACCTTCAGCCTTTTCAAAGCCAAAGAATATAAGTCTTTGGTTTTAAATACCAAAGGAGAACTAGATATATGTCCCGCAGCATCGATCTCGCTGATACTTCTCGTCGGAACTGCTGCACCTGAAATCTCTAAAATTTTTATTTCGGTACGAAGATCGTTCGGCACAACTAGGTGCTATGTTGTATGATGCGTATGGACTGATGTGTCTTTTTTATCAACGAAACGTTTATTGCTTCTGAGATATTATCTCGAAAAATATTGGCCTTGAAAATATGCAGGCTCGCACTATCATTCCACACTGCACCTCCGATCAATCTACGTCACGTGGTACCTGAAGAATGTTTCTCAAATCCTTTATAAATTGACAAATACACACCTTGAATGCGTATTGTTTTCTTGAATTTGTTAATTTTGCCATCGACTAACTAAACATTGACAATGGAGGTTAATAGCGTCGCACAACAATAGCAAAATCTCTCCAACATAAACCACGTCCGATCTCTGTAATCGCTTGATACAGAGTCCTCCAATATACATCTTTGGTTACTTATTCCAGAGAGATACGTCAGTAGCACGGAACATTCAATTCTCGCAGGCAGTTTATACTACTCTCGGCATTAATAATTAGCCGCAGCTGTGTCAGAGTTAATTTCCTTTTACAATCGAATCCAGCGCTCCCTTTTTTGGCGTGTAGTTTCTTTGTAAGGGCAATACGGGGCTTACAGTGTGACGTAATTGACACTACTTGTTCCTACAATATTACTGAGTGGAATATGCTGGCTGCTGATGATAACTTTCGCCGCTTACGAAATTTGTGTAGCTTTCAAAATGACTCGCTACTTCTCATAAGGTTAAATTTTTTGACATTAGCCGTTTAAGTAACTCTGTAATCGGCTCATGCGGTCCTGGACTTTAGATCAGAAGACCCTTCCCATTCGGGTAAATGTTCCTGTGGGAAACCATGGAAAATCTGGAACAAGGTCTATAGCCAGTAATTTACAAAAATTAATTAAAAGTTTAAATAACAGATCGGATATTGTCTTTATATGGGGCGTTCTTGTATTGTTGGAATCGGGTAAATATGATGATGTCTCGGTAGCGACGTCAGGATGACGTCTGATGGAAGTTGCAGGACAGGTGTGTATAGAGAGGGAGAATGACCCTTTCGTTAGTGTGTGTAGGATGGTTAGGAACAGGGTTGATCCTCAGGTAGGAGAACGGCTGGATCATGCCCTCGATTCTTTTCTCCCTTATACATTTGTTTATTAATATCAGTGAACCATTTCCACACTCGTTGTCCTTGGTAAACTCTAGTGATAATTCTCTTTTGCGACTTCACCTTTTACTTCAATGAAGCACAAAACCGTTTTCGAATACGACGCACATGAGTATATGCTTGCATATTAGCACACAGATAACCACTCTTGTGTCTCATCTCTAGTTTCTTTTTATGACACTGCATCAGCACGTGTTCATATTTTATTTTGTACCTGGAAAGACACAAAACTTCACGTGAAGTTCACCGCTGTTCGCGGAACCCTTCACTACTCCACACTTCCATCAGTTTGCGAAATTTGTTTTAACCTTTACAGAATATAATTACGAATTTATCTACTTCTCCCAAATCTACACAAATTCAGCCCAGTGGTTTCTCTTCATCATTTATCATACTTCAAATAATTACAATTTAATACCAAACACCCCACAACGATCACACATATCCCTCTAAATCTGGTCCAGCATTGTCCTTCCATATACTTTCGTTGGTAAACTATCTCAATTTCCTGAAACTCCACCCAGTGAACTGACTTTATTCTTTAAAATAATTCATCAGCTAAACTGCTACGTCGACGCGTTATATATTCATATGCCTTTAACATGAATATTCACATGTTCCTATTACTAACAATTACATGAAAACTGAAACATATATCCAATATGACTATATTTTTTGCTGAAATTAAAAAACATCGTAATTAATTTTCCTTAAGAATATACAAAATCACAAAAAAATTAAAAAAACATCATAATTAATTTTCCTTAAGAATATACAAAATCACGTTGCTGAAAGAAAACATATATATTTACATAATCATTATAATTCATCATAATCTTGTCTGAAATTATGAAAAAATTAGTTATATTACTATTAGAAAAATAATCTTCCTTTTCTTATATTTCTTCATTCCCTCATGAATGAAACGTTTTTAAATCGTGATGAGGATATAATCCCTTTACATTTCTGGTCTCAGGATTTGCGAAGACATATTCTTCTGGATTTGGTATCCTAATCACTTCAAATGGTCCTTTATACATCAATTGCCATTTTTTATTTGTGTTGTTTAGCAGCGATGCACGAGGATGTGTACATAACAATACTCTTTTGCCAACGCCAAAGGAATGACTGCGTAATATTCTTTTGTCAAAACCTACCTTCCTCATTCTAGCACTTTCCGTCAGATTTATTAAAGCTGTTCTTATCTTATCTTGTCATTGGGTTTCTCCTTCTGATATCTTTGGAATCTTATCTATCCATTCATTTCTTTCTCTTCTCTCGAACATTAGTTCAGCAGGTGTAAAGTTTGTGGTCATATGAGGCAAATTGTTCATGATTTCCTCAAATGTATCGAGATATTCCATCCATCTTGTCTGCTTCGCATAGCAGTATGTTCGCATAAATCTATTTGATTCGCGAAAAGTTCTCCCGATCGGGTTCGCACCCGGGTTATATCTGGATGTTAATATTTGTGTGATGTTGGCTCGTTCTAACGCATGCCTCCACCTACACCCAGTGAAGTATGTAGCATTGTCAGATAACACTGCATTAGGCATTAGGATAGAATTTGACATATAACGTAAATATGTCCAAGAAAGCTACAATGTATTTACAGCCTCCTATAGCCCTCGGAAACGGTCCACATACGTCCACTCATAAAATAGCTAGCGGCTCTGGCGGAATGCTGGAATGTAACAGGCATTTACTGCCTCTCTTATTTGGTTTTGTTTTCTGACCATTACACATTTTCTTAGTACTCTCCATACTTTTCTACGCAAATGTGGGAAGTAACAGTACGTCCTCAATTTGTTCACACATGTTGCAACACGAAAGGGTCCCCAAGTGTTGTGAGTATACGTTATTAACCTCTGCTCATATTCCTTGGGTATACATACACACCATTTCTGACTCATATTACTCCGACGATGAAACAGTACATCATTCACTACCTTATAGTACTGGTTTATTTTATCTTCTTGTGGGTCTTCTAATTTCTGTCGTATCTTCATCAATCTTGGATCAATTTGTTGGAGTCTCGTCATATCACCACGTAACTCTAAATAGTATGTTCGGTTTACTTGATCTCTCATCAATAATATTGGAAATTCATCATCATTTTCATCCGAGATGATGCCTTCTTCTAATCCTTCTGGAAGAAGGGATAATGCATCTGCTATTATATTCTCCTTCCCTTGAATATACACAAAAGGAAATTGGTACTCTTGACGAGTGACTGTCCATCATCCTAACCTTGCATGTAATAGCTTATAAGTTTGTAAAAAGCTAAGAGCTTGATGGTCACAATACACAGTGGTTCTTCCTCCATATAAATAATGATTAAACTTTTTGAATGCCAAGACTACTGCAAGAGCCTCTTGTTCCATGGTAGTGTACGATCTCTCGCAACTTGACAGTGCCCTACTAGTGAAAGCTATTCGGCAAGAGGTGGGTCTGCCCCCTATTTTTCGAATTTGGAACAAACAAATGCCCAAAATAACAGATGAAGTATCCATCATTAATCCAAATTCCAAGTACATATCAGGATGAGAGAAAATCTTTGCATTACACAAAGCTTGCTTGATTGCTTCGAATGCTCGTTGACATTCCTCAGTCCAATGGCAATGCACGTTATTTCTTAATAAATTTAGTATTCGCACAGAATCCATCCACTGATCCTCTATGAACTGGCGAAAAACCGATGCAAGACCTAAAAATCCTTTTAACTGCCTTTTCGCTCTAGGAACAGGAAAATTTTTTATCGCACATATCTTCTTTTCGCCTGGTAAGATGCTTCTTGAATTTATTATATACCCTAAGAATTTTATTTTCTCCAGGCAGAAATGTGACTTTTGGAGATTAGCTGTTATTCCCACACTACAAAATCTCTCTAATAATCATGTCAGTAGATTCACATGTTCGTCCCAGACATTTGTAGCTCTCAAGATGTCATCTGCAAACAATGTTAGATGATTCCTTAGTTCAGTCCCTAATGCTGCATCCAATGCGGATATGGATACGCATGCACTGATATTCAAACCAAAGGGAAGAAGCTTCATATGACAACTTCTTCCGGCACATACAAATGCAGTATACTTTCTCGACTCTTCATCTAACTTGACCTGCCAATATGAAGACGCAAATCGATTGTTGTAAAATACATCACTCCATTGAACTTTTGGATCAACTCATCTATATTTTCTGGGCGAGTACATACTGGTACAATAACTGTGTTAATTACACAAGCATCGAGTACAAGACATCCCTTTCCACCTGGTTTCTGCACAATGAGAAGTGGACTGCAGTAAGGACTGTTTGAAGGTTCAATTAGATTCCAATATAACATCCTCTGTGTTTATTGGTCCACTGCATTGGGTTGTTTCCGGGGAATGGGACAGAAACTATGGCAGTATGTTCTGTGTGGCTTGACATTCAGATGAAGTCGGGTTGGGTTGCGTTGTTTGGGGGAGGAGACCAGACAGCGAGGTCATCGGTCTCATTGGATTAGGGAAGGACGGGGAAGGAACTCGGCCGTGCCCTTTGAAAGGAACCATCTCGGCATATGCCTGGAGCGATTTAGGGAAATCACGGAAAACCTAAATTAGGATGGCCGGACGCGGGATTGAACCGTCGTCAGATGAAGTGTATAGCCCCTAATGATAGCAGGTTTTTCTTGAAACACTCTCATACACTTGCTTAATGTGATAGGCAATTGTGGCCTATGCTCATCCCTCAGGTGCTCTGGCTCACTCAGCTTAATTTTATCTGCTCAGATGTATCTACTACTTGGATGACTTTAATCAAACTTGTTTTGCATTGTCAGCCCTCTTTCATTATCAGTTGCAGCCTTGCCCCTCTGCAGTATCTTCCATGTTTTCTTTCTTTCCTTAGCAAATCTACCTGGGCTAGGGCTCCATCGATCCAAAAATTTACTTTCCTGGTAGAGAAGTATAATTTTGCTTCCTTCTCCTGGATAGTTTGTAATCCAAGAACACAGTCAACTATTAATTTATCCTCTACTAGGAACGCGCATGTTATCGATGCATTTCCTAGATCCAATTTTAGCATCGTCCGTGTCTTCACAGATTGTGATCGCGTGCCAAACGCTCCTAGTATTTTACAATGTGCCACAGGAAATGTCGGTAACGGGGTCTTCTTCATTATTTAATTAAATAAACACATTGATATTGCGTTTACTGATGCGCCCATATCCACATCTACCATTATTGGAATACCTTCCGTTTCAACTTTCATTGGGGTCCAGTGAGTTCCGCCATGCATTTAGTTGTGTCAGCACAAAGCTCCTCCTCTAGCAATCTTCCTTCGTTGTACCTCATCATATTTACATTCTGCTCATAGCCCCTATATCTTTCCTCGACGGCTTCTACGGGGCACGATTCAGTCGGAATCAGTTTTCCGAGCACGATTCATTTGCATGACCCGTTCTGTAATGACTGGTGTTCGTTGCCTCCAGCCATTATCCATAGGCACAGAAGACTGTGTCTGCCTATTACTGTTTTGCCAATTTGTAGAATTCGAGTTCAAATTATAACCTGGATTGTACCTTCTGTCGTGTCGATTCTGTCTGTTTTTCCCGTATCTGAAATTGTTTCCATTACAGCTACGCGTATTACGATGTTACTCGTAATTATTGCAGTGCAGCGGAACGTGATTTGCATTTGTCTCCTGAATCAGATAATTGCTCGCTCGGATGCCATAAACATTATTCGACTGCGAGTACGCGCTGTGTCTGTCTGGTCTTGCCTTAGCATCTTCTTGGATCAATGGAGTCCAAGACTGACATGAATTCTTCTAAATTCTCCTCCGATGCGTGAATTAACATCTTTCTCGTCTCAGCCGGAAGTTTCGCCTTCAAAATCTGTACAATATCCTTGTGCGTTATAGGTTCATCCCAGTATCTTGCTTTATTTAAATACTTCTCAAAGTATCTACCTAGACTTCCCGTTTTTACACAGAACGGTTCCGGGTTCAAGACCTCTTTTCTTAATCGTTCTTGCACACCCCGTGACCAATCCTTAGCAAGAAACGCCTTCTCAAATTCCTTGTACGTTTCGCATGTATCCATCATATCCGTGGCCCATAGCGCATCACCTTGAATATATCCCGAAACGTAACAGATCTTTTGCGCTCAAGTCCATGCCCTTGGTAGTACTCCACGAAATCCTCGTATAAATACCACTGGGTTTATCGATTTTTCAGTCAGGTGAGAACGTCTGAAACTGCCTATGTTTCAACAATTTTTCCTCCATTAACATTGCAGCGTACACATTATTAGCTTGCAGCTCTGCATGAATTCCGTTAAAATTTATATTTCCCTCTGGCGAAGCATGTCCGTTATCATAATATGATTTATGGCTTGAGCCCTGTGTTCGTTCTATTTGCACGAAGCTCGTTTCTACAGTCTTTTACTGCTCGCACATCTGTTCCATATCTCTGGACATATTTTCAACAGAATGGACTGTTTCGTCCTTCGACTGTTTAAAATTCGCCCCTAATTGTTCTTTTACCTCTTTAATGTCTTCTTTAATATTTTGTGCAATTGGTAAGCTGTCAATAGGCAATTTGCTTACCGCTGCTTTTATACTTGCATCTACACCTGGATCTCCTTAGCGGATGCCCATTCATATAATTTATTTGAGAAATCCTGTTGAAGTTTACTGAGATTCTCTCATGTCAACTGATCACATCCAGAAGCTATGGTAATCGCAGTTTCTGTTAATTCCCCCGCAGAAGCTTTTACTTCCTCCTGCTTCCATTTCATGTCTTGCATTTCTTCGGTAATCTTTTTATTTCCAAAGGAAACCGATTTTGCGCATCTCGCGACTCGGTTATCTCATTTGAGATTTGTTGTTGCTGACTAACTAATGCCTGAATTTTAGCTGACACGTGTGTTTGCTTTTGACACAAGTCTGCTTGCTTTTGTGGTACTGTTTCCAGCACCAATGACATATCAATTTGCTTCTGTGACATGTCTTCCTGCTTTTGTGATACTGCTATGTACCACACCTGACATAGTCGTTACCGATACTGATAAAAGTCTTAGTTGTTGTAAGATTTGAGCCATAGGATTTGTCTCCTGTTGACACGAAGCTGCTATCTCCTCTACACTCTTATTTCCACTAATTTCCTGAACATCTAACCCTTCTATTTATCCATTTTAAATTGTGATCTAGTTTTGACCATAAGAGAACTACAAAACACAAAATACCTATATGTTTGTACACATTTAACTACACTGTCTCACATAAAAATTCTTCCTGAAAAGAATGCACCAAATAAGTGTCTGTGACTACTTCTAAAGAAAATACGGAAATGTGAAAATATAGAATTACGTTACACTATAAAGATTGAGACTATTCAGCTTAAAAGACCAGATTGAGGTGATGTTGCTCATAGTTGTGTGTGCTTGCCTTAACCAGTTTGCAGCGATGTGCATTTCGGCGTTGGGAATCGGGGCTGGTCAGCTCTCAAGACCGGACTCCACCAATTATATTGTATATGAAAAAAACCCGCAATATATGGATTAGAACATGCACAACTAAATCATTATAAATTGTTGGCTTCCTGTACTATGACGCTTTTTTATTACATTTTAATTTTATTTATTTAAGAAATTTTGTTTAAGAAAATTCTCTGCTTCGTATTTATTTTTGGTATTTTTAGTTATGATTTCCAGTAGTTTTATTTATGTTTTAGCTTCAGTCTTTTAAAAGCTAAAGAATATAAGTCTTTGGTTTTAAATACCACAGGAGAGCTAGATATATGTCCCACAGAGTCGATCTCGCTGATACTGCTCCACCTGAAATCTCTAAAATGTTTATTTCGCTACGCTGATCGTTCGGCACAACTAGGTGCTATGTTGTATGATGCGTATGGATCGATGTGTCTAAGTTTTTTATGAACGAAAAGTTTATTGCTTCTGAGGTATTATCTCGAAGAGTATTGATCGTGAAAATATGCAGACTCGCACTGTCATTCCACACTCCACCTCCGATCGATCTACGTCACGTAATATCTGGAGAATGTTTGTCAAATCCTTTATAAATTGATAAGTACACACCTTGAATGCGTATTGTTTTCTTGAATTAGTTTATTGTGCCATCGACTAACTAAAAAATCTATCCAACATAAAACACGTCCGATCTCTGTAATCACTTCACGCGGAGTCCTGCTATATTCATTTTAGGTTACTAATCCAGAGAGATGCGTCCGTTGCACGGAAATTCCAGTTCTCGCAGGCAGCTTTTACTACTCTTGGCGTTAATAATTTGGCGCACCGAAGTTACAGGTTTTCACCATTTAATATGGATTTCATTGTGAATCTGTAAGTAGTATATAAATTTAAATTTATGGCCAAAGTCCTAAGCGTATGTAAATGTCTAAGCATTAACCTGAAATTTCACGTACAAAATACTGATATACAGTGTACAAAACTGTTGAAATATCACATGCATAAAAGTATTAGATGTACTGTCAAACTGCGGAATCCGCATACAGCAGTGAGACACGTGAAAACACGGGACACGTGAAAGCTGAAGTGATAGGTGGACCAACGTACAACAGAAACCGCTAACGGAACAAGACGACTGCATGAACGCTCAAGGAAGTGAAAATGCAGTGCATGTGACGGGAGGCGTTGGCAAGCTGTGAGCTGTGCATTTGATTAACCAGTGAGATTGTAGAAGCCTAATACTGAGTGTTGTAAAGTACTGGACCAGTGACGTTCAAAACAAAGTACATACACAAACAACAAGACAGTGACACGTGTGGCTGAAAAGAGTTGTGAATTAATCGAAACATTTTTTCAGCTTATATGTGCATATATCTTCATGATAGGAATGTTGATGCGCGGTGAACTTGGTTCATGCTTGCTTCGGGCTGGCGCGATGACGGAGCCGGTCTGCTGTCCAACAGCTGATCAGCGCGCGGTGGGCGACAACGATGCGCAGCTGTAAGGGCGTTCAACGACCGGCGGCAGGAGACGAGTAACCGATCGTTTGCCCAGCACTCCAGCGGGATCAAACAACAAAGTTAACCGACGAGAGCATCGTCAAAATTTCTTGTAAAACTATGTAAAGTTCTGTAACTTCAAATTATTGATATATTCTACAATATTGAGTGCGAGAGACATGAATGAAAAGGGTTTTGTGCTGTATGTATCTCCTAAAAACTATGTTACCTACGCAAAGAAGACGTACATTGAAATTTTACGCATTAAAAAGGTGAGTGAACTTAGTAAAACTAACCATCAACCGCGTATTTTCATACTGTATGCCCGATGACATGAATCAGGTATGTAACTTGTAAATATTGTGTGAAATTGTTTTATGTGGAAATAGTCGTCCATAGATGAGTGTAATCAAATGATAATATCATTCACGGTCAATAATTCATTGTAATGGGAGTGTGAACAGTTCGAATACTCTGGGAGTTCTTTCTTTAACCCGGTTTTTTTCCGTCGCCCGTAACCTAAATAGGGGAGTAAAGTTATTGCTTACCGGGATTGTTCAATAATACCAAGCTGTTCTCACCCGTCGTGTACTGTAAGGGGAAAAGGTAGATAATTGTCGAAATAGATGAAACCGCGTAAAAAGGGAAAATGCTGTTTGTAACAAATTAATTGTAAATTGTCAATAATTGTTGCTGTTGTTGTGGTCTTCAGTCCTGAGATTGATTTGATGCAGCTCTCCATGCTACTCTATCCTGTGCAAGCTTCTTCATCTCCCAGTACTTACTTCAACCTACATCCTTCTGAATCTGCTCAGTGTATTCATCTCTTGAGTCTCCCTCTACGATTTTTACCCTCCACGCTACTCTCCAATGCTAAATTTGTGATCCCTTGAGGCCTCAGAACATGTCCTACCAACTGGTCCCTTCTTCTTGTCAAGTTGTGCCATAAACTCCTCTTCTCCCCAATTCTATTCAATACCTACTCATTAGTTATGTGATCCACTCATCTGATCTTCAGCATTCTTCTGTAGCACAACATTTCGAAAGCTTCTATTCTCTTCTTGCCCAAATTATTTATCGCCCGTGTTTCACTTCCACACATGGTTACACTCCATACAAATACTTTCAGAAACAACTTCCCAACACTTAAATCTATACTCGATGTTAACAAATTTCTCTTCTTGAGAAACGCTTTCCTTGCCATTGCCAGTCTACGTTTTATATCCTCTCTTCTTCGACCATCATCAGTTATTTAGCTCCCCAAATAGCAAAACTCCTTTACTACTTTAAGTGTCTCATTTCCTAATCTAATTCCCTCAGCATCACCCGACTTAAGTCGACTACATTCCATTATCCTCGTTTTGCTTTTGTTGATGTTCATCTTATATCCTCCTTTCAAGACACTGTTCCATTCCGTTCAACTACTCTTCCAAGTCCTTTGCTGTCTCTGACAGAATTACAATGTCTTTGGCAAACCTCAAAGTTTTTATTTCTTTTCCATGGATTTTAATACCTACTCGGAATTTTTCTTTTGTTTCCTTTACTGCTTGCTCAATTTACAGATTCAATAACATCGGGGAGAGGATACAACCCTGTCTCACTCCCTTCCCAACCACTGATTCCCTTTCATACCCCTCGAATTTTGTAACTACCATCTGGTATCTGTACAAATTGGAAATAGCCTTCCGCTCCCTGTATTTTACCCCTGCCACCTATAAAATTTGAAAAAAGAGTATTCCAGTCAATATTGTCAAAAGCTTTCTCTAAGTCTACAAATGCTAGAAACGTAGGTTTGCCTTTCCTTAATCTTTCTTGTAAGATAAGTCGTAGAGTCAGTATTGCCTCATGTTTTCCAATATTTCTACGGAATCCAAACTGATCTTCTCCGAGGTAAATGTTATATATACTGTATATCTACGCATATGTGTAAGAAACAAAATGGATCAAATGACTCTGAGCACTATGGGACTTAACATCTGAGGTCATCAGTCCCCTAGAACTTAGAACTACTTAAACCTGACTAACCTAAGGACGTCAGACACATCCATGCCCGGGGCAGGATTCGAACCTGCGACAGTAGCGGTAGCGCGGTTCCAGACTGAAGCGCCTAGAACCCCTCGGCCACACCGGCTGGCCTTAAAAAACAAGAGAGACATAAAGTGACATGTGTCTACAATACATACGTGTGAAAAGGAACATGTGTTATTGTAAAGGTGGTATGACTGTTGGCAAACCTCAAGTGTTTTCGGTCCATTCATACCAGGGGGCCCTTGCACCAGTATACTGCACAAAGCGACGAAAGTCAGACACAAAACAAATGAAAATGAAATCATAATGATACAAAACAGAATCTATGAGATAACTATATACAATCTTTTTATTACTTACTCTTTTACCCGCTAACTAAAGAAACTAAAAAGACCAACGTTATTACTCACTCTTTGTTCTAGTCTCGAAGCTAACACACGCTACGGCGGCCATTACGCATTGTAAGTTGTACATTTTAAATAATATACGATAATTTATGCTGATTGCGTATTTTTTCCTTCATATGCCTAGTGACTCGCATGCAGAAAAATAAATATTTGTAAGGTTTTCAGTACGCTGGTTAAACGACAAGAAAGGTCAGACAATCGACCATTCTTGGCAGACATCTTGTGTAGGAAAATTTTTATTACAAACTTCATTGCGTTCCGTCATCAACGGATACATTAAAAGATTTGCGCCATAATTATTAAGGAAAAGAAAGTGAGTATACTATTTTATGTGGTATGAAAGTAAAAACTAAGAATATTCCATCAAGTTCAGGTATTGGCCGCTTTCGGCAAGATGAAGATCATTACTTTAATAAGAGAGAAATATTTTTTTTCATTACAAGGTTTCTTCTAATTAAGTTTCACTACAGTAAAGATATCCTGCAGCGATATTTTAATGTGATAACACGAAATACAATCCTTGAAATTAGGTTTACGTTTTTTTTCAGTATGAAAGCTCCACGTATACCTTTGTTTAAAGCTATTCTAAAAGTTTCTTATGCAGTCCTATATTAACAAGGCGGTGATTCGCGCGCTGTTAAATAATCATAGTTCAGAGAACCATTTTACAGAAGTATAGATTCAGGTACCACATATTATCACGATTTTTTCTTGTGTCCGCTCCGCCAAATACGTGCTCTGTTCACGCTCTCAAACATTGCACTCTTCTCGTCACACTCGTTAAGTACACCGTAAGTATACTTAAGACGGTGCAGGGACCTGAGCGGTAGCGGCGCAGTGTGTCACAAAAGAAAAATTAAAAAGAAAGCTACGTTTCAGTTTATAATGTAATGTTGTTAACAGCCACACGACTTACACACCACTGCTTCCATCTCAGCTCTGAGCTGTGCCATCGCAATCTGCACTTCCTGCGACGGTGGCTCCCGGCCAATCTTCCGTCCGCGCGTTCTGTTGGCAAAGATTTGCAGACGACTGGATGGAGCCCGAACTCTGGGCGGGTAGTAAGAGCCAGAGACTTCCTCCTCTTCATCGTCATCATCATACAAATCAAAATGCACATTCTCTGGCCTTTGACCAACCTGTGGAAAGATACTGACATGTCAATAATTGTTTCTTCATAATACGTTATCTAAATTGATTTCAGTGTTTCTTCTAACGACCACAGAGATAGTAACTACTGTGTAATGTTACACCAAGGGGGCTGTGCTGTTTACATGCACTGCCTGAAGCATTGGTTTATCAGTAGCGGCCTCTTTGCTGTCAGCTGTGTTGGACTCCGCCTTCTTCTCTTTCGGCTCCGGTCGAAGTGGCCGAAGGCGGCGTAGAGGCGCAGCTGTTGGATGCTCGTCGACCAGCCTGCGTTTCCCCTGGCCGGCAGCTAGCGAGCTGAACCGCGACGTCACGCACGAAAACATCTGGGAACGTAAATCAAGAAGTTTTTAGTACGTACAGTGTCTGGTGCAGCGGAAAGGGTCAAGGAAACATTGTTTTATTGACTAGAGTGACTGACTAACGAACATTTCTTTGTCATTCCATACTTTACGCCATATGTATGTCCAATAATTATCATACAACAAACAAACGGTAAGTGTTACTATATTATTAGACTCAGACAAGTTGTCTCACGTCTGTCCTTTTGCCCCCTCAGTGGAAACAAGCCAAGCTGATGGCAATCCCCAAGAGGTTCAAGGACCCTACCGTACCCAACAACAACAGGCCCATCAGCCTCCTAAATACTGTGGCGAAGGTCCTTGAATCTGTGATCCTTCACGGACTTTCCCAACCTCTTGTGGCGGCTGGGACAATCCGTCCTGAACAGTTTGGATTCACTTCGCACCTCTCTGCCGAACTTCAGGTCCTACGGATCACTGAACACATCAGCAAAGGCTTCTTCAACACTGCCAACAGCTGCCGTTTTTCAGGACTTGCGATACTACTACAACAAGATCGGACAAGACAACCTCGTACACAAGATGCTGACACAGATCCCTATACCGGACATTTATGTCAAGATCGTGGATGACTTCCTCCGCAGTAGGACTTTCCTAGTGGCTCCACGGGGAATGCTTTCTGGCATTCGCCAATTGTCGTCTGGCACTCCGCAAGGATCGGTGTTGTCTCCAATCCTTTATAATATCTATGTAAATGATATGCCGATCATCCCCGAGTGCCACCTTGCACAATATGCTGACGACACAGCACTATACACCACTGGCCGCATTACTGACGCCGACGTCGCCCGCCTCCAGCGACAGGTGGACGCCACCATCACCTGGTGCCGGACAAACAAAATAGCTCTCAATGCCGCCAAAACTAAGGCAGTCTATTTCACGAAACGGCGCCCAGTCCTCCACCGCAATATTTCGATTGCAGGTGTGCAGGTGCCCTGGTCCCCCACAACCACCTATCTCGGGGTCCAGTTGGACCACAAGTTGCTCTTCCACTGTCATGCGCAGTATGTCGTCAGCAAGGGGCAAAAGCTAACCAGGGCTTTGTACCCACTCTTCCGCAGTAGAGGACTTAACCTGCATACCAAGCTGCGCATTTACCGAACAGTTATCCTGCCTGCCCTCACGTGTGGATCTGCTGCATGGGCCACGATTAGTGTCACCAGGATGCGGACGTTGCAGCGCCTGCAGAACAAGGTGCTTAGGTGGAGCCTGCACGCCCCGCCACTCACGAGAATTGTCACTCTCCACGAGGAATGGATATCGTGCCCCTAAAGACGACCATACGCAACAACGCGCGGCGGCTCTATGAGAAAGTGGATGACTTGCGGGACACGTCCTTGGGTTACGCCACGTTGGGACCCTACTTCCACTCCGCTGGCATCGACTTCCGGTTCCCCAACCATCCTAGAGAAATCAGATTCCGACCATGGCTAACGATAGGCCTGGCACGCCCATCACGGATTCATCCTTCGGCGGGACTAGCCCCCATTCTACGTCCAATACTTTCCCACCCTACCTGCCCCCGTTAGGCTAAATTTTTCTGCCTGACTGATGTAGTACTGTCACCGTCGGAGGGTCGTACGGGACTACAAGTCCCCCCGCCACTCCTCCGAAGTGGTTGTGTGGCGTGGGCTGGGCGGTTTTTTAGGTTAGATGGCCTCGGGCAAGTGCAGAAAGGGCAACAGCCTCAACGGGTGCGGGGCAAAGTCAGGACATGCGGGGACCAAGCAGCAATCGGTATTGTAATTGTAAACTGTCGAAGCTGCGTTGGTAAAGTACCGGAACTTCAAGCGCTGATAGAAAGCACCGAAGCTGAAATCGTTATAGGTACAGAAAGCTGGCTGAAGCCAGAGATAAATTCTGCCGAAATTTTTACAAAGGCACAGACGGTGTTTAGAAAGGATAGATTGCATGCAACCGGTGGCGGAGTGTTCGTCGCTGTTAGTAGTAGTTTATCCTGTAGTGAAGTAGAAGTGGGTAGTTCCTGTGAATTATTATGGGTGGAGGTTACACTCAACAACCGAGCAAGGTTAATAATTGGCTCCTTTTACCGACCCCCCGACTCAGCAGCATTAGTGGCAGAACAACTGAGAGAAAATTTGGAATACATTTCACATAAATTTTCTCAGCATGTTATGGTCTTAGGTGGAGATTTCAATTTACCAGATATAGACTGGGACACTCAGATGTTTAGGACGGGTGGTAGGGACAGAGCATCGAGTGACATTATACTGAGTGCACTATCCGAAAATTACCTCGAGCAATTAAACAGAGAACCGACTCGTGGAGATAACATCTTGGACCTACTGATAACAAACAGACCCGAACTTTTCGACTCTGTAAGTGCAGAACAGGGAATCAGTGATCATAAGGCCGTTGCAGCATTCCTGAATATGGAAGTTAATAGGAATATAAAAAAAGGGAGGAAGGTTTATCTGTTTAGCAAGAGTAATAGAAGGCAGATTTCAGACTACCTAACAGATCAAAACGAAAATTTCTGTTCCGACACTGACAATGTTGAGTGTTTATGGAAAAAGTTCAAGGCAATCGTAAAATGCGTTTTAGACAGGTACGTGCCGAGCAAAACTGTGAGGGACGGGAAAAACCCACCGTGGTACAACAACAAAGTTAGGAAACTACTGCGAAAGCAAAGAGAGCTTCACTCCAAGTTTAAACGCAGCCAAAACCTCTCAGACAAACAGAAGGTAAACGATGTCAAAGTTACCGTAAGGAGGGCTATGCGTGAAGCGTTCAGTGAATTCGAAAGTAAAATACTAGGTACCGACTTGACAGAAAATCCTAGGAAGTTCTGGTCTTACGTTAAATCAGTAAGTGGCTCGAAACATCATGTCCAGACACTCCGGGATGATGATGGCATTGAAACAGAGGATGACAAGCGTAAAGCTGAAATACTAAACACCTTTTTCCAAAGCTGTTTCACAGAGGAAGACCGCACTGCAGTTCCTTCTCTAAATCCTCGCACCAACGAAAAAATGGCTGACATTGAAATAAGTGTCCAAGGAATAGAAAAGCAACTGGAATCACTCAACAGAGGAAAGTCCACTGGACCTGACGGGATACCAATTCGATTCTACACAGAGTACGCGAAAGAACTTGCTCCCCTTCTAACAGCCGTGTACCGCAAGTCTCTAGAGGAACAGAAGGTTCCAAATGATTGGAAAAGAGCACAGGTAGTCCCAGTCTTCAAGAAGGGTCGTCGAGCAGATGCGCAAAACTATAGACCTATCTCTCTGACGTCGATCTGTTGTAGAATTTTAGAACATGTCTTTTGCTCGAGTATCATGTCGTTTTTGGAAACTCAGAATCTACTATGTAGGAATCAACATGGATTCCGGAAACAGCGATCGTGTGAAACCCAACTCGCATTATTTGTTCATGAAACCCAGAAAATATTAGATACAGGCTCCCAGGTAGATGCCATTTTCCTTGACTTCCGGAAGGCGTTCGATACAGTTCCGCACTGTCGCCTGATAAACAAAGTAAGAGCCTACGGAATATCAGACCAGCTGTGTGGCTGGATTGAAGAGTTTTTAGCAAACAGAACACAGCATGTTGTTCTCAATGGAGAGACATCTACAGACGTTAAAGTAACCTCTGGCGTGCCACAGGGGAGTGTTATGGGACCATTGCTTTTCACAATATATATAAATGACCTAGTAGATAGTGTCGGAAGTTCCATGCGGCTTTTCGCGGATGATGCTGTAGTATACAGAGAAGTTGCAGCATTAGAAAATTGTAGCGAAATGCAGGAAGATCTGCAGCGGATAGGCACTTGGTGCAGGGAGTGGCAACTGACCCTTAACATAGACAAATGTAATGTATTGCGAATACATAGAAAGAAGGATCCTTTATTGTATGATTATATGATAGCGGAACAAACACTGGTAGCAGTTACTTCTGTAAAATATCTGGGAGTATGCGTGCGGAACGATTTGAAGTGGAATGATCATATAAAATTAATTGTTGGTAAGGCGGGTACCAGGTTGAGATTCATTGGGAGAGTCCTTAGAAAATGTAGTCCATCAACAAAGGAGGTGGCTTACAAAACACTCGTTCGACCTATACTTGAGTATTGCTCATCAGTGTGGGATCCGTACCAGATCGGGTTGACGGAGGAGATAGAGAAGATCCAAAGAAGAGCGGCGCGTTTCGTCACAGGGTTATTTGGTAACCGTGATAGCGTTACGGAGATGTTTAACAAACTCAAGTGGCAGACTCTGCAAGAGAGGCGCTCTGCATCGCGGTGTAGCTTGCTCGCCAGGTTTCGAGAGGGTGCGTTTCTGGATGAGGTATCGAATATATTGCTTCCCCCTACTTATACCTCCCGAGGAGATCACGAATGTAAAATTAGAGAGATTAGAGCGCGCACAGAGGCTTTCAGACAGTCGTTCTTCCCGCGAACCATACGCGACTGGAACAGGAAAGGGAGATAATGACAGTGGCACGTAAAGTGCCCTCCGCCACACACCGTTGGGTGGCTTGCGGAGTAGATGTAGATGTAGATGTAGAAGTGTATTGCAGTGACGCAGTGTCACTGCCCTGTGGATAGATTTACTGCCTCACCAACACAGTTAGACCGTGAAAGACGGGTGATGCTGTGTTGTAACTTATCACAAAAAAACTGTCAAACCGAATAAAAACTGATTGATCACAAAAAACGAAAAATATTTGATACCGAGGAAAATTTATTCAGAATAATGGGAGTTACTGTATGGGTTAAAGATACGTTACTATATGAAAGACACTAACAAGGCACCAGACTTTTAATGATTTTTTCTAAAACAGGTTAAGAAATCACCAATCCTGGAGAATTCGCTAGCGTAGTAATAGTGAAAATCAGTTTCTCAGTTAAATGAAATATTTGAACCACATATTTCTTTTTGTATGTACGAAAAAATTACTTGATCTTGGTGCCGTTATGAGAAGAAATATCTTTCTGCCTATTCGATGATTACTAGTCAGAAGTACAGACTAGTTCCCCGCGCTATGAGCACTGAAAAGCAGCCACTCAACAAACATAGTGTAGAATTAGAAGATAAGGCTGAAGTTGTCCAGGGAGAAAGAGTATCACCTACTGAGAGGGAAACAGAGATAAAGGTAAGCGCTTGCGTTGCTTAACAATGTCTGTCATTCAGTATGTTTACCGACAGAAAATTTGATTGAGCTATTTAATGTTTGATATAGATGTGTGACGCTGTGAACTAGTTGTAGGCTTACGACCAGTCCTTTGGGAGCACTCCCCTCACCAACAATACTCACCCTGTACATCAAAACAAATTATTCCAATCACACGTCGACATACTAGAACATTTAAATACTAAGTATGCTCATCACAGATAGAATAAGAAATATCAACAATAGGAAGAAACATATTCATACAACCGTTCAGCTGCGTGTAACTGGAAAGGATTTTGAGCCATATTGAAGCATTCTGTATTTAACTGTGCCGTGCAAATTAACATAGCCAATACAAGTCAACTCTTCATTTGAAATTTGTTCTACGAAGTGAATCAAAGTAGTTGCCCCCCCCCCCCCTCCCCCCCGTACCGTTTGAGATGGCATGTATGCTTTGATTTAAAACCTTCTAATTGTTTTATCTCTGTTCTCCCTTTCGTCTTTTCTACAAAGCCATACAGAGTTGGACATTAGGGGCAGTCCTGAATACAATCTGATATCATAGTACATATTTTCCAAAGTTATCATCTAAGATATTTCTCGCCTCTACGTTCTTTTCGACTCTGCTTTCTAGACAGCAAAATTTGTCCACTTCTTTAAGAGTCTCTAATCCAATATTAACATTTTTAAGCCTAGAATGTGCAGTTGCGGTATGCATCATTTCCATACTTCTCCTTCTGTTCCTGTGCTCATTATAACTAAAGTCTAGTACGCGTTTCGTTTCGTTGAGTGTTTCATTCCTTATTCACTTTTGGTGACTGCTACAATGGCATCAGCGCAATGCCTCGGTCTGATAAATCACTTCCACGTCGAAATAGTCGATTAGTGCGCTCTGATCACTCGCAGTACTCAAGTGAAACATTAGCAGAGTTAATGAGCAACGCTACCTTACAACATTGCTGTTTTTGAACGGCACTATCATTTACTCAGTGATAACTACACTAATCTTCATTGCATAAAAATAACGGATTATTTTCTATCCGTATGTATCTGATACCACACTCTATATTACTAAAGATTTCTACGCATCTACGTATTCAAACGCAAAACACCTATGGAAATTTCCGGCCTGCGGACCCAACATAACATACTTTGTCGTACGTTTCCTCGCACTCGGTAACGAAATCCGTAGGTCATCAATACCGGCTGCGGTATGCCCCAATTATACCACATGTCACATTGAACTTCCGATTTCTGATAGTGTTTATAGATATGCTACAGGTTACCAAAGACTTATCGTGTATTGTCAGTATAAAATTGTATTGGTAGCACAAATAACAGATGTCGATTTATATAACATCTGTTTTCTAAACTATCACAGGAGAATTTTTTAAATAAACTAACAAGATTGTTTTCCTATTTTACATTACTTGCCGAGTTAGATTAGTTAGTATTGGCGGGTCGATAGGCTCTCTACTGATGTTTTAATCTGTGATAGTATTGGAAGTATTGACATACCATCGAGAAATGAAACAGACTGCGTTCCTGTAGTGGTATAAAACTAGCTAAACGATACGGTAACAGATTTAACAACCGGAACTTCCAGGTGTGGTTGCGGACACATTTTGCAAACGAATTAATCTCTTTCATGTCATTGTGTGCAACGATACTGAATCTTTGGAAAACAATATCATTACAGTCTTCAGTTACACGCTAAACGCTGCAACTAATAGTACTTAAATTTAGATGGTGCTTTTACCATTGCAATAAGTGATACTAACGGTTTTTATTTTAGGTGAAATTCAGATGCAATTCTTTTGTGATCCATATTTTCGAAATACCAGGCTAAGTGCATCAGATGTCGGAACGTGCAGTCTTTATTTGATTTTGAAGCTACCTTTGAGGGAAATACGCATCAGGACAGAGGTTTTCTATAAAGAACTTACAAAAATATTGTAGGTAATATTTCTTGTCATTATCAGATATGTCTATGTAAGTGGGTCTTAACATCGATTCAGACAGATGTTTCCTTGACCGAGAAGGTATGAAATTGAGAAGAGTGCTATGTAGCAAGCGTTTCGGAAACACGAGATGAAATTCTGCCGTTCTCTGCTTACGTCATTCTTCTACTGCTCGGAAAGCAGTATTACTGAATAATATGTTACAATCCATCGGCTTTGACCAATGACGTCAGAATGTATTAGAGATGTATTGCGCAGATTTAACCAGCAAAGACAAATGTTGAGAAACAAAGGTATGCAGAAAAAGAAAAGACATGGTAGTCCAACTGACGTACAGGTTGCCAGTGTTACGTATGTCGCTTTTTTCGTATTTGATAGCACTAATATCCTATTCTTCAGTTGACCTATGCATCTCAATTGAAGTACGGAACAGAAATTTTTCGTATGTCGGACATTTTGCATTCGATAGTACTATTATCGACTGAAAAATATCATAGTAATTCTGGTGCTAGCGAAGGCGAAAAAAAGCGACAGCTGTAAAATTTGTACCTCGTATTGCAGATGATGAACCCAAACACAACAGAGAACAATATAATACGACATGAAATACATTGAAAAAGACAAATTCAATAGAACATTAAATTTACCAGGCACAAACTCCTCTGGAAAGAACTGGCCTTGAGAGACGTCAGTAAAAATCACATACTCACACACAAATAAACAAGAAACACAACATTACAAAGAAAACACACATAACACACATACACACATAGATACATACATATATATCCAGAAGTTCACACCAACAAAATGAACGAAAGTAATAAAAAAAGATAACCACAGAAGAAACATTACCTAACATAATAAAAAGAAAGACGTTGCACCAACCCCAAATACTCCAAATCAGTACTTTAACCATCCCGACCAGACCTACCCTTTTCCTTAACTATCATTTACCCTCCATCAATGTCCCATCTTCAAACTAGCTAACAAATTTTGGAGGAAACATTTGCCCAACACGTTTAAGGAAACACTTAAACGGGCTCTATGTTTTGGGTACACTAACCTTCCAGGAATATTCATCCAAATGGCTCTGTAGTGCCTAAATGCGGCGTTGCCCCTTCCTTACAAAAGATTTTGTGGCTGACCAACAACCCTCTATACTGTTGCTACAAGCCCCATTAGTTTAACTTCTGAATTCAATGTTATGATTCACGACAAGAAGCAGAAAACTCCTGTTCCCCAAATCCCTATAAGAAGAACACCCATCTGAAATAAATACATAACTCTCGACCACATGATCCTCAATTAAGTTCACCTACGCTTCCTTTGTTCGACAAGGAACCAATTTAAAAATTACATCACTCTGGGTCTAAAATTACAGCCCCAACGCAGGTTCCCCCTTTTGGACTTGGTTTTGCCAAAAGCGGACTCATCATTTTCGACAATGACACCTGTCCCCCCCCCCTCAAAGGCGCTCTATACTTTATATATTCCCCACAGACTTCACTAAAAAAAGAATACCAATCTAAAAAGATATGATCACACACACGACATTCACGTACACACAACCACACAGTATATCCCAGACACCAACAGTATGTAATTTTTATTGAGTCTCTCAAGGCGACCTTCGATTTCTAAAACCATTTTTCTCATCGGATTTAACGCCATACTCGATCTTTGGTACATCTCCATATGAATAAATCATGGGTACGACGCGCTGACACACTTGTCAGGCGCATATGTTCTCCGCACTGACGACATCGAACATAATCATCAATAAGACCACATAATTGCAAAAACCTAATGGTCTGTCTACTTCCAAAGCCTGTTTAAAGTCTTCTATATTCACAAGATTAGACAAATCCATAAATACAAACGAAAATCAAAAAGTAAAAATTGTCGAAAATGAAAAACAGTTATTCTAAAATATCTCAGACTCACTGAGAATGAAAATAAGTACCGAATGAATTAGAGCGAACAAATGATTTAAATAAGTACAGCCGACAAATCCGTACACATTGTCTAGCCCTATCTTTCATTTATTTCAGCTTACAACGACGATGCCTCATCATAGAAGATAACCGATTTATTGTCTATGGATTGAAAATAAATACATTAGTATCTATAAGTAAACTATGACGTCATTGGCCAAAGACAACGGTTTGTATCCCATTATACGGTTGACCCTGGCTTGCATATAAGCCTGAGTCACACAAGTCAAATTCATCTACCCATTTCCGATCCGGAATGATCGCTATTTAAGGCGTGTTTAAGTACACCACTGTACTAAAGACTGGATTGGTCTAAATTTTGTTCAATTTGAGGTGGAAATATTTTCTAAATTTTAAGGTTGTAAGTGGGGAAAGATAAATTTGAGGCATAATGTAACTGTTATTAAAGGTATTTAAAATTCGTACTTGCATCTACTACAAAATGTGTATTTATATCAAGAAATGCATTTAGTTTCATTGACATAATACGTCGTCAGCAGTCTGAAGTGAAAAGTGTTTTAAAAGTTCCGAATTACCTATGAATGCTTTTGAGAGACAGATGTGAATCATTCATCTGCTTGACCATGCCAGTCGACGTCAATCTCAGTTAGGATTTATGTGACGGCGTTACGGGACGTGATTCTCACACACTTTATGTTCTTTATCGGTTTTGTTTTGTTCCCTTGCTAGTCACAAATCAACTATCTGTCATCATTCCATACCTACATTACCAGATCGGACACGTCTAGCATATTAGCGAAACCGTTGTGTAACACTGAATCATACTCGACCTGCCCATCAATTTCGGCCACACGGCTCTGGAACAAATCATCCTGTAACCTGCGTCTTTTACAAAGTCACAGAGCGTTCAAGACAGGATTAGAGCTATGTTATCAGTGTGCAGTTTCTGTTTTTGCATATACCTGGGGTTTCCTTTCTCTTCAACGGAGATTCGGTCGCCCTCTCATATTATTAATTATTCATCATTTTTATCGCTCCTATGCATTTATGCTTCGCTCCTCTCATCTCATCCGTTACTCTTAGCCTACCGTTTCTATCTCTTCTTCTGCACAGCGATCTTTTTCTACACATCTGATTCCTTCTGCTTGCTGTCACATATTTCTACTTTGTTTCGATGAGGAACAGCTTAACACAATGTTAGTAAGATCTCTTGGTGATCCAAAACGTCATGACCACCTATTTAATAGAGTGTTGACCAATCTTTGGTACCTAACACAGCCGTAATTCTGCGTGCCATGCACTTGGTAGGTTTTTGGTCGTGTTTGGCATGAGGTATGTACGCAAAGATCACGCAGTTACCATAAGTTACGGACTGGTGATTTGTGCGACGCATTCCTAGTGATCTACGTTCCAGTCTCGATAACCTAGTGCAGACTGCAACAGTAATGGTGATTCTGTTGGTTCAACGTGGGACCCCGTAGAGGTCCTCCCTTGCAGAATCCCAAGTTTAACGGTTTGGCTGCAAGATGTGCTCTGAAACGCATGTGCCTGTATTGGCATTGTATTGGGTCGTCGGGTCTTTCACAAATCTCCTCCTCTCCTGCTTTGTACAGCACGCGATAATCCGACTTCCATGGCCGGTGATGAAGCGTGGACGTCCAGCGCCTTATCACCGTCCTGTGCCCACTTTCCTGTACTGTGATGCACAACCTGTCTGTTGTAGTGGAAGTGGATGGTTGTCTCCGTGGCGCTCTCGTGCTTACTAAAGGAACTTGTGACGAAATGTGCTCCTCTTCTTTGGATACTCCCAATTTCCCCCATCAATTCTCTCTGGTAAGAATCCCAGACTGTGGAGTAATACTCAAGGATCAGTCGAGTAAGGGTTTTATAAGCCAGAGCCTCCGTTGGATGACTGATTTTCTGGAAGATTCTTCCCTTGAAGCTCAGTCTCCTATTCGTTATTCCTAAGATTACTTTTATATGGTCATTTACTTGCATGTCTGGAAGAACAGACCCTGCCTACGATTCCCAGCTGTGTGAAGTAATTCGAAATTTTTGTTTTGTAAATAGTACCCACTGCTTCTTGCAGCAATGTGTTTTATTTCTCCCAGATTCGTTTCGCTTTTTACTTTATGGCATGTTCAGTGGAATGATACAGTTATGTTTTTATACGTGATTTTGGTAGACCATAAAATGGTAAAAAGCAAGACGTGAACTGCTTTATAGCCTACAAATATCACAATCATATCAAAACCGTATCATTCTAGTTTCTACTGAAGATGCCTTAAAGTAGAAGGCAAAACGTGTCTGGAAGAAATAAAATAGACTGCAGCAAGAAAAGATGGTTCTTATATTTCCCAGACATGTTTCGCCGAGGTTCCAACACTGTCAGTGGGATTTTTATTTTCCTTCTATAATACACGAAAACTGCTTTTTTCAAGTTATACACCTGTAAATCTGAATTCTTAGGGCAATATTAAGATATTTGAAAACAGGCAAAATTTTGTATATATACCTTGTTGCCAGAGATGTGTATTTCCTGGATTTTTGTTATTTAATGCAGTTTTTTGTTTCACAGTTTGTCATGTGCAACCATATAGAACTTTGTGTAGAACCGCTTTGTACTTCGAAATTTTACTACTGGACATGTTATGGTTATGCGTACCGTTAACTAACACTGTGTGGACGGTGTTTGTGTTTGTGTTTGGAAGCGGAGTTTGGGGTGTTTTGGGTTCGTGTTGTCTGATAGTTCATTGAAGGCAGAGAACAGAGTTCCATTGCTGAGAACCACGTGTTCATTTATTACTTGTTTTCCTCCAGTTGTGGGTTCTTGTATTTGATAGTTTTCTTCAGTTATTAGCTTTTGTGGGTGGTTGTTGCTGCATCTGAGAATTTTCAAGTCAGTGTTGATGCTTTTTGGGCCGTGTTTGATGTCTTTAAGGTGTTAGGCAATTGTGGAGTGACAGATGTTCTTAGTGCTCTTCTGCGTCCTGTACATGTGGTACTAAAGTTTCTACTTGTCGATCGTATATAAACCGATTTTCATTCCTGGCATATCAGTTGCTAAATATCAGATACCTTGTATTTTTCTGTGCTTGTGTTGATTGCCCTTCGTTCTCCCTGTATTGAGTTGTCTGTCCCATAGGTTAATTTTAGCCTTTGTTTTTTGAATAAGTTGCCTATTACGTGGACTGCTGTGTTGATGTACATTAGTGTGTACCATTTGCTTGTTGTTATAGGTTTTCCTTGTCCATGTGTCCTTGTGTGTGTGTGTGTGTGTGTGTGTGTGTGTGTGTGTGTGTGTGTGTGCGTGTGTGTGTGTATGTTCTGCGTTTTTCTGTGGATTTGTGTTCTGCGTGCATGTGTTTGTAAGTTGGTGACAAGTTGTTTGTTTCTGTGTTCTAAGTGTCACATTTGTTTTTGTTTCAGTTTGGTGACGTAGTTTCTCTATAATGTTTGTATCATATCCATTCGCTAAAGCTTTTGGGTTGATTGTGTGTAACAGATTTTTTTTAGTTGTGTTCACTGAGTGGAGTTTTATACAGTCCGTGCACCATATACTGGAAACTGGCTAGTTTGTGCGCAATAGGATGATTAGAGCGTCTGTGTATGGCTGTGCTGGTGACGGTGATTTTCCTAAATATAAAGAATTCGTCAAAGAAATTTATCATTTTGTCAATTTTAATTTCTATGACGAATTTTATTTTTGGTTGAACTGTGTATGTGATTGTGGAGTTGTTGGATGAGACTAGTTGTTTTATCTAGGAGACAGATGGTACCACCGACAGAGCGATACCAATATACTATCCTGTACTGTTTGGATCTTACTGTTGTTTCAAATATTTTTTTATAGTGTGACTGAGGAAGATATCGACTAGGAGTTCACGCGCTGGAAACCCCACGGGAAACCCATCCCGTTGTGAGTAGAATTGGCGGTAAAATGAGAAACAGTTTTGCCCATTGTTAGAGTGCTACCCATTTCTCTTATGTGGGCTTCGAGGATGACATTCTGTTGTTCTAATTGTTCTTCACATTAATACATGAGGTAGGGACCATCAAAACAAATATTTTCAATCATGCTACGTAAGATCCCTGACAGCAATTTCTGAGGCAAGGGATGATTTACACAGAAGGTAATTTAGCATACTATTTGCAACCGAGGCATTCACAAGAACTGGTAGAATGCGCGACCATTGCCCTGTATGCACGCAGTAACTCGTCGGGCTATTGATTGTTGTGTTCGTCCCAATATTCCTGGCATGTCCACAATGGAAGAGCTGTGGCTGTTTCAGCGACGAGGGCTTTTGTTTCCACAACTGTTTCATATATCAGCTGCTTCGTATGCCCCTACAGGTAGAAATGAAGATATGTAAGGCCAGGTGACGTGCGTGGACAAGAAACAGGCCTCATAGCCCGATCCATCGATTCCTCACATCAGTGCTGAAATGGGCTGGCCCCATCGTGCTGGAAGTAGATCCTTTGTCTAATATTCAGAAGTACATCCAACCATCCGTACACAGGGCAGTTTTGAATGTCAATACACGTTCGACAGGGCATGTACCCGTGGTCTAGGTGTAGCGTCTTTGATTTATAATCAAACCGTTTTCGGTACCGGGTTCGATCCCCGCCACTGCCTAAATTTTGATAAATAATCAGCATTGGCGGCCGAAGACTTCCGGCATAATAAGTCAGCCTCATTCTGCCAACGGCCTTGTCAATGAAGGCGGAGAAGCGGATAGAGGTTCAGGGCACTCTCTTGTCCTAGGGGTGGGAAATTGCCCCTAAAGGCGGAAGAATCAGCAATGATCAACGACTTGAGCATGCAGAAGGCAATGGAAACCACTGCATTAAAGACACGTAATGTGTATCCACAGGACATGTGGCCTGTATTTGAAGAAGTGTCATGATGATCTCTCCATTGGCAAAAGATTACGGAATAGTCCCCCATTCGGATCTCCAGGAGGGGACTGCCAAGGGGGAGGTTACCATGAGAAAAAGATTGAATAATCAACGAAAGGATAAAGTTCTATGAGTCGGGGCGTGGAATGTCAGAAGCTTGAACGTGGTAGGGAAACTAGAAAATCTGAAAAGGAAATGCAAAGGCTCAATCTAGATATAGTAGGGGTCAGTGAAGTGAAGTGGAAGGAAGACAAGGATTTCTGGTCAGATGAGTATCGGGTAATAGCAACAGCAGCAGAAAATGGTATAACGGGTGTAGGATTCGTTATGAATAGGAAGGTAGGGTGGAGGGTGTGTTACTGTGAACAGTTCAGTGACCGGGTTGTTCTAATCAGAATCGACAGCAGACCAACACCGACACCGATAGTTTTGGTATACATGCCGACGTCGCAAGCTGAAGATGAACAGATAGAGAAAGTGTATGAGGATATTGAAAGGGTAATGCAGTATGTAAAGGGGGACGAAAATCTAATAGTCATGGGCGACTGGAATGCAGTTGTAGGGGAAGGAATAGAAGAAAAAGAATGAAAGAGGAGAAAGACTAATTGAGTTCTGTAACAAATTTCAGCTAGTAATAGCGAATACCCTGTTCAAGAATCACAAGAGGAGGAGGTATACTTGGAAAAGACTGGGAGATACGGGAATATTTCAATGAGATTACATCATGGTCAGACAGAGATTCCGAAATCAGATACTGGATTGTAAGGCGTACCCAGGAGCAGATATAGACTCAGATCACAATTCAGTGGTGATGAAGAGTAGGCTGAAGTTCAAGACATTAGTCAGGAAGAATCAATACGCAAAGAAGTGGGATACGAAAGTACTAAGGAATGACGAGATACGTTTGAAGTTCTCTAACGCTATAGATACAGCAATAAGGAATAGCGCAGTAGGCAGTACAGTTGAACAGGAATGGACATCTCTAAAAAGGGCCATCACAGAAGTTGGGAAGGAAAACATAGGTACAAAGAAGGTAGCTGCGAAGAAACCATGGGTAACAGAAGAAATACTTCAGTTGATTGATGAAAGGAGGAAGCACAAACATGTTCCGGGAAAATCAGGAATACAGAAATACAAGTCGCTGAGGAATGAAATAAATAGGAAGTGCAGGGAAGCTAAGACGAAATGGCTGCAGGAAAAATGTGAAGACATCGAAACAGATATGATTGTCGGAAGGACAGACTCAGCATACAGGAAAGTCAAAACAACCTTTGGTGACATTAAAAGCAACGGTGGTAACATTAAGAGTGCAACGGGAATTCCACTGTTAAATGCAGAGGAGAGAACAGATAGGTGGAAAGAATACATTGAAAGCCTCTATGAGGGTGAAGATAAGTCTGATGTGATAGAAGAAGAAACAGGAGTCGATTTAGAAGTGATAGGGGATCCAGTATTATAATCGGAATTTAAAAGAGCTTTGGAGGACTTACGGTCAAATAAGGCAGAAGGGATAGATAACATTCCATCAGATTTTCTAAAATCATTGTGGGAAGTGGCAACAAAACGACTATTCACGTTGGTGTGTAGAATATATGAGTCTGACGATATACCATCTGACTTTCGGAAAAGCATCATCCACACAATTCCGAAGACGGCAAGAGCTGACAAGTGCGACAATTATTGCACAATCAGCTTAACAGCACATGCATCGAAGCTGCTTACAAGAATAATATACAGAAGAATGGAAAATAAAATTGAGAATGCGCTAGGTGACGATCAGTTTGGCTCTAGGAAAAGTAAAGGGACGAGAGAGGCAATTCTGACGTTACGGCTAATAATGGAAGCAAGGGTAAAGAAAAATCAAGACACTTTCATAGAATTTGTCGACCTGAAAAAAGCGTTCGACAGTATAAAATGGTGCTAGCTGTTCGAGATTCTGAAAAAAGTAGGAGTAAGCTATAGGGAGAGACGGGTCATATACAATATGTACAACAACCAAGAGGGAATAATAAGAGTGGACGATCAAGAACGAAGTGCTCGTATTAAGAAGGGTGGAAGACAAGGCCTTTCGTCCCTACTCTTTGATCTGTACATCGAGGAAGCAATGATGGAAATAAAAGAAAGGTTCAGGAGTGGAATTAAAATACAAAGTGAAAGGATATCAATGATACGATTCGCCGACGACATTGCTATCCTGAGTGAAAGTGAAGAAGAATTAAATGATCTGCTGAACGGAATGAACAGTCTAATGAGTACACAGTATGGTTTGAGAGTAAATCGGAGAAAGACGAAGGTAATGAGAAGTAGTAGAATTGAGAACAGCGAGGAACTTAACATCAGGATTGATGGTCACGAAGTCAATGAAGTTAAGAAATTCTGCTACTTAGGCAGTAAAATAACCAATGATGGACGGAGCAAAGAGGACATCAAAAGCAGACTCGCTATGGCAAAAAAGGCATTTCTGGCCAAGAGAAGTCTACTAATATCAAATACCGGCCTTAATTTGAGGAAGAAATTTCTGAGGATGTACGTCTGGAGTACAGCATTGTATGGTAGTGAAACATGGACTGTGGGAAAACCGGAACAGAAGAGAATCGAAGCATTTGAGATGTGGTGCTATAGACGAATGTTGAAAATTAGGTGGACTGATAAGGTAAGGAATGAGGAGGTTCTAAGCAGAATCGGAGAGGAAAGGAATATGTGCAAAACACTGATAAGCAGAAGGGACAGGATGATAGGACATCTGCTAAGACATGAGGGAATGACTTCCATGGTACTAGAGGGAGCTGTAGAGGGCAAAAACTGTAGAGGAAGACAGAGATTGGAATACGTCAAGCAAATAATTGAGGACGTAGGTTGCAAGTGCTACTCTGAGATGAAGAGGTTAGCACAGGAAAGGAATTCGTGGCGGGCCGCATCAAACCAGTCAGTAGACTGATGACCAGAAAAAAAAACACACACATTCGACACGAGAGCTTAAGTCATCACCTAGACCATACGCTTCTTATCGAAATATGTTCCTTTTAATGTTCTCTGCCTTTCATATTAATTCGAAAGTATAGTTTCGGAACACCTTAGATTAAGGCGAGCACTCGCAATAAGTGGACTCACGTTTTCAAGGCCTGGTTTGGAACAAATTTATATCTGTCCCTGATAGGTAGTACATCAACGCCCAACACAGCTGATTTTAAAGAATAAGCACTCAACGAATAAATTTCAATTTTAGGAGGGTCATTCCGCTTTAAATCGTCCCCTGCAACTACCAGCTTCGAGCGGTTCCTCTGTCATCGTTTGGTCATACAATAACGGCTATTTTCGCTCATTCATAAGTAACAGTGCGTTACTGACAATCCCTGCACCAAGCATCGATACTTTCCAATCTATCTGGACTGCGCGAAGATTTTCTACCTTTGCGATCTCTTCATCAATTTTGTTAATCAAGCTTGTAAACAAATGATCTGCCTTATGTTCTAGTAGTTTTGATGCCCCTTGTAATGCCAATTAACTGTAGACTAGAAAACGCTTACCACTACCGCAGATTGGGCCTCTCAAAATAAGTAAATCTGTACTAAACTAGTTGAAAATTAAATTTGTCTATCTTGTCAGTCATTCCTGCTATGCTTCATGGGTATAACAAGTTTAATAGCATGAACAGAAGAACAGAAGACAACAAACATCAAATAACGGTTCACAACTGATTAGCACAGCTCAGATGCCTGGAACGTTACAGAATCATGTGTCTTGTGGGCATTACAAGATGCCTGTAAAACCTTTGTCAGACGCCTGGAAAATCTTTCGGTAGCCCAAGTCGCTACAGGTCGTGCATGGAACACTTTATCGGGACGACTTAACCCCTGGAGGACATCCCGTCCAAACTTGAAAGGAAATTAAGCTTGTCGAGTTTCCAGTCGCGTCTTTAATTTAATACATCTTAATAAAATTTCCCTGCCCTCTGGTCCTTGCTCGAAATTTAATTTCGTCGCAGTTGAAAACTTTAATAGCATCGAGGAAGAGCCGTTGACCGCCAGGAGCAAACACGCTACCGCTTACTGAGAGATCACCAGTCATTTTCCACAGCTCTTTCTCCCTTGTAACGAGCCAGTAGCGACTACACAAAAGCGAGCAGTAACAATAATATGTGATATTCACTTACGGTTGTCATGTATTAACGTCTTTAAGGAGTTAGACATTTCAACTGTGGCGTCACAGCACGTATTTGCTCTAGTGAAATTCTTCATAAATGATCCATCATAATTTGAGAAGAGGACTGATCTACATACCTGCAATACCAGAGGAAAAAATGACCTTCATTACCCATTTTAAACGGCTCAGGGAGGAGTTAGGTATTCAGTAATAAACGTTTTTGTTGATTTGCCTAATAATATAAAATGCCTGACAAGCAGTGAAGCAAGATTTAAATATAATTCATAGTCATTTCTCCTGAACAACTCCTTCTATTCCATTGACGAACTGTTTTTAAGTGTAGTTGCGGGAGTAGGAATAAAATGACAATGTGTCCATTAATGTTAACACTAACTACATATACATATCCTGTAAACTGATTCGTTCCATATCATTTCGGTAAAAGAATCGTTCTAATGATCTATGACACGCGTACCTAACTAACTAACTAACTAACTGTCATTTAGATCCATATGTTTACTATTACTTTCGTTCGGGTCACGTCTTTACTTTGCATCCAAGAGAGTTGTTCTCCTTTACACAAAGCAGAGAACTGGAGCGTTAGCCATAACTTGTTTCATCTGCTACTTGGTTCAGCTAAAATGCTGGTGTGTTGACGTCTCCTGGAAAGACATTTGCAAAATCGGTGTAATATATGTGAAAAAAGAAAAAATATCTGTATTATTATTATTATTTCATTTCTGTATGAACGATTGTCTATTATGTAGAGTCTGTAAAACAGAAAATAATCATTTTTCGTTTTTGTGTTTTTGCAATATCTATGTATCTATATTTTGCAGATAACGTCTGTGGTCAGAGAGTGTGGAAATCGAAGCAGACAATGATAACTGAAAAAATTAACAATGTTATTTATTAGTGTAATGAATTGATTATAAATAGTGGAGGCTTAAATGTTACTCTCTCTGTCTTCTTGTAGCCGTTAAAGTGGTAAGAGCCTGTGACGCTCGCTTGAATGCTTGGTTAGCTTTCTTTTGTTCTTTGTTCGAGAGAGACGCTCTGGAGGCTGATGTATAAAAAAGGCGTGCACTTTGAATTTATGTTGAATTTTGAATATAGAAATTGTTGAAAATACTTATAATAATTTATTGCTAGCTTGCCCAGTATTTCACTCCAAATTTTTAGCCGCTTTCAGCACATTTAGAATTTTTCATGAAGCTGAGCTACGCCGCGATCGCGGGAGCCGCTGCAGCGGCAAATTTAAATTATAATTGAATGAAAGCAGTTCTCCCGCAATTACGCGGGCAGGTAATGGTACACTAAAATTATTTCTTTCAGCTTCTCAGAGACCTCAGTGGAGAACTATGGATTTTATTATGTCATTTTCAGGTGGACGTGGGCAACTGCTATTACAATCTCAGTGACGTAAATAATTTACGTAAATCAGAGTGGTATTACTTTACTTGTGTGATATCAAATACTACTGTGCTGAAATCTGTTCTGCCTAATAAGAATATTAAAATCAAATTTCATTTTTTGTTTCATGCTCTCGTGTCAGTCGTGGCAGTCAATAGTGTTCATATGTTAATAAATCCACTACAGCTTTTATGTTTAGCAAACATAGCATTCTGTAACTTCTGTACGTGTAAATAAGAGTAATTTTCAGTGCATTTCAGAGATGAAAGTAGAGAATTTGCAAAGACAGGATATGTACTAATCGTGAAGAGCTGTGAGAGCTTGTCGTGGGTCGTGTTTGGATAGCTCAGTTGGCAGAGCACATGACCACGAAAGGTAAGAGTCCCAGGTTCGAGTAGTCGTCCGGCGCACAATTTTAATATGCCCGGCTGTTTCAAATCAACACACTCTCCGCTGCAGAATGGAAATTCATCCTGGAGAATTCTAGTAAATATTTGTGCCTTAGTAATATATACTCATGTGAGGAATGGATGACAAAACAGGTTCAACTATAGCCTGGACACTGAAAGGCACACTGAAGGAAAAAAAATCAAAGCACAAACCGACTTACGTTATTGCTTATTGACGTGTAAGCGACACATGACCAGAAACAAGGAGAGTCGTATAGAGTTGACACTTGCATATTTCCGTATATTTGGTCGGTCAGCACAGGGACGGTTAATGCCGTTTGTGGATGATGCCAGAGTCATCGTCCGATGATGTCTTACACGTTCTCGATAGCAGAATTACAGGCCTATATCACTAACGTCGATTTGCAGTAGGGTTTTAAAACATATACTGTATTCGAACATTATGAAGTACCTCGAAGAAAACGATTTATTGACATATAGTCAGCACCGATTCAGAAAATATTATTCTTGTGAAACACAACTAGCTCTTTATGATAATGAAGTAATAAGTGTTATCGACAGGGGATGTCAAATGGATTCCATATTTTTAGATTTCCAGAAGGCTTTCGATACCGTTCCTCACAAGAGTCTTCTAATCAAACTGCGTGCCTACCGAGTATCGCCACAGTTGTGCGACTGGATTCGTGATTTCCTGTCAGAAAGGTCACAGTTCGTAGTAATATAAGGAAAGTCATTGAGTAAAACATAAGTAATATCCGGCGTTCCCCATGGAAGTGTTATAGGCCCTCTATTGGTCCTGGTCTACATTAACAACATAGGAGACAATCTGAGTAGCCGTCTTAGATTGTTTGCAGATGCTGCTGCTATTTACCGTCGTGTAGAGTCATCAGATGATCATAACGACTTGCAAAATGATATAGATAAGATATCTGTATGGTGGAAAAGTGGCAATTGACCCTGAATAAAGAAAAGTGCTAAGTTATTCACATGAGTACTAAAAGAAATGAGCTAAATTTCAATTACGCATTAAGCCACACAAATCTGAGGGCTGTAATTTCAACTAAATACTTAGGGATTACAATTACAAATAACCTACATTGGAACGATCACATAGATAATATTGTGGGTAGAGCAAACCAAAGACTGCGATTCATTGGCAGAACACTTAGAAGGTGCAACTGGTCTACCAAAAGGACTGCTTACACTACGCTTGTCCGCCCTATTCTGGAGTACTGCTGTGTGGTGTGGGATCCGCATCAGGTGGGGCTGACGGATGACATCGAAAAAGTACAAAGAAGGGCAGCTCGTTTTGTATTATCGCGAAATAGGGGAGAGAGTGTCACTGACATGATGCGTAAATTGGAGTGGTAATCATTAAAACACAGGCGCTTTTCGTTGCGACGGGATCTTTTCATGAAATTTCAATCAACAGTTGTCTCCTCCGATTGCGAAAACACCCACATACATAGGGATAAAATAAGAGAAACCAGGGCTCGCACGGAAAAATTTAAGTACTCGTTTTTCCCGCGTGCCGTTCGAGAGTGGAACGGTAGAGAGACGGCATGAAGGTAGTTCATTGAACCCTCTGCCACGCACTTCATTGTGAATAGCAGAGTAATCAAGTTGATGTATATGTAGATGAGATCTGGAGATCGGGCAGGTTAAGGTAACATTTCGACAGCCTGTAGAGCACGTCGGGTTAAAACAGCGATATGTGGGCGAGCGTTATCCTGTTGGAAAACGCCCCCTGGAACGCTGTTCATGAATGGCAGCACGACAGGTCGAATCACCAGACTGACGTACAAATTTGCAGTCAGGATGAGTGGAATATCACGTGAGTGCTCCTACTGTCCTACGATATCGCATCCCAGACCATAACTCCATATGTAGGTCCAGTGTGTGTAGCATGAAAACAGGTTGCCTGCATGTTCTCAACTGGAGATCTTCTAATCTGCATTTGCTATGTAAAATCTCGAATAAGGCGTGCGCCCATGCTGCTACTGAATAGGAACTTCCTTTCTTTTTATTTATTTGTTTTTTTCTTTTAGCACAGTTAATTCCTATTCAGTTGGCACACTTAAGTTGACAAAATACATGGTGACTGCTCCCTTAATTGAATCCGCGGACGATATTTCCGAAACGTGTCATTAAAAGGATTGGCCACTATTGTACCTGTGGCTATTTTGCTATTTTAATGGTGTCCATAATAGCCATTCCCATTCTCATACCTTTTTCTAATCAACACACGGTGTTGGCTGGCACCGAGGCAGGACCAGCTTTCATCGGAAACACAACAGACCTCCGCCCTGACCCCAAATGAGTTCTCGTTTCACACCACTGAAGTCACAAACAACGATGGTTTGGGGTTAGGGGAATGCATGCTGCTGGGCGTCTGGATCGGAACTGTTCTTGAAGTAACCGATTTGTAACCGTTGTGTCACTGTGGTGCCAACTGCTGCTGAAATTGCTGCTGCGGATGCAGTACGATGCTCCAGAGCCAAGTGCCGAACGCATTGGCCTTCCTCTCAGTGGTGTCACTGGCTGTCTTCAGTCCGATCTCCTTGAGACCGTACATTCTTGTAACCACCGCTGCAATCGGTCAATGACTACATTCCCGCCGAGTCTTCTTGCAGTATCCCAGAAGAAACATCCAGTTTCTCGTAGCCCTATTACACGACTTCATTCAAACTAAGTGGGATGTTGAAAATGGAGTCTTTGTCGCCTTAAGGGGCTGCGGAACGCCCTATACTTGCAATGTTAAAATAACGCTTATAAATTACATCTTTCCTCACAAAGTATTTGAGGTAGGAAGTTGAACTTTTTACAGATTATTTATTTACCAGATTATTTATTTATTTATTTAACAGATTTATTTAACAGATTATTTATTTAACACAGGGATTTTACAAAATTTTAGTTCAGTTATTAAAGATGATTTTGTTTCAATTGTAATGAAAATTCACAACATTTTTTTGCAATTTTTTATTTATACATTCAAAAATATACAGTTTTTTGGAAAAAGGCTGTGTTAAATTATGCAGAAGGTACTGTGTAACATTTACTGAAAGTTTGAAACAAATATGTTTGGAAGATCCTTAGAAAACATGTAATTAATATGAGAAAATAAAAGTTTTGGGAATCGAGCGACAAAGATTGGATTAACTTTTTAGTGCATTCCAGGTCCATAGGTTGGATTATCTTCATCCTCTGCAAACTCCTCCTCCAGCTTCCCCTTGTTCCTCCTCCTGTTTACTCTTGCTTGTATTTCTAGACTCTTTACAGCCCTGTCTGCAGCCCGAAGGCGTTCCTTGTCCAAAGCAAGCATCGCTCGTACCATGTTAGAACCTATCTTCATTCCCATATTTCTAAATACCTTGTACCTTACAATGTTGCCATCATTGAAAGTCGCAACAGCATCATACACACCAAAGTGAAGTGTTTCTATTCCAACAAATACAGTCTTGGGAATTCTCGACCATATAACACTATTTACACTTTCATTGGGGTTTTGAGTTTTTCCGTGAATACACTTTTTCAACAGTTCAGGTGCTGCTAAGTCTCTGAAAATAGGTTTAGCCACAACACATACTTTATCTCATATCACTAAAATGTACCTGATGAACACGGACGTTAATAATAACACCATTTGACAGCAGTTTAACAGCGCCACAGTGGGTCACGCCCATGTAGAACACATTTCAAAAAAAATTTAAAAATAGTTGTAGTCTTCGGAATTGAATAAATTATATAACTATTAAAAGGTAATAGTCTGCAGATTCAGAAAACGCAAAAAAGTAAAAATTGAACTTTTCATGATTTTGAGCCTTTCCGGAGCCCCTTAAGGGGAGCCGGAACAATGAAAATGACAAAATTGACGGTGTTTTGTTTTTTTTTCATTATAAAAATGTTTGGAGTTTTCTGAATAAAACAAATCAAGTTTCACCCTTCTAATTGAATTCTATGTGTGTTTTTTATCGCTGCAAAGTTGACGCGCCGCATAAACAGTTGTAGCGACTTGATGTGTCACCTCTGACAGCGCCGCTCGTCTGGCTGCAAGCAGGGTATCTTCACCGAATTAGACAGTGTTTTGTTTTCCAACGTTGTATGGCTTTATCTCTGTGACAAGTGACTGTTCATATCGGTAAACATAAACGCTTTACCGTGTGTGTTGACTTGTGGAGTTTCCTTTGTGTTCTTTAGCTGTTCAATATTGCGTATTTGACGAATTTTGCTCGTACCTGTTTTACGTATTTGGTTTGTGGATATCAATATGCCCCGTTTCAGCAATCGAGTGTTTAAGAAAAGCCACAATGTTTTGTTGTTTTGAAGGGAGATGCTGCTCAGAGTGCTTCATCGATTACTCCTAATGAATGTGATAGAACTTCTTCCAGCAAGAAACTTTGTGACAGAAAAGAAAAATTTGAAAACTATGAAAGTGACAGTAATGATGTGAATGAAATAATTAACGTTTCCTTGCTTTATAATATTTTGAAACATAACTTATTATGCCAAGTTTGCAAAGAAAGAGGACTGGAACTGTAAATAACTTCACACATTCGTTTGGCATGTAAAATGTTATTGAAGTGTAACAAATGTGCTGCAGAAGTTTCTGATTCTAATACTATTCCTCGTAGTGATAATAGTGGAATGAAGGTGTATGATATAAATGTTAGGCTAGTGTATGGCTTGCGTGGCATTGGCAAGGGCAGTGCTGCAGGGAGATGTTATGTGGAATTATGAACTTGCCAAAACCACGAACCAAGTTTGGATTTTATAATGAATTGGTGGGATCTTCCGCTGAAGATATTGCTCAAGCAACAGTGAAGAAAGCAGTTGCAGAAACTGTGACAGAAAATGGGAATTGTAGAGATTCAACTGTTGCTTTATATGGATCATGGCAACGTAGACGTCATAAATGTCTAAATGGAGTTGTGACAGCTACCAGTGGAGACAGTTTCAAAGTAATTGACGTTGCTATTCTCTCAAAACATTGTAGATGTAAGTGCAATACCAAGGACGATCATAGTGAAAGTTGTGAAGCAAATTTTCACGGCACGAGTGGAGCGGTGGAAGTAGAGGGAGTGAAAGCAATTTTTTCCAGATCACAGGAGTGGTATAATGTGCGATACACTAACTATCTAGGAGATGGTGATTCTAAGGGATATAAAGCTGTAGAGGAACTCAAACCGTACTCCAATGAAGTTATCATTAAAAAACTGGAGTGCATTGGACATGTGCAGAAGCGCATGGTGGCTCACTTGCGCAAACTAGAGCAACATTAGGATCAAAGAAGCTTAGTCGCGGAAGACCCTTGGAGGAAGAGGAAGATTGACAGATGAAGCAATTGATAGATTGCAGAGGTATTATGGGTGTGCAATTAGGCAAAATACAAGAAGCACAGAGCATATGAGGAGAGCAGTATGGGCATTATTTTTTCATAATGCATCAACAAATGAGCACCCACAACATGCACTGTGTCCCACAGGTGATGACTCATGGTGTAAGTACCAATCAGGAAAGGAATATGCTCATAAAAACAGTTGCTAAATGCTGTAATTGATGTAATTAAGCCCATATTCAGAGATTTATCACAGCAAACTTAATTAGAAAAGTATTTACATGGGAAAACACAAAATCCAAATGAAAGTGTAAATAATTGAATGTGGATTAGGATTCCAAAAGAGTGTTTGTACAGATAAAAACATTGCATTTTGGAGTGTATGACGCAGTGGCAATATACAATCAAGGAAACATTATCAAATGTGACGTGCGGAAACGTTTAGGTTTCGAACCAGGACACAACACCATTTCCACAATGCGCCTAATTGATGAAGAAAGACTAAGAGGTGCAGGAAGAAGAGAGAAAAGCATACAACATGCAGCAAAATGGAAGAAAAGACCGTTGAAAAAGAAACTAACGCTGGAAAAAGAAGAGGATGCTGATAATCCATCATATGGGGCACGAAAGTGTTAAAAAACTTTGGAAGCCATTTCCCGTAACTTTCAAAGTTTCATCTTTGAGGAACATTTCCTCAAACATTGCTAACAGTGTATCAATGAAATTTATACACAATACTGTTAACTTCTTTTCCTTCATTTTTAGAACAATTTGTAAAAAAATACTGTATAATTCAAGAGGTATAGAAGAAAAAGTGCAAAATTTTAGAGAAAAAAATAAACATCTGTTTAATAAAATTGTAAATCAAAAACAAATAAATATTTCTTAACATGGCATTATAACTTTGTAGAGAAATATTCACTGAACACGTAGTCCAAACTTCAGAGCAATATGTTTAATGGTTTTAGAAACAATGTTCCTTCTATTCGCTAAAATTAACGTGGAGGAGATGGATCGTTCCAGCTCCCTTTGATGGCATTCTTGAGTAACATCAACTCACCACGTGGGGTCTCAAAGGTAATTAACGCTCACGTCCGTTACAGCGTGTATTTAAATTAAACCTGAACTGCATCATCATAGCGGCGGTACTAGAGCCTCTCTTGCGCGACTGGAGCAGAATTTGAATACACATCGTCTATGAGCTGTAGAAACAGACCTACCACCTTCCGTTCAGGTCGCGCAACTCCTTCTTGATGTTACGATTGTTATCTGGTAGTATACATAATTAAGTCTGTGAATAAACCTCAGAGCGCTTGTCCTGCTTGCACTTGTCTGGTTGTTTGATAAACAGTAATCTGTGAGTCGTACGTTTACTGCCATGATTGACAGACAGTACTGGTGCTATTTCAGCTGTGTGTTGGGAGGCAGGCAGCGTATTGCGTACGAGGCAGCCTCTGCGAGGGCGGTAATTAGTGCCTTTCAGGCCTCTGATTGGCGAGACGCGGCGTGAGACCAGCTCAGAATGAACTCATTAGGCCGAGAAGCCATGAGGCCTGCCCTGGGGCCAAATACAGAACTGGAGCGCCGCGTCTCTGCCGATCCGTGTACCAATCGCCTCATCAGCTCACCACCCTTACTGAAAAACTCCATGGCGCAACACCGTACGCGTGCATCAGTTCGTCTGACAAGTTCAACACAAAGAAGGAACATTTCAACCCATGTAGCGTATTTGCAGGTGCGTATTATCACGTTCCACCCATTCATTTAGCCCCCTACATATAGGTATTCACGTTCAGCTGCCTCTCCCCCCCCCCCAATACTTCTATTGGAAATTAATTACAATATGATATTGTAGTGCCTGTGTCGTTCGGAAGTACGAAGCAATGCTCCTTCGGAAATACATGCTTGTGCGAAGGAATAGGTACTGTGACGACTACAACCATTATGAGATACACAAAGTGTATTCGCAGTCGCGAACATGGACAACCATCAGTTGTATAACGCAACAATGAGAGTTAAAGTTTGTGCTGTACCTGGACTCGAACCTAGATTTCCCGCTTATAGCGCTTATCTTACCATTATGCTATCTGAGCACGCTTCACTGACATACGTCATCAGCCATGTGTTGCAGCCTGCACTCCTATACACTTTATGTATGTTCCCGTACAGGATGTACCCAGTGCAGGTTGTACACACATGGTTGATGACGTATGGAAGTTTTGGTGTGTCTGTAAATTGTCCTCGGGAAGCATAACGGTAAGGCGATAGCTTTGCGACAAGCAGAAAATTCGGGTTGGAGTCCCGATCTCATACAAATTTTCACTGTCAGAACTACATTATACAGCTGATGACTGTCCATATTCGTAACAGCGAATAAATTTCAGGTATGAAATTAATTGGCTTGTCCCGTGAGTAAATGGTAATTTTTTACAAGCTAATCTGACAATTCCTAAGTTCCAGCATTCTTCCGTAGCACTGATGAACTGTCTGCTTTTTAGTTTTAGAAGATTGGCAGCAATAATTAAAATTAGATATATACCTCTTCTATTTACGGCATACACTGACAGTAAAAGGACAGCATCAGGTATCTGAAAACACTTAATGAGGAAAAGACTAACTATTAAAAAGGACACGCTAAGGTGCTGGCCGAGCGGTTCTAGGCGCTTCTGTCCAGAACCGTGCTGCTGCTACGGTCGCAGGTTCGAATCCTGCCTCGGGCATGGATGTGTGTGATGTCCTTAGGTTAGTTAGGTTTAAGTAGTTCTAAGTTCTAGGGGACTGATGACCACAGATGTTAAGTCCCATATGCTCAGAGCCATTTGAACCAGTTTCACACACTAAGGCAAACTGAAAGTGTAGGTGTCTCAGTGATCCTGGACAATTACCGTGTCCGTACTTTAACACACGCTGAAACGTACGCCTTAACTTAGCCCTAACACAAAACTTCTTACCGTTACAGTAATCTACGCGTCCTCCAGTCTTGCACCGGACTAAATTCCTTCAGCCCACCCGCAAAAAAATTATAATGAGTCCCCTTCGGCACAATATCTTTCACTGAGAACACCGCTTCTCTTCCTTTCCGCTGCCCCATGTAGAACTGTCAATCTTTTCCTTCGTGATGGTTACACTCGCTCGCTCTCACCACAATCGGCACTCACCATTGACGCACACGGCTGTGAAAACCAGGCTAACAACGACTACCTGTGCTTCCCTCACGTTTCCGCAGTTCGGTACACTGCTCGTCTTCGTACTCTTCTAACTGGTTGTCTCAACAAGTTCAGTAAAACACAGCTCTCATTCGTCACTGAATTTCCAACACGCCCGTCGTCCGGAACCAAGAGATATCATTTAACAAAACGAGAGCAACAATTTCAGTCTGCACGATGGTTAGAAACGTTTTAAGGGGGGAGCCTGTGTTTCAAAATAATTTTGAAGAGAAGAATTCCATGTTTCGCCAATTCCGAGTTATATAGCTTAGAAGTTAGCCAATCACGTCGTTGTGCATGCAAATTCAAGCACCTACACGCACTAAAATGCGGTAAAGCATAGACAGCTGTGGGTCCATGAGTTACCACTAGCTTAAATGCTCATTTCCTGTTGAAATGTCACTTTTTCTGTTGTGATAAATTTAAGCTATAAGAGCAAAACCTACGTTTGTTCGGTTTGAGGAAACCAAACTAACAAAGATCCTGGTGCCACTGTCTTTGACAGGCTGCTTTAATTTTCGCTTGTCACGACATGCTTGACTAACTTCACTGATAAATAACTCGGAAAGGGAGCAAAGTATCGAATTTTGTACAGCAATTATTTCGCAGCACAAATATCGCTGCAACTCCCTTACATGCATTTCAGACAGCTTATGAGCACCTTGTGCAAACTCAGATATTCGTCTTGTGTTAAAAAATAGCTCTAAAGTTCCCGGGACCGCTACAATTCCATTACTATTCCAGGTACCTGTAACCCACCCGGTCATCGAGTTGGACCTTCCTTGGATGATAGTCATGGGTATGTCCTTAGAACACCCTTGAACTTTATTTCAGAGTAATCTATAGTAGTGGCTGGTGAGATCTATAGCAGACGCTGGAGAGATGGCGTGACACTATCTCGGCATCCCATCACCGGATGATTGCAGTGGCTGAGATATCTGTAGGATAGAATGTCATGGTCAGGGCAAGAGTTGAAGATCCTTCCTACGGAGATGTGTAGGACAGCACAGGACAATTGCATTCTTTCGTTAGCTTGATGAGAGACAACATCACACACACCTTGCAGATCAGACACAGATACCAACCGTAGGACGTTAAAAATGAGAATCCCACTTACAAACAACCTGCTTGCGAACGGCAGATGATTATATAGAATACTGAGATGACAAAAATCTTGGGATAGCGATGTGCACATATCCAAAGGGCGGTAGTATCGCGTACACAAATTATAAAATGCCAACGCACTTGCGGAAATATCATTTATACTTAGGCAATTCAGGTGAAAAGGTTTCCGATGTGATTGTTGCCACACGACGACAATTGACAGACTATGAACGCGTAATGCTTGTTGTAGCTAGGTGAATCGGTCATTCCATTTCCGAAACTTACGAAGTTCAATATTCCAGGACCCACTGTGTCAAGAGTGTGGCAACGATACCACATTTCGGACATTACCTCTCACCGAAGGGGCCAACGGCCTTCGTTTAACGACCGAGGGCAGCAGCGGTTGTGTAGATCTGTCAATGTTAACAGACAAGCAACACTACATGAAATAACCGTGGGACGTACGACAAACGCATCCGTTAGGTCAGTGTGGGGAAATTGGGGTTAATGAGCTATGGTTCCAGATGACCGACGTGACTGCCTTTGCTAATAGCACAATGTTGCCTAGTGCCTCTCTTGGGCTCCTGACCATATCGGTTGGACCTTAGAAAACTCGGCCTGGTCAGATGAGTTCTGGTTTTAGTTGGTAAGAGATGATGATAGGGTTCGAGTGCGGTGCAGATCCAGTGTAGCCACTCACCCACGTTGTGAACATGGCACTATGAAAGCTGGTAGTTGGTCTATACTGGTGTTGGCTGTGGATTGATCCTCTGGTCCATTTGAACAGCTCATTGACTTTATATGGTTATGTTCGGCTGCTTGGAGAGCATTTGCTGCCAATTACGGACTTGCATGTTCCCAAACTACCATGTTCCGTCAGCGGGCCACAATTGTTCCCAAATGGCTTGAAAAACGTTCTGGACAGTTCGAGCGAATGATCTTGCCACCCAGACCGCCCGACACGAATCCTATCGGACATTTGTGGGACATAGTCGAGAGATCAGTTTATGCACAACATAATGCACCGGCAACACTTTCACACTTGTGAACGGCTATAGAGGCAGCATGGGTCAGTATTTTTGCAGGGGATTTCCGTCGCCTTATTGGGACCATGCAAAGACGAGCTGCTGTACTACGCCGGACAAAAGGAGGCCCGACACGACATTGGGAGGTATACCATGACTCCCATGACCTCAGTGTAATTGAGTGCTACAAATCGCAAAACGCAGTTATTCTAACTAGGATAGTCGTACCACTACAAGGGCCAGCATGAGAATGAGAAATGTGATCTGGTAACGTCTCGTTCTCCTTGGAGCCTCTCCACACGTATATGTCCATTGCGATGCCGAAACGAAATTCGTCTGCTAATACCAACACCGACCCAAAGGAAGGCCTCGGCGCTTGTCGGTGACGTCACGTCATCTAGGCACGGCGAACGCCAGGTCTGTTGCATGCAGAAACGACTGGGCGTGCTTATCACTATAAATCTCTTATTCTTGGACAAAATGTTTGGTATTTTTTTGGATTCTGTAGTTTTATTTAGATGAAAGATTTTCTTACTATCGTAAAGCTACAAATGAAGATCATAGTTCTGTATTACTGAATCCTGTCGAAACAAACATAGATCAATATGACAAGACGCTTTGCCCTATTGCAAGCTTCGGAAATTTTACATTCAAGTAACTATATTTACTTGATCCACTTTGTTATCGAAACTTACCCCAACCCCCTTACAATGAACTCGTTTCTTTTATTTATTTATTTAGTTTCGTTTGACATCGTCACTGGAAATGTGAACTAATTTACATGTGTAAATGTCCAACTGTTGCAGTCATTAGATTACAGTCGTTTTCAACGAAAGGAATTCTAAACAGGAAACAAAATAGCTTCATACATCGAAAATACTGCTGAGCTTAAACTTTTTTTAAACATGCACATTAGAAAATAAGAATATTCCCTTCTTGCAACTGAAAGGAGAAACTTTATAAGATAAAAAAAATGTTATTTGATAAAACAAGTATCTCTCTTTTGCCTCTTCTTCTGTCCCCCACCCCCCTTTCCCAACGTGTACAATCGCCAGATATTTCATTAACATTCAGTGATACTCACCCCATACTCAACCAAGATACCTAAAGAAGAGCACCAATATGTTCACAGTTTCTTGTAAAAGCAACCTAGTACAAACGTAACTTCCTCAGATTTACAAATAAGGTAAAGAAGCACGAATTCTGTTGGTGCTGGACCATGAAGTTGTTTTTCCATGTCAATCCTTAAAACAGGTGGAAATTTAATTTCAGGAGTACCCTATTTGTTAAGAACTGTAATGAATTGCACAATTAATTGATTGCAGAAATCTCTCAGAACAATGTGTGTTGGTCAACTACCGCCAATAGTTTCACATTTTCCTGTGTCAGAGAGGGACACACCACCATTATGAGTATGCCTGGAACAGAGCTGGCGTTCGCCGTGCCTAGCTGACGTGACGTCACGAGCAAGCGCCGAGGCCTTCCTTTGAGTCGGTGTTGCTAATACACCTGTTACCACCATGACCGCCTTTCTCTCCGATGCGATGTCAACAGACACATGCTGACAGTTAGTGATGACTTAGGCGTCGTCGCCCTGTGCGTGGGGATTCTTGCCTTACTGAGAACACGCCACGTCGCTTTATTAAAGTTGTATTTTAACCTGTCTAAAACATTATTAACATTTCACGTTCAACTAACGTCTCTGTTTGGTTCTGTTCAGTGAACCAAAGCTATGTTTTCAGTCAATGTTTCATAAAAATGTTACTACCAAGGGAATTTTTTAATCATCAAGTGCTCTCACATTAGAAATAGTATCATATCAAGCTCATTTTGTGTTCCTGTAGAAGTTACCGACTTCCTATGGCGAACTGTAATCTTGAAAAATCTCTTCAATACGTTCTTATTCACCGTTTAAAGTTACTTAAAATGGAAAATCAGATCATTCGTCTCAAGAATCATCTGTGCCTGAAGATATCTTTCTTTATGAAACATTGAGACGAGTAACTCATACACAGATGTCTCCCTTAAGAGTCGAATTTTCTCTGTTTCTTCAGCAGGTACTTGCAGTTTCGTTTCTGCAGGTATCTGCTGAAACACCAGGGAAACGGTGCCACCAAGCTGTTGTTGTTGTTGTGGTCTTCAGTCCTGAGACTGGTTTGATGCAGCTCTCCATGCTAATCTATTCTGTGCAAGCTCCTTCATCTCCCAGTACCTACTGCAACCTACATCCTTCTGACTCTGTTTAGCGTATTCATCTCTTGACCTCCCTCTACGTGTTTTACCCTCCACGCTGCCCTCCAATGCTAAATTCGTGATCCCTTGATGCCTCAGGACATGTCCTACCAACCGATCCCTTCTTCTAGTCAAGTTGTACCACAAACTTCTCTTCTCCCAAATCCTATTCAACACCTCCTTATTAGTTACGTGATCTACCCACCGAATCTTCAACATTCTTCTGTAGCACCACATTTCGAAAGCTTCTATTCTCTTCTTGTCCAAACTATTTATTGTCCATGTTTCACTTCCATACATGGCTACACACCATACGAATACTTTCAGAAACGACTTCATGAAACTTAAATCTGTACTCGATGTTAGCAAATTTTTCTTCTTCAGAAACGCTTTCCTTGCCATTGCCAGTCTACATTTTATATCCTCTCTACTTCGACCATCATCAGTTATTTTGCTCCCCAAATAGCAAAACTTCTTTACTACTTTAGGCGTCTCATTTCCTAATCTAATTCCCGCAGCATTACCCGACTTAATTCGACTACATTCCCTTATCCTCGTTTTGCTTTTGTTGATGTTCATCTTATATCCTCCTTTCAAGATACTGTCCATTGCGTTCAACTGCTCTTCCAAGTCCTTTGCTGTCTCTGGCAGAATTACAATGTCATCGGCGAACGTCGAAGTTTTTATTTCTTCTCCCTGGATTTTAATACCTACTCCACATTTTTCTTTTGTTTCCTTTACTGCTTGCTCAATATACAGATTGAATAACATCGGAGAGAGGCTACAATCCTGTCTCACTCCCTTCGCAACCACTGCTTCCCTTTCATGCCTCTCGACTCTTATAACTGCCATCTGGTTTCTGTACAAATTGTAAATAGCCTTTTGCTCCCTGTATTTTACCCCTGCCACCTTTAGAATTTGAAAGAGAGTATTCCAGTCAACATTGTCAAAATCTTTCTCTAAGTCTACAAACGCTAGAAACGTAGGTTTGCCTTTCCTTAATCTTTCTTCTAAGATAAGTCGTAAGGTCAGTATTGCCTCACGTGTTCCAACATTTCTACGGAATCCAAACTGATCTTCCCCGAGGTCGGCTTCTACCAGTTTTTCCATTCGTCTGTAAATAATTCGCGTTAGTATTTTGCAGCTGTGGTTTATTAAACTGATAGTTCGCCTGACAAGCTATAAGAGAGAAATCCGGTGGCATTTTATGCAACCAGCACTCTATATCAGGAACGGCATCCTGACAGGCGACAGCCTCGTAATCGAAAAGAGTTTCCTCTCAGAACTTTGGGTAACTATTAGCAAACTGAAGCATACTATAAAACGTACAAGTGATAACTGAACATGTTTTACACCGTATTTTTTTTACCAAGATATATCTTACTTCTGACTTGCTTATCCGTGTCAAACCTTAGCGGTGTAGTCATGCAGGTTTTGGATGTCTCTCTCAGTTGTTACGTTATATACGGTATATATAAAAATAATTATATATATTTTATATTTTTCATTTATCAGGTGAATTTTCTTTTGTTAGAGCATGATTCTTTCTCTCAGGGATATTATCTTTCCTTATCACTTTTACTTACGTGCATAAGTAAATACGAAACGGGTTCATGAAAGGCCGCCGTTATTCATGTTCCAGCTTTAGATTTTGAACGTGATGACTAAAATATAGTTGCCGTTAATTGAATTGAATGTTATTTGGTTAATTTATATTTATTGATTGCAAAGCAAGGCTAGAGAGAATTTCGATTGTTGCCGTGGAGCGGCCAAGATTAAACTTACTGAACTCATGAAATCTGTATAATTTAAAAAATGAATTTTAACGTAAATGAATTATCTGTTGCAATTTAGAAAGGTTCTTACAACGAAATCTCTCGCATCTACAGTTACTGTTAACACTTTGAAAAATAAATTAATACTTCGGCGCGTAATGGCCGACCAGAGGCTGCATCGGAAGATGAGCTTCCCGCAGCGCAAATTAATAAAATATGTGTAGCCGCTCAGTGGCTGCCTTCCGTATCGCGAAACAAAACAGTGTGAGTACCATAAAGTACGTCATTCCTCCTCGGCCGTACAATCGCGTCTCTTTTCAAAAACATGGTTCAAATGGGACTTAACATCTGAGGTCATCAGTCCCTAGAACTTAGAACTACTTAAACGTAACTAACCTAAGGACATCACACACATCCAAGCACGGGGCAGGATTCGAACCTGCAACCGTAGCGGGCACTCGGTTCCAGACTGAAGCACCTAGAACCTCTCGGCCACAGCGGCCGGCTGTCTCTTTTCGATCCTTTTTTATTTTCATAGACATGTTTTAAATAAAGATGCTACTTTTAAATTATCAGTTGTTTCGAGAACATTAAATGTATCTTTTATACCAATAATGTTCATAAAATATTTAAGGGTTTTACAAATAATTTTTAGTTCACCCTTAACACTTCACAATATTGTTCACTGTTTACAACCGATAAAAATGTCAATATTTAAGTGACGTACCGTCACACAGTATAGTCTATTTATAGTGTTTAATCTTTCGTAAATGGATTAAAAATGTTACTTTACAGCTCTCTTTCATCATCAAAAACGGTGAATTTAACAGATATCAAAATAGTAAGTCTGGAAGCAACAAAGGTCCAAGGTCGTACACTTCTCCAGTTACTCTGCGGCATTTTGACGATGTGCTTCACATCTCCAGAGCGAACTGGCCACCAACGTTGTTCTGTTATGTAGGATTGCATAAAATAAATCGGTAGTTGCAGCTAAAATCACCGTGTACATTCAGCATGTAGGGAAACAAAGAGCTCAGTGTCTCAGAAACATTACTGTAACCCACAAACAGTGATTTCCAAAGTGTGCGAAATTAAAAATAAAAAAGTAAATAAAAAGAATAGTGCTGACTTGAGTTGCAGTTAGTTCACCCAGAAATTATTCTCTGTAAGAAACAGTTACTTCCATTTCTTTTTGTTGAGATTTAGACACACTCAGATTACGAATCAAACGTAAGTGATAAATACGGAAACTGTCATATGCTCGCGCTAGAGAAGTGCGGCAGTGAAACCGCAGAGCGAGTATGTTTTGCCAAATGTCTTCTGCGGCGCTAAGGTCGTCTTGCAGCCGTTTTTCATTTTTATGTCACGCTGCTCCGTGACAAATTACTTTCGCCTCACACTTGGCAGCGTTTCTAACCACGATTTATGTCTACAGGCACACATAGAAGCACGTAAACTTTCTTCCTGGAATGTAAATTTTATAACCTTATTTTCACGATCGTGTTGTATTACTTTTGAAACAACGTTCGCAGTCAAGGGAGTTCTTTCTCACTATCATACAACCAACAAAACACGAGTTCCTCTGACAAAGTGAAACCTGTTTAGCGCGGTTCCATGGCCAGGAACCTCGAACGTATTGTACTCTTCACCACTTACAGGCATGATTGAAGCACGGGAATGTCTGTCAGTAGGAAGCACCGCACATCAGCCCAACACTTATTAGAACCCCAATTTCACTCGATGACTGGAGTATATATCGTTATTACAGTGCAAAGTGCAGGCTTTCAAAGAAAGTAAATGATGGTGTGGTGGCTCTCAACTACGTACCTTCCCACTCAGAGTTCCAATATTAAAGGTTTTGGCTGGTTTCGTTGTCTATGGACTGAGAAACGTAGTTGCCATATTACAGGCCAAATGCTGCTATGTCTACAGTATATGATAAAAATGGACAGATGAATCGAATGGTCGAAGGTTTCTATCACTCAACAATTGCGAATTATGAAGGTAACATATAAATTTCTTAATAAAAAAATGCAATTAAATAAAATCTGCAGGTACTATCTTAACGACTTTAAATGATGAGTACGATAGTAGAGGTACTTTTAAGAATGCGGTATATTTCTGCAAAACATTTATTGGTGTCGATGGTCTAGCAATTAAATAACAGGGAAACAACAGATTCCTACTTCACATAATTAGTTATGAACAACAACATAGATCGCGAGATATTCACTTCTGAACGCATACTACGACTTCAGTGCAGAAGCCACGGAAATCACACCAGAGCACAGGTCGGCACTCCGAAATACACTCCTGGAAATGGAAAAAAGAACACATTGACACCGGTGTGTCAGACCCACCCTATTTGCTCCGGACACTGCGAGAGGGCTGTACAAGCAATGATCACACGCACGGCACAGCGGACACTCCAGGAACCGCGGTGTTGGCCGTCGAATGGCGCTAGCTGCGCAGCATTTGTGCACCGCCGCCGTCAGTGTCGGCCAGTTTGCCGTGGCATACGGAGCTCCATCGCAGTCTTTAACACTGGTAGCATGCCGCGACAGCGTGGACGTGAACCGTATGTGCAGTTGACGGACTTTGAGCGAGGGCGTATAGTGGGCATGCGGGAGGCCGGGTGGACGTACCGCCGAATTGCTCAACACGTGGGGTCTCCACAGTACATCGATGTTGTCGCCAGTGGTCGGCGGAAGGTGCACGTGCCCGTCGACCTGTGCCGGACCGCAGCGACGCACGGATGCACGCCAAGACCGTAGGATCCTACGCAGTACCGTAGGGGACCGCACCGCCACTTCCCAGCTAATTAGGGACACTGTTGCTCCTGGGGTATCGGCGAGGACCATTCGCAACCGTCTCCATGAAGCTGGGCTACGGTCCCGCACATCGTTAGGCCGTCTTCCGCTCACGCCCCAACATCGTGCAGCCCGCCTCCAGTGGTGTCGCGACAGGCGTGAAAGGAGGGACGAATGGAGACGTGTCGTCTTCAGCGATGAGAGTCGCTTCTGCCTTGGTGCCAATGATGGTCGTATGCGTGTTTGGCGCCGTGCAGGTGAGCGCCACAATCAGGACTGCATACGACCGAGGCACACAGGGCCAACACCCGGCATCGTGGTGTGGGGAGCGATCTCCTACACTGGCCGTACACCACTGGTGATCGTCGAGGGGACACTGAATAGTGCACGGTACATCCAAACCGTCATCGAACCCATCGTTCTACCATTCCTAGACCGGCAAGGGAACTTGCTGTTCCAACAGGACAATGCACGTCCGCATGTATCCCGTGCCACCCAACGTGCTCTAGAAGGTGTAAGTCAACTATCCTGGCCAGCAAGATCTCCGGATCTGTCCCCCATTGAGCATGTTTGGGACTGGATGAAGCGTCGTCTCACGCGGTCTGCACGTCCAGCACGAACGCTGGTCCAACTGAGGCGCCAGGTGGAAATGGCATGGCAAACCCTTCCACAGGACTACATCCAGCATCTCTACGATCGTCTCCATGGGAGAATAGCAGCCTGCATTGCTGCGAAAGGTGGATATACACTGTACTAGTGCCGAGATTGTGCATGCTCTGTTGCCTGTATCTATGTGCCTGTGGTTCTGTCAGTGTGATCATGTGATGTATCTGACCCCAGGAATGTGTCAATAAAGTTTCCCCTTCCTGGGACAATGAATTCACGGTGTTCTTATTTCAATTTCCAGGAGTGTATCTAAACACATACAAAATACTGGAGTTACATTTGCAATAACTTCAAATTAAAAAAATAGTCTTACCGCTGGACCATATACACGCTCTAAAACACACATTATTAAATACATAAACAAATTAGACACGTATCAAAGGAATAGCAAGCAAAAGTAGGCCAGTAGACTAACGTCTCTGTGCTTTCTGAAACACAGTAAATAACTTACCAATTTTTTTATGAATAGAACACATCGGATATAAACAAAGACATAGACGAATACATATATTTATAAGCATGCTGCTACCGTTTTTTCGTGTAACTATGTAGTACTTATGGTCTGACGCGATCGATAATAATCGGCCACTTTGATCTCCAATAACGCATGTAATATTTAAGTTAGATGCCTGTAATTCACACCAATTTAGGTTTACACTAATAGCTTTCTAAAAACATGCAGATCGACAAAATCGGGCGAACCATTTATATTTTGGAAATTCGTGGCTGGGTGTTACTTGTATAATTGACCATCAGATACTGAACTTTAAACTAATGAAGATATTGAAAATCTGATTACACCATCAGAATCGTCGTGCAAATAATAGTAATGTACATGTTTCTTTTTGAGGTATCATGAATCATCTGGTTACTATTAACATCTTGGGTTGTCGGGTGTTCCGCCGGATATCAGTGTCGTACTTCCACGATATTTCGGTCACGTAGCTCGTGACCTTCATCAGGTGCGACCTGAGACTGCTCCTCGAGTGGACCTGGTCCAGTATTTATGCCTATGGCCTTCCCCCTCCACCAACGGCTGCAGGCGTTTCCTCTGTGGTCCGCGCCCATTCCCTGCGACCTGCTGGAGCGTTGCTGCTCCGTTTTCCGTCCGCTGCGGTTCTAGGTGCTCCCTCTGCGGTCCGCGCACACCAAACCCGTTCCTGGGGGTTTCATCTACGGTCTGGGGTACCAAGCGTTCCCCCTGCGCTCCGCGCCCGCTCACCACGACCTGTTGGAGCGTTGTCGCTCCGTTTTTCGTCCGGTGCGGCTCTGGATATTCCCTCTGCGGTCTGCGCCCACCAGTCCCACTTCTGGGTGTTACATCTTCGGTCTGGTGCGCCTGGCCGTCCGGCAGAACACCCGACAACCCAAGATGTCGTTAAATCGCCGGGAAAGCCTGAAGTGGTTACCATTAATTTCTGTAGGAACTCTGAAATGTCTGCCATTAAAAGTTTCATAAAGGTCACCACCTTTGGCACTCCCGGCATGTCTCCTTCAACAACACAGCATCACCATGGAATTTCCAGCCACGTGGCTGGACTGACCGTTGTGCGGCATCACGCAGTTGCTAAGCTAACGTTCAGCACCACGTGGTTGCTGCCGGGCCGCTACCCGCCAAGAGGCCCCACCTGGGAACTTAGACAACTCGCCCGTTACCTCACAAAAGGTGTTTCAGGCTCGGGGAGCAAACTGACCTTCCAACTGGATGGAACACAAGCAAATATTATCGACAGTTTGCAGATGCAGCATGTGTATGCAATGTTTCCGACGAAGATGTGCCATGAATCCAAACCACTTTCCCGGGTTCGATTCCCGGCGGGGTCAGGGATTTTCTCTGCCTCGTGATGACTGGGTGTTGTGTACTGTCCTTAGGTTAGTTAGGTTTAAGTAGTTCTAAGTTCTAGGGGACTGATGACCATAGATGTTAAGTCCCATAGTGCTCAGAGCCATTTGAACCAACCACTTTCCAACGTAGACGTACAGAATCAACTCGTCATGCCATTCGGGTCCTACTACTGCCTACACCAACAGTTTGACTAGTTTTCAGATATCGATTCGTTATGAAGCCGTACACGTTACACCTGTTACAGACTTTACGTCATGACGACATGCGGTGTTTTCTGACGTGCTTCAGAGTGCTATTGCCAACAATAACCCGTTCGCGCGACACATCGTGTTCAGTGATGCCCCACCTTAGTGGGAATGTGAACAAAGTTCGAATTTGGAGCCTACAGAACCGCCTACAGAACCCATGTACATAATGAACATTTACAAGAATCGCCCAAAGTCAAAGTGTTTTGTGCGATATCTAACTTACTGAAACTTCCTGGCAGATTGAAACTGTGTGCCCGACCGAGACTCGAACTCGGGACCTTTGCCTTTCGCGGGCAAGTGATCTACCATCTGAGCTACCGAAGCACGACTCACGCCCGGTACTCACAGCTTTACTTCTGCCACTACCTCGTCTCCTACCTTTCAAACTTTACAGAAGCTCTCCTGCGAACCTTGCAGAACTAGCACTCCTGAAAGAAAGGATATTGCGGAGACATGGCTTAGCCACAGCCTGGGGGATGTTTCCAGAATGAAATTTTCACTCTACGACGGAGTGTGCGCTGATATGAAACTTCCTGGCAGATTAAAACTGATTTAATCTGCCAGGAAGTTTCATATCAGCGCACACTCCGCTGCAGAGTGAAAATCTCATTCTGGGATCTTACTTACTATTCCTTTATGGAAATAGCCGTATTTTGCCAAGTTACATAACTGGTTGTCTTCGAGGATCATTAAAGACATCATCTTTCAACAATACGGGCTCCCCTCACTGGAGTCGCCAAGTGCGTGAATATCTGAAAGAAACTCTACCCAGCCGTTGTGTTGTTCGTCAAACGGCCGAGGACTTGGCACTTCTCAGCAGTTTTCCAACGTCACCGGATTTGACCCTCTGTGACCTGTTCCCATGGGTTTTTACGAATGATGTCTTTGACGTGTCAACGCTACCTCTGAACTCAAAAGAATTGAAGAACCGGATTCATATTGCCATAACATCAGTGACGACTTACATGTTTAACCAAGAACGGGAGGAAATTGAGTATTGATGTGCTATTGTTCCTGTCACTGGTGGAGGAGATGTTGAAAATCTGCCATTTCAACTTGAGAGGCTCGTAAATATGTGCCCCAATTTTCACAGCTGTATGTGTTACATTTTAACAAATGTAAGTCTTACATTTTAATAGATGTATGTGTTTGAAATGTATGCTTTTTGAAACATTCTGTGCGAGGAACGGAACGCACTAGTATTGATCATCATGCTTCGCATGTTAATAAAGGCCTCAGTCTAGGAAAAGGTAACGATATTAATACCTTCCGACACATAGAAAGGCGTTGTAGGTTTGAGACGAGCGAGTGAGATAGCTGGAAGGCGAAAACAACGTGACGTCATGTTCGTTACCTTGCCTGTAGGAGGTATCATCTCAATACGCAGCAGCAGACTATGAGCAATCGAATCATCTCCCAGTCGTGTAAATTACGAATATAATTACGTTTTGCAAACAGTAACCACTGAGTCTGTATTAGAGGCTCTTATCTGTCTTCGAACTGGATGGGTTTCCAGCGCATGGCTTTTACTAACAAGCTGCGTGGAAAGATGACTCTTATCGCGACCACTGACTACTAAGTGACTGTTACGTGTTGCCTGCTCGTGTAACTAACGAAAGGGAGAGTTCTTGATCCTGATCGATCCTATTTATAGATTCACACTCAACAAAGAAAGAGTATGCCATCGTGGATGCCATTTATCTGCTACTTTCGAGAATATTAAGGAGCAATAGGAGCAAACAACGATACAAACTAACTGATTCACCAACTAAGACAACCAATCGTGAAAACCGTTGCTTAATGACTATGTTCTATTGTCATCCCAGGTACATGTTCCCATAAGAAACTATTCCCTTTCTACAATAGGCTTCTGCTGTTCTTAGGCTGCTCTACAGATAGGTTGCCATTATCTGGAAGGTGAAAAAATATCTGTGCCTACATTGTTTGCTCTTTTTTCAGTTGGTCGAGTTTGTAGACGTTCAAAATTATCCTCCGTGTTTTAATATGTAAACGGCTACTTAATTAGCTGATATAGTGCCTGTGGAATTTGAATTCGAAGTATACAGAATGCTCCTACACGCAATATATAACGCAATGAACAGTGCCTCATTCACCAAACCTGGAAGAGGTCGAAATAAGGCTCAGTAGCTTGTGCATTAACTATTCCTGCTATAAGAACCGGAAAGCGTTTCATAGTCGTTAGCAGCCCCAGTTTTCTTGTAGCCCCAGAAATTGTGCTTGACCAGTGCACAAAACGGAAACGATACAATGAAGCAAATTCCCACAAACACTGCTAATTGTATTTATTATTTAAAAATTGTCTAGCTGTAGAGACGTTTTAGGAGAGAGGGATCTCAAAAACTAGTTCAGAGTCAGAACAGAAAACTTTAATTCAATCTGGTCATTTAACAACGATTAGAATGCAGAAGTTCCCTCAAAATCGTTTCAGACTAAAATCAAATCACTCTAAATTCCGTGGAAAAGAAGTTCAATTGGAAGAATGCACAAAGCAAATTGAATATGACCCCTGCATTTGGGAAACTCGAAAAAGATAAATGAGACAAGGTAAATGAGCCTAACATTCAAGACAGATAACTGAGTGTACGACATGCATAACCAAGAGAGTTAAGTGCGAGCTGACCAGAAGATGAATTCCGATTGTGTCTGTGTGAAACTTCCATTCCTCAAGTATAGCACGTGAGGTTGCCGGTCTGCACCAGACAAGATACTGGAAACGAATCTCTTCTCTTCAAAAAAGCTATTTCCAGAACGCTCACCTGTCTCCTGCTCCACTTGGATGGGAGACTGAACGCTGCTCTCAGTCTGACAAACGAATATGTTCTCTTATGTACATAGAAACAGGGAAAAGCTACAGGAACTTCGGGCACGAACCCTGCGAAAAGCACCCTTAAGAAAGAAGAGGTTGGTATTGTTTTCGAAAAGTCTCTCTTCATTGGTCAGCACTGACCGCAACATATCTGGTGACAATATTTGGATTGGATAATCCACAGTTTTTGGTGGGAAGCAAAGAACTTTCTCACGCAAAGGAAACACTGGGAGTTCAACTGACTCTTTCAAAACTGACCGTAAAAATTCATAAAAGCACTTAGAATTATTTTCCGTTGCGAGTGAAGCTCACAAACACTGAAATTTACTTTAGTACACGTAATGGCGGACTCAGCGACACCGAAACAGTCGAAGCGAGATGCGCAATCGACAGCAATACTGTTATTTGCTTTAAAAAAGTTTCACGTGGAGGGAGAGGCATTTTTAAAGGAAACATCAGATACTTCCAATTAACAATATATTATGATTTTCAAGCTCATATAGACAGCTAGTTAGAGATACATCGATGCACAGGAGAGAATGAGAGAGAGAACAAACAGGCGAAAAACAGAGCACAAACAGTGGCGAACAACATGGCTCTTGTGTTTATATATTACACTTGAAGTTCCAAGCTTTCATGGAACGACTGAACTGTCGTATTATTTATCTTCGCGATTAATGGAAAATATTTACAATATTTGTCACAAAATATTATCGGATTAGACACAATGACTCATAATATCATAGGCATCACTTTCTTATTTTCATTACATTCATATCGGTTGAATAAATCGCGGCATACATTAGAGAGCCTTCCACGTGACGCCACATTCCATAGATTAGTTCTTGAGGTACATACGTTGATGTTGAAAGAACTACTCACACGATGTCGACTGGGTACTATCGACTCCAGTAGTGTGCATCAGTAATTCACTTTTCAATACTAATAAGTTGATTGATGCTTCTGTTTTTGTTATTGCCAGAACGTAGAAGCCTTATGACTCCACTTATTAGAAAAGATGCCTTTCAATTCCTTTCCTTTACATGTTCCATCTTGTGGCCCTCGTACCCGAGATTTTGTTATGTTGTGCCTGTAATTCCATTAGGATACTGAGTTAATGATTGTTTCCTCCTCATACATATGTCATCCGTGTATAATATTATGAAAATAAACGGTTAAACTGTAAAAGTAATAAGTAATAGGAATAAATAGAAATCAATGGATCACCTATTGTAGGTAATATTGTGGCCCCAATTCCCAGATAATGAGTATATGGTATCAGTACATCTAACTGAATGTATCTCTGCTCAGTTTCTTTGACCGTCCCCCAGAAACAGTAATAATTTACAGTATGAACATTATAAATGACAAGATCATACCAGAACAATCTTTCTAAATTCTCCGCCTTCCAAAATAATTAACGGTAGCAACAATGTAAACAACTCGTCCAGTCAGGATAGTTAACTTATGTGGTTATGTACAAGATCCCCACAATATTGACAGTGGAGACATTAAAATGGCGACCCCATTACAGCTGTTCTCTACAACGGTATTTCACTGTACTCTGGAAATCGTCTGAAACGGTCAGTTACATCACTTTACACTCATGGTACTTTTTTATCCTCTTAAATTTCAGTATTAAAAAAACTCAAATTAAATTCAAATTATTTGATAGCCCATTTGACTTATGTGATGCCTCTGACGTCACTGGGTAGCTCGCTGCTCCTGTTGTCGTAAAGCTCATGAACAGCAATATCTTGTTTTGGAAGTTATGTTTCGAAAATGGGTTACAAATCGAATGAAGCGTCACATTGTACAAATATATTTGTAAAACCTCTTGAAAAATTGTTTTTGAGCTTTTCAAAGAATGAGAAGGTCCATAAAATGTGGTTGCACTGTACAGGCAAAATATCATCACGTCGATGCACGGATTTCTTAACTTAAGAATATCTTACACTCTGAAGTTAACATTAATTTATCTGAGAGATACATTTCCCCATTGTTACAATGAACAACAGTTCACTATAGGTACCACGAGACTATGCCGTGCGAGGAGTTTATGTTAGAGAATAACCGCAGTTTGGCATCTCAACACAATGACGCCAGCCAGTCACCCTCTAAAGGATCTCTTTTTCCAATTCGCTTTAGATCACCAATATAGGACGTACCACTGTCGGGTACTGTCATGGAGAGACGTCTCATGGAGATACGTCATTTGGATAGCCGCAGGTGGATCAGCTTACAGAGTTTTCATGTGGGCATCAACGTGAATTCTGTGACGAACAGATCTTCCTACGCCGAGGGTCTTGCCAACCACTAATGACCTCAGGAGGCAGAAGAAGAAATGAAATTACATTACTTGTTAAGAGTCTCATCCCTTACAAGAGTTGATGAGAATTGCTCGTACTGTACCAGTACTGTCTGATGGAATTACTTTACTATACTGAATGCTGGGATAGGGTAGTTCATACTTACAGTCCTTCTGCAGATGTTTATGCTATAGGTTAATACCTCGCTCACTCTCACGCTATTGGAGAGGGGCGGGTGGGGCGGGGATTGTTATTGAGTCGATCCAGCCAGCAATTGGCGGGAACTGTTTGAACCAGTATGAGCGTCTTTCCTACACTGCGCCTTTTCCTTCAATTTCTGGTCGTACTCCATATCAGATGGAGTGGAGAGCGGACCCGATGGCTGAATGCTGGTCGTGAACTCCGGTCCTTCATTGCTTCTGTCGCCACTTCCTGGCGCGAAACTCGCTCTCGGCCGACGCTGTGGCTTCAGGTAGTTGAGTGCTCGATCCCATGCCTCACTGAGAGTGAAGTCACTGTTTCTGTTCGCCAGGCCATAGACCACTCGTATTTCAACGATCTCATTCAGATCTCAAAACGACGGTATCTGTTTCAGCTCTTCCGTTTATTCATACGAACATCTATTAATATCCATCTACAGATTTTATGACTTAATGTCCCCTTACACATCTTTCTGCCCCTATGCGAAAGATAATCTCACGAAATAATTAATGTTTCTGTGTATAATTTACGAGGGTCGTCCACAAAGTAAGTTCCATTTCTATTTCTATCTGCGGCAGTGCTACGATCGCAGTTCCGATCATGCGTGGCAGTTACACTGACTCAAGGAGAAGACATGTACGCCATTTTCAGATCGCTGCGGCCGATGGTGTGCTTTCTAGTGCTTCTTTATAATGTCAGCCGTAACTGAAAATGCCGCCACGTGTGAAATCAGATCTGTGATTCGTTTTCTAAATGCAAAGAAAGTCAAACAAAAGGAAATTCATTGGCAAATCTGCGAGATTTACGGACAAAATGCTATGAGTGATTCAATGGTTAGAAGATGGGTCATACCATCTAATGAAAGAAGTGATAAAGTGCACGATGGAGAACCAATTGGACGCCCATCTCTGGTTACTGATGAACTAGTTCACATAGCTGAAGAGAAGATTAAGCACAACCGTAAGTTTACACTTAGTACCCTTGCTATGAAAGTGTCGCAAATCTCACGATCACAAATTCATGAAATTGTTACTGAAAAACTGAAATTTCGAAAACTTTGATCAAGTTGAGTATCCAAAATTCTTACTGAACAAGAAAAAAAATGGTTCAAATGGCTCTGAGCACTATGGGACTTAACATCTGTGGTCATCAGTCCCCTAGAACTTAGAACTGCTTAAACCTAACTAACCTAAGGACATCACACACATCCATGCCCGAGGCAGGATTCGAACCTGCGACCGTAGCAGTCGCGCGGTTCCTTACTGAAAAACACAAAAAACAAGGAATGGTCAGTGCACTTCAGTTTTTGACACGCTACAATAAAGAAAGCGATGGTTTTCTCTCTCGGATAGTAACGGGGGATGAAACTTGCGTATCGCACAACACCCCTGAAGAAAACGGCCATCAGTGGAATGGAGGGACACTTCGTCCCCAACGAAGGTTAAGCCTAAGCAGTCTTGACACCTCGAAAAGTCATGCGCACCGTTTCTTGGGCCAGAAAAGGCATTTTGCTGATTGATTTCTTACCACGGGGCTAAACAATCAATGCACATGGTTACTGCAAGACCATTAAGAAATTGCGCCACGCAATACAGAACAAGCGCCGAGGATTACTGCCAAAAGGTGTTGTTTTTTTCCACGCTAATGATCGACCTCATACGACGAATGGGACCAAACAACCCTTACGGGAGTTTTACTGCGACGCATTTGATCATCCTCCATAGAGCCCGGACCTCGCTCCTAGTCAGCGACTTTCATCTCTTCTTACAACTAAAATCTATCCTTGTATCCTTGGTGGTCAACACTTTAACGAAGATAACGAGCTGAAAGAACATGTTACCACATGGTTGAATACACAGGTGGCAACCTTCTGCGAAGAAGACAAACAAAAACTTGTGCCACGCTATGACAAATTTCGGAAGCTATGTAGCAAAGTAGAGTAACAGTTGTAGATTTTTGTACAATAAATTTCTTTCTGTATCTGTACACGTTTGTTTTATATAACCAAACGGAACATACTTTGTGGACATACCTCGTATTACCGCTACGCCACGAAAGTCGATGGCAGAGAACACAACGCGAATTCGATAGTATTGTGTTAGGTCTATAACTTTGTTTCCGCCGTTCAGCAATAAATGGCATTAGTGGCAATGGCGGTGTTGGTGGTAATTTGTGTCATAAAATAAGATTATATATTCGCAAACACAACGTCGTCAAATTATTTGTTGATTTGTGATTTCATCACGAAGTTATTCTTGACTGTTCTAACAGACAGGGAGCAGTATGTCGTCCTGAATGGGGTAACTTCAACAGAAACAATAGTAACTTCAGGTGTGCCCCAGGGCAGCGTAATAGGTCCTCTGCTCTTTACGATTTACATAAACGATCTGGTTGACGGTGTTGACAGCGGCCTTAGACTGTTTGCCGATGATGCTGTAGTCTACAGGAAAGTATTATCACACGAAAGTTGTGGACAAATCATGGAGGATTTGGAGAAAACAAATGCGTGGTGTAATGACTGGCAGTTATCTCTCAATATTAGTAAGTGTAATCTACTGCGTATAACAAGGCGAAAATCCCCACTAATATATGAGCACAAAATAAACGATCAGTCTATGGAAGCGGTAACATCAGTCAAGTATCTGCGTGTGACTACTCGAAATGATCTCAAATGGAATGATCAGATTACACAAATAACGTGTAAGGCGAACTCTAGATTGCAGTTTATTGGTGGAATCCTGAAGTGATGCAGTCCTTCAACAAAAGAAATAGCTTACAATACGTTAGTTCGTCCAGTCGTAGAGTATTGTTCGTCTGTATGGGACCCTTACCAGTTGGGTCTGATTCAAAAGATTGAGAAGGTCCAAAGAAGAGCGGCAAGATTCGTGACTGGTACATTTAGCCATCGCGAGAGCGTTACAAACCTCATAGAAAGTTTGAAGTGGGACACACTTGTACATAGACGACGCGCTAAACAGAAGGGGCTGCTTTCTAAATTCCGAAATCCTATCTTCACCGAGGATGTAGAGCATATATTATTACCACCAACTTTCAAATCGCGTAATGATCATCATTCAAAGACAAGCGAAATAAGAGCTCGTACTGAGGCGTTCAGACAGTCGTTTTTCCCTCGCGCGATCCGCGAGTGGAACAAATATGACTTTGGTGCGAATTGTGCCCAACGCCACACACCGCTTGGTGGCTAGCAGAGTATTTATGTAGATGTAGATGTAGACTGAATATGACAGCTTAGGAGCCCGATTTTCGTCATTTGCAGGAAATGTTAATTTTATGCTCCTATGTTTGTTAACATGACAACGTTGCATTCAAGCTGCGAGGCTGAAACGCGGAGAGCTATTCTGCATGTCTCTTTCATCCTGTATGAAGTCGATTAAGCTAGGAGAGAAAGATAATGGCACAGATCACATGGGCAATGTTTATTTAACTGCAGTCTGGAATTCCGCCATAGTGACACAAGCCAGAGCACTAACATACTGCGATCTTTCTAGCGTCACTTTAAAGTGGTGGTGGAACGGCCTATTTTGTGGATGACTTTGGTGAGTGTGGGAAACGCCAGTGCCTCTGACTTAGAGCAGAATCGACAGAGTGCTGCGAAAAAGGAGCGCTCTTTACCGTGAGCTGACACTGTGACCTCAGGTGCCTGCGTTCACGAAAGTTGGGTTGACAGCCCACATTCAGGGGGCGCAGCGGTTATTGCGTATTTTACAACCTGCCCCTGGATAGCGGCAGAACTGTTGCCAAGTCGCCATGCAAATAGGGGGAGAGCACCGCTTTTTATGTTTGGAAAAAAGATTCTGTGGATATCACTTGCTTTCCCAAAGAAACACTGAGGGCTGAAGTAATGGGCCTAGTCTTGTGTTCAACTCTAATTTTATAGGGTCTCTGACGCGAGGTTAGTGCTGGCCTGAAAATGTTCCATCACTAAATTAGCCATTGGTGTCATGGAGATGGAATGAAACTACAGTTTTTTAGGAGTGGGAAGGTTATTTACGATATGGTTGTCTTGGTGGGGGTGTAACCTCCCCCCACTTATCGACCTTAATGACAGTGAAAAATTAAACCGCGTGTACCTAATGGAAATATGGGAAAAGCAATCGTCACCGAAGTCAATTTGTCGGTAAAGAGGGAGGAAAGGGTTACATATACATGAAAGGAAAAATGCTAATGAAACTGGTGGAAATTAATTTTGAAAAGGGGTAAAGTTAATAAAGAAAGTAAATGTGCGGCCGATACGTTAACAGTTAACTAGCGGTAATTAGACATTTGAGATTTGGGGGAAATTACGGCCGCCAGTCCTAAGGACAATTGCTATAGTAACTGATAAAGAAAGGTTATTACACATATAATTAGCACTAGCAGCGTGGCAACTGTAGGTTGACACGTGTAGTGTGAAAACTGAAAGTTTGTCAGAAGTAATAAATTTCGTTACACTCTGACTTAATTTAGCAAAAGAATTAATAAAACCGGAAAATCGAAAGTTAATTTAGTGACTGAAGTTAATAGTGAGCTTTCTTTCTGAAGCACATCGAAATTCAGTAAAATACGATTAGTCTTGGACTACCTCAACAATCATTTCAAAAGCTACTTGAATCTACGCAATTTAGAAATAAGAGATTTAACTTTGAACTTGAATTAAATGATTCTGAACAATTAACAATAGTAAAATTTAGTACGTACCAAGCTGAGCTGCAGTCACAGGTAAGCTAAAATACGGTAACAAAACTCGCACTCTCAATTTGTGCTTGTATAATCTAAATATTGTAACCAGCTATGAATACCTTAACTGAACTTTGAAATTAAAGCAGTGAAACCTAATGATGCTGGCGTTTGAATTTCAATGACACTCGGGTTCATTCCGAAAAAGGAAGGGACCCTGCTTGGTAATGCTATTGGGACAATGAGCGACAAACGTTCATCCTAAGTTGCTGTAATTTTGTGATGCAACAATTTTAAAAGTTTGAAAAGCTGAGGTCTGCCATACAGTTCTAAAACTTTACGTGCTTCCACTCTTCCTTGTTGGTTGATTGAAGGTTTGAAGCCGTCGATCGAGGAGGTGGCGACAGTCACTCATTGTCGGCCGTCGCTGTTGCAGAAGCTGGATGTTGGCGCGCCTTCTTCTCGACACGGTCACCAGACGAAACGACCTCTTGATGTGCGCCAGCTAATGCTTCCCGTCCGCGACACCATGTCAGAAACTATCATCGCCAGTCGAGCGCAATTACATGCTGCCAAACCCCGAAAGCGCGGCAACTCGCGGGAGCTTCACACAACACACCTGCTCCACGGCACCACCCCAGCCAGACACTCCCTCTGCCCGCGCTCCACGCGACAGAGTTAACACTACCAAAGATCCTAAACACTTTGGTTCTCCACACGACCTATCGATGTATTCGTTCGATAGCATAGTTTTCCCTAGGCCAGACCCAGCGTAAAAATACAAATAATATTCACAAAACAAACCAACATAAATGCATAAATATATATATATATACAAACGGTAAAACAATTACAATATATAAAGAGACAGAAATGTCATATCTTCAGGTGACAAAATAAGGAAAAAAATTTGCAGTGCAATAGGTGGAAATTGGAGGATATGCATTTCCGGCGTTACAGGGGAGTGAACCCATGTCATTGGGCCACCATGTAGACACGTTCTTGCTGTTGAAGAACATGTATGGCTTGGCGGGAAATTATCGATGAGTGTACAAAGACGCTAGAAAATAGGGTGACAGTGACTAGAGTTTGCGGTGAATCGAGTTGGGAGCGCGTATTTGGGATGCTGAAGTCACGTTCCGGAAAGCATATCTTAGCTGGCGACGTTGGCTCAGCGTTGCAGCCACAGCATCACGTCCACATCCTCTGCAGCAGTGCCATCCGCATGGCTGTGGCCTGCAGCATAGCTGTCTGAGAATAATTACGGTGAGCAAAAGCTACTGCAGCTCCAGCATGACAGGGCAGTCTCGCTCCGCACTTGAGGATAAGAACCTGATGAAGTGTCTCAGATTCGCTGTTGCTGTATTGAGCTGTATTAACCAGCAAGTGTCGAGAAGCTATGCTCGTTTCGCGTTGAAGAATTTTGGGATCAAATTATTGTTTGATATTTTGCGTTAAATGGACTTAGGTACCTCGCTGGGAAAAGTACTCTTGCAACCACAGTACTTGAAGTTATAGGCACCGTATGGTGCGCAAATTTTAAACCAGTAATAAACAAAACTTCGACAGTACTGGGGCGCTGGAGAAAGTCTCCTAGCTACGTTGCTTATGTTGCTTCGGACTACACAGTAATTTACAGGCGTAGTACACACAATAATCTCTCACACAGTCACACATAAAAATAAGCTACTAATTAAGAATTAGGCGAGATCATTGTTTGTACAATAAATGCTGTGCAGTTTTTGACTCTACCAGTTTACCGCAATGGCAAAAAAATACGCTATATTTGATTCAGTGCCAAAAGATATCCACAGCCAGGTTAGAAAAACAGTCAAATAACACATGGATCAATATTATTGATTGTAATTAAAGATGGTACTTACATTGATAATAAATAATTCTTGTTTGTTGGGGAACTGCACTTCCTTTGTAAAGAGGCACTTATCTGGATTTTTGTCGTTGTGTCGTGTCTTAGTGGCAGATAACCTTCACGTCCTTCATCGTTCATTTTATGGCAATGTCACATCAATGATTCCATAGTGTCCTTCCTCTTCTTCTAATATTCATCTATATTGCCATGTTACACATAAATTTCACTCGTGCATGCCTTTATCATCAGAAATGGTGCTGCTGCTGCCTGACGAACACTTCGCACGATAACCAACTGCCACAAACTCTCACTATAATCGAAGATAGTACGAAAGTAAAGTCTCTGCCTAGTGGATTAAGCTCCAGTACAGCTATGTTAATTTGTTATACAAGCTGAATTTGCTTTCATTACGTATTTAATGGTTTCCTACCTATTAAACTTTTGAAAGAATTAATTTTAAATGGCTCTGAGCACTATGGGACTTAACTTCTGAGGTCATGAGTCCCCTAGACTTAGAACTACTTAAACCTAACTAACCTAAGGACACCACACACATCCATGTCCGAGGCAATATTCTAACCTGCGACCGTGGCGGTCGCGCGGTTCCAGGCTGAAGCGCCTGGAGCCGCTCGGCCACTCTGGCCGGCAAAGCATTAATTACTAAAATGTGGAAATAGTTCTTTATGATTCTACAAGAGGGCGTTACTTCTTAAATTCTCAGAATACTCGGGCTTAGTTTCAAATGTCTCAAACTTCACTAAGAACTGAAATTGAAAAATATACGAATAAAAATTGTGCTGTGCCTCCATGTTCTAAAAGTGAGTGCATTTAAATGTACCTTACTGTCTTTATTTAATTGTGTCACTACAACCGAGTTTATGAAATAATACACCAAACTTGAACAACTTCTTAATTTTTATAATGTTTTATTGAATACATTATTGGGGTATCTGAAACATTGTTGCTATTAGACACCTTACATTCACACTGAAATAAAGATTCCTGTAAATCTCCAGTTTAGGCTCTATTTTGTGCAAATCTGCAGATTAGGCTCTATAGTTAGGACCTTAGAAATCGCGTTATCCATTAAAATTCCGCACATTAAAATTGATAACTTAGATCATAAAGGCTGACAATCAGTTTTCTGGGACCTGTAATGGTACTTTGACTTCCGCGCCTCCGCCAATACAAAGATATAATTTACGATTGCGCACGCAGAAGAGCGCTGCGCCAGCGACCGATTTTTATAAAAAATTTTGTTCGTCTTTTTACTTTTGCGTAGGTTTTTTGTTTTTAACAACTAATTGATGAGACTCTCTCTCCTGTCTTCATACGAAAGACGTGTATTTTTTCGGCGATGTGTTGAATGTGCTTTTGGGTGGAAATTAAAATTACATTACAAAGCAAGGTTGTTTCAATAGTGATTCGAGGTGGTTATCGCCAAATCTGTAAATTGATCATGACAGTGACAACTTGAAGAAGTTTTTCAACAGACGGAGAAAAGTGAAAGACGGGTCGTCCTATAAGAGAAATTAGGACGACAGCCATGAAGATTATATTGTAATTAATACTGCGTATCTAACAAGATTATAAGGTAAATTTCAATTAGTTTTCTGATGCTATTTCCGTACAGTCGCTTTTTGTAGTGTTGCCGACCCGGTCTGCCATGCATGGTCAAATTACAGCACGATCTCAATCAATAATAAGTCCGCCTTATCCGTAACTGAAACCACCAAAATTCAAGACATCAATCAGATTTTCTATTTTATATTTTTCACGGCAGAAGCCCGAGGATAAGGTAACACTACAGACCGGATAGCTTTTATACACTCGTTGGGTTACGCAAGATTAGTCCTTCCCTAGTCTACTATCAATTTTGTCTTCGAATAATCCTAATGTACTGTTGTGGGTGCCTCTGAGGCGTACCGGGTAATATGCACTCATTTGTGATCTGCGCTTTTAGCCTAGACGCTATTTCTGAATTCATCTCGAAGTACATCTACATCTAAATCGTTACTCCGCAAGACTCCTTACGGCGCGTAGCTGAGGGTACCCCGAAACACTACCAGCCATTTCCTATCCTGTTCCACTCTAAAATAGAACGATGGAAAAACGTCTATCTATTTGCCTCTGAATGAGTTCTAATTCGTCTTATCATGTCTTCGTGGCCCTTACATGCAGTGGTTGTAGGAGGCAACAGAATCATTCTGCAGTCAGCTTCAATTACCACTTCTATAAATTTTCCCTATAGTGTTCCTGGAAATCTCATTTGAATTCCCGAAGCATCTCCGTAACATTTCCTTGTTGTTCCAACCTACTAGTAACAAGTCTAGCAGCCCACCTCTGAAATGCTTTGATGTCTTCCTCTGATCCGACCTGGTACGGATCCGAAACACTCCTTCAAAATATATCAAGTACATGACGCACTTGCGTCCTATATTTGGTCTCCTTTACAGATGAACCACACTTTCCTGGAAGTCTTCCAATAAACAGAATTCAACTATTTTTTACAATATTTTTTAAAATAATTTCTTTATTCAGAACCTACAAGATACATGTTTAACCCACCACCTAAATACATTAGTGGATCCTTATTTATATTTATGATCCAAATACTTCAGTTTATCTTATTTAGTTACTACAGGAGTGTTAGTGCTACTTCTATTTCCACTATGGGCATAGCACAGTTATAGTGCTATCTTATGCTACATGTTTCTGTTATTGCTACGCTTTTAGTGCTAATTATATGTGCATTAATCTTTCATTTTCAGTTATTATAGTAGTTGTCCATAGGACTGGCGACCGTAATTTTCCCCAAATTTCAAATATCTAATTAACGCCAATTAATTGTTAACATAACGACCGCACATTTATTTTCTTTACTAATTTTACCCTTTTCTCAAAATTAATCTCCACCAATTTCATTTGCATTTTTCCTTTCATTCAGATGTAACCCTTTCCTCCCTCTTTACCGACAAATTAACTTCGGTGACGATTGCTTTTCCCAAATTTCCATTAGGTGCACGCGGTTTAATTTTTGATTGTCATTAAGGTCGATAAGTGAGGGGGAGGTTACAGTTTGTTCTTCTTACTTATTTGCATTAATTTACATTTTTCTACTTTTACAGCTAGCTGCCATTCATCAAACCAACTAGAAAGTCATCTTGTATCCTCCTATAGTCACTCAACTACGACACCTTAACGTACGCCACAGCATCACCAACAAACAACCGCAGATTGCTGCCCATCCTGTCCACCAAGTCACTTACGTATTAAGAGAATAACAGCGGACCCATCACACTTCCCTGGGGCACTTCTCGACATCCTTTTCTCTGATGAACACTCGCCATCTAGAACAACATACTGGCCTGTGTTACTTAAGAAATATTCGAACCGTTTCTGTGAACCTATTCGATATGCTCGTAACTTCTGCAGCCTGAAATGGTACACCGTGTCAATCGCTTTCCGGAAATCTAGAAATATGAAATCTGCCTGTTGCTCTTCATCTATAGTTCCCCGTGTGTAACGTGAGAAAATGACGAGCTGAGCTTCGCACGAACGATGCTTTGTAGAACCGTCGCACAAACGATGCTGTGTACTAACGTGCTAAATCGTATGGACTCAGGCTTCTGTGTCTCAAGAAAATTTATTATATTCGAACTCAGAATGCATTCTAGAATTCTGCAGCAAATCCAATGGTCTGCAATTCTGCTTGTCTGTTCTGTTATCCTTTTCATGTACAGGAGTCACCTCGCTTTCTTTTCCAGTCGCTTGGTACTTTGCACAGGGAGATAGATTCGCCATAAATGCAAGCTCAGTAAGAGGCCAGTGGCGTAGAGTACTCCTTGGAATTCCGAACTGCGGTCCCGTCCGGAACTGGTGACTTAATTGTTTTCAGCAGCTTCAGTTGTTTCTACACGCAACGTACGCCTATTACTTTGTCGCCCATACCGGAGTCTGATGGACCGTCAAAGGACGGTATGTTTCTGCGATTCACCTGCGTGAACGATTTCTTGAACATGAAATTTAAAACTTCGGTATTAGTTTGCTGTCTTCAAGTGCCATATCAGTACTAACAAGGGAACCTCCCCATCGCACCCCCATCAGATTTAGTTACAAGTTGGCACAGTGGATAGGCCTTGAAAAACTGAACACAGATCAATCGAGAAAACAGGAAGAAGTTGTGTGGAACTATGAAAAAATAAGCAAAATATACAAACTGAGTAATCCATTCGAAAGATAGGCAACATCAGGGATACTGGAAGTTCAGCAGCGCCGTGGTCCCGTGGTTAGCGTGAGCACCTGTGGAATGAGAGGGCCTTGGTTCAAGTCTTCCCTTGAGTGACAAATTTAATTTTTGATTTTCAGTTTATGTGACAAGCTCTTATGTTTTCATCACATGGAGTGATTATCACATCCACAAGAAAACCTAAATCGGGCAAGGTAGAAGAATCTTTTTACCCATTCGCCAAGTGTACAAGTTAGGTGGGTGGAGAACATATTCCTGTCATGTGACGCACATGCCGTCACCAGTGTCGTATAGAATATATCAGACGTGTTTTCCTGTGGAGGAATTGGTTGACCTATGACCTTGCGATCAAATGTTTGCGTTTCCCATTGGAGAGGCGCGCCCTTTCGTCTACTAATCGCATGGTTTTGCGGTGCGGTCGCAAAACACAGAAGCTAAACTTATTGCAGTGAACAGAGACGTCAATGAACGTGCGGACAGATCATAACTTTGCGAAAATAAAGAAAGTAAATATTTCACTCGACGGAAGGCTTGAACCAAGGACCTCACGTTCCGCAGCTGCTCACGCTGACCACGGGACCACGGCACTGCTGAGCTTACCTTCTCCTTGATGTTGCCTATCTTTTGCTTATTTTTTTCATATTTCCACAAAACTTCTTCCTGTTTTGTCGATTGATCTGTGTTCGGTTTTTCAAGGCCTATCCACTGTGCCAATCTGAGGGGGTGCGATGGGATGGTTCCCTTGTAAGGTATCCGTCACAGACGTTCCTTTTGAAGGCGACGTACTCTGGCTCAAAAATGGTTCAAATGGCTCTGAGCACTATGCGACTTAACTTCTGAGGTCATCAGTCGCCTAGAACATAGAACTAATTAAACCTAACTAACCTAAGGACATCACACACAGGATTCGAACCTGCGACCGTAGCGGTCGCTCCGCTCCAGACTGTGGCGCCTAGAACCGCACGGCTACTCCGGCCGGCAACGTACTCTGGGTTGGAGCCGATTCTAGCGGACATGGACAGGGATCCCCGTCTGATTTCGCCGTCCGCCTCCTCATTTGCTTTTAAACTGCCACTTACTCGGAGCCAGGAGTCGCCTAATGACGAACCGCCCCGCCGGAACATTTTCCATTGGGGTGGGGGGGAGGGGACGAGGTGCTGGATGCGTTAATCTGGAGCCCCGAGCGCCGGAGGGTCGGCCAGGCTGGGGTGGATGCCCGATTAACGAGCCGCCTTCATCGGTCGTGATTGGCGCAGCCTGCAGGGGCGGACTCGCGCGCCGCTCGCTGCGGCGCCGCACAAATAAATTGAGGAAGTAGTCCTGGGGCCAGTGGGGGCGGACCGGGCTCCGCCGCCCCCACAAAACAATTCATTAGACGGCCGCCACGTCAGCACCAGTGGCCGCCTCCGCTCCCTGGGGAAACGGTCCGCCGGATTGGCGACTGCAGCGCCATCCTCGACACTCGACGTTTCGAGTGGTGGTCGCTGTCTTCAGGAGTGCGAAAAAACCCGTCAGAATAAAAGTAACCTCAGTGACAAATGGATCATGATTAGCAGCAGAAACTGGCATGGATTTACGGCATAGTTGCAGCTGTACACTGAGCTAACAGAAGTGACGATATAGCGACATATATATATATATATATATATATATATATATATATATATATATATATATATATATATATATATATATAGGGCGGAACAATTATTTCTAATCAGTTGATACATATAAAAGTATTTCCGACGCTATGGCCGCACGATGGGAATTTACAGACTTTGAAAGCGCACAGTTTCTTAGCAGTTACCTTTCTTACATATCTTAGTCTGTACACATTCTTGGACAAGTGGAACCTTGTTACCGGCACAGATACATGTACAGCTATATTTCCATCTGTTGTTGTTGTGGTCTTCAGTCCTGAGACTGGTTAGATGCAGCTCTCCATGCTACTCTATCCTGTGCAAGCTTCTTCATCTCCCAGTACCTACTGCAACCTACATTCTTCAGAATCTGCTTAGTGTATTCAACTCTTGGTCTCCCCCTACGATTTTTACCCTCCACGCTGCCCTCCAATACTAAATTGGTGATCCCTTGATGCCTCAGAACATGTCCTACCAACCGATCCCTTCTTCCGGTCAAGTTGTGCCACAAACTTCTCTTCTCCCCAATCCTATTCAATACTTCCTCATTAGTTATGTGATCTACCCATCTAATCTTCAGCATTCTTCTGTAGCACCACATTTCGAAAGCTTCTGATCTCTTCTTGTCCAAGCTATTTACCGTCCATGTTTCACTTCCATACATGGCTACACTCCATACAAATACTTTCAGAAATGACTTCATGACACTTAGATCTATACTCGATGTTAACAAATTTCTCTTCTTCAGAAACGCTTTCTTTGCCATTGCCAGTCTACATTTTATATCCTCTCTACTTCGACCATCATCAGTTATTTTGCTCCCCAAATAGCAAAACTCCTTTACTACTTTAAGTGTCTCATTTCCTAATCTAATTCCCTCAGCATCACCCGACTTAATTCCACTACATTCCATTATCCTCGTTTTTCTTTTGTTGATGTTCATCTTATATCCTCCCTTCAAGATATCATCCATTCCGTTCAACTGCTCTTCCAAGTCCTTTGCTGTCTCTGACTGAATTACAATGTCATCGGCAAACCTCAAAGTTTTTATTTCTTCTCCATGGATTTTAATACCTACTCCGAAATTTTCTTTTGTTTCCTTTACTGCTTGCTAAATATACAGATTGAATAACATCGGGGAGAGGCTACAACCCTGTCTTACTCTCTTCCCCACCGCTGCTTCCCTTTCATGTCCCTCGACTCTTATAACTGCCATCTGGTTTCTGTACAAATTGTAAATAGCCTTTCGCTCCCTGTATTTTACCCCTGCCACCTTTAGAATTTGAAAGAGAGTATTCCAGTCAACATTGTCAAAAGCTTTCTCTAAGTCTACAAATGCTAGAAACGTAGGTTTGCCTTTCCTTAATCTTTCTTCTAAGATAAGTCGTAAGGTCAGTATTGCCTCACGTGTTCCAGTATTTCTACGGAATCCAAACTGATCTTCCCCGAGGTTGGCTTCTACGAGTTTTTCCATTCTTCTGTAAAGAATTCGTGTTAGGATTTTGCAGCTGTGGCTTATTAAACTGATAGTTCGGTAATTTTCACATCTGTCAACACCTGCTTTCTTTGGGATTGGAATTATTATATTTTTCTTGAAGTCTGAGGGTATTTCACCTGTCTCATACATCTTGCTCACCAGGTGGTAGAGTTTTGTCAGGACTGGCTCTCCCAAGGCCGTCAGTAGTTCCAATGGAATGTTGTCTACTCCGGGGGCCTTGTTTCGACTCAGGTCTTTCAGTGCTCTGTCAAACTCTTCACGCAGTATCGTATCTCCCATTTCATCTTCATCTACATCCTCTTCCATTTCCATAATATTGTCCTCAAGTACATTGCCCTTGTATAGACCCTCTATATACTCCTTCCACCTTTCTGCTTTCCCTTCTTTGCTTAGAACTGGGTTTCCATCTGAGCTCTTGATGTTCATACAAGTGGTTCTCTTATCTCCAAAGGTCTCTTTAATTTTCCTGTAGGCAGTATCTATCTTACCCCTAGTGAGATAAGCCTCTACATCCTTACATTTGTCCTCTAGCCATCCCTGCTTAGCCATTTTGCACTTCCTATCGATCTCATTTTTCAGACGTTTGTATTCCTTTTTGCCTGCTTCATTTACTGCATTTTTATATTTTCTCCTTTCATCAATTAAATTCAATATTTCTTCTGTTACCCAAGGATTTCTACTAGCCCTCGTCTTTTTACCTACTTGATCCTCTGCTGCCTTCACTACTTCATTTCTCAAAGCTACCCATTCCTCTTCTACTGTATTTCTTTCCCCCATTCCTGTCAATTGTTCCCTTATGCTCTCCCTGAAACTCTGTACAACCTCTGGTTCTTTCAGTTTATCCAGGTCTCCTTAAATTCCCACCTTTTTGCAGTTTCTTCAGTTTTAATCTACAGGTCATAACCAATAGATTGTGGTCAGAGTCCACATCTGCCCCTGGAAATGTCTTACAATTTAAAACCTGGTTCCTAAATCTCAGTCTTACCATTATATAATCTATCTGATACCTTTTAGTATCTCCAGGGTTCTTCCATGTATACAACCTTCTATCATGATTCTTAAACCAAGTGTTAGCTATGATTAAGTTGTGCTCTGTGCAAAATTCTACCAGGCGGCTTCCTCTTTCATTTCTTAGTTCCAATCCATATTCACCTACTACGTTTCCTTCTCTCCCTTTTCCTACACTCGAATTCCAGTCACCCATGACTATTAAATTTTCGTCTCCCTTCACAATCTGAATAATTTCTTTTATTTCATCATACATTTCTTCAATTTCTTCGTCATCTGCAGAGCTAGTTGGCATATAAACTTGTACTACTGTAGTAGGTGTGGGCTTCGTATCTATCTTGGCCACAATAATGTGTTCACTATGCTGTTTGTAGTAGCTTACCCGCATTCCTATTTTCCTATTCATTATTAAACCTACTCCTGCATTACCCCTATTTGACTTTGTGTTTATAACCCTGTAGTCACCTGACCAGAAGTCTTGTTCCTCCTGCCACCGAACTTCACTAATTCCCACTATATCTAACTTTAATCTATCCATTTCCCTTTTTAAATTTTCTAACTTACCTGCCCGATTAAGGGATCTGTAATTCCACGCTCCGATCCGTAGAACGCCAGTTTTCTTTCTCCTGATAACGACATCCTCCTGAGTAGTCCCCGCCCGGAGATCCGAATGGGGGACTATTTTACCTCCGGAAAATTTTACCCAAGAGGACGCCATCATCATTTAATCATAGAGTAAAGCTGCATGCCCTCGGGAAAAATTACGGCCGTAGTTTCCCCTTGCTTTCAGCCGTTCGCAGTACCAGCACAGCAAGGCCGTTTTGGTTATTGTTACAAGGCCAGATCAGTCAATCATCCAGACTGTTGCCCTTGCAACTACTGAAAAGGCTGCTGCCCCTCTTCAGGAACCACACGTTTGTCTGGCCTCTCAACAGATACCCCTCCGTTGTGGTTGCACCTACGGTACGGCTATCTGTATCGCTGAGGCACGCAAGCCTCCCCACCAACGGCAAGGTCCATGGTTCATGGGGGGGATTTCCATCTATAAAATCATATTCTTTTCGACAGGTTCGGAGAAGAGCTTCTGTAAAGTTTGAAAGGTAGGAGACGAGGTACTGGCAGAACTGAAGCTGTGAGGACGGGTCGTGAGTTGTGCTTGGGTAGTTCAGGTGGTAAAGCACTTGCCCGAGAAAGGCAAAGGTTCCGAGTTCGAGTCCCGGTTCGGCACACAGTTTTAATCTGTCAGTAAATTTCAGCAGATTCTAGCTAATCTGCTGTGTTGTATTAATATAGGCCTGCAATAAAAGTAATTGATTATGACTCGAATGAGACTTTAAAGGGTGTCTGACCTGAATTGTGGGAACTCAAGAAAAACTGAAGAAAAAATCAGTGTTTAAAGAAGTGCGTTATTGAAATACTGAGGAAAGTTGATGTGCGTTCCGAGTTTACTTAGGCTGTAGATATCGTAATAATGATGACGAGAATGCAGTAGTAAGCAGATACAGAGCTGTCATCAAATTATCATTAGACTTCAGCAAAGCCTTTAACACTGTCGGCTGCGATATTGCGCTTGTCAGTATTAGCAGAGCAAATTTGTAGCCAAGTGTAGTGCAAAGGTTTCGTTTCCCCTTGGCGTTCCACGAACAATGAATTATACGCAACTCACGTTTACCCCACAGTAATGTGTCAATGATTTTAATTCCGCCTCCTACTCGCCTTGAAGATGGCTGTACCGCTACGGGCAGAAATGTGGAAAGATCAATAAACACTGTCTCGAATGCACGCCCGAAAAATGATGGCGTTTTGTATTCACCAGGGAAACTTGAAGAGAATATTGTTATTAATATTATCATTATTATTATTACTATTAGTGACAGTAGCAGTCATACTGCAATTGCCTGTTCTACATAATCATTTCATTGTCAGTACTTTCATTCACATTGTCATTTGATACATACAGACAGTTTTACTTCCATTAATGTTATTTTATATTCAGAAAACTAAGACGTTAATTTCACTGCAAGAGTATAACGCTATTCCGATTTACAAATGGGCCCAAAGAGCCTAATCTGATCGGGTTAAATTTGCAACTAAAGAAAAATGAAGACAGATGTATAAAGAGTACAACATCATGGAGTCTGGATGAGAAACAATGGAAACTCGTGAAAAGAACTATCACTGAAGTTTTACAGACAGATATAATTACATTATTAGACAGTTAACTTCGAAGAAACTTTGAGTAACAAAAGAATACTTAGGAGAGGCGTTCAATAAGTAATGCAAAACATTTGTTTTTCTGACACCAGATGGTTTTTATTCAGGAGTCGAATACACTATATTATTCCTCATTCTTTTGACTACAGAACCCTGTTGTCCAACGTAATCTCCGCTGAATGAGACGTCCTTACGATACAGGTGATCTTTATGCTCACATGGTACCACTGTTTGGTCGACATCATATCGGAGCCAACGTCTTGCTCCAACAATAACCTCCGCATCATCCACGTACTGTTTACCACGGGGGGCATCCCTCACTGGGACAAACAGATGGAAGTCGGAAGTGCGAGATCCGGACTGTAGGGTGGAAGAGGAACAACGTCCCAATGAAGTTTTGTAGCCTCCTCTTGGGGGCGTGAACGAGTGGAAGGCCATGTGTTGTCATGGAGAAGGAGAAGTTTGTTTTCATTTTTGTGACGACGAAGAGGCCGAAGTCATTTTTTCAATATCCTGAGGGTAGCAGACTACACCTCATACTCGATTGATGCACCATGAGGGACGACACCAAACGGAATAACAGCTCGAGTGCCACAGAAGACAATCGCCCCGATTTTAAAGACTGAGGGTGTGGCTCTGCACTTTTTCCAGGGACAACAGGTATAGTGGCGACACGATAAGGATTGCCGCTTTCTTTCCAGTTCGAAGTCATGAACCCATGCTTCACCACCTGTGACCATGTTCGGCAAAAATTTGTCACGATCAGCCCTGCGATGCTCATGATATTCTGCACAGATCACCCTTATTTGCTCTGAAACTTACTGGAAGATTAAAATTGTGTGTAAGGTAGCAGAATAAATGAAGGTCAATTTCCCGCCATACATAAGAACTTTATATATTGCAATGGGAAGGTGAATATGACACCGAAATTAATTCGGCAGTAATGAACAAATTTGCGTATCAGTATGTAATGCAAAAAGGGATGACACTAAATCTATGGTACTAACACACTGATCCTATATAATACAAGTCTATGGGCGGAAGGAGGAACAAGCAGTGAGAGGAAACATTTTGGTTTGGAAGCAAGAGCGGGCAGAGGCGAATGCCGCGGCACAGGGGGTACCATGGAAACAACTTAAGGGGTGTCCCAATCAAGAGTCGACGACTGACTGACCAGGTGACTCATGGAAGAGAAAGTAAAGGGCCAAGCCATCCGAAATTTTTTTAGAAAACTGCATTTCAATATCCCAAATGGATAGGAACAAAACGAGTGATGCATTCGAATGCACATGAACTGCAAGTGGTACACATTTGATAGAAACATGTAACAGTTTAGGTGGTCTGGAGTGGGCACAAAACGTCCGATTGGCAGAAACACACTGGGAAGAAGTAAAGTGCCGAAATTTCGACGCAATTTAACGGTAGCACCCTTGCGATTGATAGAGAGAGTTTCTACAAAATAAGAGGAACACTCCTATGGGTCGAAAAAGCCGTGACGTGGAGAACTAAAGAACCCAGGTGGGGAGACAGTTAGGCTATGAGAAAAACAACAACGAAATTTTTAGGAACTCTTCTCTGAACAGGCGTCTGGTGCAGAATGGGGTGCACAACGCTCTGTATGATACAGAGGAGAAATTTCTGTGAACACGGAGTTCACAGCGGCTGACATCCAGCTAGAAATTAGCTATAGCATCATTTAGCTCCAACCGTGGAGAAAGGAACGAGCCAGTTAGTAAATAGTTCTTGCGAGAACTGAGAGGGCATTATAATTTTTAAGCTGCTCCAGTCATGCGCGTGCATATCGCCACAGTCTGAGACTAGGGATGAGTTCATGTTTTCTCGCATATCGAGAAACATCGGGAGAGTTTCTACTACAAAATTCAGCAAAGGTTTTATACGAATTTCAGAGGATGAGAGCAGCCAGGCAGACGACAGCTCATCAAGGCTAAGGTAAATACCGTGTGCACAGGCATAAACTTGTTGGTTCATCAGCTTTCGTCCATTGTAAACTCGAGCGACCTTTGGTAATCTTTTGCTCAACTTATCACAGAACTAACCATCCTCTATAGACTAGATTCTCATCCTAAAAATAGCACCAAACTTTGAACTGGAATAGGGTGATTTATCGTAGTACTGGCCAACAAAAATGGTTCAAATGGCTCTGAGCACTATGGGACTCAACTGCTGTGGTCATCGGTCCCCTAGAACTTAGAACTACTTAAACCTAACTAACCTAAGGACATCACACACATCCATGCCTGAGGCAGGATTCAAACCTGCGACCGTAGCAGCTGCGCAGCTCCCGACTGGAGCGCCTAGAACCGCACGGCCACCGTGGCCAGCTACTGGTCAACATCATAAGATAATCGTATCAGTGCTGTTCACTGTTTGTAGAGCTTCAACCCAATTCAACAACGCCGTGAAAATCTTCGCATGCGAGCAACATCATGCAGAAGCTACTTTTACACAATAACAAACGTTATCCTACATGATAATACAACTTTTCTACACTTTGGATCACACACTTAGTGTATTCTGCCCACTATCCATTTACATAGACTAGGTAACCTCGACACAAAAACAATTTTTTTTTATTTCGATTCTAAATTTTAATTTCTCTTCCAAATTTGACTAATTGCCATCCTGGCAGACGAACTGCCATCCTGGCAGGGTCGCCATTTGAAAGGTTATGGTTAGGTAGTTTCTCATTCTATGACTGAACAAAACTGTAAGCTGTAATGACGTTATTTAATATTGCAGTCTTGGCACAAAAATACACGCTTTTACACAGTTTACAGTGTGACAATGTTAAAACAGTTGTTGAAATGAAGCATCCCAGGTGAGAGTCAACAACCGACCGACTAGGTGACTCAGATGGGAGAAAGAGTAATGGGTTGGGCCATCAGGAGGAGGGCAGGAAAAGCATTAGAAAACTGCATTTCAGAGTTCCAAATGGATACAAACAAAGGCAGTAACGCATTTGATCACGTGAACTGAAAGTGGTAAACATGTGATAGAACCATGTAACTTTTTAGGCGTCTGGAGTGGGCACAAAACGTCCGATAGGTGGAAACACACTGAGAAGGAGTAAAGTGCCAAGATTTCGACACAGTTTAATGGTAGGGCCCTTGAGATTGGTAAATACAGTTTCCACGAAATAGAAGGAACGCTTCTATGGGCCGAAAAAGCCATGAAGTGGAGAACGAAAGAACCCAAGTGGGGAGACAGCTTGGCTATGAGAAAGGCAAGAACAGGGACTCTTCTCTGAACTGGCATTTAGTGCACGATGGGGCGCATAATGCTCTGGACGACGCAGAAGAGATATTTGTGTGAACACTGCGTTCACAGCGGCTGACATCCAGCTAGAAATTAGCTGTAACGTCATTGAGCTCCAACTGTCGTGAAACAGACCAGCCAGTTAGTTAATTGTTCTTGTGAGAACTGGGAGGGCATTATAATAAGCACACTGCTACAGCCATGTGCGTGTATATCCCCACAGTCTGAAACTAGGGAAGAGTTCATGTTTTCTCGCATATCGAGAAACATAGGGAGCTCATCACGGCTAAAGTAAGTACCGTGTGCCCTGGAGTAAACTTGTTGGTACACCAGTTTGCGTCCATTGTAAACTCGAGTGACCTTGGGTAATCTTTTGCTCAACCTGTCACAAAACTAACCATCCTCTGTAGACTCGATTGTCATCCTAAAATTAGTACCGAACTATGAACCGGAATAGGATGATTTATAGTAGTACTGGCCAACATCATAATGTAATTGTAAAAATATCTTTGTAAAGAAACTTTTAGTTAAAATTCAATTATGTTGCGTTTAGGATTATTTAACTTCCTGAGAGTTAAAATTTAAGACTGTTGTGTTCAGGATTAGTTCACTTTCAGGGGACGAGATGCGTCATTTTGACTACTGTCTTAACATTGTCACATTGTAAACTGTGTAAAAGCGTGTATTTCCGTGACAAGATAGCAATAATAAACAATGTCTTACAGCTTACACAGTTGTGTTCAGTCATAGAATAAGAAACCACCTAACCATAACCTTACATGTGTGGTGCACCGAGACGAAGTCTGAACCTTTGCCTTTTACGGGCAAGAGCTCTACCACAGAGGTACCCAATCATGACTCAGTACCCATTCTTACAGCTTTAATTCTGCCAGTATCTCGTCTCCTACCTTCCAAACTTCGCAGAAACTGTCCTGCAAACCTTGCAGAAGTATCACTGCTGGAAGAATGGATAGTGTGGAGCAATGACCTGCGAAAGGCAGGAGAACTTCTGTGAACTTTGGACGGTAGGAGACGAGGTACTGTCAGAATTAAAGCTGTGTGGACGGTTCGTACTTGGGTAGCTCAGTCGGTAGAGCACTTTCCGCAAAAGGCGAAGCTCTCGATTCCGATCCTCGATAAGACACACACTTTTAATCTTACGGGAAGTTTCATATCAGCAGACACTCCCCTGCAGAGTGAAAATTTTCATTCTGTAAACATTCCTTAGGCTGTGGCTAAGCCATGTCTCCGCTATATCCTTTCTTCCAGGAGTGCTAGTTCTGGAAGGTTCGCAGAAAACCTTTTGTGAGTAAAGGTTGGAGACAAGGTACTGGCTGAAATAAATCTGTGACAAAGTGTAGTGAGTCGTGCTTGGGCGACACCCCCGGGATAACAAGGCCGCCCAGCAGTGTTAGTGACGTCACACTAAGCGGCCCATAGCCGACGCAGCAGTCCACGGACACCTACGTACAGACGCGCCTGATGCTAACGATCTTCTGTCCGTCATACAGAAAGGAGCGAACTATAATTCTAACCAAATTATGTATATTCTTGTAAACAGCATAAAGGTTCATAACGAAATACCGATTACATATACGGGCAGGAATAAGTTTAAACGATTGAGGAACTTTGCCACTATTTTATAATTGTCAGAACACTATTTAGCTTTAAAACTCGCATACAGGTGGTGACAAATGCCAAATGACAGCAGTACTTATCATTTTCAAGCTATTACACTGAAAGTAAATTATCTTAAACACTGTCATACATAGCAAAACCCTCACAACTTTTGTTTACAATAAGGTAACAAGAGTTCGCTTTATCTCATAAAACACATGACTATTGTGAATTTACTCATATGTTCATGGTGACAGCTCTTTTCAATAATTTTTACAAGTGCATCCCCAGTAATAAAGAATGGAAACAAAAGATAGATATCAAATATTCTCCTTTTAACATAGACATCACTGAACACAAGATTCTGTCTTGCACTGTGATACTAAGGGACTGCTCTTTCCTTTAAGAAAAGCCTGACAATTTGAAGTTCACTCTGATATTGAAGATACACTTCTTCAAACAATATTAAAAATGTTATGAAAGGTAAGGAAATGAAAAACAACCAAGTGCATTACATGTAAGAATGTGAGCAAAAGGCTGAGGCTCTCTTTACTTACCATTTTCAATCTCTCTACAGCTTATTTCCTTTTCCACGTAGAAATCACCAACTGCAAGTCTCATTATTGCTGTCTGTTACTAACAAAGTGCTTTTCTATTTAGAAAACCTGACAATTTGATGTTCATTCTGGTACTGAAGATAAACACTTTTCAGAGGAGTTCTAGAACCTATTCCTGCCCATATATGTAATCGGTATTTCGTTATGAACCTTTATGCTGTTTACAAGAATATATATAATTTGGTCTTCGGTTCGAATTATAGGTCGCTCCTTTCTGTGTGACGGACAGAAGATCGTTAGCATCAGACGCGTCTGTACGGAGGTGTCCGTGGACTACTGCGTCGGCTATGGGCCGCTTAGTGTGACGTCACTATCACTGCTGGGCGGCCTTGTTATCCCGGCGGTGTCGGCTTGGGTATCTCAGCTGGTAGAGCACTTGCCCCCTAGTGACAAAGGTCCCGAGTTCGAGTATTGGTCCGGCACGAAGTTTTAATCTTTCACGAATTTTGTATTAAAGCGCATTCAACTGCAGACTGAAAATTTCATTCTCTTTATTGTCGTCTGGTAGGTGGGTAGGAACGCAGTGGGCAAACATTTGAATACCCGAACAGGTGGTCAAGTGTGTCGGCACTACCATCAGAGGTGTTCAGCTGCGCAGCGAGGTGTTTGATTACGATCCATCGATCACCTCGACAGAGACGTCGGCACATTCCAAAAACGCAGTCGTTCGTTACAGCTGAGTGTGGCGATCCGGCGTGCGGGAGTTCGAACCGGTTCACGTGACCTGGTTGCGATGATGGCAACGCCTCCCACAACGACTCACAGTTCGTTTGCTCATTGCCAGATATCCGTAGACGTCCTGCAAGCGCCTACGAAGGCTTTCGATGCTGTGGTTGGGCCAAAAGAAACTAAGTAACAGCCTTCTGCTTGGAACGGACTTCCATCACAGGCGCCGCTTTTAAGGAAACGTGTAGTTTTCCACGCTGTCCCGTAACAAATTCCACTTATTTTCGACGTAAATTCATCTATAAAAGAAGTTTTGCATTATTTACTGACGCTCATCATAAACTCACTGAGGAAACAATAAAGTAAAACATCGATACTTGAGTACACGATACTTCAGTAAAATATCAACAAGAAGGAAGGAAGCTAATGGCTGTTACGAATACACGTTAATAAAACGAAAAGGAAACAGGCTGGAGATAATATTCAGCATGGGGAAAAGTGACACTAACTTTCGTAATAGTTAAATTGAGGAAGTTTTAGGAAAACTGAAAGAGCCAGAGAGGCAATTGTGATATTAGCTGGGTAAGTAGGACATAAGAAAAGTGAATACTTTTTATAGTGTTTCTCTAGATTAAATAAGCGTTCCATACTGTAAAATAATGCAAAACCGTAGGAAATCTTCATACAAGAGCCAAGAGGGAACTTTAATCTCTGAAACCTGCCTTTCAACCTGCATATCGCAGACACAGTGATAGAATTTAAAGAAAGTTCCAGTAGTGGGATAAATATTGAAGATGAGATGATATACGTGGTAAAATTCGCTGATTACGTTCTTATGATGAGTGCTAGTGAGGAAGAATGTTATAGAATTCCTTTAATGATATGAGCAATCGGTTGAGCACAGAACAGGGATTGAGAGATAACCAAAGGAAGTCTAAAGTATTGTGAAGTAGCAGAAATGAGATTAGCAATAAACCAATCATTATAACTGCGCAACAAGCACTAGACGAAGTGCATGAAATATAATGCCACGAAAATAAAATATCACACGATGGACGAAGCAAGTGGAACATAATAACCAGACTAGCAGTGGCAGAGAGAGCTTCCTACGTCTAAATAATTTTACTTTTTGTATCCCGCCTGTTAGGGGGGCGCGTGGATCTGCTCCTGTAAACTGAAGGGTAGGCCGAATGTAGGAAGCGAGTAGGAGCAGATGAGGTAAAAATCTCGGTACTGCAGTGTGAATTTAAATCACCTTTACTATATTTTTTTTTACTTTATTGTTATTTTAATACCTGTACAAATCAGGCAGTCTGGCAGCGGCACACTACGCCGCTCTTCAGCCATAGTGTTGACAATAGTACAAGAATGGAGAATTATAATGAACATAGTGACGGGCAAAAGATAGAAGTCACAGAGACACAAAAAACACGGGGCCGTTCACACGCGACGACAACAACACTGAAAACACGTTGACACGGCGCACATAACACTGATGAATCCGACGGCACAAGTGAACGTAGTAGCGGGACGGCGGACACTAAAAACACAAAACGACGTCACACACACGAGACACAGATGGCGATGATCTCCGGCGCGCGAATGTTTACTATGCGTGTGCGAGTCCGGGGACCTGCCAAGAGAGGAGGAGGAGGAAGGGAAGTGGGAGAGCGAGAGGGGAGAGCAGAGATGCCACGGGCAGGTGAGATAGGGGGGAGGGAGGAAGGGGTGGGGAAGCCCGGGGGAAGAGGGGTGGAGGGAGGGGACGGGGGAAAAGGAAAGAGAAGGGAAGGGAAGAGAAGGGAGGGAGGGTGCCTAAAGGAAAGGACACCGGAAGGGGGGCGTGGGGCAGGGTCAAATTTGATAGGAGGGGTAGATGGTGGGGAGGAGGACATCATCAGGGAGGGGGAGCTGGTGGAAGCCACCTTGGGAGAGGGTAATCACCTTTACTATAGGAAGAATTAGGGTTACATTAGGCTTACGTAACTTTGGCTGAGAAGAGCACGTAGGTGCGAAGCCGTACAGGTATCAATGCTAACTGCTACTAGTAGTCGGACAAACTGTCATTGAAGTAACTGAAGTAACAAAGTCTGTAATGGCCCCCTATGAAGTAGAAACAATGTTGCTAGGTCGTCTCCTTGGAATCAAAAGGGCTGAATCTGGGGCGGCGCTCGTAGAGCTGTACAGTGCCGGCTAGAGGTCGCTGTCGTCGGTGTCGGTGTCGTAGTGCCAACCTAGCAGAGCGCACCTGCGTTGTGACATCGTAGCTATCGATACCACAATACTAGTATTAAAAACTGGTCTGAATTTAATGAATAAATCTCTGTTACCGTACATCTAGTATTCTGTGGAAGTGATTCACAGCCTTTGGGGCCCCAGATAAAGAAATTAGTGTCAAAGTAGTTGAGATACAGAGTTACAGACAAATGCTGAAAGTGGACTGGTAAGTTAAAAACGGCTATATAACATATAAAATCGTTGCTGGTAGGAACATATGAAAACTGAGTACAAGGAGGGACAAGAGATTTGGATACGTGGTAATAGGAAACAACTTCCATTGCAGTTAGTGTGTGCAATAAACTGTAGAGGAAATCAGATTGGAATGTATCCGACAAATAACTGAGGACCATGGTTGTAAGTGGTGCTCTAAGTGAAGAAGTCGGCAAAGGAGAGGAAGTTGTGGTGGATAGCATCAAATAAGACAGAAGACTGGTGAACTTATCATGTGGGGGAGGGAAGGGGAGGGGGGGCATTGGTGGTAAGGAAGCTAGAGAGTAGTCAAGAGGTCGGAAAAAGGGCTTACAATAACGTTCGGCAAGTTTAGAACCAAAGACGTCAACATTAGGGTGAGAATTCCACTGTTAAGTGGAGAAGAGGTAGTAGATAGTTGAAAAGAGGACATTTAGCACCTCTGTGAATGGAAGCAACTGCAGCTAACGTAATGGAATAAGAAATGTGTATTCGTCTGAACGACACAGGGAATCCAGTATTAGACCTGGATTGTATGTCAATATACGCAGAAGGTATAGATAACATTTCTTGGGAATTTCTTATATCATTGGGTACAGTGGCAAAGTGGCGAAGTGGTAACAAAACCATTATGCAAGTTAGTATCTTCATTTCATGACACGTCATATATCCACTCCATTGAGTTTCGGCAGTATCTGTAATGAAAAATAAATCCGAATTTCTCCGTGTTATAGAGTTTACCTTAAAATATAGTGCTCAGAATGCCCGGCTGGAAATATAGGAGGAAGGCGAAGGCATAGAACCTCCATACAGCTACGCGATGTAAAGCACCGTATCGCTCAATTCAACCCTCGGGTTGATAATGTTGAATTCTGCCTAATCGTCAATTGTGGGGTGTCTAGGAAACCAGCTTTCTCGGATCTCCAGACAAACAAATCAAACAAATCGTGTTAATGAGTTTTATTACGAAAAGTAAATGACAATACTTAACATTGAGAATTACATAGATGTGTCGCAAGCAAAGGGCGATATCCGAAATAAACAAATTTCTTCAGTATAATAATTCCAATACAAGCGAAGGAATACAGTTGATGCTTCTATTCAGGTCGCTATTCTTCAAGCTTCTCTTCGACTGGGCCGCGACCAGTGCACGCGGCGCTTATGTTCTCTTCTCATAGAGGCCGTTGCTGTCGCCTTGTCGTCCTGGAGAGGGGTCGGTCAGCTTGCAATTGGCTTACGTATTCTTCACAGCCCTCTCTGCTCTCTCGTTCCCGGTTGGTGTGCTGGCTCTCGCCTTCACACCGTAACAGATGATATCTTCATTTTCTTTCTTAAACGTTACATCGGAGAATGTCGTACATGTAATCCCGAAATAGCAAGTCCAGAGCCATCCCAGAATTTTCGCAATATACGCCTGGCATCTCGTTCATTCAAGCTGCGGTCCACAATAATGACAAAGAAAATTTAAGATTACTTTGATAACGATAACTTTCGTGTAAATTTAAAAACGTAAACGAAGTCCGATTGAGCATATCTAGGGACTGGGAGTATGATCAACTTCAACTGGAACTTTCATATAGAAAACGTCGTGGAAAAGTAGAACAAAAGACACCGTTTTGTTAACCGAACACCGTTTAGGTGCAACAAATCTGCTGGAAAAAATGTCTTCGTTAGTCACTTTTCTTCTGGAGTGTATATAGGGGTATGGGATCTTTATCGCATAGGACGGATGGAGGACTTCGAAAAAGTTCAGAGAAAGGCAGCACGCATTGTAATACCGACAGATAGGGGAGAGAGTGTTACAGATACGATACGCCATTGGATTGGAAATCATTAAACCAAAGGCGTTTTTCGCTGCGACGTGGTCTTTTCACGGAATTTCAGTTCCCATTTTCCTCCAGCTAATATGAAAATGTTTTGTTGATTCACACCTATGAAGGGAGAAATAGCCATCCTTAGCAAATGAAAGAAAACAAAGATTGAGTGGTTCATTTTGCCCACTTGTTGTTCGAGTGTGGGACGTCAGAGAAACAATCGCAGAGTTTTTATAGGTTCAAGCACTTGAGTTCTAATTGCGGAGCAATCACGTTGATGCAGATGTAGATTTTAGGTAATGTGCGTGAGAAACAATAATGACATAACGCTTGATAGTGGAAGCAAGACTTTAGGAGAATCCAGATACCTTCATGAGATTTGTCATTGCAAAGCGATGTAACACACTGGGAATTCTCAGAAAAATAGGTGTACGTTATAGGGAAACGCGGGTGATACATAATATGTGCAAGAACCAAGAAGGAAAAGCAAGAGGGGAAGAGCAAGCAAGCTAGATCTGTTCGAATTAGAAAAGGGCGTAAATCAGTACGTAGTCTTTCTCCTCTACAGTTAAACCTGTTTGTAGACGGAACAAATAAATGAAAGTAATAAAGGACGGTTAAAACATGGAATTAAAATACAGAGTGAAAAAATATGAATTAAAGAATTCATGATCTTTTTGACGGAATGAACAGTCTGATGAGCGCAGAATACGTGCTGAACATGAGCCAGAAGAATACGGAAGTTTAAGAAAGAAGTGGAAAAGAAAGTAACGATGCCGCAAGGAGCATATCGGAAGACTAATGGTCAAAACCAGTGGGGTATGGATCTGCACATTACAAAACACATTTCGTGGTAAATGTGATCTTCATATTTCATGCAATGTGGCTTTAAGTAATGGTATCCGGTATATAGTCCAGGTACTGTTGGTGCGTGAAGTGTTTTGTGCGTTTCGTAAATGCGCGAAGAGCGTATACAAAACAAGAGGTGCGTACAGAGCAGTACTGAGGTGCGGCGTGACGTCAGCGGGTGTGCGTCACTAATTGGAGTCTGGGCGACGGAAGCTGCGTCACCGACACGCGTGAATGGCGCACGAAGCGCTAACGATGTCGTAGCTCGGCTCGACACTCGTTCCACCTCGTATTTCCTCTTTTCACGTTTTTTGTCAACAAATACACAACGTCTGAAAAATATGAAGAGCGGGGCACTCAGCACTGCTCAACATGAACCGAGCCACCGTACTCTAATTGCGGAAACCACTGCGTGCCTGCTGAGAACCACAGCAGTTTGACACATCTGTGGCCTTTCCAAAATGGCACCGTAACAGTGCTTCGTTCAGTTTGGCCTGCTGCCTATAACTTACTGGTTAAAGCTGGGAGTCTTCCGATGGGCTAAAGCCGTATAATAACCGCTGTTGCTTCGCATAGCACAAATGGTAGCAGAATCACAGAAGTGCAGTAATGTGTGATGCAATTCCAGTTTCGATCAGCATTTCAGGCTGTAGTGGAGCTACCTAATTTTAGAGAAAATAATACGAAGTAGTAAAAAAGCCGCCATGGAGACAGTCTATATGTGAAGTATGATAGCGGCAAGAAACAATCAATGCCTTCGCTGCGCGATAACAATGGAGATACTATCGAAGACATTGCTGCCAAAACAGAGTTACTAAACACAGACTTCCGAAATGCCTCCACAAAAGAAGACGAAGTAAATATTCCAGAATTCGAATCACGAACAGCTGCCAACATGAGTAACGTAGAAGTAGACATCCTCGGAGCAGTGAAGCAACTTAAATCACTTAATAAAAGCAAGTCTTCTGGTCGACTGTATACCAATTAGGTTTCTTTCGGAGTATGCTGATGCATTAGTTCCATACTTAAGAATCATATATAACCGTTCGCTCGACGAAAGATCCATACCCAAAGAATGGAAAGTTGCACAGGTCACACCGATATTCAAGAAAGGTAATAGGGGTAGTCCACTAAATGGGAATGGAAATGTCGTATGTCTAGGGCCTCTCGTCGGGTAGACCGTTCGCCTGGTGCAAGTCTTTCGAGTTGACGCCATTTCAGCGATTTGTGTGTCGATGGGGATGAAATGACGATGATAAGGACACACAACACCCAGTCTCTGAGAGGGGGAAAATCTCCGAGCCAGCCGGGAATCGAACCCGGCCCGTTAGGTATGACATTCCGTCGAGATGACCACTCAGCTGCCAGGGGCGGACAGTCCACTAAATTATAGGCCCATATCATTAACCGCGATATGCAGCAGGACTTTGGATGATATATTGTGTTCAAACATTACAAATTACCTACAAGGAAACGGTCTATTGACATGCAATCAACACGGATTTAGAAAACATCGTGCCTGTGAAAGACAACTAGCTCTTTACTCGCATGAAGTGTTGAGTGCTATTGACATCAGATTAATTCCGTATTTATGGATTTCCGGAAGGCTTTTGAAGCTGTACCACACAAGCGGCTTGCCGCGAAATTGCGTGCTTATTGAATATCGTCTCAGTTATGTGATTGGATTTGTGATTTCCTGTCAGGGGGGTCACAATTCGTAGTAACTGACGGAAAGTCATTGAGTAAAGCAGAAGTGATTTCTGGCGTTCCTCAAGGTAGTTCAAAAATGTTCAAATGTGTGTGGATTCCTAAGGGTCCAAACAGCTGAGGTCATCTGTCCCTAGACTTACACACTACTTAAACTAACTTACGCTAAGAACAACACACACCCATGCCCGAGGAAGGACTCGACTCTCCAGTGGGAGGGGCAGCGCAGTCCGTGACAGGACGCCTCCAACCGCGCGGTCACTCGGCGCGGCTCCTCAAGGTAGTGTTATAGGTCCTTTGCTGTTCCTTCTCTATATAAACGATTTCGGTGACAAACTGAGCAGCCGTCTTAGATTGTTTGCAGATAACACTGTCGTTTATCGACTAATGAAGTCATCATAAGATCAAACCAAATTGCAAAACGATTTAGAAAAGATATCTCAATGGTGCGAAATTGGCAGTTGACCCTAAGTAACGAAAAGTGTGAGGTCATTCACATGAGTGCTGAAAAGAATCCGTTAAACTTGGGTTACACGATAAATCAGTCAAGTCTAAAGGCCGTAAATTCAACTAAATATCTAGGAATTACAATTATTAACAACTTAAATTGGAAGGAACACGTAAAAAATGTAGTGGGGAAGGCTAACGAAAGACTGCGTTTTATTGGCAGGACACTTAGAAAGTGTAACAGATCTACTAAGGAGACTGCCTACACTACACTTGTCCATCCTCTTTTAGAATACTGCTGCGCGGTGTGGGATCCTTACCAGATATGATTGACGGAGTTCATCGAAAAAGTTCAAAGAAGAGCAGCACGTTTTGTATTATCGCGATATATGAGAGAGAGTGTCACTGATATGATACAGGATTTGGGCTGGACATCATTAAACAAAGGCGTTTTTTATTGCGACGGAATCTTCTCACGAAATTCCAATATCCAACTTTCTCCTCTGAATGCGAAAATATCTGGATGACACTGTCCTACGTAGGGAGAAAGGATCACCTCGATATCTGAGCTCGTACGGAAAGATACAGGTTTTCGTTCTTCCTGCGCGCTATGCGAGATTGGAATAATAGAGAATGGTGAAGGTGGTTCGATGAACCCTCTGTCAGTCACTTAAATGTGATTTGCAGAGTGTCCATATAGATGTAGGTCTAGTTGTAGATGCCAGCTGGTAGTCGCAGTGTTGCGAAATGTGGGTAAGAATAACATGTATACAGTAGGATTGCGAGATGGGCTAGCCATACTCCGTGGAAAACTGCGTCACACAGTTGTAGTGGGTGGGTCGATGTCACCACACCAGGGTGACTGTTGTTATGGAGCAAGTGACAAGGTGCCAGGTTTTGATGCAACAAAATCGCACCATAGCCGTACAAATAGGAGTGAATTTTGAGGCAGCCACACCACGACGCCAGGGGAACGACAAAATGACTGGACATCGCCAGTTGCATCCTTCAGTCTGGGTCCGAGATGTGCCTGAGTTCCTTGCAGCGCTCGGTGCCACATAGCCACCGAGATGCAGCCCGTCACAGCCACCACTTGCACTCACTTCCCTGTAGGGCTTGGTGCTGCAGTGTTGCCAACCTGCCATCCGCGCCACCCACCAGCCGACTCCTACCAAAAGGAGTCGCTACCCATGAACAGCATTCACCACGTACCACTGCAGTGAGCGCATGCAGGGGCTGAGTCGCAAGAAGAGGTCATTTTCTAGTGGAATGCCATCGCATAGCAACATGCAGTACCACTGACTGTAAAACCATGGCTACTGACACTGCCGGCTTTCCTAAGGCTTGTCTTCAGCACCATGAGGTGTCTACGTGAGCATCTCCTTACCAGATGGAAGCATCTGACCAGAAGCCAGCGCCAGTTAGGATCAGTGGAGTGATACCTATTGGCCTTTCTGAGCTAGCGTCACAGAGTGTGGTTAAAATGGAGCAAACGCCTTTCTTTTGGTCAGCGGTTTGCCGAAGGGCCTCCCAACTTATTGCGACCACCACTCACCGTACTGAGTGCATTCACATTCAACTATATGTAGTAGGTCCTCAGAATATACGAGCAATATACATGGGACACCTGGCTGAAATTGGCTTACAAGTTCGTGGCACCCTACATCGTTGATGCTGGAATTCAATATGGTGTTGGCTCACCTTTAGGCATACGTTAAATCAGGTCCTGGAAGGTTTCTTGGGGAATGACAGCACATTCTTTACGGAGTGCTGCACTGAGGAGAGGTATCGATGTCGGTCGGTTAGGCCTGACACAGGACTCTGTGCTGGCCAGTCCCTTACAGGGATGTTATTGTTGTGTAACCACTCCGCCACAGGCCGTGCATTACGAACAGGTGTTCGTTCGTGTTGAAAGATGCAATCGCCATCCCCGAATTACTTCCCCACTTTTAAAAACAAGAAGGTGCTTAAAGCATCAGTGTAGGTCTGTGCTGTAATAGTGCCACACAAAACAACAAGGTGTGCAAGCCCCTTCCATGGAAAACACGACCACACCATAACACCACTGCCTCCGAATTTTACTGTTGGCACTACTCATACTGGCAGATGACGTTCACCGGGCATTCACAGTACTCACATCCTGCCATCGGATCGACACATTGCGTGCCGTGATTCGTCACTCCACACAACGTTTTTCCACTGTTCAATCGTCCAATGTTTACGCTCGCTACACCAATCGAGGCGTCATTTGGCATTTACCGGTGAGCTGTGTGTCTTATGAGCAGCCTCTCGACCATGAAATCCAAATATTCTCACTTCCCACCTAACTGTCATAGAACTTGCAGTCGATCCCCATGCAATTTGGAATTCCTGTGTGATGGGTTGGATAGATGTCTGCCTGTTACACATTAAGACCCTCTTCAACTATCGGCGGTCTCTGTCACTCTCTGTCGGCCTGTACGCTTTTGTGTTGCAGGTGTCCCTTCACGTTTCCACTTCACTATCACATCGGAAACAGTGGACCTAGAGATGTTTATAACTGCGAAAATCTCGCGTACAGACGTATGACACAAGTGACACCCAATCACCTGACCACGTTCGTAGTCTGTGAGCTCTGCAGTGCGCCCCATCCTGCTCTTTCACTGCTTCTAATGATTACTGAGGTCGCTGATATGGAGTACCTGGCAGTAGGTGGCAGCACAATGCACCTAATATGAAAACCGTATGTTTTTGGGAGTGACGGGATACATTTGATCACATACTGTAGTGATTTCTTAAGACTGGAATGTCTTTTCGTCAGAAATATATGTAATTTATGAATTTACGTAACATTCGTTAAGCTTAGCTTTGGTACAGTGATGACAATATCATTTTGCTCTGAATAATCTGACAAGACATTTCCTCGCGTGGACGTCTTTCAGTAAATCAACTACACAGGTCCTGGTGTCAGTTATGTCCATATAACGTTTAGTATCCTACCGCGAACCAAAGGTCATGTCGCAGAGGAGTACATGAAGTCCCTTCACCATACAAATCGTCATACCTTAGATGCAATTTCTTTGGAATGGTGTCTGTGGAGTATGCAGATCAACGTCTGGTTTCTGAAGAGTACAACATCCCAGTTCTTGCAGTGGCAACAGTCTGGACGGCTGTATGATGTGGCTTTGTAATAGTAGCCAACATGATCGACCTTACTTGGCACTGTGAACAGCTGAAGGGTAAGGGAGACCATAGCCTTTATATTTTTGGATAATCTGCAGGTCTACTACAAAGATAAGAACTTCTTCTTGGGTACGACATCCTTTTTTCTCAGGCACCAGTCAAATGGCTATTATATCTTTCAAAAAATGGAAATCAAAGTGGAGGAAGGCTAAGATGACGTTCACTAGGGCTTTAGAACGGTTAAAGGAACCGGGCAGGAGGATCTGACGTTGCGGTAGGTAATGGAAGCAAGTGTGAAGAAAAATGAAGACACGTCCGTAGGATTCGTCGATCTAGAAAATGTAAAGAGGTGCGAGACGTTCGAAATTTTGATAAAAGTGGGAGTAAGCTATAGCGAAACGTGGCTAATGTAAAATATGTATAAAAAATAAGAGGGAAATATAAGACTAGAATTCCAAGAACGAAATCTTCCCATTAAAAAAGTGGTAATAAAAAAGTGGTAAGACAATTATTCAGTCTTTCACCACTGCTGTTCAATTTATCCATCGAAGAAGCAATGAATGAAATAAAAGAAACGTTCATGAGTGAGATAAAATTCAGTTTCAATGGACATTAATGATAAGATTTGAAGATGACATTGTTATGTTTAGTGAAAGTGAAGATGAATTATAGGATCTGTAGGATGGGATGAAAAATCTAATGAGTACAGAATATGGACTGAGAATAAACCGGGCAGGGACAAAGGTAATGAGATGTTGCAGAAATGAGAATAGCGAATACTTATCAACACAATTGGTGATCACGAAGTAGCCCAAGTTAAGGAATTTTGCAACTTCGGAAGTAAAATTACCCGTAAGGGACGAAGAAAGGAAGAAATTAGAAGCAGACTAGCCCAAGCGTAGAGAACATTCCTGGCCAAGAGAAGTCAGCTAGCATCAAACGTAGACTGGTTTGATCCGACCCACCACGAATTCCTCTGATGTGCCAACTCCATTTCAGAATAGTATTTGCACCCGACGTCCTACTTGTTGTATGTATATCAGTCTCTGTCTTCCTCTACGGTTTCTCTCCTCTACAGTTCCCTCTAATACCATGCAGGTTACTCCGCGTGGTCGTAACACATGTCTTATCATCCTGTCCCTTCAGTGTTTTCCATATGTTTCTTTTGTCGCCGATTTTGCAGAGAATCTCCCGACTCCTTACCTTATCAGTCTATCTTATTTTCAACATTTTTCTGCAACACCGCATCTGAAACCGCTCGACTCTGCTCTCTTTCGATTTTATCAATCTCCATTATTCACAACCATACCATTCGGTGGTCGAAACGTACATTTTTAGTGATTTCTTACTGAAACGTCTGTAGTTGATACCAGCAGTCTTCTTTTGGCCCCGAATGCCCTCTTCGTTTGGGATAGTCTGTTTCTCATTTCCTCATAGCTTCGTCCGTGATGGGTAATTTTGCTTTCGACGTTGCAGAATTCCTTGACTTAGACTACTTCGTGATCACCAATTGTGATGTTAGGTTTCTCGCTATTCTCATTTCTGCTACATCTATTACCTTTGTCCCTTCCCGCCTCAGTCCACATTCTGAATTCATTAGATTTTTCATCCTACCCTAGAGATCCTTTAATTCATCTTCACTTTCACCGAGCATAACAATGTCATCAACGAATCTTATCACTGATATCCACTGACCCTGTATTTTAATCCCACTCTTGAACATTTATTTGAGTCATTGCTTCTTCGATGAATAAATTGAAAAGGAGCGGTGAAAGAATGTGTATCCTTGTCCTAACCTTTTTTATTCCGAGCACTTAGTTCTTCGTATTCCAGATTTAGAGTTCCCTCTTGGTCCTTGCGCATATTGTGTACTACCCACCTTTCGCTATAGCATACTCCTATTTATCTCAAAATTTAGAACGTTTCGCACTACTTTACATTTTCTAGATGGACGAATCCTATGCGTTTGTCTCCATTTTTGTCGGACTTGCTTCAGTTACCAACTGCAGCGTCAGATCTGCCTTTCCTGTTGCTATAACGTTTTTAAAACTCGTGTGAACGCCATGTAACCCTTCTCCACTTTCTTTTTCATTCTTATCGATATTATTCTTGTCAGCAGCTTGGATGCATGAGCTGTTAAGCTGATTGTGTGATGGCTTCCACGTTGATCTGCCCTTTCCATCTTCGTAATTGTGTGGATGATATTTTATCGCAAGTCTGGTGGTTTGTCGCTAGTCTCACAGTGTCTACATACCAATTTGAATTGTCGTTTCGTTTCCACTTCGCAAATGAATTTATAAATTGCAATGGAATGTTATCCATCCAGCCTTACTGATCTCAAATCACAGAGAATCCTTTTGAATTATTATGCTAATACTAGATCCCCTATTTTATCCATATCGATTGAAATTCATTCTATCAAGTCATTAGACATGTCCTCCCCTCATGGAAGCTCAGTGTATCTTTGCTTCTGCCTAACTATGGAATCTACATTGCACTCTTAAAGTTACTATCCATTCTTTTAATTTCAGCGAGTTATGTTTTGACTTATCTGCTGTATGTAGAGTCACTCCTCAAAAGGATAATTTCCTTTTTCTGTCTCTTCACGTCTTTCCTGCCGCCAATTCACCTCGGCTGCGCTGCATTTGCTATTTACTGTATTTCACTCCTCAGTGATTAATACTGGTGTATTCGTGTTTTTCCCTGATCGCTTTTGTACTTCGTTCTTTCGTCGATTAGTTGAAGTATTTCATCTAATACCCAAGTTTTCTTCAATTACCTTCCTTACGCCAACGGTGTTTCTCCAACATCTGGAATCCCCCTTTTTAGATATGTCCACTCCTCTTTTACTAAAATGTCTACTCTGTTGTTCCTTATCGCAGTATCCTTTTCACTTGCGAACTTTCCTCAGTTCCTCAGGATTCCATTTCGTCCCATATTGATTCTTTCTAACGATTCTCTTAAGCTTTATTTTACTCTTAGTTATTACTAAACTGTGATCTGAGGCCATATCTGCACCTCGGTACGCCTTACATTCCAATATCAGATTTTGGAATCTCTGATCATGACATAATGCAGCTGGAACCTAGCTGTGTCTTCATGTCTTTTCCAAGTATGCCTCCTCTTCTACTGATTCTTCGAAGGAGTATTCCTATACCATCTGAAATTTATTCCAGAATTCTGTTAATTTTCTCCTCTCTCGTTCCTACTGCCAAGTCCTTATTTCCCGGTAATCCTTTCGTCTATCCCTTCTCCTACAACGGTGTTCCAATCCTACATGGCTGTTAGATTTTCCTCTCCCTTTACATACTAAATCACCCGTTCAGTATTTTCATACACTTTCCCTTCATCTTTTGCTGGCGACTTTGGCACGTCTACCTGATCTATTAGTGTCGGTGCTGGTTTGCCGTCGAAAGTGATCAGAACAATTTGCAATACTGCGTCTGAATTGTTCATAGGAGCTCACTTTGTGCCCTGCTTTCCTATTCGTAACGAATCCTACTCCCGTTATACAATTTTATACTGCTGCGGGTTTTACCTTATATTCGTCTGACCAGAAATCCTTTCTTCTTTTTCCGTTTCGCTTCATTGATCCCTACTGTATCTAAATTGTGCCTTTGTATTTCCCTTTCGAGATTTTCTAGGTTTCCTTTTACGTTCCGTGCTCTGACTCTCAGAATGTTCTCTCATCGCCGGCCGGTATGGCCGAGCCGTTCCAGGCGCTTCAGTCCGGAACCGCGCGACTGCTACGGTCGCAGGTTCGAATCCTGCCTCGGGCATGGATATTTGTGATGTCCTTAGGTTAGTTAGGTTTAAGTAGTTATAAGTTCTAGAGGACTGACGACCTCAGATATTAAGTCCCATAGTGCTCAGAGCCATTTGAACCATTTGTTATCCCATCGTTTGTTATTCTGTGGCTATAGCATCCCAGAAGTAAAATTGTTGGCCTTTCGAATATTTCGGCAGAAACACAAGAGGCTGTTGTCATCGGGACAAACAAAACTGGGCTGTCATATCGGTCGTGACAACCGAGTTATGAACAGGAGCCTTCCGACTGCTGCTGCTGTAGAGATCCGCATCAGTTAGGATACTGAGGGGCAGAGCGCTCCCCCCCCCCCCCTCCCCCCCAAACATCTCAGATATTGAATTAATATTTTAGTCCAATGGATCTGACTATGGCTAAGGGAGTCTGGGGTGTTAGGATTGACAGGAGGCATTAAAGGTATGCTGTTGGGCAAAAAAGATTGGCTGACTACTGAATTAAAATCTTAGCCACAGTGCATTTAGGTCTATTCTCAGTGCGCAGACGTCAAATGTGGCATCAATGTATCACAAATGGGCACACTACAAAGTTAACAGTTAAATGGGACAAACAAGTAGGACAGAACCAGCACTAGTCAACGTGTCAAAATCCTTGGAAAGGAATCGAGGATTTCAGAAGCAATTAAAATAGTAACAACTTAGTTGAGGAAACATGACCTCTGGTGGACACACGGTGGTTGTAAGATTATATCGAACGGAGAATAGAAACCAAATACGCAATTAATTTTGCTCACCGGGTCTTGGATGAGGCCGGACGGATGTAAATGAATGGCGATGAAAGCCTAACTTCACTTCTCCATAACCAGCCAATGCTGCCAGATAATCTCTCCAACCCTTGATGGGCGCCACCACCACTCGTCAGACAATGCAGTCAGACAATGCGCAGACTGCCTCCGGAAGCAGAAGCTCCGCTCACTCATGCCTCTCGTCGCTGAAGACCCCAAGTCTCCAGTCTTACCTTCGAACGAGAGCACTCTTCGAAATCTTAACACCAAGTATTCTCCTCGCAGCCTTCAGTGAGTCTCCACGTCTTCTGTCCCTTCTCTGAGCAGAGTCCGCATCAAAAAATGCAACCCTCCGATGAAGAAGCTGCGACAGTGTGTGGTCAACTAGATAACTGTGAAGACGATGTATGTTCTTCCACCAAAGAAGAAGTTGTAAGAAGTTTTCCTATCAACCAGTTTCCCACTTACGCTATCGCTAGAACAGACTATCTAAAGGGTAATTACAATTAAAGTTGAACTTTCAAAACACTGTAGAAATAACACCACCGGTCAGAATGACGTCAAATTCCAACAGAATATTATCGAAGAAGGGGGAAAACTTATGGCAGAAAAAATAGTGTGAAAATTGATTAACAGATGACACTCCGTGTCATAATACGTAAATAAAAACACCTGTCATGCACACGACCCACTGAAGTTGATATAAACACGCCGGGCACTAGGCTTTTCCTACCTTGACCAATTCACCACTTGGTGCAACCAGTGGTTCCTCCGTATCAATCCCTCCAAGACCCAGGCGATCATCATAGGCCCCACCACCCGCTCCTTCCGCCTCCATGATTTCTACCTCACCATTTATGGCCGTCCTATCCACCTCACTCCTACCCTCAAATACCTTGGCCTCACACTCTACCACCACCTCACCTGGACTCCCCATCTCCTTACCATCCAACACAAAGCTCACAACCGCCTCCGCCTCCTGAAACTGATGTCCAGCCGGACGTGGGGTCTGCATCCTTCACACCTACAAATCCTTGATCCGCCCCATCCTCTGTTATGCCAGCATAGCTTGGATTTCTGCCCCTCCCCAGTTCTATAAAGCCCTCCAAATCCTCGAACGCCTTGCGCTCCGCCTCGCCTTCCGCATCTGCCTTCCGTCCCCCCTCTACAACCTCATCCACTTCCCACACCTTCTCCTTTTCCTTTAACACACCCGCACACTATATATTGTCTGCCGCCTTGATCCGCCTCACCCACTGGTGTCTCCCTTCACACCACCCCCAACCAGTTGCCACGTCTTTATCGTTGTGTCCCACCATCTCCACACCCTCCATCTCCTTTCCCAATGCAACTTCCACCGTCTACCCCTCCCGGATGATGAGATTTCCCTTGATATCTACCCTTCCTACCAACTCTAACCCCATCTTCTTGCTTCCTCCTCAGTGCTCCCTCTCCTCCCCCTCCCTCCTCCTGAGCGGCTTCCCCCTCCTACTCTCCTTCCTTCTCTTGTGCCCCCTTTCAGTGTCTCTGCACTCCCTCCTGCCCTGTCTTCCCTCTTCATCTCCCCTCCCCCCCCCCACACGTGTCTCCTGCCTCTTCGTGTACCCGATGATGCCCCTACTCTCTTCATCCCGCTGCTACCCCTGCTGCCCCATGCTCTCCATCTTTTCCATCCTCTCTGACCTTTCCCTCGGCAGGTCCCACTGGCAGCTTTATTCTTCATCGCGTGTGCTACAAGTGGGTTTTAAGTGTGTTCTTCTGGAGTGTTTTTCATACTGTGGCCGACTTTTAACCTGTGCATGTGCATTCAGTGTCTTCTCTGTGTTTTAAGAATTGCCAGTTGTGTGTGTGTCTTTTTTTTTAACTTCTGGTGACTTTTTTAACTGTCCCCCATGAACGTCTCGATGTCAGTCTATTTTTACCTCCATTTTCTCCCTTTACTCTGTTTTATGTTCCCCCTTTTTATCGGCTTATGTATGTAACATTTTATTCTTATTTTAGTTGCCATGTCACTCAGCTAAAGAGCGGCGGATTGTGCCGCTGACAGCCCTCCCCTGCCCATATGGGGCAGGGCAATGAAGTCACAATAAAGGAAAAAAAAGGCTTTTCCTCTTTTCGCGTCTGCGACGTTCGCCATGACTGTCTCAAAGCAGTATCGCGCTCTGTTCGTAAAGTTGTGTTACAAGAATGATAACTGTGCACACGTCGCTCAGCAGAAGATCCCTAGACTGAAGGGTTCGAATAAAGGCTTTGGTCCGATGACTGCCATGGGTCTGGAAAAAATGATTCGGAAATTCGAAGAGACGGGTTCTTTTGGTGTGCAACCTGGTAGAGGGAGGAAACGAATTGATTCGACGTCAGTGGAAGCAGTGCCCACAGCAATTCAGAAGGAGACGAGTGATGTTGTGCAAACATGTAGTGCACGGAGAATTGCGCGAATACTGGACATACCGTGAGCACGGTGCGTAAAATCCTACGAAACATTCTTCTTTGCTGTACACTCAATTTTACCCAAGTCCACGAGTTACTTCCTGTTGACCTGCCAGCGAGAGAGACCTTCGCTTTAGAATTTCTTGCTCGCATGGAAGTGGACAATGATTGGCCGTGAAAGATTTTGTGGACAGACGAAACCAACAGGATAGGTCAATACACATAATTGTCGAATATCGGCAACGGAAAATCCACATGCGAATCAACCAGTACCACATCGTCCTGAAAAAGTGTCACTCTGTGATGCGGGTTTATGGCATCATTTATCATAGGGCCATATTTTTTCGAAGAGACAGGTGCTTCCGGTCGTGTTACCTGTATCGTCACTGGTAAGTGCTAAGAGTGTCTTTTGCGCAACTACGTCATTGTAGCTCTCAAATAGATTGGATGTGTGGATGCGATCATTTTTACGCAAGATGGCGCACCTCCGCACATTGGAAATCCAGTTAAGCGGCTGCTGAAGCACCATTTCGGAAATGTTAGAATAATCAGCCGCCATTTCCCTACAGCCTGGGCGTCTCGATGACCTGACTTCTGGCTGTGGGACTATCTGAACGATGTTGTGTACAGTGTTCCGATTGCAAACTTAGCTGAATTGAATTCACGCATTGCGCAACACATTCTGAACGTGACAACCGAAACACTTCGATCAGTTGTGGAACATGATGTTTCTCGATCTCAACTTGTTGCTGCGGAAAACGGTGGACAGCAAATTGAACATGTTTTGGGCCAGTTTTCGATTTCATTGTGATTGATGCTTTTTATGCGGTTTTTGGCGTTAGGATAGTTAAAAACCAATATTATTGAAGCTTTTTACGCGTTTTTAGGCCTCAGAACAAGTAAAAACCGATTTTCCCGTTCGATGTGATATGTGATATGGCCATGGCGTGGTGGATGGGCTTACGTAACTAAGAGTATCACACTTGTACGCCCATGCACACTGAGTAGTACAGTTTATTTAGGCATTGGGAGCGTGCAAGGGATAAGTCCCTGCAGACGCACTATCCTCTGTGCCCGCGGTGGCTCAGATGGATAGAGCGTCTGCCATGTAAGAAGGAGATCCCGGGTTCGAGTCCCGGTCGGGGCACACATCTTCAACATGTCCCCAATGAAGTACATCAACGCCTGTTTGCAGCTAGGGTGTCCATTTAATTATCATTTCATTCATTTGTCAGTTGTAGTCGACTACTATTAAATTATGATGCTTCCAGCGCCATCTATTGCTACATTTTGTAACTATTTTTTTCTGCCATACGTTTTCCCCGACTCCGATAAAATTCTGTTGCAATTCGATTTCATTCTGACCAGTGGTGTTATTTCTACAGCGGTCGGAAAGTTTACCTTAAATTATAACCATCCTGCACGGTGACACCAAAGAAAAAAAAATCTTAACACCAAGAAGGAGTTGTGTGACATCAGTAAAAGTTGTTGGGGTGTTCCTACATGGCCGGCCGGAGTGGCCGAGAGGTTCTAGGCGCTACAGTCTGGAACCGCGCGACTGCTACGGTCGCAGGTTCGAATCCTGCCTCGGTCATGGATGTGTGTGATGTCCTTAGGTTAGTTAGGTATAAGTAGGTCTAAGTTCTAGGGGACTGATGATCTCAGCAGTTAAGTCGCATAGTGCTCAGAGCCATTTGAACCATTTTTGAATTTGTTCCTACATCTGAAATATGGTGTCTGTTCAAATTTCGGACCAGTCTCATAAGAGTTGCGTTGAGTAGCGCCGATATGAGGATGCAAATCAGGTTTGCTTAAATACACTCTGCAACGGTAGTGAGTGTTAGTTACCTTTGAGATTTGGGTGCCGGATTTGATGTTAGTCCTGAATTCCTTTAAGGCGACAAAGACGTCATCATCAACGTCTCAGTCACTTTGAAAGAGGTCGTGTAACAGTGTAATAGTGTTATGACAAACTGGATGTTTCTCCATAACTTTTAGGACTGGGTCAAAATTTAGATGTTGGCTTGTCAGTTATTTGTCGAAAAAATTTAAATTTAGGCTTCCACTGAGAATTTCAGTGATGAATTCATCTTGGGAGTTTGGTCGAATAAACCATCTGATGTGTAGCGACGTTCCAATACGTTCACGGTGCTGACATCGTGAGGGAATTCTCTGGTTACTACTGTGTTTATCCATACTAACAGTATGGAGGTTGTCTATTTACGAACTAAAAGTTTGAAACAGGACTGTCCTACTCCCTTGTTAGTGATACCTTCTGTTATTCGATTTGAAAGGTTTCTAACGATAAAATCTGAATAACACTGAATTAGACAAGTGCAAGCATTTCCATTATGAAGTCTTTTTCTGGGAAGGGCTACCCTGATCCTTTGTTATTTGTTTAGCCATCGCAAAATAATCTATCTAAACACCAAACCACAATACAGATAACTTCTATATTTAAAACTAGGAACTTACATTATATCAGTTGCGGGCTATTCCTGTTTTGAGACGCCAGGTAGAAAGGAGTCAACTACAAAGATATTTTCACCAGAGCTGTGACAGATTTATCTATGAGTACTGTTCACAATTAGACAACTAATAAAATAAGAATCCGATAAAAAGTAAAAAAAAGGTGGACAGCCCATTCTAATTAACCTGCTGACAGAATTAGTGCCACCTACAGTCTCACGGATCCGTTAAAATACAAGTGTTTGATTTTTCGTGCGAGTTTCCTCGTTATTTTCGCCACAGGTTCATTAAATCCTTCTACCTGCATGCCGTTGCTTTTTTCCATAATCAAGGGCACAGGTTACTCTCTCTCTCCCTCTCTCCCTCCATTTTTAACGTGTACTTGACCTTCTTCTTGCCAGTGACTTCCTAACACACGAAATCAAATGAACGAACAGGTACTTTCCATTCAGCGCTGTCGAACGTCATTAAAAATTTTATTCCTTCTTGCTTCAACTGATGTCTCCTAGTCGTAGAACGTGAATAAAAGACAGTAAGGACATGAATATGTCTCTCATTCCATTCATCCCTCTTGGAAGTGTCAGCTTTGAAAAAAAAAGCGATCGTGTTGCTCATGATCATACTCTTAAACGTACGTAGTAATAGTTGCATGGTGATAGCGCTTCATAAATTTTGTGTACTTCTGCTGGCGTTACACTGCCACTGGAAGACTATTTGGTTCAAAGACAGATGACACTAAAAATCTGTAATGTCGCTTAGGTAATCGCAAGGCTGCATTCACTACACGTTTTTTTTCACTCGGTGTGAATACTACGTCCATTGTCTATGTTTTTGTAATTATTAATTTGAGTAGGAATTGAAATTTACATTTTCTGAATACTATAGATATCACATGGCATACCTTTCAAAGAATTTGGATGTCTTTGCTTTGACGAGCTGATGATTTGTTCCCGTTAATATTATTGCTGTTATTATAATTATTATACGCTGTTCAGTATGATGTGCTGAGATAACCGTGCTCTAGCGCTAATAAAGGAAATTTCCTGGGCCCAGGGTACTAGTGAAGCCTCTACTGAAATTTCGAATAAAAGTCATCAGCTGTGATGGCCTAAGACTCCCGCCATAAGATGTCAGCCTTGTTGTGCCAGAGGTCGGGCTTCAGTATCCTGATGATCTCTCGGACAGCAAAAGATTACGGATTAGCCCATAGTTCGGATCTCCAGGAGGGGACTGCCAAGGAGGAGGTGAGCACGAGAAAAAGATTGAATAACCTACGATGGGATAATATTCTACGAGTCATAGGGTGTAATGTCAGATATTTAGAAGATCCATCGAAGAGCGGCGCGTTTCGTCGCAGGATCGTTTAGCTCTCGAGAGAGCGTTATGTTGATGCTAAACAAACTCCACTGGCAGACGTTGCAAGAGAGGCGTTGTGCATCACGGAGAGAGTTACTATAGAAATTTCAGGGCAGCACTTTTCAGGAGGACTAGGACAACATATTACTTTCTCACACATACATCTCGCGTATTGACCACGAGGAGAAAATTCGAGAAATTAGAGCCAATACAGAGGATTACCGACAATCGTTCTTACCACGCACTATTCGCTAGTGGAACAGGGTTGGAGGGATGAGATAGTGGTACCGAAAGTGCCCTCCGCCACACACCACCAGGTGGCAAGCGGAGTATGATGTATGTGTAGGTATTTAAAGGTGGTAGGGAGGCTAGAAAATCTGAAGAGAGAAATACAAAGGCTCTGTGTAGATAAAGTGAAGGCGGAGAAGCGCAATGGGAAGAAGATAAGGATTCTCATCATACGAATTTAGGATAATACTAACAGTAGCATAAAGTTGTACAACAGGAGTAGGATCCGTATGGATAGCAGTGAGGGAGAGGGAGTTATGGTGAGCATTTCGGTGACAGAACAGTTGGCTTTTTTCATCAGAATCGACATCAGACCAACGCCGAAAACAATACTTCACACATACGTGGCGACGTCAATGGCTACAGGTGGAAAGGGAGAGAAAATGTGTGAGGATACTGAACGGGTAATTTAGTATGTGAAGGGAGACGAAAAGCTGACAGTGATATTGTACTGGAATTCCATTAAGTCGAAAGAACAGAAAAAAGAGTTATTGGAGAATATGGACTTGGTATTAGGAATGAGAACGGGGAAAGATTAATTGAGCTCCGCAAAAAGTTTGCTCCAAACAGTGAATAAACAGTTCAGAAATCTCTCCTAGAGGGGGAAGTATACTCGGAACAGGCAGAGAGATACGAGAAGAAACCAATTAGATTACATTATGGTCAGGAAAGAATTTATAAATCACATATTGGACTGTAGGATCAACTAAGAACCAGTTATAGACTCAGACCACAAATCAGTGATGACGAAAAATAGAGTGAAGTTTAAGGAGATCGTACGGTAGGATCAGTGTGGAAGGAAGTGGGATCCTGAAGTACGGAATAATGAGACACGTCTGAGTTTCGCTTAAGATGTGGTTACTGCAATAAGAAATACCAGAATAGGCAGTTCAGTTGTAAAGTAGGGTACGTCTATAAAAAGAGCACTCATTGATCAAAAATGGTTCAAATGGCTCTCAGCACTATGGGACTTAACAGCTATGGTCATCAGTCCCCTAGAACTTAGAACTACTTAAACCTAACTAACCTAAGGACAGCACACAACACCCAGCCATCATGAGGGAGAGAAAATCCCTGACCCCGCCGGGAATCGAACCCGGGAACCCGGGCGTGGGAAGCGAGAACGCTACCGCACGATCACGAGATGCGGGCTCTCATTGATCCTGGAAAGACTATCATAGGTACTAGGAACGGAACTGGTAAGAAACCGTGTGTAACAAATGAAATCCTTCAATTGACTGAGTAGAAAAAGAAGTATAAAAACGTTCAGGGGAAGACATATACACCACAATATATATCTCACAGGAATTAAGTAAACAAGAAATACAGGGAATCCAAGGCAAAAATGGCTCCAGGAAAAATGTGTAGAAATCTATAAATGAGTGATCGTTTGGATATATGACTCACCATACAGAAAATTCGTAATAACACTAACTCACATCAGAGCAAATCCTTGCTGTCTCACTCCATTGTTCAGCCACTTTCTGGAAATCAGTCAGTAGCAGTAACTTTACTCTTTAATAACCCCTCACATTATGTTAGAGAACAGAACAAAATCTCCAGCTTCAGAAGACAGTTAATGACATATCTACTAAAGCAACAATAAGGATTCATATCGTCCCTGTACACACTCGTTGCCCTTTCGAGCGTGATCTTTTTAATTTTCCAGTATTCGTAGCCAAAGGAATCTTCTTAAATTTCATTTTCCAGAACATCCAGTAAAAGAAAACACCTATTTTTTCTACCTAGACATTCTTCTTATTATCGTTATAATTATCATTAACTATCGTCGTTACTATTGCTATTATCACAATTAATGGCAGCAGCTTTAGTAGTACAAGTACTGTCAGTATTAACTTTATTAGAGTCTAGTGACTATAATCTAATTTCATTGCCGCTTCAGATACTCGAATCTTTTTAATACTATTTGTCGTATTAAAATTGTTATTTCTTAGGAAACAGTGACGCTAAATAGGTACTGCAAGTGTGAAACCCTGGTACGTCGTAAGAGAGAGTCTCAGGGCCATAATCAGATCAGAGTAAATAAATAAATAAGAATATAGCGGGAGAAATTATCAACGTGACAGAAGAAGAAATTAGAGTCGATGTGAAAGAGATAGGAGATCCAGTATTTAAAAGAGTTTTAGAAACTTAAATAAGGCAACAGTGATAGTCAGTGTTCCATCGGAGGACAAAAGACTATTTGGATTGGAGTATGGAATCAGTGTGGCTGGAGACATACCACCAGACTTTCGGAAAAATATCATCCATTCAGTTCCGAAGATAAAAAGAGCAGCTAAGTACGAGAAATATAGCACAATGAGCTTAACGGCTCATGTAGTACACACAAGTAGCTGACAAGAATAATATACAGATGAATGGGAACGAAAAGGAGAAAGCTCATTTCCTTTCTAGGTGTGGGAAAGGCAACTGGGAGGCAGCCTTGATGATGAAAACAAGGCTGAAGAAAAATCAAAACACGTTGATAGGATTTGTTGACCTGGAAGAAGCTTTCGACAGTGTGAGGGGATGTTAGATGTTCGAAATTCAGAGAAAAGTTGGAGTAAGCTATAGGGAAAAAAAGAGTAATATACAACATCGACAGGAATCAAGACTGGAAGGCCAAAAGCTAAATGCTCGGATTAAACGAGGCGTAAGACAAGGATACAGTCATTCACTCCTACTGTTCAGTCTAATGAAGATGCTTTGACAAATAAAACCAATGTTCAAAGGTGAGACTACGGACTTCAGAGTGAAAGAATATCAGTAGTAAGATTCTGTGACGCCGTTGCTATCCTCACTGAATGTGAAGAAGAGTAACATTATCTGTTGAATAGTATGAACAGTCCAATGAGTACAGAATATAGACTGACAGGAAACCAAAGAAAATGCAAATTATGACAAATAAAGGCTTGAGATTATCTAGAAACTTAACAACAAAATTGTTGATCACTAAATGGACAAGTTAAGGAATTCTTCAACACCTGAAGCGAAAGAAATCACAACGCACGAAGCAAGGAGGAAATAAAAAGTAGCCAAAGAGAGTATTCCGGTCCATAATAAGTTTACTGGAATCAAACTTATATCTTACTTAGAGGAAGAAATATCTGAGTATGTACGTTTGGAGCATAGAATTGTGTGGTAGTGACTCATGGACTCCAGGGAAACCGGGAGGGAAGAGAATCGAAGCGTTAGAGATGTGATACTACAGAAGAAGAATTAAACAGAGGCACTCTGCATCGCGGTGTAGTTTGCTGTCCAGATTTCGAGAGGGTGCGTTTCTGGATGAGGTATCAAATATATTGCTTCTCCCTACTTATACCTCCCGAGGAAATCACGAACGTAAAATTAAAGAGATTCGAGCGCGCACGGAGGCTTTGCGGCAGTCGTTCTTCCCGCGAACCATACGCGGAACAGGAAAGGGAGGTAATGACAATGGCACGTAAAGTGCCCTCCGCCACACACCGTTGGGTGGCTTGTGGAGCATAAATGTTGATGTAGAGGAATGTTGAAAGTTAGGTGGACTGATAAGGTAAGGAATGATGACGTTCTCAACTAAATGGGCGATGCAAGGAATATACGTACAGCAATGACAAGAATAACGGACGGGATAATAGAATATCAGTTAATACGTCGTGGAGTAGCTATTAAGGTATTAGTGGAAGCTGTGGAGGGTAAGAAGTATAGGGACACTCAGAGATTGTAATACGTCAGCAAGTAATTGAGGATATAAGTTACGAGTGCTGCTCTGAGATGAGAGGTTGGCATAGGAGAGGAGTTCGTCATGGATCGCATCAAACAAGTCAGAAGACTGCTGATGGAAAAAAGTATGATCTGTCGCCCGTTGAGAAGAAGAAAGATCCGAAAAGTAAGAATTCCTCTGGTTCGATAACAGTTAAGATTTGCATATGTAACATGATAACACCCCCTTTTGAGGTGTTTTCAAGGCTAGATTGTTCAGGGTCTGTGGTACTGAGTAAGGTAAATGCACAAAAATAAATATCTAACCTAAATTCTTGGAATAAGATTAAATATGTAATGCCGATCATTGTAACAATTGTTTACCTGCAGTAAGAAAAGCATTCAATTCAGGGATAATGTAACTCCTGCAGCGACGGGATCGAATCAGTGCATCTGTTTTATGATCTTAGGATGGCTGCTGACTGCCGACCGAGGTCATTTAGATTTGAAGTTAATGTGATTGTGCTGGACAATAAATTAAGCTATGTTCCCTTCAGTTGTCTTTCTTTCAGTTTGTGCTTCAGTCAACATACCTTGGAAATTAAGTCTGTCTATTAATGTTGATGCCCAAACATGTTTCGGCTACTTTGAGCCATCATCAGATGGTACTTTGAATCAATAAGGACTTAATCAATAATTATTGTAATAAAATTAGGTGTAAAAGTATTTTTGTCTATTGTGATTGTTATCTCACAGTATAGAATATTAGGTACTGGAAATACTATCTTTTCATAATAGTATAGCTTTTCATCCACAAAAAAAGGAATTATTATGAGGTTAGTTTATCTATTAACCTAATTTTGTAGCATGAACATTTCTCGTGGCTATGTTTAGCGACTACTTAGTTATTGTAGTGATGCCTGTCTTCATCTCGTTGTAGAAATACACACAGAAACACGATACATGCTTAGTTTAAACATCTAATTTTTATATAATCGAACAGTTTGTTTTGTTGCTCTGTGTCTGATCTCTGTTGATGTTAGTTTGTCTCTATGCTCCTTTTGACACCTCCCCCCCCCCTCTCTCTCTCTCTTCCTCTCACTATCTTTAATGTCTCTCTTCCACCACTCCCACCTCCTGTTCTCTCTCTATCTCTTTCTTCCTGTCTGTCTGTGTGTGTCTTTGGTGGCGGGTGGGGGGGGGGGGGCGGTGAGATGTTCATTGCTTGTGGATTTGCTTCTGTATAATAGGGGGTGTTATAATCACTCTGCTCTATTACTAGTTTTATTGTTTTTGCCTCTGAGGTACAGTTCATTTTATTTATGGGTTTTCTATTTAAGATATTGAGTTAAGAATTTGCTTGTTTGAATGCCCATGGGTTGGTTGACTGGTTGTAGATTTTGGTGCTTTCGGTTGTGGGTTTATTGTTTACTGCAAAATCATGTATGTTTTTTATTCTTTGCGTGGCGAAATCCAGAAAATTTAGTGTGTTGTCTCTTTTTGTTTCTACTGAGAAATGAATTTTAGAGTGTAAATTGTTTATATTCACCATACAGCTGTGTTATTTGTCTGAGTAATTTCTTCGTATTCTGTATCAGTGTAATACAGCCTTATTCCACATTAAATTGTCAAAGACTTTCTGTAGATCCACTACTGCTATAAAGGTTTCACGTGATGACCTTTTCTTCCATCAATAAGTCTGTGGTCGGACAGAATGTGCTGGCGCAGTCGTAGGACCCTCAGCTTACTCGGACGAACTAGGAGACTCAATGTCCCAGTCAGCCCCTTAAATTTGTTTTCGCGATTCAGTTAAACTGGTTAATAAAAATGTAGAGGCAATTCCCATGAAAACGACGCGGATTATATCCTTACCTCACCTTTGAATGGCCTTGCTGTCAGAATTCCTTCTTTCCCTCTATGGTACCTCAGATTTATGACAACCCGAACTAAATTCCAGCCGGAAATTTTTCATTTCATTTTTAATGTATCGTGTGGAAGACTAATAGTTAACCATAGCAATACCAACCCATTTTGCATAACAAGCATTACTGGGCCAAGGGCAGGGGGTGGGGTGGGGTTAAGGGGGGGGGGCGTTAATTTTATTTACATTGTAATTCTTTTTTAATAAATTAGTAATTGTTGAAACTTCCTGGCAGATTAAAACTGTGTGCCGAGCCGAGACTCGAACTCGGGACCTTTGCCAGCTATGAGGATGGGGCCTGAGTCGTGCTTGGGTAGCTCAGTTGGCAGAGCACTTTCCCGCGAAAGGCAAAGGTCCCGAGTTCGAGTCTCGGTCCAGCACACAGTTTTAATCTGGCAGGAAGTTTCATGTAAGAGCACACTTCGCTGGAGAGTGGAAATCTCATTCTGGAAACATCCCCAAGGCTGTGGCTAAGCCATGTCTCCGAAATATACTTTCTTTCAGGAGTGCTAGTTCCGCATGGTTCGCAGGAGAGCTTCTGTAAAGTTTGGAAGGCAGGAGACGAGATACTGGCAGACGTAAAGCTGTGAGGACGGGGCGTGAGTCGTGCTTGGGTAGCACAGTTGGCAGAGCACTTTCCGGAGAAAGGCAAAGATCCCGAGTTCGAGTCTCGGTCCGGCACACAGTTTTAGTCTGCCAGGAAGTTTCATATCAGCGCACACTCCGCTGCAGAGTGAAAATCTCATTCTGCTTAATTGTTGTTGAATTGTATTAACAACATGCGTTTTCAAAAATTACTGATGTGTAAGTAGGGTTGAGACTCTGAAAATATCGTTTAGCTCTCTCATAGTAATATCAACATACTTTCAATAATGTGTACTAACGACTTCCGACCACCGAAATAAGTTTAAAAATGCAAATTTAGTTCATTTTTGTTCATTTTCATTGTCAACGTCCTTTTTAAAGAGATACTGAAATGCAAATAACGCGCTGTGTCTGGAAATATTCAATTGGCATTTATTGGGGAAAGTGACATCTAGAACAGAGACTTTAAATTTCTGGCACAAAGCGATTAACGACGTTAGCTGTCAGAGGGCATTGAGTAAGTTAATGGGGAAAGCTGAAAATTTGTACCGAAGGAACTGACGGGCACACACACACACACACGCACACACACACACACACACACACACACACACACACACACACTCGTGGACGCACACACACACACACACACATCGGAAAATATAAATCATATATGGAATGCGGTAATGCGGTGAAAGAATTGACTTCAAAATTTTTTCTGAAAATTTTAAAATATGAAGTAACGGCCTAGATTACAATATTTCCAAGAGGTGGGTGTAAGGTATCCCCATAAAAACACCTCCTCAGAATTGCGAGGGTTAGGACAGTTCTCCTCTGAAGTAATGGTAATTTTTTCTGTAAATTTATGAAAAATAGAAGATTTTTAGCAGTAGTGGGATAACGTTTTTATTTCATGAATCCGTTTCTCAAATTGTGGAATGAAGTAGAATCAACACTTCATGATTTTACTCCCAACAAGCTGGTGCTCCGACACACCGCCCTTATTGTTGAGTTATATTCCGATGCAGCGGAGATGAATCGAAAGGAGACACGTGCTTTGCAAGTAAGGACGGAGTGGCTATTCTTATTTATTTATCTCCATTACCAGATCGTGGCAAAAGTGCCGTGTACTGGGAGTGCCCCTTTAAAAACGTGACGACCCGCGGTGCAGCGCGGCCGTGGTAGCAGTTCTGCTTTAGGCGCGCAGCGCCAGCACAGGTAGGCACGCAGCAGCGCACACAAGCAAGGCGGGCTACCGCGTGCAGGGGAAAGGCACTGGCCTCGTGTATCCATCACGTTAAAACACGGGAACGTTCCCCTGTGAGACGCAAAGGAATGCGTGACCGACGGCCGCCATTCAGCTGCGACACGAAGGTACTCGTGAGGATGGACATGAAAACTATAGCACCGTTATATGTTAAAGTAATTTTCCACGGCGACACTCTTGGATAAATGAAGACGTCCCTCAAAGAAGATTGGATATCACATTTTCATAACTTTTCAGGAAGTAAAACTACTTGTTTTTCATTGGTACTAATTATTTATGCTACTTACTTTGCGTAGTCAAGAGATGAAGTATGTATTATTCAACAGCAACATGTATTTGGCACAGTTTACTATGTTTAGATACAATACCGGCCATTAAAATTGTTACACCATGAAGATGACGTGCTACAGACCAGAAATTTAACCGACAGGAAGAAGCTGCTGCGATATGCAAATGATTAGCTTTTCAGAGCATTCACACAAGGTTGGCGCCGGTGCCGACACCTACAACCTGCTGACACGAGGAAAGTTTCCAACCGATTTCTCATACACAAACAGCACTTGACCGGCGTTGCCTCGTGAAGTGTTGTTGTGATGCCTCGTGTAAGGAGGAGAAATAAGTACCATCACGTTTCCGACTTTAATAAAGGTCGGATTGTAGCCTATCGCGATTGCGGTTTATCGTATCGCAATATTGCTGTTCGCGTTGGTCGAGATACAATGACTGATAGCAGAATATGGAATCGGTGGAGTCAGGAGGGTAATACGGAACGCCGTGCTGGATCCCAACGGCCTCGTATCACTAGCAGTCGTGATGACAGGCATCTTATCCGCGTGGATCCCTGAGTCAACAGATGGGGACGTTTGCAAGACAAGAACCATCTTCACGAACAGTTCGACAACGTTTGCAGCAGCATGGACTATCAGCTCGGAGACCATGGCTGCGTTTATCCTTCACGCTGCATTACAGACAGGAGCGCTGGCGATGGTATACTCAACGACGAACTGGGTGCAAGAATGGCAAAGCGTTGTTTTTTTCGGACGAATCCAGGTTCTGTTTACAGCATCATGATGGTCGCATCCGTGTTTGGCGATATCGCGGTGAACGCACATTGGAAGCGTGTATTCGTCATGGCCATACTGGCGTATCACCTGGCGTGATGGTACGGGGTGCCATTGGTTACACGTCTCGGTCACCTCTTGTTCGCATTGACGGCACTTTTAACAGTGGACGTTACATTTCTGATATGTTACGACCCGTGGCTCTACCCTTCATTCGATCCCTGCGAAACCCTACATTTGAGCAGGATAATGCACGACCGCATGTTGCAGGTCCTGTACGGGCCTTTCTGGATACAGAAATGTTCGACTGCTGCCCTGGCCAGCACATTCTCCAGATATCTCACCAAATGACAACATCTGGTCAATGCTGGCCGAGCAACTGTCTCGTCATAATACGCCAGTCACTACTCTTGATGACCTATTGTATCGTGTTGAAGCTGCACGGACAGCTGCACCTGTACACGCCATCCAAGCTCTGTTTGCCTCAATGCCCAGGCGTATGAAGGCCGTTATTACGGCCAGAGGAGGTTGTTCTGAGTACTGTTTTCTCAAGACCTAAGCACCCAAATTGCATGAAAATGTAACCATATGTCAGTTCTACTATAATATTTTGTCCAATGAATACCCGTTTATCATCTGCATTTCTTCTTGGTGTAGCAATTTTAATGGCCACTAGTGTAGTTACCTCAATTTTTACGTAGCTTTCCCTGCAAGGAAGATTGTGAAATATCTTTGTATATTAAAAAAATATTAATTTTCTGTTACAATGGTAATAATAATGGAACTTATTAACATATTATATTATACGACATACAGAAATAATACTATGTATTTATTTAGTTATCCTCCACGCTAAAAACTGGTTCTGTACAGGACAAGAAACAATAGGAAAGAAATAACTAAAGAAAGGAAAAAATAAACAGAACTGTTCACTCAGAAGGTAGGTTCACATAAAATTCTCAGGACTGGACTTTAAGATATTCCCACGTACGCTACAAGTTTCTCATTTTGTCTGCTGATAGAGGACGAAGCTCTTTACACATGAAAAGAAATCTCAAAATAGGTATAGGGATGTTAACTTGCAGTTCATTTTCTCCTTTACTTTTAGGCAACGTTGACTGTGAAATAACATTGAGGACCACATTGTGGATATTTGAATGTAATGTAAAATCCTTGCTTCTATACGGATGTGAAACATTGAGAGTGACAAAGCAGCTAATCCATAAGCTGCAGACATTCAACAACATATGTCTTAGGTTCATCCTGGGGATGCTGTGGCCAAATGTCATCTCCAACGAAACACTCTGGGAAAGAACCAGCCAGAAGCCAACTGAGCTGCAAATAAGAAGCAGGACGTGGAGATGGTTAGGATATACGCTTAGGAGACCAAATGAACATATTGCGAAGGAAGTACTTTATTGGATTCCGCAGGGACTACGGAGACGAAGCGGGCCCAGAATGAGGTGGAGACGTTCAGTTCAAGCAGAGGTCAACACCAAGGAACAGTATAGGAAGAAGTAAAAATATTAGCAAACAGAACAAGATGGAGATCCTTTGTTGCAGCGCTATGCTCCACATAAGGAGTTAAACCAATTAATAATACAAATAATATAATAACGTTGAATGAGATTATGACTAAGACGTACGTGCACTACATATGGATCATCTGCATTGATATTCAACCACGCAACAGGTCATTTTCAAGTTTGGGTCAGACTTCGTAATTCCTTCAATGATATTGGCAGCAAGTCATTGTGGCTCATTCCCTTTGTGACGAAAAGTGGACTTGAACAAGTTTCAGGCATTACATACATTCATATGTAGGTAATCATGATATCTATTATTCCTCATAATTTCCCAACTAATGTAAAATTACGATTCCAAGGCAGTCAGCCCCTAAACAATGAACTTACACTCTAGTGTTGTAAAACATCTTGTAGAAACAAGGTAGTTGTGCAAAAGTATCATCATCCTGTTGTTATATTGGCAAAATCAAAGATTAGAATAAGAAAATTATTTTAGCGTATAATTTTTATAATAATGAAATACAACAGCATTCCATTTCTGATGTAGTATTTTCAAGCATGTCTTTACCAGCTGTAGACAAGTATGATTTCCTACTACTCCCCCTACTTTATTTGGCATTCTGCTTCCACTTTAATCCTGTTTTCCTTTCTATTCTTTTATTTAGCGGTACCAAATCCTTAGAAGTGAGACTCACGTCTAACACGTATGCTATTCTCATTGATATAAAAGGTTCTTTTGCAATGGTCAGCTTTATTACTGTAAAACAGAAAAAAGACTACAAAACAGAGAAAGACACACCCTGGTAGGGAGTCTCATGTGGCGTATCACTTTATTCCACTTAAAATTCAACTTTGCCTTAAAAAAGGTGATATACTGGTGCAACTTTGTTTGAGGTACGTCTTTAAATGTTTGTCGCCTCACATTTGTTTGTAAACACAAGTTTTCAATGACTCCCTCTGTCTACATCGTAAAGAGTTAACTCTCATAGTAATAGGTTGCATGGTTCTTAAGTATATGAACACGTCAAGAAGTGACAGTACACGTCAAGAAGTGACAGTACGTCCATATGCTACTAGAGATAACATACAAGTGTGTGGTGGAGGAATATCAGAAGCGATGATAAATGTAAATGTCGTGTGACTAGGGCCTCCCGTCGGGTAGACCGTTCGCCGGGTGCTAGTCTTTTGATTTGACGCCATTTCGGCCACTTGTGCGTCGATGGGGATGAAATTATGATGATTAGGACAACACAACACCCAGTCCCTGAATGGAGATAATCTCCGACCCAGCCGGGAATCGAAGCCAGGCCCTTAGGATTGACAGTCTGTCGCGCCGACCACTCAGCTACTGGTGTCGGACAGAAGCGATGATGAATCAGTTTTCTGACAGGTAGATCATTTCTCTGTATGCTTTAAGCATCGAGCACCATTTTCAGTGCAGCGCTACAGATCTAGACACAGTCGCCATTAAAGTCGTTTTCCACATTCTGATCACAACGACGGCAGGTACATCCACGGGATAATATTTTTGTTTTATCAAACATAATCGTATTTTTGTTTGTGAAGCTATGTTCATCGATAGCAGATTTCTGAAAATCTCGAGATTTAATGCGATATTGGGGCATTGTGCACCGTTCTCAAATTGTTCGCGTATACACAAGGCGATATCTGCTGCTGAGTTCACAAGCAATATTATGAATTCTAGAGACTGAGGCTGTCCTTTAGTGGGCACAGCATCCGTTTAATTTTTACTTTCAGGAAAGATATCCTGACATTAAAAGTTACATCAGATGTTAACATTCTCTTTTACAGGAAGGCAACTTTTATTGTTCGTCTGCATTTTACATCTTCTTCACATCAGCCATAGTCATTTATCTTGTTGCCCAAATATTGGTCTACTGTTTTTTTCTTTTTTTGTGTGTGTGTCTCGTGTCACAAATTAATTCTCTCACCATCACCTGATTTAATTTTACTACATTCTAATATCCTTGTTTACTCATGGTCATGTTAATCTTTCCGCTTTTTCTCAATGCATTATATCCTCAGTTCAACTGAGATGCAAGTCCTATTTGCCTCTTATAGAATGCTGTTGGAAAACCTTAAAGTTTTCTGTCTTCTGTCTGAACTTCCAAATTTCTGTTCTTTTGTACTATCTGTTCGATGTACTGAATAATGTATATGGAAGTCTATTTCTTTCTGCTTATCTTTCATATTCTTTGGTTATCTCGTGTGAGATTCCTGTCTCATGTAATAATAATGATGATATGTTCTTTTCATTACGTAGGTCCATCACTTCAAGTTCACCTACATCAATTACACGTGTCCAGATAACTTCAGACTCAAGTTTCGACCTCCGTAGACATAATAGTTTTGTCGACTGCAACGAACGCTCCCCCTCCTATGACATCTCAACTATTTTTTCGACATACCTTTCATTCCTCGTTAGATATTTCGGAGCTCTCTCCTTCAGGTTATATCCAGCTTTCTGTCCTGAGGGTGACAGCATTCCTGGGTGCCAACAAATTTAGGGAATTTGTTATAAATCCTTCACCAATTTACGTTAAAATTTTGATTTTAGAAGTGTCTTTACTCTGCATGCGATCTGACGTAGTTCTTTACGTACATATTGGTGAGCGTTCAAAGCAATCGCCTACCCTTTAAATGAAAAAAAAAGGGAACCTCCACGAGTTCTCAGTTACAAGAACAGCTGCGTGCTCTGTTTACTGCACCCGACACCTGTCAAGAGGAATCTTGCAATTCACCTCGCTATAAAGCAGGTCCAGAAACCTGCAGCCGAGACTGTCATAGAATCGACGAACCTCTTGTTCTTCAAAGTACATCGATCTCTTTTGACAGTGTTGGACGTACCCTAGTAGTGCGAGAAGTGGAAACACGCAATGCACCAAGAACATTTTCGAACATAATCTTTTTGGTGGTTAAGGTGTTGTGGTGTGACGAAGCATAGTGTTACATGGGTGTACTGACCATTACATCTTTCAACAGCGTCTGCTCACCGGTCAACGTTATTGTGAAACTTAACCTCCTGCCCACGTGCGTCTTTTCAGGGGTTTATTCGGCCCTGGTTTTAATTTTATGGATGACTATGATCTACCGTGACGAAACTCCTAGGTGAAGATGCTCTTGGAATGAGAGGATAGGCGAATAGGCTGACCTGTACGTTTCCCAGTAAACCCCATCGAACAGGTGTGGCATGCGATCGGAAGACTTACTGCATTCAGCACGTCTGCGTTCACCAACGGCCATTCAACAGCTGTCAGCCGCGTTGGTGGTGGAACGGAAAGCCTTGCTACGACAACTCCTTGCCATTCATCCTTGTGGCCAGTCTGAGAGCACGTTTCACAGCGTGCACTGCCGTCCGTGGTGATCACACACGCTATGAAGAACCATGTATCGCCTTTTGTAATGTCGCGATGAAATATGAAACCATCGTATGGTATTTATTGGTCGGGATATCAAATGGTTCAAATGGCTCTGAGCGCTATGGGACTTGACATCTGAGGTCATCAGTCCCCTAACTAACCTAAGGAAATCACACACATCCATGCCCGAGGCAGGATTCGAACCTGCGACCGTAGCGGTCGCGCGGTTCGAGACTGAAGCGCCTAGAACCCCTCGGCCACAACGGCGCCGGGATATTCCTTTCGGGGTTCGGCCGCCGTATTGCAAGTCTTTTTAGTTGATGCCACTTCGGCGACTTGCGTGTCAATGATGACGAAAATGGTGATGAAGGGCACACAACACCCACTCCCCTGCCGGGAATCGATCCCGGGCTACCTTACGTGGTAGGCGGTAACGCTACCGCTGCGCTACGGACGCGGACAAATTGCGATGATTTTAGTATAACTATTTCCTTGCGTCTGATTTTGTAATGCTTTCGATTACCTTCTGTAGTACACTGTAGCATTTCATTCTATGTCTGGTCCAAGCTTTATCAAGCTGTGTTGCCTGGCAGCGACACATTGTGAGGAAATTTCATCCTGTGGTTTGTGACTCATGCGAATCCACTGTATCGACATTGTGTCTTACTGTATCTTGCCTAACACGCGGGAACGTGTTCACCTTCCGCCCCCCACAAGTGACAGACGGCGCTATACTGACATAAGGCCAGTTCACACTGGCTGTCACGTCACGTTACGTCACGTCAAAACATTCTGCAATGCATTTCAAATGGCGGCATCCACACTGGCCGTTCCGTCCCGTCAAGTCGCGTCACGTCACCGCACAGCCAAGGTTTCCCGGCAAGGAAGTTTTGACGGTTGACTTCATCCGTCCGTTGTCCCCCAAGCTTATTTACACCCAATATACGGCCACACACAGATCTCCATATTTCGTTTAATCGTCGTTTTAGTGACTAATACATCTTGTTTTTTGTTCGTTATTTGTTATAAAACTGTTTCGTTTCGTTATCTATTTTGTTAAAATTTATAATAAATGACGAAAGATTAATTGAAGCAGTGAGGCAGCAGTCTGAATTGTATGACATAAGCGTACTAAATTACTTCCCCCGTACTACATTTATAAAGAGTACTTTTATATATACCGGTACGGTATTTAATATTTAACAATGAAATGCATGTAAAATGGCAGCGACTTGAGGTGAGAAAAGTACTGTGGATAGAATCAGATTGATTAGTAGGTGGAATTTTTTTTATGTATTTCCGACCAGGGTGGCCAAGCGGTTAAATGCGCTACAGTCTGGAACCGCGCGAACGCTACGGTCGCTGGTTCGAATCCTGCCTCGGGCATGGATGTGTGTGATGTCCTTAGGTTAGTCAGGTTTAAGTAGTTCTAAGTTCTAGGGGACTGATGTCCTCAGATTTTAAGTCCCATAGTGCTCAGAGCCATTTGAACCATTTGAATTTTTTATGTATTGCCAGGCATTTGTAGTGATTCGTAAAGAAATTGTCTGAAACCTCCAGACACCGCAAGCCGTTTGTTTAAATATGTGTCTGTGGCAGGCTTATTTATTGTTAAATACCTCTCTGTATTGTGTGTGAAATAGTTTTGCATGCATCAGTGGCCAGTGTATAAGTGGTTTCACTAGCTAACTCCAGTACAAATAAGGCACTTGAACTATTAAAAGCCAAATACAAGGCGCAAAGAAAACCTTGAAGGGAAAGGTATTAAGGGAGATGTGACTATTGCAAAAAAAAAATTGCACTGGACTAGCAACAAAACTTAGCCTCAAACAAACCAATTTTTCGAGGGGTGTGATAAAATCTCGTAACACTGCTTTTGTTCTGGTTATTCTGAATGCAATTTGACGTATGTTGTGGCCGAGTCGGAAACTTCTGCTTGGCGCGCTCTACTTCTGGTGCGGTTGTAGCAGTCCAGGTGTCGTTGTCAACCTGGACGAGTGTCTTAAGAAGGAAATTAGTCTAAGTGGATGAAGACCGGCACACATGAACGAATATGAAACCGTTACTCTGGGACGATCACAGCGGAAAATTAATTGGTGAGAACTTTTTGCTAAAGTTATCTATCGGATCTCACCATAAAATTGTCGTTGAACATTCGGTTACTGCTGCTTCGGGTGGTTAATCAACATAAGTTTGCAGGGAGTGATGATGTTTGCCTTCTCTCCCTATGAAACGAACGGTAACTGTTAAATGTTCTATGAAATGTTTTAATTTAGCACCACAGCTGGAAACCATTCATAAACATTGTTCGTTTTTCTTGAGTTATGTAATAATTTCAAGAGCGCCAAAGCCGTACACAGTACGGGTATCGCTTAACCACAACCACCTTTTCTTTATATCTAAGTGTAACCTTTAAATGTTTCAGATTGTTTAGTTGCCATCTCCCGTCCTTCTGTACCCAGATTTCATTAATTGTTTAAATTCATGTTTAAGTATTTAAATGCTCCGCTGTAATTGTATTTCTTTCTCCGTGGTATTCTTCTGCATCATTCGTTGTCATGATTGACTGTTATGACTATTGCAAAGGCTCTAGTGACTGGTTATGTCAACAGCGATGAATCAGAAAAAAAATGGTTCAAATGGCTCTGAGCAGTATGGGACTCAACTGCTGTGGTCATAAGTCCCCTAGAACTTAGAACTACTTAAACCTAACTAACCTAAGGACATCACACACATCCATGCCCGAGGCAGGATTCGAACCTGCGACCGTAGCGGTCGTGCGGTTCCAGACTGTAGCGCCTTTAACCGCTCGGCCACACTGGCCGGCGATGAATCAGAATTATACCTTATTAACTGTCCTGAAATGAAGGTTGTTTAGTTAATTCAGTTAGTAAAAGTCTTTCATTGTTTAACTACTGAACTGACTAAATGTTGTTTTATGATCAAATGTTGAGATATATTTGGAAGAAATTTGATGTTTGTTATTTTCGTAGAGGACTGAGGTATCAAACTATGTGCTTATATCCTGGCCACAATTATTCCTGGCATCTTATCACGTAACACTTACCTGCCTACCACTCACGTGTTTTGCACGCCAATACATGAGCGAAGGCTATTTCTGAAACTTCCTGGCAGATTAAAACCGTGTGCCCGATCGAGACTCGAACTCGGGACCTTTGCCTTTCGCGGGCAAATGCTCTACCATCTGAGCTACCGAAGCACGACTCACGCCCGGTACTCACAGCTTTACTTCTGCCAGTACCTCGTCTCCTACCTTCCAAACTTTACAGAAGCTCTCCTGCGAACCTTGCAGAACCAGCACTCCTGAAGGAAAGGATATTGCGGAGACATGGCTTAGCCACAGCCTGGGGGAGGTTTCCAGAATGAGATTTTCACTCTGCAGCGGAGTGTGCGCTGATATGAAACTTCCTGGCAGATTAAAACTGTGTGCCCGACCGAGACTCGAACTCGGGACCTTTGCCTTTCGCGGGCAAATGCTCTACCATCTGAGCTACCGAAGCACGACTCACGCCCGGTACTCACAGCTTTACTTCTGCCAGTGCCTCGTCTCTTACCTTCCAAACTTTACAGAAGCTCTCCTGCGAACCTTGCAGAACTCCGCTGGAGAGTGAAAATCTCATTCTGGAAACATCCCCCAGGCTGTGGCTAAGCCATGTCTCCGCAATATCCTTTCTTTCAGGAGCTTTCCACAGTGTCTCTACCATACCTGTCGATCTCATCACATCGCGCACAGTGAACACATAAAGGTACTTATAACAACAGACCCTTCTGCAAGACGTGAATGCTTGTTGAGGGTTCCGCCTGATTTCATACAGCCTATATAGCGCGTCCGTCAGGCGTTTCGTTGTTCCTGGCAGTTATCGACTGTACACTGCAGGTGCGACAACGACATTTCTACAGCGCTTTCGACGGGAAGTGTTTGATCACCCACCTTACAGCCCCGGCCTGGGAGCCTCTGACTTTCACCTCTTTGCACACAAGAACTGCTGGCTACGACGACAGCATTTTGGTGCAGACAGTGTGCTGCAGGCCTGAGCAGGGAATTGACGGAAAGAGCCGGTGGCTAGGCTCCATGAAAAGGGTATTGGCAAGTTGGTACCACTCTACAGCAGACGTCTAAGCCAGAAGGGTGGCTACGTGTAGGGGTATCCGGAAGGCGTAGCTAAATCTTGCAAATAAAAGATTTCTTATTTCCACTGTGGTTGCAATTTCGCGGCCGATTGGAACATGAAAGAAAAAAGCCGTCATACTTCAAAAGTTTTGAAACAGACATGGAGAGTCGGCATGCGCAAAAAAGAACTGGATGACCCAAGAGGTGTCACGTCACACGGCGTACACTTTGGCGGGTTACACGTGACATGTTTAAGTCATTTTGTAGCATGACCCAAGGCTGACTTCTACTGTTCCTGCGAGATCGGTTGAGAGCGGTTAGCACGCATGAGCGTTGCCTATTCTTCAATCTTACGTTCAGTTAGAACCATTTGTGACATTGTGACCGATTAGTTCGAATAGCATCCCCTAATCAATCGCTCCCTTGTGAAAAACATCGATGGCACATAAAACGTCATTGCGACTCAGTGCGTCGTCACTGTAAACTTGCTGTATTGAAAAGTTTCGGTAGCGGCTTTCCCTAATTTCTGGCAGAACTTTAAGTTTCTCGGTTGTTCCAACGGCTACATGCTCGACTTCCGACGCGCGCGACTACATCTGTAATTCTACTTACAGAGAATGCTCTCGATTGTCTCTTGCTGGGCCGAGAGACTAAGTGACAAGTACCATACCATGGAGACGACTATGCGCTCTAGTTCACCACACCGCCGCTACCTGCCCACTCTCGGAACGTAATGACTGTATTACGTATTTGAAAAGTGTAGGAGAGAGAAATGAAAATTTAGAAGTTCCATTTTTCAATTTGTTGAATTTAAATCACATAATTTGAAGTCGGTACTGGGGTCAATATGTAACAAATACAATCCGTTGAGAGGTCTTCTTTATTTTAAAAACATCCGTCTTCCGCTCACACGCTAGCAAGGGATGTCAACTATAAGTTTCTACTCGCTGTTGATACTAACACCTTGTCGTTTCATCCTCTTGTCTTATGTCCGCTTGTGTCACGCTCCCACTATACATTCAGAGCTGCAGCTACATCTACATCTACACCCCCGCCCCCAACCTAGCTTCAAGTGAATGGCGGAGGGTACTTCTGATGCAGTTATAAATTTCCTCTTTCCTTGTTCCTTTCGCGAGTAACACGTAAGAAAGTGATTTTGTCGTACCCTCTAATTTTCTCGTCTGGCTCAAAAAGAGATGTATGTGATGAGATATAATATGGTACTAAATTCAGAATGAGATTTTCACTCTGCAGCGGAGTGTGCGCTGATATGAAACATCTCTCAGGAGTACTAGTTCTGCAAGGTTCTCAGGAGAGCTTCTGTAAAGTTTGGAAGGTAGGAGACGAGGTACTGACAGAAGTAAAGCTGTGAGTACCGGACGTGAGTCGTGCTTCGGTAGCTCAGATGGTAGAGCACTTGCCCGCGAAAGGCAAAGGTCCCGAGTTCGATTCTCGGTCGGACACACAGTTTTAATCTGCCAGGAAGTTTCATATCAGCGCACACTCCGCTGCAGAGTGAAAATCTCATTCTGGAAACATCCGCCAGGCTGTGGCGAAGCCATGTCTCCGCAATATCCTTTCTTTCAGGAGTAATAGTTCTGCAAGGTTCTCAGGAGAGCTTCTGTAAAGTTTGGAAGGTAGGACACGAGGTACTGGCAGAAGTAAAGCTGTGAGTACCGGACGTGAGGCGTGCTTCGGTAGCTCAGATGGTAGAGCACTTGCCCGCGAAAGGCAAGTCTCTCTGCCAGGAAGTTTTTGGTACTAAATTCTTGTTGGAGCGTATGCCGTCGGACGTTTAACAGCACAGCTGACCACGCTGCTAAACGCCTCTCTTTTAGCGTCTGCCATTGGAGGTTGGCGACCATCAGTTTAACAGACTCGCACCTACTGTCCGAACCTGTGACGTAAGTCACCACCGTTCTTGGCACCTTCTCTGTACCCACCGTTAATCCAACCAGGAAAGAATCCCAGCCTGACTAGAACAGAAGAATCCGATGAACGAGTATTTCTCAGATGAACATTTCTAAACGACTCTTCCAGTGGGTCTCAGTACTGTTATCGTCTTCCCTCACAGCCACTTTAATGTCGAAGTTCCACTTTGGATCTCTCCAGACGTCATTCGCACATAATTTGGCAGTCGTCACTATTTCCACTGGTCGATCACAAGCACAGTAATCGAACAGTAATGAGTATTTACGCCTAGTCAGGTACAATACGGTAAACTGAATGAAGTCATGTATCTGGTCCAATGCTTTGAATGCTATTACTTCATTCACTAAGTAATGGTACAGAACTGCATCGAACGCCTCACTGAAGTCAAGGAACCCGGCATGAGTTTGGTCGCCGATGACTACAGTGTTACGAATCTCAGAGGAAAACAGCAACCTGTGTTTCATAAGATCTCCGTTTGCAGAAAACATGTTGACATACTGCTGATTTTACATTACTGGCCAGTAAAATTGCTACAGCTGTGCTGCAGACGCGAAATTTAACCGACAGGAAAACGATGCTGTGATATGCAAACGATTAGCTTTCCAGAGCATTCAGACAAGGTTGGCGCCGGTGGCGACACCTACAACGTGATGACATGAGGAAAGTTTCCACCCGATTTCTCATACACAAACAGCAGTTGACCGGCATTATCCTAGTGAAACGTTGACGTGATTCCTCGTGTAAGGAGGAGAAATGCGTACCATCACGTTTCCGACATTGATAAAGGTCGGATTGTAGCCTATCGCGATTGTGGTTCATCGTATCGCGACATTGCTGCTCGTGTTCGTCGAGATCCATTGACTGTTAGCAGAATATGGAATCGGTGGGTTCTGGAGGGTAATACGGCACGCCGTGCTGGATCCCAACGGTCTCGTATCACTAGCAGTCGAGATGACAGGTATCTTATCCGCATGGCTGTAACGGATTGTGCACCCACGTCTCGATCCCTGAGTCAACAGATGGGGACGTTTGCAGGACAACAACCATCTGCACGAACAGTTCGACGACGTTTGCAGCAGCATGGAGTATCAGCTCGGAGACCGTGGCTGCGGTTACCCTTGACGCTGCATCACAGACAGGAGCGCCAGCGATGGTGTACTCAATGACGAACCTGAGTGCACGAATGGCAAAACGTAATATTTTCGGATGAATCCATGTTCTGTTTACAGCGTTATGATGGTCGCATCCGTGTTTGGCGACAACGCGGTGAACGCACATTGGCATCGTGTAATCGTCATCGCCATAAAGGGCCTATCACCCGGCGTGATGGTATGGGGTGCCTTTGCTTACACGTCTTGGTCACCTCTTGTTCGCATTGACGGCTTTTTGAACAGTGGACGTTACATTTCAGATGTGTTACGACCCGTGGCTCTACCCATCATTCGATCCCTGCGAAACCCTGCATTTGAGCAGGATAATGCACGACCGCATGTTGCAAGTCCTGTACGGGCCTTTCTGGATACAGAAAGTGTTTAACTGCTGCCCCGGACAGCACTTTCTCCAGATCTCTCACCAGCTGAAAACGTCTGGTCAATGATGGCCGAGCAACTGTCTCGTCACAACACGAGAGTTACTACTCTGAACTGTGGTATCGTGTTGAAGCAGCATGGGCAGGTGTACCTGCTTTGTTTGACTCAATGCCCAGGTGTATCAAGGCCGTTATTACGGCCAGAGGAGGTTGTTCTGGGTACTGATTTCACAGGATCTATGCACCCAAATTGCGTGAAAATGTAATCACATGTCAGTTCTATTATAATATATTTGTCCTATCTATACCCGTTTATCATCTGCATTTCTTCTTGGTGTAGCAATTTTAATGGCCAGTAGTGTAATTCCCGACAATGGTCTTAACATGTGACCATTAATTGTGTTTATCATTACAGATTAGTCATTGATATACACTCCTGGAAATTGAAATAAGAAACACCGTGAATTCATTGTCCCAGGAAGGGGAAACTTTATTGACACATTCCTGGGGTCAGATACATCACATGATCACACTGACAGAACCACAGGCACATAGACACAGGCAACAGAGCATGCACAATGTCGGCACTAGTACAGTGTATATCCACCTTTCGCAGCAATGCAGGCTGCTATTCTCCCATGGAGACGATCGTACAGATGCTGGATGTAGTCCTGTGGAACGGCTTGCCATGCCATTTCCACCTGGCGCCTCAGTTGGACCAGCGTTCGTGCTGGACGTGCAGACCGCGTGAGACGACGCTTCATCCAGTCCCAAACATGCTCAATGGGGGACAGATCCGGAGATCTTGCTGGCCAGGGTAGTTGACTTACACCTTCTAGAGCACGTTGGGTGGCACGGGATACATGCGGACGTGCATTGTCCTGTTGGAACAGAAAGTTCCCTTGCCGGTCTAGGAATGGTAGAACGATGGGTTCGATGACGGTTTGGATGTACCGTGCACTATTCAGTGTCCCCTCGACGATCACCAGTGGTGTACGGCCAGTGTAGGAGATCGCTCCCCACACCATGATGCCGGGTGTTGGCCCTGTGTGCCTCGGTCGTATGCAGTCCTGATTGTGGCGCTCACCTGCACGGCGCCAAACACGCATACGACCATCATTGGCACCAAGGCAGAAGCGACTCTCATCGCTGAAGACGACACGTCTCCATTCGTCCCTCCATTCACGCCTGTCGCGACACCAATGGAGGCGGGCTGCACGATGTTGGGGCGTGAGCGGAAGACGGCCTAACGGTGTGCGGGACCGTAGCCCAGCTTCATGGAGACGGTTGCGAATGGTCCTCGCCGATACCCCAGGAGCAACAGTGTCCCTAATTTGCTGGGAAGTGGCGGTGCGGTCCCCTACGGCACTGCGTAGGATCCTACGGTCTTGGCGTGCATCCGTGCGTCGCTGCGGTCCGGTCCCAGGTCGACGGGCACGTGCACCTTCCGCCGACCACTGGCGACAACATCGATGTACTGTGGAGACCTCACGCCCCACGTGTTGAGCAATTCGGCGGTACGTCCACCCGGCCTCCCGCATGCCCACTATACGCCCTCGCTCAAAGTCCGTCAACTGCACATACGGTTCACGTCCACGCTGTCGCGGCATGCTACCAGTGTTAAAGACTGCGATGGAGCTCCGTATGCCACGGCAAACTGGCTGACACTGACGGCGGCGGTGCACAAATGCTGCGCAGCTAGCGCCATTCGACGGCCAACACCGCGGTTCCTGGTGTGTCCGCTGTGCCGTGCGTGTGATCATTGCTTGTACAGCCCTCTCGCAGTGTCCGGAGCAGGTTTGGTGGGTCTGACACACCGGTGTCAATGTGTTCTTTTTTCCATTTCCAGGAGTGTAGAAAAAAACATACACCGTCCCAACAGGACTTGAAGGCCCAACGATAGCGACGGGCGCCGTGGCCTCCTCAATCCTTTGGCGTCACCCCGATGCGGATACAGAGGGGCATGTGGTCAGCACACTGCTCTCCTGCCAAATGTCAGTTTTCGTGACTGGTGTCGCTACATTTCAGTCAAGTAGCTCCTCAACTGACGTCACAAGGGCAGAGTGCACCTCGCTTGCCAACAGCACTCGGCAGATCCGTTCGGTAACCCATCCAAGTACTATTCAAGACCGACAGCGCTTAACTTTGGTGATATGGCGGGAACCGTTGTTACCATTGCGGCAAGGCCGTTGTCCGCAATCAGTGATATAGGCCTATAATTACATGCATTTGTCCAAAGAATCTTTTTGAAAATCAGAATGAGTTGCGTTTTTTTTTTTAAAGTGCTCGATGTCTTCGTTGCTAGAGTAATCATAACGCTATTTGCCCAAGATGTCAGTTGTACCTGTCATAAAGAGCACTTAATCAGGTAGACATGTAAGAACGTTTTCTATCGACGAAACCTCGGCTTCGAATCACTGAAATTTGGAAAGCAGGACAAGCCAATACAAGCAATGATGTTTACAAATATAGTCCAAACGTTTCGTAGCGAGGCACGCACTATAGCGCAGCAGGAACCTTTGCATAAAGTTATACGAGGTGCATTCAAGTTCTAAGGCCTCCGATTTTTTTTCTCCGGACTGGAAAGAGATAGAAACATGCGCATTGTTTTAAAATGAGGCCACGTTCATTGTCAATACGTCACAGAGATGGCAGCACCGTACGGCAGATGGAATTTTATTGCCAGCGGCGAGAATGAGAACTGTTTTAAATACTTAAAATGGCGACGTTTTCCTTACCTGAACAGCGTGCAATCATTCGTTTGCTGAATTTGCGTGGTGTGAAACAAATTGAAATTCATCGACAGTTGAAGGAGACATGTGGTGATGGAGTTATGGATGTGTCGAAAGTGCGTTCATGGGTGGGACAGTTTAATGAAGGCAGAACATCGTGTGACAACAAACCGAAACAACCTCGGGATCGCACAAGCCAGTCTGACGACATGATCGAGAAAGTGGAGAGAATTGTTTTGGGGGATCGCCGAATGACTGATGAACAGATCGCCTCCAGAGTTGGCATTTCTGTGGGTTCTGTGCACACAATCCTGCATGACGACCTGAAAATGCGAAAAGTGTCATCCAGGTGGGTGCCACGAATGCTGACGGACGACCACATGGCTGCGTGTGTGGCATGTGGCCAAGCAATGTTGACGTGCAACGACAGCATGAATGGGACTTTCTTTTCGTCGGTTGTGACAATGGATGAGACGTGGATGCCATTTTTCAATCCAGAAACAAAGCGCCGGTCAGCTCAATGGAAGCTTTTTCCAACAATGAAAGACACTCTCCGTGGCTGCACATTCACCAGCCGTGCGGCTATTGCCTCAGCGATTTTCCAGTGGTCAAAACAGACTCCTAAAGAAGCCTTCGCCGCTGCCATGGAATCATGGCGTCAGCGTTGTGAAAAATGTGTACGTCTGCAGGGTGATTACGTCAAGAAGTAACGCCAGTTTCATCGATTTCGGGTGAGTAGTTAATTAGAAAAAAAATCGGTGGCCTTAGAACTTGAATGCACCTCGTACTCTCGAACTCATGGCTAAAACCTTCACCATATCATCATCATAGGAAACCCTTTCCAATCATTCTATAAACCGCAAACCGCATTTTCTTACTCATGTGAAAAGTTACAGTATCTCGACCAAGTAATCACATTAAACAAAATCACTGAAGTTAAAAATTTGCTTTTTATGAACGTTTGTTGATATGAATAGCTATTCTTTGTAGTTCTACAAAGTCAGACATTTGCTCTTCTAATCATGGTTGAAATCTGTCGTTTTTGATTTCATTTGAAGGATGTGATTAGCAACAGGTAAACTGCGGTAATTTCCGAATCTGCTTTTTGTGCTCTGCGTGTACCATTGGGAACTTTCCGTCTTTCCACTGTATTTCCGTTTGGCCTGGATCGTTACTTTAACAATGTATTGCTCGGAGGTGTTCTCTATCCATTGACAGATTTGCCTGAAATAACGCAAATTTAATCATGTAAAGGGAATGAAACAGACACCGATAGGGTAGATCGTGTTTTATAGTATTCTTTTCAAAGTGTCATGGTGAGCGTATTGTATGGGTGCCTTAGTCGACTGTGTAGGGAAACTAATATAAAATTCAGACCATGTTTAGAATTAGTGGCGCTTTGCCCACCTGTAAACATTCGAAATCTTTTTTTCATTCACGCAATATATACGGTCTCGAGTTACACAGCAACTGAATAAACAATTCAGAATAGACGTGCAAATTATTTCATACTACAGTACAATATACAGCTAACACGTGCCAGAGTAAACTATCGGAAACTGTGCTGTAATACTCATCCCTGATTACATTTTGACCACAGCTATCGAAACCTTGCCCGTTGTCAGACGGCTGGTCAACATTTCCGATGACATGTAGCTTCCCGTTTGTCCGCGTTTCGCTTCAATTGTTTAAAGCGACACTCATGCCCTGGAACCTCCTGTACATCAAAACCCGCAGTTATGTCTCCCCTTTAATATTTCGTGCTCCATAGGATACGCATGTTATTTCATCCCTCTGGCATAAAGCCCTTAATAACTGCATAATACATCAAAAATAATGATGCCTTATCGTCTGCTAAAGAAATCAAATTTCAGAATGCTTTTCTTATGAAAAAAGCATTAAAATGAATTTTCTACGACTTGACGCTTTACTATGAGACTTCTGTCGCATAAAAAAATGTGACGCCTGTGTTGCCCGATATGGAATCCCTAAACCAGCAGCTGCTTGCTCTAAATTCCATACATTTTGTACAAGTTGCTGAACCGAACATTCCGCTTTAGCCCTTCACCCGAAACATATCTCAACCGTGATAAAGTAGAAACATGCGATCTATTAGACCTCGTAATGTTTTTTATTACACAACTCCACATTAACTGACAAAAATTAAATACGTTGTCAGGTAATTAACACCGTAAGTAAATTTCGTACTATTCAGCATGTGTAATGCCATTCTTGCTTACGTTATCTATTGCGTTGGTGTTAAATTCGTAGCTTTCTCCATAAGTTATAAAATACTCTCCCTCACTATTTGTAACAGTCTGCAAGCGATGGGGTAACTTTTCAATTCCGAAACTAGAGGCATAAAATGTGTCGAGCCCTGTTCGTAGTGCTTTTTCATCGTGAAAGAAAGTTCCTTGAAGGTTGTTCGACAGAGTGCTGAAAAGGTGAAAATCAGAGGGCACAAGATTAGGTGAATAAGTTGGGTGCGGATCGACTTCCCAACCCAAAAAATGGTTCAGATGGCTCTGAGCACCATGGGACTTAACATCTGAGGTCCCCCAGAACTTAGAACTAATTAAAACTAACTGATCTCTAATAGAGTGTGGGTGTCCGCAGTCTTCCTAGTCGTTGTTCTTGAATTGCTTCTGGAAGGCGTCTCATTTGTTGGCGACAAATGTCAGCAGTGACCGTTACACCTTGCGGAAGCAAATCATAGTCCATCTCACCGCAGTTTACATTAGCATAAAGACACCATTTCTCGTCACAGGTAACGGTACAGGACAAGAATGTTAGGTGTTGCTCAAGAGCCAGTTGATGACGAGTAAGCAGAGATGCACACCCGGCCACCCGCTGACATTTATGATTTTGGCTTAGAAGACGCACGATGGTGACTGATCACAGTTCATCACATCTGCCAGTTCTGATGTGGATCACAGTGGATTAATGCGTTCCAGCAATCTTCATCAAACCCGAAGGTCTTCCAGAACGTGAAGAGTCACTAATTTAAAACCAATCTCACTTACAACGAAAAAAAAAAAAAAACATTATCCCATACTGTTTCTGGCGGCCTCCGCCTCTGTAAACCCTCTACTGAACTCGGATAGAAGAGTATGTAAGAAATAGACTGATTTCTCCGTTTGGCATTCTATTTTGTAGTGTCTACGGCTCCACTCACTTTCTCCAAATGACAAAACGGTAAATGTAAGCTCAGACAGCAAGAATCAACTACAAACACAAAGTGACAATCGATAAATAAACCAATAGCAACAGGGATACCAATAAGAAAAAGAAACGCTAAGAATTTATCCACCAATCTAATAAAACGACATGATATATGAGTTTTTGCACTCATTTAGTATTAGTCTCGAATTGATTGTTAACACTATTACAGCACTCATGATATTCATGAAAATGAACGAAAGAATACAGAAAATATAAGTTTAAAATCACAGCACTTTTGCACAGTTTAAGTATACCTTTGTTCCATATTCCAAGTTAACCGGTTGACAACATTTGAAACGTCCCTTTGAAAAATTAAGAATGACAGTGCTGGAAAAACTCTTAAGTTATTTGATTTTCAAACAGCTGAGCAAAACTGAACGTACGCAGACGGTTATCTTTACTTATTCTGATCGTCACTAAACTGACACACACTATTTTATCGCAACGCAATCTGACTTTCAATAATCCCTACAGATGAATGGCCCTGACTAACAATAACCTATACCTTTCATGAACTACTTACCTCTCGAAAACCTTTGTTACTCGAACTACTGCAATACAAATAGTGCCAATACTGCCAGCTAAATAAAAGATTCTAACTACTGAAGGCACTAACTACTGATAGGCATAGTTAGCAAAATGAAAGATTTTGATATAGAACAAACAATGTATTTGCCTTAATAGTGTTCAAAAGTCATCATTTGTATGAATGGCTTATTTCAATAGTAGTACAAGTCCATTTTTTTCATTTTAAGACACTGAGTCCTAAAGTTAAATGAGCGCTGAAAAATCTGTAGTTGAGATACCAGAAATATTCAAGCATATGGCTTCTTGCTAGAGATGAACCTTTCTTTCTGTTCGTTTGGATCATTAATGTCAGAAACACTATAATCAGAAAAGTGGAGGTAATGGACTTATACCACTATGGAAATAAGCCCTTCATTTATCTGTCAATTCATGACAACCATCTTTACAGATTTCCTTTTTCTGGCCTCTCAAAACTCTGGCATCTCTCTCCCCACATCCACCACTGCTGGTGGCTCACCTCCAACTACACAACGCTACGCGCTGTTCACATCCAACAGCCCAACACTACACAAGCGAATATTCCAACAATGAGTCCAACCAGCAGCCACAGACAGCACACAGCGCATCAGCGATTTTCATACGCAGCACTACATGGCATTACCAACATAAAAACCTAAACAGCCTATTTACACATTTGATGCACTTGTGCGCCGTTTTCCTTCTCTTGCAGCCAGGACGTTTCATAAACGTCTTTCTCTTTTGCATTATATCACTTGGTATGCAAGTAAGATGTCGTCATCAACTAAATTCTCCTATGTTTTTGATTTAGCCGGCCTTTGCCGCAAAATTCAATTTTTGGCTGATACTTGAGGTATTTCTCCTTTCAAACAGTTTTACTCGTGTTTTCAGCTTCACGTATATGACGTAAATTCTCTTGCACGCAGGCTTCAAAATATGGATCAGCTGCAGATATCTTACTCCTCTTAGAAATTCGTCCCATGGTCCAGCTAAAAATAACATAAATTTATGCGTGTATTAGATGCTGTAAAATAAGGAAATCAGAAAAAGGAACGGGTTTCGGCCAGTGAGTAAGGTCGTGTCCACTGCCACGCGGCTCCTCTCAACTTGCATGGTATGTTCTGATACGTTTACATGTCCCTAATTCCGCTGTTTCTTCATGCTGATGTTATGCTCTTCGTCGTTCTTGTTTAGGGGAGTTTTATTAACATCGTATTTTATTTGCTGCTCCCATTATTTAAAAAAAAATTAAATAGATTTTTAACTACCGCTTTCACCAGACGATGGTATATTGGACGTGAATAGTGGGGAGTGGCTACAGGGCAATGTTCAACGTTGCTATGTTATAAATAGCGTTTGTGAGTACTTTTTTGTTTCATTCAAAAAACTGGCTATTTAAAAATTTAATTTACACCTCTGAATTGGGGGATTGTATAGTTTATATGAGCTCTTATTATATTATTTTTTGTTCAGATTGCCTGAGGATGTTCCGATAAGTGGTGCGAAACCGGTCGCAGATGTAATAAAAATCATTCACACGGCCAGTGCTGAATTTAAAAAAATGTTAAAGTGGTTGTGCTCTTAAGGCATAAGATAGTGTGGCGTATTCAGCCGATAACTAAATTCAAGAATTCGTACTGTATTGTTTTGTGAAATACACTCCTGGAAATGGAAAAAAGAACACATTCACACCGGTGTGTCAGACCCACCATACTTGCTCCGGACACTGCGAGAGGGCTGTACAAGCAATGATCACACGCACGGCACAGCGGACACACCAGGAACCGCGGTGTTGGCCGTCGAATGGCGCTAGCTGCGCAGCATTTGTGCACCGCCGCCGTCAGTGTCAGCCAGTTTGCCGTGGCATACGGAGCTCCATCGCAGTCTTTAACACTGGTAGCATGCCGCGACAGCGTGGACCTGAACCGTATGTGCAGTTGACGGACTTTGAGCGAGGGCGTATAGTGGGCATGCGGGAGGCCGGGTGGACGTATCGCCGAATTGCTCAACACGTGGGGCGTGAGGTCTCCACAGTACATCGATGTTGTCGCCAGTGGTCGGCGGAAGGTGCACGTGCCCGTCGACCTGGGACCGGACCGCAGCGACGCACGGATGCACGCCAAGACCGTAGGATCCTACGCAGTGCCGTAGGGGACCGCACTGCCACTTCCCAGCAAATTAGGGACACTGTTGCTCCTGGGGTATCGGCGAGGACCATTCGCAACCGTCTCCATGAAGCTGGGCTACGGTCCCGCACATCGTTAGGCCGTCTTCCGCTCACGCCCCAACATCGTGCAGCCCGCCTCCAGTGGTGTCGCGACAGGCGTGAATGGAGGGACGAATGGAGACGTGTCGTCTTCAGCGATGAGAGTCACTTCTGCTTTGGTGCCAATGATGGTCGTATGCGTGTTTGGCGCCGTGCAGGTGAACGCCACAATCAGGACTGCATACGACCGAGGCACACAGGGCCAACACCCGGCATCATGGTGTGGGGAGCGATCTCCTACACTGGCCGTACACCACTGGTGATCGTCGAGGGGACACTGAATAGTGCACGGTACATCCAAACCGTCATCGAACCCATCGTTCTACCATTCCTAGACCGGCAAGGGAACTTGCTGTTCCAACAGGACAATGCACGTCCGCATGTATCCCGTGCCACCCAACGTGCTCTAGAAGGTGTAAGTCAACTACCCTGGCCAGCAGGATCTCCGCATCTGTCCCCCATTGAGCATGTTTGGGACTGGATGAAGCGTCGTCTTACGCGGTCTGCACGTCCAGCACGAACGCTGGTCCAAGTGAGGCGCCAGGTGGAAATGGCATGGCAAGCCGTTCCACAGGACTACATCCAGCATCTGTACGATCGTCTCCATGGGAGAATAGCAGCCTGCATTGCTGCGAAAGGTGGATATACACTGTACTAGTGCCGACATTGTGCATGCTCTGTTGCCTGTGTCTATGTGCCTGTGGTTCTGTCAGTGTGATCATGTGATGTATCTGACCCCAGGAATGTGTCAATAAAGTTTCCCCTTCCTAAGACAATGAATTCACGGTGTTCTTATTTCAATTTCCAGGAGTGTAAATAAAGTTATACCAGATCGAGTATAACTGACAGCCGCTCATTTAGGCCCCTTTCCACAATTCCAACTACCTGTCCTGTCCTGCGGGTTTAGCAGGGCGTTTCAGTCATCTTTCAGCAATATAATTGTCGGTGTCTCGGAACCACAATTGTGCTACAGTGATTAGAAAAGCATTACAGTGAACTCATGTTAATGTCTCGGTGATCGAAGTCGACTGATGTGAATCCTATGGAACGCATCTGGGTAGCTATCGGGCGTCATCACCTCGTACATAATTTAGCGGCCCGTTATTTATGCAAATTACGTTGCCTGTGCGTGGATATCTGATGCCACATACTTCCACAAACCTACCACAAAACTGTCGGATCCCTGATACAGAGTCAGTGATGTATTTCGTTCCAAAGACGGTCAAATACGCTATTAAGCAGAAGGTCATAATGCTTTGGCACGTCAGTATAGGTTAAGATAAAGAGAAACTCCGTTACAGTTTGCTACCCTGTGTGACATTTCCTTGCACGGAAATGCGGACGTTCATGGGAACAAGCGAGATTGAATATCCATCTTATACGACTGTAACAGAGTGCGGAAAAAGGGAGAGGAAGTTAGAGACATGGGTGATCTACACATATTTTTGTAGAAAACAGTTTCAGGTTTACGGTCGGCAAGGCGTATCGCTGAAATTTCTTATCGCAGCCTGACGTCGCTGTGTGTGGGAATATATCTGAGACGGTGTGACTGGGTAAACGACACTCTGGTGGGTCTGCCGAGAAGTGTCGGCGACACGAGGTCGTAAGCGATGGCTGCCCATAAGCACTGCGCTAGCGGAGGAAGTTCTGCCGCAGCGGGGGCACTTTATCCCACTTGTCAGGTGGAATGGCGGAATATGTGAGCAGCCGAACTTCCAGGAGACATCTTCTGATTTATTTTTGCTGCCTCTCCAACACGCAATAGTCTATCGGAAAAGAAACATCAACTTTACACCTCCAAGACAGGTTTCTTTTAAGAAAAATTGTTTTATCACCGGTCCAAAATGGTGATGTGTCTAAGAAAGCTACCAGAAGTTATTTATATTGTTTCAGAGGGCCTGGGAACGGAGCAAAGCATGACAGCTACTATTTATCTGAGCTGCAATACGTTTCTAGTGCGAATTACAGAAATATATAAATCATTCAATTCCGAAGACAGTGGGCCTTAATTTGAGGAAGAAATTTCTGAGGATGTGTCTTTGGAGCAAAGCATTGTATGGTAGTTGAGTCATGGATAGTGGGAAAACGGGTACAGAAGATAATAGAAGCGTTCATGTGAGGTGCTACAGAAAAATGTTGAAAATTGGTTGGGCTGATATGATAAGGAATGAAGAGGTTCTCCGAAGAATCAACAAAGAAATGAACATATGGTAGACACTGACAAGAAGATAAACAGGATGATGGGAGATGTGTTAAGGCACCAGGGAATACCTTGGTGCTAGGGGGAACTTTAAATGATAGAAACGGAGAGGGAAGACAGGATTGGAATACTTCCGGCAAATAATTGGGGAAGTAGTGTGCAAGTGCAGCTCTAAAATGTAGAGGTTAGAGTAGTAGAGGAATTCGTGACTGCTGGCGTTAAACAGAACAGAAGACTGATGACTCGAAAACAGGAGAAAAGAAAGAAATGGATGTGGGCTCATATCCCTGTGCAGACGGGTGAGAGAACTAGTGTACAATCAGCTTAACACATCATTCATCCAGGTTGCTGCCACACTTACTTTACACAAGTATGGAAAAGACAACTGAGGGCCCATTAGTTGATCAATTTGACCTTAGAAAAGGTAAAGGCATCAGAGAGGGAGTTCTGACGTTGCAGTTGATAATAGAGGGAAGAGCTATGGAAAATCAAGACATTATCGTAAGATCTGTCAGCCTACAGAAAGCTTTCGCTACTATACAGTAGGGCAATATATTTGAAACAGTCTGAAAAACTGTTGTAGGCTACAAGGCAAGATGGATAATAAACAGCATGTAGAAAGAACAATAACAATTCAACAATAAGATAGCCCAACCGTGCAGTTAAATCCTCTGTCATGTAAGCTATCCGATTTTAAAACCACGTCATGTACAGTTTTATTTCAAATGTCAAACTAACGTATGGTAATGTGGCGAACGCTGGCACACGAATAAAGACACGCATAAGAGTTGCATATTACTAATTTTGTATTAAAATTCTCATTTGTGGTAAGTTGTTCTAACCACGAGCGCGTACGGACGTGTCTCGCACGCGCTCCCGCAACTACGGTCTTTTTGTCGGTTCTATCGGGAACAATCACGCCAGTGAACGAAAAAACAGTAATCAGTGATGGATAATAGTGAAGTGAAGTAGTCCTACAAAATTTTCTCGTGTTTAGACTAGAGAAATAGTGCAATTAGTGACTTCGCGGGCACATTTACAGGATGTCGGACCTCATCAAAGGTATTTCACTACAACTAACATCCACAAACACTACTAATACGATTAGGAACGCTTGACATTACTATCATTACTAACCGCAGTGCTGTGAAAGTGTTAAAAACAATATGAAAGGAAAGTAGCCGTGTGACGAATCATCAAAGTAACGTATGGTAGGATTTTTCTCCGTAATTAGACGTTAAATATCCACCAAACTCACGATAATATGTTAGAACAGTGAAGGGTAGCTTCCAAAAGTGACCCGAATAAGAAAAAAACTGATAATAACGGACTTAGACTAAAAACGAAGACTAACATATGGTAGCAAATCTCGCAGAAAAGACTAGCTTAATATGAGGAAAACCAGTGCGAACAATACCCATACAGTGAAGGGAAACGAGCATAATTCTGAATTATAGACATACGAGGGCAGTTCAATAAGTAATGCAACACATTTTTTTTCTCGGCCAATTTTGGTTGAAAAAACCGGAAATTTCTTGTGGAATATTTTTAAACATTCCCGCTTCGTCTCGTATAGTTTCATTGACTTCCGACTGGTGGCAGCGCTGTACGGAGCTGTTAAAATGGCGTCTGTAACGGATGTGCGTTGCAAACAACGGGCAGTGATCGAGTTTCTTTTGGCGGAAAACCAGGGCATCTCAAATATTCATAGGCGCTTGCAGAATGTCTACGGTGATCTGGCAGTGGACAAAAGCACGGTGAGTCGTTGGTCAAAGCGTGTGTCATCATCGCCGCAAGGTCAAGCAAGACTGTCTGATCTCCCGCGTGCGGGCCGGCCGTGCACAGCTGTGACTCCTGCAATGTCGGAGCGTGTGAACACACTCGTTCGAGATGATCGACGGATCACCATCAAACAACTCAGTGCTCAACTTGACATCTCTGTTGGTAGTGCTGTCACAATTGTTCACCAGTTGGGATATTCAAAGGTTTGTTCCCGCTGGGTCCCTCGTTGTCTAACCGAACACCATAAAGAGCAAAGGAGAACCATCTGTGCGGAATTGCTTGCTCGTCATGTGGCTGAGGGTGACAATTTCTTGTCAAAGATTGTTACAGGCGATGAAACATGGGTTCATCACTTCGAACCTGAAACAAAACGGCAATCAATGGAGTGGCGCCACACCCACACCCCTACCAAGAAAAAGTTTAAAGCCATACCCTCAGCCGGTAAAGTCATGGTTACAGTCTTCTGGGACGCTGAAGGGGTTATTCTGTTCGATGTCCTTCCCCATGGTCAAACGATCAACTCTGAAGTGTATTGTGCTACTCTTCAGAAATTGAAGAAACGACTTGAGCGTGTTCGTAGGCACAAAAATCTGAACGAACTTCTCCTTCTTCATGACAACGTAAGACCTCACACAAGTATTCGCACCCGAGAGGAGCTCACAAAACGTCAGTGGACTGTTCTTCCTCATGCACTCTACAGCCCCGATCTCGCACCGTCGGATTTCCATATGTTTGGCCCAATGAAGGACGCAATCCGTGGGAGGCACTACGCGGATGATGAAGAAGTTATTGATGCAGTACGACGTTGGCTTCGACATCGACCAGTGGAATGGTACCGTGCAGGCATACAGGCCCTCATTTCAAGGTGGCGTAAGGCCGTAGCATTGAATGGAGATTACGTTAAAAATAGTGTTGTGTAGCTAAAAGATTGGGGAATAACCTGGTGTATTTCAATGCTGAATAAAACAACCCCTGTTTCAGAAAAAAAAGTGTTGCATTACTTATTGAACTGCCCTCGTATTATAGGTAAAAGTCATAATCTGTCGAAAGTGAGGAAAATTGATTACGAGTAACGTAAAGTGATACGCCGAGCGACGGAACGCAAAGTCCCGAGAGTAGGTCGCAGTGCGCCAGCTGACACGCATTACGCGTGAGTTTCGCAAGCAGGCCAAATCGCGCTGGCCACAGCGAACCGGTGTTGCTAAGCACGACTCGTGTTTCCGCGCCCAACCTCGGGAGTCAGCAGCTTAACGCGAGCTCACAGTCCCCACCTGGTCCCGCGAACCACGTGGCCGGCTGACGTGCGGAGCTGACCGCGGCGCTCGACGTCGATCGGACATCGCTGGCGAAGCCACGCAGCCCACATTCAGCCTCGCTCTGTGACGTATCGCTTTTGGGACTTTTTACGTGTCACACCAAATAAAGGTCACTCTTTAAGAACTATAACACAGATCCGCAATCCTGGATCGAGCACGCCAACTAAGTGGTGCTAGCACCACACCCAAGTCCACGAAAGGGACGCTTAGTAGAGCGCAGAGCAGCAACATTGGCAAAGTATCGCCTATAGGCATGGCGTCTGGCGCCCAGGAATATGCCGTCATGTCACCGAGCCAGAAATCGCAGCAATTGACGAGCTATTAAATGACATTGGGGCGGAATTAAAGGCCAAACACGTATCGAGTAGCGTACTGAATACGATAAGGTATAAAATATTCGCTTTGGCTTTCCAACTCACGTCAGCAGAAGCCAAGGTGGAGCTGCTGCAAGAGCAGAACAAAGATCTACTGCGCGAACTTCAGCACTCAGCTGACCCAGTTAATGTGACATTACAGCCTTTATCACTGCGATTTTTAACATGTAAAAGTTTTTTTTTCTGTATTCGTGTCAGTATGTGTGAACTTTTAACATATACCAATGAATGTTGTAACCAGATATCTTTGCCGCGCTCCTGAAAAGCGCAGAATATCACGATAGCTATAAACTGTTATACGCTGCTATCGATCAGTAAAGAAAAACGATGCACTTATGTTTCAAATTAACAATTGCCAATTTTTACTTCTGCAGGGAGCCGCGCCGCTCTCTAGCTGTTCTTCTGTGAATGTGTTGCGAGTCGGACGCAAAAGTATTGTGCTCCATACTGATATAATCATTTTATTGTAAATTTATTCGCTCCACCGCCACAATGGGTGGCCATGTTAATGTAAGTTTCCGTTTCATAATATAATAGTTGAAGCCTTGAAGTTTATTTAATTTCAAAGAAAATCTCTCAACCTTATTTTCGTTAATTATACTTGTGATAATCTTTACTGTTTAAAAGATTTATGCAGCTTATGATCCAGCGTGTGTTCTGTCGGAACAGGAGGCTGTCGTGACGACATCGCTATAGTATTTATTTCAAGTTCTTTCAGTTCTGCTTATATGTTCGTACAAATCCAATTAGTTGGTCCCTTAGGTTTCTTTCATGTAACTTCTGTCTGTTTTCTCCGCGCGATCTCCCTCCGAAAAAAATTTCTGTTCATTTTTTAGTAATTTTCGATATCGCGAATGAGAAAAGACAGCCGCCTCCTGCTCCGAACGGAACACCACGACTTTTCTAACGTCGGAGAGTACCGCACGAATTTTCCGCTAAAAGGTAATAGAATTTCTTAAACATGGATCGATTACACATGTTGCTGCTGTTCTCCGACAAATCTGGTGTGATTAATAGTAATTTATTCCGTCACGACAAAATAACCCATTTTATTTTTACCAAAGCAACAAAGCTTTCAATTAAATTACTAAAAAAAATCATACCAGATTAAGGACCTTAGAATTGAGTCTCTCACAGAACAGGTCAACAAACTCGAGGAAGACAATACAAAACTCGCTGAAATAAACCAAGAGCTCAGGGACCAAATTAGGGATCTGACAGGAAAGGTTACTGAACAGGCACAGCAACAGGCCAAGACACTAACATACGCTGCTCCACTCTCCACCGCACCCAAAGAACATAAACGCATTGAGGTGGCAAAAGCCAAGCAGGCAACCACTCTCTTCATAAAGTCTACCAACAACAAGACACGAAAACAATAAAACAAACGTTGACAAAAAACATCAACCCAAGACTAGACAACCTACACATTAAGTCAATAAGAAACACGAATACAGCTGTGATTGTCGAAGCAGCAACACAGGAGGACTGTAGGAAAATAATAGAAAAGACGAAAGATATTGAGAATATCGCGTGTGAGGGGCCCAGAAAGCGGCAACCTTTGGTGATAGTCTATCGAGTGACAGACACTATCTCGGACAGAGAATTTCTTGAGTGTATATACGACCAAAATATCAGTGACGATTTCACAAAAGACGAATTCGACAAAGACGTGAAAATCAGATTCCGCACAGGGCCCAAAGGAAAGGGATACAACGATCAAGTGTTGGAAGTCACAACCAAAATTTATTGGTACCTCACCAAAAAAGGAAGGGTGTACATAGACTTCCAATCCCTATCTGTCAAAGACTTTACGTCAGTGAGCCAGTGTTACAACTGTTGTGACCTTTGCCATACAACCGAAGCCTGCGCAGACACAGGTACGACCTGTTCAAAGTGTGGCAAATAGGGCCACAAACGCGCGGACTGTCGAGCATCAGAGCCCATCGATTGCATTCCGTGCAGGAACAGAAACCGAATTTGCAATAAGGCGTCTGCCAGACCTACAAACAGCTGCTTGATAGACTAATTGACAGTACTGACTATGGCAACTGAACACCCCCCTGAGTCAACTAACATCCTCCATAAATCAACCCCTGAAAAAAACAAGATCATACAAGTCACCACCCATTAGGCACAGAAACCATCTACGTGCAATACTCTGGCGTAAGAGGCAAAAACTATTACCTGACGCCTACCCCAACAATGGTCACATTCCAGGCTTGATACACAATACAAACCTGGAGGACAGCCATAACGCAATCACTGAATACATAGACGACCTAACACTCACAGGACAAATGTCACCAGAAGCCGCCAAACTAATCAAAAGACAAATAATGTACTGGATGACATTCCAGACGACCCTTATGAACAGGATAGACGAACTCGAAGACGAACTACTGAAAATACGTAGACATGATAACACCAAATCCTGATACCGACAGACCAGAATACCATACCACACATGACCAACCAAAGCAATTGCGCAAAACAGCGTTGCTAACGACTCAAGATCACCCATCCACTCCAGCACAACGACGCACATACGACACTACAAAATGCGAAGGACGCGTTAAGCCAATCGAAGTCATACAAGGTGAGACCTTGAACCCAACGGTGCTGAACACAACCGTAACGCAAGCCAGCACAACTGGGGCCCAAACGGAAAACATGCACAAATCAGACACCTCAGACTGTAATCAAATCAAACGCAAAATAACTCTCTCTGACTCACTGACAGAGGAAGAAGACGACGTCTATTATTGCCCTTACACCAGAGATTGAGGTGTTCATAACAATGATATTCGAAACCGTAATACCGACCTTGAACAGGCCACAGCGCCGGCAGACACCACGAATGCCACACAAAAAGCCGCAGCAACAACCGCAACAAAAGTCTGCGGAGGGTCAGGCAACAGAGGCGACAGTGCGCCTAACATACCAAAAGGTGTTATGTCTGTCACAGATAGCGTAGACGAGCAGTCATGTGGGAACCAAATCATGTCAAATCAATGCAGAATGGAGGCACAAACAACCAACACATCTGATACACATCAAGACTGCACAAACGAAACACACACAAAAAACAAACGAATTATCACAGCCTTTAGGAAACTAAAACCGCATAGAAAACCCAAACAGCCTAAGGGAGTCAAGAAAGTGAAAGCGTGTGACGACCAATCGCGGCAATCGCAGGCTGCCTCAAAACCTAGTGATACGAAAGTGCATACCCCTGATGATACCAACACCTTCGCAGCCCCCAGCCAACAACCTCAATGCCGACGCCCAAGGAAACCCCCACAACAACGAACGAGGAAGCCAATCCAGCGCCCCCCGCAGAGGTGCACAACAACGCCACTACACCATCACGACACGTCACGGCTGTAGAGACGCCATCGACACCGATTATTTTAGTTACGACAAGCTAGATATAAATGTAAAATTAAGTAGGCTAGAAAAAAGAGACATCTTAGAGACGGCACAGCGGATGCTCATCCGCACCCTACACCCGTACGGCCAATCTGTTTGTTTCCGTACATCAGAGCAAACCGATAGACTGATTCTCAAAACGGAGAATATTCCAACAGATCCAGACAGCCTACTGGATCTGCTCATGCAGGTGTGCGCCCGCAGGGAGGAACCATTCGATATGGACAAGCTTTACAAGGATCACGTAAGGGCACATGGGAGAACATACTTCGATTACAGTCAAACTGGCAGCAAGTGCTACGCCACAGTTAAAACACCCAAACTGCTAATAGCACAGCTTAATGCTATGCGGAGTATACTTGTAAAATCGGAGCTCCCACGGGTCCTACGTGAACTAAAAAGTGTCATTCTGTGCATACAGGAGCCCTACACTAGACAAGGGCATATCCCCAACTTTCCTCCAAGTGCGGTGACAGTTGCGGAGGGGACAGGCTGCATGGCATCTGTCATAATCCTAAACAAAGTAATACATCCAGTCAAAATTACGGAACTCTGTTCCGAGCACCTAGTTCCAGTCGAAGTCCCACACAAGGGGGATACTTGGATCATCGCGTCGCTGTTCGCCCAATTCTGTCATTGCATCAAACCATACGCAGACCTCATCAGAGATGTTGCGCAATACGCTGGCAACAAAAAACTTCTCATCTGTGCAGACATAAATGCCCGATCAACCCTGTGGCATTCAAACAGAACTGACTACATAGGTAGAATAATAAATGACATCATCCAAGAAAACAGACTACACGTACTCAACAAGGAAGGACATCACCCGACTCACATCGGACACAACGGTCATTCATCAAACATAGACATCACCCTCGTTAATAATGCCGCCATCAACCACGTACGAGACTGGAACGTACACGACCAGATCACTGCTAGCGACCACAACATCATCACACTAACCTTAAGTGGTACACCAAATGTCAACACAGAAACACTAGCAAAAAGACTATTATTTGACAAAAAAAAAGACTGGGTCAGGGTCAGACAAAAAATACATGAGCACATACCGCAAGACATCACCGGCAGTGTTGATTACAGAGCACACATGCTGACAGATATCACCACACACACACAGAATACCTGCATACCCACACAAGGAATGACAAAACACCAAAATATTCCCTGGACTACACAATTAACACGACTCAAACAAGACTCAAAACGTAAACGTAAGCTTTACCAACGAGCAATTTCAGATAGAGCAAGACAATTACGACTACACGACTACCGGCTTGCCAAGGACAAATATAAACTTGAGCTGAATAAGACCAGGAAAGACCATTGGAACAGCCATGTAGCAGCACAAACACAACCAAACATTTGGGGGAACCATACAAAATCGTGACAGAGAAAATTAAGAGCCCACTGGTTCTGGGAACGCTGCGACAGGAGGATGGTGAAATGACTAAGGGCTGGAGACGCACAGCGGAATTCCTGCTGAGCAAACTCCTGCCCGACGACATCGCAGACACAGACACACCACAACATGCAGCACTGAGACGCGAAGTAGACACAGTATACACCACACCAACCGTCACCTGTCCATTTGCGCAGGAAGAAGTGGCGACAGCGATCTCAGAACTCAAAAACAAAAAGGCGCCTGGACCGAGTGGTATCCACTCTGAGGTACTGAAACAAATTGCACTGCAGATCATCCCGTTTCTCACAACGTTGTTAAACGATGCATTAAGGCTGGGCCATGTGCCTGCAGTGTGGAAGACCTCGAAGGCGGTTATCATCAAAAAGGCTCCAGACAAAGACCCATCAGACCCCAAGTCTTACAGACCAATTTGCCTTATCAATACACTCGGTAAAGTACATGAAAAACTCCTCTGCAAAAGACTACAAGCACACCGAACACTACGGGGACTGACACCACACCAATACGGCTTCAGGGAAGGGAAATCTATAGACGACGCAATTAACAGAGCACTCCAAATAGTACACGACACACCCTCCAAATACACACTTGCAATTATGATAGACATCTCAGGTGCCTTCGACAACCTCTGGTGGCCGGCCTTGTTCAAGAGGCTCAGACACCTGCAGGTACCGGAGTCTCTGTATAATAGTTTCATGGACTACTGCAGAGACAGAACGGTCGTTTGGCAAATGGACAACCAGAAAGTGATTAAACGAATTACAAAAGGCTGTCCACAAGGGTCGATCTGCGGCCCCATCTTCTGGGACTTTGTTATAGAACCGCTCCTACAGTTACTAGAGGAGCACATCTTGACAGATGGAGTTGTCGCTTATGCTGATGATCTACTCGTCGTAGTTTCAGCAAACAACCGTGCCCAGCTAGAAGAAAGAGCCAATGGAACACTTAGGACAATAACCCAATGGTGCACAGATAATAAAGATAGCTGGAAACAAAACAACTTATACATTGCTAAAGGGTATCCTGCGCAGGAACCCAAAAATCAAAATCGAGGTCACAAACATAAAAAGACTAGCTGTCACACGCTATCTAGCAATATACATTGATGAACGATTGAACTTCCACGAACACATGCGACTATGCACAAACAAAGCAGAAAAGATACTACACAAACTGGCTGGGCTAAATTCGGAACAATTCAGACTACCCCTGTCAGTGACACGAACATACCATTGCGCTCTCTTCGAGTCAGTACTATGCTTTGCTGCCAGTACGTGGGCCCACAGGTTAAATCTCTCAACCAACAGAACCACTGTAGGTCGAGGCCAAAGAAGTGTTTTACTTCGACTAACAGGGGCATTCAACACAACATCAAATGACGCACTATGTGTCGTCATGGGAATCTTCCCCATAGATATCACCATCAGGTACCGCGCAGCAATGTACTGGCTTAGGATGGGGAGAATAGACCAGGTTCGGCAGATCACTGGTGAACCGATTGAGACAACTCAGAGCATGGCGAATGGATACCTGGCAGAGCGAGTGGTCCAACAGCGATAAGGGCCGCCGTGTATACAACTTCTTCCCTGACATCCGGGAAAGACTAAAACTAAAACATATTGATCCCAGCCGCGGTATGGTACATTTCATCACAGGACATGGATCTTACCCCACGCACCTGTACCGCGTGAGTCTGCAGCAGACTAATAGATGCACATGCGGGGAAGAAGGTTCCCCTGAACATACTGTCTTCTTCTGCGGACAACGCACGAACATAAGACACACAGTACACATAAATCGCCTGAACACACAGAACGAACTACATGCCATAATACGCGACCCGGAAAGGTGGACTGAACTCAACAAACTAACGGACGAAATCTCGAAGATCCAACAAATAGAATACTTGCGCAACAGACCCTACCGAAGGCAAGTCGGTCCAAACAGACGTCACGATGCCCAGGGGGACACAGATATGATTAGCACCACGAGTGATGAAGATGAAACAGATACAGATCAGGGCACCAACACAGATATTGAAGCGTCCAGAGGTGCACAAGTCACACACAATCCTAAAAACAAATTGCACCTTATATGTAAATAGTTAACAGCATCTCCATGTCTAATAAGAGCTTAAAGTTGGGTACCTCTTCGAGGGTCCTACGGCTTCCGTTAAGAGGCAGCGCAGTCTGGATGGAAGGATCTTAATTATGGTCCCTCTCTTTTGAGCCCAACCAGACGGATACCTATGGTAGATCGGGGAAAACCACCGCTCAGGCTGTGTTGCTGGCGGGGCCGGAAGGTGCTAACTGCCACACCACGTACCATTGTAAGTCTCATTGGCTCAGCGTGAACTGTTTGTACAACCAACCTACACAGCCTATACCTCAACCTCCACTATATTAACAACTTCTGATCTGAAGCTTAAAGTTAGGCACCTCTTCAAGGGACCTACGCCCCCCTGGTAAGAGGCGGCGCACGTCCTGGATGGAAGGATCTTAATTGTGGTTCCTCTCTTTTGAGCACAACCCGACGGATACCTATGGTAGATCGGGGAAAACCACCGTTCAGGTCGTGTTGTCGGCGGGGGCGGGAGGTGCTTGCGCCTGATGTAGTCTACTAGGAGCCTTGTAGGCTCAACACAAACCGTTAGCGTCATTACCTTATTACTTTTACCACAGGTAGCCTTTCATTAGCAACTTTGAGCCAAGCACAAAATCAGTTACCTCTCTATTGGATATCGTAAATAGTTTAGCAGGCTGGACATGGAGGTCTTAGTCTCAGTTTCTAGCTTTAACGTACCCCAATTTCTTCTAGTTAAGTTAGTTTTTAGGATGGTAGATGTTAAATGCATGGTGAGCGACGGCCAGCGACTTGAGGGTCATTCCAAGACCCGGGCCGCCGCCCACAACCAGGTGACGGGCAATATTATACCTATCCCTTCTCTATTCAGTTCTCTTCCTTCCTTCTTTCTAAATATTTAATTTCGTTTTGTTTATTAATATCTTACTTGATTTTCTATAAGTTATAAGTTTTTCTAATGCTGCACAAAGAAAAAAGATATCAAATGGATCTAAACAAATGGAGCCCGCCTCCACGTGGCGGGACACGGGCAACGGTGTGAGTGGGGACGGGAGCCGGTGTGGTGTTACTTTCAGTCACACCGGACACAGGACCCAGTCACAGCGGCTAAGTGGCAACATACGACCCACCATTAGAAATTAGACGGTGGGTCATAAAATATAAGCATCTAGTGAAAAAAAAAGTGTCCCTGCTACCAACATGATCATAAGAAACATTTATTTAGGACGACTTTAGATGGAGCTTCCTCCACACAAATGTGTGGAATATATGTTATTCTGTGTGAACTGCATCACAGCATAGGTACAAAGGACAGTTCAACTAAAGCGGCAGCACGCTGGCAAGCGTCGCGCCTTTACACTTTTGTGACCCGTGTTCGAAAGCCGATTATTTTTGTTATTTTTGTTTTTCCGTTATTTTCCCATGTCCGTACAACATTATTACACGAATTTTTTCCAGCCTGTGTTGAAATAACTTTGTATTTATTCTTCTGCAAATTGTATTTTTGGTGAATGAACAAAAAAATAATAAAAGAATATGTCGTTGTTGTGGTCTTCAGTCCTGAGATTGGTTTGATGCAGCTCTCCAAGCTACTCTATCCTGTGCAAGCCTTTTCATCTCCCAGTACCTACTGCAGCCTGCATCCTTCGGAATGGGCTTAGTGTATTCATCTCCCGGTCTCCCTCTACGATTTTTACCCTCCACGCTGCCCTCCAATACTAAATTGGTGATCCCTTGATGCGTCAGAACATGTCCTACCAACCGATCCCTTCTTCTAGTCAAGTTGTGCCACAAACTCCCCTTCTCCCCAATTCTAATCAATACCTGCTTATTAGTTATATGAATGAGTTATATGAATGATAAAATGGTTTAATGTTGTTTTCGGTGAAATTCTGGTAGTGCATATTGATTCGTAACCAATTTAAAGCGCCCGTTTCCGTTAAAACGGTTCGTTATGGTTGGTTTTCCACGAAATTATTGCCAGTTCGCGAAATCTGTAGCAGTGTTACCGACGCTTTTTTCGGCCGTGAATTTCACATGAAGGAATCTCACTGTGACAAACCTGCCTTCCCGCAATGGTCGTTGTTTTCGGAATTTCTACGTTACGATTGTTTCTCCGATTAATATCATCCAAGGAAACGCACCAGATCTTGCTGCAGATTGAACATAAGAGCAAAACAAAGGAATCGATACAAGAATGAAATATAAGAATATGAGCATTTAAAAAGAGTACAACCCTTGAAAATACCATACACACATATCTTATACAATAAATGTATGGCACTTATTATGAAAGCCAGTTGTAATTTTACTGTTAGTATAACTTCCACATATCCCCTATTTTGGTAAGAAACATTCGTGTAGTAACCTTCTGCGGACTTTGGTAGATAAATGAATAAAACATAATAGAATAAATAAATGCAGTAATTGGGTTTCGACCACGGGGCGCGAAAGGCAAAGACTGAAAAGGCATCTAAATTATTATTTAACTTTTTGACTAGCACAGGTACTCGGCTTCGCTCAGGGAGCTGATACGAGATTGTGTGTGTGGTAGTTGGAGTAAAAGGATAAACTCTAATGTATTGTACTGAGATAGATTCTAACATTTTGCAACACTTGTTAAAGTATAAAAAGTAAAAAGATATTATTGAAAACATATTCCAACTATTTGCAGTAGTTGTTTAAAAACAAATTTTTTCGTCTTGTTATCCAGGGCACATACGTGCAAATTTTTCGAATCTCCTACTCGAGACAAAGCTACGTACAGCTGACCACGAGAGAAGCAGAAGTCTTTCAGGCTGAGGCTGCAATATTTTAAAGTTTTTCCTTGAGCTTAGTTAATTGTGAAACTGTAGGCTAATTTGATTGGAAATTGCAGTCTTTTAAACTTCAATGGCAATTCAGTAGAGGTCAGTGTTATTCTTGGGATAAATAGTGTGTCTTCTGTACTTTCCAGTCATAAGTTAGACTTCTATGATGTTATTCGTTAGTTTCTTGTTCCATTGCATAGATTTGACGAGTTGAAATTTCGGAGTAGTACGATTGGAGATTCAATTTAAAGTTGAAGGCAGTTTAATTGTATTCCTGGTACTTGCAAAGAGTTTCGAAATTCTCTAGGAAAGTTCAGACTTTCTTGAACGTTTACCATCATGTCATTCGATTTGTATATTTTCTCTTCACCGGGAATGTTATCTTGAATATGAAAGTTGCTGTTGTCGACAACAGTATTATTAGTTCCAAAATAGCAAAACAATAGCTTTGAATAATTTTTGGATAAATTTGGTCTACGAGTTCGTTTTCAGCAGTGATTATATTGCAGAAGTCACTGCCGAATTTCATAACAGCTCCCTCTAGTACCATGGAAGTGATTCCCTCATGTCTTAGCAGATGTCCTATCATCCGGTCCATTCTCCTTATCAGTGTTTTCCACATATTCCTTTCCTCTCCGATTCTGCGTAGAACCTCCTCATTCCTTACCTTATCAGTCCACCTAATTTTCAACATTCGTCTATAGCACCACATCTCAAATGCTTCGATTCTCTTCTGTTCCGGTTTTCCCACAGTCCATGTTTCACTACCATACAAAGCTGTACTGCAGACGTACATCCTCAGAAATTTCTTCCTCCAATTAAGGCCGGTATTTGACATTAGTAGACTTCTCTTGGCCAGAAATGCCTTTTTTGCCATAGCGGGTCTACTTTTGTTGTCCTCCTTGCTCCATCCGTCATTGGTTATTTTACTGCCTTGGTAGCAGAATTCCTTAACTTCATTGACTTCGTGACCCTCAATCCTGACGTTAAGTTTCTCGCTGTTCTCATTTCTACTACTTCTCATTACCTTTGTCTTTCTCCGATTTACTCTCAAACCATACTGTGTACTCATTGGACTGTTCATTCCATTCAGCAGATCATTTAATTCTTCTTCACTTTCACTCAGGATAGCAATGTCATCAGCGAATCGTATCATTGATATCCTTTTACCTTGTATTTTAATTCCACTCCTGAACCTTTCCTTTATTTTCATCATTGGTTCCTCGATGTACAGATTGAAGAGTAGGGGCGAAAGGCTACAGCCTTGTCTTACACCCTTCTTAATACGAGCACTTCGTTCTTGATCGTCCACTCTTATTATTCCCTCTTGGTTGTTGTACATATTGTATATGACCCGCCTCTCCCTATAGCTTACTCCTACTTTTTTCAGAATCTCGAACAGCTTGCACCATTTTATATTGTCGAACGCTTTTTCCAGGTCGACAAATCCTATGAAAGTGTCTTGATTTTTGATTAGCCTTGCTTCCATTATTAGCCGTAACGTCAGAATTGCCTCTCTCGTCCCTTTACTTTTCCTAATGCCAAACTGATCGTCACCTAGCGCATTCTCAATTTTCTTTTCCATTCTTCTGTATATTATTCTTGTAAGCAGCTTCGATGCATGAGCTGTTAAGCTGATTGTGCGATAATTCTCGCACTTTTCAGCTCTTGCTGTCTTCGGAATTGTGTGGATGATGCTTTTCCGAAAGTCAGATGCTATATCACCAGACTCATGTATTCTACACACCAACGTGAACAGTCGTTTTGTTGCCACTTCCCCCAATGATTTTAGAAATTCTGATGGAATGTTATCTATCCCTTCTGCCTTATTTGACCGTTAGTCCTCCAAAGCTCTTTTAAATTCCTAATCTAATACTGGATCCCCTATCTCTTCTAAATCGACTCCTGTTTCTTCTTCTATCACATCAGACAAATCTTCACCCTCATAGAGGCTTTCAATGTATTCTTTCCACGTGTCTGCTCTCTCCTCTGCATTTAACAGTGGAGTTCCCGTTACACTCTTAATGTTACCACGGTTGCTTTTAATGTCACCAAGGTTGTTTTGACTTTCATATATGCTGAGTCTGTCCTTCCGACAATCATATCTTTTTCGGTGTCTTCACGTTTTTCCTGCAGCCATTTCGTCTTAGCTTCCCTGCACTTCCTATTTATTTCATTCCTCACAGACTTGTATTTCTGTATTCCTGATTTTCCCGGAACATGTTTGTACTTCCTCCTTTCATCAATCAACTGAAGTATTTCTTCTGTTACCCGTGGTTTCTTCGCAGCTACCTTCTTTGTACCTATGTTTTCCTTCCCAACTTCTGTGATGGCCCTTTTTAGAGATGTCCATTCCTCTTCAACTGTACTGCCTACTGCGCTATTCCTTATTGATGTATCTATAGCGTTAGAGAACTTCAAACGTATCTCGTCATTCCTTAGTAATTCCGTATCCCACTTCTTTGCATATTGATTCTTCCTGACTAATGTCTTGAACTTCAGCCTACTCTTCATCACTGGTATATTGTGATCTGAGTCTATATCTGCTCCTGGGTACGCCTTACAATCCAGTATATGATTTCGGAATCTCTGTCTGACCATGATGTAATCTAATTGAAATCTTCCCGTATCTCCCGGCCTTTTCCAAGTATACCTCCTCCTCTTGTGATTCTTGAACAGGGTAATCGCTATTACTAGCTGAAACTTGTTACAGAACTCAATTAGTCTTTCTCCTCTTTCATTCCTTGTCCCAAGCCCATATTCTCCTGTAACCTTTTCTTCTACTCCTTCCCCTACAACTGCATTCCAGTCGCCCATGACTATTAGATTTTCGTCCCCCTTTACATACTGCATTGTTGTTGTTGTTGTTGTTGTTGTTGTGGTCTTCAGTCCTGAGACTGGTTTGACGCAGCTCTCCATGCTACTCTATCCTTTGTAAGCTGCTTCATCTCCCAGTACCTACTGCAACCTACATCCTTCTGAATCTGCTTAGTGTATTCATTTCTTGATCTCCCTCTACGATTTTTCCCCTCCACGCTGCCGTCCAATACTAAATTGGTGATCCCTTGATGCCTCAGAACATGTCCTACCAACCGATCCCTTCTTCTGGTCAAGTTGTGCCACAAACTTCTCTTCTCCCCAATCCAATTCAATACTTCCTTATTAGTTATGTGATCTACCCATCTAATCTTCAGCATTCTTCTGTAGCACCACATTTCGAAAGCTTCTATTCTCTTCTTGTCCAAACGATTTATCTTCTTTGTTTCACTTCCATACGTGGCTACACTCCATACAAATACTTTCAGACACGACTTCCTGACACTTAAAACTATACTCGATGTTAACAAATTTCTCTTCTTCAAAAACGCTTTCCTTGCCATTGCCAGTCTACATTTTATATCCTCTCTACTTCGACCATCATCAGTTATTTTGCTCCCCAAATAGCAAAACTCCTTTACTACTTTAAGTGTCTCATTTCCTAATCTAATTCCCTCAGCATCACCCGACTTAATTCGACTACATTCCATTATCCTCGTTTTGCTTTTGTTGATGTTCATCTTATATCCTCCTTTCAAGACACTGTCCATTCCGTTCAACTGCTCTTCCAAGTCCTTGACAGAATTACAATGTCATCGGCGAACCTCAAAGTTTTTATTTCTTCTCCATGGATTTTAATACCTACTCCAAATTTTTCTTTTGTTTCCTTTACTGTTTGCTCAATATACAGATTGAATAACATCGGGGAGAGGCTACAACCCTGTCTTACTCCCTTCCCAACCACTGCTTCCCTTTCATACCCCTCGACTCTTATAACTGCCATCTGGTTTCTGTACAAATTGTAAATAGCCTTTCGCTCCCTGTATTTTACCCCTGCCACCTTTATAATTTGAAAGAGAGTATTCCAGTCAACAGTGTCAAAAGCTTTCTCTAAAAGTCTACAAATGCTAGAAACGTAGGTTTGCCTTTCCTTAATCTTTCTTCTAAGGTAAGTCGTAAGGTCAGTATTGCCTCACTTGTTCCAGTATTTCTACGGAATCCAAACTGATCTTCCCCGAGGTCGGCTTCTACTAGTTTTTCCATTCGTCTGTAAAAAATTCGTGTTAGTATTTTGCAGCTGTGGCTTATTAAACTAATTGTTCGGTAATTTCCACATCTGTAAACACCTGCTTTTTTGGGATTGGAATTATTATATTCTTCTTGAAGTCTGAGGGTATTTCGCCTGTTTCATACATCTTGCTCACCAGATGGTAGAGTTTAGTCAGGACTGGCTCTCCCAAGGCCGTCAGTAGTTCCAATGGAATGTTGTCCACTCCGGGGGCCTTCTTTCGACTCAGGTCTTTCAGTGTCAACAGTCAAACTCTTCACGCAGTATCGTATCTCCCATTTCATCTTCATGTACATCCTCTTCCATAATATTGTCCTCAAGTACATCGCCCTTGTATAGACCCTCTATATACTCCTTCCACCTTTCTGCTTTCCCTTCTTTGCTTAGAACTGGGTTTCCATCTGAGCTCTTGATGTTCATACAAGTGGTTCTCTTACCTCCAAAGGTCTCTTTAATTCTCCTGTAGGCAGTATCTATCTTACCCCTAGTGAGATAAGCCTCTACATCCTTACATTTGTGCTCTAGCCATCCCTGCTTAGCCATTTTGCACTTCCTGTCGATCTCATTTTTGAGACGTTTGTATTCCTTTTTGCCTCCTTCATTTACTGCATTTTTATATTTTCTCCTTTCATGAGTTAAATTCAATATTTCTTCTGTTACCCAAGGATTTCTACTAGCCCTCGTCTTTTTACGTACTAGATTCTCTGCCGCCTTCACTACTTCATCCCCCAAAGCTAACCATTCTTCTTCTACTGTATTTCTTTCCCCCATTCCGGCATACTGCATTACCATTTCAATATCCTCAAACACTTTCTATATCTGTTCATCTTCAGCTTGCGACGTCGGCATGTGTGCCTGAACTATCGTTGTCGGTGTTTGTCTGCTGTCGATGCTGATTAGAATAACCCGGTCACTGAACTGTTCATAGTAACACACCCTCTTCCCTACCTTCCTATTCATAACGAAACCTACACCTGTTATACCATTTTCTGCTGCTGTTGATATTACCCGATACTCATATGACCAGAAATCCTTGTCCTCCTTCCACTTCACGTCACTGACCCCTACTATATCTAGATTGAGCCTTTTCATTTCCCTTTTCAGATTTTCTAGTTTCCCTACCACGTTCAAGCTTCTGACATTCCACGCCCCGACTCGTAGAACGTTATCCTTTCGTAGATTATTCAATCTTTTTCTCATGGTAACCTCCCCCTTGGCAGTCCCTTCCCGGAGATCCGAATGGGGGACTGTTCCGGAATCTTTTGCCAATCATGACACTTCTTCAATTACAGGCCACATGTCCTGTGGATACACATTACGTGTCTTTAATGCAGTGGTTTCCATTGCCTTCTGCATCCTCATGTCGTTGATCATTGCTGATTCTTCCGCCTTTAGGGGCAATTTCCCACCCCTAGGACAAGAGAGTGCCCTGAACCTCTATCCGCTCCTCCGCCCTCTTTGACAAGGCCGTTGGCAGAATGAGGCTGACTTCTTGTGCCGGAAGTCTTCGGCCGCCAATGCTAATTATTTATCAAAATTTAGCAGTGGCGTGGATCGAACCCGGGAACGAAGGCGTTTTGATTATGAATCAAAGACGCTACCCCTAGACCATTTCTAGCCTATTACAAAAAAATGTTGAGAAAAATGTACTGTTGTTTAGCCTTTCGGTAGTTCAAGTCTCACTTTTTTTATACTTGCATATTTGTATGTGTGGCCCGAGATGTGATTTTGTAAGTATGCATTCATCAGTGTTGACTTGAGGATAACTCGAAGTGTTTGTCGAAAATCCCCTGAGAGTACGAGTAGGGCTCCTCCCATCACTTCAGAGTTTCCTCCCAAGTCTTATAATGTCCTGCCAGTGGCTTAGAGTGAATTTTTATGTGCCATTGCGCACTCGCCCCAGGAGATAATTTCACCTTGGTTTAGAAGTTCACCCCGGCCAGAAGCTCTTGAGGTTTTACAAACCGGGAATTGTTGATCGGCTATATTCAACGGTAGTTGTACGGCAAAATGGGCGGTTCGTGCTTCTTCCAGAAGTATTGTTAAAATGCTGAAAAATGCCAGTGCAAGCCACTGTGTTGTGTATCACGTATTTCCGCCAGCAATAGATTTATTAGAAACGTTTGCCCGCTGCCGCCTGCTGCGTCCAAGAAAATAATTCCGCCAGTGTTGTTATTGATCCTTTCCACGATAACGTTGCAAATTTACTTTTGATTGTCATTGAGGGGTGATTTGTTGTGAGCAATGTATTGAACTACTTCTTTGATGTTGTAGCTTTTTTCCTTTGTAGTTTCGAAGTTTTGCACACCGATAGCAACATTCCGTGATGCTCGCATCCCAAGGTGTGCTAATGTTGTTCATTGCTAAACATTTACCTTCTAGGCGAGTGAGTACTTGATTGAAGATGCAGTCGTTGAATTCGATGGTCAGTTCAGGATGAGCTTGTCGGATCTGATACAGTACGTCATCACTCAAACTCTCTTTGAAAGAGTCCCATAGCTATTTTGGATTCGATGGGTTATATGTTGTTAGAATTATGGCGAATAAGTCTCTCATTTGTTCAGCTGAGGCTGTGACTGAAGTTGTTTATAATGTTGATTCCCAGTGGTTGCCGTTTTCCCGTAGTTCTAAACACTGGCATACTTCTCTGTGCGTCTGGCATGGGTAACAGTCAACAGTCTTGAGAAACTTCGTACCCATACTTCGTCTATCAACATCCAGAGATAGAAACATTCGGCGGCCTAGACCGCCAGTTTTCATGATTCCTGGATGACCTTCAACTGGAATTCCTCTATGAAATGTTTTCCTTGTTGTGTTCCACGTAAAATAGATCAGGACACTGGCATAAAGTAATGCTTCTGCAAATGGATCCATTTGGCACAGCCGGTAAAAAGCTGTTAACGTCGTCTTCTGAGGCGGTTTGTTTGCAGTTTTCTTGGCGATGTTTTTGTGAAATAAACTCTCTGTCCATTCCCCAAATTTGCTGCTAGATGTTGCAAAGTTGGTTCGCGTTTGTCTATGGGAAACCGAAAATCGGCCACCCTTTTTCTTTACTGTTGATGTGTCTTCCCATTGGGGACGTGAGGATCTCTTCGCTACTGTTTCGTTCTTCGCTGTCTTTAGCTAGTTTAAATACTGCCATGCCACTGCCTTTTTTGACATACTTACAGACATATCTGATGGATAACACTAAATCGCAGTATTCTGCGTTTAGGTGTGCTTGGAACATTTTGGAAAGTACTGTGTTATATGGTACTACCGACAGATTACCTATTTCCCGTTAGTCTATGCCTCGTATTCTAATTTTTGCTGTGAAGACACCGTTTTTGGACGATATTTTCTGTATTTGGGATAGCTCTAGAACTTAGAACTACTTAAACCTAACTAACCTAAAGACATCACACACATCCATGCCCGAGGCAGGATTCGAACCTGCGGCCGTAGCGGTCGCGCGGTTCCAGACTGCAGCGTCTAGAACCGCTCGGCCACCCCGGCCGGCTACACACATTTCACACTTTATTTTCGATATACAGGGTGAAAAGTATTTAAACCGAGAAACTCTGGGAGGTTGTATGGGACATATAAACAAATATTTTTCCCTAATGTCATTTTTTCCTATGAGGTTTATTTAAACCAGTGGAAGACGTATTGTGCTCTTCAGTTGTTAGAGGCCGAATTACGATCTTCAGTTGTAGTAAACTGCTGTCGACCAGTGTAGTAGTGCATTGTCTCTGTTTACTAACGGAGCGATACACCTAGAGTGAGTACACAGATATGGTTGGTGCGTAGTTCGTAGCGCACCACAGCGGACGAGCTGCACAGCAGGTTTATCAACAACAATGTCCTAATCACCGTATCCCGCATCATACGACCTTTGCTGCTGTGTACCAACGTCTGCATGAGACCGGGTCACTTAGCAGATTACCAGGACAGGGACGCCGTCGCACGGTAATAACGCTGCAATTTGAGGAAGCTGTCTTGCAGAATGTGGAGCGGGATCCTTCAATCAGCACTCGTGCAATTGCACGTAACATGGTGACTAATCAGACGAATGTAAGAACAGTCCTTCGAGCGCAATTGTTACCTCCATTTCACTTACAGCGTGTCCACAACCTGGAACCGGTTGATTATCCACCCAGAGCACAGATTTCGCAGTGGTACCTGGAACAGTGTGAAATGCTCCCTACATTTCCATCCTCTGTGTTGTTTACCGATGAAGCAACGTTCGGGCGTGATGGAGTCTTCAACATGCACAATTCGCATGTTTGGAGTGAGCCACAGTTACTAGCGCTCATCAAGTGCGGTTCTTCGTTAATGTGTGGGTCAGTGTTCTTGGGGACTGTTTAATTGGGCAGTATCTGCTACCTAGGCCATTAAATGGCAGTCACTATTACAATTTTCTCTCCAGAGCATTGCCAGAATTGCTGGAAGGCGTCACGCTCCCTACAAGACAACGCGTGTAGTTCCAACATGACTGGGCGACGGCACATTTCAGTCGTCGTGTGCGTCGATTCCTGGACCTACGGTTCCCAGAAACGTGGATTGGCAGAGGTGGTCCTGTAACATGGCCTGCTCGATCCCCAGATATGTCCCCTCCGGATTATCTTGTGTGGGGAGAGATGCACAACCTTGCTTACGCAACTTCTGTTGCATCAGAAGAGGATCTGGTAGCTCGGATAGTAGCAGCAGCAGGAGCAATTGAGGATACTCCTGGGGTTTTTTCCCATGTCGGACAGAACATGATCCGAAGGTGTAATCTTTCTTTACGTGTCAATGGAGGCATTTTTGAAAATCTACTGTAATTGAAATTGTGTTAATGTGCTGTCTCTTGGTCATAAAAAAAATGGGAAAGTGTTTATTGGTTTAATTAATTTGCCGCCAGAGAAATCTTCCTCTACCGGTTTAAATACTCCTCATAGGAAAAAATGACACTCCCAGAGTTTGTCGGTTTAAGGGGCTCCGGAAAGGCTCAAAATCATGAAAAGTTCAATTTTTACTTCTTTGCGTTTTCTGAATCTGCAGACTATTACCTTTTAATAGATATATAATTTATTCAATTCCGAAGACCACAACTATTTTTAAATTTTTTTTGAAATGTGTTCTACGTGGGTGTGACCCACTGTGACGCTGTTGAACTGCTGTCAAATGGTGTTATTATTAACGTCCGTGTTCATCAGGTACATTTTAGTGATGTGAGATAAAGTATGTGTTGTGGCTAACCTGTGATATTAATACTTAGCAGCACCTGAACTGTTGAAAAAGTGTATTCACGGAAAAACTCAAAACCCCAATGAAAGTGTAAATAGTGTTATATGGTCGAGAATTCCCAAGACTGTATTTGTTGGAATAGAAACACTTCACTTTGGTGTGTATGATGCTGTTGCGACTGTCAATGATGGCAACATTGTAAGGTGCAAGGTATTTAGAAATATGGGAGTGAAGATAGGTTCTAACATGGTACGAGCGATGCTTGCTTTAGACAAGGAACGCCTTCGGGCTGCAGACAGGGCTGTAAAGAGTCTAGAAATACAAGCAAGAGTAAACAGGAGGAGGAACAAGAGGAAGCTGGAGGAGGAGTTTGCAGAGGATGAAGATAATCCATCCTATGGACCTGGAATGCACTAAAAAGTTAATCCAATCTTTGTCGCTCGATTCCCAAAACTTTTATTTTCTCGTACTAATTACATGTTTTCTAAGGATCTTCCAAACATATTTGTTTCAAACTTTCAGTAAATGTTACACAGTACCTTCTGCATAATTTAACACAGCCTTTTTCCAAAAAAAAACTGTATATTTTTGAATATATAAATAAAAAATTGCAAAAAAATGTTGTGAATTTTCATTACAACTGAAAAAAATTATCTTAAATAACTGAACTAAAATTTTGTAAAATCCCTGTGTTAAGTTGTAGCCCATATTCTAATAAATAATCTGTAAAAAGTTCAACTTCCTACCTCAAATACTTTGTGAGGAAAGATGTAATTTATAAGCGTTATTTTAACATTACAAGTATAGGGCGTTCCGGAGCCCCTTAAGTACTTTTCACCCTGTATGTTCACTCACTGCATCACTTTCACTACTCATACTTCACTCTTTTTCGGTTTCTTCCTTCGCCACTGATAGGAAACTGACGTTTGAGTACACAACGGGTCTTGCTTTACATACCCCTACCAATGGGTAGGCACACCAATGGCGAATTCCAGAACATACCAAAACGGCTTTTGTGCCTTGCGCCCGCGTTTAATTTCGCGTAATTCCCGTGGATTTGGAATCCCTCTGGCCGCAAGAGCGCCTGGAGCGTTACTGTCGCCGGTAGAGGGCAGGTCGGAGGAGGAGGCAGTTAAGGGATGCGGCGACCTGGAGAAAAGGAGAGTGTGACACTGGCGGAGAAGAGCGCAAGTGGGGTGGCGCGTTGTTGTGGCCAAGCGTCTGCCGTGGTCCGTTGGCAAGAGTGGTGCCTTTGCTCACTGCAGGTTTGGCGGGGCCGAGTGTTGGTCACTGCCGTGATCATGGCTCGTTAAAAGCTACTTCGGCAGGACGCACAGTATTCGGCGTATCCTCTGCTACTGATGTTGCAGGCAGTTTGTGTCCATTGTGGTGCCGGGTTGGAGTCCGGTCTGACCTTTGCAAGTACTCGACTCGTCTGCTGGATGATACCCGTGGGTTTCCGACTACGAGTAATCTTCGTTACATCCTTATCTCCACCCTCTCAACGGAAGTGTTGGCCAATGGACGCTGGATTTTACGAGAAATCACGGTGGGCATCCGGTTGGTGTGCGCCTCACTTGGTATCGCGTGGTGGTTGTTTTGACTACGTATCCTGGTTGCCCGTTGATATACAGGGTGTTACAAAAAGGTACGGCCAAACTTTCAGGAAACATTCCTCACCCAGAAAGAAAGAAAGTCTGTTATGTGGACATGTGTCCGGAAACTCTTACTTTCCATGTTAGAGCTCATTTTATTACTTCTCTTCAAATCACATTAATCATGGAATGGGAACACACAGCAACAGAACGTACCAGCGTGACTTCAAACACTTTGTTACAAGAAGTGTTCAAAATGTCCTCTGTTACCGAGGATACATGCATCCACCCTCCGTCGCATGGACTCCCTGATGAGCTGATGCAGCCCTGGAGAATGGCGTATTGTATCACAGCCGTCCACAATACGAGCACGGAAAGTCTCTACATTTGGTACTGGGGTTGGGTAGACGAGAGTTTTCAAATGCCCCCATAAATGAAAATCAAGAGGGTTGAGGTCAGGAGAGCGTGGAGGCCATGGAATTGGTCCGCCTCTACCAATCCATCGGTCACCGAATCTGTTGTTGAGAAGCGTACGAACACTTCGACTGAAATGTGCAGGAGCTCCATCGTGCATGAACCACATGTTGTGTCGTACTTGTAAAGGCACATATTCTAGCAGCACAGGTAGAGTATCCCGTATGAAATCATGATAACGTGCTCCATTGAGCGTAGGTGGAAGAACATGGGGCGCAATCAAGAAATCACCAACAATGCCTGCCCCAACGATCACAGAAAATCTGTGTTGATGACGTGATTGCACAATTGCGTGCGGATTCTCGTCAGCCCACACATGTTGATTGCGAAAATTTACAATTTGATCAAATTGGAATGAAGCCTCATCCGTAAAGAGAACATTACTGAAATGGGGATTCACACATTGTTGGATGAACCATTCGCAGAAGTGTGCCAGTGGAGGCCAATCAGCTGCTGATAGTGCCTGCACACGCTGTACATGGAACGGAAACAACTGGTTCTCACGTAGCACTCTCCATACAGTGACGTGGTCAAGGTTACCTTGTACAGCAGCAACTTCTCTGACGCAGACATTTGGGTTATCGTCAACTGCACGAAGAATTGCCTCGTCCATTGCAGGTGTCCTCGTCGTTCTAGGTCTTCCCCAGTCGCGAGTCATAGGCTGGAATGTTCCGTGCCCCCTAAGACGCCGATCAATTGCTTCGAACGTCTTCCTGTCGGGACACCTTCGTTCTGGAAATCTGTCTCGATACAAACGTACCGTCCAACGGCTATTGCCCCGTGCTAATCCATACATCAATTGGGCATCTGCCAACTCCGCATTTGTAAACATTGCACTGACTCCAAAACCACGTTCGTGATGAACACTAACCTGTTGATGCTACGTACTGATGTGCTTGATGCTAGTACTGTAGAGCAATGAGTCGCATGTCAACACAAGCACCGAAGTCAACATTACCTTCCTTCAATTGGGCCAACTGGCGGTGAATCGAGGAATTACAGTACATACTGACGAAACTAAAATGAGCTCTAACATGGAAATTAAGTGTTTCCGGACACATGTCCACATAACATCTTTTCTTTATTTGTGTGTGAGGAATGTTTCCTGAAAGTTTGGCCGTACCTTTTTGTAACACCCTGTATATACAAATGTGTTATTTATGAAGGATTTGCCTGGTACTACTTGAGTTCAGTTCTGTGAATGTGTGTAGGCTTGTGGCGGTCACTACTCCAAGCTGATTTTAGAATCGAAGGGTATAGAATGCAGATGTAAGATTTCTGATTTACGAATTGTTCTTTATAGTCAAAGAAAATTGTTTAACTATCTGCAAAATCTGTAGTTAGCTGTTGGCTAGTATCTACTAAATCTACTAAGAAAAAGTAGTCAAGTCAAAGGTTTCTGCGTAATGTTCGTACTTTGCTGCGCTTGTAGTGTGTTTAAATTTTACTAAATAATTAACGAGTTGTGTCTGGGCGACAGGATAGGAGATCGTATCTCTTGTTTGTTGTGGTCTAGTTAAAGAAGCTTGTGTAGCCTGACTGAAACTTTTAAAGAAGATTTCTAGTATTCTGTGGTTGCGGCAACCGGCCTCCTATGTTAGTAAGGAAGGAGGAATTATTGCTACTGGCGTTGCTTCTGCCACTGCCTCTATCATCATAAAATTGAACCACATTTGTCAGTCATTTTGGCTACTGCGAAGGCAATGGCGTTTTGATAATTCCTGGCAATACCCGAGGGTGGATATTTGTGACATATTCATCTGAGCATATGTTTTGCTGTTCGTAATGTAAATGTATTTTTACTTCATTTAATATTCTATACTAAAAGGAAGTGATTTTATACTGTTGCCGTTTTGAGGTGTTTGCTATCAGTTGTGTTACTGAAATTTAATCTTTTCAGTTCTGGAGGCAATTTGTTAATGTTTTCTTGGATTTTTGCCTTTTAAAAATAAATTCGTTGGTATTTTTAGAAACGTTAATAAATTCATTATGGTTCTGTACCTTTCCACTCAACACTAGCTTGTAACGCCTACGCTCTTGCGTACGTTATCTCTTACTATGGTAAGTTGACGGGCTTCACCTTGTAAGAAAGGATTTTAGTAAATACGTTGACCGCGTGTACCTGAATGGACAGACTTACACCCACCGAGTAACAACAATGATACGTCAAGCAAGTCTAAAGTGCAACTACACGTTAGGACGGGCAAGAAACATACACAGCAGATGCTACCAATTGTTAATAATACGGTCGCCAGTCTAATTAGGCATTAACTGAGTTTTTTTTTCTGTACAAGTGGATGTACGTGCAAGCATAACAAGACGTAGTAATACTGCCTTATATGGTAAATTTTAGAACCAGGAAAATCTACTGAACTAATATTTTCACTTTCTGTACTAATTTTGACAAGCTATAAATACACAACATTACACTACAATGTTTACTACAAACTGCGTTTTGTCTATTGATCCGACTGAAATCGGGCATAGGTTACCCTAGAAATAGCACTTTTGAAACACACATACAATGTTAATTTTAAGAAAGGTAAAACACTGATAAATTTAGGTTTTATATTGAATTTAACTTTGCTGGTCAAATCAGTTCAGTACACTTCAGAATTCAAATGAATAGAAAAGAAAAAAAAGGGGGGAGACCCTGAAACTATTACGATCACTGTAGTGAAAGTTTGATTATTGAGACCATTAAGCATTCAAGATTTCCAAAATATGATTTACCGCTCTTTTTGTCTTATTTCCTGCTCATTTAACTACCGTTATTTTTGTCTCAATTTAAATAAACTTCATTACTAAACCAATTTCAACATTATCTTCCAACTTGGTCAGACCTATATTATTCGTCCAGTATTTCATTAAAAACAAAGTTCTTTAAACATCATTTTAACATAGATAGGTCTGCAGGTAATTATTATTAACATAAACTTTAAATCTTCATCTTGGGACACTCGGATTGCACAACACGTGGAAAAGACCCTGTCTAGGTAAGTTGTGAGGATAATTAATTGATAGGACAGTTCTGGTAAAATTTAAGTTGTTATTGAAGAGTATGTAGCAAAAGTAACACTGGTCCACACGAATACAGTACTAAAAGTTTCAACTTGTTCGTATCGATGAGGCGGTCGGCAGGCGGCGGGATGGCGAGGCACAAAGCACACAAGCAATTACAGCAATGGCTCTTGAAATATTGGCACTTCACTTGTTCATAGCGTCGCAATACTTTTCCATTTAGTGCCAATGGAATATTGCCATGCTGTATAGGCGTCGGAAACAGCGCATCCGAGGCTCAACGAAACCGCTTTTTCCAGGAGAGCCTCCTCAATCCAGCACGTGTTTCTCAGATCGATGCCCAACTCCGACTACTACTGCTGAGCCCGTTATGCCGTACCGCGCCCGTGTGTATTTTCCCGCGCTCGCCTGCCTCCACCTTTTACCGCTCCCCTACAGACAGGGTATTCACCAAAGGTTTTCCATTCCACATATCCTAATACATTGCCTCCGTATGGACCAGGCATACAATTACAACTTTAACATCTTACAATATTTCCAACATTAGTTACACTTCACTTAGATTACAACATTGCTTGAAATTTGACATAAATATTAAAATTTACATCGAAAATTGTTTATAGCTTCTTCAACATAATGGCATGAAACAAAAAAGAAATGAAATCAGAATATCGATTATACTAATTTATTAAAATTCAGGGGAAAAATTTATTATAAGTGCAACAGTATAGTGTTATTGTTGTTACAAGCTCCCTACCGCAATTCAGCTTCGAATGGTCCAAAATGATCCAGAACAACCCACAACATTCGAGAGAGCTCTGGAAATTTCCACAATGCTCTGGGATGTTCCGGAATGTTCCCGAAGATTTTGTAATCTTCCCGAACGTTACAGATTATACATGAACATTCCAGATCATTCTGGATCATTGTGGAACGTTCTAGCATGTTGTGGAATGCTCTCGAATACTCTCGAGTGTTCTCCAAAGTTCTCGAATACTCTCGAATGTTCCGGAATGTTCTAGAAATTTCTAGATGGTGAAACTTCCCAGGCCTTATATCTTCAACAGCACGCACTTCAGGTAAAAACAAGAACCTTTCTCGTGGTTGGGGGCTAGACGGCTACCACATCATACTATTCCCTTGATATCGTACCGGAACTGAGTTTCAGCAGAACGCACGTTGTACACTTACTTTAATAATATATATTTATTTGAATTTATTGGCTTTCAGGGCGTGCTCATTCAGCCATCTCAGTAATGGAAAGACGATACGATACCGTATTGAAGACGGTTTCCGTGTCAGTTACAACGGTAGGTAAGTAAGGACAACGCAACACTCAGTCCACGAGCCGAGAGAAGACACCTGAAATGCATCGATAACTTTGAGCGTTGTTTTCTTAGAAACAATCGCGTATCACCGAATAAGCCGAGACACTTGTTCGCTTATTTTGACTCCTCTACCAGCGAGCAAAGTTTCTGGGAAATCGCGTTTATGCCACTTGCCACGTTCTCTTCGTAATCATTCCAGAATGTATGAGGTTTAGAGAAGTGAAACCAATTTTGCCATCTCTAATTGCACCTCTAGCTTTCATTTCCGTAGAAAATATATATAAGCGCAATTTAAGGAAGACTAGCTTTGTGTTGTAAATGATATCTGTTCACTTCTAGGGATTATACATTCCTATCCATTGAGTGAGCCCCTGACAGAGGTGCAGCCCTGGCCAAGTGCATTTTTCACATTTTGCTTCATTACGGAACGATATGAGGTGGCAAAGTTGGGCTGGACACCTTGCATCCCGTCCGTTTGCTTGATATATAATATTCTGTCGTATTGATTCAGCATCGAAATATTGTAGGCAGTATTTCCGAACAATGTACTACGAAGGAATAGGTATCACTGTAGTAACTACCGTAACTGAGAACTTACGTGACACCTCTCCTATCGATCTGCTACTGCCACTCTTAAGTATAAATAACGCAATACACATATTACAATGATAACCTTTATAAATAACACTGACTTTTTTACATTTTTTACTTCGTGTAAAAGATAGCTGTGTCGGTGTTACGTCCACTCAGCTTACGTGAACGTATGCCCTATTCACTTTTGTACTTCAATTAGCCACAGCCCCTTAAAATTCCCTTAGGGCACCATAACGAAAACATACTCTTTTATACACTCCTGGAAATTGAAATAAGAACACCGTGAATTCATTGTCCCAGGAAGGGGAAACTTTATTGACACATTCCTGGGGTCAGATACATCACATGATCACACTGACAGAACCACAGGCACATAGACACAGGCAACAGAGCATGCACAATGTCGGCACTAGTACAGTGTATATCCACCTTTCGCAGCAATGCAGGCTGCTATTCTCCCATGGAGACGATCGTACAGATGCTGGATGTAGTCCTGTGGAACGGCTTGCCATGCCATTTCCACCTGGCGCATCAGTTGGACCAGCGTTCGTGCTGGACGTGCAGACCGCGTGAGACGACGCTTCATCCAGTCCCAAACATGCTCAATGGGAGACAGATCCGGAGATCTTGCTGGCCAGGGTAGTTGACTTACACCTTCTAGAGCACGTTGGGTGGCACGGGATACATGCGGACGTGCATTGTCCTGTTGGAACAGCAAGTTCCCTTGCCGGTCTAGGAATGGTAGAACGATGGGTTCGATGACGGTTTGGATGTACCGTGCACTATTCAGTGTCCCCTCGACGATCACCAGTGGTGTACGGCCAGTGTAGGAGATCGCTCCCCACACCATGATGCCGGGTGTTGGCCCTGTGTGCCTCGGTCGTATGCAGTCCTGATTGTGGCGCTCACCTGCACGGCGCCAAACACGCATACGACCATCATTGGCACCAAGGCAGAAGCGACTCTCATCGCTGAAGACGACACGTCTTCATTCGTCCCTCCATTCACGCCTGTCGCGACACCACTGGAGGCGGGCTGCACGATGTTGGGGCGTGAGCGGAAGACGGCCTAACGGTGTGCGGGACCGTAGCCCAGCTTCATGGAGACGGTTGCGAATGGTCCTCGCCGATACCCCAGGAGCAACAGTGTCCCTAATTTGCTGGGAAGTGGCGGTGCGGTCCCCTACGGCACTGCGTAGGATCCTACGGTCTTGGCGTGCATCCGTGCGTCGCTGCGGTCCGGTCCCAGGTCGACGGGCACGTGCACCTTCCGCCGACCACTGGCGACAACATCGATGTACTGTGGAGACCTCACGCCCCACGTGTTGAGCAATTCGGCGGTACGTCCACCCGGCCTCCCGCATGCCCACTATACGCCCTCGCTCAAAGTCCGTCAACTGCACATACGGTTCACGTCCACGCTGTCGCGGCATGCTACCAGTGTTAAAGACTGCGATGGAGCTCCGTATGCCACGGCAAACAGGCTGACACTGACGGCGGCGGTGCACAAATGCTGCGCAGCTAGCGCCATTCGACGGCCAACACCGCGGTTCCTGGTGTGTCCGCTGTGCCGTGCGTGTGATCATTGCTTGTACAGCCCTCTCGCAGTGTCCGGAGCAAGTATGGTGGGTCTGACACACCGGTGTCAATGCGTTCTTTTTTCCATTTCCGGGAGTGTATTATTCCCTTTCTCAGAAAAGTTCCAGGTCAGGTTTCTTTTTATTTCTGAGTTTGCAATACTAAAAAGGAACATATGTTGTTTTTATGTTACCTGGCATGGCCTTGAAATGACCTTTGACATGTTTCGGCGCAAACTCAGTAGGTGGCGGGGTTGTGCTTAGCAACATACTGTTTTGGTTCTTAGAGCAATAGTTAAGATAACACAATGGATGCTGCTTGTGAGCAAAGAGTGAGCAATAAGTTCTGCGTTATCTCGGGAAAGCCCTAGTGAAAGGTGCACAATGATTAAGCAAGCATATGCAGGATAAGCACTTTCAAGAAGTCGTGTTTTCGAGTGGCACAAACGGTTTAGTGAAGGCAGAGATTCAGTGCAATACTGCTCCAGAGCTGTTCGCCTGTCTACAGAACATACTGGTGCAAATGTGGAGCGTGTAAGGCAATTATTGCAAGCAGATTTTCACGTGACTGTGCATGCGATATCAGAAGAACTTAATGCGAATCGTGATGTTTGTCGTGAGATTTTACGCAGAGGTTGAGGCAAACAGATACTTAACGCGAAACTGGTCCCTGATACACTAACAGACGAACAGAAAGAGGAAACACGAAGGGTTTCTGCTGAACTGCTGGATAAAGCTACACGTGATCCATCATTTCAGTCAACGATTATTGCTTAGGATTAAAGGTGGTGCTACCAGTCTCGAAAAACGTCAAACGACAACCTTCGAGGACAAACACAATGTTGATCGCATTCTTTGACAGTGAAGGATTGGTTCACCACGAGTATGTTCCTCCAGGTCAAACAGCGAACCAAACTCTTTACACCGATGTACTGAAACGTTTGCGCCAAGCGATTCTAAGTCACCACCACGATTTCTGGCCTCTCAGGACTGGTTCTTTCTGTGCGGCCATCCCAGATCCCATACTGCTTTGTCTGTTACCGAGGATCTGGCCAGACATTCCGTTATTGCCATTCCACATCCGCCATTTTCACCGATCTCTTGCAATTCTTTCTTGTTTCCACGAGTGAAAAGGCGACTGAAAGAAAAGCTTCATAGTGCAGACATCCCACCGGCTGTGAAAAATGAGCTTACAAGAATCGCAGTTGACGGTTTCCCTACTTATTTACAAGACCTCCAGAAACGTTGGTAACTGAGTATAGATAACAAAGGGGACTACATCGATAGAGCCGGCCGATATGGCACAGCTGTTCTAGGCGCTTCATTGTGGAACCGCGCGACCGCTACGGTCGCAGGTTCGAATCCTGCCTGGGGCATGGATGTGTGTGATGTCCTTAGGTTAGTTAGGTTTAAGTACTTCTAAGTTCTAGGGGACTGCCGGACGGAGTGGCCGAGCGGTTCTAGGCGCTACAGTCTGGAACCGCGCGACCGCTGCGGTCGCAGGTTCGAATCCTGTCTCGGGCATGGAAGTGTGTGATGTCCTTAGGCTAGATAGGTTTAAGTAGTTCTAAGTTCTAGGGGACTGATGACCTGAGAAGTTGAGTCCCATAGTGCTCAGAGCCATTTGAACCATTTCTAGGGGACTGATGACCTCAGATGTTAAGTCCCATAGTGTTCAGAGCCATTTGAACCATTTTTTTAACTACTTCGACAGAAGATGGGATCATTACACGGTAAATGGAATTTTCTGTTTTTAAAGCATCTCTTCTGAACTTTTCTGACAAGGGGAGCATATAATAATAATCAATGACCAAATACTTCACAACCCATCGGTGCCCTGACTAGTACCCTTGCGCTCTATGAGTTGAATCTCGAACAGTAATGGATACGTGTCCTTTGTACAGGCGCCAAAAGCTTCCTGGTTGACGGGGCATCCCACATCGCCAGCGAGCTTGCGGCCAAGAAATTCGATACCTCGTAGTGATAACGATATCTGTATCCACACAGTAGTTACAAAGGGGGCGACCATCACAGGAGCACGCACTGCGGGAGTCAACGAGGCCCAACTCAGCAGAACACACTTCTTCACGACACAGCTGTGGACAAAGGTATCTACGCACAGTCAGCGATCTTTCGTCCAGTACATTCGATACGTTGTAGTGGTAACGATGTCTGTATCCACACAGTAGTTACAAAGGCTTGTGAGGCCTCGTTGACTTCGTGGCGATGGTGACAGGAGCACGTACTGTGGAAGTCAGAGAGGTATACGGTTTAGCGGAACAGACTTCTTCACGGCACAGTTGTGGACAGACAAGGAACAAAAGCAGGGCAGAGAGAGAATGCAGCCATCGACCCAGCCTCGCCCCCGCTGCCGCCTCTGAAGCCACCACCGGGTGGAACGAATTCAAACGGCGAGACGGAGTCAGCTAGCGGCCTGCTTCCGCCACCTTGTCCCCCCCACTCCCGCCACCCACCCACAAGTCACTGCGCCTGGTCTCGTTCCGGCAGCGCCGACGCGCCTCTGCCGATCCATCTTGCGAAAGTGCCCGACAGTCGCCCAGTCTGTCACTCGCCATAAGGCTCGCATCCTGCCCGACTCTCTAAACGGAGCAGCTAGCCTACCTTCCCTCGCCTGTACACACGCTTATAGATTTTTAATTGTATTAGACACTTTCCAAGGCTCATAGCAGGACCAAACTTTTCTCTCTTATCAGCTATACTTCGTTTATCATAAGAATAAACCTAACGTAAACAAACACAAACGTGATGATCGGTCAGCAGCCGTAGCCATTGTACACTGGTGTTGTTCCGCTCTTGGAAGTAGACCCAACTTATTATTAGATATCTCATTACTATGACACTGCAAAAGACGTGAAGTACGAGGCGTGTATTTTTAAGTAAGTACCGTATTGAAATTAAAAAAAAGACATGCTAAGATATCTCAATAATTTTATTTTTGCATGAAAGCCTGTACCTTAATCTACGCACTGATGCCATTACAGTCTGATTCTTCCTTGTTTACGTTGTGTACTGAGTGTTTAAGATGCCTCCGATAATCGTGAGTCCCGCCGACTGTGAAGTAAGGGCTGTTATAAGATTTATTAGTGCTGAAGGCCTAAAAGCGATCGATATTCATCGTGCGATCTGTGCAGTTTACGGAGAATACATTATGACTGATGGAATGGTAAGAAAGTGGGTGAGAGCATTTAAAGATGGCCGCACAAATGTGCATGATGAACAACGGGGTGGGCGTCCTTCGGTCGTTAATGAAAGTTTGGTGCAGGAAGTGGACAATAAAGGATGACTTTTATAACGTTCCTCGTAGTGTTTTGTCCGCAATTGTGACCGAGCACTTGAATTACCGAAATTGTGCGCACATTGGGTACCGAAAATGTTGACGAATGTGCACAAAAGCAAACGTTTAGACAGTACATTGACTTTCCTTGAGCGGTTCCACAACGACGGCGATGATTTCTTAAGCCAAACTGTTACGGGCGATGAAACATGGGTGGCATACGTCACACCAGAATCAAAGCAACAGTGCATGGAAGTTGAGCAAGGGCGTCGTTTTGCTGCAAGACAATGCCCGTCCACATGTGGAGAATCAGACCAAAGATCTCGTCATATCTTTTCGATGGGAAACTCTGGATCATCCTCCGAACAGCCCCGATCTTGCGCATAGTGACCACCATCTGTTCCTGCACTTGAAGAAACACCTGGGCGGTCAGCGTCTTCAAGATGATGACGAAGTCAAAACAGTGGTGATGCAGTGGTTAACAAGTCAGGCGGCAGACTTCTATGAGGAGGGTATTCAAAAACTGGTTCAACGTTATGACAATTGCCTCAATATTGACGGTACTTATGTAGAAAAGTAGATTTAGGTACAGGCTTTCATATAGATATAAAATTGTTGAGATATGTTAGCACGTCTTTTTTAAATTTCATAACAGTACTTACTTAAAAAACACGCCTCGTGTTAACAGCCATCAACGTTTCTCTTAATCTTGTTTCGCTGCGTAATTTTTATTTCACAATTCGTGAACAGTTGCCGTCTCTGTAAACGCTACTTGTGCTCTGATTGTCTCGCTGCTCGTACTTACTGTAAGACTGGTTGACGCTGTCTCCTATTCCGTAGTGAAACACGCCTGTGGAACATCGGTAATGGCGAGAAGTAAGTTTTTATTAATGTTTCTCACAAGACTACAGAGAAAAATCGGCTCTGACGTTTTTCGACTAACAGTCTGTAATGAATAATAAGAAATGGCGTGTTAATTACATGCGTGGCGTAAACGGTAGCGTCTTAAAATAGTAATCCTGTATCCTGATGGGCGGCAGTCGTAGACTCGTTGTGGTTTATAATTCTTTTGTTCCGTCTGAATAGCTCATCATTTAAATAATAAATGCATCACATATATGTAAATTAACTCATAATTTACCACCATTTTTCAAGAAAAATGCCTGTCTTATGGTTTCTAATCACATATCGCACGCAAAATTCTGGTTGTCATTGCAAATATACATTCTTAATTATCGATATTTTATAAAATATCGTTAAATGTGTTGAAGTTAAGAAAATATGGGAAAATCAAATTTGTTGGAGAGAAATGAAAAATCTAATACTCTTTATTTCAATATGTCCATTGCTTTGTAGGACAGATGTGGGGCCGGCCGTTGTGGCCGAGCGGTTCTAGGCGCTACAGTCTGGAACCGCGCGACCGCTACGGTCGCAGGTTCGAATCCTGCCTCGGGCATGGATGTGTGTGGTGTCCTTAAGTTAGTTTGGTTTAAGTAGTCATAAGTTCTAGGGGACTGATGACCTCAGGAGTTAAGTCCCATAGTGCTCTGAGCCATTTGAACCATTTTGACAGATGTGAGCTCATACGAGCCGGAGTGATAAGAGTCGTTGAAACGTGGAGAACAATAATTTTCGCAGAGTCGGGTTCTCTGTTACAAATGCTTCACTTTTACAGTTGTCACCTAACACTCCAATCTGAACCCAATAGCATCGATCTGGAGCCAAGTTAAGGGATTTGTTGCGAGAACTAACAAGACAATTAAGGTGCCAAACGTACTGAAGCTAATGCACGAAGCTTTGTCACACGTCGCTGGCGAACGATGGCCGTCACCAAAGAGGAGGAGGAATTGTAGATTTTTTTTGTGATTTGGGATTCTGTCGTTGATCGCCTCGTTATCAACGTAGCAGTACCGAAATGTTCCGTAATGCAAGGATTTAGATATGGAAGGAGTTCAGAGATTACCAGAAGACTGACTGTAATGCCTTTAGTGGCGTCAGTATTTCTTATGTAGTTAAACCCTGACGCCACTGATTTCCCATGTAGTTAAATACTGACGACACGGTATTTAACTACGTGGGAGATCAGCAGTGCTCTTTTAAGCCACAAATAGCCCATGCAGAAAAATAACCCATCTTAAAGTCAGGAAATTTCATTATTCTCGTTTTTAATTGCAATACTTCGAGAGCGTGTTCTGTTTCCGTCTGGTCACCTAAGAAGAATTTCGCCTGAGTTTTGCCGTATATTATTTCCTAACGTTTCAAAATTAAATGACATTCAAAGCTATATTGTTTCTCTGCTCTTCTCTTTTTACGTCTTTACTGCAGCTATTGTCCGCCCCCGGTAGCTGAGTGGTCAGCGCGATAAATTGTCAAACCTAAAGGCCCGGGTTCGATTCCGGCTGGGTCGGGGATTTTCTCCGATCAGGGTCTGGGAGTTGCGTTGTCCTCATCATCGTCATTTCATCCCCATCGACGGGCAAGTTGCCGAAGTGACGTCAAACCGAGAGACTTGCACCCGGCGAACGGTCTAACCGACGGGAGGCCCTAATCACACATCATTTACATTTATTTTTACTACAGCTGTTCACATCACTCCAGGTTCGCTGAATCACTGGCCTGACCAGTGCTGTCCAAGTTAAATGCGTCGGTAAAGCTGTTGCCCCGTATTACAGCTGAGTCTATGTACGCGTCACGCACAGAGTAAAACGTATCCTCTTTATTGTATTTGACTGTACTAGAGACAGTTTGGCTTCCGCTCCACGTGAAACAAAATCCAATGAGGTTCCAGCAAACGCGGAGGAATACATGTAATGTTTACGCGAAGTTTATTATTATGAAGAAGGGAGTATGGTCGTGACTACTTTCTGTTTAAAAACGTGTCGCTAATTATATTCAGACTCTAACCTACAGTACCTCTCGTATTCGCTACCCTAATATAAAGGAAGTAAAAATGATTGTCAAACTTCATTAAGTTCAACTTTTTGCAACATTTCCACAATGAGTTCTTCATTTGTGCGGCCATATTGCCCGTAGGTGCTTTAGAATTTCGGAGGGTTTTTTCGTTCCGTTGTTACAAGTACAAGAAAATGAGTGTTTTCCTCATCAGACGCCGTTTGCTTTATTGAGGTAAAGCATCATCAGTGCACTGTAATTGAAGTTATTTACAGTTTAATTTGTTTTTAAAATCGAAAAATGGTTCGTTAAAAATTTATTGATTTTTACTTACGGTGATTTGCTTGATTTCTCGTGTACATCAGGAAATGCCTTCTGCTAGTTAATACTTTGCGGTCTTTCTTCATTAGACACTGACACTTGTAGTCTACTTTTCCTCTGCTCTCCAGAACGATGCATTCCTTACGTTTTACACAGAACACTTCTTCCTAGACCACTTCCTACTATTAATTTTTATACTTCTCCAAGTGTGTAATGCGTTTTGTAGTGTTGCCAACGTAATATTACCACTAGTTTGTCATTGGTGTATGCTTTGACGTGTGTTATTCTTTCTCATTACGTTGTTGTGTATTTATATACTGTTTAAGAGTAATGAAGGAAAAGTGATGGAGTGGCCTTTCTTTTTTTTATTTTTTTTATTTATTTATTTATTTATTTATTTTTTTTTTTTTTTTTTTTTTTTGAATACGGAGTGGTAACAAAGATGCGTGAACCTAGTGCATATTAGTGTGACGGAAGAAGACAAACATACAATTAACTAAAAGTAAGTATAGATCAAAGACAAACTAGTGACAAAATTATGTTGGCAACACTAGAAAACACAGTACACATTTACAAATACAAAAATAAAGAATAAAAAGTATTGTACGAGAAAGTGTGCTGTGTGAAACGTAAGAAATACATAGTTCTACCTACCAGCGGAAAATTAGACTACGATTATCAGTGCCTAATGAAGGAAGGCACCATAGACGTGTTAGCAGACGGCATATCCTGATGTAGGCGAGAAACCAAGCAGAAATCACCAACTTAAAAAAAATTAGCGAACTGTTTTTCGTTCTTAAAAGCATATGAAGTTGTAAATATCTTTAATTACGGACCACTGGTGATGTTTGCCTCAGTAAAGCAAAACGCGTCTGGTGAGAAAAACACGCATTTTCTTGTAGTTACGACTGCGGAATGAAAATACCCTCAGGAATTTCTTCAGACTTCAGCATAAATAAGAAAGTGTGATTATAATTTTCGTAAATTGAATATTTCAGGACTTTATACACACACCAGTAAATGAGATGTCATAGGCTATTGTTTTTACTTTCCTTATTTACCTGCCGGCCGGAGTGGCCGAGCGGTTCTAGCCGCTACAGTCTGGAACCGCACGACCGCTACGGTAGCAAGTTCGAATCCTGCCTCGGGCATGGGTGTGTGTGATGTCCTTAGGTTAGTTAGGTTTAAGTGGTTCTAAGTTCTGGGGGACTGATGACCTCAGAAGCTAAGTCTCATAGTGCTCAGAGCCATTTGAACCATTTAACCTTATTTACCTAACAATTTTCTCTGCTAATCCATTCAAACATCACATGGAGTGTAATAAGCGACACGAACGTAAACATGTTCTTTGACATGTTCACAAACCGAAGGTGCTATACTGAAGATATTCAATTAAAGATAGTAGTAATAACGCCAAGAAAAACATTTCATCAATATGGTACATCCTTTTTGCGTTGTAAAAATGGTATGGTATTCAATAATAATAATAATAACACCACCATAATTTTTCCCAAACAATATTTCGAAAAAGTCGATTAAAAGAATGGCAAATTCTGCAGAATATTCTTGAAACAACACCTGCCGAGTGCGAGTGCCCTCCACACACGTATTTTAAGTTGACACGTGTGTTTACTTGGTTCAAATTTCATGTAAGTAATAAATACAGATAAAAATAATTTTATGTGAAGTTCTATTAAATCGTGTTATACAGGCTGATTCCGTCACAGAGTTTCAGGGGTGATGGAGAAGCGTAAGTATATCAATTTGAGGTAGAGACCCTAATAGAGAAACTATCGAATCGGAAGTTATAAGCAAAAATCGCTCTGATGCCCGTGACAATGGAATACATCTACTGATAGTGTTGTTGTTAAGTAACTTTCATAGGCGGCAAGCAAGAAAAAAGTTTCCAATAAATATGGGTTCTAAAATGTATACTTTAACACCTATGAGTACCTGTTCATCTTCAGTACTGTGAAACATCACTGTTACGTCTTCTACGGCACACATTTGAAGAAGGTAGTAAGGACAAAAACCTAAAAAATAGTCTAGTAAATATGGACTCTAAAATGCAGACTGGTACATATACCTTTCTTCAACATTCCTGACAGTGAATCGTGTTATTCAGTAGAGAGAAAGAGTGTAGCATTGACCATCTTCATTACAAGACCCAAAATTTTATATCTATACTGAAGTTAAAAACGGTAAATCACACCTAAATCTACGTGAGTACTCACAAGGCAACATACGGTGTTTGGTAAACAATTTTCACGTACCACAGTCAACCCCTGCCCCACATTTTTCCAGTTCTTCCAGTTCTAGTCGTGAATGGTGCACGAGAAGAACTTTAGCCACTCTAATGTAATCTTCATTTGCTTAGGTAAAAGCAATATCTTTGCTGACTTTTCTGCGAATAGAATCACACCGTTATGCACATAGTGTAGCGTTGGCCAATGGAGCTGGATCAGCGTCTGTGAGCTGTTTTCGATTATAACCGAGGCCGTGCTAGTTTTTTGGAGATTTTCATCATTCCCATTATCAGTCCTAAGTAACATGGGTCCAAGAATGAAAAGCAATACTTATCTAAAAGCCGATCGAACGTTTTCTAAGCAAAATGGGCTATTGTCGCGTTGGCTACTGGAGTTGAATGAGCATCTCTGTGAATTTCTCGCGATCACTGATTAATCCAATGGTGAAGCGCACTGCTCGTTAATTAATCATATTACTTCTTCTAAAAAATCCAACATAACAAAGGCCTTGAATGGCGATAAAACACTCAATGATCGAGAGATTGTGTATTTTAAAAGTTTACTAAGCCGTAGGTGGATTACAATTCCTATGGATTCTTACAATGAATCTCAATATGCCACCTGGTGCATACGACAAGAAATACGTGTACATGAACAATGTTCGCGTAACAAAAGAAATGTACATCGACGCACGTCATAGAGAGCTAGTACAGCAGACGAAATATCAATCGTAAACGGATAAATTTACAAACAACCCTAGCAGACATACTATCATTCCTAAAATACATTTATCAGCCAAGGAGCCGGTCACAAGGACAACCAAATAAAAGGCGGAAATACCAGTAATGTGAACAAAAGAAGGAGTTCGTAACACTCTACAGATAGCAATCAAAAAATGGTTCAAATGGCTCTGAGCACTATGGGACTTAACATCTATGGTCATCAGTCCCCTAGAACTACTTAAACCTAACTAACCTAAGGACATCACACAACACCCAGCCATCACGAGGCAGAGAAAATCCCTGCCCCCGCCGGGAGTCGAACCCGAGAACCCGGGCGTGGGAAGCGAGAACGCTACCGCACGACCACGAGATGCGGGCTATACATAGCAATCGGCGAACGAAGGAGAAGGAATAGACCACTCTCACATAGTCAGGCCAAACACAGTATGGAGAGAGGTTTCCAAATAAGGGCACAATTTACAGTCTTTGTCTTACCTCTCTAGCATGGGTCCAGAATATAATAAATACGATGTTTTATGTTTCCCGCGAGTAATGTTTCACTAATTAGTATATCTTACGTTTGTAAATGCTAATTTCTTACACTAACTCTTTCATGTAACATTTTTGTATGAGTAATGTTGAAGACAAATTATCTGGTCGTCTGAGGTGACTATCCGAATTCGACCGAAATCGGCAGATGTGATGTAAGTATATAGAAAAACAGATACCTAAACTTTCAGAAAAATGGTATGAATCATTCAGAAGAAAGAGCTTCAGAAATTGAACAAGTCAGTAATGCCCTGCTCCATCTGTGACCTTATGCAAAATGGTTCAAATGGCTCTGAGCACTATGGGACTTAACAGCTGAGGTTATCAGTCCCCTAGAACTTAGAACTACTTAAACCTAACTAACCGAAGGACATCACACACATCCATGCCCGAGGCAGGATTCGAACCTGCGACCGTAGCGGTCGTGCGGTTCCAGACTGCAGCGCCTTTAACCGCTCGGCCACTTCGGCCGGCGCGACCCTTATGCAAGGAGTTATTTGGCTTGGTACTGCTTGGTAGAGTTTGGGCTGACGTCCTTAGCGATATCATCCCAATTTCTATTCAGCTGTCCCCTTAGATTGTCAAAATCCTGAGCTGGTTTCTGTGCACTGCCCATAATGCCCCAAACTTTCTCAACTGGGGAGAGAACCGGCGAACTTGCTAGCCGAGGTTGGGTTTGGCAAGCACAAAGACAAGCAGTAGAACATCTCGCCGCGTCCGGACGGGCATTACCTTACTGAAATGTAAACCCAGGTTGTGTTGCCATGAAGAAAAACATAAATGGGAGCGGAATGTCGTTGGCGTAATTCTGTGCTGAAAGGGTGCCGCGAATGTCAAGTTACGGAGTCCTGCAATAAAATTAGATTGCTCACAAGACCAACACTCCTGGTTGGTTATGGCGGGCGACGCCAGGTTGGTATTATAAAGCTTTCTAGGGCGTCTGCTAACACATCTTCACTAAACACACATTCATTCGTGAATATCACCAAGTTCGGGAACTGTGGGTAGATTATGCATTGTTGTAAATACCGCTGCGGTGACTGAACCCATCGTGGGTACTCCTCCTACCGAAATGCCTGGCCTATTTGCTGATGGTATCGAAGGAGCTGGTGGTTATGTACAGCAGCCTACTCGGCAATTTTACCCCTGTACAGCACCAGTCTCACCTGCCCAGTATTGCTTGGTGGGTCCTCTTCGAACATTGTCAGGACGTCTTCTTCTATCTATAGTCTTTGAGCCGAGCGTGGACAAACTGTGCCTAACAGAGGACACTCTTGTAGATTGTGGGCAATATTAGAAACTACCACGCGCCATGTTTTATTGCTTCACGGTACAATGGACACGCCTTAGGCAGAAAATACCTATGTGCATCTTTCCGGTTTCCTCTTGATGGCCGCAGACGTGGAAAGATGTGGGGTACGTCTGTGTGATAAACACTCCACATACAATCATGCGGCAGCTCTTACAATGCAATCTGCTTTTCCGCAAGCAAGTACCGTGGCGATCATTTCCGCAGCGCTGTACAACTACACTCCTGGAAATTGAAATAAGAACACCGTGAATTCATTGTCCCAGGAAGGGGAAACTTTATTGACACATTCCTGGGGTCAGATACATCACATGATCACACTGACAGAACCACAGGCACATAGACACAGGCAACAGAGCATGCACAATGTCGGCACTAGTACAGTGTATATCCACCTTTCGCAGCAATGCAGGCTGCTATTCTCCCATGGAGACGATCGTAGAGATGCTGGATGTAGTTCTGTGGAACGGCTTGCCATGCCATTTCCACCTGGCGCCTCAGTTGGACCAGCGTTCGTGCTGGACGTGCAGACCGCGTGAGACGACGCTTCATCCAGTCCCAAACATGCTCAATGGGGGACAGATCCGGAGATCTTGCTGGACAGGGTAGCTGACTTACACCTTCTAGAGGACGTTGGGTGGCACGGGATACATGCGGACGTGCATTGTCCTGTTGGAACAGCAAGTTCCCTTGCCGGTCTAGGAATGGTAGAACGATGGGTTCGATGACGGTTTGGATGTACCGTGCACTATTCAGTGTCCCCTCGACGATCACCAGTGGTGTACGGCCAGTGTAGGAGATCGCTCCCCACACCATGATGCCGGGTGTTGGCCATGTGTGCCTCGGTCGTATGCAGTCCGGATTGTGGCGCTCACCTGCACGGCGCCAAATACGCATACGACCATCATTGGCACCAAGGCAGAAGCGACTCTCATCGCTGAAGACGACACGTCTCCATTCGTCCCTCCATTCACGCCTGTCACGACACCACTGGAGGCGGGCTGCACGATGTTGGGGCGTGAGCGGAAGACGGCCTAACGGTGTGCGGGACCGTAGCCCAGCTTCATGGAGACGGTTGCGAATGGTCCTCGCCGATACCCCAGGAGCAACAGTGTCCCTAATTTGCTGGGAAGTGGCGGTGCGGTCCCCTACGGCACTGCGTAGGATCCTACGGCCTTGGCGTGCATCCGTGCGTCGCTGCGGTCCGGTCCCAGGTCGACGGGCACGTGCACCTTCCACCGACCACTGGCGACAACATCGATGTACTGTGGAGACCTCACGCCCCACGTGTTGAGCAATTCGGCGGTACGTCCACCCGACCTCCCGCATGCCCACTATACGCCCTCGCTCAAAGTCCGTCAGCTGCACATACGGTTCACGTCCACGCTGTCGCGGCATGCTACCAGTGTTAAAGACTGCGATGGAGCTCCGTATGCCACGGCAAACAGGCTGACACTGACGGCGGCGGTGCACAAATGCTGCGCAGCTAGCGCCATTCGACGGCCAACACCGCGGTTCCTGGTGTGTCCGCTGAGCCGTGCGTGTGATCATTGCTTGTACAGCCCTCTCGCAGTGTCCGGAGCAAGTATGGTGGGTCTGACACACCGGTGTCAATGTCTTCTTTTTTCCATTTCCAGGAGTGTACATGTCGCACTGCTGTCAGCAACGCCAATGCACTGGCAGACCACACAAGGTCAGCAGTAGGATGCCTACAAGGGCTCTGTGGACGAATATTTCACACGCACAGCAATGACATTACTCTCATGCGTCCATCCGCAGTACACAGATGACTAAAAGGTTGCGTACCGTCCGTATTCAGCCACCCAAAACAAACGGAACAGAATGTCACAGTTGTAGTAGCGCTCTACCAACACTAAGGTCCGGTAGTTTTGGTACAGTATGTGACGTAGTAAGTGGTAGGATTGCTGGTAGTACTGGTAGCATTGGCAGTGAAAGAGACAGAAATGGAAGTTTGAGAGAGAAACTGTATTTTGTTTGTTTGTTTTTCACATAATTAGAATCACAAATCGCTCAAACTTTAAATTGCATTTTGTAAGTAAAACAAAAAGTTAGCTGCTCGCATAACTTCTGCCCTTTTATGTCAACAATACAATTACTTTTGGTGAAAGTACAGTTTACATGCACAAACACAAAATATATATGAAATTTTTTGTGTTACTTTGTTGTCACTAGATCGTTTTTCGTCGTGACAAAGGCAAAAATTTCCTGTTATAGTTGATAAGTGTGAATATTACTTAGCAGTAAAGGAATCATGCTTTATGTAAGATTAACGAAGTATTGGAGCGAAGTTTGACAGGATTTTGGCTTGCTTTTTTAAATTTTTTTTAAAAAAACTGCATTTTCTGGCACTATATGATAAACCCTTTCCTTTTTTTTACAACATCCCATTGTTTTGCGCTACAAACCGACCGATGTCGAACAAAACCTGAACTAAAGAATGACATTTCAATTTTGCTATAAATACTGCTCATTTTTAAGAAATACACGGGAGGATAACTATATAGAACAAAATTGTCCTATAGGTCACAAGGTCATTTATACATCCACACTCAGGTTCACTGACTTCCCGTTTCTAGGGATCTAGTAAGACACTGATCGCATAGAGAGACAAAGCGATCGAAATGTGGTAGTTCTCGATAGGTATGTTACGCGCCTAACGTTCAGGCAGCGCACTTACAACCAGAACTGGCCAAACCTACTAGGAAAACTAGCGTAGTCTACACTTATTTACTGTAGTCTACAATAGCCTATGGTCGTTCAATAAGTCTAGTCACAACATTTCGTTCTCATACTTCGACGCTCTCCACCGTCCAAGCCGTGCGTTTCTGAATACTAGTTCCTTCTTGAAAACCGATCAGTTTGCGTTCCCACATAATGTACCAAGCTTTTTCGGTGTTTTTGGGACACTCTGTATCTACACTAGCTACCAGTATTGAACAGAAATTCTTCAGTGGAAAATAAGAAGCTGTCCAGAAGAAATCGCTTTAAATTAGATTGACAACTTATTTGCTATCTGTCACAAACTTTATGGTATAGGCAAATGGTCAAAGACGCTGGCCGCGGTGGTCTAGCGGTTCTAGGCGCGCAGTCCGGAACCGCGCGACTGCTACGGTCGCAGGTTCGAATCCTGCCTCGGGCATGGATGTGTGTGATGTCCTTAGGTTAGTTAGGTTTAAGTAGTTCTAAGTTCTAGGGGACTGATGACCACAGATGTTAAGTCCCATAGTGCTCAGAGCCATTTGAACCAAATGGTCAAACATTTTTGTTGCTGCATATTGAACTTCTTTCTGAGACAATGAAAGCCTTAATAATGGGTGACAAAGATATTTTTTCCTCTAGTGTTGTAGGTAAAAACATCACAGTTCTTCTCAAAGTGTGACGGATTATTTATGACGAATTTCACTAGTGCAGTTAAAATGCCTACCTCCTTGAAAAGTCATGCAGAACAGAATATAGTGTGTTTTTCAGAATTTAGGACTGAGACACATTTTACCCCTCTGTAGAAAATATCATTTGCAATCTTTACTGTTGGTTTCTCTCTTGTGGGACATATTATAACACTAACACCATGTGCAAAAATGTTCCAATTTTTCTTGTTAATTTTTAGTTGGTCATTGACATATACAGGATGTCTCTCGTAAGAGAGGTCTGGCGGATTTCCCCTGGTGTTTCAGCAGATATTTTCAAATTCGTCTTTGCAGTATGTACCTGGAGTCGGCACAAGGAAATACCTCTCATAAAGTCTTTCATGAGACATCCATAGTTGATGAAAAGTTTTGGTTAGATTCCGGTTACAAACAAAATGGTATTTAAATGTTATTTTTTGTGTCCAGTCGATGAAGCGGTCTGAAATTAGTTTACTGCAATATTCTTTTTATCAGTGTACATTAACAGGGACAGTAAGACAAGAAGAATAATCAGTACTGCAGCAGCGACTGAGCAGCGTGCCTGCATGGCGGTAGCAGTCAGTATGAGCCAATGTGGTGCTGTCGCTGTGGCTGCTCTTCGCGTTTTAATGATTCTGTTGGTGCATATCGGCGAAAGGAATATCGCACCAGAGGAATATGTGACCGACCTATCGATTGGGCACGTGAAATTTCGCTTAAAAATCATTTTGTTTGTGAGAGGACGGAAACTGCGGTTTTCCATGGACAACGACCGTTGAATGAAAAACGGGATGAGCAGCGTTTGTTTCGATTGGCTCTAGTTACACACTGAAAAAATTAAATTGCAAATATTAGCCGAAAAGCTATAGAAAATGGTGCTGAAGACTCTTAGGGGAGCCATCTTGTATAAGGAATAAGACTGCCAGTGGGACACACTTTGTGATTTCTCTGCACTTACTAAAATTTTCCAGTCTTCCAACACTGTTTAAATTATTCAGCACAAGTTTTAGCACGCTATATGTTATGTGTGTTTCAAAGAAGCTGTGTAAAAAACCATCAGTTCCATAAAACTTTAGTTTTCCTGGGAGAGTAACATGACCTAGACAATCAAAGGTCTTGCAAATATCAGAAAAAATAGTAGCCTCTTCTTCTTCTAGTTCCTATCCGTTCCATATGTTGGAAACCATCTTGACAGTGCTTTTCCTGTCACTTGCAGCTCTAAATACACTCCTGGAAATAGAAATAAGAACACCGTGAGTTCATTGTCCCAGGAAGGGGAAACTTTATTGACACATTCCTGGGGTCAGATACATCACATGATCACACTGACAGAACCACAGGCACATAGACACAGGCAACAGAGCATGCACAATGTCGGCACTAGTACAGTGTATATCCACCTTTCGCAGCAATGCAGGCTGCTATTCTCCCATGGAGACGATCGTAGAGATGCTGGATGTAGTCCTGTGGAACGGCTTGCCATGCCATTTCCACCTGGCGCCTCAGTTGGACCAGCGTTCGTGCTGGACGTGCAGACCGCCTGAGACGACGCTTCATCCAGTCCCAAACATGCTCAATGGGGGACAGATCCGGAGATCTTGCTGGCCAGGGTAGTTGACTTACACCTTCTAGAGCACGTTGGGTGGCACGGGATACATGCGGACGTGCATTGTCCTGTTGGAACAGCAAGTTCCCTTGCCGGTCTAGGAATGGTAGAACGGTGGGTTCGATGACGGTTTGGATGTACCGTGCACTATTCAGTGTCCCCTCGACGATCACCAGTGGTGTACGGCCAGTGTAGGAGATCGCTCCCCACACCATGATGCCGGGTGTTGGCCCTGTGTGCCTCGGTCGTATGCAGTCCTGATTGTGGCGCTCACCTGCACGGCGCCAAACACGCATACGACCATCATTGGCACCAAGGCAGAAGCGACTCTTATCGCTGAAGACGACACGTCTCCATTCGTCCCTCCATTCACGCCTGTCGCGACACTACTGGAGGCGGGCTGCACGATGTTGGGGCGTGAGCGGAAGACGGCCTAACGGTGTGCGGGACCGTAGCCCAGCTTCATGGAGACGGTTGCGAATGGTCCTCGCCGATACCCCAGGAGCAACCGTGTCCCTAATTTGCTGGGAAGTGGCGGTGCGGTCCCCTACGGCACTGCGTAGGATCCTACGGTCTTGGCGTGCATCCGTGCGTCGCTGCGGTCCGGTCCCAGGTCGACGGGCACGTGCACCTTCCGCCGACCACTGGCGACAACATCGATGTACTGTGGAGACCTCACGCCCCACGTGTTGAGCAATTCGGCGGTACGTCCACCCGGCCTCCCGCATGCCCACTATACGCCCTCGCTCAAAGTCCGTCAACTGCACATACGGTTCACGTCCACACTGTCGCGGCATGCTACCAGTGTTAAAGACTGCGATGGAGCTCCGTATGCCACGGCAAACTGGCTGACACTGACGGCGGCGGTGCACAAATGCTGCGCAGCTAGCGCCATTCGACGGCCAACACCGCGGTTCCTGGTGTGTCCGCTGTGCCGTGCGTGTGATCATTGCTTCTACAGCCCTCTCGCAGTGTCCGGAGCAAGTATGGTGGGTCTGACACACCGGTGTCAATGTGTTCTTCTTTCCATTTCCAGGAGTGTAGCTCTGTGGAAGTTTTAGAGGTCCACGTTCTGATGTTCCTAAGCCAGGACATTCTTCTCCGGCCAACGCTTCTCTTCCCTGGTATTTTTCCTTGCAGGATGGTCTCGAGGAGATGGTATCTGTTGTAGTTCCACATGATGTGTCCCAGATACCGGATCTTTCTTGCTTTCACTGTGGCCAGTACTTCCTTCTCTTTCTTCATTCTTTGTAGAACCTCGACATTTGTGACATGCGCTGTCCACGGTATTCTTAACAGTCTCATACGCATCAACATCTCAAAAGCCTCCAGCCGCTTACCCAGCGATTCTGTCAGAGTCCATGTTTCAACACCATAAAAGTGGGTGGAAAATACATTGCAGCTTAGAAGTCTGATCTTCGTCGTCATTGCTAAGCCACGATTCTTGAAAAGGTTACTCATCTTATTGAAGACAGCCCTGGCTTTTCCAATTCGAGTTCTCATCTCATCAGAAGAATCCCACTGGTCATTTATTGGAGTGCCAAGGCACGTGTATGTATGTACTTGCTCTATGTGATTTTGGCCTTTCTTAATGGGACATGCAGGGACTCTGTTTCTAGTAATTATCATTGTACTGAGTCACATCCCTCCACCTCACTTAGGGAGGAAACAAGCTCAACTGAGGGAGGCCAAGAAAATCTCTGCATCACCCTCTCTACCACTGCACCAGGGATTCTGTCATCCGCCACAGCAACGATTGCGATCAAGAAGACCAGCAAGTGTTACTGCAGGACAACTCATCGCAGATGGTTTTGATCTAAATGAAAGCTGGAAGAATGAATGGTCAACAAAAACATTGGGAACAAGAGCCAATCACCTTGATCCCACAAAGAAGCAAAAAGATTTTGACCTACCGAGGAACCATTGGTGCCGCCTCAACAGGTTAAGGACTGGACATGGTTGTTGTAGCTACTTCAGGTGCAAATGGGGCTGGATCAGTTCACCAATGTGTGAATGTAATCAAGAAGAGCAGACAATTGAACATTTAGTCCAACACTGTCCACTTCATTCATACCCTGGAATTCCCAATGACTTGTTCACTCTCACACTCAGCTTAATTAACTGGTTGAAAAACACGGACTTTAAGGTTTAATCTGGTCTAATATCATATTTATATTGTATAAAATCATTTTCCTCATGCAAACGGTATATTGTATAAAATCACCATACGATTAAATAAATAAATCATTGTTTTCATTTTTGGGGGGTTGACATCTAGACCATATTCAGAACTTTCTTGTGCTAGTCTATCGACAAGGTACTGCAAAACTCTCCTCACTATCAGAAAATATTACTGTGTAGTCAACATATCGGATGTTGTTGATATACTTTCCGTTTAAAAGCACTCCCATCTCTACTCCATCAAGAGCTTCCTCGTAGAATGTCTATGTCTTCTGCATTTTCTTTGTCCAGCCTCACAGAAGCCGACTGGTTCCAGTATAGGTTCACAATTATACGTAGGTCTTTATCAACCAAACCAATACTTCTTAAAATGTCAACAATCTTCTGGTGTTTTAATCTGTCGAAAGCCTCCTGATAATATAGCAGGCATAATTGTCGCATTTCGCGTCTCTACACCTTTGAAATAGTACCTGGATACTAAATAGTGCTAGGTGCGTGCCAAATGTATTTCTGTAGAAGAAATTTGTTCTACACAGAGCTTGTCAATTCTTCGGTGAATGACCCTCAGAAATATCTTCAGCACGTGACTCATGAGGCTGATGGTCCTGTATTCACCACCAGTCTTAGCTCCGGGCTTTTTTGGCAATGTAATAAATTCGGTTTTAAGTCATTCTCGTGGAATGTTACCAGAGTCGTAGATGTCACTGAATATTGCAGTCAACCATTTTAAATTATCCTTCAGAATTTCGGCATTGACATTGTCGGGGCAAGGTGATTTACCCTCTTTCATTCCATTTCTTTCAGTTTGTATTTCCCCCAGCAGAATTCTAGGTCCTGTTTCGCAATATATTTGGAGAAGTTCTGGCCGGTTGTCATAAATGAGTTGTTCTATGTATGTTTCGCATGTTTGTTTAAGCTCATTTTGTACAACTATTAGTTTTCCTTCATTATTCACCAACCTGTTACCTGTAGTTTTTCTGTAATTTCCTGTAACTTCCCTGACTTTTTCATGAATATTGAAACTATAATGCCTCAATTGCAATTTCTCTATTTCATTGCACTGTTCCTGTATTTTCTTGGCTTCTCGTATCCGTTTCCTGATCTCCTTGTTGATATTTTTGTATTCATCAGGATTACTTTTTACTTCCCTACTTTTGCTCACCATTTTAAGTGTCTCTTCAATCATCCATGACTTCTTTTTGGTGACACTGGATTCCAGATGTTCTTCTTTAACTGATTCCACTATAGAATTAATCTTTTTATTTTTCTCTTTGGTGCATAAGTTACCTGACGGAGAATTTAGTTCATTATTAAGATGGACTCCTGCACTTTCCCTTATGGAAAATTCTTTTAGTTTACTGATATACATTTGACTTTTTTCTTTTGAACTCTCTTTATCCTGATTTTAAAGACACAAACTATAGAAGCGTGGTCCGAGTTAATGTCGGCACCTGGATAGGTTTTCATTGAGAGACTGCTGTTTCTTTGATTTATCAAGACATAATCAATCTGATTCCGGGTAATATTTTTGTCTGAATCTCTTGGGCACCTCCAGATGTAGAGATGTCTGGGTGGTAGTGTGAAAAATATGTTAGTTATTACGAATCTCCACTCTCCTGCAAATGCGCTGAGTAGTTCGCCTCTCTCATTCCTATCACCAAGTCCATAGTAACGTAAAATGTCGCCTTCGGATCCCCTTCCTATTTTGGGATCAAAATATGAGATTTGGGAATAAAATTCTGAAACTTCTTCATCACTATGGTCTGTTGTTGGAGCGTAGACCTGAATAATGTTGAGTTGTGTGGGCAGAGCACTTATTTGGAGTAACATCACTGTCTCTGAAACAGGTACACAATTTATGACACATTCTGCGATCGCTTTCGATACTCTAAATCCTACTCCTGACTTATACTGTCCATTAGAAATTCCTGAGTAGTAAATTCTGTTTCATTGATGTTAAAAGAACCTAAACCTCGCCATCACATATCACATTTCACTAATGCCCTAGATCTTAATGCACATTCTTTCCATTTCTTGCATTGCATTGTTGATTTTTCCAGCCTGAGCCATCGTCATCACATCTTATCTTTATATTATTCTTCAATGATTATCTCTATTATCTATCTGAGTGGCAGAGTTGCTCACAACTGCCCCCCCCCTCCCCCCCCCCCCACACCCCGGAGGTCCGATTGGGGGATTTGAAACTCCGGAAAATTTGATTTTGAACATAGCCATAATGTTCAACTAGAGATATCTATAGGATCTTGAATGTGGTGGTTTCTCTTTTCCTTCCACATTCTGATGCCGTTGACCAGTTGACCAGTCTGGTTCTTCCGCCTTCAGGGACGATTTCTCGTCCCGAGGACAACTTTCAGGTGTCAGGCAGACGTAGTAGAATACAACAGATTTTCGCTGGATGAATCTCTAAGAGTGCAGAAGACATGAAGTGAAAGAAATCTAAAAATCACGATACTTTCCCACAGCAATCTTAAACTGACTCTATCAGGAAAATATATAAAGCACTGTAAGGAATCCAATACAGCACATAGCGATTAGACGTTTGGCAGACGGTAACACTAGCTTGTAGACACAGCCAAGATATTCGCTGAACGCGAGTTTTAAACGAATGGAGACTCAAAAAAGCGCGACATTTATAAAAATAATATATCCGGAAGTTATGGAAAACCCTGGAATGTATCCAAAACAATGACCACCTGGTGGCATCGTGTATGCGTGACTCGGTGAGGGAAGTTCACAAGCTGAGGAGAGACGAAAGGAATCGTTCTAGCAACGACATGGAAGGCCAATGAGGAAATCCACTGATTTAAATTAACAAAGGGAAGATTATTACGGTCCGAATGATTATAGAAACCCGGAGTACTTATTGAGATACTGTGGCAGGTTAGTGGGTTTTATTACATTTCAATTATCTTTCAAATATCCCTTTACCTGCCCTGGAGAAATTGTAAGCACGTTTCTTTGCAAACTTCTCTATCGAAAAATAGGCTCAGAGATATAAACATGGCAATCTACGACAGACTGAATTTAACAGTTAGTACCAAATGTTGCTGGCTGATGTTTTAAGCACGCGAGCCGCGATAGATAGCCGTACGGTCTGAAGAGTCTTGTCACGGTTCGCGTGGCTCCCCCGCCCCCTCCCCCCCCCCCCTTCGTCAGAGATCCGAGTCCTCCTTCGGGCATGGGTGTTTGTGTTGTCCTTAGCGTAAGTTAGTTTGAGTTAGATTAAGTAGCGTGTGAGCTTAGGGATCGATGACCTGAGCAGTTTGGTCCCATAAGACCTTACCACAAATTTTCAAATTTTTGTTTTTTAAACACGCGACGGATGACGGTAAAGGATAGTGGGATCGTCAGAGAAAGGGATGCAACAAGTTATTTGAATTAATACTTGGCATTCGGCATTGGACGGTACTCAGTTAATGCACGTTCTGGTGCTTACACGGCCTGCCGAACTGTATTGTTTGGATTTTTTAATGATCATTCAAGGATATTTTGTCAGGCACTTTGAGGTTGGAGTGACTAAATGAGACATGAGATTTACATGACAACGTAGTTTATTTAATTTGGAAAAAGACAAATGACATCATGAATAAGCAAAATTTACTCTCAGCCAACAACATACCCGGGATTTCAAGCTGTTGCAATTCATAATACTTAAACACATTTGTCCACGAAATTGAGTTCGAAAAGAATACAAAGTCGGGGAAAGCATTTACTCTCTCTGCTCGCGCTAGTAAACTCTCATATACATGCAGTATGAAACTGGGACCAAGGCTGACATTTATAACTAGAAACAGCTACATTGAAAAGTTAGATAGGCAACGAACAGGATACAGAGGTTGTGGTTGTATGCGTGAAGCGCTTCTATTTCATCACTGATTTGACTATGGCTTACATCTTCGTGTTCTATCTTACACGATGGAAGGAAACAGCGGCAGACTGTTAGTAGTTCAAAAGGTTGAGAAACGACATACGTGCGTGTGAAGCCCAAGTCTTACACGCACATTGACCAAAACGAAGATTCGTGGTACAGTTCAATGAATACATTCCACTGCCGTTATTTATCAGACACTCCGAGAATTTAATAATGAATATTGGTGGTAACCCTGTATTGAAACCAAACGTGGAAGCATTGTCCATTGCGCGTTCCCATGTGAATCGCTTACAGCACAGTCACACACACAATGAAACGCAACAAAATTCGGGCAGAGATTTTTTGTGAGCCGGCTTAGGTCGCGCGTCCAGATTTATTAAGCACCTGTCGACTATCATCAAGTTATGTGTTGAGCGTGTGAAGCGCAAGTACACTCTGTAACGCAGAAAGCAAGTCATGTTGCACATAAAGGAAAGTCTGTCAAATCTGCACAAATTGGTTTCGAAATTCGGCACATGATAACTAACCAGAATTACACGTAAGCTTATGATAGAAATGCAAAACCTGATGAATTTACACAGGGGAAACGGCCACAATTGAACACCACATGTTCCAAAGAACCTAATTAAAAAACCTGATGAACTTAAAACTATTGTCCTACTTCATCGACAATCATAAATCTAAAATGGGGATAAATAATTAGACTTAGTCACTAAATGCCCCATTCTAACGCCTTTTGAAGCCATTTTGACTATTTTTCGACCGTGACTGTCTCAAGAAATATGTAAAGGTTTATTGTTTTTTTTTAACTACCGCTACTACTAACAAACTTTGCCAACTATTGTATTACTTATTTACTTAGCGACGTGTTTCGAGTGTTAAACCTCATCTTCAGGCTAAACTGAATTACAAAAACAAATTTACTATAAGGTCATACTGACGTTACATAGTCTTTTCGTAAATGCTGTGGTCATCTTTGTTCTTCAGACGTGGAAGTCTCGTTGTGATGCGCTGCGGTGTTTCCATGTCCATGGCTCTCTTGGTCACTGTTCACAAATTGTCACTAACATAGCAGTAACTTCGAAACACAATCAGAAGCTGTTCTGTAGTCCAATGGACAAGATGGCGGTCGAAATACAGCTGGTTTCGATTTGAGTATCGATTTGTCGATCTATATGATGTCAGATATTTACATGTCTTCTGCACGTCTTGTTATTGTATTACAGATGGAGGTTGACGAAATATATTACAAACTGAGCACCTGTTACTATATAAATTATTTATTTTACATATTTCTAAGCTATTGCTGGGGCTAGAATAAAACGACTGTCATGATATGTATCTTTTATTCTAGGAGTACTGTGGTGAAATTGGAAAAGAATTGTGAATTTTTGAAGTCTGTCATTTCATTCAGGATCTAGTTATTCCCCATGTGGCCACGGATGAATATTTCCATTTCTTCCAAAATGTCCATTTTTCAGATCTTTTTTAAATTATGTAGTACTTTGAGACCTTTGTCTATTGTAACACAGTGCTCTGTTATTTTGTATGTTTCACTATATAAGCTATATTTTTAAATTAAAAAAAAAAACACCTTTTACTCGATCATTCGACACAGACGTTGTAAGGGAACGTCTTCTGGAATGTTGCCGATCACGACTGACCCAAAGTACTCCTCCCTGCCCATCACAAGAGGTGGGAGAAACCGGAGCAGTGCCAACGACCGACCACGCACACCAAACGTAGCTTCCAGCTCATCTTTGATTTGGACAACTGTTCCTATTCTTTGCCTCACCCAGACTGAAGTTAAGTTGGTACGGGACTGAGATTTCCTCTACATCTTTGGCTCGTCTGTTACCGCATTCAAAACCATTCAGGCTTGACTATAGGAAAAGATAGGAAGAGGAAGAAAGTTCAAAATGGTTCAAATGGCTCTGAGTACTATGGGACTTAACTTCTGAGGTCATCAGTCCCCTAGAACTTAGAACTACTTAAACCTAACTAACCTAGGGACATGACACACATCCATGCCCGAGGCAGGACTCGAACCTGTGACCGCAGCGCTCGCGCGGTTCCAGACTGTAGCGCCTAGAACCGCTCGGCCACTCCGGTCGAACACAGGGAACACAGGGAGTTCCCAACAGGAAAAAAAAAGATACGAATTGAGAAATATTTACTACACAGGCATGTTGGTGTATCTCTTACAGTGATATGAAGGGCTTGAAATTCCACAGCGCAAGTAGTTAATCACCCGAGAAAAAAAATCTGTGTGCACAACCTAACCAGGTACTGAAATTCTTTTCTCAACTGTGGAGTGGTACCGATTGTGCCGTTCCTAAATCATCTCGGTAATACCGAAGCAGATCGCCTCTATGCATACTACTTGTATGAACATCTACTGAAAATTGTTGAAAGAAAGTAAAACCTCGACTACGTAAAAAGGTTTTGGCCATCCACAACTCATCACCGAACGCAAAGGTCGAAGGCTTGCCCGCTATGTTAAGTAGCGCAGGCCGACGACTGTCCGCAATGGAATGGCAGCCACAAGTGGTTTGGAGCACACCGCTCAGTGCAGTGACCTCAACAGACGGGACACACGCGTTCCCATCTTAGCCCCAACGACATCGTCAATTACGATTTCCGTGGGCGCAGGACCATCAAGATTTGGCTGCGTCGACTAGCCGGACGATGCAAATCTTTTTTTACATGTTATCGATGCCCATGTTCGGAGACATCTTCATCCAGGTGAGTGGCTGCTCATGAGATTCACCGGTCGCGGATACAAGCAGGTGGGGAGAAGTATTACGGTATGGAGGACATTTATCAGGCCTTCCATCGCACTTGTAGTAGTGATAGAAGGCACTGTGACACCCGTCGACTACGTGAACATTATTGTAGATATCTTCCCGATGGTGACGCTACGAGGGACATTTCATGAATAAAGCATACAAACTTTTTTGCTTATAGGTTTGCTTTTAAAATTTCTCTTTACAATCTTTTTTTACATGTTATCGATGCCCGTGTTCGGAGACATCTTCATCCAGGTGAGTGGCTGCTCCAGAGATTCACCGGTCGCGGATAAAATATTACACTCACTTTACTTTATATTTTCGTGTCCGGAGTTGTCAGTTTTTGGGCTAAGTCAAAAGTTTCAGGCTTGCTTAGCCAGGGTCATCTAGACAGCAACACACTGGAAAATTTTGGCATGTCTGAAGATGTTTCGTTCCATATTTTGTGTTTCTGCACAGTCGCACTATTGTCATCATGTTCTAATAGGCTCCATTTTATCAGATTGATTTTAAAAGGTGCCATACAGCTTCTGATACATTTTAGCGTTTTCCATGACCTGCGGTTTAATTCAACATCACTTGGCGGATATTGTGAACCAGGGTAGCCGTTTTCCATGACCTGCGGTTTAAATCAACATCACTTGGCGGATATTGTGAACCAGGGTAGCCGACAGGGGGTTCATATAAAGTGTAACTGAGAAACCAATATCGTGGGTTAGTGTTTTTAATCCATAAAGGCTGCCGTATAGTGGATGCGCTCATCAAATGTCTATTGAACTGCTCGGTTTATCCATGAGCTCTCCTACGAGACTTGGCACTGCTGATACCTGGAACTTAGTTGAACTTTTCCAGTGGAGTAGGCTTCATGCATTCTGTGATTAGCCTTATTTTGATCTTTTTTTCATGCGCCGATCTAGACCAGACAGAGAGCGCGTACTCAGCTACGAAAGAGCAAAGTCCTAAAGCGGTGGTTGTGAGCAGAGTAGGTTTTGGCGCCCCACTTGCTGCCAGTCAATTTTCTACGGATACTATTTCTTGCAGCTACCTTATTTTAGGATTTTTCGCAGTGTTGTTTGTATGTGAGGGACATGTCAAGCGTCACGCCGAGGTATGTCGGCTGGTGTGTGTACTCAACGGTAGACCCATTCCAGTTAATGTCTAGTTTTCTATTTGCGATGACTGTATGCAGGTGAAAATCGCAAACTTTCAGTTTAGTGGGATTTGGTCCGAAAGAGTTGTTATCGTAATACAACTTCTAGGGTATTCTCCAACTTCTCCTCCACTTCCTCAAATGTTCTTTCTTGAGTTATGATACACACGTCGTCAGCTTAGAACAAATGACTCGTAGTTTTTGAGTAATAGTTTTCGGTGGTTTACTGTACCGCAGGAGGTACCTAGCTCGACCAGGCCCAAGCCTGTTATTAATTTGTTTTCACCTCTCTCCTCTATATGCTCCGTGAGTGCAAGGATCTGGCCAGTACAAGATTTACCCAGCTTGCTTCGTGATTAACTTTGAATCAATGACGTTATTGATTCGACTGAGGTTCACCCTTTCATAATTCTTGAAGAGGTAGCACACAAGGGATGCGGGCCGACAGCTGCTTGGCGAATCCGACTGCTTCCCTGGCTTTACGAGTGGTATTACCCAGGACTTCTACCACAGCTTAGATATTCTGAAGTTTTCTTGGCGGTGGTCAAATAGGCTTAACACCCAATTTTTGGCAGTCGGTCCAAAATGCTTTACCTATTCAACAAACTCATCATCAACACCAGCCGCTTTTCCGTTTTTCATACTCATCACTCAGTTCTCTGATTGTGAAAGGAGACGAGAAATTGTGGATTTATATGTGGATATCACGTTGTTACTTGCTTTCTTCACATTTTTTGTCGCGTTTGCCATTCAATAGCACAGATGCGCAAATTGATTAGATGTCATTCTAGCCATTTCATGCTTTCTTTTAGAGGTCACTGAGCTCCCTGACTGATCAGCAATTTTTCTGCTGCGTGACAAGTTCATTGCCTCCAACGTTTAGACCCAATTCTTTAGTCTTGTTTCACTTAACACTGTCATACGAGTTGTGCCAAAAGCTATTGTCTCATCACTGAAAAGGTCTTTTGAGCACAATTCTTCATACTTCTCTAACATGTTGTAAGTAGGCTGTTTAGGTTCTTATATGTAGGCTGTTTAGGTTCTTATATTGGTAACGCCGCCGCCACGTAGCGCTCTCTGTATGAAAATCACTGGCTGTGCTGTGTGCAGTCAGTGGCTAGTTTGCATTGTTCTCTGCCATTGTAGTGTTGGGCAGCTGGACGTGAACAGCGCGTAGCGTTGCGCAGTTGGAGGTGAGCCGCCAGAAGTGGTGGATGTGGGGAGAGAAATGGCGGAGTTTAGAAATTTGTAAGAATGGATGTTCAAATGGTTCAAATGGTTCTGAGCACTATGGGACTCAACTGCTGTTGTCATAAGTCCCCTAGAACTTAGAACTACTTAAACCTAACTAACCTAAGGACAGCACACAACACCCAGCCATCACGAGGCAGAGAAAAAGAATGGATGTCATGAACTGCTATATATATCATGACTATTAAGGTAAATACATTGTTTCTTCTGTATTAAAATCTTTCGTTTGCCAACTATGCCTATCAGTAGTTAGTGCCTTTAGTAGTTTGAATCTTTTATTTAGCTGGCAGTAGTGGCGCTCGCTATATTGCAGTAGTTTGAGTAACGAAGATTTTTGTGAGGTAAGTGATTCATGAAAGGTGTAGGTTATTGTTAGTCACGGCCATTCTTTTGTAGGGATTTTTGAAAGTCAGATTGCGTTGCGCTAAAAATATTGTGTGTCACTTTAGTGAATGTTTGAGTACGTTCAGTTTTGCTCAGCTGTTTGAAAAGCAAATAATGTAAGAGATTTATCAGCACAGTAATTCATAAATTTTTCTAAGGGGACGTTTCAATGTTTTTGGTACCATCAGAGAGTCATGATATGAAGTTCTGTTTACAGCGTTTTGGAAAGTGCTTATTTGACATTTTACGGAGACTTTATAGAAAAAGAGTGTAGTTTTTGGTTGAGGGATTCTTGTTGCTAGTTTATTCGTCTAATTCCCTGGAGAAATCTGTCCATATGGCTTCTTTAAAAGTGAACCTTCTTCCAAACGGTATATTCACAGATCTCACTTCCGAGGAGACCTGATTGCAATGGGCATATTTTGAGCGTTTAGGAGAGGTTGACATATATTTTTGACCCATCTGTCTTGGATGCTGGTGCTGACAAAGCGGTTGTCAGGGTTGTAATCTGGTTTCCAAATTTTGATCGTGAAGGAGTAGGGCAGCTTTGAGGCAAGGAGAAGAAAGAAGTTGTTCGCTTCCATCCATTCTTCTAGCAAATGGCGATTGCCATTAGTTTCGTTGTATCTCCAGTTTATACTATGGCAGTTGAGGGCACATACGACAAATTGCGTCTTGTTTGGCATAATAAGCTTAAGGTTTTCGCCTGGCGGCTTATACACGAATGTTACTGTGAAGGGTCCGCACTCGATAGTTAACGATCCCAGTGCCATTTGTTGCTGTTTCACCTATAGAAGTTAAGACCGGGTCAGATGTAATGAAAATTGCACTATCATGTTTAGTGTGTGGTATCCCTATGGCTAAATGCATCCCGTTAATTTGGGACCTACGTGCTGATTCATCTTTGTGAGTCCGCAGCTCGTGGTCGTGCGGTAGTGTTCTCGCTTCCCACGCCCGGGCTCCCGGGTTCGATTCCCGGTTGGGTTAGGGATTTTCTCTGCCTCGTGATGACTGGGTGTTGCGTGCTGTTTTTAGGTTCGTTAGGTTTAAGTAGTTCTAAGTTCTACGGGACTGATGACTATATATGTTGCTCAGAGCCATTTGAACCATTTTCATCTTTGTGCGTTTCCCGTACAAACAGTATAGCCCATTTATCCGTTGGGCATAGCTACGAAATTATATCTTGCTTGTTCTTTGTCATTCCCTCGAAAGTCTGGCTAGCATAGGTCAGAGATGGCTCTAAGAAGCGCCTTTTATTTGATTATCTCCGCCATCTTCCAGTCCTACGGTGGCTTCTAGTGAAAACGGACACTTGGAGGCTCCTTTCGTGCTCCCCTCAAAATACTATAAATTTGATCGTTGTTAATTTACCTTAAAAGGAATCATTAAAACGGTTGATAGGACCAAAGAGTACTTCTGTTGACGGTCCGTGTGGGGTTTGAAGAGAAGTAATTCAAATATACTACATTTTGATATCAAAACCAGCCAAAGGAAAAACTGAACATATGGAAAAGGATGAATCAGCCCTTTTATGACCGTTTCCTGATTCTGTAATTGGTGTTGAGTCTAACTATGTTTCTAATATCGATTATTGTTTATAGTTTTATAATTCTTTTAAGTAGGACCTAAATGCTCCACCGGACTCGAGGAGGAACAGAAGATTCCCTAAATTTATTCCTCCTCGTGTCCAGTGGGACGTCCCACTTGAAATAGTTCCTTTATTGGCTATTACGATCTGTGAAAGTAAGTACCATTATTAAGTCAAACAAATTTATATGTTCACAACCTTATGAAATTTTTCAAAAATAGGCTGAATACATAGTGGTACGTTGCAGTAGCTACAAATGAAATTAGTTGTTATCTCTTGTTTCCGTGTGCTGAATTGTCTGCATCGTCTCCTTGTGATCCCTGCTGGAAAATGTGTTCTAACTGCGTACCAGTGCATGCCATCATATGTACAAAGAGGTGAGTGTCAGCAATAAAACGCCAAGATAATAAACCTGTTACAGTTTTGTCAGCCGAAAGACATAAGATTCCTCTCAAGGAAAAAACAGACCGTGCAAACTAACCTATGTCCTGACATGCATCCATAACAGAGTATACAGATCTAATGGGACTATATAGAACGGTTCGACCAGTGGAGAGGAAGATATGCTATTCGTAGCAGGTGACTGAAATGACTGCATGGTCATTTTATTTTTTTCTGGACGTCGCAATACTAAACAGTTTCATCATGTGGAACTATAATAACGGAGGAAAATGAGACCAACTTCCTTTTAACCTTGCTTTTGAAAGGCAGCTCTCAAATATGAGAAATACACTATGTGATCAAAAGTCAGACCTGGCTCAAGATGACTTACAAGATCGTGCCTCCCTCCATCGGTAATGCTGGAATTCAATATGGTGTTGGTCCACCCTTAGCCTTCATGACAGTTTCCACTCTCGCAGGCATACGTTCAATCAGGTGCTGGAAGGTTTATTGGGGAATGTCAGCCCATTCTTCACGGAGTGCTGCACTCGGGAGAGGCATCGATGTCGGTCGGTGACGTCTGGCACGAAGTCGGCGTTCAAAAACATCCAAAAGGTGTTCTGTAGGTTTCAGGTGAGGACTCTGTGCAGGCCAGTCCATTACAGGGATGTTATTGTCGTGTAACCACTCCACCAAAGGCCGTGCATTACGAACAGGTGCTCGATTGTGTTGAAAGATGGAATGACCATCCCCGAATTGCTCTTCAACAGTGGGAAGCAAGAAGGTGCTTAAAACACCAGTGTAGGTCTGTGCTGTTATAGTGGCATGCAAAACAACAAGGCGTGCAAGCCCCACCATGAAAAACACGACCACACTATAACACTACTACTTCCGAATTTTACTGCTGGCACTACACACGCTGGCAGATTAGGTTTCCTGGGCATTCGCCATACCCACATCCTGCCATCGGATTGTCAAGTTATGTACCGTGATTCGTCACTCCACACAACGGTTTTCCGCTTTACAATCGTCCAAAGTTTACGCTCCTTACACCAGGCGAGGCGTCGTTTGGCATTTAACGGCGTGATGCGTGACTTATGAGCAGCCGCTCGACCATGAAATCCAAATTTACTAACCTCGCACCTAACTGTCATAATACTTGCAGTGGATCTTGATGCTGCTTTGGAATTCCTGTGTGATGGTCTGGATGGATGTCTACCTATTACACATTACGAAACTCTTTATCTGTCGGTGGTCTCTGTCAGTCAACATACGAGGTCGGCCTGCACGCTATTGTGCTGTACGTGTCCCTTCACGTTTCCACTTCACTATCACATCTGAAACAGTGGACCTAGGAATGTTTAGGAGTTTGGAAATGTCGCGTACAGACGTATGACACAAGTGACACCTAATCATTTGACCACGTTCGAAGTCCGTGAGATCAGCAAAGCGCCCCATTCTGCTCTCTAACGATGTCTAGTGACTGCTGAGGTCGCTGATATGGAGTACCTGGCAGTAGGTGGGAGCACAATGCGCCTAATATGAAAAACTAGGTTTTTGGGAGTGTCCGGATACTTTTGATCAAGTATTGCATAAAGAGAAGGAGAAGTCAAACATTCATCAGAAAAAAAACGTGAGTTTGTGGAGTTTTCCGTTTCACATCCAATCAAGAGAAGTAAAATAAGATTAAAGCACCGAATAAGATTAGTAAATGTAAAAATTTTGGCACGAATTCGAACAAAAGGCACACGTAGAAATTCTCTACACACATTGGCAGCAAGGCAATTTGAAAGTGTTTTATCAGTAAATATGTACACAACTATATTTCAAGCTAACAATGTTAAAAATAATACGTTGCTCTGCAGTACTCATGTCTTGCAGACAGTAAAAAGAAACATAAATCCCCAAAAACACAGGGCATACAACGCACATCTGACACAATTAAGGCTGGTCCCGGCGGAGGTTCTATTCCTCCCTCGGGCATGGGTGTGTGTGTGTTTGTCCCTGCCGGCCGGAGTGGCCGAGCGGTTCTAGGCGCTACAATCTGGAACCGCGTGACCGCTACGGTCGCAGGTTCGAATCCTGCCTCGGGCATGGATGTGTGTGATGTTCGTAGGTTAGATAGGTTTAAGTAGTTCTAAGTTCTAGGGGACTGATGACCACAGCAGTTAAGTCCCATAGTGCTCAGAGCCATTTGTGTTTGTCCTTAGAATAATTTAAGTAGTGTGTAAGCATAGAGACTGATGACCTTAGCAGTTCAGTCCCATAAGATTTCACACTCATTTAAACATTTTTTGACACAATTAAGCTATATTTCGTGCATTAAGCGCTAAAAACCAATGAACGTTTTGGTTGCGAATCACTGATACATTAAACATTAGATCGCCACTCCCCAGAGAAGTGGGACTTTCATACCCCTGCGAACACAGGGAAATAAATTTGTATGTGAGACACAAATATCCCCGCTGGTCACGAATGCCATAGCACCATTCATGTCTGTTAGATGAATTCAGTACAGAATAGGGTTGCCAGTTGTCACGGTTCACCGGGATATTCCCGGTTACACGTTACAGAAATCGGTGCCCCAAAAAATACTTTCGAGACGGCAGTATGTCCCAGATTTCGGATTTCAGAGCAATAATCCCATACTATCTATTTTTTCTGCAAATTCTTTCGGGCATCTCTAACTGTTAATCTAAATGCCGAAAGTTTTTATTAACACAGCTGACTGAGTCCATTCAGGAGGACTATTGCACAGTAACGCTGCTGTTTCCATTATTCTCCCTTACATAACTTCATTTTATGCTTTGCACTAACGGTTTCTTTGTTTCTCTCTCTCTCAGTAGTATCGCGTTTAATTTGTTATTAAAGTGTTTCAGTGTTTCAAACGAAGTCAAAGTGTCAAAGAGGAAGTGTTCATTCCAAGAAGAACATCCAGAAAAATCGTTCTTCATAAAATGAGGGAGAAGTGAGTATGAAATGGAATGGGTAATTTGTGTTGCTTACATTGCACATGGGGGAAGAGCAAACACCGAATAGTTATAATTAAAGTGTAGCTGCACACAGAGTTCGTGTGTGGGCTGTAGCTACCTATGACAGCAAAACTTGGTAGGTGTCAATATAGAAATCACATAGCTAACCGGTTGCAAACAACTGTTTGGGACATTGACCAAGGTTTCATAATGAAATTTTGAGAAACCGTAAAATAACATTACGGTTTGTCAAAATTTAATTCTGATGAAAGCATCCTTATATGAGTCGAAACCTTGGTCATTGTACCAAACAGGTAGTAGCAACCGATGGGATGTGTGATTTTCATATTGAAACTAATATACGGTTGCTCAGAAGCAGATATGTTTATTTAAAACCGCTCGGAAGATATCTTAATATATAAATTTAGAACATTTTTACACTGTAAAGAGGTTGGCTCCAGTTTCGACTATCATGTGCAAATCTGGCACTGTACGATATCTCGTCGACGTTTGCAGTGCTCGTATTGAACAAATAGTGTAAGAGGCGGTTAATAATAAAATCAACATTATACCTATCTCACATGTTTGACCTTTTCTACCCACATCCAGTTCCTAATCCACTACATATATCAAACATTTCTATAGATTTCAGTCTTCTCAATTTCCTCTTTCTTGCATTCATAGCGCCATATTTGCATCTGATGGCCAAAATTAGAATTAAGTTCTTTTTTTTCCAGCTCAGATCGGTTCGTTATTAAAGTGTTAGAATATCTACCAAGTTTCGTTGCCATACGATAATTGACACCCACACTGGACCTGTGCGAGTACCTGCACTTAAATTCTAACCTCCCGGTTCAAAATGGTTGAAATGGCTCTGAGCACTTTGGGACTTAACATCTGACGTCATCAGTCCCCTAGAACGTAGAACTACTTAAACCTAACTAACCTACGGACATCACACACATCCATGCCCGAGGCAGGATTCGAACCTGCGACCGTAGCGGTCTCGCGGTTCCAGACTGAAGCGCCTAGAACCGTTCGGCCACACCAGCCGGCTAACCTCCCGGCATTAAGGATCATTAAGATAGTGTAAAGCATACATCAAACATGTACACTGGAAGTACTTAAAAATTCAGGTTCATTTAAACGCAGAACTTGAGTAACAGCAGCGGAATTAGTAATGTGCTGTCACAATGTTAGACATGATATGCCGTTGAAATAAGTGGGCTGTACTTCTAGTCTAAGCTCCAAATTTTTCAGTGATTCCAAAATAGAAAAAAATGTGACCTTGGACAAATTAAAATCAACGGAATATGTGAAGCACGACACTGTCAAACATGCGGTGCTCTTTCAAAGGTCCGTTATTTTAGTATGGGTAAATACGATAGTAATAGGGCCGGCCGGAGTGGCCGTGCAGTTCTAGGCGCTACAGTCTTGAGCCGAGCTACCGCTACGGTCGCAGGTTCGAATCCTGCCTCGGGCACAGATGTGTGTGATGTTCTTAGGTTAGTTAGGTTTAATTAGTTCTAAGTTCTAGGCCACTGATGACCTCAGAAGTTAAGTCGCATAGTGCTCAGAGCCATTTGAACCATTTTGAACCATAGTAATAAAAAAGCTGAGAAAACATTTCCACTAAGTAATTCACTTTTCTTTTAAGCTTAAGAGAAGGGTCGTGGTTTCTGTTTCCCAAATTACACCCATTTTTAGTCAGTTTAAGGGAAATAACCTGGTTTGTCAGACAAATTATGGCAGCCCTAGTACAGAATATAACCGTATAGTCAGAACTGACAGGAATTGTTAGTCGAGCGGGAAGGCGAGGTAGAGAATCGCCAGGTACGGGTGCTACGTGGCACAGAACGCCACCCACAAGGCGACCTAGAGATAGCCACGGCGCTCCACGGTTATGCACAGTAGCGGCGCCGAGCTGCAACACAGCGAGATATCTGCCGAGGCAGGATCGTCGACCAGGCCGTTGCTGCGGCTGCGAGATATCGACTGACGAGCCGCTTCGAGCTGCCACAGATAGCGTCAATCAACGGCGACGCGCCGGAGAGAAGCGCCGCGCTGCTCTGTGGGCACAACGCCTTGGAACTAGCGCCCGTGGTGGCCAGATGTGACATCAGTCCTATCGAGGAGCTGGTGACAGACGCATCCGGCCGCATAAGAACGAAGAGAGTTTCTAAGAGAGTTGTTGGAACGTCATCTGTTTCTACCACATACTGGGTTCATGCTCTTGTCTGTTAGATTATAACGAGAATTTGACTCCTGGCATTAGCTGACAAGGTATTTATTCTGTAGACATATGGTCTTCAACTTGCTTGTTTCCTATATATATAGTTAATGCTCACCGGCCACTTGAACTTCTTCTTCTGTGCGAATGCACAAACAGTGCCCGAACTCTTACGGGAATCGGCAACGCACCGCGAGTAATGAGTATAATGGGCGGGGGCACTACGAATGTGCCGGCCAGGGTGGCCGAGCAGTTCTAGGCGCTACGGTCGCACGTTCGAATCCTGCGTCGGGCATGAATGTGTGTGATGTCCTTAGGTTAGTTAGGTTTAAGTAGTTCTAAGTTCTAGGGGACTGATGACCTCAGAATTTAAGTCCCACAGTGCTCAGAGCCATTCGAACCATTTGAACCACTACGAATGTAGTGCGGGACAATACGCTGAGAATGTGGGTTTGTGCGGGAGGCGTGCCAGAGATAAATCCCTGCAGTCGCGCTATTCTCTGTGTCCTCGGTGGTGCATGACATTGGGCTAAGCGACACAGCCCATTGTCCAGATTGTCACCTTGTGCATACTGTTCTCCACAGATATACTTGCAGTCACCGCATCCGCAATTGGTAATGGGTTCGTCGAAAAGTCGCCCTTATAACTAGGACTTCTGAAAATGACATAGACACGAACTTACTGCACAGACCAGACGTCAAATATTTTCCGCCAATTAAAAATAACGCCGTCATGTGGCTGTTGGGCCACTATACAAATCATGTATTCAATCAGCTGACGGACGACGATAACAGAGAATTTCTGTTACACATGGAAACGGAATATATTAAAATTAGGAACTACGCGGATCACCGTCGCAAGTACGGTAATATGCTCCGTATTGTATTCAATAGAACAGGGATTGGATAGCTGTTCGAGCTCTAAAACCTTCACCCGTTTATGTATCAAGAGAATAGTCTGGCTCAAATCCGGTATTGATGCTTCTCCCCCGCCCCCCTCAACAAAAAAAAAATTAATGTTCCTTACAGTCAGCGTGAGTGGTGACGGGTATGGGGTCGGCACGGTGGCCAGGCCTCGGACTAATTGACCCCTGACATCCTTGCCGCCACCTGCCTACCACGCTCGTCAGACGGCCATTGCAATATATGAAAAGGAAAAAAAAAGTTAGATTGATGATAGGTTCTTATTCTTATCTTGTGGGTTCGATCCCAACATCTGTTGAAGAAGCAAAAAAAAAAAAAAAGAGCGGTCTAAGCGCTGCAAAAAAAAAAAAAGTGGCTTAGATGGATAGAGGGTCTGCCGTGAAAGCAGGAGATCCCGGGTTCGAGTCCCGGTCGGGGCACACATTTTCATCTGTCCCAGTTGACGTATGCCAGCGCCTGTAAGCAGCTGAGGGTGTACATTTCATTGTAATTACTTGTTTCCTTTTTATTCATATTCACTCATTGCGACTAGAAACCCCGTTCTCAAGCAGTGACTCCTTCCATCAGTCAAGCCATTTCGACAATAAGCTGGTAATTGATAATAGAAATTCACTTCACGGTATGAATGAAATGATTGTTGCGCAATCATCTACAGTTTCCCCCATCTTTTGCGTAGTCCTTCAACGTGTCATAGCTCTTCAAGTATGTTCCTTGACATATGGAAATTTTTGGTATTCTTTTCATCTACGTGTACATCTACATACAGTACACACTGCACAAGCCACCGTATTTTGAAGAGCGGAATGTATGTTGTTCCACTGTCGGTCGTTACCTTTGGTGTTAGACTCGCAACTGGAGCCAGGGAAAAGCGACTTTACATATGCACCGATACCAGCCATGAGTTCTCTTGTCTTGACGGTCCTTACGGGAGGTGTACTTTGAAGGCAGTAGGAGCGTTCTGCACTCTGTGAGGTAACGGACGAGTTGTGCCGCCCTGGGAATATTTTGTGTTCGGAGTTGGGGCGGCCACATACAACGCTCGTCGAATCGGCGGCCCGGCAGCGACCACTTGCGGCTGAACGTTAACTTAGCAACCGCGTGATGCCGCACAACGGCCGGTTCAGCTGCGTGGCTGGGAATTCCACCGTGACGCTGTGGTGATGGAGACACGCCAGGAGTGCCAAAGATGGAGGACCTTAATGGCAGACATTTCACAGTCGTATAGAAATTAATAGTAGTCAGATGAACCATGATACCCCAAAAAGGAACATGTACATTACTATTATTTGCACGACGATTCTGATGGTGTCGCTACGGTCGCAGGTTCGACTCCTGCCTCGAGCATGGATGTGTGTGATGACCTTAAGTTACTTAGGCTTAAGTAGTTTTAAGTTCTAGGGGACTGATGACCTTAGAAGTTAAGTCCCATAGTGCCCAGAGCCATTTGAACCATTTGATTCTGATGGTGTAATCAGATTTTCCTTATATTTATTAGTTTAAAGTTTAGTATCTGACGATAAATTATACAAGTAGCACCCAACAACGAATTTTCAAAATCTAAACGGTCCATCAGAGATTGTCGATATACGCGTCTTTAGAAAGCTATTAGTGTACACTGTAAGTAGGCTGTCTGGGTTTTTATACCGGTAACGCCACGTAGCGCTCTGTATGAAAATCACTGGCTGTGCTGTGTGCAGTCTGTGGCTGGTTGGCATTGTTATTGGAATATTCGCCATTGTAGTGTTGGGCTGTTGGCTGTTAACAGCGCGTAGCGTTGCGCAGTTGGAGGTGAGCCGCCAACAGTGGTGGATGTGGGGAAGTGAGATGTCGGATTTTTTGAGAGCGGATGATCTGGACGTGTGTCCATCAGAAACAGTACATTTGTAAGAATGGATGTCATGAACTGCTACATATACACTCCAGGAAATTGAAATAAGAACACCGTGAATTCATTGTCCCAGGAAGGGGAAACTTTATTGACACATTCCTGGGGTCAGATACATCACATGATCACACTGACAGAACCACAGGCACATAGACACAGGCAACAGAGCATGCACAATGTCGGCACTATCCACCTTTCGCAGCAATGCAGGCTGCTATTCTCCCATGGAGACGATCGTAGAGATGCTGGATGTAGTCGTGTGGAACGGCTTGCCATGCCATTTCCACCTGGCGCCTCAGTTGGACCAGCGTTCGCGCTGGACGTGCAGACCGCGTGAGACGACGCTTCATCCAGTCCCAAACATGCTCAATGGGGGACACATCCGGAGATCTTGCTGGCCAGGGTAGTTGACTTACACCTTCTAGAGCACGTTGGGTGGCACGGGATACATATGGACGTCCATTGTCCTGTTGGAACAGCAAGTTCCCTTGCCGGTCTAGGAATCGTAGAACGACGGGTTCGATGACGGTTTGGATGTACCGTGCACTATTCAGTGTCCCCTCGACGATCACCAGTGGTGTACGGCCAGTGTAGGAGATCGCTCCCCACACCATGATGCCGGGTGTTGGCCCTGTGTGCCTCGGTCGTATGCAGTCCTGATTGTGGCGCTCACCTGCACGGCGCCAAACACGCATACGACCAACATTGGCACCGAGGCAGAAGCGACTCTCATCGCTGAAGACGACACGTCTCCATTCGTCCCTCCATTCACGCCTGTCGCGACACCACTGGAGGTGGGCTGCACGATGTTGGGGCGTGAGCGGAAGACGGCCTAACGGTGTGCGGGACCGTAGCCCAGGTTCATGGAGACGGTTGCGAATGGCCCTCGCCGATACCCCAGGAGCAACAGTGTCCCTAATTTGCTGGGAAGTGGCGGTGCGGTCCCCTACGGCACTGCGTAGGATCCTACGGTCTTGGCGTGCATCCGTGCGTCGCTGCGGTCCGGTCCCAGGTCGACGGGCACGTGCACCTTCCGCCGACCACTGGCGACAACATCGATGTACTGAGGAGACCTCACGCCCCACGTGTTGAGCAATTCGGCGGTACGTCCACCCGGCCTCCCGCATGCCCACTATACGCCCTCGCTCAAAGTCCGTCAACTGCACATACGGTTCACGTCCACGCTGTCGCGGCATGCTACCAGTGTTAAAGACTGTGATGGAGCTCCGTATGCCACGGCAAACTGGCTGACACTGACGGCGGCGGTGCACAAATGCTGCGCAGCTAGCGCCATTCGACGGCCAACACCGCGGTTCCTGGTGTGTCCGCTGTGCCGTGCGTGTGATCATTGCTTGTACAGCCCTGTCGCAGTGTCCGGAGCAAGTATGGTGGGTCTGACACACCGGTGTCAATGTGTTCTTTTTTCCATTTACAGGAGTGTATTATGACTTTTGAACACTACTGAGGTAAATACATTGTTTGTTCTCTATCAAAATCTTTCATTTGCTAACTATGCCTGTCAGTAGTTAGTGCCTTCAGTAGTTTGAATCTTTTATTTAGCTGGAAGTAGTGGCGCTCGCTGTATTGCAGTAGCTTGAGTAACAAAGATTTTTGTGAGGTAAGTTATTTGTGAAAGGTATAGGTTAATGTTAGTCAGGGCCATTCTTTTGTAAGGATTATTGAAAGTCAGATTGCGTTGCACTAAAAAATATTGTGTATCAGTTTAAGCACAGTCATTTATAATTTTTCTAATGGGACCTTACAAAACCTAAATTGGTATGAGTTACAAGCATGTGACTTAAATAGTACATGAGTTATTGGAGGTCAAAGTGGCCGATTGCTGTCGATCGCGTCAGGCCATATGCACTCTACAGTTACAGGAAAAAACGGTAGCAGCATGCTTTTTTTTTGTATCCGATATATACTATTCATGTAGAAATTGGTTAAATACTTACTGTGTTTTAGAAAGCACAGAGACATTAGGCTACTGGCATATCTTTTGTTCTATTCCTTTTATATATATATATATACACAGGGCAATTACAATTGATTGAAGCGATTTCATAAATTCACTGCAGCTCCATTCATTGACATATGGTCACGACACACTACAGATACGTAGAAAAACTCATAAAGTTTTGTTCGGCTGAAGCTGCACTTCAGGTTTCTGCCGTCAGAGCGCTCGAGAGCGCAGTGGGACAAAATGGCGACAGGAGCCGAGAAAGCGTATGTCGTGCTTGAAATGCACTCACATCAGTCAGTCGTAACAGTGCAACGACACTTCAGGACGAAGTTCAACAAAGATCCACCAACTGCTAACTCCATTCGGCGATGGTATGCGCAGTTTAAAGCTTCTGGATGCCTCTGTAACGGGAAATCAACGGGTCGGCCTACAGTGAGCGAAGAAACGGTTGAACGCGTGCAGGCAAGTTTCACGCGTAGCCCGCGGAAAATTGGCTCATGCCAGAACTGGAGACCGACAGCGCCGACTTCATCTTTCAACAGGATGGTGCTCCACCGCACTTCCATCATGATGTTCGGCATTTCTTAAACAGGAGTTTGGAAAACCGATGGATCGGTCGTGGTGGAGATCATGTCATGGCCTCCACGCTCTCCCGACTTAACCCCCTGCGATTTCTTTCTGTGGGGTTATGTGAAAGAGTCAGTGTTTAAACCTCCTCTACCAAGAAACGTGCCAGAACTGCGAGCTCGCATCAACGATGCTTTCGAACTCATTGATGGGGACATGCTGCGCCGAGTGTGGGAGGAACTTGATTATCGGCTTGATGTCTGCCGAATCACTAAAGGGGCACATTTCGAACATTTGTGAACGCCTAAAAAAACTTTTTGAGTTTTTGTATGTGTGTGCAAAGCATTGTGAAAATATCTCAAATAATAAAGTTATTGTAGAGCTGTGAAATCGCTTCAGTCATTTGTAATAACCCTGTATATACATACATATATATATATATATATATATATATATAATTTGTTTATGTATCTAATAATGTGTGTTAGAGCGTGTTTATGGTCCAGCCGAAGGAATATTTATTTAAATTCAAGATATTTAAATGTAAATCCAGTATTTGGTATGTGTTTCATTATGTGAGTGTGGGTTCGTTGGCTTGAAGAAATGACGCTAGCGTTCTAGCCAATCACAACGATCGTGAATGGGGAGACTGGAATGAGAGAGGACAGGGAGTTTTGGACAGGGCGGTACAGGACACTGGGTGCGGGATGTGTAGGCGCGGCGGACGCTCGGTCGCGGCAGAGACTTGCAGAGTGGAGCGGTTTGCGCTTGAAGCGGCAGATAGAAATACTTTGGAGTGCCGGCTTGTGCACTTGAGAGATTTCCGTGGTTTCAACAGTAAAGACGTAGTACGCGTTTGGAAGTGAATATCTCGCGAGCTATGTTGCTGTTCATAACTAATTACGTGAAGTAGCAATCGTTTTCCTGTTATTCAACCAAACGACGGATCACGATGGGATGACAGACCAAGATGGGATGGTTGTTTGGCCATTGTAGAGAAATTGGGACATAGCTCCATGAAGAAGACGCATAACGACGTCAGTGGTAGTATCGGGGTGGCCCATATAGCAGATCACCCCTTCCAGGTAGTCGTGATCAATTCGATCGAACGCTGGGCTGAAGTCAAGAGTGGCCAAAAGTCCAGGCATTTGCGAGCGTGAGCAAAAGATATTACATCTCTATAGCGATAGAGGGCTGTGCTGATGTTATTGGCACCTCCCAAAGAGGTTTGATCAGCGGTAAACACGTACTTGGACGACTGCTTAAGCCATGCAGCCAACAGCCGACTAAAGATCTCGATGTCGCTGTTGAGCAACGTCAAGGGGCTGTAATCACATATCTGAGATGTACCCTGATGATTGTGTAGGGGAATGAGCAGACCGCTGAGGAAACTGTCTGGGATCTGCAAACTTGGTGATGTAAGGTCCCAACATATTTCTGTACATCCTGTCGTTAGTAGGGGATTAAATGTCTGATAAAACTCTTGTTGAAGGCCGTCACGACCAGGTGGCTTGTTCGTGGAACCCACTTGGACAGCATCATGGACTTCATAACGTCGGCAAGCAGATCCTCCGTTGCAGCCTCAGGGAAAGAGCCAAATGAGAGGCAGAAGGCCAATGTAATGTTGACAGGCTGGTGACATTATGCAGAGTACAGTGTATCATAATGCTCATGGAGGGCAGATCCTGTATCGTATTGGGTTTCTAAGCACCGCCCATCATCACAGGATTAATCAAAGCCCTGTGACGGTACCACGGTTCTGCTATCACTTGGTACGTAAATGGACGTTGCTGCGCTAACCGCTTCATGTACGCATACGACGACTATATCTTTCTCAAGGTGACATCGAGAGAGGGTAGAGCGCTGTGCCTTGGTACGAGTCACCATCGTCTGACGCTCTGGCGAAGAAAAATCAAAATGGTTCAAATGGCTCTGAGCACTATGGGACTCAACTGCTGTGGTCATAAGTCCCCTAGAACTTAGAACTACTTAAACCTAACTAACCTAAGGACATCACACACATCCATGCCCGAGGCAGGATTCCAACCTGCGACCGTAGCATCTGGCGAAGACAGTGTCGTGGTACGAGGGTTGTTTTTTAAGTAAGGGCCGTTTTTATTTTTAAAAAAGATACAAATACTTTTGTAAAAAAACTTTTATTTTCTGATTCTACACACTTTTACCTATTTTTCTACATAGTTGCCTTGTTTATTTAAGCACTTGTCATACCGTACAACTAAGTTTTTAATTCCCTCTTCAAAGAATTCGGCCGCCTGCTCCGACAGCCAAGAATTCACGGCCGCTGTCACTTCGTCGTCGTCATTGAAGCGCTACCCGCCAAGATGGTGTTTCAGGTACCGGAAAAGGTGAAAATCGCTAGGAGCAATGTCGGGGCTGTATGGTGCATGGTCCAAAACTTCCCAGCCAAAAGAATCAATCAAATCCCGAGTCTTTTGAGAGGTGTGAGGCTTAGCGTTATCGTGCAGGAGCAAAACTCCTTTTGTCAGCATGCCGAGCCTTTTGTTTTGAATTGCTCTGCGGAGCTTTTTTAGAGTTGCACAGTAGGCATCTGAGTTGATTGTCGTTCCTCGTGGCATAAAGTCCACTAGCAAACCACCGCGCCGGTCCCAGAACACAGTTGCCATAATCTTGCGCTTTGACAGCGTCTGTTTGGCTTTGACCTTGACGGGTGAGGTTGTGTGTCGCCATTCCATCGATTGTCGCTTGCTTTCGGGAGTGATATGGCATACCCATGTTTCATCTCCAGTGACAATTTGACTCAACATGTCATCCCCTTCTTCCTCGTAACGAATCAAAAAGTCCAATGAAGTGGCAAATCTCTTCCCTTTGTGGTCCTCTGTGAGGAGTCTGGGTACCCACCGAGAACACAGTTTCTTAAAGTTTAGGTTTTCAGGCAGAATTTTGTACAAAACCGATCATGAAACTTGTGGAAATTCCAAAGAAAGAGTGGAAATTGTGAATCTTCTGTCCTCACGAATCTTTGTTTCGACTGCAGCCACCAAATCACCAGTGATCACAGAGGGCCGGCCTGAGTGTTCTTCGTCATGGACGTTTTGACGGCCATTTTTAAACTCTCTAACCCATTGACGCACTTTACCTTCACTCATTGCATTCAAGCCATAAACTTCTGTTAACTGACGATGAATTTCTGCAGCTGATAGGCTTCTCGCGGTCAAAAAACGTATCACTGGCCGTATCTCACACGCGGCGGGCGATTCAATAATCGTAAACATTATAAAGTAGCACAGCGATGCGTACACGTCAGCTACAGAGCTGCAACTTGCATCAGTGTGAACGGGAAGGATGACGGCAAGTGGCGTGGTGGCTTGTTGCGGCGTCCGTGCGAACTGTGGGACTATGCGCGCGAACGGCCCTTACTTAAAAAACAACCCTCGTACATTCCTGGAGAATGGTGAAGCAGAAATTGTGGGTTCGTCGCCGCCACACAGCGATCTCCATTCCATATTCAGTCAAGGCCTTGTGGAGGGCAGGCTTTGTGCTGAGGACCCACCATGACAAGGCAGACGGATATGCATCGCAGCTTTGATGACTGACTGTCCACGTGGCCTTAATGAGCTTCCAGCAGTCAGTTGAAGTAATATGAATTTTGTTAAGTGTCCGTGGATCCCGGCCACATCACCCATTTTGGCGGCAGAGATTGACGGTACAGAGATAGGCATCATGGTCAGAGAACGCAACAGGCCAGACTTCAGCAGCCTGCATCCCACCAACAACATCGCAGAAGATATACGTACGAACGACGCGCTTGGGAGAATGGCTAGTGAGATTTGTAAACTGTGAACGAGCAGCATGTATATGCTCACAAGAGTCAGCAAGGTTGAGTCCCTGGACAATTGCCGTAAGAGTCACGCTCGGAGAGTGATGCAGCTGTTGGTCTTTGGGCGCCTGGGTGGAGCTGAAGTTACTTCCCATGTTCAAGGTAGCCTGCCGACCCAGGAGGACAGGCGTGACAAGGTCGGGGAAGGAAGCGGATCATTCGTGGCGGTGCCTCATACCAGGTGGCCCATAGATGTTGATGATCCTGACGCCTCCAAATGTGAGAGCGATATCTTTGGCATCAGTGAATAGGCAACTCATCAGTGAGGATATCATCATGTGAGAGGTTCACCACTGTGCTACTGGAGGGAAGTATAGCAGACATGTGCCATAAAGCTCCAGGGAACATTAAAGGATGTAAAATGCACTCCCTAAAGGAGAGCAATGTCCATGTCCATAGCGAACAGCATGTCATGAAATTATGCCATTTTATGGGGCGCGCAAATGTTGACCATGGCTGGGCGTTAAGGTTGAAAAACCTCCGACGTTAGGAGGGTAGGTGATGCTAACACGAGGGAATCGAGGGGGGCTCCTCGTCAGCCCCCCCCCCTCCCCCCGGTGGATGGACACGTCACTGTGTCAAGGAAGGCGCCGTGCCCAGTAAGGGGATTCTCTTGTTCTGCACACCTCAACATCGTCGACCTTCGATGTCGTCCGGCTGGGGACAGATGCCTCACTGTGAGAGACGCAGAAAGGAAGGCAACCACATTAGATGCAGGTGGGGGAATGTCGGCTTTGTTCGTGGGTGTATGCTGACTGTAGACAGGGGCGGAGAGATCCGTCGAGTCGGTACAGATCAACAACGATGGTGTCGGGGCAGACTGCTTCTGTACGTTGACGAGCCATTGTCTGTTGGTACTGTCTCCGGTAGCAGTGTTGGAGAGACAGACGAAACGTCAACCGCGTCGTCGAGAGAAGTCGACGCCAGTGCAAGCGCCAACTAGCTGAGATGTGTAAGATAGGAGTGACACAGTGGGTGCCACTGGGAGAGTGACGTTTCCAGTCAGCGTCTGAACCAGTCTATGTGGTGCATTCAAGTTCTAAGGCCTCCGATTTTTTTTCTCCGGACTGGAAAGAGATAGAAACATGCGCATTGTTTTAAAATGAGGCCACGTTCATTGTCAATACGTCCCAGAGATGGCAGCACCGTACGGCAGATGGAATTTTACCGCCAGCGGCGAGAATGAGAACTGTTTTAAATACTTAAAATGGCGACGTTTTCCTTACTTGAGCAGTGTGCAATCATTCGTTTTCTGAATTTGCGTGGTGTGAAACCAATTGAAATTCATCGACAGTTGAAGGAGACATGTGGTGATAGAGTTATGGATGTGTCGAAAGTGCTTTCGTGGCTGCGACAGTTTAATGAATGCAGAACATCGCGTGACAACAAACCGAAACAACCTCGGGCTCGCACAAGCCGGTCTGACGACATGATCGAGAAAGTGGAGAGAATTGTTTTGGGGGATCGCCGAATGACTCTTAAACAGATCGCCTCCAGAGTTGGCATTTCTGTGGGTTCTGTGCACACAATCCTGCATGACGACCTGAAAACGCGAAAAGTGTCATCCAGGTGGGTGCCACGAATGCTGACGGACGACCACATGGCTGCCCGTGTGGCATGTTGCCAAGCAATGTTGACACGCAACGACAGCACGAATGGGACTTTCTTTTCGTCGGTTGTGACAATGGATGAGACGTGGATGCCATTTTTCAATCCAGAAACAAAGCGCCAGTCAGCTTGGTGGAAGCACACAGATTCACCGCCACCAAAAAAATTTTAGGTAACCGCCAGTGCTGAAATAATGATGGTGTCCATGTTCTGGGACAGCGAAGGCGTAATCCTTACCCATTGCGTTCCAAAGGGCACTACGGTAACAGGTGCATCCTACGAAAATGTTTTGAAGAACAAATTCCTTCCTGCACTGCAACAAAAACGTCTGGGAAGGGCTGCGCGTGTGCTGTTTCACCAAGACAACGCACCCGCACATCGAGCTAAAGTTGCGCAACAGTTTATTCGTGATAACAACTTTGAAGTGTTTCCTCATGCTCCCTACTCACCTCACCTGGCTGCTAGTGACTTTTGGCTTTTTCCAACAATGAAAGACACTCTCTGTGGCCTCACATTCGGCAGCCATACTGCTAATGCCTCAGCGATTTTCCAGTGGTCGAAACAGACGCCTAAAGAAGCCTTCGCCGCTGCCATGGAATCATGGCGTCAGAGTTGTGAAAAATGTTTACGTCTGCAGGGCCATTATGTCGAGAAGTAAAGCCAGTTTCATCGATTTCGGGTGAGTAGTTAATTAGAAAAAAAAAATCGGAGGCCTTAGAACTTGAATGCACCTCGTACATCGGAGACGTTCCCAGTTGGACATGGTCTTCCTGGTTACAACCGGAACAAGTGCCTGGCTGGCCTTCATACATGACGACAGCCCCGCAGCCGGCAATAACCAAGTACGAATGCACGTGTTTCCCTAGTACAATTTTTATGTGACGGACGTCATTGAGGACACGGTATGTTATAAACATCTTCCACGTTTCACTCATGTAACTGACGACATCTCCGTAAGTTTTAAAGGGGCCACCTGTACGTTCGACGGTACATGAAATGGAAGTTCGATAAGCCGCAACGTTCGGAGGCCAAAACCAGCGTGATCAACCACGACAGTCCCTAAACGTCCGTCAGAGCATCCGAGCTTAAGAGCGTTAGCGGTGGCGCAGCGCAACGTCGGCTCACAGCTCGTTACTAGCGAGCTTCATGCACACAGTAGCACTGAGGATCGAAAAATGAATTCCGGGAACACCTTGGGCCGGGAGACGCATTTCGCCCAGTATAAGTCGTTCTACATCCAGCGTTTTTGGTCGTTCATGATCCAAAGGAAGCATTAATTTAATCTTGGCTTACAAGGGAACCTCCCCATCGCACCCCCCTCAGATTTTCATATAAGATGGCACAGTGGATAGGCCTTGAAAACCTGAACACAGATCAATCGAAAAAACATGAAGAAGTTGTGTAGAACTATGAAAAAGATAAGCAAAATATACGAAATGAGTAGTCCATGCGCAAGATAGGCAACATCAAGGATAGTGTGAGCTCAGGAGCGCCGTGTTCCGGTGGTTAGCGTGAGCAGCAGCGAACCAGATGTCCTTGATTCAAGTCTTCCCTCGAGTGAAACGTTTACGTTCTTTATTTTCGCAAAGTTATGATCTGTCCGTTCGTTCATTGACGTCTCTGTTCACTGTAATAAGTTTAGTGTCTGTGTTTTGCGACCGAACCTCAAAACCGTGCGATTAGTAGACGAAAGGACGTACCTCTCCAATGGGAACCGAAAACATTTGATCGCAAGGTCATAGGTCAACCGATTCCTCCACAGGAAAACACGTCTGACATATTCTATACGACGCTGGTGACGGCATGTGCGTCACATGACAGGAATATGTTGTCGACCCACCTAACTTGTACACTTGGCGAATGGGTAAAAAGATTATTATACCTTGCCCGATTTAGATTTTCTTGTGGATTTCATAATCACTCCCAAAAAAGTGACGAAAACATAAGAGTTTGTCACATAAACTGCAACAAATGAATGCAACAGTATCATAGTCGCACAGTTTTCCCTGTGATCTGTGAAACATATGTTTTTAAGGTTTTCAAATTTTTCCGTGTGTAGGCCGTCAAATCCTGCATATGTCCAGGCAAATCTGAACATGTCCTGGAATTTTGTAGAGCAAAGTTGATTATGTGTGAATGGCTGAACTTTGGTAATTGAAACACGATCACGTAAACAATACTGCTCTGTGTACCCGTGCAGCTTCGCAAAATCATAGAATGTTTTCACAAAGTTACCTCGCATCGGACGGACGGACGGACGGACAGATTATAATTGTCTGAAAATAAAAAATCAAACTTTTCACTTGAGATAAGACTTGAACCAAGGATTTCTCGTTCCGCAGCATCTCACGCTAACCACGGGACAACGGCGCTTCTGAGCTCATATCATCCTTGATGTTGCCTACCTTGCGCATTGACTACTCAGTTTGTATATTTTGCTTATTTTTTCATAGTTCCACACAACTTCTTCCTGTTTTCTCGATTGATCTGTGTTCTGTTTTTCAAGGCCTATCCACTGTGCCAACTAATAAGTAAATCTGAGGGTGGTGCGATGGGTAGGTTCCCTTATTAGTAAGAGGAAAGTGCCGTTGTGGTCGGTGAATGCGGACACCAATTGCGCGGAAATAACACCCCTTGTTCGTTTCGACAAATAAACATTGATGTACTACTCTACCCTACATGACACTGGCCGATGGTCCTAAGTCTCATGCCTCTTCCTGGTACAGTCGGTGTCTGTCTACATTGTGTCATTACAGTTTGTGTAAAAACATATCAAACCATCATGTAATGATACTTGAGCCATGGTTGTGTGCCTCCGTGCAAGTCGTGATTGCTCCTATCTTCAAAAGTTCTTATGTCAGATCTAATTCGTTCTGCTACCCATCACAGCTGATGTTTCGTAAATACATAATATCACGCGAGATTTATGACTGAAATGAAAAAGTTGCTCGTAACAGTGGAGGAGGGAAACCCTCTTTGTTCTTTCAAGAACTTGGATATTGTCAGACACACGTATCTAGAATGAGATTTTCACTCTGCAGCGGAGTGTGCGCTGATATGAAACTTCCTGGCAGATTAAAACTGTGTGCCCGACCGAGACTCGAACTCGGGACCTTTGCCTTTCGCGGGCAAGTGCTCTACCAACCGCTCTTCCATTCTGGAAACATCCCCAAGGCTGTGGCTAAGCCATGTCTCCGCAATATCCTTTCTTTCAGGAGTGCTAGTTCTGCAAGGTTCGCAGGAGAGTTTCCGTAAAGTTTGGAAGGTAGGAGACGAGATACTGGCAGAAGTAAAGCTGTGAGACCGGGCGTGAGTCGTGCTTCGGTAGCTCAGTCGGTAGAGCACTTGCCCGCGAAAGGCAAAGGTCCCGAGTTCGAGTCTCGGTCGGGCACACAGTTTTAATCTGCCAGGAAGTTTCACACGTATCTAAGTTGATACTTTGTTCGGTAAAGTTGTGCGCTGCCGTCATATGAATAGAATACAGAACATCAGACTAGATTTGTGATTATTTGGAAAGTTACTAGCGAATTACGTGATGTTCTTCTCAAGAAAGGAAAGTCATGCTTAAAGAGTGGTTAAGTGGTTACACGCATTACTCTACGCAGCGTTTCCTACAGCTTCACATTGATGCAGAGCGCACAGTGGTGTCGGCTCGTGTGTTAGTGCTCAGTTTAGACGTTTGCCTACATAGCAAGTTGCTGTGCAGTTTCAAACTTGAGACCTGATTAAGACCTTAGGAATGTCTATGTAAGGACGTGCTAAGTGACGATCTCTGTTGGAATGTACGGCATACAGCAAAACGCCCGAGAGGCCAAGATAAATACTCAGTGACGGTGAGTGTCGGCATAGACGGGAGTACAGAGCACTGGAGCAGTTACGGCTCGTAATGGTCGTGAAGCAAAATAGGACGCTGTACAGTTCTTCAGTGTAAATATTGTGGCAGGCTATGTCGAGGTATACAGCCTGTACCGAACAATAGGGGACACAAACACCTGCCCGCATTCGTAACTGTATGGTGTGGTAGTCATCAGTTCAGATACATACCTACTGCAGGTTAAAACAGCCATGTGCACAATACTAAACGGTGGGTTCGAGCGTCTCGCTGTCAGTTTCGAATACAGCACATGCAGCGTAAAACTGCGAAGGTAGTGGAAAAGGCCCTCCCCAGTGTAATGTTTGTTTAAATAAAGGTGAAGTTGTTCCTATCCTGTTCCTACTGTACATGACAGTGACAATCACACAGGTTGCAACAGTGCACCATTCAGTTTTACAGTTAGGACGGGTGCACTACAGTTTTGACACTCAGAAGACATGCCATCATTTCAAAAGTGGTGTAAGTTGATTTTCTCGCCATTTATAACATATGTTAATTGGTGTGGACGTGGGATTGGCTATACTGTAATGCCAAAGGGTAAGGGTGATTAACCATAGCACAAGCAGACTTGGGGGAAATGTGGACTCTCTATTTTTGAATTGAAATAACAAAATGTTGTAGGATGTGCTCTCTGAATTTGAACTCAGGGTGATAATCGTTTAACTGGTGACGTCAGAGGCACTCTGTTACAATTAGGACAGACAGAATGGAATCACACATTTAGCTACACTTTCGGACTTTAACTTACAGGGATGAGTATGTTTATGACGCTGTATGACATATGTGCTGGCCAAACATAAACAGATGTTAAATGAGCATAATTGCCCCGTATAAGCATAATTGCTTAACTTGCGAAAGGTAAGACATAAATTTCCCAGTGATATGACTGCTATAAATAACCCTACACTTCTGTACAGGTAAGTTTGTCCTAGCATCTCGGATTCCTACATCATAGTAGAGCTGCACCAATATTGCAGTTCATGGGCTCTGGTGCCATAGAGGTGTACCCGAGTTGCCATGTTCGATTACCATCTTGCATTTCATGTTAACCATCTTAGATTATGACTTCATAGATCCTGTTACAGTATTCCAGGACGTGGAAGCCGACGTCATGGAAGGTGTCCCCATATTCGTCAGCCAGCATGACAATATTTCACCTTGGATTTCTCAGCAATTTATACGAGGTGCATTCAAGTTCTAGGGCCTCCGATTGTTTTTTCTCCAGACTGGAAAGAGATAGAAACATGCGCATTGTTTTAATATGAGGCCGCGTTCATTGTCAATACGTCCCAGAGATGGCAGCACCGTATGGCAGATGGAATTTTACCGCCAGCGGCGAGAATGAGAACTGTTTTAAATACTTAAAATGGTGACGTTTTCCTTACTTGAACAGTGTGCAGTTATTCGTTTTCTGAATTTGCGTGGTGTGAAACCAATTGAAATTCATCGACAGTTGAAGGAGACATGTGGTGATGGAGTTATGGATGTGTCGAAAGTGCGTTCATGGATGTGACAGTTTAATGAATGCAGAACATCGTGTGACAACAAACCGAAACAACCTCGGGCTCGCACAAGCCGGTCTGACGACATGATCGAGAAAGTGGAGAGAATTGTTTTGGGGGATCGCCGAATGACTGTTGAACAGATTGCCTCCAGAGTTGGCATTTCTGTGGGTTCTGTGCACACAATCGTGCATGACGACCTGAAAATGCGAAAAGTGTCATCCAGGTGGGTGCCACGAATGCTAACAGACGGCCACATGGCTGCCCGTGTGGCATGTTGCCAAGCAATGTTGACGCGCAACGACAGCACGAATGGGACTTTCTTTTCGTCGGTTGCGACAATGTATGAGACGTGGATGTCATTTTTCAATCCAGAAACAAAGCGCCAGTCAGCTCAATGGAAGCACACAGATTCACCGCCAACAAAAAAAAATTTCAAAATTTCGGGTAACTGCCAGTGCTGAAAAAATGATGGTGTCCATGTTTTGGGACAGCGAGGGCGTAAACCTTACCCATTGCGTTCCTAAGGGCACTATGGTAACAGGTGCATCCTACGAAAATGTTTTGAAGAACAAATTTCTTCCTGCACTGCAACAAAAACGTCTGGGAAGGGCTGCGCGTGTGCTGTTTCACCAAGACAACGCACCCGCACATCGAGCTAAAGTTGCGCAACAGTTTATTCGTGATAACAACTTTGAAGTGTTTCCTCATGCTCCCTACTCACCTCACCTGGCTGCTAGTGACTTTTGGCTTTTTCCAACAATGAAAGACACTCTCTGTGGCCTCACATTCGGCAGCCATACTGCTAATGCCTCAGCGATTTTCCAGTGGTCGAAACAGACGCCTAAAGAAGCCTTCGCCGCTGCCATGGAATCATGGCGTCAGAGTTGTGAAAAATGTTTACGTCTGCAGGGCGATTACGTCGAGAAGTAACGGCAGTTTCATCGATTTCGGGTGAGTAGTTAATTAGAAAAAAAATCGGAGGCCTTAGAACTTCAATGCACCTCGTACTTCGGACAACAACCCTCCTCCCACCGGAGTGAGAAACCACACTGGAGCAATTGGGTTCTGTTTTCAATTTCCCACCAAAATTTCAATTTCGCGCCATTTTATATAGAGGGCAATTGACCGTTCTAGTGTAGAGGAAGGGGGCAGAGAAATCCCATGACTCATCACTGACGTCATCAGCGACACAAACACTGTTTCCCGGGTTCGATTCCCGGCGGGGTCAGAGGTTTTCTCTGCCTCGTGATGACTGGGTGTTGTGTGCTGTCCTTAGGTTAGTTAGGTTTAAGTAGTTCTAAGTTCTAGGGGACTGATGACCATAGATGTTAAGTCTCATAGTGCTCAGAGCCACAAACACTGTGCCAAAACTCTTGCTGCTTGTCTATTAAAGGGCAGCTATGAAAAGCGCGAAACCAAGAGTAATCTTATAATTTAGGACAAACATAAAACCAATCCACCAAAACGTTTCAGTGATCACCGGTCCGCACTGGAGCCTTAGCAACAGAGATTCAGTCTCAATTACTTCAGTGGCGTAAGCAAGTAACAGGTAACAGTTCGTAGTTACGGAATGTGTTTAAAACTGTGGCGGTGTCGGCACCTTTTCTACAGAGACGATATAGTTAACCTTAAGACAAGATACTAAAAGCTCAAAATAATGCTATTCAAAGGAACTATATTACTCACTGGGTCAACTATAGTCGACACTCAACAAGGCGATTTGCGAGCCCTTACTAATACCAGCGACGAGACAAGGCAGGAAGGCACAACTAGTACACCAAGTTAACATGAGCCAAAGACAAACTGTCGAGCAGTACACAGAAACTTAAAATAATTAATTAAAATACAAAGAACGGGATACAATCACCTTATCAACGAAGTAGTGATAGCAGTAAACACAGCCCTTCCCTGCACGAATTTACAATGACAGCAGCTGCATCTGAACATTAACACACTTTGCGCAAACGACACGAACATAAAGCTTGTACATACCAGTGAATCGTGCGCTTTCAGAAAAAAATTTAGAAAATATCATCTGAAAATTATAACGACAGTTAGAGCAGTGGGGTGACTGGTAAATATTCAAAAGGTAGTTACTTTTGTAATGTCGCTATGAAAATACACATAATTATGTGTAATTGCTGTACACACACCTGCTCCATTTGCAAGAGCCTGAAAACTATTTCTGCAGTCAACCAGAAAGCGATGGAGAACATACTGACCACAATTTCCAGTCAGCAAGTCCACATTACTCTTTGTGCTCAATGACAGAAATTTCTCTACTTGCTATTTACTCGGAGGGATCAGGGACTATGAATATGAATAAAAGTTTTGAGTTTTATGTGGTCGATCCATTCAGTAAATGTTCACACACATCACACAGACAAAATATAAGTCTCAATATTCTATCGATGATACCAATCGGGAACAGCACTATTAACACTTCAGTGACAATCTCTATGGGAAGTTAAGATTAAAATGGTCTATTGCCCGGGCTTCTCATCACCAAAAGTTAATAGCACGCCTTAAAAATGTAAATAATATCGCTACTTGCAACGCAGTTACGTAAACATTAGAGTTTGTTCACAAACAGTTGCGTCCTTGAAATCTAAGCGATCCATGACGACTTGTAGTCCTCGCGAAATCATATTCTGTTTTTACAGGAAATGCCTTTGGTTGCTGCCCCTCTCTGACGTCATCCCAGCCGAGCACATGCTGGCGTTTGACTGACGTGGACAAACTGACATCTCAGTGCGAAGTGTCCCTTCTTACTGCCTCTCTGGCCGTATTTTATATGGACGCAGCGGATCGCCAAACGGAACATCTGCTGTCAACCGCTCTAGAAGCAGGTAGCAGTATCGAAATGGCCCCTTTCTCAGACACGTATTAATTAATACCTCTGTCGCTCAGCAATTTAAAAAATCTTCTTCATTTTTATGTAAATAGTGTTAAGTTTCCCTTAGTTAGTGAAAAGGATTTTCACCGACTGTATTTCAACTATGGTGGATAGAAAATAAATAGAGTTAAAATTGCTTTACTTGGTGAAAAAGCTTTAAATCGACTACATTTCAGCTTTACTGGCAAGAATTTTTAGAATGGAACTGACAGTAGAACATGACCTCTGAACTTCCTCGTTGAGGTTCCTTGTACTTATTATTAATTACAATGCAATCTTGAAACTTGGTTTAGCTGTATTATTATATGAATGTAATCCAGTGCTATAAGTAGAATTTTATACTACTAATACAAATGATACTTAATCTTTTTCAGTAAGAATCTTTTCATTCCAAATTTGGTTCTCAGTAAATAACTTGAAAACTAATAGAGTAGCTAATTGGTGTCATACATATAAGCTTTTTAACATGTAATTGAGGTTACGTACGAATCTTCATCTTTCTGAGTCAAATATTTAGAGCCTTAAGTTTTTCGTAAGAACGCCGGTTTTGGCCAAAATATTGCTGTGATCAATTTGAGACTTGTAACTTTTAATTGTGACATACTTTCGCATTTTCTGACAAATTTTTAGCTTTCTAATTTCATTAGTGCCACTTCTTCCTTTCTTAAAATCATATATTTTTCCTGACATATTCATTAGATCGTTCTGAGACTTATCAATCTTACCATTAATAATACACTTAAGCATACACTGCTAAGGTTTTCACTCTTTGATTATGGTGCAGCGGTGGTGGTGGTTAGTGTTTAACGTCCCGTCGACAACGAGGTCATTAGAGACGGAGCGCAAGCTCGGGTTAGGGAAGGATTGGGAAGGAAATCGGCCGTGCCCTTTCAAAGGAACCATCCCGGCATTTGCCTGAAACGATTTAGGAAAATCACGGAAAACCTAAATCAGGATGGCTGGAGACGGGATTGAACCGTCGTCCTCCCGAATGCGAGTCCAGTGTGCTAACCACTGCGCCACCTCGCTCGGTGATTATGGTGCAGCTCTTCATATGCTAAGCACATACATGCTATGATGACCTGCCGCTGGTAGCAGTGAACTGGGTGAAGCCCCAGCACGCTGGCTCACCCTTGTGCCTCTTACAATGATACAGCGCTTGGTTCGCCTCACAGTGTCACAAAATATCTTAACAATAAGCAATTATAGTCACGAAACGCTGCCAAGGCCAAAATTAAATTCGAAGTGATTTACATACCTGAAATTATTGGCGCTGTACACGAGCTACAGCAGAAATAAAATTTGACTCAAATAAGTTAATGAACTCTACTTTCACATTACTCGTGCGTCTCGGAATATCTGAAGACACACACACACACACACACACACACACACACACACATACACGCAAGCAGTAGGTATCACAAGGTACAACAGGCACTACACTTGCAGAAAATATTGGTTTCCCAGTGATGGCAAAAGATGTCGCCAGCCATCTTTGAACATAATGCACAGAAATGTCTACAATAAGGCATACAACAGATACCACAGAGAGAAGCATGTCACTGCAGTGCAGAAAGTAGTCTACTGCCACTTGCGGGACATGGCGCTTAGTGTAGTATAAATGACGGGAAACGGGGTAGGCCATATCAGTGCTCAAAGCCGAAGACACTTCGCCAAGACCTGGCATTGACTATTGTCCGATAATGCCCTGTCGCGAAGAGTGGCCACGCGGTTGGAGGCGCCATGTCACGGTTCGAATCCTCCCTCGGACCTGGGTGTGTGTGTTGTTCTTAGAAAAAGTTAGTTTCAGTAGTGTGTAAGTCTAGGGGCAGATGACCTAAGCAGTTTGGACCATTAGGAATTCACACGCATTTTAACATTTAATAATGCCCTGTCTGCTCAGCAACTTTAGCAACAGCGAACCACTTCTTCATCGTCAGACTTCCACGTGGCACCGTCTTAGGGACAATGGTCAGCCTCCAGGAATCTTCTGCAGTTTCACCCAATACCAGATAAGAACGCCAGGTCTCAGTCATAGATGCTGTTCCAGAGATTTACACTGCCCCTTCCACAAAATCAGTACTGAACAACTGCATTTAAACCCGTGGGCCAGCTGAGTAGATGATCACCACGGCAGGCCCATGCTCAGCCCCTACCATGTGTCAGTCATCACCAAGTGTTCTACTGACACTGTCTTGGGGTCTTTGCCTCAACTAAGCCGCAGTAGTCACTGCCGCCCCCCGACTCCAGACCATTTACCACTGCAGGACTCAACAGCAGTTCGCAATGCTATCTGCTGCTAGAGTCTGCTAGCTGCCTGGTGCTGCTGTCCAGTCATTCGTTCCAGGTGTCTCATGCTCCAACAGAGCCATGTCCAGGGTCACCATTACTCAATCAGCACCAATGTGCGAGCAGGGTCAGTTCAGCACGTTGCTGCCCTGGCAGCATGTGTAGACAACTGGCCGCATGCAGCATCTAACTTGCCTGCCACTGGCAGACATTTCAAAACAATGACAAAATGAACTGGAGTCGAGGGCGGCCCAAAATGACTGTACATGTTTGACGGATTAGTGAATAACTGTTGACATAAGCGTTCTCTGAGTAAGGTACTACATCATAATGTAAAAAAAAAAAACTATGCTGGACAAGCCAACCGATTCTGGCCGCAAAAGCCTATGCAGCTACAATAAAGAATAATTCATGTTCACCGATTGTTTGATTGTAGCTTTGTCACCAACCACTAGTGGTCTACACACCACTGACCATTACATAATGGAATCAGTGTCGCGATAGTTTGAAGATAGATATGAAGGTATACTGGATTCTGATGACGTCAGTGGTGATTCAGCTGGGACAAAGATGCATGTAAAAATCAGCACAGACTCTTCGCCTTCACTCTTGTAATCCTTACTTTTTGGTCTCTTTTCATCGTTTGTAGCGTTGTAACCTTATATTTTGGTACCCTTATGCTCTCTAACTGTGTTCATCAGTATGTCCAGCTTATACTCAGTTTATTTAGTAAACGCCCGAGGGTTGAACCACCTACTCCACTAACATTCACATAATGTAATTTACCAGGCCACACAGCCTATGTACCAGACGCACAATGTGATTTCCTAGGTATGGGGATAACAGGGTAAACGCAAACCAGCGATGGGAGCGCACTTCACAAGGAAACCACACACCATTCGGATTTTTGCAATTTTTTTTTTTTACAGTTACGGTGTGAGAAGTTCAGAACTCAAATATCAGTCAGCCATAGCTGCCGGACGCAACTCTCAAAAATTCTGTTGAAAATTTTTCCAAATTCCTTTCATTCGCTAAAGCTAGGACAATACTTTGATGGGTCTTATTTGGTTGTTTCGTAGAATACTTGAGCGCCACATGAAAGGCCCAATTTCCGATACCTGGCCATCGTAAATTTTTATAAACACGTGCACGTTCTACGAATATTTCCCGAAAGTGTGAAGTACATAAAAATGGAAAATATTAATTTACAATGTTTTACTAAATTAAACAGCTATCATTAAAAATCTGTTACGAAAGATCATTAATGAGGGATTTATACTTGCAGTGTAAACTGGAAATTTGTGTGCAATATGTAATTAGAAATAGTAAGTGCATTTTTATAAAAAAATGGCTCTGAGCACTATGGGACTTAAACATCTATGGTCATCAGTCCCCTAGAACTTAAAACTACTTAAACCTAGCTAACCTAAGGACAGCACACAACACCCAGCCATCACGAGGCAGAGAAAATCCCTGACCCCGCCGGGAATCGAACCCGGGAACCCGGGCGTGGGAAGCGAGAACGCGACCGCACGACCACGAGATGCGGGCCCATTTTTATACAAAATACAATTGTATGTATATTAATTAGAAAAAAATTCGTGAATATTTTATTCGATTGACGTAGATATTCGAACAGAACGGGAAAAAAAGTGAGAAAACTTATGACCGAAACGGGACTCGAACCAGCTATCAAGGGATTTCCAGTTTCGAGCACTACCGATTTTTATCCATCTCTACGCACTTTACATTACAGTGAAGTGCTCGTAGAACATGCGCCTATCTTCCGTCGAAAAATCATGATAACTTTAGTGATATAAACATGCCCGGAAAATTTCGAAGTCGAATCTCTGAAGAATTTTTGAGAGTTGCATCAAACTGCTGCGTCCGTTTGATTTTTCGAGTTCTGAAATTCACATATCATAAATATAGACAGCCCGGCAATTACGTGATATTTGTCTTTCAAATCTTTATTATAACGAAAACAAAAAAGGAACTGCGAGTGTAGTGAAGTAACGAAAAAGTTTTGTTTCCTTGTATTCGTGAAAACACCTTTGAAACCACGAAATAGTCGTACAAAGAAGTATGCTTACTGTACAAAAGTGTAGGTACAGTATCCAGATTAAGAAACATAATCCCGGACAATTTCTGTATGCTGGAAGTAGCTTCATTGCCTGTCTACAGCGCAATTTTGTAAACGTCTCTATGACGACGCAGCTTCATAGCTCTGTAGACATTTTTCGTTTTCGCCTACAGTCATTTGCACTTCGCACTTGAAAACTGTCAAAAGCGCTGCCAGATGTCAGGGATTTCCCTAAGTTCACTCGAGTGTAGGAGTTTCTTAGTAGAAAAAAAAATAAATGTATTAAAACTTCACGCATGATGCAGGATTTTTTCCACGTACATGAGAGTTTATGACTTCATATCTCTTGAGACGTATGTCGTACAATGACATATTTGTGTAGGTGCACTCAACGCCATACATGGATGTAAGCGAAATATGTCACGAACAGGGTTAGTCGCAAAGACGTAATAAATTTAAATGTCATGAATGATACGGCAGTTTTTCACGCATTTCATTCTTTATGACGTCATTTGTCCTCATCTATGAGTCAGTGATATAATTTTGTAGGTACCTTCAGCAAAGTATGTAGATACTGTCTGTAAATTGTGTTGCGAACAGAGCTGGTAGAAAAGAAGTAACAAATTTAAACGTCACGCACATACAATGCTGCAGATTTTCACGCATCTCAGTGTTTATAACGTCATATCCGCTTTTCTGAGTGTGGTACCATAATATACTTTTATAGGCGCATGTAGCAGCATATGTTGATACTGCTTGCGTAATTTGTTGCGAATACAATTAGCAGCACAGAAGTAACACATATAAATGTCAGGTATTATGCGGTAGTTTTACACGCATCTCATTGTTTAAGACGTCATATTTCTGAATTGTGGTATGTACGTGTTTATTACCCACACAGTGAATGTTACCTGACAGTAAGAGATAACGCTCCAGTGGTTTAGGGGGACGTGTGGAGCACACACACACACGCACACACACACACACACACACACACACACACACACACACACACACACAGATACACACACACACACACACACACAGACACACACACACACACACACACACACACACACACACACACACACACACATACACATACACTTTTCTATTACGTATGGATTACAACAATCTGATTGCCGTGTGTCTCCTAGTTAGACGTGGGGAACCGTTGCTGCCAAGAGGACTTAGGGACGACCAAAATAGTGCACTATTTTCTGGAAAACAGGAATTTTGTAAAGTGAATATGATAAATAGTAACAAATTAGAGGAGTGTTTAGATATATTACGCGAGATATGTAAATAATTAGAACTTAGCGTGTTTAGTGATACGGATAAATGGAACCAGTGGTAGTTTAGCACTGACCAAGCAGGGCACATCAAAGAGACGCAACAGAATCGCATAGCACATATTTCCAGGTTTTACAATATGCGACGCTGACCCGAAGCAGCAATATACTGAAGCACCACACGGTTGGGAGAATGGATTATTGGCGCTGACGATGTTAGTTAAATCAGTCCAGATCTTCCTGGACACAGTACACATGGTATCAGATAATCAGCCAAAGATATCTGCATTGCTTTGACGTTACTTGCGAAGATATAGGGTCCTAGAGAAAGTTTTGAAAAGTTTTTCAGACGAATGTTATTGCCATAGGGGGCTAGCTGAAGAGCGACTGTGAGCTAGGAAGTGAGTACGTGTAACGGAGTGCTCATGAAGCGGGGCCACTGGAATGTTTGTATTGTCTCGCAAAGTGTAGTATCTGTGAGTTTAGGTGTTGACTTTCTGTATGAAGTACCGTGACAGATTGCATGATTAAGTGTTACGTGTCTTTATTGGTGTATAAAGAATATGAAGTACGTGTAAGCTTCCAGTTGTGTCAATTGGTGAACTCTTGACAATGAGCGAAAAGTGCTCACTCGAAAACTAGTAGATTTTAAACAACTTGACGCGGCTGGAAGTCCGAGAGAATTTTATTTTTACAAATTGTTTACACGAGTTTTTTTTTCGGAAAGCTAATATAGATACGAATCTGACTATTATTTACGTCACGACAACTGTTAACCTTCGAAAGGCCAACGGGAAACAGACGCTTGCTATCATATGAAAATATTGACCTTGATATTGATCACTTAGCTCTACAAAAAAGGTAGGTGAACTAAGGAGGGGCAGCCGGCCGCTGTGGCCGAGCGGTTCTAGGCGCTTTAGTCCGGAACCGCGCTGCTGCTACGGTCGCAGGTTCGAATCCTGCCTTGGGCATGGATGTGCGTGATGTCCTTAGGTTAGTTAGGTTTAAATAGTTCTAAGTCTAGGGGACTGATGACTTGAGATGTCCTATAGTGCTTAGAGCCATTTTTTAAGGAGGGGACAAATTAGGAGCGTTTAGTGCAATGGATGTATCCTTAAGGAAAATCGACCGCGCGATGCACGTATAATGTATAACAACTCTGGAACATCACATAAATACACAGGCACTAGTCTCTTTATGGATAGCCTCGGCCACGGGGACACACTATACAAACGCACCCATAATTAATTAGGTTCGATTTCAATCAGATTGACAAAAAATGTGTAACATATACTGTACGTAACAGCAACATTACAAAATCTCATATGCGCGGTTCTCTGCGGCTGCAGAGACCTGCGCAAGACACTGCAGCATCGATCCATACGTATTCGTGTGCGTGCCTCTTTGGATAAGACAGTGTAGCGTCTTGTCAATATGTCAAAAGGAACAATTTCAATCAAAACTACTCCAACACAAAACACAATAATCTTAACTTGCACTAAAAGATCAAAGAATGTATAAATTTTCAAGCACACTTCAATAGCGATTTGCAGTATTACAAGACATAAAAGAGAATTACTCACTTGACATTGTTTAGCCCCATGAAATTTTTCACGATGCGATGAATAAGTAACAACATAAAAGCGGATCTCATTTCAATTTTGTAGGCGCTTCAGTCCCGAACCGCGCTGCTGCTACGGTCGCAGGTTCGAATCCTGCCTCGGGCATGGATATGTGTGAGTGATGTCATTAGGTTAGTTAGGTTTAAGTAGTTGTAAGTTCTAGGGAACTGATGACCTCAGATGTTAAGTCCCATAGTGCTCATAGCCATTTGAACCATTTCTCATTTCAATTAGCCTTCTCCAGAAAGAAAACAAAAACACGTAATAGGGATTTCAGTCGTACAGTTTAGTTCGCACAGAAAAATTGTCACACAGTCCAGTCCAGTTTCAGATCACCCTCTACGCAGTTAGCGGACTGAAATTGTGTGTTCATAGATAATCAAAGGAAGTATATGAAGCTGGATAAATGCATATTAAAAATCGGAAAAGTCCAGTGACACTAGTCCTGCAGAGTAAGCTATTTTAAGGCTAATAAATACGGCAAGATTCATATTCACTAATGCTGCCGGAATTAGATTAGGAAGAGAGACACTTAAAGTAGTAAAGGAGTTTTGCTATTTGGGGAGAAAAATAACTGATGATGGTCGAAGTAGAGAGGATATAAAATGTAGACGCAATGGCAAGGAAAGCGTGTCTGAAGAAGAGAAATTTCTTAGCATCGAGTTTAAATATCAGGAAGTCGTTTCTGAAAGTATTTGTATGGAGTGTAGCCATGTGTGGAAGTGAAACGTTGACGATAAATAGTTTAGCCAAGAAAACAGAAGCTTTTGAATTGTGGGGCTACAGAAGAATGCTGAAGATTAGATGGGTAGATCACATAACTAATGAGGTATTGAATAGAATTGGAGAGAAGAGATGTTTCTGGCACAACTTGACAAGAAGGAGGGACCAGTTGGTAGGACATGTTCTGAGGTATCAAGGGATCATCAATTTAGTATTGGAGGGCAGCGTGGAGGGTAAAAATCGTAGAGGGAGACCAAGGGATGAGTACAATAAACCGATTCAGAAGGATGTAGGTTGCAGTAGGTACTGGGAGATGAAGAAGCTTGCACAGGATAGAGTAGCATGCAGAGCTGCATCAAACCAGTCTCTGCACTGAAGACCACAACAACAACAATCCAGACGATGTAAGCCATTTGAAATCCAATCCTGACAGGATAAGCAAGTTGAAAGTTCACTATTGTCTTCATTGAGTCTATCAAACAATTGATTACGCTTCGCTTCTCTTCTCCACTTTCGCAAGCAGGATGTGGAGAAGACAGGGTTTGCAAAAAACAATGCAAAGTATTTTACTACTTTATAAACAGCCTCGACAGGTTGCACCGGCGACACAGTATAGCAATCTGCGAAAGTACTGCTCGTTATCTCCGACGGTGCTGGATCTCGCATTAGCGAGGACAACTGAGAATGCTCGCCGACGTTACAGGGACTGCTTTCGCGGTAACAAGGAAGTTGGACCAGGGGTTTGGTAACGACCTCTCCTGCAACCCAAATCAATTAAGTTCCGGCGGACACTGCAGGGCTAAGAGCCCGCGGTTAACGAAGGGCGTCGTTAGGACCGCAGTGTGGAGAGCAACCGCTGAAGGTCGGCCGGGCTGACATACGGGGCACAGAGTCTGTCTGCAGAGAAGGTAGTGGTCTGCCGCGATATACTGTAACTATCTGTGTAACTATAATTGCAGAAGGGTGACATTCTGACACAGGAGATAAATATGTTCTCGTTCTCTTATTTTAGAAATAGAATAGCAAAAGTGACGCGCAATGGCTAGCGGTAGCCATTTTTAGTTTAGATCTGAAAATGGCTTTTTTTTTGGCCGAAACCAGCAGTAACGATAAAATTTATTCACAAATTTGTATCTGCTATTCTAACAATAAAAGATCATGCATGTCTCATGCCATCTAAACGATAACGCTTTCGCAAGTGCTACGACGGGTTGAAACGTCCCCTTAGAAAAATTTATGAATGACTGTGCTTAAACTGACACACAATATTTTTAGCGCAACGCAATCTAAGCCCTACAAAAGAATGGCCCTGACTAACATTAACCTATACCTTTCACAAATCACTTACCTCACAAAAATCTTCGTTACTTGAACTATTGCAATACAGCAAGCCCCACTACTTCCAGCTAAATAAAAGATTATAACTACTGAAGGGACTAACTAATGGTAGGCATAGTTAGCAAATGAAAGATTTTAATAAAGAACAAATAATGTATTTACCTTAATAGTATTCAAAAGTCATTATATATATATATATCAGTTCATGACATCCAGTCTTACAATTTTACTGTTTCTGATGGACACACGTCCAGATCACCCGCTCTCAAAACTCCGCCATCTCTCTCCCCACATCCACCACTGCTGGCGGCTCACCTCCAACTGCGCAACGCTACGCGCTGTTAACAGCCAACGGCCCACTACAATAGCGACTCTTTCAACAATGCAAACCAGTCACAGACTGCACACAGCACAGCCAGTGATTTTCATACAGAGCGCTACGTGGCATTACCAACATAAAAACCTAAACAGTCTACTTACAGGGTTTCATTTAAAAGCTCCTTAAGCAAACGTATTAACCGCCTTTGACCAAGAAAGACGTTGCTTGAATACCGAGGTTGGACATAAATAAGAAAACCCGCAATAAATGCGCGGTTGAATATAAATCCAGATGGTAGGCAAGCCTACAGGTCACACTGTTTTGCTTGACCACGAACGCCACCTCTGCCATGTCGTGAGTACGTTGAAATTTTGTCAATTCTCGTCAGAGCGGTGTTCCAGGGAGTTGCGGGTGCATTATGTGGGAACCAAATGAATTCAGACCTGGGCAAATTGTTGGTGCTCGTAAGGTGGGCAAGGGAGCTGAAGTGCTCAGTGTTTCAAAAGGCACCACTTCGAAGTTTTATATGGGGTAAGCGAAAGAACAGCATCTATTAAGTCACCACGCGCACGGTAGTCTACGCTGGGTGACAATGACAGACGGTTATTTAATAGGATTGTGACGGAAAGTAAGAGACGATGGCTTCAAAAGTCACTGCAGAACTCTTAATGTCTCAATCGCGAACTCTGCCAGCTTCAAAACAACATGGATATCCATAAGAAGGGAACTGGAGGGCAAGAAGGAATTCCAAAACCACACATCAGCGATGTAAATGTCCATAACATGATTCCGAAGCGGTAAAACCTAGCGTATGGATCAATGAAAAGAAGTCGTTTGGTCGGATGAGTCTAGTTTCACAATGTTTCGAACTTCTGGCCGAGTTGACGTCCCAAATATGAAACATGGAGGGGGTTGAGTGATGATTTGGGAAGCCATATCAGGGTATCCCATGATGCACATGGTTACTCTGCAAAGTCGGTTTATTGCATAGCATTGTGTGTCTCTTTTGGCTGATCAGTCCGTCCCAAGTTACAATAGTTATTCCTCAGTGGTGGGAGTGTGTACCAAGAAGAAAGGTTGATAGAGGACAAGTTATGCTCTCACATATTTTTCGTATACAGAAAATTATTAAAGCTTTTATTACAACCTGATGCACCTAGAGCGGGTCTGTAGAAAGTTAATGGCCTGAGCGGACGTTGATGGAGCCTGGTAGGGTGTTAAAAGCATGAGGTATTTTTATGGTTCTTAGCTCATAGAAACGGCTTGTTTGGAGCTGGAAGCAACTGGTGGCGAGCCCATCCCACAGTCAATCTTGCCGAACAGGCGTACAGCCGTACAGGGCAGACAGAGCTGCCCTTGTTGATACAGGTCTCCAGCAGGACAATGCCACTATACCTGCACTGGCGCCAGCCGAAGGCTGGGCTGGGGGCGATGGACTAAAGGGATGCATATACACTGTGCAGTGGTAAACTGGGCATTTCGTGCGGAGCCATGTGTAATAAAAATTCACAAGTTTTCGTGTTTACTGATACTGCAAATAAACCTGTGACCCACTTCCATCGGCAACCTTGGTGGTATAAGTAACTCCAGCGTCTGAGAACGTTTAGAGATAGAATCTTTGTTACACCTCATAGCTAGGACCAACAAGCTCAAAGCCAGAGGAGATGTAGATAAAGTTCTTTAAGACTGTATGTTCGCTTGTTGCCACAGGGAGTGAAGCTACTTCAGAGATAAACATCTTCCCCCTCTGCGAAAAGTTAAGAAAGCCAGTAATTGGCGATCTGTTCTTTTCCTAGAGACACAGCTTTCTTAACTCCTGCTCTGGTCCGACAGGAGTTTGTGTCCTATGATTGGCTCAAGATGGCGAGAAGGCGGTGTCGTTCCTGCACTTTGCGGGAAAACGGATTTTTTTTTCTGAGAAGTGTGAGGCTCTCTGGTGCTGGACTGGTAAGAGGACTTCTCGTCAGTGCTCTGGCATGTGTGATTGGTTCTTGGGACCTGTCCTGAGACTGACTTCAGTTGCGAGTTGGTTAGACTGGGGAGCCTGTGGTGAGGTTCTTACTGTACCGACAGTGTGACTTTAAACGCCTCGGACTACTCGCTTGCGGAGGGTACACTTATTCGTTTTTGGTTCGCCAGTCTTGGCGTTTGGTGTCCTTGTGCGGTCTGTCGTATAAGAGAGCCAAGTTGATTCTTGGTACGACCAGCGATCGTGTGTGTCACACACTGAAATATACCATCATTGGTAGAGAGTAAATTGCGATCCGTCTGCCTGATCGCTGGACCGTGAGATTTTTGCATTTCTTTCGTGGCCGCAATCGATTCACAGGTGCCGCCTCACGCCTCACCTCCGCCGCACACATCTCGCCAGCTGCAAAGTTACATCGCTGCACGAAGCAAACAGAGTAACGTACGACTGCTCCGGCCTTGTCAGAGCATACAGACATCTATCGGCACTTGCTCTCAGCTGCACCTATATTGAGAAACTTCTGTAGATTATCAATCAAAGTGTGCTCAGCGTCAGATCAAGTCAGATTGCGTTATCCACATTTCTTACTTCTGCCACCCAGCATCCTTGTCCACTGCGGTTTTAAACCAACTGTTAGTTGTTTACGGTATACAATAAAAACTTGTTTAGCATAATTTCTGTCTGTCTTTGTTTTGGGAAAATAAATGTTGTTAGTAAACTAAATTTTGCATGCATTCTAAATCATTTTTTATGGTCCAAACAGTATTACCTTTCAAGATGACCTGTTCACTCAGTTATGATGGTCCAGGACTCGTTTAGACACCACGAGGAGGAACTGCCGCATCTCCCCTGACCACCACAACCATCAGGTCTCAATATTAATAAGTCTTTATGGTTTGATTTGGAGATAAAGGTGCGTGATCCTTATCTACCTCCATCATTGTGAGCCGAACGTGCCATTATTTTGCTGGAACAATGGCGTTACATTCCTTTGAAAACCTTACAGGACCTGCATTTATCCATTCCGAGACGACTGGACGATGTTCCGAGTGTCAAAGGTTTTCTTACACTTTATTGGGCATAGTAATGTGCTGTGTTTTTGGGGTATCCATAGTTTTGTCCGCCCTCTTTACTTGACTATGTAACGATTTTCTTCTTACAGACAAGACTCATACAACACAGTGTGTTTGTGATCCATACACTACGAGATTAAGCGAATAACAACTTTCCTCTAAGAATTAATGAAAAAAATTATGTCCAAGTGGTTCTTTTGTTGATCTTGTTCCTCCACATTGCTTACGTCAGGAAACTCCTACTTAGCGACTTACCTGATTGCTGTAATTGTCACGAAAAGTAACAGGAGGAAAGACAACATGCAAAAGTGAAGTGTAGCAAAAACGTAGAAAGGGGGGTATGCACGGTATGAAAATTAAGCAGTAGTGCCAGCGTATAAAGCCTTGTAATCGGAAATGCGTGGAAAAGAAACTTTTTGATGCAATGAAAAGAAAAACGCAAATTATGCTGCAAAGATGTTATAATGCAAAACAAAATGTCTTTCACGCCAAATAACACCATATGACGGAAGTATTATCCGGCGTTCCCCAAGGAAGTGTTACAGACCCCTCTGTTGTTCCTGATCTATATTAACGACGTAGGAGACAATGTGAGTAGCCCCATTACATTGTTTGCAGATGATGCTATCATTTACCGTCTTGTAAAGTCATCAGATGACTAAAACGAATTGCATATGGCTTTAGATAAGATATCTGATATCTGTTTGGAGCGAAAAGTGACAATTGACCCTGAATAAAGAAAAGTATGAAGTTATTCACATGAGTACTAAAAGAAATCCGCTAAATTTCGATTACGTGCTTAGTTACACAGATCTTAATGCTGTAAATTCAATTAAATACTTAAAGATTACAATAACAAATAACCTAAATTGGAAAGATCACATAGATAATGTTGTGGTAGAGCAAACCAAAGTCGGCGATTCACTGGCAGAACACTTAGAAGGTGCAACAGATCTACTAAAGAGACTGCTTACAGCACGCTTGTCCGCCCTATTCTGGAGTATTGCTGTGCGGTGCGGGATCCGGATCAGGTGGATCGAAAAAGTACAAAGAAGGGCAGCTCGTTTAGTATTATCGCGAAGTAGGGGAGATAATGTCACAGACATGATATGAGAATTGGAGTGGCAGTCGTTGAAATCAAGGCGTTTTTCGTTGTGGCGGTGCAGTGGTTAGCACACTAGTCTCGCATTCGGGAGGACGACAGTTCAGTCCCGCTTCGGCCATCCTGATTTAGGTTTATCGTTATTTCCGTACATCCCTTCTGGCAAATACCGGATGGTTCCTTCGAAAGTGCATGGCTGATTTCCTTCGCCATCCTTCCCTAATCCAAACTTGTGCTCCATCTCTAATGACCTTGTTGTTGACGGGACGTTTAATGTCCTCCTACAGCTCCTCCTCCTCCGTTGTGACGGTATCCTCTCATGAAATTTCAATCACCAGTTTTCTCCTTAAATTTGCGAAAATATCCTTTTGGCACCGACTTACGTGGGTGTTTTGGTAGTAGTGATGAAGAGTAGGCTGAAGTTCAAGACATTAGTCAGGAAGAATCAATACACAAAGAAGTGGGATACGGAAGTACTAAGGAATGACGAGATACGTTTGAAGTTCTCTAACGATATAGATACAGCAATAAGGAATAGCGCAGTAGGCAGTACAGTTGAAGAGGAATGGACATCTCTAAAAAGGGCCATCACAGAAGTTGGGAAGGAAAACATAGGTACAAAGAAGGTAGCTGCGAAGAAACCATGGGTAACAGAAGAAATACTTCAGTTGATTGATGAAAGGAGGAAGTACAAACATGTTCCGGGAAAATCAGGAATACAGAAATACAAGTCGCTGAGGAATGAAATAAATAGGAAGTGCAGGGAAGCTCAGACGAAATGGATGAAGGAAAATTGTGAAGACATCGAAAAAGGACAGACTCAGCACACAGGAAAGTCAAAACAACCTTTGGTGACATTAAAAGCAACGGTGATAACATCAAGAGTGCAACGCGAATTCCACTGTTAAATGCAGAGGAGAGAGCAGATAGATGGAAAGAATACATTGAACGCCTCTATGAGGGTGAAGATTTGTCTGATGTGATAGAAGAAGAAACAGGAGTCGATTTAGAAGAGATAGGGGATCCAGTATTAGAATCGGAATTGAAAAGAGCTTTGGAGGACTTACGGTCAAATAATGCAGAAGGGATAGATAACATTCCATCAGAATTTCTAAAATCATTGGGGGAATTGGCAACAAAACGACTATTCACGTTGGTGTGTAGAATATATGAGTCTGGCGATATACCATCTGACTTTCGGAAAAGCATCATCCACACAATTCCGAAGACGGCAAGAGCTGACAAGTGCGAAAATTATCGCACAATCAGCTTAACAGCTCATGCATCGAAGCTGCTTACAAGAATAATATACAGAAGAATGGAAAAGAAAATTGAGAATGCACTAGGTGACGATCAGTTTGGCTTTAGGAAAAGTAAAGGGACGAGAGAGGCAATTCTGACATTACGGCTAATAATGGAAGCAAGGCTAAAGAAAAATCAAGACATTTTCATAGGATTTGTCGACCTGGAAAAATCGTTCGACAATATAAAATGGTGCAAGCTGTTCGAGATTCTGAAAAAGTAGGGGTAAGCTATAGGGAGAGACGGGTCATATACAATATGTACAACAACCAAGAGGGAATAATAAGAGTGGATGATCAAGAACGAAGTGCTCGTATTAAGAAGGGTGTAATACAAGGCTGTAGCCTTTCGCCCCTACCCTTCAAACTGTACATCGAGGAAGCAATGATGGAAATAAAAGAAAGGTTCAGGAGTGGAATTAAAATCATATTAAAATCATATCAATGATACGATTCACTGATGACATTGCTATCGTGAGTGAAAGTGAAGAAGAATTAAATGATCTGCTGAACGGAATGAACAGTCTAATGAGAACAGTCTGATGAGTACACAGTATGGTTTGAGAGTAAATCGGAGAAAGACGAAGGTAATGAGAAGTAGTAGAAATGAGAACAGCGAGATTCTTAACATCATTGATGGTCACGAAGTCAATGAAGTTAAGGAATTCTGCTACCTAGGCAGTAAAATAACCAATGACGGACGGAGCAAGGAGGACATCTAAAGCAGACTCGCTATGGCAAAAAAGGCATTTCTGGTCAAGAGAAGTCTACTAATATCAAATACCGGCCTTAATTTGAGGAAGAAATTTCTGAGGATCTACGTCTGGAGTACAGCATTGTATGGTAGTGAAACATGGACTGTGGGAAAACCGGAACAGAAGAGAATCGAAGCATTTGAGATGTGGTGCTATAGACGAATGTTGAAAGTTAGGTGGACTGATAAGGTAAGGAATGAGGAGGTTCTACGCCGAATCGGAGAGGAAAGGAATATGTGGAAAACACTGATAAGGAGAAGAGACAGGATGATGGGACATCTGCTAAGACATGAGGGAATGACTTCCATGGTACTAGAGGGAGCTGTAGAGGGCTAGAACTGTAGAGGAAAACAGAGATTGGAATACGTCAAGCAAATAATTGAGGACGTAGGTTGCAAGTGCTACTCTGAGATGAAGAGGTTAGCACAGGAAAGGAATTCGTGGTGGGCCGCATCAAACCAGTCAGCAGACTGATGACAAAAAAAAAAAAAATGTGGGGAGAAATGGTTATCACGATAAAGTAAGAGAAATCAGGGCACTCACAGAAAAATTTAAGTGCTCGTTTTTCCCTCACGCTGTTTGAGAGTAGAACGGTAGAGAGACAGCATGAAGGCGTCTCATTGAGCCCTCTGCCAGGTACTTTATCGTGAATAGAAGAGTAATCACGTAGATGTAGATGTATATGCGAGTGATTACAGTTGGTTTCAGATGGAGACCATCAGTAATGTCTGTATATAACATGACCAGGGAGTAATGCAAAAAATCATTCTCCGTGCCGCCACTTGAGAGACATAGAGCATTTAATTGGCACCGGTGTTCATGGATGTGACAGTCGCAAATGGGTATCGCCACCTACGTGCCACAAAGGAGAGCCGTTTTTTCACGTGAACGTATCTTTTCTTTGGATCAACATGATTCAAAAGTAACAAGACGGCAAGAACGCCGATTAAGCCAAAAGCATGCAGTGACCTCATTCAAGTATGTGAAACATTTTGTTGAAACCGAGGATTATTACCCGGCCAGCAGCTGTTTCTTATCTATATAAACGATTTTGGAGAACATCTGAGCAGCTGTCTTAGGTTGTTTTCAGATGATGCTGTCATTCATCATCTAGTAAAATCATCAGAAAATCAAAATAAACAGAAAATCGATTTAGAGAAGATATTTCTATGGTGGGCAAATTAGCAATTGACCGTATGTGTGTATGTGTATGTATGTATGTATTAAGCCGGGGACCTAGATACGAGGGAGGGGTTCATCCCGCCGTAGCCCTCAGCGTCCGCCGCCCCACACCGAACCCAGTTGCGGTTGAGCCCCCAGTGGAGCCCCAGCCCCGTCTCATTGAGTGTAACCCCTAATGTTTGCGTGGTAGAATAACTATTGTGTACGCGTACATGGAAACGGTGGTGGCGCAGCAATCGCCGACACAGTGTAACTGAGGCGGAAAAAGGAGAATCACCCGCATTCGCCGAGGCAGATGGAAAACCGCCTTAAAAGCCACCTACAGGCTGGCCGGGCGGATTCGTGCCGGGGACCGGCACGCCTTCCCGAACGGGAAGCAGCGCGTTAGACCGCACGGTTAGCAGGATGGACGGCGATTGACCCTAAGTAGTGAAAAGTGTCAGGTTATTCACATGAGTACTAAAATAAATCCGTTAAACTTCGGTTAAGCGATAAACAAATCAAATCCAAAACCGTAAATTCAACTAAATACCTAGGAATTACAATTGGTAGCATGGTTGATTTGGGGGAGGGGACCAAACATGAGGTCATCAGTCCCATCGGATTAGGGAAGGGTGGGGAAGGAAATCGGTCGTGCCCTTTCAAAGGAACCATCCCGGCATTTGCCGGAACCAATTTAGGGAAATCACGGAAAACCTAAATGAGGATAGCCAGACGCGGGTTTGAGCCATCGGAAAGAGACTCCACTGTGCTAACCACTGCTCCACCTCTCTCGGTGACGTAACAAGGCTAAAGAATAATAGTGCAGTGGTTTTAAGAACGTGACAGTCAACTTACGTTGATGTCTTGTCCACCAAATTCCCATGATCTGCACCCGCTGCGACACATGGGGGATGCTATCGAAAGCTAGCTCCGTGGCCACAAACCATTGGCCTGTAATTTTAAGGGTTGCCGTGACCTTGGTGTAGACACGTAATACCACATACCCCCTGGGAACCTACCAACGACTTTTGGAGTCCATGCAACACAGAACAGCTGCTGCATTACGTTCCACAAGTAGACCAACACATTATGAAGCAGATTTTGGCTCTTCGGTGTATATCTTGAGGAACAGCTTTGCTCCACTGCTAGCTCATCTCAGTGGCTTCCTTAAGAGAAACGTATAATTACCCAGAGAATATAAACGATGAGAGAAATCGATGAAAGGAATGAGATGAATGTTTGTGAAAATTCGTCCGAAAATCAACTTCACGGTGGAGATGGAGGATGAGGTTGGCCTGCCAGTTTGTGTACGTCAATCTACAGGAGACCTGATAATACTCTAAGCCGCAGCTTTTATAGGAAAACTACCAGCAAGTGTCTACAAGCAGCACATAGTGCATTCCGCATTGGTCACGGTATGAGCATGCATTCAGAGCTAGATTTCTTTAGGGAAAGATTGATGTCCAACTACCGTGATGACTTTTCCATACAGAGGGCCTTCAAACGAAGTGGTAATAATGACAACAAAGGAAATAAGAAGAACGAGGGACTAACTGCGTATTCTACAAGGTTACTGTTTCTGATTAGAGCAGCCGACTGCAAATGGAGAATCCTTCGGAAGAATTGTGTAAGGATTACAGTTGTCCTCCGACACAAGGTAGAAGATTTATAACTTATAGAGTGCAGCAGTAAGTCGTCTTCTTTTAGATTTTATTACGCAAATCCAGATTTCGCCTAGTGGCTACCCATTCTCAATGCACTGGCTTCTATTCTCGATGCATGTAAGTGTACTGAGTATTCAAAGAAATGTGACTGTGGCCCGAACAACAGGGACTTACATGCATCGAGAATAGAAAATAGTTCATTGAGAAAGGCTAGCGACTAGCCGAAATCTGGATTTGCGTAATAAAATCTAAAAAAGAGTGACTGATTGCTGCACTCTGTAAGTTATAAGCCGCGTAACAGTCGCTGAGTGCACCCACGTGTAACCTCCCCCTCACTTATCGACCTTAATGACAGTGAAAAATTAAACCGCGTGTACCTAATGGAAATTTGGGAAAAGCAATCGTCACCGAGGTTAATTTGTCGGTAAAGAGGGAGGAAAGGGTTACATCTAAATGAAAGGAAAAATGCTAATGAAACTGGTGGAAATTAATTTTGAAATAGGGGTAAAGTTAATAAAGAAAGTAAATGTGCGGCCGTTACGTCAACAGTTAACTAGCGGTAATTAGATATTTGAGATTTGGGGGGAATTATGGTCGCCAGTCCTAAGGACAATTACTATAGTAACTGAAAAAGAAAGATTATTACACATATAATTAGCACTAGAAGCGTGGCAACTGAAGGTTGACACGTGTAGTGTGAAAACTGGAAGTTTGTCACAAGTAATAAATTTCGCTACACTCTGACTTAATTTAGCAAAAGAATTAATAAAACCGGAACATCGAAAGTTAATTTAGTGACTGAAGTTAATATTGAGCTTTCTTTCTGAAGCACATCGAACATCAGTAAAATACGGTTAGTCTTGGACTACCTCAACAATTATTTCAAAAGCTACTCGAATCTACGCAATTTAGAAATAAGAGATTTAACTTTGAACTTGAATTAAATGATTCTGAACAATTAACAATAATTAAATTTAGTATGTACCAAGCTGAGCTGCAGTCACAGGTAAGCTAAAATACGGTAACAAAACTAGCACTCTTAATTTGTGCTTGTGCAATCTAAATACTGTAGCCAGCTATGCATACCTTAACTGAACTTTGAAATTAAAGCAGTGAAATAAAGTGATGCTGGCGTTTGAATCTCAACGACACTCGGGTTCATTTCGGAAAAGGAAGGGACCCTGCTTGGTAATGCAATTGGGACAATGAGCAACAAAGGTTCATGCTAAGTTGCTGTAATTTTGCGAGGCAAATGGAACAATTTTAAAAGCTGAGGTCTGCCATACAGTTCTAAAACTTTACGTGCTTCCAGTCTTCCTTGTTGGTTGATTGAAGGTTTGAAGCCGTCGATCGAGGAGGTGGCGACAGTCACTCACTGTCGGCCGTCGCTGTAGCAGAAGCCGGATGTTGGCGCGCCTTCTTCTCGACACGGTCACCAGACGAAACGGGCTCTTGATGTGTGCCAGCTAATGCTTCCCGTCCGCGACACCATGCCAGAAACTATCATCGCAAGTCGAGCGCAATTACATGCTGCCAAACCACGAAAGCGCGGCAACTCGCGGGAGCTTCACACAACACACCTGCTCCACCCGCTACTCCAGCCAGACTCTCCCCGCTCTGCCCGCGCTCCACGCGACAGAGTTAACACTACCAAAGATCCTACACACTTTGATTCTTCACACGACCTATCGATGTAATCGTTCGATAGCAGTTTTCCCTAGGCGTAAAAATACAAATAATATTTACGAAACAAACCAACTATACATCGACATAAATGCATAAATATATATATATACAAATAGTAAAACAATTACACTATGTAAAGACACAGAAATGTCATATATTCAGGTAACAAAAATAAGGAAAACAAATTATAGTACAATAGATGGAAATGGAAAGATATGCATTTCCGGCGTTACACACTTTCCGAATGGAAGGTAACCTGACAAGATAGAACACTTTCTTCCAACGTATAACGGACGTGGCTGACCGCATCCATGCTGAGGGAGCGTACGCAGTGACTTGCTGTTGTTGTACATTAAGTATCGCTGACAATGGAAAAACGATAAAAGAACATGTTACAGAGCACAAAACCAAATTATGTTTGAGACGAAATGTAAAATCAGTGGCAGCGGGTTACCAAGAATAATGTGCCCAGATCATAGATTTAATGAAAATACGCGCGCTACAACAGAGAGTAACACAATGAGGTGACAAAAGTCATGTGGTAGAGATTTTCACACACATAGATTGCAGTGACATCGCGTACACAGGGTACAAAAGAGCAGTGCATTCACGGAGTTGTCGTTCTGATTGTCGGAGGTGATACATGTGAGAAGGTTTCCGACGTGGTTATGACCGCACGGTGTGAATTAACAGACTTCGAACGCGGAGTGGTACCCGTAGTTGGAATTGGACGCGTGGGACATTCCGTTTGGGACGTCGTAAGAGAACTCACTATTTCTTGATCTACAGTGTTAAGAGTGTTCCGAGAGTACCAAATTTCGAGCATTATCTCTCACCACGGACGACGCAGTGGCCTACGAGAGAGAGGCAGCATAGAGTTGTCAGTGCTAACAGACAAGCAACACTGCTTGTAAAGGGTGTTTCAAAAATGACCGGTATATTTGAAACGGCAATAAAAACTAAACGAGCAGCGATAGAAATACACCGTTTGTTGCAATATGCTTGGGACAACAGTACATTTTCAGGCAAACTTACGAAATTACAGTAGTTACAATTTTCAACAACAGATGGCGCTGCGGTCTGGGGAACTCTATAGTACGATATTTTCCACATATCCACCATGCGTAGCAATAATATGGCGTAGTCTCTGAATGAAATTACCCGAAACCTTTGACAGCGTATCTGGCGGAATGGCTTCACATGCAGATGAGACGTACTGCTTCAGCTGTTCAATTGTTTCTAGATTCTGGCGGTACACCTGGTCTATCAAGTGTTCCCACAGAAAGAAGTCACAGGGGTTCATGTCTGGCGAATAGGGAGGCCAATCCACGCCGCCTCGTGTATGTTTCGGATAGCCCAAAGCAATCACACGATCATCGAAATATTCATTCAGGAAATTAAAGACGTCGGCCGTGCGATGTGGCCGGGCACCATCTTGCATAACCCACGAGGTGTTCGCAGTGTCGTCTAAGCCAGTTTGTACCGCCACAAATTCACGAAGAATGTCCAGATAGCGTGATGCAGTAATCGTTTCGGATCTGAAAAATGGGCCAATGATTCCTTTGGAAGAAATGGCGGCCCAGACCAGTAACTTTTGAGGATGCAGGGACGATGGGACTGCAACATGGAGCTTTTCGGTTCCCCATATGCGCCAGTTCTGTTTATTGACGAAGCCGTCCAGGTAAAAATAAGCTTCGTCAGTAAACCAAATGCTGCCCACATGCATATCGCCGTCATCAATCCTGTGCACTATATCGTTAGCGAATGTCTCTCGTGCAGCAATGGTAGCGGCGCTGAGGGTTGCCGCGTTTGAATTTTGTATAGATAGAGGTGTAAACTCTGGCGCATGAGACGATACGTGGACGTTGGCGTCATTTGGACCGCAGCTGCAACACGGCGAACGGAAACCCGAGGCCGCTGTTGGATCACCTGTTGCACTAGCTGCGCGTTGCCCTCTGTGGTTGCCGTACGCGGTCGCCCTACCTTTCCAGCACGTTCATCCGTCACGTTCCCAGTCCGTTGAAATTTTTCAAACAGATCCTTTATTGTATCACTTTTCGGTCCTTTGGTTACATTAAACCTCTGTTGAAAACTTCGTCTTGTTGCAACAACACTGTGTTCTAGGCGGTGGAATTCCAACACCAGAAAAATCCTCTGTTCTAAGGAATAAACCATGTTGTTTACAGCACACTTGCACGTTGTGAACAGCACACGCTTACAGCAGAAAGACGACGTACAGAATGGCGCACCCACAGACTGCGTTGTCTTCTATATCGTTCACATCACTTGCAGCGCCATCTGTTGTTGAAAATTGTAACTGCTGTAATTTCGAAAGTTTGTCCGCCTGAAAATGTACTGTTGTCCCAAGCATATTGCAACAAACGGTGTATTTCTATCGCTGCTCGTTTAGTTTTTATTGCCGTTTCAAATATACCGGTAATTTTTGAAACACCCTGTAATAGCCGCAGAAATCACAGTGTGACGTACGGCGAACGTACTCATTAGGCTAACACAGCGAAATTTGGCGTTAATAGGCTACGGCAGCAGGCGAACGACGCGAGTGCCTTTGCTGGCAGCACGAAATCGCCTGCAGCGCCTCTCCTCGGCTCGTGTCCATATCGGGTGGGCCCTGGACGACTGGAAAACAGTGGCCTGGTCAGGTGATCCCCGATTTCAGTTGGTAGGAGTTGATTTGACAGTGGCGCAGACCCAATGAAGCCATGGACCCAAGTTGTTAACAAGGCACTGTACACGCTGGTGATGAGATCTGGGCAGTGTTTACATGGAAATGGACTGGATCCTCTGGATGTTTGGCTACTTGTAGGTCGTTCGTGGACTTGATATTCCCTAACAACGATGTCATGTCACTGGGCCACAATTGTTCGCGATTGATTCTGGACATTTCTGGCGAATGATTTGGCAACCCAGAACGCCCGACATGCACACATCCTGCACCGGCAGCACTTTCAAAGTTATGGACGTCTATAGAGGCAGCATGGCTCAATATTTCTGCAGGGGAGGTCCAGCAACTTGTTGGGCTGACGTCACGTCCAGATGCTGCACTATATCGGGCAAGAGGAGGTCCGACACGATATTTTGTTATACTTCATAACCTTTGTCACATCATTGTATGTACATTAGTGGAATATATGTATCTGACACTGTTTGTAAGCTCTGTACAATGTTCCTTCGAATATGCATACACATTGCTGAAGATCGACGGTCATACTAAAGCGTGAAATGAATTCGCAGTTTGCGAGTACGTTACCACCATAGCTATAACGTTTACTGGAGACAAATGAAAACTTGTGGCGCAGCGGGATTCGAACCCGGATTTCCCACGTTACGCGAGCGGTAGCCTTGCATGCAACGTCCGCAGCTCGTGGTCGTGCGGTAGCGTTCTCGCTTCCCATGCCCGGGTTCCCGGGTTCGATTCCCGGCGGGGTCAGGGATTTTCTCTGTCTCGTGATGACTGGGTGTTGTGTGATGTCCTTAGGTTAGTTAGGTTTAAGTAGTTCTAAGTTCTAGGGGACTGATGACCATAGCTGTTAAGTCCCATAGTGCTCAGAGCCATTTTTTTGCATGCATGTCTGAAGGAACAATGCATCGAACTTACAGACACAGTCAAATACAGACGCTGCACTAACGCAATTCATGGCAGACCCACGCGAGTAAACCAAATAAGTCTCTCTCTGTGCGAGAAACACATAACTGTGCGGGCACTATGAGAAGCAGACACTGGGACATATGGAATTTAGAGTTTGTCAGTGAAGCGTTCTCTGGCAGAGAGGCGATCCCTTTCGTCCAGTTCCGGTCTGGGACGAAGTTTCATTTGTCTCTAGCAAAATTTATAGCTGTGGTGGTACCGTATTCCCAATTTGCGAATACATTTCGTATTTACTGAAAGAATGCCCGTGGAGCAGTCAAAGTGTCGAGGAATAGTCAGAATTTCGATACAGATTACGGCTACAGGCTTCCTTCTTCGTGACTGCCTACTGCCGCAGAAATGAACACCAAGACACAGTGAACGAGGAAAATAAACCACCAGAAAACAGCTAAGGCTATACGAAAACAATAATATCATTTTGTTTACAAATCTGTTTCGGTATCTGATACAGCATTTATCAAATGATGATGGTCCACCAACATATGCCTGAAGAATGTTACGAAGTATATCTACTTCTCTGGAAGAGAGACGGAAAATTGTCTTTTATACGTGAACGCAACCCTGCCTTCCGATAGTGTACTATTATCAAGGGAGACCGGTGGAATCCTGAGAAAGATCCCACAACAGAGACAGAAACGTCAAGCAATGAAGGAATTTGAAGATGAATGTGATGTAACCTAATGACTCAGAAGCTTTTATCATCAACGTTAATACTGTTCTTACCACACCAGCGCTGCAAAAAGCTCGAAAGTTGGCTGTTCTGTGGTCAGTTCCATCTTTTCAGTCACATTATTTTCTTTCATCGTATAGTAGTCTCTCCACATACTTTGCAAAGATATTTCTGTAACCAGCTTCGACCACAGTCAGTCGCTATATTTGAGGTCTCTCTCTCTCTCTCTCTCTCTCTCTCTCTCTCTTTGTCTCCCAGTCTCTCTCTCTTTCTCTCTCTCTCTCTCTCTCTCTCCCTCTTTCTATCTCCCTGACTTTTGGGGAGCTTTCTTCATACGTTTCCAGGGAACTGGCTAATCAGCGCTTAGGTGGTTTGGAAAGATGCTATGAAATGATTTTAAAATGCACGGTTCGGGGGGCATCGTGAAGACAGATGGCTGGCGCTAATTGTGTTTTCCACGGTCTTGCAGTCCTTCGTGAGACTGTTCATATTCAAACTCATACTATTAAATCACTCAAAAGCTACTCTCATTCCACAACTAATAGTAGATTTTCATTTAATTTAGTCTGCTAATTTTGCTACCAATTGCGGAAGTGTACGTGCATTCGCAGACGTAGTATGGCAAACGATTCCCAACTTCGCGAGGTCTGTAGATGTGTCATGAATAACCTTGATGAGATTTTGATTTTTGCACATACGTAAAAGAAGGAGACTAATGATCTTTGATTTTTAGGCTGAAACCATATTGTGGCGCTTTTATGAAGGATTGAAAGTAATGTGTGAAGTTTTCCATCACCAGCCTGGTATGCTGATTATTTTGGAATCAGTGAACTGAAGGTTCTGGGATATGAGTATGCATACGCTTACTCTTGCTGGAATGTTTTTGGTATTTTACCAAAATGATGACTTTATAGGGCTAAATTAGTGAATCACGAAGTAAAACCTTTGTGATGACATACTTTGAGTGCTTGTAGAATGTTTTCGGTATTCTCAGTATTGTAGTGGGTTATGCGTTGTTGTATTTGGTAACAGGAACTATGGATGACATTGAGTACTACGGTTTTATTACTGTTTACCACCGACCATGGAGTGGAACGTAGTGTTGGAAAATGAAGTAGGCTAGCATGTCAGATTGTATGTGTGTCTGTGATTTAATTTTTTCAGTAATGAATGTTTACATGTTTTAGAACTGATAATGGTATTTTGATTTGACAAGATTTCTTTCCTTCTGTCTGATATGACTGGGTAGAATATGGTACATATTTATGAGTTATTGTTTCTATTCCTTTTCAGAGTAGCTCCTGTGATGACTATCATATTTTCAATCTCTTAACAATTTTCATGGGTATGGACTGTAGTCTGTAATTTACTTTCTTGTATCTGTTTCCAGGAAACCTTTTTCTTGTTCTGTTAAGGTCATGAAATGCACTTTCACTGTTCTACCGGTACTGCACCAATGATCATTTTGATTTAGTATGTATTTAACTATGGGCTACACTTACAACTGGAGTGGTCGGGAGGTACCATAATGGGCACCTGCTGATGTATCATGTTCCGTTGTATTATATACCATGTTATTTGAAGTTAGTTCTCCTCATAAAATTAGCCTTGTGGCCCAAACATTTGAGTAGTGGAGCAACAGGTTATATATTACGTAAAAATTTGTTCTCTCTCACGTACTGAGGAAATATGAATTGTATGGCAGTTGCTACGACATGATGTTGTTTGCTAATCAATTTCCTGTCACTTGCAGGAAAAGCTACACCGGGATAAAGCTTGATGTTGTGGATTAAATATCTGTATGTATATATTTCATTTTGCTGATGTACTGTCTGGCCATGTTTAAACTTTCTTTACAGGAGAAATGATAATCGGTGAAAAGGGTGCTCACCGGGAATAACGTAGGTGGGTCGTAGTTATGCAATTTAGATCTAATGCAGTATTGGTAAGAGATAAAATTGGGTAAATTTTATACGGCAGAAGGGTAATTTGAGGACGAAAAGGACATATTTTCTCAGAATTTGTATTGGTAAGCTGGGACTGCATGAATCACGAATAAGTGCATTAATTATCAGCGCATATACACATAATACCCGGATCAAAAACAGAATTAGTATAATCCAGTTGCAAATAATTTTTAAAAATAACTTTATTAAACAAAATGGTCACATATTACATTTGGACTCCTGACACACATCACTAAATGGTGTTTGAGATATGGCTTATTGCACGCTTTACAGATGCAGTTCTCCATAGGGTCGTGATATTATCCATTTTGTTATATCTTTCCGTGGAAATCATGGGCGGCAAAATCACGGGTGACGGAGCTGGGAGTTTGGTGCTTTCCTGTTATCTGAATACATCGCTTCTGTTTCGATCATTTGCTACATAATCCCCGCCCCCTCCCCATCGCCTTGGCTTTGTTCTGTTAGTCCTCGCTAACGATTTGTATTTGTATGCTTGCATTTCTAGAAGATTGAAACATCCTGCGCTACTACGCGTGCTAACTATTTCTTGTGAAGTTTGAGACTGACAGAGGTCTTTTCAGGTATCTGGATTTAACATTCTCTAATTTCTTAAGGCTTTTCACTGTCAGATAGGTCCATATAAGTTAAACTCCATATGCAACAGTTGGAATAACTTTGAGCTTGAAGAGTATTACCACAGTTGGCAGGGATAAATTATGTAGCTTGAACATTTCTGAAATGGCCTTCGTCGCGGCTCTCACTCGCTTTTGTACACGTAGAAGGAAAAAAAGTGGTTCCACTTGTTTGTAGTGCTACTCCTAGATACTAAAAGCTGGTTGTGGTCTCTGATGTTGATCCACAATATGTGAAATAGTCCGTCATTAGTAGTCTTTCTCCTCTTCTAAATTACGGTGCTGTCATGTCTGAACTAATTGTTTCACACAGTTTTCTAGTGCCCATTTTCTGATGGTCCCCTGGGTACGTCTTCCACGCTCCTGGAAAATATTACCATATCATCTCAATACATGGACAGTTTTACGTTTCTTGGGCCTACGGCCTGCCCAGTGTCCACTGTCATTACGTTTTAGAGGAGTGGACCCATCAGATCCCCTCACAGGACCCCTCTTGTTTGAGTGATATCCTTCAAACTTATGTGCCATCAAATATTGCCACATGGTGTACAAATAGAATCGGCTATTTCTAGTTCATGGCTTTCACATTTGTGAAACCTTACATTATAGTCATGGTTATTTCTCACGCGTATTTAGTCCTAATTATTATGTTATCAAGTCATCTAGTAGGTAATTAAGATGATGAAACGTCTCCTACCACTTGAAGGAAATAATTACAGATTGTAGGATTATTTGATGGCAGTTGTTAGTACGGAGATATGTTACACTACACCTAGATTTAGTTATTCTTTCGTATTTTATGTACCTCACGTGAGACGGAGGTGCTGCTGCTAACAGAAAGTTGCAGAAGGCATGGGGAATGCTTTTTGTAGTCCAAAAACATGAGTGACACACCAGCAGGTCTTGAAACGTTGCCAAGCAGAATGGCATTTACCTATCACAAGTACTAGAGCACTTACCAGCCTGGGTGAGGTTCTAGCTGCATGCAGTGCCAAAGTACAGCACAATGGTGTCTAGATTCCCTGGGTCCATCCGCTGCTCAATACGTACGTCATTTGTGGCGTGTCACCGTAACTGTGTCATGGTCAACCAACGATGTCCACAATTTATTCAACTATATTGTCAGTACACTGTGTCCTCCACAGTGTCATGACAAACACCAACTCTATGAGATAAGTCTCTGCGTGGTTGTCACAGTACAGAGAGTAAATACATGTAACCCTCGCAGTTTCAGGGTTTTCCCATAATCAAACAAAGTTTGTAGTGCTACATTATGAAGATTCTGTGAAAACAAGTTCTTCGTAACAAATTCAGTAAAATAAAGTGAAATCATGGAAAGCCTCTAAAATTTTACTGAACAACTTTTCAATGACTATTAATTATATTTAGTATATTCATCTCACTAGTCAGGACATTTATTATTCTGCCCGATCAGCCATCTTTCAGACATACGCAAACTTTTTATTTGTGTAATTAGTCTTTTTCCAGCTTTTTGGGATAAATAATGGCAATATTAATCACTCATGACATTGTGGTGTATTTAATACGCTTTTCAATCTTTTTATTTCTACGTGTATTAATTTATCTCTAGCAAATATGAATTAAGTATTATGTGAATAACAGTATGAACAAAGGCGCATTTACTTTTAATGATTAACTTCATTGTTTTTATGGGCATAAATAGAATTAATTTTGTTTGATGTTTTTAAGAGTGTTAATAGAATAAACCTTGCTTCATGTTGGCATATTTCTCTTTTGTGTTTTGTCTTTCCTCATCACATCGGTAAGTTTATTATTATGCATTGCCAGAGGATGGTCGTCATTTGTAACAGCAATAACGTATTACTACTTAAATGAGAGGATTTTTGTCAGTTCAGTTATAATAAACAATTAAAATATTAGTTTTATTTCAATTTACATTTCCTTTTCATTTAAAAACTTCATTTCGGAAGATTCATGGCTTGTCAAGTTTTTAGCTTCAGTCATGGAAAAAATAAGTTATGTTTCACTAATGTGATTATAATGCATTAGGGCTTTAACCAAGTTTCCATTTTTATTGACCTTTTCTTTACCATATTTTTTTTATTTGAATGTTCATTACAGAGCTAATTACTTGTTTTTTCATGGAATTACATTTTAGATATTTGTATCTTTGTTATTGTGTAAAAGGCAGTCTGTCATTGAAGAGCTAAAAGATACTTGGAAGCATTGCACAAAATTTTAGGGTCGAAACTAATAATCCACTTACGTTTTTTTCTTTCAGTTCAAGTTAAGATAGGTCTCGCTCGCAGTAATGGTGACATGCTTATGGTAATCGATAGCTTTTCTATAAAATAACTTGGTTTTTATTCAGTTGCAGACTGAAGATCTACATGATCACTTAACATTCAAAAGTCTAAAAGCAGATAGCTTTTAAACTGCGCTGTCGAAACGTTTGATATAATGCGTTTAAGTGAATGGCCCCTCGGGTGTGACACGGTCATTTCTCGTGGTTCCTACACGTGCACAGTCGATGACATGACAATTTACGTATTCGCACCTCTATTATTGTGTAAAAGGCAGGCAGTCATTGAGGAGCTAAGATACTATCGAAAGCTTTGTGCAAAGTTTCAGTGCCGAAACTAATAATCTTGTCACATTTTTTGTATCAATTATAGTTTGTAGAGGTCTTACCCGACTGATGATGATATGCTTATGGCAGTTGAAGGTACTTCTAAAAATAATTGTGTTTTAATTTAGATGCACAAAGAAGATCTGCAAGGTCCCTTATATTCGCCAGTCTAAAAGCCGACAGCTTTCAAATTGAGCTGTCGAAACGTGTGACGTAATGTCTTTAAGTGACTGGTCCCTGGGCGGTGACACGTCCACTTCTTGTGGGACCTACATGTGCGCAATCCGTGAATACTGTGGGGAGCGAGTGGTTGCGGCTGGCGGCGCGCTATTCATCTTCAGGAGCAGAAGAGTGCGGCGCCGTTTATCACGGCCGCCGACACGGGCCGCGGTCCCATCTGCAGCTGTCGCCTGCAGCCGACGCCCCAGGGGGACAAACGCCTTCAGAAAGGCCCTCCGCCCGCCACACGAGCTCACTCGGCTCCACAAATCTTGCCGGAACCAGCCTGTTGGCCTCACATCACTGCCCACAGGAGCGGTTAAGGCCATCTCGCACTGTAACGTTCACCGTAAGTTTGCTAGGTTCTGCGCTTGTCGTTTGGCTAGTTCGCACGACAGTCAGACGGTATATAAGGTCAGCTGCAATGGTGTCGTGGGAAAATATCTAAGTACAAGTGTTTGTGAGAGTAACTGGGAGTTCTCTCGACATACATGGACGAGTGCCCCCTATGTGCATCATTTAAAGCTATAATTCTCTCACTCCAGAATGAGATTTTCACTCTGCGGCGGAGTGTGAACTGATATGAAACTTCCTGGCAGATTAAAATTGTGTACCGGTCCGAGACTCGAACTCGGGACCTTTGCTTTTCGCGGGAAAGTGCTCTACCGTCTGAGCTACCCAAGCATGACTCAAGCCCCGCGAAAGGCAAAGGTCCTGAGTTCAAGTCCCGGTCCGGCACACAGTTTTAATCTTCCAGGAAGTTTGAATTCTCTCGCTGTCGCACTGTAGAGGTGACAGAGGATGCTTTATGTTCCCGCTGAACGCCTACCTAGCGTGGCCATGCTTGAGATCAGACCTCGTCGTCCAAGCCGCCGACAGAACTGCTAATTGGCCAGCATAATGTAGCGCTCAGAGACCTCTACAAGGGAAATAATCCGAAGCTATCAACGCCAAAATACGGGAAGCTCCATACAGCGAAGGAGCACAGCGTCGACGGAGCTTGCTTCGGAGCCGTCGCTCAGGTCAGCAAGTAAATTAGTGTTAATATATTTACGTGTGAGATGCGCTATAGCCTCTCAGCGCAGCCAACTCGTCGATTATCTCGTTAAATGTTGACTGAATCCTAACATAAAACCGCCAACTCTAATCCCTTTGGGACTCAAACTCTTACATGAAAAACCTTTAATATATCTCCAGCAAGTGCTCCAGCAATGTTACAGACGTCTCGGTATTGCATTGCTTTTTATTTCGTTACAATTTTGCATACTGCATGTGGCCTTGAGTCTCTCACACTCCAACAATATGCCACAGTTTGCTGCTCTCCTTGTGGGTTTCTAGCGCAAATCGGGTGTTGAGTGCTGAAGAAACCTGAAATTTCCTACATTCGTTTAGTGAGATGTGCAGAGGGAGAGAGAGAGAGAGAGAGAGAGAGAGAGAGAGAGAGTGAGAGAGAGAGAGAGAGAGAGAGAGAGAGAGAGACTTTTACAAGATAGAATAGCCAAGACAGCAGCATTAAACTAATTTGTTTAAGTAGACAGCCTCAGAATGTTTACGGTTTATATCCCACAGTCTCTAATCTACATCCACACTTATATCCACACTCTAAAAATTTCTGAAGTTCGTGACAGAGGGTAGTTACCACTGGACCCGTTATCAAGGCTTCCTCCCGTTCCATTAACTTATGGAATACTGGAAGGACAACTGCATAGCCTCTTTGCTCGCTGGAACTAGTGGAAGCTTCTCGTCGCTAGTGGAGTAATGTATATGAGGTTCTTGTATATTCCTAGATTCATCATTCAAAATTGGTTCTTGAAAGTTACTAAGTAAGCTACCTTCAAGCGTTTGTCAATTTAGTATATTCCTAGATTCATCATTCAAAATTGGTTCTTGAAAGTTACTAAGTAAGTTACCTTCAAGCGTTTGTCAATTTAGTTCTTTCCGCATCTGCGTGGCAGTCTCCCATGTGTCAAATATACCTGTGACCATTCGCCCTGTGCTTCTTTGTCTATGGGCTTTCAATATTCCTTGCTAGTCTTATTCGGTGTGGGTCAGAGACACTTGAGATCTAGCACTAATTGCACAACGGTTCTGTAAGCTATCTCTTTTGTAGACCGATGGCATTTTACTAGTGTCCTACAAGGTCTGCCACCTGTTATATGTATAATTGAGCCTATTTGATCATTCCATTTCATATGTCTACAAAACTGTTACATCCAGGTATTTCCATGAACTTCCTGATTGCAGTTATGACTCAGTAGTGGTGCAGTCATAGTGAGTCGTAGCGCCGTATAACGATCCTGCCTTGGAGGCGGTTAAGTGGGAGATGTGTCTCAGAGCTGGATAGTGACAGATGGTGACGCGAGACTGGACGCGCACGTAGTTTATGTGTTAGCCGATAGAGGACAATATTGGATAGGGGGACTGTGATTTTAGTTTCGATTGTGCCCACTAGAGTGTACTAAAGTAACAGAATGTTTTTCATAAACTACTCTAGTATTTTTGTAAAGTGTTATTATGCCTTTTTGCGTATGTAAAACGTTTTAGCAGTATGAATGATGGGAGAGTGTGGTTTAAGGTTAATATGAAGATAATTGTTTAACGAGTTATGTAGCAGGATTTAGTGTGGGAACATTTCGAAGAAATATGGATATGGACAAAGGGGATTTTTGTAGAATATATTTGTAAAGTAAGTTTATGGTAAAGGGGAAGTTAATTCAAGTATAAATAACAATAGTAAATAACTTTATGCATAAGCAAACCTTCAACATATTAGAATAATTACGTCGGTAAAAAGTGCAGTCGTTAGGTTTACTATTTTGCGATTGGTTATTGAGGAAAAGCGTGGACTGACGCGGGAGAATGTGGGTTTGCTATTGGCTGTTGAGTAAACTGACCAATGGTAAAGCAATATTCTTCGCGCGCCTTTCTCTGCTGGTAGAGAAGACTTAGAGTATTCGAGAGAAGAGTGGGAGCCTAGCCATGAAACAGTTCGGACGCGTGTAGTAGCAGTTCCGATGGAAATGATAAGTTGCCGGATCTAGCAGCGTTTCATACATCAAAACTGTTGGAAAGTGACGGCATAATTATTCCGATGTGTGTGTAGAAATTTCGGAATTTTTAAGTGAATTTTGTGACGAGATAAGACATATATTCCGCGTGGTGTATTGAGCAGGTCGGTGGCAAAAAACTGTGACTGCATTTGGTACCGACAGACTTAATATTTGGCGAGCATTATCAATCAAAAACAATCAGTATTTTTGTAGCTATTACGTTTTCGGGAAATGCAACACCATAAACTTGCTAACGTGAGTGAATGGGGTTATGAGTGACTGTGTTAAGACTAGCATCGGCTTGTTCACCTAAGTTTCAGAATATATTAATTGAGGAAAAATTTTCAACCTTTCATTTGTGTGAAAACTTTCTCCCGAAACCTAGATTAGTGACTTGAATTGCAGCCTGGTTCACGTAGAAGTACAGTAGGTTTCACTCGGATTTCCTACTAATAATCTGCTGAGACAATGTTCACATGTAGGTGCAGGTCCGTCGTAAAGGACGGAAAGAACCGCGCCACCGCAATAGGATATTACACTTTCTTCAATTTGTCAAGTAACACTTTGAAATATTATGAAGGTTTGATTGCATATTCGAACTATCTATTTCAGACAGCACTTCGTTACAGATTAATGCATCAGCTGACAAAATTCTGAGGTTTTTCTTAACGTAATTCGTTAGTTTGTAATGATGAACGGAGTATTGTCTCAAGCTGTACTATGCAGTTCCGTTACTTTTTGCAGTGAAACAGTAGCAATTAGTCGTAATAAGGTAAACTGTCGTACTGTAACAGTGATACAGGTATATGTTTACCTGCCGGCTACCTGGCTCACTCGACACGCTTACTTGTCCACAAAAATTGGGAGCAGTTCGATACTGCATTGTCTGTATTTCCTTTTTGTGCTTTCTGCCACACGCCGTCGTCTGCCTAAAGACATGTTGACTGCACTCTGATAGTTCTCAGGAGCAACAAGAGGGTAAACAAGCACCTGTTGATACCCAGAGCGATGTGCCTGTTGTGTACATATGAACTGCGATGAGGCAAACAGCAGACAGTAGTCCGGTACCAGTGGAGTGGCGTCGGGAGACAAACAGAAATCTTGCTCTACAAGGTACCCGCTGAGGTGGGTGGAACGCAGAACGTTAAGCTTCGAGAATGCGCGCACGCACCAGCAGTGTACAATCGCACGATAGCATCAGTGTTGCGCTCAGCGTAAGATTCTCTACGTTTCGTTCCCACGCAATGGCGAAAACTACCATAGAATCACTCAGCTCATCGTTTAGGGATTATTTTAGTACAATGTATCTCAGCATAGCTGTGGAAGTTCGTAGTGGTATACATTAACGAGCATAAAAGCAAGAACCGCTTACTTAATACGAGGTGCATTCAAGTTCTAAGGCCTCAGATTTTTTTCTCTGGACTGGAAAGAGATAGAAACATGCGCATTGTTTTAAAATGAGGCCGCGTTCATTGTCAATACGTCCCAGAGATGGCAGCACCGTACGGCAGATGGAATTTTACCGCCAGCGGCGAGAATGAGAACTGTTTTAAATACTTAAAATGGCGACGTTTTCCTTACTTGAACAGCGTGCAATCATTCGTTTTCTGAATTTGCGTGGTGTGAAACCAATTGAAATTCATCGACAGTTGAAGGAGACATGTGATGATGGAGTTATGGATGTGTCGAAAGTGCGTTTGTGTGTGCGACAGTTTAATGAAGGCAGACCATCGTGTGACAACAAACCGAAACATCCTCGGGCTCGCACAAGCCGGTCTGACGACATGATCGAGAAAGTGGAGAGAACTGTTTTGGGGGATCGCCGAATGACTGTTGAACAGATCGCCTCCAGATTTGGCATTTCTGTGGGTTCTGTGCACACAATCCTGCATGACGACCTAAAAATGCGAAAAGTGTCATCCAGGTGGGTGCCACGAATGCTGACGGACGACCACATGGCTGCCTGTGTGGCATGTTGCCAAGCAATGTTGATGCGCAACGATAGCATGAATGGGACTTTCTTTTCGTCGGTTATGACAATGGATGAGACATGGATGCCATTTTTCAATCCAGAAACAAAGCGCCAGTCAGCTCAATGGAAGCACACAGATACCGCCTCCAAAAATATTTCGGGTAACCGCCAGTGCTGAAAAAATGATGGTGTCCATGTTCTGGGACAGCGAGGGCGTAATCCTTACCCATTGCGTTCCAAAGGGCACTACGGTAACAGGTGAATCCTACGAAAATGTTTTGAAGAACAAATTCCTTCCTGCACTGCAACAAAAACGTCCGGGAAAGGCTGCCCGTGTGCTGTTTCACCAAGACAACGCACCCGCACATCGAGCTAAGGTTACGCAACAGTTTCTTCGTGATAACAACTTTGAAGTGATTCCTCATGCTCCCTACTCACCTGACCTAGTTCCTAGTGACTTTTGGCTTTTTACAACAATGAAAGACACTCTCCGTGGCCGCACATATACCAGCCGTGCTGGTATTGCCTCAGCGATTTTCCAGTGGTCAAAACAGACTCCTAAAGAAGCCTTTGCCGCTGCCATGGAATCATGGAATCATGTGTACGTCTGCAGGGCGATTACGTCGAGCAGTAACGCCAGTTTCATCGATTTCGGGTGAGTAGTTAAATAAAAAAAAAAAATTTGGAGGCCTTAGAACTTGAATGCACCTCGTAGTGTGTTGGTCCATGTTTGAAATGCACGGCAGCTAATCCGCGAGGTATGGATTAGAAAAGCTCTTGGTTGGTCACCAGATGTATGTAGCATCAGATTTCTACACACAGATAATGCAGTTCCAGAGAATTAAACCACTGGTTTACGGGCGTGAAGCGAATAATATCCCAGATGTGATCCGTCGGGTTCATATAAGGCGAATTTGTTGTCCAAGACAACATTAGTTCATTGTCATGCTCCGCTCTTGCTAGATGATGCCATCGCTATCGAGGGAGACATCAAACAAGAAGGAATGCAGGTGGTTAACAAAAATGACCACATGGTGAAATCCGTGATGGTGCCTTCGATTACCACCGCAAGCGCCGTGGAAGACGAGATTGTTGTCCTCTATAGTAGAATAATGACACTATCGGCTCGCTTCTTTTGCCTGATCCGTGTTTCGAGCAGTCGTTCGCGTGGGTAACTGCGTCTCCAGTCATGAATCACCAATCTGATACAAGAAGAAATGCGATTCATCCGACCAGTTGGTCCGTTTCCGTTCATCGATGGTCCATGTAACTCTCCCCTAACAGCACTAATAGTCCTGTCACGCGAAAGCCAAGCATAAAACTGCCGAACACTACTAAACTAGCAGTAGAGCGATAATGTTAATCCTGTGAAAGGATTTTAATTTTGACTATGATCACGCGTAATGGAAAGGTATCGGACTTTTTCCATTTCGCTGTGCGGGGTAACCGGGCGGTCTAGGCGTCTTGTCACGGTTCGCGCGTCTCGGAGGTTCGAGTCCTCCCTCGGGCACGGGTGTGTGTGTGTGTGTGTGTGTGTGTGTGTGTGTGTGTGTGTGTGTGTGTGTGTTGTCCTTTTAAGTTATTTTAAGTTGTTTAAGTAGTGTGTAGGCTAGGGACCGGTGACCTCAGCAGCTTGGTCCCATAAGAACTTACCACAACTTTCCAAATCTTTTGTTTCCATTTCTCGAAAGATTGCTTACTATTGAAAAGAAAAAAATATGAAAGCAATCGGCATTGTAACCAAAATTCAGTCAGTAATAAAGGAAACTGCAATTACATGAAAGGGAACGGTCGCCAACCTAGTTAGGCAAAATTGTACCAAGTACTACCACTGCTCATAAAAAAAAAATTGGTGTTGACTTTACTTGACACTGAAATTCTGTTTTACCAACAACTCAGAAGACAGTACTTTGGCGTGAACAATACAGCAGGAATATTAATCGTTCTTTGCAACAACTGGCTGTCAATAATACTTACTATCTGTGTAATAAAGAAGTGAAGTAAAGATCATTATAAGCCAAAGATTTATAGTGCAGCACTACTAACTTGGACATGAGGCTCTTTTATCAGTTGAATAACTGATAAATATTGTTACTGAAATTGTTTACAGATAATTATGTTATTTTACCGATTATTATTTCTACTCAGAAGGAGCATTCGTTTCCTTGTACTATTTAGCTCAAATGGAAAATGTGTTACCTGGATCTAGTATAGTTTGATTGTATTAGCCTGTTGCTTATTATAGCACAAAAAAATCTTAGAGAAATGGCAAGTGCACTTAATTAATGCTGTAGCTGTAATATGAAACTTATATCTGATTCAACAGTTAGCATGAGGACCCGAAACTAATCTGGCAGTAAATTCAGATCAAGGCTTAACATTTTAGTCACAACATAATATGGGAAATGCTACTAACTATACATACATGAAAATTATAAAGACTGTTACTTCCAGACCTGCACAATAATTAATCCTTATGCGGCCTTGTAAATATACTAAGCGGTAAATATAATGAATCAACACGGTTTTTTCTGGTAACAGTAATACCATACTGAGATTTGAATAAGAACAATCCTTAAACTAAATACTTTCAGTCTTTTCTCGGCAAATGAACTTTAGAGCAACTTCAACTATCATTTTGTGAAACATATGGAGTATTTCAAAACCAAGGCTCACTGAATAATATGGTATTTACTACCTCACGAAGTTTATTAAATGCAGTGAACGTTTACCGAAATGATTTTTCAGCTCAATGATACAGGTTAGTCGGAAATACGTAGCTCATGTGATAGGACCCAGCCTGGGGAAATGAGTAAGGATATAAATACTGGTCCTCAACACAGAGTTTAACACTAACACGAACACTGACTTATTATTGCAAAAGACACGCGTAACTGGACCACGAAATTATACAGTACTCAGTTGATAATTTGATGAAATTGGTGGCAGTGTCGATCTGCTGTGGCTGTTCAAAACAGGGTCGAAAAAGAATCCATTGATGTTGCTATGTAACAGGCTCTGATAATTCTCTTTCTGGCGTCGGTTTTTTTTACTACAGTGCCAGACAATGTAGGCAATGAATAATAAGCCAAATTACTTCCACATCGGAGGTTATGTTTTTTAATCTTGCTGTTCCTCTTGCCTCGTTCAGTTTACAAGATGCGAACACTTTGCCCGCTAGCCACCGACTAACTCTTGGCACAAAGAAGTCTTGCAGTCGACCGCCAAATCCATCTTTTCCACTTCCGCAAAGCCAGTTTCGTTCCGGAGAGACTTCCCTCCATGTTTTACATGTTTACAGTTCTACGTTCCCTATAGATGAATCAGTATTACAAGTAAAGTTTTTAACAGCTTAATTTTTATAGGTCTTTTCTTCAGTTACGTCCATAGCTTAATTACACTGACATAAAGTGACGTAAATTATAAATAAAACATCTACATATACACTAAGTCATCAAAAGTATTCGGACACCGCCATAAGCATACGTTTTTCATGTTAGGTGCATTGTGCTGCCACCTACATAGTGCTGCCACCTACTGCCAGAGACCTCAGTAGTCATTAGAGATCGTCAGAGAGCACAATGGGGCGCTCCGCGGAACACACAGACTTCGAACGTGGTCAGGTGATGGGGTGTCACTTGTGTCATACGTCAGTATGCGAGATTTTCACGCTCTTAAACATCCCTAGGTACACTGCTTCCGATGTGATGCGAAGTGGAAACCTAAAGGAAGACGTACAGCACAAAAGCGTACAGGCCGACCTCGTCTGTTAACTCACAAGGACCGCCGACAGTTGAAGAGGGTCGTAATGCGTAACAGGCAGATATCTATCCACACCATCACACAGGAATTGAACTGCATCATGATCCACTGCATGTACCATGACAGTTAGGTGGAGGGTGAGATTGGATTTCATGATCGAACGGCTGCCCATAAGACACACACATCACGCCGCAAAATGCCAAACGACGCCTCGCTTGGTGTAAGGAGCGTAAACATTGGACGATTGAACAGTGGAAAAACGTTGTGTGGAGTGACGAATCACGGTACACAATGTGGCGATCCAATGGCAAGGTACGGGTATCGCGAATACGAGGTGAACGTCATCTGCCAGCGTGTGTAGTGCCAACAGTAAAATTCGGAGGCGGTGGTGTTATGTGTTTTTCATGGAGGGGGCCTGCATCCCTTGCTGTTTTGCATGGCACTATCACATCACAGGCCTACGTTGCTTCGTTTTAAGAACCTTCTTGCTTCCTGATGTTGAAGAGCAATTCGTGGATGGCGATTGCATCTTTCAACAAGTTCGAGCACCTGTTCATAATGCACGGCCTGTGGCGGAGTAGTTAGACAGTAACATTCCTGTAATGGACTGGCCTGCACAGAGTCCTGACCTGAATACTATAGAACACCTTCGAGATGTTTTGGAACGCCGACTTCGTGCCAGTCCTCACCGACCGACATTGATACCTCACTTCAGTGCAGCACTCCGTGAAAAATGGCCTGGCATTCCCCAAGAAACCTTCCAGCATGAACGTATGCCTGCGAGAGTGGAAGCTGTCATCAAGGCTAAGTGTGGGCCAACACCATATTGAATTCTAGCATTACCGATTTAGGGCGCCACGAACTTGTAAGTCATTTTCAGCCGGGTGTCCTGATACTTTCGATCACATAGTGTATGTTACAGCAAAGAGCTTGGTAACGCAGAAATCACATTAATTAAAACAGAGAAAGAAGTTAGATAAGACAAATATAGATAATACCGATAATGGTGCTCCACTGTAGCGGTAAACGACGATGTTGTTGGGTGAACATTATATGGATCACCTGCTGCGGAGATCAGTGTTCAGCAATGTACGCTGAAGGTTGTGTTCCGAAACTCTTGTACGCTCTCCGGCGCTGCACTCTGTTGTCACATCTGTCTAATCTGCTTTACAGAGCTGGCAAGCTTCCGACCTCCACGTTCTGTATTGGGGCATGGACGTCCATACCACCGTCGCCTAGTTGTCCGTTCAGCGTCCTTCATACCTCTTGACAGATGCTGACAAAAGCAGCCCACTAACCGCGCTCGCTCCCAGGGTTGTGCCGTAATAATCTACCCTTTGTCCGAATACGAGGGATATTCGGAAAGTAAGTTCCGATCGGTCAAGAAAGGGAAACCACTGTGAAAATCTAATAAAGCTTTGCACATATGTGTTCGACAGTGTCTCTAGTACCCCAGTTGGTTGCATCACTTCACTCTTTTCAGTTCTGTGCACATGGTGAGCACATAAAGGTGCGTAGAAAATAGTGTCTCCCGCCAAGTATGGGGTCCTGGTAAGAGATTTCGCCTATGTTATGCAGCCCACATTACAGAACTGTCATACTGTTCCTGCTTCGTAACAATTCTCGGTTGCAATCCGCAGGGGCAATGAAAAGCCGGTAATTGGCTCCCTTCGTGTTTTGTCTCTGCTCACATTAGCCACTGGCTACGAAGACAACATTTTCGCACAGACAACGAGCTATAGATGAGCGTAGCGGGAAGCATAGGCGGCTGCCTTCTATAACGAGGGTATCAGAAAGTTGATACAACGGTGCGACTGATGTCCTAGCTGGAGCGGCGAATATGTAGAGAAGTAGCTGGAACGTGGAGCCAACTGTCGCAAACAAAGCATTTCTGGTTTTGAAAGTAGTTTCTATTTCGCGACTGGTCGGAACTTACATTCTGGACAAGCTTTGCAATTTATGTCACTGAATATCTCCTGGATCGTCGCTAGAATTACCCATTCGTTTCTGCTGCGCTTACATAATTTCCTTATCACGCCACTAGTCGACATAGCCCCAGGAGCCATTCGGCCTCACAATGGGCAGTGGGCACACTGCTTTGCATCTTTAGTGAAAGCTAATAATCGCAAAAATTGTACTACCATAAATTAATCGTCACAATGGATGAAACTTTTCTATATCTCTTTACACTGCCCGAGCCATCGCAGAGCGAAGTGGTGTGGAAGCCTCCACAACAGACTCATCTTCAGGAGGACGGCAGTTCGAATCCTCGCGTGGGCGTTCAGGTTTGGGTTTTTCGCGATTTTATAAAATCTCCTAAGGCAGTTTCCTTTAATATGGCGCGGACAGTTTCCTTCCCAACTCCACCTCACTTCGAGCTTATGCTGCGTCGTCGGCGGGACACTGAATGCTCGTCACCAGTCCTCCCCGAGTGATCGTACCACGTGTGCCGGCAGGTATGTATCGCAGTATTAGGTCGGTGCATGATTTTGTAGCGTTTTTGTTTTCATGTTGGTATTACGACTGCTGTGAGTTCATTTAGAGACTGTTATTTTTTATTTGTAGTTCACTGTTGCAGTTTGAGTTTACATATTGTCATTTTGTCATTTGGAGATCGTCAGTGGAATTCTGGGCGCTAGGAGATGGAATGCCATATGGAGAAATCAGAAAATTTTCGACATCTGCTTCTGTTTCTTTTCAGCAAAGGAGCGACAGCAGCGGAGGCAGCCAGCCACATTTGCGCCATGTGTAGGGATGATGCCACTGCAAAGATCATAGCAGGGAAATGCTTCTCTCGCTTTAAGAGGCATTGTTTTGATATTAGTGAGTCCATGTGTTCAGCAATGTTTACTAATGTTGTACAGTCGTGCTCAAAAGTACCCGAACGACCTGAATTGCATTTCACCTGATTAGAATGCAACCCACATAGCGCAGCTGCCTAGCAGGTCCTCTAATCGCCCCTCGGTACAGTCGTTTGCCTATTGAAAATGGATCCAACAAGTCACCACTAGAAAACACTGCTCTGTATCGCAGTAACTCAAGATGTAAAGTAATACCAAGGTACTACAAATATCAGGGAACATCTTATCACAGATAAGACGGTTCTTCAGGATTGTAACCTCACATTTATTACAATGAATGACATACATGAAATGTTACCACTCTCATTATTGCGTCAGATAGGTAATTCACGTAGTACGTTCGTCGTATTCATGATTTCCTCTTCAAAATAACATACCGTACTTATTATTTAACACAAAATGACATTAAAAATTTAAGTTATTCGCGAGCAGCTAGTTGAGAATATGTATGAACTTCCAATGACACGACGAACCGTCTCGTTCTGCATATGGATTCAAACCCAGGTGATGCAGACGAAGCAAAGACTTCGTGACTGACGGAAACTAACAGTCATTCCTGACTGGGCTTAAAGAGAGTGATATACCACGATTTTAGACAGTATCAGTTAGCAAATATCAACTTCAAATTACATAACGTAAACATTGTTAACGGGCGCGAATTCCTGCCCAGCATCTATTGTCCTTGTTAACGAACTACAAGAGATGTTAAATATTGCTTCTTCACAAGTAACTTTTGAAATGCCGTGAGGTAAAGCTTTGTGTTGGACAGGGATTCGAACCCAGAACATAATTGGATTGTCTTCGAAGCACAATCAGCTGTGACATATCGGATTTTCTCGGCAGTAGCTAGATGTTTTAACTGAAATGACGAGACGAAACATTAATTTTTTCTTTCCCAGGACTCCAACCTGCCACCTATCGCTGTTATATTCTAGAGATAACGAACGTTAAATATGGGTTTGTTACACCAGCAGCGACATGTGAGCATGTTTGAACTAGAAATAATATGACGAAGAGTTCAATGCTGACTGGGAATCGAGCCCCACACATATCGTTGTTGACTGCACACAAAGAGACGTCAGCTACCGAATTTTTCTCCACCAGCAGCTCGGAATAACATCCTTGAATTTACAATGATTTCGCAAACAGTTCTGTGTCTCACTGGGACTCAAAAACGTCAGATACCGTTAGTGTTGACAATGAATGAAAATACATTAAAAATCAAAATTATTACCCACCAGCAGATAGGTGTTCTCATGCTAGAGCTTGATAATAAATAATGAAAGCTTTAGTGCCGGGCCAAGATTCGAACCCTTTCCCGCGAAATATGTGGAGATGTTGAGGAATCTGCAGTTTTGAACAAACAACAAATTGCAGTCGAGTTGTATTGTCACGAAGGGATCAAATTCCGTGTTAAGGGCGGTCTGAGTTGCATTCCCGGATCAGAACCAATTTTATCGACATACAGAAGCTCAAATAAACGATGGAATAAGTGTCCTGTGACCCTACATGGCGTTTGTTTCGTCACTAGAAATAAATAACTAGTATAAGAAAGGTTGCTGTTGATAGAGTTTCAACGTGTCGCGACTCCTGACTTTATTGTGGTTCAACCTAACGTGTGTCAGACGACAATGCCATTATACCTTCTTCAGTTGGCGTAGCCAGAAGAGAACAGAATCTGACTCTCCTTATCAAAAATCATGAGCAGAAGCTGGAATCGAACCTGGGCCATAAGCATATGAACCTAGCATCAATCCAAGAGACCACCAAATACTCGTCTCTATCAATCATTTTCTATCATAACAATGTTGCGCCACACTCGATGAGAATTCTGACACACAGACTCCTTGTAGTGGTTTGCAGCATGTTCAGTACATTCATTTACTTGGTTGACCGAATCGCCATGAACTAACTGCCTCGGCTACCCAGTGCATACATTCGACTCTATTTTGTAATCACCGAAATAAAATCACCTAACAGACACCTACACGGAACTGCCAACAGCGTAGGATGCAGAAATTTAAACAGGAAGTGTTCCTTTCGACTTGAGCTACTCTATTGCGCTATCTGTTTGTTAAAAACGTCGTGCAGTGCAAAAGAAAAGCTGTAACTGTCTGTCTCTCAGAAGTCTAGATCCGGCCATATGCATTATCTCACAGCACTGTGCAACGCGCAAGTTCTGGAGGAATTGTTATTGAGTTCAGGAGCTGTAGCTATGTGTCAGCTAGTAGCGTAACGGTAAGTGTCGCGCACTGCTGATAAGACGTCGCGAGTTTGGGTACATCCACTGCTGCATTTTTTAAAACGCCATACTGCTGTCTGCTGAAGTTTTCGATCTAATGGAACTTTGAACATAATTCCCTTCACTTTTCAACCCAAAATAGTCGCATGTAGAAAAAGGGCTAACTTCTGCGACATTTCGTTCTTTTCAGGTTTAATAGATGGCCAGGCTGCAGATGCATCTCGAAACTTTTGTATTACGTATGGGGAGAGCGCATAGTGCCAAAATACGTCATAACAGTATTTTCTAGATTAGCTGTCGTGTGGCAGTGGCATTTTGTTCTTCGTAAAACCTTGTTTGACAGCTTTAACTCAGAACAAGTTTTCTACATGCATGTAATCAATAAACCGCAGCCCGCATCTCGTGGTCGTGCGGTAGCGTTCTCGCTTCCCACGCCCGGGTTCCCGGGTTCGATTCCCGGCGGGGTCAGGGATTTTCTCTGCCTCGTGATGGCTGGGTGTTGTGTGCTGTCCTTAGGTTAGTTAGGTTTAAGTAGTTCTAAGTTCTAGGGGACTGATGACCATAGATGTTAAGTCCCATAGTGTTCAGAGCCAATAAACCGCATGTGCATTGTCAGACTGTTATAGATAACATCAGAGATCTCGCATATGTCGTTGATGATTCATTTCTCTCTCATGTTAACTAATGTTTTAACAACACTAAAAGAAACCGTACGAAAATTGTGTACTGTATTATAAGAAATGAAATAAAACTACCCACGATAACCTTACGACGAAAGTCTGTTTCAAGAAAACTGAGTATCTGTACACAACCGTGCCTCTATCGGCACGAATTAGTAAAATACTACCCACTTAGATTTCGATTGAAACTGTGTTTGATTGCTATGCTGTGTCATACTCAAGTGGTATGCAAATGTGTCATTTTATAATTAAAGTTATGTATTCCTAGAAACCCAAAATTTGTTTGTCAGCAGCGGAAAGAGGCGTGCAGCATTGTAAGTTTTTCACCATTGCACTATGATCCGCAAGTATTTTCTTGCGATTTCCTTATCGATGTGTGATCTGACTGCTTGTAGCTCTTTCACAGAAGGGATAAAAACGTTACAGTCAGCTAGACTGGAACCGCAAACCATAATAGACACTTTCTCTCAGGTTATCACTTTTCCACAGAAATAGGGAAGAGGCATGCGTCCACGTCTCCTCTTACGAGACCAGTAGGGGCTAGAACTCTTTACCGCTATTTAAAGGACGAGATTAGATGCGATTTTCACGTGCAACGACTTTCCTGGGCTGAAAACCGTAAAATTACAATCTTTTGTTACAGTTCAAGCGTTAGTAATAACTCAGATTATTCAATGTAAATGACAGGAAAAATCAAGTGAACTTTGAGGCTTAATTACGTGCACACCAGGAAGTAACTCGTCGATCACAGAGTTGCCAAATATACCTTGCCTTGTTGCCAAATCTCAGTTACATTACCAGCAGGAAGAAGACGAACCGATGTGATCCTACAGTGGGCTGGGAAGTGACCATAGCTGACGTCTCAAAGACGCGGCTGCTACGGCCTGGAATACGTGATCCGTCTGATTCACATTTCTGTAACTGGGTTTAGGGACTGGAGCGTAGTAACTAATAATACTCAGAACTGGCTGCAAACTAAGCTTTATAGATCAGTAACTCTCATAGTTGTTTTTATATATGTTTCGTATTGTTGTTGTTGTGGTCTTCAGTCCTGAGACTGGTTTGGTGCAGCTTCCATACTACCCTATCTTGTGAGGAGAGGGTCTAATGTAATTGCTTAGTACAAACCATAAAAAAATGCATGGAAGTATGTTTTTTAACACAAACCTACGTTTTTTTCAAATGGAACCCCGTTAGTTTTGTTAGCACATCTTAATATATAAACAAATACGTAATCAGTGCCGATTGTTGCATTGTAAAATGTTAATTACATCCGGAGATATTGTAACCTAAAGTTGACACTTCAGTATCACTCCTCCGCTGTTCGATCGTGTGTATCGGAGAGCACCGAATTACGTAGGTATCCAAAGGGAACGGTGATGGACCTTAGGTACAGAAGAGACTGGAACAGCACATTACGTCCACATGCTAACACCTTTTTATTGGTCTTTTTCAATGACGCACATGTACATTACCATGAGTGGTGAGGTACACGTTCGACGGGCGTTTCATAGGACGTGGAGGACGCATAAATTGGCCAGCCCGTTCTCCTGATCTTACACCTCTGGACTTGTTTCTGTGGGGTACGTTCAAGGAGAATGTGTACCGTGATGTGCCTACAACTCCAGAGGATATGAAACAACGTATTGTGGCAGCCTGCAGCGACATTACACCAGATGTACTGCGGCGTGTACGACATTCATTACGCCAGAGATTGCAATTGTGTGCAGCAAATGATGGCCACCACATTGAACATCTGTTGGCCTGACATGTCGGGACACACTCTATTCCACTCCGTAATTGAAAACGGAAACCACGTGTGTACGTGTACCTCACCCCTCATGGTAATGTACATGTGCGTCAGTGAAAAAGATCAATAAAAAGGTGTTAGCATGTGGACGTAATGTGCTGTTCCAGTCTCTTCTGTACCTAAGGTCCATCACCGTTCTCTTTGGATCCCTACGTAATTCGGTGCTCTCCGATACACACGACCGAACAGCGGAGGAGTGGTACTGAAGCGTCAACTTTAGGTTACAATATCTCCGGATGTAATTAACATTTTACAATGCAACAATCGGCACTGATTACGTATTTGTTTATATGTTCAATGTGCTAACAAAACTAACGGGGTTTCATTTGAAAAAACGTAGGTTTGTGTTAAAAAACATACTTCCGTGCATTTTTTTATGGTTTGTATTAACCAATCACACTAGCCCCTCTCCTGACGTTTCGTCTGTGGAATCGATTCGTCAGTATTTGATGTGGTTTACGAAATATATCCAGCGGTAACGTTAGGTGGCTCACCCTGTATATAGCAGATACAGAAAATAAATGGCAATGCACATTAAATGTGTTCCATGTCATAAACCTTTCAGAATGGGACATAAGACCATATGAAGATTTTTTGTTTCAAATGACCTTTCCCATCCTATCCCTGTATATCGACCAGTTCTCCTGCGACACACTGTACTACCATTAACACTCAATTAATTTTAAAAAATTTTCTTCTCATCAACAAGTTAAATTCAGCTACCCTTAGAACACAGTCTACTGCACAGTTTTCAGGTTCTTACAGATCAGTATGCAGTAAATCCATTGCTTGAGTTGTAATAGGTATTTTTCCTTTCGAGGGTTTCGAAATCAATGCAACACTTTGACGCCGCTATTTTGTCCTTTGTCGTTATCCACACATCAAGTTTCAACGTAATTTTATTTTGCAGCCTCTTATCACCACTTGGCGCTACCATGTTCTTTATCACTGTCCGGATATCGCGATTCTGCCAGAATTTTATTTTCCACACTGCTGTCCGTCGTACCGTACTGTCCATAAAGTGAGACGTTGCTACAGCTTCATTAATTCATTAATCGCCCTGAACTGTCGAGTACTGGGCAGCTGACGAAATGACGGCAGTGAAATTCCTAATTTCTTTAGCTTCATTTTCGAGTTTTCTCTTTTGCCAACACTATAAACGACACTACGCCAAAAGACTTTTTGTTTAGGAAAATTCATTTTATCACACTAGAGATTTCACAACTGAAATTTTAGTGCGTGATGCCTTGTATATAGTAAAATCTTCTGTGTAAGACCTGGAGTTCTGAAGTGTAGCTCTTAATACAATTATACATGACTACCCTGTAGCCGGCCGCGGTGGCCGTGCGGTTCTAGCGCTGCAGTCCGGAACCGCGGGACTGCTACGGTCGCAGGTTCGAATCCTGCCTCGGGCATGGGTTGTTGTGATGTCCTTAGGTTAGTTAGGTTTAAGTAGCTCTAAGTTCTAGGGGACTTATGACCTAAGATGTTGAGTCCCACAGTGCTCAGAGCCATTTGAACCATTTTGAACTACCCTGTAATTAACACTTAAGTGCTTGGCAAGGATTATTTGAACTACCTTCAGACTATTTCTATAACGTCCCACTCTCTAACAGCGCATAGGAGAAATGAACACTTGAGATTTTCTATACGAGCTGATTTCTTTTGTTTTATTATGAAGACCATTTGTCCCAATTTATGCTCACACCAATAAAATATTTTAGCGTACACAGGAGGAAAAAATGGTTCAAATGGCTCTGAGCACTATGCGACTTAACTTCTGAGATCATCAGTCGCCTAGAACTTAGAACTAATTAAACCTAACTAACCTAAGGACATCACACACATCCATGCCTGAGGCAGGATTCGAACCTGCGACCGTACCGGTCACCCGGTTACAGACTGAAGCGCCTTTAACCGCACGGCCACACCGGCCGGCCACAGGAGGAAGTTGGTAATTGATATTTCATGAAAATATCTGTCGGTAACAGAAAAAAATCTTTCTTTTAATCATTGCCATCCAAGTTGTTTATAGTATACGTGACACTTTGTCCCGTATTTCGCTATAAGACAGAGTGAGCTGCCCTTCTTTGAATTTTTTCGGTGTGGTCAGTAAGTTCTACCTCATGTAGATCGCACACCGCACAGCAGTACTCCAAAAGATGGCGGACAAGTATGGTGTAAGCAATCTCGTTAGAATATCCCTTGCACTTTCTAAGTGTTCTGCCAATAAATCTAACTATTTGATTTGCTTTCCATGCAACATTATCTATGTGATCGTTCCAATTTAAGTTGCTTGTAACGGCAATCCCTAAGTATTTAGTTGAATTTGCAGTGTTTAAATTTGTGTGATTCTTCATCTAATCGAAATTTAGCGGATTTCTCTTAGCACCCACGTAGATGATTTAAAGGCACATTTATAGGATGGGCGTGGATACATAGCAAAATCGTAGATATAAGTTCAGAATATAAATAAAGAATTACATAAGATATTAATTAGTATAAGTGTTTGTATCGATTGTGGCGTGCAACCGCTGAAAAATTAGAATAATTACGCAATTCAGTTGTCTCGCTGAGAAAAAGGTACATTTTTTGTTCTGGAAGTCGTCCTGATCGGTCGCATATATGCCATCGCTGCAGATAATTATTTGGCACACCGTTTTAATATATATATCGAGACGAAATCTCATTAGGCGTACTCATAGTTGTACACAGCAACAGAATTTATGTGGGTGTCTGTATGGTTAATTTAGTATAATGTTTTGTGAATACAGTGCTATCTCCTAACTTGGTGTTTCATTTATGTTACAAGCTATTGTTCCAACTAAATGGCGTCTTAGGAAGGCTAAAGATTGCGTGTTACAAATTATGTCAAAGGTCCAGTACGAACCAAAGCACTGGAATTATTCAAACTACGAAGTCGGATATTTTCCATAAAATCACTGTAAATTCACAATGAACGGAGCTTAAGCAAAAAGTCACAGTCAAGCTTACAATGTTTGTGTAAACTGATCACATACTACTATTATTAATAATTATTATTATTTATCTGTTGTCTGATATTCAAAAACCAGACAGTAAAAGCCACGACGAGAAAAATCAAAATGAATTCACACTTTCTTTATTTAGAGTCAATTTTCACTTTTTGCACCATACAGATATCTTGTCTAAATCATTTTACGAGTGGTTTTGATAATCTCTTTGCTTTTCTAGACGGTAGATGACAGCCTCATCTACAAACAATCTAGGACGGCTGCTAAGATTCTCCTCTAAATCATTTATGTAGATTAGAAACAGTAGGGGGCAGATAATAGTTCCTTGGGGAATAGTGGATATCACTCTGTTTTACTCAATGATCTTCCGTCGATTACTGTGTACTATGACCTTTCTGAGCTGAAATTTAGGATCCAGTCACGCGATTGAAACGTTAGTCGTCGGCAAGTAATTTAATAAGAAGCCTTCAGAGGTGGCACTGCAAGTAAGCCGACGGTAGCGGCAATTCTCCGTCTGCCAAACGACTAAAAAGTGGTAACTACCACACCCAAGAGGTGCCCCGTTTATCAGTAGCACAAGGAATTCTGACATTCGCTAAATAGTGTCCCGTTTGTGCATAACATAATGAGTTGACTAACATGACATAAAATTAATTTCATTCATTCAAACCCACAACAACATAAATGACATCTTAGGGAATGAGAATAGGTGTCGTTGAAAAATTAATAGCAAGGATCTATGGTATCACAAAGTGTGACTTAGGACGTAGGGTTGAGGGGTACACTTAGCAAGGAAGGTCAAGACCCCAACTATGTCACTCCTTAATACAACAACTAGCAATTCAATAATTAACAATTTATTCAAAACAAGCTTTTATAAAACAGATAAGAGGCAATCAACACTTGTACGTGTTTAAGACAATATCAAATATACAATCACAACAAGTGACTTAAAAGATGAGACACGGAGATTTCAATACTTAAGAAACATAAATTAGAATCTGAAGGCGATTTTAAAATGTGGTACAGATAGTATTTTTTTTTAATAATCAGCAATATGAAAGTGATTTACAAGGCAGACCAGTTCGTTACGAACCCAAATAACACAAGGTGCACAACAAGTTAATTAATACAATTGGCCGGCCGTAGTGGCCGAGCGGTTCTAGGACCTTCAGTCGGAAACTGCGCGACCGCTACGGTCGCAGGATCGAATCCTGCCTCGGGGATGGATGTGTGTGATGTCCTTAGGTTAGTTAGGTTTAAGTAGTTCTAAATTATAGGGGACTTATGACCTCCGATGTTAAGTCCCGTAGTATTCAGAGACCTTTGAATCTAATACGATTGATTCACAAGCAAATTAAAAACCCCTTCTTTTTTTTAACTGTCTACCAAACGGGCAGTGACGCCAGACTGCCCTGGGCATAGGGTGACTTGAGTTAAAATGCCGGAAGCAGCAGACCAGCCGTCCAAAACAACACCTAAAAGCCGGGGCTCAACCGGGAGTCGCTTCCCATTAGACGACACGTCACAGCTTCTGTGCAACGATGCGGTACGTGGCGCCGGTCCCACACATCCCCAGCTCGCAGAAAACTGGAACACAAACAGACCGCAGAAAACAGGGCAAACACCAAGCAAACATCAATTAATATAAGTTAAGAGATCAATAAACAGAAATATAAATGAAGAACCAATAAATGCTTTCAATATAAGTGACTGAAGTTTTACAGCAATATCAATGCTGCATAACATTTAAACCAAGAATTGTACACAAATCCAATGCTGAAAATATAGTATCAGACTTTTACACTCTCTAGTGTGCCAAAATATTTCCACATATGGAAAAATGGAAATGAGCGTTTGGTGTCACGCCATATTGGGCGACCTGCGCGTCGGATGGGGATGAAATAATGATGACAACGCAACACCCAGTCCCTGAGCGGAGAAAATCCCCGACCCAGCCGGGAATCGAACCCGGACCCGTAGAACAGCAAGCCGTCACGCTTACTTTTGTTCGGTACTGTTGGTTGCGTTTGGTCTGGGCGGACTTCATAAGACATCAGTTCAAGCTGATCGTTGATTCCTTCACTCAGTTTTTTTTTATTACAGAGAACGAGTAGCCCTCTGACCGAACACGCTGAGCTACCGTGCCGTGGTGGATTAAGAGCCAGTGGCAGTGTCTAACTGGACAGGCAGTGGAATTGGGTATCCTCTCGGACATACCGTGTGTCACGACGGTGAACTTATTCGTCGTGAGTCGGTCGACTGACGTCTGACTGTTCCAGCATGCACCGTCACGCTTGTGAGTCAAATTGCTTTGTCTGGACCAACGAATGCTTGCACCTCAGACTGAAATCTGCCGGGATTCCAGGGTCCTGATAGGGAGGTTCCCCCTTTTCTGATAATCAGAACGTTAGACTGTGTAGTTGGTATATTTTCGTGGACGCGTCAGAACATGTCAGCAGCAGTAGCAACCGCTCCTCGAACACAGCGTGCCGTTTTCTGCAGCCGCCTGAATAAAGATGATAGGGTAAACACTGCTGCACCGGCGTAGGGTTGCTAAATGAAAACGGCTCCCTGTTCTCAGGTGAACCGTAGTTTGTGGTGTAGTTGATTCCATTTGAACAGAGTTGGCTCAAATGGCTCTGAGCACTATGGGACTTAACATCTATGGTCATCAGTCCCCTAGAACTTAGAACTACTTAAACCTGACTAACCTAAGGACAGCACACAACACCCAGTCATCACGAGGCAGAGAAAATCCCTGACCCCGCCGGGAATCGAACCCGGGAACACGGGCGCGGGAATGAACAGAGTTGGGCCTCACAGTGGTTTCATGTAAACAAAGTCAGATTGCTTTGTAAAGGCGATTAAGGGAAGAATTTGTATAGCTTCCACCCCAATGTATGCTTAGCCTATCAAACACCATTTCTTATCTTACTTGCGTTGCAAAAACAGTCATAATGTCTTATGGGATAACAGCAATCAGTGATTTTATAATGTTACTTAAAATCCGTCTTGATTGCAAAAAAAAATTTTTTTTTAATTATTCAGATGACCGGTTTCGGTTCATTCAGAACCATCTTCAGATCTGTAAAAATAATTATACTAATTTACTATTTCACGGAAGCAAATGTTTTTCATACTATCTAATCAACATCAAATGCATCAGAACGTACCTGATATTTCAGTTACAGGAGTAACCCGTCCAAATCCAGCAACTTTCACATGCTACGTCACATAAAATTGGTTGGCAGAGTGCACGTCATTTATATTAATTATAACACTATTACCGAAGGTGGCGTCTGGTACATTTGTTACATTCCATTTGTACATACTGTATTCAGTAGATCTTTTTTATATTAAAAATATTTGGTTAAAATATGTAGATGTCAAAGTTAAAATCTGTACTTGTCAGGATTAAAAAACAGTAAAATTATCATTTTTATACGATCTAAAAGCATAGGGCGATTTATATATCTATGGTGCTGGTGTGAACTAGTTTTCCTCTACGGTCTGCTTCCGTGGTTCCCGCCATTTTGGTGTTGTGCCGCGGTGCGCTCAGTCGTCTGATGTCCATCGCCGCGGGCAAGAGGGCCGCACAGGAGGGCCCCGTCAACGACGCCAGGCGCTGCACGCGTCAGGAGCACACCTACTCTCAAAACAAAACAGCTTTTGGGGCGCATATGGCTGCGACAAAGCACTCAGTCACGAATATTGAAAACAATTTAGAAATCCTGCATAGAGTTCATAAGGGGCGGTTTCTTAACGTTTTGGAAGAGATCGAAATATACACCCACAAAAATAAAGATCCGGATTTAATCCTCAACGAACAAAACGAATTCAATCATAACGCCTATTTTAGCATTGATGACGACCTACTAAGAAGACAACTGTTGCGTGTGGAGATTCAGGCCGAGGGATGAGAGATGGTGCGCGGTGGAGAAGCCGGAAGACGCGTGCAGCGTGCAGCATAGATACAAGTACAAATTAAATATACGCACAGATACAAATATACATAAATATTGACAATAAGAAAAAAAAATCTATTACAGTATTGGTGCATTTCCGCCAATTGTGAACAGAACATAAAACTTTTATCAGTCTTTCTCGTAGCGACATCACTCTTCACTTTGTAGTTGGTAGTATTTCCCATGAACTCGGATGATTTTCACAGGGGAATTCTTTCATTACCTGTCACTTTTCACTGCACTAAAACTGGGGATCACCTTTTCACATTCTGGTGGAAAAACACTGGGAATTTCACTATGTGAAGGGGGAAGTGATATTTCTTGACTCGACGATCCATCGGGTCATGTCGGGAATCAGGAAAGTTGATGACTGGTTCAATGACGAATGAGTCAGTTTGGTGGCTGTCTTAATCTCATTCCAATTCATGTTTCAGCACATGAAAATACAGAAAAAAATTTGTATTAGGTCTTGCTCATTAACTAGCATCTTAATCTAAGGGAATATAGAGTAAGAATTTAAAACAATAAAAATTACTACATAGACTATGTACATCTACATTGTATAGTATTCATATTTTGTGTCTAGATTTTATATTCTTTCGTTAGCAAATATTAGCAAAACACGTTTCGTCTTGTACAGATCTTTCTTAAGCAATGTATTTAGCAATATTGCCGTAGCAATTTTCATAGTTAAGGAAAAGTCATCATTAGTGTCCTTTTAATGTAAATATAGTAAAATCGTGCGTAGTTTATCAACGTTTTATTATTTTTATGTCCATTTTCATCTCAAATCTGGAGCACGCTCCCGCCCGTTACGGAGAGGACTGCTTATTGTTGAGTGCGGGCCGGCGAGCAGTCATTGAATTTTGCACAGTGCTTCACAGTCACGTGGTAACGAACTGGCGGTTTGACAGCGTTGGCAGTCCGCGTCCTGCACGAGGCAGTTAGTTCTCTGGCTGCCAACCCTTTTTTTTTTTAATTTGTGCATTTTGTTGAATCGTGGGTACTGGAGCAGCCCGTCAAGGCGACATGGTCAACCTGGACGGTAAACTGACTGCACCAGCGACGAAGAACAGTCATCGATGAAAATGACTACTGTCACCTATAGCAGTGAGTACAATAGCTTGTCTATCCTTTGACTGATAGTCACCGTATCGTCGTTGCAACGTGAGAATACTTGTAATGCTACTTCACACGTGGAACATCACTCGTGTCCATAAGTTTATTACAGTTTTGATTCACACAAGAGATAACTAGTTTTTCGTGTCCATACATGTGTCAGATTACGATTCTACACACGTGTCCATTATTTTGTCACTGAGTCACACGCAACAATCCATACGTGTCCATATAGGTGTCTCTATACCACAGAGTAGCACAGGTAATGCTAAAATTACTTATCATGAAAGGATCATTTACAAAATATACATAGTTTTTTTTTATTACTGTCCAAGACCTAACGAAAAACGTGTTTGCTATTCTGAATGGTGCTTCTGATGCACGTTAGATTTTACATGTATTTCAATTCTGATTCTTTTCCTTTTCTTATTGTCATCAATAATCAGTAAAATATACCCACTTTGGCGTGCTGAACAGTTCACGTTCTAAACTTCATCTAACAGAAATCGGGAAAATTATTCCTATTTCCTAGGAAGCTTTTCTCACAGCAAATCAGATTTACATCACGTTTCAATAAGTAACTGCAGATACGCATTAACCAACGAGCCACGATCGTCAATACACACAATATACACACGTCAAGTCCTTTGAACCAATTTCCAAATTTCTTCCCCTACCGGGTAGGGTAGAAAAGTAAGAATGCTAAAGAAGAAAACTACAATAGGATAGTGCAAGGAAATGAAAGATACGAAGATAAATAATATGTGAAATAATCAGTTTAGCAAATTCATTCTTCGGCTCCATGCGGCATAACTTGACTTCAGTATTAAAATGTCGCACAAATCCGCTTCCAAAGCATCTTCAAATATATCTCAAAATCACGGCATGCGGACATAGCAGAAGAATATAAGCAGACTATCTCAGTCCTCAACTAGGTGTCTTAATATCGAAGGTTTCTGTATAATACTCGTGACATAGTAATAGTCTCTCTAAGTTTCTCCAATACAGGACCTAATTCTTATTATAAATGCAAATTTCTTAACTGGTTGACTCATAGTAATAAATAAATTAAAGTTGCTCTCCAGTTGCGGTTACCATTATTAATTTCTTTGTACATTAACTATATGTTGCTGCTTATACTCGGTGAAATCTACAGATTACAATGTACAGGGTGTTTCAAAAATGACCGGTATATTTGAAACGGTAATAAAAACTAAACGAGCAGCGATAGAAATACACCGTTTGTTGCAATATGCTTGGGACAACAGTACATTTTCAGGCAGACTAACTTTCGAAATTACAGTAGTTACAATTTTCAACAACAGATGGCGCTGCGGTCTGGGAAACTCTCTAGTACGATATTTTCCACATATCCACCATGCGTAGCAATAATATGGCGTAGTCTCTGAATGAAATTTCCCGAAACCTTTGACAACGTGTCTGGCGGAATGGCTTCACATGCAGATGAGATGTACTGCTTCAGCTGTTCAATTGTTTCTGGATTCTGGCGGTACACCTGGTCTTTCAAGTGTCCCCACAGAAAGAAGTCACAGGGGTTCATGTCTGGCGAATAGGGAGGCCAATCCACGCCGCCTCCTGTATGTTTCGGATAGCCCAAAGCAATCACACGATCATCGAAATATTCATTCAGGAAATTAAAGACGTCGGCCGTGCGATGTGGCCGGGCACCATCTTGCATAAACCACGAGGTGTTCGCAGTGTCGTCTAAGGCAGTTTGTACCGCCACAAATTCACGAAGAATGCCCAGATAGCGTGATGCAGTAATCGTTTCGGATCTGAAAAATGGGCCAATGCTTCCTTTGGAAGAAATGGCGGCCCAGACCAGTACTTTTTGAGGATGCAGGGACGATGGGACTGCAACATGGGACTTTTTGGTTCCCCATATGCGCCAGTTCTGTTTATTGACGAAGCCGTCCAGGTAAAAATAAGCTTCGTCAGTAAACCAAATGCTGCCCACATGCATATCGCCGTCATCAGTCCTGTGCACTATATCGTTAGCGAATGTCTCTCGTGCAGCAATGGTAGCGGCGCTGAGGGGTTGCCGCGTTTGAATTTTGTATGGATAGAGGTGTAAACTCTGGCGCATGAGACGATACGTGGACGTTGGCGTCATTTGGACCGCAGCTGCAACATGGCGAACAGAAACTCGAGGCCGCTGTCGGATCACCTGCTGCACTAGCTGCGCGTAGCCCTCTGTGGTTGCCGTACGCGGTCGCCATACCTTTCCAGCACGTTCATCCATCACGTTCCCAGTCCGTTGAAATTTTTCAAACAGATCCTTTATTGTATCGCTTTTCGGTCCTTTGGTTGCATTAAACCTCCGTTGAAAACTTCGTCTTGTTGCAACAACATTGTGTTCTAGGCGGTGGAATTCCAACACCAGAAGAATCCTCTGTTCTAAGGAATAAACCATGTTGTCTACAGCACACTTGCACGTTGTGAACAGCACACGCTTACAGCAGAAAGACGACGTACAAATGGCGCACCCACAGACTGCGTTGTCTTCTATATCGTTCACATCACTTGCAGCGCCATCTGTTGTTGAAAATTGTAACTACTGTAATTTCGGAAGTTTTTCCACCTGAAAATGTACTGTTGTCCCAAGCATATTGCAACAAACGGTGTATTTCTATCGCTGCTCGTTTAGTTTTTATTGCCGTTTCAAATATACCGGTCATTTTTGAAACACCCTGTAGAATTGAACCGGTTAACATCTAAATCTAACCGCGAGGTCCCTCTTTTGTTTAACGACAACCTGTACCTTAGTGCAATTGTTCCGGCTGTTAACGACCAGCGTTGACTCGTTAGAGCATTAATGATCTTGTACAACCGGCAAGGAAAGTACAATACTACAGCCTATATTTACGACCAAAGAGCGGACCAAGTAAAGCTCTGAGGGTCGGGTACAAACCAGATAATAATGAGGAAAGGCAATATAATAGCTGGGCAAATTTTTAAACAACTTATAACACGCCAGGGGTACAAATGGGTGGGGAACACTTCAACTGTCCGCAGCTCATGGTCGTGCGGTAGCGTTCTCGCTTCAAGCGCCCGGGTTCCCGGGTTCGATTCACGGCGGGGTCAGGGATTTTCTCTGCCTCGCGATGACTGGGTGTGATGTCCTTAGGTTAGTTAGGTTTAAGTAGTTCTAAGTCTAGGGGACTGATGACCTAAGCAGTTAAGACCCATAGTGCTCAGAGCCATTTGAAACATTTGAACTCACCTAATAATCCCGCGGCGGTCGTACTGTTCTGCTCCACAGTGCTGCTGGCTTGCCTGAAATTATCTATTGAAAGTATGCAAGCGGGTTTAGGGGAACCACTTAACGTTAAAACACAACACTGTTCTACGTCTGGTATGATCAACTACACTCCTGGAAATGGAAAAAAGAACACATTGACACCGGTGTGTCAGACCCACCATACTTGCTCCGGACACTGCGAGAGGGCTGTACAAGCAATGATCACACGCACGGCACAGCGGACACACCAGGAACCGCGGTGTTGGCCGTCGAATGGCGCTAGCTGCGCAGCATTTGTGCACCGCCGCCGTCAGTGTCAGGCAGTTTGCCGTGGCATACGGAGCTCCATCGCAGTCTTTAACACTGGTAGCATGCCGCGACAGCGTGGACTTGAACCGTATGTGCAGTTGACGGACTTTGAGCGAGGGCGTATAGTGGGCATGCGGGAGGCCGGGTGGACGTACCGCCGAATTGCTCAACACGTGGGGCGTGAGGTCTCCACAGTACATCGATGTTGTCGCCAGTGGTCGGCGGAAGGTGCACGTGCCCGTCGACCTGGGGCCGGACCGCAGCGACGCACGGATGCACGCCAAGACCGTAGGATCCTACGCAGTGCCGTAGGGGACCGCCACTTCCCAGCAAATTAGGGACACTGTTGCTCCTGGGGTATCGGCGAGGACCATGCGCAACCGTCTCCATGAAGCTGGGCTACGGTCCCGCACACCGTTAGGCCGTCTTCCGCTCACGCCCCAACATCGTGCAGCCCGCCTCCAGTGGTGTCGCGACAGGTGTGAATGGAGGGACGAATGGAGACGTGTCGTCTTCAGCGATGAGAGTCGCTTCTGCCTTGGTGCCAATGATGGTCGTATGCGTGTTTGGCGCCGTGCAGGTGAGCGCCACAATCACGACTGCATACGACCGAGGCACACAGGGCCAACACCCGTTTCCTTTAATATATGGCGCGGACAGTTTCCTTCCCAACTCCACCTCACTTCGAGCTTATGCTGCGTCGTCGGCGGGACACTGAATGCTCGTCACCAGTCCTCCCCGAGTGATCGTACCACGTGTGCCGGCAGGTATGTATCGCAATATTAGGTCGGTGCATGATTTTGTAGCGTTTTTGTTTTCATGTTGGTATTACGACTGCTGTGAGTTCATTTAGAGACTGTTATTTTTTATTTGTAGTTCACTGTTGCAGTTTGAGTTTACATATTGTCATTTTGTCATTTGGAGATCGTCAGTGGAATTCTGGGCGCTAGGAGATGGAATGCCATATGGAGAAATCAGAAAATTTTCGACATCTGCTTCTGTTTCTTTTCAGCAAAGGAGCGACAGCAGCGGAGGCAGCCAGCCACATTTGCGCCATGTGTAGGGATGATGCCACTGCAAAGATCATAGCAGGGAAATGCTTCTCTCGCTTTAAGAGGCATTGTTTTGATATTAGTGAGTCCATGTGTTCAGCAATGTTTACTAATGTTGTACAGTCGTGCTCAAAAGTACCCGAACGACCTGAATTGCATTTCACCTGATTAGAATGCAACCCACATAGCGCAGCTGCCTAGCAGGTCCTCTAATCGCCCCTCGGTACAGTCGTTTGCCTATTGAAAATGGATCCAACAAGTCACCACTAGAAAACACTGCTCTGTATCGCAGTAACTCAAGATGTAAAGTAATACCAAGGTACTACAAATATCAGGGAACATCTTATCACAGATAAGACGGTTCTTCAGGATTGTAACCTCACATTTATTACAATGAATGACATACATGAAATGTTACCACTCTCATTATTGCGTCAGATAGGTAATTCACGTAGTACGTTCGTCGTATTCATGATTTCCTCTTCAAAATAACATACCGTACTTATTATTTAACACAAAATGACATTAAAAATTTAAGTTATTCGCGAGCAGCTAGTTGAGAATATGTATGAACTTCCAATGACACGACGAACCGTCTCGTTCTGCATATGGATTCAAACCCAGGTGATGCAGACGAAGCAAAGACTTCGTGACTGACGGAAACTAACAGTCATTCCTGACTGGGCTTAAAGAGAGTGATATACCACGATTTTAGACAGTATCAGTTAGCAAATATCAACTTCAAATTACATAACGTAAACATTGTTAACGGGCGCGAATTCCTGCCCAGCATCTATTGTCCTTGTTAACGAACTACAAGAGATGTTAAATATTGCTTCTTCACAAGTAACTTTTGAAATGCCGTGAGGTAAAGCTTTGTGTTGGACAGGGATTCGAACCCAGAACATAATTGGATTGTCTTCGAAGCACAATCAGCTGTGACATATCGGATTTTCTCGGCAGTAGCTAGATGTTTTAACTGAAATGACGAGACGAAACATTAATTTTTTCTTTCCCAGGACTCCAACCTGCCACCTATCGCTGTTATATTCTAGAGATAACGAACGTTAAATATGGGTTTGTTACACCAGCAGCGACATGTGAGCATGTTTGAACTAGAAATAATATGACGAAGAGTTCAATGCTGACTGGGAATCGAGCCCCACACATATCGTTGTTGACTGCACACAAAGAGACGTCAGCTACCGAATTTTTCTCCACCAGCAGCTCGGAATAACATCCTTGAATTTACAATGATTTCGCAAACAGTTCTGTGTCTCACTGGGACTCAAAAACGTCAGATACCGTTAGTGTTGACAATGAATGAAAATACATTAAAAATCAAAATTATTACCCACCAGCAGATAGGTGTTCTCATGCTAGAGCTTGATAATAAATAATGAAAGCTTTAGTGCCGGGCCAAGATTCGAACCCTTTCCCGCGAAATATGTGGAGATGTTGAGGAATCTGCAGTTTTGAACAAACAACAAATTGCAGTCGAGTTGTATTGTCACGAAGGGATCAAATTCCGTGTTAAGGGCGGTCTGAGTTGCATTCCCGGATCAGAACCAATTTTATCGACATACAGAAGCTCAAATAAACGATGGAATAAGTGTCCTGTGACCCTACATGGCGTTTGTTTCGTCACTAGAAATAAATAACTAGTATAAGAAAGGTTGCTGTTGATAGAGTTTCAACGTGTCGCGACTCCTGACTTTATTGTGGTTCAACCTAACGTGTGTCAGACGACAATGCCATTATACCTTCTTCAGTTGGCGTAGCCAGAAGAGAACAGAATCTGACTCTCCTTATCAAAAATCATGAGCAGAAGCTGGAATCGAACCTGGGCCATAAGCATATGAACCTAGCATCAATCCAAGAGACCACCAAATACTCGTCTCTATCAATCATTTTCTATCATAACAATGTTGCGCCACACTCGATGAGAATTCTGACACACAGACTCCTTGTAGTGGTTTGCAGCATGTTCAGTACATTCATTTACTTGGTTGACCGAATCGCCATGAACTAACTGCCTCGGCTACCCAGTGCATACATTCGACTCTATTTTGTAATCACCGAAATAAAATCACCTAACAGACACCTACACGGAACTGCCAACAGCGTAGGATGCAGAAATTTAAACAGGAAGTGTTCCTTTCGACTTGAGCTACTCTATTGCGCTATCTGTTTGTTAAAAACGTCGTGCAGTGCAAAAGAAAAGCTGTAACTGTCTGTCTCTCAGAAGTCTAGATCCGGCCATATGCATTATCTCACAGCACTGTGCAACGCGCAAGTTCTGGAGGAATTGTTATTGAGTTCAGGAGCTGTAGCTATGTGTCAGCTAGTAGCGTAACGGTAAGTGTCGCGCACTGCTGATAAGACGTCGCGAGTTTGGGTACATCCACTGCTGCATTTTTTAAAACGCCATACTGCTGTCTGCTGAAGTTTTCGATCTAATGGAACTTTGAACATAATTCCCTTCACTTTTCAACCCAAAATAGTCGCATGTAGAAAAAGGGCTAACTTCTGCGACATTTCGTTCTTTTCAGGTTTAATAGATGGCCAGGCTGCAGATGCATCTCGAAACTTTTGTATTACGTATGGGGAGAGCGCATAGTGCCAAAATACGTCATAACAGTATTTTCTAGATTAGCTGTCGTGTGGCAGTGGCATTTTGTTCTTCGTAAAACCTTGTTTGACAGCTTTAACTCAGAACAAGTTTTCTACATGCATGTAATCAATAAACCGCAGCCCGCATCTCGTGGTCGTGCGGTAGCGTTCTCGCTTCCCACGCCCGGGTTCCCGGGTTCGATTCCCGGCGGGGTCAGGGATTTTCTCTGCCTCGTGATGGCTGGGTGTTGTGTGCTGTCCTTAGGTTAGTTAGGTTTAAGTAGTTCTAAGTTCTAGGGGACTGATGACCATAGATGTTAAGTCCCATAGTGTTCAGAGCCAATAAACCGCATGTGCATTGTCAGACTGTTATAGATAACATCAGAGATCTCGCATATGTCGTTGATGATTCATTTCTCTCTCATGTTAACTAATGTTTTAACAACACTAAAAGAAACCGTACGAAAATTGTGTACTGTATTATAAGAAATGAAATAAAACTACCCACGATAACCTTACGACGAAAGTCTGTTTCAAGAAAACTGAGTATCTGTACACAACCGTGCCTCTATCGGCACGAATTAGTAAAATACTACCCACTTAGATTTCGATTGAAACTGTGTTTGATTGCTATGCTGTGTCATACTCAAGTGGTATGCAAATGTGTCATTTTATAATTAAAGTTATGTATTCCTAGAAACCCAAAATTTGTTTGTCAGCAGCGGAAAGAGGCGTGCAGCATTGTAAGTTTTTCACCATTGCACTATGATCCGCAAGTATTTTCTTGCGATTTCCTTATCGATGTGTGATCTGACTGCTTGTAGCTCTTTCACAGAAGGGATAAAAACGTTACAGTCAGCTAGACTGGAACCGCAAACCATAATAGACACTTTCTCTCAGGTTATCACTTTTCCACAGAAATAGGGAAGAGGCATGCGTCCACGTCTCCTCTTACGAGACCAGTAGGGGCTAGAACTCTTTACCGCTATTTAAAGGACGAGATTAGATGCGATTTTCACGTGCAACGACTTTCCTGGGCTGAAAACCGTAAAATTACAATCTTTTGTTACAGTTCAAGCGTTAGTAATAACTCAGATTATTCAATGTAAATGACAGGAAAAATCAAGTGAACTTTGAGGCTTAATTACGTGCACACCAGGAAGTAACTCGTCGATCACAGAGTTGCCAAATATACCTTGCCTTGTTGCCAAATCTCAGTTACATTACCAGCAGGAAGAAGACGAACCGATGTGATCCTACAGTGGGCTGGGAAGTGACCATAGCTGACGTCTCAAAGACGCGGCTGCTACGGCCTGGAATACGTGATCCGTCTGATTCACATTTCTGTAACTGGGTTTAGGGACTGGAGCGTAGTAACTAATAATACTCAGAACTGGCTGCAAACTAAGCTTTATAGATCAGTAACTCTCATAGTTGTTTTTATATATGTTTCGTATTGTTGTTGTTGTGGTCTTCAGTCCTGAGACTGGTTTGGTGCAGCTTCCATACTACCCTATCTTGTGAGGAGAGGGTCTAATGTAATTGCTTAGTACAAACCATAAAAAAATGCATGGAAGTATGTTTTTTAACACAAACCTACGTTTTTTTCAAATGGAACCCCGTTAGTTTTGTTAGCACATCTTAATATATAAACAAATACGTAATCAGTGCCGATTGTTGCATTGTAAAATGTTAATTACATCCGGAGATATTGTAACCTAAAGTTGACACTTCAGTATCACTCCTCCGCTGTTCGATCGTGTGTATCGGAGAGCACCGAATTACGTAGGTATCCAAAGGGAACGGTGATGGACCTTAGGTACAGAAGAGACTGGAACAGCACATTACGTCCACATGCTAACACCTTTTTATTGGTCTTTTTCAATGACGCACATGTACATTACCATGAGTGGTGAGGTACACGTTCGACGGGCGTTTCATAGGACGTGGAGGACGCATAAATTGGCCAGCCCGTTCTCCTGATCTTACACCTCTGGACTTGTTTCTGTGGGGTACGTTCAAGGAGAATGTGTACCGTGATGTGCCTACAACTCCAGAGGATATGAAACAACGTATTGTGGCAGCCTGCAGCGACATTACACCAGATGTACTGCGGCGTGTACGACATTCATTACGCCAGAGATTGCAATTGTGTGCAGCAAATGATGGCCACCACATTGAACATCTGTTGGCCTGACATGTCGGGACACACTCTATTCCACTCCGTAATTGAAAACGGAAACCACGTGTGTACGTGTACCTCACCCCTCATGGTAATGTACATGTGCGTCAGTGAAAAAGATCAATAAAAAGGTGTTAGCATGTGGACGTAATGTGCTGTTCCAGTCTCTTCTGTACCTAAGGTCCATCACCGTTCTCTTTGGATCCCTACGTAATTCGGTGCTCTCCGATACACACGACCGAACAGCGGAGGAGTGGTACTGAAGCGTCAACTTTAGGTTACAATATCTCCGGATGTAATTAACATTTTACAATGCAACAATCGGCACTGATTACGTATTTGTTTATATGTTCAATGTGCTAACAAAACTAACGGGGTTTCATTTGAAAAAACGTAGGTTTGTGTTAAAAAACATACTTCCGTGCATTTTTTTATGGTTTGTATTAACCAATCACACTAGCCCCTCTCCTGACGTTTCGTCTGTGGAATCGATTCGTCAGTATTTGATGTGGTTTACGAAATATATCCAGCGGTAACGTTAGGTGGCTCACCCTGTATATAGCAGATACAGAAAATAAATGGCAATGCACATTAAATGTGTTCCATGTCATAAACCTTTCAGAATGGGACATAAGACCATATGAAGATTTTTTGTTTCAAATGACCTTTCCCATCCTATCCCTGTATATCGACCAGTTCTCCTGCGACACACTGTACTACCATTAACACTCAATTAATTTTAAAAAATTTTCTTCTCATCAACAAGTTAAATTCAGCTACCCTTAGAACACAGTCTACTGCACAGTTTTCAGGTTCTTACAGATCAGTATGCAGTAAATCCATTGCTTGAGTTGTAATAGGTATTTTTCCTTTCGAGGGTTTCGAAATCAATGCAACACTTTGACGCCGCTATTTTGTCCTTTGTCGTTATCCACACATCAAGTTTCAACGTAATTTTATTTTGCAGCCTCTTATCACCACTTGGCGCTACCATGTTCTTTATCACTGTCCGGATATCGCGATTCTGCCAGAATTTTATTTTCCACACTGCTGTCCGTCGTACCGTACTGTCCATAAAGTGAGACGTTGCTACAGCTTCATTAATTCATTAATCGCCCTGAACTGTCGAGTACTGGGCAGCTGACGAAATGACGGCAGTGAAATTCCTAATTTCTTTAGCTTCATTTTCGAGTTTTCTCTTTTGCCAACACTATAAACGACACTACGCCAAAAGACTTTTTGTTTAGGAAAATTCATTTTATCACACTAGAGATTTCACAACTGAAATTTTAGTGCGTGATGCCTTGTATATAGTAAAATCTTCTGTGTAAGACCTGGAGTTCTGAAGTGTAGCTCTTAATACAATTATACATGACTACCCTGTAGCCGGCCGCGGTGGCCGTGCGGTTCTAGCGCTGCAGTCCGGAACCGCGGGACTGCTACGGTCGCAGGTTCGAATCCTGCCTCGGGCATGGGTTGTTGTGATGTCCTTAGGTTAGTTAGGTTTAAGTAGCTCTAAGTTCTAGGGGACTTATGACCTAAGATGTTGAGTCCCACAGTGCTCAGAGCCATTTGAACCATTTTGAACTACCCTGTAATTAACACTTAAGTGCTTGGCAAGGATTATTTGAACTACCTTCAGACTATTTCTATAACGTCCCACTCTCTAACAGCGCATAGGAGAAATGAACACTTGAGATTTTCTATACGAGCTGATTTCTTTTGTTTTATTATGAAGACCATTTGTCCCAATTTATGCTCACACCAATAAAATATTTTAGCGTACACAGGAGGAAAAAATGGTTCAAATGGCTCTGAGCACTATGCGACTTAACTTCTGAGATCATCAGTCGCCTAGAACTTAGAACTAATTAAACCTAACTAACCTAAGGACATCACACACATCCATGCCTGAGGCAGGATTCGAACCTGCGACCGTACCGGTCACCCGGTTACAGACTGAAGCGCCTTTAACCGCACGGCCACACCGGCCGGCCACAGGAGGAAGTTGGTAATTGATATTTCATGAAAATATCTGTCGGTAACAGAAAAAAATCTTTCTTTTAATCATTGCCATCCAAGTTGTTTATAGTATACGTGACACTTTGTCCCGTATTTCGCTATAAGACAGAGTGAGCTGCCCTTCTTTGAATTTTTTCGGTGTGGTCAGTAAGTTCTACCTCATGTAGATCGCACACCGCACAGCAGTACTCCAAAAGATGGCGGACAAGTATGGTGTAAGCAATCTCGTTAGAATATCCCTTGCACTTTCTAAGTGTTCTGCCAATAAATCTAACTATTTGATTTGCTTTCCATGCAACATTATCTATGTGATCGTTCCAATTTAAGTTGCTTGTAACGGCAATCCCTAAGTATTTAGTTGAATTTGCAGTGTTTAAATTTGTGTGATTCTTCATCTAATCGAAATTTAGCGGATTTCTCTTAGCACCCACGTAGATGATTTAAAGGCACATTTATAGGATGGGCGTGGATACATAGCAAAATCGTAGATATAAGTTCAGAATATAAATAAAGAATTACATAAGATATTAATTAGTATAAGTGTTTGTATCGATTGTGGCGTGCAACCGCTGAAAAATTAGAATAATTACGCAATTCAGTTGTCTCGCTGAGAAAAAGGTACATTTTTTGTTCTGGAAGTCGTCCTGATCGGTCGCATATATGCCATCGCTGCAGATAATTATTTGGCACACCGTTTTAATATATATATCGAGACGAAATCTCATTAGGCGTACTCATAGTTGTACACAGCAACAGAATTTATGTGGGTGTCTGTATGGTTAATTTAGTATAATGTTTTGTGAATACAGTGCTATCTCCTAACTTGGTGTTTCATTTATGTTACAAGCTATTGTTCCAACTAAATGGCGTCTTAGGAAGGCTAAAGATTGCGTGTTACAAATTATGTCAAAGGTCCAGTACGAACCAAAGCACTGGAATTATTCAAACTACGAAGTCGGATATTTTCCATAAAATCACTGTAAATTCACAATGAACGGAGCTTAAGCAAAAAGTCACAGTCAAGCTTACAATGTTTGTGTAAACTGATCACATACTACTATTATTAATAATTATTATTATTTATCTGTTGTCTGATATTCAAAAACCAGACAGTAAAAGCCACGACGAGAAAAATCAAAATGAATTCACACTTTCTTTATTTAGAGTCAATTTTCACTTTTTGCACCATACAGATATCTTGTCTAAATCATTTTACGAGTGGTTTTGATAATCTCTTTGCTTTTCTAGACGGTAGATGACAGCCTCATCTACAAACAATCTAGGACGGCTGCTAAGATTCTCCTCTAAATCATTTATGTAGATTAGAAACAGTAGGGGGCAGATAATAGTTCCTTGGGGAATAGTGGATATCACTCTGTTTTACTCAATGATCTTCCGTCGATTACTGTGTACTATGACCTTTCTGAGCTGAAATTTAGGATCCAGTCACGCGATTGAAACGTTAGTCGTCGGCAAGTAATTTAATAAGAAGCCTTCAGAGGTGGCACTGCAAGTAAGCCGACGGTAGCGGCAATTCTCCGTCTGCCAAACGACTAAAAAGTGGTAACTACCACACCCAAGAGGTGCCCCGTTTATCAGTAGCACAAGGAATTCTGACATTCGCTAAATAGTGTCCCGTTTGTGCATAACATAATGAGTTGACTAACATGACATAAAATTAATTTCATTCATTCAAACCCACAACAACATAAATGACATCTTAGGGAATGAGAATAGGTGTCGTTGAAAAATTAATAGCAAGGATCTATGGTATCACAAAGTGTGACTTAGGACGTAGGGTTGAGGGGTACACTTAGCAAGGAAGGTCAAGACCCCAACTATGTCACTCCTTAATACAACAACTAGCAATTCAATAATTAACAATTTATTCAAAACAAGCTTTTATAAAACAGATAAGAGGCAATCAACACTTGTACGTGTTTAAGACAATATCAAATATACAATCACAACAAGTGACTTAAAAGATGAGACACGGAGATTTCAATACTTAAGAAACATAAATTAGAATCTGAAGGCGATTTTAAAATGTGGTACAGATAGTATTTTTTTTTAATAATCAGCAATATGAAAGTGATTTACAAGGCAGACCAGTTCGTTACGAACCCAAATAACACAAGGTGCACAACAAGTTAATTAATACAATTGGCCGGCCGTAGTGGCCGAGCGGTTCTAGGACCTTCAGTCGGAAACTGCGCGACCGCTACGGTCGCAGGATCGAATCCTGCCTCGGGGATGGATGTGTGTGATGTCCTTAGGTTAGTTAGGTTTAAGTAGTTCTAAATTATAGGGGACTTATGACCTCCGATGTTAAGTCCCGTAGTATTCAGAGACCTTTGAATCTAATACGATTGATTCACAAGCAAATTAAAAACCCCTTCTTTTTTTTAACTGTCTACCAAACGGGCAGTGACGCCAGACTGCCCTGGGCATAGGGTGACTTGAGTTAAAATGCCGGAAGCAGCAGACCAGCCGTCCAAAACAACACCTAAAAGCCGGGGCTCAACCGGGAGTCGCTTCCCATTAGACGACACGTCACAGCTTCTGTGCAACGATGCGGTACGTGGCGCCGGTCCCACACATCCCCAGCTCGCAGAAAACTGGAACACAAACAGACCGCAGAAAACAGGGCAAACACCAAGCAAACATCAATTAATATAAGTTAAGAGATCAATAAACAGAAATATAAATGAAGAACCAATAAATGCTTTCAATATAAGTGACTGAAGTTTTACAGCAATATCAATGCTGCATAACATTTAAACCAAGAATTGTACACAAATCCAATGCTGAAAATATAGTATCAGACTTTTACACTCTCTAGTGTGCCAAAATATTTCCACATATGGAAAAATGGAAATGAGCGTTTGGTGTCACGCCATATTGGGCGACCTGCGCGTCGGATGGGGATGAAATAATGATGACAACGCAACACCCAGTCCCTGAGCGGAGAAAATCCCCGACCCAGCCGGGAATCGAACCCGGACCCGTAGAACAGCAAGCCGTCACGCTTACTTTTGTTCGGTACTGTTGGTTGCGTTTGGTCTGGGCGGACTTCATAAGACATCAGTTCAAGCTGATCGTTGATTCCTTCACTCAGTTTTTTTTTATTACAGAGAACGAGTAGCCCTCTGACCGAACACGCTGAGCTACCGTGCCGTGGTGGATTAAGAGCCAGTGGCAGTGTCTAACTGGACAGGCAGTGGAATTGGGTATCCTCTCGGACATACCGTGTGTCACGACGGTGAACTTATTCGTCGTGAGTCGGTCGACTGACGTCTGACTGTTCCAGCATGCACCGTCACGCTTGTGAGTCAAATTGCTTTGTCTGGACCAACGAATGCTTGCACCTCAGACTGAAATCTGCCGGGATTCCAGGGTCCTGATAGGGAGGTTCCCCCTTTTCTGATAATCAGAACGTTAGACTGTGTAGTTGGTATATTTTCGTGGACGCGTCAGAACATGTCAGCAGCAGTAGCAACCGCTCCTCGAACACAGCGTGCCGTTTTCTGCAGCCGCCTGAATAAAGATGATAGGGTAAACACTGCTGCACCGGCGTAGGGTTGCTAAATGAAAACGGCTCCCTGTTCTCAGGTGAACCGTAGTTTGTGGTGTAGTTGATTCCATTTGAACAGAGTTGGCTCAAATGGCTCTGAGCACTATGGGACTTAACATCTATGGTCATCAGTCCCCTAGAACTTAGAACTACTTAAACCTGACTAACCTAAGGACAGCACACAACACCCAGTCATCACGAGGCAGAGAAAATCCCTGACCCCGCCGGGAATCGAACCCGGGAACACGGGCGCGGGAATGAACAGAGTTGGGCCTCACAGTGGTTTCATGTAAACAAAGTCAGATTGCTTTGTAAAGGCGATTAAGGGAAGAATTTGTATAGCTTCCACCCCAATGTATGCTTAGCCTATCAAACACCATTTCTTATCTTACTTGCGTTGCAAAAACAGTCATAATGTCTTATGGGATAACAGCAATCAGTGATTTTATAATGTTACTTAAAATCCGTCTTGATTGCAAAAAAAAATTTTTTTTTAATTATTCAGATGACCGGTTTCGGTTCATTCAGAACCATCTTCAGATCTGTAAAAATAATTATACTAATTTACTATTTCACGGAAGCAAATGTTTTTCATACTATCTAATCAACATCAAATGCATCAGAACGTACCTGATATTTCAGTTACAGGAGTAACCCGTCCAAATCCAGCAACTTTCACATGCTACGTCACATAAAATTGGTTGGCAGAGTGCACGTCATTTATATTAATTATAACACTATTACCGAAGGTGGCGTCTGGTACATTTGTTACATTCCATTTGTACATACTGTATTCAGTAGATCTTTTTTATATTAAAAATATTTGGTTAAAATATGTAGATGTCAAAGTTAAAATCTGTACTTGTCAGGATTAAAAAACAGTAAAATTATCATTTTTATACGATCTAAAAGCATAGGGCGATTTATATATCTATGGTGCTGGTGTGAACTAGTTTTCCTCTACGGTCTGCTTCCGTGGTTCCCGCCATTTTGGTGTTGTGCCGCGGTGCGCTCAGTCGTCTGATGTCCATCGCCGCGGGCAAGAGGGCCGCACAGGAGGGCCCCGTCAACGACGCCAGGCGCTGCACGCGTCAGGAGCACACCTACTCTCAAAACAAAACAGCTTTTGGGGCGCATATGGCTGCGACAAAGCACTCAGTCACGAATATTGAAAACAATTTAGAAATCCTGCATAGAGTTCATAAGGGGCGGTTTCTTAACGTTTTGGAAGAGATCGAAATATACACCCACAAAAATAAAGATCCGGATTTAATCCTCAACGAACAAAACGAATTCAATCATAACGCCTATTTTAGCATTGATGACGACCTACTAAGAAGACAACTGTTGCGTGTGGAGATTCAGGCCGAGGGATGAGAGATGGTGCGCGGTGGAGAAGCCGGAAGACGCGTGCAGCGTGCAGCATAGATACAAGTACAAATTAAATATACGCACAGATACAAATATACATAAATATTGACAATAAGAAAAAAAAATCTATTACAGTATTGGTGCATTTCCGCCAATTGTGAACAGAACATAAAACTTTTATCAGTCTTTCTCGTAGCGACATCACTCTTCACTTTGTAGTTGGTAGTATTTCCCATGAACTCGGATGATTTTCACAGGGGAATTCTTTCATTACCTGTCACTTTTCACTGCACTAAAACTGGGGATCACCTTTTCACATTCTGGTGGAAAAACACTGGGAATTTCACTATGTGAAGGGGGAAGTGATATTTCTTGACTCGACGATCCATCGGGTCATGTCGGGAATCAGGAAAGTTGATGACTGGTTCAATGACGAATGAGTCAGTTTGGTGGCTGTCTTAATCTCATTCCAATTCATGTTTCAGCACATGAAAATACAGAAAAAAATTTGTATTAGGTCTTGCTCATTAACTAGCATCTTAATCTAAGGGAATATAGAGTAAGAATTTAAAACAATAAAAATTACTACATAGACTATGTACATCTACATTGTATAGTATTCATATTTTGTGTCTAGATTTTATATTCTTTCGTTAGCAAATATTAGCAAAACACGTTTCGTCTTGTACAGATCTTTCTTAAGCAATGTATTTAGCAATATTGCCGTAGCAATTTTCATAGTTAAGGAAAAGTCATCATTAGTGTCCTTTTAATGTAAATATAGTAAAATCGTGCGTAGTTTATCAACGTTTTATTATTTTTATGTCCATTTTCATCTCAAATCTGGAGCACGCTCCCGCCCGTTACGGAGAGGACTGCTTATTGTTGAGTGCGGGCCGGCGAGCAGTCATTGAATTTTGCACAGTGCTTCACAGTCACGTGGTAACGAACTGGCGGTTTGACAGCGTTGGCAGTCCGCGTCCTGCACGAGGCAGTTAGTTCTCTGGCTGCCAACCCTTTTTTTTTTTAATTTGTGCATTTTGTTGAATCGTGGGTACTGGAGCAGCCCGTCAAGGCGACATGGTCAACCTGGACGGTAAACTGACTGCACCAGCGACGAAGAACAGTCATCGATGAAAATGACTACTGTCACCTATAGCAGTGAGTACAATAGCTTGTCTATCCTTTGACTGATAGTCACCGTATCGTCGTTGCAACGTGAGAATACTTGTAATGCTACTTCACACGTGGAACATCACTCGTGTCCATAAGTTTATTACAGTTTTGATTCACACAAGAGATAACTAGTTTTTCGTGTCCATACATGTGTCAGATTACGATTCTACACACGTGTCCATTATTTTGTCACTGAGTCACACGCAACAATCCATACGTGTCCATATAGGTGTCTCTATACCACAGAGTAGCACAGGTAATGCTAAAATTACTTATCATGAAAGGATCATTTACAAAATATACATAGTTTTTTTTTATTACTGTCCAAGACCTAACGAAAAACGTGTTTGCTATTCTGAATGGTGCTTCTGATGCACGTTAGATTTTACATGTATTTCAATTCTGATTCTTTTCCTTTTCTTATTGTCATCAATAATCAGTAAAATATACCCACTTTGGCGTGCTGAACAGTTCACGTTCTAAACTTCATCTAACAGAAATCGGGAAAATTATTCCTATTTCCTAGGAAGCTTTTCTCACAGCAAATCAGATTTACATCACGTTTCAATAAGTAACTGCAGATACGCATTAACCAACGAGCCACGATCGTCAATACACACAATATACACACGTCAAGTCCTTTGAACCAATTTCCAAATTTCTTCCCCTACCGGGTAGGGTAGAAAAGTAAGAATGCTAAAGAAGAAAACTACAATAGGATAGTGCAAGGAAATGAAAGATACGAAGATAAATAATATGTGAAATAATCAGTTTAGCAAATTCATTCTTCGGCTCCATGCGGCATAACTTGACTTCAGTATTAAAATGTCGCACAAATCCGCTTCCAAAGCATCTTCAAATATATCTCAAAATCACGGCATGCGGACATAGCAGAAGAATATAAGCAGACTATCTCAGTCCTCAACTAGGTGTCTTAATATCGAAGGTTTCTGTATAATACTCGTGACATAGTAATAGTCTCTCTAAGTTTCTCCAATACAGGACCTAATTCTTATTATAAATGCAAATTTCTTAACTGGTTGACTCATAGTAATAAATAAATTAAAGTTGCTCTCCAGTTGCGGTTACCATTATTAATTTCTTTGTACATTAACTATATGTTGCTGCTTATACTCGGTGAAATCTACAGATTACAATGTACAGGGTGTTTCAAAAATGACCGGTATATTTGAAACGGTAATAAAAACTAAACGAGCAGCGATAGAAATACACCGTTTGTTGCAATATGCTTGGGACAACAGTACATTTTCAGGCAGACTAACTTTCGAAATTACAGTAGTTACAATTTTCAACAACAGATGGCGCTGCGGTCTGGGAAACTCTCTAGTACGATATTTTCCACATATCCACCATGCGTAGCAATAATATGGCGTAGTCTCTGAATGAAATTTCCCGAAACCTTTGACAACGTGTCTGGCGGAATGGCTTCACATGCAGATGAGATGTACTGCTTCAGCTGTTCAATTGTTTCTGGATTCTGGCGGTACACCTGGTCTTTCAAGTGTCCCCACAGAAAGAAGTCACAGGGGTTCATGTCTGGCGAATAGGGAGGCCAATCCACGCCGCCTCCTGTATGTTTCGGATAGCCCAAAGCAATCACACGATCATCGAAATATTCATTCAGGAAATTAAAGACGTCGGCCGTGCGATGTGGCCGGGCACCATCTTGCATAAACCACGAGGTGTTCGCAGTGTCGTCTAAGGCAGTTTGTACCGCCACAAATTCACGAAGAATGCCCAGATAGCGTGATGCAGTAATCGTTTCGGATCTGAAAAATGGGCCAATGCTTCCTTTGGAAGAAATGGCGGCCCAGACCAGTACTTTTTGAGGATGCAGGGACGATGGGACTGCAACATGGGACTTTTTGGTTCCCCATATGCGCCAGTTCTGTTTATTGACGAAGCCGTCCAGGTAAAAATAAGCTTCGTCAGTAAAACAAATGCTGCCCACATGCATATCGCCGTCATCAGTCCTGTGCACTATATCGTTAGCGAATGTCTCTCGTGCAGCAATGGTAGCGGCGCTGAGGGGTTGCCGCGTTTGAATTTTGTATGGATAGAGGTGTAAACTCTGGCGCATGAGACGATACGTGGACGTTGGCGTCATTTGGACCGCAGCTGCAACATGGCGAACAGAAACTCGAGGCCGCTGTCGGATCACCTGCTGCACTAGCTGCGCGTAGCCCTCTGTGGTTGCCGTACGCGGTCGCCATACCTTTCCAGCACGTTCATCCATCACGTTCCCAGTCCGTTGAAATTTTTCAAACAGATCCTTTATTGTATCGCTTTTCGGTCCTTTGGTTGCATTAAACCTCCGTTGAAAACTTCGTCTTGTTGCAACAACATTGTGTTCTAGGCGGTGGAATTCCAACACCAGAAGAATCCTCTGTTCTAAGGAATAAACCATGTTGTCTACAGCACACTTGCACGTTGTGAACAGCACACGCTTACAGCAGAAAGACGACGTACAAATGGCGCACCCACAGACTGCGTTGTCTTCTATATCGTTCACATCACTTGCAGCGCCATCTGTTGTTGAAAATTGTAACTACTGTAATTTCGGAAGTTTTTCCACCGGAAAATGTACTGTTGTCCCAAGCATATTGCAACAAACGGTGTATTTCTATCGCTGCTCGTTTAGTTTTTATTGCCGTTTCAAATATACCGGTCATTTTTGAAACACCCTGTAGAATTGAACCGGTTAACATCTAAATCTAACCGCGAGGTCCCTCTTTTGTTTAACGACAACCTGTACCTTAGTGCAATTGTTCCGGCTGTTAACGACCAGCGTTGACTCGTTAGAGCATTAATGATCTTGTACAACCGGCAAGGAAAGTACAATACTACAGCCTATATTTACGACCAAAGAGCGGACCAAGTAAAGCTCTGAGGGTCGGGTACAAACCAGATAATAATGAGGAAAGGCAATATAATAGCTGGGCAAATTTTTAAACAACTTATAACACGCCAGGGGTACAAATGGGTGGGGAACACTTCAACTGTCCGCAGCTCATGGTCGTGCGGTAGCGTTCTCGCTTCAAGCGCCCGGGTTCCCGGGTTCGATTCACGGCGGGGTCAGGGATTTTCTCTGCCTCGCGATGACTGGGTGTGATGTCCTTAGGTTAGTTAGGTTTAAGTAGTTCTAAGTCTAGGGGACTGATGACCTAAGCAGTTAAGACCCATAGTGCTCAGAGCCATTTGAAACATTTGAACTCACCTAATAATCCCGCGGCGGTCGTACTGTTCTGCTCCACAGTGCTGCTGGCTTGCCTGAAATTATCTATTGAAAGTATGCAAGCGGGTTTAGGGGAACCACTTAACGTTAAAACACAACACTGTTCTACGTCTGGTATGATCAACTACACTCCTGGAAATGGAAAAAAGAACACATTGACACCGGTGTGTCAGACCCACCATACTTGCTCCGGACACTGCGAGAGGGCTGTACAAGCAATGATCACACGCACGGCACAGCGGACACACCAGGAACCGCGGTGTTGGCCGTCGAATGGCGCTAGCTGCGCAGCATTTGTGCACCGCCGCCGTCAGTGTCAGCCAGTTTGCCGTGGCATACGGAGCTCCATCGCAGTCTTTAACACTGGTAGCATGCCGCGACAGCGTGGACTTGAACCGTATGTGCAGTTGACGGACTTTGAGCGAGGGCGTATAGTGGGCATGCGGGAGGCCGGGTGGACGTACCGCCGAATTGCTCAACACGTGGGGCGTGAGGTCTCCACAGTACATCGATGTTGTCGCCAGTGGTCGGCGGAAGGTGCACGTGCCCGTCGACCTGGGGCCGGACCGCAGCGACGCACGGATGCACGCCAAGACCGTAGGATCCTACGCAGTGCCGTAGGGGACCGCCACTTCCCAGCAAATTAGGGACACTGTTGCTCCTGGGGTATCGGCGAGGACCATGCGCAACCGTCTCCATGAAGCTGGGCTACGGTCCCGCACACCGTTAGGCCGTCTTCCGCTCACGCCCCAACATCGTGCAGCCCGCCTCCAGTGGTGTCGCGACAGGTGTGAATGGAGGGACGAATGGAGACGTGTCGTCTTCAGCGATGAGAGTCGCTTCTGCCTTGGTGCCAATGATGGTCGTATGCGTGTTTGGCGCCGTGCAGGTGAGCGCCACAATCACGACTGCATACGACCGAGGCACACAGGGCCAACACCCGGCATCATGGTGTGGGGAGCGATCTCCTACACTGGCCGTACACCACTGGTGATCGTCGAGGGGACACTGAATAGTGCACGGTACATCCAAACCGTCATCGAACCCATCGTTCTACCATTCCTAGACCGGCAAGGGAACTTGCTCTTCCAACAGGACAATGCACGTCCGCATGTATCCCGTGCCACCCAACGTGCTCTAGAAGGTGTAAGTCAACTACCCTGGCCAGCAAGATCTCCGGATCTGTCCCCCATTGAGCATGTTTGGGACTGGATAAAGCGTCGTCTCACGCGGTCTGCACGTCCAGCACGAACGCTGGTCCAACTGAGGCGCCAGGTGGAAATGGCATGGCAAGCCGTTCCACAGGACTACATCCAGCATCTCTACGATCGTCTCCATGGGAGAATAGCAGCCTGCATTGCTGCGAAAGGTGGATATACACTGTACTAGTGCCGACATTGTGCATGCTCTGTTGCCTGTGTCTATGTGCCTGTGGTTCTGTCAGTGTGATCATGTGATGTATCTGACCCCAGGAATGTGTCAATAAAGTTTCCCCTTCCTGGGACAATGAATTCACGGTGTTCTTATTTCAATTTCCAGGAGTGTATATTGGCAATGGGGCCGCAAGAGGGATAGTCGTTACTGCACCCGAGCCAGTGACGCCAGGAAGAACAGTCTACTAGCCCAATGGCGCCCCTGCTCAGTAACAAAACAGTACTTCTTCACTATCAGAAAGAAACGAACAGCTTCTTATTTTCTGAATGTAGAAGTTTTCTCTGAAAAAGAGGTGTTCGCAAAGAGATTTGTGCTGTCACACCTCTTCGAAGTACAGTTAATTGCAGTACGTTAGTTGCAAATTGATATCATTGAATAAAATATTGTTAATTACTCGCTAAAGTGATTATTGCACCTTCTTTACAGGTCTTTGAGTAGGTTTTAGAGTTTCTGACTAACGCGTATCTTGACAGACCTCTAACAAATTCCTAATAATACTGTAGTGGAAAACCAGTAATGTTACTGGGAATGGCACAGTGAGCCTTCGACATATCGACAGAGATTGTAATCTATGATGCCGGAACTTGGAACAAATAAAGATTAAATGGTTAATATCGGAATTATTGCAGTCATAACTGTCTGAATTTGTTAGCTGTAGGTGACATAAAGATCACCAGCTGTCCTGCTTCATAGAGAAAGCAGGTCTCCGATCGCCACGTTCTGTGATGAGGCGTGGACATCCAACAGCCAAATTTACATCCACATTTACATCTACGTCACTACTCTGCAATTCACACTTCACTTCCCGGCAAAGTGTTCATCGAAGCATCTTCAGGCTATTTCCCTGCCGCTCTACCCTCCAACAGCGCGGCGGAAAAACTAACGCTTAAATCTTTCCGTATGAGCTCTGATTTGTTATTTTATTACAATGATCATTTTTTCCCATGTAGGTTGGCGTCAATAAAACATTTTCGTTTTCATAGGAGAAATCAGATTGAAATTTGGTGCCTGGAGGCTGCTTTAGCCACCCATTTGGTGCGATTTGGTGTCGAAGTACACTGTGATCAAAAGTATCCGGACACCCCCAAAACCATACGTTTTTCACATTAGGCGCATTTTGCTGCCACCTAGTGCAAGGTACTCCATATCGGCGACCTCAGTAGTCATTAGACGTCGCGAGAGAGCGGAATGGGTTGCTCCACGGAACTCACGAACGTGCTCACATGATCGGGTGTCACTTGTGTCATGTCTGTAAGTGAGATTTCCTCACTCCTAAACATCCCTAAGTCCACTGTTTCCGATGTGATATTAAAGTCTAAATGTGAAGGGACATGTAGAGCACAAAAGCGTACAGGCCGACCTCGTCTGTTGACTAACAGAGAGCGCCGACAGTTGAAAAGGGCCGTAATGTGTAGTAGGCAGACATCTATCCAGAACATCACACAGGAACTCAAAACTGCAATAGGATCCACTGTCAGTACTGTGAAAGTTAGGCGGGAGGTGAGAAAACTTGGATTTCATGGTCTAGCGGCTGCTCATAAGCCACACATCACGCCGTTAAATGCCAAACGACGCCTCGCTTGGTGTAAGGAGCGTAAACATTGGACGACTGAACTGTGGAAAAACGTTGTGTGGAGTGACGAATCACGGTACACAATGTGGTGTTCCGATGGCATGGTGTGGGCATGGCGAATGCCCGGTGAACGTCATCTGCCACCGTGTGTAGTGCCAACAGTAAAATTCGGAGGCGGTGGTGTTACGGTGTGGTCGTGTTTTTCACGGAGGGGACTTGCATCCCTTATTGCTTTGCGTGGCACTATCACAGCACAGGCCTATACTCATGTTTTAAGTATCTTCTTGGTTCCCACTGTTGAAGAGCAATTCGGCGATGGCGATTGAATCTTTCAACACAATCGAACTCCTGTTCATAGCTCACAGCCTGTGGCGCAGTGGTTGCACGACAATAACATCCCTGTAATGGACTGGCCTGCTCAGAGTTGTGACCTACACACTACGGAACACCTTTGGGATGCTTTGAAAGTCCCCTTTGAACAATTATACACGACTGTGCTTAAACTGACACACAATATTTTTAGCGCAACGCAATCTGACTTTCAGAAATCCCTACAAAAGAATGGCCCTGACTAACATTAACCTATACCTTTCACAAATCACTTACCTCACAAAAATCTTCATTACTCGAACTACAGCAATACAGCGAGCGCCACTGCTGCCAGCTAAATAAAAGATTAAAACTACGGAAGGCACTATCTACTGATAGGCATAGTTAGCAAATGAAAGATTTTGATAGAGAACAAACAATGTATTTACCTTAATAGTGTTGAAAAATCATAATATACATAGCAATTCATAATATCCAGTATTACAAATTTCAAAACTCCGCCATCTCTCTCCCCACATGTCCGCCGCTCGTGGTCTCGTGGTAGCGTTCTCGCTTCCCGAGCACGGGGTCCCGGGTTCGATTCCCGGCGGGGTCAGGGATTTTCACCTGCCTCGAGATGACTGGGTGTTTGTGTTGTCCTCATCATTTCATCATCATCCAGGAAAGTGGCGAAATTGGACTGAGCAAAGATTGGGTAATTGTACGGGCGCTGATAACCACGCAGTTGAGCGCCCCACAAACCAAACATCATCATCATCTCTCTCCGCACATCCACCACTGCTGGCGGGTCACCTCCAACTGCGCAACGCTACGCGCTGATAACATCCAGCTGCCCCTCTACAATGGCAGACAACAATGCAAACTAGCCACAGACTGCATACAGCACAGCCAGTGATTTTCATACAGCGCTACGTGGCATTACCAATATCAAAATCTAAACAGCCTACTTACAGCTTTGGAACGCCGACTTCATGCCAGGCCTGACCGACCGACATCGATACCTCTCCTCAGTGCAGCACTCCGTGAAGAATGGGCTACCATTCCCCAAGAAACCTTCCAGCATCTGATTGAACGTATGCCTGCGAGAGTGGAAGCTGTCATCAAGGCTAGTGGTGGGCTAATACGATACTGCATTCCAGCGTTACCGATGGAGGGCGCCACGGACTTGCAAGTCATTTTCAGCCAGGCGTCCGGATACTTTTCATCGCGTAGTGTATCTGAGAGGTGCATTTGTAACGTGCTCAACAAATTTGCGCTGGTGTTGCTGAACTCAGGGCTCTTAAAGTATCCCCTTGCCGTTTTATTGACGCACATGTTAATGTTACACTCCCGCGTGATCACTCTACAGCAGGGCGGAAAATAGGAGGGTTGAATAAACGTAAATACCCTTTGATGTTTCAGACCACTGGGAAATCTGACATTGCCCTCACAGTATATATTTTCTTTAATGTCGTTTGTTGTTAGCAATATTAGCTTATTCCCAAGAGTTAGCAGCTTTCACTCAGTTAATACTAGGCAGAAATCAAATCTGCATGTGGAATGCACTTCCTTGACTCTTGTGCAGAAAGGAGTGCAGTATTCTGCTGCATCCATTTTCAATAAGCTACCACAAGAACTCAAAAATCTTAGCAGTAGCCTTTTAAGTCCAAACTGAAGAGTTTCCTGATGGCTCACTCCTTCTATTCTGTCGAGGAGCTCCTCGAAGAGCTGAAAAATGAAGCAAATTCCAGTGGTACATTGCTGATTTTCTTTATTTAAATTTACGAATTGTCGCCTGAATATGTTTCTTATATTTCATTTTATCTGTTTCTACTATCGTGTTATAATTTCATGTATTGACTCGTTCCATGACCATGGAGACTTCTCCTTAATTTGGTCCCACAGAACAATAAATAAATAAATAAATAAAAACTACCTTCAGTTTTCATCGAATGGGTGCAACCTGTACACGTGAACAAAAATTGCGGTCGCTTTCCACTCCAAAGGTGCACAATCACGTTTAATGGGGTTAGTCCCACAACATCCTTATAGAAGGGTTGAAACGTCCGAAGATGTCAGCAGTGTCAAAGCTTGTCCAGAACATCTTCTGAGAACTGTCGTTTAGACCCCGAAATGTGTGTTAATCAACTCCTCAAGCGAAGGCGTGGTTTCTTTGATGCCCTTGAGGCAGCCCCCTGATGAGTTTTGGTGACGATTCTGAGAGGCGGTGTGTCTGAGATGTTTTCCTCTGCCACTCATAAGACATCCCTGTGATTTCAACGCTGGGTATCGCCGTTCTGACCTCCATCGCAGAGACATCAAAATAAACGACGAAATATGGGTAAGAGGAGCTGTGATGACTTCCTCATCGAGTGACACGTCCACGTCCACGTTGACGTTGGACAGAATTGTGGTGAAATTTGGTGCCAATGGGAAGTCATTAACCCACCTTACAGCTGGCATGAACCTTTGAGCTGTGATCTTTTTTCGCATGTGTCGAAACTTTTCTGTTTGAAGCTTGATGTCTCAGGGTGCCAGACTTTTGAAGGCACCTTAGGGCAAAATTTAAAACTTAAGCTTCACACTGGGAGACGATTAGGGGCTTCAAAAAGTGAGTATTTAATTTTGTTGCGCAGTTGTAAGGTGAGGTGAAGTGTTGTGGATGTTTACTATAGGAAGTTAACGGATTTCGAAGATTTCAAAGAAGGAACAATGATGAACGATAGTTTCATGGCTGCTTTGATGGATTTGTTGTTGTTGTTGTTGTTCTGGGCTTCAGTCTTTAGAGTGGTTTAATGTACCACTTTGTGCTACCCTGTCCTCTGCAAGCCTCTTCATGTATACATAACTACCGGAACCTATATCCACGTGAAACTGCTTACTGGCAAGCCTTCGTCTACAACTTTAACCCCCCCCCCCCCAAATCCTCTCTTCTCCATCCCCCCCCCCCCCGGTCCCCAAACGAAAACATTGTTTCTCCCTCAGTTACTAAATTGACAATCCCTTGATGCATCACGTTGTGTCCTATCGTCGATCTCTTCTTTCTTTTAGTCAACTTGTGCCACAAAATTCCTTTTTTCTTTAATTAGATTCCGTACCTCCTCATTTGTTATTTGACATACCCATCTAATCTTTACCAATCTTCTATAGCACAACATTGCAAAAGCTTTTTTCTTCTTGACTGAAATGCCTGTCGTCCACACGTCACTTCCGCCCAAGGCTACACTCCAGGGGTTATCTTCAGAAAAGACATTCTAGAACTAAATTTTATATCCAGTGTTCCTCTCTTTTCAGAAATGCTATTGCCAGTTCGCATTTTATATGTTCTCTACTCAGGCCATCATCAGATATTGTACAGCCCAAACACCAAAACTCGTTCGCTACATTTAGTATCTCATTTCTTTCACCTGTTTTAATTCGATTACACACCATTAAGGTTGTTGCAATTTTGTTGATTTTCAGCTCATACTCTTCTTCAAGACACTCTCCATTCCGATCACTGTTCTTCCTGATTCCTTGAAATCTCTGACAGAATGACAATGTAATCGGCATACTGTGAAGTTTTGATTTAATCTCCATGAAATATTATTCTCCCCCCCCCCCTCCCCATATTTCTCGATGGTTTTTACTTGCTTGGTGTACATACTGAATGACATTGAAAACATCATAAACCATATTTCACTCCCTACTCAACTAATACTTCTCTTTCATGACCTTCAACTCTTGTAACTGCAGTCTCTTTTCTGTAAAAACCGTAAATAAACTTTCACTCCCTGTATAGGGTGTCCCACAGAAACCTCCCTGACGTCAAGGAACCAGGAGAGAAAAACACAGTAGAAACGGCAATGGAAAAATGCACCACATTGTAGAGCATCTCAAAGAATTTATATTCGCGCGTCAGAAGTGCCAAGTAACGTCGCCAGAGTGCAGCATGGTCGCATGAAGTGAAAATCGCGACTCCACAGCAGCGCGCGCAAGCAGTAGTGTGGCTTGCAGAAACAAAGTCAGCTATTACTATGCAAAGAAATTATCGTCATGTGTATGAATGTGATCCACCTGATGTGAAAATAATTAAGGTATGGTATAGGAAGTTTCTGTCAACAGGAAGTGTTCTGAAACATTTTGGCGGTGCACGTTACGAAGTTTCAGAGGAGACAGTGGAGGCTACCAGACAAATGTTTTCTCAGAAGCTGACGTAAGTCAATTCGTCAAGCATATAGGCAACTTGATGTACCTCGCTTGCGCGGGATTAGCCGAGCGGTCTGGGGCGCTGCAGTCATGGACTGTGCTGCTGGTCCCAGCGGAGGTTCGAGTCCTCCCTCGGGCGTGGGTGTGTCTGTTTTTCCTTAGGATAATTTAGGTTAAGTACTGTGTAAGCTTAGGGACTGATCACCTTAGCAGTTAAGTCTACATCTACATCCATACTCCGCAAGCCACCTGACGGTGCGTCGCGGAGGGTACGTTGAGTACCTCTATCGGTTCTCCCTTCTATTCCAGTCTCGTATTGTTCGTAGAAAGAAAGATTGTCGGTATGCCTCTGTGTGGGCTTTAATATATCTGATTTTATCCTCAAGGTCTCTTCGCGAGATATACGTAGGAGGGAGTAATATACTGCTTGACTCATCGGCAAAGGTATGTTCTCGAAACTTCAACAAAAGCCCGTACCGAGCTACTGAGTGTCTCTCCTGCAGAGTCTTCCACTGGAGTTTATCTATCATCTCCGTAATGCTTTCGCGATTAGTAAATGATCCTGTAACGAAGCGCGCTGCTCTCCGTTGGATCTTCTCTATCTCTTCTATCAACCCTATCTGTTACGGATCCCACACTGCTGAGCAGTATTCAAGCAGTAGGCCAACAAGCGTACTATAACCTACTTCCTTTGTTTTCGCATTGCATTTCCTTAGGATTCTTCCAATGAATCTGTCTGGCATGTGCTTTACCAACGATCAACTTCATATGATCATTCCATTTTAAATCACTCCTAATGCATCCCCCAGATAGTTTATGGAATTAACTGCTTCCAGTTGCTGACCTCCTATAGTGTAGCTAAATGATAAGGGATCATTCTTTCTATGTATTCGCAGCACATTACAATTGCCATTCCCTGCACCATGCGTCAATTCGCTGCAGATCCTCCTGCATTTCAGTGCAATTTTCCATTGTTACAACCTCTCGCTATACCACAGCATCATGTGCAAAAAGCCTCAGTGAACATCCGATATCATCGACAAGGTCATTTATGTATATTGTGAATAGCAACGGTCCTACGACACTCCCCTGCGGAACACCTGAAATCACTCTTACTTTGGAAGACTTCTCTCCATTGAGAATGACATGCTGCGTTCTGTTATCTAGGAACTGTTCAATCCAATCACACAATTGGTCTCATAGTCCATATGCTCTTACTTTGTTCATTAAACGACTGTGGGGTACTGTATCGAACGCCTTGCGGAAGTCAAGAAACACGGCATCTACCTGTGAACCCGTGTGTATGGTCCTCTGAGTCTCGTGGACGAATATCGCGAGCTGAGTTTCACATGACCGTCTTTTTCGAAGCCCATGCTGATTCCTACAGAATAGATTTCTAGTCTCCAGAAATGTCATTATACTCGAACATAATACGTGTTTCAAAATTCTACAACTGATCGACGTTAGAGATATAGGTCTATAGTTCTGCACATCTGTTCGACGTCCCTTCTTGAAAACAGGGATGACCTGTGCCCTTTTCCAATCCTTTGGAATGCTACGCTCTTCTAGAGACCTGCGTTACACCGCTGCAAGAAGAGGGGCAAGTTCATTCGCGTACTCTGAGTAAAATCGAACTGGTATCCCATCAGGTCCAGCGGCCTTTCCTCTTTTTGAGCGATTTTAATTGTTTCTCTATCCCTCTGTCGTCTATTTCGATATCTACCATTTTGTCATCTGTGCGACAATCTAGAGAAGGAACAGTGAAGTCTGCCTCTGTGAAACATAAGCGGTAGGTGGATCAAAACAAAATGTCCAGACACTCTGTGACCAAAATGGTACTGAAACAGAGGATGACAGACTAAAGGCCGAAATAGTAAATAAAGTCCCATTAGATTTCACACACATTTGAACATTAGATGTAACTCGATGAACGCTGCACCGTGTAGTTCACCAGCGTCTTCGTATGTGTGGTTACAAAGTGAAAATTTTGCAACATCTGACGCCGAACGATAAACCACGCAGACAACAATTTGCTGCGGATATGCTGCAGCGTATTGATATGGATGCCAGAATCCTGGAAAGATGTTTATTCTTAGATTAGGCAACCTTTTGTCTTTCAGGAAGGGTTAATAGGCGTAAAGTTCGGATTTGGGGTTCGCAAAATCCGCACATTGTCATTGAACATGTTCGTGATAGCCCTAAACTAAATGTTTGCTGCGGGCTAATGCACGACAGATTGTTGGACCATTCTTCTTTGCGGAACAAACTGTGAATGGGTCAGTGCATCTGGACAAGTTGCAGCAGTTTGTGTACCCTCAGATACAAGACTTGCAGTCCAACATCATTTTTCAACAAGATGGAGCTCCACCGCAAATTGCAACGGCTGTTAGAAAATTCCTGGATAGGATATTACCCAGTCGTTGTATCGGACGCGGAGGACCCATTGCCTGGCCACCACGTTCACCCGCTTGATTGGTGAAGGAACCTGGGAATGCGACCAAAGTGGACGATATTCCTACGTTGCGACATCGTATCGCTAACAACAGAGGAAATATTTACTATCACAAACAGTTTAATCACAATTTCTTTATTACGGCGACCGGTTTCGACCACTACTGTGGTCATCTTCAGACCAATGAGTACGAACCTCCTTCTGGTGGTAAATCACTACCACCAGAAGGAGGTTCTTACTAATTGGTCTGAAGACGACCACAGTAGTGGTCGCAATAAATAAATTGTGACCAAGATTGTTTTTGGTGGTACATATTTGTAACACATTGATCACTGTTCACTCCCACAATGTATTCAAAAGTAATTAACAGAGGAAATGTTACAAAGAACACGGCAAAAAATTTAAAATAGACTCGATATTCTTCGTGCTACAAATGGTTCACAAAAAAATGTTCAAATGTGTGTGAAATCTTATGGCACTTAACTGCTAAGGTCATCAGTCCCTAAGCTTACACACTACTTAATCTAAATTATCCTAAGGACAAACACACACACCCATGCCCGAGGGAGGACTCGAACCTCCGCCGGGACCAGCCGCACAGTCCACAACTGCAGCGCTTGGACCGCTCGGCTAATCCCGCGCGGCAAATGGTTCGCATGTAGAGGCGTATTGATGATAAATAAACAAATTCTTTGAGATGCTCTACAATGTGGTACATTTTTCATTGTCATATCTACAGTGTTTTCTTTCCGGGGTCTTTGACATTAGGGAGGTTTGAGTCGGACGCACTGTATTTTATCCCCGATACCTTCAGAATTTCAAGAAATGTGTTTTTTTTTTTCAAACAATATTGCCCACTGCTCACAAAAGCTCCAAATGCTATAAACGAATATTTGCTTTTCCTCAACATATCTTCTAGAATAAGTCGTAGAGTTAGTATTGCCTCACATATTCCTATATTTCTCCGCACCTTAAAGTTATCTTCGAGTTGTGCCAGTTTTACCATTCTTCTGTAAATAAATCATGTCAACTATGAGTTATTAATTTGATGGTTCAGTAGTATTCGCACTTTTCCTTGGAAATGCAATTATTACATTCTTCCTGAAGATACGGATTTATGAGGAGAAATTTGGAAGCAGACCTCACACGACGAGGCATGATTTACAGAAAGAAAAAGAACTTATAAAATGATTTATCGTAGGTCCTTGTGCTCATTGCTGAGCTTCGTGATCCCGTGAAACAAGGGTCTCCATCCTGGACGGTTACCAGCTCCTCTTAGTCTGTTGAAGAGATCTTAGTCACCTTATCCATCCATCTGCTTTCTGTTCCTTGCCCCTTTCTCTTGTCCTCGATCTTCCATGATTATTTTCTCTAGGTTTCTTCCATTTCTACTCACAATGTGGCCAAAGAACTGTTTTTTTTTTTTTTTTTTTGGTTGACTCAAGGGGAAGAGCACATGGAGATACTGAGTTGCTCATTAATGGACACATTCGTTCTCCTTCCAGTCCATTTTATCCGCAGCATCCTGCGCCAGCACCACAGCTCAAATGCGTGGATGCGCTGTTTGTCTCTGGCTTTAAGGTTCAATGGTTCGTAACCTTGAAGGAAGACGGAAAACACGAACGTTTCAACAAGTCGGACATTTGTGGAGTTCGTTGTTGCTCTGTTCCGCCAGATCGTGGTAAACTCCTTCATAGCCTCTCAGCCTAGTGTGACCCGTCTTGTTAAATTATCTTCTTGGCTTCCCATGTCACAGATGGTTGAATGGAGATAGATGAAGGAATGCACGACTTCTAACTCCTTTAATCGACCTGTGACTTGAACATGTACTCTTCGATCAATTATCATGAGTTTGGACGTGCTGACATTGACGTCAAATCCATATGATAGAGTAATATTCTTTACTTTTGTTACACTACTAGCCATTAAAATTGCTACTCCACGAAGGTGACGTGCTACAGATGCGAAATTTAACCGACAGGAAGAAGATGCTGCGATATGCAGATGGTTAGCTTTTCAGAGCATTCACACAAGGTTGGCGCCGGTGGCGACACCTACAACGTGCTGACACGAGGAAAGTTTCCAACCGATTTCTCATAGACAAACAGCAATTGACCGGCGTTGCCTGGTGAAACATTGTTGTGATGCCTCGTGTAAGGAGGAGAAATGCGTACCATCACGTTTACGACTTTGATAAATGTCGGATTGTAGCCTATCGCGATTGCGGTTTATCGTATCGCGACATTGCTGCTCGCATTGGTCGAGATCCAGTGACTGTTAGCAGAATATGGAATCGGTGGGTCCAGGAGGGTAATACGGAACGCCGTGCTGGATCGCAACGGCCTCGTGTCACTAGCAGTCGAGATGACAGGCATCTTATCCGCATGGCTGTAACGGATCGTCCAGCCACATCTCGATCCCTGAGTCAACAGAAGGGGACGTTTGCAAGACAACAACCATCTGCACAAACAGTTCGACGACGTTTGCAGCAGCATTGACTGTCAGCTCAGAGACCATTGCTGCGGTTACCCTTGACACTGCATCACAGACAGGAGCGCCTGCGATGTTGTACTCAACGACGAACCTGGATGCACGAATGGCAAAACGTCGTTTTTTGGGATGAATCCAGGTTCTGTTTACAGCATCATGATGGTCGCATCCGTGTTTGGCGACATCGCGGTGAATGTACATTGGGAGCGTGTATTCGTCATCGCCATACTGGCGTATCATCCGGCGTGATGGTATGGGGTGCCATTGGTTACACTTCTCGGTCACCTCTTGTTCGCACTGACGGCACTTTGAACAGTGGAGGTTACATTTCAGATGTGTTACAACCCGTGGCTCTACCCTTCATTCGATCCTTGCGAAACCCTACATTTCAGCAGGATAATGCACGATCGCATGTTGCAGGTCCTTTACGGGCCTTTCTGGATTCATAAAATGTTCGACTGCTGCCCTGGCCAGCACATTCTCCAGACCTCTCACCAACTGAAAACGTCTGGTAAATGGTGGCCGAGCAACTGGCTCGTTACAATAAGCCAGTCACTACTCTTGATGAACTGTGGTATCATGTTGAAGCTGCATGGGCAGCTGTACCTGTACACGCCATCCAAGCTCTGTTTGACTCAATGCCCAGGCGTATCAAGGCAGTTATTACGGCCAGAGGTGATTGTTCTGGGCACTGATTTCTCAGGATCTATGCACCCAAATTGCGTGAAAATGTAATCACATGTCAGTCCTTGTGTAATACATTTGTCCAATGAATACCGTTTTATCATCTGCGTTTCTTCTTGGTGTAGCAATTTTAATGGCCAGTAGTGTAGTAGCTTAGGTAGTTCATCTTGGCTGCTGGCTAAAAGATCGGTGTCATCAGCAAATCGGAGATTGTTAATGGTTCTGCAACCAGTAGAAATGCCTTTAGTCCAGCCAACAAGAGCATTTCTAATTACATGTTCTGCATAGATGCTACAGTAAAGAAATCTGATGTTGGACCAGGTGTCTTCACAACTGCGACACGATTTTGTATAGACTCTTGATCAGTACTGTCAAATGTGGTGGGACGCCTGCCGGACTGATTATTGATTCATTCATGTCACCGAAAACCGATTAAAAGATGATGAAGATGATTCGTAAATATAAGAACCCGCTACTCTGGTAAAGGTATTGTTTTTATTTGCGTAAGAAAACAGAGGTTCCGGTAACCCTCGGTTAGGCAGCGTACGCGAGAGCCGGATACGGTAACGGCGCCGGTAGCATCCGGATCAATAAGCGCGCAGACCGACTCGTGGGCCACGGGCCCAGGCGGCGCACGTCCCGATCGACAGATTAGAGCTTTGAGGTCCTCCGTGTCCCACACCGGCTTAGGAGTAAGAGGCTTTCCCAACGGCCGGATAATACGAGCGTGTGCATAATGGAGCTACTCACCGGGGCCGTAAAGGAGAACATTAGTCCAGCCGCCGCGGGCCGTCCTAACAACCGCACGGTGGCCTGCGGACCACTGTGAGCCAGGCCTGCCACTCTAGCAGAGCGAACCGCTAACTGCAAAGGCTAATGAAAGCGTGACGAGCAAGTCATAAACTTGACTGTTCCCAGCAGTCGACCGTGGTGCTAAATCAAACACTTTCCGTTCGAAATCTGCTGCGTACGCACGTGCCTCTTTCAAAAGGAACAATCGGCTGTTTACGTCGTATACCTGCCTTGGGAGAGCCAGTCCTGACAAAACTCTACCATCTGGTGAGCAAGGTGTATGAGACAGGCGAAATACCCTCAGATTTCAAGAAGAATATAATAATTCCAATCGCAAAGAAAGCAGGTGTTGACAGATGTGAAAATTACCGAACTATCAGTTTAATAAGTCACGGCTGCAAAATAATAACACGAATTCTTTACAGACGAATGGAAAAACTGGTAGAAGGCGACCTCGGTGAAGATCAGTTTGGATTCCGTAGAACTACTGGAACACGTGAGGCAATACTGACCCTACGACTTATCTTAGAGGCTAGATTAAGAAAAGGCAAACCTACGTTTCTAGCATTTGTAGACTTAGAGAAAGCTTTTGACAATGTTGACTGGAATACTCTCTTTGAAATTCAAAAGGTGGCGGGGGTAAAATAAGGGAGCGAAAGGCTATTTACAATTTGTACAGAAACCAGATGGCAGTTATGGGTCGAGGGCCATGAAAGGGAAGCAGTGGTTGGGAAGGGAGTGAGACAGGGTTGTAGCCTATCCCCGATGTTATTCAATCTGTATATTGAGCAAGCAGTAAAGGAAACAAAAGAAAAATTCGGAGTAGGTATTAAAATCCTTGGAGAAGAAACAAAAGAGCAGTTGAACGGAATGGACACTGTCTTGAAAGGAGAATATAAGATGAACATCAACAAAAGCAAAACGAGGATAATGAAATGTAGTCGAATTAGGTCGGGTGCTGCTGAGGGAATTAGATTAGGAAATGAGTCACTTAAAGCTGTAAAGGAGATTTGCTATTTGAGGAGCAAAATAACTGATGATGGTCGAAGTAGAGAAGATATAAAATGTAGACTGGTAGTGGCAAGGAAAGCGTTTCTGAAGAAGAGAAATTTGTTAACATCGAGTATAGATTTAAGTGTCAGGAAGTCGTTTCTGAAAGTATTTCTATGGAATGTAGCCATGTATAGAAGTGAAACACGGACGATAAATAGTTTGGACAAGAAGAGAATAGAAGCTTTCGAAATGTGGTGCTACAGAAGTATGCTGAAGATTAGATGGGTATATCACATAACTAATGAGGAAGTATTGAATAGAATTGGTGACAAGAGGAGTTTGTGGCACAACTTGACAAACAGAAGGGACCGGTTAGTAGGACATGTTCTGAGGCATCAAGGGATCACAAATTTAGCATTGGAGGGCAGCGTGGATGGTAAAAATCGTAGAGGGAGACCAAGAGATGAATACACCAAGCAGATTCAGAAGGATGTAGGTTACAGTAAGTACTGGGAGATGAAGAAGCTTGCACAGGATAGGTTAGCATGGAGAGCTGCATCAAACCAGTCTCAGGACTGAAGACCACAACAAAACAAACCTGCGCAAATGTAACAGCAAAAGGAAACAAGTCGTGTTGCCGAGCGATTAAATATTCACAATTCGTTCTGTTACTCATTTTGTTAACACAATAATATTGTCAGAGAACACGAAGCTCGTCCTAATATTTTTCATCAACCTCCGCCCCAGTCGCGACGGAAATGACAGTCTTTAAATTTCCCTGTAAAAGAGAAAAACTATGTTCTCTGACAAGTTACCGTATCACTCAGTAAGAGCATAAAAAAGCACTGTGCAAATGAAGAGGGCTTTCTATTTTGGAAGAAATAGGATTTTTAATACATTTTCATTGACACCGAAATGGCAACGGTGAAACAGCATTCTGTGAAGAAATGTTGGCAAACCGATGTACAAGCAACATGTTTTAATCCAAGAGTGTTTGTTAATACACGAGCAACATGATTTTGTATTGCTATTTATAAACAAAAGTACTTCATGTTATCCTATACTAAAACATGACCAGGATTAAGATTACAAGTTCCTACACTGACTAGTATGCAGTATGTAGTTACGACAGTTCTGTTTTTGATTTGCTGAAAATAAAAAAAAGATTCGACATGAATTGGACCACGGGGCAGGGAGTGAATTACTGAGGACTGCTCAGTCATAAAGTTTTTCTCAGCAGAACTGCAAAACTACTCCAAAAGCAGTGGGTGAGTTGTGCTCGCCGACGTCAAAAGCAGAGGATGGAGACAACGGGAAAGTGCAAACAGATGCTGAATTCGTAACTCAGTATGTAAGGGGAGATGACAATGTAATATACAATGTGATCAAAAGTATCTGGATACCTGGTGCTGGAAGGTTTATTGGGGAATTGCATCCCATTATTCGCGGAGTGCTGCACTGAAGAGATGTATCGACGACGGTCGGTGAGGCCTGGCGCGAAGTCGGCGTTAAACAGCCAAAAGGTGTTCTGTAGGATTCAGTACAGGACTCTGTGCTGGCCAGTCCATTACAGGGATGTTATTGTTCTGTAACCACTCCGCCACAGGCTGTCCATTGTGAACGGGTGCTCGATCGTGTTGAAAGATGCAATCGCCATCCCCGAATTGCTCTTCAACTTTCGGAGAAGTATTTTTGCAAAATGGCTCTGAGCACTATGGGACTCAACTGCTGTGGTCATAAGTCCCCTAGAACTTAGAACTACTTAAACCTAACTAACCTAAGGACAGCACACGACACCCAGCCATCACGAGGCAGAGAAAATCCCTGACCCCGCCGGGAATCGAACCCGGGAACCCGGGCGTGGGAAGCGAGAACGCTACCGCACGACCACGAGATGCGGGCGAAGTATTTTTGCCAACAAATCGAGGGAAGGTTGAAGTCCCCACCAACTATAACCGTATGAGTGGGGTATTTATTTGTTACGAGACTCAAATTTTCTCGGAACTGTTCAGCAACTATATCATCGGAGTCTCGGGGTCGGTAGAAGGAGCCAATTATTAACTTAGTTCGTCTGTTAAGTATAACCTCCACCCATACCAATTCGCACGGAGTATCTACTTCGACTTCACTACAAGATGAACCACTACTGACAGACACAAACACTCCACCACCAATTCTGCCTAATTTATCTTTTCTGAACACCGTCGGAGACTTCGTAAAAATTTCTGCAGAACTTATTTGAGGCTTTAGCCGGATTTCTGTACCTATACCGATTTCAGCTTCTGTGCTTTCTATTTGCGCTTGAAGCTCAGGGACTTTCCCAGCACAACTACAACAATTTACAACTACAATTCCGACTGTTCCTTGATCCAAGCACGTCCTGTATTTGCCATGCACCCTTTGATAATAGCAGCCCACCCCGCCTTCTAACCTAAAAAACCGCCCACTCCACGCAACAAAGCCTGCGCTACCCGTGTAGCCGCCAGCTGAGTGTAGGAACAATTAAAACTGATATGGGAACATAGGCAACACGGTTAGACTAAAAAATAGGAACAATTAAAACTGATATGGGAACAATGGAAACACGGTTAGACTCACGAATAGGAACGTTTTAAAAACATGAAAGATGAATTAAAGAAAGAAAATAAAGAAGTACAACTATTTTTGAATGCTAACAATAATAGATTAATTTCAATAGAAATTAGACAAAAGGAACAGGATAGAGAACAGGAAGAAAGAAATCGCGTGATAGTACAAAAATTTTCAGAGTTAAATTTACAACGTGCACACAGTAAGGAAGAAATATTTGAAAGAATCGAGGAATCCGTACCTAATGACATAATAAATAACCTAACACAACAATATGAACAGTTAACTACTAAATGTGTCAATACTGAAACCCGAGTCGCGACACTTACGGAAGACGTAAATAAACAGAAAGAACAAATAGGTGACTTATCTGAAAGAGTTGAGATTTCAGATAAATTGACAAGTCTTAGGTTAAATGGGTACAGAGATTCAGATGATACAGCTCCATTTCCATTTGCAGAAACAGAAGAGTACCAGAATATAAATAAACATGTTGAAAATCAGGGAAAATTTAATGAACGCTTTAAAAGGGAATCTGAGGCGTTAGGAAAGCAAGTTAAACAAATTGAAAGCGAAATCGTAAGAAAAGACAGTAGAAGAAATTTAGAATCACCGATAGCAGCGGGTTTTGAAGAAAATAATTTATTTCATTTACGAGATGCAACAAGAGAGCGCCAGGCGCGCGAACTTGACAATAATCGACATTCGAACTGGAACAGACGGGGTAGGTCTTTGTCGCCACGAGGCGAAAACTTTGACTATAAACGCTTTTTAACTGTTTGGAAATTCAAGATCTTTCGCAATTCTAATAATGACATACATCCATGTTCATGGTTAGATCAATTTATGTACGCACTTCCGCCAAATTGGCTACTAAGTCACAAACTGGAATTTATGTGTGGCTATTTAGGTCCTCAGGGAATTCACTACACTAAGTAAATATGTGCCGTAGCGTGCACAGGGCCCCGAGCTGTAGTGGTGCTATTTCCCTTTTAGTTTTCTGCAGTGCTGCCTACTCTTTTACTATTCTTTGTATCTGTCAAAACAACTCTTCAACTATCAATCTATCTAGAAAAGGAGTCAGTAAAGAATAATCGGATATGACTATTTTACCCAAAAGTGACAGTTTCCAGGATATTGATGCGAAACGAACCGGCGACGCGCATGCGCGCACTCATTAGAGATTGTAATAATTTAAATGATTTTTATTATGCATTTATATCGGCATATTGGTCGGAAAACACGCAAGACAGAGTCAAACATAGTCTTATTATGCAGCGTAATTTTAAACAGTCTGAGTTCCGCACGCTGGCAGAATACTTTGAAGATATGATTCGAAAGAATCGATTCCTTTCCAACCCTTATAGCCCCACTGAATTAATTGGCATTTGTTTAACTAAGCTGCCACAATCGATAAGACACATTGCTTTAGCCGGAAGATGTAAAGACGACATTGAAACTTTTAAGACTTTGCTACAAGAACTTGAGTATGGCAACGACGACGGAACTTCTTGTAATTTTTTCAGTAACGGTAATCAAATAGATTTTCAGAGAAAAGGGATAATGATCGTAGCGGACGTTATAGCGGTAATTTTGAAAATGACAGACGAAACAGACAGGACAATAGATACCAGCCTTATGACAATAACAGACGTTCTAACAGAAATTACACAGACAAGTATAATAACAGAAATTCTTACCGGAATGATCAATCATACTGAAACAGTAACCGGTATCATCAAGACAGAAATTATTCATACAATAGTAGAAATTCTTACTACAGAAATAACCAGGGTAGTAGACCTAACAATCATTTCAGAAGTGACAGTCGAAATTACACAAGAAGTAGTCTTGCAGGTAGCCAGGAAAATAGAAATTTTAATAACAGACACAACCAAGAATTTACATGTAACAGACAGGAGGGACCTAATTGGCATTCTCCACGTGACATAAACTCAGAGAGACAAGTGCAAATCGTAGAAACTGATCCGCGAAGTGTCGCGAATAATCAAAGACGTGACGCAAACAATCGACAATGACTTGTAGCTTCGGCTTCTGGCAGCAATATAGACGGTTCAGAAAGTAGTGACACTACGGCTTTACACTACGTACGCTTGGAAGACATGAGAGATACTTTGCTAGTCGAAAAGGAAAATAATATAGACGCATTTTTACATCCTGTTATTGAAGTATGTGTGAGTAAGAATAGGTTCACTGCGGTTTTAGATTCTGGGAGGCCATTGATTTTGGATTCATTATTACGTATTTTTGCAAGAGATGGCATTACTGTGAACTTGGAAAAATCAGAATTTGGTCGTTCTCAGGTGAAATTTCTTGGTCATATTATTTCTACAGAAGGTATTCTTTCTGATCGAGAGAAACTAGATGCTATTCGTAATTATGCTGTTCCTACTACAAAACGTGATGTTCATAGTTTCCTTGGTGCCTGTAATTTTCTTAGACGCTTTGTTAGATTGGACAATTTAGCCACACCTCGTTTATGCGAACTTTCTGGAAAGAATTCTAATTGGTGTTGAGATGAGGAAGCTCTATTAGAACTTGAACAACTTCGTGATGCTTTAGTTGCTGTTCCACTTCTTTCACATCCGGATTTATCTAAAGATTTTTGTTTGGCGACGGACTCATACAAAGGCCAAGGTGTACACTTATTTCAAGAGATAGAAGAAAACGGCGTTGTAGTACAGAAAACTATTGCATTTGGAAGTCGTGTTCTCTCTAAATCAGAAAAGAATTATTCGATTACGGAACTTGAAGCTTTGGCTGTTGTTTGGGCTTTCACAAAATTTCGCATCTTTTTGTATGACAGACATACTAAGGTTTACACCAATCATCGAGCTCTGGAATTTCTTATGTCAACAAAATTAACACATGGAAGATTATCACGTTGGGCTCTGTATTTACAGGAATTTGATTTTAGTATTGTTTACATCCAGGGTTCATCAAATACACTCCTGGAAATGGAAAAAAGAACACATTGACACCGGTGTGTCACACCCACCATACTTGCTCCGGACACTGCGAGAGGGCTGTACAAGCAATGATCACACGCACGGCACAGCGGACACACCAGGAACCGCGGTGTTGGCCGTCGAATGGCGCTAGCTGCGCAGCATTTGTGCACCGCCGCCGTCAGTGTCAGCCAGTTTGCCGTGGCATACGGAGCCCCATTGCAGTCTTTAACACTGGTAGCATGCCGCGACAGCGTGGACGTGAACCGTATGTGCAGTTGACAGACTTTGAGCGAGGGCGTATAGTGGGCATGCGGGAGGCCGGGTGGACGTACCGCCGAATTGCTCAACACGTGGGGCGTGAGGTCTCCACAGTACATCGATGTTGTCGCCAGTGGTCGGCGAAAGGTGCACGTGCCCGTCGACCTGGGACCGGACCGCAGCGACGCACGGATGCACGCCAAGACCGTAGGATCCTACGCAGTGCCGTAGGGGACCGCACCGCCACTTCCCAGCAAATTAGGGACACTGTTGCTCCTGGGGTATCGGCGAGGACCATTCGCACCCGTTTCCATGAAGCTGGGCTACGGTCCCGCACACCGTTAGGCCGTCTTCCGCTCACGCCCCAACATCGTGCAGCCCGCCTCCAGTGGTGTCGCGACAGGCGTGCATGGAGGGACGAATGGAGACGTGTCGTCTTCAGCGATGAGAGTCGCTTCTGCCTTGGTGCCAATGATGGTCGTATGCGTGTTTGGCGCCGTGCAGGTGAGCGCCACAATCAGGACTGCATACGACCGAGGCACACAGGGCCAACACCCGGCATCATGGTGTGGGGAGCGATCTCTTACACTGGCCGTACACCACTGGTGATCGTCGAGGGGACACTGAATAGTGCACGGTACATCCAAACCGTCATCGAACCCATCGTTCTGCCATTCCTAGACCGGCAAGGGAACTTGCTGTTCCAACAGGACAATGCACGTCCGCATGTATCCCGTGCCACCCAACGTGCTCTAGAAGGTGTAAGTCAACTACCCTGGCCAGCAAGATCTCCGGATCTGTCCCCCATTGAGCATGTTTGGGACTGGATGAAGCGTCGTCTCACGCGGTCTGCACGTCCAGCACGAACGCTGGTCCAACTGAGGCGCCAGGTGGAAATGGCATGGCAAGCCGTTCCACAGGACTACATCCAGCATCTCTACGATCGTCTCCATGGGAGAATAGCAGCCTGCATTGCTGCGAAAGGTGGATATACACTGTACTAGTGCCGACATTGTGCATGCTCTGTTGCCTGTGTCTATGTGCCTGTGGTTCTGTCAGTGTGATCATGTGATGTATCTGACCCCAGGAATGTGTAAATAAAGTTTCCCCTTCCTGGGACAATGGATTCACGGTGTTCTTATTTCAATTTCCAGGAGTGTATTATTGCTGATGCTTTATCACGTGCACCTATGGGTTTGAAACAAAGTGCTAGGAGGACTGCGAAGAAAACAATTATTGTATGATGTATATTGAAGGTGTTGCGTTTGAAAATTTTATTTCGTCTTCGCTCCAGGACATCACTAAGGAGCAGCACAAGGATCCAATCTGGAAGGACATTAACAAGAAGTGGAGGAGAAAGGAAAGCGTAGCGATTAGACAGTATTATTTAGTTCGCAATGATATTCTTTTTAAACGAAAAACGGTTGACAACTCTGTTTTGTTAGTTTGCATTCCTGATGAGTGGGTTAATAAATTGATTTGGTACACACATTTCAGTTATGCACACTTTGGTCCCAGAAACTGCTTTCATAAATTACGAGAAAATTGCTACTTCAGTAATATGGAAAAACGTATTCGATTTGATCTTGCCAAATGCAAATTATGTCAAAAGGCTAAGCCGCCAACTATTTCTCACAGAGCACCGTTGTTTCCTATCATTCCAGCGAAATTAAAGGAGATGGCGGCAGTCGATTTGTTCGGTCCAGTGGTTCGTTCTACTAGTGGTTTTGCGTACATTTTGGTAGTAGTGGAATTGACATCAAAACAAGTGTGTTTTACATCTTTACTCAAAGCAACAGTTCGTTCAGTGTCCATTGATTTCATCAAACATTTTCTTAAAGAAGTGGGTCATGTTGATAAGGTTATATCAGAAAATGGATCGCAGTTTTGCTCTAAAATTTGGCTTCGTACTCTACGGCGTCGTAAGATTTAACCAATTTTCATTTCACTTTTTCATCCTCAATCTAACGCTTCAGAGAGATGGATGAAGGAAATCAGTAAATTGTGACGTCTTTATTGTCATCATAATCACAGAACGTGGGATCAGTATCTTCATATTTTTCCAAACATTCTGAATGAACTCCCTAATGATTCAACTTCTTTACCGCCTATATTGATATTAAAAAATAAGCACCGACAAATCGCATTTCTGTAATCGTTCCTTTTCCGCCTACACGGAAACTGCGGCATTCTGAAGTTGTCAACCTGGCTCTGCATAATATTGCATCTGCGGCTGCTAGAAGAGAGAAATCAGCTAAACGTCCTGGCCATTTAAAAACTTTGTCACTTGGTCGAAAGGTGTTGATTAAGTCTCATCGTTTGTCGAACAAAGGAAAAGGCTTGTGTCGCAAATTTTTTCTGTCTTATAACGGTCCATATAGAGTTCGCAAAATTATTCATGATAACATAGTTGAAATAGAAACTCTTAAATCACGGCGCTCTAAGGGAATACAGCATACATCGAACGTTAAAATTTTTGTGGAATGACATAGTTTTGAGAAATTAATAGTTACACGAAAACACGCAGAGAATACAGGGATACCGCGCCGTGTTCTAGCGGCAGCACATACACAAAGCGACAGTCAGTCCGCGCGCCGCACGAGGTAGCCGTTGACCGCAAACAATTACTTCCTACGTCACGCTTACCTACAGCTGATCGAGCGCTCAGTGCGAATGCACTGACAGCCGTAGACAAATACACAGTCTAATTTCTCCAATTAAATTCAGTATAAAGCTATAGTGACTTGATAACTTGTGTTATTAACGTTCAGTTTTTCCAGGATACAGTTGTATAAAACATTTAAAAACTTCAGGTAAATTCTGTGCGTGTCCGGCATTAAGAAGACTTGCTATCGAGAAAATTTCAGGAAGAACGTAATTTCGAAGAAGAAAGTAATAAACTAAAAAGGTAAGTATTAATTGAGTTTATTTTTCAGGTAACAGATTTCTACTTAGGTATGTACTTTATACATAATTTGCTGCTCGCGATTACGTGATTTATACTTTGTGCTAAATTTTATGTTCTATGAATTTACTTGTGAAACGACATGCTTGCGTACATTTCCTGATTTTAACAATGTTTTATTAATGAACAGGGTTGTTACTTGTGTATATTATGCATAAGATTAGATATGAACATTTATTGTCTTATGCTGATATGATGCTAATGACCTATTTATTATGTAAGATATATACTTGCTGCTTTGCATATGGATTGCATATTTACATATTTCTGTTTTGTTGTCATAACTACTCTTTAATATAGTATAAAGAAATACCTATATACCGTGTACGAACATTGAGTTTAGGTTACACTATGGTATTAATTATAGATTGTTCGCTTGGCAGAGCCTCGTTGTAGGGATTGTGCTGCATCCACTTGTTGACTCTTCTGGGATATATTTACTCGGTATTGCATGTTCTGCTTACGCTCAGTGCTTTACATTTTAAGATAAGATAATGAACTGCTATAATTCTACGAACTACATGGGTACAAGAAACTTCATTGAAGTCACATGAACTGGGGGTTTTATGGAAGCTGTATTAATTCATTATAATAGAAAGGAAGCTGACGACATGAAATACCAACACTAGCTTTAGACCATTGACAGTTATTACACTGCATTCTTCGTGAGCAATTGAAATAGCAAGTGGCACTTGACACAAAAAATACTCCACATGTTTGCTTCTGTTTTGCCATGATTCTTGAAGTGGTGTACAGACTGTGAAATATTGAGGTTTATTCATCCAAATTCTTAGGTGATCATTAATACTGTGTACTCGCACCTACTTACTGGAAATTATTCATCTGAAGTCTGTTAGAGGTCATGTATGCATTTCTTTTATTTTATGATGGACAAGGTAACCAAATGTATTTTATAATTCATAATGAGTAGAAGATTTGGCTCAGGTGGGTTACACAGAGCTTGTGTGTGGACACTGTCTCTTCGGATTGTATGGGATGATGAATTGAAGTTTGCACTAGGATTTTATCTGTACTTGTTCGAAGAGACTGACTAGAGGGAAGAGTTGGTATGGGAGTGAAATGATATTGGTGATAAGGTTTATATATATCGACGTATTGAAGAGATATTATTGAAGTACTGAGTTTATGTGATGCTGATGATTATTAGAGTTTTGGTGGATAATAGGTAAATGAAAGTGAGGAGCACATTTTTTTTTTGGTTGGTTTATATGGAACAAGAAGGATGAAGATGGCAGACTAGAACACTCCAGTGGAAGGAAGACTGTCTACAGACACACTTTGCTAAATCAATAAGCAGTATATACTTTTTTTTTGAGAGAGGGAGGAAGTATTTGCATATCTTGGCACACTGACAGTTGTTCAACAACTGTACATTTTGATTTGGCTTGGCAAACATTGGTCTTGACATGATGACTATGACGTTGACTAACTATTATTGACTATTATACACTGCTGTCACTACTATTTGATACACATGTTGGACAACAAATTTTGACAGAATTGCATTTACACAGTTAACACTATTCAATTACACCATAGTATTTAATACGTGGATGAAAAATGAGTGAGTGTGTTTTGTGTGTATTCCTTTTCTAATCCCAAATAATTGGTACCGACATACCTCCTAAATATTATTTTACTTGTTTGTTGTGGCTTGCAGTGACACCCATAAATATTACAGGTTTACTGATATTTGTGTATTTGTAACATGACAATTATCTGATATCATTTCTATGTTTATTATAATTTGTATGTTTAGTGTAAGAGCATTGATGATAATTTTGTAAAAGCAATTGTGTGTGCATTCAAACTGTTGTTCGTGCTTACACCTATTATCATTGATGGGTGCCACTTGGAAATGTATGATTTCTGCTTATGAACTGTGATGAACTGTTTAATTATTGCTGGTGAATATTATGGACTGTTACCTGCACTTGTTCAACATTGCTGGGTGCCACTGTTGGAACTGCTCAACCACTGATGAGATGTCACTTGTTGGTGTCTGCACCTGCTCGCCAATGCTGGGTGCCAGTGCCACTGTTGGAATTGTTTAATTTCTACTGGTGAATTTTATGGGACTGCTGTCTACACCTGCTCGCCATTGCTGGGTGCCACTGATGAAACTGCTGCTACTGAAATGTCATTTGTTGCTATCTGCACCGGTTGACCATTGCTGGGTGCTACTGTTGGAACTGTCAACTACTCTGAGGAGTGCTACTTGTTTATTGAACTATTGAAAAGATTTTATGTGAATATCTGTGTAAACTGATTTATTGTGTATATACTGTTTATGAAATGTTATGAGACTTTTACCTGCACCCATTCGTCATTGCTGGTGCTATTGATTGAACTGTTTAACTACTCTGAGAAATGATACTTGTGTAAACTATAATGTAAAATCGCATGTATGCAATCATTTGTATTCCTTACTGTATTTTTATATATTACGTTATTGAAGGGTCAGTGCAAAGCCAAAATTTATTTAGTTACTTGATATTTACTTATTAATATCATCTTTTATTTTTGTCTGTGTTTTCTGGACGAATTTGGTATTATTTTTACCACCAATGCTGGCAAAAATACCTCCAAATTCTAGCCCGTGGAGGAGGGGCATATGAAAGGTGGCTACAATGAGTCACAGCGCCAGAGATTGCGCCAGAGATTATTATTTCGCCGCCTCCACTGGTGCAGTAGTAATTCAGAGGATGTCGAGGGCAGTAGTAGTTAAGAGGATGTCGAGTGCAGTTATTGTTCTGTCGGGCGAGAGAGTAGATGCTGTTCGGTTGGTGTAATGTATAGATGGAAGATGTTGCAATTATCACAGTGTATTTTTCGTCAATATATACTGAGGTAAAAACAGTATTACAAATTTCTTTAATGACAATGCCTCTTGGTCACAGGTTCAGTCAACAAAGCATCTGGCTCATGTTCATGTATTAGACTTGTAATTCTGGTTTCTATGTGCAATTATAGTATTTCTGGTTTTTCAATTAGTTCATTGTAAATCGTGTTTAAAATATCTTATCGTATTGAGGAAGAACCGAGCCAGATACATGTACGTTGAGTCACACTACCACACACAGAACAGTTACACTTGTGCTTTGCTGTTTCGTAGGTTTTATAGTTGCAGGGGACTTAATTAATCAATTGTGTTAATGGAAATTTCTTGTCATTCTTTATTTTTATTTTATGCAGTCAGATTGCGTGCTAATACTAGTCAGGGCCTACCGGTTACGAGACTTCGTAACCAGACACACAGCTACTAAAATTATTGCATTTTAATTAAGCCCCCCATGCAACAGTTATTATCAGTCACAGTAGTTTCTTAGTGGGGTTGTGGACTGGAACAGATAATGTAATGAGGAGTGTCTCCTTTGTCTCCTTATTGCGCGAGGACTGCTTTTTGTTGCGCAGCCACCAAACCGACCTCAAAGATCTGCCAATAAGGCAGTAATTAATTCAGTGTATTGTAACGTCTCTTTATCGATGTAGAGCCGCTGTCTGCTATTAAGTGGTGGTTCCCCAGCCTCATCACAAATCTACATACACACGCCTCAGTCTCCACACTCTGCATGGCGGAGGGTACCTTGTACCACTAATAGTGAAACCCTTTCCTGTTTCACTCGCAAGTTGAGCGATGGAGAAATTACGCGTTAGTAGAATCGTCCCGGAGTCAGCTGAAAATGCCAGTTGTCTATATTTTCCCAACAATGTTTCGCGAAAAAACGGGTTTTCACTTTAGGGATTCCCTTGTGTTCACGGAGCATTTCCTTAATATTCAGTATTGCTGGAACATGTCGGTAACAAATCTAGCAACACGCTTCTGAATTGCTTCGATGTATTCCTTTCATTAGAACTGCTGGGGGTCTCAAACACTCGAGCATCTCCCAAAAATGGGTCCGTTTGGTGTTCTGCACATGCTCTCCTTTACACATGAGCTATACTCTCGTGTAATTCTTCCAATAAGTCGAAGTATACAATTGGCCTTTCCTATTACTGACTTTATGTGCTTGTTCGTCATATCGATTTGCAACGTTGTATCACTATTTTGTTGACGTGACAATGTCAGGAAATACGCCATTAATGCCTGCCCGAAAATTGCACTTCTGATTTTCCTACTCATTTGCACGAAGTTACATTCTTCAGCAGTTACATCAATCTGCCATTCATCACACCAAACAGAAACTCTCGAACTCATCCTGTTTCCTCCTGCAGTCACTCAACAGCCATTCTTTCCCGAACACTACAGCCTTGCAACGTACAGCCGCAGATAGGTGCCCACCCTATCCGTCAGATCGTATATATACAGGGTGAGTCACCTAACGTTACCGCTAGATATATTTCGTAAACCACATCAAATACTGACGAACCGATTTCACAGACCGAACGTGAGGAGAGGGGCTAGTGAAATTATTTAATACAAACCATACAAAAATGCATGGAAGTATGTTTTTTAACACATACCTACGTTTTTTTAAATGGAACCACGTTAGTTTTGTTAGCACATCTGAACGTATAAACAAATACGTAATCAGTGCTGTTTGTTGCATTGTAAAATGTTAATTACATTCGGAGATATTGTAACCTAAAGTTGACGCTTGAAGCCTCCGACGTTCAGTTGCGTGTTGTAACAAACAGCTGCAACATACATCGCGTTTCTACAGAATAATCTGCCAACGTTGCTCGAAAATGTCACACTGGAAACGGGTCGACGTATGTGGTATCAGCATGATGGTGTACCTGCACATTCCGCAATTAACACTAGGCTGACCCTTGACAGGACGTTCGACGGGCGTTTCATAGGACGTGGAGGACGCATAATTTGGCCAGCCCGTTCTCCTGATCATACACATCTGGACTTCTTTCTGTGGGGTACGTTAAAGGAGAATGTGTACCGTGATGTGCCTACAACCCCAGAGGATATGAAACAGCGTATTGTGGCAGCCTGCGCCGACATTACACCAGATGTACTGCGGCGTGTACGACATTCATTACGCCAGAGATAGCAATTGTGTGCAGCAAATGATGGCCGCCACATTGAACATCTATTGGCCTGACATGTAGGGACACACTCTAATCCACTCCGTAATTGAAAACGTAAACCACGTGTGTACGTGTACCTCACCCCTCATGTTAATGTACATGTGCGTCAGTGAAAAAGACCAATACAAAGGTGTTAGCATGTGGACGTAATGTGCTGTTCCAGTCTCTTCTGTACCCAAGGTCTATCGCCGTTCCCTTTGGATCCCTACGTAATTCGGTGCTCTCCGATACACACGATCGAACAGCGAAGGAGTGGTACTCAAGTTGTGGGGCGGCGAGTTACTTGTGAAAATTAAAATTGCTGCTGTATAAATGCTTGAATGTTCAAATGTTTAAATGTTGAATCAGTTTCAGGCTTTTAGAATGTTGTTAATGCTGTCTTTCGCCGTTCTCAACACTGGCTCTCTATTTACTTTTTAGCACCCAGAAAGTGATTTAACAAAACGTGGAGCCTGTAATTAGAGTTCCTAGTGCCCACTTCATCTGAGAATACCATTATAGCTGCAGCTTATAGCTCTGAGGAATTAGGAGATTGTCCGGGATTTCTAATCAAAAACGATTTTCCAAAATAGTTGAGTATATTCTGAAATTCACTGATAACAAACACAAGTATCCCTACAACCTAACTAACAGAGCAGTTCAGAGTCTAATGCGCTGATGCAACTATAAATGTCTGAATTAAATGTTAAAAAGAATGTTCGCCAAAATTTGATGAGAATATTTCATCAAACGCCACGCTAAATAATTGGTAGAATGTCTCTCCCGCGACGGCACGTGAAAATACGACAATACGCCAACTTAGGCTAGATAATGAAAATCATCCCAGAATTGACCCTTCACTTGAAATGCTTTCACGGTTCCGCGTATCTCTAGTAACTTAATACGGCACCCGAGGCTGTTTGTAGCAGTGATACCGATGCGACGCGACTCCCGACACAGATGGCATGCTATTTAGCGTCTGGAGAGAACTGGGGCCTTCCTTCCTCGCGCAGCGCTCTTATATATATAGCCGCGGTGCGGACGGCTAAGGGAACGCCTGATCAAATCGGCTCTCCCGACTAGCCGCTGGGCTAGTAACGCACCACTTCAAGTTACATAATAATTTATAGCTTCTTTTACTGATGGCCGACGAAGCTCTTAATTTAAACGTGCATTCAGCACGCAGGTAAGTATTGATAATAAAATTTTGACGTGGCTGAGTTAAATATTTTGGGCGAGAGAATTAATTAAATTACACTGCACGCAGTAGATGAGCTCTGAACTGGCCCTTTTGAGATCCGCTATCGCTATAATTTTATAGGTATTCAAAAGAAACTTTTCACATCTTCACAGTCATAGTGGACCTCCAACCTATTTAAATCTAAACATCCTAGCCTTATTTATCAGCCTACTTAATCTATATTGCTTCCTTCAGTTTTGAGACGAAAACCAGAAAATCATGAATATCCACTAAAGTCTTAATCTGTGAAATCCAAAGTACTGTTTTTATTAAATCATTATGAAAGATGAATCTAAATATAAATTTTGAAGTCTCTAGCTCTTTTCTGTTGCGCCAATGATTTTTTTAGAAAAACGTCCAAATTTCGAAAATGGCTGAAGTTATCGAACTGATATTTAACACACATTAATTTAGTATTATTCCTGACATGCTAGAAAAGTTTTAGGTCATTTGCTTGATTTTTAAGGTATTGCGCAACATTTATGACGTCAGAGCTAGTTACAGCAGACTGGCTGGCACACCATGGAAACTGATGTGAATTTACTACAGCGTGAGTAGGCTGCTTCCCTACATCACCCTCTACTTAAATTTTTTGTTTGTTTATGAATGTTAATGAATGAAAAAAAATTTTATTACAAAAAGGGAAGCAAGAGTACAGTTTAACTCCCTATAAAAAATCAAAATTGAAATATAAACATGTAGAAACATTAAAGAAAACTTATTACCTACATTAATTATTTAAATTGTGGGCATGTTCACTGCCTTTTAAACAATGTCATTACTCAAAATTTTAAGCAAAGTCAATGAAATATTTTGGCATACATATTGCCTTAGACAAACAAACACATATGAATTGAAAAATTATGAAAATCTTAGATCCATTAAATACATTAAATACATTTTTACATACACAAATTCAAAGAAAATAACATGATACATAAACAGATGATTATCTCTTAGCAGTCTTTTCTAAACCTGAAAGAAAAGTTCACAAATAATTTTTACACACGTGGTTGTAGCCGCTTTGGCTGGCGTCCTACACTTCCATTCACAAGGGTAGAGGAGGGGAAGTTGCTATGGTGTGCGTCCATCACGTTCTCTCTAAATTACATGTGGGAGAGGGGAGGGGTCACTGTGAGTTGTGTCCAAGTCACTCCACGCTTTCACGCAGCTACCAGGCTGCCATTATCTGGTTTTTCCTGTAGAACAAACAAAAAGAGTGCCTCAGACTCTGTTCACTTAACATTTAAGGGTGGGTCACAATGAAATGGGTATATATACATTTTATCCTTCAATATTTTGCTGGAACAAAGTTAACAGAACTTTTTCAACATTACTCTTGCGGTTATTTAAATGTCATAAAATCGGTAAACAAATGGCTCAAAACGCCGTTAGTCACGTACTAGAGAAAATCTATGCTCAAGGCATACAATCATGAATCCTATTTAATTTCAATTTATTATTTCTGGGCCGGAACACTGAACCAATGCTCGGTACATTCCTGACAAATCTGCATTTTATTTACTTAACTGACTCATCTTTGATTACCTTATTCTTAGAGATAGTATGAGTATATTTGATTAGTGGTTGTTTTCTCAGCTTCTTTGTACATGTGAGTAACTTTTGGGAATGGTACAGTTCTGAGTGTTCAAAACACACTACGTTTAGTTGACTACAAAATCCACTTATTGGTCCTCTGCTGTTGTGTTAGTTCCACATCTGCAATTAGGTACTTACTTACTTTGAAGTGTATTTATGCTGAGCTAAAATTAATGTTTCACGTCTGCCATTATGTTATTTATTTATTTTTCTAGTGTATGTACTTATTTAACACTCACTCTATTAATATTTAAAGCATAGGATAGCACATTTATTTCGTATCTATAGTGTATTGCAGCTGATCAGCTTGCTCACGTGGCAATCCATTTCCACTCGATTGGATGCTGAAACCACAGGTAGTCTCTCTCGACCTACCACTAAAGTGCATCAAGTAATTATGGACGAGTGTAATGCTAAATTCCTTAAACCTATAGGACACCATGAGCTGCTCTGTCTCATCTAACATAAGGGTACCTATGGTCGCATTCACGCCTCCAACTCATAACCTCAATACATGTAGGTGTGTCTTGTCACACACTACACCAAATAACGGCCAGCTCCAACCTTATAAATATTTCAAAGACGTGTCCCGCACGTCTCAACCACAAACACTGTTCAATTCTATTATACTGCTATTCCTTGCTACACAAGGTGAGTTTATTTTTCAACTTATCTGCATATTTTCATAACACTAAGCACTCTCTTTTACTATTAATTAGTTACCTCTAATGCATACAACAGGTTTCATTGCCACTTCAGATCCTGCTTGAACACGAATTTTTACATCTTTTAAAAATATTATTGTGGGACCATTTCCAATAAAACAACACTCTGTACTTACAATATTACCAGGGTTCAATACATAATTGTTACTCAAATACATTTGTATCTTAATTACTCATACTTCTCTATTGTTTATGTTACTGTTAGGTTTGTCACTAATCGGTGGATAGAATGGTTACAGAACTCATGGCTTGATAGACATGACAGAAAAATTTCATGTCTGGAAAGAAGAGGTCGAAATTTTTGTGGATAGGAAAGATGAAGAATGAGTGAGACCTGAAATGGAAAGAAGATCTCACACAGCTGGGACTGCACAGCTGCCACACTGTGTAGAGGTTACAGAACAACCTCCTCCTTACAGCATTCATTGGTTTAATGCTGTATTGATAATCATACCGGAAAATTTAATGTATGAAAGAAGAGGTCGAAATTTTTGAGGACAGGAAAGAGGAAGAATGAGTGAGACCTGAAAGGGAAAGAAGATCTCACACAGCTGGGACTGCACAGCTGCCACACTGTGTAGAGGTTACAGAACAACCTCCTCCCTACAGTATTCATTGGCTTAATGCTGGCTTGATAGTCATGACGGAAAATTTTAGTATTTGGAAAGAAAAGGTCGAAATTTTTGTGAATAGGAAAGATGAAGAATGAGTGAGACCTGAAATGGAAAGAAGATCTCACACAGCTGGGACTGCACAGCTGCCACACTGTGTAGAGGTTACAGAACAACCTCCTCCCTACAGCATTCATTCATAACCTTTGACCACGCCACGTCGATCTGAAAATACCTCATGATGCCTCTTTAGAACCTGTCTCAGTTCTTCCTTTTGATTGTCTGAAATCTGATCGATTTCCTGCAATTTAGCTTCTATTTTGTCCACAATAATTGCTTCTTCTTCTTCTTCTTCTTCTGCGTTCAGCTTACTGTTACTAAGATTAACACCTTCGTTCCAATACCTCCTATTTTTCAGAATTCGTATAGGCAGCTCCCAAGTTTCATGATCAGTTACTACATGTTTATCACTAAAAGGTACTGTAATTACTCCGGTTATTGGCAAGACCATTTTTAACTGGCTTCTTTCAGAGTCAACAACACTCTGATATTTTGACAAGAAATCTATGCCAATTAAAACCTCAATACTGAGATTGTTTACAATTAAACATGGATGATCAATTAAATTACCATTAATGTTAAAGGGCAGCAAAGCTTCTTGCTTTATCGTTTTTGACACCTTGCCAGTAGCACCAATTACTCTTAGTCCTGATACCCTCATTACTGTAAGCTTGTCTTTACCAGGTAATGCATCAAAGAAGGTCTGAGATATTGCACTCACCTCACTCCCACTGTCTAAGAGACAACGTACATTGATACCCAACATATTCACTATTATTATAGGGTGGCTTATTCTAGGTTGTACAGGTGGTTCCTCAAATTCATCTAGTGGTGCCTTTTGGATTTGTCTCCAACTAAAGTGATTGACATCTGTCTTCATTACATTTAGGTCACAGTGTGTAGGGGTTTCCTGATTTACATTTTCAGCTGCCTTTTCCAGTCGGTCTATTAATTTTAAATCGAAACACCGCACGACTTCATTACATTTAGTTTGCTGAACATAACCCAAATTACTGTAGTCTGAGCGATTCTGCGCCTCCAGACCGGGCATAACACTAGTTACAGCTAAACCACTTTTACCATTATCGTCGGTGTCCTTCTCAAGTGACAACTGGTCACAGCTACTGGGTTCATCGACCCTCAACAGCCTACCCTCTACATTCTCACTTATCTCCTGTCCTAAATTTATTAGTACAGTATCAACATCCTGCACAGGGACTTTAGATAAGAGCATATCATCCTCATCGTAAATATAAGCATGAATTTCTTCTGCTTCTTCACCTGTCAATTCAGTATTTTGTAGCTCCTCCCTATCGTTACACTGCTGCGCCTTCTCTTTCTCTTCCCACTTAGAAAGCGTTTCTAACACGGTATCTATCAAATACTGTGAGTGATCTAATATTTCTGTTGTATCCTTAGATGTTACCGACTCTTCATCCACCTGTTCAGTTTGAGTATTCTGTTTTGTCTTACCAATTCCCGTAACTACTGGCTTAGGAAAAGTAACCGCCTGGTGAGCGCCAGTGTCCTCATAGACGGGAACTAGTTTTCCTGCCTCGGCCTACTACTGTTTCCTTTAGTTTCATTATAGTTAGCTGGCATAGCATTGCTTTGCGCGCTGTTGTTTACCTGCATAATTCTGTTTGGAACAAAATTACTGTCATTTGGATGCCATTGTTGTTTCTGATAATTATTTCCCCAATTCCTACCTCTCTTAGGATGGCGAACACCTACTGTTCTGATGTTTACATTGCCATTTTGCTCGTTCCTAAAACTACTATTATTGTTATTGGCATTTCTGTTATTACGTGCTTGCTCCTCATTGGCCGCAACACGTTCTACACGTTCCAGATACTCAATGAAACGATCCAGATTGTCTCTAGGGGCAGATATAATTCTAGTTTGCCAATACCATGGCAGTTTGGCTTCAAGACCTAGTATAATCATTTCTGGCTCTAGCTTTTCCGCCAAATGTGACAAACGTGAAATCCATGACCTAGCAAATTCTTTAATTGATTCCTTGCCTGCATTGAAGCGTTTTCCACTCCAAAATTCTCTCAACACTTCATTTTGCTTATTGCTAGACCAATACTCATTAATGAAAGCTGTTTTAAACTCCGCTAATGTTTTACACTTCAACATAACATCAGCTGACCAACGCATGGCGTCACCTGCTAAATGGCTTCTAATAAATGAGATTTTCTCTCGTTCAGACTAAGTTGGTGGAATCACATCTTCAAAATCGTTCCAGAAATCTAGCGGGTGGATATTTTTATCTGGATCGAACCGCAAGAACTGCCGACATCCGATAAAAGCGGCGTTTGCAGCTACAACTTGTTGTATATTACCATTACCAGAAGTTACTGAAGCTATTTTACTCTCAATGTTAGCAATGTTAGTATTGATATTTTCTACTCTCAATTCAACATTCTCTACTCTTTGTACAATATGAGTAGTATCAGTTTTAATTGCATTAACGTCTACTTGACATATGTTTACTTTAATATTAACATCTTTAAATCTATCTGAGCACAGTTCAGATTCCGCCTCGATCTTTTCTGTTAACTTCGCATCTTCCATTTGGAAGTCTTTGCGAACCTCAGCAACTTCGGATTTAACTGTTTTATACATTTCAGAAAATTGTTGAGCAACCTTTTTCTTAATATCCTCATGGTTGTAGTCAATTTTATAATTCAAACTGTCTAGATCCTCTTTCAACTTATTGCAACCAGCCTTGAAGATATCGTCCATTACCTCCAATCGTTTATTAAAATTTGTTTGGCTGGCCACAATCTCAGCTGTCATTTGTGCATTACTGGCAGCTATTGCTTGTAATACAACATTTAAATCAATAGCCCCAGCATCTTTGGGTTGCTCACTAGCTGGCTTTTTATCACACTCAGGTGACAAAAAACTAGCTCCAATACCAGAATCATCAAAACTAAATGAAACTTCTGATTGATTAGTCATATCTAACTTCTCCTTCTTATACTCTACCATTTCTGAAGACTGCTTCATTTTTAATTCATCAGAGAAACTATCATCCAATAAATTTACAATTTCTACTTTCCGCTTTACTACAGGGGTCTCTATTATTGAATCATTACTCCTTCCCACACTACTGTCAGGAGACAATACTTCATATTTCACTTTAATATTACTACTTTCATGCATATTTACACTTGAAACGTTGTCTGAATTTACAGTTCCCTCAACAGACATAGGTTCTAATTTAAGTTTAAACTCAGTTTCTTTGGGCGGTCCCATCGCCGACAGTCTTTTAGTGCAGGTTAGTAAAATTTTTAACAGCTTTTCACTTAACTTAGTTCCTTCCGCACGACGTATGGCGTTGCTGGCGCGGCGTACCAGGATTCCTGATGCGACGTGGCACGTTGAACTGCAGACGGCTCTCCGACGGCTGTTGTGTGTTTGCGTGGCCCGCAATTGCAGGCGCTGCGCCGGCTGCTCCAGCGGACGACTGCGGTGCGGCGAGACTGGCTTCTCGCGATGCCGGCAGCACCGCTAGACTCAGTGCCAGCGCCGTAAATCCAGATGTGTTGTTAATCCAATTGCGCCGTCCACATGCACACGTAACACATTCACTGTTCTATACTCAGTTGCGTGTCGCATTTCACTCGCGAATCCGAATAGTTAAAAACCACTTTCACTTAGTTGATTTTCCCGGCCGATGCACCATATGTGGGGCGGCGAGTTACTTGTGAAAATTAAAATTGCTGCTGTATAAATGCTTGAATGTTCAAATGTTTAAATGTTGAATCAGTTTCAGGCTTTTAGAATGTTGTTAATGCTGTCTTTCGCCGTTCTCAACACTGGCTCTCTGTTTACTTTTTAGCACCCAGAAAGTGATTTAACAAAACGTGGAGCCTGTAATTAGAGTTCCTAGTGCCCACTTCATCTGAGAATACCATTATAGCTGCAGCTTATAGCTCTGAGGAATTAGGAGATTGTCCGGGATTTCTAATCAAAAACGATTTTCCAAAATAGTTGAGTATATTCTGAAATTCACTGATAACAAACACAAGTATCCCTACAACCTAACTAACAGAGCAGTTCAGAGTCTAATGCGCTGATGCAACTATAAATGTCTGAATTAAATGTTAAAAAGAATGCTCGCCAAAATTTGATGAGAATATTTCATCAAACGCCACGCCAAATAATTGGTAGAATGTCTGTCCCGCGACGGCACGTGAAAATACGACAATACGCCAACTGAGGCTAGATAATGAAAATCATCCCAGAATTGACCCTTCACTTGAAATGCTTTCACGGTTCCGCGTATCTCTAGTAACTTAATACGGCACCCGAGGCTGTTTGTAGCAGTGATACCGATGCGACGCGACTCCCGACACAGATGGCATGCTATTTAGCGTCTGGAGAGAACTGGGGCCTTCCTTCCTCGCGCAGCGCTCTTATATATATAGCCGCGGTGCGGACGGCTAAGGGAACGCCTGATCAAATCGGCTCTCCCGACTAGCCGCTGGGCTAGTAACGCACCACTTCAAGTTACATAATAATTTATAGCTTCTTTTACTGATGGCCGACGAAGCTCTTAATTTAAACGTGCATTCAGCACGCAGGTAAGTATTGATAATAAAATTTTGACGTGGCCGAGTTAAATATTTTGGGCGAGAGAATTAATTAAATTACACTGCACGCAGTAGATGAGCTCTGAACTGGCCCTTTTGAGATCCGCTATCGCTATAATTTTATAGGTATTCAAAAGAAACTTTTCACATCTTCACAGTCATAGCGGACCTCCAACCTATTTAAATCTAAACAGCCTAGCCTTATTTATCAGCCTACTTAATCTATATTGCTTCCTTCAGTTTTGAGACGAAAACCAGAAAATCATGAATATCCACTAAAGTCTTAATCTGTGAAATCCAAAGTACTGTTTTTATTAAATCATTATGAAAGATGAATCTAAATATAAATTTTGAAATCTCTAGCTCTTTTCTGTTGCGCCAATGATTTTTTTAGAAAAACGTCCAAATTTCGAAAATGGCTGAAGTTATCGAACTGATATTTAACACACATTAATTTAGTATTATTCCTGACATGCTAGAAAAGTTTTAGGTCATTTGCTTGATTTTTAAGGTATTGCGCAACATTTATGACGTCAGAGCTAGTTACAGCAGACTGGCTGGCACACCATGCAAACTGATGTGAATTTACTACAGCGTGAGTAGGCTGCTTCCCTACAAAGCGTCAACTTTAGGTTACAATATCTCCGGATGTAATTAACATTTTACAATGCAACAAACGGCACTGATTACGTATTTGTTTATATGTTCAGATGTGCTAACAAAACTAGTGGGGTTCCATTTTAAAAAAAACGTAGGTTTGTGTTAAAAAACATACTTCCGCGCATTTTTTATGATTTGTATTAACCAATTACACTAGCCCCTCTCCTCACGATCGGTCTGTGGAATCGATTCGTCAGTATTTGATATGGTTTACGAAATATATCCAGCGGTAACGTTTGGTGACTCACCCTGTATATATATATACAAGGTGATTATTTCCACCGTGTACGAACTCTAGGAATTGATCGATGACAGAACAGAACAAAAAAGGTCTAATGAACGTATGTCCGGAAGTGCATGGTTTCCATGCAAGAGACAATTTATTCAGTCATACTTTGTTACAGAGACTGCGGTCTAATACGCGCTGTACCACGCAGACACTGTTACAGTATGCATATTTTCCACGTAGAGGGTGGTACTCTCTCTCGTAATTCATGCCCTAGCGCTTTATCGTGCCATAGTAATTCGTAATGTTGTCTCCGATTCACTTCTCTTTGCTGGCTCACTTTGTAGTGGATGTCATACAGCGTTGTACGCAATGTTTCCGCATTCGAATCGAGAGCTTGCCGACACGGTGCTTACTTACAGGAAAGCAACTGGGAACGGGCGGAGGGCAGCAAGGTTGTATCAGGAGACCTAACCCCGTCGACAACAGCCACAGCATTCAGTGTTTGCGACAATGTTTCGCCATTTCCCTGAGACAACGTTGTTTCAGGGAGCAGGAAATCATGAGGGACGTACCCCGAATGATCGGACACCAGACTTGAAAGAAAATGTGATTAACACTGTGGAAGGCGACCGCCGTGTCCGTACCAGGCAGTAGGCCCGCCAGTACAGGGTAAGCCAGACGACCGTGTGGAGCATTATTCATGAGTATTGTTACTACTCTTATCACTTACAGCGTGTGCAACGACCGTTTTGTCACTGGTTTCTTCACCAGGCACTCACGATTTCTGGATTTGTGTTATCCATCCTATGTACAAATGAGGCCACTTTTACGCGGAGTGCTATCCTTAACTTCCAAAACAGTCTGTGGGGTGGAATTCAGAATCCCCGTAGCATGGTGGAAGCATCGGTGCAGCCGGAATGTGTGTGATCAGTCTTTCTTCCACTGAAACGTCCCCTTTGAACAATTATACAGGACTGTGCTTAAACTGAAACACAATATTTTTAGCGCAACACAATCTGACTTTGAAAAGTCCCTACAAAAGAATGGCCCTGATTAACATTAACCTAAACCTTTCACAAATCACTTACCTCACAAAAATCTTCGTTACTCGAACTACTGCAATACAGCGAGCGCCACTACCGCCAGCTAAATAAAAGATTCAAACTACGGAAGGCACTAACTACTGATAGGCATAGTTAGCAAATGAAAGATTTTAATAGAGAACAAACAATGTACTTACCTTAATATTCATAATTGACATCCAGTCTTACAAATTTGAAAACTCCGCCATCTCTCTCCCCACATCCACCACTGCTGGCGGCTCACCTCCAACTGCGCAACGCTACGCGCTGTTCACATCCAGCTGCCGCTGCCCAACACTACAATGGCAGACAACAATGCAAACTAGCCACAGACTGCACACAGCACAGCCAGTGATTTTCATACAGAGAGCTACGTGGCGTTACCAATAAGAAAACCTAAACAGCCTACTTACATAGCCCCCATGCTCCCCACAAAAAATTTTACAAATTGTTTTGGGCAGTGGCCAATAATTATTTGATAAAATTTTTCATAATTACGATTACAAAGATATCAAATGCACACACTAATTGAAACAATGTTGGTCAAAAGCGAAAATTTTCTCACAGTCCATAAAGACAGTCCTGATCATTCATCATAATAGCAATTACAGTTTTTTTCCTTTTTTTTTTTTTTTTACAAAGTCTCATTAGTAAAAGAAATTGCACACAGAAGTAGTGGATTTCCATGTAGTCTTGATGAAGTAGTGCTGTCCTTCCAACGGAAAGACAGTGCTGACTCTTGACATGCTGACAGGTAATGGGCCACAACAGAGCAAACCCACAGCAGAGTCATTCGGCGTTTTGAAGAATATTGGTTGGTGGATGTGGGGAGAGAGTTGGCGGAGTTTTGAAATTGAACTGCTATATATATTATGAATATTAAGGTAAATACATTGCTTGTTCTCTATTAAAATCTTTCATTTCCTAACTATGCCTATCAGTAGTTAGTGCCTTCCGTAGTTTGAATCTTTTATTTAGCTGGCGGTAGTGGCGCTCGCTGTATTGCAGTAGTTCGAGTAACGAAGATTTTTGTGAGGTAAGTGATTTGTGAAAGGTTTAGGTTAATGTTAATCAGGGCCATTCTTTTGTAGGGATTTTTCAAAGTCAGATTGCGTTGCGCTAAAAATATTGTGTGTCAGTTTAAGCACAGTCCTGTATAATTGTTCAAAGGGGACGTTTCACCACGTCGCCCAACAGGCCACAACTATTGGCGTTTCCTGAGGGTCACTTTGCCTCCTCTGCTGGAAGAAGTGCCGTTAATGATTCGAAGTATTAGGTGGTTGCTCCATGATCGTACTCCATCCCAGTTCGTCGTTAACATCCGGACTCATCTCAATCGATGGATGGGTCGAGGGGGTCCAGTTGCATGGTCTTCTCTTTCATCGGATCTCAACCCGTGCGATTTCTGGTTATGGGGCCATCACAAAAGTATCGCGTATGCAGAAACAATTCCAGATGGTATTCATGCTGCCTTTGAGACTGTGTTGAAGCAGCCTGGCCAACATGAATCTGTGAGACAGAACACGCTACGGCGCGGACACGCATGCGCTGAGGCATGTGCAAACCGTTTTAAACACGTACTTTAACTGTGTCTGCACAGTACAGCGCGTATTAGACCGCTGTTTCTGTAACAATGTATGATTGAAAAAATAGTCTCTAGCATGTGAGCCATGCATTTCCGGACATAAGTTCATTAGATCTTTTTTTATTCCGTATCCTCTCATCGATCAGTTCTAGAGTTTGTACAGGGTGTTTCAAAAATGACCGGTATATTTGAAACGGCAATAAAAACTAAACGAGCAGCGATAGAAATACACCGTTTGTTGCAATGTGCTTGGGACAACAGCACATTTTCAGGCAGACAAACTTTCGAAATTACAGTAGTTACAATTTTCAACAACAGATGGCGCTGCGGTCTGGGAAACTCTATAGTACCATATTTTCCACATATCCACCATGCGTAGCAATAATATGGCGTAGTCTCTGAATGAAATTATCCGAAACCTTTGACAACGTGTCTGGCGGACTGGCTTCACATGCAGATGAAATGTACTGCTTCAGCTGTTCAATTGTTTCTGGATTCTGGCGGTACACCTGGTCTTTCAAGTGTCCCCACAGAAAGAAGTCACAGGGGTTCGTGTCTGGCGAATAGGGAGGCCAATCCACGCCGCCTCCTGTATGTTTCGAATAGCCCAAAGCAATCACACGATCATCGAAATATTCATTCAGGAAATTAAAGACGTCGGCCGTGCGATGTGGCCGGGCACCATCTTGCATAAACTACGAGGTGTTCGCAGTGTCGTCTAAGGCAGTTTGTACCGCCACAAATTCACGAAGGATGTCCAGATAGCGTGATGCAGTAATCGTTTCGGATCTGAAAAATGGGCCAATGATTCCTTTGCAAGAAATGGCGGCCCAGACCAGTACTTTTTGAGGATGCAGGGACGATGGGACTGCAACATGGGGCTTTTCAGTTCCCCACATGCGCCAGTTCTGTTTATTGACGAAGCCGTCCAGGTAAAAATAAGCTTCGTCAGTAAACCAAATGCTGCCCACATGCATATCGCCGTCATCAATCCTGTGCACTATATCGTTAGCGAATGTCTCTCGTGCAGCAATGGTAGCGGCGCTGAGGGGTTGCCGCATTTGAATTTTGTACGGATAGAGGTGTAAACTCTGGCGCATGAGACGATATGTGGACGTTGGCGTCATTTGGACCGCAGCTGCAACACGGCGAACGGAAACCCGAGGCCGCTGTCGGATCACCTGCTGCACTAGCTGCGCGTTGCCCTCTGCGGTTGCCGTACGCGGTCGCCCAACCTTTCCGGCACTTTCATCCGTCACGTTCCCAGTCCGTTGAAATTTTTCATACAGATCCTTTATTGTATCGCTTTTCGGTCCTTTGGTTACATTAAACCTCCGTTGAAAACTTCGTCTGGTTGCAACAAAACTGTGTTCTAGGCGGTGGAATTCCAACACCAGAAAAATCCTCTGTTCTAAGGAATAAACCATGTTGTCCACAGCACACTTGCACGTTGTGAACAGCACACGCTTACAGCAGAAAGAAGACGTACAGAATGGCGCACCCACAGACTGCGTTGTCTTCTATATCTTTCACATCACTTGCAGCGCCATCTGTTTTTGAAAATTGTAACTACTGTAATTTCGAAAGTTTGTCCGCCTGAAAATGTACTGTTGTCCCAAGCATATTGCAACAAACGGTGTATTTCTATCGCTGCTCGTTTAGTTTTTATTGCCGTTTCAAATATACCGGTCATTTTTGAAACACCCTGTATATGGCGGAAAAAATCACCCTATATAGGAAAAGAGAGAGAGAGAGAGAGAGAGAGAGAGAGAGAGTGAGTGAGTGACAGAGAGACTTCCATTGGACACTCCTGGCGATGCCCTCGCCTCTGATATACACATTCTTGTGTACCTTTTTTGAAGTACCCTCGACAGGTCTACTTTTGGATTTAACACATTCATCTGATTGTTATGAGGATAGAAAAAGAATAAAAACTGAAAAGTCGTCTATAAATAACAAGCGCCGCACAAGGCTGCTTAATATGACGCAGTCTCATTAACAGCTATTAAAAATGGGGTTACACCTAAAACCATGCCTTACGGAACACCGTCACGTTGTGTAAAACGATCTGATAGGACGTTACTGACTGTATATTCAAAATAAAGTTGGTGCAAAACGGACCGTATCGAAAATCGAAGACTGGGTGGAGAGCTCCGTACGTGAAGCTGTTTGAGGCTGTTATACCGCGACGTAGTACTATAGGCCTTTTCAGTGTCCTAAAAGATAAATTATCTATGGTGTCACCGCCAGACACCACACTTGCTAGGTGGTAACCTTTAAATCGGCCGCGGTCCGTTAGTATACGTCGGACCCGCGTGTCGCCACTATCAGTGATTGCAGACCAAGCGCCGCCACACGGCAGGTCTAGAGAGACTTCCTAGCACTCGCCCCAGTTGTACAGCCGACTTTGCTAGCGATGGTTCACTGACAAAATACGCTCTCATTTGCCGAGACGATAGTTAGCATAGCCTTCACCTACGTCATTTGCTACGACCTAGCAAGGCGCCATTACCAGTTACTATTGATGCTGTAAAACATGTACCGTCAAGAGCGATGTTTACCAATTATGGATTAAAGTTAAGTATTCCAGCAGCTACGTACTTTATTTACTAGTCTCAATTCCTTTAACTGTTCCAGACCTCACGCCAGCCTGCGTGAGCTAAAACGCGTGTTTTTCGGCTTCCTGTCATAGTGGGTTGGCTGTCTTGCCAATGCACAACATTATCTATTAGGTGGCGCGCAGCGAGCCAGATGTTTAGCCGCTTTTAATAGCCAGTGGTGAAGTGTTTCATCCCGAAGACCATACTGAAAGCGACTGACGAGCAGCCTGGAATCGACTAATTTAGCGCTCCAGTGTAATCCACTCGCAGCCGGCGGCAGCGTCACTACTCGGACGCGTACGATCCTTCCCAAGTTTGAGGAGGGAGAGTGGAGCAACTTTCATCCATGCGACGGGGAACTGTCCATTTTGAAAGCTGATCGAAACTCCATAATAATAATAAATAAATAGTTTTTACGTCCTTATAGGACTACATCAGTCGAATATTTTCCGGTTAGCTTCTTCAAGAGGTCTTCTTTCCGAATTGTCTAGTTATCTTTTCATTAGTTCTGATCTTTTTTTGTCGTTCTTCGTCTGTAAATGCACTTTTTAATGTTTGTCGTTGGTCTGTTTTTGGTTCAAATCTAATTTTTTTGCTTTTCAGTTTCTTTAAAGTTTCTGTTTTGTTTTACATTTCGTCCAGAGATAATTCTAGCCCATTCATATGCTCTCTGATTTCCTTTATTCGTCCTACTTGTTGCTTCATGTTTCAGATTTTCTCTTCAATTTTTCCTAGTATCTTGATTATGGTGTCCTCAAAATGTGACCATAAAAGAGTTCCTTTCTTTCGGGATAGTATCTGTAGAGGGTTCCAGTTGGATGTAATCCACTTGGTTTGGCACTATTCGCCATTCTCCATCTTTTTGATATTTTTTATTTGTGCATGATCTAGCTATTACTTTTCTGTTTTTAAGATTCGTCGATTCCGGTTTTTTGGGTAACTGTGAAAAGGGTTTCAGTTTCGTCAATCTGCCTGAACCACCGTTTTGTAATGGTTGATTTAGTTTCTACTGATACGCATTTCTACTGTATGTACACCACAATAATTTTTGAGCTAACATTAAAAGATTATTAATGTATGCAGGTCCAATAGAATACATAATCTGCATCTTACGACTATTAGTCTACATCTCAATGAAGATTCTATTGGAAAGTCGATGTTGATCAAAATAACCTTTTTGCTGTACCTAAGCAATAAAGACGTTTAATCTTTTCCGATTGGATTAGAAACTTCAAAAAACTACGATTTTCTTCATGATTAGCAAGTCGCCTTCATTGGTATCGTCTCTAGCACATTGTAATAAGTCAAACGAGTCTCATGTGGAACAAATAATTAATCTTGGCGCCACAAGTACGTACTTTTTGTCAGAGGACTTGTAGAGGTATAACACTATATTGTGGACCCGTGATCTGGGGGTAGCGTCTTTGATTATAAATCAAAACGTCCTCGGTCCCGGATTTGAATCCCACCACTACTTAAATTTTGATTAATAATCAGTATTGGCGGCCTAAGACTTCCGGCATAAGATGTCACCCTCGTTCTGCCAACGGCCTTGTCCAAGAGGGCGGAGGAGTGAACAGAGGTTCAGAGCACTCTCTTGTCCTAGGGGTGGGAAACTGTCCCTAAAGGCGGAAGAATCAGCAATGATCAACGACATGAGGATGCAGCAGGCAATGGAAACCACTGCATTAAAGACACGTAACGTGTATCCACAGGACATGCAGCGTTTAACTGAAAAGTGTCATGATGATCTCTCCATTGGCAAAAGATTCCGGAATACTCCCCGATTCGGCTCGCCGTGAGGAGACTGCTAAGGGGGAGGTTATCATGAGAAAAAGACTGAATAATCAACGGATGGATAACGTTCAACGAATCAGGGCGTGGAATGTCAGAAGCTTTAACGCTGTAGGGAAACTAGATAATCTGAAAAGGAAAATGCAAAGGCTCAGCCTAGATATAGTAGGGGCCAGTGAACTGAAATGGAAAGAAGAAAAGGATTTATGGTCAGATGCGTACAGGCTAATATCAGCAGCAGCAGAAAATTGCATAACGGGTGTAGGATTCGCTGTGAAAAGGAAGGTAGGGCAGTGAGTGTGTTAATGTGAACAGTTCAGTGACAGGGCTGTTCTTATCAGAATCGACAGCAAACCATCACCGACAAAGACAGTTCACGCATTTATGCCAATATCCCAAGCTGAAGGTGACAAGATAGACACAGTATATAAGGATATTGAGAGAGTAATACAGTACTTAAAGGGAGACGAAAATCTAATAGTCATGGGGGACTAGAATGCTGTTGTAGAGGAAGGAGTAGAAGAAAAGGTTGCAGGAGAGTATGGCCTTGGGACAAGGAATGAGAGAAGAGGAAGATTAATTGAGTTCTGTAACAAGTTTCAGCTAGTAATAGCGAATGCTCTGTTCAAGAATCACAAGAGGAGTAGGTATACTTGGAAAAGGGAAGATTTCAGTTTGATTACACCTTGGCGAGACAGATTCCGCAATAAGGTACTGGATTGTAAGACGTACCCAAGCGCAGATATAGACTCAGATCACAAACGAGCAGAAGACTTACTCCATTTGATCGATGAAAGGAGGGAGTACAAAAATGTTCCAAGAAAATCAGGAACACAGAAATACAAGCCGCTGAGGAATGAAATAAATAGGAAGTGCAGGGAAGCTAAGACGAAATGGCTGCGGGAAAAACGTCAAGAAATCGAAAAAGAAATGGTTGTCGGAAGGACAGACTCAGCATACAAGAAAGTCAAAACAACCTTCGGTGACATTAAAAGCAAGGGTAGTGACATTAAGAGTGCAACGGGAATTCCACTGTTAAATGTAGAGGAGAGAGCGAGTAGGTGGAGAGAAATCTTGAAAGCCTTTATGACGGGGAGGACTTGTATGATGTGATAGAAGAGGAAACAAGAGTCGATTTAGAAGAGATAGGGGATCCAGTATTAGAGCCTTGGGCGTAGATAACATTCCATCAGAATTTCTAAACTCGTTAGGGGAAGTGGCAACAAAACGACTGTTCACGTTGGTGTGTAGAATGCATGAGTCTGGCTACATTCCATCTGACTTTCGGAAAAATATCATCCGCACAATTCCGAAGACTGCAAGAGCTGATAAGTGTGAGAACTATCGCATAATCAGCTTAACAGCTCACGCTTCCATGTTGATGACAAGAATAATATACAGAGGAATAGAAGTGAAAATTGATGGCGTGCTAAATGATGATCAGTTTGGCTTTGGAAAATGTAAAGGCACTAGAGAGACAATCCTAATGTTGTGGCTGATAACGGAAGCAAGACTAAGGAAAAATCAAGACACGTTCATAGGATTTTTCGACCTAGAAAAAACCTTCGACAATGTTAAATGGTGCAAGATGTTCGAAATTCTGAGAAAAATAGGTGTAAGTTACAGGGAGAGACGGGTAATATACAATATGTACTACAGCCAAGAGGGAATAATAAGAGTTGACGACCAAGAACGAAGTGCTCAGATTAAAAAGGGTGTAAGACAGGGATGTAGTCTTTCCTCCCTACTGTTCGAGGAAGCAATGATGGAAATAAAAGAAAGGTTCAGGAGTAGAATTAAAATTCAAGGTGAAAGGGTATCAATGATACGATTGGCTGATGACACAACTACCCTGAGTGAAAGAAGTATTACATGATCTGCTGAACGGAGCAAACAATGTAATGAGTACAGAATATGGACTGAGAGTAAACCGAAGAAAGACGAAAGTAATGAGAAGTACCATAAATGAGAACAGCGAGGATCTTAACATCAGGACTGATGGCCATGAAGTAGATGAAGTTAAGGAATTCAGCTAACTGGGCAGTAAAATAACCAATGATGGACGGAAAAAGGACATCAAAAGCGGACCAGCACTGGTACAAAGGGCATTGCTGCCCAAGAGAAGTCTACTAGTATCAGACATAGAGCTTAATTTGAGAAAGAAATTTCTGAGAACGGACGTCTGGAATACATTGTATGGTAGTGAAACTTGGACTGTGCGAAAACCGGAACTGTAGAGAATAGAAGCATTTGAGTTGTGGTGTGTAACATCCACGTGATAAATTTTTGGCTACAGTGCGACGAGAGGAAATTATGCCTGTAACAGTTATAAAAATTATGTATTCGGCATATGAAAAATAGTGAATTAATTATTTATATAATATTCTATGATGTAATTAGACATATCGATGTGTCTGATACAAAGACAATGATAATTGTAAATTCCTTTTATGGTTGGTTGGTTGCTTGGGGAAGGAGACCAGACAGCGTGGTCATCGGTCTCATCGGATTAGGGAAGGATGGGGAAGGAAGTCAGCCGTGCCCTTTGAAAGGAACCATCCCGGCATTTGCCTGGAGCGATTTAGGGAAATCACGGAAAACCTAAATCAGGATGGCCGGACGCGGGATTGAACCGTCGTCCTCCCGAATGCGAGTCCAGTGTCTAACCACTGCGCCACCTCGCTCGGTAATTCCTTTTATGATCTGCGTTTGTCTTCCTTTGTTTTTTTTTACCTTTTGTTGGTTGGCTTTTGTAGGTTCAGCACGCAAGATGCATATCAAACTGAGGTCTGTTAAGAAATTGTAATTATTTGTTAATTATTACTTGAAAATAGTGTTCATTATTATTACAAATATGAGTGAATAATTATTTGTAACTTTAATTCCTCTCTCAGTAAGCATTATCTGTGTTAATTATTTCTTTCCGCTGCAACGAGCGCAGCCCTTGATGATAGCGATTTGTATCGCGTGTTTGTCTGTGTTTTCCTTAGAAACAAATCAAATGTTTGCTTGATGAAGTCTAAATAGTGCACAATACGAAAGTATATTTTATAGCATTTAATACGCATTTCAAATATTTACTTATTTGCTCTGACAATAGAAAGTCTCTATCAATTGCCTGCCGCCATCTTAATAATTATCTCAGCGGCAAATTCAAATTATGCAACTCTGCAGACATAAATGCCGAACGTAATACAAATGTGCACCGGTTGTCCCGAACTCATTTGAATGAAAAATAATTCGAATCACATTGGTTCTTTAAAAATAGTGCTCATAGCACGCTCGTTATAACAAACTTTTCTAGAAGAATATTGTTTCAGGTAACATACGTCAGTGTTGTGCGCGGCTGATATTCGGTGGTTTTAATGATCATTTTGCTGAAGATAACTGTTTCCATCATAATCCATAGTTGTATAGAATCCGTTGTATGAACTGTGATTTAGTGACACTTACACAACTTACAGACAACACTTTAACACGACGTTAACTTGGATTTCCTTAGCAACTTGGTCAAATCTTTAGCCGGGAGAAAAATTATTTAGTAATTACTCAATGTAATAAAATAATATTATCATTTCCATTTACAAATTAGTTAAATACCAAACCATTGAATAACACAGCGAACGCCACAGGTGCTACAGACGAATGTTGAAAATTAGGTGGACTGATAAGGAAAGGAATGAGGAGGTTCTGCACAGAATCGGAGAGAAAAGGAATATGTGGAAAACACTGATAAGTAGAGGGGACTGGATGATAGGACACCTGTTAAGACATGACGGTATGACTTCCATGGTAGTAGAGGGAGCTGTAGAGGGGAAAAACTGTAGAGGATGACAGAGATTGGAATACATCCAGCAAATAATTGAAGACCTAGGTTGCAAGTGCTAATCTGAGATGAAGAGGTTGCCATATGCCACAGGAGAGGAATTCGTGGTTGTCCACATCAAAGCAGCCAGAAGACTAATGACCCCCCCCCCTCAAAAAAAGAAAAAGAAAAAAACACTACGTTTTTACGAATGCCGTTTGTCAGTCGTGTTTTTGGAGAGTGAACAAAAGATTTTACTCTTTTTATATCAGGTTTAGCATCTGTTGGCTTATAAGATCATATTATACGACGAAATTGGCCCCTTACTTAGCTCGCCTTTATAGCGAATTTCACGCTAAGCAGAAAGGCCAGAGCGTCTGGAAAAAAGACCCACAGATCACTCCAGTATACAAAAAGACTAAAAAAAGTGAAGCCGCATAATTACAGATTAATATCCTAACACATGTTTGCTGCAGAATTCTCGAATATATTCTGAGTTCGAATATAATAAATTATTTTGAGAGGGAAAATCTCCTGGCCACAAACCAGCACGGATTTAGAAAGCATCGCTTGAGCGAAATTCAGCTTGCCCTTTTGTCACATTACGTCTTGAAGGCCATGGATGACGGGCAACAAGCAGATTCGATGGTCCTAGATTACCGGAAAGCTTTTGACACGGCACTCCAATGCGGACTGTTAACGAATGTACTTGCGTACGCAATGGGTCCGCAGATACACTCCTGGAAATTGAAATAAGAACACCGTGAATTCATTGTTCCAGGAAGGGGAAACTTTATTGACACATTCCTGGGGTCAGATACGTCACATGATCACACTGACAGAACCACAGGCACATAGACACAGGCAACAGAGCATGCACAATGTCGGCACTAGTACAGTGTATATCCACCTTTCGCAGCAATGCAGGCTGCTATTCTCCCATGGAGACGATCGTAGAGATGCTGGAGGTAGTCCTGTGGAACGGCTTGCCATGCCATTTCCACCTGGCGCCTCAGTTGGATCAGCGTTCGTGCTGGACGTGCAGACCGCGTGAGACGACGCTTCATCCAGTCCCAAACATGCTCAATGGGGGACAGATCCGGAGATCTTGCTGGCCAGGGTAGTTGACTTACACCTTCTAGAGCACGTTGGGTGGCACGGGATACATGCGGACGTGCATTGTCCTGTTGGAACAGCAAGTTCCCTTGCCGGTCTAGGAATGGTAGAACGATGGGTTCGATGACGGTTTGGATGTACCGTGCACTATTCAGTGTCCCCTCGACGATCACCAGTGGTGTACAGCCAGTGTAGGAAATCGCTCCCCACACCATGATGCCGGGTGTTGGCCCTGTGTGCCTCGGTCGAATGCAGTCCTGATTGTGGCGCTCACCTGCACGGCGCCAAACACGCATACGACCATCATTGGCACCAAGGCAGAAGCGACTCTCATCGCTGAAGACGACACGTCTCCATTCGTCCCTCCATTCACGCCTGTCGCGACACCACTGGAGGCGGGCTGCACGATGTTGGGGCGTGAGCGGAAGACGGCCTAACGGTGTGCGGGACCGTAGCCCAGCTTCATGGAGACGGTTGCGAATGGTCCTCGCCGATACCCCAGGAGCAACAGTGTCCCTAATTTGCTGGGAAGTGGCGGTGCGGTCCCCTAAGGCACTGCGTAGGATCCTACGGTCTTGGCGTGCATCCGTGCGTCGCTGCGGTCCGGTCCCAGGTCGACGGGCACGTGCACCTTCCGCCGACCACTGGCGACAACATCGATGTACTGTGGAGACCTCACGCCCCACGTGTTGAGCAATTCGGCGGTACGTCCACCCGGCCTCCCGCATGCCCATTATTCGCCCTCGCTCAAATTCCGTCAACTGCACATACGGTTCACGTCCACGCTGTCGCGGCATGCTACCAGTGTTAAAGACTGCGATGGAGCTCCGTATGCCACGGCAAACTGGCTGACACTGACGGCGGCGGTGCACAAACGCTGCGCAGCTAGCGCCATTCGACGGCCAACACCGCGGTTCCTGGTGTGTCCGCTGTGCCGTGCGTGTGATCATTGCTTGTACAGCCCTCTCGCAGTGTCCGGAGCAAGTATGGTGGGTCTGACACACCGGTGTCAATGTGTTCTTTTTTCCATTTCCAGGAGTGTACTTACGGGAAAGGTGAGCAGCAGTGTGCGGCTATTGGTGACGAAGTTGTGGTCTATGGAAAGGTGTCGTCGTGAGTGACTGTAGGAAGATACCCTGATCAGCCACCACATTATGACCATGGACCTACTATCGATATAAACTCGACCAGGTGATAGCAGCGAGGAATGACTGTTAGTCATTCACGGACAGTTCATGTAGTATCAGTGAGCATGCTGTCCCTGTGTAGAATGGAGAAGGCGGACTATCTATCTGAGTTTGACCGAGGGCAGATTGTGACGGCTTGCAGGCTCGGCACGGGCATTTCGTAAACGACGCAACTTGTTGGGTGTTCGAGGAGTGGTGTGGTGAATGTCTTCAAGAGGTGGCGAAGCCAAGGTGAATCCACGTCCAGACCTCATGGAGTTGCGAGGCCACCCCTCATTGGACGTCGTAGGCTGGGAAGACTAGTACAAGAGGACGGGTGGCGGACTGTGGTGGAAGTAACATCAGACTTTAATGCTGAACAGAGTGCGAGTGTGTCTGAACACACAGAGCATTAACACTCCCAGAGATGGGCCTCCGCAGCCGACGACCCATGCACGTGCCTATGTTAACACGGAGACATAGGTAATTACGACTGAAATGGGCAGTGACCACCGGCACTAGACGTTTGACTAGTGGCACAGCCTTGCGTGGCATGATGAATCCCAATGCTTTCACCATTCCGATGGGAGAGCGCTAAGCCGTCATATTCCAGCGAAACAGCTCCTTGACGCCTGTAATACAGGACGGAGACAAGCTGGCTTCATTATAATCTGGGAAACATACGCGTGCACATTCGTGGGTCCAGTGGAGCTAGTGCAAGGCACCATGGCGGCCAGGGAGACCACGAACATCCGTAAACGACCGTCATATTTACCGACGGCTGAGGCATTTTTCAGCAAGACAATGCACCACAACACAAGGCAAGGAGTGTGATGGAGTGGTTTGAGGGCACAGTGGCGAGTTACAATTGATGTGCTGCCCACCCCCCGCAACCCCTCCCAACCCGCCAGATCTGAACCTGATCGAAAACATCTGGGATGTGACTGAAAGTGGCGCTAGAGTTCATATCCCCCTCTCCCCGGAATTTACGTGACCTTGATAACTCGTGTGTCCATATGTAGTGCCATCTCCCTCCAGTGACATACGAGGTGCATTCAAGTTCTAAGGCCTCCGACTTTTTTTCTAATTAACTACTCACCCGAAATCGATGAAACTGGCGTTACTTCTCGACGTAATCGCCCTGCAGACGTAGACATTTTTCACAACGCTGACGCCATTATTCCACTGCAGCGGCGAAGGCTTCTTTAGGAGTCTGTTTTTTGACCACTGGAAAATCGCTGAGGCAATAGCAGCACGGCTGGTGAATGTGCGGCCGCGGAGAGTGTCTTTCATTGTTGGAAAAAGCCAAAAGTCACTAGGAGCCAGGTCAGGTGAGTAGGGAGCATGAGGAATCACTTCAAAGTTGTTATCACGAAGAAACTGTTGCGTAACGTTAGCTCGATGTGTGGGTGCGTTGTCTTGGTGAAACAGCACACGCGCAGCCCTTCCCGGACGTTTTTTTTTTTTTTGCAGTGCAGGAAGGAATTTGTTCTTCAAAACATTTTCGTAGGATGCACCTGTTACCGTAGTGCTCTGTGGAACGCAATGGGTAAGGATTACGCCCTCGCTGTCCCAGAACATGGACACCATCATTTTTTCAGCACTGGCGTTTACCCGAAATTTTTTTGGTGGCGGTGAATCTGTGCGCTTCCATTGAGCTCACTGGCGCTTTGTTTCTGGATTGAAAAATGGCATCCACGTCTCATCCATTGTCACAACCGACGAAAAGAAAGTCCCATTCGCCGGCCGGAGTGGCCGTGCGGTTCTGGGCGCTACAGTCTGGAGCCGAGCGACCGCTAAGGTCGCAGGTTCGAATCCTGCCTCGGGCATGGATGTATGGACGTCCTTAGGTTAGTTTTTAATTAGTTCTAAGTTCTAGGCGACTGATGACCTCAGCAGTTCAGTCGCATAGTGTTCAGAGCCATTTGAACCATTTGAAAGTCCCATTCATGCTGTGACTGCACGTCAACATTGCTTGGCAACATGCCACATGGGCAGCCATGTGGTCGTCCGTCAGCATTCGTAGCACCCACCTGGATGACACTTTTCGCATTTTCAGGTCGTCATGCAGGATTGGGTGCACAGAACCCACAGAAATGCCAACGCTGGAGGCGATATGTTCAACAGTCATTCGGCGATCCCCCAAAACAATTCTCTCCACTTTCTCGATCATGTCGTCAGACCGGCTTGTGCGAGCCCGAGGTTGTTTTGGTTTGTTGTCACACAATGTTGTGACTTCATTAAACTGTTGCACCCACAAACGCACTTTTGACACATCCATAACTCCATCACCACATGTCTCCTTCAATTGTCGATGAATTTCAATTGGTTTCACACCACGCAAATTCAGAAAACGAATGATTGCACGCTGTTCAAATAAGGAAAACGTCGCCATTTTAAGTATTTAAAACAGTTCTCATTCTCGCCGCTGGCGGTAAAATTCCATCTGCCGTACCGTGCTGCCATCACTGGGACGTATTGACAATGAATGCGGCCTCATTTTAAAACAATGCGCATGTTTCTCTCTCTTTCCAGTCTGGAAAAAAAAAATCGGAGGCCTTAGAACTTGAATGCACCTCGTACTAAGGCTTTATTGCTTCCAGGCCAAGATGCGTCGCCGCTGTTGTCCATGCGAAAGGTGGACAAACCGACTATTAGGTAGGTGTTCATAATGTTCTGGCTAATCATTGTATAAGACGATTTCGAAAAAAAATTCGTTCTGGCTAAGATGACTTAGAGAAAAATTTCTAGTTGGTTTGACGAATGGTTGCTTGCTCCTAATGTAGAAAACTGTAAGTTAATTCAGATGAGTGGCGTAACGTTGCAAAGCGATACGAAATGAGACGACCACTGTAAGAATGGTAGTAGGGAAGGCGAACGGTCGTCTTCGGTTTTTTGGGAGGATTTTGGAAACATGTTCATTTGTAACAGAGGCCGCGTGTGGAACGCTGGTAGGAACCTTTCTTGATTACTGCTCGACAGTTTAGCATTCACACCAAGTCGGACTGAAGGAAGACATTGAAGAAATTGGCACCCAGCTTGCTGGATTTTTTAGCGGTGGATTCGATCAACATGGTAGTAGGCTTCGTGAACTCCAATGGGAATCCCTGGAGGAAAGTCGGCATTCTTTTCGCCAGACAGTATAGAGAAAATTTAGAGAACCGGCATTTAAAGCTGATTGCAGAACGGGATGGTTCTACTGCCGGCAACGTATATTTCGGATAGGGACCACGAAGATAATAGAAATTAAGCTCGTACGAAGGTGTATAGACAGTGGGTCTTGTCTTGAACTGTCTGACAGTGGAACATGGGAGTAAACGACGAATGGTGGTACAAGTTACTTACCGCCATGAACCATGCGGTGGCTTGCGGAATATGTATATAGATGTAGCTATGTGCAATTGACGAAAAGTGATCAAGAACGGCTCCTAAATCAGAAACATGTGGCATGACCCATAAAGTTAGCTTCAGTAGGCTTCTGGAAAAGAGGTTGTTGTTAGCAAACGAGGTTTTCGTTCGCAAAAAAAGCTTTATGTGAATTGAAGGTGATGGGGCGAATAAAGAAAGGAAAGAGGAGAAACTACTGATGCCAGATACATCTGCAATTTATGAGGAATCAGTGACGATGAGTGAAGATGTATGCCGCACAGGGATTCGAACCCGGGATTTCCTAACAACTACTCCATCCGGATACACCGTTCATCACAGTTCCTCCCCAATTACCCACATTCCCACCCACCGTCACGTATCCGCCGTCCGAATCCATATCCTCCACCTCCGCTACTTTGAGATTTCCTCGGGATGTCGAACGTAATTGGGCATCCGCACAATTCACTGCCTCTTCGAGGCGTATCAATTATATGAATGCGAGGCGTCAGATTTTATAGACACAAAAGAAGAGGTACAACACATTTACACAACAAAACGTTTCCTGAAGTCAGGACCAATATTTTTGAACATCACCGTGAGTGATAATTTTTATTTTGGCTGGAGCTACAGCCATGACATTTTTTAATGATGCTGTCGCCATTTGACAGGAATAATTTTTATTTTATAGTTATACAATCTAGAAATAGACCTTAGGTCATGAATGACCTAAGGCTGAAATCTGGATTGTATAACAATGAAATAAAGATTATTAAACTCAAATGACGGCAATATCATTAAACAGGGGAAGAAAAACAGTGAGTGATGGTCAAAGCATCAAAGAATGACAAAACAGCCAGGATGAGTAGACTTGTGCGAGATAATCAAGGTTGACTGTGAAAACCATTGCAAGCAAGCCGAACTTTAAGTGGGAAACTGTTTGCCTGCTGTTGACTGAAAGTCTGGCAGTGAGAAAACTTTTCTACCAGAATGGCCTCCAAAAATCTCACACAGTAAGAAAAAGACATTGGAGGTATGTGGCTACTGGTTTGTTTGAACAAGTGGAACTGAATCCACAATTACTGAACCGATTTATCAGTGGTGATGAAAACTGGTTTTTCCAATATGATACCGAGACGAAGTATCAACGTTAGCAATTGTGTTCGAATGAATCATCAAACCCAAACAAAGTGCACATGTCGAAGTGAACGGTGAAATGCATGTATGTGTATTTCGTGTATGTCTGTTGGGCAGTTTTTGATGTCTAATTCTATTGCAGTTTGACCAAAACCTCCTTATTCATCCGGCATGGACCTGTGTAGTGCTTTTCATTGCAAAAATGAAGTTAGAAGTTAAAGGACACCATTTTGGAACAGTATAGAACAATCAAAGAGCAGCTGGTTCACCAGAAAATAATTTCCACAAACGCTACCAACTACGGAAACACTCATAGAGTATGTGTGTGTGGGCAGAAGGTGATTCCATTATAGTTGGTTAAAAAAGTAATCAAAGGTCTTTTTTCTAGCGAGTCTCATTTCTTTATTGTCGCTCCTCGCATGTATTCGGTTGTAGCACGAAATCGTAGCCTTTCTCCGTAAGTTTTATAAACACAACAGATACCTGTAACAGAGGCTATACTTATCAGCCACTATTTGTAACAGTCTGTCAGCGTTGAGGTAACTTTTACATTCCGCGACGGTAGAAATCACACGGTTTTGAAGCCATGTTCTCAGGGCGTTTTCGTCTGGAAAGGAAGTTCCTTGAAGGCTGTTCGACAGAGAACGGAAAAGTTGAAAATCTGAGGGCGCACGATCAGGTGAATACGATGGGTTCGAAATGACTTCCCAACCCAGCTCGTGTGTAGTGTTTTATGTCAGTCTAGCAGAATAGGATCGCTTCACGCTGTCTTCCTGGTCATTGTTCTTGGGATGTGCCTGCAAGATTCTTCAGTTATTGACAATAAATTTCAACAGTGATGGTTACAAATCGGGGAAGCAATTTGTAGTACATCATACAGTCGCTGTTCCAGGGTATGCGTAATGCGCCGATGGTACTGTTACCGACGACTGTGCCGCTAAAGCGGAGTTATTGAACGCAGTTTTCCGAAATTCCTTCACCAGGGAAGTCGAATGGAATGTTAGAGAATTTGGAACACGAACAGCTGCTAGCATGGTGTTTCTTAAGAAGTAGATACCTTAGGGGTTGCGAAGCAACTCAAATCGCTTGATACGGGCAAGTCTTCAGGTCCAGATTGGATACCGATTAGGTTCCTTTCAGATTACGCTGATACAATAGTTCCCTACTTAGCAATCATATACAACCGCTCGCTCACCGATAGATCTGTACCTACAGATTGGAAAATTGCGCAGGTCGCACCAGTGTTTAAGAAGGGTAGTAGGAGTAATCCATCGAACTACAGACCTATATCATTGACGTCGGTTTGCATTAGAGTTTTGTAGCATATACTGTATTCAAACATTATAAATCACCTCGAAGGGAACGATCTATTGGTACGTAATCAGCATGGTTTCAGAAAACATCGTTCTTGTGCAACGCACCTAGCTCTTTATTCGCACGAAGTAATGGCCGCTATCGACAGGGGATCTCAAGTTGATTCCGTATTTCTAGATATCCGGAAAGCTTTTGACACCGTTCCTCACAAGCGACTTCTAATCAAGCTGCGGGCCTATGGGGTATCGTCTTAGTTGTGCGACTGGATTCGTGATTTCCTGTCAGGAAGGTCGCAGTTCGTAGTAAGACTGCAAATCATCAAGTAAAACTGAAGTGACATCAGGTGTTCCCCAGGGAAGCGTCCTGGGACCTCTGCTGTTCCTGATCTATATAAATGACCTGGGTGACAATCTGAGCAGTTCACTTAGGTTGTTCGCAGACGATGCTGTAATTTACCGTCTAGTAAGGTCATCCGAAGACCAGTATCAGTTGCAAAGCGATTTAGAAACGATTGCTGTATGGTTAGCAGGTGGCAGTTGACGCTAAATAACGAAAAGTGTGAGGTGATTCACATGAGTTCCAAATGAAATCCGTTGGAATTCGATTACTCGATAAATAGTACAATTCTCGAGGCTGGCAATTCAACTAAGTACCTGGGTGTTAAAATTACGAACAACTTCAGTTGGAAAGACCACATAGATAATATTGTGGGGGAGGCGAGCCAAAGGTTGCGTTTCATTGGCAGGACACTTAGAAGATGCAACAAGTCCACTAAAGAGACAGCTTACACTACACTCGTTCGTTCTCTGTTAGAGTATTGCTGCGCAATGTGGGATCCTTACCAGGTGGGATTGACGGAGAACTTCGAAAGGGTGCAAAAAAGGGCAGCTCATTTTGTATTATCACGTAATAGGGGAGAGAGTGTGGCAGATATGATACGTGAGTTGGGATGGAACTCATTAAAGCAAAGACGTTTTTTGTCGCGGCGTGATCTATTTACGAAATTTCAGTCACCAACTTCCTCTTCCGAATGCGAAAATATTTTGTTGAGCCCAACCTACATAGGTAGGAATGATCATCAAAATAAAATAAGAGTAATCAGAGCTCGAACAGAAAGGTTTAGGTGTTCGTTTTTCCCGTATGCTGTTCGGGAGTGGAATGGTAGAGAGATAGTATGATTGTGGTTCGATGAACCCTCTGCCAAGCACTTAAATGTGAATTGCAGAGTAGTCATGTAGATTTAGATGTAGATGTTAGCATAAAGATACCATTTCTCTTCACCAGTAACGGTACAGGATGGGAATGGTCGCTGTTCAAAATGGTTCAAATGGCTCTGAGCACTATGGGACTTAACATCTGAGTTCATCAGTCCCCTAGAACTTAGAACTACTTGTTGTTGTTGTAGTGGTCTTCAGTTCTGAGACTGGTTTGATGCAGCTCTCCATGCTACTCTATCCTGTGCAAGTTTCTTCATCTCCCAGTACCTACTGCAACCTACATCCTTCTGAATCTGCTTAGTGTATTCATCTCTTGGTCTCCCTCTACTATTTTTACCCTCCACGCTGCCCTCCAATGCTAAATTGGTGATCTCTTGATGCCTCAGAACATGTCCTACCAACCGGTCTCTTCTTCTCGTCAAGTTGTGCCACAAACTCCTCTTCTCCCCAATCCTATTCAATACTTCCTCATTAGTTACGTGATCTACCCATCTAATCTTCAGCATTCTTCTGTAGCACCACATTTCAAAGGCTTCTATTCTCTTCTTGTCCAAACTGTTTATCGTCCACGTTTTTCTTCCATATATGGCTACACTCCACACAAATACTTTCAGAAACGACTTCCTGACACTTAAATCAATACTCGATGTTAACAAATTTCTCGTCTTCTTTCCTTGACATTGCCAGTCTACTTTTTATATCCTCTCTACTTCGACCATCATCAGTTATTTTGCTCCCCAAATATCAAAACTCCTTTACTACTTTAAAACTACTTAAACCTTACTAACCTAAGGACATCACACACATCCATGCCCGAGGCGGGATTCGAACCTGTGACCGTAGCGGTCGCGCGGTTCGAGACTGAAACGCCTAGAACCGCTAAGCCCACCGGCCGGCAATGGTCGGAGTTGTTCACAAGCCAACTGATGACGAGCAGGTAGAGATGCATATATGGCCGCCCACTGATTTTCGTGATTTTCGCTTAGAGAATGTGGTAGCCAAACATTCGATTTATAAAGGTTTCCCACTGCACGATAATGGAATGATCACAGTTCATCAAATTTGCCAGTTCCCGAGTACACCTTCGTGGATCATTTGTTCAAACGATCTTCACCCCGAAGATCTTCCTGGACGTGGAGAGCCACTAACGTCAAAACGATAGTCCATAAAGCGAGAAAACCATTTTCTTGCCGCGCTCTGCCCAATGCTATTATCACCTTATATGGTGCAAATTTTTCTGGCTGCCTGTCCTGTTGTCACCACTATATTAAACTCAGAGAAAGAATATGTTGGAAACGTTCCGATTAATCCACTTGTCGTTCCATTATCTTACATTTTCACCCTCACTCATTTGCTCCAAGTGACAAAATGATAACGTGTAATCTCAAATGCAGCTGTGAACTAAAATAAAAAACGACAATGTGCAGCCGGCCATTGTGACCGAGCGGTTCTAGGCGCTTCATTCCGGAACCGCGCTGCTGCTACAGTCGCAGGTTCGAATCCTGCCTTGGGCATGGATGTGTGTGATGTCTTTAGGTTAGTTACGTTTAATAGTTCTAAGTGTAGGGGAGTGATGACCTCAGTTGTTAAGTTCCATAGTTCTTAGACCCATTTGAACCATTTTGAATCAACGTGCAAAACAGAAACGCTCCGAATTTATGCACGAACCTAATATTAACTGCAGTTTAATAACTGACGACTGTAAAGAAAAGGTCGTAATGAAAATGTACAAATGAAATCGTGATCAAGTGGCCATTGCTTTTAGCTGCTTAATTAATAAGTTATTAGAAACAAGGTGACAGAAAGTAATCAAGTCAATGTTTGTAGACACTGGGTCATTACATGGGAACTGTTGAATCCTGCCTATTCGTCAAGTATGGGGTGTCTAGGAAACCTGCTTTCTCGGATCGCTAGACAACAATTGAAGCAAATCGTAATAATGAGTTTTATTACCAAAAATTAACTGACAGTACTTCACTTTGACTAGTACACAGAAGTGTCGCAAGCAAAGGGCGACATACAAAATAATAATAATGCTTCTTCAGAATAAACTATTCCTAAGTCGATGCTATACAAGTGCCTAAACTTGATGCCGCAGTAGAACTGGGCCACGACCAGTCAGGTGCCGCATAGAGGCAGCTGCTGTCGCATTGTCATCCTGGAGAGCGGTCGATCAGCTAGCAGTTGGCTGACGTCTTGTCACAGCCCTCTGCTCTCTCTCGTTCCCGACCGGCGTGGGGACGCTTGACTTTGGCCCGTAACAGGAACAGCTTTAGAGGAAGGATATGATTGGCAATAACTTAAATTATCTCTTCATATCGGTTTTGTATGTACCGTGACTCACTGGAAAGGCCGGAATTTGTGATCATCTGTCAGAATGCAAGGCAATACGGCGTTGGCAGCAGTGCTCCCGTTTAAGTATTTATTCTTGCCGACTGAAGTTCATCCCCCCCCCCCCCCCCCCAAACATGAGGGAGACAAACTCCCGACGATACCGACCCAGAACTTGTTTATTCCGAGCATTTAATTAGATTCACAGCCCTTAATTGCCTTTCGGAAAAAAGAGACAGAGGGAAGGGACCGCAACTTTAATTACAGTCGCAAATATTTCATTTAAGTTGCGGATTTATGCGAGCTTTAGAGGGAAGACTGGTGGAGTAACGGGAAGGCCGCAGATAAAAAGTGTGGTTGAGGGGGGGAGGGAGAGGGTAAGAGGTAGATCTGGTGGTATCAGCCCCGCGGTGGCAGCCTCCGGTTTAAAATTACTCTTTTAATTTGACTCCCCCAGATAACAAGAAATATGGCCGGATTCTGGTCCTATGAGACTGGTTGTCTCATCTATCCTGTAGCTCCGAGAGCTGAATTCTGTTCCTGCCACGACATGAAACTGTAAATGGAGTTTATTATAAGTTTTATCACTATTTTTTCTCACTCTCATTCGAAAATGAGAGAAGCCGTGTTCACCAGGCTTTACATATACCTTTCTATTTAGATGAATACTGACCAGGGAATGGACCAATACGACTTCGCGAAATCTACCCTGAAATTTTTCACACAGATAGAATACATAAAAAGAAACGCACTGTCAAAATTTCAGCTGCTAAGGCGCAATGCAAGTATTTTTTTAAATTTAAAGTGACTCGTTTTTGCCACACGAAGACTCACTTATAACAGCGGTATGTAATTCCTGTCTAGTGCTGGAATCGGCGAATAAGCAGACTTAGGAATGACAAGAGGACTTAGCATCACGTAGTTCGAAGTACAATGTGCACACACGTGATTTTAACCACTTAAATCATACGAAGAATATGACAGTTCATTTATTTTTTCAATAACTTACAGTTCTACATCTATATATCTACATATATACTCCGCTAGCCACCAAGCCGTGTGTGCCGGACGGCACAATTCGCCCCAAAGTGTTATTCCCCCCCTCTGTTCCACTCACGGATCGCGCGAGGGAAAAACGACTACCTGAACGCCGCATTACGAGCTCTTATTTCCCTTATCTTTGAATGATGATCATTACGCGATTTGGAAGTTGGTGGTAATAATACACTCTTGGAAATTGAAATAAGAACACCGTGAATTCATTGTCCCAGAAGGGGAAACTTTATTGACACATTCCTGGGGTCAGATACATCACATGATCACACTGACAGAACCACAGGCACATAGACAAAGGCAACAGACCATGCACAATGTCGGCACTAGTACAGTGTATATCCACCTTTCGCAGCAATGCAGGCTGCTATTCTCCCATGGAGACGATCGTAGAGATGCTGGATGTAGTCCTGTGGAACGGCTTGCCATGCCATTTCCACCTGGCGCCCCAGTTGGACCAGCGTTAGTGCTGGACGTGCAGACCGCGTGAGACGACGCTTCATCTAGTCCCAAACATGCTCAATGGGGGACAGATCCGGAGATCTTGCTGGCCAGGGTAGTTGACTTACACCTTCTAGAGCACGTTGGATGGCACGGGATACATGCGGACGTGCATTGTCCTGTTGGAAGAGCAAGTTCCCTTGCCGGTCTAGGAATGGTAGAACGATGGGTTCGATGACGGTTTGGATGTACCGTGCACTATTCAGTGTCCTCTCGACGATCACCAGTGGTGTACGGCCAGTGTAGGAGATCGCTCCCCACACCATGATGCCGGGTGTTGGCCCTGTGTGCCTCGGTCGTATGCAGTCCTGATTGTGCCGCTCACCTGCACGGCGCCAAACAAGCATACGACCATCATTGGCACCAAGGCAGAAGCGACTCTCATCGTTGAAGACGACACGTCTCCATTCGTCCCTCCATTCACGCCTGTCGCGACACCACTGGAGGCGGGCTGCACGATGTTGGGGCGTGAGCGGAAGACGGCCTAACGGTGTGCGGGACCGTAGCCCAGCTTCATGGAGACGGTTGCGAATGGTCCTCGCCGATACCCCAGGAGCAACAGTGTCCCTAATTTGCTGGGAAGTGGCGGTGCGGTCCCCTACGGCACTGCGTAGGATCCTACGGTCTTGGCGTGCATCCGTGCGTCGCTGCGGTCCGGTCCCAGGTCGACGGGCACGTGCACCTTCCGCCGACCACTGGCGACAACATCGATGTACTGTGGAGACCTCACGCCCCACGTGTTGAGCAATTCGGCGGTACGTCCACCCGGCCTCCCGCATGCCCACTATACGCCCTCGCTCAAAGTCCATCAACTGCACATACGGTTCACGTCCACGCTGTCGCGGCATGCTACCAGTGTTAAAGACTGCGATGGAGCTCCGTATGCCACGGCAAACTGGCTGACACTGACGGCGGCGGTGCACAAATGCTGCGCAGCTAGCGCCATTCGACGGCCAACACCGCGGTTCCTGGTGTGTCCGCTGTGCCGTGCGTGTGATCATTGCTTGTACAGCCCTCTCGCAGTGTCTGGAGCAAGTATGGTGGGTCTGACACACCGGTGTCAATGTGTTCTTTTTTCCATTTCCAGGAGTGTATATGCTCTGCATCCTCGGTGAAGATTGGATTTCGGAATTTAGAGAGCAGCCCCTTCTGTTTAGCGCGCCGTCTATCTGCAAGTGTGTCCCACGTCAAACTTTCTATGAGATTCGTAACGCTCTCGCGCTGGCTAAATGTGCCAGTCACGAATCTTGCCGCTCTTCTTTGGACCTTCTCAATCTCTTAAATCAGACCCAACTGGTAAGGGTACCAAACAGATGAACAATACTCCAAGACTGGATGAACTAACGTATTGTAAGCTATTTCCTTTGTTGAAGGACTGCATGGCTTCAGGATTCTACTAATAAACCGCAATCTAGAGTTCGCCTTACCTGTTACTTGTGTAATCTCATCATTCCATTTGAGATCATTTCGAATAGTCACACCCAGATACTTGATTGATGTTAGCGCTTCCAAAGGGTGATCATTTATTTTGTACTCATACATTAATGGGGATTTCAGCCAGTAGATTACACTTACTGATATTGTGAGATAACTGCCTGTCATTACACCACGCATTCGTTTTCTGCAAATCCTCATTGATTTGTTCACAACCTTCGTGTGATAATACTTTCCTGTAGACTACAGCATCATCGGCAAACAGTCTAAGGCCACTGTCAACCAGATCGTTTATGTAAATCGTAAAAAGCAGAGGATCTATTACGCTGCCCTGGGGCACACCTGAAGTTACTCTTGTTTCTGTTGAAGTTACCCCGTTCAGGACGACATACTGCTCCCTGTCTGGTAGAAAACTTTCTATCCAACCGCATATGTCTTTGGATAGATCGTAAGCGCGCACTTTTTGTAGCAAGCGACAGTGCGGAACCGGGTAGAACGACTTTCGAAAGTCGAGAAATATGGCATCAACCTGGGAGCCGGTATCTAGAGCCTGTTGTATATCATGCACAAAGAGGGCCAGCTGTGTCTCGCATTACCGCTGTTTCCAAAAACCGTGCTGGTTTCGACAGAAAAAGTATTTCATATGTAATTGTTGCACATTTGACTAGAAAAGGAAAGCAAATCAAGGCAGTGCATGATATTATATTACATACAACTTCCATCAATCAGTACTTTACTTTGTTGACACTAAATGTTCTATAACAATTTTTGTAGCAACAGTTCATATGACAATTTTTTAATAATGTATATTTTGCTAGTAATGAAACAGTTCCTTGTTTATTCCTTGCAATCATAAATTGTGAAGTGTCTATTGGATGACGAAAACCAAAATTGCCCTTAAACCAGGCACACACCGTAAAACAAAAAGGTAGGTATTCAGGTACTTTCCAGTAATTACTGGTTCTATTTAGACAGAATTTAAATTTCATAAGAAATGGTTGTGGCCGTTGTTCTGCATATAGTGCTACATATTTGACCAAATTTGTAAAGTGCGATGATACACACTGACAGTGCAGAGTTGACTGAAGTTTAAAAACACTGCTCCACAGATAAAACTGAAATGACAATAAGCTGTTGGAAATTAAATTGTCTGACAATTTTCTGAAAAATATTTTCACTGGTTGAAAAAGCATTTATTTTTATCGAGAGGCTAAATCGTACTGTTAGTTCTGGGTGGATTCTCAATTATTTTAACAGTCTTTTCGTCGTCCTCCTAAAGACAGAGGTGTCGTTATGTGCAGGTCGAGAATCCAATAAAAACAATGAGCTACTTTCTGCAATTTGTACGAAGATGTTTCAGATGTCATCCATTCATTTCCTTTGGGCCTTTGTCCCACTTCAACGTGGGGTCGGCCTTGTCACTATAGATTTGGTGTTGTTAGTGTCAGAGGGTGGCCAGATACCCTTCCTGTTGTCACCCCGTATGCCCTGGGACGGAATTAGCGTACCCCAGCTGTCTGTGTCTAGTGTAAGCCATGAAATAGTGTGAATGTTGTTGCAAATGTCGGTGAGTAGTGTAACTCAGGCGAGACGTGGGGACCAGCCCAGTATTCACCTTGTGGGATTTGGAAAACCCGCCTAAAAACCACACCCACGATGGCTGGCACACCAGTCGTCGTCGTTAATCGGCCAGGCGGATTCAATCCGGGGCCAGCAAGCCTACCTGAGTCCAGGAAGCAGCGCATTAGTGCCCTCGGCTAACCTGGTGGGGGAGAAGATGTTTCAGATGTAATGATAATTATCACTGACATTGTTGTAGGCAAATGTGTCACAGATCTTATCGACTGCACAAAAGCCTCTGTCCTTTTCTTTTCTTTTGCTCAAAATGATAAAGTGCAGATTGTGCATACTGTGGTTGGCTTTATATGAAGCTTTTAGGGAATGACAACAAGTCTCATCTTCATGTCTGACACGAATTTCTCTGTAGAATCAACTATTAATGACATATTTCCATCTAATTTCCTAGAAATCAGTAATGTTCATCTCACTGGCAATTCAGAGCACCCAGTCTTGTAGATCTCCCTCAGTAATTTGTGCCTTGACTCTCATGAGGAGTTCTAAATCTTTCAAATAGTTTTTCTTTCCCACTTTTTGTGTTTCATTTTGGCGCATATTTTGCACTATATAAATATTTGTATACTGCTTTAAGCGTTTTCTCCTCCTTTGTTTAACCAAAGATATTACAGAATATTCATTTTCACTGAGAGCTATTACCGTGCATGTTTCCTTTCGGTTTTGAAGATAATCTTCTTTTGTTTTGAACTTTAATTAGCTCACCAACCATCATTCGAACTATGACTTATGGAATGTCCATGCAGTTTCCTATTTCTTCTTTTGTTACCACAGTTTCTAACAGAATGTGGCTACCATTGGAATGAATGCTCAAGAAAGTAATTAATCAATAACACATATGTAGATTTAAAGTAGTAAGTGACCTCAATGGCACGCTGTTCTTCATAATTCACCTGTTCAATGGTGAAAACATTAACTAGATTCCATGTTAGTGTGAAACTCCAGAACCTGCACAAAGACATATGCTATCAGCAAACATAGACCAGGGAAACACAAAGAAAATAAATTCATTTTTATCACCTTTATTAACACTTAGTAATACAGCAAATTAAGGATGGCGGTTATCACTGAAGCAACTGGATTTAGGTTATATCGGTATTTTTATGATAGTTTAAGCAGACTGTTAAAGCTGCTCAAAACAAGCACTCTCTGAATTAACTGATTTTCGGTTTCTTATTCCTATTCCTTTCTGTAATAAACATGGAGAAGTTCAACAAAAATGGAAAAATTTTGACTCTCTCAGTTTCATAATAAATGGAATTAAAATATTAAATTAAATAGGCAGAGAAAGTTATGTTGAAGAAAGAAAGAAAGCCAAACACATAATTGCATCATCCAAGAAGAAATCTTGGGGAGACTTTGGAAACAGGTTGGGGACTTTGGGTCAAGCTGCTGGAAAACCGTTCTGGAGTGTAATTAGCAGACTTCGAAAGGGAGGTAAAAAGGAAATGACAAGTATTTTGCACAGGTCAGAAAAACTGCTGGTGAATCCTGTGGATTCCTTGAGTAGATGGAGGGAATATTTTGAAGAGTTGCTCAGTGTAGGTGAAAATACGATCAGATTTCGATGTACAATAGGATAGGAATGATGATGGAAATAGGATCACATTTGAGGAAGTGGAGAAAATGGTCAATAGACTGCAGTGCAATAAAGCAGTTGGGGTGCATGAAATTAAGTCGGAACTCATCAAATACACTGGAATGTCAGGTCTTAAATGGCTACGCAGAATAAATGAAATGGCCTGGGAGTCAAGGCAGGTTCCATCAGACTGGACAAAAGCAGTAATCACACCAATCTTTAAACATGGAAACAGAAAAGATTGTAACAACTACAGATGTATCTCTTTAATCAGCGTTGTCGGTAAAGTCTTCTCAGGTATTGTTGAAAGGAAAGTGCGAGTATTAGTTGAGTACCAATTGGATGAAAATCAGTCTGGGTTTAGGCCTCTTAGAGGTTGTCAGGACCAGATCTTTAGCTTACGGCAAATAATGGAGAAGTGTTATGAGTGGAACAGGGAATTGTATCTATGCTTTATAGATCTAGAAAAGGCATATGACCGGGTTCCTAGGAGGCCGTTATTGTCTGTTCTACAAGATTATGGAACAGGAGGCAAACTTTTGCAAGCAATTAAAGGTCTTTAGATGGATAGTCAGGCAGCAGTTAGAGTTGACGGTAAATTGAGTTCATGGTTCAGAGTAGTTTCTGGGGTAAGACAAGGCTGCAACCTGTCTCCAGTGTTGTTCATATTATTTATGGATCATATGTTGAAAACAATAGACTGGCTGGGTGAGATTAAGATATGTGAACACAAGATAAGCAGTCTTGCATAAGCGGATGACTCAGTTGTGATGGCAGATTCGATTGAAAGTTTGCAAAGTAATATATCAGAGCTAGATCAGAAAGTTTAGGACTATAGTATGAAGATTAGCATCTCCAAAACCAAAGTAATGTCAGTGGGAAACAGATATAAATGGATTGCGTGCCAAATAGGAGGAACAAAGTTAGAACAGGTGGACGGTTTCAAGTACTTAGGATGCTATATTCTCACAGGATGGCAACATAGTGAAAGAACTGGAAGCGAGGTGTAGCAAAGCTAATCCAGTGAGTGCTCAGCTACAATCTACTCTCTTCTGTAAGAAGGAAGTCAATGCTAAGACTAAGTTATGTGTGCACCGTTGAATCTTTCGAACAACTTTGTTGTATGGGAGCGAAAGCTAGGTGGATTCAGGTTACCTTATCAATAAGGCTGATATGAAAGTTGCTAGGATGATTGCAGGTACTAGTAGATGGGAACAATGACAGGAGGATGTCCACAATGAGGAAATCAAAGAAAAACTGGGAATGAACTCTATATATGTATCAGTCAGGGCGAACGGGCTTAGATGGTGGGGTCATGATACACACTTGGGAGAAGCAAGGTTACCCAAGAGACTCATGGCTTCAGCAGTAGAGGGTAGGAGGAGTTGGGTCAGACCAAGGAGAAGGTACCTGGATTCGGTTAAGAATGATTTTGAAGTAATAGGCTTAACATCAGAAGAGGCACCAATGTTAGAACTGAATAAGGAATCATGGAGGAATTTTATAAGGGGGACTATGCTCCAGACTGAACGCTGATGATGATGATGATGATGATGATGAATTAAATAGGCAAATAAAGGAAAACTTAGCCTGTAATAAAGGAAAACTTAGTCTGTCCACTATTCAATACTATTCTCGAAAAGTGATAAAAGGTTGAATACTACATAAAATCTCCAGTGTTGTCCTATTTACTCTAATTATATGAAACTCCACTCAAAAATCATGTCGTATCATGGACCACATGACTGTTCGGGCGTTACAAGTAATCAGTGCTACAGGCTGAAAACTGGGGTTGAAGAACTCTGTTTTAAGCTTAATTTGTCTATTTCTAAGAGCTACAAGCATGTAAAGGTATGATATGCAGACACAGGCAGCAGGTCAGCATTTTTATGTTTTTATTGTATATTACAAACTAGTTGTTTTTCTTTGAATTTATTGTTGTTATTGTAAATAGTAAGTGGGCAGTTGAATGCACTTGGCATGCACTCATTGTGTAAGCTTTTTATTGAATTAATTAAATTTATTTATTATATAATTATTTAATTGATTTGCGAAAAAGGTTGTGCAGGAATACATGCTGAATGGAGAATCTATGATAAAATTAACTGGAGATAAAGAGAAAAAACACAAAATAGAGTATATAGCCAAATAACTTGATATGTAATACTAAATTTTAACAAAGAAAACTCACTACTTGCTACTATATATAAAAATTCGAACCAGTTTTAATTGGATTAAAAATCAAAAGATCCAATTAAAATCTATATTGAATGAAATGAAATTTTAATTGAAAATGATAAGAATGTGGAGTGAATTAGAATTAATTGTTAAAAACTCATTTTGATGTTTAAAATTCAGTGGAGGATGACCACTCTCCAATGGAATACCGTAAATTAAAAGGATTATTACACATAAAATAACTATATTTTAATTATATATATTAAAATAAAAAGAAATGTTACCTAATAAATTTCTATTAATTTAGATCCTTGGTTACAGTTAATGTTTTAAATTTTAGTGTATCTTTTCCAGTATTATATGCCCATGAAACACGTTACTAATATAAAAAGAGTTAAATGCTCACTGTACAAAAATCACTTTAATATATTTAAAAACAGAAGTTATAGTTAGTGTTAATATTTTAAATTTTGGTGTAACAGATGTCATGTTGGATGCCATCCAACACTACATAGTTATGATTTAAAAACAATGAAATGTTAATTATAAAAATAAATCGTATTTAATACATTTAGATCACAGGTACCGTTAATTCTTAAATTTTATCCAATTTGGTGCATTAAATTCTGTGGGGGATGGCAATCCCCTCACCCCCTGTCAAAATTACCACTAAAAATTCAGAGCAAAAATTGCAGCTCATGAAATTCAGTACCATGATTTTTAAGTCTCTTCACTCCTTTACATTTCAGTTTAAGATTTCTTCCTTCTAATAACTGAAAATCCCAGCTACTAATTCATTAATTTCAAATATCTGACAAAATAATTTTCAATTTATTATTCTGTAGAATATATAGATTGTCTCCATATGTAATATTGAAATAATCACAACCAATAAAATTATAAAAAAAGTTTAGTTGTTGCTCACTATTCTTTCCTAGCAGATTAGCATATTTAGCATTGTCGAGCTTCCTCAGTAGGCTTCTATTTATATAGAATAAAACTTTATTGATAATGTTTAAAATTCATATTACTCTGTATCATAATTTTCTAGAACTATTCTTTTACAAATCTGAAATGAGAATTCTTCCTTAACTGTTTTGCTTATTAAATTTTTGGTATTATATCTCAAGTTATTTGACTATACTCTAATTTTATCTTCTTTCAATTTATCTTCAGGTAATTTTATCACTGATTCACCATAGATTTTTTGAATATTCTTTTAGTTTAAAGTTAATCCCTTATTTTCAACCCTATATTTTTATATTTTTTTCTGAAAATAACAACTTTCAGGTACAGTTGTAGAGCAATACATAGTCCCCTTATTTCCTAAGATTGGTCCATTCACCTAGCATATATCCAGTTTCCACAGTAATTTCACCATTATCAATATGTACTAGTCTATCTGTATCAAAATTGACAACTGATTTTGCTAATGAACCATACAATCAGAGTTTTGATTTGATATAGTGAATTCCGCTATAAGAAATATATGTAATGTGTTGCTTTCCACATAATGTTTCTGGAAACACATCCTCAACTGAACCATTTTGTCTTTAATAAAATTTATATCTGTATTTTATAATCGATCATCCAGTAGCATCTGACAAAATTATTGTAAATTTGACTCATATCAGTTTTATTCATATTGTGTCATTGTACTAATTTTTGCTGTTATGACTTTAGACACTTATCAGTATCTAAGTCAACACCTAATTTTCTTTTACATATTTTATACACATCTTATTAGTGTCAAACTCATGGAGTATAGATACTGATTTTATTCTCATAATTTCTTCCACATAATAAATATCACATTGCTTTTATTACTAAAATTTCATGTCATAGATATCTAAATCTTCTTATCTTTTTTCTGTAACTTTATATACTTCATCAATATTCCCATTTCTAATAGAACTTCTTTTGTCATAGTTGTGATTACATTTATTTATTCTTTTTCTGCATATATTGCACATAAATGAAACAACAGGGTTTCCTTTTTAACAACTTGTTCCTACGGGTAAAACAGGGTGTTACAATCCTCTAGGTGTCACTACTTTACATTTTACAACCTATACAATTTTTAGAATAATTTCTTTAATTATAAATATTTTTGTTAGATGACCTACAAGATAATAATAATATTTTAGAGTTGGATAGACAGTACACACATCAATATACATTATTTTTGTGTAAACCCTTCCTGCTTTAGGTCTTAATTTTTATTGCTTTTGTGTGAACTCCATGAAAATCCTCTCTTGGATTCAGTGGTTTGACAACTTCAGGTAACTGTTTTAATTTCTTTAAGTTTTTTATACATACCTGAGTTAACCCAATTACATTCCCACATCTCTGCTAAGTTATATCCTAAATTTCGTATTTCCATCCTTCTTGTTAATGTATTTTGATACAAATCATCAATTGATTCTCGATTTATGTTGCTAATTGTTCCTCTTTTAAAACATTTATTTAACCATGCTAAAAACAGCCACAGCATTGATGAAAAGTATTGGTTTCTTTATCAAACCCACCTACTTTAGCTCCAGCTAAGTTTCCTTCACCATCATTTAGAGACTGTCGTATATTATCACCATTTAAACTATTTAGCCAAACTGTAGATTTTCTACAAAAATGTTTTTTGATCTTTATCCAGTGCTGCAATTCTTGAACTACATAAATATTTTGATCTGTAAGCATCCACACAAGCTCCAGAAAGGATGTATGCTAGCTACTTCTAGGATTTGTTTTCTTAGTTCTGAACAACCTCTTCTTAATCTATACCATATTACAGTATTCATAAATTTCTTCCTTCACACTGAACATACAATTTTCTTAAATTTTCGGCTGTGCCAAATTTAAGAATATTTCCCTATCTTTGGGTTTAATAGTTTCATCACAATAATATTAGATATCAGGTATTGGTCCTATGAAATTTTCCCACATATTGAATAAATGTGGAAAATAACCTTTCTTCATTTCTTCCAAATCAAATATTTATGGAAATTGATTAAGTTTTCCTTGAATAAAATTGTTGATATCTAGAATTTTGAAGTCTAACTGTTTTATCTCCAATAACACTAATTTAGTTCCTGTGTATGGCTTTATTGTGTATTCATCACTGTACTCCAGAATAAACTGCAAATCATGATGGGTAGCATAATGAGTTATATATGTATAATCGTTGTGTCTATTAGGTATCATATATTCTTGTAAATTTATAAGCAGTATGACCACCAAAATTGTGAACTGTTTTGAGATTTGGAATATGTATTCCTGTTCTTATTGAGGTTCATGATGAAACTAAAAAAATTTCTCAGTGTAGGTACAAGGAATTTTTTTGTGGCTCACTTTTTACAACACTCAAACTGCTTTCCTGTAACTACATTACTGTTTTCGAATATTCAAAATTATAATAATTTTTTAATTCTCCATTAACACATCAACAATTTTTAATACATTTTTGAGAACCTTTGACTATAGTTTTTTCATTGAACTTTTTTTCATGTGCATCACCTTTTTGAACCTTGTAATGTATTTAGCAGTCATAATTTATAATTTGTACTTCTAGATTAGAGTTTCTACACTCTTCAAAGTCACATATATGTTCTTTAAATCTCTTTTACAACCTTCACATTTATAAGCTACATGACAAACTTCTTGGTGACTGTTTAAGATTACTTCATTATAACAGTAAATATTACATATTTCACAATATATATTTGTTTCCAAAGTATTGTGTTCTGTATCATTGCATAATATATGTATTTTTCTTTCTACCTTTCATTTCTGTTCATTGTTGTTATATGTTTGTTTACATTTATCACAAAATTATGATGGTCCTAAGAATTTTGACATGCTGTTACTTTCATCATAATGTTTGTGATTTTAATACATATATTATTGCTTTCTCAGGACCACAACAGCTAACTGAATTGAAATTTTCAGTGCATACAACACTTATTTGAATATCCAATAGTTCCTTAACATTTTTAATATCATATAGAGTATATCCTCCATTGTTGCATTCGCCAAATTAGTTGCAAATTACCATGGTTACTCTTTCTGTAATTTGTATTTACCTGCTTCTCTAATCTTCTTAATTTCTCTGCCTAAGATAAAACCTCTGTGATTTGTTAACTCAACTTTTATTGCTCTAGGACAACACTATGATAAAGTCTAGTAATACATATTTTAGTCTTTTTATTATTACCAAAAATTTTTATTTTATTACCTTCACTATTTCTTGGAGTTGTTAACATTTGAACATTAAATGTACTATTTACAATATTAGTGTCTTATCAGATGTTAGTATTTTCTAATTTTGTTGTACAATACTTGAAGAGATTGTTTAGTATTTTTTTGATGCTTTATATACTGTAGAAGTTAGATAAAGCATGTTTGGATTTGCTGTTGCTCTATTCATCTTAGGATCTTTTCTAAAATTAGTTATATTGAAAACTACTTATACCATAGAATAAAAAGCTTTCATTATATATAATTCTCTAGTCAACAGAACAATATTCATCAAATTTAGATTTTATTTCTTAATCCCAAATAAATCTTTTTTTCAACAGTTTGTTTTCTTTTCCTTGCTCGAATAGTTACCCACTTAATAGATAAAAGTGAACTAGTCTCATTATTTTTTCTGGTGTTGCTGGTAGAGCATTTTCAAAAACATCATTGTCAAATCTGTAAAAAAAGTTATGTTAGGGTCATGTTTTTTACTTAATTTTATCTTTTGGAATCATTCTTGATGAGATGGGTAATCTTGTAAAGTAACTGAATTAATTATCTTAGACTTATTTAATATACTGTAGCCTCCAATACTGAGATTTTTAGCTCTACTTTTGTTATTGAGAGTTCTTGTAGTGATAGTGATATAATTAAATTAATTACTATTTTCTGTGTCTGACAATTTGGGTGCATTATCAAAACTATGAAGATGGGCAATCATGAATTGTTCCATTTTACTCTCTTACCTAAACTTTAATTACGGGATTTTAAAAAAAAAAAGGTCAATCCTTAGCTGAGTTTTTTATCTTCTATATACTCTGGAGTATATTTCTATTTGTGGTTTGCCTTTAAACTATGAAATCGAGTAGAAACATTCTCTTTCTTTACTCTTTTGACATTCAACATAGTTTTATGTGTTAGCTGAGCCTGTTGTTCACCATTTTTCATCAACAACAATGTCATTAAATGTTCTTTGGTCGGAATCCATTGTAAGTGAATTTTATAGTCGTCTATAGAAATGTTTTTCCCACATATATGAGGAATTCGTTTACTATTGTAAACTCATACATGTTATTCATTTATACATTGTGTACATATTGCCCTGTAACCAACTATATTTCTCTGAAGTAAAATTATCAATTGGCTTCTCTGATTTACAATATTTACACAGTTTAGACTGAACCTGCTCCATTTATACAGAACAAATTTTGTTATGAGAAAGTAAAATATCGTATTTTTGGCAATGTATCTTTTAATATATTTATTACATCAGGAACTAATGCTGATGGCTTTTTGCAGTCAATACCAAATACAAATGAAACAGCTCTGCCAGCTCTAACCATCTTCCTTGTGGGTTCAGTTTATTGATACAAAGTACTGACCATGAAAAAAATACAACAAACTATTAATGTACCTAAATGCCAAATTCATTCAAATAGACACTCCTGAAAATTACCTAGTTGAAACACTTAGTCCTTTAATCTAAAACCATATTCAACTATTGCCACATAGAAAACTTATTAAAGAATAAAAATGTTCTTCCTGCATATGTTTTGTCTACCCTATTAATTTGAATTCATGACATAATCGCATACTAGAAGCTATCTTAGGATATCCTGGTATTAATTGTAATATGTATACACATTTATCATATAAGCAACAAATAAAGCAATTTCACTTCTTGTCTTTGATATCATCCCTCTACTTTTGATAAACCTCATGGTAAATATATTAAACAATTCGTTGTTAGCTGTGTTCTCATATCACTGTCTATCCACATTCACTTATGACAAAAATGTATATAAAAAATTACATTCACTAATAATAAGTGATTGAACTCCTTAATTTGATATACATATTCAAATGATTCAAATAAAACAACAGTAAATCTTTTCTGTATAAATGGCTGTATTGCCATAAATATTTCTTTTACCATACTATCTTTGATTAGCATCAATATCATCTTCAGGTAACTCTGAATGTGAACCATTGTAGTTCAGATACATTATTGATCCATCAGTATGTGTGTGTTCTAAATGTAATGCATTGCCAATTTCATGAGCCAAGACTTCAAATAGATTTGCTTTATCTTTAGGCAAATTCCCGCCAATCTCCAAATACCACAATTCTTCATCATTTATACCTATTTCCATTAAAATGTTGTTAATATTTGGAAAAAAGTATAGCCTAAGTCATTTACATATCCATCTAGATCCTTTGGATAAAGATGACCATATACTTCATAGCTATGTACACACTTTTCTTTACAATTAAAATATGAGGATTTTTGTTATCTCGATGAAACTGAATGTCAATATAAATTAGCTAGCAATGAAATTCAGCCTCTCTTACTTTAATATCTTTTTAGTTCCACCTTTGTAATACCATTTTATATCTTTCTTATTCCTTTTATAAATAGCAGTTCTACAGTCAGTATTTGCATCTTCTACACCACATCTACATTTATTCATAAAGTTTAAAATTTCATTATTCAGTTTAACATATATTTTAAGATGTGGGTGTGGTTGAAATATCATTAAATGTTTCTCTGAATACCACATTGCTCACTTGAGTAAGTGCTGTATCGCATTTAATAGCAAAGTAACCACAATCATTCAAATATTTCATTTCTTTACTCTTTTCATCTATTACTAGATGGAGTCAATCAACAACCTTATCAACAAGAAGCTTGCATATAATAATAATAATGTGTTAATGTTTATTGATGAAAAGAATAAACAATGATTTACAGCAAAATATGTGGCTAGAAATTTAAAATTTATGAACACTAAAATGGCAATAACAGATTACATTAGAGACAAATACAGGACTAATGAACCTGGTCTATATACATTAATCATAAATTCAAAAATGAGTTTAGCAGTAGAATATGAAGACTGCGCTTATGAAGAAGTTTTACATCAACTCATCAACATAGATAAAATAAAGAATGACGGTAAAGAGTTGGATTAAGGTAAAATAATTCATTTGGAAACTATACACAAAATTAAAGCTCAACAAATAGAAAATTTAAATGGAATAACTGATAACACTCTAGAAATAATTGAAAAAGGAACAAAAAAGAATACTTTATTACTTCATGTTCTTTCTCAAATATTTGATTAGAATTTAAGACCAACTCTGGCTTTTAAATTTATTTGATAAAAACTTTGAATATAATTATTATGACATTAGAGCACAATGAAAAATTTACTAAGGCAATGGTATAGAATCGAAGATAGACTTCCAAATTATGAAGAAATGTTAAGGATTAATTATCATCCTAATTCAGCAAAGTTATACCAAGGATGTAAGAAACACAAAGAATTGTTTGTTGCCACAATTATTTCTATGTTTTAAATGATTACACACTAGAGCAATTGATTATGATGTAATTAGTCTTCATCAAAATTGAGTCATACTACGAACTTTGTAACAATATTTCTACATAATGGATAAGAAGAGTGATCTACTGACATTTATCAATATGTTATTTATAAAAATATTACATTATGCTTTTACAGATTGAAGGCTCAGCTCGACTAAACATATAGAACAATTGTTACCTGTAAATTGAACCATTATTTAATAAGGTCCTACAACTTTTTGTATGAATGATACAGATAAATTTTGGCAGCTTAAAATTTGTTCATCTTAAAATTCCATTATAAAATCTTCAGACAATACTTGATCACTCGCTATACTATCCCAATTTACTTTACCCTGGAATTTTCTCAAGGAATATTTTCCCAAGGAATATTTTCTGAAATTCTCTCATAAAATTTTTAGATAGGGTTTGTCCACCTGATATATGCCACCAGACCATTTTGTCATGAACTTCTCTGACAAAATCTTCTGGTAAATTTTGATTGACTGAAACACTAGTCCAATCGATTTTATGCTGCAATTTTCTGATAAAACCTTTATATATATATATATATGCTTACATTTTCCAAGAAAAAAATAAATATAAAACTCGAAACAGCATTTCTATCAAGGGACAACAAACTGAACACTAAATTACCAAAACAGACAAAAGAAATTCCAAAAATACACTTATTTAAAAAGGCAGCTAAAAAGCACCTGTTATACAATACATTTTATACATTGAAGGATTACTTAGATAAAAAGAGTAGGGGTTTGGTAAGAAAGTTATACAAGTAAATAATAATAATGATTATAAGATATCCAAAATTCCACATAACACCTTCACACTATGTTTTTTTCTTCTTTCTTCCTTTTCTAGAAAAACTTACCCCCAAGCTATGCATTGCACAATACTATCACCTCTTTCTCTTTCTGAGCTTATCATCTCACTCATTGTAGAGGGATGCTCAGTTTTTCAGGATAATAAATGGGAAGTCGAGGTACAGAAAATGGACCAGAGATCACCAGTGTGTGTGTGTGTGTGTGTGTGTGTGTGTGTGTGTGTGTATGTGTGTGTGTGTGTGTGTGTATTTGTGTGTATAGTGAGTGAAGTGTTATGAAACAATGTGTGTGTATACTATTTAATAAGTCATTTGTAGAAAAAGTATGGTATACCAGGAGTAAATCTAATGATTGTCTCTAGCTAGAAGTCATGTGTGTGTGTGTGTACGAATTAGCTTATTTTGAATTGGTCTAAACTTGTAATTACTTTGACATGTCCTATATCCTTGTACAAAAGTATCTTATTTTAAATTGGTCTAAACTTGTAAATGCTTTGACATGTCCTATATACTTGTAAAAATAGATCTACAGATGAATAAAACTGCTGCTGCTGCTACTACTACTACTACTACTAGTACTAAATAATATCTGTATTCCGGTGCAGAAGAAGATGTGCATCAGTCTTCCATGATGGGATCACAGCTACAGCGGGCGACACAAGGCCACTTCAACCGACTGATCTCGAGTTTTGAAAACAGGTGACGTCACGCCACTGCGCGGGAGCACGTGGAAACAGATTTTACTTCACATAGCGGCGAGTAAAGGTTTGCGTCGAACCATCTAACCTTTGAGAAACGTATAATCCCCTCGAAGTTATTCTCCAACGAGGATGAAACGTTGGCTTTCAACAAGAAATTCATCCTATCACTACGTCATGGGCCGGAATATTTTAATACGTCCGTGTGTATTTAATCAAATATCCGTTATAGAATAGTGACAGTTGTCTAGAGGACATACTTTCAGATTAGACGTACAATCACTTTCGTAACCTGTAAGACATTTTATCTTATTGGAGAAATGGTACTTCTGGCTGCATTTTGAACTCGTTTCTGACCCTCTGTCAGTTTTAGTTACGAGTAACGAAGGCAATGTCTTCATCCAACGTTACTGGTGGCCCAAAGCATTTTCGTTGTAGGCAGTGCAACATAGGATTCTTCGTAGGGCCTATCATGTACGCAAGGATCAATAGTATCAGACACCTGACCAATCAGTACGTTTAAATTGTCAGCACAAAGACTTTTCGTTTTTCGACAATGGACTCCGATGAAATGGCATTCAAGTCAGCAGTTTTACGAGGGCGACCCTGAAACATAGACATTGACAGGGCCACAGACTAAAAAAAGTAATACCGTAGGGAGGTAGCGAAATAGGTTCCCCCCCCCCCCCCCCCCGTCAAAGGCCCAAAAACTGACCTTAAATAAAAACGAAAGATGAACGCTATTTTCACAGCGTCATATCGTCTAAGCAGCTTCAAACGAAACGACTCCTATCGAACGGACGCCTGTCGCTAACGTGATTTATGTGGCAACTGTGCTTCGTTCACTCAGTTGCTGCTTACATCGTTTGTTCATGTCCAACAATGGAGTTCTTACTGTTACTTCGGAACACTGTAATAGCATATCAAACGTCAGCTAGATGGTGCTGAAGGAAGTAGGTAGTATAACAGAGGGCATCTGATTTTTAGCAGTTTCTCGAGTACCGGAACGAGGCGCAAACAAGTCAATCCTCTTGCTGCTGATGTATAAATAAAAAACGAAATGTGAATGATAAATACTGGTACGGTTGTTGTTGGTGCGTATGCCTATAGACGGCTACTCTCTGTAGTCAAGCTGGACCCCGGTGAAAGGAAACGTATGTTCTCCTAATGGTCTTCGACTGCACTGTGCAAGTGTTTTGTTTATCACAGGACGAGTGAAAGTATGACAGTCTGAAGTTCCTTTGATAATCACTGTACCAAAAGTTTAACCTATAGTGTCCTTGTACCAAATCTCAGTGAATGACCTGTTTCACTGTGCTTCACACCTATAAAACTTACTTCACTGAATTGGATGTAGTTACCGTAAAGCAGCTTAATACGAAGTTGAGTGGTAGGGCTGGGCAAGAAGGCAAGAAAGTAGCGTTCATAGTTGAAAACATGCACAATCATTTAAAGACGACAATTTATGACGTCTGTAGAGTAGCTTTTAAAAACAAGAAATTAAACAACTTGACGAATATTAACGAGGAAATGAGATTAACAATTGACGTCAGCAAAAGAGCTTTTAGACAACAAAGAAATTAAGCAATTTTTGAAACATTAACAGGTATCTGAATCAGCCAAGCTGGGTATTAATAATTAAAACTTTAACACTTACAAAATTTTACAATTTGACTTCAAATGTAATAACTCAAGTGACTGCACAACAGTTGGTAACAGTAGAAGGAAAAGCAATGTGTCACGTCCGTTGGTGACATAAGTTCAGAATATAGATGCAATTCAACCCCTCGACAGGCGGGATAACTCGACGGACAGAGTGGGCGGTCTGCACTCGCCACCCGCGGCTGTGCTGGTGGATGGGGCAGGTCCCATACAACGTGAGCTACAACAGACTAAGAACTAACCTTAGAAAACTAGTAACACTGCACTGCTTTACATAGCTTGGCACACAATTCATTATATTTCCATTTACATAAGTGTCCAACAGAATAAAGTAAGAAACAAACATCTTCCCAATGAGCGAATATTGTTATAAGCAACAAAGCACTTAACAGCTGGGCATCACTCCGATTACAGGAATGAGAAAACCAATGAGGCTTACGTGGCCCCAAAATTAATTGGCAAACAGTTACATGTACTAATTATGCAGCAAGAACAGTCATTAGACACTATTTTGAAATGGAAGAAAATTCAAATGAACTGACTTTGCCGTAAAACGCAAGCCAGAAGTAACGAACTGGGTAGCTCTTTCTAACTTAAACTCCATTCTTTCAAATACCTAAGCAACCGAATCTGTAGCCTTCGCCGGCCGTGGTGACCGAGCGGTTCTAGGCGCTTCAGTCCGGAACCGAGCGACTACCACGGTCTCAGCTTCGAATCCTGCCTCGGGCATGGATGTGTGTGATGTCCTTAGATTAGTTAGGTTTAAGTAGTTTTAAGTTCTATGGGACTGATGACCTCAGATGTTAAGTTCCATAGTGCTCAGAGCCATTTTTCTCTAGCCTGCCCATAACAACTACAGTGGAACAGTACATTCTTATTTTAGCGGAATTTACCAAAGAAAATCTCAGGACGGATCAACTAATAACACCACCAAAATGTTTCACAAGTACTTAACTAAATTGGTTACAGTGAAAGACACTTTGATTGATTTACAAATCAGCGTATTTAATAGGAAGAACAAGACACAGTGTGGCCCTCAATATGGTCGACAATATGACTAAACAAGCAGTGCAGCACTCCGTGAAGAATGGGCGGCCATTCCCCAAGAAACCATCCAGCACCTGATTGAACGTATGCCTCTGAGAGTGGAAGCTGTCATCGAGGCTAAGGGTGGGCCAACACCATACTGAATTCCAGCATTACCGATGGAGGGCGCCATGAACTTGTTGGTCATTTTCAGCCAGCTGTTTGGATCCTCTTGATCACATAGTGTATCTTTGACGATGCTGGCGCTAATTTTGTGTTTAGCATTTGATAATGCCACTCTGGCTCCTGTATATTAGGAAAAGTTTTTACAAAACAGTTTGCAGCTTCTCTGACCGAAACCGGTAGCCTGAGGAGCTAAAAATTTGTGACCATAGACATGAAGTAAAGGAAATTTACTCATACTTTTAATTACTTAGAGTAACTCGAGAACTAGTAGTGTTTCAGAGGAACACTATTTTGTGATTCCGTGCTGTTACTCAATAGATCGTTTTGTTCCAGGTAATTCGTAATGTTCGAACACAGGATGTGTTGGCCGTGCGGGATTAGCCGAGCGGTCTAGCGCTGCAGTCATGGACTGTGCGGCTGGTCCCGGCAGAGGTTCGAGTCCTCCCTCGGGCATGGGTGTGTGTGTTTGTCCTTAGAATAATTTAGGTTAAGTAATGATGACCTTAGCAGTTAAGTCCCATAAGAATTCACACACATTTTTGAACAATCCGACGTCCTATTCCCTTCCTTAATAGTGGTAAGACCGATACAATTGTCCATTCTGTAGGTATGAATCTTTCGTCGAGCGAGAGGTCATATGTGATTGCTAAATACGATACTAATTTATCAACATCCTCTGAAAGTAACCTAACCATAATACACTCTGTCTATGGAGACGAGTTCTTTTAGAAAGCTTCAGTGGATGGAGCTTAACGATGGATTACCTCCAATGGACAATACCGCTTGATTCAGTCGTATTGCGTCGTAAAGTACAATCCCTTATTATTCTGAGGCTTCTTCTATCTGCTCATTCATGATGCACAGGACAACTCATCCTGCGGCGTTAAATTCACACATATGCTGATAATACGTTCTTTTATGTCGAGGTGTCATAATGGCACCTGATTTCACGTTCCCACTGCCCCATCGCACCGAACATTCCGGTCTCACGAGGAAAGCGTTGCTTAGCCTCGGTGTACACTTTGTACATCTTCTAGGGGAAGCACTGTGAATTGCGTCGGGAGAGTACTTTTTATTGTATTATGTATTAAGTTCGTTCCGATACATTTATTGATGGAGCGGAGGACAATTGTACTAACTGCTGTTTGCCTAATTTTATAGACCTCATCTCAGCGTGTTAGATGTGTAGGAGATGAAGAATATTCGTTATTTTTGGGCTGAAAGAAGTTCCTGACGCATTTGAAGTAGATCCTTGCGAGATATAGTGTATCTTTCTTCAAGTCTGCCATCATCGTTGCACGTATCACATGCCTGCAAAGCACCAATGTATCACCCCTTAAAAATAGAGTTGGGTGAGATCAAATGCTGGAATAATCAAATGCTGCATGTAGAAAGTAAAACACAAGGACGACGAAATTAACCACTTGTCATCAATTCTGAAAATGCGACAAAAAGTATATTATTTTACCGTTAGTGGTTACCGTTAAAAAGAGAGGAGAAAGGGGCCGAATATGCTACATCTTGTCAAAGGCGAGGAGAAGCTTGTTAGACAGTAGTTTCAAAATCCGCAAATTGGAATTCGCCAACGAATGCTGCGGCAAGCAGAGAGAACTCTTTACGTCGCAGACTCCACCTCCCAGTTACACGGTTTAACTTCTGATGTCGCTCAGAACAAACTTCTACTCAGGAAAAAAAAGTGGGAAAAAGGGAAAGGCGATGAAGGAAAGCTGCCGCCAACTCTCTCTCTCGCAAAAATGCGACTTAAAGTTCGGACACGGCACGCCGTGGAGGCTGCATTAGCTGCCCCGCCTCGTCCCAGGGACTTTTATCTGCATCAGGGTGGCGCCCCTTCGTCACGAGTCGTCCCGGGATCCATGCTACACGCAGCCACTTCTAAGAGGATCACAGCTCCAACCCATTCCCCACCTTTTACTGCATAGGCATCGACATCTGAAATAACACTACCCACAAACTTTTATATCCTTTCACTTTTCAGCATATGATCTCTTTTCCAGTTCTCTCCCACCCACGTTCCAGGGACTCATTTCATTCTGCTCTCTAGCTCTTTCAGTAATATGTCATATGATACAATTTGTGAAAAGAATGATTCAAATGGCTCTGAGCACAATGGGACTTAACTTCTGAGGTCATCAGTCCCCTAGAACTTAGAACTACTTAAACCTACCTAACCTAAGGACATCAAACACATTGATGCCCGAGGCAGGTTTCTAACCTGCGACCGTAGTGGTCGCGCGGTTCCAGACTGTAGCGCCTAGAACCGCTCGGCCACCACGGCCGGCTACAATTTTCAGACCAAGCGAATTTTGGCATTGCCAGATCTACAGGTTGTTCCAGAATGTCGTGGCATTAACGTAAATGTATATAACCTAATGCACGTAAAGGGAGGAAAAACCTGCAGGCATTCAAAACGCACAAACTGCAGTGTAATGTGTTGATGACCGTGCGATATACCGGGTGATTAAAAAGTTAGTATAAATTTGAGAACTTAATAAACCACGGAAGAATGTAAATAGAGAGGTAAAAATTGACACACACGCTTGGAATGACATGGGGTTTTATTAGAACAAAAAAAAAAAAAAAAAGTTCACAAAATGTCCGACAGATAGCGCTGAACAGCAAAACGTCAGTGACTGCGCATAACATTCGTGTATAAAAGGGGCTGTAATGAGAGAGAGAAGCTGTATTATCAGAATGGGGAATGTGCTAGTGCAGCGTTACGATGTTTATGCATGATGGCGCTCCACCCAATATTGCTAGACGCGTCGTTTGGTGATGATCGTGTGCTCAGCCGCCACTTTCGTCATGCTTGGCCTCCCAGGTCCCCAGACCTCAGTCCGTGCGATTACTGGCTTTGGGGTTACCTGAAGTCGCAAGTGTATCGTGATCGACCGACATCTCTAGGGATGCTGAAAGACAGCATCCGATGCCAATGCCTCACCATAACTCCGGACATGCTTTACAGTGCTCGACTACAGCTATTCTTGAGGAATGATGGTGAACACATTGAGCATTTCCTATAAAGAACATCATCTTTGCTTTATCTTACTGTGTTATGCTAATTATTGCTATTCTGATCAGATGAAGCGCCACTGTCGGACGTTTTTTGAACTTTTGTATTTTTTGGTTCTAATAATACCCCACGTCATTCCAAGAATATGTGTCAACTTGTACCTCTATATCTACATTATTGCGTGATTTATTCAGTTTTCAAATTTATACTGACTTTTTGATCACCCGGTATACCCACGGTGGGAGGCGCTGCGCAGCTGCAGACCACAAAAGAGGAGATCTAAGTTCATTGACTACACATAATGGACATTAGCACCACTTCCTATCAGAGGTGAATGCAGCCAAGATCTGTCGGTAGGAAATTCTGAACGACGGGCGTAGGAGTCACACTCACTTTGTCCCTAAGCTGTTGTACTAGAGAAAGAAATGTATTCTCCAAACAAAATCCTGATCCCGATTTACATGCCCACGAGAAAGTTTCATTTCGACGGGATAGTTTTTAGCATGTGTAATGCGACCGTCGGCTGCGTCTATACAGATTGATTCTGGGGTTATGTTACAGACTTTCGATGGTGACAGAGAAGGGTAAATTATCAATGTGAGGTCAAGGATCCCGGACCGAAAACAATCGAGTCGAAAATTACAAGGGAAAATCGATTTGATAGTTCTTATAGTGGACCTCTTCTACTGCAAGCTCTTTTTTTCCATATTTTGGTAGGTGGTAAGTATGGACTAAAACAAGAAAAAAATATGTGATAAACATGGGCTCTAAAGAGAATATCTTAAGGGCTATGAGCACTTGTTCAGTAGAAGAGGTGTGTTTGACAGTAGCAAAGATGAGCAAGTGCTCATAGCCCCTAAGATATGCACTTTAGAGCCCTTGTTTAGTGGACATTTTTTCCTTGTTTTCGTCCATGCTAACCTCCTCTCAAAACTCGGAAAGCAAAGAGCTTGAAGTAGGAGAGATCCACTGTCCGAGATATCAGAATTTTCGACTCGGTCGTTTACGGATCAGGTCCTCTCAGCTCAAGTTGACCCCCTTATCCATCACCTCTGACGTTTGTAACATCATTGCGGAATCAACCTGTGTAAACTGACGGTCGCACATAGGTGTATGTCATGCAAATAGTTGGCCAAAATTAGTATTTGATACTTTCTCTCTTGTGAGACCTTAGAGAATACATTTGCAGCATGATAGTGTATTTACGTTCTTTGTAACATGAAATTTTGTTTTTATTAGATTATTTATTTCTTAGCTACAATACTATGTATTTTTCAGATGATACCTCCCAGCCTTCAGTAGCGAGGAGGAGGTGGTGAAAGATTTTTCCTGTTAGGTCTTCATACGTGCAACTAGTAGGTTGGAGAAGCACAAAGAATGCCTGAAATATGTTCGCATTGGAGTCATGTTTATTTTCAAATTTTTGTTTAAACTGAATTTGCTGTGAACCATTTAGAGATAAGTTGCAATGCGTTTATGTCATCATTAGAAAAATGATTTAAAACCTCTTCCAAATATAATATTAATCTCTCACGCGTGTGATTAACCAAGGCTAGAGGTTGAATCTCCGATTATGTTGCAGTCCCCTGATAGATTCAGTCACAGGGTAGCTTTTTAGCTTTTTACTTTTTGCTTCTAAGTCTCTACGGGTCCGATACAACCCTTGTTTGTATTTAGCTCCTAGTGTAGAAGATGAAATAATATCCTTAACCACATTGGAGCCCCAAAATTTCCAGTTTGTCGGAAGTTCATTTGACTGTCATACGTTAATTCTGTGGCTCCAAACTTGTTTCTCAACAGCTGTGTCCAGCGTCGTTTACTGCGTTCGCTTAACTCTACGAACAACTCTGTTGGCCTACCAATTCGAGTTTAAGAACATGAATTTTAATGGTACTTTTCAGCCAGTTATGGTAATTTTTTAAGTAAGTGCTCTAAAGTCTGTGTGAAGCAAGCCATCGTGTCTTTAATTGTGGCTTTATATAAAACAGTTTATGTATAAAACCTTCCATTCCTTCCTCTGGGTAGGTCGTATCTGATTAATATATAATTTTTTGTTGAGTACAATCGTTTTACAAACTCTTTTTCGGAAGACCTGTTCATAAGGTAGGATGCCTTTTCGAGTCATAACTTTGATTACAATACTATGCTTTCATAATTCATTTCGGAAATGACATTTTTTAGAAGGAGACATCTCATTAATGTAAAACAATCATATAAAATCAAACTGCGGTATTCAGCGGGTATTTTTTTTATATTTCCAGCAGGGAATGATGTCTGTATCACATTACAGTAACAAATACGTAGGGAATCATCCTGAACTATATCAAGAAATCATTGCTAAAAACAGCTGTAATTAACATTAATGAAAATAATTGTAAATAACTTCACATACACAATGAGAAAATAACATACTGCCTGAGCAACGCTCCTTCTATCAGATTACCACAGGAAGTTATTCATTCCGATAATTTCTCGCATTTGAAAAATGTACTTTTAGCGAGCTTTTAGGGCAGAGTACCGCTACTTGGGCCGTCCTACAACACAAAACTTCAGGCAGACCTAGCACGAGAGTTGTACATCGACGTAAGTATGTTTGAAATGAGATAAATCAAATGAAATCGTATGATATAAACGAAACTGACTTACAGTGGTCAGTGATTGATAATAAGAGCTATCATCAGTGCACGTACATAACAGAAACCTTACATAGCTGCCGAAATGCACATTACCTTATTATTAGCCTGCTCAATAGTGAGAATGAAAGTTTTCAAAACAATATAAAATGGAAATTATTGCGCAGCTATTACACTTCTGTGAATTTCAACACGTGAAAATATGGTCTTTTAAAAATGAATTATAGTGCCAAATAGCACTAATGATCTTAAATGATGCTACTCAAAACTATCCTTCGATATCGATACAACAGTTAATTCCGCCAGTCACTATTGTAATATTTCGCCATAGGTATATCATTATCACGCAATGTAAAATAGTCATTGAAACCCTGAATTACGTTTTTGTCCCTCAAAAAAGTTTATTCTGAAAACTGATATCGTTCAAGAAAAGTTGAGAGATGTACATTGCAGAGTTAATTGCAGTTACCTCTGTATCTGGATGTTCGCATTGTCGAAGTAGGGACTCTCTCCCTACCTCCCCCTTCTGACTCCCTATCCCTCCCTTCCACTTCTCTCTCTCTCTCTCTCTCTCTCTCTCTCTCTCTCTCTCTCTCTCTCTTTTTCTCTCTATTTCACAGATTCTATAGCGTAATTTCGTGGTTCAGTCTCCATGAGTTACAGATCCTCTCTCTCTCTCTCTCTCTCTCTCTCTCTCTCACACACACACACACACACACACACACACACACACACATACACACACAAAATTTCAGTTTTTGTTTGGAATAATTGACAAAATTGTCCCAGACAGTAATTACAATAACTCCAATTCCCCGGTATGACCAAGGTTCTCGGTTCCTCTTGGTTCTCAAGGAAATGCAAAACTGACCATCTTCGGAATTTATTCCCAACTGGAAACCCCTCTGACGCACTACCAGCACCTAGGCTATTGCATAAACTAATTCGTGACATTTATAATTAACCAAAATGTCTGTTTATATTACCTTGAACGTTTATTCCATAAATGCTTTGCCATGAACAGTTTCTGTATATAAAATTTTACGTAAATTAGGGTGGCGTCTCGTTGGTTGTAGTTTCATGCCACGTCTTATGTGTGCCCTCACATTCCGTTTTTGTGGTCGCTTCTAGGGTGCGTATTTCGTAACTATTATCGACTTTATTACTTTGGAATGTGTAGTGTAGTCGTAAATACTTGGAGAGTAAATTCTTGGTAAATTGGAGCTCTCGTGTACCCTGTGATATCTAAGGAATTACAAGACCTCTGTCTTATCGGGTTGTTACTGAGGTCAGAAATTACGCGGCTTTTATATAGCAAGAATTCTCTCTCTTATGGCACCGGAATTTATGAACGAATCAGCTTAGAGGAGTTTCTGTTTAAATTGTGGAAAACCGAGGCATCGCTTGCTAGTGTGTGTGGGATGTCACAGAGTCTGAAGGGTCATCTGTATGTCATATATCTCTACTGTTAGTTCGATTTTTTAAATACCCAATGCGAGTAATGAAAAAGACTTCGCGAGTTTTGGTTGGAGAAGTCTCTTGATCCTGGATGCTTTGTCTTGAGACAAACATCGTGTAAGGTAGGATGAACACATGTGCCTTTACTCCAAAGTAAGTAAACATTTTGAAACGTGCAAATAATTTATGCGTAAGTTCCTCCTTATGTGTTCTACTAACAAGTACTGAAGATTTGTTTTACACTTGCTTGTCATGTACGGTCGATATCTATGTAGTCAGATTCGCGGTTGGTAACACTTCCATGGTTTCGTCTGGCAAGTACAATCGAGGCTGCGAAATACTTAGACTGGTTGTAGTCGAAATCGTGGAGGTTAGTAGAAAGCGGGCCCCACTGTTTCAGATGACGTCCCATTTATCAATAACCCACTCCTATATACCTGTAACCCTTTTGGGGTCGTTAGTTTCCCTGCTCGAAACAACTGACTACTACTATTACTTTATGAAGGTAGAGCTCAACCAATGTGCTTTAACCTGCTTGAAGTACAACTCAGACTTAATCACCTCCTTCCTGCAATCCTTCTCCGCTTTCCAACCCAGCAGTAATTTCACTGCGCAGGACTCCTGGCACACTCTCACTACTGTACTTGAACAGACCGTAATCTCACTCTTGTAACATTACTGTAATTCGGTTTTTCCATTTCTACGTGCCCGTTCTTGTCTACCGCAACCAATACCAACCGCTGTACCTTTACTCTGACAAACTTCAAAATATTTTCCACGTAACAGGATACGCATTTACTACATAACATTGCTACCGTTTTTGCTTCCTACTACACTTTTTGTGGGTGAATCTTATGACAGGAAACGTTTCGGTAACGAGGTCACTCCCAGCTAGCCTCACACAGCATGCTTTACAGGTTCCTGGTAACTGTGCTTCCACTCTTCGTGTTTCCCTCACACTATTCTACAAGGACTGTGTTACCACTACTCGCTTGTCCAGTATATCTACTGCAGTTTGTAATCTCTTAAAGTTTCGGTTTATTCTCTCTTCAACAGTTTGTACATAGCTCATCATTTCTCGAGTCACCTTGCGTAGTAACCGAGCATTGTTCAACACATCTTTCTCCAAACTTGTTATTTGAGTGGTGTGTCACTCACTTTATGCCTTGTTTCCTTCCACTCACTGTTTCATTGCTTCCACTGTGTCATTCACCCTGCTGATGTCCTCCTCTTCAGCTATCCCAAACACAGTTTTCAGAAGTCGCCCCCCGCGTCGATACTGCCTCTCATCTTTCTCGTTTGCGGTGTAATCCCTAGAACTTGCGTCATCCCATCCTTCTACTTCTGGTAATTCCCATGTATTCTGCCACGTACCCTCGCAAGTCTTTTAAACACACAGTGATTCTCTGCCCCTGTCGAAAATTAGCGAAGGCTTCCTCAAGTCACCTCATTCTGCATGTCCTATGCGCCTGTATCACCCAGCAGTGACCGGTGATCACTACATGTTCCTGCTTCATGAACATCATTCCCCCTTCCAGGTGATGGTTCAACACTGCTTCCACTCTGATGACAAGCTCGGTTATGACTCACATCGTCTTGGCTCATGGCGTATCACACCTGAGCACCGGGATACCTGTTACCCTTTGCTCCCCTAAAGTTTCTTGCTGTCCTGCAGCAGTTCATTTCGCCTATACTAAACAGTATGCTAAACTCATATGTAACATAGCGGCAGTCTCATAGGTTGTAACCCACACAGACTCCTCATCCCTCGCTCCCACCATCACACCTTCCTTTCCACTTTCTCTTTCCGGTCCAGCCCCTCCAATTCCTGGGATAACTTCTGGACTTCTCAAAAACGTTTCAGACGTCCCAAATGCACAATTCTCATTCTGTTCAGCAAATGAATTTTTACTCTCACTGGTGACGTAGTTTCCACAATTTGATATGGCCCCTGACACTCTGTACAAAAATTCTTCGTCTTCTCCTTCGGTGTGTAATAAGTCGATAGCATCACACATTGGCCATATTTGCTATATAGCTCATTGTTTCCTCTTGTCGAACAGCGATGGCATTTTACGAGCATATACTACGTCATGTGGAGACAATCCTGAAATCATGGACTGCTCTGAGTTCTACACGAGATCACATACACATACTTTCACTTCTTACATTAGGGCGTGGATGTAGAGCACCCATCGTGAATTTCGTCACACATAACAGCTTACACAACTCTTGAACAAATCTGACATAAAGTGGGTTCCTGGTCCGTTATTATCATTTCAGGTACCCCGAACTTCAGATTCAGTTATTTACTAGCGCTTCTGCCATTATTTTCCAGAAATCACGACAAATACTCTAAAAATATGAGTTTGTATCTATTCCCTAAGGGTATTTTGTTGAAAGGACCTGAAAAATCAATCCCAAGAAATTCAAACGGTGCTAATGCTTCAGGTAACCTCTGCAATGGTACTCTCGTTTAACACATATCAACTCTCTGTGCACGCTGTAGGCAATTCCACTCGTAGTGGTTTATACATCTATTCCTACTCTTTCACCAATAGCTCTCTGCTACTCGCCTGTTGCTAGACTTACGTCCCCCATGACCTGCTACTCTGTCATTCTTTGTCTCCTGTAATACTCTACTCCTCAGTTTCGCTCGTGCTATCACTTATGATCCCAACTTGGTTTCTCTGTGTAGCAATCCATCCTGCATACAAAACTGTGGTTGTTTACTATGCTGCTTACACTAGTCATCCATCTTCTGCAATATCTGCCATGCGTTAAACTCACTACCACCTATTTGCAAAACTGCTACTTTCCCACTCAAGCCTTCTGTGTTCCCATCTTTCTATCCAGGTTTATGTACGAACGCAAAATCAAACTCACTCAAACGTACCAAACATCATGGCAACCTACTAGGCGGGTCCCTCAACCTCATACAGATAACGAAGTAGCCGATCCATAGACAAGGCTCAAAATCGCTTTTCCATTGTGGAGTACCTCCTCTCTGCTGAGTTCATTTGCCTTGATGCATAGGCCACCAGGGCTCGAAGCCCTCCATTTCGTGATACAACACAAAACCAAGTGCGTAGTTGCACATATCGCATGACAGAATGAGCTTCTTAAAAAAAAATGTGTCATGCAATACTTTGTGTAATGTAATATCTTGTATAGACACCTTTAATAACCTGACCTGACACGTTCCATATCATTACGAAGTGTCGTGTCCATGATCTATGGAACAGTTACTAATCTAATCTAATCTAACTGAAACCTGCAAACATTAAGATCGGACTTGAGGTGAAAGTTTCTTTCAGTTTTTCAAATGCGCATTGGCAAGCCTCTCACCAAACAAATTTTCCACAATTCTTCAGTAATCAAGGCAAAGGTCTGACAACATCTGCAAATCCGTTTACAGATCTCTGATAATAATTTGTGACTCCGAGAAATAACTGCAGTTCCTTCACCGACTCAGATACAGAAAATTCACATATAGTTTTGACCAATCCAAGGTCTGTCTTAACCTCATCCTTACTAATTATGTGACGAAGGTATGCCGCCTCTTCTAACACAAAATTACGCTTCTCTGTACTCAAAGTTAAGTTATCTGCCCTTAGCGTCAGGAATACTTCCCTCAAGCATTGTGCAAGCTGTTCCCTACCACTCGCATAGATGATCAGATCATCCAGATACACCAAGCACTAACGAGGTCTCAGTCTTCTAACAACTGCATCTAACCATTTGTGGAACGTCGCAGTTGCACTCTTTAATGCGAAAGGAATCCTCCTATGCTGATAATGACCCCACAGTGACGAAAATACTGTTTCCGGTCGACCTTCCAGAGTGATTTGTATCTGATGGCAGCCACTCCTTGAATCCATCATTGTAAAATACTTGCACTGGTCCAGACAGTCTACGTTCTGTAACGTCCGGCAAAGGGCTGCCACCTGTTATAATAGTCTTACAATTCAAATGTCTAAAATCTGAACAAAACCTATAATTCCATGATTCATTCGCTGACTTCTTGGGCATGACGACAATTCCTGCCCCTGTGGGCTATTACTCTCCTCAGTAAGGCTGTCCTTCGGTACTGATCAATGAATTCCTCCAGAATTGGTTGCAAGTACCTTGGGAATTGTATGATTTGTGATAAACTGGTAATTCATTTCCCATTGGTATCCGGTGCTGCGTAATACGAGTAGCTGGATACGGCCCATTTGCATAAACCAGATCCATAAATTCCAAAAGCAACTCTTCCATCTGTGCTTTACCTTCCCTCATAATGCAGTTCAAGTGGCCTTTGGCGAGTATCCGTGGTCGACACCCCATGCAGTCCCCTCTTCCTTCTTCAGGATATCGACATTAGCTGTCATACAGGCTTAGAACTACTTTCCGATGAGCAACCTCCCAGATGCTCTGTACAACGTCTGGTTCTTTCAGTTTATCCAGGTCCCATCTCCAAAAATTCCCCCCTTTTTGCAGTTTCTTCATTTTTAATCTACCGTTCATAACCAATAGTTTGTGGTCAGAGTCCACATCTGCCCCTGGAAATGTCTTACAATTTAATTAGGGAAACGAACTTGACGACATTTTAGAAGGAGAAGACGAAGTAGATGAAGACGATGTCAGGGATACATTAATGTAAGAAGAATTTGACAGAAAATTGAAACCACCAAGTGGAATCAGGGCGAAACGTCTCAGGCTTTCCTCTCCTTGACAGAGACGTGCATCCCCTTGGGAGAACCAGCCATGACGAAAATCTTCCATCTGGTGTGCCGCGTATCTAAAGCAAGGGAAATTCCTCACACTTCAAAAAGAATGTTATAATTCCTATTGCAAAGAAATCAGGTGCTGACAGATGTGAATACCGTATTATCGGTTTAAATTTTCATGGTTGTGAAATACTGACACGGATTGCTTACAAAAGAAGTGAAATGCTGACAAAAGTCTATCAAGAGCAAGAAATTTTGGTTCCAGAGACATGTAGGAACACGTAATACAGTATTACCACTAAGACTTATCGTAGAAGACAGGATTGAAAAAAGACGAACCGACGTTATTGCATTGGTAGATTTAGAAAAGACTTTTGAGAATGTGGACTATACCACACTCATTGAAATTAAGAGGGTGGCAGGGATAAAATACGTGGAGCTTGAAACCTTCCCGTCTCCTTTATACCTCTTTTGTTATTATGCTATAACCGTCTACTCTATACCTCTTTTGTTAATAATAACCTTCCCTTTTACAATAACCTATGTAACCTTCCCTTAGGATTTCTATCTCTTGCTTAATAATAACAAATGAAATCTTCCCTTTGAAATTTATTCTCTTTCTCAATCTTCGCATACAAATTTAATTGCTGTTTTGTTTAAAAGTGATTTTCTGATTATTTCGACGGAACATAGAGCGTGCCGTCGTCGTCGTGGCCCTCAGTCGTTATCTGCAATAACCCAAAACTGTTCCTTACATTTTTTTACTGTTACTGGATCGCCATCTGACTGCTACATCGAACTGCGACATGAATACACTTACTCTGTTTTACTATACTCTATTAGCTGCTGGTGGTCTTTCATAATAAGTGGCTGTATTTATTACCAAAGCTGACGTTATTCTTTAATAGCAAAGCCAAAGTTTTACGTTGATGGTTTTTGGGATGAATTATAATCAGTAATGCAACATTGTTGGCAAAAATTGATTATATTCTGAAAACGTTTCTTCAAATATTTACTGCTGGTAATGAAATGATTTTACAAACGTTCAAATGGGTCTTGCTTTTTATAATAATCTTACGACTAGCAATGCGCAAACATACCTTCAGTAGTCTCGAGTTTCGCAAAGAAAATAATTCAATAATATTAATTCCTCTTATGATAGTAGTTAGCTGATGTCTCTGTACATCCGTTTATAATCTCTTGTAAATCATAGCTGGTGGCTGGCAGGCACACCGCTCCTCTCAACCTCTCGCTTCAGACCTGCTACCGACTCGCTTCACATATCGCTTACTACTGACTACCTACGAACGCTAAAGTGCGGTCTCTCCTGCCAACAATGCTTTCTGGTGCAGACAATCCCTGCTACCATTACAAAATGTATCAATTCACGGTCTCTCCCACTCTTTTCTTAAAATGTATCCATACGCGGTCTCTCCCGCCCTTTTTTAAATTATATCAATTTTGCGGCCTCTCTTGTCAATAATACTTTGGTGCAGACATTCCGTGCTACCACAATTATTTGACAAATATTAATTATTCCTACTTAATCCTATTAATAAAATATAAACATCTATCATAAATTGTGATTTGACAATAGACAATAGAAATATACACCTCTTACATAACCCTCCACTGGGTTTCCTTAAAATTTCCTTAAAATTTTCCTACATCGTTAAGTCATTTGGACTTGAAGTAAGGAGAAAATTTGATTATAATAATATGTGTAGTAATAAGTAAGTTCATGATAGAATATTTCTTTCAACAAAGCACATACATATACTGTCATAAGAATTTGTTTTCCTATGTCTAACAAAGAGAATATTCAAAAGAGTAAACATCAAAATACACAAATAATATGAGTCAGTAAGTTGGAAATTTACATCAGATAGTAAAAGTTATTTATATTTCTAATAGTAATGGATGGCAAAAATTAGAACATAGCTTATGTTTCATTATAAATTGGCATATATTAGTACCATATTCAAGGAAGGAAAAAAGGAATTGGATAGCATAGTCAAAGCACTGGCAACTGTCTGTGAATGCACTCAAAAGTCCGTTTCTTTCCCTCACATAGCACAACACCAGGTTTCCCCATGTGATTCCGTCGTCTCTTTGATCCATAGTTTTAATGTAACCAAGCACTAAGTTAACCATCGAATTGCTTGAGTTGCCGCATCTACATCAGGTACAAGTTTCAACTCCAATTGTCCATTAGTAGTGATGGTGTGCATCTTGGTATGCTAGCACCTATTGACGTAGATCATGACTGTGGTGTGCATCTTGGTATGCCGACACCTCATAGAAAACATCGTAGATTGAAGTAACGTGAGCACTATTCACTTTGTTTGTACTCCATAACCATGGGGATGCACAGGAATTAAGGTACAGGTATAATCATTTTGTCAAAAGGTTCACAGATATGGTTCATACCGTTATTACCAAATTTTTCATCATCTCTTTCCTCTGTGCTCATAAAATTATTTATTTTACTTTTAAAAGGACAAAATATGTCACCTTGTGTGACTGTAGAACAAGTTTATAGTTTTAAACAATTACATAAAAAAACACATTTTCCATCTGTAGTGAATTCAGCCTACAATACATATTACATTACCTGACAGTCAATAACATAAACAAATATTTCAGTAAGTGGAATTTAGTAGTACATTTAGGCATCAACATTTTAAATAAAATAGACAAGTACCTTTATACAAACTATGTCACTTTCTGTGACTCTAAATAAATCATAATCTGGTGCTCATATAAATAATTACGTAAAGACACTTATATTTCTTCACACGTTGTGAATTCACAGTTTTTGAAATATGAAAGTACATTTTGACAAAATATGTCACTTTCTTTGACTTCAGTATGTTCGGTAATGCGTTCGTCAGTTACGAGTCATATTGGTAGTGGACTATATATTATGTTTGAGTTGTGTAAAACACATCGTCATTGTTATTTAAGAGAAAACATTTGTATTTTACGTAGAGTGCGAATCGGTATGCTGACATTTGGTGTGATCTGTTTTTCCTATATATGTATCTGATGTAAAATATATCATGTTCAATGCAGAAAAAATTTTTCGAATAGCAAAGTACATATAGTAAGCAATTTAATGTGGTTTCTCCATCTGTAGTGCTGCGCTGCGCTGTGTCACCTGTTATCAAAATAAACCATTACTAAATTATATTCCTTAAATATTAACATCTTCATTCTCCTCTCTCCTTTGTACCTCGTGTCATCTCTCTGCATAGCCTATAATAAAATACTCATTGTTAATAATCATCAGCGCACGGCATGACTTCAATATCTCTCTGTATTACCTATAACAAAATATTCACGGTTAATAATCGTCAGCGCACGGCATGACTTCAACATCTCTCTGCATCTGGAAAATCGCATCAGCTCTCAGCTTGACCTGTAAAGCATTTATCCACATTTCTCCATATTCAATACTTATATTATAATTAAAACTACGTTTGTTTTGGTGAACTATGACAATCCTGCATGCACAGCTTAAAGAATACATCTAATTGCTACTTCTGTATGAAAATTATTTGTACGTGTTATACATTTACATTTAAAGTAGTCCCGTTAATTGCTTCACTTACCTTACATAATGTGAAATAAATATCCTGCGAGAACGCTTCTAAGACTGCTATTAATGTTCAGTGTATTTACCTGCGGTCGAATCGAGGTGACCTGTTGTGCACGTAAATAACCCATTAGTAGCTCACTGTATTCGGGCTTGCTAGAATGTGTCAAAAAGCTCATTGTTATACTCTGTCAATATGTATTCCTGTAAGAAGGTTTTTCTATTTTAAGGATTTCTTTACGTTTGAGATATGATGGTTTCCCCTCGATTTTTTGTTCTGGGTGCCTCAATGTGTACTACATTAGCGTGCGGAATGTTTCGAATTCTGTACGGTCCTGCGTATAGAACTTGAAATTTTTTGCACTGTTTCTTCCCTTTATGTGACAGATAATGGGTGCGAACTAGTACCTTATCGCCAATCTCGTACTTGCGTGATCTACTTACCAACTTCTGCTGTCTCTTCCGACGATCTGCAGCTCGTTTAGTGTTCGCTAGTGCCATGTCTATTATCTCACAATGACGAAGTATACGCTTCTTTGGAAAAGTAATCATTTCAGTAAGTTTATTCGGTGGGTCTTTATTCGTCAGTATTACAGTTGGTGAGACCATCGTTGACTCATTAGGTATTGCATTTATTACTTCCTGAAACTGTGAAATGTATTCGTCCCATGTTGTTTGCTTTCTGTGGCAATAAATTCTACAAAGTTTCCCGATCTCTTATATTATTCTTTCTGACGGGTTAGAGGAACTGTGATATCTTGATATGTAAACTGGTGTTATGTTCTTACTCTCTAACATTTGTTTCCATATGTCTGACCTAAGCTGTGGTCAGTTATCTGAAATAACCTTCTGTACATGTCCTACTATTGATATAAAATCTCTTACAAATGCTCTTGATACTGATCTAGTTGTTGCTTTCCTTAGTGGAGAAAATGTTACAAATTTGGATGTCAGTTCTACGGCTACTAGAATGTAACTATAACCTTTACTTGTTCTGGGGATTTGACCGAAAAATCTACTGCTGCCATGTGTCTTAACTTAACCGGTATGGTGGGATACCGTGGTGGAATATGTGATACTGTAGATGATTTAGCTTTCTGACATATCTTGCAGGACGCTATACTTTTGCAAATGTGTTTTTCCATATTGTTGAAGTAACACTTTTGTTGAAGAATTAGAAGGCATTTCCTAGCTCCGTAATGTGCATAGCTTAGGTGCGTATACCATATCAATTTGTTTCTGATCCCGTCTGGAATGCATACAAGCCAATTGTTACCGTCTGGGTACGAGCGAATAAACAGAACATTTTGATGTAGAGTGTAATTATGTCTGATTTTTGCGTTGCTCTTGTCTCGCCAAAGCGTTACAATCTCTTTTAGTGTTCCAACTTTCTGCTGTTCTCTCTCTATGTCCTGTAATTCTGATGATGTAAAGTTTTCGAAAGCTACTTGTTTGATATACATAATACTATGGTTGTTGTAGCAGAAGGTATTTTCTTTCTCTAGTCGTTTATGCTGAATAGATCTCGATAGTGCGTCGGCAACAATATTCTGCGTGCCTGGAATGTGTACAATAGTAAAGTCGAACTCTTGAAGATATAATTTCCAACAGCTCAATCTATCATGCGTAAGTTTTGCTGATAATAAAAACTGGATTGCTTGGTGATCGGTATATACTGTAGTGTGTCTTCCATATAGATAATGGCGGAATATCTTGAATGGCCATACTACGCATAGCGCCTCTAATTCTATTGCAGAGTAATTGCGCTCTGCTGGAGAAAGTATCCTGCTTGCAAACGCAATATGTTTACCGATTGTCTTACCGTCCTCCTCTACGTCCTGGAAAATATGTACTCCTAGTGCTGTAGTTGAACTATGTGTTGCAATGGAAAAGTTTTGTGTTGGGTCAGGATGCGATAGCAAAGGTGCCCTTAGTAACGCTTCTTTCAAATTCTCGGATTCAGCTTCAGCGTCTTCATCCATGACCAAATTGTGTTTCTTACTTGTGAGCTGGTGTAGCAAGGGTGTGTCTAATGCTTTGTAATGAATGAATTTTCTAAAATAATTAATAAGACCTAAAAAGCTCCGAAGTTCCTTCTTATTTGTTGGCACGTTGATATCTTTCAATGCTTGCAATTTGTTGGAGTCTGGTGCAATGTTGTTTGTGAAATGATATGACCTAGAAATTCTATTAAGACTTTTCCAAATTCAGATTTACGGAGGTTTATAGTTACACCCATCTGCTCGAATGTATTCAGTATTTGTTGAAGGGTGTGGTTGTGCTGTTCCCAGTTTTCTGCTGCGATTAGAATGTCACCTACATATGTAGTAATTTTGTTTTTAAGATCCTGTGGGAGAATTGTATTCATGCCTCGTATAAAGGCTGCAGACGAAATCGTTAGTCCAAACGGAAGTTTACAAAATTGGTAACATTCAACAAAGCAAAGGAATGCCGTATACTTTCGGCAATTTGATTGCAACTGGATTTTCCAAAATCCTGATTTGAGATCGAGGGTGGTATATATAGAGGTGCCATGAAACTTTTGCAGTAACTCTTCTAACGTCTGTGGTCGGTCAGTTTCTGTAATGATTATTTTATTAACCTCACGTGAATCTAAAACTAAACGGAGTGATCCATCCTTCTTTTCAACGATGTGTAATGGATTTACATATTGGCTTGCTGCTGGTTCAATTATACCCTGATCAGTCATTGCTCGTAACTCTTTCTTAACTGCTTCTGTGTATATATGCGGGAATGGATAGTGTTTTGCTTTGAATGTCTCGTGTGGTTTCACCTGAAATTCGTACATAAATCCTGTCATCGTTCCTGAAACATTGTTAAAAACTGTTTTATGTTGCACAAGAATATTTTCTAATTCTGTGCGCTCTGTGTCGTCTTTTGCTATACTGTCTCCAACCTTGCGTGTAATTATCTCTAATACATTATACTCCTGTTCCTCTGCAATGTCGTTATTATGTGTATTCGTGTATAGTGTGAGATAACAATCGTTATCCTTAGAACCTGCAATAATCTCGATCCTGTGCATATTTTGTTCTTTTGAGGATACTGTGTTTTGAAATCTCACTACCACTTCGCTGTCTTCTTTCTGTAATGTTAGGTATAACGATTTAAAGGCAATCTTTGCTTCGTACTGTACGAGAAAATTCATTCCTAATATTATATCAATTGTTAAATGTGGAACTATCCAACAATTGCTGTGGAAAGTTTGCCCTACAAAAACAAACGCTAATTGTGTCTGTCTTTTGACTTCAATGATTTTTCCTGGAAATGCTCCCTTAACTTTAGTTTTGTGTAACGGGAATACTGGATAATCATTATCGCTACTGCATCTGTTAAATGTGTCTTCGTTAATTACACACATTGGTGAGACTGAATCAATTACTGCTAAAACATTTTGTGACATTGAATTTATCTGGATTATTGGGTGGCATATAGTTTTCTGCATGATCGGTTTTACGTGTAACAATGTGTCTCGAACGTCGTCAAATGTAATGGCATTCTCTATCGTTATCTTTTCTCCGCCTTTATTCATAGTGTCGTCATTTAGAGATTCATCACAGGCTATCTCTAGTCATAAATGTTCTGACGTTTCATTTTCTGTTGGAGAGTGTTGTGTGTTTTCTATGAGCTGTACTGTTCTACCGTTTTGATTATTAGCGGTAGGTGGCGGATGAAATCTTGTGTCTGGTATATTCATACGATAACTTGGTTGTTGTGCACTGTTTGAATTTCTATGAAAATTATCATTGTAGAATGTCCTTTGCGGTCGGTGTTCGTTTTCTCTCCTTCTGTCCTCATAACTGTGGTTGTACGGCGAGGCAAGCGTGTTTCTCTGAAAAGGCTGTCTTTGTTCTTTTTGTGTATTTTGCGGCTGACCCATATAATTGTTTGCACCTGTCGCATTTTTTTGGCGATGAGTCATGTGAAAGTTTGACCGGTTCGGCATATGTGTCGTGTTATTTGGATGGATTTGTTCTTGTCTTGAATTGTAACGTACATTGTTATTATACTGCTGTTCACTGAATCCCTGTGTGTATTCTCGATTAAAGTTTTCATTTTCGCTGCGAAAGCGTCTATTATGATTGTTATTGCCAAATCGTGTTTGCTCAAAATTAGTATTGTTTGTCTTGTTTGCCTTATGTCGTGAAAAGTTCTTATTAACAAACGCATACTCTGCTTGGTGTACCTCTAGCAATTGCAGGATGTCTCTAAATGCGTACACGCTGTCCTTTTGCTCTGGGGAGTTTTGAAATCCACAGCTGTATTAATGCGGATTGACTGTATGGCTCATTGAGGTATTGGTTTTGTTCTACCATATACTCGAAAAATTATGTGATTGTTGGGACAGTAGAATTCTCGAAATTTGGCAGACTAATTAGCAGAACTTTAATGCTACTCTGTGTGGTATCTGACCAATATGCTGCTAGAAATGCTTCCTGGAATGCTTCTACTGAAAAACACTGTCTAGCAATTGGTCGCATTCTTCTCGCTGGTTCCCCTTCAAGAAAACTGATAATAAATTCTAGCTTATGTTGAACTGGCCATGGTAGTGGGAGGGCCGCATTGAATTGTTGGATCCAGTCCAGTGGATGTATTTGCGTCCTGTCGTTTTTAAATGTTTTAAACTTTCTCACTGAAAGGAAATGCTTGTGGTCGAAACCGTCATGTCTTTGTGTGTAATTATTTTCGTAATGTTGTGAGTATGAATTTGTGTGTCTTTCTGCCTGGTTAAGATCTCTTACTCTCTGAAGTCTGCTGACATTATACGTATTGTGCATCTGAGGCATGTCGTAATGGTGTGTGTTCTGTTGGAATTGATTGTTTGCAGTTGTTTCTTGTGTGTCAGCTATCCTTTGCTGTAAAGAATTGATTTTCGGATGTAACAAATTATTACGTGATTCTAGGTCTACGACTGCTTGTTGCAAATTTGTAATTTGCGTATCTTTACTATTAGAAATCTGTTGAACTGAGACTGGTGTAGTGTCATCTGCTTTACTGTCATTGGTAGTATCTAACAGGTCTATTTTTGTAGTGAGTTCGTTGATCTTTTCTGTCAATTCGTTTCGTAATTTACGCTTACCTTTGCTTGCTTTCTTAAAATCTGCTTTCAAATTTTCTGAGTCTTGATTGATTTCTATGTGTTCCATTTTGTCAGTTAGTGTCAGAACTTCTTCTGTTAATTTATCCATAATATTCTGGATTTCAGTGTGTGTAGAAATTTTCGCCTCAATTTTATGTGATTGGATTTCCGTGAGCCTCTCTTGTATTTGAATATTTGTCTCCTTAACCGTTTCGAGTGTATGTGATTGTCCACGTAAGTCTTTCCCTGGGCAAACACTTTCTTTTTGTCGTCCTGTCGCTTTTTATTAATTGTTTGTGATAGTTCTTTTCGTTCTTTATCCTGCGATCGAATCATTTTGCGGTGACGTATCAAACAGTTTTCTGTGTGATTGTTAAAACGTTCATCAATGTGAGCGTTTTGTTTAGAAAAGTTCTCTGTCATTGTTTCTCGTATGCTTACCGCGAATCCTTCTTGTTTATCTGTTATTTCTTGAATCTTGGCGTGTAATTCTTGGTTTGATTTTTCAGCGACCGCTTAAATTTCTACTTTGATTTCGTGTTTTAGATTTTGGTACATTTTGTCTAATTTCTGATCTGTGTGTGTGCGTTCTGCCTTGATTTCGAGTTTTAGGTCTGCTGATTCTTGTGCCCTTCTGTTAAAGTTTTGATTCATGTCTTGTCTGATTTGCAGCAAAAATGCCATTATTGGATCCGTTTCGGACCGATTTCTGTGTGTATTTGTATTCGTTGTTAAAGGTTGTACATCTGTGTTCACTTGAACATCCTCAGACGATTGTAATCACCTCTTCCGTGGTTTCGGAATTTTTGTCAATAAAACTGTGGTATCTGCTACGCAGATTGTGTAGCTGTGTACCGTTTGAATCTGTTTCGGCACGTAATGGAGTCACACTGTTTGACTGCATTCTGGTGGTCGTTACTGATACTATTATGTCTGCTACGCATAATTTGTGACTGTGTAGCGTCTGTTGTATTTAAAAACAAATTATTTTGCACTAATGTCTCATTATTAGTTGGCATTTCTGAAGTCGATTGTTCGTCAAAAGATTCCATATTATTACTACTCTCGAATGTCTGATCATCTAACGTTTCACTGTCGGGTTTTTCACAAGTATTATTTCTGTCTATTCCTGAAAAGAATTTCTCGCCAGTATTTTCTGCACTTTTATCGCTTTGAGAACGAGTAATTATTCTGCAACGGATTCAACACTGAACAAACACTTTTTAAGGAAGAATCAATAAAGCAAACAGAATTGCCGATGGGCTGTGACTTAAAGGTATACAGTTTAGTATAAGCGTTGCGCCACTTAACACTAGCTTATTCATACAATTGTCAGAAGTCAGTATATTCATTTTCATAGTAGATTCACTAAAGAGTCTTACTGATTGGATGTCGCCAAGTGAAATCTTCCCGTCTCCTTCATACCTCTTTTGTTAATACGCAATAACCGCCTCCTCTACACCTCTTTTCTTAATGATAACCTTCCCTTTTACAATAACCTATATAACCTTCCCTTAGGATTTCTATCTCTTGCTTAATAATAACAAATGAAATCTTCCCTTTGAAATTTATTCTCTTTCTCAATCTTCGCATACAAATTTGATTGCTGCTTATTAAAAGTGATTTTCTGATTATTTCGACGAAACATAGAATGTGTCGTCGTCGTGGTCCTCAGTCGTTATCTGCAATAACACAAAACTGTTCCTTACATATTTTATTTTTACTGTTACTGGATCGCCATCTGACTGCTACATCGAACTGCGACATGAATATACTTTGGTTTACTATACTCTATTAACTACTGGTGGGCTGTCATAATAAGTGGCTGTATTTATTACCAAAGCTGACGTTATTATTTATTAGCAAAGCTGACATTATTCTTTAATTAATTTGACTGAAGTTACGTAATTCTTAGTTAAACTTTTTCTCGACAAGAATAAAATTTTGTAAAGTTTTACATTGATGGTTTTTGGGATGGATTATAATTAGAAATGCAATATTGATGGCAAAAGTTAATTATATTCTGAATGAACTGATTTTACAAACGTTCAAATGGGACTTACTTTTTACAATAATCTTAAACTAGCAATGCGCAAACAGATCTTCAGTAGTCTTGAGTTTCTCAAAAAATTAATTCAGTAATATTAGTTCCTCTTATTATAATAGTTAGCCGATGTCTCTGTACATCCGTGTATAATCTCTTGTAAATCATAGCTGGTGGCTGGCAGGCACACCGCTCCTCTCAACCTCTCGCTTCAGACCTGCTACCGACTCGCTTCACATCTCGCTTACTGCTGACTTCCTACGAACGCTAAAGTGCGGTCTCACCTGCCAACAATGCTTTCTGGTGCAGACAATCCCTGCTACCATTAGAAAATGTATCAACGGGCGGTCTTTCCCGCTCTTTTCTTAAAATGTATACATATGTGGTCTCACTTGTCAACAATACTTTGGTGCAGAAATTCCCTGCTACCACAATTATTTCCAACATGACAAATATTAATTATTCCTACTAAATCCTACTAATAAAATATAAACATCTTTCATAAATTGTGGTTTTACAATAGACAATGTATATTGTCAAACCACAATTTATGAAAGATGTTTATATCTTATTAACAGGATTAAGAAGGAATAATTAATATTCGTCGTGTTGGAAATGATTGTGGAGCTAAAGGTTATATCTACGGCTTGTGTAAAGACTTGATTGCAGTTATAAAAATCGAAGGTCATGAAAGGAAGCAATGGGTGAGAAGGGAGTGAGGTAGATTTGTAGCCTGTCCCGACGTTATTCAACCTACGCGTTGAGCAAGCAGTAAAGGATGGGAAGGAGAAATTTAGGTAAGGAAATGAGAAACTGAGATAAGGGAATTATTGTCCAGAGAGAAGAAATAATGAATTTGCGATTAGTCGATGAAGGGATGTTAAAATGAAATTATCATACGGCATTATTGGTCGGGAAGGGAAGAAGATTGGTCCTGCAATTTGGTCTGCTGCAAAATCCTTGAACACATTCTCAGTTCGAATATAATAAATTTTCTTGTCCACGAATCAACATGGTTTTAGAAAGCATGCTCGTGCGAAACTCAGCTTCCCCTTTTCTCACGTGATGTACTGCGAGTTATGGATGATGGGCAACAGGCAAATCCCGTATTACTAAATTTCCGGAAACCTTCTGATACGGTGCGCCATGGCAGGCTGTTAAATAATGTACGAGCATATAGAATAGGTTCGCAATATTCGTGTGAATCGAAGACGTCATAAGTTAATAGAATCCAGTATGTTGTCTTCGAAGGCGAAGGCAGCAGAGTTTCTATTACTGCGCTGTATGAGAAATGTAGCCCCGAACTACAGCTTTTATCAAACTTCCTGGCAGATTAAAACTGTGTGCCCGACTGAGACTCGAACTCGGGACCTTTGTCTTTCGCGGGCAAGTGCTCTACCAACTGAGCTACCGAAGCAGGACTCACGCCCGGTACTCACAGCTTTACTTCTGCCAGTACCTCGTCTCCTACCTTCCAAACTTTACAGAAGCTCTCCTGCGAACCTTGCAGAATTAGCACTCCTGAAAGAAAGGATATTGCGGAGACATCGGTTAGCCACAGCCTGGGGGATGTTTCCAGAATGAGATTTTCACTCTGCAGCGGAGTGTGCGCTGATATGAAACTTCCTGGCGGATTAAAACTGTGTGCCCGACCGAGACTCGAACTCGGGACCTTTGCCTTTCGCGGGCAAGTACTCTACCATCTGAGCTACCGAAGCACGACTCACGCCCGGTACTCACAGCTTTAGAGTACTTTAGAGCTTTAGAGCACTTGCCCGCGAAAGGCAAAGGCCCGAGTTCGAGTCTCGGTCGGGCACACAGTTTTAATCTGCCAGGAAGTTTCATATCAGCGCACACACCGCTGCAGAGTGAAAATCTCATTCTGGATACAGCTTTTATCATTTGCAGCTCAGATCACGCACTGACTGTAAGTGAACGACATGTTTTACTAGTATTATGCACTCAGTAGTTAACCTATTTTCTCCAAAATTCGCGTTATTAATACAATGTTATGAATTGTATTCGGAAATAAGGAATACGATTGTACAACGGCTGTGCAATTTACCAGTAACAACGGTCCTGGACTCGAACCCAGATTTCCCAGTTTACGCGAACATTCGCTTTAACCGCTTCGTCTATGCATGCACGACTCTTAAGTCAGACCTTAATTTCCGTATCGCCTAACGTCTAAGTGCCACTACCTGAAGCCACATAGAGCTTCGTCTATGCAGATGATTGTGTCATCACCGTCCAAGCCCGCTGCTTTGAAACTTTTGAAGAAAATCTGTCCAAACCATTGAGAGAACTGTCAGCTTACTACAGGGAAAACCAGTTGAGACTAAATCCTGGAAAAACACAGACCAGCTTAAAAACCGGCAGGCAGCTAGAGTCCTTAAAACCACCTGGGAAGAAACAACGCTAGAACACTGTACGTGTCCCAAATACCTACGGGCCACCCTTGACCGGGCATTAGCATATAAGAGAACTGCCTAAATACCAAGCAAAAAGTGACTGCCAGGAACAATATCATCAGAAAGCTAACAGGCACAACGTGGGGAGCACACGCCAACGCTGTGAGAACCTCTTCCCTTGCATTGTGTTACTCTGCCGGAGAATACGCAAGCCAACTGTGGTTCAATTCTTGCCACGCCAAAACAGTAGATGTCGCTCTTAATGCTACTTGTCGTATCATTACCGGGTGCCTGAAGCCTACTCCTCTGGATAAACTGTACAGCCTCGCGGGAATTGTACTCCCCCGACATCGGCCGAAAGGTAGCAGCAAAAATTGAGAAGAAAATATCAGAAACTTCTGAAGCTCACCCCCTATGTGGCTGTCAACCAGCAAACACAAGAATAAAATCCAGAAAGAGCTTCTCAGATATACCAGGGATCTAGTTGGGGCACAACAGCAATGCCGAATCGAACTATGGCGTGCCAGGTTTAACAGTACTGCGGGATGGATTACACCAAGCGAAAGACTAACACCCGGATACACAGCGAATTGGAGAACATGGAGATCCCTCAACAGACTAGGCTCGGGTGTCACGAAATGTAAGAGCAATCTGACTAAATGGGGTTTCCTAGAGGAGCCGCCACTCTGTGAGTGTGGAGCATCGCAGACGACCTCCCGCCCGCTCCAGTGTACTCGATGTCCAGCGACATGCACAACAGAAGACCTGCTACATGCAACGCCAAATGCAATAGAGGGCCGGCCGCGGTGACCGAGTGGTTCAGGGCGCTTCAGTCCGGAAAGGCGTGACTGCTACGGTCGCAGATTCGAATCCTGCCTCGGGCATGGATGGCTGTGATGTCCTTAGGTAAGTTAGGTTTAAGCAGTTCTAACAAGGGAACCTCCCCATCGCATCCCCCTCAGATTTAGTTATAAGTTGGCATAGTGGATAGGCCTTGAAAAACTGAACACAGATCAATCGAGAAAACAGGAAGAAGTTGTGTGGAACTATGAAAAAAGAAGCAAAATATACAAACTAAGTAGTCCATGTCCAAGATAGGCAACATCAAGGAGATGTGTACGCTCAGGAGCGCCGTGGTCCCGTGGTTAGCGTGAGCGACTGCGGAACGACAGGTCCTTGGTTCAAATCTTCCCTCGAGTGAAAATTTTGCTCTTTTTATTTTCGCAAAGTTCTGTCCGTTGGTTTATTGACGTCTCTGTTCATTGTAATAAGTTTAGTGTCTGTGTTTTGCGACCGCACCGCAAAACCGTGCGATCAGTAGACGAAAGGACGTGCCTCTCCAATGGGAACCTGAAACATTTGATCGCAAGGTCATAGGTCAACCGATTCCTGATATATTCTATACGACACTGATGACGGCATCTGCGTCACATGACAGGAATATGTTGTCGACCCACCTAACTAGTACACTTGGCGAATGGGTAAAAAGATTCTTCTACCTTGCCCGATTTAGGTTTTCTTGTGGATGTGTCGAGGTTTGTTTAGGTGTAACGTCCCCATACTACGGCGCAGTTATCTCGCATCGGACGGACGGACGGACAGATAATAGTTGTCTGAAAATACACTCCTGGAAATTGAAATAAGAACACCTTGAATTCATTGTCCCAGGAAGGGGAAACTTTATTGACACATTCCTGGGGTCAGATACATCACATGATCACACTGACAGAACCACAGGCACATAGACACAGGCAACAGAGCATGCACAATGTCGGCACTAGTACAGTGTATATCCACCTTTCGCAGCAAAGCAGGCTGCTATTCTCCCATGGAGACGATCGTAGAGATGCTGGATGTAGTCCTGTGGAACGGCTTGCCATGCCATTTCCACCTGGCGCCTCAGTTGGACCAGCGTTCGTGCTGGACGTGCAGACCGCGTGAGACGACGCTTCATCCAGTCCCAAACATGCTCAATGGGGGACAGATCCGGAGATCTTGCTGGCCAGGGTAGTTGACTTACACCTTCTAGAGCACGTTGGGTGGCACGGGGTACATGCGGACGTGCATTGTCCTGTTGGAACAGCAAGTTCCCTTGCCGGTCTAGGAATGGTAGAACGATGGGTTCGATGACGGTTTGGATGTACCGTGCACTATTCAGTGTCCCCTCGACGATCACCAGTGGTGTACGGCCAGTGTAGGAGATCGCTCCCCACACCATGATGCCGGGTGTTGGCTCTGTGTGCCTCGGTCGTATGCAGTCCTGATTGTGGCGCTCACCTGCACGGCGCCAAACACGCATACGACCATCATTGGCACCAAGGCAGAAGCGACTCTCATCGCTGAAGACGACACGTCTCCATTCGTCCCTCCATTCACGCCTGTCGCGACACCACTGGAGGCGGGCTGCACGATGTTGGGGCGTGAGCGGAAGACGGCCTAACGGTGTGCGGGACCGTAGCCCAGCTTCATGGAGACGGTTGCGAATGGTCCTCGCCGATACCCCAGGAGCAACAGTGTCCCTAATTTGCTGGGAAGTGGCGGTGCGGTCCCCTACGGCACTGCGTAGGATCCTACGGTCTTGGAGTGCATACGTGCGTCGCTGCGGTCCGGTCCCAGGTCGACGGGCACGTGCACCTTCCGCCGACCACTGGCGACAACATCGATGTACTGTGGAGACCTCACGCCCCACGTGTTGAGCAATTCGTCACGCTTCCAGTGCAACGCTGGATCCAAATTTTATTCACTTTAACATCTTCCTCCTTCCTGTTAAAATTATTACGGTGTTTATCAACCTCGATAGCCTCTCTATAACTGCGCACATGATAATGCAAGGTTTTACATTTGACGCTCGTCTCGCTGAATTTTATTTCGTGATTATTTTCCTAGTAAACATGTTCTGCTACGGCCTATTTATCCGTGTGACCCATGCGGCAATTCCTCTTACGTCCAACAGGACAGGTCTTAACACTTCTCTTTGCGGTATCGATTGAAACCTGTCCACAACTATAAGGAATTTTGTATACCCCGGTATAGCAAAAGGACGTCATGCATCTTTTGCCGATCTTAAGTATTCCTTTTTTTTTCCTGGTGGGTCTGAAAATGAATGTGGTCTGCTTACTCCAGACTTCCAAGAAGACAATACCCGCGTTCGCACAGCTTCACACATACATTCGTGGTCTGATGTACATTCTGGCACCTCACCATACTGCGACTACCCACTATATCACCCGATCTTAAACTCGTAGATAATGTGTGGGACTGTTTCGGACAGTGAGTGAAACCTAGGAGTCATCACTCCCCCATCTGGTAGCTCTGCGATACCCCATTATTAAGGAATGGCTTCACCTGGGTACGGTACACCTGAAGAAATACTTAGATTCTCTTCCTCGCAAAACTCCAGTCATTATCAAGACAAGAGGCTGTGTTACGTGCCCTTAAGCCCTTAAGCCCTTTTCACACGAGCGAGTGTCTGGTCAAAATCAACTACTCAAATTGAGTGCACGCTGCATGCCTGCTAGTAAATTAGCAACCAACCACGGCCCTAATGTATCGATGACGTCAATGATCTATAGCTTGTGGCAAGTGTGCAATCGTAAATTTCAGAGTATGCTGCACACTGCACTAGCGCGGAGACGTGGGACTCTGGCAGCGTCTGCTAACATTGCAAGTTATAACCCATTCTGGCCGAGCTCACCCCTATCATAGAAATTAATTTTGTGCTTCAATGTCATCTTAGTCTCTATTATATTGCAGTAAAAAAAAATTTTATCTATCATGTCCATTATAATTATCCGGGCTGTTATGCCGTGGTCGGTTGATGAATGCTGTGGTGCTTCCCAACGTTTCGTCTCCGACTGCGGGAGACATCTTCAAGGGGGTCCGTAGCTCGATGGAAGGTCCAACACACACACTGGCTCGCTACTGACTGCCGCTAAATTCCGTGACCGCGCGCCCCCGCGCCGCGGCGTGACGTCACGTGTTTTGAAAACGTCAGTGCAATTGGCCGCTGTCCGTCGCCGTCGATCGCCGTTGCCATCACCCAGTAGTGGACGAGTGGTACACATCTTCTTTAACACCGGCATCCATATACCGTTTAATTTGACGCCCTCCTCTTTTCGGTTGAAATTATTTGGGTGTTTAGCGATTTCGATCGCCTCCCTGTAGAGCCTTTCGTAATATCCGCTCGTGGCCGCTAGTACTTGCGTCTCCTCGAAACGAATATTGTGGTTCCCTGGCTGGAAAGCATGCTCTGCAACAGCTGATCGTTCCGTTTCTCCTCTTCTACAATTTCCCTTGTGCTCTTCCAAACGTTTACAAACAGTTCTTTTAGTGGTACCCACATAAACATCACCACAGCTGCATGGGATCCTATACACTCCAGATTTTTCCAATGGTTTGCGAGCGTCCTTGGCAGGCCTAAGGTATTCCTGTATCTTCCTGGTGGGCTTGTAAATTACGGTAATATTCCGCTTCGTCAAGATCCTCCCTATTCTTTCCGTTACATTTTTAACAAACGGCAGGAAAACCTTAGATTTTGCAGTAGCCTGTACGTCAGTATGATTTCTGCGTGGCTGCCTCAACGCACGTTTTATTTCGGCGGACGAATATCCGTTCTTCGTTAGTGCATTGTGGAGATGTTCCATCTCAGCGTCGAGCAACTCAGGTTCACAAATATTTCTAGCTCTGTCCGCTAACGTCTTGATAACACCCCGCTTCTGTTGTGGGTGGTGGTTCGAATCCCGGTGCAAATAACGGTCCGTGTGCGTGGGTTTGCGGTACACTGAGTGGCCCAAACTACCATTTTCGTTTCTAAACACAAGCACATCGAGGAAATGTAGTTTGCCGTCTGCCTCCTCCTCCATTGTAAACTGAATTCTTGAGTTTATACTGTTCAGATGTTCGTGGAACCGGCTTAGTTCCTCCCTACCATGTCTCCACAACACAAACGTGTCATCCACGTATCGGAACCATGCATTTGGTTTCTTGCTGGCAGTACCTAAGGCCTGTTCTTCGAATTTCTCCATAAAGAAGTTTGCAATTACGGGACTTAGGGGGCTTCCCATAGCCACGCCATCCGTTTGCTCATAAAACTGTTCATTCCACTTGAAGTATGTGGTCGTCAAACAACACTTAAACAGCTCTAAAATATCGGCAGGAAAAATTCGATCCAGCTGTTCCAATACATCATTAAGTGGAACCATGGTAAACAGCGATACCACATCGAAGCTGACCAATATGTCATCCGGCTGGACCACTATGCCATTCAATCTGCTAATGAAATGTGTCGAATTCTTTATATAAGAGTCCGAACGGCCCACATGTGGTTTTAACAGCGTAGTCAAAAACTTGGCTAACGAGTAGGTGGGCGAACCAATGGCACTTAGTATCGGTCTTAACGGAACATTTTCTTTATGAATTTTGGGCAATCCATAAAGCCTCGGTGGTAGCGCAACCGAATTGCAGAGACCTTTCTGTACACTCTCTTCAATGGAGGACTTTTTTATTAACCGCGACACAGTTCTGAGAACGTTGTTAGTGGGGTCCTTATTCAGCTTCCTATATGCTTGCGGATCCAGTAGATCCGTAATTTTTCTCTGATAGTCGGCCACATCCATAACCACCGTTGCGCTTCCTTTGTCAGCTGGGAGAACCAAAATACTATCGTCGTCATTCAGGAGTTTTAAAGCTCTTCTCTCACCCACAGTTATATTACTTTTCGGCGGTTTTGCATTGGCTAATATTCTCACTGTTTCTATACGGATTTCTTCAGCTGTTACAGAATCTACACTGCGAATTCCTGCTTCTACATTGGCTATAATTTCTTCCGTGGGCACAAAACGCGGACTAACAGCAAAATTTCCTCCCTTGGCAAGCACAGATGTCTCATCGTCAGATAACGAACGTTTGGACAAATTGATAACGGTCCGGGAAACGTCTAAATGCCGAACAGTCTGATTAGGTAGCAAATTATCAAACTTCTTCTTCTGTCTACTAGACGTCGTCAACATACGCTTCCCCATGGTATCATGCAGTAGTCTATCAATTTTATCCCAGTCACCGCTGCACAGTTTATTACTGATCGTAATATGGAGAGACATTAACTTACAGTTTGTGCTTGCCAAGTCCCGTCGGGTCTGCTGAATGCGCTCTCGTAGTAAGGCCTCCTCAGTCCGTTTGAAAATGCGTTGTGCCTTTCCCGAATAGAACAGTCGCTTTATCTTCAGAAACTTCGGTATAACGCCGACGGCTCTGCAACGAGACAGGAATGTGAGGGAACACAAAAGCTGCACTCTCTTCTTCTGGAGTCCTTCCAGGCGTCGCACTTCTCTTGACAACTCCTCACCGTAGAGGCGTCTGATACTAAAATGTAAACTTTCACGGCCGGAAATATCATGTCCATTATAATTATCCGGGCTGTTATGCCGTGGTTGGTTGATGAATGCTGTGGTGCTTCCCAACGTTTCGTCTCCGACTGCGGGAGACATGTTTATGTGGGTACCACTAAAAGAACTGTTTGTAAACGTTTGGAAGAGCACAAGGGAAATTGTAGAAGAGGAGAAACGGAACGATCAGCTGTTGCAGAGCATGCTTTCCAGCCAGGGAACCACAATATTCGTTTCGAGGAGACGCAAGTACTAGCGGCCACGAGCGGATATTACGAAAGGCTCTACAGGGAGGCGATCGAAATCGCTAAACACCCAAATAATTTCAACCGAAAAGAGGAGGGCGTCAAATTAAACGGTATATGGATGCCGGTGTTAAAGAAGATGTGTACCACTCGTCCACTACTGGGTGATGGCAACGGCGATCGACGGCGACGGACAGCGGCCAATTGCACTGACGTTTTCAAAACACGTGACGTCACGCCGCGGCGCGGGGGCGCGCGGTCACGGAATTTAGCGGCAGTCAGTAGCGAGCCAGTGTGTGTGTTGGACCTTCCATCGAGCTACGGACCCCCTTGAAGATGTCTCCCGCAGTCGGAGACGAAACGTTGGGAAGCACCACAGCATTCATCAACCGACCACGGCATAACAGCCCGGATAATTATAATGGACATGATATTTCCGGCCGTGAAAGTTTACATTTTAGTAAATTTTATCTATGTTGGTGACCACACTGCCAATATATAACACTACCGAAGTTTCGGTCACTGTTGCAAGTGACCTTCTTCAGACCTTTGCAACAGTGACCAAAATGTCGGTAGTTTTACATATTGACCAAGTTGTCACAAACCCAGGAATATTTTACTGACTGTGACAGTAGCTACGGAAGGCTAAGCTTATATCTCTATTATGTTGTTTGCTTTGAAATCGTAGCGCATTGAAAAGTTACATACGCTTCCGGTTTTTTTACCTGCTACTGTTCACCTGCATGAGAGACGAAATATCTGACAGCAAAAAGTGTTTATGTTTTGCAGAGAAAAAGACGATACTAAGGGAAAAAAATGTAAACAGATAGGGCAAACCGCTGTGGCCGAGCAGCTCTAGGCCCTTCAGTCCGGAACCACGCGGCTGCTACGGTAGCAGGTTCGAATCCTGCCTCGGGCATGGATGTGTGCTATATCTTTAGGTTGGTCAGTTTCAAGTAGTTCTAAGTTCTAGGGGACTGATGACCTCAGATGTTAAGTCCCATAGTGCTCAGAGCCATTTGAAACTTTTTTTTTTTTTGTAAACAGAGAAGGGAGTTTTAATGAAAATTGTTTCAACAGTGAAAACGTCATATTTACTGGACGAGAAAAATAATATTCGATCTTATTTGGTACTTAGCAAGAAAACAAGACACAAACGATAAAGCAAAAACGCACTATTTACTGCTTTCTGCGTTTTGTACAATGTGTTTACAAGTACATATTTTCTCGAGCGATTAAATGCACATGTTCTGAAATGTTTTGATGACACTTTTCCTATTCTTTCAGTTCTCAGGAGTGTAGAGACTTTACCACACGACCGTTGACTACAACTTACACTACGAATTCTGATTTGGTCATTAATAAACTGTGTTGTCATTTTGTTAACTACATTTAGATTTTTCCGTAAAAAGGGATGGTCCCTTGTAGCCTCACTGTAGCAAGAAAACAAGACACAAATGATAAAGCAAAAACGCACTATTTACTGCTTTCTGCGTTTTGTACAATGTGTTTACAAGTACATATTTTCTCGAGCGATTAAATGCACATGTTCTGAAATGTTTTGATGGCACTTTTCCTATTCTTTCAGTTCTCAGGAGTGTAGAGACTTTACCACACGACCGTTGACTACAACTTACACTACGAATTCTGATTTGGTCATTAATAAACTGTGTTGTCATTTTGTTAACTACATTTAGATTTTTCCGTAAAAAGGGATGGTCCCTTGTAGCCTCACTTTCACCAATCAGATCCAAAACTGAGCGACAAACACCTCTCACAACATCGGCACTCTTTTCGTTGACGTGTAAACGAAAATGACCGCTCTAGACAGACAAGACGCAGTACTGGAACAGAAAGCGCGGGCGCTGCAGTAGGTGGCACTTAAACTGAGCCGTAAACTGAGAGAAGAAAGTCCATCATGCAAATGGGGCCTTAGCGTCATGCCTTCTAGAATCTCTATTACCCGAATTGTGTTTGCCTGAGATTGATTCTTTGTCAGTGGTCAATCGCAGATTGAATGACTCATGTCGATTAAGTGCAGGATGCCTGAACCGTACAAACCGTGATCTCCTTTATATGTGTTCTGGAATAGACCCCCCCTCCCGCCCCTCCCCCCTCCCCCACACACACGCAAACATATCAGATGGCAAACTTTGGCGATGGCCGAACGAAACTGGCTGTGCGCAGATAGAACACATCCCCTGTACGCACATCAGCCAGCGGTGAGAAGACTTAAAACTAGGAAAGGTTTCATAAAAGTTGGAAGCCCACTAAACGAAAGTCAATCCACAACCAGAGAATCAGTGTGGAAACAGACATTGGATAAAGACAGCCTGAAAAGTTGGAACATTAATGAAAACTTCCTGCTGGATCACAGTTGGAATGGAGACTCTGAAACAGCCTAAACAGACTTAGGTGTCAAGTGGAAAGATACAAAGGATAACCTGTTCAAGTCAGGGTTCGCCAAAGAAGAGCCCTCCCAATGTGGAGGAAAACAAACGATGAGACACCTGTTGACCTGTCCATCCTTGCTGGCCCCATGCACTTTCCAAGACCTGTGGTCGGCCAACGACGCTGCAGTGAAGTGTGTCGAACACTGGAGAGAGATATGAGCCTTGCTATAGACAGTAATGACGACTTACGATGTGCGAAGATCATAAATGTATATATGAATGTATAACTATTATTTAGTTGTAGGTGTAACCTAGTATATACATCTTCGTACATCCATATTTAAACTGGATGAAGGTGGGACACAGCCGGTATAATTTTTATTAAAAATTCTGGTAGCGCACGCCGAGAATTTGAAACCGCACCAGACGTCATGAACGTCGAAGACCCCTAGAGGTCTCTGCACCATCGCGCCATAAGCCGTGGCGGCGCGCGCCTCCTGGCCCACATTTAGTGTGAGGGCGCCACCGCGGAATACGTGGTTCAAATGGCTCTGAGCACTATGGGACTTAACTTCTGAGGTCATCAGTCCCCTAGAACTTAGAACTACTTAAACCTAACTAACCTAAGTACATTACACACATCCAGGCCCGAGGCAGGATTCGAACCTGTGACCGTAGCGGCAATGCGGTTCCAGACTGTAGCCCCTAGAACCGCTCGGCTACTCCGGCCGGCGAATACGTGGTCCCAGCGGCCAATAGCGCTCAGCCAGTGAGTTTTGTCGTCGCGTGCGTATTGACATATCGCCTCGACAACAGACAGCGTATTTACCGTTCTTTGTTTTCATTACCAGTGGACGTCTTGGGTTTGTTTTTTTTTTTTTTTTGTTGTCCCTGTCACCCCGTTGCTTCTCGCCTGTTGTCGTCCTAAGGTCTCTCTCGATCGTCCGTTTTTGTTTCGTGTCCGTCCTTTCCGCTCTCCGTTTGGTCCCGCCGCGCTTTCTCGGCCAGCCCGCCACCGTTCCGGTCGCGGTTACAACAAAAATGTAATTCTTCCAGCTGCACTTAAGATTTTATATTTACTTCGTTCCTAGTTTCGACGTTGCGTCAACGCCATCTTCAGGCTCTTACACTTTGATGAAATCAGTTGAGTGTGGCTCAGTCTAGCAGTCCGCGGTGAGACGAACACGTGCTCCAAATGGATGGCGGGCAGTAACATGAGTTACGTTGTCTGGAGTGTGGCCACAAGCGGAAGTGTATCGTGATCGTAGTGTAGTTCAGACAAGATGAGAACAAAAGGACTGAAATGTAGTGCTAGAGATGATTGCTGAAGATTATGTGGGTATGTAGAGTTATGTAACATGACTTACTGCCCGCCATCCACGTGCAGCACGTGTTCGTCTCACTGCGGACTGCTAGACTGAGCCACACTCAACTGATTTCATCAAAGTGTAAGAGCCTGAAGATGGCGTTGACGCAACGTCGAAACTGGTAGCGAAGTAAATATAAAATCTTAAGTGCAGCTGGAGGAATTTCATTTTTAATAAGAATAGTATATATATATATATATATATATATATATATATATATATATATATATATATATATATATATACTCATGGAAATTGAAATAAGAACACCGTGAATTCATTGTCCCAGGAAGGGGAAACTTTATTGACACATTCCTGGGGTCAGATACATCACATGATCACACTGACAGAACCACAGGCACATAGACACAGGCAACAGAGCATGCACAATGTCGGCACTAGTACAGTGTATATCCACCTTTCGCAGCAATGCAGGCTGCTATTCTCCCATGGAGACGATCGTAGAGATGCTGGATGTAGTCCTGTGGAACGGCTTGCCATGCCGTTTCCACCTGGCGCCTCAGTTGGACCAGCGTTCGTGCTGGACGTGCAGACCACGTGAGACGACGCTTCATTTAGTCCCAAACATGCTCAATGGGGGACAGATCCGGAGATCTTGCTGGCCAGGGTAGTTGACTTACACCTTCTAGAGCACGTTGGGTGGCACGGGATACATGCGGACGTGCGTTGTCCTGTTGGAACAGCAAGTTCCCTTGCCAGTCTAGGAATGGTAGAACGATGGGTTCGATGACGGTTTGGATGTACTGTGCACTATTCAGTGTCCCCTCGACGATCCCCAGTGGTGTACGGCCAGTGTAGGAGATCGCTCCCCACACCATGATGCCGGGTGTTGGCCCTGTGTGCCTCGGTCATATGCAGTCCTGATTGTGGCGCTCACCTGCACGGCGCCAAACACGCATACGACCATCATTGGCACCAAGGCAGAAGCGACTCTCATCGCTGAAGACGACACGTCTCCATTCGTCCCTCCATTCACGCTTGTCGCGACACCACTGGAGGCGGGCTGCACGATATTGGGGCGTGAGCGGAAGACGGCCTAACGGTGTGCGGGACCGTAGCCCAGCTTCATGGAGACGGTTGCGAATGGTCCTCGCCGATACCTCGGGAGCAACAGTGTCCGTAATTTGCTGGGAAGTGGCGGTGCGGTCCCCTACGGCACTGCGTAGGATCCTACGGTCTTGGCGTGCATCCGTGCGTCGCTGCGGTCCGGTCCCAGGTCGACGGGCACGTGCACCTTCCGCCGACCACTGGCGACAACATCGATGTACTGTGGAGACCTCACGCCCCACGTGTTGAGCAATTCGGCGGTACGTCCACCCAGCCTCCCGCATGCCCACTATACGCCCTCGCTCAAAGTCCGTCAACTGCACATACGGTTCACGTCCACGCTGTCGCGGCATGCTACCAGTGTTAAAGACTGCGATGGAGCTCCGTATGCCTCGGCAAACTGGCTGACACTGACGGCGGCGGTGCTCAAATGCTGCGCAGCTAGCGCCATTCGACGGCCAACACCGCGGTTCCTGGTGTGTCCGCTGTGCCGTGCGTGTGATCATTGCTTGTACAGCCCTCTCGCAGTGTCCGGAGCAAGTATGGTGGGTCTGACACACCGGTGTCAATGTATTCTTTTTTCCATTTCCAGGAGTATATATATATATATATATATATATATATATATATATATTAATTACAGATGTAGCTCAGACACGATTAAATAAATAAATCGCGATTCAGCGGCAGTTTTGTATTTGATCTGACTATGGTGAAGCTTTCACACTACCACTTCACCCCAGGCCCCTTTTTAGACCAGTGAGCGCAGCGTACCCGTAACTTCAAGATGGAGCCACAACTGACTTCATAATTGACAGCAATTTCAGATTTCGAAAGTATGAACGTAGCAGGGGTAAGATACAGTGAGCGAAAAGTTATTTACAACTTATATAGAAACCAGACACAAGACAGGAGTTATATGAGTCAAATGACATGAAGCGAGTGAAGCAGAGTTTTACCCTATTCCTCTCGTTATTCCATATGAGCAGTGAGCAAAAGTAACTTAAGCGAAAGAGGAATTTGGTGAAGAAGTTAACATTTAGGAAGAAGAAATATAAACTTAAAGGCATGTCGATGGCATTGTAATTCTGTTTGTGACGGCAAAAGACATGGGAGAGACATTGAACAGAACGGGTAATATGCTGAAGAGCAGCTGTAACGTATTTTCGACCGAAGTTAAACAAGCAAAATGGAATATATCGGAAATAAATCGAGTGATGTTGACGGGATTAGTTCCGAAAAATGAAGCATTATATGAAACCTGCTGTCCGTGCAGCAAAATAACTTATGACAGCCGAAGTAGAGGGCATATAAAATAAAGACGCAGTAGCAAGAACGGCGTTTCTGTAAGAGATAAAAGGATTTGTGAAACACGGAAAGTCTTTTTTACTTGAAATGTTGCGAGATATTTTCTGAATGTGTTTGTCTGGAGTGTGGCCACAAAAGGAACTGTATCGTGATCGTTGTGTAGTTCAGACAAGAAGAGAACAAAAGCTTTGAAATGTAGTGCTAGAGAAGATTGCTGAAGATTAGGTGGGTAAGTAGAGTTATTAATGTGGAGATACTGAATCGATATGAGGAGAAAAGATATTTCGAGGCACATTGTCTAAAAGAGGGGATCGGTTAATAAGAGAAAACCAGATGCATCACGGAGTCGTCCATTTTGTAATACAAAAGAGAAGAGGGTGGGGCAAATTGTAGAGGGAGACCAACACTCGAATACAGCAAGAAGGTGGGAAAATGTGTTACACAGAACTTTAAAGATGGACACAAACCTGCTCGACTGCAAAAATCTTTATTTTCTAGTAACCAGTTTCGGTTAGTCTTTAACCATCCTCAGACCGGTAGCAGTGAATGCAGCGTCTGTTATAACTCCACGAATGTCAACTGCTGAGCACCCAGGCCATCTTCCCCTTTCTACACACGGACTGAACACCATTGTTACAACATGCACCATACACGTGTCTGACTAGCTGTCATTCTTCGCCAGACTACGCTTATATCGACAGTAGGCCGCAGGTCATAATGTTCTAGCTCATCAGTTTCGTTACGTATGAAGCTATTATACACTGAACAGCCAAAGAAACTGGTACACCTGCCTAATATCTTGTAGGGCCCCAGCGAGCACACATAAGTGCCGCAACACGACGTGGCATGGACTCGACTAATGTCTGAAGTAGTGTTGGCGGCAACTGATACCATGAATCATGCAGGGCTGTTCATAACTCCGTAAGAGTACGAGGGAGTGGAGATCTCTTCTGAACAACTGTAACGTCCCCTTAGAAAAATTACTGTGCTGATAAATCTCTTACATTATTTGATTTTCAAACAGCTGAGCAAAACTGTACGTACTCAGACATTTCGCTCTTTACCTATTCTGATCAACACTAAACTGACACACAATATTTTTTAGCGCAACGCAATCTGACTTTCAATCATCCCTACAAAAGAATGGCCCTGACTAACATTAACCTATACCTTTCACAAATCACTTACCTCACAAAAATCTTCGTTACTCAAGCTACTGCAATACAGCGAGCGCCACTACTGCCAGCTAAATAAAAGATTCAAACTACTGATAGGCATAGGTAGCAAATGAAAGATTTTGATAGAGAACAAACAATGTATTTACCTTAATTGTGTTCAAAAGTCATTATATATATATATATATATATATATATATATATATATATATATATATATATATATATATATATATATATCAGTTCATGATATCCAGTCTTACAAATTTACTTTCTCTATCCAGATCATCCGCTATCAAAACTCCGCCATCTCACTCCCCACATCCACCACTGCTGGCGGCTCACCTCCAACTGTGCAACGCTACGTGTTGTTAACATCCAGCTGCCCAACACTACAATGGCAGACAACAATGCAAACTAGCCACAGACTGCACACAGCACAGCCAGTGATTTTCATACAGAGCGCTACGTGGCGTTACCAATAAGTAAACCTAAACAGCCTACTTACATTTCCCCCATGTACCCCACAAAAAATTTTACAAATTGTTTTGGGCACTGGCCAATACATATTTGTTAAAAAATTTTCACAATCACAATAAAAAAGAAATCAAATGCACACACTTATTGATACAACGTTGGTCAAAAGCTAAAATTTTCTCACAGACCATAAAGACAGTCCTGATCATTCATCACAGTAAAGTTGCAGTGTTCTTTTCTCAAAGTCTGAGCAGTAAGAGAGAATGCACACGGAAGTAGTGGATTTCCATGGAGTCTTGAAGAAGTAGTGTTGTCCTTCCAAAGGAAAGACAGTGCTGACTCTTGACATGCAGACAGCTAATGGGCCACAACAGAGCAAACCCACAGAAGAGTCAGTCGAAGTTGAAGAATATTGGTAGGTAGGTCATCACAGAGCAGACCCACTGTAGTCCTGCTAGAGTGTATGGTATTGGTGGGCCACCAGAGGTGCAGACCCACTGTAGTCCTGCTAGAGTGTATGGTATTGGTGGGCCACCAGAGGTACAGACCCACTGCAGTCCTTGTAGAAATAATGGTATTGGTGGGCCATCAAAGGTGCAGACCCACTGTAGTCCTTGTAGAGACGGCCAGCAGCCATCTGTTGCGACTGTGCAGGTGCACACTCACCATCGAAGAGTCTTGCGGAGAATATAGCAAGTCCATAAACCACTCACAAACCACTCACAAAGTTTTTGGAATTGTCCTTAGAACCAGCAATGCTGTTAACCAGTCCCTTGCTGAATTATCAACACACTTGCAAACACTAACAGTTCCTACTTCTCACATATTGACCATATACTATGACCAACAGAAACGTTTGCAGTGAAATGTAACTTACAAGTTACTTAATTTGATGAACTGGTGTCAATTATAATTTTATAACATGAGAATACAATAACAAAGGTATAAAATACATCATTAAAGAACATAACAATACAGATAACATTTGTAGTAACATGGTCTTTACAAAAGAATCGAACTAACATATACATCAGTGTTACAGGAATTATGACATAAGTAAATATATAAAATAATGAGAATAGTTTTCAAAACATTAATTTCACACGTGAGCATTGAAACAGAACAGAATTAATAATGTCTATAAACATCTTTACAAAGAAAATAACATATTATTAATGCAAATTATATTTGAGGATAACAGTATTCCTCATCACAGTGAATGTACCTGAGTATTAGAAAAATTCTACAACATAAATCGTATTAGCTAAACACATAAAGACAGGAAAAACACAAATACACAAGAGCACACAAACACATAGCAGAATAACACAGGAGGAAAGGACAGGGTTTGTTTTCAGTGTAACGTTTGGTACTGCAGTCCAACCCAAAACTTCATTCCATAGATGTTTGGTCTTATTTCAACATTTGTTTCCACCAAAAAAATTCTATCCAAGCATGCTTTCTGTATTTATATGTTCACATATTTCTTACCTCATTATTTTTCTTCCATTATCTTACTTCATCATTTATTTCCAAGAAAATCCTACCTAAGCCCATTGTCCCTAAACCCCACTTCTTTGTTCATATCCTCTTTCAAAATACTTTTTTGGCCAAACCATTTTCTTATAGCTTCTCAATGCATTTCTTCCAATTCATCACAACCTGTTCTCTTATATAGCCTACCCCATCGTAAGCAAACTTAAATCTACTGAGCTCAGATGCTAAACTAAGGGACAAGGCAATGCAGCAGCACAAAACAATTAACACAAACAGCAATGACAAAAAATGGAAATTGGCAAAGCAAGCAGCATTATAGAAATCAGCAAAGCAAATACAACTAATATGAGGCAATGAGCAGCAACAAGAAAAATAAGTCAGTAGTAAAACTAGCTTAATACAATGTAAAATTCAGTAGAACTATGCCTGGCAAACAGCAGCAGCAAATGCAATAACTTATACCTAAACATGACATTTTACGTCATTTACTGTAATGTGAATCACAGGATATGCAATGTTGTTATGTTTTACGTCGTGTTCCTGGAGTAACATGTCCCTAATGTCTTCCATTTTTAGGTAATTACTAGCTACGGCAGCTGCGTCCTCAGTTTCATTTGTATGTTTTGTAGCTGCCAGTGGTATGAGTCATTGCCTATTGTCTCTTTGTTGGCGCGCATCGTTATTGGGATTTGGAGGCTTAACTTCTACAAATTCACCTTGTCGAGAGGGCCCTGCCCTGTTTGAATCCCGCAAGTTCTGATGCAATTCAGGTCTGTTGTTACGATCTAATTGTCTGCCGTCATGTCGGTAGATTCCATAGTTTCTTTCTTGTCGGTCAGATGGTGGAGAATTTCTCCCTGAATCGTAACTGTGTGCTGGTCCGTTGCATCTAAAGTTATTCTGTCTCCCTTGATAGTATTTACTTTGGTTCCCATATTGTCTGTTTCTCTGATAGTCTCTGGGATGGTCATTACCACAGAGAGGTGATCTTTCCCTGTAATTATTACTACTCTGCCAACGGTTGTCATACAGGTGGCGTCTGTTTTGGTCACGAATTGTGTTGTGAGAATAGGCTTGTCGTGTCCAGTTATTATTTCTTTCATTGCGGAATTGCGACGGATGTGACATGTAATTCTTGTGTTCCTGTTTTCGCGTTCCGCGATTGTCATGTCAATTTCTAATTCTTGTAAGAGTCCCTGAAAAGCTTCAATGTCGTCTTCGCAACGTCCTGCCAAAATAATATGTCTTCAATGTTCAGGTAATTTGATTAAGCAAATGCGGATGAGTTCTGAGGGTCTGTATGGGTTTGACAGGTACTGATTCTTGTGCAACATGTCTTCAAAATATTTCACAAGACTGGAAAATTCAGATTGTTCGAAATGTGGCTTGAGATCAATATGCTGAGAGGAAGGCATGGTAAAATTCTCCTTCACTGTGGCAGTCGTGAATGACCGATCGCATTCTTACAGCTGGTTCATTCTCTAAGTAGCCACACATAAATTCTAATCTGTGTTATAATGACCAGTTGGGAGGAAAACAATGAGAGAATTGATGGAGCCACGCTTGTGGATGAATGTCGTTGCCAGAATACTTAAATGTTTTGAATTTACGTGTAGTAATGAACAGCTTATAGTCAAAATCATCGTGTCGGCGAGTCGCATATCGGTCATTGTTACGTCGTGTCGGCGGTTCCATCTCAAAATTCGGTGCACCTTGCCAATTTCTTTCATAATTTCCGAAATGCCCTGTGTTATTATTTTGTGGCTTTTCCGTATTTCTAAGTTCCTCTTCCCGTGTTGGAGCGCGAGTGTCCTCTGAAATATGTAATTCTTGTATTACTTGTGCCAACTGATCTTGTACTTCCCGGATTTCTCTTTTGTGTTGCGTATTAATTTGATTCTGATCTTGTTTGAATTTCCTAATTTGTTCACACTCTTCTGTGTCATTACAGACTACCGGTTTTGTGTCATTCAGATTATCATCTACCTTCGGAGATAAATTATTTAGCTGATTCGAAAGTTCAACTACTTTCTCTGATAATGAACTAATTTCCTCCATGTGTCTTTCTGAACCAATTTTCAGAGTATCTACTGTGTCCTTTAAGTTTTCCTGAGTTTTTGCAAGTTGTGTAACCGAATCGGTAGATGCAACTGAGTCAGTTTTAGCTTGCAAGGCCTCATGATTTTCATGAACAATAGTTTGCAGTTCTTATATGGCTGCTTCGTGATTCTGTAATGCATTTTCATGCCGCGAAAAGATAGGTTGAAAATGCTCTCAAATTTGTGTTTTTACGTCATTACAGACTTTTTACATTTCGATTCAATGTTATGTAACTCAGTAGTTAAATCTTCACGTGTTTGTTCAAGTGTGGTGTCCAACTTTTGAAGATTTTGTTCCATTATGTCTAACTTTTGAAGATTTTGCTGTGTTTGTCTCTGATTTAGTTCCATTGTGTCTAACAGTTGCTGTGTTCATCTCTGATTTTGTTCCATTGTGTCTAACTGTTGCTGTGTTTGTCTCTGATTTTGTTCCATTTGTTGCATTAATTGCAATATTAATGTATTAGTGTCTGGAAGCTGTTTCTCTGTGCTTTTTGGCAGTGCATTTTCACCGGCAACATTCACATTTTGACAAGCAGAAAAGCCGGCCGCTGTGGCCGTGCGGTTCTAGGCGCTCCAGTCCGGAACCGCGCTACTGCTACGGTCGCAGGTTCGAATCCTGCCTCGGGCATGGATGTGTGTTATGTCCTTAGGTTAGTTAGGTTTAAGTAGTTCTAAGTTCTAGGGGACTGATGACCACAGCAGTTGAGTCCCATAGTGCTCAGAGCCATTTGAACCATTTTTTTTGAACAAGCAGAAAATGTGTCTTGACTCATTTGAGAAAACGGTGAGGACCCAAAACCTGAGTCTACAGTATTTGCAATATTGTGTTCTGTCATTTCAGATTTCTGAGGCGAGCTGTTGCCGACCGATCGATAGATAATGCTTCCCTGTTCACTACTTGTTTCACTGTCTACACCATTATTTGCCGCCCGTTCCATTTCCTTATGCACTATTACCAAATTACTACTTTGAATGTCTGTTAATTCATTACACAGTGGTGCTGATAAGCTACGCTCGTCGTCACTATTATTTCTCAGTTTACTTTGGAGCCTAGTGTTACGTTTTTCACACGCCATTATTGTCACAATATTTCACACGATAACACAGGAAAGCACAATTTGAAGAGCAAAATAAGAAAACACATTAACATAGCATTGAAAATAATACCTCGTTAATTGCTAGTGCAGCTGCGTAATACTTGGTGCAAATATACCTGCATGCCACAACTGTTTTACTGTACAACAATGAAAGACTGCAACTACAAAGGAGATTCTCTCTACAATTACGCGCTAGCAATAAACTAAAGCTACACTAATTACACAAACTACAAGAAAAAATCTGAAGATTCCAGTGAGGTATCCTCGGCTAAGGGTCGACATATGTAACGTCCCCTTAGAAAAATTATTGAATTACTGTGCTGATAAATCTCTTACATTATTTGATTTTCAAACAGCTGAGCAAAACTGTACGTACTCAGACATTTCGCTCTTTACCTATTCTGATCAACACTAAACGGACACACAATATTTTTTAGCGCAACGCAATCTGACTTTCAATAATCCCTACAAAAGAATGGCCCTGACTAACATTAACCTATACCTTTCACAAATCACTTACCTCACAAAAATCTTCGTTACTCAAGCTACTGCAATACAGCGAGCGCCACTACTGCCAGCTAAATAAAAGATTCAAACTACTGAAGGCACTAACTACTGATAGGCATAGTTAGCAAATGAAAGATTTTGTTAGAGAACAAACAATGTATTTACCTCAATAGTGTTCAAAAGTCATAATATATATATATATCAGTTTATGATATCCAGTCTTACAAATTTACTTTCTCTGTCCAGATCATCCGCTATCAAAACTACGCCATCTCACTCCCCACATCCACCACTGCTGGCGGCTCACCTCCAACTGCGCAACGCTACGCGCTGTTAACATCCAGCTGCCCAACACTACAATGGCAGACAACAATGCAAACTTGCCACAGACTGCACACATCACAGCCAGTGATTTTCATACAGAGCGCTACGTGGCGTTACCAATAAGAAAACCTAAACAGCCTACTTACACAACACGTTGCAAGGCATCCAAGATATGCTCAATAATGTTCATGTCTGGGGTATTTGGTGGCCAGTGGAAGTGTTTAAACTCAGAAGACTGCTCCTGGAGCGACTCTGGAGCAATTTTGGACGTGTGGGGTGTCGCAATGTCCTGTTAGAAATGCCCAACTCCGTTGAAAGGCATAATGGACATGAATGGATGCAGATGATCAGACATCATCGGTAACATTACATTTTTTTTCGTTGTTCCGAAGTGGAAAGTATTAAAAGCTTAGCGCACTGAAGTCCGCGAAAAATTTGAAGCCTCTATAAAACACCGAAAATCTTGGAGATATTGTGTTCTTCAAAAATTTGGCATGCCATTTCGTTGGTTCTGCAATCTATGTTGTGTACCATGGACGATCAGTTTCGTCTCTTATTAATTTCCTTGGTATCAATCTCTTAATTGCTGTCGATATTACTTCTCTGAATTCAATCCACAACTAGTCTACGCTTACACTGTCAGTTTGAAAGGTTTGGGGCCTGACACATAGAAAGCGAATTTTTATGTGTTTCATTAAATAGATATATTTTTCGTTTATTTTTCGAATTTGGAAGTTAATGTATTCCTCTGGCTACAAGGACCTCATGGTCAAGTAATCCATGTATCCATAATTATTTGCTCAGGATTATGGAAGTTTCCAAGAGGTGAAATGTGCATTCGCAACCATTCACACTTCGAGTGCGCTCCTGAATCAGTACCTCTAAATAATTTTCGCTCCTACGGACGATGTTTGTGCCTACCACCGCCTTTCTACATCTACGTCTACATGACTACTCTGCAAATCACACTCTGCAAGTGCATGGAAGAGGTTTGAACGAACCACTTTCATGCTAATTATCTGTTATTCCGCTCTCGAACAGTGCGCGGAGCTAACGAACATCTACATTTTTCCGCGAGAGCTCTGATTTCCCCTATTTACTTTAGACGATCATTTATCCCCCTGTAGGTCGGCGTCAACAAAGTATTTTTCGCATTCGGAGGAAAAACCTGGTGATCGAAATTTCGTGAAAAGGGCCCGGCGTAACGAAAAGCGCCTTTGTTTTAATGATTTCCACGACAAATCTCGTATCAAGCCCATGACAGATTCTCCCCTTTTTCTGAAATAATACAATACTGTAAGTAGGGTGTTTAGGTTTTTATGTTGGTAACGCCACTCGGCGCTGTGTCTGAAAATCACTGACTGTGCTGTGTGCAGTCTGTGGCTGGTTGGACTCATATTCGCTTGTATAGTGTTGGGCCCGGCCATCCTGATTTAGGTTTTCCGTGATTTCCCTAAATCACTCCAGGCAAATGACGGGATGGTTCCTCTGAAAGGGCACGGCCGACTTCCTTCCCAGTCCTTCCCTAATCCGATGAGACCGATGACCACGCTGTCTGGTCTCCTTCCCCAAACCAACCAATAGTGTTGGGCAGTTGGATGTGAACAGCGCGGAGCGTTGGGCAGTTGGAGGTGAGCCGCTAGCAGTGATGGATGTGGAGAGAGAGATGCCAGAGTTTTTAGAGGTTGCTGTAAGCGGACGAACTGGACGTCTGTCCGCCAGAAAAAGGAAATTTGTAAAGATGGATGTCATGAATTTATAGATATATATATATATGATGACTTTTGAACACTATTAATACATTGTTTGCTCTCTATAAAAATCTTTCATTTGCTAACCATGCCTATCAGTAGTTAATGCCTTCAGTAATTAGAATCTTTTATTTAGCTGTCAGTATTGGCCCTCGTTGTACTGCAGTAGTTAGAGTGAGGTAAGTGATTCATGAAAGGTATAGGCTATTGTTAGTCAGGGTCATTCTTTTGTAGGGATTATTGAAAGTCAGACAGCATTGCGCTCAAAAAAAGTTATGTGTCAGTTTAGTTCAAAAATGGTTCAAATGGCTCTGAGCACTATGGGACTCAACATCTATGGTCATCAGTCCCCTAGAACTTAGACCTACTTAAACCTAACTAACCTAAGGACAGCACACAACACCCAGCCATCACGAGGCAGAGAAAATCCCTCACCCCGCCGGGAATCGAACCCGGGAACCCGGGAAGCGAGAACGCTACCGCACGACCACGAGATGCGGGCTCAGTTTAGTGATGATCAGAATAAGTTAAGAGAGAAATGTCTGAGTACGTTCAGTTTTGCTCAGCTGTTTGAAAATCATCAAAATTTTCTAAGGGGACGTTCAACCCGAATTGCCCCTCTTTGAAATTTCTCGATGTGCTAGGTTAAGCCTGCCTGGTAAGGATCCCACACCGCGCAAGAGGTGCCCCAAAAGGGGAGAGACAAGTTCAGTGTTGGCAGTCTCTTTAGTAGATCTTCTAGATGTTGAAAGTGTAAGTACTATGCCAATAAAATTATGTCTTTGGCTCGTCTTCCACACAACATTTTGTGTGTGTCTTTTCCATTTAAGACGTTCGTAACTGTAATTCCTACGCATTTAATTGAATTTACGACCTTTAGATTTGATTGATTCTTCGTATAATGGAAGTCTAACGCATTCCTTGTAGCACTCTTGTGGAAAACCTCACACTTTTCATTATTTACGATCAGTTGCCAATTTTAGCTCCACACAAATATCTTATATAAACCGTTTTTCAATTGGTCTGGATCTCCTGATGACTTTATTAGACGATAAACGTTAGCGCCATTTGCAAACAACCTAATGCAGCTGCTCGGATTGTCTCGTAAATCGTTTACAAGGATAAAAAACAGCAGAGGGCCTATAACACTACCTTGTGGAATGCCAGAAATCAAATGACTTCCCTTCAGTTACTACGAACTGTGACCTCTCTTACAGGAAATCACGAATCCAGTCACATAACTGAGATGATATTCCACAAGCACGCAATCTGGTTTCAAGCCGCTTGTGAGGTATGGTGTCAAAGGCCTTCTGGAAATCTGGGAATACGGAATCAGTTTTAAATTCCTTGTCGATAGCACTCAACACTTCGTATGAGTAAAGAAAAAATGGTACAAATGGCTCTGAGCACTATGGGACTTAACATCTGAGGTCATGAGTCCCCCCAGAACTTAGAACTCCTTAAACCTGACTAACCTAAGGACATCACACACATACATGCCCGAGGCAGGATTTTAACCTGCGACCGTAGCGGTCGCGCAGTTGCAGACTGAAGCGCCTGGAACCGCTCGGTCACAGCGGCCGGCTGTGAGTAAAGAGCTAGTTGTGTTTCACAAGAGCGATGTTTTCTAAATCCGTCTTGACCATCTGTCAATAGACTGCTCTCTTTGAGGTAATTCATAACGTTCGAACCCAATATATGTTCCAACAACCTGCTGCATATCGAAGTTAATGATATGGGCCTGTAATTTAGTGGATTACACCTACTAACTCCCTTGAATATTGACGTGACCTTCGAACAAGTATTTTCGCCAACATAACGAGAGTAGATTGAGACATAATAAATGTGTGAGTTGAGTGTCTATTTGAAAAGAAAATCATGTTTCATTTGAACCGTCGAGTAAATGAATCATCTGAGTCTGGAGGAGGGAAGGGATGGTGTGAAAGTATAAGTTCGTGGCGAATGACGAAATAGTTTTCACAGTTTTTAACTGATGGTTTTGTGTGATCTGGTCCGACACCATTACGTGTTGCGGGACTGGAGCAATACAGACCACCGTTTAATGGTATTGCATGCTTATTCGGTTCGGGTGGATCACGCAAGTGACGAAAGCGTCATCAGACCGGTCCGTCAAGGACGGGTCTTTCTCCATTATCAATATGGCGTACATTTAAGGACATGTCCAGCCTTTAGTGGAAAGCTACCGTAGCAAAAACATGATTTCTCGCCTCCCAGCCTTTTCTGCGAAACCTGTCGTTTGAGGAAGAGCGCCAGGAATAGCGCACTTGTTTATGTGCGCGTGGCGGAAGCGCGGCCGCAAGTGTTGACGTCAGACGGTCGCCCGCTTCCACCTAGAGTCAGTCCAGCTGTGGCTATGAAATGATATACTAGTTATGTTTCTTAGCTTTTTGGACCTACTTGTCCAAATCACTGTTCAGCCCGATTAATCTTTTCTATTTTATTTTTAGTCATTAGTCTGGTTTGATGCGACCCTCCCAGACTTCCTCTCCAGTGCCATCATTCTGTCACAGAGTAGCACTTGCAACCTACGTCCTCAATTATTTGCTGACCGTATTTCATTCTCTGTCTCTCTTTACAGTTTTTACGCTCTACAGCTCCCTCTAATGCCACGCAAGTTATTCTGTGATGTGTACACAGATGTCCTACCATCCTGCACCTTCTTCAAAATGGTTCAAATGGCTCTAAGCACTATGGGACTTAACATCTGAGGGCATCAGCCCCCTAGAAATTAGAACTAATTAAACCTAACTAACCTAAGGACATCACACACATCCATGCCCCAGGCAGGATTCGAACCTGCGACCGCAGCAGCAGCGCGGTTCCAGACTGAACCGCGTAGAATCGCTCGTCCACAACGGCCGGCTGTCCCTTCTTCTTGTCAGTGTTTTCAATATACTCCTCTTCAAGCCGATGCTGCGCAGAACCTCCTCATTCCTTTATGGAGATGGTATCTGTTCTTTTGGACATGTCCGAAAGACCATCGGTGATCATGCAGCGCTCTAGAGTCAAATGATAATTCAATCAAGACCCTACGCTATCGACAGGTGTTGATATACATCAACGGGGACAGTTGAAAATGTGTGCCCCGAGCGGGACTCGAACCCTGGATCTCCTGCTTACATGGCAGACGCTCTATCCACCTGAGCCACAGAGGGCACAGAGGACAGTGCGACTGCAGGGATTTATCCCTTGCACGCTCCCCGTAAGACCCACGTTCCCAACTTAATGTGCACACACTACATTCGTAGTGCCCCTGCCCATTACACTCATTTCTCAATCTTACCGACTCCCGTAAGAATTCGGGCAATGTGTGTGCATCGACACAGAAGAAGAAGGTCAATGGCCGGTTAGCCTTAATTATATGAAGATGGTATCTGTTCTTTCGGATATGTCCGAAAGAACAGATACCATCGTGGCACACATTTTCAACTGTCCCCATTGACGTATATCCACGCCTGTCGACAGCGTAGTCATTTCATCATTCCTTATCTTATCCGCCAAATTTTCAACATTCTTCTCTAGCATCGCTTCTCAAATGCTTCGATTCTCTTCTGACCCGGTTTCCCCACAGCCACGTTCCAGTGCAACACAATTCTGTGCTCCAAACATACATCCTCAGAATTTATTCCTAAAATTAAGGGCTACTTTTGAGACTAATAGACTTTTCTTACGCAGAATTAACCTTTTTTGCCACTGCCAGTCTGCTTCTTTTATGTCCTCCTTGCTCCGTCCGTCATGAGTTACTTTGCTTTTTCTTAACTTCATGCACTTTGTGATCATCAATTCTGACATTAAATTTCTCGCTGTTCTCATCTACATCTACATCTGCGTGGATACTCTGCAAATCACATTTAAGTGCCTGAAAGAGCGTTCACCGAACCACCTTCACAATCTCGTTTAGCGCACAGAAGGAACGAACAGTTATATCTTTCCGTACGAACCCTGATTTCCCTTATTTTATCATGACGATGGTACCTCCCTATGTAGGTCGGTCTCAACAAAATATTTTCGTATTCAGTGGAGAAAGTTGGTGATTGGAATTTCGTTAGAAGATTCCACCGCAACTATGTTTTAATGATTTCCACCCGAAATCCAGAATCATTTCACTAACACTCTCGCTCCTGTTTCGAGATAATACAAAACGTGCTGCCCTTCTTTGAACTGTTTCGATGTACTCCTTCAATCCTATCTAGTAAGGATCCTACACCGAGCAGCAGTATTCTGAAAGGGGACTGACAAGCGTAGTGTAAGCAGTCTCCTCAGTAGATCTGTTACAATTTCTAAGTGCCCTCCCCATAAACCGCTGTCTTTGGTGGTTAGCCTTCCCACAACATTTTCTATGTGTTCCTCATTTCAAGTTGTTCGTAACTGTAATTCCTAGGTATTTAGTTGAATTTATGGCCTTTAGATTTGACTGATTTATCCTGTAACCGAATTTTAACGGATTCCTTTTAGCACTGATTTGGATGACCTCACACTTTTCGTTATTTAGAGTCAATTGCCAATTGTAGCACCATACAGATATCTTTTGTAAATTGTTTTGCAATTTTTTTTGAGCTTCTGATGACTTTATTAGGCGATAAACGACAGCGTCATCTGTAAACAACCTAAGAGGGCTGCTCAGATTGTCTTCCAAATCGTTTATATACATAAGTAACAGCAAAGGGCCTATAACACTACCTTGGGGAACGCCAGAAATCATTTCTGTTTTACTCGATGACTTTCCGTCAGTTACTACGAACTGTGACCTGTCTGACAGAAAATCACGAATCCCGTCACATAAATGAGACGATATTCCATAAGCTCGCAATTTCACTACGAGCCGCTTGTGTGGTACAGTGTTAAAAGCCTTCCGGAAATCCAGACATACGGCATCGATCTGAAATCCCTTGTCAATAACACTCAACACTTCAAGCGAGTCAAAAGCTAGTTGTGTTTCACAGGAACGATGTTTTCTAAATCCATGTTGACTGTGTGATAATAGACCGTTTTCTTCGAGGTAATGTTCGAACACAATGTATGTTCCATAATCCATATCTTAGTGATATGGGCCATAATTTAATGGATTACTGTCGCTACCTTTCTTGAATATTGCTGTGACCTTTGCAGCTATCCAGTCTTTGGGTACGGATCTTTCGTCGAGCGAACAGTTGTATATGATTGTTAAGTATGAAGCTACTGTATCAGCATACGCTGAAAGGAACCTAACTGGTATACAGTGTGGATCAGAAGACTTGGTTTTAATAAATGATTTAAGTTGCTTCACTACTCCGAGGATATTTACTTTTACGTTACTCATGTTGGCAGCTGTTCTTGATACGAATTCTGGAATACTACGTCGTCTTCTTTAGTGAAGACATTTCGAAACGCTTTGTTTAGTAACTCTGCTTTTCCGGTACTGTCTTCGATAGTATATCCATTGCTATAGCGCAGGGAAGGCATTGATTGTGTCTTGCCTCTAGCATACTTTACATACGCCCAGAATCTCTCTGGATTTTCTGCCACGTTTCGAGACAAAGTTTCGTTGTGGAAACTATTATAAGCATCTCGCATTGAGGTCCGCGCTAAATTTCGAGCTTCTGTAAATCTTGGGGATTTTGCGTCTGTTCATATTTGGCATGTTTGTTTCGTTGTTTCTGCAACAGTGTTTGATGCTCGTTATTAACTCAGTATTAAATGGCTCAGATGGCTCTGAGCACTATGGGACTTAACATCTGAGGTCATCAGTCCCCTAGACTTAGAACTACTTAAACCTAACTAACCTAAGGACATAATACACATCCATGCCTGCGGCAGGATTCGAACCTGCGACCGTAGTGGTCACACGGTTCCAGACTGAAGTGCCTAGAACCGCTCGGGCACAACGGCCGGTAACTCAGTATTATTTGTTGCTAAGAGTTCAAGTGTGTTTTCAAAGCCGTTTACTATTCGCGTGTGCTCCTGAACTAACTGCTCGAAATGATTTTCAGAGAATGAGTTTAGCACAATTTCGGATGATTTTTTATGCGTACCTCTGGAATTAAACATCTATTTTCGCCAACATATCGAGGGTAAATGAAAGTCACCACCAAACTCAAGTTTTATTTGTACCTTTCAGCGTTTGTATCATCTGAATTGGGAGGTCGTTAAAAGGCCCCAATTACCATTTTATTCTGGTCTGCCCATACTAACTGACTAACTACTTCAGTTTCGTGACAAGATAAACTACTTCTAATAGCAACAAACACGCCACCGCCAACCGTGTATAGCCTGTCCTTTCGGAACACCATAAGGTTCTTCGCAAAATCTTCGGCTGAGCTTATCTCTGGTTTTAGCCAGCTTTCAGCGCCTGTAACGATTTGAGCATCAGTGCTCTCTATTAGCGCTTGGAGCTCTGGTACTTACCCAACACAGCTACTACAGTTTACAACTGTAATACCATTCGTTCCCGTTTCTGCGTTTTCCTGTTTTCGGCCTGTACCCTTTGTGACTGAAGCCCTTTTTGTATTTTTCCGAGACCCTGTAACCCGAAAGCCCGCCCAGTCCACGCCACACAGCCCGTGCTACCCGTGTAACCGTCTCCTGTGTGTAATGGGCCCCTGACCTATTCCGCAGAACACGAAACCCAACTACCCGATGGCGCAAGTCAAGGAATCTGCAGCTTATACGTCGCAGAACCGTCAGAGCCTCTGATTCAGACCCTCCACTCGGCTCTGTACCAGAGATCTGCAATCTGTCGTGTCAACTATGCTGCAAATGGTCAGCTCTGTTTTCATCTCGCAAGCAAATCTGGCGTCCTTTACCACTTCTGTTAGCCGCTCGGAACCAGAAAGAATCTCTTCTGATCCAAAGTGACACACACCATTGGTACTGACGTGAGCTACCACGTGCAGTTGGCTGCACCATGCGCTCTTCATGGCATCCGGGAGGACCCTTTCCACGTCTGAAATGACTCCACCTGGTATGCACACGTAGTGTACATTGATTTTCTTTCCATTCTTGTGAGCCAAGTCCCTAAGGGACCCCATAACGCGCCTAGCGTTGGACCTCCCAACTGTCAGTAATCCAAACCTCTGTGACTGTCCGGGTCTTGCAGGCTGAGTGGTTTCCTCTGAAACGGGACAGGCGACGACATCTGGCTCGGCGACAGTGTCAGCCACAGACAGCACCTGGAATCTGTCTGTCAGACTAACTGGCGACTATCGGCACGGGCTATCTGCACGTGCTGCGAAACTCTACTGTAGACACTGACGAAAACGCAGGTACTGTGTCTAATAAATTAGATTAATACGCAGAGATTCAAAAACCTAACTACCGGAACTTGTAATATGTCACAAAATTTCTACTTCTGATTACTTTCGTCTTTCTTCGATTTACTCTCACTCCATATTCTGTACTCATTAGATTGTCCATTCCATTCAACACGTCCTGTGACGCTTCTTCACTAACACTGAGTCTAGAAATGTCAGTATCGAATCTTATGTCTGACATCCTTTCACCATAATTTTTAATTCCATACTTGCACTATTATTTGCGACATTTCCTCTGAGTCAAGAAATGTCATTATTGAATCTTATGTCTGACATCCCTTCACCATAAATTTTAATTCCATACTTCAACTATTATACGTGACATATAGTTCTTTGATCTGTAGACTGAAAATTAGGGATGAAAGACTATATCCCTGCCTTACACACTTTTGACTGCGAGTTCAAAGGAAGTAGTTTAAAGTACACTTGTTCGCCCACTGCTTGAATATCGCTCACCAGTATGGGATCCGTACCAGGTAGGGTTGATAGAAGAGAAAGAGAAGATCCATCGGAGAGCAGCGCACTTCGTTACAGGAACATTTAGTAATCGCGAAAGCGTTACTCAGATGACAGATAAACTCCAGTGGAAGACTCTGCAGGAGAGACGCTCAGTAGCTCGGTACGGACTTTTGTTGAAGTTTCGAGAACATACCTTCACCGAGGAGTCAAGCAGTATATTGCTCCCTCCTACGTATATCTCGTGAAGAGACCGTGAGGATAAAATCAGAGAGTTTAGAGCCCACACAGAGGCGCAGCGACATCTTTCTTTCCACGAACAACAAGAGACTGGAATAGAAGGGAGAACCGATAGAGGTACTAAAAGTACCCTCCGTCACACACCGTCAGGTGGCTTGAGGAGTATGGATGTAGATGTAGATGTACTTCGTTCTTGATCTTCCAATCTTCTGGTTCCCTCTTGACTCTTGTACAAATTGCATATTACCGGCCTTTGCCTATAGCTTGCCCATATTTTTCTCAGAATTTCGAACATCTTGCCCCATTTGACATTGTCGAACGTTTTTTTAGGTCGACAAATCTTATGAAAGTGTCTTTTTTTAGTCTTGTTTCCGTTACCAACTCCATCAGATCAGGCTCCTTGGAGCCTTTAGCTTTGCTGCAGGCAAACTGGTCGGTAATAAAATTGCAGTCGACGCTTCCTCTGAATGAGGCCGCTCCAGCGGACCCCGGCGGGTCTCGACCATTGGAGCGTCGTCCCGGCATCCTCAGAAGTCCTTCCTCCGTGAGGCTGCGAACAGTAAGAGACAGCTCTGCAGCTTTTTCGTCTCTTGTCTTTCTGTTGGCAGCATCCTCATCACAGACATCTCCGGCTTCACATTTTGAGAAAATAAATACACTTTCTATAAATGATTTTTTTTTTAAGTTCGCCTGGGTAGGAGCAGAAGAATAATGGTCGACATGAGCTCTTCCGTATGGAGGTCGCCTCCCTGGTGAGTGGAGCAGTAGACGAGTCTCTTTCTCCAAGGCGGGTGTGGCATCTTGGGCGAAGGGATGAAAGTTTTTTATACATTTAAACTCGTGTTCGTAAGTGTCCAGTTGCTATTTGAGAAAAGTGTAAAATTTCTCTTTGATCTCGAAATACATAATTCTCAGCGCAGGGCAGTCGAACAATATGGCGGCACCTCTGCTGTTCCTCCGCTTGCACCCAAAGCCGGATTGTTGTCTATCGTCTCAATCCTCTCCTTGACCATTCTAACAGTTCACACCAACTCCGGAGTGGACATTGGTCTACGTTTTCTGATACTTATCACTGCGGGAAAGAAAATATTCTGCTTACGATTTGGAGACGCTAGCTAAAAATGGTTCAAACGGCTCTGATGAACACTATGGGACTTAACTTCTGAGGTCATCAGTCCCCTAGAACTTAGAACTACTTAAACCTAACTAACCTAAGGACATCACATACATCCTGCCCGAGGCAGGATTAGAACCTGTGACCGTAGCGGTGGCGGAGGCGCTAGCTGTTTATTTCGCCCTCGAGAGATTCAAATACCATTTGGAACATCAAGAGTTTATACTGGAGACCGATAATCACGATCTGCCCGCCCTCGGTAGCTGAGTGGTCAGCGTGACAGACTGTCAATCCAAAGGGCCCGGGTTCGATTCCCGGCTGGGTCGGAGATTTTCTCCGCTCAGGGACTGGGTGTTGTGTTGTCCTAATCATCATCATTTCATCCCCATTGACGCGCAAGTCGCCGAAGCGGCGTCAAATCGAAAGACCTGCACCAGGCGAACGGTATGCCCGACGGGGGCCCTACCCACACGACACTTCATTTCATTTTTTATCACGCTCTCATTTAGGTTCTGGCCCATTCCTGTAAAACTGGATGCATTGCGCTGTGGACAGTTAGCATTTGCGCCTTTCGGCTCAGCGTGTAAAACGGTGTAATAACTTTGTAGCGGTACCATGAGTTGCGTGTTAGAGGAGCAACAAGGAGTGCTCTCTAGGTACCGCTGAGCTGGTGGAGCAGCAGGTTAATTTTGTTCTTACCGATATTCCCACATTATTTGGTTATTTGGTCAGTCGTCAAGAGGGGGACCTGCGCTAGGTGTATCGGAGGGCAGTCAGCATCGGGCCAGTCGGTGCCGGGTACGACTTGAGCGGAAACATCGTGTCATAATGTGGGGGTCAGGGGCAGGAAGCGAAGGTCATCCTTCTGACCGTGTTGATCAAGGTGGTACTTAAACAATGTCATAGTTCAGTGGCAGGAGGCCACATACGTTTCTACAAAACTATCCATAAAATCCAGGAATCACTTACCCGGCGCCGGCTGCTGTGGCCGAGCGGTTCTAGGCGCTTCAGTCAGGAACCGCGGTGGTGCTGCGGTCGCAGGTTCGAATCCTGCCTCGGGCATGGATGTGCGTGATGTCCTTAGGTTAGTTAGGCTTAAGTAGTTCTAAGTTCTAGGGGACTGATGACCTCAAATTTTAAGTCCCATAGTGCTTAGTGCCATTTGAACTTAACCAGCCTATATTGTATCGATATGATAGGAGGATGGTTGCTCAGTGTAATTACTGCCAGACAGCCAGCCGAAGGGCGCTACTTCAATATACTCGAGCTGAGACGCCCGTGGGGCTTCTGCCTCTTGCCCAAGGTGAGTATCGAAATATTTCTATCGTCGTTGATGGGTTTACCAGGCTCAGCTGGTTGTTGCGTCGTAGGTGTTAGCCATTTGAGTAGAATTTCTGGTTAGTGGTAATGCTCCCCCTACTTGTATGGAGTTTTGTGACTTTCGTTTCCGTTCTGGAGTTAAGCATGTTTCCACAGCCGTCATCCGTGCAGCAAGTGAATCGTAATTGGAAATCTTCACTTGTTGCCTTCCCCTCTGAGGCTCAAGCTAGTTGGGACTGTATCTTGTCCTCCTTAAATTTTGCCATTGATATCGCTAGACTTGAAGTACCTCACACTACTCCCACTTCGCTTATGGTATCTTAATTCTCCGTTGCCCAGTCTGTAGTACATACAAGATTTCCTGCCTGGCAATCCCACGGCTGAGTCTATAAAGGATGTGTGGCGGAGAGCGAAGACTAATATTCAGCGCGCCCATAGCAGCGAAGCACAGAACTAGGAGCATCGACCAGGAAATATCAAAGTCGGCGAAGTAGTCTTTGTCAAAAATGTTGGAGGTGGAGATTCAGGTGTAAAGGTTCCTTGTAAGTTATCTAGTTTTCTGGGACTGTATAGATCATTGGAAGTTCCCAATCCAGTCACACTCAGGGTCAAAAATGACTCTGGAGACGAACTCAGGGCCCATCTAAGTCAACTCAAATCAGATCAGAAACAGTGAAAAGTTTATGAACGCTCCGGTTGAGGTTCCAATGAGGAAGAAGGGGGAGGGGGCGGAAGAGAGTGAGGATTGAGCCATACTACGTCGATGGGTCGTGGTACGTCTTTGCCATGCCATCTTGGCCTCTAGCGGAGGCATGGCGTTTTTATGTAAACAAGTCATTGTGTGGAGCTAGTCGGACAGCGGCAGGCAGCGCAGGATAACGGGTTCTTCAGGGATGGCGCGTTGTTATTTTGGCTGTGCAATTTGTCAGATGACACTGCCTTCAGTCTTCCACCTGGGGGTTCGAATGTACGAGAATCTTTTTATAGTGGTGCTTCTAGAGGGCACCAGACGGCCGCAGCTATTCCTGTTGCGGAAGTCTGTGGTTGCGGTGCTTTGGTTAAGAGGGATGCATGCCGCCTTATAATTACTATGAGGTCCCGTTCTTTCGGTGAGTAAATTTGGGGACAGCGTGAGTTTCGCAAAATGTTCCTTTCTATTGACTTTCCAGAGCATTGCCATCCACGTATGAGCCTTTACCCGCCTTTAAGGCTAGTGCAACTATGAAAATACCGGCTCAATTTTCTCGCTTCCTTAAGCCCTGGTCGTCAGCACGTGGAGCGCGAGTTCTGCAAGTTTTTGTGTCAACTGCGTATTATACCTGCGTAAATTGGCAATTTTCTGTAATTCAGACATATTGTGTTACTACTTTATATATGATAGCACTGTGGACTTTGCTTTAAGTTACCTCATTCATTGCTGTGAGCGGCTTTAATGCTTGCCAGTTAACTTGTTAATTCTGAGAGAAAACCATTCAGCGTTATTTCTTTGTATATGAGGGACTGTCTGCTTAATGTAATCGAAGTTGTTTCTGCCGGCGGATGCATCCATTCAAATTGTTTTATTGTACCGCGTGGTGGCCCCTTGCTACCACTATCATTGGGTGTTGCTTTGAAACTGAATTGTCGTTGGCGGCCGAACCTTCTTCCCTCCTTGTTGAGATATTGGTGTGTACAGTAACAAACACCTGATTGGCTCTGAGCACTATGGGACTTAACATCTGAGGTCATCAGTCCCTTAGAACTTAGAACTACTTAAACCGAACTAACCTAAGGAGATCACACATATCCATGCCCGATGCAGGATTCGAACCTGCGACCGTAGCGGTCGCGCGGTTCCAGATTGAAGCGCCTAGAACCGCTCGGCCACAAAAGCCGGCTCTCCATTATGAATTTCAACGGAGTTGGGCAGTTTCAGCAGGACAATGCGACACCCTACACGTCCATAATTGCTACAGAGTGGCTCCAGGAGCACTCTTCTGTGTTTAAACATCTCCACTGGCCACCAAATACCCCATACATGAACACTATTGAGCATATAATAATAAATATTTTGGTTATGAATTAAGATGTCGGTAGCTTACAAATTTTTCTTGAATGAGATTTTCACTCTGCAGCGGAGTGTGCGCTGATATGAAACGTCCCCCTGGCTGTGGCTAAGCCATGTCTCCGCTATATCCTTTCTTTCAGGAGTGCTAGTTCTGCAAGGTTCGCAGGAGAGCTTCTGTAAAGTTTGGAAGGTAGGAGACGAGATACTGGCAGAAGTAAAGCTGCGAGTACCGGGCGTGAGTCGTGCTTCGGTAGCTCAGATGGCAGCCGGCACGGTAGCTTAGCGTGTTCGGTCAGAGAGCGGGTTGGCCTCTGTAATAAAAAACTGAGTGGAAGGATCAACCACTGAACTTGAACAGGATGTCTTGCGACGTCCGCAACGAGCAAACACCACGATCAATAACGAACAAAATGAAAAAAAAAAATATGGCAGAGTACTTGCCCGCGAAAGGCAAAGATCCCGAGTTCGAGTCTCGGTCGGGCAAACAGTTTTAATTTGGCAGTAAGTTTCAAATTTTTCTTAATTGGTTTGATTGTATATTTTAGGCATACATTGTTCAATAAACAATTTGTTTACAAATGATTGTCAACCCTTACTTTGGCCTAGTTTTTCCCCTTCCACACAACCATGGCAGTAGCTTTGTGCCATACCCATATGTGCTTTGGATTCTCTTTACCATTTCTTTCACAACCAGGGTTGGCCATGCAAAGCACGCCTTCTCCTCTTCATACTTCAAAATGGCTCTGAGCACTATGGCACTTAACATCTGAGGTCATCAGTCCCCTAGAACTTAGAATTACTTAAACCTAACCTAAAGACATCACACACATCCATGCCCGAGGCAGGATTCGAACCTGCGATCGTAGCGGTCGTGTGGTTCCAGACTGTGGCGCCTAGAACCGCTCGGCCACTCCGGCCGATCCCTCTTCATACTTGACAATAATGCATTCATTCTTATCAGCTACATCCTTACGAATGTTGACATACCTGGATCCTCCATTTAATGGATCATAGATATGTGTATGGATGTCCAGGTGTAGTTTTTGGCTGAGTGATTTAACTGAACCCCTAACTTCGATCTCTGAAAACTGGGCCAGTATAGCTCTCAAGGTCATTTCATGAAACCTCTTGGTGATTGATGTGTTCCACATTACAACGCCATTATCCTCCGAAAGATAATGAAGATTTGCCTTCAACGCCAGAGGCAAATTTAAGGGGGGGGGGGGGGTGATAGTTCAATGCAAAACACTGCACTGCTTATAAGAGAGAGATATTGTGGATCATTAAGAACCTTGAGTAGCGTTTACGTGACAGGAAGGCATGCTCTTAGAAGTTCAACAGAGTCGCAGTACCCTCCTGCCAGATTATCGATTCTAGTGAACGACATTCGCTCCTCAAAGGTGTCTGCAATCACTGAGTGTTCTGTGATCTGATGTTCTTCACTAAAAGGGCAGGAGAGGAAACTGCTGCTAGTCACCAAATCGTTGCTATTACTACAACTATAACTAGATGATGAACGTGTCCACCCTGTTGGCGAAGGTGGTTGTGGTGAAGTGTTGAGGGGTTTGTGCTCTCCCCTGCAAGATTGTCGAGGGCGAGGTGGAGGAAGAGGAGATACTGCAGTATTTGGCCAGTGTGAGCAGCCTGGGTGCCGGTGGTGGTGATGGTGAGTTATTTGCCAGAGGGAGTGTGGCCCGTGGACGCCAAAGCAGTGCTGTGACTGCGGTCACGGCTGTGGCGTCCCTTGCAGTAACAAGTGGCGCCCTCGCCAGTGATCCATGCCTCACCGGAAGCTGCTTCAGTGTTATGGGCTTCACCATTCCTATAACTGACGCCACATCGCAATGTGGGAGCTATTCTCTTATGCAGCCGCTATAGAACAGAGACAGTAATGACAATGAAGCACAACATTCCAGACATCACCAGCTGCTGCTACTGCTGCAAGGAAAGAAAGAACACGGATTTTATCTGTTTGTGAGTAGAATGACTACATGTACAAAAATTACCTGTTTCGCTCTGGTTCCTTAGTATCTCAATCAGGTCATCAAACACATCCCCATGCTGATGGCGTTCTCCACTTCCTCTACCCACTGTGACATTTAGTCCTCACCTGAATTGGGAAGATCCATTTGTCCAACTGACTATCACCTACAGCCACACATTATTTTAGTAATAAAAACAAATACACACGCATAAAACTAAAAGAATTTTAATTTAGAATATACACTAACATGAGATATGCGATTCCTCCTACTTATTCTCCACCTATACCCCTCCCTGTTCCTTTCCTTCTACCACGAAATCATCTACAACAACAATAATATGAGCCGTATTACTGTATGACGAAATTTTTATCAACACCAACATAATATGTATACACAATACCATGGAGAAGACATTTATACTCTACTTAAAATGCTGTTGTTCCTGTTGCTGCTGCTGCCGAGTTTTGTTCCTTGAAATCATACACAGCCAAGAATAGGCAACACATTATGTATACAATGAAATTTTTTAGAATTAAATAATGTATAGTACTAAGAGAAAGTGTATACATATGGTGTACCATAATTAATGGCGTAAACGCATACAGTTGAAATTACACGATACTAGAAGCAAAAGTCTCAGTAAATATGTTGTTGTTGTTGTCTTCAGTCCTGAGACTGGTTTGAGGCAGCTCTCCATGCTACTCTATCCTGTGCAAGCTTCTTCATCTCCCAGTACTTACTGCAACTTACATCCTTCTCAATCTGCTTAGTGTATTCATCTCTTGGTCTCCCTCTACGACTTTTACCCTCCACGCTGCCCTCCATTGCTAAATTTGTGATCCCTTGATGCCTCGGAACATGTCCTACCAACCGGTCCCGTCTTCTTCTCAAATTGTGCCACAAACTCCCCCCAGTTCTATTCAATACTTCCTTATTAGTTATGTGATCTACCCATCTGATCTTCAGCATTATTCTGTAGCACCACATTTCGAAAGCTTCTATTCTCTTCTTCTCGAAACTATTTATCGTCCATGTTTCACTTCCGTACATGGCTACACTCCATACAAATACTTTCAGAAACGACTTCCTGACATTTAAATCTGTACTCGATGTTAACAAATTTCTCTTCTTCAGAAACGCTTTCCTTGCCACTGCCAGTCTACATTTTATATTCTCTCTACTTCGACCATCATTAGTTATTTTGCTCCCCAAATAGCAGAACTCCTTTACTACTTTAAGTGTCTCATTTCCTAATCTAATTCCCTCAGCATCACCCGACTTAATTCGACTACATTCCATTATCCTAGTTTTTCTTTTGTGGACGTTCATCTTATATTCTCCTTTCAAGACACTGTCCATTCTGTTCAACTGCTCTTCCAAGTCCTTTGCTGTCTCTGACAGAATTACAATGTCATCGGCGAACCTCAAAGTTTTTATTTCTTCTCCATGGATTTTAGTACCTACTCCGAATTTTTCTTTTCTTTCGTTCACTGCTTGCACGATATACAGATTGTATAAGATCGGAGAGAGGCTAAAACCCTGTCTCACTCCCTTCCCAACCACTGCTTCCCTTTCATGTCCCTCGACTCTTAAAACTGCCATCTGGTTTCTGTACAAATTGTAAACAGCCTTTCGGTCCCTGTATTTGACGCTTGCCCCCTTCAGAGTTTGAAAGAGAGTATTCCAGTCAACATTGTCAAAAGCTTTCTCTACGTCTACAAATGCTAGAAACGTAGGTTTGCCTTTCCTTAATGTTTCTTCTATGATAAGTGTTACGGTCAGTATTGCCTCACGTGTTCCAACATTTCTGCGGAATCGAAACTGATCTTCCCCGAGGTCGGCTTCTACTAGTTTTTCCATTCGTCTGTAAAGAATTTGTGTTAGCATTTTGCAGCTGTGGCTTATTAAACTGATTGTTCGGTAATTTTCACATCTGTCAACACCTGCTTTCTTTGGGATTGGAATTATTATATTCTTCTTGAAGTCTGAGGGTATTTCGCCTGTTTCATACATCTTGCTCACCAGATGGTAGAGTTTTGTCAGGACTGGCTTTCCGAAGGCTGTCAGTAGTTCCAATGGAATGTTGTCTACTCCCGGGCCCTTGTTCCACTCAGGTCTCTTAGTGCTCTGTCAAAGGGTTGAAAAATCATACCTTAAGAGCTACGTGCAATCTTTCATCTTCGATACTGTGAAACAAATCTCTTCTGCTGCAAGTTCTTTGCTTTCCACATTATGAGAGATTGTTGTATGGACCAACATAACGAAAAGATTTTCAGCTAACATGTGCACTAAAACGCATATATTAAAAGTTATAAGCACTTGCTCATTAGAAGAGTTGTCTCAAAGTAGCAAATATATCTATATAATATTGCTGCAGCAGACACAGCTGCAGCTGGCTCTCTGCATTCTGACAATCTATTACACGCTGGACAAATACTTAAACAATGAGACAATATGCATTCATAACGAAATTCTTGTCACTCAAAATCATCTACAGCAACCTCAGATAAGCTGGTTTCCACATATTACATATACTGCAAAGATGACGAAAAAATATACTACTTACGACGATAATGCTCTCTACAGTTGCTACCGTTGCTGTTGCTGATCTAGTTCATAACTATGGTCATGTCATTTGGCAAGACAGTACTCAATAGGGCAGGTCTGGCGATTTGTGTCCGAGTAGTAAACCAGCATTTTTGAATATCGCCCACAAGTCTGCTAGTGGTATGCTCATCCTATAAGCACGTGACAGAAGCACGAACGAAGCGAAAAATCAATTTTCTGTGGCGACTGTGTGTTGGCAGCTGGTCACTCTCACAGCAAGATAAAAATATCTGTTGCCCTAGCGAATCACGCCATACTTCCCGTGGTTTAGTGTTCCTGCGGAAGGACCTCCGACACGCGTAGCGTTATATAGAGCCCGTGCTGCCTGAGGTTCGCACTTCCCTGTATTCCGGCGTCGGTCTCAACAGCCAACAATGTCTGCAGAGGGCGTAGCGGCGTGGTTGTTGGCTTTGCTGGCAGCAAACGGCACTTCGATGTTCGACTGTTTCTGCAACCAGTCTGCCAACCGCGAGTTGAGTTACAGCGAAGAAGTGATAGGGTTGGACTACTGCTCTTCTCATAGTAAGTACTGTTTGTTACTATACGGACTACACGCAACGTTATCGACTGCGCGGTTTTGAAGTACCTACTAAGAGGCAACGTGGACTGCACATAATGTTATGAAGCAAGGTAAAACGTCCTCAGCCAGACAGTGAATGACTACGTATTTCACGGAAAAACTACACTTAATTTTCAAACTTTCAGGTCAGTGGATTGTGTGCAGCCTTTTTCCAATGAGAAGGTAACGTGATGTAGGAATCGGAAAGACTATAAATTGACCGTCTACATACCTTCGTGGAGCCCATGACGTTTTACCAGATATGTGAGAATAGCTGGAAAACAGCGGTTGGTAAATGTGTAGGGTAGGTTCCACATTACCAAACAATGTTCGTTAGGAGTTTGTGACACTTGGCATAATCGTCACATTTTTCATTTCCTTTGTTATGTTTCTTATATAATAACAAAAATTCAGGCCTTGCAGTACAGAGTAATTCAGTATGGCTATTGAGACTAGAAATGGCTGTAACTCTTTAATGCATACTGATACATCAATTAAAATTACAGACAATGCATAGGAAAGTTCAGACTTTCGATCGTCACTCAAGCGCAGTGAACTGGAAAGTGATGCATGTCCGACGGTACGTGAGTGAAGAAAATTGCACTCTGTGTGTTACATTTTAAGAAATCATCGTTCTCTGATCTCACTGAAGATGAGATATTGTCCGGGACAGAACTGAGCACTTCCAGACGCCAACAACATTCACAGATAGCATCGGCGCTTAGAAGAAAGACGACCTTTGTAAAAAAGAAACGTATTATAGCTAAGATGTTGCCCGTGAGTTACATGAAATACATTTCAAATACGTAATTTTTTTAACTTTCTTTTATATTCCCTGCAATTCATATCGACTTATTGTTATGCACTGAACAGTTACAGACGATTGTAGTCGCAGTACTTGCTTAATCTGATTGGTTCATCTTTGAACGAAATACATCACCGATTCTGCATATCAGGGATTCGAAAGTTTATTGGTAGGATTGTAGAGTTATTTAGTATTTGATGTCTAGGCACAGGTCATGAAATTCGCGTAAATAACGAGCCGCTGAATTTGGCCGCTGAAGTATCAACATTAGTTTACTATAATGCTTCTCGAACCACTGTAGCACGGTTGTGGCTCCGAGACACGGGCAATTAAAATGCTGAAATATGACATCGAAGTCGGGGAAGACACAAAGCATGAAAAGCTGCAAGTGGGTCGCAGCTGTTACCGTATCTTCGATTACTAGTGCAGGTACCATGCAATCGCAGGGGAATGTGTCCCGTAGCATAATACGACTCCCACTAGGCTGTGTCCGTCCTTAGCGTGCCGCAGGTTTCGAGCCGCCGTTCATCTCGATGACGGCGTTTGTGGTGGAGACGACCATCAACCTGGTGTAGTGAAAATGTGATTCACTCGAAGAGGCGACACGTTCCCATTGATCCACGGTCGAATCCCTATGGGCCCGTGACCATCGCAATCGCAGTTGACGATAGTTTGGTCACCATGTTAATACGTAGGGGTGGTTTTCTGCAGAGCTCTATGCTCAATAATGTACAATTAATGGTGTGCTCCAAAACACCGTGCGTGCATCAGCATTATGCTCTTTCGGCAGAGACGCCATACATCACCATCTGCACAGAGTACACAGAGTACGCGAAAGAACTTGCCCCCCTTCTAACAGCCGTGTACCGCAAGTCTCTAGAGGAACAGAAGGTTCCAAATGATTGGAAAAGAGCACAGGTAGTCCCAGTCTTCAAGAAGGGTCGTCGAGCAGATGCGCAAAACTATAGACCTATATCTCTGACGTCGATCTGTTGTAGAATTTTAGAACATGTCTTTTGCTCGAATATCATGTCGTTTTTGGAAACTCAGAATCTACTATGTAGGAATCAACATGGATTCCGGAAACAGCGATCGTGTGAAACCCAACTCGCTTTATTTGTTCATGAGACCCAGAAAATATTAGATACAGGCTCCCAGGTAGATGCTATTTTTCTTGACTTCCGGAAGGCGTTCGATACAGTTCCGCACTGTCGCCTGATAAACAAAGTAAGAGCCTACGGAATATCAGACCAGCTGTGTGGCTGGATTGAAGAGTCTTTAGCAAACAGAACACAGCATGTTGTTATCAACGGAGAGACGTCTACAGACATTAAAGTAACCTCTGGCGTGCCACAGGGGAGTGTTATGGGACCATTGCTTTTCACAATATATATAAATGACCTAGTAGATAGTGTCGGAAGCTCCATGCGGCTTTTCGCGGATGATGCTGTAGTATACAGAGAAGTTGCAGCATTAGAAAATTGTAGCGAAATGCAGGAAGATCTGCAGCGGATAGGCACTTGGTGCAGGGAGTGGCAACTGACCCTTAATATAGACAAATGTAATGTATTGCGAATACATAGAAAGAAGGATCCTTTATTGTATGATTATATGATAGCGGAACAAACACTGGTAGCAGTTACTTCTGTAAAATATCTGGGAGTATGCGTGCGGAACGATTTGAAGTGGAATGATCATATAAAATTAATTGTTGGTAAGGCGGGTACCAGGTTGAGATTTATTGGGAGAGTCCTTAGAAAATGTAGTCCATCAACAAAGGAGGTGGCTTACAAAACACTCGTTCGGCCTATACTTGAGTATTGCTCATCAGTGTGGGATCCGTACCAGATCGGGTTGACTGAGGAGATAGAGAAGATCCAAAGAAGAGCGGCGCGTTTCGTCACAGGGTTATTTGGTAACCGTGATAGCGTTACGGAGATGTTTAACAAACTCAAGTGGCAGACTCTGCAAGAGAGGCGCTCTGCATCGCGGTGTAGCTTGCTCGCCAGGTTTCGAGAGGGTGCGTTTCTGGATGAAGTATCGAATATATTGCTTCCCCCTACTTATACCTCCCGAGGAGATCACGAATGTAAAATTAGAGAGATTAGAGCGCGCACAGAGGCTTTCAGACAGTCGTTCTTCCCGCGAACCATACGTGACTGGAACAGGAAAGGGAGATAATGACAGTGGCACGTAAAGTGCCCTCCGCCACACACCGTTGGGTGGCTTGCGGAGTATAAATGTAGATGTAGATGTAGATTCTACTTTACACTCCATATCTACATCTACAGCTACATCCATACTCCGCAAGCTACCTGACGGTGTGTGGCGGAGGGTACGTTGCGTACCTCTATCGGTTCTCCCTTCTATTCCAGTCTCGTAGTGTTCGTGGAAAGAAGGATTGTCGGTATGCCTCTGTGTGGGCTTTAATATCTCTGATTTTACCTTCATGGTCTCTTCGCGAGATATACGTAGGAGGGAGCAATATACTGCTTGACTCCTCGGTGAAGGTATGTTCTCGAAACTTCAACAAAAGCCCGTACCGAGCTACTGAGCGTCTCTCCTGCAGAGTCTTCCTCTGGAGTTTATCTATCATCTCCGTAACGCTTTCACGATTACTAAATGATCCTGTAACGAAGCGCGCTGCTCTCCGTTGGATCTTGTCTATCTCTTCTATCAACCCTATCTGGTACAGAGTGTTGTGGGTTGGCAGGAGAGCCAACACCGTATTATTAGAGGAAGCCGAAAGGCACGCGTTTTAGCTCACGCAGGCTGGCGTGAAGTCTGGAAAAGGACAAGGAAATTAGACTTTAGAAAAAACGAACGTAGCTGGTGGAATACTTAACTTTAATCCATTAATGATGAGCGTCGCTCTTGACGGTACATGTTTTACAGTATCAATAGTAACTGGTAATGGCGCCTTGCTAGGTCGTAGCAAATGACGTAGCTGAAGGCTATGCTAACTATCGTCTCGGCAAATGAGAGCGTATTTTGTCAGTGAACCATCGCTAGCAAAGTCGGTTGTACAACTGGGGCGAGTGCTAGGAAGTCTCTCTAGACCTGCCGTGTGGCGGCGCTCGGTCTGCAATCACTGATAGTGGCGACACGCGGGTCCGACGTATACTAACGGACCACGGCCGATTTAAAGGCTACCACCTAGCAAGTGTGGTGTCTGGCGGTGACACCACACAGATCCCACACTGGTGAGCAATATTCAAGCAGTGGGCGAACAAATGTACTGTAACCTACTTCCTATGTTTTCGGGTTGTATTTCCTTAGGATTCCTCCAATCAATCTCAGTCTGACATCTGCTTTACCGACGATCAACTTCATATGATCATTCCATTTTAAATCACTCTTAATCCCTGCTCCAAGATAATTGATGGACTTAACTGCTTCCAGTTGCAGACCTGCTATATTGTAGCTAAATGATACAAAGGATATTTCTTTCTATGTATTCGCAGCACATTTACTTATCTACATTGAGACTCAATTGCCATTCCCTGCACCATGCGTCAATTCGTTGCAGATCCTCTTGCATTTCAGTACAATTTTCTGTTGTTACAACCTCTCGATATACTACTGCATCATCCGCAAAAAGCCTCCGTGAACTTCCGATGTTATCCACAAGGTCATTTATGTATATTGTGAATAGCAACGGTCCTACGACACTCCCCTGCGGCACACCTGATATCACTCTTACTTCGGAAGACTTCTCTCCATTGAGAATGACATGCTGCGTTCTGTTATCTAGGAACTCTTCAATCCAGTCACACAATTGGTCTGATAGTCCATATGCTCTTACTTTGTTCATTAAACGACTGTGGGCAACTGTACTGAACGCCTTGCGCGAGTCAAGAAACACGGCATCTACATGGGAACCCGCGTCTATGGCTCTCTAAGTCTCGCGGATGAATAGCGCGAGCTGGGTTTCACACGACCGTCTTTTTCGAAACCCATGCTGATTCCTAAACAGTAGATTTCTAGTCTCCAGAAAAGTCATTATACTCGAACATAATACGTGTTCCAAAATTCTACAACTGATCGACGTTAGAGATATAGGTCTATAGTTCTACACATCTGTTCGAAGTCCCTTCTTGAAAACGGGGATGGCCTGTGCCCTTTTCCAATCCTTTGCAACGCTACGCTCTTCTGGAGACCTACCGTACACCGCTGAAAGAAGAGCGCAAGTTCCTTCGCGTACTCTGTGTAAAATCGAACTGGTATCCCATCAGGTTCAGCTGCCTTTCCTCTTTTGAGCGATTTAAATTTTTTTCTATCCCTCTGTCATCTATTTCGATATCTACCATTTTGTCATCTGTGCACCAATCTAAAGATGGAACTACAGTGCAGTCTTCCTCCGTGAAACAGATTTGGAAAAAGATATTTAGTGTTTCGACCTTTAGTCCGTTTCAGTACCATTTTGTTTTGATCCACCTACCGCTTTGGAACAAGACCAGAATTTCTTAGGATTTTCTGCCAAGTCAGTACACAGAACTTTACTTTCGAATTCATTGAACGCCTCTCGCATAGCCCTCCTCACACTTCATTTCGCTTCGTGTAATTTTTGTTTGTCTGCAAGGCTTTGGCTATGTTTATGCTTGCTGTGAAGTTCAAATGGTTCAAATGGCTCTGAACACTATGGGACTTAACATCTGAGGTCATCAGTCCCCTAGACCTTACAACTACATAAACCTATCTAACCCAAAGGACATCACACACATCCATGCCCGAGGCAGGATTCGAACCTGCGACCGTAGCGGTCGCTCGGTTCCAGACTGTAGCGCCTAGAACCGCTTGGCCATTCCGGCGGCGCTGTGAAGTTCCCTTTGCTTCCGCAGCAGTTTTCTAACTCGTATGTTGTACCACGGTGGCTCTTTTCCTTCTCTTACGATCTTGCTTGGCACATAGTCATCTAATGCATATTGTACGATGGTTTCGAACTTTGTCCACTGATCCTCAATACTATCTGTACTTGAGACAAAACTTTTCTGTTGAGCCGTCAAGTACTCTGAAATCTGCTTTTTGTCACTTTTGCTAAACAGAAAAATCTTCATACCTTTTTTAATATTTCTATTTCCGGCTGAAATCATCGATGCAGTAACCGCTTTATGATCGCTGATTCCCTGTTCTGCGTTAACTGTTTCAAATATTTCGGGTCTGTTTGTCACCAGAAGATCTACTATGTTACCGCCACGAGTCGGTTCTCTGTTTAACTGCTCAAGGTAGTTTTCAGATAAAGCACTTAAAAAATTTCACAGGATCTTTGTCCCTGCCACCCGTTATAAACGTTTGAGTCTCCCAGTCTATATCCGAAAAATTAAAATCTCGACCCAGAATTATAACATGGTCGGAAAGTCTCTGAACCCCACGTTCTGTGAAGAGTCGTGGATGTCTAACCATTTAGCGGCAAGTGGTAGTTTCACTGTCCATCTACCTGTTACCGTAGATGCCCACGACAATAGCACGCGAACATTCGTACAACTTCGCCGTTTTAGAGGTACCAGTCCACAGACTCTGCGTAATAATACTCTGCCCTTTGTCGTAGCCGCTTATCCCAGTGAATTTCCCCATTGACAGCCCGTATTTTGGCTTGGGTGATCCCCCGTCAATGTGTGCTCGACGTACATACTTTGTTATCGCGTCATGAGGCCAGAATGCCGCCAGGCAGCATCCAACGTCGCAGCTGTTATAATAATTTTGCTTATCAGTGTATTTACTTTAAAGTGGCGCGTGTTCTCTCAAGCAACAACTGGTAGAGATACCAGGCATTAGGGGGTGTGCGTATCCACGCGTGAAGAATCTGAGCATTTCACATGGGCCACAGGGTACATCTACGCTGCAGCCTCGCTGCTCGCTGGGGAGAGCTTACCTTGCAGCTGTTCACTTAAACTAGCAGAGTGTACGGCACAGCTGGAGGTAAGAGTTGTCGACGTTTCGGGACATGCGGCAATGGTCGCCGCGAAAAACGGATAACAGCTTTACGCCACCGCCTCGGAGCAGTGTAACAAGTGGCGTGACGACGAGCAGCGATGATGCAGCCAGTAAGTGAGTCAGGAAGGCTCGTCGCTGGGCAGCGCCGGCGAGCGGCGAGATGGCAGCACAGTCGCACCTGGTGTGCCAGTTAAGGCCAGTGGTGTAATGTGCAGCTTGCTACATGAGAAGGCATCCTGGATATGGTGTCACAGCGCGGCGGTTCTCTGGAGAAGGGGCGCCACACAGTTACAGGTATAATTACAAATCCTAAACATGGCTGCGAAACAGCAAGTGTGTAAATCTGAAGAGGTTGAAAAATCAGCCAACCAGTTGGAAACAGAGGTTTATTAGACCTTTGACCTACGTTTCGACATTTGCAAAAATATCTTCCTCAGAAATAGTGGACTGTTACATCACACGATTTTACAATAGAGTAGATGAAGCCAAGCGGCTCTTCTCATAGGCATAACTGACAAAACAAGAATTATCGCAAGCCGTGGCTTTAGATAGCGCCAGATACACGCAACTTACACAAATAATTTATCTTGTGACCCCTATTATAATTTCATGTTGAAAGGAGCCTCTACCTGTGGGCTCAGATGGTAGAACACTTGCCCGCGAAAGGCAAAGGTCCCGAGTTCGAGTATCGGTCCCGCACACAGTTTTAATCTGCCATGAAGTTTCATGTATGCGATTTCTGTCATCACTCCTCTGTACCGACGAAGTATCCTTTATTAGAAATGGCATCACAAATCTGCATAATCGTTACCTGTGGGCTACAGACAATTCTCGGGGAACGGTTGAGGCGTCCCTTCAGCATTGATTTAGCTTCAATGTGTGGGCAGAGATTGTCGGCAACCATATAGCCTACTTGGAGCGGTTATTACTCCACAACGCCTCGACGGGGGGACGTGCCTGGACTTCGTGCGGAGTACCCTGCTTGAGACTGTGCCTTTGGCGACACCCAAGATAATGTCGTTCTGTATGACGGAGCATCACTCCACTTCAGCATTACCGTTCGCCCACACCTCAACAACATGTTCCCCGGAGGTTGGATAGGACGCGGAGTTCCTTTAGCACGGCCTCCTAGATCACCGGATATAAAACCCCTGGATTATTAACCTCTGGGGGCATCTGAAAAGCGTAGGGTTTGTTGATGTGCGGACTCTTCAAAAGCGTGTTCACGACCCCTGTGACGCTGTCCGGAGAGAAGCCGGAACGTGCGAAAGAGTGCGGCAATACACGACGTGACACATTAACGCATGCATTGCATTCCATAAAGGCCGCTCCCAATCAATCCAAAACACAGGTCTGTGCGTTTCACTCGAGAAATAGACAAGCTAAAACAATAGTGGAAATAACTTGGAGGACAAGAGCCGGCCGAAGTGGCCGAGCGGTTAAAGGCACTACAGTCTGGAACCGCACGATCGCTACGGTCGCAGGTTCGAATCCTGCCTCGGGCATTGATGTGTGTGATGTCCTTAGGTTAGTTAGGTTTAAGTAGTTCTAAGTACTAGGGGACTTATGACCACAGCAGTTGAGTCCCATAGTGCTCAGAGCCATTTTTTGGAGGACAAAACAACTAGAAAACTCTGGTACTTATAAGTACCTGAGGGTAAAGCTCGACCGCACACATACTCCCGATGTTCTATGGACGTCTGCTGTAACCCTGTTTCTCTGCGGCATAATAAGCCGCACCAGTCTGGAAAACTCCGCAACACTAAGAACTTTGACACTGCTCTTTATAGGCCGCATTGTAACTGGGTGTCTACGAACAGCTCCATTTGACAGAATCTACCGTCTTACACGCATAGCAGTCCCCGATATCAGACGAACAACAGCGGCAGTGGTTGAGAAGAAGAAAGAGGAAAATGATTACAGGCATCCGACGTTTGGAAGCAAAGCGTGACATCTTAGCTCTCTCTGATTAACTGAAGCCATTCCATAACCGCCTTCCGCTTACCGGACAGAAGTATGGCTAAACAAGGCCACTGGAGCTAACGAACTAAACCTGAAGGAAGAACCCGGTGCTGGTTTCCAACTACCTTAACAAACGCTAACCGAACAGACGTGCAAGACTTTGAAAAGACTGCGAATTGGTCGCGAATTGCAGATAGAACTTTAAGCGGCGGGGCTACATTATTGCAGGTGCGACCTGCGAATGTGGTGAACTTAGATAGTGAACACCTCTTTGTCTGCCAGAAGTTGCCTGCAGGGTTGAGGACCTGGTTTCAGCAAATGTCCCAGCACTCAAGACGGCAGAATTTCGGGCTTCAAAATCAATTTGACATGTACAGTGTCTAATTTATATATTGTAGCTACTGTATTATATTGTGTTCTTTTGAATTTGTAAATAACTCTGTTGTACTGTACTGGACACGAAAAGCATAATAATGGAGGCTGCTTTAGACATCTGTGTTGATGTGGATGCGATGCAGCCCTGTACTGAGTTCCGGGCGATTTGTTTCCGTCGCCTGTACACCGCCCACATCCGGACACATGTTTGTAGGACCTCCATTACCAGTCAGGCATCCGTTCCTGCAGTTTGTCGGTTTTATTAACACGAAGACAGTAACTTGTTCTCGAAAGAACAGTTACTGTTGATGACCGTGCAGCTTTTCCCTGGAGTAAATGATGACTAACTGAAAACCTCAGCTGCCGACAGGTGTTGTTGATATACCTCGATGTGGACAGCTGAAAATGTGTGCCCCGACCGGGACTCGAACCCGGGATCTCCTGCTTACATGGCTGACGCTCTATCCATCTGAGCCACCGAGGACACAGATGAATAGCGCGACTGCAGGGACTTATCCCTTGCACGCTTCCCGTGAGACTCACATTCCCAACTGTCCACAATTCTACATATGTATTGCACCTTATAGACATTTGCCCAACCACTTATTACTCGCGCACGCTTTGACGATTCCCGTAAGAGTTTGGGCAACCTGTGCGCATTCGCACAGACGAAGTTACTGTCTTCGTATATATACACTCCTGGAAATTGAAATAAGAACACCGTGAATTCGTTGTCCCAGGAAGGGGAAACTTTATTGACACATTCCTGGGGTCAGATACATCACATGATCACACTGACAGAACCACAGGCACATAGACACAGGCAACAGAGCATGCACAATGTCGGCACTAGTACAGTGTATATCCACCTTTCGCAGCAATGCAGGCTGCTATTCTCCCACGGAGACGATCGTAGAGATGCTGGATGTAGTCCTGTGGAACGGCTTGCCATGCCATTTCCACCTGGCGCCTCAGTTGGACCAGCGTTCGTGCTGGACGTGCAGACCGCGTGAGACGACGCTTCATCCAGTCCCAAACATGCTCAATGGGGGACAGATCCGGAGATCTTGCTGGCCAGGGTAGTTGACTTACACCTTCTAGAGCACGTTGGGTGGCACGGGATACATGCGGACGTGCATTGTCCTGTTGGAACAGCAAGTTCCCTTGCCGGTCTAGGAATGGTAGAACGATGGGTTCTATGACGGTTTGGATGTACCGTGCACTATTCAGTGTCCTCTCGACGATCACCAGTGGTGTACGGCCAGCGTAGGAGATCGCTCCCCACACCATGATGCCGGGTGTTGGCCCTGTGTGCCTCGGTCGTATGCAGTCCTGATTGTGGCGCTCACCTGCACGGCGCCAAACACGCATACGACCATCACTGGCACCAAGGCAGAAGCGACTCTCATCGCTGAAGACGACACGTCTCCATTCGTCCCTCCATTCACGCCTGTCGCGACACCACTGGAGGCGGGCTGCACGATGTTGGGGCGTGAGCGGAAGACGGCCTAACGGTGTGCGGGACCGTAGCCCAGCTTCATGGAGACGGTTGCGAATGGTCCTCGCCGATACCCCAGGAGCAACAGTGTCCCTAATTTGCTGGGAAGTGGCGGTGCGGTCCCCTACGGCACTGCGTAGGATCCTACGGTCTTGGCGTGCATCCGTGCGTCGCTGCGGTCCGGTCCCAGGTCGACGGGCACGTGCACCTTCCGCCGACCACTGGCGACAACATCGATGTACTGTGGAGACCTCACGCCCCACGTGTTGAGCAATTCGGCGGTACGTCCACCCGGCCTCCCGCATGCCCACTATACGCCCTCGCTCAAAGTCCGTCAACTGCACATACGGTTCACGTCCACGCTGTCGCGGCATGCTACCAGTGTTAAAGACTGCGATGGAGCTCCGTATGCCACGGCAAACTGGCTGACACTGACGGCGGCGGTGCACAAATGCTGCGCAGCTAGCGCCATTCGACGGCCAACACCGCGGTTCCTGGTGTGTCCGCTGTGCCGTGCGTGTGATCATTGCTTGTACAGCCCTCTCGCAGTGTCCGGAGCAAGTATGGTGGGTCTGACACACCGGTGTCAATGTGTTCTTTTTTCCATTTCCAGGAGTGTATATATACGAAGACAGTAACTTCGTCTGTGCGAATGCGCACAGGTTGCCCAAATTTTTACGGGAATCGCCAAAGCGTGCGCGAGTAATGAGTGGTTGGGAAAATGTCTATAAGGTACAATACATATGTAGAATTGTGGACAGTTGGGAATGTGAGTCTCACGGGAAGCGTGCAAGGGATAAGTCCCTGCAGTCGCGCTATTCATCTGTGTCCTCGGTGGCTCAGATGGATCGAGCATCTGCCATGTAAGCAGGAGATCCCGGGTCCGAGTCCCGGTCGGGGCACACATTTTCAGCTGTCCACATCGAGGTATATCAACAACACCTGTCGGCAGCTGAGGTTTTCAGTTAGTCATCATTTACTGCAGGTTTTATTAATGTTCACGCTGTGCAGTTTAGCAGGCAGAATACACAGGAGAGTGGGTGGAATACTGGGTGCAAAATGCAGTACGCAGTGCCGCCAGGTAGGCCACCGAGAAATGGCTTTAACTTGACTGGGCATCGATTCGAAATGCGCTGGAATGGAGGGGTCCGTCACTGTGTGGTGCTCCAGCGCTGTTCCAGAGTCCAGAGTCTGCGTGCTGTCCTGCCAGCCTCTCGCTAAGCCCTGACCAGATTTTTACTGTGTGTGTGCGACCTCCGCTTAACATTCTGTTCGGGTCAACCTTCCTATACTGTCTGTAGCGAGGGAGGTCGGGACGTCACGGGCGACATGCAGTCTTGGGTTAAGTTGTTCAAGGGTAACGCCACAGGCATCTCAAAGATGGAGCACAGCCACCAGTCCAAGTTACGCACTATGTATTCTGAAGAACACGGAACCCTACGCAGTGACACCAACTGCAGGGCATCTATGAAGACGCCGATTGCAACCCAACGACGTTCGGTCTCCTCAGACCGTCCTGTGTCGTCGATGGGTGCGCGCCTTACTCTCGCGCGTCACGGGAAGCCGCAGGAATGAACAGTGCCCTACGTCTCAGAAAAGTTGGCAAAAAAAAAAAAATGGGAAAAAGAGCTTCAGATTTAAACGTAAATTAGTATGTAAGGGTTCTCGAGGTCTTTCATTACGAATTTACCATAATTCCCAAATTCAAAGTAGCAGCTCCAATATGGCCGAGCACTTCATTCAGAATTCGTTATAATTTCATTTTAATCAGTGTGTAATAGGTTTTTAGGTTGCTGGTCACGAATTATAATTTCAGAATGAAAAATAGCAAATAATGACCAATGAATATTACAACAAATAAAAAACCTGTCTTTCTTTGATTTTTATTGTGAAACTTGTTGAGTTACTAGCAATGTACGGTTAAAATAATGTAAATAAGCAAACACTGTAAAAATCAGTCACTTTCACTGTCAAGATAGTTACCATGTTCGAAATCAAAGTCAGTATCATTCTTATCAGAAATTTCTAGAAAATTTTCAGACTCATCATCAGGAAAAAGTAGAACCTCTGGGGTGTTCATTGATAATTTTTTACTTTTTATGGGTTCCATTTCTCTGAGGCTGGAAATAAGTGGATGTGAAAACGCCAGGAGACAATAAAGTACATCGTTCACTTTATTTGTGCGTATAATTTTCCTGGGAAACCCTTCACGATATATTTTGATATCTGTACTTCTGGCTTCCTGATAGTCTTCAGATGGTTGGCCTATTGCTAATATAGCTGATTCTGTTATATGAGCATCGTGCATTAATACTTTATGACCCGTCGTAGACATTTAAAAGCAGGAAAATTTGGTGAAGCACATTTTAACTATATCATGACAAAGTTTTCGAAATTTTTCAATGTTCACGTTGTCTTCACATTACGTGACATGACGTCCAAGATAACGTGAAATGTATGAATGAAATCCTCGTCCTGTCCCAGGATTTGAGCAGACACTGATAATTTCTCCAAAAAATTGACGAGCTTTATTGCCGTCATTGGAGTTCCTGAAACCAACTTTTTAATTGATCAAAAAGAAGCTCTAGCTGCGTTTGAAATTCGTTGTGAACTGTTTTTTTTCTTTTTTTCGAAACTCTCAACGCTTTTTGTCTTCTCTTGATCGCGTTTGCCATTTTTTTGTTTCATAACCCGAGGTGACTTAAATACTCAAACAAATCTTTGCGTGGAGGGTTAATAATCCGTAACGTAAATTGGGAACAATCGCTTCATTTCTTACAAAGTCGAGATTAGTAAATTGCTTTTCACACAATTAGCATCGGAATAATACACATCAAAACTATAAGAAAAGGCAGTAGTGATCGTAGTGGTAGACCTCAGTCTATGAAAACAGCTGCCGAGCATGACTTGGCGTCTTTTGTTCCTTATCTCAAAACTACAGGGAGATAGCCGGAATTTTGTTTCACACTCTGTTACAATATCGTATGCTATATTCCCCAAGTCAGAAATTCCTAAATACCACTTTTTTTTCTTTTTAAAGTATTCTGACAGGAAAGAAACTTACTGGCAGATTAAAACTGTGTGCCGGACCGACACTCGAACTCGGGACCTTTGCCTTTCGCGAGCAAGTGCTATTCTGGCTGGTTTGAAGCGGCCAGCCACAAATTCCTCTCCTGTGCCAACCCTTCATAGTAGCAGTTGCAGCCTACATCCTCAGTTATTTGCTGGATGTATTCCAGTCTATCTTTCTCTACAGTTTTTTATCTCTTACAGCTCCTTGTAGTATCATGAAAGGTCTTCCCTGATACCTAACAGATGTCCTAACATCCTATTCTTTCTTCTTGTCAGTTTTTTCCATATGCTCGTTTCCTCGCAGGTCCTGCGGGGAACTTCCTCATTCCTTTGAGTCCAGCTAGTTTTCAACATTAGTCTCTAGCACCACTTCTCAAATGCTCCATTTCTTTTCTGTTCTGGTTTTCTCACGGTCCTTGTCTCACTACCACACAAAGTTACGCTCCAAACATACATTTTCACTGAAACTTCCTGGCAGATTAAAACTGTGTGCCGGACCGAGACTCTAACTCGGGACCTTTGCCTTTCGCGGGCGAGAGCACTTGCCACCGAGTTCGAGTCTCGGTCCGGCACACAGTTTTAATCTGCCAGGAAGTTTCATATCAGCGCACTCTTCGCTATAGAGTGAAAATTTCATTCTAGATACGTTTTCACTGTTTGTTACCTCAGATGAAGACCTATGTTTCAGGCTAGCAGAATTCTCAGGGCAAGACATGCCCTCTTTCCTAACGCTAGTCAGCTTTTTATATCCTCCCTACTCTGTCCATCATGGGTTATTTTGCAGGTTAAACAGCAGAATTCATCACCTACTTCGTGACCGTCAATCCTGGTGTTGTTTCTCGCTGTTCTTATTTCTCCTACTTCTCATTACTTCCGTCTTTCTTCGATTTACTCTCAGTCCATATTCTGTACTAATAAGAATGTTCATTCCATTCAGCAAATCCTGTACTTGTCCTTTACTTTCACGGAGGATAACAATGTCATCAGCGAATCTTACCATCGATATCCTTTCGCCATGGATTTTTATCCCACACCTGAACTTTTGTTTTATTTCCATCATTATATGATGGATAGATTCAACAGTAGGGAAGATTGCACCCCTGATTTACACACCCTTTTGAACCGGATCTCGTAATGCTTGGTTCTCATACGTTATTTTTCCTTCGTGGTTCTCCTACTTTTTGTAAATCACCCCTATTTTTCTGAGAATTTCGAACATTATGCACCGTTTTGCATTGTCTAACCCTCATTCCAGGTAGACTAATCCATTGGGCGTGTTTCGATTCTGCTTACGTTACCAAAAGCATAAAATAGTCCCCCATTCGGATCTCTGGGTGGGGACTACTCAAGAGGATGTCGTTATCAGGAGAAAGAAAACTGGCGTTCTACGGATCGGAGCGTGGAATGTCAGATCCCTTAATCGGGCAGGTAGGTTAGAAAATTTGAAAAGGGAAATGGATAGGTTAAAGTTAGATATAGTGGTACTTAGTGAAGTTCGGTGGCAGGAGGAACAAGACTTCTGGTCAGGTGACTACAGGGTTATAAACACAAAGTCAAATAGGGGTAATGCAGGAGTAGGTTTAATAATGAATAGGAAAATTGGAATGCGGGTAAGCTACTACAAACAGCATAGTGAACGCATTATTGTGGCCAAGATAGATACAAAGCCCACACCTACTACAGTAGTACAAGTTCATATGCCAACTAGCTCTGCAGATGACGAAGAAATTGAAGAAATGTATGATGAAATAAAAGAAATTATTCAGATAGTGAATGGAGACGAAAATTTAATAGTCATGGGTGACTGGAATTCGAGTGTAGGAAAAGGGAGAGAAGGAAACGTAGTAGGTGAAATTGGATTGGGGCTACGAAATGAAAGAGGAAGCCGCCTGGTAGAATTTTGCACAGAGCACAACTTAATCATAGCTAACACTTGGTTTAAGAATCATGATAGAAGGTTGTATACATGGAAGAACCCTGGAGATACTAAAAGGTATCAGATAGATTATATAATGGTAAGACAGAGATTTAGGAACCAGGTTTAAATTTGTAAGACATTTCCAGGGGCAGATGTGGACTCTGACCACAATCTATTGGTTATGACCTGTAGATTAAAACTGAAGAAACTGCAAAAAGGTGGGAATTTAATGAGATGGGACCTGGATAAACTGAAAGAACCAGAGATTGTACAGAGTTTCAGGGAGAGCATAAGGGAACAATTGACAGGAATTGGGGGAAGAAATACAATAGAAGAAGAATGGGTAGCTTTGAGGGATGAAGTAGTGAAGGCAGCAGAGGATCAAGTAGGTAAAAAGACGAGGGGTAGTAGAAATCCTATGATAACAAAAGAAATATTGAAATTAATTGATGAAAGGAGAAAATATAAAAATGCAGTAAATGAAGTAGGCAAAAAGGAATACAAACGTCTCAAAAATGAGATCGACAGGAAGTGCAAAATGGCTAAGCAGGGATGGCTAGAGGACAAATGTAAGGATGTAGAGGCTTATCTCACTAGGGGTAAGATAGATACTGCCTATAGGCAAATTAAAGAGACCTTTGGAGATAAGAGAACCACTTGTATGAACATGAAGAGCTGATGGAAACCCAGTTCTAAGCAAAGAAGGGAAAGCAGAAAGGTGGAAGGAGTATATAGAGGGTCTATGCAAGGGCGATGTACTTGAGGACAATATTATGGAAATGGAAGAGGATGTAGATGAAAATGTAATGGGAGATACGATACTGCGTGAAGAGTTTGACAGAGCACTGAAAGACCTGAGTCGAAACAAGGCCCCGGGAGTAGACAACATTCCATTGGAACTACTGACGGCCTTGGGAGAGCCAGTCCTGACAAAACTCTACCATCTGGTGAGCAAGACGTATGAAACAGGCGAAATACCCTCAGACTTCGGGAAGAATATAATAATTCCAATCGCAAAGAAAGCAGGTGTTGACAGATGTGAAAATTACCGAACAATCAGTTTAATAAGCCACAGTTGCAAAATACTAACACGAATTCTTTACAGACGAATGGAAAAACTAGTAGAAGCTGACCTCGGGGAAGATCAGTTTGGATTCCGTAGAAATACTGGAACACGTGAGGCAATACTGACCTTACGACTTATCTTAGAAGAAAGATTAAGGAAAGGCAAACCTACGTTTCTAGCATTTGTACACTTAGAGAAAGCTTTTGACAATGTTGACTGGAATACTCTCTTTCAAATTCTAAAGATGGCAGGGGTAAAATAAAGGGAGCGAAAGTCTATTTACAGTTTGTACAGAAACCAGATGGTAGTTATAAGAGTCGAGGGGCATGAAAAGGAAGCAGTGGTTGGGAAGGGAGTAAGACAGGGTTGTAGCCTCTCCCCGATGTTATTCAATCTGTATATTGAGCAAGCAGTAAAGGAAACAAAAGATAAATTCGGAGTAGGTATTAAAATCCAAGGAGAAGAAATAAAAACTTTGAGGTTCGCCGCCGATGACATTGTAATTCTGTCAGAGACAGCAAAGGACTTGGAAGAGCAGTTGAATGGAATGGACAGTGTCTTGAAAGGAGGATATAAGATGAACATCAACAAAAGCAAAACGAGGATAATGGAATGTAGTCGAACTAAGTCGGGTGATGCTGAGGGAATTAGATTAGGAAATGAGACACTTAAAGTAGTAAAGGAGTTTTGCTATTTGGGGAGCAAAATACTGATGATGGTCGAAGTAGAGAGGATATAAAATGTAGACTGGCAATGGCAAGGAAAGCTATTCTGAAGAAGAGAAATTTGTTAATATTGAGTATAGATTTAAGTGTCAGGAAGTCGTTTCTCAAAGTATTTGTATGGAGTGTAGCCTTGTATGGAAGTGAAACATGGACGATAAATAGTTTGGACAAGAAGAGAATAGAAGCTTTCGAAATGTGGTGCTACAGAAGAATGCTGAAGATTAGATGGGTAGATCACATAACTAATGTTGAAGTATTGAATAGGATTGGGGAGAAGAGAAGTTTGTGGCACAATTTGACAAGAAGAAGGGATCGGTTGGTAGGACATGTTCTGAGGCATCAAGAGATCACCAATTTAGTATTGGAGGGCAGCGTGGAGGGTAAAAATCGTAGAGGGAGACCAAGAGATGAATACACTAAGCAGATTCAGAAGGATGTAGGTTGCAGTGGGTACTGGGAGATGAAGAAGCTTGCACAGGATAGAGTAGCATGGAGAGCTGCGTCAAACCAGTCTCAGGACTGAAGACCACAACAATAACAACCAAAAGCAACCATGAGAACTGCCTCTCTGGTGTCTTTACCGTTCCTAAAGTCAAACAGATCGTCATCTAATACATCCCCAATTGTCTTTTCCGTTATTGTGTATATTATTCTTGTCAGCAACTGGAATCGATGAGCTATTAAGATGATTGTGTGCTAATTCCCGAACTAGTCAGCTCTTGCAATCTTCGGGAATTTTTGGATGATGTTTATCCCAAAGTCTCATAATATATCACCAGTCTCATACATTCTACCCACCAAAGTGAGTAGCCTCGTTCTTGCCACTTTCAAACTTATTTGAGAAATTCGGAGGGAATGTTATAGATCCCTACTGCCTTGTTTGGTCTCCCAGAGCTCTTTTAAATTATGATCTCTTCCTGTAGACTAGTGTTTCTTCTGCTATCACTTCTTCAGACAAGTCTTCCCCTTCGCAGAGACCTTCAGTTTACTCTTTCCTCTCTCCTCTGTATTTAACAGTGGAATCACCATTGCATTCTTAATGTTACAACCCGTGCTTTCATGTCACTGAAGCTTGTTCTGAATTTTATAAATGCTGACTCAGCCCTTCTGATAACCATTTCTTTTTATATTTCTTCCCATTTTTTCTTGCAGCCATTTTGCCTTAGCTTTCCTGTACTTCCTGTTTATTTTTTTTCCTAAGTGACTTGTATTTCTGCATTCCTGAAATTCAGCGGACATTTTTATACTTCCTTCTTTCATGAATCAACCGAAGTATTTAATCTGTTACCCATGGTTTCTTCGCAGTTACCTTCATTGAACATCAACAAAAGCAAAACGAGGATAATGGAATGTAGTCGAATTAAGTCGGGTGATGCTGCGGGAATTAAATTAGGAAATGAGACATTTAAAGTAGTAAAGGAGTTTTGCTATTTGGGGAGCATAATAACTTATGATGGTCGAAGTAGAGAGGATATAAAATGTAGACTGGCAATGGCAAGGAAAGCGTTTCTGAAGAAGAGAAATTTGTTAACATCCAGTATTGATTTAAGTGTCAGGAAGTCTTTTCTGAAAGTATTTGTATGAAGTGTAGCCATGTATGATGTATGGAAGTAAAACATGGATGATAAATAGTTTAGACAAGAAGAGAATAGAAACTTTCGAAATGTGGTGCTACAGAAGAATGCTGAAGATTAGATGGGTAGATCACATAACTAATAAGGAGGAGTTCGTATTAATCTCACCTGATTTGTAAAAAAATGTTGTAAAATCACTCACTTCTCACTATCAGCACAATCAGAAATTAAATGTCAGTTATTTTCATACAGGCAAATCGGGATCGTCTATTTTACCCTTTTCTATTACGTAAAGTTCTGATATCTAAATCAAAGTTTTTTATTTAAGCACTTCCATATTTTAAGCATTTGTTACGCCTTAGCGTGCGCTTGTAACGTCCCCCTCACTTATCGACTTTAATGACATTGAAAACGTAAACCGCGTACACCTAATGGAAATTTGGGAAAAGCAATCGTCACCGAAGTTAATTTTTCGGTAAAGAGGGAGGAAAGGGTTACATCTAAATGAAAGGAAAAATGCAAATGAAATTGGTGGAAATTAATTTTGAGAAAAGGGTAAAATTAATAAAGAAAGTAAATGTGCGGTCGTTACGTTATCAATTAATTGCTGTTAATTAGATATTTGGGGAAAATTACGGTCGCCGGTCCTACGGACAACTACTATAATAACTAAAAATGAAAGATTAATGCACATATAATTAGCACTAAACGCGTGGCAACTGAAGGTTGCCACGTGTTGTGTGAAAACTGAATGTTTGTCAGAAGTAATAAATTTCGCTACACTCTGACTTAATTTAGCAAAAGAATTAATAAAACCGGAAAATTGAAAGTTAATTTAGTGACTGAAATTAATAGTGAACTTTGTTTCTGAATCACTACGAAATTCAATAAAATAAGATTAGTCTTGGGCTAGTTCAACAACCATTTCAAAAGCTACTTCAATCTACGCAGTTTAGAAATAAGGGATTTACCTTCGAACTTAAATTAAATGATTCTGAACAATTAACAATAGTAAAATTTAGTACGTACCAAGCTGAGCTGCAGTCACAGGTAAGGTAAAATATGGTAACAGAACTCGCACTCTTAATTTGTGCTTGTGTAATCTAAATATTGTAGCCAGCTATGAATACCTTAACTGAACTTTGAAATTAAAGCAGTGAAATCGAGTGATATTAGTTTAATGCTGGCGTTTGAATTTCAACGACACTCGGGTTCATTCCGGAGAAGAAGGGACCCTGCTTGGTAGTGCAATTGGGACAATGAGCAACAAAGGTTCATGCTACGTTGCTGTAATTTCGTGAGGCAAATTGAACACTTGGAAAAGCTTAGGTCTGCCATACAGTTCTATAACTTTACGTGCCTTTAGTCTTCCTTGTTGGTTGATTGAAAGTTTGAAGTCGTCGATCGAGGAGGTGGCGACAGTCACTCATTGTCGGCCGTCGCTGTTGCAGAAGCTGGATGTTGGCGCGCCTTCTTCTCGACACGGTCACCAGGCGAAACGGGCTCTTGATGTGCGCCAGCTAACCCGTCCGCGACACCGTGCCAGAAACTATCATAGCAAGTCGAGCGCAATTACATGCTGCCCAACCCCGAAAGCGCGGCAACTCGCGGGAGCTTCACTCAACACACCTGCTCCACCGCCCTAGCCCAGCCAGACTCCCTCTGCCCCCGTTCCATGTGGCAGAGTTAACACTACCCAAGATCCTAAACACTTTGGTTCTCCATACGACCTATCGATGTAATAGTTCGATAGCACAGTTTTCCCTAGGCAAGACCCAGAGTAAAAATACAAATAATATTTACAAAGCAAACCAATAATACATCGACATAAATGCATAAATATATATATATTCAAATTGTAAAACAATTACAATATATAAAAGACAAAGAAATGTCATATCTTCAGGTAACAAAATAAGGAAAAAATTTATAGTAGAATAGGTGGAAATAGGAGGATATGCATTACCGGCGTTAAACGCTGTTGATTCTAAATATACGGAAATTTAAAAATTCCGCGTGGTGGCGGATCAAATGGTGGTTAGCGATAATCCTTTTCACCTCTGCAGCACCCGAGCTAAATTGCTGGAAAATCTCAGATGAGAGGCAAATGGAGTTTATTATCTAATTATTGAATACCTGTACTCTGTGTTGCTTTAAAATGTATATCCATAATACATTTACCACAACACCGTCCTATAAGTCCAGGTAAGAATTGCCATTATAACAAACGAAATAAAAGTAGCTAGATACGACATACGAGCAACACGATCAATAACAAACGAGCAATAAAGATCAACAAAGAAAGAGATTGTAATTGTGATTTGCTATTTATACTCTGCTTACAGTGGCAGTGGTTCTTGTGTGTCTCCTTGCATCTACACCTCTTTCATTGTCTTTCATGCAATTAATATTTGTCATAATTACACAATGTCCCTGCGTCAGAGTTTGTTCATTGTTATACGTTTAAAAATATTGTTTAATTTTTAATGTCACTTTTTCTCTACGTTATGTACGATTTATTGAATTCACTACCAAAGGACGCAACAGTACTCTTTACGATCCAGTGTCTGATTTCGAAATCTGGCTGACCTTTATGTACTCTAGTTGGTATCTTCCCTAAACTCTCTGCCTTTTCCCTTTATACACTCCTGGAAATTGAAATAAGAACACCGTGAATTCATTGTCCCAGGAAGGGGAAACTTTATTGACACATTCCTGGGGTCAGATACATTACATGATCACACTGACAGAACCACAAGCACATAGACACAGGCAACAGAGCATGCACAATGTCGGCACTAGTACAGTGTATATCCACCTTTCGCAGCAATGCAGGCTGCTATTCTCCCATGGAGACGATCGTAGAGATGCTGGATGTAGTCCTGTGGAACGGCTTGCCATGCCATTTCCACCTGGCGCCTCAGTTGGACCAGCGTTCGTGCTGGACGTGCAGACCGCGTGAGACGACGCTTCATCCAGTCCCAAACATGCTCAATGGGGGACAGATCCGGAGATCTTGCTGGCCAGGGTAGTTGACTTACACCTTCTAGAGCACGTTGGGTGGCACGGGATACATGCGGACGTGCATTGTCCTGTTGGAACAGCAAGTTCCCTTGCCGGTCTAGGAATGGTAGAACGATGGGTTCGATGACGGTTTGGATGTACCGTGCACTATTCAGTGTCCCCTCGACGATCACCAGTGGTGTACGGCCAGTGTAGGAGATCGCTCCCCACACCATGATGCCGGGTGTTGGCCCTGTGTGCCTCGGTCGTATGCAGTCCTGATTGTGGCGCTCACCTGCACGGAGCCAAACACGCATACGACCATCATTGGCACCAAGGCAGAAGCGACTCTCATCGCTGAAGACGACACGTCTCCATTCGTCCCTCCATTCACGCCTGTCGCGACACCACTGGAGGCTGGCTGCACGATGTTGGGGCGTGAGCGGAAGACGGCCTAACGGTGTGCGGGACCGTAGCCCAGCTTCATGGAGACGGTTGCGAATCTTCCTCGCCGATACCCCAGGAGCAACAGTGTCCCTAATTTGCTGGGAAGTGGCGGTGCGGTCCCCTACGGCACTGCGTAGGATCCTACGGTCTTGGCGTGCATCCGTGCGTCGCTGCGGTCCGGTCCCAGGTCGACGGGCACGTGCACCTTCCGCCGACCACTGGCGACAACATCGATGTACTGTGGAGACCTCACACTCCACGTGTTGAGCAATTCGGCGGTACGTCCACCCGGCCTCCCGCATGCCCACTATACGCCCTCGCTCAAAGTCCGTCAGCTGCACATACGGTTCACGTCCACGCTGTCGCGGCATGCTACCAGTGTTAAAGACTGCGATGGAGCTCCGTATGCCACGGCAAACTGGCTGACACTGACGGCGGAGGTGCACAAATGCTGCGCAGCTAGCGCCATTCGACGGCCAACACCGCGGTTCCTGGTGTGTCCGCTGTGCCGTGCGTGTGATCATTGCTTGTACAGCCCTCTCGCAGTGTCCGGAGCAAGTATGGTGGGTCTGACACACCGGTGTCAATGTGTTCTTTTTTCCATTTCCAGGAGTGTATTTCCACCTCTTGTGATTCTTGAACAGCGTATTATATATTACACTATTGGCCATTGAAATTGTTACACCAAGAAGAAATGCAGATGATAAACCGGTATTCATTGGAGAAACATATTATATATGGACTGACATGTGATTACATTTTCACGCAATTTGGGTGCATAGATCCTGAGAAATCAGTACCCAGAACAACCTACTCTGGCCGTAATAACGGCCTAGATACGCCTGGGCATTGAGTCAAACAGAGCTTCGATGCCGTGTACAGGTACAGCTGCCCATGCAACTTCAACACGATACCACAGTTCATCAAGAGTTGTGACCGGGGTATTGTGATGAGCCAGTTGGTCGGCAACCATTCATCAGACGTTTTCGATTGGTGAAAGATCTGGAGAATGTGCTGGCCAGGGCAGTAGTTGAACATTTTCCGTATCCATAAAGGCTCGTATAGGACCTGCAACATGCGGTCGTGCTTTATCCTGCTGAAATGTAAGGTTTCACAGGGATCGAACGAAGGGTAGAACCACGGGTCGTAACACATCTGAAATGTAACGTCCACTGTTCAAAGTGCCGTCAATGCGAACAAGAGGTGACCGAGACGTGTAACCAATGGCACCCCATACCATCACGCAGGGTGATAGACCAGTAAGGCGATGACGAATACACGCTTCCAATGTGCGACCATCCTGATGCTGTAAACAGAACCTGGATTCATCCGAAAAAATGACCTATTGCCATTCGTGCACCCAGGTTCGTCTTTGAGTACACCATCGCCGGCGCTCCTGTCTGTGATGCAGCGTCAAGGGTAACCGCAGCCATGGTCTCCGAACTGATAGTCTATGCTGCTGCAAACGTCGTCGAACTGTTCGTGCAGATGGTTGTTGTCTTGCAAACGTCCCGATCTGTTGACTCAGGGATCGACACGTGGCTGCACGATCCGTTACAGCCATGCGGGTAAGATGCCTGTCATCATGACTGCTAGTGATACTAGGCCTTTGGGATCGAACACGGCGTTCCGTATTACCCTGCTGAATCCACGGATTCCATATTCTGCTAACAGTCAGTGGATCTCGACCAACGCGAGCAGCAATGTCGCGATACGATAAACCGTAATCGTGATAGGCTACGATCCGACCTTTATGAAAGTCGGAAACGTGATGGTACGCATTTCTCCTCCTTACACGAGGCATCGGAGCAACGTGTCACCAGGTTACGCCGGTCAACTGCTGTTTGTGTATGAGAAATCGGTTGGAAACTTTCGTGATGTCAGCACGTTGTAGGTGTCGCCACCGGCGCCAACGTTGTGCGAATGCTCCGAAATGCTAATCACTTGCATATCACAGCATCTTCTTCCTGTCGGTTAAATTTCGCGTCTGTAGCCCGTCATATTCGTGGTGTAGCAATTGTAATGGCCAGTGGCGTACTAACATGTTTATTGCGTAAATCTATCAGACTTTCTGCTCTCTCGTTCCTGCTACCAAACTCATATTCTGACGTATCCCGTTCCACTGCTCCTTCCTCTAGTACCTCTAGGTGACTGAAAGACGTTTCATAGGATTCTACAGCCTGTTCGAAATCTGCCTGAAGCCTGGACCGGCACCCGCCTGGATGGCAGCAGTGGCACGTCTGGTGCCGGTCAACTCTGGCCTGGAACTGCCTCAGCCTGAACTGGAAGGTCGGTGGGCCACAGGCGACGAGGGCTGCGGCGGCGTCCTGGCGGCGATCCACGAACTCTCCTGGGAAGAGGCCATCGAACTCGCCTGTCACCTCGTCTGCCGCATCCCTGCTGACTGCATCGACACCTGCTCTCTACAGGGGTACGTACGCCACTAGAGGCCACCGTCACCCACCCTACATACAGGGTGAAAAGTATTTAAACCGACAAACTTTGGGAGCTTGTAGGGGACATCAAAACAAATACTTTTCCCTAATGTCATCTTTTCCTATGAAGATTATTTAAGCCGGTGGAGGCCGTATTACGATCTTCAGTTGTTAGAGGGCGTATTACACTGTTCAGTTGTAGGCAACTGCTGTCCACCAGTGCAGTAGTGCACTGTCTCTGTTTGTTAGTGGAGCAATACGCTTGGAGTGAGTACACTGATATGGCTGGTGCGTACTACGTAGCGCGCCACAGCGGACGAGATGCACAGCGGATTTATCAACAACAATATCATAATCGCCGTAGCCCTCATCATACGACCTTTGCTGCTGTGTACCAGTGTCTACGTGAGACCGAATCATTTAGCAGATTACCTGGACAGGGACGCCGTCGCACGGTAAGAACGCTGCAATTTGAGGAAGCCGTCTTGCAGCATGTGGAGCGGGGTCCTTCAATCAGCAGTCGTGAAATTGCACGTAAAATGGCGACGAATCCCCACTTTTTTGTGTGCGGAACAATTCAGGACACACCTGATGTTTTTGCCCGTGTCAGACGGAACATGATCCGACAGTATAACCTTTGTTCACGTGTCAGTGGAGATATTTTTGAAAATCTACTTTAACTGAAATTGGGTTGTGTTAATGTGTTGTCTCTTGGTCATAAAAAACTGGAAAAGTGGTTCTTGGTTTAATTAATTTGCCGCCAGAGAAATCTTCCTCTACCGGTTTAAATACTCCTCATAGGAAAAAATGACATTGGGGAAAAATATTTGTTTTGATGTCTTTCGAGAGCAATTGCTACGTCCATTTCACTTATAGCATGTCCACAACCTGGAACCAGTTAATTATCCATCCAGAGCACAGTTTTCCCAGTGGTACCTGGAACAGTGTGAAATGCATCCTACATTTCCATCCTCTTTGTTGTTTACCGATGAAGCAACGTTCGGGCGTGATGGAATCTTCAACATGCACAATTAGCATATTTGGAGTGAGGATATCCCGCATGTCACAGTTACTAGCGCTCATCAAGTGCGGTTCTTCGTTAATGTGTGGGTCGGTGTTGTTGGGGACTGTTTAATTGGGCTGTATCTGCTACCTAGGCCATTAAATGGCAGGCACTGTTACAATTTTCTCGCTAGAGCATTGAAAGAATTGCTGGAAGACGTTCCGCTCCCTACAAGACAACGCATGTGGTTCCTACATGACGGGGCGCCGGCACATTTCAGTCATCGTGTGCGTCAGTTCCTGGACCGACGGTTCCCAGACACGTGGAGGTGGTCCTGTAACATGGCCCGCTCGATCCCCACTTTTTTGTGTGCGGTACAATTCAGGACACTCCTGATGTTTTTGCCCGTGTCAGACAGAACATGATCCGACAGTATAACCTTTGTTTACGTGTCAGTGGAGACATTTTTGAAAATCCACTTTAACTGAAATTGGGTTGTGTTAATGTGCTGTCTCTTGATCATAAAAAACTGGAAAAGTGGTTGTTGGTTTAATTAATTTGCCGCCAGAGAAATCTTACTCTACCGATTTAAATACTCCTCATAGGAAAAAATGACATTAAGGAAAAATATTTGTTTTGATGTCCCCTACAATCTCCCAGAGTTTGTCGGTTTAAATACTTTTCACCCTGTATAATACTCTTCTCAAAACAGTTGTGTGCGCCATCATCTGATTTTGTCTTTTTCCGAGACTAACATTTGTTAATAAGGACACCAGACAACACATAGGTCGCTCCCCCGCTCATCCCCACCACCTAGCCCCTCGTCACAGAGGAATGGACTCCAATACTCCGTATCCGGGAGGACGACGGTTCAATCCCGTCTCCAGCCATGATTTCCCTAAATCGTTTCACGCAAATGCCGGGATGGTTCCTCTAAAAGGGCACGGACGATTTCCTTCCCCATCCTTCCCTAACCCGAACTTGCGCTCCGTCTCTAATGACCTCGTTATCGACGGGACGTTAAACACTAACCTCCTCCTCCTCCTCCAATACTCTGTAACATCACGTCTCTCCTTGATTATGAATTGAACTAGATGTGGAAGAGAGTCCATAAGTTTCTTCAGAAATGTCACATACATAACGAATTCGTCTACTTGAGATCTGTTAGGAATTGAAATGCTATCTACTTGTGGGACATGTGATTTGTGCCGGACCGACCGGGACTCGTACCTGGAATTGCCGCTCATCGGAAACATACCCCATTACCATTACGGCTTCCCGTGCACGATCTCCGGATCAGTCCAAACCTCTAAATGCCACGCTTCCTGCGTCCCAATTGGTGGCAACATGACTTAGATTAGCGCATCTCGGTTCATGACAGAAACGTGTTCAACATTAGTACACACATCAAAAAAGTTTTGCATCACCTCAGTTCCGACAGTTCCGGAACCTCTACAGAGAATTGGAATAGAGACTAACTTAAACATAATTTCCGACCTTTTTATTGCTTATGAAAACCACTCATTGCACGTTGCACCACCATACAGCGAGGCCTTCAGAGGTGGGGGTCCAGATTGCTGTACACACCGGTACCTCTAATACCCAGTAGCACATCCTCTTGGATTTATGCATGCTTGTATTCGTCGTGACATACGATCCACAAGTTCATCAAGGCAATGTTGGTCCAGATTGTTCCACTCCTCCACGGCGATTCGGCGTTGATCCCTCAGAGTGGTTGGTGCGTCACGTCGTCCATAAGCAGCCCATTTCAATCTACCCCAGGCACGATCGATAGGGTTCATGTCTGAATAACATGCCGTCCACTCTAGTCGAGCGATGTCATTATCGCGAAGGAAGTCATTCAAAAGATGTGCACGATGGCGGTGCGAATTGTCTTCCATGAAGACGAACGTGTCCCTAATATGCTGCCAACCATGCCTTCCATGACCACCAGCGGCGTATGTCGGCCCCTCATAATGCCACCCCAAGACAGTAGGGAACCTCCACCTTGCTGCACTCGCTGGACAGTGTGTCTGAGGCGTTCAGCCTGACCGGACTGCCTCCGACGATTGTCCGGTTCAAGGCATATTCGACACTAAATAAACAATTTTTTCAGCCTTCAGTTGCAAGGTAATTTTACTCGTTTACCTAGGTTTCGATTCCAGTAATGGAATCTTCTTGAGAACAAAAAATAAAATTAATATTTTTTTTTTTTGTTCTGAAGAAGATTCCATTACTGGAATCGAAACCTAGGTAAACGAGTAAAATTACCTTGCAACCGAAGGCTGAAAAAATTGTTTATTTGCTGTACATTTCACAGTTGCTGACACGCTGCAATATGTTAAAGATCTCTATATTCGACACTCATCGGTGAAGAGAACGTGATGCCAATCGTGAGCGGTCCATTTGGCATGTTGTTGGGCCCATCTGTACCGCCCTGCATGGTGTCGTGGTTGCAAAGATGGACCTCGCCATGGAAGATAATGTGAATGCGCTTAGGGCAGCCAAGTGTTCTGAATTTCTCTGCCGGCCGCTATGGCCGCCCGGTTCTAGGCACTTCAGTCTGGAACCGCGTGATCAATACGGTCGCAGGTTCGAATCCTGCGTCGGGCATGGATGTGTGTGATGTCCTTAGGTTAGTTAGGTTTAAGTAGTTCTAAGTTCAAGGGGACTGATGACCCCAGATGTTAAGTCCCCTAGTGCTCAGAGCCATTTGAACCATTTGAATTTCCCTCAAATAAAATTATTGAGTCGGTAAACTGGCTAGCGACGATTTCAGTCATGTAGGTCATGGTCTAAAACGCATTGGGGAGCCAGTCAGCACCCGGAGACGGCCCGTCCACACTCCCTACATTAATACGGCATTCGAACCACGACATAGGGAGCACGGGTGGCAGCTTATGTAACAGTTTTTTATAGTAACGAAAAGTTTTGTAACCGCTCATATCTGAGAACAAGAACGGGTTTACATTCAATTTGGGCGGCAGCTGTAGCTCCACAATATTTGTTACCTCGTGCCTTCTAGCATGCTTGGATACCTTCAAAAATGGTTCGAATTGCTGTGAGCACTATGGGTCACCTAGAATTTAGAACTACTTAAACCTAACTAACCTAAGGACGTTACACATAACGACGCACAAGGCAGGATTCGGACCTGGGACCGAAGCGCTTGGATACTCCTCAGCATGTTGTCCAGGTGATGTTCCTGATGGCGCTATCCCAGCATGCTCCTCCTCTGCAGCGGTCTTCCTGCGGTCATCCAGTGTTTGGGGCTGGTACCTGCAAAGACGCACGCAGAGTTTCAATTGGTGTCAGTAGTCTCATTCGGTTCCATGTTAACAGACACCACTACCTATTTCACTCCTTTGATTCCTGCCTCCTGCATGAAGATGTTTGTGGGCAGGCTACGACGTTCTCGTGCAATATCGTGTGAGGTAACGGGCGAGCTGTGGCGCCCTGAAAATACACTCGTGGAAATTGAAATAAGAACACCGTGAATTCATTGTCCCAGGAAGGGGAAACTTTATTGACACATTCCTGGGATCAGATACATCACATGATCACACTGACAGAACCACAGGCACATAGACACAGGCAACAGAGCATGCACAATGTCGGCACTAGTACAGTGTATATCCACCTTTCGCAGCAATGCAGGCTGCTATTCTCCCACGGAGACGATCGTAGAGATGCTGGATGTAGTCCTGTGGAACGGCTTGCCATGCCATTTCCACCTGGCGCCTCAGTTGGACCAGCATTCGTGCTGGACGTGCAGACCGCGTGAGACGACGCTCCATCCAGTCCCAAACATGCTCAATGGGGGACAGATCCGGAGATCTTGCTGGCCAGGGTAGTTGACTTACACCTTCTAGAGCACGTTGGGTGGCACGGGATACATGCGGACGTGCATTGTCCTGTTGGAACAGCAAGTTCCCTTGCCGGTCTAGGAATGGTAGAACGATGGGTTCGATGACGGTTTGGATGTACCGTGCACTATTCAGTGTCCCCTCGACGATCACCAGTGGTGTACGGCCAGTGTAGGAGATCGCTCCCCACACCATGATGCCGGGTGTTGGCCCTGTGTGCCTCGGTCGTATGCAGTCCTGATTGTGGCGCTCACCTGCACGGCGCCAAACACGCATACGACCATCACTGGCACCAAGGCAGAAGCGACTCTCATCGCTGAAGACGACACGTCTCCGTTCGTCCCTCCATTCACGCCTGTCGCGACACCACTGGAGGCGGGCAGCACGATGTTGGGGCGTGAGCGGAAGACGGCCTAACGGTGTGCGGGACCGTAGCCCAGCTTCATGGAGACGGTTGCGAATGGTCCTCCCCGATACCCCAGGAGCAACAGTGTCCCTAATTTGCTGGGAAGTGGCGGTGCGGTCCCCTACGGCACTGCGTAGGATCCTACGGTCTTGGCGTGCATCCGTGCGTCGCTGCGGTCCGGTCCCAGGTCGACGGGCACGTGCACCTTCCGCCGACCACTGGCGACAACATCGATGTACTGTGGAGACCTCACGCCCCACGTGTTGAGCAATTCGGCGGTACGTCCACCCGGCCTCCCGCATGCCCACTATACGCCCTCGCTCGAAGTCCGTCAACTGCACATACGGTTCACGTCCACGCTGTCGCGGCATGCTACCAGTGTTAAAGACTGCGATGGAGCTCCGTATGCCACGGCAAACTGGCTGACACTGACGGCGGCGGTGCACAAATGCTGCGCAGCTAGCGCCATTCGACGGCCGACACCGCGGTTCCTGGTGTGTCCGCTGTGCCGTGCGTGTGATCATTGCTTGTACAGCCCTCTCGCAGTGTCCGGAACAAGTATGGTGGGTCTGACACACCGGTGTCAATGTGTTCTTTTTTCCATTTCCAGGAGTGTATTCTAAGTTCAGAGTTGGCGGCCACCGCTTGGGCCGTTTGGCAAGGCGCGTGGTGCCTGACAACGGTCGGAGCACGCAGTCCGTCGTCTGCGTGGCTGGGAATTCCGCTGTGACGAGGACGGAGCTTCGTGTCGATGAAGGAGACACGCCGGGAGTGCCGAAGATGGCGGACTTTGTGAAGCCTTAATGGCAGACATTTCACAGTTCGTATGGAAATTAGTAGTAGCCACGTGAATCAGGATACATAAAAAAAAAAGGAACATGTAAATTATTATTATTTGCACGACGATTCTGATGGTGAAGTCAGATTTTCAATATCTTTATTAGCTTACAGTTTAGTATCTGACGGTAAATTTTACAAGTATCACCCAGCAACGAGTTTCCAAAATACCGGGTGATCAAAATGTCAGTAAAAATTTGAAAACTGAATAAATCACGGAATAATGTAGATAGAGAGGTACAAATTGACCCACATGCTTAGAATGACATGGGGTTTTTATTAGAACCAAAACATAACAAAAAATACACTCCTGGAAATGGAAAAAAGAAAACATTGACACCGGTGTGTCAGACCCACCATACTTGCTCCGGACACTGCGAGAGGGCTGTACAAGCAATGATTACACGCACGGCACAGCGGACACACCAGGAACCGCGGTGTTGGCCGTCGAATGGCGCTAGCTGCGCAGCATTTGTGCACCGCCGCCGTCAGTGTCAGCCAGTTTGCCGTGGCATACGGAGCTCCATCGCAGTCTTTTAACACTGGTAGCATGCCGCGACAGCGTGGACGTGAACCGTATGTGCAGTTGACGGACTTTGAGCGAGGGCGTATAGTGGGCATGCGGGAGGCCGGGTGGACGTACCGCCGAATTGCTCAACACGTGGGGCGTGAGGTCTCCACAGTACATCGATGTTGTCGCCAGTGGTCGGCGGAAGGTGCACGTGCCCTACGCAGTGCCGTAGGGGACCGCACCGCCACTTCCCAGCAAATTAGGGACACTGTTGCTCCTGGGGTATCGGCGAGGACCATTCGCAACTGTCTCCATGAAGCTGGGCTACGGTCCCGCACACCGTTAGGCCGTCTTCCGCTCACGCCCCAACATCGTGCAGCCCGCCTCCAGTGGTGTCGCGACAGGCGTGAATGCAGGGACGAATGGAGACGTGTCGTCTTCAGCGATGAGAGTCGCTTCTGCCTTGGTGCCAATGATGGTCGTATGCGTGTTTGGCGCCGTGCAGGTGAGCGCCACAATCAGGACTGCATACGTCCGAGGCACACAGGGCCAACACCCGGCATCATGGTGTGGGGAGCGATCTCCTACACTGGCCGTACACCACTGGTGATCGTCGAGGGGACACTGAATAGTGCACGGTACATCCAAACCGTCATCGAACCCTGTTCCAGCAGGGCAATGCACGTCCGCATGTATCCCGTGCCACCCAACGTGCTCTAGAAGGTGTAAGTCAACTACCCTGGCCAGCAAGATCTCCGGATCTGTCCCCCATTGAGCATGTTTGGGACTGGATGAAGCGTCGTCTCACGCGGTCTGCACGTCCAGCACGAACGCTGGTCCAACTGAGGCGCCAGGTGGAAATGGCATGGCAAGCCGTTCCACAGGACTACATCCAGAATCTCTACGATCGTCTCCATGGGAGAATAGCAGCCTGCATTGCTGCGAAAGGTGGATATACACTGTACTAGTGCCGACATTGTGCATGCTCTGTTGCCTGTGTCTATGTGTTTGTGGTTCTGTCAGTGTGATCATGTGATGTATCTGACCCCAGGAATGTGTCAATAAAGTTTCCCCTTCCTGGGACAATGAATTCACGGTGTTCTTATTTCAATTTCCAGGAGTGTACAAACGTTAAAAAAATGTCCGACAGATGACGCTACATCTGATGGGAATAGCAATAATTAGCATAACAAAGTAAGACAAAGCAAAGATGACGTTCTTTACAGGATATGCTCAATATGTCCACCATCATTCCCCAACAATAGCTGTAGTCGAGTAATAATGTTGTAAACAGCACTGTAAAGCATGTCCGGAGTTATGGTGACGCATTGGTGTCGGATGTTGTCTTTCAGCATCCCTAGAGATGTCGGTCGATCACGATACACTTGCGACTTCAGGTAACCCCAAAGCCAATAATCGCTCGGACTGAGGTCTGGGGACCTGGGAGGCCAAGCATGACGAAAGTGGCAGCTGAGCACACGATCATCACCAAACGACGCGCGCAAGAGATCTTTCACGCGTCTAGCAATATGGGGTGTTTTTTTTTTTAGGTTCTAAGGAAACCCCATGTCATTCCAAGCATGTGTGTCAATTTGTACCTCTCTATCTACGTTATTCCGTGATTTATTAAGTTTTCAAATCTATACTGACTTTTTGATCACCCGGTATAAACGCTTCATCCGATTTCGACAATCGCCGTGTCTTTAGAAAGCTATTAGTGTAAACCTAAATCGGTATGACTTACATTCACGTAACTTAAATAGTACATGAGTTATTGGAGGTCAAATTGGCCGATTACTACCGATCGCGTCAGGCCATATGTGCTCCACAGTTACACGAAAAAACGGTAGCAGCGTGCATATAAACATATTGATTCATCTATGTCTTTTGTCAATATCCGATGTATGATATTGATGAAGAGACTGGTCAATTATTTACTGTGTTTTAGAAAGCACAGAGATATTAGACTCCTGGCCTACCTTTCGCTTATTTTCTTTTTATATGTGTTTATTTAATTGTTTAAGTATTTAATAATGTGTGTTGGAGCGGGTTTATGGTCCAGCCGTAGGAATAATCATTTAATATCAAGTAGTTAAATGTAAATCCAGTATTTCGTATGTGCTTACATATGTCTCATTATGATTGTGACTGTGTGTTGGCATGAAGACACGGCGTGAGCGCTCTAACCGATCACAGCGCTCGTGCATGGGGAGACTGGGAGGAAGCGAGTTTCCGGAGAGGACAGGAGTGAGTTCTAGCAGTGCGGCAGTTCTGGACGGTACGGCTCTGGACACGGGAGTGAGTGCTGGAAGCGGACAGTACAGCGCGGCGGACGCTCAGTCACGGGAATGACTTGCAGTGGAGCAGTTTGCGCGTGACAGCGAGAGATAGAAATATTTCTGAGTGCCGACCTGTGCTCTTGCGTGATTTCCGTGGCTTCTGCAGTGAAGATTTAGTGTGCGCTTTGAAGTGAATACTTCGCGAGCTATGTTGTTGTTCATAACTAATTATGTGCAGTTGGAATCTATTGTTTCCCTGTTATTCAGCTTATATTTTATTTAATTGCTGGACCATCGACATCAATATATGATTTGCAGTAATATACCGCATTCTCAAATGTACTTATACAATTGTACTCATCATTTAAAGTCGTTAAGGTAGAGCCTGCAAATTTTATTTAACTGCAATCTTTCATTTATAGATGTCTATATTACGTTCAAAATTCGCAATTGCCGAGTGACAGGAACATTCGACCATTCGATTTATGTGTCTGTTCATATTGTATACTGTAGACGCAGCAGTATTTGGCTTGTAATGCGGCAACTACTTATCCCAGCCCCTAGACAACGAAACCAGCCAAAACGTTTAATATTGCTACTCTGAGTCAGAGGGTCCGTAGTTATTTTGAAAGACCGCAATCGTTTTGAAAGATGAAACCATGCCCGAAATGTTATCTGTAAGACTGGACAACAAGTTGAATGATGCTCTTCCGATACTGCAAAGCACTCAAGTTGTCATCGATATCGATGAGACGTATCAGTTATCCGTGCATCATGACAGCCCGAAATATGATAGACCCAACCCAGCTGAGCCCGTGCCGCTTCATGTATGAGACCTGCGTTGGTACATGGTTTCCTCCACATTCTTCTACGATGAACTTCAGGCGTTATTTTACTTTTCATTTTACGCATCTAGATCTAGTTCCGGCTGACAAAACTCAGAGCAAATCCCCATGATCATAGAAAGAGTCAGTACATCTATGAATATCATAAAAGGCTAATAACATATTAAACAAAATTTACATGAATCTTACCCTAAGACTGGAAAGTTGCTCAGGTTGCACCAACAAAAACTCAAATGGCTCTGAGCACTATGGGACTTAACATCTTAGGTCATCAGTCCCCTAGAACTTAGAACTACTTAAACCTAACTAACCTAAGGACATCACACACATCCATGCCCGAGGCAGGATTCGAACCAGCGACCGTAGCGGTCCCGCGGTTCCAAACTGTAGCGCCCAGAAACGCTCGGCCACTCCGGCAGGCCTTGTACCAACATTCAAGGCCGGCAGTAGGAGTACTCCACAAAATTACAGCTCCATGTCATATGTAGCTGGATTTTGGAACATGTATTGTTTCGAACATTATGAATTACCTCGGAGAGAACGGTCTATTAACACACGGTCAAGACGGATTTGGAAAATATTGTTCTTCTGTAACACAACTAGCTCTTTACTCACACCAAGTGTTGAGCACTATTGACAAGTTATTTCAAATTGATTCCGCATTTATAGGTGTCCAGAAGGTTTTTGACACTGTACCTCATAAGCATCTTGTAAAGAAATTGTACACTGATGGAATATCGTCTCTATTACAGTACTGGATTCGTGATTTCGTGTCAGAGAGGTCACAGTTCGTAACAATTGATGAAAAGTCATCTAGTAAAACAGAAGTGATTTCTGGCGTTCCCCAAGGCAGTGTTATAGGTCATCTGCTGTTGCTTATCTACATAAGCGAATTAGGAGACAATCTGAGCAGCCCTCTTAGGTTGTTTGCTAATGACACTGTCGTTTATCGTCAAGTAGGCAACAGAAGATCAAATCCAATTGCAAAACTATTTAGATAAGAGATCTGTATGGTACTAAAATTGGCAGTGGTCCCTAAATAATGAAAAGTGTGGGGGTCATCCACATGAGTGCTAAAAGGAAACCGTTAAACCGTTAAACATAGGTTACACGCCGAATCAATGAAATCTGAAGGCCGTAAAGTCAAGTAAATACATAGGAATTACAATTACGAACAATTTAAATTGGAAAGAACACATAAAAATGTTGTGGGAAAGGCGAACCAAACACTGTTTCATTGGCAGAACACTTACGAGATGCAACAGATCTACTAAAGAGATTGCCTAATTATGCTTGTCCTTATCCTTTTGGAATACTGATGCACAATGGGGGATCCTTACCAGATAGAATTAACGGAATACGTCAAGAAAATTCAAAGAAGGGCAGCATGTTTTGTATTACCGAGAAATAGGGGAGAGAGTGTCACGGACATGATACAAGATTTGGGGTGGACATATTAAAACAAAGACATTTCTCGTTGCGGCGAGAACGTCTCACGAAATTTCAATCACAAACTTCCTCCTCTGAGTGCGGAACATTTTGTTGACACCGACCTACATGGGGAGGTGCGATTCACTTGCAGTTTTGATTTCTGGGCAGTATTAACTGAGTAAAAGCTGCTATTTTTGGAAATAATCTTGTACAATTAACAACAAACGCCGTTAAAGAGAATGTATTGAGAGGACAATGTCAGAATTCTGAGACGTCTGAGCAGGGTACACAAGAGGTACGCGAACTCACACCGCACGTTACCCGAAGATATATATATATATAGGGTGCTCCATTGATCGTGACCGGGCCAAATATCTCACGAAATAAGCGTCAAACGAAAAAACTACATCTTCGGCCGGACATGACTGCTTGTCCTGTTCCAGAGGTTGCCCCTCAGACTGCAAGATCCGGGCGGTCGCAGAGGGTGGGCTTACTGGTAGTTGGGAGCTCCAACGTCAGGCGCGTAATGGGGCCCCTTAGGGATATGGCAGCAAGAGAGGGAAAGAAAACCAATGTGCACTCCGTGTGCATACCGGGGGGAGTCATTCCAGATGTGGAAAGGGTCCTTCCGGATGCCATGAAGGGTATAGGGTGCACCCATCTGCAGGTGGTCGCTCATGTCGGCACCAATGATGTGTGTCGCTATGGATAGGAGGAAATCCTCTCTGGCTTCCGGCGGCTATCTGATTTGGTGAAGACTGCCAGTCTCGCTAGCGGGATGAAAGCAGAGCTCATCATCTGCAGCATCGTCGACAGGACTGACTGCGGGCCTTTGGTACAGAGCCGAGTGGAGGGTCTGAATCAGAGGCTGAGACGGTTCTGCGACCGTGTGGGCTGCAGATTCCTCGACTTGCGCCATAGGGTGGTGGGGTTTCGGGTTCCGCTGGATAGGTCACGAGTCCGCTACACGCAGCAAGCGGTTACACGGGTAACAGGGGTTGTGTGGCGTGGACTGGGTGGTTTTTTTTAGGTTAGATGGCCTCGGGCAAGTACAGAAAGGGCAACAGCCTTAAAGGGTGCGTGGCAAAGTCAGGACATGCGGGGACTAAGCAGCAATCGGTATTGTAATTGTAAACTGTCGAAGCTGCATTGGTAAAGTACCGGAACTTCAAGCGCTGATAGAAAGCACCGAAGCTGAAATCGTTATAGGTACAGAAAGCTGGCTGAAGCCAGAGATAAATTCTGCCGAAATTTTTACAAAGGCACAGACGGTGTTTAGAAAGGATAGATTGCATGCAACCGGTGGTGGCGTGTTTGTAGCTGTTAGTAGTAGTTTATCCTGTAGTGAAGTAGAAGTGGATAGTTCCTGTGAATTATTATGGGTGGAGGTTACACTCAGCAACCGAGCTAGGTTAATAGTTGCCTCCTTTTACCGACCTCCCGACTCAGCAGCATTAGTGGCAGAACAACTGAGAGAAAATTTGGAATACATTTCACATAAATTTTCTCGGCATGTTATAGTCTTAGGTGGAGATTTCAATTTACCAGATATAGACTGGGACACTCAGATGTTTAGGACGGGTGGTAGGGACAGAGCATCGAGTGACATTATACTGAGTGCACTATCCGAAAATTACCTCGAGCAATTAAACAGAGAACCGACTCGTGGAGATAACATCTTGGACCTACTGATAACAAACAGACCCGAAATTTTCGACTCTGTAAGTGCAGAACAGGGAGTCAGTGATCATAAGGCCGTTGCAGCATCCCTGAATATGGGAGTTAATAGGAATATAAAAAAAGGGAGGAAGGTTTATCTGTTTAGCAAGAGTAATAGAAGGCAGATTTCAGACTACCTAACTGATCAAAACGAAAATTTCTGTTCCGACACTGACAATGTTGAGTGGTTATGGAAAAAGTTCAAGGCAATCGTAAAATGCGTTTTAGACAGGTACGTGCCAAGTTAAACTGTGAGGGACGGGAAAAACCCACCGTGGTTCAACAACAAAGTTAAGAAACTACTGCGAAAGCAAAGAGAGCTTCACTCTAAGTTTAAACGCAGCCAAAACCTCTCAGACAAACAGAAGCTAAACGATGTCAAAGTTAGCGTAAGGAGGGCTATGCGTGAAGCGTTCAGTGAATTCGAAAGTAAAATTCTATGTACCGACTTGACAGAAAATCCTAGGAAGTTCTGGTCTTACGTTAAATCACTAAGTGGCTCGAAACAGCATATCCAGACACTCCGGGATGATGATGGCATTGAAACAGAGGATGACACGCGTAAAGCTGAAATACTTAACACCTTTTTCCAAAACTGTTTCACAGAGGAAGACCGCACTGCAGTTCCTTCTCTAAATCCTCGCACAAACGAAAAAATGGCTGACATCGAAATAAGTGTCCAAGGAATAGAAAAGCAACTGGAATCACTCAACAGATAAAAGTCCACTGGACCTGACGGGATACCAATTCGATTCTACACAGAGTACGCGAAAGAACTAGCCCCCCTTCTAATAGTCGTGTACCGCAAGTGTCTAGAGGAACGGAAGGTTCCAAATGACTGGAAAAGAGCACAGGTAGTCCTAGTCTTCAAGAAGGGTCGTCGAGCATGTTATAGACCTATATCTGTGACTTCCAGCTGTTGTAGAATTTTAGAACATGTTTTTTACTCGAGTATCATGTCGTTTTTGGAAACCCAGGATCTACTGCGTAGGATCAACATGGATTCCGGAAACAGCGATCGTGTGAGACCCAACTCGCTTTATTTGTTCATGAGACCCAGAAAATATTAGATACAGGCTCCCAGGTAGATGCTATTTCCCTTGACTTCCGAAACTTGAGTTTTCGAGCCGCTCACGTGTGGTCCCTAATTCTGGCCGGCGTAGCTCCGTCTACGTTCGCCTTAATGGTTTTAATTTTGACTGACATAATCTTATGATTATGCGTCTTTATTGTTTTAATTTTTAATCTGGGACTTGGCCAGTGTTTGGCTCTCAAAATAATTAAATTTTTTGTTCTGAAGAAGATACCATTACTGGAATCGAAACCTAAATAAACGAGTAAAAATTTCCTTGCAACTTAAGGCTGAAAAAATTCTTTATTTTCTGTACATTTCACAGTTGCTAACAAGCTGCAATATGTTAAAGATTTGTAAACTTCAGGTGCTTACTGACGTGTTGGTCGCTAGAAAATCGCAGGCGCTAAAAGCTGAGGCCACAGCATCACCGTAGACGAATCATAGAGGATACAGACATCCAGAGCCCCCTGCTGGAGAAACGGGCCACGGTAATCGCATGCGCGACGTGGGAAGAGTGCGTCCGCAAAACACGGCCCAGCAGACAACTGGCCGTCAGTTAACTGTCTGAAACTCAGTTCCCAACCTGTGTTGACTCAGATTCGTTCGTCAGCGGCCGGCGATGCCTTAGTACGGACAATGTTGTCATGTCTTTCTGAGTTGAAATTCCGTGTCTCTAGATGTATTCCCATATCTGCCTTACCCTCTACAGCTCCCTGCGGTACCCTGCAAGTTATTCAACGGTGTCTAAACGGATGTCCTATCATCCTGCCACTTCTTCTCGTCAGTGTTTCCCATATATTCCTTTCCTCTCCGGTACCGCACATTCATTCCATTCGGAAGGTACTTCTTCACTTTCACTGAGACTATAAATGTCATTAGCGAATCTTGTGATTGATATACTTCACCTTGAATTTTAATTCCAATTTTGAACCATTCCTTTGTTTCTGTCATTGCTTATTCGATAAATAGATTGAACAGTAGGGGCGAAAGGTTACATCCCTGTATTAGATGCTTTGCAATCGGATCACGTTGTTCTTCGTCTTCCACACTTACTATCCCTCTTGGCTTTTGTACAAGTTGTGTATTACCCGTCTCTCCCTATAGCTTACCGGTATTCTCCTCAGAATTTTGAGCATCCTGCACAGGTAGACATTGTCGAATGCTTTTTCTAGATCGACAAATCCAATGAACGTGTCTTGATTTTTCTTCAGTCTTGCTTCCAGTACCAACCGCAACGTCAGCACTGCCTCCCTGGTGTCTTTATCTGTCCTAAACAAACAGACAGTATTCTAATACACAACAAATTTTCTTTCCCTTTCTTCTGTATATTATTCTTGTCAGCAACTTGGATGGATGAGCTTTAAGTTGATTGAGACATAATTCTCCTACTTGTTAGAATTGTTCAGAATTGTGTGGATGATATTTTTCCGAAAGTCCAGGTGGTGTATCTCCAGACTCATACATTCCGCACAGCAACGTGAATAGTCCTTTTGTTGCATCAGCCCAATGATTTTAAAAATTTTGATGGAATGTTATCTATCCCTTCTGCTTTATTCGATCTTAAGTCTTCCAAAGCTCTCTTAACTTCTGATTCAATACTGGATCCCTTATCTCCTGTTTCTTCTTCTGTCACGTCGTCGAACGAACAAGTATTTCTCCACATAGAGGACTTCAAATGGTTCAAATGGCTCTAAGCACTACGGGACTTAACATCTGAGGTCATCAGCCCCCTAGACTTAGAACTACTTAAATCTAACTAACATAAGGACATCAAACACATCCATGCCCGAGGCAGGATTCGAACCTGCGAGCATAGCAGCAGTGCGGTACCGGACTGAAGCACCTAGAACCGCGCGGGTCACTACGGCCGGCCGATAGAGGACTTCAATGTACTTTCTTTCACCTGTCTCCTCTCTCGCCTGCATTTAGCAGTGGAATTCCCACTGCACTCTTAAAGTTACCAACCTTCCTTTTAATTTTACCGAAGGTTGCATTGAGTTGTCTATAAGTTGATTCAGTCCTTCTGACAATCATAGATTTCTCGATATCTTCACATTTTTCAGGCAGCTCTTTCCCTTCAGCTTCCCTGCACTTCCAATCGATTTCATTCCTAAGCGACTTGCATTTCTGTATTCATAAATTTCTCTGAACATTTTTGTACTCCCTTCTTTCATCGATCAACTGAAGCATTTCTTGTGTTACCCATATTTTCTTTGCAGTTACTTTTTTAACATCTATGATTTTCCTTCCACCTTCTGTGATTGCCGTTTTTGGAGATATCTATTCATCTTCAACTGAATTGCCTACTAAGCCATATCTTACTGCAGTATCTATAGTTTTAGAGAACTTGAGGCGTATCTCTCTATTCCTTAGTATTTCCCAATCCCGCATCTTTGGGCACTGATTCTTACTGCCTAGTCTCAAACTTCAGCCTGCTCTTCATCATTACTAAATTGTGTTTTGAGTCTATATATGCTCCTGGGTACGTTTTGTAATGCAATATCTGATTTTTTAATTCCTGCCTGACGATGATGTAATCTAACTAAAAGCTCCCCGTATCTCCAGGCCTTCGCCATTTCATCATCATTCATGAAAATGGCGAGATTGGGCTGAGGAAAGGTTGGGAATTTGTACGGACGCTGATAATCGCGCAGTTGAGCGCCCCACAAACCAAACATCATCATCATCATCATCATCATCATCATCCAGGCCTTCTTAAGTACACCTTCTCCTGTTGTGATTCTTGACCAGAGTGTTCCCTACTAAAAGCTGAAATTTATTGCATAACTCAATTAGTCTTTCTCCGCTCTCACTCCTATTACCAAGCGCCCGTAACTATTTCTTCCATTTCTTCCCCTACAAGAGCACTCCAGGGCCCAATGACTATTAGATTTTCATCTTCCTTAAATGTACTGAACTACCCGTTCTATATACTCATGTATTTTCTCTGTCACTTCATTTTCAGCATGCGACGTCGACATGTACTCTGAACTGTTGAGGTCGGTGTTGCTTTGCTGACGATTCTAATGAGAACAACACTACCACTGAACTGTTCACAATAACACGCTCCTTGCCCTACCTTCATATTCATAACAAATCCTACTACCATTATTCCACTTTCTGCTGCTGTTGATGTTGCCCCATACTGATCTGACCAGAAATCCTTGTCTGCTTTCCGTTTCACTTCACCGACCCACACTATAGCTATCGAGAGCCTTTGCACTTCGCTTTTCAGATTTTACAGCACCCTGCCACGTTCAAACTCGTAAGACGTTATCCTCTCGTTGGTAATTGTCTAATTCTCGTTGTCACCTCCCCCTTGGCAATCCCTTTCCAGATATCTGAATTCGGTACTGTTCTGTAATGTTTTCCCAAAGTGCAATCCGTCTGGTAAAATTATGCACAGAGTATAACTTAATCATAGCTAATACTTGGTTTCATACTCATGAAATAAGGTGTTATACGTGGAAGAGGCCTGCAGACACTGCAAGGTTTCAGACATATTATAATAATGGTAAGAGAGAGATTTAGAAACCAGCTTTTAATTGTAGGACATTTCCAGGGGCAGATGTGGACTCTGGCCACAATTTTTCGGTTATGAACTGTAGATTAAAGCTGAAGGAACTGCAGTAAGGCAGGAATTTAAGGATATGGGACCTGGATAAACTGAAACAACCAGACGTTTTAGTGAGTTTCAGAAAGAACATTACGGAACAGTTGACAAGAAAAGGGAAAGAAATACAGTACAAAAAGAATGGTATAGCTTTGGGAGATAAAACAGTGAAGGCAGCAGAGGATCAAGTGGGTAAAAAGACGAGGGCTAGTACAAATGCTTGGGTAACAGAAGAGACACTGTAAGTAATTGATTAAAGGAGAAAATCTAAAACTGCAATAAATGGAGCAGGCGAAAAGGAATACAATTAAAATTAAAGAGACCTTTGGAGTAAAGAGAACCACTTGTACGAATATCACGAGCTCAGATGGAAAACCAGTCCTAAGAAAAGAAGGAAAAGCAGTAAGGTGGAAGAAGTATATAGAAGTTCTATAAAGGGGTACGTACTCGAGGGCAATAGTTTGGAAAAGGAAAACTACGTAGATGAAGATGAAATGGGAGATATGATACTGCGTGAAGAATTTGACAGAGCATCGAAAGACCTAAGTCAAAACAAGGCTCCGAGAGTAGACAACATTCCATTATAACTATTAATAGCCTTGGGAGAACCAACCATGACAAAACTCTTCCATCCGGTAAGGAAGATGTATGAAACAGGCAAAATACCTCCAGACTTCAAGACGAATATAATAATTCCAATCGCAGAGAAAGCAGGTGTTGACTGGTGAAATGGAAAAACTGGTAGAAGCCGAACATGAGATAGATCAGTTTGGATTCAGAAGAAATGTGGAAACACATGAGGCATTAATGACTCTACTTTGCATAGAAGATAGGATAAGTAAAGGAAAACCTACGTGCCTAGCATTTGTAGGCCTAGAAAAAGCGTTTGACAATGTTGACTGGAATTCTGAAGGTGGCAGGTGTAAAATACAAGGAGCGAAAGGCCATTTACAATTTGTACAGAAACCAGATGGCAGTTATTGTAGTCGAGAAGAATGAAATCGAGGCAGTGGATTGGAAGGGAGCGACACAGGGTTTTAGCTTATCCCGATGTTATTCAATCTGTATACTGAGCAAGAGGTACAGCAAACACAAGAAAAATTTGGAGAAGGAATTAAAATATTAGGAGAAGAAATAAAAACTTTGAGGTTTGCAAACGACGGTTTTTTTCTGTCACAGACAACCAAGGACCTGGGAGAGCAGCTGAACGGAAAGGACAGTGTCTTGAAAGGAGTATATAAGATGAACATCAACAAAATCAAAAAGAGGATAATGGAATGTCGTTGAATTAAATAAGGTGAAGCTGGGGGAATTAGATTAGGAAATGAGGCACTTATAGTAGTTAATGATTTTTGATATTTGAGGAGCAAAATAACTGATGCTGGTGGAAGTAGAGAGGATATAATTTTTAACATCGAGTGGATCACGTAAGTAATGAGGAGGTACTGAATAGAATTTGGGGGGGGGGGGGGGGGGGGAAAGAGGAATCTGTCGCACAAGTTGACTAAAAGATGAGATTGGTTGATAGGATACGCTCTGAGGCATTGATGGATCACCAGTTTGGTATTGGAGGGAAGCGTGGAGGGTAAAAATCGTAGAGGGAGACCAAGAGATGAATACACTAAACAGATTCAGAAAGATGTAGGTTTCAGTAGTTATTCGGAGACGACGAGGCTTGCACAGGATAGAGTAGCATGGAGTGCTGCATCATACCAGTCTCTGGAAAAAAAAGGGAGATAATCAAGAAAGTTGGCTACACTTCATTTTATCGGCATGTTGAGTGAAGCTGTGTGTTCGTGCTGACAGACGTTGTGAGAAGCTCGTATTGTTGCGTTGTTACAGAAATGGGGCAGTTTGCATTAGAACAGCGAATTAATGGTTTGGAGAGTTATATGTAGACAAGCTCCATCAGGGAATGTAAAGAAATGTTTCTGGCGAAGTAGCCTGGTAGGAAACTCATCACGATCACCACTATTCAAGATCTGTGCGAGAAATGCAGGGACGCAGGATCTGTGTAGAACACTCAGAAGAACAGGCGACCTACAGCGAGGACCCCTGAAACTATAGACAAAATTCGCATGGACATTACGAGAAGTTCCTACAAGTCGGTGAGGATGTTATCACAGCAGGTTGGTTTACTTCGTACATAGCATCATCGTGTACTAAAAGACATGAAATTAAAAGCCTATCGTGTGAGTGTGGTGCAAGAACACTTAGGATCATGAAAAAAAGAGTTCATTGTTGTAACTGGCTACTAACATCATCTGGTACCGGTTACTTGGATCCCTTGCTTTACTTCATATCAGATGAGGCCTGATTTCATTTAACAGGCTATGTAAACTCCATGAATCGCAGATACTTGTCGCAGGACAACCCACATACTCTCTTCACTCAGAGAAGTTAGACATTTGATACGGTTTGTCGACACGCGAATTATTGCGTTCTATGTTTTTCAATTACACCTTAAACAGTGCCAGATATCTAGAGGTCTTTGATTCTTTCTGTGCACAAGTGATAGAAGTAGAGAAGCTTTATACGCTATTCCAACAAGACGGAGCAACTGCTAACGCGTCCAAACAAAGTATGGCCCAGATTACCAACGCGCTACTTGAAGACAGATTTCTCAGTAGAGGCCTCTAGCCACAAGATCCTCGGATTTGGAACAGTGTGATTTTTATTTATGGGGGACACTAAAAAGCTGTGATTTTTGACAATTTTTGCGCAATAGACGCTTTTAAACGAAAAATTACTAGAGAAATTTACAACATCACGCCTGCAGAATTACATCGTGTTGCTGCTACCGTCATTACACGAAGTCAGCTAACCTTGGACGCCCAAGGCCACTACCGACAGCATCTCTTATGAACAGGTAAATACACTACTGGCCATTAAAATTGCTACACCAAGAAGAAATGCAGGTGATAAACGGGTATTCAATGGACAAATACACTCCTGGAAATTGAAATAAGAACACCGTGAATTCATTGTCCCAGGAAGGGGAAACTTTATTGACACATTCCTGGGGTCAGATACATCACATGATCACACTGACAGAACCACAGGCACATAGACACAGGCAACAGAGCATGCACAATGTCGGCACTAGTACAGTGTACATCCACCTTTCGCAGCAATGCAGGCTGCTATTCTCCCATGGGGACGATCGTAGAGATGCTGGATGTAGTCCTGTGGAACGGCTTGCCATGCCATTTCCACCGGGCGCCTCAGTTGGACCAGCGTTCGTGCTGGACGTGCAGACCGCGTGAGACGACGCTTCATCCAGTCCCAAACATGCTCAATGGGGGACAGGTCCGGAGATCTTGCTGGCCAGGGTAGTTGACTTACACCTTCTAGAGCACGTTGGGTGGCACAGGATACATGCGGACGTGCATTGTCCTGTTGGAACAGCAAGTTCCCATGGCGGGCTAGGAATGGTAGAACGATGGGTTCGATGGCGGTTTGGATGTACCGTGCACTATTCAGTGTCCCCTCGACGATCACCAGTGGTGTACGGCCAGTGTAGGAGATCGCTCCCCACACCATGATGCCGGGTGTTGGCCCTGTGTGCCTCGGTCGTATGCAGTCCCGATTGTGGCGCTCACCTGCACGGCGCCAAACACGCATACGACCATCATTGGCACCAAGGCAGAAGCGACTCTCATCGCTGAAGACGACACGTCTCCATTCGTCCCTCCATTCACGCCTGTCGCGACACCACTGGAGGCGGGCTGTACGATGTTGGGGCGTGAGCGGAAGACGGCCTAACGGTGTGCGGGACCGTAGCCCAGCTTCATGGAGACGGTTGCGAATGGTCCTCGCCGATACCCCAGGAGCAACAGTGTCCCTAATTTGCTGGGAAGTGGCGGTGCGGTCCCCTACGGCACTGCGTAGGATCCTACGGTCTTGGCGTGCATCCGTGCGTCGCTGCGGTCCGGTCCCAGGTCGACGGGCACGTGCACCTTCCGCCGACCACTGGCGACAACATCGATGTACTGTGGAGACCTCACGCCCCACGTGTTGAGCAATTCGGCGGTACGTCCACCCGGCCTCCCGCATGCCCACTATACGCCGCGGTTCCTGGTGTGTCCGCTGTGCAGTGCGTGTGATCATTGCTTGTACAGCCCTCTCGCAGTGTCCGGAGCAAGTATGGTGGGTCTGACACACCGGTGTCAATGTGTTCTTTTTTCCATTTCCAGGAGTGTATATTACACTAGAACAGAAGTGTGATTACATTTTCACGGTATTTGGGTGCATAGATCATGAGAAATCAGTACTCAGAACAACCACCTCTGGCCATAATAACGCCGTAGATACGCCTGGGCATTGAGTCAAACATAGCTTGGATGGCGTGTACAGGTACAGCTGGCCATGCAGCTTCAACACGATAACACAGTTCATCAAGAGTAGTGACTGGCGTATTGTGACGAGTCAGTTACTCGGGCACCATTGACCAGACGTTTTCAACTGGTGAGAGATCTGGAGAATGTGCTGGCCAGGTCAGCAGTCGAACATTTTCTGTATCCAGGAAGGCCCGTACGGGACCAGCAACATACGGTCGTGCATTATCCTGCTGAAAAGCGAACAAGAGGTGACCAAGACGTGTAACCAATGGCACCCCATACCATCACACCGGGTGATACGCTAGTATGGCGATGACGAATACACGCTTCCAATGTGCGGTCACCGCGATGTCGCCAAACACGGATGCAACCATCATGATGCTGTAAACAGAAGCTGGATTCATCCGAAGAAACGACGTTTTGCCGTTCGTGCAACCATGTTCGTCGTCGAGTACACCATCGCAGGCGCTCCTGTCTGCGATGCCGTGTCAAGGAAAACCGTAGCCATGGTCTCCGAGCTGATAGTCCATGCTGCAAAAACGTCGTCAAACAGTTCGTGCAGATGGTTGTCTTGCAAACGTCCGCATTTGTTGACTCAGGGATCGAGACTTGGCTGCACGATCCGTTACAGCCATGCGGATAATATGCCCATCATCTCGACTGCTAGTGATACGAGGCCGTTGGGATCCAGCACGGCGTTCCGTGTTACCCTCCTGAACCCACCGATTCCATATTCTGATAACGGTCATCGGATCTCGACCAACGCGAGCAGCAATGTCGCTATACGATAAACCGCAATCGCGATAGGCTACAATCCGGCCTTTAACAAAGTCGGAAACGTGATGGTACGCACTTCTTTTCCTTACACGAGGCACCACAACAACGTTTCACCAGGCAACGCCGGTCAACTGCTGTTTGTGTATGAGAAATCGGTTGGAAACTTTCCTCATGTCAGCACGTTGTAGGTGTCGTCACCGGCGCCAACCTTGTGCGAATGCTAGTCATTTGCATATCACAGGCACTACTTTTCATGTCGCTCTATCACTTACTTCAGATAGCCTTCGGTAGTAAAAATGGCAGCATTAAGCCTTTGAACAAGGTCCTGAAAGTGGGCTTCATATGACAGTTTACTATCTAATGTAACACCTAAAAATTTTAACTGTTCAGTTTCACTAATCATATGCCCATTCTGTGAAACCAAAACGTCGGATTTTGTTGAATTGTATGTTAGAAATGGTCAAAACTGAGTCTTACTGTGATTTAGCATTAGTTTATTTTCTGGAAGCCATGAACATATGTCGTGAATTGTTCTATTTGAAACAATGCCAATGTTGCACGCAACACCCTTTGGTACCACTCTAGTGTCATCAGTAAACAGAATTATTTTAGAATCACCTGTATTACTAGAGAGAATATCATTTATATAAATAAGGAAGATGAACCGTCCCAGTACTGACCGCTGTGGCTCCCTCTATTTGACCATGACTCCTCAGACCCCACGTCACAGCAATTCTCAACGCTGTGGATAAAGACCTGGTGCTGCCTGTTGTTAAAGTAAGAGGTGATCAAGTTGTGAGCTACTCCCCATATTCCATAATGGTCCAACTTTTGGAGCAATATTTTGTGATCAACATTATCAAATGCCTTAGTTAAATTAAAAAAGATCCCTAGCGTTCTAAACCTATTGTTCAACCAGTACCTCAAAGAGAAAAAAACAGTATAGCTTTTTCACTTGTTAAACCATTTCTAAACGCGAACTGTACAATTGATAGCAAATTATGTGACTAAAAATGATTAATTATTCTTACATACCAAGCCTTTTCAACAACTTTAGCAACACTGATGGCAAAGAAATAGGTCTAAAATTGTCTACATTATCCATTTCTCGCTTTTTATGAGGCGGTTTCACTACTGAGAGTGCGCATGTGCGTGTGGGCGCTTGCGTGTACTGTGTATTGAACTGGGGTCCTAGAAAGGACGGAAAGGCTTGACCCCCCCCCCCCCCCCCGTAGCACTCATTGGTTCACAACCCCAAAACAGGCCACAGCAGTCCACCCACCTCACCGCCGCCCCGCACCAAAGCCAGGGTTACTGGAGGTTCGGCTCAGAGTGGAATGATCCCCCACCATGGTGGGAACGTCTCATACCAGACGAGTGTAACCCCACAATGTTTGCGTGGTGGAGACATTATGGTGTACGTGTAGATGGAGACAGTGTTTACGCAACAATCGCTGACATAGTGTAACTAAGGAGGAATAAGGGGAACCAGCCTGCAGTAGCCGAGGCGGATGGAAAACCGCATTAAAAACCATCCACAGGCTGGCCGGCACACCGGACCTCAACACCAATCCGCCTGGCAGATTCGTGCCAGGGTCTGGCACACCGCCGGCCGGAGTGGCCGTGCGGTTCTTGGCGCTACAGTCTGGAGCCGAGCGACCGATACGGTCGCAGGTTCGAATCCTGCCTCGGGCATGGATGTGTGTGATGTCCTTAGGTTAGTGACGTTTAATTAGTTTTAAGTTCTAGGCGACTGATGACCTTAGAAGTTAAGTCGCATAGTGCTCAGAGCCATTTGAACCATTTGACTGGCACACCTTCCTGCTCGGGAAGCAACGCATTAAACCGCGCGGCTATGCTACTGAGTACTTTAATTGTTTTGGAAACTGGCCATTCTTAAAGCAAAAAATACAAATTTGGCTAATTACAGAGCTAACATGTGCAGCACAGTACTTTAATATTCTGCTAGTTGTTCCATCACATCCACGAGAGTCCTTGGTCTTCAGTGACAAAAGTATTGACTCAGTCTCCCCCTTGCAGTATCACAGATAAATATTTCAGACATCAGTCTCGGAAAGGCATTTTCCAGGAGAGTTCTATGATCCCTTGTGGAAACTAAATTTTTATTTAATTCACCAGCAATGCTAAGAAAGTGATTGTTAAATGCGGTACATATATCTGACTTATCAGTAACAGAAATATTTTTACTACGAACTGAGTTTATATCGTCGACCTTGTCCTGCTGACCAGACACTTCCTTAGCGATGGACCATATTGTTTTAATTTTATCCTGTGAATCAGCTATTCTATTTGCATACCACATACTCTTGGCGTTCCTAATAACATTTTTAGCACCTTACAATACTGTTTGTAATGGGCTACTGTAGCTCGATTGTGACCACTTCTAAAATTTTGATATACACTCCTGGAAATTGAAATAAGAACACCGTGAATTCATTGTCCCAGGAAGGGGAAACTTTATTGACACATTCCTGGGGTCAGATACATCACATGATCACACTGACAGAACCACAGGCACATAGACACAGGCAACAGAGCATGCACAATGTCGGCACTAGTACAGTGTATATCCACCTTTCGCAGCAATGCAGGCTGCTATTCTCCCATGGAGACGATCGTAGAGATGCTGGATGTAGTCCTGTGGAACGGCTTGCCATGCCATTCCCACCGGGCGCCTCAGTTGGACCAGCGTTCGTGCTGGACGTGCAGACCGCGTGAGACGACGCTTCATCCAGTCCCAAACATGCTCAATGGGGGACAGGTCCGGAGATCTTGCTGGCCAGGGTAGTTGACTTACACCTTCTAGAGCACGTTGGGTGGCACGGGATACATGCGGACGTGCATTGTCCTGTTGGAACAGCAAGTTCCCATGGCGGGCTAGGAATGGTAGAACGATGGGTTCGATGACGGTTTGGATGTACCGTGCACTATTCAGTGTCCCCTCGACGATCACCAGTGGTGTACGGCCAGTGTAGGAGATCGCTCCCCACACCATGATGCCGGATGTTGGCCCTGTGTGCCTCGGTCGTATGCAGTCCTGATTGTGGCGCTCACCTGCACGGCGCCAAACACGCATACGACCATCATTGGCACCAAGGCAGAAGCGACTCTCATCGCTGAAGACGACACGTCTCCATTCGTCCCTCCATTCACGCCTGTCGCGACACCACTGGAGGCGGGCTGTACGATGTTGGGGCGTGAGCGGAAGACGGCCTAACGGTGTGCGGGACCGTAGCCCAGCTTCATGGAGACGGTTGCGAATGGTCCTCGCCGATACCCCAGGAGCAACAGTGTCCCTAATTTGCTGGGAAGTGGCGGTGCGGTCCCCTACGGCACTGCGTAGGATCCTACGGTCTTGGCGTGCATCCGTGCGTCGCTGCGGTCCGGTCCCAGGTCGACGGGCACGTGCACCTTCCGCCGACCACTGGCGACAACATCGATGTACTGTGGAGACCTCACGCCCCACGTGTTGAGCAATTCGGCGGTACGTCCACCCGGCCTCCCGCATGCCCACTATACGCCCTCGCTCAAAGTCCGTCAACTGCACATACGGTTCACGTCCACGCTGTCGCGGCATGCTACCAGTGTTAAAGACTGCGATGGAGCTCCGTATTCCACGGCAAACTGGCTGACACTAACGGCGGCGGTGCACAAATGCTGCGCAGCTAGCGCCATTCGACGGCCAACACCGCGGTTCCTGGTGTGTCCGCTGTGCCGTGCGTGTGATCATTGCTTGTACAGCCCTCTCGCAGTGTCCGGAGCAAGTATGGTGGGTCTGACACACCGGTGTCAATGTGTTCTATTTTCCATTTCCAGGAGTGTAATTCAAACTTTGTTCTACATGGTATCCTTATTGCATTAGTTAGTCATCTAGTCTTCCTTTTACTGCTAGTACCGTGTTTAGAACGTTTTAATGGAAAGCAACTTCCAAAGAGCATAAGAAATGTGGTAAGGAAAGCATTATATTTGTCATCTATTTTATTGGCCCTATAAAAATCCTGCCACACTTGTACCTTAACGAGGTTTAAAGGACACTGTGTTGCCATTGGATTAGCTTGTAATTATAAATAACATTTGTTTGAGTACAAAAGCATTTTAGTGTTAAAATTTGTGCGCGATGGTTTGAAAGGTCATTCACCCTTTTACTAACAGAATGTCCATCTAATAATGAAGAAGGAATATAAATACTGTCTATGGCTGTGCTACTATTCCCCTTCACCCTGGTTTGGAAAAACACAGTGTGCATCAGATCATATGAATTTAGGAGATCTTCTAGCGTCCTTTTTCTTGCACAGTCACATACAAAGTTAATATTGAAGTCACAATGTGTAACTAATTTTTGGTACTTCCTATAAATTGAACCAAGAGCCCTCTCTAGATTCATCAGAAATGTTTTGAAGTCAGAGTTAAGGGATCTACAAACAACAACAATTAGAAGTTTAGTTCCACAAAATTCAGCTTCCCATGGAGAACATTCAAATACCTGTTTATTGCAGTGCCATGATACGTCTACAGGCTCAAATTGAATTCTGTTTTTTACGTACGTGGCCCTTTTCCCACTCCCCAAAAAACCTCCATAAAAGCAGCCAGCTAATTTGTATCCTGGTAAAGGAAGCCTGTGAATTGTCAAATTATTTAATTGGTGTTCCAAAATACTAATAATGTCAGAGTCAACATCTATAAACATTTCACTAACTTTATCTCTAATAACTCCTGTATTTTGATGAAACATGCTAATGCCTTCACTACTTGGATACTTGACCTCCCTTGAAGATGGTTCCTTTGTTGGAGGGACTTCCTTTAAGTAAGGGTATCAGCTAACTTCACTCTAAAAAAAAAGGTGCAGGTTCAAAGCCACCAACTACTACAGGAACTTTCCCGTGAGTGGTCCGACCACCCACTACATTGTCACCTATAAGTTTTTCCAGCCTCCCCTCTCCATGCCTATTAAGGTGCAGTCAATGCCTAGTGAAACGCGATCTAGTACTAGACTCAATACGCACGACTGCAATGTGAGCCATGCTCCCCGTCATCAGCGCCTTGTCCAGCCCCATGTTAACATGCCTAGCAGTAGCGTTAAGATGAGGCCGATCATGACGCTGAAACAGTCGCAAGAAGACTATTTCCAGCTCCACCCACGTTCAGTGCCTGATCTTCTTTCGTAAAACTCCTACATAATTCTCTCACGTTAACAGTCACCTGAGCCAATCCTGTTCTATGCTTCACAATACTGGTGACCTGGACTTGAGTCGCCCAACACTTCCTGCAACTTCTAGCCCACATCTCTGCCATGCAAACTACCTAGCAGCGGAACCTTCTTTTTCCGGTAGAATTTGCAACTGAGGACTTCTGCATGATTCCTACACCTACATCTACAACAGGTTCCTCTCCATTAAACTCTAACAGTTGGTAAAATCTTTTGGTTACATACAAAGCAGAACTGCCTTAATATTTCCTCCTCTTAGCTGCCTTCTTACCAACTGTCAGTCCCCATCCCCCAGCGCCCTTACCCTCTTCAACTTATCTAGTTCCTCCTTTACATTTTGAAACTCCACCTGAAGGGCTCACATCTTACGCTCCTGCCCCTTTATCAGCTTATTTCCGCTCCAAATTCTGCATTTTAAGGAGAGGGTCTCGCGAGAATTCCCAGTGGCTTCCCCACTGCAATCCCCCAATGAAAATGCCTTGAACAAATATCTCACCGTAACCCACTACTCACAAACCTACGATAAAGCCCACACTTCTCACTCATGGTAAAATGTTAACAGTTACTAAAAAAAACTAAACCTGTGCGTTACCTAAGTTCGATTACAACAGTAGAACAATTTAAAGAACTAACAATTCCGTACATATATCTGACTTACCAATAACAGAAATATTTGCATAGGTATTATTGTATTTTAACAGCGACCAATTTCAGAAGTCTAGAATACCAATCACAATTTACGTCATAATAACTCTATCTAATATCTTGGATCATCTGTTAACGACCCGCGCACCCCTGTCAAAGAAAAACATAAAAATTTTCGGAAGCGGTAAACTGAGTTTAGCTTTCACTGTTCCGTTCTATAAACTACAAAAAAGTTTCAGAGTATAATTTTTACATCAAATTATACAGTAACTAAGCGTCTTTTTTTTTGAAAAAACAGGTTGAATGACACGGAGTGGAACGCGGAATCGCTGACAGCTGATCATGTACGGCGTCCCGTCCTCTCCCAGTTAGTGAACGCCGTTCAGCGCATCACAACTGCCATAGTCGCTAGCAGAAGATGTGATGACTATCAATACATCCATTTTGGAGCGGACACATCCAACAGAACGGGTAACTATGTTAAATGGAAATACTTTGTTGTCAAATAAAGTGTACCATAGTATGCTACTAAGAAAATCTTGTTTAAGGTAATAAGCAAGTCTACATCTACATCTACATCAACATCTATACTCCGCAAGCCACCTGACGGTGTGTGGCGGAGGGTAGCTTGAGTACCTCTATCGGTTCTCCCTTCTATTCCAGTCTCTTGTTGTTCGTGGAAAGAAAGACGTCGGTGCGCCTCTGTGTGGGCTCTAATCTCTCTGATTTTATCCTCATGGTCTCTTCGCGAGATATACGTCGGAGGGAGCAATATACTGCTTGACTCTTCGGTGAAGGTATGTTCTCGAAACTTCAACAAAAGCCCGTACCGAGCTACTGAGCGTCTCTCCTGCAGAGTCTTCCACTGGAGTGTATCTATCATCTCCGTAACGATTTTGCGATTACTAAATGATCCTGTAACGAAGCGCGCTGCTCTCCGTTGGATCTTCTCTATCTCTTCTATCCATCCTATCTGTTACGGATCCCACACTGCTGAGCAGTATTCAAGCAGTGGGCGAACAAGCGTACTGTAACCTACTTCCTTTGTTTTCGGATTGCATTTCGTTAGGATTCTTCCATTGAATCTCAGTCTGGCATCTGCTTTACCGACGATCGACTTTATATGATCCGTCCATTTTAAATCACTCCTAATGCATACTCCCAGATAATTTATGGAATTAACTGCTTCCAGTTGCTGACCTGCTATTTTGTAGCTAAGTGATAAGGGATCTATCTTTTTATGTATTCGCAGCACATTACACATGTCTACATTAAGATTCAATTGCCATTCCTTGCACCATGCGTCAATTCGCTGCAGATCCTCCTGCATTTCAGTACAATTTTCCATTGTACAACCTCTCGATATGCCACAGCATCGTCCGCAAAAAGCCTCAGTGAACTTCCGATGTCATCCACCAGGTCATTTATGTATATTGTGAATAGCAACGGTCCTACGACACTGCCCTGCGGCACACCTGAAATCACTCGTACTTCGGAAGACTTCTCTCCATTGAGAATGACATGCTGCGTTCTGTTATCTAGGAACTCTTCAATCCAATCACACAATTGGTCTGATAGTCTATATGCTCTTACTTTGTTCATTAAACGACTGTGGGGAACTGTACAGAACGCATTGCGGAAGGCAAGAAACACGGCAACTACCTGGGAACCCGTGTATATGGCCCTCTGAGTCTCGTGGACGAATAGCGCAAGCTGGGTTTGACACGACCGTCTTTTTCCAAACCCCAAGCTGATTCCTTCTGAGTAGATTTCTAGTCGATTATGGACTGTTTCGGAGCCGACAACGGTTTCGTAATCAAATACAGGATGGAGCAAATAAAAGCGGCCTGGACGAGTGGGTGCGACTGGACTTGAATGTATGCATGTAACAACTCGCCGTGACACGCATGCCACGTGTTGCTCGCCAAGTAATCCGCACCGATTCGAGCATAGTGCGAGCTGTGTCATTGTAAGTGGAGCAGTGCAAAGAGGGCTCCGGTACTCACAGTGGAGCAGCGGCTATGCGCTGTAGGAAATTACGTGACAGCAAAGTCGTAGAAACGGTGTGGCCAGTTGTTTGCCGTGAAGTTCAGTGGTGTCAAAGTGCTAATAAAGAGTGCCCGTGGAACTATTAGTCCGAAAATGGAGTCAGACAGGATCTCTTTCGAACAAGTCAAAATTCGTTCCGAAACATGCCCGCACACCAGAACATGTGGCTGCGGTTTACCAGAAAATGCTTCAGGGTCCTACCAAATCAACCCGACGCCTCTCGCAAAACACCACCATATCACATCGATCATGCGGGCGAATACTCCACATGCACCTGCACGTGTATCCCTACCGAGTCCTGTTGTTGATGCATCAAAAGCAGCAGATGCTCCTCAGCGCCTCCCGTTTTATGAGTGGGTGTTCACTGGGAAAACAATTAATGGCTTGGGCATGAATCTGTTCTTTTATGTCTGATGTAGCCTTGTTTCACCTGATTTGTTATGTCAACTCACGGAATCAAAGGTTCTGGGCAGTGGAGAATACCACTGCACGATCAGAAGGTTGGGGTTTGGTGTGCAGTGTCTGCACGCCGCATTATTGGTCCCGTCTTTTTTCTTCAGACGCTGGCTTCTGCGCGTTAGATAGCCCACATTTTGGAGCCGTTTGTGGGAGCATTAACGGAGGAGGGAAAGACCTCCAGTTACCTCCAACAGGATGGAGCAACTGCCCACGCAATCGGCCGAACCTCGGAGCACATTTACACAGTCTTCACGCCTGACAGAGTTGTTAGAAGAGGTCAATGTCGTCGCTGCCGTAGCTGGCCACATAGGTCACGTGATCTGTCAGTGTGCCATTACTTTGTGTGGGGAACCCTCGAGCCTAAGGTGTATCGCAATAGCTCTTCTTCAAGAACTGCAACAGACCATTCCGGATGCGACTGCAGCAATTCCAGCAATCCAGCTTCGATCCGCCTTCACCAATTTGCTGACTGTTATATTCTCCAACAGTTTATTGAACGTAAGTTCTTCTACAATACGATAGCTGGCTGTACAATAGATGTAGACGTCCGTCGATCTAGCCGGAGATGTGGTTCCTCTCGGTCGGCTGGTACTTTGATCGGCGGTGCAGCACAGCGGCTTGTGTGATATCTTCTCGGAGACTCTGCTATAGCGGTTGCCATTAGCAGCGGACGAAGACTGGTCTGCCTTCGACCGGACGGGCCTATATAGTGAGCTGGAGCCAATAGAAACCCGGCGTAGGAATCCGTGGCCGGATGTGTCCCGGCGACCTCTGCAAGGAAAGGTTCCTCTTAATCGACTGGAATCTTCGGCGTGTTTACCTGATGTCTTCGCCTGTTTGGCTGTTGGTTTGTTTCCCTCGTAGCGTGGCTGTTATGCGTGCTGCCTGCCATTTAGGGGAACCCGATGGCAGACCGTACAATGACCATGGCCGAAAAGAGCCAAGACTTGAATGATCGTCACTTTCAACCTTTGCTATAGTGTAGTTAGCACTGTATTTCCTCTCCTCTGCTGTATTTCCTTGCGCCCTTGAACTTGTTCTCTGGGACACTTTTATATGCCTCAACCTGTACATAGGAAGCAACAAACTTAGAACAAATAATAACAAAATTACAAGAAAAATCAGTATGTGCTGGCAACCAGATTGCACTTATGGAGTCTGTTAAGCCTCATAATGAACGTGAACACTGGGAACGAATTCAGTTGAAGCATCGTATTAGCATATCAGACACCAAACTATTAACATCCCATGAAACCACACCGACATACAGTACATTAAACTGCCTCTAGATCTCATCTATTTTCTGGAAGGCGGAGAGGTTATCAGTTTCTACAGGTGCACCAAATCCAGCTGAAGTCTATCACTAGATTACATGGAGTTACCAGACGGTGGTGATATTGCCTGCTATTTTTCAGAGGGCACTACCATAGGTTTTCTGTGCGAAATATATCGTGTGGTTTAGTATACCAGTTGAGGTGCAATATGACACCAAAGTATTTCTCAAGCTGGAAACGTATAAATACAGCCTTGTAAAATAGCAGTTGTATCGGGAGATGAAAGTGTTAATGGGATACTCAGCATGATTATATTAAATATTTGAAACCCTGATATAATCTAGACAGCACTAAGGACCAGTTTAAGACCCAAGCAATACAAATTGCTGCTTGGGATGCCAACAAGAAAGGGAGACATCCAAGTCAAAGCTATAAGATTTCTGTAGATGACGAAACGTAGTAAAAAGCGGCCACTAGTGGTGCCAACATGAGGGAGGTACCAGATGCACTGTAGATCCTAGATCTCTGCAAGAGAAGTTTTACAATGAGATGTGCTCACTAGAGTCGGCAAGTTGAGAGATAGGCTAGACGTGTCACACATGCAAGATGCCTGTACATGATGTATCACAATTAGAAGCGGGCACTGGTTGTCCCAAGTTAAGAGAGGTGACTGAAGCACGCCAGATATAAGATTCCTGTGTTTCACATACCACATTCAGAGGCGGCCACTACGCGCGGCGATTTGATGGACGTGTCAGATGTACCACAGATGTAAGATCTCTGTACAAGATGTATCTCTGTTAGAAGTGGCCACTAGGTGCGGCAAGTTGATAAATGCAGCAGATGCTCCTGAGATGAAAGATCTCTGCATGTGACATATTCTTATTAGATGCCAGATGTGCTAAACATGTGCGATCTCTGCTTGTGACGTATCATAATTAGAAGGAGCCACTTAGGTTGCCAAGTTGTGAGAGGAACCAGAGGTGCCCCAGATCAATATATCCGTTCGTGAGGTATCACAATTAGAAGCAGCCACTACGCATGGCATGTAGACAGACGCGCCACATGCGACACAGATGCAAGATCACTGTAGATAATGTATCACAGAAGTTGCCACTAATTTTGGCAATTTGAGGGATGTGCCAGATGAACCACAGATGTAAGATTTACGTTCGAGACGTATCACAATTGGTAGTGGCTACAGATGTAAGATTTCTGTATGTGATATAACACAATTGGAAGCGGCTACTACAGTTTGTCAGATTGACACAGGTTCGAGATAAGTCACAGGTGTTACATTTCTGTACAAAACAAATTGCAATCAGAAATGACCACTTGAGGTGCCAAGTTGAGAGAGGTGCCAGATATGGTAGAGATGCAAGAGTTCTATTTACACACAAAAAAGTTTTGTATCACCTCGGTTCCGAGAGTGTCGGAACCTGTACAGAAAATTGGAAAAGTGATCAACATAAACATCATTTCTGCCATTTTTATTGCTCATGAAAAATACACATTGCATTTTGTACCAACGTACAGCGAGACCTTCAGAAGTGGTGGCCCAGAATGCTGTACACACCGGTGCCTCTAGCATCCAGTAGCAGGTTCCTTTGCATTGATACATGGCTGTATTCGTCGTGGCGTACTAACCACAAGTTGATCAAGGCACTGTTGATCCAGATTGCCCCACTCCTCAACGGCGATTCGACGTAGATTCCTCAGTGGTTGGTGGGTCACGTCGTCCATAAACAGCCCTTTTCAATCGATCCCAGGCATGTTCGATAGTTTTCATGTCTGGAAAACATGGTGGCCACTCTAGTCGAACGATGTCGTTATCCTGAAGGGAATCATTCACAACATGTGCACGATGGGGGTGCGAATTGTTGTCCATGAAGACGAATTCCTCGCCAATATGCTGCCGATATGGTTGCACTATCGGTCGGAGGATAGCAATCACGTATCGTACAGCCGTTACGGCGCCTTCGATGACAACCATCGGTGAAGAGAACGTGATGCCAACACCGAGCGGTCCATTCGGTATGTTGTTGGGACCATCTGTACCGCGCTGCATGGTGTCTTGGTTACAAAGATGGACCTCTCCATGGACGTCGGGACTGAAGTTGCGCATCATGCAGCCTATTGCGCACTTTTTGAGTCGTAACACGACGTCCTGTGGTTGCACGAAAAGCATTACTCAACATCGTGGCGTTGCTGTCAGGGTTCCTCCGAGACATAATCCGTAGGTAGGGGTCATCCACTGCAATAGTAGCCATTGGGCGACCTGAGCGAGGCATTCATCGACATTTCGTGTTTCTCTGTATCTCCTCCATGTCCGAACAACATCCTTTGGTTCACTCCGAGACACCTGTTGAGAGCCCTTCCTAGCACAAAGTAACAATGCGGACGCCATCCAACCGCGCTATCGACCGTCTAGGCATGGTTGAACTACACACGACACGAGCCGTGTACCTCTATCCTCGTGGAATGACTGGAACTGATAGGCTGTCAGACCCACTCAGTCTAACAGGCGTTGCTCAAGCACGGATGTTTACATCTTTGGGCGGCTTAGTAACTTCTCTAAACAGTCAAAGGTACTATGTCTGTTTTACAATATCCACAGTCTACGTCTATCTTCAGGATATCTGGGAACCGTGGTGATGCAAAACTTTTTCTGATGTGTGTATGTTGTATCAAGTTTACAAGTGGTCACTGGAGGTTTAAAATTGACAGACAACACAGATGCGCCACAGGATTGACATTTATGTTTAGAAGTTTTGAACATGGCTGCGTGGTTGGCGGCCGTTTACAAAATAAAATTAAAGCAATAATAGCCCTCGGTCGCCAAAGTAAGTGTAATTTCTCTACCAGTATGCGATAGGCATAACCTTAAGAAAGTGTGAGCAACCGGTAAATAAATTAAATTTCTTTTATGTAACTACATCTACATCTACATACATACTCCACAATCCACCATACGTTGCGTGGCGGAGGGTACCTCGTACCACAACTAGCATCTTCTCTCCTTGTTCCACTCCCAAACCTAACGAGGGAAAAACGACTGCCTATATGCCTCTGTACGAGCCCTAATCTCTCCTATCTTATCTTTGTGGTCTTTCCGCGAAATGTAAATTGGCGGCAGTAAAATTGTAGTGCAGTCACCCTCAAATGCTGGTTCTCTAAATTTCGTCAGTAGCGATTCACGAAAAGAACCCCTCCTTTCCTCCAGAGACTCCCACCCGAGTTCCTGAAGCTTTTCCGTAACGCTCGCATGATGATCAAACCTACCAGTAACAAATCTAGCAGCCCGCCTCTGAATTGCTTCTATGTCCTCCCTCAATCCTATGTGATAGGGATCCCAAACGCTCGAGCAGTACTCAAGAATAGGTCGTATTAGTGTTTTATAAGCGGTCTCCTTTACAGATGAACCACCTCTTCCCAAAATCCGCCTTCCCCACAACTGCCATTACAAGCTTGTTCCACTTCATATCGCTTTTGCAATGTTACGCCCAAATATTTAATCGACGTGACTGTGTCAAGCGCTACACTACTAATGGAGTGTTCAAACATTACAGGATTCTTTTCCCTATTAATCTGCATTAATTTACATTTATCTATATTTAGAGTTAGCTGCCATTCTTTACACCAATCACAAATCCTGTCCAAGTCGTATCCTCCTACAGTCACTCAACGACGACACCTTCCCATACAGCACAGCATCATCAGCAAACAGCCGCACATTGCTATCCACCCTATCCAAAAGATCATTTATGTAGATAGAAAACAACAGCAGACCTACCACACTTTCCTGGGGCACTCCAGATGGTACCCTCACCTCCGATGAACACTCACCATCGAGGACAACGTACTTGGTTCTAGTACTTAAGAAGTCTTCGAGCCAGTCACATACTTGGGAACCAATCCCATATGCTCGTACCTTAGTCAGGAGTCTGCAGTGGGGCACCGAGTCAAACGCTTTCCGGAAGTCAAGGAATATGGCGTCCGTCTGATACCCTTTATCCATGGTTCGCTAGATATCATGTGAAAAAAGGGCGAGTTGCGTTTCGCAGGAGCGATGCTTTCTAAAGTCGTCCTGATGCATGGACAGCAACTTATCTGTCTCAAGGAAATTCATTATATTCGAACAGAATATGTTTGAGAATCCTGCAACAAACCGATGTTAAGGATATTGGTCTATTATTTTGAGGATACGTCTCTCTACCCTTCTTATATACAGGCGTCACCTACGCTTTTTTCCAGTCGCTTGGGACTTTACGTTGGGCAAGAGAAGTAAGGAGCCAATGCAGTACAGTACTCTCTGTAAAACTGAATTGGAATCCCATCAGGACCTGGCGATTTATTTATTTTCAACCCATTCAGCTGCTTCACAACCCCAGGGATGTCTATCACTATGTCCTCCATACGGGAATCTGAACGAGACTCAAACGGCTGTATGTTTGTACGATCCTCCCGAGTGAAAGATTTCTCAAATGCTAAATTTAAAATTTCAGCTTTCGTTTTGCTGTCTTCCGTTGCCAGGCCAGACTGATCAGTGAGTGACTGGATGGAAGCCTTCGGCCCGCTTACCGATTTTACGTAAGACCAAAATTTCCTTGGGTTTTCAGCAAGTTCTTTGGCTAAGGTATGACGGTGGTAGTGGTTGAATGCTTCGCGCATCGCTCTTTTTACAGCAGCACGAATCTCTACTAACTTTTTCCTGTTCTCATTCTCCCGATCTTTCTTGTACTGCTAACTAATTCGTTATATTTGTACATGACGTATTACATTTAGTTGCGGTTACTACGGTCGGCAAGGTTAGATATGTGGTAGATGCGCCACAGATGAAAGACGCCTGTATGTGATGTATCACAATCAGAAGCCGCAAAAAGTGGCGATAAACTGAGAGAGCTGCTAGCAGTGCCATAGATCTACTATTTCTGCATATGAAGTATCACATTTAGACGCGGCCACCAATACTGCCAAATTGAGAGATTTGTCAGATGTCCCGTAACTGTATGGTCCCTATTCATGGCATATCACAATTAGGAGCAGCGAGTTAGGGCTCGAAGTTGAGAGAAGACCCAGATGCGCCACAGATACAATACTTCCATAGATGACTGTTCACATTTAGTAGCAAATTGCTGTGGCCGGCTAGTTTAGATATGTGCCAGCTGTGCCAAATAGGTAAGAGCTCTGTACATGATGCATCGAAATTACAAGCGGGTAATGGTTGTGTCTTGTTTAGAGGACTGCCAGAAGCGCCACAGATGTAAGATTTCTGCATATGACAAATCACATTTAGATGCAGTCACTAGGCACGGCAAGTTGAAAGGAGTGCCACAGGTCACAGGTGCCACAAATGTGAGATATCTGTACAAGATGTATCACTATTAGCTACGTCCACTAGGTGCAGCAAGATGAGGGATGCGTCAGATTTTTCAGACATGTAAGATGCGTGTACGCGACACATCACTGCTAGAAGCGACCACAATGGTCGCCAAGTTGAGTGAGGCAGGACACGCATCTCAGGACATGACGTATCACAATTAGAGTGGGGCCCTACTATAGTTCAATTCTTTTATCTTGGTAGGTCGCGCATGCCCGCCCAGACGAGGGAGACTGCTGCATTGCGAGTTGCAAACGACGCACGCGCCAAGAGAAGCAGTGCCATAGTATAGTATAGTACGCAAACTTACGTTTAGGGGGGAGCGCGCAGTTCATGAAGTAAAGCCACCACGGCCGCATTAACCCTTTCGCTGCTACAGAGACGTGCTCACCGCATTCCGTGCTGTGCGCGATTTTGTCATCACTGCACTGCTCGGCTGTGCAGACACATGGTGTTCCGACTGCTATGACGCACTTATCGTTCGATTTCACAAAAACTATTTGGCCCAAAAATTTGATTTTTACACATCTTCTTGACTGATACCTTCCACCCATAAATGACTTAATTTTGTTTCGATGTTCAGCGCAGTTATTGTGCAGCATTAAATGTAGTAAACCACTGCACGAAATTTTGAAGAGTTTGCAGGGGTGAAAGTCCATAGCGTATACTTTCTGTATGGTCGATTTTAGTTGCCACTAGAAATTTCAAAAAATTACATTCAAACGAATAAAATTCATGAATTAAGACACTTCGATATTGTTTTTAAATAAAGAAAATATTAAGCATCGTACAAGGCTTGAACTCAGAACCTGTTGTTTAGCAGCTAACCACCTTAACCATTACGCTAACGCAGCTCATCATTCAACAAAAATACTGGAGTACTTTAAAGAGTCACGCAAAATACCGACAAACACTGTTGGTATGACTATGAATTACTCACGTTTCGTGGAAGTACGATAGGAAAAAAACAATTACTGCTGTTCTTTATTGCGAAAAAGCGGTTAGTGAGAATGAATTTCCTTGCTATCCCCTGAATTAGGAGGCTTATTACTTGTTTGGTTTAATTAATTAATAGAATATGAAGCAATTTGTATAAAGAATGATTTTTCCAAACTTTCTTTTATAGAAAGTCTGCTATCAAGACATTGCTTTTGTTCAATTACTTTATTTATGACTGAACGTTTCTAAAACTGAAGACACTCGTCCATGCTCTGCACTGCAGTCGAGCTCTGGCAACGTCGTTCTCTGTTCATTGGCTGACTGTGTTTTGTGACGTCAGATGCGCAGAACGAACCTAAACTCGGCAGCCGTCGTAAATGACGCGCACTTTAGTGCCAAGCTGAGACACGCTAGATGCGCCGCTGGTGTAAAATCGCTTCACATGACGTATCAAAATTAGAAGTGGCCACTAGAGTGCAAGTTAAGACAGGTGTCAGATGCGAAACATATGTAAGATTTCTGTTACGACGTTTCACATTCACACTATGTGATCAAAAGTATCCAGACACCCGGCTGAAAATCACTTACTGACGCCTTCCGTCGGCAATGCTGGAATTCAATACGGTGTTGGCACACCCTTAGCCTTGATGACAGCTTCCACACTCGCAGGAGTACGTTCAATCAGGTGCTGGTAGGTTTCTTGGCGAATGGCACTCGATTCTTCACGGAGAGCAAAACTGAGGAGAGATATCGATGTCGGTCGGTGAGGCCTGGAACAAAGTCGGCCTTCCAAAACATCTAAAAGGTGTTCTATAGGATTCAGGTCAAGACTCTGTGCAGGCCAGTCCAACACAGGGATGTTATTTTCGTGTAACCACTCCGCCACACGCTGTACATTATCAATAGGTGCTCGATCGTGTTGAAAGAGGCAATCGCAATCGCCGAATTGCTTTTCAACATTGAAAAGCAAGAACGTGCTTAGAACGTCAATGTAGGTTAGTGCTGTGATAGTGCCACGTAAAACAAGAAGGGGTGCAAGCCCCCTCCATGAAAAACACGATCACGCCATAACACCATCGCCTCCGAATTTTACTATTGGCACTACACACGTTGGCAGATGAAGTTCACTGGGCATTCGATATACCCGCAACTTGCCATCGGATCGCCGCATTGTGTAATGTCATTCGTCACTCCACACAACGTTTTTCCACTGCTCAATCTTCCAATGTTTACTCTCCTTTCGCCAATCGAGGCGTCGCTTGGCATTTACCGGCGTGATGTGTCGCTCATGAGCAGCTGCTCGACCATGAAATCCTAGTTTTCTCACCTCCCGCCAAACTGTCATAGTACTTGCAATGGGTCCAGATGCAATTTAGAATTCCTGTGTAATGGTCTATATATATATGTCTGCCGATTACACATTACGACCGTTTTCAACTGTCGGCTGTATCTGTCAGCGAACAGACGAGGGCGGCCTGTACGAATTTGTGCTTCACGTTTCCTCTTGACTATCACCTCGGAAACAGTGGACCTAGGAATGTTCAGGAGTGTGGAAATCTCGCGTACAGACGTATGACACAAGTGACACCCACTCACCTGACCACGTTCGAAGTCCGTGAGCTCCGCAGAGCGACCCATTCTGCTATCTCGCGATGTCTAATGACTACTGAGGTCGCTGGTATGGAGTACCTGGCAGTAGGTGGAAGCAAGATGCACCTCATATGAAAAACGTATGTTTTTGGGGATTTTAACCTCCCCCTCACTTATCCACCTTAATGACAGTAAAAATTAAACCGCGTGTACCTAATGGAAATTTGGGAAAAGCAATCGTCACCGAAGTTAATCTGTCGGTAAAGTGGGAGGAAAGGGTTACATCTAAATGAAAGGAAAAATGCAAATGAAACTGATGGAAATTAATTTTGAAAAGGGGTCAAGTTAGTAAAGAACGTAAATGTGCGGTCGTTACGTTAACAATTAACTGGCGTTAATTAGATATATGAGATTTGGGGAAAATTACGTTCGCCAATCCTGTGGACAACTACTATAATAACTGAAAAAGAAAGGTTATCGCACATACAATTAGCACTAAAAGCGTGGCAACTGGAGGTTGGCACGTGTTGTGTGAAAACTGAATGTTTGTCAGAAGTAATAAATTTCTCTACACACTGACTTAATTTAACAAAAGAATTAATAAAACAGGAAAATTGAAAGTTAGTTTAGTGACTGAAATTAATAATGAACTTTGTTTCTGAAGCACTAGGAAATTCAATAAAATAAGGTTCGTCTTGGGCTACCTCAACAATCATTTCAAAAGCTACTTGAATCTACGCAATTTAGAAATAAGAGATTTAACTTTGAACTCGAATTAAATGATTCTGAACAATTAACATTAGTAAAATTTAGTACGTACCAAGCTGAGCTGCAGTCACAGGTAAGCTAAAATATGGTTACAAAACTCGCACTCTTAATTTGTGCTTGTGTAATCCAAATATTGTAGCCAGCTGTGAATACTTTAACTGAACTTTGAAATTAAAGCAGTGAAATCGAATGATATTAGTTTAATCTGGCGTTTGAATTTCAACGACACTCAAGTTCGTTTCGGAAAAGGAAGGGACCCTGCTTGGTAATGCAATTGGGACAATGAGCAACAAAGGTTCATGCTAAGTTGCTATATTTTAGTGATGCTAATGGAATAGTTTGAAAAGCTGAGGTCTGCCATACTGAACTTCCGATGTCATTCACAAGGTCATTTATGTACATTGTGAATAGCAACGGTCCTACGACACTCCCCTGCAGCACACCTGAAATCACTCTTACTTCGGAAGATTTCTCCCCATTGAAAATGGCATGCTGCGTTCTGTTATCTAGGAACTCTTCAATCCAATCACACAATTGGTCTGATAGTCCATATGCTCTTACTTTGTTCATTAAACGACTGTGGGGAACTGTATCGAACGCCTTGCGGAAGTCAAGAAACACGGCATCTACCTGTGAACCCGTGTATATGGCCCTCTGAGTCTCGTGGACGAATAGCGCGAGCTGGGTTTGACACGACCGTCTTTTTCGAAACCCATGCTGAATCCTACAGAGTAGATTTCCAGTCTCCAGAAAAGTCATTATACTCGAACATAATACGTATTCCAAAATTCTACAACTGATCGACGTTAGAGATATAGGTCTATAGTTCTGCACATCTGTTCGACGTCCCTTCTTGAAAACGGGGATGACCTGTGGCCTTTTCCAATCCTTTGGAACGCTACGCTCTTCTAGAGAACTACGGTACACCGCTGCAAGAAGGGGGGCAAGTTCCTTCGCGTACTCTGTGTAAAATCGAACTGGTATCCCATCAGGTCCAGCAGCCTTTCCTCTTTTGGGCGATTTTAATTGTTTCTCTATCCCTCTGTCGCCTATTGCGATATCTACCATTCTGTCATCTGTGCGAAAATCTAGAGAAGGAACTAAAGTGCAGTCTTCCTCTGTGAAACAGCTTTGGAAAAAGACATTTAGTATTTCGGCCTTTAGTCTGTCATACTCTGTTTCAGTACCATTTTGGTCACAGAGTGTCTGGACATTTTGTTTTGATCCACCCACCGCTTTGACATAAGACCAAAATTTCTTAGGATTTTCTGCCAAGTCAGTACATAGAACTTTACTTTCGAATTCATTGAAAGCCTCTCGCATAGCCCTCCTCACACTACATTTCGCTTCGCGTAATTTTTGTTTGTCCGCAAGGCTTTGGCTATGTTGATGTTAGCTGTGAAGTTCCCTTTGCTTCCGCTGCAGTTTTCTAACTCGGTTGTTGTACCACGGTGGCTCTTTTCCATCTCTTACGATCTTGCCGGCACATACTCATCTAACACATATTGTACGATGGTTTTGAACTTTACCCACTGATCGTCAACTCTATCTGTATTTGAGACAAAACTTCTGTGTTGAGCCGTCAGGTACTCTGTAATCTGCTTTTTGTCACTTTTGCTAAACAGAAAAATCTCCCTACCGTTTTTAATATTTCTATTTCCGGCTGAAATCATTGATGCAGTAACCGCTTTATGATCGCTGATTCCCTGCTCTGCGTTAACTGTTTCAAATAGTTCGGGTCTGTTTGTCACCAGAAGGTCTAATATGTTATCGCCACGCGTCGGGTCTCTGTTTAGCTGCTCAAGGTAGTTTTTAGATAAAGCACTTAAAAAAATTTCACTGGGCTCTTTGTCCCTGCCACCCGTTATGAACGTTTGAGTCTCCCAGTCTATATCCGGCAAATTAAAATCTCCACCCAGAACTATAACATGGTGGGGAAATCTACTCGAAATATTTTCCAAATTATCCCTCAGGTGCTCAGCCACAACAGCTGCTGAGCCAGGGGGCCTATAGAGACATCCAAATACCATGGCTGAGCCTGCTTTAACCGTGACCTTCACCCAAATTATTTCACATTTCGGATCTCCGTCAATTTCCTTCGATACTATTGCACTTCTTATCGCTATAAACACGCCTCGCCCTTTACTGTCCAGCCTGTCTCTGCGGTATACATTCAAATCTGAGTTTAGGATTTCATTACTGTTTACGTCTGGTTTCAGCCAACTTTCTGTCCCTAGTACTATATGGGCATTGTGACCGTTTATTAATGAGAGCAGTTCTGGGACCTTTCTATAGACGCTCCTGCAGTTAACTATTAGCACATTAATATTGTTATCCCCTGTTGCATTTTGCCTACTCCTACCTTGCCGCGTCTCAGGAGGCGTCTTGTTGGGCCTAGGGAGGGAATTCTCTAACCTAAAAAACACACATGTGCACTCCACACGTACTCCGCTACCCTTGTAGCCGCTTCCGGCGTGTAGTGCACTCCTGACCTATTCAGGCGGGCCCTACATTTCTCCACCCGATAGCGGAGGTCGAGAAATTTGCACCCCAGATCTCCGCAGAATCGTCTGAGCCTCTGGTTTAAGCCTTCTACTCGGCTCCAAACCAGAGGACCGCGATCGGTTCTGAAAACGATACTACAAATAGTTAGCTCAGATTCCACCCCGCGAGTGAGGCTTTCCGCCTTCACCAATTCCGCCAACCGCCTGTACGAACTGAGGATGACCTCTGAACCCAGACCTTAGGAGTCATTGGTGCCGACATGAGCAACAACTTGCAGTAGGGTGCACCCAGTGCTCTCTATCGCCGCCAGCAAAGCCTCCTCCACATCTCGGATGAGACCCCCCGGCAAGCAGACAGAGTGAACACTGGCCTTCTTCCTCGACCTTTCCGCTATTTCCCTAAGGGGTTCCATCACCCGTCTAACGTTGGAGCTCCCAATAACTAATAAACCCCTCTCCCCGTGTACCTGCTCGGACCTTGCTGAAGGAGCGGCCACATGTCCACTGACAGGCAGAGTGGGCGATGCCACACGGCCAGCTTCCACCTTGACCCTCCACCTTGTGCGCCGCGAACGCCGCTGAACCAGCCACTCCCCTTGGGGAGAGGGTGGCTGAACCGCGCCCGGTACCCGTGAAGATGTCTCGACAGCAGGGACAGTGGGTGAAGCATGTAACACCTGTGGTGTACCAAGCGACGCACCAGACTCCCCACTACTGCTACACTCCGAGGCAGCAGCCTGAAGAGGGCTGACCGCGGCCATCAACACGTTCAGCTGTTCGCGAACAGTGGCCAGCTCCTCCTGCGTCCGTACACAGCAGTCACACATCCTATCCATCCTAAGAAACCAATTTACTGTAGAAAGTTAATCAACTTTTAACTAGACTGCTAATTCACTAAAGGCGGCTGATAGTCGACTAAACTGTCGTTGCTAGACACTTCTTGTAGAAAACAATGAAAATAGCACTACCTGTCTCTGGACTGTATTGAAAGCAAACACTAGCACTACTGGCACTATGGTTTACTAAAGGGACTCACTGTGACTGTATTCAAAACAAACACGAAATATATGAACACTATTACTAGTACTCGACAATTAAAGCTTCCTAAAAGCAAAACCACATGGAAGAAGAAGTGACAAGTAAGAAAAATACAGTTAATAATTAAAATAACGTAGCACGCTGCACAGCAGACGTGAAGTACACGGCAGTTACGACGCCACTGACACTACCAGGCGAAATGGGCTCTTGATGTATGCCTGCTAATGTTTCCCATCCGCGACACCGTGCCAGAAACTATCATAGCAAGTCGAGCGCAATTACATGCTGCCAAACCCCAGAAGCGCTACGACTCGCGGGAGCGTCACTCAACACACCTGCTCCACCGCCCTACCCCATCCAGCCACCCTCTGCCCACGCTCCACGCGGCAGAGTTAACACTAGCAAAAATCCTAAACACTATGACCTATCGATGTTATCGCTCGAAAGCACAGTTTTCCCTGGGCAAGACCCAGCGTATAAATACAAATAGTTTTTGAAAAACAAACCAATTATACATCGATCAATTACATGACGCATTACAATTTGATGTGGCCAATAGGGTCGATATGTTGAGAGATGCGGCAGATACGTCACGTATATGGGATTTCTGTACATGACGTATCACACTTATAAGTGTTTGCTAGGGACGGCAAGTTGAGTGATGCGCCACGGAATTAAGAGTTATATACTGACATATCACAGTTAGAAGCGGCCCCTGAGAGAGACCAGATGCGCCACATCTGTAGCATATTTATAGATTATGTATCGCTATTAGTAGTGGTTGCCTGTGATGCATAGGGTCAAAGGGCTCCAGTTGCTTCAAAAGTGTGAGATGTCTACATATGGGTATCACAACAATCGATATTTTTTAGAAGGGGTTAAGTCAATATAACCAACTGAACGAAAGATTAAAAGTGTGGGAAAAAAATACCAGGAAATAAGAACATCTTAGTTGTTCATTGATTGTTAATAGTTACATGAATAAAAATACATACACTGTTATGTCCATTTAAAATGTGGAAATGTCCTATCTTTTCAAGAAATTTTATGTCATTGAAAGGAGATGCAGAAAAAGGCTGATATTTGGCTACATTAGTGAATTAAGTATTACAAAAACTTCTTTAAGCCGCAGAAAATAAACACAATACTGTTAAACTTACGAAGGAAACACATAGAAATATTAGAAAAGGTAATTAAAAGTCAAGTCTTTCCACTAGTGATGAACTGTTCGTCAATCATCGTTAACTGCATGTCAGTAGTTCCCCATAGAACTGCATATGCTCACTTCGAATGTACTGCTACACCTTTCCCAAGTCTTGAATTTTTTACACTTCTCACTTAACTGGCATCCATTCTGCTGGTTAGGCAGAGTCTGAAGGTTCTCGCTGAGGTGCCATAAACAATGTGTGACCAACTAACCTGTTGATACACGTCAAACCTTTGATGGACCCAACTCTGGCACTCTAATATACAAAGTGAAAGAAACTGCTGACTGTAAAGTTATATCTGTCACATCCTCGCTTTTTCCTTATTTCCTCTGAGATTGTCGTCTTCTTATAGTATTATGTTCACCAGCCTTTAAAGTCCAGAGTGTCAGATGTGTCAGCGTACGTAACTATAAACTTTTCGAGTTTTGTACTACTTTGTTGAATGTTCTGTACTACGTGATGAACAGTGAATATCCTGTCATTCTGCCGAAGCTTCTTTGAAATGACGCCAAAGTCTCGGTCGTGTGGTAAAAAGGTGTGTCCCGTACTGAAATATACTGCTCAATAAGTCTGAAATATCCAGAATCTGTCAGTGAAAGTAGGAATCTAGAGAGCGTCTGGTTTTTGTTGTGTTCTTTGCAATTATCAGAAAACAGTCGAAACTCTGTGATATTTTCGCGGATGGACTTAACATAATCAAATAAAAACGAGCAGACTTTATTGGCAGCCGATCCACCGGTTGCTTCGTGGAGACATACAAAGTGTTTGGCCCGTTTTTTATGTCGTGAATGCAGAAAACACTGAGAGATCTTTCTCAAATAAAATAGATACTACACTGGTACTTTCGGCAGGCTAATATTTTGAACATAGTCAGATGCTATGGATAACATATGCACCTCTGTCTCGGCTTCATCTTGTTTTCGGTAGGCGAGAGGATACTGAAGTTTTCTGCTTCGGCGCTGGTGTATCATAAGTTCTGCCGCAGCTGCCGTTTTGCGGTATCATTGAGATGAGGTGATGTAAGATTCGATTTCAACTTTTCATACATACAGGTAGTGTCTGCATGAGGCCACACACATATCGATAATTGAATTTCTCTTGAAATAATTTCAATGGAAACAGTAATCTATTTTGGTATCAGGATGCTTCTCTAAGAACAACTTCCACATCGATTTGACATCTAATCTTAAACAATTTTGCAGGACAGGGGGGTGATTATTGAAATGAGAAAGGACTGAACACACTCCCTCACTTGATCGCAGACGGAGGAGGGGGGACTCATCTACCTCTCTCGTCTTCTGGGGTTTCACCAGCAATCTTCAGTTGCCTTTTCTTCGTTTTCGCTTTTCAATGATATCAAACACTGCGAGGAAAGCTTTCGTACATTCCTCTTCTCGAGATCTGCCTACTGAAACGTGTTAAGTGAAGCTAAAAGATTGTACCACCACCGGTTGTCCATATTTTCTTGGGACAGCTCCGCTTCACTAATGTTCAATCTATTAGCCCTTTAAAGAATAGACGTTGGTAATTCTGAGTTCAAATATCACAAATCTTTGTAAACATGTGCATGCAATTGTCTTCTCCAAGATGTTCTGTACATATTTCCATGCACTGGGAAAATACAAGGGAACGCAATTACGTTTAGGAGAATACGCAAGCAAGGATGTAAAACACAACAGTGCTCACCGACGGTAACGTACTATATAGGTTAATTTGATACAATAACAAGTACCAGTTCAAACCCACAAATCTGTAGATGATGCACAACCAAATTACCAGCTTACCTGTAACACAACGGTGGGTCGTTTAAACTGAATTGGATTCCCATTGTCATTTCCGTAGGCTTAGCCTTTCAACCGTGATACTTTTATTTTCGTGATCTCGTAGCAAAATTAGATATTGCCCTATTCTTCGTTTTCCTATCTCATCTTCAGTATCACTGTAAACCCCTTCCTTTTCACACACTCTGCTCTTAGTAAACATACCACAAACTCATTAGACAAATGATTTCGGCAGTCAGCTCTTCAACAGTCTGCGCGTCACCGGACCATTACCAACTGTTCACTGCTAAAAAGGTGCGTAAGTGACTTATGTCCATTTAAAACAAAATGTAATTTTAGAATTCGATGTTACAAGGCAACCGAATTTGTTATAGACGCCCTTTCAGACACAAATGATAGATCTACTCTCATTATGTATGAACCACTATACAACGCAACGTTGGCAAAGTAGTGACTTACGCCCTTTCAAAAAAGACCAATTCAGTTTCTAACGTGTGTGCGACTGCTTCTGATCTATCTCCCTACCACAACTGCGCAAGGACGTCCCGTGAGTGTTTTAGGAATTTGTGTTGAACCCACGGCCTGCAAGTTAGGAAGACACCAGCTCACCATGCAGAGTTCAGAACAGTGCAGCAGTACGGACAGTGATGTAATCAGACAATGAACTCAATGTCGGTTCCACTTCACTCCCTGTGAAGAAAATTAGTGTACTGTTTCAGGCGTAACTATATGTTAGCAAAAATGATACTCTTAGATTTCCATTATTAAGATTTATTTTTACTCATGACTTCATGACAGCAGTGTTAGCAAAAATACATGCAGGATGGTAAAATATTGATATTGGGTGTTCACAACTGTGAAGCGAAATTCCTAACTATTCTATGGTTCTTTTATAGTAAGATGGTGAATCATAGTGTCTGGGAGTCGATAAAACACAAATAAATTAAATACAATTGGGACCACGCATATCAATGAAGCTAAAAATGTACAACGAAAAGAATCAAATAATTGATGGTAGTCGGCAAAGAGCAGTCAAAAAAGAAGTGCACAATTAAAACAATTCAGTAGCTTTAGAGTATAAAGCACTCTAAAGTGGCTGACCAATTCTTTTCGTTAAATCGGATATCTCGCGTTTCTGCTTCAATTAAACGCGACAGTCATGAATATTACAATGAAATGAATACCCTTAGCTGCATACAAGCGTTGACATAAGTCAACGGGGACAGTTGAAAAGGTGTATCCGACCGGGACTCCAACCCGGGATCTCCTGCTTGCATGGCAGACGCTCTATCGAACTATTCATTTTCTTTCAATCTTTCAATCTCATTTTGTTCTATAGTTTTCGTTGTATTTGATCGAGGCGGACGTCCGGTGACACCCATTTAGGTTCTCCATTGATGTGTTAACTCAGTTTTTTTGTTACAGAGGGTAGTTAACCCTCTGACAGAACGCGCTGGGCTACCGTGCCGGCAATGTCCGCACTATATTCATAGTGCCCCTGCCCATCATAGTCATTACTTGCGGCTTTACCGCCGATTCCCGTAAGATTTCGGGCACTGTTTGTGCATCCGCACAGAAGATGATGGTCAAATGGCCGGTGAGCCTTATCTATATTTGTATGTTGTATCTGTTTTATATATATATATATATATATATATATATATATATATATACATATAATAGAGGGAAACATACCACGTGGGAAAAATATATCTAAAAACAAAGATGATGTGACTTACCAAACGAAAGCGCTGGCAGGTCGATAGACATAGAGACAAATACAAACATAGACACAAAATTCAAGCTTTCGCAACCAACGGTTGCTTCATCAGGAAAGAGGGAAGGAGAGGTAAAGACGGAAGGATGTGGGTTTTAAGGGAGAGGGTAAGGAGTCATTCCAATCCCGGGAGCGGAAAGACTTACCTTAGGGGGAAAAAAGGACAGGTATACACTCGCACACACACCCATATCCAACCGCACATACACAGACACAAGCAGACATTTGTAAAGGCCTTGCGAAAGCTTGAATTTTGTGTGTATGTTTGTGTTTGTCTGTGTGTCTATCGACCTGCCAGCGCTTTCGTTTGGTAAGTTACATCATCTTTGTTTATATATATATATATATATATATATATATATATATATATATATATATATATATGTTTAACTACAGGTCATGGTTGAATGTACGAAAAAGATTGAAGAGATGCAGATGGCCGCAATTTTGAGTGTCAATTGAATACCACTTGCTGGCGTAGCGTGAGCGCGCGTGTTTATCTTTCGTCGGCGGCCATAGTGCCTGCTGTCGGCGCGAGCTGTGGACCTGAGAATCTATTCTAAACCTCTCTCGACCGTTAAACACCAGTCTGCCACATTTCCTACGTCTTCGATGAAGCCGAGACTCCTAGCTGTTCCCAGCTAAGTTAATTGGCGTTGTACACGCTAGCTGGCGGGAATAGCGCGTACGTCGTTGCCCTCAAATCGCTCGCAAGAATTAACTGTCAGTGCTCGATGCAATTCTCTGTACTAGGAGACTTTGCAGTCCATCTCCTTAACAGTTAAGACCAGCCTGTAAACAAGAGTTCACATAATAGCTCTCGCAACCGTCTCAACGTGGCGCGAGTCGCCTTGTCAAACACTAGACGATTTGCTGCAAGAGAAAAAGCAAATTTTTTTCTACAATTTGCCTATAACAAAAGTGGTGGCCAAGCGTTTTATTTCTGGCCAATCAGCGTTCGTACTTGTTATAAGTCCACCCACTAGAGTTTCTGTAGCCTATAACAGGCATCGTTTCTTTCGTGGGGCAGAGTATGACTTCTGCTATGTAATACTGATATATACAGATTCTTTCCATGCGGGTTTTTATACAGGTGGCCATAGTGAGTCACCAATGTTTTGAGTTGGATTTCTCCAGACGTTTATCTGCCATCTCCTCCAACCATGTTCCTGTAGAAAGGCTTTCCGAAGGGTTGTCGTTAAAAGCAGGGGAAAAGGCAGCTTTTCCCACCGGCCTGCGCAGTGGCTCCGACGTTTCATTGTGTCCGCTTGATGTCCCACTGCGAAGGTTTCGAAGAACGTGGGATGGGCGTTGCCGTCATAAAATTCTCCTTCCCTCAGAACTGCGTCTCGTAGCTCGGAGCTGGGAAATTACTTATGTGCAATTACTGTGGTGAGTGTTAAGTACTTATATTCACGAAACGCTGACTTTCTTATGCGATTTGCCTGTCAGTAAAATCCGTACAATTTCGCAAAACTATGTTGTGTGACAAGTCGATTTAACCGGAATTGTTTCAGGAATTCAATGTAAGGTGTGTTATTTGCTTGACACCTTACAAGTTATTAGCGATTAATTGGGGCACAAAGATGAGAGTGGCACCAGAGGGGGCGGAACTGTAATATGCATCACAATTAGAAGCAGGCACTAGGGGCGCCTAATTGAGAGAGGACGTATGCTTAACAGTAAGATGTTCGTGATGTATCAATTAGTAGCAGCTGTTTGGGGTCATCAAAAGAGAGAGGCTGTGGTTACACCACAACTGTAAAATTTCTATACAGGATGTATCCTAGTTAGAAGTGGCCAGTAGTTGTGTGAAGCTGAAAGAGGCACCAGACCGGCCACAATTGCAAGATCTCTATACATGATGTGTCACAATAAGTAGCAGCTGCTTGGGGATCATGATAATAAGGGCGCTGGATGCACAAAAACTCTAAGATATTTATACATCATGTGTCATAATTAGTAAAGGTTCCTTGGACCACAGAGCTGAAAGAGACACCAGTTGTATCACTTCTGTACTTTCACACAACGTATCACAATAGGAGATTCGTTTGGGTTGCCAAGCTGAGAGACTTGGATGAGGTGCCACAACAGTCACTAATTGTGACACGATGTGTCACAATTAGTAGCAGCTGCTTGGGTTGCCAAAGTGAGGCGGGGCCCAGATTCAGCACAACTGTAAAATTTCCATACACGATGTGTCACAGTTAGAAGTGGCTGCTAGGGATGGCAAAATAAGAGAGCACCAGATACACCACAGCTATAATATTTTCGTTCGTGATGATGATTATTAGCAGTAGCTACTTGCGGCGCCAAGCTGATGTGGGTGCCGGATGCACCACAGCTGTAAGACACCTCTACTCTACGTGCCACCATTTGTGACGCAAAGCCGGCCGCGGTGGCCGTGCGGTTCTGGCGCTGCAGTCCGGAACCGCGGGACTGCTACGGTCGCAGTTTCGAATCCTGCCTCGGGCATGGGTGTGTGTGATGTCCTTAGGTTAGTTAGGTTTAAGTAGTTCTAAGTTCTAGGGGACTGATGACCTTAGAAGTTAAGTCCCATAGTGCTCAGAGCCATTTGAATCATTTTTGTGACGCAAGGCTAATGGGTGTGTCAAATGCATCACAACTATAAGATATCTATACTTGACATGCCACAGTTACTAGCGGCCGCTTAGGGGTCGGAGCCGATAGCGACACCAGAGGCATCACAGCTGTAAGATTTACATATTTACATACACAGTGTATCGCAATTAGAACTGGTCGCTTGGAGCTCTAAGGTAATATTGTTGCCTATATGTCCCAGTGCACGACACAGCTGGGAGCGAAAATACCATGTTTGAAATGTGAGAGTGGGGGGGGGGGGGGTGAAGAGGAGGGAGCGAGCATGACAAATAATATATTTTATATGTACAAAACATTCTCAAAATGACCCAAACTGCATGTACACTTACGTCTATGTGAGACCCCCACACATGGCCTCTTATGACTCGTACATTTTGTTGTGATAGTAGTGACGATGCAGACAGGTAGTCTGTGTCTTTCGACAGCTTTTGGGCTACCTGATGCCCTGCCTGGAAGTTTATCGCGACCTGCAGGCACACATGTCCTACAGAGGGCACGGGGCTCCACCAAACCCCAGCAGAACCGACACTATGAACTGGAAGAAAATAATAAATCGTTCACTGTCTTTTGAAATAATTAAAGGTAGATTGAAAACCATAGCGGAATTTGACACATTCTCTTTACTTCTTTTTGTATGCATTTATTATACCTGATACAATTAGGGCACTCATAAGTAACCAGACATCTTTGATGGATCGCCATTACCACATGCATAGCACATGAGCTGTACATTGTTATAATAACAATAATATTAACGATACTGGTAATAATAACAACAATAGGAACGGTAATAATAATAATAATAATAATAATGAAACTTCCTGACAGATTAAAACTGTGTGCCGGACCGAGACTCGAACTCCGGACCTTTGCCTTTCGCGAGCAAGTGCTCTCCCTACTGAGCTACCCAAACACAACTCAGGCCACGTCCTCACAGCTTTACTTCTGCCAGTACCTCGTCTCCTACCTTCCAAACTTTACAGAAGCTCTCCTGCGAACCTTGCAGAACCAGCACTCCTGCAAGAAAGGACACTGCCGAGACACGGCTTAGCCACAGCCTGGAGGATGTTTCCGGAATGAGATTTTCACTCTGCAGCGGAGTGTGCGCTGATATGTTGGTTCTGCAACGTTCGCAGGAGAGCTTCTGTAAAGTTTGGAAGGTAGGAGACGAGGTACTGGCGGAAGTGAAGCTGTGAGGACGGGCCGTGAGTCGTGCTTGGGTAGCTCAGTTGGTAGAGCACTTTCCCGCGAAAGGCAAAGGTCCGGAGTTCGAGTCTCGGTCTGGCACACAGTTGTAATCTGCCAGGAAGTTTCATATCAGCGCACACTCCGCTGCAGAGTGAAAATCTCATTCTGGAAGAATAATAATAATAACGGTAATAGTAATAAGTAACACAGTAACAAATACATGGAATTTTAACATACCGTTTAGCAAGTCTCTTTTGATGCTCTTGGTGAATGTGAGTAGTGACCCCAAAGTGAAATTATTACAGCACTATAGAAAGTATCATTGTGGAGAAGAGGTTATCTGGTCAGCTAAGAGCGAAAAATGCGAGGATAAGATTATACGGTGAGATGAAAGGAAGAAAACGGGAAAAGAGAGTGGTGAGGAAAGCATGGATACTGTTGACATTAAGGCAGAAATACTAGTTAGCTGTTGGACAGGCGCAAGGCAATTGGGTTATGCCGAGAGGGAGGATAAAGAAATGATAACTGATAATACTTTTAGCTTCACTCGGATGCAAGCTGATTTTGGATGAGATGCAGGTTACATAGTAGTTCGTTCCAGAGCTGTATGGCTGTTTGTTTTGTTTTGAATACAGTCAGAGAGAGTCCCTGTAGTCAACCATAGTGCCAGTAGTGCTAGTGTTTGTTTTCAATACAGTCCAGAGACAGGTAGTGCTATTTTCATTGTTTTCTACAAGAAGTGGCTAGCAACCACAGTTTAGTGAATAAGCAGCCGCCTTTAGTGCATTAGCAGACTAGTTAAAGGTTGATTAAGTCTCGTCAGTAAATTGATTCCTTAGGATGGATAGGATGTGTGACTGCTGTGTACGGACGCAGGAGGAGCTGGCCACTGTTCGCGAACAGCTGAGCATGTTGATGGCCACGGTCAACCGTCTTCAGGCTGCTGCCTCGGAGTGTAGCGGCAGTGGGGAGCCTGGTGCGTCGCAAGGTACACCCCAGGTGTTACATGCTTCACCCACTGTCCCTGCTGTCGAGATATCTTCGCCTGTACCGGGCGCGGTTGGGCCACCCTCTCCCCAAGGGGAGTGGCGGGTTCAGCGTCGTTCGCAGCGCGCGAGGCGGAGGGTCAATGTGGAGGCTGGCCGTGTGGCATCGCCCGCTCTGCCTGTGAGTGGACATGTGGCTGCTCCTTCAGCAAGGTCCGAGCAGGCACACGGGGGGAGAGGTTTATTAGTTATTGGGAGCTCCAACGTTAGGCGGGTGATGGAGCCCCTTAGGGAAATAGCGGAAATGTCGGGGAGGAAGGCCAGTGTTCACTCTGTCTGCTTGCCGGGGGGTCTCATCCGAGATGTGGAGGAGGCCCTACCGGCGGCGATAGAGAGCATTGGGTGCACCCGACTGCAAATTGTTGCTCATGTCGGCACCAATGACTCATGCCGTCTGGGTTCAGAGGTCATCCTCAGTTCGTACAGGCGGTTGGCGGAATTGGTGAAGGCGGAAAGCCTCGCTCGCGGAGTGGAATCAGAGCTAACTATTTGTAGTATCGTTCCCAGAACCGATCGCGGTCCTCTGGTTTGGAGCCGAGTGGAAGGCTTAAACCAGAGGCTCAGACGATTCTGTGGAGATCTGGGGTGCAAATTTATCGACCTCCGCTATCGGGTGGAGAAATGTAGGGTCCCCCTGAATACGTCAGGCGTGCACTCCACGCCGGACGCGGCTACAAGGGTAACGGAGTACGTGTGGAGTGCACATGGGGGTTTTTTAGGTTAGAGAAACCCCTCCTTAGGCCCGACAAGACGCCTCCTCAGACGCGGCAAGGTAGGAGTAAGCAAAATGCAACAGGGAATAACAATATTAATGTGCTAATAGTAAACTGCAGGAGCGTCTATAGAAAGGTTCCAGAACTGCTCTCATTAATAAACGAACGCCCATATAGTATTAGGGACAGAAAGTTGGCTGAAACCAGACGTAAACAGTAACGAAATCCTAAACTCAGATTGGAATGTATACCGCAGAGACAGGCTGAACAGTGAAGGAGGAGGCGTGTTTATAGCGATAAGAAGTGCAATAGTATCGAAGGAAATTGACGGAGATCCGAAATGTGAAATGATTTGGGTGAAGGTCGCGGTTAAAGCAGGCTCAGACATGGTAATTGGATGTCTCTATAGGCCCCCTGGCTCAGCAGCTGTTTCTGGCTGAGCACCTGAAGGATAATTTGGAAAATATTTCGAGTACATTTCCCCACCATGTTATAGTTCTGGGTGGAGATTTTAATTTGCCGGATATAGACTGGGAGACACAAACGTTCATAACGGGTGGCAGGGACAAACAATCCAGTGAAATTTTTTTAAGTGCTTTATCTGAAAACTACCTTGAGCAGTTAAACAGAGAACCGACTCGAGGCGATAACATATTAGACCTTCTGGTGACAAACAGACCCGAACTATTTGAAAAAGTTACCGCAGAACAGGGAATCAGCGATCATAAAGCGGTTACGGCATCGATGATTTCAGCCGTAAATAGGAATATTAAAAAGGGTAGGAAGATTTTTCTGTTTAGAAAAAGTGACAAAAAGCAGATTTCAGAGTACCTGTTGGCTCAACACAAAAGTTTTGTCTCAAGTACAGATAGTGTTGAAGATCAGTGGACAAAGTTCAAAACCGTCGTACATTATGCGTTAGATGAGTATGTGCCAAGCAAGATCGTAAGAGATGGAAAAGAGCCACCGTGGTACAACAACCGAGTTAGAAAACTGCTGCGGAAGCAAAGGGAACTTCACAGCAAACATAAACATAGCCAAAGCCTTGCAGACAAACAAAAATTACGCGAAGCGAAATGTAGTGTGAGGAGGGCTATGCGTGAGGCGTTCAATGAATTCGAAAGTAAAGTTCTATGTACTGACTTGGCAGAAAATCCTAAGAAATTTTGGTCTTATGTCAAAGCGGTAGGTGGAGCAAAACAAAATGTCCAGACACTCTGTGACCAAAATGGTACTGAAACAGAGGATGACAGACTAAAGGCCGAAATACTAAATGTCTTTTTCCAAAGTTGTTTCACAGAGGAAGATTGCACTGTAGTTCCTTCTCTAGATTGTCGCACAAATGACAAAATGGTAGATATCGAAATAGACGACAGAGGGATAGAGAAACAATTAAAATCGCTCAAAAGAGGAAAGGCCTCTGGACCTGATGGGATACCAGTTCAATTTTACACAGAGTACGCGAAGGAACTTGCCCCCTTCTTGCAGCGGTGTACCGTAGTTCTCTAGAAGAGCGTAGCGTTTCAAAGGATTGGAAAAGGGCACAGGTCATCCCCGTTTTCAAGAAGGGACGTCGAACAGATGTGCAGAACTATAGACCTATATCTCTAACGTCGATCAGTTGTAGAATTTTGGAACACGTATTGTGTTCAAGTATAATGACTTTTCTGGAGACGAGAAATCTACTCTGTAGGAATCAGCATGGGTTTCGAAAAAGACGGTCATGTGAAACCCAGCTCGCGCTATTCGTCCACGAGACTCAGAGGGCCATAGACACGGGTTCACAGGTAGATGCCGTGTTTCTTGACTTCCGCAAGGCGTTCGATAGAGTTCCCCACAGTCGTTTAATGAACAAAGTAAGAGCATATGGACTATCAGACCAATTGTGTGATTGGATTGAATAGTTCCTAGATAACAGGACGCAGCATGTTATTCTCAATGGAGAGAAGTCTTCCGAAGTAAGAGTGATTTCAGGTGTGCCGCAGGGGAGTGTCATAGGACCGTTGCTATTCACAATATACATAAATGACCTGGTGGATGACATCGGAAGTTCACTGAGGCTTTTTGCAGATGATGCTGTGGTGTATCGAGAGGTTGTAACAATGGAAAATTGTACTGAAATGCATGAGGATCTGCAGCGAATTGACGCATGGTGCAGGGAATGGCAATTGAATCTCAATGTAGACAAGTGCAATGTGCTGCGAATACACAGAAAGAAAGATCCTTTATCATATAGCTACAAAATAGCAGGTCAGCAACTGGAAGCAGTTAATACCATAAATTATCTGGGAGTACGCATTAGGAGTGATTTAAAATGGAATGATCATATAATGTTGATTGTCGGTAAAGCAGATGCCAGACTGAGATTCGTTGGAAGAATCGTAAGGAAATGCAATCCGAAAACAAAGGAAGTAGGTTACAGTACGCTTGTTCGCCCACTGCTTGAATACTGCTCAGCAGTGTGGGATCCGTAACAGATAGGATGGATAGAAGAGATAGAGAAGATCCAACGGAGAGCAGCGCGCTTCGTTACAGGATCATTTAGTAATCGCAAAATCGTTACGGAGATGATAGATAAATTCCAGTGGAAGACTCTGCAGGAGAGACGCTCAGTAGCTCGGTACGGGCTTTTGTCAAAGTTTCGAGAACATACCTTCACCGAAGAGTCAAGCAGTATATTGCTCCCTCCTACGTATATCTCGCGAAGAGACCATGAGGATAAAATCAGAGAGATTAGAGCCCACACAGAGGCATACCGACAATCCTTCTTTCCACGAACAATACGAGACTGGAATAGAAGGGAGAACCGATAGAGGTACTGAAGGTACCCTCCGCCACACACCGTCAGGTGGCTTGCGGAGTATGGATGTAGATGTAGATGTAGATGTAGAAGGAGGAGATGCACGAAGATTAGCGTTATGCCAACATACAGCAAAGATGCTGGCTGCATCCAGTCTAGCATTGCTATTTGATGTGCGAGGAGAGCTATTGAGGACCCAAGTAACTTAAAAGCGATTTATTTATTTACTCGTTTCAGAAGCATGATAAATACTGCATATACTATTAAATTCATATGTGATTATATAACAATCACAGTCATACACACATTGATTACAAAAAATAAATTAACAAAACAAAGGGATTAACCAAATATACATTGAGATAGCATGCCACCAAAACTGAGGCACACCTAGGGCAATGTCACTGGTAGAGTATAAATGATGTTTTGAGCATGAAAATTGGCAGAGAAGGCATTGACACAAATATCTGACTCTTTGTTGTTGGCCATATTCCCACTTGGTGTCCTATTACGACTTTTATGCTATGAATTAACCCTGCCGGTATCAGTTCTTATGCGGTTAAGAATCCTCGATGTAGCCAGCCTTGAAGATGTTCACGTGACTCCATCCAGCCCTGGAGCTTAGACTTTCACAATGAAAACGTTGCCTTGTTGTTGTGGTCTTCAGTCCTGAGACTGGTTTGATGCAGCTCTCCATGCTACTCTATCCTGTGCAAGCTTCTTCATCTCCCAGTATCTACTGCAACCTACATCCTTCTGAATCTGCTTAGTGTAGTCATCTCTTGGTCTCCCTCTACGATTTTTACCCTCCACACTGCCCTCCAATGCTAAATTTGTGATCCCTTGATGCCTCAAAACATGTCCTACCAACCGATCCCTTCTTCTAGTCAAGTTGTGCCACAAACTTCTCTTCTCCCCAATCCTATTCAATACCTCCTCATTAGTTACGTGACCTACCCACCTTATCTTCAGCATTCTTCTGTAGCACCACATTTCGAAAGCTTCTATTCTCTTCTTGTCCACACTAGTTATCGTCCATGTTTCACTTCCATACATGGCTACAATCCATACAAATACTTTCAGAAACGACTTCCTGACACTTAAATCTATACTCGATGTTAACAAATTCCTCTTCTTGAGAAACGCTTTCCTTGCCATTGCCAGTCTACATTTTATATCCTCTCTACTTCGACCATCATCGGTTATTTTACTCCCTAAATAGCAAAACTCCTTTACTACTTTAAGTGTCTCATTTCCTTATCTAATTCCCTCAGCATCACCCGACCTAATTCGACTACGTTCCATTATCCTCGTTTTGCTTTTGTTGATGTTCATCTTATATCCTCCTTTCAAGACACTGTCCATTCCGTTCAACTGCTCTTCCAAGTCCTTTGCTGTCTCTGACAGAATTACAATGTCATCGGCGAACCTCAAAGTTTTTATTTCTTCTCCATGGATTTTAATACCTACTCCGAATTTTTCTTTTGTTTCCTTTACTGCTTGCTCAATATACAGACTGAATAACATCGGGGAGAGGCTACAACCCTGTCTTACTCCTTTCCCAACCACTGCTTCCCTTTCATGCCCCTCGACTCTTATAACTGCCATCTGGTTTCTGTACAAACTGTAAATAGCCTTTCGCTCCCTGTATTTTACCCCTGCCACCTTCAGAATTTGAAAGAGAGTATTCCAGTTAACATTGTCAAAAGCTTTCTCTAAGTCTACAAATGCTAGAAACGTAGGTTTGCCTTTTCTTAATCTTTCTTCTAAGATAAGTCGTAAGGTCAGTATTGCCTCACGTGTTCCAACATTTCTACGGAATCCAAACTGATCTTCCCCGAGGTCGGCTTCTACCAGTTTTTCCATTCGTCTGTAAAGAATTCGCGTTAGTATTTTGCAGCTGTGACTTATTAAACTGATAGTTCGGTAATTTTCACATCTGTCAACACCTGCTTTCTTTGGGATTGGAATTATTATATTCTTCTTGAAGTCTGAGGGTATTTCGCCTGTCTCATACATCGTGCTCACCAGATGGTAGAGTTTTGTCATGACTGGCTCTCCCGAGGCCATCAGTAGTTCAAATGGAATGTTGTCTACTCCCCGGGCCTTGTTTCGACTCAGGTCTTTCAGTGCTCTGTCAAACTCTTCACGCAGTAGCTTATCTCCCATTTCGTCTTCATCTACATCCTCTTCCATTTCCATAATATTGTCCTCAAGTACATCGCCCTTGTATAAACCCTCTATATACTCCTTCCACCTTTCTGCCTTCCCTTCTTTGCTTAGAACTGGGTTGCCATCTGAGCTCTTGATATTCATACAAGTGGTTCTCGTCTCTCCAAAGGTCTCTTTAATTTTCCTGTAGGCAGTATCTATCTTACCCCTAGTGAGACAAGCCTCTACATCCTTACATTTGTCCTCTAGCCATCCCTGCTTAGCCATTTTGCACTTCCTGTCGATATCATTTTTGAGACGTTTGTATTCCTTTTTGCCTGCTTCATTTAGTGCAGTTTTATATTTTCCCCTTTCATCAATTAAATTCAATATTTCTTCTGTTACCCAAGGATTTCTATTAGCCCTCGTCTTTTTACCTACTTGATCCTCTGCTGCCTTCACTACTTCATCCCTCAGAGCTACCCATTCTTCTTCTACTGTATTTCTTTCCCCCATTCCTGTCAATTGTTCCCTTATGCTCTCCCTGAAACTCTCTACAACCTCTGGTTCTTTCAGTTTATCCAGGTCCCATCTCCTTAAATTCCCACCTTTTTGCAGTTTCTTCAGTTTCAATCTGCAGTTCATAACCAATAGATTGTGGTCCGAGTCCACATCTGCCCCAGGAAATGTCTTACAATTTAAAACCTCGTTCCTAAATCTCTGTCTTACCATTATATAATCTATCTGATACCTTTTAGTATCTCCAGGATTCTTCCAGGTATACAACCTTCTTTTATGATTCTTGCCTTATCAGGAGGTAATTCTTTTGGCTTTGGTATCTAAAGGAAACTTTTCCTTGATTTCAGATTAGGATAAGATTGTTGATGGATAGAGAGTAGATGGGCCTCAAAACACTCAGCCTTCCGTCATTCTAGATCAGCAGCTACTTCTCGAGTAATACCTGAGCTGAAATCCCAGGAGAGCAGGTGTCGGTTTCAGGCAACCGACAGTTCACCAGCAAGCCCCGTTGAGGGCAGGCCCCACAATGCTGGCATGAGTTGACCTGTACCACGCCTAATACGCGTATTCTGCAGCACAGTAACACACAGCCAATGCTCTGGTTCTGAGAAGTTGTGGTTTTGCACCCCAATTTGTTCCCTTTAACTTCCTCAAGATGTTAATTTTGGCACTGACTTTATTCTTGACGATGGAGCAGTATGTTCTAAAAGTTGTAACGCCGGAAATGCATATCCTCCTATTTCCATCTATTGTACTGTAATTTTTTTCCTTGTTTTGTTACCTCAAGATATGACATTTCTGTCTCTTTGTATATTGTAATTGTTTTACTGTTTGTATATATATACATATATATTTATACATTTATGTCGATGTATAATTGGTTGTTTTGTAAATATTATTTGTATTTTACGCTGGGTCTTGCCTAGGGAAAACTGCTATCGAACGATTACATCGATAGGTCGTGTGAAGATTCAAAGTGTGTAGGATCTTTGGTAGTGTGAACTCTGCCGCGTGGAGCGCGGGCTGGGCGGAAGGAGTGTGGCGGGAGTAGCGAGTGGAGCAGGTGTGTTGTGTGACGCTCCCGCGAGTTGCCGCGCTTTCGGGGTTTGGCAGCATGTAATTGCGCTCGACTTGCGATGATAGTTTCTGACATGGTGTCGCGGACGGGAAACATTAACTAGCGCACATCAAGAGCCCGTTTCGTCTGGTGACCGTGTCGAGAAGAAGGCGCGCCAACATCCAGCTTCTGCAACAGCGACGGCCGACAATGAGTGACTGTCGCCACCTCCTCGACCGACGGCTTCAAACCTTCAATCAACCGACAAGGAAGACTGGACGCACGCAAAGTTTTAGAACTGTATGGCAGACCTCAGCTTTTCAACCTGTACCATTTTCGTAACTATAATTACAGCAACTTTGCATGAACCTTTGTTGCCCATTGTCCCAATTGCATTGCCAAATAGGGTCCCTTCCTTTTCCGAAATGAACCCGAGTGTCGTTGAAATTCAAACGCCAGCATCAATTTATTTCACTGCTTTAATTTCAAAGTTCAGTCATAGCTGGCTACAGTATTTAGATTGCACAAGCACAAATTAAGAGTGCGAGTTTTGTTACCGTATTTTAGTTACCTGTGACTGCAGCTCAGCTTGGTACGTACTAAATTTTTCTATTGTTCATTGTTCAGAATCATTTAATTCAAGTTCAAAGTTAAATCTCTTATTTCTAAATTGCGTAGATTCAAGTAGCTTTTGAAATGATTGTTGAGGTAGTCCAAAACTAACCGTGTTTTACTGAATTTCGATGTGCTTCAGAAAGAAAGCTCACTATTAACTTCAGTCACTAAATTAACTTTCGATTTTCCGGTTTTATTAATTCTTTTGCTAAATTAAGTCAGGGTGTAGCGAAATTTATTACTTCTGACAAACTTTCAGTTTTCACACTACATGTGTCAATCTTCAGTTGCCACGCTTCTAGTGCTAATTATATGCGTAATAACCTTTCTTTTTCAGTTACTATAGTAATTGTCCTTAGGACTGGCGACCGTGATTTCCCCCAAATCTCAAATACCTAATTACCGCTAGTTAATTGTTAACGTAACGGCTGCACATTTACTTTCTTTATTAACTTTACCCCTTTTCGAAATTAATTTCCACCAGTTTCATTAGCACATTTCCTTTCATTTAGATGTAACCCTTTCCTCACTCTTTACCGACAGGTTAACTTCGGTGACGATTGCTTTTCCAAAACTCCCATTAGGTACACGCGGTTTCATTTTTCACTGTCATTAAGGTCGGTAAGTGAGGGGGAGGTTACAAAGTGAGGGAGTGATCCAGCGTTACCGCTAGGGACACTGACGTGAAAGAGTGTTCGCAGACGGTTTCATGGCAGGAGACACGTAATTTCCTTGAACCCTTTTTTATTCCTTGGATTCAAAGCCGAAGTTGTGATTCTGATGGACATGGCCCGAGGTGTTTATCCCTACGGTATGTACCAAGTTCCTTCAGAGCGCTATTGAGGGCGAGTTCTACCTCTTCGAAGGTTCCACCCTGGAAGTCTAGTGCAAGGTCGTCTGCATAGATAAAACTTTATGTTTTGTGGGGGAGCGGCTGGTGATTAGTGTAAATATTGAACAGTTATGGAGACAGCACTCCTACATGTGGAAATCAGTTTTCATGTATTTTCCATCTGTGTTGTTGACCTCGAAAGTCCACAAAAATCCCATGATTCTGCGACAAGGTTAACATCCATCTGGTATATTTACAGCTCTTCTGAGTGTAAACATTTTCTGCAATAGCATATGGCAGTGTCATATGTAGCACTTGGGTCAATGGAAGCATTTCAGATCCATTACCTATGTCCCGAGCAAGGTTCAGAACTTGTGCAACGGCACTTTTGCCTGCTCTAAAACCGGTCTGTTGAGAAATGAGATGTTTGTAAATAGCACGGACGAATGCGCTGAGTAACATCCTTTCAAAAATCTTATGAAGATGGTTGAGTTCGTGGGGACGATCTGTAGTGATTACTGAGAAGAAGAACTTCTTAACCAAGATCGCTATAACAACTTTGTTGTAGATAACCGGTTTCGCTAAGACTAAGCAACCATCTTCAGATCTTCATAACGGTTATTACAAACATCTTGTGCCATCTGCACACAAAATCTTTCCATTGAATTTCCAAGTACATAAAGCATGAAACGAGCGAAGCGTTGGCGCGTTAAAATTACCACTACTATGTACACCATAATTTGCTAAACGTCGTTCTCATAACATAAAATGTCCAGCCCACTAGGGCGCCATAAGATTATCTGTCAAGTCTGTCAGTTGTTCTTTCCAGGCTTAAGACAACAGTTACATGAGTTTTCTTTCGTAATTTTGAGATCCTGGGTGTCCTTATGCAGTCATCATACTCTGAGATGACGAAAGTCATGCGATACTTATATGCACATGTGCAGATAGCGGTAGTACTGCGTACACGAGGCACAAATGGCAATGTGTTGGCGGAGGTGTCATTTTTACTCAGTTGATTCGTGTGAAGAGGTCATTATCGTCGCATGACATGAATTAACAGACTCTGAACGCGGTATGGTTGTTGGAGCTAGACGCTTGATACATTCTAACTCAGAAATTGTTAGTGAATTCATTATTCCGAGGCCCACAGTGTCAAGAGTGTGCTGAGAATACCAAACTTCAGACATTACGTCTCACCACATACAACACAGTGGCCAACGGCCTTCATTTCACTACGGAAAGCAGAGGTCTTCGTGTAGAGTTGTCAGCGTTGACAGGCAAGCAACACGGAGCGAAATAACAGAAGAAATCAATGTGGGACGTACGAAGAAGGTATCCGTTAAGACAATGGGGTAAAATTTGGTGTTAATGGGCTGTGGCAGTAAACGACCGACGCGAGTGCCTTTGCCGACAGCTAACCACATTATGCGATACTTCTCGCACTTCTCTGCTCTCGGTATCATTAGAATTATGTGTATGATATTTTGTATGTATAGGTTCTACACACCAATTTGAATAGTCGTTTGATTGCTACTCCCCCAATGATTTTAGAAATTCTGATGAAATATTAACCTATCCCTTCTGCCTTATTTGATATAAAGTCATCTTTTAAATTCTGACTCCAACACAGTATTCCCTACCTCTTTCTTACCGACTCCAATTTCTTCTTCTCTCACCACCAGACAGTTCCTACCCCTCGCAGAGGGCTTCAGTGTGCTCTTTCCACTTATCCGCTCTTTCTTCTGCGTATAACTGTGGACTTCCCATTGTACTTCTAATGTTACCACCCCTGCTTATAACTTCCCAAAGGTTGCTTTGACTTTTCTACACGCTGAGTCAGTCCTTCCGACGAGCATTTCTTCTTAGATTTCTTCACATTTTTCCTGCAGCCACTTGGCCTTGTCTACCCTGCCCTTGCTATTCATTTCATTCGTAAGAGATTTATGTATCTGTGTAGCTGGTTTGTCATGAACATTTTTGCGCTTCCTACTTTCGTTGGTCATTTACAATATTCCTTCTGCTACTGAAGGTTTCTTCTGTGTTACTTTCCTTGTATCTACGTTGCTGTCCAATATTTTCGATTTCTCTTTTTACAGATGTCCACTCCTCTTCAACTCAATTGCCTACTGTGGGACTCGTGATCGCAGTAAGCAAATCATTAGCGAACTTCAAACGCATCATCTCTCAGTACTTGGGTAGTCCACTTCCATCCACACTTATTTTTGCAGGGAAGTACCTAAAACCGTGTCTACTCTTCATCATCAATAAATCATCACCTGAGTCTGTATGTGCTCCTGGGTATGCTCTACGCTTCAGTATCTGATTTCGGAATATTTGTCTGAGGATGATGTACTCCACCTGGCATCTTTCTGTGTCTGTAGATGTTTACCAAGTATACGTCGTCCTGTTGTGATCCTCGAACATATTATGCTCTATTTCCACCTGAAATCGGTTTCTCTTCTCTCACTCCTACTACGTATTCTCCCGCTACCCTCTCTACTTTCCTTCCCCTACAACGACATTCCAATCCACAATGCTCGTTAGATTTTCTTCTCTGTTTGCATACTGAATTACCCATTCAGTATGCTCTTGTACTTCCTCTACTCCTACATCTTTTTCTTGTAACATAAGCAAGTATACTTGTATTATTGTTGTCGACATTGGGTTGTTGTCGAATCTGATAAGAATAGCCGTATTACTGAAGGATTCCAAGTAACTTCCTTTCCGCCCTACCTTCTCGTTCATAACGAATTCTTCTCCATTTATACCTTATTCTGTAACTTTTAATATTGCAATGCATTTGTCTGATAAGAAGTCTTTATCTTCTTTCCGTTTCACTTCACCGACTCTACTACATCTAGACTGAGTGTACGCATTTCCCTTTTCAGATTTGCTAGCTTCTCTACCACGTTCGAACTTCTCGCATAGAATGTTATCTTGTCGCTTATTATTATGTCTTTTTCTCATGATCGCCTCGGCCTTGACGGTCCTGGAGATCTGAAAAGAGGACTCATCTGGAATCTTTTGCCAATGGACAGACGATCATGCCACTTTTCAGTTACAAGCCAAATGTCTTGTGGGTAAACCTTATATCTTTAATGGAGAGGTTTTTATTGCCATCTGCATTCTCATGCCACTGATGATTGCTGATTCTTCCACCTTTTAAGGGTAGTTTATTATCACACGATCAAGAGAGTACCCTGAACGCCTGTTTGCTCCTCCAGTCTCTTTTCAAGACCGTGGTCAGATTGAGGGTCACTTGTTAAGTGGTCACTGGTGATAATTTTTGTTCAAAAATCAAACAGTAACTGGGTACAAGGTGCACCCATGCAACCCGGGACCGAGGATGTTTCCGTTACCAATCCTGATGCTACCCGTAGACCACGGATCTACCATTATCAAACTTTCATCTCTCTTTACAAACTGCAAATCACGTTCAACATTCTCAAAATCTATCTCCACCTATTTATACTCTTCTCAGCGGATAACCTGAACTATGGTTATTAGGGTTGGTTTGTTTTCGATACTGGTGAGAACAATCCTGTCACTGAGGTGTTCACACAAACTCAATCTATGCCCCACCTTATTATCTATGCTGAATCCTGGACCTAACACATTACTTTCTGCTTTAATTGATGTTACCTCATATTTTGATGACCTTAAATCCTCAATTTATATCCATTTCGCTTCGTCGTCCCCCCCCCCCCACCCCACTTCCCACCCTCTGCTATAGCTAGGCCGAACGTTTGCATTTTCTTTTTCAGATTTTCTAGCTTCCCTACCACGTTCAGACCTGTGACGTTCCACGCTCCGATTCGTTTCATTGGTTATTCAACTTTTTTCTCACGGTCATGTGTCCTCTGCGAAGTCCCTCCCAGAGATGTACTTGCGCTACGGTTCTTGAATCTTTGCGAGCGGAGACATTATCATGATACTTTTTCACTTACAGGCCACAAGTCCTGAAGATTGCATCACGTTTCTGTAATGGAGTGGCTTCCTTTGCGATCTGCATCCTCCTCGCGTTCGTCAGTGCTGATTCTTCCGCCTTTTAGGGACACTTTCCCAACCCAGGGGCAAGACCATGACCCGAATACTTGTCCTCACCTGCGCCCTCTTTAACAAAGCCGAAATAGCCGAGCGGTCTAAGGAGTTGCAGTCGTGGACTGTGCGGCTGGTCCCGGCGGAGGTTCGAGTCCTCCCTCGGGCTTGGGTGTGTGTGTGTTTGTCCTTAGGATAATGTATGTTACGTAGTGTGTAAGCTTAGAGACTGATGACCTTAGCAGTTAAGTCCCATTTGATTTCACACACATTTGAACATTTGAACAAAGCCGTTGGCAGAACGAGGGTGAGTGCTTATATTGGAAGAAACTTCGGTTGCTTTTTCCCATGCTTACTTTAGTTTTATGGGACAATATCGAGAGTATTCTGCTCAATATGGCATATCTAAAGCAGCTTATGGACTCTCTTCGTCTCCAAATTGTGGCCATTATCGAGAAACGCTAGAGACAGTGTTATACGGTATTTGTATTACGTCTCCTAAGAGTAACTAATACTTTCTCGAGTGTGCTTGCATTTAACTAGCAAGGTGAGGATATTATGATCCTCTCTTTGTTTTTAACATGAGAGATGATCATTAAAATTGAATTTTTGATGTAGACATAATAATAGTGAGACTAATAACATAAACATTAACTCCTTCCAATAGGTCCTGTCTTGGCCATGGTACCGTCCGACCACCATGTCATCCTCTTCCAGTGTCTTCATGGGTTGTGGAGTAGAACAGAATGGGATAGTGCTACACTTTTTTTGCTATTGTTAGCTTTCGTGATATGGAACCGCAGCCACTCGGGCAAGCAGCTTCTCAGTTGGCATCACGTGAATGAGTGCACCCAGTTTCACTCCTCCCACCAGGGAAATATCCATGGGAGTACCGGGAATCGAATCTGGGTCCTCCACATGAAAGTCCATCGCACTAATCTTTCAGCTGCGGAGGAACGATATTACTGATAACAATAATAATGACAATAATAGTTATAATGAAAAATTGTAATGATAAGTGTTTTAGTCCGCTTAACTTCATCAGATGTACAGGATTCTAGAAAACGGCTTTGCTTTATACTATTACAGAGCAATGGTAACAGTACTGAGAGAATTGAATCTAGAGAAGAGGTTAACTGGTCAGCGGCGAGGAGGAGTCACAGGGCATGTTTGTGCGGCTATCTGGAAACATACTGGTGGTAACAGAAAGTGTTACCGATTGTGCATTATTCTTCTGGAATATGCTATTTAATTCCATGCACATGAACACTATGACAACAGTGCTTACCATTCTTGTCATATTCTGGAAAACTTTCAGACTCTCTTCAACAAATTTGAATGCAGTCTATAACTGCCCACGGCGTGTTGTGCCGACTCCACTGTAGCTTGAGTGGATTTTTAACTTTTTTTTATATGCCCGACTTCTAATTTCACCACACAAGTCTCCAGGGTTGAGCAGTTATTGCCCGATGACGACACGCAATACAGTTTGTTAAAGAGGAGTTCGCTGTTATTAATTATGTTTTTAGATTTAATTTTATTACTCGTACAGAGACTCAACGTTCCTTTGTTTAACAGCGCGTCGTCAAAATAAGTATGAAATGCTAATGTCTTTGCAATACATAATGTCGACTATTGCGTTAAAGTTCGTGCCTATTTTGCCATTTTAGAGAAGAGAAACCTTAAGCGCTTCTACTTCTATAGTCTCAGTATCAAATGTTCACTAATTTCAATTTATTTCCTATCTCTGTTCAGTATTTAACATAAATTATATATCAATGTAATTTCAGAGATATTACGTCGGTCCACACTAACGGAATAACACGTAATTGTCATTTAACATGACTTTTATTAATAATCCTTTTTCTTACGACGTAAATGTTATGAGTGATCACTATCTAGGAGGAAAGAGGGATTGATCCTAATCATGAGATAATAGCTTTTAATGAGCCCGCAATCGTTAATTAAATAAAAGTCACGTGCAAGGATGATATGCGAACAACTTTCGTTACGTCCGTTTTCACGTATCTGTCAAAACTAATCCTGTCGCCCACAATTCAAATTAACACTGACGTTAACCCCTTGTGTCGGAACATCGAATCGTAACTATTATGTGAAAGTTTATTCTAGTCCCCGAATTAATTCCTTTCAGATACACGCACCACCGAACAGCAGAACAGAACACAAACGACTTGTTTTAACAACCGAAGAACACAATGACGTTACATTACGACAATGTCCGCCCAATGAACATCTCTTTGACTTTATCTTCTCTACTCAGCTTAATTAAATTATTCCTAATTACAATTTATTCAGCTATTTAACGAAAACATCTAACAAAAAATAAAATAAATTTATCCCAACGTAAAAGATCGGTTATAAGTCCTATTGACGTATCCAATATCTTCCTTCTCCGTGACTTCAGGACATAGATCGGTATGTGTCTCGAGAACCACTACTTCCTGAGACCTTTTACCAGATCGTCTAAGGACAAAGGAGCGTCGATGTGACTGTCACAAATAGAAGCGAGATCCATCGCTGAACAACAAGTAATGCCCCTCAGTGTCCCAGTTGACTCTGTCTTTACACCAACCACGTTTCTATCGTCTGTGGCATGGTGTCAGTGGCAAAGGACAAGTAGAAACTCCCGATCACAACGCAGCTTCCATTTATCGATTCCCAGTGCTTAGTGGTCTTCTTGGCACATTGTTGTCTGGGCCCAACGTCTCGTCACACGTTCTCAAGTCACTGCACTACAACCCACTGTTTGTACGATCTGTCAGTACGATGTCCTGAAGTAACTCATTCCGAAGGTTCGAATACTCTCAAAGTCAGAAAGATGGCGATAAAATGCATGCGCACATCCTCCTGACATTCTGTGATGCAGTCTACCCCCGAAAAGCTCTAGCAGCGTTAGCCAAACACAACAGCCATCACATACCCACACGATTCTTCATAGATAGGAACCTATTTCTTCTGTATTGAAAGTACTAAAGGTAAGTTCGCATAAGGAGGAAGCTCCGATCAATATATCCACCAGTGATAAAAATACTGTGCTATGAGTTTGGTAAAGTTTAGTCATTGTGTCCATGCTAAAACTGGTAACACTTCCGACAGTGTGCATTGATCTTGTTTCAAAAAAGTAAATTCTACTTTTATACGCTCTGTAACCTGGTGAAGACAGAAAGCGAAAATGGTGCCTCTACAAGAAATCTGATCCATTGAGTTCTCTAGTATGTCGTATGTTTTCTTTTCCAGCACTCAAGGCCAAGGTGCAGGTTCGCCTGGAATCCTTCTCCACCTACTGGCGAAACAGTGCGCAGCTCTTCTCACTTGGTGTTACATACATTTCTCAACTGTTCATTCCACTCGCATTCGAACACATGGTAAGTAATGTTTCTTTTTTTCCTTGTTTGAGGTGTGCTGTATGTAGTGAGAAGTTGAAGTTTCTCGGAGCCTGTTTCCTATTTTATCTGGTTCATACTGTCGTTTTCTTCGTCGCTCCGAGTGTAACGTAAGTCTCTGCAAGAGTTAGGAACCCACCTCCGCGTCTTTCATCTTTGTGGGTTTCTTAGACAGAGAGCGATAGCTCGGAATGGACTGTGATAGGGAGGGAAGTCGGTTGTACCTTTTCTTCGTACTTTCCCTGAACTTACTTAATAGAATTGGGAAACTTCACCTCAAATGCTACTGTACAGGCCTAAGCCTCTTGAATACGTATTCTTCGATAGTATAATTATGTTGTTTTAATTTACGATTTCCCGGTTTTTGAGTTACCAGTTGTAACAACATTAGATATTCCATTATATTTAATACACAATGTTTTTATTTATTACTAAATATGGTTTGTAGTAAATATAAGCAGTTAAGTCCAAGAAATGCCAGCATTGTGAAGTGGAAAAGTCGCTTGATGACTTCCATTCACATGGTTATTCAGAGGATAAATATCAGCATATCTATATGTAAAAACGTCTTAAAATTTATCAAACAAGTAGGCACAGCGGAGTTGTATCTGTATATGGAAAGTATATGACACCTGTATATTATAAGGGTCATTTAGAATCAGTTATGAACTATGAGCGCACTAAATTAATGTCATCCTGGAAAAACAATGAAACTGGTAAGTGTGAAAACGAATATCCAAAACAGTATAAACTGTCAAGAAGTTAAAGATTCTCTTTGTTTTTCTTAAATCCTACAGCTAGGGACAATCGTTTAAGTAGATTGCAATATATACCTCCAAAAATGTAGAAAATATGTCAAAATCGTTTGTAAGTGTGGAGAAGACATCTACTGACAATCGAACACATAAAATTACCAGACCACAAGTCGGAATCTACCAGTTACACAGTAATACAAGAATGTGAAAATGTTGTGTGAGCTTTGCAATCCAAAAATTCTTCTTAAATTTACCTACTTTTTCTCACGTTTTTTAATCATTTCGTTTCCTAAATTAATATTTTTTTCCATGATTAAATACCATACCTATTGAACCAGATCACATTCGTCCAACTTCATGATTACTGTAAGAAAAATATTGTAATATAAACTACGTTTAAAAATTTGATGATGTTGTCTTTGGAAAAACTTGAACAGAAAGAGAAGAAAACAAGTGATTTTTGATCAAGATTTTCCATTTATCAGTAAACTGTTTGAGAAAGGAGAACAGGATAAGCTGTCGAAAAAAAGAGTCATTTGACATTAAAGAAATAACATCAAGATTTTTTGATAATTTTAAAGTGTGTTCTGTTGACTGTAAAATTGCTTTTAATAATGATAATATTAGTAAGCTCATTTATATAACAAAAACCCTTAAATCTATGTCACAACTATATAACAAGAAAACTAACCACAGAAAAGGAGATAAGCTGAATACAGGAACTACAAACCCAAATAAGGTTTAATCAAAGTAATACAAGATTTAGAACATCTGTTAATAATGAACAAAGCATTACAGTTTTCTGCAATAAAATCTGAGAAACATAAACATGTGACGAGTGTACTGCTATAGCGAATACTACAATTAGTATTCAAATGTTAGCGATTCCAAGCGTTACGGAGATGACAGATAAACTCCAGTGGAAGACTCTGACAATCTTTCTTTCCACGAACACTACGAGACTGGAATAGAAGGGGGAAGCGATAGAGGTACTCAATGTACCCTCCACCGCTCACCGTCGGGTGGCATGCGGAGTTTGGATGTAGATGTAGGTGTAGTAGAGGTAGTAAAATATTAAACCTAGCTGACGATAAAAAGGTTGAAAAGTTCATCACAAGAATTACTGATAACACTAGTTAACAAATTTAAACCTTTTTTCTACATCTGGTTTGTAAATGGGTAGCTTTACCTAATTTTGGGGTGCTGAATACACTGGTAAAATCAGTTTTCTCTATGATATCAACATTTCCTAGACACACAGTATAATAAAACAAGGTACTAGCGAAAATTGACACAATTAAGTGAAACAAAAATACACATTCAGAAACGTTTGAAATCAATACTGTTTCTTAAGTATATATGTGCATGAGCCAATGAAAGGTCCAAATTAGTTCAGAAGAAATTTTCACCTTTAATCGTCTTTGGTTTTTGAAAATGAGAAAAACGTGACGACGACCTCTTCTTTTGTTTGCCGTTTCATCACTCTCGCTAATAAGACCCTAGCAGTAGTCACCTATCATTGAACGGTTCCAGTTGCCTTGGTAATGGTGTTCCATGCTAAGAATGGCTTGGTGAAACCGTCACCACGCTCAACCCTTACGGCTCCCAAATTTTCCTGGAAGAAATCAACGTCACAACGTAAAAAGTGAATTTTAAGCGACATTCTACACCCAATGTTCTTATGGTTATCCAACAGATCATTCAAAAAGGTAACATGGTTTTTGTATTTTCTGTTACTCAAAAAGCCCTTCACAATTGCTTTAAAATAAGACCGAGCAGCTAACTGGATATCTGTGAGTTTGGTATCGAAGGTTAAATCTTTCAGAAATTTTCTTATTTGACAAGAAGAAGGGACCGGTTGGTAGGACATGTTCTAAGGCATCAAGGGATCACAAATTTAGCACTGGAGGGCAGCGTGGAGGGTAAAAATCGTAGATGGAGACCAAGAGATGTATACACTAAGCAGATTCAGAAGGATGTAGGTTGCAGTAAGTACTGGGAGCTGAAGAACCTTGCGCAGGATATACTGAAGACTGAAGACCTCAACAACAACAACAACATGGCCCAACAAATATACCCTCCTTCCACTTTTCCTCACTTAATTTGGGAAACTTTTCTTTTAAGTGATTGAAGGCCTCATCTTCTTTATCCAGAGCTTTTACGAAACTCTTGATAAGGCCCAACTTGATATGAAGGGGCTCAACCAACAGGGTATTGTTCACATTTACGTTTCCAGGAACATATGACTTCCTTGTAGGGCATTACTTGACTGTATAGTTGTTTTTGGTGTCACGGCTGCCCCAAAGGCACAAAAAGCAGCAGTATTTCTCGAATCCAGCCTGTAAACCTGTAAGGAGTGCAGCAACTTTTAAATCACAGCAAAGCTGCCATTCATGAGCCTTATATTTGATTGCCTCAAGCAGAAGTTTGTTTCATGTCTACTGCGTAAGCCAAAGGTACCGATGGGAATGCATTGCCATTATGTAGTAGTATTACTTTCAAACTGGTTTTACGGGTGTCAATAAATAGTCGCCACAACTGTGGATTATGTTGTAAACCTAGCTTCATCATCAGACCATTGACATCTACATCTACATCTGCATCTACGTCCATACTCCGCAAGCCACCTGACGGTGGCACACAACGAATCCTGCATATCGAAATACTGAACGAAGAAAGCACCTCTTGATCTGAAACAGGAAAGTTTTGTTCCTGGAACTAGAAGGTTCCGTTGTTGCAGCCTCGACTGCAAGAGTTCAGCTTTCTGTTTCCCCAAAGTCTTAGATCGCAAACCAAATCGTTCAGTTCCTTTTGATAAAAGAGCTGGGGTGACATGTCATTATACTGAGGGCATTACTCTTCTATATCTTCAATACTTTCTGATTCACTTGACATGGTGTCTGGTTCTGTGGCTTTCAAGTTACAGGCAAGAACAGGCAACCCCTCATCATGGGGCAAAGGCAAATGCACTGAGATACTTTTGGATACTTTATTTTATGTCTAGTGTTGCTTGAATGTCCCAAAATATTTGTAAGACAGAAGTAACAGGCTGAATAATGGTCATTAGGATCACACCACGCCACCGGAACAGCGAATAGCATGGCTCGGCGTCTTCCTTTCAACCACTCAGTAAGGTTGTGGTACAGGTTAGTCAGGGCATATGAGGTGCAACATTTTTATCTTGATCACCAATGGGACAATCAAAATACAATTTGTATGCCTTCTTAACCAATGATTGGTTTTCTTTGGACTTTTGGAGTGAATTTCCCACACATAACAAAAGTTGTCGGGGTGGTTTGGACAGCAACGAGATTTACTAGTTGCCATTTTACTTAGTGTAAGTTTTAAACATAAAAAGTTTGCACTTGCTTTCACAGGAAACATTCACTGATGTTCTCTTTCATACCAGGCATTTATTGACGATTTGTAGATCTTCTAGCTCTCCTCTGCAAATCAAAAACAAACATTTAAACATCAAAACAGGACAGTAAAAAGCGAGATACTGAAAACGAAAAATAAAAAGCCTTTAAAAACTAAAAAATGGTACGTGCTAGACCATTTTGAAATAAGTATTCAGTTTCTGCACACCAGAATACATACTAGTTGATGTATCACATCCAAGATGCAAACTGGCTGTTCACCAGTGTAACTATAATCTATGCTGTCCTAGAACTGTAACAGTTGTATTAACGCATCACACAAATATTATCTTAGGCAGAGGACTGACTGCAGCTGATATTAAGAAAAAAAATTGGAGAAGGAGGTAAATCAAATTACAAAAAGAGTTAACTAACATATTGTGTAACCAATTAGGAAAATACAATGACGAAGGGTTTACTCTAGAAGATATTAAAAACTTTGAATCACTATTACATACCAAAATAACTGTTTTTTTAAATTCTGAGAACTACCACTCCTCTTATGTTCCATCGAAATAGGCATAATGTAGATCCACTACACCTCACAAGGTAACACACCATGTCTAGCAGCTGACCTACTAATAATAGAAATTGCCCAGTTGCTGCTCACACCTCCACTGAAACCTTCCAAGTTTTTATTACATTTGTGTTCATGGACCTTATTGACACAATCTTTGCACTGTTTCGTCATACATTTTTAGTCCAGCGCCTTGCCTGTATCTACAGACGTAACTGTGTCAATCCCATTCAGCAATGGATGGAATCTTTTCTGCCCGGAATCGTTAAATGCAGCAACAATGTTTCAATGTTCATAGATGTTTCATTGGTTTCCATTAGGGCAGCATGCAAACGTTCATATTACTTTATTTGACAGGTGGCAGTGGGAGATCTAACATATCACAGAATATGTGGACCTCTTTTCTTGTAAATGCAATACACTTCAGGGCAAAAGCAACGCAAATATAAACATCACTCTATTTTGTGCATGTAACAGGATACGTCACTGTACATTTTGTTACTTTAAACACTTGGCATTCCATTGTAAGTTTGCTGGATAGGACTCTTCGTCCTCACTCTTCATCCTCATACGAAATTTTTGAACTTTTCACTATTGCAGTATTTACATTTAGCAACAAACAAAAGCACTTCTATAGAATTGGACTTACTAATTAAAATATAATCGTTATTTCACTGTTAACAATACCAACATGTTGTTGATTTTCGGTCAGATGTTTCAACTTGCGTTTTGAAGCATTGTCTGGCAAATTTTTAAGCCTAACCTCACTTCTCTGCGGCATAACAATCCCCTCACTTTTACGATTTCCAACAGCATGCTTGTGTTGATTACTTTAAAATATAAGGCTGCAATTAAACTTCTTCGTCTTGGGCATTTTAGGATGAAAAAGACTGAAATACGCAATCAGTACAAAAATTTTGCAACAAGAACGTGCACGAAACACGAGAGAAAAGTGAAGTAATCTACTTGTATCGACAGAAAGATCGACAGAAAGATCCCTCCACATAGTACAGTTGATGTGTTCAAGACATTACACAAACGAGTTGCTATGGAAACAGTGGTACCAAAAATTAATAAAGAAAAATTATAGGCAAGATTTTGTGTTTGACTGTAGTCTAAGAGCTAGGCATTCACACACCACATCTGCTTTAGAAAGGCATATAAAAATGATATGATGGCGCTCATACATATAAAGTACATATCTTTAGCATCAGAAACAATAGCAGAATTTTATTCAATAAAAAAATCCAATTTTGGACACTCACGACGTAAGGATCCGATTAATGATCACGGAATAGTAGATAAATTTTCTTTGAAAATGTCACATACTTCATTGGCCACCCATATTTGACGAGAATGTTCCATTTTAATAGTGTCAATACCAAATGTAAGAGCTACAATCATATTTTCAACCACATTTTGGCCTGAACCTTCTGGCATTACGTTGTATTTAACTATCTTTTATGAAACGGATATTTCTTTTGGCATAAAATTTATTTCACTGTCATTAAAAATTGCATTAAAAATTTTGTTATCTGACTTTTGAAAGACATGGTAACAAAAGATTACTCACAGGTAAAACACATCTAAATTTAGTCAACCTTCATGCTTACTAAAAATAACAATATTATAACTATCTAACACTTCATTAATAAAATCCTACATAATATCAGTATCATAATTAAAATGCACAAAAATAATTTAATAGCTGTAAGAATAAATAGCGAGCTCATTAACTTAGTCTGTCTTTCATTTTGTAAATATCACAGATTTTTTTTAGATCTTTTCTTCCTTTTCTTGCACCAGGCATATAAATAATTCTGATATTTCTATCCAATATCTCACGCTGAGTAAGGCTTTTACATAAGAGGGCAACAATCCCACTTCTTAACAATGATTGTTATAGTTAATTTCCATATATCTGTTTAATAATTTTCTTCTCATATTTTTGTACTTTGTCACAGACTTGGATACTTGGTTTGGTAAAAATCATAGTCATGAACGTGTTTAATATACAGCAACAGTATTTAAGTTTTAATAAAGGATAGAAACTGCAAACTGCTGTCACAAATTTTATAGCATTGATCTTGTTTCGACACTGATTAAGGGTATCTTCGTCAGAATAACTGTAGTTCCCTACAAAGTTTTTTAGTTAATGTAGGTGAATCAGAAACATCTGAAAAACCTTCAGTGGCACAAGACATACTAAAAAACAGAACAGTTGTTAATTACTTATCTACACATTGCATAGAAAGATAATAAAACTGACAGAATGAGTTTTTCACTCAGCTTCTGATATGAAACTTCCTGGCAGATTACAACTGTGTGCCGGACCGAGACTCGAACTCGGGACGATTGTCTTTATCGGGCAAGTGATCTACCATCTGAGCTACTGGAGCACGACTCACAACTTGTCCCCACAGCTTCAATTCTGGCAGTACCTCATCTCGTCGTAATGTATCAGATCCGTATCAGATGAGGTGCTCAAATCAAATAAACAAAAATTATTTTGTGAACATTAAATGATCAAGCATAACAAGCCGCTATGACTGACATCAGACTGAAAGGTCTGGCAACTGATTATATCACTTTGTGGAAACAGTGCTGTGCGCGCCATGTATGGGTTGCGAAAAATTAAAGTGCTACAAATTTCTTTATAAATTAATTTAGTTATAATAATTGACCAACTTTAACAAGAAGTATAAAAATGCGTTCTAAGTGATATTTATAGGAAGTGCTGAAAATTGAAGCAGAGATTGATACGCACCATTAATTCAGGGTAGATAACATTAAAGTGCTCAAAGCAATTAGAATTAGCATTGTAGGATAACTAATTACTTGGTCATTAACAGAATTCGGAATTAAAATAAGAGCTTAGAATCTGGTCAACATACAAAATTACTTTCATTCGATATTAACAACTCATAAAACGATGTACCTGTTCAAAGAACACTCAATGTAACAGAAAATAGCTTATATGTCTTTAAAAAAGGTACTTATGAAGAAAAAAGTACTGATCTCATTCACTTACTTGATAGTAGTGAAACAAAACCGCTTTGAATATAATGGATTAAATATAACAACAGCCTGACGGCCTCACAATGAGCAATCCGTTAATAGGCATCTTCATTAATTCACTAAAGACTTTTCAGTCTTTATGCAGCAGGTAATCTTGGTATTCAGTCATGTTCTATGTATGCAGACGATGTCCTGGTTGTTTGCATCGGACATGATAACGGAACTGATCACTTGTTTAAGATTCATAACAAAATCAATGAAAAAATTCTCACCTGCGAACTAGAGAACGAGAAAGGTCAGCTTAATTAATTGAATCTCACTTGAACTACAATTAACGATAAGACCTCTTTCGATATGTTTCGAAGAAACTAGCACAGACCATATGTTACCCTCCGGCTCAAAACAGCTCCGTTTTCACAAACAGCCTTTTTCCATTCAGCCTTTCATAGGGCTGTTGCAACGCTTTTATTTCCCAAAAGACGTAAGGTTAACACGAATTTCGTGAAAATTGTAGCAAGTAGTTATGACTGTGAATCTTGCAAACTCACTACTTCACGGAGAATTGCTAATAATGACAGTAATGGAGGCCAAATGTTTTCCTCTGTGCCGTGCTTAGTAACCTTTTGCTAAAGAATTCATTATCTATTAGACGAAAGGTAAGGATACAAAGTCACTGTTTCCACTATTAATAGTTACTGGAAGATCTAATTCACAATTTGATATCTTCGATTACCCCTAAGCATAATTCAGGAGTCTATAAAATTAACTATGATACTGAGTCAGTTTATTACACAGGACAAAACGGAAGGGCCGTCAGTGTCAGATGAAATCAGCATATATAAGAAAAACAGGGTGCTAATGTGCATAATTAATCTTATCATTTGAAGACATTAAGTCTGAAAATGAGCCAGTGATCATATTTTTGGCACTTTATTTTACATGTCCGGCCTGATCACGCAAACTTTTACACTTGACTATTTTCGGTTTCGGCTACTGCCATCTTCAGATCATAAAATATTCTGATGTAGTATCAACATGAAACTAAACGTGAAGGTACATAGTAAGTTAGAGCACTTACCATGTACCTACATGTTTAGTTTGACGTTGATATTACATCAGAATATTTTATGATCTGAAGATGGCAGCATCCGAAACCGATAATAGTGAAGTGTAAAAGTATGTGTGATCAAGACGGACCTGTAAAATAAAATGTTACAATTAGTCCATTGTGCATCATTCATTTAATACAGGACACAAACCGACGGGACCTGATGTAGTTACTATTATTGATAAAGAAAAGAGTGGTTATAGACTAAACAGACTTGAAGAGCTGGACATTTCTAAGCATGTGTATGGTAATGATGTACTCATTGCTTTCAACGAACAGCTGTAACTTTGGAATAAAAGCTTCTTTAACGGCTTCAAACTGCTATTCGCAACTTTTTGACCTACTGTCGTTCTTTGGCTGAAGATCTTTACACACAGTTGTCAGATTTCGTTTTCATCCTCTTTTAATTGTTTCTGCAATGATACACAGCTGTTATTCCTACTACGAAAATTTTGTTTATATTGAGCTCGTAAAGGTTATCTACACTGGGCAGATGGTGTGTACCAACTTCTGCATCAGTTGGCAGTATTTCTGTATATTTCCTTAATCACCTATTTTTATACTCCTATTATTAACCTTGATCTCTCGCTATAAGTATTTTCGTTTATAACGTAGTACAGTGATGTCCTGGAACTGTACTGCTTCCTGTGCTTAGCCGTGTTGGTGGTCTCGAACTGCTGTAATCGAACATTCTGTAGAGATCTATCACACGAGTAGCACTGGCACACCTATTAAGTTTTCTGCACACCGGCTCATGAAGCTGTGGGTTGGAAAGGGTCACACAAACAGGAACATCATCCTCAAATTTAATCCAAAAGTGAAAATCAGTTACTTTAAAACTGAGATAAGGCTTCACTGTGCCTGTGAAACTACAGCCTCTCTATGCCAATCATATTACACAAATAGGTGCATCATCTATAAATTTAGTCAGTCAGTTAATTTAAACTGGTTTCAGTGTAGCTGTGACCTTACACAAAGGTGCATCACGTTTAAATTTTATAAAACAGTGAAAATCAGTTATTTTAGTGAAGTTCACTCATTCTGCACGACTAACAGTTATCACAACAGTTTTTTATTTCTTTTCTTTCTTCTGAAAAGATCATTATCCCGAGAATCTGCTCTAACTGCAATATTCGCAACCATTCCTCACTACTAACTATCGATAACATATTCTTCATAATACTAAACTCAACATTCATCCTTACAATCATACATAAGTAAAATTCAGTCATTTTTTGAGACATGTCATCAGTGAACGTTAGTTCTAGTTGAACTTGTCAACACACCAAACTCATTTATAATGTAGAATTTCTTCCCTGTAGACAATCGTTGACAAGAAACAAAGAAATTAGTAATCATAATTTACCTTCAAGTGCCAAGGATAATTATATCAGCATGTAGAGATGAATAATTCCTCAACGTGGGTAGTAATGCATGGGATTCCCAAATAAACAAAAACAGTATTAATAAAATATGTTCGCGGCCTTATACATCGGTTAGGTATAATCAACACTTTCATTATTACAATGTTCTGCATTATCACAGAAACGCGAAATATGTAAGTATTAAAATAACAAGATATATCAGCACTTACAGCACGAAACGTTATCTGAACGTCATTAACTCAAGCTCATCTAAGTAGGGATCAACAAATCCCTTCCAGATCACATACTCACAGACTAACATGTTGGTTTGGTAGTTTACAAGTATGAATATGAGATTCCACTGTGAGAGAGAGAAAGGAAAATAACACATAATGAATGTCCACATAACGATACCACAAGAGCTGTTACATCAGGACCGCTCTACAATCATGCGAAAGGTGGATACACCCTATTTTTATCACTTCCTGTCAGTTCACAATAAATACGATACGTCTTCATCTGTAGCGGGTAATCAACCTCTCCATTCCTTACCAGGTCGTAATTGCTAATGGATTTAGTTACATTAATACTTCCGAAAATTTATCTGAAAAGTAAAGGATACATATCTTTACTAATATTTCTAATGAATTAGTTATAAATATTTAGACAATTTAACTATCTGGAAAGTACAATATGCATACTATTACATGAACAGCACCTCACACGTAAATAGTAAAATCAATTGTAACCATTCTCTCCAAATTGTAAATACACTCCTGGAAATTGAAATAAGAACACCGTGAATTCATTGTTCCAGGAAGGGGAAACTTTATTGACACATTCCTGGGGTCAGATACATCACATGATCACACTGACAGAACCACAGGCACATAGACACAGGCAACAGAGCATGCACAATGTCGGCACTAGTACAGTGTATATCCACCTTTCGCAGCAATGCAGGCTGCTATTCTCCCATGGAGACGATCGTAGAGATGCTGGATGTAGTCCTGTGGAACGGCTTGCCATGCCATTTCCACCTGGCGCCTCAGTTGGACCAGCGTTCGTGCTGGACGTGCAGACCGCGTGACACGACGCTTCATCCAGTCGCAAACATGCTCAATGGGGGACAGATCCGGAGATCTTGCTGGCCAGGGTAGTTGACTTACACCTTCTAGAGCACGTTGGGTGGCACAGGATACATGCGGACGTGCATTGCCCTGGTGGAACAGCAAGTTCCCTTGCCGGTCTAGGAATGGTAGAACGATGGGTTCGATGACGGTTTGGATGTACCGTGCACTATTCAGTGTCCCCTCGACGATCACCAGCGGTGTACGGCCAGTGTAGGAGATCGCTCCCCACACCATGATGCCGGGTGTTGGCCCTGTGTGCCTCGGTCGTATGCAGTCCTGATTGTGGCGCTCACCTGCACGGCGCCAAACACGCATACGACCATCATTGGCACCAAGGCAGAAGCGACTCTCATCGCTGAAGACGACACGTCTCCATTCGTCCCTCCATTCACGCCTGTCGCGACACCACTGGAGGCGGGCTGCACGATGTTGGGGCGTGAGCGGAAGACGGCCTAACGGTGTGCGGGACCGTAGCCCAGCTTCATGGAGACGGTTGCGAATGGTCCTCGCCGATACCCCAGGAGCAACAGTGTCCCTAATTTGCTGGGAAGTGGCGGTGCGGTCCCCTACGGCACTGCGTAGGATCCTACGGTCTTGGCGTGCATCCGTGCGTCGCTGCGGTCCGGTCCCAGGTCGACGGGCACGTGCACCTTCCGCCGACCACTGGCGACAACATCGATGTACTGTGGAGACCTCACGCCCCACGTGTTGAGCAATTTGGCGGTACGTCCACCCGGCCTCCCGCATGCCCACTATACGCCCTCGCTCAAAGTCCGTCAACTGCACATACGGTTCACGTCCACGCTGTCGCGGCATGCTACCAGTGTTAAAGACTGCGATGGAGCTCCGTATGCCACGGCAAACTGGCTGACACTGACGGCGGCGGTGCACAAATGCTGCGCAGCTAGCGCCATTCGACGGCCAACACCGCGGTTCCTGGTGTGTCCGCTGTGCCGTGCGTGTGATCATTGCTTGTACAGCCCTCTCGCAGTGTCCGGAGCAAGTATGGTGGGTCTGACACACCGGTGTCAATGTGTTCTTTTTTTCCATTTCCAGGAGTGTAGTTTGATGGTATAGTCTCTGTCTGTACCATATTACTAGGATCAGGTGATCTGAGCGACACAATCTCTGGATCAGAATTTTTATCAGTGCAGTGCGTAGTTCTATTACCACCTCCATGACCTTGATTACTGAGACATGTACCATATTTGTTGTTTCTACTTATTACACAATTACTATTGAAATTCCTTCCTCATACATCCATTATTCCCTAACCACCACTTGTCATTTCCATATTTGACATGTCACGAATTATTTTCGTCTTTATCATACGTTCCTCCTTGATAAGACCTCGAAACTGACATGATTCTTCTGAAAAGTTTGCTCCTCAATTTTGTATTCCAGTTCCTGTAACAAACTCTGAAAACTTCCTAAATCATCCTTAAAATGACCACAAGGCACAGTCTGGCGTAGATACTGACGTAACTTCGTGAGACAGACGCAACTCAGCTCAGTAGCAACAAAAGGATTAAATAAAAACTGATCTTTCTGAAACATATGTTCAAAGAATTGAGCAGGACTGCTGAAATCAGAATTCTAAAAATTTTCCATCTTCAGGATGTCATACTGAAGCCTGTCATTCACTATTTCAGACCAATATGCGGATAACAATAGTTGTTGGAACTGTTAACATGTTTCATAAAATCTAATTAATGCCTGAATTCAGACTGTGTGATCACTTTCTAGAGAACCATACAGTAATTCAAACTTATGGCTATCTGGCAAGTAGGCGGTAGGGGACAATGAAATTGTTCCAACGAAGCACAGGAAAGAATGGTGCTGAGCGAATTTTTAAAGACTTGAAACGTTTTTATAGTTTAAAAGTAATTACAACCGAAACCAGATATTTTCTCACTATACACCTTGTCTTTATAAGTATTTCCACTACTCTGCTCTAATACTCCCTTTCACATATACGTCTAGAATTTGGCACACCTGAATTGTGTGTATGCATATATTCCTCAAATATTTGATGTCTACTACTTTGTAGCTCTTTACTGTCACCTTTACCAATCTGCTTTTCAATTTCTGGGAGTCTCTCATTTAATACTTTCACTGTTTCCATACTCCTCTTATTGCTTTCGGTTTGCACATCTTTCAAGCTCAATTATGGTTTTATTTCCTCCTGTTCACCATTCGTGACCATGATCGAACTATTAGGACACTAAGTTGAATCATTCACTAATTGAGAAACCAAATGACCTATTTCATTTACTTTTCCCCCCATTTTTTCACTCTCCTTTTCAGCGCTACGCTTTATTTCCCTCGAGTATCAATTTGGTATGCTCAAAAACTTGTTCTATCATTTGAGTAACAACATTTTGACCATGAATCATCTCTATTCTTTGCGATGATTCCAATTTCGGTTTTTCAGTTTCCTTTCTTACAACTTAAAAATTATCGTGCAAGTGCTCAACCTGATCGTTAATATGTAGTAGGAACGATTTTTCTGGTTCTTCAATAGCGTCAGACTAATTCTCATGACCAGAAATTCCACCGTCGAACTACCTTTTCAACTCTTTCCGTAACAACATAATTATTCATTCCAGTCTGGGCGACTTTTTCCCTCGCGGGCACATACTTTTGTCCTTTTATATTATGCAGTCCTTCTCTTCAACTGAATGGCAGCAGAATTCTAAGACCACAGATTGTCTGATATTAAGAACTGCGGAACAGCCCCTTCCAGCTCTGCGCAGTCTGCCTACACAAACCCACAATAACAAGCGTTTCACATGTGTAGCTGCTCAGCGCCGACTAATTTACAACAAGATACACTGCGTTACATGGCGAGACCGGTCAGAACAGCCCACGTCAGACCACATCAGACCGACTGACTCTCTACAACTGCCTCTCTTTCTTCCTTTCAAATTGTACTTGCTCAGCCGGCAGTGTGGTCGAGCGGTTCTAAGCGCTTCAGTCTGGAGCGGCGCTGCTGCCTGGGGCATTGATGTGTGTGATGTCCGTACGTTAGTTAGTTTTAAGTAGTTCTAAGTTCTAGGGGACTGATGACCTCAGATCTTAAGTCCCATACTGCTTAGAGCCATCTGAACCATTTGTACTTGCTCAGATAGCACGACCACGCTCTAGTTGTTCATCGGCCGATCACCGACTCCAAAAACCACAAGTAGAACTTAAGCACTTGCCATGTAGCAGAGATAAATATCGGAATCGATCGACGTGCGATCGAAAAATGAAGCAAACAGCTCTGCTGTATTCGGTGCCAGATTACGTGTTACGAATGAAGGGATGCCGAATCAATAGACACCCTTCAATCTGATCCAGTAAAATTACTTCTGCTCAACAAGAACGATTACGGAATTTAACTCTTCTAGTTTCTCTTCACATCAGTTAATACAGAGTGGTTATGATTAAACTTTCACTACTTAAGTCAGTGTAGATGGAAAATATTCACCGTATGAATACCCCACTTAACAGGAATTATGTCCAGACTGTGCCCTGCAGGATTCGCTTCGTTAGTAGTGTTAGGTGTTGACAGATGTGAAAATTACCGAACTATCAGTTTAATAAGTCACAGCTGCAAAATACTAACGCGAATTCTTTACCGACGAATGGAAAAACTGGTAGAAGCCGACCTCGGGTAAGATCAGTTTGGATTCCGTAGAAATGTTGGAATACGTGAGGCAATACTGACCTTACGACTTATCTTAGAAGAAAGATTAAGAAAAGGCAAACCTACGGTTCTAGCATTTGTAGACTTAGAGAAAGCTTTTGACAATGTTAACTGGAATACTCTCTTTCAAATTCTGAAGGTGGCAGGGGTAAAATACAGGCGAGGGGCATGAAAGGGAAGCAGTGGTTGGGAAAGGAGTAAGACAGGGTTGTAGCCTCTCCCCGATCTTATTCAATCTGTATATTGAGCAAGCAGTAAAGGAAACAAAAGAAAAATTCGGAGTAGGTATTAAAATTCATGGAGAAGAAGTAAAAACTTTGAGGTTCGCCGATGACATTGTAATTCTGTCAGAGACAGCAAAGGACTTGGAAGAGCAGTTGAACGGAATGGAAAGTGTCTTGAAAGGAGGATATAAGATGAACATCAACAAAAGCAAAACGAGGATAATGGAATGTAGTCAAATTAAGTCGGGTGATGCTGAGGGAATTAGATTAGGAAATGAGACACTTAAAGTAGTAAAGGAGGTTTGCTATTTGGGGAGCAATATAACCGATGATGGTCGAAGTAGAGAGGATATAAAATGTAGACTGGCAATGGCAAGGAAAGCGTTTCTCAAGAAGAGGAATTTGTTAACATCGAGTATAGATTTAAGTGTCAGGAAGTCGTTTCTGAAAGTATTTGTATGGAGTGTAGCCATGTATGGAAGTGAAACATGGACGATAACTAGTTTGGACAAGAAGAGAATAGAAGCTTTCGAAATGTGGTGCTACAGAAGAATGCTGAAGATAAGGTGGGTAGATCACGTAACTAATGAGGAGGTATTGAATAGGATTGGGGAGAAGAGAAGTTTGTGGCACAACTTGATTAGAAGAAGGGATCGGTTGGTAGGACATGTTTTGAGTCATCAAGGGATCACAAATTTAGCATTGGAGGGCAGTGTGGAGGGTAAAAATCGTAGAGGGAGACCAAGAGATGACTACACTAAGCAGATTCAGAAGGATGTAGGTTGCAGTAGATACTGGGAGATGAAGAAGCTTGCACAGGATAGAGTAGCATGGGGAGCTGCATCAAACCAGTCTCAGGACTGAAGACCACAACAACAACAACAACAGTAGTGTTAGTGTCATGACTTGCAGTTAGATGCCGTACTGGTGCAGGCGAGTGGGGTTGAAACACAGGTTAGGCCACGTAGGGCTGGAAAACAAGCGTCAGTGTGCAATACAGCTGGAGACAGGCAACATGGGTCTAGGGCTTTACCCGCGGAGCTGTTTTATCAAAACAGCTCTAGCACTGGAACTCTTCGAGAGTAGTGACGCATTAAAGGAGTACGGAGAGATCCTCTTTCACACCGCGGTTGAAAAACATGATTCGTATGTTCGAATTAACTGGCGCATTGTGAATCGCTCTTGGGCGACGCCGGGGGCCAGTTGTGCCGTACATCGCTGAAGAAGTTGCTGTTGCACACAGCTGAGTATGCTGGACGCAATGTGCTCTCTTCAAACAGTGCGTGAACTGTGTCACAACAGCTGGACATCCATGGTCCACCATTCGAAAATTGCTGTGAACAAATTTGAAGTGATGTTTGTAATGCAGGCTGTCGTGGATGCAGGTGGTAGTCACACTGTGCAACGTTTGTAACCTGGAACGTAAACATGGCACGCAACTAACAATGGAAATTAAAACATGTTTCATTCAGTTGTTTTTCCGTTAGTCCTCTTCCGCATGTCCTTACAAATATTTCAAAAAGTTTCGTTGTCCTACGATCGCTCGTTTTTCATGTGATCGCTCAAGTAACGAATTTTTAACTATAAACACACTGTATACTGCTCGATATAACGTCTTAACCACTCCTCACCTAAACATTCACGTGTCTCTTTCCTGCAACTCTTATGACCAGTTGATAAGGCAGCCGATCTCAGCTTCCGACCCGATACCAGTGACTTGCTCGCCAATGCTAGAATTGTTGCGAAACGATAATGATCCAACAACGGCGAGAGACAGATAACAATGATGAAAACTTGAAGGTAACTCTCGTTGGCTAGGGTATGCAGCATCAACGAGCACAAGTGTTAAAGACACTGTGCTCTAACAGCAGTCACCATGCAGAATATAATTATATTGAATATGTCTTGACCAATGAAAATTTGTGCCAGACGCACTTGAAACAGGCTCCTATTTATCGTGGGCCTTCATCTTAACCATTGCGCCTTCTTTGCATGGCTCCGAATCTTACTCAAAGCGTTAAGGTCCCTGATGTTTCCACCTAACTGGATGTAATCTGCCAGTCCTGCCCCAACCTGCCACAAAACCCATCTAGTAACTATATCGAGGACAAATCGAGGAAAGGTCATGAAATTTCAAGTGAAAAATCAAGATTTTGTCAGAATGAGCGGTTTTTGTAAGAAATAAGGGGAAAAACAGATGCTTCAAGGAAAATATTTTTATTTTTCTGACGAAAAAGAGCAAAACGAGCCCCACATACGTAAGCTTCGTATGTCTCACACATGAATGATTTTGATAATAAATATTTTTCTAACGAAAAAGTGCAAAATGAGATCCACATACACTCCTGGAAATGGAAAAAAAGAACACATTGACACCGGTGTGTCAGACCCACCATACTTGCTCCGGACACTGCGAGAGGGCTGTACAAGCAATGATCACACGCACGGCACAGCGGACACACCAGGAACCGCGGTGTTGGCCGTCGAATGGCGCTAGCTGCGCAGCATTTGTGCACCGCCGCCGTCAGTGTCAGCCAGTTTGCCGTGGCATACGGAGCTCCATCGCAGTCTTTAACACTGGTAGCATGCCGCGACAGCGTGGACGTGAACCGTATGTGCAGTTGACGGACTTTGAGCAAGGGCGTATAGTGGGCATGCGGGAGGCCGGGTGGACGTACCGCCGAATTACTCAACACGTGGGGCGTGAGGTCTCCACAGTTCATCGATGTTGTCGCCAGTGGTCGGCGGAAGGTGCACGTGCCCCTAGACCTGGGACCGGACCGCAGCGACGCACGGATGCACGCCAAGACCGTAGGATCCTACGCAGTGCCGTAGGGGACCGCACCGCCACTTCCCAGCAAATTAGGGACACCGTTGCTCCTGGGGTATCGGCGAGGACCATTCGCAACCGTCTCCATGAAGCTGGGCTACGGTCCCGCACACCGTTAGGCCGTCTTCCGCTCACGCCCCAACATCGTGCAGCCCGCCTCCAGTGGTGTCGCGACAGGCGTGAATGGAGGGACGAATGGTGACGTGTCGTCTTCAGCGGTGAGAGTCGCTTCTGCCTTGGTGCCAATGATGGTCGTATGCGTGTTTGGCGCCGTGCAGGTGAGCGCCACAATCAGGACTGCATACGACCGAGGCACACAGGGCCAACACCCGGCATCATGGTGCGGGGAGCGATCTCCTACACTGGCCGTACACCACTGGTGATCGTCGAGGGGACACTGAATAGTGCACGGTACATCCAAACCGTCATCGAACCCATCGTTCTACCATTCCTAGACCGGCAAGGGAACTTGCTGTTCCAACAGGGCAATGCACGTCCGCATGTATCCCGTGCCACCCAACGTGCTCTAGAAGGTGTAAGTCAACTACCCTGGCCAGCAAGATCTCCGGATCTGTCCCCCATTGAGCATGTTTGGGACTGGATGAAGCGTCGTCTCACGCGGTCTGCACGTCCAGCACGAACGCTGGTCCAACTGAGGCGCCAGGTGGAAATGGCATGGCAAGCCGTTCCACAGGATTACATCCAGCATCTCTACGATCGTCTCCATGGGAGAATAGCAGCCTGCATTGCTGCGAAAGGTGGATATACACTGTACTAGTGCCGACATTGTGCATGCTCTGTTGCCTGTGTCTATGGGCCTGTGGTTCTGTCAGTGTGATCATGTGATGTATCTGACCCCAGGAATGTGTCAATAAAGTTTCCCCTTCCTGGGACAATGAATTCACGGTGTTCTTATTTCAATTTCCAGGAGTGTATGTAAGATTTCTATGTCCTACACATGAGCTGTGTTTCGGGCTACTCTGGTCCTGTGTACGCGACACTACATGAAGACTAACTTCATACTTTACTGAAGTGTTGCATTTATTCAGGCCATTGTTAAGTACATAGGCGAGATGGAACATCGTTTTGCCAGATGGCTAGTTCTGTCTACGCATAACGTTGTACTGATCTCCATGTATGGCCACTGCATGGCCAGTCCCTTCGGTCCATAGGCAGAGCATTTTATTATTGTGTTTCTCAGCTGTATCCTGCTGTATGACTGCGATGGTGCTAAGGTGGGAACGAGATAAAGACAGGGCAAGCAGGAACGCAAATTTTTTATAGGATTGAGCGGCTGCTAAAGCAGTATTTGGACCGCATCCGGGTTCCTGAGTCATTCAGTGCGATAACAAGACATGGAACAAACAGTTACATCAGCTGCGTGCAGTTCCTCTTTCTTTCAGTTGATATGATGTTGTTATGGAGGCAAGAGCTATGCTGTTCTTTTTCGTTTCTTATTAAAATTTCTCCCTAGTAAATTAAATGAAAAATGGAGCAGTTCACAGTCGCTTAACTTCGTCTTGTTTGTAGGGCAAACGGATTAACTAGCTACGGTAAACTAAGAAAAAATTACATAACTGCATTAATTAAGAAACATGTAAATATTCAGAGAAAAATTTAAAAAAAAATGGAAGCGACTGCCTTTCTGTAAATGAATCATAAATGTAGGTAAATGGATGGTAAACAAACGGCAAATGAATAAAAATGTAGGTAAATATAGGCAAATGAATGGAAAACGAGGACAACAGAAATCGACAATGATAAGTAGGGAGATGGAGAGCATCGAAGAAAATCAACTAATTTGAAGCAAATATCATAGAACAAGACGGAAACTTTGAGGACAACAGGATGGACCATAATAAAACTGTCTATATTTTTATATACATTAAATTGACAATAATTTAGACAACATAGAGCAGGCAGTAAAGGCATATACTAAACGTAGTGTGTTGAAGGACATGACCGAATATGATATGAAGTTATCTAAACCAAGACTGACTTGTAAGAAGTTTATAAACAAGGATCCACATAATACATATTATTAAGACACAAGCAACAATGGTATAAAGAACAGTACAGAAAATGTAGGGAATGAAAATTGGAATATGGAAAGAAGTTAGGTAAACCAAGATCAGCCTGTAAGAAAAGTTCAAACAATGGTCGTATGAGTAGATATAATTCTAAAAAAGTCTGTAACACATGGAATAGTATGGAAAATATGCAGACTGATATGGATTACAAACAGGAAAGTGACTCACAGGAAGGTATAGACAACAACGACACAAACTGCAGCAATTCGGAAAGTCTGAAAATATGTACACCATGTAACATAATGAAGAATTTAAACTGTTTTGAGAAAAATCATAGAAAGACTTTGTCTACTTGTTGACATTGTAGAAAATTAAGGAGGTCAGAGAATAAGGCCAAAACAAGCTGATTTCTAAAGCTTGATCCTTTTCTGAGAAATACGAAGCTTAGTTAAAAATCCATCAAAAAACTTACCAATCAGTTTTGACAAAAAAACATCTGAAAAGACACGAAATAGGTTCTCCTGAATGAGCTCATGACACTTGCGGAAAATTAAGAAAATACTGGAATTGTACCGTATCTGCACATGCATGGACTTCTGAAGGGGAATGAAGAATTTATCAGAAAATTAAAAAAAAAACTAAAATTTTTGTAAATCTTGCTTTAGGGAGAAGTACAAAAAATACGGAAAAAGGGAAAATCTTGACATCTGTCATGACTTGTCGTGTCTGAAGGGACTAACAGACGGTAACTTTTACTTTCGATCGCCACATACTTCATGTTTTGTATGAACTGTACTTCCGAATAAGTGGAAAATGATTACAATAGGTTCAAAGTGTTTTTCAGTTTTGGGAAGCTAGAGAGTGAAAGATATTTTAAAAAATGCTTTGTTTCTTGTAGTAACTGGAATTACGGATACGTTTACATAAATGTTTTCGGTGTTGACGACTCGATAAGTGCTGTACATAGTTGACTCAACAATTCGTACCGGAAAAATATGTGTTTAAATACAGGTGTTAAAACTGCTTAAATATAAAACTGAACGAAAAATTCAATAGTCCGCTGTAGCTGTATTTATTTAATTCGATTAGAGACCCACAAAAGAGGTTTCGCAACTTCCTAGTTACGTCTTCTGGTGTATATCCGTACAGAAACGTTTATAAATTGCGTGATAGGGAAATGAAGTTATATGAGACATCTTAAGGTACTGCGTGAACAGACTTGAACAAGGAAGAAAATTTTACTAATAAGATAAGAAGACTAGATGTGGATCAAACACTCTTCCCAAAGAACGGGCCTATACGCATTTAATAAAGAAAGAATGTAATTTCATACCAACAGATGGTTACTTACAAATGCTGTACCATATGTTGTTGGAGGTTGTTATATAATGTCACAAAGTAACACTTGAAGTAGCTAGGAAAAGCTCTGTCTCCCTCAACTGATAAAAACAATCATCAATGATGAACGTCCGATCTACACTCCTGGAAATTGAAATAAGAACACCGTGAATTCATTGTCCCAGGAAGGGGAAACTTTATTGACACATTCCTGGGGTCAGATACATCACATGATCACACTGACAGAACCACAGGCACATAGACACAGGCAACAGAGCATGCACAATGTCGGCACTAGTACAGTGTATATCCACCTTTCGCAGCAATGCAGGCTGCTATTCTCCCATGGAGACGATCGTAGAGATGCTGGATGTAGTCCTGTGGAACGGCTTGCCATGCCATTTCCACCTGGCGCCTCAGTTGGACCAGCGTTCGTGCTGGACGTGCAGACAGCGCGAGACGACGCTTCATCCAGTCCCAAACATGCTCAATGGGGGACAGATCCGGAGATCTTGCTGACCAGGGTAGTTGACTTACACCTTCTAGAGCACGTTGGGTGGCACGGGATACATGCGGACGTGCATTGTCCTGTTGGAACAGCAAGTTCCCTTGCCGGTCTAGGAATGGTAGAACGATGGGTTCGATGACGGTTTGGATGTACCGTGCACTATTCAGTGTCCCCTCGACGATCACAAGTGCTGTACGGCCAGTGTAGGAGATCGCTCCCCACACCATGATGCCGGGTGTTGGCCCTGTGTGCCTCGGTCGTATGCAGTCCTGATTGTGGCGTTCACCTGCACGCCGCCAAACACGCATACGACCATCATTGGCACCAAGGCAGAAGCGACTCTCATCGCTGAAGACGACACGTCTCCATTCGTCCCTCCATTCACGCCTGTCGCGACACCACTGGAGGCGGGCTGCACGATGTTGGGGCTTGAGCGGAAGACGGCCTAACGGTGTGCGGGACCGTAGCCCAGCTTCATGGAGACGGTTGCGAATGGTCCTCGCCGATACCCCAGGAGCAACAGTGTCCCTAATTTGCTGGGAAGTGGCGGTGCGGTCCCCTACGGCACTGCGTAGGATCCTACGGTCTTGGCGTGCATCCGTGCGTCGCTGCGGTCCGGTCCCAGGTCTAGGGGCACGTGCACCTTCCGCCGACCACTGGCGACAACATCGATGTACTGTGGAGACCTCACGCCCCACGTGTTGAGCAATTCGGCGGTACGTCCACCCGGCCTCCCGCATGCCCACTATACGCCCTCGCTCAAAGTCCGTCAACTGCACATACGGTTCACGTCCACGCTGTCGCGGCATGCTACCAGTGTTAAAGACTGCGATGGAGCTCCGTATGCCACGGCAAACTGGCTGACACTGACGGCGGCGGTGCACAAATGCTGCGCAGCTAGCGCCATTCGACGGCCAACACCGCGGTTCCTGGTGTGTCCGCTGTGCCGTGCGTGTGATCATTGCTTGTACAGCCCTCTCGCAGTGTCCGGAGCAAGTATGGTGGGTCTGACACACCGGTGTCAATGTATTCTTTTTTCCATTTCCAGGAGTGTACAAAACGAAGGAACAGAGTTAAGAATCAGAAACTTATCCTTGACTTAAAACGGTAAAGCAGTAACTAAAACGAGAAGGAGGTGGGGATAGTCCACAAGCAACATGGGACAACGGCAAAAAACGAGACTGACCTGTGTTATAAGTAAGAACCATCATCACTTTACCGATTAAAACATGTTCCTGTGGTCCTGTCTCGAGCAACAGATGAAGTCCCTCGTAAATATTATCCAGAAGTGATTGTAGGATGAAATAAAGTTAGGGATGATAACTAATACGATTTATGTATTGAAATCCACTGAAGAATTATTTTAACATTTCTTGCGGGCCACCAATGATTGAAAGGAAGAAGCTTTTGCTGACGATCAAACTTTCCGAGAGCCGACACCCTTGCGTTTGTTTGTCACCAACACAATATTAACGGTGGAAGGTGACAACACAAACTACGAGGTGCCTAGTGCGTTGTCGGAGCGCGTGCGGTTACGGAGGCGGTTAAGGACATCGAGATAACGCGTGGAACACGGAAGCTAATGGAAGCGCGCAGCTACTGCTATGCTGAGGAACTGCGGTCGGCACGCGAACTCTTACACTCGGTTATCTGTAGTACACAAAATCTGAACGTGGGTGATAACTAATATAATGACTTTACTAAAGCGAAAATTTTAAAATTGCTACTTATTTCTGTATCATTGAAACAGTGAATACATTAAATATATCAGATGACGTACATGTAAACTTAGATTTTGACACTGAAAACCTGTAATAAGGTAACCAGCTAGTTGGATGCTGAGAACCCTTACTTCAAAAACTCAGTCAGAATTGGCTAGGAAATTTTCGTGTCCTAATTCCGTTTAGTTGTTGAGGGTGTTATCAGAATACTGTCTTATGGAATTAATTATATATACAGGGCTATTACAAATGATTGAAGCGATTTCATACATTCACTGTAGCTCCATTCATTGACATATGGTCACGACACACTACAGATACGCATAAAAACTCATAAAGTTTTGTTCGGCTGAAGCCGCACTTCAGGTTTCTGCCGCCAGAGCGCCCGAGAGCGCAGTGAGACAAAATGGCGACAGGAGCCGAGAAAGCGTATGTCGTGCTTGAAATGCACTCACATCAGGCAGTCATAACAGTGCAACGACACTTCAGGACGAAGTTCAACAAAGATCCACCAAATGCTAACTCCATTCGGCGATGGTATGCGCAGTTTAAAGCTTCTGGATGCCTGTGTAAGGGGAAATCAACGGGTCGTCCTGTAGTGAGCGAAGAAACGGTTGAACGCGTGCGGGCAAGTTTCACGCGTAGCCCGCGAAAGTCGACGATTAAAGCAAGCAGGGAGCTAAACGTACCACAGGATGGTGCTCCAACGCACTTCCATCATGATGTTCGGCATTTCTTAAACAGGAGATTGGAAAACCGTTGGATCGGTCGTGGTGGAGATCATGATCAGCAGTTCATGTCATGGCCTCCACGCTCTCCCGACTTAACCCCATGCGATTTCTTTCTGTGGGGTTATGTGAAAGATTCAGTGTTTAAACCTCCTCTACCAAGAAACGTGCCAGAACTGCGAGCTCGCATCAACGATGCTTTCGAACTCATTGATGGGGACATGCTGCGCCGAGTGTGGGAGGAACTTGATTATCGGCTTGATGTCTGCCGACTCACTAAAGGGGCGCATATCGAACATTTGTGAATGCCTAAAAAAACTTTTTGAGTTTTTGTATGTGTGTGCAAATAATTGTGAAAATATCTCAAATAATAAAGTTATTGTAGAGCTGTGAAATCGCTTCAATCATTTGTAATAACCCTGTATATATATCCTCAACCACATTGAAAACACCGCCCTTTCTCTCTTTCTGCGATATCTCTAAGTTATTGAGGAGATACTGCACACAGAGAGAAAGGGCGGTGTTTTAAATGTGCCTCAGGAGATACACATGGTGGTCAGACAAAGTCTGAAAAGCTCGTATCAGTGTCGCAGGGTAGCTTGTAACGCGAAGTAATTTTAATGAAAAAAAAGTACGTTGCGCCATTTCCGAGTTAATGACACTACTGCCATTAACATTTCTACACCATGAAGATGACGTGCTACAGACGCGAAATCTAACTGACGGGAAGAAGATGCTGTGATATGCAAATGATTAGCTTTTCAGAGCATTCACCCAAGGTTGGCGCCGGTGGCGACACCTACAACGTGCTGACATGAGGAAAGTTTCCAAGCGATTTCTCATACACAAACAGCATTTGACCGGCGTTGCCTGGTGAAACGTTGTTGTGGTGCATCGTTTAAGGAGGAGAAATGCGTACCATCACGTTTCCGACTTTGATAAAGGTAGGTTTGTAGCCTATCGCGATTGCGGTTTATCGTATCGCGACATTGCTGCTCGCGTTGATCGAGATCCCGTGACTGTTAGCAGAATATGGAATCGGTGGGTTCAGGAGGGTAATGCGGAACGCCGTGGTGGATCCGAACGGTCTCGTATCACTAGCAGTCGAGATGACAGGCATCTTATCCGCATGGCTGTAACGGATCATGCAGCCACGTCTCGAGTCCTGTGCCAACAGATGGGCACGTTTGCAAGACAGCAACCATCTGCACGAACATTTCCACGACGTTTGCAGCAGCATGGACTAACAGCTCGGAGACCATGGCTTCGGTTACCCATGACACTGCATTACAGACAGGGGCGCCTGCGGTGGTGTACTGAACGACGAACCTGGGTGCACGAATGGCAAAAGGTCATTTTCTCAGATGAATCCGGGTTCTGTTTACAGCATCATGATGGTCGCATCAGTGTTTGGTGACATCGCGGTGAACGCACGTGGGAAGCGTGTATTCGTCATCGCCATACTGGCGTATCACCCGGCGTGATGGTATGGAGTGCCATTGGTTACACGTCTCGGTAACCTCTTGTTCGCATTGACGACACTTTGAACAGTGGACGTTACATTTCAGATGTGTTACTAGCCGTGACTATACCCTTCATTCGATCCCTACGAAACCCTACATTTCAGCAGGATAACGTGCATGTTGCAGGTCCTGTACGGGCCTGTTCGACTGCTGCCCTGGCCAACACATTCTCCAGATCTCTCCCCAATTGAAAACGTCTGGTCAATGGTGGCCGAGCAACTGGCTAGTCACAATGCGCCAGTCACTACTCTTGATGAACTGTGGTATCGTGTTGAAGCTGCATGGGCAGCTGTACCTGTAAACGCCATCCAAGCTATGTTTGACTCAATGCCCAGGCGTATCAAGGCCGTTATTACGGCCAGAGGTTGTTTTTCTGGGTACTGTTTTCTCAGGATCTATGCACCCAAATTGCGTGAAAATGTAATCACATGTCAGTTTTAGTATAATATATTTGTCCAATGAATACCCGTTTATCATCTGCATTTCTTCTTGGTGTAGCAATTTTAATGGCCACTAGTGTAGCATTGAAGTTAGCCACTCAGGCCGTTGCTTGAGCATATCCTAGCGGCCCGGCAGAGACGATGTCGCAAAACGTGTTACTCGTCTGATTACTTAAAACAGCAAAGAAAGCAATACAAAAACTGGACATGGGACGATACAAAGGTTGAGCAGTGTCGTTCGGTATCATCTCCGCTATGAGTACAACTGAAGCTAATGAAAAATGGCGGGCCGCTTGAATTTGCCCGAGCAACTGTATCATTGGCTTATTTCAATGCTAATTAACCCGGAAACGGAGCAAGGCATCAATTTTTTGTTAAGAACTATTTCGCAGCACAACCTACCCTGCAACATCCTTACGATTTTTTCAACTTTTTCTGGCCACCCTGTATATGGCAAAGTCCATAAGATAGTCCTGCGATTATTCAAAAGAAAAATGTAGCAATTTCAAAACATTGTTGTTTCAGTATCATCTCAGTTCGATTTCCTTAACTGTCTCACTACCCGGACGGCAGTTACCGCACACGCGTCGACAACGCACTGAACACCTCGTAGCTTGTCTTGTGCTGCGATTAGAAATTATCTTAGCGAGAAACACACATAAGCGTGTCGGCTCCCGGTAAATTTGACCATCAGCACAAGCTTCTTGCTATGGGTCACAAGTGCCCCAAAACATGTTAAAAACAGCTTTTCAATACATTAATTTTACACTCCTGGAAATTGAAATAAGAACACCGTGAATTCATTGTCCCAGGAAAGGGAAACTTTATTGACACATTCCTGGGGTCAGATACATCACATGATCACACTGACAGAACCACAGGCACATAGACACAGGCAACAGAGCATGCACAATGTCGGCACTAGTACAGTGTATATCCATCTTTCGCAGCAATGCAGGCTGCTATTCTCCCATGGAGACGATCGTAGAGATGCTGGATGTAGTCCTGTGGAACGGCTTGCCATGCCATTTCCACCTGGCGCCTCAGTTGGACCAGCGTTCGTGCTGGACGTGCAGACCGCGTGAGACGACGCTTCATCCAGTCCCAAACATGCTCAATGGGGGACAGATCCGGAGATCATTGCTTGTACAGCCCTCTCGCAGTGTCCGGCGCAAGTATGGTGTCAATGTGTTTTTTTTTCCATTTCCAGGAGTGTATTAGTGTCCATCAAAAACTTTATTTTATGCTTCAATCACTCCAGGATCCAATATTTTCCTGGATAATACTTACGAGAGACATCATATATTGCTTGACCCAGGATCACAGGATCATATTTTAATCGGCAAAATGGTGACGGTTCGTGATTCTACCACATGTCAGTCTCGGATTTTGGCTTTGTTTCACGTTGTTTGTGGACTAACCCACCGCTTTTTCATTTTAGTTTCTGCTTCACTGTTATCAGCCAAGGATCAATTTCTCATTCTTAATTCCAGTTCTTCGTTTTTTAGACTACACATTCATCTCTGATGATGGTTTTTAACAATTGAGGAAGACTGGGGATTTTCCTTAACCACGCCAACTGTTATTTTGTGACATTATGTAATAACCCCGTACACCACATGACATAGAATTTGCAAGTAATCTTCGGTTGGTAGGAAATTACTTTTTTTTTTATTAAATACGTACAGGACCGTTCTTTGTGAGGCGATTTGATCCACATCTAGTTTCCCAACAAGATGAGTGCAATTTTGTTCCTTGTTTAAGTCTATTCATCCAGTACTTTAAGAAATCTGAGAGAACTTCATATCCCCATCATCAAATGTATAAACTTTTCTTGTACAGATACATGCCAGAAGATCCAACTTGAAAGTTGCGAAACCGGTTTTGTAGGTCTCTAACAGACTGAAATAAATACAGCTACAGCGGACTATTCCACTTCTCATTCAGTTTTATATTTTAGTATTTTTAACACCTGTTTTAGTGCATGAATTGGTCTATCAGTTTTGTATAACCACTTAAGCTGTAGCTGCCCCAGCTTTGAAATTATCTGTAACGATAGGCTCTACTTCAACTTTTATTCGTGAACATTTCTAACCAGACTAAAGTGATGGACAAATTCTTTACTTCTTGAGGCAACACAGTCTAATAAACTAGAAGAGTGAAGAGGCTTCGGGTAACATATGATTCGACAGCCGTGCACTAGTTAGAAATGTTCACGAATAAAAGTTAAAGTAGAGCCTATCGTTACAGATAATTTCAAAGCTGGGGTAGCTACAGGTTAAGTGGTTATACAAAACTGGTAGACCGATTCATGCCCTAAAACAGATGTTAAAAATGTTGTTGTTGTTGTCTTCAGTCCTGAGACTGGTTTGAGCTGCATCAAACCAGTCTCAGGACTGAAGACAACAACAACAACATTTTAACACCTGTTTTAGTGCATGAATTGGTCTATCTGTTTTGTATAACCACTTAAGCTGTAGCCGCCCCAGCTTTGAAATTATCTGTAACGACAGGCTCTACTTTAACTTTTATTCGTGAACATTTCTAACCAGACTAAAGTGATGGACAAATTCTTTACTTCTTGAGGCAACATAGTCTAATAAACTGCAAGAGTGAAGATGCTTCAGGTAACATATGATTAGACAGCCGTGTACTAACCGGTTTTTTATCTACGTTAAGGGCTCACTAGATGAGATAGTTACTGCATTATGAGTCAACAATGAAGAAGAAGACGAACTAGAAGACTTAAATTTGTTTAAATTTTTTCAAGAATCTCTCTTCAGGAAGTGCGTCTACGTGACTTCATAAGCAGATTTTCTGAAGACTTGTAGAAGATTTGATCCAGAGATGAAAGACAGATATCTTAGGATTTCTTTATAACAAACGTAATAAAAGACAGAAATGAGTTGAAGAGACAGATGATAAACAACATGAGATGTTTTGAGATTTTTAGCAGATTTGCTTACCGAGAGCAACTAGCTGAATGATATTTACGACATAGAACTCGAAGACGAAGAGAATACCGTAATTTAGAAGGCGTTTTCCTCACGCAAATTGACCCATTTGTGGAACAAAACCTCAAAATCATGTACCTTCTCGAGGAGAAAAGAATTCTTGAGAACCAATCTCGGTAGACCACGCAACAAGTGGTTGTTTACTACCGTTGGGTGCAAGGAAAACTGATAATTTCCACAGGAACACGAATGTGTCTAGACTAGAGTTTACCCAACAGCAGTCATTGTTGCAGAGGAAATTTCATGTGAAAACACCGTCTTTCGTTCTCCTTCAAAAGTATCGGTGCTCCTAGGATCGGTCAAAGACGACTTAGTGTTGTCCAAGGTGGATGTTAATAAGATTCCGTGCGAGTGCGGCAAATCACATACGGGGCAAACGACGTGGACTGTTCTGGAGCGCACAGTGGAACACAAAGGATAGACTCCACTCCTCCGAGCCGGCATATCCGATTTCGCAGAACACTGTGTTCCTATTGGGCATTCGATGAAATAAGGTGCAGCAGAGATTGTGGCACTGGCTTCAAACTTTTGGAACTCAGTTATCGAAGAAACGGTGGACGGCACTTTCCAGTCCGATTCTACATGGAGTCCTGTCATAGAAACACTTCGTGCTCTGCGTAGCTGGCTCCGTTCAGCTATTTTACAGCGTCAAGATGGTGAATCGGACATCGACGAGGAGAGTTTTCACCTCGAAGTGCGCCCTCAGTAGTTCACAGGTCTGCAAGCAAGCAACGCATGAGCAGCTACATCTAGCAGCGTCCGGGTCCTAAATGGATGAGCTATGTGTTTTTCTCTCCAGTATACATCTTCACCGAAATATCGTGACGGAAAGTCACTGGCACCCAGCAGTTCGCCAGAACTTTTATGGAACGCTCTATACACTGAGAATGTATTGAATTTCACTTTCTTCGAAACTGTTACCCTAAAAGTACGCCGTCTTTCCTGCAGGTATTACCATTTGAGTTCGCAGAGCATTTTCATTATGCTCCCTTGTTAATTGCAGCTATTTGTTGTGGACTTCAGGCCACAGACTAGTTTGATGGAGCTCTCCAGGCCAGTCTATCCTGTGCAAACCTCTCCGAGTACCTACTGCAACCTGTGTCCTACGAAAACTGATTACTATATTCATCTCTTGGTCTGCCTATACAATTTGCTCCCCACCCCACACTTCTCTCCAGAACTAAATTGGTGATCCCTTGATGCCTGAGAATATGCCCTAGCAACTGATCACTTCTTCTAGTCAGGTTGTGCCACAAAATACTTTGCTCCCAAATTCTGTTCACTTGTTCACTACTACCTAATTAGTTACGTAATCGCAATCTACCTATGTAATGTTCAGCATTTTTCTGTAGCATTACATTTCAAAAGCTTCTATTCTCTTCATGTGCAAACTGTTTATCATGCGTGGTTCACTTCCATGCATGGCTACATTCCATACAGATACACTACTGGCCATTAAAACTGCTACACCAAGAAGAAATGCAAATGATAAACGGGTATTCATCGGAAAAATATGTTATACTAGAACTGACATGTGATTACATTTTCACGCAATTTTGGTGCATAGCTCTTAAGAAATTAGTACCCAGAACAACAACCTCTGGCCATAATAACGGCTTTGATATGCCTGGGCATTGAGTCAAACAGAGCTTGGATGGCGTGTACAGGTACAGCTTCATCAAGATACCACAGTTCATCAAGAGTAGTGACTGGGGTATTGAGATGAGCCAGTTGCTCGACCACCACTGACCAGACGTTTTCAATTGGTGAGAATTCTGAAGAATGTGCTGGCCAGGGCAGCAGTCGAACATTTTCTGTATACAGAAAGGCCCGTACAGGGCCTGCAACATGCGGTCGTGCATTATCTTGCTAATATGTAGGGTTCCGCAGGGATCGAATGAAGGGTAGAGCCACGGGTCGTAACACATCTGAAATGTAACGTCCACTATTCAAAGTGCCGTCAGTGCGAACACGAGGAGACCGAGACGTGTAACCAATAGCACTCCATACCATCACGCCGGGTGATACGCCAGTACGGCGATGACGAATACACGCTTCCAATGTGCGTTCACCGCGATGTCATCAAACACTGATGCGACCATCATGATGCTGTGAACAGACCTGGATTCATCCGAAAAAATGAAGTTTTGCTATTCGTGTACCGAGGTTCGTCGTTGAGTACACCATCACATGCGCTCCTCTCTGTGATGCAGCGTCAAGGGTAACCGCAGCCGTGGTCTCCGAGCTGATAGTCCATGTTGTTGCAAACATCGTCGAACTGTTCGTGCAGATGGTTGTTGTCTTGCAAAACGTCCCCATCTATTGACTCTGGGATCGAGACGTGGCTGCACGATCCGTTACAGCCATGCGGATAAGATGCCTGTCATCTCGACTGCTAGTGATACGAGGCCGTTAGGATCCAGCACGGCGTTCCGTATTACCCTCCTGAACCCACCGATTCCATACCCTGCTAACAGTCATTGGATCTCGACCTGCGCGTGCAGCAGTGTCGCGATACGATAAGCCGCAATCGCGATAGGCTACAATCCGACCTTTATCAAGTTGGAAACGTGATGGTACGCATTTCTCCTCCCTACATGAGGCATCACAACAACGTTTCGCCAGGCAACGCCGGTCAACTGCTGTTTGTGTATGAGAAATTGGTTGGAAACTTTTTCCTCATGTCAGAAAGTTGTAGGTGTCGCCACCGGCGCCAACCTTGTGTGAATGCTCTGAAAAGCTAATCATTTGCATATCACAGCATCTTATTCCTGTCGGTTAAATTTCGCGTCTGTAGCGCGTCATCTTAAATCTATACTAAATGTTAACAAATTTCTCTTCTTCAGGAACACTTGTCTTGCCGTTGCCAGTCTACATTTTATATCCTTTCTACGTGGACCATCATCAGTTATTTTGCTACCCTAATAGCAAAACTTATCTACTACATGAATGTGTCTCATTTCCTAATATAATTCCCTCAGCGTAACCAGATTTAATTCGACTCCATTCCATTATTCTCATTTTACTTTTGTTGATGTTCATCTACGACTTTAAGTGTCTCGTTCCATAAGTGCCTCATTCAATTCGACTGCATTCCATTATCCTCGTTTTTCTTTTGTTGATGTTTATCTTATATCCTCCTTTCAAGACGCTGTCCATTCGTTCAGCTCCTCTTCCAAGCCCTTTGTGATCTGAGAGAACTAAAAACCTTAAAGTTTTTCTGTCTTCTCCCTGGACTTTAATACCTACTCCAAAATTTTCTTATGTGTCCTTTACTGCTCGCTCAGTGTACAGATGTAGCTATCGGTAACAATTCTATCAGCCTCTGAATTTTTTGCATCTGGTAGGAATCCCAAATACTCGAGTAGTGCTCAAGACTTGGTAACTAGCTGTTCTGTATGTTGCCCCCTTGACAGATATGCCACAATTTTCTAGAATCCTCCCAACAAACCAAACTCGAAAATTCGCCTTCCCTACAGTGTGCTGGATCTATTTATTTTCTGCCTTGATGTGTAGTCAACGTTACTACGAGGGCAGTTCAATAAGTAATGCAACACATTTTTTTTCTCGGCCAATTTTGGTTGAAAAAACCGGAATTTTCTTCTGGAATATTTTCAAACATTCTCGCTTCGTCTCGTATAGTTTCATTGACTTCTGACAGGTGGCAGCGCTGTACGGAGCTGTTAAAATGGCGTCTGTAACGGATGTGCTTTGCAAACAACAGGCAGTGATCGAGTTTCTTTTGGCGGAAAACCAGGGCATCTCAGATATTCATAGGCGCTTGCAGAATGTCTACGGTGATCTGGCAGTGGACAAAAGCACGGTGAGTCGTTGGGCAAAGCGTGTGTCATCATCGCCGCAAGGTCAAGCAAGACTGTCTGATCTCCCGCGTGCGGGCCGGCCGTGCACAGCTGTGACTCCTGCAATGGCGGAGCGTGCGAACACACTTGTTCGAGATGATCGACGGATCACCATCAAACAACTCAGTGCTCAACTTGACATCTCTGTTGGTAGTGCTGTCACAATTGTTCATCAGTTGGGATATTCAAAGGTTTGTTCCCGCTGGGTCCCTCGTTGTCTAACCGAACACCATAAAGAGCAAAGGAGAACCATCTGTGCGGAATTGCTTGCTCGTCATGTGGCTGAGGGTGACAATTTCTTGTCAAAGATTGTTACAGGCGATGAAACATGGGTTCATCACTTCGAACCTGAAACAGAACGGCAATCAATGGAGTGGCGCCACACCCACTCCCCTACCAAGAAAAATTTTAAAGCCATACCCTCAACCGGTAAAGTCATGGTTACAGTCTTCTGGGTCGCTGAAGGGGTAATTCTGTTCGATGTCCTTCCCCATGGTCAAACGATCAACTCTGAAGTGTATTGTGCTACCCTTCAGAAATTGAAGAAACGACTTCAGCGTGTTCGTAGGCACAAATATCTGAACGAACGTCTCCTTCTTCATGACAACGCAAGACCTCACACAAGTCTTCGCACCCGAGAGGAGCTCACAAAACTTCAGTGGACTGTTCTTCCTCATGCACCCTACAGCCCCGATCTCGCACCGTCGGATTTCCATATGTTTGGCCCAATGAAGGACGCAATCCGTGGGAGGCACTACGCGGATGATGAAGAAGTTATTGATGCAGTACGACGTTGGCTCCGACATCGACCAGTGGAATGGTACCGTGCAGGCATACAGGTCCTCATTTCAAGGTGGCGTAAGGCCGTAGCATTGAATGGAGATTACCTTGAAAAATAGTGTTGTGTAGCTAAAAGATTGGGGAATAACCTGGTGTATTTCAATGCTGAATAAAACAACCCCTGTTTCAGAAAAAAAATGTGTTGCATTACTTATTGAACTGCCCTCGTATTTCAAGCAGCGCACTACTAATATTGTATTGGAACGTAACACAGTTATTTTTCCTTCTCATCTACATTAACTTATAGTTTTCTACATTTAGAGCAACTGCACCACACTGAACAGAAATTACATCCAACTCATGGTGTACGCTCCACAGTCACTCAACGATGACACTTCCGCGTACACTAGTGCATCATCAAGCAATAGCTGCAGATTGCTCCTGTCCATCAAATCATTTAAGTATAAATGTATAGAGACAACAAGACTGCTGCTATGATACTTCCCAGTGGAGCTCCAGATAACACCCTTGCCCCTGGCTAGCACTTGCCTTCCGGACAAAGTACTGGGTGCCTCTAGTGTATGTAAGAGAATGTTTCTTTATAAACAACGGAAGTATTTCGAGATATCAGAATTTCGTTAACCTCAGCCAGAACAACAGGTACGTCCGGCCGGTGTGACCGAGCGGTTCTAGGCGCTTCAGTCTGGAACCGCGCTGCCGCTATGGTCGCAGGTTCGAATTCTGCCTCCGGCATGGATGTGTGTGATGTCCTTAGGTTAGTTAGGTTTAAGTAGATCTAAGTTCTATGGGACTGATGACCTCAGATATTAAGTCCCATGGTGCTCAGAGCCATTTGAACCTTTTGAACAACAGGGATGGACTCACTTTTCACTGTCTGAGACTCGTAAGATCTGTCAAGTGTGCTACATCCCTTCATATCTGCAAGATATCGAGCGACAAACGGAAATTTTCAGCAAGAGCGAGCAGTGAGAAACGACGCAAGTGCGTCAAAGTTTTGAAAAAATCACGTTTGAATCACTTAGTTTTAAAAGCCTATTAGTCACTCTTTATGACAATTCCGTTTTATGAGACAAAATGAAAGTTGAAGAGTAGATGTGTTGAATCTGGTAAGCTTGCTGTATACAATGGCTGTAAAGGTATGGTAAATGTTTGCTTTGGTTTTGAAACGCCTTAAGTCACTGACATGCAGGGTTTACCGTTAGAATGTGTTGCAGGCATCAGCTGTTGGCAATACGAATTGTCACTTGACAAAGACAGTTCTATTAACCAGTCATTTCCAGTGAGAGGTCATTCCTTCCTTCCTTCCTTCCTTGTGGCAGAGACTTTTCTGTCATCAAGAGAAAGGTAAGGAAATCTAAAAATCTAATAACATGTACACATTGACAGCAATGCATCCCGTAATAAAAGATTCGCTGTCAACGTTGTAAAAGGTAATGATCTTGTTGCTTACAAAATCTGTTGCCTCCCCCCCCCCCCTTTATTCAAGAAAACTGCTCTGTCCATTGAATTCATGGTTGAGCACTGCCTCCCAACGTAACCATTTAGCTTACTCTGGAGATTATTTTGGTGTATTTAAGATTAGCCAATGGATTAAAGGTGTTGTACTTCATACAGTCGTACTTGTAAACTGTGATCCAAGCACCATTACGATGCCAGAAAAAGCGTATACTCCATCTACCTTCCTGTCGATATCAACCAAGTAAAGGATATTACAAAACTAGATGGATACTTATATAATTACGAGGAAACTAATATATTTAGAAGTACTGTGTATAACTGGACCACAAAAAACAAGGAGTGAAATGGGAATTTCTATTTTGATTGTAATGTAAGAAGCAAATCCCACGTATCAATATGTATGAAATATTTTTCTTGCGAAAGCTGGGCGCTAGTTATTAGTACTTCAAATGTTTATTACGTTTTATATTCAAATAAAGTAGATACACGAATCAGCAAATCCTATGAGTATGAATTTTCTTCTTTTCTTTAAGATATTAATAGAATATTGTTCATTCAATTTTAAAATTTCGTAAGTGACAGAGTTTTAAACTTATCTGTGGGGAAATTTAATAAGTAATTGAAGTTCGTGTCATACGTGCATGATGTCCTTCCATAAGTAAGGCAAAACGGTTTACAAATAGCTTCCAGTTTGTTCAGAAATCAGTTTTTTCTGTTTTCTCACAAGTTTAAATTACGAAATATACGGGGTTTCGAACATAACTGATTCATTTAGTATGTGGATATCTGATTCAGATTTGGAACGGTTATTACATATGTAAATGGCCACAATGTGTTTCCACACTTCTCGCAGTATTGGTTAAATGAGTAACATTTCGATGTAATAATCTCACGATTTTCTTAAAGAATATCGTATAAAAGTTTGAATAGAATTTTCTCCAGCCCCCAGCCGTGTCGGTTGGCTATACACGTAGGGGAATTACGCTGCTGATTGCGCTAAACCATTTTATTGCGATAGATTGCCGTTAGAGCAAGCGCTTTTACTGTAATTGCCTAAAGATAACTGCTGCTCTATTATGTAATGTTTCAGATAGGGAATTCCATGAGGCTCATAAGACATCGCTGGGCACTTTCTTTCCATTAATGTTTTACTCGATGTACAAAACTGAATATGTAGTCAAGTACTGACAATAATTTAAACGTTTTGTAATTGCGGGACCTGTAAGTATAAGTTAAGATTGGCTGCCGCTTCTCAGTATTATGCTAGGAATTTGAACTATTTTCTGTCTGTCACAGGGTAACCACACGAATGATCAGCAACTCCATGAATGGGTTAAGAACATGAAACATTTGAGAAACATACTTGACACGAAATTGAGGGGTTGGCTACATGACGTACAAGCCGTCAGCGAGCTGATAATGAACTACAAGATAGAAGAAGAGAAAGACCAGCCTGGGAATTTTGTACTCAGGTAACAGCCAATCTACATTCAAACCTTTATCAAACTCATTATGGTTGATGGACATTTATTTCACTTTAGTCCCTGGGAAGTATTCATTACTGTTATGCAAACTACTGATATCATTTAATTAAGGAAAGAAGACAACAGTGTAGGAGACGAATACAGTAAATTTTTCAGATTGTGTTTAGTCTTCAATTTTTGTGTTTGTCTTTATTCTTTAAATGAGCCACACATTGCGGAGCAGATAAGCAGACCACGCCATTTCAATCAACGGCATTATTACTTTGACTAGAGATAATACCATTGCTGCCAGATACTATCTAAGTTTTCATAATTTATGGAACCACTGATATCATGGGAAGACCTTTCTACCGGACACTGAATAAGTCGTTTACATAGTACTACTGTAAGAAACTACCACTCGTGACAAAATAAATTAGTCTCCTCCAGCGGAAATCACGCTAATACGGTGTAATACTGCCTCTAGCCTAGATAACCACAGGAATGCGACGAGGAAGAAAGTCCACACGACATGTCACGGACACTGAATAAGTCGTTTACATAGTACTACTGTAAGAAACTATCACTCGTGACAAAATAAATTAGTCTCCTCCGGCGGAAATCACGCTAATACGGTGTAATACTGCCTCTAGCCTAGATAACCACAGGAATGCGACGAGGAAGAAAGTCCACACGTCATGTCACTCTCTGTAAATGAAGAGAAAAGTTAAGCAGTGCTCGGGATTAAACAAAAATGTGGAGGGATCGTCTGAATGGATACGGTGATTTCTGTGCTTCTTATACCTTGCGCTGTGATTAGCGCGTTTAAATACACTCCTGGAAATTGAAATAAGAACACCGTGAATTCATTGTCCCAGGAAGGGGAAACTTTATTGACACATTCCTGGGGTCAGATACATCACATGATCACACTGACAGAACCACAGGCACATAGACACAGGCAACAGAGCATGCACAATGTCGGCGCTAGTACAGTGTATATCCACCTTTCGCAGCAATGCAGGCTGCTATTCTCCCATGGAGAAGATCGTAGAGATGCTGGATGTAGTCCTGTGGAACGGCTTGCCATGCCATTTCCACCTGGCGCCTCAGTTGGACCAGCGTTCGTGCTGGACGTGCAGACCGCGTGAGACGACGCTTTATCCAGTCCCAAACATGCTCAATGGGGGACACATCCGGAGATCTTGCTGGCCAGGGTAGTTGACTTACACCTTCTAGAGCACGTTGGGTGGCACGGGATACATGCGGACGTGCATTGTCCTGTTGGAACAGCAAGTTCCCTTGCCGGTCTAGGAATGGTAGAACGATGGGTTCGATGACGGTTTGGATGTACCGTGCACTATTCAGTGTCCCCTCGACGATCACCAGTGGTGTACGGCCAGTGTAGGAGATCGCTCCCCACACCATGATGCCGGGTGTTGGCCCTGTGTGCCTCGGTCGTATGCAGTCCTGATTGTGGCGCTCACCTGCACGGCGCCAAACACGCATACGACCATCATTGGCACCAAGGCAGAAGCGACTCTCATCGCTGAAGACGACACGTCTCCATTCGTCCCTCCATTCACGCCTGTCGCGACACCACTGGAGGCGGGCTGGACGATGTTGGGGCGTGAGCGGAAGACGGCCTAACGGTGTGCGGGACCGTAGCCCAGCTTCAGGGAGACGGTTGCGAATGGTCCTCGCCGATACCCCAGGAGCAACAGTGTCCCTAATTTGCTGGGAAGTGGCGGTGCGGTCCCCTACGGCACTGCGTAGGATCCTACGGTCTTGGCGTGCATCCGTGCGTCGCTGCGGTCCGGTCCCAGGTCGACGGGCACGTGCACCTTCCGCCGACCACTGGCGACAACATCGATGTACTGTGGAGACCTCACGCCCCACGTGTTGAGCAATTCGGCGGTACGTCCACCCGGCCTCCCGCATGCCCACTATACGCCCTCGCTCAAAGTCCGTCAACTGCACATACAGTTCACGCCCACGCTGTCGCGGCATGCTACCAGTGTTAAAGACTGCGATGGAGCTCCGTATGCCACGGCAAACTGGCTGACACTGACGGCGGCGGTGCACAAATGCTGCGCAGCTAGCGCCATTCGACGGCCAACACCGCGGTTCCTGGTGTGTCCGCTGTGCCGTGCGTGTGATCATTGCTTGTACAGCCCTCTCGCAGTGTCCAGAGCAAGTATGGTGGGTCTGACACACCGGTGTCGATGTGTTCTTTTTTCCATTTCCAGGAGTGTACATTCATATTCACAGCATGAAACGTTAACATTGGAAATTGGGAGCAAATTGGCCTACGTGTACGTCTCTGTACAAGTGGACATATGGGGCCACGGAGTGCAGTGGTCAGGACAAGAACGTCGACGCTCACGAATATACCCTACTGGCCATTAAAATTGCTACACCAAGAATAAATGCACATGATAAACGGGTACTTATTGGACAAATATATTGTACTACAACTGAAATGTGATTACATTTTCACGCGATTTGGGTGCATAGATCCTGTGAAAACAGTAACCAGAAAAACCACCTCTGGCCGTAATAACGGCCTTGATACGCCTGGGCATTGAGTCAAACAGAGCTCGGATGGCGTTTACAGGTATAGCTGCCCATGCAGCTTCAACACGATACCACAGTTTATCAAGAGTAGTGACTGGCGCATTGTGACGAGCCAGTTGCTCGGCCACCATTGACCAGACGTTTTCAATTGGTGAGAGATCTGGAGAACGTGCTGGCCAGGGCAGCAGTCGAACATTTTCTGTATCCAGAAAGGCCCGTACATGGCCTGCAACATGTGGTCGTGCATTATCCTGCTGAAATGTAGGGTTTCGCAGGGATCGAATGAAGGGTAGAGGCACGGGTCGTAACACACCTGAAATGTAACGTCCACTGTTCAGAGTGTCGTCAATGCGAACAAGAGGTGACCGAGACGTGTAACCAGTGGCACCCCATGCCATCACGCCGGATGATACGCCATTACGGCGATGACAATTACACGCTTCCAATGTACGTTCACCAGGATGTCACCAAACACGGATGCGACCATCATGATTCTGTAAACAGAACCTGGATTCATCCGAAAAAATGAAGTTGTGCCATTCGTGCACCCAGGTTCGTCTTCGAGTACACCATCGCAGGCGCTCCTGTCTGTGATGCAGCGTCGAGGGTCACCGCAGCCATGGTCTCCGAGCTGATAGTCCATGCTGCCGCAAACGTCGTCGAACCGTTCCTGCAGATGGTTGTTGTCTTGCAAACGTCCCCATCTGTTGACTCAGGGATCGAGACGTGGCTGCACGATCCGTTACAGCCATGCGGATAAGATGCCTGTCATCTCGACTGCTAGTGATACGACGAGGCCATTGGGATCCAGCACGGCGTTCCGTATGACCATCCTGAACCCACCGATTCCATATTCTGCTAACAGTCATTGGATCTCAACCAACGTGAGCAGCAATGTCGCGATACGATAAACCGCAATCGGGATAGGCTAAAATACGACCTTTATCAAAGTCAGAAACGTGATGGTACGCATTTCTCCTCGTTACACGAGGCATCACAACAACGTTTCACCAGGCAACGCCGGTCAACTGCTGTTTGTGTATGAGAAATCTGCTGGAAACTTTCCTCATGTCAGCACGTTGTAGGTGTCGCCACCGGCGCCAACCTTGTGTGAATGCTCTGAAAAGCTAATCATCTGCGTATCACAGCATCGTCTTCCTGTCGGTTAAACTTCGCGTCTGTAGCACGTCATCTTCGTAGTGTAGCAATTTTAATGGCCAGTACGGTATCTCGAAGGTATGAGGCGAAAAGTTCTACTGTACGTAGATCGCCATGAAGGGGCTTATTGTTGAGAACTGGTTAGTGGCAGGATTGTGGCTCACCAAGCGGTAGAGGGCTTCTCAATACTTACGTGTGTTTATAAATGGTTTGGTGTTCAATTTAGAGAATGTCTGTTACCCGTCTAGTCGCGTTTCTGCATTAGCGTTCACGTAAACGAGTGTATTTGCTAGTGCTGCGTTAGTGTGTCCCAGTCAGGAGTGCGGAGGAAGAAGCAGTAGAGCAGTAGAGAGTTTCAAGAGCCCACGTGGTGAAGGGCAGTCAGTTGGATAGATGGGACGAGTGTGTATAGTACAAGGGCTGTATGCATTTCACCGACATTTCAAGGAGCCGCTGTTTGTCGGCGCTGTAATCCAAGATGGCGGTGGTGTGAAACTGAAAAACACAAAAGACGTTTGTGGTGGAAAATTTAAAAAAAATAAGCAAGAACTTATTGGCAGGCAATTTAAAAGAAAATGCAAGATGGTTGTGGTGGCAAATTTTAAACAAAAATTGTAAGATGGCATTGGTGTGAAATTGCAAAAACCTATCCAAGGTGGCAGAGGTACCCCAGGTGCGCTTTGCAGTCCAACCGATATCAGAATCCGAGATGACACCATGTTAAATGGTATCCAGACGATTAGAACTTAGTGTCATATTCGAAACTAACCAAATAGAGTGAATTTACTATCAAATATATATATAGAAATATGAACAATACTACAATATTTCCATCTGAAAAGTAAATAACCATCGCTTGAATTACGTAATTATTTCATTTTCAGCAACCAAAGTTCAGTACATGTACTACGTGTGGTGCAAGGTACAGTGGGTGCTTAAATACCTGCATGTCTAAAATGACTGTATTATTTGTCAGAATACATGTGACAATGGTACTGATATAGCTTATAGGTTGCGTTGTGTTTGTCAACAGTGTAGAAAATGATGTATTATTGTGCTCCTTCCCTAAACAGGTGTCTGTTCAGTTCGGTTTTGTACTATCAGTAACATAGTGTCATTAAGGTCTAGGAGGAATAGGTTATATATTATAGCAGTTTCTGCTACATGTGCTTTGCGCTGTTACGAAACAAATTAGACGTGCAAATGTCGTTGTGGCAGTAAGTTCATAGTCAAGTTATAGCCGTCAAGTGGAGTTATACATTAATTGTATTCTTCTGATAACTGACACTTACAGAAAAATAATTCAGCCTTCCTATTTGTATGTGTCTACTGCCGCTGCTTGGCTACACAGCATATTATTTCAACCAAACTGTTTTTTGTAGAGTTGTGAGCTTTTCCAGGTTCGTTTCTGTCCATACCATCATTTTTGACCTTAATAACGTAGTGAGAATTTACATATAGATTGTGACATCTTTTATTTTTGACATATATTTTAGACATGGGACTACTCCAAGTTACACCTTTAAGTATATTAGTTACGGGAATAACATTGCGACAATAAACAAAGATCATTGTGTATGCGCTGCTGTCATAATTTTTCACGTTCTTTGTCAATATTTTAATACTTTATGTTACACTTTTTACATACTTCAACATTTTAGACATAGTAATAACACTGACATAACGGTTCATTATATGAATACATATTTGTCGTAAGTAATATATCGTTTTTCATCTACCAATAACACGGGCTCATTTAAACCTAGGAGGAATTGCCAAATGCTACTGTGGAATTGTGGTAAAAATTGAAATAAGTATTGTGTGTACTTATATATATTTTTGATAAATAATTCAGGTGCTTCAGATACATTTGAAGAATGATCAATATTACACAATTCACATGAAGAATTATTTTTGACATAGAAGTATTGTGGTGTTGTCAGTATCAGATGGTTTGGATAGTTTTGAGCATGGCTCTAAATTCAGATATTTTACATACTTTTGAACATGACGTCATCTTGGCTTATGACGTCAGGAGCACCGTAAAGCATAACTCTGATAGCTGTGACGCCTTTCATTTGTTTCAGGATTTCGACCACTCCTATCCTGCATTTCCTTTTCAATTAACCCCCCGCAATCATCCTGCATTTCCTTTAAAATTTCCCACCAGGTCCATCTTGAATTTTTCAGTGTCGTACCACCACCATCTTTAATTTTTGAATTCTCACCAATATGATCTAAGGTTTTTGAATTTACCAGCATCGCCAACCTGGATTTCAGCAACTGCAGTCTGACTAGATCCTTATCAACACAGGGCTGGAATGCCTATAGGCTACAGACATTTTATTATAAACATCTCTTTTGACCTCTCTCTCTCTTTCTCTTTCCCTCTCTCTTTCTCTGTGTATGTATGTATGTGTGTGTGGTGTGTGTGCGTGTGTGTGTGTGTGTGTGTGTGTGTGTGTGTGTGTGTGTATGTGTATGTGTGTGTGTGGATGGGTGGCTGCAGCTTGGTTTGTAGGAAGGAAGAACTGTTAAAGTTATCGTTTTTGGTGCCGGATGACAAGGTAGCTGCCAACTTGGGTATGGGTAAGCTACATATTATCATCCTGGATTTAAAAGTGGTGTTGTTGGGTTATCTTAGGTAGATTACTATGGGTGGATATGAAGATGGGAAGTTTGGATTGGGACTGACAGCTGTACTAGCCTTACTTACTAACAATCAGATCAAGGACTTTTACTGTTATGTGTGTGAGGAGGTTGGCACAGGATTCACTTTCAGGATGGTTGTATCCAGGTAGTGTACTAGGTCTCCTGAAAGACAGGTGACAAACTGAAGCCCTAACTGAAGTTCAGCATGAGGAATGCTGTGCATTGTATCCTGTCTACTCGCCAAACATGAGGTGCCTAGAAAACCTACTTTCTCGGATCACTAGACAACAATTTAAGCAAATCGTATTAAAGACGTTTATTAAAAAGTAAATTATTGCAATACTTCGTGAAATACAGATGAGTCACAGGCAAAGGACTACAGACAATATAAGAATTCTCTTCAGTATAGACAATGCTACATAGTAGAAGCGAAATGACTAATCGTGATGCTGTTCTTGAACCCACTGCTGTAGAACTGGTAGAACTGGGCCGCAGCTAGTCGGGTGCAGCGTTTATGTTCTCTTTGTGTAGAGGACGCTGCCGTCGCATTGTCGTCCTAGAGAGGAGTCGGTCCGTGTACAATTGACTGACGCCTTCTTCACAGCCCTTTATGCTCTAACGTTCCTGACTTCACACCGGAACACCGTGAATATACAGGTCAGGAACATTAATATAAGTGGAGAAGTATTATTCTGTGTCAGTGAGGAAGCTGTGATGGTTGTCGTGGTGGTATGTAGAGGGCGCTCAACAGCGAGGCTGTTAGCATCCATACTCAACTAGCAGAATATAAGTGTGATTATGTTGTATAAAGAAGTTGTATAGGGTAGCATAACTCAAACTGATGTAGATGGTGGCACAGGTGGCTTTAGTGTTATAAAATACATGCTGAGTTAAAGTATCCAGCACAGTGATTGAACAGGATACATGGCCAAATGCAGGTGTTTTTGAGGAATCCAGTTGCTAGTCCATATATGGGTGTGCATCAAAGTAATTGGTTCACTACCCCACTTTCGGCATGGCTACAGGATGTGGGTTGTTGATGCACTGTAGGTTGTAGGGAGACATGCAGATCACACGTTGGAGTAAAGCAATGGGTAGTTTGTTGATACAGCATGTTGGTGAATTAGGCGTTTTTGAAACATGTTGGAGTAAAGGATAATGTTCTGCTGTTATGCCATTTTGGTTTAGGAAAATCGTATAGGTAAGTAGTACATTGTAAACATGGTTGATAAACCATCAAAGGTGCAGTTCGTTGTGGGGGTAAATTCAAGTGGATTATAGAATGAGCAACGAGAGATAATCGATGAAAGGTGTTGGTACATTCGATAAAATGAATGGTATTGAGGACTACAGTAATAAATTTAAGTTTATATTTGTCTATAGGTTAAGAGGTGACATCATCAGTGGCAACAGTTCGATGGATTACACCACTCGTTTGTATAGCGCTCATTGTACTAGAGACATGTAATGGTTGGCAGTAGTAAGGTAGGGTGCGAATGATACCAAGGTGTGTCGCTGATGATGTCAATGATGAACGATCGATGACATCACAGGGTACCATCGCCCACCTTCCTCTTCCCCTGTCTGACGTATGTCAATAGCCCTGTGTATAAAATGGCATGAAACTAAAAATTTCCTGGAAAATTCAAATTTTGGTGGGAAATTTTAAAAAAGCCCAGTTGTGCTACTTATTTCGTGTAGAATCACGTTCGTTGTCCCATGTATCAACTGATGGGAAATTCTAAAATGCAAGATGGGGCAGTCTCATGCTGGGTGACCTGGAATACTGGGCCTAGCTTTATGACATGACAATCCGAGACTTGGAATACTACTGCTGCGTTAGTATGACGTTAGAATGCACGTTGTCTGACATCCATCTTGGTCATTCTTACACAGCACTACCATGTCAGAATAAAGGTCCAGGAATACTGGGACAGGCTTTGTGACGTTAGAATCCGAGATCTAGGACATTGGGACTGTAATATGATATTATCTGAGGCAAATTATATTTGTGCATGTTTAGGAATTCCAACCCCAAAGAAAGCAGGTGTTGACAGATGTGAAAATTACCGAGCTATCAGTTTAGTAAGTCACAGCTACAAAATAGTAACACGAATTCTTTACAGACGAATGGAAAAACTGGTAGACGCCGACCTCGGGGAAGATCAGTTTGGATTCCGTAGAAATATTGGAACACGTGAGGCAATACTGACCTTACGACTTATCTTAGAAGAAAGATTAAGGAAAGGTAAACCTACGTTTCTAGCATTTGTAGACTTAGAGAAAGCTTTTGACAAACTTGACTGGAATACTCTCTTTCAAATTCTGAAGGTGGCAGGGGTAAAATACAGGGAGCGAAAGGTTATTTACAATTTGTACAGAAACCATATGGCATTTATAAGAGTCGAGGGGCACGAAAGGGAAGCAGTGGTTAGGAAGGGAGTGAGACAGGGTAGCAGCCTCTCCCCGATGTTATTCAATCTGTATATTGAGCAAACGGTAAAGGAAACAAAAGAAAAATACGGAGTAGAAATTAAAATCGATGGAGAAGATATAAAAATATTGAGGTTCGCCGATGACATTGTAATTCTGTCAGAGACAGCAAAGGACTTGGAAGAGCAGTTGAACGGAATGGACAGTGTCTTCAAATGAGGATACAAGATGAACATCACTAAAGCAAAACGAGGATAATGGAATGTAGTCGAATTAAGTCGGGTGATGCTGAGGGAATTAGATTAGGAAATGAGGCAATTAAAGTAGTATAGGAGTTTTGCTATTTGGGGAGCAAAATAACTCATGATGGTAGAAGGAGAGAGGATATAAAATGTAGACTGGCAATGGCAAGGAAAGCGTTTCTGAAGAAGATAAATTTGTTAACATCGAGTCAGGAAGTCGTTTCTGAAAGTATTTGTATGGAGTGTAGCCATGTATGGACGTGAAACATGGACGATAAATAGTTTGGACAAGAAGAGAATAGAAACTTTCGAAATGTGGTGCTACAGAATAATGCTGAAGATTATATGGGTAGATCACATAACTAATGATGAAGTACTGAATAGAATTGGGGAGAAGAGGAGTTTGTGGCACAACTTGACAAAAAGAAGGGATCGGTTGGCAGGACATGTACTGAGGCATCAAGGGATCATAAATTTAGCATTGGAGGCCAGCGTGGAGTTTAAAAATCGTAGAGGGAGACCAAGAGATGAATACACTAAGCAGATCCAGAAGGATGTAGGTTGCAGTAAGTACTGGGAGATGAAGAAGCTTTCACAGGATAGGGTAGCATGGAGAGCTGAATCAAACCAGTCTCCGGACTGAAGACCACAACAACAACAACATGTTTAGGAATGTCTGCTGGACAAAGGCTGTCCTAATTAACATGTTCCACCAAGCTGCTGTTCACTTAGATGTGTATGGTCACTGTTTCACAGTGTACGTTTCTGGTATACTGCTCTGGAGCCGGAATGCTAGGACAGTCTAACAATGACATCAGAATGCAGCTCCGATCTTGTAGGATGTTTATACCAGTGTAGAATTTAGGTATAAGTGCGCAGCTCTGGGCGTACTAGCACTATTTCTGTGATGTCAGAATCAAAATTCTTGAAGCCCACGAGAGAAAGACAGGCCGTAGCATGTACGTCTCTCATAGCACATGGCACTGCATGTCTTAACAGTGTCAGGAGCCATCTCCAGCGTGGAATGAGTAAATATTTCAGGTGAGTTTAATAATTCTTGAATGTGCCTTTAAATAAATGGTAACTCTCGACAGCACTCGCCAAAGTTAAGATCTTTAATAGGTAACTATTCAATTACATATTGCTTTTCCATGGGACCTGCACAGAGCTGCACATCCGCAAATTGTGGAATACGAGCCGACTAGTGTGACATCACAAGTGCTTTGTGGGGGCGGTATGTCTTGTGGCCCCAACAAACTTATGGAATATTGACATTGTTCAGGAAGGGACAAAAGATGTGTGTGTGCAGGTATTGGTGTGTCTGTTAACCTACTTGACACCTTTTCCCAAGCTACTATTCCCTCAGGAGTGTATGTTCACTGCTTCTCATAACTCGTAAGTTTATATCTCTCCACATGCGACTCTATTTAAGCAAATACCTTTTCAGGGAGAGACCCCTATTCCTTGTCACAAATTTCTTGATCACCCAACCAGTCGAGAACTCAAGCACCACCCTGTCCTCTGCAACCTCACCAAGAGCCAAATTGCTTTTTTGTCACCCCACCATGCACCAATGACAATTACATTCACAGAGGAAAGACACATATGCTACCAATTCGGCAACCTACCGCAAAAAGGAGTACAGAAGTTCCAATTCACAACGTTAGTACGCTGCTGTGACAGCATCGTTGCCACATATCACATGACTCGAATTACAATAACCGGAAACATGAAATGGAATGGAAATGAGCGTATGGCATTGTGGACTGGGAGTCCCCCAGTCGGGGAAGTTGGGCCGCACAGGGCAAGTACTTATTGCATTCGACTCCACATTGGGCTACTTACGCGTCGGAGATGGGGATGAAATGATGATGAGGACAGCACAACACCCAGTCCCTGAGCGGAGAAAATCTCCCGCCCCAGCCGGGAATCGAACCCGGGCCCCTTGGCGTGGTATTCCACCACGCTGACCACTCAGCTAACGGGAGCGGACGGAAATATGAAAAATGCAGGAACAAACCCCCTGTCCTTCCAGCAAGCTGACGATATTCCTCAGGCCTCATCCTTCCTGCAGCAGACTTTGTCAGACGCTATATCCACGCACATTCCTACCAAGACCATATATCTTTACCGCCCCAACTTACCATCACAAACCATACTACTCCTCCAAAAACCCCATTGTATGTACCGCTCCTTGTTACAGACTTGTAGCCATGATACGCTCACACGCCACTGGCAAATAAAAGAGACATATCAGGAATTTATTAAATGCGAAAAACGCTATAACTGGCGCCAGACAGGCACCAAACTCAACGCTTAACTCCCCATACCTTACTAACTGCTTCTCTTTGGTAACCATCCGTTGCCTGACAACCTGAGCGAAGCTAAGCGTTTTGCATCCTATATGTCTAACATCTTCTCCACCGCTGAAGACCCACATTTTTGTTATTTACTTTTCCCTACCATCCTTGAGCGTACAAATAACGCTGTCCCATCCCTGGCTCGCAGCTGCCAGTACTTGCATGACATACCATACACAGAATTCAATACACCAATTACAGTAAGTGACCTAAAATAAGTACTCCGTAAGAAACGCAACACTTCTACTGGTAGCAAATGCATTACATATCGACACTTCAAAGAGTGCCCCTCCCCTTTCTCATCACTCTTTCAACCCCTTACGCCACTATCAATACTCAACAGTGAAAAACATCCAGAATCCTACTATTCCTCAAATACCACAAACCTCCTCCCACCATCCCATCTACGTCTAATGAGGACAGAACATAGATATAGAGTAATTCGAAGAAACACGAAAGGAATGGGGAGTAGCAGAAATGAGAACAGCGAGAAGCTTAACATCAGGAGTGGTGATCACGAAGTAGATGGAGTTAAAAATTCTGCTACCTAGGCAACAAAATCACCTATTACGATCATGGCAAGGAGGACATTAATAGCAGACTAGCACTGGTGAAAAGAACATTCCTGGTCAAGAGAAGTGTACCAGTGATAAACATAGGCTTTAATTTGAGGTTTTGTTTGGGGCACAGCATTGTAAGGTAGTGAAACATGGACTGTGGGAAAACCGGAAAAGAAGAGAATCAAAGCATTTGAGATGTGGTGCTACGTATGAATGTTGAAAATTTGGTGGACCTGATACGGTGAGGAATGAGGAAGTTCTCTGGAGAATTGGAGAGGAAAGCAATATATGGTAAACACGCACACGGAACAGGATGCTAGGACATCTGTCAAGAAACCACGGAATAACATCTATGGTAGTAGAGGGAGCGATAGTTGGTAAAAGCTGTAAAAGAAGACAGAGCCTGGAACACATCCACCAATTAACTGAGTATGTGTGTTGCAACTGCTGCTTTGTGATGAAGAGGTTGGTGTAGGAGAGGAATTATTGGTTGGCCACATGAAACCGGTCAGAAGATTGGTGAATCAAATAAAAAGGGGTTAGGAAATTTAAAAAGGGAAAGTTAGATATAGGGGGAATTAGTCATGTTCCGTAGCAAGAGGAACGGGACTTCTGGTCAGGTGAACGTAGGGTCATTAGCACAGTATCACGTGGGGGGGGGGGGGTAATGCAGGAGTAGGTTCAATTGTGATTATGAAAATAGAAATGCAGGCAAGCTACAAGAACAGCATGTTGAACGCATTATTGTAGCAAAGATAGACATAAAACCCACACCCACCACAACAGTGCAAATTTATATCCCAACTAGTTCCCTATATGAATAAGATATTGAAGAAATGTACGATGACATAACAGACATTATTCTGAAACTTTAATGGTGATGGGGCACTGAAATTCGATAGAAAAGGAAAAGTAGTGGGTGAATGTGTACTGGCGGAAAGGAGTGAAACGGGTAGACACCTGGGAGAATTTTGTGCAGAGCATAATTTAATCATCGCAAACTATTGGCTTAAGAATCATTAAAGAAGGTTGTGCACATGGAACAGATTTCTAGCCATGGAAAGTTTCAGACTGATTAGATAATGCTAACACAGATTCCGGTAACAGATTTTAAATTGTAGGACATTTCTAGGGGCACAAGTGGACTCCAACCAGTATTTATTGTTTATGAATAGGGGATTAAAAATTAAGAAATTGTAAAAATGTAGGACATTAAGGAGATGAGAGCTGGATAAGTTGCAAGAACCGGGAGTTGCTGAGTGTTTCAAAAGAAACTCTAGGCAACGATTTACAAGAACAAGGGAGAGCAGCACAGTAGAAAAGGAATGATTAGTTTTGATGGATGAAATAGTAAAATTAGTAGAAGATCAAAGAGGTAACGAAGGAAATATTGAATTAAATTGATGAAAGCAGTAATGTAAAAATGTAGTAAATGAAGCAGGCAAAAGAGAATCCAAACGTTTAAAACAGGACATTTGAAATGGCTAAACAGAAATAGTTATAACACAAATGTAAGGATTCAGAAGCAAATATCACTAGGGGATAGACACCTACAGGAAAAAATAAGATGCATTTTGAGGAAAGAGAAGCGCAGTATGAATATCAAGAGCTCAAATGGAAAACTAGTACCAAGCAGAGAAGGGAAAGATGAAAGATGGAGGGAGTATATAGGGAGTCTTCACAAGGAAACGTAAGAAATATTATAGAAATGGAGGACACATAAATGAAAATGCGATGTGAGATATAATACAGTAGCAAATATTTGACAGAGCACTGAAAGACCTAATCTGAAAGAAATCTCAGGAGTAGAGGACATCCTGTCAAAACTTCTGATAGCCCTTGGAGAGCCATGGCAAAACTATTCCATCTCATCTGCGAGATGTATGAGATGGGGATAATACTTTCAGACTTCAAGAAGAAAAAATCATTCAAATTCTAAAGATAGCAGGTGCCGACAGATATGAATATTGCCGACCTATGAGTTTAATATTCCATGGCTGCAAAATAGTAACATGAATTCTTTAATGGGAAAACTGGTACAATCGACCTTGGTGAAGAGAAGTTTGGACTTCAGAGAAATGTAGAAACAGGCAAGGCATTACTGACTCTATGACTTCTCCTAGAAGATAAGTTAAGGAAATTCAAACTTATGTTTATAGTGTTAGTAGACTTAGAGAAAGGTGTTGACAGGACTGAGTGCTCTCTTTGAAATTCTGAAGGGGCATGAAACGGAAGCAGTGGTTGAGGAGGTTTGTAGGTTATCCCCAATGTCATTTAATCTGTACACTGAGCAAGCAGTAAAGGAAACGAAAGAAAATTTGAAGTAGAAATGAAAGTCCTGGAAGAAGATATAAAATCTTTGAGGTTTGCCAATGATATTTTAATTCTGTCAGAGACAACAAAGGACTTGGAAGAGAAGTTGAAGAAAATGGACAGGAGGAGAGAAGATGAACATCAACATAAACAATTCAAGGGTAATGAAATATATTCTGATTAAAGCAGGTTATGATGAGAGATTTAGATTACGAAACTGCACATACATTAGTAGATGAGTCTTTGTATTTGGGCATGAAAATAACTGATGAGGGCCAAAGTAGAGAGGATATAAAATGTAAACTGGCAATGACAAGAAAAGCTTTTCTGAAGAATTCACTATTTGGGCTGCAAAATAACTGATGATGGCCGAAGTGGAGAGGATATAAAAAGCAGAGTGTCAACAGCAAGAAAAGCTTTTCTGATGAAGAGCAGAGTATTAACATCGAACTTAGATTTAAGCATCAGGAAGGCATTTTTTTAAAGTATTTGTATGGAGAGCAGCCATGTACCGAAGTGAAACGTGGACTGCAGCGGCTCTACACTTTCTCGTCTATACTGTACTGTACTAATGTCTACAGACTTTTCTGTTAATGTTTACTAAATAATCTATAAAGAACAATTACTTAATTGTCTCAGTGTTCTATAAAAAATGTAAATGTTTAATAATGTTAAGAAAATCGTCGCCTTGTTAACATTTATCTACACGCTATGGTTCTGTATGTAAAAGAAATAGTTCAGAAAATTTTGTTGTTTAGTTCCTGAATAATGACAGTAATGAGATTTCATTTACAATGGATACAGTCACTAACCAGATAATTTCCGAACAGCAGCACTGTGTTTTGACCATAACATAGCTAACAAATAGGCTATCACAATCCTAAGACCCCGCACAGTGTACAATGACCGTTGTTATTTCACTCATTTCACAGTAATACCACTTCTTACCTACTCACTGATTTCTTCTTCAAAGCCCCACTGTACTGGGACAATGCTGGAACCACAGTTTATACAGGAACAATTATTCGTCAAAAGTTACCACCTAGAAACCTGAAAACCTTGGGCTTCCTATGTGATTTTCTTAGTAAGAAAGTTTTGCAGCGTTTCATTTTAGATTTACTGTTGAAGCTCTTTGATAGAAACAGTACTTTGTTGTAAAAAACAAGCTTAAATTCAGAAGCTTTCAAGAAGAGTCTTATCTGTACAAATCATACGTTTTTTAAATTCAGCTGTGAGATCAGAAAATATCTATACTTTACAGTAAAGCCTGGCTACTTCATTTCGTAGTGGCTAAATATTAATTGCCTTCCTGTCCGTTTTCTACTGCTATTATGAATGCTAGAGAAAAACTACTTACAATTCAGCTTCATCTAGTGCTGTTTCTGTAATGTGTTGCACAATTATGTTAATGTGAACAACTTTAATTCTGTATAGATGCGTACACTGACTGTATGAAAATATGGTAGGAAATATTGTAATGGCAGAAATGTATATTATTTAAATAATGTCCTGTACCACATCTAGTTATCCCAGTATGTATACTTTGAGTAAATTACAGCCTGTTACTAATGGTATGAACTAAAATCATATTATGAAAACTTTTAATTATATAGCAAAAATATTCGTTTATTGTTAAGACTGCTACTTTCAATTTAGTTTCTACCCGGAAAATCGAGAAACTGCCATGCCTGCCATGCAGTAATACCAGTAAAGTTTGAGTACAAAAATTAATGGAGAGTTTCTTATTAACTAGCTCTGTAAAGAATATGTACAATTTATCCACTGATGCACTCTAGTCAACACAAATGACTTTTCTCCTCTATTCAAAGTTCAGGATGTGGGTGTGTGTGATGTCCTGAGGTTAGTTAGATTTAAGTAGTTCTAAGTTCTATGGGACTGATGACCTCAGATGTTAAGTCCCACAGTGCTCAGAGCCATTTGAACCATTTTGTTTTTAGCAGTGCTCACGTAACGACGAAGATTGAAAATAAGTCGTCTGCTCGATGTGAAAACTGTAAATGTTTTGCTCTTATTCCTCTCGGTGTAACAGCTTTACCATTTATATTCCTTTTGAAGTATTCTTATGCAAACATCCATTTCTAGCTTGTAAGTACTATTTATAAATCAATTACGCCTTCACCACCTACTTGTTCTCTCGACTGGTAATATTCCATGCATACAAAAGCCCGCTCCTGCGTAGTTACTCTTTACACAACTACAAGCATTGAATTTCACTTCACCAGCAAACAATTACTTTTATCAATGATTTCGTACACACCGAGTTTTTCTATGCAGTCTTTTGCGCTTTCAGACTGATCTTACCGTAGGTCTGTTTAAACTATGGATGTACAGAGGAATGATCTTCCCGCAGTCATGCCGTAGTAGTACCCTATTTCACTTTCCTTCCTGCTACAGTAGCGCGAGCTTCTCATTTTCGGCGCGCTCCGCATTATTGCTAAGCTCATACCGACTGTAAAACATATATATTGTGATGAAAAGTAGCCGGACACCTGGCTGAAAATGACATATGTTCGTGGCGTCCTCCATGAGTAATGCTGGAATTCAATATGCTGTTGGCACACCCTTAGCCTTGATGACAGCTTCCACTCTCGCAGGTATACGTTCAACCAGGTGCTGGAAGGTTTTTTGGCGAATGGCAGCCCATTCTTCACGCAGTGCTTCACTGAGGAGAGGTCTCGATGTCGTTCGGTAAGGCCTGGCACGATGTCGGCGTTCCAAAATATCCCAAAGCTGTTCTCTAGGATTCAGGTCAGGACTCTGTGCTGGACAGTCCATTACGGGGATATTATTGTCGTGTAACCACTCCACCAGAGCCGTGTATTCCGAACAGGTGCTCCATCGTCTTGAAAGATGTAATTGCCATCCCCGAATTGCTCTTCAACAGTGGGAAGCAAGAAGGTACTTAAAACATCAGTCTACGCCTGTGCTGTGATAGTTCCACGCAAAACTACAAGGTGTGCAAGCTTCCTCCATGAAAAACACGACCACACCATAACACCACCCCTTAGGAATTTTACCGTTGGCACTACACACGCTGGCAGATGACGTTCACCGGGCACTCGCCATACCCACATCCTGCCATCAGACAGCCACATTGTGTACCGTGACTCGTCACTCCACACAACGTCTTTCCACTGTTCAACCGTCCAATGCTTACGCACCTTACACCAATCAAGACGTCGTTTCGCATTTACCGGCGCGATGTGTGGCTTATGAGCAGCCGCTCGACAGTGAGTTCCGAGTTCTCTCACCTCACGCCTAACTGTCGTAGTACTTGCAGTGGATCCTGATGCGGTTTGGGATTCCTGTGTTATGGTCCGGATAGATGTCTGCCTATTACACTTTACGACCCTCTTCAACTGTCGGTGTTCTCTGTCAATCAGCAGATGAGGTCGGCCTGTACGCTTTTGTGCTGTATGTGTCCATTCACGTTTCCACTTCACTATCACATCGGAAACAGTGGGCCTAGGGATGATTAGGAGCGTGGAAACCTCGCGTACAGACGTATGACACAAGTGACACCCAATCACCTGACCACGTTCGAAGTCCGTGAGTTCCCCGCAGACACCCATTCTGCTCTCTCACGATGTCTAATGACTACTGAGATTGCTAATATGGAGTACCTGGCAGTAGATGGCAGCACAATGCACCTTATATGAAAAACGTATGTTTCTCGAGGTGTGCGGATACTTTTGATCACATAGTATATACACTCCTGGAAATTGAAATAAGAACACCGCGAATTCATTGTCCCAGGAAGGGGAAACTTTATTGACACATCCCTGGGGTCAGATACATCACATGATCACACTGACAGAACCACAGGCACATAGACACAGGCAATAGAGCATCCACAATGTCGGCACTAGTCCAGTGTATATCCACCTTTCGCAGCAATGCAGGCTGCTATTCTCCCATGGAGATGATCGTAGAGATGCTGGATGTAGTCCTGTGGAACGGCTTGCCATGCCATTTCCACCTGGCGCCTCAGTTGGACCAGCGTTCGTGCTGGACGTGCAGACCGCGTGAGACGACGCTTCATCCAGTCCCAAACATGCTCAATGGCGGACAGATCCGGAGATCTTGCTGGCCAGGGTAGTTGACTTACACCTTCTAGAGCACGTTGGGTGGCACGGGATACATGCGGACGTGCATTGTCCTGTTGGAACAGCAAGTTCCCTTGCCGGTCTAGGAATGGTAGAACGATGGGTTCGATGATGGTTTGGATGTACCGTGCACTATTCAGTGTCCCCTCGACGATCACCAGTGGTGCACGGCCAGTGTAGGAGATCGCTCCCCACACCATGATGCCGGGTGTTGGCCCTGTGTGCCTCGGTCGTATGCAGTCCTGATTGTGGCGCTCACCTGCACGGCGCCAAACACGCATACGACCATCATTGGCACCAAGGCAGAAGCGACTCTCATCGCTGAAGACGACACGTCTCCATTCGTCCCTCCATTCACGCCTGTCGCGACACCACTGGAGGCGGGCTGCACGATGTCGGGGCGTGAGCGGAAGACGGCCTAACGGTGTGCGGGACCGTAGCCCAGCTTCATGGAGACGGTTGCGAATGGTCCTCGCCGATACCCCAGGAGCAACAGTGTCCCTAATTTGCTGGGAAGTGGCGGTGCAGTCCCCTACGGCACTGCGTAGGATCCTACGGTCTTGGCGTGCATCCGTGCGTCGCTGCGGTCCGGTCCCAGGTCGACGGGCACGTGCACCTTCCGCCGACCACTGGCGACAACATAGGTGTACTGTGGAGACCTCACGCCCCACGTGTTGAGCAATTCGGCGGCACGTCCACCCGGCCTCCCGCATGCCCACTATACGCCCTCGCTCAAAGTCCGTCAACTGCACATACGGTTCACGTCCACGCTGTCGCGGCATGCTACCAGTGTTAAAGACTGCGATGGAGCTCCGTATGCCACGGCAAACTGGCTGACACTGACGGCGGCGGTGCACAAATGCTGAGCAGCTAGCGCCATTCGACGGCAAACACCGCGGTTCCTGGTGTGTCCGCTGTGCCGTGCGTGTGATCATTGCTTGTACAGCCCTCTCGCAGTGTCCGGAGCAAGTATGGTGGGTCTGACACACCGGTGTCAATGTGTTCTTTTTTCCATTTCCAGGAGTGTATATACACTGCTGGCCATCGTAAATGCAACACCCTGAAGGAAGCATCCGAATCAAGTGAAATTTACACCATGGGTTTGCAGCGATGAGATATGCAACTGATTAGAATTTCAGCGCAGACGCACATCACGCGCGCCTGTGGCGCCACCTCATAGCGCCATTTAACGCTTGGCGATTTCGACGAGTGTACGTTCGGCACGTGTGTTTACCTTGTGGTTGTTTCACAAGACGATCAGTTATGCCTCGTAGACAACAGCGAACATCGTTTGATCAAGTATCCGAGTTCGACAGAGGAAGGATAGTTGCTTACCGAGATTGTGGATTATCATACAGAGAAATCGCTAGTCGTGTTGGACGAAACCAAACAACTGTAATGCGAATATGTGACCGTTGGATGCAGGAGGGTACGACGGACCGACGTGGTCGATCACATTCACCTCGGTGCACCACTGCACGTGCTGATAGGCAAATTGTGCGCATGGCAGTGACGGATCGCTCAGTGACATCCCGAACCATAGCACAGCACATTGCGTCTGTAACGCATCATCCAGTGTCTGCGCGTACCATTCGGCGCCGTTTACAGCAGAGTGGTCTGTCCGCAAGACGTCCATTGCTTCTTCTACCATTGACGCAGAACCACAGACGTCTCCGTCGCCAATGGTGTGATGACAGACGGATGTGGACGGCAGAATGGAATGACGTTGTCTTTACTGACGAGGCACGGATGGTCGGATTCGAGTGTGGAGACACCGTGGAGAGAGGATGCTGGACAGCTGCATTATGCACCGCCACACCGGTCTTGCACCGGGTATTACGGTATGGGGCGGTATTGGATGTTACTCTCGCACGCCTCTAGTTCGCATTGCCGGTACTTTAAATAGCCGGCGCTACATATCCGAGGTGCTGGAGCCAGTTGTCCTTCCTTACCTTCAGGGCTCGTCCACAGCCATATTTCAACAGGATAATGCGCGACCACACGTGGCACGCATTGTCCAAAGGTTCTTCGTCAATAACCAGATTGAATTGCTTCCCTGGCCGGCTCGCTCTCCGGATCTTTCGCCGATAGAAAACATGTGGTCCATGGTTGCTCAACGAGTGACCCAGATTACATCCCCAGCTGCCACAGCAGATGATCTTTGGCAACATGTGGAAGCTGCTTTGGCTGCTGTACCCCAGGAACACATCCAACGTCTCTTTGACTCAATGCCGAGACGTGTGGCAGCGGTGATCTCCAACAATGGCTACTGATTCTGGCAGGAACCACATGTCACAGACGTCTGTAAACGTAATCATTTGATACTTGGGCAACATGTTATCTACAAAATAAATTTTGTTGTGCTACCTCTTGTCTTTCTTGGTGTTGCATTTACGGTGGCCAGCAGTGTATAAACACTTGGTAGATATGTCTACAGCAATGTACACACAAGTTAAAATCACTATAACTTCACAACATTACAGAAAACATTTTGTAAGAAACTTCTTGTCGTATGGAGGAAAAAAAATTAAAAATGTTTTCAGAAATATTCGTATAACCGGTAGAGCATGATGAATAGTTTAGACCAGGACCGGCCACGGAGTGCCAAATATCACACGTGCAGCGTGCGTAGGCCGTCTGTGAGTCAAGGCGCGGACTGTCACTCGGCTTTGCTCACTACTTCTCTGAAATACCTAGAAGTGCGCGACATTTCATTCAGCATTGCGGTGCGAAATTTTTCGGTCGGCAAAACGCTCTGAGTTCGGCAGAATCATGACGTCACCGCTGTTTACCCTCTCGCTGTTTGTTCGTGGTATGAAGGGCGTTCACGGCTCCACTGGCAGTTTGCGCAAAAAGAGGCAATCTGGCCATCTGTCGTCACAATCCTTCAAAATGCAATGGATTGATCGAAGAGAGGGATGAGAATTCTCAGTTCCCATTGTGACGGTACAACGCAGTCCTTGCTATGAATTTTTTCGCTTACTTAACACACGAAACTGTTTGTATACGATGTATTGTCTAGTGTAAATATGTACTGTAAATACTGTGTTTAAATTATGTAATATTTAACACTGGCAAGTCAGGGTATATTTAGTTAACGTTGAAGTCAGAGAGATTGTTTTGTCGCGCCTCCGGGCGCGGGAGCGCGCCAGCGGGTAGTAGTAGCAGCGACGCCGTGCTCGGAGTAAGAGGTACAGTCGAGTGCTGCTAGTCCTAGCTGTGTTACATCTAACGGCTAGTGTGTGGATCTAAGTACGACGGGAAAGTAATGGTCGGCATATCTAGAATCATGGCCGGGCAAGTTATTATGGATTAATGGGCATAGTGCTGCAGAAACGAGGACTTAAATGTGAAACACACTGTGGGCCCAAGTCGCAACGGTAAAAGCCCGATGCCACATTGTGTCCCTGCCGTGGTCTTCCGTCGATCCACCGACAACGAGGGAAGTAAGATCTACGTAATTTTCGTAGGATAAAATTGTAGAAGGTTTCCCAGTGACTGTGCTTTTCTCTGAAGTTGAACAATTAATAACAAGCACTTTTTAATCGAAATGTTGCAGTTACATTCCACCCGACAATAACACCAAGTAGGTTCCTTCCAATCCTTACCTTACTGAACCGAGTGTGTCACGCCATTATCAAGTGAAAATATGTTAATTATCAAGTTATTTGCATAGACGGTGAAGAGTAAATTTCAGACTGGTTATCGTAGTTAATTGTTGCACTCAATAAGCTTACGCCAACCGTAGTAAATAATAGACTGAAGTAATAAATTTAATTATTAAGATTTATTTCAATGCATATTTAGCTAAAGTTAATTCAAGGATATTTCATGAAACTATAAAGCTTATTCCACCTGACAATCCCCCAATTAATGAATTATTATCATTCAAAACATAGTTAATCAATTATTGGCAATATATTTCATTATCAGTAGATTAAACTGTGCAGAGTACCTAATTTTAAAGACAGAATGACAGTCCATTATTCAAAACCTCGATAGATAATTATCTGTGTTGTCAGCATTGCACTTAGTTGACAAATTATGAACAAAATAAGTGTAGTTAGATTGTTATGACATTGTTTTATATGACTGTTGAGCCTGACACAGCACTTACATAAAAGTTCCCGTTCCACTAGCTGCGCTACAAACAGGTAAACTTTATTTTTGACACAATTATTCACCTACTTAACAGTACTATCGCTCATCAGTTGAGCTGGCGACCGATTTTTTAATTGCTTTTACAACTTAATCATTTCTTTCCGCAAAATTTCCACTGGCAAAATTTATTTCCAAATTATTTCCATTAATTCATTTACCGATAGTTATTGAACGAAATTACTCATTCAATAACCATCAAGTTATAACGTCTCCTGTTTCCCGCGGAATAATCATTATTTACTTCGGATTCGGATGCCTTATCGCGACGCGGGTCAAAATTCATAATTCACGGTCATTGTCAACTTGTAATTTCGCAAATCCCGGGAAGCAGGGGGGTGTTATACCATAAGCGACAGGTACCGTTTATTTGATATGAAACGACATTATAGTTCCACGCAAAGAGAATTTAAACATTTAGATGCCAACAAAAGCGCAAAATGTAACAGCGATCGACAGACGAGATTCATTCATTGATCTGTAGGTTTGTGCTAAATTTGCACGAATGGAGCACTTGAAGAAATAGGTGGTACGAATAGGAAAATTTCTGAAGTTGCGTTTCCATTTGCAACAGTTTTCAATTGGACTGAACGAAGAGCATAGAGACTTTATATATTACTGCAGAGTCAAGGGACATTCCTACGTGATTTCCCAATTTGAAACTCACTATTGTTGAATGTATGAAGGAAACATAAAATAGTACCTATGGAACGGATTTCAGACTTGGCATTTTTAAGTGGGCTGGGCTGCACTCTGCCCACAGTACAAAATTGCAAAAATGTTCAAATCTGTGTGAATTCCTAAGGGACCAAACGTCTTAGGTCTTCGGTCGCTAATCTTACACACTACTTACACTAACTTATGCTAAGAACAACACACATCCTGCCCGAGGGAGGACTCGAACCTCCGGCAGGAGGGGCCGCGCAGTCCGTGACATGGCGCCTCAAACCGCGCGGCCACTCCAAGCGGCTACAACACTACAAGGTAACTTCATTCTTAATTTATAGGGATGCATCTAAGAATAAAATAACGTTGTATAAAGGACATATTTTGACAAAGACAGTCGCCAGCCGTTGTGGCCGAGCGGTTCTAGGCACTTCAGTGTGGAACCGCGTGGCTGCTACGGACGCAGGTTCGAATCCTGCCTCGGGCACGGGTGTGTGTCATGTCATTAGGTATGTTAGGTTTAAGTAGTTCTAAGTCTAGGGGACTGATGACCTCAGATGTTAAGTCCCATAGTGCTCAGAGCCATTTGAACCATTTTTGACAAAGACAGTTTGCTTAAGCTCACTGGCTTTTAAGAAACCGCGACGTTTTCAGAATTCGTCGTGGCCTTTTAAGAATTAAAAGGATAGTTTTATAAAGGTTTCGAAGACATCATCAGCCTTACATCAGTTATCGAATCGATTTCGAGACAGTTTGCCGTTTCAATTGAAAGAGTCCCTGTGCATGTGCAGACGTAATTGACTGACCAGCGAGGTAATTCCAATTTCAATAACAAATATTCTTACGTTAAAACTGCCGAGGACGTCTGCATCGCTTTCCTCAGGTAGATTTTCCAAGACTCCATAGTCAGGTTACAAAAATGCTACAATACTTCGATCGTCATACTTGTCCGAAAGCCCTTTTTTGGATTTTGAAACTAAGTAAGTCACAATTACTTGTCAACTTGAGTGTGAAACTCTGTGAAATTGTCTGCGTCTCTGCGCATGCCGACAGTCAGTACCAGATAAAGCTTACGTCTTTAGTGGACCAAAAATAATTAATTAATTAAAACTTGTTTTCTATGATCTATGTTTTTGAGAAACGTGAAATATGAAACCATATCGTATGTGGTGCGACTGCACCGCCATTTAAATGCGGTGCTTTCGCTGTTTCCCATTCGCCCTCCTCGAGCACAGACAAGGAGGCGTGGCGGTGGGGAAATGTGAAGCAGGTTAAGCACTTTGGCACTCGGTCCCACAAGCCGAAATCCTGGCCACTCTAGGTTCGGACGAAAAGTGAATAGAAGATTTTGAGATATGGTGCCACAGAAGAATACTGGACATGAGATGGGTAGATCATGTACCTAATTAGGAGGTACTAAATACACTCCTGGAAATTGAAATAAGAACACCGTGAATTCATTGTCCCAGGAAGGTGAAACTTTATTGACACATTCCTGGGGTCAGATACATCACATGATCACACTGACAGAACCACAGGCACATAGACACAGGCAACAGAGCATGCACAATGTCGGCACTAGTACAGTGTATATCCACCTTTCGCAGCAATGCAGGCTGCTATTCTCCCATGGAGACGATCGTAGAGATGCTGGATGTAGTCCTGTGGAACGGCTTGCCATGCCATTTCCACCTGGCGCCTCAGTTGGACCAGCGTTCGTGCTGGACGTGCAGACCGCGTGAGACGACGCTTCATCCAGTCCCAAACATGCTCAATGGGGGACAGATCCGGAGATCTTACTGGCCAGGGTAGTTGACTTACACCTTCTAGAGCACGTTGGGTGGCACGGGATACATGCAGACGTGCATTGTCCTGTTGGAACAGCAAGTTCCCTTGCCGGTCTAGGAATGGTAGAACGATGGGTTCGATGACGGTTTGGATGTACCGTGCACTATTCAGTGTCCCCTCGACGATCACCAGTGGTGTACGGCCAGTGTAGGAGATCGCTCCCCAAACCATGATGCCGGGTGTTGGCCCTGTGTGCCTCGGTCGTATGCAGTCCTGATTGTGGCGCTCACCTGCACGGTGCCAAACACGCATACGACCATCATTGGCACCAAGGCAGAAGCGACTCTCATCGCTGAAGACGACACGTCTCCATTCGTCCCTCCATTCACGCCTGTCGCGACACCACTGGAGGCGGGCTGCACGATGTTGGGGCGTGAGCGGAAGAAGGCCTAACGGTGTGCGGGACCGTAGCCCAGCTTCATGGAGACGGTTGCGAATGGTCCTCGCCGATACCCCAGGAGCAACAGTGTCCCTAATTTGCTGGGAAGTGGCGGTGCGGTCCCCTACGGCACTGCGTAGGATCCTACGGTCTTGGCGTGCATCCGTGCGTCGCTGCGGTCCGGTCCCAGGTCGACGGGCACGGCACCTTCCGCCGACCACTGGCGACAACATCGATGTACTGTGGAGACCTCACGCCCCACGTTTTGAGCAATTCGGCGGTACGTCCACCCGGCCTCCCGCATGCCCACTATACGCCCTCGCTCAAAGTCCGTCAACTGCACATACGGTTCACGTCCACGCTTTCGTGGCATGCTACCAGTGTTAAAGACTGCGATGGAGCTCCGTATGCCACGGCAAACTGGCTGACACTGACGGCGGCGGTGCACAAATGCTGCGCAGCTAGCGCCATTCGACGGCCAACACCGCGGTTCCTGGTGTGTCCGCTGTGCCGTGCGTGTGATCATTGCTTGTACAGCCCTCTCGCAGTGTCCGGAGCAAGTATGGTGGGTCTGACACACCGGTGTCAATGTGTTCTTTTTTCCATTTCCAGGAGTGTAGAATCGGGGAGTAAGAAACTTTGTAGCACATCATGATTAGAAAAGGGGTTCGGTTGTTAGGACACATTCTGGTACATCAAGGGAGCACCAGGGTGGGGGGGGGGGGGGGGGCAGGGACAAAAATCCAGAAGTATGTACGTTTCAGTAGAAGAGTGAAGAGGCTTGCACAAGATAGTATGGTATTGTGAGCTGCATCAAACCAGTCTTGGGATTGAAGACCACAACAACACCAGTAGCTGCAGAAACGGACTTGAAATATCATATGTGATCAAACCAGGCAGCCCTCAGCATTTGGATTAGGTGCAAAGGACTGGATAACTAGAACTGTTTGACATAACATTCACATTTATCTATTAGCTGTCGTCTTACTTTGGACACTACTGGTTTCACCTGTCCTACCAGTATCGAGAAACAAAACTATTGCAGCTGTACCACGGGTTACTCCTGATTCGAAACTGCCTGGCAGATTAAAGCTGTGTGTCTGACTTGACTGGAGCCCAGGACATTTGCCTTTTGCCTACAAATACTGTTATGGCCGAGCTACCCATGCACAGCTCACTACCTACCCACACAGCTTTCTTTCCACCAGTACCTCATCTCCTACTTCAAAACTTCACAGAAGTTCTGCGTCATGAATTTATGGACTATCACTTGTGGAAGAAAGGATAATGCAGAGAAATGGCTTAGCCACAAGCAAGGACGCGGGAGTGTTAAATCAGTGCATACTCCACTACTGAGCGAAAATTAATTCGAAAAGCTATCCTGTAGGTTGTGTCAAAGCTACTTGTTCTCATTTTTCCAGCAGTGTTAGTTCCGCAAGGTGTACATGAGAAATTTTGTGACGTCAGAGAACTAGGACCTGAGCGAGACTACCGGCAGAAGTAAAGATACGAGGGCAGGTATTGGCTGGTGCCTAGATAGCTCAATGCATGTTGTATTTCCCGTCTGTAAATTTATTGTGTGTGCAGTTCCGTTTTCAAAAACTTGAACAAATTACTGTCGTTTATAACAAATTTGAGGAAATCACTCACATCCGTAACAGTAAAGTCACGTGTTCACTGTCGTGCAGCTGATGAGAAGTGTTATTTAAATTTAACCTATTCTCTGGTAATTTTTCCTATTCTGCTGTTTAATATCTCTAGTTAACATCTAAAATCACTTCAGACTATGTGTCTGTATAGAGACGAAATGTTTTTCAGGAAACACAGTAGTTAAAATTATATATATATATATATATATATATATATATATATATATATATATATATATATATATATTGTGTACACAAAACGCACACTAGTACTGTCATCTTCTTTTAAAACCTGCGTATTAAATAAATAACTCGAAAGACGTGTTGATAATGGTAAAACTTTCCGTCAATAATTGCAGTAAGTTGTAGTTCATAGCAATTCAGTACAATAAGATATTTTTAGTTGGCAAAGGCAAAGGTTACATGTCCGAGTCCCGGTCCATCAAACATTTTTCATCTGCTAACATGTTTCAAATCGACGACACTCGACTGTGAGTGAAAATATACGAGGGCAGTTCAATAAGTAATGCAACACATTTTTTTTTCTGAAACAGGGGTTGTTTTATTCAGCATTGAAGCACACCAGGTTATTCCCCAATCTTTTAGCTACACAACACTATTTTTCAACGTAATCTCCATTCAATGCTACGGCCTTACGCCACCTTGAAATGAGGGCCTGTATGCCTGCACGGTACCATTCCACTGATCGATGTCGGAGCCAACGTCGTACTGCATCAATAACTTCTTCATCATCAGCGTAGTGCCTCCCACGGATTGCGTCCTTCATTGGGCCAAACATATGGAAATCCGACGGTGCGAGATCGGGGCTGTAGGGTGCATGAGGAAGAACAGTCCACTGAAGTTTTGTGAGCTCCTCTCGGGTGCGAAGACTTGTGTGAGGTCTTGCGTTGTCATGAAGAAGGAGAAGTTCGTTCAGATATTTGTGCCTACGAACACGCTGAAGTCGTTTCTTCAATTTTGAAGAGTAGCACAATACACTTCAGAGTTGATCGTTTGACCATGGGGAAGGACATCGAACAGAATAACCCCTTCAGCGTCCCAGAAGACTGTAACCATGACTTTACCGGCTGAGGGTATGGCTTTAAACTTTTTCTTGGTAGGGGAGTGGGTGTGGCGCCACTCCATTGATTGCCGTTTTGTTTCAGGTTCGAAGTGATGAACCCATGTTTCATCACCTGTAACAATCTTTGACAAGAAATTGTCACCCTCAGCCACATGAGGAGCAAGCAATTCCGCACAGATGGTTCCCCTTTGCTCTTTATGGTGTTCGGTTAGACAACGAGGGACACAGCGGGAACAAACCTTTGAATATCCCAACTGGTGAACAATTGTGACAGCACTACCAACAGAGATGTCAAGTTGAGCACTGAGTTGTTTGATGGTGATCCGTCGATCATCTCGAACGAGTGGGAGCGCACGCTCCGCCATTGCAGGAGTCACAGCTGTGCACGGCCGGCCCGCACGCGGGAGATCAGACAGTCTTGCTTGAACTTGCGGCGATGATGACACACGCTTTGCCCAACGACTCACCGTGCTTTTGTCCACTGTCAGATCACCGTAGACATTCTGCAAGCGCCTATGAATATCTGAGATGCCCTGGTTTTCCGCCAAAAGAAACTCGATCACTGCCCGTTGTTTGCAAAGCACATCCGTTACAGACGCCATTTTAACAGCTCCGTACAGCGCTGCCACCTGTCGGAAGTCAATGAAATTATACGAGACGAAGCGGGAATGTTTGAAAATATTCCACAAGAAATTTCCGGTTTTTTCAACCAAAATTGGCCGAGAAAAAAAATGTGTTGCATTACTTACTGAACTACCCTCGCATTTATTTTTACATTCATGCATACACTGTACATGATCTGACATGATTTCATTTATTTAATTTTAACATTTAACGTCGTAGTTTGTATGTTACAGCGAACCACATTTGTATGATGAGGTACTGGACTATCACGAACAACAGCTCTTCCTACGTGACAACTTCAGCGCGCTGTGTGAGAACCAACAACCACAGGCATCTCAAATGTTCGGCCTCGCCGACGCTCTGTACTCCGTCTACCGTTCCTTCAGATTCAACACTCTACAGACATTACCTTACGCCATAACGAATACAATAGGTAAGTTTAATAGTAGGACTCACCCCTTATGTTTACGCAATGATGACTGTCGACTGTGTTCAAGAACGTTTGTGAATAACCAGACTTAGATATCCCACGATTTCCAATTTCATGCAACATGATTTCTGGTTTTATGGAGTTCAATGCATATTTTTCGATTAGTTAGCAGTTCTCCAACTGCATCTTGGTCATCAGTCTTCTGACTGTTTTGATGTGGCCCGCCACACATTCTTCTCCTGAGCTAACCTCTTAATCTTAGAGTAGCATTTGCAACCTACGTCCTCAATTATTTGCTGTATGTATTCCAATCTCTGTCATCTCTACAGTTTTTGCCCCTCTACAGCTCCCTCTAGTATCACAGAAGTCATTCCCTGATGTCGTAACAAATGTCCTATCATTCTGTCCCTTCTCCTTATCAGTGTTTTCCACATGTTCCTTTCCTCTCCGATTCTGCACAGAAAGCCCTCATTCCTTACCTTATCAGTCCACCTAATTTTCAACATTCGTCTGTAGCAACACATCTCAAATGCTTCGATTCTCTTCTGTTCCGGTTTTCCCACAGTCCGTGTTTCCCTACTGGATCTACTGCCAACTAACTACCTCATTTCGTGGTATTTTTAACTCCTGCGCTATACGGAATGTAAGACAACTTACATGTACAAAATTTTAATGTTTAGAAGAAACAAAAATATTTTTTTTTATGAGACAGATGTCACAGTTACACCGTATCCCTGCTAGGAACGATTGGCCGCTAGCGTCGATCAGGAACGGTGTTCAAACTGCTGAATAGTGAAAGTCGTGTTGTAGACGTTGCTGAAAACGTCGCCAGTTTACATTACTGCGCAACGGTCATCTGCGTGCTAAAGGTTGCCTAATAAAATCAAAACATCCACGTGTGCTCGTATCAGAAACGCCGTTAGGACCTTTCTTAACTGTTGCAATGAAATCTATAGCCGGTCTAATTCTTACGAACTGATACACGTCTTTGAGATAGATCTCGATATTGACAAATGAAGGACGAAAGGATTGGTTGGTTGGTTTAAAGATGAATGGGACCAAACTGCAGAGGTCATCGGTCTCAAGGACGAAAGGAAAACCTGCTGTATTGGTAGGGTAAAGAACAAACAAAGTTAGGGAAGTACGACCGACAGTAATTGATAGCTGGAAGAGAAACAACGAAGAGAACACTCGGAAGACACCACAGTCAACTTTCACAGAACCGCGAAGTCCTCAGGATAGAAAGAGACGTCAGGTTTGGGACAATAACATACGGTGTACGTTCAAAGTATCGACAGATATATTGGTGAAGACCCTACGGCCGTTGATAAATAAATTTATTCAAAAGTCCGGTTAATGAAGACCTATAATGTGAATGTGGCATCTGCTAGCAAGAACTGTGTAAAAATATAACTTACCAAAAGTGAGGCTGCGAACCAGTGAGAAGGTCAAAAAGTTTTCAAAAGGAGTAATTGTGGCGTGCATACTCCCTAACATATTGTCAGCAAACTAGGAGTAGTTATAGGTGTCGGTATCTCGTGAAGTGAAGATGTTGGTTGTACTACAAAGTTACAAAAGTACACAGGTTTTCAAAGCGAGTTATGCAAAATGGAGAAAATGCTCTGGAAACACCAAACGTGTGTATTAAAAGTTGATGCTCAAAATTTAACTGTATTTGTATACATCTATGGAAACAGGTGTTTTGTAGAATCTTTTGCACCTGCTGTGAGACGATGTTTCAAACGGCTATACTACAGCCACATTAGCTGCCAGTGCAAAAGTGGACAAGGTGCGAAAGACATGGTGGACAACACATACCATAGATATACTCGTTTCCATCCATTGTATGTATTTGCTGCCAAGAAGATCATTTAGTGAAAGACAGAAGATCCCATGAATGGGAAGAAAATGAATGAAGGAGTATAAGAACCTTATAACGAAGCAAGTAATTTAAAATTTCTATAGCTGTCTCTATACTGTATACCATCCATTACGGCAAAATGTCCCAAAAAATACGGCTATGGTGAAGTGATGCATACATAACACGCAAGTATTTCCTTTACTGAAGAGTGCAGTTAAATCAGACCGGGTAGTGAACATAAGCCAACGAGGGCAACTCATCGCAGTTCATGACACAACATGAAACGAAACAATGGTAATCTGTAACGTGATAACACCAACAACTGGAATGTATATCGCTCAACACACGTACCAAGTCAGCAACCAAACACAGCTAATAATGCAAAACTACAATAGCCCTTAACCTCACAGGCTAAATGTCTCTAAGAGGCAATCCATAGACGATAACAGATTCGTGGGCGGTGTTCAAAAATGGTTCAAATGGCTCTGAGCACTATGGGACTTAACATCTGAGGTCATTAGCCCTCTATTACTTAGAATTACTTAAACCTAACTAACCTAAGGACATCACACACATCCATGACCGAGGCAGGATTCGAACCTGCGACCGTAGCGGTCACGCGGTTCCAGACTGAAGCGCCTAGAACCGCTCGGCCACTCCGGCCGGCCCGTGGGCGGTGTCTTCGGCTTAACATTGACTGAAATGGAACATATATAGTTAACGGGCGGTGAAAATATACAACTTCAAGAAATCAGGAGAAGCATAAAACATTAGAAAAACAAGTTAATGCTTAAACTGTTAAAGAGGGATCCACGATATGTAGTATCCAACAAAGAAAGTTGTCCACAACAATTACACCAAAACCAAGCAAATTTCGCAGCAGTCTCGGAAGCATTGTTTAAGCCTGCGTTGTTGAAAGTAAGGGCAGAATGGATGGAAAGGGCTGGAATAGCGAATCTTGTCGAGAGCAATCTTACATACACAAGTCTGCCTGTGCAACATTACCTGACCTAGAGCATTAAGTTGTAGCAGCTACAGTTTATCCACACGTAAAGAGTTATTGCCCACCTAGAAAGAGAGTCCAAGACAGAACATGGGAAAATCGAGATGAGCATGTCGGTGGACCATCACCCCAGGGTCTGAATGGCCAGTGGACGGGTGGGTGGGCATCCAGAAGGCATCTGATGAGACACCAAAGAAATAGCTTTGAGAAACAAAGCATTTATTATCCAGAATACATCAGCTGATGTGTCATTGCTCCACACAGTTGGTGTTCGAGGGGTGTTGGAGGCACCTGCCCCATTGAGGTTGGCGCTGTCCGGGATGTGGCTCGCAGGTGGCAGTGGGGGAAGGACGGAGTCAGCACGAACAGCGCCGCAAGGACGTTGACAGCACAGAGCTAATTTGCTGTTCCACCCACACCAACCTGTGGCTCCTAGCAGCCGTGGAAGAAGGCGTTCAGGGCGTGTATGATCTCGATATCGACTATGCACAACAGAAGCAGCCATCAGCAGTGAACTTGGCCAGTAGGGGGTCTGTACTGGTGTGGGAACAAAGGGCCCAGTGTTTTTATCCCGCTTGCCCTGGCTCATCTTATGTAAAGTAACAGATACTTGGGCACTCGCTTTTCTTATTTAGGACATAATTAATGGGTAATAATTGTCATTTAACTACAATTAATCATCTTTAACTGTCACTATAGTAACCATAATTTATAGCCGAGATTATTGACGAGTATTGCACTTGAACTCATATTTACCTACGTGTCAGCGTAAAGATGGTAATAAACGAAAAAGTACCAGTCTGCTTTTATTCTACAATATTACTTTTATTGTTAACCGGTTTTCGGCTTACAAACCATCTTCAGACATTTACTGAGTATTATCACCTAAGAAGTTAAAAAAGTTTGCAAACAACATTGGAAGATAAGTAACATATCTAGAATGAATAGAGACATACAATAAGTAACATCTTTGCAATGAAAAAGTAAAAATTGAACAGTACATTAATAACAATGGGGTAGACAGGAAAACCCTTAGCACAAAATAGGAATAGCATGCCTACATAACAGTTTCTGTTAATAAACAAAACTAATAAAATAAAATAAAATTAGTACTAGACAAGGCTACATCAGGAGGTACGAAACGTGGAGAGTGATACACAAACCAATTAAAAGAAGAGACAATTATCAATGTAACTACAGAATACATACGGAACTTAAGCAATATCAATTTCTTTAACTGGTACTTGTATTACTGTTCATGTTTAATACCCCTTGTAATTGTCTCATCAAATACTGTTCATATTTTACTTTGCTCATTTATTTAATGAAAACTGTTACACAGCCACTGCTTTGATTATAATGTTAATGTTAAAATGCAGCACCACCACACTCTGAAACTGCATGTTCCCTCTAACACCTCCATTTTCCTGCATTTATCTATTTCTGTTTATCTTATTGATAATGCTTAAGAGCGGCGCGTTTCGTCACAGGGTTATTTGGTAAACTTGATAGCGTTACGGACATGTTTAGCAAACTCAAGTGGCAGACTCTGCAAGAGAGGCGCTCTGCATCGCGATGTAGCTTGATGTCCGTGTTTCGAGAGGGTGCATTTCTGGATGAGGTATCGAATATATTGCTTCCCCCTACTTATACCTCCCGAGCAGATCACGAATGTAAAATTAGAGAGATTCGAGCGCGCACGGAGGCTTTCCGGCAATCGCTCTACCCGCGAACCATACGCGACTGTAACAGGAAAGGGAGGTAATGACAGTGGCACGGCTAGAGATGTTGTCTGGTCGCTGCCCCACGTGACAGCACAAATACAGGGCTCTATTCCTGTTGTATCAGTGAAATTGTATTTTTATTCTAATTAATGACTGTTTGGTGGGTGTCACTCCTTCCTGTTACCTGGGGGGTATGGACCATTTTTGGGGAAACGAACTTGTGTCATTGAGCCGTGGAGGAGTCGCTGGCACCAGTGATTCTGTTATCTAGTAATCGCGAAAGCGTTACGGAGATGATAGACAAACTCCAGAGGAAGACACTACAGGAGAGACGCTCAGTAGCTCGGTATGGGCTTTCGTTGAAGTTTCGAGAACATACCTTCACCGAGAAGTCAAGCAGTATATTGCTCCCTCCTACGTATATCTCGAGAAGAGACCATGAGGATAAAATCAGAGACATTAAAGCCCACACAGAGGCATACCGACAATCCTTCTTTCCACGAAAAATACGAGACTGGAATAGAAGGGAGAATCGATAGAGGCACTCAAGGTACCCTCCGCCACACACCGTTGGGTGGCTTGCGGAGTGTAAATGTAGATGAATTACAGTAACAATAATTTCAAACCAATTCAAGAAATAAGACCTTAAAATATTGGCCTTTTTATAATTTTTAAATTACACAATTTGAAACAAAGCAGCCAATTAAAATAAGTAAATTAGTTGTTGATGCGTTTCTTCAATACATTAGGCATGCCCTCAAAAGGCTTACACAAAAAATTTGCAATAAAACTAGCTCAAGAATACTATATGTATTAAACATGAAAGAGAAAATTTCCTGCGCGGAGCCTGTTAATCAAATGCCTCTTGGCCGGCAACAAAATTTCATTTACAATACCAGTCACATAACATAAAATATTCAGCATGAGCACAGACAGCCATGCCGCGCTACTGCAAACAAACAGCACGCCGCGCTAGGAAATGCTAGAGAGCCGTGACACGGCTTCACGGAAGCCAGACCCACGCGGCGAGAAGGCGCCGACACGAAACACTCCCTCAGCAACTTAGTACCTGCTGTTAACAGTAGGAGAGATAAGTGTCTGACTATACTACAAGTGAATTTATGGTTTAATCATGGTTGCACTAACGGAGCGTTTCTAAAACTCGAACCGCCCTAGGAAATAAGCTTCGCGCCGGCCGAGGTGGCCGAGCGGTTCTAGGCGCTACAGACTGGAACGGCGCGATCGCTACGGTCGCAGGTTGGAATCCTGCCTCGGGCATGGATGTGTGTGATGTCCTTAGGTTAGTTAGGTTTAAGTAGTTCTAAGTTCTAGGTGACTGATGACCTCAGAAGTCAAGTCCCGTAGTGCTCAGAGCCATTTGAACCATTTGAGCCAATAAGCTTCGCCAAGGGAACTACAGAAAGGAATCTGTAGTTTCTTCCAGGAAGGCATGCAATAAACAACTCGCTAGGGTCTTACCATAAACTAGAGCTAATAACATGCTTAAAAGGGCTGGAAAATAGTGATACCAAAGCTCACCATATTCTAAAACATAGTGAGAACAAATACTAAAACATGGAAACAGCTGTTTTTATTGCACAAGAATTCTTAAACAAACAATTTTTTTTAGTCAGATAAGGCTTAAGCTCCTGATACAGCTGTGCGTGGCAACTGGGCACACTACAAAACCTTTACAATATTAACCATGGCATGTTTTCTGAGAGAAAAGGCTGGCCACTAGATTAAAACAAGTTACTTCAAAATCACACAGAGCAGACAGGACAATACGCTATTCCAAAATCACAAATCCAAGTAACAAGGCGTGCATGACGACCCAATGAACATAAACACGAACATCTGTTCAAAGAGCTTGCGGAGCAGGAAATCGGTTCGAAGAGTTGAACAACTAACCGCGCACAACATAAGCGAATCAGACCTCTGCGCCGGCCGGAGTGACCCAGCGGTTCTAGGCGCTACAGTCGGGATCCGCGCGACCGCTACGGTCGCAGGTAGGAATCCTGCCTCGAGCATGGATGTGCGTGGTGTCCTTAGGTTAGTTGGGTTTAAGTAGTTCTAAGTTCTAGTGGACTGACGACCTCAGATGTTAAGTCCCATAGTGCTCAGAGCCATTTGAACCATTTGAAACAAAAACTTTACTGTTACCAGTCATTGTTTATTTATCTCCACGATGTGTTTCAAAGGTTTAAACCTGCATCATCAGGTGGATTTACATTTGTTAGTATGACATTTTTGTGTGTCTTGTGTTACGATTTTTTGGAAGAACTTGCCTCATTTGACATAGAAAACTTTTATTCCTCTGTGCCAATAGATTCCACACTACAGATAAGCAATGCCAACCTACAAAAGCACAAAAAAATCATTTCAACACACATTACAGAACTAACAGGCCTGCTCTAATTCACACTTTCACACAACTATTTAAAATTTAACAATGAAATCTACAAAGAAACAAATGGTCTGGCAATGGGCTCGAATCTTTCCAGATTGCTAGCTGCAATATTTATAAGTAATTTAGAAGACAAACTCCTGAATTCCAATCACCATCTCCTGAAAAATATCATCTACTACTATAGATATTTAGATGATACCATCATTTTAATCAAAGGCACTCAAGATGACATCAGTCAGTTGAACCAATTATTCAACAACTCTCATAACAACATAAAATTCACAGTTGAACACCAAGCAGGGGACAATATAAATTTTTTGGACCTTACCATTAGAATAAAGAATAACAGACATCAGTTTGAAATTTTTCGGAAGCCTACCACAACACATACTACAATACACAACTCCTCTTGTGACCCCACAGCCCACAAAATGGCAGCATTCCGGTACATGATCAATAGAGCTATCCTACTACCACTCTCTGAAGACAAATGTGAACAAGAAATTGAAATAATGAAACAAACAGCTATAGCAAATGGTAATAACAGCTCCATAGTAGACACCCTAAATGACTCAATAGTAGCAAAGCAATCACAACACAAAAACCAAAAAGAAAATGACATCTTCCATAAAATCTCCTTTCTAAGTAACATTTCATATCATATTGGCAGTGTCTTCAAACGAGAAGGCATAAGCATATCCTATACCACAGACGACAAGATTGGACAGAAGTTACACCAAAACATCAGCACACGAAAACCACTTCATCACACAGCTGTGAACAAAATTCAATGTTTGGACTGTGACTGCTTGTACACAGGCCAGACAGGCACATCATTTGAGATTAGATTCAAAGAACACATGGTAGCAGTTAAAAACAAAATATGGCATACATCAGCAATAGCCACCCACCTGCATGAAACAAAACACCATCTTAACAACACAAGTATCGGCATCCTACACATCCAACCTAAAATAACCCTTTCCACCCTCTCTCTCGCTCTCACCTTCTCTTCCTCTCACTCTGTGAATCCCAACCAAAACTGTTATTTGTGTTTCGTTCTACCACTGTAACCAACATGATTATTGAACTGAAAGTTTGTTAAGTGTCACCTCATTGTATAAACGATTGCGAAGCCTAAGTTATCCAACTGATGATGGAGGTTTAAACGTTTGAAACGTGTCGGGGAGGTAAATAAACAGTGACTGGTAACAGTAAACATGTTGTTTCATTTAATGTCAATGTGGTAAAACCTAACCTACAATGTTCGCATTTAAAGACAATTCAGCACCATCTCCAGTGGCATTCCAGCTGAGTCCACGCTGTGCTCATAGTGATTCTCTTCTAAGCATTTTGCAGAACTTACATCCAACTCATAGTACAGTGTCAATAACTCCAGAATAAGCACCAGAGCCAGCCACTCTACGTCAAGCATCATCCAACATCCCAAATACTTTTGCAACAAATAGATTGTTTGTGGTGTGAAATTCTTGGGAATAAAAAACCATGTCGTACATGGCTCTGATACTGCAGCTGTCAGCACTCAGACTAAGACTGATTTTGTTTCTAACCAGACACATCTACACTCCTGGAAATTGAAATAGGAACACCGTGAATTCATTGTCCCAGGAAGGGGAAACTTTATTGACACATTCCTGGGGTCAGATACATCACATGATCACACTGACAGAACCACAGGCACATAGACACAGGCAACAGAGCATGCACAATGTCGGCACTAGTACAGTGTATATCCACCTTTCGCAGCAATGCAGGCTGCTATTCTCCCATGGAGACGATCGTAGAGATGCTGGATGTAGTCCTGTGGAACGGCTTGCCATGCCATTTCCACCTGGCGCCTCAGTTGGACCAGCGTTCGTGCTGGACGTGCAGACCGCGTGAGACGACGCTTCATCCAGTCCCAAACATGCTCAATGGGGGACAGATCCGGAGATCTTGCTGGCCAGGGTAGTTGACTTACACCTTCTAGAGCACGTTGGGTGGCACGGGATACATGCGGACGTGCATTGTCCTGTTGGAACAGCAAGTTCCCTTGCCGGTCTAGGAATGGTAGAACGATGGGTTCGATGACGGTTTGGATGTACCGTGCACTATTCAGTGTCCCCTCGACGATCACCAGTGGTGTACGGCCAGTGTAGGAGATCGCTCCCCACACCATGATGCCGGGTGTTGGCCCTGTGTGCCTCGGTCGTATGCAGTCCTGATTGTGGCGCTCACCGGCACGGCGCCAAACACGCATACGACCATCATTGGCACCAAGGCAGATGCGACTCTCATCGCTGAAGACGACACGTCTCCATTCGTCCCTCCATTCACGCCTGTCGCGACACCACTGGAGGCGGGCTGCACGATGTTGGGGCGTGAGCGGAAGACGGCCTAACGGTGTGCGGGACCGTAGCCCAGCTTCATGGAGACGGTTGCGAATGGTCCTCGCCGATACCCCAGGAGCAACAGTGTCCCTAATTTGCTGGGAAGTGGCGGTGCGGTCCCCTACGGCACTGCGTAGGATCCTACGGTCTTGGCGTGCATCCGTGCGTCGCTGCGGTCCGGTCCAAGGTCGACGGGCACGTGCACCTTCCGCCGACCACTGGCGACAACATCGATGTACTGTGGAGACCTCACGCCCCACGTGTTGAGCAATTCGGCGGTACGTCCACCCGGCCTCCCGCATGCCCACTATACGCCCTTGCTCAAAGTCCGTCAACTGCACATACGGTTCACGTCCACGCTGTCGCGGCATGCTACCAGTGTTAAAGACTGCGATGGAGCTCCGTATGCCACGGCAAACTGGCCGACACTGACGGCGGTGGTGCACAAATGCTGCGCAGCTAGCGCCATTCGACGGCCAACACCGCGGTCCCTGGTGTGTCCGCTGTGCCGTGCGTGTGATCATTGCTTGTACAGCCCTCTCGCAGTGTCCGGAGCAAGTATGGTGGGTCTGACACACCGGTGTCAATGTGTTCTTTTTTCCATTTCCAGGAGTGTAGATTCTCTGCAAGAATAGACCACTACCAGCCACACCTCTTGCTCCCTGTTGGCTTACAAAACTGGTGGGATCAATTTCTCCCACCATGATCTGCCAGCTGCTAGATGTTGAATAAATAAACAGTAGTATTTTAGGAAAGACATAAATTTATATACAAATATGCAATTACCCCGCCCCCCCCCCCCCACATACCACGAATACAGCTTGTATCTGTTTAACACTCATGAAGATGATCGAAGCAACATCATCCAATTTGATCTAAAGAATCTAACACTGTGTGTGTCTAAACAAGAACAACAACAGTATTTACTCTCTACCAGTTACCTGGATAAGTTCGTGTAAATTATCATGTAGACTCCAACAGAGACGAATAGGAGCAAAGATAATATTCATGTCAGAACCACAGTAGTAGCAGTGTGGCAATCACATAAAGTGTGTGTCTAAATAGCAGGTATGTGGGTCTTACTAGTAATAACTCTGAAGTTACTTACTTACCTGCTGCACACATGTTCGTTGATAAACAGCAAATCTACGAGTAGATAGGACACGGATGCAAGGAAATAACAATACTTTATTTACAAGATTAACATTGGTACGCAGTATTTCTCAAAGAGCTGTCTCCTATTAGCCTTAAATTCAGCCTGCATTGCATTCAGTCAATAGGCTGTACAAATTCATTGGAATACCGTCGTAAATTCAGCCCCCATGGACGTGATAGCCTTAACGCTTAAACACTTTGTTATAGACAGAATACAGGCACTGATGGATTGGTCCACTTGGTCTATATCTATGCTGTTGTTTTGCAGACACTCAGCAAAATTCATAGTACATCCCCTCCCCCCCCCCCTTACAGAAAGACACTACTTGCACAACCTACCTGTTCTAACTGATGATTGATAATAAATTTCCTTCGTTTCACGACTATGGTTACAAATTTTTATGTATTCAGGCTACAGGTTTCGGTTTATAATGACCACGTTAAGATCTATTTCATGAAAACATGTCCTAATTCCTAGAACCATATTAGGACATTCTTTTACAAAACACATCTGAAGAGGTCATTATAGACCGAAACCGTTAGTCTGATGACATAAATATTTGTGACCATAGACGTGTTGTTAAGGAAATTTATTCTATTTTCAGGTCAGTGTTCAGTTCGCGACCATGTTTCAGCTTATGATAATAATGCATAATACCAGTCTTTAATTTTAACAACACTTCAATGTTTTAGATATGTTTTTGTGCTACATGAAGTTAATTCTAGCATAGCCTCACCATATGTACCTACTGCAGACACTTTACAATTAAACCTGTGAATGTCAGTTGGAGTATGAGATGTCTTATTCTGATTGGAAAGCAAGAAGAAATAGGAACATAAAATTAATTAATCCTCCCACGAATTATAACTTAATCAACTCTCAACCAGCTGACTGAGAGTTTTAAAATATCCTCTAAAGTCTCCTAACAACTGTTCTGCAATGCTTCTGTACGCAACAGACAGCTTATGTCGTATTGCATATGCAACTGCGTCATCAGAAACACGCTAAAATATTTCAAAAAGCAATACTGCGATCCATGGGGTAATTGCAGCAATTACTGCCATAAATTTATACGTAGAAATTCAATGATCGGGAGGGGTTTGGTCAACTAACCTTGCGATGTAAATAAAAATGAAAGAAACCAATAAAAACTTTTAATTCACTATGTTCAGAACATTGATGTTTTAAATGCTGACAAACTTTACACAGACTTTTAATTATTCCACAATGTCTATACTCAATAAACACAATTCTGGCTACAACAAAAAGATACGACTGTTGGTCTGAGTGTATCCTTACAGAAATCTCAAAGAATCCCCCCAGTGCGCAAGCAAGCAACAACTACGTGAAGCGAAAGGGCAAGTTACCAAAATACCCTAAATTAATACCAAAGTCTCCTCCGGCGCTACCAGCACGATCACGGCAGGCTGTGACCTCTCACGTCGTGGGGCTTCTCTCCGCCACTTCCGACTTCCCTCGATAACTGCTCGCTCGCTATTCCTCGCGATAATAATATCTCACACAGCAGAATTGTAGCCGTCCAACTTTAAAGTTCATTGCCCTTTCACGAAAGGATTTCACTGGAGACAGCTCAGGTGATTGGGGAAGTGCGGCACACGTTTCCTCTTGTGTTTTATTACGTCCAATACTCAGTCTATCTTGGCACTTCAGTGTTACCAGGTCGCTACAGAATGACTGTGTCGCCACGGATACAGAACTCAAACATTCCAATACTGAAGCAATCCAATGCGGAGTGAGAACAATCGAAAATCAGAAGTATCAGTAAAATCTATTTATTTCCTTAACTGAACAAAGTGAGAAGGGGTAAGGGGATTTCTCGTACATCCTATAGATGAAATACACTTACGTGTATTGGTTCAGTGAATGCAACTGCGTTTATTATTTCAATTAATCCCAAATACTTGCCTTTCTGAATACTAAAATTTAAATTCCACCAGATCAATAGATTACCTACACCGAGGTACGAGCAGGATTTCCCATCCGTACACAAGCTGGGATGGCATTCCAATACTGGAGAGCCTCAGAAATACTGACAGTTTAGGAAGGAGAAAATTTTCTTGAAGGCGTGGACTGAAGTTTGTGTCACGGAGGGCACTGGAGAAGCGTAGTTCATGCAGCTGGATTAGCCATACTGCTACAGTGGTGTGATGGTTCTCACATCTGCGAAGTAAGCATGAGACCATGGTTCAAGTTCTGGGCGTGGTACAAATTTTAATTCATTTCTTAAGCTTCTATCATCATCGAAGATACAGTTGAGACTTACTTGACTCAACGAAAATGTAAGTCCATCAGACTAAAATTTATGTTGGCATTCCGCCTTACATCATTCTGGGTAACTGCTCCTTGTTATGTGTTGGTTGTGACCAATTATAACCATTGATCATCGATGATTTAATTAAACAATGCCATGTGTTAATGGTGACAGGCGACACTTCAGTTAAGCTACCTATAGGGTACGACCACAACCACCACCACCTACTTATTGTGATTGTGTTGCAGATGAGGCGTGGCAGCTTGAGGACCAAAGCAACGCCACTCTCAACGTGGACACCGACTGCATGCAGCTGTTGGCGAACGCCCTGGACCACCCCACGTGTCCACTGGAAGAGCTGCCACCAGAAACCATCAAGCAGCGCCAGCAGTGTCGCGTGCAGCTGTGGGACGACATGGTGCAGAGGCGGCCCCACATACCTGTCACCAGCTACCTGGCCTACACGCAGAGGGCGAACGTCAACCTATGTCTACTCGCCTGGATGACAGCCAACTCGCTCAGCATTTGTCAGGACGTCCCCTTTAGTATCACACAGTCAGTGCGTGATGCTCGCTGCTATTTTGATACTCCTAACAACCAATCGTGTCTGGAATCGAAGGTTACAGATGCGATCTGCTCTGTTTCCAGAGCTATTCTATTGCTGAAGTGTAGCGATTTTTATTCCTCTGAGCGTGTCAAGCATTGCAGTGTAGGCCTAATACTTGAAACAAAAGATCGATATGGATCACTGAAATATATATCTTACGACGAAAGAAGGCCAACGAGAACAACACTGAACTACAAAGACAGTTTAAACAGAGCCACCTTGAAATACAAGAATTTTAAAATCGATTTTTTAAAACCTTTAGAAATCTCGTTCATAGCAGTAAATTTTGTTTTCCGCCTTTTGACTGCCGCAGTGTACGTGTACCTTCCCGTTTTACGTAATTTACCTGGAAAAATATTCTTGTCCTTTCAGATCACGGGAATCATCCAGATCTTGTGTTCAGAGGTCGTGTATCGTATGACAGGTGTCCCCGACTTACCTACAATCGTACTGATCGATAGCTCCCTCACGCTTCTCAGCTGTATCTGGCTAAACACATTCTGTTACCAAATGTACGCTTGCGTTCGTCATCTGAGGCTTCCTAATGATCTTCTACCTGCTGAGGCGAGCGAAGTATTCCGTCGTCAGGTGTTGTATGCACTAATGCCTTGGATTATAGCATGCACAGTATGTACTGCATTTGAAAAAACAAGCAATTATTACTTGATCCACAGTCGAGTAATATTTCTCGTGTGTATTTCGCTGTCAGTAGCTTTCAATTTGCTTTGTCTAGGACTGGCGGGGTACTTGTTTATCCGAAATCGGAACTCCTTGCAGCAACTCAAAATATCTACAAACAATAAATTCGCCTCAAAGAAACAACTTGTTTTTATGTCAGTTAAGGCTGTTATTTTAAGCGGAATAGGTGTAATAATTAGAATTGGGCTCCACCAGGCAGAAGGTATTGCACAGCTTGTGTACTATGTTCATATAGCTACGATGGTTCAGGGACCACTGCTGTTCGTTTTTTTCATTTGCAACGAGTCAACGCTCCCTGTACTCAAGAACAGGTTATTGGCACTTTGGTATCCGGACATCATCGTTCCGGGGCAGGAGCTCTGTTCGTCGGCAGAGCGAAATCTGGCAAACAGAATCAACGTACAGTTCCCGACTGCGGAAATTTCACTGTAATCCCCACGACTAAAGGGCCGCCTTCATTGTAGATGTGACCAGTTGTAAAGGTTGAATCTAGCTGATGGGTCAGTATGAACTGGAACCGATATCGTACAGCAAGTGCCTCAGTTTTCTCATTTGTTATTTATACATAATCAGGTGCTTATTTGTACATACTCGTGTCTGCCCACAGATTTTAATGCACTGAGATTAAGTAGTTACATACTAAATCTGAGTCTGAATAAAAATAAGAGGTAAGGTTTTGCCCCACTTCTTGTACCCAACCATATGACGAATTATTGACAGGAATTTTTTCTGTTCCACTTCAAATAGGACAGCCCGAGATTCGATCTTCGACTGCTCCTCGGAACTACATTTTTATGGAAATTTTGCAGGACTTTCTTCTCCGACAGTGCTTCGTTTACATGATAATTATTGTTTCACGTTAAACTCTACGTTGAGATGGAATTTTTAAGTGTGTCTTTAACTTTTTATACATAATTTTCATTAAAATTATTGATGTTATCTTAAATATGTAAATTTTATATATCTGTGCAAAAGTTGTACATGCGTATGATTTTCATGCTACGACAAATTAATACTGACATAACATCAGAACATCAGAACAAGATACTAATAAATAACTACCCCCTGAAATGTGGTTTGAACTCAACGCGAAGTGTTAAGGGACAGGGATTGGAGAAAGAGCGTTTTTGGGACGGTATGGTGACTCGTTCAGCGAGAGATACTTGAAGATATTACAGAAGAGAGTAAAGATCAAAATGTGTTCCCTGCGCTAATCTTAAATGATGAAAAACACTATTTAAAAGGGCGCTTGTATAAACAGCACTGGGGAAACAAATACTTTTGCCAGAAGTGAAACTATAAGAGCATACGTTTTCCAGGTGTTAAACTATATGAATGCAGTGTGTCTTTGTCCACGATATTGTGATTTGTAACCAATAAATCGGTCAGCGATTTGTTAAAACAAAAACTGAGTAAGCACACTATGCAAATGAAATCGGTGTCTATGTGAATTTTATATCCAGCCCATCTGAACATCTTAGCATACAAGGAGCTACATAGATTTCATTTTCACTGTCAGATTACAACGAATACCACTCTTTTAGCAGGCACAAATAATCTTGACAACGAAGGAGGAGTTGCCACATGGGATACAGCGGAACCAGTAACAGCAGCACCACTCTCCATATTCATACGTCACGCGGCAGGTGCCCTGGGTCACAGTAATGGCAGATGGTGCTACAAACTTGTGTTGCACGTAGCTTTGCAGCCGGCTTCACCATGTTATATCCCCAAACAAATGAACAGACTACTTTTAACGATTGATTTTTGTGATATTAATTTCTGTTGTAAGTAGTAAATACACTATGTGATCAAAAGTATACGGAAACCTGGCTGAAAATGACTTACAACTACGTTGCGCCCTCGATCTGTAATGCTGGAATTCAATATGGTGTTGGCCAACCCTTAGCCTTGATGACAGCTTCCACACTCGCAGGTGCTGGAAGTTTTCTTGGGAAATGGCAGTCCATTCTTCATGGAGTGCTGCACTGAGGAGAGATATCGATGTCGGCCGGTGAGGGCTGGCACGAAGTTGGCGTTATAAAACATCTCAAAGGTGTTCTATAGGATTCAGGTCAGGACTCTGCGCAAGCATGTCCATTACAGGGATGTAACCACTTCGCCACAGCCCATGCATTATGAATATGTGCTCGATCGTGCTGAAAGATGCGCTTGCCATCGCCGAATTGCTCTTCAATAGTGGGATGCAAGAAGGTGCTTAAAACATCAGTGTAGGCCTGTGATGTGATAGCGTCACGCAAAACAACAAGGAGTGCAAGCCCCCTCCAGGAAAAGCTAGACCACACCATAACACCACCGCCTCCGAATTTCATTGTTGGCACTACACACGCTGGCCGATGACATCCGCCGGGCATTCGTCATACCCACACCCAGCCGTCATCGGATCGCCGCATTGTGGACCGTGATTCGTCACTCCACACAACGTTTTTCCACTGCTCAATCGTCCAATGTTTACGCACCTTACACCAAGCGAGACATCGTTTCGTATTTACCGGCGTGATGTGGGCTTATGAGCAGCCACTCGACAGTGAAATTCAAGTTTTCTCACCTCCCTCCTAAGTCATAGTACTTTCAGTGGATCCTGATGCACTTTGAAATACCATTGTGATGGTCTGGATAGATGTCTGCCTATTGACATTACGACCCTCTTCAACTACCGGCGGTCTCAGTCAGTCAACAGACGAGGTCGGCCTGCACGCTTTTGTGCTGTACGTGAGCCTTCACGTTTCTACTTCACTATCATTTCGGAAACAGTGGACCTAGGGATGTTTTGGAGTGAGGAAATCTCGCGTACACACGTATGACACAAGTGACACCCAATCACCAGACCACGTTCGAAGTCCGTGAGTTGCGCGGATCATCCCATTCTGCTCTCTCACGATGTCTAATGACCACTGAGTACCTGGCAGTAGGTGGCAGCACAATGCACCTAATATGAAAAACTATGTTTTTGAGGGTGTCCGGATACTTTTGATCATATAGTGTATTACAGAGCTTCCTTGAATAACGCAGAGCAATAAGTGTTTTTAGACATTTCCCTGGTATGTGTATTTGATCCAGTAATACGAAGTACCCGCTCGCACGTTAAAGCGCCCACTTCCGGGGCAAGGTAACCGCCTGATCGAATCAAAGCGGTGAGAAGTCGGAGTGCCGATCAGCCTGGATGTGGTTTCTAGATGGTTTCCCACTGGGCATGTACGACGCTGGTTCCCGTGATCGGCCTCAGGTACACTTTATGCAAACATTCAGAACACTTCCTGACTTCATTCCGCAATTTACTCTAAACTCAGGCAGACTGGATGCACTGTTTCTGTCCTGAGGGGTGAATTGGAGACTGACGACCTTAGCTATTTAGGTCCCCTTAAACTCCTAAATCAGAATCACAATACGACCTTTTTGGTCTCATTAATATAACAGCGTCTTGAGGACAGAAGCATGTGATGTGAAAAGTATGTTTTAGTGAACTGTCATTTTCCGTAATGTGGACTGACGAAACAGATCTTCATTCTCTTTCCTCTCGCTATCTGGACGAATTCCAGTCTTTGCTTGTCAAGCTTTCAGGCACGGAGTGATAGGAAATCAACATCTGAGGCCCGAGCGGAAGCTAGTTCGAAAATTTATATCATACAGGGAGTTAGCGCATTTCCCCAACGAGGTGAATAATTAGCGATCAACGGGGACTCTGTTACGAGAGACGCTAGCGTGAATATGTATACGATTCTCATGCTAATGACTGTCTATTGCTAGAAGCCATTTGTAAAACAGATTGGAGCTGATTTATTTGACGAGTATAGACAGAGCTGAAGAAGCCACTGGTGTAAGTTTCCGGAAGAATGTGCTGATTAATTACTTCCAGAAGTTTAATTTGTGGGAAATGAACATGTGGCAAGCTTCTATATAGGAGCTTTGGAGAGTTGGTTAGTGATGTTTAGTGATGAATCTGCTGGCACAGGCAAGGAAATTTAGGACGTGTTTTCCTGCAATCAAGAGAAATCTGCTTTACATCTACGCATCATATAACCAAACGCGGATTGAATAGCACCGCATCAGTGTCCGAGGATTCTATATGAGTTCATGTTTATGAGCAGTAAATTCACAGGCGAAGGCCGGAGTGTCCGAGCAGTTCTAGGCGCTACGGTCTGGAACCGCGCGACCACTACGGTCGCAGGTTCGAATCCTGCCTCGGGCATGGATGTGTGTGATGTCCTTAGGTTAGTTAGGTTTAAGTAGTACTAAGTTCTAGGGGACTCAGATGTTAAGTCCCATAGCGCTCAGAGCCATTTTTGAAATTCACAGGCGACTGGAGATCATCGAAGACTGCTTCTGCACTACGAGATCGACCTGTTTCCGTAACTGAAGTTTTACTATTACTGGCGGGTCACAATTTCATGTCGGTACATCACTCAGTTTCGGCGAAGACTTAACGATTAATGCTTGTGTCCTGCGAGACTTTCACGACATAACACAGAACCTTTACACCTTGTGCGTTGGTTTGGACTTTGTATAATTAACGAGAATAATCTCACTTAATAACGAGATTAATTTTTATCATCGTAGATGTAGTATCCACAAGATATAATTATGTCTCCTTAGTAATCATAAGTTAATTACTTCAGTCAATCATCAAGTGGATCTTTAAGGTATCACATACATGACATACGTACGTACAGCCTAGAGTGACACTTCATTCTTTACAGTCGTAAATGATGCAGTGTGACATTTTACATCAAACCAGTTCAGTCAGGAGCTACTGTATGGGCGACTGACATTGCGAACGTCGGCTCCAACTTTTGGACGTGTTGACAACTAACCTCCACGTTAAACGTAGCATGCTTGCATACATTTTTGATCGTATAAGAACATTGACAGTAGATGCGAACCAAAGTAATGCACGTGTGCATTCAGAGTGCAGAAAACATTGGTATTTTGCACAGATCTAGATTTTATGGAGGTTCCTCTAATTTTTTTTAATGAACCAATTTATTTTAGAACCATTATGAGGGGGGGGGAGGGGGCGAAATTACTTGAACAGTTGTACTTGCGTAGTTGTTCTGTAGCACATTTATTACTCAGAGAGACTTACTGTGAACTAAGTTGTATGTAATTCTTACCGCTCCTTCGAAAGACAGACCGTTGTGCGCAGCACTATCAGGGTGCTCCAGGTCTAGGATCAGTAGTCTGGCCAGCCAGACAGAGTCGGGAACAGGAGTGAGAGAAGAAAAGACCGCGTCAGCCGAGGCTAAGGCGTGTAGCTCGGGGCTGAATGCGCGGTTCTGCGAGTATGGCGTGGAAAATGTGGACTACCGTGTTTCTAGGTGCAACAGCGACCTACAGCACACCAAAATGAGGTTGCAGACTCCACCTGCGCCAAAACTCCAGCAACGCTAAATAAAACGAATTAGCCAAGAACCCAAGGAAGAAACGTGGTGAAAACAGGCAAAGCAGCCCCAAACGCACCACCTAAAATTCAAAATGTTCACACTGATACAGCTACATCCCGTTAACAATATCAACCCAAATTACTTCCACTACTGGAACCCATGTCTCTCACGACAAGGTAGATATACAAGGTATTAGACCCAGATGCAGTGCCATGCCATCTAACGCATCCCAAGCAAGGGCTGTTGATAAAATATCGATATATCGATATGTTTTCAAAAGAAGAAAAAAAATAGTTTAACGTAACTTGTACGCTATTTCTTCATATCGACATTCTCCAAAAACAGTTTCTGGTGATGAAGAGCAAGAGTCTAAATGACAAGATTGGTCTTTGTGGTAGCCGGAGACGCGTGAGGAGAAATGGCGATGTAATCGTTGTTGCCAACAGAAACTGCGACTTTAACTTCACCACTCAATTTTGACGCTAAACCTGCTACGTGACTGGCATTTGCGGAAATGAAAAAACATGGAAGTCGACATGAAGTTGTAAGGTTGTTGCTTTACTTTGTTCTGAAAGCGGTGCTGATATTCAAGAACATAAAAGTGGGTTAAAAGCTGTGAGCTGTCTGGGGAAGTTAACCTTGCATTATTGAGCAACTGTTTCACCAGGTATCCAGTCTGGCTTAGCAAATTCCCAACCAGACAAACATTAATTATAATCTTTTAATCGTCATACGACAACCGATGATATATATATATATATATATATATATATATATATATATAGTCTATCGGATTCTGGGGAGACTAGGCTGAAACGCTATATCCCAAACCAGAGGAAATCGAAGTCTTTTGACCGACTCATGCCCAAGGTCGAAACATTTTTTGGAACTATCAATATTAACTCTCTCTTGACACCAGGAAAACTCTATAAATTAGGAGACACACTAAAAGAACAAAATATCAAAATTTTAGCCCTGCAAGAAACAAGGTTGCCTGATGAGAATACCATGGATTTTGGAAACTACCGATTGTTTAAAAGTAAAACAGACAAAAGAATTCTTAAAAACACTCCGCATCTGGGTGTTGCATTCGCAATTTCGCAAGACATTCTTGGCTCCGTAATCGAAGTAAATCCAGTAACCAACAGACTAATGACAATTTCCATGAAATGTGCAAATAAAATTTACTGTTTAATTAACGCACACATGCCTATCAACCAGGAGAATAAAACAAATCCAGAAAAAGTAAATAAGTCATGGGAAGTGTTAGAGAATACAGTCTCCAAAATTCCTCAAAATTATGTAAAGATTTTAATGGGTGACTTTAATGCACAGTTAGGGAAAGAGAGAAAATTTAGAAAAACGGTCGGTGAATTCCCTGCACATAAATGGACCAATCAAAATGGAAAGAGGCTGGTAGAATTTTGCAGAAATTTCAATCTCAAAATTATGTCAAGTCATTTTAAGAAAAAACCTTCAAAACAAAAGACATGGCGATCACCTAACAAGGACATAGGTGAATTCCAAATTGACCATATTGCAATCTCGTATCCATGTCACAAAGAAATTTTAAATGTTCAAGTTCGTAAAGGCGCCAATATTGACTCAGACCATTACTTAACCAGTGTGAAACTAAAGCTTTCAACAAAAGGACACCATTAATCCCCAAATTTGACACCAGTAAAATCCAACCATCATTATTAGCAGACGAATTTGACAAAACAAGTGCACAAAATTGGGAACAACTCAAACACAAGATTATCAAAACAGCTCAAGATCAAATTCCTTTACGAAAACACAAGAAACATGCTTGGTGGAATGAAAACTGTGATCATGCAATCAAAGCCAGACAAGAGACATTTAAAGCATGGAATAGCAACAAGACAGAAGACACATATGATACATTCCTGACAACTAGAAAAGACACTTCAAAACTAATTAGACAAACAAAAAGACAATATGAGAATAGTCAACTCGTAGAAATTGAATAAGATTTTCAGAAATACAATACCAGAAATTTTTATAAAACTTTTAAAACCAAAATAAAGGGGTACCAACCCCAGAATCTTTGCTTCAAGAAGGAAAATGGACAGTTGGCTCTTAACAACCAAGAAAATTGCAAAGAACTTTCTAAATATTTTAAGAATCTTCTAAATTGCCCCGAGCCCACAGAAAGATTTCCACCAAAAATTCCCCAACAATGCAATCCAGTTTCACTTGCACCAAATGAAGAGGAAATCATTAAAGAAATTCATAGGTTGAAAAACAACAAAGCATCTGGTGAAGATGGAATTGTTGCAGAACTTTTAAAGACAGCTGGTCCAAAAACCGTTAAAGAAATTACTTCAATCATGCAAAACATTTGGCACACTGAAAAAATTCCTGATGAATGGAAAACCGCCTTGATTCACCCACTTCATAAGAAGGGAGACAAAACTGATGTTAATAATTACAGAGGAATTTCTCTTCTTCCAGTCACATACAAAATCCTCTCTCAATGTCTTCTGAACCGAGCACAACAACAACTTGAATGGAAAATTGGCGAATATCAAGCAGGTTTCAGGCCAAATAGATCTTGCCCAGAACAGATTTTAGTCCTCAAACTAATTCTCAGACATCAAAAAATTTACAATAAAAAACTAGTTTGTACCTTTGTAGATTTTAGAAAGGCTTATGACTCAGTGGATCGTGAATCTCTTTTCCAAATTGTGAAAGAACAAGGCCTGGATCCTAAAACCACGGCAATTATCAGAGACACGCTAACTGGTACAAAATCAAAAGTAAAGTTCAGAGGAGAAATTTCAGAACCCTTTGAAATAAAAACAGGCGTGAGGCAAGGTGATGGACTCTCTCCGTTGCTATTTAACTGCGTTCTAGAAAAAGTAATACAAGAGTGGCGCGAACGAAAATTGGAGTTCAAAATTGACCAACCAGTGAAATTAGGACGAACAAATATTCGAATAGACTGTTTGGCCTTTGCAGACGACTTGGTTATTCTAACGCAGGACATCCAAATTGCTCAGAAACAAATAGAAATTCTTAAAGAAACAGCAGAAAGAGTAGGTCTCCAAATCTCATTTGAAAAAACACAGTATATGACTAGCAACAAACTGGCACCCAAACTTTTGGAAACTAAGTATGGAAAAATCAAAAGAGTTTCGCAATTCAAATATTTAGGTGAAACAATCTCAGAGACTGGTCTAGAAAAAATTGGAAATGAAATTCGTTGTCAAAAGATGGAGACAGCTTTTAGACTTACAAAAGACATCTACAACAAAAAATGTCTCTCGAGGTACTCTAAATTGAGACATTACAACACGGTCATAAAACCAGAGTGCCTTTATGGGGCTGAAACGCTAATTTTAAACAGAAAAAAGGACATTCAAGAAATCCAAAAAAGAGAAAGAAAAGTAATCAGAAAAATTCTAGGTCCAAAATATACTGAAGAAGGAACATACAGGCTAAGAGCAAATAGTGAAATTCAACAATACACCAGCATATATTCGGATATGAAAAACGCAGATTAAAATTTTATGGGCATATTAAAAGAATGGATGCTACCAGACTAACTAAACAAGTAGTGGAATTCTACGAAAATCGAAATAAAGCTAAATTTGAGACAATAAAATGGATTGCTGCTATAAAAGAGGACATGAAAGAGGCAGATATAAAACAAGATGAAATTCAAGACAGAAAATTATTTAGGCAAAAAATTCATGACTGGGTAGTTGGTCAAGCTGAAAAACCAAAGAAAACTGGAACCACATGGTCTGATGAAAGGAAAAGAGCTCATTCCGAGAGAATGAAAACAATTTGGGCAGAGAGAAAGTCTAAAAGAAAATAACTGAATGCCCCGTGATTGTACTTCGGGTGGTCCAGTAGGGCCCAAACGTGAAAAATAATAATAATATATACATACTCCTGGAAATGGAAAAAAGAACACATTGACACCGGTGTGTCAGACCCACCATACTTGCTCCGGACACTGCGAGAGGGCTGTACAAGCAATGATCACACGCACGGCACAGCGGACACACCAGGAACCGCGGTGTTGGCCGTCGAATGGCGCTAGCTGCGCAGCATTTGTGCACCGCCGCCGTCAGTGTCAGCCAGTTTACCGTGGCATACGGAGCTCCATCGCAGTCTTTAACACTGGTAGCATGCCGCGACAGCGTGGACGTGAACCGTATGTGCAGTTGACGGACTTTGAGCGAGGGCGTATAGTGGGCATGCGGGAGGCCGGGTGGACGTACCGCCGAATTGCTCAACACGAGGGGCGTGAGGTCTCCACAGTACATCGATGTTGTCGCCAGTGGTCGGCGGAAGGTGCACGTGCCCGTCGACCTGGGACCGGACCGCAGCGACGCACGGATGCACGCCAAGACCGTAGGATCCTACGCAGTGCCGTAGGGGACCGCATCGCCACTTCCCAGCAAATTAGGGACACTGTTGCTCCTGGGGTATCGGCGAGGACCATTCGCAACCGTCTCCATGAAGCTGGGCTACGGTGCCGCACACCGTTAGGCCGTCTTCCGCTCACGCCCCAACATCGTGCAGCCCGCCTCCAGTGGTGTCGCGACAGGCGTGAGTGGAGGGACGAATGGAGACGTGTCGTCTTCAGCGATGAGAGTCGCTTCTGTCTTGGTGCCAATGATGGTCGTATGCGTGTTTGGCGCCGTGCAGGTGAGCGCCACAATCACGACTGCATACGACCGAGGCACACAGGGCCAACACCCGGCATCATGGTGTGGGGAGCGATCTCCTACACTGGCCGTACACCACTGGTGATCGTCGAGGGGACACTGAATAGTGCACGGTACATCCAAACCGTCATCGAACCCATCGTTCTACCATTCCTAGACCGGCAAGGGAACTTGCTGTTCCAACAGGACAATGCACGTCCGCATGTATCCCGTGCCACCCAACGTGCTCTAGAAGGTGTAAGTCAACTACCCTGGCCAGCAAGATCTCCGGATCTGTCCCCCATTGAGCATGTTTGGGGCTGGATGAAGCGTCGTCTCACGCGGTCTGCACGTCCAGCACGAACGCTGGTCCAACTGAGGCGCCAGGTGGAAATGGCATGGCAAGCCGTTCCACAGGACTACATCCAGCATCTCTACGATCGTCTCCATGGGAGAATAGCAGCCTGCATTGCTGCGAAAGGTGGATATACACTGTACTAGTGCTGACATTGTGCATGCTCTGTTGCCTGTGTCTATGTGCCTGTGGTTCTGTCAGTGTGATCATGTGATGTATCTGACCCCAGGAATGTGTCAATAAAGTTTCCCCTTCCTGGGACAATGAATTCACGGTGTTCTTATTTCAATTTCCAGGAGTGTATATATAGAGAAATAAATCAGTTTATATTTGGAAATTTATTTTAACATTTATCATTGAAATTTCAGCATATTAAACTTGATTCATAACTAAACTGGTGCATTATTTAGGATTGTGAAAATGTGAGATTTGTAATCTTACGGAACACATCAAATATGGAGCCAAGATTGGGAGTCTGCATACAACACTGCATTCATAAAATAACACCCGAAGAACGTTGAAACATTTGCAAGAGGAAATTAATCACAACCAACCGATTCAATTTTCACCCAACGAAGTTACGTTCGTAGCGCAATCCTGTCCGTCATGTAATTACCACACACTGGTATACTAAATTCATACTAACTCTCTGTGAAATCTTCCCGAAAAGAATAGCTGAGGGCTACTTTGATGATTACACCACATGCTTCACGTGGTCAACTTGGTTTACACAAAGAGTGTAACTCCACAATAATTTTGATAATTAAAATAAATTAGATCGAAAAACAATTTGCAAAAGAAAAACTTCGAACTGGTTACTATCGTCTTACTATTAACCTGATGGGTCAAACAATTGTATAAGCACGTGGTACTGGTCTCACAAAGTACACCCCACGTGGGTTGAAGATAAATAAAAGTTGCTATATTGAAAAATATTGGCAAGACGAGACATTATAATCTCACACATTTGCATTTAAGATTGATGATCTTAGTTAGAGTTACGGATCCTCAACACATGGTTCCACTTTACTCAGAAAGTAGAGACAAAGCAACTACCGGAATATATTCAGAACTTCACACTCGAATTACACTGCGTTGTAATTTAAGATAACATTAGATATTTTAGAGCTAAACCTGAAATAAAGGTGATTAAATTTTCAGTTAGGCCGAACTTAAGAAATCCATTGTCATACTGACTTAGCAGACACGCGCTTAGCCGGAGATCTTACCACTTCAGACGCTCACCGCGGACAGACTGCCCTGGGCTCCTACGAAGGGTGCTTCTGTATACAAAAAGGAAGTGACCAGAGAGGCAGCTTCCTATACCAACATGACAAGGGATGGACAGGACCATACTAAGGATAGAAACCTCTTTGCTTTTAGAAAGCGTAGCTACCTGTTCTGACGTTGGTCCTACTGTTCTCTAGCAGACAGGCTTGTCTGCTACCGTCAAGCATGCAACTAGAAATACATTTGCTCATTCATCCTCTCACACAGAAGGGAAGGGGGATGACAGTATCTTATCATATACAGTATATAAAAGAAAGCGGATGTAGGTTCTTTATGAGACTGTGTGACATGAATTACATATAAACTGTGTTTATAGTGTAGTAGTGTGACAGCTCGTTCTTGTTTATGTGTAAAAGTAACACGTTTCACTGCTCAGTCTCCTCCCAGATAGTCAGAAACACCACAGTAAATTTAGAAGAGGAATTTATGCCGTAAATGACAACAGATGTAAGAAATTAACATGAAAGGAATCCAACAGAGACCTTTCAAAGTGCTTCAGATAACACTGATATGTGACGAAACCCAACGACGGACACATCAGACACCTTCTGTGGTGCCACTTACCTGCAGTTACCATTGTTACCAAAGTGATTATCGGCAAGCGTGAGGGTGCTAACGTGCTTAGTTTTCATTTTAGTTCTTGCTCTAAGGGGGATAAGCAGGCTGCTAGCTAGTTGTACAGAATATCTAATAATAAATCGTTACTTAAATATGAAGTCCTAAAACTGGCAACATACACTCCTGGAAATTGAAATAAGAACACCGTGAATTCATTGTCCCAGGAAGGGGAAACTTTATTGACACATTCCTGGGGTCAGATACATCACATGATCACACTGACAGAACCACAGGCACATAGACACAGGCAACAGAGCATGCATAATGTCGGCACTAGTACAGTGTATATCCACCTTTCGCAGCAATGCAGGCTGCTATTCTCCCATGGAGACGATCGTAGAGATGCTGGATGTAGTCCTGTGGAACGGCTTGCCATGCCATTTCCACCTGGCGCCTCAGTTGGACCAGCGTTCGTGCTGGACGTGCAGACCGCGTGAGACGACGCTTCATCCAGTCCCAAACATGCTCAATGGGGGACAGATCCGGAGATCTTGCTGGCCAGGGTGGTTGACTTACACCTTCTAGAGCACGTTGGGTGGCACGGGATACATGCGGACGTGCATTGTCCTGTTGGAACAGCAAGTTCCCTTGCCGGTCTAGGAATGGTAGAAAGATGGGTTCGATGACGGTTTGGATGTACCGTGCACTATTCAGTGTCCCCTCGACGATCACCAGTGGTGTACGGCCAGTGTAGGAGATCGCTCCCCACACCATGATGCCGGGTGTTGGCCCTGTGTGCCTCGGTCGTATGCAGTCCTGATTGTGGCGCTCACCTGCACGGCGCCAAACACGCATACGACCATCATTGGCACCAAGGCAGAAGCGACTCTCATCGCTGAAGACGACACGTCTCCATTCGTCCCTCCATTCACGCCTGTCGCGACACCACTGGAGGCGGGCTGCACGATGTTGGGGCGTGAGCGGAAGACGGCCTAACGGTGTGCGGCACCGTAGCCCAGCTTCATGGAGACGGTTGCGAATGGTCCTCGCCGATACCCCAGGAGCAACAGTGTCCCTAATTTGCTGGGAAGTGGCGGTGCGGTCCCCTACGGCACTGCGTAGGATCCTACGGTCTTGGCGTGCATCCGTGCGTCGCTGCGGTCCGGTCCCAGGTCGACGGGCACGTGCACCTTCCGCCGACCACTGGCGACAACATCGATGTACTGTGGAGACCTCACGCCCCACGTGTTGAGCAATTCGGCGGTACGTCCACCCGGCCTCCCGCACGCCCACTATACGCCCTCGCTCAAAGTCCGTCAACTGCACATACGGTTCACGTCCACGCTGTCGCGGCATGCTACCAGTGTTAAAGACTGCGATGGAGCTCCGTATGCCACGGCAAACTGGCTGACACTGACGGCGGCGGTGCACAAATGCTGCGCAGCTAGCGCCATTCGACGGCCAACACCGCGGTTCCTGGTGTGTCCGCTGTGCCGTGCGTGTGATCATTGCTTGTACAGCCCTCTCGCAGTGTCCGGAGCAAGTATGGTGGGTCTGACACACCGGTGTCAATGTGTTCTTTTTTCCATTTCCAGGAGTGTATTTAGAATGTGGAGCCGATATTTTCGCCGGTACGTCGATATTTATGATACCAATATATCGATATCGAGGGTCCATTAAGATGTTCTTTAAATATCGATACATCGGATTCCCGACTTTATTTTAAAAATATCAAGAGTCCAACTCTGGACTAAAGGTATATTCTCCTACGTGCGTAAATTTATCAACGCGTGCTGCGGAATGCGGTTGTGTCTTTCGTTGTCCAATGCGGTGCAGCAAGCTGTGAGAGATGTTTTCCTGGGCGCGAGGTGGTGCGCGTCAGAACGTAAAAAATAGAAAGTGGTGTTTCTTTCTATAATTTGACAACTGAACATGATAGAGTGATGCGAAAAATACCTCCTGACATCTTTTTTTTTTTTAATGTAGTGAAAATTTTGTACTACTGAAAGAGAGGAATACTTGGGTTTTAAAGAAAAGTTGGTTTTTCGCGTTAGTCGATACCTATCACGCCGTATCTCCTAAACTACACAGATGGCCATTAAAATTGCTACACTAAGAAGAAATGCAGATGATAAACGGGTATTCATTGAACAAATATATTATACTAGAACTGACATTTTCACGCAATTTGGGTGCATAGATCCTGAAAATTTAGTACCCAGAACTTTCCTCATGTCAGCACGTTGTAGGTGTTGCCACCGGCGCCAACCTTGTGAGCATGCTCTGAAAACCTAATCATTTGCATATCACAGCATTTTCTTCCTGTCGGGTAAATTTCGCATCTATAGCACGTCATCTTCGTGGTGTAGCAATTTTAATGGCCGGTAGTGTACGAGGTGCATTCAACTTCTAAGGCCTCCGATTTTTTTTCTAATTAACTACTCACCCGAAATCTATGAAACTGGCGTTACTTCTCGACGTAATCGCCCTGCAGACGTACGCATTTTTCACAACGCTGACGCCATGATTCCATGGCAGCGGCGAAGGCTTCTTTAGGAGTCTGTTTTGACCACTGGAAAATCGCTGAGGCAATAGCAGCACAGCTGGTGAATGTGCGGCCACGGAGAGTGTCTTTCATTGTTGGAAAAAGCCAAAAGTCACTAGGAGCCATGTCAGGTGAGTAGGGAGCATGAGGAATCACTTCAAAGTTGTTATCACGAAGAAACTGTTGCGTAACGTTAGCTCGATGTGCGGGTGCGTTGTCTTGGTGAAACAGCTCTTCCCGGACGTTTTTGTTGCAGTGCAGGAAGGAATTTGTTATTCAAAACATTTTCGTAGGATGCACCTGTTACCGTAGTGCCCTTTGGAACGCAATGGGTAAGGATTACGCCCTCGCTGTCCCAGAACATGGACACCATCTTGTTTTCAGCTCTGGCGGTTACACGAAATTTTTTTGGTGGCCGTGAATCTGTGTGCTTCCATTGAGCTGACGGGCGCTTTGTTTCTGGATTGAAAAATGGCATCCACGTCTCATCCATTGTCACAACCGACGAAAAGAAAGTCCCATTCATCCTGTCGTTGCGCGTCAACATTGCTTGGCAACATGCCACACGGGCAGCCATATGGTCGTCCGTCAGCATTCGTGGCACCCACCTGGATGACACTTTTCGCATTTTCAGGTCGTCATGCAGGGTTGTGTGCACAGAACCCACAGAAATGCCAACTCTGGAGGTGACCTGTTCAACAGCCATTCGGCGATCCCCCAAAACAATTCTCTCCACTTTCTCGATCATGTCGTCAGATCGGCTTGTGCGAGCCCAAGGTTGTTTCTGTTTGTTGTCACACAATGTTCTGCCTTCATTAAACTGTCGCACCCACGAACGCACTTTCGAGACATCCATAACTCCATCACCACATGTCTCCTTCAACTGTCGATGAATTTCAGTTGGTTTCACACCACGCAAATTCAGAAAACGAGTGATTGCACGGTGTTCAAGTAAGGAAAACGTCGCCATTTTAATTATTTAAAACAGTTCTCATTCTCGCCGCTGGCGGTAAAATTCCATCTGCCATATGGTGCTGCCATTCTGGGACGTATTGACTATGAACGCGGCCTCATTTTAAAACAATGCCCATGTTTCTATCTCTTTGCAGTCCGGAGTAAAAAAATCGGAGGCCTTAGAACTTGAATGCACCTCGTAAATGAGAAGAAAAAGGAGATCCATTGGTTCAAATGGTTCAAAGGGCTCTGAGCACTATGGGACTCAACATCTTAGGTCATAAGTCCCCTCGAACTTAGAACTACTTAAACCTAACTAACCTAAGGACATCACACACACCCATGCCCGAGGCAGGATTCGAACCTGCGACCGTAGCAGTCCCGCGGTTCCGGACTGCAGCGCCAGAACCGCTAGACCACCGCGGCCGGCGGAGATCCATTGTGAGAAAAAGTTGTTCGGAGCAAGCCTAGGAGAGAAAAAAACAAAAGCGAACCAGTTGGTACTACTGGCGGTATTCTGATAAGACTTGCGAATAACAAAATGGTATTTACTCTAGGCATCAACGATAATCTGCCAGCGTGTTTGCCAAAAGTAGCTAGCAGAATAGTTCCTGGCGCGCAGTGGCCGCAGTATCTGCGCAAGCGGTGCGTTGTACCTTCACACGTTCAGTTTGCTTATCTAAACCAAGCCAAGTGCAATGCTGGATCGCCAGCCGCTCAGTGCGAAATGTTGCCGAATGACCTCTATGTAGAAAACTGTTGCAATGAGGTGGGGATTAACACCTTTTTCTGTTCGTTAGGTTTGTGAAGTAGAATCACATCGTTCAGAAGAGAAACCGTTGCTGTGCACGAAGTACCTTCACATTAAGTGATCGGAAATACATTTCTCAGAGCTCGGCCAACCTTTACTATTTTAACTTTCCAGCAATCGTAACGTGGTCATGCTCTGTGGCTTCTGCAATCTGCCGTGAATCAGTTGGGAAAGAATCCAGTGATTGCGAATCAGAAGATTCCATATGTAAGCAAGAAGCTTCCAATGCGTAGAATGTTGCATCTGTGCTGACAGGTAAACAAGACTATGTGCCGGCATTTGCATGGTGAGCCGTCGAATGATACTGAATTTCGTACTCGAGAGTTTGACAAGAATAGCGACTAACGCTGGAGCTTTTGCACCGTGCGGTCAGGAACTTGTTTCGATGGATGAAACAATTCAGTCAGACACTTATTACGGTACGTGACCAGATAAAATTTTGTTCCATACAGATAAAGATGAAATTTGGTGCTGTATGTATGTTAACTGGGGACCTAGAAACGATGTAGAGGCTCCGTCCCCTCAGCAGCCGCAGTGGTCCACACTCCCCCGACGACTACCACAGTCCACTTCACCCCTCTGTCCACCCACACTGAACCCAGGGTTATTGTGCGAGTCGGCCCCTGGTGGATTTCCCCCCCCCCCCCCCCCCCCTATCTTTGCGTGGTAGAGTAATGGTGGTGTACGCATACATGGAGAACTTGTTTGCGCAGCAATCGCCGACATAGTGTAGCTGAGGCGGAATAAGGGAAACCAGCCCGCATTAGCCGCGGCAGATGGAAAGCCGCCTAAAAACCATCCACAGACTGGCCGGCTCACCGTTCCTCGACACAAGTCCGCCGGGCGGATTCGTGAAGGGGACCAGGTGCTCCTTCCCACTCCGGGAAGCTCAGCTAATCTGGTGGGCAGAAATTTGGTGACACCATACATTATAACCAGGGCTTCCTTCTCCACCTGACTATTATTAATCTGAGCACTGTTTAAGGTTTTAGAAGCAGACTCAATGAGGCGTTCCGTTTTGCCAATTTTGTGGGATAAACCGCCCCAATGCTACGGGATGAGGCACCTAGTGCAAGCGCAAGTGATTTGAGAGGTTGGTAGTGCGCAAGGCAAGGATGACGAATCAGTGAATTTTTTCTGTCTTCGACAAACTTCGTAACAGTCTTTTGTGCAGTGGAACAAACAAACTAAGGGAATATGGACTATCAAACCAACTGTGCGATTGAATTGAAAAGTTCTTAGATAACAGAACGCAGCATGTCATTCTCAGTGGAGAGATGTCTTCCGAAGTAAGAGTGATTTCAGGTGTGCCGCAGGGGAGTGTCGTAGGAACGTTGCTATTCACAATATACATAAATGACCTTGTTGATAACATCGGAAGTTCACTGAGGCTTTTTGCGGATGATGCTGTGGTATATTGAGAGGTGGTAACAATGGAAAATTGTACTGAAAAGCAGAAGGATCTGCAGCGAATTGACGCATGGTGCAGGGAATGGCAATTGAATCTCAATGTAGACAAGTGTAATGTGCTGCGAATACGTAGAAAGAAAGATCCCTTATCATTTAGCTACAATATAGCAGGTCAGCAACCGGAAGCAGTTAATTACATAAATTATCTGGGAGTACGCATTAGGAGTGATTAAAATGGAATGATCTTATAAAGTTGATCGTCGGTAAAGCAGATGCCAGACTGAGATTCATTGGAAGAATCCCAAGGAAATGCAATCCGAAAACAAAGGAAGTAGGTTACAGTACGCTTGTTTGCCCACTGCTTGAATACTGCTCAGCAGTGTGGGATCCGTACCAAATAGGGTTGATAGAAGAGATAGAGAAGATCCAATGGAGAGCAGCGCGCTTCGTTACAGGATCATTTAGTAATCGCGAAAGCGTTACGGAGATGATAGATAAACTCCAGTCGTAGACTCTGCACGAGAGACGCTCAGTAGCTCGGTACGGGCTTTTGTTGAAGTTTCGAGAACATACCTTCACCAAGGAGTCAAGCAGTATATTGCTCCCTCCTACGTATATCTCGCGAAGAGACCATGAGGATAAAATCAGAGACATTAAAGCCCACACAGAGGCATATCGTCAATCCTTCTTTCCACGAACAATACGAGACTGGAATAGAAGGGAGAACCGATAGAGGTACTCAAGGTACCCTCCGCCACACACCGTCAGGTGGCTTGCGGAATATGTATGTAGATGTAGATGCAGAACATTTTTACGTCCGAGGTGGCTCAGAGGCGCGCCAATTTCCGCCGCCTTAAGAATGAACTTTAGGAAGTGAATCAATTTTCCAAGACCGGCTTGCAGTTCATATGGTCTTAGGAGATGGCAATTGCTGAATTGCCTGCAAGTGTTTCATCGAAGGACGAGCACCACTGGCATCGACGATACGTCATAAGTACTCAATCACTGTGTTGAAGAATGAACAGTTCTCCAAGTTGAAACATCCCCTTAGAAACATTTATGAATTACTGTGCTGGTAAACCTCTTACGTTATTTGTTTTTCAAACATCTGAGCAAAACTGAACGTGCTCAGACATTTCTCTCATTACTAAACTGACGCACAATATTTTTAGCGTAACGCAGTCTGACTTTCAATAATCCCTACAAAAGAATGGCCCTGACTAACAATAACCTATACCTTTCATGAGTCACTTACCTTACAAAAATCTTCGTTACTCGAACTACTGCAATACAGCGTGCGCCAATACTGCCAGCTAAATAAAAGATTCTAACTACTGAAGGCACTAACTACTGATAGACATAGTCAGCAAATGAAAGATTTTGATAAAGAACAAATAATGTATTTACCTTAATAATGTTCAAAAGTCATTATATATATATATATATATATATATATATATATATATATATATATATATATATATATATATATATATCAGTTCATGACATCCATCTTTACAAATTTCCTTTTTCTAGTGGACACACGTCCAGATCGTCCGCTCTCAAAATCCTGCCATCTCTCTCCCCACGTCCACCATTGCTGGCGGCTCATCTCCAACTGCGCAATACTGCGCGCTGTTCACATCCGACTGCCCAACACTACAATAGGAAATATTCCAACAATGCAAACGAGCAATAGATTGCACACGGCACAGTCAGTGATTTTCATACAGAGCGCTACGTGGTGTTACCAACATAAAAACTTAAACAGCCTTCTTACAAAGTTACATTTGAGGGCAGCCTCAGTTACAACTTGAAAGAGACAATAGAAATTTTTAGGGTGTTGTTCCGGTGTTTGAGCAGAGACGATTATGTCGTCAAGGCAATGAAAACAAGGAGGCACCTTCGAAGTTACGCGTTCGAGAAATTTTTGAAACTATGCAGGAGGGAAAACACTTCCAAAAGGAAGACATTCTTATTGAAACAAGCCGACATGAGTATTCACAACTAAAAGTTTCTTTTCTCTTTGTCCATTGGAAGCTGAAGACAGGCTTCTACAAGATCAGTTTTTGAGAAGAACTGTCCTCACGCTAGAGGATCAAGTATTTCATCTAACCATGAGACCGGGAAGGAATCAATGACTGTCTGTAAATTTACCATGCGTTTGAAATCGGTTCAAAGACGGATCTTCCCATATGGCTTACGAATGACGACTAAGGATGATGTCCACCGATTTAGTGACATAGGTTTTAAGACATTAACGAATCCTAGTCTCTGAATTTCTACGGCCACGACGTCGCGTAGCATATGCGGCACAGGACGTGCGCGACAAAATTTGGGTTGCGCGTTAAGTTTCAGCGTAATGAGATCCTGAAAATCTTTTGAACATCCAAGAGTACTGTCGAACAAATATTTTTTGATACTTGTCACAGAGTTGTTGAACTGCGGTATGGGAAATTCTTGTGCCGATGACAAGCCCACTGTCGTGGAAGTCTAATACATAGGAATCAAATGCATCCACACAGATAATATTTGGGCTCGTGCGTGGGCGGACTACAGTGAAAGGGATTTTCTTAGTCATGCTTTTGTATTTTGCTTGTCAGCGGCTCGTTCCAAGAATTGAAATGCTGTATTCATTACACGAAAAAAAAAATTGTTCAAATGTGTCTGAGCACTATGGGACTTAACATCTCAGGTCATCAGTCCCCTAGAACTTAGAACTACTTAAACCTAACTAAGGACATCACACATATCCATGCCCGAGGCAGGATTCGAACCTGCGACCGTAGCTGTCACGCGGTTCTGTACTGAAGCGCCTAGAACCGCTAGGCCAGCAGAGGCCGGCCTCATTACACGTGTTGAGATGCAGGCTCAATGTTTGCAACGGTGGTTGGCCAATTGTTTCATATGTATCTAGGTTAAGCAACGTGACAGAAGCTGCGGTGTCTAGTTGGAAAGGCACTGACTGGTTACAAATTTGCGATGTAATCCACAGTTGGTGGTGTATTCTCTGAATACAACTGTCTTGTCCGTGTTGTGGAAAACTGTTGACAGTTTCCACCTGTGCAGTAGACCGCTTTCGTGAATTTGGAGATTGGGAGAGCCTTTCCGAAGTGTGTGGTATTCGCATTAAACGCCTGTATAGATTCGTGTACCGCAAGGAAGCAAGGCAGAGGATGTTACGGGTAACCAGTACCAACTTTCTAAACACAAATGCACACATGGATTAATACGGTTCTTTATTTGATCTGGAAACATTTACTTGAATAGTGTTCCGGCGTAACGTCAAGCGCCAGCACGTCGACGTGGAACGTAGCAGCAGGGATGGCTGTGAGACAACGTCAGCCAACAAGACACTGACTGACCCCTCTCCAGAACGACACCGAGACCGGAGCTACCTCTACACGAAGAGAATAGAAGCGCAACGCGGCCTAGCCGCGTAAGAGTCTGTTGCCGAGCGGCTCTAGGCGCTTCAGTCCGGAACCGTGCTGTTGCTGCTGTCGCAGGTTCGAATCCTGCCTCGGACATGGATATGTGTCATGTCCTTAGGTTTTTTAGGTTTAAGTAGTTCTACGTCTAGAGGACTGATGACCTCAGGTGTTAAGTCCCATAGTGCTTAGAGCCTTTTTTATTTTTTTTATTTTATTTATTTTTTTCTTTTGCCTAGGCTTGGCCCGAGTGAAAGACGAACCGTCATTCAAATGATACAGCAGGTACTTATGAGCTGTATTGTTTTGCTTCCATTGGAATTGTACCGGGTGATCAAGAAGTCAGTATAAATTCGAAAACTTAATAAACCACGGAATAATGTACACTACTGGCCATTAAAATTGCTACACCACGAAGATGACGTGCTACAGATGCGAAATTTACCCGACAGGAAGAAGATGCTGTGATATGCAAATGATTAGCTTTTCAGAGCATTCACACAAGGTTGGCGCCTGTGGTGACACCTACAACGTGCTGACATGAGCAAAGTTCCCAACCGATTTCTCATACACAAACAGAAGTTGACCGGCGTTGCCTAGTAAAACGTTGTTGTGATGCCTCATGTAAGGAGGAGAAATGCGTACCATCACGTTTCCGACTTTGATAAAGGTCGGATTGTAGCCTATCGCGATTGCGGTTTATCGTATCGCGACATTGCTCGAGATCCAATGACTGTTAGCAGAATATGGAATCGATGGGTTCAGGACGGTAATATGGAACGCCGTGCTGGATCCCAAAGGCCTCGTATCACATCTTATCCGCGTGGCTGTAAGGGATCGTGCAGCCACGTCTCCCCTGAGTCAACAGATGGGGACATTTGCAAGACAACAACCATCTGCACGAACAGTTCCATGACGTTTGTAGCAGCATGGACCATCAGCTCGGAGACCATGGCTGCGGTTACCCTTGTCGCTGCATCACAGACAGGAGCGTCTGCGATGGTGTACTCGACTACGAACCTCGGTGCACGAATGGCAAAACGTCATTTTTTCGGATGAAACCAGGTTCTGTTTACAGCATCATGATGGTCGCATCCGTGTTTGGCGACATCGCGGTGAACGCACATTGCAAGCGTGTATTCGTCATCGCCATACTGGCGTATCACCCGGCGTGATGGTATGGAGTGCCACTGGTTGCACGTCTCGGTCACCTCTTGTTCGCATTGACGGCACTTTGAACAGTGGACGTTACATTTCAGATGTGTTACCACCCGTGGCTCTACCGGTCATTCGATCCCTAAGAAACCCTATATTTGAGCAGGATAATGCACGACAGGATGTTGAGGTCCTGTACGGGCCTTTCTGGATACAGAAAATGTTCGACTGCTGCCCTGGCCACCACATTCTCCAGATCTCTCACCAACTGAAAACGTCTGGTCAATGGCGGCCGAACAACTGGCTCGTCACAATACGCCAGTCACTACTCTTGATGAACTGTGGTATCGTGTTGAAGATGCATCGGCAGCTGTACCTGTACACGCCATCCAAGCTCTGTTCGACACAATGCCCAGGCCTATCAAAGCCGTTATTACGGCCAGAGGTGGTTGTTCTGGGTACTGATTTATGCACCGAAATTGCGTGAAAATGAAGTCACATCTCGGTTCTAGTATAATATATTTGTCCAATGAATACCAGTTCATCGTCTGCATTTATTCTTGGTGTAGCAATTTTAATGGCCAGTAGTGTATTTGCATGAATTGTTGTCTAGCGATCGGAGAAAGCAGGCTTCCTAGGCACCCTTTATTAGGCGAGTGGGCAGAACACAACAGAGTCCATGTTTTGTGGTACAAGCTCATCAGTAATAGACCACTTGCAGTCTGATGTAATGTCAGAATCGGTATCCTTGCCATTACAAACTTCCCTGCTAGGAAAAGTGCAATTCTGGTTGAGATAAACTAGCCCCACTATGTCACTAATCTGGTGGCAGTGTGCTGTGGTAGCCTGTGACGAGCTACACCCGCTCTGTGAGCAAACTGACAGACGCCAACAGACACGAAACTGGATGTCCGAGTAAGGCCCTCTGGTCAGCGACGGCAGCCTAAATACTCGCTGTCGAGAGAACGCTGGCGGCTTGTTGCTTGTGGGTGTGTCTCTGATCTCTCTCATTAAAGGCGCAGTTGATCCAATGCATACTAACCGATCTTCGTGCTTCATCTTTGCGGACCGGTGTGAAAGCGCCAGCTTACGCCAGCAGAGTTCATTGTTTGATTTTCGAGCAGGGAGAGCCGAAGAATCTGAACAGGAAATGACATTAGGTCCATCCATTTCTGCTTCGCATTGTTCCCGTGTGAAACACGTGACGACCCTCTACTCTTTTGCAGGCGGAACGGATTTTTATGCCCCGTTAGATGGCAAAAATTGCATTCGCCTTGTCTGATGAAGCAATTTTTTCGATCATGGCTGACAAAGCATTTCACACATGATTTCGCCTTGCGTAGGGCTGGGGCAGTGTAATTAGGGTTGCGCAGGTGCGGCAAACGCTGTGTAAGTGAAGCGATAACTGGTAGACATTGTATGGCTAAGTTATGAGTTTGGCAGGAATTGATAACTTTAAGCACTTACTATGGCTACGGTTGCGATGCATTGGAATTTTCGCCCTCGATCTCTGACCTGATATGTTCTGAATAATAGCATTGCCCCAAAAACACAATCGAATTTACAGTCTCTAGATATGCCCTGCAATTCCGTAACTCATTCTTTGTACGATTAATAACTGCGACGTTGCTTGCAGAAAAAAATACAATGCAGCAGAAACAACTATTTGACTCTCAAAAGATTCGTCTTGTCTTGCAATTATGACTGATACGCAGAGATACGGATTCAAAGGGGAAGTGAAGCCTAACCATTTTTTTGTACATAGCCTGAACAGTTGACAATGTACCCTACCATTTAGCCAGCCCGGTTAGCCGTGCCATCTCACACACTGCTTTCCGGGCGGGAAGACATCCGGTCCCTGCCACGAATCCGCCTGGCAGCTTGGTGTCGAGATCTGGCTCCAAGATACTTTCCAGGTGGGTATAAAATCAATGTGCACAATGGAAAATACTGAACACTAAATGAAGATTTGGCCATGTCTGATTACACCCTGAAACAGATCTTAGGATATCTTAATAATGATATCTCCTCCTTCTTTTCCTTAACATATAAATCACAACATAAACATAAATGGATGATTAAGGGAACTACTAAGTATAAAATGATGAATGCCCTTTCAGTTTATACGTTTATTGTAGATTAAAAAACATTTATATTACAACTCTTTATATATCAATGTCCAATGGACATAAAGAAATACCAAAGAATTTCATAACTAATACGATTGATCAATTACCCAAATGTGCCCCTTTTTATGGCTACGCGATCTAATATAAATAACGCGAAATGACTGATATCGGCTACGTGCCAAACACTAGAAGACACTACTTTCAAAGATGATCTACAGTGGTGTGCAACCTCAGAGGAAATAAAATTTACGTGATCACAGCTGTTTAGATTTATAGCTCTAATAAACCGAGGCAATTATCAATATCACCGTATGTACTGCATCTGGTGCGTCGAAGTGATGGTTCTCATACATGTCTGAAACTATAGAAGAACTCCAGACACAAAATAAAAACTCTTTCTAACACTATGACGGCAGAAGGCGGTCCTCTGACTAGTATTATCTAATACTGTGTTCTCCTCTCTGTGTTCTACAGATAAAAAACGCGAGTTCCCAGCCACAAGGATAGAATTCAGATAACGTCTCCACGTGAGTATAGACGAGTAAGTGCTCTCAACCACTGAACACTGTGTTCTCATTGACGACTTCCTACCGTGAGATGATGTCCACAATCATATAAGTTCGCAACAGTACAGTGCCTAACCGTTCTAACTATAAAACTTTCCTGAGAGCAAAGACAGCAAGTCCGTCTGTACCAACAAAAGCAGATACTGAGCGGCTGTCGAAGCCGGGCGCTCAAAATGGAAAACCTCTTCTCTCCACTGCTGGCATCCCAGCAAAACTCGGCTCCCCTAAATCGTAACTGCAGAAGGCCAATCCTATTCTCGAGACCACGGAGTATTCAACCTCTCTACAGATTCTTCCGACCGTCGACCAACAATATTTTAGTCTTTTGTCGTCCAGCGCGGAAAGTTTTTGAGGAAATGCCTATACTCATACAATGGTACACTTCTCAGAGTAAAAATCCTTGGCAATTACCCAGCCTGGGATTTCTGAGGTAACGCTTCCTCGTTCCCCTCTGCTGCATCCAACATTTTCAGAGTTTCCGAAGTATCCTTCCGGCCCCACTACAATATCGGGTGGCCGCCGCTGTATTGTGCTTCCACGCTCAGGTGCCCAGGCCGTCCGTCTTGGCGCTTCCTGTGTGAAGCAAGACCAACACGACTGTGCGGGCGTTACCACCCAGCGGTTGCGTTACGCCTCCCGTTTGATTTCCACTGGCGTTCAAACCTGTACTAGTATAGGCAATCATTCATTACGCCATTTTGATAATAAAGACACTCTGTCACCTTTCAAGCAATAAGCGTTAACAACTACTTGCAAGGTGTACATGACAGTGTCAGTCTTCTTTAAATACACTCCTGGAAATTGAAATAAGAACACCGTGAATTCACTGTCCCAGGAAGGGGAAACTTTATTGACACATTCCTGGGGTCAGATACATCACATGATCACACTGACAGAACCACAGGCACATAGACACAGGCAACAGAGCATGCACAATGTCGGCACTAGTACAGTGTATATCCACCTTTCGCAGCAATGCAGGCTGCTATTCTCCCATGGAGACGATCGTAGAGATGCTGGATGTAGTCCTGTGGAACGGCTTGCCATGCCATTTCCACCTGGCGCCTCAGTTGGACCAGCGTTCGTGCTGGACGTGCAGACCGCGTGAGACGACGCTTCATCCAGTCCCAAACATGCTCAATGGGGGACAGATCCGGAGATCTTGCTGGCCAGGGTAGTTGACTTACACCTTCTAGAGCACGTTGGGTGGCACGGGATACATGCGGACGTGCATTGTCCTGTTGGAACAGCAAGTTCCCTTGTCGGTCTAGGAATGGTAGAACGATGGGTTCGATGACGGTTTGGATGTACCGTGCACTATTCAGTGTCCTCTCGACGATCACCAGTGGTGTACGGCCAGTGTAGGAGATCGCTCCCCACACCATGATGCCGGGTGTTGGCCCTGTGTGCCTCGGTCGTATGCAGTCCTGATTGTGGCGCTCACCTGCACGGCGCCAAACACGCATACGACCATCATTGGCACCAAGGCAGAAGCAACTCTCATCGCTGAAGACGACACGTCTCCATTCGTCCCTCCATTCTCGCCTGTCGCGACACCACTGGAGGCGGGCTGCACGATGTTGGGGCGTGAGCGGAAGACGGCCTAACGGTGTGCGGGACCGTAGCCCAGCTTCATGGAGACGGTTGCGAATGGTCCTCGCCGATACCCCAGGAGCAACAGTGTCCCTAATTTGCTGGGAAGTGGCGGTGCGGTCCCCTACGGCACTGCGTAGGATCCTACGGTCTTGGCGTGCACCCGTGCGTCGCTGCGGTCCGGTCCCAGGTCGACGGGCACGTGCACCTTCCGCCGACCACTGGCGACAACATCGATGTACTGTGGAGACCTCACGCCCCACGTGTTGAGCAATTCGGCGGTACGTCCACCCGGCTTCCCGCATGCCCACTATACGCCCTCGCTCAAAGTCCGTCAACTGCACATACGGTTCACGTCCACGCTGTCGCGGCATGCTACCAGTGTTAAAGACTGCGATGTAGCTCTTTATGCCACGGCAAACTGGCTGACACTGACGGCGGCGGTGCACAAATGCTGCGCAGCTAGCGCTATTCGACGGCCAACACCGCGGTTCCTGGTGTGTCCGCTGTGCCGTGCGTGTGATCATTGCTTGTACAGCCCTCTCGCAGTGTCCGGAGCAAGTATGGTGGGTCTGACACACCGGTATCAATGTGTTCTTTTTTCCATTTCCAGGAGTGTATTAATATATACATTATACAATCTATCAAATAATACCTAATTGCAGTTGTAAATCACGGCAAAGTATGTAGATGAGTGCTTGTAAGGTGCGAAATTATAGCCACCTTACAATAACCCCAAGTAATGAACTATTTTCTACTGTGATGGGGTAATTCTTATAGTATTCTCTCATCCAGTACAAAATAATATAACCAACAATTATCTGTACAAAGGAATTAATAAAAATACGAGGACAGAGGAACAACTGAATCATGATATGTCCTAATACAGTCATTCTGCGTTCATTCATGGGCTTACTGCCATGCATTTCTTTACTACATGTTTATTTTAATCTGTCTGCTCCTTATGTTTGGACCATTTTTTGGGACATGCCTATTGGAATTTACAATGACACACAAAATAACCCATGTTATCGAAGGAAGTTTACTAACATCACACATTTTTTCTCTTTCAAAAATGGCAGTTCCCATCTTTCTTTAGACTTGAGGCCCATGCTCTCTGTCATTCATCCATCCCTAAGACATAGGTTGAGGCAAGAAATACTAAAGTAAAGTATCCTAATCTTTTCAGAGTGGTTGTCTAATAAATCACACGTTCTTCATTTAGCCATTATTGTGCAAAACAAGCAGTTACGTCAATTATTCTTTAGGTTTTCTATTGGGCGTTATACAATTATATAAAATTCTGTGAAAAATTCTGTGTAATTTTACTTGGTCATATTTCTTCTCTTGGCTTACATTTAAAAAACATCATTTCACAAACTGATTCTCCAAGTGTAGTGTTTCCCAAACGTGTATACTCTTTAAACATTGAAAAAATCTTATATTCTAAAGCGTTAGTTGACAAACTGCATTTACATATACTGTGAAAACTAATATTTGTAATAATTGTTCGTATCGACCACCAATTTTAACTAATGTTTACAGAGTATACAAATATAATACATTAAAACATTAAAATCCATAGCATCTTTATCAAAGAGAATGACATACAATAATTTTACATGAATAAATCCACAAATATTTTCTTAAGACTACCCAGAAAAAATAAGTACAAGATGTTTACAAAAATGATAAATATCGAAAACTTATTTTGTGAGTGTAACTGTTCGGTGTTCACTACATTATACACTTTTTTTTATCAAGAGTCACACACTGATTCAGATTTCACAACAGACTTTCATCTTCATTTATGTATGGGGATGAAAGCTACAGTTTTTGTGAAGTTTAGGAACTGAAGATTGATTGAGATTGGTCATGGTGGCTTTGCAAGTCAGTCTTTGGATCCTCAGCCCATTGTTGATCCTGTAAGGTTACAAGTCTCTCGCAGAGTTGATGCTGTGGAAGGATCCTCGGAATACACAGCAAGGTAAGTGGAAGTATGTTTTGAAACAGCCAAGTTTTCGTCCAATTTGCACACATTATGCGGGAGGTACATTCAGGTAGGATCTTTAAAGCTCACCTAGAATACTTCTGTGTCAGCTAAGAGAAGTGTAATTGTATCTAGTCTTCAGTTCTTCGTGTTTCTTCTTTTTACTATATTTGCATTACTACTCTTCTCTTCTTCATGTTGCTTCTTTCTCTTGATATAAATGTTGTGTTTTGGATATGGATATTGGTAATTTTGGACAGGTAGGCTATCTGTTTGGTGACATTATGCATGGTACCTGAGTCATTATATGTGACTCAGATTCCCCAGAAGTCAGTGCCAGGTGACTGACTGCTACAGATTATGATGTTCATCAGTCTGTGTATGGCAGAGAACAGCAGAAGGAAAAGCAAATAGAGTTTACAGTTTCATACAGCTATTAGCATATGTGCTGTAGGCTTAACTGACTGTATTATGTGTGCAATTTGTTTATCTTGTCTCCATCGTGTAGTGCAACAGTGGAGAAAAGTCATTAGCGGCCGTTTAAACACCCGTCTCGACCCGACTCAGCAGGGTTGCTGCAGATGGCCGCTTGTTACCTACTCTGTTGTAGCCGGCTGTCTTCAGGCAGCCCCATTTGAATAGGCGAAATGATTGCTCACGTCCATGACATGGCTTTGGCTTACTGACAGTGTCCCTTTCTTGCTTTTTTCCGCAGCTGTGAAGTTAGCCTCCCGTTCCATCTGCGCATCACATTGTTGCTTCTAGTGTGTCTCACAAAAGTTTCTTTTTGTGACACCTGTGCTCACTAATATATACAATTAGTTTCCGATTTACGCAAATACTATACAATACATAAAACAAAATCATTGACGTTTTTCTGTTATGAAGTATAAATTTTTAAGTAGCACTCACTAGTGAGGTCATTTATCTTTAATTTATTATTGTTCTAGTGGCACAATCAGCCCAGACACTCACTTATTTATCCTTATTATTCTGATCAAAATTTCATGTACAAAGTTAAAGTTAGTTATAAAAGAACATAATTCTCAACCTATGTACTTTAATTATTAAATATCTGTCGGTACCTGTATACCGATGAAAAAATGCACATAACAGTATAATTATGATCATCACCAGATTCCAATGTTAATAATTGCAATTTCTACTTGTTAAACTACTGGCAAGTAGGATGTTTATACTAGTCTAACTACAACCCTATTCAAAGTACTACACTGTCGTTGGGTGTCACAAGATTGTCCTATCACAAGGTTCTTGGTTTCGTCGTGGATGTCATCGTGTATATCTGTGAACAAGTAAGTGCACGTCTGCACAAATGAATGACTAAGTAGGTCTTTTCTTCATTTCATGCTTTGGCTTGCTTCCTGTGGACAATCATAAACTACATAGCAAGTTTAGTACAAAATTGCTGATAGCTTCTTTAATCACACTGTCATGTACCTTCTTTCACGTTTTTCCTTAGTAATACCTTCTCTGTCGCTGTCCTTCCTCTGGAGCTGCTGCTGTTACCTTCATCTGTCGTTAACTCTCCCTTTCAGGTTACTATAGGTACATTTTATTTTACTAGTGGTACCTTCAAATATAAAGATCTTAGTACATTACATAAAATCACTGCTGATCAACATGATTGCCATGCCCTTTTGTATTATCCACGATGTCATGTACTTTGAACATATAGCATTTTCTTACTTACATAACTGGCGGACCTCACATCCTACAATTTCTTACTTTCCTTTATTAAATTTTATGTGTCTATATCCCCTTGTGACACTTCCATTCCATGTCGCTATAACACTCATCCAACATTTTGGTGCACTCATACAGTATTCTGCAGAACTGGCCACCATGTACACAATTATTCCGTCTCTCTGAACAGCATAAACACGACATTTGCATATACAAACAACGCTGCGCTATCGCAAAGCCACATGGAGCAGGCCACCTAGTGAACTCACGTTTCTCTGAATGGAGACAAATCATATTTGGACGACACACCTGCGAGTCACTGCAAACCACTACCAGCAAGTCACTCATTTGAGATCCCACTGCTAAACATGGAAAATAAACACTCATTTCATGAAGTAGTTCTAAACCTTTTTCAAAATTCTGACGTTCTCTGCTAATACGTTCCACAGCAATTGGGTAACAAACTTACCTATTCACACATCTTTACAACATTTTTTTGCAGTACCACACGTTTCTCATTTTTACTTTATTCCTTCATGGACAGATCGCACATCTTAAACTCCAAAAATCTTTTAAATCGTACACGCAGCTTGCTGTTCACATAGTTATATCCTACACAAAGAAACATACCCTAATTTTCTCACCCTCGACATCCTGCCCTTTTTATGCAGTGTAGTACCTCTTTTAACATGATAATAGCACATGAAATATTGATAACTCTACATATCCCTTCAGTGCAATAACTTAATTTAATTGTTAACTATATACAATATACTTTACTTTCGCCATACAAGCTCACTTTAATTCTTCCTGGTCTAATTTCAATTGATTGTTCCCGATTCCTGTTGTTATTCATCCCACCCCATCCTTGGTCAGACCGTTGACGAGTTTCTCTATTGTCGCCCCATGATGCGCCATTACTTTGTCGCTCCCGCCTGTGTTCATTTTGTTACCTGTATTCTTTGCCATAGTTCTTCCATTGTACCTTGTTCCCGCGACGATATCTATGGTCCATGTTTTGGTGAGGCGGCCAATTTACATTGGTTTGCAAATTATGACCTCTGTTACTCCCTCCACTGTTCTCACTTCTTTCACTTAGCACGTCTCTGTGCCTATGTTTTTCTCGCGCCTGCTGCTCTTTGAAAGCGATCTCTAACTCTCTTAAGATAGTCTTGAATCCTGCTACATCACTTCCACATCGGCCGAAGAGTGTTTGCTGGTAGGAAATTGGCAACTTCATGTAGCACAATTTTATGATCTCAGCCGGTGTGCATGGGTCGTCCAAATACTGATTTTTATTTGTCAAGTTTCCGAAATACTTCACTGGACTATGAAACCCTAAACTCTCTGCTCATAATTATTTCCTGTTTGATCCTGTCCTGTTTCTCCTTGGACCAGTCTTAGCTTAAAAATGCGTCACGAAACTCGTCGTATGACGTGCACATTTTTGCAATGTTCCGCATGCATTCGGCTGATGTTCCCTCGATATGTGAACATACGAAGTCCAGTTTGTGCATCAGAGGCCAGTGAGGAGGTAAGAATAAATTAAATTGTTCAATAAAAGTTTTTTTGTGTAAAACGTAACCCTCGTCTCTATAATGTTGGAATTTTCGTACAGAGATAAAATGCTTAAAATCGAAAATTTAATTAGAATTTCTTCTCACTCGGCCTACCACATTCTCACTTGGCGCTAACGTTTCCGGTCTACCGTTACTTTGGGTATACTCTCCTCTACTCCCTGTCACGTTTTCGTCACTGCGTATTATCGGGTAACAATTATGCATATCAAATATCTCATTGCTGTTCTCCGTATTCGCAATTTGCGACCCAGTTGTGCCCCGTGTGGACGCGGGGGCCATATATCTAGCGATATTTCGTTGCTCTGCGATACGCTTTCAGTCAGTAGTTTTCAAGCAACTCTTACATTCGGGCACATTATTAATATCATCTGGGCTTGGACATGATCGTGCTGAGTTTGAACCGGCTCTTTCGGTTTCTGTTGTTTCCAAATCGCCTAATATTTTTTTCTGAGATGTGATTTTTTGCTAGGTTGCGACCTAACTTCCTGAGATAATCGCTTAATTTCGCTTTATATGTCTTGTTTAAATTGTGAGAGCTCTGCGGTCAATGCCTTATTTGGTGCGATTTTTGTCTTTTGCAGCTGCGTTACTTCCACCTGTTTCACGCGCCTCTACAACTTCGTTAATGCACCTCTACCCATCTTTGTCGTGTTTTTTGTCTTCTCTATTGCTGCAAGAGCAATCAGCTTTTCTCTCCTCGCTAGTAATAGCGCCTCGTTCTCAGTTCCTCTGACCTCCGCAATCTCTCATTCTAGTTTTGTTCGCAGCGTCACTACCTCATTTCTCACTTCCCTCATTTCATGTTTTATCTACTGAATTTCGACACTAACGTTTTGAATTTTACTTCCCATTTCACCACTAACGTTTTGAATTTTTCTTCCCATTTCAGAGCGTACTACATCGTTCCCCCTTTTTATTTAGCTTCCAAATTCATTTCCCATTGCTTTTAGGTGTGCAAGGATGTCCAACACACCTGTGTTACCTAAATCTTTTCTCCTATTGCGACTTTCCCTTCCTCTACTCTTAGGTGATCTTCTGCCCTTTCCATTTCTTGGTATTCAAAAATGCCATGACCACGCGCCCCTGATGTGCTGCCTCCTGACGATGTCACTTAAGGCGATCTACCACGACTCGTAGTTGTTCCGGGTTCACTTGAACTCCCTACGTTATAGTCCCGTATCTCTACGATTGCTTCAGCGTGCCTCTGTTCCTCATCTTCGCTATTCAGATGGCACACCACGGGCTTGACCGTGTCTATCATCCTCAAAAATTTCCCTTGGATCGGTATTCTCCTCACTTGTGCCTAGTGCTGCTAATAAAGCTAACTCTTTCTCATCCCACAGGCTTTCTTGACTACCACGTGTATCTGCCATTTCTATATTGTTACAACTAGTGATCTGTTGTGCTATTAAGCGCGCTTTCGCTATAGTTATCATGGACTGATCCCTGATAAGAGTTCTCTTAAAAGTACACACAATTTACACTACCCACATTTATTATGCAACGAACATGTAACATAAAATATCTACAGCAAAAAAGCTAGACTACTGGCACCCTCGTGAACGAGCAGTGTCGGTACAATACAAACAAACTAAAAGGACAACAATTTTTTGAATGTCATCCAGACACTTTACCAGTGCAAACTATACATGCAAACTAGTGATCAGTATCAATAACAACTAAACATTAGAAACGGGAAAAAATTTTTGAAAACTTCCAAGGTTTCAAACCACTGTATGGTTACTATCAGAAGACTCTAAGCAGAATCCTGGCAGGGTAAGCCGTATCCAAGACGCAACTCCAGGCGAGTGTAAAGTGAATCTGCACAATGGAAAATACTACCCGCTAAATGAAGACTTGGCCCTATCTGGCTACCCTCTGAAAAAGATCTTGGGATCTCTTAACGATGATATCTCCTCCTTCTTGCTCCTTAACGTATAAATTACAACATAAACATAAATGGATGATTAAGGGAACTACTAACTATAAAATGTTAAATGCTGTTACTGCTTATACATTTGTTGTAGATTAAAACCCCTTTACATTACAACTTCTTATGTATCAATGTCCAATGGACATAAAGAGATACCAATGAATTTCTTAACTAATGCGATTGATTAATTGCCAGAATGCGTCCCTTTTTATGACTACACGATCTAATATAAATAACGCGAAATGACTGACATCTCCTAGGTACCAAACACCAGAAGCCACTCCTTTAAGGATGATCGACAGTGGTATGCAACCTCAGTGGAAATAAAATTTACGTGATCACAGCTGTTTAGCTTTATAGCCCTAATAAGCCAAAGCAATTACCAATATCACCGTATGTACTGCGTCTGGTGCGTCGAAGTGATGGTTCTCATACATGTCTGCGAAGATAGAGCAACTCCAGCCACAAAGTAGAAACTCTTTCTAACACTAGGAAGGCAGAAGGCGGTCCTCTGACTAGTATTATCTAATACTGTCTTCTCCTCTCTGTTTTCTACGGACAAAAAACGCGAGTTCCCAACCACAAGGATGGAATTCAGATAACGTCTCTACGTGAGTATGGACGAGGAGGTGCTCTCAATAACTGAATGCTGCGTACTCAACAACTACTCACTACCCGGAGGCGAAGTCCAGAATCGTTTAAGTTCGCATCAGTACAATGCCTAACCGTTCTAACTATAAAATCTCCTGAGAGGAAAGACAGCAAGTCCGTCTGTACCAACAAAAGCTGGTACTGAGCGACGGTCAAACCCAGGCGCTCAAAACGGAAGACCGCTTCTCTCCACTGCTGGCATCCCAGCAAAACTCAGCTCCCCTCCCACGTAACTGCAACAGGCCAATCCTATTCTCGAAACCACGGAATATTCTCCCTCTTTACAGATTTTTCTGACCGCCGATCAACCATATTTTAGTCTTTTGTCGTCCAGCGCGGAAAGTTTGTGAGGAAATACCTATACTCATACAATGGTACTCTTCTCAGAGTAAAAATCCTCGGAAATAACCCAGCCTGCGATTTCCGAGGTAACGCTTCCTCGTTCCCCTCTGCTGCGTCCAAGATTTTCAGAGTTTCCGAAGTATTATCCGGTTATCCCTTCTGGCCCCACTACAACACCGGCCAGCCGCCACTATTGTGCTTCCACGCTCAGGTGCCCAGATCGTCCGTCTTGGCGCTTCCTGTGTGAAGTAGGACCAACACGACTGTGTGGGCTTTCCCACCCAGGGCTTGAGTTGCGGCTTCCGTTTCATTTCCACTGGCATTACAACCTCTACTAGTACAGGCAATCATTCATTATGCAGTTTTGATAATAAAGGCATTCCATCACCTTTCATGCAATAAGCGTTAACGACTATTTACAAGGTGTACGTGACAGTTTAATAAGTCACAGCTGCAAAATACTAACACGAATTCTTTACAGACGAATGGAAAAACTAGTAGAAGCCGACCTCGGGGAAGATCAGTTTGGATTCCGTAGAAATACTGTAACACGTGAGGCAATACTGACCTTACGACTTATCTTAGAAGAAAGATTAAGGAAAGGCAAACCTACATTTCTAGCATTTGTAGACTTAGAGAAAGCTTTTGACAATGTTGACTGGAATACTCTCTTTCAAATTGTGAAGGTGGCAGGGGTAAAATACAGGGAGCGAAAGGCTATTTACAATTTGTACAGAAACCAGATGGCAGTTATAAGAGTTGAGGGACATGAAAGGGAAGCAGTGGTTGGGAAGGGAGTGAGACAGGGTTGTAGCCTCTCCCCGATGTTATTCAATCTGTATATCGAGCAAGCAGTAAAGGAAACAAAAGAAAAATTCGGAGTAGGTATTAAAATCCATGGAGAAGAAATAAAAACCTTGAGGTTTACCGATGATATTGTAATTCTGTCAGAGACAGCAAAGGACCTGGAAGTGCAGTTGAATGGAATGGACAGTGTCTTGAAAGGAGGATATAAGATGAACATCAACAAAAGCAAAACGAGGATAATGGAATGTAGTCGAATTAAGTCGGGTGATGCTGAGGGAATTAGATTAGGAGATGAGACACTTAAAGTAGTAAAGGAGTTTTGCTATTTGTGGAGCAAAATAACTGATGATGGTCGAAGTAGAGAGGATATAAAATGTAGACTGGCAATGGCAAGGAAAGCGTTTCTGAAGAAGAGAAATTTGTTAACATCGAGTATAGATTTAAGTGTCAGGAAGTCATTTCTGAAAGTATTTGTATGGAGTGTAGCCATGTATGGAAGTGAAACATGGACGGTAAATAGTTTGGACAAGAAGAGAATAGAAGCTTTCGAAATGTGGTGCTACAGAAGAATGCTGAAGATTAGATGGGTATATCACATAACTAATGAGGAAGTATTGAATAGGATTGGGGAGAAGAGAAGTTTGTGGCACAACTTGACCAGAAGAAGGGATCGGTTAGTAGGACATGTTCTGAGGCATCAAGGAATCACCAATTTAGTATTGGAGGGCAGCGTGGAGGGTAAAAATCGTAGGGGGAGACCAAGAGATGAATACACTAAGCAGATTCAGAAGGATGTAGGTTGCAGTAGGTACTGGGAGATGAAGAAGCTTGCACAGGATAGGGTAGCATGGAGAGCTGCATCAAACCAGTCTCAGGACTGAAGACCACAACAAGAACAACGTGACAATGTCAGTCTTCTTGAAGTATTCATATATAGGATATACAACCTATCAAATGATACCTAATTGCGGTTGTAAATCATGGCAAAGTGTGTGGATGAGTGGTTGTAAGATCCGAAATTATACCCACCTTACGCAGTGTGCCGGCCAGTCTGTGGATGGTTTTTTAGGCAGTTTCCCATCTGCCTCGGCGAATGCGGGCTGGTTCCCCTTATTCTACCTCAGTTACACTGTGTCGGCGATTGCTGCGAAAATACTTTCTCCATTTACCGTACACTATAATTACTCTACCACGCAAACGTTGGGGTTACACTCATCTGGTATGAGACGTTCCCAGAGGGGCAGAACAGCACAACACTGGGCTCTGTGTGGGGCGAGGATGGCGTAAGTGGACTGATGTAGCCTGCCGTGGGATTGTGTACCACTGAGGCTACGGTGGGAACGAAGTCTCTTTGTCGTTTCTAGGTCCCCAGTTCAATACAATACAATACCCTACCGTTTCATTTTTTTGTTAAAGGCGAGTGTCAGTCCCTTCCTTTATTTAAGATCCAACAATAATTAGTTAAACAGCTCAGTCTTTCACAGCAATTCTTTTGTTTTGTTTTCTAACATTCGCTTACAAGAGCTTATGAAAAGACAATACTCATAATAATTTAAACAGCAATACTAAAACAAATTTCTAAAACGACCTCCATCGACCAAAGTTGCATTTCATCCCGTTAAGTTGAAACTGGAAAAAAAAGCTCATACAACTCACTGTTCAGACTACACTTAACTACTTTTGACCGTTAATAATCGGGTCACATACCTCTCAGTTAATTCTCAAAGTTTTAGTGCTTCAGCTATTTTCATGAAGATTTCCTTTACAATAATCTAAAACCTAACAATTCCAGAGGATACTTGCCATTAAAATTCTAGAAGTTAAGTCAGTCTGCCAAAACCATTTACGAGAGCTGTCGTTAACAAATAATTTAACCAAAGCTGTATCCGAAAATGATCACCTTCAGTTCTCACTCGATCATTTATAGTTAATTAACCAAAGGAAATGTAATTCATAAAATACAATTTACCAAGAATAGTTACCAACTTATTAATATGAGAGCTCTACACTATTTCCGGTAATTACTGCACTGTGTCAATACATACAATCATCAAACAAGAAAAATGCCAGTCACTTTATAACCGAGCACAGTGAGATGTTATAGTAACAGAAAAGACAACTTTTCGTCAAGGTACCATCTACAAACGAACGTTACTAAAAATTACTTAAAATCTACCCACCCCTTTGTAGTACTCGTACCACATTTCTCAGGCCTGACTACCAGAAAACTGGGTCCTCCTGGACCAATACTGCAGGTTACACTTTGTGCCTTAATTCCGTGAAACCAAATAAACTTACATGTCACCGGCACTGTCCATATTTCTCCCCCTCTTAGAAGATCAGCGTCACAACACACTTCCGTGAGGTTCTATGAAGTTCTAGCTCAAGATAACTTCATTGGGTGAAAGCAAAACCCGTCTCCTCGACGGAAAGTTTCAAAAGTTCCGAAAGCGACATACCATCGTTCTACACAAGATGGCTACCATGGCGTGTCACCTTCTTCCTCTGAATTAGCGAAAGTCTGTGCATGTGCCTTCGTTCGTACACCCATGCTCCTTTGCTCCCAGCAGCCTCATCAAAGCACGTCCTCTCGCCAGCCGTTACGCTCGCAAACTCTTCCTGTGGGCGCAGAGCCACATGCCATCCCCACCATTGAGCGCTCCACCCTCGCTAGCCTCGCACACCTGATTCGTACCACCAAAGACATTGTATGAAGACAAATCACGCAAAAGATCCCAGCGGAAATCTCGAACCATCTAACGTAGTTAAATCTCCCCCCCCCCCCCCACTCACTTAAATCTTCACTTCTTTGGTAGTGGGGTGGGGGCGGGGAGGGGGGAGGAGGGGGGGGAATAGGTCTCTAAAGGGTAGGACATCACCAAACGAAATCCTGCCAAGCGTACAAGCGTAGCTGCTTGAGTAGCCGTAGTTATATCTGTAATTCTGTCAATAGTTACACTAACGATTACATCAGTTGCAACAAAGTGTTACCGTGACCCCCGAACAAGGCCCCTCCTTCCCTCCTTAACATTACTCTTACTCACCAGCCTGCCTTATGCTACCTTAGTCATGGACATATGCACCTAATGAGTCTTCCCAGACGCCGCATCCTACACCAGAAGAAATACTGGGGTTAGATTATTAATAACCTCACAGGGACCCACAAACCTGGATAATATTTTCCCTGTTACTTTATCAGCCCCTTTGCTTGTAGCCAAAAAAATTCTTAATAAAGGCTTATCTCCCATTTCCACCTTCGTGGCCTGTCTCTCCTGAATGTATCTTTCCGCCTCTCTATGGTCGTGGCTAATATGTTGGCCCTCGCATTCTGCCAATTCCCTTTAATTGTGGCAAGATCATATTTTCTGGCCATAGATCATCAGTCTGCCAAAGATTAGATAACAGAGAAGTATTAGTGTTCGCCAGCATCAACTTAACAGGAGATGTCCTATGACGATCGCGGTTGGCAGTACTGAAGGCGTAACCCAGCCAAGGAATCAATTGGTCCCACTGTGGCGTATCTTGATGGTAATATGCAATAAATGCCGCTTTAAGGTTAAGGTCCCATTGTGGCGGATTTTGGTGGTAATATGCAATGAATGCCACTTTAAGGTTCCTGTTAGCTCTTTCTGCAAATGACGGGTGTGAATAATAAGGAGTGGTGGTTATGTGATCAATGTCCTGATTGAAACAAATTCTCCTGAATTGATTGGAAACGAATGTAGCTGCATTGTCGCTAACTAGACTCTTGCCGGCCCAAAGCTGACAGCGTGTTGGTACACCAAGTACCTACTCTCCATCACACACCAGAAAAAAACAGCGAGTTAATATCCAGTTAGGAACTAAGTTGAACATTTCTAGTCTATAACTTAACGGGAAGACACTTTAAAAACAATTGCAAAATTTGTACCGAACAGACACACACACCGAAAAAGAAAATACCCTCCGCCACACACCACACTCGAAAGCGAATTAATTTTGCCCTTTCATCCAGTTCTTACACCAAGTACCTATTTGCCACCACACGACGCCTTCTATCTGTTTGGGTGAAGGTGATAGAGATGTGGGGTGACTACATTGAGGGCATTAGTACAGTGTCTGTGAAAATGTCTGGTGTGAATTATAACAGTGTTGCCACTGATTATAATCCAACCCATGTATTTCTGCATGTAGTTACATTCCAACCTCCTCTGATTACTGTCACTCTTCCACCGTCACGGGAACATTGCTTCCCGCAATAAAACGAGAATTTTAGGAACTACAGTATATTTTGAACAATCACACTCAACTCGAAATCTGCTGCGGTGCTGCCAGCATAATCATTTCGGATTCATTTAAAAATAATTGTGTCCTCTAATTTGCGAAATCCACTTCGAAATTATGTTATTCAGAGAGTATTCAATCAATGTTTTAATTATTGTGGAAGAATTACATAGTGGAAATGTAATTAAAATTTAATTAGTTTCACAAGCGCAAACTGTTTTGTGCTCAATAGTTCAGTAGTATTTTGGCGTGGTAGTGCCACTTGCGAATCTATTACCACACTACATAATCCATAAATGTCATTAAAATGCATGTATGTAATTACATAAATATATATGTATGTAATTTTGTGTGTGTGTGTGTGTGTGTGTTGCAAGATGCAATTTCCATCCCCACACTACTACAGAAGTCAGACAGACGCTCCTAACGTTCTAAAGAGAAATGCCTGAAAAACTTTCAGCAATAAATATCTTCTGGAGTCGTCCGCTGTAAGGAAATGACACAAAAATTCACAAAATTTCTTACGTAACTTGTGGGATAATTGGGTACTGGAGTAGTGCTAATTAGTGTAAGAAAAACATGAAACTAACGAAAATTATTACTTATTTTGAGAAATACTGAGAAATCACAATGGCACCTTTAGTTATGAACTGAACAAGTTATTTACGGGTTCTTTTCGGAATGTGAAGTTACGTCTCAAGGATATGATTCGCTAATGAAATTTCTATACAGAGTTTAAGATTGTTATTGACTTGGCAGAATGGCTGAGAGCCGCGCCTACTCAACTTGAATAATTATCAGTTAGAATGAGATTTTCACTCTGCAGCGGAGTGTGCACTGATATGAAATTTCCTGGCAGATTAAAACTGTGTACCGGACCGAGACTCGAACTCAGGATCTTTGCCTTTCGAGGGCAAGTGCTCTACCAACTGAGCTACCCAAGCACGACTCACGCGCCTAGGTCCACCACACAGTGTTAATCTGCCAGGAAGTTTCATATCAGCGCACACTCCGCTGCAGAGTGAAAATCTCATTCTGGAAACATCCCCCAGGCTGTGGCTAAGCCATGTCTCCGCAATATCCTTTCTTTCAGGAGCGCTAGTTCTGCAAGGTTCGCAGGAGAGCTTCTGTTTAGTTTGGAAGGTAGGAGACGAGGTACTGGCAGAAGTAAAGCTGTGAGGACGGGGCGTGAGTCGTGCTTGGGTAGCTCAGTTGGCAGAGCACTTGCCCGCGCAAGGCAAATGTCCCGAGTTCGAATCTTGGTCCGGCACACAGTTTTAATCTGCCAGGAAGTTTTCATCCGTTAGAATGTTGCCAGGTACGGTCGAGGCTGCCACGTGTGAAATGCAGTGAAGTGTACTGTTTTGGAGGAAATAAGGGGCTCGCAAGAGCTGTAGCACGCAATACCGTAAGCTACGATGACAGCTGTCTGCGCCGCTCGCTCCTGACAAATAAGATAACTCTCGTTTTATCTGGATTGACCTTCGCCAGTAAAACTCTCCATATGCCTTGGTGAAGTCAAGGACTCCTGTTCGCTCCTAGTCTATCTATTGGCGTGGTACACCGGTCAGGTAACCAGTCCACCGCGATGCCACTCAAAAATTCTCTTGCAGGCGCTTAACTATAACTCTGTCCATTCACACCTCACAATAAGTGTGGCGGCCAACACAGTGAACAACGCTTAATTGCAAGGACTCAATATAGAGTCGCACTCCGATTCGCTCTCGACAGAGGTGCTCTCCCAGTGAAGTACTGAGGAGAGACTTGTTCCTCACTCTTTGAGTACACGTACGAGCGCGCGCGCTCTTGTTACATGTTCTTGCTCCAAGAGCGACAACGGAATGGCCCCTCTCCACGCCAGACATGAAGGGGTATATCTTTCGGTCTCTTCCATTACTCCTTCCACACAAGGCATCAGAAATATTGTCTGCCAATCAGCATTGCTCTTCTAAAACGAGAGAATGACGTTTCGTTTCAGGCGACCAATTCGGAAACCTGTAGCATCGGCGTTTGGCGTTTGCTGTCTCCCTGTGAAAATCTCTGAAACTGCGTGCTCTGTTTGTAAAGAATGTGTAGGCTGGATCCGCCCATACAATGTAGCGGAATTTGCTTTTAAGCTGAACATGGGGTCGTTCTTCCTTTCACTTGGGCAAACGCTGTCTGCTGCATGGGCGGTCGAGGTTGACTCGTCCTCTGAAGGGACCAGCGTCCCGTTGTGCGGTTTGCGTCTCCCGAATTAAAAGCCCCTGCGACCGTCTTGAAGGTGTGTGTGTATGCCAGCCTCGAGTATTTCAATCTCAGAACGCATTTGCGATTTACTAGTTATTTGCATATCGTTTACATGAATTCATACAACATTGACATTACCTTATCGAGTTTGGGTTCGAATGAAGCGTCTTCATGTGCAGAATATGATTGTGAGGGCTGAATATGTAAGCAATGAAGAGCAGGAGACCACGACGTCTTACATACCTCCCTCCTTCTGACAAATTTTTGTCTGGGGTTTGTGAATGCTGAGGAAAGCATTGACAAAGTGAGGCAAAAATTGTTCTTTTAGATTTTCCAATGAACTTTTCTCAGCCATTCTTAACAATATTTTTCTAATGATTTCTTTATAGATATTGTTTCTATTTTTTATACTACAATTTATGTTTTGTTGTTAGGCAAATATAGACATTACAAAATTGTTATTTTTTGTCATTGCCAGTATGTGTCTCTGTTTTTCTGTTTCATTTCCAAAAATTGTTTTCACAATATTAATTTTTATAAACTCGTAAGTGTACAGTGTGTTATGTCATTATCTCTTTTCTTCAGTTAGGCTTTGTATAAATGTTCGCAAAAGCTCTGTTGTGTTACTTTGTTTTATTTATTTAGGCATTATCTTTTTCTATATGTGTTACTGCTTTTTTTGTAAGAATGAAGAAGCGTTTCCTCTTAATTCTATCCTTGGTATTAATACTATTACCCCAAAAAGGTGTTTTTGAATGTTACTTAAAGAAGAAAAATCCTGCATAACTCCTTTTCTAATTTTACATATAAAAGAAATAAATAGACTTTCCATGTGTTTGTGAAATTATATAACTATACTAACTAATTTCTTTACAAAAGCTTTTAAGGTATCTATAAATTATGGACTTTACATACATAATAAAAATAATTACTTTTACAAAGAAAGAGAAGAAAAATATCATATTACAAATGTATATAATTTTCATAAATCTACACTTGTTTTATAGTCTTTTCATTTTGTGCTGATCCGTCAGTCTCTGTGCTTGATCTCCCTTGAAGTACTTTATATGGGTGTCACAAATCATGTGAGAAGCACTATAGCATGTGGTGTTGGGTCTTATTTGTTGACGTTATCATCATGGAGTGGTACTTTCAACCGATGATGATGACTGTGGTTTACTGCATAAACAGTGATGTCTTGGTACTCCTTTGCTGTCACACCTGGGACGGTATGGCAGTTTGATGATTGTAGTTGACTACCGACGATCGTCACCCTATATTGTGCTGTGACGTCTTGGTACTTCACACCTGGTTCGGTGTGGCAAAATTGGATGAGGTGGTAGGGAGACTACTGTTCATTTTGCTGAATTTATTTCTAGATAATGTTGGTCGGTACTACTTAATATTCCGTTTGCCGTTCGCTAGTATTTGTTTGAAGATTCAAGGTTTATTTTTGGAGAGATTGATGTAGTAGCTGCCATGCCTCAAAGTTCATGGAAAGACGTTTGTAGCAATTTGCTTTGTAGGATAGGAGAGAAAGGTATCTTGCTGTCTTCTGCCCTTCTTCATCTCACATCTTCTGATCTTCTCTTCTTTCTTGCATTCTTCTGTTCTTCTTGGGCTAGGAATATGTGAATTTTAGTATCGGAGTGATATAGGATTTGTAGGATCTGACTGCCTTTCCAAATGTTACTTGATGGGTTTGTAGATCTTAGTAATTTTTTGTACCTTCATTGTTATCTCATTGTATTATGATTTCCCCACACTCTTCTGATGTGTAGCAGTGTCATGGCATATGAAATGTCTGTGCTGCGTGTGGTCCTCCTGAAGTCCAACCTGGTTGCAACCTGCATTTCCAGTGTGACGTTGGTCTTCATGTTGTTGTTATTGCCCTAAGTGCTTTCTCAACATGTCTGTACACTCTCTGTCGCTATCTCGAAGAATCTGGTGTTAAGGGAGCTGGTGATTGGTGTTGGTGGAGATGTCCCTCTGATGCGTAGAAATATTTACAATTTTTGTTTTACATATATTTTTTATTTACAAAAAACTCTGATTTTATGTAATGCAATAATTTTCTGATAGTGGCAAAAATTACTGTATATATATATATATATATATATATATATATATATATATATATATATATGATTTCTTTTCTTTATTCTAATTCTATCCTACCACTTCTTCATTCTTTTAATTGTTGTGTACCATTTATTGTTTGCGTGCTTGTTGTAGTATACTTGATACTACAAGAGATTGTTAGTGTGTATTGTGTCTCTTTTTCTTTTAATTAATGTGTTATTTGGTTGATACTTAATTTATTTTTTGATTTAGTGGGTAGTATAAGATGAGGTGGGCGTTAGTTTGCCTAACATCTTCCGCATTTTTAAATTCAATCTTTACGTTTTGCAGTATTCGGTGGCCTAACTTCTACGTCTGGTTTCCCTTTGCTGTGTTGTTCTTGTCTCTGTGGACCATAATTTCCTCGCTAATTATTCGCGCCCTGGTCTCGCCAGTTGCTGTTTCTAACATCGTGACCTCTTTGAAAGTACCCTTGACCGTTGGCATTTTGATTCCTAAACCCATATCCGCCACTGTATGAGTGTCCATTACCGTTCCTATTTCGGTACCAATTATTCTGGATATCGTTTCTATGCCAATTGTCTCCATTGTGCCACTGTCCTCGTCTGTTAAATTGCCTGAAATTATTGGTGTTAGGATTACGACTATTATTATTGGAATATTCGTTCCTAGTCCTCTCCTTTTGCTGTTCCCTTCCCTTCCTTTTTTCTTTCACCTCGTCTTCTTTAAACATAAATTCAAGTTCCCTTAAAACCTCTTTGAATTCTTCGGTATTTTCATTTTTTCCTACTGTCGCCTGTTGATACTTTACCGGTAATTTCATTCTACATAAACGTATCAGCTCTCCGTTACTGTATGATTTGTCTAGGCATTGATTCTTTTTGTCAATTGTATCAAAGAATTAACCACGCTTTTCTCTATTGAGTGTCATCTGAAGTAACTCGTATTTAATTTTCTTTTGCGCTTCCTTAGACCAATATCTTTCGAGAAATGCTGTTTTCAACTGTAGGTAAGACGTACAGGTAGCCGCTATCGTTTGCATCACCTCTGCTACTGTCCCTGACATGTGTGCACAAATGAAGTCAAGTTTGTGAGCTACGCTCCAGTGGTTTGGTAAGCCTACTAGAAACTGATCGATGAACGTGCGTGCATGCAAGCTACCGCCTTCTTCCTTGAAATGTTGAAATTTTCTAACTGTAAGGAAGTGGTCTGTATCATATCTACTCATTAATCCGGTTCGTGGCTGATTTATGGACTCAAATAATCTGCCACTGTTTGTGTCGTTGTGTTTATTCTCCGGCAATCTACTGCCTGTCTGCCTATTCTCAATTTCCTGACTCATATCCGCGTCACATCGTGTCATTGCTGAACAAAAGTGTTGTTCGTGTGTTTCTACTCTCGTCATTCGCGGTATGGTACCTGTGCTGCTATTATGTTGTGTCCTTGGATTTACCGGTTCAGTTGCATGTTTTTCGCTTGTTATCGGCTGAATGTATGTGTTCCGTTTTTCTAGGTACTGTGCCTGGTCCTGTGGCATGTCATGTATTACTTTAATCGGGGTTTTCTGTTTCGATTTCTGCGCGAGTGTTACGTCTAACCTTGGTTCCACTTGAACTTTTTTAGACGGCGCGTGTTCCTGTACTGAATTAATGCTTGACGTGTCAGTTGTTTCGCTACAGGTGTAATCGGTCTCGATCTTTTCTTCGATAGTTTCTAGCAACTCTGTTCGAAGCTTTTCAAACTGAGCTTTGTTTTTAAGTTCTATTTTATTAATGCGCTGATCATATTTTTTCAGTGCAACATTTGCGACCTTGCTTTGAATTGCTTGTTCTTCCGAAATTCTTTTTTCGTAAAACGTTCCACCTTTTTGTCAACGTTTACCAAGTCCAATTGGACCTTGTCCACGTCAGTGCGTAATTGCTGCTGACCTTGTGTTAGTACCTGAATTCTTTCTCTAGGTTCATTTCCGTCTTTGTTTACCTGAGTGATCTGACTATCAATTCTGGCGATCCCTTCTTCCATATGGATTTTAACCTGTTGGATCTGTGTCTTAATAGCCTGATTATCCTGTTTCAGTTCATGATATTGTTTTGATATCTGTGTGTTCTGTTTCGTGATACTAGCGTTCATTTTTTGTAACACCTCAATGATCTCGTCCTGTCCTGTAGCACTACCTTCTGCTGAGCTATGTATTCTCGATCTATTGTTTTCTGCTCGGTCAGTTACGTCGTTTACTGGGCTATGCTGTGGCGTTTCTAAGTTTGATAACTGCAATAATCCGTGCTGTCTGTGTTGAGGACTAGTTGCGTTTGTCATTGAACCACTACGTGGCGCAAACAACTCTGCATTCTGCCCTCTCTGTTGTGTATGTCTTGTGTTTGCAGGTGCAGTTGCTTCTGTTACGGAACCTTTTCGTGGCACTCGTAACCCCGCAAAATTCTGTGTGTGTTGTTGGGGAATATTTTGAATATGTACGATAGGTTCGACGTATTAAAAATGTTCCCCCCCTTCCTCACTGTCTACTTCTCTTTGAACGTTAGCTAACTGCCGGTTCATTGATTGTATTGACGCGTATTCTGTCCCTGAATATGCGGCAAACAAATAAGCTCGTTTACTTGCTGTCTATCTGGTTGATTCTCCCCCATCTTTTCTAATTGCTGTCTCTCACGTATCATTTTGGCTTGTACTCTTGTTAACATGGAAATTCTTTCAACACACGACAACCCTATCTACAAAACTGTACGACCACTTACCAGTTGGTTGAACCAACAACAACAACAACAATGTCGTGACTTCTCGGCTAATGTTCTGTCTGCTCTACTAAAGTCTCCAATCTCCACCTGTGCGCTTGCAAAGGGAGAAAAATGTTATTTCTTAATTCTAACTTATATGATGCTGCGTCACACTGCATCTTTGAATCACTCTGCGTCTGTGCCTATCACCTGAAAATCCTATGTCCTAACAGCTACACAAAAATCGTACAAAAATGCAAACTTTTCCAACACAATAACACACGCTTTTTTCACTATCTGTATCTATTCTGATCCTAATCTTTGCTAATAGCTATTTAATACATGAAAGAAAGTTCTTCAAAGTGCTACTGCTGCGATCTGCCGCACCTAACTATCCTGACACTTTCCTATCCTGGTAGCTTGCCTATGTTACCTATCCTGGCAGGGTCCCCATTTTCTGTAAGCGCGTGGGTGTTATTCTGTCATTCTGCGCAACGGATTAATCTGAGATGTACCCATTACCCTGTGGCTCCTGCAAGATGCAATTTCCACCCTCACACTACTACAGAAGTCAGACAGACGCTCCTAACGTTCGAAAGAGAAAAGCCTAAAAAGTTTCAGCAATAAATATCTTCTGGAGTCGTCTGCTGTCAGGAAATGACACAAAAAATCACAAAACTAGTGAGATAATTGGGTACTGGAGTAGTGCTAGTTAGTGTAAGAAAAACATGAAACTAACGAAAATTATTATTTATTTTGCAAAAATTCTGAGAAATCACAAGGGCACCTTTAGTTATAAACTGAACAAGTTATATCCGGGTTCTTTTCAGAATGTGAAGTTACCTCTCAAGGATAGGGTTCACTAATGAAATTTCTAAACAAAATTTAAGATTGTTCTTGACTTGGCAGAATGGCTGAAAGCTCAACTTGAATAATTATCCGTTAGAATGTTGCTAGGTACGGTAGAGGCTGTCACGTGTGAAATGCAGTGAAGTGTACTGTTGTGGAGGAAATATGGGACTCGCAAGAGCTGTAGCGCACAATACCATAAGCTGCGATGACTGCTGTCTGTACCGCTCGCTGCTGACAAATAAGATAACTCTCGTTCTATCTGGATTGACCTTCGCCAATCAAACTCTGCCTATGCCTTGATGAAGTCAAGGACTCCTATGCGCCCCTAGTGTAACTATTGGCGTGGTACACCGGTCAGATAACCAGTCCACCACGATGCCACTTAAAAATTCGCTCACAGGCATTCAACTATATCTCTGTCCATTCACACCTCACAATAAGTGTGGCTGCCAACACAGTGAACAACGCTTAATCGCAAGGACTCAATATAGAGTCGCACTGCGATTCGCTCTCGACAGAGGTGCTCTCCCAGTGAAGTACTCAGGAGAGACTCGTTCCTCTCTCTTTGAGTACACGTACGAGCGCGCACGCTCTTGTTACATGTTCTCGCTCCAAGAGCGACAACGGAATGGCCCCTCTCCACGCCAGACATGAAGGGGTATATCTTTCGGTCTCTTCCATTACTCCTTCCACACAAGGCATCAGAATTATCGTCTGCCAATCAGCATTGCTCTTCTAAAACGGGAGAATGACGTTTCGTTTAAGGCGACCAATCCGGAAATCTGTAGCATCGGCGTTTGGCGTTTGCTGTCTCCCTGTGAAAATCTCTGAAACTGCGTGCTCTGTTTGTAAAGAATGGGTAGGCTGGATGCTCCCACACAATGTAGCGGAATTTGCTTTTAAGCTGAACATGGGGTCGTTCCTCCTTTGTCTCGGGCAAACGCTGTCCGCTCCATGGGCGGTCGAGGTTGACTTGTCCTCTGAAGGGACCGGCATCCCGTTGTGGGGTTTGCGTCTCCCAGACTAAAAGCCCCTGCGACTGTCGTGTCTTGAATGTGTGTGTGTATGCCAGCCTCGTGTATTTCAATCTCAGAGCGCATTTGCAATTTACTAGTTTTTTTCATATCGTTTACATGAATTCATATAACACTGATTTTATCTTATCGAGTTTGGGTTCGAATGAAGCGTCTTGATGTGCGAAGTATGATTGTGAGGGAGGAATATGTAAGCAATGAAGGTCAGGAGACGACGACGTCGTACAACGTTTAAATTTAATACTTTTTTGATCTTACCTCGAGTCGCAACATATTACGTAGACAGTATCCGCATACACTAAAAAGTACTTACACAAACATATCATTGTATGACACATATTTCAGGAGATACTATGTTGTAATGAATGAGTCGAATGAAAAGCTCTGCATCATGCAAGAAGTCTTAATGCATTAATTCTTTACTAATAAGATACTCCTCCAGTCGAGTCAACTTAAGAAAAGCCCTGACACATGACAGTGCTTTTGACAGCTTCCAGTTGCGAAGTCCGAGGACCAAACGGTTGTAGGCGCCAACTATTGCCATCTCTAGAGCTATGAGCAGGCGGTTAACAAAATCGCGTTGTAGACACATTTATATCCAACTGACCCAAGACTTTATTCATCTTAACTCCTGGAAATCTTACTAGAAATATTGTTTATAATCAACTACTGAGTTAAATAAACATTAAAGAGAATTTTTATTTGCATATTATGTTTATTCATTCTGATACTATACTTGTATATTTGTACACTGTGCATATTTCTTTGTACAACTGTTTCACAGTTTCAAAGGTGTTTTCGCTAATACAGGGAATGAAATTTTTTCCATACTCCACAAAAAAATCAATTTCTTTTTTGTTTTCGTTTCTATTAGAAAAATAGGTAAATTAATAACAGGCAGTATCGGGTTTGTCAGCTACTTTTGCTATAAAACAGAACGCGTAATTAAGGTAATGAGCTGACATACGTCCACAGAAAGCTTGTCATTTCACAAATGGAGAAGTTCGATATTACTAGAGGGCTCAACTTCATTGTTTCATGAATGAAATAGCACTTCTATGTAATTGCAAACTTCCTTGGCGTATTCTAATGTTAAAATCTTTCCTTTGCATGAAGGTGGAGAGTACGAAACACAAAGAAACGTTGCGACAAGACGACGCCACCATTCGGCTAAACTCCCGAGAAAATTTTGTCAATATAACTTCTGTTTATTTCTGTTTTAATGCGTGTGCGTGAGAGCTTGTGTGTGTCTGTTTGTTTGTGTGTGTGTGTGTGTGTGTGTGTGTGTGTGTGTGTGTGTGTGTGTATGTGTGTAGGTCGGACAAAGTGTGGTATTGCAACGACAAGTGGCAATACATTACCGTCAAGTGTTAGTAAAAGCTCACTTCGAGGAAAGGTTCCACATTTTTCTTCTACATACGGACGGGGCCGAGACAAGTTTGGAACGATGTCGGTATTCATAGTGAAATTCTATTTTTCTCGATGTCCTAAATATTATCGTGTAAGTTCTCTTGTCGGTACCACATATGGTGTACTGATGTACTGAGTGAAGGGGATTATTGTAGCTACACTTCGTCGCCAACCAGTATTTTGACAACAAACACAGAGGTGCCTCAGATGTGTGTGTGAACAGGGCCGCTACTCTCAACCAAATCGTAGGCAAGCATACCTATAACGATAACTGCTGAAGCAACAAAAATTCTAATTTCAAAACACACATTTATTCAGTGACACACAAATACGCTCTAAGACAAAAAGAAAAAAGAACGTCGCACCTCGAATGAATTATCTGAATGGTGCCGAAACCGGTAGTTGTGATTTACATGTATAGATATAAAAATAATTACAATTTAAGGAAAAACTGGATGACTTATTCAAGAGAAAGAGCTTGATATATTGAGAAAGTTAGTAACGCGGTGGGCTACTTCTGGCCCCCATGCAAGCTGTTACTGAGCTTGCCATTGATTGATAGAGTTTTGGGTGTCCTCCCGAGGAATGTCGCGCCAATTTATACGAAATTGGCGAGTTAGATCTTCAAAACCCGAGATGGTTCGAGGAGTCTTCCAATCACGCTCCTAAGGTTCTCCGTTTGGAAGGTATTCGGAGACCACGCTTATAAAGGTAGGGCTTGGCAAGCACGAAAACGAGTAGTAGAAACTCTCCGGCTTCGGCGGGCGAGCATTATCTTGTTTAAAGGTAAGCCCAGAATGGGTTGCCATAGAGGGCAACAAAACGGAGAGTAGAATAACGTCGATGACCGCTGTCCTGTAAAGGTGCCGCCGATGACATCCAAAGGAGACAGGCAACAAAAAGAAAAGCTCCCCAGATAATCACTCTTGTTTCCCGGGCTGTATGGTAGGTGACTTGATACCCCACCTCTGTCCAGGGCATCTCCAGACACGCCTTCGGATCGAATCTCATCGAAATGAGCCCTAATGAGACGACCAGGACAGCGGTGGGATCCCTGACTGTGGCTCACCATACGGCCCGACAACCATGAGTCACCTTTGATTGTCATCCAGGGCACTCTTACTGAGCAGTTCAAAAAAAACTGTTCAAATGTGTGTGATATCTTATGGGACTTAACTGCTAAGGTCATCAGTCCCTAAGCTTACACACTACTTAACCTAAATTATCCTAAGGACAAACACACACACCCATGCCCGATGGAGGACTTGAACCTCCGCCGGGAGCAGCCGCACAGTCCATGACTGTAGCGCCTTAGACCGCAGGGATAATCCAGCGCAGCTTACCTAGCAGCGTTACGTCGACATTATTTTACGTCCTTTCGTGTTGTTTTTCATGGCAAGCCTTCCTCGGCTTAAATTTCATCGACATAATCACTGCCCGCACACGGCGAGACTTTCTGCAGCTTGTTTCCTACACTATGTGATCAAAACTATCCGCACAACCCGGAAATATATGTTTCTCATATTAGGTGCAATGTACTGAAACCTACTGCCAGGTATTCCATACCAGCGACGTCAGTAGTCAGACATCGTGAGAGAGCAGAAAGGAGCCCTCCGCGGAACTCACGGACATCGAACGTGGTCAGGTGATTGGGTGTCACTTGTGTCATACGTCTGTACGCGAGATTTCCACACTCCTGAACATCCATAGTTCCACTGTAACCTATGCGATAGTGAAGCGGAAAGCTGAAGGGACAGAACAGCACAAAAGCGTACAGGCCGACCTCGTCTGTTGACTGACAGAGACCGCCGACAGTTGAAGAGGAGCGTAATGTGTAATAGGCAGACATCTATCCGGATCATCACACAGGAATTCCAGACTGCATCAGGATCCACTGCAAGTATTATGACAGTTAGGGGAGCCGTGAGAAGACTTGGATTTCATGGCAGAGCGGCTGCTCATAAGCCACACATCACGCCGGCAAATGCCAAACGACACCTTGCTGTCAGGAGCGCAAACAGTGGACGACTGAACGATAGAAAAACGTTGTGTGAAGTCACGAATCACGGTACACAATGTGGCGATCCGATGGCAGGTTGTGGGTATGGTGAATGCCCAGTGAACGTCGTCTGCCATCGTATGTAGTGCCAACAGTAAAATTGGGATGCTGTGTGTTATGGTGTGGTCGTGTTTTTCACGGAGGGGGCTTGCAGCCCTTATTATTTTGCGTGACACTATCACAGTATAGGCCTACATTGATGTTTTAAGCACCTTCTTGTTCACCACTGTTTCGAGCAGTTAGTCAACGAACCCATGCGAATTGTAAATGGTTGCGAAAACACACTTGACCTCTTAACCACAAACAATCCAGAGCTGATAGAGAGCATCATGACTGATACAGGGATTAGTGATCACAAGGTCGTTGTAGCTAGGCTCAATACCGTTTCTTCCAAATCCACCAGAAACAAACGCAAAATAATTTTATTTAAAAAAGCGGATAAAGTGTCACTAGAAGCCTTCCTAAGAGACAATCTCCATTCCTTCCGAACTGACTATGCAAATGTAGACGAGATGTGGCTCATATTCAAAGATATAGTAGCAACAGCAATTGAGAGATGCATACCTCATAAATTGGTAAGAGATGGAACTGATGCCCCATGGTACACAAAACAGGTCCGAACGCTGTTGCAGAGGCAACTGAAAAAGCATGCGAAGTTCAGAAGAACTCGAAATCCCGAAGATTGGCTAAAATTTAAACACGCGCGAAATTTGGCACGGACTTCAATGCGAGATGCCTTTAATAGGTTCCACAACGAAACATTGTTTCGAAATTTGATAGAAAATCCGAAGAAATTCTGGTCGTGTGTAAAGTACACAAGCGGCAAAACGCAGTCAATACCTTCGCTGCGCAGTGCCTATGGTACTGTTACCGACGACTGTGCCGCGAAAGCGGAGTTATTGAACGCAGTTTTCCGAAATTCCTTCACCAGGGAAGACGAATGGAATATTCCAGAATTTGAAACACGAACAGCTGCTAGCATGAGTTTCTTAGAAGTAGATATCTTAGGGGTTGCGAAGCAACTCAAATCGCTTGATACGGTCAAGTCTTCAGGTCCAGATTGTATACCGATTAGGTTCCTTTCAGACTACGCTGATACAGTAGCTCCCTACTTAGCAATCATATACAACCGCTTGCTCACCGATAGATCTGTACCTACAGATTGGAAAATTGCGTAGGTCAGACCAGTGATTAAGAAGGGTAGTAGGAGTAATCCATCGAACTACAGACCTATATCATTGACGTCAGTTTGCAGTAGGGTTTTGGAGCATATACTGTATTCAAACATTATGAATCACCTCGAAGGGAACGATCTATTGATACGTAATCAGCATGGTTTCAGAAAACATTGTTCTTGTGCAACGCAGCTAGCTCTTTATTCGCACGAAGTAATGGCCGCCATCGAGAGGGGATCTCAAGTTGATTTCGTATTTCCAGATTTCCGGAAAGCTTTTGACACCGTTCCTCACAAGCCACTTCTAATCAAGCTGCGGGCCTATGGGGTATCGTCTCAGTTGTGCGACTGGATTCGTGATTTCCTGTCAGGAAGGTCGCAGTTCGTAGTAATAGTCGGAAAATCATCGAGTAAAACTGAAGTGATATCAGGTGTTCCCCAGGGAAACGTCCAGGGACGTCTGCTGTTCCTGATCTATATAAATGACCTGGGTGACAATCTGAGCAGTTCTCTTAGGTTGTTCGCAGATGATGCTGTAATTTACCGTCTAGTAAGGTCATCCGAAGACCAGTGTCAGTTGCAAAGCGATTTAGAAAAGATTGCTGTATGGTGTGGCAGGTGGCAGTTGACGCTAAATAACGAAAAGTGTGACGTGATCCACATGAGTTCCAAAAGAAATCCGTTGGATTTCGATTACTCGATAAATAGTACATTTCTCAAGGCTGTCAATTCAACTAAGTTCCTGGGTGTAAAAATTACGAACAACTTCAGTTGGAAAGACTACATAGATAATATTGTGGGGAAGGTGAGCCAAAGGTTGCGTTTCTTTGGCTGGACACTTAGAAGATGCAACAAGTCCACTAAAGAGACAGCTTACACTACACTCGTTCGTCCTCTGTTAGAATATTGCTGCGCGGTGTGGGATCCTTACCAGGTGGGATTCACGGAGGACATCGAAATGGTGCAAAAAAGGGTAGCTCGTTTTGTATTATCACGTAATAGGGGAGGGAGTGTGGCAGATATGATACGCGAGTTGGGATGGAAGTCATTAAAGCAAAGACGTTTTTCGTCGCGGCGAGATCTATTTACGAAGTTTCAGTCACCAACTTTCTCTTCCGAATGCGAAAATATTTTGTTGAGCCCCACCTACATAGGTAGGAATGATCATCTAGATAAAATAAGAGAAATCAGAGCTCGAACAGAAAGGTTTAGGTGTTCGTTTTTCCCGCGCGCTGTTCGGGAGTGGAATAGTAGAGAGATAGCATGATTGTGGTTCGATGAACCCTCTGCCAAGCACTTAAATGTGAATTGCGGAGTAGTCATGTAGATGTAGATGTGAGTCTAACCGTGTTGCCAATGTTCCTATCTCTGTTTTTAATTCAGATCCTAGCTGTGATCCCAAATTTAATATTGCACTCATCAACTGCTCCATATTAACTGATTCGAAATACTTTTCGCCCCCAACATTTCCCGTAAAACTAACTTCCTTCGCCATAGCTGTAAAGCAATCTGTGTTCGACACTATTCCAGAATCTTCTGTCGTTAATCTCATATTATGAAAATTTTTTGATTATGAAAAATTTTAACTGGTTCCTGACTTTTTTCTCGGCTTATTAAATTGTTTTCTACTTCATTATTCATTATACTGTTCTCCCGTGGTGGCGAGTTCGCCATGTTAACAATTTCGTCATTCTATCTATCATTTTTCCCTTTTCAATCGATCGCGTAAACATTTACAAAACATACAAAACTCGTCACTATACGAAAATTACACACAATATAACACTTTATCACCAACAATACCATCCACACGAAGTGCTTCCCGACAAACATGATTAACGAACAATTGAAACCTTTAGAATTGCACAAAATTGTCAAACCCGTATACGACTCATGAAAAATTAAAATCTACAAAAATACCATCAGAAGAATGGCAGGACAACTACAAATGTTCAACTACAAAATCTATACCTGCAATATAGACTACAATTACTAAACTACAAATTACTACAACAATACTACTGTGTGCTATTTTTACTATCAAAAGAACTCCAAGGGACGGTCCGAAGCAGCGGTCGTCAAGTGCATGGGGGCTTAATTAAAAAGAACAATGAATAGATGCAACAACTGTAGTGACTGCGTGTCCGGTTACGAAGTCTCGTAACAGGTTGGCCCTGACTAGTATTAGCACGCAATCTGACTGCATAAAATAAAAGTAAAGAATGACAAGAAAAATCCATTAACACAATTGATTAATTAAGTCCCCGGCAACTATAAAAGCTACGAAACAACAAAGCACAAGTGTAACTGTTCTGTGTGTGGTGGTGTGACTCAACGTACATGTATCTGGCTCGGTTCTTCCTCAAGATATTTTAAACACCATTTGCCAAGAACTAATTGAAAAACCAGAAATACTATAATTGCACATAGAAACCAGAATTACGAGTCTAATACATGAACACGAGCCAGATGCTTTGTTGACTGAACATGTGACCAAGAGGCATTGTCATTAAAGAAATTTGTAATACTTTTTTTACCTCAATATATATTGACGAAAAATACACTGTGATAATTGCAACATCTTCCATCTATACATTACACCAACCGAACAGCATCTACTCTCTCGCCCGACAGAACAACAACTGCACTCGACATCCTCTGAACTACTACTGCCCTCTACATCCTCTGAACTACTACTGCACCAATGGAGGCGGCAGAATAATAATCTTTGGCGCAATCTCTGGCGCTGTGACTCAGTGTAGCTACCGTTCACTGTTGTGACGTTACTTATGCCTCGGGTAAGTAAAGTCTGAGAGCATATTCAGTATACCCTGTTACAAATCCAACTTGTGGGATAGAACAATGTAATGTGACGAATTCAATGCTTGCTGTCGGTTCTAGGCCTCTGATCCGTAAGTTCACTTGTGTTGTCAGCTTTTTTGTAACTATGTACGGCCGGCCGGAGTGGCCGAGCTGTTCTAGGAGCTACAGTCTGGAACCGGGCGACCACTGCGGTCGTAGGTTCGAATCCTGCCTCGGGCATGGATGTATGTGATGTCCTTAGATTAGTTAGGTTTAAGTAGTTCTAAGTTCTAGGGGACTGATGACCTCAGAAATTCCCATTGTGCTCAGAGCCATTTGAACCATTTTTTTGTGACTTTGTACAAAGTAAATTTTGACAAATTAAAATATATTTTAAAAATAGCTCAGTATGGTTTTGTAAAGAGTTCATAAAAGATGTGCACGACTGAAATTTGACGAGTTTATACACTGATGGCAACCTACATTTGGTTAGCATTCACAAAAATGAAAAGTATTGCCGGTTAGCTGCCGTATCTCAACAACGCACTCTCGAATGAGCCTTGCATCTCTATTAAATGTGTTTGCGTTTCTCCATCAGATTAAAGAATGCCACAAAACGAAGTAGCGCTATTTTAAATTGTGTAGGTGTTATGTTAATAGTGATCTCTTCTGCGTATTGTATCGGTCTAAATGTGTATTTTGGTAGGTGTAAACATACTTGAATTGATTACTGTTCTCACAAACCTGCGTATCACCTAATCAAAGTAACATAAATAATTTTCTATATAATCTAAACACAGTAAAAACTATGTACGAAGCTCGCATATTAAAGGAATTTTTGTGCTGATTACAAAAATTGTCTTAGACTTCGCACGCCTGTAAAATTTCTGAAGATATGGAAATTTTAATATTATGATTTGTATTTTAGTAATATTAAATCAGCTGGCCCGTTTGCATTACAGTTGCTTGTGTAAAATATGATCTTGTGTCCTTCACTATCTTTTAAATAAATATTACTTTTGAAAACACCCGCTAAATTGAATTTGGATATTATGCAACAGCTTCCTTGAGTCATACAGTTTTGGTATAAGTCAAATGTTTGTCTTCTATTAACCTGTTGTGTTGTTTATTTGCTACAAATAGTCAATTCTTGGTAGCAAGGAAAGGAAGAACATGTTAAAGTGGTTTCTACGTTAAATATAGCGATTTCTTATGGTAATCTTAATATACATTTTCGGAAGGATTGTATGACTTCAAAGAAATCAGCAATGTTGTGACGTTATCATAAGTAAGTCTTATGTATAAGAAAAAATTAGATTTAACTTGATATAAATTTAAGTCAAGGTCAAAGTGTTTGCTGTTAGGTGATGCGATCGTCTTTGTTTCTGTGATCGGTTATGAAGTTACAATACAGTGTGTATTATCTTCTGACTAAAAGGATAAGGGTCATCAAATCTGGTAGGACATTTCATCCAGGTTAGATCTGTTTCAAGAGCCTCTTGGATTAGCTTTCTCAAACTTACTCACTATCCCTCCACGTTCCACCTCACCCACCTCCCTCTCTTTCGCCCTCCGCCCCCCCCCCCCCAGACCCAGTTAAACATAACTTCGCGAATAACTTGCGAGCTGGGTAAACAAGGTGTTACAAGGTAGCAATTCAGTATGTTAAAGATTTGTATTCCCTCACCATGGATCTTCGCCACGTTATGGAGCCTTCCTCCAGTACAGCCCTTACAAATGATCTGTATAGGAATGGGGGAACCTTTGCAGATCAGAAATTTCTATTGTGGAAGCTTGGTGTTTTGCCATTCCTCTCTTTTTGAAGTGACTGACCAACGTTTAACCATGGTCGCATCTCCGGTGTTTCTTCCGCAATGAGTCCCTTGCCCAACAAAGAAGACAGCAGAAATTAGCCACAAGCACTGACCGAATCTGTATTCACTAGAACCCGTAAGTCTACAATGCGATAAGAGGTCTAACAATGGTTCAGTAAGTAGGCAAAGGACAACACAGGACAGTGTACCAAGGAACACAAGATGTCTCTTGATCGGGTACTTCAGTCTGGTGATGGATTTTAGGATCTCACCACATAATCTGCAGCAGGGACTGCTAAAATCAGTTTCCAGCACTTTCTGCATTTTCTCTTGTTGTGAGAGGTGATGTTTTGTTACTGCAGAGTTTGTAAATATTATGAATCCTACACATTTAAGTGCATTTTAAAATATTGTTAATTGTTTACCTACATAATTCTGTCATGAGTAAAATTGTATGCATTTTATGAGAACTTAAATTAGGTGTGGACGGTTAAGCCATATTTCATCGATCGTGTACCATCTCGTACGTCGAAGTAGAAGAAGGTCTTCTACCATGGAACATATGATACTGCTAAATGAACTGGGTTTCTTTCATGTCTTAACAATTTTCTCTGTCTTGAAAAGGAAACTTTGTATTAGTTTCCAAATGTATTAATCTTACAAGTGATTCCTATAATAATTTTCCTTACTTGAAATTCTGAAAGTAGCAGGAATAAAATACAGGGAGAAAATGGTTTTTGCAACTTGTACAGAAACTAGACGGCAGTTATAAGAGTCGAGGGGCATGGAATGGAAGCAGTGGTTCAGAAGGGAGTGAGACAGGGTTGTAATCTATCCCTCATGTTATTCAATCCGTACATTGAAAAAGCAGTAAAAGAAAGAAAAATTTGGAGTATGCATTAAAGTTCAGAGAAAAGAAATAAAAACTTTCAGGTTTGCTGGTGACATTGTAATTCTGTCAGAGACAGCAAAGGACCTGGAACAGGAGCTGCACGAAATGGCCAATCTCTTGAAACGAGAATATAACATGAACGTTAACAGAAGGAAAACAAGGATAATGGAATGCAGTCGAATGAAAACAGGTGATGCTAAGAGAATTAGATTAAGAAAGGAGACACTTGGTGTAATAGTTGAGTTTTGCTATTTGGGCAGCAAAATTACTGGCGAAGGTCGAAGCAGATCGGATATAAAATGTATACTGCAAAGGGCAAGGAAATAATTTGTAAAGAAGAGAAACTTATTAAGACCGAATACAGATTGAAGTGTTGGGAAGTCTTTTCTGCAACTGTTTGTCCGGAGTGTAGCATGTATGGAAGTGAAACCTGGACGATAAACAACTTAAACAAAAAGAGGATAGAATCTTTCGAAATATGGTGCTGCAGAAGAATGTGAGGTACCTCGGAACATTTTTTCACATTTGCAAAAACTTTTACTTTTCCGCAGTCATTTCTATAACTAGGAAAAAGAAGAACACAATAGGTGAATGCCTTCATTTAAAAAGTGACTAGAAAATATATTAAACTTCTGCTACAGGGGTTGCTAGAGGCAAAAGTTTGCAAAAGTGTTGACAGATACAACGTTCTCATCTAATTACCAAGCAGGAGAGGGGCGGGGCGGGATTAGGACGTCGTTATGGCACTGCACTCGCATTCGAGAGAAATTCCGTTCAAATTTCAACTCAATCATTCGGTTTAAATTTTCTGTAGCTTAGGAGTGAGCTATGTGGAAAGGTTCGTGATTGACAGTATGCGCAAGAGCCAGTAGGGAATAATGATGTACCGTACGCGAATTATAAAGGGAATGGGATTGGAATGGAGTATTTTCCCCCAATTCCTTAATTTTACATTGTATCGCCGGCCGGTGTGGCAGAGCGCTTCTAGGCGCTTCAGTCTGGAACCGCGCGACCGCTACGGTCGCAGGTTCGAATCCTGCCTTCGGCATGGATGTATGTGATGCCCTTAGGTTGGTTAGGTTTAAGTAGTTTCCATTTGAACCATTTGTACATAGTATCAATGACAGAAATATAATAACGTTTCACGAGTGAAAGTAAAACTCGGGGGAAGGAAAATCCATGATTTTCTAACGATATTTCTATTTATAGTACATATACATACAGGGTGAAGAAGAACTACAGCTCCTGTTGAATGGAGTGAACAGCTGAGGGCAGAATACGGATTGAGAGTAAACCTAAAGAATATAAAGTAATGACGAGTAGTTGAAATGAGATTAATGAGAAAACTAATAATATAATTGAGAACCAAGTGAAGCAGTCTTGTTCTTTCGGAAGCAAGATTAACGGATGAAGGACGAAACTGTGATTACTGATATGAAAAAGTCAAGTAGTAGACAAAGAGGCATTCCTTGGCAAGAGAAGTGGGTTAGTACTGAACGCAGACCTTAATTTTAGACAAAATATTCTGAGAATGTAGCACAGCCTTGTACTGACCTAGGACTGTGGTCAAACAGAGAAGAAGCAAATCGAAGCGTTTAAAATGTGGTGTTATAGAAGAACGTTGAAATTCAGTTTTTCTGAGAGATAAGAAAGAGTAGTTTCTCTAGAGCATCGGTGGTGAATATATGGAAAATACAGAGAAGAAGAAGTATCAGGGGACATGTGTTGAGCAGTTAGGGAATAACATCCACGAAAATACAGGAACCTGTAGACGCTAAAAATCGCAGGGAAGTACAAAAATTACGCCATAAGTGTAATTTTCTGAGGGTAAAAGCAAGAACAATTGAACCCTTTTTTGGTCATTATAATATATTGCTTTTGAAATATTATTACCGTTACCACTATTTCATGAGACTGTGATACTGATTACATAAATTACCAATAATTACATTTTGAAACACTTTCCCTAACGCATGACACAGTTTAGTGAAGGCTACAGCTTGTAAAACCAATGTATGGATATTTTATAAACACAGTTCACCCAACACCCACGTACTTTTTACTTTATACCATACACCTATGACGTATATATGACATATGGTTAATTATCTTATTTGAATGCCTTCTCCGAGTTGTATGTTGTTCCAGCAATAGACCAAAAATTGCTTAATATTCAGTTCGCAAAAACAAAGCAATTAATTCACAGTGCAAGACAGCAGTGTTATTATTATTATTATTATTATTAGTGCCAGTGATCAACACAAAGGTATGGCAGCCTGGAATCTTTCAGTTTCTGCCAGTTCAGAAGTAACGAGACCAACAATCAATTGATATACGAAGCCCGCATCTCGTGGTCGTGCGGTAGCGTTCTCGCTTCCCACGCCCGGGTTCCCGGGTTCGATTCCCGGCGGGGTCAGGGATTTTCTCTGCCTCGTGAAGGCTGGGTGTTGTGTGCTGTCCTTAGGTTAGTTAGGTTTAAGTAGTTCTAAGTTCTACGGGACTTATGACCACAGCAGTTGAGTCCCATAGTGCTCAGAGCCATTTTTTTGATATACAAACAGTAAATATAGTGCACAATTTTACGTGGTTGATTTTAAAAGTGGGTGTGAGTGACAAAATTTCCACTACTTAGAGAAGTGGTGCAGAGGAAGCATGCTTTGTAACAACTGTCTGCCCTCGATATGGATACTTGTATATTGTGCATTGAATTGGGCCAATGTAGACACTTAGTTTTCTTTTCTGTGAAGGAGTTGTAGGTACCCCTCTTGATGTACCGTACTAAGAATCACTTCATCATTTAAAAAAAAAAAAAGAAAGATGGTAGAAATAAGGAGTACCAATTGCCTTAACGACTTATGTATTTATTTTTTTTATTTGCTTATTTAGTCTGACCAGATTAGGACCTTAAGGCCCTCTCTTTCATCTGACCAGGAACAACACACACAGATATATTACGAAAACATCCTTGAAAATGATAACAATCTTAGAGATGATAATAAGCATAATAATAGTGATAATAATAGTAATAATAATAATAATAATAATAGTTGACAATAATGGAAGTAAGGATAAATGGCAATAATAACAGTAAAAATTAAACAAAGTACATTAAAAATAATATAGACTAGTTTAGAGCAACTTAAATCGTGTTTAGTATTGCCAGGAAAAGAAAGAATGCAGATCAAGAAAATTGGAATGACAGTAATAGTGGCTGTTAGGAGAGGACTTGATGTAAGTAGATAACTCTGTAAGCGAGGAGAAGGGAAAAGTCGTAGGGGGAGGGGGGATTGAAGAGTGTGGGCTGCAGACCAGTATGTGGGAGAGATAGCTATTGCGAGAGAAGGTGAGCCATTAGCTGCTTTTTGAAGCCTGGAAGTGATTTAATTTCTCTGCTATTTTGAGAAAGATTACTCCAAAGTCGGGTTCCGGATACAGAAAATGATTTAGAAAAAAGGATGTTATTGTGTGGTGGTACTGAGAGGATCTTACTTTGTTGAGAACGAGTATTTCTGCTGTGCTCTTCAGATATTAATGTAATGGCTGAAGATAAGTAAGAGGGAGTCTGATGACTGAGAAGACGATGGAGTAAACACAAAGTATGGTAGTCCATACGCATATCAGCATGTAGCCACAATAATTATTCAGAGGCTCGAGTGATATGATACTAATAACAAATGTATCGTATGCAGGCATTTATCGCCAGTTCAAGGCTGCAAGAGTTTTCGTACGAAAGTCCTTGAAGAATAGCATCGCCATAGCCGAGAATAGGGAGTGTTAGAGATTCTAGGAGCTTCTTCTTAAGCTCGAATGGAAATATGGCTCTGAGCACTATGGGACTCAACTGCTGTGGTCATAAGTCCCCTAGAACTTAGAACTACTTAAACCTAACTAACCTAAGGACAGCACACAACACCCAGCCATCACGAGGCAGAGAAAATCCCTGACCGCGCCGGGAATCGAACCCGGGAACCCGGGCGTGGGAAGTGAGAACGCTACCGCACGACCACGAGATGCGGGCGAATGGAAATACTTTTTTATATTTCTGTAGACAATGAGTTGCAGAAACTTTCTTACAGACTGCAGTAGTGTGTTCAATCCAGTCTAAGTGGTAGTCCAGGATTATCCCCAAGTTCTTTGCAGAAGGAGAAAAGGTTATTTCGGTGCCATGTAAAATTAAGCATGGTAGAGATTCTCCATGCTGTGTTGTAATAAACCTTTTGTGGGCGACTTACGAGGTGCATTCAAGTTCTAAGGCCTCCGATATTTTTTCTCTGGACTGGAAAGAGATAGAAACATGCACATTGTTTTAAAATGAGGCCGCGTTCATAGTCAATACGTCCCAGAGATGGCAGCACTGTACGACAGATGGAATTTTACCGCCAGCAGCGAGAATGAGAACTGTTTTAAATACTTAAAAATGGCGACGTTTTCCTTACTTGAACAGCGTGCAATCATTCGTTTTCTGAATTTGCATGGTGTGAAACCAATTGAAATTCATCGACAGTTGAAGGAGACATGTGGTGATGGAGTTATGGATGTGTCGAAAGTGCGTTCGTGGGTGCGACAGTTTAATGAAGGCAGAACATCGTGTGACAACAAACCGAAACAACCTCGGGCTCGCACAAGCTGGTCTGACGACATGATCGAGAAAGTGGAGAGAATTGTTTTTGGGGATCGCCGAATGACTGTTGAACAGATCGCCTCCAGAGTTGGCATTTCTGTGGGTTCTGTGCACACAAGCCTGCATGACGACCTGAAAATCCGAAAAGTGTCATCCAGGTGGGTGCCACGAATGCTGACGGACGACCACATGGCTGCCCGTGTGGCTTGTTGCCAAGCAATGTTGATGTGCAACGACAGCATGAATGGGACTTTCTTTTCGTCGGCTGTGACAATGGATGAGACGTGGATGCCATTTTACAACTCAGAAACAAAGCGCCAGTCAGCTCAATGGAAGCACACAGATTCACCGCCACCAAACCGGATAACCGCCAGTGCTGGAAAAATGATGGTGTCAATGTTCTGCCCGCAGCTCGTGGTCGTGCGGTAGTGTTCTCGCTTCCCACGCCCGGGTTCCCGGGTTCGATTCCCGGCGGGGTCAGGGATTTTTTCTGCCTCTTGATGGCTGGGTGTTGAGTGCTGTCCTTAGGTTAGTTAGGTTTAAGTAGTTCTAAGTTCTAGGGGACTGATGACCGTCGCAGTTAAGTCCCATAGTGCTCAGAGCCATTTGGTGTCAATGTTCTGGGACAGCGAGGGCGTAATCGTTACCCATTGCGTTCCAAAGGGCACTACGGTAACAGGTGCATCCTACGAAAATGTTTTGAAGAACAAATTCCTTCCTGCACTACAACAAAAACGTCGGGGAAGGGCTGCGCATGTGCTGTTTCACCAATACAACGCACCCGCACATCGAGCTAACGTTACGCAACAGTTTCTTCGTGATAATCACTTTGAAGTGATTGCTCATGCTCCCTACTCACCTGACCTGGCTCCTAGTGACTTTTGGCTTTTTCAAACAATGTTGCTCGATTTGGACGGGTTACTCCTGTAACTGAAATATCAGATCTGAAGATGGTTCTGAATGAACCAAAACCGGTCATATGAATAAAAAAATTGCAATCCAGCAACTTTCACATGCTACGTCACGTGAAAGTTGCTGGATTTGGACGGGTTACTCCTGTAACTGAAATATCAGATCTGAAGATGGTTCCGAATGAACCGAAACCGGTCATATGAATAAAAAAATTGCAATCCAGCAACTTTCACATGCTACGTCACATGTAAAAGTTGCTCGATTTGGACGGGTTACTCCTGTAACTGAAATATCAGATCTGAAGATGGTTCTGAATGAACCGAAACCGGTCATATGAATAAAAAAATTGCAATAAAGACGGATTTTGAGTAACATTATAACTCTTACAGAAGTACGTGAATAAGACGAACAGGCGTGGCAAGAAGTACCCCAGGACAGTATTCGCCATCTGTACGATCGCCTGGATGTCAGAGTCAGAGCCTGCATTGCTGGCGTTGGAGGCTATACAATGAACTGACATGAGTGTTTAAGCATGGGTCGATACCTGGTACCTGGCTCTGAGGACCACTTATGCTGTCGATATGTAAATGTAGTCATGTAGTTATTACATGTGCTCCACAAGCACTGTTGCTACAATAAATCTTGAGTGAACTGGAAACCTCTAGAAGGGTGTACTATTTTTTTCATCAGTGTAGCTCAAATTTAAAAGACTTTTCTTTTGTGAACTTATCTTGCCCTATTCTTAACAATATACGGGTGGACTGGTTGTAATAATTTATTTTAGTCTGCGAGACTAACGGCTAAATGGCGAGCCATCTAAGGGGTCGAGAGACTGTATGCTCGTGGCGCCACTGTGGCACCTGGTAGCTGGGAGCAGCCGGAGGGAAGGGAGGCGCCAAACGGCCGAACGCCCACTGCATCCGTAACGACCGCCTGCTGCTTTAGGGGAAGGGTGGGATGGGGGCGGGGCTAACGTGTACCTGACTCCAGCCACGGCAACGGGGTGCGACCACCTGCAGGGATCCACTCCTGTCACCGGCCTAGGAGGAAACCAATGTCACCCGCAAGTAGATTTATTTATTTACTAGCTGACAAACCCGGCATTGTATGGGTATTTATTTTGCCGGTTTTCTATTGGATACATAGTGTTTCTGTATACTGGGCGCAGCTGATTTTGTAGCTGTGTCGGTGGCAACGCCGCGTCATAGCTGTACAGCTATTGATTTCGCATACAGCCGATTGCACCTCGCAGTTAAAGGCTGTCAAAAGCGAAGTCAGGTGTCAGAGATTTACTGAAGTTGATTCGACTGCAGGAGTGTGTTAGTGGGAAAGAATAAATGTATTGAAACTTCATGCAGATCGTGGTATTTTTTCATGCATCTCATCTTGAATAGAGTGAGATTAAAATTCAAGGTGGAAAGTTATCCATGTTAAGATTCGCTGATGACATTGATATCCTGAATGAAAGCGAAGAATTGCATGGTCTCTTCAATGGAAAGCACGGTCTAATGAGTAACAGAATATGGATTGAGAGAGAATGGAAGGAAGGGGAAAGAAATGAGAAGCAGAAGAAATGAGAACAGCGAGAAACTTAAGATCATACTTGGTGTTCACGAAGTAGATGAAGGTAAGGAATTCTTGTTCCTAGGTAGTACAATAACTCTCGGTGGATGGAGCGAGGAAGACACAGAAAGTAGACTAGCACTGCCAAAAATGGCGTTCCTGGCCAAGAGAAGTCTACTAGTACCTAACATATTTCTTTTTTATTTATTTATCCATTATTTGAGAACGAGAGCACTCAGAGAATTGCAACAAACTTTGCACATAATTTCAAACCTTTGCGAAACTTTTTATCGCTCAGGACCACCGCAAAATGATAAAAGGAAAAAGTTTCTAGCTTACAATCCCCACTGTTCATGAAGTAAAGCTGCCACGTGAATTATGGCGTTTTACTAACAGTATTCGTGAGACATTGTGAAGACAGTATCCACACATACCAATAAACGTGCTAGAAAATGATCTGATGCAGAGTACGTTTTTTCCCAGCTAGGGTGCAGGGGAACAATAGTACAACCACAGACAATATTTTTATTCATTCTTCATTACTAGGTGGGCATTCTGTTAGTAAAAGGGTGAATGGACTTTCAGACCATGATGCACAAATTTTAACACTAAAAGTCTTTTGTACCCGAACAAATGTCACATAGAATTACAAACTATATAGGAAAGTTAATCCAACAACAATAGCGAGTTTTTTAAACCTTGTCAAGGAACAAGAGTGGCAGGATGTTTATAGTGCCGACAACACAGATGGTAAATATAATGCTTTCCTTAACACATTTCTCAGGGTTTTTGAGAGTTGCTTTCCATTAGAACGTTCTAAACGGGGTACTAGCGGCAGAAAGCAGCCTGGGCGGCTGACCAGTCGGATAAGGAACAGAGCGGAAATTATAGCAAAAAGTTAGAAGTAGTCACAATCAAGCTACAGTAGCCCATTACATACAGTACTGTAAGGAGCTTAAAAATGTTATTAGGAAGACAAAGAGTATGTGGTACGCAAATAGAACAGGTAATTCACAGGCTAAAATTAAAACCATATAGTCAGCTGTGAAGGAAGTGTCTGGTCAGCAGCACAATGTCGACAATATAAAGTCAGTTCGTAGTAAAAATATTTCTGTTACTGGTACATCAGATGTATGTACAGTATTTATCAATCATTTCCTGAGCATTGCTGGTGAATTAAATAAAATTTAGTTTCTACAGGGAATCATATAACTCTCTTGCCAAATGCCTTTGTTATATTGATGTCTGAAATACTCCCCTGTGATACAGACAAGGGGAAGATTGAGTCAATAATTAAATCACTGAAGACTAAGGGCTCTCACGGATACGATGGAGTGTCTAGCAGAACATTAAAGTACTGTGTTGCACATGTTAGCCCTGTATTTAGCCACATTTGTAATTTTTCCCTTAGGAAAGGTCAGTATCCTGCTTGATTATAGTAGTCAGTAGTAAATCCTTTATAGAAAGGGAAAAAGGGATAATGTAAACAATTTAAACCTATTTCTATGCCATCAGTGTTTGCTAAAGTTACTGAAAAGGCTGTGTGTAAGGATATTTGATCATTTTATACCGGAAAATTTCTTATCAAATGTACTGTTCGGCATTATAAGTTGTTTAACAACTGAAAATTCTATATTCTCATTTCTCTGTGAGGTACGAGGTGCATTCAAGTTCTAAGGCCTCCGATTTTTTTTCTAATTAACTACTCACCCGAAATCGATGAAACTAGCGTTACTTCTCGACGTAATCGCCCTGCAGACGTACACATTTTTCACAACGCTGACGCCATGATTCCATGGCAGCGGCGAAGGCTTCTTTAGGAGTCTGTTTTGACCACTGGAAAATCGCTGAGGCAATAGCAGCACAGCTGGCATCCACGTCTAATCCATTGTCGCAACCGACGAAAAGAAAGTCCCATTCATGCTGTCGTTGCACGTCAACATTGCTTGGCAACATGCCACACGGGCAGCCATGTAGTCGTCCGTCAGCATTCGTGGCACCCACCTGGATGACACTTTTCGCATTTTCAGGTCGTCATGCAGGATTGTGTGCACAGAACCCACAGAAATGCCAACTCTGGAGGCGATCTGTTCAACAGTCATTCGGCGATCCCCCAAAACAATTCTCTCCACTTTCTCGATCATGTCGTCAGACCTGCTTGTGCGAGCCCAAGGTTGTTCCGGTTTGTTGTCACACAATGTTCTGCATTCATTAAACTGTTGCACCCACGAACGCACTTTCGACACATCCATAACTCCATCACCACATGTCTCCTTCAGCTGTCGATGAATTTCAATTGGTTTCACACCACGCAAATTCAGAAAACGAATGATTGCACACTGTTCAAGTAAGGGAAACGTCGCCATTTTAAGTATTTAAAACAGTTCTCAATCTCGCCGCTGGGGGTAAAATTCCATCTGCCAGACGGTGCTGCCATCTCTGGGACGTATTGACAATGAACGCGGCCTCATTTTAAAAGAATGCGCATGTTTCTATCTCTTTCCAGTCCAGAGAAAAAAAATCGGAGGCCTTAGAACTTGAATGCACCTCGTACTGAATGGGTTAAACAAAAGGTTTCGAACGCTAGACAGTTTCTTTTTATTTACCTATTTGTTTGATTGTGTTGATCACAAAGTATTGCTCCAGAAGTCGGACCAATGCGCAATACGGGGAGCAGCTCACAGTTGATTCACCTCTTACTATAGTAACAGACAGTAAAAGGTCATTATTCACAGTGTTGAGATACGCTGTGATGCGGGGTCTGCGTGGGGTATGGTCAAATGTGGGGTGCCCCAGGGATTAGTGTTTCACCCACTCCTGTTCATTATTTATATAAGTGATGTGCCCTCTAGTATTACGGGTAATTCTAAAATATTTCTGTTTGTTGATGGCACTAGCTTGGTAGTAAAGGATGTTGTGTGCAACATTGGCTTGGTTCCCAATAGCGCAGTTCATTACATAAGTTCATGGCGCGTAGAAAATAAACTAACTCTAAATCACAGTAAGACTCAGTTATTACTGTTCCTAACACACAATTCAACAAAACCTGACATTTTAATTTCATAGACTGGGCATATTATTAGTGAAAAGAAACAGTTTAAATTTCTAGGTGTTCAGATAGATAGTGATTTGTACTGGAAAGCTCACGTTCAGGATCTTGATCAAAGACTTAATGCTGCCTTTTTTTAATATTCGAAGGGTAAGTGATCGTTCTACACGAAAATTGGTCTACTTTGCTTATTTTCATTCGCTTATAGCGTATGGTATTGTATTTTAGGGTAGCTCCTAGCTCCTCCCATTCCAAAAGGATATTTCTGGCTCAGAAACGGACGGTTTCGGCAATAAGTGGTGTAAGTTCGCGAAACACTTGTTGACCCCTGTTCACTAGTCTGGGTCCTTTGACATTGGCCTCTCACTATGGATATTATTTACTGTCATTTCTTGTTAACAATACCATCTTATTCAGAAAAATAAGCAGCTTTCACTTAGTTAATACTCGGCAGAAATTAAACCTGGATTTGGATCTTTGGATCGGATTACCTTAACTCTTGTGGAGAAAGGTGTGCAGCATACTGCTGCATCCATTTTCTAGTAAGTTACCGCAAGCATTCAAAAATCTTAGAAGTAATCCACCCGCTTTCAAATTAAAACTGAAGAATGTCTTGAAAAATTAAGCTGATTATTGTTGTATTGCTGACTGAGTTTACTTAAACTTATGGTTTGACTTTTTGGGTTCATAAACGTTTTATTTTTATCTGTTATCTCATTTACGTTATAATTTCATGTACTGACACGTTCCATGACCTTGGAGATTTGCTCCTCAATTTGGTCTTATGAAACTTGACGTGTAAATAAATAAATACATAAAAATTACATCATCGTACGACTCTTAGTTCAGAAGGTGCGACGTCATGAAGACTGAACGCGTGAGAACTACCTAATCATGCGAGACTGCGAGTCAGACTGCCATCTGGCCCCAAAACAGGTTTCCGAGTCACAGTCTGGCACACAGTTTTAATCTGTAAGGAAGATTCAAACCACTGTATGTCAATTCTCTTGGCTGTGGCTCTGCCATTTCATTTTCCGTTCTCAGAAGTGTCAGTCCACTGAGGTGTGCTGGAAAGCCTCTGTGAACTGTAGAAGGTGGGAGGAAGGTACTGGCAGAAGTGAAGCTGTCAGGGTGGCTCACTCGTTGTTCCTGACAGCTAATTATGTACGAGCATTGACTGAAAGAAGCAAGGTTCTAAATCTTGCAAGTAGTTTTAATTTTCCAGGGAGTTTCAACCACAAAATGCTTTACAGAGAGCTGCTGATGTCTGATATTTGCAGAATTCTTGGAATGGAAACAAATTTTAGCCCTTTATCATCATCGAGATCAAAGTGCTCAGATTTTTGCTTCTACCAGGAAAATGTTTTAAACTGCCCAGTTCTTGAGTACGAGAGTTACGGAATGCTAGTGTCGGTAAACAAACGCATAATTAGAAAACGAGAGAATTGCCTCAGGTATACGTAGCAATGGAAAGTCAGCGACACATAAGAGTTCGAGGAGTGAATGCTCCGAGACTGCAGTGTACGTCATGTCAAAAGCATTCACTGTATCCATATCTCTCAACAGTCTGTGGTCAATGATACTGAGTGTGTTCGGAAAACGATGTACATGCTATTGCAAATAAATAAATAAATAAATAAAAATAAAACAAAATAAAAAAATGGAAATATAGTTACAAATGTTTAAAAGTTTTCAGAGTACCCCCTCGTGCATCTACATATTTCTTACTAGCAGTTTTTACTAGACACAGTATGTTTCCTGGAGTGCTTCAGTGGAAACCTCATTTGGAGTAGTTGGCACAGCAGGTTAGGTCACATCAATGCCACCACAACAGTGTCCTGTGAGGGTGGTCGTGATCCTCAGAAACAAAAAGAGGACTGCTGGAGCCACATAGGGACTGTGAGGGTGTTGCAGCAGCATTGTGAACTCACGCTTCACCGAGAAACCACGGGGTGGTGTGGCCGGAAGTGTTGTCGCAATGGAGCATCCAGGTAGCATCCGTCTCCTTCAGCACCCGAAGGACCATTTTTCTCCATCTTCCGAGAACATCCACCGTGTAGGCAATGTTGACAGCATGTCCTTGGGGTCTGGATCACACCCTTAATGTCAAAAAGGATGGCATCATGCTCAGCATCGAAACAGTGTGCAGATGAAACTCGGTGTCAACTTTCACTCACAGCACATCCAGAAATATAATGTTTATGAAAAGTGAAAAACTGTAAAAAAATATTAAAATACCTTACATTTATGACGGAAAACTAAGATGAGTGATTACATGACAAGGCTGGACTCAACATAAGCAAAATACACCAATAATCCTAAACATTGTAACCAGTGCCCTCCCTTCCCCCAGGAATCAAATGCTGCTTGGTGGCATTGTGGGCATGCGACAAAGTAAGGAAAGTAAATAAGTGCAGCACAGATGAAAGGGGAATCACTCTAGTGACGACACGGGCTTCAAATTGGGAAACCCACTGACACAAGCAACTCTGACAAGGGCAGATTCTTACGACCTGGCATCCAGGAACGAGCGTATAGGAAATGGCAAAGTTAGTCAGCTGTTCTCGTGCTACTGTCGTGAGCATCTGCAGAAAGTAGCTGAAGGATGATTAAACCACTAGTACGTGACAAGGTGTCACATGTCCAAGTTACATCACAGAATGTGGAGGTCAGAAGCTTGCCCCCAGTGTTCAAATGGCTCTGAGCACAATGGGACTTAACCTAAGGACATCACACACATCAATGCCCGAGGCAGGATTCGAACCTCCGACCGTAGCGGTCGCGCGGTTCCAGACTGAAGCGCCTAGAACCGCTCGGCCACCACGGCCGGCTTGCCCCCAGTGTAAAGCAGGACAGGTGGTAATATGTGACAGATATGACGACTGAGTACAGTGTTGGTGCTAGCGCAAGTGTCTTGGAGCACATTGTTCAGTGGTAGTTGCTAAATGTGGGGATCTGCAGTGGATGGCCCTCCTCATGTGTTCCCACGTCGACTGAACCGAATCGTCAAAAACGATTGCAGTGGGTACGGGATCAGCAGGATTGAACTGTGGATCAACGGAAACATCTCACCGGGTCAGATGAATCAAATTTCTTTCTTCACCAGGTCGATGGCAGTGTCCAGAAATGCCGTCATCCACGTGAACAGTTGTATTATGCTATGGGAAACAATGACCTTAGCTTCCACGGGACCAACAGTAGTATTAGAGGCACTGTGTCAGCTATGGGCCGATTGAAAATTACTGCAGACAACTCGAGTCCCTTCATTCTCGTTTTCTTGCCTGACAGTGATTACGTCCTCAGAAAGGATAAATGCCCGTGTCACAAGCCCACAATTGCAGTACAGCGGTTTGAGGAGCACGGGAGTGAACTCGCGTCGAAGTCTCAGCCACCAAATTTGTCTGACCTGAAACTATCAGGCTCTACAATAGCACCCACATATAGACGGCCCATAATTTATGGGAATTGCCTAGTTTCTGTGGAGACATCTGGTGCCATGTACCTCTGAAACCTGCTAATGTCTTGTAAAATCCACCCACATAATTACTGCTGTATTACATTTGAAAGGTCAACTAAAACACTATTAAGCAGATAGTCATATTGTTTTGGCTGGTCAGGGTATTTCTGTAGTCAATTAATCAAAATTACACAACCATTGTACAATTGGTCTAACACCTGTGGAGTAATATATTTACCCTCTACGTTAATGGCTCAGAAAGTATGTCGGTTGGTCTATTTGGGGGAGAGGACCAAACAGCGAGGTCAAGTTTATTAGTCCGTTGCTACTAACTCTAGGCGCAATACTTTTCGCAGACAGTCTCCACATTAGCCGCTCAATGTACCTACAAAAACATATCATTGTGTGACTCATAGTTCAGGAGATACAACATCAAATACTGAGATGCGTGAGAAATGCTGCATCATGCATCAGGCTTTAATTTATTCCCGCTTTACTAGTAACTCTAATAGCAACACATTTGGTAGCAGGCGCATATTTCACTGGATGTATTGTATTTGGTACACATATTAGGCTGTATCATTGTACAGCACGTCGTTCAGGAGGAAGGGCGTCATAAATATCAAACAGCGAAAAACTTAACATCAGGACTGATGGTCATGAAGTAGATGAAGTTAAGGAATTCTTCTACCTAGGCAGCAAAATAACCAATAACGCAGACTAGCACTGAAAAAAGAGCATTTATGGCCATGAGGGGTCTACTAGTATCAAATATAGACCTTAATCTGAGGAAGAAATTTCTGAGAATGTACGTTTGGAACACAGAGTTGTATGGCAGTGAAACATAGCCTGTGGGAAAACCGGAACAGAAGAGAATCGAAGCATTTGAGATGTGGTGCTACAGACGAATGTTGAAAATTAGGTGGACTGATAGGGTAAGGAATGAGATGGATCTGCACACAATCTCCTACAGCCTCCTCTTTATCTCTCTCTCTCTCTCTCTCTCTCTCTCTCTGTTCCTCTCCTGTTGCCCCCTCCCCCTGTTTCTGTGTACCTTCCCCCACTCACTATCCTTCTCCTCTTCTCTACCCATCCACAGTCTCACTTAATCCATCCCCCTATGTTATTGTCCATCAGCTCCACCCTACCTCTGTCCATCTCCACCACCCCCTCTGTCAACCTCCTACACATCCACGTGGAAAACACTGACCAGGAGAAGGGATAGGATGATAGGACGAAGATCTGTTAAGACATCAGGGAATGACTTCTGTGATACTAGAGGGAGCTGTAGACAGAGAAAAGTGTAGAGGAATACAACCAGTAAATAACTGAGGACGCAGGTTGCAACTGCTACTTTTGACGAAGACGTTGGCACAGGAGAAGAGTTCGTGGTGGGAAGCGTCAAACCAGTCAGAAGACTGATGGCTCAAAAGAAAAAGAAAAAAAAACATTAAATCGCGTGAAAATGATACAACAGGGTGAAATATGTGTACAAATAATGGTGAAATATGTTGAATATATTTAAAATACATATATGACATGTCCATATGCGAGCAAGACCTAAGAAGAAAAAAGGTCATCCTAAACTTCTGGAACATTTCAGTCAGATTTGGTACACATATTAGTTACAGTCTGGAAAGATGTAATGTGGAGGTAAGAACAACCTGCTTCCTATTGGTGTGAATGTGATAATGTGGAGAGAGATGAGGAGATGGGCAGATAACGAGGGAAAAAGAAAAGACATGCAGAGATAGGGGAGGGGGGGCGGAATTGACAGGGAGAGGACAGAGGAGGAAATTGACAGCGAATGAAAGAGGAGCAGAGGGATAGTGACAGGGGTAGGAAGAGAAAGGGAGGGAGAAGGGGAAGGAGGAGGTGAACGGAGCTAAGAGGAGACAGACCAAGTAAGGGAAGAGAAGGACTCAGAGAGGGGCAAGGTGGAGACAGAGAGGGGGGTGGAGGAGATAGAATTAGAGGAAAAGAAGAGATGGGCAGAAGGCGAAGGAGCAAATGGACAGGCTGCAGAGGAGTAGATTCACAGAGAGAGAGCGGAGGAGTTGGAGATTGCCAGGGAAAGTAGTAGGAGGAGATGACAGTGAGTGGATGTGGAGCAGTTTGACAGAGGGTGTGGTGGATGTGGACAGACGTAGGAATGGAGGTGATGGACAGTGACACGGGGGGATGGAAAAAGAGAGGCTGAGGATGGGTAGAAAAGAGAAGAAGGATGGTGAGAGGGGGGAAGGAAGAGAGAAACAGGGAGAGGGGGCAAGAGGAGATGAACAGAGAGAAGGGGAAGGTGGAAACAGAGAGAGAAAGAGAGAGAGAGAGAGAGAGGAGGTGGTAGGTGATGGGCTAATAGAGGACTGAAATAAATAAATACCAGGGAAACGCCAGTTCCTCAGCTAGTACATAATAAATACGTTGTACGTTGATAGTGTGTAGGCTGATCCTCTTGCTGCATGTTGTTGTGGTCTTCAGTCCTCAGACTGGTTTGATGCAGCTCTCCATGCTACTCTATCCTGTGAAAGCTTCTTCATCTCCCAGTACCTGCTGCGACCTACATCTTTCTGAATCTGTTTACTGTATTCATCTCTTGGTCTCCCTCTACGAATTTTACCCTCCACGCTGCCCTCCAATACCAAATTGGTGATCTCTTGATGCCTCAGGACATGTGCTACCAACCGATCCCTTCTTCTAGTCAAGTTGTGCCACAAACTCCTCCTCTCCCCAATCCTATTCAATACCTCCTCATTAGTTATGTGATCTACCCATCTAATCTTCAGCTTTCCTCTGTAGCACCACATTTCGAAAGCTGCTATTCTCTTCTTGTCCAAACTGTTTATCTTCCGTGTTTCACATCCATACATGGCTACACACCACACAAATACTTTCAGAAACGTCTTCCTGACACTAAAATCTATACTCGATGTTAACAAATTTCTCTTCTTTAGAAACGTTTTCCTCGCCATTGCCAGTCTACATCTTATATCCTCTCAACTTCAACCATCATCAGTTATTTTGCTCCCCAAATAGCAAAACTTCTTTACTAGTTTAAGTGTCTCATTTCCTAATCTAATTCCCTCAGCATCACCCGGCTTAATTCGACTACATTCCATTATCCTCGTTTTCTTTTGTTGATGTTGAACTTATATCTTCCTCTCAAGTCACTGTCTATTCTGTTCAACTGCTCATCCAAGTCCTTCGCTGTCTCTGACAGAATTACAATGTCATCGGCGAACCTCAAAGTTTTTATTTCTTCTCGATGGATTTTAATACCTACTCCAAATTTTTCTTTTGTTTCCTTTATTGCTTGCTCAATATACAGATTGAATAACATCGGGGAGAGGCTGCAACCCTGTCTCTCTCGCTTCCCAACCACTGCTCCCCTTTCATGTCCATCGAGTCTAATAACTGCCATCTGGTTTCTGTACAAGTTGTAAATAGCCTTTCCCTCCCTGTATTTTAGCCCTGCCACCTTCAGAATTTGAAAGAGTGTATTCCAGTCAACATTTTTTGCAAAAACAGACATAATGTCTTGTGGGATACCAGCAATCACTGATTTTATAATGTTACTTAAAATCCGTCTTGATTGCAAAAAATTTTATTATTCATATGACCGGTTGCGGTCGTTGACGGGGCCCTCCTGTGCGGCCCTCTTGCCCTCGGCGATGGACATCAGACGACTGAGCACACCGCGGCACAACACCAAAATGGCGGGAACCACGGAAGCAGACCATAGAGGAAAACAAGTTCACACCAGCACCATAGATATATAAATCGCCCTATGCTTTTAGATCGTATAAAAATGATAATTTTACTGTTTTTTATCCTGACAAGTACAGATTTTAACTTTGACATCTACATATTTTTAATATAAAAAAGACCTACTGAATACAGTATGTACAAATGGAATGTAACAAATGTACCAGACGCCACCTGTCGGTAATAGTGTTATGATTAATATAAATGACGTGCACTCTGCCAACCAATTTTATGTGACGTAGCATGTGAAAGTTGCTGGATTTGGACGGGTTACTCTTGTAACTGAAACATCAGGTACGTTCTGGTACATTTGATTTTGATTAGATAGGATGAAAAACATTTGCTTCCGTGAAATAGTAAATTGGTATAATTATTTTTACAGATCTGAAGATGGTTCTGAATGAACCGAAACCGGTCATATGAATAATAAAATTTTTTGCAATCAAGACGGATTTTAAGTAACATTATAACCAGTCAACATTCTCAAAAGTCTACAAATACTTTGCCGTTTCTTAATCTAGCTTCTAAGATACGTCGTAGTGTCGGTATTGCCTCACGTGTTCCTATTTTTCTACGGAATCCAAACTGATCTTCCCCGAGGTCGGTTCTACCAGTTTTTCCATTCGTCTGTAAAGAATTCGCGTCAGTATTTTGCAGCCATGACTTATTAAACTGATAGTTCGGTAATTTTCACATCTGCACATCTGTCAACACTTGCTTTCTTTGGGATTGGAATTGCTGCATATAAAGAGTAAGTCCGGCATGTTAGCGTCGCGAGGGGGGGGGGGGGATGGGGGATGTATCACTGTATTTGTGTTTCAAGGAGCTAAAAATTGCTACATTTCATTACGAAACCTCAGTTTTTACCATAGTTAAACAGTATTACCCAAATAACAAATCTACGTGTGCTTCCGTGAACTACCAGTTACTTAAAACCAAGTTTCGAACCTAGAACTGTTCACGAAATATAGCTACGTGTTGCGCAACGCAGCCCGTATCCACATCTTCTCGTTAGATGCTCAGTTTCCAATTGCTTTCATGAACCCAGGTGTTAGCTCCCTGTACACAATCCAGCCAGTCCGTGCCCACATTTCCTTCTGGGCCAGATGGGTCGAAGCCAGTCGGCTAATGAAACACTAGCAGCAGAGTGGCCGGTACGCACCGGCAATCACACGCAGATTAGCTGTTTATTATGAGACGCGGGCGCGCCGGAAGATGGCAGCCGGCCCGCTTCTTGCTCGCTGATTAACGTCGGCCGCCTCATCGCGCTTGCGAGGCGCAATGTTTCGCAGATGCGGGCGACTAATTGCCGGCGCAGCGATTACGGCCGGATCTGCCGGCCGTGACCGCAATTTCATTAGCCGTCCAGGCTCGCAGCGGCGCACTGGACTGGTACACGCTGCCCGCCAATCCTGTGCTGGGGCATCAGAATGTTACACTACGCACAGTGGCATTGCCGTCTGGTGACGGCTGACGGCCACTACTTGCTTCCTAACACTCCTCGTCACTCCACAAATTTCCTATGAACACCCGGTATCGTATTTTAAAACGTCGTTATACAGGGTGATTCAAAAAGAATACCACAACTTTAGGAATTTAAAACTCTGCAACGACAAAAGGCAGAGCTAAGCACTATCTGTCGGCGAATTAAGGGAGCTATAAAGTTTCACTTAGTTGTACGTTTGTTCGCTTGAGGCGCTGTTGACTAGGCGTCAGCGTCTGTTGATGCTAAGATGGCGACCGCTCAACAGAAAGCTTTTTGTGTTATTGAGTACGGCAGAAGTGAATCGACGACAGTCGTTCAGCGTGCATTTCGAACGAAGTATGGTGTTAAACCTCCTGATAGGTGGTGTATTAAACGTTGGTATAAACAGTTTACAGCGATGGATCGGCCGCCAGGCAGCCCGTGACAGAGCACTTCATCACTGGCCGCCAAGAAGCCCTGATCTTACCACCTCCGATTTTTTCTTATGGGGGTATGTTAAGTATATGGTGTTTCGGCCACCTCTCCCAGCCACCATTGATGATTTGAAACGAGAAATAACAGCAGCTATCCAAACTGTTACGCCTGATATGCTACAGAGAGTGTGGAACGAGTTGGAGTATCGGGTTGATATTGCTCGAGTGTCTGGAGTGGGCCATATTGAACATCTCTGAACTTGTTTTTGAGTGAAAAAAACCTTTTTAAATACTCTTTGTAATGATGTATAACAGAACGTTATATTATGTTTCTTTCATTAAATACACATTTTTAAAGTTGTGGTATTCTTTTTGAATCACCCTGTATTATGAATAGGCCATCATCCATTTGGAGAATTAATGAGAGTAATTCGTGACATTGATTAGTTATTGACAGTTTAAAAATTTCTTTCACGTTCGGTATAACTGTCTGTAATCGGTACACTTTCCGTGTCCTGTATGCCAAAGTGGTTAGAGCCAGTTAAGTTGCCTCACAAGTCACTTGATTTTCAATTAAAGTCGCAACCACATTGCATGTATGTAAGGTGTGTTGCATGCCTAAAAGGCGTTACCTTATAATGATCTTTTTCTTAACGTATGCGGTCAGTAGCTTCCTAGATTCCCCTAAAAAAAAGGGAAGCAATGTCTACAAACTGAGTGAGGAAATATGTAAGGGGCCAAGTAATCAAAGGTACATTTTTTTCTACAGAGTTATCCTCCTTTTTTTTACTTAAAAATAAACAGTATTTACAGCAAAACTCAAACTGTTAATATTTAATTCAGGCTTTATCCAAAAATTATTGATTAATAACCTGAAACAGCGAACATAGAGAAAATAATACAGATTTATTATATAACCATAGAAACGCAATCTCCTCAACGAAAAAGTAAAATCAAAAAGAGTGCAACACAAAAATATATCAAACGTCACTTCAGTACGTCATCGAATTTAGTTTCTGTTATTCATAGACAACTTTCGTATTTATCAACAATAACAGGAAACTCTTGCCTTTGATCATCATTGAGAACGTTCTATTGAGTACAAAACACCAACAGTCACGTAAGACGTAACACCCCTGTTACACACGTCAAAAAAGTGTTGCATCACCTCGGTTCCGAGAGATCCGGAACCTGTACAGAAAATTGGAATAGAGATCAACATAAACATCATAGCCCCTTATTTATTGCTCATTAAAATGGTTCAAATGGCTCTGAGCACTATGGGACTTAACTGCTGAGGTCATCAGTCAACTAGAACTTAGAACTACTCAAACCTAATTAACTTAAGGACATCACACACATCCATGCCCGAGGCAGGATTCAAACCTGCGACCGTAGCGGCCGCGCGGTTCCAGACTGTAGCGCCTAGAGCCGCTGGGCCACTACGGCCGGCTATTGCTCATGGAAACCACACATTGCATGTTGTACCACCATCCATCGAGACCTTCAGAGGCGGTGGTCCAGATTGCTGTACACACCGGTACATCTAATACCCAGTAGCAGGTCCTCTTTCATTTATGCATGCCTGTCGGCTGTCGGGCGCAAGACGCTATCGATTACTCCCCTGGTTGAGGTTGGAAATATGTGCGATCGCGAGCGCCTCCTGTCGGAGGGGGTCCTAACGAGGGAGTGAGTGCGAGTACGGGAGAACAGCAGGGGAGAACGGACACTGCGGCTGCACTCTGAGGCGACAAGAGAAGAGTTGTTGTGCACGGCCGAGAAGGGAGCGTTGAGCAAGGCGGCAGTCAGCATCGCTTTTCGGGGGACAGAGAGTTGCGGCAGTCCAGCGAGCAGACACCAGCTCCGGGAGCAGTGCTCCGGTTTGTGGACGTGTCGTGGGTCGTATTTTGACGCCGTATAGTTTGCTTGGTACGCATATGCTGCTCCCTTTATGCCCACGGGTGTTGTTCCGTCCGTATGTGCATTGAAAAGGTTACGCTCCGCCTGTAACAGTTGCTTGTGCTTTACGTTCATGCACCCTGACTCATTTGTTTTGCTGCAGGCAGCTGTAATTTCAGAGATTTATTTTTTTTTCGTCGCGATTGTCTTAGCCCGGTGGTGCCTAGTATCCGAGAACAAGACAGCTAACGTGCGACCTGTTGTTTTGGGTTTTGGAGTCCTGTTTGGGCAACCTAGTTATCACGCACACAAATGTATTGCTGCCGAGTGAGGTTAGTCCTAATCTTGTGGAACTGAGCTTTCAGTGACTGGCTCGACTGCAAATTAATTAATTTAACCTTTGTGGTGTTTTGTTTTTTTGCTTTCAATGGTGAATTTCTTGTCATTCATTTGTGTATGTTTCGCCGTTAATGATAACTGTGAAAAGATAGCAAGTGTTGAAGGGCTTGCGTATCGTGACTGTATTTTTGGCAACTGTTTAATTTGATTTCTTGTTTATCGGTCTGGTGAAAACTTATGCCAAGTTTACTCATTTCCGCCTGTGGTCCGGAAGTTGGTTTGAAGGTAAATCCGTTGGTAAATCTTTACTGGACCTAACTGTTAACTGATCTTGCGTTGAACTAATGTCATTATTAAATCGTTTCTTGTGTGCTATAAATTGTATTACCATATACAAGGAGACAGGGCACACTCTGTGGTCGAGGGGTATGCACGGTTGCTGCTTTACGCGTGGCGTCTTGACGCTCGCTATCATTTCCCGCGTCAGTACGGGCGGCGTGAGATTTGTTTACTCGCGGTTGTATGGCCGCTAGTCAGCTGTGCCCGCTCCCGCTTCAGGGTGTGCCGTGTTTCGTAAGGCGTACGCCGACTTTCAGTCACTGTTACTCCTGTCTTGCTGTCGGTCGCTTACCGAAATGTGAGTCTGTGTTAGCACGGTGGCCACTGGGCCGCGACGATGTCGGTTGATGACCAGCGTTGGGGCGGTCGTCCGCTCTGAGTGGCTTCGGTCGCTTGGACTTGGCAGTTACCTTCTGGTTAAACAGATCAACCTTGTTTATTTGCTGTAAATTCCTAAGTAGTTTGTGAGGAAAGTTGTAACTCAGCTTTTCATGATTTTACACAATTCAAGCATTTTGTTAAGGCATTTTCCTATCTATGTTTTATTTAAATGAGAATTCTTTATTGGGGTTATTCACCTGTTGAAGCTTAACATAAGATTTGTAACTTAGCTTTCATGATTTTACTTAATTTAAGCATTCTTGAAAAGCAGTCCTTTATCTACGTTTTATTGATTGGTAATTCTTTATTGGGGTGATTCACTGGTTGAAGGTTAACATACACTCCTGGAAATTGAAATAAGAACACCGTGAATTCATTGTCCCAGGAAGGGGAAACTTTATTGACACATTCCTGGGGTCAGATACATCACATGATCACACTGACAGAACCACAGGCACATAGACACAGGCAACAGAGCATGCACAATGTCGGCACTAGTACAGTGTATATCCACCTTTCGCAGCAATGCAGGCTGCTATTCTCCCATGGAGACGATCGTAGAGATGCTGGATGTAGTCCTGTGGAACGGCTTGCCATGCCATTTCCACCTGGCGCCTCAGTTGGACCAGCGTTCGTGCTGGACGTGCAGACCGCGTGAGACGACGCTTCATCCAGTCCCAAACATGCTCAATGGGGGACAGATCCGGAGATCTTGCTGGCCAGGGTAGTTGACTTACACCTTCTAGAGCACGTTGGGTGACACGGGATACATGCGGACGTGCATTGTCCTGTTGGAACAGCAAGTTCCCTTGCCGGTCTAGGAATGGTAGAACGATGGGTTCGATGCCGGTTTGGATGTACCGTGCACTATTCAGTGTCCCCTCGACGATCACCAGTGGTGTACGGCCAGTGTAGGAGATCGCTCCCCACACCATGATGCCGGGTGTTGGCCCTGTGTGCCTCGGTCGTATGCAGTCCTGATTGTGGCGCTCACCTGCACGGCGCCAAACACGCATACGACCATCATTGGCACCAAGGCAGAAGCGACTCTCATCGCTGAAGACGACACGTCTCCATTCGTCCCTCCATTCACGCCTGTCGCGACACCACTGGAGGCGGGCTGCACGATGTTGGGGCGTGAGCGGAAGACGGCCTAACGGTGTGCGGGACCGTAGCCCAGCTTCATGGAGACGGTTGCGAATGGTCCTCGCCGATACCCCAGGAGCAATAGTGTCCCTAATTTGCTGGGAAGTGGCGGTGCGGTCCCCTAAAGCACTGCGTAGGATCCTACGGTCTTGGCGTGCATCCGTGCGTCGCTGCGGTCCGGTCCCAGGTCGACGGGGCACGTGCACCTTCCGCCGATCACTGGCGACAACATCGATGTACTGTAGAGACCTCACGCCCCACGTGTTGAGCAATTCGGCGGTACGTCCACCCGGCCTCCCACATGCCCACTATACGCCCTCGCTCAAAGTCCGTCAACTGCACATACGGTTCACGTCCACGCTGTCGCGGCATGTTACCAGTGTTAAAGACTGCGATGGAGCTCCGTATGCCACGGCAAACTGGCTGACACTGACGGCGGCGGTTCACAAATGCTGCGCAGCTAGCGCCATTCGACGGCCAACACCGCGGTTCCTGGTGTGTCCGCTGTGCCGTGCGTGTGATCATTGCTTGTACAGCCCTCTCGCAGTGTCCGGAGCAAGTATGGTGGGTCTGACACACCGGTGTCAATGTGTTCTTTTTTCCATTTCCAGGAGTGTATGTTTGTAACCAAGTTTATGTCCTTGCTTAATTGAGATTTGTTAAGAGCCTTTATTGCTGGAAGGTCATTAAAGCTTGGGTGCTTGTAACTGTGAATACTGTTGTCTGTCTATGTTGTGGGCTACCCTTCCACGTCCACAGCCAAGCTGTCCTATCTACCAGTACAGCTACAGCCGTTACGGCACCTTCTATAACAACCAGCGGCGTACGTCGTCCCCAAATAATGCCATCCCAAAACAGCAGGGAGCTTCCACCTTGCTGCACTAGCCGGACAGTGTATCTAACACGTTAAACCTGACCGGGTTGCCTCAACACCGTCTCCGACGATTGTCAGGTTCAGGGCATAAGCAACACTCATCGCTGAAGAGAACGTGATGCCAATCCTGAGCGGCCGAATTGACATGTTGTTGGGCCCATCTGTACCACGCTGTTTGGTGTGGTGGTTGCAAGATGGACCTCGCCATGAGCGATGGGAGTGAAGTTGAGCATGACGCAGCCTATTGCGCACAGTTTGAGTCGTAACACGACGTCCTGTGGCTGAACGAAAAGCGTTATACAACATGGTGGCGTTGCTTTCAGGATTCCTCCGGGCAATAATCCGTAGGTAGCGGTCGACCACTACAGTAGTAGCCTTTGGGCAGTCTGAGCGAGGCATGTCATCGGCATTTCCTGTCTCTCTGTATTTCCCCCATGTCCGAACAACATCGCTTTGTTTCGCTCCGAGACGCCAGGACACTTCCCTTGTTGAGAGCCCTTCCTGGCACAAAGTAACATTGAGTATCCCGAATGAGATTTTCACTCTGCAGCGGAGTGTGCGCTGATATGAAACTTCCTGGCAGATTAAAACTGTGTGCCCGACCGAGTATGCAGTCGAACCGCGGTATTGACCGTCTAGCCATGGTTGAACTACAGACAACACGAGCCGTGTACCTCCTTCCTGATGGAATGACAATCTGATCGGCTGTCGGACCTCGTCCGTCTAATAGGCGCTGCTCACGCATGGTTGTTTAAATCTTTGGGCGGGTGTAGTGACATCTCTGAACAGCGAAAGAGACTGTGTCTGTCATATAATATCCATAGTCAACGTCTATCTTCAGGATTTCTGGGAACCGGGTGATGAAAACTTTTTTTTATGTGTGTAATTCGTGGAAGGCAACACATATCGAAACGCGGTTTTCGCCAAATGTTAGAGCGTCGAGGGCACGTATGTTTTTGTTTGTTAATGTCCCTACCGCTGGTATCAACGGAGACATTGAACCTTATATAACTGCATGCGATAGCTCTTAAGGTAATAGTTACTGTAAAATACCGTTTGTTAATGTTGGCATTGAAACCTGTCCTACAGAATCAAGAATTATCCTAGAATGTGAGAGCACAGTGACCGGAAACAGCATCTGTTGTGCAAATATTGCGAAGCCGGCATATCTGTACACCATAAAGTATGCCTGCGCTACGAGAATAAAGCTTGGTTTTCCCTTGAACCAACTGACGTCCTATTTGCAGGTACATATACGAATGCTGTACATGGAAATACGACGTAGGCTAGAATCTAGCGTATCACAAGGAGGTTAGAAAAACTATTTTACATTTCTGTATCCTCCCGGATTTACGTGAGCTGAAACAGAGAAATCAACTTGTTATTCTTCAAAAAGAAAGAGGTCTTGTGCGCTGCAAAAAGCAGTAGCTAAATGTCAGAAGGGAGATTTGACCTGTCTTTTCCTGTACGTTGCTGTGTGTTTCTTAGAGGTAAAATACATGCTGTTGGTTGGTTGGTTGATCCGTGGGAGGGGACCAAACAGCAGCGTCACGGGTTCCTACATGTCAACAACTGTCTCTACCTACACCGTTCTGAATTATATCATAAGGGATACATTCGTTGAACTAAACATTTTAATAAGAATCCTTTGAGGGCCACATATTCGCAGCAAAATAAATATTCTTCTTAAAAAACATCGTTTCATCTTGAACGTAAGCGAGTAATAACATTGTCACCAGTTATGAACAATACACACTATCGACTTATTTGACATTGCAGTGCAATTTTGAATACTATAATTTGGTAACCACCTGATTCACATGACATAAATTTTGGTTTTCTAAAAATAACTTGATCCTTTATTGAAGCATGTGTTCAAATTGTTGACCATGGACTAAAAGGGACATTTGTAGTCACCGTTCGAAAGAACGATGATCAGATGAGGTTACGTTGGGTGATATGTCAGAGCATGCACTGGCGATTTGACGACACATACCGTATGGGGCTTTGTAACTGCATCTGTTAGAGCTCCCCGAAGAAAGAAATCAAGAGCAGTCAAATTGGGGAACCTCTCAGGCAGTTTGGCAACAGAATTTCTTCCTATACAACCTCCAGGAAGGTTCTCGTTCAGTATTTGCATTGCAACCGGGACGATTGAAACGGACAACGGTCGAAAATGGTTCAAAAGGCTCTGAGTACTATGGGACTTAACATCTGAGGTCATCAGTCCCCTAGACTTAGAACTACTTAAACCTAACTATCCTAAGGACATCACACACGTCCATGGCCGAGACACGATCCGAACCTGCGACCGTAGCGGTCGCGCGGTTCCAGACTGAAGCGCCTAGAACCGCTCGGCCACACCGACCGGCGGACAACGGTCGTGTTGCGGCCACATACTCTGTCGAAAATCCAATGGGAGCTTCTCTAGAAGAACCGGCAGAATGTTCGTCAGGAACAGTGCGTAAGTATGACCATTTGGAACGCCCGAGACGAAGTAAAATCCTACAATACAACTTCGTATGATGCTGCACAATACGTTGTCGTTGATGTTGCACCTAAAGAACCCACTGTGGGTTTTCGGCTGTCCAGTAGTGCATGTCATGTAAATTTTATACTATCGTGGTTAGTAAACATTGCTTCATCGGTAAAGAGCACACTTCGGAAAAACATGGGCCGCCTCTCACATGCTGAAGTGCAAATCGACAAAAATTCTGTACGACGTTCGAAATCAAGGCCGCATAATGCCTGATATTTTGACAGACGATAGGGATGAAAATTCTGTCGATGCAGGTTGCGAATGACACTCGTCTGACTGATTCCACATTCATTGGCAGTATGTCTCGTGCCACTGTGCGGATTCATTAGCGTCGTAGCCAGAAGTGCTTCTTCGTGTTCTCTGTCAGTTTCAGTCTTCCTTCTTGTCGTCTCTTTCCGCATCCTGTAGTACAGAGAAGTAAACAGGTTGATGTGTTGACATTCTGATACAGCGTAGCGCGATAGCTCTGCTTGGCAGTGTTTGCACCGCTAGTGACGATTCCGGCATCCGTGCTCTCAAATTCTAGGATATTTCTCGAAATTTTTTACAACAGGTATTAGTATCAACACTAAGACACGCTGTGTCTCTGTAATTGTCGCCTCAAGAGCTGCCGAATGGAACTATAAAAATATACGGTTCTTTTTCTTTAAAAAAAAAAAAAGAAAAGTAGTTCTTGAGTATATCCTTTGATACGAGCGCTAAAAACATTAACCAAACAAAAGTACGTGGCCCTCGATGCTCTATCACGAAAATCGCGTTTCGATACATGTAACCGTTCACGAAATAAAAGGGGTGTTACGTCTTACGTTCCATAAAAGTGCATAAGTTACGCGATCAATTAACTTCTCTTACTTAAAAATGCAATTTGTGTTCTGTAAGGATATAAAATACACGATGAGAAACACAGAATGACGCGGTTCTAATTTTGTGCAAAAGAAACTACCCCGCCCCCCCCCCCCCCCCAAAAAAAAAAAGAAAAAGCAGAGAAGTTGTCGGCTTCTATTTTCTCTCTTACATATTCATTCATGTTTCTTTCCCTACTAATTCTACCAATACTACCGGTAATACTACCATTAACTACGTCATTTACGTTGCATACCAAAACCAACGAACGGTAATTTTGGTAGAGTGCAACTCTAGACCAGCTACATCTCATGGAACGTGCTCTCCTGCGGAAGTCCTTGGCTGCGTCTGATGCGAGAACCAAGCCGGATCTTTAGCAATACGGACGTTCGTAAAATAGCTGCATTAACTCTGTTAACGATTGTCAAAGTAGGGCAGAGAAAATCGAGAAGAAGGAAAGATTAACAAGGACTTGAACAGCGAATCGCTGTAGAGTAAAGTTACGTAATGCTTTACAGCGATCTGAATATGCTAACGGAAGTTATTCCCTCAGTTAAACGCCCATCTCATTTTCGGTTTTAACTTGATTATGGTTGAAGTAAATTGTTTAATTTCACTTTGCGCAAGCATAATATCCATATTCTCGATGTTGTATTCAGTAACATCAGTATGAAGTAACCCACGTCATATAGGTTCCAAGATTGGGATTCGTTTCGCAATTTCATTCGTATGGAAGAGGAGACATTTTTGCAGCTGCTCGCCATCATTGAATAGGATATTTCTGAGCAAGATACAAAGACGAAGCAGTCCATAGTGCCAAGAATACGCATATTTTACAAGAAATTTTCATTATACAAAAACTTCCAGGGTGTAACTTGTGTCACGTTAAGAGTTCTGCCCACTGGGGAAACATTCCAGTCCTTAACCTACTCAACATGTATTGTAGAAAATGCGCTATTTATAATAAGTAACATCGCCTATTACAGATAATACTTCTAACAAATTAATAACAATTACGCAGAAGCTTTCAGAAAGCAAAAGGTGAAAAACAATCAGGAATCTGCTATCTTTGGCTGTAAAATTCACGATGCCCGTACCCTAAAAGATTACCTCACTTTTGTTTATATTACACTGTGCTGGAGTCAACAGCTGAAAGACTACAGCTGGTTGAATACCCATATTCTAATCGTTCGTTGCCTGATGCTGTGCATTGCAGCCTCAATAATTGTTCACGGTCTCGTGGCCTTCTTTGATTCAGTGCCAAAAGGAGGGCGGCCCGAATGTTTACTCGGTTAATTAGTTACTTTAGTCTCAAATTAAACAAAATAGCACAACGAATAACGCTAATGTGACGGATCAAGCAACAAAAGAGGATAGCTGTAGAAAACCATTTGCAGCACTCTCTCACACGATAAATGCCCACATGGGATCCTAATTTAATAACTGACTCAATACATGTCATTCAGGGCATGATTCTGTTCGGGATTGCTTTATTGCACGGGCATAAGGTGACTTTAAGTACTTGCGTGAGAAACTTGGTGGTAATTCTTGTTTATAGATACACTTTATTGTTGAACTCCAGCCAAATCTTTAAGATGAACGAAACATTTACGACGTACTTCATGTGCAGAGGGCGCTCAATATCTGCACATAATATCTACATAAGTAATATCGAAATTTACTACGCATGGCACTGGGAGGGAAATATGTTGCTACCAGGATTAAGGTGCTTCTAGTATTTAACATTCATTCTCACATTAATACACTGGTCAATGCCTATTGTTTTTAATAATTGTGCACATAATATGCCTAGTGGGGTCTGCATATATTTGGCAAGACCAATGAGGATGTAACCACAGATTATAATCTGACGACAATTGGAAATGAAGCAGAGAAAATGTACGTCATAAAATATAGCAATCAACAGTACTTCCTACCAAACCTCGACACAAACACGGGATTAGCCTGCTATGAAATTCTTCAAGAACGGTCAACTTCCTTCACCATGCAACCAACACCATGTGAATGAAATCTTCACTCTACAGCGGAGTGTGCACTGATATGAAACTTACTGGCAGATTAAAACTGTGTGCCAGACCGAGACTCGAACTCGGGACCTTTGCCTTTCGCTGGCAACACCATGTGAGTAATCGGAAATCGGTGGCAGAATTTTGTACTCTCTGTGCTATATCGTTGCTGGTTTGTTAGCAAAATTCCGCAAGCCACGTACGCAGAATGTGTTGTGCAATTCGTCAAAGACAATCATCATTCATGGTCTGTGTAGCCAACACCATGATTGGAAGTCAGTGGCACAATTATGTACTCATCATACTGGATAATTCTTGGATTAATAGGAAATTAGTAGGAAAATTGCACACGCGCAAATCCAATCCTATCCTATCCTATCCTACCCTACCCTATCCTTTAACTTGGAAATAGTTGGGCCTTTCTCCGCTTAGCTATGCTCTCATGGCATGGAGACAAGGAGCAAGCAAGCAAAAATAATAAAAATAAATTAATTCTACATCCGAGAATACTGAAATATTTCACGCTATTCACTCGCTTACAAACCTTAACTAAAACAAATGCATAACAGTTCGTACTCTTTGTTATAACGGTTGCGACCACATGACTGCCTTTACACATTGTGTTAGGCCCATATCATAAATAAAAAACGGTAAATAATCCACAAACAAGTTAACTAAAATGAATAATCGTAAGTTAAGAGTAATATGAAGCCTACAAGCACTAAATGTGGTGAAAGCATCACTGGATTAACTTCATTCTAGTGGATTGAAATGAGCACCAAACACTCGATAGAAACCTATGTCCTAATCAGTTAATCTACTTGCAAAATAATTACAAAAGCTGGTTTTGCAAAAGATCGGACTAGTTATTTTAGTTACAATATACCTCGTACTCTGAATTTACCATTCAACCTGATTGAGACATCATCTAAACCACCATAAAACCGATCGCTGTAAATGGAGGAGCTCCAAATAACGACCACTCTGCTCATCCCTGTGAAGGGAGGGAGGAGGTCCCTACCACAGGTGCATCTCTGAACGTTCACCCTAAGTATTAGGTTGACAGCAAAGCTCAAATAAAACATGTATCTCTGCACTGTTGCTGCTCTGCTCTGCTCTGCACACAGCCAAAACACACGTTTCATAGAAAATAGCAACACATAGGTATGGGGAAAGGATGTGCAGCATAAAATAAATAAATAGAAACAATCGTGTCCATCCCTTCACCAGATGGTATATAGTGTGTAAGGATTGTAGCTACAACTGTCATTATTTGATATTCAGGTATGCCTAATTGTACTCTGCACGACACCTTTTTGATAGATTATCATTGTGCCGTAGCATTGAAACAGTATGCTGTCATACTATAACGTCCACAACTTTTACACGAAATTAATCCAAAGTAAAGTAATTTTTTAATGTCAACGCCAATATTTTGTGTGACCAGTGTATGCGACAATGATCGAGATTTATGAAGTGATGAATATTTTCCCAGAAATAACTTTTAAACTAATATGTTAAAACTGAGAAAAGACTTATTATTGTATTATGAAATTAAATAACTTCCAACAAACGTATGTTTTATTACTTTTATAAACAGTTTTCTCGAAAAAATAATAATATGACGAAAGATAATACTCGTAAAATAATGTATTGGCATTGTATTGTCTGTGAAATTTTCTTTCTTCTATTGTTCTGTATGATATATGAAGCGGATAAAATCGAAGAGAAGCTGACGTCTGTTCTTTTAAATATTGTAAAAGGCAGTCATATGTGATCAAAACTGAATTCTAGTGTACGGACTTTTATTTGTAATTAGATAACCAACTATGAATGTTTTAAGTTTTATGTCCGCAGCAGTCCAGACTGTGCTTTGTCTGCCGCCATTACATGAGCGTATGGAGCGGCAATCGCAAACTGCAGACATAATCAAACATTAATTTACAATATTTGAATTGCGATGACAAGAACCCACAGGAATTTATTATTTTTGAATTCTAACAGTGAAAATAACATTCAGTAGATCAATCTTAGACTACACGTAAATGAAATAATTTTTGTGGTTGGTATGTAAGATGAATTTTTCTCAGAGGAATTTATCAGTGACTTAAAAAAATATTTACGACACCAGTGTTGTTATGGGAAGAGGTTGTGGTGTAATAAATTAATTATTCGATGTATACATTTTAATGTCACTTACTGAATTAGTGAAACAACGTTTCAATATTTGTTTGTAGTGATAAAGTATGACCAAATAATTTATTACACTCTCCCTCAGCAGCACACAAAGAAGAATTATCAAAGTTTATTTCTTTCTTTTCTAGCCTATCCCCAATGTCATTCAATCTGTATATTGAGCAAGCAGTAAAGGAAACAAAAGAAAAATTCGGAGTAGGAATTAAAATCCGCGGAGAAGGAATAAAAACTTTGAGGTTCGCCGATGACGTTGTAATTCTGTCAGAGACAGCAAAGGACCTGGAAGAGCAGTTGAACGGAATGGATAGTGTCTCGAAAGGAAGGTATCAGATGAACATCAACAAAAACAAAACGAGGATAATGGAATGTAGTCGAATTAAGTCGGGTGATGCTGAGGGAATTACATTAGAAAATGAGACACTTAAAGTAGTAAAAGAGTTTTGCTATTTGGGGAGCAAAATAACTGATGATGGTCGAAGTAGAGAGGATATAAAATGTAGACTGGCAATGGCAAGGAAAGCGTTTCTGAAGAAGAGAAATTTGTTAACATCGAGTATAGATTTAAATGTCAGGAAGTCGTTTCTGAAAGTATTTGTATGGAGTGTAGTCATGTAAGCAAGTGAAACGTGGATGATAAATAGTTTAGACAAGAAGAGAATAGAAGCTTTCGAAATGTGGTGCTACAGAAGAATGCTGAAGATTAGATGGGTAGATCAAGTAACTAATGAGGAGGTACTGAATAGAATTGGGGAGAAGAGGAGCTTGTGGCACAACTTGACTAGAAGAAGGGATTGGTTGGTAGGACATGTTCTGAGACATCGAGGGATCACCAATTTAGCATTGGAGGGCAGCGTGGAGGGTAAAAATCGTAGAGGGAGACCAAGAGACTAAGCAGATTCAGAATGATGTAGGCTGCCGTAGGTACTGGGAGATGAAGAAGCTTGCACAGGATAGAGTAGCATGGAGAGCTGCATCAAAACAGTCTCAGGACTGAAGACCACAACAACAACAACATTTCTTTCTTTCAAATAGTACTGTGCCACATTTTCATACGTTTTACCTTAACATGTACACACCACCACAACGACTTTAAACAGAAAATCCATTACAAACTATGCCAGACACCTTTGGAGAATATATCGATGATCATTCAAAGATCATAATGTGTAATTAGTATAAATAACAGTGAAACAAGGACACCACTCTTTTTTCTCTTGTTTACTCTGCTCGTTTGTTCTTTCCTTTTTGCCATTGTGCTTGTCTCTCTCAGTTAGCTTGACTCATGTTACGCCAATAATTCTGCGAATTCGATGAAATGATCGTACAAGAACTTTTCTGGACTATTACTTAATTATTTCCAACTGAAATTGTTATTGGAAATTAGAATACGAAGTGCATGCATTTGAATATCGCCTGTTTCATGGAGAGGATCTTTTGTTTTAAATATTAGGCTGTATGGAATACCGAAAGTTGACATTTGTTTCTTTAAAATATACGGTTGAAGTGTAACCATGTTTCTTAAGTCAGATAATCACTTAAATCTATTTTACGCAGGGACACATATTTAAATTCAAGTTCAGTACCAAATTTCACTAACATATTTGTTCTCTTAGTCAAAACTGTGAGCCTTTGCTACTTTCAGAAGAAACTGCAGTAACTTTCGTAAAAGTTCAGAACTAAGTCAGTCATTTAATGAAAGGGGCCCTAGTTTCTTTTAATGTTACCGTCATTTCTTTTCATTTTAATACAAAAGTAGTTCACAACCAGAAATTGCCTTCCATATTTATCGCAAGTAACGTAATTAAATCCCAGTTAACGCGCGGTGGCGTTAATATACCATACAAGTTTGACATTAAAGGCATCAAATACAGGAAGTCTTATCTGCCGGTATGTAGTTTCCTATCATTTTGTTATAACAAATCCTTTCTAAACCGACGCGGTTTCCAGATAACCTCAATATCCTTATATTCACACCACGTATTCTATAATAATAATAAAAAAAACACCAAACGCGGAGTATAACTCAATACAAGAACCTTCAACATCGCAGCGCGTCAGCAATCGTTGGTTAATATATTAAAAAACTAGAAACCCGCCACGATTACGAAAAAAGCATTTTATGGCGGGTCATGGCCCATCGAACATAAGCCGGTGTGAGGTGGACCCTACACCATTAAGTTAAGTAGTGGTTTTCACTTTGTACATATGTACTGTTTGTGTTTTCCTTTTTTTCGTTTATAAATGTATAGCTATGGTGTTCTTTTAATCATTGACAAAGGTCTTCTTAGACACTTGCGGATTTTATTGTTCTGAAGAAGACGTAGTTATCTTCGCCGAAACGTAGGTTAAAACTGGGTGCTTTTTTCGCAATCGAGGCGGGTTTCTAGTTTTTTAATATATAACTCAATACAGTATTGCAGCTCCTAAGTGCACCGAAAAACCGATTTCCCTTCTCACTGGCCACGTTCGTCTCCACGAGAAAAAATCTGATACGTCACGTCATTGTTTCACGTTTCGCAGTATAGTAGAACGTGGAAGTCCACGCTGTGATCTCCCATGAGACGACGGCTTTAGCATTGCCGATTGGCTTTGGCATCTGCGGTAAATAATAGGGCGCTTGGGAGAAATTTCACTTGTGCTGCCAAGAGTCGCCAGCAGAGAGTGACTTGAAGAAGCTACGTTCTCTCTGCTTCCATCCCCAAACCGGGAGGACGAAGACCTCCTGCCCGCTGTTTTCCTATTTTTGGGCTTTGGTCTACTGGAGATGGGCTACGGTGGCTCCCCCAAACTGGTAGCATGTTCACCATCCCTAGGCTTGCCGCTTGTTTCCCGTCGGTTGAATATATTTAAGTTTTGTTTGTCAGACACCAATTTTTTTCTAACAACCTACGGACACCCACATCATTCAGTATTTATTATCACTCCCCCGAAAATGGACGTCCAATCATTTTTTTATTCTTTAATATGCCGAAGGTGTATAATTTATTTTTAGTACTGGGTTATGAGTAGGCTTTACATTTTTTCCTTCTTTTTTCGTATTTTGTATTTATTACTGTCTACTGGTACTATCGTTTACCTACAGTACTTTCACAGTGCGCGTTATAACCGTGAGGCCTTACGTTAATCATTAAACGTTATACTAACCAGGAAATTACCTTAATCACTGTAATATTTTAAACTTTTTTTTTCATTGTGGCGAGCGAAACGTATTCGTTGAGCGAAACAGTTGGTGGTAACCACGAGTACCCAGACTGATTCCCATACGATCGTATTTTGTTATTAACGTCGATAGCCAGATAAAACCACAGCGTTTTATTCGTTCCTGGGGAGCCACAAGTCAGTAAAGAAGCAGCAAAACTGGTTGCCAGAGGACCAAGACGAAAAAATTGTCGACCTTGCAAAACTCTCAAGAAACGCTTTGAGTGCGAGGACGCAAAACGCCAGCGACGTTTACGCCATTCGAGGCCCCACATACTGTCTACTATGCATCTACAATATTGGCTGCTCGTGGCAGGATATGTAGCACGTCGATCAGTTTGGGCTTAGGAAAGGCAAAGGCACCAGTGAGCCAATTCTGACGATGTTGATAATGGAAACAAGATTTTAAAAAATCAAGACGTGTTCATAGGATTTGTCGACATGGAAAAAGTGTTCGACAGTATAAAATGGTGCAAGACGTTCGATATTCTGAGTGAAATAGGGTACGCTTAGGCAGAAACGAGTAACATACAATAATAAAAGTGGACGATCAATAACGTAGTCGTCGAATAGAAAAGGGTGTAAGACGAGGATGTAATATTTAGCCCCTACTGTTCAATCTGTGCGTCGAAGAAGCAATAACAGAAATAAAAGAAAGGTCCAAGACTGGGATTGAAATTCAATCTGAAATGGTATCAGTGATAAAATTCGCTGATGACATTGCAATCCTGAGTAAAGTGAAGAAGAATTACTTGATATCCTCAATAAGGTGAAACGATATAAGTCATACGATTCGCCGATGACAATGCTATCCTAAGTGAAGAAGAATTACTTGATACCCTGAGTGGAATGAACAGTCTAATGATGTGAAACTTCCTGGCAGATTAAAACTGTGTGTCGGACCGAGACCCGAACTCGGGACCTTTGCCTTTCGTGGGGAAGTGCTCTACCACCTGAGCTACCCAAGCACGACTCACGCCCCGTCCTCACAGCTTTAGTTCTGCTAGTACCTCGTCTCCTACCTTCCAAACTTTACAGAAGCTCTCCTGCGAACCTTGCAGAACTAGCACTCCTGAAAGAAAGGATATTGCGGAGACATGGCTTAGCCACAGCCTGGGGGATGTTTCTAGAATGAGATTTCCACTCTGCAGCGGAGTGTGCGCTGATATGAATCTTCCTGGCAGATTAAAACTGTGTACCGGATTGAGACTCGAAGTCAGGACCTTTGCCTTTCGCGGGCAAGTGCTTGGAAGGTAGGAGACGAGGTACTGGCAGACGTAAAGCTGTGAGGACGGGGCGTGAGTCGTGCTTGGGTATCTCAGATGGTAGAGCACTTGCCCGCAAAAGGCAAAGGTTCTGAGTTCGAGTCTCGGTCCCGCACACAGTTTTAATCTGCCAGGAAGTTTCATATCAGCGTACACTCCTCTGCAGAGTGGAAATCTCATCCCAGTCTAATGATGGTCTGAGAGTACATCAACCAAAGACGAAAGTATTGAGAGGTAACATAAATGAGAACAGGATTTACGGTCACGAAGGAGATGAAGTTAAGGAATTCTACTAACTAGGCAGCAAAATAACCAATGTCGGACGGAGCAAGGAGGTCATCAAAAGCTGACTAGCACCGGCAGAAAGGGCATTCCTGACCAAGGCAAGCCTACTAGTATCAAACATAGACATTAACTTGAAAAAATTTCTGAGAACGTTACGGTTGGAGCACAGCATTGTATGGAAGTGAAACATCTACTGCGGGAAAAACGGAACAGAAGACAGTCGAAGGCTTTGAGATGTGGTGCTACAGACAAATGTTGAAAATTAGGGGGACTGATAAGTTAAGGAAGCAGGTGGTTCTGCGCAGAATGGGAGAGGAACATTTGGAAAACACCAACAAGGAGAAGTACCTGATGATAGGGTATCTGTTAACACATCAAGGAATGACTTCCATAGTACTAGAGGGGCTGTAGAGGGCAAAAGCTGTAGAGGAAGACAGTGATTAGAGTACATCCAGCAAATAATAGAGAACGTACGCTGTAAGTGCTACTCTATGATGAAAAGGTTGCCACAAGAGAGGGATTCGTGGCGGGCCGCATCAAACCAGTCAGAAGCCTGATAACTCAAAAAAACTGAAGGTGCACGTAACCAATGGTGAGCACAGCAGGGTCGTATGGAGCGTAGCTGAACTGCTTAGTCAACGAGAAACTCATAGCAGTGGCACAGTACAAGTGGTGTCGGTACAAAGTAAAGCAATGGCAACGATAAACAAGGCAAACATTGCATTATATCTGGAACAACGGTTGCCGAAGTTGACGTTTCGTCAGGAAGGAACCCAAGAAATTTCGCAGAGTGAGGAAGAAGTGACAGATGAAATATTAACGTTTCTGCTGTAAGAGTCAGTGGAACGTGTCGTCTCGTATACGCTCGACTGAGCAGCAATGTACTTGAGGAGTACAATGATGAAAATAAGTAATAAACAAGTTACAATTATACCGAAACAGGTGTCGTGCCATATATCTCATCATCCTTGTCGGACAGGCAGCCAGAAATCCCGTCTCCAGTGAAACGTAGTAAAGGACATTCGTTGTCCAAGAAGCAGGTGCTAAACATAATTACGTACATGGAACATCATCCGCATCATAGTAAAAAAAAAAGACAATTATGAACAAATTTCGAATAAGTCCGCAGCAATATTATCGTGTAGTTCGTAAGAAGAACTAAGGTTATTCAAGGGATCACAAAGCGCACTTTTAACAAAAACTAGCGTCTGCGCGTTTCAGGTGCGCTGGATACTATTCACAGGGTGTGCGTGATAGTGACCTACAACGTTATTCACATCAAACTGCACTCTAAATAAATTACAGTGATTTCAAAGGAAGCAGTAATCGGTTACATGACCTCAGACTGTGCTATAGAATTGGAAGACGTAAGATAACGAAATCTGAAACAAAGCGTCGACGTGACGATGCACAGGAAACTCAGAATCGGCCCGAAAATGTGTATATGAGAGAAGCAAACTTACCCCATTGGTTAGAAAGGAATTTGTTTTCAACTCGGACTAATGGGGATTTGAAGAAGAAATGCATATGAAAAGAACCCTGGAAATCAGAAGTACCAAGAGAGTTGTATCAAGGTCAACTACCTACAACGTCTTAACGCATTCGTATACAATTATGCCAACTGTTAACCTAGATGGTAAACTGGCTGGAATGTTGTTTATTGCGCTGCGAAAAGTTGGACCTCCTTTGCCTTCTACAACTCTTTGTCGTGTGCGTGATCTTGCAGGGACAGTAGAGAATATCTACGTTACAACAAGTAACAGTGGTGAAATGATCAGAAGAGAACTACAACTATGTTACGAGCGCTGCTTTTGGTCAATAGCTAGTCAAAATAACTTGCTTTTGCTTGATTCCTGAAAGAAAATAAGGAATATTTAGTTTCACGCCACGTTAACATAGAGGTCATTAGATACGGAGAACAGGCTAGAATTTTCTCTAGGATGCGGAAGGAAATCGGCCGTGCCCTTTTAAAGAAACCATCCAGTCATTTGCCTGGAGAGCTTTAGGGAAATCACGGAAAACCGAAATCTGGATAGCTGGTTGCGGATTTGAACCGTCATCCTCCTGCTTGATTCCTGCTCTGCGTACTCCTTTAGAGCAAACTATCCCTCTAGAAAAGTGCGCGACATTGCAATTCGGATCACCTAAAACCACTGAAGAAATTCAGCCTCTGGGTGTTTGCCTTCTCCGTGCCACAAAATATTATCGCACTATTGCTGCTACTAATTTTGGACAGCCAGTTTCACGATAAGCCTCCCGACAGACTGTTTTGCATTCGATTGCATGCAATCACATTCCATCATTTCTCATCGACCCGTTACCCCAATATGATTCTATTTGAGTTCCTTAACTGTGGATATCTATATGAACGTCCTCCACTATTTGTCACTCGCTTTCGATCATGTTGACGTGGACCTTTGTGGACACTGTGGTGCGGCATTTTTAGTTCCCTTTTCATGGTGCAAGTTAGTGGTTTTTTTTTTTAATTTTGAAATGTCCCCTTAGAAAAATTATACATGACTGTGTTTAAACTAACACACAATATTTTTAGCGCAACGCAATCTGACTTTCAAAAATCTCTACAAAAGAATGGCCCTGACTAACATTAACCTATACCTTTTACAAATCACTTACCTCACAAAAATCTTCGTTACTCGAACTACTGCAATACAGCGAGCACCACTACTGCCAGCTAAATAAAAGATTCAAACTACGGAAGGCACTAACTACTGATAGGCATGGTTAGCAAATGAAAGATTTTAATAGAGAAGAAACAATGTATTTACCTTAATAGTGTTGAAAAATCATAATATACACTCCTGTAAATGGAAAAAAGAACACATTGACACCGGTGTGTCAGACCCACCATACTTGCTCCGGACACTGCGAGAGGGCTGTACAAGCAATGATCACACGCACGGCACAGCGGACACACCAGAAACCGCGGTGTTGGCCGTCGAATGGCGCTAGCTGCGCAGCATTTGTGCACCGCCGCCGTCAGTGTCAGCCAGTTTGCCGTGGCATACGGAGCTCCATCGCAGTCTTTAACACTGGTAGCATGCCGCGACAGCGTGGACGTGAACCGTATGTGCAGTTGACGGACTTTGAGCGAGGGCGTATAGTGGGCATGCGGGAGGCCGGGTGGACGTACCGCCGAATTGCTCAACACGTGGGGCGTGAGGTCTCCACAGTACATCGATGTTGTCGCCAGTGGTCGGCGGAAGGTGCACGTGCCCGTCGACCTGGCACCGGACCGCAGCGACGCACGGATGCACGCAAAGACCGTAGGATCCTACGCAGTGCCGTAGGGGACCGCACCGCCACTTCCCAGCAAATTAGGGACACTGTTGCTCCTGGGGTATCGGCGAGGACCATTCGCAACCGTCTCCATGAAGCTGGGCTACGGTCCCGCACACCGTTAGGCCGTCTTCCGCTCACGCCCCAACATCGTGCAGCCCGCCTCCAGTGGTGTCGCGACAGGCGTGAATGGAGGGACGAATGGAGACGTGTCGTCTTCAGCGATGAGAGTCGCTTCTGCCTTGGTGCCAATGATGGTCGTATGCGTGTTTGGCGCCGTGCAGGTGAGCGCCACAATCAGGACTGCATACGACCGAGGCACATAGGGCCAACACCCGGCATCATGGTGTGGGGAGCGATCTCCTACCCTGGCCGTACACCACTGGTGATCGTCGAGGGGACACTGAATAGTGCACGGTACATCCAAACCGTCATCGAACCCATCGTTCTACCATTCCTAGACCGGCAAGGGAACTTGCTGTTCCAACAGGACAATGCACGTCCGCATGTATCCCGTGCCACCCAACGTGCTCTAGAAGGTGTAAGTCAACTACCCTGGCCAGCAAGATCTCCGGATCTGTCCCCCATTGAGCATGTTTGGGACTGGATGAAGCGTCGTCTCACGCGGTCTGCACGTCCAGCACGAACGCTGGTCCAACTGAGGCGCCAGGTGGAAATGGCATGGCAAGCCGTTCCACAGGACTACATCCAGCATCTCTACGATCGTCTCCATGGGAGAATAGCAGCCTGCATTGCTGCGAAAGGTGGATATACACTGTACTAGTGCCGACATTGTGCATGCTCTGTTGCCTGTGTCTATGTGCCTGTGGTTCTGTCAGTGTGATCATGTGATGTATCTGACCCCAGGAATGTGTCAATAAAGTTTCCCCTTCCTGGGACAATGAATTCACGGTGTTCTTATTTCAATTTCCATGAGTGTACATAGCAGTTCATGACATCCGGTCTTACAAATTTCAAAACTCCGCCATTTCCTTCCACACATCCACCACTGCTGGCGGCTCACCTCCAACTGCGCCACACTACGCGCTGTTAACATCCAGCTGCCTAACACTACAATGGCAGACAACAATGCAAACTAGCCACAGACTGCACACAGCACAGCCAGTGATTTTCATACAGAACGCTACGTGGCGTTACCAATATAAAAACCTAATCAGCCTACTTACAATTTGTTGAACGTCGACGATGTCCATTTTGTGAAGTGTAAAACATACATCCCATAGAAGTTGATCTCTACACCACCCGGACACTGATTTTATGTCGCCTTCCTGATGCACATGATGAGTCATTAGCAGCTCAATTTTTCCTATGATAATTCTTAAAACAACGCTTCCAAACGGGCTTTACTAAAGACTCAACTTCCGGCCTCTCACATGATAGGTTCCTTGTCAGAAGTAACGAGGGGCAGACTGTCATACCAACGCACGGATCAGGAAAGGATAAGTACCAGTAGTTCTTCGCAGTAGCCTCGCCATTCCTCGCCACATGTGGCAAGACGTTCTCGTGGTGAAATATGTTTTATGTGGTTGTCTGAAGGAAACCACCAAGTCTTCTTTTAGAAGTCAAAATGGAGCGTTTTGGCCAACACTGCCACAAACTACCACACATGGCTTTCGTCTGGTATACACTATGTGACAGCATCCGGACACGTATTAGTAGACATTAATATGGATTGATTCCATCCATCACCTTTTTTAAGGGCTTTAACTGTGATGGGGACACTTTCAATTAGGGGCTCTAAATGTCTGTACTGAAAATGCAGCCCATTCTTCATCAAGAACCGAAACCAGAGTACATAGTGATGTTGGACGCTTCAGTCTGGAGCAAAGTCGACGTTGTAACTCATTCCTAAAGTGACCCATTGGGTTTAGGTCGGGACCCTGGGCAGGCCAGTCCATTTCTGAAACTGTATGGTCTGCAAACCACTGCCTCACACTTGCTGTTTTGTGACACAGTGCATTACTATGCTGATACAATCATCGTCTCCGAACTATTCCTGTATTACACACAGAACTCAATGCTGTAAAATATGTCTCTATTCTTCCTCATTTAGCGTTTTCTTCAGCGCACTAAGGGGACCACACTCTAACCACGAATAACGCCATGTTGCTGTAACGCTACTTCCTCCGTACATAACTGTTTGATACTATACGCAATGGCAGCTAACGTTCTCCAGGTATTGGCCAAGCCTAAACCCTTCCACAGGTTACAGCGAAGTTCATCACTCCGAATCACTTGCTTCGAGTCGTACACTATCCAGTGGGGTAGCTCTTTAGACCATCACAAGCATCACTCAGCACTGACATCAAATATGTGTGGCTTAGGAGGAGATGCTTGACCATTGTATCCCATTCCTTTTAACTCCATGAGCACAATTATCGTGCTAGCTGGACCGCTGGTAGCACTTGGGTTATCATGAGTGAATCCTTCATGCGACAGTTTGCAACGACCCTCCGAGATGCTCGGTGGTACACATCTGTCAGTACATGAGGCCCCTGCTCTCGCTTCAGCTGTGGCTGTTCCTTCACGTTTCCAGTTCACAATGACGTTACCAACAGTCGGCTTGTACAATTTTAGAAGGGTTGAAATGTTCCTGATTGGTTTGTTGGTTGCGTGATATCGAGTGACTGGTCCACGGCCGGCCGGGGTGGCCGAGCGGTTCTAGGCGCTACAGTTTGGAACCGCGCTACCACTACGGTCGCAGGTTCGAATCCTGCCTTGGGCATGGATGTGTGTGATGTCCTTAGGTTAGTTAGGTTTAAGTAGTTCTAAGTTCTAGGGGACTGATGACCTTAGGAGTTAAGTCCCATAGTACTCAGAGCCATTTGAACCATTTTGAACTGGTCCACGTTCGAAGTTAATGAGCTCCCCTCACCGCATCTGCTGCTATTCCTTCTCTACTGAAGACACAGTACTCTTATGTTGGAGGGTCAGCCTCTTTTGACGAACAGTGTTCGATTCCGAATTACACACGGGTGTCCCGATACTTTTCACCATATAGTGTACCTCTCAGCACAATGTGCCAGTTGTAATTTGAGGTGTTCCTGGTCTCTAGATACTGAAAGGCAAAAAACGTTGCGTTGGAAGCAAGTGAATTGGTTCGCTTTATACGTGTACAACATAGCAGAGAGCGTCAGAGAGAGTGGGATTCCCGCTCCGCTCTTTTCTGCTGGGCCAATCGAGCCTGGTGCCTGATCGTGCGTGCAGTAAGAGATTTCACAACAACATATTTATATATAAAAGTATCAGATCTTTTGTTTCATAGTGAATAATGTAATAAATTCTTTAAAACCGTTCTAATTCATACTTTTTAGAGTCACACTGTAATGTGTGTAGTTGTGAATCTTTGCGTATGGACTCAAAACAAGAAAAAAGAGTTGATTTATTAAAAAAAGAGGTCTGTTAATCTGTATCTTGTGGAAAGAGGACGGGTTGCTAGGCCGTCGCTCAGAACGTACTGTTACATTTAATTAAAATTGTTATTTCAGTGATAAAATCGAGTAAAGTATGTGTAATAGTTGCCAAACATTTATGTATTCAAAATTTTCTGGAAGTGAAGAAAAGAAATATATTGTGTTTTGAAAAGGAAGTGAACTTCATTGTCGTCGCAGGCTATCAATCGACAGAATTGTAAGTGTACAAAGTTCTCTAAAATACAGGAAAGGAAATGCCTTCTCTATAGTTTTCATTCAATACTTAACAACCTCTCATCATTTCTTAATTGCAGTAATTGGATTATGTTCTTGTATATTAGTATGGTGCTGAACTCCACTGACCAATTTTTATGTAGCAGGACATGGAGTTTGAAGGAAGTTTGGGTGCTAAGCAATCTCATTTTCTCACGAAAAGCAGATTGCTGTTTGATCTTATTTACTTACACCAGTAGTCCCTTAGGTATGAAAAGCTACCAAAGGTTGGGCTCAAAGCTATCCGCAATACGGCCAAGTAACCAACAGAGTCGTATTTTAAATCTTAAAGAACAATAACTTCCTCCAAATTATAACACGTCACCAACTGGTGCAGAAACTGATCATTTAAGGAGGCAGCAACCAAAATTCAGGTACCGGTTACAACTTAAAGTAATCAATCAGAAAGCAATCTCTCTCTCTCCAAACACATATTTAAATATTCATATTATTAAGATTAAAGGTATTTTATATTGAAGCATGACAGTTTCTTTTATGAACTGTCAGGTTTCAACACAGGATTACAGCCTCTGCCGTCAGCCTCCGTAGCGCAGCGGTAGCATTACCGCATACAACGCAAGGGGGCCTAGGTTCGATTCCCGGCAGGGGACTGGGTGTTGTGTATCTTTCATCATCATTGACACGCAGGTCGCCGAAGTGGCGTCAACTAAAAGGACTTGCAAAACGGCGGCCGAGCCCCGAAGGGGATATCCCGGCCAATAAGTGCCATACGATCATTTCATGGCCGCGCGGAGTGGCCGCGCGGTTAGAGGCGCCATGTCACGAATTGCGGGGCCACTCCCACCGGAGGATCGAGTACTTCCTCCGGCATGGGTGTATGTGTTGTCTCTGGCGTAAGTTAGTTTAAGTACTGTGTAAGTCTAGGGACCGATAACCAAAGCAGTTTGGTCCCTTACGAAATCACACACATTTCGACATTCATTTTGTTTATATAATTTCATTTCTACATCTACATCTACATCTATACTCCGCGAGCCACCTTACGGTGTGTGGCGGAGGGTACTTATTGTACCACTATCTGATCCCCCCTTCCCTGTTCCATTCACGAATTGTGCGTGGGAAGAACGACTGCTTGTAAGTCTCCGTATTTGCTCTAATTTCTCGGATCTTTTCATTGTGATCATTACGCGAGATATATGTGGGCGGTAGTAATATGTTGCCCATCTCTTCCCGGAATGTGCTCTCTCGTAATTTTGATAATAAACCTCTCCGTATTGCGTAACGCCTTTCTTGAAGTGTCCGCCACTGGAGCTTGTTCAGCATCTCCGTAACGCTCTCGCGCTGACTAAATGTCCCCATGACGAATCGCGCTGCTTTTCGCTGGATCATGTCTATCTCTTCTATTAATCCAACCTGGTAAGGGTCCCATACTGATGAGCAATACTCAAGAATCGGACGAACAAGCGTTTTGTAAGCTACTTCTTTCGTCGATGAGTCACATTTTCTTAGAATTCTTCCTATGAATCTCAACCTGGCGCCTGCTTTTCCCATTATTTGTTTTATGTGATCATTCCACTTCAGATCGCTCCGGATAGTAACTCCTAAGTATTTTACGGTCGTTACCGCTTCCAATGATTTACCACCTATGGCATAATCGTACTGGAATGGATTTCTGCCCCTATGTATGCGCATTATATTACATTTATCTACATTTAGGGAAAGCTGCCAGCTGTCGCACCATGCATTAATCCTCTGCAGGTCTTCCTGGAGTACGTACGAGTCTTCTGATGTTGCTACTTTCTTGTAGACAACCGTGTCATCTGCAAATAGCCTCACGGAGCTACCGATGTTGTCAACTAAGTCATTTATGTATATTGTAAACAATAAAGGTCCTATCACGCTTCCTTGCGGTACTCCTCTGTCATCCTACACAACAATCTGGTTGAGGAGCATGGTACGGTGTTGTGTTGGTATGGTGCTAGTGGTAGCACTAAGGTTCTTGTGGTACAGATACGATGGTCGAGTTAACATAACAGCTGCGTCAGGTGGTTGGGAAGATATTGCAGTTAGGGACAACTTGGGCGCACGTTGGCTGAGACAAGACGAGGTGCCATAGGCGGGCCCTTGAAGGTACAACGGCCGAGTTAACCTGACAGCTGCGCCAGGTGATTGGGAAGGAGTTACAGTTTACGTCTGTGAAGCTAGTGTAACTGACGAAGGAAACTGCTACAATAGAGTCAGTTTTTGAAGTAGAACCCACGTCGTACCTGACTCCTTGGAGGTGGCTAGTAATAATACAGTTGATTAGCCCACTCTGAATAAGTAATAGTTTATTAATTACAACAAAACTTATCTTCGCTCGCCTGGCTCGGATGTAGCTATGAAACTGCACACGTGGAGTGGACTTGCGGCTCAGAACACGCCAAGTGAGCCACTATTTTTTTTTTTTTTTGGTCATCAATCTACTGACTGGTTTGATGCGGCCCGCCACGAATTCCTTTCCTGTGCTAACCTCTTCATCTCAGAGTAGCACTTGCAACCTACGTCCTCAATTATTTGCTTGACGTATTCCAATCTCTGTCTTCCTCTACAGTTTTGCCCTCTACAGCTCCCTCTGGCACCATGAAAGTCATTCCCTCATGTCTTAGCAGATGTCCTATCATCCTGTCCCTTCTCTTTATCAGTGTTTTCCACATATTCCTTTCCTCTCCGATTCTGCGTAGAACCTCCTCATTCCTTACCTTATCAGTCCACCTAATTTTCAACATTCGTCTATAGCACCACATCTCAAATGCTTCGATTCTCTTCTGTTCCGGTTTTCCCACAGTCCATGTTTCACTACCATACAATGCTGTGCTCCAGACGTTCATCCTCAGAAATTTCTTCCTCAAATTAAGGCCGGTATCTGATATTAGTAGACTTCTCTCGGCCAGAAATGCCTTTTTTGCCATAGCGAGTCTGCTTTTGATGTCCTTCTTGCTCCGTCCGTCTTTGGTTATTTTACTGCCTAGGTAGCAGAATTCCTTAAATTCATTGACTTCGTGACCATCAATCCTGATGTTAAGTTTTTAGCTGTTCTCATTTCTACTACTTCTCATTACCTTCGTCTTTCTCCGATTTACTCTCAAACCATACTGTGTACTCATTAGACTGTTCATTCCGTTCAGCAGATCATTTAACTCTTCTTCACTTTCACTCAGGATAGCAATGCCATCAGCGAATCGTATCATTGATATCCTTTCACCTTGTATTTTAATTCCACTCCTGAACCTTACTTTATTTCCATCATTGCTTCCTCGATGTACAGATTGAACAGTAGGGGCGAAAGGCTACAGCCTTGTCTTATACCCGTCTTAATACGAACACTTCGTTCTTGATCGTCCACTCTTATTATTCCCTCTTGGTTGTTGTACATATTGTATATGACCCGTCTCTCCCTATGGCTTACCCCTACTTTTTTCAGAATCTCGAACAGCTTGCACCATTTTATATTGTCGAACGCTTTTTCCAGGTCGACAGATCCTATGAAAGTGTCTAGATTATTCTTTAGCCTTGCTTCCATTATTAGCCGTAACGTCAGAATTGCCTCTCTCGTCCCTTTACTTTTCCTAAAGCCAAACTGATCGTCACCTAGCGCATTTTCAATTTTCTTTTCCATTCTTCTGTATATTATTCTTGTAAGCAGCTTCGATACATGAACTGTTCAGCTGATTGTGTGATAATTCTCGCACTTGTCAGCTCTTGCCGTCTTCGGAATTGTGTGGATGATGCTTTTCCGAAAGTCAGATGGTATATCGCCAGACTCATATATTGTACACACCAACGTGAATAGTCGTTTTGTTGTCACTTCCCCCAATGATTTTAGAAATTCTGATGGAATGTTATCTGTTCCTTCTGCCTTATTTGACCGTAAGCTCTTTTAAATTCCGATTCTAATACTGTATCCCCTATCTCTTCTAAATCGACTCCTGTTTCTTCTTCTATCACATCAGACAAATCTTCACCCTCATAGAGGCTTTCAATGTATTCTTTCTACCTATCTGCTCTCTCCTCTGCATTTAATAGTGGAATTCCCGTTGCACTCTTAATGTTACCACCGTTGCTTTTAATGTCACCAAAGATTGTTTTGACTTTCCTGTATGCTGAGTCTGTCCTTCCGACAATCATATCTTTTTCGATGTCTTCACATTTTTCCTGCAGCCATTTCGTCTTAACTTCCCTGCACTTCCTATTTATTTCATTCCTCAGCGACTTGTATTTCTGTATTCCTGATTTTTCCGGAACATGTGTGTACTTCCTCCTTTCATCAATCAACTGAAGTATTTCTTCTGTTACCCATGGTTTCTTCGCAGCTACCTTTTTGTACCTATGTTTTCCTTCCCAACTTCTGTGATGGCCCTTTTTAGAGATGTCCATTCCTCTTCAACTGTACTGCCTACTACGCTATTCCTTATTGCTGTATCTATAGCGTTAGAGAACTTCAAACGTATCTCGTCATTCCTTAGTACTTATGTATCCAACTTCTTTGCGTATTTATTCTTCCTAACTAATGTCTTGAACTTCAGCCTACTCTTCATCACTACTATATTGTGATCTGAGTCTATATCTGCTCCTGGGTACGCCTTACAATCCAGTATCTGATTTCGGAATATCTGTCTGACCATGATGTAATCTAATTGAAATCTTCCCGTATCTTCCTGCCTTTTCCAAGTATACCTCCTCCTCTTGTGATTCTTGAACAGGGTATTCGCTATTAGTAGCTGAATCTTGTTACAGAACTCAATTAGTCTTTCTCCTCTTTCATTCCTTGTCCCAAGCCCATATTCTCCTGCAACCTTTCCTTCTACTCCTTCCCCTACAACTGCATTCCAGTCACCCATGACTATTAGTTTTTCGTCCCACTTTGCATATTGCATTACACTTTCAGTATCCTCATACACTTTCTCTATCTGTTCATCTTCAGCTTGCGACGTCGGCATGTATACCTGAACTATCGTTGTCGGTGTCGGTCTGCTGTCGATTCTGATTAGAACAACCCAGTCACTGAACTGTTCACAGTAACACACCCTCTGCTCTACCTTCCTATTCATAACGAATCCTACACCTGTTATACCATTTTCTGCTGCTGTTGATATTACCCGATAGTCATCTGACCAGAAACCCTTGTCTTCCTTCCACTTCACTTCACTGACCCCAACTATATCTAGATTGAGCCTTTGCATTTCCCTTTTCAGATTTTCTAGTTTCCCTACCACGTTCAAGCTTCTGACATTCCACGCCCCGACTCGTAGAACGTTATCCTTTCGTAGATTATTCAATCTTTTTCTCATGGTAACCTCCCACTTGGCAGTCCCCTCCCAGAGATCCGAATGGGGGACTATTCCGGAATCTTTTGCCAATGGAGAGATCATCATGACACTTCTTCAATTACAGGCCACATGTCCTGCGGATACCCGTTACGTGTCTTTAATGCAGTGGTTTCCATTGCCTTCTGCATCCTCATGTCGTTGATCATTGTTGATTCTTCCGCCTTTAGGGGCAATTTCCCACCCCTAGGACAAGAGAGTGCCCTGAACCTCTATCCGCTCCTCCGCCCTCTTTGACAAGGCCGTTGGCAGAATGAGGCTGACTTCTTATGCCGGAAGTCTTCGGCCGCCAATGCTGATTATTTATCAAAATTCAGGCAGTGGCGGGGATCGAACCCTGGACCGAAGACGTTTTGATTACAAATCAAAGACGATACCCCTAGACCACAGGTACAATTGAGCCACTATTACTGAGTGGCAAACTGATGAAAGTTCAGAAAGGGCGTACTGTGGGTTCATTACAGTTCCTGGAAAAGACAACGTCGTAGACTCTTCTTGCCTTAGTTCTGATAGCGTTGGAGCCTAGGCGCAGCTCACAGAAGACGAAAGTCTCTTCACTCCCCGACAGTTGACAGGAACTGCGTCGCGGTGAGTAGCCAGCAAGAGGACGTTACTCCTGCAGGAACTTCCTGTAAGTGGCCACGATCCGACATTGACCTGAACTGCCTTCCTGACCTCTGGCGTCGCTGTTCCAGGGCAGAGGCGAGCCGGTGGTGCCTCGGAATTACGGTACGGCGTCTTCATAGCGTCCCAATGGCGCCTCGTGATACCACTTTGCTGTGCAGTATCTCTGCGATGGTTGATACTTCCAAAGCCGCTCTCGAAACTCGACATCATTGCATAAGAACTCCAGCACGCAATTGCACAGCTTTCAGACTAGGGTGACTCACTAATGGGCAGCATGAATGATGTGATGTTTTGAATCAAGGAGATAGTCAATGACGGTCGGTTAGAAGAACTGGACGGTAAGATTGCTCAGATAGATGTAATGATAATGATATGTTGTCGGCTACATCATTACAGGGCAGTTGGATGTATTTAAATTGTATGTGGAAATATCAGGTGTGGCAAATAGTGTCCGCAGCTGCTGAGACTAGACAGTAGGGTAAGTAGTTCCCTACATTACTGCATCCTCAATTAGGAATGATGAACGATCGTCAATTTTATGTAAATTCTATTTACAGCTCAGTTAGTAGCCTTCAATGAATTAAAGCCGGTGTTTTGGTTAAATGAGGTAGAGGTTTCTCTGTTGTTATTACTACATGCTAGGTGCATTCTCTCGCAGAGGGGAACCAGAGTCACTTTTGCTACAAAACCATTTTGTAGTTACCATGCTGTGCTGTGTAATAGTGATACTGAGTGAGGACGGGGTGGGACGGGTCCGAGGGTGTCCGCAGCTCGTGGTCGTGCGGTAGTGTTCTCGCTTCCCACGCCCGGGTTCCCGGGTTCGATTCCCGGCGGGGCAGGGATTTTCTCTGCCTCGTGATGACTGGGTGTTGTGTGATGTCCTTAGGTTAGTTAGGTTTAAGTAGTTCTAAGTTATAGGGGACAGATGACCATAGATGTTAAGTCCCATAGTGCTCAGAGCCATTTGAACCATTTCTTTTTTTTTTTGTCCGAGGGGGGTTTGTTACCCAGGGTACAGCTATAAATGTTGTCTGGTTGCTGCCCCACGTGACAGCACAGGCATAGGTCTCTGTTCCTGTTGAATTTGTGAAATTGTGGTTTTATTGTAATTAACGACCGTTTGGTGAGTGTCACTCCTTCCTGTGAGCTGGGGGGTATGGACCATTTTTGGGGAAACGAGCTTGTGCCATTGGGCTGTGGGGGAGTCGCTGGCGCCAGTGATTCTCTTATCTAGTAGGGGCTCTATTTATGGCGCTGCGCTTCCGGCTATGCTCTCTTGGTTTTTCCGCTACGGAACCCTAGTGGTCGTACTTGCCCCTTGCTTGTGGATATGTTGTGTTGGCGAGTCTTGGAGTGGATTGTTGCTTGCTCGCGGCGCTGTGTTATGATTTGAGGAGTGTGTGTGTCAACGGCGCGCTGATGGTGATGGCATCAAATGCATTAGCAAGTGTGTACATTGTACTACGTGATGCTGGATGCCTGTGTATGCTACATGGATTCTCGTCCTTTCCTGCTGCTAACGGTGGGCATCTGCTACTTCTCTGAAGTTGTGTTTCGTGATCAGCATGATCGTAATTTGTGTTCACAGCCGGAAACAGTGATTTGCATGTGATTATCCTCGCCGTGGCGGAAATAAAGAATCCACTCTTCGTTCCGGTATAGTCTGTTATTAAAATTAATATTTATACAGTTGCTGTCAAGGCCGCGAAATGTTGAAGATATTTAAGTACTCAGATACTGTTTAATACTTGACTGTAAATTACTATAGATTCTGAAAGAACTGCAAGAAGCCACTTTCATTCTGTCTCAAAGACGGCCATTGCTGACCATTCCGCATTCTGCCAAGCGAGGCGGTGATCAATATTCTCAACTTGGGATTTACCCACATCTGGCCACATTACTCCTCTCTGCACCTGACTTGTTGGTACTGGACGAGACGCTCCATCGGCCATCGGGCCACACAGCTAGTCGTCGGCTGCACAAGCAAATTCACCCTCTCATGCCAACTCCAGGCGGCCAAATCGCTTGCCTACATAGGCGTAACGTTACAGATCCCAACTGGAAGGATTTATTGAGATTTGGGTGATGGGTGAGGATGTTGTTTGAGCTGTCAGTTAGATGCACTAATGGTGAAGAGTCGAGTGTTCCTACGCCGTAGGCACTGAGGCACAAAAGCATCATTATTATAGCCAGAAGGATCAGTCTCTAGGATTGAGTAGGTATTAGCAGGTCGTTACGGAAGCTGTGAGTGCTTAACCATGGCCTTTACTGAACCTGGCTAGCGCGATCCTCAGTTGATTGTAAGCGAAAATCTCCAGTATGGTGAATGAGACTACGTTCATATGCCGTTTCTGTTCTACGGAATTGTGTTTCCACATGGAATTCATAAAGGTATAGTTAAACTAAATAGGGCTGTTGCCTCAGAATGTTCGGTATTTTCGAGTTTTTGTGACCAGCCTATTTCCCAGATCCGAGTGGCGAGTGGAGCATTACACCATCCACTTTATTGGCGAGCAAGATTTGTTGTTACTAACGGAATTTTAGAAGAATTTTCAGATCTAAACTTCCCATGAGGTGAGGATGTAGTAACAGTTCAAAAGTTTTCACTGTCTACGTATTCAATCAAAGGAGCTGATAACTTACTGACTTCTTTTAGGAACCGTGTTAAATGAATTTCTTTGAAAAATTGCCTAATTGCCACATACCATCTTTCAATAACAATACTTCAGCTAGTGGAGAATGAGATTGAGCAAGCGGAATGAATACTGCAGGTAACTATTTACAACTATTTACAACATTTTACAGGCTCTTGTTGCTCGGTTTGATTAAAGACTGGTGTTAGATTTAAGACGGATTTCAATTCTTGTCCCAAAAAATAAATGCGAATAAGTGATGCGAAGTGATAAACATCTGAGTGAGGAAATGATAAAAAAAAAAATTATCCCCGCCATTCCACAGATACCAGGTGTGTCCCGCAACCAGCTACGAAGTTAACGGTGCTGAATCATCGACTTGTACACATTCAGAAGTGTTATAGTTCAGAATAAAATCAAGAATGAGGATGTCGCAGTAAAGTCCAGTGAGAAATGTGGAGTAAGTGGCTGTCATCTCATAAAATGGTGGCATTCGATAGCCCAGTATCATCCTGTCGCTGTCCTAGAGCCTTTTTCTATCCGAAACAAGAGATATGGCGCAGTGGCTCAGATTTTGATACATTCGGGAGGAACAGAGTTCAGATCCCTCTCAAGCCATCATGATTTGAGTTTTCCGTGGCTTACCTAGAACGATAAAGCCGAATGAGAGAATGGTTCATATCAGGAAAAGGACCACAGCAGCTGTTCTAGATATAACAATATTTATAGACTTTTTCAAAAATACTCGTGATAATGTCTTTATTGTCTCACACGACTTGTTTCGGCGCACATTAACGCCATCCTCAGGCGCCGGTACTGCCAAAAGAGTATTAGAATTGGTTGGAACATTTATTGTGGAGCCTTGGTTACTAGCACACGTTGACTAGCTTTCCTGACAAGTGTCTCCTCGACACCGTGTTCAACACTGTCTGAGGGTGGCGGTAATGTGCCGGCGAAAATAATCGTGTGAAACAGTAAAGACATTCTCAAGATACAGTTGTGGTGGTACTTTTTTCGTATATATCATCAATTGAAGTCCCTCCCCCATGCAGTAGGCTGGACATCCACAAAGAGTATGGTTCCTTTGAAAACGAAAGGTCACGTAAATGAAATTTGCAAGGATACATCGTGAGGATTGACTACAGATGTTGACGAGAAAGGTTTAGTAACCACTGTGCTTAACAGGCAACAAGTGGATGAAAGAAGTCAGGGACAATTGGAAAAAAAAATTGTAATGTGAGCATAAAAAATCGCTACAGAGAAGTCCATTGAAGGCCTAGCTACAGGCTAACGCCAAGATTGTATATGACTGACACTCTTCAACTAAGGGGGGCGATCTAGATTAATACTAAATTAGATGTAAAAACTTCAAAGAGCTTAGTTAACTATAGTACACCATTAATTTTGATTACCGGTTTGGATGGGATCCGAAGATAGTAACATAGCTTTCTGAAAGCGGTAATCGAAGTAAATGCAGTAGAACAGCGACCTTTACAGATTGAAGTTTTTGCTTCTAATTTCATAAGACGAGGATCATAATTACTATCGGAGAAGCAAAGAGAGAATGAGGAAATACTGGGAACAGATAAAAGTGCTACAGAAGTCGATAGTGATGCTAAATGATGGAAATGATGGAAATAAGTAAATAATGTAATGGACAGTAGCATTACCATAATTAGCCAAAGACATCTACGAGTGGAATGACTCCAACGAAACTCGTATTCAAGAAATATGTTTGTCTATCTCATATTTGCGTGCTGCAAACTTATGGAATATATAGTGCGAGTACAAATTATTCGTCAGTTTTTAATACCTTGATTTCACCTACCTAAAATTCCTTTTTCCTCCTCTTTTATTTAACAGGGCAGCAATCAAAATGTTCACTGATTACCGTTTTCAGCTGTAATCTAAAGATCCAGGCATGCAACATTAGAAGACTTTGTTACACAGTGACACATACTTCGTTGTAGTCATGCGTTAAATGTCTATTCTTATCACCATTTCAAAGAATACTAGTCTCATACTCGCTCTGTATATCTGATAAGCAATGACGAAAGTTCAGGCAGTAACTATATTTTCGTGAAACAGGTATTGTAAGACGTCTGCGATAGCTATCGTGACGACCCATTCAAGTACTGTAAGAACGGAAGCGATCTAAACTGAGTCCTTGACGAAACTCCCTGAGAATAAATAGCACAAGTAGCAGTGTGGACATTTGTGAGGGGCGTTGCTTGCGGCTTTGTTATCAGTAGATTCCCCCTGGAGGAATTAATTTAAGTTTCTGCGTATGTCCGCGTGGCGGGGCTATGTCTTGATGGAGAATGAAATCGTATGTCTAGTAAACTCCGTTACCAACTTCAGCCGATGAACAAGGATAACTATTTCCCGTTTGGGTACTTAGTTTTATCGGAATGATATTCAGACTGTAGGACGAAGGATTTTCGTTGTTTGTAGCGTTTGTATTATGACTTGCACCAGTACTGGTTCGGCGAATAGTTGAAACACAAGCATCATTACAGTTGCCGACTATCAACATGGGTCTGGATAAGGTGAACGGGGCTATCCTCGTAAATCGTTTTATCAAAATAACAGCAATAGGACAGCTGCTCAAAGCGAGTATCAACTCATTAAAGGAATACGAGGAGATTCTCTTTCCCCACTGGTGTTGAAGGACATGATTCGGAAGTCCTAACTAACTGACGATTTGGGAATTGCTCTTGGGAGAGGCCGACGGAAAATTCCGCCACAGATTGTTAAAGAAGTTACTATTGAGAATCCAGGATGCAATGTTTGATCTTTAAGCAGCGCACGATCTGTGTCACGACAGCCAAACTTCCGTCTGAGATGTGTAGGGAAGTAGTAGAATAGACTCAAGTGCGGTTCGAGACCGTCGTGGATGCAGGTGGTCGTCACAATGAGCAACGTTTGTAGCATGGAACGTAAACATGCTAAGCAGTTAACAAATGTTACGGCCTCATGTGAAAATTAAAAACCTTTCAAAGGTTTATTCATTACTTATTTTCCGCATATCCTTACAAATGTTGAAACAAAGTTTCGTTGTTCTACGATGACTCGTTCTTGATGGCGGCTTCCTCAAGTAGCGAAAGTTCAATTATAACCATCCTGCCATCCTGTACATTCCGACAGAATCACATCGACGACTATCTATATCCGAATCCCGCTCCAGCTACTGCCGGGTCTGGGTGCTGACGAGTCCTCTCCATTTGGCTCGGTCCTCCCACCACTTTTCTTCCTCCACTTGCTGCCAGGTCACACCTCTCCTTTCAACAGATATTCTCACTCCCGTTTTCCACCGTTTTCTTGGGCGCCCTCTAGGTCGTTTCCGATCCATCTTTAGTTCTTCCATAATTTTGGGGAGTCTCTGCCCATGCATCCTCTTAACATGCCCATACCATCTTAATCTCTTTCTTTCAATTTCTTCTCTCATACTTTCTTGTTTGAGGTCCTTTCTAATCTCTACATTCCTTACTCTGTCCATTCTTGTTTTTCCCTTAACTGCTCTGAGAAATTTCATTTCCCCTGCTTGCAGTCTGTTCCAGTCCCTTTCTTTCATTGTCCATGTTTCTCCACGACGACTCGCTCAGATAAATTAAAACCATGGCAGTGGCAGTTTCAGAAGTGTATGTATAGATGTAAAAGTTCGTTCAGCAAGGGCTACACTGAAAATAAACACATTGGCCCAAAATCAAAGGAAGGGTTGTCCCGTTTGGAGATATCCCATATACATTACCTGACCAAACAAGCCCGCCCGGCTAGCCGCGCGGTCTCTTCCCGAGCGGGAAGGCGTGCTGGTCCCCGGCACGAAACCGCCCAGCGGATTAGTGTCGGGGTCCGGTGTGCCGGCCAGCATGTGGTTTGTTTTTATGGCGGTTTTCCATCTGCCTCGGCGAATGCGGGCTGGTTCCCCTTATTCCGCCTCAGTTACACTATGTCGGCGATTGCTGCGCAGACACTGTCTCCACGTACTCGTACACCAGAATTACTCTACCACGCAAACATTGGGGTTACACACCTCTGGTAAGAGACGTTCCAGGGGCAGGGGGTTCACTGGGGGTCTCACAATAACCCTAGGTTTGGTATGGGGTGGCAGTGAGATGGGTGGAGTGCTGTGGCCTGTTATGGGGTTGTGAACCACTGAGGGCTACGGCGGGACGAAGCCTCACCGTCGTATTTAGGTCCCCAGTTCAATACATAATACGCACCCACACAAAAGTATCCAGACACCTATTAGTGGACAGTAATATGGGAAGCGTCCATCTTTCGCCTCTAATACAGCTTGAACTCTACTGGAGACAAATTCTGAGGGGCGTAATATGGAGAAGTGGCAGCCAATTCTTCCTCAAGCGCGGAAACTAGAACAGATAGTGAAGTTAGACTCTGGGACTTGGAGCACGATCTACGTCCTATATCCTTCCAGAGGTGTTCGATTGGAAATAAGTCGGGACTCTCGGCAGACCAGTCCATCGCAGGACTGTTATGGCCCAAAAATCATTGGGTCATAGACGCTTATATATGAAAGGCTACATAGTCAAGCTGCCGCAAACCATCGTCACTGAGATGTTCCCATATGGAATGCAGTTCACAAAGCTTTAAAATGTGTTCATATCCGTCGGAATTTAGCATATTCTTAAGAGCAATAAGGGAACCACACCCTGACCACAAAAAATACCGTAATACCACGACAGCGCCTCCTCCACACTTCACTGTTGGCATTACACATGGACTGATGACCTCAGATCTGAAGTCCGATAGTGCTCAGAAACCATTGCACATGATGGCACTTAACGTACTCCATAGCAACACGCAAACTCTTCCTCCGGATTTCCATGGTGTATAGCGCGATTCATCACACCAAATCGCTCATTTATACCTACCCACTGTCCACAGGAGTCGCTAATAAGATGTCGTGCGTTGCTTAGCAGTGACTTCAGGAATCTGTGGATTACGAGGAACTGCTCTACCATTAAGCACTATTATACCTCCCTCCGCACGATCATTGTGCTAGCTGGACTGCTAGAAGCATTTTGGAACTCACATACGACTTCCTCCGCTGGTTCCAATCGAATTTTTGCAGCCACCCATTGCGGTACCCTGTGATCCATGGCCGTCAGTGTAAGAGGTCTGGCAGGTCTTGCTTTACATGTTCTTTTAAGTTTCCGCATCACGACCACCTCTCCAGCAATTGACTTGGGCGACTTTGAAGGATTGAAACGTCCGATGACTAGTCCTCGTTTGAACTCAATGAGCTCTCCCGACCGACTGATTCATCTGTTTCTGCTTCTCTACTGACAATAAAGTGGTTACAGCATCGAAGATTTCAGCCGTAAATAAAAGTATTAAAACAAGGTAGGAAGATTTTTCTGTTTAGCAAAAGTGACAAAAAGCAGATTTCAGAGTACTTGACAGCTCAACACAAAAGTTTTATCTCAAGTACCGATAGTGTTGAGGATCACTAGATAAAGTTCAAAACCATCGTACAATATGCATTAGATGAGTATGTGCCAAGCAAGATCGTAAGAGATGGAAAAGAGCCACCGTGGTACTACAACCGAGTTAGAAAACTGCTGCGGAAGCAAAGGGAACTTCACAGCAAACATAAACATAGCCAAAGCCTTGCTGATAAACAAAAAATTACACGAAGCGAAATGTAGTGTGAGGAGGGCTATGCGAGAGGCATTCAATGAATTCGAAAGTATAGTTCTATGTACAGACTTGGCAGAAAATCCTAAGAACTTTTGGTCTTATGTCAAAGCGGTAGGTGGAACAAAACAAAATGTCCAGACGCTTTGTGATAAAAATGGTACTGAAACAGAGGGTGACAGACTAAAGGCCGAAATACTAAATCTCTTTTTCCAAAGATGTTTCACAGAGGAAGTCTGCTCTGTAGTTCCTTCTCTAGATTGTCTTACAGATGACAGAATGGTAGATATCGAAATAGATGACAGAGGGATAGAAAAACATCGCTAAAAAGAGGAAAGGCCGCTGGACCTGATGAGATACCGGTTCGATTTTACACAGCGGTGTACAGTAAGTCTCTAGAAGAGCGTAGCGTTCCAAAAGATTGGAAAAGGGCACAGGACACACCTGTTTTCAAGAAGGGACGTCGAACAGATGTACAGAACTATAGACCTATATCTCTAACATCGATCAGTTGTAGAATTTTGGAACACGTATTATGTTCGAGTATAATGACTTTTCTGGAGACTAGAAATCTACTCTGTAGGAATCAGAATGGGTTTCGAAAAAGACGGTCGTTTGAAACCCAGCGCACGCTATTCGTCCACGTGACTCAGAGGGCCATAGACACGGTTTCTCAGGTAGATGCCGTGTTTCTTGACTTCCGCAAGGCGTTCGATACAGTTCCTCAAAGTCGTTTAATGAACAAAGTAAGAGCATAAGAACTATCAGACCAATTGTGTGATTGGATTGAAGGGTTCCTAGATAACAGAACGCAGCATGTCTTTCTCAATGGAGAGAAGTCTTCCGAAGTAAGAGTGTTTTCAGGTGTGCCGCAGGGGAGTGTCGTAGGACCGTTGCTATTCACAATATACATAAATGACCTTGTGGATAACATCGGAAGTTCACTGAGGCTTTTTGTGGATGATGCTGTAGTATATCGTGAGGTTCCAACAATGGAAAATTGTACTGAAATGCAGGAGGATCTGCAGCGAATTGACGCATGGTGCAGGGAATGGCAATTGAATCTTAATGTAGACATGTGTAATGTGCTGCGAATACATAGAAAGAAACATTCCTTATCATTTAGCTACAATATAGCAGGTCAGCAACTGTAAGCAATTAATTCCATAAATTATCTGGGAGTACGCATTAGGACCTCCCCCCATGAACCATGGACCTTGCCGTTGGTGGGGAGGCTTGCGTGCCTCAGCGATACAGATGGCCGTACCGTAGGTACAACCACAACGGAGGGGTATCTGTTGAGAGGCCAGACAAACATGTGGTTCCTGAAGAGGGGCAGCAGCCTTTTCAGTAGTTGCAGGGGCAACAGTCTGGATAATTGACTGATCTGGCCTTGTAACATTAACCAAAACGGCCTTGCTGTGCTGGTACTGCGAACGGCTGAAAGCAAGGGGAAACTACAGCCGTAATTTTTCCCGAGGACATGCAGCTCTACTGTATGATTAAATGACGATGGCGTCCTCTTGGGTAAAATATTCCGGAGGTAAAATAGTCCCCCATTCGGATCTCCGGGCGGGGACTACTCAGGAGGACGTCGTTATCAGGAGAAAGAAAACTGGCGTTCTACGGATCGGAGCGTGGAATGTCAGATCCCTTAATCGGGCAGGTAGGTTAGAAAATTTAAAAAGGGAAATGGATAGGTTAAAGTTAGATATAGTGGGAATTAGTGAAGTTCGGTGGCAGGAGGAACAAGACTTTTGGTCAGGTGATTACAGGGTTATAAATACAAAATCAAATAGGGGTAATGCAGGAGTAGGTTTAATAATGAATAAAAAAATAGGAGTGAGGGTTAGCTACTACAAACAGCATAGTGAACGCATTATTGTGGCGAAGATAGACACAAAGCCCATGCCTACTACAGTAGTACAAGTTTATATGCCAACTACCTCTGCAGATGATGAAGAAATAGATGAAATGTATGACGAGATAAAAGAAATTATTCAGGTAGTGAAGGGAGACGAAAATTTAATAGTCATGGGTGACTGGAATTCGTCAGTAGGAAGGGGGAGAGAAGGAAACATAGTAGGTGAATATGGATTGGGGGGAAGGAATGAAAGAGGAAGCCGCCTTGTAGAATTTTGCACAGAGCATAACTTAATCATAGCCAACACTTGGTTCAAGAATCATAAAAGAAGGTTGTATACCTGGAAGACTCCTGGAGATACTAAAAGGTATCAGATAGATTATATAATGGTAAGACAGAGATTTAGGAACCAGGTTTTGAATTGTAGGACGTTTCCTGGGGCAGATGTGGATTCTGACCACAATCTATTGGTTATGAATTGCAGATTGAAACTGAAGAAACTGCAAAAAGGTGGGAATTTAAGGAGATGGGACCTGGATAAACTGAAAGAACCAGAGGTTGTACAGAGTTTCAGGGAGAGCATAAGGGAACAATTGACAGGAATGGGGGAAAGAAATACAGTAGAAGAAGAATGGGTAGCTCTGAGGGATGAAGTAGTGAAGGCAGCAGAGGATCAAGTAGGTAAAAAGACGAGGGCTAATAGAAATCCTTGGGTAACAGAAGAAATATTGAATTTAATTGATGAAAGGAGAAAATATATAAATGCAGTAAATGAAGCAGGCAAAAAGGAATACAAACGTCTCAAAAATGATATCGACAGGAAGTGCAAAATGGCTAAGCAGGGATGGCTAGAGGACAAATGTAAGGATGTAGATGCTTGTCTCACTAGGGGTAAGATAGATACTGCCTACAGGAAAATTAAAGAGACCTTTGGAGAGAAGAGAACCACTTGTATGAATATCAAGAGCTCAGATGGCAACCCAGTTCTAAGCAAAGAAGGGAAGGCAGAAAGGTGGAAGGAGTATATAGAGGGTTTATACAAGGGCGATGTACTTGAGGACAATATTATGGAGATGGAAGAGGATGTAGATGAAGACGAAATGGGAGATAAGATACTGCGTGAAGAGTTTGACAGAGCACTGAAAGACCTGAGTCGAAACAAGGCCCCGGGGGTAGACAACATTCCATTTGAACTACTGATGGCCTCGGGAGAGCCAGTCATGACAAAACTCTACCATCTGGTGAGCACGATGTATGAGACAGGCGAAATACCCTCAGACTTCAAGAAGAATATAATAATTCCAATCCCAAAGAAAGCAGGTGTTGACAGATGTGAAAATTACCGAACTATCAGTTTAATAAGTCACAGCTGCAAAATACTAACGCGAATTCTTTACAGACGAATGGAAAAACTGGTAGAAGCCGACCTCGGGGAAGATCAGTTTGGATTCCGTAGAAATGTTGGAACACGTGAGGCAATACTGACCTTACGACTTATCTTAGAAGAAAGATTAAGAAAAGGCAAACCTACGTTTCTAGCATTTGTAGACTTAGAGAAAGCTTTTGACAATGTTAACTGGAATACTCTCTTTCAAATTCTAAAGGTGGCAGGGGTAAAATACAGGGAGCGAAAGGCTATTTACAGTTTGTACAGAAACCAGATGGCAGTTATAAGAGTCGAGGGGCATGAAAGGGAAGCAGTGGTTGGGAAAGGTGTAAGACAGGGTTGTAGCCTCTCCCCGATGTTATTCAATCTGTATATGGAGCAAGCAGTAAAGGAAACAAAAGAAAAATTCGGAGTAGGTATTAAAATTCATGGAGAAGAAGTAAAAACTTTGAGGTTCGCCGATGACATTGTAATTCTGTCAGAGACAGCAAAGGACTTGGAAGAGCAGTTGAACGGAATGGACAGTGTCTTGAAAGGAGGATATAAGATGAACATCAACAAAAGCAAAACGAGGATAATGGAATGTAGTCAAATTAAGTCGGGTGATGCTGAGGGAATTAGATTAGGAAATGAGACACTTAAAGTAGTAAAGGAGTTTTGCTATTTAGGGAGTAAAATAACCGATGATGGTCAAAGTAGAGAGGATATAAAATGTAGACTGGCAATGGCAAGGAAAGCGTTTCTCAAGAAGAGGAATTTGTTAACATCGGGTATAGATTTAAGTGTCAGGAAGTCGTTTCTGAAAGTATTTGTATGGAGTGTAGCCATGTATGGAAGTGAAACATGGACGATAACTAGTTTGGACAGGAAGAGAATAGAAGCTTTTGAAATGTGGTGCTACAGAAGAATGCTGAAGATAAGGTGGGTAGATCATGTAACTAATGAGGAGGTATTGAATAGGATTGGGGAGAAGAGAAGTTTGTGGCACAACTTGACTAGAAGAAGGGATCGGTTGGTAGGACATGTTTTGAGGCATCAAGGGATCACAAATTTAGCATTGGAGGGCAGTGTGGAGGGTAAAAATCGTAGAGGGAGACCAAGAGATGAATACACTAAGCAGATTCAGAAGGATGTAGGTTGCAGTAGATACTGGGAGATGAAGAAGCTTGCACAGGGTAGAGTAGCATGGAGAGCTGCATCAAACCAGTCTCAGGACTGAAGACCACAACAACAACAACAACAACAACGCATTAGGAGTGACTTAAAATGGAATGATCATATAAAGTTGATCGTCGGTAAAGCAGATGCCAGGCTGAGATTCATAGGAAGAATCCTAAGGAGATGCAGTCCGGAAACAAAGGAAGTAGGTTACAGTACACTTGTTTGGCCACTACCTGAATGCTACTCACCTTGTGGAATCCGTACCAGATAGGGTTGATAGAAGAGATAGAGAAGATCCAACGGAGAGCAGCACGCTTCGTTACAGGATCATTTAGTAATCGCGAAAGCGTTACGGAGATGATAGATAAACTCCAGTGGAAGACTCTGCAAGAAAGACGCTCAGTAGCTCGGTACGGGCTTTTGTCGAAGTTTCGAGAACAAACTTTCACCGAGGAGTCAAACAGTATATTGCTCCCTCCTACGAGACCATGAGGATAAAATCAGAGAGATTGGAGCTCACACAGAGGCGTATCGACAATATTTCTTTCCACGAACAATACGAGCCTGGAATGGAAGGGAGAACGGATAGAGGTACTCAAAGTTCCCTCCGCCACACACCGTCAGGTGGCTTGCGGAGTATGGATGTAGATGTAGAATACAAAACTCTTTGCCTCCTTCCAGACTGGCCGGTCCGCCACACGTGACATCTAATAGTGAATTAGTCGTTACATAGGGGTTTCTGGATAAGTGTGATCTAGTATGTGACACCCAAATGGGGCGATTAGGTGCGTCACGCGATGTTACGTTAGACACGGCATCTGTCAAGACCGTTAGCTAAATTTTTTTGGTGAATACGACAGCGTGCCGAGAGGTTATCGACCTTCAATGTGAGAGGATAATCATTGCAAATAGCATGGGTCATAGTATGCTGTAAACAGCACAAGAATTGGTCGTGTAGGGTCAGAAGAGTCTAGGGAGATCTACAGAATCGCAATGACATTGTGTCCACAGGCTGCTAGCCCTAAAGGTGGAAAAATTTTAGTTAATGGGGAAGACTAGGAAGAATAAACCGGTAGTGTTCGGATATAGCATTACACAGTCAAGTCATTTACGTATCTGGGTATAATGTTGCAAAGCGATATGAAATGGAACGAGCGAATGAGTATTGGGGTAGGGAAGATGAAATGTCGACTTCGGTTTATTAGAAGAATTTTAGGAAAGAGTGGTTCACCTGTAAAGGAGACCACATATAGAGCGCTGGTCTAGCGCCAACTATACTTGAGTACTGCTCGAGTGTTTGGTATCCGTACCAGATGAGACTGAAGGAAAACGTCGAAGCAGTTCATAGGCGGGCTGCTGGATTTGTTATCGCTAGGTTTGAAGAGTTACAGAGATGCCTCAGGGAGTCAAATGAGAATTATTCTTTCAAACACTGTTGAGAAAATTTTGAGAACCGGCATTTGAAGCTGACTGCAGTATTGCGGGAAACATACATTGCTCGTAAGCCACGAAGATAAGATACGAGAAATTAGGGCTCATAAAGAGGTATACAATTGTTTTTCCCTCGCTCTGTTTACGAGTGATACAGGAAAGTAAATGGTAAGTAGTTGTACACGATCTCGCCGGAACTGACCTCCCAGCGCAAGCGGCGGCCCCCATTTAGGCCGCAGAAGGCCCACGACGCGTGGGCGAGAAGGTGCCTTAACTGCCCTCTAGAGCAAGTAAACATACAACGCCCCAGTGGTGGAAATAGGCGAAATCGAGATGTCGCTTTAAAAAATAAAACCTTATTCCTTTTGTGGCGGCGTTCGTAGCGACAAACACTTCGCTGTAGAAACGGCTTACGAAATCACCGCCACACTTTTAATAGCGGGCCGACCGGTCCGCTGGAACAGTGAACAGAAAGATGAAAACCCAAACACTCTGATTAAATAAAAGTCGGTACTTATCTTTATTAACGAAGATACAGAAACACAGTAGTGAACTCCGTGTCTACAGAAATCTGTCTAGTTCGAGTCGGAGCGGTTAGGTCAGCGTCGGCTGACGACAAACAACAACTCTGCTGCGATGAACACACAACTGACTAGCAAGCACACAAATCGGTGGCGAGTATACAACTGAGCGGCGAATACAGAACTGTCCTAGCGCTCGCGACTCCAGCGCTTAAGAAGCCAGAAGCCAGCGGTGGCGCGCGCAGACTTGCGGCGATTTCCTGTATCGCTGACGCTGCTTATGCGGACGGCGTTCGGACTTTGATGCTGCCAACCTTTTGGCAGCGGGCTCGGTTGGCATTACTGGCTAGGATATAACAATTCCGACGATCGAAACACAGACCGCTGTTTTTTAGTGTCTGTTAACACCGGGTTCCAAGTCTTACTCAAAAGGTAACCCTTGTCTCTACTAATGAGATTATCAGATAATCGAACGTCTATGGATTCTTTTGAAACACAGTACCAAGAGCGAATTGCAGGGGAAAAATTTGTATCTTGTCATACAGCATTCTATGTCCCTCGGTGAGACAGTGCTCCACCACTGCAGATTTCTCAGGCTGAAACAACCGCGTGTGCCGCTGGTGCTCAGTACATCGGTCCTGAATGGTCCGGATTGTCTGACCAATGTAAGACTTCCCACAGTGGCAAGGAATCTTGTACACACTGGTCTCCCTCAGACCCAAGCCATCGCAAATTGTAGCCGATGGGGGTGGCCGAGCAGTTCTAGGCGCTTCAGTCCGGATCCGCGCGATTCCTATGGTCGTAGATTCGAATCCTGCCTCGGGCATGGATGTGTGTGATGTCCTTAGATTAGTTAGGTTTAAGTAGTTCTAAGTCTAGGGGACTCATGACCTCAGATGTTAAGTTCAAAAATGGTTGAAATGGCTCTGAGCACTATAGGACTTAACGTCTGAGCTCATCAGTCCCCAGAACTTAGAACTACTTGAACCTAACTAAGCTAAGGTCATCACCCACATCCGTGCCCGAGGCAGGATTCGAACCTGCGGCCGTAGGGGACACGCGGTTCCAGACTGTAGCGAATAGAACCGCTCGGATACTCCGGCCGGCCAGATGTTAAGTCCCATAGTGCTTAGAGCTATTTGAACCATTTGAACAAACTGTAATTTGTGGCTGATCCATACGTTACTCATTTGGGAAAATACACTCTTAGTAACAGCATACCGATAAAGGTGAAACGAATGTACAATTCGTGATGAATCGTTTCGTGATTGTTAAATCTGAGACAAATAGGTGTCCCGAATTACTTTAGAAAATTTCTGAACGGAGCTAGAAAAATCGTGACTGTCGCGAAAGAAGAAACGGTAAGATGGATGGGCACTTTGAATGCGTGAGCCATTTGTAGCACACAGGCTGTCTAAGCGATATTCCAGTTCTGTGTCCGGCCTAGGATGTCCTCGTTAAAGTGCGCCATTGCTGCTCTGATGCAAGCTCACAGTTCGTGCATCCCCACCGAAGAAAAAAATGTAATAGGGTACTGCAGGACCTGGGTGTCAGATCTGGTCCGCCGCCTCCAGTCCGTCCAATCAGCCACGACTGAAACTCCAGTTGCGACATGACTCTTGGAGATCGACGTCCGCTGCATATCCAAAACTTGAAGCTTTCGGCAATCAGTTGGGCATGCATTTGGATTAATCGTCCACTGTACCTCTTCCACGCAAGTGAAGTCACAAATTGAGCTGCTACTTCCCACTTCCCTCCTACCCCTACGTGCCAAAGTAGCGAAATAGCGAGCTGTCGCGGGAGGGGGAGGGGGGGTGGGACGATACTGTAACCAGTGGATCCGCAGATTAGGACGAAGCATCAGTTATCGCTCACCAGAGTGGCGCTGTATCCTCTATGAATTGCAAAGAAATGCCTCGCTCACATAGCGAATCACCAACAGGTAGCTGGTTATACCTGCACCATCGCGATCTCTACAATATTAGCGCCTGTCTTATTCCGAATTACTATGCGATATTCCTTCATGCCTGCGTGTCCGGAGGAACGGGCACTACGGTGACTACAGCCGTTATGAAACACATGACATGTATTCACAGTTGCAAATATGGAGAATCATCAGCTGTATAATGGAATGATGACATCGTAAATTTGTGCCAACCCGGGACTCGAACACGGATTTCCCGCTTATAGCGACCGGTAGCCTTATAATTTAGCTATCCGAGACTCACAGCCGGACCTGCACTTCCATACGTCATCAACCATGTGTCTACAATCTGTACTCGTACATCAATTAAGTATGTTCCTATACAGGCCGATATCGGGCAAGCGACTTTGAAGTAAAATGTTTTTCCTGTAAAAGAACATTCATAATGCATGTAGAAATATAGGTTTTAGGCACATGGTTTACGACATGCGGAAGTTTTGGTTTGGCTGCGAATCGTGCTCGGATAGCCAAATGATAAGGCGGCCGCTCGCAATTAGTGGGAAACTCGGGTTCGAGTCCTGGGCCGGCACAAATTTTCAACCTTGTCATTCCATTACACAGGTCATGGTTGTCCATATTCACAACTGCGAATGCATTTTATGTATCGCAGCCTCTGGCGACCATTTCTGATTTGCCTGTATCCCTTTAATGTGGCCTGCATTTTGCCAGCCGTTGATGTCCATCCCTATTACAATTTGTTCTCGACAGAACAGTATAATTCCGTTCAAGTTGCTAGCGGAGCTACGCCAGTGATACTATGCATTTTCTGAGTTCGATAAATTTGACCTGAGCCTCTATATAACACTTTTCGTTTTTAATAAATGTCACCAAGTTGTTAGAGCAGCAATGATATTCGTCACTTTGTTATTATGAGTGACACCAAGTGCTAAAAATATTGACCCTGGACATTGATTCATGCTATAAAGCAATTCTGGATAGACGGTACTGCACATTGAATTTCATCTGCAGTTATCACAGCAGAGGCTTCTTTATACAGCTTGTCATAACTTTGCGAACTGTCGGCTTATCCTCGTAGATTCTTTTTTTCTTCTCCTGTTACTCGCTATGTACGAGAGAGAGAGAGAGAGAACTTGTGAGTGAAATAAAAGTCACAGTAGGGGAAAGATATAGACAGAGAGAGAGAGAGAGAGAGAAGTTGCGAGTGAAAGGACTGGGTGAGAATTGGGAGACGAGAGAAACGAACTTGTACAGGCGAGGAAGCTGGCATGAGCTGGTACGACACTGAACAAAATCAGCTCTCATTTCGGCGGAAGTCGACGACACTGTCGGTTGTTAGCAAACTGAATTAAATGGCGCGTCGTTAGCGGGAGCCGCCATTGTTTGCCGACTCGTTAATGGAATGATCTCTGACTGTTAGTTGCGCACACCGGCGCCAGGAGCGCTCGCAGCACAATGGCAGCGCTCGCAGGTGGCGCTGCCGTCTGCCGTCTCGCCGCCTTCTATTGTCGAAAGGGAGAATTGAGGCCCGCCTTAATGTCTTACTGCTGGCACAAAACTGACTAAAGGCTGGCTGGAAGAGGTTTCCCCGTCTGTGTGGAGGAACACGGAAGGTGGGAGGGCTGGGGAAGGGAAGAGAAGTGGTCGCAGGGGGCGGGAAGGGGAGGTGGGGGGAGGAGGCTGACAATCGAGACGTGCCAGGCCGCCGCACAGCTTTTGTGCCGAGCTTTTTCGAAACAGCCAATCACGATTAGCGACAGCTGGGAGTGTCACAAGTGTGGTGGGCTATAGGGTGAGAGGCAAATGAAACTAAGAACTTATTTCCTGAAAGATAGAGATCAGTTTTCACTTGCAATTAAGTCAAATAAAAGCACCGTTGAGTCTCTACCTAATACGAAATACTACAATGTTACGTTATCTACTGGAAAAGGTGAGTTTTGCTTCAGGTAAATGTGCAGCTCAGCGTTCTAGATTACCAAAGACATGTAATGATGTGAAATGTAACATCCGGTTCGAGGTCGGGAGTCAATATAGAATCAAGATACGACTACTCATAACCTAAGTTATTCCTTACAGCGAAAATAATTAGCAGTTTCAAATGCCACAAAATGTATATAGCGCTGTAGTCATGCAACAGTTTGATTTCCAAGCAATTCCGAAAGTACAATTGCAGTGCTATAAACTAAAACGTATTTTTGGCAATTATTTATTATAAATTCACCAGAAAACTTTTTTACTAGATTTCAAATACAACAAAACGTCTGATGAGCATCGTGTAGTGCACATTACACAATTTTTAAATAGAGTGAGTTCTGGGTTACCATATTAGGACCAATATAAACTTCTTGTCAATGAAAACAGGTCTTCTTCGATAATTTGCTCTTTTCCCTTATATACAGGGTGTTTTAAAGTCTTTGCGACAAACTACTAGGGGTGATAGATCACGTCATGGGGAATAACCTTTTCCAGAGACCAAATGTTCACCGATGCTTCCTGGTGGCGTTATTCGTCTTCAGTTATTTAGCACCCGAGAGGCGTTCAAGCTTATCACTTTCCCGCTTCATAATGCACTGTGTGTTTCCCATTAACCAGTCTACTCCACGAGAAAAGTGGTGCGCCGAACTCCTAAAATATCTTTCTCCGCTTGGAGACGCAGATGTTCCAGGTTTTCGTGATGAAAATCATTCTATCAATTCACTGGGATAGATAGTAAGCAGATTGCAAGTTCAACACACGTAGTTAGTGTACCCGGCAGGTTAGGTGATCTCTCGTTGCCACAGGGCCAACGTAAACAATGACACAATACCTGGCGTAGCTCTTAAGCATTTTGTCTCTTATAAAAGATGTTCTTCATGATGTGATCTATAACACCCCGTATAGTGACTATGTACCTGTTTCATTCGTCGCATTTCGAATGGCCTATTACATGCACAGGGTGTGTTAAAATTATTCCTTTTAAAGGAGATATTACTAGTGAAAACCGTAAAAAACACGACAATAAACAGTTGTCTGCAAACATGTATTTTTGCAAGAAATTGTTCATTCCACGTAGAATTATGATTCCTTATGGTTCCACTGCCTCTATATATTTTTCAAATGAAAATGTGGTCCATTAAGCACTGTAGAATTTCGACATTTTAGTTATCATCAAGCAAAATTCAGATCACATTTACGTAACATGTCGCGACCCATTCAGCATGCAAATCAGTCCACCAGTCTACACGTGGAGACACTTACAAACACTAACGTGAACACTGAGAATCCACACCATTTCGTGCATCAACTTCCAGCTCATAATTATCCAGTCTGAGTATGGGCATGCCACTAGAATTAGTAGGAAAAATACGTATTAGACTGAGATTGCTTGGGAAATTCTGATGGCAGTGTGATTAATCCATGAAAGAAATGGGCTACAGTACACATGTTTGACCGGTCGAAAGTATTGTTCATCACTCTGGCACTCTTGCCCCGTTGTATTAATAGAAGAGACGGACGGAACCAAACGAAGTGCAGCGAGATCCGTACGGGATCGTTTGGTCGGCAAGAGAGCTAGGATTTAGAAATCCCGAGAAATCCCAGAGATATGTTGCGCCACACGAGGAGTTTCACTGTCGAAATTACGGAAGTGCGCGTTTCAGAATGACAACGAAGAGAAATTCAGAAATATTAGAGTTCATATGGAAGCTTATCAAGAGTCCTTGTTACCGGGTATCGTTTGCGAACGTAGCAGGAGTAGGCAGCTTGCAGAGTGTGGTAGTAAAAGTAGATATAGCTGTACAGAAGGGTGTGGAACTACGATGTGGTTTCCGTGAGGACATGAATTCAGCGGGTAACATCAGTCCGATGCTACCATTTGTTTGGTAGCGGAGTGGAGGAATATGTACCCTAAAAATTTGAGCATGTCCATGTTCATGTTAGAATGTCGAATCAAAACACCTTTCAGCCGTCTAAATTTAGAGCTGTTATTTTATTGAGCAATCGGTTTCGGTCTTACTTTACGCCATCTTCAGGCCAACAAGTGATGATCGAAAGGATCGCTTTGTCAAGAACCTATGAATACCAGTCCTTGAATGCTGGCCAATATTTTGGCTGGCCAACAGGTGGGATTCTTCCTACAGGTCGGTCAAGAGAGCTGAAAATTGCGTAACATATCGCCAAAAATGATTGCTCAATAAAATAACAAATGGAAATTTAGACGGCTGAAATGTGTTTTTATTCTCAACATTGTGTACTGAACAGCCGCGATCCCGGAATCGTCTGCGTAAAAATGGACACTCATAGATGTTCGTGTTTGGTTCACTAGTGACTTCTCTGGAGGGAACACTTTAACAGGTGATACTTGACATAATATCTCACGATTGGTGTAAAGTTTTACAACTGAAGAACTGGGACCACAGCAGGACTGGAACCCACAGCTTGTCTGTCATTTCCTAGAACCAGCGCAGCACAGGTCGAGGGTGTCAAGACGACGCTTGTGGCAGCCTTCAGACGTCATGTTGAAACGTCCCCTCTGAAGAATTGTACTGGACTGAGCTTAAACTGACACACAATATTTTTAGCGCAATGCAATCTGACTTTCAAAAATCCCTACAAAAGAATGGCCCTGAGTAACATTACCCTATACCGTTCACAAATCGCTTACCTCACAAAAATCTTCGTTACTCGAACTACTGCAAGTCAGCGAGCGCCACTATTGCCAGCTAAATAAAAGATTCAAACTGCTGAAGGCACTAACTACTTTTAGGCATAGTTAGCGAATGAAAGATTTTAATAGAGAACAAACAATGTATTTACCGTAATAGTCATAATATATATAGCAGTTCATGCACAAATTTCAAATCTCCGCCATTTCTCTCCCCACATCCACCACTGCTGGCGGCTCACCTCCAACTGCGCAACGCTACGCGCTGTTAACAGCCAACTGCCGCTGCCCAACACTACAATGGCAGACAACAATGCAAACTAGCCACAGATTGCACACAGCACAGCCAGTGATTTTCATACAGAGCGCTACGTAACGTTGCCAATAAGAAAACATAAACAGCCTACTTACATATACGACACTTGTGGCAGCCTTGAGACGTCACGTGATCAGTTGAAAACCTTTTTACCTGAGGGGTACTGACGTAGGATGATTCTGTACAGTCACGAAGAGGCTGATAAACAGCTGTACGCCGTTAATTAGGGAGCGCGTAGCTGGCACGTCTCAGAGCTTGAGAATCAGATATTTAACTTCAAAACATGTACACTGGTGTCCAAAAATAAAGCAACAGACGGAAATCTTGCCGGATTGCGAATTTTCTCACCATGGGGTGTTACCAGCTCTGGCAGCAGTACAGCCGGCAGTTATGGCCTAGCGATTTTATGCGTTTCAGTCCGGAACCGTGCGACCGTTACGGTCGCAGGTTCAAATCCTGCCTCGGAACGGATGTGTGTGATGTCCTTAGGTTAGTTAGGTTTAAGTAGTTCTAAGTTCTAAGGGACTGATGACCTCAGATGTTAAGTCCCATAGTGCTCAGAGCCATCTGAACCATTTTTGAGCAGCAGTACATACTTGACAACTACGTACCATGCTGTGAGTGATGTCATGTCTCGTGGTGAGGCAGTAACGCCTATTTTTCCTGCAGAGCTGCTCGAAATCTTGGAGAGTGGTTGGTGGATGCTGACGTGATGCAGTCTGACTCCCTAACGTTCACCACACATGCTTTATGGAGTTCAAAACTGGAGAGAGAGCAGGCCAGGCAGTGCATGCAGTATCTTCCGTTTCCAAGAAAACATCAACCACCCGTGCTCTATGAGATGGAGCGTTATCGTCCATCAATACAAAGTCTGGGCCCACAAAACCTCTCAACAACCGCATATGAAGTCCCAAGACCTCGTCACGATACCTGACAGTTGTTAAACCTCGCCGATTCATCTGTACAATTTCATGAAGAGGTGTTCGAGTGGTCAATGTAATCCCTTCCCACACCGTTAAGGATACTTCTCGGATCGGTCTCTTTCCACAATGTGTAGATTCCGTAATCATGTTTCACGTTCCCTCCAGATGCGAATGAGTCGAGAATCCCAAATCGAAGAGGACATTAGTACACTGTTCGACCGTCCAGGTGGCATGTTGACGACTCCACTATAGACGTTACCTTCTGTGAAGACGCATCAGAGATACACATAAAACGGGCATCCGACAATAGCGGCTAGCATGCCGAAGCGTACAATACACACGCCGGCCGCGGTGGTCTTGCGGTTCTAGGCGCTGCAGTCCGGAACCGCGGGACTGCTACGGTCGCAGGTTCGAATCCTGCCTCGGGCATGGATGTGTGTGATGTCCTTAGGTTAGTCAGGTCTAAGTAGTTCTAAGTTCTAGGGGACTGATGACCTAAGATGTTAAGTCCCATAGTGCTCAGAGCCATTTGAACCATTTCTTGAACAATACACACTTTCTCTCGATGCAACACGTCCAGTGAATGCTGCGAAGTCAGAAGCCTGTTTCCGTGCAATACTAAGGCGTTACCGTCGTGCCATTATGGCCAAATAACGGTCGTCTCTTTCTGATATCACACGTGGTCAGCCCTGCCCTGGTCTTCGGAATCCTGTTTCGGTCTCTGTAAATTGTCGCCACATCCAAGAAACAACAGAACGATTCACATCAAGCTTTCGGGTCACACCAGTTTGCGACTGTCCAGCTTTCATTCTTCTTATGGCCCTCCAAAGCAGAGAGTCTGGCAGGCGTTTGTGACTGTGTACACGGCGATTGTGGATGTGGGACTACGCGACAAAAACTACACCGTTGGACAGATGCCCTGACGCCATCGTTGGCGTGGTTGTCCATGGACCGGAATGCCATCTTCCGTGCAGCACACGATGTACGGACATCTGTTGACATTTTGTATGATTATACCGTCAATTAGACACAACAGGGGAAAATATCGATTTGTTGCTTTAATTTTGGACACCAGTGTAAATCCGGTTGAACAACCGAGTCCGTCTGGCCCTCTTGACTCCGCACGTCGTGCCTATCGTGTGTTCTGAACTTTATTTTGGTCACAGGTAACTGTCATTTTTACAAATGTTAATGCAGTTATGGGAGAATGATACGAAGTTTTGGTTTCACGCACATACAATATAAATTTTCTTCTGGAGTTCGCTTGTGGTTCCTGTTTTCTTTATCAGCCAACAACAGAGGTTATGAAACGTCCCCTTAGAATAATTTATACAAGACTGTGCTTAAACTTACACACAATGTTTTTAGCGCAACGCAATCTGACTTTCAAAAAATCCCTACAAAAGAATGGCCCTGACTAACATTAACCTATACGTTTCACAAATCACTTACCTCACAAAAATCTTGGTTACTCGAACTACTGCAATACAGCGAGCGCCAGTACTGCCAGCTAAATAAAAGATTCAAACTACGGAAGGCACTAACTACTGATAGGCATAGTTAGCAAATGAAAGATTTTAATAGAGAACAAACAATGTATTTACCTTCATACTGTAGAAAAATCATAATATACATAGGAGTTCATGACATCCAGTCTTAAAAATTTCCAAACTCCGCCATTTCTCTCCCCACATCCACCACTGCTGGCGGCTCACCTCCAACTGCGCAATGCTACGCGCTGTTCACATCCAGCTGCCCAACACTACAATGGCAGACAACAATGCAAACTAGCCACAGACTGCACACAGCACAGCCAGTGATTTTCATAAAGAGAGCGCTACGTGGCGGCGGCGTTACCAATATAAGAACCTAAACAGCCTACTTACATAGCCCTCATGATCCCCACAAAAATTTTACAAATTGTTTTGGGCACTGGCCAATACATATTTGATAAAATTTTTCATAATTACAATAACAAAGATATCAAATGCACACACTTATTGATACAATGTTCGTCAAAAGCTAAAATTTTCTCACAGTCCATAAAGACAGTCCAGATTGTTCATTACAGTAAAATTGCAGTGTTTTTCTCAAAGTCTGAGCAGTAAAAGAAAATGCACATGGAAGTAGTGGATTTACATGCAATCTTGAAGAAGTAGTGTTGTCCTTCCAATGGAAGCGCAGTGCTGACTCTTGACATGCAGACAGGTAATGAGCCACAACAGAGCAAACCCACAGCAAAGTCAGTCGAATTTTTGAAGAATATTGGTAGGTAGGTCATCACAGAGCAGACCACTGTATTCCTGATAGAGAGTATGGTATTGGTGGGCCACCTGAGGTGCAGACCCACTGCAGTCCTTGTAGAAATAATGGTATAGGTGAGTCATCAAAGGTGTAGACCCACTGTAGTCCTTGTAGAAGTAATGGTATTGGTGGGTCATCAAAGATGCAGACCTACTGTAGTCCTTGTAGAGATGACCAGCAGCCATCTGTTGTGACTGTGCAGGTGCACAATCACCATTGAAGAGTCTTGCAAATAATATAGCAAGACATAACCACCACTTGTGCACTCACAAAGTTTTTGGAATTGTCCTTAGAACCAGCAATGCTGTTATCCAGTCCCTTGCTGAATTATTAACACACGTGCAAACACTAACAGTCCCTACTTCTCACATATTGTCCATATAGTATGACCAACAGAAACGTGTGCAGAGAAATGGAACTTAAAAGTTACTTAATTTGATGAACTGCTGTCAATTACAATTTTATAACATAAGAATACAATAACAAAGGTACAAAATACGTCATTAAAGAACATAACAGTATAGATAACGTTTGTAGTAACACAGGGTTTACAAAAGAATAGAAATAAACATGTACATCAGTGTTACAGGAATTATGACATAAGTAAATACATAAAAGATCAGAATAACTTTTGAAACATCAACTTCACACATGAGCAACAAAACAGAATAAATAATGTCTAAACATCTTTACGAAGTAAATAACAAATTATTAGAAAAATTCTACAACATAAATCTTATTAGCTAAACACATACAGACAGGAAAAACACAAATTCACATAGTGTAATAACAGAAAAATACAGGGCAGGGTTTGCTTTCAGTGTGACATTTGGTACTGCAGTCCACCCCAAAACTTCATTCCATGTATCTTTCCGCTTATTTCAACATTTGTTTCCACCAAAAAAAAAAAATCCTATCCAAGCATGCTTTCTGTATTTTTCTCGTATAACCTCTCAGTGCATTTCTTCAAATTCATCGCAACTCATTCTCTTGTAGGCAACCCCCTCATAAGCTAACTTAAATCTACTGAGCTCAGATGCTAAACTAAGGGACGAAGCAATGCAGCAGCACAAAACAATTAACACAAACATCAATGACAAAAAATTTAAATAGGCAAAGCAATTGCAATATTACAACTAATATAAGGCACTGTGCAGCAAACAAGAAAAATAAATCAGTAGTAAAACGAGCTTAACAGAGTAATACAAAGTGAAATTTAGTAGCACTATGCCTGGCAAAGAGCCGCAGCAAATGCAATAACTTATATCTAAACATGAGAAAGTTCAAGCAGAAAAAATATTACAGTAAAAATGGCCATGTTTAATGCCTATGTCACATCTTAACACTAGAGTGATGCATCACAAAAACTTACGCTAGCAGATAAGTTACCAAATCGTAAGAAAATTATTTATGCAATTCCTGTGAAGGGAAATGTCTTTTTGTGCTCCCTCATTTTTTTTTGAGTACATCCATTATAAAGTTATTTTTTACATGATCTGTAGGCTTAAAATATTTATATTAGTATATCTATTAAATTTTATTTTAACCAATGCTGCAGTGGAGCTAGATACTAGATATAAAAGAAAATGAGCAAATATGTACAAAGGAAGGCATGAAACATCATTCATTAGCCATATGGCATTTCATAAGGTAGTAGAAAAAATCTCTCAACTAGAAAGACAGTAGTCATAATCAGGTGTATAGACATAAAATATTTCTCGTCATTTCATTAGGCATTTCAGTAAATATCATAAATTAAGAGCTCCACAGTATAATCATATGTTTTCAAGTTTGAGCGTGTCGTATTTGCGATGCTTTCTACAAAGGTATGTCAATAGCGAGCATAATGGCCTCCCTTTTTTTTTACCTGTGCCTCTGATAAGGCACACACTAATGGCTTGTTCTCCAGGCAACTGTCGCGCAGTTGCCCACGTAATGCATCGTGCCCATGACGGATTACGTGAAGGTCACTTAACTTTCTTGCCGAAATATTAACGACACCAGTTTCCACTACAGTGACAGTCTCATATAAAAATATTTCACAGGTCAAGAATTTGCGTTACAAACCTGTAGAAACAAAACGCTATTGACATAACAGTGTCCAAAAAATTTTCGTCGGCATTGTAATACATTCACGCATTTACATACATTTCATAACTCTTAAAGTACGATTCTTGGTTTCCAACAACCTTTTTCACAAACCAGAGTCCCTAAACACTACTCATTATTCTTTACCTTATTCGTCGACACTTCTTCAATATTTCATCATAATAAATATGTAGCATAATCAAATTTCTCATATTCAGTAGCATCATCTTATGGATCATAAACATACCTCAACAGCATAATGCACATCGTCGTCGTAATAATAACATCATAACCCCTCAGTCAACTGTCAAAATCGTTGTAGCTTCCTCCAATAATTTCAAAACCTAAAAAAATTCTCTGCTCATGTCAAAAGTGTCATCTGCCTCAAACGTACTTTAAAAATCGTGATCCCATACCAAATATATCATTCAAAGCTCTCATAATATCACAATGGTTCCGAAAAAATATGAAGAGTTCACAATGTACAGACAAAATACAATTTTGTAAGTGTGAAGTTATCCAACGGTGTAATTACGTAAATGTCTGTCACTGATGTAGTAAAATAAATGTTTGTCTCTCTCAGTTAAATGATCAGATAGCTGTGTAATTATGTGTTAGAGAAATATGGTACCGATGTGTAAAGTTCTATAAGCAAATACCATATTAGCTAGGGCTCCTTGTGCTTGCCAAACACATGGTACACAAAATAAGCGTTGACATCCAGCCTTAAAAATTTCCAAACTCCGCCATTTCTCTCCCAACATCCACCACTGCTGGCGGCTCACCTCCAACTGCGCAATGCTACGCGCTGTTCACATCCAGCTGCCCAACACTACAATGGCAGACAACTATGCAAACTAGCCACAGACTGCACACAGCACAGCCAGTGATTTTCATACAGAGAGCGCTACGTGGCGGCAGCGTTACCAATATAAGAACCTAAACAGCCTACTTACAAGGTTAATGATATTGGACTATTAATTTGCACGTCTGTTCTCGTTTCCCTCATATGTACAGGCGAGATTTGAGCTTCCTTTCTGAACACTGAAAGAGTTCCAAAATGAGTGTGGTTTTTAGTAGGAGTACATAATCACAGCGAGGAGGAAAACACATTACCGGTAGTATTTTCTATCAGTGTCAATACGTTAACCGTTTCGCATATTCTTTCTTTGCTTCTCACAAGGATAACATAAATTACGGTAGACCGATTCTTGAAATGGGTGCGAAATATGCATATTATTCAGTACTTTGTACAGAATGACTTCCCATCAGCAATTTCGCGTGAATTATCTAAATCAGTACTCAGAGTCAGCCGACTGGTAGTGGTGCCATTTCTTAACTTTTAACTAAACTGATGCCACTCCTTTTAATTTGTTTTAATGTTTGTGCTTTACAAAATTTGTGGTACTTGGACATTTCCAGTCTTGTATCCAGAAAGAACTGGGAAGTTTCGATCTCCATATATTTACTGCATTAAGATAATAATTGCAATAGCCTCTGAAACTGAATAAAAATATCTTTACTTGGATACCTTTACTTGTTGTTGTTGTTGTGGTTTTCAGTCCTGAGACTGGTTTGATGTAGCTCTCCAAGCCACTCTATCCCGCGCAAGCCTCTTCACCTCCCAGTACCTACTGCAGCCAGCATCCTTCTGAATCTGCTTAGTGTATTCATCTCTTGATCTCCCTCTACGATTTTTACCCTCCACGCTGCCCTCCAATACTAAATTGGTGATCCCTCGATGTCTCAGAACATGTCCTAACAACCGATCCCTTCTTCTAGTCAAGTTGTGTCACAAGCTCCTCTTCTTCCCAATTCTATTGAATACCTCCTCATTGCTTATGTGATCTACCCATCTAATCTTCAGCATTTTTCTGTAGCACCACATTTCTAAAGCTTCCATTCTCTTCTTGTCCAAACTATTTATCGTCCACGTTTCACTTCCATACATGGCTACACTCCGTACAAATACTTTCAGAAACGACTTCCTCGATGTTAACAAACTTTTCTTCTTCAGAAACGCTTTCCTTGCCATTGCCAGTCTACATTTTATATCCTCTCTACTTCCACCATCATCAGTTATTTTGCTCCCAAAATAGCAAAACTCCTTTACTACTTTAAGTGTCTCATTTCCTAATCTAATTCGCTCAGCATCACCTGACTTAATTAGACTACATTCCATTATCCTAGTTTTGCTTTTGTTGATGTTCATCTTATACCCTCCTTTCAAGACACTCTCCATTCCGTTCAACTGCTCTTCCAAGTCCTTTGCTGCCTCTGACATAATTACAATGTCATCGGCAAACTTCAAAGTCTTTATATCTTCTCCATGAATTTTAATTCCTCCTCCGAACTTTTCTTTTGTTTCCTTTATAGCTTGCTCAATATACAGATTGAATAACATCGGGGATAGGCTACAACCCTGTCTCACTCCCTTCCCAACCACTGCTTCCCTTTCATGCCCCTCGACTCTTATAACTGCCATCTGGTTTCTGTACAAATTATAAATAGCCTTTCGCTCCCTGTATTTTACCCCTGCCACCTTCATAATTTGAAAGAGAGTATTCCAATCAACGTTGTCTAAAGCTTTCTCTAAGTCTATAAATGCTAGAAACGTAGGTTTGCCTTTCCTTAATCTTTCTTCTAAGATAAGTCGTAGGGTCAGTATTGCCTCACGTGTTCCAACGTTTCTACGGAATCCAAACTGATCTTCCCCGAGGTCGGCTTCTATCAGTTTTTCCATTCGTCTGTAAAGAATTCGTGTTAGTATTTTGAAGCTGTGACTTATTAAACTGATTGTTCGGTAATTTTCACATCTGTCAACACCTGCTTTCATTGGGATTGGAATTATTATATTCTTCTTGAAGTCTGAGGGTATTTTGCCTGTCTCACACATCTTGCTCACCAGATGGTAGAGTCAGGACTGGCTCTCCCAAGGCTGTCAATAGTTCTAATGGAATGTTGTCTACTCCGGGGGCCTTGTTTCGACTCAGGTCTTTCAGTGCCCTGTCAAACTCTTCACGCAGTATCATATCTCCCATTTCATCTTCATCTACATCTTCTTCCATTTCTATAATATTGTCCTCAAGTACATCGCCCTTGTATAGACCCTCTATATACTCCTTCCACCTATCTGCTTTCCCTTCATTGCTTAGAATTGGGTTTCCATCTGAGCTCTTGATATTGATACAAGTCGTTCTCTTTTCTCCAAAGGTCTCTTTAATTTTCCTGTGGGCAGTATCTATATTACCCCTAGTGAGATAAGCTTCTACATCCTTACATTTGTCCTCTAGCCATCACTGCTTAGCCATTTTGCACTTCCTGTCGATCTCATTTTTGAGACGTTTGTATTCCTTTTTGCCTGCTTCATTTACTGCGTTTTTATATTTTCTCGTTTCATCAATTAAATTCAATATTTCTTCTGTTACCCAAGGGTTTCTACTAGCCCACGTTTTTTTACCTATTTGATCCTCTGCTGCCTTCACTATTTTATCCCTCAAAGTTACCCATTCTTCTTCTACTGTATTTCTTTCCCCCATTCCTGTCAGTTGTTCCCTTATGCTCTCCCTGAAACTCTGTACAGCCTCTGGTTCTTTCAGTTTATCCAGGTCCCATCTCCTTAAATTCCCACCTTTTTGCAGATCTTCCGTTTTAATCTACAGTTCATAACCAATAGATTGTGGTCCGAGTCCACATCTGCCCCTGGAAATGTCTTACAATTTAAAACCTGGTTCCTAAATCTCTGTCTTACCATTATGTAATCTATCTGATACCTTTTAGTATCTCCAGGGTTCTTCCATGTATATAAACTTCTTTCATGATTCTTTAACCAAGTGTTAGCTATGATTAAGTTATGCTCTGCGCAAAATTCTACCAGACGGCTTCATCTTTCATTTCTTAGCCCCAATCCATATTCACCTACTATGTTTCCTTCTCTCCCTTTTCTTACACTTGAATTCCAGTCACCCATGACTAATAAATTTTCGTCTCCCTTCACTATTTGAATAATTTCTTTTATCTCCTCATACATTTCATCAATTTCTTCGTCATCTGCAGAGCTAGTTGGCATATAAACTTGTACTACTGTAGTAGGCATGGGCTTCGTGTCTATCTTGGCCACAATAATGCGTTCACTATGCTGTTTGTAGTAGCTTACCCGTACTCCTATTTTTTTATTCATTATTAAATCTACTCCTGCATTACCCCTATTTGATTTTGTATTTATAACCCTGTATTCACCTGACCATAAGTCTTGTTCCTCCTGATACCGAACTTCACTAATTCCCACTCTATCTAACTTTAACCTATCCATTTCCCTTTTTAAATTTTCTAACCTACCTGCCCGATTAAGGGATCTGACATTCCACGCACCGATGCGTAGAACGCAAGTTTTCTTTCTCCTGATAACAATGTCCTCCTGCGTAGTCCCTGCCCGGAGATCCGACTGGGGGATTATTTTACCTCCGGAATATTTTACCCAAGAGGACGCCATCATCATTTAATCATACAGTAAAGCTGCATGCCCTCGGGAAAAATTACGGCTGTAGTTTCGCCTTGCTTTCCGCCGTTCGCAGTACCAGCACAGCAAGGCCGTTTTGGCTAGTGTTACAAGGCCAGATCAGTCAATCATCCAGACTGTTGCCCCTGCAACTACTGAAAAGGCTGCTGCCCCTCTTCAGGAACCACACGTTTGTCTGGCCTCTCAACAGATACCCCGCCGTTGTCGTTGCACCTACGGTACGGCTATCTGTATCAATGAGGCACGCAAGCCTCCCCACCAACGCCAAGGTCCGTGGTTCATGTGGGGGACCTTTACTTATAAACTGAAAATATGATAAGCCCATACCTCATTCTCAAACTGAAACCAAAATAGGCAATCCTTCAAAATCTTCCAAACGGTTCATTCTGTACTTATTGATGATGTACAAATACCCTATGAAATGCAGTCTAACACATCGGCGTAATATGGGATAGCCATCTTAAATGGCAAGAACAGTGTAAAATTTGTGTTAGACTAACACAGCATCTGCTGCTTCGTTCGAATAGACTATATGATCTGCACACATTTATTTATTTGTTTTTCTATGATTGAATTTTTTAATGTTGTTCACAAATTGCAACACCTTATAACCTTTTCATGCTAGTTAATGTCACAGAAGTACGGCGTTTCCCGTGTGGACATCTGACCAAAAAGCGTTTCTGCTAGCTGGAATCCAACGTTTTTGTTAATCTTGTCTTTTGCGACCTTGCTGTGATAGTTCCATAGAAACATTCATCCTTTAACACATGTATCTTTATATGTACGCAAGAAGTGATATACCATTTTCATATAATTCGTTTTTAGAATTTTTTTGTAATGAAATATTTTCTTAAAAATTTTCATCCCCAATTTCATCGCTTCGGCCGTTGAATTTCCAAAAGAGTAGGACACACATTTTTCTTTAATTGTAGCAGAGAAACCAAAAACAATTTTTTATTGATTTTTCTTTGGAAACGCTTTCATAATGAAAAAGTTTTATAAATCCAGTTTCATTCCAATAGGAGGTTGAATTTCCTAAGACACTGAAACATGTGCATTTTTTTTCTAACCGAGAAGTAAAATACCAGCTTTCACAGGTGTAGCCTTAAAGATACTTCAGTAGTGGTTTAATAACTGTTTATTAAAAAAAAACGTTTTCACCCACCATTTTACCCACTTAGTGGTTAAAATTCTAAAAATGTTGAAAAATTTATTTTTTTCCGACTGAGAAACCAAATACCCATTTTCATACACTCCTGGAAATTGAAATAAGAACACCGTGAATTCATTGTCCCAGGAAGGGGAAACTTTATTGACACATTCCTGGGGTCAGATACATCACATGATCACACTGACAGAACCACAGGCACATAGGCACAGGCAACAGAGCATGCACAATGTCGGCACTAGTACAGTGTATATCCACCTTTCGCAGCAATGCAGGCTGCTATTCTCCCATGGAGACGATCGTAGAGATGCTGGATGTAGTCCTGTGGAACGGCTTGCCATGCCATTTCCACCTGGCGCCTCAGTTGGACCAGCGTTCGTGCTGGACGTGCAGACCGCGTGAGACGACGGTTCATCCAGTCCCAAACATGCTCAATGGGGGACAGATCCGGAGATCTTGCTGGCCAGGGTAGTTGACTTACACCTTCTAGAGCACGTTGGGTGGCACGGGATACATGCGGACGTGCATTGTCCTGTTGGAACAGCAAGTTCCCTTGCCGGTCTAGGAATGGTAGAACGATGGGTTCGATGACGGTTTGGATGTACCGTGCACTATTCAGTGTCCCCTCGACGATCACCAGTGGTGTACGGCCAGTGTAGGAGATCGCTCCCCACACCATGATGCCGGGTGTTGGCCCTGTGTGCCTCGGTCGTATGCAGTCCTGATTGTGGCGGTCACCTGCATGGCGCCAAACACGCATACGACCATCATTGGCACCAAGGCAGAAGCGACTCTCATCGCTGAAGACGATACGTCTCCATTCGTCCCTCCATTCACGCCTGTCGCGACACCACTGGAGGCGGGCTGCACGATGTTGGGGCGTGAGCGGAAGACGGCCTAACGGTGTGCGGGACCGTAGCCCAGCTTCATGGAGACGGTTGCGAATGGTCCTCGCCGATACCCCAGGAACAACAGTGTCCCTAATTTGCTGGGAAGTTGCGGTGCGGTCCCCTACGGCACTGCGTAGGATCCTACGGTCTTGGCGTGCATCCGTGCGTCGCTGCGGTCCGGTCCCAGGTCGACGGGCACGTGCATCTTCATCGATGTACTGTGGAGACCTCACGCCCCACGTGTTGAGCAATTCGGCGGTACGTCCACCCGGCCTCCCGCATGCCCACTATACGCCCTCGCTCAAAGTCCGTCAACTGCACATACGGTTCACGTCCACGCTGTCGCGGCATGCTACCAGTGTTAAAGACTGCGATGGAACTCCGTATGCCACGGCAAACTGGCTGACACTGACGGCGGCGGTGCACAAATGCTGCGCAGCTAGCGCCATTCGACGGCCAACACCGCGGTTCCTGGTGTGTCCGCTGTGCCGTGCGTGTGATCATTGCTTGTACAGCCCTCTCGCAGTGTCCGGAGCAAGTATGGTGGGTCTGAGACACCGGTGTCAATGTGTTCTTTTTTCCATTTCCAGGAGTGTAGTTCTAACTGCAAAACTGCCTTAATACTGAAATATTTTCAGAAGGCCTTTCATCCCCTATTTCACCCCCTTATGAGTGGAATTTCCAACAGTCGCTTCTTAAACTATGACTCTAGTAGGAGGTCCACATCCCTCTCCAAATTTAAAGTTTATATCCTTAAAGAATTGGGCTGGATGAGGATCAGTCAGTGAGTTAGTCTAGCTATATTTCACCCCTTAGTCACTGAATTTCCAAAAACAATGGAACACATATTTTAGCATTTCCAACCGAGAAGTCAAATGCTAATTTCCACAGATTTAGTTTTAGAAATGGTAAACAATGAAGTACTTTCTCAAAAATTTTCATCTTCTATTCCACCCTCTTATAGGTTGAGTTCCGAGAAACACTGAAACAGGTATTTTTTTTATTTGCCGAGAATTCAAATACCAATTTTCATACATGTAGCCTTACAAATACTTTTAAAACTCTTTAATAATGATTTACTTTAAAGAAAAATTTGACCTTCTTTTTCACACTCATAGGAGTCAAATTTCCAAAAATGCTGAAAATCATATTTTTCATTTATGACATAGAATCCAAATGCCAATTTTGGTAGGTCTGGCTTACGAGCGACACAGTTTTAAAAATCCTTTCAACCTCTCTTTCACCCTCTTAGGTGTGGAAGTCCGAAAAATCTCTTCCTAAACGACGCCTATAGTAGCTATATGATCAACACACTCTTCAAATTTCAAGTGCCTACACTAGCAGTTTGGACTTGGCCATAATGAGCCGGTCGGTCAGGACATTATCTTTTATATACACTGATCAGCGATAACATTATGACCACCGACCTACTATCGATATAAATTTGTCCAGCCTATAGCAGCGTCACCTAGCGAGGAATGTCTGATAGGCAGACACACGCGCGGTACGTGTACACTACTGGGCATTAAAATTGCTAACAAGAAGAAATGCAGATGATAAACGAGTATTCATTAGACAAATATATTATACTAGAAGAGACATGTGATTACATTTTCACGCAGTTTGGGTGCATAGATCCTGAGAAATCAGTACCCAGAACAACCACCTCTGGCCGTAATAACGGCCTTGATACGCCTGGGCATTGACTCAGAGCTTGGATGGCGTGTACAGGTACAGCTGCCCACGCATATTCAACACGATACCAGAGTTCACCAAGAGTACTGACTGGCGTATTGTGACGAGCCAGTTGCTAGGGCACCATTGACCAGACGTTTTCAATTGGTGAGAGATCTGGAGAATGCACTGGCCAGGGCAGCAGTCGAACATTTTCTGTATCCAGAAAGGCCCGTACAGGACCTGCAACATGCGGTCGAGCTTTATCCTGCTGAAATGTAAGGTTTCGCAGGGATCGAATGAAGGGTAGAGTCACGGGTCGTAACACATCTGAAATGTAACGTCCACTGTTCAAAGTGCCGTCAATGCGAACAGGAGGTGACCGATGGCACCCCATACCATCACGCCGGGTGATACGCCAGTACGGCGAAGACGAATACACGCTTCCAATGTGCGTTCACCACGATGTCGCCAAACACGGATGCGACCATCATGATATTGTAAACAGAGCCTGGATTCATGCGAAAAAATGACGTTTTGCCATTCGTGCATCCAGGTTCGTCGTTGAGTACACCTTCGCAGGCGCTCCTGTGTCTGATGCAGCGTCAAGGGTAACCGCAGCCATGGTCTCCGAGTTGATAGTCCATGCTGCTGCAAACGTCGTCTAACTGTTCGTGCAGATGGTTGTTGTCTTGCAAACGTCCCCACTGTTGACTCAGGGATCGAGACGTGGCTGCACGATTCGTTACAGCCATGCAGATAACGCGCTTGTCAGCACGGCGTTCCGTATTATCCTCCTGAAGCCACCGATTCCATACTCTGCTGCCAGTCGTTGGATCTCGACCAACGCGAGCAGCAATGTCACGATACGATAAACCGCAATCGCAATAGGCTAGATGGTATGCATTTCTCCGCCTTACACGAGGCATCACAACAACATTTCACCAGGCAACGCCGGTGAACTGCTGTTTGTTTACGAGAAATCGGTTGGAAACTTTCTTCATGTCAGCACGTTGTAGGTGTCGCCACCGGCGCCAACCTTGTGCGAATGAGCTGAAAAGCTAATCATTTGCATATCACAGCATCTTCTTCCTGTCGGTTAAATTTCGGGTCTGTGGCACGTCATCTTCGTGGTGTAGCAATTTTAATGGCCAGTAGTGTAGTATCTGTGAGCTTGCTGTCCGTGTGTGGACTGGGGAAGGCGCGCGATCTATATAAGTTTGACCGATGGCGAAACAGAGATGAAACCAATTCTAAATGTCGTGGGGTTTGGCCGAAAGCCCTCATTACAAACGTCGAAGGTCACAGACTGGGCAGAGTCATAAGACAGGACAGGCGGCGAACTTTTTCGAAACGAACATCACATCTTAATGCTGAGCAGGATACAAGTGTGTCTGAACACACAGTGCACCGAATATTCCTAAAGCAGCCGGCGGCCCATGCATGTGCCCATGTTAACGCCACGACATCGGGAACTACGACTGAAATGGGCACGTCATCATCAGCACTGGGCATAAGCGCAGTGGCAGAGTGTTGCATGGTCTGAAGAATCCCCGATACCTTCTTCATCGTGCCAATGGGAGGACGAGCACCTCTCGTCTTCCAGGGGAACAGCTCGCTGGGAAGGTGACAAGCTGGCGGTGGCTCCGTTACGCTCTTGGGTTCATTCATGTGAGTATCCAGGAGTCTAGAGGAGCTCGTGCAAGGCACCATGACGGTCGAGGAATATCTTACAATGGTTGCAGACCACGTACACCCCGTCATGATGATCATGTTTCCTAACGACAGTGGCGACATGTCGCATGGCCAGGAGGGTGATGGGGTGATTGGAGGAACACAATTCATGTGCTGCTTCTCCCTCCCCCGCCCCCCGCCCCCGCCCATAGAACTCGCCAGACTTGAAACCGAGCGAACACAACTGCGACGTGACCGAATGTGGCGGAACTTGGTGACTTTTGTGGGAAGGTGTTGTGCAACTCCCTCCAACGACCTTCCGAGGCCTCATTGCTGATGTGCCGCGACGCATTTCTGCTCTTGTCTGTGCCAAAAGTGGGCATACCTGCTTTTAGGTAGGTGGTCATAATGTTCTGGCTGATCAGGTATAAAAGGCGCCATAAGCTTGTGAAATATCACGAAAGGCCTACTGTCTGCATCAAGGGACAATATGGCGTGAGAATCGTGTGGAGGTTCCAGCGTGGCCCCTGGGTAACGTGACGTAGCGTTAAGGCATCATGCACGTCAGAAGCTGACGATTAGCTGATCAATACCCCTTAGTAAAAATTTCCTTTGCTGGGATTGACTGAAGCGAGTGATTTAGAAGCTACCTTGTGTGACAGGCCCGAAGCTTGAGCTGGTAGCCTTAGTCTGGCAAAGAGGACCATCGTGAACGGTCCTATCTGGCGTGGCTCTCATCAGTTGTTTATGTCTGCACAGTCGAGGAGCGGTCATCTCTTCCGGTCGCCTGTGCGTTGGATGTAAAGAAAGTGTCATCTGCCCATTCAGAACGGTATTGATAATTATTATTGTGCCACGTAGTAAGCGTAAAGTGAACTGTGATGTGGGAAACCACAGGAGTAATTAAATGTCATCCCTTTTTTTAAAAAAAAAGTCAAACCGTGTGGTCTTTACTGCAATTCAGTTAGTTAAGGATTTTCTCCAAATATTACCTTTTAAGTGCTACATTTGCCATTTCCGTACAAGTCCACAACCAGCGCTTCCTCTGTAGCGAAGGAACATCTGTTAAGGAGCAAGGTTAGTGACATTCAGAAAGACCACGAGGTGTGTCGGATGTGCACACCCCAGCGACAGCGTCAAGTGTACAGTCATTCTACATCTGCATCTAAATCCATACTCCGCAAGCCACCTGACGGTGTGTGGCGGAGTCCCCCTTCTATTCCAGTCTCGTATTGTTCGTGGAAAGAAAAATTGTCGGTATGCCTCTGTGTGGGCTCTAATCTCTCTGATTTTATCCTCATGGTCTCATCGCCAGATATACACTCCTGGAAATTGAAATAAGAACACCGTGAATTCATTGTCCCAGGAAGGGGAAACTTTATTGACACATTCCTGGGGTCAGATACATCACATGATCACACTGACAGAACCACAGGCACATAGACACAGGCAACAGAGCATGCACAATGTCGGCACTAGTACAGTGTATATCCACCTTTCGCAGCAATGCAGGCTGCTATTCTCCCATGGAGACGATCGTAGAGATGCTGGATGTAGTCCTGTGGAACGGCTTGCCATGCCATTTCCACCTGGCGCCTCAGTTGGACCAGCGTTCGTGCTGGACGTGCAGACCGCGTGAGACGACGCTTCATCCAGTCCCAAACATGCTGAATGGGGGATAGATCCGGAGATCTTGCTGGCCAGGGTAGTTGACTTACACCTTCTAGAGCACGTTGGGTGGCACGGGATACATGCGGACGTGCATTGTCCTGTTGGAACAGCAAGTTCCCTTGCCGGTCTAGGAATGGTAGAACGATGGGTTCGATGACGGTTTGGATGTACCGTGCACTATTCAGTGTCCCCTCGACGATCACCAGTGGTGTACGGCCAGTGTAGGAGATCGCTCCCCACACCATGATGCTGGGTGTTGGCCCTGTGTGCCTCGGTCGTATGCAGTCCTGATTGTGGCGCTCACCTGCACGGCGCCAAACACGCATACGACCATCATTGGCACCAAGGCAGAAGCGACTCTCATCGCTGAAGACGACACGTCTCTTCGTCCCTCCATTCACGCCTGTCGCGACACCACTGGAGGCGGGCTGCACGATGTTGGGGCGTGAGCGGAAGACGGCCTAACGGTGTGCGGGACCGTAGCCCAGCTTCATGGAGACGGTTGCGAATGGTCCTCGCCGATACCCCAGGAGCAACAGTGTCCCTAATTTGCTGGGAAGTGGCGGTGCGGTCCCCTACGGCACTGCGTAGGATCCTACGGTCTTGGCGTGCATCCGTGCGTCGCTGCGGTCCGGTCCCAGGTCGACGGGCACGTGCACTTTCCGCCGACCACTGGCGACAACATCGATGTACTGTGGAGACCTCGCGCCCTACGTGTTGAGCAATTCGGCGGTACGTCCACCCGGCCTCCCGCATGCCCACTAAACGCCCTCGCTCAAAGTCCGTCAACTGCACATACGGTTCACGTCCACGCTGTCGCGGTATGCTACCAGTGTTAAAGACTGCGATGGAGCTCCGTATGCCACGGCAAACTGGCTGACACTGACGGCGGCGGTGCACAAATGCTGCGCAGCTAGCGCCATTCGACGGCCAACACCGCGGTTTCTGGTGTGTCCGCTGTGCCGTGCGTGTGATCATTGCTTGTACAGCCCTCTCGTAGTGTCCGGAGCAAGTATGGTGGGTCTGACACACCGGTGTCAATGTGTTCTTTTTTCCATTTCCAGGAGTGTACGTAGGAGAAAGCAATATACTGCTTGACTCCTCGGTGAAGGTATGTTCTCGAAACTTCAACAAAAGACAGTACCGATCTACTGAGCGTCTCTCTTGCAGAGTCTTCCACTGGAGTTTATGTATCACCCACATCGGTGAGCAGTATTCAAGCAGTGGGCGAACAAGTGTACTGTAACCTACTTCGCCGGCCTGTGTGGCCGAGCGTTTCTAGGCGCTACAGTCTGGAACCGCGCAACCGCTACGGTCGCAGGTTCGAATCCTGCCTCAGGCATGGATGTGTGTGATGTCCTTAGGTTAGTTAGGTTTAAGTAGTTCTATGTTCCAGGGGACTGATGACCGCAGAAGTTAAGTCCCATAGTGCTCAGAGCCATCTGAACCATTTTGTTACTTACTTCCTTTTTTTTCGGACTGCATTTCCTTAGTATTCTTCCAATGAATCTCAGTCTGGCATCTGCTCAGTCTTACAACTTGAGGTTGGGACATACCTTGCGAACGCAAGCAGGGTCTTGTAACAGTCTGTCACAGCATGTAGTAGAACTCTCCTCTCTAAATGCTATACCAACATGTAGAAAACATGACTAACCCGAACTAAGGAAAGAAAAAGAACTAGCCGAGTCCTAGTCCTGCTAAATCTATGCTGCTATCATATGTTTCTAACTGCGCAAATGGCGAAAAGTTCAGGGGAGACGAATTGTACGTGAATGTTTTCGTAACATTATTTTGATTCAGTTTATGGACTTCTTATGCCCAGTTTGGGTGGCGACCGAACGGTTGACGCGATTTTCAGAGTCTGTTTTTTCATTGGTTTCTGAGTCCCTGGTGTACCCAGCACATCTCCTCCCAAATCCAATAAGTTTCACGATTTCGCACATGGGAAACAGAACCTGACGAAAACAAATAAATCTAACAATAACACCACCAGACCATTCAAAATCAGAACAGGATTAAGACAAGGAGATGGGTTGTCACCTACCCTATTCAACTGTGTGTTAGAAAAAGTTATTAGAGAGTGGAGGAAGAAAACGACTGAAGAAGTAATACAAAAATTCAGATTAGGAAGAATAAGGGATGGATTAGAAGTTGATTGCCTCGCTTTTGCTGATGACTTAGCGATTCTGGCAGGAAGTTTGGAAGAAGCAGTCAAACAGATCAATATTCTGAATGAAACAGCAGAAAAAGCAGGACTGAAAATCTCCTTTGAAAAGACAGAGTACCTAACCAATGTAAAAGAGGCACCGAACAATATGATTACAAAGTATGGCCAGATAAAGAAGGTTTCTAATTTCAAATATTTAGGGGAAATCATCCAGCCCAATGCTTCAGATAAAGAAGGAAATAAAACAAGAACAAGAAAAATGGAAATGGCATTCCAGCTAACAAAGAATGTGTACAACAAGAAGTCAGTATCAATTAACGCAAAAATAAGGCACTACAACACTGTGATTAAGCCAGAGTGTCTGTATGCATCTGAATGTTTAGCAATGAACACTAACAAGGAAATGGAAGCTATAGCAAAAAAGGAGCGAAAAATCATTAGAAGAGTACTTGGGCCGAGGTTTGAGAATGGGACTTGGAAGCTTAGAAGTAATAGAGAAGTGTATGACAAAATTGAGAAAGTGGGAGATACTATGAGGAAGAGAAGAGTAAGCTTTTACGCCCATGTGAAAAGAATGAATGATGAAAGGCTGACAAAGAAAATATTCATGTTTTTTGACAAGAACCCCAGAACCCAAATTACCTGGTTCAAAGAAGTCAAAGCAGACTTAGAGGAGATGGGTATAGGAGAAGATGATATAACCAACAGAGACTTAATGAGAGACAAAATTCAACATTTTGAAGGATTTGAAGTGAAGAAGAGAAGAACTGGAGGAACAGTGTGGACAGAAGACCGAAGGGAGCAGCACAGAGAGAGGATGAAGACATATTGGCAGAAGAGAAAAGAGGAGGAGCGCAATAGGTGAAATGTACATTGAAAAATAGTTGTTTAACGCGGTACCTAGACGGCCAAAATCGGAAAAAAACACCACCAGACAGCCCTTAAGATAAAGAGAAATAATTAAATTTTAAACCGAAATAAGAAATAACTTTTATCACCCGGAAAATATCATAACCACCATCTGACAACTGGCAGAAACCATGAATAACAAAAAATCTTTGTCCATCTCCCACATGTCAGGCATAAGACTCTAGAACAAACTCCCAAGCAGTATGCATGTGTTCCAGTACCACACTGCGTTCAATAAGACGAAACATTTTCTGGTACGATCAACATGTTCTCCCTCTCAGCATATCAGAGGTGTATTCCTCCTGTTCAGTACCGAATCAGTATCCCTGTGATGTTATCAACATTCTCCCAGTGGCGACAGGAAGGGTGTACGGCTACCACTTAAAATAACCACGCCAAGTCCGTTACCAACGATGCCGATCCTACGATGATGCGGTACAAAGGAACAAGAGAAAGAAGAAGAAGATATCTATGACAGTATTATTACCTGTAACCATTATTGTAAGCACTTCTTCACGTTAACTGTAATCGAAATCGCTAAGATGTGTAAGTAAATAAGTCATTAATATTGTGGGTTGACTGTTTTGCCACACTTTATTATGCGTAGAATGATGAAATCCCGTTCTAAATTTTTTATTTGATAATTTATTTATCTGTTTACTTATTTACATGTTAATTTCACCTGGCAAGATTGGAACCCTCAGATCCTTTCTTACATTTAACCAGACTTCCTCAGTATGTTTCAAGATTAAGAGTACTTGAGCTTCATATATAATCAAAATGATGATACAGTAATATTAATGACAAATTGAATAACAATGAATATATAGAATTTGCGTAATGTGAGTCTTATTAACATTATATTAGGCAGTTTCCTCATTATGGTCTTCTTTAATGTGATTTACGACATCTAAAACAAACATGTGGCTACAATATAGAATGAAAAAATCTGGAAAACAAGTTTATTGGCCAGAGAAAGAGTGAGAAATAATAGGGTGAGATTGCCAGATGAGATGGAAAGAAATAAAAAAGTAGAAAGAGATGACAGAGGCACATAATTTAAAATGTGACAGGGATACTGGCTCCCTTTATGCTGAAAGTTAACGGCAGGGATATGCCGAGGGGGAAAACACGCTGATGATAGCAGATAGGCTGTAATCTCCCCTTTAATGCTGTATGATTTTGGTTAAGAAGCAGCTAACGGCTTAATTTGTCCCACAGTTGTATGGCTGAAACGGACATTGGTTTTTAATTGAAAACTGACAGCAGGTAATTTCGGAAATGTATTATGTTAAATTTCTTTCACCTACTCTTTAGCAATTTGACGTTTCAGGGCTTAGAATCAGAACAGACCTGTTCATTCATGACATAATAGAGTCATAAATTGTGCATTATTACTCGACGACAAAACAGATTTTAATTGCGTGCCATCGAAAGAAGCGATGGAAATGTTCATAAACAAGTTTTCCAGCGAGAAGTCTACATACAGGAATCATGTACAATCAGTTCTCCACATCTTGAGAATCTAGTGCTGGCGATAAGCAGAGACCAGAAACTGTAAATACTTCAAACAATATTTCTCCTCCCCTCTGTCTGGTTCACAGTGGCTTTAAATTAGTCACTTGACACCCAGTCAGGCGTCTTTCCTGTTTTCCACCAAACAATTCTACCGTTTTTACAACTACAGCTTTGTTCAGACGCGTCACAGCTGTTTAATGTTGAATAGACTACCAACCCGCTACAAGAGTACAATTAAATTTCTACCATCGCAACAACATTAGAGAATATTCTCTATCATTTCGCGGTGATTTCGCGTTGCTGCTTCATTTCGGCACGTTCCCAACCAGGAAGGGAAATTTTTCGAGCTGTAAACGGAGGGTTGCCACAGGAAGGGAATAGCCTGCGGTTCTTTTCACGTGCCCGCCGCTAACATTGGGGAATTGGCAATTTCCGTAGCTGGCTCACATTTTTTCCAAGGTAAACGTCTCCCTTTCAAGTTTCCCTCTGCTGCTAATGGCTTTGCGGGACGGACTCATATTTTCCGCAGCGGCAAACGCATGCCTGACAGCTCTTTTAGCTCCGAGTAGCAAATCAATGGCGTACGCTGCATGAATCTCATCGTTTTATACCCATTGTAAAAGCACGTTACGGTAGCCAATAAAGAGTGAGCTGCAACGCTGGACTCGTAAGACGTTAGAATTGGCGTTAAATCTAGTTACTAAACTGGAAACGGAATTTCTTTGTGTATTTCAGACTCACGGGGGATTCGACTCGGTATGGATTTGAGGTATACTTTTTTTTTTTTTTTTGCTCATTGGTTATTTGAAGAGCTGTCTGCACATTCCTGTCACCGGAATATAGCTTTGTGACCCACTAACAAAATCGAAGTCGTAAATAAGCGTCGTGTAGGATTGTTTTGTTCTATTGTTATACATTCGTGTAAGAAACATAATATGCTACTCCGAAGTAACACAGCTCGACTATACAGTATAATACGGAAGGTAACTGAATGAAATACGCGATGATACGAAGAGAAACGACATTTTTACTCACAGAAAATTCACTGCAGGCACCGCGATTTTTAATGTTTCCCTGGACATTACAAAAGGCAGGAGATGCTGCTTAATAGTGTGTGTGACCGCCACTGGTCACAAGGCATGCTTTGGAAGGTGTTTTCATGCTAGAAACTACACTCATGGTCATAAATTAAGGATAATGCTGACACATGGAGAAACAACGCTCTGGTGGGCGGTTTGCTGGATTAAATCATCTCGGGGTATGACCATGCGGTGTATTTGACCTGCGGTCGTCGCATGGTGGTGCTGGCAGCAGTCCACATACGCAGAGGTTTGTTGGTGCATGTCAGAGTACGGTGCAGTGAGTAAGTGTGCAGACATTTTCAGACGTGCTAATGGTGACTGTGTGTTGAAAATGGCTCAAAGAACACATATTGATAATGTTATGAGGAGTAGAATACTAGGGTGGCTGGAGGCTGGACAAACACGGCAGGACGTAGCATGGGCCCTCCATGTGCCACAAAGTGTGATCCCAAGATTGTGGCAACGATTCCAGCAGACAGGAAACGTGTCCAGGTGCTACAGTATGGGACGTTCACAGTGTGCAACACCACAAGAAGGCCGATATCTCACCATCAGTGCCCGCAGACGGCCACGGAACACTGCAGGTTGCCTTGCTCGGCACTTTACCGCAGCCACTGGAACAGTTGTCTGCAGACACACAGTCTACAGACGACTGAACAGACATGGTTCGTTCGCCCGGAGACCTGCAAGGTGCATTACACTGACCCCTGGTCACAGGAGAGCCGGTAAAGTCTCATGTCAAGAACAGAGTACATGGTCATTGGAACGGTGGTCCCAAGTTATGTTCACGGACGAGTCCAGGTATAGTCTGAACAGTGATTCTCGCCAGGTTTTGATCTGGCATGAATCAGGAACCAGATACCAACCCCTTAATCTCCTTGAAAGGGACCTGTTTGGAGGTTGTGGTTTGATGGCGTGAGGTGGGATTATGATTGGTGAACGTACACACCTGCATGTCTTTGACAGAGGAACTGTAACAGGCCAGGTGTATCGGGACGTCATTTCGCACCAGTATGTCCGCCTTTTCAGGAGTGCAGTGGGTCCCACCTTCCTCCTGATGGATAATAAAGCACGGCCCAACCGAGCTGGCATAGTGGAGGAGTACCTTGAAACACAAGATTCCAGGCGAATGGAGTGTCCTACCTGTTCTCCAGACCTAAACGCCATAGAGCACACCTGGGATGCCATCAGTCGACATATCGCTGGACGTGTTCAAACCACTAGGACACTTGAGGAGCCCCGACAGGCGCTGGTGCAAGAACGGGAGGCTGTACCCCAGCAGCTGCTCGACCACCTGATCCAGAGTATGCCAACCCGTTGGGCAGCCTGTGTACGTGTGCATGGTGATCATATCCCATATTCATGTCGGGGTACAGGCGCAGGAAACAGTGGCGTTTTGTAGCACATGTGTTTCGGGAAGGTTTTCTCAACTTATCACTAATACCGTGGACTTACAGACCTGTGTCGTGTGTGTTCCCTATGTGCCAACGCTTTTAGCGCCAGTTTTGTGTAGTGCCACGTTGTATGGCACCACATTCCACAATTATCCTTAATTTATGAGCATGAATGTAGTTTGGTGTGCAGTTCTTGTGGTAGGGAGTTCTGTTGCTCCACCAAAGCAATTGGCAACTGCAGGATGGTCTTTGCTACAGTCGTGCTCAACAGTAACCGAACGACCTGAATTGCATTTCCCCTGATTTGCATGCAACCCACATAACGCAGCTGTCTAGCAGGTCCTCTAATCGCTCCTTGGTACAGTCGTTTGACTATTTAAAATGGTTCCAACAAGTCACCACTAGAAAACACTGACTGTATCACAATAACTCAAGATGTAAAAGTAATACTACGGTACTACAAATATCAGGGAACAACTTATCGCAGGTAAAACTGTCCTTAACGTTTGTAAGCTCACATTTATTACAATAAATGACATACCTGATATGTTACCACTCTCATTATTACGTCAGATACGTAATGCACGTAGTAAGTTCGCCGTATTCATGATTTCCTCTTCAAAGTACAATACCGTTCTTATTATTTAACACAAAATGACATTCAAAATTTAAGTTATTCACGAGCAGCTAGTAGAGAGTCAAAAACGTCAAATATCGTTAGTACCGACAACGAATGAAAATACATTAAAAATCTAAATAATTATCCGCCAGCAGATAGGTGTTCTCATGCTGGAAGTTGATAATACATAATGAAATCTTTAGTGCCGGGGCAGGATTCGAACCCATTCACGCACAATATGTGGAGGTGTTGAGGAATCTGGAGTTTTGAACAAACAACAAACTGTAGCCGAGCTGTATTGTCACGCAGGGATCAAATTCCGCGTTAAGGGCGCTCTGAGTTTCATTCCCAGTTCAGAACCAACTTTATCGACATACAGAAGCTCAGATAAAAGATGGAATAAGTGTCCTGTGAGCCTAGGTAGCGTTTGTTTCGTCACTGGAAATAAATAACTAGTATAAGAAAGGTTACTGGTGTTAGAGTTTCTACATGTCGCTACACCAGACTTTATTGTGGCTCAACCTAACGTCTTCTTGGTAGAGAAGGAATAGCATTTTTAATGTGAATTTCAGACCACAATGCCGTTATATCTTCTTAACTTGGTGTAGCCAGAAGAGAATGGAATCTGTCTCTCCCTATCCAAAATCATTGAGCGAAGTTGGAATCGAACCCAGACCACAGATATATGAACCTATCATTAGCCCAACAGGCCACCAAAACCTCTTCTCAGGGGGCTCATTTTTCTATCATAACGCAATTGTACCACACTGGCTGAGAATTCTGACACACAGGCTCCCTGTGTCAATTTGCAGCATGCTCAGTGAAGTGATTTACTTGGTTGACCGAATCACCATCAACTAGCTGTCTCGGCTACCCAGTGCATGCATTCATCTTTATTTTGCAATCAACAAAATAAAATCACGTAACTGCTACCAACACAGATCTGCCAACAGTGTAGGATGGAGAAATTGAAATAGGAATTGTTCCTTTCCACTTGAGCTACTCTATTGCGCTATCGGTTTGATGAAAACGTCGTGCAGTGGAAAAGAAAAGGTATAACTGTTTGTCTCTCATACGTATTGACCTGGCGATATGCATTATCCCACAGCGCTCTGGAATGCAGAAGTTCTGGAGGACTTATTCTTCACTTCTGGAGCTATTTACAGCTACGTGTCAGCTAGTGGCGTCGTGGTAAGTATCTCGCACGGTAAATAAGACGTCGCGAGTTCGAGTACATTCACTGCCATATTTTTTAAAACGCAATTCTGCTGTCTGCTAAAATTATCAATCTAATGGAACTTGTAACATAATTTCTTTCACTTCTCAACCCAAAAAAGTCGTATGTGGAAAAAGGCTATCTTCTGCGACATTTTGTTCATTTCAGGTTTAATAGACAGCCAGACAGTAGATGCATCTCGAAACGTTTGTATTATGTATGGGTAAATCACATGGTGCCAAAATACGTCTGAAAAGTATTTTCTACATTAGCTGTCGTCTGGTAGTGGCATTTTATTCTTCTTCAGACCTTGTTTGACAGCTTTAACTCAGAACAAGTTTTCTACATGCATGTAATCAATAAACTGCATGTGCATTTTCAGACTGTTATAGATGACATCAGAGAATTCGCTTAAACCGTTGATGATTAAGTTCTCTCTCATGTTTACTATTGTTTTAACAACATTAAAGGAAACTTACAAAAATTGTGAACTGTATTATAAAATATGAAATATAACTACCCACGATAACCTTATGACGAAAGTCTGTTTTAATAAAACTGAGTGTCTATACAGAAGCGTGCCTCTATCGTCACGAATTGGTAAAATACTACTCACTTAGATTTTGATTGGGTCTGTGTTTAATTGGTATGCTGTGTCATACTCAAGAGGTATGCAAATGTGTCATTTCATATATAAAGTTATGTTTTCCTAGAAACCCAAAATTTGCGTGTCAGCAGCGGAAAGAGGCGTTACCTGTCGTGCAGCATTGTAAGTTTTTCACCACTGCACTATGAGCCGAAATTATTTTCTTGCGATTTCCTTATCGATGTTTGATCTGACTGCTCGCAGCTCTTTCACAGAAGGGATAAAAATGCTACATTCAGTGAGACTGGGACTGCGAACCACACCAGACGCCTTTTCATAGGTCAGCACGTTACCACAGAGCTGGCGAGGACGCATGTGCCTTGACTTCCTCTTACGAGACCAATAATGGCTAGAACTTGTAAACCGCTATTTGAAGGACGAGATTAACTGCGATTTCCACGTGCAACGACTTTCCTGGGTTGAAAACCGTAAATTTACAATCTTTTGTTACACCTCAAGCGATAATCACTCATATTATTCATTGGAAATGACAGGTAAAATCAAGTGAACTTTGAGGCTTAATTCCGTGCACACCAGGAAGTAACTCGTCGATCACAGAGTTGACAAACATATATTGCCTTGTTGCCAAATGTCAGTTACAATACCAGCAGGAAGAAGATGAACCGTTGTGGTCTTACAGCGGGCTGGGAAGTGACCATAGCTGGTGTCTCCAAGTCGCGGCTGCTACGGCCTGGAATACGTAATGCGTCTGATTCGCATTTCTGTAACTAGGTTTAGGGACTGGAGCGTAGTTACTAATAATACTCAGAACTGACTGCAAACTAAGCATCATAAATCAGTAACTCTCATAGTTGTTTTTATATTTCTTTCGTAAGTGTATTCAAAACTAAGAAATTCATTCACAGACGTTTTCGTGCCTCGCCGATAGTCGAGCACAACAAACAAATAAAAATAACAAATGAATGTGTGTGTGTGTGTGTGTGTGTGTGTGTGTGTGTGTGTGTGTGTGTTGCCAAAAGGCAAAGAGATCCCCCTGCCCTCCGATATAAGTCGCTGTCAGTTCTTCCATATCATTTGATCGACATGACCTGTTTCAAGTTGTGTATGACAGACAATGTTTTAGAAAATCAATTGTTTTCCTTTGCAATAAAGAGAAAGATTTTCATTATAAGCTATCAAAGTACAAAATTTTCACCATATTAGTTCAAATTTAATATTCGCTTCTATAATCTAGGAAAGTATTTCACAGTTGCAAAACTCGCAACCGACTCATTGACCTTACACTTAGTCGCCGACCATAAATTCTAGCTCAGAGTGACATCAGTTTAAGTAACGTAATGTATCGAAGACTGTTTGCCAGTGATCTTTCTCACCGGGAAATACGCAGTTCACTCATTGGGCTCCATAAGTATACTGTAACAGTAATTTCTGTGTGTATGCAATGCATATGGATTAGAATTTAGTGGTGCTCTCTCTTCCACTTCTGTATACAATATGCCTGACCTAAACGGGCCCTTTATCTTTACAAGCCCTGGGCAGTGCTACATCATACTGACAACAGTAATGTGCTTATACTGACAACCTGACTGTTCGTTTTACCTGGTTTTGTAATCATTTAAATAAAACAACATGACCTTTCAGTGGGAGACATTTCGTCCCTCTTTTCCTTCTGTGAAATTTGTCAGTAAACTTTTTGCCTTACTGCCAGCGAAATGCTGCATAGTACGGCCGGTAAACGATTCTCAAGCCACGATTTAGTGTCGTTAAGACGATTTCTTTAAACATTGTCGTAGCTGAAGGAATTTAATTTCGTCCTAAATCATCTCAAGCAGCAACGTTCACAGACATCTCAAATAGGAAAAAACTCATTATCCAGGGACGAAGGTTGTAAAACAAACTTCCCACAGTTTGTGTGAGATTGATCTTTTCGTCTGACAGCAATGCGTAAGTATTTTGTCTATGAGGTATCACAATTAGTGTTCCTGCAGGTATGGGAACATTGGTTGAAAACGAGTCTAACACCAATGGGTACAGTACTGCTAAATATTGAAAATGATTATCAACATAATTCTGAGTTCATCCGCAAACTGAGGCGAATTTATAATATTGAAGCTAGACTGTGTATCCTTGTCTTCCTTGAGTGGGAATTGGAAGACAGTTACACACACGTATACATTACTATGAATACTTCGAACGCTATAGTTAGCGTTGCTCTCATAATCTACTTTTGTTTTTTAACTCTTCTGGGTCTTCAGCGTGCAATATTTGTTGTAGATACAGTCTTAGAGCAATAAATTGACCGCCGAGTCGTTCACGTAAGGTGGGCAATACAGTTGTGCTCCTCTCAGATTCCTATGTCCGGCAATATGCTCGATCTGGCAACATTGTATACTGCGGCACATCCCAGGGGAAGTCTTGACTTCAGTCTTAGTACTTTATTCTTGACTACGACCGTAGTCTTGAGATAAAACGCGAGACTAGCTAATACGACGTCTGGTAACTAAAAGCACACGTCGACAAAGTTTTTATCGCCCCTTTCCTCTCGGTGCTGAAGCTATGAGTGTAATTCAAGAGAATCTACAATAGATTTCGCTTTCTGTCACACTGGTAATAATAGTTTGGTCCAACAATGTTTTGGCGAAAGATTTCTTTGCCGACCATCTGCCTCTGAACACCGCATGCGTCTGAGTTTTCTGGGACCCGTTTACTGCCTACCGGCGGGGGCTGAGGCACTGCATTGTCTCGCCTTCTACCGACAACGTCTGCTCCACTCCGCACTCTCGACCATGTAAAATGCCTTAATGTTGTTGAGTGGTGACCCATAAAATCTGTCTACGATTTGTGTTTCACTCTTGATAGCAAAGGAGGCACAAAACCGTTTTTATTTGATGATTATTTTATTATACTAGAATGCAATACATCAATGTGGCACAGAATTAATTTCATTGTTTCTTATCCAGTGCACTACAATTAAAGCGTCACATTCTGTTCTTTTTCCTTTCACGGGAGGTTCCTCAAATAATTTATTATTGTCATGGATTCATATGTGTTAGTCAAGGCACAGAGAGTAAATGCAATGTAATGTGTTTGGTTCTTTTCTTTGATTCTGTGTGGTAAATGATGCAAAAGATTGTGTCAATACCTATCAGAACCTGCTCTATAGCTACTCAGGCAAATTGCTTGTTTTGAGGTCTATGCCTTAATTAACGGAGAATTGAACGCTGTTCACAAGGGATATTTATAATATTGAATTGGATTTAAGTCGACAAAATTGCCCATATTTGAAGCTACCCAGAGAAAAAGTAAGTTGCTAGAGCCGCTGTTAGCAAATGTCTGCAGGGAGTTCCTAATTGCTACTGTGGAAATTTAGCATAGAGGCCCAATAGTAATCAAGAGGTTCATGTCTTTCATGCTTATCACCCTGACATGTGAGTTTTAAGTGAAGAACGATATTGAAATTCGTATCGCTGATAGTCGATTCGAATTTTCTTCAGAGACGCTGGTATTGCGAAGCAGCTTGGCAGTCACAAAATCCAAGATCTATGACCATTAACACAACTTACTGAGTCGAACTACCAAGAGGATTTGATGTGTAAAGGTTTTCTTCCGATTTCGATACAGAATTTTTTCCGGAAATTCGCAGCTCCATAAAATATATCAGAAAAAAAGTCGCACACGCTGGCCCCTACCACGGTTAGAACTGACGAGTGATTGAGCCGTTCTGAGCCGAGACACGGGCGGTACCACCGGGCTACGGACACACTGCTGCCGTTACGCCGCTCTCATTATGGTATTCGTCGCTCGGCCTCATAACGCATCGTGAAAGATGATAAAAGTTGTCACTTATGTGAAGAATAGCATTTCTTTAGGCAAAAAACTGAATTTTCTGTCTCAGTGTCTTAGTTTACATGAGGATTATATAGCACGAGTCATTCAAATGGAAAGGGAATATCAAGTGAATTTAGCGAGTCAATTCAGTACCATACGCGGAAGTGATTGTCCTGTCACAGTGTTGCCTAATGTTTGTGACGAGGTCGCCAATTCTTAGCGGTGCTAGGAACAGCTCTGTAGCGGTATGCGAGGAGAATCCCGTGCTCGTGTCACAGGAGGATACGGAGAGGAGGCGCGTGGTTTGGTTAATATGCAGCGTTTTCTCCTACCAGTTGTGTCAAACATTCAGGTGTATAATCTTCCATCACGATTACAGTTTCCTACAAAATGGATACGAATAAAACACTTACCTTGTTACTTTGTGACAAAAGATTATTTCAGTACAATAAAAAGTCTTTGGAAATCACTTATTCCCACCTGTCACAAAAGTAAGATAAACACTTTGTACCTCGAAATCGATTGCTCCTATGTGCAGTCTTGTGATGTTTAAATAAGTAGTCTTAACGGCACTAAATCGAGATTTGTGAATCGTTTACCGGCCGTACTCTACCGCATTTCACTGGTTGGAGGGCAAAAAGCTTACTGACAAATTTCACAGAAGGAAAAGGGAGACGAAATGTCTCCCACTGGAAGGTCATGTTGTTTTATTTAAATTATTACAGAATCAGGTAAAACGAACAGTAAGGTTGTCAGTATAAGCACATTACTGTTGTCAGTAAGATTTTGCACTGCCCAGGGCCTGTAATGATAAAGGGCCCGTTTAGGTCAGGCATATTGTATACAGAAGTGGAAGACAGAGCAGCACTAAATTCTAATCCATATGCATTGCATACACACAGAAATTACTGTTACAGTATACTTATGGAGCCCAATGAGTGATCTGCGTATTTCCCGGTGAGAAAGATCACTGGCAAACAGTCTTCGCTACATTACGTTACTGAAACTGGTGTCACTCTGAGCTAGAATTTATGGTCAGCGACTAAGTGTAAGGTCAATGAGTCGGATGCGAGTTTTGCAACTGTGAAATACTTTCCTAGATTATAGAAGCGAATGTTAAATTTGAACTAATATGGCGAAAAGTTTGTACTTGGATAGCTTATAATGAAAATCTTTCTGTTTATTGCAAAGGAAAACAATTGATTTTCTAAAACATTGTCTGTCATACACATCTTGAAAGAGGTCATATCGACCAAATCATATGGCAGAACTGACCGCGACGTATATCGTAAGGCAGTAATATCTCTTGTTTTTAGGTTTGGCAGTACTCGACAGCCACTTCTAGGCGCAACAAAATGGAGAAAGGCAGCGCGTTTTTGTTATCAAATAACGTCTTCGTCAATTACTTTAGTTTTAATGTAATCTACGAGTTATTATGTTTGATACTAAGATGAAAAGGATTCCGTAGACAGGGAAAGAACCTGTTCTTGGGAAACTACTTCTATAATGAGCGAAAGGCATCAAATGATCTTCAAGTACAGTGTTCCAGCAGCGGTATGAAGAAAAGATAGTAATAATGACGGTAATAAACAAATTATCCGGTAACTTCACACTTTCCAGTGGATTTTCTCGAACTAAGAAATTTGCTGAATTTGTGAAAATTTCAAAATGGCTTCACATCGAGCGTATGATGCCTAGAAGAGTGTTTACATCCTGCTGACATGAGAATAGCATAATCTCCGCTTCAGAAGCTTGCGTCTATTTAACCATTTGATTCGCGTTTTTTCACCGTGACTAATTTTGTAAGCTAAGCACATCACCTGTTACAGTACACTCCTGGGGCTGGGAAATGTGGCCACAATGGTCTGGCGGAACGAAAGATCGCAGGTGCAATGCTTGGGTTCAGGCATTTACTTTTAAGAGGCACAAACAGATTTACTTTACCCCTGGTAACATCAAGAGAAAGACGTTATAATCCAGAATCTGCATTAAACATCACGTTCCTTCATTACCAACTGGGCGGAGCCGGTTTACGTTGGGAAATGACATAGCGGAAGTCACGGTAAACAGAAATACAGTCGCCAGTAAACTTACTTACATTACAAAATTTTATTTTATTTGATGAACCGACAGCCATTTAGAGGAACAGGGCTCTTACTTTACTTGTACTTGATTGAACTAGAGACGTTGATAAATTTGGTGCTGGACTGTGATTCGAATTCGTATCTCCTCTTTCGATGATCTGAAGCTCTCAGAACAGTATAATTCAATCATTTTGTTCCTTTTCTCAAGACTGCAGTCTTCTCTAGGTCTCCTCCAAAGGTAAGTATATGGGTCCGAACCTTGATCCAATACAAAATTATTCATAATTTCATTTCAAGCCCTACCACGTGCACACCGGCCTGTTAAAGTGCGCGTCATTTATGTTGGCGGCCGAGTTTAGGTTCGTTCTGCGCATCTGACGTCACAAAACACAGTCAGCCAATGAACAGAGAACGACGTTGCCAGATCTCGACCGCAGTGCAGAGCACGGACGAGTGTCCTCAGTTTTAGAAACGTTCAGTCATAAATAAAGTAATAGAAAAAAAGCAATGTCTTGATGGCAGATTTTCTTTTATAGAATGTTTGGAAAAAGCATTCTTTATACCAACTGCTTCATATTCTATTAATTAATTAAACCAAACAAGCAATAAGACTCCTAATTCAGGCGATAGCAAGGAAAGGTGTTTGTATAAATCTCACGAAACGCTTTTTCACAATAAAGAACAGCAGTAACTGTTTATTTCCTATTGTACTTCGACGAAGCGTGAGTAATTCATAGTCATACCAACAGTGTTTGTCAGTATTTTGCGTGAAATGTTAGAATCCTCATGGAGGTTTATTGTGGAACCAGTTGCGTTAGCGTAATGGTTAAGGTGCTGGGCTGTTAATCCAAAGAGTTCAAACCTTGTGTGGTGCTTAATATTTTCTTTATTTAAAAACAATTTTGAAGTGCTTTAAATTACGAATTTTATTCGTTTGAATGCAATTTTTTGAAATTTCTAGTGCTTTGTCTCTTCATTAACCCTTTCGTTGCTGCAGACACGTGCTCCCCGCATTCCGCGCTGTGCGCTATTTTGTCACTGCACTGCTCGCCTGTGCACACACATGGTGTTCCCACTGCTTTGACACACTTATCATTCGATTTCACAAAAACTATTTGGCCCAAAAATTTGATGTTTACACGGCTTCTTGACTGATTTTAGTCGCCACAATGTGGACAAGATACCTAAATTTCATATAAAATTTACTATATAACTATATCTCATTTAATTTAAGTACCACATAGGTGTCGTATTTAATATTGAGAAATATTCCATCTTTCGCGACTGTAATAAAAGTTTTATTTACATCAGGCGCGTTTGGCTTTGTTTTAAAGCACTTCAATCAATGAAAGGTATGGCACATACACAATGGTACTCATGTTCTCTTTCTTATTTTTGTTCCACAGTCGCAGTTTTACCAATGGTACTGAAATATATTCCTCTTCTGCAACTGTAATAAGCGACTTATTTAGACCAGATGCGTTTCTCTCTTTTGAAACATCTTCAGTGGACAGTATTTTGTCTCCTCCATTGCCAAGTCACCTTTCGTAGTTTTGTGCTGCGGTAACACAATATTCAACGTTTGTGTTGGCTGATCAGTGTTTTAGCAAATAAATGCTGCTTGTGTGTGCCACACACAAAAATTATATTTGACATAGCTCAGAGCACTTCACTGATAGACGGTATGTTCAAGTCCTAATGTTTTTGTAAGTCTACAGTTTTGTTTAATGTATTTTGTCTACATCCTTTTGATTGATTGAAGTGCTTCAAAATAAAGCCAAACGTGCCAGGTGTAAATAAAACTTTTGTTACAGTCGCGAAAGATGGAATATTTCTCAATATTACATACGACACCTATGTGGTACTTAAATTAAATGAGATATTGTTATACAGTAAATTTTATATGAAATTTAGGTATCTTGTCCACATTTCATTCTCAACATTGTGGCAACTAAAATCGGCCATACGGAAAGTATACTCTATGGACTTTTACCTCTGCAATGTCTTCAAAATTTCGTGCAGTGGTTTACTATATTTAATGCTGCATAATAATTACGTTGAACATCGAAATAAAATTAAGTCATTTATGGGGGGAAGGTATCAGTCCAGAAGATGCGTAAAAATCTAATTTTTGGGCCAAATAGTTTTTGTGGAATCGAATGATAAGAGTGTCAAAGCAGTCGGAACACCATGTGTCTACACAGGCGAGCAGTGCAGTGATAAAATGGCGCATTGCGCGGAATGCGGGGAGCACGTCTCTGTAGCAGCGAAAGGGTTAATGCGGCCGTGGTGGCTTTACTTCATAAACTGCGCGCTCTCCCCTAAACGTAAGTTTGCGAACTATACTATACCATGGCGCTGCTTCTCTTGGAGCGTGCGTCGTGTGCAACTGGCAACGCAGCAATCTCCCGCGTCTGGGCGGGCATGCGCGAGCCGCCAAGACAAAAGAATTGAACTATAGTGAAAATTAGCGTGCATTTTTAATGTCTGTTCATGTGTTGCCAACAATCGCAATAAGTGTCGTTATTTCTGGTCAAACACGCACACATCTTGCTATTGGCGAGTAAGCAACTGATACTTAAGCTATATTCGTGGATGCATGGTAGGTGAGCAGTTCGATTGTCGCTTGGGCACAAAAGTTTGTATCCTTATTTTAGATTCAAGCTCCTAGCTGCTGGTAAGAGAAACCGATACGTAACATTTGATTTTACTTAGTTAACAATCCGATTACGTGTTGGGTTCGTATCTCCGTCACAGAATTTCACATCATGCACTTCACCTTTAAATGCATGCACACTTTGTTACTTCAGAATAGAGGTATATCAGACATCTTTCTTGGTTAGTTAACAGGGACGAAAGGGCCTTCATAGAAGTCCCGGTTTATTACAAAACCTGTCGTCTTTTATTTTCAAGTTTAGATTTGGTTACTGCTCTTGCCAAAAGCTTCAGTAATTCATGACACTTCATGGCTAGTCATGAATATGATATGATTAGATTAGATTACATTAGATTAATTCTTCTTTCGTAGATCATGAATATGATATTTTGTAATGATGTGGAACGTATCATTTTAATGAAAGAATTCTTTACATACCATAATTGAATTTCTTTACAATTTTTTACTCTCTCTCCCTCTCTCATTCTTTTGATTTCTCTCTCTCTCTCTCTCTCTCTCTCTCTCTCTCTCTCACACACACACACACACACACACACACACATTGTATTTTCATTTGTTTGTTGTGCTCGACTATCGGCGAGGCACAAAAATGTCTGTGAATGAATTTCTTAGTTTTGAATACACTTACGAAAGAAATATAAAAACAACTATGAGAGTTACTGATTTATGATGCTTAGTTTGCAGTCAGTTCTGAGTATTATTAGTAACTACGCTCCAGTCCCTAAACCTAGTTACAGAAATGCGGCATTACGTATTCCAGGCCGTAGCAGCCGCGACTTGGAGACACCAGCTATGGTCACTTCCCAGTCCGCTGTAAGACCACATCGGTTCATCTTCTTCCTGCTGGTACTGTAACAGAGATTTGGCAACAAGGCAATGTATGTTTGGCAACTCTGTGATCGACGAGTTACTTCCTGGTGTGCACGGAATTAAGCCTCAAAGTTCACTTGATATTACCTGTCATTTCCATTGAATAATCTGAGTTATTATCGCTTGAGGTGTAATAAAAGATTGTAAATTTACGGTTTTCAACCAGGAAAGTCGTTGCATGTAGAAATCGCAACTAATCTCGTCCTTCAAATAGCGGTTTACGAGTTCTAGCCACTATTGATCTCATAAGAGGAAAGTAAGTCACATACTTCTTCTGCAGGTCTGTGGTAACGTGCTGACCTGTAAAAAGGCGTCTGATGTGGTTCGCAGTTCCAGTCTCACTGAGTGTAGCATTTTTATCCCTTCTCTGAAAGAGCTGTGAGCAGTCAGATCAAACATCTATAAGGAAATCGCAAGAAAATACTTTCGGCTCATAGTGCAGTGGTGAAAAACTTACAATGCTGCACAACTGGTAACGCCTCTTTCCGCTGCTGACAAGCAGATTTTTGGGTTTCTAGGAATACATAACTTTATATATGAAATGCCACATTTGCATACCTCTTGAGTATGACACAGCATACCAATTAAACACAGACCCAATCAAAATCTAAGTGAGTAGTATTTTACAAATTCGTGACGATAGAGGCACGCTTATGTACAGATACTCAGTTTTATTAAAACAGACTTTCGTCGTAAGGATATCGTGGGTAGTTTTATTTCATATTTTATGATACATTTGTAACGTCCCCTTAGAACAATTGTACACGACTGTGCTTAAACTGACACACAATATTTTTAGCGCAACGCAATCTGACTTTCAATAATCCCTACAAAACAGTGGCCCTGACTAACATTAACCATTACTCAAGCTACAGCAATACAGCGAGCGCCACTACTGCCAGCTAAATAAAAGATTCAAACTACGGAAGGCACTAACTACTGATAGGCATAGTTAGCAAATGAAAGATTTTAATAGAGAACAAACAATGTATTTACCTTAATAGTGTTGAAAAAGCATAATATACATAGCAGTTCATAATATCCATTCTGTACTCAAAAATCCGCCATCTCATTTCCCACATCCACCACTGCTGGCGGCTCACCTCCAACTGCGCAACGCTACTCGCTGTTCACATCCAGATGCCGCTGCCCAACACTACAATGGCAGACAACAATGCAAACTAGCCACAGACTACACACAGCACAGCCAGTGATTTTCATACAGAGCGCTACGTGGCGTTACCAATAAGAAACCTAAACAGCCTACTTACATAGCCCCCATGCTCCCCACGAAAAATTTTACAAATTGTTTTGGGCACTGGCCAATACAGATTTGAAAAAAATTTAACATAATTACAGTAAGAAAGATATCAAATGCACGCCCTTATTAATACAATGTTGGTGAAAAGCTAAAATTTTCTCACAGTCCATAAAGACAGTCCTGATCATTCATCATAATAGTAATTACAGTTTTTTTTCACAAAGTCGCATTAGTAAATGAAATTGCACACAGAAGTAGTGGATTTCCATGCAGTCTTGAAGAAGTAGTGTTGTCCTTCCAACGGAAAGACAGTGCTGACTCTTGAGATGCAGACACGTAATGGGCCACAACAGAGCAAACCCCGAGCAGAGTCAGTCGAAGTTTTGAAAAATATTGGTAGGTAGGTCATCACAGAGTAGACCCACAGTAGTCCTGATAGAGATTACGGTATTGGTGGGCCACCAGAGGTGCAGACCCACTGCAGTCCTTGTAGAAACAATGATATTGGTGGGCCATCAGAGATGCAGACCCAACGTAGTCCTTGTAGAGACAGCCAGCAGCCATCTGTTGCGACTGTCCAGGTGCACATTCACCATCGAAGAGTCTTGCGGAGAATATAGCAAGTCCATAAACCATCACTTGTACACTCACTAAGTTTTTGGAATTGTCCTTAGAACCAGCAATGCTGTTATCCAGTCCCTTGCTGAATTAGTAACACATGTGCAAACACTAACAGTCCCAACTTCTCACATATTGTGCATTACTATGACCAACAGAAATGTGTGCAGTGAAATGAATGCTTACAAGTTACTTAATTTGATGAACTGGTGTCAATTACAATATTATAACATGAGAATACAATTATAAAGGTACAAAATACATCATTAAAAACATAACAATACAGATAACATTTGTAGTACAGGCTTTACAACAGAATAGAAATAAACATATACATCAGTGTTACTGGAGTATGACATAAGTAAATACATAAAAGATCAGAATAATTATTGAAACATCAACTTCACACATGAGCATTAAAACAAAACAGAATAAATAATGTCTAAGCATATTTACAAGGTAAATAACATATTATTAATGCCAATTATATTTGAGGATAACAGTATTCCTCATCATAGTGAATGTTGCTTTGTATTAGAAAAATTCTATAACATAAGTCTTATCAGATAAACATATAAATACAGGAAAAACATAAATACTCAAGTGTACACAAACATAGAGCGGAATAATACAAGGAAAGGACAGGGTTTGTTTAACTGCAGTATTTTGCAAACAAAACTTTCTTTACTTCTCGGAGATCTCCCTTCGTTCTTCATTATTTCCAAAAGTCCTATCTATACCTGCTTTCTGTACTTTTCTCGTATAGCCTCTCAGTGCATTTCTTCAAATTCATCGCAACTCATTCTCTTATAGGCTACCCCCTCTTAAGCTAACTTAAATCTACTGAGCTCAGATGCTAAACTAAGGGACGAGGCAATGCAGCTGCATAAAACAATTAACACAAACATCAATGACAAAAAATTTAAATAGGCAAAGCAATTGCGATATTACAACTAATATAAGGCACTGTGCAGCAAACAAGAAAAATAAATCAGTAGTAAAACTAGCTTAACAGAGTAACGCAAAGTAAAATTTAGTAGCCTGGCAAACAGCCGCAGCTATAACTTATACCTAAACATGACATAGCTCAAGCAGAAAAAACATTACACTAAAGACAATAATGCAGACAAGGGAAATGTATATTCACATCTTAATGTCTATGTAATTAAAGTGGTGCACCACAACAACTTATCGTAAAAAAAAAATTACCATGTACTTGAAAAGAAAATTATGTACGCAGTTACTGTTTTAGTCCCTTTTTATTGTTCTTTCCTTTGCAAGTGCTCCTTTTTTGAAGAATGTGGATCACAAAATTATTATTTGATAGATCTGTTGACAGAAAGTGTTCACATTAGGGAACGCATTTTATTTTATTTTATTAAACCAATGCTGCAACACAGCTGGAAACTAGATATCACATGAAATAAGCAACTATGAAAAGCAAAGCATGAAAATATCATTCAATAGTCATATGACATTTCACAAGTTAGTAGAAATTCTGTCAACCTTCGTAGAAAGACGCTTGTCATAATTAGGTGTGCAGATGTAAGTATCTTTCCAAGTAATGAGCGTGTCGTATTTGGGATGCTTTCTCTAAAGGAATGTCAACAGCGAGGATAATGGCCTCTTTTTTTCTCCACCTAATGGCTTTCTTTTGTCACACAACTACCTCTCAGCTGGGCGCCCAAAACGCATTACGTCAAGGTCACTTACCTTTCTTACTGAAATATTTACGACAGCAGTTTCTGCTACAGTGGCAATCTCATATAAAAATTTCACAGGTCGCGAATTTATGTTGCAAATGTGTAGAAACAAAATCCTATGAATATAACAGTGTTCAAAATGTTTTCGTCGGCATTGTGATACATTCATGCATTTACACGCATTTCATAACTCTTAAAGTACGATTCTTGGTTTCCAACATCCTTTTTCACAAGTCAGAGTCCCTAACCACTATTCATTACACCTTACCTTATTACACATATACATATTCGTCGACACTTCTTCAATATTTCATCATAACAGATACGTAGCATAATCAAATAACTCATATAGCATTAGCTTATTAATCATAAACATACCTCAGTAGCATAATACACATCGTCGTCGTAATAATAACATCATAACACCTCAGTCAACTCTCAAAATCGTCGTAGCTTCCTCCAATAATTTCAAAACCTAAAAAAAATTCTATGCTCATTTCAATAGTGTCATCTACCTCAAACTTACTTTAAAAATCATGATCCCATACCAAATATATCATTCAAAGCTCTCATAGTATCACAATGGTTCCAAAAAATATGAAGGGTTCACACAGTACAGACAAAATACAATTTCAAAGTGTGAAGTTACCCAACTGTGTAATTGCGTAAACATGTGTCACTGATGTAGTAAAAAAATGTTTATCTCTCAGTTAAATGTTCAGATAGCTGTGTAATTTGTGTGTTAGAGAAATATGGTACCGATGTGTAAAGTTGTATAAGCAAATACCATATTAGCTAGGGCTCCTTGTGCTTGCCAAACACATGGTACACAAAGTAAATGTGTACCCCCCTGAGGATTAATGTAATTATACCCTCAGGTGTTACAGATTACATCAATGGAATGAAATGTGTTACGGAAAACCTTTGTATCATTGTACTTAAAAATAAATGTTTTAAGTACACAATTAATCACTCAAATACGTGTCCTGTAGCGCTAAATGTGCTTCTTGCTGTAAGATAATCTCTGTGGAAGTGTCGTAGTTATTTTCCTCCAAAAGCTAAGTTCTGCAGAAGTCAATGTACTTAACTCATGATAAACAAAAGTGAAATGCTTTGCGTATAGATATCTTAGTTATTACAGTCATTGTTGTGATGAAGAAGTTACTGTGCTGTAATGTATTGTTGTGCTACGGAAAAGGCTGTCTCATTGTAGCTATACTACAAAAGTTACTACTAAAACATGTTTTACTTTCCAGAATAATACAGAAAAACTGTGCGGATAAAACAGAAACACTGCAAAAGCAACATTGTAAATTGTCACTCATTAGTAGCGTCGTGATAAAATCGTGTAGCTGCCACATAAACTAACCATTGTCTCATCTGGTATCTCACAGAAAGTACCTTAAATCCAAAATTTATTTTCAAGTAAACCAAAATGTTGCGTTAGAATCTCATTAGCAGTACTGGTAAATGTTCTAAGTATGTGAGCCTTATAGTCGTTACGTAATCGTGCAACTAACAAGCAAGAATGCACACACATAATAACACTGTGACGTCTGTTCACAATAACAATGCATTCGTAATTTCTGTTTAAATAAGTTATCTTGGTTCTTGACTGGATATTTAACTTCAAACATTGTTGCATGATAACAGTTTCTAAGTGTGACAATGCATACTAGAAATGTGAAGTGAAACGTTGTATGGCAAAGACAAAGTTAAAAAGCAGATTATCTTTCAATAAACGGTTTTACATGAGAAATTTGTTGTAAACCTTTACTCTTCCTAGTACGCAGAGTTTCAACTTCAACGCAATTATCATGTGGTATACGTCGGATTCTGTAAGTTCTATTGTAAACTAGAAAGAATTTGTGACTCAAGTGTTTCTTCTTATGTGACAATGAATGAGCTTTAATGAGAACTTTCTGACCAATATATAATATCTTTGCATTTGCTTTACCGTGTAGTTTTCTCCTTTTGTCTGCTGCAGATTTTATATTTTTAAGAGCCAAAGCAATAATGTCTTTGTGTCGAAGTTTACGTGTATTCGGGAAAGGTACAAGCTCTCTGATTCTGTTCGGTGGTTCTTCATTCTTCAGTACAAGAGTAGGTGGTACAGCAGTGGAGTCATGAGGCATTTCATTCAGCACGTTTTGAAATAAGTGTAAATATCTGTCCCAATGCTGATGCTTTCTGTGACAATAAAGTCTGCAAAGCTTATTGATTTCTTTCATAATCCGTTCCGACGGGTTACAATGTGGTGAGTACAATGAAATAAAAACAGGTTTGATTTTATGATTCCGAAGCATGCGTGACCAAACAGCAGATCTGAATTGCGGTCCGTTATCTGAAATGACTTTAGCAACGTGGCCAACTTCACGTAAGAAATTTTTAACAAAGGCGTTGGATACAGACCGTCCAGTGGCTTTACGTAACGGAGTGAAAGAAACAAATTTTGAAGTAAGTTCAACAGCGACTAGAACGTACGAAAATCCATTCGATGTTCTGACAAGGGGTCCCAAGAGATCAACAGCAGCAAATTCTTTTAATTTAGAAGGAATAATTGGAAACAGCGGAGCACGATGGGAGATAGTAGATGGTTTCGCCTTTTGACAAAGTTTACAAATAGACAAGACTCTTCGAATTCTCTTTTCCATATTGTTAAAATAACAAGTCGTTCGAAGAATATGATAACATTTTCGTGGACCAAAATGTGCGTAGCTGAAATGAATGTACCAAATGAGCTTATTAACAAAATCGTCAGGAATGCAAAGTACCCATAGCTTGTCTTCAACAGTGCAGCGTTTGAACAGTATGTTGTTTCTCACCAGATAATAATGCCGAATCTGTGTGTGTGTCTTTTCATGCCATTTACTTTTGATGTCTTTCCAAATCGGATCTTTATCTTGTTCATAAGCAATGTCCTTTAAAGATGTGGTGATAAAGTTTTCAAAGGTGACTTTCTGAATGTAAAGAATACGGAAATTTTTCTCGAGGTTGCCTTCTGTGTTACTTTTCTCAAGCCCAGCCGGTGCGCGTGACAGTGCGTCCGCAACAATATTCTCCTTGCCGGGAATGTAGACTATTGTGAAGCAGAATTCTTGCAGAAACAATGCCCAACATTTTAACCTGTCATGATTTAATTTTGAAGACATAAGAAATTGTAATGCACGATGATCACTGTATACTTTTACGTGCTTACCAGAAAGAAAGAAACGGAATTTGTTAAATGCCCAAACGATAGCTAAAGCTTCTAATTCAGTAACGGAATAATTTTTTTCAGATTTTGTTAGCACTCGCCTAGCAAAAGCAATGGTTTTCTGAACAGTAGTGTCATTTTCTGTGGCTTTTTGAAATAAATGGGCACCAAGACCGACTTTACAAGAATCCGTGCTAAGGCAGAAATCTTGTGACAGATCTGGATGAGCTAGTATTGGCGCGTGAAGTAACGCTTCTTTCTAAGAATTGAATTCCAACTGTGCTTGTTCGTCCCAGTTCCAAATAGTATTTTTTCCAGTGAGAGAACAAAGTTTTGGTGTAACAAGAATTTGCATATTCAGAAAACGACGGTAAAAATTTACGAGACCTAGAAAACTGCGGACTTGTCTTTTTGTGGATGGAACTGGAATGGCTCTGATTGCTTCTAACTTTTCAGGATCCGGCTAAATGCCTTCAGAAGAAATAATATGTCCCAAAAACTTCACCTTTGACCTACCGAATTCAGACTTTTCCAAGTTAACTGTAATTCCAGATTCTGCAAAAATACGTAACACGCTGTTGAGGATGCGATTGTGTTGTTCCCATGAGGCTTCTGCTATCAGAATATCGTCCACATATAAGGTGATGTGACGTTTTAAGAACTCAGGTAATATAGAATCTAGCCCGCGAATGAATGCTGCCGAAGAAATGTTCAAACCAAAAGGAAGTTTCCGAAACTGATAACAAACGCCGAAACAAAGAAAAGCTGTGTATTTTCTACATTCTGGATGAAGTTCGATCTGATAAAAGCTGGATCTGAGATCAATGGAAGACAACATTTTTACACCATTAAAATTTTGAAGAAGTTCTTCCATCGTCTGCGGCCTATCTGTTTCAGGAATGATGATAGTGTTAATTTGTCTCGAATCTAAGACAAGCCTGATCGATCGATTTTTTTTCTCAACAACATGTAATGGATTGTTGTATGAGCTTACTGCAGGCTCAGTAATGCCCTCGTCAAGCATAGATTGTATTTCTGTTCTAACATGGTCCCTATAATGTGCTGGAATTATGTATGGTCTAACACAAAATTTAGTAAGCTCACGAACACGAAATTGGTATTGAAATCCCTTGATTGTTCCTGTTTTGTGAGTAAAAACTGTGGAATGTGCTTGTAAAATCTCAAAAAGGTCCTGCCTATCAGTGTCATTACAATTCTCATTTGTTTGAATTTTATTCTGAATTAACTCATTAATTTCAAATATGCCGTCGATATCATCCCTGTCAGTACTTGCAGAGTGATTTTTAGTGTCTAGTTCCGTAGAAAATTCCGAACTGTTGTCTAACAGAAGGTAAAGCCGATTAATTTCCTCGTAATGGTTTGAGAGCCAATCTTCATATTTCAAAGCTATTGACTTACCTTCTTTCTCTAAACTTATTTCGGCATTGTGAAAGCTTAAGATTGCTTTGTATTCATTCAAAAAGTCTACTCCCAGTATAATTTCCGTCGACAATAATGGAACAATAAGGAAGTTCATAGAGAAGCTGTGGCTTTGACAAAAGAATTCTAAGTTGGTTTGTTGGCGTACATCTACACTTTTTCCAAAGATTGCACCTTGTAATTTAATCTTACGTAACGGAAGTGTGGGGCAATCGTTCGATTTGTTGCACTTGCTAAAAGCTGTTTCACTAATTACTGAAATGGGACTGCCACAGTCAAGTACTGCCGTAAATTTTACCTCATTTACTGTAATGTGAATCACAGGATATGCAATGTTGTTATGTTTTACGTCGTGTTCCTGGAGTAAGATGTCTCTAATGTCTTCCATTCTTACGTAATTACTAGCTACGGCAGCTGCATCGTCAGTTTCATATGTACGTTTTGTGGCTGCCAGCAGTATGAGTCATTGCCTATGGTGTCTCTGTTGGCGCGCGTCGTTATTGGGATTTGGAGACCTAACTTCCACAAATTCACGTTGTCGAGAGTGCTCTGCTCTGTTTGAATCCCGCCAGTTCTGATGCAATTCAGGTCTGTCGTTACGATTATATCGTCTGTCGTCATGTCGGCAGATTCCATAGTTTCTTTCTTGTCTGTCACGTGGTGGAGAATTTCTCCCTGAGTCGTAACTGCGTGCTGGACCGTTGCATCTAAAGTTATTCTGTCTCCCTTGATAATAATTATTTTGGTTCCCATATTGTCTGTTTCTCTGATTGTCTCTGTGATTGTCATTACCGCGGAGAGGTGATCTTTCCCTGTAATTATTACTACTCTGCCAACGGTTGTCATACGGGTGGTGTCTGTTTTGGTCACGATTTACGTTATAAGAATAGCCTTGTCGTGTATTATTTCTGTCATCGCGGAATTGTGACAGATGTGACCTGTAATTGTTGTACTCCTGTTTTCGCGTTCCGCGATTGTCAGTGCCAATTTCCAGTTCTTGTAACAGTCCCTGAAAAGCTTCAACGTCGTCTTTGCAACGTCCTGCTAAAATAATATGTCGTAAATGTTCAGGCAGTTTGATTAAGCAAATGCGGATGAGTTCTGAGGTGCTGTATGGGTTTGAAAGATACTGACTCTTATGCAACATGTCTTCAAAATATTTCATAAGACTGGAAAATTCAGATTGTTCGAAACGTTTCATCATTATGATGCCATGTTTTACTCGATCTTGTGTAGCTTGAGACCAATACTCTGAGAGGAAGGCATGATAAAATTCTCCTTCACTGTGACAATCGTGAATGACCGATCGCATTCTTACAACTGGTTCATTCTCCAAATAGCCACACTTAAATTCTAATCTGTGTTCTAATGACCAGTTGGGAGGAAAACAATGAGAGAATTGATGGAGCCATGCTTGTGGATGAATGTCGTTGCCAGAATTCTTAAATGTTTTGAATTTATGTGTAGTTATGAACAGCTTATAGTCAAAATCATCATGTCGACGAGTCACATCTCGGTCATTGTTACGTCGTTTCGGCGGTTCCATCTCAAAATTCGGTGCACATTGCCAATTTCTTTCATAACTTCCGAAATGCCCTGTGTTATTATTTTGTGGCTGTTCTGTATTTCTATGTCCGTCTTCCCGTATTGGGGCGCGAGTGTTCTCTGAAATACGTAATTCTTGTATTACCTGTGTCAGCTGATCTTGTACTTCCCGGATTTCTCTTTGGTGTTGCGTATTAAATTGATTCTGATTTTGTTTGAATTTCCTAATTTGTTCGCACTCTTCTGTGTCATTAAAGACTACTGGTTTTGTGTTATTCAGATTATCATCTACCTTCGTAGATAAATTATTTAGCTGATCCGAAAGTTCAACTACTTTCTCTGATAATGAACTAATTTCCTCCAAGTGTCTTTCTGAACCAATTTTCAGAGTATCTACTGTGTCCTTTAAGTTTTCTTGAGTTTTTGCAAGTTGCGTAACCGAATCGGTAGATGCAACTGAGTCAATTTTAGCCCACAAGGTCTCATGATTTTCATGAACAATGGTTTGCAGTTCTTTTATGGCTGCTTCGTGATTCTGTAATGCGTTTTCATGCCGCGAAAAAATAGGTTGAAAATGCTCACAAATTTGTGTTTTTACGTCATTACAGACTTTTTGACATTTCGATTCAATGTTATGTAACTCAGTAGTTAAATCTTCACGTGTTTGTTCAAGTGTGGTGTCTAGCTTTTGAAGCTTTTGCTGTGTTTGTCTCTGATTTTGTTCCATTGTGTCTAACTGTTGCTGTGTTTGTCTCTGGTGTTGTTCCATTGTGTCTAACGTCTGAAGCTTTTGCTGTGTTTGTCTCTGATTTTGTTCCATTGTGTCTAACTTTTGAAGACTTTGTCCCATTTGTTTCTGATTTTGTTCAAGCGTTGTGTCTAACTTTTGTAGCCTTTGTCCCATTTGTTGCATTAACTGTAGTAACAGTGCACTGGTGTCTGAAACATGTTCCTCAGTGCTTTTCGGCAGTGAATTTGCACTGGCAACATTCACATTTTGACAAGCGGAAAATGTGTCTTGATTTATTTGAGAAATCGGTGAGAACCCAAAACCTGAGTCTACAGTATTTGCAATATAGTGTTCTGTCATTCCCGATTACTGAGGCGAGCTGTTGCCGACCGATCGATCGATAATGCTTCCCTGTTCACTACCTGTTTCACTGTCTACTCCATTATTTGACGCCCGCTCCATTTCCCTATGCACAGTTACCAAATTACTACTTTGAATATTTGTTAATTAATTACATGGTGGCGTTAACATACTGCTTTCGTCTTCACTGTTATTTCTCAGTTTACTTTGGAGCCATGTATTACGTTTTTCACACGCCATTATTGTCACAATATTTCACACGACAACACAGAAAAACACAATTTGAAGAGCAAAAATAAGAAAACACATAAACATAGCACTGAAAATAATATCTAGTTAATTGCAAGCGCAGCTGCGAAATACTTGGTGCAAATCTACATGCATGCCACAACTGCTTTACTGTACAAGAATGAAAAACTGCAACTACAAAGGAAATTCTCTCTATAATTACACGCTAGCAATAAACAATAGCTACACTAATTACACAAACTACAAGAAAAAATCAGAAGATTCCAGTGAGGTATCCTCGGCTAAGGGTCGACATATGTAACGTCCCCTTAGAACAATTGTACGCGACTGTGCTTAAACTGACACACATTATTTTTAGCGCAGCGCAATCTGACTTTCAATAATCCCTACAAAACAATGGCCCTGACTAACATTAACCTATACCTTTCACAAATCACTTACCTCACAAAAATCTTCGTTACTCAAGCTACAGCAATACAGCGAGCGCCACTACTGCCAGGTAAATAAAAGATTCAAACTACGGAAGGCACTAACTACTGATAGGCATAGTTAACAAATGAAAGATTTTAATAGAGAACAAACAATGTATTTACCTTAATAGTGTTGAAAAAGCATAATATACATAGCAGTTCATAATATCCATTCTGTACTAAAAAATCCGCCATCTCATTTCCCACATCCACCACTGCTGGCGGCTCACCTCCAACTGCGCAACGCTACGCGCTGTTCACATCCAGCTGCCGCTGCCCAACACTACAATGGCAGACAACAATGCAAACTAGCCACAGACTGCACACAGCACAGCCAGTGATTTTCATACAGAGCGCTACGTGGCGTTACCAATAAGAAACCTAAAGAGCCTACTTACACAGTTAACAATTTTCGTAAGGTTTTCTTTAATGTTGTTAAAACAATAGTAAACATGAGAGCGAAATTAATCATCAACGACATATGCGAATTCTCTGATGTCATCTATAACAGTCTGAAGATGCACATGCAGTTTATTGATTACATGCATGTAGAAAACTTGTTCTGAGTTAAAGCTGTCAAACAAGGTTTGAAGAAGAATAAAATGCCACTACCAGACGACAGCTAATTTAGAAAATACTTTTCAGACGTATTTTGGCACCATGCGCTCCACCCATACACAATAAAAAAGTTTCGAGATGCTTCTACTGTCTGCCTGTCTATTAAACCTGAAATGAACAAAATGTCGCAGAAGATAGGCCTTTTTCCCCGTACGACTATTTTGGGTTGAGAAGTGAAAGTAATTATGTTACCTGTTCCATTAGATTGACAATTTTAGCAGACAGCAGAATTGCGTTTTAAAAAATATAGTAGTGAATGTACTCGAACTCACGACATGTTATCTACCGTGCGCGATACTTACCATGACGCCACTAGCTGACACGTAGCTATAAATAGCTCCAGAAGTCAAGAACAATTCCTCCAGAACTTCTGCATTCCACAGCGCTGTGGGATAATGCATATCGCCAGGTCAATACTTATGTGAGACAAACAGTTATACCTTTTCTTTTGCACTGCACGACGTTTTCAAGAAACCGATAGCGCAATAGAGTAGCTCAAGTGGAAAGGAACACTTCCTATTTTAATTTCTGCTTCCTACACTGTTGGCAGTTCTGTGTTGGTGGCAGTTACGTGATTTTATTTTGTTGATTACAAAATAAAGATGAATGCTTGCACTGGGTACCCGAGGCAGCTAAATCATGGTGACTCGGTCAACCAAGTGAATGAATTTACTGAGCATGCTGCAAATTGATACAGGGACCCTGTGTGTCAGAATTCTCAACCAGTGTGGTACAACTGCGTTATGATAGAAAAATGAGCCCACTCAGAAGAGGATTTGGTGGCCTGTTGGGCTAATGATAGGTTCATATATCTGTGGTCTGAGTTCGATTCCAACTTCGCTCAATGATTTTAGATAGGGAGAGACAGATTCCATTCTCTTCTATCTACACCAAATTAAGAAGATATAATGGCATTGTGGTCTGAAATTCACATTAAAAATGATATTCCTTCTCTACCAAGTAGACGTTAGGTTGAGCCACAATAAAGTCTGGAGTAGCGACATGTAGAAACTCTAACACGAGTAACCTTTCTTATACTAGTTATTTATTTCCAGTGACGAAACAAACGCTACCTAGGCTCACAGGACACTTATTCCATCTTTTATCTGAGCTTCTGTATGTCGATAAAATTGGTTCTGAACTGGGAATGCAACTCAGACCGCCCTTAACACGGAATTTGATCCCTGCGTGACAATACAGTTCGGCTACAGTTTGTTGTTTGTTCAAAACTCCAGATTCCTCAACATCTCCACATATTGTGCGTGAATGGGTTCGAATCCTGCCCCGGCACTAAAGATTTCATTATGTATTATCAACCTCCAGCATGAGAACACCTATCTGCTGGTGGATAATTATTTAGATTTTTAATGTATTTTCATTCGTTGTCAGCACTAACGATATTTCACGTTTTTGACTCCCAGTGAGACACAGAACTATTTGCGAGATCACTAAGTTCAAGATGTTATTCGGAGCTGCTGGTGGAGAAAAATTCGGAAGCTGACGTCTCTTTGTGAGTAGTCAACAACGATATGCGTGGAGCTCTATTCCCAGTCAGCACTGAACTCTTCGTCATATTATTTCTAGTTCAAACATGTTCACATGTCGCTGCTGGTGCAACAAACCCATATTTAACGTTCGTTTTCTCTAGAATATAACATCGATAGGTGCCGGGTTGGAGGCCGTGGGAAAGAAAAAATTAATGTTTCGTCTCGTCATTTTAGTTAAAACATCTACCTACTGCCGTGAAAATCCAATATGTCACGGTTGATTATCCTTCGATATCTATCTTATTAGGTTCTGGGTTCGAATCCCTGTCCAACACAAAGCTTTACCTCACGGCATTTCAAATACGTTACTTGTTAAAAAGCAATATTTAACATCTCTCGTAGTTCATTAACAGGGACAATAGGTGCTGGGTAGGGATTCGCGTCCGTTAAAAATGTTTGCGTTATGTAATTTAAAGTTGGTATTTCCTAACTGATACTGTCTAAAATCAAGGTATATCACTCTCTGTATGCCTAATCAGGAATGACTGTTAGTTTCCGTCAGTCACGAAGTCTTTGCTTAGCCTGCATGACCTTAGTTTTAATCCATATGCAGAACGAGACGGTTCGTCGTCTCATTTGAAGTTCATACATAATCTCAACTAGCTGCTCGTGAATAACTTAAATTTTTAATGTCATTTTGTGTTAAATAATAAGTACGGTATGTTACTTTGAAGAGGAAATCATGAATACGACGAACTTACTACGTGCATTACCTATCTGACGTAATAATGAGAGTGGTAACATTTCAGGTATGTCATTTATTGTAATAAATGTGAGCTTACAAGCCTTGAGGGCAGTCTTACCTGTGATAACGTGTTCCCTGATATTTGTAGCATCGAGGTATTACTTTACAACTTGAGTTACTGCGATACAGAGCAGTGTTTTCAAGTGGTGACTTGTTGGAACCATTTTCAATAGTCAAACGACTGTACCAAGGAGCGATTAGAGGACCTGCTAGACAGCTGCGTTATATGGGTTGTAACGAATGAGGCGAAATGCAATTCAGGTCGTTCGGATACTTTTGAGCATGACTGTACATATGGACGTGCTTGCTATGCCACTATCCGAACGTACTGTAATATTTTTAGACCATGCTGCATCGGACGTCTGGAAAGCGGCTATCGCTTGTAATAAGCCTGAATAGCTTTGCTACGTAGTTCAGACTACTACACGGAATTACTGAATAAATATTGGCGATGGCGTTCAAGAAATCGAATGTTAAATGAATTCTGATTTTCATTAACAAAAATAACCTCTTTGAAGTGACTGAACAGAATGCACTAACTGGTGTACGTTAAGCACGCCTAGCAGGCGAACAACATTTACGTAACACAATATACACACGCATATGATAAATACTTGAACTTGCTGTAAGTTAGATTGGTCTACACGAACTGTTAGTAGTGATTTTAATGTTACTGAATTTGCATTGTACTGAAGGTACAATGAGTACTGTGGTGGCAATAAATTCTTTAATTGTATAATCAATGAACACTATAGCTAACTGGTGGTTACTAGAGATGTTAAAAACATTACTTTAGAATCATTTTGTTCTAATGAAAGTGCATGAGTGTTTACGTTGATAATGTACTGAAAACCCACCACATCGAGTTGAACTCTAATTAATGTGGCACAGTAACTGGCGTCTTCTGGCAGTTGTATAATCCGGCGTTTGTTGGAAATTTCCGGCGTTAACTCCGATTATACCCTCTTGTTGCATTAATACGCAGATACTCGCGTAATATAGCCTTTTTACTGGTATTGCTGCGCACACAGTGATGGATTTGGTATAATAATGAACTATTTTCTGTAAATAATTGATGACACTCGTGGAATGCAATTTGAATCACAACCTTATTATTTCACTCAGACATTACACTGTAGAGAACTTGACTTGATAAATACATAAACTGGTCCGCTACGGATAAATGTACTTGTTATGGCGGCGGTATAAAATGCACTGTTCATAAAAACACTGTCGTACGATAAGTACCAGTCCGTTGCTTGTGGTGGCATGAGCTCATCAATGGATCTCATATGGTAGTAAGATCACATTGCAACATTATCTGCAGACACTGGACACTTCATACCTTGCTGCTGGTCGCTGCAGTCTGTCGTAAATTGCGCAGACTTCCACAAGGCGTGCCATGTGCTTTTTGAGTGGGAACAGCAACTGTATCGCTCACAAGCCGTCTCCGTCGAAATGTTGCATCCTGCAAGCTTTATTGTCCATTTGACTTGCTGACACACCATAAATCCAGTTCGTGTTTGTTGTAAGCTCACTTTTAACTGTCTATAAGCAACGTTACCGTTCCGTACTAAAACCGTCACTTTCGCGCCGCGTAATCTCTGTTCTGCATCTGAACAGCTCCAGAACACATCTCTCTCTACTGCCAAATTCACGCGCCAACCTGCATTGTCCGCGTTCTCGAGGATTTCCCTCACATTTAAACATTAATTTACATTATGCCAAGTTCTCTATTTACAAATGGACATACCATAACGTTACCATATTCAATTACAGTCATTTTATATATATACACTCCTGGAAATGGAAAAAAGAACACATTGACACCGGTGTGTCAGACCCACCATACTTGCTCCGGACACTGCGAGAGGGCTGTACAAGCAATGATCACACGCACGGCACAGCTGACACACCAGGAACCGCGGTGTTGGCCGCCGAATGGCGCTAGCTGCGCAGCATTTGTGCATCGCCGCCGTCAGTGTCAGCCAGTTTGCCGTGGCATACGGAGCTCCATCGCAGTCTTTAACACTGGTAGCATGCCGCGACAGCGTGGACGTGAACCGTATGTGCAGTTGACGGACTTTGAGCGAGGGGACACTGAATAGTGCACGGTACATCCAAACCGTCATCGAACCCATCGTTCTACCATTCCTAGACCGGCAAGGGAACTTGCTGTTCCAACAGGACAATGCACGTCCGCATGTATCCCGTGCCACCCAACGTGCTCTAGAAGGTGTAAGTCAACTACCCTGACCAGCAAGATCTCCGGATCTGTCTCCCATTGAGCATGTTTGGGACTGGATGAAGCGTCGTCTCACGCGGTCTGCACGTCCAGCACGAACGCTGGTCCAACTGAGGCGCCAGGTGGAAATGGCATGGCAAGCCGTTCCACAGGACTACATCCAGCATCTCAACGATCGTCTCCATGGGAGAATAGCAGCCTGCATTGCTGCGAAAGGTGGATATACACTGTACTAGTGCCGACATTGTGCATGCTCTGTTGCCTGTGTCTATGTGCCTGTGGTTCTGCCAGTGTGATCATGTGATGTATCTGACCCCAGGAATGTGTCAATAAAGTTTCCCCTTTCTGGGACAATGAATTCACGGTGTTCTTATTTCAATTTCCAGGAGTGTATGAAATTAATATTTTTACTATACGTAATAATATTATCCTAGTTTTATGCTTCCTTATGTCGTCATCCGAGTGCAACACTAGTCAGATACTGTCTTACTCATAGCGCTATTTCATTTGACTGCCGCCAGGCGGAAGCACCTGTGCTTTTGTTTACGCATGAGCGTTCACTTATTCAAATGCTGCACCTTGGCTATACTTCGTTGTGGCATTACATGCTGTAGTACGTTACCCCAAAGCATCCCATGCATGATCGATGTGATTTAAGTCGGACGTATGGGCGGGCCCGTCCATTCGCCGAATAACCTCTTGTTCAAAGAGCTCCTCCTTTTGCACAGTGTGGTACGGTTGCACATTGTTATGCATAAAAATTAAGTCAGGACCGAACCCGCCTCTGGAAAGACGCACTTTGACAAGGAGTACGGTGACATAATAATTCTGACCATTCAGTCTACCATGTTAAAAGATTATGCCTCACAACAAAATACAGTCAGGACCGGCAAAACGATCATGTTCGATTGTGTTCCTGGATGGATTGAGTATCGTTACAACGTAAGTATTGGGAACACGTTGTGTAACCAAGAGAACTGACGAACAAGATCATTTTATGCATGTGTTACTGTGCATGGGTGTATTGACCTCCAAATCTTTGAAAACAGCACACTCACCGGTAAACGTTACTATGACACTGAACTCCCACCCCATGTGCGTCTGCTCAGGGGTGCATTCGGTGCTGACTTCATTGTTATGGATGACAGTGCCTGGCCGCATCAAACATTTACGTGGAGGAGCTTTAGAAAAGAGAGGATATTCGGGGAATCGACCAGCATGCCCGTCCTCCTGATTGAAATCTGATGGAGCACGTGTGGAATGCGTTGCGGAGATACATAGCAGCACGTACACGTGCACTAACGACTCTCCAGAATTCGTCAACTGCACTGATGTAGGAACGGGATACTGGGCAAGAGAACTCCTTACGAACCAAGTGGACAGTCTGGAAGCTCCTTGCAGTGGTGACCACGCACCTTATTAAGAACCGTGTCCCACCTTTTGTAAGGTGATTATAACTGAAGTTAAACTTTCAAAACGCTGTAGATGACACGCCCGCTACACCCACTAGGCAGAACAGGTGATTTCGATTGTGGAAAGGGCCAAATAAGGTTGGAGTCAGTTTCACCTTGTAATTTATTGTAATTTAATAACACATTTACAACCAAAGCGGCACATAGCCGCCAACTACGAATTTCAGAATGCAATTCTTTCACGGCTGAAGGCCTCCAAACAAGAAATCTTAAAAATCAACAAGATAAAAATGCACTTAAAATAGCAAATAAAATAATTAAAATATATATATGGTCAGCTAGGCAGAAAGCCTCAAGGCAAAAGTGGATAGACAGACATAAACAAAATGCAATACAAACGGCTGAAGGCGCATAGTAAAATTTACAAAACTGATTTACACAATAAGCTTTTACTTTTAAGGCATTGGCTATCATAGATTATAAACAGACAATTAAACACACGTCAGAAACACAGTAAAGACAACGGCACTCAGAAGCCTCCAGGGCGTCGGTCTGCCCTCGTTCACTTAGGTGAGATAGGTGGTGAGCCCAACTACACTTGATCCATCGGTAACCCAACCAAGGGACAGCCACGGACCGACCGACAAAACGACTTGCTTACCACCAATCGGTACATGAGAACTCAAACACAAAATGTTTCGGACGTGATTATCCACAACGGAATATGTATTAAGCTATCAAAACTACACACCATGTGGGACAGCGACAATAGGTGAGGAAAGGAGGCTGCCTGAAATTACGTTAGTGGCCAGGGCAGGTAAGCAGAACACTAACGGCCACAAGGCAGAAAATTCCGCTGGTGCACTTGAATTGTAGTGAACCCATAGTTAATTCCACCACACAGCGACTCGATTTCACCACTACAAACACTCGACGTTGTTCACAGGAAAACCTCCCCAACAGCGAGCCGCCGAAACGAACCACACAACATGAATGGACGTGGCTTGGGTACTTGAAACCACTACTCAACTTTGACGTCCTAGGTCGGTGAACCACGAAGCTCATAGCTATCGGACAGCTCCACACACGCTGCGTCACTGCGCAGGGACTGCCGGCAGACCCAACCGACGGCACCGCGTGGAGATAACTTCCCTGGTCCGCAGCAACCGACCGACTTCTCCCAGAATGCCGACAACATCTAAAATAGTCGTCAGTGGAAATAACGCCAACTACACACACAACCTGACAAACACTTGCACGAAGACCTGAACGATACCAAACAGTAACTAAGCACACATGATGACGAATCGGGAGTCGATGCACACACTCAGAGCCGACTGATAAACGATCGGCAAGCCAAAAGGCGTCGTCCGGTAGGACGATCCATCAAGTCCGTGGCCCGGCTCAAGTGATGCGTGGCGGCAATGGTTGGGCGATCCATGTCGACGCAGACCTCACTGCTCCAACGCGACTGCACTAGTGCCGCATTGCAACTCCCCGACTGGCAGGCCCGGACTGCACTCCAGGGCCGTTCCAACCCACTGGCCGCCGAACTCACGACCCCAAACTCCTAACGACAGACAAAGACCGGGAAGTAATAGCAGTCGAGCAAAGATACTACGAGAGAGGATATATCGATAAGCGCTGCTAGCGCCGGTCACGATCAGGCAAAGCATCAACTCAGTGAGAGTAGTAATTTAAATTAACTTAGTGAGGTGGAAGTACGTTAAAAATAGGGTGTAAAATACGTGATGACGGGAACACAAGTCACGCACGGCTCAGTAGAAATAACACCAGCTGTCAGAATGACGTCAAATTGCAACGGAATATTATCGGAGAAGAGGGCAAACGTATGGCAGAAGAAAAAAAAAAGTGTGAAAATTGATCAATAGATGGCGCTGCATGTGTCAGGGTATGTAAACACGTGTCATGCACACGACCGATTGAAGTTGGTATAAACACGTCGGGTACACGGCTTTTCCGACTCGCACACGCATAGTGAACATTCGCGCGCTGGAGATCATCGCCTTCTGTGTCTCGTGTGTGTGACGTCGTTTAGTGTTTTTGGTGTCCGCCGTCCAGCTACTACGTTCACTTGTGCCGTCAGATTCATCAGTGTTCTGTGCGCCGTGTCAACGTGTTTTCAGTGTTGTTATCGTCACGTGTGAACGACTCCGTGTTTTTTGTGTCTCTGTGACCTCTCTCTTTTGCCCGTCACTATGTTCATTATCATTCTCCGTTCTTATAATACTATACTATACTATATACTGGACTCGCATTCGGGAGGACGACGGTTCAATCCCGCGTCCGGCCATCCTGATTTAGGTTTTCCGTGATTTCCCTAAATCACTCCAGGCAAATGCCGGGATGGTTCCTCTGAAAGGGCACGGCTGACTTCCTTCTCCATCCTTCCATAATCCAATGAGACTGATGACCACGCTGTCTGGTCTCCTTCCCCAAAACCAACCAACCATCTTATACTATTGTAAATACTATGGCTGAAGAGCGGCGTAGTGTGCCGCTGCCAGCCTGCCTGATTTGTACAGGTATTAAAATAACAATAAAGTAAAAAAAAACGGCTTTTCCTCCTTTCACCCCTGCGACGTTCGCCATAAGTGCCCCAATGCAGGATCGCGCTCTACTTGTAGAGCTGTATTACAAGAATAATGAATCTGCACACGTCGCTCTGCAGAAGTTCAGGACACTGAAGGGCTTGAAAGGAGGAGTTGGTCCGATGACTGCCATGGCTGATTGGCAGGTTGAAGTGCCTTCTGGATATCTCTAGAGGAGTACCCATTCCAGCTGAACACTGGTCGTAAGTGTCCTATTTCTGTGGCCACTCTATTAGGATCTGACAGAGTTTGTGCTCTGTGGACCAGTGTTTTGAGCACTCCATTCTTCTGTGCCAGATGGTGGCAACTGCTGGCTTGTAGGTATAAGTCAGTGTGCCATCCGAACATTCAGTTCACAATGGAAATGGAGAAAGATGAGCTACTTCCGTGCTTGGATGTTCTAGTGAAGAGAAAGGCAGATGGCACATTTGGACACAGTGTGTACCGCAAACCTACGCACACTGACTTATACCTACAAGCCAGCAGTTACCACCATCCGGCACAGAAGAATGGAGTGCTCAAAACACTGGTCCACAGAGCACAAACTCTGTCAGATCCTGATAGTTTGGCCACAGAAATAGAACACTTACGACCAGTGTTCAGCAGTAATGGGTACTCCTCTAGAAATATCCAGAAGGCACTTCAACCTGCCAATCAGCCAAAGGATCAAGAAGAAAAACCAGTAAGAGGCAAAGAAGATGGCATACCAGCCATACCTGCCAAAATCAGCAGGATTCTCCAGAAATATGACATCAAGAGCATATTTTACCCACCTACCAAAACTGGGACTATGCAGGAAATATAAAAGATGACCTGGGGCTACGCAAGCCAGGTATTTACAACATACCATGCCAGTGTGGGATGTCATACATTGGACAGACCATCAGAACTGTGGACATCAGGTGTAAAGAACACCAGAGACGTACCAGACTCAGACAGGCAACTAAATCAGCCATAGCAGAGCGTTGTCTGGAACTCGGTCATTCAATAGATTACAATGACACCAAGATTGTGACACAGACCTCAAGATTTTGGGACAGTGTCATTAAAGAAGCCATTGAAATTAAGTTCACAGCAATCTAATCAACCGTGACTCGGGATACCAAGTCAGCACTGCCTGGAATCCAGCGCTTGAGCTTGTGAAAACTCAACGCGGGACACTCCGGGATCCTACAAGAAATAGAAATGGAGACCGAGAGAACAGCCGTGAGACAAGGTGCCGGACATTATAGAGACCAGATTTGACACACCCTAGATCATGAACTCGACTTCAGAAGACGTCCAGGCCGGACGCGGACGACGGTCGGAACACCGGCGACCAGAGAGGGACAATGTAGCCTCGTCTGAAGGGCGCGGACCGCAGGCGGAACACACGACGCGGCGCGGAACGATTATGGAGCGCCCAGCACGAAACAGAGATGGAAATCATATTAACAGTCATGAGACACAGTACCCAACACCTCAGATCGGGTCTGACACACCTCAGATGACGACCACAACCGTTGAGGACGGCCAAAACGGGCGCGGACGGCAGTCGGAACATCCGCGACTGGAGGGGTCCATTGAAGCCGAGCCCGGCGGGCGCGGACCACAGACGGAACACTCGACTCAGCGCGGACCGATTAGGGAACGCCCAGCTCCTTATCGACCCAAGGACCAGTCTCAGGTAGCACCTGAAGAAGACAACGAGGCACGCTGTTGAAATATCGTGCGAGAACGACTCGAACATCCGGATGGATTCCCGAATATCCAAGATGTCAGCAGATCGCCGGGAGAGCATGAAGAATTACAGCATTCAGTTAGTTTGTAAGCGTTTCAGTTTTTTCCTTTATTTCTCCACACAACTTATGGGGAATGCTATGATTTTGTTACCAGAAACGCGTTTTATGGTGCTTATGGATTTCTGATTGACGCCGACCTGACGTTTGTTATGAGTTTAGTTTGGGTTTACTGTTATCAGCTATAGCGGCTTGAGACTCTCTACACATTTAGACTTGTAGCTAAAAATTCTTTCATCGCCTTCTGTTTCTCCGTTACTTGCTATTCTGAGCAGTATTGTTTATTCCATGATTACTTTGTAATATGATGCCAGTTAACAACTTCTTTTTCACTCACAATCGTTGCCCCCTTCGGTGTCCAAGTGTGTTACTTCAGTAGTAGGCTTACACTTTGGTATTTTGTTGGACTCCGCACACTTACGTATCTTTCAGCTTTATCCATACCTGCATTACCTACAGCGATACAACTTGCTATGTATCAGTTCCTATTTGGATGGGTTCGTCGTTTTATAGATAGGTCGTTAGTGTGATGGATTATACTCCTAGGGAAATAGTATGACGTTATCGGCAGATTTTGGAGGGCTCACTTTAGTTAATTTGGATTTGAGGTCGCTCTTTGTTCCACTGTTGTAACGGTGTTTGAGTGATGTAAGGGACACCAAGTCATAACTTTTTAGTTCCATCTGGTATATAACAATTTCTGTCAAGGTATTATTTTGAGTGTTCTTCGCGTATTCTTCGGTTCCGTTCTGCCGTTGGGTTTTGCGACAGGTGGTATTTTTGGTTCTGTGATAACTAGTAGTGATAACACTGTAGATATGCAAATTGCTGTGACTTCATAGATTATAGTACGACATCTTTGAATGAGGGTCCTCATAGGTACTAGGGTTTTTGTGTTTTTCTCATGTGTAAGAACTACATATTAACAAGCTTTGTTCGGCGAAGCTTCTGACTGTATATTGTCAGTTTTTGTGTTTTTAAGTTTTTTCATGGTCTGTTATAAACCTCTGATGTTAAAAGAGTTTCATGACTTACAAGTATGTACACATATTTTATTCTGTTGTGCTGTATGTACACAGGGTTTTGTCTTAACGCCGCTACTTGCATTTTGTAGTTGTAAGTATTTTTATATCACTTTCTGTAAAGCTTGCTGTGGTACAACCTGATATACACTACATGTATCCTCCTCTTATTATGCAGGGGCCTGAAGACGGCATAATGAATTGCCGAAACGTGTAGCGAAAATAAAATAAAATTGCTTCTCAATTGCACGGCTGTTAGGCGAATTTCTTTGTGAATAGCTGAGCACAATGTCGTTCAGTCTCTCCTCCGCCGCAGTGAGTGAACCCATATACAGGGTGCATATCGGCCAAATCCCATCCACAATGCTGCTAGGTATCACGGTTACGTTCAACTAACACTGTCCGAAAAACGTAGCTGAGGCTAAACGTAGCAGTACTGAACGAAAACTTGAAGAGTGCGAAGATAAATCAGGTATCACTATTGTCAATAGCGAGTACTGTAAGTGTACAGAACATTTTTATCTTATTTAATATCATTCACATAATATATGCGGTTTCTGATTTAGCAGCTGTAGGCTATTACACAGTTAGCTGTCAGTTCCAACAACCAGAGCGCAGATATGTTTTGCCCTCTGCACCTTTTCACATACAATGTAAAACATTCCAAGTCCTTATAGTTGTGTACAGAAATTAGTTTAATTAGTAATTAAGTTTCCTAGTGCTCCTCTAACGGCAAATGCTTTTTTTCCTAACCTTTGAAACTGGTCATCTGGTGATGGTAACAAGTCGAAAGCGGCTGTGATACATGGTATAATGTGTATAAGGGCAGATATTTTTGTATGTTGTACCTCGACATGTACACACTTCACCGTGCTGGTTGTTTCTTCTCTGCGTTGAACTGTCTCCTCAGAAGCACGTCACAAACTTTACGAGCTGATGTTATCTGCACGGTCGTAACTGCACCACTAAAATATAAGTGGGCTGCGCCTGCCAGTATAGGCTAACCGTTTTGTGTCCTCGTGTAATAGAGATACTAACCGATCTAAAACCGTAAGACTTGTCATGGCACAATTATTTCTGCGAATGACGTAAATAATGATGCAGTGTTGTCCAGTACATCGCTCTCAGTCACAGACAGAAATGTCTAGACTTATATCCATTAAACCTTGTACATAAGTGTGATGTCTGTTCCGTTGGAAGTGTCCGACAGAACACACACACACACACACACACACACACACACACATAACGCACTCATTACATATAGTGTGTTTCCAAAAGGAGTTCACAACTTTAAAAATTCATACAAATTTATTCGAAGAAGATATAGAGATGGGTGTAGTGTTATTTCGTTAGGAAACTCATCAAGTTATTTTACCTTAAACAAAAGATGTTGCACGTTGCTTCCGTTGGTTATCCTGCACACATTCCATCGGAAGTAAATTTCTTCCCAAACCCGCTGTAGCACTGCAGGTGTAACTTGCTCAGTTGCGGCGTAAGTTCTTGCTCTTTGCCAAACAGTCGCATGTGGGACTTGAGGTTCGCGAGATGCACGACGAATCGACGTCTGGAAACATCCCCCAGGCTGTGGCTAAGCCACGTCTCCCCAACATCCTTTCTTTCAGGAGTGCTAGTTCTGCAAGGTTGGCAGGAGAGCTTCTGTAAAGTTTGGAAGGTAGGAGACGAGATACTGGCAGAAGTAAAGCTGTGAGGACTGGGCGTGAGTCGTGCTTGGTTAGCCCGCGAAAGGCAAAGGTCCCGAGTTCGAGTCTCGGTCCGACAAACAGTTTTTAATCTGCCAGGAAAGTTTCATATCAGCGCACACTCCGCTGCAGAGTGAAAATCTCATTCTGGAAAGTTTCGCAGGCGTGTTCACGAAACGTTGTCATTCACTGAACGATATCGTCGGATGTGCTTCGACGACGACCTGATGATTTCCCTTGTCTCACCGAGTCAGTGGCGGATACATATGGGGAGCTCGAAGGGCACGGACCTCCCCCCCCCCCCCCGTAACCCCCCTCCACCCTTCCGGGCCGCACGCATTGCCACCCGCACCGCCCCCGCCAAGCAGCCATCACGCTAATCGTTCGTTTCTTTTGGCAGTGGACTCGACTGAATTGAGTTATCGAGTAGTTGTACTTTCCTATGTAGCAAGTCCGTCCGCTTAATCGTATTTTATACATTTCTGTCTGGCACATGGATAGCTAATACGTATCTAGGAGAAAAATCGCGGGCATTCTAGTTATCTCGATGCGCAATCTATCTGGCGTAAGTTCGAGAAAAGTCGCGAATGTTCTACTGTTTTCTTGTACAGAGAACCTTCGGTACGTAACGTTATAAATGCGGGCTATTAGCCGAATAGGAAGTCAGTTTACATTCAGAAGCATAAATATTAAGACTGAAGAATGAATAAGTAAAAAGTCTTAGTTGTAGCAAGTGTGAAGATTAGTCAAGAGTGAGACTGAACAGGTGATTGTGTAGTATTAATAATGATGAGTGATCCTCCTTTTAGAGGCAGACAAAGACACAGGGAAAACTGCGATCATAATGATGATGCTATGACATATTGGAAAACAACTGATTTTATTCCAACCCTGGGCCATGTTACAATGACATGAGAGAACGTCTTGCTGAAGAAAATATATATCAATTAAAATTCAACATACTTTTGCCCTGGGAACTACTGAAATATGACGGTAACAATCTGGCACATAAATTGAATCAGTGCTTAACTGAAGTACTGTTCTTTGAAGAAGACTTACTCTTTGTGATTAAGAAGAGGCTAATGGGAGAGATTCTTCAATACAAGCAAATGATCATAAACGCCCTTAATGATCGTGATTCTGTTACGCAAGCATTGTCTGTTTGTCTTAGATCTGCCTGTCCTGCTTTGCACACGCTGCACAAAATATATACTTGTCTGCCTGCATCTACTGCTACTGTATAAAGAAGTTTTTCAACACTGCGGCGTACAAAGACAAGCCTGAGTTCGACAAAGAAGGATGACTAACCTAATGGCTTACCTGTATTGAACACTAACTTTGACATTGACGATGTAATTAACAAATTTGCCAGGAAGGATGGGCGCATAGAATTCATCATTTATGGAAGAGAACCACAATTGTAACTTTTCCATATCACAAGAAGGTATTATCTTTTATAGGTGTATAATGAGTTTAAATAAAACATTTTTTAACTTTTTATGTGACTTGATTATTTTTTATTACTATAAAAGTAACGGTAGCTCAAGATATCTTTAGCGTCCCCATCTCGAGGTTTTTCTGTATCTGCCACTGTACCGAGCACACTGTTTCTACTAAACATTTATGCCACTCATGAATTATAGACCTACTTGGAGGATGTTCAACGTAGTTGGTACGCAATTTACGCTGAACTGTTGTCCCCGAATTCGATTCTTCAAACCGAAACACAGAGCTAGCACGCTTGGGTCCTGTGAAGGCAGCCATCTTTAATGCAACTACCAATGGAGCTCCTTACAGGGCGACTCAGCACTAGTGTACTACGCAAGACTAAACTTGATGTGTTACCCTAGATAGCCCGCATCTCGTGGTCGTGCGGTAGCGTTCTCGCTTCCCACGCCCGGGTTCCCGGGTTCGATTCCCTGCGCGGTCAGGGATTTTCTCTGCCTCGTGATGGCTGGGTGTTGTGTGCTGTCCTTAGATTAGTTAGGTTTAAGTAGTTCTAAGTTCTAGGGGACTGATGACCATAGATGTTAAGTCCCATAGTGCTCAGAGCCATTTGAACCATTTTTTGTTACCCTAGAAATTGACACTACAAACACCTCTGTAGGTACTATGAATTAATTTATATGAATTTTCAGAGTAGTAAAGTAGTAAAGTCGTTTTTGAAACACCCCATATATTTTGTTGTCCTGAGACTGGTTTGATGCAGCTCTCCATGTTACTCTATCCTGTGCAAGCTTCTTCATCTCCCAGCACCTACTGCAGCCTACATCCTTCTGAATCTGCTTAGTGTATTCATCTCTTGGTCTCCCTCTCCGATTTTTACCCTCCACGCTGCCCTCCAATACTAAATTGGTGAGCCCTTGATGCCTCAGAACGTGTCCTGTCAACCGATCCCTTCTTCTAGTCAAGTTGTGCCCCAATTATATTCAATACCTCCTCATTAGTTATGTGATCTACCCATCTAATCTTCAGCATTCTTGTGTAGCACCACATTTCGAAAGCTTCCATTCTCTTCTTGTCTAAACTATTTATCGTCCATGTTTCACTTCCATACATGGCTACACTCCAAACAAATACTTTCAGAAAAGACTTCCTGACACTTAAATCAATACTCGATGTTAACAAATTTCTCTTCTTCAGAAACGCATTCCTTGCCATTGCCAGTCTACATTTTATATCCTCTCTACTTCGACCATCATCAGTTATTTTAATCAAAATATCCACGGGTATGCTGCCGGTCTATAGTGTCCAACGGGCACAATATTTCGGCGATCAAACATGTCGCCATCATCAGGTGAACTGACGGACTGAGCTCCTGTGAACGTGCCGGCACGGAGATCCGTACGCTATGGCTGCTCAGAGGGAACTGGGTTTGGTCGCGGCGGCGGCCGATTTAAATACCCTCCGCCCGCGGCGCGCTCCCTCCGCCGTCCGCGCCCAGCGCCACGGTCGCGCGGTGGAACAGATTGCGACGGCGTCTGAGATGACGTCGGTGTGATGGCTCTGTCCGCCGTGGTCGTCACAACTATACGTCTGCTCGATTTTCTCTTGATTAACCCGATCGCTGGTTCCCAAGCCTTGCTAAGATTATAGCCACAGTCCCGGTTTATGAGGTCGTCATTGGTGCGAATTTCGAAATATTGTGCCCGTTGGACACTATAGACCGGCAGCATACCCGTGGATATTTTGATTATCAAATACGCCGGGAGAAACTCAAGAATCACATCAGTTATTTTGCTCTCCAAATATCAAAACTCCTTAAAGCTGCATGCCCTCGGGAAAAATTACGGCTGTAGTTTCCCCTTGCTTTTAGCCGTTCGCAGTACCACAACAGCAAGGCCGTTTTGGCTAGTGTTACAGGCCCAGATCAGTCAATCATCCAGACTGTTGCCCCTGCAACTGCTGAAAAGGCTTCTGCCCCTCTTCAGGAACCACACGTTTGTCTGGCCTCTCAACAGATACCCCTCCGTTGTGGTTGCACCTACGGTATCGGTTTTCATTATATCACAAACAACGCAGTTGGTTGGAATGTCTGTAATTTATTTATCGAGATAATTCCGCAATTTTAGTGTCTTCTTATGTGGTACGACTTTTTTCGACAATATTCAGAGTTTAATTTTTCAGGAATGGCTTTCTTTAAAGTAAAACCCTTTTCCATCATTCTTAGTAAAGTTTTGAAAATTTTATCGTGTGTGCATTGCACCTAGTGCCACACGAAGCAACAGATCGTTTCTGACAACCAAACAACAAATTTTGTAGTGAGCTGTTCACTTTTCTTTAGTTACATTTGCTGATTTCCATTTGCTTTCGAGAACGTCAGTACACCAGACACAAAACTACACGTTTAGTATGAGGTAAACTAGAATTATTTCAGGCCGATCTCACTTTGAATTCCTGTGAGCAAACACTACATAGTCAGAATTTTCAGCTGTTCTGCTTATTAAGTAGATTAATGTACAGTGGTGTAGGAAATATTAGAAATATATTGGAATCGAGGAATATTTCATTCCGTGGAGATTTCAAGTCAAACTGTGCACTTCATGTTTCATAACGTACTCCGGTATTGAGTTACAATTAAATAGTTTTCACTAAGTACAGTATTAGTTTCTTTTGGGATTTAATTAGGTTTATTTTCATTATTTCAAAGTCTGCTTTTCACTTACATTTGAGCGTTGTTTCACGACATTGTTCACATGCGCAACACGGGGCCAATCCAGAGCCAGTATTGCTCAGCAGTTGAGTAAAATATCTGAAACACACTTTACATGAGGATAATTTTCAGTATTTTCAGTTACAGATATATAATTATAGAAAGCTTACAAGTTTTACCCCCCCATGAACCATGGACCTTGCCGTTGGTGGGGAGGCTTGCGTGCCTCAGCGATACAGATGGCCGTACCGTAGGTGCAACCACAACGGAGGGGTATCTGTTGAGAGGCCAGACAAACATGTGGTTCCTGAAGAGGGGCAGCAGCCTTTTCATTAGTTGCAGGGGCAACAGTCTGGATGATTGACTGATCTGGCCTTGTAACATTAACCAAAACGGCCTTGCTGTGCTGGTAATGCGAACGGCTGAAAGCAAGGGGAAACTACAGCCGTAATTTTTCCCGAGGACATGCAGCTCTACTGTATGATTAAATGATGATGGCGTCCTCTTGGGTAAAATATTCCGGAGGTAAAATAGTCCCCCATTCGGATTTCCGGGCGGGGACTACTCAAGAGGACGTCGTTATCAGGAGAAAGAAAACTGGCGTTCTACGGATCGGAGCGTGGAATGTCAGATCACTTAATCGGGCAGGTAGGTTAGAAAATTTAAAAAGGGAGATGGATAGGTTAAAGTTAGATATAGTGGGAATTAGTGAAGTTCGGTGGCAGGAGGAACAAGACTTTTGGTCAGGTGATTACAGGGTTATAAATACAAAATCAAATAGGGGTAATGCAGGAGTAGGTTTAATAATGAATAAAAAAATAGGAGTGCGGGTTAGCTACTACAAACAGCATAGTGAACGCATTATTGTGGCCAAGATAGACACGAAGCCCATGGCTACTACAGTAGTACAAGTTTATATGCCAACTAGCTCTGCAGATGATGGAGAAATAGATGAAATGTATGACGAGATAAAAGAAATTATTCAGGTAGTGAAGGGAGACGAAAATTTAATAGTCATGGGTGACTGGAATTCGTCAGTAGGAAAAGGGAGAGAAGGAAACATAGTAGGTGAATATGGATTTGGGGGGAAGGAATGAAAGAGGAAGCCGCCTTGTAGAATTTTGCACAGAGCATAACTTAATCATAGCTAACACTTGGTTCAAGAATCATGAAAGGAGGCTGTATACATGGAAGAAGCCTGGAGATACTGACAGGTTTCAGATAGATTATATAATGGTAAGACAGAGATTTAGGAACCAGGTATTAAATTGTAAGACATTTCCTGGGGCAGATGTAGATTCTGACCACAATCTATTGGTTATGAACTGCAGATTGAAACTAAAGAAACTGCAAAAAGGTGGGAATTTAAGGAGATGGGACCTGGATAAACTGAAAGAACCAGAGGTTGTAGAGAGTTTCAGGGAGAGCATTAGGGAACAATTGACAGGAATGGGGGAAAGAAATACAGTAGAAGAAGAATGGGTAGCTCTGAGGGATGAAGTGGTGAAGGCAGCAGACGATCAAGTAGGTAAAAAGACGCGGGCTAATAGAAATCCTTGGGTAACAGAAGAAATATTGAATTTAATTGATGAAAGGAGAAAATATAAAAATGCAGTAAATGAAGCAGGCAAAAAGGAATATAAACGTCTCAAAAATGAAATCGACAGGAAGTGCAAAATGGCTAAGCAGGGATGGCTGGAGGACAAATGTAAGGATGTAGAGGCTTGTCTCACTAGGGGTAAGATAGATACTGCCTACAGGAAAATTAAAGAGACCTTTGGAGAGAAGAGAACCACTTGTATGAATATCAAGAGCTCAGATGGCAACCCAGTTCTAAGCAAAGAAGGGAAAGCAGAAAGGTGGAAGGAGTATGTAGAGGGTTTATACAAGGGCGATGTACTTGAGGACAATATTATGGAAATGGAAGAGGATGTAGATGAAGATGAAATGGGAGATAAGATACTGCGTGAAGAGTTTGACAGAGCACTGAAAGACTTGAGTCAAAACAAGGTCCCGGGAGTAGACAACATTCCATTAGAACTACTGATGGCCTCAGGAGAGCCAGTCATGACAAAACTCTACCATCTGGTGAGCACGATGTATGAGACAGGTGAAATACCCTCAGACTTTAAGAAGAATATAATAATTCCAATCCCAAAGAAAGCAGGTGTTGACAGATGTGAAAGTTACCGAACTATCAGTTTAATAACGCGAATTCTTTACAGACGAATGGAAAAACTGGTAGAAGCCGACCTCGGGGAAGATCAGTTTGGATTCCGTAGAAATGTTGGAACACGTGAGGCAATACTGACCTTACGACTTATCTTGGAAGAAAGATTAAGAAAAGGCAAACCTACGTTTCTAGCATTTGTAGACTTAGAGAAAGCTTTTGACAATGTTGACTGGAATACTCTCTTTCAAATTCTGAAGGTGGCAGGGGTAAAATACAGGGAGCGAAAGGCTATTTACAATTTGTACAGAAACCAGATGGCAGTTATAAGAGTCGAGGGGCATGAAAGGGAAGCAGTGGTTGGGAAAGGAGTGAGACAGGGTTGTAGCCTCTCCCCGATGTTATTCAATCTGTATATTGAGCAAGCAGTAAAGGAAACAAAAGAAAAATTCGGAGTAGGTATTAAAATTCATGGAGAAGAAGTAAAAACTTTGAGGTTCGCCGATGACATTGTAATTCTGTCAGAGACAGCAAAGGACTTGGAAGAGCAGTTGAAAGGAATGGACAGTGTCTTGAAAGGAGGATATAAGATGAACATCAACAAAAGCAAAACGAGGATAATGGAATGTAGTCAAATTAAGTTGGGTGATGCTGAGGGAATTAGATTAGGAAATGAGACACTTAAAGTAGTAAAGGAGTTTTGCTATTTAGGGAGTAAAATAACCGATGATGGTCGAAGTAGAGAGGATATAAAATGTAGACTGGCAATGGCAAGGAAAGCGTTTCTCAAGAAGAGAAATTTGTTAACATCGAATATAGATTTAGGTGTCAGGAAGTCGTTTCTGAAAGTATTTGTATGGAGTGTAGCCATGTATGGAAGTGAGACATGGACGATAACTAGTTTGGACAAGAAGAGAATAGAAGCTTTCGAAATGTGGTGCTACAGAAGAATGCTGAAGATAAGGTGGGTAGATCACGTAACTAATGAGGAGGTATTGAATAGGATTGGGGAGAAGAGAAGTTTGTGGCACAACTTGACTAGAAGAAGGGATCGGTTGGTAGAACATGTTCTGAGGCATCGAGGGATCACAAATTTAGCATTGGAGGGCAGCGTGGAGGGTAAAAATCGTAGGGGGAGACCAAGAGATCAATACACTAAGCAGATTCAGAAGGATGTAGGTTGCAGTAGGTACTGGGAGATGAAGAAGCTTGCACAGGATAGAGTAGCATGGAGAGCTGCATCAAACCAGTCTCAGGACTGAAGACCACAACAACAACAACAACACAAGTTTTACAACAGTAGGAAGTCAAGAGGTATAAGGGCATTTCTCGCACATCCTGAAGGATAAAAGAGATTTTACGTCTTGGTGATTGTGCATACCTAAGGCCACATACCTACTGTATGTACGTAGACAACATTTGTTTTCAAACAAGACAACACAACACACACCAGCAACATTTGCGCTCTTGTGAATATATAGGGTGGGCCAGTAAAGGTGGCCCAGAGGTACAAACAAACACAGCAGGGGAAAGGAATTACGATACGAACCTGACTACAGCAGATGTTAAAAGTGACCACCATTCATATTTTAGCGCTTTTGGGTTCCGGTCAGCAAGTTGCTGAAGGTGGACCGAAGCTGGACTGCTGGAATTGCTACAATGTCATACGAAATGTTCTGCTGTAGGTCTTGAAGTCTATGAGGGTTGTTGCGATACATCTTATACTTGAGGGCTCGGTACACAAAGTAATTGCACACCGATTCATCAGGTGATTTGGGTGGCCAACTATGGCAGCGACGCGACTGAACTCTGCCAATAACTCCGTCAGGCGTGAAGATTGTGTAAATGTGCTCAGAGGTTCGGCCGTCTGCAAGGGCAATAACTGTAGGTCCTTACCTCCTCCGTTAATGCTGCCACAAATGGCTTCAAAACGTTGGCAATTTAAAGCGACGAAGACAGAGTCTGATGAAAGAAGATAGAACCAATAATGCTGCACACCAAACCCCAACCTTCTGATCACGCAGTGGTGTTTCGTGGAAGTTATGCGAATTCTCTGCTGCCCAAAATCCGTGATTCTGTGAGGAAATGGATGGAAGCTGGAATACCTCGGAGTGGAGGCGTAACAGCTCAGTTGAAACCAGGCGCCATCAGACATTGCAACAGCGAAAATTCGGATAAAATACCTTCTGCCCCATCCAACATTTTCGCCTGTAAATATCCGTTGATAACTTGTACTTCTGATTCTGAAGCTGTAAGCTGTTTTACTGTAATTAAATTTAATAAGTGGTCGATGTAATAGTATATATATTTCTGACCGTATGTAATTGAATGTTATTATAATGAAAATATTGTAAATTGCTGGGTAATAGCCAAGTGAACTTTATTTAAATGTATCGATAGTAACGATACAGTAGCTGTGCCGTTGTTTATCTTTACGTATGGAGAGTCTCTGTCGCGTAGCGAGCAGAGAGGAGGCATAGCAGTTTGAGTGATGAAAGAGTGCGGAAGTGTTTGTTGGTCGCTCCCTCACACGCGGTGAGCAGTTGTGTTCGCGCCAATGTAAACGCGCCTCGTTCGTTAACCCGCGAGTGTTGTGCGCACGGCAGGAGTGGACAGGCGAAGAAAGCTGCAATTCCAACTACACTCCTGGAAATTGAAATAAGAACACCGTGAATTCATTGTCCCAGGAAGGGGAAACTTTATTGACACATTCCTGGGGTCAGATACATCACATGATCACACTGACAGAACCACAGGCACATAGACACAGGCAACAGAGCATGCACAATGTCGGCACTAGTACAGTGTATATCCACCTTTCGCAGCAATGCAGGCTGCTATTCTCCCATGGAGACGATCGTAGAGATGCTGAATGTAGTCCTGTGGAACGGCTTGCCATGCCATTTCCACTTGGCGCCTCAGTTGGACCAGCGTTCGTGCTGGACGTGCAGACCGCGTGAGACGACGCTTCATCCAGTCCCAAACATGCTCAATGGGGGACAGATCCGGAGACCTTGCTGGCCAGGGTAGTTGACTTACACCTTCTAGAGCACGTTGGGTGGCACGGGATACATGCGGACGTGCATTGTCCTGTTGGAACAGCAAGTTCCCTTGCCGGTCTAGGAATGGAAGAACGATGGGTTCGATGATGGTTTGGATGTACCGTGCACTATTCAGTGCCCCCTCGACGATCACCAGTGGTGTACGGCCAGTGTAGGAGATCACTCCCCACACCATGATGCCGGGTGTTGGCCCTGTGTGCCTCGGTCGTATGCAGTCCTGATTGTGGCGCTCACCTGCACGGCGCCAAACACGCATACGACCATCATTGGCACCAAGGCAGAAGCGACTCTCATCGCTGAAGACGACACGTCTCCATTCGTCCCTCCATTCACGCCTGTCGCGACACCACTGGAGGCGGGCTGCACGATGTTGGGGCGTGAGCGGAAGACGGCCTAACGGTGTGCGGGACCGTAGCCCAGCTTCATGGAGACGGTTGCGAATGGTCCTCGCCGATACCCCAGGAGCAACAGTGTCCCTAATTTGCTGGGAAGTGGCGGTGCGGTCCCCTACGGCACTGCGTAGGATCCTACGGTCTCGGCGTGCATCCGTGCGTCGCTGCGGTCCGGTCCCAGGTCGACGGGCACGTGCACCTTCCGCCGACCACTGGCGACAACATCGATGTACTGTGGAGACCTCACGCCCCACGTGTTGAGCAATTCGGCGGTACGTCCACCCGGCCTCCCACATGCCCACTATACGCCCTCGCTCAAAGTCCGTCAACTGCACATACGGTTCACGTCCACGCTGTCGCGGCATGCTACCAGTGTTAAAGACTGCGATGGAGCTCCGTATGCCACGGCAAACTGGCTGACACTGACGGCGGCGGTGCACAAATGCTGCGCAGCTAGCGCCATTCGACGGCCAACACCGCGGTTCCTGGTGTGTCCGCTGTGCCGTGCGTGTGATCATTGCTTGTACAGCCCTCTCGCAGTGTCCGGAGCAAGTATGGTGGGTCTGACACACCGGTGTCAATGTGTTCTTTTTTCCATTTCCAGGAGTGTATTCCCTGTCTCACAATTACCCGTGGATCTGGTGATGACTCGGGGTTCTTTTCATCGAACAGCCGCAGCAACAAGAACGGCAGCTCAGAATTGTCGTCGGCTGCATTCTTCGTCATCTGCACAGCTACTACATCGTTAAGACTGTTATGTGAAAACTTATAAACTTACTTAGGCACTCCCTAGCAACATTTCCTTCACAGAGTATGGCTAAGCTGAATAATAACCTGCAACAGTTAAAACTTGTAGGGCACCTGGGTTGTCATTGTCCTCAGGCATTATTACCGCGCCGGGCCCCTTTTCCTTTCCATGCTATCGCCGAGTGTCGTAAGAACATGAAAATTGATTAATTATTTACTACCAGTTTTGTGTGTTTCCTAATGACCAGTTTCAGCCTAAATTTTCTGCCTCAGTAACTGTTCATTCTTGTATTGCGTGACAGATGCTACTTGAAGTAAAGCAAAATTTCACTGGCAAACTAATAACTAAAGGTACAGCGCAAATTAAGAGTGCGCAGTTTCATTTATTCTGTGTTTAGCTTAGCGGTTGACTTCTGCAGGCTGTATGTATCGTTGTCGATTTAAAAGTAAAAGCAATTTCTCATTTGCTTAAAGTAAATTCACTACAATCTTTCAATAATCAATTGCTTGCCTTTTTCTAAATTTTGCAATACCCTACCCTCAGGTTACTGAAAGCTATTTTTTTGCATAACAGAGTTTAAGTTAAGCTACTCGTTTATTTAACCAGCAATTTCATTTAACGTTACTTTCCAAATTTTGTGTTCCAGAATGAGTAACTGCAAACTCAGTGCTTTCTGATTCATGTATTTTCTCGTGAACTGTTGTGCTGTAGAAAAGTTTGAAATCTACTACCAGTCTATGAGTAATCGAAATATGTTCGTCCATGTGCTCTTACATGATCTACGTATATTTTGTCCCAGTCGAATGCTTCTGACCTGCGCAGGCAGACCTGGAACATGAGGTCGAGCAGCGGCTCTGCTGATGTAGGAATATTTTCTGTTCTTAGGATGACTCTGCCTGTCTGCTCAGTTACTGGAAAACAGAGATAATGTCTCTTTGGATGGAACAATCTATCTTCCGCTGCGCTGTCTGCAGTATCTCTTTTTTCTCTAGCCTACTTAAAAGTAAGTTAAATTGTAAATTATCATAATTGGTGCTGGTTTCTGTTGTGGTTTCTGCGGTAGTATTAGACGGATTGTGGCTTGGTGTTGGCCGCTGATTGAGAGGCATTTTATGATCGCTTTAGCATGTCACACGGTTACACTTCATTTCGTCACAGGATTCTTCAATGCTTTTTGCCTTCACAGGTTTTTCACTGTGGTGGTGCTTGCTGGTGTGCTGTCGGCGATGGTGGTGATTTGTGGGGGATTGACTGTATGTGTTATATTGTCTTTGTTGATGTTTTGAGTGGTGGTTGTTTCTAGACGCACATTGACACCGTTGCAAATGTCAGATGTGTCTCCCTCAGATTTGTCCTCATCTAATTTGTCTACTTTTATAAGTCTGGGGCCAGTAGGTCTGAGTTTAGTATTGGTTTGTGGCCTGATTGTTTCGGTGTGTATTGGTTCAGGCTCTACGTATCTGTCTATTCCTTGTTCCTTTTGCTCGGGGTGAAGAGTGCCTCCCGATTCAAGTTTGACCGATTTGATACGGTTCACATTTACGTGTGTCGTAGTGTTTCGCATGAGGTGATGATTCCGGTTTGTGTTTATCTTGTGCATGTGTGATACTGAAGGTGATAAGCCGATCTCTTGCGACAGGCGTCGGGTTGATTTCGTAAGAAAAAATGGTTCAAATGGCTCTGAGCACTATGGGACTTAACATCTATGGTCATCAGTCCCCTAGAACTTAGAACTAATTAAACCTAACTAACCTAAGGACATCACACACATCCATGCCCGAGACAGGATTCGAACCTGCTACCGTAGCGGTCGCGCGGTTCCAGACTGTAGCGCCTAGAACCGCTCGGCCACCACGGCCGGCTGATTTGGTAAGACTCTGAAGCATTTTCTAGTGAACTGCTGCCACATATTCTGGCGTGCAGGGAAGTTTCGGAATGTTTTTTGACTCGTTCAAAGTAGATCCTGTCTGACGTCATTTTTGGACGATGCGTTGCATGGCACTCTTTGCCGGCATTTCGACATCATTGAAATTTCAAGAAACAACTGAACACAGAGCTTCCACAACTTTATTGTCACATAACTTTTCCCACAACGAACACATGCTGCTCCATTGTGAGTGTCATCGTCTTCTTTGCACTGCTCGACTCCACTCACAGTGACGTAGCGTGCATTACGCTCTGAACCAGTGTCTATCACGTGGCGGGCTTACACACGATGTGCGCGTTACGGGTGCGTTTATATGCATACATTAAAGTCCAACCGTATTCATCAATCCGGGCCACTTTTATTTACCTCGCCCTGTAGTTTCAGTGGAATACAGATACAAAAGGGAACGGGAATAAGGTATCAAACGAAATGCTGTATAGCGTGTGTTCTTCAAGAAGAATATAATAATTCCAATCCCAAAGAATGCAGGTGTTGACAGATGTGAAAATTACCGAACTATCAGTTTAATAAGTCACAGATGCAAAATACTACCACGAATTCTTTACAGACGAATGGAAAAACTGGTAGAAGCCGACCTCGGGGAAGATCACTTTGGATTCCGTAGAAATACTGGAACACGTGAGGCAGTACTGTCCTTACGTCTTATTTTAGAAGAAAGATTAAGGAAAGGCAAACCTACGTTTCTAGCATTTGTAGACTTAGAGAAAGCTTTTGGCAATGTGAAACTGGAATACTCTCTTTCAAATTCTAAACGTGGCAGGGGTAAAATACAGGCAGCGAAAGGCTATTTACAATTTGTGCAGAAACCAGATGGCAGTTGTAAGAGTCGAGGGGTATGAAAGGGAAGCAGTGGTTGGGAAGGGAGTGAGACAGGGTTGTAGCCTCTCCCCGATGTTATTCAATCTGTATATTGAGCAAGCAGTAAAGGAAACAAAAGAAAAATTTGGAGTAGGTATTAAAATCCATGGAGAAGAAATAAAAGCTTTGAGGTTCGGCGATGACATTGTAATTCTATCAGAGACAGCAAAGGACTTGGAAGACCAGTTGAACGGAATGGACAGTATCTTGAAAGGAGGATATAAGATGAACATCAACAAAAGCAAAACGAGGATAATGGAATGTCGTTGAATTAAGTCGGGTGATTCTGAGGGAATTAGGTTAGGAAATGAGACACTTACAGTAGTAAAGGAGTTTTGCTATTTGGGGAGCAAAATAACTTATTATGGCCGATGTAGAGAAGATATAAAATGTAAACTGGCAATGGCAAGGAATGCGTTTCTGAAGAAGAGAAATTTGTTAACATCGAGTATAGATTTAAGTGTCAGGAAGTCGTTTCTGAAAGTATTTGTATGGAGTGTAGCCATGTACGGAAGTGAAACATGGACGATAAATAGTTTCGACAAGAAGAGAATAGAAACTTTCGAAATGTGGTGCTACAGAAGAATGCTGAAGATTAAATGGGTAGATCACATAACTAATAATGAAGTATTGAATAGAATTGGGGAGAAGAGGTGTTTGTGGCAGAACTTGACAAGAAGAAGGAAACGGTTAGTAGGAGATGTTCTGAGGCATCAAGGGATCAGCAATTTAGCATTGGTGGGGAGCGTGGAGGGTAAACATCGTAGAGGGAGACAAAGAGATGCCGGCCGAAGTGGCCGTGCGGTTAAAGGCGCTGCAGTCTGGAACCGCAAGACCGATACGGTCGCAGGTTCGAATCCTGCCTCGGGCATGGATGTTTGTGATGTCCTTAGGTTAGTTAGGTTTAACTAGTTCTAAGTTCTAGGGGACTAATGACCTCAGCAGTTGAGTCCCATAGTGCTCAGAGCCATTTGAACCATTTTTGAGACAAAGAGATGAATACACTAAGCAGATTCAGAAGGATGTAGGTTGCAGTAAGTACTGGGAGATGAAGAAGCTTGCACAGGATAGAGTAGCATGGAGACCTGCATCAAATCAGTCTCAGGACTGAAGACCACAACAACAACAACAACAACAACAGTCTCTGATACCAAAATATTCAGAAAGTAGCCCTAACACCCCCTGATCAGTGGAGTCCGGGTTCAGCCAGTTAATATTTCCAGCTAAGCCTGAAACTGAAGTCCTGTGAATGACGTCATCCTGCCCTGGATCACGTTGATTGGCGGTCGAAAAACGATGTTTGCCGGTGTGTCGGTTTTGTAAGTGCTTACACGTGGCTGAGTGGCGGAATTGATAGGCTCGGGGCCCGCCCGGCGTGTATCGGCGTAGCGAGCGGGAAGTTGCGGGGACCTCGTCAGCGCCATGGCGGCTTTGCAGCGCGCGTCACCCCAACAATGGGCGAGTGAGCCGTATCGACAGAGGGGGTCACAGCCAGTGACGCGGGTGGGTGGTGGCGAGGGTGAAAGGGGTGGGGATTGGGCGGGGGGGGGGAGAGGGGGCAGGGCAAATCCAATTTCCGAACGGGCGGTGGTTAACAAAATAAGTGGTTAGGGCTGCGTCGGTGGCTGGCAGGCGCTTGATTAAATTTTATTTGCTTCCGAACCACTAACTTTGCAGTAATTGCTAATTATTTTAACAATTCCGCTAAAGCATTCATAAGGTCATTATAGGGCGTCTGTTTGAGCTCCACAGCACACTCTAGAATAACGTGATCAGGTGATAAATGCGTATTAATTTTAGCAGTTTCACGTAAACAATGAAAGTAGCGCAATTAGTTCTCCAAGCCCTGTAAGGAGCTGCCGTTTGTAAGCAGCGTTGTGATATTTTGAGGGATCGACAGTCCCACAGACGTACAATTCAGATATGAGGAAACAAGCCGTCCTGGTTGCAGTGTTCACGTTTCAGTAGTTATTTCACGGTGACGCGTTTCACCTTTATTTAGGCATCTTTGGATTGACTATGGATGATCACGCGGGATACCGTGCATGAAATACAGAAGCAGGTAGATGCCCTTTGTCAAGGCCTTATAAACATTGCACGGTGTTCTCGTTACGGCATGTGGCGCAGTACAAAGCAAACCAAACGGGATCAGGCCTACAGCAAAGCTTTGCATACAACCGGAATGTGCACTACACCTCCAGAGTATTTATAATGTATGATTTTACTGTAGGTGTGATCCTGTTTGGTTTGCATTGGACTACGCTACGCAGTGCAGTTGCGACTCACAGAGATGCACGTGAGTGTTCCACACAGAGAGAATCACAGCGTGCCCTCAGAGGTACAACACCAAGAATCGCCTCTCCGCTTTTGGCGAAATCAATGTGTGGTTCTTTTTTTCATCGTTTCTTTTTTTGTCAGGTTTCTTTATTATGATAATATACAGTCAGTTCACCAACAATTGTTGCAGCACCACAACCACTGTATCCTTTACACCACACCACATAATTAGCTTCATCTTGATCCATCCTACGACGCCCACGATTCTTCAGCACGAAAGGCATTGTACAGCAAAAACATGACGAACCAATATCCGTATTAAAAATTCACCAATACTAAAAGTGCGGTAACTAATGACATCACCGTTATTCATACTTTCAAGGCCATCAATACTCTCAATACCTCCACAACGAACAATAGCCACGGTAAGCCATCCAGTACCATGACTAAATTTATAGTCCTTTACTGTTCATAATAGCACCTGCAAGAGCACAGCGACCATCAAGGACAGCATGAAAAGCATTGCCTTTCACCTTCAATTCATTTTTCTCTTTGCCCCCGGAAGTGATTTTAATTTTGTCAATAGCCTTGCAAGCAGTGGCGCAGTGTTTTTAAGCTTCAACAACTGGATATTCTATGCTCGGCATCCAATGTACCCGTCGCTAGCCAATCCGAGGGTGCCTAAATTAATGTGAAACGCGTGATTGGTAAATAATAATAAAAATTTTAACACTGCAGTCAAGACCGCTTGTTTCTTCCTATTACACATACTGGTTGTTGAGCCAACCCCATTATGAACTGGTTAAAGGTACACATTTTAGAAGCCAAAATTTTGAAAACAATTGTGATGATGAGGTAAATACTCCGAGGAGCGTAGGGGACGTAGCAGGAGACCCACACCGCTGTACTAGACAACGTCCTAGTGGAAGTGATTTGCCATGCCTTCTTCCGACCGTAAAGGGGATGAATGATGACGGTGGAGACGACACAACTACATCCAGTCATCTCGAGGCAGGAAAAATCCCTGACCGCGCCGGGAATCGAACCCGGGAAGCGAGAACACTACCGCAAGACGGCAAGCAGCGGACAAAACAATTCTAACATATAGCAGAAGAAACACTTTTCTTATGCACCTACTGGACGATATTCCTGTGCACATTGAAAATCGAATTACATATATATATATATATATATATATATATATATATATATATATATATATATATATATATATATATAATGCTAAAAGGAATTCCTCTCTTTTGCTAACCTCTTCATTTCAGGGTGCCAGTACACCCAACCTCTTCAATTATTTGTTGGACATATAACAAGTTTCTTCTTCCCTTACAGTTTCTACGCTCTACAGCTCCTTCTAATACGGTGAAAGTTACCCCAGATATGCTATTATTCTTGTTAGTATCTTACACATGTTCTTTTCTTCGTCAATTCTGTAGAATCCCAGTTCATTCCTTATCCGACCACCTAACTTTCAACATCCTTCTGTAGCACCACCTCATCCGAAACACTTCAATTCTGTCTGTTCTGTCATACAACGCAGTGCTTCAAATGTACGTGCACAGAAGTTTCTTCCTAGCACTGAGCTCGATGTTTGCTACTAACTGACTTCTCTTGGCCAAGATTTCCCTCACTGACTGTACTAACTTGATCTTTATGTTCTCTTTTCTTCGTCCGTCAGGTTTTGCTTAAAGCGTAGCAGATTTCCTTTACTTCGTCTACTTCGTGATACCGAATTTTGAAGTTAAATTTTTCGCCAATGTCTTCTCTGGTACTCCTCATTACTTCCATTTTTCTTCACATTACCCTGAATTCATATTTTGCAATCATGAGACTGTTAATTCCATTCCAAGCATCCTGTAATTCTTCCTCTCGCTTTCACTGAGACAGCAGTGACATTATTGAATCGTATCACTGATATCCTTTTACAATGAGCTCTTCAATCTTCTTTTGTTTGCGATAGTGATTCTTCGATATCTTAATTGAACAGTTGGGGACAAAAATTACATCCATATCATACGTCCTTTTTAATTCGAGCATTTCGTTCTTAATCACCCACTATGAATATGCAGCCTTTGTTCGTGTACATCTCGGAAGTTACGCATCTTTCCCTGTTAGTTACTTCTATTTTTCTCATAAATCTGAGCATCTGGCATCATTTTACTAGGGAAAAAATGGAAAAATTCTTCAGTCATTCGTATGGGAGGAGAATAGGAACAAAACACTAATTCACACCTAAAACAGTCAGGTTATAGATATCTCATGGTGCTGCTTCTTTGGTCGCAAATTGGGCGAGGAATTTCAGTAGTGAATCATTTGAAAGAGGTACTAACTTCGGGACCACCCTATCTCCTGCTAACTTGATTGGCAAATATCCACAAACAAAGATTGTTACTATTACTCGAATACTTTGTCATTAATTACTGACTAAACCACTCGCAAAACCAAGCAATGAAAGAATACAACCAACGAACTCTTGTTAATCAAATGCCGCCCATAGAGCCTCAAGATAGCTTTTGAAAACAGAAACCGGTTTTGAGTGTATCATAGAAAGTGATTGTGTAAAAAAAAAAAAAGAAAGAAAGACATTACAATATGTCAGTCATCGTCTCAGCATAGAGAATGTCGTTCTTTTACAGAGAATTTTCGTGTGTGCTTTTTACAAATAACGTTTCCATACGCACCAGAATGTCAACCTGTATGTCTTAATACATGGCTTCCGATGGCCATGTGACGGCCCAATGAGACATACGAGGGCTATACAGAAAGTAAGTTCCGATCAGTCGTGAAATGGAAACCACAGTGAAAATCCGATGAAGGTTTGCACGCCCATCGACGACGTCACTTCACTCTTTTCCGTTCTGTGGGAACAGTGAGCACATAAAGATGCCTAGGAGTAGTCTCTCGCCAAGCGCAAGCCGGCCGTTGTGGCCGAGCGGTTCTAGGCGCTTCAGTCTGGAGCCGCGTGACCGCTACGGTCGCAGGTTCGAATCCTGCCTCGGGCCTGGATGTGTGTGATGTCCTTAGGTTAGTTAGGTTTAAGTAGTTCTAAGTTCTAACGGACTGATGACCATAGATGTTAAGTCCCATAGTGCTCAGAGCCATTTGAAGCCAAGCGCAAGGGCCTGGTGAGAGTTTCCGATCCGGAGTGTTTAATCACCCGCAATATAGACCATAAATGGCTCCCTCTGAGTTTCATCTCTGCTCACATTAGCCTCTGGCTATGAACACAACATTATGGCAGAGACGAGCTGTGGACCAGTGCAGAGAATTGGCGGAAGGCACTGGCAGCTGTCTGCTATGACGAAGGTATTGGAAAGTTGGTTCAACACTACGACAAATTTTGCAGTGAACACACAGTGCATAGTGGGGCGATCACTCTGTTGTAGAAATTATTCAAAAGCCAAGGTCGCTTAAATACTGTTTACTGGATAACCGGTTTCAACACACTAAAGGTGCCATTCAGATCCAATGATGACACCTTTAGTGTGTTGAAACCGGTTACCCAGTAAACAGTATTTAAGCGATCTTGGCTTTTGAATTATTTCTGCTACAAGTGTCTATATACCCCTAGAATATACCCGTGGTCTAGGGACGCCGGCACAGTAGCTCAGCGTGTTCGGTCAGAGGATTAGCTGCCCTCTGTAGTAAAAAACTGAGTTAATCGATCAACAACGAACTTAAACGAATGTCTTAAGACGTCCGCCCTGAGCAGATTCAACGAACAAAAGGGAACAAAATGAGATTAAAAAAAAAAAAAAAAAGGGTAGCATCTTTGATTCAAAAAGTCTTCGGTCCCGGGTTCGATCCCCGCCACTGCCTAAATTTTGATAAATAATCAGCATTGGCGGCCGAAGACTTCCGGCATAAGAAGTCAGCCTCATTCTGCAACGGCCTTGTCAAAGAGGGCGGAGGAGCGGATAGAGGTTCAGGGCACTCTCTTGTCCTAGGGGTGGGAAATTGCCCCTAAAGGCGGAAGAATCAGCAATTATCAACGACATGAGGATGCAGAAGGCAATGGAAACCACTGCATTAAAGACACACAACGTGTATCCACAGGACATGTGGCCTGTAATTGAAGAAGTGTCATGATGATCTCTCCATTGGCAAAAGATTCCGGAACAGTCCCCCATTCGGATCTCAGGGAGGGGACTGCCAAGGGGGAGGTTACCATGAGAAAAAGATTGAATAATCAACGAAAGGATAACGTTCTACGAGTCGGGGCGTGGAATGTCAGAAGCTTGAACGTGGTAGGGAAACTAGAAAATCTGAAAAGGGAAATGCAAAGTCTCAATCTAGATATAGTAGGGTTCAGTGAAGTGAAGTGGAAGGAAGACAAGGATATCTGGTCAGATGAGCATCGGGTAATATCAACAGCAGCAGAAAATGGTATAACAGGTGTAGGATTCGTTATGAATAGGAAGGTAGGGCAGAGGGTGTGTTACTGTGAACAGTTCAGTGACCGGGTTGTTGTAATCAGAATCGACAGCAGACCAACACCGACAACGATAGTTCAGGTATACATCCCGACGTCGCAAGCTGAAGATGAACAGATAGAGAAAGTATATGAGGATACTGAATGGGTAATGCAGTATGTAAAGGGGGACGAAAATCTAATAGTCATGGGCGACTGGAATGCAGTTGTAGGGGAAGGAGTAGAAGAAAAGGTTACAGGAGAATATGAGCTTGGGACGAGGAATGAAAGAGGAGAAAGACTAATTGAGTTCTGTAACAAGTTTCAGCTAGTAATAGCGAATACCCTGTTCAAGAATCACAAGAGGAGGAGGTATACTTGGAAAAGGCCGGGAGATACGGGAAGATTTCAATTAGATTACATCATGGTCAGACAGAGATTCCGAAATCAGATATTGGATTGTAAGGCGTACCCAGGAGCAGATATAGACTCAGATCACAATATAGTAGTGATGAAGAGTAGGCTGAAGTTCAAGACATTAGTCAGGAAGAATAAATACGCAAAGAAGTGGGATACGGAAGTACTAAGGAATGACGAGATACGTTTGAAGTTCTCTAACGCTATAGATACAGCAATAAGGAATAGCGCAGTAGGCAGTACAGTTGAAGAGGAATGGACATCTCTAAAAAGGGCCATCACAGAAGTTGGGTAGGAAAACATAGGTACAAAGAAGGTAGCTGCGAAGAAACCATGGGTAACAGAAGAAATACTTCAGTTGATTGATGAAAGGAGGAAGTACAAACATGTTCCGGGAAAATCAGGAATACAGAAATACAAGTCGCTGAGGAATGAAATAAATAGGAAGTGCAGGGATGCTAAGACGAAATGGCTGCAGGAAAAATGTGAAGACATCGAAAAAGATATGATTGTCGGAAGGACAGACTCAGCATACAGGAAAGTCAAAACAACCTTTGGTGACATTAAAAGCAACGGTGGTAACATTAAGAGTTCAACGGGAATTCCACTGTTAAATGCAGAGGAGACAGCAGATAGGTGGAAAGAATACATTGAAAGCCTCTATGAGGGTGAAGATTTGTCTGATGTGATAGAAGAAGAAACGGGAGTCGATTTAGAAGAGATAGGGGATCCAGTATTAGAATCGGAATTTAAAAGAGCATTGGAGGACTTACGGTCAAATAAGGCACAAGGGATAGATAACATTCCATCAGAATTTCTAAAATCATTGGGGGAAGTGGCAACAAAACGTCTATTCACTTTGGTGTGTAGAATATATGAGTCTGGCGATATACCATCTGACTTTCGGAAAAGCATCATCCACGCAATTCCGAAGACGGCAAGAGCTGACAAGTGCGAGAATTATCGCACAATCAGCTTAACAGCTCATGCATCGAAGCTGCTTACAAGAATAATATACAGAAGAATAGAAAAGAAAATTGAGAATGCGCTAGGTGACGATCAGTTTGGCTTTAGGAAAAGTAAAGGGACGAGTGAGGCAATTCTGACGTTACGGCTAATAATGGAAGCAAGGCTAAAGAAAAATCAAGACACTTTCATAGGATTTGTCGACCTGGAAAAAGCGTTCGACAATATAAAATGGTGCAAGCTGTTCGAGATTCTGAAAAAAGTAGGGGTAAGCTATAGGGAGAGACGGGTCATATACAATGTGTACAACAACCAAGAGGGAATAATAAGAGTGGACGATCAAGAACGAAGTGCTCGTATTAAGAAGGGTGTAAGACAAGGCTGTAGCCTTTCGCCCCTACTCTTCAATCTGTACATCGAGGAAGCAATGATGGAAATATAAGAAAGTTTCAGGAGTGGAATTAAAACACAAGGTGAAAGGATATCAATGATACGATTCGCTGATGACATTGCTATCCCGAGTGAAAGTGAAGAAGAATTAAATGATCTGCTGATCGGAATGAACAGTCTAATGAGTACACAGTATGGTTTGAGAGTAAATCGGAGAAAGACGAAGGTAAAGAGAAGTAGTAGAAATGAGAACAGCGAGAAACTTAACATCAGGATTGATGGTCACGAAGTCAATGAAGTTAAGGAATTCTGCTACCTAGGCAGTAAAATAACCAATGACGGACGGAGCAAGAAGGACGTCAAAAGCAGACTCGCTATGGCAAAAAAGGCATTTCTGGCCAAGAGAAATCTACTAATATCAAATACCGGCCTTAATTTGAGGAAGAAATTTCTGAGGATGTACGTCTGGAGTACAGCATTGTATGGTAGTGAAACATGGACTGTGGGAAAACCGGAACAGAAGAGAATCGAAGCATTTGAGATGTGGTGCTATAGACGAATGTTGAAAATTAGGTGGACTGATAAGGTAAGGAATGAGGAGGTTCTACGCAGAATCGGAGAGGGAAGGAATATGTGGAAAACACTGATAAGGAGAAGGGACAGGATGATAGGACATCTGCTAAGACATGAGGGAATGACTTCCATGGTACTAGAGGGAGCTGTAGAAGGCAAAAACTGTAGAGGAAGACAGAGATTGGAATACGTCAAGCAAATAATTGGGGACGTAGGTTGCAAGTGCTACTCTGAGATGAAGAGGTTAGCACAGGAAAGGAATTCGTGGCGGGCCGCATCAAACCAGTCAGTAGACTGATGACAAAAAAAAGCAAGTGTCTAACTCGGATCGGCATGTAGATAAGTGGTTGGAAGTTGTAACAAAGTAATGCAAAAAAAGAAAAAAAATTACATTTTTCATTTTCACAGAGGTTTTCATTCCATGGCCGTTCGGAAGTTACTTTCCGAATACCCCCTGCACAAGCCGCGGTAAGTGCAATGTGTTGTTCAAGATGGAGGTGATTCGGTGATGTTTTGAGGGTGTTCCTCGTACCAAAACTTGGGGCCACTTACCATGACGTTTATTTCAACATTTTCTTTGTGAACGAGGGTTCCTTCATGATGAGTATGCTATGTACATTCTCGTCTTCCAACGTGAGAACCATATTCACACGGGTACAGGCACACGTTCTTGTTTGACGAACACCGAGACGTCCTGTGCCACCTCAACTGAAGTGCACAGTAATCCGATCACAAACTCCACGGAAAATATCTAGGGCTGTTTTTAACAATGGTTGAATCGCATCACTCATATTTGTCGCAGTTTGTTAGCTCTACGGAATCCAATCATCAATGAGCGAATCCAGCTGGATATTGCACACCTGAGGGAACTTGTGTGCTCTCATCTTTGTCGAATTAGACCACTATTAAAGCTTGACACGCTGTTATAATGTACTGGGGTGTTTCCTAGTGGAGGCGACAAATTTTCTTTTATGTTTTTGTCAATTTCTTGCGACATGACGTGATATCACTTAACAATGTGACTACGTAATATGGTCCTCATCCGAAGCTGTGGCACCCTCATACACTTCCAGGTTGACAACTGGCAACAGAGCTGTAAGCTGTCGGAAGTGATGCCTCGTCGAATGGGGTATAGATCTCTCTTTTTTTGATTGGCAAGTTTAAAGCGTTCTACACAGTCCAGTCTCATCAGTGTGACCACCTCCTATGTTCGACTTCAGCGTGCAATAACCACTCACAAACGATGGCAGCAGTAACTGTAGAGGATATACACACCTGGAAATTGAAATAAGAACACCGTGAATTCATTGTCCCAGGAAGGGGAAACTTTATTGACACATTCCTGGGGTCAGATACATCACATGATCACACTGACAGAACCACAGGCACATAGACACAGGCAACAGAGCATGCACAATGTCGGCACTAGTACAGTGTATATCCACCTTTCGCAGCAATGCAGGCTGCTATTCTCCCATGGAGACGATCGTAGAGATGCTGGATGTAGTCCTGTGGAACGCCTTGCCATGCCATTTCCACCTGGCGCCTCAGTTGGACCAGCGTTCGTGCTGGACATGCAGACCGCGTGAGACGACGCTTCATCCAGTCCCAAACATGCTCAATGGGGGACAGATCCGGAGATCTTGCTGGCCAGGGTAGTTGACTTACACCTTCTAGAGCACGTTGGGTGGCACGGGATACATGCGGACGTGCATTGTCCTGTTGGAACAGCAAGTTCCCTTGCCGGTCTAGGAATGGTAGAACGATGGGTTCGATGACGGTTTGGATGTACCGTGCACTATTCAGTGTCCCCTCGACGATCACCAGTGGTGTACGGCCAGTGTAGGAGATCGCTCCCCACACCATGATGCCGGGTGTTGGCCCTGTGTGCCTCGGTCGTATGCAGTCCTGATTGTGGCGCTCACCTGCACGGCGCCAAACACGCATACGACCATCATTGGCACCAAGGCAGAAGCGACTCTCATCGCTGAAGACGACACGTCTCCATTCGTCCCTCCATTCACGCCTGTCGCGACACAACTGGAGGCGGGCTGCACGATGTCGGGGCGTGAGCGGAAGACGCCATAACGCTGTGCGGGACCGTAGCCCAGCTTCATGGAGACGGTTGCGAATGGTCCTCGCCGATACCCCAGGAGCAACAGTGTCCCTAATTTGCTGGGAAGTGGCGGTGCGGTCCCCTACGGCACTGCGTAGGATCCTACGGTCTTGGCGTGCATCCGTGCGTCGCTGCGGTCCGGTCCCAGGTCGACGGGCACGTGCACCTTCCGCCGACCACTGGCGACAACATCGATGTACTGTGGAGACCTCACGCCCCACGTGTTGAGCAATTAGGCGGTACGTCCACCCGGCCTCCCGCATGCCCACTATACGCCCTCGCTCAAAGTCCGTCAACTGCACATACGGTTCACGTCCACGCTGTCGCGGCATGCTACCAGTGTTAAAGACTGCGATGGAGCTCCGTATGCCACGGCAAACTGGCTGACAATGACGGCGGCGGTGCAGAAATGCTGCGCAGCTAGCGCCATTCGACGGCCAACACCGCGGTTTCTGGTGTGTCCGCTGTGCCGTGCGTGTGATCATTGCTTGTACAGCCCTCTCGCAGTGTCCGGAGCAAGTATGGTGGGTCTGACACACCGGTGTCAATGTGTTCTTTTTTCCATTTCCAGGAGTGTATAAGCTTGTCGGGGGCATGTGGAAAGCAGTGCGGTCGTTGTCGTAATGCCGAAACGGAGCGAATTTTCTGACGTCCAAAAGGGCATGATCATAGGCTTAGGGCCAAGGGTGTAAGCATTTCAGAAATGGCTAAGTTTGTAAATCTTTTGCGTACCCATATGAACCAAGCAGCTATCGGAAGTGTCTCCTAAACGACCGACCGTTCAGCAAACGTCGCTCTGTATTTGCCTCCGCAGCAAGTGCCCGTTTCAGTGAGCCGTGCTGACTGCTGTCTGCCGGTGGCAAAGACGGCCACTGAGTGGCAACAGATAGGTATTTTGGATGAATTACGTTTTAATGCTCTACCGGACAGATGGCAGCTGGTGTGTATGGAGTGAAACATCTGAAAGCAAGGGATACAGACTGAAGCAAGGAATGATAAGGACTGGAGAATGTTTTCGTGGGATCCCTGGATAATATCTCCGTTCTCGAAGGCACAATGGATCAACACAAGTGTGCATTTATCCCTGGGACCATGTCCACCCCTACATGAAGTTGTTTCCCCTCATCACGATGGCATCTACCAGCAGGACAATGAAAAGTGTCACACAGCTCGTAGTGGACGTGAGTGATTCGAAGAGCACCAGGATGACTTTACCATACTCCGCTGGCCACCAAACTTCCCGGAATTAAACCTAATCGAGAATTTCTGGGATCTCCTCTGTTGGGCTGTTCGTTCCATTGCTCGTCAACGGAGAAAATCTAAGACAGCTGGCTACGGCACTGATGTCGACATGACTGCACATCCCTGTCCGTAGCTTCCAGGACCTCTTTGGCTCTCTTCCTGCACTTTCACGCAGCGAAAGTAGATTATTTACGATTTTGATACTGATCATTTAATTTGACTTGACCGTGTATGTCGTTCAGGCTCCACATCTGCAACTCGCAATTATTTTAGCTGGCTGATTAGGACATTTGGAGGGGGCTAACCCGATAACGGGTGAGAAAGTGCTGTAACGTGACCACGGAAGCGGTTTTCGATGTTCCAAATTGCGAAAGGATAGCTACGGTCGCAGGTTCGAATCCTGCCTCGGGCATGGATGTGTGTGATGTCCTTAGGTTAGTTAGGTTTAAGTAGCTGTAAGTTCTAGGGGACTGATGACCTCAGTAGTTAAGTCCCATAGTGCTCAGAGCCATTTGAACCATTTTTTGTGAAAGGATAAAGTATGGATTTGGAAGAACCGTTGAACGTAATGGAAGGAGGATATAGGATGAACATCAACGAAAGCAAAACGAAGATAATGGAATGTAGTCGAATTAAATCACATGATTCTGAGGGAATTAGATTAGGAAATGAGACACTTAAAGTAGTAGATGAGTTTTGCTGTTTGGGCAGCAAAATAGCTGATGATGTTCGAAGTAGAGATGATAGAAAATGTAGACTGGCGATGGCGAGGAAAGCGTTTCTGAAAAAGAGTAATTTGTTAACATCGAGTATAAATTTACGCGTCAGGAAGTCTTTTCGGACAGTATATGAATGGAGTGTAGCCATCATGTATGGAAGTGAAACATGGACGATAAACCGTTTAGACAAGAAGAAAATTGAAGCTTCTGGAATGTGGTGCTAGAGGAAGTACTGAATAGATTTGGAGAGAAGAGGAATTTGTGGAACAACTTGATTAGAGAAAGGGATTGGTTAGTAGGACACGTTCTGAGCCATCAAGGGATCACCAGTTCAGTATTGGAGGGAAGCGTGGAGGGTAGAATTCGCTATGAGCATCACAGGACCTGTCACTTTGTGTGGCAGACATTAAACATCTTGGGCAACACCGGGCGTTGCAGTTAGAATCCGGTAAAGAAATATGTGTATAGGAGAGCGTCTCTGCGTGCTTGGCTCTGGATTTTAACATCAGACGAACGGAACTGCATATGCGGCAGTACTCATTTTGTGAATTTAACTACGATTCAATAAAATCTATTTATTTCCGATTTACTGAATTACAAAGTAGAAATTTAGTTTTTTTTTTTTTTTTTAAATTACGATTTTAAACGTGGAAATCATACCGTACAATAACACGATCCCTTCTTCATTATTTCAGTATCCCATATCAATGCAAAGCCGCTAGCATTAGAGCAACAAACACAAAATCTCCTCTTGTCCTCTTGTATTTCTGTTTCGGTTCACAAAAGAAAAGAAAACTTTTTCTATAAATGTCTGCTTAACGTCTTTTAACAGAGAACCACCCACACGATTTACAGGTGATCTACATACTGATAATAAATGCAGATAGCTGATAAAGTTAGAAATACTTGTACACAATGACCATGTGACTTTCCGTCGTAGCTTAGATGTCAATAGACGACCATATTTTCTTTTTTCACCTGTATTACAGTAAGCTGTAGTTATGCATATCCTATTTAATTACCGTCCAACGTTTTTCTCTGAAATTATTAAAAATATGCACTACGTTATAGGTGTCATTACATTGTTGTTATTCATTTACCTACGACTGTAGCATTCACTTGTCACCTGATGACGAAATAAGCACATATAATAAACCTGTTTTGACAGTCAAACGTTACTAAAATCTTAACTATGTCGTGCAATGCAGAGCCAGGTAGAAATATAAGTTTTATCTTGTCGCCTTCGATGGGACGGATTTAGGTTGCCTGCACCTCAGGTTCTCACTGTTACCCTACGTTTCATCGCTATCGTTAACAAGCCATGTATCAGTACATACTTGTCTCTTCTAGAGCAGTAAAACATCGTTAACAATTCATATCGGAGCATTAGAAAAATACTACCTCGGCTGATAAAAGAGTTAATAATATTAAAAATCGAACAGAGATACACACCCCTTTGCCGACTACCATTGTTTCACAATTTGAACCCTACAGGAAACACACTGAAGAGCCAAAGAAACAAGTTCAAATGGTTCAAATGGCTCTGAGCACTATGGGACTTAATATCTGAGGTCATCAGTCCCCTATAACTTAGAACTGCTTAAACCTAACTAACCTAAGGACGTCACGCACATTCATGCCCGAGGCCGGATTCGAACCTGCGACCGTAGAGGTCGCGCGGTTCCAGACTGAAGTGCCTAGAACCACTCGGCCACAGCGGCCGGCTAAGAAACAAGTACCTGCCTAATATCGTGCAGGGCTCACGCGAGCTCGCAGAAGTGTCGTAACACGATGTAGCGCGAACTGGAATAACGCCTGAAGTAGTGCTGGAGTGAACTGACAGTATGAATCCTGTAGGGCTGACCATAAATCCGTAAAAGTACGAGGGGTTGGAGATCTCCTCTGAACCATGTTGCAAGCCATCCCACATATGCTCAATAATGTTGATCTCTGGAATGTTTGGTGGCCAGAGGAAGTATTTAAACTCAGAAGAGTGTTCCTGGAGCCACTCTGCAGCAATTCTGGACCTTTGGTATGTCGCATTGTCCTGCTGAAACTGCCCAAGTCCGTCGGAATGCACAGTGGACATGAATGGATGCAAGTGATCAGACAAGATGCTTTCGTACGTGTGACCTGTCAGTCATATCTAAACGTATCAGTAGTCCCGTATCACTCCGACTGCACATGCACGCATTTACAGAGATTGAAGAGTCCCTGCTGACCTGCACGGTCCTTGGATTCATGAGGCTGTCTCTATACTCGTACACGTCCGTCCGGTCGACACAATTTGAAACAAGAACCGTCCGACCACGCAACAACTTTCTAGTCATCAACACTTCAATGTCGGTGTTGACTGACCCAGGTGAGGCGTAAACCTTTGTGTCGTGCAGTCATCAAGGCTACGCGTGTGGACCTTCGGCTCCGAAAGCCCATCGTCGTTGAATGATTCGCACGCTGACAGTTGTTGGTGGTTCAGCACTGAAATCAGCAGCAATTTGCGGAAGATTTGCACTTCAGTCGTCTTTGGTCCCGTTCTTGCAGGATCTTTTTCTGGGCGCAGCGATGTCAGAGATTTTACGTTTTACCGGATTCCTGATATTCACGGTACACTCGGGAAAAGTTCGTACGGGAAAATTGCCACTTCATCGCTGGCTCGGAGATTCTGAGTTGCACTGCTCATGCGCCGACTAGAACACCACATTCAAACTCACTTAAATACTGATAATCTGCCATTGTAGCAGCAGTAACCGATCTAACAAATTCACCAGACACTTGTTGTCTAATATAGGCGTTGCGACCGCATCGCCGTATTCTGCCTGATTACATATCTCTGTATTTCAATACGCATGCCTATAACAGTTTCTTTGGCGCTTCAGTATCAGATGGTCTTATGTCATTCATTCTGTATATCCAGAACAACAACAAAGACGATAAGATTTGAAGAAAATCATTCTGATACATAAATTTACCAAGTATTCTTCTGTGAAATTTAAAATTTTCTCGGCGAACTAAATACAGTGAAAACTCTTTATAATGTTCCTCCATATAACGTTTTCCTCTTTGTTACATCTGTTTTTTTCGGTCCTGACTAAAAGCCCATATAAACAATGTTAAATTTTCCTCTTTACTGTGTTTCCTCTATATTACAATTTCCTCCATGTAACGCTCATATTTTTGGAACCCTGGTCAATTATTTACCTCTTTATAACGTTTAAATGACTGGATGTAGACACATCGTTTTACGTTCTGTGGATTCACAGTTTGCACCGACTTGGAAAGCCCACGCTCAGCGTATTTCATATGTCTGTGGCAGAACCTGGTCACGTAACATGTGACGGACATTCTACTTGCGATCTTTCTGGCGCCATTTACTTTCACCCATCCACCTACCGGGCCCCATGTTTTAATTACAAACAACTAATCATTTGATACATTGATCATTTACAATGAAAATCATATTACAGTTTTGTGAAAATTTAAAATGTCACCTATGAAAGGAGAAAATATAAAGATGCAGTAAATGAAGCAGGCAAAAAGGAATACAGACGTCTCAAAAATGAAATCGACAGGAAGTGCAAAATGGCTAAGCAGGGATGGCTAGAGGACAAATGTAAGGATGTAGAGGCTTGTCTCACTAGGGGTAAGATAGATACTGCCTACAGGAAAATTAAAGAGACCTTTGGAGAGAAGAGAACCACTTGTATGAATATCAAGAGCTCAGATGGCAACCCAGTTCTAAGCAAAGAAGGGAAAGCAGAAAGGTGGAAGGAGTATGTAGAGGGTTTATACAAGGGCGATGTACTTGAGGACAATATTATGGAAATGGAAGAGGATGTAGATGAAGATGAAATGGGAGATAAGATACTGCGTGAAGAGTTTGACAGAGCACTGAAAGACCTGAGTCAAAACAAGGCCCCGGGAGTAGACAACATTCCATTAGAACTACTGATGGCCTCTGGAGAGCCAGTCATGACAAAACTCTACCATCTGGTGAGCACGATGTATGAGACAGGCGAAATACCCTCAGACTTTAAGAAGAATATAATAATTCCAATCCCAAAGAAAGCAGGTGTTGACAGATGTCAAAATTACCGAACAATCAGTTTAATAAGTCACAGCTGCAAAATACTAACGCGAATTCTTTACAGACGAATGGAAAAACTGGTAGAAGCCGACCTCGGGGAAGATCAGTTTGGATTCCGTAGAAATGTTGGAACACGTGAGGCAATACTGACCTTACGACTTATATTAGAAGAAAGATTAAGAAAAGGCAAACCTACGTTTCTAGCATTTGTAGACTTAGAGAAAGCTTTTGACAATGTTAACTGGAATACTCTCTTTCAAAATCTGAAGGTGGCAGGGGTAAAATACAGGGAGCGAAAGGCTATTTACAGTTTGTACAGAAACCAGATGGCAGTTATAAGAGTCGAGGGGCATGAAAGGGAAGCAGTGGTTGGGAAGGGAGTGAGACAGGGTTGTAGCCTCTCCCCGATGTTATTCAATCTGTATATTGAGCAAGCAGTAAAGGAAACAAAAGAAAAATTCGGAGTAGGTATTAAAATTCATGGAGAAGAAGTAAAAACTTTGAGGTTCGCCGATGACATTGTAATTCTGTCAGAGACAGCAAAGGACTTGGAAGAGCAGTTGAACGGAATGGACAGTGTCTTGAAAGGAGGATATAAGATGGACATCAACAAAAACAAAACGAGGATAATGGAATGTAGTCAAAATAAGTCGGGTGATGCTGAGGGAATTAGATTAGGAAATGAGACACTTAAAGTAGTAAAGGAGTTTTGCTATTTAGGGAGTAAAATAACCGATGATGGTCGAAGTAGAGAGGATATAAAATGTAGACTGGCAATGGCAAGGAAAGCGTTTCTCAAGAAGAGAATATAGATTTAGGTGTCAGGAAGTCGTTTCTGAAAGTATTTGTATGGAGTGTAGCCATGTATGGAAGTGAGACATGGACGATAACTAGTTTGGACAAGAAGAGAATAGAAGCTTTCGAAATGTGGTGCTACAGAAGAATGCTGAAGATAAGGTGGGTAGATCACGTAACTAATGAGGAGGTATTGAATAGGATTGGGGAGAAGAGAAGTTTGTGGCACAACTTGACTAGAAGAAGGGATCGGTTGGTAGGACATGTTCTGAGGCATCGAGGGATCACAAATTTAGCATTGGAGGGCAGTGTGGAGGGTAAAAATCGTAGAGGGAGACCAAGAGATCAATACACTAAGCAGATTCAGAAGGATGTAGGTTGCAGTAGGTACTGGGAGATGAAGAAGCTTGCACAGGATAGAGTAGCATGGAGAGCTGCATCAAACCAGTCTCAGGACTGAAGACCACAACAACAACAACCTATGGCACCATTTGTCAAAGCTGATTAGTGGTAACCCAATCTTCAGTAATGCCCTATAATTATTATTTGGAAGCCTTCCTCTTTATAGTGTTTTCCTCTATACAATGTTCAGAGTTTGTGGTCCCTTGAAAAACGTTATACAGAGGTTTCACTGTATTCAAAAAGATTTCGGGCTTGCAACCTGTCGTCGTTAGCTTCCATCCATGATATTTCGACTGGACAACTGCCAGCCATCCTCAGGTGAGCCATCGAAGACTGACGAAGACGCTTTTTTTTTCTTTATTGAATTTCAATTCCCCCCGAAGGGGGCGGGCTGGCAGCAGCTTAGTATGCCGCTCTTCAGCCTACAGACTTGGTGAGAAAGATCAAGAGAATAAATAATAAAAAACAGGCGATAAAATCGGAGACTTAAAGAGTAACATGGCGAAAGGAAATCGTGGAGCTTAAAACAAAGAAAAGAGGGATGATGATGCTAATAAAATACATACGAAGCAGACAGGGAAAACAATAGACAGACAATTAAAAAACACGGCGACAGTCTGGATTCTGTTCGCAAAAGACATAAAATTCACACCTAGCGACTGCATGGTTTCTGCTCGCAACACGAGAAAGACAAACAACACTGAATAGTCACTGGAACACTGCACTAAAAAGTTGGCAAATGTGACATACCACAGTCGAGAGCAGGTGGGGGAAAACTGGACAGAAGATGGGAAAACAAAAAAGGGGGGAAAGGAGAGTAAAAGCGAAGGGGGAACCGGGAAAGGAGCTGATGGAGGATGAGGACCCATAAGAGGGGTGGGGGGCAGACGCGACAGGGAGTGGGGTAAGCAGAGGAAAGGAATACAAAAGGACTTGGGGGGGGAGAAGGGAGGTAGGGAGAGGTTTAGTGGGGAGAAAACAGGACGGAAGGGGGAGGGGGAAGAGGGAGCCCAGGGAAAGGACAGAGGAAAGGAGGGGGAGTGAGGATCAGAGTTGATAGGAAGGATAAATGGAGGGAGAGAGGGCATCGTCCGGGAGGGGGAGTTGATGGAAGCCACCTTCGGAAAGGAGATGTAGGGTGTAGAGATGGGGACACAACGGTGAAGACGTGGCAGGGGGTGGGGATGGGAGAGGAGAGGAGCAACCAGGGGGTGAGGGGGTTCAAGACGGCGGGAGGTGTAGAGGATGCGGATATGTTCGAGGAATAGGTGCAGATGGGGGAAAGGAATGAGATCATAGAGGGTCCGCGTGGGGGACGGGAGGCGGATACGGAAGGCGAGGCGGAGTGCATGACGCTCAAGGATCTGGAGGGACTTATAGACGAAGACGCCCTCCGTTCCGTAATATATACCGTGCGGCGAGTATTCCGCGCATGCGTCAAAATCATATGGAGAGACGAACCACACCGCCCGCCAGCAGCGCCCTCGCTGGTGGAACTGCAGAACTCAGCTGTCCTCGGCGTTGTCAACTGCCACGGCCATGGGAGTACTCTGACGTCTTCGTCTGGAGCAGATCTCAGAGATGACGGGGTTCCACGCATTATCTAGCTGGTAGCCATTGGCACGGTTGATATATTGTCTGTCATGCGAATTTCCACTGATTATTTTATGACGGAGTCTCAAAAGGATGTTGCTGTGGCCAAAATTGTTGTCTTGTCATACTCCATTGTGTGTCCAGTGGAAATGCAGCGCTCAGCAATTGCAGACTTGCTAGGTTGCAAAAGGCGAGTACAGCGCTGATGTTCAGTGCAACGTTCTTCTACTGTTCGCAATGTTTGTCCTATATATGACATGCCGCACTGACAAGGTATTTTATAAATTTTATAATTTCGTGATGATGGGTGTGAGAGTCGAAGTGTGAGATATAGCAAAAGATCCACCATCCTATCCAGAAAGTGCACTGTAGTGTTAGATAATTACGAGACCATAAGATAGAGAATCACCAAGGTAAAGCCATGCCCACTGGGGGGGGGGGGGGGGGCGGGCGGGCGGGGAGTTTCTCATGTGCAATTGTTGTAGAAAATATAATGGTGTGTTTAGGTTATAGAATTTATCGGAATAACAAAGATAGTGAAAAGAGAAGGATTGGTGGCCTTTCCCTTCGAATAGTATGTTGTCATGATATCCAGAATTTATAATGTGTGCGCCATTCATGTTCAGTGTGATGGCCACGTGTTGATCAAAGCCATTGAATAACAAAGAAAATGTGATATTGCCAGTGCGTAGTGAACAGTCAGAGTTGTGTAAATTACTAATAGTCAGATGTGCATTATCCTTTTCCGTTGCGTAATATTCAAACAGGAGAATAATTTGTAACTTAATTGTGAGTACTAGAGCTCATGTTACTCGATAAATAAGAATGAATCCACTCGCTTGGCAGACCACTCATCTTGCAGGCCTGACTGCATGATGCCACAGTATGAGCAAGGCATGTGGGTACCTCTCAATGTAAAACACTAAACTGCAATAAACAGGACAGGGATGATGTTCCTTTGAAAGTAAGTTTCAGAAAATATTGTTTCTACTGCCATTAGACGTTTTTTTGTTATCCTACGAAATGACAATTATATTGTTAGACCATTTCAAATGGTGCTCTTCAGATCTATGTTTTGACCAGGATTACAATGCATAGTGTAAAGTAGGAAAATTTAAAAAGAAAACGTCGTCTTCAGACGATGACAATGTTTTCCTTAACAAAAAAAAAATTTTCTCGTATTATTTACAAAAACTGAAGGAAAATTTACAATATGTCCATATCTAAATAAAATCTACATTTTTACATCAAGTCGTTTACATATTAATAGATGAATCTGTAACAGTGTGGGTGAACATTTTCGTTATTATAAATGAATAAACCAATATGTTGTAAGCCGGAAATGGATTAAAAACGTTAAAAGTAATTTTGAATATTGACATTTAGGTTTTTCGTTTACTATGACGTCATTTCCTTCTACGCCATTCAAGGTTTGAAACCAAATGTTCAGATATTGGTCAAGCTGTTATGAAATACACGACGGTCTCAAAAGCACGGTGTTTCGCTATAAGAAAAACAGAAATTATTTAGCTGTTTCTACGAAAACTGCTGGGTTGTGTACATCGGGCTCCCGTTCGCAGACCATTGTTGTTGGGCAACGCAGGTGGCCCGAATGCTTACAAACAAGCTAGGAGCAAAATTTTTCTGTTTATCATCCTTGTGAGGCAGCTTCCCGCAAGCTGTTTACGTTTCTCCCGCATCCCAGCCGAGAAGCTACTTTCTCGATGGCTGAAAGCTACGGAAGCCGCTACTGGACTTTTTACGAAACAAAAACAACTAAAAATAAATAAGGCGGTTGTCGCACAGAGGTAGCAACTGGACTGATCCAGGTTAGACAAAGGTGCTGCAACCCATATGCTGTTGCAAATATGAGTTCGATTACAAACCGTTACCCATGGACTCTGGCTTCAGGAATCAAACGAATAAAGCTAGATGTGCTAACGAGGAAATTAGATTTTGAAACACTGTGAAGCGAAGGGGGGAGTAAAAGGGCTGAATTCATTCATCAGAAAAGCAGTCGAAAACTGTAAAAAGGTGCATACCTACTCCACGACGTAGCCTATATTAAAGCGTTTGTAAATTTAGAAAACATCTTTCGACAGTGTTGATAAAACTTACTTTGTTAAATTGTGAAACTAAGAAATTTGTACAGAAGGCAAACTGCAGTTATAAGGATAGGAGAGGAAAAATAGTCAGCAGTTTGAGAATATGGTGAGACACCAGTGTAGCCTATCCCCCATGTTATTTAACCTGTACAATGGGCAGACAGTAAACGAAACCAAGAAGCAATATGAACCTGAAATTAATGTTCAATAACAAGAAGTGAATACTTTGATGTTTCTCTATGATACAACTCTGTCAGAGATGGTAAAGTATTTAGAGGAGCTGAAACGTCACCTTTGAACATTTATACACGACTGTGCTTAAACTGACACACAATATTTTTTTAGCGCAACGCAATCAGACTATCAAAGATCCCTGCAAAAGAATGGCCCCGAGTAACATTAAACTATACCTTTCACAAATAACTTACCTCACAAAAATCTCCGTTACTCGAACTACTGCTATACAGCGAGCGCCATTATTGCCAGATAAATAAAAGATCCAAACTACGGAAGTCACTAACTACTGATAGGGATAGTTAGCAAATGAAAGATTTTAATGGAGAACAAACAATGTATTTACCTTAATAGTCATAATATATATAGCAGTTCAATTTCAAAACTTCCGCCATCTCTCTCCCCACATCCACCACTGCTGGCGGCTCACCTCCAACTGTGCAACGCTACGCGCTGTTCACATCCAGCTGCCGCTGCCCAACACTACAATGGCAGACAACAATGCAAACTAGCCACATACTGCACACAGCACAGCCAGTGATTTTCATACAGAGAGCGCTACGTGGCGTTACCAATATAAAAATCTAAACAGCCTACTTACAGAGCGATTGAATGGATAGCGTGATGACAATCGAAAACGATAAAACAAGGGTAGTGACATCCAGTCCAATTAAATCAAACGATTCTGAGGGAGTTATATTAGGGAATGAGACGCTAAAAGTGTTAGATGTGTTTTGATATTTGGCTACCATACTAACTGATAAATGCGAAAGAACAGATATCAGAAGTCTAGTGTCAATTACAAGAATATTATTTCTGAAAAATAAAAAAGAATTTTGTTCACACCAAACATAAATTTATGCTATGAAATTATGTTTTCCTTGGGAGATATGAGTCTCAAATTTGTTTTAGATAGTGATAGAAGCTGAAGATATACCACAGCTGGGACTTGAACCAGATCTCCTGCTTACTAGCATTATGTTGAGAGCTGGGTGCTATTCCAATACCGGAGAGCCTTGGCAACAATGTGACGCCTTAAAAATGGGGGAATAGGCTGATGGTGTGAATTGAAGTTTGTGTTAGGGAGGGTATTGTACGAGGGTAGTCTGTGCAGCGGTGTTAGCTATACTGCTACGGTGCTGTAATGGCTAGCCCATCTGCATAAGAAGAAGCAGACCTATGTTGAAGTACCGGCTGTGGCACAAATTTTAATTCGTTTCTTGAGCTTCTGTAATTATAGAAGATGAATTTGTGTTTGGGGAAGCATTTGCTAGAAGTATTTAGAGTGCAGCGTTATACACGAGTGGAACTTTAAAGATAACGAGCGCAAGCAGAAGAAAATAGAAGCTTTGGAAATGTGGTGTTACAGAACACCGTGGAAGAGTTCAAATGTTCAGATGTGTGTGAAATCTTATCGTACATAACTGAAAGGTCGTGAGTCCCTAAGCTTACACACTCCTTAAGCTAAATTATTCTAAGGGCAAACACACACACCTATGCCCCAGGGAGGACTCGAACCTCTGCCGGGATTCGCCGCACATTCCATAACTGTAGCGCCTTAGACCGCTCGGCTAATCCCGCGCAGCGCTGTGGAAGATTCTGTAGTATACTGAGTCAGTACTGAAGTACTGAATCGAATCGGAGAGAATGGAGCTTTATTCATGAGCTCCTTATGAGGCATAGCTTGGTATTACAAGTCTTGGGCATCAACGCACAGTTCATTAGGTAGCGGAAGTAGTGTGGATAGTCGCGATTGTAGAGGGAGATCAAGGTTCGATTACTAAGGAGGTTCACATGGCTCTGAGCACTATGGGACTTAACATCCATGGTCATCAGTCCCCTAGAACTTAGAACTATTTAAACCTAACTAACCTAAGGACATCACACAACACCCAGTCATCACGAGGCAGAGAAAATCCCTAACCCCGCCGGGGAATCGAACCCGGGAACCCGGGCGCTAAGGAGGTTCAAGTGGATGTGAATTTCTATGTTTAAGTCCATTTCACATCTGTCCAGCAGTCGTGAAACTGGCATAGTGTACACGGCATGCTACCGGGGCAGTTTCACATCCGTGTGGCTGCTGCCATGAGCAGAATGGTGAGGCCCGATAGATCTCTTCAATTTATTCCAGCCCAGACTCTCAGCTCAGTCTCAACGAAATGGAATACATGGATCACAGATCTTTTCAACGTAAATAAAGGCCACGGCCTTACGCCACCTTAGAGGACGGCCTGTATGTCCACATGGTACCACTACACTGGTCGACGTAGGAGCCATAGTCTTACTGTATCCATAACCTCCCTGTTATCTATTTACTACTACCCATGGAGCGCTTCGTTCAATTGAAGCCGGAAAGTGAGGATTCTGCGCCGTAAATTGGATGAAGAAGAATAGTCTGATGAAGTTTTGTGGACGGTGTCTGTCAAAAAAAAAAAAAAAAAAATCACGATCAGCCTCGTGTAATATCCACGACAGTATGTTCTAGCCACAAGAGGTTAAAATGTACTAAGTGCACAAACTTCAACAAATGATATCGATACTACGTATAAAAAGACTATCATGTAAAAATGACTATAATTATTTCATTATTTCTGTGCTAATTTAATTTCTGTGTGAATTAAAACTATTATCAGAGAACTACTTTCATAGACAACGACAATTATAATCTTCTTTTGTTTTCTGTGATAATTGTGGTTCAGTTGTTCTTCGTGTGCTAACCAATGAGCTGTTCGGACGTGAGGCGTGTGAGGTCTGTAAATAGAAAACCTGTAACTATATACAGTTAATTATAATTTGAAAAATAGAGTCGCTGTTGTCTAAATGTAGATTAGTATTTATTTCAGTTGTGATCCAATCTAATTAATGTTTTTAAGTGTTAATTTTCAGCTCCGCAATTAGGAGCGCTGCTATCAGCGCTAGTAACTTACAGCGGAGTTTACTAGTACCTGGTATAAAAAATGTGAAACATTTTTGTTGAGAATAATTTTAAATGCTAAAGAATAGAGAATAAAAGGTTTAAAGACTTTTATCTGAATATATTAACTTGATATAAAAGGAATGGAGAATAACAATAGACAAATTGACTCTCGTCTGTCTGCCAATGGAGAATAACAATAGACAAATTGACTCTCGTCTGTCTGCCGCCATCTTAGCAAAAATATCTGCGCGGCCGTTTTGAAAGGAGAATTTTAACAAACATAAATGTTGCTAGATATAAATGAATGGAAATAAATGTGCACCGGTGGTCCCGAATCTACATTAAAAGACAGAATTCAACTCAGATTGAATCTTTAAAAATAGTGCTCACAGCACGTCAGGTAATATCAATTTCTTATTTGCTTATGTATGAATCCTAATTATTTCGAGCGATTTTCATAGAATAATTTAATAGGAGACATACGTCGGTGTTGAGCGCGGGTTTTATTTTGTGACTAAATGTTCCTTTTACTAGATAAAAGTGCTTCCATCTTAATAAAAGCACTCCGTCTTCAGGCCACAGTGGCCTACCTGGACCATCCGACAACCGTGTCATCCTCAGAGGAGTATGCGAATAGGAGGGGCGTGGGGTCAGCATACAGCTTTCCCAGTCGTTATGATGGTATTCTTGACCGAAGCCGCTACTATTCGGTCGAGTAGCTCCGCAATTGGCATCACGAGGCTGAGTGCACCCTGAAAAACGGCAACAGCGAGTGGCGGCCTGGATGGTCACCCATCCAAGTGCCGACCAGGCGCGACAGCGCTTAACTTCTGTGATATCACGGGAACCGGTTTAGCCACTGCGGCAAGGCCGTTGCCATCTTAAGTAAAAATTGTGTAAAATCTGATAAATGATATGCAATTTATTGAGACTCATACGACTTTACAGACAACATTTCTACACAACGTCAAGTGGAGATTTCTTTAGGAGAGTGACAAATATTAGCCGGGATAATCATTTTTCGATCAAACGAATTGTTACGCTGACAATAGTAAATGGTTTCAGATATTTTTTGATATACCTGTACTATCATTTATAAGTAATTATGAAAGGGTACAGTACCGCCGGAAATTGAAAATAGGTACAACATATTTCATTATTTTTGTCAGAACAGCACATTTTTTTTGTAAAATAACTCAATTTCAATTAATACAGCGAAGCCGGATACCAGTGTAGGAATGAATGACAATTTATTTATTTAATTTATCATATGTGCACTCCCACAAAATAAATCCCTACATCCAGTTTGGTGAGATCCTTTGAAATGAATGAATGTATGGTCGTCTGCTAACCACAGATAGTGAATGTGAATATATGATCATCTTTGAGTCGATCCTTTGGCCACCTTTGGTGGGACCAAAGACATGAAATTTACCAGAGCTTTGAGCGCCTGAAATGTGGCTGACCAATAAGGTAGCAAGGTGCTTCTCCCACTTCGACAGAGGTGCGAGAGAACCTGAATACGGCCATGTTTCAGCACTCTGCCGCTAGATCCTGTGCTGTTAACACCTGTTTTAGTTGTGCGCCATAATGACGAAAGAGTGGAGGCATAGTATGCATGTGGAATATTTAAGAGTAGTTTGAAATAATAATTTCTCTATTTCAGGAACTTTTGTGGGGAGAATTAAAGGTCAGGCAGGTAATATTAATGGGATTGTAGTAATCTTCGGAAGTGACCAACGGTCACAAAGAAACCACGTGTAGCAATAAGTTGAAATACTTCCGTGTGCTTAAGTTAAGCTGAATTACTAGCGTGTGTACAATAAGTTGAAATATTTAAGAAATAGCGTGTGTACCATAAGTTGAAATATTTAAGAAATGGCGTGTGCAGGACTTGAAATAAGAGACGAGTACTTCCACGTGGTGAGTACTGTGTGAGTCTCAATCTGTGTATGAGACAAAGGATAAAGAGAAGTACTCGTCCATGGTATCAATTGAGGACTCGCGTGTGTGATGATTATGTTCTTAATGATAAATTGCGTGATATGAATCCGTGTGACGCTAGATTTAAACTCTGAGAGAGAATCAAGGTGAATCGGCCGTCTATCCAGCAACGCCACTTGGCTTGCATTGCACAGGAAGACGTGCATTTATCTCCAGAGTTCACAGTAGGAAAGTAGAATTACAAAGTGGGGCAGTGTCGTGTGAAACTGGGATCAATATTAATTGAAGTGGGAAAGCTGAAAGTGATAATGTTGTAACCATTCTCTGTGTAGTATTTCATATTGTTGTGTGGTGTATGTCATGTAATTTGGGTATGTGTGGTTTGCATGGGAGAGTAGCAAGGTAGTTTCAATAGATTAGTGGGTTATGCTTGTTCCTTCGGTACCGCTCGGTCTGGAGGATAGTTTCGTGATGATGATTGTGAGAGTCGAAGTGTGAGAGATAATAAAAGATCCACCATCCTATCCAGAAAGTGCACTGTAGCGTTAAATAAATTACGAGACCATAATATAGAGATTCACTAATGTAAAGCCATGCCCACTGGGCGGAATTTCTCATATGTTATTGTTGTAGGTTATAGAATTTGTGTGTTTAGGATAGAGAATTTATCTGAATAAATCAGATAGTGAAAAGAAAGAGATTGGTAGACTATTCCTTCAAATTGTATGTTGTCATAATGTCCCGAATTTATAATGTGTGCGCCATTCATATTCAGTGGGATGGCCACGTGTTAATAAAAGCCGTCAAATAAAAGACAAAAAGAAAATGTGGTACTGCCAGTGCGTAGTGTACAGTCTGAGTTCTGTAAATCACTGATAGTCAGATATGCGTTTCCGTTGTGTATTAATCATATAGGAGGATAACTTGTAACGAAGTGTGAGTACTAGAGTTCATGTTACTCGTTAAATTAAGAAAGAATCCACTCGCTTGGCAGACCACTCATCTTGCAGGCCTGACTGCTTGATGCCACAGTATGAGCAAGGCATGTGGGTGCCTCTCATAATTTAGACCCTGCCAGGATATTTTGTTGCCAGGATAATTTGGCCAGGATAATTTCCTGTTAAGATTTTTTTTTATTTTTTGATGGAATATATTGTGATAGCGCTAAGAAGTAAAATTTTTTCTGTTTGCAATTTCTTTCTAGATTGGTGAGGATCTTTTATTTTTTTATGAAATTAATTGTTATATCGTCCAAGACTGGAAGATCGTTATAATTTTTTTTTGCGTAATGTCCGTAGTAACTAGGTCGCAGTCGAAAAGTGTAGCCACCATGGAGAATAGCGATTCTGGGGTGGACGTATCAGTGCAGCAGGAAGTAGCTGTTGACCATGGGTTAATTAGCGGGGACGGCAAGCACTCAGAAGGGGCTGAATTGTTCAGTGGACCGCTGCAATGTGATCCTTTGAGCGGTGGGCTTTGATCACAATCGGGGGCTTTTCCCGACGACGCGGGCGAGCCGGGACTAGGTCAGGTATGCAGTGAAAGTGAAGCTACCCTTGGCGAGGCTACGGTTTCCAAGGCGAACGAGGTGAGTGCACCGAAAGTAGCAAATGACGATGTGCTACTGCAGTTTTTACAGAGTATGGATAGAGATAATAAGGAAAGATTGGAAGCGATGAATAAAGATAATAAGGAAAGATTGGAAGCGATGAATAAAGATAATAAGGAAAGATTGGAAGCGATGAATAAAGATAATAAGGAAAGATTCGAAGCGATGAATAGAGACAATAAGGAGAGAGATAGTGAGAATAAGGAAAGATTTGAAGCAACTAAGGAAAGATTGGAGGCAATGGATAAGGGGAATAAAGAGGCAATGAGGAAGCTACACACAGTTATCGATGAGCGTCTGTCCGCAGTTAATAATCGGTTAGATGAGGGGGAGAGGAATCTGAATGCAGTGAAGCAAGAATGTGATGCCGTGAAAGAAAAAGCCAATAATTTGGAGGTACGAATAAGTGCAATAGAGAGCGGTATTACAGAACGTAGGGACGTGTTGCCGGATGAGCGAATCAAAGAGATAGTGGAGGACTTACTTGCAGATAAACAAGGGGCATTAGACAGCGTGGAAGCTCAAGTCACCCGGCAGGAAGTGGCGCTAAATAAACACAGGGATGAAGTTGCGGAGGTAGTGGTCAGAATGAATACGATTAGCGCAGATGTAGAAAAGATCAGTATGAGAGGGGAAACAGGCTCTGACAGTACGCAGCAAGAGGTTTATGCCGACCAGGAGGAGATACAATCACTATTACAGTTTAGAGAGGCACAATTAGAAACAAATAGGAAACATAGGGAAGAACTTGCACAGTTGCAATTAGCGTGCAGAAGTGAAGGAGAAACACCACCAGGTAGACTGCAGAGGGAGAATGAGATAAATTCAAAAAACGAAAATAGGCAGAAAGAGGAAGACGAACTCAGAGAGTTAGAAGAACGGTTGTGTCGAATAAAACAGATGGCAAACCCAACTGGGTATAGTCCAAGGTCGGAAAACATAAGTGCGGAAGAAGAATGTAGGAGGCACTTCGTGTCGGTACAAATGTACACTTGTTTTCCGGATCCTGATAATTACCAACATCCATGCCTGTGGCTGTCTCAGTTTCAAGATTCATTACCTTCATCGTGGGGACCACTCCTCAAAATGAAGTTTGTGTGTAACCATTTGAGGGACGAGGCTAGAGCGAAAATGCAGGAAGTTATTAAAGATTGTAGTAGCTACAAGATATTTTGTGACAAGTTTTTAAATGAATTCTGGTCGAAAAGTAAGCAGGACCAGGTTAAGCAAAGCATATTGATGATGCCAAATTGTAACGAAGGTGGTGTAAGAGATCCAGTGTCGTGCTATCAGGAAATGCTGAGACGAAATAGGTATTTGGATATGCCATACGAAACTGGGGAGCTCATTAGGATCTGTATAACGAAGTTGCCAGTGAGATTGCGCAGAGATATAGTGATAGCAGGCAGAGGCATAGACGGTTCCGCATCATTTCAGCACTTGTTACAGGAACTGGGTAATGAGAGCAACATTGTGAACGGCGACACGACTCATAGGTCAGACAGAGTTGAGGATAGGAACGGCAGAAACTATCATAATGACAGGAGAGCATGGAATCAGAGGAATGACGGAAATGGAAGATGGTGAGGAAATAGGGGGAAGAATTCATGGGGACATCGACCGGCAAACAGGGATAATAGAAGATGGGACAGAGATGGAAGAAGAAGGGAAAATGAAAATGATGGGCGAAGAGAGGATAGGCAGTCATTGGGTTCACGAGAGGACAATCACTCTCACAATGACGGAGGGACAAGAAGGTGACTACATGATAGACGGGTACAAACCAGGACTATAAATGACGTAAATATTAGGTGTATCGATTACGGAAAACTAAGGGAGAATCTGTTAGAGGAGGTAGGAGATGTGGGGAGTGAAGTCCACCCAATAATTAGCGTAGAAATAAATAATATAATCGTACCTTGTGTCATCGACACAGGCAGTGTAATGAGTGTTTTGAGGGAAGATGTGTTTAAGTGTTGTAGTCTTACAAAACCATGGCCAACGTTGCCATTGCAAAGGACGACAGTGAGAGGGGCAATTACAGGAAAGGGAATTGAGGTGAAGTTACAAGCGCAGGTAGACTTTGTGTGCCAGGCGAGGAGGTTTAGTACAGTGTTCATGATTGTGTCGTCTCTAACTGTTGAAGGGATATTAGGCGTTAATTTTTTGAACCAATATAAAGCAGTCGTTAACATGAGAAATGGTTCGATGGAGTTGAAACGAGATTCGGAGGAAATTACATTAAGATTCGACGATTGCTTATATGCTAAAGATAACGCACACTTAGCGTTATGTCTCGCGGTAAAGTCCGGTAGACAGGCACAGAATACGGGGTTCGAACAAGAGGAGAAGGAAATTCATAAATGTTTGGGGGAGGAGATCAGGGAGAAAATCTGGCATTTACGAGGGACCACGGTCTACGGGGAATTGCAGAAAATTTTATACGAGAATAGAAAGGTATTTAAACATGCTGCGGGTACAATAAGAAATTTTGTGTATAGATTCAAGGTCAAGCCACATAAACAGTTTAGGGCCCAAGTGTACCCGATACCCGTTGTGTACAAAGAAAGAGTGGAAGCTGAGATCGAAAGCATGCTACAACAAGGGATTATCGAACCAGCATCCAGTCCGTACAACAGCCCTTTAGTTTGTGTTGAAAAAAAGGATGGGTCAATTAGATTAGTTTTGGACGCAAGAAGGATTAATAAGATAATAGAGCCAGAGACAGATCGGCCGCTGACACTTGACGAATTGCTGCAAAAGTTCCACGGGATCAGAGTTCTCAGCTCAGTTGATTTGAGAATGAGTTTCTGGCAGGTGGAGTTAGATAGGGGGTGTAGAAAATACACTGCTTTCTTGTGCTACGGGAAATCGTATCAATTCCGGAAACTCCCATTTGGGTTAAATGTATCATCCGCGGCATTTATCAGAGCGCTAAATACTGTCATTCCTAATGAAATAAAAGATAAGGTAACACAGTAAGTGGATGATGTCCTGATAGCCGAAAGAAACTGGGAAGACCACAATAGAACGTTAAGCATATTGCTCGGTGCATTGGAGAGACATGGGGTAACCGTGAATTTGGGAAAGTCAGAATTTGGACGAAAAGAAATCGAGTTTCTAGGTCACATTGTGACACCAGAGGGAATAAGACCAAATCCAGACAAACTCGAAGCAATCAGAGATTTTCCGGTGCCAAGAACAAAACGTCAGCTACGGGGTTATTTAGGATTAATCAATTTTTACAGGAGGTTCATTAAGATTGGGGGTGCAGCGACACCCAGACTATGTCAGCTGACTGGAAAGAAAACGGTATGGAATTGGGACTCTGTCGCGCAGAAAGAGTATGAGGCGTTAAAGAAGGCACTGCTATCGGCACCTCTTCTCGGGCATCCAGACCTAGGGAAAGAGTTTTGTATGGCCACGGACAGTTCCCGTAGTGGACTTGGGGTAACATTGTTCCAAGAGCAAGAGCAAGGAGGAGAAGTAATACAACAACCTATTGCATTTGCGAGCCGAGTGCTTAGCAAAGCTGAGAGAAATTACACGGTAACTGAGCTTGAAGCTTTGGCAATAGTATGGGGTTTTAGTAAGTTTAGATACTATTTGTATGGGAGGCATACTAAAATCTATACTGACCACAAGTCGCTACAGTTTCTGATGTCGGCCAAACTTAACCATAGACGACTCGCTAGGTGGGCACTCTATTTACAGGAGTTTCAGTTTTCGGTCATGTATATTCCTGGGCCACAGAATATAGTGGCAGATGCGTTGTCAAGGAGCCCAGTAGGTCATGGTCAATGCTTTGATGAGGAGGTAAACGAGAACAGATATGATATATTGTATATGCAGGGCGTGCCGTTCGAGAAATACATAGGGGTGGTACTCACAAATATCGCGAAAGAGCAGGATAAAGACGCGTCATGGAGAATGGTGAAGGACAGAGTTAGAGCGAACTCAGATGCCAATATAGCACGCTTTTATACAATTCAGAACGGGGTCCTTTTCTACCGTAGAAATCCGAACACACAGGTCTGGGTGTTGTGTATACCAAATGAAATAGTCAACAAGTTGATCTGGTACACGCACCTAAGTTACGGGCATTACGGGGCAAGGAAATGTTGTAAGAAGTTAAGGGAATCAGTTTATTTCATTAGTATGGAGAGGAGGATCAAGAACGTGCTTGGTAGTTGCAAATTGTGCCAGAAGGCAAAATCGTTAACTATCTCATGCAAAGCACCGCTTTTTCCGATAGTGCCAGGTAGATTGAGGGAATTCGGAGCAACAGATTTGTTTGGCCCGCTACCTAAGTCAGTGCAGGGATATAGATATGTTTTAGTAGCAGTGGAATTGGTGTCAAAGTATGTGACTTTTACCGCATTGAAACGTGCGACGGGAAGGACAGTAGCAGCAGCGATCGTTAAAAACTTTTTGCGAGAAGTAGGAACTGTAGAAAAGTTCATAGCTGACAATGGACCACAATATAGATCCAGACAATGGCTAACCACACTGAAGAGAAGAAGGATAAAACCGGTGTTCATATCCCGATACCATGCTGCAAGTAACCCCAGTGAAAGAGTAGTAAAAGAACTGGGAAAGTTGTGTAAGATCTATTGCCATAGGCAACACAGAAGTTGGAGTATTTTTCTCAAAGATTTTCAGGACATCCTCAATGAGCTACCACATGGAGCAACTGGTTTATCACCAATTACGGTACTAAAGAATGAACCACCACCAGATCGGGTCAGGGAGCTGGTAGATTTTCCGCGATCAGGAAAGTAGAGGCACACAGAAATTGTCAAGGTTGCGATAGAGCGTATTAAGAAAGCAGCTAAGGATAGGCAGGAGAAGCAGAAAGGAAAGATCCGTAAGATCGAATTGGCAGTAGGAGACAAGGTTCTAATTAAAACTCATCGATTATCAAAGAAGCACAGATTCCTAACTAGCAAATTCTTTACGGTGTATAGTGGACCATTCAGAGTGAGGCGGATTGTCCATGAAAATGCTGTACTGATTGAGACGATCAAGGGAAAACAATCTCGTGGGCTTCATCACATTTCTAACATCAAATAATGGAAAAGTTAAGGATAGATCTAAAGTAGGCAATTTATGGTAGCTAGTCAGTGTATTTATTTGTGGTGTGTAACGTTGTGCAGGGTCAAATCGAACATAAGAATTTTCAGGCGGGATGTCAGGAAGTATGACGGAATAGACTGGTCGAATGAGTCATGAATAGGAGTCGACAGAGTGGTGTAGGTACGTATTTTTTGTCATATGAATAAGGATCATGCAGAAACGACGTGATGATTAATGAGTGGATAAAGATGGTAGATAGAGAAGCGACGTGATAAATAGTAGTGGATAAAGGTGATATTTAAGGAAAGAAGCGACGTGAAGCAGTGTGATTAATAAAAAGAGATTCGACGTGATGAAACAGTGGTAAATAAAGGTGAGTAGAATTAATAATGTGGAGATGTCTTAGATGTATGTTACAGAGGGTCCGGTGTATGCTGCAATAGAGATTGATGCCAATGGCGAAGGAAGACCAGGAAATGATGGAGTAATGGACGGACGGAGAGCCGAAATATGAATGAAGAGATGAGGACAACTGCACAATGTGAAGGGACATGAAGGGAGTATGAGATTCAGATGGTGAACGTTGTGGAATACTGACGTAAGATGTAATATAAGTGTAGATCTAATTCTTACCATAAGATTTGCAATTTGGCGAAAATAATATTTTTTGTTGTTGTTGAAGCCTGGTACCAGTATAACTAATTAAAACGGTACCAAGAATGTGTACAGTTATTTTTCAGGATGAATAATTTGTGTATTTTTTGTTCTTAGATGAAATGTCGCAATTCTAAGTGATATTTAGCAGGAGGAATGCAGAGGTAAGCCGATGGAGAGAGGTGCCAGAGTGAAAGGACGAATTTAGAGACTGGAAAGCTATCTCCGAAACAGCTTCATGTGTTATGTGGTTGAGTATAAGGGAGCGAAGGTATAGTATGTTGTCGTGAGAGTGGTGGTGTTATGAGTATAAGGGAGCAAAGGTATGGTATGTTGTCGTGAGTGTGGTGGTGTTAAGGTTAGCTGACTTCTAGACCTATTCTGTTAGTGTATTAATGGATTGAATGAGAAGGAAAATGTGATGTCTGGTGAGTGAGAGTCGTAGAGTAGTGTAATCAATGCACACACTCCTGTAAAGGGGATGCTACCGATCCATAACTAAAACATTATTGTGTTTTATTGTTTGTTGGGATGAACCTCGATGGCAGGTCAGGATCTGACATCATGTGGATGGTCCATACATGTCCTAGAAATGTGGTTATATATAATAAAATGTAAAATATATAAAGAGATACTAATTTCAGTCTGTCACAAGCACAAAGGTGCATTGTATGTTGTAGATTTAGAATCATCAGTTTCTAAAATGTTTATTGTGTTAGGATGTTAAAGTAGTTTACTACCTAATAACATGTGATAGGTAATTGTGAGCTGTGTAGATGATTTCTTATTTTTTTGTTGGAACACTTTCAAGGGGTGTTAATTTCAGCCTGTCACAAGCACAAAGGTGCGTTGTATATTGTAGTTTTAGAATCAACAGTTTCTAATATTTTCACTGTGATCGGATGTTAAAGTAGTCTACTATTTGATATTGTAATTGTGAGCTGTATAGATTGTTTCTTATTCCTTTTTCTGTTTTTTTTTTTTTTTACATTTTCATGTTTTGTATGAGGGACGACAGGTACAATCAATAGCACAAGTGTGGGCTGTATATAGAAAAGGGATAAATGTTGATGTTGTATGTGTAGAAAACTAGGGTGTATAGTTTTATGTTTTTTAGAACAAAGATTCTTTTATTACCACTGTATCTAATAGATCATACATGTAATCAATGAGTATTTAAATATATCCTTTTGTCTGTAATGTTGCAAGATGCACGGAAGGGTCTGACTGATTGGGTGTCGTAGCGCTGAGGGGCTACACCGAACACGCCCGTACCACATAAGCCAAGCAGACGTCGGCAACAGAGCCGGGGCGCTCCCCACTCCAATGCCGGTCGGGGTACACTCCACGCGCTCGCTACAGCAGGACAACGGCCTGGGGCGACACGCACGTACCACTGGCCATTCATAAGTTCCGCCACCCTTACGACTGGGGAAAGTATCCCGCGGAGGCAACAGCGGGTGGTTTCTTCTGCTCAACGGCGCGCGCAGCGGCGCCACGGCAGAATGGACGATGCGCGGCAGAGCCCGGCGGGCATTTTTTACCAGCAGCTATTAACTGGTACTGGACTGTGGAGCCGTGAAACAAGATGACTGCTCGTATGTCTCCATAAGGTGGAAAGTGAAGGACTGGTGTTTCCACGTTGTGAGTGGTGGGAAAGATTTTGTCTTTAGCAGACAGGACGATCGTTTTGTTTTGTCTTGACCACTGAACGGTGGGACCCATAAACTTTTGGCAGTGACTTGTTAAGTGTGCGTTGTGAATTGCATGTGGGACGCTTGGTATACTTAAAGAGGACAGTTGTTGTTTGGTGACTAATTATTGTATGAACGCAAGAAACTAAAGTGGGACATTGACATTTGCATTTGTACTAGGAGACTTTTCTTGAATTGGTGCGGGAATAAGTGCTGTTTGTTGGAACTTACGACTTTTAAATTACACCACGAACTGGAAGGACATGAACCGTGGGTAATAGTAGTTGTAGGGCCATTTCTGGACGACCAGATTCGTGTGGATGGTACGCTGAGAGTGACTATGACGTTTGTGTTTAATGTGAGATATAGTTTACTGTTCAGTGCGTGTTCAAAATGCCGATTTGAGTGACTTAAAGACTTTCGTCCGGGTAACCATGGGAGAGCTTTGACACCGAGACAGTGTTTCTAGGGAACCTGTCAGCAACTTTTTGACCCCAAGAAAATCACAGAATGAAATGTTTCCGTGTGACTCGCAAGATAGGGAATAATGTATATGTATTTGTAATTGTGTAAATGTTCTTTTTATATGTTTCATTCCTGAAGGGACAGCAAGTGTAATTGTATTTCATTAACATTTGTGTTTAGAATAGTTTGTTTGTTCTGGGTTATCAAGTTCACGTAGCAGGTTTATTAGAATATTTGGTACAATGATGCTTTCATTATTAGCCAGTGGCATAATACTAATGTAGCGGCTCTTGTTGCATTGGTCAGTAAGGTTGTCACAGGGGACAAGAATTTGCATTGCACAACAAATATCGGAATTAACTGATGCATTTTGATGTCGTGGACAGTATTGATCTTGTTGGTGTGTAGACTGAAGCCACTTATTTTCATTATCACAGTGGTGATATTTCACATTAAAGTGTAACGAGGGCTAGTCGAAATGCAAGTTCTTGTCGTCTAAATGTGTAACAACAGAGACATGAGCAGTAGAGTAAGATACAAGAGCTACTGGTGGATTCAAGCACTTATTGCTAAACTATTTACTGCGTGTATTGATCAAAGTTGATGGACTGACTGACTCAGCAGCAGGTATTTGTACTGGTGGATAAGGATAAGGTTAAACTCACAGTCGAGTAGTTGTGGCAATTGCCTAAGTGATGATAGTTAATTAGGTATGACATGATGTCTTAGACGAACTATATTACGTAACCAGTATGTAACTTGTGGTATATTTCATTGTTTTTTCTTCTCAGTTTTATTTCTCTGTAGGTTTGATGTATATTTTAGAGTAATGGTATGGAGCCTGACAGTCTACATGTAACTGGTGTACGCAATGTTTTTCTTTTGTTGATTTTGTTTTGTATTTAGACTTTGCTGTGTAAAGGTTTTTACCCCGCAATTTATGAATGTCAGACAACTTGCTCTGTGTTTGGACGGTGAGCTATTTAAAATTTCATGAGAACAATTAGTATTTTTTTTTTATTTGTCATAGAATTAGTGAAGTTTGGATTACTCCTAAAAATAACGGAGGTCCCGGCAACTAAGCCAATTTTTATCTCACCATTATTTTTTATTTGTATGATGTGATGTTTTATTTGTCATTTGGATTGTTGTAAATATGTATGTGTACGTTACTCCGGATTGTGGAGAGTACAATAATGCAACAACTGTGTCAAACATTTGGTAAAGTAACAACATTTGGTCGTCAATTTGAGGTCACCAGGGGCTAAGGTCTCCTCCTGGTTATTTTGATGACTTGCTACGTTTCTTCTAATACAGTTTTCTTAAAAAAAATGTTCGGAACTACCCTCGCATTGCAAGGATAGTACCATGCCATTTTTTTCTGCATTGGTAGCCGGTGGTGAAAGGGTACAGTACCGCCCGACATTGAAAATAGGTACAACATACTTCATTATTTTTGTCAGAACAGCACATTTTTTTTGTAAAATAACTCAATTTCAATTAATACAGCGAAGCCGGATACCAGTGTAGGAATGAATGACAATTTATTTATTTAATTTATCATATGTGCACTCCCACAAAATAAATCCCTACATCCAGTTTGGTGAGATCCTTTGAAATGAATGAATGTATGGTCGTCTGCTAACCACAGATAGTGAATGTGAATATATGATCATCTTTGAGTCGATCCTTTGGCCACCTTTGGTGGGACCAAAGACATGAAATTTACCAGAGCTTTGAGCGCCTGAAATGTGGCTGACCAATAAGGTAGCAAGGTGCTTCTCCCACTTCGACAGAGGTGCGAGAGAACCTGAATACGGCCATGTTTCAGCACTCTGCCGCTGGATCCTGTGCTGTTAACACCTGTTTTAGTTGTGCGCCGTAATGACGAAAGAGTGGAGGCATGGTATGCATGTGGAATATTTAAGAGTAGTTTGAAATAATAATTTCTCTATTTCAGGAACTTTTGTGGGGAGAATTAAAGGTCAGGCAGGTAATATTAATGGGATTGTAGTAATCTTCGGAAGTGACCAACGGTCACAAAGAAACCACGTGTGGCAATAAGTTGAAATACTTCCGTGTGCTTAAGTTAAGCTGAATTACTAGCGTGTGTACAATAAGTTGAAATATTTAAGAAATAGCGTGTGTACCATAAGTTGAAATATTTAAGAAATGGCGTGTGCAGGACTTGAAATAAGAGACGAGTACTTCCACGTGGTGAGTACTGTGTGAGTCTCAGTCTGTGTATGAGACAAAGGATAAAGAGAAGTACTCGTCCATGGTATCAATTGAGGACTCGCGTGTGTGATGATTATGTTCTTAATGATAAATTGCGTGATATGAATCCGTGTGACGCTAGATTTAAACTCTGAGAGAGAATCAAGGTGAGTCGGCCGTCTATCCAGCAACGCCACTTGGCTTGCATTGCACAGGAAGACGTGCATTTATCTCCAGAGTTCACAGTAGGAAAGTAGAATTACAAAGTGGGGCAGTGTCGTGTGAAACTGGGATCAATATTAATTGAAGTGGGAAAGCTGAAAGTGATAATGTTGTAACCATTCTCTGTGTAGTATTTCATATTGTTGTGTGGTGTATGTCATGTAATTTGGGTATGTGTGGTTTGCATAGGAGAGTAGCAAGGTAGTTTCAATAGATTAGTGGGTTATGCTTGTTCCTTCGGTACCGCTCGGTCTGGAGGATAGTTTCGTGATGATGATTGTGAGAGTCGAAGTGTGAGAGATAATAAAAGATCCACCATCCTATCCAGAAAGTGCACTGTAGCGTTAAATAAATTACGAGACCATAATATAGAGATTCACTAATGTAAAGCCATGCCCACTGGGCGGAATTTCTCATATGTTATTGTTGTAGGTTATAGAATTTGTGTGTTTAGGTTAGAGAATTTATCGGAATAAATCAGATAGTGAAAAGAAAGAGATTGGTAGACTATTCCTTCAAATTGTATGTTGTCATAATGTCCCGAATTTATAATGTGTGCGCCATTCATATTCAGTGGGATGGCCACGTGTTAATAAAAGCCGTCAAATAAAAGACAAAAAGAAAATGTGGTACTGCCAGTGCGTAGTGTACAGTCTGAGTTCTGTAAATCACTGATAGTCAGATATGCGTTTCCGTTGCGTAGTAATCATATAGGAGGATAACTTGTAACGAAGTGTGAGTACTAGAGTTCATGTTACTCGTTAAATTAAGAAAGAATCCACTCGCTTGGCAGACCACTCATCTTGCAGGCCTGACTGCTTGATGCCACAGTATGAGCAAGGCATGTGGGTGCCTCTCAATTAAAGTCACGAATAACTATAAACCGGTTCCGCCACACTCGTAACGTGAAAGCAATTCCGCACTGATGGTCCCCCATTGTTCTGTATTGTCTTTTGTTAGGGGGCGAGAAACGCAGTAGGCTCACAACTTTGAGTACCTCAACTGGGGGTCGAGCGTGGCAACATCGTCCAGTTTGGCAACAAGGTGTTTGACTGTTATCCGTCAGTCAACTTGAATGAGAGTGTCAGTGCGTTCCAACATTGCAGCAGTCACAGCTTCGTATGGCCGGCCGGTACGCGGGAGATCGGACAGGTTTGAGTGACCTTGTTGCCGTGGTGGCAGGCGCATCACCCAACGACTCACCGTGCATTTATTTGTTCACTTCCAGGTCTCCGTAGACATTCTGCAGGCGCCTATGAATATCTGCGATGCTATGTTTTTTCCGCCAAAAGAAACTCAGTGACAGCTCTGTGCTTGGAACGCACCTGCGTTACAGACACCATTTTCTAGGCTACGTATAGTGGTGCCACCTATCGCAACTGCATGAAACTACAGGGGATGAAGCAGGAATATTCTACGATGTCCCACAACAAATTCCGAATTTTTCAAACGAAACTAGACGAGAAAAAAAAGTGTTGAATTTCTTATCGAACACCCCTCGTATTTCAAGAGATCCGTAACGATCCTGCGAAATTCATGCAGTACTTTCGAATGAACTATGTGGGCGACTGAAGGATTCGTCAGAAGAATACTACATCAGGATAGAGAAAAGCCCCCTCCTCCTCTCTTGGCAGGTCCCCGGAGTCGTACACGCTCAGTGGACATTCGCGCGCCGGAGATCGTCGCCATTAGTGTCTCGTGTGTGTGCCTTCGTTTTGTGTTTCGTGTTCTTTCGCCGTCACGCCACCACTGTTCACCTGTGCCGTCGTAGTCGTCCGTGTTATGTGCGCCGTGTCAACAGGTTTTAGTGTTTTTCTTGTCCAGCGTGAACGGCTTCGTGTATATTGTTTTTCAGTGTCTACTGTTTTTTACCCGCCATTTGTCTTGTATCATCTGTACCTCCATTATGTTTTATATTGTAGCACTCTCAGCTGAAGAGCAGCGTATTATGCTGCTGACAGCCCACCTTTGTACAAGGTGTTGAAAATAACAATAAAGAAAAAAAAAAGGTAGAGAAAATTAATATTTTGCACTAGACGCATCGTAATCCATTGGGTACTTACTGCAGGAACAGAGGAATAATGAGACACATAATTCGAAAGTTACAAAAGAAGTTTGTTTATTTACGTGTATTTGCTACCGAGCAACATATGGAGAATTTTTCAAACATCTTTTAACCTGAATCGTTATTTTTCTGTAGAGATATTAAGTTGGGTAGGACGTCAAACGGGCCGACTTGGAGCAGGAGAGGCACCGCAGGACATTTTAATTTCCACTGTCTATACTTTTACCAATAAATTCATAAAACTTTGTCACCACGGCCAGGAAGGATTCAGAATTCACACTCATAGGAGTGGAAGTTCGAAAACATAACGAAATGATTTTTTTTACATGTGAAATTTCATCACTTTTTTCACTAGCTAATGGCAGTATTTGTTGCTATAGGTACACTTTCCTTCATAAGTAAGAGAGATTCTTCGATGAATTTTGCACAGCATACGAACCATACTTAAAGGTGTATGAAACTCTAGAATTTTCCAAATCTATTAAAAACTTTGGTAAAAATTGACGTAATTAACTATAAAATTTGTGTTTTTTCTAAACATGAAATTTAAAATATAACAGTTCATTCGTTTTTTCATAAATTAAATACATTCTAGAGTTTCATACACCTGTGAGTATGGTATGTATGCTGTGCAAAATTCATCGAAGAATCTCTGTAACTAGTAAAAAGAGTACCTATAGCAACAAATACAGCCATTAGTAAGTGAAAAAATGACGAAATTTCGCACGTAAAAAAATTTATTTTGTTATTTTTTCGAACTTCTACTGCAATGGGTGTGAATCCTGAATCTTTCCTGGTGTTGCTGACAAAGTTTTACGAATTTATTTGTAAAATTACAGACACTGGAAATTAAAATGTCCTGTGATGCCTCTCCTGCTCCAAGTCGGCCCGTTTGACGTCCTACGCTCCTTAATAGCATACGTAGTATCGCATAACGTCGTGGGCGAGAGAGCCGCCTGTGACACTGAAAATACGATATTCATAACTGAACTTGCAGGCTTCTAGACAGTTGTGTATAGGAATTTCAGCAAATAGTGTAAGGAACAAAATGATAGATTACTTTTTGAATTCGTCTGTGTCTGTAAACGTGTAAACAATTTATTGAGTATGGTACATGAAAATATCTTTAAGTGACTGAAAAACCTACGAGTGGTATTCTCTTTCTTCCGCTGCTATTCATGTTTTGCAAATGACGCATTCAAACGCTTGAATACAATGATAATTGCAGTTTTGCATGAATACTGTTATTCCGATTTTCTGGAGTTTTTTTCCCTCAAAACTAACAATTCTGTCACTAAATAAATTAATCTCTCATGTCAGTTGTCCAGGCCATGTGTATTGGAACAAGAAGTAGTACAGGTAGCAATATAACGAACCAACTGATGTACACGGTGTTGTTGACTCTGAGACTGCCGTGCTGTGCCTAAAAGATGCGAAGGTGCCTTTATTTACAGAGCCAACATTATCTTTTACCTCACAGTGCTAACAGCACGGCAGGAGTCAGTTGTAGAGGGAGTGCCCGGCAAAATCAAGGCTCACGTGAGCTCTTTTGGTGGGAGCGACTATGCGTGGTAGGCATCATGGCTACGACATAGCTTTGGATTAGGGCAGTCAGGTAGGTGCTGTATTTCTAGATTTCCTAAAGGCATTTAAATCAGTACATCTATGCTTTTTGCCAAAAGTAGTCATATGGGGTATCAAGTGACATCTGGATTCATGACGTTTTGGTAGCGAGGGCGCAGCGTATTATCTTCGACGGAGAGTCATCATCAGATGTAGAAGAAACTTCGTGTGTGCCCCAGGGAAGTGTGTTGAGACCCTTGCTGTTCATGTTGTGTATTAATGACCTTGCAGACATTATTAATAGTAATATCAGACTTTTTGCAGATAACGGAGTTATCTATAATGAAGTACCATCGTAAGGAATCTGCATAAATGTTCCGTCAGATCTTCACAGCATTTCAAAGTGGTGCAAAGTTTGGCAACTTGCTTTAAATGTTCAGAAATGAAAAGTTGTGCATTTCACTAAACGAAAAAAATTTAGTATACTGTGAGTCACTACTGGAATCGGCCAACTCATACAAATACCTCAGTGTAACACTCTGTAGGGCTATGAAATGGAATGATCACATAGGCCCAGTCGTGGGTAAAACAACTGGTAGACTTCGGTTTATCAGCAGAATGCTGGGGAAGTGCAATCAGTTTACAAAGGAGATTGTGTACAAATCACTCGAGCGACCGGTTGTAGAGTACTGTTCAAGTGTATGGGACTCGTACCAATTAGGACTAACAGGGGATATTGAACGTATACCGAGAAGGGCAGCAAGAATCGTGACATATTTGTTTAATCCGTGGCAGAGTGTCACATAGATAATGAAGGATCTGAACTGGAAGACTCTTGAAGACAGTTGTAAATTCTCCCGAGAGAGTCTATTAACAATGTTTCAAGAACCAGTTGCAAATGATGACTCTAGGAATATACTGCAGCTCCTGCGTTTCCCTCACCTAGGCATCGTGAGCATAAGATGAAAATAGTTACTGCACGCACAGAGGGATTCAAACAAACACTCTTTCCTCACTCAATACGTGAATGTAACGGGAAGATACTCTAATAAGTGGTACAGTGGGAAGTACCGTCTGCCATGCACCTAACGGTGGTTTGTAGAGCATAGATGCAGACGTAGATTGCTCTTGATATGGCAGCCCTGTGCACGGCGCTTTATATGCGGCTGCCGGACTGGTGTGAAATGCGTCTCAAGCAGAGGCAGCGTGGAGAACCGCTTGAAACAACTTTTCTGAAAACCACAACAACAATTACAACTGTAGCAAAAACAATAATAGCAACAATAACAAAGTGAGCAAGAAAGAATAGGCTGAAAAAGTACCTAATAAGGTGGCTATTTTTTACATTTACAAAAAAAATGTTCAAATGTGTGTAAAATCTTGTGGGACCTGCTAAGGTCATCAGTCCCTAAACTTACACACTACTTAAGCTAAATTATCCTAAGGACAAACTCACACACCCATACCCGAGGGAGGACTCGAGCCTCCGCCGGGATAAGCCGCACAATTACATTTACACGCCACAAGCCACGTAGATATGTGTGGTGGAGGGTACCACTACAATACCAAACGCCCCCATCCCCTCTCCCTTTTCCTGGATCATTCGTCTAACCTGTATGGGTAAAAGTTTCTTCGAATTGTCGTCCCGCATAGCGTACTGCGTTCTGTTGATGAAAAATCCATCGAGAAACTCACATATGTGTAAACATTCTCCATATGATTGACTCTTGTCTATCAGTGAGCATTTACATAGCAGAATATGGAACGCGTTTCTATGACCCAGGAAGATAGAATCTACCTGTTCATTTGAGACTCGTGTTTGTAAGATATACTATATCAATAAAGCTTTGTTTATTATTATTATTATTATTATTATTTTAATTCTGCCGTTATAGATCGTAACCGGATAAATCGCAGTTACACAATTCACTTTCGGGGCGCTCTACTGGTTGGTGGTGACTGGAATGCATGGTTTTACTGCACTACGCAAATTACAATGCAGGGTTGTATTTTGTGACTAAAGACTGACGTTTTCCAAACTATTCTTTAAATTAATCAAAATCACGCAAAAACACTCTAATGAACCCACACAGTAACTACGTATTTCGTAGACTAAAATAGTTAAAACTCAATTAGTCCACAATTCACAGAAATCGCGCCGTCACATCTGTCAGGTATAAGACTTTTCGTACATCAAAGAAGGGAAAAACTAACAGTATATTAAATTACATCACAGTGATAGCTTTCTTATGCTACTGGAAGCGTTTGTTTGTGTCTGTTCCTGTCAAATTTGTACGCAATAAACATAAACGAATCAATTCAGGTTAGCATGAAATAACGTCTTTTCGCGGCGCGCTTGAAAAGAAAAGCACTTACAATACGAAATCTTCATAAAACGTTTCAGGGATCTACAGGGTAGCATTTTCTATAGATGTTCACATTATGGAGATTTGAACTGCCTCAGGTACACTGGTGTGCAAGACTTAAGGAGGAAAGTAGATGTCACTCGATTTGTCACTGTCAAGTAACACAGCTCGATGGAACTTGAACTACACACGGAAAGAACTGCCGCAACATAGTACATAAGTCAAATAAAAAGAAATGAGCAATGAGACAAGCAGATATGACTTATTCAAAGACGATAAGTACATCGAAGTCACCGCGACTTACGTTGGCCCCCTGAATGTAACAAACGGCTGGATATGGTTCTAAATAGGGCGTGTGAGTGACAGGGATGGTAACGCACGCTCTGCAACGTGTCCCATGCTGCGCACAAGGCTGGTAAGGAATTCTTGTGGTAGGGCGCTTTATTCCTCCTCCAGCCAGGTTGAAAACTGCTGAATGGTCGTTTGCACTTGTGGACGTGCTGCAGTACGTCTTCTAATGCAAATCACACGTACCTGATGGGATTCATGTCGTAGAAACCGGCAGGCCAGTCCATGCTCCTGATATCCTCTAGTTCAGTGGTTGGCAAACATTTGTGCTCGATGGCCAGTTCTGATATTTTAGGACAGCAGTTCTGGCCGCATGTGCACCGATATTATTATTAATTATTATTAATTGTTAACTCACTAACTATTACGTTATGAGCCGCCAACAATAAGGACGCGATCAGTAGATCGCAGGCTGCCAAGTTGTCATCGTTAAAAGTGGCCACCAGCCGCAACACTTCCTGTCGACTATCCTCTGTTTCAAATTACTGCCAACTTCAGTGACTCTAATTGTCTGTGTGACCGGAGGGTTAGTTTGTTAGTAAAAGTGTGAGCGGCATGGGTGCTATTCCGTCATTCTGCGCAACGGATTAATCTGAGATGTACCCTTTACCCTGTGGCTCCTGCAAGATGCATTTTCCAGCCCCACACTACTACAGAAGTCACACAGACGCTCCTAACATTCTAAAGAGAAATGCCTGAAAAACCTTCAGCAATAAATGTCTTCTGGAGCCGTCCGCTGTAAGGAAAGGACACAAAAATTCACAAAATTTCTTACATTAACTAGTGGGATACTTGGGTATTGGAGTAGTGCTAGTTAGTGTAAGAAAAACGTGAAACTAACGAAAATTATTACTTATTTTGCAAAAATTCTGAGAAATCACAATGGCACTTTTAGTTATGAACTGAACAAGTTATTTCCAGGTTCTTTTCGGAATGTGATGTTACCACTCAAGGATAGGATTCGCTAATGAAATTTCTATACAAAGTTTAACATTGTTTTTGACTTGGCAGAATGGCTGAGAGCCGCGCCTACTCAACTTGAATAATTATCTGTTAGAATGTTGCCAGGTACGGTCGAGGCTGTTGCGTGAGAAATGCAGTGAAGTGTACTGTTGTGGAGGAAATATGGGGCTCGCAAGATCTGTAGCGCACAATACCGTAAGCTGCGATGACTGCTGTCTGCGCCGCTCGCTGCTGACAAATAAGATAACTCTCGTTCTATCTGGGTTGACCTTCGCCAATCAAACTCTCTCTACGCCTTGATGAAGTCAAAGACTCCTATTCGACCCTAGTCTAACTATTGTCGTGGTACACCGCTCAGATAACCAGTCCACCACGATGCCATTCAAAAATTCGCTCGCAGGCGTTTAACTATAGCTCTGTCTGTCCACACCGCACAATAAGTGTGGCGGCCAACACAGCGTACAACGCTTAATCGCAAGGACTCAATATAGAGTCGCACTCCAATTCACTCTCGACAGAGGTGCTCTCCCAGTGAAGTACTGAGGAGAGACTTGTTCCTCACTCTTTGAGTACACATATAAGCGCGGACGCTCTCATTACATGTTCTCGCTCCAAGAGCGACAACGGAATGGCCCCTCTCGACACAAGACGTGAAGGGTTATATCTTTCGGTCTCTTCAATTACTCCTTCAGCTCAAGGCATCAGAAATATGTCTGCCAATCAGCATTGCTCTTCTAAAACGGCAGAATGACGTTTCGTTTAAGGCGACCAATCCGGAAATCTGTAGCATCGGCGCTTGGCGTTTGTTGTCTCCCTGTGAAAATCTCTGAAACTGCGTGCTATGTTGTAAAGAATGCATAGGCTGGGCGCTCCCACACAATGTAGCGGAATTGGCTTTTAAGCAGAACACAGGGTTGTTCGTCCTTTCACTCGGGAAAACGCTGTTTGCTCTATGGGCGGTCACCGGCCGACATAGATAGGCTGAGTCGTCCTCTGAGGGGACCGCCCCCCCGGAGTGCAGTTTGCGTATCCCGAACTAAAAGCCCCTGTGACCGTCGTGTGTTCAATGTATGCGTGTACGGCAGCCTCGAGTATTTCAATCCCGGTGCGCATTTGTGATTTATTAGTTTATGCATATCGTTTACATGAATTCATACAACATTGACTTTATCTTATCGAGTTTGGATTCGAATGAAGTGTCTTGATGTGTGGAATATGATTGTGAGGGCGGAATATGTAAGCAATGAAGGTCAGGAGACCACGACGTCTTACAACAGTGATTGTACTTACATTTAAATGCATCATGCAATATGAGACAGGATCGTCTGTTTTGACTTATTTTTCTTCTGCCCATTGTGCTGTATTACAGAAGCCTTCATTTAGTTCCATGGTCCTTGCTACCAATATGTGCAACATTTGAAGACGATCCTCTCTATAATCCATGTACTTCCATGCCAAGATTTCTACCTCAGCAGCTGATCAGTACAAGTCACGCATGCCTGTCAGTTATCAGTGTTGGAGGACAAAGAACGAAACATGCCCACTCTCACACACTCCAGCCTCTCAGTGACCACGCCACTTACCACTCTGCCCCTGAGGTAAGTGGCCAACTTTACATAGCTCACGGCGTGATTCGCGAACACCAATTCAAATGAATCATTTGTGAAAGTATTACTGTCTCCTTATTTTTGATTGTAACTGATCAAAAAGATTGCTCTTTTCAGAAGCTTTTCAAGTTGGCAGAGATAGTTGGATTTGGCTCTTAGTTGCTAGATGCATATTGTTATAAATACTACAGAGAACCCAGGCCGACAGAAGTAACTGGCTCGGGCCGCATACAGCCGAGTGCCGCACTTCGACGCCCACTGCTATAGTTCCAAGAGCTCCATCAGCTCCGCTTTTATATGCGATCGCATATTGGCAACCATGAAAATGACGTCAGGCCCGAATTCGTAACTGAAAAGACGTCATGGGGGAAGGAGTACAACACATCAATAACACTGACCAGCGTGTACCGTGTTGAAAGATTTGGAAATCAATACGCCAATGAAACATTAAGCATCCGCACTAGATAACAACTGCACCACAAAAATGATCACGTTTGGTAGTGTTCATGAGCGTATTACGTGTTCTCACCTATCGACATATAACCATACGTCCAGCATTTGTTTGAAAAAAAGAATTATAGCTTATGTCTGTACGTGTGTAAATAAGTACTCAAATAATATAGTGAAAACAGATTGCATTGCTGAAGCCCTTTCTCCCTAAAATTATAGATCATTGGCTCTGAGCACTATGGGACTTAACATCTATGGTCATCAGTCACCTAGAACTTAGAACTACTTAAACCTAACTAACCTAAGGACATCACACAACACCCAGTCATCAGGAGGCAGAGAAAATCCCTGACCCCGCCGGGATTCGAACCCGGGAACCCGGGCGTGGGAAGCGAAAACGCTACCGCACGACCACGAGCTGCGGACTATAGATCATTCTAAATTGTGCTGAACACGAGAAGATAACTAACATTCATGGGCGCTACTAATTCAGAGTAACCGTACTCTCTGAGGACAATAAGGAAAGCTCTACTTCAGAGATTCACGTAAGTTGGAACTGATTTACTATCAGTGTTTTTCCATTGGTGAACTTCATGTTCCCTTTCGCTATATCTTACCACAGTCTAAAGTATATACTATTCGAGTATTGGCTCTACATTTGTAAACAACAATTGTGTAGCGGAAGAGACACCGCCAGAGCCATTGTCAGAGTGACTTGGGCATTCGCCATTGCCAGACAACACCCCTGCTGATAGAGCAACACAGCAGAAGAAACCGCTTTAGCCCTGCTGCTTCCACGTTTCAACGACCCGAGATGCTGACTATCTTTCATCAAGCTGACCTCAATCCAGACCTTTCTATGGTGACACAGAAATGCAGTCCATTTTCACACTGTCAGCCAGAAGCAACTGCCAGTAGGAAATCCATGGTGGGTGACCAATTGAGCAGGTTAGCTGCACCCAGTCTGATTGAACCACCGCCTTGGAGTCTTCGCCACAAATATGTCAGACTTCAAGATACTGTTGGGCTCTGTCTGCCCAGCGTTTGGCAGCAAACATCCTGCTGCTACCTCTATGGGTCCACTCACCATGGTATCTACCGTCGGAGGATTCCAGCCATCCGCCACTGTTCTGCAGACTTTGGTCCAGAGTCAGACTGCAGTCAGCACCACGACCTTCCACAAGGTAGAAGACACTGTCACGTCGCCTCATTTCTGTATCGACGCTGTGTTCAGCCTAATGGCTGTCCACGTTTAATGAATTAATAAGGAACATTTAATATTGATCGTTGGTTCTCTACAGTTGTCCATAACGTCCCAAACCACTGAAGAACCCAACATGCCAGTGGTGGGGGCTGAAACTGGAACGATCTTGCATCCTTCTACATAAGCCTCTTCTGTTCTTCTTGGTAGATGCGATGGCTCCAAAAATGAAAGTTCTACTAATAGTCTACACCAATAATGTGGTCGACATTAGACGTAGACTTAAATCTATACTCGCTGTTAACAAATTTCTCTTCTTCGGAAACGCTTTCCTTGCCATTCCCAGTCTACATTTTATATCCTCTCTACTTCGACCATCATCAGTTATTTCGCTCCCCCAACAGCAAAACTCACTTACAACTTTAAGCGTTTCATTTTCTAATCTAATACCCTCAGCATCACCCGATTTAATTCGACTACATTCCGTTATCCTCGTTGTGCTTTTCTTGATGTTCATCTTATATCCTTCTTTCAAGACACTGTGAAACGTCCCCTTAGAAAAAATATACATGACTGTGCTTAAACTGACACACAGTATTTTTAGCGCAACGCAATCTGACTTTCAAAAATCCCTGCAAAAGAAAGGCCCTGACTAACATTAAACTATACGTTTCACAAATCACTTACCTCACAAAAATCTTGGTTACTCGAACTACTGCAATATAGCGAGCGCCACTACTGCCAGCTAAATAAAAGATTCAAACTACGGAAGGCACTAACTAGGCATAGTAAGCAAATGAAAGATTTTAATAGAGAACAAACAATGTATTTACCTTAATAGTCATCAAAAGTCATAATATATATAGCGGTTCATGATATCCAGTATTGCAAATTTCAAAATTCCGCCATTTCTCTCCTCACATCCACCACTGCTGGCGGCTCAGCTCCAACTGCGCAACGCTACGCGCTGTTAACATCCAGCTGCCCAACACTACAATGGCGGACAACAATGCAAACTAGCCACAGACTGCGCACAGCGCAGCCAGTGATTTTTCATACAGAGCGCTACGTGGCGTTACCAATAAGAAAACATAAACAGCCTACTTACATAGCCCCCATGCTCCCCACAAAAAATTTTACAAATTGTTTTGGGCAGTGGCCAATACAGATTTGAAAAAAATTTTCATAATTACAATAACAAAGAAATCAAATGCACACACTTATTGTTTTCTAAGGGGACGTTTCAACTGTCCATTCCGTTCAGCTGCACCTCCAGGTCCTTTGTTGTCTCTGACAGAATTACAATGTCATCGGCGAGCCTCAAAGTTTTTATTTCTTCTCCGAATTATTCTTTTGTTTTCTTTACTGCTTGCTCAAGATGCAGATTGAATAACATCGTGGATAGGCTACAACCCTGTCTCACTCCCTCCCTAACCACTGCTTCCCTTTCATGCCCCTCGACTCTTATAACTGCCATCTGGTTTCTGTACAAATTGCACATAGCCTTTCGCTCCCTGAATTTTACGCCTGCCAACTTCAGAATTTGAAGGAGAGTATTCCAGTCAACATTGTCAAAAACATTCTCGAAGTCTACAAATGCTAGAAATGTAGGTTTGCTTTACCTTCATGTATTTTCTAAGATAAGTCGTAGGGTCAGTATTGCCTCACGTATTAATATTTTGCAGCCGTGGCTTATTAAACTGATAGTTTGGTAATTTTCACATCTGTCAACACCTGCTTTCTTTGGGATTGGAATTATTATATTCTTCTTGAAGTCTGAGGGTATTTCGCCTGTCTCATACATCTTGCTCACCAGATGGTAGAGTTTTGTGAGGGCTGGCTCTCCCAACGCTATCAGTAGTTCTAATAGAATGTTCTCTACTCCCGGGGTTTTGTTTCGACTCAGGTCTTTCAGTGCTCTCTCAAACTCTTCACACAGTATCATATCTCCCTATCTCCCATTTCATCTTCATCTACATCCTCTTCAATTTCCATAGTATTGTCCTCAAGAACATCGCCCTTGTACAGACCCACTATATACTCCTTCCACCTTTCTGCTTTCCCTTCTTTGCTTAGAATTGGGTTTCCATCTGAGCTCTTGTTATTCATGCCCGTGGTTCTCTTTTCTCCAAAGGTCTCTTTAATTTTCCTGTAGGCAGTATCTATCTTAACCCTAGTGATATACGCCTCTACATTCTTACATTTGTCCTCTAGCCATCCTTGCTTAGTCATTTTGCACTTCCTGTCGATCTCATTTTTGAGACGTTTATATTCCTTTTTGTCTGCTTCATTTACTGCATTTTTCTATTCTCTCCTTTCATCAATTAAATTCAGTATCTCAGGTCCCATCTCCTTAACTTCCCATCTTTTTGCAGTTTCTTTAGTTTTAGTCTACAGTTCATAACCAATAGATTGTGGTCAGAGTTCACATCTGACATTAGAAATGTCTTACAATTTAAAACCTGGTTCCTAAATCTCTGAATTACCATTATATAATCTATCTGAAACCTTCCAGTATCTCCAGGCTTCTTCCATGTATACAACCTTCTTTCACGATTCTTGAACCAAGTGTTAGCTATGATTAAGTTATGCTCTGTGCAAAATTCTACAAGGCGGTTTCGTCTTTCATTTCTTACCCCCATTCCATATTCACCTACAACGTTTCCTTCTCTTCCTTTTCCTACTATCGAATTCCAGTCACCCATGACTATTTAATTTTCGTCTCCCTTCACTATCTGAATAATTTCTTCTATCTCATCATACATTTCATCAATCTCTTCGTAATCTGTGGAGCCAGTTGGCATATAAACTTGTACTACTGTGGTAGGCGTGAGCTTCGTATCTATCTTGGCCACAATAATGCGTTCACTATGCTGTTTCTACTGGCTTACTCGCATTCCTATTTTTTTTATTCATTATTACACCTACTCCTGCATTAACCTTATTTGATTTTGCATTTATAACCTTGTATTGACCTGACCAAAAGACTTGTTCCTCCTGCCACCGAACTTCACTAATTCCCACTATATCTAACTTTAAGCTATCCACTTCCCTTTTTAAATTTTCTAACCTATCTGCCCGATTACGGGATATGACATTCCACGCTTCGACTATTTTACCTCTGGAATATTTTACCGAAGAGGACGCCATCATTTAACCATACAGTAAACCTGCATGACCTCGGGAAAAATTGTGGCTGTAGTTTCCCCTTGTTTTCAGCCGTTCGCAGTACCAGCGCAGCAAGGCCGTTTTGGTTAGTGTTACAACGCCAGATCAGTCAATCATCCAGACTGTTGCCCCTGCAACTACTGAAAAGGCTGCTGCCCCTCTTCAGGAACCACACGTTTGTCTGGTCTCACGACAGATACCCCTCTGTTGTGGTTAAACCTACGGTACTGCTCTTTGTATCTCTGAGGCACACAAGCCTCCCCACCAATAGGAAGGTCCATCATTCATGGGGTGGGGGGGGGCGTCATTACCATAATTTAGGAAAAACTTTAGAAAATCTTGCGGGACCGGAAAACATAGTAAATGTAATTGGGCGCTCAACTTACTTCGTCTCAGACCGATTCTGAGTGGACTCGTATAGATGGCCACCACCAATCACAGCGAGCTTTGTACTTTATATATATCTTGGTGTACTGCTACGTCTCCGTGTTGACAGTGAGATGGTTTCGAGACAGAAAAAAAAAAATGAAATGATCGTGTGGCGTTGCTGGTCGTGAGGCCCCATCCAGGGAGGTTCAGCCACCGGCTGCAAGTCTTGTTTCAGGAGGTGCCACACTGGATGACTTGCGTGTCGGTGAAGATGACATGATGATTAGGACAGCACAACACCCAGTCCACAGACGGAGAAAATCTCCAAGCCGGCCGGAAATCGAAGCCGGGCCGGCGGCATGGTAGGCGGGCACGTTGCCACTCATCTAAGCAGGCCGACGGAGACAAAGAGAAAGATCCGCCTCATTCTGATGACAGAAGACTTCAATGGCAATTCAGCTTGGTCAGGAACATATGTGAGTAGCATCAAAGACTTTTGATTTTTAGTAGCAGGATCCTCGTATCCTGGTATCTTTGTATCCATGTATCTCAGTATTCTTGTTGTTCGCTTTGTCGGGTTTTTGAACCAGTTGTAGTGTTTGGTAAAGACGCGATAGCTGAGGCTATTGACACTTGTGGTGTATAATTTACTACGTAACACCGCCTCGCGCACTAGGTCTCACGATGCAATTTGTTGCATTTTTCGTAGAGAAGGAGCTACGATGCCAGTGCCAGGAATGCACCTGGACAAGACATGAGAAACCATGGGTGGATAGCGGACACGGAAGAGGTCAAAATAGGGGTACCTTTTTTTCATAAATATGAATTTTGTAAAGAACAATGAGTACTGTAAATTGTAAACCTTAGGTACCAGATTTCAGGAACTTTTAGATTGGATTTATATTACGTGGAATATGCGACTTAGCGTATTTAGTCTGGTAGGAAACAATGGTAATTAGAATAATAAATAGTGTGTGTATTAGGAGACAATATAGTCTGGTAGCTAGTCAGTGTGATTTAGTTGCCAGTTGGAAGATACAGGGTGTTTCAAAAATGACCGGTATATTTGAAACGGCAATAAAAACTAAACGAGCAGCGATAGAAATACACCGTTTGTTGCAATATGCTTGGGACAACAGTACATTTTCAGGCGGACAAACTTTCGAAATTACAGTAGTTACAATTTTCAACAACAGATGGTGCTGCAAGTGATGTGAAAGATATAGAAGACAACGCAGTCTGTGAGTGCGCCGTTCTGTACGTCGTCTTTCTGCTGTAAGCGTGTGCTGTTCACAACGTGCAAGTGTGCTGTAGACAACATGGTTTATTCCTTAGAACAGAGGATTTTTCTGGTGTTGGAATTCCACCGCCTAGAACACAGTGTTGTTGCAACAAGACGAAGTTTTCAACGGAGGTTTAATGTAACCAAAGGACCGAAAAGCGATACAATAAAGGATCTGTTTGAAATTTTCAATGGACTGGGAATGTGACGGATGAACGTGATGGAAAGGTAGGGCGACCACGTACGGCAACCACAGAGGGCAACGCGCAGCTAGTGCAGCAGGTGATCCGACAGCGGCCTCGGGTTTCCGTTCGCCGTGTTGCAGCTGTGGTCCAAATGACGCCAACGTCCACGTATAGTCTCATGCGCCAGAGTTTACACCTCTATCCATACAAAATTCAAACGCGGCAACCCCTCAGCGCCGCTACCATTGCTGCACGAGAGACATTCGCTAACGATATAGTGCACAGGATTGATGACGACGATATGCATGTGGGCAGCATTTGGTTTACTGACGAAGCTTATATTTACCTGGACGGCTTCGTCAATAAACAGAACTGGCGCATATGGGGAACCGAAAAGCCCCATGTTGCAGTCCCATCGTCCCTGCATCCTCAAAAAGTACTGGTCTGGGCCGCCATTTCTTCCAAAGGAATCATTGGCCCATTTTTCAGATCCGAAACGATTACTGCATCACGCCATCTGGACATTCTTCGTGAATTTGTGGCGGTACAAACTGCCTTAGACGACACTGCGAACACCTCGTGGTTTATGCAAGATGGTGCCCGGCCACATCGCACGGCCGACGTCTTTAATTTCCTGAATGAATATTTCGATGATCGTGTGATTGCTTTGGGCTATCCGAAACATACAGGAGGCGGCGTGGATTGGCCTCCCTATTCGCCAGACATGAACCCCTGTGACTTCTTTCTGTGGGGACACTTGAAAGACCAGGTGTACCGCCAGAATCCAGAAACAATTGAACAGCTGAAGCAGTACATCTCATCTGCATGTGAAGCCATTCCGCCAGACACGTTGTCAAAGGTTTCGGGTAATTTCATTCATAGACTACGCCATATTATTACTACACATGGTGGATATGTGGAAAATATCGTACTATAGAGTTTCCCAGACCGCAGCGCCATCTGTTGTTGAAAATTGTAACTACTGTAATTTAGAAAGTTTGTCTGACTGAAAATGTACTGTTGTCCCAAGCATATTGCAACAAACGGTGTATTTCTATCGCTGCTCGTTTAGTTTTTATTGTCGTTTCAAATATACCGGTCATTTTTGAAACACCCTGTATCTAGGCAATGCTGGGAGTCGAGATGGCTCACGATTAGATGTAAGAATTAATGTATTTTGTTGTCTTGTCTTGCGAATCTTAAGTCTGAAAATGAGAGCTGTCAATGACAAATCTTCGACAGAACCAGAGACGCAAGGTAGAACAATTCATAGTATGTATATTTTTCGTTTATTTTTGGAAGATTTGGGGGTAACAATATTCAATCTCGCTGTGACAACCCTGTGTTCCCTAACCCCCTGCCGGCCGCTGTGGCCGAGCGTTTCTAGCGCTTCAGTCCGGAACCGCGCTGCTGCTACTGACTCAGGTTCGAATTCTGCCTCGGTCATGGATGTGTGTGATGTCCTTAGGTTAGTCAAATTTAAGTAGTTCTAAGTTCTAGGGGACTGATGACCTCATATGTTAAGTCCCATATTACTCAGAGCCATTTGAACCACTATTCGCATGGACGCACGAACTAACTGGTCGAAATAATTTTCAGAGAATGCATTGAGCACAGTTTCGAATGATGTTTTACGCATACCTCCAGAATTAAACATGTATTGTTGCCAACATATCGAGGGTAAATTAAAGTCACCACCAACTATAACTGTATGAGTCGGGTACGTGTTTGAAATAAAAATAAAAAAAAACTTGCTTTTGAATCTTTCAGCAATAGCATCATCTGAATTGGGAGGTCGGTAAAAGAATCGAATTATTGCGGTGGCCAAGAATGAATTTTGACCGTACTAACTCACAGGAGCTATCTACTTCAATTTCACGATAAGATAAACTACTTCTAACAGCAACAAACGCGCCCCCGCCAACTGTGTTTAGTCTACCCTTTCGGAACACCGTTGGCTTCTTCGCAAAAATTTCAGCTGAAAATATCTCCGCCTTCAGCTAGATTTCAGTGCCTATAGCGATTTGAGCATCAGTGCTTTCTATCAGCTCTTGGAGCTCTGGTACTTCCCAGCACAGCTACGACAATTTACAACTGTTATACCGATAGTTCCTGTATCAACGATCTTCTTGTCTTCGGCGTGCACCCTTTGTGACTGAAGCCCTTTTTGTGATTTCCCGAGACCATCTAACCTAAAAAAACTCCCAGTCCACGCCACACAGCCCCTTCTACCCATGTAGTCGCTTCCTGCGTGTAGTGGACTCCCGACCGATTCAGCGGAACCCAAGCACCCTATGGCGCAAGTCGAGGAATCTGCAGCTTACACGGTCGCATATCCGTCTGAGCCTGTGATTCAGACACTCCACTCGGCTCTGTACTAGAGGTCCGCAATCTGTGCTGTCAACTAAGCAACAAATGGTCGGCTCTACTTCAATCTCGCAAGCAAAACTGACAGCCTTTACCACTTCTGTTAGCCGCTCGAAACCACAGAGGATCTCTTCCGATCCAACGTTACATACATCGTAGGTACCGACGTGAGCCACGACCTACAGTTGGCTCTACCCTGTGCTCTTCATGGCATCCTGAAGGACCCGTTCCATGTCTGGAATGACTCCACCCGGTATGTACAGGGTGTGCACACTGGCTTCACAATGTGCACAGGATAGGAGACAGTATCTGGCTGAGCGACAGTGTCAGCCACGACAGCACCTGGAACCTGTTTGTCAGACTGATCAGGGAGGCCTTACGTGCAGCCCCTTAGGAAGTCTTTTGCCGCCTGCCACGCCCCGGGGCGACCTCCCACTCGACCACAGGTGAGGGGTCAGCCTCAGTACGAGCAGTAACTGGGCATACCACCGATGAAGACCGATTTGAGGACTCGGACGTGATGGAGTCCGTTGCATCCCCACGGTTGGCCCACAGCAGTGGCGCCCATCCACTGCAGCTTCAGGCTGTGTCACCGAAGCGGTCACAGCCTGGAGCTGAGAGCGAAGTGTCACCAATTCTGGTCACATCCGCACACAACAATCGCAGTCCCTATCCATACTAAAGATCGTAGAAAACAAAACTACTGAGATAAACGGACTATCGGCACGCGCTGCGGAACTCTACTGTAGATCCAGACGAAAACGCAGGAACTGTGTCTAATAAATTAGATTAATATTCAGAGATACAAAAACCTAAGTACTAAAGCACTCAGGTGAAACTAAATTATTCGCTCCTGATTATGAACTTGTAATATGTCTCAAAACCGGTTTACTTTCCGACGCAAACGTAAGCGCGAGAACTGTTGCTATTAGATATTAAATTAACACCCAGAAACTCAAGAAACTAAACTACCAAAGCTCGCAGATGAAATTATACAGTTCGCTCCCGGTTAGGAACTCGTGAGAGTCACAAAATCGGTTACTTCCCTGTTGCTGCACTGTCTCGGGCAATCGCCGCTGCATGACTGCCATCGAATAAAACAGAAGTGATTTCTGGCGTTCCCCAATCTAGTGTTATAGGCATTTTGCTGTTCTTTACCTATATAAACGATTTCAGAGACAATCTGAGCAGCCGTCTTAGGTTATTCGCAGATGATGCTGTCGTTTATCGACTAGTAAAGTCATCAGAAGAGCAAAACAAATTAAAAAACGATTTAGAAATGGTATCTGTATGGTGCGAAAATTGGCAATTAACTGCATATAAAGAAAAGTGTGAGGTCATCGTTACAGGTACAGAAAGCTGGCTAAAACCTGAAATAAGTTCTGCAGAAATTTTTACGAAGTATCAGACGGTGTTCAGGAAAGATAGATTAGGCAGAATTGGTGGTGGAGTGTTTGTGTCTGTCTGTAGTGGTTCATCTTGTAGTGAAGTCGAAGTAGATACTCCGTGCGAATTGCTATGGATGAAGGTTATACTTAACAACCGAACTAAGTTAATAATTGACTCCTTCTACCGACCCCCAGACTTCGATGATATAGTTGCTGAACAGTTCAGAGGAAATTTGAGTCTCGTAACAAATAAATACTCCACTCATACGGTTATAGTTGATGGGGACTTCAACCTTCCCTCGATATGTTGGCAGAAATACTTGTTCAAAATCGGTGGTAGGCAGAAAACATCTTCCGAGATTGTCCTAAATGCTTTCTCCGAAAATTATTTCGAGCAGTTAGTCCACGAACCCACGCGAAATGTAAATGGTTGCGAAAACACACTTGACCTTGTAACCTCCCCACAAAAATTATAATAAATAATAATAATAGTAAGATTCTAATTTAGTGTAACCTCTCCACAAAATTCTTTCACATTTGATCTAAGCTCAAAATTCATTCACATTTAGCGTAACCTCACAACAGAAAAATTCCTAAACCTCTCAACAGTAAAAATTATAATTATGTCGTTCACATTCAGTGTAACGTCCCAATAAAAAATAAATTCAGTAACCTAGTAATAAAACAATGTAACTAACTTCTCAATTAAATTGTCGCTCACTTATGACTTCTCAATAATTCACTGTGAATTTAACCTGGTAAATTTTGGACGACAGCAGTGCTGCGTCATGGCCCTGAATGATCATTCTGAATAAAAAAAGGAAAAATTCTTACCTCAATAAAGTCGCCGAATATCTGCTCTTAAAATAAATTTTTCCGGCACAGCTCTGTGCAATGCTGGCCGATATATCTCTCATTTATGAAAGGAAGCAACTGATTTTTCTATTGCAATAATCGGGATGATCATGGATGGGAGAAATTAGTAAATCCTTTAAATTGAAATGAATGGTCGTTAAAAGTTACTTTTTATAAGGAAAATTATCATTACGAGAGTTTTAAAACATTTACATGCGACTTGAGATAACATTACTACATATGTGCGAGGCTGCTTATTTACCTTATACAATAATACTCAGGCTCCGGCATCACTGCACCGCGACCGGGCCAGCCAACACGATACACCATACCAGACCAGGGCAGACTCCAGACTAGCGACAACTTACTGCTACAGCTACACAGTACCTACTGCAGTCAACACTGCTCTCTGATCAGAGACCTTGCATATCGCAGGCAGCGCATGAGCAATACATCGAAATTACATCTGTTCCAACCTCTTACATAACCCTCCACTGGGGGGGGGACAAAAATTTGGCAGCGATGGTGAGTCAATTGGACTTGCCATGAGCAACAAATTTTTCTAAAATCTACTTAATTAACTAAGTTTACAGTCACAGAGTATATACATATATATAAGTGGAGAACATGAAATGAAATAGAGTGCACATGCACTGAGTACAGAACATATCAAGAAATGACAAAATGTATATGCAATGAGTACAAAACATATTAACAAATGACATAAAGTGCACACGCACTGTATGTATTTTTTTACCATTTTACAAGAACTAGGGTACGCAATGAGTATAAAACATATTAATAAATGACAAAAAGTGCACACGCACTGTATATGTCTCTACCATTTTACAAGAACTAGGAAAGGAAAGGGAAGGATTGCATCATGGTTGTCGCACAGTAGGTTGCACGTAGCTGCACTGAAAGTCCATATGTTTCTACAGAAGCACAACACCAAGTGAGACAATCTGAAGTTCTCTTCCCATGAAGTATTAATCAGTGTAGCCAAGACAATGAAATGTTGTATTAATATTCAATGTTATGATTTTGGTAGTATATTAGGTACACCAAACAGTGGGACCATAATAACATCTCTATCGTTCAAGGTGGTGGACAGCATGATGTGTCAACACCACATTCTTGTAAGGTACACCAACGTAGAATTAGTGCAGAAACCAAATATAGTGCTCCATGATCATGAGGACAGACAGGACAAACGGATATTGCAGTAATTTCTGGTAATTATGTCAGAAGGTGAAGGACATTAAGTCTTATGCTAGTCATCATTGAGAATTACTCTAGTCTATTAACCGATTTGAGTAACTGTTGGCACTCATTGCCTAGTTACTAAACATTTCTGTACTTTGTATGGAGTATTACAGAACATCATTCATAAGTCATCTGATTACACTAAATATTGGCACTCATTGGCCAGTTACAAACCATATTTACGCATTGTTCAGAAGTCATCATTCAAAACAAGAGTTAATGAGGGTAGCATGAAGCTACTGGTATTCATACATAATAGCATGTAAGTGACATAAGACAAATTTAAAATATAAGAAACAGTGGCATTCATTGGCCAGTTACTAAACATATACGACATATTTAAAACAATTATTGGCACTCATTGGCCAGTTACAAAGTATTCATATATGATATCATGTGAGTGACATAAGACAAATTTAAAATATAAGAAACAGGGGCATTCATTGGCCAGTTACTAAACATATAGTAAGTATTGAATATTAGAAAACATTTTTCATCATTCAAGTGACATAGGACATATTTAAAACGTAACACACTATAACTATTACTCAAGGTCTATGGCTAGAAAACATCATTCACTATTACTCAGAACTCATCATTCAAGTGACATAAGACATATTTAAAATGTAACACACTGTAACTATTACTCAAGGTCTGTGGTTCAATAATACATAGATATAATGGATTCAATACATCTGACAAATCTGCATTATATTTAGTACTATAAATATCTCTTAAACTAGTAGCATTATTTGGGACTGGTAATACATTTTTTTGTGTGCTAGCAATGCATTGCGTTGGGATCGATAATTAATTGCTGGGGCATGAAAATATTTGCATTTGACTTATTGCTGCAAATAAGGATTAGTAACATCATTCGTCATGAGTCAGCTGTAGCAAGGTTATGAAACAAGCAGAGTATATGTGATCACATTCATGAATGACACACACAAATGGGTAAAAAAAATGCAAGTACTAGAACAGGTTTAATAACTAACTAATAACTATAGCACATTAATTTCGTGAATAGCTCCTCCGAGAAAAAATACAAAATGGATTATTAAGCTGAAAGAAGAAACGCATATTTGCTGAAAAGTAGTGAACATCGAATTAACAGGTAATGAAACGTGTACTCAATATGTATGTACTCTAGCTGTCCTTTCCAAAACATTGAGTCATTGTACCATGCGATATAAGACATACTGTCAAAACGAACTGCAACAAATACTTAAAAAACTACATAGCATCTCTTAACTAACAGTAAATATATAAACTTCATCATTATTCTCATCTGCAAAGAAAAACTTAAAAGTTGTGCGTTAAGTGGCCATATAAAATTCATCACTATCATCACCTGCAAAGAAAAACTTCATTATTCGTATTACCATATTCTTCATATAACTATTCATCATCATTTATTATCATCTGCAAAAAATAGACACTTCATTATTCATTATTCATATTTCCATTTACTTCATACAACTATTCATAGTATAGAGTTTCTTATTTCTAGCATATTTCATGACTAAAACTAAGATGTGTAGTTCTGTCTGACAGCCTGTATCAATCGCCTTGTATTCTGAAAGAACAAAATTAGTTAAGACTACTGTCATACGATGTGTATAGTATATTCATGTTAATGCTTGTTAATTCTTATCCATTTACTCTTCATCACAAAGTATTCCATTTTCTTTCGTTCATTCCGAAAGTGAAATTCCCATTTCATAGTAATCCACTGTGCTTTGTTTAATTCATTTCTTTTACAAGTTATTGCTTTCTGAAAATGATGAATATGGATTAATATCTTGCACTCATATACCCATTAAATAAAAACTGGTTTCAAGTGATAGAATTAAGCATACAGCATAGCATGACAGAAAACGTATTATGTCAAAAACATAGAGAGTGTTCAGGTGCAAAAACGTACACACAGTCTCATAATGTAGTAGCCAAGAGTGTAGAATAGTCAAGATATTGAGATATCATAAGGAAAAATGTTAAAGTCAACTGGTGTTTGTTATATCTTAAAGATCTGGTAGTGCATGCAAACAAAACAGGAAAACAATCATACATACACGAAAAATGGAAAATGTGCACGGTCTGATAAATAACGACAAGAAATGACTTTCTTTGTGTTCAGCTTGTATGTTGTGTAGTTGGTAGAGGCGAGAGTTGAAGACTTTAATGGAGAAAGAATTTGATAAAATTAATATGTCACTAGATAGAATTGCATAATTGGTCATAAAATATGTAAGTTTATCTGGAAAAATGTGCACGGTCTGATGTGTAATGACAAGAAAAGCGACCTGCTAACCTTACCTTGCCGGCCATTTGCCAAGAAAAAATATGATAATCATCAGTAAGTGTTCATATAAATATCTGCAAATGGCATTACAGTGTGATAAATCGTAAAGTATATTCCTTCGATAAAGGGTTTAATATTGGAGACATGGTGATTGCCTTTACTTTTTCTGGTTCTCAGTGTTTCGACGTGTACTACATTGGGGTGAGGAACGCTGCGAATTCGATATGGACCTGAGTATAGAAGCTCAAATTTACTACATCTACTCTTTCCTCTGTTGGATAAATAATGTGTGCGTACTAATATCTTCTGTCCAATGTGAAATACACGGCGTGTACAAACCTGTTTTTGCTGTCTTCTTCGGCGCTCTGCGGCAAGTTTGATGTTGTTGAGTGCAATGTCAATTATTTCATGGTGTCGTAGTCGACGAGAGGTAGGAAAGGATACTAATTCTTTAATTTTGTTAGGTGGTTCAACATTTTTCAGTATAACAGTCGGAGATAGCATAGTAGATTCATTTGGTATCGAGTTAATTACATCCTGGAATGACAGTATGTGTGTATCCCAATCGATATATTTTTATGGCAGTATATTCTACATAGTTTACCAATTTCTTTCATTAGGCGTTCACAAGGGTTCGAATAAGCGTGATACTTGGATATATAAATCGGAGAAATGTTTCTTGGTCGTAACATACGTGTCCATATAGCAGATCGAAATTGTGGTCCATTGTCGGAAATTACTTTCAATACATGCCCTACATGAAATAGAAAATGTTTTATAAATGCATTCGAAACAGATTTAGCAGTAGCTTTGCGTAACGGAGTGAAGGTAACGAATTTCGAAGTGAGTTCAACAGCGACAAAGATGTAACAAAAACCTCTATTAGTTCTGGGAATCGGACCAAAAATGTCTACAGCGGCCATGTGTCTCAATTTAATGGGTACAGTGGGATGTAACGGAGGAATATGTGAAGTCGTGTCTGCCTTAGCTTTCTGGCAGATTTTACATGACGCTAAAACTCGTCGTATACGTTTCTCCATGTTGGCAAAATAACAGTTCTGTCTCAGTATAAGAAAACATTTTCTGGCTCCGTAATGTGCGTAACTTAAATGAGTATACCAAATTAATTTGTTAACAAGCTCGTCAGGAATACATAATAACCAGTTGTTGCTGTCAGGGTGAGAGCGGCGAAACAGAATGTTATTGTGTACAGTGTAATGGTTTCTAATGGTAACATTATTCCTATCTTGCCAAAGGTGTTTAATTTCTTTCCATACGTTGTATTTACTTCGCTCTTGTGCTATGTCTCGTAATGATGCCGAAATGAAGTTTTCAAATGCAACTTGTTGAATGTACATGACGCTAAAATTTACTTGGCAGAAGTTGGTTGCGATGTCTTGCTGATTGTTGCTAAGAGAACGGGACAGTGCGTCTGCTACAATATTTTGTGTACCGGGAATGTGAACAATTGTAAAATTAAATTCCTGTAAATAAAGTTTCCATCTGCTTAACCTGTCATGTGTAAATTTTTCTGAAAGTAAAAACTGGATAGCTCTATGATCTGTGTAAACGGTAGTGTGTCTTCCATAAAGAAAATGCCTAAATCTCGTAAATGCCCATACAACACATAAGGTTTCAAGTTCTGTGACAGAATAATTGCGTTCAGCAGGTGACAGAATGCGACTCGCAAAGGCGATGTTTTTAATTACTGTATTACCGTCTTCTTCAATTTCCTGAAAAATGTGTACGCCTGAAGCTGTGTTAGAACTGTCGGTGGCAATGGAAAAATTTCTAGTAAGATCTGGATGTGATAAAAGAGATGCATTCAACAAAGCTTGTTTCAGATTGACAAATTCAGAATGTGCTTGGCTATCCCAGGACCAAATAGTGTTTTTACCTGTCAATTGACATAATCTAGGGGTGTGTAAAGCAGAGTAATGAATAAATTTACGAAAAAAGTTAATTAATCCCAGAAAGCTGCGTAGTTGTTTCTTCGTCGTAGGAACAGTAATGTCACGTAAAGCTTGAAGTTTTTCCGGGTCAGGTGCAATGCATTCTGCTGAAATTACATGTCCAAGAAATTTTATAGAAGTTTTGCCAAAGTGCGATTTGCTAAGATTAGCTGTGAGTCCTTGTGCACGAAAAGTTCGTAACAGTTGTTCAAGAATCAAATTGTGTTCAGACCAGTTAGCTTCTGCAATAAGAATGTCGTCTACATACGTTGTGATTCTGTCTTTTAATTCAGTCGGAAGTATGGTATTCAAACCGCGAATAAATGCTGCTCAAGAAATAGTTAAACCGAACGGTAATTTGCAAACTGGTAAGTCACCAAAACAGAGAAAAACTGTGTACTTTCTGCAGTTCGGATGGAGCTGAATTTGCCAAAATCCCGATTTCAAATCTAACGTGGAATAAATAGCAGTACAATGAAATTTCTGTAGAAGTTTTTCTAGTGTTTGAGGGCGATCTGTTTCATTAATAATAATGTCATTGATGTGACGCGAATCAAGTACGAGGCGAAGTGAACCATCATTTTTCGTAACAATATGGAGCGGGTTTATGTACGGACGAACTGCCGGTTCAATTATTCCTTGGTCAAGCATAGCTTGCAATTCTTTCTTCACTTGTTCTCTGTGAATATACGGAATGGGATAATGTTTGGCTTTAAATGTATTGTGCTGTTTAACTTGAAATTCATACATAAAACCGGACATAGTACCAGGGATGTTGTCAAAAACTGGAGCTTGCTGTAAAAGAATTTTGCGTAGTTGCGTGCGTTCGTCGTCTGTATTTGCACTGCTCTGTTTAACTTTATCAGAAATCATTTGCATAACGTCATAGTCGGCTTCGTCTGGAGTATTAGAGTTGTGTACGTACGTATCTGTGAACAATGTGGAATGACAGTCTGTGTTACGTGATGCGGAAATGACCTCTGTACTATTAATTGTTTGTTCTTCTGCAGATAAAGAGTGCTGAAATTCTAAAGCCAGTTGTACATTTTCATCCTTTAACATTAAATAGGAGATTTGAAAGTCAATAATTGCGTCGTGTTATACCAGAAAATTCGTACCTAAAATAAACTCTGTCGTCAATAAGGGAACAATCCAAAAATTTGAGTGAAATGTATGACCTGCAATACAAAATGATAAATGTGTCTGTAATTTTACATCTACTCCTTTACCAGATACTGCTCCTTTTACTTTAGTTTTGCCTAATGGTAACGTAGGATAGGTATTCTCTTTGTTACATTCGTTGAAAGTTTCTTCATTTATGACTGACATAGGTGATCCAGAATCGATTACTGCTGAAAATTTGGATGATCCAATCTTTACTTCAATGATAGGGTGTGAAATGGTTTTTTGAATAACTGGTTTTTCCTGCAAAAGGGTGTCTCGGATGTCGTCAAAAGTAATAACATTTTCGTGAACAAGGTTCTGTGTGCCAAAAGTATTGCTTGCGTTGCTGGAAGATGTAATCTGTACTGTATGTAGTCAAATTCTTTCTGACGTGCTGTTATTTGCGGGAGGATGCTGTGGCATTTCGACTATTTGTACTGTTCTGTTATTTCGTCCTGACGTATTACGTTCGGGATGATATCTACTGTCTGGTTCATTCAAGATAATTTGTTGTTGCGGATGATTCTGCTGCTGGTAAGACCGACTGTTATTACACGCACGCTGAAAATTGTGCTCATTACTGTTACGTCTGTCATGATAATCATTGCTATACGGCGCGTTCCGATACGAGTTAAAATGATGTGTTTTCTGTACGTAGTGATTTCCTTGTTGCTGTGCGTTACTCTTTGGCGGAGCCGACGCTATACGTGTAGGCGGCGAAACATTAAAGCTTGTTTGACCTTGCACATTACATTGTTGGTTAGGTATGCTAACCGGCTGGTTTTGTAGCTGTTGTTGGGAAAAACATCTATTGTTGCTAAAATGTGGTTCCTGTTGCTGATGATTTTGACGATACTGATAATGAAAATTTTGTCTGTTATTAAAATTACTCGGATAGTTCTGGAGTGTCTAATGAAAATTGTCACTTTCGATAAAACTTGTCATACTGGGTTTTCTTCACTCATTCTTAATCCTAGATAGATCGATAGTTGAAGAGCTGTTTTGATAGATATAAAGGATAGTAGAAGAGAAGGCAGCAGTGCAGAAAACTAAAGATGAAATAGCACTACTACGGCTCGGGTCCCTGTGCACGCTACAGCACATATTCATCGAAGTGTAATGAATCCCCCGAGGTCATTTACTCGCTGCAAATAAATTTTAGTTTCTGCATTACAGCCAATGCCTGTGAAAATTCAAAAGCAAATTGTTGTATCCAGTCCAAAGCGTGAATCTGTGTTCTGTAATTTTTAAATACCATAAATTTTCTCACGGATAGAAAGTGCTTGTAATCAAAATTATCGTCTCTGTATGTCTGAACAGGTTCAGGATTGTATGATAATCTCTTTGTCTGTGACTGTTCGGAATATAACTCACGTACTCTCTGTAAATTACCTAAATTATACTGGCTGTGTGAGTCTGACAAATGTTCAGAGAGTGGCATATGCTGTGATGTGTTAAAGGCTGAAATGTTTTTCATCTCTGTCAATTCGTGCTGTAAAGATGACAATTTTATACGTAATGTATTATTGGACGAACCTATCTCACTGATCGTCTGCTGTAAATTTTGGAATTCGGGTGTTTGATTAAGCGAAACTGGTGACGTATCGTCTGATTTGGTGTCATTATTAATTTAGATAACGTCAATACGACTGGCCAATTCATCATATTTTTCAGTCAGTGCTTTTACCTGATCATCGTTTTTAGTATCACAAGCATTAATTTGTTTTTGTATTTTACGTGTGGTTTTGCTCAATTTTTTAACGTCTGCTTTGACGGCATCGAGATCCTGTATTAGTTCCAACTTGTCAAGTCTGTTGGTCACTGTCTGAAAGTCTAATGTGTGTGTGTCAGTTTTTGTTTTAAGATCGGAGATTTCATTATGCAATTCGGTGTTCAACTGTTTAATTTCGTCTGATACTGTAGCAATATTGTTGTCTACGTATGTTTTTGCTTTCGTAAACAATTTACGCTTATCTTCCTGTCTTTGTACAGTAATTGTTTCCATGACTTGTTGCTTTACTTTATTCTGTTCCTGTATAAATTTACGGTAACGCGTTTCACTGTTTTGTAGGTGGTGATTAAAACGTTCGTCAATTTGGCTGTTCTGTTGGTTAAATTTCGCGTCTACTTTCGCATCCAGTGTGCGTGAAAGTTCTGCTGACATTAATTTAAACTCGTCGCGTAACTGTGTTGCGTTCTCAGAACATTGTTTAGCGACTGCACTAATTTCGTCTCTAAGTAATTTAGTTGTGGATGCATGTGTATTACTTAATTCTTGAGCCACAGATCTAATTTCTTCACTATTGCTCCTAGCTCAAGCCTTAATTTCCTCACGTAATTGTTCTTTAGTATCATGACATTGCGCGGCAACGGCTGTAATCTGTTCACTGAGTTGTTTGTTCTGTTCATTAAGTTGTTTGAAATTGTTATCTTGCTTATCATTCGACTGTTTGAGACTTTCATTCAACTGTTTGAAATTGTTATGTTGTTTTTCATCATGTTCATTAATTTGTTGTTTGAGATTTTCATTAAGTTGTAGCATTAATGCTATAACTCGAGCCATGCCAACATTAGCTACTGTATTCTCTGTGCTGTGTGATGGTGTATCTGCATGTGTCACGTTTTGTGTAAACATTTGGTTATTGTCTGATTCACAAAAAGCTTTGCCAATCGGATGTACACTTTTGGTCACTACATCGGAATCAAATAAATCTGACGTATTCTGACTACATTGTTCATCTTCGTGAGAAAAATTTATCTGTTCACAATTCAAATTTTGCAAACCGGGTGTGTCAAACTGGGCAACGTTCATTGTGTCGGAACGTGCCGCGTCATCAATTGTTACATTTACTGCGGACATAACTGAATTTGTTTGTTCATCATTAGGATCAAAATCATTACTAGTGATCGGTAGCCGCTGATTATCTGTAATTAGACGATTATCACTATTACACTGAGTGTCGCAAGTATGATCGGTCAAATTATTCGAGTCGGCTATTTCACTCATTGCACACCGCGGTGTACTGTTAACAGTTTTTCGCGGAATTTTTCACAAAACAAAATTAAGCACAAAATGAAACAGTCAAAGCAAAAATGGAACAAATACAATTACAACAAAGAGCAATAAATTGCCGATGATCTGTGAAAGAAAGCGTGACAAATTAGTAAATGCGATGCGCCAGATGCAAACTACATTTTAGTAAATAAAAGTAAATATACCACTACTTCTGAGAGATTCACAAAGAAATACGATCCTGGCCGGTTGTCGCCAAGTGTAGCCTCCCTAGAAAATTAAAATAAATAATAATATGAGTGTGATTCTAATTCAGTGTAACCTCCCCACAAAATTCTTTCTCATTTGACCTCCCACACAAAATTAATTCTGATTTAATCTAAGCTCAAAATTCATTCACATTTAGCGTAACCTCACAACAGAAAAATTCCTAAACCTCTCAACAGTAAAAATTATAATTATGTCGTTCACATTCAGTGTAACGTCCCAATAAAAAATAAATTCAGTAACCTATTAATAAAACAATGTAACTAACTTCTCAATTAAATTGTCGCTCACTTATGACTTTTCAATAATTCACTGTGAATTTAACCTGGTAAATTTTGGACGACAGCAGTGCTGCGTCATGGCGCTGAAAGATCATTCTGAATAAAAAAAGGAAGAATTCTTACCTCAATAAAGTCGTCGGATATATCTGCTCTTACAATAAATTTTTTCGGCACAGCTCTGTGCAATGCTGGCCGATATATCTCTCATTTATGAATGGAAGCAACTGATCGGGATGATCATGGATGGGAGAAATTAGTAAATCCTTTAAATTGAAATGAATGGTCGTTAAAAGTTACTTTTTATAAGGAAAATTATTATTACGAGAGTTTTAAAACATTTACATGCGACTTGAGATAACATTACTACATATGTGCGAGGCTGCTTTATTACCTTGTACAGTAATACTCAGGCTCCGACATCGCTGCACCGCGACCGGGCCAGCCAACACGATACACCAGACCAGACCAGAGCAGACTCCAGACTCACAACAACTTACTGCTACAGCTACACAGTACCTACTGCAGTCAACACTGCTCTCTGATCAGAGACCTTGCATATCGCAGGCAGCGCATGAGCAATACATCGAAATTACATCTGCTAGGACCTCTTACAACCTCTTGGCCACAAACAATCCAGAGCTAATAGAGAGCATCATGACGGATACAGGGATTAGTTATCACAAGGTCGTTGTAGCTAGGCTTAATACCGTTTCTTCCAAATCCACCAGAAACAAACGCAAAAAGATTTTATTTAAAAAAGCGGATAAACTGTCATTAGAAGCCTTCCTAAGAGACAATCTCCATTCATTCCGAACTGACTATGCAAATGTATACGAGATGTCACTCAGATTCAAAGATATACTAGCAACAGCAATTGAGAGATTCATACCTCGTAAACTGGCAAGAGATGGAACTGATCCCCCATGGTACACAAAACAGGTCCGAAAGCTGTTGCAGAGGCAACGGAAAAACAATGCGAAGTTCAGAAGAACGTGAAATCCCGAAGATTGGCTAAAATTTACAGACGCGCGAAGTTTGGCAGGGACTTCAATGCGAGATGCATTTAATAGGTTCCACAACGAAACATTGTCTCGAAATTTGACAGAAAATCCGAAGAAATTCTGGTCGTATGTAAAGTACACAAGCGGCAGTCAATACCTTCGCTGCGAAATGCCGATGGTACTGTTACCGACGACTGTGCCGCTAAAGCAGAGTAATTGAACGCAGTTTTCCGAAATTCCTTCACCAGGGAAGACGAATGCAATATTCCACAATTTGAAACACAAACAGCTGCTAGCATGAGTTTCTTAGAAGTAGACACCTGAGGGGTTGCGAAGCAACTCAAATCGCTTGATACGGGCAAGTCTTCAGGTCCAGATTGTATACCGATTAGGTTCCTTTCAGATTACGCTGATACGATAGCTCCCTACTTAGCAATCATATACAATCTCTCACTCACTGATAGATCTGTACCTACAGATTGGAAAATTGTGTAGGTCGCACCAGTGTTTACGAAGGATAGTAGGTGTAATCCATCGAACTACAGACCTATATCATTGACGTCGGTTTGCAGTAGGGTTTTGGAGCATATACTGTATTCAAACATTATGAATCACCTCGAAGGGAACGATCTATTGATACGCAATCAGCATGGTTTCAGAAAACATCGTTCTTGTGCAACGCAGCTAGCTCTTTATTCGCATGAAGTAATGGCCGCTATCGGCTGGGGATCTCAAGTTGATTCCGTGTTTCTAGATTTCCGGAAAGCTTTTGACACCGTTCCTCACAAGCGACTTCTAAACAAGCTGCGGGCCTATGGGGTATCGTCTCAGTTGTGCGACTGTATTCGTGATTTCCTGTCAGGAAGATAGCAGTTCATAGTAATAGACGGCAAATCATCGAGTAAAACTGAAATATCAGGTATTCCCCAGGGAAGCGTCCTGGGACCTCTGCTGTTCCTGATCTATATGAATGACTTGGGTGACAATCTGAGCAGTTCTCTTAGGTTGTTCGCAGATGATGCTGTAATTTACCATCTAGTAAGGTCATCTGAAGACCAGTATCAGTTGCAAAGCGATATAGAAAAGATTGCTGTATGGTGTGGCAAGTGGCAGTTGACGCTAAATAACGAAAAGTGTGAGGTAATCCACATGAGTTCCAAAAGAAATCCGTTGGAATTCTATTACTCGATAAATAGCACAATTCTCAAGGCTGTCAATTCAACTAAGTACCTGGGTGTAAAAATTACGAACAACTTCAGTTGGAAAAACCACATAGATAATATTGTGGGGAAGGCGAGCCAAAGGTTGCGTTTCATTGGCAGGACACTAAGAAGATGGAACAAGTCCACTAAGGAGACAGCTTACACTACAATCGTTCGTCCTCTGTTAGAATATTGCTGCGCGGTGTGGGATCCTTACCAGGTGGGATTGACGGAGGACATCGAAAGGGTGCAAAAAAGGGCAGCTCGTTTTGTATTATCACGTAATAGGGGAGGGAGTGTGGCAGATATGATACGCGAGTTGGGATGGAAGTCATTAAAGCAAAGACGTTTTTCGTCGCGGCGAGATCTATTTACAAAATTTCTCTCCCGAATGCGAAAATATTTTGTTGAGCCCAATGATCATCAAAATAAAATAAGAGAATCAGAGCTCGAACAGAAAGGTTTAGGTGTTCATTTTTCCCGCGCGCTGTTCGGGAGTGGAATGGTAGGGATATAGTATGATTGTGGTTCGATGAACCCCCTGCCAAGCACTTAAATGTGAATTGCAGAGTAATCATGTAGATGTAGATGTAGATGTAGATGTCATTCACATGAGTGCCAAAAGGAATCCGTTAAACTTCGGTTGCGCGATCAGTCTAATCTAAAGGCCGTAAATTCAACTAAAAACCCAGGAATTACAATTACGAACAACTTAAATTGGAAGGATCACATAGAAAATGTTGTGTGGTAGGCTAACCAAAGACTACGTTTCATTGGCAGGACACAGAAAATGTCACAGATCTACTAAAGAGACTGCCTACACCACGTTTCTCCGTCCTTTTTTAGACTATTGCTGTGCGATATGGGGTCCTTCCCAGATAGGGTAGACTGAGTACGTCGAAAAAGTTCAAAGTATGGCAGCTCGTTTTGTATTGTTGCGAAGTAGGGGAGAGTGTCACTGAAATGATACAGGTTTTGCGATGGACATCATTAAAACATGCGTTTTTTCCTCACGAAATTCCAATCACCAACTTTCTCCTTCGAATGCGAAAATATTTTGTTGACACAGACCTGAATAGGGAGAAACGATCACCATGATAAAATAAGGTAAATCAGAGTTCGCACGGAAAGATAAAGGTGTTCGATCCTTCCGCGCACTATACGAGACTGGAATACTAGGGAATTGTGAAGGTGGTTAGATGCAGATTTGCAGAGTATCGATATAGATGTAGATATAGAGGGTAATACAGAACTGCATGAGTTTATAGAATAGCGGTCGTTACAACGAGGTGTAGTTTTGTCAGTCGCGAGTTGAGTTTCTCTTTTTCTGGTAACGCACCTGAAGATGTGCAGGCCTTTGTGGGAGACTTTCGAAATCTGGCTCAGACGGAGGGTTGGTCTGATAAGGAATTATTGAGTGTTGCAAAATTGAGAGTAACAGGGGAAGTTAAAACTTATATAGCGGTTATAGAAGCTCTTAAAGGAGTCACAGCATTCGAAGAATTTAAAGATTTCAGAGATATACGAAACTAAATAGTGCCAGACAGTATAGGGAACAATTATTGGTGATAACTAAGGATAATAAGGAAAGGGAGAGAAGGAAACATAGTAGGTGAATATGGATTGGGGGGAAGGAATGAAAGAGGAAGCCGCCTTGTAGAATTTTGCACAGAGCATAACTTAATCACAGCCAACACTTGGTTCAAGAATCATAAAAGAAGGTTGTATACCTGGAAGAATCCTGGAGATACTAGTAGGTATCAGATAGATTATATAATGGTAAGACAGAGATTTAGGAACCAGGTTTTAAATTGTAAGACATTTCCTGGGGCAGATGTGGATTCTGACCACAATCTATTGGTTATGAACTGCAGATTGAAACCGAAGAAACTGCAAAAAGGTGGGAATTTAAGGAGATGGGACCTGGATAAACTGAAAGAACCAGAGGTTGTAGAGAGTTTCAGGGAGAGCATAAGGGAACAATTGACAGGAATGGGGGAAAGAAATACAGTAGAAGAAGAATGGGTAGCTCTGAGGGATGAAGTAGTGAAGGCAGCAGAGGATCAAGTAGGTAAAAAGACGAGGGCTAATAGAAATCCTTGGGTAACAGAAGAAATATTGAATTTAATTGATGAAAGGAGAAAATACAAAAATGCAGTAAATGAAGCAGGCAAAAAGGAATACAGACGTCTCAAAAATGATATCGACAGGAAGTGCAAAATGGCTAAGCAGGGATGGCTAGAGGACAAATGTAAGGATGTAGAGGTTTGTCTCACTAGGGGTAAGATAGATACTGCCTACAGGAAAATTAAAGAGACCTTTGGAGAGAAGAGAACCACTTGTATGAACATCAAGAGCTCAGATGGCAACCCAGTTCTAAGCAAAGAAGGGAAGGCAGAAAGGTGGAAGGAGTATATAGAGGGTTTATACAAGGGCGATGTACTTGAGGACAATATTATGGAAATGGAAGAGGATGTAGATGAAGACGAAATTGGAGATAAGATACTGCGTGAAGAGTTTGACAGAGCACTGAAAGACCTGAGTCGAAACAAGGCCCCGGGAGTAGACAACATTCCATTTGAACTACTGATGGCCTCTGGAGAGCCAGTCATGACAAAACTCTACCATCTGGTGAGCACGATGTATGAGACAGGCGAAATACCCTCAGACTTCAAGAAGAATATAATCATTCCAATCCCAAAGAAAGCAGGTGTTGACAGATGTGAAAATTACCGAACTATCAGTTTAATAAGTCACAGCTGCAAAATACTAACGCGAATTCTTTACAGACGAATGGAAAAACTGGTAGAAGCCGACCTCGGGGAAGATCAGTTTGGATTCCGTAGAAATGTTGGAACACGTGAGGCAATACTGACCTTACGACTTATCTTAGAAGAAAGATTAAGAAAAGGCAAACCTACGTTTCTAGCATTTGTAGACTTAGAGAAAGCTTTTGACAATGTTAACTGGAATACTCTCTTTCAAAATCTGAAGGTGGCAGGGGTAAAATACAGGGAGCGAAAGGCTATTTACAGTTTGTACAGAAACCAGATGGCAGTTATAAGAGTCGAGGGGCATGAAAGGGAAGCAGTGGTTGGGAAAGGAGTAAGACAAGGTTGTAGCCTCTCCCCGATGTTATTCAATCTGTATATTGAGCAAGCAGTAAAGGAAACAAAAGAAAAATTCGGAGTAGGTATTAAAATTCATGGAGAAGAAGTAAAAACTTTGAGGTTCGCCGATGACATTGTAATTCTGTCAGAGACAGCAAAGGACTTGGAAGAGCAGTTGAACGGAATGGACAGTGTCTTGAAAGGAGGATATAAGATGAACATCAACAAAAGCAAAACGAGGATAATGGAATGTAGTCAAATTAAGTCGGGTGATGCTGAGGGAATTAGATTAGGAAATGAGACACTTAAAGTGGTAAAGGAGTTTTGCTATTTAGGGAGTAAAATAACCGATGATGGTCGAAGTAGAGAGGATATAAAATGTAGACTGGCAATGGCAAGGAAAGCGTTTCTCAGGAAGAGGAATTTGTTAACATCGAGTATAGATTTAAGTGTCAGGAAGTCGTTTCTGAAAGTATTTGTATGGAGTGTAGCCATGTATGGAAGTGAAACATGGACGATAACTAGTTTGGACAAGAAGAGAATAGAAGCTTTCGAAATGTTGTGCTATAGAAGAATGCTGAAGATAAGGTGGGTAGATCACACAACTAATGAGGAGGTATTGAATAGGATTGGGGAGAAGAGAAGTTTGTGGCACAACTTGACTAGAAGAAGGGATCGGTTGGTAGGACATGTTTTGAGGCATCAAGGGATCACAAATTTAGCATTGGAGGGCAGTGTGGAGGGTAAAAATCGTAGAGGGAGACCAAGAGATGAATACACTAAGCAGATTCAGAAGGATGTAGGTTGCAGTAGATACTGGGAGATGAAGAAGCTTGCACAGGATAGAGTAGCATGGAGAGCTGCATCAAACCAGTCTCAGGACTGAAGACCACAACAACAACAATAAGGAAAGTGGGAAACAATTTGCAAATAGCATAAGAAAAATTTCTCTATGTAACTATGAATTAGCACAGAATGCTGCAATCAACGAAATTAGTTAGCTGAAGCTGACGAAATGGCACTCGATGTATTTCTAAGAGGGCTGCATGTGGAACTGTCGTGTACTGATAGGGGAGGAGGGGGGGAGGGGGGTCCGCACTGCTGTGCGATTAACTATAGCGTCTGTGGAGATCGGTTTGTCGACTGGAATGCTGGGTAAATGGATAGTATTTGCAGCTGGTATAAGATCTTTCAGGTGCCGCGAACAGGACAGTAAGGGAACAGTGTCACCAGCCTCAGGGTGATGTGAATAAGGTAAGGGGTAGTGCCGGCCGGAGTGGCCGTGCGGTTCTAGGCGCTACAGTCTGAAAAAAATGTCGTGTGACTAGGGTCTCCCGTCGGCCTGGTGCAAGTCTTTCGATTTGACGCCACTTCGGCGACTTGCGCGTCGGTGGGGATGATATGATGATGATTAGGACAACACAACACCCAGTCCCTGAGCGGAGAAAATCTCCGACCCATCCGGGAATCGAACCAGGGCCCTTAGGAATGATATTCTGTCACGCTGACAACTCAGCTATCGTGGGCGGACTCTACAGTCTGCAACCAAGCGAACGCTACGGTCGCAGGTTCGAATCCTGCCTCGGGCATGGTTGTGTGTGATGTCCTTGGGTTAGTTAGGTTTAATTAGAGGTAGTACTAATTTTAGAAGTAGTAATTTTGGAAGTAGAGGACCAGGAAAGACTAAGGTATTAAACGCCAGCAGGAGCCCCAGGTCAACCTATGGTCGTTCCTAATAAGATTGGATGCTACAAAATTGTATTCGAAGGTGGACTGTGCGATAAGAGGAATAGTAGGAAAGAAGGGTTGCAGGATATTATTGGACACAGGGGAACACGGTCACCACAAGTGATCTGGTAAAACATAAGAAATGGGACCCACTACTGTACAGATGTAGATTTTTGCCTGGAAACAGTTCAGTTTAAACAATGTGCAGAGTTTGTGCCACATGTGTGTGAGGGTTACAACATTATATGAGGATTAGATTTCTTATATCAGCATTGAGGCATAATCGACCTTACGCAAAATGGGGTGGAAGTTGACAGGAAAATGTTTCAGTTAGCTGAAGCCATTGCCAGTGCAGCGATGTTGCGAGGAGAGTCTGTCTCAAAAGATGAACTGATTAAGCCATGAATGATCACACTAAGACGTGTGGCTAATGGACTTGGGAAATCACTTTGGGTCACTGTTGACTGTAGCTTGCCGGTAGGAATTTTGTGTATGATGGAATAGTCAGAAGAGAATGAGGTATTAGGTCCTGTGGGTTGCTTAGTTAAAAGACGTATTTTAGGCGTACAAGAAATAAAGGGTGAACAGAAGGCAGCTGTTTCTATAGATAGGTAGATAGGGCAGAGAACATAGGATTAACAGAGAGGTTGTTAATCACTGGTATGGATATTCTGGAGGAAGAAGAATGGGACACGACGGGTACCAGCCATGGACAACCGCCAGACGCCATTGAAACTGCATTACAAGGTAAACCGAAGCACCTAGAAGCAAGTAACGTTGAACGGATGCAAAAAATTACTTTTAGAATTTAAGGGTTTATTTTTTCCAAAAAGGCCGTTACAGCTACGCATTCTACACAGCACTGCATACCAATAGGAAATTAATCACCAGTCTACAGCAAACCATAGAGAATACCTAGATAATTGCTACCAATTTTGAGGGAATTTATCGATCAAGAGCTGAAAGATAGAATTATTGAAGAAAGTAACAGCGCATTGGAGAAGGGGGGGGGGGGGGGCAGGAATAGACGTTGTCCCAAAAAATCGATTGACTGAACGCAAGAATAAAGTTTGGTTGTGATTACAGACACCTGAACGCAAAAATGATAATGGACGTCTACCCGTTGCCAAACATCACTCAGGGGAGTGTCATAGGACCGTTGCTATTCACAATATACATAAATGACCTGGTGGATGACATCGGAAGTTCACTGAGGCTTTTTGCAGATGATGCTGTGGTGTATCGAGAGGTTGTAACAATGGAAAATTGTACTGAAATGCAGGAGGATCTGCAGCGAATTGACGCATGGTGCAGGGAATGGCAACTGAATCTCAATGTAGACAAGTGTAATGTGCTGCGAATACACAGAAAGATAGATCCTTTATCATTTAGCTACAAAATAGCAGGTCAGCAACTGGAAGCAGTTAATACCATAAATTATCTGGGAGTACGCATTAGGAGTGATTTAAAATGGAATGATCATATAATGTTGATTGTCGGTAAAGCAGATGCCAGACTGAGATTCATTGGAAGAATCCTGAGGAAATGCAATCCGAAAACAAAAGAAGTAGGTTACAGTACGCTTGTTCGCCCACTGCTTGAATACTGCTCAGCAGTGTGGGATCCGTACCAGATAGGGTTGATGCAAGACATAGAGAAGATCCAACGGAGAGCGGCGCGCTTCGTTACAGGATCATTTAGTAATCGCGAAAGCGGTACGGAGATGATAGATAAACTCCAGTGGAAGACTCTGCAGGAGAGACGCTCAGTAGCTCGGTACGGGCTTTTGTCAAAGTTTCCAGAACATACCTTCACCGAAGAGTCAAGCATTATATTGCTCCCTCCTACGTATATCTCGCGAAGAGACCATGAGGATAAAATCAGAGAGATTAGAGCCCACACAGAGGCATACCGACAATCCTTCTTTCCACGAACAATACGAGACTGGAATAGAAGGGAGAACCGATAGGTACTGAAGGTACCCTCCGCCACACACCGTCAGGTGGCTTGCGGAGTATGGATGTAGATGTAGATGAAACCTAGAATCATTTAGGGCAATGCAATATTGTTCAACAGTGGATCTGATGAGTGGTTATCACCAGATAGAGGTTGCACCGTTGGGTCAACAGAAAACAGCACTTTGCAGCACCCTGGGATCACTACCTATTTAAAAGAGTGCCACTTGGATTAAAAAATGCAAGTGCAACGTTTCACAGATTTTTGGACAGAGTACACAGAGGTTTGAAACCACGGCAATGCTAGTGTATCTCGACTACATAATCGTCTATGGGAATGATACGGAACAGAAAATTCAGCGACTAAGGGAAGTATTCCATGGTTCAAGCAGCGAAGTTAACATTGAGTACAGAAAGGTATAACTTTTTTGTGGAAGAAGTAGCATACCTACGTCGTATCAAAAGTAAAGATGGAGTTAAGAAAGACCCAAGATTAGCTGTACATGAATTTCCAGTACCAGAATCTGTAAAAGAGCTGCAATCGTTCTTAGGGGTTTCAACTATTACGGCGGTTCATAAAAGGATTTGTGAAGATTGCCAGACCATACACAACTATTAATACATAATTTGTGTGGTCAGAAGGGTGCCTGCATGCTTTTGAGCAGCTAAAAGGGGCTTTAACATCGCGTCCGTTAGGAGTATTTCTGGATTTTAACACACAACTTGTTTTATCATTTGATGCACCAAACCAGGCTCTTGGCTGTGTGTTGTTACAAAAGATAGAAAGCGTAGAACATCTAGCAGTTTACGCAACAACTAATTTCTGCAGAAATAAATTATTCCGTAATGGAGAAAGAAGTGTTGAGCCTTATTTATGGAATCACAAATTTCAAATGTTATCTGTACAGTAAAAAGTTCAGGGTAATAACAGATCATGCAGCATAACATGGTTGTCGGGGTTAAAGGATTCTTCTAGCTGATTGACGCCATGGGCAGTAAGAGTAAGTGAATTTGATTTGGACGTCACCCGTAAACCTCGGAAGAAACATGGAAATGTGGATGGCTTAAGTAGAGAAGTACCAGTGTTACATACTGGGAGTAACGAGCATAAGGAATGGCAAACTGCACAGAGAGCCGATGACGAATGTATGCAATATTTTAAACAGTCACATTTCTGTATGCAGGATGAGTTGCTGTGCATAGGAACCAAGTTGGAACCTCTGGTAGTGGTACCAGCTAGCTAAGGCACAGAGTCCTACAAGAAGTTCATCATCACATATTAGCGGGTCTTGGAGGTTGCACATCTGCCAACAGAAGAGTAGCAGAAAGGTGTTGGTGGAGGATTAGGCAGACGCACATAAACCAGTAAGTGCCGGATTGCATACAGTGTGCTCAGAGAGCGGATTTTTGACGAATAAGTGTACCATTGCAGAGGTTACCTGAAGCATTAGCACCATTCAAATTTTTGGGTATTGATGTGTTAGACCCGATCAGTAAACACCTGCAGGGAATAAGTACGTACTCACAATCGTAGATCATTTTTTCAAGATGCCAAATCAGCAAGCAGTAACAGTGGCACAAGAACGTAATAATTGAATATCGAAGTTTGGAGTGCCTGAAACAGTAGTAACAGACCAGGGAACAAACCTCGTGTCATACCTCTTCAAGGAATTGCGTGAGTTACTGAATGTGAAGAAGTTAAGAACGAGTCCTATCCATCCACAAGCCAATGGAAAAACTGAAGGAGTACATAGGACAATCGCAAAGATTCTTGGGTACTACGTTGGCTTACATCACACCAACTGGGATGTCTATTTGAAATACGTTGTTTCCACCTACAACTTAAAGCAGGGTACGAATACAGGACTTTCACCATATGAAGTAAGTAGTATACGGTCGTAAAATGTCATCACCATTCGACATGTTGAAAACGAAGAAAGGGAATACTGGAGGGTCTGTTAAGGAATTTTCAGAGTGATTAGGGAAATTTGGAATAGAGTACAGGGGGCGAGTACGCGAGCACTGGAGAAACAGAAAAAAGCGGTGGGCCACAGTGTAAGGTTGGTCAGTGGGTGATGCTATCAACTTCCCACACGGCAAAGGGAACGACAAAGAAGCCTTTTGCAAAGTATCAGGAGCCACACCAAGTAGTGGGGACTATGTCGCTAGTAAGTGTCAAGATTCCATTGCCGACGAGAACGGCAATCGGGCATGCAGAGCGGCTGAAACATTTTCAAGGTAATCTTGAAATTATTCCAGGGATAGGAGATGTGGATCAGAAAGAGAAAGTGAGGATAAATGTGTCGGGAGATAAACAAGAGGTTGTGAATAAAACGGTAACGAGGAACCCGTGTGGATTAAAGCCTAGAAGATAATCATATAATATTTTTTAAGGTTAAGTATTGATTTAGTGTATTTAGTATAAGCAGCTGTGGAGCAGCAGTAAATTTAAGGGGGAGGAAAGTAGCCGATATTCCTGCCGTTAGGGGAGGTGTAGGGAAGGTAAGTTGATGTGGTTCATGGCAGGGCTACTGATAATCGTCTGGATGGAAGCGTTATGGAACCAGCACCTAGAAGAGAGAATGTTGCTCTCCAAGCAGGAAGACGTAGTGATCATGAGTTACCGCTCGGTGATACAGATGGTATTCAATGCATGGTAGGTGCGTATCCAGGTGAGAAGATTGGAAGAAGCATTCGACAAATTCCGTCAGGGAGCATAAAGGCACGGGTACTCAAAGGAAGTGCCGGGGTATGTAAATAGAATATATTGAGTGTATGAGAAATTAAGGAGCGAGATGACACAGGTACTGGGTGCTGTTCCACATACATGAAAGAAAAGGGGTTGGATCGATGCTGGAGGTCGGCTTATGAAAGCAATATTTGGCACAGCTGCGGAGGAAGTCATTCGAAGGGTGGGCGACACCGTAGATGAGGTTAGCAGTTTCCGTGAGTGACTGGCACACTACGCAGACTGCTAGTTTACTAAGGACATAATGAATAATACACGATTACTGCAACAACTGACTGGAGGAGTAATACAGTTTGCCAGAGCTGCAGAAGGAGCAGTTAATCAAAACATCAGAGAACTTCAAACCAAAGTAAAAGTCTTAGACACGGAAGTAGTAGTGACAAAATGGTTGCAGTTCTTAAAGGACAGTGTTTGGAAAGCACGTGGGAAAGTGAGAGAACTACAGTAGGCTATGCAGCAGGCTGTAAGCAGTCAGGTAGGGGTAAAATTCTTGTCTAAGGAAAGTACAGAAGGAACTACCGCGGAAGTTGGGGTTGGTGTTAGAACCCGAGTACAAATACTTACCTTTTTATTTCCAGGTAGCCACAGTATTGGTGAGAACTGATGGAACGTAAGTTTACATTTCAGTATCTGTAACAGAAACAGGGAAACACATACATTACGTGTACTACATAATTAAGGCACATGATGTCAAATGGGGGATCCCGAAGAAATTTGTAAGAGTCAAAACGCAGTGAGTATTATTGGTTGCAAAAGACAAGGCAAGATGTGCAGAAATGGAGGAAGCAAAGCTATAACAATGCCACCGAGGGTAGATCACGGTCTGTGCGAATATGGTAATAAGAAAGGGGCAGGATTCCTGCCCAGTGAAATTGCTAAGGGGGCAAAAGGAGGTAAGAGTGCAATAAAGAAGTGATGGAGTCAGAATTGTATGTTCAGCACGTCGAGGACCATTGGTTGCACTCTACGTTTGACAAGATGGTAGTAGTGGTTAATTTTTTCGACCAGGAAAAACTTACATCAGCAAAGACGCTAGAAATAAATGACAGTGGTTTGTTATTAAATGGAACAGTGCGCGAGATAATGGGGCCTACTTTGCGTCTGTCTACTACGATTTCCGGGGTAATTCACCTGAATACTTCATAGCCTCGTTTGTATTGGCCACAGGAACCCATGGAAGTGCTATCTGCAGCAAATCTAATCAGCTTAAATCAAACTCTAGGGTCAGAATTAATGCAATCTATAACCCGCTTCTGAACCACCATGAGGGACGAGAATCCCTGGAAGTCTTATTGCAGCATGTAAATTTATATAGGTAAATAAGTACTGGAAGGAGACAATATTGACTTTTCTCATAGCTACCGCCACAGCAAAACTTGTTCTGCTGACCGTAGTCCTCGTTTCGATATATAGAAGGTGAAGCACAAAACTGAGTTTGGACCGAGCTGTCATTGAGATTCCAGTGGACTGGATACCCCGAGCAGAAAAGCAGCAGAAGGGAGATGAACAAATGAGGGGATCGCCTTAAGATATTAAGCTTGTAAGTTTGGAATAGATAGATAGAAGTTATTGTGCAAGAAGCTTAGTAACGAAAAAGGTTCCTTGGTATTTGAGTTAAGGAGCAGGCCAAGGGTTCAAATGGCTCTGAGCACTAAGGGACTTAACATCTGAGGTTATCAGTCCCCTAGACTTAGAAGTACTTAAACCTAACTAACCTAAGGACATCACACACATCCATGCCCGAGGCAGGATTCGAACCTACGATTGTAGCAACAGCGCGGTTACGGACTAAAGCGCCTAGAACCGCTCGGCCACAACGGCCGGCCAGGCCAAGGGGCCCAGTAGAAATGTGTAAAATTAAGTGTTGCTGTTAAGGAAGCCAACTGTTAGAACAATTCTTGAGACGCGAAATAAGACCAGAAGAGCCGGTCGCCAGGAACTCTAGTGTAAAAGATAATCTAGTTTGGTCGACCTGAGGGACCAGATCTTAATGAAAGAAAAGGAGGCCAACGTAACATATCGACCATATTCGGTCAAAAAACCACCAGAGTGGAAGTGAGTTTTAACAGAGCCAACCGCAAGCACCGGAAAGTGTTATGCGTTGCGAAGCAAAACACCGTCGAGACGTGTTGCGAAGCAGAGTCAGCTGGGCGCGGTGTATCTACAGCTGATGGTGGAATACGCTAGCGGGAGGAGAGAAGCCCTTCCTCACTTCCCACCGAAGTGTTTAGAGTATGTACATTAAGCACTTAATTAATATAGTCTGGAGTGGATAAGTATTCAACCGTTTCGTACACTAAATTATTCTCGTCTCAGCGCCACAGCCTACACCACGAGGCTGTGACACCTGGAGTCACACTTTGGACTGCAGTACGGCGTCCGCTGTTAGCCCTCTGCCCTACCACGAGAGAGCTGCCACCAGATCAGGGAGCCATCCGCTCGCTGGAGAGACCACGGCCATCGTCAGTTCTGCCTCGGCGCAGTCATCACATTTGCAGGCAGAGACGCCGCTGACAGCGGTATTCGAGTGACGGTTCGCTCGGCCCCGCACTTTGCGCTGTCAGCAACGCTGCATGTCTATTATTTAACATTAGAGGCAACTGGACGCCTCCACCAAGCTATTACTGATTTACTATGGCCGAGGGCCAGAATAAAGAAGTTAATTAAACAAAACTACTGTCGTCCTGACGTGTCATTTCACTCTCCACGGGTGACAACCAAATGGTCATCTAAGAAGTAAATGGCTTGAGAGCATTGACACCGTGTAATCATCCCTTTGATAAGTCCAGAGCAATGAAACTCAAAAGGAATTAGCTTTAAAAACATCTTGAATATTAATACTGTAAAACTGTGTGCCGGACATCTGCTCAAACCAGGGACCTTTGCCCTCATGGGACCTTTGCCTTTCATGGGAATGTGCTACGCCGACTGAGCAACACAAGAACCACTCACGAGCCTTTCTCACTACATTACTTGTGCAAATACCTCTCTCCAGCTTTTGATACTTCACAGAAATTCTCCTGTAAGCCTTGTGCGACAAGAATTCATTTTAAATATTGCGGAGAACGCCACTGTTTGCTTATAGGCTTCTGACGTGCATACACTTGTGGGTGTGTTTTGCGAGGGGACTCACTGCTTTCCCCTTATTCCACTGATGTAACTGCTCCCAAAAAATTAACTATAGAACTCCGTTGATATTTTCAGAGTTAGAACTTGATTCAACACCGAAATATTTACAGGCGCTGAGAAGGCATGCATGCGAAATGGTATGTTCAACCTGAAACCTCCTGTCAAATAACCACCCATAAAAACACATTTCCTGTCTTGTACATGGTGCGAAATTCAAGGCTCCCATTCCAGTCTCTGGAAGGCATTATGTAGCCGCGAGCTGGATTTTCTACAATGACTGGTCAATGGACTCAAAAAATACACCAGTAACATTTTCCAAATCCTTTGTACAGGGCAGGACAAGTAAAAGCGGCCCGGAAGAGTGGACACGACAGAAAGTGAATGTATGCATGTAAGCATGTATGCGCACCCCATTAAGCGCACACCACGTGTATGCGCCCCACATGATCCACACTGGTTCAGAGCGTAGTGCAGGCTGTGTCGGTTTGGAGCAGTGCAAAGGAGATGATAGTACTCACAGTGGTGTTGCAGGTATTCGTTGTGGAAGTTATGTGAGAAAAAAGTTGTGGAAATGGTGTGGTCAGTTGTTTGCTGATAAGTCTAATTGTATCAAAGAGAGCCAGCTGGTGTGGCCGTGCGGTTCTAGGCGCTTCAGTCTGCATCGTGCATGGATGCGTGTTATGTCCTTAGGTTAGTCAGGTGTAAGTAGTTCTAAGTTCTAGGGGATTGATGACCTCAGCTGTCAAGTCCCAAAGTGCTCAGAGCCATTTTGTATCAAAGAGCCAGAAAAGAGTGCCACACAACACTTAGTCCAAAAATGGCGTCAGATGGGATCCAATTTGAAGAAGTCAAAAAACATTCCGAAACATGCTCACACACCAGAAAATGTGGCCGCAGTTCCGTAGAAAATGCTTCAGGGTCCTACCAAATGAACTGGTCCCCTCTCACAAGAGACCAGTACATCATGTCGATCACGCAAACGACTACTCCAGCTGGACCTGCACATGCATACCTACTGGTTGTATGCTGTTCATGCATTAAAACCAGCAGCTGCACCTCAGCGCCTCCAGTTTTGAGAGTGGCTGTTTACTGAGATAAAAGTGAATGACCTGGATATCGGTCTGTTCTTTATGTCTGATGAAGCCTGGTTTCAATTGAGTGGTTATGTCAACCCACAGAATTATAGGTTCTGGGCAGCATAGAATCCATACAAATTCCACGAAACACCATTGCATGATAAAATGTTTGGGGTTTGGTGTGCAGTGTCTGCAAGCCACATTATTGGTCCAATCTTCTTTCACCAGAGGCTGGCATCGGTGCGTTTCATTCCCATCATTTTGAAACCATTTGTGGGAGCATTAACGGATGAGAATAAGACATATAGCTATAACCAACAGGATGGAACCACTGCCCATACAAGCCAGCTGAACCTCAGAGTACATTTTCACAATCTTCAAGTCTGGGAGAGTGTTTAGCCAAGGTCAGTCTGCCTGTGGCCGCAGCTGGCCTTCCAGCTCACCTAACCTGTCAGTGTGTGATAACTTTGTGTGAGGAGCGCTCAAGTCTAAGGTGTATCGCAAGAACCCTTATAGTATTCAAGAACTGTAGCAGAACATTTTGGATGAGACTGCATCAATACCAGCATTCAGCAGTTTGCTGACCAGTGCCAAAAAGTTCCAAGAGGTGAATGGTGGTTACTTTCAACATCTGCTGTCGCAAACACTGTATTTCCTCTCCTCTGCTGTGCTTATTTGAACCCTGTAACTCTGTTCTCAGGGCCACTTTTATTTGCCCCTCCCTGTACTTACAAATAAGAGAAAAATTTGCAGACACATGTTATCAAGTTGGTTAAAATGAGATGTTGCAGGAGGATGTATGATAAACAGTTTAGTAATAATTAAAGAAAACTGAACACTGTTGACATCAGTCCCTCTGTTTTTTCAGCCTTTTTATCGTGTCTGGCAGTCAGACTTGAAATAATTAATAATTCCTGAGAACGTAACTTGCAATAAAAGCAAACATATAAAAATTACTCCATGCCATTATGACAGGGTACTACAGTAAGCAATTTCGAATTATTTCAGAATAAAGCCAGTCTTTGTTATTAATACCAATGACGCGTTTCACCGTTTTGGGGCATCATTGGATTGTGTATAAGTAGCTGGGTATAAAAGCAATAAACAAAGCTATATAAAATGTTTTTATTTTGTAAAAAGAGAACATAATCCTTAAGTAAAATCAACTTTTGTTTCCTCTGTCGCCGTCAGAAGGTTGATAGATTCAGTACGATTTTGGTTACAAAATGGTTCAAATGGTTCTGAGCACTATGGGACATAACATCTGAGGTCATCAGTCCCATAGAACTTAGAAGTACTTAAACCTAACTACCCTAAGGACATCACACACATCCATGCCCCAGGCAGGATTCGAACCTGCGACCGTTGCGGTCGGACGGTTCCAGACTGAAGCGCCTAGAACCGCTCGGCCACACCGCCCGGCTTTAGTTACAGCTAACTTTAATAGTGAAAGTACTAATCGACTTGAATTAATCTAAAACAGCAAAGTATCCTCATGCTCAGTTTGGCTTCCTATGTATCTTCATTACTTCACAAAATACACTCCTGGAAATTGAAATAAGAACACCGTGAATTCATTGTCCCAGGAAGGGGAAACTTTATTGACACATTCCTGGGGTCAGATACATCACATGATCACACTGACACAACCACAGGCACATAGACACAGGCAACAGAGCATGCACAATGTCGGCAGTAGTACAGTGTATATCCACCTTTCGCAGCAATGCAGGCTGCTATTCTCCCATGGAGACGATCGTAGAGATGCTGGATGTAGTCCTGTGGAACGGCTTGCCATGCCATTTCCACCTGGCGCCTCAGTTGGACCAGCGTTCGTGCTGGACGTGCAGACCGCGTGAGACGACGCTTCATCCAGTCCCAAAAATGCTCAATGGGGGACAGGTCCGGAGATCTTGCTGGCCAGGGTAGTTGACTTACACCTTCTAGAGCACGTTGGGTGGCACGGGATACATGCGGACGTGCATTGTCCTGTTGGAACAGCAAGTTCCCTTGCCGGTCTAGGAATGGTAGAACGATGGGTTCGATGACGGTTTGGATGTACCGTGCACTATTCAGTGTCCCCTCGACGATCACCAGTGGTGTACGGACAGTGTAGGAGATCGCTCCCCACACCATGATGCCGGGTGTTGGCCCTGTGTGCCTCGGTCGTATGCAGTCCTGATTGTGGCGCTCACCTGCACGGCGCCAAACACGCATACGACCATCATTGGCACCAAGGCAGAAGCGACTCTCATCGCTGAAGACGACACGTCTCCATTCGTCCCTCCATTCACGCCTGTCGCGACACCACTGGAGGCGGGCTGCACGATGTTGGGGCGTGAGCGGAAGACGGCCTAACGGTGTGCGGGACCGCAGCCCAGCTTCATGGAGACGGTTGCGAATGGTCCTCGCCGATACCCCAGGAGCAACAGTGTCCCTAATTTGCTGGGAAGTGGCGGTGCGGTCCCCTACGGCACTGCGTAGGATCCTACGGTCTTGGCGTGCATCCGTGCGTCGTTGCGGTCCGGTCCCAGCTCGACGGGCACGTGCACCTTCCGCCGACCACTGGCGACAACATCGATGTACTGTGGAGACCTCACGCCCCACGTGTTGAGCAATTCGGCGGTACGTCCACCCGGCCTCCCGCATGCCCACTATACGCCCTCGCTCAAAGTCCGTCAACTGCACATACGGTTCACGTCCACGCTGTCGCGGCGTGCTACCAGTGTTAAAGACTGTGATGGAGCTCCGTATGCCACGGCAAACTGGCTGACACTGACGGCGGCGGTGCACAAATGCTGCGCAGCTAGCGCCATTCGACGGCCAACACCGCGGTTCCTGGTGTGTCCGCTGTGCCGTGCGTGTGATCATTGCTTGTACAGCCCTCTCGCAGTGTCCGGAGCAAGTATGGTGGGTCTGACACACCGGTGTCAATGTGTTCTTTTTTCCATTTCCAGGAGTGTGCTTATCGTGATATGGATACAAAGACGATCCTGAGTATGGGATGCCTCACCCAGTTCTATCCTTATATGGATCAGTTTTCGCCTATAAATGACAATGGTTGGCGATCGTACTCGTAATTATAATGGGCGGACAGTCGCGTGCAGTAAGACCTCAGTGTTGATTTCACTAATCGCTCTAAGCAATGCAGAGCTAAGCTCTTACAACACTATCTTTATTTTTGAATAATAGTAACCGATGTAGTAACTTGACAAGAAAAAAAAGGGGCATGAGAACAAACAACGTAAGTCGTAACCACTTTGAAATAGCGACAAATTCTGCATATGGACATTATGGATACTGCACATGTATTATTTTCGTTACCGCAGGGAAAGATACTTTCATCAGTACACAATACATCTATTTTAAATTTGAGACACTTTTATGTAAAAGAACACTGAAATGTTGAGTGAAAATAACCCGCTAATCGTTGAAGACACATATCTACTGTCGTGGTGTTATCTGTAATTTTTGTAAGTAATAAACATCTTTCTTTAACATTATCTTTAGAGCGAGTTGACCACTGCCTGAAAATGAGTTTTTACACTGATGTTTCCTCATAATATCCAACGTGAAGAATTTTGCAACTAATAGTACTTCAACGCAATGTAACAAAAACATTTTCCTGCACTTCTGTTGAAACATAAATTTAGTTTGTCACACACCATGAGTCAGTAAAATCATATGTTCCGGACACCAAAGTAATAATCTTTTTTGTATTAATGAAAATGTGCTCAATACCTTTTGTTGTCTACTTTTGCAACTGCTTTTATTATGCTTGTATATAATCTGATATTTTGCTTAATATGGCAACAATAATTTTAAGCATAAGCCTACGTATAACCAGCTTATATTCTGAAAATCTTGCTCATTAAATATCACAATATGTGAAGAGGGCACACTAAAAATCTACTGAAATAACAACACTATGACAAAGCTTGTTGCTTTTAAACACTTAACTTGTATTACTCGAACAGAGGCGTCGAAGCATGACTTTTACAATATGTCCGTTACTATGAAAAATAGAATATACTGAACCTCCCCCCCCCCCCATGAACCATGGACCTTGCCGTTGGTGGGGAGGCTTGCGTGCCTCAGCGATACAGATGGCCGTACCGTAGGTGCAACCACAACGGAGGGGTATCTGTTGAGAGGCCAGACAAACATGTGGTTCCTGAAGAGGGGCAGCAGCCTTTTCAGTAGTTGCAGGGGCAACAGTCTGGATGATTGACTGATCTGGCCTTGTAACATTAACCAAAACGGCCTTGCTGTGCTGGTACTGCGAACGGCTGAAAGCAAGGGGAAACTACGGCCGTAAGTTTTCCCGAGTACATGCAGCTCTACTGTATGACTAAATGATGATGGCGTCCTCTTGGGTAAAATATTCCGGAGGTAAAATAGTCCCCCATTCGGATCTCCGGGCGGGGACTACTCAGGAGGACGTTGTTTTCAGGAGAAAGAAAACTGGCGTTCTACGGATCGGAGCGTGGAATGTCAGATCCCTTAATCGGGCAGGTAGGTTAGAAAATTTAAAAAGGGAAATGGATAGGTTAAAGTTAGATATAGTGGGAATGAGTGAAGTTCGGTGGCAGGAGGAACAAGACTTTTGGTCAGGTAATTACAGGGTTATAAATACAAAATCAAGTAGGGGTAATGCAGGAGTAGGTTTAATAATGAATAAAAAAAATAGGAGTGCGGGTTAGCTACTACAAACAGCATAGTAAACGCATTATTGTGGCCAAGATAGACACAAAGCCCATGCCTACTACAGTAGTACAAGTTTATATGCCAACTACCTCTGCAGATGATGAAGAAATAGATGAAATGTATGACGAGATAAAAGAAATTATTCAGGTAGTGAAGGGAGAGGAAAATTTAATAGTCATGGGTGACTGGAATTCGTCAGTAGGAAAAGGGAGAGAAGGAAACATAGTAGGTGAATATGAATTCGGGGGAAGGAATGAAAGAGGAAGCCGCCTTGTAGAATTTTGCACAGAGCATAACTTAATCATAGCCAACACTTGCTTCAAGAACCATAAAAGAAGGTTGTATACCTGGAAGAATCCTGGAGATACTAAAAGGTATCAGATAGATTATATAATGGTAAGACAGAGATTTAGGAACCAGGTTTTAAATTGTAAGACATTTCCTGGGGCAGACGTGGATTCTGACCACAATCTATTGGCTATGAACTGCAGATTGAAACTGAAGAAACTGCAAAAAGGTGGGAATTTAAGGAGATGGGACCTGGATAAACTGAAAGAACCAGAGGTTGTAGAGAGTTTCAGGGAGAGCATAAGGGAACAATTGACAGGAATGGGGGAAAGAAATACAGTAGAAGAAGAATGGGTAGCTCTGAGGGATGAAGTAGTGAAGGCAGCAGAGGATCAAGTAGGTAAAAAGACGAGGGCTAATAGAAATCCTTGGGTAACAGAAGAAATATTGAATTTAATTGACGAAAGGAGAAAATATAAAAATGCAGTAAATGAAGCAGGCAAAAAGGAATACAAACGTCTCAAAAATGATATCGACAGGAAGTGCAAAATGGCTAAGCAGGGATGGCTAGAGGACAAATGTAAGGATGTAGAGGCTTGTCTCACTAGGGGTAAGATAGATACTGCCTACAGGAAAATTAAACAGACCTTTGGAGAGAAGAGAACCACTTGTATGAATATCAAGAGCTCAGATGGCAACCCAGTTCTAAGCAAAGAAGGGAAGGCAGAAAGGTGGAAGGAGTATATAGAGTGTTTATACAAGGGCGATGTACTTGAGGACAATATTATGGAAATGGAAGAGGATGTAGGTGAGGACGAAATGGGAGATATGATACTGCGTGAAGAGTTTGACAGAGCACTGAAAGACCTGAGCCGAAACAAGGCCCCCGGAGTAGACAACATTCCATTGGAACTACTGACGGCCTTGGGAGAGCCAGTCCTGACAAAACTCTACCATCTGGTGAGCAAAATGTATGAAACCGGCGAAATACCCTCAGACTTCAAGAAGAATATAATAATTCCAATCCCAAAGAAAGCAGGTGTTGACAGATGTGAAAATTACCGAACAATCAGTTTAATAAGCCACAGCTGCAAAATACTAACGCGAGTTCTTTACAGACGAATGGAAAAACTGGTAGAAGCCGACCTCGGGGAAGATCAGTTTGGATTCCGTAGAAATGTTGGAACACGTGAGGCAATACTGACCTTACGACTTATCTTAGAAGAAAGATTAAGAAAAGGCAAACCTACGTTTCTAGCATTTGTAGACTTAGAGAAAGCTTTTGACAATGTTAACTGGAATACTCTCTTTCAAATTCTGAAGGTGGCAGGGGTAAAATACAGGGAGCGAAAGGCTATTTACAGTTTGTACAGAAACCAGATGGCAGTTATAAGAGTCGAGGGGCACGAAAGGGAAGCAGTGGTTGGGAAAGGAGTAAGACAGGGTTGTAGCCTCTCCCTGATGTTATTCAATCTGTATATTGAGCAAGCAGTAAAGGAAACAAAAGAAAAATTCGGAGTAGGTATTAAAATTCATGGAGAAGAAGTAAAAACTTTGAGGTTCGCCGATGACATTGTAATTCTGTCAGAGACAGCAAAGGACTTGGAAGAGCAGTTGAACGGAATGGACAGTGTCTTGAAAGGAGGATATAAGATGAACATCAACAAAAGCAAAACGAGGATAATGGAATGTAGTCAAATTAAGTCGGGTGATGCTGAGGGAATTAGATTAGGAAATGAGACACTTAAAGTAGTAAAGGAGTTTTGCTATTTAGGGAGTAAAATAACCGATGATGGTCGAAGTAGAGAGGATATAAAATGTAGACTGGCAATGGCAAGGAAAGCGTTTCTGAAGAAGAGGAATTTGTTAGCATCGAGTATAGATTTAAGTGTCAGGAAGTCGTTTCTGAAAATATTTGTATGGAGTGTATCCATGTATGGAAGTGAAACATGGACGATAACTAGTTTGGACAAGAAGAGAATAGAAGCTTTCGAAATGTGGTGCTACAGAAGAATGCTGAAGATAAGGTGGGTAGATCACGTAACTAATGAGGAGGTATTGAATAGGATTGGGGAGAAGAGAAGTTTGTGGCACAACTTGACTAGAAGAAGGGATCGGTTGGTAGGACATGTTTTGAGGCATCAAGGGATCACAAATTTAGCATTGGAGGGCAGTGTGGAGGGTAATAATCGTAGAGGGAGACCAAGAGATGAATACACTAAGCAGATTCAGAAGGATGTAGGTTGCAGTAGATACTGGGAGATGAAGAAGCTTGCACAGGATAGAGTAGCATGGAGAGCTGCATCAAACCAGTCTCAGGACTGAAGACCACAACAACAACAACTGAACCTCACCATGGAATTAAATACTTCAGTCCTTTTGTGGTGTTGATCAACGTATTCTAGCTTTTGAGGATATTTTGCTACCGATGGATGGTTTAGCATTTGTTACATAATGACTTTCAAATCGTAATTTCCATGGTAATATTTGGCCTGCACCGTACAGTGAGTAATCCTGCAACATAATGTCTGCCTCCTTCACAGCAAAAGGCGACTTCCCACTCGCCTTCGTAATAGCATTGACAAATGGCTGCTTAATACTGTAGAATTGTGTGTAGCAATAATTTACCGTCCATCTGAGGCCGTTTAACAGCGATTACGCTCATATTTACAACCACACAATACAGTGCGTCGGCATCGCGCCACGCGCTACTTCACAACCCTCCCGACTCACAAAGAGAACTGTTCTGTATCTTTCTGTCACAACTTGTCTCCCACCTTACCCTTCTGCGGGGAAGTCCCTTTAGATTTTAACTTAAGCCTAGTACCATGGCTCGTTACAGCTTTAGTTACAAAGGCTCACAATACTTTTAAAACTAATATCTACTTAACAATATATAGTTATCAATACCAAAAAACATTATTTACAACTATATATTTAAAACAGTTACAGATTATTGGTTACGTACTTCGCAGGCAGATGGCAGCACCTTACAGCGGCGAGCTACCTTTCTTTACCCTGCTGCCGATAGATGGCACATGTTCCTTCTACTTGCTTAATACAGCTACGACTGCCCTGCTACTTATTTATTTTTTTTAGTTATGACAGAGAATAACGAAATAATTTCTACAAAATCAAATGAAACAACTCCTACACTGTGTGACGTATATTTGTGACATTACAACCAGACACTACCTAAGAAGTTTACTCTATGTGAGGTTTGGCAGAAACATGGAACACGTTTCCAAGAGTTAGAGCCAATGTGCGCATAGTAGGCAATCCAGTACGCGGCAGTGTAGCAATTCAAACCTACTTGTTCCTATTCCTCAGTAACTGCCTGGTGTTGAAAGGCGCTGCTGCTGAATTGCTGTTTTGGTGAGACGGTTCTGTGTACTGGGTTTATCCGAAGTAACGACGTATTTGCAAAGTTATTTCCGCAATCATTCGTGAGGTGATTGCTTGCCACAGTAAAGTTTACACTAATTCGTTTTGCTGAAGTTGCTGTGACTCGCAAGGGTGAACTTGTGCTGTAGGTGCAAACGGTTTGTCTCTTTGTGAAGTCGAGAGACACGAGGTTCCGTACAGAATCCGACTTTCGTTAGTCAATGTTAAGAGTTATACAGTCAGTTTAGTCACTCTTCCCTTTAGTTTAGAGGACAAAGTCCTCTGCATCAGGTGGTAAGGAGACATTGTTCACACAATAACTTTACAACTGCACTTTACCCCTCACGTGTTACATTGCAAGATGGCGTATATTTCCTTTCCAGTTGATTTTACAAGCAAATCACATGAAATACTATCCAAAAATTGGTTCTTATATTGATTCCCTGCTCATTTATTGGGTGTATAAATGGTAACTAGTACTGTGCGCCATCATTCGTCAGTAAAATGTAATATACAACGTACGGCTGTGCTGATTGATCCATTTTACGTTCTTGCGTAATATTTTCGCATCAGAGGTGGTATCCAGCAGCCTGAATAACACGTATCCCATTCTGTGCCATAATTATTGACGCTATCGTTGCTTCAACAGAACAGCGTATTTTTTATGTTGTAGATTTGTCTGTTATAATTAAAATTGCCTATCTATATTCCCATCGCACAGTGACTTATTATAATTAGAGTTGCTGCAACATAATTACTATTGTTGAATCTTATACGTGCTTTTCCACCACTTACGTTCAATTTCATAGTGCTAGGGCCACTAGTTTGGTTATGTACCATTTAAGTGTGTACTGGTCAAGTATCTTTCATTTTGTGCTGCGGTCAGATTGCGATCATTCATTAGTTTTTACGTAGGTCATTACTGTATCTATGATACGGCATAGCTTGTTCTAAGTTAGAGCACGTTAGGATTCAGTTACACTAGTAATCCAAACCTTAAACAGATCAGACTGCTCACAGTCTATATAAGCGTGGTATTACTGAGTTGTTCATTGTGTGACTCTCTGTATGAGATTTTGTAACCTGGCTGGTGTCCACGGTACTTGTATGTATTAAAGGTTCAGCACTCTGACCAGTCACCTCCTTTTCAAGAACTCCCCAGCCGCTTGGCATCCCAACCTTTGGGGCAGGACAGTTAGACAGACACGCTTGCGTTGGCGGTCTCACACTCACAGTTTGATGGACGACGCAGCACGCTCACCACAGGAGTATGCCTTCCGTGTGAACGTCACACACGGTAAAAAGACAACAAATACGCACCTAGAAAATCTTCCTACGATATCTGCTTGTCTCGAGTCTTCTTTCGTCATTTCAATTTTCTTAGTGTCTGCTTCCATTGTAGCATAATAACACATGTTGGGTCCAAGTCCAATTAGTCCGTATGTACAGTAGAGATGGGGTGGGTGGGGAGAGTCGCCCACTGTAGGGTGTAGCCCTTCAGGAACTCTGGCTTTGGTTTTTCTATGCTTTTCATACCCGCACCTGACGGTTTACAGATGGAGAGCCCGAGAACTTCTTACTCTATTAGTGCCTTAGATTATAATATATTTTACGTTTTAAAATGTTTCTACTTCTTTATTGACCTGCTTCTTCAATTGTAGAACTAATATCTATGTTAATCTAAATGTAGCTCATTTTATGTTCCCCATGAGCTTTAGTTGTTTCTGATGTTTAATTATTCACAGTAACTTGCGTTTTATAGGAGTAGATGTGCTTTTTGTGTTGATGTATGCCTTAGTGGCATGCAATTTCTTTTTCTGTGTTGCTACACGTTTGTTGTTTAAGTTGTCTTAAGTTTCAGATTTGGTTTCACATCTTGTTGAAACGCACATTTTAAGTTTTTTGACGTTAAGTTAGAGTACAGGGAAAAACTGATATAAATGACAAACTAAACTAATAAAATAATATAAGATAAAATAAATTAATTTAGACATGGTTATCGACAATATTTGAAACATAAAATTAGGTTTTTGTGATGTATAAACTTCTGTTTTGCGTTGGTTATGGTTGTTTGAGTAGTGGCATTTCTTTTTCAGTGGCTGTATGGGCTTTGATAAGACGTGAGTTTGGGTGGGATGAGTTAGAGGAGAGAAGATGTGATGGTGTGTATGTGTTTGTGTGTGTGTGTGTGTGTGTGTGTGTGTGTGTGTGTGTGTGTCTTGTGAGATCACGGTAGTCTGGACTGACTGTTTGAGCTTGTGTCTAGAGTTTGGGTATGTACACAATGTGTTGCTTATTATTCTTATTATTGTGAACAGTGGATGTGTGTATATGATATTTGGTTTGTTTTTGTGTATGGGCCTGTGTGTGAAGCTGTGAGGTCTGGACGACTGGTTAGAACGTGGCCGCAATATCTGGCTCGGAGGATGAGAACCTACTTTATGTTGGTGAGATTATTGTTTCTCGACGTGCTTCTTCTCTCGGGAGAGGGAGGGGGGGTGAGGCGTTAGAGGGTCTCAATGGGCTTCTTAGTAATCGTCTTTCAGTCCACTAAAGTCTTTCGGCTTTTGTTTGGATCATACTGGCGAGGGAAGCTGATGTACTCTCGAGTAAGGGTCTAATGAAACTTTTGTAAGTCTTGATTGCCGTCTTGTCATTGAAGCCTTAGAATTTTCCTGGCACCTGTCTAATTAGTTACAGTTTCTGCTGTGCTTTGTTGGGTATCTGTTTTATTTGTTCGACTAGGTTGAGATGTTTGTCCAATGTTACGCCGAGATGTTTTGTTTTATCTCTCAGGTTGACCCTGGATTCTCACGACGAGAATCTGATGTCGTCTGGGTGCTGTTTCGTCTTTTGGGGTATGTCTTGGTGTTCGAACAGTATTAATTGCGTCTTACTGCGGTATGGTTTTATTCACCATGTGCACATCCAGTCCTCTGGTTTCGTTGCTTGTCTTTCGATAGTGGAGGTGAAAGGTGCCAAGTTCCAGTATGCAATATCTTCCGCATTTTGTTGAATTAATTTCGTCATTTCGTGGTGAGTATGTCTATGGTCTATGTAGAGTATAGCAGGGGGGAAATTATCTCCCCCATCCCCCATGAGACACTCCTGCTTTGGGCAAGAAGGGGGAGGACGTTTCGTCGTCTATGTTGGTTTATGACAATGCACAGCTAACAATAGGCGATTAAACGAGCTTCTCTGACTCACACCTGCGTGGAACAGAAAGTAGCATCTAGCATAGCAAGGGTCTGCGTGGCGACTATTAGAGGACCATTACACGGAATTCGCATTTACGAAACATGTTGAGTCACACAAAATAAAGTTAACAATGGATCAGAGACAACTGGACAGGACACACGTTGAAAGATCACACCGGATGCCTGGGAAAGATTCTTGAAAACGAATGCTTTCAGAATCACGCCGACTGGTCTTTGAAAAGCAGGAAAAACATTTTTGCTAGGTTTCTTTTTTCAAAGCAGAAAACAGGTCACAGTATAGAGCACCGCTGTTGACTCGCATATCACGTGATGAAAGCGTGGAGAACACGAGGTTGCACGTGGACAGCTCGTGTAGGGGCAGAGTCTTAAAGGATGGGAGCGAAACATGAGTGCTTTAGGCCAGAAGGAAAATAGTTTCCACCTCCAATGTGCTTCTCAAGCCAAATTGGGCCAAGAGACTATGCACGTCGTACCACAATCAGCATTTACTACCAGAAAGATATACAGGATGGTCTCATCAGAGAGAGGGAAGAGAGGTCCCTTCAGACCAGGGCCATGGGTAGACAGAACATCTCCTGTTCTGTCGGCCTAGAGGAGGTTTTTAGTGAAAACTTGCGTTAACAGAGTTCGAAAATCTCCTAATATCTCCGGAGTGGAGATTACGAATTTTGATTCGAGTTAGTTATGTTCTGTTGTCGCTAAGCCAAAGCGAGTGTACGCTGCCAATAGTTGAACTAGAGAAAAACATAGTTTCTCGCTTCGTGAAATCTCACAACAGTTTCTGACTGCTGATACAGTCAAGGCCAGAATAGTATTGAGGTTTACAGGTCCGCGCCACTGCCGACCACAGCAGCCGCCAATAAAGCAAAGTAAATAATGCGTTTGCTCAGATGCTCAGTAAGAAAGTCACTAGCTTGTGTGTGCACGTCACTTCTATTGGAGATTAGAGTTGTGTTACGTATTTTCTTCTCATTCCATCGAGTCCATGCTAGCCACGTATCGCGTGTGTGTTCATAGGGCGTAGAAGTCGAGAAAAGAATGGTAAATATACGTTACTGTCCAGCAAAAATAGTATAGGCGACAGGGCACATTAAAGTGTGGTGAGTGTAATATTTTGGAGGGTAAATTGTTTTTGCGATCATTGTATTGTAAGTTATGCTACGAATTGTTTTCTCATGTAGGAACACTTTTTAAAGGTTGTTACGTGTTAATGTTTATCACGATTAATTTCATTTAGTTTGTGAATTCATTTTCCAACGTCACCAACTACACATTCTAACGCAATGTGTATGCTTTAACAAAAAGATTTACTACAGGTAACAGTTGCTTGTGTCGTCTAGAATAGAGGCTACTATAACACCCCAACGACCCCCTTAAAGTCAATTAAGACAGAATATCATAATATGAAGTAGGGAAGAGTTATCTTGGCAAATACGACATCTTTGCCGGTAAGCTAACACCAAGAAATTTTGATAATAATAACATTATTCATCACTCAGAGTTATTGTTATTAAAAGAGGAGGAAGAAACCTCAGATTTAATTAATGGACAAATATCCAATTGATAATTGCAATTAATATCTTGAAAGCTACGTCCAAGGTGATGTTAGAGATAACTTTTATGTGGAAGAGAACAATTCTTGTCTTAGTTATTGAGAGTACGGAACGCGACGAGATTGTTTGCGTTCAGAAGTGTTTCTTGCGTGACGTGATTCACGAACTTCGGAAACTGATTTTCTAAGCAGAGACAGGAACTGATAGACGCGTTTAACCGTGCGTAGCGGGTTACTTGAACTTTATTGACGACACTAGTGAATATTGGACTTGACTTCCAAATACACTCCTGGAAATTGAAATAAGAACACCGTGAATTCATTGTCCCAGGAAGGGGAAACTTTCTTGGCACATTCCTGGGGTCAGATACATCACATGATCACACTGACAGAACCACAGGCACATAGACACAGGCAACAGAGCATGCACAATGTCGGCACTAGTACAGTGTATATCCACCTTTCGCAGCAATGCAGGCTGCTATTCTCCCATGGAGACGATCGTAGAGATGCTGGATGTAGTCCTGTGGAACGGCTTGCCATGCCATTTCCACCTGGCGCCTCAGTTGGACCAGTGTTCCTGCTGGACGTGCAGACCGCGTGAGACGACGCTTCATCCAGTCCCAAACATGCTCAATGGGGGACAGATCCGGAGATCTTGCTGGCCAGGGTAGTTGACTTACACCTTCTAGAGCACGTTGGGTGGCACGGGATACATGCGGACGTGCATTGTCCTGTTGGAACAGCAAGTTCCCTTGCCGGTCTAGGAATGGTAGAACGATGGGTTCGATGACGGTTTGGATGTACCGTGCACTATTCAGTGTCCCCTCGACGATCACCAGTGGTGTACGGCCAGTGTAGGAGATCGCTCCCCACACCATGATGCCGGGTGTTGGCCCTGTGTACCTCGGTCGTATGCAGTCCTGATTGTGGCGCTCACACGCACGGCGCCAAACACGCATACGACCATCATTGGCACCAAGGCAGAAGCGACTCTCATCGCTGAAGACGACACGTCTCCATTCGTCCCTCCATTCACGCCTGTCGCGACACCACTGGAGGCGGGCTGCACGATGTTGGGGCGTGAGCGGAAGACGGCCTAACGGTGTGCGGGACCGTAGCCCAGCTTCATGGAGACGGTTGCGAATGGTCCTTGCCGATACCCCAATACCCCAGGAGCAACAGTGTCCCTAATTTGCTGGGAAGTGGTGGTGCGGTCCCCTACGGCACTGCGTAGGATCCTACGGTCTTGACGTGCATCCGTGTGTCGCTGTGGTCCGGTCCCAGGTCGACGGGCACGTGCACCTTCCGCCGACCACTGGCGACAACATCGATGTACTGTGGAGACCTCACGCCCCACGTGTTGAGCAATTCGGCGGTACGTCCACCCGGCCTCCCGCATGCCCACTATACGCCCTCGCTCAAAGTCCGTCAACTGCACATACGGTTCACGTCCACGCTGTCGCAGCATGCTACCAGTGTTAAAGACTGCGATGGAGCTCCGTATGCCACGGCAAACTGGCTGACACTGACGGCGGCGGTGCACAAATTCTGCGCAGCTAGCGCCATTCGACGGCCAACACCGCGGTTCCTGGTGTGTCCGCTGTGCCATGCGTGTGATCATTGCTTGTACAGCCCCCTCGCAGTGTCCGGAGCAAGTGTGGTGGGTCCGACAGACCGGTGTCAATGTGTTCTTTTTTCCATTTCCAGGAGTGTAGTTGGAACTAAAAGAAGAGTGGATAGTATATCAAAGGACTACACTCAATTAGTCTTGAGTTGGACACAATTACACAACTTCACGAAGATAATACAATTACGCTGAAGAGTCAAGATGTCGTAATTGTCAAGAAACTTAATTTTAATAGAACTGACCTTACCAACCAACTGAGTGTGCATGTGGTGCGAAAGTTATAAAGTATTTAGTGGCCAAGGAACAATAAACTGTTCGTTCCAAGTGAAATATCAAGCGTGGACTACATTATTAAGCGATTTAATCAATGATAGTTAACCAACGACTGTTCAGCATGGACAATTTAATCTGAATATCAAAATAACTACTTCATTAATTGAGAAGAGAACTTTTCAACATTTTGTTTAACATTACGGCGTAGGTCCACTCGGCCGTGATCAAAGAGTGTCTGTGGATCTCGCTTCATACAAGTTCAACAACTCCATAGCAACGAGCCAACAACGGACGAGAAGACTGATAATTACAATGTTTCCTCGCAATTGGTGGTGTGTACGATGCGGATGAGATAAGATTTAACAACTACTGCATACCCGGGCAATGAATCATTGAATCTTAAATCAGATGAAGCATCCTTCGTACGGGTTCGCATTTCTGTCTCCCGTTCACCAACGGGGACCTACGTCATCGCGCATCGTGTCTCAACTCCACTGTGAGAGTAGCAGCTCTACGGCGTCGACAATATCAGCACGCGGTTGGAGTGCGGGGACGCCACAGAACCCCTTCCTCACTGAAACATCTTAGAGTATGTATGATGGCTGTTACTCTGATGTCTAACCGTGACTTCAGCCAGGATCTCCTTACGTTGCAGGGCCTGTGTTCACAGGCAGATTAGTTCTGTCAGATATCTACGTGCGTGCAAAGTGGTAAGGACGGGTCTTAACAACCGAGGGAGCACGTTAGTATCTTCTATTTTTCTGCTCTCATTATCAAACACAGCTGTCGATCATCAATAAGCGTCCGTCACATTAGTTCCTATAAAAAATGGAGCGCAAAATGGAGCAACGCGTTAGTATGAAGTTTTGCTCCAAATGAGAGAAAACGACGTCAGAGACTCCTGAAATTTTAGTGCAAAGGTACGGTGTTTAAGCAGTGAGTAAACAGCGAGTGAGGGATTTGTTTGTTTCAGACATGGAACAGACGCTTTCGAAGATGAGCCACGGCCTGATCAACACGCATAATCCCAGACAACATCGAACGCGTGCGACTGATACTTACGGATGATCTGCAGCTATTTTTGAGAATGAGAGAGTTGAAGATAAGCATGGATACTGTAGGCGCAGATATTAATAAACGTATAAAGACGCTTCGTACACACGACCACGGTGATTCGAGCGATTCCACGAGAAGCCTAGTAAAGGTATTTGCTGTGTAACTTTTGATTGCGTTATTTTCGCAGACCATTCACAGAGTTTCGCAGTCGCACATGTACACTGTCCAGTCACGTTAATGTAACCACCTGGTAACAGCGTGAATCACCACATTTTGCAGCATGTACTGCTGCCAGACAGCCGGCCGGAGTGGCTGAGCGGTTCTAGGCGCTACAGTCTGGAACCGTGCGACCGCTACGGTCGCAGGTTTGAATCCTGCCACGAGCATGGATGTGTGTGATGTTCTTAGGTTAGTTAGGTTTAAGTATTTCTAAGTTCTAGATACTAAAAGGTATCAGATAGATTATATAATGGTAAGACAGAGATTTAGGAACCAGGTTTTAAATTGTAAGACATTTCCAGGGGCAGATGTGGACTCTGACCACAATCTATTGGTTATGACCTGTAGATTAAAACTGAAGAAAATGCAAAAAGGTGGGAATTTAAGGAGATGGGACCTGGATAAACTGAATGAACCAGAGGTTGTACAGAGTTTCAGGGAGAGCATAAGGGAACAATTGACAGGAATGGGGGAAAGAAATACAGTAGAAGAAGAATGGGTAGCTTTGAGGGATGAAGTAGTGAAGGCAGCAGAGGATCAAGTAGGTAAAAAGACGAGGGCTAGTAGAAATCCTTGGGAAACAGAAGAAATATTGAATTTAATTGATGAAAGGAGAAAATATAAAAATGCAGTTAATGAAGCAGGCAAAAAGGAATACAAACGTCTCAAAAATGAGATCGACAGGAAGTGCAGAATGGCTAAGCAGGGATGGCTAGAGGACAAATGTAAGGATGTAGAGGCTTATCTCACTAGGGGTAAGATAGATACTGCCTACAGGAAAATTAAAGAGACCTTTGGAGATAAGAGAACCACTTGTATGAACATCAAGAGCTCAGACGGAAACCCAGTTCTAAGCAAAGAAGGGAAAGCAGAAAGGTGGAAGGAGTATATAGAGGGTCTATACAAGGGCGATGTACTTGAGGACAATATTATGGAAATGGATGAGGATGTAGATGAAGATGAAATGGGAGATACGATACTGCGTGAAGAGTTTGACAGAGCACTGAAAGACCTGAGTCGAAACAAGGCCCCCGGAGTAGACAACATTCCAGTAGAACTACTGACGGCCTTGGGAGAGCCAGTCCTGACAAAACTCTACCATCTGGTGAGCAAGATGTATGAAACAGGGGAAATACCCTCAGACTTCAAGAAGAATGTAATAATTCCAATCCCAAAGAAAGCAGGTGTTGACAGATGTCGAAATTACCGAACAATCAGTTTAATAAGTCACGGCTGCAAAATACTAACGCGAATTCTTTACAGACGAATGGAAAAACTAGTAGAAGTCGACCTCGGGGAAGATCAGTTTGGATTCCGTAGAAATACTGGAACACGTGAGGCAATACTGACCTTACGACTTATCTTAGAAGAAAGATTAAGGAAAGGCAAACCTACGTTTCTAGCATTTGTAGACTTAGAGAAAGCTTTTGACAATGTTGACTGGAATACTCTCTTCCACATTCTAAAGGTGGCAAGGGTAAAATACAGGGAGCGAAAGGCTATTTACAATTTGTACAGAAACCAGATAGCAGTTATAAGAGACGAGGGGCATGAGAGGGAAGCAGCGGTTGGGAAGGGAGTGAGACAGGGTTGTAGCCTCTCCCCGATGTTATTCAATATGTATATTGAGCAAGCAGTAAAGGAAACAAAAGAAAAATTTGGAGTAGGTATTAAAATCCATGGAGAAGAAATAAAAAATTTGAGGTTCGCCGATGACATTGTAATTCTGTCAGAGACAGCAAAGGACTTGGAAGAGCAGTTGAACGGAATGGATGGTGTCTTGAAGGGAGGATATAAGACGAACATCAACAAAAGCAAAACGAGGATAATGGAATGTAGTCGAATTAAGTCGGGTGATGTTGAGGGTATTAGATTAGGAAATGAGACACTTAAAGTAGTAAAGGAGTTTTGCTATTTGGGGGGCAAAATAACTGATGATGGTCGAAGTAGAGAGGATATAAAATGTACACTGGCAATGGCAAGGAAAGCGTTTCTGAAGAAGAGAAATTTGTTAACATCGAGTATAGATTTAAGTGTCAGGAAGTCATTTCTGAAAGTATTTGTATGGAGCGTAGCCATGTATGGAAGTGAAACATGAACGGTAAATAGTTTGGACAAGAAGAGAATAGAAGCTTTTGAAATGTGGTGCTACAGACGAATGCTTAAGATTAGATGGGTAGATCACATAACTAATGAGGAAGTATTGAATAGGCTTGGGGAGAAGAGAAGTTTGTGGCACAACTTGACCAGAAGAAGGGATCGGTTGGTAGGACATGTTCTGAGGCATCAAGGGATCACCAATTTAGTATTGGAAGGCAGCGTGGAGGGTAAAAATCGCAGGGGGAGACCAAGAGATGAATACACTAAGCAGATTCAGAAGGATGTAGGTTGCAGTAGGTACTTGGAGATGAAGAAGCTTGCACAGGATAGAGTAGCATGGAGAGCTGCATCAAACCAGTTTCAGGACTGAAGACAACAACAACAACAAAGTTCTATAGAACTGATGACCTCAGAAGTTAAGTCCCATAGTACTCAGAGCCATTTGAACCAATTTTATTTTTTTATTTTTTGCTGCCAGACATGCAGTGACATTCTGGGAGCTATCGACGGAGGTTTGGAGCCGTGGCGACTCCAGTGGCCTAGCCATCTGTGCTAGATGCCTCAGCTGAGGACCCATGACGCGAAATGACCGATCGAGGTGTCCCACACATCCTGTACTGAATTTAGGTCCAGGGAGTCTCGTGGCCAGGAGAGTAGGATAAACCCATCCTGATGCTCTACGAAACACGCATTGGCCTGCTGGTAGGTGCCATTGTGCCGAGGAAAAGCTGCAGTTAGGAATGGTCCCCAAGGATAAAAGCGTATTTGCGCTGATCCATCGTACCTCCCAGAGCAGGGAGATCACCCAGGGAATGCACAAAAACATTCCGCAGGCCACAATGCTCACTTCTCCGTCTTGGACCCTTCTGATGATTGCAAGATGTTTGCCTTCAAACGTTTAAAGCTGCACACGGCAACTGTCATTTGTCATCTGAAAAAAAAAACACCCGTCGCTACTCATTGGACGTCCAGTTGCAGCACTGGCATGCAAATACCAGCCGTCGTCGCCGATGAACAGCAGTCAGCATGGGAGCACGAACCAGGTGCCTGCTGCAGATGCCCATACGCAGCAATGGTCGCTCAATGGTCGTTGAGGAGATACTGTTGCTTGCCCCTTGGTTCGTACAGGTGGTCAGTTGCTCAAAAGTTGCGCATCTATTCACCCGTACATACACTACTGGCCATTAAAATTGCTACACCACGAAGATGACGTGCTACAGACGCAAAATTTAACCGACAGGATGAAGATGGTGAGATATGCAAATGCTTAGCTTTCCAGAGCACTCACACAAGGTTGGCGCCGGTGGCGACACCTACAGCGTGCTGACATGAGGAAAGTTTCCAAGCGATTTCTCATATACAAACAGCAGTTGACCGGCGTTGCCTGCTGAAACGTTGTTGTGATGCCTCGTGTAAGGAGGAGATATGCGTACCATCACGTTTCCGACTTTGATAAAGGTCGTATTGTAGCCTATCGCGATTGCGGTTTATCGTATCGCGACATTGCTGCTCCCGTTGGCCGAGATCCAATGACTGTTAGCAGAATATGGAATCGGTGGGTTCAGGAGGGTAATACAGAACGCCAGTGCTGGATACAAACGGCCTCGTATCACTAGCAGTCGAGATGACAGGCATCTTATCCGCATGGCTTCAACGGATCGTGCAGCCACGTCTCGGTCCTTGAGTTAACAGATGGGGACGTTTGCAAGACAACAACCATGTGCACGAACAGTTCGACGACGTTTGCAGCAGCATGGACTATCAGTTCGGAGACCATGCCTGCGGTTACCCTTGACGCTGCATCATAGACAGGAGCGCCTGCGATGGTGTAATCAGCGACGAACCAGGGTGCACGAATGGCAAAACGTCATTTTTTCGGATGAATCCAGGTTCTGTTTACAGCATCATGATGGTCGCATCCGTGTTTGGCGACATCGCAGTCAACGCTCATTGGAAGCGTATATTTATCATCGCCATACTGGCGTCTTACCCAGCGTCATGGTATGGGGTGTCATTGCTTACACGTCTCGGTCACCTCTTGTTCGCATTGATGGGACTTTGGACAGTGGACGTTACGTTTCAGATGTGTTACGACCGGTGGCTCTACCCTTTATTCGATCCCTGCGAAACCCTACATTTCAGCAGGATAATGCACGACCACATGTTGCAGGTCCTGTACGGGCCTTTCTGGATACAGATAATGTTCGACTGCTGCCCTGGCCAGCACATTCTCCAGATCCCTCACCAATTGAAAACGTCTGGTCAATGGTGGGCGAGGAACTGGCTCGTCACAATACACCAGTCACTACTCTTGATGAACTGTGGTATCGTGTTGAAGTTGCATGGGAAGCTGTACCTGTACACGCCATCCAAGCTCTGTTTGACTCAATGCCCAGGCGTGTCGAGACCGTTATTACCGCCAGAGGTGGTTGTTCTGGTACTGATTTCTCAAGATGTATGCACCGAAATTGTGTGTAAATGTAAATCAAAAATGGTTCAAATGGCTCTGAGCACTATGGGACTTAACAGCTATGGTCACCAGTCCCCTAGAACTTAGAACTACTAACCTAAGGACAGCACACAACACCCAGCCATCACGAGGCAGAGAAAATCCCTGACCACGCCGGGAATCGAACCCGGGAACCCGGGCGTGGGATGCGAGAACGCTACCGCACGACCACGAGATGCGGGCAAACATGTCAGTTCTAGTATAATATATTTGTCCAGTCAATACCCGTTTATCATGTGCATTTCTTCTTGGTGTATCAATTTTAATGGCCAGTAGTGTATCTCCGCAGCCGTTGTTGACACCTGTCTTGTATGGCCTGTTGTGCACCTCAACTCTTGTTTCGGCAATTTGGACAATCACAGTATTATTTAATCACAGTGGCAGGCGAACAGTTTACAAACTTAGCCATTTTTGATAAGCCTCCACACTTGGCCAAAAAGCCAATGATCGTGCTCTTTTGGATGGCAGATAAGGCGTTTTGTTCCCACATTACGACAGCGACTACAAATATTTCCGCGTCCTCTGACACGATTTTAACCCTCCACTGCTAGTGCTGCCATCTGCTCCCTGCCAGTTGTTGTTGTTTGTTGACGTTGAAATTACTCAGTAGTCACATTAAAATCGCTACACAGTAAACATTATCTACTCAAGATTGGTCTGTCATCTCTACAGTTTGAGAAATATGAGGTTAATCCCAAAAGTAAGGTCTGATATTTTTTTTATAAGTTCATAGGCCTGTTTATTTCTACAGTGGTTTACATCAGCTTACAGCTTGAACATTTAGCTATTTTTCGACGTAATCACCACTTCTATCGATGTATTTTTGTAGACGCTGTAGCAGGTTTTGTATGCCCATGTCATACCAGCTGGCCGCCATGCTGTTCAGGAAGTTATGAACCCCTTCTTTCACCTCGTCGTCGGAGCTGAATCGCTTTTCGGCCAAATGTTCTTTTGACCTAGGGAACAGGTGTTAGTCACTGGGCGCCAAGTCAAGAGGATAAGGTGCGTGGGTGATTATGTTCCACTGAATCTGTTGCAGGAGAGCAACGGTTTGCTAAGCGATGTGTGGGCGAGCGTTGTCATGGAGAATGTGTACGCCCTTGCTCAACATTCTTCTTCTCCGGTTCTGAATTGCCCGTTCGACTTTTTTCAGAGTCTCACAGTACCTGTCACCGTTAATTGTGGTTCCAGTTGGCATAAAGTCGACCAACAACACCCCTTTCCGATCCCAATAAACGGTTCTCATGACTTTACCGGCAGACTGTTTGCTTGAATTTCCGCGGCTTTGGGGAAGAAGGATGCCGCCACTGGCGTGATTGTTGCTTGGTCTCAGGTGTAAAGTGGTATGCCCTGGTTTCGTCACCCGTGACAATTCAGTCCAGAAAGTTGTCCTGTTCGGCTGCAAGGCGGTTAAGAAATGCGCGGGAGGCATCAACTCGTTGCCGCATGTGGTTCTCAGTCAACATGCGTGGCACCCATCTTGCGCACACCTTCCGGTAGTTCAGTGTTTCCGTTAAAATTCTGTGAGCGTGTAACACCTACGCTCGGCCGTACGTTAACTCTTTAAAGCCTGTACTATGGTAAGTTGACGGGCTTCACCGTATAAGAAAGGATTTTAGTAAATATGTTGACCGCGTGTACCTGAATGGAGGCAAAATCAGACTTACACCCACTCAGTAACAACAATGATACGTCAAGCAAGTCTGAAGTGCAACTACACTTCAGGACAGACAAGAAACATACACAGCAGATGCTACCAATTGTTAATAATACGGTCGCCAGCCTAATTAGGCATTAACTGAGTTTCTTCCCTGTACAAGTGGAAGTACGTTCAAGCACAACAACACGTAGTAACACTGCATTATTTGGTAAATTTTAGAGCCAGAAAATCTACTGAACTAATATTTCCACTTTCTGTACTAATATGGACACGCCATAAATACACAACAATACACTATAATGTTTACTACAACTTCGTATAGTCTATTGATCTGACTGAAATCGGGCATAGGTTACCCTAGAAATAGCACTTTTGAAACACACATACAATGTCAATTTTAAGAAGAATAAAACACTGATAAATTTAGGTTTTATATTGACTTTAACTTTGCTGGTCAAATCAGTTCTGTACACTTCAGAATTCAAATGAATAGAAAAGAAAAAAAAGGGGGAGGGGCCTGAAACTGTTATGATCACTGTAGTGAAAGTTTGATCATTGAAAGCCTTAAGCATTCAAGATTTCCAAAATATGATTTACCGCTCCTTTTGCCTTATTTCCTGCTCATTTAATTACCGTTATTTTTGTCTCAATTTAAATAAACTTCATTACTAAACCAATTTCAACATTATCTTCCAACTTTGTCATACCTATATTATTCGTCCTGTATTCATTAACAACAAAGTTCTTTAAACATCATTCTAACATTGATAGGTCTGCAGGTAATTATTATTAACATAAACTTTAAATCTTCATCTTGGGACACTCGGATTGCACAACATGTGGAAAGGACCCTGTCTAGGTTAGTTGTGAGGATAATTAATTGATAGGACAGTTCTGGTAAAATTTAAGCTGTTATTGAACAGTATGTAGCAAAAGTAACACTGGTCCACACGAATACAGTACTAAAAGTTTCAACCTGTTCGTATCGACGAGGCGGTCGGCAGGCGGCGAGATGGCGAGGCACAAACCACACATGCAATTACAGCAATGGCTCATGAAATATCGGCACTTTACTTCTTCATAGCGCCGCAATGCTTTTCCATTTAGTGCCTGTGGAATATTGCCATGCTGTATAGGCGTCGGAAACAGCGCATCCGAGGCTCAACGAAACCACTTTTTCCAGGAGAGCCTCCTCGATCCAGCACGTGTTTCTCAGATCGATGCCCAACTCCGACTACTACTACTGCTGAGCCCGTTGTGCCGTACCGTGCCCGTGTGAATTTTCCCGCGCTCGCCTGCGTCCACCTTTTACCGCTCCCCTACAGACAGGGTATTCACCAAAGGTTTTGCATTCCACATATCCTAATACATTGCCTACGTATGGACCAGGCGTATAATTACAACTTTCACATCTTACAATAGTTTCAACATTAGTTCCACTTCCCTTCGATTACAACATTACTTGAAATTGAACATAAACATTAAAATTCACATCGAAAATTGTTTACAGTTGCTTTAACATAATGGCATGAAACAAAAAAGAAATGAAATCAGAACATCGATTAGGCTAATACACTGAAATTCAGGGGAAAAATTTACTATAAGTACAATAGTATAGTGTTATTGTTGTTACAAGCGGTGCTTCGGTAAAACGTCAGGAACCAACCTGCAGAGATCATCCAGGGTGATCTGCCGATCTTCACAGAAGCTTCGCTCAACCTTCAGCACTGTCTCTTCAGAAATTGACGGTCTCCCGCTCGTTTGTTCGTCGTGAATTTCGGTCCGACCAGCTGCAAACTCTCTTCACCACTTACGAACATTTTTGACGTAAATGCACGATTCACCATACACTTCCGTCAGTTGGCTATGGATTTCAATAGGCGCAGTGCCATTTGCGTTCAAAAACCTTTAATATTTCTGGCTTATTCAGCCATCATATTAGGCTCCAGGAAGCTATTCCCAGGGCAGTGGAAATGCAAGAAGCATAGAGATGACGCAAGGTGGGACGAGGTACCGGTGACAGATGTTAGATTCGGTACCATTCCCGTGAGAAAGACCGCCTGCATGATGCTGCTGCTCTGTGATTGGCTGCTGTGTTCGGCGGTAGGGCGCCAAAACGTTAAACTTTAGTTGCTGTTATTAATTGAACCTGGCATCCAAATTACTCCATTTTTAAATAAACATCTCTCAGCAGCCAGCTGTCAGTCAGTCATTTCAAAATTATTGAAATCAAAGTATTACTAAAACAAAAGACTGACGATAGTACTGCCGATGCACTTCAGTGGCGTTCGGGTCACGCCTTGCTGGCTTGCCGGCCGGGATGGCCGAGCGGGTCTAGGCGCTACAGTCTGGAACCGCGCGCCCGCTACGGTCGCAGGTTCGAATCCTGCCTCGGGCATGGATGTGTGGGATGTCCTTAGGTTAGTTAGGTTTAAGTAGTTCTAAGTTCTAGGGGACTGATGACCTCAGAAGTTAAGTCCCATAGTGCTCAGAGCCATTTGAACCATTTGAACCTTGCTGGCTTGGCGCGCGAAGTGTCTCGGGCAGTCCGGCTCTCCAGTTCTGACCGTTCCAGTAGACAGACATGTTGTCTGTTATAGCAGTATTTGTTTCATTTAATTTTATTTACTACAGTTCCGACCGTCGCTAGGTACAGACATGTTGTCTGTAATAGTAGTATTTGATTCATGTAATTTTATTCTGCAGTTCTGACGGTTCCAGTAGACAGACATGTTGTCTGTGGCAGGATGTATTTCATGTTATTTTAGCCAGATGTAATGACTGTGGAAAGATATGTTCAATACGTTGTGATCAAGAATAGTTTCTCGTGTTTATTCGTAGCAGCAGTTCCTTGCGAAGTTAATTTCAGGCTCAAGAAAAAGAATCCACGACCTGCGTGCTGTTTTCTGCGCTGGGGACATAATCATCATGAAGACAGCAGGTTAGTGAAGTGTACAAGAACTTATGTATTCCACACAGGGCAGTGGAAACGACTAGGCACCTCACGTGTACTGCATGCACAGTACAAATGTGCTCAGTGACACGTCATATGCAGTAATGCAGAGGAGGTAAAGAAGGATGAAAGTATGAACATTATCTCACTTTTATTCCTTTTTCTTGCCGTAAACCGAATAACTGCGCGCAATTCGCGCTTGCCGGTAACATCCAACGGGAACTCCATTCCCAACGGCTGCCAAGCCAAGACTGAACGCCTCAGCGCGGCGTGCGCATGTTTACACACAGCGCGTGAAGCACTCTTCATAACAGTGCGACAGCTGCCCCACAAACAGAGTTCTGTACTTTGTAAGAGGTATGTGCTGCCTGCGATATGTAAGCTATAAGCGAATGTGAGACCTAAGAGCAGTGTTGACTGCAGTACGAACTGTGTAGCAGTAGCAGTAAGTTGTTGCTAGCGAGCAGTCGCCTGTCTGCGCTTGTCAGTCCAGTCTGGTGTATCATGTTGGCTGGGCCGGTCGCGGTGCAGCGATGCCGGAGCCTGAGTATTATTGTATAAGGTAAAATGCAGCCTCGCGTATATCTAGTAATGTTATGTGAAGTCCCATGTAAATCTTTTAAAGATGTCCTAATAATAATCTTCGTGATATAAAGTAATTTCTAACAAACAGTCATTTCAATTTAAAGAATTTACTAATTTCTTCAATCCATGATCATTCCTATTGTTGCAAAAGAAAAATCAGTTGCTTCATTTCACAAAATGACAAATCTATCGGCCAGCATTGCACAGAGCTGTCCCGAAAAAATTTTATATAAGAGCAGATATATTCGCCGTTTTTATTGAGGTAAGAATTTTTCCTTTTTATTCAGAATGATCTTACAGGGCCATGACGCAGCGCTGCTGTCATACAAATTCTACCAGGTTACTGAATTTATTTTTTATTACGAGGTTTAGGAATTTTTCTGTTTCGAGCTTACATTAAATGGGAAACAAATTTTGTGTGGAGGTTAAATGTGAATGAAATTCTGTAGGGAGGTTGTAAATGGGAACCAATTTTGTTCTGAGGTTACACTAAAATTAGAATCGCTATCCGTAATAATTATTTAATTACAATTTCTTTGTGGGGAGGTTACAACTTATAAAAAAAATAGGAGACCTTACTGTTGGGATTACCCTCGTAGTTGTCTATCGTTCCGTGGCAAAATGAAGCATTGCTCTACAGTGGCAGACGCGCAAAATCGTTGCGCTAAACCCTGGCTGGCACGAATCCTTAAGCTGTCGGCATCCGAACGTTGAGCGTTGAGCGTGCCGAGTTTCTGACGTCATAGCGTGGAATAGTACGTTCGGGAGTCTTTCCGAACGTGCAGAGCAATATATGGCATGTCAGATATTCTGAGCGTGCATCTAAGCGTTGACCCATGAGATGGCACAACGCCACCTACGTCACACACACGACATCTCCCTTCAGTACAGACTTATGAGGCACCATATTGGCATTGATTTCAAGCCTATATGTATATATGCCGCTTCTGAGCACCAGCAAATTCAGAATCACTGGAAAACCCATTGTTAACTGTGTGATTCGTTCCAAGAAAATAATTAGAAACATCATATTCGTGGCAAAAGACTTATTGTAACTTGCGTATTATGAAAGTAGGCTATTTGAAGCCAGCAACACACTGAAGATCCACCCAAAACGCATTGTTCTTGGTACAATTTGTTATAATTAAATTTCAATTAGTAACATATCTACGATTAAGGTTGGCTGAAGGAGCTAACATAATACACTCCTGGAAATTGAAATAAGAACACCGTGAATTCATTGTCCCAGGAAGGGGAAACTTTATTGACACATTCCTGGGGTCAGATACATCACATGATCACACTGACAGAACCACAGGCACATAGACACAGGCAACAGAACATGCACAATGTCGGCACTAGTACAGTGTATATCCACCTTTCGCAGCAATGCAGGCTGCTATTCTCCCATGGAGACGATCATAGAGATGCTGGATGTAGTCCTGTGGAACGGCTTGCCATGCCATTTCCACCTGGCGCCTCAGTTGGACCAGCGTTCGTGCTGGACGTGCAGACCGCATGAGACGACGCTTCATCCAGTCCCAAACATGCTCAATGGGGGACAGATCCGGAGATCTTGCTGGCCAGGGTAGTTGACTTACACCTTCTAGAGCACGTTGGGTGGCACGGGATACATGCGGACGTGCATTGTCCTGTTGGAACAGCAAGTTCCCTTGCCGGTCTAGGAATGGTAGAACGATGGGTTCGATAACGGTTTGGATGTACCGTGCACTATTCAGTGTCCCCTCGACGATCACCAGTGGTGTACGGCCAGTGTAGGAGATCGCTCCCCACACCATGATGCCGGGTGTTGGCCCTGTGTGCCTCGGTCGTATGCAGTCCTGATTGTGGCGCTCACCTGCACGGCGCCAAACACGCATACGACCATCATTGGCACCAAGGCAGAAGCGACTCTCATCGCTGAAGACGACACGTCTCCATTCGTCCCTCCATTCACGCCTGTCGCGACACCACTGGAGGCGGGCTGCACGATGTTGGGGCGTGAGCGGAAGACGGCCTAACGGTGTGCGGGACCGTAGCCCAGCTTCATGGAGACGGTTGCGAGTGGTCCTCGCCGATACCCCAGGGGCAACAGTGTCCCTAATTTGCTGGGAAGTGGCGGTGCGGTCCCCTACGGCACTGCGTAGGATCCTACGGCCTTGGCGTGCATCCGTGCGTCGCTGCGGTCCGGTCCCAGGTCGACGGGCACGTGCACCTTCCGCTGACCACTGGCGACAACATCGATGTACTGTGGAGACCTCACGCCCCACGTGTTGAGCAATTCGGCGGTACGTCCACCCGGCCTCCCGCATGCCCACTATACGCCCTCTCTCAAAGTCCGTCAACTGCACATACGGTTCACGTCCACGCTGTCGCGGCATGCTACCAGTGTTAAAGACTGCGATGGAGCTCCGTATGCCACGGCAAACTGGCTGACACTGACGGCGGCGGTGCACAAATGCTGCGCGGCTAGCGCCATTCGACGGCCAACACCGCGGTTCCTGGTGTGTCCGCTGTGCCGTGCGTGTGATCATTGCTTGTACAGCCCTCTCGCAGTGTCCGGAGCAAGTATGGTGGGTCTGACACACCGGTGTCAATGTGTTCTTTTTTCCATTTCCAGGAGTGTATAAATAGTCGTTGGAAGTGAGTTATTGGTGTGCTGGAATAACTAGCGTTAGCCGGCACGGTAGCTCAGCGTGTTCGGTCACAGAGCCGATTGGCTTCTGTAATAAAAAATTGAGTGGAAGGATCAACCACCGAACTTCAGTGTGTAAGCTTAGGGATTGATGATCTTAGCAGTGAAGTGCCATAAGATTTCACACACATTTGAACATTTGTTAAGCGCCAGCACGGTAGCTGAGCGTGTTCGGTCAGAGGGTTTAGATACCCTCTGTAATAAAAAAAAATCTGAGTGAACGGGTCAACGAACAACCTGAACGAGTGTCATCGGACGTCCGCCACGAACAAATTCAGCGATCGATATAGAACAAAATGAGATAAAAAAAAAACGAACTTGAACAGGATGTCTTGCGACGTCCGCAACGACCAAACAAAACGATCAATAACGACCAAAATAATGCAAAAAAAAAGCATCAGTGCCCGCTGTAGAGATATTAGATGGGGCGATGGTTCAAAATGGCTCTGAGCACTATGGGACTCAACTGCTGAGGTCACTAGTCCCCTAGAACTTAGAACTAGTTAAACCTAACTAACCTAAGAACATCACAAACAGCCATGCCCGAGGCAGGATTCGAACCTGCGACCGTAGCGGCCTTGCGGTTCCAGACTGCAGCGCCTTTAACCGCACGGCCACTTCGGCCGGCGATGGGGCGATGGTTCGCGTCTTAGCAATTCCAATATTTTTTCCTCACATTCGCGTTTTTATTGGGTTCTGATACTTTATTATTAGTATAATGTAAGTATATACTATAATATTTGATGTTATGTAAATATAAGTTCACCTGTTTTTGAGGGGTGACTTTGTTCGCTTGGCTTAATCTACAGGACAGCTTGCGCTACTTCTATAAAGATATTTGGCTCCTTTTTCTTTTGCGCTTCGTAATTCACATGTTGCAAAGATTCTGTTACTGGGTAGGAACACTGATCAAGTAAGACTAACCTTGGGGTTTTACTAAAATGTGGGAATGATGAAATAAGAGAAGTATTCCAAATTTGTACCGCACTGTTTGTAATGGAACTTTTATAATCCTGTGTCCTTATTGGTTGGACATGGTACCTTCCTTTTCGTGGACGATGGAGGAAATGTGCGTTTTAATAGAGCTAATGTGGGAATTTTACGCGTGCCCGTAGAGTAAACAATGTAATTTACGAACTAGAAACATCCCTCTACTGCCGCTGGAGTGCGTTGCGACAGCGTATACCACGTTCGGGCCCACGCACCGTATGCACAAGTCGCATCGTTTATGAGCGTTCAGCAGCACGTTGAACTTGGGACGCTCAACGTTAACGTTCGACAGCACGGTCCGTGTGCCGACGGCTTAAGTGTCGGAAAGGACTCCAGTGCCGAGTTGGTGCCGGCAGCCGGCAGGCTTGCGGTGTAGGCCTGACGGCATGCCATTAATCGCACCCCTCCCTGCCCCCACTGTACTGCTGGCCTGGGGCGCAGCTGCGGGGGTAGTCTATTGGCGGGCGCGGCTGCCGGGCAGTGCGCTGCGCCACACCGCAGGTGCCAGGCGCCAGCGGCACGTGATGTGCTGTGCTGTGCTGTGTCTCTCCCGCCCCCACCCTCCCCCTTCGCCGTGTCGCAGCCTAATTGGCTGCCAGCGGCCTCGCCGCGCCGTGCCGTCCCGTATTGCACCAGGTGTGGCGCGGCTGCCGCCACAGCTGATTGCTGTCCATTCTGAGCGTCCGTCACATCACGCCAATGAAGCGACCCCGACTGCTGGCGAAACAGACACCTGTCGCGTCGAAAAGAGTGAAAGGCCAGAACAGACGAAAATTTAACACAACGCAAAGAAAAACGCTTCATGTCAGCAAGAGCAACACATTTGCAGTGATACGACCCCCGACAGGTTTCAGTATTCGGTCAATCCACCATTTATTTTAAGTAAATTAGTGTATTATGATGGCCCAGGAACTTCAACGAAATGGCCCAAGACATATTTCACAGGAAAAGATTTGAACGGGACAGACACGTATTCAACCATCGATTGGGAAAAAATTGCATTTGTTTTCCCACAGGGTTACATTTTAGGACCATTTCTTTTCTTTCATCGTAATCGATGGGATTCATAAAGCTGACATTCATGATTTAAACAATGAAACACTGCGCCAGTTACGTATTTTTCCAAGCTTAGCGCAAGACATTCCGAGAATTAAGGCTCATTTTCAAGTGCAGATATTGACGTGAGTATTTTGTGTGATGTTTGCATGCTTATTTCTCTGTCTCGGCTGCGCCGTAGTCGTATTTTTGCATTCGGGAAACCGGAAATAAATAAATCTTCGGAAGTGTTTTATCTGCTACTTGTAGCCAATTCTGAGTGGACGACTCCTCCGTCAATGAAACTGCCCTGATGACGTCGAAAAATGTGAAAGGCCACTGGAGAAGACAGTTCAACAAAACATGAGGAAAAACGCACATTTTTAGTAAGCGCGAAGCATTTAGAGAAACGACAGCGGTCAGGTTTTAGGATTCGGTCATTACACTATTTGAGTAAACTGACATATTATGATGGCCCAGGAACTTCAGCGAAGTAGTCCGAGGCATATTTATCAACTATTGCGTTTGGTGTCCCACAAGGTTTCATTTAAGGACGTTCTTTTATTTAAAATATTTCCTTCATAATAATCGATGATTTGGGATACGTAAAATCGTCATTCATGATTTAAACAATAAACACTGCACCAGTTACGTATTTTTTCAAGCTTAGCACGAGCCGTTCCGCTCCGAGAATTTATTCTCCTTGACAACTACAAATATTTACATGACTGCGGGGTCACCCAAAAGTCTGTTAACGCTTGAAACTGTGCTACTTCACGGAATAATATAGCTAGAGAAGTAAAACTTGATACACTTGCCTCAAATGACATGTGGCTTTACTGAAAGCAAAAACGAGTGCAAAAACCGTCCTACAAATGGCGCTGGACAACAATATGTTACTGACACCGCGTGAGAACCGTGTATAAAATATCAGAGTGACGAGTGTGAGGTATCGATATGTTACAGAATCGCATCACTTCTGCCTGGCTAATAAACACCTGCTGGAGGATACGACTATTATGCAGGCTAGCTAGCGGTCCTATTGCTACACGTGTGGAAGACCTCTTGCGCAAATAGTTTGTTGAGGATTGCGTGCTGAGGCGCCACTTCCGTCATGCTTGGCTTTCCAGGCCTCCAGAACTCAATCAATGTGATGACTGGTTGTGGAGTTACCTGAGGTTGCAAGTCTACCTCAATCATCCGACACCCCTCCCTCTCATTTCCTCAGCCGCGCGGGATTAGCCGAGCGGTTTAAGGCGTTGCAGTCATGGACTGTGCGGCTGGTCCCGGCGGAGGTTGGAGTCCTCCCTCGGGCATGGGTGTGTGTGTTTGTCCTTAGGATAATTTAGGTTAACTAGTGTGTAAGCTGAGGGACTGATGACCTTAGCAGTTAAGTCCCATAAGATTTAACACACATTTGAACACATTTTTCACTTCCTCTATTTTCTATTATTATTTGCCGGCCGGTGTGACCGAGCGGTTCTAGGCGCTTCAGTCTGGAACCGTCCGACCGCTACGGTCGCAGGTTCGAATCCTGCCTCGGGCATGGATGTGTGTGATGTCCTTAGGTTAGTTAGGTTTAAGTAGTTCTAAGTTCTAGGGGACTGATGACCTCAGATGTTAAGTCCCATAGTGCTCAGAGCCATTTGAACCATTTTTTTCTATTATTATTTACTTATTTATTTTGAGTTATTAGCTTTCTACTGGCTAATGCAGCCCGCCAAAATTCACCTCAAGAGTATCGCTTCCAACCTAAGTCCTCACTTATTTGCTTCATATACTCCAGTCTCTGTCTTCCCCTACAGTTCTTACTTTCTACAGCACCCTGTGTTATCATGGACGTTATTTCCTGATGTCTTAACAGATGTCCTACCATAGTGATCCTTCTTCTTCTTGTCAATGTTTTCCATATAATTTATTCCCGAGAATTTCCTCATTCCTGATCTTGTCAGTACAGCTGACCCTCAACATTCGTCTGTAGTACCACCTCTATTCTTTTCCGGTTTTCCCACAGTCCGTCATTCAGTAGCACACAATGCTATGCTACAAACGTACGTTCTCAAAAATTTCTTCCTCAGATTCAAGAATGTGATTGATACTAGTAAACTTCTCTTAGGCAGGAATACCATTTTTGCCAGAGCTAGTCTGCACTCGTGGTCTACTGGTAATGACTTTCATTGCTCATCAAAGCGTCCTCGGTCTCGGATTCAAACCACGCCACCGCTTAAACTATGAATACTAATCATCATTGGCAGCCAAAGACGTTCAGGGCTCTCTCTTCCCCATGGGATGGGAAAATGTTCTTAAACGCGGGTCTGCAATGTTCAACAGCGTGAGGAAGCAGAAGGCAACGAAAACCACTGCATGAAAGACATAACTCCTATCCACAGGACACAAGGCCTGTAATTCAAAAAGGGTCATGATGATCTCTCCATTGACAAAATATTCCGGAATAGTCCACATTCGACTGTGCAGGAGGGGACTATAAAGGGAGAAGTGACCATGACAAAAATATTGAATAACCAATGAAAGAATAAAGTTGTACGAAGCTGGGCGTGGAATGCCAGATGCTTGAACATGGTAGGGAAGCTCTAAAATCTGAAAAGGCAAGTGAAAACGATGAGTCTATATTTTATGAGGGTCACTGAAGTGAAATGGAAAGAAGGCAAGTATTTCTGACCAGATGAGTGTAGGGTAACATCAACAGCAGCACAAAATGTTGCAACAGGACTAGGAATCTTTATGAATGCGAAGGTAGTGCAGAGAGTGAGTTACTGAGTTATTGTGAACAGTTCAGTGAAAAGGTCAATCTCATCTGAATCGACGGCAAATCAACACCGACAACGATAATTCAGGTATACATGCCGACGTCGCAAGCTCAAATGAAGAGACAAAATAAGTATATGAGGATATTGCACATACGTAAATGGAGATGACAATGTAATGGTCAAGAGGGAAGGAATACGGTTGTGGGGGAAGGAGTAGAAGAAAGTGTTATGGCAGAATATGGGCTTGGTGCTAAGAATGGGAGAGGAGTGAGAATGAATTCTGTAATAAACTTCAGCTGGTAAAAGCGATTACTCTTTTAAATAATCAGAAGAGGAGCAGGTATACTTGGAAAAAGCCGAGGGATACGGGAAGATTAAATCATAGTCAGTCAGATATTATAAGGTCAGGTACTGGATTGTAAGACGTACACATGAGCAGATATAGACTTCCATTACACATTAGTAGTGATGAAGGAGAGGGTGAGTTTAAGATATTAGTCAGCAAAATCAATGCGCAAAGAAGTCGGAGCGAAATTAAGAGGTAAGGTAGAAGTTAAGCTATAGATACTGCGATAAAGAAAATCTCGGTAGGCAATTCAATTGAAGAGAAATGGACAACCCTAAGAAGGGCAATCAGAGAAGTTGGAAGGACAAAAATGGATACAAAGGAGGTAACTACAAAGAAACCATGGGAAACAGAAGAAGTACTTCAGCTTATCGATAGAAAAGGAAGTACAAAAATATTCACGGGAAATCAGCAATACAAGAAAACAAGTCACTTAGGAATGAAATGAATGGAAAACGCAGAGAATCTAAGGCAAAATGACTCCATGAAAAATATGAAGAAATCTAAAAAGAAATTATTGTTGGGAGGACTGACTCAGCGTCTAGAAAAGTCAAAACAACGTTCAGTGAAGGTAAAAGCAAGGAGTGATTACATTGAAAGTGCAATGGGAATTCCACTGTTAAACGTGCACGACGGAGCCGATAGGTGGTAAGAGTACAACGAACGCCTCGATGAGAGGGAACACTTATCTGATGACGTGGCAGATAAAGGAATAGGAGTTGAATTGGAAGAAACAGGTGATCCACTATAAGAACAAGAATTTAAAAGAGCTTTGGAAGACAAGATGGTACAAGGCCGACGTTATAGATAACATTCTATCAGAATTTCTAAAATCATACAGGGAATTGGCAACAAAACTACTATCCACTTTGGTGTGTAGAACGCATGAGCCTACTCATATGCCATCTGGAAAAATATCATTCACATAATTCCGAAGACTGCAAGAGCTTACCTGTGCGAGAACTATCGCACAATCAGCTTAGCATTTCATCCGTCCAAGTTGCTGACAACAATAATAAACACAATAATGAAAAAGAAAATTGATGATGTCTTAAATGACCATCAGTTTAGCTTCAGAAAAGGTAAAGACACCAGAGAGGCAATTCTGATATTGCGATTGATAACGGAAGGAAGATTAAAGAAGTATCAAGACACGTTCAAGGGTTTTTCGACGTGAAAAAAGCGTTCAACAATGTCAAACGGTGCAAGATGTTCGAAAATCTGAGAAAGAAAGGGTAAGGTATAAGCAGAGGCGGGTAATATACAACATGTGAAAGAGCCAAGAGGGAGTAATAAGAGTAGAAGATGAGGAACGAAGTTCTCGGATTAAAAAGTGTGTAAGACAAGGATGTAGTCTACCGTCCCTAGTGTTCAGTCTATATACCGAAGAAGTATTTATGAAAATAAGAAAAAGATTCAGGAGTGGAAATAAAATTCAAGCTGAAAGGATATAAATGATACGAGTAGCTAATGACATTGCTCTCCTTGATGAAAGTAAAAGAGAATTACATGATTTGCTAAATGGAATGAATAGTCTAATGTGCACAGAATGTGGATTGAGGGTAAATCAAGGAAAGACGAAAGTAATGAGACATAACAGAAATGAGACCAGCGAGATACTTAACATCACGATTGATGGTCAAAAAGTAGATGGATTTATGGAACTCTACCATCTACGCAGCAAAGTAACCAGTGACGAACGGAGTAAGGAGGACATCGAAAGCAGCTAACATTGACGAAAAGGACATTCCTGGTCAGAGAAGTCTATTAGTGTCAAATATAGAACTGAGAATGTACATTTGGAGCACAGCATTGTAAATCTACATGTACATCTACATGGATACTCTGCAAATCACATTTAAGTGCCTGGCAGAGGGTTCATCGAACCACCTTCACAATTCTCTATTCCAATTTCTATAGCGCGCGGAGAGAATGAACACCTATTTCTTTCCGTACGTGCTCTGATTTCCCTTATTTTACTGTGGTGATCGTTCAGCCCTATGTAGGTCGGTGTCAACAAAATATTTTCGCATTTGGAGGAGACAGTTGGTGATTGGAATTTCGTGAGAAGATTCCGTCGCAACGAAAAACGACTTTCTTTTAATGATGTCCATCACAAATCCTGTACCATTTCAGTGACACTCTCTCCCATATTTCGCGATAATACAAAACGTGCTGCCTTTCTTTGAACTTTTTCGATGTACTCCGTCAGTCCTACCTGGTAAGCATCCCACACCGCGCAGCAGTATTCTAAAAGAGGACGGACAAGCGTAATGTAGGCAGTCTCCTTAGTAGGTCTGTTACATTTTCTGAGTGTCCTGCCAATAAAACGCAGCCTTCCCCACAACATTTTCTTTGTGTTCTTTCCAATTTAAGTTGTTCGTAATTGTAATACCTAGATATCTAGTTGAATTTACGGCTTTTAGATCAGAATGATTTTTCGTGTAACCGAAGTTTAACGAGTTCTTTTTAGTACTCATGTGGATGATCTCACACTTTTCGTTATTTAAGATCAACTGCCACTTTTTGTACCATTCAGATATTTTTTCTAAATCGTTTTGCAGTTGTTTTGAACTTCTGATGACTTTATTAGTGGATAAACGACAGCGCCATTTGCAAACAACCGAAGACGGCTGCTCAGAGTGTCTCCCAAATCGTTTAAATAGATAAGGAATAGCAAAGGGCCTATACACTTCCTTGGGGAACGCCTGAAATCACTTCCGTTTTACTCGATGACTTTCCGTCAATTACTACGAACTGTGACCCCTCTGACAGGAAATCGCAAATCCAGCCACACGACGGTGAAACATGGACTGTGCGAAAATCGGAACACAAGAGAAGCGAAGAATTTGAGGCGTGGTGCTACAGACGAATGTTGAAAATCAGGTGGTCAGATAACGTATGAAATGGAGAGCTTTCGTGCAGAATCGGAGAGGAAAGAGTTCTGTGGATATTACTGACACCAAGAAGGGACAGGATAATGAGACATCTATTAAGGCATCGGGGAATAACTTCCATGGTACTACGGAGAGCTGTAGAGGGTAAAAACTGTAGAGGAAAACAGAGACACGAATACATCCTGCAAATAATTGAGGACGTACCTTGCATGTGCTAATTTGAGCCGGCCGCTGTGGGCGAGTGGTTCTAGGCGCTTCATTCCGGAACCGTGCGACTGCTACTGTAGCAGGTGCGAATCCTGCCTCGGGCATGGATGTGTGTGATGTCCTTAGGTTTAAGTAGTTCTAAGTCTAGGGGACTGATGACCTCAGTTGTTAAGTCCCACAGTGCTCAGAGCCATTTGAACCATTTTTTGTTAATTTGAGATGAATGGATTGGCACAGGAGACGATTCGTGGCATGCCGCATCAAAACTGTCGGAAGTATGTGACTCACTAAAAACAAGAAGAAGGTCTTCTTTTTACATCCTCCTTGTTCCGTCCGTCACGGGTTATCTTGCTGACTAGGTCTACAGAATTGCTGAGCTACACCTAATTCTTGATTTCCAACCCTGATGAGAAGTTTCTCGCTGTTCTCGTTTGTGCTACTTCTCACTTTTTTCGCCTTTCTTCCATTTATTCTCAATCCATACTCTGTACTCATTAGACACCTCATTACATTCAGTGAATTCTTCTTTACTTTCACTGAGGATAGCAATGACATCTGTTAATCTTATCAATATCCTTTGACGTTTAAGTTGATATCTATTCTTCTATTTGCGTTATTTCTTCTTCTATGTGTAGACTGAACAGTATGGATGAGAGACTACATCAATATCTTACACCCTTTTTAATTTGAGCACTTAATTCTTGACCTTCCACATTTATTGTTCCGTTTTGAATCTTGTAGATAATGCGTCTTACTCATGTACAGCTAACCCCTATATTTCTCAGTATACCGAACATCTTGCACCATATTACATTGTCTAATGGTTCTTCCAGGTCAACGAGCTCTATAAACCTGTCTGGATTTTCCTATTATTTTGCTCCTGTTACCAACCACAACCTCAGAACTGCGTCTCTAGTGACTTTACCTTTCCGAAAGCCAAACTGATAGCCATCTGACACATCCTTAATTTCCTTTCCCTTTCTTCTGTGTATTTTTTTGTCAACAACTTAGATGCCTGAGCTGTTAAGTTGACTGTGCGATAATTCTCGCACAGATCAGCTTTTGCAGTCTTCGTAATTATGTGGATGGTATTTTTCCGAATGTCATATTTTTAATGCAGTCCTTTTGTTTTAAATTCCCTGCACTTCCCATTTCTTTCATTCGTAAGTGACCTGTGTCCTTGTATTGCTGATATTCCGTGAATATTTTTGTATGTACTTATTTATCGATAACCTGAATTATTACTTCTATTACCCATGGTTTCTTTGCAGTTACATCCTTTGTACCCATTTTTATCCTTCCAACTTCTGTGATTTGCTGTTTTAGAGTTGTCCATTCCTCTTCAGCTGATCTGTCTTCTTAGTTATTCCTTACAACAATATCCATAGCTTCAGAGTGATACGTGGAACTTACTGGAATAATGGAAAACGTGGAAGGGAGGACCCACCAGTTTAACTCTCTTTTCACACAGCCTGTTTATTTAACAATATACAGGGTGTCCCAGCTATCTTGTCCACCCAAAATATCTCTGGAACAATAACAGCTATTGGAAAACGGTGTCAATGTAGGGCTGGGGCCCATCAATGTACATATTTGGAAACATTCTAAAACGAAAGCATATGTGTTTTTTAACACAAACTTATGTTTTTTTAAATGGACCTCCTATATTTTTTCTTCGGCAATCCATAGCATGACAAAGCACATACACAATGGCGTTGATTGCATCGCAATATTCCCATTACATCTCGAGATATTAAGACGCGAAGTTGACGCTTGAAACACCCGACATGCGCTGCTAGCGCACGTCCTGAGGCTCAGGCGTGAACCCCATGTTGCCTGTTGAAACGTCCCCTTTGAATAATTTATACATGACATAGCTCAAGCAGAAAAAATATTACAGCAAAAGCAACAATGCAGACAAGGGAAATGTCTATTCACATCTTAATGTCTATGTAATTAAAGTGGTGCACCACAACAACTTATTGTAAAAAGAAATATTACCATGTACTTGAATAGAAAATTATGTGTTACTGTTACTAGTTCCGTAGAAAATTCCGAACTGTTGTCTAACAGAACGTAAAGCCGATTAATTTCCTCATCATGGTTTGAGAGCCAGTCTTCAAATTTCAAAGCTATTGACTTACCTTCTTTCTATAAACTTATTTCAGCATCGTGAAAGCTTAAGATTGCTTTGTATTCATTCAAAAAGTCTACTCCCAGTATAATTTCCGTCGACAATAATGGAACAATAAGGAAGTTCATAGAGAAGCTGTGGCTTTGACAAAAGAATTCTAAGTTGGTTTGTTGGCGTACATCTACACTTTTTCCAAAGATTTCACCTTGTAATTTAATCTTACGTAACGGAAGTGTGAGGCAATCGTTCGATTTGTTGCATTTGCTAAAAGCTGTTTCACTAATTACTGAAATGGGACTGCCAGAGTCAAGTACTGCCGTAAATTTTACGTCATTTACTGTAATGTGAATCACAGGATATGCAATGTTGTTACGTGTTACGTCGTGTTCCTGGAGTAAGATGTCCCTAATGTCTTCCATTTTTACCTAATTACTAGCTATGGCAGCTGCATTATCAGTTTCATAAGTACGTTTTGTGGCTGCCAGCTGTGTGAGTCATTGCCTATTGTCTCTTTGTTGGCGCACGTCGTTATTGGGATTTGGAGACCTAACTTCTACAAATTCATTGTGACGAGAGTGCTCTGCTCTGTTTAAATCTCGCCAGTTCTGATGCAATTCAGGTCTGTCGTTACGATCATATCGTCTGTCGTCACGTCGGTAGATTCGATAGTTTCTTTCTTGTCGGTCACGTGGTGGAGAATTTCTCCCTGAATCGTAACTGCACGCTGGACCGTTGTGTCTAAAGTTATTCTGTCTCCCTTGATAATAATTACTTTGGTTCCCATATTGTCTGTTTCTCTGATTGTCTCTGTGATAGTCATTACTGCGGAGAGGTGATCTTTCCCTGTAATTATTACTACTCTGCCAGTGGTTGTCATATGGGTGGTGTCTGTTTTGGTCATGACTTACGTTGTAAGAATAGGCTTGTCGTGGCCATTTATTGTTTCTGTCGTCACAGAATTGTGACGGATGTGACCTATAGTGATTGTTTTCCTGTTTTCGCATCCCGCGACTGTCTGTGTCAATTTCTAATTCTTCTAAGAGTCCCTGAAAAGCTTTAATGTCGTCTTTGCAACGTCCTGCCAAAATAATATGCCGTATATGTTCAGGTAATTTGATTAAGCAAATGCGGATGAGTTCTGAGGGGTTGTATGGGTTTGACAGGTACTGATTCTTGTGCAACATGTCTTCAAAATATTTGACAAGACTGGAAAATTCAGATTGTTCAAAGTGTTTCATCATCATGATGCTATGTTTTACTTGGTCTTGTGTAGCTTGAGACCAACATGCTGAGTGCTGAGAGGAACGCATGGTAAAATTCTCCTTCACTGTGACAATCGTGAATGACCGATCGCATTCTTACAGCTGGTTCATTCTCCAAGTAGCCACACATAAATTCTAACCTGTGCTCCAATGACCAGTTGGGAGGAAAACAATGAGAGAATTGACGGAGCCACGCTTGTGGATGAATGTCGTTGGCAGAGTTCTTAAACGTTTTGAATTTACGTGTAGTAATGAACAGCTTATAGTCAAAATCATTGTGTCGACAAGTCACATATCGGTCATTGTTACGCCGTGTCGGCGGTTCCATCTCAAAATTCGGTGCACCTTGCCAATTCCTTTCATAATTACCAAAGTGCCCTGTGTTATTAATTTGTGGCTGTTCCGTATTTCTATGTCCCTCTTCCTGTATTGGAGAGCGAGTGTCCTCTGAAATACGTAATTCTTGTAATACCTGTGTCAGCTGATCTTGTACTTCCCGGATTTCTCTTTGATGTTGCGTATCAATTTGATTCAGATTTTGTTTCAGTTTCCTAATTTGTTCGCTCTCTTCTGTGTCATTAAAGACTACCGGTTTTGCGTCATTCAGATTATCATCTACCTTCGTAGATAAATTATTTAGCTGATCCGAAAGTTCAACTACTTTCTCTGATAATGAACTAATTTCCTCCATGTGTTTTTCTGAACCAAGTTTCAGAGTGTCCATTTGTGTTGAAATCGTATCTACTGTGTCCTTTAAGATTTCTTGAGTTTTTGCAAGTTGCGTAACCGAATCGGCAGATGCAACTGAGTCAATTTTAGCTTGCAAGGTGTCGAATTTTCATGAACAATAGTTTGGACTTCTTTTATGGCTGCTTCGTGATTCTGTAATGCATTTTCATGCCGCAAAAAAATAGGTTGAAAATGCTCACAAATTTGTGTTTTTACATCATTACAGACTTTTTGACATTTCGATTCAATGTTATGTAACTCGGTAGTTAAATCTTCACGTGTTTGTTCAAGCTTATGTTCCACTGAGTCTAACTTTTGAAGCTTTTGTTCCATTGTGTCTAACTTTTGAAGATTTTGTTCCATTGTGTCTAACTTTTGAAGATTTTGTTCCATTGTGTCTAACTTTTGAAGCTTTTGCTGTGTTTGTCCCATTTGTTGTATTAATTGTAATAACAATGTATTGGTGTCTGGAATCTGTTTCTCTATGCTTTTTGGCAGTGCATTTTCACCGGCAACATTCACATTTTGACACGCAGAAAATGTGTCTTGACTCATTTGAGAAAACGGTGAGGACGCAAAACCTGAATCTACAGTATTTGCAAAATTGTGTCCTATCATTTCGGATTCCTGAGGCGAGCTGTTGCCGACCGATCGATCGATAATGCTTCCCTGTTCACTACCTGTTTGACTGTCTACACCATTATTTGCCGCCCGCTCCATCTCCCTATGCACAATTACCAAATTACTACTTCGAATGTCTGTTAATTCACTACCCAGTGGTGCTGATAAGCTACGCTCGTCGTCACTATTATTTCTCAGTTTACTTTGAAGCCTAGTGTTACGTTTTTCACACGTCATTATTGTCACAATATTTTACACGATAACACAGAAAAGCACAATTTGAAGAGCAAAAATAAGAGAACACATTAACATAGTACTGAAAATAATATCTAGTTAATTGCAAGCGTAGCTGCAAAATACTTTGTGCTAATCTAAATGCATGCCACAACTGTGTACAACAATGAAAAACTACAACTACAAAGGAAATTCTTTCTACAATTACGCGCTAGCAATAAACAAAATCTACACTAATTACACAAACTACAAGAAAAAATCAGAAGATTCCAGTGAGGTATCCTCGACTAAGGGTCGACATATGAAACGTCCCCTTTGAATAATTTATACATGACATAGCTCAAGCAGAAAAAATATTACAGTAAAAGCAACAATGCAGACAAGGGAAATGTCTATTCACATCTTAATGTCTATGTAATTAAAGTGGTGCACCACAACAACTTATTGTAAAAAGAAATATTACCATGTACTTGAAAAGAAAATTATATGTTACTGTTACTAGTTCCGTAGAAAATTCCGAACTGTTGTCTAACAGAACGTAAAGCCGATTAATTTCCTCATCATGGTTTGAGAGCCAGTCTTCAAATTTCAAAGCTAATGAAAATGAAATCACTGGCTGTGCTGTGTGCAGTCTGTGGCTAGTTTGCATTGTTGTCTGCCATTGTAGAGCGGCAGCTGGATGTGAACAGCGCGTAGTGTTGCGCAGTTAGAGGTGAGCCGCCAGCAGTGGTGGATGTGAGGAGAGAGATGGCGGAGTTTTGAAATTACATATATTATGACTTGTGATGATATTAAGGTAAATACATTGTTTGTTCTCTATTAATATCTCTCATTTGCTAACTATCTCTATCAGTAGTTAGTGCCTTCCGTAGTTTGAATCTTTTATTTAGCTGGCAGTAGTGGCGCTCGCTGTATTGCAGTAGTTCGAGTAATGAAGATTTTTGTGAGCTATGTTATTTGTGAAAGGTATAGTTTAATCTTACTCAGGACCATTCCTTGGCAGGGATCTTTGATAGTCAGATTGCGTTGCGCTAAAAATATTGTGTGTCAGTTTAAGCACAGCCGTGTATAATTGTTCTAAGGGGACGTTTCACCGTAATCGCGATGTGATTGACATGTGTAATCACACCTCCATACTTATCAAGAGGTCCGAAACAAGTAATACGGTCTGCTTACATCAACTCTCATAAGCACATAATGGTTTCCCTCTTGCACGTTTTACGTATATACGTACACAATATGAACCAGTACCGATCGGTGTACACCCGTCAGGTTGTCTTATTTATCCTGCACACCCAAAATAAGGTTTATCTAATGCGTTATATGACCCATTGTGCCTGTCGCGCAGGGCCTGGCTCTACCTAGTCAAGTGTCCAACGTAGTTCCCACTACTGCCACAGTTACCACTTCGCCTTGTTTATGATTTGCGACCCATGCAAACTCCTGTACTACAACAACCTCCGAGCATCCCATTTGTTGTTGCTTTGGCGTGCAGTACACCGCTCGCCAGTGTAGTCGTGCATCAGAGTAATCTAGTGACGGCACAGAGGTAGTACACATTGTGAATAAACGTTGTGTTGTGGAACTTATACTGTACAGTATAATGTACAAACATGAAGATATGGTAGAAATGCTGCTGATCTATGGAGAATGTACGTTGACGGGAAATACGTTATGAGATTGCTTGTTTGTTGATAGTACTGTTAGCGAACATTATGATTATTAAGTTAATATGTCTGTTTTCTACCCTACTCTACATACCTGTACTGTACCCTGTTGTAGGTGGACCAAATGATGTTCAAGCAGAACGACTGTACAGAAGACGTTTCCCTGACAAGCCATCGCCTTCGCGCCGGATATTTGGTCGCCTCACATCTCGTCTAGTGAAACGGGAAGCTTAAATCCAAGACCTCGACATCGTCCTAGAACACAGATGAACGTGCTGAAGCTGCTGTGCTCGCTACCATAGCTGTGAATCCTCAAATCGGCACACGTCAAATTGAACGTGAAGTTGGTGTGTCGAAATCAAGCGCACAGCGTATTCTTAAACGTCATAAATTTCATCGTTACCATTTACATTTACACCAGGATCTTCATGGAAATGACTTCCACAATAGGGTAACATTTTGTCGCAGGGCTCAGCAAAAATTTCTGACTAATCCAAAATTTTTTGCAGATGTTCTCTTTACCGACGAGGCATCATTCTCCAACAAAGGAGTTGTCAATATGAGGAATATGCATTATTGGTCTGCAGACAATCCAAAATGGCTCCGTCAGGTAGAGCATCAACGTCCGTGGAAAGTTAATGTTTGGGTTGGGATTATTGGAGATACCATTATCGGACCTTTCTTTATAAATGGCATCCAAAATGGCAGACATCGCTTCAGATTTATACGACACAATCTTCCTGTTCTCTTGGACACCGTACCTCTGAACCGGAGAATGGTCATGTGGTATCAGCATGACGGATGCCCTGCACATAACGCCTTACGAGCTCGACGACTTCTGAACCGTAAGCTCCCTGGTAGGTGGATTGGACGAGGTGGCCCAGTTAGGTGGCCTGCCCGATCTCCGGACCTTACACCGCTGGATTATTTTCTTTGGGGAGCAGTGAAGGATGCTGTTTACCAACATGAACCAACAACACCAGAGGACATGAAGCAACGCATTATTGATGCTTGTACAGCCACCAAAGAGGAAACAGTAGCACGAAGTAGGGCATCCTTCATCCGCAGAGTGACCCTATGTATGCAAGCCAATGGGCATCACTTTGAGCATGAGATGTGAACGCTATGTTTAGTATGTAGTGCTGGTATCACAGTGGAAGTTTCTACAAAGGGCCATTTTACCCAGTGATGTTAAGAAACATTTGTTTGCAACTATTTGTCATTTAACGCATTGGATAAACATAACATTGATAATTATGTGATAATAAAACTAATTGGTTAAACATGTTTACATTCATCTTCTATGTCCTACCTGAACTTCCCAAATCAAAACATTTTTACCCAAACAACTGTAAAGCTTTTAGTCCACTTGCTCGTTTCACTAAAACCCTCAACATGAATTTTACTATTACGAGTGAATGATTAAATGTCACTTGCGCTAGATCTACAGTAAAGTACAGTTTTAACGTTGAACGGCATTACCTTTTTAGTAACGGATTAACGATAAGCGAAGTTAACTTTGTGACTAACGTTGCGGTACACAGATATGTTACAGAACCGCATCACCCCTAGCCTATGGGATAAATACCTGCTGGAATGTAAGACGTTAATGCAGAATGGCAGCAGACCGTATTATTCGTTTCGGACCTCTTGATAAGTATGGAGGTGTGATTACGCATGTCAATCACATCGCAATTACGGGCAGCATGGGGTTCACGCCTGAGCCTCAGGACGTGCGCTAGCAGCGTATGTCGGGTGTTTCAAGCGTCAACTTCGCGTCTTAATATCTCGAGATGTAATGGGAATATTGCGACGCAGTCAACGCCATTGTGTATGTGCTTTGTCATGCTATGGATTGCTGAAGAAAAAATATAGGAGGTCCATTTAAAAAAACATAAGTTTGTGTTAAAAAAACACATATTCTTTCGTTTTAGAATGCTTCCAAATATGTACATTGATGGGCCCCAGCCCTAAATTGATACCGGTGAAAGTCGTTTTCCAATAGCTGTTATTGTTCCAGAAATATTTTGGGTGGACAAGATAGCTGTGACACTCTGTATAAACTGTGTTTTACAGATAATCAAAACATTTAACCATAAAATTTTCTTTAACAAAATGAACAATTTGCAAAATTATTTTGACCCTAAGCCTTAACTTGAATAATCTCTTAATCGTTGCAAAAGAAATCCGAAGAACTGTATCGCAAAACAGCAAACAATATGTCTGATTACAGGACGGTCGGGGTTTACTACTGCGCTGGACATAGTCTGTCTTATTAAATGCCCTTTTGCAACACATGAAAACTATGTAAGCACCATTCATGAAAAGAGTGATTCAATTACTAAAAACAGATGACTAAACATTTAATTTGAAAGCTGTATGTCGAAAAGTTCGGGGTTAAGATGTGCACATGTGCTTAAAGGTGAAACGGATTAGCAAACAATATAACAATGATAAGACTTACTTCAAAGCAACTAATCTCCTAATTTCAATCGGTAACGAATGTGCGACAGGATCCCAACTCGTCCCTACCGACAATTTAATTTTGACTGAAGCCCTGGTGACAGTTGGCTGCTAATATTTTTAAAGTTAAACTGATTGTCAGTTTTGACTGCTCTGAAGGAACATTTTAAAACATTACTTGTGGACACTTATTAGAAGAGAACAAACAGTCTGCGTAAGCACAAGATCCAGCTAAAATACACCAATAATGACCCGATCTTTCAAACACAGTGAAAGGTGGCTACACTGAGCCACAGCGCCAGAGATCGCGCCAGAGAGTATTGTTCCGCCGCCTCCACTGGCAGTGATTATTGAGAGGTAGCGGCAGGCAGTTCTTGCCAAGAAGTTGTGGTGGACACTGCTTGTCGTGGAGTCGGAGTGAGATGTTATAGTGGAGAGTGTTGTTCCATGTTTTATGCAGTGGTTTGATGGGAGAGAGAGCAGATGTTGTTCCAATGGAGATATTGTAATGATCTGAGTGCTTTTCACAATATATATGAAGGTAACAAATTCCCTGTTTTTTCTTTTTAATATTTCTGTATCTCAAATAATGCATCATTACAGGTTCAGTCAACAAAGCATCTGGCTTGTGTTCTTGTATTAGAGTGTAATTCTGCTTTCCTTACGCAGTTATAGTATTTCTAATTTTCTTTTATCACGTCAGTATAATTGGTATTTAAAAATTCTTGTCTTGTTGAAGAAGAACCGTGCCAGATGTGTGTTGAGTCATACTACCGCACACAGAACAGCTACACTTGTGCTTTGTTGGCTTCGTATATTTTATAGTTGCTGGGGACTTAATTAATTAACTGTGTTAACGAAAATTTTCATTTCATTCTTTGTTGTTGTTCCATGCAGTCAGATTGCGTACAAAAACTAGTCAGGGCCAGCCGTTTACGAGACTTGCGTAATCGGACAAAGAGCTACCAAAAAATATTTGCATTTTATATAAAATAAGCCCCCATGTACGTGGCGACCGCTGCTTCGGATCGTCCCTTGGAATTCTTCTGATTGCAAAAATAGTAGACAGTAGTATTGTTGTAGTAATTTGTAGTTTACTAATTGTAGTCTATTTTGCATGTGTAGATTTGGTGATTGTCATTCTTCTATTGTTCGTTAATCGTGTTTGAAGGAAGCATTTCGTGTGATTGATATTGTTGGTGATAAAGTGTCATTGTGTATAAATTTCGTATAGTGACGAGTTTTATATGTTTTGTAAATGATTACGCGATCTATGAAGAAGGCAAAAATGATGGATAGTGAGAATGACGAAATTGTTAACATGGCGAACTCGCCAACAGAGGAAAACAGTGTGACGAATAATGAAGTGGAAAACAATGTAATAAGTCGGGAAAATAGTCCGGAACCATTTCAAAATTTTTCTCAATCAGAAAATTCACAGAATACGAGATTAACCATAGAAGATTCTGAAATAGTATCGAACACAGATAGCCTTACAGCTATGACGAAGGAAGTTGGTTTTGTGGGAAATGTTAGGGTCGAAAGGAATTTTGAACTAGCTCATACGGAGCAGTTGATGGGTGCAATATTATATCTGGGATCACGGTTAGACTCACTGGGATCACAGTTACGATCTGAATTAAAAACTGATATGGGAACAATGGAAACACGGTTTAGATCTGAATTAAAATCACAAATAGGAACAATTAAAACCGAGATAGGAACTTTGGGATCTGAATTTAAAACTGATATGGGAACAATGGAAACACGGTTTGGATCTGAATTAAAAACAGAGATGGGAACTTTGGAAACACGGTTAGATTCACGAATAGGGACATGTTTCAAAAATATGAAAGATGAATTAAAGAAAGAAATCAGAGAAGAAGTACAACCGATTTTGAATTCTCACAATAATAGATTAATTGCAGTAGAGATTAGACAAAGGGAACAGGATGGAGAACAGGAAGAAAGAGATCGCGTGATAGTACAGAAATTTTCAGAGTTAAATTTACGACGTGCAAAAGATAAGGAAGAAATATTTGAGAGAATCGAGGAATCCGTACCAAATGACAGATTAAATAACCTAACACAACAGTATGAACAGTTAACTACTAAATGTGTTAATACTGAAACCCGAGTCGCGACACTTACGGAATACGTAAATAAACAGAAAGAACAAATAGGTGATTTATCGGAAAGAGTTGAGGAAATTTCAGACAAATTGACAAATCTTAGTTTAAATGGGGACAGAGATTCAGATGATACAGCACCATTGCCATTTGCAGAAACCGAAGAGTACCAGAACATAAATAAGCATGTTGAAAATCAGGGAAAATTTAATGAACGCGTTAAAAGGGAATTTGAGGCATTACAAAAGCAAGTCAAACAAATTGAAGGCGAAATCGTAGAAAAAGACAGCAGAAGAAATTTAGACTCACATATAGCAGAGGGCTTTGAAGAAAATAATTTGTTTCATTTACGGGATGCAACAAGAAATCGCCAGGCGCGCGAACTTGACAATAGTCGACATTGGGACTGGGACAGACGCGGTAGGTCTTTGTCGCCACGAGGCGAAAACTTTGACTATAAACACTTTTTGACTCAAAATTGTTGAGGCTTTCGTGGCCACTTGCGTACTGCAGCGAACGACCGTCGCAGGTAGCAAGAGGAGAACCGCACCGGAAATGACCGTGGAGAAGCCCTCGGACGTTGGCGCGCCAGGTACATATAGTCTGCGGCCGCGAGCTCGCCTCCAGTTCACCACCGGCAATGGAGGGTGAAGCTTTGACAATGCCAGCCACTCGTGCTGGCGAAACGTCAGAAAAATCATTAGATGAACGTCGGCCGAAGAACCCGAGACAGAAGCCACTTTTTGACTGTTCGGAAATTTAAGATCTTCCGCAATTCTAAGAATGACATACATCCATGTTCATGGTTAGATCAATTTATGTACGCACTTCCACCAAATTGGCCACTAAGTCACAAACTGGAATTTATGTGTGGGTATTTAGAAAACGAACCGGCGACGCGGATGCGCGCACTCATTAGAGATTGTAATAATCTGAATGATTTTTATCATGCATTTCTATCGGCATATTGGTCCGAAAACACGCAAGATAGAGTCAAACATAGTCTGATTATGCAGCGTAATTTCAAACAGTCTGAGTTCCGCACGCCGGCAGAATATTTTGAAGACATGATTCGAAAGAATCAGTTCCTTTCCAACCCTTACAGCCCGACTGAATTAATTCGCATTTGTTTAACTAAGCTGCCACAATCCATAAGACAAATTGCTTTAGCCGGACGATGTAAAGACGACATTGAGACTTTTAAGACTTTGTTGCAAGAACTTGAGTATGACAACGACGACGGGACTTCTTGTAACTTTTTCAGTAACAGTATTTACAATAGATTTTCATAGAAAAGAGATAGTGATCGGAACGGGCGTTATATGGGTAACTTTGAGAATGACAGACGTAACAGACAGGACAATAGATACCAGCCTTATGACAATAACAGACGTTCTAACAGAAATTACACAGACAATTATAATAACGGTAATTCGTACCGGAATGATCAATCATACGGAAACAGTAATCGGTATCACCAAGACAGAAATTATTCATACAGTAATAGAAATTCTTACTACAGAAATAATCAGGGTAGTAGATACAACAATAATTTCAGAAGTGACAGTCGAAATTACACAAGAAGTAGTTATGTAGACAGACAGGAAAACAGAAATTTTAATAACAGACACAACCAAGAATTTGTATCTAACAGACAGGAGGGACCTAATTGGCATCCTCCACGTGACAGAACTTCAGAGAGACAAGTGCAAATCGTAGAAATGGATCCGCAAAATGACGCGAATAATCAAAGACGTGACGCAAACAATCGACAATAACTAGCAGCTTCGGCTTCTGGCAGCAATATAGACGGTTCAGAAAGTAATGACACTACGGCTTTACACTACGTACGCCTGGAAGACATGAGAGACATTTTGTTAGACGAAAAGGAAAATAATGTAGACGCATTTTTACATCCTGTTATTGAAGTATGTGTGGGTAAGAATAAGTTCACTGCAGTTTTAGATTCTGGGAGCCCATTGAACGTCATTAGTGAATCAGTTTTTCGTATATGTGAAAGGACTATTGCCTGTCCTGTGTTACCTATTTCTAAAACTACAATTCGAGGAGCGATTTGTGGAAAAGGTGTAGAAGTTAAACAACAGACCAACCTAAATTTCAATTGTCAAGGATACGAATTTCTTGCTAATTTTATTATTGTTCCATTACTCAGTACACAAATTATATTAGGTATGGAGTTTCTTAACGCACATAAGGCAATTTTGAACTTTAAAGAAGGAAGTGTGAATTTGACTGTTGCCGCAATGCCGAAATGTTTGAAATTTTTCGAGTGTTTAACAAGATCTGAGTCAGATACAAAATGTTTAAGGTTTGTTACTTCTGATATTTTCGTTGAGCATTATGACGACAATGTGTTTATTCATGACAATGACAATAGATACAGAGACGCGATGGATGATATAATTAATAGCGAAGAACTAATTAATGAAAAGGTTAAGAAAGCTGAAGTGCCAGATGACGTTGCAAGAGAAGAGCTGCACCAAATTTTGACTTCACATGCTACAGTGTTTAGTCATCACACGGGAACTATACAAGGCTTACAATATTTATTTAAAGTAAAAGAACACACACCATTTCGCGGGAAAACGTACGCTATTCCTTTGGCTTACAGAGACAAGGTTAAGAATGAACTTCAGTACATGTTAGATCAGGGCATTATTGAGCCTGCAGTCAGTCCTTATACTAGTCCATTACACGTTGTTCTTAAAAAGGATGGGTCAATTCGTTTGGTTCTGGATTCCAGACAGATAAATAATATCATCATTCCTGAAACTGACCGTCCACAAAATTTAGATGAACTTCTTCAACATTTCCATGGAATTAAAGTCTTATCCACGACTGATATGCGCGCAAGTTTTTGGCAAATAGAACTCCACCCTGACTGTAGAAAATATACTGCCTTTTTAGCCTTTGGTAACTGTTACCAGTTTCGGAAATTACCGTTTGGACTTACGGTATCTTCAGCAGCATTCATTCGTAGCTTAAATGAAATTTTACCTGTTTATCTTCGTGACAATATTACTTCATATGTTGACGACATTCTTATTGCTAAACGTTCTTGGAGTGAGCACAACAAAATTTTGGATTCATTGTTACGTATCTTTGCAAGAGTTGGCATTACAGTAAACTTGGAAAAATCTGAATCTGGACGTTCACAGGTGAAATTTCTCGCTCACATTATTTCTACAGAAGGTATTCTTCCTGATCCAGAGAAATTAGACGCTATTCGTAACTATGCTGTTCCTACCACAAAACGTGATGTTCGTAGTTTCCTTGGTGTCTGTAATTTTCTTAGACGCTTTGTTAGATTGGACAATTTGGCCACACCTCGTTTATGTGAACTATCCGGAAAGAAATCTAATTGGTGTTGGGATGACGAAGCTCAATCAGAATTTGAACAACTTCGTGATGCTTTAGTTGCTGCTCCACTTCTTTCACACCCGGATTTATCTAAAGATTTTTGTCTGGCAACGGACTCATCATACAAGGGACTAGGTGCACATTTATTTCAAGAGATAGAAGAAAACGGCGTTGTAGTACAGAAAACTATTGCATTTGGAAGTCGTGTTCTTTCTAAATCAGTAAAGAATTATTCGATTACGGAACTTGAAGCTTTGGCTGTTGTTTGGGCTTTCACAAAATTTCGCACATTTTTGTTTGGCAGACATACTAAGGTTTATACCGATCATCGAGCTCTGGAATTTCTTATGTCGACAAAATTAACTCATGGCAGATTGTCACGATGGGCGTTGTACCTACAGGAATTTGACTTTAGTATTGTTTACATACAGGGTTCTTCAAATATTGTTGCTGATGCTTTATCACGTGCACCTATGGGTTTGAAACAAAGTTCTGAAGAGGACTGCAAGGAAAACAATTATTGTTTGATGTATATTCAAGGTGTTGCGTTTGAGAACTTTATTTCGTATTCGCTCCAGGACATCGCTAAGGAGCAAAATAAGGATCCAATCTGGAAGGACATTAAGGAGAAGTGGAGGAGAAAGGAAAGCGTAGCGATTAGACAGCATTATTTAGTTCGCAATGACATTCTTTTTAAACGAAAATCGGTCGACAACTCTGTTTGGTTAGTTTGTATTCCTGATGAGTGGGTTAATAAGCTGATTTGGTATACGCATTTCAGTTATGCACACTTTGGTCCCAGAAAATGCTTTCATAAATTGCGAGAAAATTGCTACTTCAGTAATATGGGAAAACGTATTCGATCTGTTCTTGCCAAATGCAAATTATGTCAAAAGGCTAAGCCGCCAACAATTTCTCATAGAGCACCGTTGTTTCCTATCATTCCAGCAAAATTAAAGGACATGGCTGCAGTTGATTTGTTCGGTCCAGTGGTTCGTTCTACTAATGGTTTTGCGTACATTTTCGTAGCAGTGGAATTGACATCAAAATATGTGTGTTTTACACCTTTACGCAAAGCAACAGCTCGTTCTGTATCTAACGCTTTCATCAAACATTTTCTTAAAGAAGTTGGTCATGTTGATAAGGTTATATCAGATAATGGGTCACAGTTTCGTTCTAAAATTTGGCTTCGTACTCTACGGCGTCGTAAAATTAAACCAATTTTCATTTCACTTTTTCACCCCCAATCTAACGCTTCAGAGAGATGGATGAAGGAAATCAATAAATTGTGTCGTCTTTATTGTCATCAGAATCACAGAACGTGAGATCAGCATCTTCATATTTTTCAAAACATTCTGAATGAACTTCCTAATGACTCAACTTCTTTACCGCCTATACTGATATTAAAAAACAAAGCACCGACAAATCGCATTTCTGAAATCGTTCCTTTTCCGCCTACACGGAAACTGCGGCATTCTGAAGTTGTAAACCTGGCTCTGCAAAATATTGCATCTGCGGCTGCTAGAAGAGTGAAATCAGCAAAGCGTCCTGGTCGTTTAAAAATCTTGTCAGTTGGTCAGAAGGTGTTAATTAAGTCTCATCGTTTGTCTCACAAAGGAAAAGGCTTGTGTCGCAAATTTTTTCTGCTTTATAACGGCCCATATAGAATTCGCAAAATTATTCATGATAACACTGTTGAAGTAGAAACTCTTAAATCACGACGCTCTAAGGGAATACATCATATATCAAACGTTAAAATTTTTGTGGAATGAGGTACTTTAGAGAAACTGACAGCTACACGTAAACACACAGAGAATACAAGGATACCGCGCTGTGTTTTGGCGGCGGCACATACTCAAAGCAACAGTCAAGTCTGCGCACCGCACAAGGCAGTCGTTGACCACAAACAATCACTTCCTACGTCACGCGCCTACAGCTGATCGAGCGCTCAGTGTGAATGCACTGACAGCCGTAAACAAATACACAGTCTTTCTCCGAATAAAGTCAGTATAAAGCTATAGTGACTTGATGAATTCTGTTATTAACATTCAGTATTTTTCAGGATACGGTTCTATAAAATATTTAAGAACTTCAGGTAAATTCTGTGCGTGTCCGACGTTAAGAGGACTTGCTACCAAGAAATTTTCAGGAAGAACGTAATTTCGAAGAAGAAACTAATAAACTAAAAAAGGTAACTATTAATTGAGTTCATTTTTCAGGTAACATATTTCCACTTAGGTACGTACTTTAGACGTAATTTGCTGCTCGCGATTACGTATTCATACTTTGTGCTAATTTCATGTTCTATGAATTTACTTGTGAAGCGACGTGCTTGCGTACGTTAACTGATATTGACAATGATTATTAATGAACTGGGTTGTAACTTGTGTATATTATGCATCGCTTGGCTGCACTGCTTTTTCACTGATGTCATTTTTTTTAATTATGAGCCTGCTGGGCTTATTTATTTAAATTATAATTGTCACCTAATTAGTCGTGCTCATATGGTTATATATGTAAGATATACTTTGTGATTAATCTGCTTGCGCCTTCATGTTTATTTATTAAGATTACATATGAACATTTATTTGCTTATGCTGATATGATGCTAATGACCTGTTTATTACGTAAGGTATATGTTTACTGCTATGCGTATGGATTGCATTTTTATACATTTCTGTTTGTCGTCACAACTACTCTTTAATTTGGTATATAGCAATGCTGATGTACAGTGTACGAACATAGAGTTTAGGTTACACTATGGTATTAGTTACAGATTGTTCGCTTGGCTGAGCCTCGTTGTAAGAATTGTGCTCCATCCACTTGTTGACATTCTGTTCTCTACTGGTATATTTACTCGCTGTTGCTTGTTTTGCTTACACTCAGTGCTTTATATTTTAACATAAGAAAATGAACTGCAGTAATTCGACGAGCGACTTTAGTATAAGAAACGTCATAGAAGTCACATGAGCTGGAAGTTTTATGGAAGCTGTATAAATTTATGCTAATAGGAAGGAAGCTAACGACATGACATACCAAAACTAGGTCTAGACCATTGACAGTTATTACACTGCATTTTTCGTGAGCAATTGAAATAGGAAGTGACACTTGACAAAAGAAATACTCCACATGTTTGTTTCTGTTGCCATAATTCTTGAAGTGGTGTACACACTGTGAAATATTATAATCATTCACACTCCGTAATCGTACTTAATTACTGAGAGTTCTTCGAACTAAGTCTGTTAGTGGTCATGTATGCATTACTTTGTTTATAATTCATAATGAGTAGAAGATTTGGCTCAGATGGATTACACAGAGGTTGTGTGTTGACAGTGTGTCTTCGGATTATATGGGATGATGAGGTTTGCATTAGGATTTTATCTGTGCTTGTTCGAGGAGACTGACTAGAGGAAAGAGTTGTTATGGAAGTGAAATGATATTGGCGATAAGGTTTATATGTGTCGACGTATTGAAGAGATATTATTGAGGTATTGAGATTGTGTGAAGTTGATGATTATTGAAGTTTTGGTGGACAAGAGGTAAGGTAAATGATATTGATGACAAGTTTTATATGTATCGACGTAAGAAGTATTATTGAAGTATTGAGATTATGTGACGCTAATGATTATTGGAGTTTTGGTGGATAAGAGGTAAAGTAAGTGAGGTGCATATTTTTTTTTTTTTTTTTGTTGGTCTATATGGAACAAGGAGGATGAAGATAGCAGACTAGAACACTAAAGTAGAAGGAAGATTGTCTACACACACTTTGTTAAATCACTAAGCAGTACATATTTTTTTTGAAGAGAGGAAGTATTTGCATATCTTGGCACACTGACAGTTGTTCAGCAACCGTACATTTTGATCTGGCTTGGCAAACATTGGTCTTGACATGATGGCTATGACATTGACTTAACTATTATTGACTGTTATACATTGCTGACACTACCACTTGATACACATGATGAACATAAAATTTTGGACAGAATCCCATTTACACAGTTAACACTATTCCATTACACAGTAGTACTTAATGTGGATGAAAGATGAGTGAGTGTGTTTTGTGTGTTTTCCTTTCCTAATCCTACCCACCTAACTCCTAAATATTATTTTATTTGTATGTAGTGGCTTGCACTGACACTCATAAATATTATAGGTTTACTGATATTTGAGTATTTGTAATAGTAATATGACAATTATCTGATATCATTTGTGTGTTTATTAGAATTTGTATGTTTAGTGTAAGAGCATTGTAAAAGCATTTGTATGTGGATTCAAACTATTGTTCATGCCTGAACTGTCTGATTAGTGATGGGAATATTATGGACTGTTACTTGTACTTTTTCTACATGATTGGTGCCAATAGGACATGTTTAATTTCTGCTGATGAACAGTGTGATCAGTGATAGTGAATATTATGGACTGTTACTTGTACTTTTTCTACATGATTGGTGCCAATAGGACATGTTTTATTTCTGCTTATAAACTCTGATGAACAGTGTGATCAGTGATAGTGAATATGATGGACTGCTCTCTGCACCTGCTCATCATTGCTGGGTGCAACTGATGGAACTGCTTTTATTGAAACTGTCACTTGTTGCTCTCTGCACCTACTCAACAATACTGGGTGCACAGATGGAACTACTTCTATGGAAATGATGTCATTTGTCGGTGTCTGCACCTACTCAACATTGCTGGGTGCCACTGATGAACTGCTTCTGCTGAAATGATGTCACCTGATGCTGTCTGCACCTGTTCCACAATGCTGGGTGCCACTGATGGACTGCTTCTACTGAAATGATGTCACCTGATGGAGTCTGCACCTACTCCACAATGCTGGGTGCCACTGATGGACTGCTTCTACTGAAATGGTGTCACCTGATGCTGTCTGCACCTACTCCACAATGCTGGGTGCCACTGATGGACTGCTTCTACTGAAATGATGTCACCTGATGGTGTCTGCACCTACTCGACATTGCTGGGTGCCACTGATGTCACCTGATGGTGTCTGCACCTGTTCCACAATGCTGGGTGCCACTGATGGACTGCTTCTACTGAGATGATGTCACTTGTTGCTGTAGCACCTATTCAACATTGCTGGGTGCTAGTGCTGGAACTGTCAACTACTTGTTTCTTGAACTATGGAAAGGATTTATGTGAATATTTGTATAAACTGATTTTTTGTGTATTACTGTTTGTGAAAAGTTATGAGACTCTTACCTGTACATATTCGTCATTGCTGACGCTATCGATTGAATTGTTTAACCACATGATATTTGTGTAAACTATTATGTAAAGTCATATGTATGAAAGAATTTGTATTCCTTACTGTATTTTATATATTAGGCTATTGAAAGGTCAGTGCAAAGCCAAAATTTTATCTAGTTATATGATATTTACGTATTAATATTATCTTTTATTTTAGTCTGTATTTTTTTTGACGAATTTGGTGGTATTTTCACCACCAATGCTGGCAAAAATACCATCAAGTTCTAGCCCGTGGAGGAGGGGCATATGAAAGGTGGCTACACTGAGCCACAGCGCCAGAGATCGCGCCAGAGAGTATTGTTCCGCCGCCTCCACTGGCAGTGATTATTGAGAGGTAGCGGCAGGCAGTTCTTGCTGAGAAGTTGTGGTGGACACTGCTTGTCGTGAAGTCGGAGTGAGATGTGATAGTGAAGAGTGTTGTTCCATGTTTTATGCAGTGGTTTGATGGGAGAGATAGCAGATGTTGTTCCAATGGAGATATTGTAATGATCTGAGTGCTTTTCGTCAATATATATGAAGGTAACAAATTCCCTGTTTTTTCTTTTTAATATTTCTGTATCTCAAATAATGCATCATTACAGGTTCAGTCAACAAAGCATCTGGCTTGTGTTCTTGTATTAGAGTGTAATTCTGCTTTCCTTACGCAATTATAGTATTTCTAATTTTCTTTTATCACGTCAGTATAATTGGTATTTAAAAATTCTTGTCTTGTTGAAGAAGAACCGTGCCAGATGTGCGTTGAGTCATACTACCACACACAGAACAGCTACACTTGTGCTTTGTTGGCTTCGTAGATTTTATAGTTGCTGGGGACTTAATTAATTAACTGTGTTAACGAAAATTTTCATTTCATTCTTTGTTGTTGTTCCATGCAGTCAGATTGCGTACAAAAACTAGTCAGGGCCAGCCGTTTACGAGACTTGCGTAATCGGACAAACAGCTACCAAAAAATATTTGCATTTTATATAAAATAAGCCCCCATGCAACAGAAACGATCATCTTAGTACAACAGGTTGTTCAGATTATATATGACTGAGAAATACAATTACAATCAAAGAGTTGAACCGGTTAACAGCTAAATCTAACCACAAGGTCCTTCTTTGTTTTACGGCAACCTGTTCCTTACAAGGGAACCTCCCCATCGCTCCCCCTTCATATTTAGTTATAAGTTGGCACAGTGGATAGGCATTGAAAAACGGAACACAGATCAATCGAGAAAACAGGAAGAAGTTTGTGGAACTATGAAAAAATAAGCAAAGTATATAAACTGAGTAGTCCATGTGCAGGACAGGCAACATCAGGGATAATGGGAGGTTAGGAGCGCCGTGGTCCCGTGGTTAGCGTGAGCAACTGCGAAACGAGAGGTACTTGGTTCAAATCTTCCCTCGAATGAAAAGTTTACTTTATTTATTTTCGCAAAGTTATGATCTGTCCGTTCGTTCATTGACGTCTCTGTTCACTGTAATAAGTTTAGTGTCTGTGTTTTGCGACCGCACCGCAAAACCGTGCGATTAGTAGACGAAAGGACATGCCTCTCCTATGGGAACCGAAAACATTTGATCGCAAGGCCATAGGTCAACCGCTTCCTCCACAGGAAAACACGTCTGATATATTCTATACGACACTGGTGAGGGCATGTGCGTCACATGACAGGAATATGTTGTCGTCCCACCTAACTTGTGCACTTGGCGAATGGGTAAAAAGATTATTCTACCTTGCCCGATTTAGGTTTTCTTGTGGATGTGATAATCACTCCCAAAATGTGATGAAAACATAAGAAATTGTCACATAAACTGAAAATGAAGAATTAAACTTTTCACTCGAGAGAAGACTTGAACCAAGGACCTCTTGTTCTGCAGCTGCTCACGCTAACCACGGGACCACGGCGCTCCTTCGCTCATATTGTCCTTGATGTTGCCTATCTTGAACATGGACTACTCATTTTGTATATTTTGCTTATTTTTTCATAGTTCCACATAACGTCTTCCTGTTTTCTCGATTGATCCGTGTTCAGTTTTTCAAGGCCCATCCACTGTGCCAACTTATAACTAAATCTAAGGGGGGTGCGATGGGGAGGTTCCCTTGTTAGTAAAACTGTTCTGGCTCTGCTTACGACCAAGAGCTGATTGATTAGAACATTAATGATAGGGTACAAACCAAAAAATAATGAGGGCAGGTAGACAATGAAACAAATCATCACGAGGATTACAGAAAGTTACTCCCCTTTATTAGCAAGCAGTTCCATGGATCCACGTTACGTCGCAGCGGTTACTGAGTGGTGCCGATGAAAACCAGGTAGAAGAGGGCAGCCAGGCCACGAGCGGTCGTCCGACACGAATGTTGCCAACCAATCGAAGGGACGTCGGCCTGCTGCTTGAAGTCAACGCTGACCCAGGTGAAGTACTCCGGTATCCTCGCTCTGCGCAGGCCCTCATTGTGCAGCTCGTGGGTTCGGCCACTCGGACCTCGTGACCTCTCGTCACGACAGTACTGCCAATCCGCAAACTTCGTGCCTCCCTCTCGGGCTTCCTTTTTTTCCCCTTTATTGAATTTCGATCCCCCCCACCCCCCTCAGAGGCGATAAAACGGCGACTTTTAAAAACTCTAAAAGGGCAGAAAGTTGTGGTAGCTGAAACAGAAAAACAAGGAATTGACGATGCTAATGAAGGCACACAGTAAGTAGACAGGCACAATTTAAAAGAACACGGCGACAGTCTGGTTTCTGTACGCAAAAGACAAGAACACCCCTAGCGACAGTATGATTTCTGTTTGCAACACTTAAAAAAGGGGACGCACAACACTGAACATGCACTTAAACACTGTACTACATAGGAGACACGAAAATAAAAGCATTAGCAATGCTCCACGCTACACACGCACCGTGGATCTTCATCATGAATACCGCCTTGATACCCTCAAGGAAGTATTCAAGAAACACGCCACACGACTATACAGGAACTCGAGACACTCGAACAATCCTTTCATCCTCACTCTGGGAAACTACGATCACAACCACAGGTGGAAACACAAGCGACCAAAGACTCTGCTAGCTAGGGCATAACCACCTATGGTAAACTAACATACGCAAACAGCGACAAACGTCGGTAAGCCCCTGAATATCAGCAACACTGACTGGCAACTACCAGCTGCTATCAGAGTCGACCAACAGGCCACAGCAGGGACACCGACGAGCTCGCCCACAGACGCACGAACAATCTGCCAACACTCCCTCACACTGTGCCTCCGGTATATGACCTATCGGACACAAGACCGATAACAAACCTAACTGTTGCAGGTTGCAGGATGCTGAACGAGGACTCTGTACCAGCACCCAGCGCCAGCCGCCGAGCAGCACAAACGCACAACGTCAAGGTATCGACATGCATGATACCCACTGCTAACAAAGCCTATCCTTGCACAACCTATCGCAGGCAGCAAGACAACCGCTACTCTCTTGCCGCCCGACCTAACTTTCGCAGAGGTTTTTTTCCCTTGGCTCTTGCTTTGGCACTTTTTTTTCCTCTGCCCTTCAAACCGCTACCCTTCGTCAGATTTCGACCAATCTATCTCCAGATGAGCGCGTATTAATGGTTAATCCTAACCAGACGTACGCAAACATCGCAGTACCCACATCCTGCGACACCTCACTTTAGTGAATACTAACCCTTATGCAGAGATGGCAGTAGACCTTTTGTGTTGGCCATCATGCCGGTGTAGGCGTGGAGGGGCTCCACCTCTATTTAAAAAAAAAAAAAAAATGAGAGAGACACGAAAATAACACATCACACCCTAAGGCGGATGGGGGGGCCCCTCTCGGACCAGCGAACCCTGTATGTATATCGGCAAGCACAACCCACAGATACCAACTCTTTCTCATAAGTATTGGCAATGGGCCCGCAAGAGGGACAGTCGATACTACATCTCAGCCAGTGGCGCCAGACAGAACAGTCCACTAACGTAATGGCGCCACGGTTCACAGAGAACTTCTGGCGTATCTCTTAATTCGTAAGTACTTCCGTATCCGTCGTCATTGCGCATTGATTCTTCCTGACTAATCTCTTAAACTTCACACTACTCTTCATCACTGGTAAAATGTGCTCTAAGTCTATATCTGCTCCTGGGAACGTGTTACAATCCAATATCTGACTTTGGGAGTCTGCCTGACCATGATTTAATTTTCCATATCTCGCGGTCATTTCCAAATATAACTGCTCCTTTTATGATTCTTAAACAGATCACTTGGTTTTACTAGCTGAAATTTATTACAGAACTCATTCATACTCCTCTCTCTTTCATAGCACCAAGCCCATGTTCCCCCATATCCCTTTCTTGTACTCCTTCCCCCATAACCATCAGATTTTCATCTCCCTTCACGAATTGAATTACCTGTGTAATATCCTCATACACTTATTCTGTCTCTTCATTTCACCTTGCGACGTCCGCATGTATACCTGAACTATCGTTGTCGGTACTGGTATGCTGTCGATTCAGATGAGAACAACCCTATCATTGAACAGTTGTCAGCAACTCAGTAGCTCACTCTCTGCCCTACCTTCGTATTCAGAACGAACCCTTCTCCCGTTATACTATTTTCTGATGCTATACTCATCTGACCAGAAATACTTGTCGTCTTTCCACATTTCCCTTCATTGACCCTCAAAATATATAGATTGTCGTTTTCGTCTGGCTTTTCGGGTTTTCTAGCTTCCCTACCATGTTCAAGCTTCTGATATGCCGCACCCCGACTCCCAGAACCTTATCCTTTCGTTGGTTATTTAGTCTTTTCGTCGTGGTCACCTCCATTTTGTAGTTCCGTACCGAAATCTTTTGGCAATGGCGAGATCGTCATAACACTTTCTCAGTTATAGATCACTTGTCTTGTAGATTCAAATTATGTGTCTTTAATCCAGCGGTTTCTTCATCTACATCACATCTCATGCCGTTGATTACTGCTGATTCTTTCACCTTTTTTGGTAATTTCCCACCCCAAAGGCAAAACAGTGCTACTAACCTCTGTCCGCTCCACCTCCCTCTTTGACAAAGCCGTTGGCTAACTGACGGTGATTTCTTATGCCGGAAGTCCTTGTCCGCCAGTGCCGAAAATCTTTACTAAAAATTTAAGCGGTAATTGGATCAGAACCGGTGTCAGAGGGTCCCTTTGATTACTAATGACAGACGCTATTTCTAGGCAAAAGAGGATCGTCGGCACGTTTCTCACTATACCTACAGATAGGCTGCATGGGGCTGTCACAACATGGGTCCTCTACTACGGGTGTTATTGAGAACCGAGTCTTTGCTTCAAATGGCTCAAATGGCTCTAAGCACTATGGGACTTAACATCTGAGGTCATCAGTCCCCTAGAACTTAGAACTACTTAAAACTAACTAACCTAAGGACATCTCACACATCCTTGCCCCAGACAGGATTCGAACCTGCGACCGTAGCAGCAGCGCGGTTCTGGACTGAAGCGCCTAGAACCTCTCGGTCACAGCGGCCGGCTAGAGAGTCTTTGCTAAATATCAGCTATACTCGTACTGCTAATTTTTTTTTTTTTGTCTCATATGAAGCACTATCTGTTGATCTTTTGACAGTTTGTTTTGTTTTCAATAAAAATGTATTTCGTGTGAAGTTTTATGTGTGTTTCTCTGCCTCTCTTGCACTTTGCAATATTATGGTGCAATCGGAAAACCTGACAAAATGAATCTTGCTGTTTTAGACAGGCTAATGTCAACAGTATTTTCTCTGAGTAGTTACACATGCTCTGTCTCTATTACGCAGGAAATACCACACACGCAGATCATTACTCCCTCGGTTTGTGAAAATATATATTGTTTCCTGTGGATTACTTGATTCACATAATGCTGTCACTTTTAAGTTTTTTCTTACCATTACTTTTACTGAAGCCGGCCGGCGTGGCCGAGCGGTTCTAGGCGCTACAGTCTGGAACCGCGCGACCGCTACGGTTGCCGGTTCGAATCCTGCCTCGGGCATGGATGTGTGTGATGTCCTTAGGTCAGTTAGGTTTAAGTAGTTCCAAGTTATAGGGGACTGATGACCTCAGAAGTTAAGTCCCATAGTGCTCAGAGCCATTTGAACCATTTTTGAACTTTTACTGGCATTTAAATTGCCCGTTACTGAGAATTTTAATATCATATCGTCAGCAACATTCATTGACGTGAATGAGTCGAGTGAGGTATCAAGAATAGTTTGCTAGAGTTATAACGTTTAACAATGTGTGTTTCCAAAAGTGTAACTTAATGTCAACGTGGACGCCAAGAACCGGGATAAACTGTCTTTGTTTGGTCGAGGTGGTGTGGCTACATGACTGTTATCAGAGAAGCTGACATGGAAAGAGGTCAGCTAGGTAACAAGGGCGCCCCGTGGAGCATGGCTGTCGCGCTATGCGAAAGTTACAAGGTGATTCAGTTGTCCCTAACTATCGGTTTTATGCAACCCACAATGCCATCAAATACACGTGCAAGATTTTCATATTCTCTCACACACTGCACACAACCTATTTGTCCTACACAAAAAGGAGCAGAACACTCTTGTAGGAACTTTACTGTAGTTAAATTTTGTACTGGATATGTTGCCGCTGGATGGCCTGTTTTCGAATTATTCAAGAAAAACCAACAAAAGTGACATTCAAACTAATTGTTTCTGAATAGTTCCAAGAAAAGTCTCTTCCAGAGAAAAAGTATCCCAGTAAAAAAGTGAACTACATTAAAATTCCTAAAAAAATGGTCATGTTAATTTCTTCTGTAGAACTGGTAGCTTGCGAGTGAGAGAACATGAAAATCTCATGCATGGTTTTTGAAGTCATTGAAGGTTCCTGCTGCACTTGGCTTCACTGGGTAGATGCAGGACTGCAAATGATACACAGTGAGTATGTTAGTGCCTCCTGGGACTCGATAATAGTTTCTGTCCCTACATAGTTTTTCGATCTCACTCTTTCACCATGATGCCTCATCCTCTTGCATCGAGTTTCCTAGTTTGAAATATTACAGTATGAAATTTCAGGCACCTGGCCTGTAAGTTGGATGGGCCTACTTTACAAGTGGAAATTGGCGCCAGTCAGTTCTGAGCCGGATCACCTAGAAGAACGCTCTAGATGTAACAACATTACCACATTATAACATTGTTTTGTTTACATATGATACAATCGTCCCAATAAATAACAAACCATGTATAGTTCTAGAAGTAATTGTTAATGTCATTTCATAAACATGAAGTAATGGTGCTGGATTGTGAATTCTCAGTTGCTAACAATACTGCACTGATGATTTTAGCTTAGGGCCCTCTGTATGCAACTGAATAAAGACAATATTTGTTTTGACAGACTTATTTCGCCTCAGTTTATTAAGGTACTACGAGTAGCCCGATATAGATTCATTTGTATGCAACACTTCCAACTTATATATTCTGCTCTTGCACCTGTAAATAATGACCTAAGTACCTTTCATTTGATGTATTTGAGTTCACGGCAATTTTAACTTCGTTTGTAAGCTACTTTTATGTTGTCGTGACTTGAATGCCAATGGTGTATTTCAGAAACAAATAATAGATACATTATCTCCAAATAAGATGATCCCTCCAACAGCCAGTTGTAATGTATGATCTGTCCCAGCTGGTGATAATTCCTCAACTGCAAAATAAATTTATTTCTGAAACTACGTCAGGACTGAATTTTAATCTTCTGTTCAATTTGAAGCTACTTCTAAGAACTCTAACATATTGTTCATCTATCCAGCTTCAGTCAAACAGTGAGCTTGTGTGTGTCATCGGCTTCTGAATTCCATGAAATGTATTCGCAGTTGGGAATGTGGACACCCATCAGCTGTATAATGGAATGACGACAATGAAAATCTGTGCCGGACCGGGACCCGACCCAGGATTTCCAGCTTGCCGCCCACGTTCCCCTCATCATTATTCTGATTATTTTTCACTTTGATCTTTATTCTTATCGGCATTTGGTCTGGGCGGATGTCACATGTACCTGTTCAATTTGATTGTTGAATACTTCACTCAGATTTCAGATGAAAAACGGCATCCCATTTGAGTCAATTGATGTTTCAAAGTATTGCACTGAAAAGGTGTTTGAATGTTGTGCAGGTGTGGTTAAATTTAATGGAGCTAAACTTCTAACTGTTGCTATTTATAGATCCCCAGACGCCGATTTCACAACATTTTTGCTACAGCTAGAGGAGGTTCTTGGTTCACTTTATAGGAAATACAAAAAGTTAGTTATATGTGGTGACTTCAATATTAATTGTGTAAGTGATTGTGCAAGGAAAAGGATGCTGGTAGACCTCTTTAATTCATATAATCTTATGCAAACCGTATTCTTTCCAACGAGAGTGCAAGGGAACAGCAGAACAGCCATAGACAACATTTTTGTTCATCCTCATTACTACTAGGAAGGGCATTCTGTTGGCCAAAAGGTGAATGGCCTTTCAGATCATGATGCACAAATTTTAACTCTAAAAGATTTTTGTGCTGCAACACGTGTTAAATATAGTTACCAACTGTGTAGGAAAGCTGATCCAGTTGCTGTAGAGACCTTTGTAAACCTTATCAACGAACAAGAGTGGCAAAATGTTTATAGCGCTGATACAGTAGACGATAAATATAATGCTTTTCTCAAGACTTTTCTCGTGCTCTTTGAAAGTTGCTTTCCGTTAGAACGTTCAAAACAGGGTGCTAGCACAACCAGGCAGCCTGGGTGGCTAACTAGAGCGATAATAATATCTTGTAGAACAAAGTGGCAATTATATCAAAACGTTAGAAACAGCCAAAATCTAAATACAGCAGCCCATTTTAAACAGTATTGTAAGGTGCTTAAAAATGTTATTAGGAAGGCAAAAAGTAAGTGGTATGCAGATAGAATAGCTAAGTCTCAGGATAAAATTAAAACCATATGGTCAGTCGTAAAGGAAGTGGCTGGTCTGCAGAGACAGGTCGAGGATATAGAATCAGTGCGTAGTGGGAATGTTCGTGTTACTGATAGGTCGCATGTATGTACAGTATTTAATAATCACTTTATGAATATAGCAGGTGAACTAAATAGAAACCTAGTCCCAACAGGGAATCATTTAGCGCTCTTAGAAAAAAGTGTTCCGGGACTGTTACTTGAAATGCTCCTCCATGATACTGACAAGAGGGAGATTGAGTTAATAATTAAATCACTAAAGACGAAGAACTCTCATGGATATGACGGGTTATCTAGCAGAATACTGAAGTATTGTTCTGTGTATGTTAGCCCAGTACTTAGCTATATCTGTAACTTTTCCTTTAGGAGTAGTCAGTTTCGTGACCGATTAAAGTACTCTGTAGTGAAGCCACTTTATAAAAACGGAAACAGGAATAATGTTGACAACTTTAGACCTATTTCCATGCCATCAGTGTTTGCTAAAGTCATCGAGAAGGTTGTATATACAAGGTTACTGGAGAATTTAAGTTCACATAATTTGCTGTCAAATGTACAGTTTGGTTATAGAAATGGTTTAACAACTGAAAATGCTATATTCTCTTTACCTTTGAGGTTTTGGACGGATTAAATAAAAGGTTGCGAATGCTAGGTCTTTTCCTTGATTTAACGAAGGCTTTTGACTGTGTTGACCACAAAATATTACTGCAGAACTTAGACCATTATGGAGTAAGGAGGGTAGCTTACAATTGGTTCGCTTCTTACTTTAAGAACAGAAGGGAGAAGGTAATTCGCCGCAATATTGAGAGTGGTAGTGATGTTCAGTCGCAATGGGGCACTGTTAAGTGGGGCATTCCCCAAGGGTCGGTGCTGGGGCCACTGCTGTTTCTTATTTACACTCCTGGAAATGGAAAAAAGAACACATTGACACCGGTGTGTCAGACCCACCATACTTGCTCCGGACACTGCGAGAGGGCTGTACAAGCAATGATCACACGCACGGCACAGCGGACACACCAGGAACCGCGGTGTTGGCCGTCGAATGGCGCTAGCTGCGCAGCATTTGTGCACCGCCGCCGTCAGTGTCAGCCAGTTTGCCGTGGCATACGGAGCTCCATCGCAGTCTTTAACACTGGTAGCATGCCGCGACAGCGTGGACGTGAACCGTATGTGCAGTTGACGGACTTTGAGCGAGGGCGTATAGTGGGCATGCGGGAGGCCGGGTGGACGTACCGCCGAATTGCTCAACACGTGGGGCGTGAGGTCTCCACAGTACATCGATGTTGTCGCCAGTGGTCGGCGGAAGGTGCACGTGCCCGTCGACCTGGGACCGGACCGCAGCGACGCACGGATGCACGCCAAGACCGTAGGATCCTACGCAGTGCCGTAGGGGACCGCACCGCCACTTCCCAGCAAATTAGGGACACTGTTGCTCCAGGGGTATTGGCGAGGACCATTCGCAACCGTCTCCATGAAGCTGGGCTACGATCCCGCACACCGTTAGGCCGTCTTCCGCTCACGCCCTAACATCGTGCAGCCCGCCTCCAGTGGTGTCGCGATAGCCGTGAATGGAGGGACGAATGGAGACGTGTCGTCTTCAGCGATGAGAGTCGCTTCTGCCTTGGTGCCAATGATGGTCGTATGCGTGTTTGGCGCCGTGCATGTGAGCGCCACAACGAGGCACACAGGGCCAACACCCGGCATCATGGTGTGGGGAGCGACCTCCTACAGTGGCCGTACACCACTGGTGATCGTCGAGGGGACACTGAATAGTGCACGGTACATCCAAACCGTCATCGAACCCATCGTTCTACCATTCCTAGACCGGCAAGGGAACTTGCTGTTCCAACAGGACAATGCACGTCCGCATGTATCCCGTGCCACCCAACGTGCTCTAGAAGGTGTAAGTCAACTACCCTGGCCAGCAAGATCTCCGGATCTGTCCCCCATTGAGCATGTTTGGGACTGGATGAAGCGTCGTCTCACGCGGTCTGCACGTCCAGCACGAACGCTGGTCCAACTGAGGCGCCAGGTGGAAATGGCATGGCAAGCCGTTCCACAGGACTACATCCAGCATCTCTACGATCGTCTCCATGGGAGAATAGCAGCCTGCATTGCTGCGAAAGGTGGATATACACTGTACTAGTGCCGACATTGTGCATGCTCTGTTGCCTGTGTCTATGTGCCTGTGGTTCTGTCAGTGTGATCATGTGATGTATCTGACCCCAGGAATGTGTCAATAAAGTTTCCCCTTCCTGGGACAATGAATTCACGGTGTTCTTATTTCAATTTCCAGGAGTGTATATAAATGATATGCCTTCTAGTTTGCAGGTGATTCAAAAATATTTCTGTTTGCTGATGACACCAGCTTGGTAGCGAAGGATCTTGTGTGTAATATTGAAACAGTATCAAATAATGTTGATCATGAAATAAGTTCGTGGCTTGTGGAAAACAATTTGATGGTAAATCACAGTAAGACTCAGTTTTTACAGTTTCTAACTCACAATTGAACAAGAACCGATATTTTGATCCGACAGAATGGGCATCTTATAAGCGAGACGGAACAGTTCAAGTTCCTAGGCGTTCGGATAGATAGTAAGCTGTTGTGGGAAGCCCATGTCCAGGATCTTGTTCAGAAACTAAATGCTGCTTTATTTACCATTAGAACAGTATCTGAAATAAGTGACAGTTCAACACGAAAAATAGGGCCGGCCGGAGTGGCCGTGCGGTTCTAGGCGCTACAGCCTGGAGCCGAGCGACCGCTACGGTCGCAGGTTCGAATCCTGCCTCGGGCATGGATGTGTGTGATCTCCTTAGGTTAGTTAGGTTTAATTAGTTCTAAGTTCTAGGCGACTGATGACCTCAGAAGTTAAGTCGCATAGTGTTCAGAGCCATTTGAACCATTTTTGAACACGAAAAATAGTCTACTTCGCATATTTTCATACGCTTATGTCGTATGGTATTACTTTTTGGGGTAATTCTTCTGATTCAAAAAGGGTATTTTTGGCTCAAAAACGGGCTGTTCGAGCTCTATGTGGTGTAAGTTCGAGAACCTCTTGTCGACCCCTATTCAATAGTCTGGTAATTCTGATATTGCCCTCACAGTATATATTTTCTTTAATGTCGTTTGTTGTCAGCAATATTAGCCTATTCTCAACAGTTAGCAGCTTTCACTCAGTTAATACTAGGCAGAAATCAAATCTGTATGTGGAATGCACTTCCTTGGCTCTTGTGCAGAAAGGAGTGCAGTATTCTGCTGCATCCATTTTCAATAAGCTACCACAAGAACTCAAAAATGTTAGCAGTAGCCCAAAGTCTTTTAAGTCTAAGCTGAAGAGTTTCCTCATGGCTCACTCCTTCTATTCTGTCGAGGAGCTCCTGGAAGAGCTAAAAAATTAAGCAAATTCCAGTGTTACATTATTGATTTTCTTTATTTAAACTTACGACTTGTCGTCTGAATATGTTTTTATACTTCATTTTATCTGTTTCTACTATCGTGTTATAATTTCATGTATTGACTCGTTCCATGACCATGGAGACTTCTCCTTAATTTGGTCCCAAGGAACAATAAATAAATAAATAAAAATAAATAAAAATAAATAAAAATAAATAAAATAAACACACAGGGGAGCCAGCCAGCCCTCTGGCCGAACACGATCAGCTGCCGTGCCGGCAATCGTTAGGCTATGCGAGCGCGACTCATAGCCACACCCAAACTTCCATATGTCGTCAACTATCTGTCTACAACCTTCGGCCCTACATTCATTATGTATATTCAGGTAAATCGGAAAAATTTCAAAATAACTGAAAAGCCACGATCGCTTCAATCGTTTATTAGATGACGGGTTTCAGCACTCTGAAGGTGCCATCATCAGGTCTGTGAAGGTATAACATAACAGGTGTGAGGGAGGGCTTACATGAGTTAACTATATACATTACAATTATTACAGGACCACATACCTGAAACGTGGATTAACATTTATAAAACCATGTGGACATCATGGCATATGAGGCAGACCATCTGATAAAATCATTGTCACAACCAATAAAAAATAATAAAAAACTGCTCTCATGGTCGTTCTTTCCACAAAATATAAAACTGAAGTCACCAGATAAAACTACCACTGCTCGTCTAACACCGGTCGGCATCATCACTGCCCTATCCCGCGCAGGCTTACCTGCTGTGATTCTAGCGGTTCACAACCGGCCACCAGATAGCGCTGTCCAAGCAGCGCACACACAGTCCCACGGTATAACCACTCATTACTACTAAAACACAACTTTGCTATAACTGCTTGTCACATACCCATGCAAAGCCCACATTTGCGCTTACATTTCCTGTACATACTACAATCACTATAAAGTACGTCAATTACAAAGTAAAAGCATCTGAGGCACAGACATTATCCATTAGCGCCTTACATAACTACGTATCATAATTTACCTTTATTCATATAAGGACGTCAGGAATATGCACACAGAAAGCTGTTCATAACACGACTTAGATACAATGTGACGAGCGATAAAAACCTGTATGCTGGGCTTTACCTGTCTAGGCACTATGGTCTTAGGTATTGTAAGCGCTAAAAAAGAACATATTCACTTGCCATAAGATCTCTCACCATCTATACATTCGTTATGAGCAAGGTAAGACTCAACTACGAAAACCTGCATAGGCACATGCAATTAAGGAATGCCAGGTCAGAAGCAAACTGAAGGGCACAGGAACAGGAGGGAAATGACATGCGGACCAGGATGCACAGTGACTCCACGTACGCTCCCATCGGCATGGCGCTCGTTTCGTCCATGGGCCTTACCGAATGGGGAATAATGACAAACTACATTACTATGATACCAAAACCACAAGCGTTCTAGCTTCATACGCAAATATATCTGTAAAACATAAAAATAAATAAAATAAGAACGTAACGAAGACACGCTTGGCGGGCAATGCTAATCATGGAGTAAAATTTTACTGGCGAAGCTGGCCAACTACAATTCAAGCCTTTTAACAAGTATTTACTTTACCAAGGTAGGCCCTCCTAAAAAACATATAAATAACATTAGCAGTATTCTAAAGGTGGCTTTCCGCGCATAATAGATACACAGCACGCATCACAATGTGTGCATGGGTCGTACAGGGTCTCTAAGAGCACCGCATCAAATATGTCAAAGAAATTATGATCCACCGATTCTAACCGGTCGTTCAACAATTTGCACGGAAACCTCTTTCTGTTTTTGTAAACTTCGATGTTTTCAAAAACGTTGAGTTTACTTCCTTTCGGTGCTTTACGCAAGATTTTCATACCTTGCTGCATACCAGTAATATTGTGGTTCGAATCCCGCAGAGTGATCGCCCCATGGCACACCATGTGTTCACTGCAAAGCAGGAAACATTTCAGTTGGAAATCGCTTGTCCCGTGTATGCGGATAAATACGATATTTCATTGCATCCATGCCCGAAGGAACGTTACAAGGTAGGGGAGACAAGGGCACACTAGTCATAGGGGCACGATGCACGATGGCCTATCGGTTTTATTGTGGTGTCACCGCCAGACACCACGCTTGCTAGGTGGTAGCCTTTAAATCGGCCGTGGTCAGTTAGTATACGTCGGACCCGCGTGTCGCCACTATCAGTGATTGCAGACCGAGCGCCGCCACACGGCAGGTCTAGAGACACTTCTTAGCACTCGCCCCAGTTGCACAACCGACTATGCTAGCAATGGTTCACTGACAAAATACGCTCTCATTGGCCGAGACGATAGTTAGCATAGCCTTCAGCTACATCATTTGCTACGACCTAGCAAGGCGCCAGTACCAGTTACTACTGATACTGTAATCATTTACCGTCAAGAGCGACGTTCAGCATTAATGGATTAAAGTTAAGTATTCCATCAGCTACGTCCGTTTTTTCTAAAGTCTAATTTCCTTGTCCTGTTCCAGACCTCACGCCAGCCTGCGTGAGCTAAAACGCGTGCCTTTTCGGCTTCCTCTAGTACCCGGTGTTGACTCTCCTGCCAACCCACAACATTTATTTAGTAAAGTTGCCTTGAGAACACGCCACTGACTAAGGAGGTTGGTAGCAACAGGATAAACGTATTGGTGCATTTACATTGTCGAGCGAGGAGGGCAGGCATTTTGAGTTTTCTTGTTGGTGGAAGTAAAACTGTTGAAACTTGTTCAAAAATGAGCTGTGTGTATTGAAGTCGGTGTATTGTCCGTTAAATAAGCAATGTGGTAACTAAGTCGTATGGATCAAGTACCTCCAGGTGCGCGACCAACGTGTCCCATTGGTAGGGTAGGTTGGCCAGATATATATATATATATATATATATATATATATATATATATATATATATATATATATATATATATACAGGGTGTTTCAAAAATGACCGGTATATTTGAAACGGCAATAAAAACTAAACGGGCAGCGATAGAAATACACCGTTTGTTGCAATATGCTTGGGACAACAGTACATTTTCAGGCAGACAAACTTTCGAAATTACAGTAGTTACAATTTTCAACAACAGATGGCGCTGCGGTCTGGGAAACTCTATAGTACGATATTTTCCACATATCCACCATGCGTAGCAATAATATGGCGTAGTCTCTGAATGAAATTACCCGAAACCTTTGACAACGTGTCTGGCGAAATGGCTTCACATGCAGATGAGATGTACTGCTTCAGCTGTTCAATTGTTTCTGGATTCTGGCGGTACACCTGGTATTTCAAGTGTCCCCACAGAAAGAAGTCACAGGGGTTCATGTCTGGCGAATAGGGAGGCCAATCCACGCCGCCTCCTGCATGTCTCGGATAGCCCAAAGCAATCACACGATCATCGAAATATTCATTCAGGAAATTAAAGACGTCGGCCGTGCGATGTGGCCGGGCACCATCTTGCATAAACCACGAGGTGTTCGCAGTGTCGTCTAAGGCAGTTTGTACCGCCACAAATTCACGAAGAATGTCCAGATAGCGTGATGCAGTAATCGTTTCGGATCTGAAAAATGGGCCAATGATTCCTTTGGAAGAAATGGCGGCCCAGAACAGTACTTCTTGAGGATGCAGGGACGATGGGACTGCAACATGGGGCTTTTCGGTTCCCCATATGCGCCAGTTCTGTTTATTGACGAAGCCGTCCAGGTAAAAATAAGCTTCGTCAGTAAACCAAATGCTGCCCACATGCATATCGCCGTCATCAATCCTGTGCACTATATCGTTAGCGAATGTCTCTCGTGCAGCAATGGAAGCGGCGCTGAGGGGTTGCCGCGTTTGAATTTTGTATGGATAGAGGTGTAAACTCTGGCGCATGAGACGATACGTGGACGTTGGCGTCATTTGGACCGCAGCTGCAACACGGCGAACGGAAACCCGAGGCTGCTGTGGGATCACTTGCTGCACTAGCTGCGTGTTGCCCTCTGTGGTTGCCGTATGCGGTAGCCCTACCTTTCCAGCACGTTCATCCGTCACGTTCCCTGTCCGTTGAAATTTTTCAAACAGATCCTTTATTGTATCGCTTTTCGGTCCTTTGGTTACATTAAACCTCCGTTGAAAACTTCGTCTTGTTGCAACAACACTGTGTTCTAGACGGTGGAATTCCAACACCAGAAAAATCCTCTGTTCTAAGGAATAAACCATGTTGTCTACAGCACACTTGCATGTTGTGAATAGCACACGCTTACAGCAGAAAGACGACGTACAGAATGGCGCACCCACAGACTGCGTTGTCTTCTATATCTTTCACATCACTTGCAGCGCCATCTGTTGTTGAAAATTGTAACTACTGTAATTTCGAAAGTTTGTCTGCCTGAAAATGTACTGTTGTCCCAAGCATATTGCAACAAACGGTGTATTTCTATCGCTGCTCGTTTAGTTTTTATTGCCGTTTCAAATATACCGGTCATTTTTGAAACACCCTGTATATACGAATAGACAAGCAGTGAGAAGCCTTAATTACTTTTTTATAAAGGTGGTGAAGCAATGTACCAAAGTCTCCACACAAAAAGATCGATGGAAACATTTAAAATGCAAGCTGCAAAAAATCAAGAGGAAAATGTAGGCCAGTCTGACCCGGTCTCCCCTGCTTCTGAATAACACGGCCACTGCAATATCGTTTTTAAGGAAATGGGTGTGCGAAGTATCGTATTCTACTTACTTCTCTCCAGTTTTGTATAAGACACGATAACCCCTACCAGCAAGTTAAGAGCAATTGTCATTTATCTAATAACAAGTGCAGCAGTGACCTGAGAAAGTCCATCAACAGGGGTCAGTTAATAAACGTAACACTAGGAACACGTTTTGTCCTCATGACAAGACTTATTTCCGGTTATTACGTCAGCAGTGTGTCCTGAAATCTGACGCTGAATCTTAACCCGTCGCGCCACACGCCTACCGCAGTGCGACGGCGCGCCTTACGCTGGTGTCTCGCGAGCGCACAGTCTAGGATAGTGGGTGTGTTGGCCGCCCGGGCTGCGGAGCACTTACAGTAGATCTGTCGCGCGGCCACCGGAAGCAAAAACGCGACGTCGTTCCGGTGTGCGCGGCTGTGCGCAGGCGATCTCCCGTGTTCTGCTCGGCGGTTCGGAACACTGGCGCGACGGAGAATCTGAAATACGAGGCAGGCCGTGACCCGTCACGATCTGTGAAGGCGCCCGCTGATATACAGGGTTATTACAAATGATGGAAGCGATTTCACAGCTCTACAATAACTTTATTATTTGAGATATTTTCACAATGCTTTGCACACACATACAAAAACTCAAAAAGTTTTTTTAGGCATTCATAAATGTTCGATATGTGCCCCTTTAGTGATGCGGCAGACATCAAGCCGATAATCAAGTTCCTCCCACACTCGGCGCAGCATGTCCCCATCAATGAGTTCGAAAGCATTGTTGATGCGAGCTCCCAGTTCTTGCACGTTTCTTGGTAAAGGAGATTTAAACACTGAATCTTTCACATAACCCACAGAAAGAAATCGCATGGGGTTAAGTCGGGAGAGCGTGGAGGCCATGACATGAATTGCTGATCAAGATCTTAACCACGACCGATCCATCGGTTTTCCAATCTCCTGTTTAAGAAATGCCGAACATCATGATGGAAGTGCGGTGGGGTACCATCCTGTTGAAAGATGAAGTCGGCGCTGTCGGTCTCCAGTTGTGGCATGAACCAATTTTCCAGCATGTCCAGATACACGTGTCCTGTAACGTTTTTTTTCGCAGAAGAAAAAGGGGCCGTAAACTTTAAACCGTGAGATTGCACAAAACACGTTAACTTTTGGTGAATTGTGAATTTGTTGCACGAATGCGTGTGGATTCTCTACCGCCCAGATTCGCACATTGTGTCTGTTCACTTCACCATTAAGAAAAAATGTTGCTTCATCACTGAAAACAAGTTTCGCACTGAACGCATCCTCTTCCATGAGCTGTTGCAACCGCGCCGAAAATTCAAAGCGTTTGACTCTGTCATCGGGTGTCAGGGCTTGTAGCAATTGTAAACGGTACGGCTTCTGCTTTAGCCTTTTCTGTAAGATTTTCCAAGCCGTCGGCTGTGGTACGTTTAGCTCCGTGCTTGCTTTATTCGTCGACTTTCGCGAGCTACGCGTGAAACTTGCCCGCACGCTTTCAACCGTTTCTTCGCTCACTGCAGGCCGACCCGTTGATTTCCCCTTACAGAGGCATCCAGAAGCTTTAAACTGCGCATACCATCGCCGAATGGAGTTAGCAGTTGGTGGATCTTTGTTGAACATCGTCCTGAAGTGTCGTTGCACTGTTATGACTGACTGACGTGAGTGCATTCCAAGCACGACGTACGCTTTCTCGGCTCCTGTCGCCATTTTGTCTCACTGCGGTCTCGAGCGATCTGGCGGCAGAAACCTGAAGTGCGGCTTCAGCCGAACAAAACTTTATGAGTGTTTCTACGTATCTGTAGTGTGTCGTGACCATATGTCAATGAATGGAGCTACAGTGAATTTATGAAATCGCTTCAATCATTTGTAATAGCCCGGTATTAGTTTGTACCTTGCAAGGCTGTCGCAAACGCTAGCGAGAAAGCTGTTCTTGGAATACTGGTCACTTGTGTATGATCTTCAACACTTCTCAGAGACATTGGTGCTGTAAGAGCTCCGAATGGGCTACTGGCACTGACAACTACGTCGGCTTTTTTCTAATATTTCTCGACTGCGTCACGCTGTCCTCTAACTTTTCCTATTTTTTGCTAATGTCTTCATCTATACGAGACTACTAGACACGACATCCTCTGTAATCTGTTGAGCGCATTCTGGTCTTTGTTTGTGCCTCTCATTCTTGCTCTCTCCCTTCCACTACCAAGTTAACAGTTCCTGGTGTCGCCGCAGGTGTTTTGTCCCTACTCCTCCTAACGCTCTTTAATTAGACTTTATTCCTCTCCTATTTTCTTATTACATTGCCATTTGATACTCCATCTCCTCATTTTAATTTATTTCTTCCAGGCTAGCTAAGGGTCAAATTAAGATAACCGTATTTTTATCTTTGTTTAACCCTCTCCAAAGAACTTCCATTTCCTCGAATGATATCCGCTTCTTTCTGCTGACCAAGTGACTCCAGTAGTTGTAAGAGGTCCGAGCAGATGTAATTTCGATGTATTCCTCATGCGCTGCCTGCGATATGCGAGGTATAAGAGAATCTCTGACCAGAGAGCAGTGTTGACTGCAGTACGAACTGTGTAGCTGTAGCAGTAAGTTGTTGCTAGTCTGCAATCTGCTCTCGTCTGGTCTGATGTATCGTGTTGGCTGGGCCGGTCGTGGTGCAGCAATGCCGGAGCCTGAGTATTATTGTACAAGGTAAAAAGCAGCCTCGCGCATATGTAGTAATGTCATCTCAAGTCCCATGTAAATGTTTTAAAAATCTCGTAATAATAATCTTTCTCATAAAAAGTAACTTTTAACAACCATTCATTTCAATTTAAAGGATTTACTAATTTCTCCCATCCATGATCATCCCGATTGTTGCAAAAGAAAAATCAGTTGGTTCCTTTCATAAATGACAAATCTATCGGCCAGCATTGCACAGGGCTGTGCCAGAAAACATTATTTTAAGAGCAGATATATATTCGTTATCCGGCGACTTCATTAAGGTAAGAATTTTTCTCTTTTTTCATTCAGAATGATCTTTCAGGGTCATGACGCAGCACTGCTGACGTCCAAAATTTACCAGGTTACATTCGCAGTGAATTATTGAAAAGTTATAAGCGAGTGACAATTTAATTGAGAGGTTAGTTACATTGTATTATCACCAGGTTACTGAATTTTTTTTTTGTTGGGACGTTACACTGAATGTGAACGACATAATTATAATTTTTTTACTGTTGAGAGGTTTAGGAATTTTTCTGTTTTGAGGTTACACTAAATGTGAATGAATTTTGTGGGGAGGTTACATAGTTTCTTCGCTTGTATTGTCTCTTCACAACCTTTGAATTTCTCTAATTCTACCCTAAATTTATCTTTGTTGAGTATTTCTGCAGCTGAATCTGCATTTCCTCTAAGTCCTGTTTTGTCCTGTTTTATCCTGCTTCCCCACTTATTTCCTCTGTACGTTTCCGTCTTTTGAAAGAATGAGTGGATGCTCTCTGTCAATTTGTCTTCCTTCAGTCTCTCTAGAGGTCTGTAGAGTCTAAGAAGTCTGTTCCTGATCTAGGGCAGAATGAATATATTTCCTTATTTGGTCTCAAAACTTAACTGCCATCTTTGTGCTAGATCAGACATTACATTTTTTGCAAGATTCTTCTTTCTTTCTACCCAAATCTTCTTAGGTCATTTTGCATCCGGATAAAAGCAGTGATTCCACCCGATAGAGCACTTCTGGTTTTACAGTTGTTCTGATATCTTACTTTCATGTATGCTCTTTATATTTCTTTAGTTCCGATTTTAAATGCTTATTTTTTTTAAAAGGATGCGGTTCACCTTTCCACTTAATTACTGACATTCTTCGACAGCATCAGATTTCAAATGCTTCCAGTCCTTTCTTCTCGGTAAGTTTAACTTCCACACAACGCTGTGCTCATGAGGTATGGTGGGAAGTGCGAGCTGGTCAGCTGTGGAGGAGGCAGTGTTCGACGTGAAAAACCAAATAGCCCATGCCGTACTAGAGAGCGACGCAGTGCAGCTACACCAGAATGTACCATATATCTGCTGCACACATCTTTTCCTTCTTCCTTGCCTTGTCCCTTCCTTCTACGGGGTTGGCATTGTTGCATGGGCTTTGGGAATATTAGTGACAGCTGGTGGCTGGATATCAATCCTGACACCACAGTTCCCCCGGAACGTAATTTATGTACCCCACCTGTCTCTGTACGCAGTAATTCAGGTGTAGAATGCGCTTTCTGTTTGCGTAGCCCGTATATGGGGTGGAGAGGGAACGTCAGTCCGGTATTTACCTAGGTGGTAGTGGTAAACAGCCGCTAACAACATCCAGGGTGGCCCGCTCACAGCTCACGCCGTTAATCCGCGTCCGACCCCGGTAGCTGAGTGGTCAGCTCGACAGAATGTCAATCCTAACGGCCAAGGTTCAGTTCCCGCCTGGGTCGGAGATTTTCTCCGCTCACGGACTGGGTGATGTGTTATTCTAATCATCATCATTTTCATGCCCATCTACGCGCAAGTCGCCTAAGTGGCGTCAGATCTAAAGACTTGCACCCGGCGAACGGTCTACCTGACGGGATACGCTGGTCACACGACATTTACTATTACCGTTAATCCGCGAGGAATATCGCCTTGCCAAATCCTGGAAGCGGAGCTTCAACGCGCTCTGTTCTCCTGCCTTATATGATACATGTATGAATATCTTCTATACAGACTATAAATTAAAATTCCCAATGGCTTTTTTTAGTCAGTATGCGAAGGTGAATCTGAGGAACTACGATATGGATTTTGATGAAGTTTTAAATAATTGAGTCACTGACAAGGAAGGTTTGTGTATACAGGGTGAACATAAATACCAGTTTAACCAACAGACTACGGGGACGGAAACCTCACTGGAAAAGGAAGGATAAAGGTCCTATAAATATGTGTCCGGAAACTGACGGTATGCGTGCAACAACAACAAATCGTCCCAGAAAACAGTACAGATGTGCACCGCCTCTACGTCATAACAGCTGTTCAACGTGTCCTCCATGAGATGTAATGCTCGCGTTCATACACTCCTGGAAATTGATATAAGAACACCGTGAATTCATTGTCCCAGGAGGGGGAAACTTTATTGACACATTCCTGGGGTCAGATACATCACATGATCACACTGACAGAACCACCGGCACATAGACACAGGCAACAGAGCATGCACAATGTCGGCACTAGTACAGTGTATATCCACCTTTCGCAGCAATGCAGGCTGCTATTCTCCCATGGAGACGATGGTAGAGATGCTGGATGTAGTCCTGTGGAACGGCTTGCCATGCCATTTCCACCTGGCGCCTCAGTTGGACAAGCGTTCGTGCTGGACGTGCAGATCGCGTGAGACGACGCTTCATCCAGTCCCAAACATGCTCAATGGGGGACACATCCGGAGATCTTGCTGGCCAGGGTAGTTGACTTACACCTTCTAGAGCACGTTGGGTGGCACGGGATACATGCGGACGTGCATTGTCCTGTTGGAACAGCAAGTTCCCTTGCCGGTCTAGGAATGGTAGAACGATGGGTTCGATGACGGTTTGGATGTACCGTGCACTATTAAGTGTCCCCTCGACGATCACCAGTGGTGTACGGCCAGTGTAAGAGATCGCTCCCCACACCATGATGCCGGGTGTTGGCCCTGTGTGCCTCGGTCGTATGCAGTCCTGATTGTGGCGCTCACCTGCACGGCGCCAAACACGCATACGACCATCATTGGCACCAAGGCAGAAGCGACTCTCATCGCTGAAGACGACACGTCTCCAGTCGTCCCTCCATTCGCGCCTGTCACGACACCACTGGAGGCGGGCTGCACGATGTTGGGGCGTGAGCGGAAGACGGCCTAACGGTGTGCGGGACCGTAGCCCAGCTTCATGGAGACGGTTGCGAATGGTCCTCGCCGATACTCCAGGAGCAACAGTGTCCCTAATTTGCTGGGAAGTGGCGGTGCGGTCCCCTACGGCACTGCGTAGGATCCTACGGTCTTGGCATGCATCAGTGCGTCGCTGCGGTCCGGTCCCAGGTCGACGGGCACGTGCACCTTCCGCCGACCACTGGTGACAACATCGATGTACTGTGGAGACCTCACGCCCCACGTGTTGAGCAATTCGGCGGTACGTGCACCCGGCCTCCCGCATGCCCACTATACGCCCTCGCTCAAAGTCCGTCAACTGCACATACGGTTCACGTCCACGCTGTCGCGGCATGCTACCAGTGTTAAAGACTGCGATGGAGCTCCGTATGCCTCGGCAAACTGGCTGACACTGACGGAAACGGTGCACAAATGCTGCGCAGCTAGCGCCATTCGACGGCCAACACCGCGGTTCCTGGTGTGTCCGCTGTGCCGTGCGTGTGATCATTGCTTGTACAGCCCTCTCGCAGTGTCCGTAGCAAGTATGGTGGGTCTGACACACCGGTGTCAATGTGTTCTTTTTTCCATTTCCAGGAGTGTATGTCGCATCATTTTGCCGCACTGTTTCGCACGTTCTGGCGTCTCTGTGGATAGCGTCACAGGCGTACTGAACCCAATGTTGAAGGGTCTGCACGCCAGGAACTAATTCAGCACACGCAACGCATTTTAGATGACCCCAGAGGTAAAAATCCACGGCATTTAAGTCCTGTGATGTAGCAGATAACGCAACAGGACCTCAGCATCTTACGCAACGTCCGGGGAGGATGTTGTTAAGAAGTCGGCGACTGTAATGCGGTAACTGGGTCGCGCTGCGTCATGCAGGAACCACATAACCTATCACACTGTCAGTGGCACACCTTCAAGCTGCACGGGCAGAGTATTCCACAGGAAGTCCATGTACGTTCTTCCGTCGAAGTGTTATGGAATAATAGCCGGTCCAAATATGGGGTGGCCATGGATCCTTGCTCACAGATTGATACTGAACCCACGCTGATGAGGCATCTCAGCCATTCCCCGAGGGTTGTCTATAGCCCACACATGACGATAATGCAGACTGATGATGCCGGCAGTCGTAAAATGTGCTTCGCCGTTAATGAGGACTGTTGACAGAAACCGAGTAATTGTGATGGTCTGGTACCAAAACCGTCGACAAAATCCTTCCCTTAGACGGAAATTCGCTGCTGATAATCCTTGCACTCGTTGCAGGTGACAGGGGTAGTAGCGGTTCTCATGCAGGATACACATAGTCGTTCGTTGGCTTAAACCAAGTTGGCAGGCCACTTGTCTGGAGCTTGTATTAGGGTTCTTCTCAATATCCTGCATAACCTCGTCCTTCATATCTGGTCTACGCACAATCCTTCGCCTCCCTGCTGGTTCGTCTGTCTGAAAGTGCCCATGATGAGACAAACGCCCAAAAGTGGCTTGAAATGATGTTTGATGTGGTTGGTGGCTTTGAGGGTGTTTGTTTTGGTATAGCTGAGCTGCCTCTCGACCGTTTCCATCTAAAAACACTATCTCGACTTGTTAGAAACATGAATACCAGGCCATTCTGCTGGTTTCAGTGCGCTGCGTCTATCACACAGCACGCAACAGGCAAGGAACACACGGCACATGGTCAGGGGAAATTTCATTCGTCAAGCCCATCTGCCGTGGCAACGATGCATTTCCACACACGTTCATAGGACCTCTTTTTCCTCCATTTCCAATCAAGAAACCGCCAATGCAGTTTGTCAGTTTTATTAATGTTCACCCTTTATACACTCCTGGTTGGCTCTGAGCACTATGGGACTCAACTGCTAAGGTCATTAGTCCCCTAGAACTTAGAACTAGTTAAACCTAACTAACCTAAGGACATCACAAACATCCATGCCCGTGGCAGGATTCGAACCTGCGACCGTAGCGGTCTTGCGGTTCCAGGATGCAGCGCCTTTAACCGCACGGCCACTTCGGCTGGCTATACACTCCTGGAAATTGAAATAAGAACACCGTGAATTCATTGTCCCAGGAAGGGGAAACTTTATTGACACATTCCTGGGGTCAGATACATCACATGATCACACTGACAGAACCACAGGCACATAGACACAGGCAACAAAGCATGCACAATGTCGGCACTAGTACAGTGTATATCCACCTTTCGCAGCAATGCAGGCTGCTATTCTCCTATGGAGACGATCGTAAAGATGCTGAATGTAGTCCTGTGGAACGGCTTGCCATGCCATTTCCACCTGCCGCCTCAGTTGGACCAGCGTTCGTGCTGGACGTGAAGACCGCGTGAGACGACGCTTCATCCAGTCCCAAACATGCTCAATGGGGGACAGATCCGGAGCTCTTGCTGGCCAGGGTAGTTGACTTACACCTTCTAGAGCACGTTGGGTGGCACGGGATACATGCGGACGTGCATTGTCCTGTTGGAACAGCAAGTTCCCTTGCCGGTCTAGGAATGGTAGAACGATGGGTTCGATGACGGTTTGGATGTACCGTGCACTATTCAGTGTCCCCTCGAAGATCACCAGTGGTGTACGGCCAGTGTAGGAGATCGCTCCCCACACCATGATGCCGGGTGTTGGCCCTGTGTGCCTCGGTCGTATGCAGTCCTGATTGTGGCGCTCACCTGCACGGCGCCAAACACGCATACGACCATCATTGGCACCAAGGCAGAAGCGACTCTCATCGCTGAAGACGACACGTCTCCATTCGTCCCTCCATTCACGCCTGTCGCGACACCACTGGAGGCGGGCTGCACGATGTTGGGGCGTGAGCGGAAGACGGCCTAACGGTGTGTGGGACCGTAGCCCAGCTTCATGGAGACGGTTGCGAATGGTCCTCGCCGATACCCCAGGAGCAACAGTGTCCCTAATTTGCTGGTAAGTGGCGGTGCGGTCCCCTGCGGCACTGCGTAGGATCCTACGGTCTTGGCGTGCATCCGTGCGTCGCTGCGGTCCGGTCCCAGGTCGACGGGCACGTGCACCTTCCGCCGACCACTGGCGACAACATCGATGTACTGTGGAGACCTCACGCCCCACGTGTTGAGCAATTCGGCGGTACGTCCACCCGGCCTCCCGCATGCCCACTATATGCCCTCGCTCAAAGTCCGTCAACTGCACATACGGTTCACGTCCACGCTGTCGCGGCATGCTACCAGTGTTAAAGACTGCGATGGAGCTCCGTATGCCACGGCAAACTGGCTGACAATGACGGCGGCGGTGCACAAATGCTGCGCAGCTAGCGCCATTCGACGGCCAACACCGCGGTTCCTGGTGTGTCCGCTGTGCCGTGCGTGTGATCATTGCTTGTACAGCCCTCTCGCAGTGTCCGGAGCAAGTATGGTGGGTCTGACACACCGGTGTCAATGTGTTCTTTTTTCCATTTCCAGGAGTGTATTACCGCCACACCAGACAAGTCGTCCGGTTTTAGATAGTGCTACTCGTACGAAAGTGGGTCGCCTTCACGTAGTGTCTGTCAGTTGTATACGTAACGTTCCAATCTTCAGAAAATTCATAATCATTACGTAAATTTTTCCCAATACCAGGACAGTGGTGATATCAGTAGGAAATTACGCACACGGCTAGTAGCGCACGCCCCTGCAGTGACGCTCGAGTTACAATAGCTGGTCCATATCTTGATTGTGAAAGAAATTTTTACCACTAACCCACAAACGAGGAGAGGTGGTAGTGCAAAGATGCTGATAACCACCCATTGAACCGAACCCCTAAATTCCAGGCCTCTCTGCAGTGTCTCGTGGAGTGATGGCAGTCGGTGATATTAAGCCCAGCAGCCCCTTGGTGGTATTCCAGAGAACTATGCAATATATGGTCACGAGCTTTCATTCACTCCCTTCCTTATCATACATCACACAGCGAGGAACCAAAACATTTGGACCACCTGCTCAGTAGCACGGTGGTTTTTTTTAAGCCCGGTTTGAATCAATTAAGCAGAATGCAAATCTAACTACACCGGCTCTGAAGGAACCTTTGCTTTGCTTCATTAACCGACTAGCCTGGCACATGAGGGCCCTTAAACATTCATTTTTTGAAGAACCAAGCGCATTTAAAAAGAAAGTACACAAGTATATATGAGAAATGGTTAGTATTCTCTTCAGTATTTATTAATTACGCAAAGCACAACAAACTATATCTCTTCAAATGACAAACGTGCTTTGATAAGCAGTCTTTAGATCTACTCAGAATGTAGTTGGCAGTGCAGATGCCAATACAGCACTGATTTAGAGTTCTCACACTTTCTCATGAAATGAGCGCTGGCAAAACTTCGTAATTCGGAGCAGAGTGCATAAATGCAACAGTTAATAATCTTTCACCCTTCAGATCAATAGTATTGTTCTTTTAACTATCAAATTTACAATTTTCAGGCAGCTTTTCATGTAAGGCCAATTACGTAAGAAAACGAGTGCAGATTGATTTAAAAATACACTGGAAGTGGAGTATTTCTCAAACTATAAAACTGAACTTTAAACATTATAACTCCACACATCAGAAAGCAATCACAGCTCCCCAAAAGGTCTTCCCATAATACATTAGCACACTCTAAATTCACTAGGATAGGATTCCTGTCCATGTTTTTAATTTGGGAGCATCACGGGTGTAAGATAGAGATTTTAGAAACACCACGTTTATTATTAAAACCAATCAAATATCACAAATACCTGGTATATTAGCAGAGTGCCAAAGACAAAAAAAATTGTGGGAAGGTGGTGTTACTGGTGGGGTAATTTGCAGTGACTGTTGGCATGCTGGCGATGCAGTCATGACAGTCCTATTGGCCTCACTCTGTTACAAATCTTCTTGGCGTCGGAATTATATTTTTACAGGGCCAGAAACCTTGCCATGATAATAGTATCACCAATGCAGCATACGAGGCCAAAAAATACTGCTCTTAAGCCCGTCTGGCCTTAAAACTCCAAGAATACGAGTCACAATGATCCGCTCCTACTAGCGAGATGTTAACCACAGACTCCTTACCCGTCACAAAGAACGAGTTTCCACTTGCGCGCCAACCACTCCTTTCCCATTCCGCCAGGCCACTTCCGTAGCTGCAGGGCTTCCCCACATCTTTTACATTCTACCCTACGATCCCTAACGAATTACAGTACATTACATAACAACCATTCCAGTAGTTATTTAAATCCAGTAGGTAAGTTTAAACAACATCGTTCAAAAATTCATATAACTGAGATATGTATACATAGCGAAACAATTGCCATGACAGATACAACATAAGCAATACTACAAATTGACATAGAACAATCAATACAGATACAAAATAGGTCGAAAATAGGCGTTACACACTGAGCTTTTCTGAAGGTGGTACTCGGGTTGTAAGTCTTCTGTTTTTCACGGCTAAGCAGTTTCAGCCTACTTTGTATTCCTGTAGTAACGGGGGGACACGGTCTAATAAAGTCAAACATACATTCTGGAACTCTCGAATTTCTATGTAGGGTGGTATTTGATATTGCGTATTTCTTATTTGTAAAATTTTTGCATTCTACAAGGTTCTTGGGGATAAACAAGTTATGGTTAAAAAAATGGTTCAAATGGCCCTGAGGACATGGGACTTAACTTCTGAGGTCATCAGTGCCCTAGAACTTAGAACTACTTAAACCTAACTAACCTAAGGACATCACACACATCCATGCCCGAGGCAGGATTGGAAGCTGCCACCGTAGCGGTGGCGCGGTTCCAAACTGAAGCACCTAGAACAACTCGGCCACACCGGCCGGCAAACAAGTTATGGTATCCTATTGTAATTCATTCTAGTAGCATCCTGAAACGAACCCGATACTTCGTTTTATAGAAATCCTTAGGTACAGGTTGTCAATGGCGCTGTCAATTTAATCCTTTATAGGCCTGGTAATTCCATTGTGGAGACAACATTACGCATCCACACATACACACACCATATGTTATGCACACCGAGGATTACACAAATATTCCGTTGCGTAACTTTCATGTTGAGGCAAGAGTAATATTAATTCATTTAGATTTCTTATGTGGGCTCAATAATGAATACTCACAAACAAAACACTAGGTAGCTTACACCGCTTGCTATAACCCAGAAACCCAAGTTGTGGCAAAACATTGTATAAATAAAGGTCACACTGTGGACTACAGCGACGTTGATATCATAGCTTCCACCTCATCATTGTTTGGAGATTCGTTTGGAGAAACATTTCTTAAAACGCCCATTGGTTTTTAATTCGGAAGAGATGTGGAGTCCGGCTAAGCTATAATTACACCGCAGAAGAAATCGCCACGATGATACACGAGAAAAGGATTCAGCTTTCTGAGTGCTTCCTGCAGTTGTTATAGGTGACTCCTCTGCAACATGCGCCACTACCTCTCTGCCGCCGACCAGCATTTATTGCGTGGATTCGCATGCACCGTACCACTGCGGTGTAGTACGTAAAATTGGTCTTGGCACCATGTTATCAGTCTCTGTTCCCATTGGCCAGAAGATACGCGTTTGCATGCTTGAAACTTGACTGACGTACAGTACAATTGCGATGAACTTCCAGTGTAATAGTGTGTGTGTGTGTGTGTGTGTGTGTGTGTGTGTGTGTGTGTGTGCGTTAAATGGATGAGGCAGGTAAAAGCATTTATGTAACAACTTTCGTGTAGACGTTGTAGATCTTCATCGTGGAGTATAGGCCATATATCGCGTCTGTATCCACATTTAGTTCAAGTCGAACATCGTGCTGCCCTGACTCTAACATTTGCTGCATCGTGCTGTAACGGAACATATTAAAGGCTTTACTGTACCGAAGTATGCGATACCCTCCAAATTCAACCAGTTTAACGAGTATTTATGATTATAGAAAAGTTATTGTGTATGTTAACAATGATTGCAGAACATGTCTGCATAAACATTGACATTAGTCCATTTGAAATAAAAGAAAGCCCACATCCTAACGCATATAGACTTACCTTTCCCAGATCAAGAAGGTTATTTGGATTAAGAAACATCACTGAATTGAAACCATATAAACATGATTAAGCACATTTCCCTGTTTGAATACAGTTACTTACTCATTTTCCGTAAAGCATGTTATCAGCAAAGATTTTACTGGGTGTGTCAAATAGCAACTACCACTCATCCTACAGACCCTGGAAAAGTTCCAGATCTCTGAGAGAATGTTTTTATATTTTTATTGTCACTATTGAATATTAAATTTTGAGACATCTTCTTTACTTGCAACAGCCAAGAAGGTGACAAACATTTATTACTTTCCTTTTGTATTGTTGAATATGGGACATACTTGCACCAAATAAAAGACAATGTAAAAATTGTTGTGCAAGACCCATCATTTTGTGACTATTGTGTTCTTAGGCATAAGATTTGTGTGCAATTGTCTACAGCTAATCAGATGTTCACCAAGTTTGAAGTTTGTGTTATGTTGTGACCAATTTAAGTGTCCAATTTTAGTATTAATATGTTCTTGTACTGTCTTGACTATGTGTCTCAATGGGAGACAAGTTCTAAAAATAAACTCTTCCTTTTTTTTGCAAATGCATATTATACTCATACATGTGACTTCTCTAGTGTTTGTGTTTATATATCATGTCCATACTTATAATTATATTCTTTGTTTTCATTTCTTTTATGTGGCTCAAAAAGAGCAGACAGTTGCAATATTTTCCTATGGACATATGACCTGTCCATCTATGTAATATATTTATGTTCCTTCTATTATCTTGATTAATCGGTGACTCAATGAGAGCTGACTTTGAAATAATTTACATATATTTTTTTATTTCTCTTAACATCGCATGTGATACATTGGTGTCTGTTTTTGATCATTTTCCATGTGGCTCACTGGGAGCAAAGATTAACATTTTTTTTACTTTCATATATTACTAAATATTTTTATTATGCTGTCATACTGAATGACATAACACAAAGTGCATTTGAAACAACACAACTAAAATATTTGCAGGAAAAAGTCATTTTGAAACGTTGTAATGGTCCTTGTATACATACAAATTATGCATAGTTAAACAAAAAAAATTATTAAAGTAGTACTTTTCCAAATTTTAACAATTTGACACATTTGTCCTAGTCGGCTAATATCATTAACGTTCTGCAAATGATATTACCCGAGGGGGGTATTGTAACGGAACATATTAAAGGCTTTACTGTACCGAAGTATGCGATACCCTCCAAATTCAACCAGTTTAACGAGTATTTATGATTATAGAAAAGTTATTGTGTATGTTAACAATGATTGCATAACATGTCTGCATAAACAGTCAACCCATTAAATTATACTGAGTAACTGACCAACACAAAAGTTTATATCACTTGATCACTGATACAGCAAATGTCATCATGTAAAAACACTAAGTTCATCTTAAATAATTAATATGAAGTACGAAAAATAGTGGCCAACTTAGGTATTTTGGATCTCCTTAAATAAAAATCACCCAGTGAAACCTATTTGTTCACTAGGAGCGTTTTCACTCGGTATTCACGAAATCAATCATATTTTAGACGAAAACCAATGTAATTTTTAATACCTCATGTTATTTACTTATTTATGCAAATTAGAGAAGTCAATTGACAAACTTCTAAAAAACGGCCTTTTTGTAACAAAGAATTATTCTGTCAAGTCAACAAATCTGTCTGTCATTTTAATAACATGTTAAATTATGTCATTCGATGCAAATTAATAACTTTTCTGCACAAATTATGATAACAGATGTACATGTGACTTATAAACTATATCTCTTTTTTGTAGTTCTTTGACAATGTTATAAAAACAAGCTGCCAGAAGTCTCGAGAGGCAGTCGGAATGTCACTTTGGTAAAGTGTGTTTGTGTGTTATTGTTTGAGGCGGATAAACAATGCAAAGAACATGTAACGGAAGTACTACTTTGTGTTGAGTCATGGTCTTTGGTGGACAGTGGAATTAAGATGGCCACCAGAGTAATAAATATTTGAAGTTTACATTTTTGTTGGTTTCGCTCGTTCTTTATCATCAAAAGCACATAAAAAACACGGGACCTCATGTTTTTAACCCTAGACAACCAGATTTAGAGCCAGCATCAGCATCGAGACACGGCAGCAATCCAGCAAGTAGCAGCGATTACCACAACACAATGCATTTTAATGGCGCCAACCTAACATCAAGTGCTAACAAGCTCCGTAAATGGGACTGAAATAGTGCGATTATAGCAACTAGCTATATCTATGACCAGGCGACCATTACAAAAGTGGGGGCTCGTCCGGGATCTTTAAGTGCATCGATGATAATATCATCATCATCATCATCATTTAAGACTGATTATGCCTTTCAGCGTTCAGTCTGGAGCATAGCCCCCCTGATACAGTTCCTCCATGATCCCCTATTCAGTGCTAACATTGGTGCCTCTTCTGAAGTTAAACCTATTACTTCAAAACCATTCTTAACCGAATCCAGGTACCTTCTCCTCAGTCTGCCTCGACTCCTCCTACCCTCTACTGCTGAATCCATGAGTCTCTTCGGTAACCTTGCTTCTCCCATGCGTGTAACATGACCCCACCATCTAAGCCTGTTCGCCCTGACTGCTACATCTATAGAGTTCATTCCCAGTTTTTCTTTGATTTCCTCATTGTGGACACCTTCCTGCCATTGTTCCCATCTACTAGTACCTGCAATCATCCTAGCTACTTTCATATCCGTAACCTCAACCTTGTTGATAAGGTAACGTGAATCCACCCAGCTCCCATACAACAAAGTTGGTCGAAAGATTGAACGGTGCACAGATAACTTTGTCTTGGTACTGACTTCCTTCTTGCAGAAGAGAGTAGATCGTAGCTGAGTGCTCACTGCATTAGCTTTGCTACACCTCGCTTCCAGTTCTTTCACTATGTTGCCATCCTGTGAGAATATGCATCCTAAGTACTTGAAACTGTCCACCTGTTCTAACTTTGTTCCTCCTATTTGGCACTCAATCCGTTTATATTTCTTTCCCACTGACATTACTTTCGTTTTGGAGATGCTAATCTTCATACCATAGTCCTTACATTTCTGATCTAGCTCTGAAATATTACTTTGCAAACTTTCAATCGAATCTGCCATCACAACCAAGTCATCCGCATATGCAAGACTGCTTATTTTGTGTTCACATATCTTAATCTCACCCAGCCAGTCTATTGTTTTCAACATATGATCCATAAATAATATGAACAACAGTGGAGACAGGTTGCAGCCTTGTCTTACCCCTGAAACTACTCTGAACCATGAACTCAATTTACCGTCAACTCTAACTGCTGCCTGACTATCCATGTAAAGACCTTTAATTGCTTGCAAAAGTTTGCCTCCTATTCCATAATCTTGTAGAACAGACAATAACTTCCTCCTAGGAACCCTGTCATATGCCTTTTCTAGATCTATAAAGCATAGATACAATTCCCTGTTCCACTCATAACCCTTCTCCATTATTTGCCGTAAGCTAAAGATCTGGTCCTGACAACCTCTAAGAGGCCTAAACCCACACTGATTTTCATCCAATTGGTCCTCGACTATGACTCGCACTTTCCTTTCAACAATACCTGAGAAGATTTTACCCACAACGCTGATTAAAGAGATACCTCTGTAGTTGTTACAATCTTTTCTGTTTCCATGTTTAAAGATTGGTGTGATTACTGCTTTTGTCCAGTCTGATGGAACCTGTCCCGACTCCCAGGCCATTTCAATTATCCTGTGTAGCCATTTAAGACCTGACATTCCACTGTATTTGATGAGTTCCGACTTAATTTCATCCACCCCAGCCGCTTTATTGCACTGCAATCTATTGACCATTTTTTCCACTTCCTCAAATGTGATCCTATTTCCATCATCATTCCTATCCTATTCTACCTCGAAATCTGAAACATTACTGATCGCATTTTCACCTACATTGAGCAACTCTTCAAAATATTCCCTCCATCTGCCCAAGGCATCCACAGGATTCACCAGCAGTTTTCCTGACCTGTCCAAAATACTTGTCATTTCCTTCTTACCTCCCTTTCGAAGACTGCTAATTACACTCCAGAATGGTTTTCCAGCAGCTTGACCCATAGTCTCCAACCTGTTTCCAAAGTCTTCCCACGATTTCTTCTTGGATGCTGCAATTATCTGTTTGGCTTTGTTTCTTTCTTCAACATAACTTTCTCTGCCTACCTGGGTTCTGGTATGTAGCCATTTTTGATACGCCTTCTTTTTCCTTTTACATCTACATCTACATCTACATTTATACTCCGCAAGCCACCCAACGGTGTGTGGCGGAGGGCACTTTACGTGCCACTGTCATTATCTCCCTTTCCTGTTCCAGTCGCGTATGGTTCGCGGGAAGAACGACTGTCTGAAAGCCTCTGTGCGCGCTCTAATCTCTCTAATTTTACATTCGTGATCTCCTCGGGAGGTATAAGTAGGGGGAAGCAATATATTCGATACCTCATCCAGAAACGCACCCTCTCGAAACCTGGCGAGCAAGCTACACCGCGATGCAGAGCGCCTCTCTTGCAGAGTCTGCCACTTGAGTTTGTTAAACATCTCCGTAACGCTATCACGGTTACCAAATAACCCTGTGACGAAACGCGCCGCTCTTCTTTGGATCTTCTCTATCTCCTCCGTCAACCCGATCTGGTACGGATCCCACACTGATGAGCAATACTCAAGTATAGGTCGAACGAGTGTTTTGTAAGCCACCTCCTTTGTTGATGGACTACATTTTCTAAGGACTCTCCCAATGAATCTCAACCTGGTACCCGCCTTACCAACAATTAATTTTATATGATCATTCCACTTCAAATCGTTCCGCACGCATACTCCCAGATATTTTACAGAAGTAACTGCTACCAGTGTTTGTTCCGCTATCATATAATCATACAATAAAGGATCCTTCTTTCTATGTATTCGCAATACATTACATATGCCTTGACTGTATCATTCCACCAAGCTGTTTGCTTCATCCTACTTTTACACACTACTGTTCCAAGACATTCTTTAGCCACTTCTAGTACTGTGTCCCTGTACCTTGTCCATTCTTTTTCCAATGACTGTAATTGACTACATTCAACCAACTGGTACCTTTCTGAGATCGCCGTTATGTACTTGTGCCTGATTTCCTTATCCTGAAGTTACTCCACTCTTATCCTCCTACATATGGACCTGACCTCCTGCACTTTCGGCCTCACAATCCCAATTTATATCACTTGATCACTGATACAGCAAATGTCATCATGTAAAAACACTAAGTTCATCTTAAATAATTAATATGAAGTACGAAAAATAGTGGCCAACTTAGGTATTTTGGATCTCCTTAAATAAAAATCACCCAGTGAAACCTATTTGTTCACTAGGAGCGTTTTCACTCGGTATTCACGAAATCAATCATATTTTAGACGAAAACCAATGTAATTTTTAATACCTCATGTTATTTACTTATTTATGCAAATTAGAGAAGTCAATTGACAAACTTCTAAAAAACGGCCTTTTTGTAACAAAGAATTATTCTGTCAAGTCAACAAATCTGTCTGTCATTTTAATAACATGTTAAATTATGTCATTCGATGCAAATTAATAACTTTTCTGCACAAATTATGATAACAGATGTACATGTGACTTATAAACTATATCTCTTTTTTGTAGTTCTTTGACAATGTTATAAAAACAAGCTGCCAGAAGTCTCGAGAGGCAGTCGGGATGTCACTTTGGTAAAGTGTGTTTGTGTGTTATTGTTTGAGGTGGATAAACAATGCAAAGAACATGTAACGGAAGTACTACTTTGTGTTGAGTCATGGTCTTTGGTGGACAGTGGAAGTAAGATGGCCACCAGAGTAATAAATATTTGAAGTTTACATATTTGTTGGTTTCGCTCGTTCTTTATCATCAAAAGCACATAAAAAACACGGGACCTCATGTTTTTAACCCTAGACAACCAGATTTAGAGCCAGCATCAGCATCGAGACACGGCAGCAATCCAGCAAGTAGCAGCGATTACCACAACACAATGCATTTTAATGGCGCCAACCTAACATCAAGTGCTAACAAGCTCCGTAAATGGGACTGAAATAGTGCGATTATAGCAACTAGCTATATCTACGACCAGGCGACCATTACAGTGCACTGTTGCCACATCTTCGAAGGAAATCTTAGCTCGACATTTGTGTCCACGAAGTGTGTAATCTCCAGGTGATTTACTTGAAGAAACCTATGCATTCGACCTTGCAAAATAATGTCAATGTGGTGTCACCGCCAGACACCACACTAGCTAGGTGGTAGCCTTTAAATCGGCCGCGGTCCGTTAGTATACGTCGGACCCGCGTGTCGCCACTATCAGTGATTGCAGACCGAGCGCCGCCACACGGCAGGTCTAGAGAGTCTTCCTAGCACTCGCTCCAGTTGTACAGCCGACTTTGCTAGCGATGGTTCACTGACAAACTACGCTCTCATTTGCCGAGACGATAGTTAGCATAGCCTTCAGCTACATCATTTGCTACGACCTAGCAAGGCGCCATTACCAGTTACTATTGATGCTGTAAAACATGTACCGTCAAGAGGGATGTTCACCAATTATGGATTAAAGTTAAGTATTCCAGCAGCCACGTACTATTTTTGCTAGTCTCATTTTCCTGACCTGATCCAGACCTCACGCCAGCCTGCGTGAGCTTAAACGCGTGCCTTTCGGCTTCCTTCATAGTGGATTGGCTGTCTTGCCAGTCCACAATAGTCAAGACATCTAATACATTAATTTTCATTACCTTTGAACCATAAACATTTTACAAGTAGTTACTACATATTTCGTATGCAGCTGGAGCAGTGCCCCTTTGTTCAGAAAGTTCGACGGTCACCTACCGTGATTAGTCACATTTCTTGTTCCCACTTGTGTTTTTTCCTATTAATAACTCTCTCGGGTACTAGTGGGGCAAATACGAATGATTTTAATGACAACTTTATAAAAATATTGTTGTTTTCTTGCCACTAAGTGACCTTCTTACATATTTGTCGTTACAACCAATTTCTTCAATCATTGGCTGTTCGTTTCAGTTCCATGTAATTGTCATATACACTATGTGATCAAAACTACCCGGACACTCCCAAAAAACAGACGTTTTTCATGTTAGGTGCATTGTACTGCCACCTGCTGCCAGGTACTCAATATCAGCGACCTCAGTAGTAATTACACATCGTGAGGGAGCAGATTGGAGCGCTTCGCAGAACTCAGCGACTTCGAACGTGATCAGCTGATTGGGTGTCACTTGTGTCATACGTCTGCGCGAGAGATTTCCACACTTCTAAACATCCCTAGGTCCACTATCTCGAATTGATGGTGAAGTGGAAACGTGAAGGGACACGTACAGCACAAAAGCGCACGGCTGACCCTGTCTGTTGAATGACAAAGACCGCCAACAGTTGAAGAGGGTCGTAATGAGTAACAGGCAGAATCTATCCAGAGCATCACACAGTAATTCCAAACTGCATCATGATCCACTGCAAGTACTATGACAGTAAAACAGGAGGTGGGAAAACATGGATTTTATGGTCGAGCGGCTGCTCATAAGCCACACGTCACGCCGCAAAATGTCAAACATCTTCTCGCTTGGTGTAAGGAGCATAAACATTGGACGATTGAACAGTGGAAACTGGTTGTGTGGAGTAACGAATCACGGTACACAATGTAACGATACGATGGTAGTGTGTGGGTATGGCGAAAGTCCGATGAGCGTCATCTCAGTAAAATTCGGAGGTGGTGGTGTTATGGTGTGGTTGTATTTTTCGTGGAGGCGGCTTGCACCCCTTGTTGTTTTGCATGGCACTATCACATCACAGGCCTACATTGCTGTTTTAAGCACCGTCTTGCTTCCTGCTGCTGAAGAGCAATTCGGGGATGGCGATTGCCTCGTTCAACAAGTTCGAGCACCTGCTCATAATGCACGGCCTATGGCGGAGTGGTTACACGACAATAATGTCCTTGTAACGGACTGACCTGCACAGAGCTCTGATCTGAATCCTACAGAACACCTTTGGGATGTTTTGGAACGCCGACTTCGTGCAGCACTCCGTGAAGAATGGGCTAATGGGCTGTTATTCCCCAAGAAACCGTCCAGCAGCTAATTGAAAATATGCCTGCGAGAGAGGAAGCTGTCATCAAGGCTAAGAATGGGCCAACACCATACTGAATTCCATAATTACCGATGGAGGGCGTCGTGAACTTGTAAGTCATTTTCAACCAGTGTCCGGGTACTTTAGATCACATAGTGTTCCTATTCTTGACGCCTTCAAACACTTATAGGCGGTAACTCCCTTTCCCAGAATTTTCCCTTCAAGAATGTTAATGGTAGAAGTGTTGTATCTGATGGTATGTCAAACAAATTTCCTTCAATCATCTTCTCTCTTCGTTGTCTTGCCTTAAAATTTCCAGGTTTGTTCTTTTTTCTGCCCAGCTCCTTCTTACCAACCGCGTGTCAGCATCTTCAATTCCTTTCCAATTCACCCCCGTCCAAATCTCACTTCCGTAGAGCAGTGTACTCCATAAACGTAATTTTGCAAACCATTTCCATGTGTTTGCTGGTTAAAATGTTTTTATTAGTCTTAGATGACTGTTTTGCCAGTGGAATGATTCATTTCCGTTAAGCGCTGTGAGTCCTCCGTGATTGTACTATCGAGATAAGAAAATTCATTCATCTGATCAGTTCTGACGTCATGAATTTTTATACTGGTTTTAATTTCTCCCGTCTTATTACCGTGCTAGAAATAATTTCGTTATCCGTTTGTTGACATTCAATTTACATGGTTCAAAATGGCTCTGAGCACTATGGGACTTAACATCTAAGGTCATCAGTCCCCTAGAACTTAGAACTACTTACACCTAACCAACATAAGGACATCACACATATCCATACCCGAGGCAGGATTCGAACCTGCGACCGTAGCGGTTGCGCAGTTCCAGACTGAAGCGCCTAGAACCGCTCGGACACCCCGGCCGGCAGTTTACATGGCTTAAGAGTGTTTGATAATAGCTTTCTCACTGCACACATTAAGTAACGGAGTTAGGGGACATCCTCGTCTAGCTTCTTTTGTAGTCATGGCCCATTCGTCTGCTTCAATGATGTTTGTATTTGTGGTCTGATTCCGATAGAGTTGATTAATCATTCTTCTGTCGTTTGAGTCCAGTTCTACTTCTTTTGCTGTTCTGAAGAGCATCTCCCAATTTATAATGGCAGAAACCTTTTCTCAGTCAATGGAGGAGCAGCTGACTGCTACTTTGACGGCACTGTGCAGCAAGTGGAGCACAGTGTATAATATGCCCAATGAAAAATAACTCCGCGCTGAGACACTGAGGACAATACAATGCTGGCCGCGGACCGTATCTGCCTCTCCAGTGTGGCTTGATGTAGATGAGGTATGGAGAAGCCTGTGATCAGTGCACCGCTTTCCTTGCGCCTGTCGGCTTTTTAATCGTAGGAACTGTACATATTGTTCCAGTCTTCCACAGAAGGAACATTACCTATTATGATTGGGAACCATACCAGACAGACAACAGTGAAACAAGCTGATAGGTAATCTACAGAAGCGTTCACAAAATTTATAATGTTAAACGTATCATGCATCATTATAATTACTCTCACTGGAACTGCTCTCATCCGAGAAGAGCATGCTAACCCACTCTTCGTTGGGCCTGTCCCTACGCTCTTGGCACCATAGCGAACGGTGCATCCGATGTACTGGTATCAACGGAACGGAGCATACTGGTCGTGGCGTAAAGACACCACCCATATGCTACTGCCATGCCACTGTGGAGCGTGAGTGTGTCTGCCTCGCAGTTCCGTTAATTGTTGTCGCAATTTCGCACGCTGTTTGACGTGCCTTTCTTCTTGCCTTTCGCAGAACGTAGCGGTCATCTGCTGTTGTATTTGACCGCATTCGGTCACCTGCTGTGATGCAGGCAATAGTGACTGTGAGCGAGAAAGCTCCTCATGCCCTTCCTTGGTGTCGGCAGTACCAGACTCCTGGGCTACTCTCGTCTCACTTCGTCCTCCTTCCAGTTTCCCCAAGATTCTTCCGTTATTAAGTCAAGCAGTTACTGTCTTCGGACCATGTTGTAATGAAGAACACCAAGGCAGTTCACTGTAAATGCTCGCTGACTGAGACATATTGTCCTTTCTCGTTCTTCAATTGACTTGCTCCATTTGATACTACAGTCGTTACTCATATTAAGTGACGTTGAGTTACTTTATCTATCTCTGGCAGAAGAATGTATTTGACTAGTGGCCACTTGGGATCAAAGTCGTATTCAGTCTAACTTCCAGACGTTTTCATTCGTTAATCGATGTATTCGATGAGCTCGTCGAACTAGCTAGCGGGACTTAGATCCAAGAAGCATACCCGCTGGCTGTCCAGTTCTAGTCACTCAATTTCGCTGCGCTGTCATCGGGCAGTGCATCTCTACCTGGCGACATCAGAACGGTTGGGACATAATTCAGCTATGCGACAGGTGCACCAAAATGTGCATCAAAGGCCGAGACCCTCTGCCTCTCGACTCCGCTCTCTTTAAAAATGTTCAAATGTGTGTGATATCTTATGGGACTTAACTGGAGTGGGCGGGCGGTTCTAGGCGCTACAGTCAGGAACCGTGAGACCGCTACGGTCGCAGGCTCTGACTATTTCGCTATCTGTCCAGTGACAACGGCGGCAGAAAAATTTCACTGAATAACCCCACTTCTTCAGAATGGGGGCAGGGTAACTGCCTTTTATAAGTGAACGTGAGCCGGGTCGTAGAAAGCGTGCAGCCAACTGGGGACACAGGAAGATCCTGAAGAAGCTCCCTGCATAGGAGTCTAGACGCCGACTGCGTAACAATAAAAAATCGAAGAGGATCATGACGGAGCCTATCAACCAAGAAGATTTTACCTTCAATTACTGATTTTCCTATGCTTATTCCTTCTCGACCATGTCCGAGCTTCACATGTTAAAATCGGTGTCACAGTTATTTTGTAAATATGAGGTTTTTATGTTCCGATTTTACACTCCTGGAAACTGAAATAAGAACACCGTGAATTCATTGTCCCAGGAAGGGGAAACTTTATTGACACATTCCTGGGGTCAGATACATCACATGATCACACTGACAGAACCACAGGCACATAGACACAGGCAACAGAGCATGCACAATGTCGGCACTAGTACAGTGTATATCCACCTTTCGCAGCAATGCAGGCTGCTATTCTCCCATGGAGACGATCGTAGAGATGCTGGATGTAGTCCTGTGGAACGTCTTGCCATGCCATTTCCACCTGGCGCCTCAGTTGGACCAGCGTTCGTGCTGGACGTGCAGACCGCGTGAGACGACGCTTCATCCAGTCCCAAACATGCTCAATGGGGGACAGATCCGGAGATCTTGCTGGCCAGGGTAGTTGACTTACACCTTCTAGAGCACGTTGGGTGACACGGGATACATGCGGACGTGCATTGTCCTGTTGGAACAGCAAGTTCCCTTGCCGGTCTAGGAATGGTAGAACGATGGGTTCGATGACGGTTTGGATGTACCGTGCACTATTCAGTGTCCCCTCGACGATCACCAGTGGTGTACGGCCAGTGTAGGAGATCGCTCCCCACACCATGATGCCGGGTGTTGGCCCTGTGTGCCTCGGTCGTATGCAGTCCTGATTGTGGCGCTCACCTGCACGGCGCCAAACACGCATACGACCATCATTGGCACCAAGGCAGAAGCGACTCTCATCGCTGAAGACGACACGTCTCCATTCGTCCCTCCATTCACGCCTGTCGCGACACCACTGGAGGCGGGCTGCACGATGTTGGGGCGTGAGCGGAAGACGGCCTAACGGTGTGCGGGACCGTAGCCCAGCTTCATGAAGACGGTTGCGAATGGTCCTCGCCGATACCCCAGGAGCAACAGTGTCCCTAATTTGCTGGGAAGTGGCGGTGCGGTCCCCTACGGCACTGCGTAGGATCCTACGGTCTTGGCGTGCATCCGTGCGTCGCTGCGGTCCGGTCCCAGGTCGACGGTCACGTGCACCTTCCGCCGACCACTGGCGATAACATCGATGTACTGTGGAGACCTCACGCCCCACGTGTTGAGCAATTCGGCGGTACGTCCACCCGGCCTCCCGCATGCCCACTATACGCCCTCGCTCAAAGTCCGTCAACTGCACATACGGTTCACGTCCACGCTGTCGCGGCATGCTACTATTGTTAAAGACTGCGATGGAGCTCCGTATGCCACGGCAAACTGGCTGCCACTGACGGCGGCGGTGCACAAATGCTGCGCAGCTAGCGCCATTCGACGGCCAACACCGCGGTTCCTGGTGTGTGCGCTGTGCCGTGCGTGTGATCATTGCTTGTACAGCCCTCTCGCAGTGTCCGGAGCAAGTATGGTGGGTCTGACACACCGGTGTCAATGTGTTCTTTTTTCCATTTCCAGGAGTGTAGTTCAGTGGCAAATTATTCATTGCAAACATGCATCTTCGTGCAGAGTTTGTACTGTTTGTTATCTCCTTCTCTAAGATATTGTTTCAGTAAAAAATGTTTTCCAGTTAACTGGAAGAAACAGAAGGCTTCTCGAAAAGTACGATTCCTATCCCTAGTGCTTCGTCAATATCTTCATCTTCTGAAATCACTGGAAGAGACTCCTTCTCTTATCGTTCATTTTCGTACCTGTCTTTTCATCTATTGAAGCTTAACCTAATGATTTTCCCAAACATGCACTAGCGATGATGAGTGACTGGGTTTAGTCACAACCGTCGCGTATGTAGGAAACATTGTCTGAAGTGATTTAAGATGAACGACCACATAAATAGACCTATGAGAATGGCTGATGCTAGGTAGATTCGAAGAATCCAGAAAAAGTGTAGTTGGGTGACATGCCAGCAGTTTTTTAGTATTGAAGTACTGAGTATTGGAACGTCTGAAATTACAGGAGAAATCCAAAGAAGAAATGTTGGAACACGTGAGGCAATACTGACCCTACGACTTATCTTAGAAAATAGATTAAGGAAAGGCAAACCTACGTTTCTGGCATTTGTTGACATAGAGAACGATTTTGAAAATGTTGACTGGAATAATCTCTTTCAAATTCTAAAGGTGGCAGGGGTAAAATACAGGGAGCGAAAGGCTATTTACAATTTGTACAGAAACCAGATGGCAGTTATAAGAGTCGAGGGGTATGAAAGGGAAGCAGCGGTTGCGAAGGGAGTGAGACAGGGTTGTAGCCTGTCCCCGACGTTTTCAATCTGTATATTGAGCAAGCAGTAAAGGAAACAAATGAAAAATTTGGAGTAGGTATTAAAGTCCATGGAGAAGAAATAAAAACGTTGAGGTTCGCCGATGACATTGTAATTTTGTCAGAGACAGCAAAGGACTTGGAAGAGCAGTTGAACGGAATGGACGGTGCCTTGAAAGGATGATATAAGATGAACATCAACAAAAGCAAAACGGGGGTAATGGAATATAGTCGAATTAAGTCGGGTGATGCTGAGGGAATTAGAGTAGGAAATGAGACGCTTAAAGTAGTAAAGGAGTTTTGCTGTTTGGGGAGCAAAATAACTGATGATAGTCGAAGCAGAGAGGATATAAAATGTAGACTGGCAATGGCAAGGAAAGCGTTTCTGAAGAAGAGAAAATTGTTAACATCGAGTATAGATTTAAGCTTCAGGAAGTCTTTTATTAAGGTATTTGTATGGAGTGTAGCCACGTATGGAAGTGAAACGTGGACGATAAATAGTTTGGACAAAAAGAGAATAGAAGCTTTCGAAATGTGGTCCTACAGAAGAATGCTGAAGATTAGGTGGGTAGATCACATAACTAATGAGGAGGTATTGAATAGAATTGGGGAGAAGAGGAGTTTGTGGCACAACTTGACAAGAAGAAGGGACCGGTTGGTAGGACATGTTGTGAGGCATCAAGGGATCACAAATTTAGCATTGGAGGGCAGCGTGGAGGGTAAAAATCGTAGAGGGAGACCAAGAGATGAATACACTAAGCAGATTCAGAAGGATGTAGGTTGCAGTAAGTACTGGGAGATGAAGAAGCTTGCACAGGATAGAGTGGCATGGAGAGCTGCATCAAACCAATCTCAGGACTGAAGACAACAACAACAAAAACAACATACCTGTTCGATGCAACTCTCTAAAATTCCCTAGAAAATCGACTATGTAGTTTATGTGCGTCTTTTTATACTCTGAAGTGAGGTCTATTTTTCGACAGACTGTGTTGCTCCACGTGGGGGCTTGGGTTCTGTTTCCAACCAGTGCAATTTTTTAAGCAATACTGCAGGTTTTGCGAAAATTTCCATGAAGCAGGAAATACATATAGAAGTAATAAAAAAAACATATGCAATCACTGGATCGATGGAGTCGCTCTTGTTTCGGTTATTGTTTTACGTTTTTATTCCGTTCATTTAGAATAACCACGTCATTTAAATAAAAAATTATCATATATTTGCTAATTGACACATATATGTGTCATTTTTATGAAGAATACACTTCTGCTTATTTCTAATTACATATTGTACATAAAAATCCAGTTTTCATTGCCAATAAACACTGATGAGCCGGAAAATTAAGACCACCGACCTACTGTCGATATAAAGCGTCCAGGTGATGACAGCATCATCTGCCGAGGAATGAATACGAGTCGGGCACACGCACGGTACGTGTAGTATTAGTGAGAGTGCTGTCCGTGTTGAGAATGGGGAAGGCGCGCGATCTACCTGAGATGGACCGAGGGCAGACTGTGATGGCCCGGGGGCTCGGCTCGATCCTTTCGGAAACTGTACGACTCGTCGGGTGTTCCAGGAGTGCTGTGGTGAGTGTCTTCAACACGTGGCGAAACCAAGGTGATATGTCGTCCAGACGTATTGGGGTTGGGTAGCCACATCTCGTTACAGATGTCGGACGTCGTAGGCAGGATAGACAGCCAAAACAAGAGAGGTGGCGAACTGTGGCGAAACTAAGATCGGACTTAAATGCTAGTTAGTTTATAGGTTTTTCTGAAAACATAGTCTACCGAACGCGCCTAACGATGGGTCTCCGCAGCGGACGACCCATGAATGTGCCATTGTTCACACCACGACAGCGGCAACTACGTCCGAAATTGGCATGTGATCATCGGCACTGGACGTTGACGCATTGGTAAAGTACTGCACGGTCTGATGAATCCCAGTATCATGCCAATGGGAGGGTGCGGATCTGTCGTCTTCAGGAGAACTGCTCCTTGACACCTGTACTGCGGGACGGAGACAAACTGTCGGCGACTCCATAATGCCCTGAGCAGCATTCACGTGGGCATCCATGGATCAAGAGGAACTCGTGCATGGCACCATGACGGCCAAGGAGTATCATACACTGGTTGCAGCCTACGTGCACACTTTCATGACGAACATTTTTCCCGACGACAGTGGAATTTTTCTTCAAGATAAAGCGGCTTGTCACAAGACATGGGGTGTGATGGAGAAACACAGTAGCGAGTTCCAGTTGACTTACTCCCTCTCAACTCGCCATATCTCAACCCTATCAAACTCATCTGGGATGTTTCCAGAATGAGATTTTCACTCTGCAGCGGAGTGTGCGCTGATATGAAACTTCCTGGCAGATTAAAACTGTGTGCCCGACCGAGACTCGAACTCTGGACCTTTGCCTTTCGCGGGCAAGTGCTCTACCAACTGAGCTACACTCCGCTGCAGAGTGAAAATCTCATTCTGGAAACATCCCCCAGGCTGTGGCTAAGCCATGTCTCCGCAATATCCTTTCTTTCAGGAGTGCTAGTTCTGCAAGGTTCGCAGGAGAGCTTCTGTAAAGTTTGGAAGGTAGGAGACGAGGTACTGGCAGAAGTAAAGCTGTGAGTACCGGGCGTGAGTCGTGCTTCGGTAGCTCAGTTGGTAGAGCACTTGCCCGCGAAAGGCGAAGGTCCCGAGTTCGAGTCTTGGTCGGGCACACAGTTTTAATCTGCCAGGAAGTTTCATATCAGCGCACACTCCGCTGCAGAGTGAAAATCTCATTCTGGTAACATCCCCCAGGCTGTGGCTAAGCCATGTCTCCGCTATATCCTTTCTTTCAGGAGTGCTAGTTCTGCACGGTTCGCAGGAGAGCTTCTGTAAAGTTTGGAAGGTAGGAGACGAGGTACTGGCAGAAGTAAAGCTGTGAGTACCGGGCGTGAGTCGTGCTTCGGTAGCTCAGTTGGTAGAGCACTTGCCCGCGAAAGGCGAAGGTCCCGAGTTCGAGTCTCGGTCGGGCACGCAGTTTTAATCTGCCAGGAAGTTTCATCTGGGATGTGATTGAACGTGAGGTCAGAGCTCATTGCCAACTCCCCGGAATTTACGGGAATTAGGTAATTTGTTTGTGCATATGTGGTGCCAACTGCTTCCAACGAACATGCCACGACATGTCGCCGCTGTTATCCGTGGCACAGGTGGACTTACCGGCTGTTAGGTAGATGCTCATAATGTTGTGGTTGGTCAGTGTCATTTAGTAATTACCAGATTTTTACAAAAGAAAGTTAGCAAAAATGGTTTAAATTTAAAATAAAATTATAAATATTTTTTCCCATCCTTATATATTTTGCATGTCATAGTCATGCTTGCGGAACAGGTACTTTTGTTTAAGTATTTAATATAAATACAAATCGTACGCAGGCCTCACAAAAGGTAAGTAGACACTGTTACATGATGCTCGGAAAACTTCAACGTACATTTTGTAGATAAGTTTTCAGATTTCACCGAACTGCTCTGGATTACTGATATTTGTATTCTCAACTTCACTTCAAAAAACCTACAAAAATCCAATTGCTGTGTGGCTTCCTTCTAAAACAAGAAACAATGGAAATGTCTGAAGAATGACGCAATACACTACTTCTTTTCGTGGGCTATTTAGGTAAGATAAAGAAAAATAACATAATTAACGTACATTTGGTTTAAATTAGACTTACCTGCAAAACTTAGCATCACTTTAACGAACCCTTTGCTCATGCGGTAGAGTCTCTCAGACAGTGGGAAAATTTCGTACTCGCTCTCCAACGTCAGTTCCGGAGAGCTGCTTCTGTATCCCCGCAACCTCCATAAATCGCCAACCATACAATGTTTTGCTGTCGGTGGCGTTATCGCCTTTTTGTTTGTTGACACTAGTCGAATTCTCCTAGACAGCGCTTCGTAAACTACGCTACCGTTTTCTGCAGCGAAGTACAAACCGTGCTCGCAGGAAAGTATCGGTTTTAACGATCCTAGGTTTGATGAAATTGTTAGTCGGTAGGTGGATTAAGATATAGATCAATAAATAGACGAAAAATACGACGATTTTACAAGAGCCAGCGATCACTGTTCTGCTAGCAAAGGATCATTCAGAGAAAGAACTACAGGACAAATTTGATGGGAATTTTCTGTGTCTCCAATAATATAATTAAGTGTTAGTTAAAACCAAGCGTCAACTATGTGACGATAAAGATGTAGATTCCAGCGTTGAATTACAATTTTCATGACTTTTGGTGGTGATAAGTTCCTATGGGACCAACCTGCTGAGGACATCGGTCCCTAGGCTTACACACTACTTAAACTAACTTAAACTAACTTACGCTAAGGATAACGCACACGCCCGTGCCCGAGGAAGGACTCGAACCTCCGACGGGGGAAGCCGCGCGAACCGTGGCAAGACGCTTTAGACCGCGCGGCTACCCCGTGCGTCTTTTCTGACTTCCTTTTTGTTCGTATCGACGGCTAATTTTATGTGCAAGTTTATAACCTGGAATTTGGTTTAATGTGAAAATTTACATGCTACAGAGACACTATAATTTTCCAAAATGTAAAATTCAGTTCTCTAACAGTTAGTTTATGTGTATTATTTAAAAGAGCGTACAAAAATATGTGATTTTGTGTGATAGAAAGTTATTTAGTGCAATAAAATCAACAAGGAATATTCAAGCAACACTTAAATAACTGTTAAAGTAAATATTATATAACTTAAATTAAAAATTTCAAGTGATTTTTTTTTCTTATGGGACCAAACTGCCGAGGTCATCGGTCCATAAGCTTATACACTACTTAATCTAACTGAAACTAACTTACGATAAAGACTACACACATGCCCATGCCCGAGAGAAGACTCGAACCTTCGACGGGGCCAGGGATTTGCGTCTTAAATCTCGGTTTAAAAAGAGCGATCCCAGACACCACATCTCGTAGTATATTTTACAGAAAAGTCACCTTGTCACTTAAGGGTTAAGCGTGACAGTAACACCAGGTACAGTGACTCACATAACTATTCGGCCAATCATTAATAACTAGCCTTTGCGACACACTGACTCTATGGTTCAAAGAAAACGAAGTACTTGCAAACTAGTTGTTAATATCCCTGTTCGATAGACTTAAAACCAAGATAAAGTGTTTACATATCGAAACAGAGGAGACTCACTTACCCGGGATCCTCTGAACGCCATTATCGTGCCTCAACAAAGTCACTCGGACACAAAAAATGGTTCAAATGGCTCTGAGCACTATGGGACTTAACTGCTGAGGTCATCAGTCCCCTAGAACTTAGAACTACTTAAACCTAACTAACCTAAGGACATCACACACATCCATGCCCGAGGCAGGATTCGAACCTGCGACAGGAGCGGTCACGCGGTTCCAGACTGAAGCGCCTTTAACCACACGGCCACACCGGCCGGCTCACTCGGACACACTCAGTTGCCCTACAGACGTCGTATGTAAAGAAGATACGGGCGGTGTGAACATTAACATTTAACCAGGTAGTGTGCTGTGTGCAGCTGAAGTAATGACGGCCGCAGAGGAAGAGAGATCACATTCTAAACCGACGTCAGCTAGTAATTTTTCACCGAGCTAATGATCAAAGTTGTGGTAAAACTGCTGAAATTTTACAGATAAAGAAAAGTACAGTGTCCGATACGATCAGAAGAAACCGGCAGGAACATGGGGCTTAAAATCCACCGCATAGGGGACGTCCAAGAATGTTTTCTGTGAGAGAAGAGTGTTATATCATCACAAAAACGAAAAAGGGTCCCAAGTTATGTGTTCCAAAAGTCACTACTGAGATTCCCAAAGACATCAGAAAGGAGCGCATCCCAAAATAATAATGAGGGTGCTCGCAAGAGACAACTTTCAAAGCCGTATTTTGCAAGACGGAAGCCCTTCATTAGTAAAACAAATCGAAGATAAAGGATGCTGTTGGCCAAAGAGCATGTTAGAGACGACAACATGTAGTGGAATGACGTCGTATTTGTTGACAATAGCAAATTTAGCATATTTCAATACGATGGGAGAATAGCAACGGTTTAGGAGCGACCTAATATTGAGCTCAAAGCAACCTTAAGTATGGTGGTGGACTTGTTTTTACTAAAGGTAAAATGGATCAATTTCAGTACTTCAGAACACTGCGGAACAATTTGCAAAATACCGCCGAAAACATGGACATTGGGGAGAACATTTTAAGTTTTATCAACATAACGACCCGAAATGTACCGCCTGGAATGTGAAGAGGTGGTTATTGCTGAACAGTCGAAAGGTGCTTCACCCAGCCGCTAAGCCACCAGAATTGAATGAATCTGACTGAGAATCTTTGGGACAAACTAGATAAAGAAATATGGCAAACGCCAACCACAGTTATAGAACAGCTGAAAAACAGACTGCCAAAGAGTGGCAGGAACTATGTCCCGAGTACACCCGGAAATTAGTGAAGAGCATTCCAAGTCGTCTCAGAGAAGCAATTAAGACGAAAGGAATGCCTATCAGTTGCTGAACTTCTGGGCCATAAGTACATAGAAAGAATGATGTACGAGTAATTTTATGTAATTTTTTTTTTTTTTATTGTATTCGTTCGTATTTGCAGTGTTCTTTAGAAGCACGATGGACTTGTAGATTTAACATTCCTTAAGGGAACTTGTATTGAAATTATACTAGTGCTTTATTATTACTGAAGTCACTGATAGAAAAGGAGATAGAATACATCATGTCTTTCCGATTTATTATGTGAGTAACTGTAAGTTTTTACTAGTGTAACTACATATTTTTTGTATAGGATATCAGCACAGTTATTCGTAGAATACCGAGATTTAGCGGAACATGTGCCGGCTGGAGCTGGGAAGAGCTTCCATTCCCAGGTCCCGAGAGGACTCCCTAAGGAATTTGGGCTCCAGCCCTGGGTAATAGCTTACGTGAGGCCATTTCCAGCCGTGCCTCCTCCCCTGTATCTGTAGATCTTCGACAAGTACCCGGTCGGCACAAAACAGCACCGCAACGCGAATGCCTAAAGACGACCGCGATGGGCCGAAGATAAAGCGAGAGAGCGAGCCGGCCGGCCGGCCGCTAGGCGGGGTATCGTCCGCGCTGGGGCGTCTGCTGGCATCAGCTGATATCGTAAACCCATTACGGAATGTTGTTACCCGGCGCGGAGGGCCGTTTTTTATTTCCCACAGCCGTTCAGCTCGGATTGCTACTCGCCCGGAATGACAATGCGCAGTTCGGGGCCGCCGCCGCGCGAGCCGACAGACGCTCGTCGTGCGGGTCACGTGCGCGCAGACAAATCACGGCGCACAAAAAAGGATGGAGGGGTGTGGGGGGGGGAAGAGTGGGGAAGCCCCGTGGTGGGGATAACCCGGGTGGTGGTGGGGGGAGGGATCGGGGAGAGGGGGCGCTGTCGCTGTCCCTGCTGCCGCAACAGTGGCCAGTATTTTATCTGCGGTGGAGCTGCGTCTGTATTGGACTTTTATCGCGCCCGCGTTATTCGGAAGTGACCCGGAACAGACGCGAATAAAACACACACAGCTGGGTACGGGCGGCAGCTTCCTGCCGTCTGCGCAATTCCTCTTTGACTGATTCAAATGGTGCCGCTCCCAGCTTCACGATTATTACCCAAGATGCAACCGTGGAGAGTTTATTGTTTTTGCGTCTGAAACCACAGTCAATACGGATTCCAGCAAAAATAATTTGATCTGAAATCACGAAGGCCACAGTGAAGTCAGAATACGATAAGATAAAGCAGCGAGGGTGGTAATGCAAATTTCCCCCCATTAACATTTAGGAGCATACATTCCCGACGTAACTCATTAGAATAATACTATTCACCTGCATGAAAGCTAGCTGCGGGAATAATATGTGGTGTTAATGATCACTGTATTCTATAAACCTTATCAAAGGGTTAACCAGTTTTATAAACCGTCAATTACACTCATAGTAGTTTACGAAATATCATTACTATTGTTATTAATATTATCTTTTTCAAACAAAGACTATGTCACAAGAATGTAACACAATGATAGAAGCAAGACTTTTGTCTGATTTCAGTGCAAAATATTTTACATAAAATCAAATTACATGACGACAAGCAATAAATTATGTGAGATAATTTGTAGATGAAGTACATTTGTTTGAGTGCGCCGTTACAGTAAGACGCACAACCCTGTGATGGTATACATAAAACACAAGAACATTTCCTTTTTGTACAGACAGATGAAATGGCAATTAGATCTGACAACAGTCTTTTTCATGTAACTATAAGATACTCCATTACGAAAGGAATCCTTGAAATATTTTGCAGTGGAAATTTTGCATTATTTTATCAAATTCTTTAAATTACGTTCAATATCCCCTTCAATGAACGAGGAATCAAAGTTTTCGGTGTGTAATATCTTGGAAACGTTTCGTCTGATTACTATCCAAGTGACCTGCTCTAGTCTGTTAATGACGAGATTTTCTTTTGTCGCGAACTTCGAGATGAGAAATCAGGCAGAGCTTGGAGTCTGCTGTTGAACATTGTCCACTTCGCTTTGCATTGTTGACGAGGCTAATGAAGTTCACCAAAAATATCCATAGCCAGTTGAGAAGAATTATTATGACTGCTCCTACAGAAGTAGAAAAATACGTTTTAATACCACAGTGCGATAGCTGTCAGCTCAATTAGTAAAGCAATGATCAATCCTAACAGTGCTTTACTAGGTATTGCCCTGCTGGAGGTGGTATGTTGTTGCCTTCCTCCGACCAGTTATAGGGGGATTTGCAGGTTAATGTGGATTCTGAACTCAAATGCAGCTCAGCATTTTCCACATCAGTAACCATTGACAGGAGTAAAGAAAGTGATAACTGACAGATAAAAGTCCTAGTGTTTACCGGGGATCGATTCGAGTCCTTTGGATTTTTATATTTGCACTTGCCACATATTTTTGCCGCTTGGCCAGTAATATAAAATATCAGCCAGGTAGAAACTCTAGGCTACATAATATTTTCTGGACAACTATCCGTATTTCATAGATGAATATTTAGTTAAAGAAGCATGTGGTAGTATCTGTAACTAAAAACAATCGGCTAAATTCAAGAGTATAATTACTTACATGCGCAGTTTAAAGGATACAAGGTGCGACAGTAAAGTAATGAGACTGATTTTGTTTGCAAGATGTGGCAACCCTGGAGGCTTGTGTAGGCACAATATTCTTGACCCTGGTCTATAAGCAGCTTCTAGTCCAAGCGGCACATTGATGCAACTGCTCAGTCGTGAGTTGTGCTGTAACAAGTTAACACGTGTTTGTATCTCTCGTCACGGAAATGGAACCGTATAATATTGCGCACCGGTATGCCATTTCAATTTGCGTTAAATTGGGTGAAAACGCGATGACAACTTACGGTAAGCTTCAGAAAGCTTTGGAGAGGAGGTTATGTCCAGAGCTCAAGTTTTTCGTTGGCATAAATGTTTAGAGAAGGCAGAACGAATGTTGAAGATGAAAACCGCAGTGGACGACCATCAACCTCACGGACGGATGTCAACATGGCCAGGGTGCCTGAATTCGTACGATCTGATCGAAGATTATCCGTGAAAATGATTGCAGAAGAACTGAACATCAATGGAGAAACGGTTCGTCTAATAACAACTGAAGATCTTGGTGTGAGAAAGATTTGTACAAATATTGTCCCCAAAAGTCTCACACCACAATAGCGAGAAGTACGGAATAATGAGGCAGCTGATCTGTTAGAGCAGACGGAAATCAATCCAGAATTGTTGAGCCGTGTTATCACTGGTGATGGAAGTTGGGTTTTTCAGTACGATCCAGAGATAAAACGCCAAAGCTCTCATGTCAAAGTCAAAAATGAAATGCATGCTTGTGTGCTTCTTTGATTCCAAGGGAATTGTTCATAAAGAGTGGGTGCCTCCTGGACAAAACAGTTAACCAATATTTTACAAAGAAATTTTAGAAAGACTTCGTAAAAGAGTTCTTGGTGTCCGTGCCAACATTGCTGATAATGGGATCCTGCATCACGATAATGCGCCATCCCATACTGCTCTGTCAGGACAGCAATTTTTAACCTCAAAACAAATTTCAGTACTACCACAGCCACCTCATTCACCAGATACGCTCGGTGCGACTTTTTTCTATTTCCAAGAGTCAAAACGGCTGTCAAGGGACACCATTTTCAAACAACACAAGATGTCCAGAAAGCCGTGACGAGGGCCTTGGAAGATATTACAGAATATGAGTTCCAGAAATGTTACCATCAATGGCAGAAGCGCTGGAAAAAGTGTGTGCAATCAGAAGCGAACTACTTAGAAGGGGACAACACTAAATTTGACTAAAACGGTAAGCTACATTTTTTTCACATCAGTCTCATTACTTTATTGTCGCGCCTCGCAATATGTGTTCATTGTTATGAAATTTGTTTGCTGTTTATTAACCTTTAAGTGGTCCACAATCCTTATAGGTGATATGAGAATTGCAGTTTCGCAGCTGAGGAAAGCAGGAACGTATGCCGCCTTCTGTTCGATGTAGAGAAACTTACTGGAGACAATAGCAGTTCAAATATCGAGCGTCCTCACAAAAGTCTACACAAAGGCAACATATCACCAAGTTGGAGCTAGACCAAAATAATCAATTTCCACACGAAGTGTCCGAGACAAGGAGTTACTTCCCCCAGTATCTTGTTGTTTGTCATCCACAAACGTTTCACGAAGACCTGACGAACGCGGAACAAATGTGTTCGACGTAGCTCAGGCAGAGCAGCACACGAGATTTCGGCGAATATTCATCATAATAGACAACGCAACATAAAGGAAGTTACCAGCCGAACAGATGAATACGAAAAGCCCTAACGCTGGCAACACTGTCTGGATGCACTGGGGAACTATTTTGGTGGATAACAGTTGTTTTTTGTTCCATTTGTACTCGTGCACAATAAATCTGCACACTCTTTCAAGGTGTGTATTTCATTTCAGCCTATGCCGTAATCACCTGTTCAAAATTCAAATGGCTCCAAGCACAATGGGACTTAACATCTGAGGTCATCAGTCCCCTAGACTTAGAACTACTTAAACGTAACTAACCTAAGGACATCACACACATCCATGCCCGAGGCAGGACTCGTACCTGCGACCGTAGCAGCAGCGCGGTTCCGGACTGAAGCGCCTAGGACCACTCGTCCACAGCAGCCGGCTATAATCACCTGTACGGAAAAACTATTTTACATTGGCATTCAGATACACACTGCCTTACCGCTTCAATGCACATCGTGAAATTGCCATGTTGTCGCATTATCGTGAGATGTACCACAATTGCCATGAGTTGTGGAATGACCTTCGTATGTATCAGCCTCGGGGAAGATCAGTTTGGATTCCGTAGAAATATGGGAACACGTGAGGAAATACTGACCCTACGACTTATCTTAGAAGAAAGATTAAGGAAAGGCAAACCTACGTTTCTAGCATTTGTAGACTTAGAGAAAGCTTTTGACAATGTTGACTGGAATACTCTCTTTTAAATTCTAAAGGTGGCAAGGGTAAAATACAGGGAGCAAAAGGCTATTTACAATTTGTACACAAACCAGATGGCAGTTATAAGAGTCGAGGGGCTTGAAAGGGTAGCAGTGGTTGGGAAGGGAGTGAGACAGGGTTGTAGCCTCTCCCCAATGTTATTCAATCTGTATATTGAGCAAACAGTAAAGGAAACAAAATAAAAATTCGGAGTAGGTATTAAAATCCATAGAGAAGAAATAAAAACTTTGAGGTTCGCCGATGACATTGTAATTCTGTCAGAGACAGCGAAGGACTTGGAAGAGCAGTTGAACGGAATGGACAGTGTATTGAAAGGAGGGTATAAGATGAACATCAACAAAAGCAAAACGAGGATAACTGAATGTAGTCGAATTAAGTCAGGCGATGCTGAGGGAATTAGATTAGGAAATGAGACGCTTAAAGTAGTAAAGGAGTTTTGCTATTTTGGGAGAAAAATAACTGATGATGGTCGAAGTAGAGAAGATATAAAATGTGGACTGGCAATGGCAAGGAAAGCGTTTCTGAAGAAGAAAAATTTGTTAACATCGAGTATAGATTTAAGCTTCAGGAAGTCGTTTCTGAAAGTATTCGTATGGAGTGTAGCCATGTATGCAAGTGAAACATGGACGATAAATAGTTTGGACAGGAAGAGATTAAAAGTTTTCGAAATGTGGTGCTACAGAAGAATGCTGAAGATTAGATGGGTAGATCACGTAAGTAATGAGGAGGTATTGAATAGAATTGGGGAGAAGAGGAGTTTGTGGCACAACTTGACGAGAAGAAGGGACCGGTTGGTAGGAAATGCTCTGAGGCATCGAGGGATCACAAATTTAGTATTGGAGGGCAGCGTGGAGGGTAAAAATCGTAGAGGGAGACCAAGAGATGAATACACTAAGCAGATTCAGAAGGATGTAGGTTGCAGTAGGTGATGAAGAAAGTTACACAGGATAGGGTAGCATGGAGAGCTGCATCAAACCAGTCTCAGGACTGAAGACCACAACAACAACATGTATCAGCCATAGGAATGTCTGTCATCTCAGGTCCCATTGATAAGAAATGTAATAAATGAATAAATTTACAAAACGAAGCAAATAAACACACATACTATAGAATCTTTACAGCAGGCTTCATGAAGAGTTAGGTGGAACTGAGAAAAACAAAAACTGTTAATATATCGGTAACGAACAAATTTACACCAAATGCAATCATGGTGGTTAATGTCCTTGTAATTAAACATCGTTCTGTTATGTCCATATCTTTAAAGTTGAAACATGCATTAAGAGAAGCCCTGCTGTCTCGTTCCTTCCCCCAAATCAACCAACCAAGCAAGCATCTGCGTCTATATAGTACGCGCTACCAAACAGCGGCACAAAATCGTTAAAAAATATCGAATACGGTCATGACACTTAACGAAATCTTTCACTATTTACAAAAAGGGGGGTCATGTGAGACAGGCTTTTCTGCCGAATGGGAAAGTTTCCTTCCTATTCACATAGAGAGCCTGAGGCGCTTACGCTCCCTATCCGACGAACGGATAGCCATATCACGTAACTCTCCCCTCACCCCCCCCCCAAAAAAAAAAAGAATTTTAAATAGGTTAGAATGTTAATCCAGAACTTCAGCACAAAATCTTATGATGTTCAAGTCAAGCACCACCTCACATGTGCCACATGTGGGCGTCAGTGACCATGCATACGGAGACGGGTCTCGACACTGCCCAACATAAAAAGATGAAGCATTCAGAAGCCTTGGCCAGATATCAGTGCAACTTTCGGTACACACACACGCCATAGTCGGGTATGTAACTGGTTAGAGCTACAATTCCCTGTGGCAGGTAGAACGGCCACCGGATTTCATTTGTGTTGTTTGTTACCGGGCGCCGGCCGCGGCGGCCGAGCGGTTCAAGGCGCTTCAGCCGGGAACCGCGCGACTGATATGGTCGCAAGTTCTAATCCTACCTCGAGCATGGGTGTGTGGTGTCCTTAGGCAAGTTAGATTTAAGTAGTTCTAAGTTCTAGGGGACTGATGACCTCAGATGTCAAGTCCAATAATGCTCAGAGCCATTTGAACCATTTTTGTTAGCAGGCCTGATGCGGTACATAAGTGGCGTGAACAGTGTGAAGTCCTGCACGCATTAGGCCAACGAAGTCCAACGCCCGAAAGCCAACCTCTTCGTTGGCCGATATGTGCTTAGTGTGTATGCGTGCCAAATCGGTGCCAAGGAAAAGGTTCGCCTCGGTTGCGATTCGGGATGCTGGCGGCGGTAACATCAAAGGGATGGAAGTCGATTGGCCTTTGGAGCCCTCTCCTACTGTGGACGCCGAGTCGAATGTTCGTTGGTTCAGTAGGGATTTGCGGCGTCTCTAGAGTTGGCGGGTATTTAATATTTTCATGATAGCAACAAAGCGCACTTGGTGTGTTTTGTTTACCGGTTTTGCTCTTCAATTTAACGGGATCATCATCAGAAACTCTGGAATATATGTTCCAAAGTACACTACTTGGCTGTTAAATTAAATAGCGAAACCGGTCAATAAAACATACTGAATTGCACTTGCCGCTGGCCTGAAAAACATAATTTCACTAGTCGCCGTCTCCCCTGTACGCATTGCCTGTTCACGCTAATGATGTCTATTTATTATATTTAAAAATACTGCAGTGGAATATGGAGAGATCATTAAAGCTGATAGTTTTAACGTGAATGGTCATGTCTATGGGACCCTACACGACTCGTGTTATAGAAGCAAAGTGAAAAGAGTAGACACTAGGAGGGAACTAAGTGAGCCGTTACAAAAATATCTGTCAGATGTGAAAAAGAAAATGTAGGCTTCATTGACATCTTTTCGCCGTGAATTACAAAGAGAGAAAAAAAGAAAACTCGGAGTAACCATTAATCTTTATGCCACAGATACGGCTCTCCTTAAAGAGGCGTCGTCTTTGGGAGCTTTAGGGCCAACGCAATACAATAACAAATCGATATCTGCAGCTTTCATTTCGAAAAAAATTATGAACCATCCCACACTCCAATTCGTCTTTAAGACAGACATTAATTTTGTCCCACCACAGTGCTTCCTACTTTTTAAAAGAATTGTCGACTTCCAGCGTTGTTTATTTTCTTCTTTTACTGAAGATCAGCTCCTTGCATTAAAATAAATGCTTTTCATGCGAGACCATTACAATCTCTTAGCCCTCACAATACTGCTAGGTAAAATTGTACAAAGGGCGTTCAAAACGTTTTGCACAGTCGTCTCTAATTTTTTTTAGTTTTTGCAGGAGGCGAATGACATTTTTTGTAACGTACTTGTAACATTTAGCTATAAGTTGATGTATAACAGTATCTTCTTTTATTTACAGGTGAGCCATAATGGACCGTGAAGTAGATGTCAGGTTGCGATAACGGCCGGTGATGGGGTTCCTCTTCAAGACCGGCGATAACTGTGCCACATCGATTCACAGGAAGTTGCTCCCTGATTATGAGGAGGACACAGTGGATCGCAGCAGTATCCAGCGGTGCTTGTAGAGGTTTAAACAAGGCGATTTCTCTCTACTGGACAACTCACAATGCGGTAGTGAGTGATGTAAATAAGGAGACCATTAAACAAATCATCCAAAGTGTCTGACGACACGACAGCTTGCTGAAATGACTCGTTTGTCATTGGGTAGTGTGGTATAACTGGTACAGTCACTAGGGTACAGAAAAATCTGTGCACGTTGGGTGCCTACATTATTAACAAGAGAAATGAAAACGATGAGGAAGAATGTGTGTGAGGGTCTCATGAAGACCTTTACTTAAGAATGGAAATAGTTTTTGACAGCATTATTATCAAGGACGAAACATGATTGTTTTTGTCCGAAACTGAGAGAAAAACCCCACCCATGGAGTGGCGTCATCTGAGTTCCTCTCGGAAGAAGAAACCAAGACTTTCACGAACAGCAGGCCGAAAGTTGATGGCCTCCTCCCTCTGGGATCAGTGTGGTGTCATTTTCATTGACTTTTTTGGAACCTGGCTCCACAATGAACCGGGACCGTTACTGTTTGTCACTGGACAAGCTGCGAAGTGCCATCAAGACCAACAGACCACAGCTCCAGGGTCAGCTCATCAGACTACACCGTGACAATGCCAAATCCCATACAGCCCTTATGACGCAGGAGAAAATGAGGAAAATGGGTTGGAAATTTGTTCCCTACATTCCGGACTTGGCTCTTTCTGATTTTTGCCTCACTGGTCGTCTGAAGGCCCACCTACGCAGTAAAATATCTGATAGTGAGAAAGACCTCATTTCCTGTGTCAAGCGATGGTGTAAAAGTCAATCCCCAGAATTTTACCAAAGTGCATTTACATCATGGTAGGATCGTTGGGCCAGGTCACAGCTGATGGAGGCTACATTGAGTAGGCTCAATGTATAGCTAAATGTTCCAAGTATATTCACAAAAAATTCATTCTCCTCCTATAAAAAATAAAAAAAAATTAGAGACGATTGTGCAAAACATTTTGAACGCCCTTTGCAATTAAAATGTTACTCTGGTTGGTGAGTGTCAGAGCCAACTACGATAGTACATGGGGGAAACCCTTGGCCCCGTTCTCTTCGTTTGGCGGGGATGAGAATCCGAACGGCCAAACAATGGCGACGTTACTTCTGCCGAATCCACTGTCTATCATTCGTTGGCCCTCGTTGGCATAGTGTGTATGCGCCTTCAGATGTTGATTGATCTACGTATAGGACACGGAGGCACCACGTACCCGTTTGTGTTATCAGCGCCTGACAGAGTTGGGGACAGCCCCACTGTAGGTTTATTTGGTCAGGTGATCGAATCAAGAAGCATGCAGATGTTCGAAACATTCAACTGTGGCAGTGGTTCGATGGTGGACTGCATGAGCACGTGAGGGCACCATACTCGTTGGAGCCGATCGACAATGTCTAGCCACCACAAGAAAGTCTCACTGTATTACGCAAAAAGCACATCCTGATTCCCTCACATCTGTTCCTACCATTGGAGAAATGTTATAGACTCCCCCCAACACTCTGTGTCAACCTGCACTCTAGGTCCTAGACATGGAGCGGCTAGACTACAGGACTATCATCTCGTGCGTAGACTGTACCTAAATACATCATAAATGGCTGTATTTGGAGCGATGCACTGACTGGGATGCGTGGACTGCTGATAAATGGTGTTGCACTGCTTTCAGCGATGAATCACGGTTCTCCGCTAAACTGTATGACCATCGACAGTGAACATGGCGGTGACCTGTGTAGAGGTTGCATTTTCCCATTGTTTTGAAGAAACACAGCGGTGTTACTATTGGGGTCGTGGTGTGGAAAGACGTCGGGTGTGGCTTCAGGTTGGGGTTGGTGTGGGCTAAGTGAAGTATGATGGCACAACGACATGTCACGGACATTCTGCGTCCTCATGGTGTACCTCTCTGCGGCGGTATTTTAGTGCCATTTTTCAACATGACAATGTTCATTCACGTATGACACGTATGTCTGCGTGATGTTGAGGTAGCCCCGTGGCCAGCACGATCCACAGACTTGTCACTAATACAGCGTGTCTGGTACGAGCTCGGACGTCAACTGCGTCCCCGTTACCAGTATCTGGGGTATCAAGGACTGTTTACAACATCTGTGGTTCAGCTTGTCTCGAGAGAGGACACGACGGTTTGATGACACCCACACCAACCTAACCAGTGCATGTGTCCAAGCCAGTGGGAGTCCAACAGGATACTGGTAATTGGGCTCACGCTGCCGAGTTCTTCGTATATTTGACTCGATCACTGTAACAACATCAGATGTCGACTCAGCCCGTGAAGTTTCATTCCGTTTCCTCCTCCCACTGTGGATGCTTCACTTTCTTAGTTATGCACTGGAAGTTGCAACAATACCATGTCCTCAATATTTGATGAGACTGTGGAAGGAACCAGCTGATTATTGTTGCACTGTATACATTCGGAATGAGTTCAGCGCTCCAGCGGGTTACAGGTGATCTGTGGCCTGTGGTTGGCTTCGATGTGACCATGTCTTCACGCGTGGTTATCCGCCACAACCTCATTCACAATGTTATTATCCAGCGGATAGGGATATGTTTGTGAGTGGACTAAGGTGTGTCGGTAGCTGGGCGTACGGCAGGATTTAAAACGGCACTCTGCCACTGCTAAACCAATAAAGAGGCGATGTTGGGTTTAATCCTCGCCACCGCCAGAGTAAATGGTTGGGATTCATCCAGGACCTTCAGCAGTAATATTCGTTACATACACAAACCTCGTATCTAAATATAATTCGGGTATTACGTTAGCTGTTGCCGCTCAATCCGCTGCCAATAATAATTAATATTTATTGGAACGAAACCGATTTTCCGTTAATTACGGCTGGAGTTAACTTAAAAATCAAAATGACATTGTCTAAGTCAACCTAAATTCAGTAATTACGATGTAGTCATTTTCTTTTACCTGTCATTGATTAACTGTGAAATATTCCTGAGAAATTTTAATTGTGTTCTGTATGCATCTGTAATTTTTCAATAATACTGGTAACATGTTAAAACACAAATTAAATTTGTGAAAGCAGTAATCGATAGTACATATCTTCAGGTGACAGATGTCTATCTCTTTGACATCCAGTATGTGGCAGGTGAACCTGTGATACTTCCATTATTGTATGATAAACATTTAAAAAAGAAAATTATTTTTCGCTTAAGGAATGATTTTAGCATTACAAGCGATAAGTGAAGCTCACGACTGAATCGTGGAATGAAACCAACAATTAACTGATGACCTAAGACATTTCATTGATTAAAAAGTAAATGAAAAACTTTTGTGGAGATAAGAGTGTAAGCCAGATCGAGTTTATCCGATTCAGAGCTTAAAATCGAAACTTTGGTGCTGATGTTGGAATAAAATGTCTTACAATTTTAAATGATATCCTGGAGATATGATGAAGTCATTTTGTCAGTCTATTTGTTGGCCGTTACGTAATGCAATGGTAATTTTGGACATCATATCATTGATAGTGCTTCCTTTCAGGGTGGGCAAATAAAAAAATTGTTTTCCTACTCTGTGAAAACTACCTTCGCTTGGAAAGATAAAAAGTTCCGTTCACCTTCTTTACTGAGCTGTATCGTTTGATGGTGTTTTCCAGTGATCCACAACATACAGGCCGTGTTTATGACTCATCTGTCACCAAGAGCTAACTACGTTTACATCTGCATACATATTCCGGAAGCCACCGTATGGTGCGTGGCTGAGGATAACGTGTACTAATACCGCTAGTCACTTAATTTCCTTGCCGAGCGGGTTTAGCCGAGTGGTCTAGGGCGCTGCAGTCATGGACTGTGCGGCTGATCCCGGCGGAGGTTCGAGTCCTCCCTCGGGCATGGGTGTGTGTGTTTGTCCTTATGATAATTTAGGATAAGTAGTGTGTAAGCTTAGGGACTGATGACCTTAGCAGTTAAGTCCCATAATATTTCACACACATTTGAACGAGGTAAAAACGAATGCCTATACGCCTCCGTACGAACTCTAACATATCTTATTTTCGTGGTCCTTACGCGAAATGTACATTGGCGGCAACAGAATCGTTCTGCAGTCAACTTAAAATGCCGAGTACGTAAATTTTCTCTGTAGTGTTTCACGAAAGAACTTCATCTGCGCTCCTGGGATTCGCGAAGCATCTCCGTAATACTCGCATCTTGATGGAACCTACGTGCAAAAACTCTATCAGCGCATCTGCCTCGACGTGTTCTTTAAATCCGACCTGGTTTGAATCCCAAAGACTCGAGCAGCACTCAAGAAAGGGCCACAATAGTATACGCCTTCTATAGAGGAGCTACAATTTAGAAAATTCTCCAAACACAACGAAGTCGACCATTCACCTCTCCTACTGCCAACCTGATCCGGTTGTTCGATTTCAATCTCTTTGCAACGTCCCCCCATAATAAGTGATCAATGTGAGTGTGTCAAACAGCACATTACTAATACCATATTCGAACGTCGCTGTATTGTTTTTCTTATTCATCCTCATTTACGTACACTTTTGTACAATTAGAGCAAGCTACCATTCATCACACCAAGTAGAAATTATGTCTCATCATCCAGTATCCTCCTACAGTCACTTAACGAGGCTACCTACCCGTACACCACACCGGCATCAGCAAACAACTTTAAATCGCTGCTCGTCCTGTCTGTCAGGTCATTTGTGATTATAGAGCATAAGAACGGACCTATTACACTTCCCTGAGGCACACCTGATGATAAGTGTTTACTTGCCATCGCGGACAACGTACTGGAATCTCTTACTTAAGAAGGCTTCTACCCACTCAACTTGAGGGAACCTAATTAGTATGCTCGAACCTTCATCAACAGTCTTTATTGGGGAACCGTGGCAAGCGCTTTCCAGGAGTCTAGGAATATGGAATGTGCCTGTTGCCCTTCATCCATGGTTCGCAGTATACCACGCGAGAAGAGGTCAAGCTGAGTTTCACGTGAGTGATGTTTTCTAAATTAATGCAGTATCAGCTGCAAGCGGCTTTTATGTACCCAATATAGACTGTGACGTCAGCGGATTGATTGCAGATGGTACGGACCGGCAGATTCGTGAGATACTTCTGAACACATCTTGAGCCGCTAGATCGACAGCCCAAAGGCAGTGTAACTGTTTCAACTTCAAATAGGTGACGTATCAACTGTGTCCGTATAGAGATAGGGAGTAGTTATCGTGATGTTTCATAGCGACGAGGGTTACTAAAATTAATAAGTCCGTCAAGAAGGCTAGGAGAGTGTTTATGCTAGAAAGAGCAGTAAGCAGTTGTTAGCATCCCGCTTCGAAAATAAGTGGAGATTATTTAGTTCCGGCATGCAGGACGTAGAGGAATCATGGAAAAATTTGGAACTGGTCGTAAATCACCATCTTGAGGAGTACAGTATGTGCCGAGTATAATAACTGAGAACGGGAAAGACCCACCATGATTAAATAACACAATTCGGAAATTGACATGAAAACGGAGACGGTTACACCTTCGGTTCAAAAGGAACGCACCGATTACGACAGGCAAAAATTAGTAGAAATTCGTGCATCTATAAAAAGATCGAAGTGTGAAACATACAACAACTACACCCGTCATACCTTAGAAAAAGATCTTGTCGAGGACCTGAGAAAATTATGGTCCTACTGTAACGTTCCCTGGCAGCACACACACTATTAATAAAATGAAATGACACTCAGAATTGCTGAACTCGAGCGTGCACATTTGCAAATGCTTAACAACAACTGTGGCACGCCTGTTAGGAACGTGTACGGTAATGAGAACACTACGTACAGTTCATACCAACAAAAAAGCAATTCGTACGTACTGTAATTGTTTAACAAAAAATATTATTTAATTTTGTGTAAAGGACGTTGGTTATTAGTGTAATATTTTCTGTCATAATATTCTCGATGTATTTATGATTGTAATATTTCTATACTCATAACGTAATTACGAAATATGTTAATATCTGCGATGAAAAAATGTAAAATATAGCCACAGAGGAAAATAATGTTGTAAGATTACAAAGAGATATTCATTATCAGCAATACTATAAAAAGTGAAACGTCCCCTTTGAAAAATTGTACAGGACTGTGCTTAAACTGACACACAAATAAGAAAACCTAAACAGCCTACTTACAAAAGCACTACATAATGTGCATTCTTTGTCGTCTTCCTCGAGAGCTGAGAGAGAGAGGAACCTGTGACGTAGCATTATATGAATGAGTAGACTTCTTTTGTCTGTATCTGTCTTTAGCCGCCATTAGAGGAGGTGTGTAATTTTAATTATTGTTATGGTCTAAATACATTATAATTTATCAAAATTGAGTATTACTAATGTAAATTAGCTTGCCCATGTCATCTATAATATTTCTTTAAAAAATTTTCAGCACTTTTAGTAATTATCGTTGGTGTTGCTGGGCTGTGCCGCCACCGAACGATTTGCAGCGGCGGCACATTTAAAAAATTGTTCCGCTATAAAATTAACCAAACCCGTAAATCGGGAGCAGGTAAAATTAACAGTGCATTACGAAATATTTTTCTTTTACAGCGATCCTGAGGCTGACTGAATTTATTACTGGTTTTACATTTGTGCATTCATAGGCGGATAATTAACATTGAAGTTGTTAATCTGTTGGTTCTTTCAATGTCTAAAGCAAATAACTTAAACGTATAGTGAAGTGTGTTTTGTCAATGACGATTAAACGTTCAGGTCGACTTGGCAATATTTAACCATTTTATGCCAACAGAGACAGTCTTGTGTTCCATAGCTAACGCCGGGAAAGAATTCAGTAAATATTTAAAAACCCACTGCATCTAGAAAATGGGTGCCAAGGCCGAAAAACGTAAAAAATTTAATTTAAATAATTTCAAAGTTAGTTTGAATTTATCAGCATGAGAGGGTTGCTAAAGTTCACGTAATTTTAAATGAGCTTAATTCTGTCTAAATGAATTTTTATTACCACACGTAAAAAAAGGGGTTCTACGACAAAGTTCGTACTGAAAGAGTAAATAACAAAAATATTTAAAGCCATTTCATCCCCATTTTCATACATTCATTTTGCATAACAAATAACATTTTTTTTCTCATTACACTACATACAAGCGCCAGGCGGGTAGACGGTTACTATCGAGACACCCGTTGATTCAATTGGTTCAAATGGCTCTAAGCACTATGGGATTTCACATTTGAGGTCATCAGTCCCCTAGACCTAGAACTACTTAAACCTAACTAACCTAAGAACATCACACACATCCATGCTCGAAGCAGGGTTCGAATCTGCGATCGTAGCAGCAGCACGGTTCCAGATTGAAGCTCCTAGAACCGCTCCTACACATCGGTCGGCTCCACCCTTTGACTAGTGTGGTAATAGAAGACAGCAAAGAGAAAGCCGAAGTTTTAAATTCCGCACGCAGAAGGATCGTACAAACATACCGTTGTTTCACCGTTGTACAGACTCCCGTTTGGAGGACGTAGTAATAGGCATCCCTGGCTAGAGAAGCAAAACAAAGGGTTGAGAGTAAATATATCTACTGGTCTGGATGGAATCCCGACTCGGTTTTACGGAGAGTATTCCTCTGCGTCGGCCCGTTACTTAGTTTGCTTTTATCTCCAATGTGACTCCCATACACAAGAAAGGAATAACAACGCATCCGCAAATTACAGACTCATATTGTTAACATCTGTCAGCTGTAGAATTCTTGAACAGATTCTCAACATCAGTATAATAAATTTACTTGAGGAGGAAGAGTTTCTGTCCACAAATCAGCACGAACTTAGTGGAAAGCATAGCTCGTGCGAAATTCAGACATTCAGATCACCTTATTTCTCGGGTCTAGATTGTCCAGAGTAAATCGGCCGAAATCGTTCAGGTATTGGGATGGCAATGCCGTTACTTCAGAACTAAAGTGGGTAGATATCTTAGTGTGGAGGATCCGAATCAGAGGCTCAGACTGTTTTCGACAGTGTGGGTTGTAGATATCTCGACTTGCGTCTTAGGGTGGTGGGGTTTCGGATTCCTCGTTTTAGGTCAAGTGTCCTGTACATGCAGGAGGCGGCTACACGGGTATTTGGAGCAGTGTGGAACGGACTAGGTGGTTTCTTAGCTTAGAGGCTCACGTACAGTGCAGTTAGTGTACAGGACAAACACAGCACTGATATAGCAAGGTTCAATACTGTAGCTCTAAACTGTCGCAGCTGACTCAGAAATCAACCAGAGCTGCAAGCGCTAACAGAAAGCACTGAAGTCCAACACATTATAGGTACCGAAAGCTGGGAAATACAGTTGGTGGCAGCGTGTTTGTTGCTGTTAGAAGTAGTTTATCTTGCAGCGAAATGAAAAAAGATAGTCTCTGTGAGTTAGTATTCGTAGAGGTTATACTGGACAGCCTGTAATATTATTGGTATTTCCGTCCTATGAAAGCTTTGAGTACCCTTTGAAAGACATTTGTTTTGTATAATTTACATAACTGTAAAGATGTGCATCTAGCGCGGACGCTAATACATCGATTGCGCAGTCAAAGAGACATTTTAACAGAGGCTGAACTGACGTTCCGCTTCGATCTAAATAAAAGATGACGGTAACAAACTTTTGTAGATCTTCAGATTTTGATATACTTCTGCTTGTTATGTGAAAACGTAAAGGAGGTCGACTTTAAGTTAAAAAAGTGAGCGGTCTTGCTAGCGTGCAGACAACATTATTAATTAATAAAATTAAGGTAATTCATGTTCGAAACTGTAAATCAGCAAGTTATTGTTATCGGAGGTGTTGAACAGTGCAAGAATTGTCTTCAACGAAAGGAGAAAAGTAGTGACTATAATTTGTGACAAAAAAAAAAAAAAAAACGTGAACCAAGGAGACAGCACAGGACAGGCTGAAATCTGATCGCACCATACTGTTAGAAAAGTAATTATGTAAGTTGTATTGTTTATAAATAAGCCCTAATTTGCTAGTGAGAATTGTTTGAATATATTTAGTGTTTACCAGACTTCTTATTCTGTTCTTTTCCTTTATACTCTTTTATCCTCCATGCCATATTATTTTTATAAATGTCAAACAGCCTTTACTACAGCATAGAATACTGCGGCATCCTGGTCGTAGACAGAAGGCCGCTCCTTGTCTTCTATACAAATCATAGCTGCCCCATTTATTAATGATTTCATTTGCAAATGCAATTTGTTTTTTACTATTCATTGTTAAAGGTCCCTTAGGTAATTATAAAATTCATACTGATTACGTAAAGAAATCCGGGTTGTTCTTTTCCAAATAATAGAAGTCTTTGCGTAATCAGAAACTAGCCTACTTCTGACAACGATCAGGAGCCGACCAGAAGACGGACGTCTTCGACCGCTTTCGTGTCTCCTGTGGCAAAGCTGTGCCAGACTGGAAACACGACATTCTAGTATGAAATACAGATTTAAATTGATAGAATTGAAATATATTTAAAGTAATACTAATAATAATTTTTTTTATCATACTAGATCTGGCGCCCGAACAGGGACTTGATAAAAAATTTTAATCTGTTCTGTTATTGTTTCATGACATCATCCGATGGACATCGGGAAGCCGTAAAGGAAGTACTGAACAAAACCGTGGAAGTAAAAACAAAAAAAAAATTCGAAAAATAACAGCAGTGCGCAAAACGACTGATGTAAGTACGGTTTTCATTACGCATAAAATCTCGCGTCTTGTATAAAAAAAACTGATTTCCGGAATTTCTTTCCTTACTGCTTCATTTTATCCTATCGCTGTTATTTCCTTGCAGAGTTGCTTATTTACGTAGTTAGAATTCGTTTCTGATCATCTCTTCATGCAAAGTTTATTTGTTAGCATTATTAGCATCTTCATTGTTGCTACGGTTAAGAACACAAGATGGATGCCATAACAGCTGGATTAAGTGTCTAGTAGGTGTTTGTCACTTATTTTCAAAGTTAGGTGCCATCTTGTCTTCTACCCGGTATAGCTCTGCAATTGTCTCCTACCGCGGTGTGACGTTTGACTATCAGCGCGCGCATCTGAGAGTTGACGATCGGCGTTCCGCGAAATATTTCTTTGAGAAGTTACGTCACAAACTTGAAAATAAACATGGAAGATGACAAAGGAAAGCCGACAAACAGTGTGGATGACGGTGATGACACTGTTGTCAAGTCATACCCATTACGTTCGCGAACGGGAACAGGCAGACCCGATTCGCGAATGGAGAGAACGGCAGACGATGATGGTGTGCGTGACGTATCGTCACAGCAATCATCGTCACAGCAAGCGGGAGAAAATTCGATGGTTGAAATGATGAGAAATTTTTTTCAAGAAAGAGAACAGGAGAAACGGGAAAGGAAGCTTATAAATTACAAAAACAACGAGATAGACAAGAAAGGGAACAAAAAGAAAGGGAAAAGGAACGGGAGACAGAGCGAAAATGGTTTGACCTGAATACCATGATTGGTACAATTAAAAATAGGTTAGATAATATTGATGCCAACTTAGAGGCAAGAATAAGGACAGTCACGGTGGAATATATCTCGGAATTAAGTACTAAAGTTAATGAAAGGATAGAAGGTATTCTGCAGAAGGTAGATGCATGTGAGAGCACAGTAGGTAACGTGCACAAAGACATCAAAGTACAAATCGAAAGTTGCCAGGCAGTTACAACAGAAGTTTCAAAAAAGTCCGCTGAGGTCGGAGCTAAAGTAAACAAGCTTGCAGACAATGTCGTCACTCTGCAAGGCCAGGTCAATGACCTGACACAGGCGCTATCCGAAATAAACATTGAAAGGAGGGTGAATGATGCTGCAGCCAACGTACGTTCCACGATAGGAAAAGAATTTGTAGAAGGGGTCGAGACTAAGGAACAGTACATAGAAAACCAGGTTCAACACGACTTAAAAGAAGCCGTTAAGTCAGCCACAGTTGAAGTTTTAGCTGCTCCAGGTACATCAGGAGATACGATTCTCACTGAATTAGGAGAGATTCGTAAAGCTTTTCACCGAGATCTTCCCGAGTGGAAACGACACCTCACTGAGGAAATCGAGCAGTTGAAACAACAAGTCAATGATTTTCCTAATGACAATAGAAGTGAGCATTCACACTTGCTTTCTTCAGAACATGAATACAATAATAATCCCGTGTCTCGTGTAGAATTCTCTCCACTTGTACATGGTCACAGCAGTAAGAATCCGTCAGTACGCAACCAGAATGATCAAGTAACTCTTGTCGAGCTCATGAAAGAAGAAAGCGTTCTCAAACACCGCGTATTCCAGCCTTTTCTGCCAGAGAAACGCAACATCCACCCAATGGTTTTTCTGAAGTCATTTGATGGTGTTTTTCCTGAGAGCTGGGATGACAAGCAACGTATGCGCTTTATAGTAGGTTACATTCAAGGAGAGGGTTCTGTCTGGGGAACAGAAGTAATTGACAGATGTAATAATTACGCTGACTTCGAAAAGCAATTTCTGAACAAATTCTGGAGTTCAGGCATACAACAACGCCTTAGAAAGGAAGTATATAATGCTGAACCGTTTAATAAGAGAAGTGCTGGTCTCCGTAGGAACTTTGAGAAATACCTGCGAAAAATACAATATTGGGACACGCCCATTTCCACGAAGGACGTAATTATCATCCTTAAGTCAAAGCTACCGGTATCAATCAGGGAGAAGTTAGTAAATGTCAGTGACGACGACACGGAGGCTTTTCTGTCAGTACTTGACAACTTTGACATGATTCAAGAAGACGTGCGTCCTAGTGCGCGGAGTAATTGTAATCTTGGCCCGCACACTACACAGCCGCACGGTGTAGGCGCAGACTCAGGTATGTCATACCAACCCAACAACAGTAAAGGACACGACGTTCCGTGCGATAATAACAACTACTATCGCCGTAACGGGAAGCAGAAACAGAAATTCCAGGATCAAAACAGGTACCACCCCATATACCAGACAAAATAATAATAATTTCAATGGAAAAGGACGTTGGATTAACACCAACAGTCCACAGCAGTATGGTAACCAGCGTAGATTCCAGCACTGTTCTCAAGGGAGAAATCCTCCAGATCCTTCCAAGCAATACAAACAACAGTATGCTCCAAACTTTAGGAATAGTCCTCCACCTTTTACCAACTATCAAAGTCAAAATCATGAACCTCAAAATTCTCGCATCTATTATGCCCGAGCAAACCCACCAACACACACCATCTCGACTGAAATTCCGACAAATAGCTCGCAACTTAGGTGGAATACGGAAGCAAACTTAGTACCGAGCGTACCGCCCGGTGCTTCAAAAGTAATTGTGAGCGAAATTCAATCTAATGAACATGCTGAAAACTAAAAGCAGCTTCTTTTTCTTGCCTCCTCGGGGAATCTGCGGAACATGTTGGGGGCGATTTCATTAGAGGGCAAATCTACCTTTTACGATATGACAATGACTGTGACTTACGAGATGACTTGCTAAAGGAGAATGACGTTTTGAATGGTGAGGATTTATGGGAAAACCAGGTTCAGGCATCCATTAAGATTCATACTCATGATGTACCACTTGTCGCTATAGTAGATACTGGTGCCAATATCAATGTGAAACATCCCCTTAGAAAAATTATATACACGACTGTGCTTAAACTGACACACAATATTTTTTTGCGCAACGCAATCTGACTTTCAGAAATATCTACAAAGGAATGGCCCTGACTAACATTAACCTGTACCTTTCACAAATCACTTACCTCACCAAAAATCTTGGTTACTCGAACTACTGCAATACAGCGAGCGCCACTACTGCCAGCTAAATAAAAGATTCAAACTACGGAAGGCACTAACTACTGATAGGCATAGTTAGCAAATGAAAGATTTTAATAGAGAACAAACAATGTATTTACCTTAATAGTCATAATATATATATCAGTTCATGACATCCAGTATAACAAATTGCAAAACTTCGCCATCTCTCTCCCCACATCCACCACTGCTGGCGGCTCACCTCCAACTGCACAACCCTACGCGCTGTTAACATCCAGCTGCCCAACACTACAATGGCTGACAACAATACAAACTGGCCACAGACTGCACACAGCACAGCCAGTGATTTTCATACAGAGCGCTACGTAACGTTGCCAATAAGAACACATAAACAGCCTACTTACATAGCCTACTTACATAGCCCCCATGCTACCCACAAAAAAATTTTACAAATTGATTTGGGCAGTGGCCAATAATGATTTGATAAAATTTTTCATAATTACAATAACAAAGATATCAAATGCACACACTTATTGATACAATGTTGGTCAAAAGCTAAAATTTTATCACAGTCCATAAAGACAGTCCTGATCATTCATCATAATAGTAATTACAGTTTTTTTTCACAAAGTCTCATTAGTAAAAGAATTGCACACAGAAGTAGCGGATTTCCATGCAGTCTTGAAGAAGTAGTGTTGTCCTTCCAACGGAAAGACAGTGCTGACTCTTGACATGCTGACAGGTAATGGTCCACAACAGAGCAAACCCACAGCAGAGTCAGTCGAAGTTTTGAAGAAGATTGGTAGGTAGGTCATCACAGAGCAGACCTACTGTACTTCTGGTAGAGATTACGGTATTGGTGGGCCACCAGAGGTGCAGACCCACTGTAGTCCTTGTAGAAATAATGGTATTGGTGGGCCATCAAAGATGCAGACCCACTGTAGTCCTTGTAGTGATAATGGTATTGGTGGGCCATCAAAGGTGTAGACCCACTGTAGTCCTTGTAGAGATAGCCAGTAGCCATCTGCTGCGACTGTGCAGGTGCACAATCACCATCGAAGAGTCTTGCGGACAATATAGCAAGTCTATAACCACCACTTGTACACTCACAAAGTTTTTGGAATTGTCCTTAGAACCAGCAATGCTGGTGTCCAGTCCCTTGCTGAATTATTAACACACGTGCAAACACTAACAGTCTTTACTTCTCCCATATTGTCCATATACTATGACCAACAGAAACGTGTGCTGTGAAATGTAACTTACAAGTTAATAATATGATGAACTGGTGTCAATTACAATTTTATAACATAAGAATGCAATTACAAAGGTACAAAATACATCATTAAAGAACATAACAATACAGATAACATTTGTAAAAATACAGGCTTTACAAAAGTATTGAATTAACATAAACATCAGTGTTACAGGAATTATTACATGAGTACATACATAAAAGATCAGAATAATTATTGAAACATCAACTTCACACATGAGCATTAAAACAGAACAGAATAAATAATGTCTAAACATCTTTACAAAGTAAATAACATATTATTAATGCAAAGTATATTTGAGGATAACAGTATTCCTCATCATAGTTCATGTAGCTGAGTATTAGAAAAATTCTACAACATAAGTCTTATCACATAAACATATAAAGACAGGAAGAACATAAATACACAAGGGTACACAAACATATAGCGGAATAATACAAGGAAAGGACAGGGTTTGTTTTACTGCAGTATTTTGCAAACAAAACTTTCTTTACTTCTCGGAGATCTCCCTTCGTTCTTCATTATTTCCAAAAGTCCTATCTATACCTGCTTTCTGTACTTTTCTCGTGTAGCCTCTCAGTGCATTTCTTCAAATTCATCGCAACTCATTCTCTTATAGGCTACCCCCTCTTAAGCTAACTTAAATCTACTGAGCTCAGATGCTAAACTAAGGGACGAGGTAATGCAGCAGCACAAAACAATTAACACGAACAGCAATGACAAAAAAATTCAAATTGGCAAAGTAAGCAACAATATTACAACTCCAGAATGAGATTTTCACCCTGCAGCGGAGTATGCGCTGATATGAAACTTCCTGGCAGATTAAAACTGTGTGCCCGACCGAGACTCGAACTCGGGACCTTTGCCTTTTGCAGGCAAGTGCTTTACCATCTGAGCTACCGAAGCACGACTCAGGCCCGGTACTCACAGCTTTACTTCTGCCAGTATCTCGTCTCCTACCTTCCAAACTTTACAGAAGCTCTTACCGGGCGTGAGTCGTGCTTCGGTAGCTCATATGGTAGAGCACTTGCCCGCGAAAGGCAAAGGTCCCGAGTTCGAGTCTCGGTCAGGCACACAGTTTTAATCTGCCAGGAAGTTTAATATTACAACTAGTATAAGGCAATGAGCAGCAAACAAGAAAAATAAATCAGTAGTAAACTGGCTTAGCAGAGTAACACAAAGTCAAATTCAGTAACACTATGCCATAACAGAAACACTATGACATAGCCCAAGCAGAAAAATATTACACTAAAGACAACAATGCAGACAAGGGAAATGTATATTCACATCTTAATGTCTATGTAATTAAAGTGGTGCACCACAACTTATTCTACAAAAGAAATTACCAAGTAATTGAAAAGAAAATTCCGTATGCAATTCCTGTGAAGGGAAATGTCTTTGTGCTCCTTCGTTTTTTTGAATAGATCATAAAATTATTTACTGGATCTGTAGGCATAAAATATTTATATTAGTACATCTATTAAATTTTATTTTAACCAATGCTGCTGCAGCTAGAACTAGATATTAAACAAAGTAGGCAAAGCAAGGCGTGAAACGTCATTCACTAGCCATATGGCATTTCATAATGCAGTAACAATCTTTCAACTAGCAAGACAATAGACACGACATGTTTCATCATTATGATGCTATGTTTTACTCGGTCTTGTGTAGCTTGTGACCAATATGCTGAGAGGAAGGCTTGGTAAAATTCTCCTTCACTGTGGCAATCGTGAATGACCGATCGCATTCTTACAGCTGTTTCATTCTCTAAGTAGCTACACATAAATTCTAACCTGTGTTCTAATGACCAGTTGGGAGGAAAACAATGAGAGAATTGATGGAGCCACGCTTGTGGATGAATGTCGTTGGCAGAATTCTTAAACGTGTTTAATTTATGTGTAGTAATGAACAGCTTATAGTCAAAATCATCATGTCGGTGAGTCGCATGTCTGTCATTGTTACGTCGTTTCGGCGGTTCCATCTCAAAATTCGGTGTATTTTGCCAATTTCTTTCTTAATTTCCGAAGTGCCCTGTGTTATTATTTTGTGGCTGTTCCGTATTTCTATGTCCCTCTTCCCGTATTCGAGCGCGAGTGTCCTCTGAAATACGTATTTCTTGTATTACCTGCATCAGCTGATCTTGTACTTCCCGGATTTCTCTTTGGTGTTGCGTATTAATTTGATTCAGATTTTGTTTCAGTTTCCTAATTTGTTCGCACTCTTCTGTGTCATTAAAGATTACCGGTTTTGTGTCATTCAGATTATCATCTACCTTCGTAGATAAATTATTTAGCTGATCCGAAAGTTCAACTACTTTCTCTGATAATGAACTAATTACCTCCATGTGTCTTTCTGAACCAATTTTCAGAGTATCTACTGTGTCCTTTAAGTTTTCTTGAGTTTTTGCAAGTTGCGTAACCGAATCGGTAGATGCAACTGAGTCAATTTTAGCTTGCAGGGTCTCATGATTTTGATGAACAATAGTTTGCAGTTCTTTTATGGCTGCTTCGTGATTCTGTAATGCATTTTCATGTCGCGAAAAAATAGGTTGAAAATGCTCACAAATTTGTGTTTTTACGTCATTACAGACTTTTTGACATTTCGATTCAATGTTATGTAACTCAGTAGTTAAATCTTCACGTGTTTGTTCCATTGTGTCTAACTTTTGCTGTGTTTGTCTCTGATTTTGTTCCATTGTGTCCAACTTTTAAAGATTTTGTTCCATTGTGTCTAACTTTTGAAGATTTTGTCCCATTTGTTTCTGATTTTGTTCAAGCGTTGTGTCTAACTTTTGTAGCCTTTGTCCCATTTGTTGCATTAACTTTAATAACAGTGCACTGGTGTCTGAAACATGTTCCTCAGTGCTATCCGAATAGCACTGATTTGTCAGTGCATTTGAACCGGCAATATTCACATTTTGAAAAGCAGAAAATGTGTCTTGATTTATTTGAGAAAAGGGTGAGGGCGCAAAACCGGAATCTACAGTATTTGCAAGATTGTGTCCTGTCATTTCGGAATCCTGAGGCAAGCTGTTGCCGACCGATCGATCGATAATGCTTCCCTGTTCACTAATTGTTTCACTGTCTACACCATTGTTTGCAGCCCGCTCCATTTCCGTATGTACAATTACCAAATTACTACTTTGAACGTTAGTTAATTCATTACTCGGTGGCGCTAACACACTGCTTTCGTCTCCACTGTCATTTCCCAGTTTACTTTGGAGCCTAGTATTACGTTTTTCACACGCCATTATTGTCACAATATTTCACACGTTAACACAGAAAAACACAATTTGAAGAGCATCAATAAGAGAACACATTAACATAGCACTGAAAATAATATCTCGTTAATTGCAAGCGCAGCTGCGAAATACTTGGTGCAAATCTACATGCATGCCACAACTGTTTTACTGTACAACAATGAAAGGCTGCAACTACAAAGGAGATTCTCTCTACAATTATGGGCTAGCAATAAACAAAATCTACACTAATTACACAAACTACAAGAAAAAATCAGAAGATTCCAGTGTGGTACCCTCAGCTAAGAGTCAACATATGAAACATCCCCTTAGAAAAATTATACAAGACTGTGCTTAAACTGACACACAATATTTTTTTGCGCAACGCAATCTGACTTTCAGAAATCCCTACAAAGGAATGGCCCTGACTAACATTAACCTGTACCTTTCACAAATCACTTACCTCACCAAAAATCTTGGTTACTCGAACTACTCCAATACAGCGAGCGCCACTACTGCCAGCTAAATAAAAGATTCGAACTACGGAAGGCACTAACTACTGATAGGCATAGTTAGCAAATGAAAGATTTTAATAGAGAACAAACAATGTATTTACCTTAATAGTCATAATATATATATCAGTTCATGACATCCAGTCTAACAAGTTGCAAAACTCCACCATCTCTCTCCCCACATCCACCACTGCTGGCGGCTCACCTCCAACTGCACAACCCTACGCGCTGTTGACATCCAGCTGCCGCTGCCCAACACTACAATGGCTGACAACAATGCAAAGTGGCCACAGACTGCACATAGCACAGTCAGTGATTTTCATACAGAGCGCTACGTAACGTTGCCAATAAGAAGACATAAACAGCCTAATTACATAGCCTACTTACAAATGTTTTGTCTTTATGTGTAAATAAGAAAGTGTGTTCTGTAGCAAAAGTTCTGTCATTGCCAGTACAAGGGTGTACCGTCTCCGGAACTGTAGGCTCTCTAGTTCAAAAGGTGACGCTACAAATTCATGTACCAGTGAGATTTGCATCAGACACCGTACCATGTACTTTTCTAGTTGTTAAAAATCTGTCTGTACCTTGCCTCCTAGGAATGGATTTTCTACGTAAGAATCGTGTCATCATAGATTTGTATGAAGGTACATGTACTCTCAGATGCAGTGATAAGAGTATAGTGATTCGACTTATGAGGACCAAAGTTAAGTTGTCCAGCCAAGAACATAAAGTAAAGCTCCGCAAGCTCACATCTCAGCAACAATATTTCAATTATTTAGACGAGTCAGTAGATGCAGATGAAGACTTTGACTTATTACCGACACATGAAGAATTACTGACGAAGGCTAATGAATCTGAAGAATTAGGTGACCGACAAAGAAAGGAACTATACGACCTGTTGACTCAATTTACCAATGTGTTTTCTAAGAAACCGGGAATCATAGCCAACTATGTATTCGACATGAAGGTTAAGCCCCACAGCACCTACTGTAAAACCACCTATGCAGTTCCGCATTCCCGCAAGGAAGCAGTACGACAGGAAATCCGCAAAATGTTAAACTGGAAAATAATTGAGCCCTCTGACTCTCCATATTCGAGCCCATTATTGTCTATATTTAAACAGGACGGAAGTATTAGGCTTGTTCTAGACACTAAACACTAGGAACATCAACAAAATTATTGTTCCTGTGTGTACCCGACCGGAAGTATTGGAGGAGCAACTGCAAAGGTTTTATGGTATCAAATTTCTAACCTCCATCGACCTTCGAAGTAGCTATTGGCAGGTGAAGTTGTCGCCTTCTTCAAGGAAGTACACGGCCTTTATCTTTGCGGGTCGGTCATATCAATTTCGTGTCGTACCCTTTGGCTTGAATATTATTGCCGCACTTGACCATGTCTTAGGTCACGAGTTACTGGACAAAATAACTGTCTATGTCGATGATATCTTAGTAGCCTCGACTTCATGGGAGGAACATCTTGACTTGATTCGGAAAATCTTCGTGAGGTTTGCTAACTTTGGCGTTACTGCCAATTTACAGAAATCAAAGTTTGTAAAAAAGGAAGTAAAATTCCTCGGTCATATTATCTCTTCTGAGGGACTCTCTCCCGATCCTAACAAACTGTCTGCAATAAGAAACATCCCTGTGCCCTGCACCAAAAGACAATTAAAAGGGTTTCTAGGGTTAACGTCTTTCTTTCGTCGCTTTATACCAAATCAATCCATGAACAGTCCAGTGTAGCACAATCTATTAAAGAAAAACTTTCATTAGGTATGGACCTCTGAATGTCAGCAAGCCTTTGACAAAATCAAACAAGCTCTTCTGAATAGCAATATCCTCAGTCATCTGGATATGAACTCCGAATTCTGCATTTCTTGTGACGCCTCATTTCAAGGCTTGGGCGCTTGTTTGTTTCAGCTAAAGAAAACTAGAGATAAAGAAGAGATTAGGATAGTTAGTTTCGCCAGTCGTGTGCTGACGGAGTGCGAGAGATCGTACTCTGTTACAGAGTTAGAAGGATTGGCAGTTGTATGGGCGTTTCGCCGTTTTAATTATTACATTTATGGTCATCCGATCAAAGTGTATTCCGAGCATCAAGCTCTTAGCTTTCTCCTTTCGTGTAAGCTCTATCATCCGAGGCTTACTCGCTGGTGCCTATTTCTACAGGAGTACAATTTCGAAATTGTTTACGTGAAAGGCAAGAACAACATCGTTGCAGATGCACTGTCACGCATGCCGGAAGGTATGCCGGAGCCTACGGAACTTGTAGAACAGATTTCCAATCACAAGATACTCCTTATGAAAGATCCCTTGAATCGTAGTTATTTTCTACGTGTTTGCCGACAGATGGGTACTCTGCAAGAAAGTGACCGAAAATGGAAGAGAGTCAAACAGCTTCTACAAGACAACCCCAATCATCGTTTGTCGAAATTTTATAAATCACACAATGGTGTTTTATTTCGTCGTACATCTATGTTGACGGAGCAATGGTGTGTTTGTATTCCTGAGGAGTACGTTGAATATCTCATATGGTACACTCAGCTATCCTGGGGACATTATGGCCCCGAGAAGTGTAAAAGAAAGATTTCTGCCTTTTGCTACGTACCCAATCTGCATAAGAGAATTCATAAACTGCTAAGTACTTGTTTAATCTGTCAGAAGGCAAAGCCCTTCAATCTTTCAAATGTCATACCTTTGAATCCTATCTACACTGAGCGTCCTAACCAAATAGTCAGTCTCGACTATGCAGGTCCACTTCCTAGAGGAAGAGGAGGTGCTAAGTACCTTGCTGTTTTGCTAGACCTCTTCACTAAGCACGTGCGTTTATACGCGATGAAGTCTTCCAGTGCAAAACCTTTAATAAGACGAATAGAAAAGGATTATTTTCTTCGTTTTGGTAAGCCGGAAACCATGTTGTCTGATAATGCTTCAAACTTCGTTGGAAAAGAGTGGAGACAGTTTCTTGCCAATAATGGTATTAGACAGATTCTAATCTCAAGATTTAGACCGCAAAGTAACCCGACAGAACGAGTCTTCAAAGAATTTAATCGTTTTATTCGCACCTATGTACCGAACCAGCAAACACGGTGGGTCGATTTCGTTACTCCATTTGAAGAGATTGTAAATAATCTTCCGCACACTTCGACCGGTTTCTCACCTTCAGAACTAATCTCCAGGCAAAGGGAAAGCAATGAATGGACTGATCCCATCCCCAAGATAGAAGGTCCAGAAGTCAACATAGATAATAAGTTAGGACAAGCCCTCAACTCTCTCACAACTCATGCCAATTTAAGAAAAAAGGCATTTGACAAGCATGTCAATAAAGTTCTGTCGTATCGCCTGAACGAGCGTGTTCTTCTGAGAACACACTTCAAACCATCTCTCATCTTACGTAAAAATCGTAAGTGGCAACACCTATACGAAGGACCGTTTGTTATAGTCAGGAAGCCACATATTGGTTGTTACGTGTTGGCAGATCCAGTTAGTGGACGAATAAAAGGACTTTACCGCCATGTAGACCTAAAGAAGTACCATGAAAAACATTTAAAAAAATATCATTTATTATGTTAAGCTGCAACTTGAAACAAGAGTGTGATCTGTTTAGAAAGTATGTGAATCAACAGCATGTACATGTATTCTGCAGGTGACGTAATCATTTGAGTGAGGTGGACACAAAGTAATGATGGAGCTTGAAAGATATGGAGTGATTGAAGAAGGTACTCTACGGATTTGGAAAATAAGATTTGCTTTAGTTTTAAGGTAGTTTTAAGATTCTTGAGCACGAGAAGACTGCAGTCGTTGAATTGAGTAAGGGATGTGCCAAAGTGCCACCTGGTGCTTTAGTTTTAAGTTATGGCAAATCTCCTTTTTACCAAGTAGTAAAGGTTTTCTTTAAATCCCTCATTCAGACCAGAATGTCCGTATATGTGAAGTATTAACCTAAGTTAAGCTTTCAAAGGATTGATATTTTAAGTCGCTAGAATCATGTACGATGCAAAACTGATACAGGGTGTTTCAAAAATGACCGGTATATTTGAAACGGCAATAAAAACTAAACGAGCAGCGATAGAAATACACCGTTTGTTGCAATATGCTTGGGGCAACAGTACATTTTCAGGCGGACAAACTTTCGAAATTACAGTAGTTACAATTTTCAACAACAGATGGCGCTGCAAGTGATGTGAACGATATAGAAGACAACGCAGTCTGTGGGTGCGCCATTCTGTACGTCGTCTTTCTGTTCTAAGCGTGTGCTGTTCACAACGTGCAAGTGTGCTGTAGACAACATGGTTTATTCCTTAGAACAGAGGATTTTTCTGGTGTTGGAATTCCACCGCCTAGAACACAGTGTTGTTGCAACAAGACGAAGTTTTCAACGGAGGTTTAATGTAACCAAAGGACCGAAAAGCGATACAATAAAGGATCTGTTTGAAAAATTTCAACGGACTGGGAACGTGACAGATGAACGTGCTGGAAAGGTAGGGCGACCGCGTACGGCAACCACAGAGGGCAACGCGCAGCTAGTGCAGCAGGTGATCCGACAGCGGCCTCGGGTTTCCGTTCGCCGTGTTGCAGCTGCGGTCCAAATGACGTCAACGTCCACGTATCGTCTCATGCGCCAGAGTTTACACCTCTATCCATACAAAATTCAAACGCGGCAACCCCTCAGCGCCGCTACCATTGCTGCACGAGAGACATTCGCTAACGATATAGTGCACAGGACTGATGACGGCGATATGCATGTGGGCAGCATTTGGTTTACTGACGAAGCTTATTTTTACCTGGACGGCTTCGTCAATAAACAGAACTGGCGCATATGGGGAACCGAAAAGCCCCATGTTGAAGTCCCATCGTCCCTGCATCCTCAAAAAGTACTGGTCTGGGCCGCCATTTCTTCCAAAGGAATCATTGGCCCATTTTTCAGATCCGAAACGATTACTGCATCACGCTATCTGGACATTCTTCGTGAATTTGTGGCGGTACAAACTGCCTTAGACGACACTGCGAACACCTCGTGGTTTATGCAAGATTGTGCCCGGCCACATCGCACGGCCGACGTCTTTAATTTCCTGAATGAATATTTCGATGATCGTGTGATTGCTTTGGGCTATCCGTAACATACAGGAGGCGGCGTGGATTGGCCTCCCTATTCGCCAGACATGAACTCCTGTGACTTCTTTCTGTGGGGACACTTGAAAGACCAGGTGTACCGCCAGAATCCAGAAACAATTGAACAGCTGAAGCAGTACACTCATCTGCATGTGAAGCCATTCCGCCAGACACGTTGTCAAAGGTTTCGGGTAATTTCATTCAGAGACTACGCCATACTATTGCTACGCATGGTGGATATGTGGAAAATATCGTACTATAGAGTCTCCCAGACCTCAGCGCCATCTGTTGTTGAAAATTGTAACTACTGTAATTTCGAAAGTTTGTCTGCCTGAAAATGTACCGTTGCCCCAAGCATATTGCAACAAACGGTGTATTTCTATCGCTGCTCGTTTAGTTTTTATTGCCGTTTCAAATATACCGGTCATTTTTGAAACACCCTGTAAACATGAACAGTGCCCGTCACGCCAAGCCACTTGTTACTCCTGCCACCGAATTGCACGTGTACAAAGTGTTTGCCTAAAAAGACAAAAGTCCCCATGTCAAAATGTGAAAAAATGGCGCCCTGCTATGACTGACATAAATTCTGCACAGGTTGCTTCCACAGAACAATCGTGTGCAGCTCTCCAGAACGCTAGTTCGACTGTGCTACGTGTCCCTAATAAATTGTATGTAAAAAAATTGTATGTAAATTGATTGCATGCCGTATAGTAAAACTTCAATTAGATACAGGTGCATCAGTGTACTTGTTAAACGGTGAAACTCATCAACTGTTAGGCAAACCAAAACTATCTCCAAATACGCTTACAGCGTAGAATGGCCAGAACATTCCAGTGGCAGGAACACTTAACATTGCGACCACGTATCAGAATCTGCAGAAGACAGTTTCCTTTCAATTGCTAGGAAGTAGACAATCAGTTAATATTTTTGGTCTGAATTTGTTCAACTTGTTTGGATTAAACACTGTGGCAATGTGCTAGCTGTGTCTCATTTCAATTCAAGTGACAGTGTTGCTACGCTCTATGACGAATTTCAAAAATTGTTTCCTTCTGGTGTAAGTAAAGACAATACCTTTTTAGCACACGTTATGTTTAAAACCAACGCTCAGCCGCGCTTTCTCAATGCACGTGCAGCGCCTATTGCACTTCATGAACAGGTTGCAAAAGGACTGACTCACTGGCAAGAAAGTGACATACTCACACCAATCGCTGCAAGTCAAGGGTCTTCCCAGTAGCTCATGTTCGCAAACCAACAAGCACAATTAGGATTTGTGCTGATTTCAAAGCCACTTTCGATCCTCAGACAGTTGTGGATACTTAGCCATTGACTCGACCTGACGAACTCTTGGATCGCTTAGACGCAGATGACTATTTTTCAAAAGTTGTCCTTCGCAGTGCCTACCTTCAGATTCCTCTTGATGAATCTTCGCAAAATGTGTTTGTCATCAGTACACCTTTAGGACCTTTCAAGCTTCTTCGTTTTCCTTTCGGTAGCGCATCAGCACCTGCCATTTTCCAGTGCTATCTGGAACAGCTGACTACTTCTGTACCTCCACGTACAAATTACCTGGACAATATTACAGTTGCTGGCCGCACAGCAGAACAACATCGTGGCAACTTGCGCACTTTACTCTAAGTTTGGTCTGAGGCCGGACTCAAGTGTAGTAAAGAAAAGTGTGTCTTTTTACAAAAAAAAAATGGCTCTGAGCACTATGGGACTTAACTGCTGTGGTCTTCAGTCCCCTAGAACTTAGAACTACTTAAACCTAACTAACCTAAGGAAATCACACACATCCATGCCCGAGGCATGATTCGAACCTGCGACCGTAGCTGTCGCGCGGCTCCAGACTGTAGCGCCTAGAGCCGCACGGCCACTCCGGCCGGCTGTCTTTTTACAGACTGAAATAGAAATTTAGTTCATGTTATCAATTCTCGAGATGTTCATCCGATACAGGCACATTTTCAATCAATATGTCATCTCAAACCGCCTCAGAATGTTAAAGAATTGCAATCTGTCTTAAGGAAGCTCAGTTATTACATTCACCTCATCCACAACGCGGCTCATATAGCGGCTCTCTTTCATCGCCTTCGCCGTAAAAATGTTACTTTTGTTTGGTCCCACGATTGTGACACAGCCGTTCAGAAATTGAAAGCGGCATTGCTCGGTGATCGATGCTTGGTTCATTTCCATTCAAACGAACCTGTCATTTTGGCCAAGGACGCATCATCCTATAGACTTGCTGCTGTTTTGTCACATCGGATTGGTTCGTCAGACAGACCTATTACTACAAGATGAAAGAAATGAGAGAGGGAGAGTGTATGACAAAACTCTCCTCTCAAAAATATTTCTGTTCTTCATACCTCCTCTGTGTTACCACAGATGACGTGTCACTGATCTCATTTGTACTAATATTGCAGTACACGCGAGGTGACTATACGCTTCCACCGCCAGAGTGGAACCAACCCGCTGCCTTCTACAGTTGTTGTCCCCTCCGCAGAAAACAGCACGTAGGTCGCGAATCCGTTATCTTGACGCTGTAAGAAACTCTTTGCGAAGAACTTATTTTAGAAATGATTAAATTTCCAGTCAGTTTGTTATACGGGATGCAACTCGCTTTTTTATTGGCAGAACACGATAAACTACATAATAATTTCTCTTCATCAACAAATTAATGAACTGCGCATTTCCGTAAATTAGTAACGCACTGTTCTGAACTATATGTCTAAGAAATCGTACATTGCTAATAAAGTCTTAACTGATAAGCGGCGTACAACATGTCCATTCTCCGAGACTGCCGAACCAGCTATGATATTACAGCGGAACCACGTCGCCTCCAATCCGCGTCAGGCGCGATCCGAAGATCACCGAAGTGCCTAATCTGCCTTTCCGTTCCGCAGTCGTTTATTAACCTGCTGGTTATTAATGCTTGTGAAACAATGAAATGATAGCCCACTATTGAGAGATGCAGTAATTTGAAATGCAAGTAAACACGCTGTTTAGTTTGTCTAATATTAATGACAGAAGATTATCATTTTTGGCACGCAACTATGGAACGCAGCAGCCAATCGCCGAGAAAGACCACAATTTAGGCGGTCTTTCTCAAGATACTCGTACCAAACAAACCATCCGTCATCGGTACCTCACGCCACATTACGTCATCTTGCCACTTCTGCATTCTCAACTGCTCTAAGAAGACCCTGTACCTGAATATGATGGCTGCAAAGCCAGAAATTCTACACTATTTGCCATCACCTCCAAGCTTCTTCCGCCGAAATATTCCAAAATAGAAAAGGAAGCTCTCGCCATCATTTTCGGAGTGACTAAATGCCACCAGTACTTATATGGTCGAAAGTTCTATTTAGTCACGGACCACAAGCCATTGCATTCACTCTTCAATATGGCCAAACCGATTCCTATTCTTACTTCTCCGAAATTGCAACGTCGGGCTCTTCTTCTTTCCCACTACCAGAACGAGATCATTTATCGGTCCACATCTAAACATGCGAATGGAGACGCTCTCTCAAGTCTACCTGTGGGACCTGATGCTGACTTCGACACTTCCGAAGCAGCATTTCTTCAAATTGACGTACAAGAAACTGACATTGTCAAGCTGTTCCCCCTGTGTTATCGCAAAGTAGCGCAAACTACTTCTTCCGATACCGCTTTGCAAATTTTGTTCCGTATATTCTTCTATCAAGCACATTGTTAGCCCCGTTGTTCGTCGATATTTTGTACGTCAATATGATTTTTCTGTTGGTCGTGGTGTCTTTTAGCTTCACACAGAGTAAGAAAATTCTCGTATGGTGTTACCGAAAGTGCTTCAAAGACATGCTCTCAGCTTATTCGGGTGATGTCCGCACAAAGCAATTAGCGCGCAGGTATTGCACATAGGTTTGCATGGACGTCCAGATAAAAAGGATGTCTGAACGATGCAAAGCGTGTGCGGAAAATCAGGCGACCCTTCCAAACATTTGTTTGAGTGACCCAAGGCAGAAGCGCCTTGTCAGCGTGTGCACGTAGACTTTGAGGACCCTTTCTGGAACACACGCTGGTTAGTAGCTGTCGACGCATATAGCAACTTCTCCTTTGCTGTTCCCACGTCATCGACAACATTTCGCTCCTCTTTCCGAATACTTCAGTCCATATTCTGCACCGAAGGTCTGCCTGAATTGCATGTCACGGACAACGGACCTCAATTTGTCTCTGCATAATTTGAGTATGTCTGTACAGAGAACAGCATGCGCCACCTCACCTCGGCAATATTGCACCCACAATCGAATGATGAGGCTCAATGTTTTGTTCGTACTTTCAAACAGCAAACGGACAAACTTCGCTTGCATCATCCGCGCGAACAAGCCTTACTTCACTTCTTGTCCATTTATCGCTGCCAGGTCCGCAACGGCCCTTCGGCCACAGAATTGCAACATGGGAGACGCCATCGCACGCTCTTTCATTTGCTCCATCTGCTCCATCCCCCGCTGTGGTCGACGCTTATAGACTCCAGTTAGTCAATATATCGTATTAGCCAACCTGTGTTTTATAGAGTCTATGGCAGAAATAAGTTATGGGAGCGCGGCGTCATTGCTAATTCAGTTGGTCCCCGTTTGTTTCAGATTCCAGGTCCCGATGGATTGCAGAAGTGGCATCTAAATCGAATCCGCCCTTGTCGCTTGCAAAGTTCTGCCGCTTCTCGTATGTTCACAGACTCCAGGCCTTCCCGGTCGACGCAACCCGAACGCCATCCATCAGTGGGACCACGCGACGCTATTTTCGGACCTCGAGCCGGTGGACATCGATCCCATACCGGTCCGTCCACTGGCGGACATCCGACGGCTGCTGCCACGCCACCAAGCGAGCTAACATACCAAAGAAGTTCGGGCTCGCATGCGGTTCGTTTTCGTCGAAATGTCTTGGCTCAAACTCGTCTATGGGTTTGAACTGCACTTGTGTCGCATTGCACACCCTAAGTTAGACACTTGTGACCCTTTGGTTAAATTATCTGGCTGATGGCAAGTTTGCAAAACACAAAGTTAACATAACATATAGTAACAGTAATAGTAATATCTGGAACTAAATTAACGACCCATAAATGATGTAGACCACACATTTGCGATTTAGTTAGAATAATGTTTATTCAGAAAGAAAATTAATAGCGAAAGTGGCCGTATTTAGAGTTACTGTTACACTCTAGCGCACATCCAATTGACACAGTTCGATCATTCACAATCTCATCGCGGAATACAATTTATCTACCGGAAAGTTCAAACCAAGCGCGCGGATGCTTACCGCTCAGAGACCAAGTCCCGCAATACTACACAACGCGAAATTTTATAAGTCGTTTCACTTCTTACCTGCCTAAAGACCAACTGTCCGCTTTCGAGTCCCAATCCGAACTGTCCCTCTGTCCTTCCCCGGCCCCGTTTTCCCACGCGCCAAACATCTTCGCTGAACTGACTACGGCAGTTCCCTTTCCTGAAGCCGCCCATCTGACTGGCTACAACTTATCCTACATTATTTTACATTTTAACATGTTCAAATAATCAAATCTTGACCACTTTCACGTTCTAAATAAAGTAACAATAATATCCATTACCTAATAAACGTCAGATTCTTTTACGTAAAACCAATATCAGTTGCTTCATAACTTTGAATGTCACGACCAGTAGCCTTGCACAAATGTGCTTTCTGATAAAGAAATAAAGAACAAAAGTAACTATTATGCACTAAACCTTACAACCAGTATTGTATTACCTAATGATTCAGTAAGGTGTCATGCTATCATCGTCCAATGCGTTTTGTGTGGTGCAAATGATGATCTGATGCTTAACTTAAAATACTGATAATTTAAATTTACTGTGCCTTTAAAAAAAATTTTAAGGATGCGCTTCTATATGAAATGTCGATCGTTAAGATCGACGAAAGCGTTCACATTTTAGCATTCAGGTCTTTGTTAGAAAACTTGTTAATTTCACTTTAACAGTAAATCCTAAACTGTTGTAGATATGATCAATATTCAAGTTTTTTGGGATCACGATGAAAATTTATGGAGGACGGTAGATTAAAATTACTGTCGCTTCATTCCCTCCATTACTACAGAATTAAATAGTTTTCATAAATGTGTCCCTTTATGGCTGATCTTAGGTCCGCCATATTTAACGCTGCTACGTCTCCTTGGCAACAAACGGCTTCTACTGGGTTTTCCTATGACGTAGGTCTCGTCAGTCTCACTCGCACACTACAGCGCTTAGGCCTCAATAGACAACAGACGTCTGCGTGTTTCCCCATCTCGTGGTGAATCTGGGGCCTTTGTGGCACCCGGTCCTGGACGACAGGTTTCGTTTCACAGTTCCTGATAGCTGACTCTTTCAGCCATGTACTTAAATGAGAGCGAATTTCTCGTTAAATCACAACCACCGCTGGGTCAAGCCCGCGCCGAGGCCTACAATGTGGTCTCCAGTCAAGAAGATGCCATTGCGGATTGACGCCATCAACAAGATGCCCTGCCAATGGGTGCTGGGATGCACACACTGCGTCGTTTTTCTGCCTGTGCTCCCTCGCAGGAGGATGTAGGGGTGAGAGCGGCGACTCGACATCGACATCGGCTTCAGCAACGGTCGCCGCTCCAACACTGGTTCCAACACCCACGCCAACCCCATCAGCGTCTATATGATGTTTGCACGTACGTGACGACAGTGCGGCTGTTCGGAGGGGGGGGGGGGGAGGGGGAGGTGGAAGAGTGCTCTGCCGTCCGACCAAGAACAGTCAGCACACAAAAGCACCACAGACGCAAAGATGCGAGCTGCTTCCAGTGCCATTGAGACTGGCCACCGGCCGGTGTGGCCGAGCGGTTCTAGGCGCTACAGTCTGGAACCGCGCCACCGCTACGGTCGCAGGTTCGATAATGTCTCTATCAACAAAACTTTCAAGTCCACCAACACTAGGTACACCTGTACCTCCACGTACAACAGCTACATTAAGCCAACCATTTCCATGTGAAAAGGTGTCATTAAGGTCAATACTAAAATTAAGACATTATCGCCTATCGCACGTACCATGTGGCCGAACTTGGAAATAAAGACTTCGGTAAATCTGCATATATGTCACCATCGCCATTGTCTTTGTATACTCGTAGTAAGAGAAAGATATCTGTAAATGAGTCTGTGTTTATTTGGGTTAAAGGTAAAGGAGTATGTGAATATGTAAAATTTGTTAGTGACTGTACTTTGTGCTTTCATAAATAAATGCGTATGTTTTCAAAAGATCTGTAGTTATTAATTCCAAATAGTACATCGAGAACTGGGGGCTCAAGGAGGCAACAGTGTGTTTGTATATTTCTGTTATCGGGTGACCTTCTTGACCTCCCAATCGCGGCCGGGTTAGTGCGCGCGTCCGGGATTCCGCCACTACAAGCGTCCGGGATAAGCACTTAGAAAAATTCAGCTGATTCTCATACTATATAAGCGAGCGTTATGTTTAAGTAGTTCTAAGTTCTAGGGGACTGATGACCTTAGAAGTTAAGTCCCACAGTGCTCAGAGCCATTTGAACCATTTTGAGAGTCGCCACTTGCGCGAGTTCCACCAGAGCCACGGGCGGGGCTGACGATGGAGATATCGACTTTGCCTCGGACAATTGCCGGCCGAGTACAATCCATCAGTGACCGGACGACAACGGACAGGTTATAGATCTTCGTCCAGGGCTGACTTAGACACAGAACGTCGTTTAGTGAACTCTTGGAAGTGATTACACAGTAGTTGTTAATTGCGTTTACTGTGTACTGTGAAGTTGTAAGTTGGCTGTTTAGGTTTTTATATTGGTAACGCCACGTAGCGCTCTGTATGAAAATCACTGGCTGTGCTGTGTGCAGTCTGTGGCTGGTTGGCATTGTTGTAATATTCGCTATTGTAGTGTTGGGCAGTTGGATGTTAACAGCATGTAGCGTTGCGCAGTTGGAGGTGAGCCGCCAGCAGTGGTGGATGTGGGGAGACAGATGGCGGAGTTTTAAGAGCGGATGATCTGGACGTGTGTCCATCAGAGACACTAAATTTGTAAGACTGGATGTCATGAACTGATTGATATATATATTATGACTTTTGAACACTTTTAAGGCAAATACATTGTTCTCTATAAAAATCTTTCATTTGCTAACTGTGCCTATCAGTAGTTAGTGACTTCAGTAGTTTGAATCTTTTATTTAGCTGGCAGTAGTGGCGCTCGCCGTATTGCAGTAGTTCGAGAAACGAAGATTTTTGTGAGGTAAGTGATTCATGAAAAGTATAGGTTATTGTTAGTCAGGGCCATTCTTTTGTAGGGATTATTTAAAGTCAGATTACGTTGCGCTAAAAATATTGTGTGTCAGTTTAGTGTTGATCAGAATAAGTAAAGAGAGTAATTAATGTCTGAGTACGTTCAGTTTTGCTCAGCTGTTTGAAAAGCAAATAATGTAAGAGGTATATCAGCACAGTCATTCATTAATTTGTCTAAGGGGATGTTTCAAAGTATACCTCCGATTATTTGCGCTTATCCACTGAGGGCCTTTTTTGTGTTATATTACAAGCAGTGTTACAGACTTCATTATTCAACAAGTGGTATAGGTAAGTAAACCTTTTTAACTCATATTTGTGACTTTGTTACTACACTCCTGGAAATGGAAAAAAGAACACATTGACACCGGTGTGTCAGACCCACCATACTTGCTCCGGACACTGCGAGAGGGCTGTACAAGCAATGATCACAAGCACGGCACAGCGGACACACCAGGAACCGCGGTGTTGGCCGTCGAATGGCGCTAGCTGCGCAGCATTTGTGCACCGCCGCCGTCAGTGTCAGCCAGTTTGCCGTGGCATACGGAGCTCCATCGCAGTCTTTAACACTGGTAGCATGCCGCGACAGCGTGGACGTGAACCATATGTGCAGTTGACGGACTTTGAGCGAGGGCGTATAGTGGGCATGCGGGAGGCCGGGTGGACGTACCGCCGAATTGCTCAACACGTGGGGCGTGAGGTCTCCACAGTACATCGATGTTGTCGCCAGTGGTCGGCGGAAGGTGCACGTGCCCGTCGACCTGGGACCGGACCGCAGCGACGCACGGATGCACGCCAAGACCGTAGGATCCTACGCAGTGCCGTAGGGGACCGCACCGCCACTTCCCAGCAAATTAGGGACACTGTTGCTCCTGGGGTATCGGCGAGGACCATTCGCAACCGTCTCCATGAAGCTGGGCTACGGTCCCGCACACCGTTAGGCCGTCTTCCGCTCACGCCCCAACATCGTGCAGCCCGCCTCCAGTGGTGTCGCGACAGGCGTGAATGGAGGGACGAATGGAGACGTGTCGTCTTCAGCGATGAGAGTCGCTTCTGCCTTGGTGCCAATGATGGTCGTATGCGTGTTTGGCGCCGTGCAGGTGAGCGCCACAATCAGGACCGCATACGACCGAGGCACACACGGCCAACACCCGGCATCATGGTGTGGGGAGCGATCTCCTACACTGGCCGTACACCACTGGTGATCGTCGAGGGGACACTGAATAGTGCACGGTACATCCAAACCGTCATCGAACCCATCGTTCTACCATTCCTAGACCGGCAAGGGAACTTGCTGTTCCAACAGGACAATGCACGTCCGCATGTATCCCGTGCCACCCAACGTGCTCTAGAAGGTGTAAGTCAACTACCCTGGCAGCAAGATCTCCGGATCTGTCCCCCATTGAGCATGTTTGGGACTGGATGAAGCGTCGTCTCACGCGGTCTGCACGTCCAGCACGAACGCTGGTCCAACTGAGGCGCCAGGTGGAAATGGCATGGCAAGCCGTTCCACAGGACTACATCCAGCATTTCTACGATCGTCTCCATGGGAGAATAGCAGCCTCCATTGCTGCGAAAGGTGGATATATACTGTACTAGTGCCGACATTGTGCATGCTCTGTTGCCTGTGTCTATGTGCCTGTGGTTCTGTCAGTGTGATCATGTGATGTATCTGACCCCAGGAATGTGTCAATAAAGTTTCCCCTTCCTGGGACAATGAATTCACGGTGTTCTTATTTCAATTTCCAGGAGTGTACTTTATTGGAGTGTTGTGGAACATTCGTTCACCTATCCCGTTAACCGACCCTGGTCCATACCTGTGTAATAGTGGCAGGGAGATATTGTCTCAGCGCTGTACTACACCAGAAGCCGTTTCACGAACTCATAAACTCGGCCTACCGTAACAACTGTGGAAACTCAGCCTCCACAGCAGTAGCGACGAGGTCGTTACAAAACTGGCGATGAGGGCTTGCATAAAGTGGTCCAGACGCAAGTGTTTCTGAGCACGCCGTTCAGCATAAATTATTGAACATGGGGCTAAGTAGCGGATGACCACTACGTGTTGCTAACCTGACCGAACGACGTAGCAGTGGACATGGAATCACGGAGACTGGATCGTGAATCAATGGAAACGTGTGCTTAGTCGGATGAATCTCGTTTCCCGTTAAATCAAGTCAATGGTCACGTCCGCTTACGATCCGTGGACTACGCCTCGGAGCTAGGCTGGTTGGAGCATGTAACGCCAGAAATGCATATCCTCCTATTTCCATCTATTGTACTATAAATTTGTTTTCCTTATTTTTGTTACCTGAATATATAACATTTCTGTGTCTTCGTATATTGTAATTCTTTTACTATTTGTATATATATATTTATGCATTTATGTCGATGTATAATTGGTTTGTTTCGTAAATATTATTTGTATTTTTACGCTGGGTCTTGCCTAGGGAAAACTGCTATCGAACGATTACATCGATAGGTCGTGTGAAGAATCAAAGTGTATAGGATCTTTGGTAGTGTTAACTCTGCTGCGTGGAGCGCGGGCAGAGGGAGTCTGGCTGGAGTAGCGAGTGGAGCAGGTGTGTTGTGTGAAGCTCCCGCGAGTTGCCGCGCTTTCGGGGTTTGGCAGCATGTAATTGCGCTCGACTTGCGATGATAGTTTCTGACATGGTGTCGCGGACCGGAAGCATTAGCTGGCGCACATCAAGAGCCCGTTTCGTCTGGTGACCGTGTCGAGAAGAAGGCGCGCCAACATCCAGCTTCTGCAACAGCGACGGCCGACAATGAGTGAATGTCGCCACCTCCTCGATCGACGACTTCAAACTTTCAATCAACCAACAAGGAAGACAGGAAGCACGTAAAGTTTTAGAACTGTATGGCAGACCTCAGCTTTTCAAACTTTTAAAGTTGTTGCATCACAAAATTGCAGCAACTTAGCATGAACGTTTGTTGCTCATTGTCCCAATTGCATTACCAAGCAGGGTCCCTTCCTTTTCCGGAATGAACCCGAGTGTCGTTGAAATTCAAACGCCAGCATCATTCCACTTCACTACTTTAATTTCAAAGTTCAGTTAAAGTATTCATAGCTGGCTATAATATTCAGATTACACAAGCACAAATTAAGAGTGCGAGTTTTGTTACCGTATTTTAGCTTACCTGTGACTGCAGCTCAGCTTGGTACGTACTAAATTTTAGTGTTGTTAACTGTTCAGAATCTTTTAATTCAAGTTCAAAGTTAAATCTCTTATTTCTAAAATGCGTAGATTCAAGTAGCTTTTGAAATGATTGTTAAGGTAGTCCAAGACTAACCGTATTTTACTGAATTTCGATGTGCTTCAGAAAGAAAGCTCACTATTAACTTCAGTCACTAAATTAACTTTCGATTTTCCTGTTTTATTAATTCTTTTGCTAAATTAAGTCAGAGTGTAGCGAAATTTATTACTTCTGACAAACTTTCAGTTTTCACACTAGACTTGTCAACCTTCAGTTGCCACGCTTCTAGTGCTAATTATATGTGTAATAATCTTTCTTTTTCAGTTACTATAGTAATTGTCCTTAGGACTGGCGACCGTAATTTCCCCCAAATCTCAAATATCTAATTACCGCTAGTTGATTGTTAACGTAACGGCCGCACATTTACTTTCTTTACTAACTTTACCCCTTTTTAAAAATTAATTTCCACCAGTTTCATTAGCATTTTTCCTTTCATTTAGATGTAACCCTTTCCTCCCTCTTTACCGACAAATTAACCTCGGTGACGATTGCTTTTCCCAAATTTCCATTAGGTACACGCGGTTTAATTTTTCACTGTCATTACGGTCGATAAGTGAGGGGGAGGTTACAAGCAGTGTTGTGCTATGTGGTGGATTCACTTGGGATAGTAACTGTGCTGGTAATCGAAAGCACCATGAGAGCTATAGATGCGTGAACGTTATCGCGGACAACATGCGTCGCTTTAAGCTTGATGTTTTCAACGGCGATGACACCTGCCAGCAGGCTAACTGTCCGAGTGACAAGGTCAGACTCGTGCTACAATAGTTTTAGTACCATGACAGTGAACTCACGTTTATGGCGTGACTATCATATTCGAATGATATCAACCCGATATAATTCATTTTGGATACCATCGGGCAATGCCTCCACGTCCGCAAACCACAGGCCTCTAATTTACTGGAGTGTACTGAGTGGTTTGCGTTCACAAGGAGACCACGTCGACATGTCGCCAAAGATTTCGTACAAAATTATGTTGCATCCACGGCCTGGATAGAAATAAAAGAGTGCTACAACTATAGAAAAAAAATAACGTTTATTTGAGTCGGCCGGGTGAGTCATCCATCATCCACTTAAGTTAAAACGGTTCTAAGCAGAGGTTGGTGCAGCGGAAAGAGAACACAATTTATTGTAATCTGATGGCTGTGGAATCGAGTCCCTATGCGGAAGCTTTTTTTGTTTCAATTTTTACTTTACCTGCACTGCAAATAAACCGAGATAGTGCTGAATATGTTGTATTTGATATGTTAAAACCCTATGTGCAGGAGAACAAATTTCTTCAGTAGATTGACTCGTGGAAAAGAGAAACTAAGCTCTTTTCAAGTTGAGAAGGATTGCTGTAGCGCATTCGCCCAAAATGCACTTCTCTAGCGCTACCCTAAAATGTCTATTTTTATTGGCAGCTAAAGAGTTTAATCAGAAGGCCTCAAAATTGTTATGACCTCGTCGATAGAGAGAAAAAAATCACATCTTGATATGACTGTATCAGAGTACATTTCGCTCTTTCACATCCTCGACCGTATTTGGGGAAATGATGCGTTACGCTTGGTGTACGGACACACTGTATGATGGGAGATATCCTTTACTGAATGTAATCTGAGTCAGGTGTTTTTTTCTTTGTTTAGCAACTTTTTACCCCAGCATATGAAAATCATCAACAGCAACAGAAGTATCTAACTGTATATACGAAGTTCTCGCTTCCATGAAATTTACACTACTGCCCATTAAAATTGCTACACCACGAAGATGTGATAGAGACGCGAAATTTAACCGACAGGAAGAAGGTGCTGTGATATGCAAATCATTAGCTTTTCAGAGCATTCACACAAGGTTGGCGCAGGTGGCGACACCTACAATGTGCTGACATGAGGAAAGTTTCCAACCGATTTCTCACACACAAACAGCAGTTGAACGCCGTTGCGTGGTGAAACGTTGTTGTGATGCCTCATTTAAGGAGAAGAAATGAGTACAATCACGTTCCCGACTTTGATAAATGTCGGATTGTAGCCTATCGCCATTGCGGTTTATCGTATCGCGACAATGCTGCTCGCGTTGGTCGAGATCCAATGACTGTTAGCAGAATATGGAATCGGTGGGTTCAGGTGGGTAATACGGAACGCCGTGTTGGATCCCAACGGCCTCGTATCACTAGCAGTCGAGATGACAGGCATCTTATCCGCATGGCTGTAACGGATCGTGCAGCCACGTCTCGATCCCTTGAATCAACGGATGGGGACATTTACAAGACAACAACCATCTGCACGAACAGATCGACGACGTTTGCAGCAGCATGGAGTATCAGTTCGGAGACCATGACTGCGGTTACCCTTGACGCTGCATCACAGACGGGAGCGCCTGCGATGGTGTGCTCAACGACGAACCTGGGTGCACGAATGGCAAAACGTCATTTTTTCGGATGAATCCAGGTTCTGTATACAGCATCATGATGGTCGCATCCGTGTTTGGCGACATCGCGGTGAATGTTCATTGGAAGCGTGTATTCGTCATCGCCATACTAGCGTATCACCCAGCGTGATGGTATGGGTTTCTATTGGTTACACGTCTCGGTCACCACATGTTTACATTGACGTCACTTTGAACAGTGGACGTTACATTTCAGATGTGTTACAACCCGTGGCTCCACCCTTCGTTCGATTACTGCGAAACCATACATTTCATCAGGATAATGCACGACCGCATGTTGCAGGTCCTGTATGGGCCTTTCTGGATACAGAAAATGTTCGACTGCTGCCCTGTCCAGCACATTCTCCAGATCTCTCACCAACTGAAAACGTCTGGTCAATGGTTGCCGAGCAACTGGCTCGTCACAATACGCCAGTCACCACTCTTGATGAATTGTGGTATCGTGTTGCAGCTGCATGGGCAGCTGTACCTGTGCACGCCATCCAAGCTCTGTTTGACTCAATGACTAGGCGTATCAAGGCCGTTATTACGGCCAGATGTGGTTGTTCTGGGTACTGATTTCTCAGGATCTATGGACCGAAATTGCGTCAAAATGTAACAACACGTCAGTTCTAGTATAATATATTTGTCCAATGAATACCCGTTTATCATCTGTATTTCTTCTTGGTGTAGCAATTTTAATGGCCAGTAGTGTATTAGCAATCCAAAATTTTCCTTTGCCTTTCCTTTTCGTGCTTTTACTTTTTATTTCTTTTATCAAGAAATTAATAAACAGAATATATTGAGAAATACTTGGGGTTACCTGCAGTGTAAGTAACGTAAAAACTGAAAATAAGTAATATATGTGCAGCGAAGGGGGAAGAAGGTTTTTGCATCCAGCTTATGACGACATTGCACAGGAGGTCGAGTGATCAGGACTTGTGAGAGGGGATCCAGGGCTGCCCTTAAATGACAGAACAGAAAATTAGGTAAAACAGAATATATTTCAACGTTCGGTACACAAGAGGCGCACCTAGGGAGTAAATTACCAGGCTACGGCTCTGCCTCCCATGTAAGTTGTTTGTTCTGCTCGAGGTCTGGATCACAGGAGAGTGAAGCAGTTGTGTTCTTCATTGCAGAATGCTCCAGAGTCCACACAAGTGACCTGTGTCCCACGCACGTTGTTGGCTGAAATCGACGGCGTGAATTCACTAACAGTTTCAGCAGAGGGCTGACGGGGTGTCTTGTCGCCAGCTTTATCTGGACAGAACTGCTTCGGTTCTGAAAGGCAGGTAACTTGCGTGACATAGACACAGCCGAAGTTGCTCTGGGAGAAAACTAGTAAAGATTTGACTTGGGCCTTTGGAATAAATTTTTAAAACCAATTCCCTAAATACTCCTTGACTAGCTGCCACCCCCTGTACATCTCTGGGGGTGTTTAGTGACATCTCATAACAGTCGAATGGACTGTGTATGTGATACAATATCCACAGACAACGTCTGTGTTCAGGAGTTCTGGGAATCAGGGTGAAGCAAAACTTTTTTTGGTGTGTGTTATTGAAATCATCGTCGTCCAGATATCAGATCTTAAAATAAATGAAGTTAAAATCATGCCAGAAAGCTTCATGAAAGAGATGTGAACTAAGGTTTCTGTTAGGGTGAGGGGGAAAAATCTATTATTAATTTACTGTAGGAGTACTAAACTCAGAATCATAGAAAGTAGATGTTCGCAGAACTGAATCAGCACTGATCTTTTAATGATTTAGAGACGTCCCTAGAAATACGTGGATGTTTGTGTTGTCTGGCAAATATTAATCTCATTTCTATATAGTGGAATTAATACCAAAATATAAAATGCAACAACAACATGACAGAACACTTAATTCTATGATAATCAAAGTATTTCGGTAAAAAATATAATAAACCAATTTAGGATGGGTTAGAACTGAATTAAGTACATTTGAAAAAGAGTAACAACCTAAGTAGAATCTTGCTACGTCATCTGACTATACTTTTAATGTTAGTAGTTGCACAAGTTCCGCAGGTTGCAAAATATTAACACAGTTTCAGTTAAGTGTGGAATTCTATTACTAAGTCCAAGAGATGTTTTGCCGTAAGACACATAGCCCAAACCTTATCTGTAACACATCAAATGTAAATAGTTCCACTTGAAGGTGTAGCTCTGGTTTTAAGATTGAAAGCAGAGTGCATAAATAAATCCGAATATAAACACGATTTAAAATTGCAAGTTTAGCTGCTTAAAGCAGCTGAATAAAAGTAAAGTCAATTCATAAAAGCAACTACTAAATACTCAGCCTATAGGTTGATTCCATTACTCTAGATCACTATAAAAGACAATATACTGACAAAACACTGTATTTGTGGATAAAATTAGGTCAAAATTACTGAGTAATTTTAACCGGTAAAATGGTAGCATAAACTAACCAGAGAAACTGCTGAGCTGTCCCTGTCTCGCGTACATAATTGAATATGGCCAATGCAGCCAAATAACAGTGAAAATCTCAGAAAATCAAAAGAAAAGATACACCTATTCATTTAAAAGACATTTTAAATTTCTCGTGGGGGTAATAGTCCTCAAGCACATCACTTAGTTTCACATTTAAATTAATTAGTCTTAGTCATAACTGAAGCAAATTAAGATGAACAAGACTGAAATGTGACCAAGTTGTGGTCTCAATGGTTACTGGTTTGCATAACAAATAATGTATGTCTCATAAATGGGTACGTGCAATCGATATTTCGAATAAATTAGTGGTCAAAATCCAACACAATATCGTCCAGTTTCAAAATGAGGATTTGGTATGACCTTACATATTTGTAGGATGAATAGCTATATCTCCACTACTACTGTACCATTTCAGTAACGTATTATAAGGCAGAGTAATATATTTGTTTAAAAAGAAGTGATTTTTGTAAATATGATTCCAGTTGTTAAGGAATGAGGTTCACAGCATAGTTTTTGAAGTTAGTCTCTTTTCAGTCATTTGGTAAGTCGAATTTCTGTCACAGTCTCCACACGCAAATTTTGTTTTATAACCGTGTGCCGCGGCATCGCACAGAGCGGAACACAGTCATCTGACCTAACACATGGTATGCTTAGCATAGCTGCTTTTCCTCGCATCGCACATGGCCAACGCTTTTTTTTTCTTTACCTTGGTCTGCTTCGGCGCTGTATTTTAATATTTACGACTTGCGAGCAGTACCGAGTTTCCTTTGCCGCGAAGTAAGTCAAGAAGATTTGTTACAACCAGTTCAACATTTCGTTCAGGACACAGCAAGATAATTTCCAGTTAATCTTTGCATTTCAAAATTACCTCGTTCAGTTCAGGTAAAGTTTAGTTCAGGACCCATTTACTGTGCCACATAGCCTTGTTCTTACAGTGCAGTGTATACGGTGTGCATCATTTAACGTTTGGAATTTTATTTAGGCAGCCTGCGTACATTAATTTACAGTGCATTTTAATAGAAGCATTTTAGACAAGTATTGCTTTATAATTCCATTTGTAATTTTATGCAGAAGTTTAATATCGGCTTTTGTTTTTCTCGAACTGCTACTCACACACTGTGATGTCGCGCATTGTGGAGCACTGTTCACTGCACGGGGCAATACAAAATTCCACAGCAGAGTTTCTTGAGCATACAGTTTCACATTTTCTGATAGCTATTTTTGTATAAGGTGTTTGCAATACAGGTTCACAGTTTCAGTTTCATTGGGGGTCTCTTTCAACAGACATTGTTTACGAAATCACACAAGTTGCACTCTTCAGGTATACACCACAACACACCCATACACGAAAGTTTAAAAATAGGAAACAAGTTCAGATCACAGTAACATCACACAGAAGCAAAGAACAACACATAAAACATTGAAAAGGGTGTGAGAGAAAAGATATATATGTAGTGTTTATTATCACCCCTATCTTTAACTATTTAACTAACGAGTTGCCGTGTACAGATATCACCATAAGTTGCAGTTGTACACCATGCGATCAAAAGTATCCCAACACCTAGATGAAAATGACTTGCAAGTTCGAGGCGCCCTCCATCGGTAATGCTGGAATTCAATATGGTGTTGGCCCACACTTAGCCTTGATGGCAGCTTCCACTGTAGAAGGCATACGTACAATTAGGTGCTGGAAGGTTTCTTGGGGAATGGTAGCCGGTTCTTCACGGTGTATTGCACTGAGGAGAGGTATAGATGTCGGCCGGTGAGGCCTGGCACGAAGTCGGCGTTCCCAAACATCATAAAAGTGTTCTATAGGATCGAGGTCAGAACTATGTGCAGGCCAGTCCATTACAGGGATGTCATTGTCGTGCAACCACTCCGCCACAGGCCGTGCGTTATGAACAGGCGCTCGATAGTGCTGAAAGATGCTATCGCCATCCCCGAATTGCTCTTCGACAGTGGGAAGCAAGAAGGTGGTTAAAGCATTTGCGATAGTGCAACGCAAAACAACAAGAGGTGCAAGCCCCCACCATGAAAAACACGACCACACCATAACACCACCACCTCCGAATTTTACTCTTGGCACTACACACGGTGGCAGATGATGTTCACAGGGCATTTGTCATACCCACACCCGGCCATCGAATCGCCACATTGTTTACCGTGATTCGTCACTCCATTCAACATGTTTGCACTGTTCAATCGTCCAATGTTTACGCTCCTTACACCATGAGAGTCGTCGTTTGGCACTTACCGGCGTGGTGTGTGGCTTATGAGCAGCCGCTCGACCATGAAATTCAAGTTCTCTCACCTCCCCCTAACTGTCTTAGTACTTGCAGTGGATCCCGATGCAGTTAGGAATTCCTGTGTGATGGTCTGGACAGATGACTGCCTATTACACATTACGACCGTCTTCAACTGTCGGCTGTGTTTGTCAATCAACAGACGAGGTCGGCCTGTATGCTTTCGTGCTGTACGTGTCCCATCATGTCACCATTTTGAAATCGTAAAAAGTTGATCTAAGTAAGTTTGGGAGTGTGGAAATCTCGAGTACAGACGTACGACACGTTCCGCGGAGCGCAACATTTTGCTCTCCCACGATGTCTAATGACTACTGAGGTCGCTGATAGGGACTACCTGGCAGTATGTGGCAACAAAATGCACCTGATATGAAAAACGTATGTTTTTGGAGGTGTCCAGATATTTTTGATCACATAACGTGTATGAGAACGGCTGACACACGCCGTCCGTCTGCGTCTGTACCAAGGTCTGTGGCTGCTTTCACCAGCTTCGACTAAAGCTTGTCCAGTGAAACTCCTAACAGGAAGTACTCTTGTATGCTTCTGTATGCGAGTGAGATCTACTGCTTGGCCAAAGACCACCAGTGATTCACTGCGAGCACATCATTACAAAAGAGTACTTCGAAAGCATTAGCTGCTCTTGAAGCTTGTTAAATTCCCCACGTTGCACAGAGACCGACGAATGTACAGCTCTCTGAGACACTCTGGCACATTCACTAAAATTCAGAGTCAGTTATGCCTCTAATGTGTTCAGCCTGGGATACACGGAGACAGTGTTCCTCCCCATCTCGGAGAGGACCCAACACTGACTGCCCTCGCTCCTGCCCCCAGAGCAAGTCGAGGCTCCACGCTCTATGGTACAGAATGGAGCTTACTTTCACCGTCCAATGATAGCTCTTTGAAGTCGGTATCTCCCTCCCTACATCACGCCAGCCAATCGGCGTCCACGTTATTTACCTTCGTCGTGGATAAATTCCACGTGAAATGCTAGTTTTGTGATCGGTCAATGGCCGAGCGGTATTTTCATATACAGGCTAGGGTTTCTGCTCTTCTGTCTTCTTCCTTGTCGTCCAGACTCTCTCTCTCTCTCTCTCTCTCTCTCTCTCTCTCTGTCTCTCTGTCGCTACTTCACTATTGCATCAGCACTTCGCTCTAAGCTGGTCGCTGGACCACCTGTATTGCCGTGATCAGCCCAGGTGGCCTCGGCTAAACATGCTCGGGCTATGCAGAAAAACTGCTCTTTCTCCCTCGCTTTCACGAGGCTCCTTCCCGCGTCTCGTGTCACTTCAAAACTTTCAGCTATATTCTGGGGTGCTTATTATCTTATCGTGAATTATTGAAGATCATCCATACCATCCGCATTGGCTAAATATAAATATACTCGTATCCAAAATTAAAACAAAAAACCCTTATTTCCCCATCCTGTGTCTAATTTAGGATATAATCGTACTAACTGTCAACCAGGTGTCCGTCCGATCTTGTTCTGCACGGAAGATGGCATTCTGGTCACCGGACACCCATGCCAATTATGACGTCAGGTCAGCTATGAAATGAGGTAGTGTTCAATCTCTGTGTATGCAGTCAGAGACGGTGCAGTATGGCACAGAAAAGATGCCTACCAGACTCTCTGCAGTGGAGAGCTATAAAAGAAACGGAAGCTGGACAGTGGCAAACTGATGTGGCTCGATGGCTTAGTATGAATCGTTCTCTCGGATGTGGCAACAGTTTATAGAGACCGAAACTGAATCCCGAAGACCAGGGCAGTGTCGACCACGTGTGACTTCAGAAGAGAAGACCATCATTTGGGCGTCAGTACTGCTCAGCAACTGGCATGTGAGCTTGCACCACTCACTGGACGTGTTGTATCGCGGCAAATGGTGTGCAGAAGGCTTCGACAGAGTGGCTTTTACTATCGGAGACCCATTGTACGTCTGTCTGTAACGCTTCTTCACAGAAGGGAACGTCTAGAGTGGAGTCATCAACATGCCATCTGGACGGTCGATGTTATTTTCACAGAGGAGTTCCGACTTAGTCTGGAGATTGATTCTCGATGGATTCTCGTCTGGATACTCGATTTCGGGACCCAAACATCGTGGAAAGGGACTGATATCCCCACTGGTGTCGGCAGGGATTATGTTTAGCACTCGAACCCCTATTCATGAAATTGCACTGGTGTATCGGCAAAGTTTCTCTGCTGTCCGGTATCGAGACGAGATCTTGGGACCTCATTTGCGGTTGTTGCAAGGTGCTGTGGGCCCAGGCTAAGTATTGGTGGATAATAGCGTTCGGTCTTATAGAGCACGGGTGGCTGATGTTTTCTTGGAAACGGAAGGTGTTGCAAGCATGGCGTGGCCGGCTCGCTCTCCCGATATGAGTCCCATGCAGCACGCCTCGCATGCACTAGGGAGACGGCTTGCATCACGTCAACGTCCACCAACCACTCTCCAAGACGGCAAGCAGCTCTGCTGGAAGAATGGGCGATATTGCCTCAACATGAGACTGATGATATCACTCACAGCATATCCCATGTTGTCAGGCAGGCCTCCATCGCTGCCAGGGGGGAGGGGGGGGGTCACACTCCATACTGAGAACCACCCATAAATTCCCAGCGTGTCCATATGGACACAATTGTTGACTAGTTTTGTTTTTACTTCATTGTTGGTTTACAATTATTTTTAGCGTTGGCGGTCACATATTGTTTTCACGGAAGGTTTGAATTTTACGTACACTGTGTTAACACTTCATTGTTATCATTTACACTGAGATTGTGACAGCCTGTATTTCAGGGAGTGCTTTGACGTCCGCAATGGAGCATCTTGATGTAAAGTAAGTAATGTTTCGTAAAGAACTTCTTCATTCTGGCATGTGAAACTGTTTGCAGTATATCTAAATATGTTTACAGAGATTTTCATTTGAGAAAAGTTGTTATCCGTCGATTCACTTTCTGTTTATGAAGTGATTATTTCAGCCGTGTCCATATGGACACGCTGGGCAGTTGCAGTGTCAAAAATGATTTCGTTTCTTTCTCTCTTTTCATATCATAACAGAGGTCGGGCAGAATCTTTAGAGCCTGGTTTGACTGTGCAGGATGTTTTAGACATCCTGTTTGAGGATTCAAACGCTCCTCAGGCTGATGGAATTTACATCACGCCCCCAGATCCAGCAGTCCTCACGGATGAGGATTCGGGTGATGAGGATGAAGCAGGAATAGCAGATAATCTCAATCCTAGACAACTCCGGGCTGGAGTTGAAATAAGATTAACAGATACACACACAGAAACAGATTTCAGAAATATAGATTACAGGAACACAAATATGCTAAAAACCTGGGTTCATGGTGCACTAATTTCAAATTTGAAGTCTTTTCCTGATCCATGCTTCGACATGTATGTTGATAAGTCTGCAGTGGAAATTTTCGAATTATTCTTTGATGACGATCTGATGCAATTCCTAGTTGATGAGTCAAACCACTACGCACTTTTCAAGAACTTTCCAAATCCTAATATAACTTGTGAAGAAATGAGGTGTTTTCTGGGGATCCTCATTCAAGTAGTTATAACTCTCTCCCTAATAAGAGGTTATACTGGGATTCCAATTTACACACACTAAACGATTTTGTATGCAATGTCATGAGGAGAAATCGTTTTGAACAAATTCTTAGATTTCTGCACTTTAACGACAATAACAAATTTGATGAAAAGGACAAAAGTGGAAAATTAGACCCTTTATTGAAATAGTAAGAGATAAATGCAATAAGCTGTTTCTTCCTCAGCAACATCTGTCTTACGATGAATCAGTGATAAAATATCAGGGGAAAACCGATACCATTTGGATATAAAGCATGGTGTTTATGCACTACTTCTGAAAATCTGGTAAATTTTTCCTTTTATTAAGGAAAATCACCCAATCCAAATACACTATATGAAGCACAGTTTGATAAGGCTACTGCCCCACCCATTCAGATGATAGATGATTTGACACTGGATGTAAAGCTACTGCCTTTCCACTTTTTCTTTGACAACCAATCTACAGGTTTTTCTATTCTGTTGAGCAACAGGCACTATCAGAGAAAAGAGAGTTCGCAAATCGTGCCCAATTTCCTCAAAGAAACCGCTAGTTAAAAAGGAAAGGGGGTATTTTGAATTCTCACTTTGCAAGGATGATGGTGTTATAGTCACAAAATGGGTGGACAATTCAGTGGTTACTGTAGCTTCTACCTGTGAAGGAGTTGAACCTGTATCATTTGTAAAAAGATATTCCGCAAAGGAGAAGAAGACAGTTCAATTACAACGTCCTCAAATTATCACAGCCTATAATAAACACCTGGGAGGAGTGGATAGGATGGATGAAAACATTGCTATGTGCAGAATAAATATCCGAAACAAGAAGCGGTACTGGGCTTTACTTTCTTGGCTGATTGACGTATCTGTACATAATGCGTGGCAGCTGAAGGAATGAACGGGAGCTAGGACTACTCAACTTGAATTCGGAAGAGAAATTGTACAGTTTACCTAAAAAGGTATATGAATCCTGTAAAAGGAGCAGGCAGGCCGTCTATCAGTCCTATGTGTGGATACAAATAGCGTGTTCCAAGTGATATCAGATACGATGGTATAAAGCACTATATCAAGAAAACTGAGAAGAAGAGAAGATGTGTAGGTTTGTACTGCAAACAGAAATCATCAGCTGTTCGCTCAAAATGTGGGAAATGTGATGTAGAACTGTGTCTAGAATGCTTTGAAGTGTACCATGAAAGTCAGTAAAACAAATGATTCAGAATTATTTTGTGTATGGTGTTATAAATTGGTTTGTAAAAATTATTTTGTTCAAATTTTGCCTTACTTATATTAAAAATCTGATTAATAAAACATATCTTCAAATGTATTTCAATATCACAGAAAATGTTTCAAATATGCATCTGAGTGCCGAGCATGTACATATGGACACGTTATGTTACAGACAAACTAAGACAGAGAAGAGTCAAATAATAGCTTACAAGCACTACTTAGATGCACAAGAAGTCAAAAAATTGAAAATAAATTTAAATATCCAATTTTGAAAAATTCGGGCAGTTACGGGTTAGCACTTGTTTGAATGTGAGTGCAAACAACATTTTTGTCAACCGTTATGCAAGTTACAGTTGTTTACGGTCTGAATTCTTTGCAGTGTTCCTACTTTACTATCTCCTGTTTATACTGTTTTTTTGTGGCAAAATAAAAGAAACCCCTCAAAATTCCCGTTTGTTACTTTAATTTTGACACAAGTGTAATTCTCCCATTTCGTTCCCGTCATGAAAATATACAGTTTGATTATACTATTAATAATGTATGCAAGCGTCCATTAAAAACCGACGTATTGCATATAACAGTTAGGTTCCGCTCCTGACTACCAAGGACTTTTTGGATCCGTGCCAAGTGGAATCGCTGGCGTATTACCTTCAAGTAGTGGGCCAACACACGCTACTAGCATCACAGTATTTGGGCTCATCAGTATAGCTCTCTCTCACCGTGTCCTGCAAGCCCCGTTAATTCCAGAAATAACACCTCACTAGCTTATTCCTAGTACCGCCACTGCTGCTCGCCGTTCTCAGCGGGTGCCGCTCTTAAAACAGAGTGAAACACTGCTGCTGTATCGACTGGCAGCTAGGCAGCACTGCGCAGCACAGCACGGCCCGCCGGACGCTGCGCCGCGTCCGCTGTGACGGCGGCATGAAACATTTGTCTCGCCCGCTAATGGCTCCGGAATAATGCGTAAGCTACAGCAGCGGCGGGGGCTACCACGCACGCACAACGCACAGGCGCACGCAACAGACGCACGCGGCGGGTCGGCGCGCGCCGTGGGATGAGAAGGCTGCGGGCAGAGTGCGTGGCCGGCGCCCGCACGCACTGCGGCTGATTACGCGGTCGCCCGCCACCTGCACCGCACGCACCAGATTGCGTGCAATTACGCACCGGCTTAACGCGCCAGGTCGGAGCCGCAGGGGCGACGCGGGTCACGCCGTCTTGCGTCCTCTGCAAGCCGGCTATGGTCCGTGGTCCGGCCACGCGGCCAATGTACTGTCATCACTGAAAATAGAGAGTACCGCGGCTTTTTCAACAATAACATGAGATATCAATATCTCAGTATCAAAACTCACGGGATAGCGATATACACAGACACAAACGGCCGTAGTACCGTGCACACAAGGTATTTAAAGGGCATTCTTCCAATCCATATGTGGCATACAGCAAACAAGTACTTAACAGTATTGGTTAAAAACAGTCTTGGTTGCAATTTTATTTTTTTATTTTTCAACGACGCGTTTCGCCTTATTTATGCATCTTCAGGTTTTCTTTTCTAGATGGACGCGAGAGGCACCAAGATCTGCATAACGCGTTCCCGTTCACAGGAGCGAGTAACGGAGTAAGACGGGGCTTACTACCTGAGCTCCTGTGAACGGGAACGTGTTATACAGATCTTGGTGCCTCTCGCGTCTATCTGGAAAAGATAATCTCCAGCCACTCTTTCACTTTGTGAAGCAAGCATAGATTGTAACACCGGAAATGCAGGATGCACGGCACCTGCTACCGATATACAATTTTTTTTATTGAATGTAAATATTTGTAATTTAAATGCTTTCTTTTAATAAGTAAGGGCATTGCTTCACTGTATGTGTACATTTAGAAACAAGTCTTTTGTCGTTTCCTTAAGTCCAGTATCTGATTTCGGAATTTCTGTCTCACCATGATGTAGCATAACCGAAATCTGCGTGTGTCACCCGATCTTCTCCAATTTTGTCTCCGCCTCTTGTGATTCTTGAACACAGTATTCGCTATTACTAGGCGAAATTTATTACAGAACTCAATTAGTCTCTCTCCTCTCTCATTCCTTGTCCCAACCTCATTTTCTTCTGTAACCTTTTCTTATACTCCTTCCCCTACAACTGCATTCCATTCCCTCTTGACTATTAGATTTTCCTCTCCCTTATGTACCGCACTACCCTTTCAGAACCCTCCTATACTTTATCACTTCATCTTCAGCTTGCGACGTCGTCATGTATAACTGAACTACCATTGTCGATATTGGTTTGCTCTCGTTTCTGTCAAGAATAACTCTATCACTGAACTGTTCACACACCCTTGCCCTACCTTCCTATCCATAACGAAACCTACACCCATTTTCCCATTTTCTGTTGCTGTTGATATTACCCTATGCTCATCTGACAAGAAATCCTTGTCTTCTTTCCATTTCACTTCACTGACCCCCACTATATCTATGTTCAGCCTTCACATTTCCCTTACCAGATTTTCCAGTTTCCCTATCAGATTCAAGCTTCTGACATTCCACACCCCGACTCGTAGAACATTATCCTTTCGTTGATTATTCTATATTTTTCTTATGATCTTATCCCCCTTGGCAGTTCCCTCACGGAGATCCGAATGGGGGACTATTCCGAAATCTTCCGCCAATTGATAAATCATCATGACACTTCTTCAATTACAGGTCACATGTCCTTTGGATACACGTTATGTGTCCTTAATGCAGTGGCTTACATTACCTTCTGCATCCTCATGCCGACGATCATTACTGATTATTCCGCCTTTAGGGGCAATTTCCCACCCCTAGGACAAGAGAGTGCTCTGAAACTCTACCCTCTCCTCCGCCCTCTTTGACAAGGCCGTTGGCAGAATGAGGGTGACTTCTTATCCCGGAAGTCTTCGGCCGCCAAATACTGATTATTAACCAAAATTTAAGCGTTAGCAGGTTTCGATCCCGCGACAAAGGACGTTTTGATTTTTGATTATTAAACAAAGACTCTACCCCTTTCTTTCAAAGAAGTTACCACTTTTTTAATGGTGAAGAGTAGAGTGATCAGTTCTGAGCTGGTGAAGACAGGGTGGGCAGGGGTCGAAACCCGAGGCCTGGCCACGATGCCTCCCCCTTCCCACTCCTGAATCACTCACCTACAGTTTTTTTTAATTATTCTGGAACAGAGTAAGTAAACTAAATATCTTTATTTTTACAATACATCGGAAATGCTATCCTTCCGGCGGAATCAAAACGAGACATTACACTCGAATGAGGCGAGCAGGAGCCTTTGTTAATACGAGGTGTGGCTAGAAAAAAACCGGACTAGTACTGGTGAAACAATAAAACGAGTGCAATAAGGCTGAAAGTCGCGTGGCCTGTCACGTGACTCTCGCTCCGCCTACTGCTCGAGTTTCATCTGTCTCTTGGCGTCTGTTTTAAGTAGTTGACGTTTTGTCTGTGCGTCGGAAAATGTTGAGTGTACAGAAAGAACAGCGTGTTAACATCAAATTTTGTGATCCCACCTTCTTACAAAATGTTATTACTTACGATCCCGAAACTAAACGCCAATCGATGCATTGGAAAACTCCTGGTTCTCCACGACAAAAAAAAGCACGAATGTCAAAATCGAAATTCAAGGCAATGATGATCGTTTTTTTTGACATCAAAGGGATTGTGCACATTGATTGGGTACCAGAGGGACAAACAGTGAATCAGCATTACTACATTAGCGTCCTGGCTACCCTACGTGAGTGAGTACGGAGAAAACGGAACGATTTGTGGAGAAAGAAGTCATGGATCCTTCACCAAGACAATGCCCGAGCTCACAGTGCGTTGTCAGTGAAGACGTTTTTGGCAAAACACAACATTCCCATCTTAGATCATCCACCCTACTCACCTGATTTGGCCCCCTGTGACTTTTTTCTTTTCCCTAAAGTCAAGTCAGCTTTGAAAGGAACTAGATTTGAGACTGTTGAAGCAGTAAAAGAAAAAGCGACGGAAGTAATGTATGGACTTACCGAAAATGATCTGCAGCATTGCTATGAACACTGGAAAATTCGTATGGAGCGGTGTAGAGACCGAGGAGGAGAGTACATTGAAGGAGATAACATGCAATTGTAAATAATTGTAAATAAATGTTTTTCCAGCATCAGTCCGGTTTTTTCTAGCCGCACCTCGTAAGGTGTCGGAAAAAAATAAACAACAATAATACTGAAGTAAGCTAAGAGGTGTAAGGCAACAAACAAAAAGAGAAGAAGGTGAGGAGATACGATAAGACGTGCAGGCAACTGCCCTGCAGATGGAGCGTAGAGGCAGAGTGGGCAGGGGTCAACATGCGAGGCCTGGCCACTGTGTCCCCGGCACCACTACCGGGGAGAAGCGATCGAAAGGAGGGTATAAGCCAAAGAGGAGGGGACAGTAGAGTTGGGGGAATGACCAACGTGCTCTGGTATAGTGCGTAAAAGAAAGGAGGTGACCCTACGCCACGTCCCAGGTGGTCACCACGAGAAGGATAAGTGTTATACCCTGCGACGTCTGGAGCTGTGGCCAAGTGTACGTACTGTAGTAGTGCGATGTTGACGTCCGATGCCCATATCATCTCTCGCACCAGTTCATTTTTCACGGGGGAGCTAATGGTGTCAGGGTTGATCGCCGCTACTCGATAGGTTTCGAGTTGTAACACGTCCGTATTTTATGTATCCCGCTCGATCGGGATCTAATAGCAGCCCAAATGAATAATTAATTAATGTGACCGTGTACCTAATGGGGCTGGCAATCGGAATGGACTGCTACGGAGTTGTTACATTCCATTTTGTCCTTCTCAAATGCTGTAATAATGAAATGTCTGGTGACAAGAATAACGCCAACACAGCTTCACTAATCAAGACCTATATTCGTCTCAAAAACACAAGAAAAAGGAGACAGCCACTGCCTTCGTCATACACTTTTAATAAGGGCTAATCTCAGCACAGGTTTCTTCGTTATTCACATTCGTCACACGCTGATACAATCACTGCAATCCAACACTGCAATCCAACACTGCAAATCCAAAATAATGCCGGCGCGGTAGACGCGAAATCAAAATAAAGGCACAGAAATATCACTGATCACTCTCGTTATTATACTTTATCACTTTCCCGTATTATTCTAACACAAAGGGGTTAAACCGCGGCGATGGCCACTCCCTTTGCCGGTAAACCTCGCATTACAACAACTGCTGGCTTCCGCACAGCTCGGCCCGCCACACGGGACTAACTCAACTCTACACTCGCTCTCGCCACTCGACACACTGTCGATAGTTTGCCCTGTCGACCTGTGCCGAGTGCAAACTTATAGTAAGGGCCTACGGACCCCTTACAGAGTCGACCCCGCTATGGAGGAGAACTCCATCAGCGGAGGGTTGAAGAGGGGCGAGACAACGGCGAATCATGCCGTACGCTACCTAACGACGTTATGGGCAGCGTAACTAGGCTTCTGTGTGGGGTCTCCGTCCCCTGCGTGTGGTCCGGGCCTTCGTCGACGTCATCACTCCACGCCATTGAAGGCGCTGTCGCTGTGATGTTCTTACGCTCCACTTCGTTCGTGGGAGCGGAGGACGTCTCGGCAACGGTGGAGTCCATTGGTTGAGGTGCGAGCCAGCAGAGTAGGCACCGGCACAGACACAGCCGGCGTTATGTTGTCGTCATTCGTGTCGTCGTGCAGGTTCTCCGAGGCCTCGTCGTCCCGGACGGACACTGGAGCCTCAGGGGGAGGTGACCCGTCTCGTTCCGAGACGGTACGGAGCCTTCCCTTGCGCCTTTTAGGTGAACGTTGTTCGCGTGTTCGTCCCTCTGTGGCGGAAGACGGGAGGGAGTCGCAGCGGTCTGGGAGGAAGGCTGGAACGACAAGTGAAAGGGCGTCCATACCATCGGCCGAGTGGGGATCGGAAGTCGTCGCTGTTGCGAGCCGGAGTAGCGTCAGGTTGTGAGTGCGACCGAAGCGTCGACCCCGGCGGTATCCGTAGCAGCAGGAAGTGTCACCGGTACATGATCCGACGGACGGCGTCGGTGGGAGAAGAAGGAAGCGCCGATCCGTAGGAGATGGGTAAAACCACCGTCGTCGGAGTCGGAGGCGTCACGCTAGCGGCTGGCAACTGGGTGATCCGTCGCCACCTGAGGTGGCCTTCTTTGCCGCACCCGGAACAGGTATTGGGTTGGCCTTAGTATCTGACGACCGCACGTCACCCGCTGATTTGCAGGTAAGATGGCACGTGGCGATGGAGATCGATGGTGATCTGTCGTACACCGTTAAGAACGGGGTACGTTTGGAATTGCGCCCAGCTTTTGGCAGTGTGGCCATGTACAGTGCCATATTGGCGGAAAGAAGCGATAATATCTTCCGCCGGGAGCTCGAATTCGAGTTCGAAGACTCGTATGGTGCGCATTCCCAAGTGAACCGTAAACTTACTTTCAAAATCTTTTCTTAAGAATTTAATTTATTTACTAGCGATTCATCAAGAACATTAACACATTTAATCATATGTGAGTGTGGAAGTAGTTGCAAATGGGTAACTGATGACACAAATTAAATTTTTTTCAATAAATGGAAATTTTTTCCTTAAAGCCTTTTTTTTTAACAGATTTAAAAATTATAATCAGAAAGCACCCTGTAATATCAAGTTACAATTTATTCAGAGGCAGAAATAACTTTTTTTTCTTTTTTTTTTTCATAGTAAGAGCTTTCGGGCTGAGAACCTTGCCGCTCCTTTTTAACACGGCCGTACTCACGACCGCTCACAACAACCTCTGAAAGACTACACTGATGCAAATCTGCAACACACCAGATTACTTTAAACTAAAAATTTTAACAACTCACACAAACAAATAAACTATGCACCCCGTAAGAGGGATGGAAATGGTACAAACACTCACACTAATTAATTATTTGCCACCGAAAGTGCAACTTGTTTTTAAAATAACTCTTACGGTGGAAGGGTGACAACTTTATATACTAAAATGACCATTTAAATAAAATCCAGGAAATGCAGTTTTACATAAAATGTACCAAATGGATCAAATGGCTCTGAGCACTGTGGGACTTAACATCTTAGGTCATCAGTCCCCTAGAACTTAGAACTACTTAAACCTAACAAACCTAAGGACAACACACAACACCCAGTCATCACGAGGCAGAGAAAATCCCTGGGCCCGCCAGGAATCGAACCCGGGAACCCGGGCGTGGGAAGCGAGAAAGCTACCACACGACCACGAGCTGCGGACTAAAATGTAACAACATGCTCTACATTACACATATACCACCTCGCAAGGTGATAGGCAAGATAAAAACATTTTTCAGGAATTCGCCCTTTACACCTTAAGCAATAAATTCGTTAACACCGAATCCGACAAACATGACAAAGGCAGCTATTAACGTACGGCAGACAGACAGACAGACACTAACTGCCTAACAAATACGGACGAGAGACAGACGAGCAAGCTGGTGACGAGTGACTGACCAAGAGAACAAGTAGAATTTAACTAGTAAATGAAACAAAATATCACGAATCACTTAACTTCTAATAAACTGCGATTTCTGGCGAAGGCCTGGCGCAGCACCCCCAAAACGCTCTCCCGAACCGTCCGCTGCCAGCCGCTTCAACGGACGCAGGAAGGCGCGCCGATCTCCCGTCTCACGGCGTCGCAGCTCACCCCGGCCAGCCCGATGTCGTGGGTTGACTCCTGTTGCTCTCGTGTTGGCCGCGAAGCCACTACCCCTCGCTATACGGCGCGACCACTGTACTGTCGTGACGACCTCACATGCGCCGACGCTCCAGGCGGACAAGTCATCTTGTGTCCCAGTGCGCGACCGACCAACCGATCGATCCAACCGCCAATGCCCATTGCCTGAGCAAACTCGAGCTGACTGGCGGCCTAACACATACTAGCACTCCGGACGACAGACAGACACTAAGCGCCTCACCAATGAAGCCAGAGATAAATTCTGCCGAAATTTTTACAAAGGTACAGACGGTGTTTAGAAAGGATAGATTGCATGCAGCCGGTGGTGGAGTGTTCGTCGCTGTTAGTAGTAGTTTATCCTGTAGTGAAGTAGAAGTGGATAGTTCCTGTGAATTATTATGGGTGGAGGTTACACTCAACAACCGAGCTAGGTTAATAATTGGCTCCTTTTACCGACCCCCCGACTCAGCAGCATTAGTGGCAGAACAACTGAGAGAAAATTTGGAATACATTTCACATAAATTTTCTCAGCATGTTATGGTCTTAGGTGGAGATTTCAATTTACCAGATATAGACTGGGACACTCAGATGTTTAGGACGGGTGGTAGGGACAGAGCATCGAGTGACATTATACTGAGTGCACTATCCGAAAATTACCTCGAGCAATTAAACAGAGAACCGACTCGTGGAGATAACATCTTGGACCTACTGGTAACAAACAGACCCGAACTTTTCGACTCTGTAACTGCAGAACAGGGAATCAGTGATCATAAGGCCGTTGCAGCATCCCTGAATTTGGAAGTTAATAGGAATATAAAAAAAGGGCGGAAGGTTTATCTGTTTAGCAAGAGTAATAGAAGGCAGATTTCAGACTACCTAACAGATCAAAACGAAAATTTCTGTTCCGACACTGACAATGTTGAGTGTTTATGGAAAAAGTTCAAGGCAATCGTAAAATGCGTTTTAGACAGGTACGTGCCGAGTAAAACTGTGAGGGACGGGAAAAACCCACCGTGGTACAACAACAAAGTTAGGAAACTACTGCGAAAGCAAAGAGAGCTTCACTGCAAGTTTAAACGCAGCCAAAACCTCTCAGACAAACAGAAGCTAAACGATGTCAAAGTTAGCGTAAGGAGGGCTATGCGTGAAGCGTTCGGTGAATTCGAAAGTAAAATTCTATGTACCGACTTGACAGAAAATCCTAGGAAGTTCTGGTCTTACGTTAAATCAGTAAGTGGCTCGAAACAGCATATCCAGACACTCCGGGATGATGATGGCATTGAAACAGAGGATGACAAGCGTAAAGCTGAAATACTAAACACCTTTTTCCAAAGCTGTTTCACAGAGGAAGACCGCACTGCAGTTCCTTCTCTAAATCCTCGCACAAACGAAAAAATGGCTGACATCGAAATAAGTGTCCAAGGAATAGAAAAGCAACTGGAATCACTCAACAGAGGAAAGTCCACTGGACCTGACGGGATACCAATTCGATTCTACACAGAGTACGCGAAAGAACTTGCCCCCCTTCTAACAGCCGTGTACCGCAAGTCTCTAGAGGAACGGAAGGTTCCAAATGATTGGAAAAGAGCACAGGTAGTCCCAGTCTTCAAGAAGGGTCGTCGAGCAGATGCGCAAAACTATAGACCTATATCTCTGACGTCGATCTGTTGTAGAATTTTAGAACATGTTTTTTGCTCGAATATCATGTCGTTTTTGGAAACTCAGAATCTACTATGTAGGAATCAACATGGATTCCGGAAACAGCGATCGTGTGAGACCCAACTCGCTTTATTTGTTCATGAGACCCAGAAAATATTAGATACAGGCTCCCAGGTAGATGCTATTTTTCTTGACTTCCGGAAGGCGTTCGATACAGTTCCGCACTGTCGCCTGATAAACAAAGTAAGAGCCTATGGAATATCAGACCAGCTGTGTGGCTGGATTGAAGAGTTTTTAGCAAACAGAACGCAGCATGTTGTTATCAACGGAGAGACGTCTACAGACGTTAAAGTAACCTCTGGTGTGCCACAGGGGAGTGTTATGGGACCATTGCTTTTCACAATATATATAAATGACCTAGTAGATAGTGTCGGAAGTTCCATGCGGCTTTTCGCGGATGATGCTGTAGTATACAGAGAAGTTGCAGCATTAGAGAATTGTAGCGAAATGCAGGAAGATCTGCAGCGGATAGGCACTTGGTGCAGGGAGTGGCAACTGACCCTTAACATAGACAAATGTAATGTATTGCGAATACATAGAAAGAAGGATCCTTTATTGTATGATTATATGATAGCGGAACAAACACTGGTAGCAGTTACTTCTGTAAAATATCTGGGAGTATGCGTGCGGAACGATTTGAAGTGGAATGATCATATAAAATTAATTGTTGGTAAGGCGGGTACCAGGTTGGGATTCATTGGGAGAGTCCTTAGAAAATGTAGTCCATCAACAAAGGAGGTGGCTTACAAAACACTCGTTCGACCTATACTTGAGTATTGCTCATCAGTGTGGGATCCGTACCAGATCGGGTTGACGGAGGAGATAGAGAAGATTCAAAGAAGAGCGGCGCGTTTCGTCACAGGGTTATTTGGTAACCGTGATAGCGTTACGGAGATGTTTAACAAACTCAAGTGGCGGACTCTGCAAGAGAGGCGCTCTGCTTCGCGGTGTAGCTTGCTCGCCAGGTTTCGAGAGGGTGCGTTTCTGGATGAGGTATCGAATATATTGCTTCCCCCTACTTATACCTCCCGAGGAGATCACGAATGTAAAATTAGAGAGATTAGAGCGCGCACAGAGGCTTTCAGACAGTCGTTCTTCCCGCGAACCATACGCGACTGGAACAGAAAAGGGAGGTAATGACAGTGGCACGTAAAGTGCCCTCCGCCACACACCGTTGGGTGGCTTGCGGAGTATAAATGTAGATGTAGATGTAGATGTAGAGACAGACCCAGACTAACCTGGCTGACCAACTGACCAGACTCGACCAGACTGACAGACTGACTTACTCAACCCGACTGACTAACGGACGAGCTCACAGCGCCCCTTAAATGTACGTGAACAGGCAACTTTTCCCCTCTCCCACCAGAGGAAGACACCAAAGCTGCGATTGCCACAGCGGCGCCTACGCCAGAAACGGAGGGCGACTGCTTTACACTACGCGCTGCGGGGCGCACTTCAAAACAGCAAATTTTACCACGGCTCACCAAGCCTGCGTGGTCGACAGTGACCGCACCGACACTTCCGTAAGCCGGCCGGCGTGGCCGTGCGGTTTAGGCGCTTCAGTCTGGAACCGCGTGACCGCTACGGTCGCAGGTTCGAATCCTGCCTCGGGCATGTATGTGTGTGATGTCCTTAGGTTAGTTAGGTTTAAGTAGTTCTAACAAGGGAACCTCCCCATCGCACCCCCCTCAGATTTAGTTATAGGTTGGCACATTCGATAGGCCTTGAAAAACTAAACACAGATCAATCGAGAAAACAGGAAGAAGTTGCTTGGAACTATGAAAAAATAAGCAAAATATACAAACTGAGTAGTCCATGTGCATGATAAGCAACATCAAGGGCAGTGCGAGGTTAGGAGTGCTGTGGTCTCGTGGTTAGAGTGAGCAACTGCGGAAAGAAAAGTCCTAGGTTCAAGTCTACCCTCGGATAAAGATTTTTACTTTCTTTATTTTCGCAAAGTTATGATCTGTCCGTTCGTTCATTGATGTCTCTGATCACTGTAACAAGTTTAGTGTCTGTGTTTTGCGACCGCACCGCAAAACCGTGCGATTAGTAGACGAAAGGACGCGTCTCTCCAATGGGAACCAATTACATTTGATCGCAAGGTCATAGGTCAACCGATTCCTCCACAGGAAAACACGTCTGATATATTCTATACGACACTGGCGACGGCATTTGCGTCATATGACAGGAATTTGTTGTCGACTCACCTAACTTGTACACTTGGCGAATGAGTAAAAAGATTCTTCTACCTTGCCCGATTTAGGTTTTCTTGTGGATGTGATAATCACTCCCAAAAAAGTGATGAAAACAAAAGCGTTTGTCACATGATGAAAACATAAGCGTTTGTCATATGATGAAAAGATAAGCGTTTGTCACATGATGAAAACATAAGCCTTTGTCACATAAACTGAAAATTAAAAAGTTAATCTTTTCACCCGAGGGAATGCTTGAACCAAGGACCTCTCGTTCCGCAGCTGCTCACGCTAACCACGGGACCACGGCACCCACATGCTTGCTTTTTACTTGTAGTTGCCTATGTTGCGCATGGACTACTCAGTTTGTATATTTTGCTTATTTTTTTCATAGTTCCGCACAACCTCTTCCTGTTTTCTCGATTAATCTGTGTTCAGTTTTTCAAGACCTATCCACTGTGCCAACTTATAACTAAATCTGAGGGGGGTGCGATTGGGAGGTTCCCTTCTAAGTTCTAGGGGACTGATGACCACAGATGTTACGTCCCATAGTGCTCAGAGCCATTTGAACCATTTTTGACACTTCCGTCGGCGTTGCAAAAGCGTAGTCCATGTTTGGTGTCATGAAATATTCTTTCGCACACCCCGTCATTGACGACTTTGACGTACACCGCACTGCTTAATATGGACAAATGGATGCCCAAGATGTCGGAAGCTGGGACCTTAGCAACGTCGTCTAGAAAGCGTTCCACTTCCAAGGCCTTTGGGTGTGTGTAGCCGTTGCAGAAGCTGAATCGTAGTCTTGATTTTCTAAAACGGTTGGCCATGGTTCTACTACACGTAAGCGACACGTAAGTGACGGCCGCTGAAAAGTAAACAACAGCGAGCGCGCGCGTTCCGCAGGCGGAAACAACATCACGTCGGCCCTGCACGGCTGCGACAGCCGGATTTACCACTGGTCAGATTTTATATATTCTTCATATTGACTCCCGTATCATCCTCCGTCACCTCGTCAGTCAGTTCCTTCCCATCTCAGAGGCCTTCAGTGTGCTCTTTCCACCAATCCACTCTTTACGTTCAACAGCCCATTTTGCCCTTCATTCTCAGTGCTTATGCCTTTGCTTTCGGTTCTATAAAACATAACTGAGCAAAATCGTAATAAAATAACCAGCTCTGCGAATCAAGTGGGTGTCTATATATTTCTGAATCGTAGTGCTATAAACAGTCCCGCCGGAGGTTCGAATCCTCCCTCGGGCATCAGTGTGTTTGTTTGTCCTTAAGATAATTTAGGTTAAGTAGTGTATAAGCTTAGGGACTGATGAGCTTAGCAGTTAAGTCCCATGAGATTTCACACACATTTGAGCATTCTTTGAGAGTGCTGTAAACAAATCAGCATGATAAGGAGTTTATGTCTTTTAGTGAATCGTGATTCATTAACGACTAGTTTTTTGTAGCAAGTAATTCTTTCGACATAGATATACATGAATGTAAAAACAACTCGGTAGGATATGCAAGTTTGCAGTTGCCTGTTCTGCAAAATTTCCATACAAATCTTTTGTACTCTTGTCATATGTGCTTGACATAACATAACAGCAGAAGTCTGTCAGAGTTCTACAGTGTACGGGGTGATTACAATTGAACTTTCAAACCGCTCTAGGAATGACACCACTGGGCAGAATGAAATCAAATTTCAACGCAATATTATCAGAGAAGGGGGAAAACGTATGGCAGAAGAAAAATAAATACACTCCTGGAAATGGAAAAAAGAACACATTGACACCGGTGTGTCAGACCCACCATACTTGCTCCGGACACTGCGAGAGGGCTGTACAAGCAATGATCACACGCACGGCACAGCGGACACACCAGGAACCGCGGTGTTGGCCGTCGAATGGCGCTAGCTGCGCAGCATTTGTGCACCGCCGCCGTCAGTGTCAGCCAGTTTGCCGTGGCATACGGAGCTCCATCGCAGTCTTTAACACTGGTAGCATGCCGCGACAGCGTGGACGTGAACCGTATGTGCAGTTGACGGACATTGAGCGAGGGCGTATAGTGGGCATGCGGGAGGCCGGGTGGACGTACCGCCGAATTGCTCAACACGTGGGGCGTGAGGCCTCCACAGTACATCGATGTTGTCGCCAGTGGTCGGCGGAAGGTGCACGTGCCCGTCGACCTGGGACCGGACCGCAGCGGCGCACGGATGCACGCCAAGACCGTAGGATCCTACGCAGTGCCGTAGGGGACCGCACCGCCACTTCCCAGCAAATTAGGGACACTGTTGCTCCTGGGGTATCGGCGAGGACCATTCACAACCGTCTCCATGAAGCTGGGCTACGGTCCCGCACACCGTTAGGCCGTCTTCCGCTCACGCCCCAACATCGTGCAGCCCGCCTCCAGTGGTGTCGCGACAGGCGTGAATGGAGGGACGAATGGAGACGTGTCGTCTTCAGCGATGAGAGTCGCTTCTGCCTTGGTGCCAATGATGGTCGTATGCGTGTTTGGCGCCGTGCAGGTGAGCGCCACAATCAGGACTGCATACGACCGAGGCACACAGGGCCAACACCCGGCATCATGGTGTGGGGAGCGATCACCTACACTGGCCGTACACCACTGGTGATCGTCGAGGGGACACTGAATAGTGCACGGTACATCCAAACCGTCATCGAACCCATCGTTCTACCATTCCTAGACCGGCAAGGGAACTTGCTGTTCCAACAGGACAATGCACGTCCGCATGTATCCCGTGCCACCCAACGTGCTCTAGAAGCTGTAAGTCAACTACCCTGGCCAGCAAGATCTCCGGATCTGTCCCCCATTGAGCATGTTTGGGACTGGATGAAGCGTCGTCTCACGCGGTCTGCACGTCCAGCACGAACGCTGGTCCAACTGAGGCGCCAGGTGGAAATGGCATGGCAAGCCGTTCCACAGGACTACATCCAGCATCTCTACGATCGTCTCCATGGGAGAATAGCAGCCTGCATTGCTGCGAAAGGTGGATATACACTGTACTAGTGCCGACATTGTGCATGCTCTGTTGCCTGTGTCTATGTGCCTGTGGTTCTGTCAGTGTGATCATGTGATGTATCTGACCCCAGGAATGTGTCAATAAAGTTTCCCCTTCCTGGGACAATGAATTCAAGGTGTTCTTATTTCAATTTCCAGGAGTGTAGTTACAAAATGTAGCAATAGATGCAGCTGCAAGCATCATAATTTAATAGTAATCGACTACAAATGACAAATGAATCGCCGGCCGCGGTGGTCTAGCGGTTCTGGCGCTGCAGTCCGGAACCGTGGGACTGCTACGGTCGCAGGTTCGAATCCTGCCTCGGGCATGGGTGTGTGTGATGTCCTTAGGTTAGTTAGGTTTAAGTAGTTCTAAGTTCTAGGGGACTTATGACCTAAGATGTTGAGTCCCATAGTGCTCAGAGCCATTTGAACCATTTTTTTTGACAAATGAATCATACAACAATGCCTATGGTATACGTTTGACGTGAAACAAACTACTACCCAGTATGAATGGGTGTACAGGTGTGATACTGTTACCTAGTTTCCTAAGCCCATGCACCACGGCAAGGTCATTTCACATGGGATGGGAAAAATCGGTTTTTAATTGTCCTGAGGCCGAAAACCGCATAAAAAGCATCAGTTAAAATCAATTCGGACTATTAATTCTAAAGCAAAGCATCTTCAGTATGCTGTCCACCGTTTTCTGAAACATGTTGAAATCGAGAAACAGCATGTTCCACAACTGATCAAAGTGTTTCCGGGGACACGATGAGAATGTGGTGCGCAATGCTTGCTTTCAGTGCAGCTAAGTTTGCAGTCGGAACACTGAACACAACACCTGTCAGACAGCCCCGCAGCCAGAAGTCACACGGATTAAGACCAGGTGATCGGGACGTCGAGGCTATACAGAAGTGACGGGTGATAATTCTAGCATTTCCGAAATGGCGCATCAGCAGCTGCTTAACTGGATTTCCAATGTGTGGAGCTGCGCCATCTTGCGTAAAAATGATCCCCTCTACACTTCAACGCTGTCAGAGAGCTGGAATGACGTGGTTGCGCAAAAGACAGTCATAGCGCTTACCAGTGACGGTATAGGTAACAGGACCGGAAGCACCTGTCTCTTCGAAAAAATATGGCCCGATGATAAGTTATGCTGTAAACCCGCACCACACAGTGATCTTTTCAAGATGAAGTGGTACTGGTTGATTTGTGTGCGGATTTTCCGTTGCCCATATTCGACAATTCTGTGTATTGACATATCCTGTCAGATGGAAGTGGGCTTCGTCTGTCCACGGTCAGTCATTGTCCACTTGCATGAGAGCAAGAAATTCTAAAGCAAAGGTCCCTCTAGCTGTCAGGTCGACACGAAGCAACTAGTGCACATGGGTAATTTTGAATGTATAGCAAAGAAGTATGTTTCGTAGGACTTTACGCACCGTCATCACGAGTATGTGCAATGTTTGGGCAATTCTGCGTGCACTGCATGTTTGCACACCATCACTCGTCTCCTCCTACATTGCTGTGGCCATTGTTTCTATTGACGACGAATCAATTCGTTTCCTCCCACGACCAGGTTGCACACCAACAGAACCCGTCTTTTCGCATTTCTAAATCATTTTCTACAGACCCACGGTAATCATCGGACCAACACCTTTTTTTCAGACCCCTCAGTGTCCGGAACTTCAGCTGAGCGAAGTGTGCACAGTCATCATTCTTGTAATACAGGTTTACAAGGAGAGCGCGATCCTGCATTGAGACAGTCATGACGAACGTAGCAGACGCGAAAGGAGGAAAAGCTGTGTACCCGGTGTGTTTATACCAACGTCAATGAGTCGTGCATTTTTTTTTCCTTTATTGTAATTTTCATCACCTGATACAGGCGGGTTGTCAGCAGCATAGTACGCTGCTCTTCAGCCTTAAGTGGAACAATAGTAGGACATATAGGTGATACAGACACTACACTAAAAACGGCGGTCAAAAAAAGGAGATTTAAAAAACAATAAACATGAAGCCGTTCACGCTGGACTCGAAAAAACAGAAAACATTTGGTGACACGGTGCACAGAACATGGATGACGGCGACGGCACACGTGAACAGTTGATGCGTGACGGTGACAGAACACTGAACACAAATCGAGGCACACACACGACACACAGATGGCGATGATCTCCAGCGCGCGAAAGTCCACTGAGCGTGTACGAGTCCGGGGACCTGCCAAGAGAGGAGGAGGAGGAAGGGGAGTGGGAGAGCGAGAGGGGAGAGCAGAGATGCCACGGGCAGGGGAGACAGGGGGAGGGATGAAGGGGGAGGGGAAGCCCGGGGGTAGAGTGGTGGAGGGAGGGGACGGGGGAAAAGGAAAAAGAAGGGAAGAGAAGAGAAGGGAGGGAGGGTGCCGAAAGGAAAGGACACCGGAGGTGGGGGGTGGGGCAGGGTCAAAGTTGATATGAGGGGTAGATGGAGGGGACGAGGACATCATCAGGGAGGGGGAGCTGGCGGAAGCCACCTTGGGAGAGGGTAAGGAGGGTGGAGAGATGGAGACCGGGTGGGACGTGGGAATACAGGCGCGGCAGCTGAGTCGTGCGCGTGACAGGTGTTTATATTTACGTATCCTGACACATGCAGCACCATCTATTGATCAATTTTCACACCTTTTTTTCTTCTTCCATACGTTTTCCCCCTTCTCCGATAACATTCCGTTGCAATTTGACGTCATTCTGATCAGCTGTGTTATTTCTACAGCGTTTTGAAAGTTTAACATTAATTACAATCACCCTGTACATCAATAGGTCTAATATTTGCCAATAAGGTTCTGCTGCAAGCGTGACAACAGCTTTAGGGAGTCACGCTGACGCGTGCCGTGCCCCGCAGCAGCCGCTAGTGCAGCCCGGCTCCCATCACACAAATCGCAGCGGCCGACGGAGACTGGCAGGTGCAGAAGCTCGGCTGGCTCCGCCGTCGTGTGCACGCGCATCCAGCGTGTAAGCTCAGATTCTGTGCGCATTGGTGGCCACCAATCGGCCATCTGCCCCGCAACGGCAGGCAGCCCAGCTGCCGCGGCTGTCACGCGGGGTAACATATAGGCCAGGGGCTGCCTCTGCCCCCGTTCTCTGTTACAACTGCTGCTGATGGTGCCGATACAGCCGTATGCTAATGCCAGTGGTTAACCGCAGATTACGAGATTCGAGTGGCCAGCGCGCACCGCCATTGATCACTACGTCTCACTACCAATCGTGTTTGCGTCAGCAGACGTCACAAGAGTGTCTTGAAGGATCTGGTACATAACATCAGGTTTTCACGCTTCGTTTTTGTATCTAAGCCTACGCAACTAGAAAATGAAAATTTATGAGAGCTGCAGTCACGTCGTGATATTAATACATTAAGGCAATAAAACGAGAATCAAAAAACACGAAGATCGACGGATAGAATTATAACAAACAAATGAATTAGACAAAGACACTCATTAAGCTCACTCCTGCTCAACATAATAATAGAATACCTCATTCATGCCATAAGAAAAGAAGCAGGGGATAAAATGGGAAATAAAGTAGTAAATGTTATGTGTCATTCTAATGATGCTGTACTGATACCAGATAAACAATATAATTTACAGTGGTTACTTTACAAATCCTATACAACAGTTAAGCAATATAACATGGAAAGCTCATCTAAAAATTCAAAGAGTATTATAAAGAAAACCTTTAAGATGTGAATTAGAGGTGGTGAGCTTTATTTATATAGCGTCTATTATCACCAGCTATAAAGGTAATCATGCAAGTGGAAAACCAAACGACAAACGCAATTAAAGTATCCGGCTGACTGCGAAAAGCTGTCTGGAGAAACAAATTTATGACAACTAAAAGGAAAATAAAAATATGTAAAACAATGGTACTTCTTGTTTGGCATATGCAGCAGAAACTAGGGCGAAAACGAAAAAGACAACAGTTAACAGCGATGGAAATGAATTTCTTACGATAGAGCCAAGGAGTAACCATGTGGGATAAGAGAACAATTTATCGACGAGGGAACAGCGTGGAATACAAGATATAAATAAACTGTTGAAGTCAAGGAAAATAAACTGGAGGATCATGTGGAAGGATAGACCCCCAGAGGAAAAAATTTATAAACCTGGGTGACAGTACGGGAAACGACTTCCCAGGCGGCCAGCAAAGAGATGGGGCAACAATCTAAACAGTACATTCACGGGATCAGGTCGACACACAGGGGAAAACCTAGCTAGCAGAAGAACGCAAAGAAAAAGTTTTGACGTTATGTATGTGATATTCTTCATTCGAAGCAACTGCTGCGTGATCTTAGTCCATAAAGAATGTTTTAAAAAGGTGTCTCCTGTTCTAACGGTAGATAGTAGTCGTCAAACATAGCAAAAAATTTGTACAAACATCCAGTATTTCCAAAGTCAAATACTTGTTGAGGTTTGAGTTACACTGGCCTATGAGAGACATCTGCCTGTTGACATAACAGTAAGTCTCCAGAGTTGTCACTCACTTTTACAAACCTTTCAAACCTCCTTTTGGCAAGAATCATGAACTCGTGCCTAAGAATTAAGACCAGGTGTACGGAGAGAATGCCAACTTATCCACTAGTTTTGATTTCCAGTTTACCTTTGTTTATATTTACATGAGTTGGAAACGAAACTTAACACATAACTTGGCAACGTCACACAAAGTCACAGACATATATTTACTCGGTAGTTCTTAAACACTGTTATTGTTGTTGTTGTTGTGGTCTTCAGTCCAGAGACTAGTTTGATGCAGCTCTCCATGCTACTCTATCCCGTGCAAGCTTCTTGATCTCCAAGATCCTTCTGAATCTTCTTAGTGTATTCATCTCTTGCTCTCCCTCTACGATTTTTACCCTCCACGTTGCCCTCCAATTCTAAATTGGTGAAGCCTTGATGCCTCAGAACATTTCCTACCAACCGATCCCGTCTTCTAGTCAAGTTGTATGACAAATTCCTCTTTTCCCCAATTATATTCAGTACATCCTCATTACTTATGTGATCAACCCATCTAATCTTCAGCATTCTTCTGTAGCACCACATTCCGAAAGCTTCTATTCTCTTCTTGTCTAAACTATTTATTGCCCATGTTCCACATCCATACATGGCTACACTCCGTACAAATACTTTAAGAAAAGAATTCCTGACACTTAAATCTATACTCGATGTTAACAAATTTCTCTTCTTGCCAGTCTATATGTTATATCCTCTCCGACCATCATCAGTTATTTTACTCCCTAAATAGCAAAACTCATCTAATACTTTAAGTGTCTCATTTCCTAATCAAATTCCCTCAGCATCACCTGATTTAATTGGACTGCGTTCGATTACCCTCGTTTTGCTTTTGTTGATGTCCATTCCGTTCAACTGCTCTTCCAGGTCTTTGCCGTCTCTGACAGAATTACAATGTCATCGGCAAACCTCAAAGTTTTTATTTCTTCTCCATGGATTTTAATACCTACTCCATATTTTCCTTTTGTTTCCTTTACTACTTGCTCAATATATAGATTGAGTAACATCTGGAAGAGGCTACAACCCTGTCTCACTCCCTGCCCAACCACTGTTTCCCTTTCATGCGTCTCGAGTCTTATAACTGCCACCTGGTTTCTGTAAAAATTGTAAATAGCCTTTCGCTCTCTGTATTTGATCCCTCCCACCTTCAGAATTTGAAAGAGAGTATTTCAGTCAACATTGTCAAAAGCTTTCCGAAGTCTACAATTGCTAGAAACGTAGGTTTTCCTTTCCTTAATCTAAGATAAATCGTAGAGTCGGTAATGCCTCATGTGTTTCAACATTGCTACTGAATCCAAACTGATCTTCCCAAAGGTTGGATTCTACCAGTTTTTCCATTCATCTATAAAGACTTCGTGTTAGTATTTTGCAGCCGTGACTTATTAAAGTGTTAGTTCGGTAATTTTCTCACCTGCCGACACCTGCTTTCTTTGGGGTTGGAATTAATATATTCTTCATGAAGTCTGAGGGTATTTCGGCTGTCTCATACACCTTGCTCACCAAATGGTAGAGTTTTGTCAGGGCTGGCTATGAGTAGCTCTAATGGGATATTGTCTATCCCTGGGGCCTTGTTTCTGCTTAGGTCTTTCAGTGCTCTTTCAAATTCTTCTCTCAGTATCATATTTCCCATTTCATCTTCACCTACGTCCTCTTCCATTTCCATAATATTGCCATCGCGCACATAGCCCTTGTACAGACCCTCTACATACTCCTTACACCTTTCTGCTTTCCCTTCTTTGCGTAGAACTGCGTTTCCATCTAAGCTCTTCATATTCATACAAGCGGTTCTCTTTTCTCCAAAGGTCTCTTTAATTTTCCTGTAGGCAGTATCTATCTTACCCCCAGGTGATATATGCCTCTACATTCTTACATTTGTCCTCTAACGATCACTGCTGATCTCATTTTTGTGACTTTTGTATTCCTTTTTGCCTGCTTCATTTATTGCATTTTTATATTGTTATGATGACGACGACGTACGAGTTGTCGCCAGTGTTGACTGGTGGCCAACTGTAAACATATATATGAACCATGGACCTTGTCGTTGGTGGGGAGGCTTGCGTGCCTCAGCGATACAGATAGCCGTACCGTAGGTACAACCACAACGGAGGGGTATCTGTTGAGAGGCCAGACAAACGTGTGGTTCCTGAAGAGGGGCAGCAGCCTTTTCAGTAGTTGCAAGGGCAACAGTCTGGATGATTGACTGATCTGGCCTTGAACAATAACCAAAACAGCCTTGCTGTGCTGGTACTGCGAACGGCTGAAAGCAAGGGGAAACTACGGCCGTAATTTTTCCCGAGGGCATGCAGCTTTACTGTATGATTAAATGATGATGGCGTCCTCTTGGGTAAAATATTCCGGAGGTAAAATAGTCCCCCATTCGGATCTCCGGGCGGGGACTACTCAGGAGGACGTCGTTATCAGGAGAAAGAAAACTGGCGTTCTACGGATCGGAGCGTGGAATGTCAGATCACTTAATCGGGCAGGTAGGTTAGAAAATTTAAAAATAGAAATGGATAGGTTAAAGTTAGATATAGTGGGAATTAGTGAAGTTCGGTGGCAGGAGGAACAAGACTTCTGGTCAGGCGAATACAGGGTTAGAAATACAAAGTCAAATAGGGATAATGCAGGAGTAGGTTTAATAATGAATAGGAAAATAGGAATGCGGGTAAGCTACTACAAACAGCATAGTGAACGCATTATTGTGGCCAAGATAGATACGAAGCCCACACCTACTACAGTAGTACAAGTTTATATGCCAACTAGCTATGCAGATGACGAAGAAATTGTAGAAATGTATGATGAAATAAAAGAAATTATTCAGATAGTGAAGGGAGACGAAAATTTAATAGTCATGGGTGACTGGAATTCGAGTGTAGGAAAAGGGAGAGAAGGAAACGTAGTAGGTGAATATGGATTGGGGCTAAGAAATGAAAGAGGAAGCCGCCTGGTAGAATTTTGCACAGAGCACAACTTAATCATAGCTAACACTTGGTTTAAGAATCACGATAGAAGGTTGTATACATGGAAGAACCCTGGAGATACTAAAAGGTATCAGATAGATTTTATAATGGTAAGACAGAGATTTAGGAACCAGGTTTTAAATTGTAAGACATTTCCAGGGGCAGATGTGGACTCTAACCACAATCTATTGGTTATGACCTGTAGATTAAAACTGAAGAAACTGCAAAAAAGTGGGAAATTAAGGAGATGGGACCTGGATAAACTGAAAGAACCAGAGGTTGTACAGAGTTTCAGGGAGAGCATAAGGGAACAACTGACATGAATGGGGGAAAGAAATACAGTAGAAGAAGAATGGGTAGCTTTGAGGGATGAAGTAGTGAAGGCAGCAGAGGATCAAGTAGGTAAAAAGACGACGGCTAGTAGAAATCCTTGGGTAACAGAAGAAATATTGAATTTAATTGATGAAAGGAGAAAATATAAAAATGCAGTAAATGAAGCAGGCAAAAAGGAATACAAACGTCTCAAAAATGAGATCGACAGGAAGTGCAAAATGGCTAAGCAGGGATGGCTAGAGGACAAATGTAAGGATGTAGAGGCTTATCTCACTAGAGGTAAGATAGATACTGCCTACAGGAAAATTAAAGAGATCTTTGGAGATAAGAGAACCACTTGCATGAACATCAAGAGCTCAGATGGAAACGCAGTTCTAAGCAAAGAAGGGAAAGCAGAAAGGTGGAAGAAGTATATAGAGGGTCTATACAAGGGTGATATACTTGAGGACAATATTATGGAAATGGAAGAGGATGTAGATGAAGATGAAATGGGAGATACGATACTGCGTGAAGAGTTTGACAGAGCACTGAAAGACCTGAGTCGAAACAAGGCGCCGGGAGTAGACAACATTCCATTAGAACTACTGACGGCCTTGGGAGAGCCAGTCCTGACAAAACTCTACCATCTGGTGAGCAAGATGTATGAAACAGGCGAGGTACCCTCAGACTTCAGGAAGAATATAATAATTCCAATCCCAAAGAAAGCGGGTGTTGACAGATGTGAAAATTACCGAACAATCAGTTTAATAAGCCACAGCTGCAAAATACTAACACGAATTCTTTACAGACGAATGGAAAAACTAGTAGAAGCCGACCTCGGGGAAATCAGTTTGGATTCCGTAGAAAAATGGGAACACGTGAGGCAATACTGACCTTACGACTTATCTTAGAAGAAAGATTAAGGAATGGCAAACCTACGTTTCTAGCATTTGTAGACTTGGAGAAGGCTTTTGACAATGTTGACTGGAATACTCTCTTTCAAATTCTAAAGGTGGCAGGGATAAAATACAGGGAGCGAAAGGCTATTTACAATTTGTACAGAAACCAGATGGCAGTTATAAGAGTCGAGGGACATGAAAGAGAAGCAGTGGTTGGGAAGGGAGTACGACAGGGTTGTAGCCTCTCCCCGATGTTATTCAATCTGTATATTGAGCAAGCAGTAAAGGAAACAAAAGAAAAATTTGGAGTAGGTATTAAAATCCATGGAGAAGAAATAAAAACTTTGAGGTTCGCCGATGACATTGTAATTCTGTCAGAGACAGCAAAGGACTTGGAAGAGCAGTTGAACGGAATGGATGGTGTCTTGAAAGGAGGATATAAGATGAACATCAACAAAAGGAAAACGAGGATAATGGAATGTAGTCGAATTAAGTCGGGTGATGTTGAGGGTATCAGATTAAGAAATGAGACACTTAAAGTAGTAAAGGAGTTTTGCTATTTGGGGAGCAAAATAACTGATGATGGTCAAAGTAGAGAGGATATAAAATGTAGACTGGCAATGGCAAGGAAAGCATTTCTGAAGAAGAGAAATTTGTTACATCGAGTATAGATTTAAGTGTCGGGAAGTCATTTCTGAAAGTATTTGTATGGAGTGTAGCCATGTACGGAAGTGAAACATGGACGGTAAATAGTTTGGACAAGAAGAGAATAGAAGCTTTCGAAATGTGGTGCTACAGAAGGATGCTGAAGATTAGATGGGTAGATCACATAACTAATGAGGAAGTATTGAATAGGATTGGGGAGAAGAGAAGTTTGTGGCACAACTTGACCAGAAGAAGGGATCGGTTGGTAGGACATGTTCTGAAGCATCAAGGGATCACCAATTTAGTATTGGAGGGCAGCGTGGAGGGTAAAAATCGTAGGGGGAGACCAAGAGATGAATACACTAAGCAGATTCAGAAGGATGTAGGTTGCAGTAGGTACTGGGAGATGAAGAAACTTGCACAGGATAGAGTAGCATGGAGAGCTGCATCAAACCAGTCTCAGGACTGAAGACCACAACAACAACATGATGACGACGACGTACGAGTTGTCGCCAGTGTTGACTGGTGGCCAATTGTAAACATATAAATCACAGCAGGTTTGTTAGTAACATCGTTAAGGTGCTGGCTGCGTGGTCTGTATCTGCAACGACTAAAATAATGAGAAGTCGTTGGTAAAAAATAATATATATTGTACATAACTGGTTGTACAGGATTCTTCTTGGCTGCATACGTATAATTATAAACAAATAGTTATTAAAGCCTCACTTTGGCGATACGTTACTAATCGTCTTGTTAGAGGTTGCTTCCTATCAGCTGAAGGCTATGCTTTTTTACTACTGGACGTCCCGAGCAAGAGTGGACGAGAGCTCGCGAGAAACCAGATACAAGCCGCGGAGAGGCGCTAGCTGCGTTGATCGGGACTCGCGGGTCCAACGATACTAATACGGACCGCGGTCGATAACTGCAACCCCTAACGAGTGTGGAATCTAATGTTGATACCACATATATTTACTTCCTTCATCAATTACTTTCTATATATCTCCTCTGTTGCCGAAGGATTTCTGCTGTTCCTCGTCCTTTTACCTACTTGATTCTCTGCTGCCTTTACTACTGTATTTCACTTCTCAAAGCTACCCATTCCTTTTCTACTGTATTTCTTTCCCCTGTTCTTGTCAATCGTTCCCTAATGCTCTCTCTGAAACTCTTTACAACCTAGGGGTCTTTCAGTTTATCTAGATCCCATCTCCTTACAATCCTAAATTTTTGCAGTTTCCTCAGTTGTAATCTACAGTTCATAACCAATAGATTGTGGCCAGAGTCCACATCTGACTCTGGAAATGCCTCACAAAATAAAACCTGGTTCCTAAATCTCTGTTTTACCATTATATAATATATCTGAAACCTTCCAATGTCTCCAGGACTCTTCCACGTGTACAGCCTTCTTTCATGATTCTTAAACCAAGTGTTAGCTATGAATAAGTCATGCTCTGTGCAAAATTGTATCAGCCGGCTTCCTCTTTCATTCCTTACCATCATTCCGGATTCAACTTCTACTTTTCCTTCTCTACCTTTTCCTACTATCGAATTCCAGTCCCCCATGACTATTAATTTTCCGTCTCCCTTAACTATATGAATAATTCCTTTTATCTCATCACACATTTCATCAATCTCTTCGTCATCTGCGGAGCTAGTTGGCATATAAACTTGTACTACTGTGGTAAGCGTCGGCTTCGTATCTATCATGGCCAGAATAAACTGTTCACTATGGTGTTCGCAGTAGCTTACCCCCGCTGCTATTATTTTATTCATTATTAAACCTACTCCTGCATTGCCCCTGTTTGATTTTGTATTTATAAGCTGTATTCGCCTGACTAGAAGTCTTTTTTCTCCTGCGACCGAACTTCACCAGTTCCCGCTATATTTAACTTTAACCTATCCATTTCCCTTTTTAAATTTTCTAACCTACCTGCCCGATTAAGGGAATTGACATTCCACGCTGCGATCCGTAGAACGCCAATTTCCTTTCTCCTGATAACGACGTCCTCCCGAGTAGTCTCCGCCCGGATATCAGAATGGGGGACTATTTTACCTCCGGAAAATTTTACCCAAGAGGATGCCATCATCATTTGACCACACAGTAAATCTACAAATTACAGCTGTAGTTTCCACTTGCTTTCAGCCGTTCGCAGTTCCAGGACAGCAAGGCCGTTATAGTTGATGTTAAAGGTCAGATCAGTCAATCATCCAGACTGTTGCCCTTGCAATTACTGTAAAGGCTGCTGCCCCTCTTCAGGAACCACACGTTTGTCTGGCCTGTCAATAGATAGCCCTCCGGTGAGGTTGCACCTACAGCACTCCTATCTGTATCCATGAGGTATGCAACCCTCTCCACCGACGGCACGGTCCATGGTTCATGGGGGGATGGGGGTATTAAACACTAGTAATGCAATATTATCTCGTATTTCACGTCAAAAAGCAGTACATTAGGCTACACCTATATTTGTATGAAGTGTAGCTTTTTATGGAAGTGAAACATGGATGATAAATAGTTTGGACAAGAAGAGAATAGAAGCTTTCGAAATGTGGTGCTAGAGAAGAATGCTGAAGATTAGATTGGTAGATCACATAACTAATGATGAAGTATTTAATAGAATTGGGGAGAAGAGGAGTTTGTGGCACAACTTGACAAAAAGATGGCAACGGTTAGTAGGACATGTTCTGAGGCATCAAGGGGTCACTAATTTAGCATTGTAGGGCAGCGTGGTGGGTAAAAATCGTAGAGGGAGACCAGGAGATGAATACACTAAGCAGAGTCAGAAGGATGTAGGTTGCAATAAGTACTGGGAGATGAAGAAGCTTGCACACGATAGGGTAGCATGGAGAGCTGCATCAAACCAGTCTCAGGACTGAAGACCACAACAACAACAACAATACTCCGCCAGTCACCTCTATGTATGTGGCTGAGAGTACTTTGCGTACCACTGTCCCTTCCATCCCCTAGGCGCTCAGTCCGGAACCGCGCGACTGCTACGCTCGCAGGTTCGAATCCTGCCTCGGGCATGGATGTGTGTGATGTCCTTAGGTTAGTTAGGTTTAAGTAGTTCTAAGTTCTAGGGGACTGATGACCACAGATGTTAAGTCCCATAGTGCTCAGAGCCATTTGAACCTTCCATCCTTTTCCTACTCCAGTCGCGAGTGGTTCGTGGGAAGAACGATTGTTGGTACGTTTCCGTGTGAGCTCGACTCTCTCTATTTTCGTACATGCTCTTTTCGCGAGGTATACATAAGAGGAATCATTACGATGCTTGACTGTTCTTGGAGGCTGCGCTTTCGGAGTTTTAGCAATAAACCACCCCGTGATGTACAACGCCTCTCTTGCCACGTATGCCACTCGTGTAGGCCGAGCATTTCCGTGACACTTTCGCACTTACACAATGAAAATACAACGAAGCGCACAGCTCGCCTTCTCATCTTCTACATTTCCTGTATTAATCCGATATGTTACGGATCCCATGCTGACGAGCAGTATTCAGGAATTGGTCGAAACGTAGGTTTTGTGAGCTATGTCCTTTGTGGCTGCCTGAGTACCCTCCCAGTGAGTCTCAATTTGGCATCCGCCGTAGTTGTGATTAATTTTTTCGTTCCGTTTTAAATAGCTCTGTACCCATAATGCCACGTATTTTATTGTTGTGACTTCTTCCACCGAACGTTCTGCAATAGTGTAACTGAGCAGTAATCGGCCCTTGTGCGTTTTTATGTACAATACGTTACACTGGTTTATACTGAGCCTCTACTGCCAGTTTCTACACCAAGAGTCGATTCTGTGCAAGTCTTCCTGCATTTCTGGTATAATTCTGTACTGTTTAGATTGCTGTATATATAACGGCAACATCCGCAAAGAACCTCATGGAATTTCGATGTTAAGTCACCAGGTCATTCACATCCCACCTAGCTTTGTCACTTCCGCATTCGGGAAGACGACGGTTCAATCCCGCGTCCAGCCATTCTGATTTAGCTTTTCCGTGATTTCTAAATCGCTTCAGGTAAATGCCGGGATGGTTCCTTTGACACGGCACAGCCGACTTCCTTACCCATCCTTCCCTAATCTGATGAGACCGATGACCTCGCTGTTTGGTCTCTTCCCCCAAATCAACCCAACCTAATCTCGAACCCTTTGCCACTTCATATACAGGGTTATTACAAATGATTGAAGCGATTTCACAGCTCTACAATAACTTTATTATTTGAGATATTTTCACAATGCTTTGCACACACATACAAAAACTCAAAAAGTTTTTTTAGGCATTCACAAATGTTCGATACGTGCCCCTTTAGTGATTCGGCAGACATCAAGCCGATAATCAAGTTCCTCCCACACTCGGCGCAGCATGTCCCCATCAATGAGTTCGAAAGCATCGTTGCTGCGAGCTCGCAGTTCTGGCACGTTTCTTGGTAGAGGAGGTTTAAACACTGAATCTTTCACATAACCCCACAGAAAGAAATCGCGTGGGGTTAAGTTGGGAGAGCGTGGAGGCCATGACATGAATTGCTGATCATGATCTCCACCACGACCGATCCATCGGTTTTCCAATCTCCTGTTTAAGAAATGCCGAACATCATGATGGAAGTGCGGTGGAGCACCATCCTGTTGAAAGATGAAGTCGGCGCTGTCGGTCTCCAGTTGTGGCACGAGCCAATTTTCCAGCATGTCCAGATACGTGTGTCCTGTAACGTTCTTTTCGCAGAAGAAAGAGGGGCCGTAAACTTTAAACCGTGAGATTGCACAAAACACGTTAACTTTTGGTGAATTGCGAATTTGCTGCACGAATGCGTGAGGATTCTCTACCGCCAAGATTCGCACATTGTGTCTGTTCACTTCACCATTAAGAAAAAATGTTGCTTCATCACTGAAAACAAGTTTCGCACTGAATGCATCCTCTTCCACGAGCTGTTGCAACCGCGCCGAAAATTCAAAGCGTTTGACTTTGTCATCGGGTGTTAGGGCTTGTAGCAATTGTAAACGGTAAGGCTTCTGCTTTAGCCTTTTCCGTAAGATTTTCCAAACCGTCGGCTGTGGTACGTTAAGCTCCCTGCTTGCTTTATTCGTCGACTTCCGCGGGCTACGCGTGGAACTTGCCCAACGCGTTCAACCGTTTCTTCGCTCACTGCAGGCCGACCCGTTGATTTCCCCTTACAGAGGCATCCAGAAGCTTTAAACTGCGCATACCATCGCCGAATGGAGTTAGCAGTTGGAGGATCTTTGTTGAACTTCGTCCTGAAGTGTCGTTGCACTGTTATGACTGACTGATGTGAGTGCATTTCAAGCACGACATACGCTTTCTCGGCTCCTGTCGCCATTTTGTCTCACTGCGCTCTCGAGCGCCCTGGCGGCAGAAACCTGAAGTGCGGCTTCAGCTGAACAAAACTTTATGAGTTTTTCTACGTATCCGTAGTGTGTCGTGCGCATATGTCAATGAATGGAGCTATAGTGAATTTATGAAATCGTTTCAATCATTTGTAATAGCCCTGTATTTCAGAAATGAAACAAATTGTGAAAAATGCGATTGGCCAGGGATGCACCTGTATCAGGGGCTCAAAAAATGGGTAGAAGTTCACAGTCGCTACAAATAAATGAATATCACTTTCAACAAAAAATCACGTTTATTTTAATGACACATTTATGTTTTTCCTATGGAAATGAAAACTAGAGGAACAGTTAGTGATGGCAGATTTGGTTTCACTGCTCTAACGCTCTAAACATTATACCTTCAGGAATACTTGGGCTTTAAGTAGCGGAAATGGTGTCAAAGTTTCTGCCGTAACGCTGTGATTCCGTAACGCGGGTTGCCTCCACCGCTATGAAGTCTGCTGCAGGCAACCCCTGTTCTGCGCATTCCGGCAGAAACTCTGGTGCCGTTACCATCCTTTTTCAGAAACTATGAGGCTTAGAGCAGTGAAAGCAAGTCTACTGTCACAGATTATACCTCTAGTTTTCATTTCCGTAAACGTAATGTACGTGTGGCATTAAAAACAATAACTTTGTGTTGAAAGTGATGTTTGTTTACATTTGTAGATTGTACGTTCCTGCACATTGTATGAGCCTCTGGTGAGCGTGCATCCCTGGGCAATCGCATGTGTCCCAAATACATGCGATGGCAGAATTTTGTAGGACACTCTGTGCACTTCAAAAACAAACGGTCTTATGACACTTGTAACCTCCCCCTCACTTATCGACCTTAATGATAGTGAAAAAATAAACAGCGTGTATCTAATGGAAATCTGGGAAAAGCAATCGTCACCGAAGTTCATCTGTCGGTAAAGAGGGAGGAAAGAGTTATATCTATATGAAAGGAAAAATGCCAGTGAAACTGGTGGAAATTAATTTTGAAAAGGGGTAAAGTTAATAAAGAAAGTAAATGTGCGGCCGTTACGTTAACAATCAACTAGCGGTAATTAGATATTTGAGATTTGGGGAAATTACGGTCGCCAGTCCTATGGACAATTACTATAGTAACTGAAAAAGGAAGGTTATTACACATATAATTAGCGCTAGAAGCGTGGCAACTGAAGGTTGACATGTGCAGTGTGAAAACTGAAAGTTTGTCAGAAGTAATAAATTTCGCTACACTCTGACTTAATTTAGCAAAAGAATTAATAAAACAGGAAAATCTAAAGTTAATTTAGTGACTGAAGTTAATAGTGAGCTTTCTTTCTGAAGCACATCGAAATTCAGTAAAATACGGTTAGTCTTGGACTACCTCAACAATCATTTCAAAAGCTACTTGAATCTACGCCATTTAGAAATAAGAGATTTAACTTTGAATTTGAATTAAATGATTCTGAACAATTAACAGTAGTAAAATTTAGTACGTACCAAGTTGAGCTGCAGTCACAGGTAAGCTAAAATACAGCAACAAAACTCGCACTCTTAATTTGTGCTTGTGTAATCTAAATATTGTAGCCAGCTATGATTACTTTAACTGAACTGTGAAATTAAAGTAGTGAAATGGAATGATGCTGGCGTTTGAATTTCAACGACACTCGGGTTCATTCCGGAAAAGGAAGGGACCCTGCTTGGTAATGCAATTGGGACAATGAGCAACAAACATTCATGCTAAGTTGCTGTAATTTTGTGATTTGAACAGTTTTAAAAGCTGAGGTCTGCCATACAGTTCTAAAACTTTACGTGCTTCCAGTCTTCCTTGTTGGTTGATTGAAGGTTCGAAGCCGTCGATCGAGGAGGTGGCGACAGTCACTCATTGTCGGCCGTCGCTGTTGCAGAAGCTGGATGTTGGCGCGCCTTCTTCTCGACACGGTCACCAGACGAAACGGGCTCTTGATGTGCGCCAGCTAAAGCTTCCCGTCCGCGACATCGTGTCAGAAACTATCGTAGCAAGTCGAGCGCAATTACATGCTGCCCAACTCCGAAAGCGCGGCAACTCACGGGAGCGTCACACAACACACCTGCTCCACTCGCTACTCCAGCCAGACTCTCCCTGCTCAGCCCGCGCTCCACGCGGCGGAGTTAACACTACCAAAGATCCTAAACACTTTCGTTCTCCACACGACCTATCGATGTATTCGTTCGATAGTATAGTTTTCCCTAGGCCAGACCCAGCGTATAAATACAAATAATATTTACAAAACAAACCAATTATACATCGACATAAATGCATATATATATACAAATAGTAAAACAATTTCAATATACAAAGACACAGAAATGTTATATCTTCAGGTAACAAAATAAGGAAAAAAATTTGCAGTGCAATCGATGGAAATAGGAGGATATGCATTTCCGGCGTTACACACTCCATAGGGGTGTGCCCGGCGTTGCCTTCCCTCCATTGAGAAACTCTTGTCAGTCACACACCTCGTCTGATATTCCGTACGCTCATATTTTATCCATGCGGCGGTAGTACAGAACTGTAACTAACGCTTTCTGGAAATCCAGCAAGACGGCATCTTTCTGGGCACAGGTATCTACAGCTATCTGGATCTCTTGGACGAAGTGATGGAGCGTGGTTTCATAAGATACTTTTTTGTGGAATCCGTGTTGTCTCTTACAGAAGAGATTTTCTATCTCCTGAAATATCATAATACGTAAGCATAAAACACGTTCCGAAATTCTACAAGAGTGTGTCAGATACAGGACGACAGTTACTGAACTTCATGAAATAAGATCGTCGTAACTTCTGAACGGCTTGCGTTAGCACGTTCAAACTGCTAGGTTGGCCGCAGACCATGATGGGTTCAAATGGCTCTGAGCACTATGGGACTTAACATCTATGGTCATCAGTCCCCTAGAACTTAGAACTACTTAAACCTAACTAACCTAAGGACATCACACAACACCCAGTCATCACGAGGCAGAGAAAATCCCTGACCCCGCCGGGAATCGAACCCGGGAACCCGGGCGCGGGAAGCGAGGACGCTACCGCACGACCACGAGCTGCGGACAGCATGATGGGAATTAGTATGCGATGTATGGTTAGGTTTAGCAACGAAGCCCACATTCATCTGGATGGGCTCGTAAATAAGAATATTGACGCACTTGCGGCAGTGAGAAGCCGCATTTCGCGATCGAGAAGTCATTTCACCATGAACGGTTAACTGCGTGGTGTGCAACGTCCACTCACGGAATAATCGGTGCGATATTCCTTAATGGCACAGTGACTACCGAACGGTAGTGAATGTCTTGAATCTCTTGGAAGATGATTTCATCTCAGTTATCCAAAGTGACCCTGATTTCGACAAGATGTGGTTCATGTAAGACGGAGTTCGACCGTATCTAAGCAATAGAGTGTTTGATGTCCTGGAGCAACACTCTGGGGACCGCATTCCGGCTCTGGGGTACCAGAGACCACTGGCATGGGCCTCGACTGGCCGCCGTATTCTCCGGATCTGAACACATGCGACTACTTCTCGTGGGTCTTTATTAAAGACAAGGTGTACAGCAACAACCCCAAGACCATCGATGAGCTGAAGACAGCCATTCGGGAGGTCGTCGCCAGCATCGACGTTCCGACACTTCAGCGGGTCATGCAGAATTTCGCTTTTCGTCTGCGCCACATCATCACCAACGATCGCAGGCATATGGAACATGTCATACAGGGTGTTTCAAAAGTGACCGGTATATTTGAAACGGCAATAAAAACTAAACAAGCAGCGATAGAAATACACCGTTTGTTGCATTATGCTTGGGACAACAGTACATTTTCAGGCGGACAAACTTTCGAAATTACAGTAGTTACAATTTTCAACAACAGATGGCGCTGCAAGTGATGTGAAAGATATAGAAGACAACGCAGTCTGTGGGTGCGCCATTCTGTACGTCGTCTTGCTGCTGTAAGCGTGTGCTGTTCACAACGTGCAAGTGTGCTGTGGACAACATGGTTTATTCCTTAGAACAGAGGATTTTTCTGGTGTTGGAATTCCACCGCCTAGAACACAGTGTTGTTGCAACAAGACGAAGTTTTCAACGGAGGTTTAATGTAACCAAAGGACCGAAAAGCGATACAATAAAGGATCTGTTTGAAAAATTTCAACGGACTGGGAACGTGACAGATGAACGTGCTGGAAAGGTAGGGCGACCGCGTACGGCAACCACAGAGGGCAACGCGCAGCTAGTGCAGCAGGTGATCCCACAGCGGCCTCGGGTTTCCGTTCGCCGTGTTGCAGCTGCGGTCCAAATGACGCCAACGTCCACGTAACGTCTCATGCGCCAGAGTTTGCACCTCTATCCATACAAAATTCAAACGCGGCAACCCCTCAGCGCCGTTACCATTGCTGCACGAGAGACATTCGCTAACGATATAGTGCACAGGATTGATGACGGCGATTTACATGTGGGCAGCATTTGCTTTACTGACGAAGCTTATTTTTACCTGGACGGCTTCGTCAATAAACAGAACTGGCGCATATGGGGAACCGAAAAGCCCCATGTTGCAGTCCCATCGTCCCTGCATCCTCAAAAAGTACTGGTCTGGGCCGCCATTTCTTCCAAAGGAATCATTGCCCCATTTTTCAGATCCGAAACGATTACTGCATCACGCTATCTGGACATTCTTCGTGAATTTGTGGCGGTAAACTGCCTTAGACGACACTGCAAACACCTCGTGGTTTATGCAATATGGTGCCCGGCCACATCGCACGGCCGACGTCTTTAATTTCCTGAATGAATATTTCGATGATCGTGTGATTGCTTTGGGCTATCCGAAACATACAGGAGGCGGCGTGGATTGGCCTCCCTATTCGCCAGACATGAACCCCCGTGACTTCTTTCTGTGGGGACACTTGAAAGACCAGGTGTACCGCCAGAATCCAGAAACAATTGAACAGCTGAAGCAGTACATCTCATCTGCATGTGAAGCCATTCCGCCAGACACGTTGTCAAAGGTTTCGGGTAATTTCATTCAGAGACTACGCCATATTATTGCTACGCATGGTGGATATGTGGAAAATATCGTACTATAGAGTTTGCGCCATCTGTTGTTGACAATTGTAACTACTGTAATTTCGAAAGTTTGTGTGCCTGAAAATGTACTGTTGTCCCAAGCATATTGCAACAAACGGTGTATTTCTATCGCTGCTCGTTTAGTTTGTATTGCCGTTTCAAATATACCGGTCATTTTTGAAACACCCTGTACTAAATACGAATATATGTAGTGACGTCTACATGTTGAACAAAGTGCGTACAGCATGTAGTTTGTAACTAATTTAGGTTTTTTTCTTATAGTTGGGTTGGGTTGTTTGGGGGAGGAGACCAAACAGCGAGGTCATCAGTCTCGTCGGATTTGGGAAGGACGGGGAAGGAAGTCGACCGCGCCCTTTCAAAGGAACCATCCCGGCATTTGCCTGGAGCGATTTAGGGAAATTACGGAAAACTTAAATCAGGATGGCCGGACGCGAGATTGAACCGTAGTCCTCCCGAATGGTAATCCAGTGTGCTAGCCACTGCGCCACGTCGCTCGGTTTCCTTATAGTTCAATAACTGTGAAGTTGTTATAGGCCTTGACCTCAGTGCGCCTGTTCGACGACCGTTCTTGAAAACGGGTACCGCCTTTGTTTTTTCCCGATCACTAGGAACACTTTACTCTCCCAGAGGCCTGCAGTGCGCTGTTGCTACAAGAGGAACAAGTTCCTTCTCATACAGCATGTAGAATCGTAGTGATATCCCATCAGATCCAGTGACCTCCCCTCTGTTGAGCTATTTTGGTTGCTTTTCCATCCAGTAGTCAGTTATTTCGATCTGTGACATTCTGGCGTTCGTGCTGCAATTTAAAGGAGAAAACACATTACGATCTACCTCAGCAAAGCATTTTCGGAAAAGGGCATTTAATAATTTCTGCCTTCGCTGTGTCATACACCGTTCCGAGTCATTATGGTCACAGAGAATCTGGACAGATCCGCTTACTGATTTAACATAATAACAGAACGTCTGAGGATTTTATGTTATGTCGGTGGATAGAATTTTACTTTCAGATTTGTTGGACGCTTAACTCTTGGCTCTCCTTACGTTAATTTGAGCTTGATCCAGTTTCTGCTTGTCTGTGAGCCTTCGGCTACGTAGATGTTTGCAGTGAAGCTCTCTTTGCTTTCGTCGCAGCTTTCTAACACGGCTGCCAAATGACGCCACGTTTTCCCAGTGCATACAGCTTTTCCCAGCGCATTCGTGTCCAAGGCGTATTGTTCAGTACTCTTGAACTTTGTCCATTCTTGCTCAACATTTCCGGTCGTAGAGATTAATTTTTTTGTTTACTGCTCACGTAATCTGAAATGTTATTTATCACCCTTGCTAAAGATAAATATCTTCTTGTCTTTCGTATATTACTATTTGCAGCAGTATTCAGCAATGCTGTAAAGTCGTTATTTTACACTGCTTCCCTGTACTATGCTACCTGAGTCCCAAAGTTCGAATTTTGGTCACAAGATCTAATATTTTGCCTTCACGTGTCGGTTCTCTGATTAGCTGCTCAAGGCAATTTCCGAATAGGGCATTTAGAAAATTTTCACACGATTCCCTGTCGCTATAAGCCGGTCTGTAGTTGACAAGTTTAGATCTACAGCTAATACTGTGACATGGAGGATGCCCAGTTATGTCCCCAACAGAACATGTGTAGGACCAGCTCGGGTGGCAACTCCGTCCTAGTGCCAATAACGAGAATATGAGTGACCAGTAGGTATAGCAATTATCGTTGAAATAACCAGTTTTCGGTTACATCGGTTTTTTCATACATCAGTTTAACCTAGCTGTTAAAACCGCTAAAAATAACGACTTTGTGTAATAAATGATTTTTCAGTTTTTTATTCCTATTAATTTCCATAACAAACGTAAAAATCTAACAAGAATTAAAATGTTTTTACTCACTCGGTTTCAAGATAGAATCAAAATATTAAATTACGTAGGCAAATGGAAGAAAACTTAGTCCACTCGCCGTTCGCTGCTATTCTCGAAAAGTGGTAATTGGCTGAATACTACAAAAAGTCACAAGTATTCTTCTATTTATTCTAATTTTTGAAATCCTGCTAAAAAATCTTGTTGTAATCGGGATTCATAGCGTCGTTCCGGCGTCACGGATAGTCAGTGTTAAACGGTTTTAACTTAGGTTGAACAACTCCGATTTTCATGTTGATTTGTCCGTTTCCAAGGGCTACAAGCAGATAATGGCATGTTATGAAGACAAAGACAGCATATGAGTTGCTTTCTATTTTTATTGTGTATTAGGAAGGAACTGTTATAAAGTTGTTAATTTATTGCTTTTGTCGTAATACCCTTCCCCTTCTATTATTTCACTGAAATGGGCGAAAATCTTTTAGTCTATTAAAGGAAATGAGACATTGTAGTTCACTGCTAAGTCACTTCGTAAAAATGATTCCAGACACGGGTTGGTGCCATCCTGCAAGACAACGGATATACGGTGACGACAGCGAGGAATTACATAGACCAGATGTGGGGCAACTCTTGCGCAGTGCACGTAGATGCGTACCTTAAATCACGACACACGGCATCAGGAAGTTATACCATGTGTTTGTTGTTCTATTCTAGCAGAACTTCAAACCAATGCAAATTTTACGGTTTTCAAAACTAGTTTATTTAGAAACAAAAAATTCTAGCACTGTGACTAAAGGTAATTGATATTTCGATTTTGTAACTCAGGTAACAGTAAAAGGTAAAATACACTTGTTATACCCAAAACGAAGCCAAAAATATTGGTTATTCAGTACTAGAATACCATTATCAGTTTTAGCTGGTCGGTTTTTCACGCCAGTTACAATAGTTGTATGTTAGCTTGTCTCAAGATACAATGGCGTTATGACACCCGTCCCAACAGAATCAATGCATGCATTCAACCCAGAAGGGGGGTGCAACGTTATACTGATGAATAAGCTCATACTAGAAGGAAATTTTCACTCTACAGCGAAGTGTGCGCTGATATGAAACTTCCTGGCAGATTAAAACTGTGTGTCGGACCGAGAATCGAACTCGGGACCTTTGCCGTTCGCGGGCAAGTGCTCTACCAACTGAGCTACCCAAGCACGACTCACGGCCCGTGCTCATAGACAGCTTAAATTCCGCCAGTACCTCGTCTCCTACCTTCCAAACTTCGCAGAAGCTCTTGGAAGGTAGGAGACGAGGTACTGGCAGAATTAAAGCTTTGAGGACGGGTCGTGAGTCACGCTTGGGTAGTCACGCTTGGGTAGCTCAGTTGGTAGAGCACTTCCCCGCGAACGGGAAAGGTCCCGAGTTCGAGTCTCGGCCCGGCACACAGTTTTAATCTGTCAGGAAGTTTCAAGCTCATACTGCCAAGTTTTTTGTAAATGACTCCATTTTGTAATCACTGAAGTAACATCATATTACCTCTCAAACTGTGAAGGTTCCTTTCGTTTACAATAATTTTTTCAAAGTTATTAACTTTTTTTGTCAGGCACTGCAACAGTGACAGCTTCGTACCGCGATGAGCGAACGTGAGCTGAAGTGAACGAAAAGTGTATCCCCTAGTAATAGGCGTCAAGGGTAGAATGTCGCAGTAATTGTTCTCGAGCTCTGTAATTTTCATGGGCGAGATTCTGCAGATGAGGTACTAGACCTCGCTTTCTACTCGCCAAGTGGTGGGCGTGTCCTTCTTGATGGAGGACACGGTAGCGAGCGACTAAGGAGCGGCGGAGGTGACTTGGTTCCTGGACGCCCCACCGAGACTGCCAGGGGGCTAAATAACAATTAGGTGCGGCTGCAGCCGCAGCGGGGGCGGTGGGGGCGGTGTGGGGGCCATACATCGCGATTAGCGCCGCAGCACGTCCTGCGGCCGGTGTGCCCTCTGCGGCCGCCCTCCGGAGGCGGAGGACGCTAAATCCCGCCCTCTGCCGCCGCGTTATAATACGTAGCTGCAGGAGGACGGCCGCAGCGTCCCGACGCCGTTCTGGGAGGAACCGCGGTGTGCTTAGCAGATAGTGCAAGCAGCAGAGTGTCACAACACTCCGTTTTCAAAGGAGGTCACTCGTTTGCACTGTCTTTATTGTCCGCCTTCACCTGTAATAACCACTGGTTGTACGACGGCCGTTCGGAAAGTAAGGAACGATCGGACACGAAATGGAAACCACAGTGGAACTTCGATGAAGCATATGTAGTGGATGGTGTCAGAATGTGGCGTGTTAAACTCGGCAGGGCTTTTCAAATGATTTATTCGTTTCCACTACAGTGCTTCGTTGACCTCGGTCCACGTCACAGGCCCTGCAATGCTGAGACCACTGCCCCAGCGACCTGTGCAACGCAACGCTGTGTCGTGCCGGCCTTCTTCGCCAGCTGTAGAGTTCCGATTACGTCAGGATGGTGTAGTGGGACGAAATTGAAGCGTCACCCATCCACCAATGTCAGCCCAGTTTGCAGGTGAATATACGTTTAATTAGTTTTGTTTATGTATTTTTGTAATATTTGTAATGGTTGTGAATTGTCTAAAGTTTTGTATTTATTTTTTTTATGTTTCATGTACAGAGAGGGCGGCGCAACGAACGGAGACAGCATCTTCGCTGCCGGGACCAGAGAGAAAATTGCTGGCCACTATACGCCGCGGGTCGACAGCCAAAGAGCAACAGAAGATCCTGGAACCGAGTTGTTGCGTCGTGCTTCTAAAAATCAAATAAATGAAAATTTGTAATGTTTTGTACAACAATGATATCATAGAAAGTTTAATATTATTAAAAAAATGTTAGTTTTGTCTCGTCAAGGCTCAGGTTCACGTCTGTATGTAGGAAGATAATAAATTAGTGGATGCTACTAAAGTTGAAATACGTGTTGTGAGGATTTATTTATGAAGAATTATGTGAATGACTTAATAATATATTTGACAAGATTATTGAGTTTGACAGCGTTCATCGCGACTTTGAATTTCAAAAGTTTATTCAATGTGGTTCTAATATCGATTAAATCAGATAACGTGTATCAATATAATTTCTGAGGAGAAACAAACGACATCTAAAATTGAAAAAGTTTACGCAAACCAATTAGCCCGAGTGACGTAATTCTGTGCATACGACTCAAATGATGTTTTACAGTTTCGTTCAAGAACCATTCTGAGACAATTTAAAAATAATATAAATAACTTTGAAGTGGGTTGTAACTGACGTAGGTGACGAAGTCTACACATGGGCATATGTCGAAAGAAAATCATTTATAAGAAGCTTACGTCGTTACACTACAATGGCTGCGCCAATAGCCGACTCAGCGGCCACCGTCCCTGTTGACTCTGCGCTGCTCCGCGAGGAGCTGTAGGCCAGCCCCGTTGCTGCTTCTTCCTCAGCTGGTGTAGCTGGGAACGTAGTGGCAACGACCGCCCGCTATATGGCGTCCGAATCTGCAGCCCCTCGCCTCAGAAGTCCCCGGCGTGTGTCGATGGCCGAGACGATTGCCCGCGCTAGCGAGCCGAAGAGTGGCCCGCCATGGCTGGCTGCAGACCCCACGTCGGCCTCAGAGGGTCGAACCAACGACCCGCCGTGGAATGGGACGCTGTCGCCCTATCTGTTGCCGCATGTAGCTGTTGGTGCGACGCGCCCTGCCCTCCAGGAGAACTACCACACTTCAATCAATCTTGTTAGAAAACGACAACTATTTATACTCGGCTGCGCGCCTCTGTTTCGCTAACGTGTTGCTTTGCATCACGTATGCACCACACCCTGGTTGCGCCAGTAGGCCCCTTCTGACTATAGCTTGCGCCATGCCAACCGCTGCATTTACTCTTTTCAATGGCCTCCATTCCACTTCGCGTGGTCAGAGTAACTTTCTGCAATCCAGCCCACACCTGGCTGTAACTTTTGCTCAGAATATCGCACAAAACTAACTTTTCCTGTAATAAAAGGTGGTGCCGCTACACATAGATGTAATGTGCAGTGTCTCTAGTACGCCCCTCAGTCACTTCAAGTCATTCTTTTGAGCCCCTAGCGCACAGTGAGTGCGTAAAGAGGCCTATAAAACAGTGTCCCTCGCAAAGCGTGAGTGCTGGTAAGAGATCGCCCCTGATTTCATGCAGCCCGCACGACGTAACTGTCATGCGTTTCCTCCTTACCGACAATGCTCGGCCACATACTGCACAAGCGATGAGGACGGTCCTGCAGGGTTTTCGATGATGAACCATATAGCCCTGACTTGGCTCCCTCTGATTTTCATCTCTACGCACATGAAACCCTAGCTACGAAGACGACATTTTGGCATAGACAACAAGCTTCAGATCAGCGTAGAGAATTGCCAGAAAGCACGGGCAGCTGCCTTCTGTGCTGAGGATACAGGGAATTTGGTACAATGCTACGACAGAGGTCTCAGTCTGAGCGGTGGCTATGTAGAGAAGTAACTAGAAGGTGTAGCTAACTGTCGCAGATAAAATATTTTTATTTCCACTGCGTTTCCCATTTTGCGACCCATCGGACCTCACCTTCCGAATAGCCCTTGCAATTAAAGTACAGCTACTCACGGAGATCCAGTATATGTTGTAATTATCGTATGATGGCAATATTTGGTTGATATGCTAATACATTAATGCGGAACCGATTTGTGCTGGAAAAAAATTAGTTCAAATTTTGGCCTCCAGGTGTAAATCTGGCACTGTGAATTCAAGAAGACATATGGGAATATTTCCATATATAACGAATAAGGAACTGGACTTGGGCAGAAAATGTCAAACAAGCGAGAAAAAAATAAAGTCGATTTTATTATTAACCGCTAACACATTTTGTCCATTATGATATTGAAGACGGCGACGAGATGTTGCATCCGTAAAACATCGCGATCAACAGTTGCTCGCAGCAGTTTCGGTGGAACCTGACAGAGGGAAACCCCAACGTTCGGATCGAGGATTTACTTCTAACTTTGTTCACTTTTAATAGTCCATTATGACAACATAATGAGCAAGTATTAAGGCATACTACACAGACGATTTCGAGAAAATTGCGTCAGTGATGTACCGGTGCATTGCGACTCTCAACACGATATGGCGGTGGTCGTGTCTTTAGCGTTCACGCTCAGCAATCTCTGGATCGCTGTATCGAATATCGCTCACATGTTTTTACGCTACTGGCCATTGAAATTGCTATACCACGAAGATGACGTGCTACAGACGCGAAATTTAACCGACAGGAAGAAGATGCTGTGATATGCAAATGATTAGCTTTTCAGAGCATTCACACAAGGTTGGCGCCGGTGGCGACACCTACAACGTGCTGACATGAGGAAAGTTTCCAACCGATTTCTCATACACAAACAGCAGTTGACCGGCGCTGCCCGGTGAAACGTTGTTGTGATGCCTCGTGCAAGGAGGAGAAATACGTACCATCACGTTTCCGACTTTGATAAAGGTAGGATTGTAGCCTATCGCCATTGCGGTTTATCGTATCGCGACATTGCTCCTCGCGTTGGTCAAGATCCAATGACTGTTAGCAATCGGTGGGTTCAGGAGGATAATACGGAACGCTGTGCTACATCCCAACGGCCTCGTATAACTAGCAGTAGAGATGGTTCAAATGGCTCTGAGCACTATGGGACTTAAGATGTATGGTCATCAGTCCCCTAGAACTTAGAACTACTTAAACCTAACTAACCTAAGGACATCACACAACACCCAGTAGAGATGACAGGCATCTTACCCACATGGCTGTAACGGATCGCGCAGCCACGTCTCGATCCCTGAGTCAACAGATGGGGACGTTTGCAAGACAACAACCATCTGCACGACCATTTCGACGACGTTTGCAGGAGCACGGGCCATCAGCTCGGAGACCATGGCTGCGGTTACCCCTGATGCTGCATCACAGACAGGAGCGCCTGCGATGGTATACTCAACGACGAACCTGGGCGGCACGAATGGCAAAACGTTATTTTTTCGGATGAATCCAGGTTTTGTTTACAGCATCATGATGGCCACATCCGTGTTAGGCGACATCGCGGTGAACGCAGATTCGAAGCGTGTATTCGTCATCGCCATACTGGCGTATCACCCGACCTGATGATATCGAGTGCCATTGGTTGCACGTCTCGGTCACCTCTTGTTCTCATTGACGGCACTTTGAACAGTGGACGTTACATTTCAGATGTGTTACGACCCGTGACTCTACCCTTCATTCGATCCTTGCGAAACCCTACATTTCACCAGGATAATGCACGACCGCATGTTGCATGTCCTGTACGGGCCTTTCTGGATACAGAAAATGTTCGACCGCTGCCCTGGCCAGCACATTCTCCAGGTCTCTCACCAACTGAAAATGTCTGGTCAATGGTGGCCGAGCAACTGGCTCGTCATAATACGCCAGACACTACTCTTGGTGAACTGTGGTATCGTGTTGAAGCTGCATGGGCAGCTGTACCTGTACACGCCATCCAAGCTCTGTTTGACTCAATGCCCAGGCGTATCAAGGCCGTCATTACGGCCAGAGGTGGTTGTTCTCGGTACTGATTTCCCAGGATCTATGCACCCAAATTGCGTGAAAATATAATCACATGTCAGTTCTAGTATAATATATTTGTCCAATGAATACCCGTTTATCATCTGCATTTCTTCTTCGTGTAGCAATTTTAATGGCCAGTAGTGTAATTTATATTTTCTGAACGTTAGTTATAATATTTCAACGCTCTTGAATCTGAAAGGTAACATAGTGAAAAGACACATTTGCAAGAGCTTTTACATGAAAAGACGCTTGTATTTGCTGGACGTTTTACTGAATTTCCAATGTTACTTGGTTATTTGCTATATTTTTGTTACAACAGTTATTATCGACAAGTAAATGACTAAACGCATACAATTTTCCTGAAAATGTATGTCTGTCGTGATTTCCGAAAGCTCTTATGCCTGCAATCGGATACGATAGTGCAGACTGCTTTGTACCTGGACGCTTGGATCTGTAGACACAGGTTTCAAGGATGAGGAAGAGGCTTGAAAAGGCCAAGTAAAAAACATCAATAAAGCAACTTTATTCAGTAATACAATGAGCTACAATACGCGAGAATTTAAGGATAGTGTACGAGTAGTTGTCGGATGTGCTTTCAACTTTACAAGTTACAGAATGATATTTTTCATACAGACACGGCAATTAAAGCGGCATCTACTACATCGAAGGATAGAAATTTTCCCGCATGCACCTGGAATGCTCAGAGTTCCTAAGGAAAGGCAAAGCTCGTTAACATTTCGAAAAATCTATTTCTACCAACAATTTGGATGCAAATCATGCCTAACGCAACATTTTCGTCAATATACGAGGGCAGTTCAATAAGTAATGCAACACATTTTTTTTTTTCTGAAACAGGGGTTGTTTTATTCAGCATTGAAATACACCAGGTTATTCCCCAATCTTTTAGCTACACAACACTATTTTTCAACGTAATCTCCATTCAATGCTACGGCCTTACGCCACCTTGAAATGAGGGCCTGTATGCCTGCGCGGTACCATTCCACTGGTCGATGTCGGAGCCAACGTCGTACTGCATCAATAACTTCTTCATCATCCGCGTAGTGCCTCCCACGGATTGCGTCCTTCATTGGGCCAAACGTATGGAAATCCGACGGTGCGAGATCGGGGCTGTAGGGTGCATGAGGAAGAACAGTCCACTGAAGTTTTGTGAGCTCCTCATGGGTGCGAAGACTTGTGTGAGGTCTTGCGTTGTCATGAAGAAGGAGAAGTTCGTTCAGATTTTTGTGCCTACGAACACGCTGAAGTCGTTTCTTCAATTTCTGAAGAGTAGCACAATACACTTCAGAGTTGATCGTTTGACCATGGGGAAGGACATCGAACAGAATAACCCCTTCAGCGTCCCAGAAGACTGTAACCATGACTTTACCGGCTGAGGGTATGGCTTTAAACTTTTTCTTGGTAGGGGAGTGGGTGTGGCGCCACTCCATTGATTGCCGTTTTGTTTCAGGTTCGAAGTGATGAACCCATGTTTCATCGCCTGTAACAATCTTTGACAAGAAACTGTCACCCTCAGCCACATGACGAGCAAGCAATTCCGCACAGATGGTTCTCCTTCGCTCTTTATGGTGTTCGGTTAGACAACGAGGGACCCAGCGGGAACAAACCTTTGAATATCCCAACTGGTGAACAATTGTGACAGCACTACGAACAGAGATGTCAAGTTGAGCACTGAGTTGTTTGATGGTGATCCGTCGATCATCTCGAACGAGTGTGTTCGCACGCTCCGCCATTGCAGGAGTCACAGCTGTGCACGGCCGGCCCGCACGCGGGAGATCAGTCTTGCTTGACCTTGCGGCGATGATGACACACGCTTTGCCCAACGACTCACCGTGCTTTTGTCCACTGCAGATCACCGTAGACATTCTGCAAGCGCCTATGAATATCTGAGATGCCCTGGTTTTCCGCCAAAAGAAACTCGATCACTGCCCGTTGTTTGCAACGCACATCCGTGACACACGCCATTTTAACAGCTCCGTACAGCGCTGCCACCTGTCGGAAGTCAATGAAACTATACGAGACGAAGCGGGAATGTTTGAAAATATTCCACAAGAAATTACCGGTTTTTTCAACGAAAATTGGCCGAGAAAAAAAATGTGTTGCATTACTTATTGAACTGCCCTCGTAGCTACCGAAAAAACGGAGACTGAATATATTTTACTAGCATCTTCACGTGAGGCAATTTCTCGTTCGTTGTCAATCAACTATGAACAAGTGAAGGCCCTTGATAAATTTTTTAACTTAGGTACAGCAATACACTGTTGTCCAAAGTTAAAGCAACAAACCGCTATTTCCCTGTCCTGTGTGTAATTCACGATATAATCATACAAACTGTCAACCAGATGTCCGCACGATCGTGTTCTGCACGCAAGGTGACATTTTGGTCAACAAACAACCGTGTCAACGATGACGTCAGGGCACCTACCAAACGGGGTAGTGTTTCCCAGTAGTTCCACAAACACAATCGCTCTGTACACAGCCACAGACGGTACAGTATGACGCAGAGAAGACGTCAACTAGTCTCTCTACTGTGGAGGGCCACAGGAAGAATGGAAGCGCGACAGTCGCAATATACACTCCTGGAAATTGAAATAAGAACACCGTGAATTCATTATCCCAGGAAGGGGAAACTTTATTGACACATTCCTGGGGTCAGATACATCACATGATCACACTGACAGAACCACAGGCACATAGACACAGGCTACAGAGCATGCACAATGTCGGCACTAGTACAGTATATATCCACCTTTCGCAGCAATGCAGGCTGCTATTCTCCCATGGAGACGATCGTAGAGATGCTGGATGTAGTCCTGTGGAACGGCTTGCCATGCCATTTCCACCTGGCGCCTCAATTGGACCAGTGTTCGTGCTGGACGTGCAGACCGCGTGAGACGACGCTTCATCCAGTCCCAAACATGCTCAATGGGGGACAGATCCGGAGATCTTGCTGGCCAGGGTAGTTGACTTACACCTTCTAGAGCACGTTGGGTGGCACGGGATACATGCGGACGTGCATTGTCCTGTTGGAACAGGAAGTTCCCTTGCCGGTCTAGGAATGGTAGAACGATGGGTTCGTTGACGGTTTGAATGTACCGTGCACTATTCAGTGTCCCCTCGACGATCACCAGTGGTGTACGGCCAGTGTAGGAGATCGCTCCCCACACCATGATGCCGGGTGTTGGCCCTGTGTGCCTCGGTCGTATGCAGTCCTGATTGTGGAGCTCACCTGCACGGCGCCAAACACGCATACGACCATCATTGGCACCAAGGCAGAAGCGACTCTCATCGCTGAAGACGACACGTCTCCATTCGTCCCTCCATTCACGCCTGTCGCGACACCACTGGAGGCGGGCTGCACGATGTTGGGGCGTGAGCGGAAGACGGCCTAACGGTGTGCGGGACCGTAGCCCAGCTTCATGGAGACGGTTGCGAATGGTCCTCGCCGATACCCCAGGAGCAACAGTGTCCCTAATTTGCTGGGAAGTGGCGGTGCGGTCCCCTACAGCACTGCGTAGGATCCTACGGTCTTGGCGTGCATCCGTGCGTCGCTGCGGTCCGGTCCCAGGTCGACGGGCACGTGCACCTTCCGCCGACCACTGGCGACAACATCGATGTACTGTGGAGACCTCACGCCCCACGTGTTGAGCAATTCGGCGGTACGTCCACCCGGCCTCCCGCATGCCCACTATACGCCCTCGCTCAAAGTCCGTCAACTGCACATGCGGTTCACGTCCACGCTGTCGCGGCATGCTACCAGTGTTAAAGACTGCGATGGAGCTCCGTATGCCACGGCAAACTGGCTGACACTGACGGCGGCGGTGCACAAATGCTGCGCAGCTAGCGCCATTCGACGGCCAACACCGCGGTTCCTGGTGTGTCCGCTGTGCCGTGCGTGTGATCATTGCTTGTACAGCCCTCTCGCAGTGTCCGGAGCAAGTATGGTGGGTCTGACACACCGGTGTCAATGTGTTCTTTTTTCCATTTCCAGGAGTGTATATGTGAACGTGGCGACAGTTTGTAGAGACCGAAACTGTATTCCAAAGACCAGGACAGGGCCGACCGCGTGTGAAATCAGAAGGATAGGACCACTGCTTGGTTGTAAGGACACGGCGGTACCGCCTTAGAACTGCACGGCAATTGGTATCTGACCTCGCAGCATCAACGGGACGTGTGGTATCGAGGCAAACGGTATACGGAAGGTTTCAGCAGAGTGCCCTTTACTGTCGGAGGCCTGCTGTATGTTTACCTCTGACGCATCTTCACACAAAGGAATTCAGATTCAGAGGAGCCAGATACTAGATTAAGTAACGCGGAACTAAAGCCATCTTAATAAAATGTTCTCGGGCTTCCAGCCGCGTCAGGTGGTTAAAATCCCATGAGCTAAAAAAAATTTATAATTCACATTGCCGCGAAACAATGCATTCATAAAGCCATATTGCTGGATCCGCTATGTGGATATCATGTTTGCTGTGTGGCAAACAACAGGGAAGAGCTACATAAGTACCACGATTTTGTAAACAACATTCATCCGAAAATCAGCTTCACCAAGGAGCTGGCGAATGAGGTCGGCCACCTGTTGCTGGATGTGTTGATCTACAGAAGACCTAACAACAGGACACAACGTTTATGCGAACAGGCGTCTAGATGCCACTTCGCACCAGCACCCAGTGGAGAAAGAAGCTGTTCTGAAATGTCACTTAGTGCATTTCGTTTCAATGACACTAAGAGCTTGCGATCTACACTCATGCTCATAAATTAAGGATGCTGCTGATATATGGTGAAACAACGCACTGGTGGGTGGTCTGCGGGCTTAAATCACCTCGGGGCATGACCATGCGGTGCATTTGACCTGCGGCCGTGGCACGGTGGCGCTGGCAGCATTCCACATACGCGGAGGTGTGTTGGTGCATGTCAGAGTACGGTGCAGCGAGTAAGTGTGAAGAAGTTTTCACACGTGGTAATGGTGACAGTGTGTTTAAAATGGCTCAAAGAACACATATTGATGACGTTATGAGGAGTAGAATACTAGGGTGACTGGAGGCTGGTCAAACACAGCAGGTCGTAGCACGGGCCCTCCGAGTGCCACAGAGTGTGATCTCAAAATTATGGGACCGATTCCAGCAGACAGGATACGTGTCTAGGCGCTACAGTACTGATCAGACATGCTTTATTCGCCCGGAGACCTGCAAGGCTCATTCCACTGACCCCTGGTCACAGGAGAGCCCATAAAGTCTGATGTCAAGAACACAATACATGGTCATTGGAACACTGGTCCCAGGTTATGTTCACGGACGAGCCCAGGTATATAACAGTGATTCTCGCAGGGTTTTCATCTGGCCTGAACCAGAAACCAGATACCGACCCCTTAATGTTCTTGAAAGGGTCCTGTATGGAGGTCGTGGTTTGATGGTGTGAGGTGGGATTATCATTGGTGCACATACACCCCTGCATGTCTTTGACAGAGGAACTGTAACAGGTCAGGTGTATCGGGACGTCATTTTGCACCAGTATGTCCGCCTTTTCAGAGGTGCAGTGGGTCCCTCCTTCCTCCTGACGGATGATAACGCACGGCCCCACCGAGCTGCCATCGTGGAGGAGTACCTTTAAACAGAAGATATCAGGCGAATGGAGTGGTCTGCTTGTTCTCCAGACCTAAACCCCATCGAGCACGTCTGGGGTGCTCTCGATCGACGTATCGCTGCATGTCTTCAAACCACTAGGACCCTTCAGGAGCTCCGACAGGCACTGGTGCAAAAATGAGAGGCTATACCCCAGCAGCTGCTAGACCACATGATCCAGAGCATGACAACAGTTGTGCGGCCTGTGTACGTGTGCACGGTGATCATCTCCCATATCGATGTCGGGGTACATACGCAGGAAACAGTGGCGTTTTGTAGCACATGTGTTTCGGGACGGTTTGCTCAAATTATAGCCAATACTGTGGACTTACAGATCTGTGTCGTGTGTGTTCCCTATGTGCCTATGCTATTAGCGCCAGTTTTGTGTAGTGCCACGTTGTGTGACACTACATTCTGCAATTATCCATAATTTATGAGCATGAGTGTAGATAGATTTCAGGAGAGTAATAGTGATGGATAACGGCTATAGGACTTCCCACCAAAGCCGTAGTAATGACAATATGCAAATAAGTTGAACGGAGAACTTCGCGCAAATTTCGTAAAGTTACGGTTTCCGTCTACGGTAACCGATCGCACATGCAGCATACTTCAGAAGAATGATTTGAGGACTACGTTTTTTCAGTTAATACTTCATTAGACTTACAACGGACGTGCCTGATGGCCTGCACACTGAAAGAGTGTATCGCGATGTATACTTGTGGCAAAGCATGTAATGGAGAAAGTGCAAGGGCAGTGAAACAACGCGGTAAAGAGCACCAACGCCGTAGACATTTAAGACAAATGTAACGTCAGTTGTTGTGGAGCACCAAGAGGATTTCATCCAGGTGATGAATCTTAAGAACATGCGCTTGCAAGGCTATCCGCTATCGAAGAAATAAACACCCAGCCGCAGTGAGCAAGGAACACGACCAGTTACCAGGAAAGATCCTCGGCTACACAAGAAGAAGAATATTTATGCTTTTCTATTCTGTCAGTACGGACTTTCGATACTTACCCAATGCTGATGATGGTCCACCAATCGCTGGTGGAAGATTTTTCACTCAGCAATTCCATTTCTCTGAAAATGAGCGGAAAGTAGTTTTCCATAAGTGAACTGGACAGTATCTTTCGACAGTAGCACCTGGGGTGGTCGTGAACAGACATTCCACTCACCAGCCTCACATCGGGGACATCAGCAACAGGGTTATTGGGCGACTCCTTACCTTGGTACCAACTTCTCCACCTGGCGTCAACGCTGCATCACACTACAGCATCACGCTCATTATCTGGTACTGGCCATAACAGTGCTGGAGTACGCTGCTGTCGTGTGGGGAAACGCCGCGGCGACACACATTCGACGATTCCAGACAGTACAAAGGCAGGCCCTGTAGCTCTTGTAGCACCAACCGGGAGATTATTTCACATGCCAAGTCCATGAAGACACTGGCCTCTCACTTCTGAGGAACCGCTTGTGTTAGGTTGTGGGCTTTTTGTAAGACAATCTAACCAACTCCTCATCCATGCCGGTAGCATCAGGTGCTTTTCCGGTAGCATCAGGTGCCACACAATGGCCGCATTTGCTCCGAGTGTCAGACGTACTTGCAGCATCAGAAGATGCACTTAGCCCAGCTTGCAGTTCAGGAAGGTACTTTCAAATAAACTCCACGGACGGGGTCTTGGCAGGAAACTGCTGAGGTCCTTCTTCGCTCCCTGCTCCCTGATGATAGAGTAGAAGAAGACCCAGAGGAGCAACGCCTAATTAGGCAGGCAATGCAGGAAGAATATAGGAATAACGCGATGGTCTATCCATTCTCGGAAGAGGAAGTGGCGGCGCACATAAAATCATTACAGAGTGGAAAGTTGAAATGGTACAGTAGTTTCCGCTCTATAAGCAGCAGGTTTCGCTGCTCGCTCGCACCGGGAAATACAGTAGAAACAGAGGCGGCTACGCAGCCAATTTTATTACACGACGCGGCCGGCCGCGGGTGCAACAGAACCCATGTGGACGGGTGGAAAGAAATGTGTCAGGTTTCATAATACGCATTTATATGTGTCGTGTATTATGCATTTCTTGTACGTGAATGTGAATCTGCACATGAACTTTCCTAATCCTCCTCACACCTTTCCGTAAAGCGTGGCCAAATCTTTGTTGGGAAGTAGTTCTGTAGTATAGTAGGGCCAACCTTACTCCTGGGTAGGGGATCAGAGAGATAGCACAGGCAGGTAAAAGTCAAAGACGTTCCAGTGTCACAAGATTTGGGGTGGAGAGGTTGGTCACGGCCAAGTGGTTCGACCACCCCTCCACCGGGGCCCAGGAAGACCTCCGGGTGCGCGCCATATTCTAGGGGTGTTACAGAAGACGGATAAGTGAGCAGACGTGCCCTCAGTGCGTCTGTCTAAATGTTCACGCATGGAAGAGAGGTATTTGAATATTTGTACTAATTCTTTTATTTCCAGCTTCGGATTGTGTAAGGAAATTAATGTGCTCGTTTAATTCCGGAAATTTGACCCCCTGTGTTAAAGTATCTGGTCCCCAGTTTGCCCGTTATCCTCCTCACATAGTGAATGTCCTGTGTAAAATATTTGGAGACTTTGGGGGTATACATTCGGCCAACGCAATTCCGTCTTTCCCGTAGAAAAGTGCGTGCAGATTGGTATATAATATACCCGAACTATAAGTTGTAAAATTGTAATATATGTAAACTGGAACAATTGCTGCAATCGCTGTAAAATCGAGTGATAATATTTAAAATAAATACGTAATCAATTGTCATCAATCTTTAACATACCTTAAAAATCACAAAGAAGCCAAGTTAAAGGAATTCATTTAAAATAAAAGATATAGAATGCAGGGACCCACACATCAGCGTGTGAGCCCTCCAGCCCCTTGCCTAGTGTCATACAGAAAGGGCACGCTCTGTTCTCTAGGTAGCGCTCTCAAGCTCCCCTCCCCAGTTATCCGTTGCGAAATTTTGATTCAGGGCTTGACGACCTCATGTTTCATCTGGCGTCCCTAGGCAAGGAGGAGGTTAGACGGTAAACTTTCAAAGTCCCCAGGACCAGACGGCATTCTTGCGGAAGTGGTGAAATATCTCGCTCCTCAACTGGTAACACCTCTAGCAAGAATTTACAATGAGGCACTGCGCCTCGGAACGTTTCCTTCCATCTGGAAACAGCCAATCTTGTTATCATCAAAAAATGACAGGATAAAGACCCAAAGGAAGTAAAGTCCTACAGACCAATTTGTCTGTTGGACCCGTTGGGCAAATTGCTGGAGAGGTTGCTAGCTGACAGAATGACGGCACACCGAGTGCTGTGTGGGATGAGCGACAGGCAATTCGGTTTTCGGCAGGGGCGATCTGCGTTTGAAGCAACTGCCTTGGCGGCCGAGGTCTGTGGCTCGTCTCCGTACAAGTTTCAGTTGGCGTCATGGTCGATATCAGTGGCGCCTTCGACGACCTGTGGTGGCCTTCGCTCTTCTCCTGCTTGCGGGAGAAGGAGTGTCCAGGGCCGCTATACGGCTGTCTTAGGAGCTATTGTATGGAAAGGGAGGTCTGTAGTGATGGGGAGCTCGTGAATGAGTCGTTCAAATGAACGCTTCACTCCAGTGAAGTGTGAACTAACCACTCAATTTCAATGAACTGGCACTTCAAACTCTTCACAGATAGCAGACTCCACACTTTTGTCTAGTTCGCTCACTCTCTTCCACTCTCCCTTTTCCACTACATCGGTGCTACGTCACTCATTCTGCCTTCACTTCAGTCCTCCCTCTACTGCCTGTCGACGAATCGCGCGGTGAAATACACTTAGAGCAACAGTTGCACTTTGCTTTCCCATCACCTAAACCGGCGAAGAAACCCCAAATTTCACTACTTTTAGGCGATCGTGAGTTGCTAGCCATTGTATAAGCGTGAACAGAAACAAAAACTGCTTTCCGAATAAAATAATGAGGGATTTTACCTGAAATCGTACCAATGACTACAGGTGACAGTATACGTTTTCAATTTAGAGGGTTATTATTCTCAACAAAAATAAAATGTACAGGAAAACTTCTGAATAATTACGTAACGTAGGTATAAAGACTTTGTGACAGTGGTAAACATACTCATTCTATTTTGGATTTAATTTTAAAAGGGACATAAAATTGGACTGCATTTCGTTGGCAGCCCTAGTTTTCAGTCCATGAATAAAACAAATAAGGTTTCACTTGGCAGATGAAGACTTTTTTTGGCGCTTCCTGAGAAAATGTCGAGCAAGATTAAACGTAATACCTTCTTTATATGTGACATGCTTCTCTGTTTATCTTTCCTTTGTCCCCTTCGACCATGCTCTATTTAAGTTAACTCACGTCAGACGCTGTAAGACGCAAAACGTGTGCACGTTACTGCATAGTTCGGCCATCTGTTGGTAAAATTATGAAGCGTTACGAAGCTTTATTGTACGAGCGAGGCGAAGCGAGATTAGCCGCGGCTGAGCGGCGAACTGGGCAACTTCGCCAGGCTTCCGTACTTCATGAATGAACTACTTCATTTGAACGCTTCACGGCAAAGAGTGAAACGAATGAAGTAGTTCACGGGAATGAACGAGTTCGACCCATCTCTAGAGGTCGAGCTATCGTCCCCTAGCGGGCGAATTGGTAAGAAGGTTACAAAGGCTTGTCCACAGGGTTCTGTCCTGGGGCCGCTCTTTTGGGACTTAAACATGGAGCCTCTCCTGGAGAGGCTGGAGAGCAGTGCTGATGTGCTAGAGGCGATAGCCTACACGGACGACCTCCTCCTGCTGGTGGGCGGCTGGAGTCGCGAAGATCTAGAACCTAAGATTTAAAGGGCATTTACTCACACAATGGTGCCACAGGACGAAAATGACAATAGCGCCCAACAAGTCAACATACTTACTACTGAAAGGCCAACTGGCCAGAAATCCGACGGTGGGGATCGGGGGCGCACCGGTAATTCGGCGTCGCGAGGCCCGGTATCTGGGCGTGATCATTGATAGATGGAGCTTTACTAAGCACATCGAAACGTCAACTCAAAGGTCATTAGAAGCTTTGAACAACCTCATCATGATAGGACAGAAGAATCCACCTTCCACAAGAACTCAAAGTTATATCATAACACCGTTCTTTCCTCCATCGTGGGTTACAGATCCGGCGTCTGGGCACACAGACTCACGAGGGTTGTGCCTGCTATGGCTGTGAAGAGGGTGCGGCGTAACATGCTTCTACGTTCCGTTGGAGCATACAGAACATCTCTGGGAGGGGCACTACTGATACTCATGGGGGTGTGTCCCCTGGATATAAAAATTCGGGAACAGGCGGTTTGGTATTGGGTAAAAAGAGGAGAAGAAGAAAAAACTGAAAGTATTTTGGACGTGCGGGTGGGGGATAAGTTTGCAATCAAAAGAAGAGGAGAAGAACTACGGCAAGAACTCTGGGACAGAGAGGAAACAGGCAGAAGGATTCACCAACTGCTGCCAGACATTAAAGAACGTGTAAGTAGGCTGTTTATGTTTTCTTATTGGCAGCGTTACGTAGCGCTCTGTATTAAAATCACTGGCTGTGCTGTGCGCAGTCTGTGGCTAGTTTGCATTGTTCTCTGCCATTGTAGTGTTGGGCAGCTGGATGTGAACAGCGCGTAGCGTTGCGCAGTTGGAGGTGAGCCGCCAGCAGCGGTGGATGTGGGGAAGTGAGATGGCGGATTTTTGAGAATGGGTAATCTGGAGGTGTGTCCATCAGAAACAGTACATTTGTAAGAGTGGATGTCATGAACTGCTATATATATTATGACTATTAAGGTAAATACATTGTTTGTTCTCTATCAAAATCTTTCATTTGTTAACTATGCCTATCAGTAGTTAGTGCCTTCAGTAGTTTGAATCTTTTATTTAGCTGGCAGTAGTGGCGCTCGCTGTATTGCAGTACTTCGAGTAACGAAGATTTTTGTGAGGTAAGTGATTTGTGAAAGGTATAGGTTAATGTTAGTCAGGGCCATTCTTTTGTAGGGATTTTTGAAAGTCAGATTGCGTTGCGCTAAAAATATTGTGTGTCACTTTAGTGAATGTTTGAGTACGTTCAGTTTTGCTCAGCTGTTTGAAGAGCAAATAATGTAAGAGGTTTATCAGCACAGTAATTAATTAATTTTTCTAAGAGGACGTTTCAAACGGCTCCAACTTTCGCACTTCCAACCTAGTAAGGGACTGCTGCACATCGTCTCAGGGCATGGAGCGAAAGCGGCATATCTTTGCCGGTTCGGGAAAAGGGCTACCTCCTCGTGTGACTACAGCGCTGAAATGGGCACTCCGGATCACGTGATCTACGAGTGTCCCATCTTCGATGATGTAGCCACTGATTTAAGGCACCAGCTACCAAATAACGACACTTGTCACCTAATTAGGAGCCCGACCACATTCGAGATCATAAAGTGCCTTGCCAGCGAGGTATCGGCAAAGGTCCTGGGGGAATATCGTAGGGAAAATATATGAATTTTTGATCACTATATGACGCACTGCGACCTATCCCATTCCGTCAGGGCGTGGACTTCCCAATCGCCGTAACGGTAGGAACCCGACACGACCTGGAACAGGGGGAAGGTGCGTACATATCTCGGACTTGACAACTGCACACCGATAATGACTTAGTAGATAGGCAATTTTTAAGTAGGAAGCAGATTAGGATACCTATAAACAGTACCCGCAGCGATTTTCTAAAGGCCAGCCCTGTGCCAGGGGCATGCCCACTGGGATTAGTTCGGTGGGCACGGCCAGAAAGTGGGTTTATACATTCACTGGCACGCCTGTAACGATGCAGGAGGTACCTTCAAGAATAGTTAAGAGTATAGAGACTAGTTATTACCCACTGAATAGCTAACATATCATATCCTGTAGCATGTAAGAAGGTTAGAATTAAACTTAGTAAATGCTGCTAAATATTATTGAATGTATTGTAGATCTCAAGACCCACTAATGTATGAGGTGGTGGGTTATCATGTATGACATTATTGGTTTGAATAAAGAAGTTAAAAAAAAAACCTCCACGAGATGCTAGGCCTGCAGTATTAGCATTGGACTACTTGGCTTGCAGTACGAAAAGCTCATGGTGATGGTGGCAAGTTCCTATGGGACCAAACTGCTGAGGTCATCGGTCCCTAGGCTTACACACTACTTAATCTAACTTAAACTAACTTACGCTGAGGACAACACACACACCTATGCCCGTGTGAGGACTCTAACCTCCGCCGGGGAGAACCGCGCGAACCGTGGCCAGGCGCCTCAGACCGCTCGGCTACCCTGCGCACGTGGGCTTATCATTGTTGCGTAAGACTTCATTAACAATGGTAAGGAGAGATGGCTACAGATTGGTGCGGCAACTGTCGTCATAGCAAAGCTGGACAGGAGCAGATATGACGAGCGAAGAAGTTATCGCAATGATCAAAACTTGTATTTGTCCGAGGGAACAGAGACTTGTTACAAATAATGCTATTAGAAATAGAGTCCATCTCATCAGTGTCAACAAAGAAGAGTCTCACTGTACAAAGAACGAATTGTGCTGTTCGAACTTCTTCTAGATGGCGTCTGCATAGCGCCACATGGCGAAGTGGCTCCGAGTCCAAGTGGGCTAAGGGGCTGCCGCCGGCTGCCCTATATAATGGCGCAGAGGGTGCTCGTGGTAGAAAACTGCCGGAGGTGTGGCTTGGTGGACGCGCAGCATGGGTCTGTCCGAATCCACGCGACCGCTGTTGGCATCTAACGGAAACCTATCATTCTTTTACTAACGTAACGACATGCATGGTGTGTCACTCATATGTGATACAATTGTATTGTATTGTATGTTAACCGCAGACCCAGAAACGACGGAGAGGCTCCGTCCCCGCCTCAGCCGCAGTGGTCCACAACACCACGACGACTACCGCAGTCCACTTACACCCCTCCGCCGCCACACACCGAACCCGGCGTTATTGTGTGGTTCGGCCCCAGGTGGAACCTCCAGGGAACGTCTCACACCAGACGAGCGTAATCCCTATGTTTGCGTGGTAGAGTAATGCTGGTGTACGCGTACGTGGAGAACTTGTTTGCGCAGCAATCGCCGACGTAGTGTAACTGAGGCGCAGTAAGGGGAACCAGACCGCATTCGCCGAGGCAGATGGAAAACCGCCTAAAAACCATCCACAGACTGGTCGGTTCACCGGATCTTGACACAAATCCACGAGGCGGATTCGTGCCGGGGACCAGGCGCTCCTTCCCGCCCGGAATGTGGTACCATAGTCATTACTGAGAGTGAGTTTGAGTGGGTTTGAGCAGTTTCCTGAAGAAGACCCCAGTAGAGGGGTCGAAACTCCGAGCATTGAGAAAGTCTGAAGAGAAATAACTGCTTAACGAGTCAAAAGACTTTATCAACTGGGCTTAAATCGCTGCTGGTGTCTATCGTGGTAGTTGTGCCGAAATGAAGAGCGTACGTGGAAAACGACAGGAGTGTAGAGCTGTGTGAAGAACAACTTTTGGGGTGAAGCTCCATCTGAATAAAGCTTGACTTTACAGGGTTACAGTACCGTATATCGGTAGAGGCAGAGGCGTATCGCGTATTGTACATTTGTCGACCGCCGGATACTGTGCGCAAAGTGCAGTTCGGTTGTTAGACGACCACATCATCGCCCACTTGTCGGCGCAGCGCCCTCACCGTGACAAAAGGCAGCAGCAGCGGGCAGCAGGCAGCAGGCGGTTTACACCGTGCTCGTTGTGTCAGCAGTGTTCCGGCTCGGCAGTTCGCTGTTCGCCGACGCGGCGCGGCGTTAAGCCCGGTGTAAGCGGCTGTTCTTTGTCGCACAGCACGCTTTCCGTATTTACGGCCCCTCCCAGGCACTGGCGTCTGCAGCCCGGAGCGATCTCCCCTGCCACCATTCTCTCCCACCCCCTTTAGCCACCTTCCCTCCCCCCCCCCCCCCTCCTATGCAGCATCACCACCTCGCACACGCCCAGCTTTTGTTGCCACCGGGAAGACTCCGGCGCGCGCGTAATTGAGATTACGTTAATTGAAGCGCGTCGGTGCAATTAGCGAGCGAGACTCGCCCGCTGCTGCTCGCTTCGCTCGCGCTCCGCCTCCGCGCCCTCCTCTACACTGTGCGTTTCCCTCGCCGGGAGAGCTGTTTAGCGTGGGCGGCGCGGGAAAGTTGCTGCGGCCCCGCTGTTAACAGGTATTGCTTTCCGCGCAGCGTTCCGTTCCGTTTAGAGACTCTCTCACTCTGTATCTCTCCCTCTCTCTCTCTCTCGCTTCCCGCTCGCGGTGCTGCCTGACACCGCCGCAAGTGCTTCCGTGTCAGAACGGAGCTCATTAAAAGTTAATCTCGCCCGAGCGGAGCGCCCACTACTCTGGTTGCATCTCCGCGCGATATTTGTGAATGTGTCTGTACAAAGCTGATGGGTGCAGTCAGACACTGCCTCCCAAGGGAGATACGAAAAATAAAGTGACGAGTTCTCAGCGAGGAAATGTTTATGCAGGATGCACGAAGTTACCAAGGCTCTGGCTGTTACGTACTACTTCGTATACAGGGTGGTCCAAATTTATCACGAAACCAAAAAACTACGAAGAACGAACCTCGTCAAGCTCGAAGGGGGAAACGAGATGGCGCTATGGTCGGCCCGCTAGATTTCGCAGCCATAGGTCAAATATGGAAGAACCCTGGAGATACTAAAAGGTATCAGATAGATTATGTAATGGTAAGACAAAGATTTAGGAACCAAGTTTTAAATTGTAAGACATTTCCAGGGACAGATGTGGACTTTGACCACAATCTATTGGTTATGAACTGTAGATTAAAACTGAAGAAACTGCAAAAAGGTGGGAATTTAAGGAGATGGGACCTGGATAAACTGAAAGAACCAGAGGTTGTAGAGTGTTTCAGGGAGAGCATAAGGGAACAATTGACAGGAATGGGGGAAAGAACTACAGTAGAAGAAGAATGGGTAGCTCTGAGGGATGAAGTAGTGAAGGCAGCAGAGGATCAAGTAGGTAAAAAGACGAGGGCTAATAGAAATCCTTGGGTAAAAGAAGAAATATTGAATTTAATTGATGAACGGAGAAAATATAAAAATGCAGTAAATGAAACAGGCAAAAAGGAATACAAACGTCTCAAAAATGATATCGACAGGAAGTGCAAAATGGCTAAGCAGGGATGGCTAGAGGATAAATGTAAGGATGTAGAAACTTATCTCACTAGGGGTAAGATAGATGCTGCCAACAGGAAAATTAAGGAGACCTTTGGAGAAAAGAGAACCACTTGTATGAATACCAAGAGCTCAGATGGAAACTCAGTTCTAAGCAAAGAAGGGAAACCAGAAAGGTGGAAGGAGTATATAGAGCGATGTACTTGAGGACAATATTATGGAAATGGAAGAGGATGTAGATGAAGATGAAATGGGAGATATGATACTGCGTGAACAGTTCGACAGAGCACTGAAAGACCTGAGTCGAAACAAGGCCCTGGGAGTAGACAACATTCCATTAGAACTACTGACGGCCTTGGGAGAGCCAGTCCTGACAAAACTCTACCATCTGGTGAGCAAAATGTATGAGACGGGCGAAATACCCTCAGACTTCAAGAAGAATATACCCCAATCCCAAATAAAGCAGGTGTTGAAAGATGTGAAAATTACCGAACTATCAGTTTAATAAGTCACCGCTGCAAATTATTACCGTCATTTCTATACAGACGAATGGAAAACCTAGTAGAAGCCGACCTTGGGGTAGATCAGTTTGGATTCGATAGAAATATTGGAACACGTGAGGCAATACTGACCCTACGGCTTATCTTAGAAGCTAGATTAAGGAAAGGCAAACCTACGTTTCTCGCATTTGTAGACTTAGAGAAAGCTTTTGACAATGTTGACTGGAATACTCTCTTTCAAGTTCTGAAGGTGGCAGGGGTAAAATATAGGGAGCGAAAGGCTATTTACAATTTGTATGTAAACCAAATGGCAGTTATAAGAGTTGAGGGGCATGAAAGGGAAGCAGTGGTTGGGAAGGGAGTGAGGCAGCGTTGTAGCCTCTCCCCGATGTTATTCAATCTGTATATTGAGCAAGCAGTGAAGGAAACAATAGAAAAATTCGGAGTAGGTATTAAAATCCATGGAGAAGAAATAAAAACTTTGAGGTTCGCCGATGACATTGTAATTCTGTCAGAGACAACAAAGGACTTGGAAGAGCAGTTGAACGGAATGGATGGTGTCTTGATGGGAGGATATAAGATTAACATCAACAAAAGCAAAACGAGGATAATGGAATGTAGTCGAATTAAGACGGGTGATGTAGAGTGTATTAGATTAGGAAATGAGACACTTAAAGTAGTAAAGGAGTTTTGCTATTTGGGGAGCAAAATAACTGATGATGGTCGAAGTAGAGAGGATATAAAATGTAGACTGGCAATGGGAAGGAAAGCGTTTCTGATGAAGAGAAATTTGTTAACATCGAGTATTGATTTAAGTGTTAGGAAATCGTTTCTGAAAGTATTTGTATGGAGTGTAGCCATGTATCGAAGTGAAACATGGACGATAAATAGTTTAGACAAGAAGAGAATAGAAGCTTTCGAAATGTGGTGCTACAGAAGAATGCTGAAGATTAGATGGGTAGATCACATTGTAAGTAGGCTGTTTATGTTTTCTTATTGGAAACGTAACACTAGGCTCCAAAGTAAACTGAGAAATAATAGTGACGACGAGCGTAGCTTATCAGCACCACTGTGTAATGAATTAACAAAGTAGTAATTTGGTAACTGTGCATATGGAAATGGAGTGGGCGTCAAATAATGGTGTAGGCAGTGAAACAATTAGTGAACAGGGAAGCATTATCGATCGATCGGTCGGCAACAGCTTGCCTCAGGAATCCGAAATGACAGGACACAATTTTGCAAATACTGTAGATTCAGGTTTTGCGTCCTCGCCGTTTTCTCAAATTAGTCAAGATACATTTTCTGCTATTCAAAATGCGAATATTGGCGGTTCAAATGCATTGCCGAATAGCACTGAGGAACATGTTTCAGACACCAGTGCACTGTTATTACAGTTAATGCAACAAATGGGACAAAGGCTACAAAAGTTAGACACAACGCTTGAACAAAATCAGAAACAAATGGGACAAAATCTTCAAAAGTTAGACACAATGGAACAAAATCTTCAAAAGTTACACACAATGGAACAAAAGCTTCAAAAGTTAGAGTCAGTGGAACATAAGCTTGAACAAACACGTGAAGATTTAACTACTGAGTTACATAACATTGAATCGAAATGTCAAAAAGTCTTTAATGATGTAAAAACACAAATTTGTGAGCATTTTCAACCTATTTTTTTTGCGGCATGAAAATGCATTACAGAATCATGAAGCAGCCATAAAAGAACTCCAAACTATTGTTCATGAAAATCACAACACCTTGCAAGCTAAAATTGACTCAGTTGCATCTGCCGATTCGGTTATGCAACTTGCAAAAACTCAAGAAAACTTAAAGGACACAGTAGATACGATTTCAACACAAATGGACACTCTGAAACTTGGTTCAGAAAAACACACTGAGGAAATAAGTACACTATCGGAGAAAGTAGCCGAACTTTCGGATCAGTTCACTAACTTATCTGCAAAGGTAGATGATGATCTGAATGACACAAGACCTATAGCCATCACTGAAACAGAAGAGTGCGAACAAATTAGGAAATTCAAACAAAATCAGAATCAAATTAATACGCAACACCAAAGAGAAATCGGGGAAGTACAAGATCAGCTGACACAGGTAATACAAGAATTACGTGTTTCAGAGGCCACTCGCGCTCCAATACCGGAAGAGGGACATAGAAATACGGAACAGCCACAAAATAATAACTCAGGGCACTTGGGAAATTATGAAAGAAATTGGCAAGGTACACCGAATTTTGAGATGGAACCGCCGACATGACGTAACAATGACCGATATGCGACTTGCCGACACGATGATTTTGACTATAAGCTGTTCATTACTACACATAAATTCAAAACGTTTAAGAATTCTGCCAACGACATTCATCCACAAGCGTGGCTCCATCAATTCTCTCATTGTTTTCCTCCCAACTGATCATTAGAACACAGATTAGAATTTATGTGTGGCTACTTAGAGAATGAACCAGCTGTAAGAATGCAATCGGTCATTCACGATTGTCACAGTGAAGGAGAATTTTACCATGCGTTCCTCTCAGCATATTGGTCTCAAGCTACACAAGACCGAGTAAAACATAGCATCATAATGATGAAACATTTCGAACAATCTGAATTTTCCAGTCTTGTGAAATATTTTGAAGACATGTTGCACAAGAATCAGTACCTGTCAAACCCATACAGCCCCTCAGAACTCATACGCATTTGCTTAATCAAATTACCTGAACATTTACGACATATTATTTTAGCAGGACGTTGCGAAGACGACATTGAAGCTTTTCAGGGACTGTTACAAGAACCGGAAATTGTCACTGACAATCGCGGAACGCGAAAACAGGAGCACAACAATTACAGGTCACATCTGTCACAATTCCGCGATGACAGAAATAATACACGACAAGGCTATTCTTATAACGTAAATCGTGATCAAAACAGACGCCACCCGTATGACAACCGTTGGCAGAGTAGTAATAATTACAGGGAAAGATCACCTCTCCGCGGTAATGACTATCAGAGAGACAATCAGAGAAACAGACAATATGGGAACCAAAATAATTATTATCAAGGGAGACAGAATAACTTTAGACGCAATGGTCCAGCGCGCAGTTACAATTCAGGGAGAAATTCTCCACCACGTGACCAACAAGAAAAAAACTATGGAATCTACCGACATGACGACAGACGATATGATCGTAACGACAGACCTGAACTGCATCAGAACTGGCGGAATTTAAACAGCGCAGGGCCCACTCGTCACGGTGAATTTGTAGAAGGTCTCCAAATCCCAATAACGACACACGCCAACAAAGAGACAATAGGCAATGACTTACACCGCTGGCAGCCACAAAACATACTTATGAAACTGACGACGCAGCTGCCATAGCTAGTAATTACGTATGAACCTTCCCCTTTGAGCAACTTATACACGACTGTGCTTAAACTGACACACAATATTTTTAGCGCAACGCAATCTGACTATCAAAGATCCCTGCAAAAGAATGGCCCTGAGTAACATTAAACTATACCTTTCACAAATAACTTACCTCACAAAAATCTTCATTACTCGAACTACTGCAATATAGCGAGCGCCACTACTGCCAGCTAAATAAAAGATTCAAACTACGGAAGGCACTAACTACTGATAGGGATAGTTAGCAAATGAAAGATTTTAATAGAGAACAAACACTGTATTTACCTTAATAGTCATAATATATATAGCAGTTCATGACAAATTTCAAAACTCCGCCATCTCTCTCCCCACATCCACCACTGCTGGCGGCTCACCTCCAACTGTGCAACGCTACGCGCTGTTCACATCCAGCTGCCGCTGCCCAACGCTACAATGGTAGACAACAATGCAAACTAGCCACATACTGCACACAGCACAGCCAGTGATTTTCGTACAGAGAGCGCTATGTGGCGGCGGCGTTACCAATATAAGAACCTAAGCAGCCTACTTACATAAAGAAAACATAAACAGCCTACTTACATAAAGAAAACATAAACAGCCTACTTACACGTAAAAATGGAAGACATTAGGGACATCTTACTCCAGGAACACGACGTAAAACATAACAACATTGCATATCCTGTGATTCACATTACTGTAAATGACGTAAAATTTACGGCAGTACTTGACTCTGGCAGTCCCATTTCAGTAATTAGTGAAACAGCTTTTAGCAAATGCAACAAATCGAAAGATTGCCCCACACTTCCGTTACGTAAGATTAAATTACAAGGTGCAATCTTTGGAAAAAGTGTAGATGTACGCCAACAAACCAATTTAGAATTCTTTTGCCAAAGCCACAGCTTCTCTATGAACTTTCTTATTGTTCCATTATTGTCGACGGAAATTATACTGGGAGTAGACTTTTTGAATGAATACAAAGCAATCTTAAGCTTTCACGATGCTGAAATAAGTTTAGAGAAAGAAGGTAAGTCAGTAGCTTTGAAATTTGAAGATTGGCTCTCAAACCATGATGAGGAAATTAATCGGCTTTACCTCCTGTTAGACAACAGTTCGGAATTTTCTATGGAATTAGACACTAACAATCACTCTGCAAGTACTGACAGGGATGATATCGATGGCATATTTGAAACTAATGAGTTAATTCAGAATAAAATTCAAACAATTGAGAATTGTAATGACACTGATAGGCAGGACATTTTTGAGATTTTACAAGCACATTCCAAAGTTTTTACTCACAAAACAGGAACAATCAAGGGATTTCAATACCAATTTCGTGTTCGTGAGCATACTAAATTTTGTGTTAGACCATACGTAATTCCAGCACATTATAGGGACCGTGTTAGAACAGAAATACAATATATGCTTGATGAGGGCATTATTGAGCCTGCAGTAAGCTCATACAACAATCCGTTACATGAACTTTCCTGGCAGATTAAAACTGTGTGCTCGACCGAGACTCGAACTTGGGACCTTTGCCTTTCGCGGGCGCGAAAGGCAAAGGTCCCGAGTTCGAGTCTCGGTCGGGCACACAGTTTTAATCTGCCAGGAAGTTTCATATCAGCGCACACTCCGCTGCAGAGTGAAAATCTCATTCTGGAATCCGTTACATGTTGTTGAGGAGAAAAATGAATCGATCAGGCTTGTCTTAGATTCGAGACAAATCAATACTATCATTATTCCTGAAACAGACAGGCCGTAGACGATGGAAGAACTTCTTCAAAATTTTAATGGTGTAAAAGTGTTGTCTTCCATTGATCACAGATCCAGCTTTTATCAGATCGAACTTCATCCAGAATGTAGAAAATACACAGCTTTCCTTTGTTTCGGCGTTTGTTATCAGTTTCGGAAACTTCCTTTTGGTTTGAACATTTCTTCGGCAGCATTCATTCGCGGGTTAATTCCATATTATCTGAGTTCTTAAAACGTCACATCACCTTATATGTGGACGATATTCTAATAGCAGATGCTTCACGGGAACAGCATAATCGCATCCTCAACAGTTTGTTACGTATTTTTGCAGTATCTGGAATTACAGTTAACTTGGAAAAGTCTGAATTCGGTAGGTCAAAGGTGAGGTTCTTGGGACATATTATTTTTTCTGAAGGCATTCAGCCGGATCCTGAAAAGTTAGAAGCAATCAGAGCCATTCCAGTTCCATCCACAAAAAAACAAATCCGCAGTTTTCTAGGTCTCGTAAATTTTTACCGTCGTTTTCTGAATATGCAAATTCTTCTTTCCCCCAAACTTTGTTCTCTTACTGGAAAAAATACTATTTGGAACTGGGGCGAACAAGCACAGTTGGAATTCAATCCTTTGAAATAATCGCTACTTAACGCGCCAATACTAGCTCATCCAGATCTGTCACAAGATTTCTGCCTTAGCACGGATTCTTCTAAAGTCGGTCTTGGTGCCCATTTATTTCAAGAAGCCATAGAAAATGACATTACTGTTGCTAGCCGAGTGCTAACAAAATCTGAAAAAAATTATTCCGTTACTGAATAAGAAGCTTTAGCTATCGTTTGGGCATTTAACAAATTCCGTTTCTTTCTTTCTGGTAAGCACGTAAAAGTATACAGTGATCATCGTGCATTACAATTTCCTATGTCTTCAAAATTAAATCATGACAGGTTAAAACCTTGGGCATTGTTTCTGCAAGAATTCCGCTTCAGAATAGTCTACATTCCCGGCAAGGAGAACATTGTTGCGGACTCGCTGTTAAGCGCACCGGCTGGGCTTGAGAAAAGTAACACAGAAGGCAACCTCGAGAAAAATTTCAGTATTCTTTACATTCAGAAAGTCGCCTTTGAAAACTTCATCACCACATCTTTAAAGGACATTGCTCATGAACAAGATAAAGATCCGATTTGGAAAGACATCAAGAGCAAATGGCATGAAAAGACACACACACAGATTCGGCATTATTATCTGGTTAGAAACAACATACTGTTCAAACACTGCACTGTTGAAGACAAGCTATGGGTACTTTGCATTCCTGACGATTTTGTTAATAAGCTCATTTGGTACATTCATTTCAGCTACGCACATTTTGGCCCACGAAAATGTTATCATATTCTTCGAACGACTTGTTATTTTAACAATATGGAAAAGAGAATTCGAAGAGTCTTGTCTATTTGTAAACTTTGTCAAAAGGCGAAACCACCTACTATCTCCCATCGTGCTCCGTTGTTTCCTATTATTCCTTCTAAATTAAAAGAATTTGCTGCTGTTGATCTCTTGGGACCGCTTGTCAGAACATCTAATGGATTTGCGTACGTCCTAGTCGCTGTTGAACTTACTTCAAAATTTGTTTCTTTCACTCCGTTACGTAAAGCCACTGGACGGTCTGTATCCAACGTCTTTGTTAAAAATTTCTTACGTGAAGTTGGCCACGTTGCTAAACTCATTTCAGATAACGGACCGCAATTCAGCTCAGCTGTTTGGTCACGCATGCTTCGGAATCATAAAATAAAACCTGTTTTTATTTCATTGTACTCACCACATTGTAACCCGTCTGAACGGATTATGAAAGATATCAACAAGCTTTGCGGACTTTATTGTCACAGAAAGCATCAGCATTGGGACAGATATTTACACTTATTTCAAAACGTGCTGAATGAAATGCCTCATGACTCCACTGCTTTACCACCTACTCTTGTACTGAAGAATGAAGAACCACCGAACAGAATCAGAGAGCTTGTACCTTTCCCGAATACACGTAAACTTCGACACAAAGACATAATTGATTTGGCTCTTACAAATATAAAATCTGCAGCAAACAAAACGAGAAAACTACACGGTAAAGCAAATGCAAAGAAATTATATATTGGTCAGAAAGTTCTCATTAAAGCTCATTCGTTGTCAAATAAGAAGAAACACTTGAGTCACAAATTCTTTCTAGTTTACAATGGACCTTACAGAATCCGACGTATACCACATGATAGTTGCGTTGAAGTTGAAACTCTGCATACTAGGAAGAGTAAAGGTTTACACCACATTTCACATGTAAAACCGTTTATTGAAAGATAATCTGCCTTTTAACTTTGTCTTTGCCATAAAACGATTCACTTCACATTTCTAGTATGCATTGTCAGACTTAGAAACTGTTACCATGCAACAATGTTTGAAGTTAAATATCCAGTCAAGAACCAAGAGAACTTATTTAAACAGAAATTACGAATGCATTGTTATTGTGAACAGACGACTCAGTGTTATTGTGTGGGTGCATTCTTGCTTGTTAGTTGCACGATTACGTAACGACTATAAGGCTCACATACTTAGAACATTTACCGGTACTGCTAATGAGATTTTAATGCAACATTTTGGTTTATTTGAAAATACATTCTGAATTAAAGTACTTTCTGAGATATACCAGATGACACAGTGGTTAGTTTATGTGACAGCTACACGATTTTATCACGACATTACTAATGAGTGACAATTTACAATATTGCTTTTGCGGTGTTTCTGTTTCATATCTGCACAGTTTTTCTGTATTATTCTGGAAAGTAAAACATGTTTTAGTAGTAACTTTTGTGGTATAGCTACAATGAGACAGCCTTTTCCGTAGCACAACAATACGTTACAGCACAGTAATTTCTTCATCACAACAATAAGCGTAATAACTAAGACATCTATACGCAAAGCATTTCACTTTTATTTATCATGAGGTAAGTACATTGACTTTTGCAGAACTTAGCTTTCAGAGGACAATAACTACGACACTTCCACAGAGATTATCTTACAGCAAGACGCACATTTAGCACTACGGGACACGTATTTGAGTGATCAATTTTGTACTTAAAACATTTATTTTTAAAGATTTTTGAATTACAAAGAAAGTTTTCCGTGATACATTTCATTCCATTGCTGTAATCTGCAACACCTGAGGGTATAATTACATTAATCCTCAGGGGGTACACGCTTACTTTGTGTACCATGTGTTTGGCGAGCACAAGGAGCCCTAGCTAATATGGTATTTGCTTACACAACTTTACACATCGGTACCATATTTCTCCAACACAGAATTACACAGCCACCTGATTATTTAACAGAGAAACAAACATTTTTTTTACTACATCAGTGACACATGTTTACACAATTACACAGTTGGGTAACTTTACACTTACGAAATTGTATGTTGTCTGTACTTTGTGAACTGTTCATATTTTTTCGGACCCATTGTGATATTATGAGAGCTTTGAATGATGTATTTGGTAAGGGATCATGATTTTTAAAGTACGTTTGAGGCAGATGACACTTTTGACATGAGCAGAGAATTTCTTTAGGTTTTGGAATTATTGCAGAAAGCTACGACGTTTTTGAGATTTGACTGAGGTGTTATGATGTTATTTTTACGACGACGATGTGTATTATGCTGCTGAGGTATGTTTATGGTCAATAAGCTGATGCTATATGAGGAATTTGATTATGCTACATATCTGTTATGATGAAATATTGAAGAAGTGTCGACGAATATTTATATGTGTAATAAGGTAAGGAGTAACGAGTAGTTGTTAGGGACTCTGGTTTGTGAAGAAGGTTGTTGGAAACCAAGAATCGTACTTTAAGAGTTATGAAATGTATGTAAATGCGTGAATGTATTACAATGCCGACGAAAGTTTTTTGGACATTGTTATATCAATAGCATTTTGTTTCTACAGATTTGTAACGCAAATTCTTGACCTGTGAAATATTTTTATATGAGACTGTCACTGTAGCGGAAACTGCTGTCGCAAATATTTCCATAAGAAAGTTAAGTGACCACCTGTATGTAATGCGTCGTGGGCACCCAGCTGTGTCAGATGCCGGGGGAACAAGTCATTAGTGAGTGCCTTTCAGAAGCACAGGTAGGAAAAAAAAGGGAGGCCATTATCCTCGCTATTGACATTTCTTAAATACGACACACTCAAACTTGAAAACATATGATAACACTGCGGAGCTCTTAATTTATGATATTTACTGAAATGCCTAATGAAATGACGAGAAATACTTTTATGTCTATACACCTGATTATGACAAGTGTCTTTCTATGAGAGTTGAGAGAATTTCTACTAACTTATGAAGTGTCACATGACTATTGAATGATATTTTTATGCTTTGCCTTTCATAGTTGCTTATTTCATTTGATATCTAGTTTCCAGCTGTGTTGCAGCATTGGTTTTATAAAATAAAATAAAATGCATTTGCTAATGTGAAAACTTTCTGTCAACAGATCTATTAGATAATTATTTTATGATCCACATTCTTCGAAAAAGGAGCTCTTGGAATGGAAAGAACAATAACATGGGACTAATAACAGTAACTGCATATATAATTTTCTTTTTGAGTACTTGGTAATTTTTTGTAGAATTAGTTTTGTGGTGCACCACTTTAATTACATAGACATTAAGATGTGAATAGACATTTCCCTTTTCTGCATTGTTGTTTTTACTGTAATATTTTTTCTGCTTGAGCTTTGTCATGTTTAGGTATAAGTTACTGCTGTTTGCCAGGCATAGTGTTACTGAATTTGACTTTGTGTTACTCTACTAAGCCAGTTTACTACTGATTTATTTTTCTTGTTGCTGCACATTGGCTCATATTAGTTGTAATGTTGCATTTTCTCTGTTAATTTAGATTTACTGTTGCTGCCAATTTGCATTTTTTGTCATTGCTGTTTGCGTTAATTGTTTTGTGCTGCTGCATTGCCTCGTCCCTTAGTTTAGCATCTGAGCTCAGTAGATTTAAGTTAGCTTAACAGGGGGTAGCCTATAAGAGAATGAGTTGCGATGAATTTGAAGAAATGCACTGAGAGGTTATACGAGAAAAATACAGAAAGCATGCTTGGATAGGATTTTTTTTGGCTGGAGAAAATATCGAAATAAGACGAAAGATCTATGGAATGAAGTTTTGGGTTGGACTGCAGTACCAAATGTTACACTGAAAACGAACCCTGTCCTTTCCTTTTGTGTAATCCCACTATGTGTTTGTGTACCCTTGTGTATTTGTTTTCTTCTTGTCTCTGTGTAGTTTCATAGAATTTTTTCTTCTTCTAATACTAAGCTACATTCACTATGATGAGGAATACTGTTATCCTCAAATATAATTGGCATTAATAATATGTTATTTACCTTGTAAATATGCTTAGACATTATTTATTCTGTTTTGTTTTACTGCTCATGTGTAAAGTTGATGTTTCGAAAGTTATTCTGATCTTTTATGTATGTACTTATGTCATAATTCCTGTAACACTAATGTATATGTTTATTTCTATTGTTTTGTAAAGCCTGTATTTTTACAAATGTTATCTGTATTGTTATGTTCTTTAATGATGTATTTTGTACCTTTGTAATTGTATTCTCATGTTATAATATTGTAATTGACACCAGTTAATCAAATTAAGTAACTTGTAAGCATTCATTTCACTGCACACATTTCTGCTGGTCACAGTAATGCACAAAATGTGAGAAGTAGGGACTGTTAGTGTTTGCACGTGTGTTAATAATTCAGCAAGGGACTGGATAACAGCATTGCTGGTTCTAAGGACAATTCCAAAAACTTCGTGAGTGTACAAGTGGTGGTTTATGGACTTGCAATACTATCTGCAAGACTTCTAAGGACAATTCCAAAAATTTTGTGCGTGCACAAGTGATGGTTTATTGACTTGCTATCTTCTCTGCAAGACTCTTTGATGGTGATTGTGCACCTGCACAGTCGCAGCAGACGGCTGCTGGCCATCTCTACAAGGACTACAGTGGGTCTACACCTTTGCTGACTCACCAGTACTATTATTTCTACAAGGACTGCAGTGGGTCTGCACCTCTGGTGACCCACCAATACCGTAATCTCTACCAGGACTACAGTGGGTCTACTCTGTGATGACCTACCTACCAATCTTCTTCAAAACTTCGACTCACTCTGCTGTGGGTTTGCTCTGTTGTGGCCCATTACCTGTCTGCATGTCAAGAGTCAGCACTGTCTTTCCGTTGGAAGGGCAACACTACTTCTTCAAGAAATCCACTACTTCTGTGTGCAATTTCTTTTACTAATGAGACTTTGTGAAAAAAAAACTGTAATTCCTATTATGATCAGGACTAGCTTTATGGACTGTGAGAAAATTTTAGCTTTTGACCAACAGTGTATCAATAAGTGTGTGCATTTGATTTCTTTGTTATTGTAATTATGAAACATTTTATCAAATCACTATTAGCCACTGCCCAAAACAATTTGTAAATTTTTTGTGGGGAGCGTGGGGGCTATGTAAGTAGGCTGTTTATGTTTTCTTATTGGCAACGTTATGTAGCGCTCTGTATGAAAATCACTGCCTGTGCTGTGTGCAGTCTGTGGATAGTTAGCATTGTTGTCTGCCATTGTAGTGTTGGGCAGCTGGACGTGAACAGCGCGTAGCGTTGCGCAGTTGGAGGTGAGCCGCCAGCAGTGGTGGATGTGGGGAGAGAGATGGCGGAGTTTTGAAATTTGTCATGAACTGCTCTATATATTATGACTATTAAGGTAAATACATTGTTCGTTCTCTATTAAAATCTTTCATTTGCTAACTATGCCTATCAGTAGTTAGTGCCTTCCGTAGTTTGAATCTTTTATTTAGCTGGCAGCAGTGGCGCTCGCTATATTGCAATAGTTCGAGTAACCAAGATTTTTGTGAGGTAAGTGATTTGTGAAAGGTATAGTTTAATGTTAGTCAGGGCCATTCCTTTGTAGGGATTTTTGATAGTCAGATTGCGTTGCGCTAAAAATATTGTGTGTCAGTTTAAGCACAGTCATGTATAATTTTTCAAAGGGAACATTTCAACATAACTAATGAGGAGGTGTTGAATAGGACTGGGGAGAAGAGAAGTTTGTGGCACAACTTGACTAGAAGAAGAGATCGGTTGGTAGGACATGTTCTGAGGCATCAAGGGATCACCAATTTAGTATTGGAGGGCAGCATGGAGGGTAAAAATCGTAGAGGCAGACCAAGAGATGAATACACAAAGCAGATTCAGAAGGATGTAGGTTGCAGTAGGTACTGGGAGATGAAGAAGCTTGCACAGGATAGAGTAGCATGGAGAGCTGCATCAAACCAGTCTCAGGACTGAAGACCACAGCAACAGGTCGAACGGATATCAACTGCATCTTTTAAAATAGGAATCCCCATTTTTATTATATATTCGTGTAGTACGTAAAGAAATAGGAATGTTTAGTTGGACCACTTTTTTCGCTTTGTGATAGATGGCGCTGTAATAGTCACAAACGTATAAATACGTGGTATCACGTAACATTCCGCCAGTGCGGACGGTATTTGCTTCGTGATACATTACCCGTGTTAAAATGGACCGTTTACCAATTGCGGAAAAGGTCGATATCGTGTTGATGTATGACTATTTTGATCAAAATGCCCAACGGGCGTGTGCTATGTATGCTGCTCGGTATCCTGGACGACATCATCCAAGTGTCCGGACCGTTCGCCGGATAGTTACGTTATTTAAGGAAACAGGAAGTGTTCAGCCACATGTGAAACGACAACCACGACCTGCAACAAATGATGATGACCAAGTAGGTGTTTTAGCTGCTGTCGTGGCTAATCCGCACATCAGTAGCAGACAAATTGCTCGAGAATCGGGAATCTCAAAAACGTCGGTGTTGAGAATGCTACCTCAACATCGATTGCACCCGTACCATATTTCTATGCGCCAGGAATTGCATGGCGACTACTTTGAACGTCGTGTACAGTTCTGTCACTGTGTACAAGAAAAAATACGGGACGATGACAGATTTTTTGCACGCGTTCCATTTAGCGACGAAGAGTTATTCACCAACAGCGTTAACGTAAACCAGTATAATATGCACTGTTGGGCAACGGAAAATCCACTACGGCTGCGACAAGTGGAACATCAGCGACCTTGGAGGGTTAATGTATCTTGCGGCATTATGAGAGGAAGGATAATTGGCCTCCATTTTATCGATAGCAATCTAAATGGTGCAATGTATGCTGATTTCCTACGTAATGTTCAACCGATGTTACTACATGATGTTTCACTGCATGACAGGAGGCGATTTACTTCCAACATGATGGATGTCCGGCACATAGCTCACGTGCTGTTGAAGCGGTATTGAATAGCATATTTCATGACAGGTGGATTGGTCGTCGAAGCACCGTACCATGGCCCGCACGTTCACTGGATCTGACGTCCCCGGATCTCTTTCTGTGGGGAAAGGTGAAGGATATTTGCTACTGTGATCCACCGACAACGCCTGACAACATGCGTCAGCGCATTGCCAATGCATGTGCAAACATTACGGAAGGCGAACTACTCGCTGTTGAGAGGAATGTCGTCAAAGGTATTGCCAAATGCATTGAGGTTGACGGACATCATTTTGAGCATTAACGTGGTATTTACAGGTAATCACGCTGTAACAGCATGCGTTCTCAGATATGATAAGTTCACAAAAGTACATGTATCACATTGGAACAACCGAAATAAAAGGTTCAAAGGTACCTACGCTCTGTATTTTAATTTAAAAACCTATCTGTTACCAACTGTCGTCTAAAATTGTGAGCCATATGTTCGGACATGTCCGAAAGAACAGATACCGCTTCATACAGATAAGGCTTACCGCTGAATGATCTGCTTCAGTGCGGATGCACTCACATTGCCCGAACTCTAACGGGAATCGCTAGACTGATTGCCACGAGTAATGAGTATAGTGGGCTTGGGCACTACAAATGTATTCTGTGGACAATACGTTGGGAATGTGGGTCTCACGGGGAGCGCGCCAGAGATAAGACCCTGCAGTCGCGCAATCCTCTGTGTCCTCGGCGGCTCAGTCGGCTGCCGGCACGGTAGCTCAGCGTGTTCGGTCAGAGGGTCAGCTGCCCTCTGTAAGAAAAAACTGAGTTAATCGATCAACAACGAACTTAAACGGATGTCTTAGGACGTCCGCCCCGAGCAGATGCAACGAACAAAAGCGAACAAAATGAGATTAAAAAAAAAAAAAAAAGTCGGATAGAGCGTCTGCCATGTAAGCAAGAAATCCCGGGTTCTAGTCTCGGTCAGGGCACACATTTTCAACTGTCCCCGTTGCTATTTATCAACGCCTGTAAACAGCTAAAGGTCTGGATTTCACTGTAATTTCAATTTCACTGTCATCGTAGGAAAACTGGGCAGGAGCAGAAATGATTAGCGAACAAGTTAAGGGGGGTAGGACGTCAAACGGGCCGAGTTGGAGCAAGAGAGGCACCACAGCACATTATAATTTCCACTATCTACACTTTTACAAGTAAATTCACAAAACTTTGTCAGCATGACCAGGAAGGATTCAGGATTCAGGATTCACATTCGTAGCAGCGGAAGTTCAAAAACATAACAAAATAATTTTTTTACATGTGAAATTTCATCATTTTTCACTTACTATTGGCTGCATTTGTTGCTATAGGCCGACCGCGGTGACCACGCGGTTTAGGCGCTGCAGTCCGGAACCGCCCGACTGCTACGGTCGCAGGTTCGAATCCTGCCTCGGGCATGGATGTGTGTGATGTCCTTAGGTTAGTTAGGTTTAAGTAGTTCTAAGTTCTAAGGGACTGATGACCTCAGATGTTAAGTCCCATAGCGCTCAGAGCCATTTGAACCTTTTTTTTTTTTTTTTGTTGCTATAGGTACACTTTTCTTCATAAGTAAGGGAGACTGTTCGATGAATTTTGCAGAGCATACAAACCATACTCAAAGGTGAAACTTCCTGGCAGATTAAAACTGTGTGCCCGACCGAGACTCGACCTCGGGACCTTTGCCTTTCGCGGGCAAGTGCTCTACCATCTGAGCTACCGAAGCACGACTCACGCCCGGTACTCACAGCTTTACTTCTGCCAGTACCTCGTCTCCTACCTTCCAAACTTTACAGAAGCTTTCCTGCGAACCTTCAGAACTAGCACTCCTCAAAGAAAGGATATTGCGGAGACATGGCTTAGCCACAGCCTGGGGGATAGCAGAAGTAAAGCTGTGAGTACCGGGCGTCACTCGTGCTTCGGTAGCTGAGATGGTAGAGCACTTGCCCGCGAAAGGCAAAGGTCCCGAGTTCGAGTCTCGGTCCGGCACACTGTTTTAATCTGCCAGGAAGTTTCATATCAGCGCACACTCCGCTGCAGAGTGAAAATCTCATTCCATACTTAAAGGTATCTGAAACCGTAGAATCTATTTAATTTACGAAAAAATGAAAGAGCTGTTACGTTTTAAACTTTATGTTTAGAAAAAATCAAATTTTGTAGTTAAGTATCTCAATTTTTACCACAGTTTTTAATAGATTTGGAAAATTCTGGAGTTTCATACATCTGTAAGTATGCTGTGCAAAATTCATCAAAGAATCTCTCTTACTTGTGAAGAAAACTGTAGCTATAGCAACAAATGTAGCCAATAGTACGCGAAAAAATTATGAAATTTCACATGTAAAGTAATTTATTTTGTTATGTTTTTGAACTTCCACTGCTATGAGTGTGAATCCCGAATCCTTCCTGATCATGCTGACAAAGTTTTACGAATTTATTTGTAAAAGTATAGACGGTGGAAATTAAAATGTCCTGTGGTGCCTCTCCTGCACCAAGTCGGCCCGTTTGACGTACAACCCCCCTTAACACAACGAACTTGTATTTCTCCAAGCGTATGAAGACTTAATACAAACAACAGAGTCCAGCTTTCACAGTGTTAACAAGGAAGACTCTGTACGCTAAGCTTCAACGGTGGTGTCGTCGCGAACTGGCTCCGATAGGGACTGAGTTGACCGTCAGGCGCCAGCCGTCCTACACTACGATGGCAGAAGGTGCACAAAGTCCAGAGTCGCCGTAGGCTTGCCTCAGCGGGCACACACCACTGGGGCCGCCAGATCCCGTGCGACTGCTACAGGCATCAGACGGTAACTCGCAGTTTCAATGCCAACTATGATAGGCTGGCAGGGCGCTGTCGGTATTTGATACCACACTGGTACGTACTACTTTACCAAATAACTCACGGGAATGCACCGCACAAGGGAAACTCCCCGTACCGAGCGACCGCTACGGTCGCAGGTTCGAATCCTGCCTTGGGCATGGATGTGTGTGATGTCCTTAGGTTAGTTAGGTTTAAGTAGTTCTAAGTTCTAGGGGACTTATGACCACAGCAGTTGAGTCCCATAGTGCTCAGAGCCATTTGAACCATTTGAACCACAAGGGAAACTCCCCACAGCACCCCCTTCAGATTTAGTGGCGAGATGGCCCAGTGGACAGCCAGTCTAAAACTGAACACAGGTCAAGCTTGAAAATAGGAAGAAGTTGTACTTAACTGAGAAAATAACAGTAAAATAGAAACAGTGAATGGGCCAGCTTAACAACTGCAACATCGAACGAAGTAAGAGAACCACGGCGTCCTGGTTAAGAGCTCACGATGTTGTATTGCAAGGTGGACGAGCTGTTTTCAAAACTCCTTAGTGACGATTTTTTTTTACACCATTATGAACTGTTTGTTCTCTTTCTGTAGTCTCGCACATTACAAGAACATTCAGCTGATACCTGAATTACACTAAAAATGGTTCAAATGGCTCTGAGCACTATGGGACTTAACATCTGTGGTCATCAGTCCCCTAGAACTTAGAACTACTTAAACGTAACTAACCTAAGGACATCACACACATCCACGCCAGAGGTAGGATTCGAACCTGCCACCGTAGCGGTCGCGCGGTTCCGGACTGAGTGCCTAGAACCGCTAGACCACCGCGGCCGGCTGAATTACACTACTGGCCATTAAAATTACTACACCACGAAGGTGACGTGCAACAGACGCGAAATTTAACCAACACGAAGAAGATGCTGTGATATGCAAATGATTAACTTTTCAGAGCATTCACACAAGGTTGGTACCGGTGGCGACACCTACAACGTGCTGACATGAGGAAAGTTTCCAACCGATTTCTCATCCACAAACAGCAGTTGACCGGCGCTGCCTGGTGAAACGTTGTTCTGATTCCTCGTGTCAGGAGCAGAAATGCGTACCATCACGTTACCAACTTTGATAAAGGTCCGATTGTAGCCTATCGCGGTTGCAGTTGATCGTATCGCTACATTGCTGCTCGCGTTGGTCGAGAGGTAATGTCTGTTAGCAGAATATGGAATCGGTGGGTTCAGGAGGGTAATACGGAACGCCGTGCTGGATCCCAACGGCCTCGTACCACTAGCAGTCGAGATGACAGGCATCTTACCCGCACGGCTGTAACGGATCGTGCAGCCACGTCTCGGTCCCTGAGTCAACAGATGGGGACGTTTTCAAGGCAACAACCATCTGCACAAACTGTTCGACGACATTTGCAGCAGCATGGACTGTCAGCTCGGAGACCGTGGCTTCGGTTACCCCTGACGCTGCATCACACACAGGAGCGCCTGCAATGGTCTACTCAACGACGAAAATGGGTGCACGAATGGCAAAACCTCATTTTTTCGGATGAATCCAGGTTCTGTTTACAGCATCATGATGGTCGCATCCATGTTTGGCGACATTTCATTGACGACATTTCATTGACGGCACTTTAAACAGTGGACGTTTCATTTCAGATGTGTTACGACCCGTGGCTCTACCCTTCATTCGATTCTTGCGAAACCCTACATTTCAGCAGAATAATGCACGACCGCATGTTGCATGTCCTGTACGGGCCTTTCTGGATACAGAAAATCTTCGATTGCTGCCCTGGCCATCACATTCTCCAGATCTCTCACCAACTGAAAACGTCTGGTCAATGGTGGCCGAGCAAGTGTCTCGTCACAATACGCCAGTCACTACTCTTGATGAACTGTGGTATCGTGTTGAAGCTGCTTGGGCAGCTGTACCTGTACACGCCATGCAAGCTCTGCTTGACTCAATGTCCAGGCGTATCACGTTATTACGGCCAGAGGTGGTTGTTCTGGGTACTGATTTCTCAGGATCTATGCACCCAAATTGCGTGAAAATGTAATCATATGTCAGTTCTACTATAATATGTTTGTCCAATGAACACCCGTTTATTATCTGCATTTCTTCTTGGTGCAGCAATTTTAATGGCCGGTAGTGTAGATTGCAAAAAAGAATATACAATAGGGGTTTGGAAAAGCTATCAATGAAGGATGTGTATGACACTGATAAATCACTTCGTAATAGATTCAGTAAATGAAATGGAATCCCGTGTATACACCGACTGAACGGTTGAGGAAAAGGAAGAGAGTTATACGTGCAGTATGTAGGCGAATACAGTAATTGTGAGCCTGCGTGAATTTACATGAGTCTGGCAACACCCTAACTCTATTGTGACCTAATCCGCTAAAGTTTCTGTGTGATCTCACCATAATAGTGATCAGACGAGATGTAGGTAACGAGAATTAACTAATTTTGGTTACCTGCATCCAAACGTTTGGTGCCATCTATATTGTTGCAAATATTGCCTTCACCTTTCTCCATCCACAGTGTACCCCAGAGATTGTATGCTCGGTCAGACTGACGAAGAAGTCAAGTCTCTCCTGTGAAGATAACCTCAAAGAGCGAAGTGATCTCAACGTCTGCTCTACTTGTGGTTCCTCGCTAAAAGACTTTGTCCTCCAATGACAACATTTTTCCTTTGCTTGAACCAATATTATTTGTAGTTCGTCTCCCACCACGGATAGTAAAGAACATAGCTTGCAATCTGGTGTCCGTCGATCTGCTTTGTGCTGGGAATTCCTGGCCTTGAGTCTCCATAATAAATGCATGTTTTTAGGCAGACAATGACTGGTACTTTCGCATGGAAAAACGCTGAAGGGGAATTTTGTTCTTTAGATCTCAGGTCGTTTTTCTTTGCCTGTGGGCGCCGAAATTTCTCCCAGCCCCTTATTTTGGGAAAGGGGACCAAACAGCGAGGTCGCCAGTCTCGTCGGATTAGGGAAGGATAGTGAAGGAAGTCGGCCGTGCCCGTTTAAAGGAACCATCCGGGCATTTGCCCAGAACGATTTAGGGAAATCACGAGGAACGTAAATCTGGATGGCTGGTATTATATCTCTTAAAAGAAATATAATGTAACTATTCATTTAGAGGAAACACTCTCCTAGTAAATTTGTTTGTCCTTTGATTTATCGTGATCTGATACTGATTTTTAGTGGAGTTAGTTTTTACTTTTAGCTTTCAAAAAAATACAAAAGAGATATAATAAGCAAAATAATGAATTTCGTAGGTTGCCAATTACGTATTATATCTGGTTTTATCGAGCGCCAGGCTCCCTACAAATTACTGCAAATGCAATAGCGTAGCAGTACTCAGCTCTGAAATTATTACTATCACACAAAATAGACAAGTTTTAATAAAATTATTTCACTGGATTACTTCAATTAATCTGACTGAATATTTTTACTTAATTTCTTCCGCTCCGGCTATCAGACATTGTGCTGTGAAAAAATATTTTTAAATGTACCGCGTAATGGCGGCTAATTGTTAACAATCAGAGATCACTGTTACTCGGTCCGCAGCAGCTGGAAACATGCTAAATAATTTTCATTAAATATTCTTTTCATAAGATAAATGTGGCGTAGGTTCTTGAAATAACACACGGAGATCACTTTATACTAATATATTGTTCCTAGGACACAGTTTACACCATTACATATTTGCAATTACGTTACTAAAGAAACAAATGCTAGCGCAGCACAATAGCTTGCGTACCTTATTCCAGCTAACACCAGAACGAACAGAACAAAACAGACTAGACAGAAGAATGAACATTGCATTGTGTTTTATACTCTTACAGAGATGATAATACTTCTTTTAATTACTTACACATTATAATATCATACACTAAAAATAATGTCTTTTCTGCATTTATCGATATACACTCCTGGAAATTGAAATAACAGCACCGTGAATTCATTGTCCCAGGAAGGGGAAACTTTATTGACACATTCCTGGGGTCAGATACATCACATGATCACACTGACAGAACCACAGGCACATAGACACAGGCAACAGAGCATGCACAATGTCGGCACTAGTACAGTGTATATCCACCTTTCGCAGCAATGCAGGCTGCTATTCTCCCATGCAGACGATCGTAGAGATGCTGGATGTAGTCCTGTGGAACGGCTTGCCATGCCATTTCCACCTGGCGCCTCAGTTGGACCAGCGTTCGTGCTGGACGTGCAGACCGCGTGAGACGACGCTTCATCCAGTCCCAAACATGCTCAATGGGGGACAGATCCGGAGATCTTGCTGGCCAGGGTAGTTGACTTACACCTTCTAGAGCACGTTGGGTGGCACGGGATACATGCGGACGTGCATTGTCCTGTTGGAACAGCAAGTTCCCTTGCCGGTCTAGGAATGGTAGAACGATGGGTTCGATGACGGTTTGGATGTACCGTGCACTATTCAGTGTCCCCTCGACGATCACCAGTGGTGTACGGCCAGTGTAGGAGATCGCTCCCCACACCATGATGCCGGGTGTTGGCCCTGTGTGCCTCGGTCGTATGCAGTCCTGATTGTGGCGCTCACCTGCACGGCGCCAAACACGCATACGACCATCATTGGCACCAAAGCAGAAGCGACTCTCATCGCTGAAGACGACACGTCTCCATTCGTCCCTCCATTCACGCCTGTCGCGACACCACTGGAGGCGGGCTGCACGATGTTGGGGCGTGAGCGGAAGACGGCCTAACGGTGTGCGGGACCGTAGCCCAGCTTCATGGAGACGGTTGCGAATGGTCCTCGCCGATACCCCAGGAGCAACAGTGTCCCTAATTTGCTGGGAAGTGGCGGTGCGGTCCCCTACGGCACTGCGTAGGATCCTACGGTCTTGGCGTGCATTCGTGCGTCGCTGCGGTCCGGTCCCAGGTCGACGGGCACGTGCACCTTCCGCCGACCACTGGCGACAACATCGATGTACTGTGGAGACCTCACGCCCCACGTGTTGAGCAATTCGGCGGTACGTCCACCCGGCCTCCCGCATGCCCACTATACGCCCTCGCTCAAAGTCCGTCAACTGCACATACGGTTCACGTCCACGCTGTCGCGGCATGCTACCAGTGTTAAAGACTGTGATGGAGCTCCGTATGCCACGGCAAACTGGCTGACACTGACGGCGGCGGTGCACAAATGCTGCGCAGCTAGCGCCATTCGACGGCCAACACCGCGGTTCCTGGTGTGTCCGCTGTGCCGTGCGTGTGATCATTGCTTGTACAGCCCTCTCGCAGTGTCCGGAGCAAGTATGGTGGGTCTGACACACCGGTGTCAATGTGTTCTTTTTTCCATTTCCAGGAGTGTATATCGTATATTTTTACAGTTAAATCAATGATAAATCAATGTTTGCAATTCATTTTGAGTCACATACAGTCATTTTTATTTATGTTTCACCACAATAATGGTGAATATTGCAAAAAGGGACACTACACCGGACATGGGTTTGAACCGTCGTCCTCCCGAATGCGAGTCAAGTGTGCTAACTACTGCGAAATCTCGCTCGGTCCCTGTTTTGGCACCCGCTAGTTGCCTCTGCGCCTAGTGATAGAAACGGCATACAGAATGTCTTTCGGAATGTTTTGTACTTGCTTTCAGACCAACGCCCAAAGTAGATGTCCACAGGAATGCGGCTCCTGAGGTCTGTCTCCTGCGAATTTTTCGACCAGCTAACAGAGCTTAAAAACAGTCCGCTTTTCCTTGGTAGAGATGCCTAGGAATAGGTACATCGCTTCTATTTTTGGAAAGATACGCTACGTTTCCGTATTAGCTGGCGAAATCGCGCCATGAGGCTCGCAGCCGAGCCTGCCTGTGGCATCCAGTTCCCGATTCGGCGCTGATCTGCGCCCTGTGGTATTAGCCATGTCACTTTCCTCGGACCCTCTCTCATCGCTTGCCAGAATTGTGTTTCACAGGCAGCATCAAATGTCTACGCAAACACATACTGTTAATTAGAGAAGAAGAAGGTGACCTTACTTTATAATCACTGCAGCTTCTTCCACATCTACGTGAGTTGTCGAATTGTTCACTGTTCAGAAAGGGAAGAAATGAGGAAGGACAGAACTGCGAAGAGCTGACGCTTCTCAACACAAATCTTCCTAGTACGAGGGCAGTTCAATGAGTAATGCAACACATTTTTTTTCTCGGCCAATTTTTGTTGAAAAAACCGGAAATTTCTTGTGGAATATTTTCAAACATTCCCGCTTCGTCTCGTATAGTTTCATTGACTTCCGACAGGTGGCAGCGCTGTACGGAGCTGTTAAAATGGCGTCTGTAACGGATGTGCGTTGCAAACAACGGGCAGTGATCGAGTTTCTTTTGGCGGAAAACCAGGGCATCTCAGATATTCATAGGCGCTTGCAAAATGTCTACGGTGATCTGGCAGTGGACAAAAGCACGGTGAGTCGTTGGGCAAAGCGTGTGTCATCATCGCCACAAGGTCAAGCAAGACTGTCTGATCTCCCGCGTGCGGGCCGGCCGTGCACAGCTGTGACTCCTGCAATGGCGGAGCGTGCGAACACACTCGTTCGAGATGATCGACGGACCACCATCAAACAACTCAGTGCTCAACTTGACATCTCTGTTGGTAGTGCTGTCACAATTGTTCACCAGTTGGGATATTCAAAGGTTTGTTCCCGCTGGGTCCCTCGTTGTCTAACCGAACACCATAAAGAGCAAAGGAGAACCATCTGTGCGGAATTGCTTGCTCGTCATGTGGCTGAGGGTGACAATTTCTTGTCAAAGATTGTTACAGGCGATGAAACATGGGTTCATCTCTTCGAACCTGAAACAAAACGGCAATCAATGGAGTGGCGCCACACCCACTCCCCTACCAAGAAAAAGTTTAAAGCCATACCCTCAGCCGGTAAAGTCATGGTTACAGTCTTCTGGGACGCTGAAGGGGTTATTCTGTTCGATGTCCTTCCCCATGGTCAAACGATCAACTCTGAAGTGTATTGTGCTACTCTTCAGAAATTGAAGAAACGACTTCAGCGTGTTCGTAGGCACAAAAATCTGAACGAACTTCTCCTTCTTCATGACAACGCAAGACCTCACACAAGTCTTCGCACCCGAGAGGAGCTCACAAAACTTCAGTGGACTGTTCTTCCTCATGCACCCTACAGCCCCGATCTCGCACCGTCGGATTTCCATATGTTTGGCCCAATGAAGGACGCAATCCGTGGGAGGCACTAGGCGGATGATGAAGAAGTTATTGATGCAGTACGACGTTGGCTCCGACATCGACCAGTGGAATGGTACCGTGCAGGCATACAGGCCCTCATTTCAAGGTGGCGTAAGGCTGTAGCATTGAATGGAGATTACGTTGAAAAATAGTGTTGTGTAGCTAAAAGATTGGGGAATAACCTGGTGTATTTCAATGCTGAAGAAAACAACCGCTGTTTGAGAAAAAAAATGTGTTGCATTACTTATTGAACTGCCCTCGTAAGTCAAAAAAAAATGGTTCAAATGGCTCTGAGCACTATGGGACTTAACTTCTGAGGTCATCAGTCCCCTAGAACTTAGAACTACTTAAACCTAACTAACCTAAGGACATCACAAACATCCATGCCCGAGGCAGGATTCGAACCTGCGACCGTAGTGGCGCGCGGTTCCAGACTATAGCGCCTAGAACCGCTCAGTCACGCCGGCCGCCCTAGTAAGTCAGTCTGTCTCTTAGTGATAGCTGTACTCCTTGAAATTAACCAGAACGCAGAGATGAAAACACATCTATGACTGTAATTTATAAAATGTCTAGACAATTGCTATCACAGTAGATTCGAACGAGCAGAACATTCCATACAGTTCAGTGTTGAGAGCTCTCTTTGTCAGTAACTGGAAGTACACAACAGTATCGGTGTGTCACTACATTCCCCCGAATTGTAAGTACGAAGGCAAAGTCTGCAAAAGAAAATTTGCTTGGCTGTTTTAAGCACTACTGACGCACATACTATACAGAGTGGTTCAAATGGCTCTGAGCACTATGGGACTCAGCATCTGAGGTCATAAGTCCCCTAGAACTTAGAACTACCTAAACCTAACTAACCTAAGGACATCACACACACCCATGCCCGAGGCAGGATGCGAACCTGCGACCGTAGCAGTCCCGCGGTTCCGGACTGCAGCGCCAGAACCGCACGGCCACCGCGGCCGGCTATACAGAGTGTATCTATGTTTCCTTTACGGATTTTTAACACTAGTTCCTTACAGCAAAACAAGAAAAAAAAATTCTAGCGAACATGAGCTCTAAAATGCATCCATTTAGAGGTATGGGCATCTGTTCATCTTCGATATTATGAAACACATCTCGCCTACGGCAAGCTCTTTGGTTCCCATGCGGAGGTAGTACGAACCAAAACAAAAGAAAGTCTACTGAAGATTGACTCTAAAATGCACACCTTAATAGGTACGAGCACTTGTTCAACAGAAGAGATGCGTTTCACGATAGTGAAGATGAGCAAGTGCTCATAACTCTTAAATGATGCATTTTAGAGCCCATGTTTACTGGAGGATTTTTATTTTTTTTCTCTCTCTACTACCTCCTCCGAACATACGGAAAGCAAAGAAATTGTAGTGGAACAGATGTGTTTCACAGTATCGAAGATGCACAAGTGCTGATAGCTCTTAACGTACGTCATTTACAGCCCATATTTAACAGATATTTTTTCCTTGTTCTGCTGTGAAGAGCGTGTCCTCAAAGTCTGTAAAGAAAATTTAATTATAAACTGTATACAGCAGTCCTCCATGATCCTGACGTATGACATGCAAGGGATACGATAGACATCCGCCAGACACAAACCGAGCTCATCCTTCACAGTTCCTTAATTGTACTTAATCTTAGATGCCGCTCGAAAGTCACACTTCAGACCTGAGAAATACTTCCTTCGTAAGACAGGAAAGCTGCGCCACCTCATTGATCTCAGCACTCATCCGATTCACAGTTGGTCGATAGCACAATGTGCGTCTGATCTGTCTCTCACTATATCCATGCTAGTGAAAGGTAACTTACAGGTACGCTGGTGCAGGTGACAAACTTTCAGGATCTGATACGACGTGGATCCTATGAATCAAAACACATAGTAGCCTTTCAAGCAGAGTCAGATGGTAACAACCATCAACGTGAAGATGGGAATGAGCCGTATTTGGCTGCTTATAACGAACCACTATCGCTCCTGACAAACACATCAAGGAATGGAAGGCAGCTGTCCTGTACAACATTCATAATGAAATGGCTATGTGTATTGATTGAAATGTGACGTACGAGTTTAACACTACTTTTCCAAATAGTCACCATAGTTGCCTAAGTATTTTGTTAAATCGGTAAACCAACCTATCGAAATCAACATAAAAGCAATCGGCGTCCAGGCCTAGGAGTCAGTTAAAGGCAACCAACACCCGCATCGCTGCTCATATGGCGATCTGTGAAAGTTCGGGAAACATGAAAATCGCACGGTGTCGGGTCTGCGCCATATGGAGATTCCTCCAAAACAGCCCATAGGAAATCATGGAAACTCACGAGGAAATCACACATAATGGAGGCTGTACACGGTCGAGGGAGGTCTTAGACAACTTTAGAAATCGATACTGGCTACTTCCTCAGAATCACTTTCTGCGAACCGGAGAGTGCCACAGTAAATGCCGGCTTTGACTGTCCCTCCATTGGTGAATAAATCAAAGAACAGCAGACCCTACGTACCAAAAAATACTGTGTCCATAACTTTCGTAGTGGTTAAGGCTCTACTGAACTTCTTATGGATTTCTGCATGACACATGCTTTCTTTGTCTCAGATGTGACATCATGAACTTACGTTCCCGCTCTTGTGACGGCATTGAACAGGAATACAACATCCACCTCCCGATACCTCATTCAGTGCGCGAGAGACAACCAATCACTTGCCTCTATTCTCGTCTGAGGTTTACCACCGTACGCAAGTGCTAACACATCTCCCGGTCGTCCAATCTACCGTGCACGCTATCCTCTATGCTATCAGCTATCCTAGGGGTGAAGATTTGTCTGATGTGATAGAAGAAGAAACAGGAGTCGATTTAGAAGACATAGGGGATCCAGTATTAGAATCGGGATTTAAAAGAGCTTTGGAGGCCTTACGGTCAAATAAGGCAGAAGGGATAGATAACATTCCATCATAATTTCTAAAATCATTGGGGGAAGTGGCAACAAAACTACTATTCACGTTGGTGTGTAGAATATATGAGTCTGGCGATATACCATCTGACTTTCGGAAAAGCATCATCCACACAATTCCGAAGACGGCAAGAGCTGACAAGAGCGAGAATTATCGCACAATCAGTTTAACAGCTCATGCATCGAAGCTGCTTACGAGAATAATATACAGAAGAATGGAAAAGAAAATTGAGAATGCGCTAGGTGACGATCAGTTTGGCTTTAGGAAAAGTAAAGGGACGAGAGAGGCAATTCTGACGTTACGGCTAATAATGGAAGCAAGGCTAAAGAAAAATCAAGACACTTTCATAGGATTTGTCGACCTGGAAAAAGCGTTCGACAATATAAGCTGTTCGTGATTCTGAAAAAAGTAGGGGTAAGCTATAGGGTTGGCTCAAATGGCTCTGAGCACTATGGGACTTAACTTCTAAGGTCATCAGTCCCCTAGAACTTAGAACTACTTAAACCTAACTAACCCAAGGACATCACACACATCCATGCCCGAGGCAGGATTCGAACCTGCGACCGTAGCGGTCACGGGGTTCCAGACTGTAGCGCCTTTAACCGCTTGGCCACAACGGCCGGCAAGCTATAGGGAGAGACGGGTCATATACAATATGTACAACAACCAAGAGGGAATAATAAGAGTGGACGATCAAGAACGAAGTGCTCGTATTAAGAAGGGTGTAAGACAAAGATGTAGCCTTTCGCCCCTACTCTTCAATCTGTACATCGAGGAAGCAATGATGGAAATAAAAGAAAGGTTCAGGAGTAGAATTAAAATACAAGGTGAGAGGATATCAATGATACGATTCGCTGATGACATTGCTATCCTGAGTGAAAGTGAAGAAGAATTAAATGATCTGCTGAACGGAATGAACAGTCTAATGAGTACACAGTATGGTTTGAGAGTAAATCGGAGAAAGACGAAGGTAATGAGAAGTAGTAGAAATGAGAACAGCGAGAAACTTAACATCAGGATTGATGGTCACGAAGTCAATGAAGTTAAGGAATTCTGCTACCTAGGCAGTAAAATAACCAATGACGGACGGAGCACGGACGACATCAAAAGCAGACTCGCTATGGCAAAAAGGCATTTCTGGCCAAGAGAAGTCTACTAATATCAAATACCGGCCTTAATTTGAGGAAGAAATTTCTGAGGATGTACGTCTGGAGTACAGCATTGTATGGTAGTGAAACGTGGACTGTGGGAAAACCGGAACAGAAGAGAATCGAAGCATTTGAGATGTGGTGCTATAGACGAATGTTGAAAATTACGTGGACTGATAAGGTAAGGAATGAGGAGGTTCTACGCAGAATCGGAGAGGAAAGGAACATGTGGAAAACACTGATAAGGAGAAGGGACAGGATGATCGGACATCTGCTAAGAGATGAGGGAATGACTTTCATGGTACTAGAGGGAGCTGTAGAGGGCAAAAACTGTAGAAGACAGAGATTGGCATACGTCAAGCAAATAATTGAGGGCGTAGGTTGCAAGTGCTACTCTGAGATGAAGAGGTTGGCACAGGAAAGGAATTCGTGGCGGGCCGCATCAAACCAGTCAGTAGACTGATGACCAAAAAAAAAAAAAAAAATCAGCTCAGATATTGCGTTAATGCGTAGTCTGCCGCACATAAATGATGTGATAGGCTCTATTGTACTGTTATCAAATTCCTAGCACCAAACCCACTATTAATCCCGTGACATTATATTCACACCATTCTTTTTTTTTTTTAAAGTTGTCAGTCTTCTGACTTCCATGCGGCCCACTACGAATTCGTCTCCTGTGCCAAACTCTTCATTTCAGAGCAGCACTTGCAACCTACATCTTCAATTATTTGCTGGATATATTCCAGTCTTTGTCTCCCTCTAAACTGTTTGCCATCTACAACTTCCTGATGTCGTAATAGGTGTCCTAGCATCGTTTCCCTTCTCCTTATCAGTGTTTTCCACATATCTCTATCCTGTCCGATTCTCTCTGGTTTTGCGTAGAATCTCCACATTCTTTATCTAGTCCAACTAATTTTCTACATTCGTTTGTAGTACCACATCTCAAATGCTTCGATTCTCGTCTGTTCCGTTTTGCCCAGAGTTCATATTTCACTACCGTACAATGCTGTGCTGCAAACGTACATTCTTGGAAATTTCTTCCTCAAAATAACGCCTATGTTTCATACTAGTAGATTTCTCTTTCGCAGGAACGTCCATTTTGCCAGAGCTAGTCTGCTTTTGATGTCGTTGCCCTGCCGTCATTGGTTATTTTGCTACCTAAGTAGCAGAACGAACGTGAAGTTACACCTACTTCGCGACCATCACTCCTGATGTAAAGTTTCTCGCTGTTCTCATTTCTGCTACTCTTCAATACTTTCGTCTTTCTTTGATTTTCTCTCAATCAATATTCTGTACACATTACGAAGTGCATTCAAGTTCTAAGGCCTCCGATTTTTTTTCTAATTAACTACTCACCCGAAATCGATGAAACTGGCGTTACTTCTCGACGTAATCGCCCTGCAGACGAACACATTTTTCACAACGCTGACGCCATGATTCCATGGTAGCGGCGAAGGCTTCTTTAGGAGTCTGTTTTGACCACTGGAAAATCGCTGAGGCAATAGCAGCACGGCTGGTGAATATGCGCCCACGGAGAGTGTCTTTCATTGTTGGAAAAAGCCAAAAGTCACTAGGAGCCAGGTCAGGTGAGTAGGGAGCATGAGGAATCACTTCAAAGTTGTTATCACGAAGAAACTGTTGCGTAACGTTAGCTCGATGTGCGGGTGCGTTGTCTTGGTGAAACAGCACACGCGCAGCCCTTCCCGGACGTTTTTGTTGCAGTGCAGGAAGGAATTTGTTCTTCAAAACATTTTCGTAGGATGCACCTGTTACCGTAGTGCCCTTTGGAACGCAATGGGTAAGGATTACGCCCTCGCTGTCCCAGAACATGGACACCATCATTTTTTCAGCACTGGCGGTTACCCGAAATTTTTTTGGTGGCGGTGAATCTGTGTGCTTCCATTGAGCTGACTGGCGCTTTGTTTCTGGATTGAAAAATGGCATCCACGTCTCATCCACTGTCACAACCGACGAAAATACAGTCCCATTCATGCTGTCGTTGCGCGTCAACACTGCTTGGCAACATGCCACACGGGCAGCCATGTGGTCGTCCGTCAGCATTCGTGGCACCCACCTGGATGACACTTTTCGCATTTTCAGGTCGTCATGCAGGATTGTGTGCACAGAACCCACAGAAATGCCAACTCTGGAGGCGATCTGTTCAAGTCATTTGGCGATCCCCCAAAACAATTCTCTCCACTTTCTCGATCATGTCGTCAGACCGGCTTGTGCGAGCCCGAGGTTGTTTCGGTATGTTGTCACACGATGTTCTGCCTTCATTAAAGTGTCGCACCCACGAACGCACTTTCGACACATCCATAACTCCATCACCACATCTCTCCTTCAACTGTCGATGAATTTCAATTGGTTTCACATCACGCAAATTCAGAAAACGAATGATTGCGCGCTGTTCAAGGAAGGAAAACGTCGCCATTTTAATTATTTAAAACAGTTCTCATTCTCGCCGCTGGCGGTAAAATTCCATCTGCCGTACGGTGCGGCCATCTCTGGGACGTATTGACAATGAACGCGGCCTCATTTTAAAACAATTCGCATATTTCTATCTCTTTCCAGTCTGGAGAAAAAAATCGGAGGCCTTAGAACTTGAATGCACCTCGTAGACTGTTCATTCCATTCAGCAGATCATGTAATTCTTCTTTACTTTCATTTAGGATATCAATATCATCGCGAATCGTATCATTGATATCCTTTAACCTTGAATTTTAATTCTACTCCTGAACCTTTCTATTAGCTCCATCACTGCTTCTTCGATTTATAGATTGAACAGTAGGAGCGAAAAACTACATCTCTGTCTTTTTAATATGAACACTTAGTTCTTGGTCGTCCACTCTTATTATTCCCTCTTGGCTCTTGCTGAAGACGTCCGGCATAAGAATTCACCCTCGTTCTGGCAACGGCCTCGTCAAAGAGAGCGGAGGAGCGGACTGAGGTTCATGGCACTCTCTTGTCCTTGGGGTAAGAAACTGCCCCTTTCATGGCGATTAATTTCTTTAAGACTTCCCTCCATCACGGTTTTCTTACATTTATCCTGGTGTGATGGTTTCATTTGAAGTTGCTTGTCCCTACTTTTGAAGGAAGTACCTTTGTTCAACTCACGCAGTGTCCCAGAAGTTATTATACGGTGCACAGGTTCCTCTCGTGGTTTACAGTGAGACTCAGATTTGGTCTTCAGGCTACACCTGCAACATATGTCGTTTTGGTTCTGTTTTGGTATTTTGAGGTTTGGGATGGTGATAGGGATTGTATGTTGTCTTTCGGCTGTAATTTTTGGGTGTCATAATTGTTTTATTCACATTGCGGTTGTGCATGTGTGACACTATTCTATTCAAATGTCTTCGGTTGTTTCACTTACGTGCTCGCTGATATAGTTTGTTTGGTCGACGATTTCACTAACTGCATGTCTATTGTTGCTACTTTGTTCTTTGTTGGACTGTAAATATTGCTCCAACGCGGAGTTTCTACGAACAGATATAGCGTTGTTTGCAGGTCGTGTATCCAAGAGATCTTCCGTTGGTGTCTATACTACGTATTTTGCAGTGCAAAGTATCCGTGTTCTCTTGTGAATGTTAGCTCTTTGTGATTTTGCTTATTGACACTTACCCTAGCATTTTGACGACATAGTTTTGTTTCAAAATTTGAGTGTTGCCCTGACAGTCATATAAGGCAGTGGTTTGGCGTGGAACACTTTCTTGTGTGGGATTTCATTTGTAGTTGGATATTGGTTTATTTTGTGAATAGTGCAACGAGTGCTCCTTGGAATTTTACGTTTTTTGCGGTATTAATGTATATAGAGCAACGCTGCATTTCTGATTCTGTATCTTTGTCCTCCATATAACTTCTTTTCTCACTTTGTAGTGTACATATGTCCAAATTAGGAGTGGCTTTCTTCGGTCCTTTTTCTTGGGACTTTTCCCTGAACCGACTTAACAATGAATGTGTCTCTTTCCTTGTGCGGTCCTGAAACGCAGATTGTTTCGGTAATTGACGCTGCCTTTCATCAGACGTCTTAAATCGTATTCGCATATGTGTGCGCATTATACAGTGCATTTGCTCGACGACCATGCAGCTTGTTAGCTGGGAATCGGCAACGCGCCGCGAGTAATGAGTATAATGGGCGGGGGCACTACGAATGTAGTGCGGGACAATGCGTTGAGAATGTGTGTTTCGCGGGAGGCGTGCCAGAGATAAATCCCTGCAGTCGCGCTATCCTCTGTGTCCTCGGTGGCTCAGATGGAGGTCCGCAGCTCGTGGTCGTGCGGTAGCGTTCTCGCTTCCTACGCCCGCGTTCCCGGGTTCGATTCCCGGCGGGGTCAGGGATTTTCTCTGCCTCGTGATGACTGGGTGTTGTGCGATGTCCTTAGGTTAGTTAGGTTTAAGTAGTTCTAAGTTCTAGGGGACTGATGACCATAGATGTTAAGTCCCATAGTGCTAAGAGCCATTTGAAACATTTATAAAGCCGGCCACGGTGGCCGAGCGGTTCTAGGCGCTTTAGTCTGGAACCGCGCTGCTGCTACGGTCGCAGGTTCGAATCCTGCCTAGGGCATGGATGTGTGTGATGTCCTTAGGTTAGTTAGGTTTTTAATGGTTGTGAATGAGAAGTTCGCTACTCGTCAGAGGCTACATTCCATACATCTGACGGACGACCCCTTGTGTCCGACATGCTCAGTCGCTGACTCGGACGCACACCGTCTGACGTGTGCCGCGACCAGCGAGTGTTGGCTACTGACGCAGCGCATGCTGGCGTTACTCTTGCGGCGATTGCCGGAGTCTATCTCCCCTGATGAAGTATTGCGCCCCGACAGCGTATACTTTCCATCAACCAGAACGAACGCCGTTAACTGGCTAAAGGGCATGGCCGTTTACTACATATTTTGCGATGCTCCCAAAGGCACACTCGACTTTTGGTCCCTATTGATGACGACACATGCAGCTTTCAGCCGCCACCCGAAGTACAGAACTCGTTTCGCAAATTATTTAGGTTCATTATTTGCGGATCCTCCTGCTCACTGGGGCGTTCCGGGTATGAGACGCTGAAAATGAAGAAGAATCCTGGAGCATATTGATCCTCTACGGACGGAATAGGGGGGAACCCCTCCCAACAGACGAGAAGACGACTCGGACGCACGGCTACGGCAGTTGTAGGATCTTTCTTTGTAATGAAACAAAAATAAATCTATAAAAAATGTTGTAAAAATTAAAGAAATAAATAAATAAAACAACATCGACAAACCCACTACATCCTCTTCCTGATCCTTCGATCCTCGAACTCGAACACGTTGCTTGGGCGTGGCGGCGGGATGGCCAGGCTTCGGGTGTCGACTCCTGCCCTACCCGTCGTCCTGCTCCTGCAGCGGTTCATTAGATTTAAAAAAAAAATGGATAGAGCGTCTGCCATATAAGCAGGAGATCCCGGGTTCGATTCCCGGTCGGGGCACACATTTTCAACTGTCCCCGTTGATTTATGTCAACGCCTGTAAGGAGCTAAGGGTGTTCATTTCATCGTAATCTTATTAGACTGTTCATCACATTTGTCAGATCTTGTAATTCTTCTTCACTTTCAGAGTAGAGCAGCATCACCAGCGAATCTTATCACTGACTTTCTTTCATCTTGAATTTTAATCCAACTCTTGAATCTTTATTTTACATCCGTCATTGCTTCTTCGATGCATGTATTGAACAGTACGAATAAAAGACTTCATTATTGCTTTAGATCAATTTTAATGCGAGTACTTCTTTCTTGTACCCGTCTTATTATTTCCTCTAGTTCTTTGTACATATTGCATATTGCCCGCTATTCCCTACGTTTACCCACATTTCTCTCAGAATCTCGAACGTCTTGAACCTTTTTAAGTTGTCGAACGCTTTTTGTAGGTCAGATTTTGCTTCCATTATCAACTACAAAATCGGAACTGCCTCTCTCGTGCCTTTACATTTGCTAAAGCCAAACTGATCGTCATCTAACTGTTCCTCGGATTAATTTTCCATTCTTCTGCATATTTTTCTTGTAGCAACTTCGACGCATGGGCTGTTAAGATGATTGTGCGATAATTCTCAATGACATACCTCCTCCAAAATACGGGATATGAGCCACCGTGAGGCGAACCGACTTCTGGTGGTGTTGCGTGCATATGACGCGGTAAGGAAAGAATATAACCGGAAGAGAGGCGAATGGGCAGTCTTTGTAGCAAAGATACAGGTAGCAAATGATGAAATTCACTGATACAGTTTGTGATCAAAAGTATCCGGACCCTTGGCTGAAAATAGCTTCCAAGTTCGTGTCGCCCTCCATCGGTAATGCTGGAGTCCACAACGGTGTTGAGCCCCCCTCTGCCTTGATTACAGCATCCACTCTCGCAGGCAAACATTCAATCACGCGCTGGAAGGTTTCGTGGAGAATGACAGCCCATTCTTCACGAAGTACTGCACTGAGAACAGGTATAGATGTCGGTCGGTGAGACCTGGCACGAAGTCGGCGTTCCGAAACATCCCAAAGATGTTCTGTAGGTTTCAGATCAGGACTCTGTGCAGGCTATTCCATTACAGGGATGTTTTGTCGTGTAACGAGTCCGCCACAGACCGTGCGTTATGAATAGGTGCTCGATCGTGGTGGAAGATGCAATAGCCGTCCCCGAATTGCTCTTCGACAGTGGGAAGCAAGAAGGTGCTTAAAACATCAATGTAGGTCTGTGCTATAACAGAGAGAAGCAAAACAACAAGGAGTGCAAGCCCCCTCCATACCGCCTCCGAATTTTACTGTTGGCACCACATACGCTGGATCAAATGGCTGTGAGCACTATGGGACTTAACATCTGAGGTCATTAGCCCCCTAGAACTTAGAACTACTTAAACCTAACTAAGCTAAAGACATCACACACATGCATGCCCGAGGCAGGATTCGAACCTGCGACCGTAGCGGTCACGCGGTTCCAGACTGAAGCGCCTAGAACCGCTCAGCCAGCCGCGCGGGATTAGCCGAGCGGTCTAGGCGCTCCAGTCATGGACTGTGCGGCTGGTCTCGGCGGAGGTTCGACTCCTCCCTCGGGCATGGGTGTGTGTGTTTATGCTTAGGATAATTTACATTAAGTAGTGTGTAAGCTTAGGGACCGATGACGTTAGCAGTTAAATCCCGTAAGATTTCACACACACATCTGAACCGCTCAGCCACACCGGCCGGCTACGCTGGCAAATGACGTTCGCAAGGCATTAGTCTTACCCACAAACCCTGCCATCGGATCGCCACATTTTGTTCCGTGATTCGTCACTCCATACAACCGTCGTTGTTGCAGAAGCTGGGTGTTGGCGCGCCTTCTTCTCGACACGGTCACCAGACGAAACGGGCTCTTGATGTGCGCCAGCTAATGCTTCCCGTCCGCGACACCATGTCAGAAACTATCATCGCAAGTCGAGCGCAATTACATTCTGCCAAACCCCGAAAGTGCGGCAACCCGCGGGAGCTTCACACAACACACCTGCTCCACTGCACCACCCCAGCCAGACTCTCCCTGCTCTGCCCGCGCTCCACGCGGTAGAGTTAACACTACCAAAGATCCTAAACACTTGGGTTCTCCACACGACCTATCCCACTGTTCAATCATCGAATGTTTACGCTCCTTACAGCAAGGGAGTGGTCGTTTGGCATTTAATGGCGTGATGTGTGGCTTATGAGCAGCCGCTCGACCATGAAATCCAAGTTTTCTCACCTTCCGCCTAACTTTCATAGTACTTGCAGTGGATCCTGATGTAGTTTGGAATTCCTCTGTGATGGTCTGGATAGATGTCTGCCTGTTACACATTAGGACCCTCTACAGCTGTCGGCGGCCTGTGTCAGTCAACAGACTAGTCGCTTTTGTGCTGTAAGTGTCCCTTCACGTTTCCACTTTACTATCGCATCGGAAACAGTGGACCTAGGGATGTCTGGGAGTGCGGAAATCTCACGTACAGACGTATGAGACAAGTGACATCCAATCACTTGATCAAGTTCGGAGGCCGTGTATCCGCGAAGCGCCCCATTCTCTCACGATCACTAATGACTAATGACGTCGCTCACATGGAGTACCTGGCAGTAGGGCGCTGCACGATCCACCTGCTACGAAGAAAGTGTGTTTATTGGGTTGTCCGGATACTTTTGATCACATAATGTATGAGCGGTTTTGACAACGGGCACTATGATGAGGCACTGCGCCGGGAAACGAGACTCTCTGAAACGACGAAGCTGGTCGGCGGTTGGAGTAGTACTGTCGTGAGCGCGCCTACGGCAGGTGGTTGAAGGATGGATGGAAGAATAACGCGTAGGCCTCACGACACTGGATGTCCACGTCTCATCACAGAGCATAGAGGTCGGAGGGTCCACTGTATAATCCAGGATACGCAGCGATCTGTGGCAGGAATGACGTCAGAGTACAATGATGGTGCAGGCACAAGTGTTTCGGAACACACCATTGTTGAACATGGAGCTCCACATCACACGACCCCTAAGTGTTCCCTGCGACATCTCAGTTACGACTGCAGTGGGCACAGCGTCACTGAGTTTTGACCGTAGATCAATAGCAAGGTGTCGCCTGTCGTATCAGTCGAATTGCTTGATGGTTAGATGCTGAGACGCCGTCGTCCTGGCGAACGTCTGCTTGAAAAGTGCCCTGAGCCAGAAATGCAGGCCGGTGAGAACAGAGTTACGCTATAGGGTACATTGTGTGGGCCTCTTATGTGAGCCATGGTAGAAATTGAAGACGCCATGACAGAACCTTTTTTATGTCGTCAGTGCTCTGACTGGTTTGATGCGGCCCGCCACAAATTCCCTTCCTGTACCGACCTCTTCATCTCAGAGTAGCACCTGCAACCTACATCCTCAATTATTTGTTGGATGTATTCCAATCTCTGTCATCCTCTACAGTTTTTACCCTCTACAGCTCCCTCTAGTACCATGGATGTCATTCCCTCATGCCTTAACAGATGTCCTATCATCCTGTTCCTTCTCCTTATCAGTTCCTTTCCTCTTCGACTCTGCACAGAACCTCGTCATTCCTTACCTTATCGATCCATCTAATTATCAACATTCGCCTGTAGCACCACATCTCAAATGCTTCAATTCTCTTCCATTCCGGTTTTCCCACAGTCCGTGTTTCACTAACTCACTCTTCATCACATTAAGGCCTTTGTTTGATACTAGTAGACTTCTCTTGGCCAGGAATGCCCTTTTTCCCAACGCCAGTCTGCTTTTGAGGTCCTCCTTGCTCCGTTCGTCGCTCGATATTTCGCTGCCTAGGTAGCAGAATTCCTGAAGTTCGTCTAATAAGTGACCATCAATCCTGATATTTTCTTGCTGTTCTCATTTCTGCTATTTCTCATTACTTTCGTCTTTCTTCGATTTACTCTTACTCCATATTCTATATTCATTTGATTGTTCATTCCATTCAGGAGATTATGTAATTCTTCTTCACTTTCACTTAGGATAGCAATGTCATCACCGAATCGTATCATTGATATCCATTCAACTTGAATTTTAATTCCACCCCTGAACCTTTCTTTTATTTCCATCATTGCTTCTTCGATGCATGTATTGAACAGTAGGAATGAAATACTAAATTATTGCTTTAGACCCTTTTATTAAATGCAAGTACTTCTTTCTTGTTCGCGTCTTATTATTCTGTCTAGTTCAAAAAAGTGGTTCAAATGGCTCTGAGCACTACGGGACTTAACGGCTATGGTCATCAGTTCCCTAGAACTTAGAACTACTTAAACCTAACTAACCTAAGGACATCACACAGATCCATGCCCGAGGCAGGATTCGAACCTGCGACCGTAGCGGTCGCGCGGTTCCTGACTGTAGCGCCTAGAACCGCTCGGCCACTTCACCCGCGTCTGTCTAGTTCCTTGTACATATTGTATATTGCCCGCCATTCCCTAAGTTTACCCCTATTTCTCTCAAAATTTCGAACATGTTGCACTATTTTACATTGTCGAAATCCTATGATCCTGTCTCGATTCCTCTTCAGTCTTGCTTCCATTATCAACAGCAACGTCAGAATTGGCTCTCCCGTGCCTTTACCTTCCCTAAAGCCAAACTGATCGCCATCTAGCACAGCGTCAAATTTCTTTTCCTTTTTTCTGTATATTATTCTTGTTAGCAACTTGGATGCATGAGTTGTTAAGCTGATTCTGCGATAATTCTCGTACATGTCAGCTCCTGCAATCTTAGGAATTGTGTGGATGATATTTTTCCGAAAGTCAAGTCTCACCAGATTCATGCATTCTACGTATACATTATTGCGGACCCCTTGGATCCCATCATGGTTGTCTTCTTTTTATGTCTGTGATATCTTCCATAAGGATAACTCTTTCGACACAAGTTCAGAATCAAGCTGCAGTGGTCTGAGGAGCATGACGCGATAGTGAAATCACATTGATGTATTAGCCAGCAAATGCCTCTGATCCCCAAAACCGCTCAAAAGAGGAAAGGCCGCTGGACCTGATGGGATACCAGTTCGATTTTACACAGAGAACGCGAAGGAACTTGCCCCCCTTCTTGCACCGGTGTACCATAGGTCTCCAGAAGAGCGTAGCGTCCCAAAGGATTGGAAAAGGGCACAGGTCATCACCGTTTGCAAGAAGGGACGTCGAACAGATGTGCAGAACTATAGACCAATATCTCTAACGTCGATCAGTTGTAGAATTTTGGAACACGTATCATGTTCGAGTATAATGACTTTTCTGGAGACTAGAAATCTACTCTGTAGGAATCAGCATGGGTTTCGAAAAAGACGATCGTGTGAAGCCCAGCTCGCGCTATTCGTCCACGAGACTCAGAGGGCCATAGACACGGGTTCCCAGGTAGATGCCGTGTTTATTGACTTCCGCAAGGCGTTCGATACAGTTAACCACAGTCGTTTAATGAACAAAGTAAGAGCATATGGACTATCAGACCAATTGTGTGATTGGATTGAAGAGTTTCTAGATAACAGAACGCAGCATGTCATTCTCAATGGAGAGAAGTCTTCCGAAGTAAGAGTGATTTCAGGTGTACCGTAGCGGAGTGTCGTAGGACCGTTGCTATTCACAATATACATAAATGACCTTGTGGATGACATCGGAAGTTCCCTGAGGCTTTTTGTGGATGATGCTGTAGTATATCGTGAGGTTGCAACAATGGAAATTTGTACTGAAATGCAGGAGGATCTGCAACGAATTGACGCATGGTGCAATGAATGGCAATTGAATCTCAATGTAGACAAGTTTAATGTGCTGCGAATACATAGAAAGAAAGATCCTTTATCATTTAGCTACAATATAGCAGGTCAGCAACTGGAAGCAGTTAATTCCGTAAATTATCTGGGAGTAGGCATTATGAGTGATTTAAAATGGAATGATCATATAAAGTTGATCGTCGGTAAAGCAGATGCCAGACTGAGATTCTTTGGAAGAATCCTAAGGAAATGCAATGCGAAAACAAAGGAAGTAGGTTACAGTACACTTGTTCGCCCACTGCTTGAATATGGCTCACCAGTGTGGGATCCGTACCAGGTAGGGTTGATAGAAGAGATAGGGAAGATCCAACGGAGAGCAGCGCGCTTTGTTACAGGATCATTTAGTAATCGCGAAAGCGTTACGGAGATGATAGATAAACTCCAGTGGAAGACCCTCTGGGAGAGACGCTCAGTAGCTCGGTACGGGTTTTTGTTGAAGTTTCGAGGACATACCTTCACCGAGGAGTCAAGCAGTGTATTGATCCCTCCTACTTATATCTCACGAAGAGACCATGAGGATAAAATCAGAGAGATTAGAGTCCACACAGGGGCATACCGACAATCTCTCTTTCCACGAACCATACGAGACTGGAATAGAAGGGAGAACCGATAGAGGTACTCAAAGTACCCTCCGCCACACACCGTCAGGTGGCTTGCGGAGTATGGATGTGGATGTAGATTTAGATCTGTAGCCACTGGAACAGACATCTGGTGCCAGCTGCGTGCCCACAAACCCCTGTTCCGTAACTTGCGGGAATTTTGTGACGCGTGAGTAGACATCTGTTGGCATTCCACGCCAAGCAGAATCGTTGCTGTACTGTATTTGAAAAGTGAACTATGCTATTAAACAGGTGCTTATAATGTTTTGACTCATCGGTGTGGATGTTGTTGTGTTATGTAGCCAAAGACGGTGGCATTCCGAAGGAACGAAATCCGTGTATAGAGTGCCTCTACTCCACACCAGCGACTTAAAACTCGCGCGAAGGTAAGTGATAATGATAACGTAAGTTCCTGGTATATTAAAACTGTGTGCCAGACCGAGATTCGAACTCAGGAGCTTTGCCTGCCGCGGGCAAGTGCCCTCGCGAGTTCGAGTCTTTGCACGCGGAAGGCAAAGCTCCCGTGTCTAGTCTCTGTCTGGCACACAGTTTTTGTGGTGTCACCGCCAGACACCACACTTGCTAGGTGGTAGCCTTTAAATCGGCCGCGGTCCGTTAGTATACGTCGGACCCGCGTGTCGCCACTGTCAGTGATTGCAGACCGAGCGCCGCCACACGGCAGGTCTAGAGAGACGTCCTAGCACTCGCCCCAGTTGTACAGCCGACTTTGCTAGCGATGGTTCACTGACAAATTACGCTCTCATTTGCCGAGACGACAGTTAGCGTAGCCTTCAGCTACGTCATTTGCTACGACCTAGCAAGGCGCCATTATCATTTGCTATTTATCTTGTGATGCATGTACCGTCAGACAGATGTTCACCAATTATGAATTAAAGCTAAGTATTCCCTCAGCTACGTACTTTAATTGCTACTATAAATTCCTTTAACTGTTCCAGACCTCACGCCAGCCTGCGTGAGCTTAAACGCGTCCCTTTCGGCTACCAATGATAGTGGCTTGGCTGTCTTGCCAAGTCACAACAGTTTTAATCTGCAGGAAGATTCATATCAGCGCACACTCCGCTGCAGAGTGAAAATTTCTTTCTGATATGGGTAACGTTTGCTAATGAACGGCTTTAACCGTGTTTCTCTATCGCTTGTCGTGACGTCCAGAGCTGCACTGTCTCAATGATGGCCTTACACACCAGCCAGAACCGCCCACCTTCCTGGGAGCGGGATGCTGCTAATCTGCAGTTGGCAACCGTCGGCGGTAAGCATCGCTCGGCTGCTCTGCCGGTCGCTCCCCTAACCTCTCCTCCCCCCCCCCATCCCCTCCGCCCACCCTTGCCCTCGCTGCGAGGTACGGGCAGTAATTACTACGCGGGCCACCCTTCCTGCAGCTGTAGCTGCCACCGCTACCACCACCACCACTTCGCCACTGCCCGTCACCGAGACGCCGCCCTCGCAATTACCGGCTCCTAATTAAAGGAGACGCTGCACGCTTCGGCGGTAGCGCGGCTCGGTCCACCGCCACCCGGTGAGGTACAAAGAAGGCATCCGGCTTCTGCGAAATGCTTTCGGCGCTTATCACTGTGTTCTGTGGTCATTACAGCCGAAGCCGCTCTCCATTTCGCAGCGTCAGAACTGTCTGTACTTCAACTATTATTATTATGTAAATTGGAGGGGGAGGCGGGAGAAAGGAGATGGGAGGAATTGATGATATCAGTTGCATCCGGACATTGTGCGGAATCAGCAGTGCCGAGTGAAAATGTGTGCCGGACGAGGACTCGAACCCTGCACCTTCTGGTTACTAGGCAGTTACCGTAACCACTTTGCTCTGAGCACTACGGGACTTAACAGCTGTGGTCATCAGTCCCCCAGAACTTAGAACTACTTAAACCTAACTAACCTAAGCACATCACACACATCCATGCCCGAGGCAGGATTCGAACCTGCGACCGTAGCAGCAGCGCGGTTCCGGACTGCGCGCCTAGAACCGCGAGACCACCGCGGCCGGCAACCACTTTGCCACCCAGGCACAGAGTTTATTGTAAATGAAATGATGATGGACACCTTAGCTGCAAACAGGCGTTGATATACTTCACTGGGAACACGTTGAAAATGTGTGGTGTCCCGACCGGGACTCGAACCCGGGATCTCCTGCTCACTTGGCAGACGTTCTATCCATCTGAGCCACCGAGGACACAGAGGATAGTGCGCCTGCAGGGACTTATCCCTTGCACGCTCCCCGTGAGACCCACATTCCCAACATGTCCATCGTACTCATTACCTGTGGCAGGTTAATCTACCAAGTCCCGTACGAGTTCGGGCATAGTGTGTGTGTGGCTCAGATGGATAGAGCGTCTGCCATGTAAGCAAGATATCGGGTTCGAGTCCCAGTCGAGGCACACATTTTCAACGTCTTCCCAGTGAAGTATATCAACGCCTGTTTGCAGCTAGGGTGTCCATTTAATTACCATTTCATTCTAGTGTAGCTGCATGGTCATCAACTGTAGCTGTTCTTTCGGAAACAGATACTACTTTCATACATAGTTAAAATATGGCTTCCCGGCCATTTACCTTCTTGTGCTAACGCACACACTATGCCCGAACTTGTACGTGACTTGGTAGATTAATCTGCGACAAGTAACGAGTATGATGGGCAAACATCTATTAAACGCACTACGAATGTAGAAGTGTGGACATGTTGGGAATGTGGGTCTCACGCGGAGCGTGCAAGGGATAAGTCCCTGCAGGCGCACTATCCCCTGTGCCATCCGTGGCTCAGATGGATAGAGCGTCTGCCAAGTAAGCAGGAGATCCCGGGTTCGAGTCCCGGTCGGGGCACACATTTTCAACGTGTTCCCAATGAAGTATATCAACGCCTGTTTGCAGTTAGGGTGTCCATTTAATTACCATTTCATTCTAGTGTAGCTGCATGGTCATCGACTGTAAATGTTCTTTCGGAAACAGACACTACCTTCATATATAGTATATTGTAAATGATAGGACTATCGAGGCACGCTACCCGACCGTCTTACATTTCCACTTAGCATCACCCACCTGCACTCCCCATCCATCTCCTCGATAGACGATGATTTTAGATTGCCGCTGGAGGCCGAACGGAAACGTGTATCCGCACTCAAGTGCATTCATTGCCCATCGAGGTGAATCAGTTATAGGAATAATTTAGGTCTGTTCCTTTGGACATGTCTGTTCTTTTGGACCTGTCCAAAAGAAGAGACACCAGGCATTCCTACAATTAAACTATACTGACATTCATGGACAGTTAGCATCGATTAAACTACGCAGCCCCTGTTCAGAAATATGAAATACAGTTCTTCTTAACAGTATTATTTTTACTCTCGCATAAAAAGGTCTAACAAAATTTCATTTTACTAATTTAATCACTACCTGCCCTCAATAAGGGGCAACACTTTTTCATTTTTTTAAAACCACGTTGGTTTTATCAGGATTCCAGTACACCATATTATTCTCCATTCTTTTCGCTACAAAACCCTATTTTTAACATAATCTCCGTTCAATACGACTGGGAAGGCCTGTATGCCCGCACACTACCTCTACTGGTCGACGGCGGAGCCAACGTCTTGCTACATCAATAACCTCCCCATCATCCACGTACTGATTCCCGCGAAGTGTATCCTACAATCTGCCAACAGATAGAAGTCCGGGGGCAGTAGGGGGGATGAGCAAGAATTGTCCAGTGAAGTTTTGTGGGCCCTTCTCGGCTGCATAGTCTTGTGTAACATCTTGCGTAGACATAGAGATGGAGCAGAGAGGTGTTTCATTGTGACCCGTCGATCACCTCGAATGACAGTGTACCTACGTTCCAACAGCGCCAGAGTCAGCTGTGTGCGTCCGGTCGACACGCGGGAGGTAGCACAGGTTTGCACGGCCTCGTTACCATGGTGACAGACGCCTCGCCCAATGACTTACCGTGCTTTTGTTCACTGCCAGGTCTCCGTCTGCATGCGCCTATGAATATCTGTGATGCTCTCATTTTCCGCCAAGAGAAGCTCAATGACAGCTCTGCTTGCAATGCACCTATGGCTACAGAAGCCATCAAATTGCATGACTATGGACTACCTAATCAGTTCTGCGACTGGAATCGTGATTTCTTGTCAGAAAGGCCACATGCGTAATAATTGACTGAAGGTCATTCACTAAAACAAAAGATATACCCGGTGTTCCGCAAGGAAGTGTTATAGGCCCTCTGATGCTCTTGCTCTCTACAAACGATTTAGGTGACAATTAGAGGAACCCTCTTTGATTGTTTGCAGGTGATGTTGTCATTCACCATCTTTTGAAAGTATCAGATGATCAAAACCAACTGTAAAATGGCTTAGAGAAGACACCTGTGTGGTGCGAGAAGTGGAAACTGACTCAATATAATGTAAAGTCTGAAGTCATGCTCATGAGTAATAACACGAAGCCTCTAAATTTACATAAATTTACTTAAATTTACATAAATCGTACAAGTTTATATGCCAATTAGCTCTGCAGATGACGAAGAAATTGATGAAATGCATGATGAGATAAAAGAAATTATTCAGGTAGTGAAGGGAAACGAAAATTTAATAGTCATGGGTGACTGGAATTCTAGAGTAGGAAAAGGGAGAGAAGGAAACATAGTAGGTGTATATGGATTGGGGCTAAGAAATGAAAGAGGAAGCCGCCTGGTAGAATTTTGCACAGAGCATAACTTAATCATAGCTAACACTTGGTTCAAGAATCATGAAAGAAGGTTGTATACATGGAAGAACCCTGGAGGTACTAAAAGGTATCAGATTATATAATGGTAAGACAGAGATTTAGGAATCAGGTTTTAAATTGTAAGACATTTCCAGGAGCAGATGTGGACTCTGACCAAAATCTATTGGTTATGAACTGCAGAACGCTTGAAATCACTTCTGTTTTACTCGATGACTTTCCGTCAATTACTACGAACCGTGACCTCTCTGACAGGAAACCACGAATCCAGTCACATAACTGACGACGATATTCCATAAGAACGCAATTTCACTACAAGCCGCTTGTGTGGTACAGTGTCAAAAGCCTTCTGGATATCCAGAAATACGGAATCGATCTGAAATCCCTTGTCAATAGCACTCAACACTTCATGTGAGTAAAGAGCCAGTTATGTTTCACAGGAACGATGTTTTCTAAACCAATGTTGACTGTGTGTCAGTAGACAGTTTTCTTCGAAGTAATGCATTGAGTTTGAACACAATATATGTTCTAAAATCCTGCTGCATATCGACGTCAACGATATGAGGCTGTAATTTAGTGGATTACTCCTACTACCTTTCTTGAATATTGGTGTGAGCTGTGAGACTTTCCAGTCTTTGGGTACGATCTTTCGCAAAGCGAACGGTTGTATATGTTTGTCAAGTATGGAGCTAATGCATCAGCATTCTCCGAAAGGAACCTAATTGATACACAGTCTGGTCCAGGAGAGTTGCTTTTATTAAGAGATTTAAGTTGTTTCACTACTCCGAAGGTATTTACATCTACATCCACCGCATTCACCCGATATGAGTCCGTGCGATTACGTCCTGTTCGCCAACATGAAGGTCTAGCCTCGAGGCACGCACTTCAAAAACAGGAGAAGACGTCATCCGTGCCTTAGTGCGCTCCTTGCGAGATATCGACAGAGATGGATGTGCTGACAGTGTACGACGTCCTCCATATGTGTGATGGAAGACATGAGGTGATTATATTAAGACATTATTGTGCACAAGATAGACACGAAGACCACGCCTACCACAGTAGTACAAGTTTATATGCCAACTAGCTCTGCAGATGACGAAGAGCTTGATGAAATGTATGAGATAAAAGAAATTATTCAGATGGTGAAGGGAGTCGAAAATTTAATAGTCATGGGCGACTGGAATTCGGTAGTAGGGAAAGAAAGAGAAGGAAAAGTAGTAGGTGAATATGGAATGGGGCTAAGACATAAAAGGGGAAGCCACCTGGTAGAATTTTGCACAGAGCATAACTTAAATCATAGCTAACACTTGGTTCAAGAATCAAGAAAGAAGCTTGTATACATGGAAGAGGCCTGGAGATACTAGAATGTTTCAGATAGATTATATAATGATAAGACAGAGATTTAGGAACCAGGTTTTAAATTGTAAGACATTTCCAGGGGCAGATGTAGACTCTGAGCACAATCTATTGGTTGTGAACTGCAGATTAAAACTGAAGAAACTGCATAAAGGAGATGGGACCTGGATAAACTGAAAGAACCAGAGGTTGTACAGAGTTTCAGGCAGAGCATAAGGGAACAATTGACAGGAATCGGGGAAAGACAGTAGAAGAAGAATGGGTAGCTTTGAGGGATGAAATAGTGAAGGCAGCAGAGGATCAAATAGGTAAAATGACGAGGGCTACTAGAAATCCTTGGGTAAAAGAAGAAATATTGAATTTAGTTGATGAAAGGAGAAAATATAAAAATGCAGTAAATGAAGCAGGCAAAAAGAAAACATCTCAAAAATGATATCGACAGGAAGTGCAAAAGGGCTAAGCAGGGAAGGCTAGAGGACAAATGTAAGGATGTAGAGGCTTATCTCACTAGGGGTAAGATAGATACTGCCTACAGGAAAATTAAAGAAACCTTTGGAGGAAGGAGAACCACTTGCATGAATAGTAAGAGCTTTGGTGGAAACCCAGTTCTAAACAAAGAAGGGAAAGCAGAAAGTTGGAGGGAGTATATAGAGGGTCTATACAAGGGCGATGTACCTGAGGACAATATTATGGAAATGGAAGAGCATGTAGATGAAGATGAAATGGGAGATATGATACTGCGTGAAGAGTTTGACAGAGCACTGAAAGACCTGAGTCGAAACAAGGCCCCCGGAGTAGACAACATTCCATTAGAACTACTGACAGCCTTGGGAGAGCCAGTCCTGACAAAACTCTACCATCTGGTGAGCAAGATGTATGACACAGGAGAAATACCCTCAGACTTCAAGACAAATATAATAATCCCAATCCCAAAGAAAGCAGGTGTTGACAGATGTGAAATTTACCGAACTATCAGTTTAATAAGTCACAGCTGCAAAATACTAACGCGAATTCTTTAGAAACGAATGGAAAAATTTAAAGAAGCCGACCTCGGGGAAGATCAGTTTGGATTCCGTAGAAATGTTGGAACACGTGAGACAATACAGACCCTACGACTTATCTTAGAAGAAAGATTAAGGAAAGGCAAACATACGTTTGTAGCAATTGTAGAGTTAGAGAAAGCTTTTGACAATGTTGATTGGAATACTTTCTTTCAAATTCTGAAGGTGGCAGGGGTAAATTACAGAGAGCAAAAGGCTATTTGCAGATGGCAGTTATAAGAGTCGAGGAGTATGAAAGGGAAGCAGTGGTTGGGAAGGGAGTGGGACAGGGTTGTAGCCTATCCCCGATGTTATTCAATCTGTATATTGAGGAAGCAGTAAAGGAAACAAAAGAAAATTTCGGAGTAGGCATTAAAATCCATGGAGAAGAAATAAAAACCTTGAGGTTCGCCGATGACATTGTAATTCTGTCAGAGACAGCAAAGGACTTGGAAGAGCAGTTGAACGGAATGGACAGTGTCTTGAAAGGAGGGTATAAGGTGAACATCAACAAAAGCAAAACGAGGATCATGGAATGTATTCGAATTAAGTCGGGTGATGCAGAGGGAATTATATTAGGAAATGAGACACTTAAAGTAGTAAAGGAGTTTTGCTATTTGGGGAGCAAAATAACTGATGATGGTCGAAGTAGGGACGATATAAAATGTAGACTGGCAATGGCAAGGAAAGCGTTTCTGAAGAAGAAAAATTTGTTAACATCGAGTATAGATTTAAATGTCAGGAAGCCGTTTCTGAAAGTATTTGTATGGAGTGAAGCCACGTATGGAAGTGAAACGTGGACGACAAATAGCTTAGACAAGAAGAGAGGAGAAGCTTTCGAAATGTGGTGCTACAGAAGAATACTGATGATTAGATTGGTAGATCACATAACTAATGAGCAGGTATTGAATAGAATTGGGGAGAAGAGGAGCTTGTGGCACAACTTGACTAGAAGAAGGGATCGGTTGGTAGGACATGTTCTGAGACATCGAGGAATCACCAATTTAGTATTGGAGGGCAGCGTGGAGGGTAAAAATCGTAGAGGGAGACCAAGAGATGAATACACTAAGCAGATTCAGAAGGATGTAGGCTGCAGTAGGTACTGGGAAATGAAGAAGCTTGCACAGGATAGAGTAGCATGGAGAGCTGCATCAAACCAGTCTCAGGACTGAAGACCACAACAACAACAACAAATTTCAGTTACACCATAAATCACACAAATTTAAGGGCTGTAAATTCAACTAAATTACGATTACGAACAACTTAAACTGGATCGATCATGCACATAATATTGGAAGAAAAGCAAACCTAAAACCAAGATTTATTGGGAAAACACTCAACAGGTCTACTGCGGGGACTATAGAGAATATTGCTGCCGTGTGGGATCCGCATCAGATAAGATTGACGGAGGACATCGAAAAATTTAAAAGAGGGGCAGTTTGTTTTGCATTACCGTGGAATAGGGGAGAGAGTGCCACAGACATCATACGTGAACTGTTGCGACAATCATTAAAACAAAGGTGTTTTTCATTGCGGAAAGATCTTCTCATGGAACTTTGAAACCTTCCCGTCTCCTCTATATCTCTTTTCTTACGCAACCTTCCCTTCTACAACAACCTATGAAACCTTCCCTTAGGATTTCTATCTCTTGCTTAATAATAACAAATGAAATCTTCCCTTTGAAATTAATTCTCTTTCTCAATCTTCCCATACAAATTTAAATGCTGCTTATTAAAAGTGATTTTCTGATTATTTCGACGAAACATAGAATGTGTCGTCGTCGTGGCCCTCAGTCGTTACCTGCAATAACCCAAAACTGTTCCTTACCTTTTTTACTGTTACTGGATCGCCATCTGACTGCTACATCGAACCGCGACATGAATATACTTACTCTGTTTTGCTATACTCTATTAGCTGCTGGTGGGCTGACGTTATTCTTTAATGGCAAAGCTGACGTTATTCTTTAATTAATTTGACTGAAGTTACGTAAGTCATAGTTAAACTTTTTCTTGACAACAATAAAATTTTGGAAAGTTTTACGTTGATGGTTTTGGGATGGATTATAATCAGTAGTGCAACATTGCTGACAAAAATTAATTATATTCTGAACGAAATGATTTTACAAACGCTCAAATGGGCCTTACTTTTTACAATAATCTTACAACTAGCATTGCGCTAACATACCTTCAGTAGTCCTGAGTTTCTCAAAAAAAAAATTCAATACTATTAGTTCCTCCTATGATAATAATAACTGATGTCTCTGTACATGCGTCTATAATCTCTTGTAAATCACAGCTGGTGGCTGGCAGGCACACCGCTCCTCTCAACCTCTCGCTTCAGACCTGCTACCGACTCGCTTCACTTCTCGCTTACTACTGACTTCCTACGAACGCTAAAGTGCGGTCTCTCCCGCCAACAACGCTTTCTGGTGCAGACAATCCCTGCTACCGTTAACAAAATGTATCAATTCGCGGTCTTTCCCGCTCTTTTCTTAAAATGTATCCATACGCGGTCTCTCCCGCCGTTTTTAAAATTATATCAATGTGCGGTCTCTCCTGCCAACAATACTTTGGTGCAGACATTTCCTGCTACCACAATTATTTGCAACATGACAAATATTAATTATTCCTACTTAATCCTATTAATAAAATATAAACATCTTTCATAAATTGTGTTTTGACAATATAAATATACACGTCTTACAAGTTCAATCACCAACTTTCTCCTAAGCGTTTCAAAATTTTTTGTTGGCGCTCACCTACATAATGAGAAACCATAGTAATAATTAAAAAAGAGAAATTAGAACTCGCATGGAAAGCTTTAAGTGTTCGTTGTTCCCGAGCGCCGTTAGAGAGTAGAACGGTAGAGAAATAGGTGGAAGGTGGTTCGGTGAACCCTCTGCCAGGCACTTAATTGTGAATTGCAGAGCAACGATGTAGACGTAGAAGCTGAAATGAAACCTTTGGATCATTAGCTATTCAGGTCGCGTTGACAGTTACATTAATCAAGTGATCAGCGTGTTCTTACTCTAGTTTGTATTAAGTAGGAAGAGTAATGTAATCACTGTTCCAGGATCTTACAAGGGGACTCCAAAAAGTGAGTTATATATTGTTATGAGAAGTCAATTAACTTTTGTTGAATGTTGCAGTACACTTCAAATTGATGACACTATTTTGCAACGTAGGTACCATCTCAAAAACTGTCTGAGCCATCTGCCGACTGTTCAGGTCCTCGACGATGAAAATTGATTCCTTGGTTACGGAGCAGCTCGAGAACCACTGTGTAAACGTCCCCATCGTCGGAAAAGCTGTGACTGCTGCGAATGGGCTTCCTTCCCGACCAGCCTCACCCTCGTCTACGCGATCTTGATTCGTGATACCATTTCGCCACGGTTGGACGCGACATTGTATTCTGTCCACATACCGCCAGGTTGCCTAGGTGAATCTGTGTTCAATTTAGACCGTTTGTCCGCAAGAATCGTCGGTTCGGCGTTCTTGGAATTTTGAGTATGATTCCAGTTATCGTGCTGTTTCACTCTCACACTGTCATGCATCTGCTATCCCTACAGCAAGAGAACTGCGTTTGCAGTAAACCCAAGACAGAAACAGCAAAAACACTTTGGGGGCTTAAGGTTTCCACTCTCATTTCATAAATTAGAAAATTCGTTCCTCTTTTATCCGCGGTGTCTAAACGAACTATACGAAAACTAATATCCATTGCAGACAGCGACGGTTTATTTTTCTTTGGGTATCATTGAAGTTATTGTTTCCTCATCGATCCACTGTAAACAGTGGCTTATTATAAATATGTTTCTGGATGGCAGCCGTCTTTAGCAAAACACAATTTTATTTTTTATTCCAAACATGTTTCACTGCAGTTGCAACATCCTCAGTGGGCTTTTATTTTATGGTTGTTAAATATAAAGAATGTTCTTTACTGTTTGTATACTTGTAAATATTAGTTTTTGAATCGTAATTACAAATTTTCGAAGAAAACACATGAAATTATGATTTGATACGTTTTCACCACATGTTGTGGTTTCCCTGATGTGTTATGTTTTTACAGTCACTGATTTCTTTCACAGTTTGTCATCTGCAACCATATGCAACTTAATGTAGACAAATTATTTAGGCTGCTTATTTAATTTTTTGTTTACATTAATTTGTGTATGGTTGCAGATAATAAACCGTGAAAGAAATCAGTTACTGTAAATAGGATATATTAATTTCAAGCATAAGCATGACCAAAACGTAATTTTCGCTTAAATAATTTGTCTAGAAATGTCTGAAAAGAGCAGTCAAATCTCCTGCAAAAATATCCGTTAAAAAATTATAACTTCGTTAAATGGAATCATAGTGAATAAGGACACTATGTCAAAACCTAAAAGAGTATGTTCGGCAAGACTCAGCGGAGGATCGCCTCTGAGGATGTTCAGCGCAGTCTTGAACGAAACGTCAGGAACATAAAAGTTTCTTGGACCACGAGCTCATATCGCGAAAACTTTACCAGAAACTTTTCTAAGCTTTTTTCGCTTACATGTTTAAAATCAAATATTTACCACAGTAATTCATTTGTAGAATGATTATACGTCTCAAGCTGTTTTATACATTCTTAAAAGAATCAGGGGTTACTGGTAGCCTAAGAATTTTAATATGCACCTCAGTGCATTGTCCAGTTCGAATGGGACGATGAATTTTATGAGCAACTTGATGATGTAGCAGTGGGTAACCCATTAGGTCCTGCGATCCTTAATTTCTGTATGGAGAAATTCGAACAGTCGGCTCTGGACAAAGCAAATAAGAAACTATCTCGTTGGTACCGGTTTGTAGATGACACATTTCTGGTTTGGTCCCATGGTAGAAAGACTTTGGACTGATTCTTTGATAATCTAAATAAAATTAATCCAAAAATCCAACTCACCATGGAAACTGAAACTGATAATAGAATATCTTTCTTGGATGTTTCAGTTATGAGGTAGTCCGATGGAAGTTTGGAACATAACGTTTTCGGAAAGCCACACATACAGACAGATATTTGCATAAAAACTCCAATCACAATCTCCAACAAAAGAGAGGTGTCATTAAAAGTCTTGTCGATAGAGCCGAACGTATATTCACATCAGAAAACTTGTACCCTGAAATAAAACATGTGAAGCAGGCTTTCGAGAAAAATGACTACTCAGGCAAAGAGGTAAAGAGAATTTTGCGACCAAGGAACGGAAGACCGAAGGACAAGGATGAACCACAACGACGGAAAAATACAGTTCTTCCCCCTTTTATTAAAAAAGTAACGGATCACATCGGTAAAATTTTACAGAAACATAACATCAAACTGGTTTTTAGACCAACAAAGAAAATAAGTCAAGTTCCTCGATCTGTGAAAGATAAACGCCCTCCTCTGTTGACATGTGCTGTATACAAAATTCCGTGTACTTGTGGTAAAGTTTATATTGCAACTACCAAGAGGAGCGTAAATACACGGCTAAAAGAGCACAGAAGTCTTTGCCGATTAGGAAAAGTAGAGAAATCAGTGTAGCAGAGCATGCTCTTCAATCAGGAAACCAAGAAGTGAATTTTTCTTAAACAGAAATTTTGTCAACAACGTCAAATTATTATCCACGACTACGTAGAGAAGCCACTGAAATTTAAAAGCATCAGGATAATTTTGACAGGAAAGAGAAGCCAATGAAACTTAGCGACATATGCACAGCAGCTATGCAGAATCGCTAGACAGTTTTATCTTTGAGAAGACGACAATCGATAGTTAAGTTTTCTCTCTGACAAGGATTGTCTCTGTTACTTTGACCGCGCCCCCTTTCCTACAGTATTTATATCACCCTCGGACGTCCGACCGGTCAGTCGGCAAAACTCAGAGGAGGAGCGCCTCTGAGGATGTCCAGCGCACTCCTGGACGAAACGTCAGGAATAGAAGAGATTCTTGGACCACGACTTCACATCATTCTATGTGCTTAGAAAAGATTTGAAATTATGCTTAAAGTTTGTTGGAAGTCGTTAAGAGCTCTCGTTTTGGAACACCGGATGAATATACGGTTCTTTATTTGCACTCCATTTTAAGGAAAGCAAAATGATTCACGCATCTCAGTGTTTATGACGCCGCACTCCTGAACTATCTGTCGGGAAACGATATAACATTGCAGGTACATCGAGTGGTACACGCGGATACTGTTTGCAAACTGTAATTCTCAAACAGGCCTAAGGGATCGATAAAGTATGCGTATTTGCGCTCCGTCAGTTACACTACGTCAAGACGAAAGACACAGTTTCTGTCTTTAGTACTTGTCTTACTCTGTCAAACTTTTAAAATTACTCTATACCTATTAATGACCACAGTGTGACACAATCTCAAATTTTTGAAGTCGGTCAAATAACACGCGAAATATTGAAAATCAGATTTTTTTGGCCTCTGGAAGCCGCAAATGGTACCGGGTTCCGGGACAGGCGTTTAGTGTTGTACATTGCATCCACACATGACCAAAGAGTAGATCAGTTTGGAACACTTACCACTTTGTTCATATTACTGGCATGAAAATGTACAGATTTGACGTAATACGTTACTTATTATTAAAATATACACACATGAGACCGTTCAGAAGACATGGCCACCAAGACGATCTTAAGGTTCCTCTTAAACTGAACTTCGTTAGTAGTTAAACATTTCATGGCTGTAGGCAAGGTACTGAAAGAGCGTGTGCCTGATTGATGGGGCAACGTAAAACACTTGAATCTTTGTGAAGATAGTTGTTATACCTAGTAGCGATTTCATGAACTGAGCTGTTAGTCAGAGGGATGTATTACTTATGAAAAACCTCAATAAAGAATGAGTATATTGGGAACTAGCAGTTAGTATTCCCGGTTTCTTAGCAAGGCCTCTGCTGGGCGTACTTGAATTCACTCTTCAGATAATTCGTATCGCACGCTTTTGGACTCTAGAAACTTGAGCTACTCTTGATTAGTTAGGCCAAAGAAAATGACCGCGTCTGGCATTACGGAATGAAATTAAGCAAAGTATGCTAGATATTTTTTAATACACCTATGTACAACAACATCCACATGGCGAATAAAGATATTTTGGCCTCTTCAGCAGTTCTGTGCTATACTGCCCCCCAGTTGAACTTATTACCAACCTGTAATCCCAAGAATTTGATGTGTCAGCCTCTTCTGTCTGTTTACCGTCATATTTTGGACAAAGTCTGGAGGAAAATCTCTTAGAAATTCCGTGCTGCATAGTAATGAGTTTTTTCTCTTTCAAAGTTTATTGACAAATAATTGGCTAGGAACCATTTTTAACGTAGGCCAGGTTTTCTAGTAGTGAAGAGTAGAATTATGCACTTCATGGAAAGTAACAATGGTATTAGCCGTTGAAAGCATGATTAACGAGTCAAAAGTAGTACTACTCTGGGTGTAAGAATGTGTGGAGATATGAAGAGGAATGATCACATAGGTTACGTTTGAGGTTTAAACAATGGCAGCGTTTTATTTTGCTGTGAAATATGGTCGAATACTGTTAAGTATCTGGAATTCACGTAAGACGCAGTGATTGACAGGCAAAATGAAATGCATGCAGAGAATGACAAGGATAATTGACACAGTTTTGTTTGCCTCGCTGACGAATGTAAAACAAATGCCGACAAATTCTAACTGCCGGCCACTCGAACTATGACGCTGAGTAACACTAGCTAACTCATTCAGAGAACAGGTTTTTATGGCGAAATATTGTATAACGTTTATCAACTCCTTGGCCATCTATACTTACATCTACACTCTGCGGATCACTGTCAAGCGGCCGGCCGCGGTGGTCTAGCGGTCCTGGCGCTGCAGTCCGGAACTGCGGGACTACTACGGTCGCAGGTTCGAATCCTGCCTCGGGCATGGGTGTGTGTGATGTCCTTAGGTTAGTTAGGTTTAAGTAGTTCTAAGTTCTAGGGGACTTATGACCTAAGATGTTGAGTCCCGTAGTGCTCAGAGCCATTTGAACCATTTGAACTGTCAAGCGCGTCGTGGGGAATACTTTTTATTGTGTCATATGGAAACGTCCCCTTAGAACAATTTATACAAGCCTGTGCTTAAACTGACACACAATATTTTTTAGCGCAACGCAATCTGACTTTCAGAAATCCCTACAAAGGAATGGCCCTAACTAACATTAACCTGTACCTTTCACAAATCACTTACCTCACCAAAATTCTTCGTTACTCGAACTACTGCAATACAGCGAACGCCACTACTGCCAGCTAAATAATTCAAACTACGGAACTCACTAACTACTGATAGGGATAGTTAGCAAATGAAAGATTTTAATAGAGAACAAACAATGTATTTACCTTAATAGTCATAATATATATAGCAGTTCATAATATCCAGTATAACAAATTTCAAAACTCCGCCATCTCTCTCCCCACATCCACTACTGCTGGCGGCTCACCTCCAAATGCGCAACGCTACGCGCTGCTCACATCCAGCTGCCGTTGTCCAACACTACAATGGCAGACAACAATGCAAACTAGCCACAGACTGCACACAGCACAGCCAGTGATTTTCATACAGAGCGCTACGTAAGGTTGCCAATAAGAAAACATAAACAGCCTACTTACAATATGACAAGGCTTCTACCCGTTCTGTTCACGGACGGAGGGCGAGAAGAGTTACTCCAGTGCTACTGTTATTTGCCATTATTTCTTATGTTTGCAAAAAAAATGGTTCAAATGGCTCTGAGCACTATGGGACTTAACATCTGTGGTCATCAGTCCTCTAGAACTTAGAACTACTTAAACCTAACTAACCTGAGGACATCACACACATCCATGCCCGAGACAGGATTCGAACCTGCGACCGTAGCGGTCACGTGGTGCCAGACTGAAGCGCCTAGAACCGCACGGCCACACCGGCCGGCCCTTATGTTGGCACATACTGTGTTACGCACTGAAGAATGATGGTAGTTTCAGGCCTACAAACCATTCTAGAGGATTTCTAACCAGATTCTCAATGTATGTACGTCGTCTTTCAGCGTGTCAATGGGTGTAGGGGCGAGAGGGAGGAGGGGAGACTTTCCAAAACCGTACTTTCTGCAGTATAATTTTTATCCACAGGCGCAATAGCTAACCCAATTTATACTACCGAATTTACAACAAATCGGCTTTGACATCACGACAAAGTGTGAATAGGAACAGATCCTGAGTCAGTCACTGTAGGACCTACCGTTTTCAGCAAGCGTGCCAGACCAGGTAAGCAGTTTTTCCATTCCAAGAATGAAATTTTCACTCTACAGCGGAGTGTGCGCTGATATGAAACTTCTTGGCAAATTCAACTATGTGTCGGACGTTTGTCTGTTTCAGGCAAGTGCTCTACCGTCGTCTTCCCCCCCCCCCCCCCCCTTCAACCTGTCCATCACGCTCGCCAAGTTTTGCCTTCTCGGTTCGGCTTCTCTGCCTTTAAAGAGAGAATTGAACCTGATTATGTGTAACAGCGTTTCTTCTGAATGGAAAACTAAGTATGCCCCTACTGTTGCCTTTTGTCTGCAATATGGCTTGAATACAAAGAAATATAATTTTCAATTGAGTACTCATTTATATAATTTTTATGGAAACGTAACAGAATCTATAATTTCTTTCTCAGTGCGTTGCAAAACAGAAGTATCGAAACTCATTACTGCTAATACGTAAAATTTTCTTCTTCAGAAAGGTGATGAAGTAAAATAGGATTCTGCTGCTGATTTGACTCATAGTTAACATAAAATATGTCTTCTTGTCAAAAGAAAAAGAAATAAATAAAGAACCGAATAAAAGCTATTTGCCAGTTTCATCACTGTGTTGTATGCTTTCGTCAAAACAAAATAATACATACATATGGGCTTAAGTGGTCTAAACTGATGATCTTCTCTGTTTGTAAGATGTCAGGCAAATCCAACACCTTCCATGAAAACCGTGACATGATAGCAAATCCGACAGTATGTCACATAGTTCCGAATAAATCCTGACATTAAATTAACCAAAGTAATACGATCAACAAGTGAGCAAATGGAATACCACAGACTAACACAAGAACGCCTAAATGCATGTCATACCTTCCCAACTGTGAAACAGATGCAGTTCCGAGGGGACAAATGAGAACAGAAACCGAGAGCAGTAAAAGATAGAGCTCTCCAGAAGAACAGTATAGATCTTACGATAACACTAAAAGGGCCACACCAGCTGCAAGTTTTAGCGTGAGACTACACGCGTCTCTGTTACGTTGCAAACGTTAAAAAACATTGCCACACCACGAAAAGTATAACGTTTCCCATTGGATAGACAGAATTTTTGTAGGTGGAGCTTAAAGTTAACATTGAGACGCTGGTCAACTGAGAAAACAGCCAGATACCTTTTCTTAAACCAACTTCGGCAAAATTGTAGTAAGGAGAAGTTAGAGAGAGTTGCTTCCGAGACGGCGAGGTGTGTGGAGGTGCGCCGCCTGCCGCCCCCTGACGCTGCCTAACCAATGACAAGGTAATGAACGCATGCAATGCCACATAAGGGTTCACTCAGAACTGCAGAAGTCTGTTACACCCCCTTTTTGCGTAATACTAATGTCGATCGTCAATTAAAGCTCATGGTATTCACATTTGCTACTAGAAGTTAAAATCTGAAATGCGATGATTTTTCTGTTATATAATTATTGAGAAGCCACATCAGCCACTGTAATTTACGACAAGTTAATAAGTAATTAAAGATAATTGAGGGTCACTGTAGACCATTTTTGATAGTTTTCTCTTTTATGAAATTTAATTTAAACATAGATTATAGATTTGATATGGCATAGGTCATCCTTTGATCCATTGTAGAACTTGGAAACCCATTCAGGGAATATTCGTTCAGATTTTTTGTTGAACGCAGTTTGTTTTTATCATCCTGTATAAAAATATTTCCTTTTATCAATAGTGCAATTTATAAACAATGTTTTGTGAGTAGAATAAAAATTCCAGTGGTAAACTTAACTGCTTTTTCGACGTTATTTTACCAGCTAACTAAAAATAGGAAAGCTTTGAACCCCTTCCACTAAATTTAGTTAGTATTAAGATTCTTTTACAGGGAGTGCAGTGGAGCTGACGCTGAAAATATTTGATTATATCATCGCTAGTCTCACAGAACTCTTCTGAACTCTACATGTCATGTGTGGCCTGGCGTCTCCTTACCAGCAACAGGTCCCAGGTTCAAACTAGTAAATTCCCTAAAAAACACGCTCAGAGCGTCGTTGCCCGAAAGTGGTAGGGAGACACGACTTAGAACAAACAGACACCACGCAGAATGTTAGATGTTGTTTCAAAACCTTCTCCTGCTGCTTGAAGTAAAGATTTTAACCAAAAATCATTCGTCTAATATATGACATGTTTGAATGTGCAATTATTCGCTTCCGTTGTTTATAATTGTTTTAGTTAAAAATTTGCTTAATTTTCTTTGTATTTTTAGTAAACATCAGTGTGTGGTGCTCAGTTGTAATATATACCCAAAAGTCCTCCCTATTGTTTGATTCTTTAGTTGGGATGTAGTGCACCCTTTGGCCTTTGAAACAGTTGATTGCACTCCGTATTGTTTTAGGGTAAGGTATTCTGTCAGGATTTAAAAATTCAGCAGGCCTAATGCTGTTGGGTGTGGTTCTGCTGATGCTCGCTATCTTTTGTCTTATGTAGAGCCATATGCCTTGTACCTTGTCACACAACAATCTGTGTTCTTCGGTGTCTGGTATATTAGCAGGCCTAATGGTGTTGGGCGTGGTTCTGCTGATGCTCGCTATCTTTTGTCTTATCTAGAGCCACATGTCTTGTACCTTGTCACACAACAATCTATGTTCTTCGGTGTCTGGTATATTACATCATATACACAGCGGTGACTCTGACAATCGAATAGAATGAAGTAAAGTTTAGAGTTCGTCGTAATTTTTCTGTTGACAGCAAAATACTAGATCTATGTCACATACGCTGACAGCTTCCGGCAGTGGATGTTTTCCCAGATTATGTCCCAGTTTTAACAAGGAAATTTTTGTTCTACAGCATTTCTGGGATTGTCTTTCATCAAGTTATTGTAAAGTTCTTTCACTTTCATGACGTCTTTTTCACTAAAAAGTATTTCATGTGGTATAGTCCGTTGGGTATGTGTTTGACATTTATAGGCGCACTGATGTCGGCAGGAGCTATCTCGTTTAACAAATGTGCGGCAAGGGTACCACTTGGTTCTTTTCATTGTTTGTATGTGGTAGAAAGGTATAAGGCTTGCGCTGTTTTGCTGACATCGGTGAGGTTTCATCCACCACAAAGTGTCCTAGTGTAGATGTGATGCTTTTAGACAAAGTCGCAAGTAGTGGTAGAACTTGTGCTACGTAATTAACTTTCGAAGCGATGTATACATCTGCCACTGTTGCTTTCTGACGTTCATTGAGTTTCCTAATACTATGTTCTTGTACACAGGCACGTATGGCGTTGAGTAATTGACGATCATCCGCAGCAGTTGTGTGCTTTACAGTTCTTTTAACATCCATGCCGAGAAATTTCATGTTTACAAGCTCGAGTAACAGACCTTGCGTTTCACCAGATGCCCGTTCAAATTTGTTACTATTTGTAGTGCCATTCACGACTAGAGATCCAACATCATCAGCGTACGCCTTACACACCATCTTTTCTCCCTGTTTTCTTGTATATGTTTCATAAGGCAAGCAGAAGTTCGATGACGATGGTGAAGGGTGCCTTTGACATTGGACACCCTTCCCTAATGGAGCTGGTGACTTCAATCGGGCGCCTAATGTGTCAACTGATGACAAATCTGGCTGAGTTGTTCGTTAACGTATTGAGTACTGCTGCAATGAACCTAGGTGGAAAGCCCATTGAGCCCATGGTCCGAAGTAGGAAACGATGATTGACCCTGTCGAAGGCTTTATCGAAGTCTGGTGAGATGTGTGCTCACTTCATTTTGCCGACGTCGGCCGTTGAAATTGTTGTTGTTGTTGTGGTCTTCAGTCCTGAGACTGGTTTGATGCAGCTCTCCACGCTACTCTATCCTGTGCAAGCTTCTTCATCTCCCAGTATCTACTGCAACCTACATCCTTCTGAATCTGCTTAGTGTATTCATCTCTTGGTCTCCCTCTACGATTTTTACCCTCCACACTGCCCTCCAATGCTAAATTTGTGATCCCTTGATGCCTCAAAACATGTCCTACCAACCGATCCCTTCTTCTAGTCAAGTTGTGCCACAAACTTCTCTTCTCCCCAATCCTATTCAATACCTCCTCATTAGTTACGTGATCTACCCACCTTATCTTCAGCATTCTTCTGTAGCACCACATTTCGAAAGCTTCTATTCTCTTCTTGTCCAAACTAGTTATCGTCCATGTTTCACTTCCATACATGGCTACACTCCATACAAATACTTTCAGAAACGACTTCCTGACACTTAAATCTATACTCGAGGTTAACAAATTCCTCTTCTTGAGAAACGCTTTCCTTGCCATTGCCAGTCTACATTTTATATCCTCTCTACTTCGACCATCATCGGTTATTTTACTCCCTAAATAGCAAAACTCCTTTACTACTTTAAGTGTCTCATTTCCTAATCTAATTCCCTCAGCATCACCCGACTTAATTTGACTACATTCCATTATCCTCGTTTTGCTTTTGTTGATGTTCATCTTATATCCTCCTTTCAAGACACTGTCCATTCCGTTCAACTGCTCTTCCAAGTCCTTTGCTGTCTCTGACAGAATCACAATGTCATCGGCGAACCTCAAAGTTTTTACTTCTTCTCCATGAATTTTAATACCTACTCCGAATTTTTCTTTTGTTTCCTTTACTGCTTGCTCAATATACAGATTGAATAACATCGGGGAGAGGCTACAACCCTGTCTTACTCCTTTCCCAACCACTGCTTCCCTTTCATGCCCCTCGACTCTTATAACTGCCATCTGGTTTCTGTACAAACTGTAAATAGCCTTTCGCTCCCTGTATTTTACCCCTGCCACCTTCAGAATTTGAAAGAGAGTATTCCAGTTAACATTGTCAAAAGCTTTCTCTAAGTCTACAAATGCTAGAAACGTAGGTTTGCCTTTTCTTAATCTATTTTCTAAGATAAGTCGTAAGGTCAGTATTGCCTCACGTGTTCCAACATTTCTACGGAATCCAAACTGATCTTCCCCGAGGTCGGCTTCTACCAGTTTTTCCATTCGTCTGTAAAGAATTCGCGTTAGTATTTTGCAGCTGTGACTTATTAAACTGATAGTTCGGTAATTTTCACATCTGTCAACACCTGCTTTCTTTGGGATTGGAATTATTATATTCTTCTTGAAGTCTGAGGGTATTTCGCCTGTCTCATACATCGTGCTCACCAGATGGTAGAGTTTTGTCATGACTGGCTCTCCCGAGGCCATCAGTAGTTCAAATGGAATGTTGTCTACTCCCGGGGCCTTGTTTCGACTCAGGTCTTTCAGTGCTCTGTCAAACTCTTCACGCAGTATCTTATCTCCCATTTCGTCTTCATCTACATCCTCTTCCATTTCCATAATATTGTCCTCAAGTACATCGCCCTTGTATAAACCCTCTATATACTCCTTCCACCTTTCTGCCTTCCCTTCTTTGCTTAGAACTGGATTGCCATCTGAGCTCTTGATGTTCATACAAGTGGTTCTCTTCTCTCCAAAGGTCTCTTTAATTTTCCTGTAGGCAGTATCTATCTTACCCCTAGTGAGACAAGCCTCTACATCCTTACATTTGTCCTCTAGCCATCCCTGCTTAGCCATTTTGCACTTCCTGTCGATCTCATTTTTGAGACGTCTGTATTCCTTTTTGCCTGCTTCATTTATCGCATTTTTGTATTTTCTCCTTTCATCAATTAAATTCAATATTTCTTCTGTTACCCAAGGATTTCTATTAGCCCTCGTCTTTTTACCTACTTGATCCTCTGCTGCCTTCACTACTTCATCCCTCAGAGCTACCCATTCTTCTTCTACTGTATTTCTTTCCCCCATTCCTGTCAATTGTTCCCTTATGCTCTCCCTGAAACTCTCTACAACCTCTGGTTCTTTCAGTTTATCCAGGTCCCATCTCCTTAAATTCCCACCTTTTTGCAGTTTCTTCAGTTTCAATCTGCAGTTCATAACCAATAGATTGTGGTCAGAATCCACATCTGCCCCAGGAAATGTCTTACAATTTAAAACCTGGTTCCTAAATCTCTGTCTTACCATTATATAATCTATCTGATACCTACTAGTATCTCCAGGATTCTTCCAGGTATACAACCTTCTTTTATGATTCTTGAACCAAGTGTTGGCTATGATTAAGTTATGCTCTGTGCAAAATTCTACAAGGCGGCTTCCTCTTTCATTCCTTCCCCCCAATCCATATTCACCTACTATGTTTCCTTCTCTCCCTTTTCCTACTGACGAATTCCAGTCACCCATGACTATTAAATTTTCGTCTCCTTTCACTACCTGAATAATTTCTTTTATCTCGTCATACATTTCATCTATTTCTTCATCATCTGCAGAGGTAGTTGGCATATAAACTTGTACTACTGTAGTAGGCATGGGCTTTGTGTCTATCTTGGCCACAATAATGCGTTCACTATGCTGTTTGTAGTAGCTAACCCGCACTCCTATTTTTTTATTCATTATTAAACCTACTCCTGCATTACCCCTATTTGATTTTGTATTTATAACCCTGTAATCACCTGACCAAAAGTCTTGTTCCTCCTGCCACCGAACTTCACTAATTCCCAATATATCTAACTTTAACCTATCCATTTCCCTTTTTAAATTTTCTAACCTACCTGCCCGATTAAGGGATCTGACATTCCACGCTCCGATCCGTAGAACGCCAGTTTTCTTTCTCCTGATAACGACGTCCTCCAGAGTAGTCCCCGCCCGGAGATCCGAATGGGGGACTATTTTACCTCCGGAATATTTTACCCAAGAGGACGCCATCATCATTTAATCATACAGTAGAGCTGCATGTCCTCGGGAAAAATTACGGCTGTAGTTTCCCCTTGCTTTCAGCCGTTCGCAGTACCAGCACAGCAAGGCCGTTTTGGTTAATGTTACAAGGCCAGATCAGTCAATCATCCAGACTGTTGCCCCTGCAACTACTGAAAAGGCTGCTGCCCCTCTTCAGGAACCACATGTTTGTCTGGCCTCTCAACAGATACCCCTCCGTTGTGGTTGCACCTAAGGTACGGCCATCTGTATCGCTGAGGCACGCAAGCCTCCCCACCAGTGGCAAGGTCCATGGTTCATGGTCCATGGTTCCCTATAATCACAGACGGTCTGCAGAATTTTCCTGTGTTCTTGCCCACACTTGTCCGATAATGGTCGGTGACGTTGGTCATTTTGGTTTCCAGCCTGCGAGCTAGGATGGAACCAAATATTTTTAAGCGCTGTTTAAAAGCGGTATTCGCCTCAGAGCGCTTAGAATGTTCGTATTATTTTTCGGTACTGTCAATACGAGTCCACCCCGAAATTCTTTCGGAATGTCATTGTCAGGGTTTTGGTAGTTCATTGCATATGAGAGTAAACTTGGCTTTTTATGAGGCCACTGTATTTCCGATAAAATTCTGCCGATATTCTGTCTGCTCTTGGAGCCTTATTTTTCATGCATTCATATATAGCTTCTTCGACGTCTTCGGTCACTTCCGAGATGAGAGTTTGTGCTTCCGCGTAGTATACTTTGCCTTTCAGGTTTATCATTAACTCGTCTTGAAGCTGTTCGTTCAACCGGTTGACTAGACATTAAGGAGGTAAAATGCTATACTGTTGCCTCTTTAAGCTCACTTTGCTTCGTCAGCTTCCTTCTATCGTTAGTTTTTATTTCAGATAATATCTTGCGAGGTGCCCTTTAGCTTTCACGGATGACATGATAAATGGAAGTAACCATGTGCTGTGCTGTATTCTGGACAAGCGACCTTATTTGGTAGCCTTCCAGTTGTTCATGCAAAAGTGTCAAAATTTTTGCTTCAGTTTTTTTTAATTCTTTCGTAGTTGTCCACAATTGTTACATCTGATTTGTACAAATCCCTTAGTCACTGGAAGTAAAATTCTATAGTTGATTTGTACCAAAAGTTTTTGTCTTTCGAGTATTGATTAGGTTTGGTATGTTTCAGCCACCAGTCAATGCCAGAGTTGTACGAGCTAAATTTGCTTTCACACTCTCTCCGTACTTTGTGAAATGCCTCCTGACAAGCATGGTCTTCCAGTTGTGACAGGTTGATCTCACATGTGCCTCTACCTCGGGATGTCCCTTGTTTTATCAGACTGATTGTTCAAATGTACACAGCATGATTCGAAAAAACGGTACGCCACACGTCAGACTGGAAAATGAGATGTTTCAAATTGTGCGTTACGTATATCCTGTGTAGACTACTCGCCGAGTGGCTTGTGGTGTGAGTAAAGTCAGGGCCTGCACCTTACATATGCTCCCACGAGCAATAGCCTTAATTCATTTGTACGTTCCAGGTCAGTACACTTGTTGAAATTGGGAGTTTGGTCTTTGGCATGCAGCACACAGTTACAATCCCCTCCCTGAATAAGGTTTTCATATCGGGTTCCAAACAGAGGGAACACTCTGCAATGCGTGTTGCTGGACGCTGAATGGGCATAGACATTAATGACTCGTATGCTATTTATTGTGCCCGCTATGCCTTTACTGTTGGATAGTTTTACCACATTTGGACTACAATGCCCTCCTTTGTAAGCAGAGCTGTGCCCATTTCCGTTCCATGCCCGGGGTTTGTTATGGCGTTAAAGCCAGCGTGAATGTCTGTCACTTCTTGTAAAACGATAATGTCACTGTCAGAAGCATGTATAAAATCTTTTAAGTTTTGTAATTTGAAGGAACTATGAATCTTATTAAGGTTTACTGTAGCGATCTAGTATACCTGTACATCAGATATAGTTCGTTCTACTTGATCAAACCTTAAGAAACACTCTGCAGTTTCGTCTCCCAAACGTCAGCTAAAAAACACATTTCAATAATATTCACAGGTAGCAATCGGTTCAGGGGGGTGTTTTTGTTCTTTAGAAGGTTCGTGTACGGGGACATTTTCGTTGAAGAAATCATCCCCCTTTGGGGTTGGCGTACAGTCTGTTTTTAGTTTCGGAAACTTCTTTCATTTCTTCATCCGCACTGTTTTGGTCGCTTTCGCCTACCCATCGGGTTGACGTTGTCGTCTTGGATGGAACGAGTCAATCTTTAGGAGGTGGCATCTTTCTTGGAGGTGTGTGGATGCTTTCTTTGTTAGCTTTCCTTGGACGTATCGTTTTTCCAGCGCATAGCTGCTGTCCAACTGACTACACGGAATGATGTTCGCTAAGAATTTACCCTTTAGGGTCGACATGTGCCCTGTTTACTATCCGTGCCCCAGCTAAGCGGTGAAAATGCGCTGCAACTTCACACATTCATCCATAGACCGTCGATACCTGCATCAATATCACCGTAGAGAGTCTTTTGGGTCCTTTTTTATTAGGATGTGTTACAATAGTGGCGGGGCCGTTGATGGAAAAGCGCTAGCGGGTTATTGAATAAAGCCCTTCATTTACGTTGAGTTGATTGGTTTTATGTCGTACATTAGATCTGGTATTAAGAGTTTTAGCTCATCATGGTGCCGCAGCTGGTAGTAGTTTTCTGTGTACACGTTCTGGTCTATGAGTTGATGAGCGGCGTTCAGTTTCGATTTTGTTCCACCGTTGCTGTTACTACAAGCTCCTTGGTTCGCTTTTTTGGTGAGTGTTCACCTTCCGCTACTGTAAATATCTTGTAGTGAAAAGAGGTGCTATTGCTCGTGCACCAACTAGGAATGTGGAAGCAGCTGGACAGCAGACGCTACAAATTAACCACGGATCTTGGGTTACGTTCAAAGATGTTCAAATGTGTGTGAGTTCCTAAGGGAGCAAACTGCTGAGGTCATCGGTCCCTAGACTTACACACTACTTACACTAACTTATGCTAAGAACAACACAGACACTCATGCCCGAGAGAGGACTCGAACCCCCGGCGGGAGGGGCCGCGCAATCCGTGAATCCTTGACATGGCGCCTCCAACCGTGTGTCCACTTCGCGCGGCTTCTTGGGTTATGCGCACCATCAACAGTCGCGAAACAAATTCAGTGTTGTCTGTGTCTGACGTCACGTGTTAGCACGGCGTGCGTCCCACGTCAGTTGTTCCAGCGTTGTCGCATAGTATTGCTGTGGGTCGTTAGTTCTCTCCCCCTCTGTGCACATTGCTATAAGTGCCCTACAGTGACGTTTTGCACTGCTGTGGAGGGGCGTGATTGAAGATTTGTGGATGTGTGCTGGTCGTGCAAGATTGTATTGGCGTTTATTCTTTCAGACTTTTTCCGGCACCACATGTTCGACGAAAGAGGAAGGTTGCACCATTAGCGGCAGTCCCTGTGACAGCATTACACGTCTTTTGTATCCTGGTGAAATACATCACGAAGTGTATTTGCAGTTTGCCACATTCAGTGTGGGCAAAGAACTGATGATATTGTAATTTGCAATAAAGTGTAATCGGTGTGGCCTTCTGATACTGGTTCCCAGCGACTGTTTAATTAATAGAAATTTTATTTCACCCAATAGGGCTGCCTCATAATTCTAAGTAAGATGTGATGCACTACACTCCCGTAGGCCAGCATACTAATTAGTTAATTAGCACAAGCGGTGTCTATGCATAATCGTTCAACATATATCAATCTTCAAGCGTGACAACCTATTTAAGTTCTGCAGCTCAGGGTATAATTAGTTGGGATGATGCTTTGGCATGTAGAGAGAAGAACACTTAACGCCATACTACTAAAGTGGTGCAATGGGTATTCGTAGCTATGTGTTGGGTTGTCCTGTGGTGACTGGTGACCATAGATTCGTTAGCGGTTATATGTGGTGTAAAGTGTTATGATCGGATAGTCCTCATCGACGAGATTAAATTGAATGAAATTGGAATTTCCCTGTTTTTGAGTATTTTGAGATGGAAAACTATTAAATAAAAGCCAAATATTGATATGAATCACTTAAATTGTGTGTTTATCGTCACATGATTGAAGTATAACCTTTCACGTAACGTTAGATTTGAAGCCAGTTTCACCTTTTTATTAAATGAGAATCTGTCGATTTTAGAGGTTTTTAAGGTTACATAAATTTGGTAATGTTGCACCTACGGAATTTCAAAAGCAAAATCTTTTAAAACTTTCGTTGATATAAGGCCTCTAATCTCTCGATATTTATTGCAGATATCGCGTTGTCTGTCGTATTTGGATCCTGCTAATGTTGTAAATGAGCTGAGATTCTTATAATGGAACAGGAAACCATCTGTGGTCGTTACTGTGGTATCGGTAGTCCCTGCCGTTGCCTCGCAAGCTGGTGGTCCCATAGCCACGATGGAATCTCCATTGTAGCTTATAACACTCCCACCTACTACTGCTGTACCGTAACCTCAATGCCAGAAACAGGTTGTGACATAAAACTATTTTGTAAAATCAACTATGGCACAAAGCAACAGAGCAGTGTTACCCTCTGAGAGGAATTTTGTTATGTTGACCGTGTTGTTCCTAACGGAGGTGGCTTATCGGAAGTGAAAGTCAGAATTACGTAAATATTTGAACAGTAACAAACAAAATTTTGCCTATCTGCACTGTTCAACTGAAAAAAAAAAACGGTCGCCAGCCTAACTAGGCAAGAGAATGATAAACATTCTCGTTTAAGAAAATAGTTATTAGTAATTTTAACGAATAAACACAACCTATACTTTGTCACACGCGAGTGCAATAAACTCTGACACATACATACGTTTACGGTAAGATTGAAACTAACAGTTAGAGCAGCAGAAACTATTTTCAAAATATAACAGATACCGAAACACACTATTACTTTCAGGGTTTACACAAAGTGAATGGTCTTTATAACATTATTATTAATATGCACTTCTAATACACAAGAGAGACAAACACTTAGCAAACATGAGAATGTAGCGTTTCACAACTGCAGCTTTCTCACTTTTACTACAGCGAAACACAATACTGACCAAATTGTAAGAAACTGACTCACCTTTTAGAATTTACTACAGACAATAATATGATCATTTGCCTTATAAGCCTCAGTCTTAAGAACTTTTAATATTGAAGTTAGCAACAGCACTTTAAATAGCAGTTTTAATAGGAAAATTATTTTGAGCAAATAATATTTGCTTTAACTCACTCTATTGCCACATTAACTTTAACTATCTTTTTAATAAGTTCAAGAGGCATTATTTAGCAAAACCCTAGGCTTTAATTTCTTTTAGTAAGGACACTCGGATATCACTTTAGCTCAAACGGAAAGGAACCTGAGAGGTGTTATGATGAGGAGACAAATCAAGTTAGGTACACAAATTCAGATACAAATTACCTTATATTTCAGCACATTAGCACGTCCATTAAGCTGATCCTTCACTGTACATCATTATAGTATTACGTAGCAATGATTACGCAATGTGGTGGCAACTGCATGTTGGTAGGTGGAATTGTAGGCAGAACTGCTGGACTCTGTCATTTCTTGGTGGCGATGATAGATACAAACTCCAGAATAGTTCCAGCTATTTATCCATCCATCTGAGGCCTTGGAAAGAAGCAGGAAAAGCCTCTCTCTGAATCAGCACAATATGCACCTTTATAATGGCAGTGCACGGACTTGTAGCTCGTCTCCGACTGCTGGCTCGTCCCCTACTGCTGACTCGTCCCCGACTGCTGACTCGTCCCCGACTATCAGTTCCACCTTTTTCACCTAGGCCAACCACAATTTGCCCGCGCTACACAGTTCCGTTCCCGAGGGGAACCACTACACCTTTTACATACAGAATAACTAAGAGCCCTAAGTGAGGATCAGCAATTTACATAACAGCAACCAAATACATTAAATAAAACAAAACATTTACACATGTCGACATCTCTACAAAAAATTATTCACACAGAATTACAATTATATACAGTAAGTTTTGTTCCCTCCAAATGGGACAAAGATTTTAAATTACAGATACACTACTTTGCATAGAATCAAATCAAGACACCAAAGTTTTTACAAAGAAAAGAGTACACAATTTTATGTTATCGATTCAAACACATTTACAGATGATCAAAAATGTAACATTAAATAAAGCAAAAAAGCAAAATAAATCCATACAGCATAAGAGCTGTGGTGTTACAAGCTCCCGACATTACTGTTGCAAATGCATTCTTCAATAACTGTTATTAGTTCAGTCTTGTTGGTTACTAAAACCCCAGTTCTCACTCCCATCACTAAAAATCGGTTCAGTATCAATTATTTTCAATTCCTTCCTAATCTCTATGAGGGCGTGCTGAAAAGTAATGCGTTCGATTTTTTTATGTGAAAACTTTTAAAGCTTTTTAAATAAAACGAACGTTAGTAACATTCTACATTATTCTTCATGTCGTGACAGAAGAAGAATTTGGAGCTGGTATGGAAGAGATAGGAGAGACAGCATTATAGTCAGAATTTGAAAGAGCTATGAGGACTTGAGACCCAATAAAGCAGACGGAATTGGTAACATTTCGAGGAAGTGGCAATCAAACGACTGTTTACTTGGTACATAGAGTCTATGGGACCTCCGGAAACAAGTCACCGACCCAATTCCGAAAGCAATAGCATATAAGTGCGAGAATTATTACATAATCAGCTTAATAGCTCATCAATCCAAGTCGCTGACCAGAATGATACAAAGAAAAAGGGAAAAGGAAATTAAGTAACTGTCAGGAAAGGTAAAGACACCAGAGAGGCAGTACTGATGTTGCACTTGGAAGCAAGACTGATGAAAAATCAAGACACGTTCATAGGATTTGTCGATCTGGAAAAAACTTTCGACAGTGTAAAACGGCGCAAGATGTTCGATACTAGTACTAGCTTAGCCACAGCTACTTTGCTCACATGGTCTGTGTTGTCTGAACATTTCTTTTTCTTTAATCGAATTTTTATATTGTTCACAAATTGCAACAGCTTCTAAACATTTCCCGCTAACTGAGGCCATAGACGCATTGTCTTTCCGAATGTACTTCTGACCAAAAAGCGATTCTGTTAGCTGGAGTCCACAGTTTTTGTTAATCAGCCCTTCTGCTTTCTTGTGGTGATATTTCCATAGAAACTTTCATCCCCTAACACATTTCTTTATATCTAACCGAGAAGTGAAATACGAATTTTCATATATTTAGCTTTAAAAAATTCTTAATACATCTAAATATTTTCTTCGAAATGCTCACCCCACAATTCACCACCTAAGTTGTTGAGTTTCAAAAAACATTGAAACACGTATTTTTTATTTACAGCAGAGAAGTTAAACACAAATTTTCATAATGAAATATTTTACAAAACATTTAATCTCCTGTTTCACCTCCTTGGTGATTGAATTTCCAAAAACACTGAAACACTTGTGGTTTAATATATATATATATATATATATATATATATATATATATATATATATATATATATTAATCGAGAAGTTAAATACCAATTCCCATAGATGTTGCTTGAAATACTTTATTAGCTCTTTAATAATGATTTACTTTCTAAAATATTTACGGCTGCTATTTCGCCCCCATAGCTATTAAATTTCCAAAAAATGCTGAAACACGTATTTCTTTATTTCTGACCGAGAAAACAAATACAAATTACTGTAGGTCTGGCTTCAAAATTGCTCTAGTAACGACATTTTTTCAGACTAACATTTCATCCACTATTTCACCTCCCTAAGGGTGAAATTGCGAAAAATCCCTTTTTAAATGATGCCTACAGTATAAGGGGCGTTCAAAAATAAACGAGCCGGAGACATGATTATAGAAACCAGTACCTGTATGTTAGAAGTATTGACCCTGGCTGTTGAGACACTTGTCCCACTGTGACACAAGGTGGTGAATGGCTGTCTCATAATATTCCTGGGGCTGCGATTTTAACCAGTTCCGCATGTTCAGCTGGACGCCGCCGTCCGAGGTGAATCGTTTGCCCCTCAGAGCCTTTTCTTCTTTGACCAAAATGGCCCCTTCCGATTCAGTTCCTGCAGCACGGGACAACAGTAAATGCCCAGCGTTTCTCGCAAACCCTGACCACCCTTGGCCTTCGGTCATTCTGCTCCACGACAATGCAGAGCCTCCTCATACAGCTAACACGCCGCTGTTCTGCAAAAATTCAAATGGGAGGTTCTCCATACAGTTCGGACCTCTCTCCCTGTGATTACGCCAGTTTTGGTCCCCTTAAAAAGCCTCTGAGGGGCAAACGATTCACCTCAGCCGACGACATCCAGGAGTACGTGCTGAACTGGCTAACATCGCAGCCCCAGGAATATTATGAGACAGCCATTCACCGCCTTGTGTCGCAGTGGGACAAGTGTTGCAACAGCCAGGGTCAATACTTCTGACATACAGGTACTGGTTTCTGTAATCATACCTCCGGCTCGTTTCATTTTGAACGTCCTTATACAGGGTGAGTCACCTAACATTACCGCTGGATATATTTCGTAAACCACATCAAATACTGACGAATCGATTCCACAGACCGAACGTGAGGAGAGGGGCTAGTGTAACTGGTTAATACAAACCATAAAAAAATGCGCGGAAGTATGTTTTTTAACACAAACCTACGTTTTTTTTTAAAATGGAACCCCGTTAGTTTTGTTAGCACATCTGAACATACAAACAAACACGTAATCAGTGCCGTTTGTTGCATTGTAAAATGTTAACTACATCCGGAGATATTGTAACCTTGACGCTTGAGTACCACTCCTCCGCTGTTCGATCGTGTGTATCGGAGAGCACCGAATTACGTAGGGATCCAAAGGGAACGGTGATGGACCTTAGGTACAGAAGAGACTGAAACAGCACATTACGTGCACATGCTAACACCTTTTTATTGGTCTTTTTCACTGACGCACATGTACATTACCATGAGGGGTGAGGTACACGTACACACGTGGTTTTCGTTTTCAATTACGGAGTGGAATAGAGTGTGTCCCGACATGTCAGGCCAATAGATGTTCAATGTGGTGGCCATCATTTGCTGCACACAATTGCAATCTCTGGCGTAATGAATGTCGTACACTCCGCAGTACATCTGGTGTAATGTCGCCGCAGGCTGCCACAATACGTTGTTTCATATCCTCTGGGGTTGTAGGCACATCACGGTACACATTCTCCTTTAACGTACCCCACAGAAAGAAGTCCAGAGGTGCAAGATCAGGAGAACGGGCTGGCCAATTTATGCGTCCTCCACGTCCTATGAAACGCCCGTCGAACATCCTGTCAAGGGTCAGCCTAGTGTTAATTGCGGAATGTGCAGGTGCACCATCATGCTGATACCACATACGTCGACGCGTTTCCAGTGGGACATTTTCGAGCAACGTTGGCAGATCATTCTGTAGAAACGCGATGTATGTTGCAGCTGTTTGGTCCCCTGCAATGAAGTGAGGACCAATGAGGTGGTCGCCAATATTACAGTCCACGGTCGCTGTCGCTCTACCTGTCTGAGCCAGTGAGGATTGTCCACAGACCAGTAATGCATGTTCCGTAGATTCACTGCCCCGTGGTTTGTGAAACCCGCTTCATCGGTAAACAGGTAGAACTGCAACGTATTCTCTGTTAATGCCCATTGACAGAATTGCACTCGATGATTAAAGTCAGCGCCATGTAATTGCTGATGTAGCGACACATGAAACGGGTGAAAGCGGTGACGATGCAGTATGCGCATGACACTACTTTGACGCAGTCCACCGGCTCTCGCAATGTCCCGTGTACTCGTGTGGGTTCATGGCAACAGCAGCTAACACACCAACTGCACCCGTTTCTCCTGTGACGGGCCTGTTACGGACCCGTTTGCGTGCTACGACCATACCTGTTGCATACAGTTGGCGGTAGATGTTTTGCAATGTGCGGCACGTTGGATGCTCTCTGTCCGGGTACCGTTCTGCATACACCCTGCAGGCTTCAGCTGCATTTCGTCAACACTCGCCATAGATGAGTATCATCCCCGCCTTTTCAGAGTTAGAATACACCATGGTCACAGTTCCTGCAACACTACACTATCACAGACGTCTGGTAACACGGTGTACTAAGTTGGTCTGCGTGCGGAGACGAATGCAGAATAACAATAGCAGCAAGCGCTACATGCGGACACTGCGACAGCTAGGCCAAACCACAACAGTGCACTACAGCCACACTCGTAAACACGGTCGTCATCGTAAACATGTCGCTGCAGATGCTGCTCGCCGACCGTGGCCCGTGTTTGTTACAACACGCAACTGAACGTCGGAGGTTTCAAGCGTCAACTTTAGGTTACAATATCTCCGAATTTAATTAACATTTTACAATGCAACAAACGGCACTGATTACGTATTTGTTTAATGTTCAGATGTGCTAACAAAACTAACGTGGTTATGTAGAGATGTACAAGAACCAAGAGGGAAAAGCAAGTTTGGAACACCAAGAACGAAGTACTCGGATTAAAAAGGGTGTTAAAGAGGGATGCAGTCTTACAGCTCCCGCTGTTCAGTGTGTAAATGGAAGAAGCAATGACCGAAATAAACGAAAGATCCAACAGTGCGATTACATTTCAGGTTTGGAAGGATATTAATAATAAGATTATCTGATGACATTGCTATAATCAATGAAGATGAACTATAGTAAATGTCTGAAGATGGCCTTGTAAGCCGAAAACCGGTTAACACAACGAAAGTGATATTGTGGAACAAAAGCAATCTGCTGCTTTTCATTTATTATAATGTTGTTCTACCAAGAAACGACGAAGATTCTGTTAACAAGAACTATAGGATCTGTTGAATGAAATGAATAGTCTAATTATGGAATGATAGTAAACCAAAGAAAGATGAAAGTAATGAAAAATAGCAGAAAGGAGGATATTGAGAAACTGATGATCACAAAGTAGACACAGTTCATGAATTCTGCTACCCAGAGAGGAAAAAATCAAGAAGACGAATAGGGCAGACTAGCAGAGGTAAAAACTTTAGAGGAGGAAGGGTATTGGAAGGCATTCAACAAATAACTGAGGACATGGGATGCAAGTGCTACTCTGAGATGAAGAGGTTGGAACAGGAGGGAATTCGTGGCAGTTCACATCAAACAAGTAAGAAGACTGATGACTCCAAGGAAAAGGGAAGTAGTCGAGATCCTCTTGTCTAGTGGCTTCTGTCGATCTTCATAAATCATCTCATTTTCGTTGTTCAGTCTCCATTCGTGGTGGCATAGACCGCTACACAAGTTACATAGCCCCTAGAGGTCTTATGTGTGATACTAGACATCCAGTCATTTTCTATATATAGCTTACCAGTCTGTTTTTCCAATTTTATCATTATAGCAGCTCCAGATACTGCGTGAAGAGTTTGACAGAGCACTGAAAGACCTGAGTCGAAACAAGGCCCCGGGAGTAGACAACATTCCATTAGAACTACTGATGGCCTTGGGAGAGCCAGTCATGACAAAACTCTACCATCTGGTGAGCAAGATGTATGAGACAGGTGAAATACCCTCAGATTTCAAGAAGAATATAATGATTCCAATCCCAAAGAAAGAAGATGTTGACAGATGTGAAAATTACCGAACAATCAGTTTAGTAAGTCACAGTTGCAAAATACTAACGCGAATTCTTTACAGACGAATGGAAAAACTAGTAGAAGCCGACCTCGGGAAAGATCAGTTTGGATTCCGTAGAAATGTTGGAACATGTGAGACAATACTGACCTTACGACTTATCTTAGAAAATAGATTAAGGAAAGGCAAACCTACGTTTCTAGCATTTGTAGACTTAGAGAAAGCTTTTAGCAATGTTGAGTGGAATACTCTCTTTCAAATTCTGGAGGTGGCAGGGGTAAAATACAGGGAGCGAAAGGCTATTTACAATTTGTACAGAAACCAGATGGCAGTTATAAGAGTCGAGGGACATAAAATGGAAGCAGTGGTTGGGAAGGGAGTGAGACAGGGTTGTAGCCTCTCCCCGATGTTATTTAATCTGTATATTGAGCAAGCAGTAAAGGAAACAAAAGAAGAATTCGGAGTAGGTATTAAAATCCATGGAGAAGAAATAAAAACTTTGAGGTTCGACGATGACATTGTAATTCTGTCAGAGACAGCAAAGAACTTGGAAGAGCTGTTGAACGGATTGGACAGTGTCTTGAAAGGAAGATATAAGATGAACATCAACAAAATCAAAACGAGGATAAAGGAATGTAGTCGAATTAAGTCGGGTGATGCTGAGGGAATTATATTAGAAAATGAGACACTTAAAGTAGTAAAGGAATTTTGCTATTGGGGGAGCAAAATAACTGATGATGGTCGAAGTAGAGAGGATATAAAATGTAGACTGGCAATAGCATGGAAAGCGAGTCTGAAGAAGAGAAATTTGTTAACATTGAGTATAGATTTAACTGCCAGGAAGTCGTTTCTGAAAGTATTTGCATGGAGTGTAGCCATGTATAGAGTGAAACATGAACGATAAATAGCTTAGACAAGAAGAGAATAGAAGCTTTCGAAATGTGGTGCTACAGAATAATGCTGAAGATTAGATGGGTAGATCACATAACTAACGAGGAGGTACTGAATAGAATTGGGGAGAAGAGGAGTTTGTGACACAACTTGAAAAGGAGAAAGGACCGGTTGGTAGGACATGTTCTGAGGCATCAAGGGATCACAAATTTAGCATTGGAGGGCAGAGTGGAGGGTAAAAATCGTAGAGGGAGACCAAGAGATGAATACACTAAGCAGATTCAGAAGGATGTAGGTTGCAGTAAGTAATGGGAGATGAAGGAGCTTGCACAGGATAGAGTAGCATGGAGAGCTGCATCAAACCAGTCTCAAGACTGAAAACCACAACAACAAACAGCAACTCCAGCTTATGTTTTTCAGCATTGTTCTACACTGCTATGTATCGTAGTGTAATTTCCTAGCTCGCTGGTTCCTTCAGTTCTCTTTTTGGTTTGTATAACGACATCTTCCTTTTCTTGTAATTCCTTTGTGGTTATCCTTTTGAAGTTCCATGTTATTAAGCTTACATATCATGTCATACCGAAGCCTGATCTTCTTTCTTTTGGGGTTCTTCATATCTGTTTTTGTCCAGTTTTTTTCCTTATATAGTTTGTGAAGTACAATTGTATTACCATTGCAAAGTGCATGTAAACCGTGAGTTGGACGTAATACATTTTGTTACCGTCCTGCATTGCAATCAGTTGCGATTTATTCAGCAGTATCAACCACGGTTTGGGTATTTGGAACGAAGTAGTGTACTTTAATGAATCAGTCGTATAGATTAATATATCTTTTGAGCTGTGGCGTTATTCATTAACAGAATGATGGAGTAGGCAATTTAAAGAAAGGGGTATTTATATTTTTGGCTTACCTAGTGTAGGCAAGTCTACACCTATTGAGAACTTGTTAATTATCTTGCAAATAACGATCATATTTTCATGTCAAGGCGTTTCAACATTTCTGTCGCATTCTCTCGTCTGTGGCCATTCACATCGTTCTTTTGCGTATATTGCCGATCACTCACTTAAGCTCAAATACTTCGAAAATGGTATTGGCTGTTTGTTGTGGTATCACGGTTATTACGTTTAAACTGTTGCCGTCGTACCACGTAACTTTAACAAGAGGTTATAATGGAAAATGTCCGTAATTTCATGTGGTACTTAGACAGTAAAATCTGTTGTTATGCGTCTACACCCCATTACAGTTATGTGTATCACTCTGAAAACACATTTTTGACACTCAGTCTCAACTGCATCACAGAAAGTGACAGAGTAATTTCCATACTTCCTTGACATCTTTAATAATCACACAGAGAACTACACATTGTCTCTTCGCAACCATAGCATTCTGTAAAAAAGTTGATGAGATTAGTGGTGATATAGCCTTAGTTTGCGGTAAAACGCGGAAGATGTACAGCTGACCTAATTGGAGGCAATTTCCAAGTAATACAAAATATTTGTTGTGAGATTTCACTCACGCTTTCCGACAATCTGAAAGAAAAAGTGCCCCATCTCCAGAGAAAGCTCTTGAAAAGGACTTACTGAACTTGGTGTAGTAAGCCCGCTAAAGGAAGATTTACGGCAAGCCCCGTGCCTGCCCGGGATAAACCGCAGGTAATTGATAGCAGCGGACTGATTGATTATACGTGAGACGATACGTAAAAACGGCCACTGGTACGTTCCCGCCATTAACGGGGGGCAGATGTCAGAGATTTTATGACAAAATGAGGGCTGCCAGTCGGGTCATTTCTGGGGAACTGATAGAATTAACACTCCTCTTCACGGCTATCGGTCCTATTTCCGCCCAGGTTTCTTCCTTCGAGAAGTTCGTTGCAAAAAAAAAAACACCAAAAGAATGTGTCTTGCTTGACTTCGCACTCTGGACTTCTAAATGTCGTGAAATATGAATACCACTTAAATTCCAAAAACAAATTGCACGCACGGGCGTCACAGGTGTTATAGCATTTCACGAGAGAGTGTTAACTGAAGATCATTACTGGAGTTTCACAAAAAAAAAAAAAAAATATGAACTAAATTGACACTACAACTGACACTAGAATATTGTTTTGGTATTAGCGTATGATTAGAACCCCACCTAGCTCACTGTGCGCCAGCCATCAGGGCATGCGCTGGTGATATCGAATCATGTCTGAAATCGACCGAGGCGGGGTGGTAGTTATGAAAAACTGATTTAGGTTTAGCGATTACTTTCATTCCTGTCGAATGCTGGGCTGCTTCCTGTAAATCAAGCAATTAGCGCCATCCTTACCCCATATTTAAAAAAAAATGGCTCTGAGCACTATGGGACTCAACTGCTGTGGTCATAAGTCCCATAGAACTTAGAATTACTTAAACCTAACTAACCTAATGATATCACACACATCGATGCCCGAGGCAGGATTCGAACCTGCGACCGTAGTGGTCGTGCGGTTCCAGACTGTAGCGCCTTTAACCGCTCGGCCACTCCGGCCGGCTCCCCATATTTCCTCTGCCCAGTTAGTGTTCCTATGGAACTGATACGAACGAAACACTCAAACAATTCGTTTTGTGTTCTTGTCCGAGTTTGCAGAGTATCATAGATGGCAAATTATTGGTATCTATGTCCGCCCCGATAGCTGAGTGGTCAGCGTGGCGGATTGCAGTCCTACGGGCCTGGGTTCGATTCCAGGCTGGGTTGGAGATTGTCTCCGGTCAGGGACTGGGTGTTGTTTTTATCATCATTTCATCCCCATACGGCGCGTAGGTCGCCCAGTGTGGCGTCGAATGTAGTAAGACCTGCACCAAGGTGGCCGGACCTGCCCCGTATGGGGCCTCCCGGCCAACGACGTCAAACGCTCATTTCATTGCCATTGGTATCTATGTTGCTAGGGGTTACACATTACAACGTTTTAGAGGAATATCTGTGTGGAAGCAGGAGCTACTTGTAGCGTGTTAGACATATGAAGATTCACATTCTGCCCTGGGAGACCGGGAATTTCCTCCCCTCTTTCTTGTTGAAACTTGCGTGTGAATGTAGCTCAACTTGGCGGATAACTACTTGCCAGTAATAAGGCATTGGAATTACTGATAATTGACATATATATAAATTAATGTAATATTTTCAAAGGTATACCAAAGTAAAATACCCTGAATTTTAACCAAATACAGCAACACATTACGAGGAAATCTAGTTTTTGTATAATTTTGAGCACCAAAAAAATACAGCAGGTACAAACATAAAAATTTAATAGTGTACCTACCTCAGGAAATGTCTTCCATTGAAACTTCGTTGATTATTTGCAACATTTTTTCAAGTCACTATATAAGGTACTGTAATTTAAAAATAATACAACGGCACAGTTTACAAGTGTCTTTGGCAACACGAAGGACTTATACGAATGGGACGGAAATCGGTAGATGTGATGTACATGAACAGACAAACAAATAATTACCGTATTAGAGAAACTGTATGATTTATTCAAGAGAAAGAGCTTCACAAATCTCACAAATTGAGTAGGTCTGTAACGCGTTGGCCTGCCTGTGGGCATGATGCAAGCTGGTTCTCGGCTTGACACTGACTGATGGTTGTTTTGGTTGTTCTTCTGAGAGACATCAAGCCAAATTCTGTCCAACTGGCGCGTTTAATCGTCAAAATCCCGAGCCGGCTGGAGGGCCCTGCTCCACACGTTCTCAGTTGGGAAGACATTCGACGAACTTGCTGGCGACGGTAGCGTTTGACAAGCACGATGGCAACCAGCAGAAACTCTGGTCATGTGTGGTCGGGCGTTATCTTCCTGCCCAGGACATCGTAAACATGTCCCTGCAGATGCTGCTCGCCGACCGTGGCCTGTGTTTGTTACAACACGCAACTGAACGTCGGAGGATTCAAGCGTCAACTTTAGGTTACAATATCTCCGGATGTAATTAACATTTTACAATGCAACAAGCGGCACTGATTACGTATTTGTTATATGTTCAGATGTGCTAACAAAACTAACGTGGTTCCATTTAAAAAAAAAACGTAGGCTTGTGTTAAAAAATATACTTCCGTGCATTTTTGTATGGTTTGTATTAAACAATTACACTAGCCCCTCTCCTCACGTTAGGTCTGTGGAATCGGTTCGTCAGTATTTGATATGGTTTACGAAATGTATCCAGCGGTAACGTTAGGTGACTCACCCTGTATAAGATCAACACAATCTCCAAATTTCAAGTTTATATCCGTAGTGCTTTGAGCTAGGCGATGATAAGTCAGCGAGTGAGTCAGTCAGACTGTCAGGACATTGCCCTCTTTATGTAGAGATGTACAAGAACCAAGAGGGAAAAGTAAGTCTGGAAGACCAAGAACGCAGTACTCGGATTAAAAAGGGTGTAAAACAGGGATGCAGTCTTACAGCTCCCGCTGTTCAGTGTGTAAATGGAAGAAGCAATGACCGAAATATACGGAAGATCCAACAGTGCGATTACATTTCAGGTTTGGAAGGATATTAATAATAAGATTATCTGATGACATTGCTATAATCAGTGAAGATGAAGAAGAACTGTAGTAAATGTCTGAAGATGGCCTTGTAAGCCGAAAACCCGTTAACACAACGAAAGTAATATTGTGGAACAAAAGCAATCTGCTGCTTTTCATTTATTATAATGTTGTTCTACCAAGAAACGACGAAGATTCTGTTAACAAGAACTATAGGATCTGTTGAATGAAATGAATAGTCTAATTATGGAGTGATAGTAAACCAAAGAAAGATGAAAGTAATGAAAAGTAGCAGAAAGGAGGATATTGAGAAATTGATGATCACAAAGTAGACAAAGTTCATGAATTCTGCTAGCCAGAGAGGAAAAAAATCAAGAAGACGAAAAGGGCAGACTAGCAGAGGCAAAGACAGCGTTACCTGCCAAAAGACGTCTATTAGTGTCAAACATACTCCATAATTTAAGGAAGAAATTTCTTACAATGTATATTTCGCGGACATCTTTCCATGTTGGTGTATCGTGGAATATGGCGAAACTGTTCACAAGAGAATTTGAGTGTTTGAATGTGGTGGTAAAGAAGAATGTTGGAAATTAGATGCACTGATAACATATAAATGAGGAAGTTCTATGAAGAATCGGCGGCGAAAGAAACATATGGGAAACACTGACAAGAAGAAGGAACAGGATGATGCATATTGTGAGACGCCAGGAAATAACTTCTATGGTCCTGGAGGGAGGTGGACAGGGTAAAAACTTTAGAGAAGGAAGGGGATTGGAAGACATTCAACAAATAACTGAGGACATGGGATGCAAGTGCTACTCTGAGATGAAGAGGTTGTAACAGGAGGAAATCCGTGGCGGTTCACATCAAACAGCCCAGGACAGATTGCCATGAACTACAACAAAACGGGGCGCAGAATACCGTTTGCGTACCGCTGTGCTATGAGGTTACCGCTGTGCCCTAAGTGTCCTGCGGATGACAACCAAAGGGCTATTGCTGTGAAAAGAAACGGAACCCAGGCCATAACTGCAGGTTGTCGGGCCGTATCGTGGGTGACAGTCAGGATGGTAATCCACTGATATAAGGGGTGTCTCCAGATGCGTCTTTCCTGGCCATCGGGGCTCATTTCGAACCGGCACTCATAACCGAAGGTAATTCTATTCCAGACAAAGGGTCTCCAGGCTGAGGACGTGTCTGGAGAAGCCCCAGGTAGTGATTGGATACCAAGTATATGAAGGTCGGCTGAAATTCTCTCTCTCTCTCTCTCTCTCCCTTTTTTTTACATCAATCTTCTGACTGGTTCGATTCAGCCCGCCACTAATTTCTCTCCTGTGCCAACCTCTTCATCTCAGAGTAGCACCTGCAACCTACATCCTCAATTATTTGCTTGATGTATTCCAATCTCTGTCTTCCTCTACAGTTTTTGCCTCTCTGGAAGTCATCCCAGATGTAACAGTTGTCCTATCATACTACCCCTTCTCCTTCTCAGTGTTTTCCACATAGTCCTATCCTCACCAATTCTCCACAGAACCGCCTCATTCCTTATCTTATCAGTCCGCCTAATTTTCAATATTCTTCTGTAGCACCACATCTCAATTTCTTTTCCGGTTTTCCCACAGTCCATGTTTCACTACCATACAATGATTTGCTCGAAAAGTACATTCTCAGAAATTTCATCCTCAAAAATTATGCCTACGATTTACACTAGCAGACTTCTCTTGGCGGGATATGCTCTTTTGCTCCGTTTGTAATGTGTTGTTACCTTCATAGCAGAATTCCTTAACTTCATTTAATTCGTGATCATCAGTCCTGATGATAAGTTTCTCGCTGTTCTCATTTCTGCTACTTCTGATTATTATTGCCTTCCTTCTATTTACTCTCGATCTATACTCTATACTCATTAAATTGCTTATTCCATTCAGCAGAAAAATGGTTGCTCTGAGCACTATCGGACTCAACATCTGAGGTCATCAGTACCCTAGAACTTAGAACTACTTAAACCTAACTAACCTAAGGACATCACACACATCCATGCCCGAGGCAGGATTCGAACCTGCGACCGTAGCGGTCTCGCGGTTCCGGACTGAAACGCCTAGAACAGCTCGGTCACAACCAGGCAGGCCAATCAGTAGATCCTGTAATTATTCTTCACTTTCACGGAGGATACCAATAACATCAGCGAATCTTATCACTGATATCGTTTCATCTTGAGTTTTCATTCCACTCTTGTACCTGGTTTCCTTTTGTTCTTTCTTTTAATTTCCACCATTGCTTCTTCGACACTGAACAGTATAGGCCACATACTACATCCCTGTCTTACACATTTTTTAATCTGAGTCCTTCGTTCTTGAACTTCTAGCTCCCTATTGGTTTTTCTACATATTGTATGTTACCCGTATTTCCCTATAGATCTTACACCATTTGATAGTGTCGAACGCTTTTCCCGGACGACAGATCCCATGAAAATGGGTTGAAATTTCACTAACCTTGCTTCCATTATCAACCGCAACGTCAGAACAGCCTCGCTGGTGCGTTTACCTTTCTTAAAGCCCAAGTGATCGTCGTCTAACACATCCTCTTTTTTTTTCATTCTTCTTTATATTATTCTTGATAGTAACTTGGATGAATCAGCTCTTAAGCTGATTGTGTAATAAATATCGCACTTGTCGCTTCTTGCATTCTTCGGAGTTGTTTTTATGATGTGTTTACGAATGTCAGACATTCTAGTCGTTTTGTTGCCACTTCCTCCAATAATAGACTGTCATCTAACCCTTCTCGTTTATTCGATCATAAGTCTACTAAAACTCTCTTAAATTCGTTCTTTTAAATTCTGATTCTAATACCGTATCCCCTATATCGACTCCTGTTCCATCTTCTATCACTTCATCAACCAAATCTTCCCCCTCACAAAATCCTTCGAGGTACTCTTTCCACCTATCCGCTCTCTCTTCTGCATTCAATACTGAAATTCCCACTGCACTCTTAATGTTACCACCCTGACTTAAAACTTCATCGAAGATTGTTTTGACTTTCCTATATGATGGTTTAGTCCTTCCGATAATCATTCCTTTTCCATTTTTTCACATTTTTCATGCAGCCATTTCATCGTAGCTTCCCTGCACGTCCTGTTTTTTTTTTTTCATTTCTTGTACTTCTGTATTCCTGAACATCCCTAAACTCTTTGCACTTCCTTCTTACACTGATCAACGGAAGTATTTCCTCTGTTAGCCATCATTTCTTCACAGTTACCTTGTTTCAACCTATGTTTTTCTTTCTGACTTCTGTGGTTGCCCTTTTTAGATATGTCCATTCAATTTCAACTGATGTGCCTACTGAGCTGTTCCTTATTACAGTATCTACAGCCTCAGAGAACTTCAAGCATATCTCTTTATTCCTTAGTACTTTCGTATTCCACTTCTTTGTACACTGATTCTTCCTGTCTAGTCTCTTAAACTTCAGCCGACTTTTTATCATTACTAGATTGTGATCTGAGTCTATATCTGCCCCTGGGTGCGTCTTACAATCTAGTATCTGATTTCGGAATCTCTATCTGACCACGATGTAAGTGAAACCTTCACTAATCTCCCGGTCTTTTAAAAGTATACCTCCTGCCTTTGTGATTCTTGAACAGTGTATTCGCTACTACTAGCTAGAATTTATAGCTGAACTAAATTAGTCCTTCTGCTCTCTCAGTCCTAGTATGAAGCCCATATTCTCCTGTAACCCTTTCTTCTAATCTTTCACCTACAACCGCATTCCAGATTCCCATGACTATTAGATTTTCGTCTCCCTTTAGGTGCTGAATCACTCGTTCAGTATGCTCTTATACCTTCCCTCCAGCTTCTGCTCGCGACGTCGGCGTGTATACCTGAAGTATCATTGTCGGCCTTGGTTTGCTGTTGAATCTGATAAGAACAACCGTATCACTGAACTGTTCACCGTAACTCATTCTCTGCCGCACCTGCCAGTTCATAACGAGTCCTGCTTCCGTTATTTTTCTGCTGCTGTTGATATTACCCTACACTCACCTGATCAGACACCTCTGTTTTGTTTCCATTTCACTTTAGTGACCCACATTACATTTAGACTGAGCCTTACCATTTCCGTTTTCATATTTTCTAGCTTCTGTACCACGTTTATACTTCTGACATTCCACGCCCCGACCCGGAGAACATTATCGTTTCGATGGCTATTTCATCTTTTTCTCATGGTCATTCCCTCCTTGTCAGTTCTCTCCCGGAGATCCGTATGGATGGACTTGTCTGGAACCTTTTGCAAAGGAGAGATCATCGTGACGCCGGCCGAAGTGGCCGTGCGGTTCTAGGCGCTGCAGTCTGGAACCGCGAGGCCGCTGCGGTCGCAATCCTGCCTCGGGCATGGATGTGTGTAATGTCCTTAGGTTAATTAGGTTTAACTAGTTCTAAGTTCTAGGGGACTAATGACCTCAGAAGTTGAGTCCCATAGTGCTCAGAGCCATTTGAACCATTTAGATCATCGTGACACTTTTTTGCAACAACAGGCCACATGACCGACGGATAGACATATCTGACTTTAATGCAGTGGTTTCCGTTGCCTTCTGCATTCTCGTACCCTTGATCATTGCTGATTCTGCCGGCGCTAGGCGCAATTTCCCATCCCAAGAACAAGAGAGTATCCTGAACCTCTCTCCGCGCCTCCGCCCTCTTTGATAAGGCCGTTGGCTGAATGAGAATGACTTCTTACATCGTAAGTGTTCGGCCGCCATAGCTGATGATTTTTATTCAAAATTTAAGCGTTTGCGGTGTTAGAATTCTATACCGAGGGGCGTTTCGATTAGTAATCTAAGACGCTATCCCTCTATCACGACCCGACAACCAGGAGTGATTGTATGGGATGCAGTTTCTTTTAACACGCATGTATAGAGAGGCTATCGAGATTGATAGACACAGTAATAATTTTAACAGGAAAGACGAAGGTGTTAAACTGGATAAAATTCGGATGTCAGCGTTGCACCGCAAGCGTGACGATCGATTGCTTCAGTCGGGAATGTTGGCATTACCAGAGACAATCTCATAGCCGATGTCACGTGATCGACAGTGGTGTCCTCTGTACTGCCTATATAATCAGCGCTTCCTCGAGTTCTCTTCGCATTCCGCCGCTGTACCTCAGAGGATGTGTCCCGCAGTCGGAGACGAAACGTTAGGGGAGTTTTATACTTCGACCACGGCCGATGAGCCCGGAAGTTTTAAGTGCCATCCTCCTGTTTCTCGACACATTCCTCCTCGACGACAGTCTCTCGCGACCAGTTAACACACACTTTCATCCGCGTTACGGCTTATCGGATGATGTTTTTCCGCTTTCCCTGTAGTATGAAAAGTCTATAGGTGCCTCTTGAAATGCGAAATAGTTCGACTACCTTGGTTGCGTAAGGACCCACGATAAGAGCACCAATAAATTGTGACCGGTCTACTGTAATTCACTCAACTACGACATAATACAACTATACAGAAAATTTTCTGGCCAAGACTGACACTGACATTGCACAGGGACCTTTCGTGGTCAGATACAACAGCTCTACCTGCAGGCTTGGCTAGCACCAGCTTTTATGTTCAAACGTGCGTTTCTCACGGTGTTTCGATATTTTTCTCAACCCCCACTACTTTTTACTAATATTCTATCAGCCTCTATGCACTTCGCGTTGCTTTCGATTCATCCTGTCTTTGAAACCTTGTCCCTACAATAATCTTTGGCCTGTGAGTTAATAAGTTATTATAACACTGGTTTTAATGACCTGAAGCATTCCCCCTCCAAATAAACCTGACCCATAAGTGAATAATAGGACTGAAAAAAAAATATTGCAGGCCACATGACGGCTGGCGTCGAAGCACTGCGTCCAGTTTGAGGATACACAGAATTAACAATTATTTATTTACGGAAAGCATTTAACAATCCACCACTGGTAACAGCACAGACACACTCTGATTTCCAACTGCAGTTTTATGAAGGAATACTTTTAAAATGTTCCGACCTCAGCCGAAAAGCGGTAACACAAAAAACATCAGAACAAAATTAACAAGTTTTCATTTAAATTTGGTTACCAAATGCTGTTACAAAATTGAGAGGAGTCAAACTTCAATAGCATGAAAATTTAAATCAAGTATTTGGTTTTAACTTATTTAACAAGTTAGATAAAACACTTACATACACCTACAAATTTACAACAATAGCCAAGACTTACTGACAACATCACAGATAAAGAATTTGCAAGCAATCTAAAGGACTACCTCACAAACAGCATAGGCCCTTTTAGTTGTCTTGGACACCCGCCCCAACGGAACGCTGTAGGCAGTATAGTTAGACTAACAACAGCTTGTCTAGAACACAGAAAAATATCAGGACAAACTTTATCATATAAGACAAGTAGCTAATGTCTGGACAAAAGCTTTACAAACTGTGATGAACAGAGTGTCAACAAACAAATTCTTCTGGTGAAAATACAATTTGCGATATATCTTTCAGACTCCCTCCTAAGTGAATAGAGAACCCGTGACTTCAGACCTGATTTCGAAATTCTAATTACTATAGGGTGTTTGGGGAGGAAAGGTCAATATTTTACACAGTGATAGTATAAGTAATTCTGATCAAAAAAATGTTATATGAATATAGGACCGCAAATGCTCCGTTAGGGAGGTATGGGTATTGAAAGCTACTAAAATTCTGCAAAATTGATATGCAAAACGTGGAGGTATACGCAATACAACTGAACCGTAACGTGATTTTCTTGAAACAAAAAGTCACATAGAAGTACAGGTATGTTACACATTTTTACGTAATGGTTATTTACTTTGCATTTAGTACATAATGCATTACAACATGCTTGTTACATGTACTCAGTTGAAAAAGACTTACTACGTCTTTTACAAACGGCTTCAACACATATCGTACGGACGTACAGCTCAGAGAAAAGGTCAGAATATCCAGTCATGAACGTCGATGCACTTTTGCGCTCAAGCGATAACATGTTGTGTTGCTTGTTTATTCAGCAGCGTCCATGATGCGACGAAGCAGTTCATCTCGTGTATTTACCTTCACTTTCTGCACCCTCTGATTTAATCCAACCCCATAAACAGAAATCTAAAGGTGTAAGGTCAGGTGATCTTGGAGGCTAGGTAATAGCACTGCCACGGCCAATCAAGCGATTACGGCAGGTGTGGTTGACATGGTCCTTCACACGTAAGGTAACATGTGGAGGGGCACCGTCATGTTGGAAGTACATTCCAGTTCGCGTGGCTAAAGGAACGTCTTCCAGTGGTTCCGCAAATGAATTTTCCAAAAAATACAGTACCTCTCTCTAGTCAATGGCTGATTGATAATAAAGGGACCTGCCGAAGGTTACCGATCATGCCGCACCAAACATTTATGGCAAAACGAACTTGGAAATTGCTAGCTATTGAAGTGTGTGTGTTTTCCCCTGACCAGCGATGATTATTGTTTATTCCATGTCGTGAAAACTGGGCTTCGTCAGTGAACAGTATGCATGGAAGCAAACGAATATTTTCAATTACACGGTGATAGAATTGAAGTCATTGGGCTTTGTCGCCAACGTGAAGATTTTGGACACGCTGTATGTGAAATTGATACAGGTTTTCCGCATGTAATGTTTCCCATACACGTGTCTGTGGGACATTCGTACGCACGGACATTCTTCGTATGCTCGTACCGAGACTTTGCTCAACATTTGCGATAATTTCTTCCTGTTCCTGCAGATTTTGTTGACTAGCTCGTTCGGAAAGTGATAAACACGCTGGTAAACACCCTGCGATCGGTAATCGTCTAGTCGGAAAGCGCCTGTGCTATTCTTCTCTTGCAGCAGAGGCACTACCATCGCAGAAGCCATAAACATACACCATATCCGCGTATTCCTCATTACTGTAGACTTGTGGCATTGTTAGCAGCGCTTGTACGAACGCAGTTAACACCATACGCTACTGAGCTAACAGGTCCATCTCCGGTACGCTACACAATGCGGCTTACATGGCACAAGAGTGCAGAAAGTTGAAATAAGTAGTTCTCATAATGTGAAAAGATCAGCACATTCCTCAAACTGGGGAACTATCAAGAATGGGGTTCCACAAGGGTCACTCTTGGGTCCTTTGTTGTTCTTAATATATATTAATGACTTGCCATTCTATATTCATGAAGAGGCAAAGTTAGTTCTCTTTGCTGATGATACAAGTATAGTAATCACACCTGACAAACAAGAATTAACTGATGAAATTGTCAATACTGTCTTTCAGAAAATTACTAAGTGGTTCCTTGTAAACGGACTCTCACTGAATTTTGATAAGACACAGTACATACTGTTCCGTACAGTGAATGGTATGATGCCATTAATAAATATAGACCTTAATCAGAAGCATATAGCTAAGGTAGAATATTCCAAATTTTTAGGTGTGTCCATTGATGAGAGATTAAATTGGAAGAAACACATTGATGATCTGCTGAAACGTTTGAGTTCAGCTACTTATGCAATAAGGGTCATTGCAAATTTTGGTGATAAACATCTTAGTAAATTAGCTTACTACGCCTATTTTCACTCGTTGCTTTCATATGTCATCATATTTTGGGGTAATTCATCACTGAGGAATAAAGTATTTATTGCACAAAAGCGTGTAATCAGAATAATAGCTGGAGTCCACCCAAGATCATCCTGCAGACGTTTATTTAAGGATCTAGGGATATTCACAGTAGCTTCTCAGTATATATACTCTCTTATGAAATTTGTTATTAACAACCAAACCCAATTCAAAAGTAATAGCAGTGTGCGTAACTACAATACTAGGAGAAAGGATGATCTTCACTATTCAAGATTAAATCTAACTTTGGCACAGAAAGGGGTGAATTATACTGGCACTAAAGTCTTTGGTCACTTACCAAATAGTATCAAAAGTCTGACAGATAACCAACAAGTATTTAAGAAGAAATTAAAAGAATTTCTGAATGACAACTCCTTCTACTCCATAGAGGAATTTTTAGATATAAATTTTAAAAAAACAAAAAAATATTTTAAAAAAATAAAAAATAAAAATAAAAAATAAAAATAAAAAACACAAAAAATGAAAGAGTTGTTATATTAACTTAAGTATGTTGTTAAATTAACTTAATTATGTCATGTATTGGAAAATTTGACTCGTTCCACATCATTACGAAATATCGTATTCATGATCCATGGACCTAGTATTAATCTAATCTAATCTAATCTAATCTAATCTAATCAACTGCGCAAACAACGGGTGATCGTACAACGTACGTCACATGACCATAATAAGTGGTAGGTTGCATAGCGTAAACATGACATGGGTCCGTGCATTGTTTGCAAGAAAATCACTTTACGGTACAGTCGTATTGCGTATCCAGACGTTGCAAGCCACGCAGTATTCGCAGTATTCTAAGGAGTGACGAGGCACATTTTACATTACAGGGTGCAGTGAGTACCCAAAAGTGCCGAATTTGGAGTACTGTTAAACCGCTTTTTGTGTTCGAAGAACCACGTGGCTATGTGGTATGGATTCACAAGCACCTTAACTCTTGGTCCGTTTTCCTTGAAGAGAATACACCGAGAAGGCCTTTCAGGTGTACCGTCAAGTCTGCACGGTAGACATGTGATTTGGAAGAGCGCAGCCGCGTGGGGACACAGTTTTAATGCAAGACGGGACAACGCATCATGTCGCTCGCCGCGTGAAAGATGTCACGTGATCGGAATCCATGTGAATTTTGGCCCTGGCGGATATCTAAAAGAAAGCGTTTATTACGGACACACTCCGTCTCTACCCGATCCGAAGATCTGTATACAGGAACACGTTGATGATTCCATCGGAACTGCAGCGAGCAACTGTTGATCACTTCATTTTACTGATGCAGCGTCTCGTCGAAGTCCCGTTCCTAATCCCTTGGATATGGGACCATGTACAAACATCTTTCATGCATTCACAGCGCCAGATCTGCACCTGTTGGACAAAGTTTGAACTAACTTTTTTCCACGTACGTGGGCTCCCTGTTAACGCATTAGCATATCCACCAAGTTTCGCTGCCATGCGATAGTTATAGCCCACCTGGACGTCTGTGAAAAGAGACAATTTTGTTATAACCACACAGTAAGTCTGCACTGAGGTGACTCGTCATGACATACCTCTTCATAGCTAGTCGAACACCCTTTTGCCCGGTATAGTGCTGTAGATCGAAATGGCATGCACACATGTCGTTGCAAGTCCCCTGCAGTAATATTGAGCCATGCCACCTCTACAGGGTGGTGCATTAATAGTGACCGGGCCAAATATCTCACGAAATAACCAGCAAACGAAAAAACTGCAAAGAACGAAACTCGTCTAGTTTGAAGGGGGAAACCAGATGGCGCTACGGTTGGCCCGCTAGATGGCGCTGCCGTAGGTCAAACGGATATCAACTGCGTTTTTTGAAATAGGAACCGCCATTTTTTATTACATATTCATGTAGTACGTAAAGAAATATGAATGTTTTAGTTGGACCACTTTTTTCGGTTTGTGATAGATGGCGCTGTAATAGTCGCAAAAGTATAAGTACGTGGTATCACGTAACATTCCGCCAGTGCGGACGGTATTTGCTTAGTGATACATTACCCGTGTTAAAATTGACCGTTTACCAATTGCGGAAAAGGTCGATTTCGTGTTGATGTATGGCTGTTGTGATCAAAATGCCCAACGGGCGTGTGCTATGTATGCTGTTCGGTATCCTGGACGACATCATCCAAGTGTCCGGACCGTTCGCCGGATAGCTGCGTTAAGTAACAGGACGTGTTCAGTCACATGTGAAACGTGAACCACGGCCTGCAACAAATGATGATTCCCAAGCAGGTGTTTTAGCTGCTGTCGCGGGTAATCCGCGCATCAGTAGCAGACAAATTGAGCGATAATCGGGAATCTCAAAAACGTCGGTGTTGAAAACGCTACATCAAATCGATTGCACCCGTACCGTTTTTCTATGCACCAGGAATTGCATGGAGAAGATTTTGAACGTCGTGTACAGCTCTGCCACTGCGCACAAGCGAAATTACGGGTTTCAGAAGACAGTACCGGCCATGAAAGCCTACATTGTATGATCATGAGGATAACAGTTGCAAAAGTCATTGCAAGACTGAATGTCGCGCTCGCGAACTCTCTCAGCGCCAATGTAAAACGAAGCGAGCTCCAGTATCAGGGAATTGCAAGGGAAATCAGTGATGATAACACCCGTAACACGAAAACGTGGTCCCGAAGAATTAAACTAGGACAACGGAGCGATGGGAGAAAGTCATTTGGTCGGACGAGTCTTGCTGCACACTGTTTCAGACTTCTGGCAGATTTGGCGTCCCAAGAGCGAAACGTGGCTTGGGCAGCCATATCGTGGTGTTCCATGGGTCCTATGCTTATTCTGCAAGGTCGCACTACTGTCAACGATTGTGTGACAATTGCGGCTGATTGGGTCCATCCAACGGTACAATGTTTGTGCAGCATGTTGTGCTACGAGACGGAACGATCCGTGTTCAAACAGCTCCTTCCGTCTAGGAATGGTTTTGTGAGCACGAGGATGAACTGTCGCATCTCCCCCACCAGAGTTACCAGATCTCACTACTGCTAGGCCGTCGTGATTTGCTTTCGAGAGATATATGCATGGTTCAAATTGCTCTGAGCACTATGCGACTTAACTTCTGAGGTCATCAGTCGCCTAGATCTTAGAACTAATTAAACCTAACTAACCTAAGGACATCACACACATCCATGCCCGAGGCAGGATTCGAACCTGCGACCGTACCGGTCAAGCGGTTCCAGACTGAAGCGCCTTTAACCGCACGGCCACACCGGCCGGTAGATATATGCACGACCGCCATCCATTGCCATCACCATTACCTGAAATTTCCACTATTTTGCAGCAAGAAGGGTGTGTGAACCGTGGATTTATACTTTCAAAATCTTTTCTTAAAGAATTTACTTTATTTACTAGCGATTCATCAAGAACGTTAACACATTTAATCGCACTTTGTGAGCGTGGAAGTAGTTGCCAATGGGTAACTGATGACACAAAATAAATTTTTTTTTCAATAAATGGAAATTTTATTTCTGAAAACCTTTTTTTTCTTTTTGAAACAGATTTAAAAATTATAATCAGAAAGCACGCTGTAAATATCAAGTTACAATTTATTCAGAGGCAGAAATAACATTTTATATATATATATATATATATATATATATATATATATATATATATAGCATGAGCTTCCCGGCTGAGAACCTTGCCGGCTCCCTTTTAACACGGCCGTAGTCACGACCGCTCACAACAACCTCTGAAACGTGCAAATCTGCAACACATCAGATTACTTTAAACTAAAAATTTTAACAACTCACACAAACACATCAACTATGCACCCCGTAAGAGGGATAGAAATGGTACAAAACACTCACATTAAAAATTATTTGTCACCGAAAGTGCAACTTATTTTTAAAAGAACTCTTACGGTGGAAGGGTGGCAACTTTATATGCTAAAATGACCATTTAAATGAAATCCATGAAATGCAGTTTTACATAAAATGTACCAACATGCTCTACGCTACACGTAGATGAGATGAGAGGCAAGATAAAAACATATTTCAGGAATTGGGCCTTTACATCTTAAGCAATAGATTCGTTAACACGGAATCCGACATACATGTCAGAGGCAGCTATTAACGCACGGCAGACCGACAGATAGACAGACAAACAACAAATGCCTAACAAATGCTGACGAGAGACAAACGAGCAAGCTGGTGACGAGTCACTGACCAAGACAACAAGTAGAATTTAACAGGTAAATAAAACAACATATCACGAATCACTTAACTTCTAATAAACTGCGATGTCTGGCGAGGACCTGGCGCAGCACCCCCAAAAAGTTCTCCCGAACCGTCCGCTGCCAGCCGCTTCAACGGACGCAGGAAGGCGCGCCGATCTCCCGTCTCACGGCATCGCAGCTCACCCCGGCCAGCCCGATATCGTGGGTTGACTCCTGTTGCTCTCGTGTCGGTCGCGAAGCCACTACCCCTCGCTATACGGCGCGGCCCACTGGACTGACGTGGCCACCTCAGATGCGCCGATGCTCAAGACGGACAAGTCATCTTGTGTCCCAGTGCGCGACCGACCAACCGATCGATCGAACCGCCAATGACTATTGCCTGAACAAACTCGAGCAGACTGGTGGCCTAACACATACTAGCACTCCGGACGACAGACAGACACTGACTGCCCCACACTGACCCGGCTGACCAACTGACTACACTCCTGAGACTGCACCGACTCAGCCTGACCAACTGGCCCTGGTGAGCTTGTAGCGCCCCTTAAATGCACGTGAACAGGCAACCTTTCCCCTTTTCCACCAGAGGCAGACACCAAAGCTGCGACTGCCACAGCGGCGCCACCGCCAGAAACGGAGGGCGACTGCTTCACACTTCGCGCTGCGGCGCGCTCTTCAAAACAGCAGACTATACCTCGGCTCAGTGTGATGCCATTGAAAACCATACAGGACCGCTATCTATCCCTTGCGAGACGTCCGGAAGCTGCTTTGAATGCCAACGGCTTTCCTACACCTTATTGTGCATGGTAATGTGTTGTGTTTTTGGTGTTTCTTCGGTTTGTTTCTTCACTTGTACGTCCATCAGATATTTGCGTAGGTGGGGATAGTTGTGAATCAGACTTTGTAGGTATGGAGCATAGTGTATAGATTCAATCCCCATATTAGTAATTTAAGTCTATTGATATGGGTCTGCTCTGAAAGAACATGTCCGACGGAACCGACACTACACATTCACGTAACATTAATTAATTAACCTCAGTGGGCAATGAATCCGCGACCTTCAGTGTGGATGCACATTCACGTTCGACCTTTCCACTTCCGATGGGAATCCAAAATTAGCGTGGGTGGGGAAGATGGAGAAGGGCCGCGCAAGGTAGCCACGCGGTTTAGGGCGCCTTGTCACGGTCCGCGCAGTTCTCCCCGTCGGAGGTTCGATTCCTCCCTCGGGCATGGGTGTGTGTGATGTCCATAGCGTACGTTAGTTTAAGTTAGATTAAGAAGTGCGTAAGATTAGGGACCGATGACCTCAGCAGTTTGGTCCCATAACACCTTACAACAAATTTCGAAAAAAATTTCATGGACAGGGACTGCAGATATGAGGCACCAGGTGGGAATATGACTCAGCCGGGGAGCGTTCCTTAGTAGTCTGTGCATTTTTCGATAAACACTGTGTTTGGATGGTGCAGTGGTTAACACAATTCCCTACTAAGAAGGAGATACTGGGTTCAAGATCCGGTCCGGCACTAATTTTCACTCTTCGCAGCTGATTCAACACAAAGTCCCAAAGAAGCTGATATTATGAGTTCCTTTCCTTTCCCTTACTTGCTCTACTTTTCCCTTCAATTTACACTACTGGCCATTAAAATTGCTACACCACGAAGATGACGTGCAACAAACGCGAAATTTAACCGACAGGAAAAAGATGCTATGATATGAAATGATTAGCTTTTCAGAGCATTCACACAATGTTGGCGCCGGTGGCGACACCTACAACGTGCTGACATGAGGAAAGTTTCCAACCAGTTTCTCGTACACAAACAGCAGTTGACCGGCGTTGCCTGGTGAAACGTTGTTGTGATGCCTCGTGTAAGGAGGAGAAATGCGTACCATCACGATTCCGACTTTGATAAAAGTCGGATTGTAGCCTATCGCGATTGCGGTTTATCGTATCGCGACACTGCTGCTCGCATTGGTCGAGATCCAATGACTGTTAGCAGAATATGGAATCGGTGGGTTCAGGAGGGTAATACGGAACGCCGTGCTGGATCCCAACGGCCTCGTATCACTAGCAGTCGAGATGGAAGGGATCTTATTCGCATGGCTGTTACGGATCGTGCAGCCACGTCTCGATCCCTGAGTCAACAGATGGGGACGTTTGCAAGACAACAACCATCTGCACGAACAGTTCGACGACGTTTTCGGCAGTATGGGCTATCAGCTGGGAGACGATGGCTGCTGTTAACCTTGACGCTGCATGACAGACAGGAGCGCCTGCCTTGGTGTACTCAACGACGAACCTGGGTGCACGAACGGCAAAACGTCATATTTTCGGATGAATCCAGGTTCTGTTTACTGCACCATGATGGTCGCATCCGTGTTTGGCGACATCGCGGTGAACGCACATTGGAAGCGTGTATTCGTCATCGCCATAATGGTGTATCACCTGGCGTGACGGCATGGGGTGCCACTGGTTACACGCTTCGGTCACCTGTTGTTCGCATTGACGGCACTTTGAACAGTGGACGTTACATTTCAGATGTGTTACGACCTGTGGCTCTACCCTTCATTCGATCCATGCGAAACCCTACATTTCAGCAGGATAGTGCACGACCGCATGTTGCAGGTCATGTACGGGCCTTTCTGGATAGAGAAAATGTTCGACTGCTGTCCTGGCCAGCACATTCTCCAGATTTCTCCCCAATTGAAAGCGTCTGGTCAATGGTGGCCGAGCAACTTGCTCGTCACAATACGCCAGTCACTACTCTTGGTGAACTGCAGTATGGCGTTGAAGCTGCATGGGCAGCTGTACCTGTACACGCCATCCAAGCTCTGTTTGACTCATTGCCCAGGCGTATCAAGGCCGTTATTACGGCCAGAGGTGGTTGTTCTGGGTACTGATATCTCAGGATCTATGTACCCAAACTGCGTGAAAATGTAATCGCATGTCAGTTCCAGTATAATATATTTGTCCAATGAATACCGCTTTCTCATCTGCATTTCTTCTTGGTGTGGCAGTTTTAATGGTCACTAGTGTACAGAACTAAATCTATTGGCCAAGGTGGACATGAAACACCTTCTGAGGGGATTTTAAATCTAAAGTTGAATTGGAGGCACGTCACTCCCCCGCCCCCTGAGCTCTTTTGAGCCGTTCGCAGAGCTGTGAGAGGCGTGGGCGGCACGGCGGTTGAACGGGCCCGCCGCAGACACGTGTCCCGGCAGCCCCTCTTCCAGGAGCCGACCAGCGCGTGGGCGCTTTTCCGCCGCGTCGGCTTTTCCGCCTGTCCGGAACAGGCCGCATGCCGGCCGACGGCAGCGCCTCTGTCGACAGGAAATTAAAAGCGACGCCGAGCGCGCTGCGAGATGAGCCCGCGGCCGGAATATAAAGCGGGACAGAGAGGGACAGAACGGGACAGCCCGCGGCTCTGCCGCTCCTGTTACTCTGCGGAAACCACGTCATCCAGGAGTTCTTCACCACTAACAGCACTACCAGTCTCAAACAGATCACCGTGAAAACAGACTTTGAAGATGATATTCAGAAAATAAGCTTACCCTCTTTAAGCTTAAGACCTTTTCACTGCCAGTTAACGACGTACGCCTTGTCATATCCTCTCTGTCCCACCGACGGTCCTGCCGCGATAAGCATCACCGTCTCTCGTGTCTTCTAAGCCCATGAGGATGTGACTGAAAGATCTGTCCTTTCTACACTACTGCGTGTACTTCATAGAGCCTCCTCCTCTTGCGTATCTTATCCGGTATGCCGATGACACCTCCTTCCTATCCCCTCCAGAAATCACCTCCTGGTGCGACCTGTAGCTCCTGAAAATAACATACATATCTACATCTACATATATACTCCGCTAGCCACCAAGCGGTGTGTGGCGGAGGGCACAATTCGCACCAAAATCATATTTCCCCCCTTTTGTTCCACTCGCGGATCGCGCGAGGGAAAAACGACTGTCTGAACGCCTCCGTACGAGCTCTTATTTCCCTCATCTTTGAATGGTGATCATTGCGCGATTTGAAAGTCGGTGGTAATAATATATGCTCTACATCCTCGGTGAAGATCGGATTTCGGAATATAGTGAGCAGCCCCTTCTGTTTAGCGCGCCGTCTATCTGCAAGTGTGTCCCACTTCAAACTTTCTATGAGATTTGTAACGCTCTCGCAATGGCTAAATGTACCAATCACGAATCTTACCGCTCTTCTTTGGACCTTCTCAACCGCTTGAATCAGACCCAACTGATAAGGGTCCCATACAGACGAACAATACTCCAAGACTGGACGAACTAACGTATTGCAAGCTATTTCCTTTGTTTAAGGACTGCATCGCTTCAGGATTCTACCAATAAACCGCAATCTAGAGTTCGCCTTACCAGTTACTTGTGTAATCTGATCACTCCATTTGAGAGCATTTCGAATAGTCACACTCATATACTTGACGGACGTTACGGCTTCCAAAGACTGGGCATTTAAATTGTACTCGTACATTAATGGGGATTTTCGCCTTGTTATACGCACTAGGTTACACTTACTAATATTGAGAGATAACTGCCAGTCCGCCACACATTTATTTTCTGCAAATCCTCATTGATTTGTTCACAACTTTCGTGAGATACTACTTTCCTGTAGACTACAGCGTCATCGGCAAACAGTCTAAGGCCGCTGTCAATACCATCAACAAGATCGTTTATGTACCGGGTGATCAAAAAGTCAGTATAAATTTCAAAACTGAATAAATCACAGAATAATGTAGATAGAGAGGTTCAAATTGACACACATGCTTGGAATGACATGGGGTTTTATTAGAACCAAAAAAATACAAACGTTAAAACAATGTCCGACAGATGGCACTCCATCTGATCAGGATAGCAATAATTAGCATAACAAAGTAAGATAAAGCAAAGATGATGTTCTTTACAGGAAATGCTCAATACGTCCACCATCATTCCTCAACAATAGCTGTAGTCGAGGAATAATGTTGTGAACAGCACTGTAAAGCATGTCCGGAGTTACGGTGAGGCATTGACGTCGGATGTTGTCTTTCAGCATCCCTAGACATGTCGGTCGATCACGATACACTTGTGACTTCGGGTAACCCCAAAGCCAATAATCGCACTAACTGAGGTCTGGGGACCTGGGAGACCGAGCATAACGAAAGTGGCGGCTGAGCACACGATCAGCACCAAACGACACGCGAAGGAGATCTTTCAACCGTTTAGCAATATGGGTTTATTTTTATTTTATTTTATTTTATTTTATTTATATTTTTTTTTTTTGCTCTAATAAAACCCCATGTCATCCCCAGCATCAACCGTTTAGCAATATGGGTTTATTTTTATTTTATTTTATTTTATTTTATTTATATTTTTTTTTTTTTTTTGCTCTAATAAAACCCCATGTCATCCCCAGCATGTGTGTCAAATTTTACCTCTCTATCTACATTATTCCATGGTTTATTAAGTTTTCAAATTTGTACTGACTTTTTGATCGCCCGGTAAATATTAACAAGCAGAGGACCTATTAGGCTGCCCTGGGGCACACCTGAAGTTACTCTTGCTTCTGTTGAAGCCACTCCGTTCAGGACGACATACTGCTCCATGTCTGTAAGAAAACTTTCTATCCAACCGCATATGTCATCGGACAGACCGTAAGCGAGCACTTTTTGCAGCAAGCGACAGTGCGGAACTGAGTCGAACGCCTTTCGAAAGTCGAGAAATGTGGCATCAACCTGGGAGCCGGTATCTAGAGCCTGTTGTATATCATGCACAAAGAGGGCCAGCTGTGTCTCGCATCACCGCTTTTTCCTAAAATCGTGCTGGTTTCTGCAGATGAGCTTCTCAGAGTCTAGAAAGGTCATTATGTCTGAACACAAAATATGTTCCATGATTCTACAACAAATCGGTCTCAGTGAAATTGGCCGGTAACTGTGTACATCCGATTTTCTACCCTTTTTATAGACTGCTATGACCTGGGCCTTCTTCCAGTCCCGTGGAACTTTCCGCTGTTTCAATGCGCTCTGATAGATGATGGATAAGAATGGTACTATATTTGTAGCATAGTCAACATAAAATCTTACGGGGATACCGTGTGGCCCAGATGCCTTCCTGGCTTCTAAGGATCTTAACTGTTTTACAATCCCAGATGCACTAAACACTATGTCAGCCATCCTTTCGTTTGTTCGATAATTGAAAGGGGAGTGGTGCTGCAGTCCTCTACCGTAAACGAGTTTTTGAAAGCTAGGTTTAGAATTTCGGCCTTCTGTTTACGATCATCAGTTACATTATCCGTAAGTCAACAAGAGAAATTCTTGAATTATTTGTAGCGTTCATAGATTTTACGTATGACCAAAATTTTTTGGGATTATTTTTAGAATCTGCAGATAAAATATTGTTTTCAAATTCGTTAAAAGAATCTCTCATTGTCCTTCTGACAGCTGCTTTCATTTCGCTTACATATCAGTGATCACGGGACCTGAAGATCAATCACCGACCTTACAGTGTTCCTCCATATTGTAAGTAGGCTGTTTATGTTTTCTTATGGGCAACGTTACGTAGCGCTCTGTATGAAAATCACTGGCTGTGCTGCGTGCGGTGTGTGGCTAGTTTGTATTGTTGTCTGCCACTGTAGTGTTGGGCAGCTGGATGTGAACAGCGCGTAACGTTGCGCAGTTGGAGGTGAGCCGCCAGCAGTGGTGGATGTTGGGAGAGAAATGGCGGAGTTTTGAAATTTGTAAGACTGGATGTCATGAACTGCTATGTATATTATGATTTTTCAACACTATTAAGGTAAATACATTGTTTGTTCTCTATTAAAATCTTTCATTTTCTAACTATGCCTATCAGTAGTTAGTGCCTTCCGTAGTTTGAATCTTTTATTTAGCTGGCAGTAGTGGCGCTCGCTGTATTGCAGTAGTTCGAGTAACCAAGATTTTTGTGAGGTAAGTGACTTGTGAAACGTATAGGTTAATGTTAGTCGGGGCCGTTCTTTTGTAGGGATTTTTGAAAGTCAGATTGCGTTGCGCTAAAAATATTGTGTGTCAGTTTAAGGATAGTCATGTATAATTGTTCAAAGGGGACGTTTCAATATATGGCGATTTTGTGCACTTTGGATCCAGTTTTCAAGGATATCCAACTGCTGAAGGTCCTTCTGCAGTTCATCCTCCCATCGCTTCCTTGATCTTCCAATTGGACGAGTCCCATCAGATTTCCCCAGAAGCATAGCTTTGGACCGGCAATGTGCTCTACCAGGCTTAGTCTCAGCGCTTTCATTTTCTGCAAAATGTTTGGTTGTTTCAGAAGGTCGAACAGTTCCTGGTTGTTTCTACATCTCTTCACGGATTGGTCCAAAAATATTTCCCATGATTTTCCGTTCAGAGATCTGCATCTTCTCTTTACCTTTTTGTGGTGCTTAACGTTTCTGTCGCCTATACCAACACCCGTACTATCACTTAAAAAGATCCTACCAAAACCCAGGCAGTGACTATAGGACGAACCACCATCAGCTTTCGTACCCCCAACTTTTACTTTACTATTAACGATCACCCTATCCAAAAAACTAACACACTGAAGTTCCTCAGACAAACGCTTGACCGCCAACTAAAGTGCAAAACCTATCACTATCCATTCCACAGGAGGCCCACAATAGAGTGAAAATAGGGGAGACTGGGGTGAGTCAACTAAAAGTAGTGGAAACTAGGGTCAGTCAGTGTAAGAGGCTATTTGACACATAAATTCCAAACTGTCTAATACAATTGAAGGATCACTTTTCCCAAACCCCGCAATTGTCTCCCACTGTGTCGTTGAAGTTGGTTCAAAGGTGCTCAGACACTCCGCTTAACCCACATGACAGGACAGGTAGTTTAAATTGTGGAAAGGGGCCAAAATAAGGGGCTGTCAGTTACACTCGAACCTACAACTTTATTATTTGATCAAATATTACAAGAGCCCCCAAAAAAATTTTTACCACACAGCTTTAATCTTTGGGACTTAATTACCAGCTGAAAGCCCCTTTAATTTAAAAACGGCTGAAGACCAATAACTTAAAACGCAAGCATAATCAGAAATTTAAAAGGCAAGCCTTATCTTACAACAGTTCTTCATTTCGGCTGAAGGCCCCAAGAATCTGAGATTTTCAGAGCAAACTATTTGAATTCAAAATCTGCTGAAAGCCCAACACTTAAGGCTAAACAACGTTAATTTAAAAAAAAAAACAAGGCATAACTCAATCAAAACAGAAATTTAAAAGGAAAATCCTTATCTTAAAACAGCTCTTTAGTTAGGCTGAAGGCCCAAAGAATCAGACACTTCAAGAGCAAACAATTGAAATTGAAATCGGCTGAAGGTCTAAGACTTAAAACTCCATAACGTCAATTTTTTTTAAAATGCCACAGGCCTTACGTGAAAACAGTTCTTTGAACTATGCTGAAGGCCTTAACAGCAAAATAACTCTAACTCAAAATCGGCTGAAGGCCCAACACTTAAAATTCAACAACATTAAAACCTTTAAAATGCCAAAGGTCTTACGTGAAACAGTTCTTTAAATTAGGCTGAAGGCCTAAAGAATCTTACGCCTTAAGGGCAAAACAACCTTCATTTACAAAAATCGGCTAGAAGCCATTCAAGTACAAACAACAAGAACAAATAAAAAGAGGGCAGTACATCCAAGGGCGCTCAGATGTTCGACGGTCGGCCTGGAATTCAAACACTAACGCTCGCTTAGGTGAGACAGGCAGTCGGGCCAACCATTCACGATCCGACGACAACCCAACCGACAGACAGTCAACAGACCCACCGACAAGATAACTTCCACTTCACCCGACCAGGGTACAACAGGGAGTTCAACGGAACACCGTAGAAGATATTGGCGCCCACAACCAATCATACATGGAGCTGTCAAACTACACACCGTGCTGGACAGCAACAACACGATGAGGAAACTACACTGCCTGAAATTTACGTCAACAGCCATGGCAGGTAACCGGCACGTTAACGGCCACAAGGCAGAAGATTCCGCTGGTGCACTTCAATGCAAATAACCAAGTACAGTGAAACTCCATGTGACGGTACATCATATAAATTGATATTGTAGTAAAAGTATAAAGTTTCTTGCTTGTATCACGTGTGAATTATAAATCATTTCAAGACTGTGTACTTGTGCGCGATGTATAAAAAAGATTAAACAAGTTAAATAATACCACAAAAACTGACAAACAGCGATGTGATATAAAAAAGGAACATTTTTTATCTGTGTAATGAAAATGGACATGACCAGAGACTATTGGTTTATTGAAAGCTCTCTTGTTTTGTTTCGTCTAGCGGTAGGCCGCCATTGTAGTGCTGTGTCATAATTAACGCAAGTTTTTTCTATATTTTTGAAAAATATAATAGAAATTGTTATTAGAAAGTGTGTATTATTGACTTAGTTGTCACCTCTCATGATAGCAACCAGTAATTATAATTAACAAATTTTTTACAGAACTTCGTAGTGCAAGGAGCTTATCTTCCCTAGCAGGAGATAGTCGGGCATTACGCTGACTGTATTATTCAATTAAAATTTCATGTAATAATAGTAAATGTAAATGCGAGAGACTTCTCAATTTTGGTCCTTCATTAATTTCAAAGTTAAACAGAGTAAAAATAGATTTTGTTTATTAATATTTAGAATACTGAATGAGTTCAGTACGTTTCATTTCGGCCGCCTAACGGCAGATGAGATTCCCTCCAGTATTGCCTTTCAAATAACGAACAAGAAATATTGAAAATCATTACATTCCGCAATATCTCAGTTAATCTTTGTGACATTTGGTACATAAATAACCAGTAGTCCCTGAGACGAATATTAATAATTAAGGTTTGCGTAAGAATACGCATATTTTCTTTTATAAATAGCAGCGCTCACGCAAACTATTTATTAGAAGGCGGTGAGTCGCGCGTATTGTTTAACGTATCGTACGCACTTCGGGGCAGCCGATGTCTGTACGATGGTTATCGCGGTATAATTAAAAGTCTCATGCTATCCCACGATATTTAAAGCCACCCCAACCAAAATCATAAAAAATGTATTTATAAAACCAAAAATATATAATTATCCCGTGACAAGTGGCCACACACACATACGTACAGGGTGTTTCAAAAATGACCGGTATATTTGAAACGGCAATAAAAACTAAACGAGCAGCGATAGAAATACACCGTTTGTTGCAATATGCTTCGGACAACAGTACATTTTCAGGCAGACAAACTTTCGAAATTACAGTAGTTACAATTTTCAACACCAGATGGCGCTGCAAGTGATGTGAAAGATATAGAAGACAACGCAGTCTGTGGGTGCGCCATTCTGTACGTCGTCTTTCTGCTGTAAGCGTGTGCTGTTCACAACGTGCAAGTGTGCTGTAGACAACATGGTTTATTCCTTAGAACAGAGGATTTTTCTGGTGTTGGAATTCCACCGCCTAGAACACATTGTTGTTGCAACAAGACGAAGTTTTCAACGGAGGTTTAATGTAACCAAAGGACCGAAAAGCGATACAATAAAGGATCTGTTTGAAAAATTTCAACGGACTGGGAACGTGACGGACGAACGTGCTGGAGAGGTAGGGCGACCGCGTACGGCAACCATAGAGGGCAACGCACAGCTAGTGCAGCAGGTGATCCAACAGCGGCCTCGGGTTTCCGTTCGCCGTGTTGCAGCTGCGGTCCAAATGACGCCAACGTCCACGTATCGTCTCATGCGCCAGAGTTTACACCTCTATCCATACAAAATTCAAACGCGGCAACCCCTCAGCGCCGCTACCATTGCTGCACGAGAGACATTCGCTAACGATATAGTGCACAGGATTGATGACGGCGATATGCATGTGGGCAGCATTTGGTTTAATGACGAAGCTTATTTTTACCTGGACAGCTTCGTCAATAAACAGAACTGGCGCATATGGGGAACCGAAAAGCCCCATGTTGCAGTCCCATCGTCCCTGCATCCTCAAATGTACTGGTCTGGGCCGCCATTTCTTCCAAAGGAATCATTGGCCCATTTTTCAGATCCGAAACGATTACTGCATCACGCTATCTGGACATTCTTCTTGAATTTGTGGCGGTACAAACTGCCTTAGACGACACTGCGAACACCTCGTGGTTTATGCAAGATGGTGCCCGGCCACATCGCACGGCCGACGTCTTTAATTTCCTGAATGAATATTTCGATGATCGTGTGATTGCTTTGGGCTATCCAAAACATACAGGAGGTGGCGTGGATTGGCCTCCCTATTCGCCAGACATGAACCCCTGTGACTTCTTTCTGTGGGGACACTTGAAAGACCAGCTGTACCGCCAGAATCCAGAAACAATTGAACAGCTGAAGCAGTACATCTCATCTGCATGTGAAGCCATTCCGCCAGACACGTTGTCAAAGGTTTCGGGTAATTTCATTCAGACACTACGCCATATTATTGCTACGCATGGTGGATATGTGGAAAATATCGTACTATAGAGTTTCCCAGACCGCAGCGCCATCTGTTGTTGAAAATTGTAACTACTGTAATTTCGAAAGTTTGTCTGCCTGAAAATGTACTGTTGTCCCAAGCATATTGCAACAAACGGTGTATTTCTATCGCTGCTCGTTCAGTTTTTATTGCCGTTTCAAATATACCGGTCATTTTTGAAACACCCTGTATATACAGCTATACCGTGACATCCACCAGAGGGTGGGTAGTATTTTCCAACTTGAAAACCACGTTGTTGCTCGCGGGAATATCCCAACAGCCGACAGCGAACTCCAAACGGCACAATGTGAACGGTCTTGACTTGCTGGTAGATTAAATGAACACTCAACTTTCGCGTCCAGGGTCGGTGAGCCACGGACCTCGTAGCAATGGGAACAGCCCCATACACTCTGACACTGCGCAGAGACCGCCAGCGGCCCCGGCCAAACTATGTCCCGCGGAGAATCCCTCGCTGCTCCACGCCAACCGACCGACTGGTGGCACACCGCCCAGCCGGAAACTATAAGCGCCAGGTCAAAGATAGTCCAAGGTGCACCAGAGTGTTTTACTCACCATGTACCGAGGGATAATTCGATCTCGATTAGACTATGGCTGTCAATTCTACCACACTGCGTCAAAGATTCATCTCTCCAAATTAGATACTCTTCAATATAGAGCCATTCGCACCTGTCTTGGAGCCATGCGATCGACGCCCACCAACGCCCTTTTAATAGAAGCAGGGGAGATGCCCTTGAGCATTAGGCGCCAAATGTTATCGGACAAATTCTACATTCAAGGAATTGGCCATTATCGACAGTTCCGTCTATCAAAGTAGAGACTGCATTTATCGACTGTGGATTGCATCCCACAGAAAGAATAAAGTGCCAGCCGTTTGTGCCAGCTTTGACACTTGGTCACCTGTCATACATTCTATACGGCGTTCAGCGCATCTACCTGTTTTTCAATATGATCTTCAAACGCTCTGCTCTCAGATCCCAGTCCATTATTTAAGTACGACCTGGCTGGACAGTACTAATGTCACCGTTGGCTTCAATCGTCTCGTTCAAGCACAATGGCCGGGTTTTCTCTGTGTATATACTGATGGCTCCAAAATTCCGCAAGAAGAGTGTACAGGATGCGCTTTTTTCTGCCCTCAGATCCAGATCCGTAAAACCTTCAAACTGCCTACGAGCACTTCTATTTTTACGGCGGAGACAGTGGCAGTTTTGGAAGCACTTAAGTTTGTCTCTAGCAGTTCCTTCCCCAAGATATTGATAGTATCTGACTCGCAAAGCGTTCTTAAAAACATTCAGTACAGTCGATGGAACAAAACGACCAACAGTTATACCTTGGATGTGATATCTGAATATATTCGCAGCACACGCACGGGCCGGACGATCCATTTGTTGTGGGTACCTTCCCACTCTGGTATCCTCTGTAATGATGAAGTCGATGCATTAGCCAAACAAGCGGCAACGTCAGGCACCGTCCTGGATCTGCAGCTTCCTTATACAGACTACTTACGTGCAGTCAAGGATCACGCAAGACAACAATGGCAGGAAATGTGGAACGTTTCTCAAGAGACAAAAGGCGGTTATTACGCAGTGCTACAACCTCGGATTCCTTCACAGCCGTGGTTCATGAGGACACATCTGGACCGATCCACGATTTCTACCATCATAAGACTCCGCTTCAATCATGCCTCTTTCCCACAGCATCTACATCGGATCAACGTTTACAGTTCACCAGCATGTGAGTGTGATCCTGAGTCGGAAGCTGATGTCAACCACATCTTATTTATGTGCCCCAAATTTGACCGTGAACGGTTGGTCTTTTTGAAGATATTGCTGAGTATGGGCTACCATCTTTCTCAATCAGCTTCTTCTCTTTTGTGTACTAAAGACGTTCGTCTATATAAAGTGATCGTTAACTTCATCAAGAGTACTGGTCACAATCTGTAGGTTTTAATGGTGTATGTCAATTATAAATATGTCTTGCTGATGAAGATATTTCAGAATTGGTGTGAATTGTACGCCAAGACACTTTTAATTATTTTTCAATTCAATTCAATTTTTAAAACATTAAGTACAAAACTGTAACAGTTAAGCTTTTTATTCTTGTAAATATGCATTTCTGTATTTGTTTATTCAATTATGTGTACATTGTCATTGTGTTGCCGATGGCTAAATTGATGTGTACATTGTCATTGTGTTGCCGATGGCTAAATTGAGTACACACTCAAAGGCCAAATAAATAAAAAAAAAAGTCCAAGGTGCGAATATCGATACACACCGCTGCTGCCACCCACGGAAGGAGAGGATAACAGCATAATCGCGATAACCGCGGAAGACTAAACATAGAATCGCAACGAAGGTTTAATCCAGCGCATAGCATGAGCCAGCCACGGCTCAGGTGCCTATGATCTTCATCCATAACGGTGGTGCCCTGCGACATCATCCTCGGGCTCGACGAGCCTCCAAACGGCAAAGTGTCGACGCCTGCAATAAGAAAGCGACACATCAGAAGCGTGATGTAGGTTATTGATGTCACAATGGCATCAAATTTACTCACATTTCGGTCTATCGCTACCGCCGACGTCTCGCGCGATGGGAAGGTCTTCACTCACGTTCTTACCCTCATTTCACCTGTTTTTTCGAAGCCTCTGCGATGGAGGTCAGTATAGCGACGCCCAAGGTTGAAGACACGAGGTTTCCTTATGGTTGACGAGGAAAATGTTTCAGCCACTCCATCGCTTAGGATCGACACGAAGAGGTCTCAAAGAGCGGGATAATGGACGTTAATGAACCCTTCCCTTCCCTTGGGGCGTTGATTCCCACACATTTCGAGGTCGAAATCGACATTTCACAGTGCGATCAGCCACAGGACGACCTTCTCGACAACCTTTGGCGCCGCTGACACCGTCGGATGTTTGAGACGCTGTCTAAGAACTTGTGGGGTCAATCCGCATTTAACGCATGTGAAAAACGTAGGCCTGCCTCTGAAGTAGACACCTGTAGGCAGGCAACACCTTGACACCTCCCTCACCCCAAACGCCTGCATACAGGCACATAGAACTACTTCAGAAGTTTTCTCTGTAGATATACATTCTCTAAAGGTGTGTGTGTGTGTGTGTGTGTGTGTGTGTGTGTGTGTGTGTGTGTGTGTGCCATCGAGCATGGTTTAGAACTGGGGGTTCTTAGAGAGACACTTTGCCGTTTTATTCATGGGTGTGTCGATGTCGCACCCCTCACGTGATCCATAAGAATCCTTTGCTGCTCCAGATTATATGCAAATTTCGTCGAACTGTTCTGAATGGTCACTAATGGTTCCAAAAGTGTACGCGAGAGAAAAAATTGCAGTCTCTATATTTACATCTAAATCGTACTCCGCAAACCACCTAATGGTGTGTGGCGGAGGGTACATTCGGTACCACTATCTGATCCCTCCAACCCTGCTCCACTCGTGAATAGTGCGTCGGAAAAATGACTGTCGGTAAGTCTCTATATTGACTCTAATTTCTCGAATTTTCTCCTCGTGGTCAATACGCGAGATGTGTGTGGAGGGAAGTAATATGTTGTCTGACTCCTCCTGAAAAGTGCTGTCCCGATATTTCAATAGAAAATCTCTCCGTGATGCACGACGCCTGACTTGTAACGTCTGCCAGTGGAGTTTATTTAGCGTCTCCGTAACGCTCTCTCGCGAGCTAAGCGATCCCGTGACGAAACGTGCCGCTCTTCGTTGGATCTTCTCTATCTCCTCTATCAGTCCTACCTGATAGGGATCCCAGATAGGTAAACAATACTCAAGAACCTGGCGAACAAACCCCTTATAAGCCTCTTCTTCCGTGAATGAGTTACATTTCCTTAAGACGCTTCCGATAAATCTGAGTCTGGTGTCCGCTTTTACCGCTATCTGTTTTTTATGGCCGTTCCACTTAAAGTCGCTCTGGATAGTTACGCCTAGATATTTTACGGTAGACGCTGTCTCCAGCTGTTTGTCATCAGTGGTATAGCTGTACAGTAGTGGATTTCCTTTCCTACGTATGCGCAATATGTTTCATTCATTTACTTTCAGGTTCAACTGACAGAGTCTGCACCATTCATCAGTTCTCTGCAGCTCGTTCCGCAAATTCTTACTATCTTCTGGCGTTGATACTTTGGGATAAACAACTGCATTATCTGTGAATACTCTTAAAAAGCATCCGCCGCTCTCTACTAGATCATTTATTACTGTAAACAGCAACGGTCCTATCACATTTCCCTGTGGTACTCCGGAAATTACCTTTACATCTGTCGATTTAGTTCCGTTAAGAGCGACGTTTTAAGCTCTATCTTAAAGAAAGTCTGGAATCCAATCGCAGGCCTGCTCCGATACTCCGTAAGCACGTTTTTTACCATTAAACGGCAATGCGGGACGGTGTCAAATGCCTTACTGAAATCAAGGAACACGGCATCAACCTGAGCGCCGTTGTCCACTGGGCTGTGGATCTCACGGAGGAACAGAGCGACCCGAGTTTCGCAGGATCTCTGTTTGCATTACAAAGGGCTGCGATCACATTAAATGAAATGCATCGCAACGGTCTCCTTAGAGAGGGCTTGAAAGGTCCGGGGTTGCCAGCAGCGTCAGAGGTCGCAAGAAGATGTACCTGTCACTGCGAATTGTTGTTTCCGACCTCGAAATGCGTGGGAATCAACGCCCCAAGGGAAGGGCCGGTTTCCTTGACGTCCTTTATGCCACCCCCTGAGACCTTTTCTTATTGATTCTGAACGACGGTGTGTCTGACATGTTTTCCTCTGCCACCCATAAGAAAACCGCGTGATTCTAACGCTGTGCGTAGCTGTTCCTACGTCCATCGCAGAGGCGCGAAAGAAAGGGGTGGAAAGTGGGAAATAAGGTGTGTGAGGATGGGAAGGTCCTCGCACACCTTCCCATCTTGTGACACATCCACGGTGGCTATTGGCAGAGTTGTTGATAAATTTGTTGTCGATGTGATGTCATTAACGCATCTTACACTTCGCAAGAACTCGTGACCGGCGGCCTTTCTTTTTTTTTTTTGCGCGTGTATCGACATTTTGCTGTTCGAAGTGTCCTCGAGCCCGGGGGTGAGGTAGCAGGGCGTCACGTTTTTGTGTTAATACAGAGTAGGGTTGTAGGCAACTTACGGGCAAATTTCGAACTACGTCGCAATGGCACACAGTTATGTGGTTTGGAAAATGTGATCCTTTAATTGATTCGCGCAGTGTACTTCCTGCCCCCACAGAATTAGTGCGATGCCGTTGCAATGGGAAGTGTATGTTATGGTGTACCATCCACCGCAACTTCAGCCTGTTTGGAAGCGATACGAATGAAGGACCCTTGTTTCATCGTTCCTCTGACTGGTGAGTAAATATCTTCGTCGTGATGTTTTTTTTTTCTGGCGAACCCGTAAAACGAACTGAGAAGCTGCTGAAGGCCGGTTTAAAAAGACAGTTCTTTAGTTAGGCTGAAGGCCCAAAGAATCAGATACTTCAAGAGCAAGCAAGTTAAATTCAAATCAGGTCAAGGTCTAAGACTTAAAACTCCATAACGCCAAATTTTTTTAAATGCCAAAGGCCTTACGTGAAAACAGTTCTTTGAACTATGCTGAAGGCCTTAAGAGCAAAACAACTCAAACTCAAAATCGGCTGAAGGCCCAACACTTAAAAATTCAACAACATTAAAACATTTAAAATGCCAAAGGTTTTACGTGAAACAGTTCTTTAAATTGGGCTGAAGGTCTAAAGAATCTTACGCCTTAAGGGCAAAACAACCTTAATTTACAAAAATCGGCTAGAAGCCATGCAAGTACAAACAACAAGAACAAATAAAAAGAGGGCAGTACATCCAAGGGCGCTCAGATGTTCGACGGTCGGCCTGGAATTCAAACACTAACGCTCGCTTAGGTGAGACAGGCAGTCGGGCCAACCATTCACGATCCGACAACAACCCAACCGACAGACAATCAACAGACCAACCGACAAGATAACTTCCACTTCACCCGACCAGGGCACAACAGGGAGTTCAATGGAACAACGTAGAAGATATTGGCACCCACAACCAATCATACATGGAGCTGTCAAACTACACACCGTGCAGGACAGCAGCAACACGATGAGGAAGTACTACGGGAAGTCCCCCCCCCCTCCCCATGCCAACTAAACCTTCAATTACTGCTCATTAAAGAAAGGAAATAATTTCTGTAAAGAATGAATAAATACAAATCACCAGGAGAAACTTCGTCGTTTCCCCATAGCCGCCCGCAACATCAATCCAACAAGAGCGAGAAATGAAAGTTTATTGCTGCCGTATCGGATAGTCCCACAAAAGAAGAATCATGGCCGAAATGGTCAATAAGAAGAAAAAAGCAATTACAGTTACGCAGAAATGACGACAGCTCAGCCTTCCTTGCTGTTAGTTCAGAGGGTGAAGAACGTGCCCGCGGCGAAGAGCTTTCACACTCAGCCTCCTGCCTAATCCTCGAGAACTTTAAAACGATGCCAACAGGTGGTATCCAACAATACCGTAGTCTAAAGAGCCTCCAGATCACCCTGAATGCCATGTAATTGACTTTATTTTGGTGAAGTGTCATCGCGGTCAGTACCCTGAGAAGATTTTCAAAACCGGCAGCAAAGAGATACGAGTGTCCAGCATGGTCAGAAAGAGGAAAAAATGGAGATGGTGAGATAAGAATGATTCAGGTTGACATACACTGGCAAAAACACGTTGGTGGCCAAGAGAAGTCTACTAGTACCAACCACAGGAATAAAGTTCTGAGAATGTAAGTTTGGAGCACGGCATTATATGAAATTGAAACATGGAACGTGGAAAAATCGGAACAGAAGAGAATCGAAGCGTTTGAGATGTGACGCTACAGACGAATGTTGAGGATTAAGTGGACTGATAAGGTAAGGAATGAGGAGGTTCTCTGCAGTATCAGCGAGGAAAGGCATATAAGGAAAATACTGACGAGGAGAAGAGACAGGATAATCGGACATCTATTAGGACATCATGGTACAACTTACATGGTTCTACAGGAAGCTGTAGAGGATAAAAACTGTTGAGGAAGGCAGAGATTGGACTACATATAGCAAATAAGTAAGGACGTAAGCTTGCAAGTGCTACTCTGAGAAGAAATAACCGGCACGGGAGAGGGTTTCATGTCAAGCGGCATCAAATCACCAAGAAGACAGACGACTCAAAAAATAAATAAAAAAATGAAACTGTGCGGAAATTGAAGCCACCTGTTCAAATAACGAGATCTCAACTGCTACACTTACGGTCTATTACTTCTATTTGAATAACTAAGGGTACGTAGCCGGCCGCTGTGGCCTAGCGGTTCTAGGCGCTTCAGTCCAGAACCGCGCTGTTGGTACGGTCGCATCCTGCCTCGGGCATGGATGTGTGTCATGTCCTTAAGTTAGTTAGGTTGAAGTAGTTCTAGGTCTAGGGGACTGATGACCACAGATGTTAAGTCCAATAGCGCTTGGAGCCATTTGAATTTTTCGTAGCTGTAAGAATAAGTTGAGTTTATTTTTCTTGACTGAGTCATTGTTTGTCACATATTTAAGTTCAGAGTGCTGTTTGTACATTTAAGCAGAATTTATTTTTGCTCAAGAGTTTCTTCACAAGTAATTTATTTTTTTCACAATTTATTCTTTGAAAAGGAAGTTATCTGAGTTTTTAATAACGTAAAGTCTTTTTCCTCGAAAATTAGTGTTTACGGCCTAAGTACGTCTATGCATTTCAAATTACGCCAACTCATCCCTAGGGTTATGCTAAGTAACCCCACATCTGGGATTAGTTGGCACTGGTGCAAGCTTTAAGGAAAAATGTTTCTGAGGTTACCTAAACAGGTATTTAATATGTTATAGAGTATTTTTTTGGCAAAATGTTAACCTATCCGCCGCGTTCAACAATACTATACAAAAAAACGGAAAATCAAAAACCAAAATCCATACCAACTAGTCCCGGTCTCTCCGACTAAATCTGGCTGAACATAAGGATTGCACTATTCCACAATCCTCCACACCAATAAATCTCTATTTATAACTTCCTCTGCTACGAAATCATAGGATAGAATTCCTCTCCTCCCAATCTTACATCCTGAGCTCCACCGAATACCCCATGGTACCTGCTAACGTGACACTAACCACCCTCTAGTTTCTCCCTTGCTCTATGACCCAGTTACTTCGTCGCGTGTATACCAGTCCATTACTCCAAAATTACACCGCCACATTATCTACATGTTCTCCCAAAGACACTTTATTCACCTCCCTTAACCCAAAGTCTAGTCTCACAACTCTTCAACTGACGATGGCTGACAGAATGACGGTTGTGCATCTACTTATCTTTACATATGTCCTCTGTCAACGTCAGCACGTGGATGTGTTAAATTACCCGAGTACTTGTACTAAGCGCTGGGAGCGTCGACGTCAATGCTGTCTTATGTAATTAATAACGTTGTGTTTCAGTCAACGGTACACTGTGATACATTTCTGAATAGGTCTTTAGGAGAGGAAATGAATTAGCGAATGAAAAATACAGGGTGTGTAAGGCGTCAGGCAAATCCAACACCTTCCATGAAAACCCTGACATGATAAGCAAATCCAGTAGTATGTCACATAGCTCCGAATAAATCGTGACATTAAATTAACCAAAGTATACGGCTAACGACTGATCAAATGGAATACCACAGACTAACACAAGAATGCCTAAATGCATGTAATACCTTCCCATCGTGAGACAGACGCAGTTCCGAGGGGAGAAATGAGAACAGAAGTCGAGAGGAGAACTGTGTTAAGCTGGAAGGCCCTACGATAAGGGACGGACACCTACATCGCCAGCTAACCGCTAGGACCACCCCCAGCCCACGTTAAAAGCTAGAGCCCTCCAGAAGAACAGTATAGATCTTACGATAACACAGAAAGGGCTACCCCAGCCGCAAGTTTCAGCGTGAGACTTTTTCGCGTCTCTGTTACGTCAGGACCACCCCCCCAGCCCATGTTGAAAGATAGAGCCCTCCAGAAGAACAGTATAGATCTTACGATAACACTAAAAGGACCACACCAGCGTGAGACTTTTTCGCGTCTCTGTTACGTTGCAAACTTTAAAAACATTGCCCCACCACGAAAAGTATAACGTTTCTCATTGAATAGACAGAATTTTTGTAGGCAGAGCTTAAGGTTAACATTGAGACCCTGATTGGTCAGATGAAAACACAGCCATATAGTTTTTTTAAACCAACTTCGGTAAATTGTAGTAAGGAGAAGTTAGGACAAGAGTTGCTTCCAAGACGGCGAGGTGAGCGGAGCTGTGCTGTGTGCTGCCCGCCGCCCCCTGATGAACACCGACAAGGTAATGAACGCACGCGATGCCGCATAACAGCGCATAAAGCTTCACTCAGAACTGCAGAAGTCTCATCTGTTACACCCCCTTTTTGCGTAATACTAGTGTCTATCGTCAATTAAAGCTCATGGTGTTCACATTTTCCACTAGAAGTAAAAATCTGAAACGCGATGATTTTTCTGTTATATAGTTACTGAGAAGCCACATCAGCCACTGTAATTTACGACAAGTTAGATAAGTAATTGAAGATAATTGAGGGTCACTGTAGACTACTTTGATAATTTTGTCTTTTGTGAAACTTAATTTAAACCTAGATTATAGATGTCATATGGCATAGGTCATCCTTCGATCCATTGTAGAACTTGGAAACCCATTCAGGGAATATTCGTTCACATTTTTGTTGAACGCAGTTGGTTTTTATCATCCTGTATTAAAACATTTCCTTTTATCAATAGTGCAATTTATAAACAATGTTTTGTGAGTAGAATAAAATTTCCAATGGTAAACTTAACTGCTTTTTCGACGTTATTTTACCAGCTAACTAAAAATAGGAAAGTCTTGAACCCCTTCCACTAAATTTAGTTAGTATTAAGATTCTTTTACAGGGAGTGCAGTGGAGCTGACGCTGAAATCATTAAGTATTTGGTTATATCATCGCTAGTCTCACTGAACTCTTCTGAACTCTACATGTCATGTGTGGTCTGGCGTCTCCTTACCAGCAACAGGTCCCAGGATCAAACTAGTCAATTCCCTAAAAAACACGCTCAGAGTGTCGCTGCGTGAAAGTGGTAGGGAGACACGACTTAGAACAAACAGACACCACGCAGAATGTTAGAGGTGTCATTTAAAAAAATCATAACGCTGTTCATATCTTTGTAAAACACAGGCCGGCAGCGGTGGCCGAGCGGTTCTAGGCGCCTCAGTCTGGAACCGCGCGACTGCTATGGTCGCAGGTTCGAATCCTGCCGCGGGCATGGATGTGTGTGATGTCCTTAGGTTAGTTAGGTTTAAGTAGTTCTAAGTTCTAGGGGACTGATGACCTCAGACGTTAAGTCCCATAGTGCTCAGAGCCATTTGTAAAAGACAAAGCTACAACGAAGGCAATGTTGATCCATGTCCCCCTGACGCCGAAAGAACATTTGCTTGAAACATTTTGTAATTTGCATCTGGACGAACAGTTATTTATGGTGGTCAAGATAAATGGGACACCCTGTATACCGGCGCTACCATATCTAGCAGAACCCACCCCTCCTCAACCCACTGCTCCTCCCCTTATTAGGGCTCCAGTACTCACCACTCCCCTCCACCAACTTCCTAACGCTTCATTCGGAGCTTGACATCTCATCACATTTCCAAATACCTCAACCAAATATGCACCCACATAAAATCACCCTACACACTGTCCAAAAATGCATAACTCCCACGACATCCGTACCCCTGGCAGTCACCACAGTCTCATGAATTCATCCATCTGTGTAAATATCGTAAACAATCAGCAAATCAGTCTTTTGTCTTTTAACAACCGCACCTCATCGTCTATTTTATCTTGCGAAAACATTAAGGTTTTAACGTCATGTACAATTTTCGACAAATTTTAACCACTGATAGCTTACCCCTCGCCCCCCCCCCCCCAGACAAACACACCCTCGCGTGCGGCCAGGGGTATGAATTAACAATAAAGAAAACAATTATTTTACTACACAAAATATTAATCACCGTCGTAAAAGAGCACGTTGGTCACTTTGGACCGCTGTCAGTTATGTACCAGGTTGTGCGTCCCTTCACTGCTTGCACTGCTGATGTAAGCCATGGCATCGAAGTGTTGCGTATGTGTCAGTAGGTTGTATGGATTCAGCGTAGTCAGTTGGGTTGACGTGGAAACATGGCAAAATGACAGAAATCAGCTGTCGTGTTCCGTTATGCCCATGACTACCTTGTGAATGAAGTTGCCTAGTTTATTAGTGTATCAGCGAGGGTTATCTAACGTTTCTACAACACGGTGAGAGGACAGCAATAGTAAAAAGATCCTAACAGACAGGAACCAGTGAAGGGTGTCACATTAACACAGGCTGCTAGGAGCATAAATGCAGATATTTTTATTGATGACTCAGGACAGTGTACTGAAGAAGATTACCACAGTATCTACTTAATTTGTAGACTAATAATTGTAGCTATTAGAAGTAGAATGTTTTTAGATTGGTCAGTGTAGTAACTGCAGAATTTCCTCCTTTCGAGAGAACAGAAATTTCTTCCTTACATAATTCTTTTCCGAACAAATTAAAAGCGTACGGGAATTGTCTGTAACCGCTGTTTCATGTCTGCCCTTCTGTAAATAACACAGGCCAACGATAGAAAAACTTTTTTGCTGAAAATACGTTATTCTTACGTTTTTTGGTGGTAAATCCAAATACGATACTTAAAAAACTGTATCACCCATCATTTCTTCAAATTTTACAGTTAAATGTATTAAATTAAGCAATTTTAAATAAATTAACAGCTCTTATATAGTTAAAATAATTTAAAAAGGAGGTGTAATGAATGTATATAACTTTGATAGCACTGCTGAAAAACATTTTCTAGCAAAAAAAGGTCGATTCTATTTTTGTGTTAACAGATGGTGTTTTGATTACTGTCAACCTAACCTCACTTTCCCGTTTCCTGTACATGTGCTCAGTACAATGTCTAACAATGGTTTTAAAAACTTTGCTGACAGTTTTTGTTATATTTTTGAAGAATTTGTGATTAAAAACGACCAAAGAAACATTACAGATTACAGACTTTGTGAAAAAGGCTTATCTATCATACTTTGTATCTAAACTTGGTGATCAAGATAAATCTTGGGCGCCACTTAAGGTGTGTTATGTGTGTGTTGAAATGGTCGAAAAAAGAGGAAAAAGTGTTTAGATTTGCTGTTCCTGTGATATGGAGGGAGCCAAGAAGTCATTCCGATGATTGCAACTTTTGCAATGTTGATATTACTGGTCATAGTTCGAAAAACAAGAAGGTAATAAGCTACCCTAACGTTCCGTCCGCCATCAGACCAGTAGGGCATGGTTTAGATTTGCCGGTTCCTGAACCACCGGATGATTTAAATTCTATTCCAGCATGAGTATTTTCTGATGTACGATCTGATTTAGATGAACCGGATGATGATGAATTCCATTGTAATACAGAAAGTCTATTGCCCAAATTGTTTACTCAGACCGAGCTTAACGTTCTGGTTAGGGATCTGGGCTTAACGAAAGAAAAAGCTGAACTGCTTGGCTCTAGATTAAAAGAAAAGGACTTATTTGCAGTTGGAATCAGCATATACATGTATAGAAAGAGCGAGCAGAAATTTTTCAACAAGAAGGTGATTTAGTGTACTGCTCAGACATTCCCAGTCTGATGAATGTGTTTGGAATTGAATACAAAAAGTAAGACTGGAGGCTGTTTATTGATTCATCCAAAACTAGCTTAAAGCTTCCAGAATGAGATTTTCACTCTGCAGCGGAGTGTGCGCTGATATGAAACTTCCTGGTAGATTAAAACTGTGTGCTCGACCAGGACTCCAACTCGGGACCTTTGCCTTTAGCGGGCAAGTGCTCTACCATCTGAGCTACCAAAGCACGACTCACGCCCGGTACTCACAGCTTTACTTCTGCCAGTACCTCGTCTCCTACCTTCCAAGCTTTACAGAAGCTCTCCTGCGAACCTTGCAGAACTAGCACTCCTGAAAGAAAGGATATTGCGGAGACATGGCTTAGCCACAGCCTGGGGGATGTTTCCAAAATGAGATTTTCACTCTGCAGCGGAGTGTGCCTTGATATGAAACTTCCTGGGAGATATGAAGTTTGGAAGGTAGGAGACGAGGTACTGGCAGAAGTAAAGCTGTGAGTACCGGGCGTGAGTCGTGCTTCGGTATCTCAGATGGTATAGCACTTGCCCGCGAAAGGCAAAAGTCTCGAGTTCGAGTCTCGGTCGGGCACACAGTTTTAATCTGCCAGGAAGTTTCAGCTTAAAGCTTGTTTTATTACACAATGGTAACATTTATGCATCTATACCTGTTGGACATTCTGTAAATATGAAAGAAAGCTATGAGAACCTAGATGATGATGAGGTCCCATACTCCGAGGAGAGTAGAGATTGATGCGGGAGACCCGCATCGCCGTACTAGGCAAGGTGCTAGCGGAGGTGGTTTGCCGTTGCCTTCCTCCGACCGTAATGGGGATGAATGATGATGATGAAGACGACACAACACCACCCAGTCATCTCGAGAAAGGGAAAAAAATCCCTGGCCCCGCCGGGAATCGAACCCGGGACCCCGTGCGCGGGAAGCGAGAACGCTACCACAAGTCCACGAGCTGCGGACTATGAAAACCTAGAAATAGTGCTAAATAAAATAGGCTATTCTGCTCATGGTTGGATGATATGTGGCGATCTAAAAGTAACATGCATGCTCCTTCGTCAGCAAAGTGGAGTTACCAAATTTTCATGTTTCCTGTGTGAACGGGACAGTAGTGCTAGGGAACATCACTGGTGCATAAAGAACTGGCCTGTGAGGGAGTCTTTAAAACCTGGTGAGAAGAACATTCCACACAAAAACCTTGTAGATACAAAAAACGTTCTCCTACCACCTCTACATATAAAGTTAGGCCTAATGAAACAGGTTGTAAAGGCTTTGCCTAAAGATGGGCCATGCTTTAAGTATCTCTGCCAAAAGTTTCCACACCTTTCAGAATCTAAACTAAAAGAGGGCGTCTTTGTCGGACCTGACATTAAAAAATTGATGTTGACTTTGAATCAACAATGACCTTAAATGAGAAAGAAGCATGGGTATCATTCAAGAAAGTCGTTACAAAGTTCTTAGGACATGAAAAAGACCCAGACTATGTTTCTATTATAGCTGCAATGTTAAAGAAGTTTAAAACTTTAGGATGTTTAATGAGCCTGAAAGTTCACTTTTTGAACAGTCACCTTGGTTACTTCCCGGGCAATATGGGAGATATTAGTGAGGAGCAAGGAGAGCGTTTTCACCAGGACATTAAAGTGATGGAAAAACGATACGAAGGCCGCTGGAACACCAATGTGATGAGGGACTACTGTTGGTCACTTAACCGAGAAGTTCAGCGACTCATCGTAGAAAAAGCTACAAAAGAAGCTCCAAAGAAAAAAGAGAAAGAAAATAAAAAGCAATTCCAGCTGACAAGTGAAACCTCTATTAACACTTATCATTGTTTTAAGTAGCTTACTGTAAATACAAACCATGCTCTTGTAAAAAACGTTTCATTAATTTCCCCGTTTACCGTATAGCATAGGATTTTTCTACTATACAGTAAAAAGCATATTACTGGAAAACTATGAGTGATACGAAAAAACTGAAGCTAGATTTGGATTCAACTCATAAAAATCTATAAAGATGAGCTATCAAAGTAAAAAACTCTTTTCAAAATAAATTTTCATTGTCCTGTGAATCAAACTTCTTTTTCTGCCTATTAGGAGACACTTCTGTACTAAGTTCCATAGACCTAAATATTAGCCTATCCACCTTATTCCAATCACAAAACTGCATTGTATTACCAATAAAAGAATGGAGATTTAACACATGACTGCTAGTTACCGCCAGTCCTCGACGTGTTTGATGAATCCGTTCCCATAGCATCGCCAGTTCCATACGTAAACAGATGCAGTTAGCTTGCGCTGAATGAAATAATCTTTTCATATTCAGAAACTTCGGGACTGTCCCGGTGACACGACAACGTAGCAAAAAAATGAGCGTACATACGTAGACTTCCCAGTCGTCGTACCATAACCGATATATCCTCCCCGTAAAAAGAAAACCCAGCAGCTTTGTACGCTTTGTTTGCCTGTACATTTACATCACATCTAACGATTCCCGTCCCACTTGGATGATTCCTTCATGGCGCGTCGTTTCTTTGTCTTAGTGTGTTGCGAGGTTACATCGGACAATATGGCGAATTTTCTGTCGTTCACAAGTAATTATTATCGTTTATAGTCGCCGAATTGAGCAACGGCCTTGCCGCAGTGGATACACCGGTTCCCGTGAGATCACCGAAGTTAAGCGCTGTCGGGCGTGGTCGGCACTTGGATGGGTGACCATCCAGGCCGCCATGCGCTGTTGCCATATTTTTAAGTGCACTCCGCATCGTGATGCCAATTGAGGAGCTACTCGACCGAATAGTAGCGGCTTCGGTCAAGAATACCATCTTACGACCGGGAGAGCGGTGTGCTTGACCCCACGCCCCTCCTAACCGCATCCACCACCGAGGATGACACGGCGGTCGGATGGTCCCGGTAGGCCACTCGTGGCCTGAAGGCGCAGTGCTATAGTCACAGAATTACTCCTAATTTATTCTTTTCTAATGAAACGACATAATTTTTCCTGTGAAATTTGAAAGATGCTTCTATAAGATCGTCAGTGACTTAACATGTACGGGACTCGATCAAATGGTATTAAGAAAACAGCGACACAAACCGCTGTCCCGGCGTCAGGGGAAGAGGTTGCACAAGCGTCGGCCCTGTTATACCAAATGTAAGTAAATACGCAACTCAGTTGTGGTTCTTGTGTTTACCTATGCACTTGAAACCAATCAGTCTGCGCCCAATTATTCTATCAATCATATAACTTGTTCGTAAAGATGATCTGCCGATTTCCTGGACAACATTTCGCAGGTACCGCTAACCACGGCTTTTCCACGCACGAACACGACTCATCTTTGAATAACGCGATCTACATCTACATCTACATCCATACTCCGCAAGCCACCTGACGGTGTGTGGCGGAGGGTACCTTCAGTACCTCTATCGGTTCTCCCTTCTATTCCAGTCTCGTATTGTTCGTGGAAAGAAGGATTGTCGGTATGACTCTGTGTGGGCTCTAATCTCTCTGATTTTATCCTCATGGTCTCTTTGCGAGATATACGTAGGAGGGAGCAATATACTGCTTGACTCTTCGGTGAAGGTATGTTCTCGATCCGCCAGTAAATTAGGCGCCAGCTTACATGGGAACGTTAGAACTGAAGGCTCACTGCGAGATGTCATGTCAAGCGGATACTCGAACAAGACATCTGGCTCGTTAGGTCCTTTCTCGTAACCTGTTCCTCATAGCCTGAACGGACACAGCAGTTAGGGTGGTTCTTCTGACATCGGCTTTTAGTCTTCTGGCGGTGGCCGTACGATGTCGCAATGGAGAAACACCTAGGTATCGGCCTTCACGTGGTGCCGTGATGCTTTGGCGACCTTGTCCAACTCGCCTTGTGTACTGATCTCTCTCCATTAGCCTGTCCACAACCTATGAATGACAGAGTGAGAGACATTGGCATCTGCAGCAACACGACGGAAGATTCGTAATTTTTTAGACAAACAGACTGCCCTTGTAACTTGCACTACATTAAGGCGTCGCACTCCGTGTGCATACTTGAAGCCGTCCGAAAATGACAACGGCATTCTCTGTAGCTCACTAGAGAACACTGGGACACGGGTATTCACTTGATATTGTAAGGTATAACACAGCCGATAGATGGCGAATGATTTTAATTCTTCCATACATTGCCGGCCGAAGTGGCCGTGCGGTTACAGGCGTTGCAGTCTGGAACCGCAAGACCGCTACGGTCGCAGGTTCGAATCCTGCCTTGGGCATGGATGTTTGTGATGTCCTTAGGTTAGTTAGGTTTAACTAGTTCTAAGTTCTAGGGGACTAATGACCTCAGCAGTTGAGTCCCATAGTGCTCAGAGCCATTTGAACCATCTTCCATACGTTGAAAGCGAAGATTTCAAACTATGCAATAAGAGTACAGATGCTGCTTGTATAAAAACAGATATAAAAATATACCAGACGCTGGAATATGTGTTCGCCCAACTACTCTGAGTAGCGCATTTTTGGTGCCGCACCTGCATGACTTTAGAAAGTAGGTGGTTAAGGAGCCCATTCATGACGTGGAGCCCGAGTTCTTGTTCGACGTATTGGATAGAGGTATTTCTTCTGTTACTCTGCTATCACAAAACGCTGATTTCGCACTGCCATCCATTACGAATATTCATCTGTCATATCGAAGCAGTTTTCACTTTTCTATATGTTGTATCTACTGGCAGCATCGGAAATATTCATTAGTTTTTCAGATTCTCCTCAGGTCCTTCATTGTTACTATTGTCATTCCCTGTTGGTCATATCATTATATTTTGTGCCGTTGTACCACAACACTGTAGAAGTCTCACACTGCATCACAACGGCGGCCACTGGATGGTGTCCTGATGCTATTGTATCTGTGCTACAGCTGGCTGGGTTGTACGGTAATGTACCATTTCTGGTACATGGATCCTGTATACAGAATATGTGCACATTCATGTCTTCTAACATTTTCCTGAGTTCTTGAAACACCATAGCACGGTGCATCGCATTCACCTCGCCAGTTTTAATAATTTTTCCATGTTTCTTTGCCACGGGGTGTTTCAAAAAGAATATACGTATTACACAGTATTATTTTGTCAGACTATCGATCGCTGCACCTCGGCTCGGCTGTAGGAGAAACGAATACATCGCCTAGTTTATATTAATAGCCGCTAGATGTCAGTTGTCTCCTGTTTTGCTTGGTAACCGTCATCTGTTTAAAATGGCTACTCCGCAGTAGAAATCAATTTGTGTTCTCGAGTTTGCGAAGTGCAATTCCGTGATTACAGTGCAAAACCGTTTCAGGTTGAGGTACCAAACTGATCCTCCGGATGGGTGGAACATTCTCAGATGGTATCGAGTTTCCAGATACAGGATGTGTATGTAAAGGAAAGAGTCCTGGCAGCCCTCGTGTTCCTGAAGAAAATGTTGCACGAATTCAAACTGCTTTCCAAAGTCGTCCTTCAAAATCAATTCGTCGTGCCAGTCGGGAGTTACAACTGCCTACTACAACAATTTGGCGTGTTTTGAGACGTCGGTTGGTTATGGAGCCGTAGAAGTTACAGCTGTTACAAGCTCTGCATCCTGATGACAAAGGCAAACGTGTGGCATTTTATAACGAGATTCTTGATGCTATTGACAATGATAACACTTTCGCACCACGCATCGTATTCAGTGATGAAGAGACTTTCCATATTAGTGGTCAGGTAAACAAACACAATGTTCGAATTTGGGGCCTACGGAACCCAAATGCGGCCATTGAACATGTACAAGATTCACCCAATGTTTTTTGCGCGATATCCCGATCAACTGTTTACTGACCATTCTTCTTTAATCGAAACACGGTTAATGGTCGGCAGTATCTCGCTATGTTTCAAAACTGGTTGTTTCCGAGGTTGCACGAGGACAACTTCATTTTCCAACAAGACCGGGCACCCCCTCACTGGAGTCACCAAGTGCTTGAATATCTGAATGAAACTCTATGGTACCGTTGGATTGGTCGTCAAGGAGCTGGCGACTTAGCATGTCTCAGCTGGGCTCCATGGTCACCATATTTAACACGCTGTGGGTTTTCGTTAAAGACAACGTTTATGTACCACCACTCCCACAGAACCTGGAAGAGTTGAAGATCCGAATCCGTACTGCCATAACATCAGAGACGAAGGACATCCTTGCCCGAGTATGGGAGGAATTTGAGTATCAATGTGATATGGTTCGTGTCGGTGATGGAGGACATACTGAACATCTGTAATCTGCACTTGAGAGGTTCGTAAATATGTGTGTAAAGTTTCATATTCGTGTGTCTCAACGTTCAATAAATATACACTCCTGGAAATTGAAATAAGAACACCGTGAATTCATTGTCCCAGGAAGGGGAAACTTTATTGACACATTCCTGGGGTCACATACATCACATGATCACACTGACAGAACCACAGGCACATAGACACAGGCAACAGAGCATGCACAATGTCGGCACTAGTACAGTGTATATCCACCTTTCGCAGCAATGCAGGCTGCTATTCTCCCATGGAGACGATCGTAGAGATGCTGGATGTAGTCCTGTGGAACGGCTTGCCATGCCATTTCCACCTGGCGCCTCAGTTGGACCAGCGTTTGTGCTGGACGTGCAGACCGCGTGAGACGACGCTTCATCCAGTCCCAAACATGCTCAATGGGGGACAGATCCGGAGATCTTGCTGGCCAGGGTAGTTGACTTACACCTTCTAGAGCACGTTGGGTGGCACGGGATACATGCGGACGTGCATTGTCCTGTTGGAACAGCAAGTTCCCTTGCCGGTCTAGGAATGGTAGAACGATGGGTTCGATGACGGTTTGGATGTACCGTGCACTATTCAGTGTCCCCTCGACGATCACCAGTGGTGTACGGCCAGTGTAGGAGATCGCTCCCCACACCATGATGCCGGGTGTTGGCCCTGTGTGCCTCGGTCGTATGCAGTCCTGATTGTGGCGCTCACCTGCACGGCGCCAAACACGCATACGACCATCATTGGCACCAAGGCAGAAGCGACTCTCATCGCTGAAGACGACACGTCTCCATTCGTCCCTCCATTCACGCCTGTCGCGACACCACTGGAGGCGGGCTGCACGATGTTGGGGCGTGAGCGGAAGACGGCCTAACGGTGTGCGGGACCGTAGTCCAGCTTCATGGAGACGGTTGCGAATGGTCCTCGCAGATACCCCAGGGGCAACAGTGTCCCTAATTTGCTGGGAAGTGGCGGTGCGGCCCCCTACGGCACTGCGTAGGATCCTACGGTCGTGGCGTGCATCCGTGCGTCGCTGCGATCCGGTCCCAGGTCGACGGGCACGTGCACCTTCCGCCGACCACTGGCGACAACATCGATGTACTGTGGAGACCTCACGCCCCACGTGTTGAGCAATTCGGCGGTAAGTCCACCTGGCCTCCCGCATGCCCACTATATGCCCTCGCTCAAAGTCCGTCAACTGCACATACGGTTCACGTCCACGCTGTCGCGGCATGCTACCAGTGTTAAAGACTGCGATGGAGCTCCGTATGCCACGGCAAACTGGCTGACACTGACGGCGGCGGTGCACAAATGCTGCGCAGCTAGCGCCATTCGACGGCCAACACCGCGGTACCTGGTGTGTCCGCTGTGCCGTGCGTGTGATCATTGCTTGTACAGCCCTCTCGCAGTGTCCGGAGAAAGTATGGTGGGTCTGACACACCGGTGTCAATGTGTTCTTTTCTCCATTTCCAGGAGTGTATGAATTCAAAATTCGTATATTCTTTTTGAAACACCCTGTACTATGTTGTGAGTTGAGGGTATGTTAACGTCACAGATACCAACTCCGCACACTGCAATCGGGCCATTCTAGTTTGTGATCATACGCAATTCGGTCCTGCCTCATCACCAACTGCTTGTCAGCCACTCGATGTTTAGTGTCTCGTGCTGCCCTAAGAACATTGAGGATATATGAAAATCAGTTTGGCTTTAGGAAAGATAAAGGCCATAGTGAGACAATTCTGATGTTATGGTTGATAATGGAAGCTAGACTAAAGAAAAATCAAGACACGTTCATACGATTTGTCGATCTGGAAAAGTGTTCGACGATGTCAAATGGTGCAAGATGTTCGGAAGTCTGAGTAAAATAGGGGTAAGCTATACGGAGAGACGGGTAATATACAATATATACAAGTGCCAAGAGGGAATAATAAGAGTGGAAGACCAAGAATGAAGTGCTCGGATTAAAAAGGATGTAGGACAGGTGTGTAGACTTTCACACCTACTGTTCAATCCGTGTATATAAGAATCAATGATGGAAATAAAAGAAAGGTTTATATATATATATATATATATATATATATACTCCTGGAAATGGAAAAAAGAACACATTGACACCGGTGTGTCAGACCCACCATACTTGCTCCAGACACTGCGAGAGGGCTGTACAAGCGATGATCACACGCACGGCACAGCGGACACACCAGGAACCGCGGTGTTGGCCGTCGAATGGCGCTAGCTGCGCAGCATTTGTGCACCGCCGCCGTCAGTGTCAACCAGTTTGCCGTGGCATACGGAGCTCCATCGCAGTCTTTAACACTGGTAGCATGCCGCGACAGCGTGGACGTGAACCGTATGTGCAGTTGACGGACTTTGAGCGAGGGCGTATAGTGGGCATGCGGGAGGCCGGGTGGACGTACCGCCGAATTGCTCAACACGTGGGGCGTGAGGTCTCCACAGTACATCGATGTTGTCGCCAGTGGTCGGCGGAAGGTGCACGTGCCCGTCGACCTGGGACCGGACCGCAGCGACGCACGGATGCACGCCAAGACCGTAGGATCCTACGCAGTGCCGTAGGGGACCGCACCGCCACTTCCCAGCAAATTAGGGACACTGTTGCTCCTGGGGTATCGGCGAGGACCATTCGCAACCGTCTCCATGAAGCTGGGCTACGGTCCCGCACACCGTTAGGCCGTCTTCCGCTCACGCCCCAACATCGTGCAGCCCGCCTCCAGTGGTGTCGCGACAGGCGTGAATGGAGGGACGAATGGAGACGTGTCGTCTTCAGCGATGAGAGTCGCTTCTGCCTTGGTGCCAATGATGGTCGTATGCGTGTTTGGCGCCGTGCAGGTGAGCGCCACAATCAGGACTGCATACGACCGAGGCACACAGGGCCAACACCCGGCATCATGGTGTGGGGAGCGATCTCCTACACTGGCCGTACACCACTGGTGATCGTCGAGGGGACACTGAATAGTGCACGGTACATCCAAACCGTCATCGAACCCATCGTTCTACCATTCCTAGACCGGCAAGGGAACTTGCTGTTCCAACAGGACAATGCACGTCCGCATGTATCCCGTGCCACCCAACGTGCTCTAAAAGGTGTAAGTCAACTACCCTGGCCAGCAAGATCTCCGGATCTGTCCCCCATTGAGCACGTTTGGGACTGGATGAAGCGTCGTCTCACGCGGTCTGCACGTCCAGCACAAACGCTGGTCCAACTGAGGCGCCAGGTGGAAATGGCATGGCAAGCCGTTCCACAGGACTACATCCAGCATCTCTACGATCGTCTCCATGGGAGAATAGCAGCCTGCATTGCTGCGAAAGGTGGATATACACTGTACTAGTGCCGACATTGTGCATGCTCTGTTGCCTGTGTCTATGTGCCTGTGGTTCTGTCAGTGTGATCATGTGATGTATCTGACCCCAGGAATGTGTCAATAAAGTTTCCCCTTCCTGGGACAATGAATTCACGGTGTTCTTATTTCAATTTCCAGGAGTGTATATATATATATATATATATATATATATATATATATATACATATATATGTGCTGGGACACTTGCTCTTTTGGAAGATGATAGGAAGAAAAGGCGGAGGAAGCGTAGATGGTGGCAGAGAGAGTTTCTCGCGAATTAACGCTAAAGGATGGCGCATATTTTAGAATGAGTTTAGGATGAGTTTAGGATGAGTATGGAGGATTTCCGCGGTATATATATATATATATTCCGCGGTATATATATATATATATATATATTGCTATTTAATGTTTTTGGCCTATTGTATTGAAGTGAAAAGTTGTGTAAAATGTATTCTCTTTAACATTTAAATTCTGTGTATTAATTGGAGGAAAATGTTATATAATTATGTGGCTTTTTTGTCGACATGTTAATATACAGGGTGTTACAAAAAGGTACGGCCAAACTTTCAGGAAACATTCCTCACACACAAATAAAGAAAAGATGTTATGTGGACATGTGTCCGGAAACGCTTAATTTCCATGTTAAGGTGCGTTTACACTGCCATTTGTATCGGCACATGTATGAGATACATATATATGCGACTTTGCGAGATGTATCGCGACTTGTATGAGTTGACAAGTATCAACCTCATACATGTATGAGTGTGCGTTTACACTGGTTGATATGTATCACTGTGCGATAGCTTTCGACGACGATTTGGATGATTTCACATTTTTATGTGCTGGTACACTTGCTCTTTTGGAAGATGATAGGAAGAAAAGGCGGAGGAAGCGTAGATGGTGGCAGAGAGAGTTTCTCGCGAATTAACGCTAAAGGATGGCGCATATTTTAGAATGAGTTTAGGATAAGTTTAGGATGAGTATGGAGGATTTCCGCGGTTTGTTATCACTTGTGGCTCCTCTTGTGTGCAAAACCAACACAAACTTTCGGGAAACGATTCCACCAGAGGATCAGTTGGCAGTAACACTCCGTTTTTCGGCCACTGGGGATTCCTCTTGAAACGAAGATTTCATTGCAAAACATTTGCATTGTCGCGCGATTGCTAATGCCAACGTCTCACACACGATTGTCGGCATCCGTTGTCAACATTATAACGCGAGGCCGCCGGAATAATAGCAAAAAATTGATATACGTGCCAGATGCATGAAAAAATTATAGAATGTATTACATACTATGATATATATAAAACTTTTACCTTCACTTCTTGGTATAAAACTTGCACAATGGCCTCGCAAACACGAAGAATAATGTTGCATATGGCACTTTTTGATGTTCTATGCAGATACATTAACGTCGAAACGATAGTCGGCACCTCCAAAACTCAAACAGCCACCAAAGAGCCTGGTACTACGCATGCGCTAATCGTCAAAATAAGCGGCAGGCGACAAGACGACAGGAAATGATAGTACTGCGCATGCGCAAGTTCAAATGTCGCTCATACATGTCGCGTATATGGCCAAAAAGCGATATACAAACTGTATACGCGACATGTATGAGCTCGAGGATCCGTATACAAGTTCCGTGAATTTTTGTATGAGGTGATGTATCGCGACATGTCAAATTGACATGTCGCTCATACATGTCGCGATACATGTATCCCAGTGTAAACGTACCTTTAGAGTTCATTTTAGTTTCGTCAGTATGTACTGTACTTCATCGATTCACCGCCAGTTGGACCAATTGAATGTTGACTTCGGTGCTTGTGTTGACATGCGACTCATTGCTCTACAGTACTAGCATCAAGCACATCAGTACGTAGCATCAACAGGTTAGTGTTCATCACAAACGTGGTTTTGCCGTCAGTGCAATGTTTACAATTGCGGAGTTGGCAGATGCCCATTTGATGTATGGATTAACACGGGGCAATAGCCGTGGCGCGGTACGTTTGTACCGAGACAGATTTCCAGAACGAAGGTGTCCCGACAGGGAGACGTTCGAAGCAATTGATCGGCGTCTTAGGGAGCACGGAACATTCCAGCCTATGACTCGCGACAGGGGAAGACCTAGGACACCTGCAATGGACGAGGCAATTCTTCGTGCAGTTGACGATAACCCTAATGTCTGCGTCAGAGATGTTGCTACTGTACAAGGTAACATTGACCACGTCACTGTATGGAGAGTGCTACGGGAGAACCAGTTGTTTCCGTACCATGTACAGCGTGTGCAGGCACTATCAGCAGCTGATTGGCCTCCACGGGTACACTTCTGCGAATGTTTCATCCAACAATGTGTCAATCCTCATTTCACTGCAAATGTTCTCTTTACGGATGAGGCTTCATTCCAACGTGATCAAATTGTGAATTTTCACAATCAACATGTGTGGGCTGACGAGAATCCGCACGCAATTGTGCAATCACGTCATCAACACAGATTTTCTGTGAACGTTTGGACAGGCATTGTTGGTGATGTCTTGATTGGGCCCCATGTTCATCCACCTACGCTCAATGGAGCACGTTATCATGATTTAATACGGGATACTCTACCTGTGCTGCTACAACATGTGCCTTTACAAGTACGACACAACATGTGGTTCATGCACGATGGAACTCCTGCACATTTCAGTCGAAGTGTTCGTACGCTTCTCAATAACAGATTCGGTGACCGGTGGATTGGTAGAGGCGGACCAATTCCATGACCTCCACGCTCTCCTGACCTCAACCCTCTTGACTTTCATTTATGGGGGCATTTGAAATCTCTTGTCTACGCAATCCCGGTACCAAATGTAGAGACTCTTCGTGCCCGAATTGTGGACGGCTCTGATGCAATACGCCATTCTCCAGGGCTGCATCAGCGCATCAGGGATTCCATGCGACTGAGGGTGGATGCATGTATCCTCGCTAACGGAGGACATTTTGAATATTTCCTGTAACAAAGTGTTTGAAGTCACGCTGGTAGGTTCTGTTGCTGTGTGTTTCCATTCCATGATTAATGTGATTTGATGAGAAGTAATAAAATGAGCTCTAACATGGGAAGTAAGCGTTTCCAGACACATGTCCACATAACATATTTTCTTTCTTTGTGTGTGAGGAATGTTTCCTGAAAGATTGGCCGTACCTTTTTGTAACACCCTGTATATACAGGGTGTTTCAAAAATGACCGGTATATTTGAAACGGCAATAAAAACTAAACGAGCAGCGATAGAAATACACCGTTTGTTGCAATATGCTTGGGACAACAGTACATTTTCAGGCGGACAAACTTTCGAAATTACAGTAGTTACAATTTTCAACAACAGATGGCGCTGCAAGTGATGTCAAAGATATAGAAGACAACGCAGTCTGTGGGTGCGCCATTCTGTACGTCGTCTTTCTGCTGTAAGCGTGTGCTGTTCACAACGTGCAAGTGTGCTGTAGACAACATGGTTTATTCCTTAGAACAGAGGATTTTTCTGGTGTTGGAATTCCACCGCCTAGAACACAGTGTTGTTGCAACAAGACGAAGTTTTCAACGGAGGTTTAATGTAAACAAAGGACCGAAAAGCGATACAATAAAGGATCTGTTTGAAAAATTTCAACGGACTGGGAACGTGACGGATGAACGTGCTGGAAAGGTAGGGCGACCGCGTACGGCAACCACAGAGGGCAACACGCAGTTAGTGCAGCAGGTGATCCGACAGCGGCCTCGGGTTTCCGTTCGCCGTGTTGCAGCTGCGGTCCAAATGACGCCAACGTCCACGTATCGTCTCATGCGCCAGTGTTTACACCTCTATCCGTACGAAATTCAAACGCGGCAACCCCTCAGCGCCGCTACCATCGCTGCACGAGAGGCATTCGCTAACGATATAGTGCACAGGATTGATAATGGCGATATGCATGTGGGCAGCATTTTGTTTACTGACGAAGCTTATTTTTACCTGGACGGCTTCGTCAATAAACAGAACTGGCGCATATGGGGAACCGAAAAGCCCCATGTTGCAGTCCCATCGTCCCTGCATCCTCAAAAAGTACTGGTCTGGGCCGCCATTTCTTCCAAAGGAATCATTGGCCCATTTTTCAGATCCGAAACGATTACTGCATCACGCTATCTGGACATTCTTCGTGAATTTGTGGCGGTACAAACTGCCTTAGACGACACTGCGAACACCTCGTGATTTATGCAAGATGGTGCCCGGCCACATCGCACGGCCGACGTCTTTAATTTCCTGAATGAATATTTCGATGATCGTGTGATTGCTTTGGGCTATCCGAAACATACAGGAGGCGGCGTGGATTGGCCTCCCTATTCGCCAGACATGAACCCCTGTGACTTCTTTCTGTGGGGACACTTGAAAGACCAGGTGTACCGCCAGAATCCAGAAACAATTGAACAGCTGAAGCAGTACATCTCATCTGCATGTGAAGCCATTCCGCCAGACACGTTGTCAAAGGTTTCGGGTAATTTCATTCAGAGACTACGCCATATTATTGCTACGTATGGTGGATATGTGGAAAAAATCGTACTATAGAGTTTCCCAGACCGCAGCGCCATCTGTTGTTGAAAATTGTAACTACTGTAATTTCGAAAGTTTGTCTGCCTGAAAATGTACTGTTGTCCCAAGCATATTGCAACAAACGGTGTATTTCTATCGCTGCTCGTTTAGTTTTTATTGCCGTTTCAAATATACCGGTCATTTTTGAAACACCCTGTATATATATATATATATATATATATATATATATATATATATATATATATATGTATATATATAATTTTTAAATATGTATGGTTCATACCTAGAGACTTGCATTGTATAAAATGAAAAGCAACAGTATTTCCCATTTGCAACGGAAGTGAGTTGGCGCACGCCAAAAAGTATTTGGCGCGGGCTAAAAGATGGCTTGGACGCTCAGTCTGGGCGCCAAGTGAGAGAACACAGCGAGTCGGCAGCTAGCTACTGGACAGTCTGGTCTGGCCTGAGCAGCAAGTGAGTGAACAGCGCAATTGCTGAGTACTGAGAACTGAATATTGACAGAGTAAATCGAAGAAAGACTAAAGTAATGAGAAGTAGCAGAAACGATAACAGAGAGAAGCTTAACGTCAGGATTAACGGTCACGAAGTAGAAGAAGTTAAGGAATGCTTCAAAATAACCAATGACGGACGGAGCAAGGAGGACATCACAAACCCTGGCAAAACGGGCATTCTTAGGAAAGAGAAGTCTACTAGAATTAAATATCAGCTTTAATTTGAGGAAGAAATTTCTGAGAATGTTCGTCTGGAGTACAGTATTGTATGGCAGTGAAACATGGACTGTGGGAAAACCGGAACAGAAGAGAATCGAAGCATTTTAGGTGCGGTGCTACAGACGAATGTTGGAAATTAGGTGGAAAAAAAAGTTCGAGTAGAAAAAAAAAAACAAAGTCGATGGAGTAATTCTACGACTAGAGACAATAAAAATTAACCAAATGAGAATAGCACACGGGCAGTGAGAATCTCAACGAATTTTGCCTGTTGTCGTTATCGATACTAGCGACATATTGTTCCCGGTAATTCCGAGACCGTATCAAAATTCTCAGACTAGCGCAGACATGCAAAAAGAAGCAAGGGACTTCAGTTTATATACGTAAATAGGGAAGAACTAGTAAACATCTTTCTGTTTACTTACAAAAACATGATTACAACATACATTTTATGTTTAAATGCAGCTACGTTCGTCTGTTATTCTATTGAAGTGTGATGAATGCAATTTACGCTCAGATTGCAAAAGATATCTTTTATGTGATGTATTTTGAATCCAACAGCTTTTAAATTTTCTCTTTATTTGTTTTCTGAATGCTTGAGTCTCGACGAAGTTCATTATTCTAGATCGACGGGAAGTACCCTACAACTTTTAATGAGTGAGTTTGGGAGTATCAAAATATATGACATAAATGGCCGTATCTTTTGATTGCATTGTCTTAGAACCTTACAATTTTTACGTTACCAGGCAATCATAGACTTTAGTATATGACATAATTTTGAACTAGGTATGAATTGTTCCAGAGAAAAAGCTGAGGGAAAACAGACAGACGGATAAGAGTTGACAAAAAAAAATATTTTTCGTGCTATGTAGCTACAGATCAACAATTTTAGGACATTTTCGTTTACTTGTACTGTGAACGTATTCTTCTTGCTAAATTGCCTCTTACTTAGATGCTTCAAATTTTTACTCCTCCAAGGGACCACAGATCTTAATATGTGACGTAAATTTGAACTTCATACACCTACCCGGGCCAGAGGAAACACGTTCTCAAAAGTCGGACACACTGGCAGATGCACTTTTTTTCCTTTATTGTTATTTTCAAACCCATACAAACAGTCAGGCAGTCAGCAGCACGTTACGCCGCTCTTCAGCCATGAGTAGATAAATAAACAACAGAAAGTATACACAGATGTGACATAACGCTGGGTAATAAAACAGTAGACACATAAAGACAAACACGGAGCCGTTCACACACGACGATAATCCACACTACAAACTGGTGTCACTATGCACTAACACTGAAGATGGCGATGGCACAGGTGAACGATGGAGTGTGACGGTGAACACTGAACACTAAACACGACGGCACACACGAGACACTGATGGCGATGATCTCCGGCGCGCGAATGTCCACTGAGCGTGTGCGGGTCCGGTGACTTGCCAAGAGAGGAAGAAGGGTGAGGTGGGGGAGAGGGGAGAACAAAGATGCCAATGGCTGAGGAGATGGGGGGGAGGACGAGAGAGACAGGGGAGGGGAAGCCCAGGGGAAGAGGGGAGAGAAATGGAGGAGGGAGGGAAGAGGGAGGGAAGGGTGGGAGGGTGCCCAAAGGAGTAAAAACAGGAAGAGGGAGGGAGGATCAAAGTTGGTAGGAGGGGTAGATGGAGGGGAGGAGGGCATCATCAGGGAGAGGGAGCTGGCGGAAGGCACCTTGGGAGAGGGTAAGGAGGGTGGAGAGATCGGGTGGGACGTGGGAATACAGGCGCGGCAGCGGGCGGGGGTGGGAGAGGATGGGCGAGACAGGCAGGTGAGGAGGATCGAGTTTGCGGGAGGTGTACAGGATCTGTATCCTTTCAAGGAAGAGGAGGAGGTGGAGGAACGGAATGAGATCATACAGGATCCGCGTGGGGGACGGGAGATGGATCCGATAGGCGAGGCGGAGAGCATGGCGTTCAAGGATTTGAAGGAATTTATAAAAGGTAGGGGGGCGGAGATCCAGGCTGGATGGGCGTAACAAATGATAGGGCAGATGAGGGATTTATAGGTGTGGAGTATGATGGTGGGGTCCAGACCCCAAGTACGGCCGGAAAGGAGCTTGAGGAGACGGAGTCAGGAGCGTGCCTTGGCTTGGATTGTCTGGAGATGGGGGGTCCAGGAGAGTCGACGGTCGAGGGTGACGCCAAGGTACTTAAGGGTGGGGGTGAGGGCGATAGGACGGCCAAAGACGGTGAGATATAAATCAAGGAGGCGGAAGGAAGGGGTGGTCTTGCCTACAATGATCACCTGGGTTTTGGAGGGATTGACCTTGAGCAACCACTGGTTGCACCAAGCAGTGAACCGGTCAAGATGGGATTGGAGAAGGTGTTGGGAGCGCTGCAGGGTGGGGGCACGGGCATGGAAGGTGGTGTCATTGGCAAACTGGAGAAGGTGGACGGGGGGTGATGGCGGTGGCATGTCCGCCGTATATAACAGGTACAGAAGGGGAGAGAGGACGGAACCTTGGGCACACCGGCGGAGGGAAAAAAGGTGTAGGAATCCGTGTTATGGATGGTGACGTAAGAAGGACGGTAGGAGAGAAAGGAGCCGATCAGACGGACGTAGTTAATGGGAAGGGCGAAGGTTTGGAGTTTGAAGAGCAGACCGGAATGCCATACGCGGTCATAAGCACGTTCAGAAAGGAGATGAGTGAGGTGAAGAAGAAGGTCGTCAGAAGAGAAGGATGGCCAAAAGCCTCATTGGGTAACAGGAAGGAGGCGGTGCTGGTGGAGATGCTGGTGGATGTGGCCAGTGAGGATAGATTCCAGGACCTTGCTAAAGACCGAGGTAAGGCTGATGGGATGGAGGAGGAGACAATGGATGGCGGTTTACCAGGTTTAAGGAACACCAGGATATGGGAGGTTTTCCACAGGTCGGGGTAGTAACCGGTGGACAGGACTACATTATAGAGCCTGGCCAGGGTGGATAGGAAAGAGACAGGAGCTTCAGGAAGGTGACGGTAGGTGACACGATCGTGACCAGGAGCGGTGTTGCATTTCTTGCGGAGTGTAGCAATGAGATCCTGTGTAGTGATAGGGGCATTGAGTTCCGTGTGTGCAATGTTATCCATGTACTGGAAACCAGGAGTGAGGGGAGGGACAGAGGTGTCAGTTCGATCACGGACATCTGGGAAGAGGGAGTAATGGAACTGGGGATCATCGGGGATGGAAAAGACATCGGAGAGGTAAGAGGCAAAGTGATTGGCCTTACTAAGGGTGTCAGGGAAGGGGTGATCATCATGGAGAAGAGGATAGTAGGGGGAGGGTTTAGTTCCGGTAAGGCAACGGAAGGCTGACCAGAACTTGGACGAGTTTATAGGTAGAGTAGCATTTAAACGGGTGCATGTCTCTCGCCAGTCCCGGCGTTTCTTAGCCACGAGCAAATTTCGGATGTGTCGCTGGAGTTGCCGGTGGTGTCGGAGTGTGTCTGGGTCACGCGTGTGGAGGAAGGCACGGTAGAGACGGCGGGATTCATGGAGGATGAGGACGGCCTGTGAGGGTAAGGTAGGACGGTGGGGGTGGATGGTGATAGTAGGGACGTGGGCTCCACGGCCTCAAACGAGGTCTGCTGGAGAAAGGAGGCGGCATGGGTTACATCGTCAGGGTGGCGGTAGGTGAAGGGGTGGCTATCGACCTGGGTGGAGATGGTATCCCAGTAGGCATTCCAGTTGGCACGGGAGTAGTCATGGACGTACTTTGGGAGAGGGTCATTACGAGGGGCGACGACTGTCTGAAAAGGTGAGGAGGACAGGGAGATGGTCGCTACCAATAGGCTCCATGACATCCACCGTTATGCAGCCAAGGAGGTTAGGGGAGGAAAGGATAACATCGGGAGTGGAGTTGGATTCGGGACGGGTGTGCTGGGGGTAGGTGATGACGTCGCCTTGAAGGGAGGAGAGGAACCGATGCCACCACCGTAACTGGTCGGCGGAACGACTGTGGATGTTGAGGTCTGCGGCGATCACGTAGGAGGAGAAGGTACGGTCAATGTGGGAGACAAAGTCGAAGGGAATAGGGACGTAAGGGCGGACATAGATGGTGGTGCAGGTGACGGTAAGGCCGGGGAAGAAGAGTCTAAGGATCAGGTGTTCGGTGGGGTCGGGAAGGAGAGGTTGGAGCCGAACTGGGATCTGGCGGTGGTGGCCAATGGCATCTCCGCCACGCGCAGTCGGGAGGGGATTATCGGAGCGGTGAAGGAGGTAGGGCGATGTGTGGACAGTGTGGTGGGGTTGGAGGAAAGTTTCATTGAGGAGGAAGGCATCCATGCGGTGGGTGGCAAGGGTGTGCAGGAAGAGGTTCTTGCTGCCGGGAAGGGAGCGGATGTTGTTGAAAAGAATATGGTGCTGTTGCGCCATGACAGGGATTTAGACAAGGATGTCAAGACGGGAGAAGGTGAAATGGGACTGGTTGTTGGAGTAGGTGGCATACATTTTTAAGTGGAAAATGGAACGGGCGGCGAGGGAGACCTGTTGGAGGGTGTGAGGGCGCTGGAAAGGGTGGGCTTTTTGTAGGACAATGGTGAGGAACCTGATGATGTCCTCAGTGGTGGGAGGACGAAGGGAATTGCCAGGATGGGTGGGGACATCCAGAGGACGGACAGGGACAGTGAGTTCAGGAGTGGTGGGAGGGGGTCGGGATATACACTTTTGGGAGTAGGTGGGATAGAGGAGGTTGCAGGTATTGCAGGAGGGAGGGGATTGAAGGTTAGGGCACTGCCGGAGGAAGTGTGCTTGCGTACAATGCGGGCAGGTGGGGGCCTCATGGCCCTTGGCTGTTGGGTGTGCGTTATAGCACAGACACCTCTGGCAGCGCAGGGATTGAGGATGGTAACGGGAGGGGTCGACCTTATATCGCTGGTTGAAGAGGAGGGCAGCCTCCTTCAGGAGACAGTCAATGGAGGGGGCCTCCTCGGAGAAAACCCGCATAAGGCGGGTGGGGCCCACCTCCAGCGTGGGATGTGCCTTGAGCTCTGCCAACACCGTGATCGACGGACTGAGCCAAGTGATCACGGTGGTGAGGGTCGGCGGGCGATGCAGGGTTTGGGGTTGGCAGGTTGGAGATGGAGAAGGAGCAGGGGTGAGGGAGGGGTTGGGGCCAAAACGGGTGATGGGGGGGGGGGCGGGAGAGGATGTCAGTATGGAGGGTTGGGCTGGGGGAGGAGATGAGAACAGAATCCCATCTGGGAGTGAGGAGAGAGATGGGGGCACCAGGGAAGTGTTGGCGGAGGAGGAGGGAGAGATTCCGGGCCTCGAGAAGGGAAGGATCAGGACGGGAGAGGAGGTATTTGTATAAAGAAGGGGGGAGGAGGAGGAGGAGGAGGTGACGGAGGGAGCAGGGCCAGGTGGGGACACATCCATGGCATCTTGGGGGGGGGAAGAAGGATGGGGTGGGGTCTTTGTGGGAGCGGAGGAGGTGGTGGTGCCACTAGGGCATTTAATGGTGGCAAAAGGGTGGGTAGTGACATGAGGCACTGGAGCTATAGGGAGGTGACGGGAAGGGGCAGGTCCCGGTGTGGACGCAGCAGTCGATGGTGATGGTGAAGGCGACGGCGACGGCGACGGTGGTGGCGGTGATGGCGAAGGCGATGGGGAGAGTTGGGCATGGGCAGTGGCCCGACGGGTCACCACCCTAGCTGGAGCTGCAGTGACAGGCTGGGGCAGTGGGGGGAAAGGATCAAAGGGAGAGGGGAGGAAGAAGCTGGAGAGGGGGCGACAAAGAGCGAGGGTGAAGGGAGAGTGAGAAGAGGAGGGATGGAAAGTGGGGGGGCGTGACTGGGCACACCATGTAATGGTGGTGGTGGCGGCGGAGGGGGAAGTATAAACTATTGCTGCGGTGGTAGTGGTGGTGGGGGATGACATGACGACAGGGAGAAACAAAAATGCACAGGACGAAAAGGAAAGGAAAAAACCGGGGACAGACGAAGACAAAGACGAATGAAGACGAAGACGGGCGAAGACGGACGAAGACGAAGACGGAGACGGATGAAGACCAGAGTCCCACGCTGCTGGCGCTGGCGCTGACGCTGACGACGGCTGGCAGGAATGCCGCAGCTGCTGCTGCTGCCGCAGACGGGGCCGGGGCCGGGGCCGCTGCTGCTGCTGCTGCTGGAGGGCTGGCTGGCTGGCTGGACCGCTGCTGCTGGAGGGCTGGCTGGCTGCTGCCGGCTGGACCGCTGCTGCTGACCGGGACCTCTGCTGGTGCTGCTGCAAGGCTGGACAGCAGCTGCTCGGCTGGATCGCTGCTGCTCGACTGGCTGGCTGGCTGGCTGGCTGGCTGGCACCTGAAAACCTAGCGCTTCGATTAGTGCTGGAATGGCACAATCGAAGTTTGGTATCTTTTCGGAGTACCGCCGGAGATCGCAGATGCACAACAAAGCGATCTTAATAAGAGTTCCGTTTCCACACACTGAGGAACGAAACGCTAAAAACATCAGTAAATTCGTTATATTGTCCGCTATAGCTTGGAGGAAACTGCACATCGATATATTTGTTCATTCTGGCCGGCCGAAGTGGCCGTGCGGTTAAAGGCGCTGCAGTCTGGAACCGCAAGACCCCTACGGTCGCAGGTTCGAATCCTGCCTCGAGCATGGATGTTTGTGATGTCTTTAGGTTAGTTAGGTTTAACTAGTTCTACGTTCTAGGGGACTAATGACCTCATCAGTTGAGTCCCATAGTGCTCAGAGCCATTTGAACCATTTTTTTTTCTTTCTGGATATAAAGGGTGGTCCATTGATCGCGACCAGGCCAAATATTTCACGAAATAAGCGTCAAACGAAAAAACTACAAGGTACGAAAGTTGTCTAGCTTGAAGGGGGAAACCATATGGCGCTAAGGTTGGCCGGCTAGACGGCGCTGCCATAGGTCAAACGGATATCAACTGCGTTTTTTTTTAAATACGAACCCCATTCCTTATTCCATATTCGTGTAATACGTAAAGAAATATGAATGTTTTAGTTGGACCACTTTTTTCGCATTGAGATAGATGCCGCTGAAATGGTCACAATCACAATCATATAGAAGCCCGCATCTCGTGGTCGTGCGGTAGCGTTCTCGCTTCCCGCGCCCGGGTTCCCGGGTTCGATTCCCGGCGGGGTCAGGGATTTTCTTTGCCTCGTGATGGCTGGGTGTTGTGTGCTGTCCTTAGGTTAGTTAGGTTTAAGAAGTTCTAAGTTCTAGGGGACTTATGACCACAGCAGTTGAGTCTCATAGTGCTCAGAGCCATTTAACAATCATATAGCACACAATTTTAGACGAACAGTTGGTAACAGGTAGGTTTCTTAAATTAAAATATAGAACGTAGGTACGTTTGAACATTTTATTTCGGTTGTTCCAATGTGATACATGTACCTTTGTGAACTTATCATTTCTGAGAACGCATGCTATTATTGTTACAGCGTGATTACCTGTAAATACCAAATTAATGCAATAACTTCTCAAAATTATGTCCGTCAACTTCAATGGTTTTGGCAATACGTGTAACAACATTCCTCTGAACAGCGAGTAGTTCGCCTTCCGTAATGTTCGCACATGCATTGCCAATGCGCTGACGCATGTTGTCAGGCGTTGTCGCTGGATCACGATAGCAAATATCCTTCAACTTTCCACACAGAAAGAAGTCCGGGGACGTCAGATACGGTGAACGTGCGGGCCATGGTCCGGTGCTTCGACGACCAATCTACCTGTCATGAGATATGCTATTCAATACCACTTCAACCGCACACGAGCTATGTGCCGGACATCCATCATGTTGGAAGTACATCGCCATTCTGTCATGCAGTGAAACTTCTTGTAGTAACATCGGTAGAACATTACTTAGGAAATCAGCATACGTTGCATCATTTAGATTGCCATCGATAAAATGGGGGCCAATTATCCTTCCATCCATAATGCCACACCCGCCATGTCGCTGATGTTCCACTTGTCGCAGCCATCGTGGATTTTCCTTTGCCCAATAGTGCATATTATGCTGGTTTACGTTACCGCTGTTGGTGAATGACGCTTCGTCGTTAAATGGAACGCATGCAAAACCCTGTCATAGTCCAGTAATTTGTCTTGTGCCCAGTGGCAGAACTGTACACGACGTTCTAAGTCGTCGCCACGGAATTCCGGGTGCAATCGATGTTGATGTGGCATTCTCAACACCGACGTTTCTAAGATTCTCGATTATCGCACAATTTGTCTGCTACTGATGTGCGGATAAGCCGCGACAGCAGCTAAAACACCTACTTGGGCAAAAGCATTTGTTGCAGGTCGTGGTTGATGTTTCACATGTGGCTGAACACTTCCTGTTTCCTTAAATAACGTAACTATCCGGCGGACGGTCCGGACACTTGGATGATATCGTCCAGGATACCGAGCAGCATACATAGCACATCCCCGTTGGGCATTTTGATCACAACAGCCATACATCAATACGATGTCGACCTTTTCCGCAATTCGTAAAATGTCCATTTTAACACGTGTAATGTATCACGAAGCAAATACCGTCCGCACTGGCGGATTGTTACGTGATATCATGTACTCATACGTTTTTGACTATTACAGCGACATCTGTCAAAAAGTGGATAAAGTGGTCCAACTAAAACATTCATATTTCTTTACGTACTACACGAGTATGGAATAAAAATGGGAGTTCCTTCTTAAAAAAACGCAGTTGATACCCGTTTGACCTATGGCAGCGCCATATAGCAAGCCAACCACAGCGACATCTGGTTTCCCCCTTCAAGCTAGACGAGTTTCGTTCCTTGTAGTTTTTTCGTTGGATGCTTATTTCGTGAGATATTGTCCCGGCCACTATTTGGGGTGGCCTTTCTTAGCTTCCTACTGAAGGATGGGTCCCTCTCGCTGTGAAACATCCAGCCATCTGGTTTCCTGCACCTCCTTTTGACACCGCCATTAGTTTATCTCATCCCCTCTCATATACCGACACGCACTGACAATCACCCCCACGCAATCACACACGAAAAACCTAGGCTCTGATTAACATCCCAATTTCTGTTTAAAGATGCACATTCATTAGAGCAGATCGCCTCTTCCGCCGGCCTTTTCTTGCTCGGAGCGCTGTGCCGGTGAAATATACGTAACGCAGCCCCCCTCCAGCCCCCAGCTCCCTTGTCCGGCCCCCCTCGGGCGAGATTACGGGATTAGGCGCCTCTGCTGCATAAGTGAGCGGGTCTAGCCCGCGCTCCGCCCCCGGCGCCACCCCGGACCACGTCACAGCCTCCTGCGGTCCCGCCAGTCGATAAGCAAGGGACAGCCGCCGCCTGCAAATCTCCCTAATTAATTCAGGCCGCTTTAAAACGGACCCCGCCCGTCAAGCCCGCTCGCCCGCCCACTGCGTTAAATCTCCATTCGTCGAGTCTGTAATCTGCTGGGACACTTCTTTCGCTTTTTCTTTTTTTTTCTCCCTCGGCACTCGTTACTTAGCTCCCGCCCTGCGTATGACGGCAATGTCAGGCATACTGTCCTAAAAATTTCTCTAATTTTTCTCTTCCTCTCTCTCTCTCGCTTTCTCATTAAACGAAGGAGTACAGTGGTCATGTCACTCTATTTGGGTAACCAGGGCAGGTTCAACATGTTTTTTCCACAGGAACGACTTATAATTTGGTGCCCTTCCCCCCTCTCCTCCTCAGATATTACACGGGTTGGATAAAAGGTAATGGTGACACTATTATAATTCATTCAAGACTTTTTCACAGACGCTCACCATATTCCATTTTGCCTGCTTCATTTACTGCATTTTTATATTTTCTCCTTTCATCAAGTAAATTCAATATTTCTTCTGTTACCCACGGATTTCTACTAACCCTCGCCTTTTTACCTACTTGATCTTCTGCTGCCTTCACTATTTCACCCCTCAAAGCTACCCACTCTCCTTCTACTGCATTTCTTTCCCCCATTCTTGTCAATCCATCCCTTATGCTCTCCCTCAAACTCTCCTCTCAAACTCTGTCAGTTTATCCAGGTCCCATATCCTTAAATTCCCACCTTTTTGTAGTTTCTTCAGTTTTAATGTACAGTTCATAACCAATAGATTGTGGTCAGAGTCCACATCTGCCCCTGGAAATGTCTTACAATTTAAAACCTTACCATTATATAATCTATCTGAAACCTTCTAGTATCTCCAGGCCTCTTACATGTATGCCACCTTCTTTCATGATTCTTGTACCAATTGCTAGTATGATTAAGTTATGCTCTGTGCAAAATTCTGCCAGGCGGCTTCCTCTTTCATGTCTTACCCCCATTCCTTATTCACCTACTACTTTTCCTTCTCTTTCTTTTCCTACTACCGAATTCCAGTCGCCCATGACTATTAAATTTTCGACTCCCTTCACTATCTGAATAATTTCTTTTATCTCATCATACATTTCATCAATATCTCCGTCATCTGCAGAGCTAGTTGGCATATAAACTTGTACTACTGTGGTAGGCGTAGGCTTCGTGTCTATCTTGTGCACAATAATGCCTCAATATAATCACCTCATGCCTTCCATCACACATATGGAGGACGTCGTACACTGTCAGCACATCCATCTCTGTCGATACCTCCCAAGGAGTGCACGCAAGGAGTGCACTAAGGCATGGATGACGTCTTCTCTTGTTTTTGTAGTGCGTGCCACGAGGATGTTTCTTCATTTAGGTGAACAGGTCGTAATCGCACGGACTCATATCGGGTGAATACGTTGGGTGTAGAAGTAAATACCCTCGGAGTATTGAAGCAACTTAAATCACTTAACAAAAGCAAGTCTCCTAGTCCAGACTGTATACCAATTAGGTTCCTTTCGGAGTACGCTGACGCATTAGCTCCATACTTGACAATCACATACAACCGTTCGATTGACGAAAGATCCGTACCCAAAGACTGGAAAGTTGCACAGCTCACACCAATATTCAAGAAAGGTAGTAGGAGTAATCCACTAAATTACAGGCCCATATCGTTGACGTCGATATGCAGCAGGATTTTCGAACATATATTGTGTTCAAACACTGTGAAATACCTCGAACAAAACTGTCTATTGACACACAGTCAACATGGGTTTAGAAAACATCGTTCCTGTGAAACATAACTGTCTCTTTACTCACATGAAGTGTTAAGTGCTATTGATAAGGGATTTCAGATCGATTCCGTATTTCTGGATATCGGGAAGGCTTTTGATACTGTACCACACAAGCGACTTGTAGTGAATTTGCGTTATTATGGAATATCGTCTCAGTTATGTGACTGGATTTGTGATTTCCTGTCAGAGACGTCACGGTTCGTAGTAACTGACGGAAAGTCATCGAGTAAAACAGAAGTGATATCTGGCGTTCCCCAAGTTAGTGTTATAGGTCCTTTGCTGTTCCTTATCTATATAAACGATTTGAGAGACAATCTGAGCAGCCGTCTTAGGTTGTTTGAAGATGACGTTGTCGTTTATCGACTAATAAAATTATCAGAAGATCAAACCAAATTGCAAAACGATTTAGAAAAGATATCTGAATGGTACGAAAATTGGTAGTTAACCCTAAATAACTTAAAGTGTGAGGTCATCCACACGAGTGCTAGAAGGAATCCGTTAAACTTCGGTTACACGATAAATGATTCTAATCTAAAAGCCGTAAATTCAACTAAATACCTAGGTATTATAATTAGGAACAACGTAAATTGGAAGTAACACATAGAAAATGTTTTGGGGAAGGCTAACAAAAGACTGTGTTTTATTGGCAGGACACTTAGAAAATGTAACAGATCTACTAAGGAAACTGCCTACACTACGCTTGTCCGTCGTCTTTTAGAATACTGCTTCGCGGTGTGGGATCCTTACCAGATAGGATTGATGGAGTACACCGAAAAGGTTCAAAGTAGGGCAGCACGTTTTGTATTATCGCGAAATATGGGAGAGAGTGTCACAGAAATGATACAGGATTTGGGCTGGACATCATTAAAAGAGAGGCGTTTTTCGTTGCGACGGAATCTTCTCACGAAATTCCAATCACCAACTTTTTCCTCCGAATGCGAAAATATTTCGTTGACACCGACCTACTTACGGAGAAACGATCACGACAATAAAATAAGGGAAATCAGAGCTCGTACAAAAAGATACGAGTGTTCGTTCTTTCCACGTGCTATACGAGATTGGAATAATAGAGAATTGTGAAGGTGGTTCGATGAACCCTCTACCACGCACTTAAATGTGATTTGCAGAGTACCGATGTAGATGTAGGTGTAATGTTTATCTCCCACCACCACATCAGCAGGAGCTCCTGTACGGGTTTCACCGTGTGGCATTGTCATGAAGGATGATGGGATTCACTGCCATAAGGTGCTGTCGCTTTCTTCTCAGTTGGGGACGAAGGTGACGCCGCAAGAAATTTCAGTAGGACGCTGCAGTGGCCATCTGCCCCTGCAGTGCAATATAATGCAGAACTGACCCATGGATATGTTAAGTCACGATAACCATCACCGTGGTACCTGGTGGTTCAAGGCGCACGTTCTGTGGGCGAGTAGAACCAGGGCTTTTCGATTCATTGGGTAGATCCTGGATGACATCCTTGCCATTCAAACACCATCACCCAACTCGCCAACGTACGCTACGGTAATGATGCATCAGCGCTCGCATCACGCAATCCCTGAAAACACTGTTGAGCGCTCCGACCACGAACCAGTTCAATCTTGATCCACGCATGTTTTACGTTTTTCCTGAAGATGCTGTTAGGGCGATTTATCTGGCCTCCCGTACTTTCAGACAGTACGCGCCGCAACTAACTGAACCACGGCGGTCGCCGCTCACTGCTCTACTTCAGCTGACATTCTGCTATCAGCTGTAGACAGCGCGTGCGTATTGGACGTACATCCTTCATTTTATGGCAGTGTTCCCACTACTTTTTACCCAGCCCAACTAGTTGCCTTTGCTTTTTCTATTGGTAATACCTTTAACAATAAATATATATCTAGTGATTGTTGAAACTGTTTGTTTTCCTTATAAACCTGCTGTTCTGTTCACTTGTAGTATACAAATGTACTCTTTGCGTCAGCATGACCTGACATTAAAATACTACAGAAAGCTTCTACTAACACACACGATTCGCACAGCCGTTGATATTGTTATATACAAATATATTGTTGAAAATAATGATACTAATAATAATAACACCTCCCATGAACCATGGACCTTACCATTGGTGGGGAGGCTTGCGTGCCTCAACGATACAGATAGCCGTACTGTAGGTGCCACCACAACGGAGGGGTATCTGTTGAGAGGCCAACAAACGTGTGGTTCCTGAAGAGGGGCAGCAGCCTTTTCAGTAGTTGCAGGGGTAACAGTTTGGATGATTGACTGATCTGGCCTTGCTGTTCTGGTACTGCGAACGGCTGAAAGCAAGGAGAAACTACAGCTGTAATTTTTCCCGAGGGCATGCAGCTTTACTATATGATTAAATGATGATGGCGTCCTCTTAAGTAAAATATTCCGGAGGTAAAATAGTCCCCCATTCGGATCTCCGGACGGGGACTACTCAAAAGGACGTCGTTATCAGGAGAAAGAAACTGGCGTTCTACGGATCGGAGCGTGGAGTGTCAGATCCCTTAATCGGGCAGGTAGGTTAGAAAATTTAAAAAGGGAAATGGATAGGTTAAAGTTAGATATAGTGGGAATTAGTGAAGTTCGGTGGCAGGAGGAAGAAGACTTTTGGTCAGGTGAATACAGGATTATAAATACAAAATCAAATAGGGGAAATGCAGGAGTAGGTTTAATAACGAATTAAAAAATAGGAGCACGGGTAAGCTACAACAAACAGCATAGTGAACGCATTATTGTGCCCAAGATAGACACGAAGCCCACGCCTACTACAGTAGTACAAGTTTATATGCCAACTAGCTCTGCAGATGACGAAGAAATTGATGAAATGTATGATGAGATAAAAGAAGTTATTCAGGTAGTGAAGGGAGACGAAAATTTAATAGTCATGGGTGACTGGAATTCGAGAGTAGGAAAAGGGAGAGAAGAAACATAGTAGCTGAATATGAATTGGGGCTAAGAAATAAAGAAGAAGCCGCCTGCTAGAATTTTGTGCAGAGCATAACTGAATCATAGATAACACTTGGTTCAAGAATCAAGAAAGAAGGTTGTATACATGGAAGAACCCTGGAGATACTAAAAGGTATCAGATAGATTATATAATGGTAACACAGCGATTTAGGAACCAGGTTTTAAATTCTAAGACATTTCCAGGGGCATATGTGGACTCCGACCACAATCTATTGGTTATGAACTGTAGATTAAAACTGAAGAAACTGCAAAAAGGTGGGAAATTAAGGAGATGGGACCTAGATAAACTGAAAGAACCAGAGGTTGTACAGAGTTTCAGGGACAGCATAATGGAACAATTGACAGGAATGGGGGAAAGAAATACAGTAGAAGAAGAATGGGTAGCTTTGAGGGATGAAATAGTGAAGGCATCAGAGGATCAAATAGGTAAAAAGACGAGGGCTAGTAGAAATCCTTGGGTAACAGAAGAAATATTGAATTTAATTGATGAAAGGAGAAAATATAAAAATGCAGTAAATGAAACAGGCAAAAAGGAATACAAACGTGCCAAAAAGGAGATCGACAGGAAGTGCAAAATGGCTAAGCATGGATGGGTAAAGGACAAATGTGAGGATGTAGAGGCATATAGCACTAGGGGTAAGATAGATACTGCCTACAGGAAATTTAAAGAGATCTTTGGAGAAAAAAGAACCACTTGTATGAATACCAAGAGCTCACATGGAAACCCAGTTCTAAGCAAAGAAGGGAAAGCAGAAAGATGGAAGGAGTACATAGAGGCTCTATACAAGGGCGATGTACTTGAGGACAATATTATGGAAATGTATGCACTAAGCAGATTCAGAAGGATGTAGGCTGCAGTAGGTACTCGGAGATGAAGAAGCTTGCACAGGATGCATGGAGAGCTGCATCAAACCAGTCTCAGGACTGAAGGCCACAACAACAACAACAATAATTATTATTATTATTAGAGATTTTTTAAAATAACGGTATTATTGTTTTTTATCATCAGTAGTACTGTTATTATGATTGTAATTATAATATACAGAACTTTATTTAAGAAAATTTCTTATTTTAATATTCACTTTTGCTAAATTTAGAGCAACAAACAGTTTTTAGCAAGGCATCCTTGTTAGAAAGCATTATAGTATTTTTCTTTTCATACATTCTTTGTTACATTACTGATTGTGTTTTGGACGTAAGTAGTCGTACAAATATCGACAAAATCGTAAATATGGTACATCAACTTCAATTTTTTCTGACTGGTTTGATGCGGCCTGCCGCTAATTCCTCTCCTGTGCCAGCTCCTTCGTATGAGACTAGCAAGTGCAACATATGTCCTTAATTATATGCTGGGTGTATTTCATCCTCAGTCTTCCTCTACAGTTTTTTCCCTCTCCTGCTCCCTCTGGTAGCGTGGAAGTTATTCCCCGATGTCCTACCACATGTCCTGCCTATTCTTCTTGCCATTGTTTCCATATATTCATTTCCCCTTCGATTCTACCCAGAAACTCCTCAGTCCTTACCTTATCAGACTTTAATGCAGACAATTATTTTTGAAAGCATCAACATTTATTTTCTAACTTTCATTCTTTGCAGTTTGTACATAAGTGTGTGACGCGTATTTATTGCATTTTCTACACAGTATGGTTGGTTCATTGTCATTGCTTTCTGGACACGGTTTAGAGCGTCCACGTTTGGTAGTTTTACTTGCTGTCACTGATCATCACGCCTTTGCCACATGTTCGGGATTTTGGAAGCACCTGACCGTTCTCAGTCAATCTGGAAATCGCATTCGGGAGGACGACGGTTCAATCCCGTCTCCGGGCATCCTGATTTAGGTTTTCCGTGATTTCCCTAAATCGCTTCAGGCAAATGCCGGGATGGTTCCTTTGAAAGGGCACGGCCGATTTCCTTCCCCATCCTTCCCTCACCCGAGCTTGCGCTCCGTCTCTAATGACCTCGTTGTCGACGGGACGTTAAACACTAATATCCTCCTCCTCCTCAATCTGGAAATGCGTCCTCGATGCAGTGTGTTCCGCTACCTGTAACTTTGCAACTATCTCTAAGAAAATTCTGCCCTCAGTATTTCACAACTCTGTTACTTAATTTTGAAGCACTGTGCAAAGCATTACTCCAAACGAACTTTTTAAGTCTTTTATCCCTTTGGTTGTATATGTAATAACTCCTGGAGTACTCTCGATGATTCTTGAAACTGATAGATGGTCATGTTGAGCTACTGGGTATAACTGCCACTCTATAACAAACAGGCTGTACACCAGTTTGCACAGGCTGTGGACTGTGGTTGTGAGCGTGTGGGTGCCATTCTGTCGTTCTGTGCAACGAATTAATCTGAGACGTACCCTTTACCCTGTGGCTCCTGCAAGATGCAATTTCCACCCCCACACTACTACAGAAGACAGACAGACGCTTCTAACGTTCTAAAGAGAAATACCTGAAAAACTTTCAGCAATAAATATCTTCTGGAGTCGTCCGCTGTAAGGAAATGACACAAAAATTCACAAAATTTCTTACGTAACTAGTGGGACACTTGGGTACTGGTGTAGTGCTAGTTAGTGCAATAAAAACATGAAACTAACAAAAATTATAATTTATTTTGCAAAAATTCTGAGAAATCACAATGGCACTTTTAGTTATGAACTGAACACGTTATTTCCTGGTTCTTTTTGGAATGTGAAGTTACCCCTCAAGGATAGGATTCACTAACGAAATTTCTGTACAAAGTTTAAGATTGTTATTGAATTGGCAGAATGGCTGAGAGCCTCGCCTACTCAACTTGAATAATTATCCATTAGAATGTTGCTAGGTACGGTCGAGGTTGTCGTGTATGAAATGCAGTGAAGTGTACATATTGGAGAAGGTGGGCAGATGGGGATGGCTTGGGCATATCACCCATGTACAAGAAATAAAGGAGAGGGAAGAGGACGGAGCTCTGGGGGATGCCAGCAGTGGGATAAAGGATATGGGAGTTGATGTTGTGGAGGGTGACACAGGAAGGACGGCGAGAGAGGAAGCAAGAGCTGTAGCGCACAATACCGTAAGCTGCGATGACTGCTGTCTGCGCCGCTCGCTGCTGACAAATAAGATAACTCTCTTTCTATCTGGATTGACCTTCGACAATCAACCTCTCCCTACGCCTTGATGAAGTCAAGGACTCCTAGTCGCCCCTAGTCTAGCTATTGGCGTGGTACACCGGTCAGATAACCAGTCCACCAAGATGCCACTCAAAAATTCGCTCGCAGGCGTTTAACTATAACTCTGTCCGTTCATACCGCAAAATAAGTGTGGCGGCCAACACAGTGAACAACGCTTAATCGCAAGGACCTCTCGACAGAGGTGCTCTCCCAGTGAAGTACTGAGGAGTGACATGTTCCTCGCTCTTTGAATACACGTACGAGCGTACACACTCTCGTTACGTGTTCTCGCTCCAAGATCGACAACGGAATGGCCCTTCTCCACGCCAGATGTGAAGGGGTATATCTTTCGGTCTCTTCCATTACTCCTTCAGCTCGAGGCGTCAGAAATATCGCCTGCCAATCAGCATTGCTCTTCTAAATCGGGAGTATGACGTTTCTTTTAAGGCGACCAATCTGGAAATCTGTAGCATCGGCGTTTGGCGTTTGCTGTCTCCCTGTGAAAATCTCTGAAACTGTGTGCTATGTTGTAAAGAATGTGTAGGTTGGGCGCACCCACGCAATGAAGCGGAATTTGCTTTTAAGCCAAACACGGTGTCGTTCCCCTTTCACTCGGGCACGCGTTGTCCGCTCCACGGGCGGCCGCTGGCCGACGTAGATAGCTCTCTGAGAAAACCTCTGAAGGGACCGGCCTCCTGGTGTGTGGTGTTTGCCTCTCCCAAACTAAAAGCTTTTGTGACCGTCGTGTATTGAATGTGTGTGTGTATGCCAGCCTCGAGTATTTCAACCACGGTGCATACTTGCAATTTATTAGTTATTTGCATATAGTTTACATGAATTCATACAACATTGACTTTATTTTATCGAGTTTGGGTTCGAATGAAGGATGGCCAGCAGGTGAGGGGTCCAGGTAAGATGACAGTCGAGGGTGAGGCCCAGGTATCTTAGGGTGGGGGGTGAGCTGGATGGAATGACCATAAAGGGTGAGGTAGAAAGCATGGAGATGTAAGGAGCAGGTCGTGCAGTCTATGATGATTACCTGGGTTTTGGAGGGGTTGAGCTGAAGGAACCACTGGTTACACCAAATGGTGAACTGGTCAGGATGGGTTTGGAGGGTGCATTGGGACTATTTAAGGGTAGGATAGAGAGGCAGGAAGGCGGTGTCATCAGCATATTGGAGAAGGTGGGCAGATGGGGATGGCTTGGGCATATCACCCATGTACAAGAAATAAAGGAGAGGGAAGAGGGCGGAGTCCTGGGGGATGCCAGCAGTGGGATAAAGGATATGGGAGTTGATGTTGTGGAGGGTGACACAGGAAGGATGGCGCGAGAGGAAGGAAGTGATGAGATGGACAAAACTGATAGGCAAGCTGTAGGTTTGGAGTTTAAAGAGGAGACTGGGATGCCATACACAGTCATAGGCATTTTGGAGGTCGAGGGAGACAAAAATGGCGGAGTCACAGGAGTTAAGCTGGAGGGAGAGAAGGTGAACTAGGTTAAAGAGTTGGTCTTCAGTGGAGAAGGAGGGTCAGAAGCCACACTGGGTAAGGGGGAGGAGGTGGTGCTGATTAAAGTCCTGGTGGATACAATGGGAGAGGAGGGATTCGAAGACCTCACTGAAGATGGAGGTGAGGCAGACAGATAGGAAGACAGACAGGAAGAGGCGACAGAAGGGGGTTTGTTGTGTTTGAGGAATAAGAGGATGTGGGAAGTCTTCCACAGGTTGAGGTAGAAGACTGTAGAGAGGATGACGTTATAGAGATGGTCAAGGACAGAAGAACAGACAGGAAGGAGAAGGGGCTTTCTCTAAGGTGGCAGTAGGTGACACAGTCGTGACCAGGAGCCGTGTTGCATTTGGACTGGAGGATAAGCTTAATATCTTGTGCTGTGATTGGACTGTTGATGTTGGAGGAGGCAACTGCCCTAAGTACTGGAGACTAGGACCAAGTGGAGCAACCGAGGTATCGGCGCATTCCGTAACAGTGGGGAAAAGAGAATAATCAAAGTGGGGATCATCAGCAATGAAGAAGACCTCGGAAAGGTGGGAAGTGAAGTGGTTGGCCTTACTGAGGTTGTCAGGAAGGGGGCGGTCGTTATGGAGGAGGGGGTAATGGGGTGCAGAATGGGAACCAGAAACGCGATGGAAGGTGGACCAGTACTTGGTGGAGTTGATAGGCAGGGTGGCGTTGAGTTTTGTGCAGGTCTGGCGCCAGCCCCGGCGTTTCTTTGCTGTAATAAGGTTCCGTGCTTGTCGCTGTATTTGCCGGTGGTGTTGGAGTGTATCCCTGTCATGAGTACACAGGAAGGAGCGATAGAGGCGGCAGGATTCGCGGAGAAGAAGGACAGTGGGTTGGATGCTTTTGGTAGGAACATGGCCCTCCATGGAGTCAGTAATTTCCTTCTGAAGGAAGGACCAGGCGTGGATGACGTCGTCAGGATGGTGATAGGTAAGAGGGTGGCTTTCGACCTGGGTGGCGATGGATTTCCGGTAGGCTTCCCAGTTGGCATGACGGAAGTCATGAACGACCTTGGGAGGGGGTGCAGGGTGGGGAGACGGAGGGGATGGTGAGCAGACGTGATGGTGAGAAGGACGGGGAGGTGGTCGCTACCTGTGGGGTCAAGGATGTCGACGGTGATACGCCCAAGGAGGTTGATGTAGGCAGTTAACATTTTATTTGTCGTTCTCATTAGTATTAAATACATTCATGATGCTGTTACATATTGCAAGCACACCTATCCATATCTCATATAACAACATAGTCTGTAGACACTCTTGTTCGTTAGCCCATCACTAGTCACTTATGCACTAAACTGCAGCGGCAGATTACTGTTTACGTGATACTGGTAGCCGTTTTGGCTCGTAAACGGATTACAGATATTGTTTTGCTCTGTGTGGAGCGCCAGTGTCATACAGCGGCTGTACTACGAAGCGTATAGTGTGCCCTCATTGTACCATATATTTTACGTAACCTATTTTTAATAGGTTCACGCTGTACCAGTGGTTTCTTTGATATCCATATCTGGTCACTATGCCGGTTTACTTTCCCAGAGATATGAAAAGTCGCTTCACTGGAAAAAGAAACGTTGTTAAGGTAGTCACTGTCTGCGTCGAGTCGTTCCTATCGAACTCAGCACGTCTGGATCTATCATCTGGTTGAAGAGCTTGTCTGACTTGCAGATTGTATGGATGGAACCACAGCCGTTTGTGTAAAATTTGTCACCACAGTGGTTCGAGGTACGACTGTTTCTCTGAAACACCACGCATCGATTTCCGCCGGCTGGTTGAAATGCTATTAATAGTACCGTCACTCACTCCTGGCCTACTGCCTATTGTCTTGTCAACAACACTACCAGTCACTTAAGAATTACCATACAACCCTTTGATGTATTACATATCTGTTGGATCTCTTCACATGGGAACAGTCACTGTAGTGTAATAGTCGACCGTTTTTCACGAAGCCACAAAACACATTGTGCTTTCTCCGGCATAGACACCATCGTGACAGCAACACTCTTAACAACAAGAGAGAGTTCCTTTGGTTGTAGCTAAGCCATGTGTTTTCCAGAAGCGCTAGCCCCACAAGATATGCATCAGAACCTCTGCGATGTTTGGTAGCTAGCCGTTGAGGTAAAGGCAGAAGTGAAGCTGCTAGGGTGGGTTTTGAGTCCTGCTTGGATAACTCAGTCGGGAGAGTACATGCACGCGATACACAAAGGTCCTAGGTTCGAGTCTCAATCTGGTGCACACTTTAAATCTGTTAGGATGTTTCTTTCCGTGATGTATCTCAAAACCTAAAAACAGCAGGCAGGTTATCAGGACGAGCCGTAAGCCTCCCTCCATCAACAACGTGTTTCGAAGTCGCTAGTAGAGCTTGATACAAACTAAATTCTATCTCGTCCGTCCTCTAACGGTCCCAGACTCATCTGTTGCTTAGAGTCACGTCAGACTAGGGTTTCATACTGATTGATCTTGCTGGTTATCAGTCTTCTATAGACAATTTTCGAGACGCACTGCAATCATTAAAGTAGTAACTTATAAATATTCAAGAGAAATGGGCACAGAATTTTGAACTATTATTAACAATAACTCTACGAAATAACACTGTTGTGATTTGGCAGGTAGCGCAGGTAGCGGTGAAGCGGCGGCTAAGGGCCAGGTGGCTTTGGCGCGGCCGGGCGCGAGGACTGTTTACTGTTCCGTGCAGCGCGCCCGGCGGGCTGCAGCGAAGCGTCCACTGCGGGCGTCGCCGGCGGGAGAACAGGCGGCGGCGGCGGCGCGGCGCCATGGGGCAAAATGGAAGGCAGCGTCGGTAACACCTGGGGATGAGGCGAGCCAGTAGATGGGTCCCCAGGGCGCTGACAGGACGGCACCGTCGCTGAAAGCAGACGGGGAGCGGCAGAACCCGTGCGACGACAGAGGCGCAGCTGATTGAGATGCCGACGCACCTCACCAGAGGCCCCCAAAACCAGATACATTGCGCGGCCGAGGCAGCGAGGAATGCGCCCTTCGAGCCAACTCTGTGAACCGCGGTAGTTGCGATAATAGACAACGTCGCCTGGTGCAAAAGCAGGTGTCTGCCGCTGCACAGGAACCTGATGCGGCGGATGCAGCAAAGACATCAAGGTTCAATGAAGGACGACCGTGGAGCAACTCAGCCGGCGAGCGACCATCTCGAGGCTGAGAGCAATACGAGGACAAAAAGAGCAATAACGCGTCCTCCCGAGAATGCGACTCTTTCAACTTCAACATCTGTGACTTGAAAGTCCGGACCAATCTTTCAGCGGCACCATTTGACTGAGGCGATAGTTAGCATAGCCTTCAGCTACGTCATTTGCTACGACCTAGCAAGGCGCCATTACCAATTTATATTGAGATTGTTATTAATGTATCATCAAGAGCGATGTTCTCCAATTATGGATTAAAGTTAAGTATTCCAGAAGTTATGTACTAATTTTGGCTACTATAATTTCTTGTCATTTTCTAGACCTCACGCCAGCCTGCGTGAGCTTAAACGCGTGCCTTTCGGCTTCCTCCAAACTCCGTGAATTTGCTCCTGCCAATTCACAACAAACACCAACTATAACTTTCATAGACTCAAAAATTTATGAGGGGAGACAAGAATAAGGACCTGAGTATTAAATTATCCATGTATAGAAGATTACAGCCTGACAGAACGAGATAGAGACGGAATCAGATAATCGAAAAACTACCGAAATATAATTTTCCTAGTGAAAACCAGCAGCGTTGCTATTTGAACAGCTTCTATAATACGGTATCAGGAACAAGGAATACACTTGACGTAGAAAGGAGTTTCTCTTTCCTGAATTTACTGTACAATGAAATAAAGTCTCGGTTAGGACTTGGATAGTTATTTTAATTCATTATGTGAGCAGTATCGCCCCAATAAAATACCATAGCACTGATGCGTAATTGGACACAAGACTACAGCGCAGACTAGATCAAAGAGTTTCTTTCGATACTCTGAATGAACTGCGTCACTTCCTTATGATATACATTTAAAAACTATAAAAAATTCAGAAATATATTAATAAAATGACCTGCACTCTACATGACTTATTCTTACTCTTCCACAGAATGAAGAAGCGATATTGCGGTAAAAATCAATTAATGTTATCGCGGTTGTAATACACAATAACAACAGCAGGAACATCAAGTGAAATCTTCAGAAGCTCTTTCTGCTCTGTACTGTGGTGAAGATACAATCAACTGCTATTAAATGCATAACCATCCATGATAATGTATAATGTTAAGTGAAAACAGCAGGTTTCAAATAAACAGAAACACCACTGACTAAAGAAACTTTCATTTGGTGATACCAGAAAAATATACTCAGTCAAATCAGTTTTAACACTACTTGCTGTAATAGGCTTACATAAACAATTAGTAAAGAATCGGGCTACTTTCAAAAGGAATTTCACGTTTTACGAATTTCCCTGCTTGTCTACAGGAAACAGCTGCACAATGTCCGACGTATTTAGAAGGGGTTAACTTTTATAAGAGTTGAATTTATTTCTCATTGTCTTACTGTTACTTTCATCATCTTGAAATCAGAAAGAAAGAAGAAGTCTTGCGAGTATAACAGAGTTTTAACGCCCATTACAGAAAGAGAACAGCAAGATTGAGCTGGGACTTATGAAAGGATTATCCGCTTAGTTCTTCCTCACATTTCACGGCATTATCTCAGCGTTTGTACTAAGAAGCATTTCTTTGGAGAATTACTTAATAAAGATGAACGACTCAAGTCTCATGGTTGGAAAGAGATCACGGTGCTCTGAATAGCCTACATGGTGCCATGATATTGCTAGAAGTCGTTTCGTAGCCTAGAAGGCCGACGTTTCAAATGAGGAGAGACGTTCGCTAATAGAGTATTCAGATCCTTTTTCTTTCTGAATCGTGTGGCCCTACCCTTACACGTACAATATGTTCAAAGGTTACGAAAACTTTTGCGGAATTGAGAAGGTTACAAAAGTTGCTAAAATGGCATCCGATACACGATTAATCGAATACGACGCTACTGATTCTAAAACACATATTGTAACGTTTGTTGGGGAATTTCAACAACGCATGAGTTTCTTTCAGTATTTCGAGAATAGCACGAACATCAGTTTTTTTAAGCAGGATACTTACGGTAAGCCGGTACGAAACAATCAGGGGGGAAGGGAGGATAAACCAGGAGACTGAGGATATCACAGCCCCTTCCAAGCCTCTCGTTCATGAAAGCACTGATCCTATGAAAAGTCACAGTGGTTTTCACTGCATCTGCTATAACAAATGGTTCAAATGGCTCTAAGCGCTATGGGACTTAACATCTGAGGTCATCAGTCCCCTAGACTTAGAACTGATTCAGCCTAACTAACATAAGGACATCACGCACATCCATGCCCGAGGCAGGAATCGAACCTGAGACCACAGCAGCAGCGCTCTTCCGGACAGACGCGCCTAGAACACCTCGGCCACAGAGGCAGGCCAGCGGTAACAATGACCTGCTGCAGATACGTGTAGTACAGCCAATCCAGATGTATACAGTGTTCATAGACATGTGTGTCATAGGCGGATTAGGTAGAACATTATAACCACCGACCTACTATCGATATAAATGCGCCAGGCGATAGCAGCGTCACCTGGGAGGGAGTGACACCATGGAGGTAAGAATACAGGGAGACGCCGTGACGTCACAGCTGCGAAGCTACGTGAAGCCGAGGGTAGCCATCTCAATCCGACCAAAACATTGCTGCTGTAAGCTTGTGTGCATAGGCTTGTCGCTCGCTTTTGGAAGGATTTTGCGCTATTATGGTGACTTGTGTGGTGTTCGGATGTACGAATCGTTCTGATTGTGATGCGAAATCGAAGGGAATAACATTTCATGTGTAAGTTGTCTCGTTAAGTGTGATTTTACAACTTCATTGTGGATGAACGTGTGCTACATCGGTACTTGTACTATAGCGTGTTGTATGATTTTTTCGTACTGATTGTGATGCGAAATCGAAGGGAATAACATTTCATGTGTAAGTTGTCTCGTTAAGTGTGATTTTACAACTTCATTGTGAATGAACGTGTGCTACATCGGTACTTGTACTATAGCGTGTTTTTCTCCTGTATGATTTTAGATTTCCTAAAAATGAAAGTCGGAAAGCTCTGTGGGAGAATGCCTTTAGGAGGAACAATTGGCGTGCGTCTAAATGGAGCACTATATGTTCTCAGCATTTCCGAGAAGAGCACATAGACCGAACTTCCCTTTCAACAGTGAGGCTCCGAGAAAATGCTGTACCATCAGTTTTCCCTACACACCCAAAACATTTGCAAAAGGTATGTTAATTCAAAGAATTAAATTCTTAGTTTTCAAGTTCACGTTTCAGTATAATACGTACGTATCGTCGATAATCGAAGTGTTGAGTAACTCACTTTGTCTTCATCATGTACCAAATTAAAAGCTAATACTACAGTAACTGGCGTAAAGTATAGGCTTAAACAGGACACTGTGTAGATTTGCCATTCTATGTACCGTACTTCAGTAAATATTGGTGGTAATGATCAGTAGTGTAACGTAACTGAAATGTCCCAGTACTTATTACAAACAAGATGTATTTATGGGGCTTTGGAGGGAGGGTATAGCTAACTTAGTTTTCAGTTTCTATTATTTAGTTTGTGATACACGTTTATTACTGAATTAACAAAATTGTATCGTTTACATTGAAGACTAGCTATTCGTAATATTAGATTAAAAACTATTTTCAATCAGAAGAAACGCGGAATTTCGCCTTTACGAGATTTTATTTTAAACTTTGAAACAACCAATGTGATGACGTTACATGCGTATATGGTGCAATTAGCGACTGTAATACACGCAGCGCTATAGCACACTGGCAATGTTTTGGTCAGAGTGTCATTGCAGCGAGCCACGCCCCCATGGCTTCAAAACGTAGTACGGCTGGGATACGTAGCGCCATCTCCCCTTATTCTTATGCTCGGTTTATACTATCAAGTTATCGCAGCAATTTACTTGCGTGGAGGAACTTGCAGCGCGATTTGCGAGTGTAAACATATCGCCAAGTCGACTTGCGACCGTAGCAATTTATTGCGGAAGTGACTTTCCACTTCCAGTGTGAACACCACGCAATAAGTATCTGCAAGTAACTTGCAGCTTTTAGGATTTAGTTCTATTTCCTGCAAGTAGGAAGCGCAAGTTATAGTATGTCGTCTGCATAACACTCATATTTAACATTTTACTTAATGTGGTGGCTTAATTTTAAGCAAGCATCTTACGTATTTTATGCAAACAAATTGCAGAAATGGAGGAGGAACGGGAATGGATGAAGCAGGATACAGAACATTTTATTGAAGCCGTGGAGAGCTACCACAAAATATGGAACGTGCATAACCGAGGCTTTAAGGATAGAGTGAAGAAGATGAGCGCATTAAACGAAATCTCGTCGGTATTCGACACATCTGTGAAAGAAGTACAGAGACAGTAGCATAACTTGAAGACACAACCCCTTTACCACGTGCATCCACTCGCTTGTTGTTTCAGGAGTCTAGAAAAAGACGATGTGTAATGATTACATGTTCTATTTAATTAGCTTGACACTTTCCATTTTAAGAGCATTAGTAAAAAACATTTTTATAAGCATATCATTCTGTAAAATGCAGTTTATTTCATAAAAATTTTTCCCTTTTCAAGATGTTAAGAATGGCTCTACATACATTGGGTACGATCAGAGCAATCATGCTGATGTGAATATGAAACAAGTACATTAGGGACTTGTATGAGTCTCCTACAAAGAAGAGATTTCAAAATTCAAACATTTTTTGGTTGTATGTTTCACACAAATAAATGAAATGCCTATTTTATTTGTAGCTCACCGGTAGCTATAAATCGTAGAGTGACTAGCAAACATTCCTTTGCTGAAATAGCAGTACAGAAGTTTGTGTCTCGTTTGGATATGACGGGCGCTATTAAAATCAACAAATACTCCAGATCATTTGAGGACATTCTGCAAAAGTTTTCAAAAGCATTCATGCTCTCGATACTAAGTTCTTGGAAAAGCTTATTATAGGCACCATTTTGCGATCTTCTCATTATCTACTCTTTTTATTTTTCACGTTTTGCATTACAATTACAAGAGCTGCAGCATATCTCACCTGCCTACTTGTCATTTTACATTTCGGCTGACACGTAGTGGTACTGAAAGCATATGTAAACAGTATCAGCAAGTTGTTGACGCAAGTTTCTTGCCAAAGAACTTGCGGAAGTATCTTGCTTAATTCTCGTGCTGCTGTGTAAACACAGCTGCAAGTGGCTAGCAATAACTTCTGCAAGCGACTTGCTAGTGTAAACCCAGCTTTACCTCCATGAGTGACACACATACGGTGTACACTTACGCAGCATCAGTGAGCGCGCTTTCCGTGTGTAGAATGGGGAAGGCGCGCGATCTGCCTGAGTTTGGCCCAGGACAGATTGTAATGGCCCGCAGGCTCACCACGAGCACTTCGGAAGCGGCGCGACTTGTCGGGTGTTCGAGGAGTGCCGTGGTGTGTATTGTAACATTTTTGTCACTAAATGTAACTGGGTTTTCTCTTTTGATGCAAGTAAATTGTCAGGATGAGCATCACTGCAATGGGCATTTATTTCTAAAGCATTACGTCAGGGTGAAAATACTAAATAAATTTTTTTTTCTCTCTTAACAACATGTGGGCAGGGTGGGTTCTTCCTTGGCTCGGGTATGAGGTAGAATGAAACAGCATTTTTACATAAGATAACTTTTATTGCAAGTTTCGTACAACGGTTTTCTTACTGGATTGTACTGGCTCGGAGAGCGGCAGCTGTGTCGTTTGCGAAGCCTTCTGCTGCGGCAGCGGTGGCGTCTGATTACGCGTAGCGGTGTGTATCTCGTGTCGCCGTCTCGCCCAGCTGACCGGAGACGCGCAGCGCGAGGTGGCCCGTTTAATTATTGCGAGCGAAGTCGTGCATCGGATGGTGATACCTTGGATGTGACGTCCCAGTGTTTCTCTTCTCTAAGCGGCCGCGTGTGTTGTGCGTCGGCCAGCGGAGCGGCGCGGCGGGGGAAGGCCAGTGTCCCGGACTCGAACAACGGACTCCCGCTTGCCGGTCTTCGGCTGTCAGGTCTTCATCCCAGCTCACAGGTGACTGCTGAAGTGAAGCCGTCTCCTTCCCGTCCTCACGAGTCACCCGGGTACGTAAAAATCGGACTTCAAATACCTTTTAACTTCTGTCTTCTGGCGCCGAGGCTGCTGCTTGCTATTGCATTACAGCGGCGGACTTGGTGCGTCTGTGCATGATGCAGTCTCTTCTTGCATGACGGTCTTCAGCACCGAAACTGACTGAAAACTACTGCTACTCTTCTCTTCTTCCTGCTTCGTCTCTCGCCTCTGTCTGTCGGGCCCACTGCGTCTCGCGTATTTATTCACTTCAGTTTACTGGAGGTGGACGACTTCACGGTCATTGCCACTTCTGTCACGTTGAGAAGCTTCTCGAAGAATCTTCTTAACGTCGGTCATTGGCTCTTGGAATGTAGGCGAGGGCCTTTGCTCACATGCGACAACTGAGAAACACGTGAGCCGGTCGGGCGATGCCCTGACGGCTGAATCGACAGCGCCCGCTTACGTGGAACTTGCTGACTTCACGGTCATTGTTTCTTCTGTTCTGCTGTTCTGCCCGCTGTTTGCCAGTATGTAACTCTCTAAACTAAACCAATTTTTTCATTTATATTCTAATTTCTACTTCACTTTGATTTCACTAATTTATTTACTTAAGTACCACTCAACAGTATCTTCAACATGTGGCGAAAGGAAGGGGAAACCATGTCCAGACGTCGTAGGCTTGGGCTGGCAGCCCTCATTACAGATGTCGTATTTCGTGCAGACTTAACAGGAAAGGGGGCGGACTGTGGCCGATCTAACATCAGGCATTAATGCTGGTCAGAGTACAGTCGTGTCTGATCACACATTGTGGTGCCTACTCCCTCCAGCGACCTAGCGAAGACCTCACTGCTTCCATGCCACGACGCGTCGCAGGTGTTACCCGTGCCAAAGGTGGATATACGGGCTTTTAGGTAGGTGATCATAATGTTGTGGCTCGTCAATGTATGTATGTATGTATGTTGCGGTCACTGTTCACTGTTCCATGAAACAATGTGTCGAAAATTTGCCTACATGATCTTGTACGTCGTAACCTCGTGTTTTGTTCGTGCAAAAGGGAATTCTGAATTTCAGTAAAATTCGTCTGGGTATATGTGATCCCATAATTTGTAACTAAACTATAACCGTTTCGGGCGCTATTGCAGACAGTCTTCATCAGCAAGACTCCTGATAAAGGATGTTTGCAATAGCACCCAGAAGGGTGGTAGTTTTATTACCTATGACGAGCTCACTCCGCCCAGAAGATACTTTTTTCTAATTTTTTTTTCGTTGGCATGGACTACGAACACAAAAAGCCTACTATCTTGGAGGACTCTTGAAGTCTATATAGATGGTCGGCTGGAAAAATACGCGAATTCTTTGAAATATTGCCTCATGATACCAAAACAGTCACCTAGTAGGAAGGTGAATTTAGGGAGATTCAGTCTTATTCAGAGGCCAATCAGCAATCGTACTTCCCATGCACGAATGAAACAGCAAAGGGAGGAAGAGACAGTGGCAAATGAAGAACTGTCTGGCATGTAGTTGCCGGAGTGTTGATGTAACTGTTGTGGTTGTTCTAGTGGTCGTTGTTGATGTTGTGGTCATTTAAGCAGCTCTTCATAATAGTCCATTCTGCGCAAGTCTGTCCCTGCACAACTACTCAACTACTGCTTCTGAAAGTCAAGCCTTCGTATTTCTCTGCAATTTTTACTACACGCAGCCATTATAAAACTGACGGTCCTTTGATGTGTCGCGAGTACGATAACGTTGTAAACGGCAATTTGTGTCTTTTATTTCCTAAGTTTATAACCAATGTTATACACTGGCAGACAAAAATGTGAAACACCCAGAACAGATCGACGGATGTCAATGTAACTACGTACATGTACACAACATTAGCGGATATGTCAATGATTACACATCTCCGACGTATCCATCTCCTCCTTTACGCACAAACAATGAAGGAGGAAGGTATTGCATTACACAGACCAGTTCTTAGTGTCTAATTGAAACCATGTATGTTTCATTGAGAAACATTTTTCAATCGTTTATGGCTAAGAAGGAAAAGAGTTTTGAGTTGAATAGTCGCGAACTATCGCATAGTGGTTGGGCTAAGAGAGCAGCAGCTGTAATAGTAGTAGCAGTAGTAGTTGTTGTTGTTGCTCAAATGGTTCAAATGGCTCTGAGCACTATCGGACTTAACTTCTGAGGTCATCACTCCCCTAGAACGTAGAACTACTTAAGCCTAACGAACCTAAGGACATCGCACACATCCATGCTCGAGGCAGGATTCGAACCTGCGACCGTAGCGGTCGCGCGGTTCCCGATGTAGCGCCTAGAACCGCTCGACCATCCGGGCCGGCAGCAGTAGTAGTAGTAGTAGTTGGGTTGTTGTTGTTTTTTTTGGGGAAGGAGACCAGACAGCGAGGTCATCGGTCTTATCAGATTAGGGAAGGACGGGGAAGGAAGTCGGCCGTGCCCTTTGAAAGGAACCATCCCGGCATTTGCCTGGAGCGATTTAGGGAAATCACGGAAAACCTAAATCAGGATGGCTGGACGCGGGATTGAACCGTCGTCCTCGCGAATGCGAGTCCAGTGTCTAACCAGTAGTAGTTGTTGTTGTTGTGCCTGAGCAATGGTGCTGTGCACTTATGGTGCTGGTAAACCGCTTACGTTATTTGATTTTCAAACACCTGAGCAACACCGAACGTACTCAGACATTTCTCTCTTTACTTATTCTGATCAACACTAAACTGACACACAATATCTTTAGCGCAACGCAATCTGACTTTCAATAATACCTACAAAAGAATGGCCGTGACTAACAATAACCTATAACTTTCATGAATCACTTCGTTGTATCGAACTATTGCAATACAGCGAGCGCCAATACTGCCAGCTAAATAAAAGATTCTAACTACTGAATGCACTAACTACTGATAGGCATAGATAGCAAATGAAAGATTTTGGTAGAGAACAAACAATGTATTTACCTTAATAGTGTTCAAAAGTCATAGTTCATGACATCCAGTCTTGCAAATTTCCTTTTTCTGACTGACACACATCCAAATCGTCCACTCTCAAAACTCTGCCATCTCTCTACCCACATCCACCACTGATGGCGGCTCACCTCCAACTGCACAACGCTACGCGTTGTTCACATCCAACTGCCCAACACTACAATAGCAATGGCAATAGCAATTTCCAACATTGCAAATTAGCCACAGACTGCACACAGCACAGTCAGTGATTTTCATACAGAGCGCTACGTGGCGTTACCAACATAAAAACCTAAACAGTCCACTTACAAAGGTTTTAATGTTTTCGACGCTGTTTTCTGCTTGGTTAAACCTGTATTACGGCGTTGAGTATCAAGTTTCTTACATTTTCAAGCCAGCAATGGCGTATACTTTCCTGGTTAAACAGCGTGTGTGCCTCGCGAAGTTCTTTCAATAGATATTTTTCCACTGTGAAGATGGTCCATGATCGAAACTAGTGGTGAATAAATGTATTGTAAGACAACACAATATTTTCCACACATTTATCCTTCTTCCATGTGGTTGCGTCACTTCTTGAGCACATCAGTGCTCAAATTTGTTTGAATTCCTAAGGGACCAGACTGCTTAGGCCATCGGTCGCTAGACTTACACACTACTTAAACTAACTTGTGCTAAGAACAACACACACAAAACCATGCCCGAGGGAGGACTCGAACCTCCGGCTGGAGGGGCCACCCAGTCCGTGACATGACGCCTCAAACCGCTAGGCCACTCCGCGCGGCAGCACATTAGTGTTGCAGGGACGGAGAGGACCGCAGAGTGTTTTAAACCCTTTGCTAATCTGCTCAGCCGTCTCCCTCAGGGGGATGAAGACCCCTGACAGCGACCTGCTTGCCGACACGTGACCCCACGGTCTTACTGGGATCCCACCACCGCAGCATATCGAATTCTTCAGCGGGTAGCAGCCGCGAACTTTAATCCCCGCGCACGTCCGCCGTTCCTCTCCGTTCTCTCTCTCTCTCTCTCTGTCTCTTTCTCTCTCTTTCTCTCTCCTCACCACTTTCATACTCCCCCCTCTCGTGCCTGGTGCTGTTGTGTTTTTTTCCGTTCCTCTTTTTTTTCGTTCCTTTCCCTGGGCTCCGCAGAGTTGGTGGGCTTTGGTGTTGCTTCACCTGACACCCAGAGCCCTGCTATCGGAGCCCGCAGGCTGCAGATAAAACACGGATATCCACTCTTCGCGCGGCCGCCGCTACAGGGTGGTTCGCACGTCGCTACACGGCCCTGAGGCACTACCGCCCCCCACAATTCGGTGGTCTCGTTTGTAGTGATCTGACCGCGCCGCTTGAGTCTTTGAAACGAGGAACTCTATCGTAACATGCGTTATGAAAATGGTCCTGATCACAGATTTCTGACGCTGAAATTGTGACAGCATCACTCATCTGTAACGACCGCTACGCAGATACATAAAAACGTTCTTTAATTTTTATTCAGTTATGACCGGTTTAAGTGGCTATGAGCCCTCACCGAATATAAAATGCTTGGCTATCAATAACATTTTTTATTTATCAGAGTTCTAACTGTTTTTTTCATGCATTTATTTATGAACATAACATCATTACAACAATAAATGTACAGAAAAATGTAATTGTGAATAGCTGGTCAGTATTTCACATAATCGAAATCTCAGGAACAGAAATAAATACAACTGACATGTGTGACAAGTTATTTACAGAAAGCTTTTAGTAACAATTCTAAAAAAAAAGGTCAGTATGTGTTGTCAAATGTAAACAAAATAAGTGCATCAGGTAAGAAACTATTAGAAAATGGAAAACAGAAATGATGAAAGGTTCGCAGGAGAGCTTCTGTAAAGTTTGGAAGGTAGGAGACGAGGTACTGGCAGAAGTAAAACTGTGAGGACGGGGCGTGAGTCGTGCTTGGGTAGCTCAGATGGTAGAGCACTTGCCCGCGAAAGGCAAAGATCCCGAGGTCGAGTCTCAGTCCGGCACACAGTTTTAATCTGTCAGGAAGTTTCATATCAGTACACACTCCGCTGCAGAGTGAAAATCTCATTCCGAGTTCTGACTGTTTGTTTTTCTTGCATTTATTTATGAACATAACAATGGTTCAAATGGCTCTGAGCACTATGGGACTTAACATCTATGGTCATCAGTCCCCTAGAACTTAGAACTACTTAAACCTAACTAATCTAAGAACAGCACACAACACCCAGTCATCACGAGGCAGAGAAAATCCCTGACCCCGCCGGGAATCGAACCCGGGAACACGGGCGTGGGAAGCGAGAACGCTACCGCACGACCACGAGCTGCGGACTGAACATAACATAATTACAACAATACACCTACATAAAAATGTAATTGTGAATAGCTGGTCAATATTTCACATAATCGAAATCTTAAAAACAGAAATAAATACAACTGACATGTGTTAGAAGTTATTTACAGAAAGCTTTTAGTAATAATTCTAAAAAAAGGTCAGTATGTGTTGTCAAATGTAAACAAACTGTAAATAAGAGCATCAGGTAAGAAACTAATAAGAAATGGAAAACAGAAATGAGGAAAGGTTCGCAGGAGAGCTACTGTAAAGTTTGGAAGGTAGGAGACGAGGTACTGGCAGAAGTAAAACTGTGAGGAGCGTGCGTGAGTCGTGCTTCGGTAGCTCAGATGGTAGAGCACTTGCTCGCGAAAGCAAAGGTCCCGAGTTCAACTCTCGGTTGGGCACACAGTTTTAATCTGCCAGGAAGTTTCATATCAGCGCACACTTCGCTGCAGAGTGAAAATCTCATTCTGGAAACATCCTCCAGGCTGTGGCTAAGCCATGTCTCCGCTATATCCTTTCTTTCAGGAGTGCTAGTTCTGCAAGGTTCGCAGGAGAGCTTCTGTAAAGTTTGGAAGGTAGGAGACGAGGTACTGGCAGAAGTAAAACTGTGAGGACGGCGCGTGAGTCGTACTTGGGTAGCTCAGATGGTAAAGCAGTCGCCCGCGAAATGCAAAGGTCCCGAGTTCGAGTATCGGTCCGGCATACAGTTTTAATCTGCCAGGAAGTTTCATATCAGCGCACACTCCGCTGCAGAGTGAAAATCTCATCTTGGAAACATCCCCCAGGCTGTGGCTAAGCCATGTCTCCGCAATATCCTTTCTTTCAGGAGTGCTAGTTCTGCAAGGTTCGCAGAAGAGCTTCTGTAAAGTTTGGAAGTTAGGAGTTGAGATACTGGCAGAAGTAAAGCTGTGAAGACGGGGCGTGAGTCGTGCTTGGGTAGCTCAGATCGTAGAGCAGTCGCCCGCGAAAGGGAAAGGTCCTGAGTTCGAGTCTCAGTCTGGCACACAGTTTTAATCTGTCAGGAAGTTTCATATGAGCGCACACTCCGCTGCAGAGTGAAAATCTCATTCTGGAAAAGGTGTACAGGGCTATTACAAATGATTGAAGCGATTTCATAAATTCACTGTAGCTCCATTCATTGACATATGGTCACGATACATTACAGATACGTAGAAAAACTCATAAAGTTTTGTTCGGTTGAAGCCACACTTCAGGTTTCTGCCGCCAGAGCGTTCGAGAGTGCAGTGAGACAAAATGGCGACAGGAGCCGAGAAAGCGTATGTCGTGCTTGATATGCACTCACATCAGTCAGTCATAACAGTGCAACGACACTTCAGGACGAAGTTCAACAAAGATCCACCAACTGCTAACTCCATTCGGCGATGGTATGCGCAGTTTAAAGCTTCTGGATGCCTCTGTAAGGGGAAATCAACGGGTCAGCCTGCAGTGAGCGAAGAAATGGTTGAACGCGTGCGGGCAAGTTTAACATGTAGCCCGCGGAAAATTGGCTCATGCCAGAACTGGAGATCGACAGCGCCGACTTCATCTTTCAACAGGATGGTGCTCCACCGCACTTCCATCATGATGTTCGGCATTTCTTAAACAGGAGATTGGAAAACCGATGGATCTGTCGTGGTGGAGATCATGATCAGCAATTCATGTCATGGCCTCCACGCTCTCCCGACTTAACCCCATGCGATTTCTTTCTGTGGGGTTATGTGAAAGATTCAGTGTTTAAACCTCCTCTACCAAGAAACGTGCCAGAACTGCGAGCTCGCATCAACGATGCTTTCGAACTTATTGATGGCGACATGCTGCGCCGAGTGTGTGAGGAACTTGATTATCGGCTTGATGTCTGCCGAATCACTAAAGGGGCACATATCGAACATTTGTGAATGCCTAAAAAAACTTTTTGAGTTTTTGTATGTGTGTGCAAAGCATTGTGAAAATATCTCAAATAATAAAGTTATTGTAGAGCTGTGAAATCGCTTCAATCATTTGTAATAACCCTGTACTTCTAGCGAAAGTATTCACTGTAAGTGAAGCGTCCTCTGATATCGGTACAATAACGCAAGTGACAAAGTGTTGGCAAAATTATCGCGGTACTGCGGTGAACGGTGCAATCGTTGATGACATTCCCACAGGTAGGGCATGTACTGCACGGTGGCGTAGGCAGTGTGTCCCAGTAGCCAGGCCACGGCGCTGCACTTCGTTTTAGGGTGTCGTTTAATGTCAGGAAAGAGAATCCACATTGGTGCCACAATGGAACGGGCAGTGTGTTTGATAAGCCCCACCATCAATCGGCACAACTCCCCCACTCCCCACACGTAGCGGCACGCTATACTGTGGTCTCTGGTGTCAGCAGCTCCACACTGGCTGCCCACGTTCGTCTGGCTGAGGTGAATGTCTGCTATACGCTGCTCAGTTGCGAAGGTGTCACTGACGACTCGGTACGACAACCAACTGATGTCCGACGGTAAGAATGGGTTGTTAATATTAGCCCATACCTGCTTCCAGACGACCGTTGGCATCCGTATTTCCAGTTAGTGCGCTGGTTCGATTTAGCCACCCACGTATTTCCCTCCTGTGCCAGCCTCTTTATCTCAGATTAGCACTTACCTCCAACGTCCCTAATTATCTGTTGGATGTATTGCAATATTTCTCTTCTCCTACGGTTTTTATCCTCTATAACACCCTCTAGCATCATGGAAGTTGTTCCATGATGTCTTAGCACAAGTCTCATCATCTTGTCCCTTCTTCTTGTTAGTGTTTTCCATATGACCTTTTCTTCGCCGATTCTGTGGAGAACCTGATTTCCTATCTTACCAGTCCACCTGATTTTCAGTGTTCTCTTACAGCACCACATCTCAAACGATTCGAATCTCCTCTTTTTCCCACAGACCATGACTCACTACCATATAATGCTGTGCTACAAATCTACATTTTCAGAATTTTTTGCTTCATATTAAGGCCGATGTTTGATACTAGCAGACTTCTCTTAGGTAGGAATGTCCTCTTTGCCTGTTCTACTGTTTTTATTTCCTCATTTCTTTGTCCATAATATGTTATTTGGCTTCCAAGGCAACAGAAGCCCTTCAATTCGCCCACTCTGTGGTCACCAATTCTGGTTTTGAGTTTACCGACAATCTCGTTTCTACTACTCCTTATTACTCCCGTCTTTCTTCGGTTTACTCTCTGTCCATTTTCTGTACTCATTAGACTGTTCATTCCACTCACCACATGTTGTAACTCTTCTTTACTTTCACTGGCAATCGCAATATCACATGCGAATCTTATCAGTGAAATCGTTGCACCCTGATTTTAAACCCAGTCATCAAACTTCCTTTTACTGCTGTCATTCCATGTCTGGATTCAACAACAGGAGTGAATGACTACATACCTGTCTTCCATGCTTTTTCATCCGATCACTTTGCTCTTGATCTTCCATTCATATACTCCCCTCTTGGTTCTTATATATATTGTATATTATTCGTCTTTTCCTACAGCTTATTCCTATTTTTCTCACAACTCTGAACAGCTTGTACAACATTTCATTGTCTAACAGTTTTTTCCATGTCGTCAAACCCTATCAACGTTCTTCGGTTTTTCTTTGTTCTTACAGTCGCAACGTCAGAAAGGCCCTTATGGTGCTCTTACCTCTCGGAAAGCCGGAATGGTCGTCATATAAGAGATCCTCAATTTTCTTTTACATTCCTCCGTATATTATTCTTGTCAGTAGTTCAATGGTTCAAATGGCTCTGAGCACTATGCGACTTAACTTCTGAGGTCATCAGTCGCCTAGAACTTAGAACTAATTAAACCTAACTAACCTAAGAACGTCACACACATCCATGCCCGAGGCAGGATTCGAACCTGCGACCGCAGCGGTCGCTCGGTTCCAGACTGCAGTGCCTAGAACCGCACGACCACTCCGGCCGGCTCTTGTCAGTAGTCTGGATGCATGAGTTGTTATGCTTATTGTGCGATAGCTCTTGCATTTTGCTCTTGCTATGTTAGGGATTGTTGAGACTACATTTTTCTGTAAGTCTGATGGTATGTCTCCAGTCTCACAAGTTCTACACACCAAGTTGAATAGTAACTTGGTTGTTACTTTTTAACAATGGTATCGGAAATACCGAAGGTATGTTATCTACCCAGTCTGGCTTATTTGATTGTAACTCTTCCAAAGCTTTATTGAATTCTGACACTAATACATGTACTGGATAACCTTTGTCTTCCACATCTACCCCATTTCTTCCTCAGTCACGTCTTCAGACAAGTCTTCCACGTCGTAGAGGTCTTCAACGAACTACTTCCTCTGCAGTTAATGTGAAATTGGACTCTTTATTTTGAGAGCATTCTTTTTTAATTTCACCGAAGATTATTTCCACTTCCCTGTACGCTGATCACTCCTTCCGACGACAGTGGTTCTTTTTCGATTTCTTCACATTATTCCTGCAGCCACTTCGCCTTAGCTTCCCTGCATTTCCTACTATTTCATGCTAAGTGGCTTACATATCTGTATTTCTGAAATTCCTTGAGCATTTTTGTACTTCATTCTTTCATCAGTCAACTGAAGTATTCCTTCTGTTCCTAAGGATTCTTTGCAATTACCTGCTTTGTACCTATGTTTATCTGTCCATCTTCTGTGATTAGCCTTTTTAGAGGTGTCCATTCGTCTTCAACTGAAGTGCCTAGCGTGTTATTTATTATTGCAGTATCTGTTGTCTCAGAGAACTACTAACGCATATCATCATTCCTCAGCATTTCAGTATCTCAATTCTTTGCAGATGGGTTCTTCCAGACAAGTGTTTTGAACTTCATCCTCCTGAACTGTGTTCCGCGTCTATATCTAAACTTGGATGCACCTTACAATCGAATTTCTTATTTCAGAATCCAGCTGGAAGCTTTTCGTATCTCCAGGCCTTTCTCAAGTACACCTCAAAAATGTTCAGATGTGTTTGAAATCTTATGGGACTTAACTGCCAAGGTCATCAGTCCTTAAGCTTACACACTGCTTAACCTAAATTAGCCTAAGGACCAACACACACACCCATGCCCGAGGGAGGACTCAAACCTCCGCTGGGACCAGCCGAAGTGCACCTCCTCTTCCAGTGATAATTTACAATGCAATGTGTTCTCTGTTACTAATTGAAATTTGTTGCAGAACTGTATTACCCTTTATACTATCTCATGCCTACAACCAAGCCCATATTCTCTCATAACTCTTTCTTCTATTCCTTCCCCTGCTACCACGTTCCAGTCCCAGTTCCTTATGATAATTAGATCTACGTCTACATCTACATCTACATTTATACTCCGCAAGCCACGCAACGGTGTGTGCCGGAGGGCACTTTACGTCCCACTGTCATTACCTCCCTTTCCTGTTCCAGTCGCGTATGGTTCGCGGGAAGAACGACTGCCGGAAAGCCTCCGTGCGCGCTCGAATCTCTCTAATTTTACATTCGTGATCCCCTCGGGAGGTATAAGTACGGGGAAGCAATATATTCGATACCTCATCCAGAAACGCACCCTCTCGAAAACTGGACAGCAAGCTGCACCGCGAAGTAGAGCGCCTCTCTTGCAGAGTCTGCCACTTAAGTTTGCTGAACATCTCCGTAACGCTATCTCGCTTGCCACATAACCCTGTGACGAAACGCGCCGCTCTTCTTTGGATCTTCTCTATCTCCTCTGTCAACCTGACCTGGTACGGATCCCACACTGATGAGCAATACTCAAGTATAGGTCGAACGAGTGTTTTGTAAGCCACCACCTTTTTTGATGGACTACATTTTCTAAGGACTCTCCCAATGAATCTCAACCTGGCACCCAGCTTAACGACAATTAATTTTATATGATCATTCCACTTCAAACCGTTCCGTACGCACACACCCAGATATTTTACAGAAGTAACTGCTACCAGTGTTTGTTCTGCTATCATATAATCATACAATAAAGGATCCTTCTTTCTATGTATTCGCAATACATTACATTTGTCTATGTAAAGGGTCAGTTGCCACTCCCTGCACCAAGTGCCTATCCGCTGCAGATCTTCCGGCATTTCGCTGCAATTTTCTAATGCTGCAACTTCTTGTATACTACAGCATCATCAGCGAAAAGCCGCATGTAACTTCCGACACTATCTACTAGGTCATTTATATATATTGTGAAAAGAGATGGTCCCAAAACACTGCTCTGTGACACGCCAAAAGTTACTTTAACGTCTGTAGACGTCTCTCCATTGAGAACAACCTGCTGTGTTCTGTTTGCTAAAAACTCTTCAATCCAGCCACACAGCTGGTCTGATATTCCGTTGGCTCTTATTTTGTTTATCAGGCGACAGTGCGGAACTGTATCGAACGCCTTCCGGTAGTCAAGGAAAATGGAATCTCCCTGGGAGCCTGTATCTAATATTTTCTGGGTCTCATGAACAAATAAACCGAGTTGGGTCTCACACGATCGCTGTTTCCGGAATCTATGTTGATTCCTACAGAGTAGATTCTGAGTTGCCAGAAATGACATGATACGCGAGCAAAAAACATGTTCGAAAATTATACAACAGATCCATGTCAGAGATATAGGCCTATAGTTTTCCGCATCTGCTCGACGACCCTTCTTGAAAACTGGAACTACCTATGCTCTTTTCTAATCATTTGGAACCTTCTGTTCCTCTAGAGAATTGCGGTACACGGCTGTTAGAAGGGGTGCAAGTTCTTTCGCGTAATCTGTGCAGAATCGAATTGGTATCCCGTCAGATCCAGTGGAATTTCCCCTGTTGAGTGATTTCAGTTGCTTTTCTATTCCTTGGACACTTATTTCGATGTCAACCATTTTTTTCGTTCCTGCGAGGATTTAGAGAAGGAACTGCAGTGCGGTCTTCCTCTGTAAAACAGCTTTGGTAAAGGTTTTTAGTCTTTCAGCTTTACGCGTTTCTGTTTCAATACCATTATCATCCCAGAGTGTCTTGATATGCTATTTCGATCCACTTACTGATTTAACGTAAGACCAGAACTTCCTAGGATTTTCTGTCAAGTCGGTACATAGAATTTTACTTACTAATTCACTGAACGCTTCACGCATAGCCCTCCTTACGCTAACTTTGACATCGTTTAGCTTCTGTTTGTCTGAGAGGTTTTGTCTGCGTTTAAACTTGCAGTGAAGCTCTCTTTGCTTTCGCAGTAGTTTCCTAACTTTGTTGTTGAACCACGGTGGGTTTTTCCCGTCCCTCACAGTTTTACTCGGCACGTACGTATCTAACACGCATTTTACGTTTGCCTTGAACTTTTCCAAAAACACTCAACATTGTCAGTGTCGGAACAGAAATTTTCGTTTTGATGTATTAGGTAGTCTGAAATCTGCCTCCTATTGTTCATGCTAAACAGTTAAACCTTCCTCCCTTTTTTTTTGTATTCCTATTTACTTCCATATTCAGGGATGCTGCAACGGTCTTATGATCACTGATTCCCTGCTCTGCGCTTACAGAGTCGAAAAGTTCGGGTCTGTTTGTTATCAGTAGGTCCAAGATGTTATCTCCACGAGTCGGTTCTCTGTTTAATTGCTCGAGGTAATTTTCGGGTAGTGCACTCAGTATAATGTCACTGGATGCTCTGTCCCTACCACCCGTCCTAAACATGTGAGTGTCCCAGTCTGTATATGGTAAACTGAAATCTCCACCTAAGACTATAACATGCTGAGGAAATTTATGTGAAATGTATTTCAGATTTTCTCTCAGTTGTTCTGCCACTAATGCTGCTGAGTCGGGAGGTCGGTAAAAGGAGACAATTATTAACATAGCTCGGTTGTTGAGTATAACCTCCACCCATAATAATTCACAGGAACTATCCACTTTTATTTCACTACAGGATAAACTACCACTAACAGCGACAAACACGCCACCACCGGTTGCATGCAATCTATCCTTTCTAAACACCGTCTGTACCTTTGGAAAAATTTCGGCGGAATTTATCTCTGGCTTCAGCCAGCTTTCCGTACTTATAACGATTTCAGCTTTGGTGCTTTCTATCAGCGCTTGAAGTTCCGGTACGTTACCAACGCAGCTTCGCCAGTTTACAATTACAATACCGATTGCTGCTTGGTGCCCGCATGTCCTGACTTTGCCCCGCACCCTTTGAGGCTGCTGCCCTTTCTGTACTTGCCCGAGGCCACGAGATCATGATCTCCTCTTACATACTGAATTATCCGTTGAATATCTTCTCACATTTTCTCTATCACCACATCTTTTGCATGTGTACACAAGAACAATTGTTGTTGGTGTTCGTTTACTGTCGGTTCTCATGGTAACAAACCTATCACTGAACTGCAGGGTGTGCTCCTGTCGAAATATCGGCGGTGATCGACGACGTCACCCGGCAGCAAACACGTAAGTTATTTGAACATTCAGTCCGCCGGGAAAAGTTAAGGTCTCACATTGTTTACCTCTACGGGGAGGAAATGTATCGTTGCTTGCGGAGGTTGGATAAACTTCGCAGCAGTAGAATAAGATTGGACTGTGCATTATCGTTTTTACACTCCTGGAAATGGAAAAAAGAACACATTGACACCGGTGTGTCAGACCCACCATACTTGCTCCGGACACTGCGAGAGGGCTGTACAAGCAATGATCACACGCACGGCACAGCGGACACACCAGGAACCGCGGTGTTGGCCGTCGAATGGCGCTAGCTGCGCAGCATTTGTGCACCGCTGCCGTCGGTGTCAGCCAGTTTGCCGTGGCATACGGAGCTCCATCGCAGTCTTTAACACTGGTAGCATGCCGCGACAGCGTGGACGTGAACCGTATGTGCAGTTGACGGACTTTGAGCGAGGGCGTATAGTGGGCATGCAGGAGGCCGGGTGGACGTACCGCCGAATTGCTCAACACGTGGGGCGTGAGGTCTCCACAGTACATCGATGTTGTCGCCAGTGGTCGGCGGAAGGGGCACGTGCCCGTCGACCTGGGACCGGACTGCAGCGACGCACGGATGCACGCCAAGACCGTAGGATCCTACGCAGTGCCGTAGGGGACCGCACCGCCACTTCCCAGCAAATTAGGGACACTGTTGCTCCTGGGGTATCGGCGAGGACCATTCGCAACCGTCTCCATGAAGCTGGGCTACGGTCCCGCACACCGTTAGGCCGTCTTCCGCTCACGCCCCAACATCGTGCAGCCCGCCTCCAGTGGTGTCGCGACAGGCGTGAATGGAGGGACGAATGGAGACGTGTCGTCTTCAGCGATGAGAATCGCTTCTGCCTTGGTCCCAATGATGGTCGTATGCGTGTTTGGCGCCGTGCAGGTGAGCGCCACAATCAGGACTGCATACGACCGAGGCACACAGGGCCAACACCCGGCATCATGGTGTGGGGAGCGATCTCCTACACTGGCCGTACACCACTGGTGATCGTCGAGGGGACACTGAATAGTGCACGGTACATCCAAACCGTCATCGAACCCATCGTTCTACCATTCCTAGACCGGCAAGGGAACTTGCTGTTCCAACAGGACAATGCACGTCCGCATGTATCCCGTGCCACCCAACGTGCTCTAGAAGGTGTAAGTCAACTACCCTGGCCAGCAAGATCTCCGGATCTGTCCCCCATTGAGCATGTTTGGGACTGGATGAAGCGTCGTCTCACGCGGTCTGCACGTCCAGCACGAACGCTGGTCCAACTGAGGCGCCAGGTGGAAATGGCATGGCAAGCCGTTCCACAGGACTACATCCAGCATCTCTACGATCGTCTCCATGGGAGAATAGCAGCCTGCATTGCTGCGAAAGGTGGATATACACTGTACTAGTGCCGACATTGTGCATGCTCTGTTGCCTGTGTCTATGTGCCTGTGGTTCTGTCAGTGTGATCATGTGATGTATCTGACCCCAGGAATGTGTCAATAAAGTTTCCCCTTCCTGGGACAATGAATTCACGGTGTTCTTATTTCAATTTCCAGGAGTGTATTTAAGTGACGAAATCATAGTGTGGTTCCAACTTTTGCTAAGGTTGTGCATCATATTAATTCTCCTGCCGCTAATCGCATCAAGCAACGTGCTGGTTTAGCTCTTGTTCGTGAAAGGATCCACTATACTCGCTGTCAATTAGATTTTGTTTCTGAGGAATTATTTCAGCTTCATTTAATGATGGCGTCTAATGTTTCTGAATTTTCTTGGGATTGGGTGGACGGTGCCTCTTGGTCGCAGTCTGACTGGGAATTTCAATCTGTAACTGCTCGTCATTCGGTGAAGTTTGAACGTTTCCTTGGCTCAGTGTCTAATTGTAATTTTAATTCTCGACGTTCTGTGATCAATCTCACGGAGGAAACGTTTGACGACGCAGCTTTGTCTGTGCTGGGGAAAGGTTTGAATTTCTCACCGACGCCTTAAGAGTTTGCCAGTCGTTGATATAATTAGTTCTATTGAACAGGCTGTTTATAAACTACCTTCCGAGGCTGCGGAAGAGGTTAGGAGGGAAGCTTGTCGTGTGTTGACTGGGACCCGTCCACCCAAGTGTAACATTACAGTAGCTGAGGCGGCTGCTTTACGTTCACTCAGATTGGATCCTGATATTGTTATTTTACCTGCGGACAAGGGAAATGCCACGGTTTTGTTGAACAAGCACGATTACATTCAAAAGATGCAGTGTCTACTTTCTGATTCGGCGTATCGCAAAATCGGTGCTGACCTTACTAAGAGTGTTGAGAGAAAGACTAATAACCTCCTGAAGAAAAGTTCTTTGTCACACGAGACTATCAAGGGTCTTAATTCTTACTGTGCTGTACCACCTAGATTATATGGCCTCCCTAAGGTCCATAAAGAGGCTGTCCCGTTGAGGCCTATTGTTTCTAATATTAGTGCTCCGACATATCAAGTAGCCAAACATCTTGCTAATTTGTTGACCCCACTAGTAGGTAGGTGTGAACACCACATTAAGAACTCTGCAGATTTCTTACGTCGATTGCAGGGATTGCGTTTGAATGACTCTGATATTTTAGTTTTGATGTGGTTTCTCTTTTCACTCGCGTTCCTCTCTCTGGTTCGTTGCAGCTAATTGAGGTTAAGTTTGGTGTTGGGTTAACAAATTTGTTTCTGAAGTGTTGGCAGAAGAGCCAACACTGTGTTGTTAGAGTAGGCCGAAATGCACGCGTTTAATTACACGCTGACTGGCGTGAGGTCTGTAACAGGTCAGAGAAATAAGACTAGCAAAACGAGAGTAACTGGTAGAATACTTAACTTTAATCCACAATTGTAGAACATCTCTCTTGATGATACATAATTTGAATCTCAATATAAAATGCTATGGCGCCTTGCCAGGTCGTAGCAAATGACGTAGCTGAAGGCTATGCTAACTATCGTCTCGGCAAATGAGAGCGTAGTTGTCAGTGATCCATCTCTGGCTAAGTCGGCTGTACAACTGGGGACGAGTGCTAGGATCTATCTCTAGACCTGCCGTGTCGCGGCGCTTGGTCTGCCATCACTGACAGTGGTGACACGCGGGTCCGTCGTATACTAGCGGACCGCGGCCGATTTAAAAGCTACTACCTAGCAAGTGTGGTGTCTGGCGGTGACACCACAGTTTCGACATGTGCTGACTTCCACTTACTTTTTATTCAATGGTCAGATAACGAACAGACTAATGGAGTTGCAATGGGAAGCCCGTTGTCACCTATTGTGGCCAATTTGTTTATGGAGGACTTTGAGGAACGTGCATTGGAGTCAGCGACCTTGAAACCTGCGTGTTTTTTCAGATATGTAGACGATACTTCTGTTGTGTGGCCTCGTGGTAGTGAGAATTTAAACCGGTTTTTGGAACATCTGAATTCAATCCACCCAAATATTCAGTTCACTATGGAGGTGGAAAAGAATGGATGCCTTCCCTTCCTTGATGTGTTGGTCAGAAGGAAGACTGATGGTACGTTGGGACATTCTGTTTATAGGAAGCCCACCCACACTGACTTGTATCTGCGAGCTGATAGTTGTCACCATCCAGCTCAGCGTGAAGGAGTACTTCGCACCTTGGTTCACAGGGCCCACGTTATCTCAGACCCTGAAAGTTTTGGCAGCTGAGTTATCACATCTCGAAGTCACCTTTCGTCAGAATGGTTATAGTGAGAGGCAGATCTAACGTGCGTTGCGCCATCAGCCTTCTGTGCAACGGGTGAGTGACGATAGCAACGAAGTGGCACCTAAGTCTACGGCCATTTTGCCTTACGCAGGAAGCATTTCCAACAGGATTGGCCGTATTTTGCGGAAATATGATGTGGAATGCGTTTTTCGACCACCTTGTAAGATTAAGGCCCTGTTGGCGTCTTTAAAAAATGATCTTGCTTTGCGTAAGGCTGAGGTCTATCGTATTCCTTGCAGTTGTGGCATGTCATATATTGGTCAGACAATCAGGACTGTAGAAGACCGGTGTACTGAACATAAGCGTCACACACGCTTACAACAGCCGAGCAAATCCGCTATTGCAGAACATTGCCTCGACACCGGTCAAACTATGGAATACAACAGCACGGAGATTCTGGCTTGCACATCCAGCTATTGGGATAGTGTTATTAAGGAAGCTATTGAAATCAAACTATCCAGCAACCGTATAAACAGAGATGGTGGATTTTACCTCACCTGTTGATTAAGAGTCACTATTGATATTTCAGATATTGGTTATCTTTGTTTGTGTTGACACTTGTTCTGTGTGTGGTATCTTCCTTATTTCTTCTCTGTGAACCGAGGTATTAAATTCCCTTGCACATTGCTTCCCCCTTGCATTTGTGCCTTGAGAATGGCAGGGTGTGCTCCTGTCGAAATATCGGCGGTGGTCGACGACGTCACCCGGCAGCAAACAAGTAAGTTATTTGAACATTCAGTCCTCCGGGAAAAGTTAAGGTCTCACAAACAGATTTACTTATTAAAAAATAACAAATGTTACATAGGTTGCACACGTTATGTCGGTAGGCAACTTGTTTTTACAACTTTTCCAGAAGCCAATCGAACTTAACTGAGATAGAAAACTTCCAATTTTTTTTATTTCGCATGGTGGTATTAGGGCCTTACATGCAACCAAGTATTTTTCAAAATTTAGTATGACATTTCTTATGAGACACATGTTGTAAGAGATTGTGGAACAAGTCTATGAATATCGTCTTCCCCTCATAATCTGCCTGCTTAACACACCTTTGTATTCGGACCAGCATCTGTGATAAGAAAACTGAGACATGTTCATCACATTTGCTTATATATCTCGTGAAAATTACCGCTGTAGACCAAAAATTGCATCATTATTCACTTCACAACAATAAACGTAATAAGCGACAATTCAACTTGACAGTAAATACGTAACATATACTACACTGTTGTATGTTTTATTATTATTATTGTTATTATTAGTAGCAGTGGTCAGACACAAAGCAAAACTTCTGTCAGTTCAGAAGGAAAGAGTCTAGCAATCAAGTGATTCACAAACAGCAAATATGGGTCACACATTTTAACATGGCTGAATTTGAATGGAGTGCAGGATGTCGGTGAACGAAGCGTCACTAGTGAAAAGATTGCTATACGGGAAGCATGATTTGTAACAAATGTCTAACCTCAGTGTGGGTACTTACCATCCTTTTCTGAGAAGGTGTTGTGGCTATCAGTCGCGATACACTGAGCATTGCTTCATTGTATGAAAAAGATTCGTAATTTTGAAAACAAAACTGTTGCAAGGGAATTCTTTTTCTTTCTAAAGTTCAACTAATTGTTAATGATGACGACTGGGAGAAATTTGGGGAGGGGGGGTTACCAGCTACTATCTGATTGTACTCAGCGGTAATGGTCTCAGAAAGGTTAGGAACTACTGGTTTAGACAGTGCGATCAGGTTTCGTGCGAAATGCGTTCTCTCTGTTAACCTCTCCGTACCCATGCCCGATGGCCGTGCAGGGAACTGTTAGACGCGTCTTCCACAGCTTTTATATGGCCGTCTATACCTCGAATCTTACCGGAAGACCGCACATTTTTCATACCTCACCCACACAGGATCTCTCGTACTACTGGATAAATTTGTTAATTTTTCTACGCGACATGTATGCTATCGTCGTACGCAAGTAAGTAGCACCAAAAGATAGAATTACTGTCCTGAAACTCGGGTAGTGTACATGCCTTTATCCAAATAAAGGAACTTTGAAATTACAACTGCAGCAGATTTTGATCACGATCAACAATACACCTAAGAGTTGTGGATGTGCCACTAAGAATATATTATGAAACTGTTCCAATTTAAAAGACACATAAATGGAACAGGAAAGGGAGGTAATGACAGCGGCACGTAAAGTGCCCTCCGCCACACACCGCTGGGTGGCTTGCGGAGTATAAATGTAGATGTAGATGTAGATGTAGGAGTATGGAGGTTACAATATGTAGAGGCTCATCATCATCATCATCATCATCATTTAAGACTGATTATGCCTTTCAGCGTTCAGTCTGGAGCATAGTTCCCTTTATAAAATTCCTCCATGATCCCCTATTCCGTGCTAACATTGTTGCCTCTTCTCATGTTAAGCATATTACTTCAAAATCATTCTTAACCGAATCCAGGTACCTTCTCCTTGGTCTGCCCCGACTCCTCCTACCCTCTACTGCTGAACCCATGAGTCTCTTGGGTAATCTTGCTTCTCCCATGCGTGTAACATGACCCCACCATCTAAGCCTGTTCGCCCTGACTGCTTCATCTATAGAGTTCATTCCCAGTTTTTCTTTGATTTCCTCATTGTGGACACCCTCCTGCCATTGTTCCCATCTACTAGTACCTGCAATCATCCTAGTTACTTTCATATCCGTGACCTCAACCTTGTTGATAAGGTAACCTGAATCCACCCAGTTTTCGCTCCCATACAACAAAGTTGGTCGAAAGATTGAACGGTGCACAGATAACTTAGTCTTGGTACTGACTTCCTTCTTGCAGGAAGAGAGTAGATCGTAGCTGAGCGCTCATTGCATTAGCTCTGCTACACCTCGCTTCCAGTTCTTTCACTATGTTGCCATCCTGTGAGAATATGCTTCCTAAGTACTTGAAACCGTCCACCTGCTCTAACTTTGTTCCTCCTATTTGGCACTCAATCCGTTTATATTTCTTTCCCACTGACATTACTTTCGTTTTGGAGATGCTAATCTTCATACCATAGTCCTTACATTTCTGATCTAGCTCTGAAATATTACTTTGCAAACTTTCAATCGAATCTGCCATCACAACTAAGTCATCCGCATATGCAAGATTGCTTATTTTGTGTTCACATATCTTAATCTCACCCAGCCAGTCTATTGTTTTCAACATATGATCCATAAATAATATGAACAACAGTGGAGACAGGTTGCAGCCTTGTCTTACCCCTGAAACTACTCTGAACCATGAACTCAATTTACCGTCAACTCTAACTGCTGCCTGACTATCCATGTAAAGATCTTTAATTGCTTGCAAAAGTTTGCCTCCTATTCCATAATCTTGTAGAACAGACAATAACTTCCTCCTAGGAACCCGGTCATATGCCTTTTCTAGATCAATAAAGCATAGATACAATTACCTGTTCCATTCATAACACTTCTCCATTATTTGCCGTAAGCTAAAGATCTGGTCCTGACAACCTCTAAGAGGCCTAAACCCACACTGATTTTCATCCAATTGGTCCTCAACTAATACTCGCACTTTCCTTTCAACAATACCTGAGAAGATTTTACCCACAACGCTGATTAAAGAGATACCTCTGTAGTTGTTACAATCTTTTCTGTTTCCATTTTTAAAGATTGGTGTGATTACTGCTTTTGTCCAGTCTGATGGAACCTGTCCCGACTCCCAGGCCATTTCAGTTATCCTGTGTAGCCATTTAAGACCTGACATTCCACTGTATTTGATGAGTTCCGACTTAATTTCATCCATCCCAGCAGCTTTATAGCACTGCAATCTATTGACCATTTTCACCACTTCCTCAAATGTGATCCTATGTAGAGGCTCTATTCACAAAATATGGCACCTCACCAGCCGTTTATTTTAGATGCTTCAAGTTTAACTGCGCTGGTCATTTAATCATTTCTCATTGAATTAATCATTTCTCATTCATTTAATCATCTCTAATGATTTATGAACCTCAACTGTGTAAACGTACATAAAGTGTAGACGTACATACATAACGTAACGCCTGAAATGTTGAACATGTACCTGGGTGTGTCGATTACGGGTGCTCCTTTGCCTGCGCAATATTTTCCACTCGCAGCCTGCCAGACCGCCGGTCTTCGCTTCATTTCCCTTTCATTTCCACTGCCGGATGCAGCGGGCCGCCCGTGGCCATTGGCTGCCCTGGGCGTACGCACAGTTTCGTGGTCAGGGGTTCTCTGACAAGTAGCTAGCTGCCGATACTGGGGTCGCATCATTGGCAACAACCTTTCTGATTTTACTAATAGCACAAAGCTTGTTTTATCACGCACAAGATAAATGAAACTATGACTGTTATACTGAGGTTCTGTGACGACAGTGACTTCCTTTTTGAGTTACTACCGGCTACATTTGATGCGTTTGTTGTTTAATTTCGTCGTCATGGCTCGTTTCGAGGCGATAGTATTTTCATCACACGATTGTTTAATGCAGAAAACGACCTTTTTGTAGGTATAACAAATGGTTCAAATGGTTCTGAGCACTATGGGACTCAACGTCTGAGATCATTAGTCCCCTAGAACTTAGAACTAGTTAAACCTAACCAACCTAAGGACATCACACACATCCATGCCCGAGGCAGGATTCGAACCTGCGACCGTAGCGGTCTCGCGGTCCAAACTGCAGCGCCACTTCGGCCGGCGTAGGTATAATAGACGAGACAATTTACCTGTCTGAACACAACTATTATTTACATGCTAGGGGTAGTATTAATCTAGTTGTGACGAAATCATCAGTCACAATAGAATTATAAAATGACAACTAAACTGTTTTCACCGAATTGTTAGTCACAGTCTTTAACACAACTGATTCATATCTTTATCAGAACGTTGTTGTGGCTCTCTGAGTACGATGGGACTTAACATCTATGGTCATCAGTCCCCTAGAACTTAGAACTACTTAAACCTAACTAACCTAAGGACAGCACACAACACCCAGTCATCACGAGGCAGAGAAAATCCCTGACCCCGCCGGGAATCGAACCCGGGAACCCGGGCGTGGAAAGCGAGAACGCTACCGCACGACCACGAGCTGCGGACAGAACGTTGTTGTTACGTTTTGTCCAGAACAGAAGTACTCGATTACATAAATTCATAGAAATAATTATTTAGTATGTAAGACGTGTATATTTCTATTATCTATTGTCAAACCACAATTTATGAAAGATGTTTACATTTTATTAATAGGATTAAATAGGAATAATTAATATTTGTCATTTTGGAAATAATTGTGGTAGCAGGAAATGTCTGCACCAAAGTATTGTTGGCGGGAGGGACCGAACATTTATATAATTTTAAAAAAGGGCAGGAGAGACCGCGTATGGATACATTTTAAGAAAAGAGCGGGAAAGACCGCGCATTGATACGTTTTGTAGTGGCATTAGGGATTGTCTGCAGCAGAAAGCATTGTTGCCGAGAGAGACCGCACTTGAGCGTTCGTAGGAAGTCAGTAGTAAGCGAGACGCGAAGCGAGTCGGTAGCAGGTCTGAAGCGAGAGGTTGAGAGGAGCGGTGTGCCTGCCAGCCACCAGCTATGATTCATAAGAGATTATAAACGGATGGACAGAGACATCAGCTAACTATTATCATAAGAGGAACTAATATTATTGAATTATTTTTTTTGAGAAACTCAAGACTACTGAAGGTATGTTAGCGCAATGCTAGTTGTAAGATTATTGTAAAAAGTAAGCCCCATTTGAACATTTTAAAAATCATTTCATTGAGAATATAATTAATTTTTGCCAGTAATATTGCATTACTGATTATATTCCATCTCAAAAATTAATTAAAGAATAACGTCAGCTATGCTATTAAAGAATGTCAGCTTTGGTAATAAATACAGCCACTTATTATGACAGCCCACCAGCAGCTAAATAGAGTATAGTAAAACAGAGTAAGTGTATTCATGTCGCAGTTCGATGTAGCAGTTAGATGGCGATCCAGTAACAGTAAAAAAGGTAAGGAACAGTTTTGGGTTATTGCAGGTAACGACTGAGGGCCACGACGACGGCACATTCAATGTTTCGTCGAAATAATCAGCAAATCACTTTTAATAAGCAGCATTTAAATATGTATGCGGAGATTGCACTTCTTATTATTGAGAAAGAAAATTAATTTCAAAGGGAAGATTTCATTTGTTGTTATTAAGCAAGAGATAGAAATCTTAAGGGAAGGTTTCATAGGTTATTGTAGAAGGGAAGGTTGCGTAACAAAAGAGAAGTAGAGGAGACGGGAAGGTTTCAAGTAGGTAACGCGAATTTGGTGAGGGAAACTTAATTATGTATATAAACAGTTCATCCACTCTGGGAATGGAGGATACTGACGATTTTTGCCGGTTATCGGCAATGCTACCGGAAAGATGTCAGTGCCAGGGATTTAAAGACTATCGAGAATGTTTTAATTTCGAGTTTGAAGTCGTATAACAAATGACAAAAGAAACTGAAGGAGGAATTCCGCCTTATGCGAGACACCTTTTGAGTTTTGTTTCACCCAGACCTGTTTCAGCATTTCTTGTGCTATCTTCAGTGGGTTACGTTATTTTTCTTACTGTAAAATTGTTGTTACACGTTAACGTCTAGAGAAAACAATTGGTACTAAATATTTACATTTGTGAATGAAGTGACTGCTGTCAGATATTATACATGGTTTGTTTGCAGTTCATAGTTGAGATATATATTACTGGGCTGATGTATTGTACGTTGTTAACCATATGTGATTATAATCCTATAACAAACAACAGCCGTATAAAAAATGGTTCAAATGGCAGGATTTGAACCTGCAACCGTAGCAGCCGCGTGGTTCCGGACTGAAGCGCCTAGAACCGCTCGGCCACAACGGCCGGCAACAGCCGTATGATTTAAGATATTATTTTATTTTATTGTGAAGGCAACCGGTTTCGGCATTTCATTATGCCATCTTCAGGCCCCAAACGCATCTATCCAAATAAACGAACTTGTCGTATAGCGCCATAGATCATTGGATATCGTGAATTCAATCGTTATATAATTGCATCATTAGAAAACGTGATAGTAACTTCTTCTAATCATGCAATTATATTACGATTGAATTCGTGACATCCAGTGATTTATGGCGCTATACGACAAGTTCGTTTATTTGGATAGATGCTTATGGGACCTGAAGATGGCATAATGAAATGCCGAAACTGGTTGCCTTCACAATAAAGTAAAATAATATCCTAAAGTACATGTCTGTTGGTGAATTTTACTGAGGTTGACAATTACTTAACCAGCTCATGTCCTTTGGCCATGATGGGCCAACAGAGATTTAAGTCTAAGAGGCGTCCCACATCAACGTGAGGTTGGTCGGTTGACGACCAGGGCGTGTTATTTACATGTCTGAATGCTGGCTGGAGAGACGCAAAGTAGTAGAGTTTTCCTCTTCTCCTACTTTCTAAATTTACTGAATGCTGATCAGTGAAGGACATCGCTCACGGCCTTGAGTTGTTTGTACTATTCCATTTAGTGGACCTGACTTAATATTTTTATTGTAATAGAATACCCTTGTGTTTTTTCATACTTATTATATCGCCTAGTGCGAAAATTGCTCAAAGGGTCTTGTCTAATATTTGTTAACCGGCAATTGGAAATTTCGAAATTTGTGTTAAGGACTATGGGACCAAACTGCTTAGATCTACATCTACATCTACATCCATACACCGCAAGCCACCTGACGGTGTGTGGCAGAGGGTACCGTGAGTACCTCTATCGGATCTCCCTTCTACTCCAGTCTCGTATTGTTCGTGGAAAGAAGGATTGTCTGTATGCTTCTGTGTGGGCTCTAATCTCTCTGATTTTATCCTCATGGTCTCTTCGCGAGATATACACTCCTGGAAATTGAAATAAGAACACCGTGAATTCATTGTCCCAGGAAGGGGAAACTTTATTGACACATTCCTGGGGTCAGATACATCACATGATCACACTGACAGAACCACAGGCACATAGACACAGGCAACAGAGCATGCACAATGTCGGCACTATTACAGTGTATATCCACCTTTCGCAGCAATGCAGGCTGCTATTCTCCCATGGAGACGATCGTAGAGATGCTGGATGTAGTCCTGTGGAACGGCTTGCCATGCCATTTCCACCTGGCGCCTCAGTTGGACCAGCGTTCGTGCTGGACGTGCAGACCGCGTGAGACGACGCTTCATCCAGTCCCAAACATGCTCAATGGGGGACAGATCCGGAGATCTTGCTGGCCAGGATAGTTGACTTACACCTTCTAGAGAACGTTGGGTGGCCCGGGTACATGCGGACGTGCATTGTCCTGTTGGAACAGCAAGTTCCCTTGCCGGTCTAGTAATGGTAGAACGATGGGTTCGATGACGGTTTGGATGTACCGTGCACTATTCAGTGTCCCCTCGACGATCACCAGTGGTGTACGGCCAGTGTAAGAGATCGCTCCCCACACCATGATGCCGGGTGTTGGCCCTGTGTACCTCGGTCGTATGCAGTCCTGATTGTGGCGCTCACCTGCACGGCGCCAAACACGCATACGACCATCATTGGCACCAAGGCAGAAGCGACTCCCATCGCTGAAGACGACACGTCTCCATTCGTCCCTCCATTCACGCCTGTCGCGACACCACTGGAGGCGGGCTGCACGATGTTGGGGCGTGAGCGGAAGACGGCCTAACGGTGTGCGGGACCGTAGCCCAGCTTCATGGAGACAGTTGCGAATGGTCCTCGCCGATACCCCAGGAGCAACAGTGTCCCTAATTTGCTGGGAAGTGGCGGTGCGGTCCCCTACGGCACTGCGTAGGATCCTACGGTCTTGGCGTGCATCCGTGCGTCGCTGCGGTCCGGTCCCAGGTCGACGGGCACGTGCACCTTCCGCCGTCGACTGGCGACAACATCGATGTACTGTGGAGACCTCACGCCCCACGTGTTGAGCAATTCGGCGGTACGTCCACCCGGCCTCCCGCATGCCCACTATACGCCCTCGCTCAAAGTCCGTCAACTGCACATACGGGTCACGTCCACGCTGTCGCGGCATGCTACCAGTGTTAAAGACTGCGATGGAGCTCCGTATGCCACGGCTAACTGGCTGACACTGACGGCGGCGGTGCACAAATGCTGCGCAGCTAGCGCCATTCGACGGCCAACACCGCGGTTCCTGGTGTGTCCGCTGTGCCGTGCGTGTGATCATTGCTTGTACAGCCCTCTCGCAGTGTCCGGAGCAAGTATGGTGGGTCTGACACACCGGTGTCAATGTGTTCTTTTTTCCATTTCCAGGAGTGTACGTAGGAGGGAGCAATATACTGCTTGACTCATCGGTGAAGGTATGTTCTCGAAACTTTAACAAAAGCCCGTACCGAGCTACTGAGCGACTCTCCTGTAGATTCTTCCACTGGAGTTTATCTATCATCTCCGTAACGCTTTCGCGATTACTAAATGATCCTGTAACGAAGCGCGCTGCTCTCCGTTGGATCTTCTCTATCTCTTCTATCAACCCTATCTGGTACGGATCCCACACCGCTGAGCAGTATTCAAGCAGTGGGCGAACGAGTGTACTGTAACCTACTTCCTTTGTTTTCGGATTGAATTTCCTTAGGATTCTTCCAATGAATCTCAGTCTGGCATCTGCTTTACCGACGATCAACTTCATATGATCATTCCATTTTAAATCACTCCTAATGCGTACTCCCAGATAATTTATGGGATTAACTGCTTCCAGTTGCTGACCTGCTATTTTGTAGCTAAATGATAAGGGATCTATCTTTCTGTGTATTCGCAGCACATTACACTTGTCTACATTGAGATTCAATTGCCATTCCCTGCACCATGCGTCAATTCGCTGCAGATCCTCCTGCACTTCAGTATAATTTTCCATTGTTACAACCTCTCGATACACCACAGCATCATCTGCAAAAAGCCTCAGTGAACTTCCGATGTCATCCACCAGGTCATTTCTGTATATTGTGAACAGCAACGGTCCCATGACACTCCCCTGTGGCACACCTGAAATCACACTTACTTCGGAAGACTTCTCTCCATTGAGAATGACATGCTGCGTTCTGTTATCTAGGAACTCCTCAATCCAATCACACAATTGGTCTGATAGTCCATATGCTCTTACTTTGTTCATTAAACGACTGTGGGGAACTGTATCGAACGCCTTGCGGAAAGCAAGAAAAACGGCATCTACCTGGGAACCCGTGTCTATGGCCCTCTGAGTCTCGTGGACGAATAGCGCGAACTGGGTTTCACACGACCGTCTTTTTCGAAACCCTAGGCTTACGCACTACTTAATCTAACTTAAAATAGCTTATCCTAAGGGCAACACATACACACACACCCATGTCCGAGAGAGGTCTCGAACCTCCGACGGGGGGAGCCGCGCGAACCGTGACGAGACCTTCCATACCGCACAGCTATCCCGCGCGGCTAAAACGGCAACTGCTGCTACTGTGGCTGAATTGTAGGTGCCCTTATATTTCGTCCGATAATTGACGATTGTATCAGTCTTAAACATATTAAGCACGAAGACTTCCTTAATACTATTGTACACAGGCTGCAGTTCAGTACCTTGTTTCTCCGCTCTGTGCGGTCGTATAAATACCTTGTACTTGAATGTTAACTGGTAAGATCGTCTGTATCTCGGGTGCGCCTGCCGTATTTAAGTTCGGCTGGGCTCTTCCAGCCGCGGGAGCAAGTTCAAGTCCCTTCGTAGTGTTCGGTCGCTTCCATAGGCTCTTCGTCCCCGCAAAGGCAACATGCACACCGGAAATGCTGGCCAGTGTGGGTTCTCATTCTGTAAGTAGAAAAAAATGATTCAAATGGCTCTGAGCACTATGAGACTGAGGTCATCAGTCCCCTAGAACTTAGAACTACTTAAACCTAACCAACATAACGACATCGCACATACCCATGTCCGAGGCAGGATTCGTACCTGCGACAGTAGCAGTCGCGCGGTTCCGGACTGAAGCGCCTACAAACGCTCGGCCACCGCTACCGGCTTGTAAGTAGAGCCTGCCTCTCTCAATGTGCGGATCCCGTAGACAAGTTAAGTCTACTGTCAAAAATTATTGTGTACACTTTTGGCTCCGTCTCCGTGCCTTTGAGATTTGATCTAATGGTCGCATTTATTTATTTTATTTTTTGGGCCACTATTTCCTTAAGTAACACGGAATACTTAAGAAATTGTGGAAATAAATGCTTTTCATGTTAATGCCATGATAAAGGCAATAATTTCGTGACTATTTTGCTATTTATTGGTTTGAACGTCTTTGGAGGCATGTTGTGCCATATTTAGGGTATTTGTCCTGTTTCTTGTTAGTTTTTTGGAACTATATCGTATGGATTTAAATTTTTTTTCCTTGTTGTCAGATCTGAGACAGTTATCAATTTTAGTGGACCCTTTCAATTTTCTTATTAAGTGTTGTTCTAGTTAATTACTGGCACTTGTGATTCGGTAACAAAGGAGACACTTATTACGTTTAGGCCGGCTTCGTTCAAAAGTCCTTATAATACATCCTTGCAATGTTGTGCCAATATCATGACTTAAGATGTAGTTATAATGGCACAGTTCTGTGATGATGTTTTACGAAAACTGCTGTCAGCACAACCTAATGATGTTCATTTAAATGAACTGGTAGTGACATACCAAACGTGTATCAAGACAGCTCTGGTGGATCTTATTAATGTTGCTGCGCGGCTCTATAAAGTAGGAATGCTGTCCCAACTTCTCGCGCTGTGCACAGAAGGTTCGCCATTGGGTGGTAATAGAAATAAAAGGAGACCACGTCCGTCGCATCCTTCGCTCTGTAGGAAAGACAGAGAGAGTCAGAGAGAGAGAGAGAAAGAGAGAGAGGAGAGAGAGAAGAGTCGATAGTGCAGGAGCAGGGGCAGAGCCGCGGGACAGTAAACCAAATAAGCCACGGACAGTGTAATGGGAGTCACTGGGAGTCAGCACAGAGTAGCCTAAGGGGTGGTGCGGAAGATCCAGCACTGGACTGAGAGCCTCAACTCTCACTCTGGAAGGTCTGCCACGTCGAGCGACCTCCTATTGCCGTGCGTGTACAGGGTGTATCAGAATAACTAGGAGAAATGTTCGACATGGGTCCTCATAACCGAAACAAGGAACTGTGCCTAATAAACAGGAGTGCTTCATTGGGAAGAGAAAAGAAAAATGCAAAAAGTTGGACAGATGCTTCTAAGACTCTCGCTCTGAGGATTCGGTACAAACTTCACTGTGTTTACAGGCAGTCCCGGTAACAGAGAATCTAGACGATTTTTGCCTGTTATCGACACTAATGATAGTGAGATATTGGTCCCAGAAATTGGATGACTTTAGAGTCGGATACGAAATGACAAAACAAATGCTTTTTTCTTGTGATATAAATGCATATTAATAATTTTATGATCTTTCCTTTACTTGTTCTGTAAAACCTTGCTTACTGCAAAATTTTATGCTTCCAGGTCAACAGCAAGTATGCTACAAGTTTTGATGAATAAATATGTGACATAAACGGCCGTATCTTTTGATTGCATTGACTTAGGAGCTTAACATTTTTACACCACCAAAGAACTATAAGTAATATTTGACATAAATTTCAGATTGGTACGCCTACTCGTTCCTGGAACAAAGACGTCTTAAAACACGGACTTACAGACAGTAAGACAACAGATGACAAAAGAAATATTTTTTCCGTGTGATCTGATTACGAATTAACGCTTTTCGGATTTTTTTCCCTTTACATTTAGTGTTAAACCTTGCTTCTTGCCTAACTTCATGCTTCTAAGTCAACAGAAAGTACCCTATAGTTTTAATGAGTGAGTTTGCAATACCAAAATAAGTGAAATAAATGGCAATACCTTTTGATTTCATTGACTTATAAACTTTCATAATTTTTACGCTGCCAAGGGACCTTTACTTTATCATGTGACATCAATTTGAAATTGATATTTCTACCCGTTCCTGAGAAAAATGGGTCTTAACAAAAGGACTTACGGACAGTCAGATAAAAAATGTCAATTTCTTGTCAGTAATTACGAATTAGCAATTTTCGGATTTTCCTTCTTTAGCTGTACTGTGAAAACTTACTTCTTGCCAAATATAATCATTCTAGGTCTATGAGAAGTACCCTATAGGTCGTGATGAGTGAGTTTGCGAGTATCGAAATATGTGACATAAATGGCCGTATCTTTGATTGCATTAGTTTAAAACCTTCAATTTCTTACACCGGCAATGGTCCGTGGAACTTAGCATGTGGCACAAATGTCAACTTTTTTGTAAGTATTACTGTATTTATGTTCGGTACAGTTCAGAAGATAAATACAGTAATACAAAGTCAAATGGCTGTTTATTCCTTCAAAAAGTATTGCACGACTATGGTCCAGCATAATCGATAACTTTTTAAATTTCATCTTGGTTCGTCTATCTGTTGCTGACAAAAATGGTGCTTAACAGTCGGACAAACAGACCGATTGACAGATGGACAACAATGCGATGCTGCAAGGGCTCCGCTTTTACCGACTGAGCTACGTAATCATAAAAACTGTCTCGTATTTTCAGATGACTCTGCTGTATGTCCTGAAAATGCGACCTCTGCTGTGGTACAAATTAATCTGTCAAAATAAATAGCTAGTAGGACCGGATTAACAATTCCTGAAGGAAAGCAAACAAATTTTTACACACAATAGAATTGCATCGAAATTTCTGCAAACAGATAGTGGACAAATAGAGAGGATGAAACAGTTTAAATATCCTTCGAGAGATAAAACAACAAAACGGTTTGGAGAAAGCCGCTGTAGAGGACCATGTGGTATAACTAAAGACCTTCACAACAAAAAATGTATACCCAAAATTCAAAAATGGTTATATTTCAGTAGTGAAGTGAGCACACAAACGAATGTGTAACATTAAACCATAATCTAAGCAAATTACAAATACTAGGAAGGCAATTTATTAGGAGAATGTTAGGCCATCGGCAAACTATGGAGGGTTGGTAATTAGAAGTAATGATCAAGTTTATGCAAACAAAGAAAGCATAGTATCAGACGTGATGAAAAAAAAGAAGTCTGGTATTCTTTTGGTCATCGAATGCGAAACAGAAAATCAGGCAAAAAGATCTACGAATTTTTGTGGGATAAAATTAAACGAAGTTGATCCACGAAATAAAAGAGGATTTAGGAAAAAGTAACATCAAAGTTGAAGAAACAACTGACAGAGCAGTCTTTAGGAGGAAGTATTGAATATGAAGGATTCCAAAGCATTAGAGTGAAAAAAAGAACTGGTCTGACGTGGTCAAAAGACAGGAAGAAAAGAAAAGTACACGAAGTAGATCCACGAAATAAAAGAAGATTTAGGAAAAAGTGATATCAAAGCTGAAGAAACAACTGACAGAGAAGTCTTTAGGAAGAAGTATGGAATATGAAGGATTCCCAGGCATGAGAGTAAAAAAAGCAACTAGTCTGAGTGGCCAGAAGACAGGAAGAAAAGAAAAGGACACCGAACAAGGCATTGCAATTGCACGTCGCCCGATGTTGACCCATCCCAGAATTAAAAAGGAAGAAAAAAATTATACGTGATATTGCCAGATAAAATTAAACTATTCATTAAATCTTCCAGTGATTCCAAAGAAAGTACCTCTGCTAATAGGAAGAATACATTACAATGGCTATGTATGTCGTTGGTGCTCACAAGGCCTAGCGCTTGCTGAAACCAAGGAGAAACATTACCCCGCAATATGACAACTATGCGTTGCCGTATGTGAAGAAAGGCACTCATTGTACAAAGGTAAAGGCAGCATCAAAACCAAACCGTCGCCTTCTAGGTCTGCTTCGAGGACACGTCCTTACCTTCCGCAGCACAGTGACGAAATGGCAGAGCTCGTGAATCCAAGCGCCTTCTTTCCTGAACCTAAGTAAGGCGATTAAAACTGGGCTAAGAGAGAGATCCCTACCCCCCCCCCCCCCCCCTCCAGCACCCCTTTGAGGACTTGGAAGGAATAGTACTTTCACCGTTCGTAATGTAATTTCACGTACGGTGAATAGCTTCACAATGGCTACAGTCTCCTGCCCAGACGCGCAGCGTCAACATTTGTATCTAAAAGGACGTATTTAAGGGAGAGAGGAGACAGAGAGAGTAAAGTTCGACAGCACACAATGACACCCAGTGTGCTAGCTTTTTTTCCCTGAGTTGTCAGTCTTCTGACTCGTTTAATGTCATCCGCCACGAATTCTTCTTCTGTGCCAACCTCGTCATCTCACAGCATATGCCCTGAGTTATTTGTTGGATGTATTCCAATTACTGTCTTCCTCTGCAGTTTTTACCCTCTACATTTCCCTCTAATACCGTGGAAGTCATTCCGTGATGTCTTAACTCATATCCTACCGTCCTGTCTCTCCTTCTTAACAGTGTTTTCCATTATACTTTCTGGCCGATTCTGCGGAGAATCTCCTCATTCCTTACCTTATCAGCCCACCTAATTTTCAACATTCTTCTGTAGCATTACATCACAAATGCTTCGATTGTCTTCTGTTTCGGTTTTCGCACAGTCCACTTCTCACTGTCATACAACGCTGCCCACGGTGTAACGCTACAGAATACGTGATAATTTGGTATGTTATGCACTGTACCGTGTACGGTACTATTGCCTAAGCTGATATTCGCAGACATAGGTTGGCTGTACTTCCTAGTTTATTTATTTAATCGTATGCCTAGGGCTCCCCGTCGGGCAGGCCGTTCGCCGGGTGCCGGCCTTTCAATTTGACGCCACTTAGGCGACCTGCAGTCGATGAAGATGATAGGATGATGATGATGACAGCACAACACCCAGTCTCTGGCGGAGAAAATTCCCCCACCCAGCCGGGAATCGAACCCGGGCCCAGAGGATTGACAATCCGTCACGCTGACCATTCAGCTACCGGGGGCGGACATACTTCCTAGTGGTTTGTGCTCTTCCCTCTCTGGTGGAGAACGGCGGGAGAACGAGGAACGGATCGGTCTACATCTACATCTACATCTATACTCCGCGAGCCACCTTACGGTGTGTGGCGGAGGGTACTTATTGTACCACTATCTGATCCCCCCTTCCCTGTTCCATTCACGAATTGTGCGTGGGAAGAACGACTGCTTGTAAGTCTCCGTATTTGCTCTAATTTCTCGGATCTTTTCGTTGTGATCAAAACGCGAGATATATGTGGGCGGTAGTAATATGTTGCCCATCTCTTCCCGGAATGTGCTCTCTCGTAATTTCGATAATAAACCTCTCCGTATTGCGTAACGCCTTTCTTGAAGTGTCCGCCACTGGAGCTTGTTCAGCATCTCCGTAACGCTCTCGCGCTGACTAAATGTCCCCATGACGAATCGCGCTGCTTTTCGCTGGATCATGTCTATCTCTTCTATTAATCCAACCTGGTAAGGGTCCCATACTGATGAGCAATACTCAAGAATCGGACGAACAAGCGTTTTGTAGGCTACTTCTTTCGTCGATGAGTCACATTTTCTTAGAATTCTTCCTATGAATCTCAACCTGGCGCCTGCTTTTCCCACTATTTGTTTTATGTGATCATTCCACTTCAGATCCCACCTATGGCATAATCGTACTGGAATGGATTTCTGCCCCTATGTATGCGCATTATATTACATTTATCTACGGTTAGGGAAAGCTGCCAGCTGTCGCACCATGCATTAATCCTCTGCAGGTCTTCCTGGAGTACGTACGAGTCTTCTGATGTTGCTACTTTCTTGTAGACAACCGTGTCATCTGCAAATAGCCTCACGGAGCTACCGATGTTGTCAACTAAGTCATTTATGTATATTGTAAACAATAAAGGTCCTATCACGCTTCCTTGCGGTACTCCCGAAATTACCTCTACATCTGCAGATTTTGAACCGTTAAGAATGACATGTTGTGTTCTTTCTTCTAGGAAATCCTGAATCCAATCACAAACCTGGTCCGATATTCCGTAAGCTCGTATTTTTTTCACTAAACGTAAGTGCGGAACCGTATCAAATGCCTTCCTGAAGTCCAGGAATACGGCATCAATCTGCTCGCCAGTGTCTACGGCACTGTGAATTTCTTGGGCAAATAGGGCGAGCTGAGTTTCACATGATCTCTGTTTGCGGAATCCATGTTGGTTATGATGAAGGAGATTTGTATTATCTAAGAACGTCATAATACGAGAACACAAAACATGTTCCATTATTCTACAACAGATTGACGTAAGCGAAATAGGCCTATAATTATTCGCATCTGATTTATGACCCTTCTTGAAAATGGGAATGACCTGCGCTTTCTTCCAGTCGCTAGGTACTTTACGTTCTTCCAGCGATCTACGATAAATTGCTGATAGAAAGGGGGCAAGTTCTTTAGCATAATCACTGTAGAATCTTAAGGGTATCTCGTCTGGTCCGGATGCTTTTCCGCTACTAAGTGATAGCAGTTGTTTTTCAATTCCGATATCGTTTATTTCAATATTTTCCATTTTGGCGTCCGTGCGACGGCTGAAGTCAGGGACCGTGTTACGATTTTCCGCAGCCACGAGAGGAAAGACGGTTGTTCGGGAAGAGCTTTTTCGCAAGCCGTCAGTGCGGTTTGTTCATAGGCCGCCGCACGATGAGCGATCATGGGCCTGCAGTAGTGCAGTAGTGTGGAGTTTTTTTTTCCCGTCACCAGTCTTCTAATTCGCTTGGTTCGTCAATTATTTGCTAGATGAATTCCAATATCTGTTTCCCTCTATAATTTTTGCCCTCTGCACCTCTTGTACTACGGAAGTCATTTCCTGATGTCTTAACAGACGTCATTGTTTTCCACATATTCCTTTCCTCTCAGATTCTGCGCAGAACCTTCTCATTCCTTAGTTGGTCAATCCACATAATTTTCAACATTCGTCTGAAGCACCACATCTCAAATGCTTCGATTCTTTTCTGTTCCGGTTTACGCACAGTCCGTGTTTCACTGCCGTAGAATGCTGTGCTCCAAATGTACATTCTCAGAAATTTCTTCCTCGTTGTAAGAGCTATGTTTGAAACTATTAGACTTCTCTTGGTCAGGAATGCCATTTTTTGCTAGTGCTAGTCTGCTTTGATGTCCCCCTTGCTCCGGCCATCATGGGTTATTTTTCTTCCTAGTTAGCAGAACCCCTTAGCTTCATCTACTTCGTGATCTCCGATTTTCATGATACGTTTGTCGCTGTTCTCATTTCTGCTACTTGTCATTACTTTTGTCTTTCTTCGATTTACTCTCAATCTACATTCTGCAGTCATCAGACAGTTCATTCCATTCAACACATCCTATAATTCCTCTTCGCTTTCCCTTAGGATAGCAATTTCATCAACAAGTCTTATCATTAATATCTTTTCGCTTTTAATTTTAGTCGCACCCAAAAAGTGTCTTTTACTGCCTTCATTGTTTCTTCTATGTACAGATTGAACAATATCCTTGTCTTATACGATATTTAATCCGACTACTTGGTTCTTGGTCTTCCACACTTGTTGTTCCCTCTTGATTCTTGTATGTATCATATATCACCCACGTTTCCTTATACATTATCCCTATATTTCTCAGGTTTACGGACATCTTGCACAGTTGCACACAGTCTAACACTTTTTCCAGGTCAAAAGATTCTGTGAACTCTTGATTTTTCTTCAGTCTTGCTTCCATTACCAACGGCAACGTCAGAACTGCTTCTCTGCTGTCTTTACTTTTTCTAAAGCGAACTGATAGTTATCTAACAAAGCCTCAGCTTTCTTTTCCATTCTTCTGTATATTATTCTTGCCAGAAACTTGGACGCATGAGCAGTTAAACTGGTTTTGCAACAATTCTCCTACTTGTCGGCTCTTTCTGCCTTCGGGATTGTGTTCATGATGCTTCTCTGAAAGTTTGATGGTATATCTCAGTCTCATACATTCTACACACAAACGTGAATTGTCGTTTTGTTACGACTTCCCCCAATGATTTTAGAAACTCTGATAAAATGTTCTCTATCCCTTCTGCCTTATTTGATCTTAAGTCTTCCAAAGCTCTTTCAATTTCTGATCTGACACTGGTTCCCCTATCTCTTCCCTGTTGTTGAATATATTGCAATCTCTGTCTCCCGCTCTTGACCTCTTCGGCCCCCTCTAGTACCGTAACAGCTGTTCCTTCCCGTCTTAATAGACGTCATCTCATCCTGTCTCTTATTCCTTTCCCCACCGAATCTACGTAGTAACACATTGTAATCACACCTCTACATTTCATTTTCAGCAACTTTCTATAACATATATCAAACACTTAATTTGTATCTTTTGCGGTTCTACCTTAGTCCGTGATTTCTTTCTACTCAATTCTCAGAAATTTCTTCCACTTGAGATCTACGGTAGATAACGTAGACCTATTGGTAAGAATTGCGCTCTTTGTCTGTCCTATTCTGCTTCGTATATCGTCTTTTATCTTTCCTTTGTAAGACGTGTATATTTCTATTGTGTATTGTCAAACCACAATTTATGAAAGATGTTTATATTTTATTAATAGAATTAAGTAGGAATAATTAATATTTGTCGTGTTGGAAACAAATGTGGTAGCAGGGAATGTCTGCACCACAGTACTGTTGGCAAGAGAGACCACACATTGATATAATTTTAAAAAGAGCAGGAAAGACCGCGCATTGATACATTTTGTAATGGTAGCAGGGATTGTCTGCACTAGAAAGCATTGTTGGCAGGAGAGACCGCACTGTAGCGTTCGTAGGAAGTCAATAGTAAGCGAGAAGTGAAGCGAGTCGGTAGCAGGTCTGAAGCGAGAGGTTGAGAGGAGCAGTGTGCCTGCCAGCCACCAGCTATGATTTACAAGAGAGTATAAACGGATGTACACAGACATCAGCTAACTATTATCACAAGTGGAACTGATATTATTGAATTGTTTTCTTTGCGAAACTCAAGACTACTGAAGGTATGTTTGCGCATTGCTAGTTGTAAGATTATTGTAAAAAGTAAGTCCCATTTGAACGTTTGTAAAATCATTTCATTACCAGCAGTAAATATTTGAAAAACGTTTTCAGAATATAATTAATTTTTGCCAGCAATGTTGCATTACTGATTATAATCCATCCCAAAAACCATCAACGTAAAACTTTTCAAAAATTGTATTGTTGTCAAGGAAAAGTGTAACTATGAATTACGTAAATTCAGTCAAATTAATTAAAGAATAACGTGAGCTTTGCTATTAAAGAATAACGTCAGCTTTGGTAATAAATACAGCCACTTATTATGACAGCCCACCAGCAGCTAATAGAGTATAGTAAACCAGAGTAAGTATATTCATGTCGCAGTTCGATGTAGCATTATATGGCGATCCAGTAACAGTGAAAAAGGTAAGGAACAGTTTTGGGTTATTGCAGATAACGACTGAGGGCCACGACGACCACACATTTTATGTTTCGTCGAAATAATCAGAAAATCACTTTTAATAAGCAACAATTAAATTTGTATGCGAAGATTGAGAAAGAGAATAATTTTCAAAGGGAAGATTTCATTTGTTGTTACTAAGCAAGAGAAAGAAATCCTAAAGGAAAGGTTTGATACGTTATTGTAGAAGGGAAAGTTGGCGTAACACAAAAGAGATATAGAGGAGAGGGGAAGGTTTCACCTGCATACTTTTTTTTCCAAGTGGCAGTCTCGGAGACCTAGTAAAACTGCTTTCCTTAGCCCACTAAGGTGTCCCCAATTTTGATATTAACTTTATTGCTTATCTCATTTGCGCTATCCCTTAATAGACTCCTGGAAATTGAAATAAGAGCACCGTGAATTCATTGTCCCAGGAAGGGGAAACTTTATTGACACATTCCTGGGGTCAGATACATCACATGATCACACTGACAGAACCACAGACACATAGACACAGGCAACAGAGCATGCACAATGTCGGCACTATTACAGTGTATATCCACCTTTCGCAGCAATGCAGGCTGCTATTCTCCCATGGAGACTATCGTAGAGATGCTGGATGTAGTCCTGTGGAACGGCTTGCCATGCCATTTCCACCTGGCGCCTCAGTTGGACCAGCGTTCGTGCTGGACGTGCAGACCGCGTGAGACGACGCTTCATCCAGTCCCAAACATGCTCAATGTGGGACAGATCCGGAGATCTTGCTGGCCAGGGTAGTTGACTTACACCTTTTAGAGCACGTTGGGTGGCACGGGATACATGCGGACGTGCATTGTCCTGTTGGAACAGCAAGTTCCCTTGCCGGTCTAGGAATGGTAGAACGATGGGTTCGATGACGGTTTGGATGTACCGTGCACTATTCAGTGTCCCCTCGACGATCACCAGTGGTGTACGGCCAGTGTAGGAGATCGCTCCCCACACCATGATGCCGGGTGTTGGCCCTGTGTGCCTCGGTCGTATGCAGTCCTGATTGTGGCGCTCACCTGCACGGCGCCAAACACGCATACGACCATCATTGGCACCCGGCAGAAGCGACTCTTATCGCTGAAGACGACACGTCTCCATTCGTCCCTCCATTCACGCCTGTCGCGACACCACTGGAGGCGGGCTGCACGATGTTGGGGCGTGAGCGGAAGACGGCCTAACGGTGTGCGGGACTGTAGCCCAGCTTCATGGAGACGGTTGCGAATGGTCCTCGCCGATACCCCAGGAGCAACGGTGTCCCTAATTTGCTGGGAAGTGGCGGTGCGGTCCCCTACGGCACTGCGTAGGATCCTACGGTCTTGGCGTGCATCCGTGCGTCGCTGCGGTCCGGTCCCAGGTCGACGGGCACGTGCACCTTCCGCCGACCACTGGCGACAACATCGATGTACTGTGGAAACCTCACGCCCCACGTGTTGAGCAATTCGGCGGTACGTCCACCCGGCCTCCCGCATGCCCACTATACGCCCTCGCTCAAAGTCCGTCAACTGCACATACGGTTCACGTCCACGCTGTCGCGGCATGCTACCAGTGTTAAAGACTGCGATGGAGCTCCGTATGCCACGGCAAACTGGCTGACACTGATGGCGGCGGTGCACAAATGCTGCGCAGCTAGCGCCATTCGACGGCCAACACCGCGGTTCCTGGTGTGTCCGCTGTGCCGTGCGTGTGTGATCATTGCTTGTACAGCCCTCTCGCAGTGTCCGGAGCAAGTATGGTGGGTCTGACACACCGGTGTCAATGTGTTCTTTTTTCCATTTCCAGGAGTGTACATTCATTTTTCCTTGGCTTACTCTCAGTCCGTATTCATTGCTCAGCAGAATGTTCATTTCATTGAGTAGGTCATGTAGTCCTTCCTCACTTTCACTTACAATATGAATTCCGTCAGTAACTCACCGATACATTTTCACTCTTAACTTCAATTCTTCATCTGCGACTTTATTTCGTTTTACTTGTGTTGTTTCTCCGATGTGTACGTTCGACAGTAGAGGAGACTACACCCCAGGCCCTTTGTAGTTGGTCTTCAGTCCCATAGCCTGTTACATCCCTGCACACTACTCTATCCTGCGCAAGCCTCTTAATCGCCGAAGAACTGCTGCTACGTACAACCGTTTCAACCTGCTTATTATATTTATCCATTCTCCCTCTACAATTTTTATGCCACGCACTTCCTTTCAGTACCAAATTTTGTTTTGTTCAACCTGTACATCCATTTCGATTCAGTACCTCCTAATTAGTTAGTACCTCCTCATTAGTTATTTCATCTACCCAACTAATCTTCGTAATTCCTCTGTAGCACCAGATCTCAAAAGCTTCTATTTACCTCTTGTCTGAACAGCTTGTTGTCCACTTTTCACATCCGTGCAATGCTACACTCCAAACTACATCTACTTCTACTTCATACTCCGCAAGTCACTTAATGGTGTGTGGCGGAGGGACTTCCGTTACCACTATCTGATCCCTCCAACCCAGTTCCACTCGCGAATAGTGCGTGGGAAGAATGATTGTCGGTAAGCCTCAGTATTGGCTCTAATTTCTCGAATTTTCTCCTCGTGGTCAATACGTGAGATGTATGTGGGGGGGAAGTAATATGTTGTCTGACTCCTCCTGAAAAGTGCTGTCCCGAAATTTCAATAGCAAGTCTCTCCGTGAAGCACAACGTCTGTCTTGTAACGTCTGCCAGTAGAGTTTGTTTAGCATCCCCGTAATGCTCTCTCACCAGCTAAACGATCCCGTGACGAAACGCGCCGCTCTGTCTCCTCTATCAGTCCTATAGGGATCCCAGATAGATGAACAGTACTCAAGGATCAGGCGAACAAGCGCGTTATAAGCTACTTCTTTCGTGGATGAATTAAATTTCCTTAACATTCTTCCGATGTATCTGAGTCTTGTCTGCTGTTCCCACTATCAGTTTTATATGGTCATTCTGTAACAACACTAACGTTATCCTACTGTATATGTAATAATTTTTTTCTTCTGAATTTCAATAAATTAGTATAATCGATGTTCTGATTTCATTTCTTTTTTGTTTCATGCCATTAGGTTAAAGAAACTATAAACAATTTTCGATGTAAATTTTAATATTTATGTCAAATTTCAAGTCATGTTGTAATCAAAGGGAAGTGGAAGTAATGTTGGAAATATTGTAAGATCTGAAAGATGTAATTGTATTCCTGGTCCATACGTAGGTAATGTATTAGGATAAGTAGGATGTAAAACCTTTGGTGAATACCCTGTCTGTAGGGGAGTGGGAAAAGGGTGGAGGCAGGCGAGCGCGGGAAAATGCACACGGGCGCGATACGGCACAACGGGCTCAGCAGTAGTAGTCGGAGTTGGGCATCGATCTGAGAAACACGTGCTGGATCGAGGAGGCTCTCCTGGAAAAAGTGGTTTCGTGGAGCCTCGGATGCGCTGTTTCCGACGCCTATACAGCATGGCAATATTCCATAGGCACTAAATGGAAAAGTATTGCGACGCTTTGAAGATGTAAAGTGCCGATATTTCCTGAGCCATTGCTGTAATTGCATGTGTGCTTTGTGCCTCGCCATCTCGCCGCCTGCCGACCGCCTCATCGATACGAACAGGTTGAAACTTTTAGTACTGTATTCGTGTGGACCAGTGTCACCTTTGCTACATACTGTTCAATAACAACTTAAATTTTACCAGAACTGTCCTATCAATTAATTATCCTCACAACTAACCTCGACAGGGTCCTTTCCACATGTTGTGCAATCCGAGTATCCTAAGATGAAGATTTAAAGTTTATGTTAATAATAATTACCTGCAGACCTATCAATGTTAAAATGATGTTTAAAGATCTTTGTTGTTAATGAATACTGGACGAATAATATAGGTATGACAAAGTTGGAAGATAATGTTGAAATTGGTTTAGTAATGAAGTTTATTTAAATTGAGACAAAAATAACGGTAGTTAAATGAGCAGGAAATAAGACAAAAAGAGTGGTAAATCATATTTTGAAAATCTTGAATGTTTAATGCTCTCAATAATCAAATTTTCACTACAGTGATCATAATAGTTTCAGGGTCCCCCCCCCCCTTTTTTTCTTTTCTGTTCATTTGAATTCTGAAGTGTACTGAACTGCTTTGACCAGCAAAGTTAAAGTCAATATAAAACCTAGATTTATCAGTGTTTTCCCTTCTTAAAATTGACTTTGTATGTGTGTTTCAAAAGCGCTATTCCTAGGGTAACCTATGCCCGATTTCAGTCAGGTCAATAGACAATACGAAGTTTGCAGTAAACATTATAGTGTAATGTTGTGTATTTATAGCTTATCCATATTAGTACAGAAAGTGAAAATATTAGTTCAGTAGATTTTTCTGGTTCTAAAATTTACCATATAATGCAATGTTACTACGTGTTGTTATCTTGAACGTACTTCCTCTTGTACAGGGAAGAAACTCAGTTAATGCCTAATTAGGCTGGCGACCGTATTATTAACAATTGGTAGCATCTGCTGTGTATGTTTCTTGTCCATTCTAACGTGTGGTTGCACTTTAGACTTGCTTGACCTATCATTGTTGTTACTGAGTGGGTGTAAGTCTGATTTAGCCTCCATTCAGGTACACGCGGTCAACATATTTACTAAAATCCTTTCTTATAAGGTGAAGCCCGTCAACTTACCATAGTACAGGCTTTAAAGAGTTAACGTACGCGAGAGCGTAGTCGTTACAATTCCACTTCAGGTTGCTCTGGATAGTTACGCCTAAATATTTAACGGCAGACGCTGTCTCGTGCTGTTTCTCATCAATAGTGTAGCTGTACAGTAGTGAATTTCTGTTCCTATGAATGCGCAATATGTTACATTTATTTACGTTCAGGGTCAACTGCCACAGCCTGCACCATTCATCAATTCTCTGCAGGTCGTTCTGCAAAGTCCTACTATCTTCTGGCGTTGCTACTTTGGTCTAAACAACCATCATCTGCGAATAGTCTTAAAGAGCATCTAACGCTTTCTACTACATCGTTTATGTATATTGTGAACAGCAACGATCCTATCACATTTCTCTGTGGTACTCCGGATATTACCTTTACATCTGTCGATTTAGTTCCGTTAAGAGCGACGTGATGATAAGTTCTATCTGCAAGGTAGTCTTGAATCCAATCACAAGTCTGCTCCGTTACTCCGTAAGCTCGTATTTTTTTTTCATTAAACGGCGATGCGGGACGGTGTCAGATGCCTTACTGAAATCGAGGAACACGGCATCAGCCTGAGCGGCGTTGTCCTCTGCGCTACGCACCTGCTGAAGGAACAGAGCGAGCAGAGTTTCGCAGGATCTCTGTTTGCGGAATCCATGTTGATTTTTATTGAGAAGCTGTTCATTTTCCAAGAACGTCGTAATTATTGAGCGTAAAACATGTTCCATAATTCTACAACAGACTGACGTCAACGATATGCGTCTATAATTGTGTCGATCTGTCTTACGGCCTTTCTTAAAAACGGGAATGACCTGCGCTTTTTCCCAATCGTTAGGTACCTTTCGTTGCTCAAGCGATCTACGATAAACTACTGCTAGAAGGGGAGCAATTTCTTTCACATAATCTTTATAGAATCTTAAAGCTATCTCATCTGCTCCTGAAACCTTTCCACTTCTAAGCGATTGTAGCTGCTTTTCAATTCCGCGATAGCTTATCTCAATATCTGCCATTTCGACTTTCGCACGACGATTGAAAGGAGGGACAGTGTTACGATCTTGCGCGATGAAACAACTTTGGAAGGCTGAATTTAGTAAGTATTTCGGCCTTCTCTCTGATATATTCCGTTTCGGTGCCGGTGTGTGAAAGAATGAATAGATGATTTTGACTCACGTACTGATTTTACGTACGACCAAAATCTCTTACGGTTTTTACTGAGGTCGGTTAACAACGTCTTACTTTCGAAATCTTTGAACGCTTTTCTCATTGTTCTCCTTACGCTTCGTTCAGCTTTTGTTTGTCAGCTAGGTTTTTACTTCTCTTGAATCTGAGATGAAGTGATATTTGTTTACGTAGCGCTTTTCTAGCGCGACTATTAAATCACGGTGAATCTTTCCCATCTCTTAAAATCTTACTCGGAACATACTTGTCTAGGACATATTGAACGATGCCTTTGAATTTTCTCCATTTGTTCTCCACATCTTCGTCATCACAGAATATTTGATGCTGACTGCTGAGATATTCTGAAATTTGTATCCTGTCACCCTTGCTGAGCAAATATATCTTCCTACATTTCTTAACATTCCTTGTAGGACCCGTCGCCATAGATGCTTTCACAGCCTTATGATCACTGATAAATTCCTCTACGTTCGCTGATTCGATAAGTTTAGGTCTGTTTGTTGCCAGGAGGTCTATGAGGTTACCCTCACTAATACGTTCACGAAAGAGATCCTATCATTTCAATTCGTATTTCATACTAAAAAAAAAAATTCTGTTCTTCACAAAGTCTTTTCCTGCTGTAGCCAGTCTGTATATTATACAGCGAAACTACTCTTAATGTCTCGTTTTCTAATATAATTTCTTCAGCATGGCCTGATTTATGTAGACTACATTCCATTACCCACATTTTACATTTGTTTACATTTGTTGTTCATTTTGTAATCTCTTTTCAAGGTACAATCCTTTGCATTCATTGCCGTTTTCAAGTCCTTTGCTATCACCGAATCTCAGTGTCATCGTTAAGCCTCAAAGTTCGCCAAATTTCTCCTCGACTTCCTTTACAGTTTTCTCAATGTGCAGACATTACCACTGAGAAGAGGCTACAATCCCCTCCCACTCCCGTCCCACCACTCCTTCCTTTGCATATCAGTCGGTTCTTGTAACTGTAGTGTCGTTGTATGTACAAGTTGTGAATAGCCACTCGCTACTTGTATTTTACCCGTGATATCTTCAGAAATTTAAAGGGTGAATTCCAGGAAAAGTTGCCAAAAGCTTTCTCCAAATCTACAAATGCTGTAATCGTAGCTTGCCTTTCCTTAACCTATCTTTTGAGGTGCGTCATAGGGTCAGTACTGCCTCAAGTATTCCAACATTCTTCCAGAGTCCACACCGATCTTCCTCAAGGTTGGCTTCTGCGTTTCTCTATTTTTCTGTTCATAATTAGTCAATATTTTGCAAGCATGACTTATTTAACTGATATTGTGGTAGTATTCATACCTATTAGCGCCCACCTTCTTTCGAAGGGGAATTATTACGTTTTTCTCGAAATCTGAGAGTATGTTACGATCGCAAGAACCTTGCACACCAGATGGAACAGTTTTGCCATGTCTGGCATCTACGAGAATGTCAATAATTCTAAGGGAATGTCCTTAACTCTAGGGCCTTGTTTCGACTTAAGCCTTTCTGTGCTATGTCAAATTCGTCTCGCAGACTCCCTCTTCCCTTTCCATAATACTTCCTTTGTATTCTACACATTCCTTTCAGCTTTCCGTTACCTTCTTAGTACTGGTTTGCCTTCTGAGATTTTTATATTCACTCTGGTGCTTCTCTTTTCCCCAAAGATCTTTTTGATTTTCGTATAGGGGACATCTATCTTCCCCTAAGTAATGCACGCTTCTGCAGCCTTGCATTTTTCCTGTAGCTATTCCTGCTTATCATAGAATGAAGGCTTTCACGACCGGATGTTTCAGCTGCTGAGAATTCTTCCGGGTTGTATGGCCGTGGTCCATGGAACTCTTCAATCCCTGACATTTCGGCCAAGGCTACGTTGGACATCTTCGGAGGGGCTCCTGGTTGTGCTTTTGCGCTGAGTCTTGCCGACTGACGAGTCGGACGTCGAAGAGCGGCCAAAATAGCGTGGAAAGTGGTCGTGGTCTGGATTTCACGTGGTAGCAAAGATAAACATTGTCAAGTATAAAATTTTTTTAACTGTCGATCATAGTACGTCAAAGATAAAAACTTCTTATCGATTCTATATCACCACAGTCCATATATCACTGAGTTTCATAGCTTCTTCTTTTCTGTTAAAATTATCCCCATGTTTATATATTTCGATGGCTTCTCTATATAGCCGTGGATAATTGTTCGTCATAGTACATAAAACTTCAGTTTCGGAAAATTTCACTACTTGGTCACCTGATTGAAGAGCATGTTCCACCACGGCAGGAGCAGGATGTCCAACGTAGCCTTGGACGAAACGTCAGGGATGGAAGAGTTCCATGGACCACGGTCATACAACACGGAAATGTTGCTACTTAGCCGTTTTGTACTTTCTGTCAATCTCATGTTTTAGGCTCCTGCATTCCCTTTAATTTCTTCTACTGCATTAACTTGGTGACATTTTTATTCCACTTTTCTCTTGACCTTCCGTTCAGTGTTCTCTCTTGATTCTTGCACATAATGTAAATTACGCGCTTCTCTATACAGCTTATAACTATCGTTCTGAGTGTTTGCAACATCTTTCTTCACTCTAAATTGGCGAACGCTTTTTCTTCGTCCAAACACCCTATGAAACTCTAGAATGAAATTTTCACTCCACAGCGGAGTGTGCGCTGACATGAAATTGTCTTGATTTATCTTGTTTCCATTACCGCACCGTCAGAACTGCCTCTCTCAATTTTCGGTTTCCTAAAATCGATCGGATTGTCTTCTAAAAGACCTTTAAATTTATTTTCCATTCTTCTATCGATTATTCTTGTCAACAACTTGAATGCATAGTATTGCAACCTGATTGTTTATTACTTCTCGTATTCAGCAGCCCTTGCTACGTTTTCCGTACTGTGGTACTCATTATCACAGTATCTACAGTCTAAGTGCACTTAAAACGCACACCACTGTTCTTGAATACGACATTGTCCCACTTCTTTTCACGTTGATTTTTCTATCGATTTTCTTAATGTACAACCTACAGAATTTTGCACAGAGCACAACTTAATCATAGCTAACACTTGGTTTAAGAATCATGATAGAAGGTTGTATACATGGAAGAACCCTGGAGATACTAAAAGGTATCAGATAGATTATATAATGGTAAGACAGAGATTTAGGAACCAGGTTTTAAATTGTAAGACATTTCCAGGGGCAGATGTGGACTCTTACCGCAATCTATTGGTTATGACCTGTAGATTAAAACTGAAGAAACTGCAAAAAGGTGGGAATTTAAGGAGATGGGACCTGGATAAATTGAAAGAACCAGAGGTTGTACAGAGTTTCAGGGAGAGCATAAGAGAACAATTGACAGGAATGGGGGAATGAAATACAGTAGAAGAAGAATAGGTAGCTTTGAGGGATGAAGTAGTGAAGGCAGCAGAGGATCAAGTAGGTAAAAAGACGAGGGCTAGTAGAAATCCTTGGGTAAGGGAGTAAGACAGGATTGTAGCCTCTCCCCGATGTTGTTCAATCTGTATATTGAGCAAGCAGTAAAGGAAACAAAAGAAAAATTCGGAGTAGGTATTAAAATCCATGGAGAAGAAATAAAAACTTTGAGGTTCGCCGATGACATTTTAATTCTGTCAGAGACAGCAAAGGACTTGGAAGAGCAGTTGAACGGAATGGATGGTGTCTTGAAGGGAGGATATAAGATGAACATCAACAAAAGCAAAACGAGGATAATGGAATGTAGTCGAATTAAGTCGGGTGATGTTGAGGGTATTAGATTAGGAAATGAGACACTTAAAGTAGTAAAGGAGTTTTGCTATTTGCGGATCAAAATAACTGATGATGGTCGAAGTAGAGAGGATATAAAATGTAGACTGGCAATGGAAAGGAAAGCGTTTCTGAAGGAGAGAAATTTGTTAACATCGAGTATAGATTTAAGTGTCAGGAAGTCATTTCTGAAAGTATTTGTAGGAGTGTAGCCATGTATGGAAGTGAAACATGGACGGTAAATAGTTTGGACAAGCAGAGAATAGAAGCCTTTGAAATGTGGTGCTACAGAAGAATGCTGAAGATTAGATGGGTATATCACGTAACTAATGAGGAAGTATTGAGTAGGATTGGGGAGAAGAGAAGTTTGTGGCACAACTTGACCAGAAGAAGGGATCGGTTGGTAGGACATGTTCTGAGGCATCAAGGGATCACCAATTTAGTATTGGAGGGCAGCGTGGAGAGTAAAAATCGTAGGGGGAGACCAAGAGATGAATACACTAAGCAGATTCAGAAGGATGTAGGTTGCAGTAGGTACTGGGAGATGAAGCTTGCACAGGATAGAGTAGCATGGAGAGCTGCATCAAACCAGTCTCGGGACTGAAGACCACAACAACAACAACAGCCTACTTTTAATCATTTCTAAACATTTATCTGATTCTGTATCTATTCATATGTACGCTATAAATCCCATATCTGATTTTCAGAGTCTCTGACCACGACGCATTCCAGTTGGTACCTTGCCACGTCTCTGGTGCTTTTCTAAATAAACCTCTGCCTCTTATACTTCTTGTTTACTGCAGTAGCTGTTACTAACTTAAATTAGTTGCTGAACTCAAGAAGTCTTTCTCATCTCATTGCCACCACTGAGCGCGTATTTCCTCGTAAATCTGACTTCGATTCCTTCCCGTGTGGTTATTGAATTTTTATCGTCCTTTACGTACTGATTTGCCCTTCAGCGCCCTCATAGTGCATTTTTCTTCTGGTCGTCACGCCGCCATGTACCCCTGAATTACTATTGTTTATGTTGGTGTGCTTACGATTATGATGAGAACAGTTCTATCAACAAATTGTTCTCAGTAACTTGCATTCTTATTTATAGCTATTATACCCATTTGCACAGATGTTGATGTTATCTTACAGCCATATGACCAGAAGACACCATTCCATTTCACTCATCAAGCATCTATGGGGCCTAGATTAAGCTTCTTAATTTCTCTTTTCAGACTTCATAGCTCCTCTCCACATTCAGGATTTTGCCATTACACGCTCCTAAAATCGAACGAATTGTCTTCTAAAAGAGTCTGAAATTTCTTTTCAAGTCTTCTCTCGATTATTAGTATGTTACTTTGTTGTTGGTTTTTTTTATTTTTTTCCTTATGATGATCTTCCCCTGTCATTCCCATGCTGGAGATCCGAATAGGGTGCTAGGAATCTTTTGTAAATGTAGAGACTATCTATACTATTGTAAGTAGGCTGTTTATGTTTTCTTATTGGCAACGTTACGTAGCGCTTTGTATGAAAATCACTGGCTGTGCTGTGTGCAGTCTGTGGCTAGTTTGCATTGTTGTCTGCCATTGTAGTGTTGGGCAGCGGCAGCTGGATGTGAACAGCGCATAGCGTTGCGCAGTTGGAGGTGAGTCGCCAGCAGTGTTGGATGTGGGGAGAGAGATGGTGCAATTTTGAAAGTTTGTAAAAATGGTTGGCATGAACTGCTATATATATTATGATCATTAAGGTAAATATATTGTTTGTTCTCTATTAAAATCTTTCATTTGCTAACTATGCCTATCAGTAGTTAGTGCCTTCCGTAGTTTGAATCTTTTATTTAGCTGGCAGTAGGGGCGCTCGCTGTTTTGCAGTAGCTTGAGTAACGAAGATTTTTGTGAGGTAAGTGATTTGTGAAAGGTATAGGTTAATGTTAGTCAGGGCCATTCTTTTGTAGGGATTTTTGAAAGTCAGATTGCGTTGCGCTAAAAATATTGTATGTCAGTTTAAGCACAGTCTTTAGTTTAAGCACAGTCTTGTATAATTCTTCTAAGGGGACGTTTCACTATTTCACAGATATAAGCCATATTTCCTGTGGATGTACACGGGGTGTGTATTTGATGCATCCTCATGTCGTTGATCACTGCTAAATCATCCGCCTTAGGGGTAATTTCTCACCGAGTGTTTAAGAAGATGAACCTCTGTTTGTTCCTCCGCTGTCTTTAGCAAGGTACATGGCAAAATCAAGGTGCTAGATACGTACAAAAGTCCTCTGTCGCCTTTGCTACTGACATTTATGTATTATTTAGCTAGTGGCTGGGCTTGAGCTCGAGACCTTGGACCGTTTGGTTACTTGCGAAAGACACTATCTTTGTGACAATAATTTCTCTAGATATACAGCAGATTTTGCCAACGGCCTTGCCGCAGTGGTGACACCGGTTCCAGTCAGGTCACCGAAGTTAAGCGCTGTCGGGCTTGGCTAGCACTTGGATGGGTGATCATTCTGGTCTGCCGAGCGCCCTTGGCACGTGGGGTGCACTCATCCTTTGTGAGGTCAATTGAGGAGCTACTTGACTGAGAAGTGGTGGTTCCGATCACGAAAACGGACAACGCCCGAGAGAACGGTGTACTGACCACTACCCCTCCATATCCACATTCAATGACGCCTACAGGCTGAAGATGACGTGGCAGTCGGTTGGTACTGTTGAGTCTTCCAAGGCCGGTTCGGACGGAGTATACCGGGTAGTTATAAATAAAAGTTCCCTATTTAACAACGTTATGACACAGAAACCAATTACCATACGAGTACCAAACATGGTAGCATTACGAGGTGCATTCAAGTTGTAAGGCCTCCGATTTTTTTTTCTCCGGACTGGAAAGATATAGAAACATGCGGATTGTTTTAAAATCAGGCCGCGTTAATTGTCAATACGTCCCAGAGATGGCAGCACCGTACGGCAGATGGAATTTTACCGCCAGCGGCGAGAATGAGAACTGTTTTAAATACTTAAAATGGCGACGTTTTCCTTACTTGAACAGCGTGCAATCATTCGTTTTCTGAATTTGTGTGGTGTGAAACCAATTGAAATTCATCGACAGTTGAAGGAGACATGTGGTGATGGAGTTATCGATGTGTCGAAAGTGCGTTCGTGGGTGCGACAGTTTAATGAAGGCAGAACATTGTGTGACAACAAACCGAAACAACCTTGGGCTCGCACAAGCCGCTCTGACGACATGATCGAGAAAGTGGAGAGAATTGTTTTGGGGGATCGCCAAATGACTGTTGAACAGATCGCCTCCAGAGTTGGCATTTCTGTGGGTTCTGTGCACACAATCCTGCATGACGACCCGAAAATGCGAAAAGTGTCATCCAGGTGGGTGCCACGAACGCTGACGGACGACCACATGGCTGCCCTTGTGGCATGTTGCCAAGCAATGCTGACGCGCAACGACATCATGAATGGGACTTTCTCTTCGTCGGTTGTGACAATGGATGAGACGTGGATGCCATTTTTCAATCCAGAAACAAAGCGCCAGTCAGCTCAATGGAAGCACACAGATTCACCGCCACCAAAAAAATTTCGGGTAACCGCCAGTGCTGAAAAAATGATGGTGTCCATGTTCTGGGACAGCGAGGGCGTAATCCTTACCCATTGCGTTCCAAAGGGCACTACGGTAACAGGTGCATCCTACGAAAATGTTTTGAAGAACAAATTCCTTCCTGCACTGCAACAAAAACGTCCGGGAAGGGCTGCGTGTGTGCTGTTTCACCAAGACAACGAACCCGCACATCGAGCTAACGTTACGCAACAGTTTCTTCGTGATAACAACTTTGGAGTGATTCCTCATGCTCCCTACTCACCTGACCTGGCTCCTAGTGACTTTTGGCTTTTTCCAACAATGAAAGACACTCTCTGTGGCCACACATTCTCCAGCCGTGCTGTTATTGCCTCAGCGATTTTCCAGTGGTCAAAACAGACTCCTAAAGAAGCCTTCGCCGCTGCCATGGAATCATGGCGTCAGCGTTGTGAAAAATGTGTACGTCTGCAGGGCGATTACGTCGAGAAGTAACACCAGTTTCATCGATTTCGGGTGAGTAGTTAATTAGAAAAAAATTCGGAGGCCTTAGAACTTGAATGCACCTCGTAATGTCCAGAGTATGGGGTGCATGATTTCCGAGCGTCAATATGCCACCATCGAGTTCCAACTATGACCACCAGGTACCGTGATCTGTCATAGTGATTCATAGTCTGACACACCTGACCAGTCGCTGTGCACTTGTTGACCTGTCAACATGAGATTGTCAAAAGGAGCGGGGTATTATTGGTGAAGCGCTACTATCAAAACAACAGGAATTCTGGAGCTCTTCGAGAATATCGCCTGCTGAAGGGATTACTGAAGGTTCCTCTTTCTCCACTTGTTGTGTGGAACATGATGAAGAAGTTTGAATCAACTGGCGTCGCTCCAGGAAGATACCGACGACCGGTAGCTCCACAGGTGATTGATGAAATCGCTATTGCTATGGGGCAGAACGCTGCGCGCAATTCCCGATCGGCAGGCAGTGGGCGTGCTGTGTCACCATAGTTGAATATCCCGTGGTCCACTGTATGGAAGGTGCTTCGAGCCATTCTCAAATGGTAACCATACAAGATCCATATCGTACAGCAGCTAGCAGCAAGGACGCACAACGACGTGTTGTCATCGCTCTCCACTTTCTTGCAAAGATTGAAGTTGGCCCTGGATCATCCAATGGACAGATGAAGCTCATTTTTCTCTGACGGGTGAGGTGGACACACAGAACTGCCGAGTGTGGGGATCTTCAATGTGCATAAAGTTTCTCTGTATGGCGTGTCACCGTATGGTGTGGCTTCACGGCTACGTTCATCATTGGCCCATTGTTTTTTGAACAGGATGGCGCTCATGGACCAAAGACAGCCAGTGTGACTGGCCAGCGTTGCTGCGATATGCTTCGCCAGCATGTCATACCCACCCTACAGAGACGCAATGAACTCAACAGTTTTCATGCAAGGTGGGGCCCCACCGCACATCGCTCGTGTTCAGCTGCTGCTCCGAAACACATTTGGAAACGATCGAATTATGAGGCGATTGGTTCCAAATGCTTGGCCGGCACGATCACCTGATCTCACTCCTTGTGATTTCTGGTTGTGGGCCTACCGGAAGGACAGGCTTTGGCTCAAATGGCTCTCAGCACTATGGGACTTAACATCTGTGGTCATCACTCCCCTAGAACTTAGAACTACTTAAACCTAGCTAACCAGAGGACATCACACACATCCATGCCCGAGGCAGGATTCGAACCTGCGACAATAGCGGTCACGCGGTTCCAGACTGAAGCGCCTAGAACCGCACGGCCACACCGGCCGGCGGACAGGCTTCACCAGGGGAACATTCAAACGTGTGCTGATCTGAAGAGCAGCATAACAAGACATGTAGCCAGCATACCTACGGACATGCTTCGTTCTGCTGTGCAGAATGCAATCCTGCACTTTCAGACTATTCTTGACTTTGATGGGCGCCATATTGAGCCCCTTTTGTAACACTATGGTACCCTTGTGTAATGGTATAATGTACCGTAGGAGCACATTGAAATGTTTCAGTTGAATTGATTCTGCATTCTTTCTCTTCCCTATGTCCTTGACATTAATGCTACCAAGTTTGGTACTCGCACGGTAATTAGTTTCCATGTTATAACGTTTTAAATAGGTAAAGTTTAATTATAAGCATCCAGTATGTAGCAGATTTTAAGGTACACTCTTCAGAATATTTTTTAACTGCAGAAAAGTAGTGGGATAATGGGTCCAACACCTGTCACAAAGGTGCTGTCCTTCATAGAATATGATGTTGTCATAGTGCAAGATGGCGAAAAGCTATACCCCTTTGCAAAGCCACGCCCACTTCCTCATCTTCATCCTCATCCCCCTCCTCCGCACCCTTCCCTCTACTTCCAATATCTTATCAGCCATTAAACTGAAACAGGCCTATCAGTATGCAGCCACCACGCTGGCCATGTTTAAAATATATGACGATGTGATTTTGGGTAAATTGGCGCCATGCTCCAAAATATTCAGTTTATGAAAAATATATAAAGAGTGTAATTTACAGTATTTCCACTGTTAAGAAATTTGTATTATTTATCAAAAATACGAAAAATATTTAACATTCGTCAGCAAGAAACACACACACACACTCATACATACACATTTAGTTCTTCCAATCAAAGCCCAGTATTTTCTCAGGCCAATGACGTTTTCAACTCCTTAAATGATGTCACCATCACCCTGTTTTATTTTATTTCTGAGAACTACACTAACTCTGGAGCTTCCTATGTGAAAGATGGGCGTGGTACCTAACATCATTCACAACTAGAGGTGATGGTAACAGCATAATGCAAAGCATGTAATTTCCTTTTCGGCACATTGTCAACTTCTTACTCTGGACGCTGTCACGTGATATACCCTAGGCAGTACAAGAAGGAGAAGGAATAGTGTGTCCGTTATGGGAATGCAAACAGGACATGAAAGATATAGATCTCGAGAAAAAATTCTGAGATATGTAGTTCAATATATTATGGAACACTACACTGACATATACAAGAACAGATTACTAATTCACTTGATGTATTGCCTATATTTAGAACACTTAGCGTACATTCCCAGATAACATGTTTTCCATATCCAAAACATAGATAGGTTACAATTTCAGTTAAAGTCTTTTGTATATCTACAACAGTAGGTTACAATTTCAATTCACATTTCTCTCTACATCTACAAAATACAGGTTTGAAACATGTCGGTTACAATTTCGGTTCATGACACATCGCCCACGTTGAGCTTACGTTCGTAGTTCACATCTTCTCTATATACGTACAAAATATAGGTAGCAATTGCATCACGCTAATGTTGTGCATACAACAGTTACCCACGCAATAGTGATCACATTATCATCCAGTACGAAACACTAATCATCTTTTGCTGATAGCATTAAATTACATTTATTTATAGTAAAACTGTACGTGGCTTAAATCGAATTATATACTGCACAGTCGATTTATGAACATCATTTAAGACAAATCCAGTAATCAAGAACGTTTAGTGCTTTTGCTCTATACATTACATATTGTTTCATAGTATCGAGAATGTACAATTTTGCTCTCGCCCCCATGAATTCTTTAATTACCTCCCCTGGTAATTCATATTTCATTAAACACAATTTCTTTTTCTTGCCATATGTGATATTATAAATGTTATTATCGGTGTAAGGCAAAGTTTCAAACAACGTATGTACTTCACTTTTAATAACATCATAAATATCTGAGTTAGTTGCATGATAAACGTATTAGGGTAATGCATAACACATTTTATCATTTTCAGCTTAAATTTCTTCAATATATATCCAGTATGGAAATCTACAACAGCGTCTTAGAAACGTGTAAAAAAGCTATTCCTAGAGCTAAAGGTTTTTATCAAAAACAGTTTAAGTTCATTGAATTTTAATAACCAAATTTTTATGAAATACAACACTGCGCTTTAAATGTTCCCTTGCAATCAGAGCAGCAGCTCCGTATCTACCTTCTCAATTTGTTACTGGCTTCATATCACTCATTTTCACACATTCTGCTTAGTTTTTCCGGAAACATTGTTGGTAATCAGTCTTAAGAAATTATTTTCGATATCGTCTTTACATTGATATGTTTCCCAGCATTAACATCGATACATAGTTTCATCCAGGAATCTGGACAGAATGGTAATTTCTAATGAATTTTGCTTAGAAATGATTATTTTTCAGACAGTGCTTTAAACTTCTTTAATGAGTCATATAATTTGTCTTATCGTATAATGTGGAAATAAACTGCATTGCAGCTTATTGATGCTAGATGGTGTTACAATTTCCTCTGGACATAATTATAAGGCAGATAGAGGTCCATGTAAATTTTCTGGGTATTTAACTTCTACTTACAAAATGTAACCTATGCCTAAATCATATGATATTCTCATAATATAAAAACTGTCGACAGTCATTCAAGAAAAATCAGAGACTGGTAAGTATTGTGTCACGGCCCAGCTGTAGAGACTGTTAGCATCAAGACATATAAAATACATAGTTATTTTTAGTACAGTCAGATATGAACTTGAGCTTTCACCGATGAGTGTCGCATGTGCCTTCAACCAGACAATTGTCGGAGACGTGTTTGGAGGCAACCCGGTCAAGTTGAACGCCTTAGACACACTGTCCAGCGAGTGCAGCAAGGTGGAGGATTCCTGCTGTTTTGGGGTGGCGTTATGAGCTGCCGACGTACGCCGCTACTGGTCATGGAAGGCGCCGTAACGGCTGTACGATTAGTGAATGCCATCCTTCGACCGACAGTGCAACCATATCGGCAACATATTGGCGAGGCATTCTTCTTCATGGATGACAATTCGCCCCCCCCCCCCCCCCCCCCATCGTGCACATCTTGTAAATGACTTCCTTCAGTGTAACGACATCGGTCGAGTAGAGTGGCCAGCATGTCCTCCAAACATGCATGGGATAGATTGAAAAGGGCTGTTTATAGACGACGTGACCCACCAACCACTCTGAGGGATCTACGCCGAATCGCCCTTGAGGAGTGGGACAATCTGGACCATCAGCGCCTTGATAAACTTGTGGATAGTACGCCACGACGAATACAGGTATGCATCAACGCAAGAGGAAGTGCTACTGGGCATTAGAGGTGTCGGTGTGTACAGCAGTCTGGACCACCACGTCTGAAGATCTCGCTGTATGGTGGTACAACATGCAATGTGTAGTTTTCATGAGGAATAATAAGGGTGGAAATGATGTTAATGTTGATCTCTGTTCCAATTTTCTGTAAACCGAGGTGGTGTAAAACTTTTATTGATGTGTGTATTTTATTTGAAGGTGCTTGACTGTAAGTAATGATCTCGCGTGGCCACGTCGAGTTATGGTTTGTTTGCTGGCATCTGCAGCTGATATTGTGATTCTGTGGGAGTATTGGGCAGCCTGCGTGGCAGTAACTTAACTGTATTTGATCACAGTAATTACTTTGACCAGCCTCAAGCTTTTTATAAAGTATGGTATGTTTTAAAAGTTTTGTTGCTAAAGCCTTAGCTCTGCTTGTGCTGCCATTTAAGGTGTTTGATAAAATTAAGCCCTGTTATTTAAATTACCTGCTGCCCGTGAGGTCTGTGATACATCAACATATAGTCGTGTTGAGCTGTTGGGTTCCTGGTGTTGTCATCGCACAAGAGAGGCCTCGAAAGGCATACGCGTACTATCTAAAAGGAAGACAGGTTATATAATATTTATTTTTTTATTGAACTTCACGGCCTTATGTTTATGTTAAAGGGACTTTAAATTTTGCTGTTGCTGTCGTCGTTGTTGATGCCAGATATTTAGTCTGTGCTAAGTCAGTTGCAGGGCGAAAATAGTAGTTGAGGAGGTAGTTTCAGGGGTCCTGACGTAGCATGTTGCAATTTCGGCCAGGACATGCCTCACCAAGTGATCGTGCGGGATGCTCCTTGAGAATCGATCGAGATTCGGAATTCCGTCAGCAGGACAGAGAGAGCAGCACATCTTCCCATCACCCAGCGGGTGTCGGACCATGACCATTCTGGACAGCTTGATTGTTTTGCTATCGGGAACTGTTTAAACAAGTAGAGAGATTTCATTCAATGAAACCTTGACAATTAACACCTAGTCTTCCACTTACATCAAAATTAGGTTCAGTATGAATACAAATTTGTGAAGTCTTTCTCTGCATCAGTGTGCTACTGCTGACGGGTTTGAATTGCAGAGACGAAAGTAAATGGATAACCAACTTCCCTTTAGAATGAAAATAGCACAACAGTTTTCACATACTTCAGTTGAATGTCGATAAGCAGTTATGTCACTACTTATTAACCTTCGAAGTCGTTATATATAATGGAAATGATAAATTCCAGTGTTCTCGACAGATAGAATTGACATATCCACTTATTTTTCACGATTATGATGTTTCGAGACACACAATGGAACCACATGAAACTTTTTCTGTGACGTTCGTGTTTTTGTGTCCCTCGTATAATCGTGCACTCACTTAGATACCTTTTCATAGTTTTTCTCAAATGTTTCGATATGTTTCAGTTGAGTAATCAATAAAATACTCGCAAAGTTTGATGCGTGTGAATCTGGAAGAAATGTGACTCACGTTGTTACTTTCTTGGTACTGCATGGTGACTATCAGAGATTTGGTTACACAGTAAGTCTTATAGCAAAAGTAATAAGGAGTAATGAGAGAGCCGCTGGTAGCTGCAGTGTGGTGACATGTGAGTCAGAATAACGTATACATAATGGAATTACTAGGTGAGGCTAGTCGTTCTCCGCACAGTGGTCACGACCGTAGAAGGCGGGTCGATGTCACCACATCAGGGTAAGCCTGTTGTTATGGCCTAAGTGATTAGGTGCCAGGTTTTGGCGAAACAGATACGCCTCTGAGCAATATAAATATGTCTGAATGTTGAGGCAGAGCCATTCTCTTTTCGTCGCCGGAGTCCAGCAGTACCACCACGACGCCAGACAGAGAAAAGACCGGGCTTCCCCACGGCTTCGAGACCAGGGTGTGACTGCCACCATCAGCAGTAAGTTCCTCATGGGACTTCGCCCCAAAGCAGCTACAACTTGTCAACCGTGCCTTATGCCGCCAGCACTCAGCTCTCTCCGCGCTACTTAGGCTGCGGTCTTAGTGCCTCTGACAACGGTGGTCGGGGTTGGTCGCCAGAGGTCATTCGGTAACATCGGCTGACGGCTTGGTCACAGCGCGTCCGATCTGATTCGTCAATTTCTGTCAGGGTCAAGGAGGTTAGATTAGGTTGGAATCCATTCAGTGTGAAGTAGGTTAGATTTTAACCTCTTAGATTGGTGTGGATACCACGACGCTTCTGTCCTTGGATACGAGTGCTGTACAGCGGCTTCTTCTATTAAAGAGACGCCGAATGCTTGTCAATGACCTTTCATGTCTCGTAAAGAACATGCCGAGTACTACACACTCTGTCCTCAGTTATCGGAAAAACCAGACAAGTTTTACGAATATATGCGACGACGGGAGAAACGTTCTGTTACATACTCGATATACGAGGTGCATTCAAGTTCTAAGGCCTCCGATTTTTTTTTTCTAATTAACTACTCACCCGAAATCGATGAAACTGGCGTTACTTCTCGACGTAATCGCCCTGCAGACGTACACATTTTTCACAACGCTGACGCCATGATTCCATGGCAGCGGCGAAGGCTTCTTTAGGAGTCTGTTTTGACCACTGGAAAATTGCTGAGGCAATAGCAGCACGGCTGGTGAATGTGCGGCCACGGAGAGTGTCTTTCATTGTTGGAAAAAGCCAAAAGTCACTAGGAGCCAGGTCAGGTGAGTAGGGAGCATGAGGAATCACTTCAAAGTTGTTATCACGAAGAAACTGTTGCGTAACGTTAGCTCGATGTGCGGGTGCATTGTCTTGGTGAAACAGCACACGTGCAGCCCTTCCCGGACGTTTTTGTTGCAGGGCAGGAAGAAATTTGTTCTTCAAAACATTTTCGTAGGATGCACCTGTTACCGTAGTGCCCTTTGGAACGCAATTGGTAACGATTACGGCCTCGCTGTCCCAGAACATGGACACCATCATTTTTTCAGCACTGGCGGTTACCCGAAATGTTTTTGGTGGCGGTGAATCTGTGTGCTTCCATTGAGCTGACTGGCGCTTTGTTTCTGGATTGAAAAATTGCATCCACGTCTCATCCATTGTCACAACCGACGAAAAGAAAGTGCCATTCGTGCTGGCGTTGCGCGTCAACATTGCTTGGCAACATGCCACACGGGCAGCCGTGTGGTCGTCTGTCAGCATTCATGGCACCCACCTGGATGACACTTTTCGTATTTTCAGGTCGTCATGCAGGATTGTATGCACAGAACCCACAGAAATGCCAACTCTGGAGGCGACCTGTTCAACAGTCATTCGGCGATCCCCCAAAACAATTCTCTCCACCTTCTCGATCATGTCGTCAGACCGACTTGTGCGAGCCCGAGGTTGTTTCGGTTTGTTGTCACACGATGTTCTGCCTTCATTAAACTGTCGCACCCACGAACGCACTTTTGACACATCCATAACTCCATCACCACAAGTCTCCTTCAACTGTCGATGAATTTCAATTGGTTTCACACCATGCAAATTCAGAAAACGTTTGATTGCACGCTGTTCAAGTAAGGAAAACGTCGCCATCTTAAGTATTTAAAACAGTTCTCACTCTCGCCGCTGGCGGTAAAATTCCATCTGCCGTACCGTGCTGCCATCTCTGGGACATATTGACAATGAACGCGCCCTCATTTTAAAACAATGCGCATGTTTCTATCTCTTTCCAATCCGGAGAAAAAAAATCGGAGGCCTTAGAACTTGAATGCACCTCATAATTAGTGGTGACTTTGAAAAGCAAGTCATAAATACTCTGTTTCACTGTATTTATTTAAAGTTTTGTAGAAGTACGTCAATTAACCATCAGTGACTGTCACTTAACACACGAGTGAAAGGCAAGCATGAAGCGTAACAAAGATACGCTGAAAACCTAACACACATAAAAGGGGAGATACACATCATACACCACATTTTCAAACCACTTCATATGAACAGACTCACTACCTCACTTGCATAAAACGCCAGTAAGCAGTAGTAATAATTTGTAGACAACGAATTACAACCTACCATGAACAAGGTCCAGTAAAATAGCTTTAAGCATATAAGATACGCCACACTTTTTTTGAACCATTTATTTTTGAGGTTATAATCTGTGCTTAAAATTTCTAATAAAGATTTTGCCTATTTGTGGTTTAGAATAAACCTGACATTTCAGACCATAGATTCCGAACTGTAATCTGACTGTGATATTTTCATCCCCAGGATGCCACAAATTCACTCTTTCTTGGACTAAGCGTATCAGTTTCTCACGCTGCATATTTCGTGTGCGAGAACGTCGGTCGATTTGATTTAAGAAAACTAATTTGAATTTTACCGATTGTCGTCCGAAGCCTGTATGTTCAGAAGATACGATCGGTTATAGTCTGACCGCTCAAGTACTCAAGTAGCGGCCTGTTTTTTTTTTTTTTTAAGTCATCGGTCTTCTGACTGGTTTTATGCGCCCCGCCACGAATTCCTCTCCCGTGCCAACCTCTTCATTTCAGAGTAGCACTTGCAACCTACATCCTCAACTATTGGATGTATTCCAATCTCTGCCTTCGTCTACAGTTTTTGGTCTCTACAGCACCCTCTAGTACCTTGGATATCATTCCTTGATGTGTTAAGAGATCTCCTGTCATCCTGTCCTTTCTCCTTGTCAGTGTTTCCTACATATTCCTTTCCTCTCCGATTCTGCGCAGAACCTCCTCATTCTTTACCTTATCAGTCCACCTAATTTTCAACATTCGTCTGAAGCACTGCATCTCAAATGCATAGATTCTCTTCTACTTTTTCCCATAGTCCATGTTTCACTACCTTGCAATGCTGTGCTCCAAACGTACATTCTCAGAAATTTCTTCCTCAAATTAATGCCTATGTTTGATACTAGTAGACTTCTCTTGGCCAGGAATGCCCTTTTTTCCAATGATAGTCTGCTATTGATGTCCTCCTTGCTCCGTCCGTATTTGGTTATTTTGCTACCTAGTTAACAGGATTCCTTAACTTCATCTACTTTGTGCCCATCAATCCTCCTAATATGTTTCTTGCTTTTCTTATTTTGCTTTCGTCTTTCGTCGATTCACTCGCAATACATATTCTGCACTCGTTAGATTGTTCATTCCACTCAGCATATCATGTACTCGTAATACTTCTTCACTTTCACTCAGGCTGGCAGTGTCATCAACGAATCGTATCACTGATATCCTTTCACCTTGAATTTTAATCTGTCGTGAATTTTTCTTTGATTTTCATCACTGCTTCTTCGATTTAAAGATTGCATAGTAGGGAGGGAAGGCTACGTCCCCGTCTTACACCCTTTTTAATCCGAGCACTTCGTTCTTGGTCACCCGCTCTCATTATTCCCTCTCGGCTCTTGTAAATATTTCATATTACCCGTCCCTCCCTATAGCATACCTCTATTTTTCTCAGAATTTCGGACGTCTTGCACGATTTTACATTTTTGACGGATCCTACGGATGTGTCTTGATTTCTCTTTAGTTGTGCTTCCTCTGTCAACCGCAACGTTGGAATTGCCTCTCAGGTACCTTTATCTTTTTTTAAGTCTAACTGATCGTCATCTAACACATCCTCAATTTTCTTTTCCATTCATTTGTATATTATTCTTGTCAGCAAATTGGAAGTATGAGCTGTTAAGCTGAGTGTGTAATTATTCTGGCTCAGATCAGTTCTTGCAGTCTTCAGAACTGCGTGGATGATATTTTTCCGAAAGGCAGATGGTATATTGCCGGACTCATACATCCTACACACCAATGTAAATAGTCATTTTGTGGCCACTTCCCTCAATGATTTTAGAAATTCTGGTGGATTGTTGTCTATCCCTTCTGTGTTATTTGATCTTAAGTCCTCCAAAGCTCTCTTAAATTCTGATTCTAATACTGGATCCCCTATCTTTTCTATATCGACTCCCGTTTCTTCTTCTATTATATTAGATAAACCTTCTCCCTCATTGAGGCTTTTATTGTACTCTTTCCACCTTCCTGCTCGCTCCTTTGCATTTAACAGTGGAATTCCCGGTGTTACTACCCTTGTTTTTAATATCACCGAAGATTCTTTTGACTTTCCTGTAAGTCCCCCCGACAATCATTACTTTTTCGATTTCTTCACATTTTCATGCAGCCATTTTTCCTTAGCTTCCCTGCACTCCCTGTTTATTTCGTTCCAAACTGACTTGTATTTCTGAATTCCCGAATTTCCCTGAACATTTTTGTGTGTCTTTCATCTATCAGCTGAAGTATTTATTCCTTCGCAGTTACCTTCTTTGTACCTATGTTTTTCTTTCCAAGTGGCTTACAGATTTTTGAAAAGATCGGCCGTCTCCGGCCGATGTCGGTCGTCGGCGGAGTCCACCGATATCGGAGCCACTGTGCCTGCACTCTCAGTGCCACAGCGCCAGCCACGCCGGACTCCTGCTAGAAAGTGGGGTATCGAATCCCGCTCACAGCTGTCTCCACACGGCACGGCCTGGCCACATCCAAATTATATGTTGTCTGCGAATTGTGTGCCACGTGTTAATGGCGTTTTGAATATTTGTACACAAAAGAGTCTGGACTCTACACTGGTTGTCTTTCATCAAAGCTGATAATTTCCTTACCACTGCACCCCTGGCTCCCATTGCAAGTAGGCTATTTAGGTTTTTATGTTGGTAACGCCACGCAGTGCTCTGTATGAAAATCACTGACTGTGCTGTGTGCAATCTGTGCCTGGTTGGCATTGTTGGAATATTCCCTATTGTAGTGTTTGGCAGTTGGATGTGAACAGCGCGTAGCGTTGGGCAGTTGAGCCGCCAGCAGTGGTGGATGTGGGGAGAGAGATGGCAAAGTTTCGAGAGCGGACGATGTGGACGTGTGACCGTCGGAAAAAAATTGTAGGACTGGATGTCATGAACTAAGATTTAATGACTTCTGAACGCTATTAAGGTAAATACATTGTTTGTTCTCTACCAAAATCTTTCATTTACTAACTATGCCTATCAGTAGTTAGTGCCTTCAGTAGTCAGAATCTTTTATTTAGCTGGCGGTATTGGCGCACGCTGTATTGCGCAGTAGTTTGAGTAACGAAGATTTTTGTGAGGTAAGTGATTCATGAAAGGTATAGGTTGTTGTTAGTCAGGGCCATTCTTTTGTAGGGATTATTGAAAGTCAGAATGCGTTGCGCTAAAAAAATATTGTGTGTCAGTTTAGTGACGATCAGAATAAGTAAAGAGAGAAATGTCTGAGTACATTCAGTTTTCCTCAGCTGTTTGAAAATCAAATAACATAAGAGGTTTTCCAACACTGTCATTCTTAATTTTTCTAAGGGAATGTTTCACCATAATAACTTCGATCGGCTACTCACTCATTCACAGAGTGCTCTGTTAATGTCATCATGAAGAAGAAACATCCCCAGGCTGTGGCTAAGCCATGTCTCCGCTATATCCTTTTTTTCAGGAGTGCTAGTTCTGCAAGGTTCGCCGGAGAGCTTCTGTAAAGTTTGGAAGGTAGGAGACGAGATACTGCCAGAAGTAAAGCTGTGAGTACCGGGCGTGAGTCGTGCTTCGGTAGCTCAGTTGTTAGAGCACTTGCCCGCGAAAGGCAAAGGTCCCGAGTTCGAGTCTCGGTCGGGCACACAGTTTTAATCTGCCAGGAAGTTTCATATCAGCGCACACTCCGCTGCAGAGTGAAAATCTCATTCTGGAATCATGAAGAAGAGCCGTCAGAACATGTAAAGCAAGCCAAGCTATTCATTTCCCAGCAGAAACCGCCACCGTTTCCTATACCCGTAACGACATTAACACATAATTACAACTAATGCTAACCTACAAACGCGAAAGTCACTACGCTTAACTCATGAACTATCTTCATCGATTACATCATATTAAACATTTAAATAACTTTATTGATTTCAGGGGACACTGTACTGTACGTAATTTAAACTTATACGTAGTAGAACACTAGTGTTAACTGGAATTGTCATGTCTAGTTCCACATATTCTCATGAATTAGAATTAGTATAAAATGGCACGTCTTCACTTGGCTTCTGATATCGAAAAATTTCTATCTTCTTAATTCATATGTAGCAGCAAACTTGAATTTTACAGCACGAGCATTAGCCTCCATAAAAATCGCTACTATCCCTATAAAATGCAATCTCGTGGAGGCCACTTTGAAGATCTGTTGTGACGCGGATGCTATGCAGCTCTGCACAGTGCACGCGCACCGTCCATTTCCGGACACATGTTCGTATTACCTCTTTTCCTCAATTTCCAGTCAGTAATCCGTCCCTGGAGTTTGTCAGTTTTGTTAATGTTCACCCTTTATACCGCCTACCACAAATGTGGGTGACTCTTGTATAAAAGAAATAAAAAAAAAAGATAGCAATGCATTTCGCCTATGGCACCTTTTCGATTTTCACTTGTTTAAACCTACAGTGGTTATCGGTCAAAATACAGTGGCTTGTAAGCGCAGATGTGATCTGTAGACATACACACACAAACTTTTGAATTCAGCACTTCGAGCAAATCTCGAAATTTGTGATGATTTTCGGTCCTCTGTGCAAACATCTCGTTATCAGGAGAAAGAAAACTGGCGTTCTACGGATCGGAGTGGGGAATGTCAGATCCCTTAATCGGGCAGGTAGGTTAGAAAATTTAAAAAGGGAAATGGATAGGTTAAAGTTATAGTGGGAATTAGTGAAGTTCGGTGGCAGGAGGAACAAGACTTTTAGTCAGGTGAATACAGGGTTATAAATACAAAATCAAATAGAGGTAATGCAGGAGTAGGTTTAATAATGAATTAAAAAAAATAGGAGTACAAGTTTAAATGCCAACTAGCTCTGCAAAGGATGAAGAAATTGATGAAATGTATGATGAGATAAAAGAAATTATTCAGATTGTGAAGGGAGACGAAAATTTAATAGTCGTGGGTGACTGGAAATCGAGAGGAGGAAAAGGGAGAGAAACATAGTAGGTGAATATGGATTGGGGTTTAGAAATGAAAGAGGAAGCCGCCTGGTAGAATTTTGCACAGAGCACAACTTAATCATAGCAAACACTTGGTCCAAGAATCATGAAAGAAGGTTGTATACATGGAAGAATCCTGGAGATACTAATAGGTATCAGATACATTATATAATGGTAAGACAGAGATTTAGGAACCAGGTTTTAAATTGTAAGACATTTCCAGGGGCAGATGTGGACTTTGGACACAATCTAGATTAAAACTGAAGAAACTGCAAAAAGGTGGGAATTTAAGGAGATGGGACCTGGATAAACTGAAAGAACCAGAGGTTGTACAGAGTTTCAGGGAGAGCATAAGGGAACAGTTGAGAGGAATGGGGGAAAGAAATACAGTAGAAGAAGAATTGTAGCTCTGAGGGATGAAGTAGTGAAGGCAGCAGAGGATTAAATAGGTAAAAAGACGAGGGCTAGTAGAAATCCTTGGGTAACAGAAGAAATATTGAATTTAATTGATGAAAGGATAAAATATAAAAATGCAGTAAATGAAACAGGCAAAAAGGAATACAAACGTCTCAAAAATGAGATCGACAGGAAGTGCAAAATGCCTAAGCAGGGATGGCTAGAGGACAAATGTAAGGATGTAGAGGCTTATCTCACTAGGGGTAAGATAGATACTGCCTACAGGAAAATTAGAGACACCTTTGGAGAAAAGAGAGCCACTTGTATGAATATCAAGAGCTCAGATGGAAACCCAGTTCTAAGCAAAGAAGGGAAATCAGAAAGGTGGAAGGAGTATATAGAGGGTCTATACAAGGGCGATGTACTTGAGGACAATATTATAGAAATTGAAGAGGATGTAGATGAAGATGAAGTGGGAGATACGATACTGCGTGAAGAGTTTGACAGAGCACTGAAAGGCCTGAGTCGAAATAAGGCCCCGGGAGTAGACAACATTCCATTAGAACTACTGACGGCCTTGGGAGAGCCAGTCCTGACAAAACTCTACCATCTGCAAATCAAGATGTATGAGACAGGCGAAATACCCTCAGACTTCAAGAAGAATATAATAATTCCAATCCCAAAGAAAGCAGGTGTTGACAGATGTGGAAATTACCGAGCTATCAGTTTAATAAGTCACAGGTGCAAAATACAAACGCGAATTTTTTTACAGACGTATGGAAAAACTGGTAGAAGCCGAAATCGGGGAAGATCAGTTTGGATTCCGTAGAAATGTTGTAACACGTGAGACAATACTGACCTTACTACTTATCTTAGAAGAAAGATTAAGGAAAGGCAAACCTACGTTTCTAGCATTTGTAGACTTAAAGCTTTTGCCAATGTTGACTGGAATACTCTCTTTCAAATTCTAAAGGTGGCAGGGGCAAAATACAGGGAGCGAAAGGCTATTTACAATTTGTACAGAAACCAGATGGCAGTTATAAGAGTCGAGGGGCACAAAAGGGAAGCAGTGGTTGGGAAGGGAGTGAGACAGGTTTGCAGCCTCTCCCCGATGTTATTCAATCTGCATATTGAGCAAGCAGTAAAGGAAACAAAAGAAAAATTTGGTGTAGGTATTAAAACCCATGGAGAAAAAAATGAAAACTTTGAGGTTTGCCGATGACGTTGTAATTCTGTCAGAGACAGCAAAGGACTTGCAAGAGCAGTTGAACGGAATGGACAGTGTCTTGAAAGGAGGGTATAAGATGAATATCAACAAAAGCAAAACGAGGATCATGGAATGTAATGGAATTAAGTCGGGTGATGCTGAGGGAATTAGATTAGGAAATGAGACACTTAAAGTAGTATATGAGTTTTCCTATTTGGGGAGCAAAATAACTGATGATCGTCGAAGTAGAGAGGATATAAAATGTAGACTGGCAATGGCAAGGAAAGCGTTTCTGAAGAAGAGAAATTTGTTAACATCGAGTATTGATTTAGGTGTCAGGAAGTCGTTTCTGAAAGTATTTGTATGGAGTGTAGCCATGTATTGAACTGAAACATGGACGATAAATAGTTTGGGCCAGAAGTGAATAGAAGCTTTCGAGATGTGGTGCTACGGAAGAATGCTGAAGATTAGATGGGTAGATCACATAACTAATGGGGAGGTATTGAATAGAATTGGGGAGAAGAGGAGATTGTGGCACAACTTGACAAGAAGAAGGGACCGGTTGATAGGACATGTTCTGTGCATCAAGGGATCACAAATTTAGCATTGGAAGGCAGTGTGGAGGGTAAAAATCGTAGAGGGCGACCAAGAGATGAATACACTAAGCAGATTCAGAAGGATGTAGGTTGCAGTAAGTACTGGGAGATGAAGAACCTTGCACAGGATAGAGTAGCATGGAGAGCTGCATCAAACCAGTCTCTGGACTGAAGACCACAACAACAACAACAACAACAACGCAGACATGGCACAGCATACAAACCGGCCTTACAGCAAACCTCGAATATTGTAAGTAGGCTGTTTAGTTTTTTATATGGGTAATGCCACGTAGCGCTCTGTATGAAAATCACTGGCTGTGCTGTGTGCAGTATGTGGCTAGTTTGCATTGTTGCCTGCCATTGTTGTCATGAACTGCTATAGCTGGATGTGAACAGCAGATTGCGTTGGGCAGTTGGAGGTGAGCCGCCAGCAGTGGTGGACGTGGGGAGAGAGATGGCGGAGTTTTGATAATCTGTAAGACTGAATGTCAATTATGAATATTAAGGTAAATACATTGTTTGTTCTCTATTAATATCTTTCATTTGCTAACTATCCCTATCAGTAGTTAGTACCTTCAGTAGTTTGAATCTTTTATTTAGCTGGCAATAGTGGCGCTCGCTGTTTTGCAGTAGCTTGAGTAGCGAAGATTTTTGTGAGGTAAGTGATTTGTAAAAGGTATAGGTTAAAGTTAGTCAGGGCCATTGTTTTGTAGGGGTTATTGAAAGTCAGATTGCGTTGCGCTAAATAATATTGTGTGTCAGGTTAAGCACAGGCTTGTATAATTGTTCTAAGTGGACGTTTCACATGTAAAATTGTTCAAAGGGGACGTTTCATATGTCGACCCTTAGCCTAGGATACCTCACTGGAATCTTCTGATTTTTTTCTTGTAGTTTGTGTAATTAGTGTAGATTTTGTTTATTGCTAGTGCGTAATTGTAGAGGGAATCTCCTTTGTAGTTGCAGCCTTTCATTGTTGTACTGTAAAACAGTTGTGGCATGCATGTAGATTTGCACCAAGTATTTCGCAGCTGCAATTAACTAGATATTATTTTCAGTGCTATGTTAATGTGTTCTCCTATTTTTGCTCTTCAAATTGTGTTTTTCTGTGTTATCGTGTGAAATATTGTCACAATAATGGCGTGTGAAAAACGTAACACTCGGCTCCAAAGTAAACTGAGAAACGACAGTGAAGACGAAAGCAATGTGTTAGCGCCACTGTGTAATGAGTTAACTAATGTTCAAAGTAGTAATTTGGTAACTGTGCATAGGGAAATGGAGCGGACGTCAAACAATGGCGTAGACAGTCAAACAGGTAGTGAACAGGGAAGCATTATCGATCGGTCGGTCGGCAACAGCTCGCCTCAGGAATCCGAAATGATAGGACACAATATTGCAAATACTGTAGATTCAGGTTTTGCGTCCTCACCGTTTTCTCAAATAAGTCAAGACACATTTTCAGCTTGTCAAAATGTGAATGTTGCCGGCGCAAATGCACTGCCGAAAAGAGTAGAGGAACAGATTCCAGACACTAATGCATTGTTATTACAACTAATGCAACAAATGGAACAAAATCAGAGACAGATGGGACAAAATCTTCAAAAGTTAGACACAATGGAACAAAATCTTAAAAAGTTAGACACAGTGGAACAAAATCTTAAAAAGTTAGACACAGTGGAACAAAATCTTAAAAAGTTAGACACAGTGGAACAAAATCTTAAAAAGTTAGACACAGTGGAACAAAATCTTCAAAAGTTAGACACAATGGAACAAAATCTTCGGAAGTTAGACACCACACTTGAACAAACACGTGAAGATCTAACTACTGAGTTACATAACATTGAATCGAAATGCCAAAAAGTCTGTAATGACGTAAAAACACAAATTTGTGAGCATTTTCAGCCTATTTTTTCGCGGCATGAAAATGCATTACAGAATCACGAAGCAGCCATAAAAGAACTGCAAACTATTGTTCATGAAAATCATGAGACCTTGCAAGCTAAAATGGACTCAGTTGCATCTACCGATTCGGTTACGCAACTTGCAAAAACTCAGGAAAACTTAAAGGACACAGTAGAAAGACACATGGGGGAAATTAGTTCATTATCAGAGAAAGTAGCCGAACTTTCGGATCAGGTCACTAACTTATCTACAAAGGTAGATGATGATCTGAATGACACAAGACCCGTAGCCTTCACTGACACAGAAGAGTATGAACAAATTAGAAAATTCAAACAAAATCAAAATCAAATCAACACACAGTACAAAAGAGAAATGCGGGAATTACAAGATCAGCTGACACAGGTAATACAAGAATTACATATTTCAGAGGATACTCGCGCTCCAACACGGGAAGAGGAACTTAGAAATACGGAAAAGCCACAAAATAATAGCACAGGACATTTCGGTAATTATGAAAGAAATTGGCAAGGTACACCGAATTTTGAGATGGAACCGCCGAAACGACGTGACAATGACCGACATGCTACTCGCCGACACGATGATTTTGACTATAAGCTGTTCATTACTACACGTAAATTCAAAACATTTAAGAATTCTGGCAACGACATTCATCCACAAGCATGGCTCCATCAATTCTCTCATTGTTTCCCTCCCAACTGGTCATTGGAGCACAGGTTAGAATTTATGTGTGGCTACTTAGAGAATGAACCAGCTGTAAGAATGCGATCGGTCATTCACGATTGCCACAGTGAAGGAGAATTTTACCATGCCTTCCTCTCAGCATATTGGTCTCAAGCCACACAAGACCGCGTAAAACATAGCATCATGATGATGAAACACTTTGAACAATCTGAATTTTCCAGTCTTGTCAAATATTTTGAAGACATGTTGCACAAGAATCAGTACCTATCAAACCCATACAGCCCCTCAGAACTCATCCGCATTTGCTTAATCAAACTGCCTGAACATTTACGACATATTATTTTGGCAGGACGTTGCAAAGACGACATTGAAGCTTTTCAGGGATTGTTACAAGAACTGGAAATTGACACAGACAGTCGCAGGATGCGAAAACAGGAAAACAATCACTACAGGTCACATCCGTCTCAATTCCGTGACGACAGAAACAATAAATGGCCACGACAAACCTATTCTTACAACGTAAATCGTGACCAAAACAGACACCACCCATATGACAACCACTGGCAGAGTAATAGTTACAGGGAAAGATCACCTTTCCGCGGTAATGACTATCACAGAGACAATCAGAGAAACAGACAATATGGGAACCAATATAACTATTATCAAGGGAGACAGAATAACTTTAGACGCAACGGTCCAGCACGCAGTGACGACTCAGGCAGAAATTCTCCACCACATGACCGACAAGAAAGAAACTATCGAACCTACCGACATGACGACAGACGATATGATCGTAACGACAGACCTGAATTGCATCAGAACTGGCGAGTTTTAAACAGAGCTGGGCCCTCTGGGCAAGGCGAATTTGTGGAAGTTAGGCCTCCAAATCCCAATAACGACGCGCGCCAACAAAGAGACAATAGGCGATGACTCACACCACTGGCAGCCACAAGACGTACTTATGAAACTGACGACGGAGCTGCCGTAGCTAGTAATTACGTAAAAATGGAAGACATTAGGGACATCTTACTCCAGGAACACGACGTAAAACATAACAACATTGCATATCCTGTGATTCACATTACTGTAAATGACGTAAAATTTACGGCAGTACTTGACTCTGGCAGTCCCATTTCAGTAATTAGTGAAACAGCTTTTAGCAAATGCAACAAATCGAACGATTGCCCCACACTTCCGTTACGTAAGATTAAATTACAAGGTGCAATCTTTGGAAAAAGTGTAGATGTACGCCAACAAACCAATTTAGAATTCTTTTGCCAAAGCCACAGCTTCTCTATGAACTTTCTTATTGTTCCATTATTGTCGACGGAAATTATACTGGGAGTAGACTTTTTGAATGAATACAAAGCAATTTTAAGCTTTCACGATGCTGAAATAAGTTTAGAGAAAGAAGGTATGTCAATAGCTTTGAAATTTGAAGACTGGCTCTCAAACCATGATGAGGAAATTAATCGGCTTTACGTTCTGTTAGACAACAGTTCGGAATTTTCTACGGAAGTAGACACCAACAATCACTCTGCAAGTACTGACAGGGTTGACATCGACGGCATATTTGAAATTAATGAGTTAATTCAGAATAAAATTCAGACAATTGAGAATTGTAATGACACTGATAGGCAGGACCTTTTTGAGATTTTACAAGCACATTCCACAGTTTTTACTCACAAAACAGGAACAATCAAGGGGTTTCAATACCAATTTCGTGTTCGTGAGCATACTAAATTTTGTGTTAGACCATACGTAATTCCGGCGCATTATAGGGACCGTGTTAGAACAGAAATACAATCTATGCTTGACGAGGGCATTATTGAGCCTGCAGTAAGCTCATACAACAATCCGTTACATGTTGTTGAGAAGAAAAATGGATCGATCAGACTTGTCTTAGATTCGAGACAAATCAATACTATCATTATTCCTGAAACAGACAGGCCGCAGACGATGGAAGAACTTCTTCAAAATTTTAATGGTGTAAAAGTGTTGTCTTCCATTGATCTCAGATCCAGCTTTTATCAGATCGAACTTCATCCAGAATGTAGAAAATACACAGCTTTCCTTTGTTTCGGCGTTTGTTATCAGTTTCGGAAACTTCCTTTTGGTTTGAACATTTCTTCAGCAGCATTCATTCGCGGGTTAAATTCCATATTACCTGAGTTCTTAAAACGTCACATCACCTTATATGTGGACGATATTCTAATAGCAGAAGCTTCATGGGAACAACATAACCGCATACTCAACAGTTTGTTACGTATTTTTGCAGAATCTGGAATTACAGTTAACTTGGAAAAGTCTGAATTCGGTAGGACGAAGGTGAAGTTTTTGGGACATATTATTTCTTCTGAAGGCATTCAGCCGGATCCTGAAAAGTTAGAAGCAATTAGAGCCATTCCAGTTCCATCCACAAAAAAAACAAGTCCGCAGTTTTCTAGGTCTCGTAAATTTTTACCGTCGTTTTCTGAATATGCAAATTCTAGTTACACCAAAACTTTGTTCTCTCACTGGAAAAAATACTATTTGGAACTGGGACGAACAAGCACAGTTGGAATTCAATTCTTTGAAAGAAGCGTTACTTCACGCGCCAATACTAGCTCATCCAGATCTGTCACAAGATTTCTGCCTTAGCACGGATTCTTCCAAAGTTGGTCTTGGTGCCCATTTATTTCAAGAAGCCATAGAAAATGACACTACCATACAGAAAACCATTGCTTTTGCTAGCCGAGTGCTAACAAAATCTGAAAAAAATTATTCCGTTACTGAATTAGAAGCTTTAGCTATCGTTTGGGCATTTAACAAATTTCGTTTCTTTCTTTCTGGTAAGCACGTAAAAGTATACAGTGATCATCGTGCATTACAGTTTCTTATGTCTTCAAAATTAAATCATGATAGGTTAAAACGTTGGGCATTGTTTCTGCAAAAATTCCGCTTCACAATAGTCTACATTCCCGGCAAGGAGAACATTGTTGCGGACGCGCTGTCACGCGCACCGGCTGGGCTTGAGAAAAGTAACACAGAAGGCAACCTCGAGAAAAATTTCAGTATTCTTTACATTCAGAAAGTCGCCTTTGAAAACTTCATCACCACATCTTTAAAGGACATTGCTCATGAACAAGATAAAGATCCGATTTGGAAAGATATCAAAAGTAAATGGCATGAAAAGACACACACTCAGATTCGGCATTATTACCTGGTTAGAAACAACATACTTTTCAAACGCTGCACTGTTGATGACAAGCTATGGGTACTTTGCATTCCAGACGATTTTGTTAATAAGCTCATTTGGTACATTCATTTCAGCTACGCACATTTTGGTCCACGAAAATGTTATCATATTCTTCGAACGACTTGTTATTTTAACAATATGGAAAAGCGAATTCGAAGAGTCTTGTCTATTTGTAAACTTTGTCAAAAGGCGAAACCATCTACTATCTCACATCGTGCTCCGTTGTTTCCTATTATTCCTTCCAAATTAAAAGAATTTGCTGCTGTTGATCTCTTGGGACCCCTTGTCACAACATCGAATGGATTTTCGTACGTTCTAGTCGCTGTTGAACTTACTTCAAAATTTGTTTCTTTCACTCCGTTACGTAAAGCCACTGGACGGTCTGTATCCAACGCCTTTGTTAAAAATTTCTTACGTGAAGTGGGACACGTTAGTAAAGTCATTTCAGATAACGGACCGCAATTCAGATCTGCTGTTTGGTCACGCATGCTTCGGAATCATAAAATCAAACCTGTTTTTATTTCATTGTATTCACCACACTGTAACCCGTCTGAACGGATTATGAAAGAAATCAATAAGCTTTGCAGACTTTATTGTCACAGAAAGCATCAGCATTGGGACAGATATTTACACTTATTTCAAAATGTGCTGAATGAAATGCCTCATGATTCCACTGCTTTACCACCTACTCTTGTACTGAAGAATGTAGAACCTCCGAACAGAATCAGAGAGCTTGTACCTTTCCCGAATACACGTAAACTTCGACACAAAGACATAATTGATTTGGCTCTTAAAAATATAAAATCTGCAGCAGACAAAAGGAGAAAACTACACGGTAAAGCAAATGCAAAGAAATTATGTATTGGTCAGAAAGTTCTCATTAAAGCTCATTCATTGTCACATAAGAAGAAACACTTGAGTCACAAATTCTTTCTAGTTTACAATGGACCTTACAGAATCCGACGTATACCACATGATAATTGCGTTGAAGTTGAAACTCTGCGTACTAGGAAGAGTAAAGGTTTACACCACATTTCTCATGTAAAACCATTTATTGACAGATAATCTGTTTTTAACTTAGTCTTTGCAATTTTCACTTCACGCTACTTGTACAATTTGTCAGACTTAAGAAACTGTTAACATGCAACATTTTGGTTTGCATACGAGTGGATTCTGGATTTGAGGTGCTTTCTGTGAAATGCCAGATGACACAGTGGTTGGTTTGTGTGACAGCTACACGATTATATCACGACGTTACTAATGAGTGACAATTTACAATGTTGCTTTTGCGGTGTATCTGTTTGATATCTGCACAGTTTTTCTGAATTCTTCTGTAAAGTAAAACATGTTTTAGTAGTAACTTTTGTGCTATTGCTACAAGGAGACAGCCTTTTCCGTAGGACAACAATACGTTACAGCACAGTACTTTCCTCATCACGGCAATAAGCGTAATAACTAAGTTATCTATACGCAAAGCATTTCACTTTTGTTTATCATGAGGTAAGTACATTGACTTCTGCAGAACTTAGCTTTCGGAGGACAATAACTACGACACTTCCCAGAGATTATCTTACAGCAAGACGCACATTTAGCGCTACAGGACACGTATTTGAGTGATTAATTTTGTACTTAAGACATTTATTTTTAAAGATTTTTGAATTACAAAGAAAGTTTTTCGTGATACATTTCATTCCATTGCTGTAATCTGTAACACCTGAGGGTATAATTACAATAAACCTCAGGGGGGTACACGCCTACTTTGTGTACCATGTGTTTGGCAAGCACAAGGAGCCCTAGCTAATATGGTATTTGCTTATACAACTTTACACATCGGTACCATATTTCTCTAACACATAAATTACACACCTATCTGATCATTTAACAGAGAAACAAACATCCTTTTACTACGTCAGTGACACATGTTTACGCCATTACAGAGTTGGATTACTTCACACTTAAGAAATTGTACTTTGTCTGTACTTTGTGCACTGTTCATATTTTTTTTTTGGAACCATTGTGATACTATGAGAACTTTGAATGATGTATTTGGTAAGGGAGTATGATTTTAAAGTACGTTGGAGGCAGATGACACTTTTGACATGAGCAGAGAATTTTGTTAGGTTTTGAAATTATTGGAGGAAGCTACGACGATTTTGAGATTTGACTGAGGTTTTATGATGTTATTTTTACGACGACGATGTGTATTATGCTGTTGCGGTAAGTTTATGATCCATAAGCTGATGCTATATGAGTTATTTGATTATGCTATGTATCTGTTATGATGAAATATGGAAAAAGTGTCGACGAATAAGGTAAGGAGTAATGAATAGTGGTTAGGGACTCTTGACCTGTGAAATATTTTTATATGAGACTGTCACTGTAGCGGAAACTGCTGTCATAAATATTTCCGTAAGAAAGTTAAGTGACCACCTGCAGATAATGTGACGTGGGCACCCAGGTGTGTCAGACACCTGGAGAACAAGCCTTTTCAGACGCTCAGGTAGAAAAGAAAGCCATTAGGGTGTGCCAGAGGCACAGGTGGAAGAGAAGGACAAAGAGAGGCCTATACCCCTGTTTATGACATTCCTTTGTAGAGGGCATCGCTAATGTGACACGCTCGTTACTTGAAAACATATGATTTTTGTAATGCGTTGTGGGCACACAGCTGTGTCAAACACCTGGAGAACAAGCCATTAAGGTGTGCCTTTCATCGCTAATGCGACACCCTCGTTACTTAAAAACATATGATTACTCGCACTTTGTGCTAATTATTGAAATGCTTATGAATTGATGGGAAATATTCGTACATCTGCTCACCTGATTATGACAAGTGTCTTTCTACGAGAGTTGAGAGCCATTAACTTATGAAATGAAATGTCACATGACTACTGAATGATATTTTTATGCTTTGGTTTGCGTAATTGCTTATTTCATTTGATATCTGGTTTCCAGCTGTGTTGCAGCATTGCTTTTATAAAATGAGATGCATTTGCTAATGTGAACTCTTTCTGTCAACAGATCTATTAAATGATAATTTTGTAATCCACATTCTTTAAGAAAGGAGCATTTGGAAAGGAAAGAACAATAAGAAGAAACTAGCAACAGTAACACATAATTTTCTTTTCTAGTACATGGTAATATTTTTTTTACAATCAGTTGTTATGGTGCACCACTTTAATTACATAGACATTAAGATGTGAATATGCATTTCCCTTGTCTGCATTGTTGTTTTTCCTGTAATATTTTTTCTGCTTGCGCTATGTCATGTTTAGGTATAAGTTGCTGCTGTTTGCCAGGCATAGTGTTATTGAATTTGACTTTTGCTAATTTATGCTGCTAGCTTTGCCAATTTGCATTTTTTGTCATTTCTGTTTGTGTTGATTTGTTGTGATGCTGCATTGCCTCGTCCCTTGGTATATATATCTGAGCTCAGTAGATTTAAGTTAGCTTAAGAGGGGGTAGACTATATAAGAAACTGACTATGGAGAATAGGTAAAGAATGCATTGCGAAGAAAGATTTGGGCCCCAATGAGTATTGTACAATCAGAAATAATTATTTTGAAAGAAATATGAATAGAATACAGGAAGGAGGTATAGGTAGGATTATCTTGGAAATAAATGATGAGGTAAGCAATATGTGAACATATAAATACAGAAAGCATGCTTGGATAGGATTTTTTTGGTGGAAACAAATGTTGAAATAAGACGAAAGATCTATCGAATGAAGTTGTGGGGTGGACTGCAGTACCAAATGTTACACTGAAAACAAACCCTGTCCTTTCCTTTTTGGTGTTATTCCGCTATGTGTTTGTGTACCCTTGTGTATTTGTGTTTTTCCTGTCTTTATGTGTTTAGCTGATGAGAGCTATGTTGTAGAATTTTTCTAATACTCTGTTATTTTCTTTGTAAAGATGCTTAGACATTATTTATTCTGTGTTGTTTTAATGCTCATGTGTGAAGTTGACGTTTCAAAAGTGATTCTGATCTTTTATGTATGTACTCATGTCATCATTCCTGTAACACTGATGTATATGTTTATTTCTATTCTTTTGTAAAGCCTGTACTACAAATGTTATCTGTATTGTTATGTTTTTAATGATGTATTTTGTATCTTTGTAATTGTATTCTTATGTTATATAATTGTAATTGACGCCAGTTAATCAAATTAAGTAACTTGTAAGCATTCATTTCACTGCACACATTTCTGTTGGTCATAGTATATGGACAATATGTGAGAAGCAGGGACTGTTAGTGTTTGCACGTGTGTTAATAATTCAGCAAGGGACTGGATAACAGCATCGCTGGTTCTAAGGACAATTCCAAAAACTTTGTGAGTGCACAAGTGGTGGTTATGGACTTGCTCTATTATCCGCAAGACTCTTCAATGGTGATTGTGCACTTGCACAGTCGCAACAGATGGCTGCTGGCCATCTCTACAAGGACTACAGTGGGTCTACACCTCTGGTGGCCCACAAATACCACAATCTCTACCAGGACTACAGTGGGTCTACTCTTTGATGACCTATCTACCAATCTTCTTCAAAACGTCAAATGACTCTGCTGTGGGTTTGCTCTGTTGTGGCCCATTACCTGTCAGCATGTCAAGAGTCAGCACTGTCTTTCTGTTGGAAGGACAACACTACTTCTTCAAGACTACATGGAAATCCACTACTTCTAGGTGCAATTTCTTTTACTAATGAGACTTTGTGAAAAACAAAAACTGTAATTACTATTATGATGAACAATCTGGACTGTCTTTATTGACTGTGAGAAAATTTTAGCTGTTGACCAACATTGTATTAATAAGTGTGTGCATTTGATATCTTTCTTACTGTAATTATGAAAAATTTTTTCAAATCTGTATTGGCCAGTGCCCAACACCATTTGTAAAATTTTTTTGTGGGGAGCATGGGGGCTATGTAAGTAGGCTGTTTAGATTTTTATATGGGTAATGCCACGTAGCGCTCTGTATGAAAATCACTGGCTGTGCTGTGTGCAGTATGTGGCTAGTTTGCATTGTTGCCTGCCATTGTTGTCATGAACTGCTATAGCTGGATGTGAACAGCAGATTGCGTTGGGCAGTTGGAGGTGAGCCGCCAGCAGTGGTGGACGTGGGGAGAGAGATGGCGGAGTTTTGATAATCTGTAAGACTGAATGTCAATTATGAATATTAAGGTAAATACATTGTTTGTTCTCTATTAATATCTTTCATTTGCTAACTATCCCTATCAGTAGTTAGTACCTTCAGTAGTTTGAATCTTTTATTTAGCTGGCAATAGTGGCGCTCGCTGTTTTGCAGTAGCTTGAGTAGCGAAGATTTTTGTGAGGTAAGTGATTTGTAAAAGGTATAGGTTAAAGTTAGTCAGGGCCATTGTTTTGTAGGGGTTATTGAAAGTCAGATTGCGTTGCGCTAAATAATATTGTGTGTCAGGTTAAGTACAGGCTTGTATAATTGTTCTAAGTGGACGTTTCACATGTAAAATTGTTCAAAGGGGACGTTTCAATATAACAAAAAGTTTCGAAATCATATTTTCGCATAGCCATAATTTATTACGTATCAATTCCGTATAGAAATCATCGAAAATAAATTAAGCGGAAACAGTATGCGACCCACCATGAGTTCCTCTCCTGTGCCAAACTCTTCATCCCAGAATAGCACCTGCACACTATGTCTTCAACTATTTTTTAGATATATTCTAATTTCTGACTTTCCCTGCAGTTTGTTTCCAGCACAGCTCCTTTTGGCAGCATGGAATTCATTGAGTGATAACATATCCTATCAAGCTGTCCCTTCTTGTTGACGGTGTTTTCCAGATGTCTCTTTCTTCGCAGAGAAAAATCCTAATTACTTATGTCCACGTCATTTCAACCTCTTCTGTAGTATCACATTTAAAACGCTTAGATTCTTATCTTTCTCGGCTTTCGCACAGTCCATGATTCACAGTCACACAATGCTTTGCTTCAAAGTGATATTTTCATAACTTTCTTCCTCACATTAAGGCCGATTTTTGATAGTTTGTCTTTCCCAGGAACGACCTTTTGCTTGTGCTTGTACGACTTTCATGTCTTACTTGCTTCATCCACCAAGTGTTATTTTGATTACAAGGTAGTAGAATTCCTTCACTTCCTCTGCTTTGTGTTCCCAAAGTTTGATGTTAAGTTTATCGCTAATCTCAATTTCGCTTCTCATTATTTTCGTCTTTGTTCGCTTTACTCGCAATCCATATTCTGTACTCACTAGACTATTCATTCCATTCAACAATTCCTGTAGTTTTTCTTCGCGTTCACTAAGGACAGGAATGTCATCCGAGAATCCTGTAATACACTCCTGGAAATGGAAAAAAGAACACATTGACACCGGTGTGTCAGACCCACCATACTTGCTCCGGACACTGCGAGAGGGCTGTACAAGCAATGATCACACGCACGGCACAGCGGACACACCAGGAACCGCGGTGTTGGCCGTCGAACGGCGCTAGCTGCGCAGCATTTGTGCACCGCCGCCGTCAGTGTCAGCCAGTTTGCCGTGGCATACGGAGCTCCATCGCAGTCTTTAACACTGGTAGCATGCCGCGACAGCGTGGACGTGAACCGTATGTGCAGTTGACGGACTTTGAGCGAGGGCGTATAGTGGGCATGCGGGAGGCCGGGTGGACGTACCGCCGAATTGCTCAACACGTGGGGCGTGAGGTCTCCACAGTACATCGATGTTGTCGCCAGTGGTCGGCGGAAGGTGCACGTGCCCGTCAACCTGGGACCGGACCGCAGCGACGCACGGATGCACGCCAAGACCGTAGGATCCTACGCAGTGCCGTAGGGGACCGCACCGCCACTTCCCAGCAAATTAGGGACACTGTTGCTCCTGGGGTATCGGCGAGGACCATTCGCAACCGTCTCCATGAAGCTGGGCTACGGTCCCGCACACCGTTAGGCCGTCTTCCGCTCACGCCCCAACATCGTGCTGCCCGCCTCCAGTGGTGTCGCGACAGGCGTGAATGGAAGGACGAATGGAGACGTGTCGTCTTCAGCGATGAGAGTCGCTTCTGCCTTGGTGCCAATGATGGTCGTATGCGTGTTTGGCGCCGTGCAGGTGAGCGCCACAATCAGGACTGCATACGACCGAGGCACACAGGGCCAACACCCGGCATCATGGTGTGGGGAGCGATCTCCTACACTGGCCGTACACCACTGGTGATCGTCGAGGGGACACTGAATAGTGCACGGTACATCCAAACCGTCATCGAACCCATCGTTCTACCATTCCTAGACCCGCAAGGGAACTTGCTGTTCCAACAGGACAATGCACGTCCGCATGTATCCCGTGCCACCCAACGTGCTCTAGAAGGTGTAAGTCAACTACCCTGGCCAGCAAGATCTCCGGATCTGTCCCCCATTGAGCATGTTTGGGACTGGATGAAGCGTCGTCTCACGCGGTCTGCACGTCCAGCACGAACGCTGGTCCAACTGAGGCGCCAGGTGGAAATGGCATGGCAAGCCGTTCCACAGGACTACATCCAGCATCTCTACGATCGTCTCCATGGGAGAATAGCAGCCTGCATTGCTGCGAAAGGTGGATATACACTGTACTAGTGCCGACATTGTGCATGTTCTGTTGCCTGTGTCTATGTGCCTGTGGTTCTGTCAGTGTGATCATGTGATGTATCTGACCCCAGGAATGTGTCAATAAAGTTTCCCCTTCCTGGGACAATGAATTCACGGTGTTCTTATTTCAATTTCCAGGAGTGTAGATATCCTGTCAACCTAAATATTAATCCCTCTCTTGAACCTTTCCTTTATTTGCGTCACTCCTCCTCCGATGTATAGATTGAACAGTTATGATGAAAGACCACATCCCTACCTTACACAGTTTTTAATCCGAGCACTTCGTTCTTTGTATTTAATTCTTAGTATTCCATCTTGATTCTTTTACGGATATTAGCCGTCTTTCCCTGTAGCTTACATCCATTTTTCAGAGATTTTTCAACATCTTTTATCATTTTTCGTCGTCGAACGATTTTTCCAAACCGACAGATCCTATGAATGTGTTCGATTTTTTTTAAAGTGTTGATTACACTGTCAATCGCAACATCAGAACTAATTCTGTGATGACTTTACCTTTCCGAAAGCCAGTTATTTCGTCATCTAATAGTTCCTCAGTTTTCTTTTTCTTTCTTTTATATGTCATTACTGTCAGCAATTTGGAAGCCTAATCCATTAATCTGACTGTTCGGTAGCTCTCAGACTAATCATATTAATCGTAAATGGGAGTTCATCTCTGTAAGATTTCATTAGCAGAACACAGTACGATTGCGTGCTGTGTTCTAGTTTTGGACTTGCTGCACGTTATACGATTACGGCGTGTGAGCCTTTGTTCGCAAAATGATTGTTGCGTCAGTGAAGACATAGTGCAAGAGTACACAGTATCTTTCATCCCGATACAGTTTTCATATGCGCTGCATAAAGCTGTGAAATGACTGATCAACCAAACAACTGTCATGACATCTTGTGACCCGTTTCAGCTGCCTTTGCTTTAGTTTTCTCGTTTTAGTGTATTTTTCGTAATATTTGAAAGAAGTGTGGTCGCAATTATTAATGCAGTTTTCCAGGTTTGTCATTACATTTAAAAATGATGACTCAGTGCGTCGAAACTAGTAATGTAACCTTTTAAAAATTATGTTGTTGGGTGACTGTGGGTTGACGACCGTTTGTGGTGCTAAATAAACATTTTAAACGCGATTGTCACACTGATTTATGACAGTTCTGTCGTAATACATAATCTTCTTAATATCTGAAAGTCCCTTATTGAATTACAGATTGGTAAGGTACGATGTATAATGAAAACACGGACTATAATTGTCGCTTTCATGATGCAGTTTTCTTTAAATTCTTGCCACTTTATTTTCGGTGCTTCTTTAGAAAGTACCTGTGTAGTCGTTCTTATATCTTTCCTCTCGACAATCGTATTTTCAGTTTCTGACTCCTGCCGTATGCCATCCAACCCAGATTATATTGTCGTCCCTCGTTCTACATTCCAAAACAATGACGGACAATATTACGTTAGCAACGTGGTAAAAAGTTCTCCCATTTTGTTTGCATTTTGAAACACGGGAAATGTAAATCAGAAGAGCGTGAAGCTCCAGATACAGAAAGAGTTCCGTCTCAATCCTCGTTGTCTCGTAATCGGAGCGTAGTTTAACAACCGAATTAAAGAAATGTCCTTTGAACTACGGTAACATCAACATGGTAATTACGTCGAAAGATGTTAGAGCCACAGCGCGTTTCAGTAAAAAATAATGATCCGCTGACGGTGGCACAGGTGAGGTGAGGTGTACTGCAGATACTCTGAGCAGAGTGAGTGACAAATGTTGTTGCGCGCAGGAATTAGCTCCTCTCGACATTATTTCACGGTTTGTAACACGCGACTTTACTGCCGCAGAGAGCTAATTATATCATCTCTGATGATGCGAGTCAACTCTGGCATTTAAAACGTGGTTTTGTTCTCTTTTAGCAGAAAGAAAATATTTTATGAGCACGGCACAAATTAAGCAGAAAACGAGCGACAGTAAAACATAACGATTTCCACAGAACGATGTAACACGCCTTTGTTATCTCTCAGAAAATTTTTCGTTTTAGTCTGACGCTAAAATATGGAAGTGGCCAACATATTTTATACAAATAAAGTTCATCTCACAGCAAGAAAATGAGGAGAAGAGAAGATGGAAACACAGGATGGGGGAGGAGTAAAATGAGCAGTAATGAGGATAACAATGGTAGAAGTGTTCCTGATCCAAATCAGGTGTTGCTAAATATAGTAATTATGATCGAACTTAACTATGTTTCCTGACGTTACCTGTTGGCTATTGAATTAACCAAATAAGCGAAAAATCGTTATAAATCACAGGGTGCTGCTAACTGAGTTTTTCAAAATTTTCTTGTAGTGGGTCAAAATTCTTCACGTAGTTACCTGCGACCTTATATGAGAAACAAAATATAAACAGCACCATAAGTGTTTGATTTTCGATCCATTTGATAGTTCCTTTTCCATTTGATTATGAAGGCGGGAAGTTTTAAACACAATGAAGGATGTAAACACAAATCTAGTCTCCCTGAGTAACTGTACAGTCTTGTGTTTAATGGGCGGTAAACTACCTCTCCACGTACATACCTACATATCTTCACACTGTCTTTGTTGAGCACTTTACACTTGGGTAGAATTTACTGCATTGTGGACAAGTTCACGGCAATGCCAGTATAGCTCTTCGTATTACGTGGTGTGGCTGGCGTGTCTGTTATTTGGGGTATGGGATTAATTAATTACCTATCTGTCCCCACACGCCAGATTTCTGAGCGCTCAAAGAATAATTCAGCTCCGACGCAGTTCAAACGGCCATCGATCAGGGCCTAATACTCAAAATCCCCGAAAATGCGCAGCGGATATTTAATTAAAAATTTTTGTGTATGGCAAAAATTTACATTTGAATTCGTTTAGTATAAAGTTCTTCCCTATCGGCGGTTCACAGCCCTAAAACGATTTCTATAAATTCCAAAGAATAACAGGCTTAGTGCCATCTGGCGAGGAGTTGGACTCAACCAGATTCTCCACCTCCGTATTTCCTGAGTCGGTGTCAGCTCCGTTCAGTTTGTATGAAACGTAAGTCAGTTGTGTAAGTCGAAGTGTTCTCTCGGCTCTTTATGAACGTATTATATGGCAGTTGAATTTGGTTACGGGGATCTCATAAACTTTGTTACAAGATAGTAATACACTACTGGCCATTAAAATTGCTATACCTCGAAGACAACGTGCTGCAGACGCGAAATCTAACCGACAGGAAGAAGATGCTGTGATACGCAAGTGATTAGCTTTTCAGAGCATTCACACAAGTTTGGCGGCGGTGGCGACACCTACAACGTGCTGACTTGAGAAAAGTTTCCAACCGATTTCTCATACACAGACAGCCGTTGACCGGCTTTGCCTGGCGAAACATCGTTCTGATGCCTCGCGTAAGGAGGAGAGATGCGTACCATCACGTTTCCGACTTTGATAAAGGTCGAATTGTAGCCTATGGCGATTGCGGTTTATCGTATCGCGACATTGCTGCTCGCGTTGGTCGAGATCCAATGACTGTTAGCAGAATATGGAATCGGTGGGTTCAGGAGGGTAATACGGAACGCCGTGCAGGATCCCAACGGCTTCGTATCACTAGCAGTCGAGATGCCTGTCATCTTATCCGCATGACTGTAACGGATCGTGCAGCCACGTCTCGATCCATGAGTCAACAGATGGGGACGTTTGCAAGACAACAACCATCTGCACGAACAGTTCGACGACGTTTTGCAGCAGCATGGACTATCAGCTCGGAGACCATGACTGCGGTTAACCTTGACGCTGCATCACAGAGAGGAGCGCCTGCGATGGTGTACTCAATGACGAACCTGGGTGCACGAATAGCAAAACGACATTTTTTCGAATGAATCCAGGTTCTGTTTACAGTATCATGATGGTCGCATCCATGTTTGGCGACATCGTGGTGAACGCGCATTGGAAGCGTGTATTCGTCATCACCATACAGGCGTATCACCCGGCGTGATGGTATGGGGGTGCCATTGGTTACACGTCTCGGTCACCTCTTGTTCGCATTGACGGCACTTTGAACAGTGGGCGTTATATTTCAGATGTGTTACGACCCGTGGCTCTACCCTTCATTCGATCCCTGTGAAACCCTACATTTCAGCAGGATAATGCACGAACTCATGTTTCAGGTCCTGTACGGGGCTTTCTGGATACAGAAAATGTTGGACTGCTGCCCTGGCCAGCACATTCTCCAGATCTCTCACCAACTGAAAACGTCTGGTCAATGGTGGGCGAGCAACTGGCTCGTCACAGTACGCGAGTCACTACTCTTGATGAACTGTGGTATCGTGTTGAAGCTGTATGGACAGCTATACCTGTAAACGCCATCCAAGCTCTGTTTGACTCAATGCCCAGGCGTATGAAGGCCGTTATTACGGCCAGAGGTGGTTGTTCTGGGTACTGATTTCTCAGGATCTATGCACCCAAATTGCGTGAAAATGTAATCTCATGTCAGTTCTAGTATAATATATTTGTCCAATGAATACCCGTTTATCAGCTGCATTTCTTCTTGGTGTAGCAGTTTTAATGTCCAGTAGTGTAGTAAGCAGTAGTGTGATCTGACAATGTATCATGGCCGTGCAGGTGTTATTGTCAAGCTGAAATGCAACTGTGGTTCTTTTTTTTTAATTTTATTTTTGTTTTCTATTCATTGTTAACTAATACCCATAGTCTCCACGTTAGATCACGTTGCTGATTGAATGGCAACTGTAGCTTTTGCTAAGGGCGCCTGTGATAACTAGCACACGTCTTCACTGCAATGTTTTGAATGTTGCCTGTTTTCTCAGACGTCTGGAGATTACTTTTTTGGGGTTGCTTTTTTTTAGTTTTGAAAGGAGCAATCTAGAGTTTTAAAATCATGATGATCTGAGTGGCTGGAGTAACAAAGATTGTGCGGTGTAGTAACGACTGAATGCAGCTAATGTACTCGCACGAGTGAGTATTCTGAGACTGTATGAAAGGAAATGTAACAGACATGAGATCTTCAGGATATATCTTTTGTTCGCGGCATCGACAGCTAGCTCCTATAAGAATAAATTTTTGTAAATTGCTGTAGAAGTGCTGCTGTCCTGTATTCTCTCGCCTTAATGCCCATATATTGGGCCTATTGTAAGTTGTGTTACTGAATTGTAAATAGGAACTGGAGGTCCCCCTCCTGATTCTGATACATCAGTTGAGATTTTCGTTGCCAATAAAGATGTTATCTAAATGTTACTCTTCAGGCTTTCTCGGCGATCTAATGACAACCTGGGTTGTCGGGTGTTCTGCCGGATATCAGCGTCGTACTTGCACGATATTTCGGTCACGTAGCTCGAGACCTTCATCTGGTGCGACCTGAGACTGCTCCTCGAGTGGGTTCTGAAGACTTTGGTCCACAGAGCACGTGGCCTGTCAGACCAAGAGAATCTACCCATAGAGATAGAACGTCTCAAAACAGTTTTCTCCAAAAATGGATACACGGACAGACAAATTGAGAGGGCACTCCAACCAGCCACTATACCACAGGTTCCTGAATAAGACCAAGATGAAGCAAAGAAGGTGGCATATCTGCCCTATGCTGGCTCTATTTCTGCCAGAATCAGTAGGATCCTCCGTAAACACAATATCAAGTGTGTTTTCTGTCCATCCAACAAGATCGGGGGACTGCTGGGGAGTGTCAAAGACGACCTGGGGTTACGAAAACCAGGGATTTACAATATACCTTGTCAATGTGGCATGTCCTACGTTGGCCAGACGACAAGAACTGTGGAGATCAGGTGCAAAGAACATCAGAGGCACACTAGATTAAGACAGGTGAATAAGTCAGCCATTGCTGAACACTGTCTAGAACTGGATCATGCCATGAAGTATGAGGATACCAAGATTCTAGCACAAACACCCAGATTTTGGGACAGTGTTATAAGAGAATCGATAGAAATTAAAATGGCTGACGATCTTATGAATCGTGACACAGGGTACCAGCTAAGGAGAGCCTGGGATCCGGCTCTGGAATTGTTAAAGGAGCAACGGGGCCAGCTGCAACTCTACACAAACAGAAGAACCAGAGCCATGGAGATGGTAAACGAGCCCCTGACGGACTGCCAGGTGCACCAGACCGAAGATGGAACACCCAGAAGTGGGATTGGTGGGCGCGGACCACAGAGGGAACATCCAGAGCCGCAGCGGACGAAAAACGGAGCGGCAACGCTCCAACAGGTCATGGTGAGCGGGCGCGGACCGCAGGGGGAACGCTTGGTACCCCAGACCGTAGATGAAACCCCCAGGAGCGGGTTTGGTGGGCGCGGACCGCAGAGAGAACACCTAGAACCGCAGCGGACGGAAAACGGAGCAGCAACACTCCAGCAGGTCGCAGGGAATGGTCGCGGACCACAGAGGAAGCACCTGCAGCCGTTGGTGGAGGGGGAAGGCCATAGGCATAAATACTGGACCAGGTCCACTCGAGGAGCAGTCACAGGTCGCACCTGATGAAGGTCTCGAGCTACTTGACCGAAATATCGTTCAAGTACGATGCTGATATCCGCCAGAACACCCGACAACCCAAGATGTCATGTTATCTAAATGTTATTCCATAACTCTCACGCCAGCAACACCACTCCTAACTGTCATCACACAAGCAGTGGGGCAGGAGGGCGCAAAGGTTTTGAAAAAAGCAGTATAGTTCTGTCAATGAATTATCCAGCCCAGTACTGCAGTTGGCAACTTCCTACAGTTTGTATTGTAACAGACAAGGCTTCTTTCAGGCGTGGTAGTGTTTTCTTTGTCGGCACAGCAATGAGTGGTAGGATGAAAATCCATACTCCACTACCGTCTAAGATTACCAGTAAAGATCCGCTACCAGTTTATGGGCTGGATTTGTACAGACTCAATTTACACGTCTCATGTGGTGCCACCCTACTTGTGTGATGCTGGGGTTCATTGGAAATTTGCCGTCAGGCTTGGAGAAGTCCGCAAAAGAATGCGTTTTATCATGACTGGTACGACATTCCACAAATCTCCTGAACAACAGCAGAATATTGCTCATGTGAAGAAAGTTGAGGTTTTGACGAAAGGGGAATTCCCACATCAGGTCGAACGAAGAGTGCATCTTCACTGAAGCTATTTTTAATTGGCCGTCAAGGCACGTGCTTGTGTGGTGTCTGTTGTTTCGAACATTTTCGAAACAAGACACCACACAATCAATAAATAAAAAGCTTACATTTATCTGAACATAGCTATGAGGATCATTACTGACACAGTCAGATCTACACCTGCTTGCTGACTTGAAGTACTATCGAACATCTGTCCAACCCACCTTCGTCTAAAGGCAGTTTTCTACACAACTTTGTCAGCACGTTTCTAAAAATAAAACAATCCTTCTTCACAGAGATTTACTCTCGCTGCCTAGGAAACGCCTCGAATCCAGAGGATGTAGTGGGACGCGAAATTGAAGCGGCACCCATTCACCAGTGTCAGCCCAGTTTGCAGGTGAATATAAGTTTAATTTAGTTTTGTTTATGTATTTCTGTAATATTTTTGTAATAGCTGTGAATTATCTAAAGTTTTTTGTATTTTTTGTATGTTTCATGTACGGAGAGGGCGGCGCAACGAACGGAGACAGCATCTTCGCTGCCGCGACCAGAGAGGAAATTGCTGGCCACTATACGTCGCGGGTCGACAGCCAAAGAGCAACAGAAGATCCTGGAACCGAGTTGTTGCGTCGTGCTTCTAAAAATTGAAAATGAATTTTTTGTACTCTTTTTGTATAACAATGACGTCATAGAGAGCTTAATCTTATTGAAAATGTCAGTCTTAGTTTGTCAACGGTCAAGTTCACAACTGTATGTAGGAAGCTAATAAATTAGTGGATGCTACTAAAGTTGAAACACGTGTTCTGAGGATTTATTTATGGAGAATTATGTGAACTGATTAATAATATATTTGACAAGATTATTGGATTTTGACAGCGTTCATCGCAACTTCGAATCTGAAAAGTTTAGTCAATGTGTGATTCTGATATCGATTAAGTCAAGATAACGTGTGTCAATATAAGTTCTGAGGAGAAACAAACGAGACGTAAACTGAAAGAGTTTACGCAAACCAATTGGCCCAAGTGACGAAATTCTTTGCTAGACTCAACTGATGTTTTACAGTTTCGTTCAAGAACCATTCTGTGACAATTTAAAAAGAATATAAATCATTTTGAAGTGGGTTGTAACTGACGTAGGTGACGAAGTCTGCAGATGGTCATATATCAAAAGAAAGTCATTTATAAACAAACCTATACGTCGTTACACTACAAGGATCAGCATATGAAGGAGTCCATATGCTTTCAAATCGCTACACTGGTTGGAAAAGTGAGTGTAGTGACGAAAACCCGAAACGACGAATTTGTTGACAACCCAACTGTTCAAGTTACAGGCTTTCGTCATCCTAGGGAGGTGTGGTTACAGCTCAGCGGATTCAGAGTTGGAGATGGTATGTGCAAATGCGACACATATAGCTTGGCTTTTTCCACTGACAGTACGTGTGACTGTGGCGATATTCAATGAACCGTACTGTAAATCAGTGCCCGAACAGACGTTTCCCTGGTGACATCAAGAGTGTATATGAAGTACCCGATGAGGCACTCCACTGGACTAAGTCTTCGACATTCGTTTGCAGACAAGCTCGTTCGTTCTTTGCATTGTATATATAGAAGCACACATGAATTTTTTGATTAAATGTGCTAAAGAACCTTCTGTTATAAGTGATGCCAGCGATAGTAATAAACCACTACGAATTTTAGCCTTTGAGTTACATGAAGTCATTAGTCCGTGAAAACCAATCAGAATTTGCCACACTGCCTGCCACACTACAATCGGACGAAATCTTAAGTGACGTTGTAATGGATGCAGGTCGTCATTTTTAAGACCTGCTACGGTCTTAAATTGTTGCTGAAAACGCTGAGTTGTTTGCGTTAACAAAAACAAATATTGCTGTTCGATCAGTAGTGTCTTAGCACAGAGTAGTGCTCCACCGTCTGCGATATTTCAACACTAAACTAAACTGAGACTATACGCACATTTCCATTCCTTGAGGGTCCCGCTCCTTCTAACTGTCATTCGAATATAATTGCCACACTCAGTTGCATATTGTAATCGATTCATAAAATACATAATGGTGATCAATATGTACCTATACCGCTGTAATTTACAATAAATTTAAAGTACACTAAAGCGTAAACGCTGGCACAAAATGAGTCTGGCAAGTGACAGAGTAAAACACTCAATGACATTGTGGGTAGCATTACGACACCAGACCTGTAATGTACGAGGTGCATTCAAGTTCTAAGGCCGCCGATTTTTTTTCTAATTAACTACTCACCCGAAATCGATGAAACTGGCGTTACTTCTCGACGTAATCGCCCTGCAGACTTACACATTTTTCACAACGCTGACGCCATGATTCCATGGCAGCGGCGAAGGCTTCTTTAGGAGTCTGTTTTGACCACTGGAAAATCGCTGAGGCAATAGCAGCACGACTGGAGAATGTGCGGCCACGGAGAGTGTCTTTCATTGTTGGAAAAAGCCAAAAGTCACTAGGAGCCAGGTCAGGTGAGTAGAGAGCATGAGGAATCACTTCAAAGTTGTTATCACGAAGAAACTGTTGCGTAACGTTAGCTCGATGTGCGGGTGCGTTGTCTTGGTGAAACAGCACACGAGCAGCCCTTCCCGGACGTTTTTGTTGCAGTGCAGGAAGGAATTTGTTCTTCAAAACATTTTCGTAGGATGCACCTGTTACCGTAGTGCCCTTTGGAACGCAATGGGTAAGGATTACGCCCTCGCTGTCCCAGAACATGGATACCATCATTTTTTCAGCACTGGCGGTTACCCGAAATTTTTTTGGTGGCGGTGAGTCTGTGTGCTTCCGTTGAGCTGACTGGCGCTTTGTTTCTGGACTGAAAAATGGCATCCACGTCTCATCCATTGTCACAACCGACGAAAAGAAAGTCCCATTCATGCTGTCGTTGCGCCTCAACATTGCTTGGCAACATGCCACAAGGGCAGCCATGTGGCCGTCCGTCAGCATTCGTGGCACCCACCTGGATGACACTTTTCGCATTTTCAGGTCGTCATGCTGGATTGTGTGCGCAGAACCCACAGAAATGCCAACTCTGGAGGCGATCTGTTCAACAGTCATTCGGCGATCCCCCAAAACAATTCTCTCCACTTTCTCGATCATCAGACCGGCTTGTGCGAGCCCAAGCTTGTTTCGGTTTGTTGTCACACAATGTTCTGCCTTCATTAAACTGTCGCACCCACGAACACACTTTCGACACATCCATATCTCCATCACCACATGTCTCCTTCAACTGTCGATGAATATCAATCGGTTTCACACCACGCAAATTCAGAAAACGAATGATTGCACGCTGTTCAAGCAAGGAAATCGTCTCCATTTTAAGTATTTAAAACAGTTCTCATTCTCGCCGCTGGCGGTAAAATTCCATCTGCCGTACGGTGCTGCCATCTCTGGGACGTATTGACAATGAACGCGCCCTCATTTTAAAACAATGCGCATGTTTCTATCTCTTTCCAGTCCGGAGAAAAGAAATCGGAGGCCTTAAAACTTGAATGCTCTTCGTATGTCGATAAAATGAAAGAACGTAGATCTTAAAAAATGAAGTCCTTCAGTCAAAAAGCCAATTTCAGGAACTTTGATAATTAATGAGTGTACAAATTTGTGAATCAATATTATGTATGATATGTCGAAGACCGAGATATGATTAAAAGGTAATGATGAGACATAGGTATAGACACATTTTTCTTGATTTTTCAGGGCCGATACCTAGTTAAAAAAGTTATCAAATAATATTTGCGTTAACATCAAGTCTTTGCATGAATCTGAACATTCCCACACTCGCTCATACATGTGGGGAACAAGTTTGCAACATAACGTTCCATTCATAAGAGTTGTTGCAGAAGACTCAGTTAGGTGCCCGTACAAAGCAGTGCTACTGTGGTCTGTAGATTGTTTTCCTAGCAAGCCAAAGTTTTAAATAGCGCCCAAGATAGAAAGAGCCATTCACATTTTTTTGACTTCCACTAAGACGTCAACAAGCGCTTCTGCAATAGGTATAGTCATCCTAAGGACAACATGGTGCTGCAGTTTAGGAACCATGTTGTTTCAGTGTTCCTGATTACTAAAATCTGACAGGTTTAGGGAAAGCCGCTTGGTGTCGACGAGAAAACCATTTAAGGGTCTTGTTCGTAGAATGAAATTATCACTCTGCAGCACAGTGTACGCTGATGTGAAACTTCCTAGCAAATTAAAAATGTGTGCTGGATCGAGACTCGAACTCGGGACATTTCTTTCGAGAGGGAGGGGGGGGGGAGGCAAGTGCGTCATCGACTGACCACTGAGCTATCAAAGCATGACTCGTCCTCGCAGCTTTATCTCCGCCAGCACCTCGAGTCCTACCTTCTACAGTTCCCAAGTTCGAGTCTCGGTCCGGTATGCATCTGCTAGGAAGTTTCATCTTCTTTGTAGCTTGTCGCCACTGCTCGATTAATAGATATTACAATGATACTTGCAAAGGCCCTCCACATCCGAAATCAGTCTCAGCCATGCTGCCGCACAGTTAACACTAAATGTTCATGTGCCGTCGTATAATAATTTTCACGTAATCTCTCTTACACGTTCATATTCTTGTGTGTGTGATTTTCTCCTGATGGGCTACTGGTTCAATAACATGTAAAAGTTCAATAGTTTAAGCACGATTTGCATTTTCTTTCAGTGCGAGTATTAGTTGAGGACCAATTGGATGAAAATCAGTGAGGGTTTAGGCCTCTTAGAAGTTGTCAGGACCAGATCTTTAGCTTACGGCAAATAATGGAGAAGTGTTATGAGTGGAACAGGGAATTGTATCTATGCTTTATAGATCTAGAAAAGGCATATGACCGGGTTCCTAGGAGGAAGTTATTGTCTGTTCTACAAGATTATGGAATAGGAGGCAAACTTTTGCAAGCAATTAAAGATCTTTACATGGATAGTCAGGCAGCAGTTAGAGTTGACGGTAAATTGAGTTCATGGTTCAGAGTAGTTTCAGGGGTAAGACAAGGCTGCAACCTGTCTCCACTGTTGCTCATATTATTTATGGATCATATGTTGAAAACAATAGACTGGCTGGGTGAGATTAAGATAAGTGAACACAAAATAAGCAGTCTTGCATATGCGGATGACTTAGTTGTGATGGCAGATTCGATTGAAAGTTTGCAAAGTAATATTTCAGAGTTAGTTCGCCTCCACGTGGTGCACCCTGGGTAACGCTAAATGAACTAACACAACTGGCGGCAGACCGAACGAAGAATTCCTGCCCCACATCGCAGTGAAACAGAACGACAGACAAAGCGCTATGCAAGATACATACAACGGTCCTTTTAGGGACCAACTGACAAAGGATCTCGGACCATGCATCCGAATCTGCCATTTCAACATTGAGGGCATAAGCAGAGCAAAATGTCAAGTATTGCAGAGAATTTTACACGATAACGACATTGACCTGGTAGCCATACAGGAAACTCATGCTGAAAATAGAGCCCAACTTGAAGCTAGAGGAAGGATTCTGGGATATGATCTACTTGGAGCCACGTATGACAGACACTATGGCGTTGCGACATATGTGCGTGGGGACATAGAGGACGCCTTTCCAGTTGAAGCCTCCATTGCAAATGATATCCATGAAGTTGTCATCAAAATAGGAGAAGTTACAGTAACTAACATCTATAAACCTCCTGCTACTACATGGCCAGCTGAAGTGATAAAGATCCACCCACACCCAAGCGTATACGTTGGGGACTATAATAGTCACCACGAAATGTGGAAATATAGTACTAATGATAGCAATGGAGACATGCTGGTCGATTGGTCCGAGGAACAAAATACATATCTGGTCTTTGATGCCAAGGACCGAGGGACATTCAGATCAGCCGCATGGAACTGCGACTATAACCCGGATCTGTGCTTTGTTTCGAGGGATACAAGCGATAAACCACTGACAGCCTCTAGAAGGGTCCTGACGGACTTCCCTCATAGCCAGCACCGCCCTGTGCTTATTAATATCGGTCTATCCATCCCGATAAAAAGGTCTTACCCTCGACCAAGGTGGAATTTTACAAAAGCTGACTGGACAAAATTTTCTGTACAACTTGATTATACCTTGAGCTGGATCCCTCCAACCAGCAAGAGCTATGAGAGGTTCGTGGGAGCGGTCATTAGCTCTGCGAAAACAGCGATCCCAAGAGGGTACCGCAAAAAATACATTCCCGGTTGGACAGGGATATGCGATGACCTGTACGCGGAGTTCCTCAAGAATGGGGACCGGGAAATAGCGGATGAACTATTACATAACATCGACTTTATTAGACGGCAAAAATGGGAGAATACTATTGAAAATCTAGACTTCTCAAAGTCAAGCCGACAAGCCTGGTCCCTACTACGTAAACTTGGAGGCGCAAACCCACCTGAACGTAGAAAGGACGAAATATCTCCCAACAAGGTTGCATCCCGCATAGTTTCTGCGTCTAGAGCCCCACGAAATAGAAAGCACACAACAAAAGTGAAGAAAGACTTAAAAACATTAAAAAGGACCCGTGCAATAGACTCAGAATATTCATCAGATATTCGCATCGAGGAGGTTACCAATGCCCTGAAGAAGGTTAAATCAGGCAAAGCTCCGGGTTTCGATGGTATCCACCCTGAGTTCCTCATACATGTTGGAGCCTACACAAAACAATGGCTGGCTAAGTTCTTTACGGACATTCTCCAAGTGGGTAACATTCCTCCCTCACTTAAACGAGCAAAGATCATCGCAGTCCTGAAACCTGGTAAACCAGGCGATAGACCAGAGAGTTACCGCCCCATTGCCCTTCTCAGTATGGTATATAAATTACTAGAAAGACTGCTCCTCAACAGAATAGGCCAGACTATACTCAAAAAAGTCCCTATCGAACAAGCAGGATTCCGTCCATATCGCTGCTGTACAGATCAAGTCCTATCACTGACAACATATATAGAGGCGGGGTTCCAGAAGAAAAATAAAGTAGCTGCAGCATTCGTAGACCTAACAGCAGCCTATGATACAGTTTGGAAACAGGGGCTCATGTACAAATTAATCTGTGCCGTCCCCTGCAAGAAGATAACCAACCTCATTGATGATATGTTGTCAAATAGAACCTTCCAAGTAATAATGGGGAATGAGAGAAGTAAACAGATGAAACTCAATAATGGACTCCCACAAGGCTCTGTCCTTGCACCCCTTCTTTTCAGCCTTTACATCGCTGACATGCCTGCAACCAGATCGCGCAAATTTGGTTATGCTGATGACTGGGCTCTAGCAACAGCCCACAGAAATATAGAAACTGCCGAAGATATCCTTACGAGTGACCTAGGGATTCTCAGCGAGTACTTTAAAAAATGGAGGCTACAACCTAGTGCTACAAAGACGGAAGTATCTGCCTTCCATTTGAACAACAAAATGGCCAACAGAGAACTACAAGTCTATCTAGACGGGAAATTACTAAATCACAACAAACACCCAAAGTACCTTGGGGTTACCCTAGATAGGACACTAACATTCAAAGAACACCTGACGAAAACTGCAGCGAAACTTAAAACACGCAACAACATATTGCAGAAGCTCTGTGGCACCACTTGGGGCTCCACAGCATCTACCTTAAGAACATCCGCACTTGGCTTGGTGTATCCAGTGGCAGAATACTGTGCCCCAGTGTGGCTCAACAGCAAACACACACACATGGTAGATAGCCAACTTAATGCAACAATGCGTATTATATCAGGCACAATCAGGCCAACTCCTACAGTGTGGCTGCCCGTTCTCAGTAACATAGCCCCTCCTAACCTGCGCCGTGAACACGCTCTGGTTAGAGAATTTCAAAAAATCATGACCAACCCTCAATTACAAATCCATGAAGATACTCACGACATCCAAGGAAACCGACTCCGGTCTAGGCATCCTCCACTAAAGACCGCACAGGCTCTGCACCAAACCAACTTCAAAATAAATGACCGATGGAAAGAGGAATGGGAGAGCAGAACAGTAGTAAACTGCCACAGTATGCCATGCATCTTTAGTAAACCAAAAGGATTTGATTGCCCTCGCAAAGTTTGGTCAACTCTTAATCGCATCAGAACCAACTGTGGGAGATGTGCCGACTCCTTACACAGATGGGGTAAACTTCCTTCGGCCGCTTGCGACTGTGGCGCTGAGAGACAGACGGTCAAACACATCGTGCAGGAATGCCCACTAAGGGCATACGAGGGTGACCCACAAGATTTCCTACTGGCGACCCAAGAGGCAATCGACTATTTACTATCTAAGCTGGACGTCTGCTTGTGACTGGTCTTCTGTGAGTGTAACGTTACAATTGGCGGTGTCCTTATATACAAACTGTTATTTATTGCTCTGTTTATACATATGTGATTTTTTTTAATCGTGTTGTTTCTGTAATTTTTACTGTGATGTTATGAGCCATACGCTAAATAAATAAATAATAAGAGCTAGATCAGAAATGTAAGGACTATGGTATGAAGATTGGCATCTCCAAAACGAAAGTAATGTCAGTGGGAAAGAAATATAAACGGATTGAGTGCCAAATAGGAGGAACAAAGTTAGAACAGGTGGACCGTTTCAAGTACTTAGGATGCATATTCTCACAGGATGGCAACATAGTGAAAGAACTGGAAGCGAGGTGTAGCAGAGGTAATGCAATGAGCGCTCAGCTACGATCTACTCTCTTCCTGCAAGAAGGAAGTCAGTACCAAGACTAAGTTATCTGTGCACCGTTCAATCTTTCGACCAACTTTGTTGTATGGGAGCGAAAACTTGGTGGATTCAGGTTACCTTATCAACAAGGTTGAGGTTACGGATATGAAAGTAGCTAGGATGATTGCAGATACTAGTAGATGGGAACAATGGCAGGAGGGTGTCCACAATGAGGAAATCAAAGAAAAACTGGGAATGAACTCTATAGATGTAGCAGTCAGGGCGAACAGGCTTAGATGGTGGGGTCATGTCACAAGCATGGGAGAAGCAAGGTTACCCAAGAGACTCATGGATTCAGCAGTAGAGGGTAGGAGGAGTCGGGGCAGACCGAGGAGAAGGTACCTGGATTCGGTTAAGAATGATTTTGAAGTAATAGGTTTAACATCAGAAGAGGCACCAATGTTAGCACTGAATAGGGGATCATGGAGGAACTGTATAAGGGGGGCTATGCTCCAGACTGAACGCTGAAAGGCATAATCAGTCTTAAATGATAATGATGATGATGATTTTTATGAGCTATCGCATAAATTGAGTTTCTCGAATCTATATTTGAGGGCTTTATATAATATAATTGTTTGAGATTTTTTGTAACTTGCTTACGTAGCGTTGTAATCTCCTCCCTCGTCCATAAAGTTTTAAATACACTGAAGTGACAATATAAAGGATACGTCCTATTATCACACTGAGGGGACAAAATTCATGGGATACTTCCTGTTATCATGCTGAGGTGACAAAATTCATGGAATACCTCCTGTTATCATATCGGACCACCTTTTGGCCAGCGAAGTGCAGAAACTTAACGTGGCATGGACTCAACAAGTCGTTGTACCCTGCAGAAACATTGAGCCATGCTGCCTTAATAGCCGTCCATAATTGCGAAAGTGTTGCCGATGGAAGACTCTGTGCACGAGCTGACCTCTCGACTATGTTCCCTACACACTGGTGTCCCAAATCAAAGCGACAAAAGCTATTTCCCCTTCATGTCTCTAATCCACGGCATAATCACACAATCTGTCTACAGATCCATACACAGTCGTGTTCCGGACGGAAGGTGGCATTTCGCTCAACGGACAACAACGCCAGCGATGACGTCAGGGCACCTATCAAACGGGGTAGAACATGCCGAGCAGTCCCACATCCACATCCACAGTTACAGACAGGGCTGTAGGGCATATAGAAGACGCCTACCAGTCTCTCTTCGAACAACTCTTCACGAAATTGTACGGGTGAATCGGCAAGGTTTAATTGCTGTTAGGTATCATGAGGAAATCAAAGAAAAACTGGGAATGAACTCTATAGATGTAGCAGTCAGGGCGAACAGGCTTAGATGGTGGGGTCATGTTACACGCATGGGAGAAGCAAGGTTACCCAAGAGACTCATGGATTCAGCAGTAAAGGGTAGGAGGAGTCGGGGCAGACCGAGGAGAAGGTACCTGGATTCGGTTAAGAATGATTTTGAAGTAATAGGTTTAACATCAGAAGAGGCACCAATGTTAGCACTGAATAGGGGACCATGGAGGAACTGTATAAGGCGGGCTATGCTCCAGACTGAACGCTGAAAGGCATAATCAGTCTTAAATGATGATGATGAGGTATCATGACGATATCTTGCAACCTCTTGTTGTTGCGAGGTGCTGTGGGCCCAGACTTCGTATTGATGGATGACAATGCTCTACCACATAGAGAACGGGCTGATGTTTTCTTGGAAACGGCCCGCTTTCAATCCCATAGAGCATGTGTGGAATGCACTAGGGAGACAGGTTGCATCACGTCAGCATCCACCAATCACTTTCCAAGGCTTGCGAGCAACTCTGCAAGAAGAATGCGTTAACATGAGACTTATGACATCATTCACAGCCTTCCACGTCGTTTTCAGGCTTATATTTGTGCCAGAGGTGGTCAAACTCCATACTTAGCACAATAACCAGTTGTCGGAATGTGAGTGCAAATCCGTTAAGTTTGAAAAAACTTAGAAAAATTTTTTCTCCCGTTTCGCATATAGCATTTACTTTCTGCATTCTGTACATTGTTTCTATTTTATACACTCCTGGAAATTGAAATAAGAACACCGTGAATTCATTGTCCCAGGAAGGGGAAACTTTATTGACACATTCCTGGGGTCAGATACCTCACATGATCACACTGACAGAACCACAGGCACATAGACACAGGCAACAGAGCATGCACAATGTCGGTACTAGTACAGTGTATATCCACCTTTCGCAGCAATGCAGGCTGCTATTCTCCCATGGAGACGATCGTAGAGATGCTGGATGTAGTCCTGTGGAACGGCTTGCCATGCCATTTCCACCTGGCGCCTCAGTTGGACCAGCGTTCGTGCTGGACGTGCAGACCGCGTGAGACGACGCTTCATCCAGTCCCAAACATGCTCAATGGGGGACAGATCCGGAGATCTTGCTGGCCAGGGTAGTTGACTTACACCTTCTAGAGCACGTTGGGTGGCACGGGATACATGCGGACGTGCATTGTCCTGTTGGAACAGCAAGTTCCCTTGCCGGTCTAGGAATGGTAGAACGATGGGTTCGATGACGGTTTGGATGTACCGTGCACTATTCAGTGTCCCCTCGACGATCACCAGTGGTGTACGGCCAGTGTAGGAGATCGCTCCCCACACCATGATGCCGGGTGTTGGCCCTGTGTGCCTCGGTCGTATGCAGTCCTGATTGTGGCGCTCACCTGCACGGCGCCAAACACGCATACGACCATCATTGGCACCAAGGCAGAAGCGACTCTCATCGCTGAAGACGACACGTCTCCATTCGTCCCTCCATTCACGCCTATCGCGACACCACTGGAGGCGGGCTGCACGATGTTGGGGCGTGAGCGGAAGACGGCCTAACGGTGTGCGGGACCGTAGCCCAGCTTCATGGAGACGGTTGCGAATGGTCCTCGCCGATACCCCAGGAGCAACAGTGTCCCTAATATACTGGGAAGTGGCGGTGCGGTCCCCTACGGCACTGCGAAGGATCCTACGGTCTTGGCGTGCATCCGTGCGTCGCTGCGGTCCGGTCCCAGGTCGACGGGCACGTGCACCTTCCGCCGACCACTGGCGACAACGTCGATGTACTGTGGAGACCTCACGCCCCACGTGTTGAGCAATTCGGCGGTACGTCCACCCGGCCTCCCGCATGCCCACTATACGCCCTCGCTCAAAGTCTGTCACCTGCACATACGGTTCACGTCCACACTGTCGCGGCATGCTACCAGTGTTAAAGACTGCGATGGAGCTCCGTATGCCACGGCAAAGTGGCTGACACTGACGGCGGCGGTGCACAAATGCTGCGCAGCTAGCGCCATTCGACGGCCAACACCGCGGTTCCTGGTGTGTCCGCTTTGCCGTGCGTGTGATCATTGCTTGTACAGCCCTCTCGCAGTGTCCGGAGCAAGTATGGTGGGTCTGACACACCGGTGTCAATGTGTTCTTTTTTCCATTTCCAGGAGTGTATTATCTCTTTATACGGTTTCGTGGCAAAATAAACGCAACCTTGCAAAATTTCGGTTTGTTGCTTTAATTCTGGACACCATTGTATGTTGGATGGGTTTCATGCCAAGTGATCTAGGTGGCCAAATCATTCTCTCAAACTGTCCAGAATATTCTTCAAACCAACTGTGAACAACAGTGGCCAGGTGCCATGTTTGCGAATATGAAGTCGATGAATGGCTGAAAATGGTCTCCAAGTAGCACATCTTAACCATTTACAGTCAATGAAGGGTTAAACTGTCCGCCCGCGGTATCTGAGCGGTCAGCGCGACAAAATGTCAATCCTAAGGGCCCGGGTTCGATACCCGGCTGGGTCGGAGATTTTCTCCGCTCAGGGACTAGGTGTTGTGTTGTCCTAATCATCATCATTTCATCCCCATCGACGCACAAGTCGCTGAAGTGGCGTCAAATGGAAAGACTTGCAGCCGGCGAACGGTCTACCCGACGGGAGGCCATAGTCACACGACATTTACATTTATTCAACCACCATGAAGCTTGGGTCCACGGCTTCGTGATGTCCACACCACCTTAGAGCCCTAACATGAGCTCTTACCAACTGAAATTGGGACTGATCTGACCAGGCAACGGTTTCCCAGTCGTATAGGTATAAAAGATATGGTCAAGAGCCCGGGAGAGGCGCTGCAGGCGGCGTAGAGCTGTTAGCAAGCGCATTTGCGTCGGTCGTCTGCTGACATAGCCCATTAACGTCAAATTTCAACGCACTCTTCGAAAGGGTGCGTTCCTCGTACGTCCCACATGGATTTCTGCTGTTATTCCACACACTGGTGCCTGTCTGTTAGCACTGACAACTCTACGCAAACGCCACTGCCCTCTGTCATTAAATGTAGGCCGTCGGCTACTGCGTGCCCTTGGTGAGGGGTAATGTCCGAAATTTGGTATTCTCGGTTTTGTGTTGGCACAAGAGCCAACACCGTGTTACGAGTGGAGACCGATATGCACGCGTTTTAGCTCAAACAGTCTGGCGTGAGGAGGGAAGAACTATACTGACGTGAGGTCTGGAACATGACAAGGAATGAGAATTCAGAGAGCGGACATAATTAGTTTGATACTTAACTTTAATCCATTAATGATGAACGTCGCTCTTGACGGTACATGATTCACAATATTATCTGTTCAGAATACATTCTTGAAGAATATGGCGCCTTGCTAGGTCGTAGCAAATGACGTAGCTGAAGGCTATGCTAAACTGTCGTCTCTGCAAATGAGAGCGTATGTAGGCAGTGAACCATCGCTAGCAAAGTCGGCTGCACAACTGGGGCGAGTGCTAGGGAGTCTCTCTAGACTATACCTGCCGTGTCGCGGCGCTCGGTCTGCAATCACTGATAGTGGCGACACGCGGGTCCGACGTATACTAACGGACCGCGGCCGATTTAAAGGCTACCACCTAGCAAGTACGGTGTCTGGCGGTGACACCACACTCGGCACACTGTAGACCTCGAAGTACTGAATTAGCTAACGATTTCCGAAATGGAATGTCTCAAGCGTCTAGCTCCAACTACCATTCCACGTTCCAAGTCTGTTAATTCCCGTGACGCGGCCACAATCACGTCGGACATCTATTCGCATGAATCATCTGCGTATAAATGACAGCTTCGTCAAAGCAATGCCCTTAACTACCTTGTGCAAGCGAGACTACTGCCTTCTGTATATATTTATATCGCTGGCTCATGACATTTGTCGCCTCATTGTATGTTAATCACATCACCGTGGTCTATGGGTAGCGTGTTTGACTAGTAATCAAAATGAACGGGGCCCCAGTTTCGATACCCTGAATAAAAATGTCGAAGGCTCCCAGTATACAGAATTACCCTCGTTACGCCAACGGCCTTGTCAAAGAGGGGCATGAGGAGATAGTTCGGGCCCCCTCTGGTCTGGGAAAAAGACTCCTAAAATGCGAAACAGTCACCACTGATTTGCCGTGTGAAGATGCGGGAGGCAGTGGATACCAATGCATAAAAGACAATGCGTATCCACTACACATGTGGCCTGGAAGTGACGAAGTATCATGATCATTCATCCATTGGCAAAACATTTCGGATTGGTAACCCATTCGAGTCTGCTGGAAGGGTCTGCGAACTATGAGATAACCATGGAAAAAGACTGAATAACCAACTAAAGAGTAACTTTCTTTGAGTCGGGTGTGGTATGACAAAAATTTGAATCTCATACGGAAGATGGAAAATGTGAAAAGGTGAACGCAAAGATTCAGTTTAGATATAGTGGTGGGGTCAGTGAAACCAAATGTAAAGGTGATAAGGATTTCTGGTCAGACGAATGCAGCGTACTATCAGCAACAGCGGAAAGTGGTATAAAGGGAATAGGATTAAAATTTGTGATGAGGTGGGGCTTTACAACAAATATTTTGAAACTTCATTGTAGATGACCATCAGCTATTTATTTTTATGCTCGATTCTACCGGTTTCGATCAGTAGACCATAATCAATCCGAAGCAAAGAGTGAAACGTCCCCTTACAAAAATTATACATGACTGTCCTTAAACTGACACACAATATTTTTAGCGCAACGCAATCTGACTTTCAAAAATCCCTACAAAAGAATGGCCCTGACTAACATTAAACTATACCTTTCACAAATCACTTACCTCACAAAAATCTTCATTACTCGAACTACTGCAATACAGCGAGCGCCACTACTGCCAGCTAAATAAAAGATTCAAACTACGGGAGGCACTAACTACTGATAGGCATAGTTAGCAAATGAAAGATTTTAATAGAGAACAAACAATGTATTTACCTTAATAATCATAATATATATAGCAGTTCATAACATCCATTTTTTAAAATTTCAAAACTCCGCCATTTCTCTCACCACTGCTGGCGGCTCACCTCCAACTGCGCAACGCTACACGCTATTAACATCCAGCTGCCCAACACTACAATGGCAGACAACAATGCAAACTAGCCACAGACTGCACACAGCACAGCCAGTGATTTTCATACAGAGCGCTACGTAACGTTGCCAATAAGAAAACATAAACAGCCTACTTACATAGCCCCCATGCTCCCCACAAAAAATTTTACAAATTGTTTTGGGCAGTGGCCAATAATTATTTGATAAAATTTTTCATAATTACAGTAACAAAGATATCAAATGCACACACTTATTGATACAACGTTGGTCAAAAGCTAAAATTTTCTCACAGTCCATAAAGACAGTCCTGATCATTCATCACAGTAAAATTGCAGTGTTTTTCTCAAAGTCTGAGCAGTAAAAGACAATGCACACGGAAGTAGTGGATTTCCATGCAGTCTTGAAGAAGTAGTGTTGTCCTTCCAACGGAAAGACAGTGCTGACTCTTCACATGCTGACAGGTAATGGGCTACAAAAGAGCAAACCCACAGCAGAGTCATTCGAAATTTGGAGAATATTGGTAGGTAGGTCATCACAGAGTAGATAATTTTTCTAAGAGGACGTTTCAAGAGTAACCAGATTGTCAAATGTTATAGTGGAAAGCGGGTTATGCTTTGCTTCGCCTTGATAATGGCCTGCTGACCGAAGCCAGTGGCACTGAGAGACTGAGGATAAAAATAAACAGCTTATGGCCATCTACACTGAAGTTTCTCAAGGAGTAGGATCAATTTTGAATAGGGAGGTAGGTCAGAGAATGAGCTACTGTGATCATTTCAGTGATAGGGTTATTCTCACCAGAACTGAGAAGAAACCAGTGCCGAAACAATAATTCAGCTACGCAGGCCGACTTCACAAGCAGAAAACGAAGAAAGAGAAAATGTATATGAGGATATTGAAATGAAAATCTAATCATAATAGGTGACTGGAACGTTATGTTTGGGGAAGGAATCGTGGACATACATGAGAATATGAGCTCGGTAAGGAGAAAGGATAATAATTTCAACTGGTAGTAGCGAATATGCAGTTCAAAAATCACAGAAGAAGCTGTATACCTGGAAAAGATCTGGAGAAGTCGGAAGATTCCAACAGGATTACTTCATGGTCAGAAAGAGATTCTGAAATCCAAAGTAATAATAATGCAGAATTGGCTGAAATCTAAGAGAATTCTCAGGAAGAATCAACAACAGAAGTGTAATGCTGAAGTATTGGGGAATAATTATTCTTGTCTGAAGTTCTCTGAATCTGCAGAACGTAAATATTTTAATAATGAATACCACAGTAGACATTTCTGTTCAAGACGAATAGACATCGAGGGAAAAACCAATAAAAGAAGTTCAGGGGACGTACGTAGGTACAAGGAAAATAACTGAGAAAAACTTTGTTTCAGAGAAGATATACTTCCATTGCTTGACGAAAGAAGAAAGTACGAAAATGTGCAGGAAAAGACGTAAACTCAGCAATATAAGCCACTTAGGAATGAAATAAATGGAAAGTGCAGGAAAGCTAAGACGAAATGGCTGCAGAGACTATCTAAATAAAAAGAAATGACTGTCAGAAGAACAGATTCAGCATACAGAAAAGTTAAAACAACCCTCGGTGACAATAAAATGAAAGAAATGTTCAAAATGTGTGTGAAATCGTATGCGATTTAACTACTAAGGTCGTCAGTCCCTAAGCTTACATACTACTTAACCTAAATGATCGTAAGGACAAACCCACACTCCCATGCCCGAGGGACGACTCGAACCTCCGCCGCGACCAGGCGCACAGTCCATGACTGCAGCGCCCTAAACCGCTCGGCTAATCCCGAGCGGCAATAAAATGAAAGGCGTTAAGAGCGTAGGGGGAATTCAGACGTTAAGCGCAGAGGAGAGAGCGAACAAATCGAAAGAGTAAAGAAGGTTGCGGAGGGGGGAGGGAGGGAGGGGGGGGGGGGGGAAGAGTGGTCTGCTGATGTGATAGAATAAGAAAGGGAAACGTATACGGAAGTTATGGGAAATCCATTATTAGACTCCGCGTTAGACAGAGCTTTTCAAAGACCTGTGACCAAATGTGACAGAAGACACAAATAACATTTCTACGCAATTTATGAAATTATTGGGGCAAATGGCAGTTAATAGAGTATTCAAGTTGCTGTGTAGAAACTGTGAGGCTGGAGACGTACCATTATATTTTCAAAAAAATATCCACACAGAACCGAACGTATCAAGAAAGACGATGGCGAGAATTATTGCACAATGAGCATAATGCCTCATGCAATCAAGATATTGAAATTATACAGAAGAATGGAAAAGGAAATTGCGGATGTTTCCAGAATGAGATTTTCAGTCTGCAGCGGCGTGTGCGCTGGTATGAAACTTCCAGGCAGATTAAAACTGTGAGGACGGGACGTGAGTCGTGCTTGGGTAGCTCAGATGGAAGAGCACTTGCCCGCGAAAGGCAAAGGTCCCGAGTTGAGAAAGTAATTTGTGGTAATATTTTTCTAGAACACAGAATTGGGTAAATGTGGATCATGGACTGTGGGAAAAAGAGTAAAGTATAGAATCTAACCGTTTGAGATGTAATGCAATAATATATGTCAGCAGAAAATTTGGTGGCCTCTTAAAATAAGAAATGCGGAGATTCTCGGCAGAACAGATGAAGATAGAAAATACATTTGGAGCAATGACACGAAGAAGGGACAAGATGGTCCGATATGCATTAAGACATCACACAATCGCTCCCATTGTACTGAATTGCTGCTCTGAGATAAAGGGGGCTCCACAGGAGAGAAATTCATGGCTGGTCGCATCGAAAGAGCCAATAAACAAACAAAGATATAAATTTAAAAAACTTGATCATAGTCTCATTGATTAAGCGAGAGATCTAGGTTGAGTACGAGAGAAACTTGATGCGTGTGTCACGGACAGAAGAAGGAGAAGAGTAAGCGTAAGGCAGGGTTCCATTTTGTAAGAAGATTGGTTGGTTGTTTGGGGAAGGAGACGAGACAGCGAGGTCATCGGTCTCATCGGATTAGGGAAGGGTGGGGAAGGAAGTCGGCCGTGCCCTTTCAAAGGAACCATCCCGGCATTTGCCTGGAGCGATTTAGGGAAATCACGGAAAACCTGAATCAGAATGGCCGGACGCGGGGTTGTAAGAAGATCTACACTGGAGGGAAAGTAGTACATTTTTGAATAGACTCTTATGAGAATTATTCACGTCTACACCAGTGGAAGAACATTGTGTGTGTAATGTACTAGCACATTTCTGTGCAGGAATACTTGAGTGGATGCCTGTTAACTTCTGCTATAAGACTGTACACTGAGGTTGACAAAGTCCTGGGAAAGTGATATGCACATACGCAGATGGCGGTAGTGTCGCGTTAACAAAGTATGGCGGAGCCTTCATTTGTACTCCGGTGATTCATGTGAAAAGGTTTCCGACGTGATTATAGCATCACGACGGGAATTAACGGACTTTGAACGCGGAACGGTAGTTGTATCTACACGCATGGGACATTACATTTCGGAAATCGTTAGGGAATTTAATACTCTAAGATCCACAGTTTCAAAACTGTGCCGAGAATACCAAATTTTAGGCATTACCTCTCATCACGGACAAAGTAATTGCCGATGTCCTTCACTTAACGTAAGAGAGCAGCAGCGTTTGTGGAAATTGTCAGTGCTATCAGACAAGAAACAGTGCGTGAAATAACCGCAGGAGTCAATGTGGGACGTACGACGAACGTATCCGTTCGGACAGCGCGACGAAATTTCACGTTATCGGCTGTGGCAGCAGACGACCGAAGCGAGTGCCTTTCCTAATAACGCTAAATCGCCTGCAGCTCCTCTCCTGCCCTCGAGACAATATCGGTTGAAATATAGACGACTGGAAAACGATCTGGTCAGTTGAGTCCAGATTTCAGTTGTTAAGAGCTGATGGTATGGTGCGATTGCAGTGCCGACCCCACGAAGCCACGGGCCCAAGGTGCCAACAAGGCACAGCGCAAGTTCGTGATGTCTCCATTAGAGTCCTGCATGACCGAGTAAGCGAGCACAAAATACGAGATGGGGCGAGCACACCCTAACTGGATAGGCTGCCCGCACTAGTTCTAGTGACCGAGCATAGAAGCCGTGACCGAATACGTAGCACGTAACTTCAAACACATTACACGTGTTATTATCCGTGTGAGACTGCAGCCAGTACGGGCTTCTCATTTGTGGTCTCTCTCTCTCTCTCTCTCTGCAATTATGCAGTGCGAGGAAACCAGTGCAGTAAGACGTAAGATTGAAATCAATGTTTACACATTGAAGAGAGGGGAAGGTCTAAAAAGCCAAGTACGGAGCATGTTTTTGGTGGTTGTAGACGAAAACAGTGCGTCTTCTGGATACGTATCGTGCATAAACTGCTCCACATTTTTGTGTTTCCAATCGGGAACCACTCTTTTAAAGAAACACAGTTGCAAGAAACCTCAAAAGATACAGCTCCTTCAGGAATACCGGCAGTAATAAAAAATAGTATTACAGCAAAGTGTGTTGCAATGTGTGCTAAAGATATGAGACCTTTTAATGCTGTTTGCGGTGAAGGTTTCAGAGAACTAGGCCAAGAATTAATACATCTAGGTGCGCATTATGGGAAAGTTAACGTGGCAGATGTCATGCCACATCCCTCTACTATAAGCAGACGTGTCAGAGAACAAGCTAATGCAATACGAAACAGTATAATGCCTTCTGTTACTGCGGAAGTTATTAATAAAACATGTGCTGCGATAGTTGATATGTGGACTGATTCGCATAATCAGGTGCACTATTTGACGCTTACATCTCATTACATTAACACAGATTGGTCTCTTCTGATCAATGTTTTATTTACAACAAAATTCCCGGACGTTAGGAAGACGGGAGTAAATATTATAAAAGAAAGTGCTCTATGAATTTAGCTGTGTAACATACCCGTTCTTGGAAACGTTACTTTTGTATTAAAAGAAAGAGACAGAGAGAGAGATAGAAATAGAGAGAGAGAGAGAGAAAGAGAAAGAGGCGTTGGATTTGCACAGTGCGGTGCAGCGAGCCGGGACGTGGCGAGGTGAGACGTCAGCGGTGACCGGTCATGCTCGGTTATCCGCGTGTCCGGAATCCGGACATCAGGCATGGGGCGAGTACGTGACCGAGCCGAGTCGTATGGGGCCGGACACGAGCTGCTCGGTCCCCCCGTCAACAGGCGAGCTGTGACCGGTCAAACATGGAGCGTTGCAGCACTCTAGTCTCCATCACGGTGAGGCTGTGTTTACGTGGAATGGACTGGACCTGTCATGGACTGGAAATGTTTAAGTTCGGCTTCTTCCCAAACATGTCACCAGGCCACAGTTGTTCGCGATTGATTTGAAGAATATTCTGGACAATTCCAGTGAATGATTTGGCCACCCAGAATACTCGAGTACATCGATCTAACTTTGATAGGACATAATCGAGAGGTCAGTTCGTGCACAAAATCCTGCGCTGGCAACGATTTGAGAATTACGTAGAGCAGCAAGGCTCAGTATTTCTGCAGGGGGCTTCGAACTACTTGTTGAATCCATGCCACGCAGAGCTGCTGGGCTATGCCGTGCTAAAGGAGTTCCGACACGATATTAGGTGGTATACCATGATTTTTGTGATCTCACTGTACGTTGCTCTGGGAGCTCACCTTACTGATATTAGTTTGGTACTTTCGTAAGGTAAAATTGCGTAAATGTGTCGGTGATCCAATGTGCGAAATTTCCGAGTGAACCGATTCAATGTTGCATCCAGTAGGGAAATACCATCCCGATTTATCAGGTTGACACACACTTGTACTTTCGTTGATTCCATGATAAAGAAGTCGCGAAAATTCAAGGGACGGGGCGTAGTTTTTTATTCTTTATATTCGATCGAATAACCAGTGGGAACAGTACTGGGCAAGAGCCGAGATTCCAGCATCGAGGGGATGATTACGGAGCTGGTTCTCCCTAATGCGCTGCTGAAGAGGGCACGAGGTTGCCCTATAAAGAGTGTTTGAATAAAAATCTCCTCTTTTATTGTACGAGACAGTGCGGATCGAAATTTAAAAATAAGTACGGTAAATATATGCCCGGAAACACGTACTTGTTGAGATACGGACCATTTTACCTTGTTGAGAGCAGTCATAAAAAAAGCGGTGAGGGCTTTCATCCCTTTCATTCATTATTCGTTTCTCATTGCTTTGTATGACCCTCTGATTAGCCCTGTGATTGTAATGCTATAGGCGGATATAGCAGCCATAGCTTTCTCCTACAACAGACATCCCATTCCTATCGGTCTACCGAGCGAGGTGGCACAGTGGTTAGACACTGGACTAGCATTCGGGAGGACGACGGTTCAATCCCGCGTCCGGCCCTCCTGATTTAGGTTTTCCGTGATTTCCCTATATCACCCCAGGCCAATGCCGGGATGGTTCCTCTGAAAGGGCACGGCCGACTTCCTTCCCCATCCTTCCCTAATCCGATGAGACCGATGACCACGCTGTCTGGTCTCCTTCCCCAAACCAACCAACCAATCCTATCGGTCTGAAGTAGTGGTGGCTAAAGAATTAGATTATTCATTCCCATGACTGCGGGCAACTTAGTGAAATTAAGATCTATTATTGTGCAGGATATGGCGGACACAAAATCCTGCTACGGTTTACCTAACACTGTTAATCGAAAGGCACCTCGAAAGTCTCCCAATCGCTTTTAGTTGCCTTTTTACTAACTCTAGTAGGCTTGGTTTGTGTATTACTGTGCTTGCAGATCATTGGCAGACTGTGGTATAATCCTTTCTCTTCTCTCACTAACTTCCTCGACGCAGAACCGGGATAAATAAAATATGGGGAGTGCCTGAAACACATAACGGATAACGTAGGGGAGGGCTCTGCTAACCAAGGATGTTATCCATCTAAACCGCACACTCTGACGTGATACATGTTCTTATCTAGTTAAAATTTTCTACTGCTTGTGTTGTGCTCTTTATAATGTTTACATTCAATGCAGGGATAGTTAAAATGATGGGGGTTGTAGTCCAAATCATTGTGCACAATGCGGGAGGTTTTCCTCTTTGTCAAAATTATTTATCACTCATAAAACTAAGGAAATATGTGCCTTAACAATATCCTTGCGCTAATGGTGCATACTTCCTAACTCAATGGTATCTTAGAAATGATATGTACGTGGATATCGGTGGGATCTATGTTTCTATACTAGGAGACAATCAAATCTCTATCAAAAATTGATTTCGATGTGCAGTTCAAGCTCGAATACCTGTTTGTCCATTAACTTATGAGACTGGTCATGTAACGCTATTGAGAATGAAATTCATTGTGGCGGGAAATCAAAATTCTCTTCTCATAAACACAATGAAATTTGAAGGAAAAGGTGCAAGCAGACATGAACATTAACAGTACCACAGACACATTATATAGTAATACATCCTACTGCCCCCCCATGAACCATGGACCTTGCCGTTGGTGGGGAGTCTTGCGTGCCTTAGCGATACAGACAGCCGTACCGTAGGTGCAATCACAACGGAGGGGTATCTGTTGAGAGACCAGACAAACGCGTGGTTCCTGAAGAGGGGCAGCAGCCTTTTCAGTAGTTGCAGGGGCAACACTCTGGATGACTGACTGATCTGGCCTTGTAACACTAACCAAAACAGCCTTGCTGTGCTGGTACTGCAAACGGTTGAAAGCTAGAGGAAACTACAGCAGTAATTTTTCCCGAGGGCATGCAGCTTTACTGTATGGTTAAATGATGATGGCGTCCTCTTGGGTAAAATATTCCGGAGGTAAAATAGTCCACCATACGGATCTCCGGGCGGGGACTACTCAAGAGGACGTCGTTATCAGAAGAAAGAAAACTGGCGTTCTACGGATCGGAGCGTGGAATGTCAGATCCCTTAATCGGGCAAGTAGGTTAGAAAATTTAAAAAGGGAAATGGATAGGTTAAAGTTAGCTACAGTGGGAATTAGTGAAGTTCGGTGGCAGGAGGAACAAGACTTTTGGTCAGGTGAATACAGGGTTATAAATACAAAGTCAAATAGGGGAAATGCAGGAGTAGCTTTAATAATGAATAAAAAAATAGGAATGCGGGTAAGCTACTACAAACAGCATAGTGAACGCATTATTGTGGCCAAGATAGACACGAAGCCCACGCCTACTACAGAAGTACAAGTTTATATGCCAACTAGCTCTGCAGATGACGAAGAAATTGAAGAAATGTATGACGAAATAAAAGAAATTATTCAGATAGTGAAGGGAGACGAAAATTTAATAGTCATGGGTGACTGGAATTCAGTAGTAGGAAAAGGGAGAGAAGGAAAAGTGTAGGTGAATATGGATTGGGGCTAAGAAATGATAGAGGAAGCCGCCTGGTAGAATTTTGCACAGAGCACAACTTAATCAAAGCTAACACTTGGTTCAAGAATCATGAAAGAAGGTTGTATACATGGAAGAAGCCTGGAGGTACTGATAGATTTCAGATAGATTATATAATGGCAAGACAGGGATTTAGGAACAAGGTTTTAAATTGTAAGACATTTCCAGGGGGAGATGTGGACTCTGACCACAATCTCTTGGTTATGAACTGTAGATTAAAACTGAAGAAACTGCAAAAAGGTGGGAATTTAAGGATATGGGACCTGGATAAACTGAAAGAACCAGAGGTTGTACAGAGTTTCAGTGAGAGCGTAAGGGAACAAATGGCAGGAATGGGGGAAAGAAATTCAATAGAAGAAGAATGGGTAGCTTTGAGGGATGAAGTAGTGAAGGCAGCAGAGGATTAAGTAGGTAAAAAGACGAGGGCTAGTAGAAATCCTTGGGTAACAGAAGAAATATTGAATTTAATTGATGAAAGGAGAAATGCAGTAAATGAAGCAGACAAAAAGGAATACAAACGTCTCAAAAATGCAGGAAGGTGGAAGGAGTATATAGAGGGTCTATATAAGGGCGATGTACTTAAGAACAATATTATGGAAATGAAAGAGGATATAGATGAAGATGAAATGGGAAATACGATACTGCGTGAAGAGTTTCACAGAGCACTGAAAGACCTGAGTCGAAACAAGGCACCAGGAGTAGACAATATTCCATTAGAACTACTGACGGACTTGGGAGAGCCAGTCATGACAAAACTCTACCATTTGGTGAGCAAGATGTATGAGACAGGCGAAATACCCTCAGACTTCAAGAAGAATATAGTAATTCCAATCGCAAAGAAAGCAGGTGTTGACAGATGTGAAAATTACCGAACTATCAGTTTAATAAGTCACGGCTGCAAAATACTAACGCGAATTCTCTACAGACGAATGGAAAAACTAATAGAAGCCGACCTAGGGGAAGATCAGTTTGGATTCCGTAGAACTATTGGAACATGTGAGGCAATACTGACCCTACGAATTATCTTAGAAGCTAGATTAAGGAAAGGCAAACCTACGTTTCTAGCATTTGTAGACTTAGAGAATGCTTTTGACAATGTTGACTGGAATACTCTCTTTCAAATTGTGAAGGTGACAGGGGTAAAATATAAGGAGCGAAAGGCTATTTACAATTTGTATAGAAAGCAGATGGCAGTTATAATAGTCGAGGGGCATGAAAGGGAAGCAGTGGTTGAGAAGGGAGTGAGACTGGGTTGTAGCCTCTCCCCGATGTTATTCAATCTGTAATTTGAGCAAGCAGTGAAGGAAACAAAAGAAAAATTCGGAGTGGGTATTAAAATCCATGGAGAAGAAATAAAAACTTTGAGGTTCGCTGACGACATTGTAATTCTGTCAGAGACAGCAAAGGACTTGGAAGAGCAGTTGAACGGAATGGATAGTATCTTGAAAGGAGGATATAAGATGAACATCAACAAAAGCAAAACGAGGATCATGGAATGTAGTCGAATTAACGCGGGTGATGCTGAGGGAATTAGATGAGGAAATGAGACACTTAAAGTAGTAAAGGAGTTTTGCTATTTGGGGAGCAAAATAACTGATGATGGTCGAAGTAGAGAGGATACAAAATGTAGACTGGCAATGGCAAGGAAAGCGTTTCTGAAGAAAGAGGAATTTGTTAACATCGAGTATGGATTTAAGTGTCAGGGGGTCGTTTCTGAAAGTATTTGTATGGAGTTTAGCCATGTATGGAAGTGAAACATGGACGATAAATAGTTTAGACAAGAAGAGAATAGAAGCTTCCGAAATGTGGTGCTACAGAAGAATGCTGAAGATTAGATGGGTAGATCACATAACTAAGGAGGAGGTGTTGAATAGGATTGGGGAGGAGAGAAGTTTGTGGCACAACTTGACTAGAAGAAGGGATCGGTTGGTAGGACATGTTCTGAGGCATCAAAGGATCACCATTTTAGTATTGGAGGGCAGCGTGGAGGGTAAAAATCGTAGAGGAGACCAAGAGATGAATACACCAAGCAGATTCAGAAGAATGTAGGTTGCAGTAGGTACTGGGAGATGAAGAAGCTATCACAGGATAGAGTAGCATTGAGAGCTGCATCAAACCAGCCTCAGGACTGAAGACCACAACAACAACAATAACAACATCCTACTGATTGCTTAACCCTCGCACTCGTTAATTCCTAGTCTGAGTCTCAACAACGGTTTTTCCTGCCATTGCCTATTTGGTAGCAGGCAGTCATTCTTAACAACATTACTCATTGTTTTAATGACACTCTCGCGGACTATAGCGAAATCATCACTCGCAATTAATTCAGCTCAGAGTCCTCAAGAGCGATCCACATGTTTCATACCTCACTCACCCTCCGTGATCATTCTTGGGCTATTTTAAATACAAAATTACACGATTTCCTATGCAAACTAAAATTGTGATGCTGGCAGTAAGTTCTCCCGCTGTCTCTGAGCAATGGTGCTGTGCACTTACTGCTGTTGCATGGTTTCATGTTTTCAAATGTTTTATGCATGCTTAAGCCGGTATTATGGCGTGAAATATCTTTTTCTGACGTTTGCAAGACAGCTATGACATCTTTCCTGGTTAAATACCATGTATGACATGTGAATTTCTCACAATCTTTTTCCACTCCGAAGATGATCGTAGGTTGAAACTGCTTGTGAATATATTGTAAGAGAGCACAGTGTGTACCATGCATTTCTCATAGTATATCGATGCTACTGACAGTCGCCTGAAAAAAGTTGTAATTTTTATTGCAGTCTCACCACCAAAAACTAATGTTACACGTGAGAAAATTACAACAGAAATGATCGTCCTTGATCAATGTGAACGTAACAATACCAAGAGATTGTCATGACCTGGGTCGTGACGTAATGACTGTTGTGCAACTACACTATAACACTGGACGGCGTAGCGGAGAGATGGGGCGTGGTGCAGAGAGATGGGACGCTTTAAGCGACCGGTGCGTCGGAATTGGAGGGGAACTGCGACTGCAACTGGCCAATGAAGCTCGTCTTTTTTTATCTTTCTTTGTTGGTATGTCTTGCCCCCACCCCATATGGGCAGGGGCAGGGGGTGGGTTGCCACCGGATGCAATTTGGGGTGGGTAGTGTCACGTTTACAGAGAGTCGGAGGTGTTCAAGAAGGAAGAGTACGCTGGAAAATATGATAAGTTGGTAGCGGATGCAGGCGAGGGAGGCTAAGTGGGCCCGAAAGGCTAATCGCAGTGCATGGTGTTCGACAATCTGTATGGTGTGATAAGAGAAAGGAGGAACTGAAGTCCATGCCACATTGGCATAGCAGAGGATGGGTCAGATTAGGGCTTTATAAGTGCGGAGATTTGCACCCGCGGTCTAGGGGTACGCCGGCCGCGGTGGTCTCGCGGTTCTAGGCGCGCAGTCCGGAACCGCGCGACTGCTACGGTCGCAGGTTCGAATCCTGCCTCGGGCATGGATGTGTGTGATGTCCTTAGGTTAGTTAGGTTTACGTAGTTCAAAGTTCTAGGGGACTGATGACCACAGCTGTTAAGTCCCATAGTGCTCAGAGCCATTTGAACCATTTTTTGGTCTGGGGGTAGCGTCTCTGATTCATAATCAAAACGTCTTCGGTCCCGCGATCGAATCCCACCGCTGCTTACATTTTGATTAAGAATCAGGATTGGCGGCCGAAGACTTCCGGCATAAGAAGTGACCCTCATTCTGCCAACGGCCATTTCAAAGAGGAAGGAGGAGCAGGGTGGGAAACCGCTCCTAAAGGAGGAAGTATCAGCAATGATCAAGGGTTTGAGGATGCAGAAGGTAATGGCAACCACTGCATTAAAGACATGTAACGTGTATCGACAGGACATATGGCCTGTAATCGAAAAAGTTTCATGATGATCTCTCCATTGGCAAAAGATTCCGGAATAGTCCCCTATTTGTATCTCCGGGAAGGGACTGCCAAGAGGGAGATTGTTGTTGCTGTGGTCTTCAGTCCTGAGATTGGTTTCATACAGCTCTCCATGCTACTCTATCCTGTGCAAGATTCATCTCCCAGTACCTACTGCAACCTACATTCTTCTGAATCTGTTTAGTGTATTCATCTCTTGGTCTCCCTCTACGATTTTTACCCTCCACGCTGCCCTCCAATACTAAATTGGTGATCCCTCGATGTCTCAGAACATGTCCTACCAACCGATACCTTCTTCTAGTCAAGTTGTGCCACAAGCTCCTCTTCAGCCCAATTCTATTCAATACCTCCTCATTAATTATGTGATCCACCCATCTAACCTTCAGCATTATTCTGTAGCACCACATTTCGAAAGCTTCTATTCTCTTCTTGTCTAAACTATTTATCGTCCATGTTTAACTTCCATACATGGCTACAATCCATACAAATACTTTCAGAAACGAATTCCTGACACTTAAATCAATACTCGATGTTAACAAATTCCTCTTCTTCAGAAACGCTTTCCTTGCCATTGCCAGTCTACATTTTATATTCTCTCTACTTCGACCATCATCAGTTATTTTGCTCCCCAAATAGCTAAACTCCTTTACTACTTTAAGTGTCTCATTTCCTAATATAATTCCCTTAGCATCACCCGACTTAATTCGACTACATTCCATGATCCTCGTTTTGCTTTTGTTGATGTTCATCTTATACCCTCCTTTCGAGACACTGTCCATTCCGTTCAACTCCTCTTCCAAGTCCTTTGCTGTCTCTGACAGACTTACAATGTCATCGGCGAACCTCAAAATTTTTATTTCTTCTCCATGGATTTTAATACCTACTCCGAACTTTACTTTTGTTTCCTTTATTGCTTGCTCAATATACAGATTGAATAACATCGGGGAGAGGCTACAACCCTGTCTCACTCCCTTCCCAACCACTGCTTCCCTTTCATACCCCTCTACTCTTATAACTGCAATCTGCTTTCTGTACAAATTGTAAATAGCCTTTCGCTCTCTGTATTTTATCCCTGCCATCTTCACAATTTGAAAGAGAGTATTCCAATCAACATTGTCAAAAGCTTTCTCTAAGTCTACAAATGCTAGAAACGTAGGTTTGCCTTTCCTTAATCTTTCTTCTAAGATATGTCGTAGGGTCAGTATTGCCTCACGTCTTCCAACATTTCTACGGAATCCAAACTGATCTTCCCCGAGGTCGGCTTCTATCAGTTTTTCCATTCGTCTGTAAATAATTAGCGTTAGTATTTTGCAGCTGTGACTTATTAAACTGATAGTTCGGTCATTTTCACATCTGTCAACACCTGCTTTCTTTGGGATTAGGATTATTATATTCTTCTTGAAGTCTGAGGGTATTTCGCCTGTCTCACACATCTTGCTCACCAGATGGTAGAGTTTTGTCAGGACTGGCTCTCCCAAGGTTGTCAGTAGTTCTAATGGAATGTTGTCTACTCCATGGGCCTTGTTTCGACTCAGGTCTTTCAGTGCTCTGTCAAACTCTTCACGCAATATCATATCTCCCATTTCATCTTCATCTACATCCTCTTCCATTTCCATAAAATTACCCTCAAGTACATCGCCCTTGTATAGTCCCTCTATATACTCCTTCCGCCTTTCTGCTTTCTCTTCTTTGCTTAGAACTGGTTTTCCATCAAAGATCTTGATATTCATGCAAGTGGTTCTCCTTTCTCCAAAGGTCTCTTTAATTTTCTCGTAGGCAGTATCTATCTTACCCCTAGTGAGATAAGCCTCTACATCCTTACATTTGTCCTCTAGCCATCCCTGCTTAGCCATTTTGCACTTCCTGTCAATATCATTTTTGAGACGTTTGTATTCCTTTTTGCCTGCTTCATTTACTGCATTTTAATATTTTCTCCTTTCATCAATTAAATTCAATATTTGTTCTGTTACCCAAGGGTTTCTACTAGCCCTCGTCTTTTTACCTATTTGATCCTCTGCTGCCTTCACTATTTCATCCCTCAGAGCTACCCATTCTTCTTCTACTGTATTTCTTTCCCCCATTCCTGTCAATTGTTCCCTTAGAGGGAGATTAAGATGAGAAAAAGATTGAAAAATCAACAAAAGGATAAAGTTCTACGAGTCGGGGCGTGAAATGTCAGGAGCTTGAACGTGGTATGGAAAGTAGAAAATCTGAAAAGGGTAATGCAAATGCTCAATCTAGAAATAGTAGGGGTCAGTGAAATGAAGTGGAAAGAAGACAAGGATTTCTGGTCAGATGAGTATAGGGTAATATCAACAGCAGCAGAAAATGGTATAACGGGAGTAGGATTCGTTATGAATAGAAAGGTATGGCACAGAGTGTGTTAGTGTGGACAGTTCAGTGACAGGGTTGTTCTTATCAGAAACGACAGCAAACCAACACCGACAACAAAAGTTCAGGTATACATGCTGACGTCGAAAGCTGAAGACGAAGGCATATAGAGAGGTTATGAAGATATTGAAAGGGTAATACAATATGTAAAGGAGGATGAAAATCTAATAGTCATGGTGGACTGGAATGCAGTTGTAGGGGAAGGAGTAGAAGAAAAGGTTACAGAAGAATATGGGCTTGAGACAAGGAATGAGAGAGGAGAACGACTAATTGAGTTCTGTAACAAGTTTCAGCTAGTAATAGCGAATACTCTGTTCAGAAATCACAAGAGGAGGAGATGTATTTAGTAAAGGCCGGGTAATACAGAAAGATTTCAGTTAGATTACATCATGGTCAGACAGAGATTCCGAAATCAGACACTTGATTGTAAGGTGTACCGAGGAGCAGATGTAGACTCAGATCACAATATAGTAGTGATGAAGAGTAGGTTGACGTTTAAGACACTACTCAGGAAGAATCAACAAGCAAAGATGTGGGATACGGAATGACAAGATACGGTTGAAGTTCTCTATGGCTATAGATACAGCAATAAGGAGTAGCTCAGTAGGCAGTATAGAAAATCTAAAAAGAACCATCATAGAAGTTTGGGAGGAAAACGTAGGTAACTGCGAAGAAACCATGGGTAACAGAAGAAATACTTCAATTGGTCGATGAAAGGAGGAAGTACAAAAATGTTCCGGGAAACTCAGGAATACAGAAACACAAGTCGCTGAGGAATGAAATAAATAGGAAGTGCAGGGAAGCTAAGACGAAATGGCTGCTGGAAAAATCTGAAGACTTCGAAAAAGAAATGATGGTCGGAAGCACAGTGTCAGCATACATCTACATCTACATTTATACTCCGCAAGCCACCCAACGGTGTGTGGCGGAGGGCACTTTACGTGCCACTGTCGTTACCTCCCTTTTCTGTTCCAGTCGCGTATGGTTCGCGGGAAGAACGACTGTCTGAAAGCCTCCGTGCACGCTCGAATCTCTCTAATTTTTCATTCGTGATCTCCTCGGGAGGTATAAGTAGGGGGAAGCAATATATTCGATACCTCATCCAGAAACGCACCCTCTCGAAACCTGGCGAGCAAGCTACACCGAGATGCAGAGCGCCTCTCTTGCAGAGTCTGCCACTTGAGTTTGCTAAACATCCCCGTAAAGCTATCACGGTTACCAAATAACCCTGTGACGAAACGCGCCGCTCTTCTTTGGATCTTCTCTATCTCGTCCGTCAACCCGATCTGGTACGGAACCCACACTGATGAGAAATACTCAAGTATAGGTGGAACGAGTGTTTTGTAAGCCACCTCCTTTGTTGATGGACTACATTTTCTAAGGACTCTCCAATGAATCTCAACCTGGTACCCTCCTTACCAACAATTAATTTTATATGATCATTCCACTTCAAATCGTTCCGCACGCATACTCCCTGATATTTTACAGAAGCAACTGCTACCAGTGTTTGTTCCGCTATCATGTAATCATACAATAAAGGATCCTTCTTTCTATATATTCGCAATATATTACATTTGTCTATGTTAGGGTCAGTTGCCACTCCCTGCACCAAGTGCCTATCCGCTGCAGATCTTCCTGCATTCTACAATTTTCTAATGCTGCAACTTCTCTGTACACCACAGCATCATCCGCGAAAAGACGCATGGAACTTCCGACACTATCTATTAGGTCATTTATATATATTGTGAAAAGTAATGGTCCCATAACACTCCCCTGTGGCACGCCAGAGGTTACTTTAACGTCTGTAGACGTCTCTCCATTGATAACAACATGCTATGTTCTGTTTGCTAAAAATTCTTCAATCCAGCCACACAGCTGGTCTGATATTCCGTAGGCTCTTACTTTGTTTATCAGGCGACAGGGCGGAACTGTATCGAACGCCTTCCGGAAGTCAAGGAAAAAAGCATCTACCTGGGAGCCTGTATCTAATATTTTCTGGGTCTCATGAACAAATAAAGCGAGTTGGGTCTCACACGATCGCTCTTTCCGGAATCCATGTTGATTCCTACAGAGTAGATTCTGAGTTTCCAAAAACGACATGATACTCGAGCAAAAAAACATGTTCTAAAATTCTACAACAGATCGATGTCAGAGATATAGGTCTAAAGTTCTGCGCATCTGCTCGACGACCCTTCTTGAAGACTGGGACTACCTGTGCTCTTTTCCAATCACTTGGATCCTTCCGCTCCTCTAGAGACTTGCGGTACACGGCTGTTAGAAGGGGAGCAAGTTCTTTCGCGTACTCTGTGTAGAATCGAATTGGTATCCCGTCAGGTCCAGTAGACTTTCCTGTGTTGAGTGATTCCAGTTGCTTTTCTATTCCTTGGACACTTATTTCGATGTCAGCCATTTTTTCGTTTTTGCGAGGATTTCGAGAACGAAATGCAGTGCGGTCTTACACTGTGAAACAGCTTTGGAAAATGGTGTTTAGTATTTCAGCTTTACGCGTGTCATCCTCTGTTTCAATGCCATCATCATCCCGGAGTGTCTGGATATGCTGTTTCGAGCCACTTACTGATTTAACGTAAGACCAGAACTTCCTAGTATTTTCTGTCAAGTTGTTACATAGAATTTTACTTTCGAATTCACTGAACGCTTCACGCATAGCCATCCTTACGCTAACTTTGACATCGTTTAGCTTCTGTTTGTCTGAGAGGTTTTGGCTGCGTTTAAACTTGCAGTGAAGCTCTCTTTGCTTTCGCAGTAGTTTCCCAACTTTGTTGTTGAACCACGGTGGGTTTTTCCCGTCCCTCACAGTTTTACTCGGCACGTACCTGTCTAAAACGCATTTTACGATTGCCTTGAACTTTTTCCATAAACACTCAACATTGTCAGGGTCGGAACAGAAATTTTCGTTTTGATCTGTTAGGTAGTCTGAAATCTGCCTTCTATTACTCTTGCTAAACAGATAAACCTTCCTCCCTTTTTTTATATTCCTATTAACTTCCATATTCAGGGATGCTGCAACGTCCTTATGATCACTGATTCCCTGTTCTGCACTTACAGAGTCGAAAAGTTTGGGTCTGTTTGTTATCAGTAGGTCCAAGATGTTATCTCCACGAGTCGGTTCTCTGTTTAATTGCTCGACGTAATTTTCGGATAGTGCACTCAGTATAATGTCACTCGATGCTCTGTCCCTACCACCCGTCCTAAACATCTGAGTGTCCCAGTGTATATCTGGTAAATTGAAATCTCCACCTAAGACTATAACATGCTGAGAAAATTTATGTGAAATGTATTCCAAATTTTCTCTCAGTTGTTCTGCCACTAATGCTGCTGAGTCGGGAGGTCGGTAAAAGGAGCATATTATTAACCTAGCTCGGTTGTTGAGTGTAGCCTCCACCCATAATAATTCACAGGAACTATCCACTTCTACTTCACTACAGGATAAACTACTACTAACAGCGACAAACACGCCATCACCGGTCGCATGCAATCTATCTTTCTAAACACCGCCCGTACCTTTGTCAAAATTTCGGCAGAATTTATCTCTGGCTTCAGCCAGCTTTCTGTACCATACAGGAAAGTCAAAACAACATACGGTGACATTAAAAGCAAGGGTGATAACATTAAGAGTACAACGGGAATTCTACTGTTAAATGCAGAGCAGGGAGTGGACAGGTGGAAAGAATAGAATAAAAGCCTCTATGAAAGTGAAGATATGTCTGACATGATAGAAGAAGAAACAGGAGTCGATTTAGAATATAAAGGGAATCCAGTAATAGAAACAGAATTTAAAAGAGCCTTAGAAGATTTAAGCTCAAATAAGCCAGAAGGGATAGATAACATACCATCACATTCTAAAATGATTGGGTGAAGTGGCAACGAATCGACCATTCACGTTGATGTGTAGAATGTATGGCGACATACCATCTGACTTTCGGAAAAGCATCATCCACACTATTTCGAAAACGGCAATAGCTGACAAGTGCGAGAATTATCGCACAATCAGCTTAACAGCTCATGCATCCAAGTTGCTTACAAGAATAATATATAGAAGAATGGAACAGAAAATTGAGAATGTGCTAGATGACGATCAGTTCGGCTTTAGGAAAGGTAACGGCACAAGAGAGGCAATTCTGACGTTGCAGTTAATTATGGAAGCAAGACTAAAGAAAAACCAAGACACGTTCGTCGGATTTGTCGACCTGGAAAAGGAGTTCGACAATGTAAAATGGTGAAAGATGTTCAGAATTCTAGGAAAAGTAGGGGTAAGCTATAGGGAGAGACGGATCATGTACAGTATGTACAACAGCCAAGAGGGAATAATAAGAGTGGACGACGAAGAACGAAGTACTCGTATTAAAAAGGGTGTAAGACAGGAATATAGCCTTTCGCCCCTACTGTTCAATCTGTACATCGAGGAAGCAATGATGAAAATAAAAGTAAGGTTCAGTAGTGAAATTAAAATTCAAGGTGAAAGGATATCAATGATACGATTCGCTGATGACATTGCTATCCTGAGTGAAAGTGAAGAAGAATTACATGATCTGCTGAACGGAATTAACAGTGTAATGAATACAGAGTATGGATTGAGAGTAAATCGAACAAACACGAAGTAGTAGAAATGAGAACAGCGAGAAAACGTCAGGATTGATTGTCATAAAGTATATGAAGTTAAGGAATTCTGCTACTTAAGCAGTAAAATAACCAATGACGGACGGAGCAAGGGCGACATCAAAAGTAGACTAACACTGGCAAAAAGGGCATTGCTGGCCAAGAGACGTCTACTAATATCAAATATCGGCCCTTATTTGAGGATGAAATTTCTGAGAATGTATGTCTGGAGTGTAGCATTGTATGGTAGTGAAACATGGACTGTGGTAAAACTGGAACAGAAGAGAATCGAAGCGTTTTAGATGTGGTGCTACAGGCGAATGTTGAAAATTAGGTGGACTGATAAGATAAGGAATGAGGAGGTTCTGCGCAGAATCGGAGAGGAGAAGAACTTGTGGAAAACACTGATTAGGAGAAGATACAGGATGATAGGACATCTGATAAGCCATGAAGGAGTGGCTTCCATGGTACTAGAGGGAGCTGCAGAGGACAGAAACTGCAGAGGAAGATAGATATTACAATACATCCAGCAAATAATTGAAGGCGTAGATGAATAACACAGGAGAAGAATTCGTGGCTGGCTGCATCAAAATAGTCATAAGACTGACCAGAAGAAAAGTGTGGAGGATTGCTGAATGGTGCAGTCTCCGTGTTCGGTCGGTTAGTAGTTTTAGTAATTTAGCCTTTTGTGGGCTTTCAGTTAAATGGTTAGTAGGTGAGGCTTCCTTGTTAGGCGGTGATCAACGTTAGTCCGAGGTATTTTAAGTGTTAGGTAACTGGATAGGATGGACAAAATGATGAGGTAAAAGTCGTATGAACTGAAGCTGCGGGTGGTTCGGCCTATATTTTTTGCCTACATTTTGGCAAGGATGATTTTGAGGAGACACTGGTTGCACCAGGAGGTGAACTGATCGTCATAAAGCTGATCGGTGGAGAGTGTAGCACGGCTTAAATATACCGCGGCGCAGGAATATCCGCGGGCACTCGAGGATCACATGATCCGCGGATGTAAGACAATCTGTGATATCAGCGCCGCTGTTGTTGCTTCGCACCCGCTGCCTGAGGGCGACGGTAGCGGACCCTGGTAGTGCTGCTCAGCGATAAGCCTGTAAACCCCACTGTTTACATTCAGCACCGGATGCAAATGCAGGAATACCGGCGAGACCCGTAACTGACTCCGAAAGAGGAGCGCCTGCGGAAATGAGTGGAGGCAACCCGCAAGGCATAAACGTTGTGCGAGAAGAGGTGCAGCAGGGGCCGAGCCCTACAGATACTCCAGGGTGTCGAGAGGATCGGTAGCTGGGAGGATCACAGTTTGGTCCTTGGCCCATCGGTGCTAAGGCTGGATCTTCAAGGCAGGCGGCTCTATAGGACAGCGAACAGAGATGGCTGCTCTAGAGGACTGCAGGTGAGCGACGACGCTTCCTCGATCTCGTGGCTTTAGCCCACTCCACAGTGATTATTGTTCGATAGCTCTTGTAGGCTGTACGGTCGGTATTTATAGTGCCTGCTTACGTCGTGTTGGTGAGCATACGCCCCAGCTGTCACGTACACTCCTTGCTCCAGTGCTGCCGACGCGTGCCGGATTTCGGTAATACCATTGGTCATCGACCGAGCAGTCATGCCAGAGTACTGAAACAGGTGTGTTGATGGAATGCTAAGCTAGCTGACCAGTAGAAGCAGCGTGATTACGACAACGATAGCTTGCACCAGCCGGCGCTTGCACCAGCCCGAATGACATCCTCAGTGCCGAATTCCACCTGAAGAAGGTGGTCAGCAGTTTCATCTGGCATCTTGGTGGGACAGGATCATTCTCATCAAAGTCACTTGTTAGTCGGAACCAGTTACTGCATTGCGAAATGCTTTCTTTAACTGTTTGAAAAAAATAATTTATCAGATAATCTCCACCGACAGTATCACTTTTTCTTCCAAACCATTACTTTTCTCCGGAAATAACAGATCAACAGCTACACTTCATTTTCTTGATTTTTCTTTAATAGTCTCTGGTTTTTGAAGAGCAGCTGCGACACCAAATTACGGGCGATAAAAGAAATGAAGAAACAAATAAAAAATATGTAGAAGCAAATTAAAATGTACATGAATTGTTATACGTTTGTTTGCATGGCCATCTTCCGCAGCAGTTGTTAAATTCAGTTACTATTGGTTATCCGTCTTGAACTTACTGCAATTTAATTAAAGAGAACTACACCAGATGCGTTTGGCTCTCATTTATAAAGCATATTCCGTAGTTATCCTGCAAATGGTATACGTACGTTTCTACAGTTTTAGTTGTTTAGGTTCAAAAATAGCGTTTTGTTTCTAAAGTTGGTGTCCAAGTAACTTACGGTATTTGTTTACCTATTCTGCTTCTTTCCTCCTTGCTAGGAGCGGCTGACGCCAAGACTTCGATTCACAACACAGTTGGCGGTTTTTGACATTCTACACTACTTCTTGCGCTGTGTTATAAGGACTTCACTTCTTTAAACTTTTTCTCACTCTGCACAGTAACGCTCACAACGTGAACGAAAACAAATGGACAGTCACAAACTCTGTTACTGTACAGAGTGAGAAACAGTTTACAGAAATGAAGTGTAAATAATTCAGTGCAAGAAATACTGCAGAATGGCAAAACTTGCCAAGTGCATATGTAAAACGAAGTTTTCCGATGGCAACCGTTACTAGCAAGGAGGTAAAAAACAGAATTTGCAAAGAAACACTGTAAGTATCTTGGACACCAACTTTAAAAACAAAACTTTGCTCTTAACCTAAAACCACCAAAAATGTACAAACGTATGTATGCACTGTGCAGAATAACGACGGAAGTTGCCTTATAAATAAAAGCGAAACGCATCTGATGTAATTCTCTTTGATTAAATTGCAGTAAGCTCAAGACGGATAACCAATAGTAACTGAAGTAAACTGTTATTTGTAAAAAAAATTAAAAGAAATAAAAAAACCTTAATCAGCTGTGGACTGACAAATAAAATTCTCCTTATAAATTAATGGAGAAGAGGTTGAAATACAGTTAGTTTGTCAAAAAAACTTGTTGAATGCGAAGTTCAGCGGGGAGAGCGTGTGTTCGAAAAACGCTGACATGTCAGCCCAAAGACCGTTGCGATGACATGTAGCGAGACCACAAAAGGCGCTTTTGTAGAGTGTGTCAAAACTTCAGAACTGTCCAATACACTTATAAGCCGAAATGTACCAACCACTGCTCTCCGTGAGACTGAATGCCCCTTGACGGAGTTGAGGATGTGGGACGTAATACGGAAAGTTCCTAAACAGAGAACAGACGAATGGGGGATCATTCTAGCGACGCAACACTGGGCCGAATGTTGTGATCGCCAGTCGGGAGCGCGCAACTCGGAAACGGCGAACGTGGTCGGCTATGCGCGTATTGCTGTCGTGGGCATCCGCGGAAGGACGGTGTGGTGAAAGCGTGAGTAGGCGGCACGCTGCTAGAAGGCAGCGCGTAATCACAGAATGTACGGGTCGCATGCTTGCCCGTTCCGTAGAGGGGGGCAGGAGGCGATCTGTTGCATATGTCACGATAATGTATAACGGTGGTGCAGTCACAAGTGTTTCAGAACACGGCGTTCAGTGCACATTGCAGAACATGAGGCCGCACGGCGAACGACAGTTACGTGTTCAGGCGTTGAACTTGTAACGCCGGAAATGCATATCCTCCTATTTCCATCTATTGTACTATTCATTTTTTTCCTTATTTTGTTACCTGAAGATATGACATTTCTGTGTCTAGATATATTGTAATTGTTTTACAATATATATATATATATATATATATATATATATATATATATATATATATATATATATATATATATATATGCATTTATGTCGATGTATAACTGGTTTGTTTTGTAAATAATATTTGTATTTTTACGCTGGGTCTTGCCTATGGAAAACTATGCTATCGAACGATTACATCGATAGGTCGTGTGCAGAACCAAAGTGTTTAGGATCTTTGGTAGTGTTAACTCTGCTGCGTGCAGCGCGGGCAGAGCAGGAGTCTGGCTGGAGTAGGGCGGTGGAGCAGGAGTGTTGTGTGACGATCCCGCCAGTTACCGCACTTTCGGGGTTTGGCAGCATGTAATTGCGCTCGACTTGCTATGATAGTTTCTGGCACGGTGTCGCGGACGGGAAACGTTATCTGGCACACATCAAGAGCTCGTTTCGCCTGGTGACCGTGTCGAGAAGAAGGCGCGCCAACATTAAGCTTCTGCAACAGCGTCGGCCGACAATAAGTGACTGTCACCACCTCCTCGATCGACGACTTCAAACCTTCAATCAACCAACAAGGAAGACTGGAAGCACGTAAAGTTTTAGAATTGTATGGGAGACCTCAGCTTTTCAAATCTTTCCATTTGCATCACTAAAATACAGCAACTTAGCATGAACTTTTCTTGCTCATTGTCCCAATTGCATTACCGAGCAGGGTCCCTTCCTTTTCCGAAATGAACCCGAGTGTCGATGAAATTCAAACGCCAGCATTAAAGTAATATCGTTCCATTTCACTGCCTTAATTTCAAAGTTCAGTTAAAGTATTAATAGCTGGCTACAATAACCAAACAGAACTATATTTAGATTACACAAGTACAAATTAAGAGTGCGAGTTTTGTTACCATATTTTAGCTTACCTGTGACTGCAGCTCAGCTTGGTACGTACTAAATTTTACTATCGTTAATTGTTCAAAATCATTTAATTCAAGTTCAAAGTTAAATCTCTTGTTTCTAAATTGCGTAGATTCAAGTAGCTTTTGAGATGATTGTTGAGGTAGCCCAGGACTAACCTTATTTTATTTTATTTCGTAGTGCTTTAGAAACAAAGTTCACTATTAATTTCAGTCACTAAATTAACTCTCAATTTCCCGGTTTCATTAATTCTTTTGCTAAATTAAGTCAGAGTGTAGCGAAATTTATTACTTCTGACAAACATTCAGTTTTCACACAACACGTGTCAACCTTCAGTTGCCACGCTTTTAGTGTCTTTTTCAGTTATTATAGTAGTTGTCCATAAGACTGGCGACCGTAATTTTCCCCAAATCTCGAATATCTAATTAATGCCAGTAATTGTTAACGTAACGACCGTACATTTACTTTCTTTATTAACTTTACCCCTTTTCAAAATGAATTTCCATCAATTTCATTTGCATTTTTCATTTCATTTAGATGTAACTCTTTCTCCCTCTTTATCGACAGCCTAACTTCGGTGACGATTGCTTTTCCCAAATTTCCATTAGGGACACGCACTTTTATTTTTCACTGCGATTAAGGTCGATAAGTGAGGGGGAGGTTACAAACAAACGACACCGTCAGCTAGGATTAGGCACAGGATCATAAATATTGGACACTGTAAATCTGTAGCCTGGTTTGATGAATCATGTTTCATTTACATCCAGCCGAATGGCTGCTCGAAGAAATCATTGCGCAACGAAGGAAGGCCAGTGGATGACATTGTTGAGCTACGTGGAGCATTCACCTGGTCTTCTGTGATACCTGTAGTACTAATGGGAGACACATGACGGCTCTGGACAGCGTGAACTTTATTGCGGACCGCCTGCATCCTCTCATATCCACGACTATACTTTATGCAGAACAATATTCACCACGGCATTGTATGTGCAGTTTGAGCGATCATTCTCGTGATATTAATAAAAAAGGACTTCATCGATACTAAAATAATACTAATTAATTATTGTCATTGACATAATTTAAATTTATGTGAAAATTATGTCCCAGACAGTACTCATGGAACAAGATAATGGAAATTTTCATCTCTTGTTATCTATGATTCTTCTAGAGTAATCCACCTTCTTGTTCGAAACTGTGGTAATGATCGGACGCCATTGATGACTTGTAGCACTGAGGTCGGTAAAGAACTGTATTATGTTGTTAAGTAATATTTGAAAAATAGTTTCTTTGTCATTGAAATCAATACGTGTGTTTGAACATTTATTTCAATATGATTCTCGTCCTGTATAAATGTTTTGTGTGACTCTCCAAGCTTAAGTTTTGCGTTCAGCTACAATGGAACACAGCCATTAGCGCCATTGATCTACAGCACGGATTGTTGGTAAAGTGCTGAATAATGAGTGATTAACATGGAAAAATACTTTTAAATGTTAGTGGATATAGTTAAGGTACAGAAAAGATTTTATATATATATATATTATTTGTTGAGAGTGAAACAAACCAGAATTCATAAGTGAGTGTCTCATGTTGGCCGCCATCTTAGTGAAATATTGCAGCGGCAGTTTTGAATCAAACTACTGAGGACACAAGAATCTTGATGGTCAATTTTCACGATGATAATTGTGTATTAATGGCCCAGAAGCCATCCAGAAATCATAAATTCGACTTAGATTATGAATAATCTTTAAAAATGGTGCAAACAGTATCTTTCGTGGGAAATTGTTCTCTGCTAATGTATGAACCCTGATTGTTTCGTAAGAACTGTTAGGAAATATTTTTTGACAGGAAAGAATACATTAGTGTTGAGCGCGTGTGGTATTGCGTGTAAAAATAGTTTATTTTGTTTAAGGAAAAAGGTTGCCACCTTGAATAATAGTTCGCTAAATTGTGTGAGATAACTCTTGTGAAAAATTTTAGTCCCATTTACACTGCTTGACAGACAACATTGGTACACGTTCTCAGGTGTAGATTTCTTTGACAGGATAGCTGTCTTTAGCCGGGAGAGGCAGCGATTAAGTGAAACCTCATGTTACGCTAATCATAAGTAATTGGTTTTGTTGTAGTCCTGCCCACGATTTGTAAAATACCGCAGTCCTAACCGCACGCCACAGTCCCTTCATGCGTGACGTATTCCCGAATAGCTATGGCATCTCCCAGTAGGATAACGGTCTGTGTCACAAGGCCAGAATCGTGCTACGGAGGTTTGTGGAGCATTTTAGGGAACACGTACTGATGTATTGCTTAGCGAATTATTTCTAGTGGAACACATTTAGAGCTCTATCTAGCGCCAGCTTAGCGTCCACAAACCGCCAGCCCATAATTGAAGTGAATTGGGAGCAGACATGTGGTGCCACATACCTCTGAGGATCCACCAAAGACTTACGGAATCCGTGCTCCGCATAATCGCTGATGTACTGTAATCCATGTGTGGACCTACTCGATAAGAAGCAAGTGACCATAATGTTTTAGATCACCAGTGTAAGTCATGCAGGGTGGAGCAAATAAAAGTGGAGAGGACTGGACGTCAATGTATGCACATAACCACACTCCGTGACACGTACACCACGTGTACGCCCGAGACGTGAGTCATACCGTTTTAGAGCGTAGTGTGGGTGATGTGAGTGTGAGTGGGGACGACGGTACTCACAGTGGAGCTACGGGTGTTCGTAGTGGGAAGTTACGTGACAACCAAGTCGTGGGAACGGTGTGACCAGTTGTTTGCTGAGAAGTTTGATGAAGTCAAAGTGCCAGTAAAGAGTGCCAAGCAAAGCTTAGTCCGAATATGGCGTCAGACAAACCAATAAACATTCCTAAATGTGCCCGCAAATCAGAAAATGCGGCTGCAGTTCACCAGAAAATAATAATATATTGAAAAATCCGCCTCAGTTGCGAAAATTTTCTGGTCTTTACCCAGGTTTCGGCTAGAATAATCTAGCATTCTTCAGAAGCATAAAATTGTTATAACATGCCAGACTAAAGCATCACTTCACCGTGCAGTCGTTTGGCAGCGGCTGGACTTCAGTTAAGTAGTTTTAATTCGACATGGTACCACGGTACTAGAGGTTTCAATTTTTAATGTTGACTATGCAATACTCTGGCATGTTATAGTAATTTTATGCTTCTGAAGAAGGCTAGACTATTCCAGCCGAAACCTGGGTAAAGATCACAAAATTTTTGCAACTCAAGCGGATTTTTCAATAGATTAGTCTATCACAGTTGCTGACGGGGCTACAATATGCTAAAAATATTCACCAGGAAATGCTTCAGAGTCCTACCAGATCAATTCGACCCCTGTCGCAAGAGACACGCATATCACGTCGAACATGCAGATGGATGCTGCACCTGGCCCTGCAGTCTGGTCGTGGCCCTAACTGGCTAATTCGGTCACCTGGTTTGGCAGTGCGCGATTACTTTGAGTGGGGAACCCTCAAGTCTAAGGTGTAACGCAAAAACCCTCATAGTCTTCATGAATTGGAGCATCTCAGATGGGATTGCAGCAGCTCCAGCAGTCCAGCTTCGATCCGTCTTCAGAGCCCAAAAATGCCAAGAGATCAACAGTAGTCACTTTCAACATATGCTATTATCAGGTCAGTACCGTATTTCCAATGTGTTTCTGCACTACTGGCCATTAAAATTGCTACACCACGAAGATGACGTGCTACAGACGCGAAACTTAACCGATACGAAGAAGATGCTGTGATACGCAAATGATTAGCTTTGAGCATTCACACAAGGTTGGCGCCGGTGGCGACACCTACAACGTGGCCGGCCTGAGTGGCCGTGCGGTTCTAAGCGCTACAGTCTGGAACCGAGCGACCGCTACGGTCGCAGGTTCGAATCCTGCCTCGAGCATGGATGTGTGTGATATCCTTAGGTTAGTTAGGTTTAATTAGTTCTAAGTTCTAGACGACTGATGACCTCAGAAGTTAAGTCGCATAGTGCTCAGAGCCATTTGAACCATTTGAACCTACAACGTGCTGACATGAGGGAAGTTTCCAATCGATTTCTCATACACAAACAGCAGTTGACCGGCGTTGCCTGATGAAACGTTCTTGTGATGCCTCGTGTAAGGAGGAGAAATGCGTACCATCACGTTTCCGACTTCGATAAAGGTCGGATTATAGCCTATCGCCATTGCGGTTTATCGTATCGCGACATTGCTGCTCGCGTTGGTCGAGATCCAATGACTGTAAGCAGAATATGGAATCTGTGGGTTCAGGAGGGTAATACGGAACGCCGTGCTGGATGGATCCCAACGGCCTCGTATCACTAGCAGTCGAGATGACAGGCATCTTATCCGCATGGCTGTAACGGATCGTGCAGCCACGTCTCGATCCCTGAATGAACAGATGAGGACGTTTGCAAGACAACAACCGTCTGCACGAACAGTTCGACGACGTTTGCAGCAGCATGGACTATCAGCTCGGAGACCATGGCTGAGGTTACCCTTGATGCTGCGTCACAGACAGGAGCGCCTGCGATGGTGTACTCAACGACGAACCTGGGTGCACGAATGGCAAAACGTCATTTTTTCGGATGAATCCTAGGTTCTGTTTACAGCATCATGATGGTCGCATCCGTGTTTGGCGACATCGCGGTAAACGCACATTGGAAACGTGTATTCGTCTTCGCCATACTGGCGTATCACCCGGCGTGATGTTATGGGGTGCCATTTGTTTCACGTCTCGGTCACCACTTGTTCGCATTGACGGCACTTTGAACAGTGGACGTTACACTTCAGATGTGTTACGACCCGTGGCTCTGCCCTCCTTTCGATCCCTGCGAAACCCTACATTTCAGCAGGATAATGCACGACCGCATGTTGGAGGGCCTGTACGGGCCTTTCTGGATAGAGAAAATGTTCGACTGCTGCCCTGGTCAGCACATCCTCCAGATCTCTCACCAACAGAAAACGTCTGGTCAATGGTGGCCGAGCAACTGGCTCGTAACATTACGCCAGTTACTACTCTTGATGAACTGTGGTACTGTGTTGAAGCAACATGGGCTGCTGTATCTGCACACGCCATCCAAGCTCTATTTGACTCAATGCCCAGGCGTATCAAGGCCGTTATTACAGCCAGAGGGGGTCGTTCTGGGTACTGATTTCTCAGGATCTATGCACCCAAATTGCGTGCAAATTTAATCACATGTCAGTTCTAGTATAATATATTTGTCCAATGAATACCCGTTTATCATCTGCATTTCTTCTTGGTGTAGTAATTTTAATGGCCAGTAGTGTATGTACTGTGGAACTCGGTTCTCGGGGAAGCTTTTCTTTGCCCCATCCTGTAAATGTCACATGACAAATGTGGACAGAAAAAAATATATTATATCTTTCTCCTACAGTATAGGCGAAAGCCAGCAGCGTAATTCTGTTTTCTGAGCGTCAGCAGCTGAGATTAGCGATCAGTGGTACCTCGTGTCAGCCGTCAGCCGTCAGCCGGGCGCACCCAGAGGACAGCCACCACTCGCGGTAATTGCGCGCCCTCTCTCCCCTCTCCCCTTCCACCCCCACCTCTCACCACCCACACCCCCTCCCCGCCCCTCCCTGGAGCTCTATTAGCGTAATCCGCGAGATTAACACTCGCCCCACCGAAACAGGTGGCTGTCGCTTCTTCGGCTCACGGCACCACCCCGGCCCTCGCTTAATCAACCGTTCTGCACCCTCGCTAATCGCGCATTTTCCCGCCACCTTCCCGCAGAGGTCCTTTCCTCCTCCACTCCCCCTGCCCGCTCCCATCGTATCAGCAACGCAATCGTTCTCCGCAACCGAGCGAGGTGGCGCAGTGGTTAGACACTGGACTCGCATTCGGGAGGACGACGGTTCAATCCCACGTCCGACCATCCTGATTTAGGTTTTCCGTGATTTCCCAAAATCGCTTCAGGCAAATGCCGGGATGGTTCCTTTCATAGGGCACGGCCGACTTCCTTCCCCGTCCTTCCCTAATCCGATGAGACCGATGACCTCGCTGTCTGGTCTGCTTCCCCAAAACAACCCCCCCCCCCCACCCCCCCCGTTCTCCGCAACAAGCTCGTGGAGTCCACGCCTCCACGCAGAATGCATATTACCCTTCTGAAATTACGCAAAGTCGTGCTATTTCAACAGTCAGGTATGGCTGATCTTATTCTATTGCGACAACTGTCACAAAAACATTTGAAGATGTAGTTACCACGTTCGACCAGCCATTGGTCATAATCATATTCACCAAGATAGAAAGAGAAAACGAGAAGACATTACAGAACCTACAAAATTTGCCAAGTAACTGTCTACATAATCATAAAACAATTGTCCAAATACACGTGCTGCAATCGGTGAGGTAATATTTCCGCTAGTTATTCAGCCCAGGTAATTAGTTTTTCTTCCAAGGTTAGGCTATTTGTCTTTTCAGATCTTAGCTTTCTGACCACCTCTTCATGCATCAGGCAACATTTCTTCTTCCGGCAGCATGATAGATAAGGGCAAGCTTCGGAATGCTATTGTCCTCTATTCAAAAAATGTGACTTCTCCAGTTTCTCTTGCTTTGGGTTATTCCTTCATTCAATGTGAATGTATGTAATTACTGTGAAACGTGGCTACACTGAGTCACAGCGCCAGAGATTGCGCCAAAGATTATTATCTCGCCGCCTCCATGAGAACAGTAGCAGTTCAGAGGTTGCCGTGGGCAGTACTTGTTGAGAGGATGTCTAGAGCTGTGTTACCTCCATATATATTGACGAAAAAAACACTGTGATCATTGCAACATCTTCCATCTATACATTGCACCAACCGAACAGCATCTACTCTCTCGCCCAACAGAACAAAAACTGCATACGACATCCTCTGAACTAGTACAGCTCTCGACATCCTCTCAACAAGTACTGCCCACGGCAACCTCTGAACTACTACTGCTCTCATGGAGGCTGCGGAATAATAATCTTTGGCGCAATCTCTGGCGCTGTGACTCAGTGCAGGCACCTTTCAACTTTCCATCCGTTTTTTGTCTTCTAGGGACAACAAGTAATCCTCCATCCCACGATTCCTTAAGGAATCGACCTCCCTTGTGTAAAACAGATTAAAATTTTTGATTACTTTACAGACGAGTTAATATGTATACAGTCTAAAGTTAAGCATGGAGACGAGGAAATGATTAGAAAAGGTTTGAAATTGTCGCCAAGTGTAGTCTGGATAATTTGCGCTCAGTTTTAAGTAAAAGCTAGCTTTTCATGCACCTCAATGTTTATGGTGCAAAATCTCTTGAACTATAATTATGTCGTCCAATGACATAATTTTGCAAGGACATTCAGTGGTACGAGTGGATACTGTCTCTGAACAGTGTTGCGAATAGAATTAGTAGCGAAAGAGCACTAAATTGAAGTGTCATGGATGATGCTGAAATTTTACTTCATGAATAGCGAAAATGCAGTAATCGATAAAGTTTGTTTTTCTTTCAATCATTTTGTGAGGAGTTTTCGCGAGAAAAGATTTCGTAAAGGTTTGAAATAATGTATGAAGTTTGCTGTAAGCGGCTAACTGCTCTCATTCTCAAGTACTGGATGAATATAGCATCGATAATTTGCTAGGTGTGAGTTATGCCAGATATATACACTGTTCTTAAAGGTAATACTTGTTTTACTGTGGTAAAACTTTAACATAATACTATCCCTCTTAACAAATAGTTTATGACAGCAGTTTAAATTTCTAAATTGAGCCAACAATTGTATGAAATGCTGAAAGTTAGAATTTTGTTGCCTGTGGAAGCCATTACAAAAGCAACATACACTGTGATAGACGCCATGAACCGGTTTATCTGTATCGCACCAGAACTCCTTTCACTGTGACCTAAGGAACCGCATTTCAGAACATTGTATTTTCTTTTGACATTTTTATTCACCCATGTCTCACTTCCACTTGAGTCTCTTCTCTAATCTTACACTTATATGTTCGACATATTGTTCCACATATATTGAAATCATTGAAGCTCTTTCTTTTCCTCGTTATCTTTTTTAAAAGCTAGGTCACAGCCAATGTGAATGAGCATAAAACTGATTCTATTGAATAATCGCCGCATCTTAGTTGATTTTATCCCAGATATCAGCAAATTATAATGTTTGCAAATAATATTAGGCATTTGTAATGATTTTCGAAGTTTACCTCCATCGTCCTGTAGTATCATCATCTGCATGCGTAGTATACACACACACACACACACACACACACACACACACACAGGTATTTCAATCCTTAATCCTACAAAAATTTACTTCATGTACTTGTTCATCCTTCTGTGTTCTGTTAATCCAGCTCTTCCTTCATTTAGCAGATAATTTCGTTAAAATGTAAAAAACACCTTTACTCAAAAATGTTTGAATTTCCTAATGACTAGAATAGTTTCAGTTGTCAATGTAACCATCCTCGTATTTGCAAACAAGCATAAAAGGACAGAAAATTGTCTTAGAAAACCTTTTTTACAAAGTAGCCTTCAAGCTTAAAATATTTGAAGGGAACACAGATACAAAGAGAATAGTGTCACCATTTAACGTACGGAATTAACATCAAATAAAAACATTATATGAACGTGAATCACGGGAAACTTCGTAGCGCTACACCAAAGAAAATTTTTTTTTAACATACCATGCTCGTATTAGTAGCAGACTGAACAAAAACTGGATATACCAGCGATAACCACGTTATGCTATAACTTGCACATATATAAGAGGCTAGAAGAATATGAAATTTAGTGGCAATATCAACAACAAAAATGAGGCTGGTTCTACACCTGTAGAAATACATGAAAAACATAGTCTCTTTTGGAAAAGAATTACAAAGTAATCTTCATGTTTCAAATGTCTGAAGGAAAGACAAATACAAAGCTAATAACCCACCACGCATTTAAAAATATCACTGTATAACGTTTGGAATGAACATCTACATCTTATATGAGCATGATTTGAACTTCAACTACGTACAGCTTTGAAGTGCTACACCAAAGGAATTTTTTTTTAAATGCCATGCTCCTATGGTCCGCAGGTTTTACAAAAACTGTACCATTCAATAACTTGTAGTTGTATGAGAGGCGAGGTCACTGAAAATTTTTTTTTTTGAAATTATTAGGAATGGTTCTACACCTATAGAAATTCATGAACCAGTATATAGTAAATAGTACAGCATGCAAGTATACAGTAAATTGTAAAACTTGACATCTGACCCTAAAAGCGGTCACAAAATTAAAAAGAAGAATGTACCATGGGCAATAAAATCCTAGTCAAACGTAAAACGCTCAATAAAATGTTTGTATGTCCATTCGGACAAACTTGACTGATACATATTCAGAGCCATAACATAACTGACCTCATCATGCACTCGCATAGACCACACCTAAATTTGGCAGAAGAGCCGTCAAATGGCAAGCAAGTGTATACAGACACAAAGATCGACAAACAGAAAGTAATAAAAATAACATAGTTACAATCGTGTGTGGAAAGGACACTGTAAGTTTCAGTGGTGTGTGAAATAGCAATATAGCCTGTTGTCACAGCCTAACAAGATTTTACAGTTATTACGTTGCCATTATATCGTATTACGAAATCAAATTATAAGCCATGGCGAGAAGACAGCTGATGCAGAAGTGACGCCACATCGAACGACATAAATGCGATCCGGTTTGCAGTCGTATGCTCGGGAGCAGCTATATGGAGCAGCTAGATGGTGTGAGACAGCGATGAAAGTACCGTACCCTGTCATCAGTCCCGAGGTATTGCAGTCTAATGTCAGTATAACTTGCCAAAAAATTCTGTAGCAGTTCGTCAAAAATACTAAAAAAATTATTCTGAGTAAATTCTTTCTGTTCGGTTGATTCTCAAGAAACAGTCGTCGTCAAACAATTGTATATATCCAGTTCCTCGACTACATCTAGCATCCTTCCTTTAGGTGCATTGTGCAACATCTCTAAGTCCTGCTAAATGTCCTGCGTCCAATGTCCCTCCGTAGTGATGTGCGTATCAAAAGTTCTGTTTCTACATCTACATCTACATCTACATCCACACTCCGCAAGCCACCTGACGGTGTGTGGCGGACGGTACCTTGAGTACCTATATCGGTTCTCCCTTCTATTCCAGTCACGTATTGTTCATGGAAAGAAGGATTGTCGGTATGCCTCTGTATGGGCTCTAATCTCTCTGATTTTATCCTCATGGTCTCTTCGCGAGATATACGCAGGAGGGAGCAATATACTGCTTGACTCCTCGGTGAAGGTATGTTTTCGAAACTTCAACAAAAGCCCGTACGGAGCTACTGAGCGTCTCTCCTGCAGAGTCTTCCACTGGAGTTTATCTGTCATCTCCATAACGCTTTCGCGATTACTAAATGATTCTGTAACAAAGCGCGCTGCTCTCCGTTGGATCTCCTGTATCTCTTCTATCAACCCTATCTGATACGGATACCACACTGCTGAGCAGTATTCAAGCACTGGGCGAACAAGCGTACTGTAACATACTTCCTTTGTTTCCGGATTGCATTTTCTTAGGATTCTCCCAATGAATCTGTCTGGCATCTGCTTTGCCGACGATCAATTTCATATGATCATTCCATTTTAAATCACTCCTAATGCGTACTCCCAGATAATTTAAAGAATTAACTGCTTCCAGTTGCTGACCTGCTATATTGTAGCTAAATGATAAGGGATCTTTCTTTCTATGTATTCGCAGCACTTTACACTTGTCTGCATTGAGATTCAATTGCCATTCCCTGTACCATGCGTCAATTCGTTGCAGATCCTCCTGCATTTCAGTACAATTTTCCATTGTTACAACCTCTCGATATACCACAGCATCATCCGCAAAAAGCCTCAGTGAACTTCCGATGTCATCCACAAGGTCATTTATGTATATTGTGAATAGCAACGGTCCTACAACACTCCCCTGCGGCACACCCGAAATCACTCTTACTTCGGAAGACATCTCTCCATTGAGAATGACATGCTGCGTTCTAGTATCTAGGAACTCTTCAATCCAATCACACAATTGGTCTGATAATCCATACGCTCTTACTTTATTCATTAAACGACTGTGGGGAACTGTATCCAACGCTTTGCGGATGTCAAGAAATACGGCATCTACCTGTGAACCTGTCTCGTGGACGAACAGCGCGAGCAGGGTTTCACACGATCGTCTTTTTCGAAACCCTTGCTGATTCCTAGAGAGTAGATTTCTAGTCTCCAGAAACGTCATTATACTTGAACATAATACGTGTTCCAAACATCTACAACTGATAGACGTTAGAGATATAGGTATACAGTTCTGCACACCTGTTCGACGTCCCTTCTTCAAAACGGGGATGAACTGTGCCCTTTTCCAATACTTTGGAACGCTACGCTCTTCTAGGGACCTACGGTACACCGCTGCAAGAAGGGGGGCAAGTTCCTTAGCGTACTCTGTGTAAAATCGAATTGGTATACCATCAGGTCCAGCGGCCTATCCCCTTTTGAGCGATTTTAATTGTTTCTCTATCCCTCTGTCGTCTATTTCGATATCTACCATTTTGCGACAATCTAGAGAAGGAACTACAGTGCAGTCTTCCTCTGTGAAACAGCTTTGGAAAAACACATTTTGTATTTCGGCCTTTAGTCTGTCATCCTCTGTTTCAGTACCATTTTGGTCACAGAGTGTCTGGACATTTTGTTTTGATCCACCTACCGCTTTCACATAAGACCAAAATTTCTTAGGATTTTCTGCCAAGTCAGTATATAGAACTTTACTTTCGAATTCATTGAACGCCTCTCGCATAGCCCTCCTCACACTACATTTCGCTTCGCGTAATTTTTTTTTGTCTGCAAGGCTTTGGCTATGTTTATGTTTGCTGTGAAGTTCCCTTTGCTTCCGCAGCAGTTTTCTAACTCGGTTGTTGTACCACGGTGGCTCTTTTCCATCTCTTACGATCTTGCTTGGCACATACTCATCTAACACATATTGTACGATGGTTCTGACTTTGCCCACTGATCCTCAACACTATCTGTACTTGAGACAAAACTTTTGTGTTGAGCCATCAGGTACTCTGATATCTGCTTTTTGTCACTTTTGCTAAACAGAAAAATCTTCCTACCTTTTTTAATATTTCTATTTACGGTTGAAATCATCGATGCAGTAACCGCTTTATGATCACTGATTCCCTGTTCTGCGTTAACTGTTTCAAATAGCTCGGGTCTGTTTGTTACCAGAAGGTCTAATATGTTATCGCCACGAGTCGATTCTCTGTTTAGCTGCTCAAGGTAGTTTTCAGATAAAGCACTTAAAAACATTTCACTGGATTCTTTGTCCCTGCCACCCGTTATGAACGTTTGAGTCTCCCAGTCTATATCTGGCAAATTAAAATTTCCACCCAGAGCTATAACATGGTGGGGAAAATCTACTCGAAATATTTTCCAAATTATCCTTCAGGTGCTCAGCTACAACAGTTGCTCAGCCAAGGGGCCTATAAAGACATCCAATTACCATGTCTGAGCCTACTTTAACCGTGACCTTCACCCAAATTATTTCACATTTCGGGTCTCCGTCAACTTCCTTCGATACTTTTGCACTTCTTATCGCTATAAACACGCTTCCCCCTTGACTGTCCAGCCTGTCTCTGCCGTATACATTCCAATCTGAGTTCGGAATTTCATTACTGTTTACATCTGGTTTCAGCCAACTTTCTGTCCCTAGTACTATGTGGAAATTGTTACCGTTTATTAAAGAGAGCAGTTCTGGAACCTTTCTATAGACGCTCCTGCAGTTTATTACTAGCACATTAATATTGTTATTCTCCATTGCATTTTGCCTACTCCTACCTTGACGCGTCTCAGGAGGCATCTTGTCGGGCGTAGGGAGGGAATTCTCTAACCTAAAAAACCAACATGTGCACTCCACACGTACTCCGCTACCCTTTAGCCGCTTCCTGTGTGTAGTGCACGCCTGACCTATTCAGGAGGACCCTACATTTCTCCACCCGATAGCGGAGGTCGAGAAATTTGCACCACAGATCTCCGCAGAATAGTCTGAGCCTCTAGTTTAAGCCTTGCACTGGGCTCCAAACCAGAGGACGGCGATCGGTTCTGGGAACGATACTACAAACAGTTAGCTCAGATTCCACCCCGCGAGCGAGGCTTTCCGCCTTCACCAACTCCGCCAACCGCCTGTATGAACTGAGGATGACCTCTGAACCCAGATGGCAGGAGTCATTGGTGCCGACATGAGCAACAATTTGCAGTCGGGTGCACCCAGTGCTCTCTATCGCCGCCGGTAGGATGAGACCCCCCGGCAAGCAGACAGAGTGAACACTGGCCTTCTTCCCCGACCTTTCCGCTAATTCCCTAAGGGGCTCCATCACCATCCTAACGTTGGAGCTCCTAGTCACTAATAAACCCCTCCCCCCGTGTGCCTGCTCGGACCTTGCTGAAGAAGCGGCCACATGTCCACTCACAGGCAGAGCAGACGATGCCACACGGCCAGCCTCCACATTGACCCTCCGCCTCGTGCGCCGCGAACGCCGCTTAACCCGCCACTCCCCTTGGGGAGAGGGTGGCCCAACCGCGCCCGGTACCCGCGAAGATGTCTCGACAGCAGGGACAGTGGGTGAAGCATGTAACACCTGGGGTGTACCTTGCGACGCACCAGACTCCCCACTGCCGCTACACTCCTAGGCAGCAGCCTGAAGACGGCTGGCCGCGGCCATCAACACGTTCAGCTGTTCGCGAACAGTGGCCAGCTCCTACTGTGTCCGTACACGTGAATAAATACACGGTCCACTCCCATTAACGTGACTACCGCCTATTTTCGGCGTCAACGTGCAACAACCACTCGCAGACGGTATGTTGTAGCACTAGCAGTGGAGGTTATACAATGTGCCAGGGGAATGAGGATAATATTGCAGCTGTTGTCGCAGTCTGGAAGCTCAGTGATTTATCTCGACGATTTATCCGACGTCCAAAAGGGCATGATCATTGGCGTTCGGGCCAAAGGTGGAAGTATTTCCTAAACTGCTACGTTGGTAAACTGTTCCCGTGCCGCCATGGTTGAAGTATACAGTGCATGGTTCAAAAATGGCTCTGAGCACTATGCTGTGGTCATCAGTCCCCTAGAACTTAGAACTACTTAAACCTAACTAACCTAAGGACATCACACACATCCATGTCCGAGGCAGGATTCGAACCTGCGGTCATAGCGGTCGCGCGGTTTCGGACTGCGCGCCTAGAACCGCGAGACCACCGCGGCCGGCAGAGTGTTATCAGATCTTCTGTATACCAACACATCTAGGAGCGGGAGACCGACCTCACTCACAACCTCCAAGGTGAATTTGATTTTGGGGTGAATACCATTTAAGAAATTGTAGAACGGATGAAGTTCTTCTTGTCCGCGTAGCCATATGGATCAAATTCACCTTGGAGGTTGAGAGCGAGGTCGGTCTCTCGTTCCTAGATGTGTTGGTATACAGAAGATCTGGTAACACTCTAGGTCACAGAGTGTACAGAAAGCCGACTAACACAAACAGGTATTTAGATGCCATTTCGCAAAACCACCCAGCCCAGAAGCAAGCAGTACTCAACACTCTGTCTTCACGTGCCTTCCATATCAGCGATGACGACATTTTAGGATCGGAGTTCAATTTCAAAGGGGACATTTAAGGCAAATAGTTATTCAATCGACAGGGCTTTTAGGCGGAATATTTATACCGCTAATAAGAATGATGAGGAACCGCCTTCTCACTCCGTCAGGTTACCGTTCATTTCTGGGGTCACTGACCGCATAAGCAGAATTTTAAAGAAAAATGGTATTCAGACATCTTTCGTTAGTCAAAACAAAATAAAAGACTTTTTCCGACGGAAAACGGATGCACCTGATTACCTCCACAAGGCAGGCGTCTATCAAGTGTCATGTGGCTGCTGCAGTGTGTATGTAGGCGAAACGGGAAGAACTGTTAAAGAACGCGTTAAGGAACACGAACGGCACATGCGGCTAAAACAAAGTGCAAATTGGGCAATATCGGAACATCACGAGAACTGTGGCTCTGACATCGATTTTAATAACGTTCGTGTACTGGCTAAAGAAACAAACATTTATAGAAGAAATGTCCGAGAAGCGGTTGGAATTTCTAAGAATGCATCTAATTTCAATAGAGAGGGCGGCTATAGGTTTCCCTCATCGTGGCTCGCCGCCATCAAGGAAGTAAATACGGGGCCGCGGTTTGTGAGCGGTGTAAGCAACGCGCTGTAAGTCGCCTCGGCGGACAATAATATTTTGGGTAAACATTCTCCCTCTCTTGCTCTGTCCGTTTCGAATCTAGCCACTGATGACGACCAACCAATAGCGGTAGCAAGCATTTCAACCAATTACCCTCTCCAGCGTAAGTGTGGAATACTGCCTTTCTGTCAAATGAAGATGACCGCCAATGGTATCCACAGGAGAGGAGCTACCAACGCCCCTTCTTCTGCATTAGCCTATGACTTTGGCCCACCAATGGTAGCCATTTGAATTTTAACCAATACTATCACTACTCCAGCACGAACGCCAGAAAACTCCCCCTTTAGGAGTGGACGCGACACTCGTCTCTGATAAGCAAGCACACTTCCTACGGCAGTGCCCTAACCTCCAGTCCCCTCCATCCTGTAACACCTGTAACCTCCCTCATCCTACTTACTCCCAGAAATGTAAGGCCCGACCCCCTCCTACCGCTCCTGGACTCACTGTCCCTGTCCGTCTTCTAGACGCCCCCACCCCTCCTGGCAATTCCCTTCGCCCCCCTACCGCTCAGGACATCATCAGATTCCTTCCCATCGTCCTCCAAATTGTTCACCCTTTCCAACGCCCCCACACCATCCAACAGATATCCCTCGCCGCCCATTCCATCTTTCACCTAAAAATGTATGCCACCTACTCCCACAACCAGGCCCATTTCACCTTCTCCCGTCTTGACACCCTCGTCTAAATTCCTGTCATGGCGCGACAGCACTCTATCCTGTTCAACAACATCCGTTCCATTCCCGCCAACAAGAACCTCTTCCTGCACACCCTTGCCACTCACCGCGTGGATGCCTTCCTCCTAAATGAAACCTTCCTCCAACCCCACCACACCATCCACACTTCGCCCTACCTCCTTCACCGTTCTGATAATCCCCTCCCGACTGCGTGTGGCGGAGTTGCCATTGGTCACCACTGCCAGATCCCAGTTCGGCTCCAACCTCTCCTTCCCGACTCCACCGAACACCTGATCCTTAGTCTCTTCTCCCCGGCCACCATCTATGCCCGCCCTAACGCCCCTATTCCTTTCGACTTCCTCTCCCACATTGACCACACCTTCTCCTCCTACGTGATCGCCGCAGACCTCAACATCCATAGTCGTTCCGCCGCCCAGTTACGGCAGTGGCATCGGTTCCTCTCCTCCCTCCAAGGCGACCTCGTCCCCATTCCCCAGCACACCCGTCCTGAATCCAACTCCACTCCCGATGTCATCCTCTCCTCCCCTAACCTCCTTGACCACATAACGGTGGATCTCCTGGAGCCCATTGGTAGTGACCATCTCCCTGTCCTCCTCACCATTTCAGACGGTCGTCGCCCCCGCCCCGACCCTCGTAATGAACCTCCCCCGAAGTACGTCCATGATTATTCCTGTGCCGACTGGAATGCCTCTCCACCCAGGTCGATAGCCACCCCTTCCCCTACCACCACCCTGACGATGTTACCCATGCTGCCTCCTTTCTCCAGCAGACCTTGTCTGAGGCCGTGGAGGCCCACATCCCTACTGTCGCCATCCACCCACACCGTTCTACCTTACCCCCACAGGCCGTCCTCCTCCCCCATGAATCCCGCCATCTCTATCGTGCCTTCCTCCACACGCGTGACCCGGACACACAACGACGCCACCGGCACCTCCAGCGACACATCGGAAACTTGCTCGAGGCTAAGAAACGCTGGGACTGGCGACAGCCATGCACCCATTTAAATGCTACCTACCTATAAGCTCGTCCAAGTTCTGGTCAGCATTCCGTCGCCTTACCGGAACTAAACCCTCCCCTACTATCCTCTTCTCTGTGATGATCACCCCTTCCCTGACAACCTTAGTATGGCCAATCACTTTGCCTCCTACCTCTCCGATGTCTTTTCCATCCCCGCCGATCCCCAGTTCGATTACTCCCTCTTCCCGGATGTCCGCGATCGAACTGACACCTCTGTCCCTCCCTTCGCACCTGGTTTCCAGTACTTGGACAACATTGCACACACGGAACTCAATGCCCCTATCACTACACAGGATCTCATTGCTACACTCCACACAAAACGCAACACTGCCCCTGGTCACAATCTTGTCACCTACCGCCACATTCGTGAAGCTCCTGTCTCTTTCCTCTGCACCCTGGCCAGGTTCTACAATGTGGTCCTGTCCACCGGCTACTATCCCGACCTGTGGAAAACCTCCCATATCCTGATGTTCCTTAAACCCGGTAAACCGCAGTCTGCCGTCTCCTCCTACCATCCCATCAGCATTACCTCGGTCTTCAGCAAGGTCCTGGAATCCATCTTCACCCGACACATCCATCAGCATCTCCACCAGAACCACCTCCTTCCTATTACCCAGTGTGGCTTTCGTCTATCCTTCTCGTCCGATGACCTTCTCCTTCACCTCACTCATCTCCTTTCCGAACAGCTTAATTCCTGTCGCTCCGCAATCTTTCTCTCCCTGGACCTCGACGTGCCTATGACCGCGTATGGCAATTCTGGTCTCCTCTTCAAGCTCCAAACTTCACCCTTCCCATTAACTATGTCCGTCTGATCAGCTCCTTTCTCTCCCACCGTCCTTCCTACGTCACCATCCATAACACGGATTCCTACACCTTTTTTCCCTCCGCTGGTGTGCCCCAAGGCTCCGTCCTCTCCCCCCTTCTGTACCTTTTGTATATGGCGGATATGCCACCGCCGTCACCCCTCGTCCACCTTCTCCTGTTTGCCGATGGCACCGCCTTCCTTGCCCTTGCCCTTGCCCCCACCCTGCAGCATTTCCAACACCTTCTCCAATTCCATCTTGACCGGTTCACTGCTTGGTGCAACCAGTGGTTGCTCAAGGTCAATCCCTCCAAAACCCAGTCGATCATTGTAGGCAAAACCACCCCTTCCTTCCGCCTCCTTGATGTCTATCCAACCATCTATTGCCCCCAACCTTAAGTACCTTGGCGTCACGCTCGACCGTCGCCTCTCCTGGACCCCCCATCTCCAGACAATCCAAGCCAAGGCACGCTCCTGACTCCGTCTCCTCAAGCTCCTGTCCGGCCGTATGTGGGGTCTGGACCCCTCCACCATACTCCACACCTATAAATCCCTCATCCGCCCTATCCTCTGTTACACCCATCCGGCCTGGATCTCTGCCCCCCCCCCCTACCTTTTACAAATCCCTTCAGATCCTTGAACGCCCCCATCTCCCCTGCCCTTGGCATCTCTGCTCTCCCCTCTCCCTCTCCCACCCCCCTTCTCCTCTCTTGGCAGGTCCCTGGACTCGTACACGCTCAGTGGACATTCGCGCGCCGGAGATCATCGCCATCAGTGTCTCTTGTGTGTGCCTTCGTGTTTGTGTTTCGTGTTCTTTCGCCGTCACGCCGCCACCGTTCACCTGTGCTGTCGCAGTCGTCCGTGTTTTGTGCGCCGTGTCAACAGGTTTGAGTGTTTTTTCTTGTCCAGCGTGAACGGCTTCGTGTATATTGTTTTTCGCGTCTACAGTTTTTGCCGGCCATTTTTATTGTATTATCTGTACCTCCTTTATGTCATATATATTGTACCTCTCGCGGCTGAAGAGCAGCGTACTATGCTGCTGACAGCCCGCCTTTGTACAAGGTGATTAAAATAACAATAAAGAAAGAAAATCGTCTCTGACAGTGTTCTAACAGTAGTGGACAAAAAAGATCCTGAGGAACATCCCAGAATAGGGGTCGAAACGTCGAACGATTTAGAAGAAACATGACGCGGCCTAATAACCTAGGGTCACATTGTTTAGTGTCCTCCTCACAGCTTTCTCAACATAGCTCGCAGGCTGCAAACACATGAGGTCTTCATGTCCCTAAGAAACGTATGACCCAGCCTCAGTTTCTGTTCTCTTAGTATCGTAATGGAGGACAAAAATATTTAAAATTTAATTTCATGTTTCCCCTTATTCACTTGACTATGACAAACGGTAACAGAAAAAAATTTCTGTTCCAAGATTATCTTTTCTCAAGGCTGTCATCCAGCGTGAATCAGGAGGACAGGGGTGATAGTATTGGTAATTCTGAATAAAGAAACTTCGAATGAACAATCCTTAACCATACCTGACGTACAGCTGTTTGAAAATCATGAGAGTCATCTGCACGTCTTTCTTTACCAGCAGCCAGCGGCATTTGGGTATGAAATGTTTTGAAAAATGAAGGAAACCGCAGAACAGTTGTTTAATCCACAATCTTTATTGGGTGTACGACCGGTTTCGGAACACTTGCAGTTTCGTCATCTGGTGTAAGAATTAAAATCACTTAATCATCTGAGGTCATCCTCACCTCAGTGCTGTCATAGAACCAATGGTTCCGTGTCCGAGCTTTCCTGTTTTGGTTCCTGGTCGCGCAGCATGAGGGAACGGCTGTTATGAAACTTTTGTCCCTTTTACTTTTTTGAAATGGAACCTTTGGTTCCATGACAACATTGGGGTGAGGATGACCTCAGATGATTAAGTGATTTTACTTTTTACGCCAGATGATGGAACCTTAGATATTCCGAAAACTGTCGTGGCAGCTTCGTTCATTTTTTCAAAATGGACTCGCACAGTTTCTGCTGTCCCATAAGAAGAACTCAGTGTAATGTTGTCCTTACTGACCATTTCAATGCGCACTTCACTTGGTACAAAGGAGGTACTTCTCGCTCGTATCTTACATGCGTGCGCTCACGTAAAAGACTGTACGAATGAGCACAGAACAGGAACACAGCAGCTATCTGCAAGAGTTGCAAAATGCATTGCAGTTTACGGTGGCCTTTTTGAACATCTTTTGTGAACCAAACAAAACAGTAGGTCACAATGTTTCACTGAAAACCCCCAGTGTGTATGACATGGGGCATGCGATGTGTAGTTGGCTAAAATGAATAAACTGACCTTGACACTGGCAGCGTGTACCTAGGGATTTCCGTAAAACAAGTATCGGGTTGTTGTTTCAGTTAACTTCTGTTTGATATAGCAAACCAGTCATTCTTATAGTGATGCTACGAAAATGAATGATAATGGGATTCTATAACTTGTTTCTTCTTAAGGGGCTCCGGAACGTCCTATACTTGCAATGTTAAAATAACGCTTATAAATTACATCTTTCCTCACAAAGTATTTGAGGTAGGAAGTTGAACTTTTTACAGATTATTTATTGGAATATGGGCTACAACGTAACACAGGGATTTTACAAAATTTTAGTTCAGTTATTAAAGATGATTTTTTTTCTATTGTAATGAAAATTCACAACATTTATTTGCAATTTTTTATTTATATATTCAAAAATATACAGTTTTTTGGAAAAAGGCTGTGTTAAATTATGCAGAAGGTACTGTGTAACATTTACTGTAAGTTTGAAACAAATATGTTTGGAAGATCCTTAGAAAACATGTAATTAGTATGAGAAAATAAAAGTTTTGGGAATCGAGCGACAAAGATTGGATTAACTTTTTAGTGCATTCCAGGTCCATAGGATGGATTGTCTTCATCCTCTGCAAACTCCTCCTCCAGCTTCCTCTTGTTCCTCTTCCTGTTTACTCTTGCTTGTATTTCTAGACTCTTTACAGCCCTGTCTGCAGCCCGAAGGCGTTCCTTGTCTAAAGCAAGCATCGCTCGTACCATGTTAGAACCTATCTTGATTCCCATATTTCTAAATACCTTGCACCTTACAATGTTGCCATCATTGAAAGTCGCAACAGCATCATACACACCAAAGTGAAGTGTTTCTATTCCAACAAATACAGTCTTGGGGATTCTCGACCATATAACACTATTTACACTTTCATTGGGGTTTTGAGTTTTTCCGTGAATACACTTTTTCAACAGTTCAGGTGCTGCTAAGTCTCTGAAAATAGGTTTCATCACCTCCATTATTGCATGAGGCAGACTATGCTTATGAGTGTACACTTCACCAGTTAGCAATCCTTTGTTATATTTACACCAACTGTCTTCTTCTTTGGGACACAAGCTATGTTGGGGATTTTCATCGGTTGAAGAAGTATGAAAAAAAAAGAGCCCAAACAGCCTTCTTCATTTCGTCGACACTTTGTGTATTTTGCCTAATAGCCATTCCATAATAGTTCTATATTTTGTCAATTACACTGTCAGTTAACCTTCCCTTCCCATCCAACCCTTTACCATCACTGAGTTTTTGTTTTTTGTACGAAGCTTTCAGTCGCCGAAGTCTTGTTCCCATTCGCTTCTGTACGTGTTCAATACACTCAAATTTCTGCACTACAACATCATCACCATAGGGCTTCAGTGCCTGAACATGTTTGAAACTTTTAGAATCACCGTCACCAAGGTAATTAACATATCACACAGCGCCACAGTGGGTCACGCCCATGTAGAACACATTCCAAAAAAAATTTAAAAATAGTTGTAGTCTTCGGAATTGAATAATTATATATCTATTAAAAGGTAATAGTCTGCAGATTCAGAAAACGCAAAAAAGTAAAAATTGAACTTTTCATGATTTTGAGCCTTTCCGGAGCCCCTTAAAAAAAACTTGTAGAATGCAAAAACTGTAGAAATATGGAATACACAATATCGAATTCTATCCCACATGTGGAATCGAGACTGGCAGAACATACGTTTAACTTTACCCCGCGTTCCACCGTTATTAGATGGACACAACATTCGCCGATACTGATTAGCGGTGAGAAAAAAAAAGATCTACACCCCATGCGGCACCTTCGGAGCTACAATCAGTGGACAAACAAATGGAACTAAACTCATTTACTGTGAATGCTATCCTATCTGCCGAACAGTTGTGCGCATATCACCTACTGAAGTACAGGCAGCAGCTGTACTGCACAGCTGATCTCTTCGGGACGTCCGGCGCTGTGCGTATGAAGTACGTGGCACGCCCGCAGTTCTCCGCCTATTCAGTGGAAATGTGCCGTCAGCAGTCTCCTTGGGCTGAAGTTACCTCATTACAAGACAGAACAAATCCCAAGATTTCTGTTTACTCATTAGCTAGGAACATAAATTCGACTCACGTGCTCTCCCATAAACAAGTCCCGGCCGGTGTGGTCTTGCGGTTCTAGGCGCTACAGTCTGGAACCGCGTGACCGCTACGGTCGCAGGTTCGAATCCTGCCTCGGGCATGGATGTTTGTGATTTCCTTAGGTTAGTTAGGTTTAAGTAGTTCCAAGTTCTAGGGGACTGATGGCCACAGCAGTCAAGTCCCATAGTGCTCAGAGCCATTTGAACCATAAACAAGCACTTCAGTTTGTGTCATTCTCCATACAGAGGTACGGAATCGTCACTCGAGTAAACAGAACAACAATTTTGTCTCAGAGAAAAGTGCTTAGGTCCAATTAACTTTTAGACATGCAGTATCACAGAAATTGTTGCTATGCAGAGGAGCCAGTAACAGCCAGTGAAACGATTAATCCATTTTTGCATCGTAAATATGATCTAATGTAAATGTGAATCTACACGATTATTAAATGTATACCTGCATTAATCCTCTTCATTAATCCTGTTCCCCATTGTTTTCACTAGTTTCCTGGGAAACTGTTAAAAAGAGTAAATATGTACACATGGCTTCTTCTTTCAGAATCAATAATACTATCACCCCCCAAAGCATATACCTTCCTTCCTGACTCACGCTGTTTAGTGCACATTTGTCAATTCTTGTAGCCGCGCGGGATTAGCCGAGCGGTCTTAGGTGCTGCGGTCATGGACTGTACGGCTGGTCCTGGCGGAGGCTCGAGTCCTCCCTCGGGCATCGGTGTGTGTGTTTGTGCTTAGGATAATTTAGGTTAAGTAGTGTGTAAGCTTAGGGACTGATGACCTTAGCAGTTAAGTCCCATAAGATTTCACACATTTTGAATTCCTGTATCTTAGTATACATTTTCCCCTACAGCAACTATATGTCTTTTTAAACTCACTGACCTCTTTACACAACATTCGCGGTATGAATATCAGGCCAATTCCTCATATCTCCTACAAAAAATAACAAGAACGCTTTTGCTTGCCTCCATGTGGGATAATCCTATTAAACTGGCTTAGCTACAGACAAAATAGTAACCAATTTAAAGTACAACTTCATGAAGATTTCATTTCCATACATTTCAAAAAACTTCATATTTTACAATTTCTTATCCAAAGTATTTATATACTTTCCTACTAATCTTTACTTTCATATAGTACCACCCATATTTATTACTATTTTCTCTGCTCTTTTCCAGAAGTTATTGAATTTCAATGAAATTGCTATGCCACAATTCAGGTACGTCAAAATCGGTGAATAATTCTCATACTATGAAGGTCCTTAACCTGTTATAGATTTGAACTCGTATTTATTAATCACTACAGATAGAAAACAAGAAGAAATGAAACCAGTAAATAGAAATAAGGTTTCCATATGCCAAACTGTCCATCTGCCGAAGAATGGTAGATTTCCCACATGTTCTAATTACTAGTATCTAGAAATTTCTTCAGATTCACAATGCTTTACAGTTCAAGCTCCTTCTTGTTCTTTGGATACTCAAGGCCGTAAGCATTTGCATGTGGCTCACATGTTAATCTTAAAGGTTCTTGTTATGTATACATCAGTTCAGGATCTTCCTCCAAGTGCCCCCTAGTTATCATTAATACACTCCTGGAAATGGAAAAAAGAAGACATTGACACCGGTGTGTCAGACCCACCATACTTGCTCCGGGCACTGCGAGAGGGCTGTACAAGCAATGATCACACGCACGGCACAGCGGACACACCAGGAACCGCGGTGTTGGCCGTCGAATGGCGCTAGCTGCGCAGCATTTTTGCACCGCTGCCGTCAGTGTCAGCCAGTTTGCCGTGGCATACGGAGCTCCATCGCAGTCTTTAACACTGGTAGCATGCCGCGACAGCGTGGACGTGAACCGTATGTGCAGTTGACGGACTTTGAGCGAGGGCGTATAGTGGGCATGCGGGAGGCCGGGTGGACGTACCGCCGAATTGCTCAACACGTGGGGCGTGAGGTCTCCACAGTACATCGATGTTGTTGCCAGTGGTCGGCGGAAGGTGCACGTGCCCGTCGACCTGGGACCGGACCGCAGCGACGCACGGATGCACGCCAAGACCGTAGGATCCTACGCAGTGCCGTAGGGGACCGCACCGCCACTTCCCAGCAAATTGGGGACACTGTTGCTCCTGGGGTATCGGCGAGGACCATTCGCAACCGTCTCCATGAAGCTGGGCTACGGTCCCGCACACCGTTAGGCCGTCTTCCGCTCACGCCCCAACATCGTGCAGCCCGCCTCCAGTGGTGTCGCGACAGGCGTGAATGGAAGGACGAATGGAGACGTGTCGTCTTCAGCGATGAGAGTCGCTTCTGCCTTGGTGCCAATGATGGTCGTATGCGTGTTTGGCGCCGTGCAGGTGAGCGCCACAATCAGGACTGCATACGACCGAGACACACAGGGCCAACACCCGGCATCATGGTGTGGGGAGCGATCTCCTACACTGGCCGTACACCACTGGTGATCGTCGAGGGGACACTGAATAGTGCACGGTACATCCAAACCCATCGATCTACCATTCCTAGACCGGCAAGGGAACTTGCTGTTCCAACAGGACAATGCACGTCCGCATGTATCCTGTGCCACCCAACGTGCTCTAGAAGGTGTAAGTCAACTACCCTGGCCAGCAAGATCTCCGGATCTGTCCCCCATTGAACATGTTTGGGACTGGATGAAGCGTCGTCTCACGCGATCTGCACGTCCAGCACGAACGCTGGTCCAACTGAGGCGCCAGGTGGAAATGGCATGGCAAGCCGTTCCACAGGACAACATCCAGCATCTCTACGATCGTCTCCATGGGAGAATAGCAGCCTGCATTGCTGCGAAAGGTGGATATACACTGTACTAGTGCCGACATTGTGCATGCTCTGTTGCCTGTGTCTATGTGCCTGTGGTTCTGTCAGTGTGATCATGTAATGTATCTGACCCCAGGAATGTGTCAATAGAGTTTCCCCTTCCTGGGACAATGAATTCACGGTGTTCTTATTTCAATTTCCAGGAGTGTAGATCGATTCCATTTTCACTATCGCTAACGATATGTTTTCCAATGAAAGGCACAGTAATTACAAAAGAGATTGATGAAATTGGCTCTGGTCAAAGTCAATCTGTCCTTGGTACTTTGATAGGAAATCAGTGCCAATTAACATATTCACACTTGTATCTGACACAATTAAACAAAGGATGATCTATAATTATTTCCCTTACGGCTATTGGTATCAATGCTTCATTCGTTACCTGTGTCGATATTTTTCCGTCTACTGTTGTTGTGGTGTTCATTCTAAAGAATGCTTTGAAGAAGCTCTCCATCCTAATGTATCCTCTGCAAGCTTCTTCTTCCCTGAATAGCTACTGCAACTTGCATCCTTTTGAACCTGCCCTTACTGTATTCATCTCTAAGTCGATCTCTATGATTCTTAGCCCCCACACTTCCCCTCAATACTATGCTGTTGATCCACTGATGTCTTAGAACATGAACTGTCAACCAATCCCTAGTCAAACTGTAGAATAAATGTCTTATCCCTCCAGTTCTGTTCAGTACTTCCTCATTATTTATATCTTAAACTGATTTAATCATTAGCAGTCTTCTGTTGCATCACATTTCAAAAGCTTCTATTGCCTTCTTGTCTGAACTGCTTATGGTCCAGGTTTCACATCGAAACAAGGCTACACTCCAGAAAAATGCCATCACAATATACTTCCAAACATTAAAATGTATATTTGATGATAACAAATTTCTGTTCCTCAGAAACATTTTTCTCATCATTGCCAGTCTACACTTCATATCATCTCTACTTTGGCCATCATCAGTTATGTCATTGCCGAAATAGCTAAAGTTGATCGACTACTTTTAGCTTCTCGTTTCCTAATATGATTCCTTCAGCAGTGATGTCACTGATGAGAGGCTGACAAAGTGCATCCAGTAATGAGTCGCTGTCTCTCTCCTCATAATTAGTTTTTCATGACTTGCATACGCAGCAGATGGGATATTGTCTGAAAATTTCTCACCCAAGTCGTTTTCTGTAAGATGATTAACAGTGTAATCAAGGCAATCATGTATGGCATTGTGGACAGTGAGTTATCCCTGGCAAATGCCTCTTTTGATTTTCACACCATTTTTTTCTCGGAAATAGTTCTGCATTCCAGTGTTCCATTGCATTTTCTGTGAATTTCTTGACTTTTTTTTGATGCATCTGTGTGGCAGTGAGTAAAAGCATTTTTTGTTTTCGTCTGTACATAATAATAATAATAACATCAATAATAATAATAATAATTATTACTATTATTATATTATTAATAAGAAATATTATTATTATTTATAGTATTACAGTGACGCATATGGAATGGATAACATCCGATCACCATGACTAAATGCCACCGAACTGCTACTCCAGTATTTCCATGCCTGTGCGATATGGAGACTAAAATTTCTTCTATCTGCGAGCTTATTCCAATTCCAGGAAGGAGTCATTCCTATGGATGAAGAGTGGTGTGAATACACGGTGGCTGCTGGGTCAGTATAATGTTAGTGGAATTTTTGGGGTGGAGCACGGAATACAGCATGCTGTGATGACGTGCACGTGCAGTATACAGCTCTCTTTCGAACTTTGTGAAAGGTCAGATCATCGGCAAGAGGTTCTGAGGATCATCATACCATCACATTACACGGCCTATTGGCTGCGTTACACTGACCTCACAATGAATGATGGTAAGATGGGCTTAGGAAAACAGTGAAGCAGTCATAGTATACATGGGTCTTCTTGGGAGGGTTACACCAGGTGAAGCTTGTAGGACTGTTCTACTGTCTATAAAAATGGCTGGATGAGAACAGCTGAAATCCAGGCAGAGGTTACAGGGCGAGGGTAGTCACAAACGGTTGTTGTTGTTGTGGTCATCAGTCCTGAGACTGGTTTGATGCAGCTCTCCATGCTACTCTATCCTGTGCAAGCTTCTTCATCCCCCAGTACCTACTGCAACCTACATCCTTCTGAATCTGCTTAGTGTATTCATCTCTTGGTCTCCCCCTACGATTTTTACCCTCCACGCTGCGCTCCAATACTAAATTGGTGATCCCTTGATGCCTCAAAACATGTCCTACCAACCGATCCCTTCTTCTGGTCAAGTTGTGCCACAAACTTCTCTTCTCCCCAATCCTATTCAATACTTCCTCATTATTTATGTGATCTACCCATCTAATCTTCTGTAGCACCACATTTCGAAAGCTTCTATTCTCTTCTTGTCCAAACTATTTACCGTCCATGTTTCACTTCCATACATGGCTACACTCCATACAAGTACTTTCAGAAATGACTTCCTGACACTTAAATCTATACTCGATGTTAACATATTTCTCTTCTTCAGAAACGCTTTCCTTGCCATTGCCAGTCTACATTTTATATCCTCTCTACTTCGACCATAATCAGTTATTTTGCTCCCCAAATAGCAAAACTCCTTTACTACTTTAAGTGTCTCATTTCCTAATCTAATACCCTCAACATCACCCGACTTAATTCGACTACATTCCATTATCCTCGTTTTGTTTTTGTTGATGTTCATCTTATATCCTCCCTTCAAGACACCATCCATTCCGTTCAACTGCTCTTCCAAATCCATTGCTGTCTCTGACAGAATTACAATGTCATCGGCGAACCTCAAAGTTTTTATTTCTTCTCCATGGATTTTAATGCCTACTCCGAATTTTTCTTTTGTTTCCTTTACTGCTTGCTCAATATACAGATTGAATAACATCGGGGAGAGGCTACAACCCTGTCTTACTTTCTTCCCAACCACTGCTTCCCTTTCATGTCCCTCAACTCTTATAACTGCCATCTGGTTTCTGTAAAAATTGTAAATAGCCTTTCGCTCCCTGTATTTTACGCCTGCCACCTTTAGTATTTGAAAGAGAGTATTCCAGTCAACATTGTCAAAAGCTTTCTCTAAGTCTACAAATGCTAGAAATGTAGGTTTGCCTTTCCTTAATCTTTCTTCTAAGATCAGTCGTAAGGTCAGTATTGCCTCACGTGTTCCAGTATTTCTACGGAATCCAAACTGATCTTCCCCGAGGTCGGCTTCTACTAGTTTTTCCATTCGTCTGTAAAGAATTCGTGTTAGTATTTTGCAGCTGTGGCTTATTAAACTGATTGTTCGGTAATTTTCACATCTGTCAACACCTGCTTTCTTTGGGATTGGAATTATTATATTCTTCTTGAAGTCTGCGGGTATTTTGCCTGTTTCATACATCTTGCTCACCAGATGGTACAGTTTTGTCAGGACTGGCTCTCCCAAGGCCGTCAGTAGTTCCAATGGAATGTTGTCTACTCCGGGGGCCTTGTTTCGACTCAGGTCTTTCAGTGCTCTGTCAAACTCTTCACGCAGTATCGTATCTCCCATTTCATCTTCATCAACATCCTCTTCCATTTCCATAATATTGTCCTCAAGTGCATCGCCCTTGTATAGACCCTCTATATACTCCTTCCACCTTTCTGCTTTCCCTTCTTTGCTTAGAACTGGGTTTCCATCTGAGCTCTTGATGTTCATACAAGTGGTTCTCTTATCTCCAAAGGTCTCTTTAATTTTCCTGTAGGCAGTATCTATCACAAACGGTCAGGAACAGATTACTGGTAGCTGAGATCTTCAGTTGCCACGCGTAGTTCATCACTGACACCGTATGACAAACCACAGAGACTCGCATGTTGAAGAACCAAACTCAACTGCGACACTGTGGTCATCAACGACGAGTCTCACTTCCGTTTGTGGCTGTCGTGTAGACGCCAAACGTGTATCTAGAAGACCTGGTAAAAGGTTGTAGAATACAACGATTCTCCAGCTCCTGGAATCGTGATGTGGTGAGCTGTTGCGTTTGCTAACAGAACTGATTTGCTAATTGTCAAAGTGTGGCTGAATGTTTTCTAGTGCGTGTCACGGATAATAAACCCTGTTATCATATCTTTCACGAAGAGATGAGCAAATGGCCTAGTCGAGCAGGATAATGTAATATCACACACTGCAGTTCACATCACAAAGGCCTTGACGAGTACATGCAACTTTTATTAGCCTGCCCTATCTATTATTTGTCACCCATGGAGCTTACCTGGGCTACTCCCACGTCAGCCTCCAGCGCGATCCTCGTTAACTGACACAGCACGTATTTCAGGCATAGCGAGAAATTTGTCAAGATGACATTCAGAGAATAATAAAAAAACACACATTGCTTCTATAGACTTTAAAAAAGCTTTTGACAATGTCAATAGACAGAAACTTTGGGAAATAATGACGAATCGCGGATATCCAAAGCATCTAGTAAATGCGATAAAAAGTTTTTATCAAGACACAAATATCATTCTAGATCTTAATGGTAAAACAACTGATGAGGTACCAACTAACAAAGGGGTACGACAAGGCTGCTGCATCTCTCCAACATTGTTTAACATCTACATTAATGAAATAATACATATATCTAAATCAGAATTTCAGAAAGGCATTTACCTAGATAGGAACATTCTTTTAAATAATTTACTATATGCTGATGATGCAGTGATCCTAGCAGATAAGGAAGATGACCTTCAGAAAGGAATCTACTTCTTAAAACAAATAAGTGCAAAATTTAACATGGAAATTTCAAAAGAAAGAACTAAGACAATGGCCTTCATGGTTAAAGAACCGATCAGAACCAAAATAGTGATAGATCAGAAGTTTTTAGAGCAAGTAAACCATTTCAGTTACCTCGGATGTGAAATGACATAAGGCTACAGCAGAGATATTGAAATTAAGCTTAGTAAATTCAGTCGGATATGTGGAGCAATCAACAGAAACCTAAAAAACAAAACCAGGAAAGACACTCGAATTAAATTTTACAAAACTGTTGCAGTTCCTACACTGCACCATCTAAGTGAGACCTGGGTGATTACCAAGAAGCAAGGAAGCCGGATTGAGGCAAAAGAAATGAAATTCCTTAGAGGTGCTAAAGATTGCACAAGAGAAGACAGGCTAAGAAATCAAGATATTAGATACGAACTGCAAATCTTTAGCTTCAATGATAAAATTCGAGATTACAAAAGAAAATGGAATGAACATCTACAAAGAATGGAAAGTGAGAGACTACCCTTAAAGGCAATAGATTATAAGTGCCATGGGAGAAGAGACAGAGGAAGACCGCGACAGAGATGGGTACCGTAACAGGCAATTCCTGCCTAATACCTGAAGAGAAGATGAAGATGACATTCAGTGTCTGTTCGCTTACATGCTGCCACGAATACAAAAGTTTATTGATGCCTGTGAAGACTACACATATTAATGTTAAATACGGAAGTCAGTTCCGAAGAGGGGGAAGGAAAAGGAAGCCCCACCGTCTGGCTGCAGACAGGCTAATCGGAACCGACCGACCGCCATGTCACCTTCAGAAAACGGCATCATCTAGATACCGTATGGAGTGGCGTGGGGTGAACACATCGCTCTTCCCGCCGTTGTCGACATTGCATATCTTGACGCCGCTATTTCTCCAATCAGCCCCTTAGTTGACATCACGAGGCTGAATGGACCCAGAACCAGTGCATCCACCAAGGAAAAGTCCCTGGATGTACCGAGAACAGAACCCAGGCTTTTCGCAAGTACGTCATCTGCGCCGTCCACTCAGCTACGGAGGCACACAGCTGCGAGAAGCATGAAAGTTTAATAATTTTATGCCTGTGATGTAATGAAATTCTCCACTACGTTTATTATATGTATCGGACTGGTACTTCATGGTGTACCAGTATCATGGGTGTAAAAGTGTTATTAATGTCAAGGAAATTCGGATTTTTTTCTTATTGCACTTTCAGTTTTTCTAACATTTTTCTCTTAAAAAAGTTGTAGCTACGTAATGAAATTATTGCAGTCACGATCAGAGTAAATAAACTAAGAAGACAGGAAAAAGAAACCAACAGTACCAAATTCTAGAAATATTATTTCAACTTGAAGCAGATCTCGTTTGGTCTCTTAATACTGAAGGTAGTGGAGACACCCATAATACTCCTATCTTCTTATTACACTATGGGCCCTTAAAATTGCTACACCAAGAAGAAATGCAGATGATAAACGGGTATTCATTGGACAAATATATTATACTGGAACTGACATACGATTACATTTTCGCGCAATTTGGGTGCATAGATCCTGAGAAATCAGTACGCAGAACAACCACCTCTGGCCGTAATAACGGCCTTGATACGCCTGGGCATTGAGTGTGTGCAGGTACAGCTGCCCATGCAGATTCAACACGATACCACAGTTCATCAAGAGTAGTGACTGGCGTATTGTGACGAGCCAGTTGCTCGGCCACCATTGACCAGACGTTTTCAGTTGGTGAGAGATCTGGAGAATGTGCTGATCAGGGCAGCAGTCGAACATTTTCTCTATCCAGAAAGGCCCGTACAGGACCTTCAACATGCGGTCGTGCATTATCCTGCTGAAATGTAGGGTTTCGCAGGGATCGAATGACGGGTAGAGCCACGGGTCGTAACACATCTGAAGTGTAACGTCCACTGTTCAAAGTGCCGTCAATGCGAACAACAGGTGAGCGAGACGTGTAACCAATGGCACCCCATAACATCACGCCGGGTGATACGCCAGTATGGCGATGACGAATACACGCTTCCAATGTGCGTTCACGCGATGTCGCCAAACACAGATGCGACCATCATGATGCTGTAAACAGAACCTAGATTCATCCGAAAAAATGACGTTTTGTCATTTGTGCACCCAGGTTCGTCTTTGAGTACACTATCGCAGGCGGTCCTGTCTGTGATACAACGTCAAGGGTAACCGCAGCTATGGTCTCCGAGCTGATAGTCCATGCTGCTCCAAACGTCGACAGACTGTTCGTGCAGATGGTTGTTGTCTTGCAAACGTACTAATCTGTTTACTCAGGGATCGAGACGTGGCTGCACGATCCGTTACAGCCATGCTGATAAGATACCTGTCATCTCCACAGCTAGTGATACGAGGCCGTTGGGATCCAGTACGGCGTTCCGTATTACCCTCCTGAACCCACAGATTCCATATTCTGCTTACAGTCATTGGATCTCGACCAACCCGAGCAGCAATGCCGCGATACAATAAACCACAATCGCGACAGGCTAGAATCCGACCTTTATCAAAGTCGGAAACGTGATGGTACGCATTTCTGCTCCTTACACGAGGCATCACAACAACGTTTCACCAGGCAACGCCGGTCAACTGCTGTTTATGTATGAGAAATCGGTTGGAAACTTTCGTCATGTCAGCACGTTGTAGGTGTCGCCACCGGCGCCAACCTTGTGTGAATGCTTTGAAAAGCTAATCATTTGCATATCTCAGCACCTTCTTCCTGTCGGTTAAATTTCGCGTCTGTAGCACGTCATCTTCGTGGTGTAGCAATTTTAATGGCCAGTAGTGTAGTATAGCGAATATAACAATACGATCGTAGGGCGAAAATCTCAGGATCCACCTCTGTGACCACGGAATTTCATATACTGATTGTTGCACGCCTCGTGCCGATGCATCGAAAAAGAAGTATTAGGAGAGAAAGGGATATAAAGAGAAGAGAGACTCTTTCCACTCGGTGCTCGATCGGCAGCCCCGCTGCGTGGAAGCGCGGAACGCATTAGGAGCATCGCACCGCGATAATTCACACGCGCCGGATGGGCCGCGTAAATCACGTGACTGCACGGTGCGAAGCACCCCCCGCCCCCCCCCCCCCCGCCCCCTTCCACAGCGCTCCGGCGCTCACCTCTCCCAGCCGCACCTGATCAGCGCAAAGTCCGCACATGCGTTCAGCGCGCTCCTGGGACTCGTGCTACGCGCAGTATCCATGTGCCTAATGTGTAGACCACGCACGCTACAGTTAAACAGAACTGGAAAACGGTCATGTCACCTTTTTTTTTCAAATTACGTTTACAGCCGATAAAATGATCTTTATACTTGTATCCATCTTTGGTAAAATGGTGTCATATCGCATCAACAGAAATGCTCATTACATGTGTATTGAGTTAGAGAAGGAGCAGTGTCCAGATAAACAAACAGAATGAAGAATGGGATTTTCACTCTGCAGCGGAGTGTGCGCTGATATGAAACTTCCTGCCAGATTAAAACTGTGTGCTGGACCGAGACTCGAACTCGGGACCTTTGCCTTTGGCGGGCAAGCGCTAGAACACTTGCCCGCGAAAGGCAAAGGTCCCGAGTTCGAGACTCGGTTCGGTTCACAGTTTTGATCTGTCAGGACGTTTTCACTCTCTTTGCTTTGTTATTGCTCGCGTAACAATTAGTGTATTGATAAATGTACGAGATTAATATGTTGCTACGAAAAGAGCCCTGAAATACCTTTTTGGGATGCTGTGCTGTGACTTTCTTTGGTTCAATCATTTTCGACAAAACAAAATATATTATGTTCTTATTATTCTGGATGTGGCTTTCTATTAAAGGAACATTGTTTCGCGATTGTAACTCAACCTATCTTCCTTACTTTACATTTATTGAAAAGGTTACTGAAAATTATTTCGTTATCAGTACTGATGTTACAGCACGCAAAATTATTTCGTTATCAGTACTGATGTTACAGCACGCAATGTTTGTTCAACATCAAAATTTTGCAGTGGATTTTTGTTAACAGTAAAACACCAATAAGTGCCACCACTAAAGGCCGGTTCCCACTAGAGCGCGGCGTGCGGCAACGGCAGCGGCAAGCGTTTTCCGCATTGACGCAGCGGCTCGCGGAATTGGCGTTCCCATCTGGAAGCGGCAGACGTTAGCGGTAGCCAATGACGGACAGCCATTGAGGTACGGGGCAGGTCCCACTGAAACGCGCGGTGCGTTTGATTAACTATATCTTACACCTACATGAAGGAAAGACGAAGTTAGGTGAAGACATACCAATTTTTCATTTTCTGTACAATGTACTCTTTCACATATTTCATTATTCATGTTTTCTCATTTCACCATAAACAGATTTCATGACTACCGTTCATGATTGTTCACTATCTCCTAACACATTGAAACAATGTAAGACAAAAGAGATTATTCAGATAGTTAAGCGAGACAAAAAATTAAAATGTGATACGGTAGCAGGTACACGATAACAGTAAGAACACAAAGGCTAGGTGGAAGGGATGAAAGTGGAAGCCACCTGATAGAATTTCCCACAGAGCTTAATGTAATCATCGCCAGCACCTTGCTTAAGAATCACGAAAGAATAATATATATTTGGAACAGTTTTCAAAACCAGATTTTAAATTGTAAGGCATTTCCTGGTGCAGACGCAAACCTGACTGAAGACTGTCAATAGCAAGAAAAGCGTTCTGAAAAAGAAAATTTGTTCAGCCGAATATAAATTCTAATGGTTGGATACTATTTTACAAAGGTATTTGTGTGGAGTGCAGCCTTGTACGTAAGTGAAACGTGAACGATGAACAGTTCTGTCAAAAAGACAATAGACGCTTTCAAAACGTGGTGATTCATAAGAATGCTGAACATTAGATACGAGGATCGTGTGACTAAAGAAGAGGTACGGAATTAAATAGAGGAGGAACAGGAAATTACGGCACAACTTTGACAACAATAGGGGTTAGTTGACAGGACGTATTATGGGGCGTCAAAGAGTGAGGACAGAGGGGTTGGGTGATACTATTCTGATAATAATCATGTGTTGAAATACTATTCTACTATTTTATCTATTAATGTAAGCAGTGAATTTACTCTTCCATGCACTCCTCCACAAAACATTTAAACCAAAACTGAAATCAGCTGAACACCAAATCTTTCAACCACTGTCTGACAACTACTGGATTCACTTTCAACTTTCTATAACTATCACCGGCTAGCCACACACACATACAGATATAAGGAGAACGAAAATAAACAAACATTAGTTTTCAGCATATAATTCTGCAGTTTGGCAACATGTACATAAACAAACCAGACAGGAAGGGACATGAGGTGAACACACTGTAGTTACGACGTCAAATCTGAGTTTTCAGTAAAACGTCTACTGCTAGTGACAGAAGAAAAAAGAGCGAACATGAAAATGTGCTTATGTTCCATAATCTAAGTTTTAGTTCAACCTCCAGCATGTGACCAGGTGAGGGGAAACGTATATGTCCGCCAAAAACTCGATTCACTGTAAGTAATCAGTCATTTACGTAAAAAGAGATGTTATCTGTTTTATAATCTGCAAGTATCACATATCAAAACAAAACTGAATCATTCTAGATTCCACCGAAGATGCCTTAAAGTAAAAGGCAAAACGCGTCTTGAATCAGTAAAGTACACTGGATAAAGAAAAAAGAAAGGAAATAATAAATAACTCTACATATTTAGTAAATTACATCTTATGACATACCAGCAAATTAGTTTCGGTTTAACTTCTCATTCGACATGCTATTAATGCCGTTTAAAAAAATTCATTTATCCCTTCTGAAAAACTGTACTTACTTACATATCTCGGTAGATAAACAGATTTAGGACATTTATCATGCGACGAAATACATGACTTTTCACAAGTTATCGTTTGCAAAAAAATACGTTTCGATTTCTTGAAACGTTTACGAAATTTGCGGTTGATACAACCACATGGTTTACGACAAGCAGGACGAAGTATCGGTCGCGTCGCGAGCGAGCCGCACGCGGTCACGGCACAGCCCGTCCGCCGACATATCATTCAATATCTCGAGAACGGTGATAGCTATCGATCTGCTCTCAGCTTTAAAAACAATTTCGATATGTTGACTAAATTTCATATGCAATAATGTATAGCCTAAAATGAACTGTACGCAAAGTCCACGCAATGCATTTTCACCTCTGCACACTCATTAAAATTTCGTGTAAAGGTTTACGTAAATGCGATACAGCAAGTAACTACGACGAATAACGAAAAGAAATTCGGTCCTTTATCGGGAGAAGATATCAGGCTATAACATGCCCAAGAATTAAATTTTTCTACCGAATAGTTTCCTTGGAATCGGATGATATGTTTTTCATAGCTGCCGCCGCGTACGCGCCAGCGCTTCGGCGGAAGTTCGTGTGACCCGGGGTGCCGTACCTGACGTCACGCTCAGCGCGTTCTGTGATTGGCGGCGCGCACCTGGAGCGCGTCACGCGGCAGCGGAAGCGGTTCGACATGGGCAAACCGCGACGCAGAGCCCGCCGCGCCATGCCGCTGACGCCGTTTCCATGGCAACCACGCCGCTGACGCGCGGTTTTGACGCGCGGCAGCCCTAGTGGGAACCGGCCTTAACACGAGAACATGAGACTATTATCAGAGAAAAAGATTTTTTACTCTAACGTTTGCCAGACCAGAACTACACACAGCAAGATTTCTTTTACGTCATGAAGGTAAATTATCTTTTTGCACTGTTAATAATATATCATCAGCAGCCCGCGTCCACCTGTAAAACACATCATAAAATCTGCTGCTCTGCTCTGCAATCCCGAAAGCTGAAAGAAATAATTTTAGTTCACTGTTACCTGTCCGCTTCTTTGCGGTATGATTGGTTTCAATTAATGCAGTTTGAATGTGCCGCAGCGAAACGAATAATACGGTCTGCTGCCATCCTGTATTAACGTCGTACATTCCAGCAGGTATTTATCCCATAGGCTAGGGGTGATGCGGTTCTGTAACATATCTGTGTACCGCAACGTTAGCCACAAAGTTAACTTCGCTTATCGTTAATCCGTTACTAAAAAGGTAATGCCGTTCAACGTTAAAACTTTACTTTACTGTAGATCTAGCGCAAGTGACAGTTACTTATTCGCTCGTAATAGTAAAAGTCATGTTGATCGTTTTAGTGAAACGACTAGTGGACTAAAAGTTTTACCGTTGTTTCGGACCTCTTGATAAGTATGGAGGTGTGATTACACATGTCAATCACATCGCGATTACGGGCTGCATGGGGTTCACGCCTCAGCCTCAGGACGTGCGCTAGCAGCGCATGTCGGGTGTTTCAAGCGTCAACTTCGCGTCTTAATATCTCGGGATGTAATGGGAATATTGCGATGCAATCAACGCCATTGTGTATGTGCTTGGTCATGCTATGGATTGCTGAAGAAAAAATATAGGAGGTCCATTTAAAAAAACATAAGTTTGCGTTAAAAACACATATGCTTTCGTTTTAGAATGTTTCCAAATATGTACATTGATGGGCCCCAGCCCTACATTGATACCGGTGAAAGTCGTTTTCCAATAGCTGTTACTGTTCCAGAGATATTTTGGGTGGACGAGATAGCTGGGACACCCTGTATAAACGATTTGGAAAACAATCTGAGCAGCCGTCTTCGGTTGTTTGCAGATGACGCTGTCGTTTATCGACTAATAAAGTCATCAGAAGATCAAAACAAATTACAAAACGATTTAGAAAAGATATGTGAATGGTGCGAAAATTTGCAGTTGACCCTAAATAACGTAAAGTGTGAGGTCATCCACATGAATGATAAAAGGAACTCGTTAAACTTCGGTTACACGATAAATCAGTCAAATATAAAGGACGTAAATTCAACTATATACCTAGGAATTACAATTACGAACAACTTAAATTGTAAGGAACACACAGAAAATGTGGGGAAGGCTAACCAAAGACTGTTTTTTATTGGCAGGACACTTAGAAAATGTGACAGATCTGCTAAGGAGACTGCCTACACTACGCTTGTCCGTCCTCTTTTGGAATACTGCTGGGCAGTGTGGGATCCTTACCAGATAGGACTGACGGAGTACATCGAAAAAGTTCAAAGAAGGGTAGCACGTTTTTTATTATCGCGAAACATGGGAGAGAGTGACTGAAATGATACAGGATTTGGGGTGAACATCATTAAAACAATGGCGTTTTTCGTTGCGACGAAATCTCCTCACGAAAATCCAATCAACAACTTTCTCCTCCGAATGCGAAAATATTTTGTTGATACCGACCTACTTGGGGAGAAACGATCACCAGGATAAAGTAATGTAATTCAGAGCTCGTACGGAAGGATATAGGTGTTCGTTCTTTCCGCGAGCTATACAAGATTGGAGTAATAGAGAATTGTGAAGGTGGTTCTATGAACCCTCTGCCAGGCACTTAAATGTGATTTGCAGAGTATCCATGTAGATGTAGATCATGAGTCAGAAGTGGTCAACCGGCCGTTATAAATTCAACACCACATAAATTCAGTGTGCAACAAAAGTCACACTGGCATGAATATTCGCTAATACATCTTGCTGTTGCCAAGCACTCTCTTGTATTAGATATGCCCCTGAAGTCGGGATGGCGTAGGCTCTGTGTGTTGTGCGTGTTTGCTGCGTATAACCCAGTTATCGTGTGCTTGTAAACAGGTTCGCCTTAATTCTGTCCACTATTTCCCCTACAGATTGCAGCGTACAAATACCTCTTACGTTGACCCGCTCATGGAAGGCCCCATACTCGCACAGTCGCTGATGTAGCCTCTGGAATATTGCGTGATTTGGCTGTCGTCTGTTGGGGTAACGCTCCTGATACAGAAGTGTTGTTAAGTGTCCACACTATCTAGCTTCATTACACAGCACTACACTATTCCTCACTTTGGGTCAGGAATAAGCGTTCACAAGTCTGGTGTACAACGCGTAGTGACCGTCAACACACATCTGTTTCAGCTTCGAAAGCAGCAATGACGCAGCTGTGTGGTGGGGTAGGAAGTAACTAGCTCCACGCAGCACGTGCAGTCGACTGCAGTTCTACATGTTGAGATAGTACCTCTCACAGCAGGTGTGGGGCCCTGCCTGGAGCGGACGACTGGACTGTAAACAACAAACATTTCAAACGGGAGCGGCAGAATGCCGATGCCAAGCCTTCTCTCAGGGTCAGAATCAATAATAAAAAAGGCGCCTAGCATTACTGGGAAGCATCAGTGACATCACTGGGAAGCATCAGTGAACATTTTGTCCTTTACTGCAAAGATGCTCCGTAAGAAAGATTGCACAGCATGTCTCTCATTCAGATATCGCATTGAGGAGAAACCTCTATCAGCAGGATTCGGCTACACTGTTGCCTGCATCTTTCCCGGATATGGAAGCGATGGGTCCCGGAGGGCTATACTAACGCTGTCCAGGATGTAAACGGCACCACGCGACTATCGCACCGCAGGATATACATACCTTTTGCTCGACCATGCAGGATGGAACAACCAGAGGAAACAGTCTTCTTTGCAGAAGACGGTGCAACATCGAAAAAGTTCAAACAAGTAGAGTTCGTTATGGATTACAGCGAAATAGGGGAGAGATGGTCACAGATATGAAACGTAAGTCTGGGTGGCAATCATTAAAATAAAGGTGTTCCTCGTTGCCGGAGATCTTTTCATAAATGCGAAAACATTTTAGAGACAGTCACCTATGTAGCGAGAAACGATCATAGTAATAAAGTAAGGGAAATCAGAGCTCGCCCAGAGATATTTAAGTGTTGCTGTTCCCAGCAACGAGAGTGCAACGGTAGAGAAATAGAATGACTGTGATGCAGTGAACCCTCTGTCAGATACTTAAGTGTGAAGTACAGAGTAGTCGTCTAGATGTAGCTGCGACAATCTCTGGAACACCACAGACTGTCAGCATTGTTACGGAAATGTCCTAGTGCAACAGTATTTTTTTTTTTATGGTTAGTCACTTGCCGAACCGAATTTGAATTAAATGGCCGCAAACATTCCACAATTATGTCTCACATGTCACCCTATCCCTCCCCCAGGCTAAATGTCATTGGATGGTGGTAAGTTCCTACGGGACCAAACTGCTGAGGTCATCGGTCCCTAGAATTACACACTACTTACTTAATCTAAGGTAAATTACACTAAGGACAACACACACACCCATGCCCAAGGGAGGACTCGAACCTCAGATGGGGGGAGCTGCGTGAACCATGACAAGGCACCACAGACTACGCAGCAGTAGTGGGACTACCTTTGTATGGCCCCACTCTCCATTGTTGCCAGAAGTATCAAGAATGTGGCTATGATGTCATCCAAGATGGCGGGTTTTGGAGGGAAGTTTGAATTTTTGTAGCAATATAGGTCACTTTGGCTACCTGCACTAACCTAAACCCCTCCCCTCCCCCTTCCTCTCCCCTCCCCCGGCTCCCCCGCCCTCCCCAAGAAAATGGCAGGAAGTTCAAATTCCATGAGGACAATGCAACACACCTCTACTAATCTAAGAAAATGGCAGGAAAATAGGTCTCTTGGGCTACCTCCACTAATCTAAGTGATTCAATCACCACCTCTTCCTAGTAACTGGTGGAAACTTTGAATTTTGGAGGGAAGATAGTGCTGCCTCTACTAACTTAAGGAATAGGCAGGAAAGAAAGGGCAGTTGGGCTACCTTCACTAACCTAAGTCATCCAACCGCCACCTCATCTTAGGAAATGGCGGGAAGAGGACTCGACCTTTGCTGGGCATAAGTCTTTATTTTGCATGTCCTATTTAATTAAACAATTAAAGGCAGTACCACAATCAAGTGTAGTCGCCATGGGGTCCGGAGTCCAACTGACCTAGTACACAGTACCGCCACCAGAGGGTGCTGTCGTCCATACCATGACATAATCCAAGATGGCTGTCTGGAGGTTAAATTGACTCAGCCTGTGCTGGGCTGCTGGAGAGAGGAAGGAGCGTACTTTATTTATTTTGGAATAATTTATTTAGGGATGGATTTTAGATAGTATATTTATCACACTGATACAAAACACATTCTCTGACATGCACACAGCCTACAGACCTGAAGACTACTCGTAAATTACTGCAATAACGCTTTGCAGAGATGCAAACAATTCCTAAATTACTGAAGTAATTTCAGTACACAGCACACAGACATCCAAACTGATGTGCAGACACGAAATCAAATCGTAAACTGTCCAAATAATGCACAGCACAGCCTACAGACCTGCTTGCAAAATAATGCAACAGACACGCAAACAATGTGTGCATGCACTGCCCATCGCCCCCTGTCTACTGGACCACACAGGAGGCTACCACAAACGCTTCCAGAAGTCAGGATGCACTGGCAGCTGCCAAGCCAGGCACAGGTCCCCATTTGGGTTCCTCAACTATGAGGCAGCAGCATCCCTTTCATACTTGACACCTGATAAATTCCTCTCGAAGTACGTGATCACCTAGGCACCATTGCTGATGGGACTGGATGGGAGCGAAGACCTATTTCCAAAGTGCAGATGCTCAAACGGCATGCGCACATCGACGCCACTGTGAGCTACCACCAGATGCAGGCCAGAACGAGCCATCACTCTCATGCTGCTGCTGCCTACAGGGTCTGTTTTCGGGAATACAGTTACAGTTCTTTGAGTGTTATACCGACATCATGGAACTCCAACGCACGCTCACACTGATCCCATACATGAGATGCCTCTGGGTAGCACATGTGTTTATCATATCTGACACAATACCTGTGGATACTGACATTACAGAATACCACAGGGTGCATTGTTCCTAGCGATCCTAACAGGAAATGCAAGCTGTGTCTCGCCATGCATGCATACCTAGCATGGCTGACACACTGCGCACAATGTTCATCCTGCTATCAATATACGTCTCAGAAATGTTAAACATTCTCACCATTAAAGGCCTGTGCACACTCGCAAAAACACCATTAATAATAAAAACATTCTTGTTGTGTGGAAAGAGAGTACTCGCTAATCATAGATGGGGGTGGAGTGGGGGGGGGGAGGAATCAGAACAATTACGCAAAATGAATTTGAAGCACTATCTTACAAAAGAGAAAAAAATGGCCGGAATTTTCGATATCAAATGGCCCTGAGCACTATGGGATTTAACATCTATGGTTATCAGTCCCCTAGAACTTAGAACGACTTAAACCTAACTAACCTAAGGACATCACACAACACCCAGTCATCACAAAGCAGAGAAAATCCCTGACCCCGCCAGGAATCGAACCCGGGAACCCCGGTGTGGGAAGCGAGAATGCTACCGCACGACCACGAGCTGCGGACTTTTCAGTATCCTACAACTACAGGTCTGGAGATGTTTTAATGCCTCAGTGGCGGATGAGTGATGGCATCTCTTCCAGAGATGGATGGTCTGCTTCAACTTGTCTTTGAACACTTGTTTTCTCAGAACTTTACATACATACCTTGCCTCCATCTTGTTCGAATCAGTTTGTAGATGCTCCTATGTGCCGGCATAAAGGATATCTTGTGAGTGAAAAAAATGGTTCAAATGGCTCTGAGCACTATGGGACTCAACTGCTGTGGTCATAAGTCCCCTAGAACTTAGAACTACTTAAACCTAACTAACCTAAGGACAGCACACAACACCCAGCCATCACGAGGCAGAGAAAATCCCTGACCCCGCCGGGAATCGAACCCAGGAACCCGGGCGTGGGAAGCGAGAACGCTACCTCACGACCACGAGATGCGGGCACTTGTGAGTGACTACAGCACTATGTACCGACAGTTAAACTCTGCAAATTGGCCTACAGATCGTCAAACACGAAAATACTCTTATACTGCTCTCTCACCGAGGAAAGGAGCTTGAACATTAGAGTGCGAAACATATCCCCAGCCCAGCAATATATCACCATATACCATATCAGTGTAGTAAACATATAATTTGTATCCTGTACCGTACAAAATCAGCCCTTTTACATCATTTGTACATATAGTGCGAAGCCAGATGGCACCGTATACACTCCTCAAAAATGGTTCAAATGGCTCTAAGCTGGCACAGCGGCCGGCTATACATTCCTCGCAGCACTAGATATTTCCCTGTGAGGACAGCTGCCATCCACCCCCGACGGGTGACCAGAGCGCCCTCAGCAGACCGAAGTCACTCTCAGAACAGTTCTAAAAACTTGGGCTCTTTCCCCCTCGGCACAAAACCGCGTTACTGTTTCTGGCCCAGACCTGCTTGGTTGCTTGCTTTTTCTACATCGATCTCCAGAATCTGGGATTACTATAACATGTATTTTTGCATGGTTTGCCATAATACTATGCCATTTTCGTGGTACTTCTCGATATCAAGCAAACAGCAGTATTCTACCAATCACTCACACAGCATAATTACGAAGATATAGACTAGAAATTATTTCTCTACAAACACGAAACTTTAGCTAGGTGGGGCATGCTGTATACCACTGACTAACTAGAAACTTGTCACGTCAGTGAAGACATTTACGCGGAAACTCGAAAAAAACAGAGAAAACTGAGTGTTTCACATGTGTAGAGAACCGGCAAACGTGTCTTCCACATGCTAGATGCACACACCACAGTCGATCTTCTCTCAACTAAACAAAGGCGCGAAATGCGTAGAAGCAATCAACCAAACAATATACATGGGAGGGAATAACAGTCCAGTGCAAACACACCTCCGTATTCAATCTTCTCAAATTTCCACACGATCATGAAAGCTATCCAACACATACTAAGTATTAGTTTGCTATTCGGTCGTCTAGAGGACAACACGGTTATGTCATCTACATTCCTACACTGCAACAGGCCTCTCCATTCAGACAGCTCCTATCGTTAATGAGAAATGTGAATCATCCCTGCACAGGTCACCAGCGCTGCACTCCAAGCAGGCACAGCTAGAATCATCATCCTAAGAAATCAGTCACATATATATTTTATCCCTGTACTTACAACTAAATGTTATGATCACTGTCTCAGTTGAACGACATTCAACAATGAGCCAAGTACCAGAAATACACCAGTTGATGACTGTGGCTCTTGAAATAGAAATATCAGCACCATTCCTATAACTTGAAATACTCTTCCCTTTCCTATGACAGTACTAGACGTCAATTCCATACCTTCCTTACGAATAGACATAGTCATTTCCTTTGCACATGTCGGAACAGAAACACATACTTTATAAGCCTGATGCTTAAGTCAAACCTATCATGCACCACCCACTACTAAGTATAAAACTTCAACAATAACTGATTCCTGGCGATACGAAATAACACTGACAAAATCAACGATGGGTGGACATGTCTCATACGTTTTTCTTGCGAGTGCTACCACTGTGTCTTAGAAAGAGAGATTTAATCGTCTTATAATCCGCCAGGTGTTAAAAAAACCCGATCCCAACAACTACTGTATGTTACTGTCATAAGTGGTCTTGGTTCAACAGGTGCACTCGAGTATCCATGTTAAAAGCTATATCAGCTTTCTAAATCCACGTATGGCATTACCTATGAATCACGTAGTATTTCCAAACAAATACCAAGACAGCGATCACCATCTTGGATACATTTGGCAACAATGGATTGTGGGACCATACGAAGGTAGTCCCACTACTCGTCGCTACCCCGCATGGCATGTCATTGGGATTCTTATCAAGTGACACAAAGACCGTCAGCTTAAAACTAAGGACTCAACATTAACACAGTTAGTTTAGAATTATTTTCACATGTCACCACCTTTACGTCACCTTCCCCACCTCACCTATAATGCTGCCAGGGATGTCATTGCCCAATATAATATTTCCAGCTAGCGAATCATGCGCCACGTTTGGTTGAAATGGTTTAATGCCAGAGTAATGCCTCCATGCATCCCCCAATACGATAATCGTCTCCCGATACTAAGTCGTTTGGGCAGCGAATTTGTTTGCAGATGTACACACACACACACACACACACACACACACACACACTTACATCCCGATAACCATTTGGACTGACCAATAATATCAATATTTCTGAGTGATTTGATGTGCCCTACCACGAATTCCACTCGTGTGCCAAAGCTTTCATCTCAGAATAGCACCTACAACCTACGTCCTCAATTATTTGCTGGATGCAATCCAATTTCTGTCTTCCTGTTATCCTCTACAGCTCCCTCTAGTAGCATGGAAGTTGTTCCCTATTTTCTTAACTGTTGATCTATCATCCTGTCGCTTCTTCTTCTCAACGCAACCGGAAACCACCACTGGAATCAGTTTCCTACACGCTCATGCTGTCGACTCTCTGACGAGGCTTCCCACATGACAAGACCTGCTGTAAGACAGAACATAAGTTTATTTATTTTCTTCTTCTCACTGTTTCCCATATATACCATTCCTCGACGGTTCTGGAGAGAACCTCCTCATTCCTTACCTTATCATTCGACCTAATTTTCAACATTCTTCTATAACAACACATCTCAGATGCTTCGATTCCCTTCTGTTCGGTTTCTCCACAGTCCATGTTTCACTACCATGCAGTAGTGTGCTCCAAACGTACATTCTCACAAATTTCTTCCTCCAATTAAGGCCTATGTTCGATATTAGTAGACTTCTCTTGTGCAGGAAGACCTTTTTCCCAGTGCTAATCTGCTTTTTATATTCTTCCAGCTCCGTCCTTCATGGCTTATTTTGCTGCCTGAATTCCTTAACTTCGTCTGCTTTGTGACCGGCAATATTGATGTTAAGTTTTGGTTGATCTCATTTCTTCTATTCCTGATTACTTTCATCTTTCTTCGATTTACTCTCAATCCATATTCTGTAATCATTAGACTGTTCATTCCATTCAGAGGATCCTTAAACTCTTCTTCACTTTCACTGAGGTTAGCAATACCATCAGTGAATCTTATCATCGTTATCTTCTCAACTTGAATCTTAATTCCACTCTTGAACCCTTCTATTATTTTCTTGTATACTGCCCGTCTTTCGCTACAGCTCATCCCTATTTTTCTCAGAATTTTGATCATCTTATACTATTTGACATTATCGACGATCCTTCCAGGTCGACAAATCCTATTAACGTGTCTTGATTTTCCTTCAGTCTCGATTCCATTATCAACCGTAACGTCACAATTGTCTCTCCGGTGCCATTACCTTTCCCGAAGCCAAACTGATCGTCACCTGACACGTCCTTCATTTTCTTTTCCATTCTTCTGTATATTATTCCCCTCAGCAGCTTGGATGCATTAGCTGTTAATTTGATTGTGCGATGATTCTCTCACTTGGCGGCACTTGCAATCTTCGGTATTGTCTGGATGACGTTTCTCCGAAAGCTATAATGTATGTAGCTCGACTCGTACGTTCTACACACCAACGTGAATAGTCGTTTTGTTGCCACTTCCCCGGTGATTTTACAAATTTTGATGTAATGTTGACCATACATTCTGCCTTATTCAGCTTATGTCTGCCAAAGGTCTTTTACTGCTATTCTAATACTGGATCCTCTATCTCTTCTATATCGACTCCTGTTTCTTCTTCTATCACGTCACTGAACAAGTCATCCCTCTTATAGAGGCCTTCAGTGTATTTCCACCTATCCATTCTCTCCTCTACAACTGACAGTGGAATTCCCACTACACTCTTTGGTAACACCCTTGCTTTTAATTTCACTTAAAGGTAGTCTCCTCTAATTTCAATATACAGAAGTCTCGAATGTCATGTCGGGACAGTATCTCATACTACACACTCTTTTCTGACGCAGTTGCTGAAGACAGAATGACGATAATGTAAAAGGGATCAGATGCCATATTTTTCATCCAATTGGATGAACGTGATGATCGATTCATTCCATAAACACCTTCCAATCCATTTGGGACACGTTTGCGCCATCTTTTCTCCTGCTGGAAAAGTACTACTTCTAGACGAAGTGAGAACGGCTACAGAGTGAGCCGAATGTGCTCTCTCTTGCACTAGTCAGCGTTCTCTCAAAAAAGGCACCGAAAATGGACATTTTAAGCTACGGCTTCATACTCCTACATGCTTGGAGCTGGCACTGTAATTCACTACATGGTACTGTTTTGCCAATGGCAATTGGTCACTGATGCTGACAGTCTGGTCTGTTCACAATAGTTCCATCTCATGATACAGTGCCAGAGCCAAGCTAAATAGCGATGAGGTGTTAACAGAGTGGGTTTGGAACAGCGTCCTTAACATCGCTCGTACGAAACTCGGCTTGCCCCTGCCTCCCATGATACACTGCGGGATATGGATGAAGAAAATGGACAGATTCCATACGTCTAGACATTCGAGAAACATTATACAGCCCACATCTCGTGGTCGTGCGGTTGCGTTCTCGCTTCCCACGCCCGGGTTCCCGGGTTCGATTCCCGGCGGGGTCAGGGATTTTCTCTGCCTCGTGATGGCTGGGTGTTGTGTGCTGTCCTTAGGTTAGTTAGGTTTAAGTAGTTCTAAGTTCTAGGGGAATTATGACCACAGCAGTTGAGTCCCATAGTGCTCAGAGCCATTTGAGCCAAACATTATACATGGTGTCCCAGTGCAGACTGTAAACGAAGGTACGAGCATGTACAGTTTGTTGTCCTCGACGGCCAGTGCCCCTTAGACACCGGGGTATCGTCAGGAGTGCCGCAGGTAAGTGTGATAGGACGGCTTTTGTTCTCTATATACATAAATGTTCTGACGGATAGGGTGAGCAGCAGTTTCGGCTGTTTGCTGATGATACTGTGGTGTACGGGAAAGAGTCGTTGAGTGATTATAGGGATATACAAGATATACAAAATTTCTAGTTGGTATGATGAATGTCAGCTTGCTCTAAATGAAGAAAAATATAAGTTAATGCAGATGACTAGGAAAAACAGTCCTGTAACCTACGAATAGAGAATTAGTAGGTTCACAATTTTTAAATGACGGTTTGCCTATTTCCTTTAGGCTGCAACTTATCTTTTAGCTGAAGTTAAAATCTGTCTGTTCTAATTGGTTCTTCACAAAGCTGGGGACCTATACCCATTATCTCTGTTGAAATTTTCGGTCTAATAGTAAGAGCTCTCAATAGCTCTTACCGCTTCTACAGACGCGAAATTCTTTCGGCTAGCACGTTGTTGAAATCGGAATTCTGCCTACATTTCGCCTGATGTTCCGCTACCGCAGATTTTGCGCTTTATTTAAAACGCGCGTGACTTTCGTGTTTTCCAGATTTCCCATGTGTACACTCTGTCACACCACACGTTACTTTATAGATTCCCACAGTGTTTATGTGATCATGAGCGTCGTTTTGCACGGGAAGTCCGTTATTTTGAACTATTTGAAGAATTTGGTGAAGAATTTGCTTACATGATCGCCAGCTCAAGAAAAGAACCTTATAGAGTGAGGCGATTGTTCCTCATCCTTCTTATTAGCGTAAGTAATATTGAAAAAAATTAAAACTGTGTGCCACACCGGGACTCGAATGTGCGACATTTATATTTCGCGGGCACCTGCTCTAACGACTGAGCTATGCGAACACGGCACACAACCGATACTCACAGCTTTACCTCCGCTAGTACTTCATGTCCTACCTTCTGGCTGAATCTGACAAAAAGTTTCAAATCAACGCACACCATGATGCAGAGAGAAAATTCTTTCTGGAAGTAGTTAATACTACCTCTTCTGAAGGCCTTATGTGTAGAAAAAACGTCGTTGCTCCTGGCCTTCAGAGTTTACTTTAAGAAATTCAGCTCCAGTTCCAAATTGTTATTATCTCTGATGCAGAAAGCACAGCTTGTTGCTGGGCTGGGTGGTGGCGCGAACTGGCATCTAAATGTGTATTTGTGTTTGTAGCTTTGTATACAGTCTGTGACGTATTGACAGATCTTCAACGGACCAGACCCTCTCACTGTCGACAAGGCCAAGTTGTTTTTTGGATGAACGTCACTGTCGAATCTTCTTTACTGTGTAAGCATATAAACAATATCATCCAGACAGTGAAGCCAACCGGAAGGCTGTAGTGGTGTATTACGAAATGCCTGTTGTTCAGAATGCTTTATAAAAACGTCTGCTGCTACAGGCAACAAACCCGTTTCATCACCAGACTGTTCGTAAAATTCTCCTCTGTATTCAAAATAGATCGATCGTAGACAGAATTTGATCAATTCAATCAAACCAGGAGTAATTTTATGCCCCATAATGTCCATAGCGTCTGCTACTGGGTTTTTAGAAATACTCTTACAGAAATGTCAGTTCAGATACTTTCACCATGCTTCATATTTCTAAAAAACACTTTCACTATTAGCTAAAGCTTTTGTTTTTTTTCAATTAGGTGTCCTGATTTCCTCGATGAATGACTTACTAAAAAGAAAAGAAGTTGAATAACAGAGCAGAATAACGAGAGCGAACGCCACAAATGCAAAAAAAAAAAAGTGAAATCAGCTGTATCGGAATGTCAAGGGGAATTTAGTCTTTATATTTATTTTAACAACGTACGAATAAAGACCACAAAATATAACATAGCAAGAAAGTCAGGGAAGCGGCTCATATTAAGAACGGAAGCAATATCAATAGAGGCTCTACCTTCGTGAATTTCTCCCATCTATGTAGTGAACTCCCAGCTAGTGCGAGACCAATGCAAACAACCTCCAGGAAGCCACCTCTGTGGCACAACATTAATATTTTGGTAGACATTTCCCCTTTCTTGCCCTGCCTCTCTACGTGTCATTGACAATGATCAATCAACACTACAATGAAAAAATTTTACCCAATAGCTCCACTCGTGCAGAACGAGCACTGCAAAACTAAATTCTGTAAGTAAACACGACACTGCTCTTCGACAGTACTGTAGCCCGCCACTCGTAGAGCGACATTATGTACTCACACCCATAGACAGCGAAGCCATCAACAAGTGTCTGCGTGCGAACCATTCAACGAAGCATCATCGCTATGGGCTTTCGGGAAAAGCCACAGGCCCATTCGTGTAAACTTGATGCCTGTACGACACAAAGCTTTACGCCTCGCCTGGGCCTGTCAACACCGACATTGGATGACTGGAAACATGTTGCCTGGTCGGACTATCCTCGATTCAAATGGTATCGAGCGGACGGACGTGTACGGGTATGGAGACAACCTCATCAACCCATAGACCCTCCATGTCAGCAGGGGACGGTTCAAGCTGGTGGAGACTCCGTAATGGTGTGGGACGTGTGCAGCTGGAGTGGTATGGGACCCCTGATACGCCTTGGTACGACTCCGACAGGTGACACGTACATAAGTATCCTTTCTGATCACCAGCAGCCATTCATGTTCATTGTGCATTCCGACTGAGTTGGGCAGTTCCAGAAGGACTATGCGACACCCCACACGTCGAGAATTGCTACAGAGAGGCTTCAGGAAAACTCTTCTGAGCTTAAAAACTTCAGCTGGCAACCAAGCACTCCAGACATGAACATTATTGAGCATACCTGGGATACCTTGCAACGTGCTGTTTAGAAGAGATCTCCACCTCTTCGTACTCTTACGGATTTATGGACAGCCTTGCAGAATTCATGCAGCAGGAAGCGAGCTGGGTGCAACGGGCTGGAGATACACCATCCTCCGCCGTGTAAGCGTCTCATGCTGACGAACAATACCTTAAAACCAGTACTTTTATGTGTGGATTACACTTCCTTGGAATTCCTCCAGTAATTCGCAATGGCTGATCTTGTTTCGCCCTAAATCCCTTCAGACAGAAACTTTTGACCTAGATACTTGACAGATCACTGTTTGCGTACTCAAAATCATATTGGATCTTTTGACCTATTTATGCGAATTGTATTGCTTATTTATTTTTATGGTTATCTGTCAGTCTTTGCTCTGATCATGTGCAAATATCTCAGATTTCCTTTCTAAAGTTATCACCTCCCTGCACACAACTACGCCGTTTTTAGTAGCGTCACAGGACTCCAGACTTTATCCGTGAGCTAAATTTCAAAATATGGATTTTTTTGTTTTTTAGAAGTGATAGTACGAGAGCAACCCATGAAAAACGAGTGATCGTAGGACAATGCGACTTTGTGGGAACATTTGTATGGAGATGCGGAAGAGAAATAACGAATAAACCATTCAAAGAAACATATTTTAATTTCCATGCGAAAGGGAAACAATTGTTAACTGTGTTCTATGTTTACAGCGTGGAGAAAAACTGTGTCACGAAATTTTAACCCTGGATAGTTGATGACAGTAGGAACCATAATTACTAATGTTGTGTAGGTCGACAACGCACAGTTTTTAAACTACGGCCGGCCGCTGTGACCATGCGGTTCTAGGCGCTGCAGTCCGGAACCGCGGGACTGCTACGGTCGCAGGTTCGAATCCTGCCTCGGGCATGGATGTGTGTGATGTCCTTAGGTTAGTTAGGTTTAAGTAGTTCTAAGTTCTAGGGGACTGATGACCTAAGATGTTAAGTCCCAGAGTGCTCAGAGCGATTTGAACCTTTTTTTTTTTTTTTTTTTTTAACTACGGAAACTTGGCGCCACGCGCTCCGACTGACCGTGGGACTGCCCTGTTGCCGTTCGTCGTTTGACGGGCAGCGCTGTGGTTGTCGGTTCACACATACAAACGTCCCTCGCCCCGTCACTGCCCCAACGTGATACGTACACGTGTCCAATAGGTCTTGCTTTTTGTCACCACATAACGTCAGAGGCATTCACACCTAAGCTTCGCTTCTGAGCACACACACGTCATCTGCGATTTAGTCTTAGAAAAAAGCACAGTATTCGTGTGAGGAACAACGAGATATGGTTTTCTTCGTGGACTAGAGGAAATACATGAGGAATATCATCACTGAAGCAGAAACAGACTTCAGAGGACAAAAGACGAGGGAAATGTTTCTGAGGGTGAAGTACCTCTGCAAAGGTCACCAGGCCAAGCAGAAATTTGTCAAAGATTCCCGTGATAAGATCCTGACGAACGATAGGGACATAGCTGAGAGACGGAAAGAGTACTTTCGACAGCTGCTAAATTGTGATGAACCCGAACTGCAGTTTGATTTCCAGTACCCAATTACACCCGATGCAGACTATCCCCCACCTACCCTGGATGAGATAAAAACCAGAATCAAACACCTTAAACAGAATAAGAGTCCAGGTCAAGATGGAATACAGGCTGAAATGATCCTGGCAAGAGGAGAGAAACTTGCAGAAAAAATACACCGACTGATACAGGCAATATGGACCAAAGAAGAACTACCAGGAGAATGGAAAACAGCTCTGATTTGTCCAATACATAAGAAGGGCGACAAACTGAAATGTGACAACTATCGAGGAATTGCCCTGCTTAACGTCTGCTATAAGATCCTGACCAATTGCCTCATACATAGAATTCAACCAGTGGCAGAATCGGTGATTGGGGACTACCAGGGAGGTTTCCGACCAGGACGGTCAACAGAAGATCACATCTTCAGTCTCCGGCAGCTCACTGAGAAACTGGGTGAATATGGTAAAGATTTGCATATTTTATTCGTTGATTTTAAGAAGGCCTATGATTGCATACATCGCAAGAGCTTGCTCAACTGTTTAAGGGAGTTTGGCATAGCAGAGAAACTCATCAATCTGATAAAGATCTGTCTGAACGAAACACATGCAAAGTTGAAGATGGGAAATCGCGTAACTGAGGAATTTGAAATTGTGACAGGACTCAGGCAAGGAGATGGGTTGTCCCGTATCCTGTTCAACTTTGCCCTCGAGAAGATCGTACGCGTGACCTTCCAAGAGAACTAAGGGATTGAAATCGAAGGAAAGAGACTGGCACACTTAGCCTATGCAGACGACATCCGTTTACTCTCTAGGTCGGAAGAGGAGTTGGAGCAAATGACCAAAGCAGTAAAGGCGGCTGCCAGCAAATTTGGGCTAAACATAAACGAAGCTAAGACAGAGTACCTCGTTATGACGCGTGGTCATTGTCAGACTGCTGATCATCTACAATCACTGCAGGTTGGGGACCATTCCTACAAGAGAGTGCAAGAATTCAAATACCTAGGGGCACTTTTCACTGAGAACTCGTCATGTGAAGCAGAGATCAATGCCAGAATACAAGCAGGAAACCGATCTTACCACAGCCTAGCACAACTGCTTCGGTCCAAATCTCTCTCCAGATAGTTCAAGATTCGACTGTACAAAACCCTGATCCAGCCTGTTGTTCTATACGGCTGTGAGACATGGAGTATCCGGAAACAGGACTTCCATAAGCTCCTTGTCTTTGAGAGAAAAGTGCTTCGGAAGATCTTCGGTCCGGTTCTGGATGCAGATACAGGGGAATGGAGGATCAGATACAACCAAGAGCTTGAGGAACTATACCAGCAGCCCAACATAGCAGGAGCTGTCAAAGCCAAACGATTGCAGTGGGCCGGCCATGTGGCCCGGATGGAGGATCACAGATGGCCTCGGAAGCTCCTGGATTTCACACCTACAGGAAAGAGACCGCCAGGGAGACCCAAGAAGCGTTGGAGGGATGGACTCCATGAATATTTAAAACAAATGTCAATAGATGTGGACGAATGGCGGATAGCAGCAATGGACAGAATACAGTGGAGGAGGAAACTTGTAGATGCGTGCGGTCCACTGGGCCTGATCACGTAGTAGTAGTAGTACTAGCCGACGGTAATGTACATGAAGCTCGACGGTTGTATGAGGAACGGTACCCAGAAAGACGCCAACCACATCAGCAAACGTTCACAGCAATTCACCGGCGACTTGGCGAAACAGGCTCGTTAGCGGGAGATCACGGTGATGCTGGAAGACCTCGAACACGGCGGGGTGCTGCATTTGAAGAGACTGTTCTCGAGCGCTTCGAGGATGCTCCTACGACAAGTGCTCGAGCGGTTGAACATGACATGAGGGTCACTCATCGGTTAGTCTGGGCAGTTTTGGGGGATGACGGCCAGCATCCATTTAGTTTGCACTCTGTCCAAACGCTAAATCCTGTGACGGACTATGAACGCAGGCTACGCTTTCGCTGGTGGTTTCTGTGGCGTGTTCCACGAGATCCAGCCTTCCCCGTCTTTCTGGTTCTTTTTTTTTTTTTTTTAACCGACAAGTGCACCTTCCATCGGGATGGCCTTTACAATACTCGAAACGTTCATTACCGAGCAAGCGGAAATCCTCACGTCACGTACGTCCACGGACACCAGGGATGATTCTTGCTCAACATTTGGGCAGGCATTGTGGGTGACCATCTGATTGGGCTTGTCCATCTACCTCCTCGACTTACTGAGGCAAATTACCTTCAATGTTTGCAAGAAACTCTACCCAGCCTGCTGGAACATGTTCCCCTGAACATACGGCTACGCATGTGGTTGCAGCATGTTGGGGCGCCCGCACATAACAGTCGTGCTGTGCGCTGGTATTTAAAAGAACTATCCGACGGCCGGGTAATTAGCAGAGGTGCTCTGCTCTTAGGACATGGCCCCCGCGATCACCAAACCTCACGCCACCGGACTTTTTCCTGTGGGAATTCTTCAAGGGCCGGCCGCGGTGGTCTAGCGGTTCTGGCGCTGCAGTCCGGAACCGCGGGGCTGCTACGGTCGCAGGTTCGAATCCTGCCTCGGGCATGGGTGTATGTGATGTCCTTAGGTTAGTTAGGTTTAAGTAGTTCTAAGTTCTATGGGACTTATGACCTAAGATGTTGAGTCCCATAGTGCTCAGAGCCATTTGAACCATTTTTTTGAATTCTTGAAGGTTCTAGTTCTCCCATCCGGACGCAAACCACCTAGAAACGAAGAGGAATTAATCGATCGCATTCAATATGCCGCCAATCACATCAGGGCAATGCCAGGAATCTTTGAAAGAGTTCGGCAAAACACCGTTCGACGTTACCACGCTTGTGTCGCGTCAGAGGGTCGGCAGTTCGAGCACCTGCTTTAAGTAAACAATGTCCAAGCTACAAAAGAGGCTCTTTTCAGGGCCGCCACACAGCCGGTCGCTGTGGCCGAGCGGTTCTAGGCGCTTCACTCCGGAAGCGCGCTGCTGCTAGGGTCGCAGGTTCGAATCCTGCCTCGGGCACGGATGTGTGTGACGTCCTTAGGTTAATTAGGTTTAAGTAGTTGTAAGTCTAGGAGACTGATGACCTCAGGTTTTAAGTCCCATAGTGCTTAGAACCATTTGAACCATTTGAGGGGCCGACGCAATTTGTAAAAGACTTTCTGTATGCGCACTAACAGCTGTTGACTGGTTTGTTCCCGGTACGTCTTATCATGAAACTACAATGGATGTATCGGGACCCCGGCGGATTCGCCCCCAGGCCTCCAGAGTGAAAGGCTGGCGCGCTACCACCGATGGATACGTCGCTATCTCCGGCAGGAAAAGCATTCTCGGTCAAGCGTTGTCCAGAGCATCCGGCAACAGGGCAATCCCGCGGACAATCGGAGCACGTGGCGCCAAGTTTCCGTAGTTTAAAAACTGTGCGTTGTCGACCTACACAACATTAGTAATATTAGCTATCCAGTGCTAACATTTCGTGACACAGTTTTTCTCCACCCTGTATTTTTAAGGTTACAAAGCTTGCTCAGTGTGACGGCCATCTGCAACAAAGTCAGCCTGGAACCGCACTAGAGATTGATCTACTGCTGCCCGGAACATCTCAGCTGTGACGCTGGCTACCTCCTTCGCTATACTCATCTTCAACCTCCTACGTGTGTAAGTGCCCCGCAAATAAACCGTGACCTTGAGGTAACCTCACAGACAGAAACCACATGGATTCAAATCTGGTGACCTTCGTGGTCACACAGTTTGGAACAATCGGCCAATGATTCGATTTCCGAACTCCGTACTCGCAAAGTGTAACAACACTGTTGTCGTTGTTTTGATAAACCGCATTTACGGGTAAAGCCCTGCTCACGTTTCCCAGACCCATGTCGACCTTCTGCAATTGTAACGCACGCTGGTGCTTGTGTTTCAACCCTACGTCGCCATATAAGTACCAGCGCCTAACGGCAATTCATGAGCTTAAAACTACTAATAAGTGCAGTGCGCAGTCTGAACATCATTCCTGTAGAGTTGGGTGCCCATGCGGTAAATAGTTTTCCGTCTACATCGGCTCAGATAGCGGAAGTGGAAACACCTTGTACGTCCGATAAACATAGGCTGTAAAATGCGTATCTTAAGAACAATACACAGCTGTTCGCCTTCGCTATTCTCAAACCCATCTACTGCGACCTTTTCACTATTACGAACGACCTACAGCATGCAAGGTGTCATCCGTTCAAAACAAAACACGTATTCTCCAGCAGGATAGGTAAGACGCTGGATACGTAGTTGACGGATAATGGAGCATCAACCCACCTTCTCCGAATTCCCCGAAAACACCTCACACAGACATTTAGTGGGCAATGGATTGCTCGGGTAGGTTCAGCACTTTGGCCAGCACGTTTCGCCTACCTTAATACCTTGGGTTTTTGGTTGTGAGGACACTTGAAATCTTTGGTGTGTGCAAGCCCCATTAATGACGCACAAAGACTACAACAACGAGTCAGCAATGCCTTTTTTTTTTTTTTTTTTTTTTTTTTTTTTTTTTTTTGTTAGAGTGAGAGAGTGTATGATTCCCTAAGACGTCGGACAGAAGCATGCCTTGCAATGAATGGATATCATATTGAACACCAACTTTAGCGATAGCGATTTCTCACAAGCACGCATCGTATGCAATAGCAAGCAGATTACACATTAGAAGCTCTGCTATTTCACTGTACCTGAATAATGTGTTCTCTTTCGTTTACTGTGTTCTGTAGGACGTTCGTAATAGCAAGAGGATGCAGTAGAAGAGAAATACAATATTTTACAGTAGCTAAGAAGCGCAAGTGCTCATAGCTTACAATGTATACACGTTTACAGGAGATTTTTAATTGTTTTTCTCCATACCTCCGAAAACGTGGATTGCTTTTTTTTTTTTTTAACGCCCCGTATACGTTGAGCAGCAGCGCTCCTACCAGCTTATCTCGAAACGTCCAAGACAGTATCTTCATTTTGGCGATGCCTCTCCTTTAAGAACGACATACTGAATTCTGTTCATATCAGAGAAATCGCATATTTCGTAAACACGTTTATTGTTTTGCCAGGTAAAGGTGTGGCGCTGTCTCGGACAGCTGACTAAATGTGAAATCGTGCATTGGCCAACAAATAAAGTACTGCATTGGAGCCCCACTGGCAGATCAAAATGCAAAATACCTTTTCGTGTGGAGTGCACGTATAAGTGCCGTTTCACGCTCCAAACAGTAATAGACTAATCCCGTAGCTTGGGGTGCGTTTGGTGACACGTCTCTGCAATTCTCGAGATGGGGCTGCGAGAGGCCAATAACCTCCAATCGCTGCTCTTCCCCCCCCCCCCCCAACCAGCAAGCCACTGGTAGCCCGGTCTCCATCATAAACGCATCAACCGGCTCTCAGCGTCTTGATTGCCTCTGAACCATGTTAGAGTTGGAGGAGCACGAAGAACCGAAGTGGAAAATTGATCTGAAGCGTAGCCGAGGGGCAGGGTAGTGCTCTGTGCGTTACGCACAAAGACGTGCCTCTGCCTTATTCACAACGGTACCAGCTGTCTCTAAAGCCAAGTGCAGCCAATCCTACAGATTAGGGAAAGTCTTAAAAAGAAGTAAATGTTGGAATGCGAAAAAGACATTGCCATGTATGATGAGCGTGTTTTTGTGTACTTAGTACGCAAACGTATATTTGACAGGCAGCTAAATAATCTGTTTGGTTTAAGTGGCATTATTTACAGCAATGGATGGGGAAGTAGAGGCAGGCACAGCTCCAGGTGAAAGTAGCCAGATGGATAAATATTCGCTCTTTAGCTGTTCATAGTGCCAACAATTTATATTTAGAGGCTTAACGGTTAAACAATCCACCCAATAACGCCTGTAGGTACCGCTGATAGATGTCACGTACTTCGAGGAATAAGACTCATTGTTGTGTCTAGACAAGACAGCCTAGACACAATGAGAGGAAGCCGAAAGGCACGCGCTTAAAATCACGCAGGCTGGCGTGAGGTCTGAAACAGGATACGTAATGAATGCTATAAATAAAAGTACGTAGCTTCTGGAATACTTAACTTTAATCCACATTTTTAGAACATCGCTCTTGATGATAAATTAATAGAATCTCAATATCTATACTGGTAATGGCGCCTTGCTAGGTCGTAGCAAATGTAGCTGAAGGCTATGCTAACTATCGTCTCGGCAAATGAGAGCGTAATTCTCAGCGAACCATGGCTAGCTGTACAACTGGGGCGAGTGCTAGTCAGTGTCTCTCTAGACCTGCCGTGTGGTGGCGCTCGGTCTGCAATTACTGACAGTGGCGACACGCGGGTCCGTCGTATACTAGCGGACCGCGGCCGATTTAAAAGCTACCACCTAGCAAGTGTGGTGTCTGGCGGTGACACCACACTCATATCTGATCAAAACTACGTTTCCCCTAGCGGTGACAGAATTTCATCACAGTGTATTGTTTGAAGAATGTTTCGTGAAGGTGTTCAGTGTACAAAGCAACCAGTGGCGTATGTATTGCTCATTACTGGTCACTACAGGTGTAATGGAATTTAATAATGTATTAACGCCTGTGTAGTAAGTTTTCCGCTGCCGGCCGCGGTGGCCGTGCGGTTCTAGGCGCTTCAGTCCTGAACCGCGTGACTGCTACTGTCGCAGGTTCGAATCCTGCCTCGGGCATGGATGTGTGTGATGTGCTTAGGTTAGTTAGGTTTAAGTAGTTCTAAGTTCTAGGGGACTGATGACCTAAGATGTTAAGTCCCATAGTGCTCAGAGCCATTTTCTTTGTTTTCCGCTGCAGATGTTGTCGTAGTGGAACGTAAGATTTGTGTATGAAGTTATCAATTTACATCAGTTAGGAACGCTCATAGCATTATTATAACGAGATGAGCACGAAGTCACAAAATAAACAAGCGACGAAGACAGTGATCCCCATCAAAAGCGGATGTCTGTGTGCCGGTCAAAGACACTCGTAGTTGGTGGCTACCATTTTGTAACTACGGAAGAAACGATTCGTCACTAGCACAGAAAAGAATTTACTTACCGAGTCTGAGCCTACACCCAATATTTCAGAGTTGAGGTGAAGAACAAAACCATTTTAAAACTAGTGCAAGGTACGGCGAGAGTCCGGTTGTACCGTTCAGTACTCGTGTGTGATCCAGACAGATATACGTTGACCACCTCTTGACAGTTTTACATAAGCATACAAACAATCTGTGTTGTAATTATTTTTATGCGCTGGTTTTATGACAACATGTTATTTGAATTTTTGTAAGTAAGATAAGATTTTTGCCCACATGTGGACTAACAATTTTTAAATATTTCGTAGAGTGAAACGCACTTTCGGCAACTGTTTCTTAAAAATGTAAATATAATACTTACGTTGGCCACTAATCCGTGTGGCACTCTTTAAAGGTGCATCGCACGGTTACGCCACACAGCTTGAGCGAGCCTTCCTCTCAGCACAGACAGCCATTGCTTATACGCTACTTCAACAGTTGGAGTCAAACTGTACAGGGTGAGTCAGGGGGAAAGGTACATGCTTTGAGAGGTAGTAGTATTAGTAATTCTGACCAAAAATTTCACATGGACAAATGTCCTGTTCCGAATAGTTTCCGAGATGCAACACATTTAATATCACGTTTCTAAGTTTTCCTCGTATAACTCGAAAAGCACATCCCCCAGCGAAAACGGGTCGCAGTACATCCCCCAGCGAAAACGGGTCGCAGTACATCCCCCAGCGAAAACGGGTCGCAGTACAAAATTAAACTACATCAAGTTTCCAACAAAAATATGCTCTTCATTTTTTTCTCTAGGGGGTAACAGTCTGCGCGAAGAGAGCTCGAGAATGTTGACAATCACACGCGACGTGCAAGCGCTGAAGCATAGGCAGTTTATGTTGGCCAAGTAGAGGTAGTTGATAGACACAAGTGCCCTATATTAAATTGTTCATCCTAACTTCCTCTACACTACTGTGGTACGCTGTAAAGAATGACAGTGCTTGAGTAATACCGAAAACAAACGACAGTGTACATTAAACGTGTTCTATCTACGGAAGCATTTTTTTTAATCTCATTTTGCTCGATATTGATCGTTCTATTTGTTCGGGGCGGACGTCCTATGACACTTATTGAAGTTCATCGTTGATATACTAACTCAGTTTTTTTATTACAGAGGGCAGTTTAACCCTCTGACCGAACACGCTGAGCTACCGTGCCGGCATCGGAATAGTACATATGTCCATATGAAGTTTTTTTTGTTTAGAATCACTAATACTTTCACCCCTCAAACCATGTACCTTTCCTCCTGACTCACCCCGTGTAACTAATGCACATGTACATACATACTCCACAAGGAACAGCATGGTGCGTGGCGGAGGGTACCCTGTACCACTTCCTGTTCTGTTGTCCGCAGCTGGTGGTGTCGCGGTCCCGTTCTCGCTTCCCGAGCACGGGGTCCCGGGTTCAATTCCCAGCGGGGTCAGGGATTTTCACCTGCCGGGAGATGACTGCGTGTTTGTATTGTCCTCATCATTTCATAATCATTCATGGAAGTGGCGAGTTTGGACTGACCAAAGGTTGGGAACTTGTACGGGCGCTGATAACCGCGCATTTGAGCGCCTCACAAACCAAACATCATCATCATCGTTTGCTGTTCCACTCGCAAATAGAGCGAGGGAAAAACGACTATCTATATGCCTCCGCAGACCTAATCTCTCTAATCTTATCTTCGTGGACCTCACGTGAAATGTACGTTAGCGGCAGTAGAATATTTCTGGAGTCAGCCTCAAATGCCTGTTCGCCGCCCGGGGCAGCCGTGCGGTGTGAGGTGCCTTACCACGTTCCGTGCGGCTTCCCCCGTCGGAGGTTCGAGTCCATCCTCGGGCATGGGTGTGTGTGCTATCCTTAGCGTCAGCTAGTTTAAGTTAGATTAAGTAGTGTGTAAGCTTAGGGACTGATCACCTCAGCAGTTTCGTCCCATCAGACCTTAACAAAAAATTTCCAATTTCAAATGGCGGTTCTCTAAATTTTCTCTGTAGTACTCCTCGAAAAGAACGTCAACTTCCCTCCAGTGATCCCTATGTGAAATCCCGAAACATTTCCGTAATAATTGCGTGTTGTTCGAATCGACTGGTAACAAACCTAAGGGCCCTGCCTCTGAATTGTTTCGGTATCTTCCTTTAATGCGACGTGATGCGGGTCCCAAACACTGGAACAGCACTCAGCAATGGGTTGCACTGGTGTCATACATGCGGTCTCCTTTACAGATGAACCACACTTTATTAAAATTCTCCCAACAGACCGAAGTCGACAATTCGTCTTTCCTACCATAATCCTTGCATGCCTATTCCACTTCATACTGCTTGGCAACGTTACGCCTAGGCATTAAATCGACGCGACTGTGTCAAGCTGCACACTGCTAATGCTGCACTCCAAAAATATGTGTTTACTTTTCCTACCCGTCTGCATTAACGTATATTTTTTTACATTCAGAGCTAGCTGCCATTCGTCGCACCAACTACGAATTTTGTCTAAATCATCTCGCATACTCCTACGACGACATCTTCCCGTACACCAGAGCATCATCAGCAAACATCTGCAGACTGCTGCATAGCCTGTCCGCCGGACCATTTACGAATATAGGAAATAATAGCCGTCCTATCACCCTTACCTGCAACACTGCTGCTGATATTCGTGTCCCTGATGAACACTTGCCGTCGAGGACAACAAAGTGGATTCTGTTTCTTAGGAATTCTTCAAGCCAGTCACATATGTAGGGACTAATTCCATTTGCTTGTACCTTCGTTAACAGTCGGCATTGTGGCACCAAGTCAGGTGCTTTACGAAAATCTAGGAATATGAAATCCGCCTGTTGCCCTTGTTCCATGATTCGCAGGATCTCATGAGTTTTTCGAACTGGCGATGCTTCCTAAAGCCGTTCTGACTTGTGCACAAAAACTCTTCCCAAATGGTTCAAAATGGTTCAAAATGGCTCTGAGCACTATGGGACTTAACATCTGAGGTCATCAGTCCAAATAGTTCAAATGGCTCTGAGCACTGTGGGACTTAACATCTGAGGTCATCAGTCCAAATGTTCAAATGGCTCTGAGCACTATGGGACTTAACATCTGAGGTCATCAGTCCCCTAGACTTTTTTTTTCTGAGCACTATGGGACTTAACATAACATCTGAGGTCATCAGTCCCCTAGACTTTTTTTTTTTTTTTGGTCATCAGTCTACTGACTGGTTTGATGCGGCCCACCACGAATTCCTTTCCTGTGCTAACTTTTTCATCTCAGAGTAGCACTTGCAACCTATGTCCTCAATGACGTATTCCAATCTCTGTCTTCCACTACAGTTTTTGCCCTCTACAGCTCCCTCTAGTACCATGGAAGTCATTCCCTCATGTCTTAGCAGATCTCCTATCATCCTGTCCCTTCTCCTTATCAGTGTTTTCCATATGTTCCTTTCCTTTCCGATTCTGCGTAGAATCTCCTCATTCCTTACCTTATCAGTCCACCTAATTTTCAACATTCGTCTATAGCACCACATCTCAAATGCTTCGATTCTCTTCTGTTCTGGTTTTCCCACAGTCCATGTTTCACTACCATACAATGCTGTACTCAGACGTACATCCTCAGAAATTTCTTCCTCAAATTAAGGCCGGTATTTGATATTAGTAGACTTCTCTTGGCCAGAAATGCCTTTTTTGCCATAGAGAGTCTGCTTTTGATGTCCTCCTTGCTCCGTCCGTCATTGGTTATTTTACTGCCTAGGTAGCTGAATTTCTTAACTTCATTGACTTCGTGACCATCAATCCTGATGTTAAGTTTCTCGCTGTTCTCATTTCTACTACTTCTCATTACCTTCGTCTTTCTCCGATTTACTCTCAAACCATACTGTTTACTCATTAGACTGTTCATTCCGTTCAGCAGATCATTTAATTCTTCTTCACTTTCACTCAGGATAGCAATGTCATCAGCGAATCGTATCATTGATATCCTTTCACCTTGTATTTTAATTCCACTCTTGAACCTTTCTTTTATTTCCATCATTGCTTCCTCGATGTACAGATTGAAGAGTAGGGGCGAAAGGCTACAGCCTTGTCTTACACCCTTCTTAATACGAGCACTTCGTTCTTGATCGTCCACTCTTATTATTCCCTCTTGGTTGTTGTACATATTGTATATGACCCGTCTCTCCCTATAGCTTACCCCTACTTTTTTCAGAATCTCGAACAGCTTGCACCATTTTATATTGTCGAATGCTTTTTCCAGGTCGACAGATCCTATGAAAGTGTCTTGATTTTTCTTTAGTCTTGCTTCCATTATTAGCCGTAACGTCAGAATTGCCTCTCTCGTCCCTTTACTTTTCCTAAAGCCAAACTGATCGTCACCTAGTGCATTCTCAATTTTCTTTTCCATTCTTCTGTATATTATTCTTGTAAGCAGCTTCGATGCATGAGCTGTTAAGCTGATTGTGCGATAATTCTCGCACTTGTCAGCTCTTGCCGTCTTCGGAATTGCCCCTAGACTTAGAACTACTTAAACCTAAATAACCTAAGGACATCACACACATCCATGCCCGAGGCAGGATTCGAACCTGCGACCGTAACAGCAGCGGGGTTCCGGACTGAAGAGCCTAGAATCGCTCGGCCACAGCGGCCGTCAAACTCTTCCCTCTCAAGCAAGTATGAGAATACGTTAGAGACTCTGGTCTGTAGTTTTGCGGATCCGTTCATTTAATCTCTACGTCTGACGCTATGATGCCCGCAGTGTGTGCCAATCTCTTGCCGTAATACAGGAAAGCGTATGATCAGATGAGGTAAATGGACAAAGAGGCCACCCTGTAGTGTGCGATAAGTTGAGAATTTGGTTCGGATGCAAAGAGTGCTCTGATAGCCGAAGTGGTTAAGGCGACTGCTAGCATAAAGCTGGAAATCCAGATTCGAGTCCCCACTTTCAACTTTCGCCATTGAATTATTTCAGTGCCGTGTTGCAGCTGACGTCAGGTTTGCTTGCACCAGTATGCCATTCCACTCCTCTGTCTGCTATCCTCTTCATTTCTGCATATGTAGCGCATCCCACGTGACTCGTAATCTGCTGCATGTATGACGTCGGCGATCGCCTCCAACGATTCCCTTCCTCAGTAGCTCCTGCTGCTAAAAGGAATTAATCCTAAATCACGTACGGCTCAGTCGAAACCTTTTACTTAACTACAACATGGCAGACTACAGGACAACAATAATTTGAATGTAAGCTGAAGTTCTTTGCTCAGAGACCAGAGTTCGCCATCCAAGTAGTATAGAGAACAAAGTGTGGACACAAAACATAATAGAAATCCTGTGAAGACAAGCGAAAGCGAGTACCATTATGACTGTTGCTGGCACTCTTGTATAACGTCTGCGTAATACTATTGAATACCTGACAATTTGGGATGTTACGCAGTGTACCCTGTGCGGTATTATTGCCTAGGCTGATATTAGCAGACATAGGCTGGCTGTTCAATCTGTATATTGAGCAAGCAGTAAAGGAAACAAAAGAAAAATTCGGAGTAGGAATTAAAATCCATGGAGAAGAAATAAAACCTTTGAGGTTCACCGATGACATTGTAATTCTGTCAGAGACAGCAAAGGACCTGGAAGAGCAGTTGAACGGAATGGACAGTGTCTTGAAAGGAGGATATAAGATTAACATCAACAGAAGGAAAACGAGGATAATGGAAGGTAGTCGAATTAAATCGGATGATGCTGCGGGAATTAGATTAGGAAATGAGAAGCTTAAAGTAGTAAATGAGTTTTGCTATTTGGGGAGCAAAATAACTGATGATGGTCGAAGTAGAGAAGATATAAAATGTATACTGGCAATGGCAAGTAAAGCGTTTCTGAAGAAGAGAAATTTGTTAACATCGAGTATAGATTTAAGTGTCAGGACGTCGTTTTTGAAAGTATTTGTATGCAGTGTAGCCATGTATGGAAGTGAAACGTGGACGATAAATAGTTTGGACAAGAAGAGAATAGAAGCTTTTGAAATGTGGTGCTACAGAAGAATGCAGAAGATTAGATGGGTAGATCACATAACTAATGAGGAGGCATTGAATTGAATTGGAGAGAAGAGAAATTTGTGGCACAACTTGACTAGAAGAAGGGATCGGTTGGTAGGGCATATTCTGAGGCATCAAAGGACCACCAATTTAACATTGGAGGGCAGCGTGGAGGGTAAAAATCGTAGAGGGAGACCAAGAAATGAATATACTAAACAGACTCAGAAGGATGTAAGTTGCAGTAGGTATTGGGAGATGAAGAAGCTTGCACAGAATAGCCGGCCGGTGTGGCCGTGTGGTTCTAGGCGCTTCAGTCTGGAACCGCGTGACCGCTACGGTTGCAGGTTCGAATCCTGCCTCGGGCATGGATGTGTGTAATGTCCTTAGGTTAGTTAGGTTTAAGTAGTTCTAAGTTCTAGGGGACTCATGACCTCAGATGTTAAGTCCCATAGTGCTCAGAGCCATTTGAACCATTTTGCACAGAATAGAGTAGCATGGAGAGCTGCATCAAACCAGTCTCAGGACTTAAGACCACAACAACAACAACATGTGAACACCTAACACTTACTTTCAAAAGTGGCCATACTATTAACAAACAGAACATAGGTCGTTGACTTAGCTACGTAGAAGACTGTAATTCCCAATCTTTTTGTCTCAAACAGACCAAAATACCGAATAAAACCAACTATAATGTTACGCAACAATGTGACTGTGACATTCGTATGGTTAACACACATATATAAGCTTCAGGTACATACTGCTCACAATAGCGATATCGAAAACAGAAAATCTAGCAAAATAAGCCAATAAAATCCTCTCAAATTGCTCATAGTACAATGTTTCACCGTTATAGACCTAAGGATACAGAAAATGAACTAACAGATGGTGAAATGATATTATGCTCCACCCATCCTTACCAAAGGAAGCTCTCTGACTGACCTATTTCCAAATAAGAGGTTTGCCTTAAAGTGGAGTTGAGAAATGTGATTGTTTAATTTTTATGACAGAAAACACTCATTTATCACTGACATCTAAATATGTGTGTTGGCTCTGAAGCTGTCTGCTTGGCCAATTTGCGAAAAAAAGGGGCTTGGTTTAGGGAAGTACTGCACAGGGAGAGTTTGTGTCTTTGGAATGTAGGAAGGGGAAGGGGAGGGATGTGGCTTAGGAAGGTTGCGTGCATTAGGAGAGGACGGAGGGGAGCCATGATGACGTCATATGTTCGTCCCTGCATGTAGGCAACTATATAGTCAAAGGTTAAAATTGCTCAAAAGTCGCTTCTGTATTTCTACTTTCACCTTCTACAGAAAATATGTTCATATTATATATCTAACCAGGTTTGCTACAGGATCAAATATTTCCTGTCAGGCAAGACACAGCTCATTGTCGAGGGATGGCAGGTTCTTCCTCGTACAGATCGCACATATAAAATTAGAACCTAACAATTTGAAAAGAGTCATACAAGCATTTAACCTTCTTGCTTTCCGATACAATAAACTGCACCTTCTTGGACGTACAGTACTTGAATGATTTTTCGTGCATAAAGCGGCTACAATCTACTTCATCCACTAACATAACTATTATTACAAAACAACATACAAGTGAAGTATACAAGTTGTATCCATGGTATACAAATTGTTCTGTGGCAGTGCAGTAATAAATAAGGACGGCAGCTGTTCATGAGTTGGGGCTGAGCCAGTAATAAATAAGGATGGCAGACGTTCATTATTTTGAGGATGAGCAAGTAATTAGATTAGATTCAGTATTCGTACCATAGGCCCAAAAATGAGATGATTCTCGTGGGTTAGGAACATGTCAGAAAGTATAACATAAAAAACCTAAAACGTTTGACTATAATACTTACTACCTTGATCATTTGTCAGGACATTGCCAAAATACTCGTAGGTAAGTACATTACAGTAAACTAGAACTGCAAAAATTTATGTAATTAATACACTCTCAGAATCAAACATTGTGATACACTTTTAATAAATTTATTGTACACAAAATACCTAATCTTTACTATTGTGTCCAAGTGCTGAATATAACAGACATTTTTACTTAATCGGTCTAATAGTCCATGTTAAGATATTCATCTGTAGAGTAGAAGGTGTTTCCTATCAAAAATGATTTCAAACTCTGTATAAACTGTGCTTTATCTGAAACCAAGTGTTTAATTGTTACTGGCAATTTATTGAAAATGTATGTCCTTGAACATTTGACCCTTATTTTGGAATAAGGTAAGTAGAGTGTCCTTATTCCTAGTATCAATAGTATGTATTGAGCTATTGGTTGGGAATACAGATATTATTTGCAACAAATTTCATTAAGGAATAAATATACTGAGAATCAGTGGTTAGAATACAAAGTTCTTTGAAAAGGTTTCTAAATGATGTTCTTGAATTTACACACAAATGATTCTTATTACACGCTTTTTGCTTGGTTTGATGAGTTACCCCTGAATATGATTCCATATGGCAAATAGAATAAAAGTAAGCAATGTATGCAAGTTTTTCATTATATTTATATCTCCAACATCTGACGCCATTCTCACAGCAAATACAGACTTGTTTAGGCGCTTCAACAATTCTGTGGTATGCCCTTCCAGACTGAATTTATTATCGAGTTGTAACCCCAGAAATTTAACGCTGCCAACGTCTTCGGCCTGCATGTCTTCATATGTTATACACATCCTGGGAGGAAATCTCTTACAGGTTCTGAACTGCATATAGCGAGTCTTTTCAAAGTTTAAAAACAGTGAATTAGCTTCAAAACATTTATTAATGTCAGTGAAAATTAGCAGCAATTTCTAAATCTGTACTTGACTTGCTTCTTGTTGCAATGTTCGTATCATCTGCAAACAAAACAAACTTAGCATCTGGAAATGTAACAGGCGAGAGGTCATTAATGTACGCACGAAACAGCAACGGACCCAATAAGAAACCTTGAGAAACATCACATGTAATTAACTCCCAATCAGATGAAGACTGACTGCTTACTGATTTTGCAACGACATCCTTTGCTTACTGTTAGTTAGATAAGGCTCAAACCATTTCGCAGCATAGCCGGTGACACCACAATATTCTAATTTACTTAAGAGGATGCTGTGATTCACACAGTGAAAGGCTTTTAACAGGTCACAGAAAATGCCAGTATCCTCTAGTTTCTTATCTAATGATAATTTTGCTTGTATAACAGCACAACGAAAGTCACATAGCAGTACCAGCTAGTAGAGGTAGGGGTGTAAATGTGGAAGCGTGTGGGTAATGTGAGAACGTCTAGTATCTGGCCTGCAGAGTGCGGCACTGTAGTGGGGCAGCCAGAAATTTTTGCAATAGTTCCTATTTGTCACGGTAGAGGGTTAGAAGTCAGTTGAGCAACAGACGCCGTGACAATGATACCAATTTACCTTCGCGCATTTTCTAAACCTTTTTCGAGGTAAGTTGTGGTATTACATTTATCTACATACTTTGTAGTTATCTTTCTTTACGTCTGATAACTTATAAAGGGAGGTGCATAGAAGGTTTTAGCAGTCCTTTGTCAACCTTAAATGGATAGTTGCTTAATGTAATCTACCGAAATTTAAAATGGCTATTGTGTAGGTAATGTGGTAGCATACATACGATGGCATTGTGGAAACGTTTCCACAATACCAACATGAAATACATTACTTCTAATACGTTTTGCGTCTGTTTCTAGATGCCACGAAAGCTAACTGATCAGAAACGAAGAGCTATTGTGAAGAAGTGGGATGCTGGAAACATCATTAAGGCTATAATAGCCTTAAGGGAGAAGCAGGTGGGGTTAAGAAGAGCAGTATAAGCTTTCAGTGAACCTCAGACGACAATTCAAAGGTTTGTGCATAGTGATATGTCACCTGAAAAATGTCTTCTTTGGGACTTGGACGTAAGTCTGTACTACCTGATGCTATTCAGAAACAGTTGGTACAGTATCTCATTGAAATGGACAAATCATCGTTGTCAAATACCTCATCAAATACGTGTGTGTCTCCACATGATATCATACCACTCCCTCCTCTAAAGAGGACGGTTTCCCACAGAGGTCGTAAGCCAGGTTCATCAGCTGTTTTGACATCTTCGCCTTATAAAACACGCCTTGAAGACTCCTTACTGAAGGGTAAACAGACGCTCCCTAAGGCAGCTGCCAAAAGCAAGAAAAAACGTGAAGCTCCTCCTAGAAAACCGTGCAAAAAACGGCTTAAGTTATCTGAGGATTCAGATGAAGAGCCCAATGCACCAACTGTCTCTTCAGGCGAGTCACATTTGGATCTCGCAGTTGGGGAAGAAAAACCTACTGAAGAAGATGCAATTTGTATTTTTTGTGGAGTCGCATTTTCCAAAGACATTCGGAGAGAATTGTGGAATAGGCGTGTAGTGTGTGAGGAGTGGAGTCACTCTTTGTGTGCCGGAAATGAAGGAGATATTTGCATATGCGATTTTTGCAACTGAACTTCGCTTATGAAGCATTTTTCTAATACAGTTGCGTTTAAAAATATTTTGTGTAATTTAAATTTAATATAAAATAAAATAGTTTCTAACTTTTCAATAGTTTTCGTTTGAAGTAGTCAGTTTCCCACAATTTTAAGGCGTTTCCACATTACCCGCACCTCTTGAAAAATTAATGAGTTGTTGTGCAAGCAGAAAATGTTTTTTTTTTAATTTTTAACATATTTAGTTTTTGGGTTTCATAATACTACATTCATTGTTAAAACATTATGAATTAGCTTTGGCTAATTTTTGAAGCTGAAAGAGAAGTAAACATTTCTTTTATACAGCAAAAACAAACTGGGTTTCCACATTTACACCCCTGCCTCTACCATAATAGCATGTTAATTATCAGACTAAAACATGTATCCAAAGAAAGCAAAACATACTGAAATTATAGTGGTACTATCTATTTTCACTTTGCTCTGATGTGGGTTAGTAAAATCTTCCTAATTAATAACCCTTTAAGTCTAAGTAAAATCTGGTTTAAATTCACGAAATTTTTCCACACAGTTCGTCATGGTCAAGCCTTAAACACAGAATGCACAACGTTTCAGAGATCTGTGAAGTTTGCCAGTGAGGTAGCGAAAATGGCGTCTCCTGTGGGGCAGTGTGCAGGAGGGAGGTAACGTGGGGGCGTGGCCGACAAATTTAATCCACAACGCATCGCAGAACACGAGCAGTCTGCGGCCAAGCTGTTCTGGCGACGAGATCTCTGCCGCCATTGCAAACGCTGCGAGCGTCCCGACGTACGAGGTTAACAGCGCGGAATAGTAGTTGCCGGCTGAAAGAAAAGGATTAAATACCTTAAGTGCGGTTAGTCTGTCCATTATTTGCTCCAGATAGAGATTGTGTGCGTCAACACAGTTGAGAACAAGTGTTTGTACATTGCTCTCTCGTTCGAGTGGCTAAATTTTTCTGAAAATTTTATTCAGTCGGCCGTCAAAAACTCACCACGTCGCATCAAAAATTAGAAGTAGCAGCTGTATCTTCTGTTCTTGGAGGATTATATAATCTAGCAGCGTCAGTTCTAGTTAATAAGTCGATACACTTTTCTTCTTTTTTTTAGTTTCATTTCCTGATTCATCTGTTCTCACCTACTTAATGTTGGTACGGCAAGTCGAAAAAGAGAGAGACGGAGAGAGAGGGTGATATATACGTGCGTATTATAGACCCCTTCCCTCTAAAATTTCTCTCCTTCATACCTCCTCCGTGTTACCACAGATGACGCGCCACTGATCTCATTTGTACTAAGATTGCAGTACACGCGAGATGCCTATTTGCTTCCACCGCCCTGAATGGAACGGCATGTTCTAATAAACGTTCACAAGCCTGCAGTCTTCTACAGATGTTGCCCCTGAGCCGAAAACAGCACGTAGAGCGTGAATCCGTTGTTTTGAGGCTGTGAGAAACTCTTAGAGTGGAATCTATATTTTACGAATAATTAAATTTTCAGTTAGTTTGTTTATATGGGATGCCACTCGCTTTTTTACTGGCGGAACACGAGAAACTCCACAGTTACATTAAGTCACAAATAATTTCCATTCTTCAACAAAATAATGAAATGCGTCTTTCCCTAATTACTATCTCACTGTTCCAACCACATGTCCAAATAAGCATACATTGCTAATAAAGACTATGGGTCAAACTGCTGGAAAACCATTCTGGAGTGTAATTAGCAGTCTTCGAAAGGGAGGTAAGAAGGAAATGACAAGTATTTTGGACAGGTCAGAAAAACTGCTGGTGAATCCTGTGGATGCCTTGGGCAGATGGAGAGAATATTTTCAAGAGTTGCTCAATGTAGGTGAAAATACGATCACTAATGTTTCAGATTTCGAGGTAGAATGGGATAGGAATGATGATGGAAGTAGGATCACATTTGAGGAAGTGGAGAAAATGGTCAATAGATTGCAGTGCAATAAAGCACCTGGGGTGGATGAAATTAAGTCGGAATTCATCAAATACAGTGGAATGTCAGGTCTTAAATGGCTACACAGGATAATTGAAATGGCGTGGGAGTCGGGACAGGTTCCATCAGACTAGACAAAAGCAGTAATCACACCAATCTTTAAACATGGAAACAGAAAAGATTGTAACAACTACAGAGGTTTCTCTTTAATCAGCGTTGTGGGTAAAATCTTCTCACGTATTGTTGAAAGGAAAGTGCGAGTATTAGTTGAGGACCAATTGGATGAAAATCAGTGTGGGTTTAGGCCTCTTAGAGGTTGTCAGGACCAGATCTTTAGCTTGCGGCAAATAATAGAGAAGTGTTATGAATGGAACAGGGAATTGTATCTATGCTTTATAGATCTAGAAAAGGCATATGACAGGGTTCCTAGGAGGCAGTTATTGTCTGTTCTACGAGATTATGGAATAGGAGGCAAACTTTTGCAAGCAATTAAAGGTCTTTACATGGATAGTCAGGCAGCAGTTAGAGTTGACGGTAAATTGAGTTCATGGTTCAGAGTAGTTTCAGGGGTAAGACAAGGCTGCAACCTGTCTCCACTGTTGTTCATATTATTTATGGATCATATGTTGAAAACAATAGACTGGCTGGGTGAGATTAAGATATATGAACACAAAATAAGCAGTCTTGCATATGCGGATGACTTAGTTGTGATGGCAGATTCGATTGAAAGTTTGCAAAGTAATATTTCAGAGCTAGATCAGAAATGTAAGGACTATGGTATGAAGATTAGCATCTCCAAAACGAAAGTAATGTCAGTGGGAAAGAAATATAAACGGATTGAGTGCCAAACAGGAGGAACAAAGTTAGAACGGGTGGACGGTTTCAAGTACTTAGGATGCATATTCTCACAGGATGGCAACATAGTGAAAGAACTGGAAGCGAGGTGTAGCAAAGCTAATGCAGTGAGCGCTCAGCTACGATCTGCTCTCTTCTGCAAGAAGGAAGTCAGTACCAAGACTAAGTTATCTGTGCACCGTTCAATCTTTCGACCAACTTTGTTGTATGGGAGCGAAAGCTGGGTGGATTCAGGTTACCTTATCAATAAGGCTGAGGTTACGGATATGAAAGTAGCTAGGATGATTGCAGGTACTAGTAGATGGGAACAATGGCAGGAGGGTGTCCACAATGAGGAAGTAAAAACTGGGAATGAACTCTATAGATGTAGCAGTCAGGGCGAACAGGCTTAGATGGTGGGGTCATGTTACGCGCATGGGAGAAGCAAGGTTACCCAAGAGACTCATGGGTTCAGGAGTAGAGAGCAGGAGGAGTCGGGGCAGACCAAGGAGAAGGTACCTGGATTCGGTTAAGAATGATTTTGAAGTAATAGGTTTAACATTCAGAAGAGGCACCAATGTTAGCACTGAATAGGATATCATAGAGGAATTTTATAAGGGGGCTATGCTCCAGACTGAATGCTGAAAGGCACAATCAGTCTTAAATGATGATGGTGATGATGATGATGATGATGCTAATAAAGTGTTAACCTGATACCGACCGTGGCAGACAGCATGTCTGTCCTCCGAGACTACCGAACCAGCTATATCTTATAGCCGAACCACTTCGCCCGCCATACAATTTAGGGGCGATCCGAAGATCACCGAAATGTTTCGTCTGCCTATTCTTTTAACAGTTGTTTATTATTCTGCTGGTTATTAATACTTGTGAAATAATGGGGAATGCTAGCTCCCTATTGAGAAATGCTTTAATGTGAGATGCAAGTAAATATGCTTTATAGTTTGTCTAATATTAAGAATAGGAGATTATCATTTTGGCGCGCAACTTCCGAACGCAGCAGCCAATTGCGAAGAAGGACCACAATTTAGGTGGTCTCTCTCACGAAAACTGTACCGATCAAACCATTTGCCATCGGTACCGCACACCACATTACTTCGTCTTGCCACTGCTGGCATCTCAACTGCTCTAAGAAGAGCTTCTTATACCTGAATATGAGGGCTGTCAATCCAGAAATATAAATCGAGTTTCATTCTCTATTATCTTGTGCAAATCATTTGATCTCGTTTCATCTCATCTCGTTCCCAATTACAGGCCACATGTCCTGCGGACACGTATTAAGTCAATGATCTTCACTGCCTTCTAAATCCTCATGCCGTTCATCATTGCTGATTCTTTCGCCTTTTTAGGGGCTATTTGGAGCGATGTGCGTCTCCAGCAGAAAGGGTTCTTCTGTGTCAGTGTCTTAGAGTTCTTCCGAATCCGATGTAATAGCGTAGGATACGTTTGCTCGTACACATTGCGTTGGTCGTTACTGTGAGCCACACTTGCACACTTCCTGCTGGGAATGCAGAAGGACTGCGTAGGTTATCGTATAGTCCGGAGCTGGCCTTCGATGCATACGGAGCTTAAGTCGGATGACCTCTGCAGCTTGTAGACTCGGCGGTAGCTAGAGACTGTACACGACCCGGCGCCCTAGAGAGAACTGTTCAAATGGTTCAAATGACTCCGAGCATTACAGGACTTAACATCTGAGGTGTTCAGTCCCCTGGAACTTAGAACTACTTAAACCTAACCAACCTAAGGACATCACACACATCCATTCCCGAGGCAGGATTTGAACCTGCGATCGTAGCGGTCGCGCGGTTCCAGACTGAAGCGCCTAGAACCGCTCGGCCACACCGGCCGGCCAGAGAACTGTCCGCCGTAGCTCAGAGATCTGGTATTTAAAGAGGCATCGACCTATCACTATCCACACATGTCATGCCCATGGATTGGTAGCTGCGACACCTGGTGGACCCATACAGGTGCTGCGCTACCAGTGTTTCGAGCGCAGCTTACCGATTGTGTTGCGGTACTCTCTGGGGTCCTGAGTCCCGTCATCACAGTTCCTCTGCAACTATACTTACCTGTTGATTGGTATAATTCATGCTTCTGTTTCCTAGCTACGTTGTAGCTACATGAGTTTGACCGGGGGCGGATTGTGATGGCCAGGAGGATCGGCACGAGTGTTTCGGAAACTGCATGACACTCAAGGGTTCGAGGAGTGCTTTGGTGAGTGTTTCAATACGTGGCGAAACCAAGGTGAAACTTTGCATGTACCGGGATGCGAACACACAATGTTATGTAAGTAGGCTGTTTATGTTTTCTTATTGGCAACGTTAAGTAGCGCTCTATATGAAAATCACTGGCTGTGCTGTGTGCAGTCTGTGGCTAGTTTGCATTGTTGACTGCCATTGTAGTGTTGGGCAGCGGCAGCTGGACGTGAACAGCGCGTAGCGTTGGGCAGTTGGAGGTGAGCCGCCAGCAGTGGTGGATGTGGGGAGAGAGATGGCGGAGTTTTGTAATTTGTCATAAACTGCTATATATATTATGACTATTAAGGTGAATACATTGTTTGTTCTCTATTAATATCTTTCATTTGCTAACTATCCCTATCAGTAGTTAGTGCCTTCCGTAGTTTGAATCTTTTATTTAGCTGGCAGTAGTGGCGCTCGCTGTATTGCAGTAGTTCGAGTAATGAAGATTTTTGTGAGGTAAGTTATTTGTGAAAGGTATAGTTTAATGTTAGTCAGGGCCATTCTTTTGTAGGTATTTTTGAAAGTCAGATTGCGTTGCGCTAAAAATATTGTGTGTCAGTTTAAGCACAGTCTTGTATAATTTTTCTAAGGGGACGTTACAGTTAGACTCTAGAAACCACAACGTAATCCATTACACTGGCATTTACGTATGTAATATTTGTCTCCTGTCTTCGTTATCAATTCTCTCTTGACGTTTTATGACACTAATGTGTTTATTAAGTGACATTTAATATGTGTTAGTGATAAATATTCAAAGCTCTGTTACCTTTAAACATCATACTGCAAATTACACTACTAGCCATTAAAAATTGCTACACCACGAAGATCACGTGCTACAGATGCGAAACTTAACCGACAGAAAGAAGATGCTGTGATATGCAAATGATTAGCTTTTCAGAGCATTCACACAAGGTTGGCGCCGGCGGCGACACCTACAACGTGCTGACATGAGGAAAGTTTCCAACCGATTTCTCACACACAAATAGCAGTTGACCGGTGTTGCCTGGTGAAACGTTGTTGTGATGCCTGGTGTAAGGAGGAGAAATGCGTAACATCACGTTTGCGACTTTGATAAAGATCGGATTGTTGCCTATCGCGATTGCGGCTTATCGTATCGCGACATTGCTGCTCGCGTTGGTCGAGATCCAATGACTGTTAGCAGAGTATAGCATCGGTGGGTTCAGGAGGGTAATACGGAACGCCGTGCTGGATCCCAACGGCCTCGTATCACTAGCAGTCGAGACGACAGGCATCTTATCCGTATGGCTGTAACGGATCGTGCACCCACGTCTCGATCCCCGAGTCAACAGATGGGGACGTTTGCAAGACAACAACTATCTGCACGAACAGTTCGACGACGGTTTCAGCAGCATGGACTATCACCTCGGAGACCATGGCTGCGGTTACCCTTGTCGCTGCATCACAGACAGGAGCGCCAGCGATGGTGTACTCGACGACGAACCTGGGTGCACGAATTGCAAAACGTCACTTTTTCGGATGAATCCAGCTTCTATTTCAGCATCATGATGGTCGCATCCGTGTTTGGCGACATCGCGGTGAACGCACATTGGAAGTGTGTATTCTCATCGCCATACTGGCGTATCACCCGGCGTGATGGTATGGGGTGCCATTGGTTACACGTCTCGGTCACCTCTTGTTCGCATTGACGGCACTTTGAACAGTGGACGTTACATTTCAGATGTGTTACGACCCGTGGCTCTAGCCTTCATTCGATCCCTGCGAAACCCTACATTTCAGAAGGATAATGCACGACCGCATGTTGCAAGTCCTGTACGGACCTTTCTGGATACAGAAAATGTTCGACTGTTGCCCTGACCAGCACATTCTACAGATCTCTCACCAATTGAAAACGTCTGGTCAATGGTGGGCGAACAACTGGCTCGTCACAATACGCCAGTCACTACTCTTCATGAACTGTGGTATCGCGTTGAAGCTGCATGGGCAGCTGTACCTGTACACGCCATCCAAGCCATTTGACTCAATGCCCAGGCGTATCAAGGCCGTTATTACGGCCAGAGGTGGTTGTTCTGGGTACTGATTTCTCAGGATCTATGCACCCAAATTGCGTGAAAATGTAATCACATGTCAGTTCTAGTATAATATATTTGTCCAACGAATACCCGTTTATCATCTGCATTTCATCTTGGTGTAGCAATTTTAATGGCCAGTAGTGTATAAAACAAGCGTTTTATAAGCTCTGTTACCACGAAACAGCATACTGCAAATTATAAAACAAGTGTGCTTCGAGCTTAATTTGTAAATTATTGACGACAATAACTCACTCTTGAGCGAACACTCCTAAATGAAGGCATTAACTGTCAATAAATCATTATGTGACATTTTTATACCAATAATTACAATAAATCATTCCAAGAATGAGGTGTTTTTGTAAATTTCTGCTAGGCGTACATTAACTCTTGTGAGAGGCTCATATCAACGCTAATAAAAGTTGATAGCCGATCATGCGGTTGTTGATACTGCATGTGGCGTCAAAATTACGTTACGTTTGCGGAAAGTGTTGTGAAGTGAGCGTTAACCCACTCTACTCGATGGGTTCTATTTATATTCTTTGCTAGTAAAAAATAATTTATCAAGGTTGCTTTGTGACTTCGTTGCCTCATTCTTTTTGATCATCTTCTTTTTCTGTTTTCCCAGAATCCATTATTCACTACCATACGATACTATGCTTCAAACGTCCATCCTGATAAATTTATTCGTCCACTTAAGGAGGAAGTACTATTGTCTAAGGAATTCCTGTATGTAAAGTTTCTCTAGCTAGTTTGTTATGCCTTTTGTTTTCGCCAGCACGGAATGGAAGGGGTTTAAAATTTATCATAATAGCCATGGAGCTAACATTCCTCTTCAGTCCTGAGGTATCATGCACGACATCTGCAGGTTTTACATTATTCTCGGGTGCGTATGCAGCTGATCGTTTTATAGCATGTGATATCACACATGATAAACATTACATCACTAAGTTTTTTTTAGCAAAAAACAATTTTGTTTTTTGTCGCAGACAATTTTCACTGCAGCTGCAGCATCATCAGTGGTTTTTTTTATTATTATGGCTGTTAAACATAAGGAATGTTCTTTACTGTTTGAATACATATAAATATTAGTTGCTAAATAGTAACTAAAAGTTTCACAAGAGCATATAAAATTTTGTATTCATACCTTCTTACCACATGGTGTGGTTTTTCTGCTGTATTAGATTAGATTAGATTAGATTTATTTTCATTCCAATTGATCCATAGTGAGGAGGTCCTCCAAGATGTAGAGCATGTCAGAAAAACAATAATACATGAGAAATATTTACAACTGAAACAAATAAGCTAGTGTACCTTCCACAGGTCCGAAGTGGAATGATCATCATTTTTTAATGAACATTATATGAAGGAATCATTTTACAAAGACTCATTTGCTTAGATTGCATTAATGCACTGAATTTAAAATTTAAAAAAATGTTTTTCTTATTTATAAGGTAATAAACATATAATAGTACTACTACAATACTTGTTTGCACTGAACACATTACTGCACTGAAATGGTCCAGAATATACATTGCACTTATATATAAACAAATCAGTTGGTTCTACTGAGAAATTCATCAATGGAGTAGAAGGGTTATACCACCAATAAATACTTTAGACTTCTCTTAAACTGAATTTCATTGGTCGTTAAGCTTCTTCTGGCTGCTGGCAACTTACAGAAAATGTGTGTTCCTGAATAATGCACACCCTTTTGTACAAGAGTAAGTGATTTTAAATCCTTGCGAAGATTATTCTTATTTCTAGTACTGATTCCATGAATTGAGCTGTTGGTTTGAAAAAGCTATATATTTTTAATGACAGATTTCATTAAGGAATAAATATGCCTGTAAAATCATTTTTCTCAGTGTATCAGATTAGGTAAAAGACTGATCACTATGTGGTCTCAAGAATCCAACGAATCTCGTGAGGCGAGACTTGCTGCAGCATGAGAATATCATGCTTTAACTCGATCTTTGGAAACTCCTTCCAAAAGCAAGGCATGAAGTAACTCATATCGAGAGCGTCATGCATTATTTCGCTGCTCAGATCCCTTCACTCATAGAGGCTTAAAGACAATTTTCTCCAAAGTCATAGTACCGGAAATTTTGATTCGACCTAGCGCAGTCGTGCGAGTTTTTATACACAGAATCCCGCTTTTCCCTAACAATTTACCATTTCCGTTTAAAACTGTACAATTCCCAGTGATCTTATGCTATGCCACGATCATAAACAAGGCGAAGGCCAGATTCCATGTTTTGCTGGCGTGGAGCTCAGTGTCAGTTGCTTTTCGTACAACCAGCTCGATGCGGCTCTCCCCCCGTAAGTGAAACGAACAATTCGCCTCAATCATTCCGCCAAACTTTGTGGCGTTCGCTATGTTATTCAGTGGTTTGGTATTTAACTAATTTGTAAATGGAAATGATAATCTTATTTTGTTACATTGAGTAATTACTAAATAATTTTTCTCCCGGCTAAAGATTTGATCAAGTTGCTAAAGAACTCCAAGTTAATGTCGTGTTAAAAGTGTTGTCTGTAAGTTGTGTAAGTGTCACTAAATCACAGTTCATACAACGTATTCTATACAACTATGGATTATGATGGAAACAGTTATCTTCCGCAAAATGATCATTAGAACCACCGAATATCAGCCGCGCACAATACTGACGTATGTTACCTGAAACAATATTCTTCGCAATTCGTGTGCGTAATTAATTTCGGCTCCATACATCAGCTAGAAAAGTTTCTTATAACGATCGTGCTACGAGCACTGTTTTTAAAGAACCAATCTGATTCGAATCATTTTCATTAAAATGAGTTCGGAACCACCTGTGCACATTTCTTTTTACACATTTGTATTACGTTCGGCATTCATGTCTCCAGAGTTACGTGATTTGAATTTGCCGCTGAGACAATTGTTAGGATGGCGGCAGACAATTGATAGAGACTTTCTATTGATAGAGCAAATAAGTATTTTAAATGCTTATTAAACTTTACAGACACTCTACTTTCGTATTGTGCACTATTTAGACCTCATCAAGCAAACATTTGATTTGTTTCTAAGGAAAACACAGATAAAAACGCCATACAAATCGCTATCATCAATGGCTGCGCTCCTTGCAGCGGAAAGAAATAATTAACGCAGATAACGCTTACTGAGAGAGGAATTACAGTTACAAATAATTATTCACTCATGTTTATAATAATAATGAACACTATTTTCAAGTAATAATTAACAAATAATTACAATTTCTTAACAGACCTCAGTCTGATATGCGTCTTGCGTGCTGAACCTACAAAAGCCAACCAACAAAAGGTAAAAACAAAGGAAGACAAACGCAGATCATAAAAGCACTTTACAATTATCATTGTCTTTGTATGATACACATCGATATGTCCAATTATATCATAGAATGTTATATAAATAATTAATTCATTATAAGTTTTCATTGTTTTTTCATACGTCGAATACTGTTTATAACTGTTCCTCTCGTCGCACTGCAGCCAAATATTTATCTCGTGGATGTTACAACGTACTACTTCAAACGTTGTATTCAACGAAGCTTTATAACTAAAAATAAATTGCAGACATACGAAGTCTCGGACACATATATAAATAAATAACAGTGCTGGACTACATGCACAAAAGATTGAAATAACTGAAATACGCGTAGATTAAACGTAATGATGCTGGAAAATAAATATATGGTGCTACGCAGAGGCTATAATACAGTTCACAGCATATTTAGTTTGTCGTATTAAGTTATGGTTTACATTCATGAAATGTGTCACCAACATGTCATAGAATGTAAATAGGTTTTGGGTAATAGTAACTTAATGGTGTCGCGCCTACAGCATTGTCGAAGGACCAGGCTGAACACTATCAAACAGACGACGGAAGCTGTTACGCCTCACAGGGGGACGTGGAGCCGGGGCAATAAATAAAAGACGACCGCAGTGGGAAGCAATTTGGCTAAGGCGGCTCCCGCAGCGTTTAACGAGTCGTTCCACGTCCCGCCAACAGAGCGCACCACCTTCTTGCCGCAGCCACCATTTCCGTAGCTGATAAGTTGTGTTCCTTTTCCTGCAGTCTTCCTTACGCCCCCCCTCCCCCTTCTGACTTTCTCACTTTCTCCTTCGCTCTCTCTCCCTTTTTCTCTATGCTGCTCTGCCTTCATCCAGCCTTCGGGCCAACTCCATCCCGACGCTGTGAGGTCGTTGTTGGTGGTACGCGGGACGTTCATTATCTCCACGGCACAACATCCGGCTTGCAAATCTCCAGGTCGCCTGTTTTTCTTGTTCTTGTCTTACTGCCCTTGTAGCCCATGCTGATATCTTCCACAAGCAGCATTTAAGCAAGATGTGCTCACAATTAAAAAATAGTACATCAAAACATTTCACAGTGCACTTGCAAAATGCGGCAGAACGTCACCGTCACGGATCAAAGGAAGAAAGTGTTCGCAGTACGGTGGTGGATTTTGTAACTGCTTAATCTTAAATGTTCTCTTTGTTTCCATGAGACGCTGCAAAGGCGCATGAGGATTTGCATATTTTTCCTATGAGTGTTGCTACATAAAAGAGACCAAAGCTGTGAAACTGGAAAATAAAGTACGTTTCACGGTACCTGGAGAGGAGGAAGCTAACACTGTGCTTAAACAGGAACGTCAACAGAATAATCAGTTTTCATTAGTAAGACTTGTTATTAATAGCGGAAAACGGAGCTATACTGAAGGGGGAAAATTCAGTGTTTTACGTTATTTAGTACTTAGAAAAGGAACGTGACACGGAGGATAAAGGGAAAGGCACTATATGCTGCCGTCTGTATACAGGGTTATTACAAATGATTGAAGCGATTTCACAGCTCTACAATAACTTTATTATTTGAGATATTTTCACAATGCTTTGCACACAAATACAAAAACTCAAAAAGTTTTTTTACGCATTCACAAATGTTCGATATGTGCCCCTTTATTGATTCGGCAGACATCAAGCCGATAGTCAAGTTCCTCCCACACTCGGCGCAGCATGTCCCCATCAATGAGTTCGAAAGCATCGTTGATGCGAGCTCGCAGTTCTGGCACGTTTCTTGGTAGAGGAGGTTTAAACACTGAATCTTTCACATAACCCCACAGAAAGAAATCGCATGGGGTTAAGTCGGGAGAGCGTGGAGGCCATGACATGAATTGCTGATCATGATCTCCACCACGACCGATCCATCGGTTTTCCAATCTCCTGTTTTTTGAAATGCCGAACATCATGATGGAAGTGCGGTGGAGCACCATCCTGCTGAAAGATGAAGTCGGCGCTGTCGGTCTCCAGTTGTGGCATGAGCCAATTTTCCAGCATGTCCAGATACACATGTCTTGTAACGTTTTTTTCGCAGAAGAAAAAGGGGCCGTAAACTTTAAACTGTTAGATTGCACAAAACACGTTAACTTTTGGTGAATTGCGAATTTGCTGCACGAATGCGTGAGGATTCTCTACCGCCCAGATTCGCACAGTCTGTTCACTTCACCATTATGAAAAAATGTTGCTTCATCACTGAAAACAAGTTTCGCACTGAACGCATCCTCTTCCATGAGCTGTTGCAACCGCGCCGAAAATTCAAAGCGTTTGACTTTGTCATCGGGTGTCAGGGCTTGTAGCAATTGTAAACGGTAAGGCTTCTGCTTTAGCCTTTTCCGTAAGATTTTCCAAACCGTCGCCTGTGGTACGTTTAGCTCCCTGCTTGCTTTATTCGTCGACTTCCGCGGGCTACGCGTGAAACTTGCCCGCACGCGTTCAACCGTTCCTTCGCTCACTGCAGGCCGACCCGTTGATTTCCCCTTACAGAGGCATCCAGAAGCTTTAAACTGCGATACCATCGCCGAGTGGAGTTAGCAGTTGGTGGATCTTTGTTCAACTTCGTCCTGAAGTGTCGTTGCACTATTATGACTGACTGATGTGAGTTCATTTCAAGCACGACATACGCTTTCTCGGCTCCAGTCGCCATTTTGTCTCACTGCGCTCTCGAGCGCTCTGACGGCAGAAACCTGAAGTGCGGCTTCAGCCGAACAAAACTTTATGAGTTTTTCTACGTATCTGTAGTGTGTCGTGACCATATGTCAATGAATGGAGCTACAGTGAATTTATGAAATCGCTTCAGTCATTTGTAATAGCCCTGTATTACTTGGAGTGCTTATATATGTATATGTTCTCGATCGTGAGGGTGTAGATGTTTTCTAATGTTTGTACGACACTTTTCGTATTCTTTCAGTTCTCGGCCGAGAGAAAAATTTACTGTAAGAAGAATATAGCTTATGAATTTTGCATTGGCTATTAACAAACGCCGCTGTCTACATCGACACCTATGCTCCGTACACCACTGTTAAGCGCATGGCAGAGGGTACGTCTCACCGTACCAGTTATTTTCTGAAATCTTCCACATTGGTCACTTGCCCTAACTGAATGAGGTTCAAGTGGCCGATGCAGACTCACATACTTCGGAAGTGGACAGCAACCCTCCTCTTTACTCTGAAGTAATGCCACCAGCTTGGCGTCTTTCTTAAAGTGCAAACACTTTGCTGTTCTTAGACTGAACAGTCAATGGTTTCATCCATATTACATACGTGATGAGCAGGGTAAAATTGTTTCTCTTACACTGTTTTAACGATAAAAAAAACTGGTCATTATTGAGCTTGTTAAAAGCTCGTCCTCTGGCCACTGAGATAGGCTTCCCAAGACTAATATTAGGGTACTGTATTTGTTTACAGTCTCTGAATGTTTGTTAAAACGGTATTTTGCTATTCTCTGCCAACTCTGCTAATCTCCAAAGATCGTTCACTGTAAATCCAAAAACTCAATTTTCCATCCGAAAAACTTAATCAGGGGCTTCTTATTTCTATTGCACACACTCCTTAGGCTCCTATGACCTTTTCAGTACCTGCATCTCTATTTTTTTTCCTATAACTCTTCTTTCCAACCCTTTACGTGGAACACGAAATTGCCCTGCTGCCGTAGAAGAAGGCAGCTTATCATTCCTTACCGTCTGAATCGCACTTTCCATCACAACAGGGGTTCTATGTTCGTCGCTCTGAGTTCTGGACATTTTTCTAGGCATTTAGTATCTGAAAGAATACCAAGTAGCTGCAAAGACAGCTTTCAATCGGGTTTTCGTATTAGACCAAATAGAACAGAGATCGTTTTAAATAATATTAGTTTACTAACTACATCTACATCTACATCTACATCCATACTCCGCAAGCCACCTGACGGTGTGTGGCGGAGGGTACCTTGAGTACCTCTATCGGTTCTCCCTTCTATTCCAGTCTCGTATTGTTCGTGGAAAGAAGGATTGTCGGTATGCCTCTGTGTGGGCTCTAATCTCTCTGATTTTATCCTCATGGTCTCTTCGCGAGATATACGTAGGAGGGAGCAATATACTGCTTGACTCTTCGGTGAAGGTATGTTCTCGAAACTTTGACAAAAGCCCGTACCGAGTTACTGAGCGTCTCTCCTGCAGAGTCTTCCACTGGAGTTTATCTATCATCTCCGTAACGCTTTCGCGATTAATAAATGATCCTGTAACGAAGCGCGCTGCTCTCCGTTGGATCTTCTCTATCTCTTCTATCAACCCTATCTGGTACGGATCCCATACTGCTGAGCAGTATTCAAGCAGTGGGCGAACAAGCGTACTGTAACCTACTTCCTTTGTTTTCGGATTGCATTTCCTTAGGATTCTTCCAATGAATCTCAGTCTGGCATCTGCTTTACCGACGACCAACTTTATATGATCATTCCATTTTAAATCACTCCTAATGCCTACTCCCAGATAATTTATGGAATTAACTGCTTCCAGTTGCTGACCTGCTATATTGTAGCTAAATGATAAGGGATCTTTCTTTCTATGTATTTGCAGCACATTACACTTGTCTACATTGAGATTCAATTGGCATTCCCTGCACCATGCGTCAATTCGCTGCAGATCCTCCTGCATTTCAGTACAATTTTCCATTGTTACAACCTCTCGATATACTACAGCATCATCTGCAAAAAGCCTCATTGAACTTCCGATGTCATCCACCAGGTCATTTATGTATATTGTGAATAGCAACGGTCCTATGACACTCCCCTGCGGCACACCTGAAATCACTCTTACTTCGGAAGACTTCTCTCCATTGAGAATGTTATGCTGCGTTCTGTTATCTAGGAACTCCTCAATCCAATCACACAATTGGTCTGATAGTCCATATGCTCTTACTTTGTTCATTAAACGACTGTGGGGAACTGTATTGAACGCCTTGCGGAACTCAAGAAACACGGAATCTACCTGTGAACCAGTGTCTATGGCCATCTGAGTCTCGTGGACGAATAGCGCGAGCTGGGTTTCACATGACCGTCTTTTTCGAAACCCATGCTGATTCCTACAGAGTAGGTTTCTAGTCTCCAGAAAAGTCATTATACTCGAACACAATACGTGTTCCAAAATTCTACAACTTATCGACGTTAGAGATATAGGTCTATAGTTCTGCACATCTGTTCGACGTCCTTCTTGAAAACGGGGATGACCTGTGCCCTTTTCCAATCCTTTGGAACGATACGCTCTTCTGGAGACCTACGGTACACCGCTGCAAGAAGGGGGGCAAGTTCCTTCGCGTACTCTGTGTAAAATTGAACTGGTATCCCATCAGGTCCAGAGGCCTTTCCTCTTTTGAGCGATTTTAATTGTTTCTCTATCCCTCTATCGTCTATTTCGGTATCTACCATTTTGTCAACTGTGCGACAATCTAGAGAAGGAACTACAGTGCAATCCTCCTCTGTGAAACATCTTTGGAAAAAGACATTTAGTATTTCGGCCAACGGTAGAACGACGGATGATAGCTTTGTCTCTAAAAGTATTTACGAGTATAAGTCAGTCTGTAGTATTATCTACGATATGTGGAAGTAGCTAACTCCTGATGGGTAAACAGATTAAAAATGAAATGATAGCGCGAGTAGAATATCCCGTTATCCCGATCGTAGAACATGTCGGCACTAACAGTTCACAGATGAAACTAGCAAACCGAAAGTAACTACAAGGAACTACATTTGTAAGTCTAAAGAAGTTGTTTAATCATTGATATTGTAAAAAAATTACTTGACGTTCATGTGAGGTAATATAAATAACATAAATGAATTACCTTACATCAGGCTACTGAAAATTTTGGAAAAGTCAGATCAAGCTTCCTCCGTCAAATTCACTGCCGACAATGAGAGTGTATGTTAGAACTAGTCGACCGCTTCCCGACAGGCAGCAGCACCTTCCTATGCATCAGAGAAGCGTTAAAAACAACTATATTTTAAAAGAAATTGAAAGATGAATAATCTGTGTGGCGAGATGCAGCATTATGTAGCTCAGTCGAAACGCCCTGCTTCCGTTCAAACGTGTGGCAGCGAAGCTCCGCCTAGCTTCCTGCTCCCGCCGCCAGAGGCGCCACCGAACGGAGCTCTGGTTTTTCCCGTCAGAGCAATCTGTAAACACTCGCGCGCCAATTGTCGAGGCCGTCGATTAGCACTGCTCGTGGCCACAGCTGTTCTAAATACGTGCTCCTCACTTCAGTGGCCTCGTGGAATCTCCTACATCATTACGCAACGCATAACAGTTTGTCGACCGGCTCGTAATCTACATCTCGCGCCTGTAAACCATACGTGGTCAGCGTACTGCATCTCGCTTCCTATTGCGTCCATTACGTCCAACATCGCCTGTCATTGGGTACTTAATACTGCGTGTCGTCCACTCATGTGCATAACTGTCATTAAGTTCTGCAAAATATTGTTCACATGTTCCGAGAAGAAAGATATTGTTCTGACGGCGCTGTTCAAAATTTAAGAACCTTCACTCGGAACCCTAGATATTACGAGCACCATTGAAATTACTAAATAATTTTAATCGGAATGAGGGCGGCACGAAGATAAATGGTATCTGTATTCTGGTGCTGAAGAAGATGTGTACCAGTCTTTCACCATGGGACGGTACCAATAGCAGGAGACAGCAACCGACAACAGCCAATTGCGTTCCAGTTTTCAAAACATGTGCCATCACGCCACGGCGCGGGGGCTCGCGGAAACAGAATTTTACTCCACTCATTGGCGAGCAAGGGTGTAATCGGAAGTACACAGTCATCACATTTCGTTGAACGTTTAGTAATAAATTTGTTTCACAAAATATACTGTGAACATGTAACGTAATGAGACCAGCAGATAACTTTGTCTGTTATTATCTTTTCGACAGCTAAGCTGTTTCTTCAATTATTTGGTCACTCCTAGTTTCAAGGCCAAAGCCCCATCACCAAGCGCTCCTACATAAAAAATATACAGAATTTAGGAAATATTTAAATCCAAACAGCATTCCACTGCCAGACTAAACTCCGTCAAATAGTGTGCAAGTCATTAGGTCTTGGAACGTTTCACACATGGCTACCACAAAGAAGTGGGTCCTATGGTTGTAAAACTACTGTATGCTACCGTAGACTATGATCTACATCTACATCTACATTTATACTCCGCAAGCCACCCAACGGTGTGTGGCGGAGGGCACTTTACGTGCCATTGTCATTACCTCCCTTTCCTGTTCCAGTCGCGTATGGTTCGCGGGAAGAAGGACTGTCTGAAAGCCTCCGTGCGAGCTCTAATCTCTCTAATTTTACATTCGTGATCTCCTCGGGAGGTATAAGTAGGGGGAAGCAATATATTCGATACCTCATCCAGAAACGCACCCTCTCGAAACCTGGCGAGCAAGCTACACCATGATGCAGAGCGCCTCTCTTGCAGTCTGCCACTTGAGTTTGTTAAACATCTCCGTAACGCTATCACGGTTACCAAATAACCCTGTGACGAAACGCGCCGCTCTTCTTTGGATCTTCTCTATCTCCTCCGTCAACCCGATCTGGTACGGATCCCACACTGATGCGCAATACTCAAGTATAGGTCGAACGAGTGTTTTGTAAGCCACCTCTTTTGTTGATGGACTACATTTTCTAAGGACTCTCCCAATGAATCTCAACCTGGTACCCGCCTTACCAACAATTAATTTTATATGATCATTCCACTTCAAATCGTTCCGCACGCATTCTCCCAGATATTTTACAGAAGTAAATGCTACCAGTGTTTGTTCTGCTATCATATAATCATACAATAAAGGATCCTTCTTTCTATGTATTCGCAATACATTACATTTGTCTATGTTAAGGGTCAGTTGCCACCCCCTGCACCAAGTGCCTATCCGCTGCAGATCTTCCTGCATTTCGCTACAATTTTCTAATGCTGCAACTTCTCTGCATATTACAGCATCGTCCGCGAAAAGCCTCATGGAACTTCCGACACTATCTACTAGGTCATTTATATGTATTGTGAAAAGCAATGGTCCCATAACACTCCCCTGTGGCACGCCAGAAGTTACTTTAACGTCTGTAGACGTCTCTCCATTGATAACAACATGCTGTGTTCTGTTTGCTAAAAACTCTTCAATCCAGCCACACAGCTGGTCTGATATTCCGTAGGCTCTTACTTTGTTTATCAGGCGACAGTGCGGAACTGTATCGAACGCCTTCCGGAAGTCTAGGAAAATAGCATCTACCTGGGAGCCTGAATCTAATATTTTCTGGGTCTCGTGAACAAATAAAGCGAGTTGGGTCTCACAGGATCGCTGTTTCCGGAATCCATGTTGATTCCTACATAGTAGATTCTGGGTTTCCAAAAACGACATGATACTCGAGCATAAAACATGTTCTAAAATTCTACAACAGATCGACGTCAGAGATATAGGCTTATAGTTTTGCGCATCTGCTCGACGACCCTTCTTGAAGACTGGGACTACCTGTGCTCTTTTCCAATCATTTGGAACCTTCCGTTCCTCTAGAGACTTGCGGTACACGGCTGTTAGAAGGGGGGCAAGTTCTTTCGCGTACTCTGTGTAGAATCGAATTGGTATCCCGTCAGGTCCAGTGGACTTTCCTCTGTTGAGTGATTCCAGTTGCTTTTCTATTCCTTGGACACTTATTTCGATGTCAGCCATTTTTTCGTTTGTGCGAGGATTTAGAGAAGGAACTGCAGTGCGGTCTTCCTCTGTGAAACAGCTTTGGAAAAAGGTGTTAAGTATTTCAGCTTTACGCGTGTCATCCTCTGTTTCAATGCCATCATCATCCCGGAGTGTCTGGATATGCTGTTTCGAGCCACTTAGTGATTTAACGTAAGACCAGAACTTCCTAGGATTTTCTGTCAAGTCGGTACATAGAATTTTACTTTCGAATTCACTGAACGCTTCACGCATAGCCCTCCTTACGCTAACTTTGACATCGTTTAGCTTCTGTTTGTCTGAGAGGTTTTGGCTGCGTTTAAACTTGCAGTAAAGCTCTCTTTGCTTTCGCAGTAGTTTCCTAACTTTGTTGTTGTACCACGGTGGGTTTTTCCCGTCCCTCACAGTTTTACTCGGCACGTACCTGTCTAAAACGCATTTTACGATTGCCTTGAACTTTTTCCATAAACACTCAACATTGTCAGTGTCGGAACAGAAATGTTCGTTTTGATCTGTTAGGTAGTCTGAAATCTGCCTTCTATTACTCTTGCTAAACAGATAAACCTTCCTCCCTTTTTTTATATTCCTATTTACTTCCATATTCAGGGATGCTGCAACGGCCTTATGATCACTGATTCCCTGTTCTGCGCTTACAGAGTCGAAAAGTGCGGGTCTGTTTGTTATCAGTAGGTCCAAGATGTTATCTCCACGAGTCGGTTCTCTGTTTAATTGCTCGAGGTAATTTTCGGATACTGCACTCAGTATAATGTCACTCGATGCTCTGTCCCTACCACCCGTCCTAAACATCTGAGTGTCCCAGTCTATATCTGGTAAATTGAAATCTCCACCTAAGACTATAACACGCTGAGAAAATTTATGTGAAATGTATAAAATTTTCTCTCAGTTGTTCTGCCACTAATGCTGCTGAGCCGGGAGGTCGGTAAAAGGAGCCAATTATTAACCTAGCTCGGTTGTTGAGTGTAACCTCCACCCATAATAATTCACAGGAACTATCCACTTCTACTTCACTAGTAGTAAGAGTAGATTACGTTGGTTACTCTAGTACCCTTGGTTAGTTAAAATTCGGGGCCAACGAGATATACGGGTCCTACAACAAACTTGTGACGTCACACTGGTCGGCTTGCCCGCCACACATCGCGAGCGCTCGGCTTCTTGCAGGGCCCACGAGAAATCAATTTGTAACTGAAGAAACACCCACTAAAGCTCTTAATTTTGTTGCGTGTTAACGAGACGTTGCATGCATTTAAACACGCAGTCAAGAGTTATTAAACTCGTCTGAAATAGCTGCTCGCTCTTCTCCGGAGACGGTTGCTTACACTCGTAAGATTTGTAGTGTCACCCGTTGTGACGTACGCACCCCCGACTTTTCTTCTCGTGAGCCTCGGTTAAAATCGTAGTCAGGTCACCTGTTCGTTAGGCGTGTTGCATGCCCATCGGGCACTACCTCATTTGGACCACTTTGTTTGCATGGGCGGTCAATGTCTTTCTAGAATCCCCTAAAAGTCAGAAGCAGTGGATCTTCGGAGTGAGGACAGACTTTATGAAGAAACGAGTAACCATCGGAATACTTTTGTTTTACACAGTTGCCCTCGTGTCTCTTACTTAAAAATAAACAGCATTTATAGCATAATTGGAATTGTCAATGTTTAATACAGGTCTTATACGAAAATTGTTAATATGTAGCATGAAACAGAGAGGTATTGTGGAAAATTTTTAAAAAATATCATATAGCGCTAGAAAAGCCAGTTCCCTCTAAAACAGGTAAAACCTAAAAAAACGCAAAACAAAAATATATCAAACATTGCTTCGGTACTTCGTCAAGCTTACAGAAAACTTCAGTGTTATTCATAAACAACTTCCGCACTTATCAATAATAACAGGAAACGCTTGACGTTGATCATTATGAAGAACGTTCGATTTAGTTCAAAACAGCAACACAGTTCTGTACATTTTTTTATATTTGCGCATGTAAATCGTACTTGCAACAAAAGTAATTGTTTTTTTACATAGAAATGCAGAAATAACAGGATCAACTAGTTTTTACTGCTTATAAAATGCAATTTACATTTTGTGAGGACATAAAATACAAAGTGGACCAACACTGAACGATGGGCAGTTCTAATTATATGCAAAACGAACAAAGAGAAGTCGCACCCAGTTTCTCTCTGACACATTCATCTATATTTATTTTCCTACCATTGCTACTGATACCATGAGCAATCCTGTTATAACTTCCTTGCACGCTGTGTGGTCCTTCAGTGTATGCTGGAGCGACGAATAGATGCTGTTCACGAACAGAGAAGGCAGATATTAATTTCTTCTACATCTATTATAAAACAGAAGAAATAATACATAATAACTATAATACATAACTCCGTTGCTGTCGTTGCAGCGTCGAAAGCTCGAGATTTATCACGAACTGACGCGGCAAGAAAACTGAGAATGTTTCACATATACACTGCCAAACATAAAAATGTTGTTGTGGTCTGGTCCGAAGTGTGGTTTGATGCAGTTATCCATGCCACACTGTCCTGTGCCGACCTCTTCACCTCAAAGTACCTACTGGAACCTGCATCCTTCTGAATCTGCTTACTGTATTCATCTCTTCGTCTCCCTCTACGATTTTTACCCTCCACTCTTCTCTCGCCTACTACCCTACTAAATTCGTGATCCGCTGATGTCGCAAATGTGGTCGCGCGGTTCCAGACTGAAGCGCCTAGAACCGCTCGGCCACACTGGCCGGAGCCGGTAATTTCTGTTACCAGTCACTTTTTTATTTTTGTTTTATGTTTAATCTAACATAATACAACGCGTTTCGAACGTGTTCTGTTCATCTTCAGGCGTTTATACGTACATACATACAGATAAATGTTACTTAAAAATAAACTGTCTTAAATTAGATTAACCTAGAACTCTTTGTCTATTGTTTGTTACTGTGGTTGGTTTGTGGTTGACTATGTATGATATCACAGCCTGTATAGGATGCAGATAGTTTTGCATCAGTTTTGTGTTGCGAAAATAGCGTGAAAGGCTTTTATATGACAGCTGATCACTTACGATTTCATCACCTTGCAGCTTCACTTGCATCACTGCTGTAATGGCGGAGCTGTTGAGTAACATTACACTATTGCACACTGTATTTTGTCCCTGATTTACGACGTAATTCACTGCACAAATTGTTTCGACATACATGTAAACATTATGCACGTAACACAAGACGGCGGACCAGTAGCATGTGAGTCAAAATCGATTATCGAAGTTTTGTATCGATATTCTTGGTACTGACAGATTTGTAGTCATTTATTTACATTGACACGTCTTGAATCTATTGAGTTAGAACTGGCTTAAGACTGTTGAAAGAATTTTGATTTTTTGAATTCGGTTATCTCATTATGAATGTTATCTCCATGTTTTGCATTATGTATGAAAATTTCCATTTCTTCCATGATATCCACTCTTTTACTTTTTCCTATTTTGCGTAAAATTTCGAGGTTGTCTTCGGTTTTCAAAGGGTGGCCTGTGTCTTTAATGTGAGTTGCTGCTGCTGACTTGTTACATTTACCAAGTCTGTAGCAGTCTACATGTTCTTTGAATCGAGTTCTGAAATTTCTGCCTATTTGGCCGATGTAATATTTATTACATTGGCTGCAGGTAATTCTGTAAATGCCAGATGAATCAAGACTTCTACCTGGTGGTTTTACATTGTGAATAAGCTTCCTACTTACGTTGTTGTTGGTGATGAAGTTGATTTTTATGTATGTGTTTTTGAATAATCTTGCTAATTTGTTGGATACTATTCAAAGATATGGCATATTTGACTGCTGGGGCACTGTCAGTTGTGAGTGTAGTTTGATGTTGTTTGTTCAATCTATGTGGCAGTGAGTAACGTCTGCCTGGAGTTCATCTGCTGTCATCTACTCATAACAACAATAACAATAATGAATATTTATAACAACGTCCATTTAGAATAACGTGTAAGCCATTTAAATTAGATCGTATGTACGATGCAAAATTGCATTAATCATTTCATCGACTATTACTGGTTGGCACTATGTACTAACAGCTTCTGTGACACTACGTGTCTGGGAGCTAATTAGCTAATTATTTAGCTAATTAGAATGCGAAAGGACGTCCTTTTATTGTGAAGGAATGCGCAATGTCACAAACTACCCTCGCGAGCTGACCTGTGTGGAATCTTCTCACAGGGAGCGCAGGGGCACGCCTCCAGCAGAAAAAAGCAGAGACACGCTAAGATGGGGAAATGAAGCCTTCTAGAAATTCTTATGAAAGGAGTATTAGCTTCAGGTGATTGACTGGTAGAGTCATGACCCACGTCGAGGAAGGTAATGTTTTTGTAATGGCCGTTGGGATTCGTCCCTGGAGTGCAAAAGTAGACGCCACGTGTCCAGCTGGTGGGAGAAAAAAGACTTCCCTGCCGGCTACGACAGACAGCACTTGTCTCTGGAGGTCATTAGAAGGTTCTTCGCTGGCGGTAACCATATCGGAGGAGTGAGTCTTCGAAGTCTTGCTTTAGATATGGGGAGCGCGTGAGTCGTTTCTCTGAGACAGAGTTGTTATTCTGTTTACACTAGTGACGATTCTTTAAGGGGCTCCGGAAAGGCTCAAAATCATGGAAAGTTCAGTTTTTACTTTTTTGCGTTTTCTGAATCTGCAGACTTATTACCTTTTAACAGATACATAATTTATTCAATTCCGAAGACTACAACTATTTTTAAATTTTTTTTTAAATGTGTTCTACATGGGCGTGACCCGCTGTGGCGCTGTTAAACTGCTGTCAAATGGTGTTATTATTAACGTCCGTGTTCATCAGGTACATTTTAGTGATGTGAGATAAAGTATGTGTTGTGGCTAACCTATGATGGTTCAATATATATCGCTGGTGTGATTGTCGATTGTTTCATGTTTATTTACTCTGTCGTTATCTCGAAAATATTCGTAATTAATTCTGTTTCTTGAGTCTCTGTTTTGTTGAAGTATAATAATGAGTACACAAAGTGTCGACGAAATGAAGAAGGCTGTTTGGGCTGGTTTTTTTTTTCATACTTCTTCAACCGATGAAAATCCCCAACATAGCTTGTTCCCAAAGAAGAAGACAGTTGGTGTAAATATAACAAAGGATTGCTAACTGGTGAAGTGTACACTCATAAGCATAGTCTGCCTCATGCAATAATGGAGGTGATAAAACCTATTTTCAGAGACTTAGCAGCACCTGAACTGTTGAAAAAGTGTATCCACGGAAAAACTCAAAACCCCAATGAAAGTATAAATAGTGTTATATGGTCGAGAATCCCCAAGACTGTATTTGTTGGAATAGAAACACTTCACTTTGGTGTGTATGATGCTGTTGCGACTTTCAATGATGGCAACATTGTAAGGTGCAAGGTATTTAGAAATATGGGAATGAAGATAGGTTCTAACATGGTACGAGCGATGCTTGCTTTAGACAAGGAACGCCTTCGGGCTGCAGACAGAGCTGTAAAGAGTCTAGAAATACAAGCAAGAGTAAACAGGAGGAGGAACAAGAGGAAGCTGGAGGAGGAGTTTGCAGAGGATGAAGATAATCCATCCTATGGACCTGGAATGCACTAAAAAGTTAATCCAATCTTTGTCGCTCGATTCACAAAACTTTTATTTTCTCATACTAATTACATGTTTTCTAAGGATCTTCCAAACATATTTGTTTCAAACTTTCAGTAAATGTTACACAGTACCTTCTGCATAATTTAACACAGCCTTTTTCCAAAATACTGTATATTTTTTAATATATAAATAAAAAATTGCAAAAAAAATGTTGTGAATTTTCATTACAATTGAAAAAAAATCATGTTTAATAACTGAACTAAAATTTTGTAAAATCCCTGTGTTAAGTTGTAGCCCATATTCCAATAAATAATCTGTAAAAAGTTCAACTTCCTACCTCAAATACTTTGTGAGGAAAGATGTAATTTATAAGCGTTATTTTAACATTGCAAGTATAGGGCGTTCCGGAGCCTCTTAACTCTCTGCAGAGCATACGTATTGCGTCCACCATATAGATCACCTGCACAGCGGCCAACGCCCACACGAGCAGATCATTGGTGCAGTACAACTGCTGCCTGCACTTGGGGTGATATGCGCACTCCAGTTCGGGGGAAAGGATAACAGCCACCGTAAATGCATTGAGTTGAATTTTCTTGTCCACTGAGCTTTACTGTGAAGATGCTACTCGGGGTGTACGTCTTCTGTTTTTCACCGCTAATCAGTCCCAGCCAACTCTGTGTCCCTCTAACAACGGGATATCAGTATCAATCGTAAGGCAAAGTACTGCGAAATACCACAGCTGAAGTCCGTAATACGATGCGAAGCGTATCATCCTAGTTGCTCATAGCAACAGAACGAGATATATTCTCAAACTACACTGCCAAACATAAAAATGTGTGTTGCTGGCGGTTTTTGCCTGCTTTGTTTCTTCGTTTGTTGTCCTCGGTGCTGATATACTGCATTGCTACGCTGGCTCAAAAATGGGTTGTGGAAGTACAACACTGACTGCTTTAAATGATGTAGCTGACAGATGCACATTTGCGTTTCACAGTTATTTACTTTTACTATTCACAACTCCCCAGTAACACACAGTTTCATGGCCAGTGCACAATTGCTTAACTTTTGGTTAAGCCTCGTTAATAGGTTGCAGGAGAATATCCACATACTGCTACAATAGTTACCTGTTGAACATCTCTGAGCAGTAAAATCCTAACCACAGAGTTCACAGTTCTTGAAGAATAGAAAGGTACGTATGGAGCAGACACTGACATTGTTTTAACACACGGCCTATCGGTGCAACACTTATTTCACTGTTAAGTTGATGCATTGTTCTTGTTCTAACCAACACTGGTTTCTCGTCTGACACTCGGCTGTGGACTGACTGTCTTGTGAACAAATATCGGGCCCTTATATATCCTCACAATAATAGGTACTGAAACTACACATTGTTCGAAGTTAAATTTACAGAAATTACAATTAAAACTTAACTCATTAAATTAAGTGAATACATCGAAAAATTGGTTCTTTTTAAGTTTCTGCTACTGCGAGGGTTAAGCCGAATTATTTGTTTAAATCGTGAAATTAACAAATATCATTGCCCAAACAATATTTTTGACAAAACTGTTAATTACTTTGCCATTAATTAAGGTCTGGCTTTGCTAACATGTTTTCGAGGACAGCCAAAGAGATACTTTAACATTACTAGTAGTTGTTCCTCCAAATGTTTATAATTAGTACAGAATTTATATTTGTTTATACATCAAAGATATAATTTAAGTTACGAAACAATTACTGATTTCGCCGTATAATGAAAGATACTACCCAGTAATAGTCAAAATAAATTAGAAAATCAATTGCATACATGAAACTAAGAACAACATTAGATCTGGTGTTATATTCTCTAACACTAACGTCCAACATTTCTCTTTTATGAAAATTCAAATTATATTCACGTACTTTAGTGGTAATATGTTGAAATTAAAGAAACTAATTTAAGTAGCCAGATAGCAAAACAAGAGGAGGAGTAAAAATATCCCAGCCTGCTTCATCACATGGTCTTCAGTCTGAAGACTGGTTTGCTGCAACTCTCCATGCTACTCTACACCGTGCAAATTCCTTCGCCTACTGCAACCTGAATCTTTTTGAATCTGCTTACTGCATTCATCTCTAGGTCTCCCTCTACGATTTTAACCCTACACACTTCCTTCCCCTATAACCCTACTAAATTGGTGATCCATTGACGTCACAGAATGTGAGCTATCACCCGACCCCTTCTTCTAGTCAGTTTGTGTCACAAATTTCTTTGCTCCCCAGTTCTGTTCCGTATCTCCTCATTCGTTACTTGATATACCCATCTTTCAGCAGTTTTCTGTAGCACCACATTTAAAAAACTTCTATTATTTTCTTTCCTAGCTGTTTATCGTCAATGTTTCACTTCCTTACATGGCTACACTCCATACAAATACCTCCAGAAAAGACTTCCAGGCACTTAAATCCATATTCGACGTAAAATTTCTGTTTTTCAAAAAAGCTTTTCTTGCCATTCGCAATCTAAGTTTTATATCCTCACTACTTCAGGTATTATCAATTATTTTTCTGGCTAAACTCATCTACTACTTTAAGTGTTTCATTCCCTAATCTAATTCTCTTGGCATTAAGTGATTTAATTCGACTACACTCCCCTCCTTCTTTTGATTTTGTTTATCTTTATCTTGTATCCTCGTTTCAAGACACTGTCCATTGCATTCAACTGATCTCCCAAGTGTTTTTTCTGTCTCTGGCAGCATTACAATGTCACTGGCAAACCTCAAAGATTGTATTTGTCCTCCCTGGACTTTGATTATTGTACCAGATTTTCCTTATGTTTCTTTTACTGCTTATTCAACGTACAGATTCAACAACATCAGGGATATGCTATAACCCTGTCTCACTCCCGTCTCAACCACTGCTTCCCTTTCATGCTCCTCGACACTTTCAACTCCCACCAGGTTTCTGTATAAATTGGAAACAGTCTTTCCCTCCCTGTATTTTACCCCTGCTACCTTCAGAATTTCAAAGAGTATATTCCAGTCAACATTGTCAAAAGCCTTCTCTAAAACTACAAATGATATAAACGTGGAATTTCCTTTCCTTAACCTGTCTTCTAAGAGAAGCCAGTATTGCCTCGCATGTTCCTTCATTTCTCTGGAATCCAAACTGATCTTCCACGAGGTTGGTTCCTACCAGTTATTCCTTTCTTCTGTAACAAACTCGTATTAGTATTTTACAACTATGATTTATTAAGCTCATACTTCGGTAATATACACACAAAAATCGGTTAATTAGTGTCCGAGTCACGAATAAATAGAAACCACGCTTTATATCCTTTTTTTTTATAGAATATCAGTTGATAATAAACCTTCGGACCTTAAATTACTAGTAAGCAATTAAAAAGCAGGAAACAATGTACCTATGGAAGCGGTATCCCCAGGAAATTTTATCTACTGTCCAGCTGCATTAATTTTTTTGAAAAATGGACATGATTAAGCATTTCGTAAATGCTGACTCTTTTAGTTTCGAGACAGATGTGGAACCTTTACAGGCAGACCCCTGCTCGTGTGAGGTAAAGCATAAAGCAAGTAGGAGCTCTCAGCAGACAATCGCCTGCGTCTGGTGCAATGCAGCTCTTGACTGGTCCTCACCGAGAATTGCCCAAACCCCAACTGCTTGTCAGGGCTCATGCCCAACAGTCTTGGTCCCAGTCTGAGGAAAAAGTCCTCGAGGTAAATCCAAACGCAGACGAAACTACCCTTTGTCTCCTCTCGAAGCTTCAGAAGGTCTCTCACAGGATCTCTATTGTGTTAGATTGGCTAACTTCTTTTGTTACAGCCTGTCAAATATCACATATGGTGATGTCCACCTTCCCATGTCTCTACATTTTTTTTTACAGATAGTTCAGTGTCAACAGTAAATGCAGGCTTGCGAAGGTATATAAGGTACACAGCCCCTTCATATCATTGTGACCACCGCCTACGTTCGACGTCGACCTACAATAACCACTCACAGATGGCAGGTGGCAGGACTTGCACTAGAGGGTATATAGAGCGTGTCAGGGGGGACACGGAAAACAATGCAGTCATTGTCATAATGAACATATGGGGTGATTTAGATCAAATGCAAAATTGATCATTGGCTTTCGGGCCAAGGGTGGAAGCATTTTCGAAACAGTAGGTCTGTAAGCTGTTCGCTTGCCGCCATGGTTAGAAGTATACTATGCACGGCAAAATGGTGCCATCCAAAACTGACCCCCAGGAAACTGTGCTGCGCCATGGGCCATAGATATCAGGGTGCACGACAGCTTTGGACAAATGTACGATCGAATAACGAGCAACTGTTGAGCATCTGACAGGTCAGATGAAATACGAAGTGCATTCAAGTTCTAAGGCCTCCGATTTTTTTTCTACAGACTGGAAAGAGATAGAAACATGCGCAGAGATGGCAGCACCGTACGGCAGATGGAATTTTACCGCCAGCGGCGAGAATGAGAACTGTTTTAAATGCTTAAAATGGCGACGTTTTCCTTACTTGAACAGCGTGCAATCATTCGTTTCCTGAATTTGCATGGTGTGAAACCAATTGAAATTTATCGACAGTTGAAGGAGACATGTGGTGATGGAGTTATGGATGTGTCGAAAGTGCGTTCGTGGGTGCGACAGTTTAATGAAGGCAGAACATCGTGTGACAACAAACCGAAACAACCTCGGGCTCGCACAAGCTGGTCTGACGACACGATCGAGAAAGTGGAGAGAATTATTTGGGGGAACGCCGAATGACTGTTGAACAGATCGCCTCCAGAGTTGGCATTTCTGAGGGTTCTGTGCACACAATCCTGCATGACGACCTGAAAATGCGAAAAGTGTCATCCAGGTGGGTGCCACGAATGCTGACGGACGACCACAAGGCTGCCCGTGTGGCATGTTGCCAAGCAATGTTGACGCGCAACGACAGCATGAATGGGACTTTCTTTTCGTCGGTTGTGACAATGGATGAGACGTGGATGCCATTTTTCAATCCAGAAACAAAGCGCCAGTCAGCTCAATGGAAGCACACAGATTCACCGCCACCATAAAAATTTCGGGTAACCGCCAGTGCTGAAAAAATGATGGTGTCCATGTTCTGGAACAGCGAGGGCGTAATCCTTACCCATTGCGTTCCAAAGGGCACTACGGTAACAGGTGCATCCTACGAAAATGTTTTGAAGAACAAATTCCTTCCTGCACTGCAACAAAAACGTCCGGGAAGGGCTGCGCGTGTGCTGTTTCACCAAGACAACGCACCCGCACATCGAGCTAACGTTACGCAACAGTTTCTTCGTGATAACAACTTCGAAGTGATTCCTCATGCTCCCTACTCACCTGACCTGGCTCCTAGTGACTTTTGGCTTCTTCCAACAATGAAAGACACTCTCCGTGGCCGCACATTCACTAGCCGTGCTGCTATTGCCTCAGCGATTTTCCAGTGGTCAAAACAGACTCCTAAAGAAGCCTTCGCCGCTGCCGTGGAATCATGCCATCAGCGTTGTGAGAAATGTGTACGTCTGCAGGGCGATTACGTCGAGAAGTAACGCCAGTTTCATCGATTTCGGGTGAGTAGTTAATTAGAAAAAAAATCGGAGGCCTTAGAACTTGAATGCTCCTCGTAAAGGGCTACCAACGGTGCCTCCTCAATGACCGTTCAGCAAACATTGCTGAACATGGGCCTCCGCAACAGACTGCCGGTTCATGCACCCAGGCTGACTGTTGTTCATTGGTGACAAAGGCTCGAATTTGCACACCAGTGCTGCTGCTAGATGTCCATTGAGTGGCAACAGATGGCCTTTTTTAATGAATCACGTTGTCGTATGTCCAACCTTTGTATCCGCACAGTGAGTATACTAATGTGTGCAAATTTAGCTTACCACTTAGTGCGCTAATGGACAAAACATCTGAAATGTCTTCTCAAGCCCAGGGTATCAAACAGACATTCTAAATAAATATGACCCTGGCCCTGTACCGTAGCTAATATTAGGTCCGGATCATAACAAAAATCATTAGAAATGCTGCTGTCACGACTTAGTATGCATGAATTGATAAAAGTGAAAGTCTGGGGTCTATTCTAGAAAGACAACACAGCTATTCCCTTTTATTCTAAATATAATTTATCAACTGTTACTTTCAGGGGTCAAGTGATAAACAACAATCATGTTCATTTACTTCTGACACTCAATAACAAAATATTCAATTCTTGGACATTTTGAAATGGCGATTATTAAAATAGTGCAATTTTGTCATATGATGACATGTTGGAGACCGTGGCTGTTTTTGAAGACAAATGTTGATGGTGTCAGGACAGCAACCAGCCACAAATTTACTTTGAGTTCCTTTATTCAAAGGTTTCCTTTGAATAAAGGAACTCAAAGTAAATTTGTGGCTGGTTGCTGTCCTGACACCATCAACATTTGTATTAAAATAGTTATCTCTACACATGAATTTTTTTATCACAGGAAAGAATGATTATTAAAAATCCTCATCAGCTCATTTAAATCTACGTTGTCATAGCTGGTCAATGCACAGAGATGTTGCAGAATAAATTTACTTTTTTGAACCAATGACAAAACTCTCATGTACTCAAAGTGAGGATAGGTTAGTATCCTAGCTTTTGACATTCAGTGGTCAAAGCATATGCAAGTTGGAATGAGCAGAATCTAGACTCAACATTTACTGTGGCCTAATGCACAATGGTACATAACCAAGCGGCATCTGCAACGGTGTTGTCTCCATGCTGGATCTGAAACGCTAATTCCCTACTCTGACTTTGACTGAATTCACTCAGTCAAAACTTTCCTATATTCCGTATAACATTAACTTTCCCTAGTCAAAATAATGCTATTGCACACTTGCTATGGGTTGGAGCGACGTGCTCAATTTCTTTGTCCACAAAAATTCCCACAGGAATAATTAACTACTGCTTTGCTATCTGTCGCCACGATACGTGAAGTGTATTATTCTCACTTCACAGAAAGCAAAGCTCTCAACACCCTTGCTTATTTCCACCTACTTGGGCACTACCCTATGAGACGAGAGAGAGAGAGAGAGAGAGAGAGAGAGAGAAAGCCTTAAGGTCTCAAAATGCTTTTATATAATGGGAATCTCCCCACCATGTCATGTCTGCATCAACAAGTATGGCTTCAGCCAGTCACCGTCTTGCTAGAGGTGAATAAATATTTTTATTTTTCTTTCTGGTTTGCAGCCTAGCCCTGTTAATGATGTGCAGCCACTCACCCTCAATCCTGGCTTTATTTACGTTAAAAGGAATAATGTATAGTTGTGGCCTTATCCCTTTCTGCACTGAAGCTCTCCATTCTCTTGCTAAATGGGAGTCTTATGATATCATTAACCACCTGCTCAGTCTGTCTCCAAAATGCATTTCACTTTAACTTGTTTGTTCATGCCAGTCCATATATTGGTAGAGATCGTTTTGTTAGTTTTCGGTACATGAGATTAACTGTAATTACCTTTTGTTGATATAATACAATTATTATTTTCTGAGGATCTCTTACTGTATGATTCTGTCGCTATGGATCAAGCTCATGTAAGGTCCATAAAATCCGGACGCCTTACAACATTTTATATTCCATTGGACAGATGACGTTACGCGTGTACAGCGTGAAATGCCTGAAAACACACTGAAACAACTGTCAGAAACAAGTGATAAATGAACAAACACATATCAGCACAGGCTCCCTACTACACTTAATAAAAGAAATGATAAGATAAAAGAAAGAAGAAAGAAACCAATCGTTCCTCTCACACAACCCCCTTCGCCTTCTGAACACACATACACACACACACACACACCACAAAAAAAATAATTACATCACACGCAAACAAGCGCACACTCTCTCTCTCTCTCTCTCTCTCTGTCTCTCTCTCTCTCACACACACACACACACACACACATTCACACACACACAAATGCATACACGATCACAGATACTTCAATAATTACACTCGAAAGTCGAAGGTTTGGCAATAACTTTCGATCTTTGGCAAAAACATCTAACAGTCGGCAACAGAAACCAAAACATTGCATCGAAACAAGTGTTCAGTTCATAGTGCTGTGAAATGTGGGATAAAACCGCAAATTGGCATTTATAAGAAGAAGAATAACACCAAAAATGCAACAAGAGCGTAATATGTAGGAAATCGTCCACGCAACCTGTAGATACAATTCAAAACATTGCTACTTAACAGAAAACACCATCCTCCAGATCTTTTTATAGTCTATAGGTACAGTGACCAAAATGTAAATTAAATAGCAAACATATGTACATATTCCAGGCCACTGATGATGTCTTCCAGAAAATAAAGGCGAAACGCATATGACACTAAAATTGTGTTTTATTCAGTTGCTGTCAGACGGTCCATAAGTAAAAATTATCAATATACCGTAATATTACACGCAACTGAGGAAGATGACTACAAAAGTTGAATTATTTTAATTGTTACCACCGAGCCAATACATAGCGCCAGCAGGTTCACTGAAAATAACTTTGAACTATTTCAGACATCTAGTTCGGTAAAAGACTTGCCATTGTTTTAAGGCTCCTTTACATGATCAAATTTATTTGTCAAATTCGCACCTATCCATCCACAGACTTCTCAAACTAACCAGTACATAGTCTAACAATTTCGTCAATTTAACTTCACTTTTGAAGAAGACACTTTTCATGCATGTTGCGCTTTGGCTACAAATGGGTGTGGCTACAGATGTAGCTAATTCATTTTTAAGGAAATGTTGTACTCTAAAACTGATGATGACATCAGCATTTTTCAAATGGACAATTAAACTTTAAGAATTTGTTTAGAGTTACTTCGCCCTCACATTGAAGAATAAGATACAAGTAAGCGATAATTTATTCTCTTCTACTTCGGCATCTAATGAAAGTTCATTAAAGTAACACTGTGGGGGAATAAATATTTATTTATCTATTTAACCTGGTCTGATTAGCGCCACCAGGGACTCCTTATGCATAGGACCACAGTACCTTTTTTACATCATAACTACCTAACTAATAACAATTTTAGTATGACAAATAGTATTAAAATGATATGAATGTCTGTAGTGACAATGTCAGTAAATAATACTGACTACGAACTAATAAAGTTAATTCTGTCAGTATTTGTACAACGACTCTTACTGCTGCCACAAGTAGTGATAACAATAATAATAATAATGACAGTAATAAGAATAATGACAATGACAGACACAAACAAAATTTAGCCTACATCGTCCTTTGAAGAACTTCGTATGTTTTATTTTGTGCGTAGAGATATTTTCTTTTTTTTAACACTCTTCCTGCGTAATATGCGGCGGGGGAAAAATGCGACATCAGAACCATCTTGATAACTGCCAATTCCGCCCTGTTTCCATCCTTGACTGTAGTTTCCATAGTTGTGGAAACTCACGATCAACGAGATAAAATTAGATAAAACTTCTTTTTACGAAACATGTTCATCAAAACACCAAACAAAAAACGTCTGCCACCTTTTCAAATTTCTGTAAATCAAAATTTCTCTGAAACGCGTCAGGCAAGCCTTATGTTTCACAAACATGTCAAACATCACCATACACTGTCAAATGTTTGGCAAACATAATGAAGTTTGTCAAATATTTGATCAAAATGGGGCCCTTTAGAGACCTTTTTTTTTTTTAACAATACCGTACCTTTGTGAACCTTAATCATAAATTTATAGTGCTCATTGACTCAACTCATTGTCACCATATCCTAGTATCTAAAGTTTGGAGAATCACATCTTAAATGAAAAAGACTATATTAACGAAAAACAGCATAATTTCTCCAGAGAATACAGTTAAATTTTCTCTTGATTGAACAAATTATTTCCTGTTAATTAAACAGTATAATTGATTGTGAATTACAACAATTATAATTACATTTTTGAAAGTAATATTTTCAATATGTATTGAAAACTATTGAATCAAGCAATTCATTTTACCTTTCTCTCAACTGTACTGATCTCTTTACGTGTTTTTGCTAACTTTATTTACCAATTTCCTGGCTTCAGTAATTAAGAGATGCTATTGTATTCTGTAGTTATTTAGAAGCCATTTACATTTAATTATTAATTTCTTGAGAGGGAATTATAAATCGTGGGAACAGTTGGTTTATTGAAATTAGGAGCTAACAGTAAGGACTACACTAAGATTGTTACGTAAATATTTTTACAACACAGAATTCAATAATTCATTGTGTTTGGAATTTTTCTATAAGTTCGTTAAAGAATTCTAAAGTTTTGAATATGAAATTTGATATGATGATGTAATTTTATGATCACTTGTCTAAACAAATTAACTCCCAGGTGAGTATTGACTGTTGTCGCCCACATACATGTTACTGATTGTTATAAAAGCTTAAATTCATTCAAATACAATTGATTTCAGGAATAAATTGTCCCCTTTAGGACTGACGATACTCTTATTTTATTATACAATTAAAATTTTATCAATTTGCATTTTTCTCATTAATGACAAATTTGAATAATCTTTCAAAATTAATGCACTCAGATGACAAAAGTCAAGAGAGAGCGAGTTGCACATATACAGAAGGCTGTGCTATCGCATACACAAGGTATAAAGGCGCAATGCATTGACGGAGCTGTCATTTGTGCCCAAGTGAAAAGATTTCAGACATTATTATGGCCGCACTACCGGAATTAATAGATTTTAAAGCGGAATGACAGTTGGAGCTAGAGGCATGGGACATTCCATTTCGGAAATTATTAGGGAATTAAATATTTAGGGACTTCAGTTTTCCGAGATCCACAGTGTCAAAAGTGCGCCGAGTGTACCAAATTTCAGGCATTACCTCTCACCACGGAAAACGCAATGGTCGACAGCTTTCACTTAACGACCGAGAGCAGCGGCGTTTGCGCAGAGTTGTCAGTGCTAACAGACAAGAAACATTGCGTGAAACAACCGCAGAAATCAATGTGGAACATACGACCAACGTATCCGTTAAGGACAGTGCGGCCAAATTTGGTGTTAATGGACTATGGCAGCAGACCATCGACGCGACTGACTTTGCTAATAGCACGACGTAACCTGCCGCACCTCTCCTTGGTTCGCAACCATATAGGTTGGACACTGGACGACTGGAAAATCGTGGCCTGGTCAGATGAGTCCCGATTTCAGATTGCATGAGCTGATTGTAAGGGCCGAGGTAGCCATGGATCCAAGTTGTCAACAAACCATGTGCAAGCTAGAGGTGGCTTCATAATGGAGTGGGCTGTGTTTACGTGGAATGGAACTGGGTTCCCCGGTCCAATTGCACCGATCGTCGACCGAATATGGTTATGTTCAGCTACTTAGAGACCATTTGTTCCCAATCAAGGATGACATTTTTGTGGATGACAGTCCGCGGTGTCTCCGATCACAATTTTTCGCTGTTGGTTTGGAGAACATTCTGGGGTATTGGAGAGAATGATCTGGCCACTCAGTTCGTCCGACATGAGTTCCATCGGACATTTATGGGACGTAATCGAGAAGCCAGTTCGTACACAAAATCCTGCACCGGCAACGCTTTCGCAATTATGGACGGCTATACAGGCAGCATGGCTCGGTACTTGCGCAGGGGACTTCCAACGACTTGTCGAGTCCATGCCACGTCGCGTTGCTACACCACGCCTGGCAAAACGAGGTCCGACACGATATTACGAAGTAGCCCATGACTTTTGCCATCTCAGTGTATATTCGCATTCGTTACTAGGGCAGTGTATAACGGTTGGCTGTAGTCACTTTCACATCGATACGGTTTATTTCATAAGAATCAATGCCTTTCCGATAGTTTTCCGTTCGGATAATCGCGTTCGATTGCAGCAGATGTCGGAGGTGGTGGTGAGGCGTAGCGCCGAATACCGATCCTGCCTCGGCGGCGGTTAAGTGGGAGATGCGCTCAGAGCTGGATAGTGACAGATGGTGACGCGAGACTGGACGCGCACGTAGTTTATGTATCAGCCGATAGAGGACAATATTGGATAGGGTTCTGACATAGTTTCGATTGTGCCCACTAGAGTGCACTAAAGTAATAGAATGTTTTTTTAAAACTGTTCTAGTATTTTCATAAAGTGTTATTGTGTCTTTTTGTGTAGGTAAAATGTTATAAATGTATTTTAGCAACATTAATGATGCATGAGTGTTGTTTTAGGTTAATATGAAGATAATTGTTTATCGAGTTATGTAGTGGGATTTAGTGTGGGAACATTTCGAAGAAGTATGGATGCGGACAAAGGGGATTTTTAAAGAATAGATTTGTAAAGTAAGGTTATGGTAAAGAGAAAGTCAGTTCAGGTATAAATAACAATAGTAAATAACTTTATGCATAAACAAAACTTCAGCATATTAGGTAATTACGTCGGTAAAAAGTGCAGTAGTTAGGTTTATTATTTTGCGATTGTTTATTGATGAAAAGCGCGGAGTGACGCGGGAGAATGTTGTTTTGCTATTGACCGTTGAGTAAATTGACCAATGGTAAAGCAATATTCTTCACGCGCCTTTATCTGCTGGTAGAGAAGACAGAGTATTCTAGGGAGGAGTCAGAGCTTAGCCATGACACAGTTCGGACGTGTGTAGTAGGAGTTCCGATGGAAATGATAAGTTGCCGGATCTAGCAGTGTTTCATACATCAAAAGTGTTGTAAAGTGACGGCATAATTATTCCGAAGGGTGTGTAGAAATTTCGGAATTTTTAAGTGAATTTTGTGACGAGAAAAGACATAAATTCGGCGTGGCGTATTGAGCAGGTCGGTGGCTAAAAACTGTGTCTCCATTAGGTACCGACACACTTAATATTTGGCGAGCATTCTCAACCAAAAACAATCAGTATTTTTGTAGCTATTACGTTTTCGGGAAATGCAACACCATAAACTTGCTAACTTGAGTGTAAGGGATTGTGAGTGACTGTGTTAAGACTAGCACGGGCTTGGCAGTGATACTTGTTCACCTAATTTACAGAATATATTAATTAAGGACAAAATTTCCAACCTTTCATTTCGTGTGAAAACTTTCTCCCGAAACGTAGATTAGTGGCTTTAATTGCAGCCTGGTTCACGTCGATGTACAGTAGCTTCCGCTCGGCTTCCCTACTGATGATCTGCTGAGACAACGTTCACAGGTAGGTGCAGGTACGTCGTAAAGGGACGGAAGGAACGGCGCCGCCGCAGTGGGAAGTTTACAACGTAAATCAGGAACAATGCCTCTTAGCGTTAGGGTGAGCAGACTCACCACCAACCAGAACCGGACTGTCGTCACCAAGGGTGCAGCAGAACCACGCAAAATAACTTTGCTGGTGTGGGAGCGAGAGTTTCTTAGATGGGGAGACGGGTCGGATGGAGCAGGGAATCCATGAGAGGCGATATCAGACAGATCTGACGGTGTTGCTTCATCGGGAGGACAGCCTGCGGAATCGCGGCACGCCATGAATACTGTATGTCCGCTGCGGGCGCGAGCCCACCTGCTCGGCGTCGTCTCTTCTTCTCTGGAACTCTGGAACTGGAGCAGCGCGGCTCGTGGCGGCGCGGTCTCTCTCTTTCTCCAGCGGCAATGTGATCTGCGCGCGGCGCCCCATCGATTGCTGGCCACGCGAGGCTTAAATTTTCATGCTTTTATGCATGCCGCCGTGCGAATAAAAATGCTGATACATCGACCCTTCTGATCCCGTTCGCAGACCGAACCTATTCTCTGCGAGCAGGCGAGGGCCGTACCAATCACAGGTTGCAAAAAAACGTGGGCTGCCAAACGTTATCCCAGTTTCTCGACTGGAAGTTGGGGTGTGCCTTTCAGGCACGATGTGATTATTGACGTGCCCGAGAGTTTGCGCGAACTTGTCCTGATACTCCAAGTGCAGGCCTGCGAAGAAATTACACAGTTGTCTGTTGCAGGATCATAATTACGCTCCTCCATACCCTTTTGTGATAATGAGTGCTACGCTGCTACAAATAAAAACGTTGACCGTCTAAATCAGCTGTAGAATTCCATTTATTCATCCAGAAGATTTCCTATAATTCCATGGAATAAGCAGTTCACAATAGGCGCCGCAATTGCACAATACTTTGACGTAACCGAACATTACAAAAGTTCGTCTGCCTTCTTCGATAAACAAAAACCTTCGGCTCGCTAGCTTCTGCGAACGAAATACGGCGGACTTTCCCCAGAAATTCACATATGCGATTACATTTTAACCTCCTTACACAAGGGCAATACCAATTGTTAGTAGCTGCAAATGAGGAAGATGCAAATTACATGCTCCGCAAATTAAGAGAAGAATATGAAAACTGGGGTCTTGTCATAAACGTATCTAAAACAGAATATCTGAAAGTGAGAGAAAATACTGTTAACGACTTACAGCTCGGTTCTGATACTGTCAAAGAGTGTCATAATTTTAAGTACTTGGGAGTGACACTGTCGTCCAATGGTAGAAGTATGGATGATGTAAACAGTAAAATAGGCCAGGACAAGCGAGCCATAAAACAACTAAATGGTACTCTCTGGAACAAAAACATAACACGCAGAACAAAACATCCCATCTACCACACAATTATTAAAAGTATCACAAGATATGGTGCAGAGTTGTGGGAACTAACTCAGAGGCAGAATGATGGCCTGCTGGCTGTCCAGATGGATTTCTGGAGACTGAATTGTGGATACTCCAGACTTGAGCATATTAGAAATGATAGAGAGGTTGTGAATGTCAAAAGCACAATCCTAGATTACACACAAAGGAAGCGCCTCCTCTGGTATGATCACTTACAGCGTATGCCAGACCCAAGATGGCCAAAACGGGTATGGCAATGGACTCCACATCGAAGAAGAAAGCGCGGTAGAGCTGCGAGATGCTGGAAAGACGACGTCAACGAAGCAGTGGCGGTGAGAGGTCTTAATGAAGGAAACTGGAATGACCGTGAACGATGGAGATTGGGATGCGAGAGGCGGCGGCAGCCGTAGAAACCTCGCTCATATATATATATATATATATATATATATATATATATATATATATATATACTTACTTATCGCGAATGGACCCAGAAGGATCACGCAAAGCTTTCTGACGTCGTTTCTTCCATACTTCTTTCATTCGTTCTCCATGTTTTCTTTTTCTTTCTTCTGTCCATTTTGTTCCTGGTCTCTTTAGTGCTTCCTTCTCCGACAATACAATCCACTTTTCCACCTTATTTCTAAAAGTTTTTCTATCTTTGACATCTTTAAGTTCAATATTTGCTTTTTGTAAATCTAATTTTACTTGGCTAATCCATGGTGTTGTTGATTTGACTTTTTCTATGTAAGTGAGAATTCTGTTGGTGAGTCGTGTGGGGGGAAGTCTAGTGACATGTCCATAAAATTTTAATCTTCGCCTTCTTATGTCTGCTGCCAGGTTTGATATAGTTTCTGTGGTTCTTCTTGATTGTATCCGGTATCCTTCTTCTGTTAATTTTGGACCTAAAATCTTTCTCATAATTTTGCGTCCTTCTTTTAGTATTTTTTCTAAATCACATTTTATGTGGAGTGTGAGCGTTTCACTAGCATATAGTGCTGCTGGCTTAATTACCGTGCAGTAGTGTTTGATTTTTGTGTTCGAGGACATGAATTTTTTATTGTATATTTCATGTGTCATACCATATGCTCTCTTCATTTTCTGTTGTCTGATCTTCTGTGCAACTTTCTCTCCTCCGGTTGGCTCCAAAATTTCACCTAGGTATTTAAAATGTTTTACTCTATTTATTTTTCCATATTTTGTGTTCAAACTGTGTATATGGAATTTCGTACAGAAATATTCTGTCTTTTGAAACGAAATTTGTAAACCTACTTTATCCGCACATTCCTTAAGGATCTCTATTTGTTTGGTGGCGATTTCTTCATCATCTGCAAGTATGGCCAAGTCGTCCGCGAATGCTAAACAAGATATCTCCACGTTGTCTTTGGTTCTACCAAGATGGATTGGTTTCCAGTAGGATTGATTTTTTAATTCTTTTTCCCATTCCTTAATGACTTTATCCAGGACTATATTAAACAGAAGTGGAGATAGCCCGCCACCTTGACGTACTCCAGTTTTTATGAGAAAAGGTTCAGAGATTTCTCCCCTGAATTTAACTTTAGATACAGTGTCTGTCAGTGATTCTTTGATAAGCCTTAGTGTTTTGGAGTCAAGTCCAAGTTCCTCTAAAATGTTAAACAAAGATTGCCGGTCAATTGAGTCACAGGCTTTCTTAAAATCTACAAATGTACAAATTATGGGGGCATTTCTAATTGATTTGTGTTTTAATATTGTCTTTAAATTAAATATTTGTTCTATGCATGAGCGACCGGGGCGGAAGCCTGCTTGATAATCACCAATTTGGCGTTCCAGCTGCTCTTGTGTTCTTTTCAGCAGGCATGTTGAGAGAATTTTGTAGGTGACTTGTAAAAGTGAGATTCCCCTGTAGTTATTGACATTTGTTCTGTCTCCTTTTTTATGTAACGGGTGAATAAGGGCACATTTCCAATTCTCTGGTAATTTTTCTGTTTCCCATATTTTTGTTATTATTTTTGTGAGCTCTTGCAACGTCTTTGGTCCTAGGTTTTTTAATAGCTCTGCAACAATGCCATCTTGGCCAGCTGTTCTATTATTTATTAAGTTTTTAATGTGACATTTGATTTCTTCCTGTGTTGGTGGTAATGAATCCGGTTGAGCGTTGGCACTGATTTCTTTGGGAAACCTTAAACTAGGTTCTGGGCAATTTAGTAGGTTAGAAAAATATTGAGCCAATACTTGACAGTTTTCCTGGTTTGTTAGGGCTAATTTACCATCTGGTTTTCTGAAACATAAATTTTGAGGGATATATCCTCGTATATTATCTGCGAAAGTTCTGTAGAAGTCTCTTGTATTATAGTTTTGGAAATTTTCTTCTATGGCATTCAGTTGTGCCTTTGTGTACTTCCTTTTTGCTTGCCTAATAGATTTTGAAACCTGTTTTCTAACCTCGTTAAATAAATGTAGACTTTCTTGTGATTTTTTACTGTTATATTCTTGAAATGCCTTTTTTTCTCCTTTCCAATGCATTTTCACAGTCTGAATCCCACCAAGGGTGTTTGAATATCTTTTTCAAGGGAATAGTTTCCTTAGCTATTCGCGTGATTTTAGAATGAAATTCTTCCCATGTGTTTGCCTTTTCCTTCTCCCATTCTTCTTTTACTTTAGAGTCTTTAATCTTCTTGGTGTCATATTTCTGTTTTTCTGTTTTCTTCTGATGACTTCTTCGTGCTGCAAACTTGATTTTAATTCTAGTTAGGTAATGGTCTGAATCAATGTTTGCTCCTCTGCGTACTTGGACGTCGTAAATTTCTTTTTGTACTTGGTATGAAATCGCCACATGATCTATTTGAAACTCGCCAATTTGTTGTATAGGAGATCTCCATGTCTTTTGTTTTCTTGGACATTTTCTTAGAGATGTTGACATTATCTTCAGGTTATTCTGCTTACATAGTTCGACGAGCCTTGTACCATTTTTATTGGTAAATTTATGTGCAGGATATTTGCCTACGGTTTTTTGGTGGATTTTCTCTCTACCAATTTGGGCATTAAAATCGCCGAGTAGAACTTTTGTATCATCTTTTGGAATCTTGGCCATTATATTCTCCAAATTTTCCCAGAACTTTTCTGTTTCTATGGGGTTTTTCTTGTTGTCTCCGTTTGTGGGAGCATGAACATTAACCATTGTGTATGTTTTGTTGGCACATTGTAAGCGCATCGTCATTATCCTATTATTTAGGGGAGTAACTTCCTTGATGGAGCTGAGCACGCTCTTGTGTATGATAAACGCCATCCCGAGATGGGGGGCCCCTCTTCCGATTCGTTTATCCGTCTTGCTCTTAAAGATGCGATATTTGCCATAATCTGATGTTTCTTCATCTGTAAAACGTGTCTCCTGTAAAGCTAGTATTACTATCTTTTGCTTTTCAAGTTCTGTTGTAAGGTTTAGAAGTTTTCCTGGTTGGATTAATGTATTTATGTTAAAGGTTCCAATGTATGTAGGTGTTTTAAGTGGAAGTTTGCCAGAGAGCTCCGACTTTCTCTGATGTAATCGTGTAAGTCCAGGTTCCCCAGAATCCGAATTCGTGGTTGCCATCTGTTGATGGGTGGATTGGTTACCACCTGGGGTAATGTTGTTATTACTTGCACGAGTCATACTTGCTTGTAATCAACTTGGTCCAGTGTTTCCACTGGGTGTTTAGAACCAGGGATTGTTAGTTCCTGGCGCATTATGACCAGCCGCACATTGTGTGAACAGACGCTGACCAGGATGCCGATGGTTCCCACTTCAGACGCGTCCTGGATTTGGGTGTTGACAGTGCTTATTGTAATGGCGGCACTTACTCGCCATGACACAGCAACGTCTTCGGGTTCTGTGGTTTTTGAATGAGTGTGACCCTTGCCAAAGTCACCCTCCCACACCCTCGTATATATATATATATATATATATATATATATATATATATATATATATATATATATATATACACACAAGCGATAAATAAGAGACGGTATTTTTGATAAAATGGAACAGATTTTGCGGATTTGCATGTACTAGTTCTGCATTTATGTAATGACCATTAACTACAGAAATATCTTCTATAGTTCTTCTATTTATCAGTACAGCGGATAATATGAACACAGTAGTTTTTCTGCAAATTTCTAGACAAGATTTGGTTTAAAAAATTTTTTTTGGCTCAAAGTGAGTTCCTAAGTGTTCTGCATCGTTTTACTAGAGCACAGATCCAAATTGGATCATAGTGCCAATAGTTTTACGAATAATTTGTGTTTTGAAATTCTCATATACGGCGAAACTTAAATATTTCAACAACTTAATGCAACAAGCTTGGCAAGATTTATACCACATTCCTAATTCTCTTTCGCCTGAGTTTTCTGTTGAGGTATACAGTCTCAAAAGGTAATCACTTTCTGTAAATAAGCAAACATTCAAATTACGTATTTTACAAAATTAAGCTTTATTAATGTTATGTGCCATACAAATGTCCTCTCGGTCCTTTACAAATGTTGTGATCGTTATCAAACTAAACTGAATTCTACTCGTATTTAAATTGCTTCGCATTCTATTACTTTGGATATTTGAATAATACAAGCATCATTGTAAACATGGTTTATTAAAAATATATATTCTCTTTGTTAATTGTAAAAAAAAGACAAATAATACGACACTGTGTACGTAAAGGTACCACAGATAGTATTCCAAACTTAGTTATTCAAATAACAAGTTTTGTATGCTGACAGCTGAGCGTGAAAAGTGTTAGTAAAGAAACCAATTCACAGCATCAGGTAATATATTGTACAATACTGACCGTATTCCTTATTGAAATTACCCATACCCTCCCTAAAACTTCATATCTGCTGGAAAGGTTTGATTAATGTTATGTACCATTCAAATGTCCTCTTGGTTCTTTACAAATGTTGTGATCATTATCAAACTAAACTGAATTCTACTAGTTGACGTTGTTGGTAGTTAAAATTGCAATACCATGAAGCCGGCATGCATAGCCGTCAAACTGACCGTAATTATACAAGGAGGCACCAAAAACGTTTCGAGCCTAGCTCTGTAACGCATCAACAGGCGACAGTGTAAGGCTGCATGCGTAGGCATACGGAGCACCGGCCTACGTAAGTCTGTGCCCCGAGACACAGGGCCCTGTTTACTCTTTCATGCAACTAGACGAGATAGCGTTGACTGGCTTACATTGTGCTTTATTAACCAAGACTGCACCTAACTTTTCTTTGGAATGAAAATAACACAGACTACACTCACAAAACGTAGTGGACTTATGACGAGCAGCTATGCTACAATGTGCTAAACTTGGAAGTTTTTCATGCGACAGAAAAGTATGTATCTGTACTAGTAACCTACAATATTAATAGAGTTACGTGTTTCTCACGATGTTTCTTTGTGACATATAACGGAACAGTTCGAAATTCTTTCCCATTTTCCTTGTCTTCGTTCATCATCCACTCCTAAAAGTACTGTACATGCTTCTGCTCTATAGGAAACTGTATGTTAGTAAAGTTTAATTCACTTGCATTTAGACACATGTTGTTTATTCGTATTTACATGGTACAAACCAGTTAGAATTGACCACATTAAACAGGTAATCGTATGACTGAATGTTTTCGTTTCTCCTCACTTTTGGCAGCTGTCTGTAACAAGTTTTGTAAAACACCTTACCTTCATTAAGAGTAACATGCAACTGATCTATTTCTGTTAATGTCCTACCAGAATCTCACTCTTTAAAACTTTTCACTTTCTTTAACAGCACGGCACTTATATTAGTTGAATACCACTCATCAATAATTTTGGATTGCTTCAGACTTACATTATTTTTATTTAGTTTCGTCTCTATTACATCATCTGACTTGGGAAAGAGAAAGTTGCTGACTAGTGAAAACCCGATTTCAAGAATCTGGTTAATTTTACGAACTCTATTGTCAAAGGTGTAAAAACAGACATTCAAGACGTGCCCAGGACCGCTTAACCCATCCGAATTACCTATCACACCTACTCGTATTCGACTTTTAAATGCATGTTCCTCAGAAACCCATTCCAGATTACTGTTTGGATTTAATTTAACGTGCTTTGGAGAGTTTGCTCGTTATTCGCTTTTAGTGCTTATTAGAATTACCTTCTATTGCAAACAACAGGGTCTTGCAATGTAAATAAATAAATGAAACATCCCTGCCATCTAGCCACATTTAAGTCAAAAAGCTCCATTAACAAAATGAGAAAGACACTGAAATTCATGATGAGGATAAATTGTATAGAGTACAAATAGAATTGCTCTGATACTTTTTCAGCTAGATTGTAATACTTACCCTCAAACAGCTCCATTTAATATATACTCTTTTATTTATCATACACTTTAAAGGTGATTAAATGATCTTCTTCTGTAAAGCACCCCTTCTTAATTAACTGCACTATTTTTGCATTTTCTTTGGAAAAAGAGAGCACATCAAAGCCTGAAACTTGTATTGTGAACATGACTGTGTCTCGCAAAACAAATTCAGTGCTACAGTTATTTTCATTTGGGGAGCACATACCAGTTTTCATATTACTATCATGTTGTGAGAATTTATGAATTTGAATAGATATTGTTAATGCTATCGAAGTTAAGTTGCTTGAATATGTCAGACATTTAGATACATGTGATGCATTCTTATTTACATGGTAAAAACCTGTAATAATTGACCACATTAAACAGGTAGTCATATCTTTGAATTTTTATTACTGCATTTTTCTTTTCTGTCACTGACTCCATCTCCCAGCTACTTCATATTCTGCCATGTGAAATGAGATGGATCCCTCTGCTGTTGAGTTACAGCTGGTAATCAGTAGGTGAAATATGTAAGATTGCCAGTAACAAAGAGTGATTCAAAATGAATATCGGGGTTTTAAAGCTTTTTAGTATTTATTGCATTCAATTTACAATATTATAAGTAATACAGCAAATGAAAGAGCAGCTGAAACTGTCATCGTTACACGTGTTCAGTGTGGGCGCCATTCGTCACCTGGCACACACCGAGTCGAAAGCCGAGTTCTTCCCAAATCTTGATCAGTGTGTCTGATTAATACTTTCACCAACTATTTCAATGCTGTTTCTTAACCTGGGTAGATTAGCTGATAGTAGAGGCGCATTTATTATGGATTTTTAATCAGTGTGATTCGGTCGCCACTAATACTGTATGGATGGTTTTTCCATGCTCAACTACCATTTTGTTACCTTACTCCATAGCCAGTATCGACTCAAAAAAGTGATATGCATATTGTTTCTGTTCGTGTGTTACTATTAAACTTACAGCCTTATTTTATGTAACTCGCTTTGTGTTGCTCAATGTACATGAAGGGACATGCACTGTGTGCTAGTATAGGAGACTGAACGTCAATTTCGTGTTACACTTTTCGTAACGCGAGTGGTACACTCTGAGGAGGAAAAGTACTGCTGTTCACATACAAGAAAGGTATACATGGAACATCCTGTATGTGCTGATGTACGTTGCAGGCAGTAGAATCTTTTTAGGTCTCGCATCTTCCCATCCATAATATTCATGGTGGAGAGCACATTGCAACAGCCTTCTAAATCTAAAAGGTATAGTGCAGCCATTTCGGCAGTTTTTGTTTGAATGTTGAGTGAGGTAGAGTATTTTCCATCGTTTATTGTATGCAAGGCCATAGTACAGGTAACAATTAATTGCTTCCTTTGCTACTTCTGCTAACATACTAATGACTACACAGCAACAAAGTCAGTCTTGCTTTTGTATAACATATCTGTCTATTAAGAATTTTAAGCATTTTGCTTTATTAATCGTCGAATTACATCATGAATTCAGATTAATGGTAGTCACCATGATACGCTGGTCCCCCTTTAAATTAACTATACTTGCACCCATGCAACAGTATCCATGGTCAGCTGGCTGTCATTGCAGAATCCATAGGGTAATGCCAGTAACCACAGTTGGGGAAGAATGTCAGTTACAGCTACTGTTAAATGTTACTCAAGGAAGTATCATGTAGTCTCCATTGTGCCTTAGCTTAAGATGGCTTTATCAGCAGAAGATGACAAGCTTTTCTTTGTACTGCAAGACGAATTTTTTTTACGCTACAATGGAGTTGCTATGATGTTTGGCTGACTTTGTAGAATAGGTGACTTTGAGTTTCGACGGTATAAAATGGTAGAGTCGCTGTAATACTTGTAGCTTTAATCGTCCCAGTTTCCAATACATTGCTAACAACTCCCGAACTTCGACACAGTGACCCACTGCACAATGTTACCGAAGGTCTGAGCAAACAAATTAGGTTCCCAAATATGTGAATGGTTTGAAGACTACTTAAGTATTCATGAGAGACAAGCCTATCGAGTTCCCCGGGGAAGTGTGATAGAACTGCTGTTGTTCTGTATACAGGGTGGTCCATTGATAGTGACCGCGCCAAATATCTCACGAAATAAGCATCAAACGAAAAAACTACAAAGAACGAAACTCGTCTAGCTTGAAGGGGGAAACCAGATGGCGCTATGGTTGGCCCGCTAGATGGCGTTGCCATAGGTCAAACAGATATCAACTGCGTTTTTTTTAAATAGGAACCCCCTTTTTTATTACATATTCGCGTAGTACGTAAAGAAATATGAATGTTTTAGTTGGACCACTTTTTTCGCTTTGTGATAGATGGTGCTGTAACAGTCACAAACGTACAGGGCTATTACAAATGATTGAAGCGATTTCATAAATTCATTGTAGCTCCATTCATTGACATATGGTCATGACACACTACAGATACGTAGAAAAACTCATAAAGTTTTGTTCGGCTGAAGCCGCACTTCAGGTTTCTGCCGTCGGAGCGCTCGAGAGCGCAGTGAGGCAAAATGGCGACAGGAGCCGAGAAAGCGTATGTCGTGCTTGAAATGCACACATGTCAGTCAGTCATAACAGTGCAACGACACTTCAGGACGAAGTTCAACAAAGATCCACCAACTGCTAACTCCATTTGGCGATGGTATGCGCAGTTTAAAGCTTCTGGATGCGTCTTGTAACAATAACAACTGTACATATTATAAAATTTTTTCTTTCCGAATTTAGATAAATTAATGTAAGCAATGTTTTGAATTTCTTTTTTCTTTTCGTGTCGTTATGTTAAAGAAACTGTGAGCAACTTTTGAAATGATTATTATTTATGTTAGATTTCAAGCAATACTGTAAACAAAAGGGAAGTGTATTTAATGTTAAAACTATTGTAAGATGTGAAAATTGTAATTTATACACTTGGTCCATACGTAGGTAATGCATTAGGATATGTGTAGAAAACCTGTGGTGAATACCCTACCTGTAGGGGAGCGGGAAAAGGTGGAGGCAGGCGAGCGCGGGAAAAGGCACACTGGCGCGGTTCGGCACAACGGGCTCAGTATAACAGTTGGAGTTGGGCATCGGTCAGAGGAACATGTACTGTATGGCTATATTCTTAGGCACAAAATTGGAAAGATTACGATGCTAAGAAGAAGGAAAGTGCCGATGCAGTGAGAGCCTTAGCCGTGCTTGTATGTGTGCTGTGCTGCCTGCTATCTCACTGTCCGCCAACCACCGCACCGACGTGCACAGGTCAAACATTTAATTCATCTTTAGAATTGTATCTGTGTGGACCAGTGTCGAAACTGTTTCTAACTGTTCAATAATAACGTGACTTTTACCAGAATTGCCTCAGCCATTACTTATCCTGATCACTGACCTAGACAGGGTCCTTACCACATATTGTGCAACCCGAGTATCCCGAACTGAAAGTTTAAAGTTTGTGTTAACGAGAATTATCAGCAGACAAATCTATGCTATAGAGAAGTTTAAAGTTCTGTGTGTTATTGCAAATGTTGATAAAGAACAAAAGTATGACTAAATTGGAAGAGAGTTTTTTTTAATTGAGTTAGCGATGTTATTTAATTAATTTGAGACAGAAAGAATGAGACAAAAGAGTAATAATCCATAGGTTAATAATTCTGAGTGTTAATTTACCTTCAGTACTTAATAGTTTCAGTATAACGACCATAACAGTTTCAGGCCCCCCCCCCTTTTCTTGTCCATTCTTTCAAACCTTGAAGTGTACTGATCAGATTTGACCAGCAAAGTTAAGTTCCATATTAAACCTAAGTGTATTAGTGTTTTTTTTCCAATTTTAATAGTGACATTGTATGTGTGCTTTCAAAATTGCTAATTCTAGGGTAATCTATGCCCGATTTCAGTCTGATCAATATACAAAATGCAGTTCGTAGTAATCATTGCTGTGTGGTGTTGTGTAATTTTAGCTCGTCCAAATTAGTACAAAAGAAGAAAACCTTAGTTCAGTAGATTCTTTCTGGTTCCAAACTTTGCCATAAAACGCAACATTACTGCGTGTTATTATGCTTGTACTTGCACCCACTTGTACAAGGAAAAACTCACTCAATGCCTAATTAGGCTGGCGACCGTATTATTAATCATTGGTAGTATCTACTGTGTGTACTTCTTGTCCATGCGAACGCGTAATTATCCTTTAGATTTGCTTGACGCATCACTGTAGTTACTGACTGGATATAAGTCCGAATTGCTTCCAATTAGGTACACGCGGTCAACTTATGTACTAAAATCCTTGTTTATAAGGTGAAGTCCGTGAACTTATTACAGTACAGGCTTTATAGAGCTAACGTACGTCCGAGCGGGCGGTAGCGTTACAGTCTGTAAGGGGAAATCAACGGGTCGGCCTGCAGTGAGCGAAGAAACGGTTGAACGCGTGCTGGAAAGTTTCACGCGTAGCCCGCGAAAAATTGGCTCATGCCAGAACTGAAGACCGACAGCGCCGACTTCATCTTTCAACAGGATGGCGCTCCATCGCACTTCCATCATGATATTCGGCATTTCTTAAGCAGGAGATTGGAAAACCGATGGATCGGTCGTGGTGGAGATCATGATCAGCAATTCATGTCATGGCCTCCACGCTCTCCCGACTTAACCCCATGCGATTTCTTTCTGTGGGGTTATGTGAAAGATTCAGTGTTTAAACCTCCTCTACCAAGAAACGTGCCAGAACTGCGAGCTCGCATCAACGATGCTTTCGAACTCATTGATGGGGACATGCTGCGCCGAGTGTGGGAGGAACTTGATTATCGGCTTGATGTCTGCCGAATCACTAAAGGGGCATATAGCGAACATTTGTGAATGCCTAAAAAACTTTTTGAGTTTTTGTATGTGTGTGCAAAGCATTGTGAAAATATCTCAAATAATAAAGTTATTGTAGAGCTGTGAAATCGCTTCAATCATTTGTAATAACCCTGTATAAGTACGTGGTATCACGTAACATTCCGCCAATGCAGACGGTAATTGCTTCGAGATACATTACCCGCGTTAAAACGGACCGTTTACCAATTGCGGAAAAGGTCGATATCGTGTTGATGTATGGCTATTGTGATCAAAATGCCCAACGGGCGTGTGCTATGCATCCTGCTCGGTATCCTGGACAACATCATCCAAGTGTCCGGACCGTTCGCCGGATAGTTACGTTATTTAAGGAAACAGGAAGTGTTCAGCCACATGTGAAACGTCGACCACGACCTGCAACAAATGATGATGTCCGAGTAGGTGTTTTAGCTGCTGTCGCGGCTAATCCGCACGTCAGTAGCAGACAAACTGCGCGAGAATCGGGCATCTCAGAAACGTCGGTGTTGAGAATGCTACATCAACATCGATTGCACCCGTACCAGGTATTGCACCAGGAATTGCATGGCGACGACTTTTAACGTCATGTACAGTTTTGCCACTGGGCACAAGAGAAATTGCGGGACGATGACAGGTTTTTTGCACGCGTTCTATTTAGAGACGAATTGTCATTCACCAACAGCGGTAACGTAAACCGGCATAATATGCACTATTGGGCAACGGAAAATCCACGATGGCTGCAACAAGTGGAACATCAGCGACCTTGGTGCGGCATTATGGGAGGAAGGATAATTGGCCCCCATTTTATCGATGGCAGTCTAAATGGTGCAATGTATGCTGATTTCCTACGTAATGTTCTACTGATGTTACTATAAGATGTTTCACAGCTTGACAGAATGGCGATGTAGTTCCAACGTGATGGATATCCGGCACATATCTCGCGTGCGGTTAAAGCGGTATTGAATAGCATATTTCATGACAGGTGGATTGGTCGTCGAAGCACCATACCATGGCCCGCACGTTCACCGGGTCTGACGTCCCGGGATTTCTTTCTGTGGGGAAAGTTGAAGGATATTTGCTCTCGTGATCCACCGACAACGCCTGACAACATGCGTCAGCGCATTGTCAATGGATGTGCGAACATTACGAAAGGCGAACTACTTGCTGTTGAGAGGAAAGTCGTTACACGTATTGCCAAATGCATTGAGGTTTACGGACATCATTTTGAGCATTTATTGCATTAACGTGGTATTTACAAGTAATCACGCTGTAACAGCATGCGTTCCCAGAAATGATAAGTTCACAGAGGTACATGTGTCGCATTGGAACAACCGAAATAAAATGTTCAAACATTCCTATGTTCTATATTTTAATTTAAAAAGGCTACCTGTTACCAATGTTCGTCTAAAATTGTGAGTCATATCTTTGTGACTATTACAGCGCCATCTATCGCAAAGCGAAAAAAGTGGTCCAACTAAAACATTCATATTTACTTACGTACTACACGAATATGTAATAAAAAATGGGGTTCCTATTTGAACAAACGTAATTGATATCCGTTTCACCTATGGCAGCGCCATCTAGCGGGCCAACCATAGCTCCATCTGGTTTCTCCCTTCAAGCTAAACGAGTTTCGTTCTTTGTAGTTTTTTCGTTTGATCCTTATTTCGTGAGATATTTGGTGCGGTCACTATCAATGGAACATCCTGTATACGTACGTTATCTGACTTAGAGGTGAACAAAGGTCTGGGGTTATTTGCTGATGACACTTTGGTGTATGGGAAGGCATCATCATTGATTAAACAAGGTGAGTGAAATATAATTTCTAGCTGATGTGATGAATGGCAGCTTGCTCTCAATGTAGAAAAAATGTAAGTTAATCAGCTAAGTAGGAAAAGTAATCCTTTAACGGCTGAATGCAGCATTAGTGTGATGCTTGCCAAATCCCATCGATTACATATTTAGGCTCAATGTTGCAAAGTGATATGAAATGGAATGAGCTTGTAAGGACAGTAGTAGGGTATGCATATGGCTGACTTAGCTTTATTGGGAGAATTTTAGATAAGTGTATCTCATCCACAAAGGTGGCTGCATTTAGAACACTATCACAACCCGTTCTCGAGTACTACTTGAATATTTGGGATCCCAACTAGGTTGGACTAAAAGAAGACATCGAAGCAATTCAGAGATGTGCTGCTAGAATTGGTACTATGGTTCTTAGTGGAGTGCATGTTTGGTGAGAAGTTCTTAAAACTCATTACCTATCCGGATGAGGCCTCCCTTTCCCATTATGTGAAGACCTGTTTATTTTATTGATACGGACATAGTTTTTATGTTACTTGTTATACTGTGTGTTATAAAATCGCAGGCTCAAAGTGTTCCTCAAATACATGTGCACACAGCAGGACCCTCGGTTTACGGTACACACGCCATGTTACACGCTAAAATTTGGAGCCCTCTAGTGGACAAGGGCTTCAAATACGCAGGCAAAAAGAATAAAGACGTAGAATGTTGGTAACCTTTGTTTCGTTTAAAAATCTTTGAGAGTTTTCACATAAAAAAATTTGGAAGTAATGCTTTTCAGCAAACTCTCATTTTCAGTTGTTCGTTATGTAATTACACTTTCTTGCAAGGTCAATGCTGTAGGATTTAAAGCTATGGTATCCTATTCAAGTGTTTCTGTAGATAGATGGTCTAAGGATTGTATTTTCAAATGTCATGAGGCGCTGCAGGGGAGCACGATTGGGAAACACGGATAGCTCCGTTGGAAAACTTTAGAACAGTCATCATTGGCTGATGAGCAACCAAACTGAGTGTGGGTCAACACACTCCTTCCTATATGGGTGAGTACGTCTACCTCGCCCCATGCACCCTGCCCCCAGGGAATGCTAGAGCCACCTTCAAGCCACAAAGGTGCGTGCACCCGTGGTAATCTGACGCCTAGACTAACACAGTGGGGCTGAGGCACTGCTACGCTGGTAGTGCTGGTGTGCAGGATGCACCTCCAGCCCCTGCCAGTTCCTGTACCAGCAGCCAGCTGTTCTCCAAGCGGCCTTGATCAAGGGGCGACCCAGCCAACACTCAGACATAACTGGGGGACGCAGGGTGCTGCCCACCTCCTGCCCCAACCCGTTCGCCTGCATCCCTCTCTAGAATGCAACCACCGAACATGCTACATAGCAGGTGGTCGTCTTACCATGAGCAGTTGTCTGCGAAAGTGGACATCTCATCAAAAGGCAGCTACATCAACAACAAGGACTAGACAGGCAGCAATTAGTAGTTACAGAAGCATTTCCCTTTTTTATTGCCCTGTGTACTGACAATGGGTAAACAATAAATTAGCCAGAAGCTTCTGTCTGTTAGTGAAGACATGCAGCTATTCCCGCTAACTAATTTAAAGACTGAAATGCGAGGCAAAGACTGATTTACTGTCAGCATTTCCACACCATGTTCTTCATTCAACACAGAATTGGAGATATGATTAAGCAAAGCTTGGACATTAATGATTGTTATATTATGGGAAATGCTAATAAAGTGTAATTTCTAATTAGCACACGATCTTTCCAGTAGGATTCATTGATATGTCTGTACCGAGTAGTAGCAGTGTGGAAACTCCCCTGACCAAAGACAATTTTTGGAAAAGATGGGGAATGGCCCACTGCAGACAGCAGAAGCAAAGGACTTATGAACAATCACTGTAGAATTGGGTTTCACGATAGAACAATCATCTTGTTGCTTGACAATGGATGCCTTCAATACTGAGTGGTCTTGGCATGACGTTTTGCTGGAAGATAAGCGATAGACCGTGCAAACAACAAGACTTCCAGACACCCTCTTCTCATTATCTCTGTCACCATGTCCTTCAACATTCGGTGCTATGAGAAGAAACGTTTTGAAACTCTGACGACCTAACTACAAGTTATGTTTTCTGTGTGTGCAGCAACAGTGAACGGACGCGTTTCGGGTGTGCACTGTACAGCATCTCAGAAGTCAAGGTGTAATCTTGGTGGTTTGTGTACTTTTCGCAGGAAAAGACAATAATTTATCTAAAGATTTCACTGAAAGTCGTCCAGATGAAGACCATTTTTGCATTGTTATTGTTTTTCTGTTGTTTCTTATTTTCACTAAATTAATCTAGTATTAATCTACATATGTACCTCTATCACATTTCGTTCGGATCAGGACCATACTTTCACAAACCTAGTTAATAGTGATCTCAGAATTTTTAAGCAAACTTTTGTGTTGATCACATGAGTTAGGGTTCCCTATTGTCGTTACGTCGCTTAATTAGACAAGGTAAAGAACAGAATGAACAAGGAAAAAAATTCATTGCCTTGTCGCTAGATTGTGATAACAGGTCAGTGTAATAAACTGTTTCTCGCATTTGTATGCGGTTTATTTATTTATTCATTAAGAAAACAATTTCTCGTAAATTTCTTTAACTCATGGACCATCTAATGTAAATGTAATCAAAAAGAAGACCGCGACATAAAATCAGCCTGTTGATGAAACATAACACATATATAAAACTGTTTTTCGATTTCCTTTTAGGTAAGAGAGTAGCTCTGCACTTTACCATATGTCTTATTTCTCGGTCTGCTTAGAAAACAGACACATATTGTAAGTGTAAAAGATGTATGCTGGTTTTGATCTTAGAATTAAACGTGAAACAAACGTCAAAGACTTTTCGTATCGTTCTTACCATAAGTCCTCCAAGTGTGGATATTTACGTAATTGTGTACAAATTAACATTGTTTCAAATCGCTTTGGCCGAAATAACGAAGTCGACAGATTATTGTGAAGAAACGTAAAGGCGGAACGCCCATTGCATTCAGTCATTAATTTGGTATTGTTCATAGCAAATCGCGGTCCTGAGATTAGATGCCGATTATTTTAATACGTCTTGCGATCATTACATGCAAAAATTTATTGTAAATAATTCAGTCATTCTTCTCTGATAAATGAATCTGTCGGGCTTCGATCCTCTCAGATGCAGGCCCCACAAAGAAATACTGGTTATTAAAGACCAGCTCAGGTATTTATTGGAACATAAACTTGCACGGACCATTCTACATGGCCATAACACCCACAATTGAGATGTATTATTACTCTCTCTCTGTCTCTCTCTCTCTCTCTTTCTCTCTCCCAACCTCCCTCTGCCTCTATGACTATAGTTGCATTTTTGTTGACAACTTCATAATGCCATTTACCATTAAATTAAAATTATCGCCACACTTGAGAATCTTAACTCAAGGGAGTAACGTGTTATGGCGTCATTTTTCTAGACTCTATGAGGAGTAATGAAATATGAGTCCCACTTCCTTGTGATTTTGTAGTTTTACCAAGTGTTTCTTCTCTGTCTGTTTCCTCATATTTTTACCATGCTGGGCGGAAAGGTTACACTGGGAGCCGAGTTGATTCTATTTTGACTTTTAGTGTTTAATGCGTTTGATATTCAGCAAACCATGTAACTTAAACCACGTTTCGTCTTCACACATGACTACCAGTTTGTGTGAATATGGGTGTAAGTGTAAACACAGGCACAATGGCGAAATGAAGTGAACTTTTTAGTTTCCACTTTGTAGAAGGGACAGGGAACGGCTGTTGAGTTTAATTTCTCGACTCTGGTTCGGGGCACTAAACTTGTGGGGCAGTTAACTGCCCAGGCTTTCTTACCACACAGACCCATGTGCAAGGCAAGCACTTGTTCAATTTTTGAACGTATATCGGAAAATTTTGAGCAAAGGAATCAGGTGTTGTTTCTCATACATTCTGAATAAAATGACTCCTAACGTCGTCGAAAAGTTCACACTCTTGATTGGTCAGTTCGCGCCTCCAGGTTTTGTCCATAATTGTGCACGGGGATGAGGCAGGCTGTACTTTGTGCAGAGTCAATCAGTCGCTGTGCTGGTGTCTGGTGAGTACGATGATCCGCTGCCTCGTGACCTTGCAAGCTGTTTTACAATGGGAATTAGTTCAGGTTTTCGTCTTATGAATTTTCCATAATTAATTAGTTCTGTTTTTCGTCTTATGAATTTTCAATAATTTTTAATGCCATTTGTCAGAAGTATTCTGGGTTTCTTGTGAGTGTTATTATAGATTAACTACACTACTGGCCATTAAAACTGGTACACCACGAAGATGACATGCTACAGACGCGAAATTTAACCGACAGGGAGAAGATGCTGTGATATGCAAATGATTAGCTTTTCAGAGGATTCACACAAGGTTGGCGCCCGTGGCGACACCTACAGCGTGCTGACATGAGCAAAGTTTCCAACCGATTTCTCATACACAACAGCAGTTGACCGGCGTTGCCTGGTGAAACGTTGTTGTGATGCCTCGTGTGAGGAGGAGAAATGCGTACCATCACGTCTCCGACTTTGATAAAGATGGGATTGTAGCCTCTCGCGATTGCGACATTGCTGCTCGCGTTGGTCGAGATCCAATAACTATTAGCAGAATATGGAATCGTTGGGTTCAGGAGGGTAATACGGAACGCCGTGCTGGATCCCAACGGCCTCGTATCACTAGCAGTCGAGATGACAGCCATCTTTTCCGAATGGCTGTAACGGATCTTGCAGCCGCGTCTCGATCCCTGAGTCAACAGATTGGGACGTTTGCAAGACAACAACCATCTGCATTAACAGTTCGACGACGTTTGCAGCAGCATGGACTATCAGCTCGGAGACCATGGCTGCGGTTACCTTTGACGCTGCATCACACACAGGAGCGCTTACGATGGTGTAGTCAACGACGAACAAGGACGCACGACATTTTTTTCGAATGAATCCAGGTTCTGTTTACAGCATCGTGATGGTCGCATCCGTGTTTGGCGACATCGCGGTAAACGCACATTGGAAGCGTGTTTTCGTCATCGCCATACTGGCGTATCACCCGGCCTGATGGTATGGGGTGCCATTGGTTACACGTATCGCTCACTTTGAACAGTGGACGTTACATTACAGATGTCTTACGACCCGTGGCTCTACCCTTCATTCGATCCCTACGAAACCCTACATTTCAGTAGGATAATGCACGACCGCATGTTGCAGGTCCTGTACGGATCTTTCTGGATACAGAATATGATCGACTGCTGCCCTGGCCAGCACATTCTCCAGATCTCTCACCAATTGAAAACGTCTGGTCAATGGCGGCCGAGCAACTGGCTCGTCACAGTACGCCAGTCAATACTCTTGATGAACTGTGGTATCGTGATGAAGCTGCATATGCAGCTGTACCTGTACACGCCATCCAAGCTCTGTTTGACTCAATGCCCAGGCGTATCAAGGCCGTTATTACGGTCAGAGGTGGTTGTTCTGGGTACTGATTTCTCAGGATCTGTGCACTCAATTTGCGTGAAAATGTACTCACATGATACTTCTAGAATAATATATTTGTCCAATGAATAACCGTTTATCATCTCCATTTTTTGGTGTAGCAATTTTAATGGCCAGTAGTGTAGATTCTGGGTGGCTGACTTTATTCCTTATCTGGTCACTACTGAACTTGCGAATGGTGACGTCAAATAATTTTTTGTCTGTGAGTCACAAGCCGCTTTTGACGACTCAATCTTTCCTAGAAAATGATGAATTTTGTTCTCTGTTATTCTGCGGATGTTTGAATGTTTGTGTGTGAGCACATTAACGCCAATGAAGCGTTCCTTAGTCAGCCTAATCCTGTCTGAGTAATGATGATTAACGTAATGACAAACAGCTTCGCCAGCGTACCATCCCACCTCCCGTGGTTATTAACATGATTTACCGTGTAGTAAAAAAATACTAGGAAGCATTTCGTGAAGTTAATTCCCTGATTGGTTGATTGAGGTCCACTAGTTAAATTTACTTTGCACGGACTCCGTGTGAATAAACTTGGAGCCAAATTCAATTACAGTTTATCTGACTTTAGATGGTTTGGCATCATGTGGAAGTTATAGGATGATAATCACTAGTTTTTTTCAGTGGGTAGCTCTTGGCTACGACAAAGTCTGTGGCATGCAAAAACTTCGTCCCGCTGAAGCACCTATTGCAAATACTTCGGCGGTTTCAGTATTTCATAAACAGTGGGCGAGTTTTACGGCAATTATAGTGGTGACTAACGGTGGCTACTTTAACTGTGCACCAAACTCCCCATAGCTGTTCTACTCAGGTTTATTCATTTGATCGCTAATTATTCTCAAAACTACCTTGGCTTCGTTATTTGAATTTTGTAGTTTTTGCGGATAGTGCATGATGTTTGCCTTTTCGAAGACGTGGGGAAGTGTTGTGAAGCATTATTTCTAGTGTACACCAAATTTTAAATGCACTAGCAATTAAATTTGCATAAAGTTCTCTCTATTTGTAATACAAAATATTCTCTGGAATTCCACTACAAGTATCTCTGGGCTCTAGTAACTTAATACTGTATTGAAAGTGAACAGATTAAATGAATCTAAATGATGGGAAAGTTTTATTGCTGTAATTTAACTTATTAGGGGACTTAAAACTGTTTCATGAAAGAGTCTGAGATTCAAAATCTAAGTATCAACCACTGTGTGACTCTACTATTTCTGAAATGTTCGCATGGAGAACAAATTAAAACAGCTCACCAGTAACATATCAGGTGCCTCCAAACTTTTCTCTCCAACACGAAAAAAAATTTGAAATCTGAACTATAATGACTTTAAAGCTGGTTTTACTGTCTTCCTTGTATCCTATCTATGTTGTTAATGAAGTGTAAAACATTGCCTGTTAAACTTCTCCACTAACAGATCTGTTTTCTTCTGTGTTGCTAAGTCCATCACTGAAGTACAGCACTCAAAATAGCTGTGTAGAGCAACACTTGCTTGCCGACCGGAGTGGCCGTACGGTTCTGGGCGCTGCAGTCTGGAGCCGGGCGACCGCTACAGTCGCAGGTTCGAATCCTGCCTCGGGCATGGATGTGTGTGATGTCCTTAGGTTAGTTAGGTTTAATTAGTTTTAAGTTCTAGGCGACTAATGACCTCAGGAGTTAAGTCGCATAGTGCTCAGAGCCATTTGAACCAACACTTGCTTACATCTATTGCTTAGCATTTTATTCCACTTTTGTCTGTACAGCCATTCCCTCTTCCATCGAGTGATGTCTACACCTACTCAATTTCAGTGACTTTCAGAAGATGTTATATTTAGCTTATGACGTCTGTAGAAATAAATTTTGATTTTTAGTTTCCTGTTGTGATACCAGTACTTCATCTTCAACTAGATACTTATGTGTTGCTTAAAAAGTGTCCCGGTTCTTTATGATTTGTACTCTCCAAGAACCCTATTTTTGTTATTTTGTTAACTTACGCTGTCGCTATAGTTACTTGGCAGCTCTGTCTTTATCATACGTTAATCCTTAGTGAAATTACTGGAAATCAATGGGGTTAGTAGCCAAAAGTCTCACACACAGACTGCTTGTGCAAATTAGTAATGCAGGTAACCCTTTAAAGTAAACATTCAGAAGCAGGCAATGTCACACCTGGTGAGACTATATGTGGTACTATGCATCACCCACACCTACACATGACCACCATAATCGAGTGATCGAATCGTAAGGCTCCAGTGCTTGTTGTGTCACTCAGTGACACAATTTTTACCTCACTACAAGGTGCATCATCAGTGACACAACTGATATCACCCTTAATTCCCGAGTTATGGTCTGAACAGTTACCTATACCTACAATAGTCAATACATGTTCTTCTATATGAATATCTTTGCCCAGAGATCCTACATCACCAGTGATATGCTGAGCCCTCTATGTGACGTACAAACAGTACAAACTAGGTATTCACTACGCAGGAATTTCTACGTTAATTCGAATGTCTCCCACCACGCTCACTGGCTGAAAAAAGTTACTCTCCTAGTCTCTCTTTCACTCTTATCACAATTAGCAATGATCTGCACTTTCTCCTTGACTTTTTGATTGTTTCTGAATTTTTTTGTATTACCCATAGTCAAATCTCTAAGGCGGAAAGTGACTTATAAGACAAAATCAACATAACATGTACTATCTCTTAAAGCTCTTGTCTGATTTCACATGTTTCACCAAAATCCCGTCATCTGCCCTATTCTTAACATCACTGAAGTTAACCGCAATGCCAACAGCTTCAATTCCTTCCAAGTAAATTGCTTCTTCACACTATCTTCTGTTTCTGACTGCCAGGCATCTTCGTTGTGATGCCATTTATTTTGCCTATAAATAGTTCTTTTAAGTAACCAATAAAAGAAAAACCACGATTAAGCAAGTTTTAAAGTGTTTTATTGAAACCAAATCAGATTGGCTTGCGACACTCCACTCACAGCGAGGTTTCAAGCAACTGCGGTGTTAACGGAATAATCGGCGGGTAATTAGGGTCAGGGTGTTCAGAATGAAGAATATAAAAACAAAGAGTTGAATCTATGCCCGTCGGCAGCTGTCTCTCGTCCGTATTCTTCTTCAGATGCAGAAATCTTCTCAATGCCTCGCGAACAGGAGCGAGTCTTCTCTTCATTCGCCTGACGAACCCTGGTCTCTCTGCCAAACCATGGCTTCGCCGGTAATCTCTCTTGTTCCGGTACATGTCGAGTAGACTCTCCATTAAACACCCAATGCACGATGTGGGTGGCGGGTTCTCCTGCGAAAGAGAAAAAGAATTATTTTTATTACGCCACTTCCTTGAGCAACACTATATCTACTACCTACTACAGGGCGGTTACAACGACTTTTGCAAGTAATGAAAATAACAGAAATGTAATATGGAAGCTGGTGTAGACATAAATGAATCTTCATAATGACAATATCACTACTCCACGAACTTTCCATCCAAATGAATTAACACAAGTGTTGCAGTCATCTTTATGCCCTTATATATATGCATATTCTTGTTCTGGATCAATCTAATGACCATCACAACAATCTGTATTGGTTACTGAACTTATTAAACAAATTTGCGATCAATAAATGTTTTCGTTTCCACCTATTCTCAAACCATGTATCGCGTTTGACTTTAAGATGAACTTGTCAGGCCCCATGATCACATCGTAGTGTTTTACAGGATTTTGGTGTAGTTTATAGGGGACACGATGGCTGAATGAATGAATTACAGATACATTTACATATATATTTATTACAAGTGTCTTATGAAGAAAGATAATAATAAAAAGAAAAAAGTTACGTTTGAGTTTCTAATGTAATGCTGCATTTGTAACAGCCACATGGCTAACATACCATTGCTTGTATCTCAGCTCTGAGCTGTGCCATCGCAATCTGCACCTCCTGCGACGGTGCCTCCCGGATAATCTTCCGTCTGCGAGGTCTGTTGGCAAAGATCTGCAGACGACTGGGTGGAACAGGAACTCCGGGCGGGTAGTAAGAGCCAGAGACTTCCTCCTCTTCATCTTCGACACCAGGCAAGTCAAAATGCACAATTCTTGGTCTTGGACCAAACTGTGGAAAGAAATTGTCATGTCAATAAACGTGTCTGCATAACATCATTGGAATTCATTTCTATCCTATTTCGTGAACACTGTGGCTTTAATTATCGTCTCGCGTTGTAAAAAGTGGGCTGTGCTACTTACATGCACTGCCTGAAGCATTGGTTTAGCAGCTGCAGCCTCTTTGCTGTCAGCAGTGGTGGACTCCGGCTCTGGTAGAGGTGGCCGAAGGCGGCGCAGAGGCGCAGGTGTTGGCGGCTCATCGACCAGCCTGGGTTTCCCCTGGCTGGCAGGTGACGAGCTGAACCGCGAGAACATCTGGAAACGTAAAACGAGCAGTCTTTAGTGAATGTAGTATTCACTGAGGTGAAAATTGTCATGTCAAGTGTGGCTTATTGTCAAGTATCATATCGGTCTCATAACGCAATTTGCACAGTGTGAACTCTCTCCAGCCCTTAATACAACCATAAAAAATTACCATTAAGGGATAGTGTATTTTAGATGGAAACTACAACGAAACTGAACGAAAAACTGATCGATTACTAAAAACAACAAATATTTGTAACAAGGAAACAACTATTGAGAATAGTGGAAGTTACTAAATGTGTTAACTGTACACTATAACGTTATTCACACTCACTTGGCACTGCACATTTAATTAGTTTTCGCAAAAACTTAATATCAAGTCAAATCTATTTACACTGCACAATTTTTGAAGAATGTTGGGGCACTCATAGTCGTTTTAATAGTGATTTTCACCTTTATGGGTAATTGAAATTACTGAGCCAAGTTATTTCATTTTGTATGTGCTAACAATTTATATAAACCTTCTGACATTATAAGAAAAAATCCTTTTCTACTCAGTCAATGATTTGTACTCATAATTCCAGACTAATTTTCTGGGCTACGACCAGTTTAAAATGAAGTCGCTCAACAAGCAGAGAAGTTAATCGATAATGTAAGATGTAGAGCTGATGGTGGCAAGGGAGGAAAAACCTCATTTACTGATACTGAAACAGGGATAAAGATAGTCGATAGTGTTGCTCAACAATATCTGTCACTCAACATTCAAGTCAGCAGAAAGTTTTATTTAATTATTTAATGGCTGAAATTGATATCTGAAAACGTGAAGTAATGGTAATTCAATGTAGTACTTCTGAAAGTCACCAGTGATTCGAACTATTTCCCTCACCTTATCTAATCCAGCACACCAAACAAAACCACCAAATACAGAAATCTACATAACAGAACTCTAAATTACTAAGTATGGGGACCACAATTGGAAAAAAGTATGTGAAATAAAAATCTCCACATTCAAATGACGCTTTTGATCCATGTATCTGGAAGCGATTTTATAAAAACGGGATGACATTTAGTTTTCTATTATGTCATGAATAAAAAAATCTGAAGCAAAATGAGCTACTTATAGTTAGTCATCACATCCAGTGTTCATAGACAACTACTAGCAAAATCAGATCCAGACTTTGTCTTCATTAAGGCCACCATAGCCTACATATTTGTGTTGTAGATTTGCAGTTTCTTATGGATAGTCAATGAAACTAACATGAACTTAACCCACTCTTCCTCCTTTGTACCAGACTTGGATGTAAAAACAATGCGTCTAGATAAAGTTTAACATTTAGGAATTAAGGTGTGCACATGCTGCATACGTTTTTTCCTGTTTCTGTACGTATTACGACCATCGCCTGCAAAATGGTTTGGTTTCACTGATTATATGGTTCCTGTTTCCTAGGAAGTCGATGTAGTCCATTACACCCTCTGTTCACTCGCAATACCCAAATTGAATATCGGTGGTGGTAATGAGAAACTCTGTTCTACGATTGTATCATTTTCTCTTTGATGACTACACCAATTTTCATCGCATAAACAAAATGGATGAATCAGTCCCGTTATATATCTGTTAACCACCAGCCTAGAAACAAATAGAACTTCACTCCATTCGACATCCTCAAAAAACTTTCATAAACCTGCGTACTTAAGATACTTAAAACGTTATTTCGCAACCACAATTTCAGTTTCTAGGCCCCCAGTCAACATTATCAACCCGCTTACACATCATAACATACTTTGTCACATTCTGCCTGCCATTCCGTAACGAATCTTTGCAGTGCTTCAGCATCAGCTCTGTTATGCTCTAGTCATACCACATTTTACATGCCAGTGGAGTTCTCAGATATACATTATACCAAAAGTTTATCGTGTCCTGCCAATATCACTTTTGTTATTAGCACAAACACGAACCATACACGTAAATTTCGTCTGAAACTGTATTAACTAGTCAACCACAGAAGAAATTTCTAAAAAAACGAACGATTTTATTTTCCTGTTTTCCATTGTCCGCCGAGCTATGTTAGTTATGATCTGACTGTTTTATAGATCCTTCAGTTGGAAGTATTTACACACCACCCGAAAACGATATATATTTTTTTTTAGTTGGTTCTTAAATGAAAAGATTGGTAAACGAGACGGGATAAATGTTAGTAATCTGGCCTTGGTTGGTACTCATGCATTTCTAAAGGGATTAACTAGTTTTACGAAATTACGTAACACGAAAAATAATGGTATCTGATCTCAGATGTCGTGTTTCTGATATTTGAGTACATAAGTTATAGTTATGGGTCTGTGTTGCAGATCAAGTTCGAAATCAGAGTTTTCCTTGAAGTGTTTTTTTTTTTTTTTTGATATCGCGGGCTAAATTATCAAATATCGGAATATCTGCTTCTGATTTCCTGTAGAAAATATTTTATGGAGGATCGTAAAAAAATGCTTAGAATGATTTTTTCCCTTCGTCGTAAGATGCACCAAAGCAAAACTTAAGTTCGTGTTAACGGGAACTATCTTCGAAAGACACAAATGCTGACATGAGCCAGAAGACGACATACTGAATCTATAGTACGTAGCAAGCGCTTTCTAAAAAAGCAAATGCATTTCTGCTCCTGTTGACATACAGTATTATTGTGCTTGGCGAACGTTCGCAAAAGACAAATATTCGTCTACCAGTCTCTGATCCGATGTCTCCATCTGCAGAATATTGTAAAACTCAATGATCACGTACCTCCTCACTTCTTCTCAACTTCTTCTCACAACCCGAAGGATGCGAAACAGACTTCCTAGAAAGCGCACTTCGAAATCGACTTTTTCTTCGGAAGGTTTGTCAATGAGACTGATGCTACGCAACGGTTCGGTCGGTTTTGTGCCCGAACTGATTGTTGGCAATATAATGAAGACTAGCATCTGATATATTCGTTGACAATCGGAGTCTGCTTAACGTAAACCGAACAGAGTGATAATGATCAAGAGGAAGTCTGTGATGGAAATAGTCGGAAACGATCAGAATAAAGGAGCTGCCAGAGGTTCAGAAAGCCCCATTAATCAGTCGCATGTACTCGACTTGTTTCCCGTTCTTGATGAGTAAATCATTTAGGGTTTGTGGAGTAATGAATGAATCTAACCATGTCTGGCGTTGTTTCTAACATGTATTCTGTTTATTTCCTTTTCCGATGGTGTCGAAAAAAAATTGTGAGTGGACTGCTGAGGATTTTTTGATAGGGAGGACATAGCGTGTTATGTTGGATGATTAGTGAGGGACTAGTGTGGGCCACGGAAAGTTTAGAAACCCGTGCTGCTCGTCTTATATATTAATGACATTGCAGATAATTTTAACATTAGCTTCGGACCTTCCACAAATGATGTAGCCAACTCCTTTCGAAAAAAACTGCACTACTTTTCAGTTATGTCTTCATAAAATATCGATGTGGTGCAAAGATTTGCATCCTGTTTCAGATGTTCAAAATTTCAAATTCTGCACATGACTGAAAGCAGAAATATGTTATCCTATCACTAGAGTAACAGGGTGACAAAACTGCAGCGAAGCAAATAAGGAAAATGCCTGGCAGTAACACGTTGTTTCGATATGTAATGAAATGATGACACAAGCTCAGTCGTAGGTACATCAGATGGATCACATGGACTCGTTGGCAGGATATTAGGGAAACTCAGGGAGACCATTGGTGCAAAATACGAGATGTGTACCGTACAGGACCAAAGGGGATTCTTAACGTATACACAGAAGGGTAGCACAAACTTTTACTACTTTGTTTGACCAAGGGGAGAGAGTTACAAAAATGCTGCAAAATGTATTAACGCTTCTACATCTACATCTACATTTATACTCCGCAAGCCACCCAACGGTGTGTGGCGGAGGGCACTTTACGTGCCACTGTCATTACCTCCCTTTCCTGTTCCAGTCGCGTATGGTTCGCGGAAAGAACGGCTGCCGGGAAGCCTCCGTACGCGCTCGAATCTCTCTTACCTTACATTCGTGATCTCCTCGGGAGGTATAAGTAGGGGGAAGCAATATATTCGATACCTCATCCAGAAACACACCCTCTCGATACCTGAAGAGCAAGCTACACCGCGATGCAGAGCGCCTCTCTTGCAGAGTCTGTCACTTGAGTTTGCTAAACATCTACGTAACGCTATCACACTTACCAAATAACCCTGTGACGAAACGCGCCGCTTTTCTTTGGATCTTCTCTATCTCGTCTGTCAATCCGACCTGGTATGGATCCCACACTGATGAGCAATACTCAAGTATAGGCCGTACGAGTGTTTTGTAAGCCAACTCCTTTGTTGATGGACTACATTTTCTAAGGACTCTCCCAATGAATATCAACCTGGCACCCGCCTTACCAACAATTCATTTTATATGATTATTCCAATTCAGATCGTTCCGTACGCATACTCCCAGAAGTTTTACAAAAGTAAGTGCTACCAGTGTTTGTTCCGCTATCAAATAATCATACAATAAATGATCCTTCTTTCTATGTATTCGCAATACATTACATTTGTCTATGTTAAGGCTCAGTTGCCACTACCTGCGCCAAGTGCCTATTCGCTGCAGATCTTCCTCTATTTCGCTACAATTTTCGAAATGCTGCTGTATACTACAGCATCATCCGCGAAAAGCCGCACGGAACTTCTGACACTATCTACTACGTCATTTATATATATTGTGAAAAGCAATGGTCCCAGTGGTACGCCAGAGGTTACTTTAACGTTTGTAGACGTCTCTCCATTGAGAACAACATGCTGTGTTCTATTTGCTAAAAACTCTTCAATCCAGTCACACAGCTGGTCTCATATTCCGTAGGCTCTTACTTTGTTTATCAGGCAACAGTGCGGAACTGTATCGACCGCCTTCCGGAAGTCAAGGAAAATGGCATCTACTTGGGAGCCTGTATGTAATATTTTCTGGGTCTCATGAACAAATAAAGCGAGTTGGGTCTCACACGATTGCTGTTTCCGGAATCCATGTTGATTCCTACAGAGTAGATTCTGGGTTTCCAGAAATGACATGATATGCGAGCAAAATAAATGCTCTAAAATTCTACAACAGATCGATGTCAGAGATATAGGCCTATAGTTTTGCGTATCTGCTCGACGACCCTTCTTGAAAACTGAGACCACCTGTGCTCTTTTCCAATCATTTCGAACTTTCCGTTCCTCTAGAGATTTGCGGTACACGGATGTTAGAAGCGGGGCAAGTTCTTTCGCGTACTCTGTGTAGAATCGAACTGGTATCCCGGCAGGTCCAGTGGACTTTCCTCTGTTGAGTGATTTCAGTTGCTTTTCTATTCCTTGGACACTTATTTCGATGTCAGCCATTTTTTCGTTCGTGCGAGGATTTAGAGAGGGAACTGCAGTGCGGTCTTACTCTGTGAAACAGCTTTGGAAAAAGGTGTCTAGTATTTCAGCTTTACGAGTGTCATCCTCTGTTTCAATGCCATCATCATCCCGGAGTGTCTGGATATGCTGTTTCGAGCCACTTACTGATTTAACGTAATACCAGAACTTCCTAGGATTTCTTGTCAAGTCGGTACATAGAATTTTACTTTCGAATTCCCTCAACGCCCTACTTACGCTAACTTTGACATCGTTTAGCTTCTGTTTGTCTGAGAGGTTTTGGCTGTGTTTAAATTTGCAGTGAAGCTCTCTTTGCTTTCGCAGTAGTTTTCTAACTTTGTTGTTGAACCACGGTGGGTTTTTCCCGTCCCTCACAGTTTTACTTTTAACGTACCTGTTTAAAACGCATTTTACGATTACCTTGAACTTTTTCCATAAACACTCTACATTGTCAGTGTCGGAACACAAGGGTGACGCAAATTATTCCATGGCAGCTTACTTAGAAAGATTCAAAACCAGCTTTAAATGAGGAATCTATGAATTTATTACAACCCTCTGCTTCCATAGGGACAGCTAAGTCAACAGTACAGCGAGCGTAAACCGTTTGGACGATCATTCCTCCCGCGCTTCATATGTGAATGGAAGACGAGGAAGAACTCCCAAATAGCTGTTACGATTAGGGGTACCCACTGCCAAGCATCGTTAGCAGAGTATGAATGTACTCGTACCTGTGCACGAGGAGGTGTTCACGCGTCGTCCTTTCAATTACTTTCAGTAGTGCATTTCTCTTCGTCTATGTAGCGAGTTAACAGATTTATCCCCTAGATCATCTCGTAAATGTTATGGGCCAACGCAATGAGTTAAATTGTGTACTGACACCGGGATTCGGACTCCTGTCACCTGCTTGCTAGATAAATGCGTCTAGCCCTTACACCTCACTAACACTGAGGCTACCATTGCTGCACGGATCACCCTAATACGTCTCCCTCACCGGAACAAATTCCAACTCACTTTTCAGCTCCTCAGCCTCTGAGCAATGAGTGAGGTACGGCTATTTCTGACTGTGATTCCAGTTTGAGTGATGTACACTGAAGCGCCAAAGAATCTGGTACAAGCATGCGTATTCAAATACCGAGATATGTAATCAGGAAGAAAACGGAGCTGCAGTCGACAACGCATATGTAAAACAACAAGCGTCTGGAACAGTTGTTACATCCGTTACTGCTGCTACAATGGCAGGTTATCAAGATTTAACTGAGTTTCAATGTGGTGTTATAGTCGGCGCACTAGTGATGGGGCACAGCATCTCCGAGCTAACGATGAAGTGGGGGTATTCCCGTACGACCATTTCACGAGTGTACCGTCAATATCAGGAATCAGGTAAAACACGAAATCTCTGACATCGCTGCGGCCGGAAAAAGATCCTGCAAGAACTGGACCAAGGACAACTGAAGAGAATCGTTCAACGGGATAGAAGAGGAACCTTTCCGCATATTGCTGCAGTTTTCAACGCTGGGCCATCAACAAACGTAGGCGTGCGATCGATTCAACGAAACATTATCAATATGGGTTGTCTGAGTGGAAGGCCCACTCGTATGCCTTTGATGACTACACGACATAAACCTTTACGCCACACCTGGGCCCGTCCACACCGACAGTGGACTGTTGATGACTGGAAATATGTCTGGTCCGACGACTCTCGTTTCAAATTGTATCGAGCAGATGGACATTTATGTGTATGCAGACGACCTTATGAATCCAGCCCTGCATGTCAGCATCGGACTGTTCAAGCTGTTGGAGGCTCTGTAATGGTGTGGGACGTGTGCTGTTGGAATGATGTGGGACCCCTGCTACGTCTAGATACGACTCAGACAGGAGACACGTACGTAAGCACCATGTCACATTCAGCTGCATTCATTCATATTCATTGTGCATTCCGACGGACTTGGGCTGTTCCAGCAGGATAATGCGACAGGAGAATGCGACAGGAAAATTCGACACCCCACACGTCCAGAATTGCTACAGATTGGCTCCAGGAAAACTCTTCTCAGTTTAAACGCTTCCGCTGGCCGCCAAACTCCCCACACATGAACATTATTGAGCGTATCTGGTATGCCTTGTAACGTGCCGTTCAGAAGAGGTCTAAACCCGTCGTATCCCTACTGATTTATGGATAGTCCTGCAGAATTCATGACGTCAGTTCCCTCCAGCACTACTTAAGTCATTAGTCGAGTCCATGCCACACCGTGTCGCCGCAATTCTGCGTGCTAGTGGGCCCTTACACGATATAAGGCAGGTGTATCAGTTTCTTTGGTTCTTCAGTGTGGTAATCACATATGGCTGAAGTTCCAGATACGTATTTAGCCCCACATTTATCTACTATAATAATGCAAGATGAAGCAATGAATTAAAATTTCTAACAGCTCCGGCATTCGAAAGCAGATCTCCTCCTTACTAGGCAGTTGAACTTCTTTCTTTTACATTTTAGTTTGTTCCTAATTGATCGTTGTACATGTTGGGGGCAGACTTCACTTACCCCGAACGCGCTCAGATACCGTGCCGGCAACTGCAGACTCGTCCTGACGCTGCAACACCTGCATGGATCACACTACTAAGTCTCCCTCCCTGAAAGAAATTCCAACTCATGTGTCAGCCCACTGCAAGTGCCTTTCTAAATTCACATCAGTATTGCTGAGACTCTACAATATTGGAATAGCTTCTTAGCAATGAGCGAAACAGGATTAAACGAACCTGTACGTCAGACGTAGGTAATATATTAATTATATACAGTTGATGATCTCATTTTTATCTATTATATAACAACGTCTCAGGAATATCAACTGTATGTGTTTAATACCCGAGCTATGCTTGTGTTACACACACGATTAACCCCATTTCGCTCATTGCTACGGTGTATTGCTATGTTGGAAAGCTTCGACAGTACTGATGCAAGTTTAGAAGGGGAATTGGAATGGGCTGAGGCATGAAGTGGAATTTTTGTCGGCGAGGGAGAAGTACAAGGGTACTGCGAGCAGGTCTGTCAGGTGTAGTGCATGTGTGGTGTATTACTCGGCGCAATTTCTTTGTGAACTCAAGACCTGAGTTTAAAACCTGGTGCTGGTACATATTTTAATTCATTGCTTCGGCCTATATCATTATCGTAGGTGTAGGTGACTCTCAATATCTCTCACAAGGGTAGCATCACATCGCATCCATTCCAGATACAGTGGTTAGGTGGCCCATTGAATAACCTCTCAAAAACTGAACACATACCAAGAATGAAATCAGGATGAGGATGTACCAAACTACTGAAAACGAAGCAAAATAGGCACAGTGAACCGTTCAAGCTCAACGCGTACAACATCGACAGAATTTCAGTTGCCACGGTGTCATGGTTAAGTGGCTATGGTGTTGGACTGTGAAGGGGGAGATATGTGTTCAAATTTCTCTCGTGCCCAATTTTTTTTCTTTTTTTCATAATATGTTGAACTGTGCCTGTCCGATCATTAACATATCTGTTCGCTGTATTTAAATTTGTGTCTTTGTCGTGCTTAACGTTCGTTTGCAACAGAGAGGTGTTACGAAGGGACCTCCAGACACACGTACCTCCCATTTTTTCAATACAAGGACGACATGTTATGACTCTTGCGTTCCATTTTGCAAGTTTTGACTCTCGAATTTCTTGTAACACCATTTATTTGTTGCATTCAGTTCTGTGAGAGGTCTAAGCGGCATCTCGCCTACTCTCACTACTCATCACATTTACTTGCGACAGTAATAGATTCTTACCACATGACTCATGTTCTATAACCAGTGTATAGTATGACAATTGCCTAGACTTCAGGAGAAAAACAGACACGTCAGTAACCAGACGGACAGTACATATTTTTGTGAAAAACATTGTGCACGAGGAAGATTTGAACACGGATTTTCTACTTCGTAGATCATCACTGTGACCACATAACCGCAACTCTGTGCCTCGCAAATTGCTCGATGTTGCTCATCTTCTGCTTGTCAGTTCACTTTTTCTATTTTGCTACTTTTTTCACAGTTCAGTACACCTTATTCGAATTTTTATACTCGATCTGCCATCCGCTAAACCAGTTTACCGTAGTTAATGAGGGCGGGAGTTTCTCTTGTCAGGAACATCAACTGTAAATATTAATATACTGCAAATCTTGTAAAGAATCTATAATTGTCTGCTCCAGTTATCCAACTTTACAACGAGATTTCTGTACACTTCACATTTGAAGTAACGCCAGACAGAAGTACCCAGACGATTGAGATAAGGTAATCTTGGGGGCCAAGGTAAAGGCTCCACTCCATTTATCCAGTGCCCCAACAACCATATACTACATTCCCCAACCTTTAATCACACACGAAATTTGAGCCCAATTATAGGGAAATAATTTCTACTGAAGTCAGTGGCAGCTCTTAACCACACACATGCATTTATTTCGTCAACGGCTCTTGGAGGACCCCTGTATACTGAAAACATTTTTGTTCCTTTGTTGTATGCTTTCATCTGTGTCAGTTTTCGTTATTAATTGCGATTAGAGTTGGGTAACGGCCATAGGCTGTTGTAGACTACAATAAGTAAGAGCAGACTACGGTAGATTTCTTAGAAGCTTTGGTAAGTTAAAGTTGTATCCGCATTACCTGTGGATTTGGATTGTTGTCTACCTATCGGACATTACATCCTAATGATTGTTTTCCTTACGTATGCATTCAGTGTCTTACAAGAGTCCTCTAAAAACCGGAACAGTAAACCGTTCAGAACCTGAATGATTACATATAAAGGAACATTTTTGTTCTAAACAATTATCCTCCTGTCTGTTACTTAAGAAAAAACAGATTTTACAATAAACTGGAATTGCCATTGCTTACTTCTGGTTTTGTTGATTTATAAGGTGAAACAGAGGAAATTTGTAGTAAATATACAGACAACAATAGAGTGCTATCATATAACGCTGGGAAATGCAATTTCCTTAACAAAAAAGTAAAATAAAAAACCGCGAAAGAAAAACATATCAGATATCACTTCAATAGGTAGTCGAACGTATATACAACATATTGCTGTTACTCATAAACAGCTTTCACATTTATCAATAATAACAGGGAACTTCGGAATTGGAATTTCAGTCTGCGGAATTTCGCAGAGCTGACAAGTGCGGGAGTTGTCGCAGTATTAGCTTAACAGATCATGCATCTAAGTTGCTTAAAAGAATAATATACAGAAGAATGGAAAAGAAAGTTATGAGGGGGGGGGGGCGGTAGATGTCAATCAATAGGAAAGATGGAGGCACTAGAGAGGCAATTCTGACATTGCGTTTGGCAATGGCAGGAAGACCGAAGAAAAAGCAACACACGTTCAAAGGATTTGTCGACCGGGAAAAAGCGTCCGACAATGTAAAATGTGCAAGATGTTCGAAATTATGAGAAAAGTGGGTTTAAGCTACAAGGAGAGGCGGGTAATATACAGTATCTACAAGAGCCAAGAGGGAATAATAAAACTGGACGACCAACAACGATGTGCTCGGATTAAAAACTGTGTAAGATAAGGATGTAGCCTTTCAACTCTACTGTTCAACCTGTACGTCGCAGAATACATGATGGTTATACACTGAGGACTCAAAGACACTGATAGACCTGCCTAATATCGTGTAGGGCACCCACGAGAAAATCCCGTAACACGTAAAGGCATGGATTCGAGTAATGACAAAAGTTAGTGTTGGAAGGAATTGACACAATGAATCCTGCAGGGCTGTCCTTAAATCCGTAAGAGTACGAGGGGAGGAGATCTCTTCTGAACAGCAAGTTGCAAGGCGTCCCAAGTATGCTTAATAATGTTCATGTCTGGGAAGATTGGTGGCCAGCGGAAGTGTTTAAACTCAGAAGAGAATTCCTGGAGCCACTCTCTAGCAATTCTGAACGTGTGGGGTGTCGCATTGTACTGCTGGAATTGCCCAAGTCCGTCGGAATGCACAATGAGCATGAAGGGATGCAGGTGATCAGACAAGATGCTTACATACGTGTCTCCAGTCAGAGTCGTATCTAGCCGTATCAGCGGTCCCACATCGTTCCAACTGCACACGCCCCACCCATTACAGAGCCTCCACCAGCTTGAACAGTCCCGTTGCTGACATGCAGGGTCCATGGATTCTTGAGTATGTCTACATACCCGTAAACGTCCATCCGTTCGAAACAATTTGAAACGAGACTCCTCCGACCACGCAACAAGATTTTACAGTCATCAACAGTCCAATGTCGGTGTGGACGGGCCAGGCGAGGCGTAAAGCTATGTTTCGTGCAGTCATCAAGGGTACACGAGTGGGCCTCCGACGCCGAAAACCCATATCGAAGACGTTTCGTTTAACGGTTCGCACGCTGAAACTTGTTGATGGTCCAGCTCTGGAAACTGCAGCAAAGTACGGAGTGGTTGCACTTCTGTTACGTTTATCGATTCTCTTCAGTCGTCGTTCGTCCCGTTCTTGCAGGGTCTTTTTCCGGACGCAGCGATGTCGGAGATTTGATGTTTTACCGGATTCCAGATATTTACGGTACACTCGTGAAAACGTACGGTGAAATGCCCAATTTTTCGCTACCTCGGAGATGCTGTGTCCCATCGCTCGTGCGCCGTCTATAACACCACGTACAAACTCACTTAAATTTTCCCAATGTAGCAGCAGTAACCAATGTAACAACTGCACCAGACACTTGTCTTATATAGGCGTTGTCGACCGCAGCGCCATATTCTGCCTGTTTACATATCTCTGTGTTTGATTAAGCATGCTAGTACCAGTTTCTTTGGCGCTTCATTGTAGAAGGTTCAGGAGTGGTATTAAAATTCAAGGTGAAAATATATCAGTGATACGATTTTCTGATTTTCCTCAGCGAAACCGAAGCGGATTTTCATGATCTGCTGAATGGAATGAACAGTCTAATTGAGTACAGAATATGGACTGAGAGTAAATCGAAGAAAGACGAAAGTAATGAGAAGTAGCAGAAATGAGAGCAGCAAGGAACTTAACACCAGGATTGATGGTCACGAAGTAGATGAAGTTAAGGACTCCTCCTACCTAGGCAGCAAAATAATCAATTACGGACGGAACAAGGGGGACATCAAAAGCACAGTAGCACTGGCAAAAAGTGCACTCCTAGCCAAGAGAAGTCTACTAATATAAAACCATAGTCTTAATTTGAGGAAGACATTACTGGGAATGTACATCTGGAGCACAGCGTTATGTGTCAGTGGAACATGGACTGTGGCAAAACCGGAGTAGAAGAGAATCGGAGCATTTGATACGGTATGTTATACACGAACGTTGAAAATTCGGTAGACTGACATGGTAAGGAATGAGGAGGTTCTGCACAGAATCGGAGAGGATGGGAATATATGAAAACACTGAAAAGAAGAACGGACAGGACGATAGGACATCTGTTAAAACATCATGGAATGACTTCCTTGGTACTAGAGGGAGTTGTAGAGAGAGAAAACTATAGAGGAAAACAGAGACTGGAATACACCCAGCAAATAATTGAGATGTAGGTTGCAAGTGCTACTCTGAGATGAAGAGGTTGTCACATGAGAGGAGTCATGGCGGCCCGCATCAAACGAGACAGAAGACTGATGTATCAAACATTAAAAAAAAATTCGTCGAATGCACACACCCATAGTTGGTTGCACACATCATAGCTGGTTTACTACACCATATGAAATGTGCAAAAAATCATCGTTTTCAATGTACATCAGTTGTCACACTTTATTTAACTTCAATGCGTCCTTACCTGATTTCATGAAATGGAGAGTACCCATGCTGTAGATTTACATAAAGAAAATTTTTATCGTTTGTGGAGTCCAGTGGAACTATGAAGGTGGAACGCAAGATAGACAATCAAAACATGCAGAGTCACCAAACATAAGTTTGATGCGGTGGAAACCAAAAGTGATAATTTCTTCAGCTATGAACAGTTTAACATCAATTCCATCGAATTGGAAAAAAGTTAATCACCTAACTACAGCTTGGATGAACATTAGATGCATCCTAATAACCAATAAGAAACCCCATGTAATACAGTTTACGTACCTTCATAACGACGATGTAGTGAGCTTCTTTAAACGATTTAGAAATAGCCCAAACTTCAGGACATTGCGCTGAACCTCTATCATCCCAGAGTCCAAGCAAAAAAGACCTTGAGTCAATACCGTGCTTCATTCCGCCTCCTCACAATGGTTTTTACAAGAACTTACCAACTGCTACACAGATAGCGAGAAATTCCAGGAAAGAAGTGTTTGCAAGAGATGGGTGTGATGCCCCAAAATAATATTTAAGTATGCAAGGTATTACCTTGTACATGTACATCTGCGAAGAGACAGTTAAGTTGTTCAATTTTTATTCCACGTACTTACAATGTCTATAATTTTTTTAGGCCTGAATTGAGTGCATTTTATTTGAAAATCCAATAAACTATATTTAATATGTGTTAGGAGTCAGCTGAATGTCATTTACTACCCTCGATATAACAGATGACTTTTTCTGTGGTTGCACTTTCAAGGTCAATATCTCAAATCATGCAATTTGTTGTTTGTTCTCTCTGGGATAGTCCCCTCCATATAGCAGAGGTTTCTTTTTGTACGAGCGCTATTCGAAGACTGCTGTGACTGTAATGATACATTGTGCCCTTGTTTGATGTGGACCAGACCCCGAACACCATCAGTCTGGCCCTAAGTAACGACTCAGACATTAATGGTATACCATCAGCCATAATTATTGAACGCCTTCCACAACTAGTGATTTGCGCAACGAATAGAATAAAATGTAAGAGATTTACTCGGTTAACGAACAATGTGTCGCATAAAGAGTCTGTTGGGTGCTTTCTTTTTCAGTCTTTAATATCAATTTCAGAAACAATTTCTGGCCTGGATCGGTCTGTTAATGCATCAGGATTGGCCAGGAGGGGGAAGCAGTTGGCACCTGTTGAGGTGAAGAATAAAACAGAGTTTAACCTGTGTTAAGTTTTAATGTCGTAAAAAGGAAAGGCAGGCCTGGAGAAGCCGCCGAGACTGAATGGGCGCCAGCCCAAGAGAAAGGAAGGAAGGCGTCTAAACGGTGTTGAAGTTGCCAGCAGAAGAGAGCAAACAGTGTGTCCGCTCCCGGCAGCTGGCCGCGGTTCCACCCCCACCTGACCACCTCTAAACCTCCCTATTGGTCTTTCAGGTCGTAAGACGCGCAGTGCGGTAGCGTTACCTCGTCAGCAACACATGAATTTAGGTGCTGATGGTTCAACACGAGAATTTCATGGTGGTTCTGTCCAGTTCTGTGCAACGTGACTGACACACTGCAACTTACCGCCAGGCAGAAGGCACTGACGAACATGAAGTGAAAAAATAAACATCAAATTTTTATATTAATAAACCCATTCAGTAACTGCCTCCTACTGTACAGGTCTCTTTGACCGCTATTAATGAACACTAAGTTGCACGTTCTCCAATAAATGACCACTGTGGAAGGTAGAACCTCCGACAATGCTGTATTGAGTCAGCTGTGCTGCCCACGAATTTTCTGCAAGATTGATGCAAGATCTCTTCATTGCTGGCGCATGGTAAGTAATAACCCATTCTCTTGCAGTAAAATAAAAAATTACAGTTCTGTATTATAAGTCCCTTTGAGTATCTACTTTTTCTGAATAGAACACACTGAGTTATCCTACATGGATTCCTACGGAAAAAAAAGTGTTCCGCTTAACGAGTGTCGGTTAAGAGTAAAATTCAAGAACGAATCATGCTCATCAAGCGAAGTAGCGCTGTGCAGGGTAAATCTTAAGGTCAAGGTCAAACAATAGGCAGTTCACTGGGTAATGACTACTACAGTGCCCCTCAGTGTCTAGGTATCAGGCCTCAAGAAGACTTAGACAGACTATAGCTAGCTCTTGGCCCTTGGGACTGAAATGTTTGGAGACCCCTGATGTTGACTAATAACGCTGGTGTTCAAGAATTTACTATTTGTGACTGGAAGCAACTGTTCATGATATGCTTTTTGGCAATGTTTTGAGTACTTCTTACGTCTCATTTTGGCAATCTCCCACTTAGTATTTTATATCGCCGTACATATTCCCTTGCTACATATTTTTAATTTGGGTGAGGGTGCTACAATTATAGAAGTAATACGTTTGCTATCGTTGAGAATGCCACTAGTTAACACTTGACGCGTTTGTGGTCAATATTTTAACCAGACCACGTAAGGTCCAAACTCTCTGTAATCTGTTACCTCTAAACGAACCTATCGCATTCATCTACACCATGGGAACGCTCTTTTGTCAATAAAGCAACCACAATGAACTTACATTGTTTTTTCAACAAAATGGTTCAAGCACTATGGGACTTTTAACATCTGAGGTCATTAGTAGCCTAGACTTAGAACTACATACACCTAACTAACCTAAGGACATCACACACATCCATGGCCGAGGCAGGATTCGAACCTGCGACCGTAGCAGCCGCGTGGTTCCGGACTGAAGCGCCTAGAACCGCTCGGCCACAGCGGCCGACCGGTTTGTAAACAGATGGTTGCACTCGTACTGTATGGTCGATAAAGTAACCACAAAGTAGTCTCAGCCATCAGTCGATGCCATGTGTCGTAATTTTTCTGGTAAGTTTTCACGTTTACAGTATTTAGCCGATTTACTATGTTTTTATAGTATACTGTCGATATAATGACTATAAACTATCTCCATTTCCACTGCATCTGGTGCAAACTGCTGCGAAATTAATTTTTTATCTCGTGTGTGCAAGAAGACGTATATAATCTCCATTTTCCTTGAGTTTACGTAAGTGCAGTTGTAAACATATACGTCTGAACATGTTATAGTGTTATTATGGTATCTCAGTGTTTTATCAAACACATTCTAAAATGTAGATTTGTGCTTAGATGTTATAGGCAGTTTTACACATACTGACTTCCACGTTACTATCGCAAGGTAAACTTTCTGTGAGCAGTGAGCTATATCGGAACATGGGGAGCCGATGGAGAAGTTTTCAGTGAACCATTTACTACCGTTTGGTCTCGGAGTGACTGTGTGTCTGCATTCCACTCTAGGCGTAGATGGATGAAAGCGGTCTATAACTTCATTGATGCACCAACAGTAAATGTATATATACTTTACAAGGAGACTTGCTTTTTTGCGGGGAGTACTAAAACTGTTACAGATCCAATACTTAGAAATATCCTGGCATTGAGCTGATTGAAAATTTCTGCTCAAGACTGTAAATGGAACCGAAACCCAGGCCAAAAATAGTACTTAATAGATCAAAATTTCAGAAAAGAGCTGTATGATTCCAAGGGATACTGTTCAGGAATGTGACCGTGTATATGCCTACAGCACGTACATCAGGGGGTGTGCATTTCGCAGCACACGAAGCAAACCTCAACGTAGTAAGTTAACAAACACTACTTGCAGTTATGCCCGCACACCTACCATCGTCGCTACTGCACAGATATCGCTTCGCCGTTTCCCCCCGGCAACGGAGCTGATCTCAAAAGTTTGTGTATATATTGTCCCGGCTAGTTAAGAACCATTCCCTTCCGTGTGGGTCGGGCATAAAATATCTCTGGATCACGTTTTGAATCTAATTGATCTAATTGTGTGAACTACCAGTTGAAAATTGATCTCGTTTTCTATTTCCAGAGATATCCCATACACTTTCAATCACGACGGACACAAAGACAGTGATTTTATTACTAGGGAATAACATAGCAATCGGATTCCAGTCTATTTTTTTCTAAATTTTGTTTCCCAAATAATTTAATATAGTTTCCTTCCTAGTCCATAGGCCGTCGTTAAATTCTGTTATCTGTTTGTAACAGGTTGATCAGCTTTTCTCAATAACTCTTCAATATTCACAGATATAATTGTCTATGTACTAGCTGATTTTTGGGATTTAGAAAACACGGAGAAAGTTTCGTATGTATTCTGTTTTGTTGACACAATTTGCTTCTTAAATTAAAGAGAGATGGCACCGGGGAATCAATGAAGAAGGAGTTGATCCTAGTGTTTATCGTTTCGGTATAATAACAGCCTGTTCGTATCACCGAAGATATGATTTCTTCTGAAACCCTACTTTACCATTAATATCTGATAAATCATAAATATGTTTATGGCTTTACAAAGTCTAAGCTTCTTAAGTCTCACGACACTATATTAATTATAGGTTCGAGTTCTTTCAATGACTGTACAGCAAAAATTTAGTCTTTCACGGGCACTATATCTCACGTCTCGTTTATTTGCTGTCCCAATATCTATAAATAATGTATTATTCACCACTCCACTGTCTAATCCAGTTATCAGAATGATTTTTAATTATGCTTATAATTGCTAACTTCCGACTACCACGGAAGACTGCGAACATGCTCCATTGAAAACAAATACTCAAGAAAAATATCAATGCTGCGCATTGGTTTGCCCGCATCTCGTGGTCGTGCGGTAGCGTTCTCGCTTCCCACGCCCGGGTTCCCGGGTTCGATTCCCGGCGGGGTCAGGGATTTTCTCTGCCTCGTGATGGCTGGGTGTTGTGTGCTGTCCTTAGGTTAGTTAGGTTTAAGTAGTTCTAAGTTCTAGGGGACTGATGACCATAGATGTTAAGTCCCATAGTGCTCAGAGCCATTTGAACCATATTTTTGCGCATTGGTTTATATTCAAAACAAAACGCAGCTCTGCTATGTCTTCCTTGGATTCCCTTTGTACTACTTTGCGTTACTCTATCTCAAATAATAACTCTTTGTAAAATTTAACTTAACTATTACTTCGAAATACAACTACTGTTTTCGCTCTTGGATCATTCCGTATAACAGAATTTTAATCTAATATTCGTTTCTGAATACCCACTCTCTAAAGAGCGGTTACACAGTGTAGTTTTGAGCAGATAACGCTTTGGACACTTGCACCAGCAGAATTACGCAACAGAACAAACCTGGTTTATGAGTTATGGTTTTATGTATGTGTATTTTGCATGTATTTTTATATAGACATATAAAGTACCAGACGATAACGACCAATAAAGCTTTAGTTTCTTCTGTTTACTGCTATTTTAATGAAAGACACCATTTTCGCAATGTGGTTAAATTATCGACCACTAAAATACTACTTCCAGACAATGGATTGTGGTCGATATTCTGCCATGCATTAAAATTTATAGTCCTTAGTACTACAAGATTTTTCAAATCTTACATATCTTTTATGTAACTGGGAATAATTAGTCATCTATCAGAAAGTTTTGCCCTATGAACTGCTAACTGACTCGCTTGCATTTTGATTGCTCCGTGGCGCACACTTGTGACATTGAAACAGTTCCCACCATTCGCAGAATTTGTGTTCCCTTTACACATACATTAAAATTAAATGCATTTTTACTGGTACAAAGTATGTTCCGGTTACTGTTTTCAGGGATCGTACCCCATCGTTCTTACTATCAGTGTCTGCATCCTCAAGAAAACACGTTCTGACAAATGTCAATTGGCAAACGAGAATACGATTTCCCTAAGAACTTTGCACTTGACGTTTCATGTAGTGTGTGCCCACTGATCACTAATCTTGTGTCTAAAAGTACTTTTTGAATAAAGAAACGAAAGTTATAGAGTTAATGTTTCACTCCGAACTAGTTGTAAGCCTGTGACATTATACGCCTGGTATGGTTATCTTTGGGTACTTATCGGACTTTTTGAGTCATCATAAAACGTCACAGACTTTGAAAAGTCATTCATTTTCCTTGATAAATGGTTATGGTCAAGACAAGGAGGAGTGAAGCAATGTGCCTTGTGTGGTATCATATTTAATGTTTCACCACTCTGAATTTCGTTTTACAGCGGTCGTGCCAGTTGCTATTGTGACACTCCTTTTTCTGTGGTTAAGATATGATACCGTCACTGACCGATTACAACGTTCATTCACAGTGACATATTGCAGTTTTTAGATGATGTTAGGAAATCCTAGAATTTAGTGGTACGTAATTCCAATTTAACATCATCTGCCTCTCTAAAACTTTTAGAGTTGAAGGTCATCTGACTTCACAAGTTTATTCACTCGAAGTCGAATAATTCCCATAGGGACCTTTGCTTTGTTCCTCTAATTTATCCCTTTCTGTGTACAGCAGATGATTATTCCCTTTCGGAAGATGTGGACAAATGTTGTGTAACATTATCTGTATGTATGTCCAGACTTGGTTGTTCTAGCCACGTGTTTCATTTAAACGTTTATATATGTAACAAAATGTCTTGATTCTAGATTGTAGCCGCCCATTCTCTCGATTTCCACAATAATTACCTAAAGGCCTTAGTACAGCAAAACTGTATTGACAGTGATCTTACTGACATAAATTTCACTGATGGGAAAGCTTTATTCATTTCATTTGACATTAACTATCAGATCAACCAGTTACTTCCACACTTAAATTTGTTTCACAAAAGACGGTGGGATTAAGAAAATCATTATCAGCCACTGCATCCCTCTACTATTCCTAGAAATTTTTTATTTGGGAACATGATAGAATGGTTACAGTAATTCCAGTTGGTCTCGGTCTTTAACGTTCTGTGTCAAATAAATATCGACTTCCTCACACATTTTGGTGACTTTGCAGGTATTGTCACTGTTTGACTTTTACCCGCTCTAATAGTTAAATGCGGTGTAAAACGTATCCCTGTTGGAGCCTCTGCACTAACAGAAAACCATTAGCTTCTGTGTTCCCATCTCTATCACTGAAGCACAGTACACAAAGAGCTTATTGCACACTGTATGTCTACAGCAGTTTGATATTAACCTGTATCCAGCTATGCATACCTATATCTCCTTAATGTCAGTTTCCTTAAAAATAAGTTGTATTTAGCATAGCCTAACACACCTGGAGAAATATCTTTTGATTTTTCAGTTTATTTTGTCGTAGTAGCAGCTCATCTTTAATAGTATTGTTGTGTGTAGCTGACTATTCGCGCTGTCCAAACGCCAAAAAAAAAAGTTCAAATGTGTGTGAATTCTTGTGGGACTTAACTGCTAAGGGCATCAGTCCCTAAGCTTACACACTACTTAACCTAAATTACCCTAAGGACAAACACACACACGCATGCCCGAGGGAGGACTCGAACCTCCACCGAGACCAGCCGCATAGTCCATGACTGCAGCGCCCAAGACCGCTCGGCTAATCCCGCGCGGCCCAAACGCCCAACTTCAGCTTTTCGCTTAACTGCTGCTGCTGCTGTGTCTATAGTTAGTTTATGGCTCTGATTCCGAAAAATATTTGCCATTTACTGAAAGTATTAGAAATTCTTGGGATTCACTGACATTTTTCTGTCAGGCAGACTGCGTCTAGAAATTAGTAATGTAAGTAATCTCTTAAAGAAAACATTCAGATGCAGGCAACGTCACATTTTGTACTACAATGTGAGGTGCGATGCACCATTCACGCAAATCTATGATTGGCACGGTTGGCTGAACGAATCCCGAGGCTCTAAGGCCTGTTGTATTACTCATAGAATGATACGATCTTCATCTTAGTGAAAGCAGCAATTTTAGTGACTTTCCTGATTTCATCTTCAATTGCAGAGTCAAGGTTACGGTCCAAATAGTTACTTGTACCTGCAATAATTAGTACATATCCTTCCTCACGAATATCCTTCGCCACGTACTATATAAAACAAGTTACGTTGCTGTCTCACGTTTGGTTCAAATGGCTCTGAGCACTATGGGACTTAACATCTGAGGTCATCAGTCCCCTAGAACTTAGAACTACTTAAACCTAACTAACCTAAGGAAACCACACACATCCATGGCCGAGGCAGGATTCGAACCTGCGACCGTAGCAGTCGCGCGGTTTCAGACTTAAGTGCCTAGAACAGCTCGGCCACAGCGGCCGGCCCCAAAGCTTGACTCAAAAGCAGCTGGTACTTAGGTGTTGACTTCCCCGCAAGTTCTGCATTAATTCAGACATTTCCTATCATATAAATTGCCTCTCAGAAGTACCTTCTTGGCCTTTTTTTCACTCTACAATTATTTACCGTGACTTGCCCTTTTCCTTACTTGTCCGACAGTTTCTGACCTCTTACGGTTGTCTGGATAATGGTGTCTACAGTCTACAAAGCCCTGAAGCCGCTGGAAACTTTTAGACTAAATATGGTTCACCTGTACCGTCTCTTAAAAATGTTGCCTGATTTGGCAAATCTGAATACAGTAAATTGGTCACCCCATTCATAACGTTACTGAAGTTAACTCCAGCGACAACTGCTCTTCTTCCGCTTGTGCTGCTGCTAGTCTAACTTTGATGTATTTCCTTTCTAGCTGGTTACTTCCAACGTTCAAAATGTTCAAATGTGTGTGAAATCTTACGGGACTTTACTGGTAAGGTCATCAGTCCCTAAGCTTACACACTCCTTAACCTAAATTATCCTAAGAACCAAAACACACACGCATGCCCGAGGAGACACTCGAACTTTCAAACGTTCCTATGGAAAATATGCATACGCCGTCTTCTCACTGTCGATCATTTTTAACTTTCACATTAGTATATTGCGTGCAGAAAGTTTTTAACATTCAACGTGCTGCAGTCGTAACATTATTGCGCTTTCTGCAAACGGGAATGTGGACAAACGTAATATTACGTCACGCCAGATACGACGATTATTCGCAGTTTCAAACGCATTTTTACGGCTCTCGGAATCAACTGTGAGATCTGCAGACTTCGTAGGTGACAATAGTGGTATCACTTGCACAATTCATCGGCTTTAAGCCTTTTCTCACTCTCTCTTGCTTCATGGGTATTAGGTGACGATAGAGTTCTGTTTCGTGTGCTCTTATGTTGAGTTGAAATTCAAAATGAGCAGGGAAGAGGAGAAAACTTAGGACAAAATAATTTATAAAGTCTCTGACGTCTCTAGAGATAATGAAAACGTAGTATTCGATGACGATTCGGATCACGTGTCGTATGAAAGTTGTAGTAACTGCGGACATTTTTGATGATGGGTTTCTGCATAAGTTTGTCGCGTTATTTTCAAAGATTGTGTTGTCATGCATGGTTCTCCTTCAGTTGTATCAGGAGGTGCATGCCAGGGTAGGGGTCCACTGAATGTAATGTTGCGCAGCACTCCACAATGAATGCTAAATTTTACTTTGATCTTCCGCTTTGTGTGTTTCTTTAGATATAAATTGGCTGTTAAAAAAACATAATCAGTATTATCTGTGTCTGCTTACAAATTTTAATAATAGATCTCCTTTTCAGTTTTATGTTCTCTACTGATTATAGTTAATTCATATCCATGTGCATATTCAAGACATAGCCCTAGCAATACTAAAGTATGTGTATTCGAAGTAAAAAGTATGATAAACCTAAAATGTTCCTACTACATTTTTGTACACATGAAGTATAACATCAAAAAGTAAAAAATAGAGATATTTTAGTCAAACTACAGGTAATGGGAGCTGCCTACTGGACCAGAACTGTATATCTTAGAAATTAATTATGCAATAAAAAACCACAATTAAACGCGTTTTAAAGTGTTTTATTTAAATCAAACCAGACTGGCTTGTGAAACTCCGCTCACAGTGCGGTTTCAAGTAACTGTGGTGTTAACGGAATAATCGGCAGGTAATTAGGGTCAGGGTGTTCACAATGAAGAATACAATCACAAAGAGTTGAACCTATGCCCGTCGGCAGCTGTCTCTCGTCCGTATTCTTCTTCAGATGCAGAAATCTTCTCAATGCCTCGCGAACAGGAGCGAGTCTTCTCTTCATTCGCCTGACGAACCCTGGTCTCTCTGCCAAACCATGGTTTCGCCGGTAATCTCTCTTGTTGCGGTACATGTCGAGTAGACACTCCATTACACGCACAATCCACGATGTGGGTGGCGGGTTCTCCTGTGAAAGAGAAAAATAATTATTTTTATTACGCCACTTCCTTGAGCAAAACTATATCTACTACCTACTACAGGGCGGTTACAACGACTTTTGCAAGTAATGAAAATAACAGAAATATAATATGGAAGCTGGTGTAGACATAAATGAATCTTCATAATGACAATATCACCACTCCATGAACTTTCCGCCCAAATGAATTATCACAAGTGTTGCAGTCATCGTTATGCCCTTACTCATAAATATGCGTATACTTGTTCTGGATCAATCTAATGACCATCATAACAATCGGTATTGGTCACTGAACTTATTAAACAAATTTGCGATCAGTAAATGTATTCGTTTCCACCTATTCTCAAACCATGTATCGCGTTTGACTTTAAGATGAACTTGTCACGCCCCATGATCACATCGTAGTGTTTTACAGAATTTTGGTGTCGTTTATAGGGAACACGATGGGTGAATGAATGAATTACACATACATTTACATAAATATTTATTACAAGTGTCTTATGCAAAAAGATAATAATAAAAAGAAGAAAACTACGTTTGAGTTTCTAATGTAATGCTGTATTTGTGACAGTCACATGGCTAACATACCATTGCTTGTATCTCAGCTCTGAGCTGTGCCATCGCAGTCTGCACTTCCTGCGACGGTGGCTCCCGGATAATCTTCCGGCTGCGCGGTCTGTTGGCAAAGATCTGCGGACGACTGGGTGGAACCGGAACTCCGGGCGGGTAGTAAGAGCCAGAGACTTCCTCCTCCTCATCTTCGACACCAGGCAAGTCAAAATGCGCAATTCTTGGTCTTGGACCAAACTGTGGAAAGAAATTGTCATGTCAGTAAACGTGGCTGCATAACATCATTGGAATTAATTTCTATCCTATTTCTTGAACACTCTGTCTGTAATTATCGTCTGACGTTGTACAAAGTGGGCTGTGCTGCTTACATGCACTGCCTGAAGCATTGGGGTAGCAGCTGCGGCCTCTTCGCTGTCAGCAGTGGTGGACTCCGGCTCTGGTCGAGGTGGCGGAAGGCGGCCCAGAGGCGCAGGTGTTGGCGGCTCATCGACCAGCCTGGGTTTCCCCTGGCTGGCAGGTGACGAGCTGAACCGCGAGAACATCTGGAAACGTAAAACAAGCAGTCTTTATTGAGTGTAGTATTCGCTGAGGTGAAAATTGTCATGTCAAGTATGGATTAATGTCAAGTATCATTTCGGTCTCATAACGAAATTTGCACAGTCTGAACACTCGCCAGCTCTTGATACAACCATAAAAAATTACCATTAAGGGATACTGTATTTTAGATGGAAACTGCAATGAAACTGAACGGAAAACTGATCGATTACTAAAAACAACAAATATTTGTAACAAGGAAACAACTTTTGAGAACAGTGGAAATTACTAAATGTGTTAACTGTACACTATAACGTTATTCACACTCACTTGCCACTGCACATTTAATTAGTTTTCGTAAAAACTTGATATCAAGTCAAATCTATTTACACTGCAAAATTTTTGAAGAATGTTGGGGCACTCATAGTCGTTTTAATAGTGATGGTCACCTTTTCAGGTAATTGAAATTACTGAGCCAAGTTATTTGATTTTGTATGTGCTAACAATTTATACAAACCTTCTGACATAAGAAAAAATCCTTTTATACTCAGTCAATGATTTGTACTCATAATTCCAGACTAATTTTCTGGACTACGACCAGTGGAAAATGAAGTTGCTCAACAAGCAGAGAAGTTAATCGATAATGTAAGATGTAGAGCTGATGGTGGCAAGGGAGGAAAAACCTCATTTACTGATAGTGAAACAGAGATAAAGATAGTGAATTGTGTTGCTCAACATTATCTGTCACTCAACATTCAAGTCAACAGTTTTATTTAATTATTTAATGGTTGAAAGTGATATCTGAACTCGGGAAGTAATGGTAATTCAATGTACTACTTCTGAAAGTCACCAGTCATTCGAACTATTTCACTCACCTCATCTAATCCAGGACACCAAACAAAACCACCAAATGTAGAAATCTACATAACGGAACATTAAATTACTAAGTATGGGGACCACAATTGGAAAAAGTATCTGAAATAAAAACCTCCACATTCAAATAACACTTTTGATCCATGTATCTGGAAGCGATTTTATAAAAGCGGGATGACATTTAGTTTTCTATTACGTGATGAGTATAAAAATGAGCTAATTATAGTGAGTCATCACATCCAGTGATACACAATTACTAACAAAATCAGATCTAGACTTTGTCTTCATTAAGGGCACCATAGCCTACATATTTGTGTTGTAGATTTGCAGTTTCTTACGGACAGTCAATGAAACTAACATGAGCTTAATCCATTCTGCCTCCTTTGTACCAGAGTTGGATGTTAAACAACGCGTCTAGATAAAGTTTAACATTTAGGAATCTAATGTGTGCACATGCTACATAAGTTTTTTCTGTTTCTGTGCGCATTACGACCATCGCCTAGAAAATGGTTTGGTTTCGTTGATTATATGGTTCCTGTTTCCTAGGAAGTCGATGTAGTCCATTACACCCTGTGTTCAATCGCAATACGCAAATTGAATATCGGTGGTGGCAATGAGAAAATCTGTTCTACGATTGTATCATTTTCTCACTTATGACTACACCAATTTCCATCGCATAAACAAAATGGATGACTCTCTGTCCCGTTATATATCTGTTAACCACCAGCCTAGAAACAAATAAAACTTCACTCCATTCGACATCCTCAAAAAACCTTTCACAACCTGCATACTTAAGATACTTAAAACGTTATTTCGCAACCACAATTTCAGTTTCTAGGCGAGCAGAACTTGCGCAAATCCAAAACCCCCAGTCAATATTATAAACCCGCTTACACATCATAACATACTTTGTCGCATTCTGCCTACCATACGGTAACGAATCTCTGTAGTGTTTCAACAGCAGCTCTGTTATGCAGTGTAGATTACTAGCAAGCGGAGTTCGCAGATATACTTTACATACCAAAAGTTCATAGTGTCGTGCCAATATTACTTATGTTATTAACAAAAACACGAACCATACACGTAAATTTCTTCTAAAACTGTATCAACTAGTCACTACAGAAGAAATTTCTAACAAAAGAACAGTTTTATGTTCCTGTTTTGCACTGTCCGCCGAGCTATGTTAGTTACCATCTGACTGTTTTATAGATCCTTCAATTGGAAGTATTTACACACCACCCGAAAACGATAGAATTTTGTTTTAGTTGATTCGAAAAGGACAAGATTGGTAAACAAGACGGAAAGAAAGTTAATAATCTGAATTGCATTTGTTGATACTCACGCATTTCTAAATGGATTAATTAGTTTTACGAAATTACGTAACACGAAAAAAATGGTATCTGATCTCAGATGACGTGTTTCTGGTATTTGAGTACGTAAGTTATAGTTATGGGTCTGTGTTGTAGATCTAGTTTGAAATCAGATTCTTCCTTGAATTGCATTTTTGGAGATCGCGGGTAAATTATTAAATATCGGGATAACTGCTTTCGATTTGCTGTAGAAAATATTTTATGGAGGATCGTCCAAAAAATGCTTAGAATGATTTTTTCCCGTCGTCGTAAGATGCACCAAAGCAAAACTTAAGTTCGTGTTAACAGGACCTATCTTCGAAAGACACAAATGCTGTCATGAGCCAGAAGACGACAATCTATAGTACGTAGCAAGCGCTTTCCAAAAAAGCAATTGCATTTCTGCTCCTGTTGACCTACAGTATTATTGTGCTTGGCGAACGTACACAAGAGACAAATGTTCGTCTACCAGTCTCTGATCAGATGTCTCCAACTGCAGAATATTGTAAAACTCAATGATCACGTACCTCCTCACTTCTTCTCAACTTCTTCTCACAACCCGAAGGATGCGAAACAGACTTCCTAGAAAGCGCACTTCGAAATCGACTCTTTCTTCGGAAGGTTTGTCAATGAGACTGATGCTACGCAACGGTTCGGTCGGTTTTGTGCGCGAACTGATTGTTGGCAATATCATCAAGACAAGCATCTGTTATATTCGTTGACAATCTGAATCTGCTTAACGTAAACCGAACAGAGTGATAATGTTCAATCTGTGATGGAGATAGTCGGAAACGATCAGAATGAAGCAGTTGCCAGGGGTTCAGAAAGCCCCGTTACAGTCGCATGTACTCGACTTGTTTCCCGTTCTTGATGAGTAAATCATTTTGAGTTCGTGGAGTAATGAATGAATCTAACCATGTCTGGCGTTGTTTCTAACGTGTATTATGTTTATTTCCTTTTCCGATGGTGTGGAAAAAAAATTGGGAGTGGACTGCTGAGGATTTCTTGATATGGAGGACATAGCGTTTTATGTAGGATGATTATTGAGGGGCTGATGTTGGCCAGGGAACAGTTTATAAACCGGTGCTGCTCATCTTATATATTAATGACCTTCCAGATAATTTTAACATTAGCTTCGGACCTTCCACAAATAATGTAGCCAACTCCTTTCGAAAAAAACTGCACTACTATTCAGTTATATCTTCATAAAATATCGATGTGGTGCTAAGATTTGCATCCTGCTTCAGATGTTCAAAATCTCAAATTCTGCACATGACTGAAACCAGAAACATGTTATCCTATCACAGGTGACAGGGTGACAAGGTGACAAAACTGCAGCGAAGCAAATAAGAAAAATGATTGGCAGTAACACTTTGTTTACATATGAAATGTAATGATCATACAAGCTAAGTCGTAGGTACATCAGATGGATTACATCGACTCATTGGAAGGATAATAGGGAAACGCAGGCAGACCATTGTTGCAAAATATGGGAGGTGTACCATGCAGGACAAAAGGGGATTCTTTACGTATACATAGAAGGGTGGCATAAACGTTTACTATTTTGTCTGACCAAGGGGAGAGAGCTACAGCAATGCTGCAAAACGCATGAACGCTTAAAGGGTGACGCAAATTATTCCATGGCAGCTTACTTAGAAAGCTTCAAAACCAGCTTTATGTAAGGAATATAGGGATTTACTACAACCATCTGCTCCCATAGGGTCAGCGAAGACAACAGTAAACTAAGTACAGCAAGCGTAAAACGTTTAGACGATCATTCCTCCCGCGCTTCATATGTGAATAGAAGACGAGGAAGAGCCCCCAAATAGCTGTTACGACTGCGGGTACCCTGTTAAACTGTGTACCGACACCGGGATTCGGACTCCTGTCACTTGCTTACTAGACGGATGCGCCCAGCCCTTACACCTCACTGACACTGCGGCTACCATTGCTGCACGGATCACCCTAATACGTCTCCCTCCCGATACAAATTCCAACTCAGGTTTCAGCCCCTCAACCCCTCAGCAACGAGTGAGGTACGGACGGCTCTTCTAGCCCGTGATTCAAGTGTGAGTGATGTACAATAAAGCGCCAAAGAATCTGGTGTAGGCACGAGTATTAAAATACAGAGATACAGAATATACAGAGCTGCAGTCGACAACGCATATCTAAAACAACAAGCGTCTGGAACAGTTGTTACTTCGTTACTGGTGCTACAATGGAAGGTTATCAAGAGTTATAGTCGACGCAGAAGCGATGGAACACAGCATCTCCGAGCTAACGATGAAGTGGGGGTATTCCCGTACGATCATTTCACGAGTGTACCGTCAATATCAATAATCAGGTAAAACACGAAATCTCCGACATCGCTGCGGCCGGAAAAAAGATCTGCAAGAACTGGACCAAGAGCGACTGAAGAGAATCGTTCAGTGGGACAGAAGAGCAACCTTTCCGCAGATTGTTGCCGTTGTCAATGCTGAGGCAGTAACAAGTGTCAACGTGCGATCCATTCAACGAAACATCTTCGATATGGGTTTTCGGAGTCGAAGGCCGACTCGTGTGCCTTTGATGATTACACGACATAAAGCTTTACGCCACAACTGGGTCCGTCCACACCGACAGTGGACTGTTGATGACTGGAAATATGTCTGGTCCGACGAGTCTCGTTTCAGATTGCATCGAGCGGATGGATGTGTACGCGTACAGAGACAACCTCATGAATCCGTGGACCCTGCATGTCAGCAAGGGACTGTTCAAGCTAGTGGAGGCTCTGTAATGGTGTGGTGCGTGTGTAGTTGGGACGATGTGGGACCCCTTGTACGTCTAGATACGATTCTCACAGGAGACAATTACGTAAGCACCCTGTCTGATCAGCTGCATCCATTCATGTACATTGTGCATTCCGACAGACTTGGGCAGTTCCAGCAGGACAATGCGACAGGACAATGCGACATTCCACATGTCCATAATTCCTACAGAGTGGCTCCAGGAACAAATTTCTCAGTTTAAACACTTCAACTGGCTACCAAACTCCCCAGACATGAACATTATTGAGTGTATCTCGGATGCCTTGTACAGTGCCGTTCAGAAGAGATCTAAACCCGTCGTATTCCTACGGATTTATGGGTAGTGCTGCAGAATTCATGGCGTCGGTTCCTTCCAGCACTACTTCAGTCATTATTCGAGTCCACGCCACGTCGTGTTGAGGCAATTCTGCGTGATAGTGGGGCCCTACACGATATTAGGCAGGTGTATCAGTTTCTTTGGCTCTTTTGTGTGTTAATGATACATAGCTGAAGTTCCTAATACGTATTAAGCCCCACCTTTATCTGTGATAATAATGTATGCTGAAGCAATTAATTAAAATTTGTAGCAGCCCCAGCATTCGAAACCAGATCTCCTCCTTACTAGGCAGTTGAACAATTTTTTTCGTTTTATTTTGTTCGTTATTGATCGTTGAATATGTTGGGGTCGGACTTCCAATGACACCCATTCAAGTTCGTCGTTGATCCATTCACTCTGTTTTTTATTCTCTTGTTATTATTACAGAGGTCAGATACCGTGCCGGCAACTGCAGACGCGTCCTGACGCTGCAACACCTGCATGGATCACACTACTAAGTCTCCCTCCCCGAAAAAAATTCCAGCTACGTGGCAGCCAATTGCAAGTGCCATTCTAAATTCACATCAGTATTGCTGAGACTCTACAGTATTGGAATAGATTCTTATCAATGAGCGAAACCTGTACGTCAGACGTAGGTAATATATTAATTATATACAGTTGATGATCCTGAGACAATTTGAGTCTTACCTTTATCTACTTATAATAACAACGTCTCAGGAATATCAACTGTATGTGCTTAATACACGAGCTACGCTTGAGGCACACACACGATTAACTCCATTTCGCTCATTGCCATGGTGCAATTGCTATATTGGAAAGCTTCGACAGTACTGATGCAAGTATAGAAGGGGAACTGGAATGGGCTAATGCATGAAGTGGAATTTTTTTCGGGAAGGGAGATCTACAAGGGTACTGCGTGCAGATCTGTCAGGTGTACTGCATGTGTGGTGTACCACGCGGCGCAATTTCTTTGTGAACTCAAGACCTGAGTTTAAAACCTGGTGCTGGTACATATTTTAATTCATTGCTTCGGCCTATATCATTATCGTAGGTGTAGGTGACTCTCAATATCTCTCACAAGGGTAGCATCACATCGCATCCATTCCAGATACAGTGGTTAGGTGGCCCATTGAATAACCTCTCAAAAACTGAACACAGACCAAGAATGAAATCAGGATGAACATGACCCAAACTACGGAAAGGAAGCAAAATAGGCACAGTGAACCGTTCAAGCTCAAGACGTACAGCATCGACAGAGTTTCAGTTGCCACAGTGTCATGGTTATGTGGCTATGGTGTTGGACTGTGAAGAAGAAGATCTGTGTTCAAATTGCTCTCGTGCCCAACTTTTTTTCTTTTTTTCGTAATAAGTTTAACTGTCTGTCCGATCATTAACGTATCTGTTCGCTGTATTTAGATTTGCGTTTTTGTAGTGCTTAACGTCCGTTTGCAACAGAGAGGTGTTACGAAGGGACCTCCAGCCATATGTACCTCCAATTTTTTCGATACAAGTACGACATGTTATGACTCTTGCGTTCCGTTTTGCAAGTTTTGACTCTCGAATTCCTTGTAACACCATTTATTTGTTGCATTCAATTCTGTGAGAGGTGTAAGCGGCATCTCACCTACTCTCACTACTCATCACATTTACTTGTGACAGTAATAGATTCTTACCACATGACCCATGTTCTATAACCAGTGTATAGTACGACAATTGCCTAGACTTCAGGAGAAGAACAGACACGTCAGTAACCAGACGGACAGTACATATTTTTGTGCAAAACATTGTGCACGAGGAAGATTTGAACACGGATTTTCTACTTCGTAGACCAACACCGTGACCACATAAACACAACTCTGTGCCTCGAAAATTGCTCGATGTTGCTCATCTGCTGCTTGTCAGTTCACTTTTTCTATTTTGCTTCTTTTTTCACAGTTTAGTACACCTTATTCGTATTTTTTACACCGATCTGCCATCCCCTAAACCAGTTTACCGTAGTTCATGAGGGCGGAAGTTTCTCTTGTCAGGAACATCAACTGTAAATATTAATATATTGCAAATCTTGTAAAGAATCTATAATTGTCTGCTCCAGTTATCCAACTTTACAACGATATTTCAGTACATTTCACATCTGAAGTAACCCCAGACAGAAGTGCCCAGCCGATTGAGATAAAGTAATCTTGGGGGACAAGGTAAAGGCTCCACTCCATTTATCCAGTGCACCAACAACCATATATCACATTCCCCAACCTTTAATCACACATGAAATTTGAGCCAATTATAGGGAAATAATTTCTACTGAAGTCAGTGGCAGCTCTTAACCACACACAGGCAATTATTTCGTCAACGGCTCTTGGCAGACCCATGTATACTGCAAATATTTTTGATCCGTTGTTGTATGCTTCCATCTGTGTCAGTTTTCGTTATTCATTGTGATTAGAGTTGGACAACCGCCATAGGCTGTTGTAGACTACATAAAGTAAGCGCAGACTACCTTTGGTTTTGGACTGTTGCAAACCTATCGGACCTTACCTCCTAATGATCGTTTTCTTTACGTATGCAGTCAGTGTCTTACAACAGTCCCTAAAAACATGAAGCAGTAAACCGTTTACAAACTGAATGAGTATATGTAAAGGAACATTTTTGTGCTAAAAAAATATCCTCCTCTCTGTTACTTAAGAAAAAATAGAATTTACAATAAACTGAAATTGTCATTGCTTACTTCTGATTTTATTCGAAAATTGTTGATTTATAAGGTGAAACTCTCTTTCAAATTCTAAAGGTGGCACGGGTAAAATACAGGCAGCGAAAGGCTATTTACAATTTGTACAGTAACCAGATGGCATTTATAAGAGTCGAGGGGCATGAAAGGGAAACAGTGGTTGGGAATGGAGTGAGACCAGGGTTGTAGCCTTTCCCCGATATTATTCAATCTGTATATTGAGCAAGCAGTAAAGGAAACAAAGGAAAAATTCGGAGTAAGTATTAAAATCCAGGGAGAAGAAATAAAAACTTTGAGGTTCGCCGATGGCATTATAATTCTGTCAGAGACAGCTAAGGACTTGGATGAGCAGTTGAATGGAATGGACAGTGTCTTGAAAGGAGGATATAAGATGAACATCAATCAAAGCAAAACAAGGATAATGGATTGTAGTCGAATTAAGTCGCGTGATGATGAGGGAATTAGATTAGGAAATGATACACTTAAAGTAATAAAGGAGTTTTGCTATTTGGGGAGAAAAATAACTGATGATGGTCGCAGTAGAGACGATATAAAATGTCGACTGCCAATAACAAGGAAATCGTTTCTGAAGAAGAGAAATTTGTTGAAATCGAGTGTAGATTTAAGTGCCAGCAAGTCGTTTCTGAAAGTATTTGTGTGTAGTGTAGCCATGTATGGAAGTGAAACATGCACAACAAATAGTTACGACAAGAAGAGAATAGAAGCTTTCGAAATGTGGTGCTACAGAAGAATGTTGAAAATTAGGTGGGTAGATCACGTAACTAAAGAGGAGGTATTGAATAGGATTGGGGAGAAGAGAAGTTTGTGGCACAACTTGACTAGAAGAAGGGATCGGTTGGTAGGACGTGTCCTGAGGCATCAAGGGATCACAATTTTAGCATTGGAGGGTAGCGTGGAGGGTAAAAATCGTAGAGGGAGACCAAGAGATGAATACACTAAGCAGATTCAGAAGGATGTTGGTTGCAGTAGGTACTGGGAGATGAAGGAGCTTGCACAGGATAGATTAGCATGGAGAGCTGCATCAAACCAGTATCAGGACTGAAGACCACAACAACAACAACAACAGGGTGAAACAAAGGGAATTTGTAGTAAATATATAGAAAGCAATACAGTGCTATCATATAAGGCTAGAAAATGCAATTTCCTTAACAAAAAAGTAAAATCAGAAACCGCAAAACAAAAATATAACAAACATCGCTTGAATACTTCGTAGAATTTAGATAAAACTTGTTTCTGCTATTCATAAACAGCTTTCACATTTATCAATAATAACAAGGAACTTCGGAATTGGAATTGCAGTCTGCGGAATTCCGAAGACTGCAAGAGCTGACAAGTGCGAGAATTATCGCACAATCAACTTAACAGGTTATGCATCTACGTTGCTTATAGGAATAATATACAGAAGAATGGAAAAAAAAGTTGAGGGAGTGTTAGATGACGATCAGTTTCGCTTTAGGAAAAGTAAAGGTACCAGAGAGGCACTTCTCACGTTGCGATTGTAATGGAAGCAAGGTTGAAGAATAATCAAGACAGGTTCATAGGATTTGTCGACACTGTAAAATGGTGCAAGATGTTCGAAATTCTGAGAAAAGTAGGTTTAAGCTACAAGGAGAGACGGGTAATATGCAGTATCTACAAGAGTCAAGAGGGAACAATAAAAGTGGACGACCAATAACGATGTGCTCAGATTAAAAGATGTGTAAGACAAGGATGTAGCCTTTCGATTCTATTGTTCAACCTGTGCATCGAAGAATCAGTGATGGATACACACTGAAGACTCAAAGAAACTGATACAGCTGCCTAATATCGTGTAGGGCACTCACGAGTAAGTCCCGTAACACGTAAAGGCATGGATTCGAGTAATGACTGAAGTAGTGTTGGATGGAACTGACATCATGAATACTACAGGGCTGTCCATACATCCGTAAGAGTACGAGGGGCTGGAGATCTCTTCTGAACAGCATGTTGCAAGACGTCCCAGGTATGCTCAATAATGTTCATCTCTGGGAAGTGTGGCGGCCAGCGGAAGTGTTTAAACTAAGAAGAGAATTCCTGGAGCCACTCTGTAGCAATTCGGGGCGTATCGGGTGTCGCATTGTGCTGCTGGAATTGCCCAGGTCCGTTGAATGCACAATGAACATGAATCGAAGCAGGTGATCTGACAGGACCCTTATGTACGTGTCACCTGTCAGACTCGTATCTAGACGTACCAGCTGTTCGACATCATGCCAACTGCACACGCCCCACACCATTACAGAGCCTCCTCCAGCTTGAACAGTTCCCTGCTGACATGCAGAGTCCATGGATTTATGAGGCTGTCGCCATACCTGTAAACGTCTATCCACTCGATGCTATTAGAAACGAGACTAGTCGGACAAGACAACATGTGTCCAGTCGTCAACATTCCAGTGTCTGTGTCGATGGGCCCAGGCAGGCGTAAAGCTATGTGTCGTGCAGTCATCAAGGGTACACGAGTTGGCCTCCCACGCCGAAAACCCATATCGAAGATGTTTCGTTTTATGGTTCGCACGCTGACACTTGTTGATGGCCCAGCACTGAAAACTGCAGCAGTATGCGGAATGGCTGCACTTCTGCCACGTTGAACGATTCTCTTCAGTCGTCGTTGGTCCAGTTATTGTAGGGTGTTTTTCCGGACGCAGAGATGTCGGAGATTTGATGTTTTACCGGATTCCTGATATTCACGATACACTCGCGAAAAGGTCGTACGGTGAAATGCCCAATTTCTCGCTACCTCGGAGATGCTGTGTCCCATCGCTCGTGCACCGACTATAACACCGCGTTCAAACTCACTTAAATTCTCCCATTGCAGAAGCAGTAACCAATCTAACAACAGCGACAGACACTTGTTTTATATAGACGTTGTCGACCGCAGCGCCATATTCTGCCTGTTTACATATCTCTGTATTTGATTAAGCATGCTAGTACCAGTTTCTTTGGCGCTTCAATGTAAAAGGTTCAGGAGTGGTATTAAAATTCAAGGTGAAAGTATATCAGTGCTACGATTTTCTGATGACATTGCTATCCTCAGCGAAACCGAAACGTAATTTCATGATCTGCTGAATGGAATGAACAGTCTAATGAGTACAGAATATGGACTGAGAGTAAATCGAAGAAAGACGAAAGTAATGAGAAGTAGCAGAAATGAGAACAGCAAGAAACTTAACACCAGGATTGATGGTCACGTATTAGATGAAGTTAAGGACTCCTACTACCTAGTGAGAAAAATAATCAATTACGGACGGAACAAGGAGGACATCAAAAGCACACTAGCACTGCAAAAACGTCACTCCTGGCTAAGAGAAGTTTACTAGTATAAAAACTTAGCCTTAATTTGAGGAAGAAATTCCTGAGAATGTACATCTGGAGCACAGCGTTGTATGGCAGTGGAACACGAACTGTCGCAAAACCGGAACAGAAGAGAATCGGAGCATTTGATATGTGATGTTATAGACGAACGTTGAAAATTCGGGGGACTGACAGGATAAGGAATGAGGAGGTTCTGCAAAGAATCCGAGAGGATAGGAATGCGTGAAGAACACCGAAAAAAAGAAGGGACAGGACGATAGGGCATCTGTTAAAACATCACCGAATCACTTCCTTGGTGCTAGAGGGAGTTGTAGAGAGAAAAAACTATAGAGGAAGACAGAGACTGGAATACACCCAGCAAATAATTGAGATGTAGGTTGCAAGTGCTACTCTGAGATGAAGAGGTTGTCAAACGAGACGGAAGACTGATTTATCAAAAAATAAAAATAAAAATTCGTTGACTGCAGACACCCATTATGGTTGGTTTACTTTAGCATATGAAATGTACAAGAAATCATCGTTTTCAATATACATCAGTTGTCACACTTTATTTAACTTCAGTGCATGCTAAGCTGGTTTCATGAAGTTACAAATGGAGAGAACTCATGCTGTAGATTTACATAAAGAAAAAATTTATCATTTGAAGAGTTCAGTGAAACTATGAAGGTGGAACGCAAGATAAACAATCAAAACATGCAGAGTCAGCAGACATAAGTTCGATGTGGTGGAAATCAAAAGTGATAATTTCTTCAGCTCTGAACAGTTTAACATGAATTCCATCGAACTGGAAAAAAGTTAATGACCTAATTACGGCTTGGGTGAACATCAGATGCATCCGATTAACCAAACAGAAGCCCCATGTAATACAGTTTACATACCTTCATAACGACGATGTAGTGAGCTTCTAGAAACGGTTTAGAAATAGGCCAAACTTCAGGACATTGCGCTGAACCTCTATCATCCCAGAGTCCAAGCAAGGAAGACCTTGAGTCAATACCGTGCTTAATTCCGCCTCCTCACAATGGTTTTTACAAGTACTTACCAACTGCTACACAGATACATCGGAACTCCAGGAAAGAAGTGTTGGCCGGCCTATGTGGACGTTCTAGGCGCTTCAATCTGGAACCGCGCGACCGCTATGGTCGCAGGTTCGAATGCTGCCTCGGGTATGGATATGTATGAAGTCGTTAGGTTTAAGTAGTTCTAAGTTCTAGGGGACTGATGAACTCAGATGTTAAGTCCCATAGTGCTCAGAGCCATTTGAAGCAAAGACGTGTTGTCAAGAGGTGGGTGTGATGCCGCAAAATAATATTTAATTATGCATGGTATTACCTTGCACATGTACATCTGCGAAGGGACAGTTAACTGTTCAGTTTTTATTCCACTTACTTATAATGTCTATACATTTTTGAGGCTTGAATTGAGTGCATTTTATTTGAAAATCCAATAAACTGCATTTAATATGTGTTAGGAGTCAGCTGAATGTCATTTACTATCCTCGATATCTCAAATTACTTTTTCTGTGGTTGAACTTTCAATGTCAATATCTCAAAACATGCAATTTGTTGTTTTTTCTCTCTGGCATAGTACCCTCCATACAGCAAAAGTTTCACACTGCTGTGACTGTAATTATACATTGTGTCCTTGTCTGATGTGGACCAGACCCCAAACACCATCAGTCTGGCCCTAAGTAACGACTCGGACATTAATGCTATACGATCTGCCGTAATTATTGAACGTCTCCCACAACTAGTGATTTGCACAACGAATAGAAGAAAATGTACGAGATTTACTCGCTTAACGAACGATGTGTCGCATAAAGAGTCTGTTGGGTGGTTTCTTTTTCAGTCTTTAATATCAATTTCAGAAATCAATTAAGGCCCGGATCGGTCTCTTTGACCCCTATAAATGAACACTAAGTTACACGTTCTCCTATAAATTACCACTGTGGAAAGTAGAACCTCCGACAATGCTGTATTGAGTCAGCTGTACTGGTCGCGAATTTTCTGCAAGGATGTTGCAAGATCTCTTCATTGCTAGCGCATGGTAAGTAGTAACCCATTCTCTTGCAGAATCTGTTTATGAATTCCAGTTCTGATTTGTCGTCGTTCACCAGTACGAAGTTATGTCCGTAAGGAAGTAGCTATACACGGTACGAATTTAATTAACGATTTTGCTAACTCTCTTTTTCGACTAACCAGGGCATAAAAAAATACCTTTCGACAATTTTCTTCTAAATTATGATGTGCTGTATTTTAAATAAAAAATTACAGTACTGTGTTATAAGTCTCTTTGACTACCTACTTTTTCGGAATGAAACATATTGACTAATTCTATATGTATTCCAACGAAAATGAGTGTTCCACTTAACAAGTATCGATTACGAGTAAGACGCAAGGAGTAATCGTACTCATTAATCGAAGTAACACTGTCAGTGTAATATTGAAGGTCAAGGTCATAAGCAAGCAGATCACTGTGTAATGACTACTGCAGCATTAGTCAGTGTCAACTCTAAAAGACTGAAACAAAATCTTCAATTGTTAGACACAATGGAACAAAATCGGAGACAAACACAGCAAAAGCTTCAAAAGTTAGACACAATGGAACAAAATCTTCGGAAGTTAGACACCACGCTTGAACAAACACGTGAAGATTTAACTACTGAGTTACATAAAATCGAATCGAAATGTCAAAAAGTCTGTAATGACGTAAAAACACAAATTTGTGAGCATTTCCAACCCATTTTTTCGCGTCATGAAAATGCATTACAGAATCACGAAGCAGCCATAAAGGAACTGCAAACTATTGTTCATGAAAATCACGACACCTTACAAGCTAAAATTGACTCAGTTGCATCTAGCGATTCAGTTACGCAACTTGCAAAAACTCAGGAAAACTTAAAGGACACAGTAGATACTCTGAAAATTGTTTCACAAAGACGCATGGAGGAAATTAGTTCATTATCAGAGAAAGTAATTGAACTTTCGGATCAGCTAAATAATTTATCTACGAAGGTAGATGATAATCTGAATGACACAAAACCGGTAGTCTTTAATGACACAGAAGAGTGCGAACAAATTAGGAAATTCAAACAAAATCAGAATAAAATTAATACACAACACCAAAGAGAAATCTGGGAAGTACAAGATCAGCTGACACAGGTAATACAAGAATTACGTATTTTAGAGGACACTCGCGCTCCTATACGGGAAGAGGGACATAGAAATACGGAACAGCCACAAAATAATAACACGGGGTACTTCGGAAATTATGAAAGAAATTGGCAAGGTACACCGAATTTTGAGATGGAACCGCCGAAACGAAGTAACAATGACCGATATGCGACTCGCCGACATGATGAGATCGACTATAAGCTGTTTATTACTACACATAAATTCAAAACATTTAAGAATTCCGGCAACGACATTCATCCACAAGTGTGGCTTCATCAATTCTCTGATTGTTTTCCTCCCAACTGGTCATTAGAGCACAGATTAGAATTTATGTGTGGCTATTTAGAGAATGAACCAGCTGTAAGAATGCGATCGGTCATTCAAGATTGCCACAGTGAAGGAGAATTTTATCGTGCCTTCCTCTCAGCATATTGGTCTCAAGCCACACAAGACCGAGTAAAACGTAGCATCATAATGATGAAACATTTCGAACAATCTGAATTTTCCAGTCTTGTGAAATATTTTGAAGACATGTTGCATAAGAATCACTATCTGTCAAACCCATACAGCCCCTCAGAACTCATCCGCATTTGCTTAGTCAAATTGCCTGAACATTTACGACATATTATTTTGGCAGGACGTTGCAAAGACGACATTGAAGCTTTTCAGGGACTCTTACAAGAATTGGAAATCGACACTGACAATTGCGGGACGCGAAAACAGAAACACAACAATTGCAGGTCACGTCAGTCACAATTCCGAAATGAAAAAAATAATAACTGGACACGACAAGGCTATTCTCACAACGTAAATCGTGACCAAAACAGACACCACCCGTATGACAACCGTTGGCAGAGTAGTAATAATTACAGGGGAAGATCACCTCTCCGCTGTAATGACTATCACAGAGACAATCAGAGAAGCAGACAATATGGGAACCAAAATAATTATTATCAACGGAGACAGAATAACTTCAGACGCAATGGTCCACCCTGCAGTTACGATTCCGGGAGAAATTCTCCACCATGTGACCAACAAGAAAGAAATTATGGAATCTACCGACATGACGATAGATGATATAATCGCAACGACAGACCTGAATTGCATCAGAATTGGTGGTATTCAAACAGGGCAGGGCCCTCTCGTCAAGGTGAATTTGTAGAAGTTAGGTCTCCTAATCCCAATAACGACGCGCGCCAACAAAGAGACAGACAATGACTCGCACGGCAGGCAGCCACGTGCGCAGGTTGGCTCAGAGAAAAATAACATAGACGCTAACCTTGAGAAAAATTTGAGCATTCTTTACCGATGTACCATATACCACATGATAATTCCATTGAAGCTGGAGCTCTGCGTACTAGGAAGAGTAAAGGCTTGCACCACATTTCACATATAAAACCATTTATTGAAAGATAATCTGCTTTTTAACTTTAATTTTGCCATAAAATTTTTCACTTCACGCTACTAGTACAATTTGTCACACTGAGAAACTGTTAACATGCAACTGTGTTTTAAAATAAACTATCCAGTCTAGAACCTAGGGAACATATTTAGACAGTAATTACGAATGCATTGTTATAGTGAACAGACGTCACAGTGTTATTGTGTGTGTACATTCTTGCTTGTTAGTTGCACTATTACGTAATTACTATAAGGCTTACATACTTAGAACATATACCAATACTGCTAATGAGACCTCAATGCAATATTTTGGTTTACTTGAAATTACATTCTTTATTTGAAGTACATTCTGTGAGATTAAAGGTGACTTAACATTTGGTTTCTTTGACACCTACACGATTATATCACGATGCTACTAATGTGTGACAGAATTTACATTGTTGCTTTTGCGGTGTATCTGTCTTATATATGCACAGTTTTTATGTATTATTGTGAAAAGTAAAACATGTTTTAGTAGTAACTTTTGTGGTATAGCTACAATGAGACAGCCTTTTCCGTAGCACAACAATACGTTACAGCACAGTACTTTCTTGATCATGGTACTGCACGTAATAACTACGATATCTATATGCATAGCATTTCACTTTTGTTTATTACGAGGAAAGTACATTGATTTCTACAGAACTTTGCTTACAGACGACGATAATTACTACACTTAGCACATTTTTACCATTAAGTAGTGACAGAGATTATCTTACAACAAGACGCACAGTTTAGTGCTACAGTAGACGTATTTGAGTGATTGATTTTGTACTTAAAACATTTATTTTTAAAGATTTTTGAATTATAATGATACAAAGGTTTTCCCTGATACATTTCATTCCATTGCTGTAAACACCTGAGGATATAATTACATTAATCCCCGGGGGGAACACGCCTACTTTGTGTACCATGTGTTTGGCAAGCACAAGGAGCCCTAGCTAATATGGTATTTGCTTATGCAACTTTACACATCGGAACCATATGTCTCTAACACTGAATTACACAGCTATCTGATTATTTAACAGAGAAACAAAAAGTTTTCTACAATGTCAGTGACACATGTCTATGCAATTACACAGCTGGATAACTTCACACTTATGAAATTGTATTTTGTATGTACTTTGTGAACTCTTCATATTTTTTCAGAACCATTGTGATACTATGAGAGCTTTGAATGATATATTTGGTATGGGATCATGATTTTTAAAGTACGTTTGAGGTAGATGACACTATTGAAATGAGCAGAGAATTTTTTTCTATGTTTTGAAATTATTATATATTAAAATATATACGACGTTTTTGAGATTTGACTAAGGTATTATGATGTTATTATTATGACGACAATGTGTATTATGCTGTTGAGGAATGTTTATAATGATATGTATTTATTATGATGAAATACTGAAGAAGTGTCGACGAATATGTATATGTGTAATAAGGTAAGGAATAATGAGTAGTGGTTAGTGACTCTGGCTTGTGAAAAAGGATGATGGAAACCAAGAATCGTACTTTAAGAGTCATGAAATGTGTGTACGTGTGTGAATGTATCACAATACCGGCGAAAATTTTTTGGACACTGTTGTATTTATAGGATTTTGTTTCTACACGTTTGTAACGCAAATTCTCGATCTGTGAAATTTCTTATATGAGACTGTCACTTAGTGCAAACTGCTGTCGTAAATATTTCGGTAAAAAAGCCAAGTGACCTTGACGTAATGCAATATAAGCACCCAGCTGCGCGACAGCCATTAGTGTGTGCCTTTCAGAGGCACAGGTGGAGAAAAAAGGAGGCCATTAACTTCGCTATTGACATTCCTTTGTAGAAAGCATCGCAAATATGACACGCTATTACTTGAAAACAAATGATTACACTGTGGAGCAGGTACTTTGTGCTACTTGCTCAAATGCTTATGAATTGATGGGAAATATTCGTACATCTACACACCTGATTATGACTACTGTCTTTCTAGATGAGAGATTTTTTACTACTTATGAAATGCCACATGACTATTGAATGATATTGTTATGCTTTGCTTTACATAGTTGGTTATTTCATTTGATATCTGTTTTCCAGCTGTGTTGCAGCACTGGTTTTATAAAATAAAATTAAATGAATTTGCTGATGTGAACACTTTCTGTCAATAGATCTATTAAATATTAATTTTATGATCCACATTCTCCGAAAAAGGAGCACTTGGAAAGGAAAGAACAATAAGAAGGGATTAATAGCAGTTACTGCATACATAATTTTCTTTTCAATTACTTGGTAATTTTTTTGGTAGAATAACTTCTTGTGGTGCACCACTTTAATGACATAGATATTAAGATGTGAATAGACATTTCCCTTTTCTGCATTGTTGTTTTTTTTTCTGCTTGAGCTTTGTCATGTTTAGATACAAGTTATTGCATTTGCTGCTGCTGTTTGCCAGGCATAATGCTACTGAATGTCACTTTGTATTACTCTGTTAAGCCAGTTTTACTGCTGATTTATTTTTCTTGTTGCTGCACACTGCCGTATATTAGGTGTAATGTTGCATTTGCTTTGATATACTATTGCTAACTTTGACAATTTGAATTTTTTGTCATTGCTGTTTGTGTTAATTGTTTTGTGCTGCAGCATTGCCTCGTCCCTTAGTTATGCATCTGAGCTCAGTAGATTTAAGTTAGCATAAGAGGGGGTGGACTATATAAGAGAATGAGTTGCGATGAATTGGAAGAAATGCATTGAGAAGTTAAACGAAAAAAGTACAGAAAGCAGGTATAGATAGGACTTTTTGGAAATAATGAAGAACGAAGAGAGATCTCCAAGAAGTAAAGGAAATTTTGTTTGCAAAATACTGTAGTAAAACAAACCCTGTCCGTTCCTTGGGTTATCCCACTACGTTTTTGTGTATCCTTGTGTATTTGTGTTCTTCCTGTCTTTATGTGTTTGTCTGATAAGACTTATGTTGTAGAATTTTTCTAATACTCAGTTACATTCACTATGATGAGGAATACTGTTATCCTCAAATATAATTTGCATTAATAATATGTCATTTTCTTTGTAAAAATGTTTACACATTATTAATTTTGTTCTGTTGCAATTCTCATGTGTGAAATTAATGTTTCGAAAATTATTCTCATTATTTTATATACTTACTTACGTCATAATTCCTGTAACACTGATGTATCTGTTTATTTCTATTCCTTTGAAAAGCCCATATTACTACAAATGTTATCTGTATTGTTATGTTCTTTAATGATGTATTTTGTACCTTTGTTATTGTATTCTCATGTTATAAAGTTGTAATTGACACCCGTTCATCAAATTAAGTAACTTGTAAGCATTCATTTCACTGCACATATTTCTGTTGGTCATAGTATACGCACAATATGTGAAAAAAAAGAGGACTGTTAGTGCTTGCACGTGTGTTAATAACTCAGCAAGGGACTGGTTAACAGCATTGCTGGTTCTAAGGACAATTCCAAAAACTTTGTGAGTGCACAAGTGGTGGTTTATGGACTTGCTATATTCTCCGCAAGACTCTTCGATGGTGATAGTGCACCTGCAAAGTCGCAACAGATGGCTGCTGGCCGTCTCTACTAATACTACAGTGGGTCTGCATCGTTTATGGCCCACCAATACCGTAATCTCTGCCAGGACTACAGTGGGTCTGCTTTGTGATGACCTACCTACCAATATTGTTCAAAACTTCGACTGACTCTGCTGTGGGTTTGCTCTGTTGTGGCCCATTACCTGTCTGCATGTCAAGAGTCAGCACTGTCTTTCCGTTGGAAGGACAACACTACTTCTTCAATACTGCATGGAAATCCACTACTTCCATGTGCATTTTCTTTTACTGCTCAGACTTTGAGAAAAACACTGCAATTTTACTGTGATGAACGATCTGGACTCTTTATGGACTGTGAGAAAATTTTAGCTTTTGACCAACATTGTATCGATAAATGTGTGCATTTGATTTCTTTGTTATTGTAATTATGCAAAATTTTTTTCAAATCTGTGTTGGCCAGTGCCCAAAACAATTTATAAAATTTTTTGTGGGAAGCATGGGGGCTATGTAAGTAGGCTGTTTAGGTTTTTATATTGGTAACGCCACGTAGCGCTCTGTATGAAAATCACTGGCTGTGCTGTGTGCAGTCTGTGGCTAGTTTGCATTGTTGTCTGCCATTGTAGTGTTGGGCAGCGGCAGCTGGATGTGAACAGCGCGTAGCGTTGCGCAGTTGGAGGTGAGCCGCCAGCAGTGGTGGATGTGGGGAGAGAGATGGCGGACTTTTGAGAGCGGATGATCTGGACGTGTGTCCATCAGAGACAGTAAATTGGTAAGACCGGATGTCATATATTGTGACTTTGAACAGTATTAAGGTAAATACATTTATTTGTTCTCTATCAAAATCTTTCATTTGCTAACTATGCCTATCAGTGGTTAGTGCCTTCAGTAGTTTGAATCTTTTATTTAGCTGGCAGTAGTGGCGCTCGCTGTACTGCAGGAGTTCGAGTAACGAAGATTTTTGTGAGGTAAGTGATTTGTGATTTGTGAAACGTATAGCTAATTTAGTCAGGGCCATTCTCTTGTAGGGATTATTGAAAGTCAGATTGCGTTGCGCTAAAAAATATTGCGTGTCAGTTTAAGCATAGTCATGTATAAGTTTTCTAAGGGGACGTTTCACATCTGATTATTCCATATAATTTTACATTTTAACATATTTAAATAATCAAAACATGACCACTTTCATGTTCTAAGTAAAGTGACAGTTATATCCATTACATAATAAACATTAAAATCCTGTACATAAAGCCAATACATTTTCCATCTTAGCTTTGAATGCCACGGCCAGTAGCCTAGCACCAATGTTCTTTCTGATAAATAAATAAAGAACAAAGTAACTATTACGCACTAAACTTTACATCTACATCTACATCCATACTCCGCAAGCCACGTGACGGTGTGTGACGGAGGGTACCTTGAGTACCTCTATCGGTTGCATTGTTCGTGGAAAGAAGGATTGTCGGTATGCTTCTGTGTGGGCTCTAATCTCTCTGATTTTATCTTCATGGTCTCTTCGCGAGATATACGTAGGAGGGAGCAATATACTGTTTGACTCCTCGGTAAAGGTATGTTCTCGAAACTTCAACAAAAGCCCGTACCGAGCTACTGAGAGTCTCTCCTGCAGAGTCTTCCACTAGAGTTTATCTATCATCTCCGTAACGCTTTCGCGATTACTAAATGATCCTGTAACGGAGAGCGCTGCTCTCCGTTGGATCTTCTCTATCTCTTCTATCAACCCTATCTGGTACGGATCCCACACTGCTGAGCAGTGTTCAAGCAGTGGGCGAACAAGCGTACTGTAACCTACTTCCTTTGTTTTCGGATTCCATTTCCTTAGGATTCTTCCAATGAAACTCAGTCTGGCATCTGCTTTACCAGCGATCAACTTTATATGATCATTCCATTTTAAATCACTCCTAATGCGTACTCCCAGATAATTTATGGAATTAACTGCTTCCAGTTGCTGACCTGCTAATTTGTAGCTAAATGGTAAGGGATCTATCTTTCTATGTATTCGCAGCACATTACCCTTGTCTACATTGAGATTCAGTTGCCATTCCCTGCACCATGCGTCAATTCGCTGCAGATCCTCCTGCATTTCAGTACAATTTTCCATTGTACAACCTCTCGATATGCCACAGCATCATCCGCAAAAAGCCTCAGTGAACTTCCGATGTCATCCACCAGGCCATTTATGTATATTGTGAATAGGATCGGTCCTACGACACTCCCCTGCGGCACACCTGAAATCACTCTTACTTCGAAAGACTTTTCTCCATTGAGAATGACATGCTGCGTTCTATTATCGAGGAAGTCTTCACTCCAATCACACAATTGTTCTGATAGTCCATATGCTCTTACTTTGTCCATTAAACGACTGTGGGGAACTGTATCGAACGCCTTGGGGAAGTCAAGAAACACGGCATGTACCTGTGAACCCGTGTCTATGGCCCTCTGTGTCTCGTGGACGAATAGCGCGAGCTGGATTTCACACGACCGTCTTTTTCGAAACCCATGCTGATTCCTACAGAGTAGATTTCTAGTCTCCAAAAAAATCATTATACTCGAACATAATACGTGTTCCAAATTTCTACAACTGAACGACGTTATAGATATAAGTCTATAGTTCTGCAGATCCGTTCGACGTCCCTTCTTGAAAACGGGGATGACCTGTGGCCTTTTCCAATCCTTTGGAACGCTACGCTCTTCTAGAGACCTACGGTACACCGCTGCTAGAAGGGGGGCAAGTTCCTTCGCGTACTCTGTGTAAAATCTAACTAGTATCCCATCAGGTCCAGCGGCCTTTCCTCTTTTGAGCGTTTTTAATTGTTTTCTATCCCTCTGTCATCTATTTCGATATCTACCGTTTTGTCATCTGTGCGACAATCTTGGGAAGGAACTACAGTGCACACTTCCTCTGTGAAACAGCTTTGGAAAAAGACATTTAGTATTTCGGCCTTTAGTCTGTCATCCTCTGTTTCAGTACCATTTTGTTTTGATCCACCTATCGCTTTGACATAAGACCAAAATTTCTTAGGATTTTCTGCCAAGTCAGTACATAGAACTTTACTTTCGAATTCATTGAATGCCTCTCGCACAGCCCTCCTCACACTACATTTCGCTTCGCGTAATTTTTGTTTGTCTGCAAGGCTTTGGCTACGTTTATGTTTGCTGTGAAGTTCCCTTTGCTTCCGTAGCAGTTTTCTAACTCGGTTGTTGTACCACGGTGGCTCTTTTCCATCTCTAACGATCTTGCTTGGCACATACTCATCTAACGTTTATTGTACAATGGTTTTGAACTTTGTCCACTGATCCTCAACACTATATGTACTTGAGACAAAACTTTTGTGTTGAGCCGTCAGGTACTCTGTAATCTGCTTTTTGTCACTTTTGCTGAACAGAAAAATCTTCCTACCTTTTTTAATATTTCTATTTACGGCTGAAATCATCGATGCCGTAACCGCTTTATGATCGCTGATTCACTGTTCTGCGTTAACTGTTTCAAATAGTTCGGGTCTGTTTGTCACCAGAAGGTCTAATATGTTATCGCCACGAGTCGGTTCTCTGTTTAACTGCTCAAGGTAGTTTTCAGATGAAGCACTTAAAAAAATTTTACTGGATTCTTTGTCCCTGCCACCCGTTATGAACGTTTGAGTCTCCCACTCTATATCCGGCAAATTAAAATCTCCACCCAGAACTATAACATGGTGGGGAAATCTACTCGAAATATTTTCTAAATTATCCTTCAGGTGCTCAGCCACAACAGCTGCTGAGCCAGGGGGCCTATAGAGACATCCAGTTACCATGTCTGAGCCTGCTTTAACCGTGACCTTCACCCAAATTATTTCACATTTCGGATCTCCGTCAATTTCCTTCGATACTATTGCACTTCTTATCGCTATAAACACGCCTCCCCCTTCACTTCCCAGCCTGTCTCTGCGATATACATTCCAATCGGAGTTCAGGATTTCATTAGTGTTTACGTCTGGTTTCAGCCAACTTTCTGTCCCTATTACTATATGGGCATTTTGACCGTTTATTAATGAGAGCAGTTCTGGGACCTTTCTATAGACGCTCCTGCAGTTTACTATTAGCACATTAATATTGTTATTCCCTGTTGCATTTTGCCTACTCCTACCTTGCTGCGTCTCAGGAAGCGTTTTGTCGGGCCTAGGGAGGGAATTCTCCAACCTAAAAAACCCACATGTGCACTCCACACGTACTCCGCTACCCTTGTAGCCGCTTCCGGCGTGTAGTGCACGCCTGACCTATTCAGGGGGACCCTACATTTCTCCATCCGATAGCGGAGGTCGAGAAATTTGCACCCCAGATCTCCGCAGAATCGACTCAGCCTCTGGTTTAAGCCTTCTACTCGGCTCCAAACCAGAGGACCGCAATCGGTTCTGGGAACGATACTACAAATAGTTAGCTTTACACAACAAATATTCTATTACCTAATGATTCACTAAGGTGTCACCCTTCAATGTGTTTTGTGTGAAGGAAATGATGATCTGATGCTTAACTCAAAATACTAATAATTTTAATTTACTATATCTTTTAAACAAATAAAGTTACAGAGTTGATATTTAAAATGTTTGTCATTTTAATGACGCGCATCTATATGAAATGTCGATCGTTATGATCGACTATAGCGTTCAGACTTTAGCATTCAGATCTTCGTTACAAAACTTGTTAATTTCACTTTAACAGTAAATCCTGAACTGTTATAGATATTATCAACATTCAAGTTTTGTTGGGATCACCATGAAAACTTATGAAGGATGGTAGATTAAAATTACTGTGGCTTCAGTCCCTGCATTATTATGGAATTAAATAGTTTTCATAAATGTTTCCCTTTATGGCCCATCTTAGGTCCTCCATATTTAACATTGCTACGTTTTCCTGGCCACAAACGCCTTCTGCTGGGTTTCCGTATGACGTCGGTTCTCGTCTGTGTCACTCGCACACTCAATAGACAATAGACGCCTGTGAGTTTCCCCATCTCGTAGTGAATCTGCGCTCTTTGCGGCAGACGGTCCTGGATGACAGGGTTCGTTTCACAACTCCTGAAGGCTGACTCTTTCGGCTATATATTTAAATGACAGCGCAATGTTCGTTAGCACACAAGAGGTAAGCGGTGCGCAAACTTTCGAATTCTACCGAGGAGTCCCAAGCAGTACTAGGGTATCAGGCCTCAAGAAAACTTACACACACTGCAGCTAGGTCTTGGCATAAGTGACTTTGTGAAACAGCCAGTATGGCCCTTGGGCTAAAATGTTTGGAGAGCTCTGATGTTGACTAATAATGATGATGCTCAAGAATTTGCTATTTGTGATTGGAAGTAAATGTTCATGATATGCTTTTTGGCAATGTTTTGGGTACTTTCTATGTCTCATTTTGGCAATCTCCCACTTAGTATTTTATATCGGCATACTTATTCCCTTGTTACATATTGTTTGAGAGTGTAGAAACTGTAGTAGTAGAAATGCATTTGCTTTCGTTGAAAATTCCACTAGTTAACACTTGATGCGTTTGTGGTCAATATTATAACCAGCCCACGTAAGGTCCAAACTCTCTGTAATCTGATACCTCCAAACGAACCTGTCGCATTCATCTACTGCATGGGAACGGTCTGTTGTCAACAAAACAACCACAATGAACTTAACATTGTTTCGTCAACATATGGTTGCACTTTGTGGTCAATAAACTAACCACAAAGCAGTCTCAGCTTTCAGTGTATGCAATGTGTCGTAATTTTCCTGGTAAGTCTTCACGTTTACAGAATTTAGCCGATTTACTTGGTTTGTATAGTGTAATATCGATATAGCGACTACTGCCGGCCGCGGTGGTCTAGCGGTTCTGGCGCTGCCGTCCGGAACCGCGGGACTGCTACGGTCGCAGGTTCGAATCCTGCCTCGGGCATGGGTGTGTGTGATGTCCTTAGGTTAGTTAGGTTTAAGTAGTTCTAAGTTCTAGGGGACTTATGACCTAAGATGTTGAGTCCCATAGTGCTCAGAGCCATTTGAACCATTTCCACTGTATCTGGTACAAACTGCTGGGAAATGAATTTTTTGTCTCGTGTGTGCAAGAAGACGTACATAATCTCAATTTTCATTTAGTTTACGTAAGTTCAGTTGTAAATAAATAGGTCTGGGCATGTTATATAGTGTTATTATGGTACCTCAGTATTATCTTGAAACTTTTATCAACCAGTTTCTAAAATGTAGCATTGCGCTCAGATGTTATAGGCAGTTTTACACATACTGACTCCCACGTTACTATGGCAAGGTAAACTTTCTGTGAGCAGTGAGCTACACCGGAACATGGGCATCCGAAGGAGAAATTTTCAGTGCACCATTTACTTCAAATTTTGCCGGGTATTTACTTTTACAAAATTAAATCGACTTATTATGATACTACAGTGTAATATAGGTATGCAAATGACTATCTGCCTCCAGTTTCATTGCATAAGGTTCAAATCACTCTGAGATGCGTTTTTTGTCTCGTGTTGGCAAAAGTACGTACATAATGTTAATTTCCCTCGAATTTATCTTAATACTTCAGTTGCAGACAAATACCTCTGCACTAGGTATTTTGTGTTGTTTTCGTACCTCAGAATTTACTTAATATATGATATATACATGATTTACTTGATATATGGTATACTGCATTAGTTTGCTTGATACAGTTTCAGAATTATAGCATTGCAGTCAGTAAATAGTTTTAAACTGCATTCTTGCTTCTATATCGTATTTTTATATTCTCGTAGCAAAATTAGTGTCCTAACATAAATAATATTTTTTACAGTTTAAATCATAACAACTTGGGGGAAATCAGGCTTGAGTCCTTCTGAGAAAGAACAACTTCTATTGGGAGTTGGGTTTGACGACACTGACACGAATTCGTAGTATGGAGGAAACACAGATGAATGCCATGTTCTAGCAGTTACTTCCAGAGGACAAAGTTCAATCAAACAGTGTAGAAGTATTACAATATATTTCTATTCCAGAATCAGAGTCTAAAATTTCTAATACGCCATGTCAGCTGAAGTTTTCTAAACAGAGAACGAACCCAGTATAACTCTCCATTATTTTTACTACCGTTTGGTCTCATAGTGACTGCGTGTCTGCAATCCCCTCTAGGCGTATATGGATGAAAGCGGTCTATAACTTCATTGATGCAGCAACAGTCAATGTATATATACTTTACAAGGATACTTGCTTTCTTGCGGGGAGTACTACACTACTGGCCATTAAAATTGCTACACCAAGAAGAAATGCAGATGATAAACGGGTATTCATTGGACAAATATATTATACTAGAACTGACATGTGATTACATTTTCACGCAATTTGGGTGCATAGATCCTGAGACCTACCTCCATGAACCATGGACCTTGCCGCTGGTGGGGAGGCTTGCGTGCCTCAGCGATACAGATGGCCGTACCGTAGGTGCAACCACAACGGAGGGGTATCTGTTGAGAGGCCAGACAAACGTGTGGTTCCTGAATAGGGGCAGCAGCCTTTTCAGTAGTTGCAGGGGCAACAGTCTGGACGATTGACTGATCTGGCATTGCAACACTAACCTAAACGGCCTTGCTGTGCTGGTACTGCGAACGGCTGAAAGCAAGGGGAAACTACGGCCGTTATTTTTCCCGAGGGCATGCAGCTTTACTGTATGGTTAAATGATGATGGCGTCCTCTTGGATAAAATATTCCAGAGGTAAAATACTCCCCCATTCGGATCTCCGGGCGGGGACTACTCAAGAGGACGTCGTTATCGGGCAGGTAGGTTAGAAAATTTATAAAGGGAAATGGATAGGTTAAAGTTAGATATAGTGGGAATTAGTGAAGTTCGGTGGAAGGAGGAACAAGACTTTTGGTCAGGTGAATACAGGGTTATAAATACAAAATCAAATAGGAGTAATGCAGGACTAGGTTTAGTAATGAATTTAAAAAAAAGGAGTGCGCGTAAACTACTACAAACAGGTGCGACCTGAGACTGCTCCTCGAGTGGACCTGGTCCAGTATTTATGCCTATGGCCTTCCCCCTCTACTAACAATCATTGGATCTTGACCAATGCGAGCAGCAATGTCGCGATACGATAAACCGCAATCGCGATAGGCTACGATCCGAATTTTATCAAAGTCGGAAACGTGATGGTACACACTTCTCCTCCTTACACAATCTATCACAACAATGTTTCACCAGGCAACGCCGGTCAACTGCTGTTTGTTTATGAGAAATCGGTTGGAAACTTTCCTCATGTCAGCACGTTGTAGGTGTCACCACCGGCGCCAACGTTGCGTGAATGCTCTGAAAAGCCGATCATTTGCATATCACAGCATCTTCTTCCTGTCGGTTAAATTTCGCGTCTGTAGCACGTCATTTTCGTGGTGTAGCAGTTTTAATGGCTAATTTTGTAAAACTCTGTCAGATCCAATACTTAGAAATATTCTGGCAATGAGCTGATTGAAAATTTCTGCTCTAAACTGTAAATGGAACCAAAGCCCAGGCCGAAAATAGTAATTATTAGATCAAAATTTCAGAAAAGAGCTTCATGATTCCAAGAGATACTGTTCATGAATGTGACCGTGTATATGCCTACAGCAGGTACATCATGTGATGTACGTTTCGCAGCACACGAAGATAACGTAAATGTAGTAAGTTAACAAACACTACTTGCAGTGTAGTTTTGAGCAGATAACGCTTTTGGACACTTGCACCAGAAGAATTACGCAACAGAACAAATCTGGTTTATGAGTTATATATTTCATGTAAGTGTATTTTGTATGTATTTTTATATAGACATATAAAGTACCAGACGAAAACGACCAATAAAGCTTTAGTTTCTTCTGTTTACTACCATTTTAATGAAAGACCACATTTTCCCATTGTGGTTAAATTATCGAGCACTTCTAGAGAATGGATTGTGGTCGATATTTTGCCACGCATTAAAATTGATAGCCATTAGTACCAAAAGATTTTTCAAATCTTACATAGCTTCCGTGTAACTGGGAATGATTAGTAATCTAACAGAAAGTTTTGCCATATGAACTGCTAACTGACTCGCTCACATTTTACCTAGCTCCGTGGTGCACACTTGTGACATTGAAACAGTTGCCATTCGTAGAATTTGCGCTACCTTTACACTTACATTAAATATAACTTCATTTTTACTGGCACAAAAAATGTTTCGGTTACTGTTATATCGGTTTTCAAAGGCTCATACCCCATCGTTCTTAGTATCAGTGTCTGCAACCTCCAGAAAACCCGTTCTAATAAATGTCAATTGACAAACGAGAATGTGATTTCCCTAAGAACTTTGCACTTGACGTTTCATATAGTGTGTGCTCACTGATCACTACATCTTGTACCTACAAGTACTTTTTGAAGAACGAAACGTTAGTCTTTGAAAGATGTAGGGTTAATGTTTCACTCCGAACTAGTTGTAAGCCTGTGACATTATACGCCTGGTATGGTTATCTTTAGGCACTTTACGCTCAGAGAACGTCACAGCCTTTGAAAAGTCATTCATTTTCCTTGATAAATGGTTATACTCATGATAAGGAGGAGCAAAGCATTGTGCCTTGTGTGGTATCATATTTAATGTTTCACCACTCTTAATTTCGCTTTACAGCGGTTGTACCATTTGCTATTGTGACACTCGTTTTTCTGTGGTTAAGATATGATACCGTCACTGACTGTTCTCGCGTAACTTCGGCCGTCGTAATTTAATATATATATTATTATTGTGATTATTATTATTTGATTGTTGCCGACTTACGTGGTGGGCCTTAATAAAAATGATATTTCATTTAAATTTTGATTTTACGGTTAAATGCTTTCCTGAAGTTCTCCTTTTTAACAATATTAATTTCAAATTATTCGTTACGTTAATGAATGTTAGACTCGCTGCATCTTACAAACATGAGCATACAAGCTGAACAACGTAATAAACTTTGCATATTAATTTCCTCGGCTAGTCAGTTCACTTTAAAGCAAGAAATCTTTAGTTATTAATTAAAATTGCGGCCCACACACGCGCGAGAGCTTTCTTACCTCCGTTAACCATTGTATTGTAGTCAGAGTGCTGGCTCTGGGTCTCGGCTATGGTACTGAAAATAAGAATCTTAAAGCTAAGTATTTTCTGCAACGTCGGGCGGCTGTGGAGAAAAATTAATATTATGCTAATAGAGGGCGAGTTTTCAGCTTCCGCTAATTTTTTCATAAGTTAATATCGCCACGTAATGGCGTCGTTGGCTGCATCGGCCGCTGCAATTGTTGAGCTGTAAATTACTTGAATGCAGGTTAATTCAAGGAAGGCGGACATGAAATCGGGATCACCTCTTACAAATTAAAAGTGCACAATAATATTAAATCAGTATATTATATGCTTAACTCATACAAATATGCTTACATTTGTCAGCACACGCAAGATGTCCGTCGACACACAAGAAAAACAAGAGAAGAAGTAATGAAGACGACTAAAAAATTAACAAAAGAGTGTATCTTGTCATAAATTATTTCTTTGCATTTGAAACTTGGACAGAGAAATTCTTATGTTACGGCTACATGAAAAAAAAATCTCTTACAAATTATGAATGTCTTCTTTATAAATATTGTCTTTTCGTAATATGGCACTGGGGACGCTATATTGCCCCCCGAAATGTTTATGTCATAAAAAATGTTCATGTTTTTTGACATAAATATTTCCTCTTTCATGTCCACAGTGTCCACACGCAGATCTTTCTTTCACAGTTTACATATGTCACATCGTATATTTACACAGTAGTAATTACTGAGGTGTGTTGCACACAAGGTGTAATACAGATGAAGTTCAAGGTGTACAACCACGAGTTAGTCCGGAATATTTGAAGTCCCAGGGGTGTCAACTGTTCGCTCCCCATTTGGCGCGGCCGTAGGGAAACCTGGGGAAAACCTCGGCGGAGCGACAGACTAACTGCTTTGGTCACCTTCACTTAATTGTTTCTGGAATGTCATTGGGGTACAGGATGTGCATACAAATATTTTTGTTGCACTATGCAAAAAATGAGGTCATTATAACATTTGACTGCGGTGTCGTTGATGATCTACGCCGCGACGTTTGGCTCGCGACGGCGTCGGTTGGTGTGTTCGGTGCTCGGCGTTCGCGGCGGCTGCGGAGAGGTCAACGCCCGCCCGACGCCAGAGTGTGTCTCGCCGTCGCGGAACGTCAGAATCAGCTGATCGGCTGCACGGTTGGCGATGCGCTTCTGTCTCGGCCGGGCGTGGCGGAGTGGGATGATATTCGCCCCCCGCTCTTGTTGGCAGGAGTCAGCTCTGCTACGCATCTCCGACGTAGTACATGAAACATACACACAACCAACGTAATATTTGTTTCCCGCTGCAGATGGTTACGCTAGAGGGAAAGAAGAATTTATTAGTGCGGCAGTTGTTGTTCAGTTTTCGCCAGTTTCCGAGTGTCAAGCTAGCACTGTCTTGCAGAATACATGACATGGATCTTCTCCTGTGAATGAAGTTTTGATGCGCCACTGTTTCCATTACACGTCAATTTTTGGTCTTGATAAAATTATTTATGTTTTCGCCGCACTCGCAGGCACTGGTGAGTGTCCCAATACGAGCTTAGCACAAACATTCGCCGTTTCTGCGGTCGCTGTCTTGCAACAGTCCACGCATCGCATTCCAATCTCGCATTGTTGTACTCACTGAAATTACAGCTTGTCCCAAAAATATTTACTGTGGGTTCACTTCACGTTAACAGTTCATATTTATAAGCAAATTCGCAGTTTTTCGTGCGTAATATTGGCGTTTGGCGTCCTTACCGCTGTTAACGTTCAATACTAGCACTTCACTGTCCATATCACAGTTTCACCTTCACAGTTTTTCACACTGCTTAAAGTAACTGTTTCGATTAGTTGACAAACACTATGTATTTCATTCAGTCTGAACTGGATTTTGGCTCGTGCTGGATTTTACCAGTCTCTCGCACTAATTATCTCTTTTCATTTTCCACTTAGAGTCGTACTTGCCTTCAGATTTTTTGACTATACAATTGTATTTCCGTCTCATCTGAGGTAAGTCCCCATGTCATGTCTGCCCACTCATTGCGTACTTGCCCTCCAGAGCCAGGCTCGACTTTACAAAACTTTGCCTCTCGCATTATTGTACACATTTTATAATCTAGGCCTAGCGTGCAAGTTCCTAGATTAACGTTAGATTTGTGACTTTTGTTTACACTACAAATTCGTGCAAATCTCTGCCTTAGCAGATGGCAATATATTTTAACAGTGCTTAGCGGTAGTCGCGTTTACTGATTTGCTTTGTACCTTGTCCACAACACATGAGGTACCTTGGGTGATGTACACCCTGCACTGATATTGTTCAGTAAATTATGATTTGGCATATTTCAAAATCGATATAGACATAAATACATGAAACGACTTATACACTATAATATTGAATTTCATAAGTTGCATTACTACTACAGTTCAAAAATATTCATGACACACTAATGAAAAATTCTTTCATCGTTACATGCTGTTGAATTTTTTTTTCAATTGTTTAAAAATACTATTATTCCTTAACATCTACAAAATTGAATCGCACTAATCTTGTGTGCCTCATCGTCTTTAAATGTTACACTAAAATCTGAACATTTACTCACAAAAAATACACTATAAACTTAACCTATCACACACAAATGTAAACGTTGCTCTACTGAGCAAACTTCTTTAAGTCTTTGTATGGATAGAGTCCTTTAACCTCTCCCGATTCTACGTCACCCAACAAATAGCTACATCCATGTGGTATGTCTATGATTTTGTAGGGCCCGGCATACACCGGTTGCCATTTTTTATTCTTTTTCGTTAACAGAGATGACTTGGGATGAGTCCTTATTAGCACCAAGTCATCTGGTTGATACACTGTTACCTTCTTTATTTTCTTGTCATGCTTCTTCTTTCGGCGCTCCGCGCACCTCGTTAAGTTATTTAGGGTCTCAGCTATAATTTGTTCGTGAGGTACAACTTGTCGTGGTACAGTTGGTAATGGTGACAGCCAGCTGTCGGTTTCATTCTTTCCAAACATGACTTCTAATGGAGTATAACCGGTGGCTGAATGTGGCAATCTGTTGTGGAGTTCCTCAAAAGTCGAAACGTATTCTGCCCACTGGGTGTGGCGATTCGGAATGTAAGTTCTCATGAACCTGTTCAACTCTTTAAAGGTACGCTCTACAAGACTGCTCTCCGGGTGAAATCGAGCTACAAAAATGTGTTTAACACCTTGCTCTTGTAGAAACGTTTTCCATTTGAGACCAGTAAAATAGGTGGCATTATCGGATAATATGATCTGTGGTTTGCCAACATTAACAAAATAATCTATTCGTAATTTCTGAATGAGGGGTGTGGCCGTTGAAGCTTTTACAGGATACAATTTTAGAAATTTGGAAAAGGCATCATATACAGCAAATACATATTTCACACCTCCTCTGCCAGTGGGTAGTGGCCCTAGAATGTCAACAGAAACTAGTCGTAATGGTTTGTTAGGAACAACAGGGTGCAATTCACTTACCGTGGGCAGATTTGTAGGTTTCGTCCTTTGACAAACTACACATGTCCTTACAACATTCTGAATTATTCTTTTCATATTCTCAAAATGACATTGTCTTGCAAGAAGTGCTCTACGTTTTTCAATACCCACGTGTCCCCACGAAAGGTGCACGTGCCAGATTAAATCACTGATACATACTTCCGGTACACAGATACACCACCAGTCCTTGTTAACATCCTTCCGGTAATATAATACCCCATTTTGCACAGAATAATGGCTATCTATCTGATTTCCACCCGAAGATAGGAGTTCTTGTTTGGCTTTTCCCAAGGCGGGATCTTCGTCCTGTAAACTAGGCAGTCACTTGCACGTCTGCAGGAACTTTTTTCGACAAGTAGGGTCTTTCATAACTAAAATTTTGTACTCTGTTGCCTGTTCTAGTATTGTTGTTAACTCAGGCAGACCTTGCGGCAACCGTGACAAAGCATCAGGCACTACGTTGTCACAACCTTTTATATACATTATTTGAAATTGATATTCCTGCAGAGCAAGCACCCACCTAGTCAACCTGTCGTGCATTAACTTGCATGTCAGCAAAAAACTTAAGGCCTGATGATCACAGAAAATTTTTACATTTTTTCCGTACACATAGTATCTGAACTTCTTCATGGCCCATACTACTGCTAGTGTTTCGAGTTCGGTGACTGTATATGATCGTTCACAACTTGACAACACTCGGCTCGCGAAACCGATTATTCTTACGTTCTTGTTTCCACCATCCCCATCGATTTGAAATAAACACGCGCCTAGTCCGACAGTGGAGGCGTCTGTAGCAAGGCAAAATTCCTTTGACATGTCAGGATGTAACAGTAGATTAGCATTTAGAAGGGCTTGTCGTATTTGCTCAAATGACTGCTGGCACAGTTCATTCCATATCCAGGGTGTATTCTTTCTCAACAAGTTTAACAGGGTATTATCATTTAAAAGCTGGTCAGGTATGAATCGTCTGAAAAATGACACTAGACCCAGAAATGCCTTTAACTGCTTCTTGGTTCTAGGAGGAGGGAAGTTCTCAATTGCTGCCATTTTCTTCGGATCGGGCACAATACCTGTAGGTGATATTACATGACCAAGAAATTTTATTCTCTCCCTGCCAAATTTGGATTTTGCGAGGTTTGCTGTTACGCCTACCTCAGAAAATCTTTTTAGTACGCATCTCAGCGTGTCCATATGGCTTTCCCAATCGGGAGTAGCTATTAATAAGTCATCGACATACAACGTTACTCGGTCCAACAAATCCGGTCCTAATACTTTATCGAGCGCTGCAATGAAGACACCTGCACTAACATTTAATCCAAATGGTAAAACTTTAAATTGGTAACTTCTGCCGGCAAACACGAAGGCAGTGTACTTTCTTGATGATTCAGTTAGTGGGATTTGCCAATACGACGAACGCATATCGACAGAGGTCAGATATTTAACTCCATAAAACTTCTGTATCTGTTCATCCAGGTTTTCTGGTCGCGTTCTGACAGGTACAATTATTTTATTAATATTGCGCGCATCAAGCACGAGACGTATACTGCCGTCCGCTTTCGCTACGGCCACGAGCGGACTGCTGTACGGGGATAGAGATGGTTCAATTATCCCCAAATCAAGCATTTTTCTTATTTCCTTCGTAACTGCCTCCTTCTTTGACCACGGGATGGTGTAGTTTGCGTGACAGAAAGTATCGTGAGGTACCACTTCGATGTCATAGGTGTAGCCCTCGATAACACCGGGTTTTTCCGAAAACACATTCTCATAATCTGTAAGTAGCTGAGTCAATTCGTTTTGTTGTGCTTCAGTCAAATGTTCTGACTCCCTAATTTTCATGGCTATCAGTTTCCCTTTTTCCTCTTTATCTTCAGTAATAAATTCTTTATAATATGCTTGTCTTGTACTTAAGTCAGAATATAAATTCATTACCTGCATTCCTTCGAATCTCGACTGAAAGTTCCGGCAATATTTACCGTGCACTTCCCGTGTCCTCAACAATGGCAAAATTACACGTCTGTCCTCATTCATAAGGCTTACTTCTCCGCACAAGAGGTCGATTTTTGCGTCCCTCTGGCGTAAAAATTCCATCCCCAGGATGCAAGCAACACCTAATCCCTTAACTACTAGGAACGAGCTTTTCATCGCTTCATTTCCTACCGTAAACTCGACTTGCACCTGGTGCTTTATGATATGAGATTGTGCACCTATTGCACCTGTAACACGACAATTCTTCACTGGCAATACTGGTATTCTATTATTTTGACTCAAGTACATGTAAAAATTTGCACTCATGACATTGGTTGACGCACCGGTATCGACTATTATGTGTATTGGTGCTCCATACATATCTGCTTGCAATATAGCCTGCACAACACTTTTGTCGGTTCGGTTACATTTCTGCGGTATGTCTACAAGTTCCTTTTCTATTTTTGTTCCTTCATTGTATCTCAGCATACAAAGTTTATGGCTGTCATCCGTGAATGTGCCCTCACTACACCATCCTGCAGCCAACAACGGAGAGCGTATTGTGGCTGTCTTTAGTTTAACGGATGAGCATTAGTGGGTTGACAGTTGTCTGTCACTTCCACTAACCTCACATTGTGGTTCTGGTTGTTGTTGCTACTGTTGGGTTGGCCATCCTGCCTCCCCGATGGTGTATTTTGATATTGTGTGTGGCTCTGGTTTTGCGGTGGTCGGTTGTAACTTCCTGACATGCTCTGTGATGGACCTGGGTTGGCGCTCCATTGTGGCGCTGTGTTTTGTTGCCACTGTGGTGTCGGTTCATTACAACCACGCCACTGGTTTCGGTTATTCTGCCATTGCGGATTGCCGTTACCATTATATCCATTACTCATGCGTCCATCATGATGTCTCTTTCGATTTTGGCGATTATAACCGTTGCCGTTATAACCATTGCCACTGTTTGTGCCTCGATTCTGTTGCCAGTGCTCTTGCTTACTCCCGTTGTTACTACCGTTACTGTGGCTGCTATTGTAATCGGCTTTTTGTTGATCACAGCCTGCATGGTTCCACTTGTTTTCGGTTTTCATATCTTCGATCAATAAGTCAACAGAATCCACTATTTCCATGAATTGTTCTATATCGTATTCCGGCACATTGATGAAATATCTTTTAATTTCACTGGGCAACTTCATTTTTATCAATCTGATTATGTCACGATCGGACATTGGCTCGTCCCAGTACCTGGTTTTGTTTATATACTTTTCGAAATATTTGCGTAACGTTCCCATCTTAGGATTGTACATTTCTGGACTGTACAACTCCTTTCGTAGTCTTTCTTGGACGCTATCGGACCAGAATTTTTGCAAGAATGCACCTTCAAACTGTTGCATCGTTAGACATTTTTCGGACACGTCGGTGGCCCACAGTGCCGCGTCACCTTGAATAAAGGAGACCACGAACTGTATTCTTTGTCTTTCCGTCCATGTCCTGGGAAACACATTCCTGAAGCTCTTAATAAATACAACAGGGTGGACATTTCGCTTTTCGCTATTAAAGGGTTGGAATGTCCTGTGTTTTATTACATTGTCCTCTTTTTTGCACATCTGATTGCTACATTCTGGGACATTCATCACTTCGTGATGTGCGCTGCACGGTATCGCATGTTGTTCGTGCTCATAATTCGCATTAGGTTGCGGTTGCACACTCGTACCCTGCCTACCGTCAGCGTTATTATAGTAATCAGTGCGCGGAGTCGGATTCATGATCTGTCCGCCACTGTTTACATTGCTTTCCAACGCAGACAGTCTTCGCGCGACCTCCTGTTGCCAATTTGGCAACTCCGCTGTCACACGGGACTTGATCTGTGCTAATTCGGCATGTAGTGCGGCAGCGCTAGCGTCAATATTTACACTCGCGGCCGCAGTCGCTTGTTCTACAGCTGTTTTAACATCGCTTTCAATCCTTGCAGATATCTCGCGATCCTTTACTTCTAGCCATTCATTTAATTCTTTTTCTACTTTTTGAGCTTGCACTTCCAAATATGCGTCAATACTTTTCCGTGCATCTATCTCCACATTATCTACGCGGTTGGTTAAAATCTGGACATTATCTTCAAGCCTAGCCTGCGATATCTGTAGTTTTTGCATCTCGCCGGCCAAGCTTTGCACAAGATCGGGTATTTCTTTGCACGCGTCCCGCATCTCGGCAAGTTCGCTTTGTATACGGTCTAGTTTCGCTTCACTGCGCTGCTCTTGCTCACTGAGCTTTTGCGTAAATTCTTTCCCTTGGTCATGTAGCATTTGCGTTAATTTTTTCTCCTGCTCAAGTAGCATCTGAGCCAGTTTTTCGTCTCTTTGTTTTTCCCTCTGTTCTAACATTCTTTCTTTTTCCCTATCTCTTTCTTCTAACCTGCGCAGAAATTCTGCAAATGGGTCTGCAATCGGTGAGCATACTGGTGTCCCGCTTAATCTAGCACTCGATTGGCCCCCGTGTCCAGGCAGTGGAGTTGTTACTCTATTCCCATTCTCCTCGCCCCCCGCTCCGGAAATTATGTTATCCGAGGCGGTGGCTTGGGAGTCGTTTAAGTATTGCAAATGATCCTCACTTTCCATATTAACAGAATTTTGTTCTTCTGGTACGGATGCTTTAGGTTGTCCTATCTTACCCATACTAAATTTACTTTAAGCCACTGACAAATCTTTAACACTGATACACACACGAATAATTATCCCCTCCAAAAATAAACATATAAATAAACAAAACACCGAAGGTATCTCATGTGCACATGGGTTCGATATTCCGCACAGAGCTACACAGGATGCTTGCACAATAGGCCTTACCTTACTTATTTTTCTTTCTCGCAATCCTTTTTCTTTTCTACTCTTTTTCCTCTCCAGATCTCCTCAGGGCGTGGTTTTGTTGTTGTACATGTAAAAGAATTCATACAAGCATTAATATTTTACAACAATTAGACACATACATAATTACATTCAGTACAATAGAATCATATTAATCGGGCCCCAAAGTTGCGGCGCCAATCTCGCGTAACTTCGGCCGTCGTAATTTAATATATATATTATTATTGTGATTATTATTATTTGATTGTTGCCGACTTACGTGGTGGGCCTTAATAAAAATGATATTTCATTTAAATTTTGATTTTACGGTTAAATGCTTTCCTGAAGTTCTCCTTTTTAACAATATTAATTTCAAATTATTCGTTACGTTAATGAATGTTAGACTCGCTGCATCTTACAAACATGAGCATACAAGCTGAACAACGTAATAAACTTTGCATATTAATTTCCTCGGCTAGTCAGTTCACTTTAAAGCAAGAAATCTTTAGTTATTAATTAAAATTGCGGCCCACACACGCGCGAGAGCTTTCTTACCTCCGTTAACCATTGTATTGTAGTCAGAGTGCTGGCTCTGGGTCTCGGCTATGGTACTGAAAATAAGAATCTTAAAGCTAAGTATTTTCTGCAACGTCGGGCGGCTGTGGAGAAAAATTAATATTATGCTAATAGCGGGCGAGTTTTCAGCTTCCGCTAATTTTTTCATAAGTTAATATCGCCACGTAATGGCGTCGTTGGCTGCATCGGCCGCTGCAATTGTTGAGCTGTAAATTACTTGAATGCAGGTTAATTCAAGGAAGGCGGACATGAAATCGGGATCACCTCTTACAAATTAAAAGTGCACAATAATATTAAATCAGTATATTATATGCTTAACTCATACAAATATGCTTACATTTGTCAGCACACGCAAGATGTCCGTCGACACACAAGAAAAACAAGAGAAGAAGTAATGAAGACGACTAAAAAATTAACAAAAGAGTGTATCTTGTCATAAATTATTTCTTTGCATTTGAAACTTGGACAGAGAAATTCTTATGTTACGGCTACATGAAAAAAAAATCTCTTACAAATTATGAATGTCTTCTTTATAAATATTGTCTTTTCGTAATATGGCACTGGGGACGCTATACTGTCTACAAGGTTTATTCAGAGTGGCATATAGCAGTTTTTAGATAATGTTAGAAACTCCTAGTATTAAGTGGTACATAATTTCAATTTTTACATCATCTGCCCCTCTGATACTTTTAGAGTTGAAGGTCATCTGACTTCACAACTTTATTCATTCGATGTCTAATAATTCCCATAGGGACCTTTGCTTTGTTCCTCTAATTTTTCTCTTTCTGTGTACAGCACATTATTCCTGCCTTTCGGAAGATTGGACAAATGTTGTGTAACATTATTTGTATGTATGCCCAGTGTTGGTTGTTCTAGCCACGTGTTTTACTTGAACCATTATATTTGTACCAAAATGTCTTGATTCTAGATTGTAGCCGCCCGTTCTCTCGAATTCCACAATAGTTACCTAAAGGCCATAGTACAGTAAAACTGTATTTAAAGTGATCTTACGGAAATAAATTTCACTGATGGGAAAGCTTTATTCCTTTCATTTGACATTAATGATCAGATCAACCAGTTACTTTCAGACTTAAATTTGTTTCACAAAAGACGGTGGGATTTAGAAACCAATTATCAGCCACTGCATCCTACTACTATTCCTAGAAATATTTTATTTGGGATCATGATAGAACGGTTATAGTAACTCAAGGTGGTCTCTGTCTTTAACGTCCTGTGTCAAATACATATCGACTTCCGCACACATTTTGGCGACTTTGCAGGTATTGTCACTGTTTGACTTTTACCCTCTCTAATAGTTGACTGCCGTGTAAAATATATCCCTGTTGGAGCTTCTGCACTAACAAAAAACCATTAGTTTCTGTGTTTCCATCTCTGTCACTGAAGAACTGTACTCAAAGAGCTTATTGCACACTCTATGTCTACAGCAGTTTGATATTAACCTGTATCCAGCTTAGTATATCTCCTTAATATAACTTTATTTCAAAATAAATTGCATTTACCATAGCCTAATACACCTAAAGAAATATCTTTTGATAATTCTTTTTATTTTGTGGTACGAGTAGCTCATCTTTCAGTAGTATTGTTGTGTGTAGCTGACTACTTGCGCTGTCCAAACGCCCAACTTCAGCTTTTCGCTTAGCTGCTGCTGCCTTGTCTATAGTTAGTTTGTATCTCTGTTTTCCGGAAATATTTACCATTTACTGAAATTATTATAAATCCCTGGGATTCGCTGACATGTTTCGGTCAGGCAGACTGCGTCTAGAAAATAGTAATGTAAGTAATCTCTTAAAGAAAACATTCAGATGCAGGCAATGTCACATGTTGTACTACAATGTGAGGTACGATGCACCAGTCACGCACATGTATGATTGACACGGTTGGTTGAACGAATCCTGAGGCTCTATGGCCTGTTGTATTACTCAAAGAATGATACGATCTTCATCTTAGTGAAAACAGCAATTTTAGTGACTTTTCCTGATTTCATCTTCAATTGCAGAGTCGAGGCTACGGTCCAGAAAGTTACTTGTACATTCAATAATCAGTACATATCCTTCTTCACGAATATCCTTCGCCACATACTTTATAACACAAGTTACATTGCTGCCCCAACGTTTGGTTCAAGTGGCTCTGAGCACTATGGGACTTAACATCTGAGGTCATCTGTCCCCTAGAACTTAGAACTACTTAAACCTAACTAACCTAAGGAAATCACACACATCCATGCCCGAGGCAGGATTCGAACCTGCGACCGTTGCGGTCGCGCGGTTCCAGACTGAAGCGCCTAGAACCGCTCGGCCACAGAGGCCGGCCCCAAAGCTTGATTCAAAAGCAGCTGGTACTAAGGCGTTGACTTCCCCGCAAGTTCTGTATTAATTCAGACATTTCCTATCATGTAAATTGCCTCTCAGAAGTACCTTCTCATCCTTTTTTTCACTCTACAATTATTAACCATGACTTGTCCTTTTCCTTACTTGTCCGACAGTTTCTGAACTCTTGTGGCTGATGTTGTCTACAGTCTGCAAAGCCCTGAAGCCGTAGGAAACTTTTAGACTAAATGTGGCTGACTTGTATCGTATCTTAAACATATTGCCTGATTTGGCAATTGAGATCACAGTAAATTGGTCACCCATTCATAACGTTACTGAAGTTAACTCCAAGGCCAACGGCTCTTCTTCCGCTTGTGCTGCTGCCAGTCTAACTTCGATGTATTTCCTTTCTAGCTGGTTACTTCATACGTTGCTATGGAAAATATGCATACGCCGTCTTCTCACCGTCGATCATTTTTCACTTTCACATTAGTATAATGCATGTAGAAAGTTTTTAACACTCAGCGTGCTGGTGTCGTAATATTACTGCGATTTCTGAAAACGGGAATGTGCGACGGATGTAATATTACGTCACGACGGTTTTCGCAGTCTCAAACGCATTTTTACGGCTCTCGGAATCAACTGTGAGATCTGCAGACATCGTAGAGGACAATAGTGATATCAGTTGCACAATTCATCGGCTTTAAGCCATTTGTTACTGTCTCTTGTTTCATGGGTATTAGGTGACGATAGAGTTCTTTCTGTTTTGTGTGATCTTATGTTGAGTTGAAATTCAAAATGAGCAGGGAAGAGGAGAAAACTTTGGGCAAAATAATTTACAAAGCCTCTAACGTGTCTAGAGATGGTGAAAACATAGGGTCAATTCTAGTGTCCGACACCACCCGTCGGCTTTGACCAATCACGTAATGTGTGATGTTATTTTGTTTGTGCCACAGATTGCTGTCGATGAACGTTAAATGATTTCTCTGGACTTTCTCGTTACACTCGTATGTTAAAAATTCGATGTAGATTGTTTTGTTTTCATATCGAAATTTGTTTTCGGCATCTTTTGTTAGTGAAAGTAGTCGTGATTTATAAGTAGTCGTGATTTATAAGGTCTTGATTTCTCACTCTGTTCGTTATGGACGAGTCAGTTGTTTTTACTGCTAAAATTCTGCTTCAGAAAAAGAGTGACCGTAAATCAACTATAAATTTTTTGCAGTCATTGGGCGTCATTGCTGGGAAAGAGAAGGATTTCAGTGTGTCAAGGCCATTTAGAGGAATACTGTTGCAGGAAGAGTATTCCCCTTGTTTATTTCTTGCATTTATGAAAGTAGTCAGCAAAATGTACATGCCTCGTTTTGTTAGTTAGATGGTGGTGGGTCTGATACTTTTTTCTTGTTTTACGTTGCGTTTTTTTATGTTACTGTACTGTGAGAGTGCTACTTTTTTGGTTTCTCTGGAGGGAGGTTTTTCTGTCTTTTTAATATTTTCCGGTTACAATGTTGGGCCGAGGATTATTGCTATGTCTTTGTCGGAGGAGTTTGTGTTTCTTATTATTTTTTCATTAGATATTCTGGATTTTGTTTCTTTCGCTACAGTTTGACCTTCTGACATTATTATTTCTTGTTATGTTCTTATTTCGAACTTGTCAGCCTCGATCTTTGACTCCTTTGGAAGTTCATATGCGGTAAGTTTCTTTTTATGTAGCCACTATTATGTTTTCCTTTTTGATGTTTTTGCTACACTTGTCTTATTTTTACTGTCACTCCTGGTGTATCGATTCGAGTGTTATTTGGAGCTACTGCAGCTGGTGTGACTTTCGTGTAGTACAGTTATCGGTTGCAATGTTTGGTCTTTTTTGCATTTTATTTCTTTGCGTGTGCAGTAATGTGTGTAAAGATTTTCATTTTTTGAAATTCTAGTCGTATTCTGTAGTTCACTAACAAGATCATTTTTTACGCACGTTTCTGATATGTTATAAGATTTTTGCGCAACAAACAGTAATATCGGAATCGATAACTAGAAATGACCTCCTACATAGGTTGCTTCTAGTTACCGATTCCAACTACTCGACGATTAGACCGTTTTTGAAGTATGTGTGGAAAATATAATAGAACAGGATCTGCTAATCGTATACCACGCCTTCCACATCGCTGGCAACAGATTCTACACAACGCTGTTCTGTTATATTACATAATATATGCACTCGTAATTGCTCTCGTGTTCTTACTTATTGCAGTCATCATCAACTCGTTTAAATGAAATTCGCGCTTAAATAATAACCGCATTTAATGTATTATTTTATGGCATACTACATTCATTTGTTTACGAGTATAATCCGTTCCATTCATAGATCGTCCATTGCAGCATCTTTGCCTTACGTATGACGTCATTGGTCAAAGTCGACGGGTGGTATCGAACACTAGAATTTATCCAAAACGTAGTATTCGATGACGATTCGGATCACACGTCGTATGAAAGTTGTAGTAACTGCGTACTTTTTTGATGATGAGTTTCTGAATATACGTATGACGTCATTGGTCAAAGTCGACGGGTGGTATCGAACACTAGAATTTATCCAAAACGTAGTATTCGATGACGATTCGGATCACACGTCGTATGAAAGTTGTAATAACTGCGTACTTTTTTGATGATGAGTTTCTGAATAAGTTTGTCACGTTATTTTCAAAGATTGTGTTGTCATGCATGGTTCTCCTTCAGTTTTATCAGGAGGTGCATGCCAGGGTAGGGGTCCACCGAATGTAATGTTGCGCAGCACTCCACTATTAATGCAAAATTTTGCTTTGATCTTCCATTATGTGTGTTTCTTTAGATATAAATTGGCTGTTAAAGATACATAATCAGAAATATCTGTGTCTGCTTACATATTTGAATAACAGATCTCCTTACAGTTTATGTTCTGTACTGATTACAGTTAATGCATATTCATGTGCATGTTTGAGACTTAGCCCTAGCAATACCAAAGTATGTGTATTCTAAGTTAAAAGTATAATAAACCTAAAATGTTCCTACTACATTTTTGTACACACGAAGTATAACATCAAAAAGTAAAAAATTGAGATATTTTAGTCAAACTACAGGTAGTGGGAGCTGCCTACTGGACCAGAACTGTATGTCTTAGAAATTAATTATGCAATAAAAAACCACAATTAAACAGTTTTAAGGTGTTTTATTTAAATGAAACCAGACTGGCTTGTGAAAACTCCGCTCACAGCGCGGTTTCAAGTATCTGTGGTGTTAACGGAATACTCGGCGGGTAATTAGGGTCAGAGTGTTCACAGTAAAGAATATAATCACAAAGAGTTGAATCTATGCCCGTCGGCAGCTGTATCTCGCCCGTATTCTTCTTCAGATGCAGAAATCTTGTCATTGCCTCACGAACAGGAGCGAGTCTTCTCTTCATTCGCCTGACGAACCCTGGTCTCTCTGCCAAACCATGGTTTAGCCGGTAATCTCTCTTGTTCCGGTACATGTCGAGTAGACTCTCCATTAAACGCCCAATCCACGACGTGGGTGGCGGGTTCTCCTGCGAATGAGAAAAAGAATTATTTTTATTACGCCACTTCCTTGAGCAACACTATATCTACTACCTAAGGTATTGCAGCCTACAAACATTCTGCAACAGGGCAATGACTACGACTTTTGCAAGTAATCAAAATAACAGAAATATAATATAGAAGCTGTTGTAGACATAAATGAATCTTCATAATGACAATATCACCACACCATGAACTTTCCACCCAAATGAATTAACACAAGTGTTGCAGTCATCGTTATGCCCTTACTCATAAATATGCATATTCTTGTTCTGGATCAATCTAATGACCATCATAACAATCGGTATTGGTCACTGAACTTATTAAACAAATTTGCGATCAGTAAATGTTTTTGTTTCCACCTATTCTCAAACCTTGTATCGCGTTTGACTATAAGATGAACTTGTCACATCCCATGATCACATCGTAGTGTTTTACAGGATTTTGGTGTAGTTTATAGGGGACACAATGGGTGAATGAATGAATTACACATACATTTACATATATATTTATTACAAGTGTCTTATGCAAAAAGATAATAGTAAAAAGAAGAAAACTACGTTTGAGTTTCTAATGCAATGCTGTATTTGTAACAGCCACATGGCTAACATACCATTGCATGTATATCAGCTCTGAGCTGTGCCATCGCAGTCTGCACCTCCTGCGACGGTGGCTCCCGGATAATCTTCCGTCTGCGAGGTCTGTTGGCAAAGATCTGCAGACGACTGGGTGGAACAGGAACTCCGGGCGGGTAGTAAGAGCCAGAGACTTCCTCCTCTTCATCTTCGACACCAGGCAAGTCAAAATGCACAATTCTTGGTCTTGGACCAAACTGTGGAAAGAAATTGTCATTTCAGTAATCGTGGCTGCATAACATCATTGGAATTTATTTCTATCCTATTTCTTGAACACTCTGGCTGTAATTATCGTCTGACGTTGTACAAAGTGGGCTGCGCTACTTACATGCACTGCCTGAAGCATTGGTTTATCAGCAACGGCCTCTTCGCTGTCAGCAGTGGTGGACTCCACCTTCTTCTCCTTCGGCTCTGGTCGAGGTGGCCGAAGGCGGCGCAGAGGCGCAGGTGTTGGCGGCTCATCGACCAGCCTGGGTTTCCCCCGGCTGGCAGGTGACGAGCTGAACTGCGAGAACATCTGGAAACGTAAAACGAGCAGTCTTTACTGAATACTGTGTTCGCTCAGGTGAAAATGGTCATGTCAAGTCCATCTTATTGTCAAGCACTATTGACCTAAACCATCATTTCGGTCTCTTACCGCTCTTTGTACAGTGTGTAACACACTCCAGCCCTTGTCATAACCATACAAAAAATTAACGTTAAGGAATACCGTTTCTTAGATTGAAACTACAATCAAACTGAACAGTAAACTGATTGATCACTAAAAAACAACAAATGTTTGTAACACGGTAACTGATGTTACTAAAAGTTTTAACTGAACACTATGACGTTATTCACACTCACTCAGCACTGTACAATTAATTATTTTTCTTAAAAACTTTGCTATCAAGTAAAATCTATGTAACGTGAAAAATGTTTAAGGATGTTGGAGCATTCATAAGTGTATTAATTGCGGAGGCCACCTTTTCGGTTAATTGAAATTATTGAGCCTAATTTCATTTTGTGTGTACAAACAATTTATGTAAACCCTCTGACACTGTAAGAACAAATCGTTTCCTCCCCTGGTTCAATGATTTGTAGTCATAATTCCAGACTAATTTTCTGGACGACGAGCATTGCAATGCAGCCTCTCATCAAACAGAGAAGATAATCGGTAATGTAGGATGCAGAGATGATGGTAGCAAGCGAGGAATAATCTCACCTACTGATAGTGAAACAGAGATAAAGATAGTCGATTGTGTTGCTTACTGGTAGTTGGGAGCTCCAACGTCAGGTGCGTTATGGGGCCCCTTAGGGATATGGCAGCAAGGGAGGGGAAGAAGACCAAAGTGCACTCCGTGTGCATACCGAGGGGAGTCATTCCAGATGTGGAAAGGGTCCTTCCGGATGCCATGAAGGGTACAGGTTGCACTCATCTGCAGGTGGTCGCTCATGTCGGCACCAATAATGTGTGTCGCTATGGATCGGAGGAAATCCTCTCTGGCTTCCGGCGGCTATCTGATTTGGTGAAGACTGCCAGTCTCGCTAGCGGGATGAAAGCAGAGCTCACCATCTGCAGCATCGTCGACAGGACTGACTGCGGACCTTTGGTACAGAGCCGAGTGGAGGGTCTGAATCAGAGGCTGAGACGGTTCTGCGACCTTGTGGGCTGCAGATTCCTCGACTTGCGCCATAGGGTGGTGGGGTTTCGGGTTCCGCTGGATAGGTCAGGAGTCCACTATACGCAACAAGCGGCTACACGGGTAGCAGGGGTTGTGTGGCGTGGGCTGGGCGGTTTTTTAGGGTAGATGGCCTCGGGCAAGTACAGAAAGGGGAACAGCCTCAACGGGTGCGGGGCAAAGTCAGAACATGCGGGGACCAAGCAGCAATCGGTATTGTAATTGTAAACTGTCGAAGCTGCGTTGGTAAAGTACCGGAACTTCAAGAGCTGATAGAAAGCACTGAAGCTGAAATCGTTATAGGTACAGAAAGCTGGCTGAAGCCAGAGATAAATTCTGCCGAAATTTTTACAAAGGTACAGACGGTATTTAGAAAGGATAGATTGCATGCAACCGGTGGTGGAGTGTTCGTCACTGTTAGTAGTAGTTTATCCTGTAGTGAAGTAGAAGTGGATAGTTCCTGTGAATTATTATGGGTGGAGGTTACACTCAACAACCGAGCTAGGTTAATAATTGGCTCCTTTTACCGACCCCCCGACTCAGCAGCATTAGTGGCAGAACAACTGAGAGAAAATTTGGAATACATTTCACATAAATTTTCTCAGCATGTTATAGTCTTAGGTGGAGATTTCAATTTACCAGATATAGACTGGGACACTCAGATGTTTAGGACGGGTGGTAGGGACAGAGCATCGAGTGACATTATACTGAGTGCACTATCCGAAAATTACTTCGAGCAATTGAACAGAGAACCGACTCGTGGAGATAACATCTTGGACCTACTGGTAACAAACAGACCCGAACTTTTCGACTCTGTAAGTGCATAACAGGGAATCAGTGATCATAAGGCCGTTGCAGCATCCCTGAATTTGGAAGTTAATAGGAATATAAAAAAAGGGCGGAAGGTTTATCTCTTTAGCAAGAGTAATAGAAGGCAGATTTCAAACTACCTAACAGATCAAAACGAAAATTTCTGTTCCGACACTGACAATGTTGAGTGTTTATGGAAAAAGTTCAAGGCAATCGTAAAATGCGTTTTAGACAGGTACGTGCCGAGTAAAACTGTGAGGGACGGGAAAAACCCACCGTGGTACAACAACAAAGTTAGGAAACTACTGCGAAAGCAAAGAGAGCTTCACTGCAAGTTTAAACGCAGCCAAAACCTCTCAGACAAACAGAAGCTAAACGATGTCAAAGTTAGCGTAAGGAGTGCTATGCGTGAAGCGTTCAGTGAATTCGAAAGTAAAATTCTATGTAACGACTTGACAGAAAATCCTAGGAAGTTCTGGTCTTACGTTAAATCAGTAAGTGGCTCGAAACAGCATATCCAGACACTCCGGGATGATGATGGCATTGATACAGAGGATGACAAGCGTAAAGCTGAAATACTAAACATCTTTTTCCAAAGCTGTTTCACAGAGGAAGACCGCACTGCAGTTCCTTCTCTAAATCCTCGCACAAACGAAAAAATGGCTGACATCGAAATAAGTGTCCAAGGAATAGAAAAGCAACTGGAATCACTCAACAGAGGAAAGTCCACTGGACCTGACGGGATACCAATTCGATTCTACACAGAGTACGCGAAAGAACTTGCCCCCCTTCTAACAGCCGTGTACCGCAAGTCTCTAGAGGAACGGAAGGTTCCAAATGATTGGAAAAGAGCACAGGTAGTCCTAGTCTTCAAGAAGGGTCGTCGAGCAGATGCGCAAAACTATAGACCTCTATCTCTGACGTCGATCTGTTGTAGAATTTTAGAACATGTTTTTTGCTCGAATATCATGTCGTTTTTGGAAACTCAGAATCTACTATGTAGGAATCAACATGGATTCCGGAAACAGCGATCGTGTGAGACCCAACTCGCTTTATTTGTTCATGAGACCCAGAAAATATTAGATACAGGCTCCCAGGTAGATGCTATTTTTCTTGACTTCCGTAAGGCGTTCGATACAGTTCCGCACTGTCGCCTGATAAACAAAGTAAGAGCCTACGGAATATCAGACCAGCTGTCTGGCTGGATTGAAGAGTTTTTAGCAAACAGAACACAGCATGTTGTTATCAACGGAGAGACGTCTACAGACGTTAAAGTAACCTCTGGTGTGCCACAGGGGAGTGTTATGGGACCATTGCTTTTCACAATATATATAAATGACCTAGTAGATAGTGTCGGAAGTTCCATGCGGCTTTTCGCGGATGATGCTGTAGTATACAGAGAAGTTGCAGCATTAGAAAATTGTAGCGAGATGCAGGAAGATCTGCAGCGGATAGGCACTTGGTGCAGGGAGTGGCAACTGACCCTTAACATAGACAAATGTAATGTATTGCGAATACATAGAAAGAAGGATCCTTTATTGTATGATTATATGATAGCGGAACAAACACTGGTAGCAGTTACTTCTGTAAAATATCTGGGAGTATGCGTACGGAACGATTTGAAGTGGAATGATCATATAAAATTAATTGTTGGTAAGGCGGGTACCAGGTTGAGATTCATTGGGAGAGTCCTTAGAAAATGTAGTCCATCAACAAAGGAGGTGGCTTACAAAACACTCGTTCGACCTATACTTAAGTATTGCTCATCAGTGTGGGATCCGTACCAGATCGGGTTGACGGAGGAGATAGAGAAGATCCAAAGAAGAGCGGCGCGTTTCGTCACAGGGTTATTTGGTAACCGTGATAGCGTTACGGAGATGTTTAACAAACTCAAGTGGCGGACTCTGCAAGAGAGGCGCTCTGCATCGCGGTGTAGCTTGCTCGCCAGGTTTCGAGAGGGTGCGTTTCTGGATGAGGTATCGAATATATTGCTTCCCCCTACTTATACCTCCCGAGGATACCACGAATGTAAAATTAGAGAGATTAGAGCGCGCACAGAGGCTTTCAGACAGTCGTTCTTCCCGCGAACCATACGCGACTGGAACAGGAAAGGGAGGTAATGACAGTGGCACGTAAAGTGCCCTCCGCCACACACCGTTGGGTGGCTTGCGGAGTATAAATGTAGATGTAGATGTAGAACAATATCTGTCACTCAACATTCAAGTCAGAAGAACGTCTGATTTAATTACTTTTATGGTTGGAATTGATATGTGAACAATGGAAGTAATAGTAAATCAGTGTATTACTTCCGAAAGTGACCAGTCTGTCGAACTATTTCCGTCACCTCATTTAATCCAGCACACCAAACAAAACCACTCGAATGCACAAATTTACACAACACAACACTAAATTACTAAGTATGGGGACTACAATTGGAAAAAGTATTTCAAATAAAAAGCTTCACATTCAAATAACGCTTTAGATCTATGTATGTGGAAACGATTATATAAAAACGGGAGTCACTTCGATTATGTCATGCGTAAGGAAATCAGAAGCAAAATGAGCATTATAGTTAGTCATCACATCAAATGTTCATGCACAATGACAATCAAAATCAGTTCTAGACTTTGTGTTCATTAATGGCATCATCGCATCCCAAATCAACATAGCCTACATATTTGCCATGTACATCTGATGTTTGTTATCGATTTTCAATGAAACTAACAAGAGGTGAACCCACAATGCCTCCTTCTTGTCAGCGTTGGACTTTAAACATAGCTTTCCACAGATCTTATTCAGATCACATGGTTTACATTCTGCACTGTTATCAGCTGCTTTTTTATAGGTAAAACTTTACTGTTTTGTGAGATTCTTGCAATTGTGTATCCCTCGCATCTACCTACTTTATCGACTGTACTTAAAAGATATTAAAACTCGTCCACATCTTTGACAGTCTCTAGTTAAAGTATAACATTTAGAAGGCTTACGTGTTGAACTGCTGCTTACTTTATCTGTTTGTGTGCATATTAATACCATCACTTAGGACAGATTTTGTTTCTTTGAGCATCTGGTTCCTGTTTGCTACCAAGTTGGTGTAGCCCATTGCTCCCCTTCGTACACCTGCATTACGCAAATTGAATATGGGCTGTGGCTATGAGAAACTCTGTTCTGAGATCGTATAATTCCCTCAGTGATGACTACACCAATCTCCATCGCATAAACAAAATACATAATTCTCTGTCCCATTATATATCTGTTAACCATACAGCCTAGAAACAAAAAAACTTCATTCCAAATTCTCAAAAAAAAGTTCCATAAATCTGCGATCTTAAGATACATTAAACATTATTTCGCAACCAGAATTTCAGTTTCTAGGCGAGCAGAACATGTGTAAATCCAAAAACCCCTACCTACATTATCAACCCGCTTACATATCATAACACACGTAAACGTATTTTGCCTCCCATTCGGTAACTAATCTTGGCAGTGCTTCATTAGCAGCTCTGTTGCGCTGTAGTCATACATTTCACATAAATTTTCGATTTCTACGAGGCAGAGTTCGCAAATATTCTTTAGATACCAAAAGTTTATCGTTATTAGCACAACCACGAACCATACACGTAAATCTCATTTGAAACTCTGTTTACTAATCGAGCACAAAAGAAATTTCTAACAAAACGAACAGTTTTTTTTTCCTGTTTTGCATTATTCGCCGAGCTGTTTTAGTTACCATCTGACAGTTTTATATTAGGTCTAAAACATTGCTTCCGCCGTTTTGCAATAGACGGCAGCAGTGAAAAGTAGTGGCGCAAGACGTTCGTCGTAAGTGTCAGACAGTAAATTTAGGCATTTGAGAACATAAAGCCATCAAAATATCACTCGATGTTTCATTGCATCATAAAGTTATTCTCGACTGAATACGTCAACTTATGAGCCCAATTCTGGTCATGTGCTAGAGGGTTTAATTTTATGCTTTGATATGAAGAAATCTGCGGCTGAGGCTCTTAAGCTGGGTAAGACCTATGATGAGACGCCCGTTAGTGACAGAACTTCGTAGAAAATCGTTTCCATGCTTCAAGAATGGTGATTTTGACGTTGATAACCAGCACGTTTGTGAAAGATAGAAAGCTTTCGATGCTACTGCAACCGACAGGAACCATCACAGGAGATCGTTACCGAAAGCAATTGATGTGTTTGAGCCGAACATTGAAAGACAAACGGCCACACTACAGCGATAAATACGAAAAAATGATTTTTGCAGCATAGCAGTGCACGACCCCATATCGAAAATCCCGTCAAAACGTATTTTGAAACGTTGAAATCGGAAGTTCTACCCCACCCGCTCTATTCTCCAGATATTCCCCCCTATGACTCCCACCTTTCTCGATCTATGACACACGACCTAGTGGACTAGCACTTGCGGTCATATGAACAACTGCAAATGGTTCAAATGGTTCTGAGAACTATGGGACTTAACTTCTGAGGTCATCAGTCCCCTAGACCTTAGAACTACTTAAACCTAACTAACCTAAGGACATCACATACATCCATGCCCGAGGCAGGATTCGAACCTGCGGCCGTAGCGGTCGCGCGGTTCCAGACTGTAGCGCCTAGAACCGTTTGGCCACTCCGGCCGGCGAACAACTGCAAAATTGGATCAATTCATGATTCCCCTCGAAGGATGCCCAGTTTATACACTGCGGGATTCGTATGCTACCCTAAAGCTAGGAGAAAGCAGTGGCCAACAATGGCCAATACTTTGAATAGTATATTTTTTGTAAGGTTTTCACAATAAAGTCCCGAACTTCGAGAAAAAACGGCGAAAGCAAATTTGTAGACCTAGTAGATCCTTCAATTTGTAGTATTTACAGATCATCCAAAAATAATATATATATTTTTAGTTGATTTAAAAGAACAACGATTGGTAAACGAGACAGAAGAAAAGTTAGTAACCTGAATTTCCTTTGTTGGTACTCAGGCATTTCTAAAAGCTTTAATTCGATTTGCGTAATTACGTAACACTGAAAATTAATTGTATTTCAACTGAGATGACGTGTTTCTGATCTTTGTCGCACTTAATTTATAGTTATGGGTTGTGTTGTACATAAAGTTCGAAATCAGATTTTTATTTGAAGCATATTTTTGGAGATTGGGCTAAGTTATCAACTGTCAGGACAACTGCTTTTTATTTGCTATAGAAACTATTCTTTGGAGCAAACACTCAATAAAACAATGACTTTTTCTAGCTAGATCTTCCAAAAAATGATTAGAATTTTTTTCCCGTCCTCATACGATGCACGAAAAGAAAACTTAAGTTCGTGTGAGTAGGACCTAGCTTCGAAAGACAAAAATGCTGCCATGAGCCAGAAGACGACATACTGAATCTACAGTACGTTGCAAGCACTTTGGAAAAAGCAAATGAATTTCTGTTCCTCTCGAGATGCACCATTATTGTGCGTGGAGAACTTACACAAAAGTCTACTAGTCTCTCATCCGATGTCTAAAACTGCAGAATAATATAAATCTCAATGATCACCTACCTCCTCACTTCTTCTCAACTTCTTCACACAGCCCGAAGGATGCGAAATAGACTTCCTAGAAAGCGCACTTCGAAATCGACTCTTTCTTCGGAAGGTTTGTCAATGAGACTGATGCTAAGCAACGGTTCGGTCGGTTTTATGCCCGATCTCATTGTTGACAATGACGTCACGAAGACACGCGTCTGTTGTATTCGTTGACAGTCGAAGACTATCTAAAGTAAACCGAAGAGAGCGAGCGTGATCAAGAGGCAGTCTGTAATGCAAGTACACTATCAGAATGTAGGGGCTGCTAGGGGTTCAGAAAGCCCCGTTATAGTCGCGTGTACTCGACTTGTCTCCCGCCCTTCAGGACTAAATCATTTTGGATTTGTGAAGTAACAGTTTAACCATTTCCGTCCTTGTGACTAACGTGTATTCTCTCTATTTCCTTTTCGGATGCCGTAGCAAGCAAAATTTGTGACTGGGCTAAGGATTTCTTGATCAGGAGGACGAAGCGTGTTTTATTCGATGAAGAGTGATTGACTGATGTGGCACACGGAAGAGTTTTGGAACACTTGATGCTTATCTTATATATTAATGACCTAGCAGACAATTTTAACAGTAACTTCGGACCTTCCGCAAATGATGTAGTTAACTACTTTTAAAGAAAGCTGCACAAATGTTCAGTTATATCTTCATAAAAAAACAATGTGGTGAAAAGATTTGCACCTTGCTTGAGATGTTCAAAATTTCATATATTGCGCTGCACTGAATGCAGAAATATTGTAACCTATCAGTAGAACATTAGTATGGAAAATCTGCAGCGAAGCATATAATAAAGATGCCTGGCTGTGACAGTTCGTGGGGATGTGAAATGAAATGATCACACTCTCAGTCGTAGGTGCACCTGATGGAAGACGTCGACTGATTGGCATTGCACTAGGGAAACGTAGGCAGGCCATTGCTGCTTTGTAAGGGACCTGTACCATACAGGACAAAAGGGCATTCTTAACGTATACATAGAAGGGTAGCACAAGCGTTTACTATTTTGTCTGACCAAGGGAGAGAGTTACAGAAATGCTGCAAAATGTATGAACGCTTGACGGGTGACGCAAATTATTCCATGGCAGCTTGCTTAGAAAGCTTCAGAACCAGCTTTAAATAAGGAATCCCGGAATTTATTACAACCCCCAGCTCCCACAGGGACAGCGAAGACAACTTTAAACTAAGTACAGCGAGCATAAAAGCGTTCAGACGATCAATCTTCCTGATTTTCAAATGTGAATGGAAGGGGCAGAACCCCTAATAACTGCTACGATTGGGAGCACCCTCTGCCAAGCATGGTTTGTAGAGTATGAATGTACAAATTCACTGTATACTTGTACCTGTTAAAGGAGGTGTTCCATGCGAAGTCCTTGCAATTACTTTCAGTACTGCATTCCTCTGTATAGCGAGTTAAAAGTTTTATCACCTAGATCATCTCGTAAATGATGTAGGCCAAAGGAATGAGTTAAATTTTGTAACAACATCGCGATTCGGACGGCTCTCTGCTGCTTACTAGACAGATGCGCCCAGCCCTTACACCAAACTGGCACTGCGGCTACCATATCTATGATTATAATGTAGGCTGAGACAATGAATTAAAATTTGTAGCAGCGCCATCATTCGAAGCCAGATCTGATTACTAGGGATTTGCACTAGCCATTACACCACACTCGCCCTTCCGCCCCAACACCTCCATGGATTGCCCTACTACGTCTCCGATCGAAATTCCAACTCAAATGTCAGCCCACTGCCTGTCCCCTTGTAAGCATTGACGCATGCCTGTATTCATCGTGGCATACTATCCACAAGACAAGTCCATCAAGGCACTGTTGTCCCAAATTGTCCCACTCCTCAACGGCGATTCGAGGTAGATCCCTCAGAGTGGTTCGTGCGTCACGCCGTCCATAAACAGCTCTTTTCCATCTATCCCAGGCATGTTTGATAGGGTTAATGTCTGGAGAACATGCTGGCCACTATAGTCGAGCGATGTCGTTATCCTGAAAGAAGTCATTCACAAGACGTGCACGATGGGCGTGCGAATTGTCGTCCGTGAAGACGAACGACTCGCCAATACCCTGCCGATGTGGTTGCACTATCGGTCGGAGGATGGCATTCACGTATCGTACAGCCGTTACGGTGCCTTCTATGACCACCAGCGGTGTCTGTCGGATCCACACAATACCACCCCAGAACAGCAGGGAAACTCCGGCTTGCTGCACTCGCTGGACAGTGTGTGTGAGGCGTTCAGCCTGACCGGGTTGCCTCCAAACACGTCTCCGACGATTGTCTGGTTGAAGGCATATGCGACACTCATCGGTGAGGAGAACGTGATGCCAGTCCTGAGCGGACCATTCTGCACGTTCTTGGGCCCATCTGTACCGCGCTGCGCACAGTTTGTCGTAACACGACGACATGTTGCTGCACGAAAAGCATTATTCAACATGGTGGCGTTGCTGTCAGGGTTCCTCCGAGCCATAATCCGAAGGTATCGATCATCCACTACAGTGGTAGCTCTTGGGCGGACTGAGTGAGGCATGTCATCGACAGTTCCTGTCTCTCTCTATCTCCTCCATGTCCGAATAACATCGCTTTGGTTCACTCCGAGACGCCTGGACACTGCCCTTGTTGACAGCCCTTCGTGGCACAAAGTAACAATGTAGACACGATGGAACCGCGGTATTGACCATCTAGGCATGGCTGAATTACAGACAACACGAGCCGTGTACCTCCTTCCTGGTGGAATGACTGGAACTGATCGGCTTTCACACCCCATCCGTCTAATAGGAGCTGCTCATGCATGGTTGTTTGCTTGTTTGGGCGGGTTTAGTGACAACTCTGAACTGACAAAGGGACTGTGTCTGTGATAAAGCATCCACAGTCAACGTCTACCTTCAGGAGTTCTGGGAACCGTTTTGATGCAAAACTTTTTTTGTTGTTTATATATTCTTACCACTTGACACATGTTCTATAGCCAGTGTATAGTATGACATTTGCCAAGACTCCAGAAGAAGAACAGACACATTAGTGACCAGACGGACACTTCATAAACGTGTGAAAAAAAAAATGTGCACAAGGGGGATTTGAAAACGAATCTTCAACTTCGTAGTTCCTCGATGTTGCATGACTGCTGCTTGGACCGTTCATTGTTTCTATTTTGCTTCTTTTTCACAGTTCAGTACACCTTCTTCTTGTTTTCATGCTCGTTATGTGTTCAGTTTTTGGCGGGCCATCCACTGGATTGGTTTACCACTGAATTTGAGGGAGATGCGATGGGGAGTTTCTCTTGGCAGGAACATTAACCGTATATGATTAATACCTCGTAAATCTTGACAAGACTGTAAATTCGGTGCCCCAGTTCTCCAACTTTGCAACAAGACTTCTTTACAGTTGACGTTTCAAGTGACCCCAGGCAGAAGCACCCAGTGTGTTGAAGGAAGGTAATCTTTGGGGCCAAGGTACAGGCTCAACTTTATCTATCCAGTGCCCCACCAACCATATATCACATTCCCCAACCCTTAATCATATTCGAAATTTGAGCCCAGTTATAGGGCGATGATTTCTACTAAAGTCAATGGCAGTCAGCTTATAACCATACACACGGATTTATTTCCTCAACGACTCGATGGCGGACCCATGTATAGTGCAAATATTTTGGTTTCCATTATTTTATACTTTCATCTGTGTCAGTTTTCGCTATGAATTACGATTAGAGTTGTAAAACTACCGCAGTTTGGTTTAGACCACCATAAGAAAGGGTAGACTACGGTAGTCTCTCTGGAAACTTTGGTACTTTAATGTTGTGCCTGCATTACCTGTAGATTTGTTGTGTTCCGTATCTGTCGGACGTTACCTCGAGATGATCATTTTCTTTACGTATGCAACCAGCGTCTTACTAGATTCCTCTAAAAACCGGAAATAGTAAACAGTCTAGAAACTGAGTGAGTATATATATATAAAGGAAAATTTTTCTTCTACACTGTTATTATTCTATCTGTTACTCAAGAACAAACAGTATTTATGCCAAAACTGATATTGTCAATTATTAATTCTTGTTTTATTAGAAAATGGTTGACTTGTAACGTGAAACAGAGGGATTTTGTAGTAAATATATAGAAAACAATACAGATTTGTCATATTGCCTCAACAAAAAAAAAAAAATCAAAACCTCGAAATAAAAATATAACAAACATCGTTCCGATACTTCGTCGAATGTATATAAGACATGTTTCTGTTATTCGTAAACAGCTTTCACATACATCAATAATAAAAAGGAACTTCGGAATTGGAATTTCAGTCTGCGGAATTCCGAAGACTGCAAGAGCTGACAAGTTGGCGAATTATTGCACAAACAGCTTGAAAGCTCATGCATCCACGTTGCTTACAGGAATAATATACAGAAGAATGGAAAAGAAAGTTGAGGGAGTGTTAGATGACGATCAGTTTCGCTTTAGGAAAAGTAAAGGTACGAGAGAGGCAGTTCTGACGTTGCTGTTGTAATGGAAGCAAGATTGAAGAAAAATCAAGGTACGCTCATAGGATTTGTCGACATGGAAAAAGCATTCGACAATGTAAAATGGTGCAAGATGTACGGAATGCATGCGCTTAAAGCTGGTAAAGTGTCAATGTTAGAGTGTGAACTAATATAGTTCGTGTGAAAGTGTTCAGGACACCAAAATGGAGGCAGACAGATACGAAAAAAGCCGCCTATACTGTCACAAACCAGCACCCAGCATTATGCTACTACCAGTAATGATGTAACTTCCCGGATCCTCCCGAAATCATCTGAAGATGAACCTGAAAGGGTTCGAAAACCGGTTAATGTAATAAAGCATTATTATTGAAAAAAGTGACTGATTGCAGTTGTGTATAACTTATTTACATTAATATACAGTCACGGTTCTAAAATATCCGTAATGGATAAGCATAAAATAGGGTTAAGCTACGGTGAGAGACGGGTAACACACATTATCTACAATATCCAAGAGGGAATAATAAGAGTGGACGACCAATAACGATGTGCTCGTATTAAGAAGGGTGTAAGACAAGGATGTAGCCTTTCGCCCCTACTGTTCAAACTGTACATCGAAGAAGCAATGATGGATATAAAAAAAACGTTCCGGAGTGGAACTACAATTCAGGGTAAAAGTATGTCAACGATACGATTTGCTGATGACATTGCTATCCTGAGCGAAACTGAAGAAGAATTACATGATCAGCTGAATGGAATGAACGTCTAATGAGTACAGAATGTGGACTGAGAGTAAATCGAAGAAAGGCGAAAGTAATGAGAAATATCAGAAATGAGAAAAGCGAGAAACTTAACATTAGGACTGATGGCCACGAAGTAGATGAAGTTAAGGAATTCTACCTACGCAGCAAAACAACCAATGACGGACTTAGCAAAGAGGAAATCAAAAGCAGACTAGCACTGGAAAAAAGGGAATTCCTGGCCAAGAGAAATCTACTAGTATCAAAAAATGGTTCAAATGGCTCTAAGCACTATGGAACTTAACATCTGAGGTCATCAGTCCCCTAGACTTACAACTACTTCAACCTAACGTAACCTAAGGACATCACACACACCCATGCCCGAGGCAGGAGCCGAACCTGCGGCCGTAGCAGCAGCGCTGTTCCGGACTGAGGTGGTCTAGAACCACTCGGCCACAGCGGCGGGCCTACTAGTATCAAATGTAGGCATTAATTTGAAGAAGAAATTGCTTAGAATGTACGTCTGGAGTACAGCATTGTATGGTAATGCAACAAAGACTGTGGGAAAACCGGAACTGAAGAGAATCGAAGCATTTGAGATGTGGTGCTACAGACGTATGTTGAAAATTAGGTGGACTGATAACGTGAGGAATGGAGGTTCTGTGCAGAATCGGAGAGGAAAGGGATGTGTGGAAAACACTGACAAGGAGAAGGGACCGGAAGGTAGGACACCCGTTAAGACATCAGGAAATGACTTCCACAGTACTAGAGGGAGCTGCAGCGGGAAAAAATTGTAGAGGAAGACAGAGATTGGAATATACCCAGCAAATAATTGGGGATGTGGGTTGCAAGTACCACTCGCAGGTGATGAGGCTGGCACAGGAGAGGAATTCGTTGCGGGCCACATCAAACCAGTCTTAAGACTGATGACTCAAGAAAATGTAAAAACCGGGAAGTCTTGCCTTTGATCACGATTAAGAACGTTCTAGTGAGCACAAAATAATATGTATTTTTTATGTTTGTGTACGTCAACTGTATTTGCCTAAAAAGTAGTTGCTCTGGTAACATAAAAGCGCAGAAGTTGGGCGATTAGCTAATTTTTATCACTTATAAAACACAATTTGTATTCTGTTTTTTTTTTTTGTCATCAGTCTACTGACTGGTTTGATACGGCCCGCCACGAATTCCTTTCCTGTGCTAACCTCTTCATCTCAGAGTAGCACTTGCAACCTACGTCCTCAATTATTTGCTTGACGTATTCCAATCTCTGTCTTCCTCTACAGTTTTTGCCCTCTACAGCTCCCTCTAGTACCATGGAAGTCATTCCCTCATGTCTTAGCAGATGTCCTATCATCCTGTCCCTTCTCCTTATCAGTGTTTTCCACATATTCCTTTCCTCTCCGATTCTGCGTAGAACCTCCTCATTCCTTACCTTATCAGTCCACCTAATTTTCAACATTCGTCTATAGCACCACATCTCAAATGCTTCGATTCTCTTCTGTTCCGGTTTTCCCACAGTTCATGTTTCACTACCATACAATGCTGTACTCCAGACGTACATCCTCAGAAATTTCTTCCTCCAATTAAGGCCGGTATTTGATATTAGTAGACTTGTCTTGGCCAGAAATGCCTTTTTTGCCATAGCGAGTCTGCTTTTGATGTCCTCCTTACTCTGTAAGGATATAAAATACACAATGAATTAAGACTGAATGTTGTGCTGTTGTAATTATGTGCAAAAGAAGCAAAAAAATTAATTTAAAAAAGTTTTTAGTGGCAAAGAAAGAAACGTATCATGTTGGATGAGAGAGTGGATTAAGTAGCAGGATGATTTTGGAGTGTCCAAGAATCTTATTGCAGATATTGTATGAAACGTCCCCTTAGAACAATTATACATGACTGTGCTTAAACTGACACACAATATTTTTAGCGCAACGCAATCTGACTTTCAAAAATCCCTACAAAAGAATGGCCCTGACTAACATTAACCTATACCTTTCACAAATCACTTACCTCACAAAAATCTTCATTACTCGAACTACTACAATACAGCGAGGGCCACTACTGCCAGCTAAATAAAAGATTCAAACTACGGAAGCCACTAACTACTGATAGGCATAGTTAGCAAATGAAAGATTTTAATAGAGAACAAACAATGTATTTACCTTAATAGTCATAATATATATAGCAGTTCATGACATCCAGTATTACAAATTTCAAAACTCCGCCATCTCCCTCCCCACATCCACCACTGCTGGAGGCTCACCTCCAACAGCCCAACGCTATGCGCTGTTAACATCCAGCTGCCCAACACTACAATGGCAGACAACAATGCAAACTAGCCACAGACTGCACACAGCACAGCCAGTGATTTTCATACAGAGCGCTACGTAACGTTGCCAATAAGAAAACAAACAGCCTACTTACACTTGTAATGGAGATCTTTAAGGAGAAAGATAGCGATGAAGAAGGAGGAAATATTCCTTATAAGTGGCCCCAAAATTGCCAAGCAACACACTATAATGTATAAATCCTTTGGCGTTAAAGACAAACTGCTTGTGGCACTAAGATTTCTGGCATCAGGTACGTTTATTCTCTTCAGTGATTGGTAAAGCTACAATTACGTTACACTAGGTTTCATCTTGATACACTTACTTGTTCAAAAGCCAAATAGGGCGCACATCTGATAAATGAAGCAATTTCTAGTCAAAGATTTATTTGAGCTATGTTACTTAAGGAAACACTCGTAAATTCTTGAAGGTCTGTTTTTATACACCACGTATAATAATATAGTCAATAAATATAACATCATAAGACGCGTTACTTGAAGTGAAATGGCTGTTTTCCGAATTGCAAAGCGGTTACTTATAAACATAACTTCACTTGTATGTTAATTAATCCATGTCAGAAAACTGCTTTGCCTGTTTCTTCTTAAATTGTGAATGTTCTGGTAAGTTTTTTTCTGTGGAGGAACTTCAGCCAATAAGCTTTGCTTCTTTTCTCGATTCCTCTAGCCCAGTAAGTGAACATTCGATAATACTGGCCATTTGTCTTACAATTAAATGCACAACTTGGTCCTGAGTCCACTTCCTGATAGCTTCCGTTATCACACATACACACACATTTATTTATTTATTTTTTTTGCGACACAACACTGAAATTCACAACAATATTTGCGTGTCGATCGTATTAGTGTGAAACGTCCCCTTAGAACAATTTTAGAATTACTGTGCTGAGAAACCTCTTACATTATTTGATTTTCAAACAGCTGAGCAAAACTGAACGTACTCAAACATTCACTAAAGTGACACACAATATTTTTAGCGCAACGCAATCTGACTTGCAAAAATCCCTACAAAAGAATGGCCCTGACTAACATTAACCTATACCTTTCACAAATCACTTACCTCACAAAGATCTTCGTTACTCAAGCTACAGCAATACAGCGAGCGCCACTACTGCCAGCTAAATAACAGATTCAAACTACGGAAGGCACTAACTACTAGTAGGCATAGTTAGCAAATGAAAGATTTTAATAGAGAACAAACAATGTATTTACCTTAATAGTCATCAAAAGTCATAATATATACAGCAGTTCATGACATCCATTTTTACAAATTTCAAAACTCCGCCATTTCTCTCCCCACATCCACCACTGCTGGCGGCTCACCTCCAACTGCGCAACGCTACGCGCTGTTCACATCCAGCTGCCCAACACTACAATGGCAGACAACGATGCAAACTAGCCATAGACTGCACACAGCACAGCCAGAAGTTTTCATACTGAACGCTACGTGGCGTTACCAATAAGAAAAACTAAACAGCCTACTGACAAGTGGTCCCAACTGTCCCGTCAATACCGGTACCGGTTTGAAGAGCACTCAGCTGTAGTGGCTCTGTAGTGCAGTGTATAATGCGCTGGTTCTTTCATTCCTGTTAACATGGAGTGAGTTTCCTCCATGGCAATTTTTTTTCTTTTGTTATTTCTACATAATACGTCCATGATGTTTGTATAAGTTCTTTATCGTGTTGCATTGTTTAAATCTAGCACCTTCGAAATAGCCTAACTGCTTGTCTTGTTCGTGTAGGACATAAAACGGCCGACTTCTTAGCTCAGAAGCGTGGCTCGGCCAGAACTATGATTCAAAATACGTAGTTTCGTAAGTACTTTCGTTTTAATGCGTGCATGAGTACGGCAAAATATACAGGGTGATTCAAAAAGAATACCACAACTTTAAAAATGTGTATTTAATGAAAGAAACATAATATAACCTTCTGTTACACACCATTACAAAGAGTATTTAAAAAGGTTTTTTTTTCACTCAAAAACAAGTTCAGAGATGTTCAATATGGCCCCCTCCAGACACTCGAGCAATATCAACCCGATACTCCATCTCGTTCCACACTCTCTGTAGCATATCAGGCGTAACAGTTTGGATAGCTGCTGTTATTTCTCGTTTCAAATCATCAATGGTGGCTGGGAGAGGTGGCCGAAACACCATATCCTTAACCCCCATAAGAAAAAATCGCAGGGGGTAAGATCAGGGCTTCTTGGAGGCCAGTGATGAAGTGCTCTGTCACGGGCTGCCTGGCGGCCGATCCATCGCCTCGGGTAGTTGACGTTCAGGTAGTTACGGACAGATAAGTGCCAATGTGGTGGCGCTCCATCCTGCTGAAATATGAATTGTTGTGCTTCTTGTTCGAGCTGAGGGAACAGCCAATTCTCTAACATCTCCAGATACTGTAGTCCAGTTACAGTAGCACCTTAGAAGAAAAAGGGACCAAAAACTTTATTCGCTGAAATGGCGCAGAAAACGTTCACCTTAGGCGAGTCACGTTCATACTGAGTTGTTTCCCGCGGATTCTCAGTGCCTGCAGAACAACTGTCGTCGATTCACTTCTGCCGTACTCAATAAAACAAAAAGCTTTCTGTTGAGCGGTCGCCATCTTAGCATCAACTGACGCTGACGCCTAGTCAACAGCGCCTCAAGCGAACAAATGTACAACTAAATGAAACTTTATAGCTCCCTTAATTCGCCGACAGATAGTGCTTAGCTCTGCCTTTTGTCGTTGCAGAGTTTTAAATTCCTAAAGTTGTGGTATTCTTTTTGAATCACCCTGTATTACCAAGATGTGGTAGCGTAAACACTCTGAAATATGGCACACATCCTGTACACTATTTGGCCGCTCAACACTCTCGGAGTGCGGTACTCTCAGCTCTCCTGACAATGTCGGCATACTGTTTCTTGTCTGAGGCCTGCGCTGAGCAACTTTCAACAGACGGAGGTTGCCGCCTACAAGAGAGATCTCAACTCTCAGAGTGTGATTCTCCGAGATGTGGTCTCACTGTCAGCCATTGCCAGTCAGCTCGCTCTCGGAGATGCTTACACGCCACGTACCAGGGCTGACCAACAAAGACCGAGGCTGATTTGTTCGTTTAGTTTCCGTGATCGTTTCCAATCTGTACCAAGAATATTTGAAAAGAGCGGGTTTTTTTTATGTGTAACGTGCTTATATGGCACTCTGGTAACGGAAGGTTGGTCTGTTTTTTTTCTGTTTTGTAGACGTCCTTTGCATTTTGCATACCAAACAATAGAGGTGGCTCATGATGAGCTGTATGGCGCAATAAGATTCTGTGTTCATTTATACCGTACGGCCACTGAAACTTACAAAAAGCTGCAGCAAGCGTACATCGAAGATGCACTACCTCATGCAATAATGTTGAACTGGTTCAAGGACTTCAGAGAAGGCCGACTTGTCTGTGTTGAGCAAGCTGAACTCCGTGTTTCGGCTTCTGCTGTGACTGAAGTCAACATCAAAGCTGCTGCTGTGATCAGCGGATAACATTACGTAACGTCAGTGAAGTGCTGAGAATTTCATACGGCAGTATCTTTACGATCGGTTAGCCGTTCGGTCTAACGCAATGCGTTCCGGGCGGGAAGGCGTGCTGGTCCCCTGTAGAATCCGCCCGGTGGATTAGTGTCGAGGTCCGGTGCGCCGGCCAGTCTGTGGATGGTTTTTAAGGCGGTTCTCCATCTGCCTCGGCGAATGTGGGCTGATTCGCCTTATTCCTCCTCAGTTACACTACGTCGGCGCTTGCTGCGCAAACACTCTATCCACGTACACGTACACCATCATTACTATGCCGCGCAAACACGCTCGTCTGGTATGAGACGTTCCCTCCCACTCAAGGCAAAGCTTGAGGCATTCGATTTGAGAACTCTGAAGCAGTGCTCGTTTTAAGAGTCGAGGGGCATGGCGGGGAAGCAGCCGTTGAGAAGGGAGCTAGACAGGGTTTTAACCTACCCCGATATTATTCAGTCTATATACTGAGCAAGCAGTAAACAAAACCAAAGAAAAATTTGGAGTAGAAATTCTACTTCAGCAAGAGGAAATAAAAACTTTGAGGTTTGTCCATGACACTGCAATTCGGGCTTAGAAGAGCAGTTGAATGGAATGGACAGTGCCTTGAAAAGAAGATATAAGAAGAGCACCAACAAAACCAAAACAAGGATAACGAAATGTAGTCGAATCAACTCAGGTGATGCTGCGAGAATTAGGTTAGGAAACGAGACACATGAAGTTGCAGATGAGTTTTGTTATTTGGGCAGCAGGATAATTGGTGATGATCGGAGTAGAGAGGATATAGAACTTATAATGGCAATAGCAGGAAAAGCGTTTCTGAAGAAGAGAAATTTGTTAACTTCGAATATAGATTAAAGTGTCAGGAAGTCTTTTCTGAAAGTGTTTTTGTGTAGTGTCGCCATGTATGTAAGTGAAACTTTGACGATAAACAGTATAGACAAGAAGCCTTTGAAATGTGGTGCTACAGAAGAATGCTGAAGATTAGACGGGTAGATCACCATAACTAATGACATGAGTCTGAATAGAATCGGGGAGCCAAGAAATTTGTGCCACAACCTAACTAGACGAAGGGATCAGTTGATATAATACAATCTGAGACATCAAAGGGTCACCAATTTAGTACTGGATGGAAGCGTGTGGGAGATCACGTAACAAATGAGAAGTGCAGAATAGAATAGGGGAGTCAAGAAATTTGTGGCACAACCTGACTAGAAGAAGGGTTTGTATCCCACCTGCGAGGCGGCGCGTGGGTAAAGAACAGGAAAAGATACTAATCTCTCGGTACTGCAGATACAGTTTAATCACCTTTACTAGTGGATAAACATATGCAAACATATTACATAACTTACAAGGTGGTCCGAAGTTGAAGCGAAGAGTCCTGGCTGGCTCCACCTGATGAAATGGGGTGAATCAGTCGCGGAGCTCGTAGACATCGACAGCACCGGCTAGAGCGCGCTGTCGTCGGTGTCTCTCGTAGTGCCAACCTAGCAGAGCGGACCTACGTTGTGGCATCCTAGCTATCGATACCACAGAAGGGACCTGTTCATAGAACACATTCTGAGACATCAAAGGGTCACCACTTTAGTACAGGAGGGAACTGTGAGGGCTGAAAATCGTAGAGGGAGACCACGAGATGAATACGGCAAGCAGGTTCAGAAGGACGTTGTTGTTGTTGTTGTCTTCAGTCCTGAGACTTGTTTGATGCAGCTCTCCATGCTACTCTATCCTGTGCAAACTTCTTCATCTCCCAGTACCTACTGCAACCTACATCCTTCTGAATCTGCTTAGTGTATTCATCTCTTGGTCTCCCCCTACGAGTTTTACCCTCCACGCTGCCTTCCAATACTAAATTGGTGATCCCTTGATGCCTCAGAACATGTCCTACCAACCGATCCCTTCTTCTTGTCAAGTTCTGCCACAAACTTCTCTTCTCCGCAATCCTATTAAATACTTCCTCATTAGTTATGTGATCTACCCATCTAATCTTCAGCATTCTTCTGTAGCACCACATTTCGAAAGCTTCTATTCTCTTCTTGTCCAAACTATTCATCGTCCATGTTTCACTACCATACATGGCTGCACTCCATACAAATACTTTCAGAAACGACTTCCTGACACTTAAATCAATACTCGATGTTAACAAGTTTTTCTTCTTCAGAAACGCTTTCCTTCCCATTGCCAGTCTACATTTTATATCCTCTCTACTTCGAGCATCATCAGTTATTTTGCTCCCCAAATAGCAAAACTCCTTTACTACTTTAAGTGTCTCATTTCCTAATCTAATTCCCTCAGCATCACCCGACTTAATTCGACTACATTCCATTATCCTCGTTTTGCTTTTGCTGATGTTCATCTTATACCCTCCTTTCAAGACACTGTCTATTCCGTTCAACTGCTGTTCCAAGTCCTTTGCTGTCTCTGACAGAATTACAATGTCATCGGCGAACCTCAAAGTTTTTATTTCTTCTCCATGGATTTTAATACCTACTCCAAATTTTTCTTTTGTTTCCTTTACTGCTTGCTCAATATACAGATTGAATAACTTCGGGGAGAGGCTACAACCCTGTATCACTTCCTTCCCAACCGCTACTTCCCTTTCATGCCCCTCGACTCTTATAACTGCCATCTAGTTTCTGTACAAATTGTAAATAGCCTTTCGCTCCCTGTATTTTACCCCTGCCACCTTTAGAATTTGAAAGAGAGTATTCCAGTCAACATTGTCAAAAGCTTTCTCTAAGTCTACAAATGCTAGAAACGTAGGTTTGCCTTTCCTTAATCTTTCTTCTAAGATAAGTCGTAAGGTCAGTATTGCCTCACGTGTTCCAGTATTTCTACGGAATCCAAACTGATCTTCCCCGAGGTCGGATTCTACTAGTTTTTCCATTCGCCTGTAAAGAATTCGCGTTAGTATTTTGCAGCTGTGGCTTATTAAACTGATTGTTCGGTAATTTTCACATCTGTCAACACCTGCTTTCTTTGGGATTGGAATTATTATATTCTTCTTGAAGACTGAGGGTATTTCGCCTGTTTCATACATCTTGCTCACCAGATGGTAGAGTTTTGTCAGGACTGGCTCTCTCAAGGCCGTCTGTAGTTCTACTGGAATGTTGTCTACTCCGGGGCCCTTGTTTCGACTCAGGTCTTTCAGTGCTCTATCAAACTCTTCACGCAGTATTGTATCTCCCATTTCATCTTCATCTACATCCTCTTCCATTTCCATAATATTGTCCTCAAGTACATCGCCCTTGTATAGACCCTCTATATATTCCTTCCACCTTTCTGCTTTCCCTTCTTTGCTTAGAACTGGGTTTCCATCTGAGTTCTTGATGTTCATACAAGTGATTCTCTTATCTCCAAAGGTCTCTTTAATTTTCCTGTAGGCAGTATCTATCTTACCCCTAGTGAGATAAGCCTCTACATCCTTACAAGAAGGACGTAGGTCACAGTAATCATTCGGAGATGAGGAGGCTTGCACAGGGTAGAATAGTATAGAGCACTGCATCTAACAAGTCTGTGAACTGAAGACCACAACAACAACAACAACAACAAAACAAGAAACTAAATAAATACGCATGAAAATACCCGGACGTGCGAAAGAGCCCTGCAACGTATCCAGGTGCCCGAGACCGTATATTTACTACATAAATTCTTAGCGTTGCTTATCACGAGGTGCCTTGGTACATCCCATACCCTTAATCAAAACTTTCCCTTGAGAGTTTCCAATCTCTACAGAAAAAAATCTGTGGTAAGGTCTTATAAGACCAAACTGCTGAGGTCATCGATTCCTAAGCTTACACACTACGTAATCTAACTTAAACTACCTTACGCTAAGGACGACAGACACACCCATGCCCGAGGGAGGACTCGAACCTCCGAAGGTGAGGGGGGCGATGCGCACGGACCGTGACAAGACGCCCTAGACCGCGCGGCTACGCCCCCCCCCCCAATCTATATCTACATTTACACTCCACAAATCACACTTAATTGCCCGTCAGAGGGTTCATCGAACCACCTTCACAATAATTCTCTGTTATTCGAATCTCGAACAGCTCGCGGAAAAAAATTACACCTACACTACTGGCCATCAAAATTGCTACACCACGAAGATGACGTGCTACAGACGAGAAATTTATCCGACAGGAAGAACATGCTGTGATATGCAAATGATTAGCTTTTCAGAGCATTCACACAAGGTTGGCGCCGATGGCGACGCCTACAACATGCTGACATGAGGAAAGTTTCCAACCGATTTCTCCTATTCAAACAGCAGATGACCGGCGTTGCCTGGTGAAATGTTGTTGTGATGCCTCGTGTAAGGAGAAGAAATACGTACCATCAAGTTTCCGACTTTGATAAAGGTCGGATCGCAGCCTATCACGATTGCTGTTTATCGTATCGCGACATTGCTGCTCGCGTCGGTCGAGATACAATGACTGTTAGCAGAATAGGGAATCGGTGGGTTCAGGAGGGTAAAGCGGAACGCCGTGCCGGATCCCAACGGCCTCGTATCACTAGCAGTCGAGATGACAGCCATCTTATCCGCATGGCTATAACGGATCGTGCAGCCACGTCTCGATCCCTGAGTCAACAGATGGGGACGTTTGCAAGACAACAACCATCTGCACGAACAGTTCGACGAGGTTTGCAGCAGCATGGCCTATCAGCTCGGAGACCATGGCTCTGGTTACCCTTGACGCTGCATCACAGACAGGAGTACCTGCAATGGTGTACTCAACTACGAACCTGGGTGCACGGATGGCAAAACGTCATTTTTTCGGATGAATCCAGGTTCTGTTTACAGCATCATGATGGTCGCATCCGTGTTGGGCGACATCGCGGTGAACGCACACTGGAAGCGTGTATTTGTCATCGCCATAGTGGTGTATCACCCGGCGTGATGGTATGGGGTGCCATTGGTTACACGTCTCGGTCACCTCTTGTTCGCATTGACGGCACTTTGAACAGTGGACGTTGCATTTCAGATGTGTTACGGCCCGTGGCTCTACCTTTCATTCTATCCCTACATTTCAGCAGGATAATGCACGACCGCATGTTGTAAGTCCTGTACGGGCCTTTCTGGATACAGAAAATGTTTGACTGCTGCCCTGGCCAGCACATTCTCCAGATCTCTCACCAATTGAAAACGTCTGGTCAACTGGCTCGTCACAATACGCCAGTCACCACTCTTGATGAACTGTGGTATAGTGTTGAAGCTGCATGGGCAGCTGTACCTGTACACGCCATCCAAGCTCTGTTTGACTCAATGCCCAGGCGTATCAAGGCCGTTATTACGGCCAGAGGTGGTTGTTCTGGGTACTGATTTATCAGGATCTATGCACCCAAATTGGGTGAAAATGTAATCACATGTCAGTTCTAGTATAATATATTTTTCCTATGAAAACCCGTTTATCATCTGCATTTCTTCTTGGTGTAGCAATTTTAATGGCCAGTAGTGTATTTCTTTCCGTGTTAGCTATGATTTCTCTTACTTTATCCTCGAGGAAAAGGCAGGGGGGGGGGGGGGAGAAGATTTGACTTCAGCATAGGGACTTTCCAGAACGAATCGTTCACTTTATAGCAGAGTGTACATTATTAGTTTAGCTTTAAGGGGCTTAATGTTGCACTTCAGTTAACGCACAGCGGTACGTGGATACTTTGCCATCCAATGCAGCTGCACAGGAATGTTGACGGACGGCATTATTCTGTTGCAGGATTGTGCCCGACCATATGTTGCCAATGTTGCTCCGCTTACAATGCAAAAATTTCGCTAGGAAGCCGTTGCATATGTTCCATACAGACCCGATCTCTTACCATGCGATTCCCACATTTTTGAAGCCCTGGAGGAAGATATTCGCGGCCGTCGATTTTCTTCGGCCGAAGACGTGCGCGCCTTGGTACAATAATGGTTCCTCAAGCAACAGCAAAACATTTTTCCATTAAGATACTGAGCGTCTTATCGCACACTGGGAGAAATGTATTAACAGCTATGGCAATCACTTTTGACATAATAAACAGATCACTTACTGTCTCGTTTTCATTTGAGTGCCCCTTATAGCATTGCCGGTGAAAGGCAAGCGTCCAGAACTGACTTTCAGGAAATTTGATTACTGCTCTCGGTATCTCTCATTGTCAAAGGTTCATTCTAATCACACACTTGTCTTACGATTTATAGAAATGATATTTGACGTGTATCGGAGTTTCAAATGTACAGTCAAGGAAACGTCTGCTGGCACATTTTACGTTCAGATTTGAAACGAATATGAACGACTACCAGACGTGGATTGCTGATTACCCACAAGAAGTGAATGAATAACAGCTCAAATTCTCTAGATTTTTGAGGAACGTTTTCTTTCGGAAGGTAACATACTACACTTCAGCCGTAGTGAGACGTTTCGGTGCTAGGTAGCAATCCCAGGGTAATATGTAGCTTCTGCTGCCTTGTAAGAAAAAAGAGATATAGCACCATTATGCAAAGCGATCATTTCAGTCAAGTGATCTATCACGGTAATTCGGTGCAACATTTTTTGCGTTAGTGCAACTTACTGAATCCTTAGATAAATTGACGGATGCACAGAACGTTGACTGTCTGTAAAGCTTATTTGCAACCGGATGCACACAACAGATATACCCAAGGCAGGGGTTTTTTGGTTCAAGAAACATAAAAGAAGGTTGCATACATGGAAGAATCCTGGAGATACTAGAACAAATCAGATAGATTATATAATGGTAAGACAGAGATTTAGGAACCAAGTTTTAAATTGTAAGACATTTCCAGGGGCAGGTGTGGACTCTGGCCACAATCTATTGGTTATGAACTGCAGATTAAAACTGAAGAAGCTGCGAAAAGGTGGGAATTTAAGGAGATGGGACCTGGATAAATTGACTAAACCAGAGATTGTACAGAGTTTAAGGGAGAGCATAAGGGAACAATTGACAGGAATGGGGCAAAGAAATACAGTAGAAGAAGAATGGGTAGCTCTGAGGGATGAAGTAGTGAAGGCAGTAGAGGATCAGGTAGATAAAAAGACGAGGGCTAGTAGAAATCCTTGGGTAACAGAAGAAATATTGAATTTAATTGATGAAAGGAGAAAATATAAAAATGCAGTAAATGAAGCAAGCAAAAAGGAACACAAACGTCTCAAAACTGAGATCGACAGGAAGTGCAAAATGGCTAAGCAGGGATGGCTAGAGGACAAATGTAAGTATGTAGAGGCTTATCTCACTAGGGGTAAGATAGACACTGCCTACAGGAAAATTAAAGAGACCTTTGGCGAAAAGAGAGCCACTTGTATGAATATCAAGAGCTCAGATGGAAACCCAGTTCTAAGCAAAGAAGGGAAAGCACAAAGGTGGAAGGAGTATATAGAGTGTTTATACAAGGGCGATGTACTTGAGGACAATATTATGGAAATGGAAGAGGATGTAGATGAAGATGAAATGGGAGATACGATACTGCGTGAAGAGTTCGACAGGACACTGAAAGACCTGAGTCGAAACAAGGCCCCGGGAGTGGACAACATTCCATTAGAACTACTGACGGCCTTGGGAGAGCCAGTCCTGACAAAACAACGCCCATATAGTACTAGGGACAGAAAGTTGGCTGAAACCAGACGTAAACAGTAATGAGATCCTAAACTCAGATTGGAATGTATACCGCAGAGACAGGCTGGACAGTGAAGGGGGAGGCGTGTTTATAGCGATAAGAAGTGCAATAGTATCGAAGGAAATTGACGGAGATCCGAAATGTGAAATAATTTGGGTGAAGGTCACAGTTAAAGAAGGCTCAGACATGGTAATTGGATGTCTCTATAGGCCCCCTGGCTCAGCAGCTGTTGTGGCTGAGCACCTGAAGGATAATTTGGAAAATATTTCGAGTAGATTTCCCCACCATGTTATAGTCTGGCCGGAGATTTTAATTTGCCGGATATAGACTGAGAGACTCAAACGTTCATAACGGGTGGCAGGGACAAAGAATCCAGTGAAATTGAGCAGTTAAACAGAGAACCGATTCGAGGCGATAACATATTAGACCTTCTGGTGAGAAACAAACCCGAACTATTTGAAACAGTTAACGCAGAACAGGGAATCAGCGATCATAAAGCGGTTACTGCATCGATGATATCAGCAGTAAATAGAAATATTAAAAAAGGTAGGAAGATTTTTCTGTTTAGCAAAAGTGACAAAAAGCAGATTACAGAGTACCTGACGGCTCAACACAAAAGTTTTGTCTCAAGTACAGATAGTGTTGAGGATCAGTGGACAAAGTTCAGAACCATCGTACAATATGCGTTAGATGAGTATGTGCCAAGCAAGATCGTAAGGGATGGAAAAGAGCCACCATGGTACAACAACCAAGTAAGAAAACTACTGCGGAAGCAAAGGGAACTTCACAGCAAACATAAACATAGCCAAAGCCTTGCAGACAAACAAAAATTACGCGAAGCGAAATGTAGTGTGAGGAGGGCTATGCGAGAGGCGTTCAGTGAATTCGAAAGTAAAGTTCTGTGTACTGACTTTGCAGAAAACCCTCAAAAATTTTGGTCTAATGTCAAAGCGGTAGGTGGATCAAAACAAAATGTCCAGACACTCTGTGACAAAAATGGCACTGAAACAGAGGATGACAGACTAAAGGCCGAAATACTAAATGTCTTTTTCCAAAGCTGTTTCACAGAGGAAGACTGCACTGTAGTTCCTTCTCTAGACTGTCGCACAGATGACAAAATGGTAGCTATCGAAATAGACGACAGAGGGATGGAGAAACAACTAAAATCGCTCAAAAGAGGAAAGGCCGCTGGATCTGATGGGATACCAGTTCGATTTTACACAGAGTACGCGAAGGAACTTGCCCCCCTTCTTGCAGCGGTGTACCGTAGGTCTCTAGAAGATCGTAGCGTTCCAAAGGATTGGAAAAGGGCACAGGTCATCCCCGTTTTCAAGAAGGGACGTCGAACAGATGTGCAGAACTATAGACCTATATCTCTAACGTCGATCAGTTGTAGAATTTTGGAACACGTATTATGTTCGAGCATAATGACTTTTCTGGAGACTAGAAATCTACTCTGTAGGAATCAGCTTGGGTTTCGAGAAAGTCGGTCGTGTGAAACCCAGCTCGCGCTATTCGTCCACGAGACTCAGAGGGCCATAGACACGGGTTCACAGGTAGATGCCGTGTTTCTTGACTTCCGCAAGGCGTTCGATACAGTTCCCCACAGTCGTTTAATGAACAAAGTAAGGGCGTATGGACTATCAGACCAATTGTGTGATTGGATTGAAGAGTTTCTAGATAACAGAACGCAGTATGTCATTCTCAATGGAGAGAAGTCTTCCGAAGTAAGAGTGATTTCAGGTGTGCCGCAGGGGAGTGTCATAGGACCGTTGCTATTCAAAATATACATAAATGACCTTGTGGATGACATCGGAAGTTCACTGAGGCTTTTTGAAGATGATTCTGTGGTGTATCGAGAGGTTGTAACAATAGAAAATTGTACTGAAATGCAGGAGGATCTGCAGCGAATTGACGCATGGTGCAGGGAATGGCAATTCAATCTCAATGTAGACAAGTGTAAAGTTCTGCGAATACATAGAAAGATAGATCCCTTATCATTTAGCTACAAAATAGCAGGTCAGTAACTGGAAGCAGTTAATTCCAAAATTATCTGGGAGTACGCATTAGGAGTGATTTAAAATGGAATGATCATGTAAAGTTGATCGTCAGTAAAGCAGATGCCAGACTGAGATTCATTGGAAGAATCCTAAGGAAATGTAATCCGAAAACGAAGGAAGTAGGTTACAGTACGCTTGTACGTCCACTGCTTGAATACTGCTCAGCAGTGTGGGATCCGTACCAGATAGGGTTGGTAGAAGAGATAGAGAAAATCCAACGGAGAGCAGCGCGCTTCGTTACAGTATCATTTAGTAATCGCGAAAGTGTTACGGAGATGATAGATAAACTCCAGTTGAAGACTCTGCAGGAGAGGCGCTCAGTAGCTCGGTACGGGCTTTTGTTAAAGTTTCGAGAACATACCTTCACCGAAGAGTCAAGCAGTATATTGCTCCCTCCTACGTATATCTCGCGAAGAGACCATGAGGATAAAATCAGAGAGATTAGAGCCCACACAGAAGCATACCGACAATCCTTCTTTCCACGAACAATACGAGACTGGAATAGAAGGGAGAACCGATAGAGGTACTCAGGGTACCCTCCGCCACACACCGTCAGGTGGCTTGCGGAGTATGGATGTAAATGTAGATGAAGAACTCTACCATCTGGTGAGCAAGATGTACGAGACAGGCGAAATACCCTCAGACTTCAAGAAGAATATAATAATTCCAATCCCAAAAAAGCAGGTGTTGACAGATGTGAAAATTACAGAACTATCAGTTTAATAAGTCACAGCTGTAAAATATTAACACGAATTCTTTACAGACGAATGGAGAAACTGGTAGAAGCCGTCCTCGGGGAAGATCGGTTTGGATTCCGTAGAAATGTTGGAACACGTGAGACAATACTGACCCTACGACTTATCTTAGAAAATAGATTAAGGAAAGGCAAACCTACGTTTCTAGCATTTGTAGACTTAGAGAAGGGTTTTGACAATGTTGACTGGAATACTCTCTTTCAAATTCTCGAGGTGACAGGGGTAAAGTACAGGGAGCGAAAGGCTATTTACAATTTGTACAGGAACTAGATGGCAGTTATAAGAGTCGAGGGGCACGAAAGGGAAGTAGCGGTTGGGAAGGGAGTGAGACAGGGTTGTAGCCTCTCCCCGATGTTATTCAATCTGTATATTGAGCAAGCAGTAAAGGAAACAAAAGAAAAATTCGGAGTAGGTATTAAAATCCATGGAGAAGAAATAAAAACTTTGAGGTTCGCCGATGACATTGTAATTCTGTCAGAGACAGCAAAGGACTTGGAAGAGCAGTTGAACGGAATGGACGGTGTCTTGAAAGGAGGGTATAAGATGAACATCAACAAAAGCAAAACGAGGATAATGGAATGTAGTCGAATTAAGTCTGGTGATGCTGAGGGAAACAGATTAGGATCTGAGACACTTAAAGTAGTAAAGGAGTTTTGCTATTTGGGGAGCAAAATAACTGATGATGGTCGAAGTAGAGAGGATATAAAATGTAAACTAGCAAAGGGAAGGAAAGCGTTTCCGAAGAAGAGAAATTTGTTAACATCGAGTATTGATATAAGTATCAGGAAGTCGTTTCTGAAAGTATATGTATGGAGTGTAGCCATGTATGGAAGTGAAACGTGGACGATGAATAGTTTGGACAAGAAGAGAATAGAAGCTTTCTAAATGTGGTGCTACAGAAGAATGCTGAAGATTAGATGGGTAGATCACGTAACTAATGAGGAGGTATTGAATAGTTTTGGGAAGAAGATGAGTTTGTGGCACAACTTGACAAGAAGAAGGGATCGGTTGGTAGGACCTGTTATGAGGCATCAAGGGATTACAAATTTAGCATTGGAGGGCAGCGTGGAGGGTAAAAATCGTAGAGGAAGACCAAGAGATGAATACACTAAGCAGATTCAGAAGGATGTAGGTTGCAGTAAGTACTGGGAGATGAAGAAGCTTGCACAGGATAGAGTAGCATGGAGAGCTGCATCAAACCAGTCTCAGGACTGAAGGCCACAACAACAACAACAACAGACGGAAGGACTCCCCGGCGCTGCAGCCAGGTTTAAGAAAGGAAAGAAGGAAGATGGCGATCAATGTCCCGCCAACGACTTGCCTTTAAAGACGGAGCTGAATCTATATAATTCATCTAGGATATAGTAGGATGTTCGCCACAGCATTCTTCGACGAACTGTCACAGGATGGTTTGGAGTAATCGAACTGGATGGCCATACATCGATCTTAACCAGTTGCGATGTGGAGCCCAAAAGTATAACTAAGCATACCAGAAAAAAAAATATCCAAGCTAATACCATGCAACACCGTCTTTAGACTGGATACAGGTTTTCATTAAGCGAGCAAGAGAGGCCACAAGATTCTTCACGTATACTTTATCCAGCTGAAGTGGCTCACTGATGATTAGATCCTGCAGAGTTACCAAACTACGTTGATGCCGATTGCTACATTTCACCTACTGTTCCAAATAGACCCTTATATATTCTATCGGTTTACAATCTATTTAGCGTATCAGTTGTGTGCGATAGGATGCCTGACCATTCATAGAAACAGGGACATATGGACAAAAACTGAAACTTGATGTCTGTCTCTCTTTAACCTCAAAAGGCACTTGGTTATGTATCACCACTGTACATAACGAAAACACCGCTGGAGTGACGACAATTCAGTTATATAACAGGTTATTCTTATTATTTTTTGGGTCGCCTAACCGAGGTGGATAGGACAATTAACGGATCTTGAAATCAATGAAGTCAAGTCTGAGTGAAATAGATTTTTATATGCTTTTTCTGATGCTCACAGTTCACATAAAGTTGAGAGAAAGCGAAGTTCTCTAAAATGTGAATAGAAATTACACTCTAGTGGAGGGGGTGTACCAAAGTATATGGAAGACCGTATGGAGAAAACACAAGATTTCCTCACCTCAGCAGCTCGTGAATTCAAAGCTAACAAGACAAGCGAGACCAAAAATTATACTAAAATAGGCAAAACAAGTTTCCTAGCAGAGCAAGTAAGCTGTGAGCTGTTCAGACAGTAATGCACCGCACTTTTTTCCTGAGCCATAAACAATGCTACGAATGCGAAGCGTTACGCACGTATTATCTGACGTCTCCTGAGCGAGTGCGCCAAGTTTCCGTCACTTCCGACAGATAGCGTAGCTGCAGGACAGTTTCAAAATGGCGTCTGTAGGTGATGTACGTTACAAGCAACGTGCCGTCATTGAATTTCTAACTGCAGAGAAAGAAACTGTGGGGAAAATTCAGAAACGTTTGTGCAAAGTCTATGGAGCATTTGCTGTCGATGGAAGTACAGATAGTCGCTCTGCACGGAGGGTGAGGTCATCAGAAGGCGATTCGGCGGAGCTCCACGATTTACAGTAGTCGGGGAAACCAGCCACGGATGTTCCACCTGAATATTGCAGCGAGCTGCTGTTGTCATTTGCGAGGGAAGACGCCAGTCGTGGAAGACATTTTGAGGACGATGAGGAGGTGGTTCACACAGGGAAGCAGTGGCTCCGCCATCAGGACAAGAATTGGTACCGACAGACATTCACGCTCTTGTTACGTGCTGGAGGAAGGCCATAGAATGGGAAGGAGATGACGTGGAAAAATAGAATGTGTAAATAAAACACCATTCTTTCGTATGTATAATTCTCATTATGTTCAATAAAGAATTATTGAAGAAAAAAAATGCGGTGCATTACTTTCTGGGAAATCCTCGTATTTTATAGTGCAAACAAATTTTTCCTTGAATTTAGAAATTATTGTGTACTGATGGGAGACGTACCGAAACATCAGTCTAGGTCATCTGGATAATCGTGGAGTTATTTCGTTTCTGTTTCAGTTGAAATATTTCTAGAAATGAAGAATAAATCTCATCTGTACCAGAACCCACTTTCTTGCTATTAAATAAAAAAACCACGCCTTGTTTGCATTTTCTGTTGAGAGATCTACAACTTTTCAAACTCTTTAAACCCTGAGTTAAAAGTCTCAGTAGCGACTGCATTACTTTTGAGATAGGTTGGGCCAATGTGTCTATTTTCGTCAGAGTAAGCACAAGCTCGTTAAGTAATTGTTTCGTATGCTTTTGAAAACAATTCTGTTTTAATTTTTCCTCTTTTTCATTTTTCCTTCTTTTTTCTCATTATCTTCGCTGTTCATCTGAAATTAATTTTTTTCCGCCCTTTGCAGCCCCTAAAATTTTGCCACCCTAGGGAGCCTACTAGTCTTGCCCAGGAACGGCCCTGAATTTCACCAATGAATAAATGATGACTACCTGAAACTCTCAGCTGCCGACAGGTGTTGTTGATATACCTCGATGTGGACAGGTGAAAATGTGTGCCCCGACCGGGACTCGCACCCGGGATCTCCTGCTTACATGGCAGACTCTCTATCCATCGGAGCCACCGAGGCCACAGATGAACAGCGCGACTGCAGGGACTTATCCCTTGCACGCTTCCCGTGAGACTCACATCCCCAACTGCATCATATACAGGGTATTTCAAAAATGACCGGTATATTTGAAACGGCAATAAAAACTAAACGAGCAGCGATAGAAATACACCGTTTGTTGCAATATGCTTGGGACAACAGTACATTTTCAGGCAGACAAACTTTCGAAATTACAGTAGTTACAATTTTCAACAACAGATGGCGCTGCGGTCTGGGAAACTCTATAGTACGATATTTTCCACATATCCACCATGCGTAGCAATAATATGGCGTAGTCTCTGAATGAAATTACCCGAAACCTTTGACAACGTGTCTGGTGGAATGGCTTCACATGCAGATGAGATGTACTGCTTCAGCTGTTCAATTGTTTCTGGATTCTGGCGGTACACCTGGTCTTTCAAGTGTCCCCACAGAAAGAAGTCACAGGGGTTCATGTCTGGCGAATAGGGAGGCCAATCCACGCCGCCTCCTGTATGTTTCGGATAGCCCAAAGCAATCACACGATCATCGAAATATTCATTCAGGAAATTAAAGACGTCGGCCGTGCGATGTGGCCGGGCACCATCTTGCATAAATCACGAGGTGTTCGCAGTGTCGTCTAAGGCAGTTTGTACCGCCACAAATTCACGAAGAATGTCCAGATAGCGTGATGCAGTAATCGTTTCGGATCTGAAAAATGGGCCAATGATTCCTTTGGAAGAAATGGCGGCCCAGACCAGTACTTTTTGAGGATGCAGGGACGATGGGACTGCAACATGGGGCTTTTCGGTTCCCCATATGCGCCAGTTCTGTTTATTGACGAAGCCGTCCAGGTAAAAATAAGCTTCGTCAGTAAACCAAATACTGCCCACATGTATATCGCCGTCATCAATCCTGTGCACTATATCGTTAGCGAATGTCTCTCGTGCAGCAATGGTAGCGGCGCTGAGGGTTTGCCGCGTTTGAATTTTGTATGGATAGAGGTGTAAACTCTGGTGCATGAGTTGATACATGGACGTTGGCGTCATTTGGACCGCAGCTGCAACATGGCGAACGGAAACCCGAGGCCGCTGTCCGATCACCTGCTGCACTAGCTGCGCGTTGCCCTCTGTGGTTGCCGTACGCGGTCGCCCTACCTTTCCAGCACGTTCATCCGTCATGTTCCCAGTCCGTTGAAATTTTTCAAACAGATCCTTTATTGTATCGCTTTTCGGTCCTTTGGTTACATTAAACCTCTGTTGAAAACTTCGTCTTGTTGCAACAACACTGTGTTCTAGGCGGTGGAATTCCAACACCAGAAAAATCCTCTGTTCTAAGGAATAAACCATGTTGTCTACAGCACACTTGCACGTTGTGAACAGCACACGCTTACAGCAGAAAGACGATGTACAGAATGGCGCATCCACAGACTGTGTTGTCTTCTATATCTTTCACATCACGTGCAGCGCCATCTGTTGTTGAAAATTGTAACTACTGTAATTTCGAAAGTTTGTCCGCCTGAAAATGTACTGTTGTCCCAAGCATATTGCAACAAACGGTGTATTTCTATCGCTGCTCATTGAGTTTTATTTGCCGTTTCAAATATACCGGTCATTTTTGAAACACCCTGTATGTAGAATTGTGAGCAGTTGGGGACGTGAGTCTCACGGGAAGCGTGCACGGGATAAGTCCCTGCAGTCGCGCTATTCATCTGTGTCCTCGGTGGCTCAGATGGATAGAGCGTCTGCCATGTAAGCAGGAGATCCCAGGTTCGAGTGCCGGTCGTGGCACACATTTTCAGCACATCGAGGTATATCAACAACACCTGTCAGCAGCTGAGAGTTTCAGTTAGTCATCATTTATTCCAAGGAAAAGCTGCACGGTCATCAACAGTATTCTGTTCTTTCGAGAACAGTTACTGTCTTCATATATTTCACCAACGAGTTGCGCAAACGCCCGCCGCTCATGCGCTGTGGCCGGAAGTGCAGTTGCTTGCAACACAGTGTCGTGCAAACTAGGCTTTGGCGTCTGTGGAGCCGGGGGCGGAAAGCCTCCTCCTATGGCGGGTTAGGGTAAAAGTGAGATACGTACGGGTAACGAGGGTAGGGTAAACGTGAGCGATGAGCGGATAACTGAGGTTGAGTACGCGCGCGAGATGAGTGGGGAGCCGAGGTAGGGTAAACGTGAAAGATGAGTGGCGAACTGTGCCAGGCACGTGCGCAGTGCTGCCGCCCTGCGGTAACTGCGTTAGTCGAGCCGAGCAGGTGGCGACCGTCCGGCGGACGCCGCCGATGCTAATCCGATAGCGGGACGTGGCCGCGGAATCTAATGCGCCGAAACGACGTTAACGGCGGTCCGGCCCAAATAAATGCGCCGTCGCCTCGCTGCCTAGTGACGGCTGCCCTCTCCTCGCGGCCACGCTTAACAAGTAGCCCGTCGAGCGCCACTCCACGCATTCACAATTCGCGGGCTTCACCCCGTATATTTCAGGGCCTCCGACCCTCGGTCATCGTTCGAGTCTCCGATTCAGGCATGTTCGAAGTTAAGAGCACAGGTGGCGAAAACGAATCACATCTTTGCTAAAATTCTTGTCATATAAGGAAACAACTCGAAACCACCGTCAATGGACGATCTTAAGGTGCTCCGGAACGCCCTATACTTGCAATGTTAAAATAACGCTTATAAATTACATCTTTCCTCACAAAGTATTTGAGGTAGGAAGTTGAACTTTTTACAGATTATTTATTGGAATATGGGCTACAACTTAACACAAAATTTTAGTTCAGTTGATAAACATGATTTTTTTTTCAATTGTAATGAAAATTCACAACATTTTTTTGCAATTTTTTATTTATATATTCCCAAATATACAGTTTTTTGGAAAAAGGCTGCGTTAAATTATGCAGAAGGTACTGTGTAACATTTACTGAAAGTTTGAAACAAATATGTTTGGAAGATCCTTAGAAAATATGTAATTAGTATGAGAAAATAAAAGTTTTGGGAATCGAGCGACAAAGATTGTATTAACTTTTTAGTGCATTCCAGGTCCATAGGATGGATTATCTTCATCCTCTGCAAACTCCTCCTCCAGCTTCCTCTTGTTCCTTCTCCTGTTTACTCTTACTTGTATTTCTAGACTCTTTACAGCCCTGTCTGCAGCCCGAAGGCGTTCCTTGTCTAAAGCAAGCATCGCTCGTACCATGTTAGAATGTTATTATTTACAGTAATAACACATACCTTTGGCTTTCCAACATTTCTCCTTTTCTTAAAAGCCTTCAGAGGATTTCTAATAACTTTACTTTTACTCATTATTATACTTCAACAAAATAGAGACTCAAGAAACAGAATTAATTACGAATATTTTCGAGATAACGACAGAGTAAATAAACATGAAACAATCGACAATCACACCAGCGATATATATTGAACCATCACAGGTTAGCCACAACATATACTTTATCTCACATCACTAAAATGTACCTGATGAACACGGGCGTTAATAGTAACACCATTTGACAGCAGTTTAACAGCGCCACAGTTGTTCAAATAGTTCAAACGGCTCTGATCACTGTGGGACTTAACATCTTAGGTCATCAGTCCCCTAGAACTTAGAAGTACTTAAAAATAACTAACTTAAGCACATCACACACATCCATGGCCGAGGCAGGATTCGAACCTGCGACCGTAGCAGAGCCACGGCTCCGGACTACAGCGCCTAGAACCGCACGATCACCGCGGCCGGCTTTGATCAGTTGTGCAATGATGTTCTTATCAGTGGTCACATGAACAATCTCACATGTGGAGACAGGGTTCTGAACATCCATGCAGCACAGACACCTGTCAGGATCGTCATATTGTAAAGACAGCAGTGGCAGATATGAAACTTCCTGGCAGGTTAAAACTGTGTGCCAGACCGAGACTCGAACTCGGGACCTTTGCCTTTCGCGGGCAAGTGCTCTACCATCTGAGCTACCCATCCTCACAGCTTCAATTCTGCCAGTACCTCGCCTCCTACCTTCCAAACTTCACAGAAGCTCTTCTGCGAACCTTGCAGAACTAGCACTCCCGGAAGAAAGGATAATGCGGAGACATGGCTTAGCCACAGCCTGGGAGATGTTTCCAGAATGAGAGGAAGGTAGGAGACGAGGTACTGGCAGAATTGAAGCTGTGAGGACGGATCGTGAGTCGTGCTTGGTTAGCTCAGATGGTAGAGCACTTGCCCGCGAAAGGCAAAGGTCCCGAGTTCGAGTCTCGGCCTGGCACACAGTTTTAATCAGCCAGGAAGTTTCATATCAGCGCATACTCCGCTTCAGAGTGAAAATCTCATTCTGGAAGCAGTGGCAGATTTTACAGCTACCACACCACAGATAACAGGCCTTGTCAACCCAGATATGTCAAATGGTTCAAATGGCTCCAAGCACTATGGGACTTAACATCTGAGGTCATCAGTCCAATAGATTTAGAACTACTTGAACCTAACTAACCTAAGGGCAACACACACGTCCTTGCTCGAGGCACGATTCCAACCTCCGACTGTAGCAGCAGCGCTGTTCCAGACTGAAGTGCCTAGAACTGATCGGTCACAGTGGCCGGCCCAGATGTGTTAACATGAACTGTTGAGAACTGGTTATTAGCAGTGGGACTAGGGACACACACACCTCTAGCCCATCTTCCGCTTACGCCACAGCATCAACGTGCATGGCTCAACTGCTGCCATCAGGGGATCATTTGTAATGATATGCCGTGGTCTTCAGCTATGAAAGCAGATTATGGTTGCACACAAGTGATGGTCCTTTCCATTTGCAAAGTAAGCTTGGTGAGCGTGTCTCATAGAGTGCATACGTCCAAGTCACATTAGCCCCTCCCAGGCCTTAAGCTGCAGCTTTCACCTTTTCTGTTTCTACATGGGATGCTAACCAGCGCTCAGTAGGTGCAGATTGTTGTTAGGCCCATTCTTTTCCCATTCTTGCAATAGGAAGGTGATGTGTTGTTCCAACGGGATAATGCTCACACACACTACCCTTGAAAGTCAATATGCTCTGAAAAACATTAAGCAAATTTGCTGGCTAGCATGTTCTCCAGACTTGTCTCCATTCGAGCACATGTGGGATATGATGGGTCACGAAGTGACTCATGTGACTTGTCAGCGAACAACTCGTACAGAACTACATGGACCAGTCAAGCAGGTGTAACATAACGCCATCTATTAGACCGACTGGATTCCAAAGACAGCACCTATACTGCCGTCTATGGAAGCTACACTATGTACTAACGTCGGTGATTCAGTCTGTGTCGGTACCTGGTACCTAAGATACGCTTCTGTAATTAATCTTCACATGTAATGACTTTTACTCGATAAGCACTGTTAGAATAACAAATCTTGGGTGAATTGGAAACCTCTAACAAGGTGAACTAATTTTTTTATGACAGTGAATGTCTGAAAAAGGCACACACAGGTTAACAGTTGCTGGGGTTTTGTTGCTAGGATCCTATCTGAGCACGGGGTAAAAAGTCTTCGGTTTAGCCCAGACCAGCGACTTTATATTGATCTGGCATAAGCTGTTGCCAGCACACCAGTTGGCAATGGTGGTGTGCAAAGATCAATAGTAAGCGCTGGATCAAGTGCGCCTAACATGAGAGAGGCCAAAGACACACCGACAGGCAACACACCGCCGCCAACGCCCTCTTGACAGCACGTATGAAGACCGCCGCACCTGACTGGAGTGCCTCGCTAACTCACACTCCAGTTTGGCGCCTGTCATTCATTCACAGAGTGGGCTCAGTTCACATCGCAGGTTACGACTGTACATAGCATGAAATTTTCACTCTTCCGTGGAGTGTGCGCTGATATGGAACTTCCTATCAGATTAAAACTTTTTGTCAGGCTGAGATTCGAACTCAGGACCTTTGCCATTGCCAACTGAGCTATCGAAGTATGACTCACGGCCCATTCTAACAGCTTCACTTCCGCCAGTACCTCGTCTCCTGCCTTCCAAACTTCACAGAAGCTCTCCTGGTAGAGCACTTGCCTGCGAAATGCAAAAGGTCCTGCCGGCCGATGTGGTCGAGCGGTTCTAGGCGCTTCATTCCGGAACCGCGCTGCTGCTAGGTCGCAGGTTCGAATCCTACCTCGGGCATGGCTGTGTGTGATGTCCTTAGGTTAGTTAGGTTTAAGTCGTTCTAAGTTCTAGAGGACTGATGACCTCAGATGTTAAGTCCCATAGTGCTTAGAGCCATTTTAAGCTTTTTTTTTTTTGTAAACGTTCCGAGTTCGAGTCTCGGTCCAGCACACAGTTTTAATCTGCCAGGAAGTTTCATTACCGATATTGCCTGCAAGAGGACTATTACTGATAAGCTTGTACCACAGCACATTGACTCTATTCAAGTTAAGTAGCAGCTTCATGTAAATAAATAACTGAAACTTCCTGGCAGATTAAAACTGTGTGCCCGACCGAGACTCGAACTCGGGCAAAAGTCCCGAGTTCGAGTCTCGGTCGGGCACACAGTTTTAATCTGCCAGGAAGTTTCATATCAGCGCACACTCCGCTGCAGAGTGAAAATCTCATTCTGGAAATAAATAACTGTATTAATGCACTTGTGCATTTCTGCTGTTGAAAGAGTTTACTGGCCACCTCTTCATCTTCTGCTTGCGACGTTAGCATGTATACCTGAAATATTGTTGTTGATGTTGCTTTGCTGTCGGTTCTGATGAGAACAATCCTTTTATTGAACTGTTCAAAATAACACGATCTCTGCCCTAACTTCCTATTCATAACAAATCCTACTCCCTTTTTTGTTGCTTTTGATATTACCCTATAGTGGTTCGACCAGAAATGCTTGTCTTCTTTTCATTTCACTTCACTGACCCCTATTACATCTAGACTGAGCCTTAGCATTTCGCTTATAGATTTTCTAGCTTCCCTATCATGTTCAGATTTCTGACATTCTCTGTTTCGACTTATAGAATGTTACCCTTTCGTTCGTTATTCAGTCTTTTTCTCATGGTCACCTCCTCTTTGGCAGTTCCCTTCCGGAGATCCGGAACTAATCAAGGATCTTTTTGAATGAAAAGATTGGTATGACACTTTTTCAGTTACAAGCCACATATCTTTCGGATATACACTATGTATCTTTAAAGCGGTGGTTTCCATTACCTTCTCCTTCCTCATGCTGTTGACAGTTGCTGATCCTTCTGCCTTTTAGGGACAGTTACTCACCCAAAGCTCAAGAGACTGTCCTGAATTTCTGCCTTATCCTCCACTCCCTTTGACAAGGCCATTGGCAGAGAGAGCTGCCATTGCTAATGATTTCTGCTAAATCTACGGAGCAAGATCCAACTCGTTTTGTCAACTTTTTTTATTAAGTAAACTACAAGAAATTAACAGTAACATACTCTTCAGAACAATCAATACAACAACGATCCTTTCTGTGGATCAAGCAAATAACAACTAATTCCTATAATTAGAGTTCCTTTGACTCTACACCCGTACAGCTGTTCCACGTCAAAGTCGGGCTGTTAGCAGCTGGTAGATAGCCTAACACGACGGAAGCGACGTCTCACAATCGTTGCGGAACACAGGATAGTCGAGGTAGCACACCGCTATAACGGCCGATCTTCTACACACTCGGCGAGTCAAGAACTACCTGCTGAACATCTAGGCGCCAGCTTATCTAGCCCCAGGCGGAAGGATATTTCGGGACTATGTGCACACACGTGATCGACAAGAAGTACTTCACTGATCGTCGCGCCCCCTTTCTCTGCTGCTGGTTGCTGGACATTGGTCATACCTACGTGTTTGTTGTCAACTGTGGTGTTGTTGTTGTTGTAATCTTCAGTCCTGAGACTGGTTTGATGCAGCTCTCCATGCTACTCTATCCTGTGCAAGCTTCTACATATCCCAGTACCTACTGTAGCCTACATCCTTCTGAATCTGGTTAGTGTATTCATCTCTTGGTCTCCTTCTACGATTTTTACCCTCCACGATGCCCTACAATGCTAAATTTGTGATCCCTTGATGCCTCAGAACATGTCCTACCAGCCGGTCACTTCTCCTTGTCAAGTTGTGCCACAAACTCCTCTTCTCCCCAATTCTATTCAATACCTCCTCATTAGTTATGTGATCTACTTATCTAATCTTCAGGATTCTTCTGTAGCACCACATTTCGAAAGTTTTTATTTCTTCTCCATGGATTTTAATACCTACTCCGAATTTTTCTTTTGTTTCCTTTACTGCTTGCTCAATATACAGATTCTTGTCCAAACTATTTATCGTCCATGTTTCAGTTCCATACATGGCTACACTCCATAAAATACCTTCAAATACGACTTCCTGACACTTAAATCTATACTCGATGTTAACAAATTTCTCTTCTTCATAAACGCTTTCCCTGCCATTGCCAGTCTACATTTTATATCCTCTCTACTTCGGCCATCATCAGTTATTTTGCTCCACAAATAGCAAAACTCCTTTACTACTTTAAGTGTCTCAGTTCCTAATCTAATTCCCTTAGCATCACCCGACTTAATTCGACTACATTCCATTATCCTCGTTTTGCTTTTGTTGATGTTCATCTTAAATCCTCCTTTCAAGACACTGTCCATTCCGTTCAACTCCTCTTCTAAGTCGTTTGCTGTCTCTGACAGAATTACAATGTCATTGGCGAACCTCAAAGATTTTATTTCTTCTCCATGGATTTTAATACCTACTCCGAATTTTTCTTTTGTTTCCTTTACAGCTTGCTCAATATACAGATTGAATAACATAGGGGAGAGGCTACAACCCTGCCTCACTCCCTTCCCAACCACTGCTTCCCTTTCATGTCCCTCGACTCTTATAACTGCCATCTGGTTTCTCTACAAATTGTAAATAGCCTTTCGCTCCCTGTATTTTACACCTGCCACCTTCAGAATTTGAAAGAGAGTATTCCAGTTAACATTTTCAAAAGCTTTCTCTAAGTCTACAAATGCTAGAAACGTAGGTTTGCCTTTCCTTAATCTATTTTCTAAGATAAGTCGTAAGGTCAGTATTTCCCCTCGTGTTCCAACACTTCTACGGAATCCAAACTGGTCTTCCCCGAGGTCAGCTTCTACCAGTTTTTCCATTCGTCTGTAAATAATTCGCGTTAGTATTTTGCAGCTGTGACTTATTAAACTGATAGTTCTGTAATTTTCACATCTGTCAACACCTGCTTTTTTTGGGATTGGAATTATTATATTCTTCTTGAAGTCTGAGAGTATTTCGCCTGTCTCGTACATCTTGATCACCAGATGGTAGAGTTTTGTCAGGACTGGCTCTCCCAAGGCCGTCAGTAGTTCTAATGGAATGTTGTCTATTCCTGGCGCTTTGTTTCGACTCAGGTCTTTCAGTGCTCTGTCAAACTCTTCACGCAGTATCATATCTCCCATTTCATCTTCATCTACATCCTCTTCCATTTCCACAATATTGTCCTCAAGTACATCGCCCTTGTATAGATCCTCTATATACTCCTTCCACCTTTCTGCTTTCCCTTCTTTGCTTAGAACTGGGTTTCCATCTGAGCTCTTGATGGTCATTAAAGTGGCTCTCTTTTCTCCAAAGGTCTCTTTAATTTTCCTGTAGGCAGTATCTATCTTACCCCTAGTGGCATACGCCTCTACATCATTACATTTGTCCTCTAGCCATCCCTGCTTAGTCATTTTGCACTTCCTGACGATCTCATTTTTGAGATGTTTGTATTCCTTTTTGCCTGCTTCATTTCCTGCATTTTTATATTTTCTCCTTTTATCAATTAAATTCAGTATTTCTTCTGTTACCCAAGGATTTCTACTAGCCCTCGTCTTTTTACCTACTTGATCCTCTGCTGCCTTCACTACTTCATCCCTCAGAGCTACCCATTCTTCTACTACTGTATATCTTTCCCCCATTCCTGTCAATTGTTCCCTTATGCTCTCCCTGAAACTCTGTACAACCTCTGGTTCTTTCAGTTTATCCAGGTCCCGTCTCCTTTAATTCCCACCTTTTTGCAGTTTCTTCAGTTTTAATCTACAGTTCATAACTAACAGATTGTGGTCAGAGTCCACATCTGCCCCTGGAAATGTTTTACAATTTAAAACCTGGTTCCTAAATCTGTGTCTTACCATTATATAATCTATCTGATACCTTCCAGTATCTCCAGGATTCTTCCATGTATACAACCTTCTCTTATGATTCTTACACCAAGTGTTAGCTATGATTATGTTATGCTCTGTGCACAATTCTACCAGCCCCAATCCATATTCACCCACTATGTTTCCTTCTCACCCTTTTCCTACTCTCGAATTCCAGTCACCCATAAGTATTAAATTTTCGTCTCCCTTCACTAACTGAATAATTTCCTTTATCTCATCATACATTTCATCAATTTCTTCATCATCTGCAGAGCTAGTTGGCATATAAATTTGTACTACTCTAGTAGGCATGGGCTCCGTGTCTATCTTGGCCACAATAATGCGTTCACTATGCTGTTTGTAGTAGCTTACCCGCACTCCTATTTTTTTATTCATTATTAAACCTACTCCTGCATTACCACTATTTTATTTTGTATTTATAACCCTGTATTTACCTGACTAAAAGACTTGCTCCTCCTGCCACCGAACTTCACTAAATCCCACTATATCTTACTTTAACCTATCCACTTCCCTTTTTAAATTTTCTAACCTACCTGCCCGATTAAGGGATCTGACATTCCACGCTCTGATCTGTAGAACGACAGTTTTCTTTCTCCTGATAACAACGTCCTCTTGAGTAGTCCCCGCACAGAGATCCGAATGGGGGGCTATTTTACCTCTGGAATATTTAACCCAAGAGGACGCCATCGTAATTTAACCATACAGTAAAGCTGCATGCCCTCGGGAAAAATTACGGCTGTAGTTTCTCCTTCCTTTCAGCTGTTCGCAGTACCAGCACAGCAAAGCCGTTTTGGTTAGCATTACAAGGCCAGATCAGTCAATCATCCAGACTGCTGCCTCTGCAACTACGGAAAAGGCTGATGCCCCTCTTCAGGAACCACACGTTTGTCTAGCCTCTCAACAGATACCCCTCCGTTGTGGTTGCAACTACGGTACGGCCATCTGTATCGCTGAGGCATGCAAGCCTCCCCACCAACGGCAAGGTCCATGGCTCGTGGAGGCGAGGGGAGGGGGGGAGCAGGGGGGCAACTGTGGTACTTGTTTGTAAACACTCTTGCGTTGGCCATACATCGCAGCAGAGTCGGCAACCCTCGTTGCTGGTCTGTCTGCGGAGTTGCCGCTGCAGTAGGTGTCTGTGGTGACTGCAGTAATTTCATTTAAAATTTAGGCAGTGACTTTGATCCAATCCATGAACCACAACGTTTACATTACAAATGAGAGACGCTGCACCTAGACTAAAGGTTCAAAAGGAATGTCTTTGTATCAGACAACAATCTTAATTTAGTCATGTTATTCCTGAGAATGTACAGCATTGTATGGAAGTGAGTCATGGACTGAGGGAAATCCAGAACAAAAGAGAATCGAACCAATTGAGATGTGGTGCTACAGAAGAATGTTGAAAATTAGGTGGAAGGGGAATGTTCTCTGGAGAATCGTTGAGGAGAGGAACATGGAAAAACACTGACAGGAAGAAGGGACAGGATGGTAGGACAAGTGTTAAGATATCAGAGAATAACACCATACTACTATAGGGAGCTGTTGACAGAAAAGACAGTAGAGGAAGACAGAGATTGGAATACATCCAGAAAATAATAGAGAGCATAGGGTGCAAGTGTTACTCCGAAATTAAGAATTTGGCGCAGGAGAGAAATTCCAATCAGTCAGAAGACTCAAGATCGAAAGAAAAAAAAAGTTGGGCAGCTCTTTTTAAATGTGGATTAATGTGAGATAACACCTGTAGCAAAAGAAAAAACCGTATAAAATGCAAGATAATTAGTTTAGATCGTATAAGTCTTTAGAGGTAGTGCTGACAGACTAAAGGGGTTAGACAAAAAGTATGGAAATACTAAAAATATAACACATTACCATGCCTAATACGATATAGGAAACCCGTTGGCCTTCAAAGCTACTTCCGGTCGTCTCAGAATGGATGAGCAGATATCGTGTATGGTATTCAAGGGAATTTAGACCATCCATCCTGCTAAATAGTGGCACGTTCAGGTAACGACGACAGAGGTGGACGGCAATCACGAACCTTTCTCTCCAAAGTAGACCACAAAAGATCATTAATATTGAGATGGTGGCTGTTGTGCCCAGGGGAAATACAACAGTTCATCATACTGTCCACAAAACCAGTTCTGGACGATTCGAGCCGAATGAACAGGAGCCCAATCGTCTCGCAGCACAGCATCACCACTGGATAACAAATATCATAACATGTGATGGACCTGATCAGCCAAAATGGTCACATAATCATTGGCAGTAACGCGATCTTGGAAAGTACGTGTGGGGCCAGTGGAATACCACAGTATAGCTCTCCAAATCGACACGGAACCCCCGCCATATTCCACTCTTGGGACGCAAACTCGGTCAGAAGTTGGAAACAGTGTGAAATGAAGCACATCCGACCAAATGACTCTCTCATTGCTCCACAGCCCAGGCTTTATGGCTTCAGCAACACGTTTTCCTGTTACAGCCATGTGCGCCACTGAAGCGTGGTTTTGGAATTCCAACCAGCCCTGGAGTTCCCTGCTTACGGAGTTCCCTTCGCGTTCGTTCGGTGTTGATAGGGTTCTGTAGTGACTGTTCCAGCTGTTCTTCCCTTATCTTTCGACTTCAGTGACAGTCTATCGGCCGAGCGGTTAAAGGCGCTACAGTCTGGAACCGCACGACCGCTAAGGTCGCAGGTTCGAATCCTGCCTCGGGCATGGATGTGTGTGATGTCCTTAGGTTAGTTAAGTTTAAGTAGTTCTAAGTTCTAGGGGACTTATGACCACAGCAGTTGAATCCCATAGTGGTCAGAGCCATTTGAACCTTTTTTTTTTTTTTTTTTTTTTTTTTTTTTTTTGACAGTCTATCACGATCATCCAACATAAACGTTCGTTCGTGTTTGTGATTTAGCGGATCATGCTTTCCCGCTTTCCCGGTATGTACTATGAGGTTTTGATACGATGCCTCTTGAACCACGAAACACTTCGGCTACTTTGGTTGCGGAGGCACCCAACGTATGAGCACCAACAGTTCGCCCACGTTCGAATTCACGTAGCTCTGACATAATGCACTCAGAACTATACAAAACATTGTTCTGACAACGACTGATACTCGCAACGTATTGACGACATTTTTTACAGCGCACACTGCAGACGTCCAAATATGCATTTCTCGCAGTGCTTCTACATTTTTGTCCCCCCTTTGTATACGAAATGAGGTCATCACATAAAGTAATGTTGGGGAAGGCGAATAGAAGACTTGGATTTATTGGAACGATTCTGGGAATGTACGACGCTAGTACAACCCATTCTTGCGTATTGTTGCAGTGGTCTGTGTCTTTTCAGATATACACTCCTGGAAATGGAAAAAAGAACACATTGACACCGGTGTGTCAGACCCACCATACTTGCTCCGGACACTGCGAGAGGGCTGTACAAGCAATGATCACACGCACGGCACAGCGGACACACCAGGAACCGCGGTGTTGGCCGTCGAATGGCGCTAGCTGCGCAGCATTTGTGCACCGCCGCCGTCAGTGTCAGCCAGTTTGCCGTGGCATACGGAGCTCCATCGCAGTCTTTAACACTGGTAGCATGCCGCGACAGCGTGGACGTGAACCGTATGTGCAGTTGACGGACTTTGAGCGAGGGCGTATAGTGGGCATGCGGGAGGCCGGGTGGACGTACCGCCGAATTGCTCAACACGTGGGGCGTGAGGTCTCCACAGTACATCGATGTTGTCGCCAGTGGTCGGCGGAAGGTGCACGTGCCCGTCGACCTGGGACCGGACCGCAGCGACGCACGGATGCACGCCAAGACCGTAGGATCCTACGCAGTGCCGTAGGGGACCGCACCGCCACTTCCCAGCAAATTAGGGACACTGTTGCTCCTGGGGTATCGGCGAGGACCATTCGCAACCGTCTCCATGAAGCTGGGCTACGGTCCCGCACACCGTTAGGCCGTCTTCCGCTCACGCCCCAACATCGTGCAGCCCGCCTCCAGTGGTGTCGCGACAGGCGTGAATGGAGGGACGAATGGAGACGTGTCGTCTTCAGCGATGAGAGTCGCTTCTGCCTTGGTGCCAATGATGGTCGTATGCGTGTTTGGCGCCGTGCAGGTGAGCGCCACAATCAGGACTGCATACGACCGAGGCACACAGGGCCAACTCCCGGCATCATGGTGTGGGGAGCGATCTCCTACACTGGCCGTACACCACTGTGGATCGTCGAGGGGACACTGAATAGTGCACGGTACATCCAAACCGCCATCGAACCCATCGTTCTAGCATTCCTAGACCGGCAAGGGAACTTGCTGTTCCAACAGGACAATGCACGTCCGCATGTATCCCGTGCCACCCAACGTGCTCTAGAAGGTGTAAGTCAACTACCCTGGCCAGCAAGATCTCCGGATCTGTCCCCCATTGAGCATGTTTGGGACTGGATGAAGCGTCGTCTCACGCGGTCTGCACGTCCAGCAGGAACGCTGGTCCAACTGAGGCGCCAGGTGGAAATGGCATGGCAAGCCGTTCCACAGGACTACATCCAGCATCTCTACGATCGTCTCCATGGGAGAATAGCAGCCTGCATTGCTGCGAAAGGTGGATATACACTGTACTAGTGCCGACATTGTGCATGATCTGTTGCCTGTGTCTATGTGCCTGTGGTTCTGTCAGTGTGATCATGTGATGTATCTGACCCCAGGAATGTGTCAATAAAGTTTCCCCTTCCTGGGACAATGAATTCACGGTGTTCTTATTTTAATTTCCAGGAGTCTATATGACATCAGACGTCGACTGAATTTGAGTAAGCGCTTTTACGATTGTAGCGACGTGGGACAGCCCATCCCAAAAGTGTAAGAGAATTGCACCAGAGACTTAAATGGGAATGCTTAGAAGAAAAACAACATAGTTTTCATGAAATCCTGTTTAGTTATCGAATAAGGCTACCATTATGCTGACATCAATCTATTTACTGCGTAAGTATTATGAGAATAAGATATGAATGATTAAAGTGCGTACAGACACACACACAGCTATTTTTCCCTAGCGCAATACACGAACAGGATTCGAAATAAAACTGATAATATTCGTACGATGTACTATCCATCACACACTCTGCAGAGACTTGCGGACTACACGCAGGTGTATAAAAGGTCTTCTATTTGAATATTCTCCTTTATCGTCTTAATACTTCTCTGCTTCCGCTGGGTATACTCCTGCAAATCTTGGGAAAGCCACATTTTCTTGGTATCTTGAGTTTCTCCACTGCAGATGACAGTTTATTTAATGCGTGTATGGATCGATACATGTCTGAACCATGGTCAAATCGTTACACTGAGAAAACACAGAACATCATCTGTCCAAAAAGTTCTGAGGCCTTTATTCCTGGCGTATAATTCCGACCAGTATATACTGTGAAACTGGGCGCAGAATATAGGGTTGATGCTTAAACCTATCCAAAATCCAGTGGTTGTTGGTCGTTCTATGCTCATTAGCTCGTAATATCGGGAATGCCTACCACCTTTAAGTATAACTGGGACAAATATCAACTTCTCTCCTATAGCAAAGACTCTAGGAGTAATAACAGACGAAAGTTTAAATTGGACTGAGCGCGTAACTGCAATGTGCAAGAGGGCCTCATCATCTCTCCATGCGCTACAAAAATATGAAAAGCTCTTTCCTCTTAACCTGAAAACGAGTCAACGAAACATCATCGATATGGGCTTTCAGAGCCGAAGGCCCATTCGTATGCCCTTTATGACTGCACGAGATAAAGCTTTACACCTCACCTGGGCCTGTCAACACCGACATTGGACTGTTGATGATTGGAAACATGTTGCCTGTTCGGTGCAGAGGTGTTAAAAAGTTCGCTAGAACTGATTGAAGAAAGCTGCAAATTAGTGTACACGTACCTCAGTACAGCGTTCATTCACCATACGCTGCTCTGCATTCGTAGGTACTATGTAGACGATGTTAAAAGCAGCGTTGAAGAAATCCATCGTCCATACTTACGACTGCATGGTCCGTGTAACTCAGGTAACAAAATAAACCTGTGAATCTCTAGTAATAACGGGCAAAAGTGGATGCTTCCTATCTTCATTGATAGTGTCGCTTTCCGCTACTAATGTTTTTTATTGTCTTTTAGTCATGGTGTCAACAAGACCACATTTACGTCGATAACACATTTACTTCTAGTTCATACAGCTTATATCATATGCAAGACAGCCAGAAATGTATTAAGCCCAACCCGAAATATTACGAGATTAATACGGTCAATACTCTGCTACGTTTCACGCTCGGTCCTTTTAAGTGGATTCTTCAAAGGAAAATGCTCGCCAAAAATGTTCTGTAAATGCATACTGAACACGCCACGCAGAATTCTTCACAAAGGCCGATAGTTTCACACGCGGTTTTCTCTACAACAAACACTCCAAAATCTCCCAAACTTCACAGAACTGTCCGTAAATGCATCTGCTTGCACGGCGATATAAACCAAACGCGAAATAAGTAACTTCTTCATTTTACAAATAAATTTTTCAGACATGTTTAACATGACCTTCTCGTCCAGCAGCTAGTCCACGACTGACTGAGTGCCGTTGCTTTCAGTGCATAGGACTCATTCCAATACGCGGGAAAAACTTTACTCTTATTGGTTGATCAAAACAAACAGCCAATCAGGTCAATCTTTAAAGATCATATTCGCGCATAAACTGTTTTACTCCAATCTACAATCCCAGATGCATTTGCGTCATTTCATGCTGCAAATATTAGCAAAATGTTCCACCAAACCAAACCAAACGAAAACTAAGAGAAAACTGTACTTGAAATATACTGTAGAACTGATTATCCTCCTATTACCTTTCTGGCTGCCTTATTACAAAAGCAAATACTCGTAGACATACGTCATCCGCCAGTTAGGGGGATTTACAGTTTTCATGACACCCTGGTGGTGTAACACTTGCTAGTTACGTAAGACGTAATACGATATAGAATTGAAATTTGACGTATGTCTCCCATACGCACTCACATTTACTCTCATTTACTCTCACCCTAACACAAAATACACTCCTGGAAATGGAAAAAAGAACACATTGACACCGGTGTGTCAGACCCACCATACTTGCTCCGGACACTGCGAGAGGGCTGTACAAGCAATGATCACACGCATGGCACAGCGGACACACCAGGAACCGCGGTGTTGGCCGTCGAATGGCGCTAGCTGCGCAGCATTTGTGCACCGCCGCCGTCAGTGTCAGCCAGTTTGCCGTGGCATACGGAGCTCCATCGCAGTCTTTAACACTGGTAGCATGCCGCGACAGCGTGGACCTGAACCGTATGTGCAGTTGACGGACTTTGAGCGAGGGCGTATAGTGGGCATGCGGGAGGCCGGGTGGACGTACAGCCGAATTGCTCAACACGTGGGGCGTGAGGTCTCCATAGTACATCGATGTTGTCGCCAGTGGTCGGCGGAAGGTGCACGTGCCCGTCGACCTGGGACCGGACCGCAGCGACGCACGGATGCACGCCAAGACCGTAGGATCCTACGCAGTGCCGTAGGGGACCGCACCGCCACTTCCCAGCAAATTAGGGACACTGTTGCTCCTGGGGTATCGGCGAGGACCATTCGCAACCGTCTCCATGAAGCTGGGCTACGGTCCCGCACACCGTTAGGCCGTCTTCCGCTCACGCCCCAACATCGTGCAGCCCGCCTCCAGTGGTGTCGCGACAGGCGTGAATGGAGGGACGAATGGAGATGTGTCGTCTTCAGCGACGAGAGTCGCTTCCGCCTTGGTGCCAATGATGGTCGTATGCGTGTTTGGCGCCGTGCAGGTGAGCGCCACAATCAGGACTGCATACGACCGAGGCACACAGGGCCAACACCCGGCATCATGGTGTGGGGAGCTATCTCCTACAGTGGGCCGTACACCACTGGTGATCGTCGAGGGGACACTGAATAGTGCACGGTACATCCAAACCGTCATCGAACCCATCGTTCTACCATTCCTAGACCGGCAAGGGAACTTGCTGTTCCAACAAGACACTGCACGTCCGCATGTATCCCGTGCCACCCAACGTGCTCTAGAAGGTGTAAGTCAACTACCCTGGCCAGCAAGATCTCCGGATCTGTCCCCCATTGAGCATGTTTGGGACTGGATGAAGCGTCGTCTCACGCGGTCTGCACGTCCAGCACGAACGCTGGTCCAACTGAGGCGCCAGGTGGAAATGGCATGGCAAGCCGTTCCACAGGACTACATCCAGCATCTCTACGATCGTCTCCATGGGAGAATAGCAGGCTGCATTGCTGCGAAAGGTGGATATACACTGTACTAGTGCCGACATTGTGCATGCTCCGTTGCCTGTGTCTATGTGCCTGTGGTTCTGTCAGTGTGATCATGTGATGTATCTGACCCCAGGAATGTGTCAATAAAGTTTCCCCTTCCTGGGACAATGAATTCACGGTGTTCTTATTTCAATTTCCAGGAGTGTATAAATATTAACTTTTAAACTGCTATTTTCATTACGAAAGAAAAACTATCGAAAGTTTAGAATTGAAAATCTTTATAAAATAAATCAGCACAATGAGAGTGCTATTACTGTTTTCAAATAACATAAGAAATATACACTGTTATTTTTCCTATCTGAATTTTCTTACTTAAGTGTCGGTTGAGTACTTTTTTAATGTTTCCTTTTTTATATCTCCGAAACTGTTATAGGTAGCGGTTTTGAGACAACGTTCGTCTGAATAACGAAAGGTCATGTACCAAATTTGGAATAATACCGGTAATATTTAACATAGTTATTCAGATTCTTAGGTGAGGTGAATAAGTGATTTTAGTATACGCCACAGCGAGCATTCTCACGGTCCACTTTAGCGACAGGTGTGGCTGTGACGTATACGGCGGGCCACAAGCCAGCCGCCGCCGAATGCTACTATACTGCAGGCTTCCAAAACAGCTGGCCATAACGTAACAAAACCTACTGCAAAAGTCTGCAGTCGAGTAATAATTGCGACGCTACACCTAGTCGGACGAGTCTCGTTTCAAATTGGATTGAGCGGATGGACGTGCACGGGTATAGAGACAACCTCATGAATCCACGGACCCTGTGCGTCAGCAGGCGACTGTTCAAGCTGGTGGAGGCTCTGTAATGGTGTGAGGCGTGTGCAGTTGGAGTGATATGGGACCCCTGATAAGTCTATATATGACGCTCACAGGTGACATGTATGTAGGCACAGTGTCTGATGGCCTGCATCCATTCACGTCCATTGTGCATTCCAACGGACTTTGGCGATTCCAGCAGGATAATGCGACTCCCCACATGTCCAGAAACGCTACAGAGTGGCTCCAGGAACACTCTTCTGAGATTAACACTTCGGCTGGCTACCCAACTCCCCAGACACGAACATTATTGAGCATATCTGGGGTGCCTTGCCGGGTTTATGGACAGCACAGGTGTCAATTCCCTCCAGCACATTAGTCGAGTCCATACCACTTCGTGTTGTGGCACTTCTGCAAGCTCGTGGGGGCCCTGCACGATTTCAGGCAGGTGAACCAGTTTCTTTGGCTCTTCACTGTTTTTGCTAGAAGATGACAAATCACTGGTGGGTTAGTGTTTAAAGAAATCGAGAGACGGCAGCACACACTCTGTTGTTATGTGTTGCACCAAGATACAGCAAGTATTTTTTGTGCTTTAGTGTGGTATGCCGAAGCAAGGTGGCTTCTTGCAGAGGAAACAGTGCTACTTCTTCGGGTGAAACAACGCATTTTGGAATCGACAAGGGAGCCGATTGTTTCGAAAATGCGATGTAGATGTGTACGTTCAGCTATATCCATGAGATATCGCACTATCATTACAGGTATGCATCATCAACACATAATTATATGGTATGCCACATTATAGCAGCTGAGTAAGTACCTTATCATGGGAGTGCAGTAGATGTAGAGCTCTTAAATAATAGTAATATTTAATGAAACAATAACCACCAGACAATTTCTATGATCTTTATCTCGAGCCCATTGACTGTAAACAATTGCTATACTTGTTATGGGGATCACTAGGTGTGGTGTCACCGCCAGACACCACACTTGCTAGGTGGTAGCCTTTAAATCGGCCGCGGTCCGCTAGCATACGTCGGACCCGCGTGTCGCCACTGTCAGTGATTGCAGACCGAGCGCCGCGACACGGCAGGTCTAGAGACACTTCCTAGCACTCGCCCCAGTTGTACAGCCGACTTTGCTAGCGAAGCTACACTGACAAATACGCTGTTCCAGACCTCACGCCAGCCTGCGTGAGCTTAACGCGTGCATTTCGGCCTCCTTTAGCAACACGGTGTTGGCTCTTCTGCCAACACAAAACTAGGTGCTCGCTATAGGAGTTATTGTGGTTTACCATTATGTAGCCTTAAAACTGATGTTCAGTTTAGCTTCATAGGTTCATGCTCTTAGTAAATTTCGCATGTTTTTCTTTTAAAAGGAGGAAGACTCAACTCCTAACACAACAAAACGAAATAGAGTAATGGATCAAAATACTATCGACTTTTCAGAAGCTATAGTGTTCCCAGTTTTGGTCCCAAATCCTGATTCAGTTTTCCTGAAGCACAATGTTCACGGAGAGTCCTACAAAAGTAATGTCTAGAACCGTGGCCATCCTACGCAGATAATAAAATGTCGCAGGCCTGTTTCTATATGAGATAAAAAACTGTCTGACGTCACTGGACCTGCTTGTCTACGTATTACAGTACATCATGAACGTTATTTAGCCCTGATTCAGTATGAAGCCATAGAGCAGCTTGGTGAACCTGAACTAAGTGATGGCAGTATTTTAGATTACCAGAGAGAAACGTGAATTGAGATCAGAGAACCCAAATGTTGGCTCTGAAACTTTGGTGATATACAAAGGCCAGCCACAAAATTATAAGTATTCTTTGTACTTAATGTTCCGGCATAAAGTCAAGCGCCGGCACGCTGGTTGGGAACGTTAGAGCAGAGAGGGCTGTGAAGAAGACGTCAGCCAATTGCACACGGACCGAGCCCTCTCTAGGACGGCAATGCGACAGCAGAGCCCTCTACACGAAGAGAACATAAGAGCTGCACCAGACTGGCTACGGCCCAGTTCTAGGAGTTCTACAGCAGCGAGTTCAAGAATAGCATCACGACTAGTCATTTCGCTTCTACTATGTAGCATTTTCTAAGTTGAAGAGATTTCTTTTTTGTCTACGCCGTTTGCTTGCGACACCTCTGTATTTCTCGAAGTTAAGTATCGTCATTTATTTTCTGTAACAAAGACTCATTAATATGGGTAGCTAGAACTGTTGTCTAGTGATCCGAGAAAGCAGGTTTCCTAGTCAACCCATATTTGACGAATAGGAAGGATATAACGCTTAATATCGTTTTTCACAACGTATAATACTTAAAAATGTTCTATTTCATGTGACAAGAATACCTTAATGTATCCCGTACCTTATAATACAATAAAAAATATCTGTAATGTCTATCACCTGATTTATGAATTTTTTGAACGTTCATATGCCTCTCCCGTAAAGTTTACTTAATATGGCTTTCCATTAACTAGCCTCGAGTGACTCATATTCTTTAACTGTGACATGTGATAAGGCACAAAAAATTCGAAGTACTCCACTTGAAAACAGCAGAGTTTTATAAATAAAGCATTTTAACCGTCAAAGGAGACAATGATGGTGTGCAGATTTATATATTTTTATGAATTTTGCAGCGAATAAATTGTTTTTCACGTTTAATTCACAAATTCCGTAAACTGTGAACCAGAGGTGTCGTGAACTTACATTTGGTATCCTTGGTTATATTCGTCTTCTTCTGCCATAAGTAAATATCTCTCGACCGTGTGTAAAATATTAATTCTTAATCGGACTTCCTCTTCCGATGCAGGGCGCTTGTTGACCCTATACTGAGATAATGCGCGGAAGAAAAGAAAAATTTCGAGGTTTTGCACAAAAACGAACTTCCAGACTTAATATTTTCATAGGATTATTATTCAGACAACACATTGTATTACAAGAAAAACGTCTTGTCGCCACGAGAACTAAAGACAGAGTCTCTCTAATGCTTGACAAAAAAATTGAATGGAGTTTTTTTTTCATTTGTTATTCGCCTTCCGGCGTAGCAAAATATATCTTTATCGACGCTCACAGCGGCCGCACTAATGATTATTATCATTGGTTTTAAATTTTTGTCTTACCTTGTTGGGGCTTTCCTTGTGTACCTATACGGAGGCACCCCACATTTAACGAATAGGCACGATACAACACGTAATATTATTTTTCACTAGGTGTAATATTTAAAAATGTTCTATTTCATGTGACAAGAATACCTTAATGTATGCCGTACCTTATAAAACAATAAAAAATATCTGTAATGTCTTTCAACTGATTTATCAATTTTTTGACCGTTCATATGCCTCTTCCGTAAAGTTTACTTAATATGTCTTTCCATTAACTTGCCTCGAGTGCCTCATGTTCTTTAATTGTGACATGTGATAAGGCACAAAAAATTCGAGGTACTCCACTTGAAAACAGTAGAGTTTTATAAATAAAGCATTTTTACGGTCAAAGGAGACAATGATGGCTTGCAAAAAATTTTATATGACTGTGAACTCCAGCCAAGAAATATTAACCAAATACTCATCTCAGGAGAAGATAATGTGAAAGATCTCGAGCATACGTTCTGGCTTATTGTAGACCATGTATTAAATAGTTTGTGTCCTGGAAGACAGTGAGGGACGGCAAGGAACTACCATCGTTCAGTAACGGTATTAGGAAGCTACTATGAGTAAAGTGACACTTGCATGCCAGATTTTCAATCTCTGCTGAGAAACAAATGCTTAATGAAGGCAAAAATAGCTTAAGAAGAGCTATAAAAGAAGCGTTAAATGAGTCCGAAATGAAAATCTTAGTTGCCGAGATGGCAAAAATTGCTATAATGTTTTGAACCTATGTAAAATCAGTTAATGGAGAAAAACTCGTCAGCCCAAATGCTCGCTGAACATGATGCAACCGATACGAAAGATGATGATGGGCGACGATCTTAATTTCACCGATGTAGATCACATAGCTATGACAGAGTACCAAGGAGTAAAATATGGGAATGCTTTAGGAAACATAATGTTCCTCATTCATTAATTTAAAAAGAAGTTCAGATACAGTGTGAAGGTCGTGAAAGTATTGTACGAGCGCGAGGCGGAAGACCAAAATGGTTTAAGACAAAGAGCGATGTTCAACAAAGCAGTTCGCTTTCCCCATTACTCTTCATTACACTTACGGACACAATCAAGAAAGAAACCAAGGAAGTAGGAAACGAATATCTCAATGCTTTCGCTTTTGCTGATGACATCATCATTTGGGATGAGACGGAAATGTAGGTTCAGAGGCAACTAGATTACAGGAATAAAAAATTTAAAGAATTCAAGTTGACTGTCGTATCACAGTGGATGGAAAGAAGGTTGAATGTGTGAAAAGGTTAATTTATCTCGGTTGTGTCATATTAAGTGATGGAAGTGCCAAACTAGAACTCTTAAACAGAGAAGCAAATGGACCCAGTTTCTTCCACCAAATACGTAATTTACGAGGTGCATTCAAGTTCTAAGGCCTCCGATTTTTTTTCTCCGGACTGGAAAGAGATAGAAACATGCGCATTGTTTTAAAATTAGGCCGCGTTCATTGTCAATACGTCCCAGAGATGGCAGCACCGTACGGCAGATGGAATTTTACCGCCAGCGGCGAGAATGAGAACTGTTTTAAATACTTAAAATGAACAGCATGCAATCATTCGGTTTCTGAATTTGCGTGGTGTGAAACCAACTGAAATTCATCGACAGTTGAAGAAGACATGTGGTGATGGAGTTATGGATGTGTCGAAAGTGCGTTCGTGGGTGCGACAGTTTAATGAAGGCAGAACATCGTGTGACAACAAACCGAAACAACCTCGGGCTCGCACAAGCCGGTCTGACGACATGATCGAGAAAGTGGAGAGAATTGTTTTGGGGGATAGCCGAATGACTGTTGAACAGATCACCTCCAGAGTTGGCATTTCTGTGGGTTCTGTACACACAATCCTGTATGACGACCTAAAAATGCGAAAAGTGTCATCCAGGTGGGTGCCACGAATGCTGACGGACGACCACATGGCTGCCCGTGTGGCCTGTTGCCAAGCAATGTTGACGTGCAACGACAGCATGAATGGGACTTTCTTTTCGTCGGTTGTGACAATGGATGACACGTGGATGCCATTTTTCAATCCAGAAACAAAGCGCCAGTCAGCTCAATGGAAGCACACAGATTCACCGCCACCAAAAAAATTTCGGGTAACCGCCAGTGCTGAAAAAATGATGGTGTCCATGTTCTGGGACAGCGAGGGCGTAATCTTTACCCATTGCGTTCCAAACGGCACTACGGTAACAGGTGCATCCTACGAAAATGTTTTGAAGAACAAATTCCTTCCTGCACTGCAACAAAAACGTCCGCGAAGGGCTGCGCGTGTGCTGTTTCACCAAGACAACGCACCCGCACATCGAGCTAACGTTACGCAACAGTTTCTTCGTGATAACAACTTTGAAGTGATTCCTGATGCTCCCTACTCACCTGACCTGGCTCCTAGTGACTTTTGGCTTTTTCCAACAATGAAAGACACTCTCCGTAGCCGCACATTCACCAGCCGTGCTGCTATTGCCTCAGCGATTTTCCAGTGGTCAAAACAGACTCCTAAAGAAGCCTTCGCCGCTGCCATGGAATCATGGCGTCAGCGTTGTGAAAAATGTGTACGTCTGTAGGGCGATTACGTCGAGAAGTAACGCCAGTTTCATCGATTTCGGGTGAGTAGTTAATTAGAAAAAAAAGTCGGAGGCCTTAGAACTTGAATGCACCTCGTAATCTGGGACAAGGGAGTCCTTCTAACAGCTAAGCACACCGTGTATAGAACTTATCCCTCACCAATCAATATGTACAGCCTGGAGGCGTGTGTCATAAACAAGAGAGAAGAGAATCAAATACAAGCATGTGAAGTGAAGTTTCTTAGGTCAGCTTCACAAAAAGCTAGGAGAGACAGAGTAAACAACGAATATGTAAGGAGAGACCATGGAAGAAAGAATGGCTGCTGAAAATGGTTAGATTATGTGAAACTAATGCACCCGACTCGAACTCCAAGTCAGTATTTGGAGATGGGGGTACCAGGAGAAAGGCAGACTGGGCAGCCTAAGAAGATATGGACAGGCAGGGTTAGTGAAGATCTTGAAAGGAGACGAGCGACGTGAGATGCAGTGGAGAGAGAAAATCCATACCAGGACAGAAATCAATGCAGACACCATCACTCACAAAGTTTCTGCCAGGGTCATTGGAAGGAAATCCTGATTGTGATATAGATCGCAAACATTCTCTTCTTTCGAACGTCGCACGGACCAAGAAAAAAATTGGCATACAGAAAAAAAGTGGACGCGGGAATGAAAATCGACTCAAGCCTTACAATAAAGGCCACTAGACCTGGTGGAGTGCCCGATTAGTCTGCTGTATATCGAATGGCCAAGAATCAACACCTCTTCATGCAACTCACCGAACTTGGTGGAACAGTGGTAGATCACTCACTAGACTCGCATTCGGGAGGACGTCGGCTGGATTTCCCGTCCGGCTGTCCAGATTTAGGTTTTTCCGTGATTTCCACAGAATGTTTAAAGTAAATGCTGGAACGGTTCCTGTCATGGACGGTCGATTTCCTCCCCATTCTCTCCCCAGCCGATCTAGTGCTCCGTCTCTAACGAATTCGTAATCTATGAAACGGTAGACCCTATACTTTCTTCCTTTCCAGATAATAGTTCACAGTTCGCTGATGCCACGATTCGTGCCACATTGTCGCGATGCCCACCAGGATACAAGCAATGTGCACCGATTTTGTTCTGTATGGTGAACTACCTCCGAGATATTTTCAGTGGTTTCTCTGCAGAAATTTGCCACATAACCTCGTTGGCATACACAATAACAAAATCGCCGTAACTGTGGCGTATGGCAACGAAGCTTGGTAGATATTCCAAAAAAATTAGTTCCAGTTTTGGCCACCAGGTGCAGATCTGGTGCTGTGAATGCCAGAAAAACGAATAGAAATGTTTCCATATGTAATGGATTAGGAACGGGACGTGGGCAGAAAAAGTCAAACAATACCCAAAGGTGTTTTTTTTTATTAATTAGTTGCGAAATGTCGGTTCGGTGTATTTGTTTTCATAGTTTTCGTCCAACAAATGATGTTCGTAGTTTTCTTCACGTTCTAACTGTTGCACACGTAAATTTGTATAATTGTGCACCTTAGATTTGTCACAAAATACATGTCTAACATACATCACAAGTTTTAATAGGTACAAAGTTTTTACAAATTTATGTGTGCAACCATAAGAATGAGGTGGAAATGTATTCTGTGACAAATCTAAAGTGATCAATGAAACAAATTTATGTGTGCAACGATAAGAACGTGTTGAAAACTACGAACATCATTTCTTGGACGAAAACCGTGGAAACAAATACTCCAAACCGACATTTCACGACAACTAATCAATAAAACAACGCACCACATGTTCTCATGAAAGCATGAAAGTCGTCCGACAATGAATTGTAATGATTCGAAACCGGTAATATTACCTTTTGAATAAAGGAATTTAAAATAAATTTTTGACTGGTTGCTGTCTCAACACCGTCAACATTTGCTTCAAATAACAGCCACGGTCTCCAGCCATGTCAGCATATGGCAAAATTGAATTCCGAAAAGCATGATGTTGATTTCATGATTAACCGCCGCTTGCAGACTTCGTTCAGTATGTGCACTGGAGGCGCCGACGAGATGCAGCATCCGTAAAACGACGTGTTCAGCAGTTGATCGTAACAGTTCTGCTGGAATCTGAGAAACGAGTTCCTGTACGTTGGCCTTCAGAACGAACTTGTCGCTGGTAAAGGTGTTCTTTTAGATATATCCATAGCCAAAGTCACATGGATTCATATCAAGTGATCCTGAGGTTTCAGTTGTGCATTGACTGGATCTTGTACGGGAAGCACTGTAAAATATACTGCAGTACTTTCCCTACCGCTGACCATGGGATGGACAAATTCTCGTTTCACTGCACGAGCGCCAGCACTAGCCGGGAAAAATGCTGCGTGGTCAGTTGCAGCAACAACGACCTGTTCAGTAACTTCGACGGCGATAGGACGTCTTTCTCTTCTAGGTGCCACACCAAGTAGAGTGCTGCAACGCTCCATGTTTCACCGGTCACGGCTCGCCTGTTGACGGGGGGACTGAGCCGCTCGTGTCCGGCCCCACACGACTCGGATCGGTCACGTACTCGCCCCATGTCTGTTGTCCGGACTCCGGACACGCGGATAACCGAGCATGGCCGGTCACCGCTGACGTCTCACCTCGCCACGCCCGGCTCGCTGCTCTGCACTGTACAAATCCAACGCCTCTCTCTCTCTCTCTCTCTCTCTCTCTTTTAATACAAAAGTAACGTTTCCAAGAACGGGTACGTTACACAGCTAAATTCATAGAGCACTTTCTTTTACAATATTTACTCCCGTCTTCCTAACGTCCAGGAATTTTGTTGTAAATAAAACATTGATCACAAGAGACCAATCTGTGTTAATGTAATGGAATGTAAGCGTCAAATAGTGCACCTGATTATGCGAATCAGTCCACATATCAACTGTCGCAGCACATGTTTTATTAATAACTTCCGCAATAACAGAAGGCATTATACTGTTTCGTATTGCATCAGCTTGTTCTTTGACATGTCTGCTTATAGTAGAGGGATGTGGCATGACATCTTCCACGTTAACTTTTCCATAATGCGCACCTAGATGTATTAATTCTTGGCCTAGTTCTCTGAAACCTTCACCGCAAACAGCATTAAAAGGTCTCATATCTTTAGCACACATTGCAACACACTTTGCTGTAATACTATTTTTTATTACTGCCGGTATTCCTGAAGGAGCTGTATCTTTGTGAGGTTTCTTGCAACTGTGTTTCTTTAAAAGAGTGGTTCCCGATTGGAAACACAATAATGTGAAGCAGTTTATGCACGATACGTACCCAGTAGACGCACTGTTCTCGTCTACAACCACCAAAAATACGCTCCGTACTTGGCTTTTTAGACCTTCCCGTCTCTTCAACGTGTAAACATTGATTTCAATCTTACGTCTTACTGCACTGGTTTCCTCGCACTGCATGATTGCAGAGAGAGAGAGAGAGAGACACCACAAATGAGAAGCCCGTACTGGCTGCAGTCTCACACGGATAATGACACGTGTAATGTGTTGGAAGTTGCGTGCTACGTATTCGGTCACGGCTTCTATGCTCGGTCACTAGAACTAGTGCGGGCAGCCTATCCAGTTAGGATGTGCTCGCCCCATCTCGTATTTTGTGCTCGCTTACTCGGTCATGCAGGACTCTAACACCAAGCTCATCCGTGTTTTCGAATTCTTCAAACCATTAAATGACATCAGGCTTCTCCTCAGACCTTTCAGTTGCCGATACCGTCTTAATGCAGCCCTGTGATTGCTGCCATTCATATAAAACAGTTTCACCGACAGCGCACGGTCTCTCTGTTCGACAGCCGTACTGATTAGTCGTGTTACGGCTTGTCAAACAGCGTGGTTGTCATACTGTCATACAAACAGCGTACACGTCAGATTTGCACCTGGTGGCCAAAATTGGAGCCCTTTATTGTCCATTGTGAATCGGTTTCGCATTAACGCATAAACATATCTACCAGTTTTCGCTACGTACGATAATTACAGACCACGATGGATCTCCGTGAGAAGCTGCACTTTAATTATAATCACTCGGAAGCATGCTGTACTTTTTTACAAAATGCATGACAATTACAGACTCCCAGATCCATATAACATGGATACGAGAAAGGTGATACTATTGAAGCATGTGATAAGTTGTTTCCAGATAATGAGTTCGAACCAAGATACATAAATACACTACTGGCCATTAAAACTGCTTCATCAAGAAGAAATACAGATGATAAACGGGTATTCATTGGACAAATACATTATACTAGAACTGACATGTGTTTACATTTTCACGCAATTTGGTTACATAAATCCTGAGAAATCAGTACCCAGAACAACCACCTCTGGCCGTAATAACGGCCTTGATACGCCTGGGTATTGAGTCAAACAGAGCTAGGATGGCGCGTACAGCCTGCCCATGCAGCTTCAACACGATACCATAGTTCATCAATACTGACGTATTGTGACGAGCCAGTTGCTCGGCCACCATTGACCAGACGTTTTCAATTGGTGAGAGATCTGGAGAATGTGCTGGTCAGGGCAGCAGTCGAACATTTTCTGTATCCAGAAAGGCCGTACAGGACCTGCAACATGCGGTCGTGCATTATCCTGCTGAAATGTAGGGTTTCGCAGGGATCGAATAAAGGGTAGAGCCACGGGTCGTAACACATCTGAAATGTAACGTCCACTGTTCAAAGTGCCGTCAATGCGAACAAGAGGCGACCGAGGCGTGTAACTAATGGCACCCCATACCTTCACGCCGGATGATACGCCAGTATGGCGATGACGAATACACGCTTCCAATGTGCGTTCACCGCGATGCCGCCAAACACGGATGCGACCATCATGATGCTGTAAACAGAACCTGGATTCATCCGAAAAAATGACATTTTGCCATTCGTGCACCCAGGTTCGTCGTTGAGTACACCATCGCAGGCGCTCCTGTCTGTGATGCAGCGTCTAGGGTAACCTCAGCCATGGTCTCCGAGCTGATCGTCCATGCTGCTGCTAACGTCGTCGAACTGTTCGTGCAGATGGTTGTTGTCTTGCAAACGTCCCCATTTGTTGACTCAGGGATCGGCACGTGGCTGCACGATCCGTTGCAGCCATGCGGATAAGATGTCAGTCATCTCGACTGCTAGTGATACGAAGCCGTTGGGATCCAGCACGGCGTTCCGTATTACCCTCCTGAACCCACCGATTCCATATTCTGCTAACAGTCATTGGATCTCGACCAACGTGAGCAGCAATGTCGCGATACGATAAACCGCAATTACGACAGGCTACAGTCCGACCTTTATCAAAGTCGGAAACGTGAGGGTACACATTTCTCCTCCTTACACGAGGCATCACAACGACGTTTCACCAGGCAACGCCGGTCAACTGCTGTTTGTGCATGAGAAATCGGTTGGAAACTTTCCTCATGTCAGCACGTTGTAGGTGTCGCCACCGGCGCCAACCTTATGTGAATGCTCTGAAAAGCTGATCATTTGCATATCACAGCATCTTCTTCCTGTCGGTTAAATTTCGCGTCTGTAGCACGTCATCTTCGTGGTGTAGCAATTTTAATGGCGAGTAGTGTACAATCGGAAATGAATCAACTACTTCCTCATCGTCAAGCTATATGCTCTCCAGTATAGGCAGTACTATCGCTACAGTATGCACCTAGGTCGGCCCGTACACTGCATCCCGTATTCTCGTCACACAACATATAAGGGTTCATTCAACGTTGAGTAAAGACAATAAATCTCTGGCGACTAATTTTCCACACTAAAATCTTTAGAGTTGTTGAATCATTTAGAAGCTAAATGCTTTTAGCGTGACTCTAGAGATCTCACCATTGAAAGGGAGATGACAATTCGGAATAGTGAGCAGTCACCTGCAGGCACGTTTGCTGGACGCAGATAAACAGACGATACGCATTTAGAGGTCGCTCTGACGCACTTTGAGGTCGGATAACTACGTTACGCAGCTTGAATTCGTAGTGGGCACTCGCACTCAGGGACAGAGAGGCTGGTCAAACCGGCTTTGTGGAAGATAACGTCTTTGTCTGAGGCACAGAGTCCCATTTCTCTGCTCTGGCTTCGTTGCTGTTTCGTTGGTGGACTTATCTAATTACTAAGGCCGAGGCTGTCTTCCCACTCACACGTATCTCTTGCAGTAGGTGAAGTTAACTGTGCAGCCAGTTACTCTGTGTTGCTAAATGTAGCTGTGCTTACCTTTCGGCCAGTTTACGAACTTATTTCCCCTTCTACGACCCCAGACTAGTGTCACTCAAAATGCCAGACGTTAAATGCAGCTCAATTGCTTTCGTCTGCGTTATATCCCAAAAGAATTACTTCTTTATTCTCAAGAACAGAAGTCAGTTACGTATTATTACCATACGTGTAATGTTAAGCTTTGTCGGAGAATGAGCGTTTGTGTAGCTCTCTGGTACGTAGCTGAATGCAGTCGTTTGTCAAACACGATTTCGACAGCGTGCCTTGTCATCATCTTCAGTTGATACCTGTAGGATGATGGTCTTTGTTACATCGAATTCCGGTCTTTCAGTCCATTTGCGGGCATCGTCGGACGTAGAACGACGTTGTGACTTCAGTTAGCTGCGAGCTAGGTCTCACCCTTAACTGAGAGCGAAGACCCTGCTGTCGTGAAACTTCCTGGCAGATTAAAACTGTAAAACTGTGTGCCCGACCGAGACTCGAACTCGGGATCTTTGCCTTTCGCGGGCAAGTGCTCTACCATCTGAGCTACCGAAGCACGACTCACGCCCGGTACTCACAGCTTTACTTCTGCCAGTATCTCGTCTCCTACCTTCCAAACTTTACAGAAGCTCTCCTGCGAACCTTGCAGAACTAGCACTCCTGAAAGAAAGGATATTGCGGAGACATGGCTTAGCCACAGCCTAGGGGAGGTTTCCAGAATGAGATTTTCACGCTGCAGTGGAGTGTGCGCTGATATGAAACTTCCTGGTAGAGCACTTGCCCGCGAAAGGCAAAGGTCCCGAGTTCGAGTCTCGGTCGGGCACACAGTTTTAATCTGCCAGGAAGTTTCATATCAGCGCACACTCCGCTGCAGAGTGAAAATCTCATGCTGGAAACCCTGCTGTCATCTATCCGGCCGTCGGCCAATCGTATTTCGGTAGCCTCCTTCTACATCTATATCTACACACTCTGCAAGCCACCATATGATGGGTGGCGGACGGTACCCTGTACTACCACTTGTGACTTCCTTTTCTGTTCCACTCGCAAACAGAACGAGAGAATAATGACTGTCTTATATACCTCCATACGACCTTAAATTTCTCTCGTCATATCTTCGTGGTCCTTACGTGCAATGTATGTTGGCGGTAGTATAATCGTTCGGCAGTCAGCTTCAAATGCCTGTTCTCTAAATCTTCTCGATACTGTTCCTCGAAGAGAGCGCCGCCGTCTCCCCAGCGATTTCCATTTGGTTTCTCAAAGCATCTCCATAATACTTGCGTGTTGTTCGAACCTATTGGTAACAAGTCTAGCAGCCCGCCTCTGAATTGCTTCTAAGTCTTCCTTCAATCATACCTGGCGCGGATCCTAGACACTCGAGCAGTACTCAAGAGCCGCCCGGTGTGGCCGTGCGGTTCTAAGCGCGTCAGTTTGGAACCGCGTGACCGCTCCGGTCGCAGGTTCGAATCCTGCCTCGGGCATGGATGTGTGTGATGTCCTTAGGTTAGTTAAGTTTAAGTAGTTCTAAGTTCTAGGGGACTGCTGACCTCAGTAGTTAAGTCCCATAGTGCTCAAAGCCATTTGAACCATTTTTTGAAGTACTCAAGAGTGGATGGCACTACCGGCCTATATGCGGTCTTCTTTACAGATGAACCACACATTCCTAAAATTCTCCCAATAAATTCTTCTCCTTCCTTTCCACAATTCTTACATGCTCATTCCACTTCAGAAAGTTTGCAGTGTTACACCTACATATTTAATGGACACGAATGTGCCGATCACTATACTACTAATGCCGTTTTCGAATATTATGGTTTGTTATTACTACTCACCTGCAATAGCTTTCTACACTCATGATCATAAATTAAGGATAATGCTGATACATGGTGAAACAACGCTCTGGTGGGCGGTTTGCAGGTTTAAATCACCTCGGGGTATGACCATGCTGTGCATTTGACCTGTGGTCGTCGCACGGTGGCGCTGGCAGCAGTCCACGTACACAGAGGTGTGTTGGTGCATGTCAGAGTACGGTACAGCGAGTAAGTGAGCAGACGTTTTCAGACGTGCTAATGGTGACTGTGTGTTGAAAATGACTCAAAGAACACATATTCATGACGTTATGAGGGGTAGAATACTGGGGCGACTGGAGGCTGGTCAAACACAGCAGGTCGTAGCACGGGCCTTCCGTGTGCCACAAAGTGTGATCTCAAGATTAAGGTAACGATTCCAGCAGACATGAAACGTGTCCAGGCGCTACAGTACGGACGTCCACAGTGCACAACACCACAAGAACACCGATATCTCACCATTAGTGTCCGCAGACGGCCACGGAGTACTGCAGGTAGCCTTGCTCAGGACCTTACCGCAGCCACTGGATCAGTTGTCTCCAGACACACAGTCCACAGACGACTGAACAGACATGGTTTATTCGCCCAGTGACCTGCAAGGTGCATTCCACTGACCCTGGTCACAGGAGAGCCCATAAAGCCGCCGGCCAGGGTGGCCAAGCGGTTCTAGGCGCTTCAGTCTGGAACCGCGCGACCGCTACGGTCGCAGGTTCGAATCGTGCCTCGAGCATGGATGTGTGTGATGTCCTTAGGTTAGTTAGGTTTAAGTGGTTCTAAGTTCTAGGGGACTGATGACCTTAGAAGTTAAGTCCCATAGTGCTCAGAACCATTTGAACCATTTGAACCCGTAAAGCCTGCTGTCAAGAACGCAGTACGTGGTCATTGGAACAGTGGTCCCAGGATATGTTCACGGACAAGTCCAGGTATAGTCTGAACAGTGATTCTCGCTGGGTTTTCATCTGGCGTGAACCAGGAACCAGATACCAACCCCTTAACGTCCTTGAAAGGGACCTGTAAGGAGGTCGTGGTTTGATGGTGGGGTTGGGATTATGATTGGTGCACGTACCCCCCTGCATGTCTTCGACAGAGGAACTGTAATAGTTCAAGTGTATCGGGACGTCATTTTGCACCAGTATGTCCGCCTTTTGAGGGGTGCAGTGGGTCGCACCTTCCTCCTGATGGATGATAACGCACGGTCCCACCGAGCTGCCATCGTGGAGGAGTACCTTCAAACAGAATATATCAGGCGAATGGAGTGACCTGCCTGTTCCTCAGACCTAAAACCCATCGAGCACGAGTGCGATGCTCTCGGTCGACGTATCGCTGCACGTCTTCAAACCCCTACGACACTTCAGGAGCACCGACAGGCACTGGTTCAAGAATGGGAGGCTGTACCCCAGCAGCTGCTCTACAACATGATCCAGAGTATGCCAACCCGTTGTGCTGCCTATGTACGTGTGCATGCTGATCATATCCCATACTGATGTCGGGGTACATGCGCAAGAAACAGTGGCGTTTTCTAGCACATGTATTTCGTGACGGTTTTCTCAACTTATCACCAATACCGTGGACTTACAGATCTGTGTCGTGTGTTTTCCCTATGTGCCTATGCTATTAGCACCAGTTCGTGTACTGCCACGTTGTGTGGCACCACATTCTGCAATCATCCTTCATTTATGAGCATGAGTGTATTTAGAGCTAGCTGCCGTTCATTACACCAAGTGGAAATTTTGTCTAAGTCATCTTGTACCCTCTTTACATTCACTCAACACCTTCCCGTAGATCACAGCATCGTCAGAAAACAGCCGCAGATTGTTGCTCACTTTTTCCGCCAGATCATGTATGTATACAGAAAATAGTAGCGGTGCTGTTACACTTCCCTTGGGCAGCCCTGACGATTCCCTTGTCTCCGAATAACACTCGCTGTCGAGGACAATGTATGGGGTTCTGTTATTTAAGAAGTCTTCGCGCCACTCACATATCCAGGAACCTATTCCGTGTTCTCGTACCCTCTTTAATAGTCTGCAGTGGAGTGCCGTGTCAAACGCTCTCGGAAATCTAGGAACATGAAATATCCCTGTTGCTCTTCATCCATGGTTCGCAGGGTATCATGTGAGAAAAGTTCGAGTTTCGCACGAGCGATGCTTTCTAAAACCTCTCAAGGAAAGTGATTATACTCGAACTGACAATATTTTCAAGGATTCTGTAGAAAACAGATGTTAAAGATTTTGCTCTGTAATTTTTCGGATCTGTTCTTTTACCCTTCTTACACACTGCAGACACCTGCGCTTTGTTTGGTACTCGGTGAGAGATACACCATAAATGCACTCTCAGTAAGGAGCCAATGCCGTAGAGTACTCTTTGTAAAACCGAATCGTGATTCCAACAGGACTTGCGGACTTATTTTCTTTCATCTCTTTCAGTTGCTTCTCTGCGCGAGGGATGCTTATTACTATGTCTTCCATGCAGGAGTCTGTGCGACGGTCAAACGACTATATGCTTTTACGATTCTCCTGTGTGAACGGTTTCTTAAATACGAACTTTAAAACGTTGGCTTTCCTTTCGTTGTCTTCTACTGTCACACCAGATGGTCAAAGAGGATTGAAGCCTTAGGCGCGCTTAGTCCGGTATTACACTATCAAATTTCTTTGTCAAATATCTTTGTCCAAAATCTTTGTCAAAGATATTTGATGGTGTAATAGGAACTTTGTCAAATGTCGTCCAATATTTGATCAAATCTAGGGCCTCGCTATAGATTTGATCAAAGAAGTCGCTTGTCTTCTGTTCACTGCAATGTGACATGTTACCACATGGAGCGCTAGCATCGCTGCAGCGTTCTGTCGTCTGTAGTGTTTTTATAAACATTGCCGGTAAATACAATTGGTGTGTGCCGACAACTACAAAATTAATAGAGATGTATGAAGATGATGAGGCGCTTTACAACGTGAGACACCCTGAATACAAAAATAAAATAAGAAGATTGGAGACGAGACCTGACATAACCTAACCTAACATAACATAACCCTCTTATGTAGCGAGGAATCGGAGTGTTACAGTGAGCCTGTCTTCTGAAGATGTAGCAGTTCTTAAGTGAATATTGTGCTTTGTGATATGAGGATACACTTCACTGAGCACATACAGGAATGTACGCTCATCTATTCTTAAGTAATTGATGTACCACTTGACGTCTTCCACTGTAAGCTCACGTAAGAAGTTTTGTTGAATGCTTTTATCGTGTCGTCGTAAAACCCACGGCTTCACCCAGATTAGATTAGTTTTTCGTTCCATAGATCCGTGCTGAGGAGATCCTCGTGGATGTGGAACATGTCAATTTTTTTAAGCTGAAATAACAATACTAATACTATGAATAAATACAATACACCATTTGTTTCTATTAAAAATTTCGTCAGTGGAGTAGGAGTTGGCCACTAGTAAGTCTTTCAGGCTCCTTTTAAACTGATCTTTATTTGTAACTAAATTTGTTATGTTTGCTGGCAAATTATTGAAGATGAGTGTTACTGAGTAGTGGACCTCTTTCTGAACTAAAGTAAGTGCTTTTAAGTCCTTGTGTAGATCATTTTTGTTCCCGGTATTGTATGTATGAACTGAGTTGTTTGTTGGAAAAAGAGATATATTATTTACGACAAATTTCATTAAGGAGTAAATATACTGAGAGGTAGTAGTTAGTATACCCAGTTCTTTGAAGAGGTTTTTACAGGACGTCCGTGAATTTACTGCACAAATAATACGTATTACACGCTTTTGGACTCTGAAAACTTTCGTTTGACTTGAAGATTTACCCCAAAATAATATACCATATGACATTATGGAATGAAAGTATGCAAACTTTTTCATTTTTATGTTGCCTATGTTTGCCAACACTCGAATTGCAAACAGATTTGTTTGCGTATCTGCAGTTCTGGGATGTGCTCCTCCCAACTGAATTTATTATCAAGTTGTAATCCCAGGACTTTTAAGAGTGTCAACCTCGTATGTATGGTTCCATTTTTTCCCCCACTTCTTTTCCGCATGTGCACACAATGCAATTGGGGTACGTACAACTGCTGCGGTTAATAACAAGTTGTTGTCAGCCATCTTGAACTTTGACGAAAAATTTGATGACAGTGTAATACCCCTTCTAGCGCTACGTCAAAGATCTTTGTTAAATATATTTAACGGAATATTTGATCACATCTTTGATCAAATCTTTGACAAAGAAATTTGATAGTGTAATACCAGCCTTAGCGATTTTACGCAACACGAGAATTTTCTCTGGTTGTCGACCAGATCTTTCACTAAGGAATGACGATGGTAGTTGCTATATACTTCCCGCATGAACTTCTACTAACTTTTGCCTGCCAGCTTCTGCAAATTCTCTTTTGAACCGAGAGGGCAATAACCTTCGCTTCCTCGACAATTCCCGAATTCCTTTGTTAAACCATCTTGTGTCTTTTCCATCCTTAGCCCACATACTCGGCACATACTTCTACAGAGTAGGATTTGCCCGCAATAGCTCTACGTCCATTGTGGTACTAAGCGATGTTCATTCACTGTCAAAGTGGAACGCTAACAACTGCTTGACTGCACTTTCTATCAGAAAAGCCCTCCTAGCCTTGTTGGCTGAATTATTAACTTCAATAACCATAGTCGTTCTGATGATATCATGGTTACCAAACCCTGCCTCTATACTGACACCGTGGGCAAGATCAGGCCCGTTTGGAGCTACAAAGTATAAACATACACTCCTGGAAATGGAAAAAAGAACACATTGACACCGGTGTGTCAGACCCACCATACTTGCTCCGGACACTGCGAGAGGGCTGTACAAGCAATGATCACACGCACGGCACAGCGGACACACCAGGAACCGCGGTGTTGGCCGTCGAATGGCGCTAGCTGCGCAGCATTTGTGCACCGCCGCCGTCAGTGTCAGCCAGTTTGCCGTGGCATACGGAGCTCCATCGCAGTCTTTAACACTGGTAGCATGCCGCGACAGCGTGGACGTGAACCGTATGTGCAGTTGACGGACTTTGAGCGAGGGCGTATAGTGGGCATGCGGGAGGCCGGGTGGACGTACCGCCGAATTGCTCAACACGTGGGGCGTGAGGTCTCCACAGTACATCGATGTTGTCGCCAGTGGTCGGCGGAAGGTGCACGTGCCCGTCGACCTGGGACCGGACCGCAGCGACGCACGGATGCACGCCAAGACCGTAGGATCCTACGCAGTGCCGTAGGGGACCGCACCGCCACTTCCCAGCAAATTAGGGACACTGTTGCTCCTGGGGTATCGGCGAGGACCATTCGCAACCGTCTCCATGAAGCTGGGCTACGGTCCCGCACACCGTTAGGCCGTCTTCCGCTCACGCCCCAACATCGTGCAGCCCGCCTCCAGTGGTGTCGCGACAGGCGTGAATGGAGGGACGAATGGAGACGCGTCGTCTTCAGCGATGAGAGTCGCTTCTGCGTTGGTGCCAATGATGGTCGTATGCGTGTTTGGCGCCGTGCAGGTGAGCGCCACAATCAGGACTGCATACGACCGAGGCACACAGGGCCAACACCCGGCATCATGGTGTGGGGAGCGATCTCCTACACTGGCCGTACACCACTGGTGATCGTCGAGGGGACACTGAATAGTGCACGGTACATCCAAACCGTCATCGAACCCATCGTTCTACCATTCCTAGACCGGCAAGGGAACCTGCTGTTCCAACAGGACAATGCACGTCCGCATGTATCCTGGCCAGCAAGATCTCCGGATCTGTCCCCCATTGAGCATGTTTGGGACTGGATGAAGCGTCGTCTCACGCGGTCTGCACGTCCAGCACGAACGCTGGTCCAACTGAGGCGCCAGGTGGAAATGGCATGGCAAGCCGTTCCACAGGACTACATCCAGCATCTCTACGATCGTCTCCATGGGAGAATAGCAGCCTGCATTGCTGCGAAAGGTGGATATACACTGTACTAGTGCCGACATTGTGCATGCTCTGTTGCCTGTGTCTATGTGCCTGTGGTTCTGTCAGTGTGATCATGTGATGTATCTGACCCCAGGAATGTGTCAATAAAGTTTCCCCTTCCTGGGACAATGAATTCACGGTGTTCTTATTTCAATTTCCAGGAGTGTATTTCCACTGCTTGTGAGCAGTCTAATTAGCTGCTCAAGACATTTTCGGAAAACGCATTCAAATGTTCTTTGCAAGATTGTCTGTCTGTGCCCCTTGCAATTAATCCATAAACGTCCCAGTCTACACTCAGTAGAATAAAGTCGTATCCAGCTAGCATTACATGGCGTGAGTATTTCCGCGTTACTGACCGTAGACTTCCTTTGAATGACAATGGCCTCTAAAAACATCCAACGATTAACTTGATTTTACCTAGATTCAGAATACAATCACAAAAAGACTAGGTCTGTCTCAATACTACCTATTCTTCATTTTTCGTTTAGTTCCCTGCAGCTATATCGTATGCTGAAACCGCAGATTTCGTTGGTTATTTGAGTTCAATGTACGTCCTATAGTACTGCCACCTTTCTCCGACTGTCTGCAAAGTCTGTCCGGTGTATGGCTTAGCGTATTTATATGGAATGCGGTAAGCACCCGGTTTACGGAGGTCAGAGTCATCATTCGCCGCACGTAATAGTGCCTGCGTTTCAGGAGCTGGACGACAAACACATTTAATGTTACGTCGAGCCAAGATTTGGACGATTTTGTTTCGTCGGAATGCGGCTGACACCCCACTGTCTTATACTCTTCGTCATGGTCTACTTTCTAGGCTCGTACCTTCTGCCTAAAAGCAAGTCAGATTTGTGAGCGGACATATCCGTTCTTCTTGAACAGTCCTCAAAGCGTCTGAGCTCCCTTGGTAAGCTTTCTTCATCGGATACTGTACTGGCCCTGTGGGCCAATGTACACTACTGTCTATTAAAATTTCTACACCAAGAAGAAATGTAGATGATAAACGGGTATTCATTGGACAAATATATTTTACTAGAACTGACATGTGATTACATAGAATGAGATTTTCACTCTGCAGCGGAGTGTGCGCAGATATGAACTTCCTGGCAGCTTAAAACTGTGTGCCCGACCGAGACTCGAACTCGGGACCTTTGCCTTTCACGGGCAAGTGCTCTACCAACTGAGCTACCGAAGCACGACTCACGCCCGACAGCTTCAACACGATACCACAGTTCATCAAGAGTAGTGACTGGCGTATTGTGATGAGCCAGTTGCTCGGCCACCATTGACCAGACGTTTTCAATTGGTGAGAGATCTGGAGAATGTGCTGGCCAGGGCAGCAGTCGAACATTTCCATCCATAAAGGCCCGTACAGGACCTGCAACGTGCGGTCGTGCATTATTTTGCTGAAGTGTAGGGTTTTGCAGGGATCGAATAAAGGGTAGAGCCACGGGTCGTAACACATCTTAAATGTAACGTCCACTGTTCAAAGTGCCGTCAATGTGAACAAGAGGTGACCGAGACGTGTAACCAATGGCACCCCATACCATCACGCCGGGTGATACGCCAGTATGGCTATGACGAATATACGCTTCCAATGTGCGTTCACCGCGATGTCGCCAAACACGGATGCGACCATCATAATTCTGTAAACAGAACCTGGATTAATCCGAAAAAATGACGTTTTGCCATTCGTGCACCCAGGTTCGTTGTTGAGTACACCATCGCAGGCGCTCCTGTCTGTGATGCAGCGTCAAGGGTAACCGCAGCCACGGTCTCCGAGCTGATAGTCCATGCTGCTGCAAACGTCGTCGAACTGTTCGTGCAGATGGTTGTTGTCTTGCAAACGTCCCCATCTGTTGACTCAAGGGATCGAGACGTGGCTGCACGATTCGTTACAGCCATGCTGATAAGATGCCTGTCACTCGACTGCTAGTGAGACGAGGCCGTTTGGATCCAGCACGACGTTCCGTATTACCCTCCTGAACCCACCGATTCCATATTCTGCTAACAGTCATTTGGTCTCGACCAACACGAGCAGTATTGTCGCGATACGATAAACCGCAATCGCGATAGGCTACAATCCGATCTTTATCAAAGTCGGAAACGTGATGGTACGCATTTCTCCTCCTTACACGAGGCATCACAACAACGTTTCTCCAGGCAACGCCGGTCAACTGCTGTTTGTGTATGAGAAATCGGTTGGAAACTTTCCTCATGTCAGCACGTTGTAGGTGTCGCCACCGGCGACAACCTTGTGTGAATGCTCTGAAAAACTAATCATTTGCATATCACAACATGTTCTTCCTGTCGGTTAAATTTCGTGTCTGGAGCACGTCATATTCGTGGTGTAGCAATTTTATTGGCCGGTAGTGTAATTCTGCCAACGGCCTTGTCAAAGAGGGCGGAGGAGCGAATAGAGGTTCAGGGCACTCTCTTGTCCTAGGGGTGGGAAATTGCCCCTAAAGGCGGAAGAATCAGCAATGTTCAACGACATGAGGATGCAGAAGGCAATGGAAACCACTGCATTAAAAACACGTAACGTGTATCCACAGCACATGTGGCCTGTAATTGAAGAAGTGTCATGATGATCTCTCCATTGGCAAAATATTCCGGAACAGTCCCCCATTCGGATCTCCGGGAGGGGACTGCCAATGGGGAGGTTACCATAAGAAAAAGATTGAATAATCTACGAAAGGATAACGTTCTACGAGTCGGGGCGTGGCATGTCAGAAGCTTGAACGTGGTAGGGAAACTAGAAAATCTGAAAAGAGAAATGCAAAGGCCCAATCTAGATATAGTAGGGGTCAGTGAAGTGAAGTGGAAGGAAGACAAGGATTTCTGGTCAGATGAGTATCGGGTAATATCAACAGCAGCAGAAAATGGTATAACAGGTGTAGGATTCGTTATGAATAGGAAGGCAGGACAGAGGGTGTGTTACTGTGAACAGTTCAGTGACCGGGTTGTTCTAATCAGAATCGACAGCAGACCAACACCGACTACGATAGTTCAAGTATACATGCCGACGTCGCAAGCTGAAGATGAACAGATAGAGAAAGTGTATGAGGATATCGAAAGGGTAATGCAGTATGTAAAGGGGGACGAAAATCCAATAGTCATGGGCGACTGGAATGCAGTTGTAGGGGAAGGAGTAGAAGAAAAGGTTACAGGAGAATATGGGCTGGTACACTGTCGAAATATCGTGTTCCGTAAGAGATTGGACCCAGCTGGACACCGAAGAGCAATAGAAACTACTGTTACCGTAGTCGTAACAGTAGAATGGAATGTAACAATGGAATGTTGCCATAGCCGGATATTTACAGTGGGAACGATGTATACACATAGGTGGGTCACAAGATCAAGGAAAAAATGTAAAGCCAAACAGGGTTATCAGTTACTTCCAACGTTTACTGACGCTCATACAGCCGATAAGATGTTGTCCGAGGCTTTCAGGATTTACCTATGATCTCGCGACGACGAACTTAGTTTTAGACAATAGGATTGTCAGTGAATAATCTCAAAAGGCAAACGTACTTATCTGGTGAGTTTTTTAAGTCCCTTGAGCACATTTGACCCAGTTACCGTTCTTTGCGAAAATATAAAAGTGCAGTTAATGAAGCAGGCAAAAAGGAATACAGACATCTCAAAAACGAGATCGACAGGAAGCGCAAAAGGCTAAGCAAGGAATGCTGCAGAACAAATATAAGGACGTAGAGGCATATATCACTAGGGGTACGATAGGTAGTGCCTACGGGAAAATTAAAGAGACCTTTGGAGAAAAGAGAACCACCCGTATGAATATCAACAGCTCAGATGGAAAACCAGCCGTGAGCAAAGAAGGTAAAGCAGAAAGGTGGAAGGAGTATATATAGGGGCTGTACTAGAGCGATGTGTATGAGGGCAATATTATGGAACTGGAAGAGGATGTAGATGGAAATGAAATGGAAGATAAGATATTGCGTGAATAATTTGACATAGCACTCAAAGACCTAAGTCGAAACAGGGCCCCAGGAATAGACAACATTCCATTAGAACTACTGACAGCCTTGGGAGAGAAAAGCCATGACAAAACTCTTCCATCTGGTTAGCAAGATGTATGAGACAGGAGAAATACCCTCAGATTTAAAGAAGAATATAATAATTCCAATCCCAAAGAAAGCAGGTGTTGACAGGTGTGAAAATTACCGAAATATCACTTTAATAAGTCACAGTTGCAAAATACTAACACGAATTCCTTACCGACGATTGGAAAAACTGGTAGAAGCCGACGTCGGGGAAGACCAATTTGGATTCCGTAGAAATGTTGGAACACGCGAGGCTATACTGACCCTAAAATAGATTAAGGAAAGGCAGACCTACGTTTCTAGCATTCGTAGACTTAGAAAAAGTTTTTGACAATGTTAGCTGGATTACTCTCTTTAAAATTCTGATTGTGGCAGGAGTAAAATACAGGGGGCGAAAGGCTATTTACAATTTGTACAGAAACCAGACAGCAGTTATAAGAGTCGAGGGGCACGAAAGGGAAGCAGTGGTTGAGAAGGGAGAAAGACAGGATTGTAGCCTATTCCCGATTTTTGTTCAATCTGTATATTGAGCAACAAGTAAGGGAAACAAAAAAGAAAAATTCGGAATAGGAATTAAAATCCATGGAGCAGAAATAAAATCCTTGAGGTTTGCCGATGACATTGTAATCCTGTCACAGACAGCAAAGGACCTGGAACAGCAGCTGAACGGAATGGACAGTGTCTTGAAAGGATATAAGATGAACATCAACAAAAGCCAAACGAGGATAATAGAATTTAGTCAGTTAAATCAGGTGATGCTGAGGTAATTAGATAAGGAAATGAGACACTTAAAGTAGTAGAAGAGTTTTGTTATTTGGGAACCACAAAAACTGTTGATGGTCGAAGTAGAGAGGATATAAAATGTAGACTGGCTATGGCACGCACGGCTTTCTCAAGATGAGAAATTTGTTAATATCATGTATAGATTTAAGTGTCATGAAGTGGTTTCTGAAAGTATTTGTATGGAGTCTAGCCATGTATGGAAGCGTAACATGGACGATAAATAGTTTAGACAAGAAGAGAATAGAGGCTTCCGAAATGTGCTACAGAAGAATGCTGAAGATAGATGGGTAGATCACATAACTAATGAGGAGGTACTGAATAGAATTGGGGAGAAGAGGACTTTGTGGCACAACCTGACTAAAATAAGGGATCGATTGGTAGGACACATTCTGAGGCATCAGGGGATCAGCGATTTAGTACTGGAGGGAAGTGTGCAGGGTAAAAATTGTAGAGGGAGACCAAGAGATGAACACACTAAGCAGATTCAGAAGGATATAGGTTGCAGTAGTTACTCGGAGATGAAGAAGCTTGCACAGGATAGAGTAGCATGGAGAGCTGCATCAAACCAATCTCTGGACTGAAGACCACAACGACAACACACCAGTCTTCTGACTGGTTTGATGCTGACCGTTACGGATTCATCTCCTGTGCCAACCTCTTCAAGCCGGCCGCGGTGGCCGAGAGGTTCTAGGCGCTTCAGTCCGGAACCGCGCGACGTCTACGGTCGCAGGTTCGAATCCTGCCACGGGCATAGATGTGTGTGATGTCCTTAGGTTAGTTAGGTTTAAGTAGTTCTAAGTTCTAGGGGACTGATGACCTCAGATGTTAAGTCCCATAGTGCTCAGAGCCATTTGAACCAACCAACCTCTTCATCTCAAAGTAGCACATTATTTGTTGAATGAATTATCATCTCTGTCTTCCTGTACAGTTTTTGCCCTCTACAGCTCCCTCTAGTACTATGGAAGTCATTTTCCCATGTCTTAACAGATGTCCTCTCATCTTCCCCCTTCTCCTTGTCAGTGTTACCCACATATTCCTTTCCTCACCTTATCAGCCCACTTAATTTTCAGCATTCGTCTGTAGCACCACAGCTCAAATTCTTCTATTCTCTTCTGTTCCGGTTTTCCCACAGCCCATGTTTCACTACCGTACTATGCTGTGCTCCAAACGTACATTCTCAGATATTTCTTCCTCGAATTAAGGCCTATGTTTGATACTAGTAGACTTACCTTGGCCAAGAATGCCCTTTTTACCAATACTACTCTGCTTTCGATGTCCTCCTTGCTCCGTCCGTCATTGGTTATTTTGCTGCCTAGGTAGTTTCGTGACCATCAGTCCTGATGTTAAGTTTCTCGCTGTTCTCGTTTCTGCTGCTTCTCCTTGCTTTCAGGACTCTGTACCAGCACCCAGCGCCAGCCGCCGAGCAGCACAAACGCACAACGTCAAGGTATCGACATGCATGATACCCACTACTAACAAAGCCTATCCTTGCACAACCTATCGCAGGCAGCAGAACAACCGCTACTGCTCTTGCCGTCCGACCTAACTTTCGCAGAGGTTGTTTTCCCTTGGCTCTTGCCTTGGCACTTTTTTTCCTCTGCCCTTCAAACCGCTACCCATCGTCAGATTTCGACCAATCTATCTCCAGATGAGCGCGTATTAATGGTTAATCCTAACCAGACGTACGCAAACATCGCAGTACCCACATCCTGCGACACCTCACTTTAGTGAATACTAACCCTTATGCAGAGATGGCAGTAGACCTTTTGTGTTGGCCATCATGCCGGTGTGGGCGTGGAGGGGCTCCACCTCTTGAAAAAAAAAATCTCCTTGCTTTTGCCTTTTTTCGATTTAATCTCATCCACATTCTGTACTCATTAGACTGATCATTCCATTCAGGAGAGCCTGTAATTCTTCTTCACTTTTACTCAGGATAGGAATGTCATCAGCGAAAATTGATGTTAGGAATGGCATTACAGCAAGTGGAGCTACTCCACCTTGCTACCTTTAATCATCCACAATGGATTGCACAGACAGATACTGCATATGTATAACTGGATAATCTATCCAAAAAAAAAAAAAAGAAGCAAACATCTGGTACAGTCAGAAACCAATAAAACCCATCGCATGTTATTAAGTGTTCTACAGTTTTGCAACAGAACAGAAATGACATAGACGTTTCATGTAGGAATGCACGTTCCCGCAGCGATATGGATTAAAAAATCTTCGCCGGCTTTCATCCACATCAGGTGTTCAAAATCCCACAAGCTTCCGACCGGGCTCTCCTCGGCTATCGTCAAGTGGTAAATTACTGCCGTGGCACTGTTGTCTCGCCATTACATAGCCACGCTGCTGGCTGTGACGTCACTAGGGCTCGGTTCGTCGCCGAACATGGTAATGTTTTGTCCCGCGTCCGTCGCACCTGCTTCAGCCTTGTGATGGCTGCGTTCCAGCCTGTGCTGAGCTGTAGAACATCATCCTTACTGATTGCGTTTTCAAAAATACACTCCTGGAAATGGAAAAAAGAACACATTGACACCGGTGTGTCAGACCCACCATACTAGCTCCGGACACTGCGAGAGGGCTGCACAAGCAATGATCACACGCACGGCACAGCGGACACACCAGGAACCGCGGTGTTGGCCGTCGAATGACGCTAGCTGCGCAGCATTTGTGCACCGCCGCCGTCAGTGTCAGCCAGTTTGCCGTGGCATACGGAGCTCCATCGCAGTCTTTAACACTGGTAGCATGCCGCGACAGCGTGGACGTGAACCGTATGTGCAGTTGACGGACTTTGAGCGAGGGCGTATAGTGGGCATGCGGGAGGCCGGGTGGACGTACCGCCGAATTGCTCAACACGTGGGGCGTGAGGTCTCCACAGTACATCGATATTGTCGCCAGTGGTCGGCGGAAGGTGCACGTGCCCGTCGACCTGGGACCGGACCGCAGCGACGCACGGATGCACGCCAAGACCGTAGGATCCTACGCAGTGCCGTAGGGGACCGCACCGCCACTTCCCAGCAAATTAGGGACACTGTTGCTCCTGGGGTATCGGCGAGGACCATTCGCAACCGTCTCCATCAAGCTGGGCTACGGTCCCGCACACCGTTAGGCCGTCTTCCGCTCACGCCCCAACATCGTGCAGCCCGCCTCCAGTGGTGTCGCGACAGGCGTGAATGGAGGGACGAATGGAGACGTGTCGTCTTCAGCGATGAGAGTCGCTTCTGCCTTGGTGCCAATGATGGTCGTATGCGTGTTTGGCGCCGTGCAGGTGAGCGCCACAATCAGGACTGCATACGACCGAGGCACACAGGGCCAACACCTGGCATCATGGTGTGGGGAGCGATCTCCTACACTGGCCGTACACCACTGGTGATCGTCGAGGGGACACTGAATAGTGCACGGTACATCCAAACCGTCATCGAACCCATCGTTCTACCATTCCTAGACCGGCAAGGGAACTTGCTGTTCCAACAGGACAATGCACGTCCGCATGTATCCCGTGCCACCCAACGTGCTCTAGAAGGTGTAAGTCAACTACCCTGGCCAGCAAGATCTCCGGATCTGTCCCCCATTGAGCATGTTTGGGACTGGATGAAGCGTCGTCTCACGCGGTCTGCACGTCCAGCACGAACGCTGGTCCAACTGAGGCGCCAGGTGGAAATGGCATGGCAAGCCGTTCCACAGGACTACATCCAGCATCTCTACGATGGTCTCCATGGGAGAATAGCAGCCTGCATTGCTGCGAAAGGTGGATATACACTGTACTAGTGCCAACATTGTGCATGCTCTGTTGCCTGTGTCTATGTGCCTGTGGTTCTGTCAGTGTGATCATGTGATGTATCTGACCCCAGGAATGTGTCAATAAAGTTTTTCCCTTCCTGGGACAATGAATTCACGGTGTTCTTATTTCAATTTCCAGGAGTGTAGTTCAACTGTAACAGGAAAAATTTATTTCAGTACCATTTGCCTAAGTATATGAAAATATTGCTAAATATATTACCCATTAGCTTCGGCCACATTTGTTTGAAATTTTTCCTTACGTTTTACCAGCGCAAGCAGTTGGCATTTTCAAAGATTCACGCTCCATTACAGATGGCAAATCAGTAATTGAGGGTGAGCTTTTGACAACGCTAACTACTCATGCTGGCGAAAATTCAGGAAAATTTTCAAACAAACGTTGGTCGAAAATTCGGAGGCTGGAGATAATATGCAATGTGTTCAGGGATTTTTCATATACACGAAAGTTAGGCTATTTGCCTGCTGATCTCCAGGAGCAGTATACCCATTACGTAATGGCCAATCACACATCTCAGATTCGTGCATTGTCTCAGTGCTACGCTATACTGTTTTGAGTCAGACGTTGCATGATGAAATGACAAAATATCTTACCATGATACATTGTTGCAACCGTGAGTACCTGTTGAGATACTGGTCAATGCTGTATGATAACTTTCACCTACATATCTAGGTAAAAGGATCACAGATAGAAGCAGAAGGAGTGTGGCACAGAAACGGAACGGAAGAGAAAAAGCTTTGCACAAGTGCTTTGTGGAAGTTAATCCACACATCTATTAGCGTAGTTCCCTAGAGGACCTTACATGACAAGACTGCTTTTAGAAAATTGTGCCTACACTCGTCTACTATTGACACTCGCCTATACTTCCCCAGCATACACTCACCTTCATTCTTATGTTATTAACTATGGTGCACTTGTACACAGGAAAGGAAAAAGGGGGCGCAGAGAAAACCAGTAACAAGAGAAACATGGGGCTGTCGAATGGTTACAGTATATGTATGCTGTCAGTTACTCGTGATGGCGTTGCTACAGTTTCTGCTGTGGTTCCACCCGTTAGCAGAATAATCCATACACTTTTTGAGCTACAAACAGTGACTCTAAATGGTGACGGTGTCCTCCGACTGTTCTGAAACCAGTGGCAAGAATGTCAGAAGGCGATGACAAACTCTGTCTCCACCTGCACTATTCCACTGCTATCCCTAAATGTAATGTGGTGGCAAGATGGATAGAGTACAAGACGCCTTTTTATCAGATAACGTTAGAGCAGATACATGTGCACATCCTCGTTTGGTGGGCGCAGCCTCGCATCGATCAACGGCGCGTTCATGCTGATGCAGTGAGTTCGACGTCCTTGATTGGAGTGATTGCGCTTAGCACAGCCGGCAGCAGCTAGACAAATGTCTCACTGGACTCCATGGGCAGCCTGACATCATCGAACGTCGGACGACAAGGAGCATATCAAGTGGCCAGCTGGAGAAGGCTATCTGACCCGACGTACAGGACTGCTGCACTCTTCCGCAAAACTCTTCACTTGATTGCCGGCCGGAGTGGCCGTGCGGTTCTAGGCGCTACATGTCTGGAGCCGAGCGACCGCTACGGTCTCAGGTTCGAATCCTGCCTCGGGCATGGATGTGTGTGATGTCCTTAGGTTAGTTAGGTTTCATTAGTTCTAAGCTCTAGGCGATTGATGACCTCAGGAGTTAAGTCGCATAGTGCTCAGAGCCATTTGAACCGTCTTCACTTGATTACTCCTCGCTGAACTTCACTGATCCCGGTGTACAAGTGGCCAAGTGGTGAGCTGATAATGATGAAGGCTATATCGCTTCCAGCAGATGCTGGAACAGAGAGGGGGGATGGTGGAAGCAGCCGACTCAAACCTGTCTGGTGGCTCTTGACCAGCGTTTATAAATAGTCCCCTGTGGCCTTTTGTTTGGTTGTCTGGCAGAGATGGCATGCAGCGCAGACTAACACAATCCTGCATCGATGAGTTGTTACTGCAGCCTTGCCACAAATTATTGACTGGTTCTCTGAAAATGGACTCTCCCCAAATTTTGAAAAAAAAGAACACACTATATTCAGTTCCGCACAACAAATAGAATCATACCAACAATTGATGTAGCACATGAGCTGGAGACATAAGTAGGGTGGAATGCTCCAAATCTTTGGGTATACATATTGATGAAGACTTGAATTGGAAGAAGCATATTATTGAACCTCTCAAACAATTAAGTTGAGCTACTTTTTGTTTTCGTATAATTGCTGATCCGGCGTAACATCAAGCGCCGGCAAGTCGGCCTGAACGTAACAGCAGAGAAGGTTGTGAGACGTCGCCAGGCGATAGCACGCTGACCAGGACGACACCACGACAGGAGCGGTCTCTACCCGAAGAGAATATAAGCGACACTCCAGCTAGCCGCGGCCCAAAACCCAGGCGATCATTGTAGGCAAAACCAACACTTCCTTCCGCCTCCTTGATATCTATCTCACCATCTAAGGCCGTCCTATCGCCCTCACTCCCACCCTTAAGTACTTTGGCGTCACCCTCGACCGTCGCCTCTCCTGGACTCCCCATCTCCGGACAATCCAAGCCAAGGCACGCTCCCGACTCCATCTCCTCAAGCTCCTTTCCGGCCGTACGTGGGGTCTGGACCCCTCCACCATCCTCCACACCTATAAATCCCTCATCCGCCCTATCCTTTGTTACGCCCATCCGGCCTGGGTCTCCGCCCCCCTACCTTTTATACATCCCTTCAAATACTTGAATGCCATGCTCTCCGCCTCGCCTATCGCCTCCATCTCGCCTCCCCCACGCGGATCCTGTACGATCTCATTCCGTTCCCCCACCTCCTCCTTTTCCTTGAAAGGATACGGATCCTGTACATCTCCCACAAACTCGATCCTCCTCACCCGCTTGTTTCGCCCATCCTCTCCCGCCCCCGCCCATTGCCGCACCTGTATTCCCACGTCCCACCCGGTCTCCATCTCTCCACCCTCCTTACCCTCTCCCACGGTGGCTTCCGCCAGCTCCCCCTCCCTGATGATGTCCTCCTCCCCTCCATCTACCCCTCCTATCAACTTTGATCCTGCCCCCCACTTCCTGTGTCCTTTCCTTTAGGCACCCTCCCTCCCTTCTCTCTCCTTTTCCCCCCATCCCCCTTCCTCCATCCCTCTTCCCCCAGGCTTCCCCTCCCCCTTCCTCCCTTCCCCCTATCTCCTCTGCCCATGGCATCTCTGCTCTCCCCTCTCCCTCTTCCACCCCCCTCCTCCTCTCTTGGCAGGTCCCCGGACTCGCACACGCTACGTGGACTTTCGCGCGCCGGAGATCATCGCCATCAGTGTCGCGTGTGTGTCGTCGTGTTCAGTGTTCAGTGTTCACCGTCGCACTCCATCGTTCGCCTGTGCCATCGCCATCTTCAGTGTTCGTGCGTCGTATCAACAGTTTGCAGTGTGGATTATCGTCGAGTGTGAAAGGCTCCGTGTTTGTCTTTATGTGTCTACTGTTTTATTGCCCACCGTTCTGTAACTTATGTGTATTCTTACTGTTTTTTCTCGTTGTGTATTCTATGGCTGAAGAGCAGCGTAGAGTGCTGCTGAAAGCCTGCCTGTTGTACAGGTTTTAAAATGAAAATAAAGTAAAAAAAAAAAAAATAGCCGCGGCCGCACTTGAAGAGCGGAGCTACAAGACGAGCCGTCATCCGACAATTTAGCCGTGACTAGTGATCTACATTAATTGCTAGCATGGAACTTGTGTATATCGAAGGACATTGATTATTTGCATGTATCCAGTCGCTTGCGACACCTCTCGTAAAAAAGCGAATTTGTGTACTGTCAACTCACTTTACTGTAATAAACTACCTCAATAAGATTTGCTTGTATGTTGTCTTGCAGTCCAAGAAAACAGCTTCCTAGGCACCCTATATTAGACCTATGTGAAGATCGCCTCTGTTCTTTCGGACATGTTAGAAAGAACAGATGCCATTAATGACCGTGCAGCTCTCTAGAAAGAAGTTACAATTAAGTCAATACCATTAGCTGCTGACAGTCGTTGATATACACCAACGGGGACAGTTGAAAATGTGTGCCCCGACTGGGACTTTTGATGAAATAAAGGAATATGTATATATATATTTATTATGTAAAAAAGAATGAATGGAAATGAAACTGGAGAAAAACTGTTTTTGTATATTTTTGTTATTTGCTCTTTCAGTACGAACTTTGTTGTAGAACCCCTTATTTACGTGTGGTAATAAAAATTCATTTAGACAGAATTAAGCACATTTAAAATTACGTGAACCTTAGCAACCCTCTCATTCTGATAAATTCATACTAACTGATTAAGAACATTTAGTTGAAAATTGTATAAATTAAATTTTTTTTTACATATTTCGGCTTTGGCACACATTTTCTAAATGCAGTGGTATTTTTTTAAATATTTACTGAATTCTTTCCCGGCGTTAGCTATGGAACACAAGACTGTCTCTGTTAGCTGCAAAGCCGACCTGAACGTTTAATTATCATTGACAAAACACACTTCACTATACGTTTAAGTTATTTGCTTTAGAAATTGAAAGAACCAACAGATTAACAACTTCAACGTTAACTATCCGCCTATGAATGCACAAATGTAAAACCAGTAATAAATTCCGTCAGCCTCAGGATCGCTGTAAAAGAAAAATATTTCATATCACTGCTAATTTTATCTGTTCCCGATTTACGGGTTTGGTTAATTTTTTTTAGCGGAACAATTTTTTAAATGTGCCGCCGCTGCAAATCGTTCGGTCGCGGCACAGCGACGATAGTCGCTAAAAATGCTGAAAATTCTTTAAAGAAATATTATAGATGACATGGGCAAGCTAATTTACATTAGTAATACACAATTTTGATAAATTATAATGTATTTAGACCACAACAATAATTAAACTTACATTACTTTGTAATTTCTCCTCTAATGGCTGCTAAAGACAGATACAGACAAAAGAAGTCTATTCATTCATAAAATGCTGCGTCATAGGTTCCTCTCCCTCTGAGCTCTCGAGGAAGACGACAAAGAATACACACTACGTGGTGCTTTTTATACTACTGCTGACCATTAACATCTCTTTGTAATCCTAGAACATTATTCTCCTCTGTGGCTATACTTTACATTTTTTTTCATCGCAGATATTACCATATTTCGTAATTACATTATGAGTATAGAAATATTACAATCATAAATACATCGAGAATATTATTACAGAAAATATTACAATAAGAACGAATGTCCTTTATACAAAATTAAATAATATTTATTTTTGTTAAACAGTTACAGTACATACGAATTGCTTCATAGTGGCGTACACAGTATAATTAAATGTCATTTCATTTTATTAATAGTGTGTGTGCTGCCAGGGAACGTTACAGACTCGAACCCAGGATCTCCTGCTTACATATATTAGACCAGTGGGCAGGACACCAGAAGTGCTAATCTTGGAAACAAACATATCACTTCCTGACATGCTTTTTACATAGTCTCACTCAATAACGTACTACGGAATAATTTTCTGGGACAACTCATAACTCAAAAAAAATGGCTCTGAGCACTATGGGACTTAACTTCTGAGGTCATCAGTCCCCTAGAACTTAGAACTACTTAAACCTAACTAACCTAAGGACATCACACACATCCATGCCCGAGGCAGGATTCGAACCGGCGACCGTAGCGAAAGTCTTCAAGGAGCTAGGCATTTTAACTGTGCAGTCACAATACATATCTGCGCTAGTGAAATTCGTTATAAGTAATCCATCACAATTTGAGATGAACATTGACGTACATATCTACAGCACTAGAGGGAAAAATAGTCTTTATTACCCACTGTTAAAGCTGTGAGTCGCTCAAAGAGGAAATCAATATGTAGCAATAAAAATTTTTGATAATTTGCCCAATAACGTAAAATGTCTGACAGGTAGCGAAGAAATCGTTAAATCAAATTTAAAATCATTTCTACTGGACAAGTTCCTCTACTCCACTGACGAATTTCTACTTAAATACTAATACACAAAAAAAAATGAATGCTTGAGTAGGAATAAAATGATATATGGTTCATTAATGTTGACACTAATCAGGTATACATATCCTGTAACTGCCTCGTTCCACATTTCGATAAAAGAATTGTTCAAATGACCTATGGAACATGTAACTAACTTGACGTAATGTGTGGGGCTGTTTGGTGGTTACTGCGTCATCAGCTGCGTGTTTTAGGGATGGTAAGTGGCTCGCTGAGTGGTTAACTTCCTTTGTGTCGCAGTATTTCCTTCATATGCAACAGTACCTTCACATCGCAACACAGCAACACTTACAGATAATATGGCTAAACAGCCAAGGGAGTTTAACTGTTCAGATATGTATGTATGTATGCACGGTTAATTTCCGTGGCTATAACTGGTAAAGATCGTCCGACAAACTGTATTATGGATGCTGAAAGCTTTCCAGAAGCCAGTCTGAAACATCAATCTTTGTGACAAATATTTTATGCCTTTCCAAATGTACGAGGCGTGTTTTTTTTTTAAGTAAGTATCGTTTTGAAATTCAAAAAAGTCGTGCTAAGATATCTCAATCATTTTATTTTTACATTAAATCCTGTACCTTAATCTACTTTTCTACATAATTTCCGTCAAAATTGAGGCATTTGTCATAACGTTGTACCAGTTTTTGAATACCCTCCTCATTTAAGTCTGCCGCCTGACCTGTTAACTACTGCATCACCACAGTTTTGACTTCGCCATCGTCTTGAAGACGCTGACCGCCCAGGTGTTTCTTCAACTGCAGGAACAGATGGTAGTCACTGGGCGCAAGATCGGGGTTATACAGAGGATGATCTAGAGTTTCCCATGGAAAAGATGTGATGAGATCTTTGGTCTGATTCGCCACATGCGGACGGGCATTGTCTTGCAACAAAACGATGCCCTTGCTCAGCTTGCCATGTCTCTTGTTCTGAACTGAACGGCGCGGATTGTGCAGAGTCTTACAGTAAGCTGCTGCATTGATTGTCTCATTACGAGGCAGAAATTCCACAGGCAATACTCCTTTTCTGTCCCAAAAAACCGTGCACATGATTTTCCGGGCAGAAATTGTTTGCTTAAACTTCACTTTTCTGGGTGAATCTGAATGCCGCCATTCCATGGACTGTTGCTTTGATTCTGGTGTGATGTAGGCAAGCCACGTTTCATCACCGGTAACAATTTGGCTTAAGAAATCATCACTGTCGTTGTGGTACTGCTCAAGGAAAGTCAATGCACTGTCTAAACGTTTGGTTTTGTGCACATCCGTCAACATTTTCGGTACCCAAGGGGCGACAAATTTCGGTAATTCAAGTGCTCGGTCACAATGCCATACCAAACACTACGAGAAACATTAGGGAAGTCATCCCACAAGGAGTAAATCGTAAAGTGTCTGTTTTCTCTCACCTTATTGTCTGCTTCCTGCACCAAACTTTCATTAATGACCGAAGGACGCCCACTCCGTTGTTCATCTTGCACATTTGTGTGGCCATCTTTAAATGCTCTCACCCACTTTCGTACCATTCCATCACTCATAATGTTTTCTCCATAAACTGCACAGATCTCACGATGAATATCGATCTCTGTTAGGCCTTTAGCACTAAGAAATCTTATAACAGCCCGTACTTCACAGTCTGCGGGACTCACGATTATCCGAGGCATCTTGAACACTCAGTATACAATAAAAACAAGGAGGAATCAGACTGTAATGGCGTCAGTGCGTAGACAACACATGTAGGTACCCAGTGCGCATGCGCAGAACGCCGACCGCAGCGCTGCGGTGTGGCAAAACGGTACTTACTTAAAAAAAAACACGCCTTGTACCTGCATGGTGCAGCAATGATCTTTTTTTTTTAGAGGCGTATTTTATTTTGGATTATTTGGCAGCGCAGTGCTACTTCCCAGAGGGTTTTACGCAAGGCAAAGCGACCACGAAAGCCAACATTTACAGCGCTTGATCCGCAAACGCTACCACGAAGAAAGGTTCACAGACGTAGCGTGCTGATTGGACGACGTGCGGGATTGGCAACGAGATTACCAGCCGGAATTGGGCGCTGACCGCCGCGTATTTCTGCGTAGCGCCGGCCGCACGCCTGGAACTGCGTAACGCAATTAGCAGGCCAGGCCGGCCGCCTTGCTCCGTGAGTTCCGCGGATGCTCTCCTGTATGTACGATCACGCGCGGCTAGCAGGCGGGCGGCCCCTCCCCTGTATGTACGCGCGAACACACAGCCCCGGACCGAGCCGTTCTCAACCGCGGACTGCGGTCGCGGCGGCCTCTGGCTTGTTTGTAGCTCCACAGGGGGGCGGGCGCTCACATCTCTCTAGCCTGGACGGAATTCCGCCTTATTTGCGGTCGGTCGTAGACTGTTGGTTGCTGTGTCGCTTAAATTTTCATTTGGGTATTAAGGGGGGATTGGAGGGGGGGGGGGAGAGTTGCCGGCCGGAGTGGCCGCGCGGTTCTAGGCGCTGCAGTCTGGAACCGAGCGACCGCTACGGTCGCAGGTTCGAATCCTGCCTCGGGCATGGATGTGTGTGATTTCCGTAGGTTGGTTAGGTTTAATTAGTTCTAAGTTCTAGGCGACTGATGACCTCAGAAGTTAAGTCGCATAGTGCTCAGAGCCATTTGAACCATTAAGGGGGGTAGGATGCAAACGGGGCCGTCTTGGAGCAGGAGAGGCACCACAGGACATTTTAATTTCCACTGTCTATACTTTCACAAATAAATTCATAAAACTTAGTCAGTATGACCAGGAAGGATTGAGGAGTCACACTCATAGCAGTGGAAATTAAAAAACATAATAAAAGGAATTTTTTTACATGTGAAATTTCATCATTTTATCACTTACTACAGGATGCATTTGTTGCTATAGGTACACTTTTCTTCATAAGTAAGAGAGATTCTTCGATGAATTTTGCACAGCATGCAAACCATACTTACAGGTGTATGAAACTCTATAATTTATTTAATTGATGAAAAAATCAATGTGCTGTTACATTTTAAACTTCGTTTTTAGAAGAAACTCAAATTTTATGTTTAATTATTTCAATTTTTACGACAGCTTTTAATAGATTTGGAAAATTCTAGAGTCTTGTGCACCTGTAAGTTCGCCGGCCGAAGTGGCCGCGCGGTTCTGGCGCTGCAGTCTGGAACCGCGAGACCGCTACGGTCGCAGGTTCGAATCCTGCCTCGGGCATGGATGTGCGTAATGTCCTTAGGTTAGTTAGGTTTAACTAGTTCTAAGTTCTAGGGGACTAATGACCTCAGCAGTTGAATCCCATAGTGCTCAGAGCCATTTGAACCAACCTGTAAGTTCGGTTTGTATGCTGTGCAAAATTCATCGAAGAATCTCCCTTATTTATGAAGAAAAGTGTACTTATAGCAATAAATAAGTGATAAAATGATGAGATTTAACATGTAAAAAATTTATTTTGTTATGTTTTTGAACTTCCACTGCTTTGAGTGTGAATCCTGAATCCTTCCTGATCATGCTGACGAAGTGTTATGAATTTTGTTTTGTAAAAGTATAGACAGTGGAAATTAAAATATTCTGTCGTGCCTCTTCTGCTCCAAGTCGGCCCGTTTGACGTCCTGCCCCCCTTAAACATTATAGGCACGTTTCTGCCTGATATCTAAAAAACAAATACTTACAAGTTCTTTATCGTCTTTCACCCGTAATTAAATATTGACCTTATACTTGACATCACCTTAGGAAGCTACATGTACAGTCCAGCACAAGTTCAACCAGTTCCCTCTCCCAAACAATGAGATCCGCCCCGATACTTACCCCTCCTACGGTTTTTAACTCTTCCCCACCCATCCCACTCCACATGACGGCTCCTCACTACGTTCTCTCTTCATCCATTCCCATCCTTTCCCCTCGCAACTACTGCCATACTCACACGACACACTACTCGTCACCCTCTGCGACGGCCGCTGTGACCGAGCGGTTCTAGGCGCTTCAGTCCGGAGCCGCGCTGCTGCTACGGTCGCAGGTTCGAATCCTGCCTCGGGCATGGTTGTGTGTGATGTCCTTAGGTTAGTCAGGTTTAAGTAGTTCTAAGTTCTAAGGGACTGATGACCTCAGATATAAAGCCCCACAGTGCTTAGAGCCATTTGAACCTCGCACTCTGCCTTTCCCATTGACTGTATTCCCCACTATCCACCTCAGCTCCTATCTCTCATCTCCATAGTTTTTCCTGTGTAAGAGACCCCTATCTCTCTATCCACACCCCTCAACCCTATAGAACACACTCTCTCCTGTCCGCAGCTCGTGGTCTTGTGGTTGCGATCTCGCTTCGCGAGCTCGGGCTCCCGGGTTCGATTTCCGGCGGGGTCAGGGATTTTCTTCTGCCTCAAGATAACTGGGTGTTTGTTTTGTCATCATCATTCATGAAAGTAGCGAAATTGGGCTGAGCAAAGGTTGAGAATTTGTACGGGCGATGATAAACGCGTAGTTGAGCGCCCCGCAATCCAAACATCATCATCATCATCTTCACAGTCTCTCCTCTGGCAATACTTCTCACCCTGTTGCAGGTCCCTCGGATTTTAAGTGACAGTGCAGTGCTTCAGTGTTTTTATCGGAAGAATTTCACCTCCCTGTGATGTCTTTTTAAAATGTATATACTTCCGTTCTTTCAACCGTCCGTCTTTGATTTTCAATTTTTTTTTTTAATTCGCTCTGCTGAAGAGCGGGGAATTGTACTTCTGACAGCCCACACATCGCCCATACGGTTGAGGGGGGAGGGGCGAAATAACAATAAAAGAAAAAAATGCGTGCAGGACCTTCAGATTTTAAGTGTTTCTTCTCAGAAGAATTTCGCCATCCTCCGATGTGTTTTTAAAATATAAATATTTTGGTTATTTAGCTGTCAGTTTTTTATTTTTAATTAAAACTAGAATAACGGTCCTGATGTTTCTTATTCATTCTTATTATGTTTGTTAACTCCCTTGGCTGAAGAGCTGACAGCCCACTACTCGCCCATATGGAGTGATGGCGACGAAATAGCAATAAAGAGAAAAAAATGTGCCATATATGAGCAGACTTGTCCGAATGCCACTGTGTATGTGGAGCTGACAACTGGATGACACGAAAGTCAGGTCCGCCAGTGTAAAGAAGGGCGAGGTGTACTGTGCTATCAGTGGTAACAGCAGAATGGTTCCACTTCGTACGTGGAGTAGTCATTGGCTGTCACCTGTGTAACAAATCTATCAGTGACATTTCAACTGTGCTAAAGCAGTTCAAGCCGTCTGTTGATGACGTCACCATTAAGTGGAAACGCGCAGGAATAACCACTGCTGAACCAACACCAGACAGGCGTCATTTACTGACAAACGGACCGTCGAGCACTGCGGAGGTTGGCAGTAAAAAAATCACATGGAATCAGCGAAAGGGACCTCGCGAGTTCGAAAGAGCTACCACCAGTCCAGCTAGCAAGGTGGTTCCCAACTTGGGACTAATTAGCCCCTGACAGGTAAAATGTAATTTTCTGATGGGTAATAACAATAGGTTAAAAATCAACTGAAAACAGAATCGATCGCGTTTTCAGATTTTTTAAATTTAGCAACCTGTTTCTGCCCTTTCCTCAGACCATCTTCAGGCTTTTCCCCGCTATTATCGCTGCTGATGGCGACAGCCGGAGCTAGATCCACAGAACTAAGGTTGTCACTGCTTACCCCTACGGATTTCGGTCCGTCTACCGTCTCCAGCAGCCTTAATGGCGGGGAAAAGTCTGAAGATGGTCTGAGGAAAGGGCCGAAACCGGCTGCTAGATAAAAAAATCTGAAAACGCGAACGAGACTTTTTTTGTTTGACTTTTGGCGTGTTATACCGATCGCTGTACTGCAATTACAGGATGTCTTCTTGCCGGCCGATGTGGCCGAGCGGTTCTAGGCGCTCCAGTCTGGAACCGTGCGACCGCTAAGGTCGCAGGTTCGAATCCTGCCTCGGGCATGAATGTGTGTGATGTCCTTAGGTTAGTTAGGTTTACGTAGTTCTAAGTTCTAGGGGACTGATGACCTCAGAAGTTAAGTCCCGTAGTGCTCAGAGCCATTTGAACCATTTTTGATGTCTTCTTAAATTTTAAAAACAATAGCGTTGCATTATGTTTCGTTCATGGCACTAAATTATTTTTGAAAGCAGTATTATCACTGTTTCGTTAGACTATAATACTGATTACATAAGTTGTCAATAATTGCATTTTTTTTCAAATATTAGCATTAATGTGTATATAGGGTGTTACAAAAAGGTACGGCCAAACTTTCAGGAAACATTCCTCACACACAAAGAAAGAAAATATGTTTTGTGGACATGTGTCCGGAAACGCTTACTTTCCATGTTAGAGCTCATTTTATTACTTCTCTTCAAATCACATTAATCATGGAATGGAAACACACAGCAACAGAACGTACCAGCGTAACACTTTGTTACAGGAAATGTTCAAAATTTCCTCCGTTAGCGAGGGTATATGCATCCACCCTCCGTCGCATGGAATCCCTGATACCCTGATGCAGCCCTGGAGAATGGCGTATTGTATCACAGCCGTCCGCAATACGAACACGAAGAGTCTTTACATTTGGTACCGGGGTTGCGTAGACAAGAGCTTTCAAATGCCCCCATAAATGAAAGTCAAGAGGGTTGAGGTCAGGAGAGCGTGGAGGCCATGGAATTAGTCCGCCTCTACCAATCCATCGGTCACCGAATCTGTTGTTGAGAAGCGTACGAACACTTCGACTGAAATGTGCAGGAACTCCATCGTGCATGAACCACATGTTGTGTCGTACTTGTAAAGGCACATGTTCTGGCAGCACAGGTAGAGTATCCCGTATGAAATCATGATAACGTGTTCCATTGAGCGTAGGTGGAAGAACATGGGGCCCAATCAAGACATCACCAACCATGCCTGTCCAAAAGTTCACAGAAAATCTGTGTTGATGACGTGATTGCACAATTGCGTGCGGGTTCTCGTCAGCCCACACATGTTGATTGTGAAAATTTACAATTTGATCACGTTGGAATGAAGCCTCATCCGCAAAGAGAACATTTGCACTGAAATGAGGATTGACACATTGTTGGATGAACCATTCGCAGAAGTGTACCCGTGGAGGCCAATCGGCTGCTGATAGTGCCTGCACACGCTGTACATGGTACGGAAACAACTGGTTCTCCCGTAGCACTCTCCATACAGTGACGTGGTCAACGTTACCTTGTACAGCAGCAACTTCTATGACGCTGATATTAGGGTTATCGTCAACTGCACGAAGAATTGCCTCGTCCATTGCAGGTGTCCTCGTCGTTCTAGTTCTTCCCCAGTCGCGAGTCATAGGCTGGAATGTTCCGTGCTCCCTAAGACGCCGATCAATTGCTTTGAACATCTTCCTGTCGGGACACCTTCGTTCTGGAAATCTGTCTCGATACAAACGTACCGCACCACGGCTATTGCCCCGTGCTAATCCGTACATCAAATGGGCATCTGCCAACTCCGCATTTGTAAACATTGCACTGACTGCAAAACCACGTTCGTGATGAACACTAACCTGTTGATGCTACGTACTGATGTGCTTGATGCTAGTACTGTAGAGCAATGAGTCGCATGTCAACACAAGCACCGAAGTCAACATTACCTTCCTTCAATCGGGCCAACTGGCGGTGAATCGAGGAAGTACAGTACATACTGACGAAACTAAAATGAGCTCTAACATGGAAATTAAGCGTTTCCGGACGCATGTCCACATAACATCTTTTCTTTATTTATGTGTGAGGAATGTTTCCTGAAAGTTTGGCCGTACCTTTTTGTAACACCCTGTATACTAGAGCTTTTGAACGAAAGTATGAAGAACATCTTCCTCATACAGCCACTATATACATACTTCGTGGTTTGCACCTATGACAGTAAAATTAAGATGTATGATACGCTTTGACATCTACTGAAAATACTTTGTCCGAGTTGTAGGTGGTTCCCTAGTTCCCACAAGATACCATAAACTGCTTCTTTAATTTTTTGGGAGAAACAAATGAACCAATATACAGCACAACACGACAGTGACTACGTAAAGGTTTCTAAGGGTCAAGCAAGTGTCGCTAGGAAGGGTAGTGGTGCAGAGGAAGCATGTTTTGTATCAAGTGTCAATCGTCAGTGCGGGTACTTAGCATTCCTTTCTGTGGAGGAGTTAAAGGTAACACTCCTGATGACTGAAAATTGCTTCAACATTCTTCAAAAAGCTTTCTTAGAAATAAACAGCAACAATTGTCTTACTGAATCATTAATTCTTAGTTTAATGATGAGCCTATAAAAACTAAACATCATTTATCTTATATCATTTTAAAAATGAGTGTTCAAAGAAAATCATAAATTATCTTCTGCCATTTTAAAAAAGAAAATATTCAAAAAAATCGTTTTCATTCTGAAGTTAAGTTAGGCGGTAATGTTGATAATGGAGGAGCGGGAGGGGGGAGGGGGAGGGAGGGAGATGTTGATAGCTAATATCTAGTTGCATTTAGGGGTGATGGTCTCAGAAAGGTTAGGAACCACTGAGCTAGCAGAATGACTGCACGTCATGAGTTCAAACGTGTAGTGGTCGAGCAGCTCCCCACAAACAACACATTTCCTTAATCACTGCTAATTGTTACACCAGTCGGGAACGACAAGGAAGAGAAGGCTGTGAGAAGAAGTCAGCCAATCGCACGCTGACTAGACCGCCTTCCAGGACGACAACGCGACAGCAGTGACCCCTATGTGAAGAGGACATAAGCGCCGCGACTGACTGGTGATGGCCCAGTTCAATAGCAGCTTCAAGATTAGCAACTTGGATAGAAGCGTCAACTCTAGTCACTTCGCTTGCTATCTCTATGTAGCACAAACTTGGAATTGTCTATACTGAAGAAGATCATCATTTCGTATGGCGCCCTTTGCTTGCGACATATCTTTGTAATTGCAAAAGTTAAGTATTGCAATTTTCTTTTTGTAGTAAAAATCATTGATACGATTTGTCTGAATGTTTGTCTAGCGAATCGAGTATGCAGGCTTCCTAGGCACCACACTAATCAACGCTTGTTGTTGTTGTGGTCTTCAGTCCTGAGACTGGTTTGATGCAGCTCTCCATGCTACTCTATCCTGTGCAAGCTTCTTCATCTCCCAGTACCTACTGCAGCCTACATCCTTCTGAATCTGCTTAGTGTATTCATCTCTTGGTCCCCCTCTATGATTTTTACCCTCCACGCTGCCCTCCAATACTAAATTGGTGATACCTCGATGTCTTAGAACATGTCCTACCAACCGATCCCTTCTTCTAGTCAAGTTGTGCCACAAGCTCCTCTTCTCCCCAATTCTATTCAATACCTCCTCATTAGTTATGTGTTCAACCCATCTAATCTTCAGCATTCTTCTGTAGCACCACATTTCGAAAGCTTCTATTCTCTTCTTGTCTAAGCTATTTATCGTCCACGTTTCACTTCCATACATTGCTACACTCCATACAAATACTTTCAGAAATGACTTCCTGACATTTAAATCAACGCTTGAGGCGCTGTAAAAGGCGACGCCACTGGAAGCGAGTGATTTGGAGTGACGAATCACGCTAGACCCACTGCCAGTTCGATGGGAGAGTATGGGTTTGATAAATGTCTGGAGAACATTACTTGCCACCATGTGCTGTAGTAACAGTGAAATACAGAGGAGATGGGGTTACAGTGTGGGGATGTTTACTGTTGTTGGAGTGGGGTCCCCTTATTGCGCTTAAAAAAGCGCTAAATGCAGAATGATATAAACACATTTACAGCATTGTGTTCTGTCTACAGCAAATGAACAGTTCGAAGACGACGTACCAGGACAGTGTTCCCTGTCATAAAGCAGTATCAGCAAGGCCATGGTTTGTGGGCAGTAACATTTCTGAAACTGATTGGCCTGTCCAGAGTCTCGAGCTAAGCCCAAAGAAACACTTTTGAAGTGACTAGAAGGTCGACATCCCTCCAGACCCCAGCGTCCAACGTCACTACCTTTCCTGGTTTCGGCTGTTGAGGATGAATGGACTGCCATTCCTCACAGACATTCAGGCACATCACTGAAAATATTCCCAACAGAGTTACAGCTGCCATAAAGGCAGAGGGTGGTCACACCCCACGTTAATGTCCACAGATCACGTCAGAATGCGCTGCAAGCCATTGGTGTATCTGAAACGGTACTTCTTGCCATTATTATCGAGATTCTCTTCTGTTCTACAGTGAAGAGCCAAACTGGAACACCTGCCTAATATCGTGTATGGACCCCGCGAGCAAGTAGAAATGCCGCAACACGATGTGGCATGCACTGGACTAATATCTGAAGTACTGCTGGAGGGATTTGACACCATAAATCCTCCAAGACTATCCATAAATCCGTAAGAGTACAAGGGGTGCAGATCTCTTTTGAACATCACGTTGCAAGGCATCCTAGATATGCTCAATAATGTTCAAGTATGGTAAGTTTTGTGGGCAGCGGAACTGTTTAAACTCAGAAGAGTGTTCCTGGAGCCACTAAGCATTAATTCTAGACGTGTGGGGTGTCGCATTGCCCTGCTGGAATTGCCCAACTCCGTCAAAGTGCACAATGGACACGGGTGGATGCAGGTCATCAGATAGAATGCTTACATAAGTGTCACCTGTCGCAGTCACATCTAGACTTATCAAGAGTCCCATATCACTCCAACTGCACCCGCCTCACACCAGCACAGAACCTCAACCAGCCTGAACAGTCCCCTGCTGACATGCAGGGTCCATAGGTTCATGAGGTTGTCTCAATACCCGTACACGTCCATCCGTTCAATACAATTTGAAACGAGACTCTTCCGACCAGGCAACGTGTTTCCAGTCATCAACAGTCCAGTGTCGGTGTTGACGAGCCCAGACGAAGTGTACAGCTTTGTGTCATGCAGTCATCAATGGTATACGAGTGGGCCTTCGGCTCTGAAAGCCCATATCGATGATGTTTCGTTGAATTGTTTTCAGGTTAAGAGGAAAGAGCTTTTCATATTTTTGTAGCGCATGGCGGGATGCTGAGGTCTTCTTGCACATTGCAGTTACGTGCTCAGTCCATGTAAATTTTCGTCTGTTATTACTCCTAGAGTCTTTGCTATAGGAGATGAGTTGGTATTTATCCCAATTATACTTAAAGGTTGTGGGGATTCCCAATATTACGGGCTAATGAGTCTAGAATGACCAACCACTACTGCTTGGATTTTGGATTAGTTTGAGCTTCAACCCTATATACTGCGCCCAAAATGGCTCTGAGCACTAAGTGACTTACCATATTAGGCCATCAGTCCTCTAGAACTTAGAACTACTTAAACTTAACTAACATAAGGACTTCACACACCTCCATGCCCGAAGCAGGATTCGAACCTGCGACCGTAGCGGCAGCGCGGTTTCAGACTGAAGCGCCTGGAACCGCTCGGCCACTCCGGTCGGCTTACTGCGCCCATTTTGATAGTAGACACAGGTCGGCACTATACGCCAGGACTAAACGTTTCAGAACTTTTTGGGTGGATGGTGTTCTCCGGTTTTTTCAGTGTGACGATTTCGTCATGGTTCAGACAAGTGTCGATCCATATACTCATTAAATAAGCTGTCATCTGCAGTGGAGAAACTCAAGGTATCAAGAAAATGTGGCATTCCCAAGAATTGCAGGAGTATACCCAGCTGAAGCAGAGAAGCATTAAGACGATGAAAGAGAATATTTAAATAGAAGACTTGTCCTACATCTACATATTGTGTGTGTGTGGGATTTATTTTGTCAAGTAGCGCAATGGATTAATCCAACAAGTACCCTTTGGCTCCTGCAAGAAACAATTTCCACCTCACACTACTACAGAAGTCAAACAGACGCTCCTAATGTAACAACACTAACTGCTTGAAAAACATTCAGCAACAAATATCTTCTGGAGTCGTCCGCTGTAAGGAAAAAGACACTAAAATATTGTATATACTTATGTAGCTAATGGATTACTTGGGTACTGGAGTATTGATAGTTAGTGTAAGAAAAACAATAAACGAAAGAAAAATATTATTTATTGCAAAAAAAATTCTCAGAAATCAAGTGAAACTTTTTCTTATAAATTAATAAATTTCTGGGTTCTTTTCAGAACAGTAGATTGCCTCTCATGGATAGGAATGCTATTATTTTACAAAGTATGGAAAGGTTCTTTTCTCCCTTTTCCTTAGGAATGTTATTTACTCGGCAGAATAGCCGAGAGCCACGCCTACACAACTTGAATAACTTTTCTAGGTAGGGTCAAGGCTGTCGTGTGAGAAATGTAATGGAGTGTACTGTTATGGAGGACAGATGGGGCTTGTATACGCTGTAGCGGACAATACCATGAGCTGCGACGACTGCTGCCTGCGTCGCTAGCTGCCGACAAATAACACAACTATCTCTTTCTATCTGGATTGACCTTCACCAATCAAACTCTCCCTGTGCCTTGATGAAGTCAAGGACTCCTATCCACACCTAGGCTAACTATTGGTGTGGTACACCGGTCAGATAAATGCCGGCCGAAGTGGCCGTGCGGTTAAAGCCGCTGCAGTCTGGAACCGCAAGACCGCTACGGTCGCCGGTTCGAATCCTGTCTGGGGCATGGATGTTTGTGATGTCCTTAGGTTAGTTAGGTTTAACTAGTTCTAAGTTCTAGGGGACTAATGACCTCAGCAGTTGAGTCCCATAGGGCTCAGAGCCATTCACCACCGGTCAGATAACTAGTCCACCGCAATGCCATTCAATATTCGCTTGCAGGCATTTAACTAATACTCTGTCTGTGTTCACACTTCACAATAAGTGTGGCGGCCAACACAGTGAACAACGCTTAATCGCGAGTGACTCTATAAATAGAGTATCACTCCGATTCACTAACGAGAGAGGTGCTCTCCCAGTGAAGTACTGAGGATAGACTTTGTTCCTCACTCTTTGTGTACACGCATGAGCGCACTCGCTTTCGTTGTGTGTGCCCACTTCAAGAGCGATAACGGAACGGTCCCTTTTTCTGGAAAAGTTGCAAGGGTACATCATTCACTGTCTTCCCTCACTCCTCTGGCTGTTTGCGTCAGAAATATTCCGCCAATCAGCGTTGCTCTTTTATATGGGAGAATGACGTTTCGTTTAAGTCGACCAATGCGGGAAGATGTAGCATCTCCATTAGGCGTATACTGTCCTCCTGTGAGAACTCTGAATCTATGCAGTCGGTCCGTCAAAAAATGCATATTCTGGGCGCTCCCACACAATGTAGCGGAATTTGCTTTTAAGTCGAACACAGGGGTTGTTATCCTTTCGCTCTGGCAAAAGCTGTCCTCTCTCTGGGCGGTCGTTCCGGCCAAAGTAGGTGTACGCCGATCCACCCCTCTCCCAGTGGGCCGACCGCCTCCCTAGAACGAAAATTCCTGTGGCCGTCATGTTGTGTACACCAGCCTCGACTTTTTCAACCTCGGTGCGCACTTCCGATTCACTTATTAGATTTGCATATCGCTTACATGAATTCCTAGTCCTCACAGCTTTACTTCTGCCACTATCTCGTCTCCTACCTTCCAAACTTCACAGAAGCTCTCCTGACGGAGCGTCAGTCGTGCTTGGGTAGCTCAGATGGTAGAGCACTTGCCCGTGAAAGGCAGAGGTCCCGAGATCGAGTCACGGTCCGGAACACGGTTTTAATATGCCTGGAAGTTTCATATCAGTACACACTCCACTGCAGAATGAAAATCTCATTCTGAAGGAAACTATGTTTTCCAGGTGAACAGCATAAAAAAATCTAGCACCACATATTATATTCTTAAAATGTACCAAACGAATTGCCCACCACATAAAATAGCTCCCATCGTGGGTCTGTCACCAAAACTACAATACACTTAGGTGACAAAAGTCATGGGACAGCGATATGCGCATATACGAGTGCCAGTAGTGTTGCGTACACAAGTTACAAAAAGACAGTGCATTGGTGAAGCTGTCCCTTGTACTCAGGTGATTCACGTGAAAATATTTCCAACGTGATTGCGGCCGGGCGATGCGAATTAACAGACTTTGAACGCAGAGTCGTCGCCTAGCTAGGTGGATGGGACGTTCCATTTCGTAAATTGTTACAGAATTCAGTATTTCGAGGTCCACAGTGTCAAGAACGTGATGAGAATACCAAATTTAAGGCATTACGTCTCACCACGGACAACGCAGTGGCCAATGGCCTTCGCTTAACGACCGGGAGCAGCGCCGTTTGCTCAGAGTTGTCAGTGCTAACAGTCAAGCAACACTGCGTGAAATGAGCGCAGAAACGTACGACGAACTTATCCGTTAGGACAGTGCTGTGAAATCTGGCGTTAACGGACTATGGTAGCAGCCGACCGAGGCGAACGCCTTTGCTAACGGTGTGACATCGCTTGCAGTGCTCTCTCCTAGGCTCGTGACCAAACCAGTTGGACCCTAGACGACTGGAAAACCGTGACGTGGTCAGGAGACTCCCGATACCAGCTGGTAAGAGCTGATGGTAGGTTTCGAGCGTGGCGCAGATCCCACCGAGCCATGGACCCAAGTTGTCAACAAACCACTGTACACACTGGTAATGGCTCCATAATGGTGTGGGCTGTGTTTACATGGTCTAACTGAACGGATCATTGATTGTAAATGGTTATGTTCGGCTACTTGGAGACCATTTGATAGCATTTTTATGGATGATAATGCGTCATCATCAGGCCACAACTGTTCACGGTTGGTTTGAAGAACATTCTGGACAAATCGAGTGAATGATTTGACCACTCAGATCGTCCGACGTGAATCCCACCTAACACTTAAAGAACGTAATCGAGACGTCAGTTTGTGCACAAAATCCTGTACCGGGAACACTTTCGCAATTGAGGACAGCTGTAGAGACAGTATGGCTCAGTATTTCTGCAAGGGACTTCCAACGACTTTGGAGTCCATTCCAAGTCTAGTTGCTGCACTACGCCGAGCAAAAGGAGGTCCGACATGATGTTAGAAGGTATCCCATGAGGTTTTTCACCTTGTGTATACGTTCGTCCCTTCTAGTCTTGGACTTGATCTACAGACCTCTGACACAGATAGCGACCCATGAATCTGTTCCCTACCCACATTGTTATAATTATAGACTATCACAGCACTTAATTTTTTGTCACAGAACCTTTTCTGAGTACTTCACTACAAATCTGGTGACATTCAGCTCTAAATTGTGGAATCAAATTATCAACATCGCCTCCTGGATATGGCGTCCATAGCGCTTAGTTCATGACATGCAATGGCAAGGTGCGTGTAGAGATGTGACTCCTGATGTTTAAAGCATTGTGGTACACATACTTGTAGACAAGTGGCAACTGATCTGTAAAGCATTTCGCCTGGTCATGGTCCTATGATACAACTTATCAGATTTGCCAAAAGGGAACATGTTGGCAGCGATGTTGATCTGTAACTCACAGCATCCCATCTTTCATCCTTTCTGCAAACAGCAGTGATCTGCTTTCTCTTCCCACCACACAGGACTGTTCGTTGCACTAGATCTTCTCGATAGATACTCAGCTTGACAAAAAAAATGAAGCAGCCGAAAGACTTGGTCGGCTGTCAATGTAACTTCGAGCATGTGCACACCATCGGCGGATAAGTGAATCATTAGATTTGCAGTTGTCTGTAACTGGTAGAACGACCACCAGAGTGTATTAGTGTTGTTCGGGTTTCGTGTTAATACCAGCCCCTCGAAGGGTACATAAGGGCATGAATAGCGCCAGATTCTGAGTGATTACTGTGAAAGACATGGATATGTCGCGTATTTGTAAGCGGCTTCATTGTGGGTCCACATTTGGCCTCTTGGCCGAATCGTGCAATATTATGATTTGTGGGACATTTGGATGTGGCAGCGGCACCATATTGAACTGCATTGGAATGTGAGGGCGGGCATATTCGTCGTCACGGTTGCGGTGGACCAAGTCTGATCGCTAGAAAGGAGGATCGCCTTATTGTGCACCAAGTGCATCATATCTCCATTACGCGTGCACGTGCCATCAGAGAACAAGTAATGGACTACCAGCAACATTTTGTGTCAATCCGCACTATTTGTTGAAGACTAGCAACAGTCAGAGAAGCACGTGGTTAGGCTTCTGTTAATATCACGACACAAGGGGATATATTTCGATTATTACAATATTCAACACTATCGTCAGCTGCAATTTCAGTGTCAGTTCATTGACAACCGGTAACACGGAATGTAGAGTTTACAAGGCGTCACGGGTCTTCTTCGTCCACAAACAAACGTTGAACTACTATTGGCTGCACCGCTATTCCAGGAGGAAAACGCCCCCTCTTGCCAGTTCCACTCTACAGCCCTTGCGGACGCTTGTGGAGCGTAGTCTACGCCGTCACCTGTCCTCCTCCTGCTAGCAAAGGGTGGTAAAAACCTTTTAGAGGAGTTTAGTGTTATGACACTCTCTAAGACAACTAGTCGAATCCAGAAGACAGCCGGCCGGTGTGGCCGAGCGGTTCTAGGCGCTTCAGTCTGGAACCGCGCGATCGCTACGGTCGCAGGTTCGAATCCTGCCTTGGGCATGGATATGTGTGATGTCCTTAGGTTAGTTAGATTTAAGTAGTTCTAAGTTCTAGGGGACTGATGACCTCAGCTGTTAAGTCCCATAGTGCTCAGAGCCATTTGAACCAGAAGTCACTTTTGACCAATTTACTTTTGAGAACCTCCCGAGTCACTTTCAACTGTATGTAAGAACAGTGTGATTCCCAGACAGGAGTGAGCCCTTTCGATATCTCGTCACTTCGACGGCTTGAAACTCAATTTTGCTTTTTACTTTTATCGAACAGATTCTCATTTGACTTCACGTATCTTAGTGGTCGCTGTTCCACATCCTTCGGCCACTTAAAGATGTCAACTAGCTATCAGAAATCTGAGACATCTACGGAAGTAGCCAGCGACACTAACATCTATGGCCATGTACGGTTGTGTAGAATGTAATGTTTGTATGAATTTCTAAGGGACCAAACTGCTGAGGTCATCGGTCCCTAGACTTACACACTACTTAAACTAACTTATGCTAAGAACAACACACACACCCATGCCCGAAGGAGGACTCGAATCTCCGATGGGAGGGGCCGTGCAGTCAGTGACATAGCGCCTCTAACCTCGCGGCCACTCCGCGCGGCCAATGTAATGTTTAAGCAATAAAATGTGTCCTATAGAATATAAGTGCACTGAAATGACTGAATGGCCACAATCAAAACTTCGAAGTACTAATCTTTGCCTTCAAGTTCCATGAATCAGCACATGAACATCTGCAAGATCATCCACACCGCCGGTACTGGTGTGCCAATCTCACAAGAGATCTCCGGAAAGTACTGCAGGTAAACTGGTTCTAAACTCCCATGTAACACCATCAGCATCCCAGTGAGCTACAGAACGGATCTGAAACTCAAATCAGCGCAGTCTCCGATACAGAGTGAACATTCATTATGCAAGCAATCCACCAAGCTGTGGCTAGACCATATCTTCTTTCTTCCAGGAGCGCTAGCCCCGTAAGGTATGCAGGAAAACTTCTGTCAAGTTTAGAAGGTAGGAGATGAGGTACCGGCGGAGAAGCTGAGAAGACGGGTCGTGAGTCGTGCTTGCATAGTTCTGACGACAGTGCACTTGTCTGCGAAAGACCAACGTCCCGGGTTCGACTCGGGAACACAATTTTAATCTGCCAGGATGTTTTATCTGACTGAGCTGTTTATAGTTCTCTAGTCGTCGTATGAGCATGAAATTTTAATTAATTATCAGTATGCTACAACACCAACATGTTTCAATGTCGATGCTCCGTCAGCTATCATTAACTTAGTTGATACATCATACAGCAGCTTCTCACACAATACAACACAACGATTACAAGTGTGGGTGTGCATACGCTATACAACAAGCAGTGAAGGTAAGGCTCCCTACAGACACACTACAAGGGTATAAGGTGGCCTCTCCTATTAACGTGCAGTGCAAGACAGATCCTGCGTTGCCGGCCAGGGTGGCCGAGCGGTTCTAGGCGCTACAGTCTGGAACCATGCGACCGCTACGGTCGCAGGTTCGAATCCTGCCTTGGGCATGGATGTGTGTGATGTCCTTAGGTTAGTTAGGTTTAAGTAGTTCTAAGTTCTAAGGGACTGATGACCACAACAGTTAAGTCCCATAGTGCTCAGAGCCATTTGAACCGAGATCCTGCGTAGTCTAGGACCTACTCTATCTTCCACACTCTACGCAATCGGCTATCCATTACTATCTCTAATATAGAATTTCCTGTTATGGAGACTCGAGTTTAGGCTTCAATCACAAGCGAGCCGCCAGGCCTGTCACATAATGAGTAACACCTACATTTTTCTTCTGCGTTGGGCTATATGGAGCATGTTCATTTTAAAGATTGTAGTAAGTATTGTCCGTTTTGGACGTCTTCGCTAAGAACTGTTCACTTTGAAACTATACAAGATGAATCATCTAAAACTTGCATCACGAATATACCGGAAATAGAAAGTGCTGTTTTAAGTAGGCTGTTTAGGTTTTTATGTTGGTAACGCCACGTAGCGCTCTGTATGAAAATAACTGATTGCGCTGTGTGCAGTCTGTGCCCGGTTTGCATTGTTGGAATATTTGCTATCGTAGTGTTGGGCAGTGGGATGTGAACAGCACGGAGCGTTGTGCAGTTGGAGGTCAGCCGCCAGCAGTAGTGGATGTGGGGAGAGGAGAGAAATGGCAATATTTTGAGAGCGGACGTTCTGGACGTGTGTCCGTCAGAAAAAGGAAATTTGTAAGATTGGATGTCATGAACTGCTATATATATTATGACTTTAGAACACTATTAAGGTAAATACATTGTTTGTTCTCCATCAAAATCTTTCATGTGCTAACTATGCCTATCAGTAGTTAGTGCCTTCAGTAGTATTTTATTTAGCTGACAGTATTGGCGCTCGCTGTATTGCAGTAGTTCGAGTAACGAAGACTTTTGTGAGGGAAGTGATTCATGAAAGGTATAGGTTATTGTTAGTCAGGGCCATTCTTTTGCAGGGATTATTGAAAGTCAGATTGCGTTGCACTAAAAAAAAAGTGTGTGTGTTAGTTTAGTGATGATCAGAATAAGTAAAGAGAGAAATGTCTGAGTACGTTCAGTTTTGCTCAGCTGTTTGAAAATCAAATAACGTAGAGGTTTTCCAGCACTGTCATTCATAAATTTTTCTAAGGGGGCGTTTCACTGTTGATGTGTGGTTTTCGCAGAATGTATTGGTAGTCAGGGGCTCATATTGTTAGCCGGTCAATTGATTGTAATAGTACATAGAAAGAGTATTTTTTGTGCGAACATGCGCTTTTAAAATGGAGCAATGCTTATTGACATTAACAAAATAAAATCAGTGTAATTACAATATCAGTGATGTTTTTTGCAGGATTCTAGTGCGAGTCGTATACGACGTACCATATTTTGAAAAGTTATTACACCAACACTTGTCGTCCGCAGCTCGTGGTATTGCGGTAGCGTTCTCGCTTCCCGCACACGGGGTGCCGGGTTCGATTCCCGGCGGGGCCAGGGATTTTCTCTGCCTCGTGATGACTGGGTGTTGTGTGTCTTTCATCATCATTTCATCCCCATCGACACGCAAGTCGCCGAAGTGGCGTCAACTCGTAAGACTTGCACCAGGCGAACGGTCTACCCGACGGGAGGCCCTAGCCACACGGCATTTATTTATACCAACACTTGTACAATACCTTTGGCAACACACGCTAAAGAACAATACAAGTTTACACCCTAGTTATATGGATTCTGACCGGTAACGAGACAATGACCATCACAGAAATAACCACCGGCAGCGGCAACACACGCTTTCTCTCTGGTATGGAAGGACTGCTCCGCACGTATTAACATTTCAGTTGAAATGTTCGAGCTGGCTGCAGTAATACGTCGTTGCATATCATCGAGTGTAGGTGATATCTCCTTGTAGGTAGCGTCTTTCAGCTTTTCCTACAGAAAAAGAAGTTTCTTTTTGTCATCAGTCTACTGACTGGTTTGATGCGGCCCGCCACGAATTCCTCTCCTGTGCCTACCTCTCCATCTCAGAGTAGCACTTGCAACATACGTCCTCAATTATTTTCTGGATGTATTCCAATCTTTGTTTCCTCTACAATTTTTGCCCTCTACAGTTCCCTCTAGTACCATGGAAGTCATACCCTCATGTCTTAACAGATGTCCTATCATCCTATCCCTTCTCCTTATCAGTGTTTTATATGTATTCCTTTCATTTCTGATTCTGCACAGAACCTCCTCATTCCTTACCTTATCAGTCCACCTAATTTTCAACATTAGTCTGCAGCACCATATCTCAAATGTTTCGATTCTCTTCTGCTCCGGTTTTCCCACAGTCCATGTTTCACTACCATACAATGCTATACTCAAGACGTACGTTTTCAGAAATTTCTTCCTCAAATTAAGGTCTATGTTTGACAGTAGTAGACTTCTCTTGGCCAGGAATGCCCCTTTTTGCCCTTGCTAGTCTGCTTTTGATGCCCTTGCTCCATCCGTCATTGGTTATTTTACTGCCTTGGTAGCTGTATTCCTTAACTTCATCTACTTAGTGACGATCAACCCTGATGTTAAGTTTCTCCCTGTTCTCATTTCTGCTACTTCTCATTACTTTCGTCTTTTTTCGATTTCCTCTCAATCCATATTCTGTACTCATTAGACTGTCCATTTCGTTCAGCAGATCATGTAATTCTTCTTCACTTTCATTCAGGATAGCAATGTCATCAGCTAATCGTATCATTGATATCCTTTCACCTTGAAGTTTAATTCCTCTCCTGAACCTTTCTTTTATTTTCATTATTGCTTCTTCGACATACAGATTGAACAGTAGGGGAAAAGACTACATCCCTGTCTTACACCCTTTTTAATCCGAGCACTTCGTTCTTGATCGTCCACTCTTATTATCCCCTCTTGGCTCTTGTACATACTGTATATTACCCGTCGCTCCCTATAGCTCACTCCTATTTTTCTCAAAGTTTCGAACACCTTGCATCATTTTACATTGTCGAAGGCTTTTTCCAGGTCGACAAATCCTATAAACGTGTCTTGGTTTTTCTTTAGTCTTGCTTCCTTTATCAACCACAACGTCAGAACTACCTCTCTTGCGCCTTTACCTTTCCTGAAGCCAAACTGATCATCATCTAGCACATCCTCAATTTTCTTTTCCATTCTTCTGTATATTATTCTTGTCAGCAACTCGAATGCAAGAGCTGTTAAGCTCAATGTGCGATAATTCTAGCACTTGTCAGCTCTTGCAGTCTTCGGATTTGTGTGGATGATATTTTTCCGAAAGTCAGATGGTATGTCGCCAGATTCATACATTCTACACACCAACGTGAATAGTCGTTTTGTTGTCACTTCCCCCAACGATTTTAAAAATTCTGATGAAATGTTATCTATCCCTTCTGCCTTCTTTGATCTTAAGTCCTCCAAAGTTCTTTCAAATTCTGATTCTAATACTGGGTCCCCTATCTATTCTAAATCGAGTTCTATTTCCTCTTCTACCACATCATACAAATCTTCCCCCTCATAAAGGTTTTCAGTGTATTCTTTGTACCTATCCGCTCTCTCCTCTGCATTTAGTAGTGGATTTCCCACTGCACTCTTGATGTTATCACCCTTGCTTTTAATGTTACCGAAGGTTGTTCTGACTTTCCTGTGTACTGAGTCTGTCCATTAGGTAGTCATTTCTTTTTCGATTTCTTCACATTTTTCATGCAGCCATTTTGTCTTAGCTTCCCTGCACTTCCTGTTTATTTCATTCCTCAGCGGCTTGTATTCCTGAGTTTCCCAGAACATTTTTTTACTTCCTCCTTTCATCGATCAATTGATGTTTTACTTCTATTACCCATGGTTTCTTCGCAGTTACCTTCTTTTTACTATGTTTCTCTTTCCAACTTCTGTGATGGCCCTTTTTAGAGATGTCCATTTCTCTTTAACTGTACTGCTTACTGAGCTATTCCTTATGCTGCATCTATAGCTTCAAGCGTATTTCGTCATTCCTTAGTACTTCTGTATCCCACTTCTTTACGTACTAATTCTTCCTGACTAATGTCTTAAATTTCAGCCTACTCTTCATCAGTACTATATTGTAATCTGAGTCTATATCTGCTCCTGTGTACGCCTTACAATCCAGTATCTGGTTTGGGAATCGCTGTCTGACCATGACATAATCTAACTGAAATCTTCCCATATGACCCCGGTCTTTTCCAAAGGCGTCAAATCCAGGGGACGGGTCGGCCAAGGTACAGGTCCTCTGCCTCCAGTCCAACGATTTGGAACCAATTCGTGAAGACATGTTCTAGTTTTTCGTGCACTATGGGCTGGACAGTCATCGTGTTGGTACCACAGGTTCCTCCTAGTCTGCAGAGGAATGTCTCCTAACGTCCCTAGAAGATGGTCTGCTAGGGGGCCCCGATACTTGTGCGTGTTCAGTGTTCCGTCTACGAAAAATGTGCCTATGAGCTGATCGTTCACCATCCCACACCACATGTTTACACCCAATGGATGCTGACGTTCCACGCGGCGAAGATTATCAACAGTGCACGTTTCGGCGGTTTACCTCGTCATAATTGGTAAATGTGGCTTCATCACTAAACGAGATACGTGACACATTTTGATTATACCGCCTTAATTCCCATGTGCAGAAGTTAACACGATTCTCATAATCATTTCCATGCAGCACTTGATGGAGAGAGATGTGACAGTGGTAGAACCTATGTCGATGGAAATGTGTAGGACACTTGCCTCACTCATGCCACTTCCTCGTGCGGTTGCGCGGGAGCTAACGCGCGGATCAATTTCTCCCTCTTCTGTCGTCGCTTGTTTCCTTCTGTTACGTTGTCTGGGTGTTGCTCTACTATTTTCACGTAACTGGTTGAAGGGGCTGAAAAATAGCTGCCGAGGTGGTTCGCGTCTATAAGGATATCTTGCCGCATACACAGAACAAGAACGAACTGCATTCTTCCTGCACTCTCCATACACATGTGCATGATGGCTTACTCTGCATTGGTAAATCCCATCATCTACTCACAACTTACTGCTTCGACTGTCACACACTAACTGACTAGCAAGTCGCAATGAACTGAAGGAAGACATAAGCACGCTGTAAGCAAACACAACATCGTACGTACCATCTAAGCAGGTTGAAAGGCACAAACAAGCTTAGGTGTGGAAACTTTTCAAAATTAGATATCTCGTAAACAACTCTCAGTAGATTCCTGCAACAAAAACCACTGAAATTCTAATTTCCCCCTTTCAGTTTGTTAATGTCAATAGATGTCAATAGACACTGCTCCATTTAGAAAGAGCACGTTTGCTCAAAAAGTACACTTTCTAAGTGTTATTACAATCTGTTGATTGGCTAACAATACGAGCCCCAGACTACAAACCCATTCTGCGAAAATCGCTATATTTGCGATGCAAGTGTTGGGTGGTACACCCCGTGTAGTTTTAAAGTGAACAGTTCGTAGCGAAGACACCCAAAACTGGACAGTCCTTACTACAATCTTGTGTGACTTATTAAATTGTTATTATCAGTTTGATAAGTCACAGCTGCAAAATACTAACGCGAATTCTTTACAGACGAATGGAAAAACTGGTAGAAGCCGACCTCGGGGAAGATCAGTTTGGATTCCGTAGAAATGTTGAAACACGTGAGGCAATACTGACCCAACGTCTTATCTTAGAAGAAAGATTAAGGAAAGGGAAACCTACGTTTATAGCATTTGTAGACTTAGAGAAAGCTTTTGACAATGTTGACTGGAATACTCTCTTTCAAATTCTAAAGGTGGCAGGGGTAAAATACAGGGAGCGAAAGGCCATTTACAATTTCTACAGAGAGCAGATGGCAGTTATAAGAGTCGAGGGGCATGAAAGGGAAGCAGTGGTTGGGAAGGGAGTGAGACAGAGTTGTAGCCTCTCCCCGATGCTATTCAATCTGTATATTGAGCAAGCTGTAAAGGAAACAAAGGAAAAGTTCGGAGTAGGTATTAAAATCCATGGAGAAGAAATAAAAACTTTGAAGTTCGCCGATGACATTGTAATTCTGTCAGAGACAGCTAAGGACTTGGAAGAGCAGTTGAACGGAATGGACAGTGTCTTGAAAGGAGGGTATAAGATGAACATCAACAAAAGCAAAACAAGGATAATGGAATGTAGTCTAATTAAGTCGGGTGATGCTGAGGGAATTAGATTAGAAAATGAGAGACTTAAAGTAGTAAAGGAGTTTTGCTATTTGGGGAGCAAAATAACTGATGATGGTCGAAGTAGAGAGGATATAAAATGTAGACTGGCAATGGCAAGGAAAGCGTTTCTGAAGAAGAGAAATTTGTTAACATCGAGTATAGATAAGTGTCAGGAAGTCGTTTCTGAAAGTATTTGTATGGAGTGTAGCCATGTATGGAAGTGAAACATGGACGACAAATAGTTTAGACAAGAAGAGAATAGAAGCTTTCGAAATGTGGTGCTACAGAAGAATGCCGAAGATTAGATGGGTAGATCACATAACTAATGAGGAGGTATTGAATAGAATTGGGGAGAAGGTGCGTTTGTGGCACAACTTGACCAGAAGAAAGGACCTCTTGGTAGGACATGTTCTGAGGCATCAAGGGATCACCAATTTAGTACTGGAGGGCAGCGTGGAGGGTAAAAATCGTAGAGGGAGACCAAGAGATGAATACACTAAGCTGATTCAGAAGGATGTAGGCTGCAGTAGGTACTGGGAGATGAAGGAGCTTGCACAGGATAGAGTAGCATGGAGAGCTGCATCAAACCAGTCTCAGGACTGAAGACCACAACACCAACTACAATCTAAAATGAAAAACATATATTGAACTTTAAAATGAAATTTCTCCATATAGCCTAACGCACAGTGAATCAAGAAAAGTATTAGCACAGCATTTTACAACAGATCTGTTGCTTCGCTTGTAATTAAAGCCTACAGTCAAATCTCCATTACTATCTACGCTCATTTCCAACCGAGCGACGTATTACAGAGGTTAGCACAGTGGACCTGCATCTATGGCGACAGCAGTGTCACGGATGCCCAGTTTTATTAACGTACTAAATGTGATGTCTGGTCAGTTTTATAAATGCGAGCTAAAGTAAGGGAAATGGATCTGGAGTGGTCAACACGCCGAGGAGAGGGGGGGAGTATAATACAATAAAAAAATAATAATAAATGTTCAGATATATGGAAGTAATGAGATTAATTTTTTGGCGTGTAGGACAAGCCGAGCTATGCATGTAAATGGGTAAAGAATCTTTTCATATTAGTTCTACATAAGCGAAATAGTTTTTCTCTTGTTGTTTGATTTATGCTTACCAATTAATATAAGGTGTACAAGTTTGCTTCCGCCGTTTTTACCCCAACAGGCTTTAATGAAACAAATTGGTTGCACATATATCATTCAAAGTATTTTTCATCGCTGCCCACTACTTTCTCCCATCTTTCGCGCAGTGTACGAATCCCGCGTCAAAAAAATTGTTCATCTTTGGAAGCGATCCACGAATCGATTCAATTGTGGCTTCTTCATGAGATCGGAAGTGTTGGTCAGCCAGGCCATGCGCCATTGATCTGATAGTCAGAGGGAGCAATGTCTGGAGAATACTGCGGTTGGGGTAGGACTTACCATTTTAACGTTTCCAAGTATGTTTTGACCTCTTTTGCAACGTAGGGTCGAGCGTTGTCGTGCTGCAAAATCACTTTATTGTGCCTCTCGCTGTATTGCGACCATTTGTCTTTTAATGCTGTGCACAAACTCATTAATTTCGTTCGATAACGAGCACCGGTGATTGTTTCACTTGGTTTTAACACCCCATGGTACACGACGCCGAGCTGGTCCCACCAAATGCAGACCATGATCTTGGAGCCGTGAATATTCGGTTTGGCCGTCGACGTGGAAGCATGGCCGGGATATTCCCATGATTTTTTGTGTTTAGGGTTATCGTAATGAAACCATTTTTCGTTCCCGGTCACAATGCGGTGCAGAAATCCCTTCCGTTTCTGCCTCTGAAGCAACTGTTCACAAACACACAAACGCCGTTCAGTGTCTCTTGGTTTCAGCTCACACGGGACCCAAGTTCCTTCTTTCTGAATCATGCCCACAGCCTTGAGACGTTTTGAAATGTCTTGCTGTGTCACTCCCATTAATCGTGCCAATTCTTCTTGAATTTGACGCGAGTCTTCACCCAGCAATGTCTCCAATTCTGAATCTTCGAAAACATTCTCTCTTCCACAACTATGCCGGTCTACGACGTTAAAATCATCGTTCTTGAAGTGTTGAAACCACTCACGACATGTTCTTTCACTGATAGCGTCCTTACCATACGTACTTGAGAGCATTCGATGAGACTCAGCCGTTGTTTTCTTCATATTGAAACAAACCAGTAAAACCTCCCGCAAATGACGAGAATTAGGCTCGTAAACTGACATTTTCAATCAGGAACAACTTTATGATGCAGACACAAATCGCATAATGTTGAATGAGGTTGACCGAGGTCCACGCTAACTGCTTGACGTCTGCGATCTGTTTCTTTCGCCCGCTACTCACCGTTGTCGCCAACTATCGGCAAACGGCGGAAGCAAAGTTGTACACCTTGTAATACTACGTCCGATCGCAGTATCCACCTACAAAATCTTGACCGTGTCCATCATTCCTTTTGTAATCGGATCTTCCTAATAACTCCGAAATACACAGGTGGGCTTCTTGGATTTTTATGTATATTACTGTACTACTTGGAATAATAACTCAGTTTTTCACTCGTGAAATACTGCTATATTATTTCTTCTACGCACATGAAAAACACAGACTTTTTACTTATTCTCGCAACCAAAATGGCTACCTACGATTTCGGTCTAAAATAACGTGCGTCTACCTTCGTTCATTAACAGAGATCGAGTCCTTCCTCTTACCGAGGAACAGGAAAAACATCTTAAGTTTTTTAACACTTGAAAATCAAAAATACGTGACGGTAGGCGTAGGTTCTACGCTGCGCTACCGCTTCACCTTTCCGCTTTGCCTTTGAAGAAAACGAAAACATAAAAGCAAGAAATGCAAAAGGTACCTCACAGGCGGAAGGAGTTCACTTGCAGCCAGCTATCTTACACAATGTATGCCACAATAGCGAGGCAACCGAGAGAACACGGAAGTGACGGCGAAGCCACTCACATTTGAGAATCTTTCCAATCGATAGTGGAAGGTTCCAGAAATTATGAAAGGCAGTAAGGGACAGTAGAAGACAGAACTTTACATAAGGCGTCGTAGAGAACAAGGAGTAGTTGTCCGTGAGCAGCCACTGCAGTAAAGTCGAAGACAGGAGGCATACGGAGACCCTTGGAGTGCTCCAGCACAGCCTAGACGTCATACAGCTGACGGCCATGTAGGACAAAGCGTTGTACAAAGAAGTTTGTATTCCATTTCTGTGACTTAGATAAATAGTACCGGGATATTGGGTGTCTTTGCCTGCTTGTCAGATAAAAGAAAAACAAAAGCAAGCTGCGAGTGTGTCTGTTAGTGACCTAACACAGGCGGTTCTGTAACGAGTTAGAATAAATCGTAGTACCTGTCTCTGACAAAGCTAAGTCATTAAGGGAACAGAGTGAGATATCCCTTTCAAAGTAACCCCCTCAGATACAATACACTTGCGCCAGCGCTGTTTCCAATCTTGGAAGCACTTCTGGAACTAACTTTTCGTTATGGTGTTTAGCTCCTTCAACGGTTCTGTTTTTATTTCAAAGATGGCAAAACTACGTCCTTTCCTTGTTCTCCTCAGCTCCAGGAATAGAAAGTAGTCACAGGGGGACATGTCAGGTGGACAAACTGGAAATTTGTGGTAAGTTCCTATGGGACCAAACTGCTGAGGTCATCGGTCCCTAGGCTTACACACTACTTAATCTAACTTAAACTAACTTACGCTAAGGTCAGCATACAAACCCATGCCTGAGGGAGGACTCGAACCGACGGGGTGAGCCGCGCGAACCTTGGCAACTCCCCCTAGAACGCGCGGTTACTCCGCGCGGCTCCTGTGGATACGATGGCTGAACCAGAATAACGTTTTTGTTTTTGGCCAAAAAATCTCGAACAAGCACTGAGGCGTGAGCGGGATTATTATCGTGATACAATTTCCACTTATGGTTTTGTCACAATTCTGGTCGTTTTCTTCGGATAACTTTACGCATCCCGTGCATAGCTTCCAGGTAGTGTTCATTATTGATCGTACGACCATAAGGCAGGAACGCATGATGCACTATCACATTGCAACCGAAGAAAAAAAATGGGAAGAACCTTCATATGTAGTCTAACTTGTCGAATTCACTTCGGTCTTGGCTCTTCAGGCAGCTTCCATTGAGATGATTCGATTTCAGACCCGTATATCCACGTATCGTAACCTGTTATAACTTATTTAGAATTTCTGGATCATTGTTCACTTCATTCAGCAGTTCTTGAGCGATGTCTACATGACGTCGTTTTTCGTCGAAATTCAACAGTTTAGGAACAAACTTTGCTGCTACACTTTTCATGCCTAAAACATCCGAAGAAAAAAAAAAACTCAAAGGAGATGCCGAAATTATCAGCAATCTCTCTGATGGTGATTCGGCGATTTTCTAGAACCATTTTCTTCACTTCTTCCACCTGGTCGTCAGTAACCGATGTGCTAGGGCGCCCAGAGCGATCGTCGTCTTCAACGTCTTCTCGATCCTCTTTGAAACGTTTATACCACTCGTAAACCATTGTCTTACTCATAGTAGATTCGCCAAAAGCCACAGTTAACATTTCGATTGCGGTGCTGTAGTTTATTCCATACTTAAAGCAAAATTTAATGCAAATTATTTGAGCTTTCTTATTTGAAAACAAAAATTCGCCGAGCTCGCTTATAACGTTTTCGACTATCCACAATAAACTAACTTTTCGAAGCACCTGAAAATGCAAATATACATCAGGAATATGTGTGCCAATAACAGGAAAAATTTTGAAAATCGGGTTTATAAAGCCCGTGAAATTAAAAAAATTCACATTACTTTCTGATCACACCTCATATGTATTCCCTAAAAGTAAGGAGGACGAGTCATGTAACAACATTCGTCTGCGGTAGCTAGGAAGCAGTACTGTTAAAGTAATCAGAACAGTCTGCTAGAACGCACCTGTCTCTTGAAGGAGTTTGTTTAGAGATCCGTAAGGGTAAAGCTACTGTAAGACATCTCTCCAGTAAGGTACATACAGGGCGTCCAGGATGAATAGTCATTATTCACGGGTATGACTGGAACGACAATTGGCAGTAAAAAAGAAAGACATGGACTCTAAAATCCATGCCTTATGAGCTACCAGCACTTTATCTGCGCTACTGTGGACCACGTCTCCTCTGCTGCAAGATCTTTGCTTTATATATTTTGAGATGTGGTAGCTTGAACCAAAACAAGAAAAAAATGTCTGGTAAACATGGGGTCTAAAGTGCATATATTAAGAGCTACGAGCATTTGTTCATCTTCGTTACTGTGAAACACATTTTTTTGTGCTGAACAAGTGCTGATAGCTATTAAGGTATGCATTTTAGAGCCCGTGATTGTTTCACAGTATCGAAGATTAGTAAGTGGTCATAACTCTTAACGTATTGACTCTGGAGCCCAAATTTCTTAAGTGAGCAAGGAAGGCTATTATTCTCATTCCCTACGATGTTACAAAGGAAGCACCCCACAAGTAATTGTCGCCCAAGCGCTGCCTGCAACTAACGGGGAAGCGACAACAGTTCAGATCTCTTCTTAGCATCCAGGTTTAGGTTTTTCTTGGTCTCACAATATCGCTTGAGGCAGATACAGAGATGGATTCCTTTGAAAAGGACACAGCTGATTTCCTTATCCGTCCTTGCCTTATCACACATCTTCCATCTGCATCTATATATCTACATCTACATCTACATCTACTCGGCAAGCCACCGTGTGGTACATACCGGAGAGTACCCTGTACCACAACTACTTAGTTATTTCCATTCCATAGCAAACAGAGCGAGCGAAAAACGACTATCTATATGCCCCCAGGGTTGTAGCCTCTCCCCGATGTTATTCAATCTGTATATTGAGCAAGCAGTAAAGGAAACAAAAGAAAAATTCGGACTAGGTATTAAAATCCATGGAGAAGAAATAAAAACTTTGAGGTTTGCCGATGACATTGTAATTCTGTCAGAGACAGCAAAGGAGTTGGAAGAGCAGTTGAATGGAATATACAGTGTCTTGAAATGAGGATATAAGATGAACATAAACAAAATCAAAACGAGGATAATGGAATGTAGTCGAATTAAGTCAGATGATGCTGAGGAAATTAGATTAGAAAATGAGAAACTTAAAGTAGTAAAGGAGTTTTGCTATTTGGGGAGCAAAATAACTCATGATGGTCGAAGTAGAGAAGATATAAAATATAGATTGGCAATGGCAAGAAAAGCGTTTCTGAAGAAGAGAAATTTGTTAACATCGAGTATAGATTTAAGTGTCAGGAAGTCATTTCCGAAAGTATTTGTGTAGAGTGTGGCCATGTATGGAAGTGAAACGAGGACGATAAATAGTTTGGACATGAAGAGAATAGAAGCTTTCGAAATGTGGTGCTACAGAAGAATGCTGAAGATTAGATGGGTAGATCACATAACTAATGAGGAGGTATTGAATAGAGTTGGGGAGAAGAGGAGTTTGTGGCACAACTTTACAAGAAGAAGGGACCGCTTGGTAGGACATGTTCTGAGGCATCCAGGGATCACAAATTTAGCATTGTAGGGCAGCGTGGAGGGTAAAAATCGTAGAGGGAAACCAAGAGATGAATACACTAAGCAGATTCAGAAGGATGTTGGTTGCAGTAAGTACTGGGATATGAAGAAGCTTGCACAAGATAGGGTAGCATGGAGGGCTGCATCAAACCAGTCTCAGGACTGAAGACCACAACAACAACATCATATGTCCTCATACGAACCTTAATCTCCTTAATCTCATCCTCAGGGCGCTTAGACGAAACGTACGTTGGTGGCAGCAGAATCGTTCTGCAGTCAACTTCAAACGCCAGTTCTCTAAATTTCCTCAATAGTGCTCCTCGAAAAGACTTCACGAAGCATCTCCGTAATATCTGCGTGTTGTTCGAACTTACCAGTAACAAAACAAGCAGCTCGCTTCTGAATTGTTGCGATGTCTTCTTTAAATACGACCTGTGCGGATCCCAGACACTCAACCAGTACTCAAGAGTGGGTCGCACAAGTGTCCTATAAGCTGTCTCCTTTACAGACGAACCACACTTTCCCAAAATTCTCCCAATAAACCGAAGTCGACCATTCGCCTTTTTTACAACAGCCCTCACATTCTCATTCCATTTCATAAAGCTTTGCAACGTTACGTCTACATATTTTATGGATGTGACTGAGTCCGGCAGCACGCTACTAATAATGTATTCGAACACTGGGGGTTTGTTTTTCCTACTCATCAGCATTAACTTATATTTTTTTTTACTTTTAGAGCTAGCTGCCATTCGTCACAACAACTACAAACATTGCCTAAATCATCTTGTGTTCTCCTATAGTCACTCAACGACGACGCCCTCCCACACACCACAGCATTATCAGCAAACAGCCGCAAACTACTGCTTACCGTCCGCCAGATCGTTTATGTACTACAGAAAATATCTGCGGTTCATCACACTTACGTGGAGCACTCCTGATGATATCCTTGTCTCTGATGAACACTCGCCGTGGAGGGCAATTTTTTTCTATTCACCGCTCTGCGATGTTTACGTTTGTCTTCTTATAATCGTATGGTACACTGCACCTACTACAATTTGGTACCAGAATATGACTCGACTGTATAGACCTAGCACAACTCGTAGACCTGCTCCGCTGGCCGGTGACTTATGAGGGTGTTGGGACGCTGTCCGCTAGGGCCGAGAGCAGCATTTCACTGGAGGACTTCTTCCCTGCCAGAAGAGCGGCCTTAATCCGGCGCACTTCATCTCAATTACCGGCACTCAGCACCCGCCCCTGAGAAATGAGCGGGGTATCCCCCAACTCCAAAGAGAACGGGCCGCCCGCTGTCGCCGTCTGCTGGCTACTGCCTCCAACTGGCGCCAGATAGCGTCGTGATGGACGCGTTCTTCACCGAGCTCCGCCGAGTCGCAGTTCGCAGCCGGAAACGTCCGCAGCAGAGTTATGACGTCATTTCCTGCGGCAGGCGTCTCTGTGCGGATGGCGGGCGCGGTGCCGCGGAGTTGCGTGCGCGAGTGCCAGAGACGTGAGGAGGGCAAGACATAGGGGAAACGAGGACAATGACTTCGGCTTATCTGAGCGAAAATGCTGACTCTCTAGCATTATAGTCAAAGTAAGAGGGACGTCGAAAGCGTTCTAAGACCGCCAAATAAAACCTTCAGATTAAAAGATAACGGTTTTCTTTTTTCAACTACTCGTATGACACGTTCTAAGTCAGTACATTTAAGTTCCAAGAACTTCCCAACTGTAATTCTTCAGGCATTCCCGATGACGCGTTGCCATGTTGAACAATCGGGTTTCCGCCGGTTAAGGGGCTCCGGAACGCCCTATACTTGCAATGTTAAAATAACGCTTATAAATTACATCTTTCCTCACAAAGTATTTGAGGTAGGAAGTTGAACTTTTTACAGATTATTTATTGGAATATGGGCTACAACTTAACACAGGGATTTTACAAAATTTTAGTTCAGTTATTAAAGATGATTTTTTTTCAATTGTAATGAAAATTCACAACATTTTTTTGCAATTTTTTATTTATATATTCAAAAATATACAGTTTTTTGGAAAAAGGCTGTGTTAAATTATGCAGAAGGTACTGTGTAACATTTACTGAAAGTTTGAAACAAATATGTTTGGAAGATCCTTTGAAAACATGTAATTAGTATGAGAAAATAAAAGTTTTGGGAATCGAGCGACAAAGATTGGATTAACTTTTTAGTGCATTCCAGGTCCATAGGATGGATTATCTTCATCCTCTGCAAACTGCTCCTCCAGCTTCCTCTTGTTCCTCCTCCTGTTTACTCTTGCTTGTATTTCTAGACTCTTTACAGCCCTGTCTGCAGCCCGAAGGCGTTCCTTGTCTAAAGCAAGCATCGCTCGTACCATGTTAGAACCTATCTTCATTCCCATATTTCTAAATACCTTGCACCTTACAATGTTGCCATAATTGAAAGTCGCAACAGCATCATACACACCAAAGTGAAGTGTTTCTATACCAACAAATACAGTCTTGGGGATTCTCGACCATGTAACACTATTTACACTTTCATTGGGGTTATGAGTTTTTCCGTGAATACACTTTTTCAACAGTTCAGGTGCTGCTAAGTCTCTGAAAATAGGTTAGCCACAACACATACTTTATCTCACATCACTAAAATGTACCTGATCAACACGGACGTTAATAATAAAACCATTTGACAGCAGTTTAACAGCGCCACAGTGGGTCACGCCCATGTAGAACACATTTCAAAAAAAAATTTAAAAATAGTTGTAGTCTTCGGAATTGAATAAATTATATATCTATTAAAAGGTAATAGTCTGCAGATTCAGAAAACGCAAAAAAGTAAAAATTGAACTTTTCATGATTTTGAGCCTTTCCGGAGCCCCTTAAGCGCATCTTTCATGCACGATATTTTAACTGTGTGATTGGCAATCTTCTTCAGGTGTTGCCTGATGCAGCAGGTCATGCATGTGAAATATCGCGCAAGAAAGACGCGAATAACCAGCAGAAACCCGATTGTTCAACATGAGATTTCCCCAACTTTTTAACACCTTCAGCAACACAATATTTTCCCGACTGTGTAATACACTGAGGGGCCAAAAGTCATGGGATAGCTCCTTATACCGTGCCGCACCTCATTCTGAGTGACGAAGTGCAACAAGTCGACGTGGCATGGATTCAACAAGTCGTTGGAAATTCCCTGCAGAAACGTTGAGCCACGCTGCCTCTACAGCCGCCCATAATAGCGAAAGTGTGGCCGGTGCAGGATTTTGTGCACGAACTGACCTCTCGATTATGTGCCATAAATATTCGATGGGATTCATGTCGGGCGATCTGGGTGACCAAATCATTCGCTCGAATTGTCCAGAAAGTTCTTCAAACCAACCGCAAACAACTGTGGCCTGGTGACATGAAACATTGTCATCCATAAAAATTCCGTAGAATGGTCTGCAAGCAGCCGAACTCAACCATTTACAGTCAATGATCGGTTCAGTTGGACCAGAGGACCCGGTCCACTCAATATAAAGACAGTCCATTTCATTATGGAGCCACCGCCAGCCTCCACAGTGCCTTGTTGACAACTTGGCTCCATGGTTGGTTGGTTGGTTTTGGGGTTTGGCCGGAGTGGCCGAGCGGTTAAAGGCGCTACAGTCTGGAACCGCACGACCGCTACGGTCGCAGGTTCGAATACTGCCTCGGGCATGGATGTGTGTGATGTCCTTAGCTTAGTTAGGTTTAAGTAGTTCTAAGTTCTAGGGGACTTATGACCACAGCAGTTGAGTCCCATAGTGCTCAGAGCCATTTGAACCATCTTGGGGTTTGATGGGGGCTAAACATCGAGGTCATCAGTCCCCAGTTCCAAACACACATACTTGTAAAAGGCCTGTACAGTGAAAGTGTAACCTCTGCACCCAGAGGGGGGAGGGGGGGGGGCGACACCAAGGGATACAGAGCTAAAATGAACACCGCAGTAACACAAAATACAGGACACTGAAAAGGAGCAGAGCAAATAGTTGACTAGAGTAAAACAGACTACAGTGGTTGATGAATCAGGTAAAAGGTCAACCTCTCAACTACAAATGAAGAACCTCCAGCTGGAAAGCGTTGATAGAGGTATCAACACAACTTGTTACCATAAAAGACACTATTATGGTATCCACGTCGCTGGAGTGGGTGTAGCCTGAGAAATCATGCGAGAGCACCCACGCTAGAGCGAGTGATAAAATCCAGCTGCACGGATAAAACGTAAAACTGAGTCAGCTATGGAGGCATCGTTACCTAGAATTAAAGGAAGTGCAGCTGGTTAATTAAAAGACTGCCGCAAGGAGGCTAAAAGGGGGCAGTTCATCAGAAGATGGACCGCTGTCAGCCCTGAATCACAGCGACACTTGGACGGGTTCTCACGACGAAGAAGATAGCTGTGGGTCAACCGCGTATGTCCAATTCGGAGACGCCAGAGAACAACTGAGTCCCTACGCGTGACCCTCTAGGATGAGTTCCATACGGCCGTGGACGACTTGACCATGTGGAGCTTATTTGGCGTGATCAAGACACACCATTCATAGCTCCAGACATCGCGGACCTTGCGATGTAGGGCTGACCGGAGGTCTCTTTCCACGAGACCAAGCTCCAGGCATGGCGAAGTGATGGTCTGCTTGGCCAACCGATCGACACGTTCGTTTCCTGGAATGCCGATGTGGCCCGGGGTCCACACAGACGTCACTGAACGACCACACTCGGCGAGAGTAAAAGCAGCACCTTTAATACCACGCACCAAAGGGTCCCGAGAAAAACACTGGTCGAGTGCTTGCAATCCACTCAGGGAGTCACTGCATATGACAAATGACTCCCCAGGGCAGGAGGAAAGGTGAACGAGTGCACGATAAAGAGCAATCAACTCTGCAGTGAAAACACTGCTCCCACAAGGCAGGGAATGTTGCTCAACGTAGTCGCTGTGGATGAAAGCAAACCCAGTGCGTCCATCGACCACAGAACCATCGGTGTAGACTACATCTGCATCGCGAAACGAGGTAAGAAGAGCCAGGAATTGTTGACGAAGACTGGCAGGTGGAACGGAGAACTTGGAGTCGCAGGACAAATCCAAGCAAAGCCGCAAGCGAGGGAGGGACCAAGAAGGGGCAGAAGAAGAGAGCCGGAAGGATGGAGGAAGGGGAAAGGACTCAAGTGACGAGAGAAGGGAACGAACGCGGACAGCGATCGGGAGACCCAACCTAGGCCGCCGTCGTGGGGAGGGGAGTGCAGAAGATGGAAAAAGGAGCCTGCAGTTTGGGTGGTCGGGCGAGGCATGGACGCGGGCCATGTATGACGCAAGCAGCTGTTGTCGGCGGAATCGTAGGGTAGGGATTCCAGCTTCTACAAGAAGGCTAGTCACCGGACTAGTGCGGAAGGCACCTGTCGCCAGTCTGGCGCCACAATGGAGATTCGGGTCGAGGATCTGCAACGTTGAAGGTGCTGCCGAGTCGTACACCACGCTCCCGTAGTCGAGACGGGACTGGACTAAGGCCTTACAGAGCTGTAGGAGGGTTGTTCGTGCAGCCCCCCAAACGGTGTGGCTGAGGCAGCGAAGGATGGCTTCGTGTAGTCTGCGCCACACTCAAACCCTACGATCAGTTCTTATCAACTGAAATCGGGACTCATCTGAGCAGCCACTTTTTTCCAGTCATCTAGGGCCCAACTCATACGGTCACGAGCCCAGGAGAGGCGCTGCAGGCGATGTCGTACTGTTAGCAAAGGCACTAGAATCGCTCGTCTGCTGCCATAGCCCATTAAACGCCCAATTTTGCCGCACTCTCCTAACGGATTCCCTCGTCGCACGTCCCACATTGATTTCTGCACCTATTTCACGCAGTGTTGCTTGTCTGTTAGCACTGAAAACTCTACCCAAACGCTGCCGCTCTCGGTCGTTAAGTGAAGGCCGTCAGCCAGTGCTTTTTCCGTGGTGAGAGGTAATGCCTGAAATGTGGTATTTTCAGCACATCTTTGACATTGTGGATCTCGGAATACTGAATTCCCTAACGATTTCCGAAATAGAATGTCCCACGCGCCCTGTCATGCGGACATAATCACTTCGGACTTATTTCCACGTGAATCACCTGACTACAAATGCCAGCTTCGCCAATGCAATGTCCTTTTATACCTTTTGTTCCGTCTACATAAGAACATATCGCTATCTCATCGCTTTTTGTCGTCTCAGTTGCGAATCTCTGGCCGTCCAGGTCGCTGTTTGGAGCCAGATATTGCTGATGCGTAAACATTTCGAAATGAAGGTCGTGTAGTTTCGCAGCAGCGATCTGAGACCTACAGGTAAGTTATCGTGAAGTGAGGTTTTATCTTTTTTTTCTCTTTTTTTTTAAACAGAAGCAAGATATGCACGTTTCGAATGAATACCTTCTATCAATTTGCCAAGTAGTAAGTGTAAAGCTCGCTAATTATGCTTCAGCTCTTGTGGTAGTCTGTGCATTACATCACACAGCTCTCAGAAAACTGTACTTGTGACTTTTCAGGCAAGTTGCGATATAATCAAGCCTTATAGATAGTATAAACGAAACCGCTGTGTATCGATAATTTCGTGCACAAACAAAATAGAAATATTGTATAAAAATTTGTCATTATTGTGAACTAGCATTTCATTGTATAAAAATTCAACATTGGCGTAGATAAATTAACGATGACATAAATATGCTAGTTTTGTAAATTCATTTGCATAACATATTTACGCAAACTTTTGTAACATTTACGTGTTAAGTAAGAACGATTTGAACCAGGAGAGAAGGTGCAAAAGACTTACGCTGTACGTGCTTTGAAGCCGGAGCCTCCATGTTAGATGGCCCAGAACATTATAAAAACTACTGTTTACAGATGCTTCTTGTTCGTAATTTCTGTCGTTTATATGCAAAGTTGTTTTAAGTAGTAAATGTTACGTTATTTTCGTGAATAACACAGTGTCAGGAAGCCTATTCCAGACGTTTTTCTGGTCTTACAAGCATATTTAATCCGGTAATTCGACGCATTTATTCTCTTCAATGAAACTTCCATTTTGTTACACGTTTCGAATAATCAAGAAGAGAAGTGTAAGATTTGGAAAGGATGCTTCCGCAGTCCAGAATTTTCCTTAATATGAATTGACAAAACTGATGTTCAACGTCCGCTTCTTGCTGAGAACACACGAGTAGTTTGCAAGGTTTGGTCAGTTTACAATCTTTCCGCCTCACAACTTTCATCCGAATTGGGCTGATTGAGCATTAAAAGTAAACGGTGCAACTAAAATTCGTGTTTACAACAGAAAATATCGCTTGAACAAGTTCACTTACGAATGAAATGTCATTCCTTTACACTTTACACTGTAATCAGAACGATTGGTACACCTGTAAATGACGCAACCAGGCATTTTGATAAAATACTTCCATCAGAAGACAACTAACACGGCTGACTTTGTCTTCAAGTTTGTGACTTCATGACAACTCCCCTTATTATATCTCCATGATTTGAATATCTGTGGAAGTCATTAAACTCTTTGATCTACATTCATGCTACTATCTCTATACTGATTCCTAACGAGAGGCGGGAAGGACAAGGATAGTCGTGTGTTGGTTGTTGTACGAAGAAGTTATGTTTTAGACGTGGCAAAAGAAGAAAATTCTTCTGGGTGCGTTTTAATGAGGAGATATGATGTGCTTATCTGTTAACGAGTGGTTTCAAAATACACGTTAGTTAGAGTGAGGTGCGTTTATTTTTTGTACTTGCAAGAATCTCCGAGTGGAAATAGTTCATTGCTTCGTACAGGTAAAACTCGTGCAAAAGGCCATATACTGAAGAAGAATCAGCTAAGTAACATAATTCCAAATTTAACAAAGTGAGCAGGCCTTTCCATTCTACTGAAAAAGACGAACATCCGTGCAGTGGATATCTCATGAACTAGACATTCATTATTGAAAGAACATGTCACAAAGTGGAACCACTTTTGTTTCCTTTGGTACGCTGTCGCCTTCTGAGACCAACACTTTCGCTCTCTCTTTGCTCGCTAATGTGTAATGATAAAACATGTTTCATCTACTGTTAAGAAAATACATGCGAAAACAAGTCCAAAGAATCGTGCTCAATCATCATTCGAAGGGTTTGTTAGCTAAAATTACTGGAATGCAGCAGGGACCCCTCCAGTGAACATTTTGTTATTTTCAACACTTTGTTCGTGAGGACAGCTGTTCGAATCCGCGCCCAACCATAACGATTTAGTTTCGTTGCCCCAAATTGTTCAAATGAAATGCTGGGTAGCGCAAGAGCTACATTCCTGCCCACCCTTCCGCAATCCAAGTTTCAGTTCCGTCTCCAATGACGGCGTCATTGACAGGACGTTAAACCCTAATGCTCCTTTCATCTTCTTCCAAAAATTTTTGTATGCCTGTCATGTCGAGATCTAAGCAATGGTTTTAACCATCAGCTACTTATCTATCCCATTAGTCATCTACCGGTTTCGGTCATTAATCATGGGGTACAACAGATTAGTTAAAGGCACCCAGTTTTCGTTTGAAGCTGAACAACATCGAAATTACCCAGTGATATTTTACGAACACCTGACATAATTTGTCTTAGATATTGACATTCATATCTCATGTCAAGTAGACAGACATGGCTGCGGATAATGGTTTTCTAAGGTATTTTTTCATTATTGGTAACTAATGACAAGGTATTGAATAGGACTGGGGATAAGTTTGTAGCACAACTTGACTAGAAGAAGGGATCGGTTGGTAGGACATGTTCTGAGGCATCAAGGGATCACCAATTTAGTATTGTAGGGCAGCGTGGAGGGTAAAAATCGTAGAGGTAGACCAAGAGATGAATGCACTGATGTAAGCAGATTCAGAAGGATATAGGTTGCAGTAGGTACTGGGAGAAGAAGAGGCTTCACAGGATAGAGTAGCATGGAGAGCTGCATCAAACCAGTCTCAGGACTGAAGGCCACAACAACAACAACAACAACATAGCCAGAACAACAACAACATAGTTTCTACTGTTACAGCGTGTGCCAGAAAATGGAATTAAATTATTCCAAAGTCGGTGGTAAACAATAAAATATTCGTTTGAAGCTGAACAACATCGAAATTACCCAGTGATATTTTACCAACACCTGACATAATTCGTCTTAGATATTGACATTCATATCCCATGTCAAGTAGACAGACATGTCAGCGGGTAATGGTTTTCTAAGGGGTTTTTTCATTATTGGTAACTTCTAAGGTTCTCCATTTTATAAAGTTGAACACAGAACATTCTTTCCGTGAATAACATAGGGTGGATGGCGCCTTAGTTCTTTTACGCTTTACGAGAGGTGACCACAGTCACAGGATACCTCGTAACATCGTGTCGGACCCCATTTTGGCCAGTGCTGTGCGGCAGCTCGACGTGGTATGCACTCAACAAGTCACTGAAAGTCCCGTGCAGAAATACTGAGCACTGTTGCCTTTATAGCTGTCCATAACTGCGAAAGTATTACCGGTGCAGATTTTTGTGCACGAACTTGCCTCTCGACTAAGACCCATAGGTTTCGATGGGATTCATACTGGGCGATCCGCATGGCTAAATCATTTGCTCGAATTGTCCAAAAGGTTCTTCAAACCAATTGCGAACTGTGACCCGGTGACATGGTGCATTGTCATCCATAAAAGTTCTGTCGTTGTTTGGGAACAAGAAATCTATGAATGGCTGTGTATGGTCTCCAAGTAGCCAAACACAACCATTTCCTGTCAATGATCGGTTTTGTTGGACCAGAGGACCCAGTCCATTCCATGAAAACACATTGAATACTGTCATGTATCCACCACCAGCTTTCATAGTGCCTTGTTTGTGACGTTATTGTTCATATTTTTTTAAAATTTTTTGTAAATATTTTATTGAAACTGTTGAATCAGAAGTACAGACATCTTGTTTGAAGCGAAATCGATACTGGAAGTCTTTGATAAGATTAAAATGAATGTACATATTACGAAAAAGGGTTTAATATTTACTTTTAAATATTGTAAAGATATCTATTTGTTATAATTATTAAATGTAAAAAGGTGCCATAATGTAATTATGTATGTAATAGTTACTGGCACTCACTTAGGGCTGTATGAGATATGTGTAGTATAAAAGATGGAGTAGTTCCGTCAGGAACGGAAAGCTGTGTAAGCATAGGAAAAGGTGGGAGCGGAAACGTTTGGCGCGCTTTGGCAGGCGAACAAAGTCAGTCGGTGGCCAGTGATCTTAGAGGCAGCAAATACAGCGCCAGCATAGTGTGGAGTGTGCCATATTGTTGCATCTTGCCTCGGTTGGAAACTGCAGTTTATCACGGCCTGGTATGGGGAGAAAAACTGGCTATTGATCATAAGATGGATCATCGCTATGAAGAGGAAATAAGTCCAACATGGATAACTGCTCTTGGCCGTTCTGATATTAATGTAGTTGTTGCCACCAACGCCACCGTCGCTGATCACAGCTTACAGGGTACGTCATTTTAGCTATTTATTACAGTGTGTGGCAGGAAGTTGAAATGTGCTTTAAGAATAATAAACATCATCCAAATTAACAATTGTGTCCACCTGGTAATTTACCCCGCTCATAACCAAGACTGTGAAATCTTTAATATATTGTTGGCAAATCAGTGAAATAATTGGTGGAAAGAATAACTGAGAATTTCATAATTAACATTGCTATTATTTTCTGTGTTAAAATGATTATGTAAGGTAATGCCAGATTCAGAGACCACATTAGATAAATTGTTTGCTGCCTTCACATAACGTATTAATGAAAGGAAATACTAAGTTGATGATTAATGGTGATAAATAATGACGTTAAACAGTTTACAGTGAATCAATGAAATGTTGAGTACCAAACATGTTGATGTAGAAATCCCCCCTGTCCAAATTTACTTTTGTTTTCATGAAATCAGTCTGTTTGATTAAGCAATTGGGTGCTGTAGTTTTGTTTCGAGTGACTAAACTTTTCTTGTATTGCTGAACCATTTTTTATCTAAATCTAAAGTGAAGTCTGTTAGGTAAGTAGGGAGTTGCCATCTTTTCTGCTGACCTACTCAGCTTCATTACGTGTGCCTAATTAGACTGGCGAATAATAGTGTACCACTAACCACATATATTGTTATCGATGCAGAATAGTAGCCTAACTACTGTTATTTGCCATACCTCTAAACTAATGACTTATTTGAAGAAACAAGTTAAAGTCTGATGCTTATTCCTTAGGTTAACGCACACGGTTATTACACCTGTTTTTGTTGATTTGCTGTCCAGATAGGTAACTGTATTTTTGTTTGCTATATTGCTTATTATTAACAGTATAGTATAAGAATATTACAGTTGGCTTTGCCTGACAGTATGTTTTGTAAACCAATTCACAGAATACCAAATACACGCAAATATTACATCTGGTTTTACATATCAGGATAGTAAATAACACACACAAGGCAAAAGGAGGAATATTACATGTTGACAAGTTGGATCCATGGCTTCGTAGGATCTGTGTCACACTCGAACCACACCGTCAGCTCTTACCAACTGAAATTGGGATTCATATGACCAAGCCACGGTTTTCCAGTCACCTAGAGTCTAACCGAAATGCTCACGAGCCTAGGAGAGGCGCTGAAGGTGACGCCATGTCGTTAACTAAGGCACTCCATTGGTTGTCTCCTGCCATAGCTCATTACCGCCGAAGTTCGCCACACTATCCGAACGGATACGTTCGTCGTACGTCTCCCATTGCTTTCTACGGCTATTTCACGCAGTGTTGCTTCTTTTAGCTCTGACATCTCTACACAAACGCTTCTGCTCTCGGCCGTTAAGTGAAGGCCGTCGGCCACTGCGTTGTCCATGGTGAGAGGTAATACCTGAAGTGTGGTATTTTCAGCACACTCTTGGCACTATGTACCTTGGATTATTGAATTGTCATGCATCTAACTCCAAATACTGCACCGTGTTCAAAGTTTGTTAACACCAATCGTGCAGCCATAATCACAAAAGTACAAATGAAGCTCTGCCAATGCACTGTCCTTTTATACCTTGTCAACGCGGTACTGCCGCCATCTCTATATGTGCATATCGCTACCCCACTACTTTTGTCACCTAGATGTAAGTGAGTAGTGCTCGGTTACCAGTTTGATGTTACATTTTCATTTTTTGAGTGACCGCTTGTCCATAAATATAACATATAGTTTCTACTGGTGAGAATTTAAGGAGATGGGACCTGAATAAACTCACTAAACTAGAGGTTGTACAGAGTTTCAGGGAGAGCATAAGGGAACAATTGATAGGAATGGGGGAAAGAAATGCAGTAGAAGAAGAGTGGGTAGCTTTGAGGGATGAAGTAGTGAAGGCAGCAGAGGATCAAGTAGGTAAAAAGCCGAGGACTAGTAGAAATCATTGGGTAACAGAAGAGTTATTGAATTTAATTGATGAAAGGATAAAATATAAAAATGCAGTAAATGAAGCAGGCAAAAAGGAATACAAACGTCTCAAAAATGAGATTGACAGGAAGTGCAAAATGGCTAAGCAGGGATGGCTAGAGGACAAATGTAAGGATGTAGAGGCTTATCTCACTAGGGGTAAGATAGATCCTGCCTACAGGAAAATTAAAGAGACCTTTGGAGAAAAGAGAACCACTTGCATGAATATCAAGAGCTCAGATGGAAACCAGTTCTGAGCAAAGAAGGGAAAGCAGAAAGGTGGAAGGAGTATATAGAGGGTCTATACAAGGGCGATGTACTTGAGGACAATATTATGGAAATGGAAGAGGATGGAGATGAAATGGGAGATATGATACTGCGTGAAGAGTTTGACAGAGCACTGAAAGACCTAAGTCGAAACAAGGCCCCGGGAGTAGACAAAATTCCATTAGAAATACTGACAGCCTTGGGAGAGCAAGTCCTGACAAAACTCTACCATCTGGTGAGCAAGATGTATGAGACAGGCGAAATAACCTCAGACTTCAAGAAGAATATAATAATTCCAATCCCAAACAAAGTAGGTGTTGACAGATGTGAAAATTACCGAACTATCAGTTTAATAAGTCACAGCTGCAAAATACTAACGCGAATTCTCTACAGACGAATGGAAAACTGGTAGAAGCTGACCTCAGGGAAGATCAGTTTGGATTCTGTAGAAATACTGGAACACGTGAGGCAATACTGACCCTATGATTTATGTTAGAAAATAGATTAAGGAAAAGCAAACCTATGTTTCTAGCATATGGCAGTTATAACAGTCGAAGGGCATGCAAGGGAAGCAGCGGTTGGCAAAGGAATGAGGCAGGGTTGTAGCCTCTCTCTGATGCTATTCAATCTTCATATTGAGCAAGCAGTAAAGCAAACAAACAAAAATCGGAGTAGGTATTAAAATCCATGGAGAAGAAATGAAAACTTTAAGGTTTGCCTACGACATTGTAATTCTGTCAGAGACAGCAAAGGACTTGGAAGAGCAGTTGAACGGAATGGACAGTATTTTGAAAGGAGGATATACGATGAACATCAACAAAAGCAAAACGAGGATATTTGAATGTAGTCGAATTAAGTCGGGTGATGCTGAGGGAATTAGATTAGGAAATGAGACACTTAAAGTATTAAAGGAGTTTTGCTATTTGGGGAGCAAAATAACGGTTGATGGCCGAAGTAGAGAGGACATAAAATGTAGACTGGCAATGGCAAGGAAAGCGTTTCTGAAGAAGAGAAATTTGTTAACATTGGGTATAGATTTAAGTGCCAGGAAGTCATTTCTGAAAGTATTTGTATGGAGTGTAGCCATGTACGGAAGTGAAACATGGACGATAAATAGTTTGGACAAGAAGAGAATAGAAGCTTTCGTAATGTGGCGCTACAGAAGAATGCTGAAGATCAGATGGGTAGATCATATAATTAATGAGGAGGTATTGAATAGAATTGGGGAGAAGAGGAGTTTGTGGCACAACTTGACCAGAAGAAGGGATCAGTTGGTAGGACATGTTCTGAGGCATCAAGGGATCGCCAATTTAGTATTGGAGGGCAGAATGGAGGGGAAAATCGCAGGGGGAGACCAAGAGATGAATACACTAAGCAGATTCAGAAGGATGTAGGTTGCAGTAGGTACTGGGAGTGAAGAGGCTTCACAGGATAGAGTAGCATGGAGAGCTTCATCAAACCAGTCTCAAGACTGAAGACCACAACAAGAACAACATAGTTTCTATTGTTACAGCGTGTGCCAGAAGATGAAATTAAATTATTCCAAAGTCGGTGGTAAACAATAAAATATTATTCATTCAGCCACTGTTTTGGTTTTCTTCATTTTGCGAAAATGGACGTGCACACTTGCGGTTGCCCTATGAAAAGAACTGTCTCTAGATGTCTCCCACTGAAGACGTTTGTTTCATGGACTGCCAAAAGATGGGCACACTACATTCGCTAGTCACTGTGTTTGCTGTACTCGGACACACTGTTGAAGCGGCATGGAATGATGTACCCGCATCTGTCATCAAAGATCAGTTGAGCCTGTGTCCAGCCAGACTAAAGCTGTTGTTGGTGCCAGAAGTGGCAGCTATCTGTAGTAATTTTCAGATCGTGTCACCTACAAGTGTTATCGTTTATTTTTCGTATTACATGCTACACACATGTCAAGCAGCTTTTGTCATTTGAAAGCTTTCCTAGTACTGCCATTCTGAAGCACAGAAATGTACTTATGGACGTATATAACAGAGATTACCACACTAATGTGCCTGAAGATGAAGGTTTAGTGCTTGCAAATCGTTTGTAAAGCATTATAAAAAACTATAAGTACAGCTGATTACAAGACAATAAACAGTTTTTATTCTCCCTAATAAGCTAACAGACGAAGTACTCACAATATAAAGAAAGAATCAAGACAAACTTGAGTGTTAAAAACTGAAGACCGTAGCAGATGGAGAAGTCTGGATTTTGTGATGAAGCAAGCTGGGATCATTTTACTTCCTCTCTTGTTTTGCCATCTGTCTCCTCAAATTCATTTTTTCTGTTCTTGACTAATTACCATAAACATATATGAGTGTAATCTGCATTTTCATAAAAGAGAACGGTTGTCCCTCAGTCTTAAGTAATATACTGTCAGATCTAATTTTGTGCTTAGTTTTGGGTATGTAATCAGCTTCCTAATTTATTTTGACTATTCCTAGTTAATATATTTTGTTATAGGGTGAAAACAGTAATTGTTTCGTGACTTAGATTCTATTGTTGGCTTATAAAGAAGTATAAATTCTGTACTAATTATAAACATTTGGAAGAACAACTACTACGATTCTTAAAGTATTTATTTGGCTCTATTCGAAAACATATTAGTAAAGCCAGCCCCTAATTAATTCCAAAATAATTACCAATTTTGTCAAAGGTATTGTTTATATAACTACACTCCTGGAAATTGAAATAAGAACACCGTGAATTCATTGTCCCAGGAAGGGGAAACTTTATTGACACATTCCTGGGGTCAGATACATCACATGATCACACTGACAGAACCACAGGCAAATAGACACAGGCAACAGAGCATGCACAATGTCGGCACTAGTACAGTGTATATCCACCTTTCGCAGCAATGCAGGCTGCTATTCTCCCATGGAGACGATCGTAGAGATGCTGAATGTAGTCCTGTGGAATGGCTTGCCATGCCATTTCCACCTGGCACCTCAGTTGGACCAGCGTTCGTGCTGGACGTGCAGACCGCGTGAGACGACGCTTCATCCAGTCCCAAACATGCTCAATGGGGGACAGATCCGGAGATCTTGCTGGCCAGGGTAGTTGACTTACACCTTCTAGAGCACGTTGGGTGGCACGGGATACATGCGGACATGCATTGTCCTGTTGGAACAGCAAGTTCCCTTGCCGGTCTAGGAATGGTAGAACGATGGGTTCGATGACGGTTTGGATGTACCGTGCACTATTCAGTGTCCCCTCGACGATCACCAGTGGTGTACAGCCATTGTAGGAGATCGCTCCCCACACCATGATGCCGGGTGTTGACCCTGTGTGCCTCGGTCGTATGCAGTCCTGATTGTGGCGCTCACCTGCACGGCGCCAAACACGCATACGACCATTATTGGCACCAAGGCAGAAGCGACTCTCATCGCTGAAGATGACACGTCTCCATTCGTCCCTCCATTCACGCCTGTCGCGACACCACTGGAGGCGGGCTGCACGATGTTGGGGCGTGAGCGGAAGACGGCCTAACGGTGTGCGGGACCGTAGCCCAGCTTCATGGAGACGGTTGCGAATGGTCCTCGCCGATACCCCAGGAGCAACAGTGTCCCTAATTTGCTGGGAAGTGGCGGTGCGGTCCCCTACGGCACTGCGTAGGATCCTACGGTCTTGGCGTGCATCCGTGCGTCGCTGCGGTCCGGTCCCAGGTCGACGGGCACGTGCACCTTCCGCCGACCACTGGCGACAACATCGATGTACTGTGGAGACCCCACGCCCCACGTGTTGAGCAATTCGGCGGTACGTCCACCCGGCCTCCCGCATGCCCACTATACGCCCTCGCTCAAAGTCCGTCAACTGCACATACGGTTCACGTCCACGCTGTCGCGGCATGCTACCAGTGTTAAAGACTGCGATGGAGCTCCGTATGCCACGGCAAACTGGCTGACACTGACGGCGGCGGTGCACAAATGCTGCGCAGCTAGCGCCATTCGACGGCCAACACCGCGGTTCCTGGTGTGTCCGCTGTGCCGTGCATGTGATCATTGCTTGTACAGCCCTCTCGCAGTGTCCGGAGCAAGTATGGTGGGTCTGACACACCGGTGTCAATGTGTTCTTTTTTCCATTTCCAGGAGTGTATATCTGTTAATTCATCATTTAAACAAGTGATTTGGCCTAACCCTTGTAGCAGAAGAAACTGTTAAAAAGAAGGAATTTTTCTATATATTCAGTTAATTGAATGAGTAATATTTAATTTTAATTTCTATGTATTAAACATCAAACAATGTATAGTTTCAGTACCTAGTATTGTGAGGATATATAAAGGTCCGATTTTTGGTTCTGAGACAGCAGTCCACAGCACATTTTCAAAGGGAAATTATGTACTGTTTCAACCAACAACAATGCATCAACTTAACTGTGAAATAAGTGTAACACAAATAGGCCATGTATTAAAATAATGACAGTGTCTGTTCAATAGTCTCACACATACCAAATTTCTCTGCAAGAACTGTGTGGTTAGTTTTTTCTCTACATAGAGGTTCGACACTAAACTATGTAGCAGTATGCTGACTTTTGCCTGCAAATTGTTAATGAGGCTTATCAAAAGTTAACCAATAGTGAATTGGCCATATAACGGTGTAATATTGCAGGGTTGTGAACAGTGAAAGTAAAAAAACTGTGCAAAGCAACTGTGCAACTGTCAGCTACAATATTTACATTGGTCAGTGTTGAACTTCCACCCCCTATTTTTCAGCCAATATAACAATGCAGCATGTCGACACTGAGGACTATCAATGAATAAATAATGCAGGTGAATGTCACAAATACTATCTGTCGATGAGAAAGAGTTGATGATGATGATTAGTGGCATGATTAATCGTGTTTTTACCCATGATTTATTTTGTACCAGACTTGAGACGAGAGGGGTGTCCTCATGTACAAACACAATTATATTAGGAAGGAAATGTCATATTTTAGTCCATGAATGTGTGTTGTCTTCTATCATAGAGAAGATTGCAGGAGAGGGTTTGAAACATCACGGTTGTTGAAGGAGTAGAAGAGAAAAACGATATGGCCTAATCCTTAGAAAATATTACTTTCATTGAGAATGGCTCATCTAGCAGCTACAAATTGCAATTTTTGTTAAATGTACTTCAACTACATAACAATACTAAATGTTGTCATATTAAGTGTTGTCATAATCTCCAATTTTGGATTTGTGAAAGCTTACAAAAGAAGTAACAAAACTGTCATTCCATTTTACAAAATTGTACTGAACTTCTAAAAATGTGGTTACATATTATTAAGTACACCATACTTGTATTACGTTACTGTACCAATATTTATGTCTCATGACAAAGAGGTATGCAATGGTTATTTGATAAATACGTGTATAGATTCTTGTTTATTTACATATGTATTTATTTTATTTTATGTCTTTACAACCTCATCGCACTGCCTGTCTGCTTTGCTGTATGGTGTTGCAATGATGGAAAGTATTTACTAGTCCACTGCTGACATCTTTTTTTCTGTGCTAAATGACGAAGGTAAGAGTGTCAAAAATCTCTTACAGTGAAAGAAACTAATGTTCACGTGCAGTGATGAATCAGAACATTATCAACCTTCCTATGTGCCTAGTGGCTTTGCGGCAATAAGGCGGAGCAAAGACGTGTGGGAAATCATTCTGACCACGATACAGACCACGGGGATCTCCACTGACATAAGCGACTTTTGGGAAAGGTCAGACAGATATGGCCTGGCACGTGGGAATAAGCATTGCGGAAACAACGAAGCTAATCAGCTGTTTGTGTGCTTCTTTCTTGAGAATCTATAGAAAGTGGTTGGCGGACGATAACACCACAAGAATGCAACAATTTGTTGAATGTCTTGGCCTCATCACACAACATGGATCCCAGAGGCTTGCCCACCCTGTAAATAAGGATAGGCAACGATCTGTGGGGCTTCTGACGATTGCAGTGCTGGAGCAGGCGTAAGCGTTCCAGCATGCATGTTGGACATAAGAATTCGCAGCAGATGACCCCCAATGTATTCGTATGTTGACACGACCACATCGTCAGTTGTAATTGCAGAGGATGGGATCACCGAGATTGTACTGTGGATCAATGGAACTAAGTCGCCTGGTCGGATGAATCACGTTTGTTGTTAATGTCCTCACAGGAAAGGGTGACTGGTACCCAGTGACAAATTTTCGTCTGAAGCGCTGGATTTAGTTCAATCGTTTGTTCGGAAGGGGAGGCTGCAATTGTTTGCCTGCTTTCGGCCGGTTGTCGACGCTCTGTGCTGACGGAATCGGGTCTCACGTCCTGCAATTTTTCTCTAACGATTTTACAGAAACTATTCGATTAAAAAAAAATCATTTTTGCCTTAGTTATGGCTTTAAATGTCAGCTTCATGAAGAAGTGCTCATCATTCCGTTATTGTGTATAATTATTGTGATATTTGCATTTAACTATTAGAGAAAGTTTGCAATGAAAAATAGGGGTTGCTATGATTTTGCATTCTTTTTAGATACTAGCCAAAGCAAGAGTGGACATGAAGAGGCTACCCTTAATATTTACAGAAAATACGAGGGCTATCCACAAAGTACATTACGTTTTCGTTTGTGTCCATTAGGGGCAGGGCTAGCACGGCCATCTTGGTGTCATGGCATTCCGCCGCTCAGTCGACATCCTGCCGTGCTAGTGAGAGGTTCGTGCTGTACTCCGTTGAGTTACTGTGACAGTTTGAAATGTCAGCGTTAATTGAAAATGCCGCGAAGTATGAAGTGCGTGCTGTGATAAGGTTTCTGACTGCAAAAAACTGTACACCTATAGAAATCTATCGGCAGCTTTGTGAAGTGTATGGGGACAACATAATCACTGAAGGTGGAGTGCGTCAATGGGTCATAAAATTTAAAAATGGCCGAACTAACGTTCACGATGAAGAGCGAAGTGGAAGACCCAGCATAGTGACTGCCGAACTTGTCGAAAAAGTCGATGCCGCGGTCCGTGAAAACCGTAATTTCACAATAACGGAACTCTCTATGAGTTTTCCACAAATTTCACGAAGTTTGTTGCACGAAATCATCACCGAAAAGCTTGGTTACCACAAGTTTTGTGCAAGATGGATTCCAAAAATCTTGACAGAGATTCACAAAAATCAGCGAATGGCTGGAGCGTTAACGTTTTTGGACGCTTACAAGAAAGATGGCGACTCATTACTCGAACGCATCGTTACTGGTGACGAAACATGGGTTAAGCATGTGAACTGCAAGACAAAATTGCAGTCAGTGCAGTGGGGGCACACAAAATCCCCCAAAAATCCAAGAAATGCATGTAGACAATGTCGGCAAGGAAGGTGATGGCGACTGTCTTTTGGGACAGAAAAGGTGTGATTTTTGTGGATTTCCTGGAAAGAGGCACTACAATTAACTCTCAAAGGTATTGCCAAACTCTGCACAACCTCAGAAGAGCAATACAAAACAAGCACAGGGGAAAGTTGGGCTCAAAGATCTTGCTGATTCACGACAACGCCCGGGCCCACACGGCAAATCTTTTAAGTGGGAGTTGTTTCCTCATCCGCCGTACAGTCCCGACCTGCCACCGAGCGACTTCCACTTATTCCCAGCAATGAAGAAGTGGTTGGCTATGCAGCGTTTTGATGACGACGCACAGCTTCAAGAAGAGGTAACCACGTGGTTGAAGGCGCAGGCGGCCGAATTTTACGACGAATGAATTTCCAAGCTCGTCCATCGTTACGATAAGTGCCTTAATTTAAATGGCAACTATGTAGAAAAGTAGTATTTAAGTGTGGCTTCTATCTGTATATAATAAAAAAATTTCAATATTTAATTTATTTTTAATTCCAAAACGTAATGTACTTTGTGGATAGTCCTCGTATAAGCGTAGACTTCAGTTTAGAACGGCACTTCCATTCCTGCACTTGGCATTTCCTCTGCAGGGCATTGATGGCCCCAGTAATCCCTACCACTGCACTCTCCCCACACTTGCCAGACTGACTGCGCACCCACCAAACACGTTATTCTGTGCAAGGCCTCCAACAGATCGTTGGCTGTGTCTGGATAGTCCACCATCCATTCGAATGGCTGCTCGGAATAAGCGCCACGCCACAGATGCAGGCTGGTGGGAACAGTATTGTGTTATGGCAGGCAGTTACCTGGGCTTCCATGGGACCTGTTGGAGTAATCGAAGGCACTATGACAATTGTGGACCAACTGCATACCATCATGCTTCAAGCCTTCCTTGACGGCTATGGAAGACTCCAGAAGTGTCACTTGCATCAGTGACGTCGCATTGATGAACTGTCCAACAAATTCGTCTGCTCATAACATAATGGACCATGTATTGGACGCTATTGAGCGCCATCACCACATGCACAGCCTACCATCCTGTAATTTACTGGAATTTCACGACCTGTGCGTAGAAACCTGGTGATAAATACCTCTGGAAATCTACCAACAACTTGTTGAATCCATGACACGAAGAATCACTGCTGTGTTGCATCCAAAGGTGGATCGACCAGCTATTAAGAAGGTGGTCACAATGTTTTGGCTCATCAGTGTATTAACTTGTTTAAAAAGTCTGGTGGACTAGTGTCTGGACTGAAGTAATACTTTCCAATTTCAACTGTAATGGCTCTAAGCACTATGGGACTTAACATCTGAGGCCATCAGTCCCCTAGACTTAGAACTGTTGTTGTTGTTGTGGTCTTCAGTCCTGAGACTGGTTTGATGCAGCTCTCCATGCTACTCTACCCCTGTGCAAGCTTCTTCATCTCCCAGTACCTACTGCAACCTACATCCTTCTGAATCTGCTTAGTGTATTCATCTCTTGGTCTCCCTCTACGATTTTCACCCTCCACGCTGCCCTCCAATACTAAATTGGTGATCCCTTGATGCCTCAGAACATGTCCTACCAACCGATCCCTTCTTCTGGTCAAGTTGTGCCACAAACTTCACTTCTCCCCAATCCTATTCAATACTTCCTCATTAGTTATGTGATCTACCCATCTAATCTTCAGCATTCTTCTGTAGCACCACATTTCGAAAGCTTCTATTCTCTTCCTGTCCAAACTATTTACCGTCCATGTTTCACTTCCATACACGGCTACACTCCATACAAATACTTTCAGAAATGACTTCCTGACACTTAAATCTATACTCGATGTTAACAAATTTCTCTTCTTCAGAAACGCTTTCCTTGCCATTGCCAGTCTACATTTTATATCCTCTATACTTCGTCCATCATCAGTTATTTTGCTCCCCAAATGGCAAAACTCCTTTACTACTTTAAGTGTCTCATTTCCTAATCTAATACCCTCAACATCACCCGACTTAATTCGACTACAATCCATTATCCTCGTTCTGCTTTTGTTGATGTTCATCTTATATTCTCCCTTCAAGACACCATCCATTCCGTTCAACTGCTCTTCCAAGTCCTTTGCTGTCTCTGACAGAATTACAATGTCATCGGCGAACCTCAAAGTTTTTATTTCTTCTCCATGGATTTTAATACCTACTCCGAATTTTTCTTTTGTTTCCTTTACTGCTTGCTCAATATACAGATTGAATAACATCGGGGACAGGCTACAACCCTGTCTTACTCCCTTCCCAACCACTGCTTCCCTTTCATGTCCCTCGACTCTTATAACTGCCATCTGGTTTCTGTACAAATTGTAAATAGCCTTTCGCTCCCTGTATTTTACCCCTGCCACCTTTAGAATTTGAAAGAGAGTATTCCAGTCAACATTGTCAAAAGCTTGCTCTAAGTCTACAAATGCTAGAACCGTAGGTTTGCCTTTCTTTAATCTTTCTTCTAAGATAAGTCGTAAGGTCAGTATTGCCTCACGTGTTCCAGTATTTCTACGGAATCCAAACTGATCTTCCCCGAGTTCGGCTTCTACTAGTTTTTCCATTCGTCTGTAAAGAATTCGTGTTAGTATTTTGCAGCTGTGGCTTATTAAACTGATTGTTCGATAATTTTCACATCTGTCAACACCTGCTTTCTTAGGGATTGGAATTATTATATTCTTCTTGAAGTCTGAGGGTATTTCGCCTGTCTCGTACATCTTGCTCACCAGATGGTAGAGTTTTGTCAGGACTGGCTCTCCCAAGGCCGTCAGTAGTTCCAATGGAATGTTGTCTACTCCGGGGGCCTTGTTTCGACTCAGGTCTTTCAGTGCTCTGTCAAACTCTTCACGCAGTATCGTATCTCCCATTTCATCTTCATCTACATCCTCTTCCATTTCCATAATATTGTCCTCAAGTACATCGCCCTTGTATAGACCCTCTATATACTCCTTCCACCTTTCTGCTTTCCCTTCTTTGCTTAGAACTGGGTTTCCATCTGAGCTCTTGATGTTCATACAAGTGGTTCTCTTATCTCCAATGGTCTCTTTAATTTTCCTGTAGGCAGTATCTATCTTACCCCTAGTGAGATAAGCCTCTACATCCTTACGTTTGTCCTCTAGCCATCCCTGCTTAGCCATTTTGCACTTCCTGTCGATCTCATTTTTGAGACGTTTGTATTCCTTTTTGCCTGTTTCATTTACTGCATTTTTATATTTTCTCCTTTCATCAATTAAATTCAATATTTCTTCTGTTACCCAAGGATTTCTACTAGCCCTCGTCTTTTTACCTACTTGATCCTCTGCTGCCGTCACTACTTCATCCCTCAAAGCTACCCATTCTTCTTCTACTGTATTTCTTTCCCCCATTCCTGTCAATTGTTCCCTTATGCTCTCCCTGAAACTCTGTACAACCTCTGGTTCTTTCAGTTTATCCAGGTCCCATCTCCTTAAATTCCCACCATTTTGCAGTTTCTTCAGTTTTAATCTACAGGGCATAACCAATAGATTGTGGTCAGAGTCCACATCTGCCCCTGGAAATGTCTTACAATTTAAAACCTGGTTCCTAAATCTCTGTCTTACCATTATATAATCTATCTGATACCTTTTAGTATCTCCAGGGTTCTTCCATGTATACAACCTTCTATCATGATTCTTAAACCAAGTGTTAGCTATGATTAAGTTGTGCTCTGTGCAAAATTCTACCAGGCGGCTTCCTCTTTCATTTCTTATCCCCAATCCATATTCACCTACCACGTTTCCTTCTCTCCCTTTTCCTACACTCGAATTCCAGTCACCCATGACTATTAAATTTTCGTCTCCCTTCACTATCTGAATAATTTCTTTTATTTCATCATACATTTCTTCAATTTCTTCGTCATCTGCAGAGCTAGTTGGCATATAAACTTGTACTACTGTAGTAGGTGTGGGCTTCGTATCTATCTTGGCCACAATAATGCGTTCACTATGCTGTTTGTAGTAGCTTACCCGCATTCCTATTTTCCTATTCATTATTAAACCTACTCCTGCATTACCCCTATTTGACTTTGTGTTTATAACCCTGTAGTCACCTGACCAGAAGTCTTGTTCCTCCTGCCACCGAATTTCACTAATTCCCACTATATCTAACTTTAATCTATCCATTTCTCTTTTTAAATTTTCTAACCTACCTGCCCGATTAAGGGATCTGACATTCCACGCTCCGATCCGTAGAACGCCAGTTTTCTTTCTCCTGATAACGACATCCTCTTGAGTAGTCCCCGCCCGGAGATCCGAATGGGGGACTATTTTACCTCCGGAATATTTTACCCAAGAGGATGCCATCATCATTTAATCATACAGTAAAGCTGCATGCCCTCGGGAAAAATTACGGCCGTAGTTTCCCCTTGCTTTCAGCCGTTCGCAGTACCAGCACAGCAAGGCCGTTTTGGTTATTGTTACAAGGCCAGATCAGTCAATCATCCAGACTGTTGCCCTTGCAACTACTGAAAAGGTTGCTGCCCCTCTTCAGGAACCACACGTTTGTCTGGCCTCTCAACAGATACCCCTCCGTTGTGGTTGTACCTATGGTACGGCTATCTGTATCGCTGAGGCACGCAAGCCTCCCCACCAACGGCAATGTCCATGGTTCATGGGGGGGAGGAGACTTAGAACTACCTAAACCTAACTAACCTAAGGACATCACACACATCCATGTCCAAGGCAGGATTTGAACCTGCGACCGTAGCAGCGGCGGGGTTCCAGACTCAAGCGCCTAGAACCGCTTGTCACAGCAGCCGGTACTTCATCTGTACAGCTTATCGTTTGCAATTTTAATGATGAACAGGCGAGTGCATTGCGCAACTGGTGCTTGGTTCTGTGCAGTTTTCTGAGCAGCTTTTGTGCAAAGTCGCTGGCCGGAGTGGCCGTGCGGTTCTAGGCGCTACAGTCTGGACCCAAGCGACCGCTACAGTTGAAGGTTCGAATCCTGCCTCGGGCATGGATGTGTGTGATTTCCTTATGTTAGTTAGGTTTAATTAGTTCTAAATTCTAAGTGACTGATGACCTCAGAAGTTAAGTTGCATAGTTCTCAGAGCCATTTGAACCATTTTGTGCAAAGTCAATATAATAAATTATGTTAACACTTGGAATTTCTCTCTTGTGGTGAATCATTTCTGATCCTAGGCAAGGATCCACACTTATTTGCCTTTAGACAAATCTTGTCGATTTTCTTTTGGTCTTGCAGAGACTGGACCTTCACTCATTTCATTGACTTGATTTGCACCATTTCACTTATTCAACTTCTTTACTTTTTCTTTGCAAGGCTTACTCTGTCAGTCCGCTGTGCACTTGAAAGGTAAATGTCTTCAGCCACGACATTTCACCAATACTTTACCTGCCAAACTTCACTTCCATAGCTCAATGAGCAGCTTGTATGGCTGCTATGTGAAGGCCCCAGGTTCAGTTCCTGGTACTGTCAGAGATTTTTCCTTACTGAGAGGACTGGACTGGACTGCATACAGCCTCATGATACCAACTGAGGAGCTACATGAGTGATAAACAGTGCCTCGAAGGTCAATAAAGACGACAACGGCTGGGATAAAGGTGTGCTGACCCCTTGTCCCTCCATACTCCATCTAAATGACAGAGTTGGCAGAGAGGGATATGGTGGTTGGTCAGTACCAATTGGTACACCTGGGCCAGAATGTGCAGCTTTGCTTTGCTAAAACTATTTTTACAAGTTTGTATATGCCCGTTGCATTGTGTCTGCCGCACGGGCTAGCCAAGCAGTCTGAGGTGCCTTGTCACAGTTCGTGCAGCTGCTCCTGTCAGAGCTTCGAGTCCTCCCTTGGGCATGGGTGTGTGTGTGTGTGTGTGTGTTGTCTTTAGTGTAAGTTAGTTTAAGTTAGATTAAGTCATGTGTAAGCTTGGAGACCGATGATCTCAGCAGTTTGGTCCCTTATGACTTACCACAAATTTCCAGTTTACAATTGCATTGTGTCAATCAACAGGAAACATAACTTGTATCAAAGACGAAGCAAATGTACCAGAGCATGCTGAAAAGTAATGCCTCCAAAATTTTAAGTAAAACAAACGTCTTTATTCTTCATGTCTACATATTTGCAACACCCCGCCATTATAAGCTCCAAATTGTAGCAGTGTACGTTCTACATGTGTAGTAATCGGCAGTGTGTAATACAACAAAGTCTTTGCATGAGAAACAGTCTACCTTAATCGAGTTTCGAATTCAAAGTGTTCATCCCCATATGGCGCACCTTCTTCAGCATGAGAATGCTAAACCAAACACGAGCACTGTGATGTCTCCAACAATCGTATTCCTTCGGTTCACTGTCATTCTGTCAGATATTGCTCTTTCTGCAGCTAGTACAGAAATAGGTTTCCCTCATCTCGAAGCTGACACACAAGTTGATACCAGCAATGCCAGTTTTTCTCATAGTGTAGATGTTAGCAAGGGAGACTCTTGAACTGTTGACTTGGGCTCAATCCGTTCTAGGATCAATTCTTTAATTTTTTGTGTTGCTCTTTTGTTCAGTTTGAGGAAACGTTTGGCAACACCAGCTCAGGTACCCTGCTTGAATTTGCACATGCAATGACCTGACTGGCTAACTTCAATGTTAAATGACTCAGAAATCGTGCAACATATCGAGGCTTTTTTTTAACAATTACTTTTCAGCACAACCTCCTCTGCAACACTATTACAAGCTTTTCAGAGTATTTCCAGCTACACTGTGTAATGAATATAGCCCATCCAAATTTTCGATACTGATATTACAACACTGGTAACCAATCATACATGGAACAGAATCCATGAAACATAACCAGAAACCTGGAAATAAAGTACATACACCGAAAAGCCAATAAATGGATACTGTACTGGGTGTTGCCAGGAGGTGCCATATTAAAACTCGGTGAGAACTTTCCAAATGATTTATTGTTTTTTAGCTGCAGTGCCCCTTTCCTCTTGGCCTGTGTCACAGGGTCCTGCAACGCTGAAAAAGCACCCCAGCGGCCCGTGTAATGCGATGTTGTGTCAAGCTGGCCTTGTATGCCAACGGAGTTCCGATTACGTCAGGATGCGCCAGCTGCTGACTCAGCAGCCTCCACCCCCGTTGCCTCAGTGCTGCTCACCGGGAGTTGCCACACAGCCAGCTGACAACAGCAAGATCCCCGCGCTGTGCGCCCTCGCCAGTGCAACCCGAGTTGCAGTGCCAACAAGTGCCCGTGATCCAGCGTCCGAATCTGCGGCCCTCGCCTTGGAATGCCTCTGGCGTGTGTTGGAAGTCAGGACGACTGCCTGCGGTAGCGAGTAGTGGAGTGGCCCGCCGCTGGCTGGCTACGGACGCCGTGTCAGCCTCAGGGGGTCGAACCAATGACCCGATGTGGACTGGAACGCTGGCGCTTCATCTGCTGCTGTGTGAAGCTGGTGGTGTGACACACCCCGCTGTCCAGGAGAGCTACCACACTTGAATGAATCTCATTAGAAAATGTCACCTATTTATACTCGGCTGTGCACCTCTGTTTTGCCAAGTGCACCACTTCGCGTCACGTATGCATATCACTCGCGTTGGCCAGTGGCCCCCTTCTGTGACTTGCGCCATGGAAACTGCTGTCTGTGCCCTCTCCGGCAGTCCTACACCCCTGTGGCCTCTATTTGCCTTCGCAACTGCTGGTATGCAAAACTCACTGCAATCTGGCCCGCACCTGGCTGTAACTTGTACTCATAATATTGCACAAAACTAACTTTCCCTATCCTAAACGGTGGTGCCACTACATATATGAATGGATGCAGGTGATCAGACAGGATGTGTATGTACGTGTCACCTGTCAGAGTCTATCTAGACATATCAGGGGTCCCATCTCTCTCCACTTGCACACGTTCCATACCGTTTCAGAGCCTCCACTAGCTTGAGCAGTCCCCTGCTGAAACGTGGGATCCATGGATTCATGAGGTTGTACCTATATCGATACACATCCATCCAATTGATACAATTTGAAACGAGACACTTCTGACTGGGCAACATGTTTCCAGTCATCAACAGTCCAATGTCAGTGTTGACAGGCCCAGGCAAGGCATAAAGCTTTGTGTCATGCAGTCATCAAGGGTACACGAGTGAGTCTTTGGTTTTGAAAGCCCATATCGATGATGTTTTGTTGAATGGTCCGCACACTGACACTTGTTGATAACCCTGCGTTGAAATTTGAAGCAATTTGCGAAGAGTTGCTCTTCTGTCACGTTGAACGATTCTGTTCAGTTGTTGTTGGTCCCGTTCTTGCACGAGTTTTTTCCAGCCACAGTGATGTCAGAGAGTTGATGTTTTACCATATTCCTGATATTCACAGTACACTAATGAAATTGTCATGTGGGAAAATCCCCACTTCATCGCTACCTTGGAGATACTGTGTTCCATTGCTCGTGCTTGACTATAACACCATGTTCAAACACATTTAAATCTTTATAACCTTCCATTGTAGCAGCAGTTACCGATCTAACAACTGCACCAGGCACTTTATAACCTTCCATTGTAGCAGCAGTTACCAATCTAACAACTGCACCAGACACTTGCTGTCTTACATATGAATTGCCGACTGCAGCACCATATTCTGCCTACGTATCTGAATATACATGCTTATACCAGTTTCTTTGGCACTCCAGTGTATATTTGTAGTTCATGATAGAAATTGTACTATAGACTACTGCAATGCTAAGTGTTCCCCCATTAATGAATTGTAAAAAACAAAGATGTACATATCTGACTGCACCCTGGAATAGCCCACTTTAATTTTATATTGGTAGGGTTCGTCAATTAATGCAAAAGACTGTGTGTGTTAGAGAATTTAAATAAATCAGAATTAATAATGAAACAGGCACACCCTTGAGACTCAAGGCTGAATTTAATAGACACGTCAGATTTATCAACGCTATAAATTGTTTTCGTCCAAGCAATGAATCTTAAGGTGAAGTACTTACATAATATCTATCACTGAAAAGGATTAAATGCGATAATAAACTCAAGATTTAAATGCACTCCATGGTTTATTACTCAAACATTTGGAATCATAAAGCGTCCGCAGCTCGTGGTCGTGCGGTAGCGTTCTCGCTTCCCACGCCCGAGTTCCCGGGTTCGATTCCCGGCGGGGTCAGAGATTTTCTCTGCCTCGTGATGACTGGGTGTTGTGTGCTGTCCTTAGGTTAGTTAGGTTTAAGTAGTTCTAGTTAGTTAGTGTTTTTTAACGTCCCGTCGACAACGAGGTCATTAGAGACGGAGCGCAAGCTCGGGTTAGGGAAGGATTGGGAAGGAAACCGGCCGTGCCCTTTCAAAGGAACCATCCCGGCATTTGCCTGAAACGATTTAGGGAAATCACGGAAAACCTAAATCAGGATGGCCGGAGACGGGATTGAACCGTCGTCCTCCCGAATGCGAGTCCAGTGTGCTAACCACTGCGCCACCTCGCTCGGTTAAGTAGTTCTAAGTTCTAGGGGACTGATGACCATGGATGTTAAGTCACATAGTGCTCAGAGCCATTTGAACCATTTTTTTTTAATCAGAAAGCATTCAAAACAATTATCAAATTATCAGCATTACAATAGCATACTTTCCTATTACAACTACAAAATTAAGATTATCAATTGGCTAAGTTACTCAGTGGGGTAAAGTTGCTTAATAATTTCACCTCTGACACTGTGAAATGAATCGGAACCTAACTATGACGACTACAGTGACTGTTTGTCTCAATCAAGAACTGAAGTATCTCAAAGATCTGAGGGGATCCTTCCGAACATGAGACAGTGAAACCTATCATCAGTTTGGTCTAGAAATTCTTTCTCGTCCTAATATGCCAGAGATTAAGTGATACTAACCATAATCTTTGTTGTAATGTCAGCAGAGTGAATACCCCACACCTTACTGCCATGAAGTTTGGCGCTACAATTGGTCGACTGAGGACTCGAACATTGGACCTCCGATGGCTCCATGAGTTGAGACTGCAGAAGAGCAGCCTGTTCACCTCGAAGCTCCACAAACAAGTACCCCTTTTTGAGGCCATAAAAAGTTGCATGCTCCCGTCTTCCCACCAATGAAATGCCACAACCAATTGTTTCAAAAGTTCCTACAGCATTTAAATGGCATAATTGTTTCTTTAACAAAATATCCCACAAAGAAACGGCGAGATGTCAACAAGCTATTAAATTTAATTTCTTCCCATCTTCTCTAAAAACACTTCCTGCTGTTACATCCTCCTGATGTCACTTCTGTCACACCAATTGGTGCTCTCACAACCACCAGCTAGCCTTGCATTTCTGGTCCTGAGGAATGTTAAAAAAAATCTGTCCACGATGCTAGTCACCGACTGCACTGTAACTTATGAACTGTTAGTAGGTCAGAGCTGTTATGTCATACTTTCTGGAAAGCCAAGAAATGTTTGTTGGCTGAAGTATTTTCTGTTAACGTGAGCCTTGCACCCACCACCCACTGACAGTACTCCTTGCTCAGGAAAAAATGTTTTCTCTTGGTTGTCCACAGTGGACCTGTGCTATAAACTGCACACTAGCTCATGCCCTGGTATGCCACTCGCTAAAGTGCCTTTCTCCTCAACAGGGCTTTACCTGCTACTCTCCTCGTCTATAGTTCTGCGAAAGTCTTTATGCCCTCCCCTTTCTGAGGATCGTTTTGCTGAGTCTTGCTACAAGCCACCTGTCTCATATTCACAGCCTTCCTGACATCCAAAGCTCACATGTCAAAGTAAATTGACATAACCAATACCATCTTCGATTTCAGAGTGTTGAAAAGAGTAAATGAAATCAGCTCATGCAATCACTGTAACCTCATTAACCCCATTAAACTAACTCAGCACCCCTACAGTTGCATTAGCAAAGGTAAATAAGTGGAAAGAGATGAGCTGAAGGGCTTACAACATTTGAATGTAAACTGCTTATACACTCTCACATATTGTCAAGAAAAGTATATTTACATTGTAAAGTGTAATGTGTCTGATTAAGTGTGACAGATTGCCTAGAGGCCCTAATAAGCACATAGATAAGATACTTTTAAAAAAATAATATTATTGCTTTGTAATTCTTCTGCACATCTTCAATGAATATATATATATATATATATATATATATATATATATATATATATATATATATATATATATATATATAAGCAAATTGCTTGTATGCTTTTGGCATACTTAATTTTTATGAGTTTTGCTGGGAATAACTTACTTCTGGTGTCCTTGGTTATATTTGTCTTCTTCCACCATGAGTAATTGTCTCTTGACTGTGTGTTTAACATTAGTTCTTGATCAGGCTTCTTCTTCCGATGCTGGGCACTGACATTGAGATGATTCACAGAAGAAAGAAAAATAATAATTATTATTCAGACAACATAACTGGCTATCACACACATCTTACAAAAATATGTCTTCTCCTCTCGAGAACTAAATACAGAGACTCTCTAATAACAAAAGAAATTGAATGGAATTTTTTTATCATTTATTATCAGCCTTCTGGCATAGCAAAATATATCTTTATCGGCGCTTCCAGCGGCTGCGCTAATAATTATTATCACTGGTTTTAAATTTTTCTCGTAGCTTGTTGGGGCTTTTCCTTATGTACCTGTACAATTGCCCCCACAAATGTGCAGTGACATGTAATGGAGGTGCAGAGTGTTTTTATACACCCGTACAGCTTATTTAAGTTTGTGCCAAAGGGGGTACAATGACCTTTATTTGTCGGCTTATTTCTCTTTGCATGTTTGGGTTGGATATGTCAGCTTGTCTTGCTGACACATTATCTTGCAGGAAATACATAACTTACATGTTGTTCTTGTGGTCTTCAGTCCTGAGACTAGTTTGATACTACCCTATCCTGTGCAAGCTTCTTCATCTCCCAGTACCTGTTGCAACCTACATCCTTCTGAATCTGCTTAGTGTATTCATCTCTTGGTCTCCCTCTACGATTTTTATCCTCCACGCTGCCCCCCAATGCTAAATTGGTGATCCCTTGATGCCTCAGGACATGTCCTACCAACAGATCCCTTCTTCTAGTCAAGTTGTGCTACAAACTTCTCTTCTCCCCAATCCTATTCAATATGTCGTCATTAGTTATGTAATCTACCCATCTAATCTTCAGCATTCTTCTGTAGCACCAAATTTCGAAAACTTTTATTCCATTCATGTCCAAAGTATTTGTCGTCCATGTTTCACTCCCATCCATGGCTACACTCCATACAAATACTCTCAGAAACGTCTTCGTGACACTTAAATCTATACTCGATGTTAACAAATTTTTCTTCTTCAGAAACGCTTTGCTTGCCATTTCCAGTCTATATTATATATTTTCCCTAATTCGACCAGCAACAGTTATTTTGCTCCCCAAATACCAAAACTCATTTACTACTTTAAGTGTCTCATTTCCTACTCTAATTCCCTCAGCATCACTCGATTTAATTCGACTACATTCCATTACCCTCCTTTTGCTTTTGTTGATGTTCATCTTATATCCTCCTTCCAAGACACTGTCCATTCCGTTCAGCTGCTCTTCCAAGTCCTTTGCTGTCTCTGACAGAATTACAATGTCATCGGCGAAACTTAAAGTTTTTATTTCTTCTCCATGGATTTTAATACCTACTCCGAATTTTTCTTTTGTTTCCTTTCTTACATATGGAATGGTAATTTACCAAGTATTTACATGAGGGCGCTCCAAGAGCAGTTACTCGTCTCTTTGCCATAACTGCTAATCTCTGTGCGCATGCGACCTAAATATGTTTGTTGACTGAGTTTCAACCGTTAAATGTTCCACATATTATTGGGTACGGTCGTCCGCGATTTCACTCGCACTTTTAGTGTCATTTTCACTCTGAGCACAGTACTATCCGTCGAATAGGTCGTTGTGGCGTGGTTTTCCAACGTGAGTGCATGTGCATTTACTCTTCAAGAACCGATGCTGTGGCAGATAATTCACCTTTCATACAACCCGGGAAGGATCTTCTCCATCGTATCCACATTTTCAGTGGGATGAATACTGCACATCAACACCCGACGTCAAGGTGAGTGATGCTTGCACAATAGTAGTTTGCTGATTAATATATCAGGCGTAGCGTAGCATGACATTACCATAATTGATTCGTTGCACTATTGCCCACGCTTTTGGATACCACTATCTATTTTGTCGTTCACTTTGGTGTGAGAATTGTTTCTAGTCCTTGAGGTTTCTTCCCCTTTCTGTTACTTTTTAAGTTCATCTTTTACATATGGCTCGATACACACATAAAGTTCACATAAACATTTTGACATAACAATGCATATTACAATGGCTTACATCTAAGGCTGACACTCCATCCATTATTTGTATCAAACGTAGAAAATTCCTAAATACTAAAACATTACAAAATTCCTTCTCCAATTACAGTTAGTGGTTAGTACAGTTTGATTGTTAACTTCCAAAAAAATTTCTTTTGTACGTAAATAGAAGTAACTAATTTACATTCCTTTACATCGTGTTATTATATATGCATTTAATGCATCCGCATTTTATTTTCCAGTCATGCATACATCAGTTATGAGAGTTTAATATTTTCCTAGGGAGAAACAGAGAAAAACATTTACATCTGGATTTTACTATACGCATTGCTGACTTCACAACGCTTTGGCGCCGCCACCTGCGTTTGGGAGGAAATAAGGAATACTATTCTACTGGTTTATGGATTAATAAGGAAATGCTATTCATCCTTTCTTAAATCACTTATCAGGGAAATCCCTCTTCATGGAACCGAAATGTAATAACGATCATGTACTATATACCAGTGTGTTGCTTATAATTGTTTACATGTAGCTTTGTGTCGTAATGCAAAAGTTTTTCCATTACATAATGCTTACCTCTTCACGATTATGTGGAAATGTCATCGTTTATATTCGCATGTAACGCGATATGAATTGATTAGTATTAGTTGAGGTTACATGCCTCCATGTTTATGCGCACTTTGTAGTCAGTAGGTATGGGTAAATGTTTAGTAGTTGCACTACGATGATGTATATTCTTTTTCTTCATTTGCTTGATGACCAAAATATACACATAAACATACTAATAACTAAATCATTTCCTTCAGGTGCGGCACATTTTTTCATATGGTACCTATAACACCCATCGTAAATATCTTCTTCTGCGCCCTGTCGATGCACTGGTCATTGTGATATAAAAAACTTATAACTAACTTAAAAACTAATAGCGTTTCATAGCTCATAGGCCACGCATATACTTGGTCATCACATTCGTTTGCAGACGATTTTCATATTTCATTCTTATTTGTTTGTATATTTATCCACTTACATTTGTATTCCTTTTCTTCATTTACCCTACAAAGAAAGTTATTTTGACATCTCCTACAGTATCTTATCCTTTTGTTAACTAACACGTCCTGTATGTTAAGTTGTAGTGATTTCTCTTAATTCTAGTTATAATGTATATATTTTAGTATTGACGCAACTTTGCATGTTGATGTAAATGTAATATTATATTCCTTCGTTCCCAGATAGTAAATATAGCTGTTAGATGTTATTATTTATTTTGAAATTGGGCTTAATACTTGTGCAGCTTTGCGTTTCTGTTTGGTTGCGCCGCGAGTTATCCTGTTGCGCTTGCGCGAGGTTAATGTCTCCTCCCCAGTACTGACGTAAACACGCATTGGTGAGCGCACACAGCTGAGTCCTACACTACTCAAGTTGGCATTTTGCTTCGTGTGAAGCTGCGTTTTTTCACTTCCTCCCAAACAAATGTTTGTCTTTGCTTACAAAACAAGAAAATTACTTGAGTTTATACACATTTCATTTAAAAATACACATAACAAAATTTCTTACTTATAAAACTATGACATTACTTATGAATGTATTTTATGACAAGAAAACTCCTGTGACAATGTATCACCACTCATGAAAAGCTTTTAAGTCTTTGTGAAGCTGGAGACCTTTGTCTCTCCCTGTTCTTTCATATACCAATCTTTAAGTTCCAGGATAAGGTATTTGGCAATAATATAGGGCCCTGAATATAGTAATTGCCATTTTTTGTTCAACTTACCGATCTTTGTTGATTTGGAATGTGTTCTCAAGAGGACTCGTTGCCCTTCGAAAAAATGTGTAACTTGTCTTAACTTTTTGTTGTATATTCTCTTTCTGTATTCTGCTCTATTCTCTAGTGTAATTACTGCTTGTTTGATTTTATCTTGTAAAGTTAACTCTTTAGTAGGTAATTTTGGCATAGGTGATCCCCATTCGTCGGTTTTCTTTGTATTAAACACAAGTTCATTAGGAGTGAAATCTGTGGAAAGTGGGGCTGATTATTTACTCTTTGCATAAATGGAGTCATGTATTCAATCCATCATGAATGTTTATTATGAGTGTAAGTCCTTATAGATCTGTTGAATTCTTTAAACACCCTCTACACGGGACTTGCTTCTGGGTGAAAAAAACTTGCCAAGATCTGTTTAGTGCCCTGTGTGCTCATGAATTGTTTCCATTTTCTTCCCACGAAATAGGCTGCATTGTCTGTTAATATGACTTTGGGTTTCCCTACTCTTCGTAAATAATCTTCTTCAATTCTCCTTATGATGCTACTTTCTGTAGTGATTTTGATAGCATAAAGTTTGATGTATTTTATGAAAATATCATAAAGAGTTATTATGTATTTGACACCACCTTTTGCTCTAGGATATGGCCCTGCGATATCCAGAGAAACCATTTCCAGTGGAGCTTTGCTTAGTATGGGGTGTAGTTCTGTAAACTTTGACATATTGGATTGTTTTATTCTTTGGCAAATAGCACACTTTTTCAATATTTGTGAAACACGTCATCGTAAATTAGGTAAGTAACAAAGTTGAAATCTTGTCTGTACCCTTTGTTACTCTGTAGTGTCCCATACTTTGTGTGTTTGTTTGATAAATTCGTCTATCTGTTCCTCTGGAAGGCATACACACCAATGGTTAGAACTTTCGTGCTTCTGGTGGAACAAAACGCCTTTGTATATCTGATACCATTTACTTACATTGTGGTTTGCATTCTGGTTACGATTTTGTATTACCTTCTTCCACCTGTTGTCTTGCTGTTGTGTTATTCCCATTTGTTTACAAAATTTTTTGTAGTCTGATTTTTGTGTATTACTTTGCATCAATAATTTACGGATATCTGAATCATATTCAGAGAGTTCACTGAACTAATTCCTGCAGTTAATCTGCAATAACATTCTGACTGCCCTTTATGTGCATTATTCCAAAATTGAATTCCTGCCAGTACAAACACCATCTCGCTAGTCTTCGGTGTAACAGTTTACATGTTAAGAGAAAAGATAATGATTGGTGATCACAATAGATTTTAGTGTTTTTACCCCAAAGAAAATACTCAAATTTCTTAAACGCCCAAATTACTGCTAAACTTTCCAGTTCTGATACAGAATATTATCTTTCCGCCTCTGATAAAGTTCTGTTGGCAAAGCTGATGACTTTGGATACGGTTTTTCCTTTTTCTTCTAGTATCTGGAACAAACATGCCCCCAGCCTTTGAGACTGTGCTTAAACAAAAGTCTTTGGACATGTCAGGATGACTCAATATGTTTGCTGTTATTAATGGAGTTTTAATTTTGGTAAAGTCCTCCTGGCATCTCTCATCCCATAACCAAGGCTTATTCTTTCTCAACAGGTTAAGTAAGGGCATCGCTATTCATAAGCTGTTGTGGTATAAATTTTCGGAAAAAGGAAATTAGTCCTAAATATGCTTTCAATTGTTTTCTGTTCCTTTTGGGTGGGCAATTTTATATGGCATCTAGTTTCTTTGGGTCTGGTAATATACCCTGTTCTGATATGATATATCCTTAAATTTTCACTTGTTCCTTGCCACAGTTAGATTTCTTTAGATTTGCTGTTACTCTGTACTTTGGAAATCTCTGAAATACCTTTTCTATTATACTGATGTGTTCTGCCCAAGTTGATGTGGCTATTAACATATTGTCAACATACGGTAACTTCACTGAGCAATTCAGGTCCTAAGACCTTGTCCATGGCTGATATAAATACGCCTGCACTAATTTTTAAGCCAAAGGGTAGAACTTGAAATTCATAACTCCTGCCATTGCAGACAAATGCTGTGTATTTTCAACTCTCCTCATGTAACTTTACTTGCCACTAAATTTTTTTAAGGTCAAGGGTGCTGAAATATTTGGTGTTATGAAATTTTAGCAATTGTTCATCTGAATTATCTGGTTTTGTTCTCACTGGTACTAGGATTTTGTTTATGCCTCTTGCATCTAAAACTAGTCGTACTGCTCCATCAGGTTTGCTAACTGGTGGTACTGGGCTGCAATATAAAGAAAATGATGGCTGTGTGATTCCCCATTCGCACATTCTATTGATTTCCTGCTTAACTGCTTCACGCTTTGCCCACGATATACAGTAAGACATAACACAAAATGTTTCATGAGGATAGACATTAAATTTATGTTCATAATCTTTGATTACTCCTGGATTCTTTTTAAAAATACTTGCATATTTAAAAAGTAAGTCGTAAGGTTCTCATTGTTGTGTAGCATCTAGAATATTTGATTCATTCAATTTTTGTTCTACTAATTCCTGGTTAACTTCAGTGTCGGTCTCGTGTTCGTTATCACATTTGTTCACAAAATACAAGGTGGGATATGAATAACTGTACAGTGACATGGGGTTCTGAGTTTACTTTGTCATACATCTTTGGTGTAGGAATCAGACTGATAGAAAATCTTTGGTCCTTCACAAAGAAATAACACTTACCATTACCTATGTCTATTTGAGTTTTGTAGGTTCTAAATGTGTCGATACCTATCAAGCAGTTGACTATAAGTTTGTCTACTATTAAAAAATTACACTATCACACTGCACAGAGAATTGTTCAATGTTCCTATTGATAAGAGCTTAGTGTTGTACTAATTTGGTTTTGCAGCCTGTAGCGGTTTGTAATTTGCAGTTTTGCACTGGCAGAACAGGAAATTTATTCCGTCTTTTTAATTCAGTGAAAAATGCTTCAGACATTAAATTAGTCGTGGACCCTGTATCAAGTATTAACTGTGTGTCTACACCAAAAATTTTCGCTCTGATTACTGTTTGCACTTGTTCTTCCAGTGCATTTATCGCCGATTTTAGTTCATGTTGGTATAGATCGTATTTTATGTCTCCTTGTTCATAGAATCGTACGAAACATGTTTGCAAATCTGGTTTGCCCCCATCGCTCATAAGGTCTATAGTATGGGGCTCAACTACAACCGATTCGGGTTTTCCTGCGGTGTAGTCTGATCTACTTTGGTACACGGGACAACTTCTGTCAGTTGTTCTGTGTGATTGTTTCTCCAGTGTGTATCATTTCCAGTTCGCAACATGCCTTCTCGTGTGTTCATATGGCTGTTGTGAAATGTTGCTGTATTGTGGTTTTGCTGCTCAAAGGTTGGCTGTGGTATGGCGTGTTGCATGTTATTGTTGTTGCTGTATGCCGGCCATCGATGCGGCAGACTGTTTTCATTTACACAGGGTGCACAATTTTGAGAGGAGGGATTGAAATTAGCTTGTGGATGGTAAACATTCCTGTTATATGGAAAGTTTTGTTTAAATCTCTTGTTCCTATCATTTCCATTCCTGTATCCATTACCACAGTTAATGTATACTTGCGGTTGCATGCACCAGCTTTGCTGTGTGTTCGTGTCTGGCTTTTTGTATTGACCATTCAAGTTACATTGTTGTTGAGTTTGGCTGTCTGACGCCATATTTGTTACTACTTTCTCTTCATATATTAGGTCGATTGAATCTAAAATAGATAAAAAATATTCTGTGTCGTGCTCAGGTGTAGTAATTAATTTTTTATGAATGTGTGAGGACAAACGACTTTTTAAAATTTTTAAAACATCCACATAAGAAATAGGATTCGCCCAATAACGTGTTTTGTTGAGATACTTCTCAAAATATCTTTGCAAGCTACCATATTTGCTATTAAAGGGGGTTGAGTTAAAAACCTCTCACCTAAGTCCCTCCTGTACAGCTTCTGACCAGTATTTGTCAAGAAATGAGCTGCTCGGGGGAACACAATGGTAAGTGCCATCGTCGTGTATTTTGCAGTACATGGCTAATGACACCACCTGTGGGATGCACAATGCAGTAAACTTACTAGTAGTTCCAAAATTCACTCAACAGATGTCAGGGCGGAGCTTAAGGTAAGCGCCACTGTTCGTCTGTTGTGGAAACATAATGGTAAGTGACAGAGAGAATGGCGGCAAGTAAAAACATCTCTGAGATTATGGCAACAGTGAACGTCGGAGAAGACGAGGAATATACTTCCAGTGATACTAATATCTTCGAGAGGGATCCAGAATACATTCCTAACGATTCTGATGACTCAGACGTATGTTATTTTGTAAATATACTGTCTTTAGTACGTTTCACGAACATAATGGTAAGTGCATCTACATACCATTATGTTCCTGAAGCACGTCAATTTTGAAGTTGTTTTAGAATGGCTATATTTTTTGACTAAGTGGTGTGTGAATGCGCATTTCTCATTTATATTGTTACACATAATAATAATAATGGTAATGGTAATAGTAGCTTTTGTTGTCATACAGGTAAATAGCGAATCAGATCACACTGCCCAAAACAACGAACAGTGTATCGCTCCTGCAGAAACCATTCAGGAAGGGGCCCTCGAACAGACAAAGAGGTCGTCTCGGAAAAGGCTGAGAGTCGATTCTCAACGCAAAATTAAACAGAAGAGGCGTAATTTGGGCGAAGAGTCTGTTTCTCGTACAGGGGCAACTGTAAGTAAAAGAACTGTACGACCTAACTGCCAGTGTCCTCGTAAATGTTTCGAAAAAGTAGGAGATTTGAATGTGATGAAACTATTCAAAACATTTTGGGAAGTAGGTGATTTTAACATTCAAAATGCATAATTATTTGGTGCAATGAAATCTAATACTGTTGCACATCGCCGAAAAGCAGCTGGAGGAAATTCCCAGAGAAACTGTACTATTTCCTACAGCGTAAAAGTTAGTGGCAGTGATACAAAAGTATGCAAAACAGCTTTTCTTGCCATTCTGTTGGCCAATTCTTGCAGGATGAACTAGGATCAGAATACCAGGTCACCAATTTTTTTAAACCTAGTGCTGGTCTGGAGCAGGTGGCAGAGGATTTAGGATCACTTTGCAAAGATTTCACTAAGGAAGACACCATGGTTATAGTGGGTGGGGCAGGTAACAGTATTGACAGAGATCCTGGGTACAGTATAGAGTGTGACCTGGCGAAGATTGCATCAGCGTCAAAGCATACCAGTGTTGATTTTGTATCTGTTCTTGGGCGCCATGACCGACCTCATTTGAACTCTTCTGTCAAGAGAGTTAATTTGGAGCTGGAACGGCTGCTCATGTCGGGTGCGGGGTCACACATTGGTGTGGTTCATGTTGATTCTATCAGTAGGTGGGATTATACTAGGCATGGCCTTCACCTCAACAGGAAGGGGAAGGGTAAATTGGCTGGGGAAATAGCAGGAAAGTTAAAGGGGGGAGGCACTGTCATGAGTGGTAAAATACCAGTGGTTATAGGATTCAGAAAAGACCCATTTTTAGGGTAGGGAGGACAGAAAGAAAGCAAATTTTAAGAGAGGTTAGAACTGAGACAAACCTTCAGTTTGAGAAAGAAATCAAAAAACATAATTCCAGCTTATTACATCAACATAAACAGCCATTGGTTAAGAATTTTCAACTGTCAGCAGATATTTTAACTCCACCCAATTTTAACTCAGTCAATGTGAAATGTCAGCTACCTTTATTGCATCAAAATATTCGAGGACTGAGAAATAAAATTAATGAATTAACTATCTGCATAGATGAATTAGAGTCTTCAAACCCAGCTGACATAATCTGCCTCTCGGAACATCATGTGACCACTGGTATAGAACTTTTAAGTGTTACAGGGTTTAGGTTAGCATCTCTCTTTTGTGGATCAGAAATGGAGAAAGGAGGAGTTGCCACATTCATCAGGAACTGTCATAAATTTAAGAACATAGACATTCATAAATTTTGCCTAGAACAGCATATGGAAGCATGTGCAACAGAATTAGATTTTCACAAAAAATCTTTCATAATATTAAGTGTATATCGAGCACCTGCAGGTAACTTTAATCTGTTTGTAAACCACCTTGAAACTGTACTGGCCCCTTTAACAACCAAAAACAAAGAAATAGTGGTTGCTGGTGATTTCAATGTAGATTTCCTTAAAGACTCTCCCAATAAGAACTTATTTGAGTTAGTAACACTATCATTCAACTTAATTCCCACAGTAAAGTTCCCTACTAGGATAGCCACTTGCTCACAAACAGCCATTGATAATATCTTTATAGAAAAGTCCTATGAACGAAATTATATTACAAAACCAATAGTCAATGGCCTCTCAGACCATGACATGCAGTTCCTTCTGTTAAATGTTAATACTGAACAGGATATCAAATCTGTTAAATCTGAGCTCAAGAGGGTAATCAGTAGGCCAAAAATTGATTATTTTAGGATTCTCCTCAGAGACATTCACTGGACTGATGTTTACAGTGCTCATGGCATGAATGAAAAATATAACATTTTTGCTAATAAAGTGCTTACCTTATTTGAACACTGCTTTCTCCCAAAACTTACCAAGGTTAGAGCAAAGTCTACAAAGAAGCCATGGATTACTCGAGGAATAGGGGTATCTTGTAAAACAAAAAGAAAACTGTATCTGTCAATCCGAAACATTTCCAATGTTGATGCTATAGCACATTATAAGAAATACTGCAAAATATTAAAGACTGTAATACGGATGTCAAAGCAAATATATTACAAGGAAAAGATAGTCATATCAGATAACAAAATAAAGACAATATGGGATATAGTGAAGGAGGCGACCGGTAGAACCAGACATGAAGAGGAACAAATAGCATTAAGAGTAAATGATACATTGGTGACAGATGTGTATAGTGTTGCAGAACTTTTTAACAAACATTTTATAACTGTTACTGAAAAGATGGGGTTGTCAGGTTCGGTAGATGCTGCTATGGATTACCTTCGACCAGACATTTCAAGTAACTTCCATAATATGAATTTGACCCTCACTACCCCAACAGAAATAACGTCCATCATAAAATCTTTAAAATCAAAAACATCTAGTGGGTATGATGAATTATCAACAAAGTTAATTAAAGAATGTGATTCTGAGCTAAGTAACATATTAAGCTATCTGTGTAACCAGTCGTTTATCAGTGGAATATTTCCTGAATGGCTGAAATATGCTGAAGTTAAGCCACTGTTTAAGAAGGGAGATAAAGAAATAGCATCAAATTTCCATCCAATTTCACTGTTGCCAGCATTCTCAAAAATTTTCGAAAAAGTAATGTACAGTCGTCTTTATAACCATCTTATCTCAAATAACATACTGTCAAAGTCACAGTTTGGATTTCTAAAAGGTTCTGATATTGAGAAGGCTATCTTCACTTACAGTGAAAATGTGCTTAATTCATTAGACAAAGAACTGCAGGCAACTGGTATATATTGTGATCTGTCAAAGGCATTTGACTGTGTAAATCACAATATTCTTTTAAGTAAACTAGAATATTATAGTGTAACAGGAAATGCTGCAAAATGATTCAAATCTTATATCTCTGGCAGGAAACAAAGGGTGTTATTAGGAAAGAGACATGTATCAAGCTATCAGGCATCATCCAACTGGGAACTAATTACATGTGGGGTCCCACAAGGTTCCATTTTGGGGCCCTTACTTTTCCTTGTGTATATCAATGACCTTTCATCAGTAACATTACCAGATGCCAAGTTTGTTTTGTTTGCCGATGATACAAACATTGCAATAAATAGCAAATCAAGTGTAGTCTTAGAAAGATCAGCCAATAAAATATTTGTGGACATTAATCACTGGTTCCTAGCCAATTCTTTGTCACTAAACTTTGAAAAAACACACTACATGCAGTTCAGAACTTGTAAGGGGTGTCCCAAGAGTATATGTCTAACATACGATGACAAGAAGATAGAAGAAGTGGACAGTGTTAAATTCTTGGGATTACAGCTTGATAATAAATTCAACTGGGAGGAGCACACCACAGAACTGCTGAAGCGTCTTAACAAATCTCTGTTTGCAATGCGAATTTTGTGAGACATAGGGGATATAAAAATGAAAAAGCTGGCATACTATGCTTACTTTCATTCCATAATGTCATATGGGATTATTTTTTGGGGTAATTCATCAAGCCAAGCTAAAGTTTTCTGGGCACAAAAACGTGCAGTAAGAATTATATGTGGTGTGAACTCAAGAACATCCTGCAGAAGCCTGTTTAGGGAACTAGGGATAATAACTACAGCTTCCCAATATATTTATTCCTTAATGAAATTTGTCATTAAAAATATATCACTTTTTCAAACCAACAGCTCAATTCATGGAATCAATACTAAAAATAAGAATAATCTTCACAAGGATTTAAAGTCACTTAGTCTTGTACAAAAAGGTGTGCATTATTCAGGAACACACATTTTCAATAACTTGCCAGCAGCCATAAAAAGCTTAACAACCAATGAAATTCAGTTTAAGAGAAGCCTAAAGGATTTATTGGTGGCCAACTCCTTCTACTCCATTGATGAATTTCTTAGTAAAACCAACTGATTTGTATGTAAGTACAACATAGCTTCTGCACAATTTCAGTGCAGTAATGTGTTCACTGAAAATTTGTGTGTCTGTGTGTGTGTGTGTGTGTGTGGTTGTGTGTAAGTATAATCTAACTTCTGCACCATTTCAGTGCAGTAATGTGTTCATTGTAAATAAGTATTACAGTAGTTGTATTACATGTTTATTACCTTATAAATAAATAAACAACTTTTTTATTTTAAATTCAGTGCATTTGTATTTGTAAAATGACTCTTAGTGTTCATTAAAAAATGACGATCATTCCACTTGGGACCTGTGGAATGGTACATTAGCTTATTTGTTTTAGTTGTAAATATTTGTCATGTATTGTTGTTTTTCTGACATGTTCCACATCCTGGGGGACCTCCTCACTACGGATCAATTGGAATGAAAGTAAATCTAATCTAATCTAATCTAATCATGGTCTACATAACAATCGCGGTCGTGTCGAAAATATACAGAAGAAAATCGCATCCGGATCGACCACGCCACCCCATGACAAACGGGGCAAGCATGCCGTACGTCCGCATGCTTAGTCTGAAACTAGTGTTAACCATGTCAGGGAACACGTCGACAAAATGCCGAAATACGAGAGTCATTACAGATGCTCAAACAGTCGTATCAGATTGTACCTGGGCAGAGATGCAACAATCGCCTACTGTTACGAGCACTATAAGAATGTTTTCTGCAAGGATATGTCCTATGAGCCTGTATCTGCAGACAAGTACAGGCGCATTTTCACTGAAGAGTATAACATAGGAGTAAAGTCACCAAAGAATGATAATGCTCAAAGTGCATATTGAGAGCACTGATGCCCCCCAACTGAAAGCAAGTCTGAAGCATCAGTTGGAATTACATCAATGTCGGGCAGAAGCAGGGCAAGCTAACATTGCCATCCAGACAAAATGAGCAGAAGCAGACAGTAATCTACCTGTTGTGACTTTTGACTTGCAGCAAACTCTCCCAATTCCTAAGTTAAGTTGTGGTCCAGCTTTTTACAAAAGGAAGATTTGGTTGTATAATCTCAATGTTCATGATTGTGTCAAGAAGAAAGGGCACTGCTTTTTGTGGAATGAGACTGCTGCTGCCCGTGGATCAGAGGAAATTTTGAGCTGCCTTTTACGTTACTTTGAGGAAAACGACGTAAAAGGAGAGACTTTCATTGCGATATCTGATAACTGCTGTGGCCAAAATAAGAACTGGAACATGGTAATGTTTTGGAAATGACTAATTTCAACTGGTAGATTTCGTGTGATTGAACACCACTTCCCCGTGAGTGAGCACACAATGTTGCCGTCCGATAGAGATTTCGCGACAATTGAAAATTACGTTCACCGACAAGTACAAGATGTGTACAGTCCAGATCAGTGGTGCGATATCACCAAGAAGTCGGCTAAGAAGAATCCATTACTTGTATATAATATAGAGAGGATTTCTATCAAATAAGACACTCTAAAAAGAAGCGTTTGTCTTCATAAAGAAGACAGTTGATGGTCCAGATGTCAACCTAAGGAAAATATGTAGGTGGAAGGTGACCTCCGAATATGCATCATCTTTATTCATCAGTGAGACATTTTGTCATGACATTTGGCATGAAATAAGCTTGAGGAAACGTGGAAGGCAAGGACCAGTTGCTACACTTCGCCTTAAATACAATGGGCCAAGGCTTATTGAAAAGAAGAAAGTTGCTGACGTCCTGTCGCTCCTAAATTACATACCTCATGTCCGCTATGGATTTTTAATGTCACTAAAACCAACAGTTTAGGATGAAAAAGACATTAGTAATGAGAGGGATGAATGATTTTGCAGTTTCAGTAAAGTGTTGAAGACTTACTGTAAAATTTAATATGTAATGTTCTATCACTATGTGTTGTTAATGGTGTATGGTAATGTAATAATTTTTGTATATTTCATTTGTTTTAGTCAGTTCTGAGTTTCATTTATGTCTGTATAGTACAAGATAGATGTTAGAATAGACACAGAATAAAAGGACTGTTCAAAAAAAAAATAATCAGATTTGCAGATCAATTGAAACTTTAGATGCGCTGTATCTCGAAACTGCGATTTTGGCGCTTACCATTTTGTTCCCCCGAGCAGCTCAAATGTCCGTTCAAATTGTAAATATGTGGTACAACGATCAGATACCTCGGTCGCCCACACAAGTACATCGCCTTGCATGTTCCCAACAACAAACCTGATCTTATGTGCTTCCATCCAATTTCTAGGAAACACATGTCGAAAAGCACTAATAAACACAACTGAATTCATCTTCTTACCTTCATTCATAAATGTTGGAAATTGATGGTGTCTTAATAGACCTTCGTCAGAAAATATAGTCGACAAGCTGTTTGCATTTTGTGCTGTATTTACATAGCTGTCATAATTATTAACGCTCCTTGTAGGTACTGGTTCTGGTGTTATGCCCTGTAAACTTACACTCTGCATTCTGTCATTACTACTGGCATTACTGGCATTGTTTGTAGGGTTTGCAATGATCTGTGTGCATATTTTATTTTGGTTTGCTATGACTGGCACTTTCTTTATGTGTACAACTGGTGTCTCTGTATCAGTTTCACCTAAGTAGTTGCGTATCCTGTGCTCTGTAACTTGCAATTGTTGTTCACTTTGCTGATACTGTCATTTTCCTTTTGTTGAATAACCCTTTCAACTACATCATTGATTGATCTACATTCCTTCACTACTTTTTCCGCTGCGGTACTGGTTTTCTCTAAAGTACCTGCTTCAGCTTGTGAAATTACGTCAGACAAATTTTCATTAACTTTGTCTCTTTCCTTTTTGGCGCAGACTTATTCGATTTCAAGAGATGCTAGTTTTAAAGTAAGTTCATCTATTGCTACTGGTATATTTTCGTAATCCTTATGCAGTTTGTATACTACAGTAGGGATGTTCTTTACTGTGGAAATTAATTGTGTTTGTATAGCTTCCAGGTTCGTGTGTGTGTCTTTCGTCACTTTTATTTCCAGCTCTGCTGTATCATTCTGCTCGTTAAGAATGTCTAATTTCTGTTTTATACCCATAATGTCATTGTTTACTTCGGAAAGTACATCTTGCTTGAGCTGCTTTTCCATGTCTTTGAATTTTACATTCATTTCCTCGTGAAAATTCTTAGTCAAATCACTGATCTGTTGTGTGACTGTATCCTGAAAATCTTTTAAAACTGGTTTTTGCTCTTGTTTTATGTTGCTTACGTCTTGTGTGACTATGGTAAGGTTTTGCAACAAACTGTCAAATTTTGTATTTATGTCTGCACCCAAATTGGTGTTATTGGTGTTTATATTTTTTATTTCTTTGCTCAAGCTATCGAGTTTTTGGATAGCGGCAAGTGCGCTGTTTTGGTTGCTATTTAATGTACTTTGGTTGTTGACAACTGTAGTCTGCAAATCAACATTTGAGTTTCGGGTGATGGGTGTTGGTAAAGTGTCATCAAAAATCATGTTATCTATGCTTTCTATGTTTTCCTGTGCAAACAGAATGTTGCTCGCCGAGATATGTAGTTTCATCTATCGTCATCAACGTATTATCGAAGTTAGAACTCTGCGGAAGTTCACTAGCACTTGTTACTTCGGTTATGTTCATCTCTGAACTACTTAATATTGGAAGACATGGCGCTGGTACTTCAGATGTTCTATCCTGCAATTGTACTCCATCTTGACTCATTGCGTTTTCGCCATTGTCACAATAATGAAAATTTATTTTTGTGCCATTTTGGTTGAATATTGAAGTTAAAATGTTGAAAAACAGAAAATTCAAATATATTATTTTTGTGAATTTAAACATACGATTTACGTGTCGTCAAGCGTTAAATAGCTACTTTTATGACGCACGAAATGTTGTGACACAAAAACTTCAAACTTCTCTCTCGCTACTCATTATGTAAAATTTCTGAAAAATTCACTACAATGCATTTAGGAAAGGAAATTAAGGAAAGGTACTTCTAATTATTACACAGGAGACGCTACCAAGCATAGCTAAGCAAGCGGTTGCGTATATCTACATCTACATCTACATGATTACTCTGCAATTCACATTTAAGTGCTTGGCAGAGGGTTCATCGAACCACAATCGTACTATCTCTCTACCATTCCACTCCCGAACAGCGCACGGGAAAAACGAACACCTAAAACCTTTCTGTTCAAGCTCTAATTTCTCTTATTTTATTTTGATGATCATTCCTACCTATGTAGGTTGGGCTCAACAAAATATTTTCGCATTCGGAAGAGAAAGTTGGTGACTGAAATTTCGTAAATAGATCTCGCCACGACGAAAAACGTCTTTGCTTTATTGACTTCCATCCCAACTCGCGTATCATATCTGCCACACTCTCTCCCCTATTACGTAATAATACAAAACGAGCTGCCCTTTTTTTCCTCCTTTCGATGTCCTCCGTCAATCCCACCTGGTAAGGATCCCACACCGCGCACCAATATTCTAACAGAGGACGAACGAGTGTAGTGTAAGCTGTCTATTTAGTGGACTTGTTGCATCTTCTAAGTGTCCTGCCAATGAAACGCATCCTTTGGCTCGCCTTGCCCACAATATTATCTATGTGGTCTTTCCAACCGAACTTATTCGTAATTTTAACACCCAGGTACCTAGTTGAATTGACAGCCTTGAGAATTGTACTATTAATCGAGTAATCGAATTCCAACGGATTTCTTTTGGAACTCATGTGGATCACCTCACACTTTTCGTTATTTAGCGTCAACTGCCACCTGCCACACCATCCAGCAATCGTTTCTAAATCGCTTTGCAACTGATACTGGTTTTCAGATGATCTTACTAGATGGTAAATTACAGCATCATCTGCGAACAACCTAAGAGAACTGCTCAGATTGTCACCCAGGTCATTTATATAGATCAGGAACAGCAGAGGTCACAGGACGCTTCCCTGGGGAACATCTGATATCACTTCAGTTTTACTCGATGATTTGCCGTCTATTACTAGGAACTGCAACCTTCCTGACAGGAAATCACGAATCCAGTCGCACAACTGAGACGATACCCCATAGGCCCGCGGCTTGTTTAGAAGTCGCTTGTGAGGAACGGTGTCAAAAGCTCTCTGGAAATCCAGAAATACGGAATCAACTTGAGATCCCCTGTCGATAGCGGCCAATACTTCGTGCAAATAAGGAGCTAGCTGCGTTGCACAAGGACGATGTTTTCTGAAACCATGCTGATTACGTATCAATAGATCGTTCCCTTCGAGGTGATTCATAATGTTTGAATACAGTATATGCTCCAAAACCCTACTGCAAACCGACGTCAATGATATAGGTCTGTAGTTCGATGGATTACTGCTACTACCCTTCTTAAACACTGGTGCGACCTGCGCAATTTTCCAATCTGTAGGTACAGATCTATCGGTGAGCGAGCGGTTGTATATGATTGCTAAGTAGGGAGCTTTTGTATCAGCGTAATCTGAAAGGAACCTAATCGGTATACAATCTGGACCTGAAGACTTGCCCATATCAAGCGATTTGAGTTGCTTTGCAACCCCTAAGGTATCTACTTCTCAGAAACTCATGCTAGAAACTGTTCATATTTCAAATTCTGGAATATTCCATTCGTGTTCCCTGGTGAAGAAACTTCGGAAAACTGCGTTCAATAACTCCGCTTTAGCGGCACAGTCGTCGGTAACCGTACCATCGGCACTGCGCAGCGAAGGTATTGACTGCGTCTTGCCGCTTGTGTACTTTACATACGACCAGTATTTCTTCGGCTCTTCTACCAAATTTCTAGACAATGTTTCGTTGTGGAACCTATTAAAGGCATCTCGCGTAGTGGTCCTACCTTTGCTGTGATGAAACAGCGTATTTCCAAAATTTTCTGCAGATTCCGGTTTCTTTTTGGTTCCTTTTTGTATTAGTTTTCTCCATAAGAATTTTTGGTTCTGGTTATTTTGCTCCCAGTCGTGATGTTGCACATGAAAATTTGAAAATAATTAGTACATTCAAAAAAAATCTCATACAATGTCATAAATAATTTTGAATAATTCACACAACTGCTTTCATAGCTTTCTCAACGTCATGTCAGCAGGTCGCCAGATGTGCAAATTTTTATATATATATAATTAAACAAGTTGCTTGTGTACTATTGGCATACTTATTTTTTATGAGTTTTTGCAGGGGATAATTTGTTTTTTCCTTTGATTCACAAATTTCGTAGATTGTGAGCCATTCGTGTTGTGAACTTACTTCTGGTGTCCTTGGTTATATTCGTCTTCTTCTGCCGTGAGTAATTGTCTCTTGACTGTGTGTTTAACATTAGTTCTTGATTGGGCTTCTTCTTCTGATGCAGACCACTTACATTAAGATGATGCGCAGAAGAAAGCGAAACTTTTGTGGTTTTGCACAAATAATAATTATTATTCAGACAACACAAATGGTTACACACACATCCTACAAAAATACTTCTTCTCCACTCGAGAACTATAGACAGAGTCTCTCTAATAATAAAAAAAATTGAATGGAATTTTTTATCGTTTGTTATCCACCTTCCAGCATAACAAAATATACCTTTATCGGCGTTTACAGCGGCCGCGCTAATAATTATTATCACTGGTTTTAAATTTTTGTCATAGCTTTGTTGGGGCTTTTCCTTATATACCCATACATCACCACCAAGTAACATAGCTCAATAAAACCTGGGTCACACATGGTAAGAACTGTTACAATATGGTACAGAAAGTGACTGAAAGAAATACACAAGGAGACAAACAGAAAAGGCAGTTTTATTCAAAAACAGTAATTACACTGAAGTTACCACAATTTGTGATGATCCTAGGGACATTATAAAAGTCCAGACTAGATTCCTAATACACCACAGATGGCAGTGCATGCTCTGCAACATTCTCCCATGATGGTCGCAAGGTGGGTAAGGAGTTTTTGTGGCAGGGCATTTCATTTCTCTCTATCAGTGTGGTTGACAGTTCCTGGATGGTTGCTGGTGCATGAAGATGTACTGAAATATGTCTCCCCAATGTTATCCACATGTGCTCAATAGCAGTCAAGTTGAAGGAATGAGCAGGCCAGTCCACTTGCCGAATTGCCTCTTGTTCTAGAAGCTCTTCCATCTACACTGTTTGATGAGGTTGTGCTTTCTCATCTATAAAAATGAAGTCAGGGCCCAATGTGGTCCTGAAAAAACATACATGGGGAAGAATATACAGTGTCACAATAATATAATATTCAGTGTACCATATTCAAAGATGTGGAGATAATACAACATTATCGCTCCTAACACCATAACATTTAGATCACCAAAACAAGCATGTTCGACAATGTTCCTGAGGGGGGTGACAGTCGAACAAAACCAAACAAATTCTGGTTCTATGTAAGGACTGATAGTAGCATAAAAATTAGTGCCTAATCACACATGGATGAGACAGGAACTGAAATTAAGGATAGATTAACTGTATTTTCAAATGTTCCTTCAGAAAAGAAAAATCCAGGAGTACAGGTACAATTTAACTCTCATACCACTAAAAACATGAGTGAAATTGATATTAGTATCAGTGGCATTGAGAATAGCTGAAATCATTAAAACCAAATAAAGCTCCAGGGCCCATGGAACCCCTAACAAATCTAAACTGAATTTGTGGCTGAGTCAGCCCTTCCTTTAACTATAATCTGTTATATATGCATTAAACAAAAACTGTGCCTAGCAGTTCGCTGCACCCATAGGTCACATCTGTCTGCTAGAAGGGCAGCAAAAGTGAGACACAAAACTAGCGTCAATTTGCTGTAGAATCTTAGAACACATTCTGAGCTCAGACATAATTAGGTATCTCGAACAGAATGCTTTCCTCCTTGTCAATCAGCATTTATTCCACAAACAAAGGTCATGTGAAACGCAGTTCATACTTATCTTATATGACATACTGAAAGACATGGATCAAGGCAGTCAAGTAGATGCAGTGTTCCTCGATTTCTGAAAAGCAATTGCCTCAGTACCATGTTTACCGTTATTACCTATATTATGACCATATAGAGTATCAATGCTTTCAAAATGTGGTGCTACAGAAGAATGCTGAAGATTAGATGGGTAGATCACATAACTAATGAGGAAGTATTGAATAGGATTGGGGAGAAGAGAAGTTTGTAGCACAACTTGACCAGAAGAAGGGATCGATTGGTAGGACATGTTCTGAGGCATCAAGGGATCACCAATTTAGTATTGGAGGGCAGCGTGGAGGGTAAAAATCGTAGAGGGAGACCAAGAGATGAATACACTATAGCAGATTCAGAAGGATGTAGGTTGCAGTAGGTACTGGGAGATGAAGAAGCTTGCACAGGATAGAGTAGCATGGAGAGCTGCATCAAACCAGTCTCAGGACTGAAGACCACAACAACAACAACAACATCAACAAATGCAAATTTGTGACTAGATTGAGGATTTGTCGCTAAGGAGGATGCAGCAAATTATCTTGGATGGAGAGTTATTGACAGCTGTAAAAGTAATTTCAGATGTGCCTCAGAGTAGAGAGTTGGAATACCTTCTGTTCACATACATTAATGACCCTCTGGACAATATTAATAGTAGCCTCAGACTTTTCACAGACAATGCACTTATATATAATGAAGTACTATCTGAAAGAAACTGTGTAGGCATTCAGTCAGTTGCTCATAAGATGTAAAAGTTGGGCAAAGGTTACAACTTCCTTTAAATGTTCAGAAATGTAAAACTGTCCATATTACAAAACGAAAAAACTTAGTAACTTGTGACTATAATATTCATGAAATATGGTTGTGGTTGGTCAACTCATACAAGTACCTGTATATAACAAAATGTAGGGATACAAAAGATCACATAGTCTCAGTTGTAGGTAAAGCAGGTAGCAGTCTGCCTTTCATTGATAGAATGTTAGGGAAATGCAATCAATCTACAATGGAGACTCCAAACAAAACACTAGTGTGACCCATCTTAGAATATTGATCAAGTGTGTGGGTCTGATACAAAACAGGTCTAACAGTGGATATTGAATGGATACAAAGAAGGTCAGGACAAATGGTAACAGGTTTGTTCAACCTGTGGGAGAGTGTCACAAAGATGCTGAAAGAACTGAACTGGCAGACACTTGAAGATAGATACAAACTGTTATGTGAAAAGTTTTTAGAACCAACTTTAAGTGATGTATCTTGGAATATATTACGACCCCCCTATGTATCATTCTCATAGAGGTCATGAAGTCAAGATTAGACTAATTATAGCATGAAGAGAGGTATTTAAGCAACCATTCTTTCTAGACCTGTACATGAATGGAATGGGAGGAAGGCCTAATAACTGGTAACATGGGACATAACCTCTGCAGTGCTCTTCACAATGATTTACAGAATCTAGATGTTTGGTACAAAGGAGTTTACTCTCTCTCATTCACTTCACAATTATTAGAGTACTGTACACTTTTACAAAAATCCATCAGACATTGTAGTTGACACAAAAGGTGTCCCATAAGGTTTTGTGTTTGGACATTGGCCTTTCACAGTGTGATTTTCCCAATATGATGCCATGTAAGTCCATATTATATTCAGTCGACACCACCTTTGTTACAGATACGCTAAAGAAGAAAAGTGCAGAACAACTCATAACATCTAGTATATGATTCAGAATAAATGAATTACAAATTAACCACTCTAAACTATGAATACTCGTTTCAGATGTAACAATGACAACTGCAGTGCCTTGGTTAAACTTCTTGGCGTTCACTTTCATCCAAAATTAAATTGAGAAACTTACACAAATTACATATGCACAAAGTTAGACAAAGTCAGTCACCTACCTGCTAAGTAAACTTTGGACCTGTTTAGCTGACAAGCTACTGATGAACTCTTGTTATGCATTTTTTTTCCTTTTTTTCACAGCCACCTCATGTATGTAGTGCTGCTAAGGGATAGTTCCTCTGGAGCAGAAAGAATTTTTATCTGGCATTGCTGGGGTAAGACACCACATACCATGTAGGGATTACTTAGTTCAAAATGCTGGCAATTGCATCGCTGTTTATTCTCACCTTCTTGGTGTATATCAATGAAAACCAAGCTAGCCACAAACTGCAAGATTCCATACATAAGTATGACACGTGACAAAGACAGATGATTGAAATTCCATTTACTAGGCTTAGAAAAACCAGAATTATTACATACACATGATATAAAATTATTTAATATGTTACCAACTGCAGCATGCCGTGTATCACTGAATGTCTTCAGAAACATTACAAAAGGGTGAATTGAACAAAGAGTCTTCTATACAATAGAAGAATTTAAAATATCTTATAAAAAGTATGTATTCCATTGAAATTGCCTCATGATCTGACCTTTATATTATTTGAGCTTTTCTTAAAATGTTTACTATATCCTACTGTTATCTTTTCTTTCCATAACGCATTTATACTGAATGATTAACGTGTGTCAAGCATATCCCATCTACGTTTGTTGAAATGTTTTGTCAGCATTTGTATTGCGTCACACATACTGTTTTTTTTTTCATTTTGGATGACCCATCTAAATCTAATGATTATTACATGTGTCTAGTATGAACATACATTCCTTTAAAATGTTAAAAATCTATGACTTACTGTGCTGCTACGCAATGTGCATGGGGACTGATGACCTCAGATGTTAAGTCCCATAATGCTTAGAGCTGCAATGTGTGTAAAAGGACATCAACCCAAGAGGGGTGCTTATAGATGGATTAATAAATCAGTCAGTTAATCGATATATATGTTGATGATTATATAACTAATGGAATAGTCTGCTGTGTCTTATATGTTTATATTTCTAAAAAAAAGTCTAAATATACTTGTAGCTGCATTTGTTTACAACAGTAACGCTACATGAAAACTTCTAGGTTTGGTGTAATAACGATATTTATTTATTTAAAATTATATAATTCGTAGGCGGCATAAATACATGAGTGTAACTGATTTGTACAAGTAGGCATAATTTGCAAAATATAATGTAAGATGGAAAAATAGAAAACAATCAGACAGTCAAACAGTTCAAAAACTTTGCTTATCTGTATTGTTTATAAAAATTTATTGCCGAACAACTCTCGTTTTCGACTATTTCTTCAACTCTTAAATTTTATGTTGTGACTCGTCCCATAGCGAAGAAGCTTTGGGTCGGATACTTCAAGAATCATAAAGAAATAAATTAAACTAATATTACCAATGGTGACTCACTTACAAGGAAAATTTGTCTACAATACTGCACTATCCATTTCGATTTCGTCAGACTGTCAGATCCCGTTACGCTAAGTGCCTACCTTCAGTGTATTGTTTTTGAACCTGCTTTTTTTTGCAGATTTTTCTTTATATATATTGAGACATTTATTGACATCTCGATAATTAGCAACTAAAATCTTAAAATTTTCTATCCCGCCAATGCCAAGTATCTAATACAGCTGCCTAGATTTCGCAGAGTTCTGTCACGAATCGACTCAACGCTTTTCATCTGCGCCTTACGTGGCGTCCATCCAAACTGGATATATCTACAGTATTAACTACATGATGCAGTCTTTGACCATATATGTTGGAATGAGTCTCTGTTTGTAAACAATGTACTAAATTTTTTTGTTCTTCGTTAAATTCTAGTTGTACAGTATGGAATGGACTGTTCACCCATATTTACCTTTTTATATTGCCGCGTTTCTGCAGTCAGGTTGGTTTAATGCAGTTCAAACTTTACACATTTAGTTCTACGGTTTTGCAACGTCTTTGACTAGTTTCCAAGTAAATCGGTATCGATGACAGTTTATTTTAGAGGATTGAACGGCGAGTAGTTACGAGCACACTGTCAGTTAGTACTTGAGAGATCGGACTCTCCTGTTTATTTCTTTTTTGGCTTGAATGTGGATTTCGTTTTCCGTCCTGTGATTCTGTGTATAACTTTTAGTGCTTCCACGGACAATCACTAGCGATTTGGATGGGAGATTGTAGCTGACTCGTTATTCATCAAAAACGTTATCCACTGTAATTCATGAAATAAGGCTCTAAAATTTTATTAGCTAAGTTTTACGTGTATGTAACTAATTTTGGACAGTTGCGATATTAGTGACGCCGCCTCTTACGTGATATATCTATTATTGCTTGGGAATATGAACAATTAAATCAGTACGTGACAACACTCAACACCCCACATCGAAAGTTTGGTCTAAAAGTTTGCTATGTTTTAAAATCACGTTGACAGCGAATAATTTTGTGTTAGTTGGTACATCCATGGTCCTTGCATTGAATCTGTGTAGAACAATAGCGTCAGTAAACTACCGTATACAAAAAAGTGCCTTTTTGACAGCGTATGTACCGGCGTGTGCCTACAATTCATATACAACGCCCAGGTGCAACACGCGCAAAAAGAAAAAGCGACGTATCATCTGCAGAGGTAAGATACGCTTTTCGTACTGTACATTGTTGATTTGTTTTGTGTACGGTACAGATTTTGTTATTCTTGGTGCGTGAGAGAGCCTTCGCCTCGTGAATAGCCTGCTTAAATTATTGTTTAATTTTATTATTATACAGTCCCCGAAACTTAATATGATCAATAGTTACAGATTCCATATGTTTCGGCATGTTCAGGTTGGCCCAACAAAGTCATTTCACAAGCAGTTCATTGTTTTTTTCTCTTTCACCCGAGTGTCGATTTAAGAGATACAGCTTTCCATTACTTAACTGATGCCTGAATTTCTACGGCCGTTGAATTTCATGACATCATAAAATGTTAGCTGTAGTTATCGAATGGATTTATTCTCTATATTTACTAAAATGCACGCCAGAACACTTATTTGCATGTGTTGTATGGCACGAGTCAACTTACCTTCCATGAGGAATGTTGAATGCACTCAGTGGGGCACAGCAATCAGCCACCCTTTTCTCTCAGGCTTTATTGATAAAATCTAGATTTCGGCTAGTCCCTAGCTATTATCAATGCACTATTTCATCGTTTCAATACATGCCCCAGGCCTGTTGTTTGGGCTTCAGTCACAGTTGATTCAAGACTAATGTATAATATACAGCACTAGCCGAAAACTAGATTTGCTTCAATAAAGTCTGAAAGGAAAGCACGACAGATTGCTGTGCTCCGTCATTTTGAAATATTTGTGTGTTAGTTGCTTAGACCTACTTTCAATTCACTCCAGTAAAGTCTTTCTGGGTAATCTGTATAAACGTAGTTTTTCAGCAGGTTTTGTTGTGAACAAAAAATCACACCTATTGAAAATGGTAATACAGTTTTTCGTTTGCATGGTGAGGCTGTGTATTTATCACATCTCAAACACATATGCAGGTTACCATGCAAAATATTGCTGTGGGCAAGGCAATATCGTGTGAACAGAAGATAGAACTTGGTGTGCCACAGTGACCAGTCGTAGCCTCCCTCCTGTTCCTAGCTTTTGTACATGATTTAAGCTCTTGTGGACTATTCTTTACAATTTGAAGATGAAGCAACATTGTACTCAGACTGCACCAATGCTTGCAACGTTGAAGGAGAAGTAGAACTTATGTTTGATGTGATGTAAAAATGATTTGTTATTAACAAAATGAAAATCATTGGAAGAAAAAGAATTGGTTTGTAGCCTCAATGACAAAGGCTACGTGTACTGTGCTGAGGCTGTAATATTCTGGCTTTCGTTGCTATTTCACATGGCATGAACACACTGTACATGTGTGTAAGAAATTTTCCCCAGTCACATCCCAAGTGAGAAAACTGAAACATTTGATAAATGGTCAGTATCTGTTAATGGTAGACCTGTATTATTCACTGTCATATCTGCTATGGTCTTTTGCTATAGAGTCACCCTGCAGGCTCCAAGAATGCACTGTTACACTAAAAAAAGTGGTAAAACAGGAAACTGGGCAACTGCAAATACATCTTCACTCATACAAGAGTGATAATTTTCAGTCAATATGTCTTCAGATGTCTTAGTATGTGAAGAGAAATCGTGACAGTTTTCCAGTAGTGCGTAGGCTGCTGTGAAAACCTTCAGTCATCTACAAACTGCAATGCAGTCCTTGGAGTTGGTGAAATTTTGAGGAAAAGTGTCACACTACCTACACTAAAAACTTCTATTCTGTTTGAATGAATTTTTTGACACTGAAACAGCAAATTTGAATGTCCAAACAGTACACTTCTTTATGAAATCAGTTACTGTTTAGTGAGCCCATAGTTGTAAAAAAAATTACTGAATGATATGTAAGGTGTTCTACTATACTTTTAGTAATTTGTTGTTGTGTACTGATGCTTGTGTAGTCTTAGCTTTGTAATTGATGCATTGTGTTCGGTCACGACTGGTGAGGATGTAGTTATGGTAACCAATTTTTATGCATCTTAAGAAAGACATGTATCATATATAAACTATGATGAAATTTTGTAACTTTTGGCAGTGCCACCCCCCTTACCCTGCACACACTCAGAGAGAGAGAGAGAGAGAGCTTTTTACGTACTGTTCAGTGTTCGCTTCTCTAGTTTTTAGCTCGCAGTCCTTTAAATTGGACCGTATTTTCTTACTAAGCTTCTAAGCTATGTAATGCAGGGTATTTTCAAACAGTCTAAGTCTGTAGCAAGGCAGCATATTGTATGATCTGTGCCTTGGTCCATAAGCATGTGTAAAAGAATTTCCTTGCTAAAACATAAAAGGAGTTCTTGTAATGCTAAGGCTTTTGAATAATGTTTTGCACCATTGCCTGTTGTTTGTTCCCACCATAGCTCTGCTAATATTTCCTGTAGCTTGTGCCCTCTGAGGTGGTTTGCTTTTATAGCTGAAACATTACTCCATATCTAATAACTGATGTAGAATATGCATGGTAAACCATTAACAGCTGTCAATTACATAATGTAGAATTCTCATTCCACAAACAAAGCTGTTTGCTCCACTAAGCAAACACATGAATATAATGATATTTCTGGATACTGAAAATCTCCATAGAAATTGACAAGGGTTCCAAAAACAATGATTGTAGGAAACCCTGCTAGCTCTGTTTATCCATGAGACCCAGAAAGCACCAGGCCTATATACAGGCATCCAGATAGATGCTGTGTTCCTGGACTCCTGGAAGGCATTTGATACAGTTCTGCACTGCCACTTAATGAACATAATGAGTGTGCTGATTATCAGATCTCACGTGTGATTGGATTAAAGAGTTTCTAACAGACAGAATGCATCATGCCGTTCTGAACAGAGAGAAGTCTCCAGACGTAAAAGTTAACTTAGGGCATGCCCCAGGGGAGTATTATTGGACCATTACTTTTCACAGTAGGCCTATATGTGAATGGCCTAGTGGATAATGTCAGAAGTTCCATGAGGCTTTTCGTGACTAATGCTTTCTCAGCCCTAGAAAAGTGCAGCAGAATGGCGGAAGACCTGCAGAGAATCGGTGCTTGGTGCAGGAAGTGCCAGTTGACCCCAACGTAAACAAATGAAACATATTGTGAATACACAGATAGAGAGACCAATTGTATGATTAACAATTGCAGAACGATCACTGGAAGCAGTTACTTCTTTGAAATATGTAGGCTTATGTATCCTGAATGATTTAAAGTGGAATGACCACATAAAATTAATGATGGTAAGGCAGATGCCTGATTAATTTTCATTGGAAGAATCCTCAGAAAATGTAGTTTGCCAACAAAGGAAGTAGCTTACAAAACATGAATATTGCTCATCAGTCTGGAATCCATCCCAAATAAGAGTGACAGAGGAAATAGACAAGACCCAAAGAAATGCAACACTTTTCTTTATAGATTCATTTGGTAAAATATCCTGAGGATGCTCAGCCAGCTCAGTGGCAGATACTACGAGAAAGGCATTCTGCATTATGGAAAGGTTTACTGTTAAAATTCATAGAAAGAATATTTTGCTTCCTCCTATTTATAGATCACGAAAAGACCATGAAGATAAAATTGAGATATTTGGCTTACACAGAGGCTCATCACAATTGTTCTTCCCATGAATCATTTGCGACTGATATAGGCAAATGGGGAACTGACACTGATGCTCTTAAGTTGGCCTGTGGAGAATAGGGTAGATGCAGAAATCAGAATATTTTAGGATTCTGCAACAATAGTTAGAAGAGGGCCATTTTATTATTATCGAATAGTGAAAATCATTGTGCATAGGGGTGATTTTCTGTTATCAGTGGTAGGGAAGCTTGAGGTAATTTAAGAGGAAGCCTCACCACTCCTACAGAAGTCTGAATTTTTATCAAATTACTTTTCTTTGACAACAGTCGTTCTCATGAAGTTGTATATGTTGTGAATGGAATTAGTTCCCTAATATGTTTCCAGCAGTATTGTTTAAGAAAATGTACCAAGAAATTCAAATAAAATTTCATCAACTTCCAATTTTAATTTTCCATTGTATTACAGTAACAACTAATTAAGTAAGATTTAAATTTCATAGATATTAGTGGGGCAGAGGAGGAAATTTCTGGAAAAAATAAACTCGAGTAGGTCCATCTACTAAGAGCAACTGCAGAAGTGAAAAAAAATCTCTGTTTTACTTAAAAGTGAACATGAACAGTCGCAATCACAAGAAACTTCTTTTTTTAATGACCATCTTCAGACCTGCCACAATGATGATGGATGGTGGTGGTAAACGAGCAGGCGCTATGACTCCACAACAGTGAGCAGTTATCATTTGTGGCGTCAGAGCACCTGCTTTTACTGACACCTTCTACCGTCATGGTGGTAGGCCTGAAGATGGTCTAATACAGACCAAAACTGGTAACCCCCCCCCCCCCCCCCATCCACCCCCACCCCCACCCCAAAAAAGGGTTCCTTGCAGTTGTGGTCGTTCATGTCCTTTATATGTATATATATTTTCCAAGAGAAAAGTTCTCAAAAATGACTGAAAATCTCAGTGTAATTATGCCAAGAAATATGGTCTAAAAAAGGACTTGTTATTTTCACATCTCAAAGGACTAGGAAGTAGCACAACTGGAAAGAAGCCATTTATTCCAGAAGATGAAGGAGTGGAACTAGCAGACTCACTGAAATGTGTGCCAAAGAGGGATTTGGACTGATAAAAGGAAGTGAAACATGCTATAAAAATGTGTGTGGCTGAGCACAACATTCATACTCCTTTTACCAATAACAGGCCAGGAAAGCCTGCTTGCAAATGTTAAAACACTGTAATTTTGGCAGTGAAGAAAGCAGAGCCCTTACTCCCCGCTAGAAGAGATGTTGCAAATAATCCAGTCTTGATTTATATACACTCCAGGAAATGGAAAAAAGAACACATTGACACCGGTGTGTCAGACCCACCATACTTGCTCCGGACACTGCGAGAGGGCTGTACAAGCAATTATCACACACACGGCACAGCGGACACACCAGGAACCGCGGTGTTGGCCGTCGAATGGCGCTAGCTGCGCAGCATTTGTGCACCGCCGCCGTCAGTGTCAGTCAGTTTGCCGTGGCATACGGAGCTCCATCGCAGTCTTTAACACTGGTAGCATGCCGCGACAGCGTGGACGTGAACTGTATGTGCAGTTGACGGACTTTGAGCGAGGGCGTATAGTGGGCATGCGGGAGGCCGGGTGGACGTACCGCCGAATTGCTCAACACGTGGGGCGTGAGGTCTCCACAGTACATCGATGTTGTCGCCAGTGGTCGGCGGAAGGTGCACGTGCCCATCGACCTGGGACCGGACCGCAGCGACGCACGGATGCACGCCAAGACCGTAGGATCCTACGCAGTGCCGTAGGGGACCGCACCGCCACTTCCCAGCAAATTAGGGACACTGTTGCTCCTGGGGTATTGGCGAGGACCATTCGCAACCGTCTCCATGAAGCTGGGCTACGGTCCCGCACACCGTTAGGCCGTCTTCCGCTCACGCCCCAACATCGTGCAGCCCGCCTCCAGTGGTGTCGCGACAGGCGTGAATGGAGGGACGAATGGAGACGTGTCGTCTTCAGCGATGAGAGTCGCTTCTGCCTTGGTGCCAATGATGGTTGTATGCGTGTTTGGCACCGTGCAGGTGAGCGCCACAATCAGGACTGCATACGACCGAGGCACACAGGGCCAACACCCGGCATCATGGTGTGGGGAGCGATCTCCTACACTGGCCGTACACCACTGGTGATCGTCGAGGGGACACTGAATAGTGCACGGTACATCCAAACCGTCATTGAACCCATCGTTCTACCATTCCTAGCTCAGCAAGGGAACTTGCTGTTCCAACAGGACAATGCACGTCCGCATGTATCCCGTGCCACCCAACGTGCTCTAGAAGGTGTAAGTCAACTACCCTGGCCAGCAAGATCTCCGGATCTGTCCCCCATTGAGCATGTTTGGGACTGGATGAAGCGTCGTCTCACGCGGTCTGCACGTCCAGCACGAACGCTGGTCCAACTGAGGCGCCAGGTGGAAATGGCATGGCAAGCCGTTCCACAGGACTACATCCAGCATCTCTACGATCGTCTCCATGGGAGAATAGCAGCCTGCATTGCTGCGAAAGGTGGATATACACTGTACTAGTGCCGACATTGTGCATGCTCTGTTGCCTGTGTCTATGTGCCTGTGGTTCTGTCAGTGTGATCATGTGATGTATCTGACCCCAGGAATGTGTCAATAAAGTTTCCCCTTCCTGGGACAATGAATTCACGATGTTCTTATTTCAATTTCCAGGAGTGTATTATATGATTAGGTGAAGGACTTAATGGAGTGACTGGGTATAAAAGGAATGTGTCAATAAAGTTTCCCCTTCCTGGGACAATGAATTCACGATGTTCTTATTTCAATTTCCAGGAGTGTATTATATGATTAGGTGAAGGACTTAATGGAGTGACTGGGTATAAAAGATGATCTGAAATGTATTTACTGTCCTGATAAGACTAGTTTCTGCCCAAATAATGCACATTGTTTCATAATTATGTAATAAATACTACAGCAGATTGTTTTGCCAAATAACATTCAGTCCTGCAGTTATCACATTTAGTACTCATAAGAGTCCTTCAAATAATCCAGGACCGAGTGAGGCGGCGCAGTGGTTGGCACACTGGACTCACATTCGGGAGGACAGCGGTTTAAACTCACGTCCGGTCATCCTGTTTTAGGTTTTTTGTGATTTCTGTAAATCATTTCGGGCAAATTCTGGGATGATTCCTTTATAAGGGCACGGCAGACTTCATTCCCCATCCTTCCCTAATCTGATGAGACTGATGACCTCACTGTTTGGTCCCCTTGCCCCAAATCAATCATCCAGCCAACCATTAATCCAGGAAGTGGCTATCAGAAAAGTTCTTCTAGAATGTCTATTCCATAGGGGTGATTTGGAACCTTTTTTGAAATTTAATGTCTTACGTGAGATAATATGGAATTTTCTCCAGGTAAGTGTTAGTCATGTGAGAAGATCACTCACAAAAAATGCATACTTAGGGGAAAAAAAGCAATGAGTATCAGAATTATATCAAAAGTTACATTATTGTCTGAAAATTACCCCCAGGTTACCCTATCTCAGAGCCGTTATGGGTATCAGTTACATATTGCATATAATATCTGAAGTGATCTACCATATATTGGGGCTTGTTGCCTTTAAGAGATGGAACTGAGATGGAATAATAACAATTTGAAAAAGACCCACACACACACACACACACACACACACACACACACACAAACACACACGCACACACGCGCGCGCGCGCGCGCTCGGCCATTGTCATTTCTGGAAGCTAATGCCTGTGCACCTGGTTGAGCAGTGTTATTTCCTTAGTTGGGGCTCCAGATGAGGTGAGGAGTGGGAGGGAGAACAGGGTAGGGGTGGGGGAAGATGCTAGTCCTGCATGTGGGATTGTGCAGGGATGCTATGGGACAGGATAGAGGACTGGTAGGTGCATCATTGTCAAGGTGTGTGTGTGTGTGTGGGGGGGGGGGGGGGGGTGAGAGGGTTGCAAAGTAGAGAGGACAGAAGTAGGAATGTGGAAAGGACTGTACAGTTGTGCTGGCAGGATGGAAGGTTTCTGTAGGGCTGCATTGGCAGCAAGTAGGGGGATAGGCAGTGGACGACAAAATTGTGGCGGGGGGGGGGGGGGTAATGTCAACCAAACTGGTGTTGGGTGGCATGCTCAGCAGCTGGGTGGTCCAGCTCTCTCTTGGTCACAGTTTCGTGGTTGTCATTCGTGCAGATATATATGAGGGCTGTTCAATAAAGAATGATCTTTTTTTATGGTCATAATTTCTCGTGCTAAAATTTAATCGTATAATATTCTGTTAGGTTAATGTGCAACAAATACGCCATAATAGTTTCATTGTTGGGACTCCTGGTTCCTACCTGTGAGTGGCAGACAAGGTCAGACGTGTTCTTTATCGCCTACCACTGCAAAGGAGGTAACACACGAGGAACAATATGCGGCTTTGAAATTCTGCTTTCTTCTCGACAGATCTTCAGCTGAGGCCTATACAATGTTACAGGAGACCTGTGGAGTGTCTGTTCTTCCCTACAGCTCAGCTCAAATGTGGTTTTAAATGTTTAAAGAGGGGAGACAATCAATTTCAAAGCTGCAGGTAGTGTTCTTACAGAAGAAAACATCAACACTGCTGCTGTCATTGTAAGAGAGGATCGACAAATTACCTTAAGATCAGTTTCTGAAATACTGAACATTTCGTTGGGTGCCACCGATACATTGTTGACAGAAAAATTACACGACACTTGTCTGTGCACGGTGGATTCCAAGACTGTTGATTCCCGAACAAAAGGACATTCACGTGCAGACCTTCATGCAGTTAAAGTTGATGTTAGAGGAAGATCTGAAGTTTCTTTCAAATTTAATTACTGCTGATGAAACTTGGCTACATCATTTTGATCCTGAGAGCAAACAGTGTGGGAAACTCCTTCATATACAATCCCCCAAAAAAGCAAGTGGTTGCTTCTGCTGGGAAAGTTATGGATTATCAGTATGTTGTACCTGCACACAAATCAGTAACTGGACAATACTACAGGAATGTCCTGCACGTCCATATCAGGTGCAGAAGACCACATTTCCGTGAAGCAGGCTGGATGCTGCACCACGATAATGCATGGACGCATATTGCCAATGTTGTTGCTGAATGTCTCGCGAAAATCAACGTAAAGTGCATCCCTCACCTTCCCTATAGTCCCGATTTAACCCCATGTGACTTTTCTCTATTCCCCAACATGAAGAAACGCCTTCGTGGCCGGCATAAATCATTAGGAGCTGTGGAAGCAATTTTGAAGGACCTTCAAAAAATGGTTTCCAGCATGTATTTGAAGACTGGCAGAAATGCTGGGATAAGTGCATTGCATTCATGGGAAACTACTTTGAGAAGGACCGTCAAAATTATGAGGATGAGTAAAGGTCTCGAGCCCTCGTAGCTTTCTAGTGGTCATTCTGAGTGGAATGCAGTGCAGTGGTTGCAGCTAAGTTGGTAGACCACGTGGCTGCTTTCACAGATGCCATGCCTTTGCTGTGGTGGGAGAGACCTTGGACAGGGCTGAATCTGTTGCATTGATATGATCCATGAGGCAAGGGATTGAGAGCAGCGCTGGAATAGGGTCAGATAAGTATACTGCATAGTTTGGGTGATTGGCAGAATACCACTATGAGAGTAGTGAGGAGAGTAGTGGGAAGGTTCTTATTTTACGGCACAATGAGAGGTAGTCAGAACCCTGGCAGAGAATCTGACTCAGGTGCTCCAGTCCTGGGTGGTAGCGAGTCACAAGGCAGTGCTGCTCTGTTAGTGGACAATGGTTTGGGGGGGGGGGGAGGGGGGAATGGTAGGTGACTGGGAAGCAAGGCATGTGAGAACTGTTTCTGGACGAGATGGGGAGGGTAATTTTGGTCTGTGAAAGCCTCAGTGAAATCTTTCACGTATGTGAAGAGAGACTCATTGTCAATACAGATATGAACATCGTGGGTGGTATGGAAGAGAGTTCTAGGTGTGGAATGGATGCAGCTGTTGTGTAGGTATTGTTGGCAATTTGATGTGGACACAGATACTGATGTAGCCGTCCTTGAAGTGGAGATAGGTATGGAGGAAAGGCTGAGGAGGACCATGTGAAGCAAATGGGGAGAAGATGTTTTATTCTTCATTGTTGTGAAACTTCACGGCGACTAAAACTATGTTCCAAAACTGGGCTTGAACCCATGAGTTTGCTTTTTGTAGGCGAAGCTCTTACTATCGGAGTTATCCAGGCATGTATCACAGTGTAGCCTCCAAGGTTCACTTCGGCTGGTAATTCTCTCGTACTTGCTAACTTTGACAGAAGCTGTCTACTGGACTAGCACTTGTGGAAGAAAGGATGGTGTGGAGAAATGGCTTGCCCACATCACATGGGATTGTTTACACAATGAATCTTTCATTCTTCATTGGAGTGTACATATTTTTGAAATTTCATGGCAGGTTAAAATTGGTTACACCATTTCTCTGCAGTATCCTATTTTCCAGGGATACCAGTGCAGCAGTGTATGCAGGAGAGTATTGCACATTTTTTTCTACTGACAAAGCAAGGGATTCAGAGCAGGGGTGGAATGGGGTCAGATAAGAATACTGCATAGTTCGGGTGATTGGCAGAATACCTCTATGAGAGGAGTAAGGGAGATAGTGGGAAGGATCTCATTTTACAGCACAATGAGAGGTATTCAAAATCAAGGCGGAGAATCTTTGTTACTCCAGAGGAGGGAGGTTACATACTTTACCAGTATCATTTGTTGTATGTGGAGAATGTATATATACTCTGCAAACCATTGTGAAGTGCAAGGCAGAGTGTACTTGGCATGCTACTACATCTTGGGGTTTCTTCCTGTTCCACTTGTGTACAGAGTGCAGCAGTGTTTGTGTGTGTGTGTGTGTGTGTGTGTGTGTGTGTGTGTGTGTGTGTGTGTGTGTACGCGTGCGCACTTAAGTTTGTGTGCTCTTGTCTTCACACTCCTCACAGGAGCAGTACATACTGGACTGGAGGATATCTTCTGATTCTTTATACTTAATGTCAGTTCTTAAAACTTTTTAAGTGTACTTTCGCAGGAGAATACTGCCCGTCTTCAAGTGTCTGCCAATTGAAGTTTATCAACATTTTCATGCCACTGTTTAACTGAGTCAAACCAATCTGGGACCTCCACACTTCTTTTTATAACTTAGATATCCTCCTGTTAGTCCTGTGTGGCAGGGCCCCCAAAAACTTTAGCAGTATTGTAAGACGGGACACATAGTTGATACACTGTGTGAGCAAAAGTATCTAGACACCTGGCTGAAAATGACTTAAAAGTTCGTGGTGCCCTCCATCGGTGATGCTGGAATTCAATATGGTGTTTGCCCACTCTTACAGGCATACGTACAATCAGGTGCTGGAAAGTTTCTTAGGTTTCTTGGGGAATGGCAGCCCATTCTTCACAGAGTGCTGCACAGAGGAGAGGTATTGATGTCGATCGGTGATGCCTAGCACGAAATTGGTGTTCCAAAGCATCCCATAGGTGTTCTGTAGTATGAAGGTCAGGATTCTGTACAGGCCAGTCCATTGCAGGGATGTTATTGTCGTGTAACCCCTCCGCCACAGGCCATGGATTATGATAAGGTGTTCGATCATGTTGAAAGATGCAGTCGCCGTCCCTGAATTGCTATTCAACAGTGGGGAGCAAGAAGGTGCTTAAAACATCAATGTAGGCCTGTGCTTTAATAGTGCCACAAAAACAACAAGGGGTGCAAGCCCCCTTCATGAGAAACGCGACCACACCATAACACCGCCACTTCTCAGTTTTACTGTTCGCACTACACACGCTGGCAGATGACATTCACCGGGCGTTCGCCATACCCACACCCTGCCTTCGGATCGCCACATTGTGTACCATGATTTGTCACGCCACATGTTTTTCTGCTGTTTGATCGTCCAATACTTACACTCATTATACCAAGCGAGGCACTTACCGGCGTGATGTATGGCTTATGAGCAGCCGTTCGACCATGAAATCCAAGTTTTCTCACCTCCCACTTGCAGTGGATCCTGATTCAGTTTGGAATTCCTGTGTGATGGTCGGGATAGATGTCTACCTATTACACATTACGACCCTCTTCAACTGTTGGCATCCTCTGTCAGTCAACAGACGAGGTCAGCCTGTACACTTTTGTGTTGTGTGTGTCCCTTCATGTTTCCACTTCACTATCACATCGGAAACAGTGGGCCTAGGGATGTTTAGGAGTGTAAAAGTCTTGTGTACAGACGTATGACACTCAATCACCTGACCTCATTCAAAGTTTGTGAGTTCCGTGGAGTGTCCCATTCTGCTCTCTCACAATATCTAATGACTACTGATGTCACTGGTATGGAGTACTTGGCAGTAGGTGGCAGCACAATGCAACTAATATGAGAAACATATGTTTTTGGGGGTGTCCAGATACTTTTGATCACACAGTGTATGTAAGCAGTCTCCTGTGTAGACTGACTGCATTTTCCCTACATATTGCCAATGAATTGAAGTCTTCCACCAGCCTTACCTATGACCAAGCCCATATAATCATTACGTATACTGCCAGAAAAAAAGTACCCTTCTAGATGCTTCTAAATCACTCAAGATTTGGTTTTGCAACAGTGCATACAGAATACATGAAATAATTACATTTAAAGATCAACAGTTCAAGCGGTTGTAAGGTAACAGGTGTTGAACCAAGCTGGAACACCCATAATACTACACGGTGTAGCCTCCACAGGTGGCAATGCAGGCACTGACTCTGACATGCAGTTGATCACACAGATGGCGAATACTGTCCTGTGGTACGGATCATATCCCACATATGCTCGATTGGAGACAAGCCAGGAAACTGTGCTGGCCATGAAAGTTGCTGCATGTCTTGCAGAGCACATTGAGTTTCAGAAGCAGTGGTGGGACAACATTAGCCTTTATAACAACACATCACCTTCCCGTTGCAAGAATGGCAAAAGCATGGGTCTAGCAACATTCTGCATGTACCGAGCACTGGTTAGTGTCCCTTTCAGAAATAGCAAAGTGGAACAATCATACTCCAGACCAAACGGCCTGGGTTGTGGCCAGCATATCTTGGACTAATGCACTCTACAAGATAGCACTCAGCTGGACTGTGTTATACGTGCAAACTACCATCACTTGCTTATAGGCGGAATCTGCTTTCATCGCTGAAGACCATGGAGTGCTGTTGCACTTCCAAGTGATTCTCTAAGTGCATCAGTCGAGTAGTACGCGTTGACGCTGTTGCGTAAGTGGAAGAGACGGGCTAGAGGTGCACATGCCTGTAGTGCCACTGCTAATAACCGGTTCACAACAGTTCATTTTGACATGTCTGGGCTCACAAGCCCTCCTATTTGTGCTATAGTAGCTGTACAGTAGTAGCTATACAATCTGCCACGACCGCCCTAACAATACGGTGATACTGGTGGCATATGTGCTTCGTGGATGTTCAGAAGCTTGTCTGCGTGTGTGAGAATGTTCATGTAATCACTGATATCAGCAGCACTGCGCAACCAACACAGCACATCCAGCCTGTGTGGCAATTCCCCAGAAAAGACCTTCCTGACACACAGAAGGACACGGTTTGACCCTGTTCAAACTCGCTCAGTTCGTTGTAGGAAGCAAGAGTGTGTCTCCATGGTACAGTTGCCTATTTGCTTCACACGTTTGCACCACACTGAGCCTTCCGGCAGTGAGCATTCCTTAAAGACTAGACACAGATGGCGATCTGGTAGCTAGGCTCCTACGCTAACTGTTGGCGGACAATGCTGAAACTGTTGTCAATCCATCTACTATCCCGATCTAGCACATGCCATTATTGGATCAAAACTAACGTCTTTCCAGGTGTACCTTTTTTTTAAAAAGGCTATGTATAATATCTACACCCTGGTTGTGTGAGTTGATTAATTCCAAATGCAGTTCATTCATATTGTAGGCATATGATACTATTACTTTATGTATTTGATGGAGTGCACAGTTTTACATTTCTGAACGTTTTTAACAGGTTGCCAGTCTAGGGACCATTTTGAAATTTCATCAGAATCTGACTGAATATTTCTGCAGTTTGTTTTCAGAAGTAACTTGATTATAGGTAACTGCTTTATTCGCAAAAATTCTGAGGATGCTATTATTATTGTCCACCTGGTTATTAGCATACAGCGTGAGCAACAACAGTCCCAACAGACTTCCTTGGGTCATGCTTGGCATTACTTGTAGAACTGTCAATGACTTTCCATCATTGATAACCTGTTGCATCCTCCCTACCAAGAAATCATCAGTCCAATCACAAATTTGGTTTGCTAGCCTGTATAATTATTCTTCTGTTAAAAAATATTTCTGCTTTACTGACTCAAATGATTTTGAGAAGTCAAAAAATAATGTGTATACCTGATTGCCTTGGGCTGTGGTTTTCAGGATGTCACGTGACAAAAGACCAAGTTCCATTGCACACTATCCGGGTTCAGAGAATCCATACTGATTAGTATGGAGGTCCTTCTGGTCTAGATACTGCTTTGTGTTTGCTATGCTCTAGGATTTTGCAACAGATGTACATCAGTGCAATTGAATGGTAGTTTTGTAGATCAGTTCTTCTACCTTTCCTGTAGATGGGTGTGACGTGTGCTTTCCTCGAGTCACTGGATACAATATTTTTGTTCAAATGTTCTAGCATATATTGTGGTTCAGAAGGGAGTTAACGGCCGCGGTCTGAGGCGTCTTGTCATGGTCCGTGCGGCTCCCGCCGTCGGAGGTTCGAATCCTCCCTCAGGCATGGGTGTGTGTGTTGTCCTTAGCGTAAGTTAGTTTAAGTTAGATTAAGTAGTGCGTAAACTTAGGGACCGATGACCTCAGCAGTTTGGTCCCATAAGACCTACCTTACCACAAACTTCCTAGGGAGTTAACTCGTCAGCATATGTGACAAGGAATCCGTTGATCCCGTGAGAATTTTTAACATGTTGTTGTTGTTGTTGTTGTTGTGGTCTTCAGTCCTGATACTGATTTGATGCAGCTCTCATTGCTACTCTATCCTGTGCAAGCTTCTTCATCTCCCAGTACTTACTGCAACCTACATCCTTTTGAATCTGCTTAGTGTATTCATCTCTTGGTCTCCCTCTACGATTGTTACTCTCCACGCTGCCCTCCAATGCTAAATTTCTGATCCCTTGATGCCTCAGAACATGCCCTACTAACCGGTCCCTTCTTCTTGTCAAGTTGTGCCACAAACTCCTCTTCTCCCCTATTCTATTCAATACCTCCTCATTAGTTACGTGATCTACCCATCTAATCTTCAGCATTCTTCTGTAGCACCACATTTCGATAGTTTCTATTCTATTCTTGTCCAAACTATTTATCGTCCATGTTTCACTTCCATACATGGCTACACTCCATACAAATACTTTCAGAAATGACTTCGTGACACTTAAATCTATAGGCCTACGCGATGTTAACAAATTTCTCTTCTTCAGAAACACTTTCCTTGCCATTGTCAGTCTACATTTTATATCCTCTCTACTTCGACCATCCTTTACTACTTTGTGTCCCATTTCCTAATCTAATTCTTTCAGCATCACCCGACATAATTCGACTACATTCCATGATCCTCGTTTTGCTTTTGTCCTTTCAAGACACTGTCCATTCCGTTCATCTGCTCTTCCAAGTCCTTTGCCGTCTCTGACAGAATTTTTAACATAGGGATTTTAAATATTTCTCAGTGCCACTGACAATATATTATTCATATCTGCAATGGTGTGAGAAGTAAGCTGGGGCATTTGTGTGTTTCTTTGTTTGTAAAGGAACATTTGAAAGTGGGAGTTCAGCATTTGTGCCTTTGCAACACCCAATTTCAGTTCCTGCAAAATATCTTGTTTTTGTGTGAAACCTGTTGATAAGATTCTGCTTTGGAAGTCATTGCCCTCTTGGTAACCAAGTGTGTTTCACTCCGCATCTCATTACCATGGCCCAGTACTTGTTTTGTACCTATTATGCAGAAGTAGCTGTTTTCTTCAGGAGTTTCTTTAGAGCGACTTGTTTGCTGTGGAGGGCCTTTCCGATCATGAACTGGTCTGTAAGTACATGCTTATCTAGTGCGTGGTCAATTATTCTTTTAAACATGAGCCACAGCTCTTCTGCACATCCCGAAGTAAATGTCTTGAGCTTGTAAGACCCTACTTGCTTCTTTATCTAGTTTGCTGAACATGTAAATCTCTCTTCTCTGTTTAGTTGCTCTTCGCACTTTGGTAGTCATTGTTCGTACAGCTGCCTCATGCTCCCTGATACTAGTTTCTGTGTGGGTATACTCAGAAAAGGTCAGGTCTGTTTGTTGACATGAGATGTAATATATTCTCACAGTGAGTGGGCGTACAAATTTTCTGTTGTAGATGGCTTCCAGAGAGAATTAGGTAATAACTTCCTCCTTTTTTTGTTTGTTGCTTCCTATTTTACAGTACTCCATCTCCTACATTGTTACTTCCTTTCTTCTGTCTATATGGTTCCTGATTTCTTATTTATTTTACTTTGAAAGCCTTCTAAATTTGGTATTTTATTCTTAAAAAAGTTTCTTTCTGTTACATCCACGTGGTGTTCAGTTTTCTTTTTTTATAAGCAGACTTTACTTAAGTGCCATGGAACACATTTTTAAATATTTTAAAATTTCAAATAAAAGATTCACAAATGTAAAAAAATCAGTTGTAACATTCCAAAATGATGATAGCATGAAAATAACAATAAAAATAATACATTTAGTAAACATACAGCAAAAAATTTAATTCATTTTATTGAGTGTAATAATCACAAACAAGTGGGGAAGGTAGTTCGTCAGTACCATGCCATTGTGCTGTTATTTCTGCCTAAATGACTAATTAATTCTCTTCAAGAATAGGAGTGGTCAGCCATGGTGTTCCAATAGGAATCACCACCTCGATTAATTCAGAATACCCTATTTGAAGTTGTTGGATCAGGGAAACAGCTCTAAATCTTCTTACTTGTGCAATTTCTACTCACTTTGTTATTCGTTTTTGGAAATCACACTTCTTGCTATGGTAACAGGGTTACAGAAACATTCTCATAATTCACACAATGTAGACTATTCATTTACAAAAATTGTAAATAGTGATAGTTCAGTCATATTCTTGTGTGACATTAATATATTCTGCTATCATTCCTGCCTATAGGTATGATGTATTACTTTCTGTGTACTAGGAAGTCCTCATTTCAGTCACATATGTGATATGTAGTTGGCAAGAAGTGATTTCATTGATTATAGTGCAGAATTGAAGTGTTTCTGTAGCAGCTTTTAGAATGCAGGAGAATTGTTACAGAGGAATCACTGGGTTTCCGGAAGATACATAATGGACTTTTTGCCTACTGTAATTATAAAAGAATTGTTTGTATGTGTGTAATACAGTTGTGCTGTTCCACACATCTGTAGTTCTTAATGAAGAGCAGCAGTTTGTGGTTGTTTGCTGATGATGCAATGGTGTACAGGAAGGTGTCACCGTAGAGTGACTTTAGGAGGATACAAGATGATTTGGATAAAATTTCTAGTTGGTGCGATGAAGAGCAGCTTGCTCTAAATGTAGAAAACTGGAAGTTAACACAGATAAGTTGGAAAAACAATCCCATAATGTTCAAATACACAGTTACTAGTATGCTGCTTTACACAATCACATCGATTAAATATTCAGGCGTAATGTTGTAAAGCAATATGAAATAGAACAAACACTTAAGGACAGTAGTAGGGAAAGTGAATAGTAGACTTTGGTTTATCGGGAGAATTTTAGAGAAATGTGGTTCATTTCTAAAGGAGACTCTGTATAGAACACTTTTGCAACCTATTCTTGAGTACTGCTCAGGTGTTTGGGATCCCCACCAGGCTGTTAAAAATAGGTGTGTAGGACAATGAAAGATTTAGAAAACTAAAACAGAGTGAAGGGAAGAGTAGCTACAGTGAAAAAATGTTGAGAGTGAAAAAAGTAATGTAAATTAAGGCCAGGTGGGTGGTGAGAACCAAAGTCAAGTTGTAGCACTTGTTTCCACCTCTGGAGTTCTGAGAAACTGGTGTCTGGTGGAGGAATCCAGATGGCGCATGTGATGAAACAGGCCCTGAGGTCACGATTGTCATATTGTAGAGTATGCTCCGCAACAGGATATTGCTTGTTGCCAGTTTTCTACACCTTTCATTGTGTTGTCTGACCCTCTCCCACCTCTGTTACGTACAGAGCACTTAGCTTTTCATTCTTTTTAACTTCTGCATGATGTTTAAGCATTAATCTCTGTTTTACATATTACCCTGTCTTTCACCTTTAAACTCTCAAGTTTTCAAGTCTTGTCCGATGCAGTCCCCAACAATGAGTCTTTGCTTCTCATCCCATGTGGTAAGTCTCCCCTGACCTGCAGTTCTGGGTGACTTTCCCAAAATCTACCCCTCTTCCAAGTCCTCTCCAGTACTATTCCTTCACCCCTCTTCCTTTCCCTTCAATTGTTCTACCAGAAGAATGAGCCACTGGCTCTGGAACTTGCCTAATTACATTCTCCTTTTATGTGTGTGTTCTGCCAACGCTTGGTGAGTAGATTTTTTTATCTATCCAGTTAAATTATAATTGCTCACTTTATTGCATCTGCTATGTGATACTGATAAGGAATTTTGAATACAGATATTTAGTGCATCATGTCTTGCAACTCATAAATATTCAATGAAAGTATTGGTTCACATATGAAAATGTCTTTCAGATAAATGGAATGTTCATATTATGAAAGATACCATAGAGCTTCATGTCAGATTATCGGAAGAATCAACACATAAAGTGTCCCATAAGAATCTGTTGCTTGATTTAAAGTTTTCTGGGTTGTGTTGCGTCCATACCTTCAATTTCACTCATTAGAGTATGTTGTTTATTTATGTATGCCAAAACTAGATTCCTTTAAAACATAATTTTTATTGCAACCTATAATTATATGTGTAGTGAATAATGAGAAAAATATTTTTCTGCAGTCATGTAACAATGAATGTGCATGAGGAGTACTGACATTCTCACACAGGACATATAATGAAAGAAATGGACCTTTATCTCTCATTCTTACTTAATTAAGCCCTTCATTTTGCAGCTTAGTATTTTACGTCAAGTTTTGTTTTTTATTTATTTGCTGCAAAAACTCATTTCCATAAGTTCAACACATTTTGAAGTAGATACATTACTATTTTATTGTTTAATATTTTAATATTTTGCCATTTCTGGGTTACAGGTGCAGAATGCAACAATAAAATATCCCGAAATTGGGAGTTTACACCCAACGGATCAAATATGTATTACTCAGGTGATTACTCTTTTTTTTTTTTCAAAACTTTTTTTCGTGTGAAATATCTTATTTCAGCTAGATGGGGAAATGCACTAGTTCATTAACATCATTTGGAAAGTTGTCTTACATTGTGGACAACAAAGTAGTTTTTGACAGATGCTTCAAAAGGTAAACACACACACACACACACACACACACACACACACACACACACACACACACACACACACTGGAACTTTGGGATAAAAAACAACACATTTTATAATACAGACACTTAAATGTAGTGATTTGTGATATGACTGAAAGTTAAACTTGGTAGGGGTTAGTGAAGTGGATTGGAAAATGGTTAGTGAAGTGGATTGGAAAATGAACAGTTATATAAATAAAAATAAGTAGCTGGACTCAGCCACACATTGCAGTGACTCATTCTGGTTAACTGGGAATGAAAGAAAAGACCATGTTTAATTTCTCACAGTGCTGACTTGTTTGCTGGCATATTAGCAGCAGATGTTGGGGTGATTTTCGGAAACTGGGCAATGCTTCACAGGGCAATGCTTCACAGTTGCTCAATATTTATGGGTGCTGGGTATATCTCATAACTCCTTCTTTCCCACCCACCCCCCTCTTTGTGCATCTCCTCTCCTCCCTCTCCCTTTTTTTTCATCTCCTTCTCTCCTCTCTTTGTCCATCTCCTTTTCCTGTTCCTTCTCTCTGTGCATAATCTCCTCCCCTCCCCCCCCCCCTCTGTCCCATTTCCTGTCGCCCTTCTCAAGCATCTTATCACTGTTTCTGAGCTTGAGCCTTGTTTGTTGTTATTGAAACAAAACCTTGATTGTGAACTGGAGCTGATTAAAGTGATTGGGTAAATCAGTTGAGACCATTGGTACACAGGGCATGAGAGAGGCCTCTCCAGCTGCTGGATCTATGAGGATAGGAACTTCAGTTACAGTATTTCTTATAATTTAAACTGCTAATGGAACAAAATTTTGGGTGGTTCAGACTCAATATTATAATCATATGCCTGTAAGCCATAAATACAACATTGTCATTTAAAACAGTATGTAGCGTGTCCATCTGGATGTTTATTAGTTAATAAATTTGAAGTAACTCAGTCAGACTTTCAGAGATTTTGGTAACATTTCCCTCTAAGTATTACATGTGCCGCTCTAGTAGGTATAAAATACACATATTCAAATGCAAAGTTGTGCCAAAATTTCAAAGCAATTAGTGAAGAACTTTCAGAGACTTGAGATTTTTGAGCAAATGAACGTTTACATATTGATTTATGTTGTTCGTTATACACTGAAGCACCAAAAAAACTGGCATAGGCATGTGTATTCAAATACTGAGATACTTAAACAGGCAGAATACAGTGCTGCGGTCGGCAGTATTTATATAAGACAAGTGTCTGGCGCAGTTGTTAGCTTGGTTACTGCTGCTAAAATGGCAGGTTACCAAGATTTAAGTGAGTTTGAAGGTGGTGTTATCATCTGCACACAAGCAACAGGACACAGCATCTCCGAGGTAGCAATGAAGTGAGGATTTTTCCGTACTACTGTTTCACGAGTGTACTATGAATATCAGGAAACTGGTAAAACATCAAATCCCCAACATCACTGCAGCCAGAAAAAGATCCTGCAAGAATGGGACCAATGATGACTGAAGAGAATTGTTCAATGTGACATAAGTGCCACCCTTCTGCAGATTGCTGCAGATTTCAATGCTGGACCATCAACAAGTGTCAACATGCGAATGTTCATCGGAACATCATTGATACGGGCTTTTGGAGCCGAAGGCCTGCTCGTGTACCCTTCATGACTGTATGACACAAAGCTTTACACCTCACCTGGGCCCGTCAACGCCGACATTGGATTCTTGATGACTGGAAACATGTTGCCTAGTCAGACAAGTCTCATTTCCAATTGTATCGAGCAGATGGACATGTACTGGTGTGGAGACAACCTCATGAATCCATGGACCCTGCATTTCAGCAGGGACTGTCCAATCTGGTGGAGGCTCTGTAATGGTGTGGGGCATGTGCAGGTGGAGTGATATAGGACCCCTGATATGTCCAGATAAGACTCTGACAGGTGACACATACATAAGCATCCTGTCTGATCACCTGCATCGATTCATGTCTATTGTGCATTCCAACGGACTTGGGCAATTCCAGCAGGACAATGTGACCCCCACACGTCCAGAATTGCTACAGAGTGGCTCCAGGAAGACTCTTCTGAGTTTAAACACTTCTGCTGGCCACCAAACTCCCCAGACATGAACATTATTGAGCACATCTGGGATGCCTTGTAACATGCTATTCAGAAGAGATCTCCACCCCCTCTTACTCTTACAGGTTTATGGACAGCCCTGCAGATTCATGGTGTCAATTCCATCCAGCACTTCTTCAGACAATACTTGAGTAAATGCCACGTTGTGTTGCAGCACTTCTGCGTGTTCGCTGGGGCCCTACTTGATATTATGTAGGTGTACCAATTTCTTTGGCTCTCCAGCGTATATAGAGAATAGGTTTGTAAGAACAACATAAGCAAATAGTATAAGAGGTATTGACTTATTTATAGATCAGAAACTACGTTACATATATCCAACAGAGCAGGGTTGGCCATGGCATGCCAAACTGCACACGAACATGATGTGTTGGCTTAAGCTCAGGTCTGTTCGGTTACTAATTGGAAGTACTTGATACAGCACGACATTTCATTTAGCATTGCGCCATGGCATTTTTCAGTAGGCATGACTTCCTTCAGTTTGGTAGAATCATGGTGTCAGCACCATTTACCATCTGCTATTTGTTGGTGGTATGAAGGTAGTTTACAGGTCCACTGGCTGTTTGCACAAAAGGAGGCAATTGGCAATCTTATGACTTGAAACCCCCCCCCCCCCCCCCCCATGAACCATGGACCTTGCCGTTGGTGGGGAGGCTTGCGTGCCTCAGCGATACAGATGGCCGTACCGTAGGTGCAACCACAACGGAGGGGTATCTGTTGAGAGGCCAGACAAACATGTGGTTCCTGAAGAGGGGCAGCAGCTTTTTCAGTAGTTGCAGGGGCAACAGTCTGGATGATTGACTGATCTGGCCTTGTAACATTAACCAAAACGGCCTTCCTGTGCTGGTACTGCGAACGGCTGAAAGCAAGGGGAAACTACAGCCGTAATTTTTCTCGAGGACATGCAGCTCTACTGTATGATTAAATGATGATGGCGTCCTCTTGGGTAAAATATTCCGGAGGTAAAATAGTCCCCCATTCGGATCTCCGGGCAGGGACTACTCAGGAGGACGTCGTTATCAGGAGAAAGAAAACTGGCGTTCTACGGATCGGAGCGTGGAATGTCAGATCCCTTAATCGAGCAGGTAGGTTAGAAAATTTAAAAAGGGAAATGGATAGGTTAAAGTTAGATATTGTGGGAATTAGTGAAGTTCGGTGGCAGGAGGAACAAGACTTTTGGTCAGGTGATTACAGGGTTATAAATACAAAATCAAATAGGGGTAATGCAGGAGTAGGTTTAATAATGAATAAAAAAATAGGAGTGCCGGTTAACTACTACAAACAGCATAGTGAACGCATTATTATGGCCAAGATAGACACAAAGCCCATGCCTACTACAGTAGTACAAGTTTATATGCCAACTACCTCAGCAGATGATGAAGAAATAGATGAAATGTATGACGAGATAAAAGAAATTATTCAGGTAGTGAAGGGAGACGAAAATTTAATAGTCATGGGTGACTGGAATTCGTCAGTAGGAAAAGGGAGAGAAGGAAACATAGTAGGTGAATATGGATTGGGGGGAAGGAATGAAAGAGGAAAGACGCCTTGTAGAATTTTGCACAGAGCATAACTTAATCATAGCCAACACTTGGTTCAAGAATCATAAAAGAAGGTTGTATACCTGGAAGAATCCTGGAGATACTAAAAGGTATCAGATAGATTATATAATGGTGAGACAGAGATTTAGGAACCAGGTTTTAAATTGTAAGACATTTCCTGGGGCAGATGTGGATTCTGACCACAATCTATTGGTTATGGACTGCAGATTGAAACTGAAGAAACTGCAAAAAGGTAGGAATTTAAGGAGATGGAATCTGGATAAACTGAAAGAACCAGAGGTTGTAGAGAGTTTCAGGGAGAGCATAAGGGAACAATTGACAGGAATGGGGGAAAGAAATACAGTAGAAGAAGAATGGGTAGCTCTGAGGGATGAAGTAGTGAAGGCAGCAGAGGATCAAGTAGGTAAAAAGACGAGGGCTAATAGAAATCCTTGGGTAACAGAAGAAATATTGAATTAAATTGATGAAAGGAGAAAATATAAAAATGCAGTAAATGAAGCACGCAAAAAGGAATACAAACATCTCAAAAATGATATCGACAGGAAGTGCAAAATGGCTAAGCAGGGATGGCTAGAGGACAAATGTAAGGATGTAGAGGCTTGTCTCACTAGGGGTAAGATAGATACTGCCTACAGGAAAATTAAAGAAACCTTTGGAGAGAAGAAAACCACTTGTATGAATATCAAGAGCTCAGATGGCAACCCAGTTCTAAGCAAAGAAGGGAAGGCAGAAAGGTGGAAGGAGTATATAGAGGGTTTATACAAGGGCGATGTACTTGAGGACAATATTATGGAAATGGAAGAGGATGTAGATGAAGACGAAATGGGAGATAAGATACTGCGTGAAGGGTTTGACAGAGCACTGAAAGACCTGAGTCGAAACAAGGCCCCGGGAGTAGACAACATTCCATTTGAACTACTGATGGCCTCGGGAGAGCCAGTCATGACAAAACTCTACCATCTGGTGAGCACGATGTATGAGACAGGCGAAATACCCTCAGACTTCAGGAAGAATATAATAATTCCAATCCCAAAGAAAGCGGGTGTTGACAGATGTGAAAATTACCGAACTATCAGTTTAATAAGTCACAGCTGCAAAATACTAACGCGAATTCTGTACAGACGAATTGAAAAACTGGTAGAAGCCGACCTCGGGGTAGATCAGTTTGGATTCCGTAGAAATGTTGGAACACGTGAGGCAATACTGACCTTACGACTTATCTTAGAAGAAAGATTAAGAAAAGGCAAACCTACGTTTCTAGCATTTATAGACTTAGAGAAAGCTTTTGACAATGTTAACTGGAATACTCTCTTTCAAATTCTGAAGGTGGCAGGAGTAAAATACAGGGAGCGAAAGGCTATTTACAGTTTGTACAGAAACCAGATGGCAGTTATAAGAGTCGAGGGGCATGAAAGGGAAGCAGTGGTTGGGAAAGGAGTAAGACAGGGTTGTAGCCTCTCCCCGATGTATTCATCTGTATATTGAGCAAGCAGTAAAGGAAACAAAAGAAAAATTCAGAGTTGGTATTAAAATTCATGGAGAAGTAGTAAAAACTTTGAGGTTCGCCGATGACATTGTAATTCTGTCAGAGACAGCAAAGGACCTGGAAGAGCAGTTGAACGGAATGGACAGTGTCTTGAAAGGAGGATATAAGATGAACATCAACAAAAGCAAAACGAGGATAATGGAATGTAGTCAAATTAAGTCGGGTGATGCTGAGGGAATTAGATTAGGAAATGAGACACTTAAAGAAGTAAAGGAGTTTTGCTATTTAGGGACTAAAATAACCGATGATGGTCGAAGTAGAGAGGATATAAAATGTAGACTGGCAATGGCAAGGAAAGCGTTTCTCAAGAAGAGGAATCTGTTAACATCGAGTATAGATTTAAGTGTCAGGAAGTCGTTTCTGAAAGTATTTGTATGGAGTGTAGCCATGTATGGAAGTGAAACATGGACGATAACTAGTTTGGACAAGAAGAGAATAGAAGCTTTCGAAATGTGGTGCTACAGAAGAATGCTGAAGATAAGGTGGGTAGATCACGTAACTAATGAGATGGTATTGAATAGGATTGGGGAGAAGAGAAGTTTGTGGCACAACTTGACTAGAAGAAGGGATCGGTTGGTAGGACATGTTTTGAGGCATCAAGGGATCACAAATTTAGCATTGGAGGGCAGTGTGGAGGGTAAAAATCGTAGAGGGAGACCAAGAGGTGAATACACTAAGCAGATTCAGAAGGATGTAGGTTGCAGTAGATACTGGGAGATGAAGAAGCTTGCACAGGATAGAGTAGCATGGAGAGCTGCATCAAACCAGTCTCAGGACTGATGACCACAACAACAACAACATGACTTGAAAATGAATGGGAGTGACAGGAAAAAAGTAGAATAATTTTCAATACTTGTTATGTGTCGAACAGTTACATAATCAACAGGTATCACAAAATTGCTTTGGAATAATACTACAAGATCAAGCAGAAAGAATTTAAATGATTCAGTTGAATATGAAAGTGCAAAAAATTATAATAATCAACAGATAGGACTCATTGTTCTGTGCATCAAGAAGCACTTGGTGCTGAATTTGGAGATACGGATCACATGATGAAATTTGTGGTACAAATAGTCAATTTTCTGAAGTCACACATGTCATTCCATTTCAGTTGCAACAGGTTTCGATGGAACTGAATGCAGAGCATGGAGACTTTACACCTTGGTTAAGTCGAGCGACATGTCTGGAAAGATTTTTCGACTTAGAACCTACTATTTTTGAATTTGTGAAGGAGAAAGGAGTGCAGGAACGAAAATAAGAACGTCTGGAATGCATTGCAGACCTCAGATTTTAAGTGGACATTACTGCACACTGCCCACAGTAAGACACTGCAGTGTGAGAAACAATATATTTCTAATTTTATTAAAATGTTTTTTAAAAAAAATCACCTTGTGGAAGGGACAAATTCTGATGAGAGACGCCATGCATTTCCATAAACTCACTGGTGTTAAAGAAAATGTGAGGTTTGAAGAAACTTGTTGGCTCAAAGAATAGTTTTCTAAACATTTTATGGGCACTACCAGTCTTGCATTTGTTTTTTGAGATTGTTTGCTGTTCCAGTCGAAAACACCCATGTGCATGTGCAGATGGAGCTGATTCATCTCCAGTGCAACTCACGTTTAAAAGATAAATTATTTTACCATAAAACTGTCTGGGAGCTCTACATTGTTTTCTTTGGGAAGTGTGTCTGTATCTCCATCGTGAGGTTGCAGACTTGACAAAATATTTTGATCAACATACATGTGTGAAAGGCTTTTTGCAGTTATGAAACTATATAAGCCCTCAATTACATGGCAACCTTAGTGCAAAAATCTGAAATTTTCTGTGTGTGTCCTTGGATCGATAGTTTGTACCAGATAAAAATTATGTTTAAAGAATGTGGAAAACAAAACTGAACATACATTTTGTTTGTGATCTAAGTTGTTGAGAATTATGAAATATAAAGTCAGGTTGTATGCAGTGCAACTGCATTGCTGTTTAAATGTGACATATTTACAGTTTCCCCCATTTTCTCTCTGCTCAAACTCGGGTAGCGTGCTGTAGCAGTGAAAGAAGAGTGCAGCCAGGTGCGAGAGCTAAGACACTCATGCCAAAGCGTCACTTGCATGCCAAATCCTTGGCTGTCCCTGCTTTAGAACTGTCAAATTGTGAGCATGTTGGTATTAATACATCTCACATGCTCTTCTAAATAGTCACAGATATTTTCTGTGGGATTAAGATCAGGCGGTTTAGCGGGAGTAGTCAAGGTGCCATTGTGTTCATCAAACAAGGAACGTGTGCATTGTGAATGTGCTTGTTGTAATCTTGAAAGAAAGGTGTGTCCATAGCTTACACAGGATGTAGAAGAAACAAGGAGTTATTGGGTGTCAGTGCACTTGACACTTTACACCATTTGAACATAGGCAAAAATCGCAACTCGTAGAACCACACTACACACCTGCAGTTGGCTATTGTTAAATTTATTTGTTGTATGGTCCACCGAAGACATGCAGCTGCGAGCAATGGCCTTTTGCTAGATAACAGACTGAAGATGTCTGTTAATTGCAGTTCCCTGTACTATGTCAGTTCAGAAACTTGTTGAGATCTTCATAATTCAGTGACAGCATTGACTAGGTGTAACACTTGTCACCATTTCCTGCCTTTTAGGATCCTATTATGACAACTGTTACACTCTGTGAATGGTACACCATTCCTTGTGAATGTGTTGAACAGTCCCCATTGATACCCTAACAAACAAGGCAGTTTCATTCATAATGTGGTCATGGGTGAACACAAGATATCCTCATTGTGAAACTGCCGTGTCAACCCAAGCTAATGCATCAATTCCATGTAATCGACTGACACTTCACTAACATGGCAGTTAGTGGTAGATGGTCACATGATTGCCTGGTGCTACAGTGCGTGTCATTTATGACAGCGGCAGAGTTTAGGTTCATTCTGCGCATCTGACGTCACAAAACACAGTCAGCCAATGAACAGAGAACGACGTTGCCAGAGCTCGACTGCAGTGCAGAGGGTGGACGGGTGTCTTCAGGTTTAGAAAAGTTCAGTCATAAATAAAGTAATAGAACAAAAGCAATGTCTTGATAGCAGACTTTCTTTTATAGAAAGTTTGGAAAAAGCATTCTTTATACCAATTGCTTCATAGTCTATTAATTAATTAAACCTAACAAGCAATAAGCCTCCTAATTCAGGCAGAAAGGTGTTTTGTATCAATCTCACGAACCACTTTTTTGCAATAAAGAACAGTGGTAATTGTTTATTTCCTATTGTACTTCGACGAAGCGTGAGTAATTCATAGTCATACCAACAGTGTTTGTCAGATTTTTGCGTGATGTTTAGAGTCCTCAAGGAATTTCATTGATTGGCGATGCGTTAGCATAGTGGTTAAGGTGTTGGGCTGCTGAGCGAAAGGTTAAGAGTTCAAACCTTGTGCAGTGCTTAGTATTTTCTTTATTTAAAAACAATATCGAAGTGTCTTACTTCACGAATTTTATTCGTTTGAATGTAATTTTTTGAAATTTCTAGTGCTTTGTCTCTTCATTAACCGTTTAACTGCTACAAAGACGTGCTCCCCGCATTCCACGCTGTGCTGACACATGATGTTCCGACTGCTTTGACACACTTATCATTCGATTTCACAAAAACTATTTGGCTCAAAAATTTGATTTTTACACATCATCTTGATTGATACCTTCCTCCCATAAATGACTTAATTTTGGTTCGATGTTCAACGCAGTTATTGTGCGGCATTAAATGTAGTAAACCATTGCACGAAATTTTGAAGAGTTTGCAGAGGTAAAAGTCCATTGCGTATACTTTCCGTATGGTCTATTTTAGTTGCCACAATGTTGAGAATGAAATGTGGACAAGATACCTAAATTTCATATAAAATTTACTGTATAACAATATCTCATTTAATTTAAGTACCAGATAGGTGTCATATGTAATATTGAGAAATATTCCGTCTTTCACGACTGTAATAAAAGTTTTATTTACACCGGGCGCGTTTGGCTATCCTTCATGAACTGCGTGCTCCTCCCTAAACATTAAGTTTGCGAACTATACTAAACTATGGCGCTGCTTCTCTTGGCGCGTGCGTCGTGTGCAACTGGCAACACAGCAATCTCCCGCGTCTGGACGGGCATGCGCGAGCCGCCAAGATAAAAGAATTGAACTATAGTTCTGCATCATCTGCAGCACTTCAAAGCAATCAGTGTGCTGTTTCAAGCGGGTGACTGTTTTGTATGGCGAGCTTACAACAGGTGCGGAAAACTGTGTGTTCTTCAAAGGAAATCTAGGCAAAAGGATCATGAAAAATATAATTCATCTTGGAACTGAATTCCACACAAAATAGAACCATATTAAACTCTGTCAGCTTCATTCCTCATCTGATCAGATTTATTCCAAAATGTGTAGTGGTGAAGGAAGGGTGCAGCCAGGTGAGAGAGCTATGACACTCATGGCTAAGCATCGCTTGCATGCCAAATCCTTAACTGTCCCTGCCCTAGAGCTATCAAATTTTGGGCATGTGCAAGTAGTTGAGGTGTCCTGCTTAGGCACATTCGAGATAATTGCAAGAGAAGTCAATGATGCACTGGTGTGTAGCGAGTATGAGCACGACATGGCAGCCGTCTAGTGATTAGCATCTGAGTTCCTTAATTGGTGGATGGCTGGATAAAGTGTTCCTGAAAATGCATACATGTCATGATTTGTGAAATCAATATCTACAACTGAATAAAGTATTCGGAACTGCTTTGCAACTGGATACTTCGACCCGCGGACACAGATAGCAGCCCTATATGACAATTAACTGGCATAATGGTGAGACATTGCTAATGTAGCAAGAACAAATTGTGTACGTGTGAATTTTTTAAAAATTACAAAATTGACATTTTTAATGCAAAAATGGAGGTGACTCCAGATACTTTGACTGCTGCAGATGATGTATGTCATAAAGATTCAATTTATAATACAATTGCAGAATGTCAGTTAAAAGTTGTGTTCATACACTGGGATAGTCTTCTTCAAGAAGCAGACCTTACTGATACAGAATCATAAACAGTGACTTCTGCAGATACAATGGCGATTGGAGAAAAACTTAATCGGTCTGCTATTGACATGTTAGGACAAAACATACTTATTACTGATCAGAACCTCATTCTTTCTGAGGAAGTAGATGAAGGGATTCCATTCCACAAAGTTTAAGGTTTCTCTGATAAGGAAGATAATGAGCTGGCTGTAAAGAAGGCAAAAGCCAGATATATTCTGCTGGAAACACAAATAAAAGTATGAAGTTGACAAAGGAACATGCAACCTTGCAAGTATAGACTCTACAAGGTTCATGCAAATAGATGTGATTTTTCATTCTTTTAGTTTTCAAATGTCATATGTGTGAAATAATATGACAAGGCTTGAAAAAAAAGTATGCATTAAAAAAAAGTTGTTTGGGGATCTATCGTGAGCCACCAGTTACGGAACTTGAATGCTAACCACTTGACTACTGCCATTTCGGGCTCAGTAGCAACGTGCCAGTACATATGCAACACGTATAACTTCTCTTGCAATTTTCTCAAAACTGTCTAAGTAGTATGCCTTACTACTTACACATTATGGTGTCCTGATGGACTACTAAAACTGTACATAGTTTGAAGTGATCCAAACATCATGGCATCCCCTTGTAAGAGACAGCTACTTTTAGCTTTCAAAAGTCCAAACAAATATACTTCAATCACTGTCTTGTTCCAATAAATGTATCATAACAAGAGGGGAAATCTGGAAAGTTTGAAAAGTTGTAGCAGTTGAAAGATGAAATCAATAAAATCCTCAAAGCTGGTGTCAAAATACAGGAGAACATAAATTTAATTGCTGTGACCCTCCTACAACCAAATTAAGTCTTACATTAAATTTGAATGTAAACAAATTAACATTATGTGTTAAATAAACTAAGATCTTTTTACCACATTTTTAAATGCAGAATTGAAGTTTGGAATCTAAAAATTAATAGCTAAAAAAATTTGTCTGGGGAACTTAAGAGTACAAATAGGAAAGAAGAAACTATTCTGCAAAATCCTATGATACTGTTTCATGCACAAAAGAAAAAATAATAAATGAGCTAGACTCATGCGAAACTAAATTAGAAATTAATGTCTACATGCTTCAGAAAACGTCCCCAGAAACAAAAGACTTGGGGGATCCCCAAACCCAGAATTCACAAATTTCAAATAGATCACTGGGTGCAGGTGCTGAGTCTGATAGGCACAACAAAAAGACTGTCACAAATAAAGCTTTCAGTCAGTAAGGCCTTAGTCAAAAATAGACCCCCCCCCCCCCACACACACACACACACACACACACACACAACCTGCAGTCTCAGGCAACTGAAGCCACACTGCGAGCAGTAGCACCAATGCATGATGGGAGTGGTGACTGGTTGGTGGTAAGGAGGAGGCTGGGATGGGGAGGAGGAGGAATAGTAGGGTAGGGGTGGTGGACAGTGAAGTGCTGCTGGGGAGAGCGCAGGAATGATGTGGAGAGAGGGTAGGGCAGCTATGTGCAGTCAGGAGATCAGATGGAGGGCAGGATAGTGGTGGGGGGAGGGGGGGGGGGTTGGTGGAAAAGGAGAGAAGTAAAAAGACAGGGTGGAATGAGGGTTGAGTAGTGCTGGAATGGGAACAAGGAAGGGGCTGGATGGGTGAGGACAATGACAATCGAAGGTTCAGGCCAGGAGGGTTACGAGAATGTAGGATATATTTCAGGGAAAGTTCCCAACTGCGCAATTCAGAAAAGGTGGTGGTGGTGGTGGTGGTGGTGGTGGTGGTGGTGGTGGGAAGGATCCATATAGCACAGGCTGTGAAGCAGTCATTTAAATGAAGGATGTCTTGTTTGGCAGTGTGCTCAGCAACAGGATGGTCCACTTGTATTTGGCAACAGTTTGTCAGTGGTCATTCATGTGGACAGACAACTTGCCGTTTGTCAAGCCCACTTAGAGTGCAGGACAGTGGTTGCAGCTTAGCTTAAATCACATGACTGGTTTCACAGATAGCCCTGCCTTTGATGAGATAAGTGATGCGTGTGACCAGACTGGAGTAGGTGGTGGCGAGAGAATGTATGGGACAAGTCATGCGTCCAGGTCTGTTGCAGGGGTATGAGGTAAGGGGTTGGGAGAAGGGGTTGTGATGGACAAGAGTATGTTGTGTAGGTTCAGTGGACGGTGGAATACTACTGTGGGAGGGGTGGGAAGGTTAGTGGGCAGGACATTTCTCATTTCAGAACAAGAGGAGAAGTGGTCAAAACCCTGGCAGAGAATGTTATTCAGTTGCTCCAGTTGTGGGTAGTACTGAGTTAAGAGGGGAATGCTCCTCTGTGGCTGACCAGTGGGACTTTGGGAGGTTGTGGAAGACTGGAAAGATAAGGCATGGGAGATTTGTTTTTGTACAAAGTTGGGAGGATGATTATGGTCTGTGAAAGTTTCAGTGAGACCCTTAGTATATTTCGAGAGGAACTGCTCGTCACTGCAGGTGCCATGACCACGGGTGGCTAGGCTGTATGGAAGGGACTTTTGGTATGGAAGAGGTGGCAGCTGTCAAAGGGAGGTATCGCTGGTGGTTAGTAGGTTTGATATGGATAGAGGTACTGATGTAGCCCTCTTTGAGGTGGAGGTCAACATCTAGGAAGATGGCTTGTTGGGTTGAGTAGGACCAAGTGAAGCAAATAGGGGAGAAGTTGTTGAGTTTCTGAAGGAATATGGATAGGATATCCTCACCCTCAATCCAGATCGCAAAGATGTCAGTGAATCTGAAACAGGTCTAATCTCCTGACTGCACATAGCTGCCCTACCTGCTCTGCACCTCATACCTGCACTCTCCCCAGCAGCATTTCACTGTCTGCCACCCATACCCTACTATCTTTCCCCCTCCCTGCCCCAGCCTCCTCCTTACCCCCAACCAATCGCCACTCCCATCATGCACTGAAGCTGCTGCTCGCAGTGTGGCTTCATTTGCCTGTGACTGCAGTCATGTTTGTGAGTTGCGTTTGCGTAAGAGAGAGAGAGAGAGAGAGAGAGAGAGAGTGTGTGTGTGTGTGTGTGTGTGTGTGTGTGTGTGTGTGTGTGTCGGCTATTTTTGATGAAGGCCTTACTGGCTGAAATCTTTATTTGTGACAGTCATTTTGTTGTGCCTATCCATGACTCACAATCTCAGGTATATAGTGAGTATCAGCTTTCCTTTTCATAATATTGTTACATGTCATCCTGGATTTTCCATTGTTTGAAATAGATCACTTGGAAATATCTAGACAGAACAAGAATGAAATTATAAATGTAAGAATCAAGAAGAGAATCAACACTGAAACACATCACTATTTACGAAAAAAATTAATTAACCCCAAAGAATCTGGTTGGCACAAAGATCCAAGAAAAATACTCAAAATTCTCTCAAATATTGAAGGAAATCGTGAAGCCAGACCCAGGGAGGGGTGATTGCCTGAGTTGTTACCTTCCCAAAATGCCAATAGGTATCTCTGTCAGGTGTTCAGGAGATGTGACTTGAGGTTTGAACAGTCACCTAAGGCAGATGTGCCCCCCTCTGAGGGCGGCCTCAGTTGGAAGGAGTGCACCACTGGAGACACCTGCAATCATGGGGGACTTTCCAGAATGAAATTTTCACTCTGCAGTGGAGTGTGCACTGATATGAAACTTTCTGGCAGATTAAAACTGTGTGCCGGACCGAGACTCTTAACTCGGGACCTTTGCCTTTCACTGGCAAGTGCTCTATCAACTGAGCTACCCAAGCACGACTCACGCCCCATCCTCACAGCTTTAATTCCACCAGTATCTCATCTCCTACCTTCCAAACTTCACAGAAGCTCTCCTGCATACCTTGCAGAGCACTTGCCCGCGAAAGGCAAAGGTCCCGAGTTCGAGTCTTGGTCCGGCACACAGTTTTAATCTGCCAGGAAGTTTCATTGGGGACTTTTCTTGCAATGAGCCAGTCATCATCTCCATAGTCTGCGTATGCTAAACATAAACGGAATGAGGTTAGACGGTCAGTCCTTTGGTATGGTAACTCCGTTTATTATTGACTTCCTGCTCTCGTGTACACAATGGCAATTTACTTGTGGAGACTATTTCTGATACTCAGTCACAACAACTCCATGGCTATCCTTTTCGTGTTGAGGCCCATCAAATGCAGACTTTTTCGCATAGTGTTATTTACACTAGGCTGCTTGATGGTCTGAACAAGGCAGAAATCCAAATGTACCTCTTTGATCAGGTCATCATTGGAGTCCATCCCCCAGGGGGCTCGCCATCTTTGGTGGGTTCGTGCTAGGCTACCACGGGGCCACAGCCTTTGCTGCATTTTTTCCTCTTAGGTGCTGCATGGCTATCCTCTTGCTATTCTTTTTCCCCTCCCCTGGGGAACATGCTTGGGGTATTATTGGGAATGTTCTGCATTCTGTCGCTGACATACGAACAGTCTCTCCTTTGTTCTTTGTTTTTTGCTCCTTTTTCCTTTCTTTGTTTCCCTTCTCCTCTCACTCCTCCGCTTCAGTGTTGGGGGATCCTCTTTTTTCTTCTTCTTCTCTGTGCCAGGTGACTGGGTAACGTGTAATTCCCAGCCCTGGGTTGACATGTAGGGTTCGCATGTATACCCTGCTACAGGTCAGGCTGAGGGAGGGGTGATTGCCTGAGCTGTAACCTTCCCAAATTGCCGATTGGTCCCTCTGTCAGGTGCTAGGGAGTTGTGACCCGAGGTGTGAACAATCACCTAAGGCAGGTGCACCCACTTGTGGTGGGGGCTGCCAGTTGGAAGGAGCACACCATCGGAGACGCTGGCAATCCTGGGGATTTCCTCGCCACGAATCAATCATCTTCCCACTTAACGTCTACAGAACGCAAACATAATGAGGCTAATAATTCAAAGCCCTTTCCCGCTGCACCACAGTTCATCATGGTCTCATGTACTGAAGATGGTCAGTCATTCGCCACGGTAAATCGGTTTATTATTCAGAAAGGTGTTGATGCAATTGCTGGCCCTGTAAATCCTGCTCTAGTTTATGGAATGGCACTTTGCTTTTGGAGACCACTTCTGATGCTGGAACGCAACTGCTGCTTACTGCCTCGCTTCTCCACAGTTACACTTTTCGTGTCGAGGCCCATAGAACTTTGAATTCTTCCCGAGGTGTAATTTACACCAGGCTGCTCAATGGTCTAACCGAGGCCAAAATCCAGCCTTACCTCTCTGATCGAGGTGTCATTGCTGTCCATTGTGTAATGAAAAAGGTTGATTCCTCCTCAGTGCCCACTCGCACTCTCTTTCTTACTTTTGATAGAGTGGTGCTTCCGTCCAACCTCAAAGCAGGTTATGAAATTATCACAGTCCGGCCATACATTATGAACCTGATGCACTGCTACCAGTGTCATTGTTTCAACCACACTAGAACGTCTTGTCGACACCCAGCCAAATGTGTCACCTGTGGTAGGGATGCACATGAGGGCTATTGTCCACCTCCTCCTCCCTGCTGTATCAACTGCAATGGCGGCTATGCCGCCACCTCTCGGAATTGTTCCATGTATCTTGATGAGCTGGCTGTTCAAGAGATCTGGGTAAAGGAAAAGGTGCCTTACCCAGTCACTCGCAAGTTTCTGGCTAGTCGCAAACCTTGGGTTCTCTCGTCTGGTACCTATAGGTCTGTTCTTGCTAGCCCTTGCTCCATGAAGGACATGGCCATGCAGACATGTCACCTAAAATTCATCTCTGAGGTCATGAAATCTCCCAGTGTCAAGGTAGCATCGCCATCCCCTCTTCCAGCTGTGCAACGAGCCATCAAACTCTCACCTCAAGGAGTGCGGCCACCAGCTCCACAACCAGTAGGCCGGAAAGGACAGAAGGAGCACTCCAGTGAAGACTTCCTCTGTCCCTCCAGCCAAACAACACCCGAGTCTTCCTCTAATTGGAAGGGCTCGAAGAAGTCCACTAAAGGCAAACATTCTTCCCCTTCGCCAACTCGAAGATCCTCTTTGATGGTTTCACCTTATGGTACCCAAGCCCGGCCGGCCTATGTATCGCCGAAGCACACCAACAACTGTTTTCCAGCATAGGACTCCACAGACTGACCGCACAAGCACACTGATGCTTCTGTGATCCATCCTGCTTCTGCGCCCTGTAGTAGCAACTTATACTGGCTGTCACTCGGCGACTGCTGAATTAACACCCCTGCATCTCTTCCTCATCATGTCTGTCCTCCAATTGAACGTTGGCGGCTGCTTCTAGCATTGCAGCATCCCCTACTTTGCCTTCAGGAAACGAAATTGCGCCCTCACAACCGCTTTGAGCTTTCATATTACTTCCTGATACGTTTTGACCTTCCCCCTGAGGTCGGCATTCCATCTCATGGGGGTGTCATGCTGCTCATACGGGATGACATCCATAGCCAACCCATCTCCCTGACCACCCGTCCTCAAGCTGTTGCATTTCACCTTTTCCTTCCCCACCTGACTTTTTCCCTCTGTACCATGTATGTCCCTCAGTCATTCGATGTCACCAGGGCAGACTTCCTACCACTTATTGGGTAGCTACTTCCCCCATTTTTGCTACTCGGTGACTTTAATGTCAGGGTGTATATGACCCGGAAGATCCGGGAAAAACCTGGGAATTTTTCCATCTGGGAGAAAACCGGGAAAAACCTGGGAATTGTTTAGAATTCTGGGAATTTTTCATTGTTTTAGTTTTCAGTTAAATTTTTGTGATTTTGACAGGTAAGAATCAATACTTTAACAAAGGATATTATTTTATCCCGCTACTGCAGAATTATGCTGCAGCAACAAAACATGAACAGAAGAAAAAAAAAAAAAAAAAAAAAAAAAAAAAACGAAAATAAAACTTAAGTTGCAAAGGAAATGCGCCATATACAACAACAAAACGGTGCTCATACAAGCGTGCCAACAGTAAAGTGTGTCAAAGGCTTTAGGAACACTATGCAATGCTTTATAACAACAAATTTCCTCCGATGAGCAACTGTTTAAATTAGTGACAACTGTTTAAATTAGATTCGTTTCAGCAGTTGCGGGCGGGCTCTTGCGCATGCGCAGTTGAGTCGAGTATGAGTAGTACCTTCTCCCGCTTCTGGTTGCGGAAGTGTGGCTGGGCGCCACTACTTAATATTGCCCTGGTTCGGAAATATCGTAGATCCGGGCCTGATGCACAGAGCAGTCCGAGTTGTGGTGGGAAGGTGGGTCGTCTCCACGTGACCTGTGTTTACGTTCAGTGATTTTGTTGTTTCCTCTTTGTTTATTGCTCTCACGTTAAATGATAACAAAATGGATTTTTATGGCCGGGAGCTATCAAATGAATTAAAATACGTTCACATAATTACGGCAGGATAAAATATGTCAATAGTTTCAGATTTTATTTCCACCTTTGACAGTCAAGCAGTAATCGCCTTACAGAACAATGAAGTTATTTTTGCTGGTTTGCTAAAGAGATTTGGCTTTTATTAATGCTTTCTACTGAGGCAGTCAATTTATTGGAAACAAAGTGGAACTATTGGCTAGTTTCAACTGTTCGCTGCATTTCAAGTGCACGTATGGCATTATGCTATAATAAAAAACCAAACATGAGTACTGGTCCTCCAAGAAAATTTACATACGGATGTCCATTTTAAGCCGAAGTATGCACTTTAGTATGGTTCGCGAAATCCCGACACTCTTGAAGTATCCTTTGATGTCTTGTTTCTTATATGACATAATGTAAGGCCTTTTAATGTTTTACAAGTACGAACATATGGGCTGCATCATCGTAGCTGCGCAAGCGCAGTGACGCCAGTTATCTGGCGCTTTCTTGCAATTGCTGAAACGGACCTATTTCTAACAGGTCTCGGGGAAATATTGCAAATGGCGGTTGGAAAAGCGTTACATTCAAAGCAGATTTCCTTTTACGCAAGATGAATTATGTGCGAGAATGTACGATGAATTTCTTAAATCACAAAGCGTTTGACTCCCATTTAAAAATCAGCCCTTTGAGGACAACCATTTAGAAGAAGTTCGAGCCCAGAAGATGAGGCATTTGCGTTAAAAATTTTACTGGCACATTTGTGTGTGTATCTTAAGCGCAAAAAGATGAACATTATATGTGGATGCTTAGCTTCTCTTCCAACTTATTAATCTTCGAGACCAATATTATATGTGAATGCTATTTATATTAATTTAAGCCATTAACTTTTCTTATTTGTGTATTCACGCTACTTAAGAGTGATCTTGCTATTGGCTGACTACATCACGTCAATGAGCTGTGAAGCTTACAAATGCACATCACAGTCTCAATTTCAATGCTTCGGAAAGTGACATGCATTGTTTGGTGGAATTCAAATTTATACCTTCGTAATACAAAAATATGCAGTGTACGTGTTGCTGCACATCAAAGGTCTTTCAAAACGTGTTTTTCCCCCTGAGTTTCGTTTTCTAAAGTGCCGGGAAATTCTATGTCAGTATATAAAACTATAAACATTCAACGGATTGATGACTTTTACAGTGCCAAGGAACACTTAACACAGAAAAAGTGTATTTTCACCCGGGAGAAAGTGTATTTTTAACCGTGAAATCTGGGAATTTTTTTTCCTTGTCCACGTATACACCCTGAATGTGCATTATCCCCTTTGGGGTTCTCCCAAGACCTGTCAGAGAGGTGCCCTCTTGGCTGACCTTCTTAACCAACTTAACCTCTTCTGCCTTAACACTGGCACACCCACTTTCCTTTCTGAGTCCTCGCACGCCTATTCCCATTTGGACCTATCCTTCTGTATTGCCCAGCTTGCCCATAGTCTTGAGTGGTCTGTTCTCTCTGACACATACTTGAGCAACCATTTCCCATGTGCTCTCCTACCTCATCCGCATGCATGCCCAAATGGCAGCTTACTAAGACTGACTGGCAGCTTTACTCCTCCCTGGTTACCTTCAAAGAACAAGATTTCCCCAGTTTTGATGTCCAGGTGGACTGTCTCACCAACGTTATCCTTACTGCTGCAGAACGTTCCATTCCTCGCACTTCCTCTTTACCACGTTGTGTCCCTGTCCCTTGGTGGACCGAGGCATGCCATGATGCCATTCGCACATGGAGACGTGCTCTCCGCATTTTTAACCATCATCCTACAGTGGCAGACTGTATTCATTATAAACAGATGTGTGCAAAGTGTCGTCGCATTCTTCGAGATAGCAAACGAGCTAGCTGGATTTCATTCACTACTTCTTTTAACAGTTCCACCCCTTCCTCTGTCATGTGGGCCAACCTCCAATGGTTCTCTGGGATCAAGATCCATTCCCCCATTTCCGGCCTCACAGTAACAGACAAGTGTTATCGTGGACCCTATTGCTATCTCCAACACCTTGGGCCATCATTTTGTGGATGTTTCGAGCTCTTCCCACTATCACCCTGCCTTCCTCCATCGGAAATGAATGGAGCAGGCTTGGGCGATACCCTTCTCTTCCCTGAATTGTGAGTGCTACAATGTCACCTTTACTGTGAGGGAGCTCGATCATGCTTGCAGTTCATCCCGATCCTCCGCCTTAGGCCCAGACGCCATCCACATTCAGATGTTACAGCACCTTTCTCTTGCGCGCAAGCAATTTCTGCTTAACATGTACAACCGCATCTGGGCAGAGGGCATATTTCCTAGACGCTGGCGTGAACGCACTGTCATACCCATACCTAAACCTAATAAGAACAAAAACCTTCCTTCTAGCTACTGCCCCATCTCTCTTACCAGCTGCGTTTGCAAGGTAATGGAACGCATGATTCATGCCCGGCTGGTATGGTGGCTTGAATCCCGCAATTTACTAACAAATGCACAGTGTGGATTTAGAGCGCGGCATTCTGCAGTTGACCATCTTGTTACTTTGTCCACCCATATCATGAATGGTTTTCTGCAGAAATCCCCGACTGTGGCTGTGTTTTTCAATTTGGAGAAGGCCTGTGCTTGACAACTGGTATCCTCTGTAGTCTTCACACATGTGGTTTCTGTGGCCGCCTGCCCTGTTTCCTTGAGTCATTTTTAAAGGATAGAGTTTTCAGGGTGCGTGGGGGTTCTGCCTTGTCGGACACCTTTATCCAGGAAAATGGTGTGCCTCAGGGTTTGTCCTGAGTGTTGTCCTCTTTGCTATCACCATTGACCCTCTCATGGCCTGTCTCCCAACAGGCATCTCTGTCTCCCTTTTTTGTTGACAATTTTGCCATTAATTGCAGTTCTCCATGGACCCATCTCACTGGAGCATTGACAGTGGCTTTTGCGTTTACCCTGACAAAGGCGAGACGGCTGAGAGGAGGTTGGCCAAGCCATTAGGAAAGGTTTCATTCCTTGGAGCTTGTTCCCATGAGGGGAAGACCAGTGGTGATGCCAAAGTGACACCACCTCTGACAGAAGGCAACACAGAGAACGCCAGAGAGAATGGAAGAATTAGCGGGCTGAGATAGAAAGATGGCAGCCTTAGCAGCAGTGTCAGTGACCTCGTTTCCCGTCAGGCTGACATGACACGGGACCCACATAAACAATACAGTGGCTCCATCAAGAATGAGCAAGTGAAAGCTTCCCTGAACCTGTTGCACTAAGGCCAAATGTGTAACCTGTGATAGAGATACTCATGAGGGCGATTCTCTACCTCCTCCTCTGTGCTGCGTCAATTGCAATGGTGACCATGCAGCGTCCTCCTGAGATTGTCCCATATATCTCTATGAGTGGGCTGTCCAGGAGATCCGGGTGAAGGAAAAAGTGCCTTACCCAGTTGCTACGAAATTGTTGGCTAGTCAGAAACCCTGCATTTTACTATCCGGCACTTACAGTACTGTTCTTGCTACATCTCGCTCCAAGCCATGTGACCTTATATGCAGCAATGCAGTTGAAAAATCACCCAGTTTCATGGTAGCATGCCCATCTCCTCATCCTCCTCAAGCTGTGCAACAAGCCACCAAACTTTCACCTTGCGGGGCAAAGTCACCCGCTACACAATTGGCAAGCCAGAAAAGTGAGAAGGAATACTCCTGCAAAGACCTCCCTCCAGCCAACAAACATCTTAATTGCTGTCTGTCAGCCGCAAAGGCTCCAAGAAATCAAACAAAGGCTATCTTCTTCTTCACCAACTCGGAGATGCTCTTCAACTGTGTCGCCACATGATACTGTCACCCGTCCAGCCTCCATGTTGCCGGTGCACACCACCAACCATTTATCTGCCCTGGACTCCACAGACTGACAGGGAGAATCCCGATGCCTCTGTAGGTCTCAGAGTGGTCTCCTCCAGCCTCTGCATTTTGCGGCAGTCAGTTTTTGAAGGCTGGCATTTGGCAGCCGCCGAGATGACATCCCTTCATTTTTCCCCTCCTCCGCTTTCCTTATCGTGACTCTCCTCCAATAGAATGTTCATGGCATTAGATCCAACAAGGAGGAATTATAGCTGCTCTTGGAATGACAGCATCCACTTGGTCCCTGCATTCTCATGACCTCTTTGACCTCTCACATTTCTTTCCGGTCTGCTTTCACCTTCCCCCAGAGGATGGCATTCCATCTCGCGGGAGATTCATGCTGCTCATGTGGAATGACTTTCATAGTCAAACCATCTCCCTGACCACCCAGCTTCAAGCTGTTACAGTCTGTGTTTTCTTTCCTCACTTCACCTTTTCCCTTTGTACCATTTACATGCCTCTGTCATTCGTTTTCACCAGGGCAGACTTCCTCCAGTTTATTGGGAAACTCCCTCACTCCTGTCTCCTGCTCATGGACTTTAATGCACACCATCCACTTGGGGCTCTCGCAGAACCTGCCTGATAGGTGCCTTCTTGGCTGACCTTTTCAGTCAATGTAACCTCATTTGTATTAACACGGGAGCACCCAAATTCCTTTCAGATTCCACACACACCTATTCCCTTTTGGACCTCTCCTTCTGTGCTGCCCAGCTGCCCGTTGTCTCGAGTGGTCCGTTCTATCTGACATGTACTCAAGTGACCATTTCCCATGTGCTATTCGTTTGCTGACTCCTATCCCATCTAAGTGCACACCAAATGGCAGCTTTCTAAGGCCAACTGGAGGCTTTACTCCTCCTTGGCGACCTTTGACGAACAACATTTCCCCAGTTTTAATGTCAGGTAGAATACCTTACGAACTTTATCCTTACTGCCACAGAACATTCCATTCCTCGTACTTCATCTTTACTGTATCTTGTCCCAGTCCCTTACTGGACTGAGAGATGCCACGGCGCAGTGGACTGAGGCATGCCACGGCGCATTTCGCCTGTGGAGATGTGCTCTCAGTGTTTTTTAACCATCAACCTACAATGGCGAACTCTATTTGTTATGAACAATTGCATGTGCAATGTCGTCGTGTTTTTTAGGATTGCAAGAAAGCTAGCGGGATTTCATTCACTAGTTCTTTTAACAGGTCCACTCCCTCTTCTGTCATGTGGGCCAACCTCCGTCGGCTCTCTGGGACCAAGGTCCATTCTCAAATTTCCGGACTGACAGTAGCAGATGATGTCATGTTGGACCCTATTGATATCTCCAACAACTTGGGCCACTCTCTTGTGGAGATTTCAATCTCCACCCGCTATCACCCTGCCTTCCTCCATCGTAAATGAGTGGAGAACGCTCAGGTGATACCCTTCTCCTCTCAGAATCGTGAATGCTACAATGCTGCTTTTACTATGAGGGAGCTCGATCATGCTCTCACTTCACCCCCATCCTCCACCCGAGGGTTGGACGATGTTCACTTTCAGGTGTTGCAGCACTTTTCTCTTGTGGGCAAGCACTTTCTCATTCACATGTACAATCACATCTAGGGCATGTTTCCCCACTGGTGTGAAGCCACTGTCATCAATTTATTAACCACTGCACAATGTGGATTTCGAGCACACCGCTCTGCAGTTGACCATCTCGCCACTTTGTCAGCCCATGTCATGAATGGTTTTCTGTGAAAATATCAGACAATGACCGTGTTTTTTGATTTGGAGAAAGTCCACAACACCTGCTGGAGGTCTGGTATCCTCCGTACTCTATACACTTTGGACTTCCAAGGCCACAGGCCCTCTTTCCTTCAGGAATGTTTAAAAGACAGAGTTTTCAAGGTAAGTTTGGGTTCTGCCTTGTCAGACACCTTTATCCAGGAGAACAGTGTGCCTCAGGGTTCCGTTCTGAGCATCATCCTCTACACTATCGCCATTAACCCTGTTATGGCCTGTCTCTTGCCAGGCATCTCCGGCTCCGTTTTTGTTGAAGATTTTTCGATCTATTACAGTTCTCCACAGACTTGTCTCCTTGAGCGCTGTCTTCAACATTGTCTCGATCATTTTTACTCATTGAGCATTGACAATGGGTTTTGCTTTTCCACAGACAAAACTGTTTGCACCACTTTCGGTTTCTTCCACCATCTTTACAAGTTAGGCCTGTTGCTCTTCTGTTTGTTGAAACTACAAAATTCCTGGGGCTCATGCTCAATAGGACACTTTATTGGTCCTCCCATATGTCTTATCTGGCTGCACGGCGTACCCAGTCCCTCAGTGTCGTACGTGTCCTCAGCAGCACTTAATGGGGAGCGGATCAAATAACGCTCTCCTGTTTCTATCAATTATCTTATGTGTTTGAAACTAGACTATGGCTGTTCCGTTTATGCTTCTGCATGTCCATCCATTGTACACTGTCTCAATACACTCCACCATTGTGGCATCTGTTTGGCCACTGGCATTTTTTACAGTAGCCCAGTTGAGAGTCTGTATGCAGGAGCTGCCGAACTACCGTTGTCATACCGATGTGATGTTCTCCTCATTGGATACGCATGCCATTTGTCTGCCATGCCTGGCCACCTGTCCTATGCCCCCTTCTTCGATGACTCTTTTGACCGCCAGTACTGGGCGCGTCCCTCTTCTCTGTTACGTCCTGGAGTTCGCTTTCAACCATTGCTCCGGCAGCTTAAAAAACCCACGACCTGCCACTTTCCTGATGGGTGTGAACCCTTCACACCTTGGCTTCGTGCGGCAGCCTGTGTTCACCTTGTCCTTCATTCGCTTCCTAAGGACACTGCCCCAGACTCACTCTATTGCTGTAAGCTTTCGACCATTGCATGGAACTTCACGATAGTACCTTTGTTTACACTGATGGCTTTCAGACTGATTGTGATGTCTGGTGTGCCTTCATCATTGGCACCAACAATTTTCGGTATCAGCTTTTGGAACACTGCTCAATATTTATAGTGGAGTCTTCGCCCCCATGCAGTTTCGGTACAGGTATCAGCTTTCGGAACACTGCTCAATATTTACAGCGGAGCTCTTTGCCCTGTATCACGCCATGCAGTACATCCAGCTACATAGAATTTTCAATTGTCATTTGCTCCAACTCTCTCAGTGCCCTTCAGAGCCTCTATGTGCTGTACACCATCCCTTAGTGCAACGGGTCCAGGGAAGCTTTCACTTGCTTGTTCTTGATGGAGCCACTGTATTGTTTATATGGGTCCTGCGTCATGTCAGCCTGACGGGAAATGAGGCTGCTGACACTGCTGCCAAGGCTGCTATCTTTCTATCTTGGCCCGCTAGTTCTTCCATCCTCTCTGATGTTCTCTGTGTTGCCGCCTGTCAGAGGTGGTGTCACTTTGGCATCACCAATGGTCTTCCCTTCATGGGAACAAGCTCCGAGGAATGAAAACTCTCCTAGTGGCTTGGCTGAACTCCTCTCTGCCGTCTCGCCACAAGGAGATCAGTTTAGCTAGGTTGTGTATTGGGCACTGTCCTCCTAGCCATTGCCGTTTGTTAAATGGTGATCCCCCACCACTTTGTGCTCATTGTCCTCAACCTTTTGGTTAGCCATTTCCTGATGGAAGGCCTTTATTTTAACCACTTACATTCTAATTTATGTTTGCTGTCTGAGTTATCGACCGTTTCAGTAGACAGCATACATTTTGTCGACTGTATTTTACTTTTTGTCCATCGTAGCAATATATTGAAGGACATTTCGTCTTCAGTTCAGGACCTCCATTGTGTCTATGGCATATTTTATGGACCTTTCTTCAAGTCCCTGTTTTTAACTGTCTTTCTTTCTGTCATTTGGGCTTAGTGTATAGTTGCTCTTAACTCCTTTTTCGTCTTCGTGTTCTATGGTTCAGGCATGGACATGTATGACCTTAGCTGTTTTTGTGCCCTAAAACAACACAAACAAACAGCAGAAGGAATAGCTCCTCTAAGAAGAAAAAATAGAGATGGAATAACGCGGCCTGTGAGAAAGCTCAGGATAAAAGTATGCAAAAATATAGAAAAAAGTGGTATGCTGATAAAGCCCGCGAAAAATTCGAACACTTTCAAGAAATCAACAGCCAAAGCATTAAGAAATGCCAAGAGGAAATTCAACAAGGAGCAACTGAAATGACACTACAGAAATATTGGTCCTCCAAGCCATTGCTTTTGAAAAGAAAATGAAGACTTATCACTCTCCGATACAAAGAAATGTGCACTACTGGCAACGCACTTCGGCTGACTTTGCAACTTTGAAAACCCAACTGTCTGAGAACAAAAATATAATCCTCTCATCTCTGATTAACCCATTGAGAACATATTTAAATTCCCAACTGGTTGCTGTGAAATCAGATTTAATACATTCACACATTATGATTGTTTTATATATCAACCAATTATCGCCATTTTTATTCTGTTTCTTTCTTTATTGTTAATTGTTTTGTTGTGTAAGCAGTAGTCTTGTCACAAATTAGTCCAAACAATGGGCCTATATATTCTAAAAGATATGTAGTTCAGAAGTTGGTTTTAATTTATATTTATTCAACAAATCTTGAACACAAATCCTGCAAACATTGAAGAGAAATAGAACAGAGCTATTACTTTTTTTTCCTCAGTCCCATTCACTTTGTTTAGTCTACATTGTAGTATGAAAAAAACCTCTGAAAGACAAATCACTAACTTCATTATCATTGTTGAATGCAATGTCAGCAAGCTGGATGCTATAACGATCGTGCATTTCTGGTTATTGGGCCAGCATAAGGTAAAAAAGTTATTCTTAGCTTATCTTTCTCCCTATCTCAGCTGCTTTCTCAGGCAGTTTTAGTGTCTGACTGCAATGCTTACACCATTTGATGATCTAAATACCCATTCATTCCCAGTCCTTAGCACCAAATTTCCTTGTGATGGATGGTAATGGTCCAAGGAGTTGAGATGGAAGTCATTGTGCATGGGTCTTCTATATACAGTTGGACCTGTGGATCTACCTGATCTTCTCTTAACTAACACATCTAGGAAAATTAGCTGGCACTCTTTTTCAATCTCTATTGCTAATTTTATGAATATATTAGAATGGATAGTGTTTAAATGTTCCTGGGACTCTTGAAGTTCTTTTTGTTCCATGTGTCTACACTGCAAATGTCATCCGTGCATTGATAGAAACATTTTGGTTTGAACTAGGTGGGTTGTAGTGCCTTTGCTTCAAAGTGCTCCAGGTATAGGATCGCCACGACAGGCAATAACGGACTACCCATCACTTTGTTCATAATATTTTCTGTCCAACGGGAAATAAGTTGACATGAGAATGTGCCGTAAAAGTTTAGTGAAACTAGTGTCTTACTTTAGTTCCAAGGCTCCACAAAGCGAGGGAGTCTGGAAGACTACAATAAACTGACCATAAAATCTGTGTCCAGTAGCTGCAATGGCTGAGGTGGTGTTCACACTTTCCCACCCGTTCACTGAAAATATGTTTTTGCCTGTTAGTATGTAGATGCACCAGTACTACTTATTATGAGTCTTAAGGGAATGTTTTCCTTGTGTATTTAGGGAGGCCATATGGCTGTGGTGGAAGAGCTGCTCATGTTTGAAGACCACTAATAACATTATGTGGCAAGCCTATCTCATTGAGAAGAGTCATCATCTTCCTCTCGGTTTTATTCATCGGATCAACATCTGCCTGTCTATAAGCAACATCATTCAAAATATTGAAATCAATTTACTGTAGTCCACATGTATGGTTAAAGATGATCCATTTCTCTAAAACCTGCATGTGTACCACATTTCTTGCTAATATGGGACTGACTATTACAGCAGTCGAGGAGAAATGTAAGAAACATTAGCAACGCACACAATTGAAACAACCAAGTGATTTGGCTGTCCACAAGCACCACCATGAGCGTAATCGTGGAAAAGTATATGATGAGACCAATATTGTGGTGCAAGTGCTAAGTTTTTCACATCAACATAATTAAGGAGTCTATTGAAATAAAAATGTTGGGAAACCTAATAAGTGGGGATGGAGGTTTCAGTTTAAAAAACCTCACAGCAGAACCAACAGAGGGCGGCAACTCTGGACCATCTGGGACATTCGTTGGTGAACAATGGGGAACTGTCTTCTTCTGCAAGAGCAGCCAGTCAAAAACTTGAAGCTCTACACTGTGGCTTATTTAGTTCAGTGCAGCAGCCCTGGAAAGCAGAATCATCACACCCTACTACCGAGGATCACCACTGAAATCACTCGGGACTTTGCAGATCCAGTAATTGCCTCACCGTGTGGATCTGTGATTACATTCTGATCAGCTCCCAGAGGAGTGGTAATTGGTGACTGTTCCATACTTTGTGCAGGCTGTAAAACTCCATTTCAGACTTGGTAATATTTTACTGCTTGCTCAGCAGGACTTAATTCCATATTCCATAGGGACTAATACTGCTGAATTGCAGAATGAAATGTAAAAGTTAAATTTCAGAAGAGTTTCTTTCAGTTAAGATTAAGTCAAGAAGAAACCTTATGTTGTGTAATTCATTTCCACAACTCTCCATTGGCCTTCAGCCAAGTTTCTGTTGTTATAAAGTTACTGTATGTTCATGAGACTGTGTCAGTTGTCAGACTGAATAAATGTGTTAATTGGTACCTGACTCTCCATGTTGGTTATCTCTGTGGTATGGGATATAGCAAATTGTTAAATTGATCGTTTCTTTTAATTTGGTGAGAGAAATATGTTTATGGAAATGAGTAAGGTGTGTTTTCCTGAAATGAAACAGCACTTCAAGGAAAAGTGACCTTGCACTCCTTGTCAATACAACCAGCCATCTGAATTACTTCAACACTCCATTTAAGGGGAAGGATCTGCTGAAAACACATTTCATTGAACATATACAAGCATTAAAAGTGAAATTCGTACTTTGGGAGAATCGATTGGCCAAAGGAAATGCAGTTCAGTTTCCAAAATAATCTTCATTGAAGGACTCTGGTATTAACATAGACTTCAGATGTTATCCACCTATTCTGCATAATTTTAAGGAAGAATTCCAGTTTTGATTTAAGTATGTGACAGCACCAGAGCATGTTTTTCAGCTCTAAATTCAGTGAATGTTGATGACATTCACATTGTTCTCCAGACTGAAGTCTCATCTACATTTATGTGATTACTCTGTTATTCACAATAAAGTGCTTGGCAGAGGGTTAAATGAACCACCTTCAAGCTGTCTCTCTACCGGTTCACTCTCGAACGGCGTGCGGGCAAAACGAGCACTTAAATTTTTCTGTGTGAGCCCTGATTTCTCTTATTTTATCATAATGATAATTTCTCCCTATGTAGGTGAGTGCCAATAGGATGTCTTCGCAATCGGAGGAGAAAAGTGGTGATTGAAATTTCCTGAGAAGATCCTGTCACAACGAAAAATGCCCCCCCCCCCCCTTTTTATTTTACCACTCCAATTCACATATCGTGTCTGTGGCACTATCTTCCCTATTTTATGATAATACAAAATGAGCTGCCCTTCTTTGTACTTTTGCAGTGTCATCCGTCAGTCCCACCTGATGCAGATCCCACACCGCACAGCAATACTCCAGAATAGGTGGTGGTGTAAGCAGTCTCCATAGTAGACCTGTTGCACCCGAGTTTTCTGCCAGTGAATCACAGTCTTTGGTTGGCTCTACCCACAAAATTATCAATGTGATTGTTCCAATTTAGGGTATTTGTAATTGTAATCCCTAAGTATTTGGTTGAATTTACAGCCTTCAGATTTGTGTGACTTATCGCTTAATCGGAAATTTTACGGATTTCTATTAGTACTCGTGTGAATAACTTCACACTTTTTGCACCATGCAGATATCTTATCTAAATCATTTTGCAATTCGTTTTGGTGATCTGATGACTTTACTAGACAGTAAATGACAGCATCATATGCAAACAATCTAAGATGGCTACTCAGATTGTCTCCTATGTTGTTAATATAGATCAGGAACAATAGAGAGCCTACAACACTTCCTTGGGGAATGCTGGATATTATTTCTGTTTTACTCGATGACTTTCCATCTATTACTACGAACTGTGACCTTTCTGACAGGAAAACACGAATCCAGAAGATGCTTGTGAGGAATGGTGTTGAAAGCCTTCTGGAAATCTAAAAATATTGGATCAATTTGACATCCCCTGTCGATAGCACTCATTACTTCATGAGTATAAAGGGCTGGTTGTGTTTCGCAAGAACGATATTTTCTGAATCCGTGTTGACTACGCGTCAATAAATAGTTCCCTTCGAGGTACTTCATAATGTTTGAATACAGTATATGTTCCAAAACCCTACTGCAAATCGACATTAGTGATATGGGCCTATAATTCAGCAGATTTTTCCTATTTCCCTTTTTGGCTATTGGTGTGACTTGAGAAGTTTTCCAGTCTTTAGGTATGGATCTTTCTGTGAGTGAGCAGTAGTATATAATTGCTAAATATGGAGCTATTGTATCAGCATACTCTGAGAGAAACCTGACTGGTATACAATCTGGACCAGAAGCCTTGCTTTTATTAAGTAATTTAAGCTGCTTTGCGGCACCGAGTATATCCGTTTCTATGTTTCTCATCTTGGCAGTTGTTCTTTATTGGAGTTCAGGAATATTTACTTCATCTTCAGTTCAGGAATATTTACTTCATCTTCTTTGACAAAGGAGTTTTGGAAAATCATGTTTAATAACTCTGCTTTAGTGGCACTGTCATCAGTGACTTCACTGTTCTTATCGTGCAGTGAAGGTACTGATTGCATCTTGCCACTGGTGTGCTTTATGTATGACCAGAATCTCTTTGGGTTTTCTGCCAGATTTCGAGACAGAGTTTCATTGTGGAAGTTATTGAAAGCATCTTGCATTGAAGTACGTGCTATATTGCGAACTTCTGCAAAATTATGCCAGTCTTGGGGATTTTTGCATTCTTTTAAATTTGGCATGCTTTTTTGCTGCTTCTGCAACAGTGATCTGACCCATTTTGTGTACCATGGGGGACCAGTACCATCACTTATTAATTTATGTGGTATATATCTCTCAATTGCTGTCAATACTATCTCTTTGAAATCATTCCACAACTTTTCTACGCTTACATGATCATATCAGAAGGATAGCAGACTGTCTCTTAAAACTGTGTTAAGAGCATTTTTATCAGCTTTTTTAAACAGATATACTTTACATTTCTTTTTGATGGTTGTGGGAGTTATGGTATTCAGCCTAGCAGCTACTACCTTGTGCTCGCTAATCTCTGTATTCATCATGATACTCACTATTTGTCCAGGATTATTTGTTGCTAAGAGGTCAAGTATGCTTTCGCAACAATTTATGCTTCGAGTGGGCTCATTAACTAATTGTTCAAAATAATTTTCTGAGAAAGCATTCAGTACAATTTCAGATGGCGTTTTATGTCTGCCACTGGCTTAAAAGTATAGGGTAGATTGAAGTCGCCACCGACTATAACTGTATGAGTGGAGTACCTATTTGAAAAGAGACTCAAGTTTTCTTTGAACTGTTGAGTAACTATATATTCTGAGTCGGGGGTCAGTAAAACGACCCAGTTAATAGTTTAGTCCGATTGTCTAGTGTAACATCTACCCATACTATTTTGCAAGAACTATATATTTCAATTTCACTACAAGGCGAAGTATTTCTGACAACAATAAATGTACTCCACCACCAATTGTATTTAATCTATCCTTTCTGAACACTGTTAGATAGTTTGAAAAAATTTCTGTTGGACTTATTTCCGGCTTTAGCCAGCTTTCTGTACCTATAACTATTTGAACTCCAGTGCTTTCTATTAGGGCTTGGAGCTCTGGTTCTTTCCCAACACAGGTATGACAATTTACAATTACAATGCTGATCGTTTCTACAACTAACTGTGTTTTATTTGCCCCTTTTAGACGGACGTCCTTTCTGTGGTTCCCTGAGGCCCCCTAATTTACCTATAGAGTGCAAAAAGGAACATAAAGACAAATTTAAAGGGAACATTGCAGATGTGTCCAAGGATTTCCGCCGGCCGCGGTGGCCATGCGGTTCTGGCGCTGCAGTCCGGAACCGCGGGACTGCTACAGTCGCAGGTTCGAATCCTGCCTCGGGCATGGGTGTGTGTGATGTCCTTAGGTTAGTTAGGTTTAAGTAGTTCTAAGTTCTAGGGGACTTATGACCTAAGATGTTGAGTCCCATAGTGCTCAGAGCCATTTGAACCATTTTCCAAGGATTTCCCTCAGGTTTGGTTTCGTCATTTACCCAAGACGGCTGCAGGCATTGTATCACTGTTTGGTTGTACATAAATCTGTTAACAGGTTTTTCCAACAATGTAGAACTATAAAAGGCATATGAGAAATTGTAAGACTGTAACTTAAACTGCAAGCTACATCTACAATGCACAAGAATGTTTCTGTCAAATAGATGCTCCTGTAAAAGAGAGTTAATTAAAAATCGTTACACATTTAGTGTAAGATTAAATAAAATAAGATACACGTACCTACTTAGTACTCAAATTTTGTTGCAAGAATTACATTTTTTGTTTATTTGGCTAATTTATAGCAGTGAAACCTTATTTAAAGTCTGTTATCTGTTTCTTGTTTGAAAATGAAAGAAATACATGGTATCAGCATCATCCCCTCTAAAGTCTTTACATGGCTCCCCACTTCCTACCCTGTGACATTGGAGGGTGGGAGTTGTATTATGGTGACTGTGAAGCCTTGCTTTAGATATTGATAAGTTATGCTTAATAATGATGCTTTGGTGGTTAACACAGTATTTAGATTCAATTGCAGTGTAAGATGGGTCAGTTTTCCATTACTTTTTAATACCTTCTTAAAATATGTATTTTTTGAACATTGTTAACAGCCTTCCACATTAAGTAAAATGTAATTTTTCTGTTCATGTGTGTTGATCTGAGGATGGTTGCTAACCAACAGAAACCTATTATCTATGTTTTATTAGATTATATTGTGATTGGGGCCATTAAAATTTACTATAAATACCATACAGAGTCTGCAACTATGATTCTTCTATTTATTAAGAAAAGAGAGAAAAATGAAATATCTGTGGACTAAAGACATTCATCTCATCAGAGATTATGACAATAAATTTGTTTTTATTTTTGCAAGGACAAATTATTAGATTACTGTAATTTTTATGAAAATTATCAATTCAAACCTGTTATTGCATTTAATAATTGTGATAGTGGCGGGATTGTGTTCTCAGCCATTTCTGAAATTCTCATAAACTGATTTTAATATTCAACAGATGAACGGAAGTTACCCTTGAGATTGGTGTCATATAATGTGCTGGCTCAAGATCTCCTGGAGAGCCACAGATACTTGTACGCCGAATGTAAAGAGGAGGATCTGGTTTGGGAGAAACGTTGGAAGCGCATCTTGGAAGAGATTACTTCTGCAGACCCTGATGTAAAAATTTTAAAATTTATTTTGTTTGAAGCCTTTCACATTCAAAAACTAACTATAATCTTCTTTATATTGCAAGTAATGTCACTGTGTTTGTCATTTGTTGAGGCACTCTTCACACAGGGGTACAATTGAAGTTGCAATCCCATGAATTCCTCACAAACCTCTTGTCAGCCAAATATTAGTGTGTGTGTGTGTGTGTGTGTGTGTGTGTGTGTGTGTGTGTGTGTGTGTGCTTAAATGACAACTTTATTTTTGGAGGATGAAGGCATCATACAACTCAGATGTGCTACAGATATAAACACTCAAAGATAGATACAGCTTTTATATGAAAGCTCAATTTCTGGGCACACTGACAAAGCATGACAGATAAGGTAAGGCAACTTAAAACAAGCATAGAGGTGTTAAAGTTGTCATTCGTCCCATACTCCTTCAGTAAATGGAACTGGAAGAAATATTAATACAGAGTGTAGTCAGACATCTTTAATTATCACCTCCAAAAAATCGAGTTATGTCATTGTTTTTTGTTTGTCTGGAGATACATGTTTCCAATGTTTGTACACAAAGAAATCTCCACACTACAGTTCTGCAGCATGCTATTACAGGAGCCAAAACATAATGTGCAACCCATCTCTGTCTACTAGGACTGCAGACATGAACTTGCAAACAAGAAAGAAATTTCTCTTTGAGATTAAGTGATATGTTACACTTCTAAAATTTTTACAACACAGTCAAACAATGGAAAATCCAGGGTGGAATAACAACAATATTATGAGAAAGATAGTTGCTACTCATCATATGGCAGAGATACCAAATCACAGATAGACACAACAAAACGACTGTCAAACAAAGCTTTTGCCACACGTGACCAGTCTCTGGCTGCCAAGGCCAGACTGCGAGCAGCAGTGCGTGATGGGGGAAGCAAAGTGGGTGGTGAGGGTAAGGAGGAAGCTGGGGTGGGGAGGGGGATGGATAGAAGGGTAAAGGTGTGGGACGGTAAAGTGCTGCTTGTGGGAACATCCAGGAACGAGGTATGGAGAGGATAGGACAACTAGGTGCAGTTGGGAGTTTAGGCAGAGAGGTGGGGGAGGGGCAGGGGCAGGGGCAGAGGCAAAGAGAGTTCCCACCTGCACATTTCAGAAAAGCAGGTGTTGATGGGAAGAATCCAAATGGCACAGGCTGTGAAGGAGTCATTGAAACGAAGAATGTTGTGTTGGGCAGCATCAACAGCTGGGTGGTTCAGCTGTTTCGTGGCCACTGTTTGTCGATGGCCATTCATGCAGACAGAAAGCTCTGTACCAAGAAGTCCCGTGCATAGAGCCTAGCCATCCATGAGTGTCCCATTTTCAGTGATGAGCAGTCCCTCTCAAAATATACCAGGGGTCTCACTGAGGCCGTCACAGATTGTAATTACCTTTCCAACCTTGTACAAAAACAAATCTCCCATGTCTTATCTCTCCAGTCAACCACCGTTCAGCCACAAAGAAGCATTCCCCCCTTGACACAGTACCACCGCAATCAATCCGTCCACCAGGGTTTCGACTACCTCTCATTCCCCGAAATAAGGAATGTCATACTCACTATCCTTCCTACCCCTCCCACAGTGGTATTCCACCACCCACTGAACCTATACAATATCCTTCTCCATCCCTACATTACACTTCCTCCCAACCCCTTGCTTCATGGCTCATATCCCTGTAATAGATCTAGATGCGAGACCTGTCCCATACATCCTCACACCACCACCTACTCCAGGCTGATTAGAAGCATCACTTATTCCATCAAGGGCAAAGCTACTTGTGAAACCAGTCATATGATCTACAAGCTAAGCTGCAACCACTGTGCTGTATTCTACGTGGTATGACAACTAACAAGCTCTCTGTCTGCATGAATGGCCACTGACAAGCTGTGACCAAGAAACAGCTGGTCCACCCAGTTGCTGAGCCTGCTGCCCTACACGACATTCTTCATTTCAGTGACTGCTTCATAGCCTGTGCCATCGGGATCCTTCCCACCACCACCAGGTTTTCTGAATTGCACAGGTAGGAACTCTCCCTACAATATATTCTATGTGCGCATAACCCTCCTAACCTCATCTTTCATAAGTCATTGTTTACCCACCTATCCCCTTCCCTGTTCCCATTCCAGCACTACACAGCCCTCTGATCCACCAACACACCCATAGTCTTTCTATTTCTTTTCTTTTCTTTTCCATTACCCCCACCCCCTTCCTACCCTTTGTCTAACCTCCCAACTGCACTTAGCTGCCCTATACACTCCTCAACTCATCCCTGTATGCTCCCACAAGCAGCAGTTTACCATCTGCCACCCCTGCCATGTTATTCGTCCCCCTCCCTGCCCCAGCCTCCTCCTTACCCCCCCCCCCCCCCCCCCCCCGATCCACCCAGTTTGCTTATCCCATCATGTGCTTTTGCTTGCAGTCTGGCCTTGGCAGCCAGAAACTGTGGTTGTGTGCGTGTTTTGTGTATTATAATTTATAATAAAGGCATGTTTATCTGAAACTTTGTTTGACAGTCTTTTTGTTGTGCCTATCTACAACTCAACATCTCTGCTGTGTGGTGAGTAGCAACTATCATTTTCATAATATTTTTACAACTCAGTCACATGAGCATTCCACAGTGCTGTAACCAGATGTGCCGTTGTGGAAAGCTAATGGGGAAGTTTGTTATAAAATATAAAAAATACAAAGTAAGAAATTACCAAGTGGTGACAGTACACACACATAAAAGAAGGTTGTAATTAGACAAGCTTTAGGAGTCTGGCTCTTCCTTCAGGCAGAAGGGTTGAAGGAGAAGGAAGAGGGGTGAAGGAAAAAGACTGGAGAGGTCTAGGAAAAGTGGTATATTTCGGGAAAGTCACCCAGAACTGTGGGTCAGTTCTCATCCCATGCAGTAAGTCTCCCCTGACCCACGGTTCTGAGTGACTTTCACATAATCTATACCTTTTCCTAGACCTCTCTAGTCCTTTTCCTTCACTCCTCTTCCTTCCCCTTCAACCCTTCTGCCTGAAGGAGGAACCACTGACTCCAAAAGCTTGCCTAATTACGAAGTTTTCTTATGTGTGTGTTCTGCCACCACTTGGTGAGTAGATTTTTTATCTATACAGTTAAAATATTTTGTCAAAAATTGATTGTTTTTGGTTGTTATAAAGTAAGAAATTAGTTACCTAACTTTATTTTTTTCAAGGTGATAATTAAAACTTTGACTGCCCCTCTGTAAAATGTGTGTGCAATAAAAAAAGTACCCTCTGCCACACATTTCATTGTGATACACCCAGCATAGATATACAATGTATTTACACCTAGGATGGCTAGGAAATTGGGGAAAAATTCAGGAATTTTTTCATCTGAGAAAAATCCGGTAATTTTTTAGAATTCTTGAAGTTTTTCGTTGTTCTGACATGTAAGAACTGATACTCTGACAAAGAATTTTTCTTTATCCCACTACTGCAGAAGAATACTGCAACGATGAAGCATAGCGAGAGAATTACACCAAAATGAAACTTTAGTTCCAAAGAAAATCCTCCATTTACAACAACAAAACACAATGGACCCACAAGTGTCTGCCCACAGCAAAATGTGTCAAAGGCTTTAGGATAAAGACTGTACAATACTTTGCAACAACAAATTGTTTTCGATGAACTTGATGTTACAACAGTTTTTATTTCTAATGGGTCGCAGGAAAGTATTGCGAATGGTGGTTTGAGAAGCATTACTTTCAAAGTAAATTCCTTTTATGCAAGATGAATTATGTTAAATTTGAGAATGTGCAATGACTTTCTTAAATCACACAGATTTTGACTTTCATTCAAAACTTAACACTTTGAGGACCATCCACTTAGAAAAATTTCAGCCAAGAAGACCACCCATTTACACCATTAATTAAAATTTTATTTATGCATTTGTGTTTGATGTATCTTAAGCAGTAACACATGCTAAGCTGGCTTATTGCACCATGTGTCCTTTTCTCTGAATATCTTCTGTCATTGGCTTGTAGGAGTCGGCTACTGAGAAGTTAACTGCAGACGTGATGTGACTGGTTTCTTAGGTTACTGCAGAGGTGGCATCACTGGTTTTGCAGATGGTCCAACCTTCAGTCGAATCAGGACTCGAATAGTGTGTACCGAGTAGTTGTGTGCTGTTGGTGTTGCACCTGGGTCTTCACAGGGCTATGATCATATGGCATGGGGTTGTGGGTAGTCTTGGCATAAAGTTGCTCCAGGGTATCTGAGTGGCCAGCGAAATACTACTTTGGAAGATGTGTGAAGGATTGTGGATGGGATGTTCCTAATTTATAGGTGCAATGATTGGTAGTCAAGGCCCTGGCAAAGGATGTTCTTCCAGTATGGGATGATGCTGGGTACAAAAGGATGCTCTTATGAAGATAGCTGGGAAATATGGGCAGATGTAGATATGAAGTGGTAGTTCTGTTTGTGGACTAGGTTTTATCATCATCTTTATTCATCCAAGGATCACCTCTCAATGATACAGGAACTGTTAAGGTAATACAACACAAATGAATAGTTCAAAATATACAACACACAGAATACATAACATGCTTTTTGAGGATAGGGCTTTTGGTCAGCCATAGCCTTGATTAAGGAACCATCCCAGCAGTTGCCTTAGTGATTTCGGAAGACCACGAAAAATCTAGATCAGGATGGCCAGACAGAACAACTTCATCCCACTGAATATGAGGCTAGTAACTTAACAGCTGCAATGCTCCAATCAGCTGGTCCCTGTTGTACACTGTTTCTTGATCTATACATAATGTGTTTAAGATAACTAATAATATAAAACCCAATACCTTTCTTCATTGCTGGACACATTAAGGACATCCTTTGGAGACCCTGGACTGTGAAGATGTTACTCTGTTCCTTGCACCTACTCCAGTCTGTTCAGAAAGCAGATGCCCACACATACTCGTCTATACCCCCCAGTCCCCCTGAAGAAACTGAGTAAGCATCGATTCACGATGAGTAAGATGTTGAACTCAGGAGAATGACAAGACATCACTATCATGCATTTTCATCTTGACTTAAGATATCCTTGTGCAAGCGGTAAACTGTGATCACAAATTGAAATGTGAAAGGGTGTTATAAGTTACGCCCTTTAATCACTACCCACTGCTATTAGCCCTCTGAGTGATCTTTAATTCTGTAACATACATGACTTATGTAGACCGTTTTAGCTGCATTCAGGTGGTGCGTAAGTTCGTAGCAGTTTTCCATAAGTTTAAAAATAAAAAAAACAGATACACCTAACAGGAACTTAAGTTCTCCTTCACTATGCACAACAGTCTGCCAATGTTGGGGTAACTTTTTGATTACTCAGCACTAGAAATCCCAGGTTTGAGATGAGAAACTTGTCAAGCCATGTTCGGAGTGCATTTTCATCCGAAAAGGAAGTTCCTTGAAGGCTATTCTCAATATAGAGCAGAAAAGGCGAAAATCTGTGGGCACAGATGAATATGGTGGGTGCAGAATGACTTCCCAGCCCAACTCCTGTCCAGTATTTTTTGTCAGTGTAGCATTTGTTATCATGGAGTAGCATCACTTCACGCAATCTTCCTGTTCGTTGTTCGTGGGCAGCATCTTGGAAGACACCTCAGTTGCTCTGTTGTTGACAGTACATGTCAGCAGTGATGGTTACACCTTGGGAAAGCAATTTGTAGCACACCACACTGTTGCTGTTCCATCAGATGCATAGCATTTTCTTTTGTGGATGCGCACAGGCTTTTGTAAGGGGAGTTGCTGCTTTGTTTGATCTCAACCATCCCTTTCTCTTCCTTATATCAGCATAACAACACCATGTCTTGTCACCAGTAATGATACAGGATGGGAGTGGTCGGTGTTTTTTTTTTTTTTTTTTTTTTTTTTTTTTTTTTTTTTTTTTTTTTTTTTTTTTTTTTTTTTTTTTGCTTGGAGCATGTCGTACCATACACCTGATTTTTGAACCTTCCCAATTGCATATAAGTGTTGCCCGATTATGGAATGATAGTAGTTCATCATATTTACCAGTTCTGGGTACACTGATGTGGATCATTGTGGATTGATGCATTTAAATGATCTTCATCAAACCCCAAAGGTCTTCTTGAACGTGGAGTCGCTAATCTCAAAACAATCGTTTTGAAATGAGAGAACCATTTTCTTGCCATGCTGTGTTCAGTGACATTATCCCTGTGCACAATACAACTTTGTAATATTTTTCCAATATGCACCACAGATCGGTAAATGTACTCACTTGGTGCAGTAAGGATACCCAATTTTTTATATAGCTCATTACGATGACAGGGTGTATACGACCCGGGACAGCCGGGAGATCCGGGAAAAACCTGGGAATTTTTCCATCTGGGAGAAAACCGGGAAAAACCCGAGAATTGTTTAGAATTCCTGGAATTTTTCATTGTTTTAGTTTTCAGTTAAATTTTTGTGATTTTGACTGGTAAGAACCAACACTCTAACAAAAAGGATATTATTGTATCCCGCTACTGTAGAATCATACTGCAGCAACAAAACATGAACGGAAAAGAAAACAAAAATAAAACTTAAGTTGCAAAGGAAATGTGCCATATACAACAACAAAACAGTGCTCATACAAGCGTCTGCCAACAGTAAAGTGTGTCAAAGGCATTAGGAACACTATGCAATGCTTTATAACAACAAATTGCCTCCGATGAGCGTGACGTGACAACTGTTTAAATTAGATTCGTTTGAGCAGTTGCGGGCGGGCTCTTGCGCATGCGCAGTTGAGTCGAGTATGAGTAGTACCTTCTCCCGCTTCTGGTTACGGTAGTGTGGCTGGGCGCCACTACTTAATATTGCCCTGGTTCAGAAATATCGTAGATCCGGGCCTGATGCACAGAGCAGTCCGAGTTGTGGTGGGGAGGTGGGACGTCTCCACGTGACCTGTGTTTACGTTCAGAGATTTTGTTGTTTCCTCTTTGTTTATTGCTCTCACATTAAATGATAACAAAACGGATTTTTATGGCCAGGAGCTATCAAATGAATTAAAATACGTTCACATAATTACGGCAGGATAAAATATGTTAATAGTTTCAGATTTTATTTCCACCTTTGACAGTCAAGCATTAATCGCCTTACAGAACAATGAAGTTATTTTTGCTGGTTTGCTAAAGAGATTTGGCTTTTATTAATGCTTTCTACTGAGGCAGTCAATTTATTGGAAATGAAGTGTTTAATTTCACACTATTGGCTAGTTTCAACAGTTCGCTGCATTTCAAGTGCACATATGGCATTATGCTATAATAAAGAACCAAACATGAGTACTGGTACTCCAAGAAAATTTACATACGGATGTCCATTTTAAGCCGAAGTATGCACTTTAGTATGGTTTGCGAAATCTCGACACTCTTGAAGTATCCTTTGATGTCTTGTTTCTTTTATGACATAAAGTAAGATCTTTCAATGGTTTACAAGTACAAACATATGGGCTTCCTGCGTCATCGTAGCTGCGCAAGCACGGTGATGCCAGTTATCTGGCGCTTTCTTGCAACTGCTGAAACGGACCTATTTCTAACAGGTCGCGAGAAAATATTGCGAATGGTGGTTGGAAAAGCCTTACATTCAAAGCAGATTTCCTTTTACGCAAGATGAATTATGTGCGAGAATGTACGATGAATTTCTTAAATCACAAAGCGTTTGACTCTCATTTAAAAATCAGCTCTTTGAGGACAACCATTTAGAAGAATTTCGAGCCCAGAAGATGAGACATTTGCGTTAAAAAATTTTACTGGCACATTTGTGTGTGTATCTTAAGTGCAAGAAGATCAACATTATATGTGGAAGCTTAGCTTCTCTTCCAACTTATTAATCTTAGAGACCAATATTATATGTGAATGCTATGTATATTAATTTAAGCCCTTAACTTTTTTTATTTGTGTATTCGCGCTACTTAAGAGTGATCTTATTGGCTGACAACATCACTTGTCCTATTGCTGTCATCAGCTGGCGAGATCACGTGGATGAGCCATGACACTTACAAAAGCGCATCGCAATCTCAATTTCAATGCTTCGGAAAGTGACATACGTTATTTGGTGGAATTCAAATTTATATCTTCGTAATACGAAAATATGCAGCGTACATGTTGCTCCACATCAAAGGTCTTTCAATACGTGTTTTTCCCCCTGAGTTTCGTTTTCTCGGGAAATTCTACGTCGGTATATAAAACCATAAACATTCAAAGGATTGATGACTTTTACAGTGTCTAGGAAGAGTATACTATCACTTAACACAGAAAAAGTATATTTTCATCTGGGAGAAAGTGTATTTTTAACCTGGAAACCCGGGAATTTTGTTTCCTTGTCCCCATATACACCCTGAATGAGCTGGACTATTACTTCTAGCTATTATTATTGCAGCCCTTTTCTGCAGTTTATAAACTGAGTTCGTGTTTCATGCCTTCAGTCCCCAGAAAAGAATACCATACGTAAGAACTGAGTGCATGTAAGCATAGTATGTCACCACAAGATGTTGGCTCTTACTCACTGATGCTAAAACCTGGAGAGCATAACATGCTGATGGTGCATTTTTTTCCAATTATGTTCATTCCATATTAGGTGACAATAAATTTTCATCCCTAAAAAATTTGTGATTACACAACCTACAAATATGTCATCCATGTTCTGCTTAACAGGTCAGGGGTCCACCACACACAGGAAGCAGCTACATGGGTAACAGTGTTTGTGTGGAGGGGACTGGGTGTTGGCAAACACAGGAAGGTAGACATAGCAACAATTAGTACTGTAGTTGTAAATTCTCATAGCTTTGTTGGGAAAGAACCAGAGTTCCATGCACTAATAGAAAGCTTTGAAACTCAAATTGGTATAGGTACGAAAAGCTGGCTAAAGCTGGAAATAACTTCAGCCCAAATTTTTTCAAAGGACCTAATTGTGTTCAGAAAGATAGATTAAATACCGTAGGTAGAGGAATGTTTTTCGCTGTCAGAAGTACCGGGCTATTACAAATGATTGAAGCGATTTCATAAATTCACTGTAGCTCCATTCATTGACATATGGTCACGACACACTACAGATACGTAGAAAAACTCATAAAGTTTTGTTCAGCTGAAGCCGCACTTCAGGTTTCTGCCGCCAGAGCGCTCGAGAGCACAGTGAGACAAAATGGGGACAGGAGCCGAGAAAGCGTATGTCGTGCTTGAAATGGACTCACATCAGTCAGTCATAACAGTGCAACGACACTTCAGGATGAAGTTCAACAAAGATCCACCAACTGCTAACTCCATTCGGCAATGGTATGCGCAGTTTAAAGCTTCTGGATGCTTCTGTAAGGGGAAATCAACGGGTCGGCCTGCAGTGAGCGAAGAAACGATTAAACGCGTGCGGGCAAGTTTCACGCGTAGCCCGCGGAAGTCGACGAATAAAGCAACCAGGGAGCTAAACGTACCGCAGCCGACGGTTTGGAAAATCTTCTACATCTACATCTACATTTATACTCCGCAAGCCACCCAACGGTGTGTGGCGGAGGGCACTTTACGTGCCACTGTCATTATCTCCCTTTCCTGTTCCAGTCGCGTATGGTTCGCGGGAAGAACGACTGTCTGAAAGCCTCTGTGCGCGCTCTAATCTCTCTAATTTTACATTCGTGATCTCCTCGGGAGGTATAAGTAGGGGGAAGCAATATATTCGATACCTCATCCAGAAACGCACCCTCTCGAAACCTGGCGAGCAAGCTACACCGCGATGCAGAGCGCCTCTCTTGCAGAGTCTGCCACTTGAGTTTGTTAAACATCTCCGTAACGCTATCACGGTTACCAAATAACCCTGTGACGAAACGCGCCGCTCTTCTTTGGATCTTCTCTATCTCCTCCGTCAACCCGATCTGGTACGGATCCCACACTGATGAGCAATACTCAAGTATAGGTCGAACGAGTGTTTTGTAAGCCACCTCCTTTGTTGATGGACTACATTTTCTAAGGACTCTCCCAATGAATCTCAACCTGGTACCCGCCTTACCAACAATTAATTTTATATGATCATTCCACTTCAAATCGTTCCGCACGCATACTCCCAGATATTTTACAGAAGTAACTGCTACCAGTGTTTGTTCCGCTATCATATAATCATACAATAAAGGATCCTTCTTTCTATGTATTCGCAATACATTACATTTGTCTATGTTAAGGGTCAGTTGCCACTCCCTGCACCAAGTGCCTATCCGCTGCAGATCTTCCTGCATTTCGCTACAATTTTCTAATGCTGCAACTTCTCTGTATACTACAGCATCATCCGCGAAAAGCCGCATGGAACTTCCGACACTATCTACTAGGTCATTTATATATATTGTGAAAAGCAATGGTCCCATAACACTCCCCTGTGGCACGCCAGAGGTTACTTTAACGTCTGTAGATGTCTCTCCATTGAGAACAACATGCTGTGTTCTGTTTGCTAAAAACTCTTCAATCCAGCCACACAGCTGGTCTGATATTCCGTAGGCTCTTACTTTGTTTATCAGACGACAGTGCGGAACTGTATCGAACGCCTTCCGGAAGTCAAGGAAAATGGCATCTACCTGGGAGCCTGTATCTAATATTTTCTGGGTTTCATGAACAAATAATGCGAGTTGGGTTTCACACGATCGCTGTTTCCGGAATCCATGTTGATTCCTACATAGTAGATTCTGAGTTTCCAAAAACGACATGATACTCGAGCAAAAGACATGTTCTAAAATTCTACAACAGATCGACGTCAGAGAGATAGGTCTATAGTTTTGCGCATCTGCTCGACGACCCTTCTTGAAGACTGGGACTACCTGTGCTCTTTTCCAATCATTTGGAACCTTCTGTTCCTCTAGAGACTTGCGGTACACGGCTGTTAGAAGGGGGGCAAGTTCTTTCGCGTACTCTGTGTAGAATCGAATTGGTATCCCGTCAGGTCCAGTGGACTTTCCTCTGTTGAGTGATTCCAGTTGCTTTTCTATTCCTTGGACACTTATTTCAATGTCAGCCATTTTTTCGTTGGTGCGAGGATTTAGAGAAGGAACTGCAGTGCGGTCTTCCTCTGTGAAACAGCTTTGGAAAAAGGTGTTTAGTATTTCAGCTTTACGCTTGTCATCCTCTGTTTCAATGCCATCATCATCCCAGAGTGTCTGGACATGATGTTTCGAGCCACTTACTGATTTAACGTAAGACCAGAATTTCCTAGGATTTTCTGTCAAGTCGGTACCTAGTATTTTACTTTCGAATTCACTGAACGCTTCACGCATAGCCCTCCTTACGCTAACTTTGACATCGTTTAGCTTCTGTTTGTCTGAGAGGTTTTGGCTGCGTTTAAACTTGGAGTGAAGCTCTCTTTGCTTTCGCAGTAGTTTCCTAACTTTGTTGTTGTACCACGGTGGGTTTTTCCCGTCCCTCACAGTTTTGCTCGGCACGTACCTGTCTAAAACGCATTTAACGATTGCCTTGAACTTTTTCCATAAACACTCAACATTGTCAGTGTCGGAACAGAAATTTTCGTTTTTCTTACGGAAAAGACTAAAGCAGAAGCCTTACCGTTTACAATTGCTACAAGCCCTGACACCCGATGACAAAGTCAAACGCTTTGAATTTTCGGCGCAGTTGCAACAGCTCATGGAAGAGGATGCGTTCAGTGCGAAACTTGTTTTCAGTGATGAAGCAACATTTTTTCTTAATGGTGAAGAGAACAGACACAATGTGCGGATCTGGGCGGTAGAGAATCCTCACGCATTCGTGCAGCAAATTCGCAATTCACCAAAAGTTAACGTGTTTTGGGCAATCTCACGGTTTAAAGTTTACGGCCCCTTTTTCTTCTGCGAAAAAAACGTTACAGGACACGTGTATCTGGACATGCTGGAAAATTGGCTCATGCCACAACTGGAGACCGACAGCGCCGACTTCATCTTTCAACAGGATGGTGCTCCACCGCACTTCCATCATGATGTTCGGCATTTCTTAAACAGGAGATTGGAAAACTGATGGATCGGTCATGGTGGAGATCATGATCAGCAATTCATGTCATGGCCTCCACGCTCTCCCAACTTAACCCCATGTGATTTCTTTCTGTGGGGTTATGTGAAAGATTCTGTGTTTAAACCTCATCTACCAAGAAACGTGCCAGGACTGCGAGCTCGCATCAACGATGGTTTCGAACTCATTGATCGGGACATGCTGCGCCGAGTGTGGGAGGAACTTGATTATCGGCTTGATGTCTGCCGAATCACTAAAGGGGCACATATCGAACATTTGTGAATGCCTAAAAAAACTTTTTGAGTTTTTGTATGTGTGTGCAAAGGATTGTGAAAATATCTCAAATAATAAAGTTATTGTAGAGCTGTGAAATCGCTTCAATCATTTGTAATAACCCTGTAGTTTACCTAGTTGTGAAATTTAAGGAGACAGTTCCTGTAAGTTAGTTTGGGTAGAGCTTATACTTGACAACCAGAATATTATTACTAACTGGTTCATTTTACGTACTCCCTGACCTAGATGATACAGTTGCTGAGTAATTCAAAGAAAGCCTGAGTCTTATTTCCAATAGGTACTGCACTCATATAATTAAGTCGGTGCTGACTTCAATCTACCCTAAATATGTTATGGAAAATACATGTTTCAATCCAGCTGTAGGCATAAAATGTTTGAAATTGTACTGAATGCTTTCTCAGAAAATTATTTCAGATCATTAGTTCAGGAGCCCACTTGAAGTATGGGGTGTTCAAAAAGTCTCTCCGCAGTGCCGTATGATTGTTAGCCATGCGTGCCATATGATTAGACGAATTGAACTGTGTATTCAACAAGAGGGGGGGGGGGGGCACTTTCAACATTCAATGTGAAAATTTGTAAGTAAAAATGAATATTCAATAAATTAATAACCCGTATTTCACTGAGCTTCATTTGGGTATATTCACCATGGCATATGGCACACGCGACTGACAATCATACGGCACTGTGGAGAGACGTTTTGAAGACTCCATATAAATGGTTGCGAAAAGATACTTGACCTCTTAGCAACAAATAATCCTGAAAACTAGGGGGCATCATGACAGGTACAGGGATTAGTGACCACAAGGCAGCTGTAGCAAGACCGTATACCATGACATCCAAACCCACTGAAAATAAATGCAAAGTAAATCTTTTCAAAAAATCAGATATAAATTCCTTGGCACCTGTCTAAGGGACAGTTTTCATTTCTTCCGCTCTGACTCTGTAAGCACAGACCAGCTGTGATTTGAATTCAGAGAAATAGTTTAAACTGCACTTGAGAGATACATACCACATAAATTAAGAAGAGATGGTACTGATCCCCCATGGTGTACAAAATGGGCCATAACACTGTTGCAAGAGCAACAAGAAAAGCATGCCAAATTTAGAAACAGCAAAATCTCCAAAATTGGTAAAGTATTACAGAAGCTCAAAATTTAGTGTGCATTTCAATGTGAGATGCTTTAAGTAGTTCTCACAATTAAACTCTATCTCGAAATCTGTCACAAAACTCAAAGAGATTCTGATTGCATGTAATGTACACCATTGGCAAGGTGTAGTCAATACCTTCAGAGCGCTATAACTATAGTGGTGTCACTGATGATAGTACCACTAAAGCAGAGTTACTAAACACAGTTTTTTGAGACTCCATCTCTAAAGAAGATAAAATGAATGTTCCAGAACTCAAATCAAGAACAACTGCCAACATGTGTAACTTAGAAGTAGATATTCTCGGAGTTGAAATAGCTTAATTAAGGCAAGGCCTTAAGTCTAGATTGTATACACATCAGGGTCCTTCCAGATTATGCTGATACAATAGCTCCATACTTAGCAATCATACACAACTGCTTGCACTCTGAAAGATCCGTACATAAAAACTGGGAAGTTGCACAAGTTACACTAATATCCAGGAGAGGAAGTAGGAATAATCTGCTGAATTACAGACCCATATCACTAAAGTTGATGTGCAGTAGGATTTTGGAACATATATTGTGTTTGAACATTTTGAATTACCTCGAAGAAAACAATTTGTTGACAGATAGTCAGCACATATTCAAAAAATATCTTCTTGTGAAACACAACTAGTTCTTTATTCTCACAAAGTAGTAAGTGCTATCAACAGAGGATGTCTAATTGATTCCGTATTTTCAGAAGGCTTTTGACATTATTCCTCACAAGCGTCTTGTAATCTGATTGCGTGCTTATGGTGTATTGCCTCAGTTCTGTGACTAGGTTCGAGGTTTCCTGTGAGAAAGATCATAGTTCAAGGTAATTGACAGAAAGTCGTCGAGTAAAGCAGAAGTAATATCTGGCGTTTCCCAAGGAAGTGTTAAAGGCTCTCTGCTCATCCTGATCTACATAGATGATGTAGGAGACAATCTGAGCAGCCCTCATAGAGTGTTTACAGACATTGCAGTCATTTACTGCCTTGTAAAGTCATCAGGTGATCAAACCAATTTCAAAATGGTTTAGCCGTCAGGTGTGGTTGAGCGGTTCTAGGCGCTTCAGTGTAGAACTGCGCAACCACTACGGTTGCAGGTTCGAATCCTGCCTCGGGCATGGATGTGTGTGATGTCCTTAGGTTAGTTAGGTTTAAGTAGTTCTAAGGAACTGATGACCGCAGATGTTAAGTCCCATAGTGCTCAGAGCCATTTGAACCATCAAAATGGTTTAGACGACTTATCTGTGTGGTGTGGAAAGTGGCAATTGACTCTAAATAATGAAAAGTGTGAAGAATCCACATGAATACCTAAAGAAAGTCACTAGCTTTCTGTTACAAGATAAATCAAACCCATCTAGAGGCTTTAAATTCAACTAACCACTTCTTGTTGTTGTGGTCTTCAATCCCGAGACTGGTTTGATGCAGCTCTCCATGCTACTCTATCCTGTGCAAGCTTCTTCATCTCCCAATATGTACTGCAGCCTACATCCTTCTGAATCTGTTTAGTGTATTCATCTCTTGGTCTCCCTCTTCGATTTTTACCCTCCACGCTGCCCTCCAATACTAAATTGGTGATTGCTTGATGCCTCAGAACATGTCCTACCAACCGATCCCTTCTTCTTCTCAAGTTGTGCCACAAACTCCTCTTCTCCCCAATCCTATTCAATACTTCCTCATTAGTTACGTGATCTACCCATGTAATCTTCAGCATTCTTCTGTAGCACCACATTTCAAAGGCTTCTATTCTCTTCTTGTCCAAACTACTTATCGTCCATGTTTCACTTCCATACATGGCTACACTCCATACAAATACTTTCAGAAACGACTTCCTGACATTTAAATCTATACTCAATGTTAACAAATTTCTCTTCTTCAGAAACGCTTTCCTTGCCATTGCCATTGCCAGTCTACATTTTATATTCTCTCTACTTCGACCATCATCAGTTACTTTGCTCCCCAGATAGCAAAACTCATTTACTACTTTAAGTGTCTCATTTCCTAATCTAATTTCCTCAGCATCACCCAACTTAATTCGACTACATTCTATTATCCTCGTTTTGCTTTTGTTGATGTTCATCTTATATCCTCCCTTCAGGACACTGTCCATTCCGTTCAAGTGCTCTTCCAAGTCCTTTGCTGTCTCTGACAGAATTACAATGTCATCGGCAAACCTTAAAGTTTTTATTTCTTCTCCATGGATTTTAATACCTACTCTGAATTTTTCTTTTGTTTTCTTTACTGCTTGCTCAATATACAGATTGAATAACATCGGGGAGAGGCTACAACCGTGTCTCACTCCCTTCCCAACCACTGCTTCCCTTTCATGTCCCTCGACTCTTATAACTGCCATCTGCTTTCTGTACAAATTGTAAATAGCCTTTCGTTCCCTGTATTTTACCCCTGCCACCTTCAGAATTTGAAAGAGATTATTCCAGTCAACATTGTCAAAAGCTTTCTCCAAGTCTACAAATGCTAGAAATGTAGGTTTGCCTTTTCTTAATCTAGCTTCTAAGATAAGTCGTAGGGTCAGTATTGCCTCACGTGTTCCCATATTTCTACGGAATACAAACTGATCTTCCCCGAGGTCGGCTTCTACCAGTTTTTCCATTCGTCTGTACAGAATTTGCGTTAGTATTTTGCAGCCGTGACTTACCAAACTGACAGTTCGGTAATTTTCACATATGTCAACTTCTGCTTTCTTTGAGATTGGAATTATTATATTCTTCTTGAAGTCTGAGGGTATTTCGTCTGTCTCATACATTTTGCTCACCAGATGGTAGAGTTTTGTCAGGACTGGCTCTCCCAAGGCTGTCAGTAGTTCTAATGAAATGTTGTCTACTCCCGGGGCCTTGTTTTGACTTAGGTCTTTCAGTGCTCTATCAAATTCTTCACGCAGTATCATATCTCTCATTTCATCTTCATCTACATCCTCTTCCATTTCCATAATATTGTCCTCAAGAACATCACCCTTGTATAGTCCCTCTATATACTCCTTCACCTTTCTGCTTTCCCTCATTTGCTTAGAACTGGGTTTCCATCTGACCCCTTGATATTCATACAAGTGTTTTTTTTTTTTCCCTAGGTCTCTTTAATTTTCTTATATTTTCTCCTTTCATCAATTAAATTCAGTATTTCTTCTGTCACCCAAGGATTTCTACTAGCCCACATCTTTTTACCTGCCTTCACCACTTCATCCCTCAAAGCTATCCATTCTTCTTCTACTGTATTTCTTTCCCCCATTCCTGTCAGTTGTTCCCTTATGCTCTCCCTGAAACTCTGTACAGCCTTTGGTTCTTTCAGTTTATCCAGGTCCCATCTTTTAAATTCCCACCTTTTTGCAGTTTCTTCAGTTTTAATCTACAGTTCATAACCAATAGATCGTGGTCAGAGTCCACATCTGCCCCTGAAAATGTCTTACAATTTAAAACCTGGTTCCGAAATCTCTGTCTTACCATTATATAATCTATCTGATATCTTCTACTATCTCCATGGTTCTTCCATGTATACAGCCTTCTTTCATGATTCTTGAACCAAGTGTTAACTATGATTAAGTTATGCTCTGCGCAAAATTCTACCAGGCGGCTTCCTCTTTCATTTCTCTAGCCCCAATCCATATTCACCTACTATGTTTCCTTCTCTCCCTTTTCCTACTCTTGAATTCCAATCACCCATGACTATTAAATTTTTGTCTCCCTTCACTACCTGAATAATTTCTTTTATCTCATCATACATTTCATCAATTTCTTCGTCATCTGCAGAGCTAGTTGGCATATAAACTTGTACTACTGTTGTAGGCGTGGGCTTCGTGTCTATCTTGGCCACAATAATGCGTTCACTATGTTGTTTGTAGTACCTTACCCGAACTCCTATTTTTTTTATTCATTATTAAACCTACTCCTGCATTACCCCTATTTGATTTTGTATTTATAACCCTTTATTCACCTGACCAAAAATCCTGTTCCTCCTGCCACCGAACTTCGCTAATTCCCACTATATCTAACTTTAACCTATCCATTTCCCTTTTTAAATTTTCTAACCTGCCTGCCCGATTAAGGGATCTGACATTCCACGATCCGATCCGTAGAACGCCAGTTTTCTTTCTCCTGATAACAACGTTCTCCTGTGTAGTCCCCACCCGGAGATCCGAATGGGGGACTATTTTACCTCCGGAATATTTTATCCAAGAGGACACCATCATCATTTATCCATACAGTAAAGCTGCATGCCCTCGGGAAAAATTACGGCCGTAGTTTCCCCTTGCTTTCAGCCGTTCGCAGTACCAGCACCTCAAGGCCGTTTTGGTTAATGTTACAAGGCCAGATCAGTCAATCATCCAGACTGTTGCCCCTGCAACTACTGAAAAGGCTGCTGCCCCTCTTCAGGAACCATACGTTTGTCTGGCCTCTCAACAGGTACCCCACCGTTGTGGTTGCACCTACGGTATGGCTGTCTGTGTCGCTGAGGCACGCAAGCCTCCCCACCAACAGCAAGGTCTATGGTTCATGGGATTACAATTACGAATGGCATAAATTTGAATGATCACTCAGATAATGTGGGTAAAGCAAAGCAAATACTGAGATTTGTTGGCAAAACACTAAGAAAGTGCAACAGGACAACTGAAGAGACTAGTTACAGCAAATTTGTCCGTTCTCTTCTGGAGTATAGACTACGTGGTGTGGGATGTGCATCAGGTGGGACTGACGGAGCAAATCGAGAAAGTTCAAAGAAGGCCAGCTCATTTAGTATTATCATCAAATAGGGGGTAGAGTGCCACAGACATGTTTTTTGAATTGGGGGTGGCAATCATTAAAACAGTCATTTCTCATTGTAGCAGGATCTTCTCATGAAATTTCAATCACCAGCTTAATCCTTTGATTGGTGAGATATTCTGTTGACACCAACTTACATAGGGAGAAATGATCTTGACAAAATAGGATAAATCAGTGCTCGCACAGAAGGATTTTACTGCTCGTTTTTCCCAGACAGTGTTTGAGACTGAAACAGTAGAGAAATAGTGTGAATGTGGTTCGATAAACCCTCTTCCAGGCACGTCATTGTGAATTGCAGAGTAATTGTGTAGATATATATAGGCTTAATGTGACTTTACGAAGGTTGTATTTATTCATATAACTCGGTGGTCTCTCTTTCATGATTAATTCAATTATTTTTAAGAATGAAGACAGTAGTGAAGCTGCACTGTAGTTTTCAGTGCTTGCTGCATTACCTTTCTTTAGTAAATACACAAGTCATGCGTTTCTTCTAGTAATCTGAAAAAATATGTAACTAAAGGACTCATTTATTATGTTTGTTAATGGGGCTTGTAAGCTATCTATGCATGCCTTTAGGCCAGGGGCAGGAACTTCATTATGCCTGCTGACATTATTTTTTTAAATTGTTGTATTGTCTTCTTGACTTAAGGCTTGGTAGTGGGCAAGCATCATTTTGCTTGCTGTGTAAGTCATTGTGGGTGCTACACGTGTTTCAGGAGGATTTTGCTACAGATTGTCCACAATCCCAGATAAATAGTAAATCACAAAATTTGCTAATTCAGGAGGACTTTGTATCTATTCCCATCTTTGATTTGTATGTTGTTATACTTATCTGCCTTTTCTAGTTTCATGTTATGTTGTAGCAGCGAAATAACACACAAAACTGATCCAAGTATCACAAATATGGCTTTATTCATAAACCTCAGAGAAATAACAGAAATAAGCCTATCGTGAATCCACACATTAAGAGACATAGGTCATTTGGTGTGAATGGTACAGCTAGATGAACATAGAGTGTGTCAGTCAGTGCTGCTCTGTGAGCATGTATATATACGAGTCACCAACAGTTGGTGAGGTGGAGCATACACCACATACGGCCTCCCTTGGCCAGTACACGCTGATACAGCTGGCAGCCGATCCAAACACACAAGCACAGTGACACCACACTTGATGAACTCGCCCTCACATGCACTAATAGCTGGTTGCAGCATACCTCTCCCTTGTGCGAAGTGGGCACCCTGGCAGTGGGGAGATGCTGGTGGCCCAACGAAAGACATATAACTATTGGCTTGAGAGAGGTGGCAGCCAGTGCTGGCAGAGGGGGCAAGATGATGTGCCGGGCAGGCACCGGAGCTTAGGGGCAGAACATGCATGAACATGGGCATGTCCGAGGGCGGTGGGCCCGTGCCACATACAATGACAGCACCAGAGAGGAGGATGGCATCGCCATCTGTGTCGTCATCAGCAGGCAGTTCCCAAAGGAAATGAGGCTGGACCCATCGGCGACATTGGGTGAGACAGTTATGGTGAGAAGGCAGGTGGAAGCAGATTGACTGGAACAGCAGAGTGCGGCAATGGACCTGAGGCTGGAGATGGACCAGAGCCCGGCGCTGGTAGGTTTGAACTCCAGGGCGCCACATGTGGTGGAGGCAGTTAGTGGGACAGGGGGTGCCTCCGCAGCAGTTGATGGTGGGCTCGAGGTGGAGAGGCGAGCTACAGCGATGGGGGTTGCATCTGTGAACTGCTAGCTTCCGGCAGTGAGCAGGGGCACAGCTGATCAAAGTTGTGCGCCACCAGCCCAACAGCTGTACAGACACTACAAAGATGGCATCTGCGGCGATGGACAACAGTGGCAAGTATCCACTTTAGGCCAGCAACCAAACCCTTTTGCCCACTCCATTGATCCCGTTGTGAAGTGGCTGGACGAACTCAAGCACAGCAGGTGCGGCGCAGGCCACAGAAGGTGGAGGAGGGGGGGGGACAGGGACACTCTGGGAGCTGCCTGTTGTTGGGCACAATGCTCAAAAGCTGTGAGAAAATGGATATTTTGCCATCAGTTCTTGGCCAAAAAACATGTCACCTAGCTAATCATTTAGTGCATAAAACTCTCCAATGGCGCTGGTTGAGAAGACCCAGAACCACACATTGTAATTGGGCTAGAATGTCTACTCTGGGAGAGAGGTCTTCTGTGGACAACATCAAAACACTGTCAGAAACATGGAGGTGATACCATAATAAAAAATAGTTGTGCAGGGGGTCTGAAGCAAGACTTGGAGGTTTATCTGGTCAGGCCTGTTGAACAAACTGAACCACCTGGCAGATAAACGGGTCAGTGGCAAAGACAGCTGCTATGTGCAATCTCGTAGTTGGGAAACAGTCAACAGTGGCCTCCGCTTCAGTATCAAGATGGAAGAAAAGCAATTCTTCACAATCAAAGTCGGAATCAAGACCTGCATTAAGGCAAGATAAGGCATCCAAACTGGCATGTTCAGAGGTAGGTTGAAAATGGGTTTCATAATTATACAGGGTGATTCAAAAAGAATACCACAACTTTAGGACTTTAAAACTCTGCAACGACAAAAGGCAGAGCTAAGCACTATCTGCCGGCGAATTAAGGGAGCTATAAAGTTTCATTTAGTTGTACATTTGTTTGCTTGAGGCGCTGTTGACTAGGCATCAGCGTCAGTTGATGCTAAGATGGCGACCACTCAACAGAAAGCTTTTTGTGTTATTGATTACAGCAGAAGTGAATCGACGACAGTTGTTCAGCGTGCATTTCGAACGAAGTATGGTGTTAAACCTCCTGATAGGTGGTGTATTAAACGTTGGTATAAACAGAGAATGGGTGCTTGTGCAAAGGGAAAAGTTCTGGACGGCCGAGAACGAGTGATGAAAATGTAGCACGCATCCAGCAAGCATTTGTTCGCAGCCCAGGAAAATCGACTCGCAGAGCTAGCAGAGAGCTGCAAATTCCACAATCAACTGTATGGAGAGTCCTACGAAAAAGGTTAGTTATGAAACCTGAACGTCAACTACCCGAGGCGATGGATCAGCCGCCAGGCAGCCCGTGACAGAGCACTTCATCACTGGCCTCCAAGAAGGCCTGATCTTACCCCCTGCGATTTTTTCTGATGGGGGTGTGTTAAGGATATGGTGTTTCGGCCACCTCTCCCAGCCACCATTGATGATTTGAAACGAGAAATAACAGCAGCTATCCAAACTGTTACGCCTGATATGCTACAGAGAGTGTGGAACGAGTTGGAGTATTGGGTTGATATTGCTCGAGTGTCTGGAGGGGGCCATATTGAACATCTCTGAACTTGTTTTTGAGTGAAAAAAAAACCTTTTTAAATTCTCTTTGTAATGATGTATAACAGAAGGTTATATTATGTTTCTTTCATTAAATACACATTTTTAAAGTTGTGGTATTCTTTTTGAATCACCCTCTAGACAAGAACAGTGTCCAGCATTGTAGGTGGTGTGCTGCTTTCTCAGACAACGATGTGCGAGTGTTAAACACGGAAACCAAGGGTTTATGTTCAGTAAGAAGGAGAAACTTGGCCTCTTAAAAAAAGGCAACAGGTCATTCAGAATCATTGGTATATCGGTGTGCAAGGACCCCATTGAGGTCATACCATGAGGCATCAGTCGCCAAAGCTGTGCTGGTCTGGAGAGAATGTTGTTAAGCAAAGTGGCGAGAGTAGTTTATTTCAACATCTGAAAAGTGCGTTCACAATCAGGGGTGGGCCAATGTGGCCAACCCCGGCAGGAATATATGGTAGGAGACTAGAAGAGGGGGCAAGGCACAGATGTAACTGTTGGAGATGAGGTCTGGCAGAGGGCAAACACCATGCCATGAGACCTTGAACACAAATTTTTCAAGTGATTGGCCATGGAGAAGGCCGTGACAACAGTATCATCCAGATAATTTATGCAACCCGGGACAGGCATAGTCAGATGCTCTAAAAATCATTGGAAAATAACAGGGGCACTTGTCTCACCAAAAGGAAGGTACAAATGTGGGTAGACACTAAGAGGAGTATTCAAAACCGTAACTCGCTGAGACTCGTTGCCCACAACAACCTGCAGCTGCATTTGAGAGAACCTGATATTTTCGCCAACAGTTCCTCCTGGCATGAGAGAGGATATGTATCCACAATCGACTCCGCATTGACAATGTTACTGAAGTTTCGCAGAAGGCATCCAAACTATAACCAGTGGAGACTACTAGTCACTAGTTATAACAGGTTACACCACCCCTCGAGACTGAAGTCAGCCCATTTCTGCTTTCACTTGATCTTGGCAACAGGAATAGGATGTGCACGTCAAAAATGAGGTTGAGCTGTGGATTTAAAAGAAATATGAGCAGAAAAAATTTTTACATATCTTCTGAAATCGCCTCGGACAGTGTATGCAGTTGAGAATACAGTATGTGATTGGATGCAAGGTGAAACGTGTCGGTGATAGAAAATCCAAATGCCTGAATTGTGTTAATCTGAAACTAGTTCTGAATGCTAGCATCAGCAGCCACCAAAAATGTAATGGAACAAACCACAGACTTGTAAGAGGCAGATGCCGTAAATTTTCCCATCAGTACAATGTTCTGTTTGTTATAAATGACCAACTTCCACATGACAGGTGTCAACAGTGGTGAGCCTAAACTCCCATAAGTTTCAGAATTCGGTAGTGTCCTTGCAGCTCCGGTGTCGACCTGTAGCTGGAGCACTTGTTGAAAAACACTTAACTCAATAATCAGCTTGGAAGAAGTCACAAGTGTTGGAGTCACTTTTTATGTCCATAACCTGAGCAAACTAAGGCAAACAACACATAGGGGTGATGTGGCCTTTCTTCTGGCAGGCAGTACAAGTAGCTCAGTACTTATGACATGCCAGACGTTCTCATTAGACAAAACAGAAAGGAAACAGAATGCTAATGCTGATGCTGTGACGGTTGCAGCTGCTTGGGCCGGCATTGGTCTGCTCAGAGCTGGGCCCACATGTTTACCGCCACCACTGCCGCTTCCTCATGCAAGCTATCTGTCGTCGTAGTACGCATGTCTTGTGACACCGCTACCACATTGCCCCGTGCTTCACTTTGATCACTTGCTGCCCAAGAAACTTCAGAATATTGTACTGTTTGCAAAAACTTCTGTGAATGGGACATTTCTTTCTTTCTTCTTTCTTCTTCTTCTTCTTCTTCTTCTTCTTCTTCTTCATCATCATCATCATCTTTTTTTTGCAGAGTAAAGCCGTCTGGCACACTTACTTATCCAGAGCAAAAAAGATAATTTAGTCGTGGACCAAAGAATCTGCATAAGAGTTGTTATAGGCATCAGTAATGAATTGACACTTACAGCTAAGGCTGTGAAGTTCAGCTGCCCCTGCCCTGAATGACTGGTTTGGTTTCTTGTGACATTGGTAGAATTCAACTCACGCCACTATTACATGCATTCGTTTGTGATGGTAGTAGGACAATAAACTGCATATGTGATCAAAAGTAAGAGCTGCCGGTCCTTTAAAGGGGCAAGCTCACATAGTAATTGATGTATTTTAGGAAGAATCTGCAAGAGGAAGAAAGCTTTGCACAAATTTGAGTCTGTCACACTGAAATCCAAAAATTGCTGTCCTAGTCTTTCTTTTTTGTAAGCCTCCCAATCCTCAGCTTAATCATCATAGGAGGGAAAGTGGGGTATTGGACTGAGGGAATGGTACCATATCTGTTAGTAGAAAACGACAAAGTAGTCAGTGCCAAAGTAAGCTGTTCAGTGAGGGCAGGTAACAGGGTGTCCATAATGATTAGCTTCATGAAATCACACTTGGAGACTGCACTTGAGCAAACCATTCTTACTCATCGCCAATCATATAGTAACCAAGTAATATACAAAACCAATCCAAGTAACACAAATATTGCTTTTTTCATAAACATCTGAACAATAGCAGAAATAACCCTCTTGTGAATCCACAGACAGAACAACTGGTGTGAATGGTCAACTTGATGAACACAGAGTGAGTCAGTCAGTGGTGCGTCACGCTTATATATATATATCTGTGTGTGTGTGTGTGTGTGTGTGTGTGTGTGTGTGTGTGTGTCACCGGCAGACAGCGCAGTGGAGACTGCACCATGCACACAGCTCCCACAGATGGTCTCCAGCAGCCAGCCTGCACTGATACAGCTGGTGGCAAATTCACACACACACACACACACACATACACATACACACACACACACACACACACACGTCACACACCCTAGTAGCAGGATGCAATGTGTATGACATCCCAAACTACTTTACTTTTACTTTCCACATTGGGTATTATTTTGTCATTCATTTCTTTGGCTTTGATATGTCTTAACTTTCACTCTTACTTGCATTCTGATCTCTTCCTTTTCGTTTTGGTTCATACACCAGCGGCATGTGGTACAAAGGGTTCATAGTAAGTTGAATATAGAACGTTTTTGCATTATTTTGAAATATACCCCTTACCCTTTGGTAGAAGATCTTTACTTGTTGTATTACTTTCTCATTTTCTTCAGCTATCTTGCCATCATTTGTGACCACTCATCCGAAGAACTTATACTTTTGACCACTTCCAAAAATGTTCCATTCAGTTTCGTACCATCCCTTCCTTCCTCCTTCCACTGTCATCACTATTGTTTTGCTTTTCTCTGTGCTGCCTTTAATTTTAGATGTGATTTTTTTTCTCCTCCTTGTATTAACTGTGTCATCTTACTTCTATTCTACTTTCAGCTAATAACTTTATTCTTCTTTCAGGTAATTTGTCTTCAGGAAGTTCAGGAGGATCACTGGGATCCATTTTATGTAAATGAACTCTCAAAACTAGGTATAAACACGCTTTCCATTATTACTACTGTTTCTATTTAGTTTTCATAGTTCATGAATGGTAATAAGTGGTAGTGAGCATTATTTACAAGCAGGTGAAGCTTTTATGAGGTTGTCACAATCTCTAAATAATAGAAAATCACAGTAGTAGTACAGTAATAATTGATAGCATTCACCTGTATTTCTGTCCTACATATCTCAGCAACGTATTTTGGGAAACAATGCTGTCATCATCAGGTTGTAAAAACATAACTCATGATGTTAAAACACTAAAAAGTGTACAAACACAATTGTGACCTTCATAAAATAAAATGGAATTAAAACACATTGGAGTGTGGGTCCTTGTCATACATTAAAATTGTTGACTTCACTCAGTAGCCATCCCATCTCACGTTGCACACTACACCAGGCAATGTCCCACTGATCTACTATTGGCTCCTAGTGTGTCAAGTGGACACTTCTGCAGAAGTCTAGGGGTGGTTGTGTACTGATATGTCCACGCTATTACCGCATAAGTGCAGCTGTTTCCTGAACAACAATGCTGTTCGATTGGTCGCCTACTTTTCCTTGTTCCTAAGTCTGTTATCATCAGCCTCTAGCTGTTTCATCAAATATACATTGCAGATTTATAATAAAAAAATTCTACGAACCCATTAAGAAATCTCATTCTGTTGTCTTTCATATGTGACTTTAGAATATTGCAGTGGTTCAATTCATGACTAGCACTCACCAGATCTTCCAGCAAGTAGAGTTTCCTCCTTTTCTTTTCTGTCTCAAGATTTCCAGTCATCCTCTATTCCCTTAAGAGGATGTCCTGTTTCATATGCATGATTCACAGCAGCTGATCTGTCATAGTAACTTAATCAGAATGCATCTTTGTGTTCCTTGTTTCTGACTGAAAATATTCTTCCTGTCTATCTTTGCATCACAGGATGTGCATTGAGTTTTATGAATTCCTGTTCAAACTGTCATTGACATCATGCTTCAGGCTAGGCTATTTGTTTTTAATGTTATTCTGTCTCCCTTCGTTGCGCTCATTGGCATATTGGCTGCCCGGTGCACTAAACTGCAGAAGGCAATGGATGGCATGAATAATTAATATCAAGCTGGCCATTTAACAAAGAGATCGTGAAGGAAATGATTGCGCTCACGAGAATGATGACTGAAGTTGCTAAAGTAAATAATAATGAAATTGATCCTGTCAGCCATAAGTTGCTAAAAGGGGTAAGTGAACCAATGACAAGCATAAGGCTAAAGCCAGCCAGATAATCATAAAATCCATAAATAAAAAGCGTATAGCAGATAAGAGGAATCCATTCATAATATTAAAGGTGGAGGAGTATATTGTGAAAACATTTCTGAAATCCCAAAGCATTTAACAGCAGACTTAACCTAAACTAAAAAATATTCAAACTTCTTTAGTTTAGGCAATAATTTACAGCATGAATATATTTTAGGAAGTGCAAAGTTAACATGAATTTTCTAAAATTAAAATGCATTTTCTGAAGAAAAAAAATAAACATATTAATTTCCTCTAACAGATGCTGAAAAAAAGGATGCTTAATTATGAACCAAACTGTGCCTAAATTAAGAACACAACTGAAAATACGTTAGGCTCACCGTCCAACTCGTGCAGTAGTGAACTGTAGAAACAGCCCAGCGTATAATGGAACTATCTTGCTCAACAACAGTCTTAAAAAACACTATTCAGTGCATAGTAGTATGGCTTTGTTAACAAAATATAGGAGAAACCAGTCAGTCACTTTTGCCATTTGATTTCCCTGAATATTGACACTTTGCCATCCACACATCTCGTACAAATTTATTCACTTGGCGCCGGTAGCACTAATTCGGATTACTTGGCTTGTCGCCAGCTTTTCTTGACATTATCAAGAGATTATAAATTTTTACGTTTTACTAATCTCATCCTTAGTTCTCATAAGTTCTCAACTCTGTTCCCCTACTTCCATGAAATTTCAAACATATACATACGTAAACAAATACAGAATTTGTTTCATATATTTGTTTATTTGCATTGTCTTTCGTACTTAGTATTTCTCTTTCATATGATGTGCAGCAAAACAGTCTCCAAGATGTAACGCAACTCCACAAGGCTTGCACTTGTACATTAAGTTTGTGTGTGTGTGTGTGTGTGTGTGTGTGTGTGTGTGTGTGTTTGTTTTTTCATACATGGCAGTTTCTTCAGTTTCGTTTATCATTTTGGAAATACTTAGGCCTATTAGTTGGTGTTGCTTTAAGTGACCGGAAAGTCTGTCAACCGGATCATGAGATGTATGCGATGTAGTGGCAACCTCCAAGTTTTTCTCCGCGCATTCGTCGTAAATAATCATATCGTCCCTTTCATCTGTAACGATGAAAGGGCACAAGTACTTGTAAAACCAAAAAACATGGTGACCTGTGTAACTTGTTGTTACCTAAACCAAACACCCACAGAACGCAAAAGATACTAAAGTGCTGTCGCCTGCCACTGCACGATACTATGCACACCACTGAGGTGTCGCTGGCCATTGACCGCTATTTCGGGCACGACACCACTGTGGTGTCGCCAGACGGCAGAGTGTTAAGAATCTATTTTGTAACATTTTTGTTAAAGAAAATATTGATATAATCGGAAGAAATTTCCAAAATACAGTAAAATTTCAAGACAAGAAACCATCAAATTCATTGAACTTTTACAGCTGATGACAAGTTTTAACTATTTCACTTTTAATCATAAGTTTTTGTATTCAAAACAATGATTTAGCCATAGAGTCCAGTATTTCAGGAAGTGTGAACACATTTATGATCAAGAAGTTTTAAAGTCCGATTGTGCCATTATAGATAAAATTGGTCATTATAAACAGTAAATAGACAATACCTTGTTGCCTTTGACAGTTCTGAGAAAGATGTTGAAGGGTTAGTAAAAATGTTCAACATGCTTATAGTATGAGTTTACTGTGGAGCATGAAATTAATAGCAGTTTTTAGTTCCTCAATTTGAACATTAAAAGGCAGGCAATAAGCACACATTTACTATTTATACAAAACCAACAACAACTAACGCTGTGATTCCTAAGGATTCATGCTGTCCACAGGATTATGAAGGAGCAGCATTCTGCTGATTAGTGCACAGAGCAGTCAATATGCCGATGAGCAGGAAGAATAGAGAGACAGAACTAATTATCGCAAGAGTGTGATTAAAAGTTGGTGTAAAATAAATATTGCTAATAAGTTGCTATGCAAAGATGATAAGATCAGAATGAATCAGCTTAATGAAGAAGAAATATTATGCAACAGTTTGGAACAGATCGTAAACCTTTTCCAACCGCACGGTACTAAAATATTGTTGCAAACAAGTAATTTAGTGATGTATAACCGAAAGCATGATATACAGGGCATGAGTCAAAAGTTTCAAGACTTAACTCGGAACTAGAAATTTATTGGACATTTAAGTACAGCGGACTAAAATTCTTCAAAATATGATCCTTCAGCATCAACACAGTGCCGCCAGCGCATCTTCCACTGTTTGTAGTCCTTCTGGAAGGCCTCGGGCGTCATACTGTCGACGGCTCTCTTCGAAGCCTGCTGGATGGCGTCGATGTAGTTGAATCGCTTCCCTTTTAGGCCTGTTTTGATTCAGGGGAAGAGGAAAAACTCACTTGGAGCCAAGCCGAGGCTTTGGGGTGGCTGTGGCAGTGTTGTCACGTTGAACTTGACCAAAACTTCGGCAGAGAACCCAATTGCCCTTGATCGCCAGGCAGATGCGGCGAACTCAATTCCTCAAGCAGCAGAGCACTCCAGTGTAAAAGTCACCTGCGACAGTCTCTCCACATTTTGATCCGTTCAGCTTGATGATGGCCTCCCAGGGTGGTCGTCGTCTTCAACATTCCCACGGCCATCTTTGAAACGATTGTGCCACATGAAAACTATTGCAAGGGATATGGCTTCTTCCTTAAAGGCCTCTTGAATCATACCGAGAGTCTCTGTGGCAGTTTGGTTCAGTCGCATGCAAAACTTAATCGCATAACACTGCTCCAAGTGCTGCTCCATTTTCGCCTCTGCCACTTTTTGACCAAGGTCAATGACACGTACTCACGCTGCAAGCGATGCGCACTCTCCAGGGTTCCGGAGGTAACTGCCGCAGCATCAGTTCATTCCCTGAGACCCCCCACTACTTCCCCCACTCAGCGGAACCAGTCCGCACGGTCCCCTACTCAGAAATGAATCAGTCTGGAAACTTCTTAATCACATCTTGTAGGTGAAAAGATAGAGAAGTTCAAAGGTTGAGAGTTCTTAAAATTAGACTTGCATCCTGTGATGCAAAGTACAGGATGGTTATCATTAAACTTTTGGTACTCGAGACATTGTAGACGGGAAACTATTTACCATATGAGTACCCAAATTTATATGAAAGCATTGTTAGTAGTGTTAGTGTTGTGACTTGCTGTTAGATGCCAATACTGGTACACTGACATAGGGTTTAAATACTGGCATCAGTATGCATTTCAGTTGCAGTCAGTCAACATTGGTCTGGACAAGGAGAGCAGGACTTTACACATATAGCTGTTTAATCAAGACAACAGCAAGAGTGTTGCTACTCTTCACAAGTATTGATGCATTAAAGCAATAGAGAGAGGTCTGAATTACGTGGCGATTTAGGAATTGGTCCTGGGAAAGGTGGACAGGTTGGTCCAAAAATTCTTTAAGAAATAATTGTTGCCATAGCTGAGAATACTGGATGTGATGTACGGTCTTCAAGCAGTGCATAAGCTGTGTCACAACAGCTGAATATTCCATTTACCATCATTTAGAAAGTGCTTTGAACACTCTCTAGTACAGTTCCAGGCTGTTGTGAATGCACATATTCGTTACATTGAGCAGCATTTGTAGCTTGGAATATAAACGTGGTAAGCAATTAACAAATGTTACCCTCTCATGAGAAAATTAAAATGGTTTTCCTTTCAGTGGTTTATTTGTTATTTCTCTTCTGCATGTCCTATAAATGTTTTCATCAAGTTTTATTCTCCGATGGTCATTCATTTGTCGCGGATCCCCTCTCCAGTAGAAAAAGTTTGACTGTAACCACCGTGTATACAGGACAGACTGGAAGAACATTTTTGGTTAGATGCAAGGAACATAAAGATGTATTCGTGTTAAGTAATTATGACAAATCAGCTTTTGCAAATCATGTAAACAAAACAGGCTCCTCCCTTAAGGGAGTAGAACACGACATTGAAATCTTGAATGTAGAAAAGAAAGGGGTGAAACAAGACTCACTGAAAGAACTAGATTGCTATTCATAAAGAGAACCATCACTACACGCTGAAATTGCAAGTGAAAGACAACAGGTAGAAGTATTTTAATTATAAATGAGCGACACCTGTTTGATAAAATATCTAGAGGTTGATGATCATAGACTTGCGAAATGAGAAAAAGTAGACGACCAATAGAACACAACAGATGCACTTGTGCAGAAATACCTGGGACATCTCAGTACACAGCCACTTCTGGATGTCTACAGAAGTGTCAAACTGACACTCTTGGAGCCCATAGCAGATCAGCAGAACGTGTCCTGGCAATATATGCAGTTTGGGGTGGAATGGCTGCTGACAGAAGACAATACTTGTAATGTAAGATGAGGATTCACAGTCAAAGTATTTTTATTTTGTTTACTGAACACCACTGTTGTGTTGGTAGACTTTTTGTGTTAACCTCAGGAGTTCAGTTTCTGAGAACATTCTCTTTCAATTCTGAGAACATTCTCTTTCAAAATGTGTTGTTGAGCTGTATGTAGAACAGAAATATGAGTGAATGCCCCCAGTTATTACCGTAAAAATATAACAACCGTAACCTCATATCTGTAGTGGTTAACATTAAATAGAAAATTAATTTTTGAGGGAAGAAAACTCACCTTGTGAAAGGGATTCCACATGTTTTGATTGGATCATGCCTGATAATTTCTTACTTTCTTGTTATTATTATTATTATTATTATTATTATTATTATTATTATTGATTTGCTTGTCTTAGGGAGGTCATAGATTAAGTTTTGCAGAAATTCTTTAGTTTCGTGATATGTAGTATAGACCAAATGTTTTGTGTGTGCAGAGAGAACATAATTAGCACATTTTTGTGGAAACCTTCCATAGTCTTTCAGTTACATAAATGACAAGAACAGGGTGTTCCATTTATCTGATGACCTCCTGCCCAGGGTGTTGCAGGCCGGCCACAAAAGCAATGTCTGCCAGCCGAATGGGTCTCACGAGACCATACTATGACGCCCCCCCCCCCCCCTTTTTATATAGCCTGAAGGCTACACAGACATACGCACCTTGTTGGCAAGTGTCATACGAGCAGTGAAACAGGCATCACAAGTGTAATAGTGAAGTTTGTAAACGCAACAGTGACGAGCGAATTATTCAATTCCACAATGAGTGTTTATTTACAATTCGTATGTGCTTACAGAGTCCGCTCGTACCGTTCAGAGGTTGTGTGAACAGAAGTTTCCATGTTCAGAGTCTTGATGCAGATAAATTTCATGAAATGAGAAGTGTTCAAACAAGAACCATAAATGACAATGTACAGTGCTCACAGAAGCTCGTCTCGAAGACATTGCTTACCAACTACAAAATTACCCTAAAAAGTCTCTTAGTTGTCTTTCACAGCAAACACAAATATCGTTCACTTCTGTACAAAGAGGTCCTAAGCTGCTTGGGCCAAGGCCTTGTAAAGTATCACAAAACTATCGACACTGGAGAGCAGAGAGACCTGACGTGCTTCATGAGGAACTTATTCATGATCAGAAGATAGGGGTATGGTGCGCAGTTAGTAGTGATAGAATAATAATCTCATTTTTTTTTTAATGACACAGGTGCAAAACATTTTGTGACTATTTTTAATGAACTGAGTGAAAGAAAACGAAGTTTCAAATTTTTTTAACAAGATTCGGCAAGGGCTCATATGGCCATTGTTTCTTTGCAGGCAGTGCATGATGTGGTCGATGAAAGAGTGATTAGTAACAATATGTGGCCCACTAGAAGTCCTGATTTACCTCCCTGTGATTTTTATTTGTGAGGTTCTCTTAAGGACAAAGTGCTCACCACATATACTCACATGATAGAGAAAATCAAGGATAAGATCCGTGTATCAATTAATTCAATATCCCTTAGAGAACTGCATCATGTGATTAATAATTTCTTGAGTAGATGTCAGAAATGCGGGGAAAATAATGGAAGGCATCACCTTCCGTGACACAGCTGAGTACAAAATTTATTTGCTTACATTTTATGTGGTCATGTCGTACCGCAGCAGTAGACGGGTGACACTGCATCTGATCGGCGGGCAATGGAGCGCTCACTGCCCTGCATCTACTGTGCCACACAGGCGGCCATCAGATAAATGGAAGACACTGTATAATAGGAAATGTAGATGGAAAGTAACTACACTGTGGGAAATGAAATTTTGTTTTCTGAATTGCAAACTGTCTTAATAATATCTCGGTGCATTGTAAAGGCAAATTACAGCTTTTCATGGGGTATGCTTCTCCTAAGAAACAGTAAATTTGCTCATAGAATTCATGCTGGCTACTGTATTAACTTGTAATACACTTTCACAGCCTTTCAGAAAGTTGCAATAGTGGCACTAGCAAATTAACAATTTCCATTACCAGGTTATAAGGGTCTGTACAAGAAACGAACAGGGGCCCGAGTGGATGGTGTTGCCCTGTGGTACCGCTCATCGCTTTTTCGTGTGGACATTTGGAGTGCTGTCGAGTTCAACATTCCCGGGGAACCTTACCTGGATCGTGACAATGTTGCTATAGTAGCCAGATTGGTTCCTACGATACCTGGTTGGCAGCATTTGGCAGTCGTAGTAGCCACCACTCACCTGCTGTACAACACTCGCCGCCATGACATAAAACTGGCTCAGACCCAGTTGCTGTTAACAGAGTGTGAGTCACTGGCGTATCGCTCAGACGCCGCCAGGTGAGAGGCTGTGGGTATTGGTTTCTCTCTAGAGTTCTTTGCAAATTTTGCAATTTAGTCTGTACGTTATGAGACAGATCTGTTCCTAGCAAACCAATATTACTGTACAAATATAATTGAAGCAGTTTGGGTGAAAAATACATGCAGCTCTGAACTGCTATAAGTTCGTATTTTAATATTTCATTATCTCATGTCCACATTCCAATCATTTGAGAAGCCATGTCATAAACATTTTCCCCATTGTCATAATACAGAATTCCTTTTTTGTATGTAAATTGTAGGTTCCTTTGTCCTTTGCTGCTAAAGGTTCAAAATGCTGGGATTATTGCTAAAAGTAATCAATATCTACACTGCACAGTTACTGAGGTGAATAAAAAAGATGTATGGGTGTAGGAGGGCTGCTTAACTTGCATCAGTGAATGGGCATATGAATCATTTATGCCAACAGACATTTTAATGTTACCAAAGACACTTGAAACATATGTTGTCCTAAAGTGCTCATTTATGAACGTATGAACTCTCAAGAACCCTACCAGGCAGAGAATAGGGGAAGGTTTTTAAATTGTGTAAACAGCATTGCAGGTCTCTTTGGCAGTGGAAACACTATAAAATTTATATCAGAGGAAGTAGGAAATAAATGCAAGATACCAGGTGCTATCCAAAATTTTCGGGATTGATGCTGCCATCTGTTGAAAACCTTATCTTTGAACTAATGCTCACCATCATCCTCGAAGTAGTTCCCATCCGCACGTACACACTGATCCCAGCACTTATGCCACTGGCCAAACGTTTTCTGGAAGTCCTGTTCTTTGAGGGTATTTATCACTGCCAGCGATGCTTCTTGAATCCTCTCTAGAATGTTGAATGATGACCTTTCAACTTGAGTTTCAGTGTTTTTGAATAGCACAAGGTTGCAAGGTGCCGAACCTGGCGAGTACGGTGGGTGGGGTACAACCGACATGTTGTTTTTTCCCGAAAAGGTTCCTGGTGAGCTAGGACGTGTGACAGGGTTCGTCATGATGCAGCAGCCAGTTTCCTTGACGCCAAAGTTTGGGCCGTCGTCGCTGCACGTTTTCACGGAGCTGTCGCAAAACGTCACAGTAGTACGCGGAATTCACTGTTTGGTTGGGTGGGACAAGTTCTTTGTGCACAATTCCCTTGGTATCAAAGAAAACCATGATCATGCTCTTCACTTTTCTCTTCACCTGTCTCACTGTTTTGGGTATTGGAGAGCCCGGTCTCTTCCACTCAAACACACGCATACGGCTCATGCTCTGTCCCCCAAACACTTGTTGAATCATTGCAAGGGGTCTCCATAGCACTTTTCCCGAGATGTGCACAGAATTTGATACACACGCACTGTTCTGTTCGCAGATCCTTCGTAAAATCGCCACATACAAACACAGAGTATTACAGAAATCACTGTGGATACGCAACACGTTCTCCCAGCTGAATGCCACTCCTCACACTGACTCATCAGATATGGAGCTCTCGTCACCTAGCGGTGCAAAGATCTACTACTCCTACTCTCCAGATGGCAGCACCAGTCCCGAAAATTTTGGATTCCACCTCGTACAATATGCAACAGTCGCATACACTGATGGGCCAAAACATTATGACACCTACTAACTAGCTTGTTTATCCATCTTTGGAACAAAATACTTCACTGATTCTGCATATCGGGGATCCAACAAATTGTTGGTAGGCTTGTGGAGGTATGTGGGATTAGATGTCTGTGGACAGGCCACGTAATTCATGTAAATAATGCGTTGCTGATTGTATGCAGGGTAATGGTGCTTGATGGTGAGCCACATGGGTTTCCATAGGATGTACATCAGGCGAATTTTGCTCACCAAGACATCAACATGAGTTCACATAATGCTCCTCACAACCACTGGAGCACAGTTCTGACTCCGAGACATGGACAGTTATACTGTTGAAAGATGACATCACCATCAAGGAAGACACCAAGGATGAAACAATTCAGGTGGTTTGCAGCTGTCAGTGGTGTCCCGGTTTACTACCACAGGTCCCATGGAAGTGGAGGAGAATGTCTTCCATAGCATAATACTGCTCCATGGCACACTGCACCTTTTGAGCCGCTATTCACCTCGATGATGGTGTTTGTCGAGGTCACCATCAACCCTGTGTAGCAAAAATGTGATTCACCGAAGGGCCGACATGTTTCCATTGATCAACGGTCGAAGCCTTTTGGTCCTTTGCTCACTGCACTGATCATTGATAACCGAGCGGGGTGGCGCAGTGGTTAGACACTGGACTCGCTTTCGGGAGGACGATGGTTCAATCCCGCGTCCGGCCATCCTGATTTAGGTTTTCCGTGATTTCCCTAAATCACTCCAGGCAAATGCCGGAATGGTTCCTCTGAAAGGGCACGGCCGACTTCCTTCCCAATCCTTCCCTAATCTGATGAGACCGATGACCACGCTGTCTGGTCTCCTTCCCCAAACCAACCAACCAACCAACCAACCAATCAATTGATGATGTTGTTGAGTCAGCATGTGGACAAGTAGAGATGGTCTGCTGCGGAGCTCCATGTTCAACGGTGTAAGATGAATGGTGTGTTCAAAAACACTTGTGCATACACCAGCATTGTGCTTTTTCAACACAGATGCCCACAAATCAACATCAAATTTCACAGACCACACAAGCCTCTGAACCTCACATTCCGTGAAGAGTCCAACCATTTAGCACTTAGTGGTAGTTTCACTGACCCCCTACCTCTGTCCGTAGATGCTGACAACAGTAGCATGTGAAAATTCGATCAACTTCGCTGTTTTCAAGGTACTCGTTCACAGGCTCTGCATAAATAACAATCTGCCCTTAGTCAGAGTCGCTTATCTCAGTTGATTTTCCCATTTGCAGCCCATATCTTCTCTAGGGTGCTCCCTGTCTGTGTCTGCTCTACTTGCATACTTTACTTACCACGTCGCATGCAGTGACATAAAGTTTTGGCTTGTCAGTGTATGTGTACTAAGAGAGTCTTTGAGAAGTAAGACTCAAAAATGTATATGGTTACTAGAATAATTCCAAATTTGTCATTACTTGCTACTGCAATATAAAACTAGTTAAACCAAATCACAATGTAAGTTTGCTGCAGTAAGCGATTTCATAATTTGCAAAGACTAACTGTAGATGAATTAAGAAAATTTTAAGCAGTTACCTGTCATCGCGTCATGAAAATGACTACATTTACATTAGGTTCCCAGAAAATTATTCAGGAAAAATAACTTTATTATATTTACATTAGGTTCTCAGAAAATTATCCAGAAAAATAACTTTATATTGGCTGCCTACTAACTTGATGCAGTGAGAAGTGTCACTGAGTGTGTGTAATTTTTCATTCTAGTTTTTATTCAAGGCTGCTTAGTTTATGTAAATTGTTCCACACCACAGATAAAGCAGTTACTGCAAACACACAGAAACATTACATACATTCAGAATCATCTTAAAAGTTTTATGATGTCACGTCATGCAAGGAAATAAAATTTAATCAATTTTCATTGTCTTTGACTATCCCTTTCCTCGTGAACTATGACCCCCAAAGGCCCGACAAGTAAATAGAAAACCTGAAAGACCAAAGCTGGTTGCTGGCCAGTGCTGCCAGATTTCTGTCACATAAACTTCGGACATAACTTAGCAAGCCCTGATAAAGTTGACTAAAATTTTATATTTGTTAGAGAGCAGAAATCTTTGATTACTTACATGGGTCACAATGATGTTACAATCCCTTCAGAGAGAAGGAGGAGGGTGGGTTGCTTGTTGAGGCAAAATAATTGATAGTGTGCATTGTCTGGGGCATCTGCCACATCACAATTATGTTAGGCACATCAAGACAGATGGTGCTCGTTTTGGATGGACATTCCTTTCTTCAGGGGCTTGTGGGGTAAAATATGAAACTTTGTTTCATAAACATTTTCAGTAAAAAGAGTGTACTGCTGGTAAAAATTAACACTCATAAAATCAAATGAGATTGAAAAGACAGTCCTCCTCTATCAAAGACAGAATGATTGTAAATAACATGACATCGTGACATAGTTGTGTCAGAAATGTATTTGATATGATAAAGAAAGGGGGGGGGGGGGGGGGGTGGATGGCTAAGAGAAGTTGTCCCCCTTATATACCCAAAAAGCTTTGAATGGGATAGCGAGTTATCTCCCAGGGATGCTGAGATTCTTTCTTTGTTGTTTGCAGGTGGATGATACTGACACATTAAAATTACTGGGAAAATAGCTCTACCTGCAGCCTAATCCCGGTGTTTACCCTGAAAAACGATCCATCCTTTGCTTTTGGGAAATAGATTTAATGTGGTGGCAGCTGTCTACATAGAAGAGAAATACACTGTGACTGGGCCAGATATCTCATGAGATTAGCATCAAAAGAAAAAATAAGTACAACAGATCTGTTCGTGCGTGATTTTTTGGGGGGGGGGAAGCAGATGGCACTATGGAGATGGCCCACTAGATGGCGCTGCCTTAAGTCAGATTGATAGAAACTGCATTTTTTTAAAATTGCTACCCCCATATTTTATTACATATTTGTTTAGTACATAAACAAATATAAATGTTTGATTTGGAACATTTGTTTTGTTTCATGATAGATGGCGCTGTAATGTTCCAACACTTGTAATACGCCCCACCCATTTAGATGAACAGTTGGTAACAGTGTGGTTTTGTAAATTAAAACACAAAAAGTAGTTATGTTTGGATTTTATTTCTTTTGTTCCAATGTGATGCATTTACTTTTGTGGCCTTATCATGCTGTTACTGTATGAGCAACTGTAATAAAATCATTAATGTAATAAATGCTCAAAAATATGTCCTTCAGCTTCAGTGCATTTGGCAATACGCGTAACAAAATTCCTCTCAACAGCGAGTAGATCGCACATGTGTTGACAATGCGCTTACACATCTTTTCAGGCATTGTTGGTGGATCATAATAACAAATATCTTTCAATTTTACCAAAGAAAGAAGTCGTAGATGTAAGGTGTGGTGAACATGCAGGCCATGGTATGGTGCTTCTACGACAAGTCCACTTGTCATTACATATTCTATTTAATACCACTTCAATTGCACACATGCTATGTGCCAGGCATCCATTATATTGAAAGTACATCACCGCTCTGTCACTAAGTGAAACATCTTTTACTAGAATCGGTAAAATATTAATTAAGAAATCAGCATACATTGCACCATTTAGATTGCCATCGATAAAATAAGGTCCAATTAGATGTTCTCCCATAATTCCACACCATACATTAACCTGCCAGGGTCACTAGTGTTCCACTTGTCACAGCCATCGTGGATTTACCGTTGCCCAGCAGTGCATACTGTGCTGGTTTATGTTACCTCTGTTTGTGAATGATGCTTTGTCACAAAATAAAACTCTTGAAAAAAAAAAAAAGCCTGTTATCGTCTCGTAATTTATCTGGTGCGCAGTGGCAAAAATTTACACAGCATTCAAAATCATCGCCATGCAATTCCTGGTGCATAGAAATATGGTAAGGATGAAATGTATGATGATGTAGAATTCTCAAAACTGATGTTTTTGGAATATCTGATTCCTGCTTAATTTGTCTGCTACTGATGTGCAGATTATCCTCAACTGCAGCTAAAACACTTATTTGGGCATCTTCCATTCGTTACAGTTCTTGGTTGTGTCTTCTTTGGCTGAACTTTCTGGTTTCTCTAAATACATTAACTATCCAAGAAAGGTCTGGACACTTGGACGCTGTCTATCAGGATAACAATACAAAGCACAAGCTTGTTGGGCATTTTGGTCAAAATAGTCATAAATAAACACCATATCTACCTTTTCTGTGACTGTTAACCATTCCATTTTAACAAGATTATGTCTTTCGCATAATTATTATGACTGGATAAACATATTATCATACCTAATTTAAATAATGAATTGCACACAGTGCTATCGGGTGCGTTGCTACATTTGTGAGAATACTATAGCGCCATCCATCACACAGTGAAGCAAATGTTCCAAATCAAACATTCATATTTATTTATGTACTATACGAATATGTAAGAAGAAATGGGGGTACCTATTTTAAAAAAAGTGCAGTTTCTGTCAATTTGACCTATGGCAGCACCATCTAGTGGGCCATCCATAGCACCATCTGTTTTACCCCACCACACTCGAATAGATTTGTTCTTCTTATTTTTTCATTTGATGCTAATTTTGTGAGATATTTGGCCTGGTCACTATCAGTGGACCATCCTGTATATATTTTGGAACAAACTCTTCAAAAACAAGTATCTTTATCAAGTCCTTCACAGCAGTTGTTTATGTCCTCACAGCTGACATTCAGAGCCCATGTTGCCATAACTGTGTAGACTTACAGAGAAGTTGCTTATATGTCAGAAAAACTCATGTAATACCTTGACATACAGTAGAATCTTGTAAATATAGATTTCAATTTACAGTTCCGTAATGTGGAAAGAATCCACTTGCCACATTGACATTACGCAAGAACAGTTTATAAGATTTAATGTGCTCCAGCAACTAGAAATCAAGTGAGTAGACCCTTTTGTAAGACCAAAATCTAGCCTGATGAAAAATGTTCTAAGTTGACACTCTTTTCGAGGCAGAGGGCAGACTAGCACAGTGGTGGTTTCCTTGTCCCACCACCACTCAGTTCTCGCTAACAAAGGTACAGCTTTCGTCGGGTGGAAGAGGATGGGAGATGGAACATCCCTCTCAACTCACTAGTGACTGCTTTCGCCCCAAGCGAAATAAGATACATCCGACCAACTAAATCACTTGTAGCATTCCTATTTGCATTTCTGCTATGGCTTTATAATTGCTTAACATTTGGGGATGTTTTTGTGTGTGGAGCTCAGAGAAAAGTCTCACCCTAGTCTGCAAAATAAAGGCACAGATTAACAACATGGCTCAGTCAGCTGTAGGCACTAAACGATCTTATAAAACACTTCATTTCAGATGGAGTAATAACTTAACAATGCTCCAAAACCCCGTATTCCAACAAATTTCTATAACCTACAACTTATCAAAATATTGATACTAAAGGCTTAGAATGAAGATTAGTTAATCCAAACAAGTGTTGCTGTATTTAGTGAAATCATTTATTTCAGAATATCGGGATCAAATTGAAAGATATTTATAAATGGGCTCTGTGAGTTCTTGCTGTATAGTAAGTGCGCAGTACTGTTGAATTACAGGTCTCTAACACCATTTTCTAGTGGCCTGAAACACCAAAAAACACTAATATCTCCAAAAGTATGTGTTTAATTTTGGATAAACTTTCCAAAACATATGTTAGTCTAAAATGAGTGCACAACAGACTGTGGCATTACTGTGGCACTGCCAGTGCAGGTGGCTGGCAAAGCTGTCGGTTTTGTGTCTAAAACTGGTGGCAGCTGGGAGAAAACCTTACTTGCTTCTCCACACTCTCATGTGGACAGAGATTATGAAATGGCACCCAACTAGCTCAAATTACTGCTGCACTGTAGATGATTATTCTGGCCATGAAGTAACACCTTCAGAGAGGGAACACACATGGATCTGTCAACTTACAGTAAAACTCAACTGATTATGGTATTACCCAGGCAAAATATATTTGGAAAGAGTAAATGGAATCCACGTAACTGTCCCTTTATTTTAACATTTGCCTCCTCCGTTCTGCCTGATGGTACAAAGACAGAGATAATTCATTTCAAGCTATATCAACCCACACATACAAAACTATTCAACATGCCAGAAATAGTCACACTACACTTGTGCAGAAATATGATACTTGAGGGAAATGTGGCTGGCAAGCACACTAAACAGACATGAAGGGTTTCAGAATATGTTAATTTGTCAGGACAGCATCCATCTTGGGGAGCAGAGATTGTCATGTTTATGAGACGAAGAAGAAAATCCAAGAAATCAGAGAGAGGGACCATGTATTGTATAGAGAGTTAAGAAACAGTTAAAGTCTGTTCACCTCCCCAAGTTCATTATGACATTTGTGTCAACCTTGAAAAACTAATAGTAAAATTAGTGGTTTCTCATTGACACCAATAATGGATGCTTCTAAGAACATGTGCTCTTGCAGATACTAATGTAAACCACACCTGTACTGGCTACAAAAAGTGGTGCTCCTTAAAGAGTAGTTATAACATTTTAAAAATAATCAAATAATTCTATAGTTTGCAACACCAAAAGAAATGTCCATCTGTTCAGCTCAGGCATATAAGAAAAGAGTGCAAAGAAACATATTAGATCACACGCTCTCAGTATTATCTGCTGAAGGGAATATAATGTTCACATTTATATCCATCCACATCCTGTTGTTGTGTTGTTGTGGTCTTCAGTCCAGAGACTGATTTGATGCAGCTCTCCATGCTACTCTATCCTGAGCAAGCTTCTTCATGTCACAGTACCTACTGCAACCTACATCCTTCTGAATCTGCTTAGAGTATTCACCTCTTGGTCTCCCTCTAAGATTTTTACCCTCCACACTGCCCCCCATTACTAAATTGGTGATCCCTTGGTGCCTCAGAACTTCTCCTATCAACTGATCCCTTCAACTGATCCCTTCTTTTAGTCAAGTTCTGCCACAAATTTTTCTTCAGCCCAATTCTATTCAATACCTCAACATTAGTTATGTGGTCTACACATCTAATCTTCAGAATTCTTCTATAGTACCACATTTCGAAAGCTTCTGTTTTCATCTTGTCTAAACTATTTATTGTCCATGTTTCAATTCCATACATGGCTACACTCCACACAAATCCTTTCAGAAATAACTTCCTGACATTTAAATCTATACTTAATGTTAACAAAAACACTTTCCTTGCCATTGCCAGTCTGCATTTTATATATCCCCTCTACTTCGACCATCATCAGTTATTTTGCTCCCCAAATATCAAAACTCATTTACTACTTTAAGTGTCTCATTTCCTAATCTAACTCCCTCAGCATCACCTGATTTAATTTGACTACATTCCATTATCCTCGTTTTGCTTTTGTTGATGTTCATCTTATATCCTCCTTTCAAGACACTGTCCATTGCATGCAACTGCTATTCCAGGTCCTTTGCTGTCTCTGACAAAATTACAATGTCACTGGCGGACCTCGAAGTTTTTATTTCTTCTCCATGGATTTTAATGCGTATTCTGAACTTTTCTTTTACTTCCTTTACTGCTTGCTCAGTATACAGATTGAGTAACATCGGGGATATGCTACAACCCTATATCACTCCCTTCCCACCCAAGGCTTCCCTTTCATGCCCCTTGACTGTTATAACTGCCATCTGGTTTCTGTACAAATTGTATATAGCCTTTCACTCCCTGTATTTTTAACCTGCCACCTTCACAATTTGAAGGAGAGTATTCCAGTCAACAGTGTCAAAAGCTTTCTCTAAGTCTACAAATGCTAGAAACGTAGGTTCGCCTTTCCTTAATCTATCTTCTAAGATAAGTCGCAGGGCCAGTATTGCCTCACGTGTCCCAACATTCCTACAGAATCCAAACTGATCTTCCCATAGGTCGGCTTCTACTAGTTTCCTTATTTGTCTGTAAAGTATTCGCCATGACTTATTAAACTGATAGTTTGGTAATTTTCACATCTGTCAACACCTGCTTTCTTTGGGATTGGAATTATTATATTCTTCTTTAAGTCTGAGGGTATTTCACCTGTCTCATACATCGTGTTCACCAGATGGTGGAGTTTTGTCAGGACTGGCTCTCCCAAGGCTGTCAGTAGTTCTAATGGAATGCTGGTTACTCTTGGGGCCTTGTTTCTACTTAGATCTTTCAGTGATCTGTCAAACTCTTCACACAGTATCATATCTCCCATTTCATCTTCATCTACATGCTCTTCCATTTCCATAATACCACCCTCAAGTACATTGCCCTTATATAGAACCTCTATATACTCCTTCCACCTTTATGCTTTCCCTTCTTTGCTTAGAATTGGGTTTCCATCTGAGTTCTTGGTATTCATACAAGTGGTCCTTTTTTCTCCAAAGATCTCTTTAATTTTCCTTTAGGCAGTATCTATCTTACCCCTAGTGATATATGCCTCTACATCCTTACATTTGTCCTCTAGCCATGCCTGCTTAGCCATTTTGCACTTCCTGTTGATCTCATTTTTGAGACGTTTGTATTCATCTTTGCCTGCTTCAGTTACTGCATTTATATATTTTCTCATTTCATCAATTAAATTCTATATTTCTTCTGTTACCCAAGGATTACTACTAACCCTCGTCTTCTTACCTACTTGATCCTCTGCTGCCATCACTATTTCATCTCTCAAAGCTACCCATTCTTCTTCTACTGTATTTCTTTTCCCTGTTCCAGTCAATCGTTCCCTAATGGTCTCCCTGAAACTCTCTACAACCTCTGGTTCTATCAGTTTATCCAGGTCGCGTATCTTCAAATCCCTACCTTTTTTGCAGTTTCTTCAGTTTTAATCTACAGTTCATAACCAATAGATCATGGTCAGAGTCCACATCTGCCCCTGGAAATGTCTTACAATTTTAAACCTGTTTCCTAAATCTCTGTGTTACCATTACATAATCTATCTGAAACCTTCCAGTATCTCCAGGCCTCTTCCATGTATGCCACCTTCTTTCATGATTCTTGAGCCAAGTGGTAGCTATGATTAAGTTATGCTTTGTGCATAATTCTACCAGGCAGTTTCCTCTTTCATTCCTTGCCCCCATTCCATATTCACCTACTAAGTTTCCTTCTCTTCCTTCTCTTCCTTTTCCTACTATCGAATTCCAGTCACCCATGACTATTAAATTTTCTTCTCCCTTCACTATCTGAATAATTTCTTTTATCTCATCATACATTTCATCAGTCTCTTCGTCATCTGCGGAGCTAGTTGGCATATAAACTTGTACTGCTGTAGTAGGCGTGGGCTTCGTATCTGTCTTGGCCACATTAATATGTTCACTATGCATTCACTATGCATATCCTATCTACCAAAAAAAGAGAAAAAAAATTACATTACCTAAGACAAGTGACAAAGATGAAAAAGTATCATCAGTAATGGCTCCCTTACTTCAGTGGAACTTGGAAGGGATTCAAGATGTACTTTGAAGAGCTACAAGTTCTGGTACAGCAAGGGCCTCAGTATCAATATCTAAGGAGCTCCATTTCAAAACATTTTGTAGTTCTCTGCTAAGACCATCCCCTCTACAGAAGTAGAATGGTTGTTTTTGCCAAGTTTCGTCATCACAGCTGAGTCATCTCCCTACATGCTAACTTTGAAGCAGTCACCATTACTCTTTAAGTGTCCCCAAATATTAGCATTTGCTCCATGCTTCTGCCAGCAAATGAAACTCTGCGGTTTACATACATGAAGCACAGTTCATACATTTTCGAAACCACTGTCTCCAACTGTCTCTCTCCCTATGTCTCTCTGCCCCCATTCTCTTATTTTCTCACCACCTAGCTTCAGTAAAGATTGTTCATGCTTTTTTCCTCCATATTACAGATTAAGTTAGAGAGGTTTTCCTGACTAGAGAAACCAATAAGCATGAAAAAGAGGTTCTAATTTATAGTATAATGAAAGCAAACAATTGCTTCACATTAAACTAATTATTATTATGTTCTCTCCCATAGCTCTTACAGGGAAGAAATCAGAATTTTCTGAAACTCCAGCAGTAACATTGTTTTTTTTCTTTTTAGCATTGACAGACTTATGTAACCTACTAAATGTTTACATGACAATTAAACAAACAATGGAAAATCCGGGATGGAATGTAACAATATTATGAAAGTGATAGTAGCTACTCACCATACAGCAGAGATGCTGAGTCACAAATGGGCACAACAAAAAGATTGTCACAAAATAAGCTTTCGGCCAACAAGGCCTTTGTCAGAAATAGACTACTGACACACACACACACACACACACACACACACACACACACACACACACACACACACTAGCACGCGCACGCACAACTCAAACGCACATGACCACAGTCTGTGGTGGTTGAAGCCACAGTATGAGCAGCAGCAGCACTGCATGATGGGAGAGGCAACTGAGTGGGGGTAAGGAGGAGGCTGTTGTGTGGAGGGGGGAGGAAGAGCAAGGTAGGGATGGGAGACAGTTAAGTGCTGCTGGAGAGCATGCAGGGACGAGGTGGAGAGAGGGTAGGGTAGTTAGATGCAGTCAGGAGGTTAGATGGAGGGCGGGGGAAAATTGGCACGGGGGTGGGGGGAGGGGGGGGGGGTAGCAGAAAAGGAGAGAAGTAAAAAGACTGGGTACGTTGGTGCAACAGAGGGCTATGTAGTGCTCAAATTGGAACATGGAAGAGGCTAGATGGGTGAGGCCAGGAGTGTTACAACAATGTAGGACATATTGTATGGAGAGTTCCACCTGTGCATTTCAGAAAAGATGGTGTTGGTGGTAAGGATCCATATGGCACAGGCTGTGAAGCAGTCATTGAAGTGAAGAATGTCATGTTGGGCAGATTGCTCAGCAACATTGTGGTCCAGTTGTTTCTTAGCCACAGTTTGTCAGTGGCCATTCATGTGGACAGACAGCTTGTTGGTTGTCATGCGTACAATGCAACATAGAAAATTGTTTATTATGTCAAGAACACCTTACAATTACAGTGTTCACATTACTGGTCTCAGCAATTTACTGCCATCTTCAGAAATGATTAATCCACTAACACTTTTGTCATGCTCTACAGGGTGGGCAGAAACAGTCTGAAAAGCTTCTATTGGGGGGGGGGGGGTTGCTGAAAAACAATTGTTAAGGAAAAAAAATTACACGTTGCACCGTTTCTAAGATGTTTAGCATTGAAGTTAGCCAATCACGTCATCACATGAGGGGTCATCAATTGTTTTCTTCTTTTGGTTTCCTCAAATTGAATAATTGTAGCTTTTGCTCACCTAGTGTAAAACTTTTGCTTCTGAAAATGGCACATTTTACCTGGTATTGAGCATTTCAACAAGTGGTAACTCATGGACACACATTACCGCATTTTAGTGTGTGCAAGTGCTTGATTTTGTGTGTGCAACAATCTGATTGGCTAACTTCAATGCTAAATAACTTTGAGCCAACACAGTGGTCAATTTTTTTTTCTTGGCAATTATTTCTCAACACAACCTCCCCTGCAACATCTTGCAAGCTTTTCGGACTGTTTCTGACCACCCTGTATACAATCAAGTTAAGCACTCTGAACATTATGAAGAAGTACAAAACGTGTTGAGAATAACATGATGCTATCTCATAATAAGAGACTGAAATTAAAATATTGCTGTGTGCATTTAGAATTTACTTAATGTTTATGGAAGAAAAGAGTAAGAGGAAATAGGGAGCCGGCAAAACTAAGGCCACAGGCAGAGCAAGTTGGGTAACAGGGCACACTATATCCCCTTATGTTTACTGTATGCAATTTTTAAAAGTAAAAATAATTAAAGTCGTAAGATTTACTTCAAAATTTAAAAAATATTGAGATAAAGTAATCTCAAAAAACTAAGTGTATGCTGATGATTGTCATATCTCAAGCTAACAAGACATATAGACTTTGTGTGTCGAAGCTAACTTTAAAACATGTTGGGGCGTAAGTGTGTGCATGCTTGCGCTTGCATGTACAGTCAGGCACACGCATACCCTAACTTGAAAAAGGATTACTGTGAAAGCTAGCAAGTTTTCTTTCTTTATGTGAATGTCATTTGACAACTCGGTGCTTCTGTTTTTTGGTGAGTGGCCTCCTTTATTATTTACTTTCATATAAGTGTTTTTAATATGAGCACTTATATCTTGTTTGTGTGGTAGACCACGTAGAATTTAAATTTTATTGTTAACTTAGACACAAAAGTCTGTACGTTTTATGAGCTTAAGATATGACAGCCGCTGGTGCATGCATATTTTTTTGAGATATGAATATTTATTTTTAAATTTTTTATAATATCTTATAACTTTCATTATTTCTACTCTTGCATGTGTTTTTAAGGCATTGCCTTCAAAAATTGCGTATATCAAACAAACCTATGGGCATGGTTTTCATCCCTCCCTCCATTTCCTGTAGTCCTTTCTTCCATAAGTCCTTTAGAAATAGTACACAGCAGTATTTTAATTTCAATCTCTTTTTACAATGTAATGACATCAGGTATAATCACTGACATATTTTGTATCACTTCATGATGTTCAGAGTGCATCATTTGAATGCGTACGGCATGTCGAAGCTGTTAGTGGATTAATCACATCTGGAGATGGAAATGGTTGGCCAAAACTGATAATGTGAATACTAATTGTAAGGGTAAAATATATCTAAAAACAAAGATGATGAGACTTACCAAACAAAAGCGCTGGCAGGTCGATAGACACACAAACAAACACATACACACAGAATTCAAGCTTTCGCAACAAACGGTTGCTTCGTCAGGAAAGAGGGAAGGAGAGGGAAAGACGAAAGGATGTGGGTTTTAAGGGAGAGGGTAAGGAGTCATTCCAATCCCGGGAGCGGAAAGACTTACCTTAGGGGGAAAAAAGGACAGGTATACACTCGCGCGCGCACACACACACATATCCATCCGCATATACACAGACACAAGCAGACATTTGTAAAGGCAAAAAGTTTGGGCAGAGATGTCAGTCGAGGCGGAAGTACAGAGGCAAAGATGTTGTTGAAAGACAGGTGAGGTATGAGCGGCGGCAAATTGAAATTAGAAATTAGCGGACATTGAGGCCTGGCGGATAGCGAGAAGAGAGGATATGCTGAAGGGCAAGTTCCCATCTCCGGAGTTCTGACAGGTTGGTGTTAGTGGGAAGTATCCAGATAACCCGGACGGTGTAACACTGTGCTAAGATGTGCTGGCCGTGCACCAAGGCATGTTTAGCCACAGGGTGATCCTCATTACCAACAAACACTTATACAAACAATAATGTGAATTTTATTAATTTGTAGGCTGCTCCTGTGGTCTGTTGGGTAACGTTGTTGGCTACTGAGGCAAAAGGTCCAAGTTAAATTTCTGGTACCCCTTTCACATTTGTCGCTAATCACAGGATATGGGACAGAATTTGCTCTGCTTTGTGAGGCCAGTGAGGCGCTACTAGAAGAAGCAATAAGAATTAAACCCAGGAGTAATACAAAAGGTAGTTACAAAATTATTTAAACAGTACTCTGTGAAATATGAGGTCTGTTCAGAAAATTCTGGAACTTTGTCCACAGAATTTTTCTACGCTTATCTTTTACTTATTCTGCATAGTCTCCTTCGAAATACTCTCCTTCAAAGTCGGTGAAAACTATCAGCATGGCTTTGACATTTGTACTGAGCTGACAAACTTTTTTTGGTTTTTGAGAACCTTTCCCGGCTCATTGTGGAGATTGAACCTTGGCTTTAACATCATAACCGAACCACGTCTCATCACCAGTTATGATTCTCTCAAGGAACGTCTCGTTCTCATTTGTTTGATCCAAAAGCTCTTCACAGATTGTAAGGCAAAGGAATTTCTGGTCCTGACTCGTGAGGCTTTGGACAAACTGGTGGCAACACTATGAATTCCAAGATGCTGTGTCAGGATTTCATGACATGATCCAACTGAAATGTTACATTCTTTTGCAATCTTTTGAACAGTCAATCTTTGATTGGCATGCACAGATTTGTTGACATCCCTGTCATGAGCGTTGTCGATAGGCGTCAGTGGGCTTCCTGAGTAAGGGTCATCGTTAACTTCCGTGTGGCTGTTTTTAAACTGTGTAAACCATTCATAACACCTAGCATGGCTTAAGCACTTGTCAGTGTAGGCTTTCTGCATCATTCAGTGTGTGTACGTAAAGCTTTTCTCGAGTTTCATGCAAAACTTAATCGAGAAGTGTTGCTCCTCTAACTCTGCTATCTCGAAATTCGCAAATTGTGCAACACAATGTTCTACTCAATACAGCACTTAACAATAACTAACAGAGATTCAACAATGAAACTTCCGGCAGTTACACACGAAACACAGGCATATGCAGGGATGCCAACCGCATTTCGTTCCAACACACCATGTTCCAAAATTTTTTGAGCACACCTTGTAAGTTAGTTCCCCAAAACTGGGCCAGTGCTGTTGTTATACCTAAGGAGAACAAACTTGAGACATGTCAGCCTTCTCTCTGTAATGTTTTTCCCTAACTGTATAGGGAAAAACATTAGATTTGAATTAGAGTGAGGTGAAAAGTTGACTGTAGAGGTTGGTATAGCTCAGCTTGATGTGAACAAAATCATAATCTATGAGTTACTACATTGTCTGAAATTCGTAGATATTAAGAAAGTTTTTGACTCATTTTTGGCAAAATCTGTGCTAGCAGTTGTTGATAAACAAGATATTGAATCAGTGCTATGCCAGCAGTTCTTGAATAAATATTTGTGATGAAAAGTTATCACAAGTAAATAAAATATAACGAAAAATATGTAATTTTTTGCAGTATTAAATTTTCATCTTGCATTAAGCTTCTCAAATTCTTCATTTGTAAGTTAGTGTTTTATGTGGTTGCGGTCATTATTTTTGTTAAGTAGTTCACTAGAACTGAAATAGTCTTAACAAGTGTTGTTTGTGTTTCAGGCTTGAAACTTCAAGCTTGAATATAATATTCAGTTGCTAGTTAGAGGGTCAGTATCAGCCTCTGAAACAAAAGTGTCAACTCCTAGGAGAAGCAGGTAAGTAAACAGGAATTTCCCTTGACATCATCTAGTTCTTTTGTGTTCCAGGTTTGGTGGTCCACAGTATTGGCCATTGATAATCACAGGAGACTTTAATCTCCTCCCATATTCAGGTGTGTATAAATTGCTCACAAAAGGGAGACTGGAGTATGAAGGCTTATGTGCCAAGACTTTGACACTGATGCCCCCAGGAGAAGATGGGAAAAGACTTGGAAAGAAGTTAATCTCTCCAGAACGTTACATAACTGACAATTGTCAGTATGTCTATGACATCCTAAACAGGGTAGGTTGAACTTATCATTGACAGTTTTGTAGGTCTTCTCTAGGAAACCTTTGTCAATACACCACTACTTGCCAGAACTGAAACACATTGAAGCAAACATGAAAATGACATGTTGAGCCCACATGTGTACTGAACAAGAATGTCAGAACAACTACAGTATGAAAATGATAGATGGCTACTCACCACATAACAAGTTGCAGACAGTGAAAATGAAAAAGAATGCTAGAAATAGTTCAGCTTTTGGATGGACTTCTTCCGAAGTAGACAACCCACACACATTCGCACAAGCACATCCCACACGCACACGCACACGGCCTGACTGGGTCGGCATCAGAAGTGAGAATCAGCCCAGACCTGTAACAGTCATAAATCTGTCCTTCAAAACCCTCAGTCCCGCAGAAGTACCAGTCCTTTCCGTAGGCCTTACCTTTCTCCCACTCTCCCAAATTCAGTCATGCTGATCTTGTTAAAGCCCATCTCTTCTTCTCCTAATCTCTACAGTGGAAATACTTATGCACCACTAACCCTACCAGACTCAATCCAAAATTCTACCTGACTCCTCCAGCCAATTGTGATCCATCCTCACTGCTCCCAAATTAGCTTTCCAGAATTTCTTAAGCTTAAATCTTGCCTCACTGTCATTCTCCAACTCCCTCAACATGTAAAAAACCTCACCTTTGCAGGAAGAACTGCAGTACACCACCTAAAAACTGATTTCAGTCTTATAATCCTACCTGACAACACAGACTCTAGTGATGTGTCTATGAACTGCAGAGATTACATAGTTGAAGGACTCTGCCAGCTGTACGATATGGCCACTTACAAAACCTGCCAAAGTGACCCCGTTCCAGAAATCCCGTATGTCGAGCAGTCCATCCTCAAAACTGGAAGTACAACCCAGAACATCTCCCCAGAGTATCTCTCTCTCTCCTCAACCCCACCATTCCCCACACTGCTCCATTCTACATATTTCCTAAAGTAGGTAAAGCCAACCACCCAGGATGCCTCATTGTGTATGGTTACTGTTCAAAAACACACACACACACACACACACACACACACACACACACAGAGAGAGAGAGAGAGAGAGAGAGAGAGAGAGAGAGAGAGAGAGAGAACTGTGGACCAACAACGCCTTCAGCTTATTACCCATAACCTGCCCTCCAGGCGGAACACCAATATTCCCTCCACCGACCCTTCACAGTTCCTGTTCCTTCTCCACCCAGTGCACAGCTTGTCACCGTCAATGCCACAGTTATCTACATTAACATCCTCAATGCCAATGGTCTGCCACTGTTGGATACTACATTTTCCGAGCCCTCTACCTACTCCATACAAAAAACCTCCATCCTGCTCACCGTGACCAATTACATCGTCACCCATTGCTATGTCTCCTCTGAAGGTATCACCCACAAAAAATCTTGTGATATGGCAATGGGCACCCACATGGCACTATCTTATGTACCTATTCACGGGCAGTCTAATGGAAATCTTTCTAACCAACAAGAATCCCAAACTCATCTGGTTCAGATAAATCAATGACATCTTCATGATCTGGACTGAGGATGTGGATATTCTGCCCATATTCCTCCAGAACCATAACACCTTTCCCCCCATTTGCTTCACCTGGTCCTCCTCAGCCATTCCTCGCTGTTGACTTCCACTTCAAGGATGGCTACCTCAGTACCTACATCCATGTCAAATGTACCAATCATCTACAATGCCTCCTCTTTGACAACTGCCAACCACTCCACACCAAAAAGTCCCTTCCATAAAAGCCTCCCATGGTCATCACATGTGTAACAGTGAGCAGTCCCTCTCAAAATATGCGAAATGTCTCAATCAGGTCTTCACAGACCTAATTTACACTCCCAGCCTTATCCAGAAACAGATCCCAGTGCCTTGTCTCACCAGTCACCTACCATCCCCGTCATAGCACTCCTCTTGTGACTCAGTACCTCCCAGGACTGGAGCAACTGAATCACATTTTCCACCAGAGTGTTGACTACCTCTCATCATGTCCTGAAATGATACACATCCTCCCCAACTCTCCCACAATGGCATTCAGCCAACTACCTAACCCATGCAATATCCTTGTTGGTCCCTACTCAACCTTGCCCTCAACCCTATGCCTTGTGGGTCATATCCTGGCAACAGACCTAGCTGCAAAACCTGTCCCATATATCCTCCCACTACCATGTACTCCAGTCCAGTCTCAGGCATCTACTACCCCATCAAAGGCAGGATCACCTTGGATAGCAGCCATGCATTCTACAAACCTAGCTGCAACCACTGTGCCGCATTCTACAAAGGCATGACAACTAACTAGCTGTCTATCCACATGAATGGGCATTTCCAGACTGTGGCCAAGAGACAGCTGAACCACCCAGTTACTAAAAATGCTGCAAAACACAGTGTGCTTCACTTTAATGACTGCTTCACAGTCTGTGCCACCTGGATTTCTTCCAGCAGCACAAGCTTTTTTGAATTTTGCCAGTGGGAACTCTCCCTAATATATATCCTCCATTCCTGTAAGCTCCCTGGCCTCAGCCTTCACTAGACAGTGTCCCCCACCTGCTTATCCCCTTCACTGCTCCCACTCCAGTACCATACTCGACACTTCTAGTGTGCCAGCACACCTACACAGTCCTTCTCTCTCTCTACTTCTCTCCCATACACTTCCTTCCACATCCACCTCCCTTCCACCCACGCCCCTCCCCAGTCAGTGCCTATGTTGACCTCAATGCACAATGTCCTGGAGACAGTGCATGCATTGCTGATACCTGTGACAGCTTAATATGCAGACTTATCTAGCTTTCTTCTTCACAGAAATACATGTAATCCTGTTTCCATCATATCAGCAACTGAAACATATGTTGTTGATCCTGTTTCATTTACATTTACAGAGACCACTTACTTAATTGGTGAAAGATGCCACATAGTGACATGAAGGCTGTTACAAGACAAACCATCCATTATAATTTTTGCTTTGTGATCTGATTCCTGCTCATGCATCACATACATATTAGATAAATAATGTTCATTATGAAGTCAGTGTATTTATGAAAGTTTCTCTTAAATATACAGTTTTTAGAAGTACACAATCTAACACCTAATGCACTTGTAACTGTAGCGTGTTATATGTTATAAATGGACGAAAGTCTCTAAAGAAACAACCCCCATGGGACCAAGATTGTCGCATCTATGCTAAGAAAAATCGAGAAAAATGTGTACTTTTGATGGAGGCAAAAAAAATTATGTAAAGCCTCTTGTATTTGAGAGGTATTTAATGTTAGTGTTCAGAGTGAGGTGGCGCAGTGGTTACCAGACTGGACTCGCTTTTGGGAGGACGCCCATCCTGATTTAAGTTTCCCGTGATTTCCCTAAATCGCTCCAGGCAAATGCTGGAATGGTTCCTTTTAAAGGGCACAGCCGATTTCCTTCCCACTCCTTTCCTAATCCAGTGGGACCGACGACCTCTCTGTTTGGTCTCCTCCCCCCAAACTAACCAACCAACTATCCGATGTTAGTATATCAACACAGATGAGTGCAGCAAATGCATAAACTAACACTTGCTCTTACAATTATATGTACTAAGTGGCACACTCCAATTAGCTTACAGTTGTCAGTGAAATCATTAGGACAGCTTCTAAGTTTAATATTGTGATGCCTGTCCCAGATAAACAAAAACCTCTGTAGCATTGGTTTCTTTTTTAAACTTACCTGCATCTCCACAAAAAGGGAAAGAACAGAATAAAAGGCCAGGAATCATAAGGGAATGTGTCGGAGACTAAAACTTAAATGTCGAAACTGAAGGCTTGGAAATGGAAGCCATCAACCTAAAACAGCCACCAAGTTCATTTAGTATGCCTCCAGTGACTCTGGAGATATCACCAAGTTGCAAAGTAAAGGTGAACAAATAGCTGGACCTTATCGACAACGTTAGTGTAGAAACAGGGATTAGTGATCGTGATGTCATTATAGCAACTTTGGTTACAAAAGTGAATAAATCAGTATAGAAGCTTAGGAGAGTGTTTCTACCAGAAAGAGCAGATAAGCAGTTGTTAGCACCTCACATGAGAGAGTGAACTGGCACCACTTTGTTCCAGTAAGATGGATGTAGAGGAATTACAGTCAAAGTTTAAGAGATTGTAAATCATGAGCTGGAGAATTATGCACCTGGTTAATTGGTTAATGACAGAAAAGACCCAGCATGGCTTAACAATGAAATTTGCAAAATGCTGAGGAACCAGAAGCTGTTGCACCCTCAGTTCAAAAGAGGACGCACAAGTGACAAATTAAGGTTAATGGAAGTGAAAATACCTGTGCGTGATGCATACAACTACCACCACCATCATACCTTAACAGAGGAGCCATCTGAGAGGCCGAGAAAATTCAGGTCCTGTGTAAAATCGATAAGTGTGCCAGAGGCTTCCATCCAATCACTTGTTGACCAATCTGCTGTGGTAGTAGAAGTTAGTAAAACAAAAGCCAAAGTTTTAAATTTCACATTTAAGAAATCGTTCATCCAGGAGAATCATACAGACATAATGTCACTTGGCCAACAAACAGCCTCCTCTATTGGCGACATAGTAATAAGCATTCTTGGTGTAGAGAAACAACTGAAAGAGCTGAAAACAAATAAGTCACCAGGTCCAGATGGAATTCCAGTTTGTTTTTACATGGAGTACTCTACGGTATTGGCCCCTTACCTAGCTTGCATTTGTCAAAAAGCTCTCGCCCAGTGCAAAGTCCAAAGTGATTGCAAAAAAGTGCAGGTGACTCCTGTTTGTAATTGTAAGAACAACAAAATTGAAGATCAATACACCTAACATTGCTTTGCTGCAGGATCCTTGAGCATATTCTCATTACAGACACAATAAATTTTCTTGAGACCAAGTAACCTATGTCCATGAATCGGCCTGGTTTTAGAAAGCGTGGCTTGTGCGAAACTCAGCTTGCTCTTCTCTCTTATGGTATGCTGCAAGCTATGGAATGTAGGACAACTGACAGGTTCCTTATTTCTAGATTTCCAGAAAGCATTTGACATGGTGCAACATTGCAGACTGTTAACAGAAGTACGAGCATATGGAATAGGTTCCCAGATATACGAGTGACTCAGACTTCTTAAGTAATAGAACCTAGTGTGTTGTCCTCAACGGCGACTGTTCATCAGAGACAAGGGTATTGTCAGGAGTGCCCCAGAAAGTGTGATAGGACTGCTATTATTTTTTCACTATATACATAAAGGATCTGGCAGGCAGAGTGGGCAGCAGTCTCATTGTTTGCTCATGATATTATGGTCTTCAGTAATGTGTCGGAAGTTGAGCGACTGTAGGAGGATATAAGATGATGCAGCTCACTCTAAATGTAGAAAAATGTAAGTTAATGTGGATGAGTAGGAAAAACTAACCCATAATGTTCAGATACAGCATTAGTAGTGTCCTGCTTGACGTAGTCACATAGACTTTGGTTCCTTGGGAAAATTTTTGGAGAGTGTGGTTCAGCTCTAAAGGAAGACACATACAGGACACTATTGCAAAATATTCTTGAGTACTGCTCGAGTGTTTGGGATCGGTACCACTTTGAATCAAGGGAAGGTATCAAAGCAGTTTAGAGGCGGGCTGCTAGATTTGATACCAGTAGGTTCAAACAACGTGCAAGTGTTACAGAAATGCTTCAGGAACTCAAGTGGGAATCCTTGGAGGAAAGGCAAACTTCTTTTCAAGGAACACCATTTAGAAAATTTGGAGAAACAGCATTTGAAGCTGACTACTGAACAGTTCTACTGCCCCCTGCATACATTTTGCGTAACCATCACAAAGGTACCAGAAATAACGGCTCATACAGAGACATGTAGACAGTCATTTTTTTCCTTGCTGCAGTTAAGTGGAACAGGAAAGGAAATGACTAGTGGTGGTACAAGGTACCCCTCTGTGACACACCATATGCTAGCTTAAAGGGTTCAGAGCTCATTTGGAGAAGCTGAAACTCCTAGCTCAAGGAAGATCTTTGTCCATCTCCGAGAGACAGGTTTTGAAACCCTTGTGCTATGGCTCTTAGCTGTGATGTATGTAGATGTTATTCAGTAACACACATCAGTTCATCTTGTCGCCCTTACCACCACATGACATGCTATTTTCCCCTCTCAGAAGGAGATGTCCCCAGGGATGGGATCAACTTCTGGAAATAATCTGTACGGTGATGTAGGTTAGTATCCCAGATATCCCACCCTGCAGCCATTTACCCTGGTGGATCCTCATTTCTGAGTAAGTGATGGAAAAAAAATTTCATAAATTAGTCTTAAAATTGACATTATTACATTTAGTGGCATTGTTTCACAGTGGATTCGAATCTCATTAGGTGCTTAAATAATAGTAATACTAATTATTATTGTTATTGTTGTTATTTAGTAACCAAAGTGACTTTAATCATTTTGTCCAATTATTTAGATTAAATGTTTTTTAATTTCTAATCCTTTGTCATATCAGTTTAATCATTATATTAAATTTAAATCATTTAAAATATAAGTAATTGGATAAATAAAAAAACTACTCACCACTGGCAGCAGGAGAACACATATAAAGGTATTACAGTTTACTAGCTTTTGGAGCCAGTGGCTCCTTATTCTCACAGAAGGTTCGAAGGGGAAGAAAGAGGGGTGAAGGAAAAGGACTGGTGAGGTTTAGGAAAAGCGGTAGAGTTTGGAAATGTCACACAGAACCCTGGGTCAGGGTGGACTTACTAAACAGGATGAGAAGGAAAGGATGATCAGTTTTTCTTTCTCATCCTATCTGGAAAGTCTCGTAAACCACACCAGTCCTTTCCCTTCCTTCACTCCTCTACCTTCCCCCTCGACTCCTTTGGCAGATGATGGGGCCACTGGCTCCGAAAGCTAGTAAACTGTAATACCTTTATATCTTTGTTCTCCTGCCTCCACTTAATGAGTAAATTTTTTATCTATTCGATCACCTTATGTTAACTTTGTCATTTGATCTTATTTTTTCTTCCTATCATTCTTATCTGATTTGGAATCATGCATGTGGTTTTAATTGTTCGTATCTATCTATCACTATATTTACATCTAAAAACAAAGATGATGTGACTTACCAAAAGAAAGTGCTGGCAGGTCGATAGACACACAAACATACACAAAAAATTCTAGCTTTCGCAACCAACGGGTGCTTCGTCAGGAAAGAGGGAAGGAGAGGGAAAGACGAAAGGATGTGGTTTTTAAGGGAGAGGGTAAGGAGTCATTCCAATCCCGGGAGCGGAAAGACTTACCTTAGGGGGAAAAAGGACGGGTATACACTCGCGCGCGCGCACACACACACACACACACACACACACACACACACACACACACACACACACACACACACATCCATCCACACATTAAAAGGCCTTTTAATATGTCTGCTTGTGTCTGTATATGTGTGGATGGATATGTGTGTGTGTGTGCGCGAGTGTATACCCGTCCTTTTTTCCCCCTAAGGTAAGTCTTTCCGCTCCCGGGATTGGAATGACTCCTTACCCTCTCCCTTAAAAACCACATCCTTTCGTCTTTCCCTCTCCTTCCCTCTTTCCTGACGAAGCAGCCGTTGGTTGCGAAAGCTAGAATTTTTTGTGTATGTTTGTGTGTCTATCGACCTGCCAGCACTTTCTTTTGGTAAGTCACATCATCTTCGTTTTTAGATATATTTTTCCCACGTGGAATGTTTCCCTCTATTATATTCATATCACTATATTTAAATGTTTGAAGAGTGCTGATCTGTTGGTTTAAAAACAAATGGGAAAATAATATGTTTATATTGGCTGACAAGATGCGCATTTTTGGATGGTAATTCTCAGACAGACATTTAACATGTAAATTGCTTTGCACTATGGATAAATAACACAAATGAAGATTTAAACGAAAGAAGGGAGTATAAATAAATGCTCAAAATGAGGGATACAAATAATGAATGTAATAAAGTGGTCAGAAATATAAGATGATCAAAGGAAAGAAATTATATCTAAATCAATACAAAAATGGCTCCTACCCTTGTAACCGCCCCCGGTGTAAAACCTGTCCCATGCACCCTCCCACCACCACTTACTCCAGTCCTGTAACCCGGAAGGTGTACACGATCAAAGGCAGAGCCACGTGTGAAAGCACCCACGTGATTTACCAACTGACCCGCCTACACTGTGACGCATTCTATGTGGGAATGACCAGCAACAAACTGTCCATTCGCATGAATGGACACAGGCAGGCAGTGTTTGTTGGTAATGAGGATCACCCTGTGGCTAAACATGCCTTGGTGCGCGGCCAGCACATCTTGGCACAGTGTTACGCCGTCCGGGTTATCTGGATACTTCCCACTAACACCAACCTATCCGAACTCCGGAGATGGGAACTTGCCCTTCAATATATCCTCTCTTCCCGTTATCCACCAGGCCTCAATCTCCGCTAATTTCAAGTTGCCGCCACTCATACCTCACCTGTCATTCAACGACATCTTTGCCTCTTCACTTCCGCCTTGACTGACATCTCTGCCCAAACTCTTTGCCTTTTAATATGTCTGCTTGTGTGTGTATATGTGTGGATGGATATGTGTGTGTGTGCGCGCGCGAGTGTATACCTGTCCTTTTTTCCCCCTAAGGTAAGTATTTCCGCTCCCGGGATTGGAATGACTCCTTACCCTCTCCCTTAAAACCCACGTCCTTTTGTCTTTCCCTCCCGTTCCCTCTTTCCTGACGAAGCAGCCGTTGGTTGCGAAAGCTTGAATTTTGTGTGTATGTTTGTGTTTGTTTGTGTGTGTATCGACCTGCCAGCGCTTTTGTTTGGTAAGTCTCATCATCTTTGTTTTTAGATCTATTTTTCAATACAAAAAGATATTTAAAATCACATGCACAAAGATCCCAGATTTAAAAAAAAAAGACAGGAAAAAATAAGCGTAAATGTAAAATTTAATGTTGTGATTAAAATTATGATAAAGGATTAGCATTTTCAAAAAAAATTCTTTTAAACCAATTAATTGAATAAAAATAATTATCAGAGTCATTTTGGCAACTATTTAAAAATGAAAGCAACTTCGAAGCACCTGAAGTTATTTGAACCCACAACCTTCACCAATAAGGTCCTTATTTCAACCACTATGGAGCAGTGTTGTTATATGAACTGTCGTTAGTTTTAAGGCTCTAGAACATAGCACAAAATTCTGAAATTGTCGATTACTCGCAAACGAAGGCCCCCCCCCCCCCGTGTCTCCCCCCCCCCCCCGTGTCTCCCCCCCCCGTGTCTCCCCCCCCTCCTCCTCCTCCTCCTCCCACTCCCCTCTGCGGCGAATGGCTGCAGAGTGTAATACCTGGGACCCTAACTTACATCACCGTATAGATAGTTTATAAAACCTCATCCCACTCTATGGGTCCTCTCCATGTCAGTCCACATGTAATTCCAGGTACCGGTATTGTCCAGTTATTTGCTATAATAAGAGCCACTTGACAATTCCAGGTAACAGTAGTCTCTAGTTATTTGCTGTCATAAAAGCCACTGGTCAATGAAGCATTCTCAGCGTTGATCTACCAGCTCCACACAATTTTTTAGGGGCCTTCCAATTCATTTAGTGCTCTGCAGGTCTGTTGATTCACTTGGGCATGGGTTGAGCAGTTGATGGTAGCATCTGCTCACTAAACATGCCTCCTTAATACAGGAACACTGCAACAAGGTCAACCTCCATCATTGAACTCACTGATTTTGCTCGGTGAGAACTGGAAGTAGACCTTCGTTTCAGTGGATAATTTCTATTATTTTTTATTTTATGCAAAATATAGAGCCATGATGGAAACTGCTGAAACGGATGCAAATGGGCCATTGTGTAACCAGTTAAGTGTATTAGAGCATGGAGAGAACATATAGCTATGCACACCACTACTAATGGATCCATACTGAAATCTTCAGGTCACCAATAACACTGCTTGTCTTTTCAGTGAAACATACAGTGTGACTCTGGTATAAGAAACAAATGCGTGGTGCTAAGAAAATTTCAGAGCAGCCACCTGCAGAAAATTTGCAACTTTTGGACTTTATATGACAAAAACCTTGATCAAACATTGGAGTAAGAAATGATAATTTCTGGCTTCTATCAGTTTTCCAGTATCTAGTGTTATAGTATTTGAATTGGGAAGAAAGCTTCTGACACTCCACTCCTTGCCACACTTGTCAGACATCAGCAGAAACACCCTGTGGGTGCGTTAGTGTCGCTAGAACCAGTGACTGGGGTTAGGAGTGGACCCTTATTCTAGGACAGAGCACATTGGCGTTTAGCTGTACACAATTTAATTTCAGAATTATTTTCAAAGAAGTACACGAATTTACATAGATTAGATTGTGACATGACAATGTCAGGACAGTTGTCAAGGTAACACATTACGTCCTGTTTAGCAGAAATAACCCTGAACACAACAATATCAAATTTAAATAGAGGGTTGTCTACAAGATTATTCTTACTACTACTACTACTACTACTACTACTACTCTGAATTTGGCCAATATTACAACAAATCCAGTTCTAAGTTTGGTACTATTTAGGAAGACAATCGAGCCTACGGAGGATGGTTAGTTTTCGTGACAAGATGATCAAAAGATTACTCAAGGTTGTTAGAGTTCACAGTGGATGCAAGCTGGTGAACCAACAAGTTTATGCCTCTGCCAGTGGCAATTACCTTTTAGCTGTGATGTGCTGTCGGCTGCATGGCTGCTTTCACCCTCTGAAAATCCTATAAAAAGCTATCATCATCTTTGCTGAATTTATCAGCTGTGACTGTCCTATATTCCTCGTTAGGCGAGAAAACATGCCCGCATCCCTAGTTTGGAAAATATAATGATATACATGTGCATAGATTGTGTAGCGTGTATATTTCAATGCCCTATCAGTTCTTGTAAGAACAATTAACTACGTGGCTGTTTCGTTTCTCCGCTATCGGAGCTCAATGAGTCTTAAGCTAATTTCTAGCTAAATTTCAGCCAAAATGAATGCAGTGCTCACATAAAATTCCTCTTTTGGCATCATACAGAATGTGATGCGCCCTGTTCTACACTTGGTGCCGGTTCATAGGAGAGTCCTCGAAGTTTTAGGTCTTGTGTCTTTCGTAGCAAACTGTCCCCCACCTGTGTCGTTTCGTGCTTCACGTCACAGCTTTTTCAAACCAATGGGATCGTTCCTTTCATCTTGTGGAAACTACCTATGCCATTCGCAAAGGGCCTACCTTTAAACTGCGTCGAAATATCGCCCCTTTCTACTCCTTCAGAGTATATTTCAGCCAATCGGACATTTTGTGCACGCTGCTGATGCCTAAAAGTTACAGGCGTACGTCACGAGTGTACCACGAGCATTTCACGTGTTCAACTACATCACTGGTCTGTTTCTATCCATCTGGAAATTTCCCAATCCAGTTTTCTAAAGAATTTCTTCGTTGCAAGCAGTGCTGGCACGCCACCTGCTCTCCTCGATGCCCCCTGCGGGTCCAGGGGTTAGAATAGGCCCGAGGTATTCCTGCCTGTCGTACAAGGCAACTAAAGGGAGTTTCACACATTTTGGCTTTTATGTGATAGTCCCCTGTAGGGTTTGATCTCCATTCTTCAAAAATTTTCCTACTAGCGAGCCAATTGGGGAAGGGCGCCTTACAAGGTGCATCGTGTCCATCATGCATTGAGATCTGTAGCCCACTTTCTCACCATCGCATTGCAGTCCTGCCCATTCTCCATCTCTTGGACGAGGACTCCTTCCTGGGTGCATTTTCCACCATGCACTATGCAGTGTCGATTTCTGCATCGACAATGACCATGGACTTCTTTGCACCTGATATCCAGCACAGTAGCCAGTCCGTTGTGGTGGGGCCACCATGTACCGTGTTGGTTGTAGCCCCATGACCACACAGGGATCGCTCTGCTGATGCCTGTGCCGTTAACTCCCCACGTATGCCAAGCAGTAGATGCCCACCCCCTTGGGGCATCGGGACTCCCGGCAATGGCCATCCTGCCAGGTGGCCTTTGCTGTGGCTGGGTGGCGTCCGTGGGGATGGCACCTGGTCGGAGTGGGTGGCATCAGGGCGGATGACACGCAATGAAGCATAGTCCATCATCTCTTGCTGGTGGTGAAACACCAGTAGTCTCTAAGCGGTCACGAGCTCAATTCAACGCACAGAAGTATGACCCCAAATCGTTCCCCTCCCTGGCCACACCATGGGAGGAACGTCAGGCTATGGATGTCCGCGGATCTTATTCGCCCCAATACTTTTTTTTTTTGTTGAGCATTTAGAGAACAAGTTCAGGGAGTTGGAGGGCTTGTCCAAAATGAGATCTAGGTCAGTCTTGATCAAAACAGCATCCTCTGCCCAGTCACGGGAGTTACTCACTTGTGACAAGCTGGGGGATGTTTCTGTAACCATCACACCCCATAAGAGCTTAAATATGGTCCAGGGTATCATATTTCACAGAGACCTTCTTTTGCAGTCCAATGATGAGCTGCGCACCAATTTAGAGCGGCGAGGTGTACATTTCGTCCAGCGTGTCCACCGGGGTACGAAGGATAATCGGATTGCCACCAGTGCCTTCATCTTGGCCTTTGAGGATGATACATTGCCCGAGAAGGTCAAGGTGATGGTCTACCGGTGTGATGTAAGCCCTATGTCCCTCCCCCCTGCGGTGCTTTAAGTGCTGGAAGCTCGACCATATGTCTTCCTGCTGTACTTCCAGCATCACATGAGATTGCAGATGCCCATCACATCCAATACTCCATGTGCCCCGCGTTCCATCTGTGTCAACTGTGGAGAGCAGCATTCGCCTTGCTAACCTGACTGCAGGATTCTCCAGAAAGAAAGGAAAATCATGGAGTACAAGTCCCTGGACAGACTGACCTACACTGAGGCTAAGAGAAAATTTGAACGCCTGCATCCTGTGCATATGACATCATGTTACGCTGCCGCTACAACAGTTCTGGCACCATCAGCTCCAACAACCCAGGTCACCTCTCAGAGCCGGCCCCCTTGATGATTGGGTGGGGGGGGGGGGGGGGCATTTCCCTCCCTGTTGCTTCTGCACCACCTACTTCAGGAGCAACACCTCCCCAACCATCGGGGACATCCGTCCCCGCTTCTAAGCCGGAGAAGTGTAAGTTTTCTTTGGCTTCTCTCGCTAGGAAGTGGTCCCTTGCGTCACCCTCTTCCCGTGTTTCTTCTGATGGGAAAGAAGACACCCACCAGTGGCTGAAGAGCCCAAAAGCAGCTGGTCTTAGGGCTTCACACTCATCCTCAGTCCCGAAGACTGAGCCAGTGAAGTCCTCCCAGCCAGGGAAACCCAAGGAGCAGCGAGAGAAATCCAGAAAGAAAACCCCTAAGACCAAGGAAATTGCGGTGATACCCACACCACCTCTACCTTCAAGCTCTGCGGCTGAGGATAGGGTGGAGATTTTGGCTCCCGCTGAGGACCTAGATCTTGCCAGACCCTCAGACAAAATGGATATGACTGCTCAGGCAATAAATTGGTGGCAGCAGGTGACTCTGAAGCATAAACTGCCTCATTAAATGTTCCATGTGTTCCCAGTCTCACGATGTCATCCTCAAGTGGAACTGTGGCGGCTTCTTCCACCACCTGGCCGAGCTACGGCAACTGTTAAGCTTTACACCTGCTATCCGCATTGCCCTCCAGGAAACCTGGTTTCCAGCAATGTGGGCCCCCTGCCCTCTGCAGCTATAAGGGATATTACAGGAACCATAGTGATTACAATCGAGTGTCAGGTGGAGTTTGCGTTTATGTCCTAAATTCGGTCTGTAGTGAACATGTGCCCCTTCAAACCCCTCTTGAAGCTGTGGCTGTCAGAATAAGGACGATGCAGGAAATAACTGTCTGCAATGTATATCTTCCTCCAGATGGTGCAGTACCCCTGAATGTATTAGCTGCACTGATTGATCAACTCCCTAAACCTTTCCTACTTCTGGGAGATTTTAATGCCCATAACCCCTTGTGGTGTGGTACTATGCTTGCTGGCTCAGACAGAGATGTCAAAACTTTAGTGTCGCAATTTGACCTCTGCCTCTTAAATACTGGGGCCGCCAGACATTTCATTGTGGCTCATGGTAGTTAGTCGGCCACTGACTTATCAATTTGCAGTCCAGTACTTCCCCCATCTATCCACTGGACAGCACCAGCACATGACAACCTATGTGGTAGTGACCACTTCCCCATCTTCCTGTCACTGCCCCAGCATTAGGCACACGGACGCCTGCCCAGATGGGCTATGAACAAGGCTGACTGGGCAACTTTCACCTCTGCTGTCACCGCTGAAACTCCCCCATACAGTAACATCGATGTGATGGTTGAGCAGGTGACTAGCACAATTGTTTCTGTGGCAGAAATGAGATCTCTCACTCTTTAGGGTGCCCGAAGTGTAAGGCAGTCTCTTGGTGGTCACCGGAAGTCGCTGAAGCAATTAAGGAGCGTCAGCGAGCTCTACAGCGGCCTAAGTGGCACCCTTCCCTGGAGCACCTCGTAGCCTTTAAATGGCTCCATGCCCGTGTTTGCTACCATATCAAACAACGGAAGGAGTGGTGTTGGGAGAGATACATCTCCACCATTGGGTGCCACACGTCACCTTCCCAAGTCTGGGCAAAGATCAAACGTGTTTTCAGGTACTAGGCCCCAACAGCTGTCCCCGGTGTTACAATGAATGGCGAGTTACATACCGATGCAAACATGATTGCCGAGCACTTTGCTCGAGCCTCTGCATCGAAGAATTACCTCCAGCCTTTCGCACACACAAACGGCAGCTGGAAGGGAATGTTCTATCATTCACTACATGCCACAGTGAATCCTTAATGCCCCATTTACAGAGTGGGAGCTCCTCAGTGCCCTTGCACATTGCCCTGACACAGCTCCTGGGGCTGATCGCCTCCACAGCCAGATGATTAAACATCTTTCATCTGACTACAAGCGACATATCCTTGTCGTCTTCAACCGAATCTGGTGCGACAGCATCTTTCCATTGCAATGGCGGGAATGCACCATCATTCCAGTGCTCAAACCCAGCAAAAACCCGCTTGATGTGGATAGCTATCGGCCCATCAGCCTCACCAACGTTCTTTGTAAGCTGCTGGAACGTATGGTATGTTGACGGGGTCCTGGAGTCACATGGCCTACTGGGTCCACATCAGGGCGGCTTCCGCCAGGGTCGCTCTACCACTTATCATCTTGTGTCCACCCGAACAGCCTTTTCCAGACAGCAACACCTGATTGCCGTGTTTTTTTACTTACGTAAACCATACGACATGACTAGGCGACATCATATCATCGCCACATTGTTTGAGTGGGGTCTCTGGGGACCACTCCTGATTTTTATCCATAACTTTCTGTCGCTCCATACTTTCCGTGTCCAAGTTGGTGACTCCCATAGTTCAATCCATATCCAGGAGAATGGAGTCCTGCAGGGCTCTGTATTGAGTGTCTCACTATTTTTAGTGGCCGTTAATGTTCTACCAGCAGCTGTCAGGCCCTCTGTCTCACCTTCTCTGTATTCAGACGACTTCTGCATTTCGTACTGCTGCTCCAGTACTGTTATTGCTGAGCGGCGCCTCCAGGGATCCATCCACAAGGCGCAGTCATGGGCTCGAGCCCACGGCTTCCAGTTTTCAGCTGCAGAGTTGTGTCATGCACTTTCGTCGGCGTCGTACCGTTCATCCGGAACCTGCACTTTACTGTAATGACGATCCTCTCACTGTAGTGGAGATATATAAATTGCTAGGACTTGTTTTCGACGCTTGATTGACTTGGCTCCCTCATCTTCGTCAGCTTAAGCAGAAGTGCTGGCAGCACCTCAATGCCCTCCGTTGCCTGAGCAACACCAATTGTGGTGCAGATCGCTGTACACTGCTGCAGCTCTACAGAGCCTTTGTCCAATCCCATATTGAGTATGCAAGTGTGGTTTGTGGTTCGGCAGCACCTTCAGCATTGCATTTACTCGACCCTGTGCACCACTGTGGGGCTCAATTAGTGGCAGGAGCTTTTAGGACAAGTCCGGTGACCAGCGTATTGGTGGAGGCTGGTGTGCCTCCACTGCAGATCAGACGTGCACAACTGCTCACCAGTTATGCAGCACACATTCATAGTTCCCCTGAGCATCCAAATTACTGTCTCCTTTTTCCGCCCGCATCGGCGACCCAAATTGGGCGGTCCCTTCTCTCCAAACTGGAGTCCTTCCCTTTACCACCTCTTCTTGCAGTCCATTCACGTATGCCTCCATGGTGTTCACCTCGGCCGGAGCTTCGTCTTGACCTTTTGTATGGCCCTAAGGACTCCGTTAACCCCGCCGCTCTACGCTCTCACTTCCTCTTGATTCTTGACATGTTCCGGGGCTCTGAAGTAGTTTACACTGATGGCTCAATGGCTGATGGTGACGTAGGCTTCGCATATGTTCATGGAGAACATACTGAGCAGTACTCCTTGACAGTTGGCTGCAGTGTTTTCACTGCAGAGCTGGCGGCCATATCTCATGCTCTTGTGTATGTCCGCTCATGTCCTGGCGAGTCATTTCTCCTGTGTACTGACTCATTGAGCAGCCTACAAGCTATCGACCAGTGCTAACCTCGCCACCCTCTGCTAGCGTCCATTCAGGAGCCCATCTATGCCCTGGAACAGTCCCGCCGGTCTGTGGTGTTTGTGTGGACCCCAGGACATGTCGGAATCCCCGGCAACGAACTTGCCGACAGGCTGGCCAAACAGGCAACACAGAAACCACTTCTGGAGATAGGCAACTCTGAAGCTGACCTGCATTCTGTCTTAGATCGCAGGGTTTTCCGGCTTTGGGAGACAGAATTGTATAACAGCATGCACAACAAACTGCATGTCATTAAGGAGACTATGAATGTGTGGAAGCCTTCCATGCAGCAGGCCTCTCGCAGGGATTCAGTTGTCCACTGCCAGCTCTGCATTGGCCGTATGTGGCTAACGCTTGGTTACCTACTCCGTTGCGAGGACCCACCTCAGTGTCGCTGTATCTCCCAAATGACAGTTGTCCACCTCTTGCTGGACTGCCCACTTTAGCCGCTCTGCGGCAGACTTTTAACTTTCCCAGCACCCTGCCTTCAGTGTTGGGTGACAATGCCTCCATAGCAGCTTAAGTTTTACATTTTTTCTGTGAGAGTGGGTTTTGTACTTCTATATGGGTTATAGCACATGTCCTTTGTCCCTCTGTGTCCTCCACCCTAGTGCTTTTAGGGTGGAGGTTTTAATGTGTTTCAGAGTGGCTGGCTTTCCCTTTTTATTCTCGCAGGTGGCCAGTCATTGTAATCTGCTTTCACGTCTTCTGTTTCTAGCTTCTCTCTGTTGTTTTCTTGTCCTCTTTTGTTCCTTTTAGTGTTCATTGCCTTCCCTTAATTCTTGTGGCTTTTCTTTTCTTTCCATTTTGTGTTATATGTTTCGTCCATTATATTCTCACACTTGTGGCATTGTTTTATTAGGAACAAAGGACTGATGACCTCGTAGTTTGGTCCCTTCTCCTGCCTTTAAACCATTCAACCATCTCCTCGATGTATCGCCTGGGGCTTCATTGTCCTTCTCACTGCAGGTCACCAACCCCCTTTTAGAATCATCCTGTTGTACTTGGGCTGTAACTGCCCAGCTTTCGTCTGCCCCCAAACTAAAACATCTCCTCCAACAGCTTTTTTCACCTTTTGCTCATTGACATGCATAATTTGGGTTGGTGTGTTAATTCTGGTGATTACATTATGTGATTGCATTACATGCTGTACATTTTGATAGCCAAATCTGCTCATTATCACCGAAGTACGTCAGGTGACATATTCCTCTACTTGTTACGACACATAAAATCTCTCATGTAAGGTGCGAAATTGACATTCATTCAGTCTGCCACCTTAAAAATCCTCCTCCTTCCATGATCAATTTTGCACTGGATCAATCAACGGTTGAGAAATTGATTGAAGTCAGTGCAAAATTGTTCTCAGCTGCTTAATGTAGCAATTGTTATGTACACTCATGCTCATAAATTAAAGATGATGCTGATACATGGTGAAACAACACTCTTATGGGCGGTTTGCGGGTTTAAATCACCTCGGGATATGACCATGTGGTGCATTTGACTTGCGGTCGTCACATGATGGCGCTGGAAGCAGTCCACATATGCAGAGGTGTGTTGGTGCATGTCAGAGTACGGTACAGCGAGTAAGTGTGAAGAAGTTTTCACACATGCTAATAGTGACAGTCTGTAGAAAATGGCTCAAAGAACACATATTGATGACGTTATGAGGAGTAGAATACTAGGGTGACTGGAGGCTGCTCAAACACAGCAGGTCGTGACACGGGCCCTCCGTGTGCACAAAGAGTGATCTCAAGATTATGGCAATGATTCCAGCAGATAGGAAACATATCCAGGCACTACAGTACGGGATGTCCACAGTGTACAACACCACAAGAAGACCGATATCTCACCATCAGTGCTCGCAGACATTCACAGAGTACTGCAGGTAGCCTTGCTCAGAACCTCACCGCAGCCACTGGAACACTTGTCTCCAGACACACAGTCTACAGACAACTGAACAGACATGGTTTAGTCACCCGGAGACCTGCAAGGTGCATTCCACTGACCACTGGTCAGAGGAGAGCCCTTTAAGCCTGGTGTCAAGAACACAGTACATGGACATTGGAACAATGGTCACAGGTTATGTTCACGGACGAGTCCAGGTATAGTCTGAACAGTGATTCTTGCCAGGTTTTCATCTCGCGTGTACCGGGAACCAGATACCATCCACTTAATGTCTTTGACCTGTATGGAGGTTGTGGTTTGATGGTATGGGGTGAGATCATGATTGATGCACGTGCACCCCTGCATGTCTTTGAAAGAGGAACTGTAACAGGTCAAGTGTATCAGGATTTCATTTTGCACTCATATTTCCACCTTTTCAGGGGTGCATTGGTCCCACCTACCTCCTGATGAATGATAATGCACGGCCCCGCTGAGCTGCCATCGTGGAGGAGTACCTTGAAACAGAAGATCTCAGGCGAATGGAGTGGCCTGCCTGTTCTCCAGACCTAAACCCCATCGAGCACATCTGGGATGCTCTCGGTCGACTTATCGCTGCTTGTCTTCAAACCCCTACAACACTTCAGGGGCTCCGACAGGCACTGGTGGAAGAGTGGGAGGCTATACCCCAGTATCTACTTGACCACCTGATCCAGAGTATGCCAAACCATTGTGTGGCCTGTGTACGTGTGCATGGTGATCATATCCCATATTGATGTCAGGGACGTGCGCAGGAAACAGTGGCGTTTTGTAGCACATGTGTTTTGGGATGGTTTTCTCAATTTATCACAAATACTGTGGACTTACAGATCTGTGTCGTGTGTTCCCTATGTGCCTATGCTATTAGCGCCAGTTTTGTGTAGTGCCATGTTGTGTGGCACCACATTCTGCAATTATCCTTAATTTATGAGCATGGGTGTATTTATATTGACGAACTCCTTTTTTTTTAATATGGCATAATCATACAGTTGTTCTTTCAGTCTCCTTTTTTTTTTCACCACAATTGATTTACTGTATACTACTGCTCTGAGCACTAAAGTAATGTTTTTACAGAAATTAACATGTTTTTACTAATTTTATGACAGAGATTCTCTATAAATTTGTACCACTTGTAATTTTTAAATTTGAGACTGATTTTTACATGAAGACTTACGTTAAATGATGATGGAGCTGTATTGAAGTTGAGGAAACCTTCATTTAAAATGATCCTCCACTTTTTTAATACTTATGTTTTATTCTCAACCTTAGCTTAGCTTTTATGGCAATTATAATTCAAGAAAGTTTCATCACTTACAATAATTTCTTAATTTATCTTAAACTTAACTGTAGCCTTCTCATAACTTTACAAGCACAGTCCCATTCACAAGCATATTTATATCCCCCAAAAATCTTAAACTTATGCACTATAGCTTCACAGAAGAATTAAGTTATTGACTTTCACAAAAATATTAAATTTCTAATCCTACTAATTACCTTGTAAATATTAAATTAACATCATAAAATTGGAAAACCCTTTTTTCTACATAACCTATATTTTAACAAACACATTACACATGACCACAAATGAAATCAAGTTTATGACTTAAGTGGCCAATGTTCTGGTAAACCGATTTGGAATTGATGTATTAACATGCGGGGGTGTAAGCCATTCCCATTTTCTTTGTAATGTTGGAATTTTCTGACTGTCAAAATATGATCATTGTCAAATTTTTCTATTGCGCCATATGGCATTTGTGTTTTCACAACATTTTCCGTTCCCTTCAATTGCGCCGTGTTTCCCTTTATTCGTACTACCACATTTGGCTCCTGAGATGACATATTTGTGTCCCATCTAGCATCGCACCTACGCAGTGGGGTGCAATTATCTAAACTGTACGATTCCTCGTGTATCGGACTGGAAGATGTGTTTAAATTTCCTGTTACTGGATCTGTGTTTTGTCTTTGTACTTGTTTCATATTGACCAGCGATATATGGCCTGTTGTACTGTAACTCGTAAATTGAGAATTTGATAGGTGTGGCACAGTAAACTGCTCTGTTATTACATCGTTCACATACGTTTGTAGGGTCAGCTGCCACTCTGTTGGTATGCACGCAGTTACTGCTTCTTCCACCATTATCTGCTGTGAACGCACATTACCTGTCTCAATGGTACTCCTAGCATTTGCTTCTGTTTCGGATTGGAAATTACTGATGCAACATCTTGTGGATATACAAGTGGAATCTCATGACTCTTTTGTGTTTCCACAACTGACACGGAAGATTGCACAACGGACTTAGTTACCTCTGGATTTTTTTCCATCACCATGTCAAATGATACTACCGATTACGTCACCTCACTACTACTTTCTGTACGGTTTTCAATACACTGCTTCAGTTCTGTTCGAAGCTATTCATCCTGTTGCTTATTTTTCGACATGATGTTTACAATGCATGTGTTGAATCTTTGTAACGCAGCTCGCGTACACATTTTCTGACATTGAGTTCTTCCGCAATTTGTTGCGCATTACCCGACTCCTTACATGCTAAATTATCAACTCTTTGGTTGATATTAGACACAGCATCCTGCTCCTGGTCAACGTCAGTACGCATCTTTTTCTGATCAGCCATAAGTGATTGGATTAGTTCGCACGAGTCTCTCGCCTCTTTCCGGATTTCAACAAACTGTTCATTAACTTCCGTTCAGCAAATTTTGCTGATCTTTGTGGACTTTTTCGAACCCAGAATTGGTTTCAAATTTGAGATCATTCAAAGCCACATTTATTTCAGCTTTTAAATTCACTGTTTCAGTTTTGAAAGTCACCACCCCTGCATTTGTGTCTGTTTATAAGTCTGCTAACCCTGCATTTGTTCCTGGTTTTAAGTCTACTAACCCTGCTCTCATAGCTTCACTTGTTTGCTTTACAACAATAGTGAGTTGCTTCAACATTGCGAACACACTATCAGACTCTTCACCATCGTCATCTGTCACCATTTGGTGCAAATTTTGCCGTTCGTGTCTTTCATGTGATGTCTCACCGATTTCTGTGCATAGTACTGACACACTTACACACATTCTTTCTGTAAGAAACTGTCCCATTTGATTCAGAATTACTGCATTTGGTTCAGTGTACTGTAGTTGCACATCGTCTGATTCTGCTTCTGAACCACTAGGTCCATCCTCTGTTCGGTTTTGTGTGGTCTCAACCTGAGATTCTAATCGCAAAACTGCCACCATTCCATCTGCATTGTCACTTTGTTCAGTTTCGTAACTTGTATTCGATACATTTTGTTGTATGTCAATTTCTATCCTATCAAGATCTTCAGTTTGCCCTGTATGCGATGATCTTTATCCTTCCGCCATCTCAGACCGTCTAACTAACCTGTCTTTTACGATTTGCGTGAACCTGAGCTCTAGTCAGCATGAAGTTATATGACCTGACATGTCTCCAAAATATCATAGAAAGTCTCTTATGCTTTTATCTCATCATTAGCAACGCCGTTCACTGTTTGTGGGTAGTCAAACCAAGTCAACAATGCTGTGAATAACTTAGTGCGTGAGCCTGAAAGGTCATGCACAAACTACTTTTACTCAAAACACAAAAATTTTTCTTTACTTGGATCACACATTTACAGTAATCTGACCACTATGCAGGCTCATACACTGAGTAACCTTGTTGCTTTTTGTTTTAAAACAAAATTTCCATACCGTATTTTAATTACTCTTTCTAATTTGACTAATTGCCATCTTGGCAGACCAATTGCCATCCAGGCAGGGATGCTATTACCTGACACTCTACTCCTTTTCACATTTGTCAGACATCAGCACGAACACCCCGGGAATGCATTGGCGTCGCTAGAATCAGTGACTGGGGTTAGGAGTGGACCCTTATTCCAGGACAGAGCACATTGGTGTTTAGCTGTACACAATTTAATTTCAGAATAATTGGCAAAGAAGTACACGAATTTACTTACATTGTGACATGACAGTGTCAGGAAAGTTGTCAAGGTAACACATTACGTCCTGTTTAGCAGAACTAACCCAGAACACAACAATATCAAATTTAAATAGAGGGTTCTCTACAAGATTATTCTTACTACTACACTGTGAAGTTGGCCAATATTACAACAAATCATCTGATTCCAGTTCTAAGTTTGGTACTATTTAGGAAGCAATCAAGTCTATGGGGGGGGGGGGGGGGGGGGTGTTAGTTTTTGTGACAAAATGAGCAAAATATTACTTAAGTTTGCTAGAGTTCACAGTGGACGCAAGCTGGTGAACCAACAAGTTTACGCCTCTGCCAGTGGCAGTTACCTTTTAGCTGTGATGTGCTGTCAGCTGCATGGCTGCTCTCACCCTCTGAAAATCCTATAAAAAGCTAATCAAAATCTTTGCTGATTTTATCAGCTGAAACTGTCCTATGTTTCTCGTTAGGCGAGAAAACATGCCCTCATCCCTAGTCTGGAAAATATGGTGATACACACATGCATAAATTGTGCAGCACGTATACTTCAATGCCCTCCAGGCCTCACAAGAACAATTAACTTGGTAGCTGATTTGTTTCTGCACTACAGGAGCTCAACGACTCTTCAGTGAATTTCTAGCTGAATGCAGCCAAATGAACGCAGTGTTCACACAGAATTCCTCTTTTGGTGTCGTACAGTGTGTGATGTGCCCTGTTTTACACTTGTCACTGGTTCAGAGGAGAGTCCTCGAAGTTTTCGGTCTCGTGTCTTTTGTAGCAAACTGTCCCCCACCTGTGTCCTTTCGTGCTTCACATCACAGCTTTTTCAAACTAATGGGTTCGTTCCTTTCGTCTTGTGGAAACTACCTCTGCCAATTGCGAAGGGCCTGCCTTTAAACTGTGTTGAAATATCGCCCTTTTCTACTCCTGCAGAGTATATTGCAGCCAATCGGACACTTTGTGCCTGCTCCTGACACCTAAAGGTACACACATACATCACGAGTGTACCACGAGCATTTCACGTGTTCAGCTTCACTGGTCTGTTTGTACCCATCTGGAAATTCCCCAACGCGTTTTTCTAAAGAATTTCTCCATCGCAAGCAGTGCCGGCCCGCTACTTGTTCTCCTCGATGTATCACCTGGTGCATTCGTTGTCCCTCTCGCCACGGGTCACCAACCCCCTTTTAGAACCATCCCGTCGTACTCGGGCCGTGACGGCCCAACTCTCGCCTGCCCCCTAACTAAAACGTTTCCTCCAGCAGCTTTTTTCACCTTTTGCTCATTTACAAGCAGGATTTGGGTTCAGTGTGTTAATACTGTCAAATTGAGTGTCATCTCTTTGTGTTACATACTGTACATTTTGATAAGCAAATCTGCTCATTATCACCGAAGTATGTCAGGTGATATATTCCTCTACTTATTACGACACAAAAAATCTCTCATGTAAGGTGCGAAATTGACATTCATTCAATCTGCCATCTTACAAGCTGTTGATAAATAATACACAACATTCATTAGCTGCCATTTGGAACAACAGGATTCTCAGTCACACCAAATGAAATAAAGCACACTATGGTGTTATAATTCCATGACAAATAATCCACCGAGCGAGGTGGCACAGTGGTTAGCCCACTGGACTCGCATTCGGGAGGACGACAGTTCAATCCCACGTCCAGCCATCCTGATTTAGGTTTTCCGTGATTTCCAGGCAAATGCTGGGATGGTTCCTTTGAAAGGGCATGGCTGACTTCCTTCCTTGTTCCGACGACACCGATGACCTCGCAGCTTGGTCTCTTCCCACAAACAACCCAACAAATGATCCATGAGTTTTGTTGTATACTTCAGACCTATAGAGAATGTAGGAGAATTAATTCTCATTCAAAGACTGAAGAAGTCTATAATCACGTTACCATGATAATTGTAGCTCACCATGCTGCTGTTGAGGTAGTCTAGCCAGTATGACATGCTGCAACCAAAAACTCCAAAGTAATCCCCCTTCTGTTTCTCTTTAATTAACTACAGAAGGGTTCAATATTCTGACCTAGGGTGGAATTAATAATGGCTCCACTTCTTAAGCCACGGGAGGACCATGCTAGTCCCTAGTTGTTATTGACAATTGTGTAGAAAATATGCTAGAGCAGATGACGATCTCCAATCTTGTTTAGATTTTATATATCGGATCTTCCATAAGTCACTTTCATTGTGGGATTCGAGGATAAAGGACGTATTCCTAGAAAAGCGGCATCTGGTAATTTTTTTTAAATGCAGGGTTATTACAAATGATTGAAGCGATTTTACAGCTCTACAATAACTTTATTATTTGAGATATTTTCACAATGCTTTGCACACACATACAAAAACTCAAAAAGTTTTTGTACGCATTCACAAATGTTCGATATGTGCCCCTTTAGTGATTCGGCAGACATCAAGCCGATAATCAAGTTCCTCCCACACTCGGCGCAGCATGTCCCCATCAATGAGTTCGAAAGCATCGTTGATGCGAGCTCGCAGTTCTGGCATCTTTCTTGGTAGAGGAGGTTTAAACACTGAATCTTTCACATAACCCCACGGAAAGAAATGGCATGGGTTAAGGTTTTCTAATCTCCTGTTTAAGAAATGCCGAACATCATGATAGAAGTGCGGTGGAGCACCATCCTGTTGAAAGATGAAGTCGGCACTGTCGGTCTCCAATTGTGGCATGAGCCAATTTTCCAGCATGTCCATATACACGTGTCCTGTAACGTTTTTTTCGCAGAAGAAAAAGGGGCCGTAAACTTTAAACCGTGAGATTGCACAAAACATGTTAACTTTTGGTGAATTGCGATTTGCTGCACGAATGCGTGAGGATTCTCTACCGCCCAGATTCGCACATTGTGCCTGTTCACTTCCCCATTAAGAAAAAATGTTGCTTCGTCACTGAAAACAAGTTTCGCACTGAACGCATCCTCTTCCATGAGCTGTTGCAACCGCGCCGAAAATTCAAAGCGTTTGACTTTGTCATTGGGTGTCAGGGCTTGTAGCAATTGTAAACGGCAAGGCTTCTGCTTTAGCCTTTCCCCATAAGATTTTCCAAACCATCGGCTGTGGTACGTTTGGCTCCCTGCTTGCTTTATTCGTTGACTTCCGCGGGCTACGCGTGAAACTTGCCCGCACGCGTTCAACCGTTTCTTCGCTCACTACAGGCCGACCCGTTGATTTCCCCTTACAGAGGCATCCAGAAGCTTTAAACTGCGCATACCATCGCCGAATGGAGTTAGCAGTTGGTGGATCTTTGTTGAACTTCGTCCTGAAGTGTCGTTGCACTGTTATGACTGTCTGATGTGAGTGCATTTCAAGTACGACATACGCTTTCTCGGCTCCTGTCGCCATTTTGTCTCACTGCGCTCTCGAGCGCTCTGGCGGCAGAAACCTGAAGTGCGGCTTCAGCCGAACAAAACTTTAAGAGTTTTTCTACGTATCTGTAGTGTGTCGTGACCATATGTCAATGAATGGAGCTACAGTGAATTTATGAAATCGCTTCAATCATTTGTAATAGCCCTGTATTAAAACATCATATAATGCTACCAGCAGACTCAGCATTATCTGTCAGTTGCTTGAACTGAAGTTCTGTCATCATCATCATCATCTTGTTTTTATGTGATCATTCCTAACAGATAAAGACCATCTTGACTGTTCATGGAGGTTGCGTGTCACATACTGGTGTGTGAATCAATCACCGATCACATTACAGTTGGGTCAACAATCTCAGTGACCAATTGATTGTGCTGATTGCAGAATCCTGAAATCCTGGGTGCTGAAGACCGTTCTTGTGCAGAAATGGGAGATAGTGGCATTGTTAACCAATTGTTATTCTGCTCAAATGTGTTACTGTAACAGGTTTTATATCCCTTAATCTTCATTTTATAGATTGCTTTGTTTCTGTTACACATTGTGAAGCTTGCATGAGGGCTTTATATTTCTTGTACTAGTGTTCTCACACAAGAGACCAAATACCTTTTAGCAGAAAGATTATTTAGATTGTGTGATGTTAAGTGAAAATTGTATCAACAGTAAAGTCAGCTGTATTTAAGGAGAAAAATAGTCTGGTGTGCTATTTGGCACTTGGAAGGAAAACGGGATTTAAAAGATACAGTAAAAAGTCATTATGTACTGCCTTCTAAATATTGTTCGTGTTTATGTTTGTATATATTTCCTTGATCAAAATAATGTTGATGTTTTGAGAAGTCTCTTTTACCTATTCTTTCAGTTCTTAGCTGCGTGAAGAATTTAACATATGGCCTTTTTCTAGAACATACACTATAAATTTTATTTTAGCTATTTATAAACTTGCTATCATAGCTAGTTCCTTAATGTTACCATACCCTTACTGTTTGTAAGAATGGTCTCTCTCAACCACACTGTAAACAGACAGTAGTGGACTAAGCAACATACAGTGTTCTGTATCTTGTGAAGACACAACAAATTGATAGTGACAGTCCCTTCCTTTTTGCAGTGTCCCATTGATATCAATTGTATATCATCCTTAGCACTACAGATATGGACACCAAGCTGTGTGACAGACAACACTCTGAATACATGCAATTTTGGTGCTAACATGTAAACAGAAACAACCACTACAGGAACGATATCAAAGGGCGTTGTAGTATACTCATTGCCACAAGTGGTTGATTGACTATATACTTTCTTTATTTTACAGTTGGTGATTTACACATGCTGGGGTGATATTAATCATAAAGACAGGGGAAGCAGTAATTTTATCAACATCTTGCACACATTACAAATGCCACATTTTTGTAATTACATGGTTGTTTTAAAGTTCCTACAGGACAATGCACTTGGTTTACATTCATAAAAGATTCTCTCATCGCACAGATTGTCAGTAAATCATGTCTGACGCATCATTTAACCAAGTATTGGCAAGGATAGTTGGTGATGTACAATGGAATGTATCTAGTAGCTAAGCTGCAACCACTGTGCTGCATTCTATGTGATCTTGACAACCAACAAGCTGTCTGTCCACTTGAATGGCCACCAACAAACTGAGGCCAAGAAACAAGTGGACAACCCTGTTTCTGAACACACTGCCAAACACGACATTCTTCACTTCAATGGCTGCTTCACAGCCTGTGCCATATGGAGCCTTCCCACCAACAGCAGCTTTTCCGAATTGCAGAAGTGGGAACTCTCCTTGCAATACATCCTACGTTCTCGTAACCCTCCTGGCCTCAACATTCGTTAGTCACTGTCCTCACCCATCCAACCCCTTCCCTGTTCCCATTCCAGCACAACACAGCCCTCATTCCACCATCACACCCCGTCTTTTTACTTCTCTCCTTTTCTGCTACTCCCCCCCCCCCCCCCCACATCTCCCCAGCCCTCTGTCTAACCTGCAGCACTTCACTGTCTGCCACCCCCACCATACTACCCCCCTTTCCCACCCCACCCCAGCCTCCTCCTTATCCCCACCCACTCGCCATTCCCATAATGCACTGGTGCTGCTGCTCGCAGTGTGGTTTCAGTAGCCTGAGACTGGTCGCGCGTACTGGTGTGTGTGTGTGTGTGTGTGTGTGTGTGTGTGTGTGTGTGTGTGTTGTTGATGAAGGTCTTAATGGCCAAAAGCTTTATTTATTTGTTACAGTCTTTTTGTTGTGCCTATCTGCAACTTAGCATCTCCGCTATTATAAGGTGAGTAACAACTTTCCTTTTCATAATATTCTTTCCATATTGTTGTTTCACATCTCCAAGTGTTCATAAAAATTGCAACAGCCAGTAAGAGTCACTCAAATAAATCTTAATTGGTTAGCACAGTGTACCAGGACAAGCGATTAAGACAGCGGAAAGGCAATGCACATATAGGCACAACTACACCTTCAATTGCTTGATTAGCAGTCTTTGACAGCAAGCTTAGTTGAAACACCTAACAAAATCAATGTGAAAGCTACTACACAAATTCACTTTATTGCCACTAAGGACATTAGCATGTCATTGAGTATTTAGGTAGCAGAAGTACTGGTCTGTAGCAATTGGGGCTTTCATATGAGGTTTTGATTCACACTGGACACATTGTTAGGACTGTGATACGTGTGTGCAGCAAGTGGATACTACAGGGATGGTTGTAACACGTAGGCTTTGAAGAAACTTTTCATTTTCTGTCAAGTACAATTACTATTTTGTTTGAAACTGTGAAGTTACAAGATGTTAACACACACAGTATGATTATGTGATTATCTAAATAGTGCAGAGTAGTAAATAAATAAGCACACTTTAAGGTTTTCCGTCTTGGCCTCTATTGCCTCTTTTTTATCTATTTACAATGCCTTTTGCCTGCCTATTTTACTGATTTATAATGCGTACACTTCCTGGAACTGTTTATAACTTATAAGGGGACTACACCTACTTGTTATCACCAATTTTGTCCAGACTTATGATATATGAAGGGCGTGGCCAGAAATGGAAATAACATAAGTGGAAACTGCAGATGGCCAAGAGTTTAGAAAATGCAATTTCACATGGGATGGATGAGCATGAGCAATTTATGTTAGTCTAGTTTCCATGCTATGGTTAATGCAACGGAAAGAGTACAGAACTGTAATCTGAGGGTTGTGGGGTCGAGTCCCTATGCGGATATTTTTATCTTTTTTCTTTACTTTCAACTTTAATATTACTTACACCAAAAATAAACTGAAATAATGCTCAATATATTGTTTTTATTAATATTTTCATGAAAGATTAAGAGGAAAGGTGAAGGAAAATTTGGGATTGAAAACACGTTCCTAGAAGGGATCATAATTAAGGTGCACTTGTCTCTGTATTCTGTTAGCTTAATTTTGACCTTTGAGCAGATTCTGTGGCTCCATGCAAAAAATAGGTTCTCAGTGCAGGTAAAACTGGCCTATCAGCCATTGGGGACAATGCTAGCTATGGCTACAGAGCCCATTCATTCACCTATTAGCTCTCAACCAAGTAACATCAATTTTTTCAGAATGCTGTGAGAATACTGTGAAAAATATTGAACTGACCAAAAATGTCAGATAGTATAAGTGAAAATATTAAAGTGCCAGGAACACTGGTAGAAGAACAGAAGCAACATGATGCTAGCATCCACAGCAAAGCATAGAAGCAATGACTGGAAACAGCTTAACGTAAATCTTTTGGCCAAAAGTAATCTAATCACATCAGAAAGTTGTGCAGTAATAACCAAAGAATACATTCACACTGGAAGCAAAATACACAAGAAAGTAGCAGAAGTTTTATCTGAGAACACTTTTGGGTGTGATCAGGAGTTGATACGATTTGAAGAAGTCAACAAATGAGGTGTATATGAAGAAGTGAAAGGTGACTCTTCATCAGGTCATGGCTACAAACCATTTGAAAGGAAATGAAACAAAATCCAGATTTTGTTCCACTCGATTACATGGTAATGAAGGTTAAACCTGAAAAAACACATCCAAAGTAGAATTTGAAGAGTCTGCAAACAAAAGGAGCACACTAATTGAAGATGAAACAAGATGTAAAGAAATTTGGAAACAACTCATTAAAAACAATGGTATCCAGAAAGGGAAAACATAACACAATTAATATCTTGACATATGATTCCTTCATAGAAGTGCTGAGTTACAACCAACAAGTAACCACAAGGAACTTACAACAGTGGCCTATTGCTGTTATGAGTCAAATGCCAAATTTGGAATTCAAAGCCTTGGAAATGTAGGTTAGAGTGTTCAAATGAAAGTGTAAGTTTTTGTCAGATGAAAATTACAAAATTTATATCATACAGTGAAACTGCTACTACTAAAGAAACACTTGCTGCAGCAGACAAGTTCTGAGTCCTGGTTCAGCTCTTATCCCAAGTTATGACAAGGATTTTGTCATCAACACTGATAAAACACTGGACCACTTAGAGGAAAAAGCAGTTCTTGTGAAACAACAGAATATCAACAAAGTAATCCACTCGTACACAGTGCAAAACACTATAACCCTTTCTGGAAAGTTATTGCCAACAGTGTTTGTATGCTTACAAGAGTCTACTGACTCTTTTGGACCGATCATTCAAAAAACAATGGATGAATACACAGCAAAATATAGGAAAGTCATCACTACTTCATCAAAATCTATGAAACTTACAACAGCCTTAGGTAAAATTTTTTGACTGATGTGATGAAGCCATATGTCCAGTACTTTTGACAAAACTGAAAATTACTTGGGAATTAATTGAGAGCCGGCTTTGCTAACATGTTTTCGAATAGAGCCAAATAGATCCTTTAAGAATGCTATTAGTTGTTCGTCCAAATGTTTACAATTATTACAGAATTTATATTTGTTGTACGTCGGAAGAGCAGTTGAACGGAATGGACAGTGTCTTGAAAGGAAGATATAAAGATGAACATTCACCTGCCTCGAGATGACTGGGTGTTTGTGTTGTCCTTATCATTTCATCATCATCCAGGAAAGTGGCGAAATTGGACTGAGCAAAGGTTCGGAAATTGTACGGGCGCTGATAACCACGCAGTTGAGCGCCCCACAAACCAAACATCATCATCATCATCATCATAAAGATGAACATCAACAAAAGCGAAATGAGGATAGTGGAATGTAGTCGAATTAAATCGGGTGATGTTGAGGGAATTAGATTAGGAAATGAGACACTTAAAGTAGTAGACTGGTTTTGATATTTGTGGAGCAAAGTAACTAATGTTTGTCAAAGTAGAGAGGATATAAAATGTAGACTGGCAATGGCAAGGAAAGCGTTTCTAAAGAAGAGAAATTTGTTAACATCGAGTAGAGATTAAAGTGTCAGGAAGTCATTTCCGAAAGTATTTGTGTGGAGTGTAGCCATGTATGGAAGTGAAACATGGACGATAAATAGTTTAGACAAGAAGAGAATAGATGCTTTCAAAATGTGGTGCTACAGAAGAATGCTGAAGATTAGATGGATAGATCACATAAGTAATGAGGAGTTACTGAATAGAATTGGGGAGGAGAGAAATTTGTGGCACAACTTGACCAGAAGAAGGGGTCAGTTTGTAGGACATGTTCTGAGGCATCAAGGAATCACCAATTTAGTATTGGAGGGCAGTGTGGAGGGTAAAAATCGTAGAGGGAGACCAAGAGATGAATACACTAAGCAGATTCAGAATGATGTACGTTGCAGTAGGTACTGGGAGATGAAGAAGCTAGCACAGGATAGAGTAGCTTGGAGAGCTGAATCAAACCAGTCTCTGGACTGAAGACCACAACAACAACAATGTCAACAATAGAATTTAAGTTATGAAACAATTACTGATATCACCCTATAATGAAAGTATTAACTAGGAATAGTCAAAATAAATTAGAAAATCAATTACATAGATAAAAGTAAGCACAACATTAGATCTGGTGTTATATTCCTTAAAACGTAGGGCCAACCTTTCTCTTTTATGAAAATGCAGATTATACTTGTGTGTTAAAACGAATTTAAGGAGGCAGATGGCAAAGCAAGAAGGAAGTAAAAATTATCCCAGCTTGCTTCGTCACATCACCCTCTCGTTGTATTGATCATATGGATATTAGAAATAGCTAAATGAGGCATTTCAATGACCACAAGTGACACCAGAAATTGGGTGTAAATTGTACACAGGCAAAAAAAAAAAAAAAAAAAAAAAAAAAAGAGGAAAAATAAGAAACTTATCAAAACTGCAGTACAGTTTTCCCCCCCTCTTCAAATTTGTATTTAGGTGAACTGATCATACGAAAATCTCCATACAAAACAATTACATACAGTGTATTATTGAACAATATCACAAAAATCCACAAGTTATACTTTCCTGTTCTCATTCCAGCACTACACAGCCGCCATTCCACAATTACACCCAGTCTTTTTACTTCTCTCTTTTTCCAGTAGCCACCCCCCCCCCCCCCCCAATCACTCCTCAACGGCCCTCTGTCTAACCTGCAGCACTTCACTGTCTGCCAACCCACAATATTATCCCTCCCCTACCCAGCCTCCTCCTTACCCCCAACCCAGTTGCCACTCCTATGATGCACTGGTGTTGCTGCTCAGTATTTTTTCAGTTGCCTGAGACTGCAGTCTCGTGTGTGTGTGTGTGTGTGTGTGTGTGTGTGTGTGTCTATTGTTGATTAAGGCCTTAATGGCATGTCTGCTATATGGTGAGTAGCAACTTCTTTTTCATAATATTGTTACATTCCATGTGAATTTTTCATTGTTTAACAATATGGAATGGATAGATTGGTACACATCAGGAGGCATTGAGTTGCAGACAGGCAGACCGACCTTCTGATGAAGGTATATTTAGATATACAGAAACTGTGGTCAAGAATTTCAATAAATTTTTATCCTACAACTGTTTGGCTGTTATCATTTACTGTGAAGATTTAACAGTTGCTGCTTCAGCCATGTTTAAAATTTTGAAACAAAAATAATTGCAAAGAAAGACTCTGAGCACATTGACACTTAGGATCATCTCATTCAAGAGAATATACAATCAGCAGAATAAACTGTGTATTGTGTGTAAACAGTTCCAGTGGCCACAACTTCTAATGATAATGTGTGAAATTAAAAGCCATGTTCTCTGCATGATTATTGTTCCTTTGCTTGGATAGACATTGCTGTCCAACCTGTTGTTTTTATATAATTCCATTTTTAAATTGCATTTATTTTATTTTGCTATATTAAGCCATGGATAAATGTATTCATTAAACCTATAGGAACAAAAATTTCATTTTGTGCTGCTTGAATGGAGGCAGTTCTCCAAAGGAAGACACTCTCCACATGAATGTTGCTATTGGGGTATTTTCCATACTCTGTTTAAACTGAAAGTATAATTTTTGCTGTAATATTTTTTAGATCACTTTAATCCATTCACATGTTTGTCTCTACAGCTTGAGGCGGAGGCTGGAGCTCCAGTGCAAGAATGTTTGGCACCAACTCTAGACACTACACTACAGAACATCATCTCTAAGCAACCTGCTGTGGCAAAACATCATTGCCTCGCAGATCTCAAGTTAGTATTACCATTATACTCTTGTAAGTATATAACTGACGTTTTGTTCCTATCGTTTGACCAATATTCAACAATGCTCATTTTGGTATGCAGGTTGACATGAGTGTTTAAGGAGAGGTGGTGGCAGTCTTGCACTGATATCCTTGTAAATCTCTCTCTCTCTCTCTCTCATTTTTTGTTCAATCTCACTGAAATTGAGCATACTTACGTTTACGGATGCAATAAACTTCAAATAATTTTTACAGAACTTTTAATAAAATTTTAATGCTGTGAGAGAATTTCGAATTTTTTGTTACATTGTTATTTTAAGGTACTCTTTTTCAATATTTACAGACGAATTTGGCAATTTTTTTCTATGGTAAAGTAAAGAAATCACCTATCTACACTAATAAATATACAATTAAGTGCAGTAACTTTTTCGTAAATTATTTGTATCATTTTCTATGATATTTTGGATTTGAACATTTTTTACGGACAAATTTTCCATATGTTATCAACCATAAAACTGAATGTAATGTCTAGATTAAAATTTTGTTCCACTCAAATATTGCTTCTGTATTAAAGAATAGGTGTGCCAAATTTAATCAAAATCATTCCAATAGTTTCTGATATATCTTTTCCTGAAAGCAGAAAATCTTAATTTGCAGAAAAATCATTTTAAAGTTTGGATGAAATGTTTCAAAAATTTCTTAATCATACCTTTGCCCATAACAGTATTCCAGTTCTTCCACATCATTCTCTACATCTCTTTTAGCTCCTCTGCTCCTTTGTGTAGCAATTTTTTCTATGTTCTGTACTGAGGTCTCCGCCTTCGCGATTCGTTACTCATCGATGATCCACAGTATCTGCTCAGTGAAGACACCAGGTATAAAGCCCAACTTGCGAAGGCTGTGAATTATTGCCACATTCCTATCATTAAACACTGCTGCAGCTTCCAAAGCAGAAATTCTCACTGCCAAACTGGAAACAAACACAGTCTTTGATCTCTTCCAAAAAAAGAGCATTGAAACTTTCATTTGGGTTCTACTTTTTGCCATGCAGACATGTTTCGTTCTGGTGAAGCCAGTGCTTGAAAAGTTGGTTTAATGGCTATTGCAACCCTATATAAGGAAGGTTATTTTTATGGCTGTAACCATCTGCATGTTCCTTGCTTTTCAGAAATTTGCACCATTCGTTAGAATGTATTCCATGTTGATGTATAGTGTCTGTTGACAAGTAATGAAACCAAATGGCCCATATTGCCTTCCTCATACTATCCAAATCTGTGAGGTTATTTCTAATTGCGGCACCATAGTAGACTTGCAGGCTGTCAGTTCGCTTCTTTGTTAGTCTGTTTTTACCCACCCCTCCCATCCCCCCCACCCCCACCCCCACTGGTTTCCCATCCTCTAGTAGCTTGCCTTTATTGTCTTTAACAAGTCGTCTGAGTCGTCCACCCATCCTCTTCTGAATGTAGCCTAAGCACTCCAGTTTTTAAATATTGCAGTCTTCTCCGTAGGGCTGACTCTCAATTACATTCTTGAAAGCACTAGACTCTCCATCTCCTAAATACTGTGTTTATCTTACTCCATATTTTCGCAAAGACCTTCCGTCCCTCCACTGGAACAGATGAACTTGGAGACAAGCTGATGTTTGCATCTGCAGGCCCGCCTCTAAACTCAACATCAGTTTTTCACTTTATATTGGAAATATAGGACTGGCCATAGTTTTTAAATACTTTACTGGGCATAGGCATGTAAAAACGATCAATATATTCAATCAAGCACGAAGAATGACACAATAAATCCAACTTCATTCAGATCCCACTAAACAGCACAAAACTTGTTTACAGAGCTCCACAGCCTACTATACCACACTGCTTGAACCACAAAATGGCTCCACAGCTTTCTATACAACACTGCTATGTTGTATACAAAAATTACAGCCTTCTAAAGCCATATTTTCCATATTCACAGGCAAAAACAGAGCAAGAAAATTTTTCCTCTACTGCGTACCGTGAAAAGCATTACACTGCTTATGGTTTTAATTTTTTTTATACCATTTGTAGTTTGAATTCCAAACAAAAAATTTGGGATAATAATCTGTTACATTTACTTTTCAAATGAGCAAATAAAAAAGTTTTTATATTTTTTATGATTTCTGCCACGATCTCCCCTTAAGAAAGGTAATCAAACTAAACTTGAATATTTATAAAGAAGATTAACTTATTAACTATGAGGGCTTTTCACATGTTTAGGCCAACACTTGCAGTATCTCACAGGTGTAGACAGGACACAACAAACTTTCAATAGGAAATTGAAAAAGAATGTAGGAAAGTCATCTAAAAGGAAGAAAGTTTTGTTGTTAGGCAGTTCTCATGCCAGAGGTTTAGGCCAACTTCTGCAGGAGGAATTAGGACCAGAATACCAGGTCACAAATTTTTTCAAACCAAGTGCTAGTCTGGATCAGTTGACAGAGGATTTAGGTTCACTCTGTAAAGGATTTACCAGGGAAGACACCACAGTTATTGTGGGAGGGCCAGGGAACAGTATCAACAGAGATCCTGGGTACAGTATAGAGTGTGACCTGGTAAAGATTGCGTCAGCATCGAGACACACCAATGTTGAATTTGTATCTGTCCTGAGACGCCATGACCAGCCTCATTTGAACTCTTCTGTTGGGAGAGTTAATTTGGAGTTGGAACGGCTGCTTGGGTTGGGTGCGGGGGCTCATATTAGTGTGGTTCCTGTTGATTCTCTCAGTAGGTGGGACTATACCAGGCACGGCCTACATCTCAACAGGAAAGGGAAGGGTAAACTGGCTAGGGTAATAGCAGGAAATTTAAGGGGGGGAGGCACTGCCATGAATGGTAAAATACCAGTGGTTACAGGTGTTGGAGCAGCACCTTTTTTAGGATAGGTAAGACAGAAAGATGTCAAGTTCTACGAGAGGTCAGGATTGAAACAAATCTTCAGTTTAGGAAAGAAATTAAACAGCACAATTCTAGCACATTGGATCACCAATCACAGCTGTCAATTATAAATTTTCACCAATCACCAGAAATTTTATCTCCACCAAGTTGTATCTCAGTCCTAGGTAATTGCATTGATGAATTAGTCACCCAACCCAGTTGACATAATCTGCCTCTCTGAACACCATGTGACCACTGGTATAGGAACTAGGCCTAAGCACAATGAGAAACTCAGACAGGAGAGATAGGTTCTCATAAAAATATAATTAAAAATAATGTAAGTATATTTCATCAAAATATTGGGAGTTTAAAGAATAAAATAGATGAGCTTCTGGTTTGCTTAGAAGATTTAGAAGCTGAGGATGAAATAGATATACTATGCCTGTCTGAGCATCACATTGTTACTGATATGGATAAGGTAAATGTAAGTGGATATAAGCTCTCTGCACATGTAATTAGAGAAAATATGGAGAAAGGAGGAGTTGCCATATATGTCAAAAGTTATCATTGTGCAAAAAGTATAGAAACAAAAAAGTTTTGTGTAGAGAAACATATAGAAGCATGTGCCTGTGAGCTTAAATTAAATAAAGGCACATTTATAATTGTAACTGTATATAGGTCCCCATCGGGAAATTTTCATCTATTTCTGAAAAATTTGGACTCCTTGTTGTGCTATCTGTCAGACAGGGGGAAGCAAATTATTATTTGTGGGGACTTCAATGTAGATTCTCTGAAAGAGGGTAACAGGAAAAATGACCTTGAAGTATTACTCGGTTCTTTCAATTTGACACCCGTTATTGATTTTCCTACTTGGGTGGTAAAGGATAGCAGCTCACTGATAGATAACTTCTTCATAGACCAAGATAAGTTTAACCAGATAAATGCTCAGCCTGTTGAGAATGGTCTTTCTGATCATGGTGCACAGCTAGTTACAATATATGACATAGCTCCATTCAGCAGTACTAAACAGTCCTCCAAAGTAGTACGTTCAGTCAGTTGCATATTTTAGGGAAAGCCTACAGCATTTAGACTGGGATTAGGTTACCGTGCACCTGATGCCAATTTAAAATATAATTTATTTCATGACACTTTTGTAAATGCATTTGAAAACTGCTTCCCCAAGAAAATAGTTAAATATACTCGTAAGAAACCATGTAACAAACCATGGCTTACTAAAGGTATAAAAAATCTTGTAACCGGAAAAGGGAAATGTATCTGACAGCAAGAAAGAGTAGTGACCCAGAAACTATCAAACATTATAAAAAGTACTGTGCTATATTAAGAAAAGTTATTAAAAAATCCAGAAGTATGTGTATCATGTCTGAAATCAGCAACTCGAATAATAAAATTAAAACAATTTGGAATATCATTAAAAGAGAAACAGGTCAACCAAGAGCACAGGAAGACAGTATTACCATCAAATTGAATGAAAACTGTACGAACAAAAAGTCGGAAGTTGAAAATATTTTTAATAATTATTTTCTAAATGTTGTGGATATAGTAGGATCCAGGTGTTCATTAGAAGATGCTAGGTTGTTAATGGAAGCAGCCATACCTATGCAATTTGATACAATTGAAATCTCGCCCACTTCTCCCTCTGAAATTATGAAAATAATAAACTTGCTTAAAAGCAAAAACTCACATGGAATTGATGGCATTTCCAGCAAAATACTAAAAGCTTGTTCTCAACAGATAAGTAAGATTCTCAGCCACCTGTGTAATAGCTCTCTGGAACAGGGCATTTTCCCTGATAGACTGAAATATGCTATTGTTATACCTTTGCATAAAAAAGGGGATAGATCTGAGGTCAACAATTACCGTCCGTCCAATCTCCCTTCTAACAGCTTTATCCAAAATTTTTGAGAAAGTAATGTATTCAAGAGTAGCTTCACATATCAGTATTAACAAAATGTCAGTTTGGTTTCCAGAAAGGTTTTTCAACAGAAAATGCCATATATGCTTTCACCAATCAAATTTTGAATGATCTAAATAACCGAACACCACCCATTGGGATTTTCTGTGATCTCTCAAAGGCTTTTGATTGTGTAAATCATGAAATTCTGCTAGACAAGCTCAAGTATTGTGGCATGAGTGTGACAGTGCACAAATGGTTTGATTCGTACCTAACTGGAAGAGTGCAGAAAGTTGAAATAAGCAGTTCTCATAATATGCAAAGATCAGCAAATTCCTCAAACTGAGGAACTATCAAGAATGGGGTTCCACAAGGGTCGGTCTTGGGTCCTTTGTTGTTCTTAATATATATTAATGACTTGCCATTCTATATTCATGAAGGGGCAAAGTTAGTTCTCTTTGCTGATGATACAAGTATAGTAATCACACCTGACAAACAAGAATTAACTGATGAAATTGTCAATAATATCTTCCAGAAAATTAATAAGTGGTTCCTTGTAAACAGACTCTCACTGAATTTTGATAAGACACAGTACATACAGTTCCGTGCAGTAAATGGTATGACGCCATTAATAAATATAGACCTTAATCAGAAGCATATAGCTAAGGTAGAATATTCAAAAATTTTAGGTGTGACCATTGATGAGAGATTAAATTGGAAGCAACACAATGATGATCTGCTGAAACATTTGAGTTCAGCTACTTATGCAATTAAGGGTCATTGCAAATTTTGGTGATAAACATCTTAGTAAATTAGCTTACTATGCCTATTTTCACTCATTGCTTGCATATGGCATCATATTTTGGGGTAATTCATCACTGAGGAATAAAGTATTTATTGCACAAAAGCGTGTAATCAGAATAATAGCTGGAGTCCACCCAAGATCATCCTGCAGACATTTATTTAAGGATCTAGGGATATTCACAGTAGCTTCTCAGTATATATACTCTCTTATGAAATTTGTTATTAGCAACCAAACCCAATTTAAAAGTAATAGCAGTGTGCATAACTACAATACTAGGAGAAAGGATGATCTTCACTATTCAAGATTAAATCTAACTTTGGCACAGAAAGGGGTGAATTATACTGGCACTAAAGTCTTTGGTCACTTACCAAATAGTATCAAAAGTCTGACAGATAACCAACAAGTATTTAAGAAGAAATTAAAAGAATTTCTGAATGAAAGCTCCTTCTACTCCACAGAGGAATTTTTAGATATAAATTAAGAGAAAAAAAAAAAAAAAAAAAAAAAAAAAAAAAAAAAAAAAAAAAGGTTGTTATATCTGCGTGTGTATGTGTATATGCGGATGGATGTGTGTGTGTGTGCGAGTGTATACCTGTCCTTTTTTCCCCTAAGGTAAGTCTTTCCGCTCCTGGGGTTGGAATAACTCCTTACCCTCTCCCTTAAAACCCAAATCCTTTTGTCTTTCCCTCTCCTTCCCTCTTTCCTGACGAGGCAACCGTTTGTTGCGAAAGCTAGAATTTTGTGTGTATGTTTGTGTTTGTTTGTGTGTCTATCGACTTGCCAGCGCTTTTGTTTGCTCTCATCATCTTTCTTTTTAGATATATTTTTCCCACGTGGAATGTTTCCCTCTATTATATTCATATCATTAATTATGTTGTTAAATTAACTTAATTATGTCATGTATTGGAAAATTTGACTCGTTCCACATCATTACGAAATATTGTATTCATGATCCATGGAACTAATATGAATCTAATCTAATCTAACAATGTTTTGCCGGTGCTTGTGGCCATTATCAGTGAATAGCATAATCAGAAACAGCAAGAGTAACACATGTGACACTTGTAGAACCATATTCCAATAAGCCATGCATGAAAGTGAGATTTTTCAGGCGTCATATCTCACTTTCTATTGATCACAGAGGTAAAGAGTGAAGTGTTTTGGATAGCTATTGATCTTGCGACCTATTGGAAGAACAGGCTTACTGTAGCTACCCTAAGTGTAGTGTCAAAATTTTAAACCTTATACACTTCCTCCAGCCCAGGCAAATTGAGCAAATTGGTTGCTTCTTTTGCATTAGGTGTGGTCTTTGGTAATGAAAACCCATAGGCTGCGTACAAAAGTACCATTTTTTCTGCCTGATTCCTGAGAAACCTCAAGAAAACATTTTTACTCTTTCAAGATAATAATCACGAGCCAGGCATTTTCCGTGAATTATTGTAATCAATGAGCAAAGTACCTGGAAAAAAATGTAAACCAAACAACTTTGTGTTGATCTTATATTATGTGTACTTACTTGTTGTTTAAATGTTTCAAACTACACAGGGTGAGTCACGAGGTTTTCCCTCAGTTGCTGGGGGTTATTTCTAAGGTTATTTGGAACAAAAAATGTAAATAGAGTAATGTGATCAAGTTCATAATTAAGGAGCTACAACAGAGTTCTGAAACATGCCACGGTGTATGGAGTGCTACACTTGTGTTCACAGGACACTCGATCAGTCTTAGGTCGACAAGTGCAGTGAGTGGTATGTTTGCATAACCACCACTTTGTTGATACTGCAGTCACTGTTTACTGTTTTTGTCTCCTGTGTACAGTACACTTTGCAATGCCGTACAAGTTTTCATCACAGGAGTATGGAGAGATTGTGTACATTTTGGGCTTCTGTGACGGTAATGCAAAAGCTGCTTTTGCCGAATTTCACCGTCTGTATCCTGATTGTAGAATTCCAAGTGCCAAAATATTGCTAGAAAATGGTACTCTTCCCAGTATTCGTATTCTCTCCAAAATACATTGTGACATTCAAGAAGAGGAAAACATTCTTAATTCAGTAGAGTGCAGTCCTCATTAAAGTACAAGACTCCTAGCTACCCGATCGAACTTTTCACAATCTAAGGTATGTAGGATTCTTCATGAGAAAGGACTGTATCCTTTTCATGTGCAGAAAGTTCACCATTTAGAGCCACATTTGATTGTGCCAACCGTTTGCACTTTTGTAACTGGTTAAAAAGAAATCTGCAGCTCTATCGCTTCATAATGTTCAGTGATGAGGCAACCTTTACAATAGATGGCATCAACAGCATGCGTAACATGCATGTCTAGGCAGACGAAAATTTCCATGCCACGGTAGTATCTCGATTTCAACGCAGATTCAGTATCAATGTCTAGTGTGGTGTTGTGTGTGATCAATTACTGGGGCTATTTATTCTCCTGGGAAATTTAAATGGTCAGATGTACGGTAATATTTTACGAGAAGACTTACCGCAGCTTCTTGAAGATGTTCCTCTGGAAACAAGACGCCACATGTACATTTACATTCATCATGATGGTGCACTTGCACACTTCCACCTTGTGGTAACAGCTTATCTTAATCAGCAATTCCCATATCGATGGATAGGTCGTGGGGGCCCTATCAACTGGCCTGCCAGATCCCCAGATTTAACACCCCTGGATTACTGCATCTGGGGGTGGATGAAAGACATCAAGTATGATTGTTAAGATGGAAACACGAGAAGAATTGATACAATGCATTTTCGATGCCACAAAGTCAATAAGGAATGAGCGGTTTATTCCCATGCGAATCTTTGTCTTCAGATGCAGGGATGAAATTTTGAACACCTGCTTTAAATCCACTCTGAATGCAAGAGACTGCTACAAAATTGTTTAAAGTAATTATTATGTGCATTTTTGATAGTGAAATCCTACAATAAAAGTTTTTTCTACAATTTTCCTAAGTTTTTCAATTACTGTAGCTCCTTAATTACAGATCTGATCCCATTACTTTATTAACGTTTTTTGTTCCAAATAACCTAAGGAATACCTCCCATCATGACTCACCCTATATAAATGTGTTGAATTATATAAATAAACTGTCTAAACTTTATTGAGCTATAGAATTTGGTCTATATAAGCAGCTTACCCTGCTGAAGCTGGGAAAAGAAGGGAATCAGCAGAAAAATGCTCCTGCTAGAGCACAAATAAGGTGAATATGTTATTCTTTAAAAAGAGTCTGACAGAGAAGTGGTGAATTAGCTGTGTCAATCCTCATTCCACCTTCCTCACTGAAAATGTTGGCATACAAACATATTCATGCTTTTTTTGTGCTGAAAGAGAATAGCAGAGATACAGTGACAGTGGAAGAGGGGGGAGACAGTGCCAATGGGAGAGAAAGTGAAGGGATACAGTGATGGTGGGAGAAAAAAAGTGGCAGTGAAAAAGTGAGTGCGAGAGAGGGGGGAGAGGAGGGGGAGAGCAGGGGCAAGGTGGCCGGGGGGGGGGGGGATGGAGAGGGAGAGGGAGAGAGAGAGAGAGAGAGAGAGAGAGTATCAGTGGGAGTCAAAGAGAGAGGAGATAGTGTAGGTCGGTGAGAAATATTGGCAGTAAAAGAGAAAGAGAGAGGGATGGAGACAGAAGCCATGGGAGCAAAAGAGAGAGAGGACCGTGGAAATGAAAAATACGGATCAGTGGAGACTGTACATGTAGAGCAGGGCCAGCCATGACGTGCCAAACTTCATATGTCCGAGGTATGTGAGCCAATACCTGGCCAGCCGTGGCTTTGCCAGTCCTTCTCAGGAGAACTGGGAAGTATGACGTTTCAATGAGTTTTGTGGTGTGGCATTTTTTGGTTGACACAACTGACCAGTTTGGCAGAATCATTCACTATTTGTTCATGGTATGAAGGATGTTCACAGGTCCGGTGTATGTCTGCAAAATAAAGAGACATTCTAGTGATCTACTGTCAAAAGACTAAAAATGACTGGGAACAACAGAAGAGAGAGATGAGAATTCCCAGTATATATTATGCAATTGCATAAGCAATGTGTACTGCAAAGGTGCTGTTAAAAGATATTACAGTATCATGCAGAAAAAATTTAAAGATTTAGTTGATAATGAAAGAGCAAAAAATTACACAATCAACAGACATCAAGAAGCACTTTGTGCTAGATTTACAGATATGGAACGTGTGAAGAAAATGGTGATGAATAGTAAAATTTCTTGACAATATTTATTTAAGCCAGAGCCATAGTCATGGTAAATTTTTTGAATGATGTTGCCACTATTTGACTGTAATAAGTTTTGTTTTATTGTTATAAGATCCACATTTCACCCTTAGGCCATTTTCAAATACAAAAAGTGGAATAAACAACAGGAGTATATCTCACAAAAACAAGAAAAGGGTGGCCATAGAAAATAGTCTACAGGTACCATGAATCTTTACCTTACATATATGCCAAAAGAAAGAGGGTACACATATTTTATTAGTACCTCAATAAGTTTTATAACATGGACTTCAGAGATGGTTTATTTATAATTGTCTGTAGTGTGGATCTGAGTCCAGTAACCTAATGAATTTTGGTCCCCTCACCCATTTGGGCTCCCACTTCTTCAGACTAGCCCCTCTCCCTCAGTTTCTCCCCTTCCTTGCCACCCATACCACTGCAACCCCCATTCATTCTGAATAATGTCTGATGTTCCGTTGACACCACAGCTGCGTCCATATTCCTCCCCCCTCCCCACCATTTCGTAGCCATTGCATTGTGGCTTTCTTGGTTGATTTTATTGGTGTGAGGGACTTCTGGGAACATTTCCATACTGCTGTTGCTATTTGTAACATTACATATTACTACTTGCCTATGTAGTGCACCAAGTTTTACATAATTAACTGTATTAAAAGGTAAAAACTCAATTATTTGTTGCACATATAGTACAAGAAGAAACTTCACAATGTTTACATGTGAATTTTAATAGTGGGCCTCTATGACATATTCTTTGAACACTGTATGTGCCAATGTATACAAAGATAATCTATTTATCACTCAAAATAAACAGTTCAGCTACCTTGTTCCCTAACACACCACAGATTGCATTGTGCGGACTGTGATGTCTGTGAGGTGATCTTTGGAAGATTGTTTCATCTATATCCATGTCAATTGTTGTTCAGACACAATAATGTGGCGCATACCTATTTATTGGGTAGCAGTTCCATATAATAGCTGTGCCATATCTGGCCTTTATGACCACAGAAGCTTTCCTGGCGTGGCTTGTATTTCACCTTAGTCTGATGTCTTTTGACATATAAATAAGGTAAAGAATCATGATATTTATACAATATTTTTCATGTTTGCTCTGTTTTTGATGTATACTTCCGTCATTTATTGCAGTTTTGTACTTGAAAATGGCCTAAGGCCAAAATGTGGATCCTATAACAATAAAACAAATATAATTACAGTCAAATAGTGACAGCACGGAAAAATGTAAAACTTCTGTAGTCATACATATGATTCCACTGTCAGTTGCAACAGCTTTTGATGGAACTGAATGAGCAATATGAAAACTTTTTATATTACTGCAGAGTTGAAGTTATGGAGAGGAAAAAAGAGGCAGAAATGAAAATAAGAATATCTGGAATAGATTGCAAACCTCTCATTTTAGGTGGACTTCACTGTGTACAGTAGGACATTGCACAGTGAGAAACAACTTCTTTCTGATTTGATGGGGATGCATGTAGTACAAAATTGTGTAGTCAAAGGGTCACATTCCAGTTCTGTACACTGATTGGTGTGAGATTTGAAGGGTTCATTGTGACCTTGAAAGTATTAAAGGGATAGTTTCCTAAACATTTTGAGGGCACTGCCAATCTTATATCTGTTTTTGAGACTGTTTGCCATTTCAATTCAAAGCACCCTTGTGCTTGTGCAGATTTAACTGATTGATCAAGTTAATTCTCATTTTAAGGACGAATCCTTTTAACACTAAAAGTGTCCAGGTAAAGTTTCCATGACGACGTTGCAAAAGAATATTTCAACCAACATATATATGTGAAAGATGTTTTTTTTTTCTGTTATGAAACTAAATAAGTCACGATAAACTGGCAACCCATATTTGAACATTCGTGAAACTGTCTGTATCTGTTGTTATGCTGACAGTCCGTATCAGATAAAAATTAGATTATATTATGTCTTCATCGCACCGAAGATAACTAAATAATACTGATAATTTTTGTTTGTTTGTGATCTATATTGTTGTGAAATGTGAAATATAAAACCAAGTTTTCAAGTTTTATTGCAGTGCTATTGCACTGCCATTTAAATATGGTGTGTTCACAGTTTCCTCCTTCCCCCTCGTCACACTCAGACAGCGTGGTTTGACCGGAGGGGGGGCTGCTGGCACTCGTGCAGGGGCATGGCCTATGAGCTGAATTCAGGACCACCTCTGGTATAGGGGAAAAAAACAGGTGGACTCTCCCAGAATTTTTCAGCTGATGATGTACGGTAGAGACAGTGGCAGTGGGGAAGAAAGACAAAAGGAGATAGTGTAAGTGAGAGAGGAGGTGATGACATAGGGTTATACTGTAAATCGGTGGGAGAAAAAGGAGGCAGGGGGGGGGGGGGGGGACATATAGACAGTGGCAGTGAGAGAGGGTTGCTTAGTATGAACTGTGCAGAAGGACTGGGTAAAAGGATTTAGAATGTTCTATTTCTATGTTAAAAGAATGCCAATATGTTCACATGCCAAAAATTTGGTGAGGAAGGTTGAATGAGCATTGTGGAAGCTGGTTTCCCAGTTTTGTCAGAGTCCTTTAAATAGTAACATAGTCATCACTTTGTGCTCCAATAGGAGTATTTTTCCACTGTTGAATGTCTGAAACAATTTAAAAAACAAAAATTGTTAATGTAGATGGAATCTGTTGCCAGAAACATTACTATGATGCTTGTCATGGACAAGACAGTGTCAGTTCCATTAGTAGATATTAAAAACTAAAAGCTTCATCAGTCATGCCCGCTAGATTTTTTTGTTTTTCTTTGGATACCAAGAAGAGATGGAAAAATCAATCAGTAGTTGTTTCTTTGCAAATATTTGGTTCATGATAAGCAGTCGTGCACATGAAGGAAGTAAAACTGTAGGCAAAAACTGGACGGATATGGCTTGAGCCAAACAAAGTAGTACATAAGTTCACATACTTTCAGAATGGATCTTTTATTGTGCAGCAGTGTGTGTGTTGTTTTTGAAACAGTTTAACATATGTTCATTACAGTAAAATTATTTCTTTACTTTTGTTGTTTGTATTCCATTCACAGGTTTGGAACAGGAACTCTCTCTCATCCTTTCAAGCTACGCTCAGTATATTCACATGGGAAACTCAACTCTGATATGGCAGAGGCAACAACATATCAAAATGGTTGGTGCTCTGTGGACTATATATTTTACAGGTTGGTAATACATTTTCTCAAATTTCCTCCTCCTTAATGCCAAATAAGCTGTTCAAAAGAATTAGGGAAACACTTCTATCAACACCCAGTAAGTTAAATCTATTTTTATACAGGTGGTACCTGTGGTCTTATTGAATGACTTGAGATCTCTGCTTTCAGTGTAGCCAACAGTGTATATTGGCTGTGTTATGCATTACAGTGGTAGGTGACCCAAAAGAATGAAGCAATTACTCATGTCTTAGTGTTTTCTAGTGAGGTACACTGATGGCAGTTGTCATTTGTGGACATTGTATTCAACCAAACACATGCAATGCAACATCTTAATGCAGTGCAGGTTTCAAGGGTGGTCTGTTTGATCCAGAAAGGATGGATCTTTGGTCATGTTACTGCAAAGGCCAACGCCTGACCATGTGTCATCCATAGGTTGTGGAAATGATACAGGGAGACAGGTCAATATGCAAGAGAAGTTGGACGAGGTTGCTAGTGCATTAAAATGCCATGTGAAGACACCTGGCTGTCTCTGCTTTTTGGCATCGTACAGATACCACCAGAACACTGGAAGAAAATTCCAGAAGAAAATTTCAAAAGGCCACTGGAGCCAATGAGTCTGATCAGACTGTAATGAAAAGATTACAAGAAATGACTTTGCGATCCAAATGTCCTGCAAGATTATACTACTTGACACATCATCATCTCACAGTTCACCTTCAGTTCTGCGATTCCATGTCAACTGGCAACTTCATCACTGACAAAATGTGTTATTCACAGGAAAGTCTAGATATCCTCTGACGCAAGGTGATGGCCATGTTAGTGTGCAGAAACCACATGGTGAGCATTACCTGCCAAATGTTGTCCAGGAAATCAACAAATTTCCAAGTTCTGTGATGTTGTGGGGAGGCTTCAGTGTTGACAGTCATGCCGATCTTGTCATTGGTCATGGTTGCCTTACAACCAGGCAGTATGTTAAACAGATCCTGTTGGACCATGTGATGGCTGCTGCCTACAATGGTGACCCCGAACAGACATGTTTGTGGTCATGTTGTCCCACCACAGACTCTCCAAGAATTCTCATAGACCTCATTGAAGAATCAAAATGGATACCAGAGGGTGACATCTGTAGATTTATGCAGAACATGCCACTTATATTTCAGACAGTGATACACTCTCACAAATGTTATATATGTTACTTAAGCTCTCAAAGTCCAATGAAAAGTGTACAGGAAGACGGTATGAATGATTGTTTCCACTTTATTTTAGACACCTGTGGACATTTGAGTTCTTTTTATGTAAATGATCAAGGATATAATGACAGCGTGTATACGAACCGGGAGATCCGGGAAATACCCGGAAATTTTTTCATCCGGGAGAAAACCGGGAAAAACCCGCGAATTTTTTAGAAGTCCAAGAATTTTTCATTGTTTTAGTTTTCAGTTAAATTTTTGTAATTTTGCCCGGTAAGAACCAATACTCTAAAAGTTATTACTGTAGTCCACTACTGCAGAATAATACTGCAGCAATAAAACATGAATGAGAGAAAAAACAAAAATAAAACTTAAGTTGCCAAGGAAATGCGCCATATACAGCAATAAAACACAGCATTCATGCAAGTGTCTGACAACAACAAAATGTGTCAAAGGCTTTATAAAGACAGTGCAATGCTTCAGAACACAAAATTGCCTCCGATGAGTGTGACGACACAATTGTTTACATTAGATTCATTTGAGCAGTTGCAAGTGGGCTCTTGCACATGTGCAGCTGAGTTGCTTATGAGTAGTACCTTCTCCTGCTTTTGGCCACAGAAGTGTGGCTGTTAGCTGAATAAGCAGTAGCTGCAAGCAGCCAGATGCTTCCTGGAAAAACTTTACTGGCGCGCGCAAGCTGCCAGATTCATGCATGTGCAATAGGCCCTGGTGTAGGAGGTGGCGGGGGTAGGGGTGCCAAATTCATATTTTTGAGGAAAAAAAAACATTATTTCACAAAGCGCCTAGCAGCAAGCGTACGTTGGTCTATCGATTGTTCTTGTGATTTTGAAATGCATCCCTGTTGGTTTTTGAACATTTTTGAATGCATGTGTAGTATACGTTATGTCTATGCCAGGGGAATCCATGTTGCATCTAGAAATAAACTTTCCTGCAGACAAAATGGGACAGGGCCATATGACCTGAGCGGAATAAAGCCGAACGGGTGAATGCCAATCGCTGTTTGTTTATGTGGTTGTCTGGGTTTGCGGATGATCAGCATTGTTATAATTACTAGCAAAATCCATAGATTCAGACTACCAGAGTGGAAATAAACAACTAACAGGAATAACAGGTTAAAAAGGTTATGTATTATCTTTTCGGTGTATCGAAGAAAATTACAGAAAATTTCCTGCCAGACTGCTACACTAGTAAGGACCAGTTGTACAGTCCCTGGCTAGCAGCCGCCTAAGTTCTATTCTGGGAGTAGCATGGAAAACGCATTGTACGAACGCCTAACCAGAGAATAAACACGGGATAACTAAATGGGTGACTGTGGCAGGGTTAGTAAAGTTAATCAAAGAATAAGTTTTCACACTGTCAGATATAGTTACAGAATTAGTGATGACAAGATTGATTGTTAGAATGAGAGAAACAGGGACATCACACAAATTATAGAAGAGTATGGCGATTCCAAATTCATATAAAAATTTCGTACTACTACTTTTCAATCTTGCGCTTGAGAATCTGGAGCGTATGAATGAATTGTGAAATTGCTTCCTAACATAAAGCTTTTTGCTTGTAGTAGGCCTAATAGGCATTTGACATTGGTACTTTGTGAATTATATTCTGTGGTGTTATAAAAATGACCATTTGTGCCAAAACAGCCCCATTTATTTGATGTGTGTTACAGTTGCTGCAATATTAGACAGGCTAATTTCGTTTTATCTAGCAGAGAGTGACAAATTATACGTAATCAGATCGAGAAACCACACCAGTCTGGGGTACTATTTGTATTAACAACTTTTTCAGTATTAGACAAGGACATTTCCTTTTTTTCATGCAGCAAAACATTTGACAAACTTTGATCAGGTAATAGATTCTTCCCCAGAAAGAAAAGCATGCCATGTAAAGCTGAAGCAAAATTAGAGAGAGAAAATGCTAGGTCTTGAGGATTGAATAAATGTGTACTGCTTGCTTGTCTCTTGTCTTTACTGGTTTTATGTATCCTATATTTAATTTTATGTCATACAAAACATAAGTTATTAGCTAATAAAAAGTGCAAATTTTCTGAAGAGTTCTTGTTCTCCCAGTTACAAATAATCCCATCCAGTAATTGTGAGTGTTTTTCTTTTTTTAAAAGGGGGGGAGGGGGGGGGCAGGATGTCAGACCGGCCAACTGGAAGCAGGAGAAGCACTACAGGACATTTTAATTTCCACTGTCCTAAACGTAGTTTGATGGCAGCCGTTACAAAATATTACACGTCTAAATTCCACAGAGCGAAATACAGTGACGTGCGGTAGAAGAATGCTGTGTGAAGAGGCGTGGCACTGCACTTTGGCACACTTAAGACAAAGTAACATGTCTGAAATTTCATCAAACGCACATGTTTTATGTACCAGACTCTTCCAAAGATATTCGCTAGAAAATTAACATATTTCCAAATTTATTTATTTATTTATTTATTTCCCCCCCCCCCCCCCCCCTCCCCCTACTACCTCAAACGCTCGAGGGAAGGGGGTGGGGCCGCCACTATCTAGTATTGCCACAGTTCGATAATATCGTTGACCCGGAGCTGCTGCAGAGAGCAGTCTGAGTTGTAATAGGGTGGTGGGTAGTCTCCACATGACCAGTGTTTACATTTAGTGATTTTTCCTGTTTCCTCTTTGTTTACTGCTCTCAAATCAAATGAAAACAAAACGGATTTCTGTGGCTGGGAGCAATCAAGTGAATTAAAATACATTCACATAATTACGGAAGTCGGAATATGTTTTTAGTTTCAGATTTTATTTTATTTCCACCTTTCTGAAAGTCAAGCATTAATCGCCTTGCAGAACAATGAAGTTATTTTTGTTGGTTTGCTAAAGAAATTTGGCTTTTATTAATCTATGCTGCTGAGGCAGTCAGTTTACTTGAAACGAAGTGTTTAATTCCCCACTAATGGCTAGTTTCAACTGTTCGTTGCATTTCAAGTGAACATTTTCATCTTCTAGGACGTGTGGCATTAAGCCATGATAAAGAACCAAACACGGGATAATACAGTACTGGTACTCCAAGAAAGTTTACATCCAAATGTGGACATACGAATGTGCACTTTAAGCCGAATTATGCATTTTAGTATTGTTCACAAAATTCCGATGCTCTTGGAGTAATGTCTGATGTCTTGTTTCTTTTGTGACATAATGTAAGATATTTATATGGGCTTCCTGCGTCGTAGCTGCGCAAGTGCATTGCCACCTGTTATCTGGCGTCTCTGGCAACTGCTGAAACAAACCTATTTCTAACAGGTCACAGGAAAATATTGTGAATGGTTGTTTGAAAAGCATTACTTTCAAAGTAAATTTCTATTTACACAAGATGAACTATGTGCAAGAATGTACGATGAATTTCTTAAATAACAGAGCATTTTGCTGTCATTAAAAAATCAACTCTTTGAGGACAACCATTTAGAAGAATTTCAAGCCCAGATCAGACATCTACGCCGTTATTACAAATTTTACTGGCACATTTATGTGATGTATCTTAAAATTTAACTCATGCAAAAATGATCAACATTATATGTAAAAGCTTAACATCTCTTGCAGCTTATTAAACTTAGAGACCAATATTACATGTGTAAGCTTTGCTTTTCTTGTAGCAACACTATGTATATTAATTTAAACCATTAAGTTTTCCTATTTGTGTGTTTGCGCTACTTAACAGTTATATTGCTATTGGCTGACTACATCACTTGTCCTATGCTCTGAATATCCGCTGTTCTCAGCTGGTGAGATCACGTGACATGAGCTATGACTGACTTACAGTAGCACATCGCCATCTCGATTTTAAGGCTTCGGAAAGTATCATGCAGTGTTTGGTGGAATTTGAATTTATACGTTTGTAATACGAAAATATGCAGCGTACCTATTGCTACACATAGATCTTTCCAAAACATGTTGTTTTTTTCCCCTGAGTTTTCAAAAGTTCCAGAAAATTGTATGCCAGTGGATAAACCATAACTATTCAAAGGATTGTCAAGTTTTACACTTCTGAGGAAAGGTATACTGTCACTTAACATGGAAAAAGTGTATTTTCACCCAGGAGAAAGTTGATGAAATACCCGGTGCTCAGTTATTGCCCAGTGGAGTATGGTAGATCCCAAAGTCATGTTCTCATAATTCTTTTGAGCAGGGTATATATTCTGAATCAATGAATTAACCTCTCGTATGTAACAGTATGTCACTTGAAATCATAGTAGAAATTATCTGTTGTGATTGGGACTCATGGTTTTAGACTATGATAAATTAAGCTCTTTAATAAGACCTTAATCATCTGTGCATCCAGATGTGAAGAAGTTTTCCTCTAATTTTAAGAAAACTATTGAAAATAGTGTGTTCCTTTTACAGTGCTAATGTGAGAAATGTTTGGTGAAAGATTGAAAAGTAATGTGACTGAATGAACAGACTGCAGAAAGACTTAGTCGTAATTTGAGGCTATAAAGCAAAAATTTTAGGATACTATGCAAAATCATATGGGTATGAGGTAAAAACTTTAGGAAAGGTGAAATACTGGTAGCACGAGGAGAGCTAAGAGGGAAATCTAATTTGTGAACCTGTGAACAACCAGTTTCTTTTTGGTAATGACATAAGTGCGCTCTCTCTCTCTCTCTCTCTCTCTCTCTCTCTCTCTCTCTCTCTCTCTCTCTCATATGTTCACTTGATCTACGTCTTGTTGTCCTGTGAAGCCTGTCTACACAGTTTGTTGCCACAACAATGGCTGAAAAACAGTAATTCCTGAGAAATCTGAAGAGACTTCATCCATTATTAGACAGAACTTAATCCTGAGAACACACCATTGCCCAACTTTGATTCATTCATCCAGGGATCTTATCACAATAATGTAGGATGTGTCATCATAATAGAAAGAAAATAAATAGCTCAAAATATACATTAAACAATGGAAAATCCAGGAGGGAATGTAACAATATTATGAAAAGGATAGTTGCCACTTACCATATAGTGGAGATACTGAGTCGCAGATAGGCACAACGAAAGGCCGTCACACAATAAGCGTTTGGCCAACAAGGCCTTGGTCAAAAATACCCCCCCCCCCCCACACACGCACACACACACACACACACACACACACACACACACACACACGAGACCACAGTCTCTGACAACTGAAGCCAGACTATGAACAGCAGTACGTGATGGGAGAGGCAACCTGGTGGGGATGAGGAAGAGGCTGGGCTGAGAGTGGGAGGGATGGTAGACTGAGTATCCAGAATTTTGGTGGATTGCAGAACACGTGTCTTAAAAACTCAGTGTTTGGTTCATGCTACATCTACATCTGCATAGATGCTCTGCAAGCCACCATATGGAGCGTGTTGGAGTGTACCCTACACCACTACTTGACATTTCCTTTCCTGTTCCACTCGCAAATAGAGCGAGGGAGAAACAACTGTCCATATGCCTCCACATGAGCGATAATTTCTTATCCTTGTGGTCCTTACGTGCAATGTATGTTGACAGCAGTAGAATCATTCGAGAGTCAGCTTTTAATGCCAGTTCTCTAAATTTTCTCAACAGTGTTTCTTGAAAAACATCGCCATCTCTCCAGGGATTCCAATTTGAGTTTCCAAAGCATGTGCATAACACTTGTGTTGTTCAAACCTGCCGGTAACAAATGTAGCAGCCCGCCTATGAATTGCTTCGATGTCTTCATTCAGTTTGAGCAGTAGTCAAGAATAGGTCACACCAGCGTCCCATATGAGGTCTGCTTTACAGGTGAACCACTCTTTCCTAAGATTCTCCCAGTAAACGGAAGTCGACCATTCACCTTCCCTACCACAGTTCTCACATGCTCGTTCCACTTCATATTGTTTTGCAACATTATGACCAGACATTTAAACAACTTGACTGTGTCAAGCAGGACTTTAGTAATACTATATCCAAACATTACAGTTTTGATCTTTCTAACCATCTGCATTAACTTACATTTTTCCACATTTAGGGCTAGCTGCCATTCACACCAACTGGAAATTTTGTCTAAGTTGTCTTGTATCTTCCTACAGTCACTCAACTATGACACCTTACCATACGTCACAGCATCATCAGCAAAAAACCACAGATTGCATCCACCCTGTCCACCAAATCAACTGTGTATATAGAGAACAGCGGCGGTCCTACCTCACTTCCCTGGGGCTCTCCGGATGATACACTTGTCTCTGATGAAAACTCACCATTGAGGTCAACATACTGGTTTCTATTATTTAAGAAACCTTTGGGTCACTTATATATCTGTGAGCTTATTCCATATGCTTGTACCTTCATTAACATCCTGCAATGGGGTACCACGTCAAATGCTTTCTGGAAATCTAGAAATATGGACTCTGTGTGTTGGTCTTCACCCATTGTTCACAATATATCACATGAGAAAAGGGCAAGCTGAGTTTTGCATGAACAATGCTTTCTAAAACCATGCTATTCATGGGGACATATGTGCTGTAAAACCAACTTGTCACTCAGCCATATAAGCAAGCAGACCTTGTCCAGACATGCAAGGGAAAGAAGCATGCTGGGCTTGAGACAACCAGGAAGGTCACATCATCTTTATCTACGTTAATCAACGCAAATAGCCAGGCTCCAATGCTGCTGCACCAGACCTAGCCCCTGTGGTGCTGCCTGCCATCTCTAGTCACACTCAGCTGATTGTCAGTGCCAACAATGGAAAGGACAATCTTGACAGTGCCTTTGATTTAACAAGTGCACTGAAAAATAAAACTATCATTTTCTGTGAAGAAAAGTAGTACTTATAATTAGTTTCCGTGTATTTTTAGTCTACTGCAGCACAGGCAGGGAGTTGTGGTGTGTCACAGCAACCAGGTGTTACCCTGAGGCAATTGCATGAAGCACCTACTATAAAAACTTCTGGATGAGATCTGACGATGTTAGATTATGTGCAGAGGGATGCCATGGTGAAGGTAGAGATCCCTTTGATCTGTTGGCTGCTGTGAGACACCAATCTTCTCAGGACATTGCCAGCTTACCAGATGTGTTCCCAGACAGTAATATTGACTCCAAAATGCAGCTTCAAAAGTAAACAGAAATTTATGGCATTATGTTCGGACTGGAGCCATTTTTCACTAAACATCTACAGGAAATTGTTGCTGCTGTACTACGGTAGTTGCATGGTTGATTTGGGGTAGGGGACCAAACAGTGAGGTCATCTAATTCTGATTAGGAAAGGATGGGGAAGGAAGTTGACTGTGCCCTTTCAAAGGAACCATCCCAGCATTTGCCTCAAGCTATTTAGGGAAATAATGGAAAACCTGAATCAGGTTGGCCAGATGCAGGTTTCAACCATCACCCTCCCGGATGGGAGTCCAGTGTGCTACCCACTGCGCCACCTCACTAGGTGTGTTTCATGGTAGTGATCAAGTTTGATCTGTTTGTACATTTTGGGAATAGTTTTTGGGCCATGTTTTGAACAGGTACCACATTTCACTTATTTTGATTTAAAGTGCTGCAAAAGATGTGGTTGAAGAATTTGAGGCAGGTGCATCCACTGTGAGATAAACTTGAAAAGGCAGGCTGTTCATGTGCCCATGGATGGCCCTAATGTTAATAAGGTGTTCCTAAGAGAGCTGGAAAGCCAGCTCAAAGTTGATGATAATCCAAATGGTCCCATGGTTTTGTACTTTCGGACATTTGGTGAAAAGACAGGTTGTACTGGAGTTGGTCAGAATATTGTTCAGTTACTGAAAGCCTTATAATCTGATTAAAAAAATTTCCTCCTGTCAAGCTGATTTCAGCAAAATTACTAGCACCTCTGTTTTCCCACAGAAGTTTTGAGCTGTTTTGTGGTTGTAAAATAAAATGGTATCAGTTTGAATTCAGCACATATTAACAAGTGTTTAAAATTGTTTAAAGGAAGTAGAAAGAGTAAAGAAGGAACCAAAGTAGGTAAAAGCAAAATCGAAGTCACTACTGGAATTACTATGAGCTATAGCTACTGGGTTGTTTAGGCTAAGTCAGGGGCGGGCAAACATTGCATGCAGCTCATGAGCGCACAGCGCTGCACTTGTGCTGATCACGTGCAATCGTCGACTGGGGCAGTGGCGACAGCCAGCAGGTTGCAGTACTGTAATACCAGGCTACGCTGCGGATGTTGATGCAAAGCGACCTCTACATAGTGAACATTGTATTTCAAGAACTGAAAAATGCAGAGTGAATCAAGGAAACAGAGACGTGGAGATTTGCTATCTTTTAAAAAGGAATGGGAGAATCATTTTTTCTTTGTGCAAAAACGTGAAAATTCAAAATGTTTAATATGCGGCAGTATTCTCGCTGGTCAGCAGAAGTTTAGTATTGAACGCCATTATAATAAATTTTACAAGGGCAATTACAATTTATTGTCAGATTCTGAGCGGATGGGGAAATTGACTGAGCTTAAGAAGAGCGATCTGACGATACAAGATGAATCTGACGCAAGTTGCTGTTGTCACGAGAGATCTGCGACTTTCTTTTGTCATGTCTCTCATCTAACCGATTTAACATTTTATGGAGCACTGTTTTCAGTTTTTCAGGACGACAACAATGATAGCCCAGCAGTATATGCAAGTTATAAGATTGCGCTTAATATAGTGAGGCGAAAATTTAATAGTCATGGGTGACTGGAATTCGACAGTAGGAAAAGGGAGAGAAGGAAACATAATAGGTGAATATGCATTGGGGCTAAGAAATGAAAAAGGAAGCCGTCTGGTAGAATTTTGCACAGAGCATAACTTAATCATAGCTAACACTTGGTTCAAGAATCATAAAAGAAGGTTGTATACATGAAAGAATCCTGGAGATACTAAAAGGTATCAGATAGATTATATAATGGTAAGACAGAGATTTAGGAACCAGGTTTTAAATTGTAGGACATTTCCAGGGGCAGATGCGGACTCTGACCACAATCTATTGGTTATGAACTGTAGATTAAAACTGAAGAAATTGCAAAAAGGTGGGAATTTAAGGAGATGGGACCTGGATAAACTGACTAAACCAGAGGTTGTACAGAGTTTCAGGGACAGCATAAGGGAACAATTGACAGGAATGGGGGAAAGAAATACAGTAGAAGAAGAATGGGTAGCTCTGAGGGATGTAGTATTGAAGGCAGCAGAGGATCAGGTAGGTAAAAAGACGAGGGCTAGTAGAAATCCTTGGGTAACAGAAGAAATATTGAATTTAATTGATGAAAGGAGAAAATATAGAAATGCAGTAAATGAAGCAGACAAAAAGGAATACAAACGTCTCAAAAATGAGATCGACAGGAAGTGCAAAATGGCTAAGCAGGGATGACTAGAGGACAAATGTAAGGATATAGAGGCTTATCTCACCAGGGGTAAGATAGATACTGCCTACAGGAAAATTAAAGAGACCTTTGGAGAAAAGAGAGCCACTTGTATGAATATCAAGAGCTCAAATGGAAACCCAGTTCTAAGCAAAGAGGGGAAAGCAGAAAGGTGGAAGGAGTATATAGAGGTTCTATACAAGGGCGATGTACTTGAGGACAATATTTTGGAAATGGAAGAGGATGTAGATGAAGATGAAATGGGAAATACGATACTGCGTGAAGAGTTTGACAGAGCACTGAAAGACCTGAGTCAAAACAAGGCCCCGGGAGTAGACAACATTCCATTAGAACTACTGACGGCCTTGGGAGAGCCAGTCCTGACAAAACTCTACCATCTGGTGACCAAGATGTACGAGACAGGCGAAATACCCTCAGACTTCAGGAAGAATATAATAATTCCAATCCCAAAGAAAGCAGGCGTTGACAGATGTGAAAATTACTGAACTATCAGTTTAATAAGTCACAGCTGCAAAATACTAACGCGAATTATTTACAGACGAATGGAAAAACTAGTAGAAGCTGACCTCGGGGAAGATCAGTTTGGATTCCGTAGAAATGTTGGAACACGTGAGGCAATATTGATCTTATGACTTACCTTAGAAGAAGGATTAAGGAAAGGCAAACCTACGTTTCTAGAATTTGTAGACTTAGAGAAAGCTTTTGACAATGTTGACTGGAATATTCTCTTTCAAATTCTAAAGGTGGCAGGGGTAAAATACAGGGAGCGAAAGGCTATGTACAATTTGTACAGAAAGCAGATGGCAGTTATAAGAGCCAAGGGCCATGAAAGGGAAACAGTGGTTGGGAAGGGAGTGAGACAGGGTTGTAGCCTCTCCCCGATGTTATTCAGTCTGTATATTGAGCAAGCAGTAAAGGAAACAAAATAAAAATTTGGAGTAGGTATTAAAATCCAGGGAGAAAAAATAAAAACTTTGAGGTTCGCCGATGACATTGTGATTCTGTCAGAGATGGCAAAGGACTTGGAAGAGCAGTTGAACGGAATGGACAGTGTCTTGAAAGGAGGATATAAGATGAACATCAACAAAAGCAAAACGAGGATAATGGAATGTAGTCGAATTAAGTCGGGTGATGCTGAGGGAATTAGATTAGGAAATGAGACACTTAAAATAGTAAAGGAGTTTTGCTATTTGGGGAGCAAAATAACTGATAATGGTCGAAGTAGAGAGGATATAAAATGTAGACTGGCAATGGCATGGAAAGCGTTTCTGAAGAAGAGAAACTTGTTAACTTCGAGTATAGATTTAAATGTCAGGAAGTTGTTACTTGAAGTATTTGTATGGAGTGTAGCCATGTATGGAAGTGAAACATGGACGATAAATAGTTTGGACAAGAAGAGAAGAGAAGCTTTTGAAATGTGGAGCTACAGAAGAATGTTGAAGATTAGATGGGTAGATCACGTAACTAATGAGGAGGTACTGAATAGGATTGGGGAGAAGAGGTGTTTGTGCCACAACTTGACTAGAAGAAGGGATCGGTTGGTAGGACATGTCCTGAGGCATCAAGGGATCACAAATTTAGCATTGGAGGGCAGCGTGGAGGGTAAAAATCGTAGGGGGAGACCAAGAGATGAATACACTAAGCAGATTCAGAAGGATGTAGGTTGCAGTAGGTACTGGGAGATGAAGGAGCTCGCACAGGATAGATTAGCATGGAGAGCTGCATCAAACCAGTCTCAGGACTGAAGACCACAACAACAACAAACATAGCGAGAGCTGGAAAACCATTTGCTGAAGATGAGTTTATAAGGGAGTGCATCAGTGATGCTGCTGATTTACTTTACTTACTGAATGCAAATCAGTTTCGAGCTATCGCTCTTTCTCCGCGGACTGTAAGTCGTCATATAAGTGCCACGACAGGTGACGTTTACCGTCAATTAAGGAGTGCGGTGCAGGAGTTTATTGAATTTTCCATCGCACTTGATGAGTCCACAGATATTTCAGACACCGCGCAGTTAGTGTTTTATGTCCACGACGTGGTCACTGCTCTGCACATAAGAGGATTTTTTAGATATGATATCTTTAAAAGGCATGACCACCACATCCTAAAAGCCGTTTAAGAAGTTGTGGATTCAGCTGGCTTAAACCGGGAATGTTTGGTGTCAGTGACAACAAACAGAACACCTGCAATGAAAGGGAAACAAGTGGGATTTGTTGGATTACTAAGAAAAAAGCTACAACATACAAAAGAATCATTATACAGCATCCACTGCATTTTGCACCAAGAAGTACTCTGTGCAAAAGCAGCAAAACTGGGGGACGTCATGCAAGTGGTTATTCGGGCAGTTAATTATTTGAGATACCACAGGCTTGCACATAGACAGTTTCACACATATTTAGCTGAAATGGGGAAGAGTACGATGACATACCATACCACAGCGAAGGCCGCTGGCTTAGCCGCGGTAATGTACTCAAAAGATTTTTTGAGCTGAGGACAAAAGAAGTTATGATCCCAAGTTAGAAGATCCAGAGTGGGTTGCCGACCTTGCATTTTTAGTGTATATTACCGGACACATGAATGCATTGAACACAAGTTTGCAAGGAGAAAATCAGCTAATTTGTGAAGTGGCTGAAAAGGGGGCAAGCTTTCACTAGCAAGCTTGAGCTGAGGGAATGAAAGCTCTCATCAGGGAACGCAGTGCATTTCCCTACTCTGTCTACTGTGCGAGAACAGAATTGCAAAGAATATGTTTCTGTACTTAGTGCAATAAAAGAGGAATTTCTCAAGCGTTTTGGGGATATATCATATTTATCCCAAGCTTTTGAATGGTTCTCGAGACCATTTGCTGTTTCTGTGGATGATATTCATCCCAATTTGCAAATGGAATTAATAGATCTACAGTGTAATTCTCGTCTGAGAGACAAGTTCCTTTTGGCAAGACATGTAATAGACTTTTATCACGACTTTCCACAGCAAGATTTTTCTTGTCTCCATCGTGAAGCCGCGAAGATAATGTCAATGTTTGGCTTGACATATGTTTGTGAGATATTTTTTTCTGTTATGAAAATTAATAAGTCTCGGTTAAGAGCGAACATCAATGATGAAAATTTACATAACTGTTTGCGTTTGTCTGTATACAGAAATTTTGTTCCAGACATTAAACATATTGTAAACTCTACCTGTGATAATTAAATAAAACGTATCGTAGGTAATAGGTACTCTTCAAACCATGATTTCTTTCAAGCACTCCTACTAACCTTATTCCTTCATTCAATAAAGCAAGCTAGGAAACAAAACGCATTTCGGAGGAAGGAGCGGAGAGACGGTATGGTGGGTAGGGGAGAGAAGTGGGTGGCCAGCTTGCCCCTGTGTGCACGCAGAACAAGTGCAGCATTCCTTCCTGCCCCTGGGCTAAGTCTTTGAGAGGAAAGATGCTGATGGTTCATCTCACCTTTTTTTAGACTGGCTGCTCAGGTTGAGTTGTTTATGACTTCATTTAAATCAGATGCTCCCTTCACTCCATTCCTCAATAATTATCTCCTATCCATAGTCAGAGAATTAGTGAGAAAAATTATCCAACCAGAAGTTTGTAGAAAGACTGTTGTGGTCCCACCTGGTTTTATTTCTTCATATGTTGATTGTTGACCTCGGTGTCGATGTACTGGCTGAAAAATGGGTTGTGTGGATTCCGACACAGACTACTTTAAATGATGTGGCCGACAGGTGCACTGTTGTGTGTCACAGTACTTTCATTTCACTGTTCACAACCCACTAATAATACACAGTTATATGGCCAGTGCACTATTATTTAACCTTCTCATTAATAGTTAATAGGTGAAACTCCACGTACTGCTACGATAGTTTACTGTTGAACAGCTATGAGCAGTAAAACCTAACCACAAAGTTCACAGTTCTTTAAGAATAATCAGGTATATATGGAGCAGGCACTGTCACTATTTTTACACACGGCCTAATTGTTTAACACTTATTCCACAGTTAATTTGAAGCATTGTTGTTGTTCTAACCAGCATAGGTTACTCATCAGAAACTCGGCCGTGGACTGACTGTTGCGTGACCAAAAATCACGACCTTATATATCATCACGATAATCGGTACTGAAACTACACATTGTTCGAAATTAAATTTACAGAAATTACAATTAAAACTTAACTCACTCAATTAACTGAATACATCGAAAAATTGTGTCTTTTTAACAGTTTCTCCTACTATGAAGTTTAGGCCGAATTATTTGTTTGAATCATGAAATTAACAAATATAGTTATGCAAACAATACTTTAGACAAAACTGTTAATTGCCTTGGAATTAATGAAGGGCTGATTGTGCTAACATGTTTTTCAATAGAGCTAAACAGATACTTGATTACTAGTACTTCATCTTCCAAATGTTTACAATTATTACAGAATTTATACTTGTTTATGCGTCAACAATAGAATTTAAGTTAAGAAACAATCACTGATTTCACCGTATAACAAACGATACTAACCAGGAATAGTCAAAAGGAATTAGAAAAATCAATTACATACATAAAACTAAACACAAAATTGGATCTGGTGTTCTATCCTTCAAAACTGAGGACCAATCTTTCTCTTTTATGAAAATACAGATTATACTCATGTATGTCAATGTTAATTAAATCAAAATGAAGAAATGAATTTTAAGAAGGCAGATGACAAAACAAGAGGGGAATTAAAATTATCCCAGCTTGCTTCGTCACAAGCCGAGCTGCAAAAAAATATCTGTTGTTGTAGTCTTCAGTCCTGAGACTCGTTTGATACAGCTCTCCATGCTTCATCTGAACAATAACAAAATCAATATTAACCTCGGAAAGTGGACATCAGGTAAAAGCCAAGAAAGCTCTGGGTCAATGTGACAAATCAAAGAAAGATATCTTGGCGTTTTGGAAAGAATGCCTTACATTTTTGAAGAGTATGGTATATAAAATTACAGGTAAATCACCCCTGGATTATTTTCTTATGAAGGGCATACCATGTTCAGTCCCAGAAGTGGAAATTAACACCGACCATAAGAAGAGACAGTTAGGCATAGCATCAGCACAGCTAACTACCTTAAATTGCTTTGGTGTTCATTAGGCCAATGCCATTGCCCATGAATCCAGAGTATAGTAGAGATCATGTCAGTGAAGTAAATCCTTAAAGAATTTGATGAAGATCGGGTTTGCATAAATCAGTTCTTTATGATGGCCATTAGTGGTGAGATTGGACTTGTAAATAAGAAGAGATTTATCAAGGTTGGATGCATTCTGTTCCCTGATGATGCTAACCATGAAAGAGGTTTCTCTGACAACTCAAGTCTGGTCAGAAATTTGACTGAAGTCTTTCTCATAGCCGTTCGTAATGTTGGCAATGTGGTTGGTGTCGCTGGGGCTGCTGATCTGTAACTGTCACACAGCGGGTAATACACAGCTTCTGAAGTGCACATGATAGATACATTGAACAGTAGCAGAGAATAGGATGGCTCGGAAGTCCTCAAATGAAACCGAGAGGATGAATAAAATGAGTAGAGAAAAGCTAAGAGCACTACAAACTATAAAGACAAAACTCATGGAAAGTGCTGAGTGTAGTAACCAAGTAATACATGAACCTGATCCAAGTAACACAAATATGGCTTTATTCATAAACCTCTGAACAATAGAAATAAGCCTCTTGTGACTCCATAAGTATCAAGATAAAAGAATCTTACATAAGGTGCAACATAAGTGACACACAGAACAACTGATGTGAGCTGTACAAACAAAAAGAACATAGTGAGTGTGAGCCATGGGACTGCTCCACATATACATAGGCACGAGTTGCCGGTAGACAGAATAGCAGAGACCATGTCATGTGCGTGCTTCCTAGAGGCGGCCTCTAGTGGCTGGCCCGCACAGATAGAGTGGGTGGCTGATTAAAGTACACACGTGTGGTGACACTGCACTCCGCGCACTCATACTTACGTGCACTTTTTGCAGCATACAGCACTGTGAGAGAGGTTTCTTGTGCTGAAGTAGTAGTTCTGTCACTAAAAACTACCTGCTTGTAACGTCACTTAATGTCCATATATTTGGACAAGATGACTGGAACTCTATAAACAACATTACAGATACAGTATTGTGAGCACTACAAACAGCATAAAAACAGGAAAAACCGTACACTAGAATAAGACAGGCTCTACATCGGACTGATCAGCAGTACATAGTAAACAACACAGACACAAGCACAGACACAGATTCATATGCTATATCACACACAGGAAGTGAAGACAAGATAAACATACAAGCATAGCAAAAGTAAGCGAAGTCTCCACAATACTAAATTAAATCAGTCTGAAAAGAAAACTGTATATGTATCTGTTTGTTATACCATTTCATAGCATGTAACAGTATCTGAAGATCTGACATTTCTTCTTCTTTCACTGCGTCAGGTGTGTCTAGATCAAAGTTTTACTGAGCCCTCGCACCTGATGCAGCTGACTGTGACATTTTAAATCAACTCTCAATCTCCACTGTTATCTTAAGTTTGAAAAAATATTGTAACTGAACTAATCAATACATTAAGTATTACCACTACCAAGACAACATATGGTACAGACGTAACCATACGCGCAGAAGGTATAAAATTAGAACTGTCACACCATTTCTAAATCAAATTTCCATCTCTTGTTTCTTCCATCAAATACACTTTTAATTTTAATTTAAAATACATCACAACCTATTATATGTCTTATTTATTATCATTATCTAAGTTAGCAACAAGTTTAAACAAAACTGTGCATATGCATTTGTCTATTGTTTTATGTTGCCCTTTTAAAAAAATTCCAACAAAAAAATGAACTTGTAATAAAATGGAATTTGTATGATATAACATGTAAAATCACACAATGTACAATGTGCAGTATAATAACACAGCAGATCTTTACTTGAGAAATAAATAAATGCCCATATCAGACAAGTCTATTACTGTTTCTTCCATAATAGTTTTGTTCAAATGGTCTTCAGATTTTATTCTGAAATCTCTATGTAAACAGTGTAACTTTTTACAAAGATAGACAGTGTTCTTTGTTTTATATCTGTGTGCTCCAACAACTGTTTTACTTTCTTTGTGACCTAGTCTCATTCTGCACTGTCCAGTCACATTAATGGACCACCTGTCAAAAGCCTGAATATGGTCTCGAAGAATAGACACACATTTGTGTTGATCCATTGTGCCCTCTAGAATGATGAGATGATATCAAGGCCTACACCAAGGCACTGTAGTGCATACCACCATGCTGTTCAAAGACTGGAATTCAACTTCAATCTGGCATTCTTTGTTTTTATTAGACTGCTTAGATAATGCTGAGAAAATTTCTATGGTGTTTGTGCACACCAGTGTGGTGAATTCTATCTGTCATGTATACATTTTAGAAATCTCTTAACTGGTTGCTGCACTTTTAAGGGAGGGGATCCTTTTGTCATAATTTATCCCAAAAAAATGCATAGTCTTCCTACCCATGACAGTAGGTATTTGACATTGTGTGGCCTCACACCCAGCTGCTATATTAATAATTAACTCCATCTCCTTTTCCAGTCCTGTTGAGGAGCAGGCCACGTTTGTCTAGATCCCATCTCCTGATAAATCCCACCAACACTAGTGCAATGCGCGCCCAGTCAGCAGTCAGTCAGTACCATCCCCAACTCCAAATGGAATCGTCTTACAGAACTGTGAAGACGGCTGATCATGCCACTGGAATAGGATACCCATGCTCATATTTATGTTACCAGTTAGGGCAGCTATCTTCCATGGGGACACCACATGTGCTGTACAGCTTGCCCTACCCCAGCTGTTCCCTGCCCCACCATCACTATCGGATCACCTTTCATGAAATCATTACACATAGGCCTTAAAACCACAAATTGCTTCATTCAGAAAAACACTGAGCTTAAAAATGCTGGTGATCTGATACTATCAAACTTCTCCTGTAACTAAGGCCTACATGTTTGCCAAGACTGCTATCTGGCATCTGTACTCTCTTTTGCATGACATTAGTGTTACTCTTAGCCTTTCTACTGGTGTGCATAGTCTGTTGCATGTTTCCTACTCAAGGTTCCTCTCCCCTCAACTCTGGCACCTGAAAATTTTTAACTCCAATTCACACTGGCCATCTCGGCTCCATCACATTATGTACCGTCACTTCATGGCACCGTCACATCACTGTTTTTCACTGTCCTTCACAAGACACCACACCACATCATGTATCTCATTTCAAGTCACATGAGCTCAACTTGCAACTGTCATTAATCGCTAACAAGTAAGAATAACAACTGATGTCAGCCAAAGTCTGACAAAACCACAATGTTTGTGGCTGAGAGCATGGTTGTGTATTTAGAAGAAATGAGCTTGGGCATCATGTGATCAACAATGGACAATGACGTCAGACATTAAAACTGTGTTCCTGAGAAACGTTGATGGTGCCTTGGTGTGACATAATGACAAGTGTCAATGTAACCATTTGAAATGCATTGTGAAATGTATTGACATGCTGTAATATGATAGCCACTGAGAATTGGCCTTTATGATTGACACAACAGATCTGTCAGACCACATTCTCCAGCTAGCCTTCCTACGACCGCCAGTTCTCAGCCACCCCCAACACCACTGCCTTCTTCCTTCGTCCTCACTGTCTCTCTCCTGGCTTCTTCCAAACGTGCATGAAGGGCACAGATCTTTTTTTCTGCTCCTCTCTTACTCTGTTCCTGGTGCATATTTTGAAGTTCCAAGAGGAGGCCCCCAGTGATCAGCCCAGAGTTCTCTCCATACATTCCCCACAGGTGAAACAATTTGCTACAGCTCCACAACTCCCATGGTTTCCACTCGTAGTAAAATAATATATCTGAAGCAAAAGAAGAATATTCTGAGATTTATTATCTATAAAAGAATGTAACCTGGCAATAGTGTGCCGAGTTTGCTACAACTGCAAAGTTGGCGACGTCAGAGGTATATACATTTGAGAAGTCTTAACAGAAATTTGAAACAGTAGAAATTTCCTAAACCCAACACAAAGATATCAGATCTTCACTTCTGTGACAAGTATATCAGACACTAGTGCAGATACTCACGATAAACCTATTCCAAAAAACAATTATATCATCAAACTAACATAATTGTCTTACTTTGACTGACTTAAAAACTGTCACTGAAAGTGCTTCTGCCAGAGGATATCAGTACTTCAGGCATGTCTGTTAAGGTCCATGTTGTTGATAAGGTCTTCAGTCTGAAGACGGGTTTGATGCAGCTCTCCACGCTAACTACTGCAACCTATATATTTCTGAATCTGCTTACTGTATTCATCTCTTAGTCTCCCTCTATGATTTGTACCCCTCACACTTCCCTCAGATACTAAGTTGGTGATCCCTTAATGTCTCAGAATAAGTCCTATCAATCAGTCCCTTCTTTTGGTCAAGTTGAGCCAAAAATCTCGTGTTTCCCCAATTTTATTCAGTACTTCCTCATTACTTATGTGATCAGCCCGTCTAATCTTCAGCAGTCTTCTGTAGCACCACATTGTGAAAGCTTCAATTATCTTTTTATCTGAACTGTTTGTCAGTGTTCCACTTCGATAAATGGCTGCACTCCAGAGAAATACTTTCAGAAGAGTACCTAACCCTTAAATTGATATTCGATGTTAACTAATTTCTCTTCTTCAGAAATGCTTCTCTTGCCATCGCTAGTCTACATTTTATATCATGTGTACTTCTGCTATAATCAATTATTTTGCTGCACAAATAGCAAAACTCATATAAAACTTCTAGTCTCTCGTTCCCTATTCTAATGCCCTTAGTGTCACCTAGTTTAATTCGATTACTTTCCATTATCCTTGTTTCACTTTTGTTGGTGTCCATCATACCATCTTTTCAAAACACTGTCCGTTCCAGTCAACTGCTCTTCCAGGTCCATTGCTGTCTCTGAAAAAATTACAGTGTCATTAGCAAACCTTTTAAGTTTTTGTTTCTTTTTCCCTGAACTATGATTCCTACTCCAAATTTTTCTTTGGTTTCCTTTACAGCTTGTTCAGTATACAGATTGAAGAACATTGGGGATAGGCTACAGCCCTTTCTCACTCTTGTCTCAACCACTGCAGCCCTTTCAGGTCTTTCAACTCTTGTTACTGCCATTTAGTTTCTGTACAAGTTGTAAATAGCCTTTCTCTCCCTGTATTTTACCCCTGCCACCTTCAGAATTTGAAAGAGATTATTCCAGTCAACATTGTCAAAAGCTTTCTCTAAGTCTACAAATGATAGCAATATAGGTTTGTCTTTCCTTAACCTATCTTCTGATTTAAGTCATAGTGTCAGTATTGCCTTTTGTCTTCCTACATTCCTCCAGAATCCAAACTGATCTCGGCCATGGTCTGCTTCTACCAGTTTTTCCATTCTTGTGTAAAGAATTCATGTTAGCATCTTGCAGCCATGACTTTTTAGACTGATATTTCAGTCATTTTCACACCTTTCAGCAATTGCTTACTTTGGAATTGGAATTACCACATTCTTCTTGAAGTCTGAGGGTATTCTGCCTGCCTCTTACATAATACGCACCAAATGGAAGAGTTGTGTCTTGGCTTACTCTCCCGATTCTGTCAGTGGTTCTAATGGAGTGTTGTGTACTCCTGGGGCCTTGTTTCAACTTATATCTTTCAGAGCTTTGTCAAATTCTTCTCACAGTATTGTATCTCCTATCTCATCTTCATCATATCCAATTCCTCTTCTACAATATTTCTTACAAGTTCATCTCCCTTATATAGGCCCTCTATGTACTCCTTCCACCTTTCAGCTTTCCCTTCTTAGTTTAGGACAGGTTTACGATCTGAGCTCATGATATTTATACAGCTGTGTGTCTCTTCCCCAAAGACTTCTTTCATTTACCTGTAGGCAGTATCTATATTTCCCTTGTGAAATATGCTTCTAAATCCTTCCGTTTGTCTTCTGGTCATTCATGCTTAGCAACTTTGCACTTCCTATCAATCTCATTTTTGAGATGTTTGTGCTCCCTTTCACCTGCTTCATTTGCCACATTTTTAAATTTTCTCCTTTCATCAGTTAAATTCAATGTCTCTTCTGTTATCAAAGGTTTCCTAGTAGGCCTTGTCATTTTACTTATTGATCCTCTGATGCCTTCACTATTTCATCTCTTAAACTACCCATTCATCTTCTGCTGTATTCCTATCCCCTGAGCTAATCAACAATTAGCTGATGCTCTCTCTGAAGCTCTTACCAACCTCTGGTTCTTTCAGGATATGCAGGTCAGATCTCTTTAAGTTCCTACTTTTTCCAATTTCTTCAGTTTAACCTTTGTATAATCAGTCTGAAACCTTTTGGTGTCTTGAGGTCTCTTTCACATATATAGCCTTCTTTTATGATTTTTAAACCAAGTGTTAGCTCTACCAGGTGGCTTCCTCTTTCATTCCTTTCCCCCAGTTCATATTCACCTACTATTTTTCCTTCTTTTCCTTTTCTTACTATTGGATTCCAGGTCCCCACCACAGTTAAATTTTCATCTTCTTTAATGATCTGAGTAATTTCTTTTACCTCGCCATACATTTCTTCAATCTGTTCTTCATCAGCGGAGTTAGTGGGCATGTAAACTTGTACTACTGTGGTAGGAGTGGGCTTCGTGTCTATGTTGACTATAATAATGTGTTGAATATTCTGTTCATAGTAACTTACCCACATTCCTCTTTTCTTATTCATTATTCAACCCATTCATGCGTTGTGCCACAATTTTCTTACTAGCTTTATGAATTCTGTATCAAATGCCCACTGCATGCAGGTTCTGGGAAGATGTCTACTGTTCTTGCTGTCTCAAGATTTAGTGATCATAGATTTTCGTATCACAGACATACACTCTTTCTGTCTTACAGCTGCCACTTTTTTGTCTGTTTTTATCCATACAAATTTTCTTTACGCAGCAAATTTGTTTGGTGCAGTGCTGGTGCTTACTTTATTCAAACATGGATTGAGATTATTTAATTACAATTTTAAACAGTTATGAATGAAATGATGTAAATATATGAAATATCTGTGTTACAGTGTTCCTCATGGTTTAAAAACTGAAGGCAATCTGAAGATGACAGCAAGGTACAAACTGTTTACACGTGGTGAAGCAAAAACTGTTGGTCCAATTCCAAATGATGAACATCCATCCGATCATTATCCATTGATGGTACATTTCATTCTTGTTCCATGATGGTGATCAAATATTGCCTGAGATCTGTGAAGGTAATTCTTGTGACACACACACACACACATCTGTGTAGGAATTATAGCAGCATTTTTATTAATATAAAAGTGAAGATGTGGTTGATGGAAGAGATTAATTCAGAACTTTCATGCATACATCTCTCATGTGTTTGTTATTAAGTACAGCATATTTGTAAACACTAATGTAAAGGACAGAGTGACATGACGGTGATGTATCAAGTTGAGTGTTCTAAGTAACAGTAAGATGTGAAATAAGCAGTAAGGAACATGGATGTAGCTGTAAAAGAAACACTGTGTATTTTATTACAGATATGTCTAAGTTAAGCACTTACAAAATAAAAAATCTGTGGAATTTGTCTTCTTTGCATCCTCTTTCGTATTGTTTCTTTGTTTTATTGTCTCAGAAAGAGGCAGACTGTGCCAGTAAACATCAGTATCTTAAGTTTTGATTAGTGCATATATCATGGAAAAAAATATCATTGTCACAGTAAATTTTTGTTACTCTACACTATATTAGTTTTAATCAGCTTGCACAGATGTTTAAAAGAAGATATTTACACCAAAGGACAACTTTTCTTAAATGACTTTGTGGGAATAGAATAATGTCCGAACAGCATTTGTTGCGCCCTACCGTTGGTGTTGAAAGCTAGTGATATTCGGACATTGTGGCTTTGATTTTACCTAATGTGATTTAGATGAGTGGATGTAATGTTGTAGTTGTATTAACAAGGAGAATTACCACAGTGTAACATTTGGAGGTAATTCTCATTTGTTTTATACATGGGTATCTTAGGTGCATAATTCTCTTGTGGGAATTTTTTCCTCTGAATGTACTTTTTCCTTGCTGGCTCTCTATTTCCCACATTTTCTTTATGAATTTAAAGTAATTTGCTTGTGTGCACTGAGTATGTGCCTTCGAATAACATGTATATTTTCATGTAAGTGTTGACGATTTGTACCATTGTAGTATATGTACATAAAAAATAAATTATTTGTGTTTTTTGTTGATGCTGTTACTCCTGTAATTCTTGTGATACACAAATGACTGGTGACCAACTGTAACAGAATTAAGTTTTTACGATATTAAGGAAGCCATTTTGTTTGTTGTTGCTGAATGCAATTAATACATCCCGTGAGATATTAAAGTTAACTGGTGTTACCTGTGGTCGAAATTTGACCAACTGTGTCGATGTCACAAAAATATAACTGCACATAACATGGTGAACGGCTATAAATAGATTTCATTGGATGAGGCGGATGATAAAACTGTGTGAAACTGTGTGAAATTTCAGTGTCAGAACTGACCATAGCAGATGCTGAATTGTAGCTATGAATATTATTGAAATAATTCTTTGATTTCACTTAAATTCTTGGATCATTTGAAGTGTGTCCTTGTTAGACTGCACTGAAAATTAAATTTTGTGTTAACACCGGTAAATTAACTTTTCCCTTATGACAACACAATATCACTTCCTTTGTATCACATGCATTAATCTCTGATATGAGATGATCTGCATTACAAAATCTGCACTGTAAATTCATCAAACCGCAATTGTAACAGTCAAAATTATGTGGAATTCCCTTAAGCCACATTATCATTATGAATGTCCACATTCCTCTTACGTTCTCTATACAAAAATAGTGTCTGTAAAACAAATATAGCTTCCACATAATAAGGGAAGTTGGAAGTAGTCATTATTCAAAATGAAGACATTAAAAATTAGGAACATACTCCAAATTTTCCTGTAACAGTGGCAAATGACCACAAAATTTCTCTTTCAGGAAAGGAAGCAAAATAATACCAAAAGCAACGTTATTTACAGACTTTGTTACTACAAAATGTTGATTTCTGCTGGTGACTTAATCATTGACATAGCAGCTGTCACATTGTAGCTGTCCCATATGCATGTGTTACTGCAAATGAACCATGTAAACATAAACATCCCTAGAATATGATTTTATTTATGCACATATGTGGCAAAATACCTTATTTATATGTTTCATTGGCCGTCTTGTGTAATTGATATTAAAAATCAGTATTTCAATATCTGTGTTCTCGTATTAATATTATGATAAAGAGGCCAGAATCTTAACTAATATTGGAGTTCCTGTCTCACTATAAAGTTTGACCCTTTGCAGATAAATAAGTTTCTGCACAAACAGTGGGAACACCAGGATGAAACATCAACAATATTAGGAAGAGAACTTGCTTAATTTCAATAGCTGCTTAACAACCCATGCCATGTGGATCCCCACCTCCGCCACGAGCTTTTCTGAACTGCACAGATTTGAGTTATCCTTACAATACAGTCTTCATTTCCAGAACTATCCCGGCCTCAACCTATGATAACCTACTGTCCTCACATCCACCACACAACAGTTTCCACCCTCTCTGCCCTGTTACGACCTCCCCTTTCACTGCCCCTCACCCTCAATATGTGCTACCCTCTGCCAATTCACGCACCTGCCCGTTCCGCTTCCCTACTCCTCTGTTTCTGCTCCCTGTTTTTCCCACCCATAGTCCACCTCCTGATACTGCACCTGGCAGTTTCGTCAGGCCGCCATCTAGTCCCTGCACGCCCCACCAGATAGCACTCTTCTTCCCTGCACCTGTATCCTGCTGTTCCTCCATCTTTGCTGCACCACTCCGGATTCCTGTGTGTGTGTGTGTGTGTGTGTGTGTGTGTGTGTGTGTGTGTTTCTTTCTTTGTTGAAAAAGACTGGCCTAAAGCTAAAATAATAAGCACTATTTTCTTTGTGCCTGTTTGCATCTCAATGGGTCATCTTTACGATTAGTAGCAATCTATTCTTTCTCAATATTTTTGTATGTTTCTACACATTTTCACAATAATCATGCTGTTTATATACAGATATTAAATTACTGCAACCATTCTAGTATATAGATTTTTTTATTTATTATTTAAATTTATTCAATTAGCATAACTCCTTCCTGTTGAAAATCCTCAACAATTTCTTCTATACTGACAATGTGTAGAAACAGGCTTCAAAATTGTCACATCTCAACATATAGTGCTTGAATCCAGTCCAGTGGGTGCAGCATAAATGAAGTCCATAGGCACATCTGCTAAGCAATCTTTGACAGTATTGCTGTACTGTTTCGTTAGTTTGCACAGCCACCCACAGGAATTCCGAATCTTACATCATTGTGCTGCATCTAAGATGACTGGCTCAGATTATGTTCATTCTTCCCTAAATGCTCCTCTTCAGATTTAATCCTGGTTATGTGGTAATTAAAGCTAGGAAATACTGATCATTTATTTTTTTTAGTCTTTCGTATGTTGTTGCTTTCTTGCTTAGTTTGGAAACTATAATTTCTTACATCGTACTATCTAATTGGAAGTAAAATGAGAGAATTATTTACATTGTATATAGGAAATATATTTCTGCCCCTTCCCTTAGATACACATATCAAAAAAAGTTTTGCATCGCCCAGGTTCCCAGAACTCCTGAAGACAGATGTTGGCTATGGATACTGTATCACAGACACAGTCCCTTTGTCTGTTCAGAGATGTCACTAAACCTGCCCAAAGATGTAAACAACAGTGCATGAGCAGTGCCTATGAGACGGAGGGGGTCCGACAGCCAATCAGTTCCAGTCATTCCAGCAGGAAGGATGTACACGGCATGTGTTGCCTGTAGTTCAACCATGCCTAGACGGACAATACTGCAGTTCAATCGCATCTGCATTGATACTTTGTGCCAGGAATGGCTCTCAACAACCCTACCAAACATGCCTGGGATAGATTGAAATGGGCTGTTTATGGACGATGTGACCCACCAACTGCTCTTAGGGATCTACGCCGAATCGCCATTGAGAAGTAGGACAATCTGGACCAACAGTGACCTGATGAACCTGTGGATAGTATGCCATGAGGAATACAGGCATGCATCAGTGCAAGAGGACGTGCTACTGGGTATTACAGGTACTGGTATGTATAGCAATCTGGACTACCACCTCTGAAGGTCTCTCTGTATAGTGGTACAACATGCAATGTGTGGTTTTCATGAGCAATAAAAAGGGCGGAAATAAGGATTATGTTGATCTCTATTCCAGTTTTCTGTACAGGTACGTAACCGAGGTGATGCAAAACTTTTTTTGATGTGTGTATTTGCTTTGTGTGGGTTATATACTGGCAGTGTGAGTGGACTAGATTTAGGATAAAGTAAAGCTTTCTTCAATACTACAATGTTTTACTAATGTGGTTCTATAGGAGGTTCTATGTGCTTGCTGTCCTGATGTTTGAACTGACTGACCCAGTCAGTTAAATGAGGATCTACACTTCAAAGTGGTTTTTACACCTTGGTGCAATTTGGCATTTTTCACATGCATCTACGTCTACATACATACTCCGCAATCCACCATAAGGCGTGTGGTGGAGGGTACCTCGTGCCACAACTAGCATCTTCTCTCCCTGTTCCACTCCCAAACAGAACAAGGGAAAAATGACTGCCTATATGCCTCCGTATGAGCCCTAATCTCTCTTATCTTATCTTTGTGGTCTTTCCGCGAAATATAAGTTGACGGCAGTAAAATTGTACTGCAGTCAGCATCAAATGCTGGTTCTCTAAATTTCCGCAGTAGCGATTCACGAAAAGAACGCCTCCTTTCCTCCAGAGACTCCCACCTGAGTTCCTGAAGCATTTCCGTAACGCTCGCGTGATGATCAAACCTACCAATAACAAATCTAGCAGCCCGCCTCTGAATTGCTTCTATGTCCTCCCTCAATCCGACCTGATAGGGATCCCAAATGCTCGAGCAGTACTCAAGAATAGGTCGTATTAGTGTTTTATAAGCAGTCTTCTTTACACATGAACCACATCTTCCCAAAATTCTACCAATGAACCGAAGATGACTACTAGCCGTCCCCACAACTGCCATTACATGCTTGTCCCACTTCATATCACTCTGCAATGTTACGCCCAAATATTTAATCAACATGACTGTGTCAATCGCTACACATTCAAACATTATGGGATTCTTTTTCCTATTCATCTGCATTAATTTACATTTATCTATATTTAGGGTTAGCTGCCATTATTTACACCAATCACAAATCCTGTCCAAGTCATCTTGTATACCCATTGCAATTCTTCAGCTTTTATTCAGAGGTGCTTTGGTGTGTGTGTGTGTCAAAGCGTCATGCATAAGATCCATACAATGAGCAACAAACTAAACTTAACTGGTAACCGAAGTCAGTCCCAGATTACAGAGTTGATTCTTCATCTCCCCATTATGAGCTGTGAACTGTTTTTATGATTTTTTGTTGTTAATGATGCTTTTAGTCTGTTTTTCAGGTATCTGCTTTATATGTCAAGTACCAATGTGATGTAACATCACATTATTTAGCTTGATAACCGATTCTCTACTGGCCTTCGTGTACATGAACGTTATTTACTAATGTTCGCAATAGAAGGAACTCACTGTAGCACGCGAAGCCCACATTTTTCTGTTATATATTGTTAATCGATGTCCATGCTTGATAAGTACTGCAGTTTTTGCATAACTGTTGTCACATCAGTGTGCAATGATTTTACCTGAAATGTAACAGAGGAAAACATACACAAACAGTTAGTAAGTGGGAAATTAACATTAACAATAAATATGAATATAGATACTAATTTTAGTTCAAAATACCAAAAAGCAAAATTATTTAATGATGTCATTTGTTGGAATTAAAGCCAAAAGAAGAAAACATGCAAAATAAATAAACTGTTGAAGTTCTTGCAAAAGGAAATATCCCAATCACCACTTTTTAGCAGTCAGTTTCAAAGCATTAAGGTATAGTCTCCAAGCATGTAGTGTGATAACCTTTTAAATCAGTAAGCCTAATGATTTTTTTACGTAATGTTCATTTTGCCAAAATTAGATGCTACATTTTTGGGCATCTACTTGTAGTACACTCAGAAACAAAAGCAGTCAACAAAACTGAAGCTGCAAAGGTACGTCGTCATACATACTTTGGATAGCTCTGTTGGTAAGAACACTGCCAGCAAAATTTCCTGGGCCAGCACAGTTTTAATCCCTCAGGAAGTTTCAAAAACTTGACACATGTTTGGATAATTTTTATCCCCTTTATATTCCTGTCTACTTATAATATTGCAGCCAGGCACTTCATTTTTTAAATATTACATCCAAATACTCTTGTTTTGCTTTGCATACTTAAGCTGTAGTGTTATAAATGTTGTGTAAGATGTGTTACATACCATATGTGCTGTAACTGTGTGAATTGTCAGAAACCTCTTTGAGTTCACCTATGATAATGTCAGAAGAAGAGGTTTTGTATCTGCAAAAGATTTTTCACCCTGCAGAGTCATTGCTCAAGTGCACATGTGGAAATAATGTATAATCATATTTATATTATTTCATAATACAGCATTCCAATATGAATATGAACACTGTTTTTATCAGTGTGAACTGTCACTTTACTGTAGATCGTATTGTAAACTAATTTCCTACACCAAAACTGCCATTATATTTGTGGAATGTTACACTTGCAGAACATAGACGAAGCATAACAACGGGGAAATCTGTGGCAAAAATTTCCTGCCAACTAATCTTTATGTATAGAAAATTTATTGGATGACTTTTAAATACATTTAACTTAGTTTTGTTAAACAATGATGGTGGCAAAAAATTTGTTTAAACTTTGATGCTGTAATCATTTTATAACATGTTATATTGATTATTGTGATTGATTGCTATATATGTGCACATATTTTTGGGCTTCTTATATAACATCACCATATTTTAGGCTCAAAATATATACTGATAAAAATCAAACAATGGAAAATCCAGGATGGAATGTATCAGTATTATGAAAAGGAACATTGATACTCATTATTTGTGACGGTCTTTTCATTGTGCCTGTCTGCGGCTCAATATATATTGATATGTAGAATACTGTTCCTCTCCAGAAATTATTCATTACTGCTGTATGTATTCTTTTTAAATTAATGTTTGTGTTTTCCTTTTTCAGTCTAAACAATGAACAGTAATGGAATCTTGACATGCATAGATCTTGATGTTATGTTCCCATCTACTTCATTTTTATTCAGTAGTTAGTTATAATAGAAGGAAACATTCCACGAAGGAAAAATATACCTAAAAACAAAGATGATGTGACTTACCAAATGCAAGTGCTGGCAGGTCGACAGACACACAAACGAACACAAACATACACACAAAATTCAAGCTTTCGCAACAAACTGTTGCCTCATCAGGAAAGAGGGAAAGACGAAGGATGTGGGTTTTAAGGGAGAGGGTAAGGAGTCATTCCAGTCCCGGGAGCGGAAAGACTTACCTTAGGGGGAAAAAAGGACGGGTATACACTCGCGCACACACACACATATCCATCCACACATATACAGACATATACAGACACAAGCAGACATGCTTGTGTCTGTATATGTTTGGATGGATATGTGTGTGTGTGCGAGTGTATACCCGTCCTTTTTTCCCCCTAAGGTAAGTCTTTCCGCTCCCTGGACTGGAATGACTCCTTACCCTCTCCCTTAAAACCCACATCCTTCGTCTTTCCCTCTCCTTCCCTCTTTCCTGATGAGGCAACAGTTTGTTGCGAAAGCTTGAATTTTGTGTGTATGTTTGTGTTCGTTTGTGTGTCTGTCGACCTGCCAGCACTTTCATTTGGTAAGTCACATCATCTTTGTTTTTAGGTATATTATTCAGTAGTTAAGTAGATCAAATGATATTTTTATGGTATCAACTTAAAATAATAATTTAATTCATTAAACTTAGATATTATATGGAATTATTGGCAGGGATATCCCATTGAGTGGGTTCAGGTGCCACGCAGCAATGATGTTCTTAATGCATGAGCATTGGCCCCTTACTGTGTAGATATGAGAGAGGTGTGGTGTGTCCCATGTGCTTCTGTGGAGTGTAAGTCAACATAATGGGTGCGTTTCTAGTGTAGTGTTAAGTTTGTGTTGGATGGTTGGTAGTGGTAGTGAGAGAAGAGAGATGGTGAAATCTAATGCCAGCACATAGCATACTTCTCTTGAAGAGTGCCAAGGGTCACACTAAGCTTAACATACCCATCTGACAACACATAACAAACATTCCCAAACCACCTTCCCTTCTACGTTAATTTAAGTATTAACTGTATTTTTCTTACTTGTCACTTCTTCTTCCGTGTTTTTTTTTTTTTTTTTTTTTTTTTTTTTTTTTTTTTTTTTTTTTTTTTTTTTTTTTTTTTTTGGAAGCTTTAATTGTCGAGTGCTAGTAATAGTGTACCATGGATTTCGTGTTTGTTGTGAATACAGTCAGAGAGAGTCCCTTTAGTCAACCATAGTGCCAGGAGTGCTAGTGTTTGTTTTCAATACAGTCCAGAGACAAGTAGTGCTATTTTCATTGTTTTCTACAAGAAGTGGCTAGCAACCACAGTTTAGTCAACAATCAGCCGCCTTTAGTGAATTAGCAGTCTAGTTAAAGGTTGAACAACTCTCTTCAGTAAATTGATTCCTTAGGATGGATAGGATGTGTGACTGCTGTGTACGGACGCAGGAGGAGCTGGCCACTGTTCGCGAACAGCTGAACTTATTGATGGCCGCGGTCAGCCGTCTTCAGGCTGCTGCCTTGGAGTGTAGCGGCAGTGGGGAGTCTGGTGCGTCACATGGTACACCCCACATGTTACATGCTTCACCCACTGTCCCTGCTGTCGAGACATCTTCGCGGGTACCGGGCGCGGTTGGGCCACCCTCCCCCCAAGGGGAGTGGCGGGTTCAGCGGCGTTCGTGGCACACGAGGCGGAGGGTCAATGTGGAGGCTGGCCGTGTGGCATCGCCCACTCTGCCTGTGAGTGGACATGTGGCCGCTCCTTCAGCAAGGTCCGAGCAGGCACACGGGGGGAGGGGTTTATTAGATATTGGGAGCTCCAACGTTAGGCGGGTGATGGAGCCCCTTAGGGAAATAGCGGAAAGGTCAGGGAAGAAGGCCAGTGTTCACTCTGTATGCTTGCCAGGGGGTCTCATCCGAGATGTGGAGGAGGCCCTGCCGGCGGCGATAGAGAGCACTGGGTGCACCCGACTGCAAATTGTTGCTCATGTCAGCACCAATGACTCCTGCCGTCTGGGTTCCAGAGGTCATCCTCAGTTCGTACAGGCGGTTGGCGGAATTGGTGAAGGCGGAAAGCCTCGCTTGCGGGGTGGAATCAGAGCTACTATTTGTAGTATCGTTCCCAGAACCAATCGCAGTCCTCTGGTTTGGAGCCGAGTGGAAGACTTAAACCAGAGGCTCATATGATTCTGCGGAGATCTGGGATGCAAATTTCTCGACCTCTGCTATCGGGTGGAGAAATGTAGGGTCCCCCTGAATAGGTCAGGCGTGCACTACACGCCGGAAGCGGCTACAAGGGTAGTGGAGTGCACATGTGGGTTTTTTAGGTTAGAGAATTCCCTCCCTAGGCCCGACAAGACGCCTTCTGAGATGCAGCAAGGTAGGAGTAGGCAAAATGCAACAGGGAATAACAATATTAATGTGCTAATAGTAAACTGCAGGAGCGTCTATAGAAAGGTCCCAGAACTGCTCTCATTAATAAACAGTCACAACGCCCATATAGTACTAGGGACAGAAAGTTGGCTGAAACCAGACGTAAACAGTAATGAAATCCTAAACTCAGATTGGAATGTATACTGCAGAGACAGGCTGGACAGTGAAGGGGGAAGCATGTTTATAGCAGTAAGAAGTGCAATAGTATCGAAGGAAATTGACGGAGATCTGAAATGTGAAATAATTTGGGTGAAGGTCTCGGTTAAAGCAGGCTCAGACATGGTAATTGGATGTCTCTATAGGCCCCCTGGCTCAGCAGCTGTTGTGGCTGAGCACCTGAAGGATAATTTGGATAATATTTCGAGTAGATTTCCCCACAATGTTATCGATCTGGGTGGAGATTTTAATTTGCCGGATATAGACTGGGAGACTCAAACGTTCATAACAGGTTGCAGGGACAAAGAATCCAGTGAAATTTTTTTAAGTGCTTCATCTGAAAACTACCTTGAGCAGTTAAACAGAGAACTGACTCGTGGCGATAACATATTAGACCTTATAGTGACAAACAGACCCGAACTATTTGAAACAGTTAACGCAGAACAGGGAATCAGCGATCATAAAGCAGTTACTGCATCAATGATTTCAGCAGTAAATAGAATTAAAAAAGGTAGGAAGATTTTTCTGTCCAGCAAAAGTGACAAAAAGCAGATTACAGAGTACCTGACGGCTCAACACAAAAGTTTTGTCTCAAGTACAGATAGTTTTGAGGATCAGTGGACAAAGTTCAAAACCATCATACAATACGCGTTAGATGAGTATGTGCCAAGCAAGATCGTAAGAGATGGAAAAGAGCCACCGTGGTACAACAACCGAGTTAGGAAACTGCTGCGGAAGCAAAGGGAACTTCACAGCAAACATAAACATAGCCAAAGCCTTGCAGACAAACAAAAATTACGCGAAGCAAAATGTAGTGTGAGGAGGGCTATGCGAGAGGCATTCAATGAATTCGAAAGTAAAGTTCTTTGTACTGACTTGGCAGAAAATCCTAAGAAATTTTGGTCTTATGTCAAAGTGGTAGGTGGATCAAAAAAAAATGTCCAGACACTCTGTGACCAAAATGGTACTGAAACAGAGGATGACAGACTAAAGGCCGAAATACTAAATGTCTTTTTCCAAAGCTGTTTCACAGAGGAAGACTGCACTGTAGTTCCTTCTCTAAATTGTCGCACAGATGACAAAATGTTAGATAACGAAATAGACGACAGAGGGATAGAGAAACAATTAAAATCGCTGAAAAGAGGAAAGGCCGCTGGACCTGATGGGATACCAGTTCGATTTTACACAGAGTACGCAAAGGAACTTGCCCCCCTTCTTGCAGCGGTGTACCGTAGGTCTCTAGAAGAGTGTAGCGTTCCAAATGATTGGAAAAGGGCACAGGTCATCCCCGTTTTCAAAAAGGGACGTCGAACAGATGTGCAGAACTATAGACCTATATCTCTTAACGTCAATCAGTTGTAGAATTTTGGAACACGTATTATGTTCGAGTATAATGACTTTTTTGGAGACTAGAAATCTACTCTGTAGTAATCAGCATGGGTTTCGAAAAAGACGGTCGTGTGAAACCCAGCTCACGCTATTCGTCCACGAGACTCAGAGAGCCATAGACACGGGTTCACAGGTAGATGCCATGTTTCTTGACTTCTGTAAGGCGTTTGATACAGTTCCCCACAGTCGTTTAATGAACAAAGCAAGAGCATATGGACTATCAGACCAATTGTGTGATTGGATTGAAGAGTTCCTAGATAACAGAACGCAACATGTCATTCTCAATGAAGAGAAGTCTTCCGAAGTAAGAGTGATTTCAAGTGTGCCGCAGGGGAGTTTCATAGGACCGTTGCTATTCACAATATACATAAATGACCTTGTGGATGACATCGGAAGTTCACTGAGGCTTTTTGTGATTTAAAATGGAATGATCATATAAAGTTGATCTTCGGTAAAGCAGATGCCAGACAGAATCATTGGAAGAATCCTAAGGAAATGCAATCCGAAAACAAAGGAAGTAGGTTACAGTACGCTTGTTTGCCCACTGCTTGAATGCTGCTCAACAGTGTGGGATCCGTACCAGATAGGGTTGATAGAAGAGATGGAGATGATCCAACAGAGAGCAGCGCGCTTCGTTACAGGATCATTTAGTAATCGCGAAAGCGTTACGTAGATGATAGATAAACTCCAGTTGAAGACTCTGCAGGAGAGACGCTTAGTAGCTCGGTACGGGCTTTTGTTAAAGTTTCGAGAACATACCTTCACCGAAGAGTCAAGCAGTATATTGCTCCCTCCTACGTATATCTCGCGAAGAGACCATGAGGATAAAATCAGAGAGATTAGAGCCCACACAGAAGCATACCGACATTCCTTCTTTCTACGAACAATACGAGACTGGAATAGAAGGGAGACCCGATAGAGGTACTCAGGGTACCTTCCGCCACACACCGTCAGGTGGCTTGCTGAGTATGGATGTAGATGTAGATGAAAGTTTCCTACTCCTGTATCTGAGTTCTCTGCAAAACCTGTCCCATGGATCCCTCCACAACCACAGACTCCACCACTGTCAAAAACATACCATTCAAGAAAGGGTCACATGTGAAACACCACATGCCAACTGACATGTTGTCACTGCATGGCTTTTTTCTACGTTGATGCAGCAACCAACAAACTGGCTGATGGCATAAATGGACACAGACAAACTTTCCACCTAGAGAGTGTTTCGTACCCTGAGTTGCAGATAAGCACAACAAAAAGACCGTCACAAAACAAGCTTTCGGCCGACAAGGCCTTTGTCAAAAATATACCAGAGACTCACTCACGCGAACGCAACTCACACGCCCACGACTGTAGTATCTGGCAGCTGAAGCCACACTGCAATAGTAGATTTAGTAATCAATAACTAAAGAGGAAGACAGATATGCTACTGTAAACAGCATAGTGCACACATTATTGTAGCCAAGATAGACCTGAAACCCAGGTCCACCACAGTAGTACAAGTTTATGTGCCAATTAGCTCCACATATGAAGAAGAAGACTGAAGAAATGCACGATGTAATAAAAGAAAGTATTCAGATAGTTAATGGAGATGAAAATTTAATAGTCGTGCGGGACTGGAATGTAATAGCAGGAAAAGGAAGAGAAGAAAAAGTAGTAGGTGAATATGGACAGGGCATAAGGAATGAAAGAGGAAGCCATCTGGTAGAATTTTGCACAGTGCATAACTTAATCGTAGCTAACACTTGGTTCAAGAATTGTGAAAGAATGTAGTATACATGGAAGAGGCCTGGAGATGCTGGAAGGTTTCAGATAGATTAAATATAATGGTAAGACAGAGATTTAGGTACCAGGTTCTAAATTGTAAGGGGCAGATGTGGACACTGACCACAATTTATTGGTTATGAACTGTAGATTAAAACTGAAGAAACTGCAAAAAGGTGGGAATTTAAGGAGATGGGACCTGGATAAACTGACAGAACCAGACGTTCTAGAGAGTTTTAGTGAGAGCATTAAGGAACAATTGACAAGAACAGGGGAAAGAAATACAATAGAAGAATGGGTAGCTTTGAGCGATGAAATAGTGATGGCAACAGAGGATCATGCAGGTAAAAACAGGAGTGATAGTAGAAATCCTTGTGTAACAGAAGATGTCTTGAATTTAATTGATGAAAGGCGAAAATATAAAAATGCAGTAAATGAAGCAAGCAAAATGGAATAAAAAGTCTTAAAAATAAGATTGACAGGAAGTGCAAAATGGTTAAGCAGGGATTGCGAGAGGACAAATGGAAGCATGTAAAACTACATATCACTAGAGGTAAGGTACATACTGCTTACAGGAAAATTAAAGAGACATTTGGAGGAAAGAGAACCATCTCTGTGAATATCACGGGCTCAGATGGAAAACCAGTCCTAAACAAAGAAGGGAAAGCAGAAAGGTGGAAGGAGCATATAGAAGATCTATACAAGAGTGATGTACTTGAGGGCAGTACTATGGAAATGGAATAAGACAGAGATATAGTTGAAATGGGAGATATGATAGTGTGTGGAGAACTTGATAGAGCACTGAAAGACCAAGGCCCCGAGAGTTGACGACATTCCATTAGAACTACTGATAGCCTTGGGAGAACCAGCCATGACAAAACTCTTCCATCTGGTGAGCAAGATTAGGAGACAGTTGAAACACACTCATTGACTGGAATACTCAATTTCAAAATTCTGAAGGTGGCAGGGGTGAAATACAGGAAGCAAAAGGCTATTTACAAATTTTACAGAAACCAAATGACAGTAATGAGAGTTGAAGAACATGAAAGGGAAGCAAAGATTGAGATATGAATTAGATGGGCTGTAGCCTATCCCCAGTGTTATTCAAGCAGTACATTGAACAATCAGTAAAGGAAACAAAACAGAAATTTAAAGTAGGGATTAAAATTCAGGAAAAAAAGAAATAAAAACTTTGAGGTTTGCTAATGACACTGTAATTTTGTCAGAGACAGCAAAGGACCTGGAAGAGCAGTTGAACAGAATGGACAGTGTTTTGAAAAGAGGATGTAAGATGAATATCACCAAAAGTGAAACAAGGATAATGGAATGTATTTGAATTAAATCAGCTGATGCTGAGGGATTTATCTTGGGAAATGAGACACTTGAAGTAGTAAATGAATTCTGTTGTTTTTGAAGCAAAATAACTGATGATGGTCGGAGTAGAGAGGATATAAAATCTAGACTGGCTGTGGCTAGGGAAATGTTTCTGAAGAAGAGTAATTTGTTAACATTGAATATAGAATTAAGTGTCAGGAAATCTTATCTGGAAGTATTTGTATGGAGTGTAGCCATGTATGGCAGTGAAACATGGGCAATGAATAGTTTAGACAAGAAGAGAATATAAGCTTTCGAAATGTGGTGTTACAGAAGGATGCTTAAGATTAGATGGGTAGATCACAACTAATGAGGAGGTTTGGAATAGAATTGGATAGAAGAGAAATTTGTGGCACAACTTGACTAGAAGAAGGGATCGTTTGGTAGGACATGTTCTGAAGCATCAAGGGATCACCAATTTAGTATTCAAGGTAAGTGTGGAGGGTGAAAATAGTAGAGGGAGATCAAGACATGAATACACTAAGCAGATTAAGAAGGATGTAGGTTACAGTAGTTACTCAGAGATGAAGAGGCTTGCACAGGATGAAGTAGCATGGAGAGCTGCATGAAACCAATCTATGGGCTTGAAGACCACAACAGCGTCATCTGTAAGGAAGCATGTTTTTTTACAATATTCTTATTTGTGAAGTAGCTAACAGGGATCTTCATGTCACGAGTCTAGGTCATCAGTAAAGTAGTTGATTGCTGGTAATAAGATTTTTAAAAATATTGTAGCAATTCCCAGCTCCTCTCTTAATGTCTAATGGAAGTCTGTTTGCATCAAAATGTCCTACCCAGCCCTAGACAAAACAAACTGTATTTGTGTAACTCACATTTCTACTAGAAGTTAGCTTCTAAAAAAGATTGTTAATGAATTAGTGTACTGTGTAGTGAGTGTCAGGATTCTTGAGGATGAGCAGTTCACTATTTCGAACAACTCATAATACAGTAAGAAAATACAGTATACCACCACATTTGTCTGCATGTCAGCACAATCAGAGATATTGCTAAGTGCCAAGTATCCTGAACAGCAGTTATTGATAAATTCATCTGTGTGGTATCTACATTTTAGATTGTTGTCCAGTTGGACTGCAATACATTTTATACATAGGGATTAAGTTAGCGCATATCCTTATCTGTCATTGTAGTTAGCCCTTTTTTTCCAAAATACAAGTCTTTCTGAGAGCAAACTGAAAACATTTTGCTTTGAATAAATTTAAGGTTACTCAACTGTCATCTGATCTGTGTCCTGTATGCTTGAGTTCAGTCTGCTTCATTCATGGGCAAACAGTTATTTGAAGTCATAAGATCATTTATGAAAAGGAACGTACTCAATAATGACCCTTTGGGTGGGAATCCATACTTTGGTCTTCCGTTTTCTGTTAAGCTGTACTCTAATTATGTACTATGACACACTGCTTCCAATTATGTTGGCAAGAAGAATACTCTAACAGAATGGCATACCCAAAATAACTGATAGTGCAGGGGTTGCAAAAGGAAAACTCAGAGGTAGTTAAGTTCTCTCTAGAAAACTTAGCTGGAATAACATTGTAGGCAATTTACTAGAAGAGTGAAATTGGCCTTTAATTGTGATTTGAATATCTCATTTTTGTTGTTGCTTATTACTGCAGCACGTCTACATCCGTACTCAGGAAACCACAATGAAGTGCATGCAGAATGTAATTCCAAGTGTACCAGCTAGACTAGGGCTTCTTCCCATTCCGTGCACATATGGAATGGGGAAAGAATTAGTCCAGTCAATAAAAGAAAATTGAGGGAAATTTTTGTGTAGTCACAAATTTTTTTACACTTTTGGGTGGGAGACAACATACTAAAAGTTTTGAGCGGAGGGGGTGGAAAGACAGGGGAGGTGTTTAAATGTAATTTCGTTTTTGTTGATCATCTTGAAAACTGTGGCTTCTAGCAAAAAAATATTTCAAAGTACAAAATTAAACTGTGTTAAATTTTCTACAGAAAAGATGCTATTCTCTTTTTTTCTCCTCTAGGACATTAGTTTCCACAGCGCAATGAATGGAAAAATAGCATATAATTAAAAATAGTGTTTTCATGGTATAAAAATGATGTTTACTGTTAATTGAAGTGGGTTAAGAACAAATATTCAATTTGTGTACCACATCTAAGTTCAGGAGAACCATATTAAGGAACAGATTATCTTCTGCTAGTGCAACAGTAGTGTAGAAGTTAGAAGCTTGAGGGAAGGTAGGTGGCTGGGTTGTGGTCACTCATTTCCCTCCATCATATTGGTGCCAACCGAAGATTCTGCATTCTCTCTCTACCCCACTACAATCACAAAAAGAAATTGCTGAGTGTTTCACAAAGTCATACTGACGATCCTCCTCCCCCCCCCTCCCCCAATCCTCCCTCCTGCATGAACCATGGACCTAGCCGTTGGTGGAGAGGCTTGCATGCCTCAGTGATACAGATAGCTGTACCATAGGTGCAACCACAACGGAGGGGTATCTGTTGAGAAGCCAGACAAACGTGTGGTTCCTGAAGAGGGACAGCAGCCTTTTCAGTAGTTGCATGGGCAACAGTCTGGATGATTGACTGATCTGGCCTTGTAACAGTAACCAAAATGGCCTTGCTGTGCTGGTACTGCGAACGGCTGAAAGCAAGGGGAAACTATGGCCGTAATTTTTCATGAGGGCATGCATCTTTACTGTATGGTTAAATGATGATCGCGTCCTCTTGGGTAAAACGTTCCGTAGGTAAAATAGTCCCCCATTTGGATCTTCCGGAGGGGACTACTCAGGATGACGTCGTTATGAGGACAAAGAAAACTGGTGTTCTATGGATCGGAGCATGGAATGTCAGATCCCTTATTCGGGCAGGTAGGTTAGAAAATTTGAAAAGGGAAACGGCTAGGTTAAAGTTAGATACAGTGGGAATTAGTGAAGTTCGATGGTAGGAGGAACAAGACTTCTGGTCAGGTGAATACAGGGGTTATAAGCACAAAATCAAATAGGGGTAATGCAGGAGTAGATTTAATAATGAATAGACAAATAGGAGTGCGGGTAAGCTACTACAAACAGCATAGTGAACGCATTATTGTGGCCAAGATAGACACGAAGCTCTCGCCTACCACAGTAGTACAAGTTTATATGCCAACTACCTCCGCAGGTGATGAAGAGATTTATGAAATGTATGATGAGATAAAAGAAATTATTCACATAGTGAAGGGAGACGAAAATTTAATAGTCATGGGTGACTGGAATTCAATAGCAGGAAAAGGATCAGAAGGAAACATAGTAGGTGAATATGGAATGGGAGTAAGGAATGAAAGAGGAAGCCGCCTGGTAGAATTTTGCACAGAGCATAACTTAATCATAGCTAACACTTGGTTCAAGAATCATGAAAGAAGGTTGTATACATGGAAGATGCCTGGTGATACTGGAAGGTGTCAGATAGATTATATAATGGTAAGACAGAGATTAGGAACCAGACTTTAAATTGTAAGATATTTCCAGGGGCAGACGTGGACTCTGACCACAATCTATTGGTTATGAACTGTAGATTAAAACTGAAGAAACTGCAAAAAGGTGAGAATTTAAGGAGATGGGACTTGGATAAACTGACTTAACCAGAGGTTGTAGAGAGTTCCAGGGAGAGCATAAGGGAACAATTGACAAGAATGGGGGAAAGAAATGCAGTAGAAGAAGAATGGGTAGCTTTGGGGGATGAAGTAGTGAAGGCAGCGGAGGATCAAGTATGTAAAAAGACAAGGGCTAGTAGAAATTCTTGGGTGACAGAAGAAATATAGAATTTAATTGATGAAAGGAGAAAATATAAAAATGCAGTAAATGTAGCAGGAAGTGCAAAATGGCTAAGCAGGGATGGCTAGAGGACAAATGTAAGGATGTAGAGACTTATCTCACCAGGGGTAAGATAGATACTGCCTACAGGAAAATTAAAGAGACCTTCGGAGAAAAGAGAGCCACTTGTATGAATATCAAGAGCTCAGATGGAAACCCAGTTCTAAGCAAAGAGGGGAAAGCAGAAAGGTGGAAGGAGTATATAGAGGGTCTATACAAGGGCAATGTTATGGAAATGGAAGAGGATGAAGATGAAATGGGAGATGTGATACCCCGTGAAGAGTTTGACAGAGCACTGAAAGACCTAAGTCGAAAAAAGGCCCTGAGAGTAGGCAACATTCCATTAGAACTACTGATAGCCTTGGGAGAGCCAGTCCTGACAAAACTCTACCATCTGGTGAGCAAGATGTATGAGACAGTCGAAATACCCTCAGACTTCAAGAAGAATATAATAATTCCAATGTCAAAGAAAGCAGGTGTTGACAGATGTGAAAATTACCAAACTATCACTTTAATTAGCCATGGCGGTGAAATACTAACACGAATTACAGAAGAATGGAGAAACTGGTAGAAGCTGACCTCGGGGTAGATCAGTTTGGATTCCGTAGAAATGTTGGAACACGTGAGGCAATACTGACCGTACGACTTACCTTAGAAAATAGATTAAGGAAAGGCATACCTACATTTCTAGCATTTGTAGACTTAGAGAAAGCTTTTCACAATGTTGACTGAAATATTCTGTTTCAAATTATGAAGTTGTCAGGGGTAAAATACAGGGAGTGAAAGGCTATTTACAATTGATACAGAAACCAGACAGCAGTTACAAAAGTCAAGGGGCATGAAATGGGAGCAGTGGTTGGGAAGGGAGTGAGACAGGGTTGTAGCCTATCCCCAGTGTTATTCAATCTGTATATCGAGCAAGCAGTAAAGGAAACAAAAGAAAAATTTGGAGAAGGAAATAAAATCCATGGAGAAGAAATAAAAACTTTGAAGTTTGCCGATGGCATTGTTATTCTGTCAGAGACAGCAAAGGACCTGGAAGAGCAGCTGAACGGAATGGGCAGTGTCTGGAAAGGAGGATATAAGATGAACATCAACAAAAGGAAAACAAGGATAATGAAATGTAGTCGAATTAAATGAGTGATGCTGAAGGAATTACATTAGGAAATGAGACACTTAACGTAGTAAATGAGTTTTGCTGTTTGGGGAGCAAAGTAACTGATGATGGTCGAAGTAGAGAGGATATAAAATGTAGACGCAATGACAATGAAAGCGTTTCTGAAGAAGAGAAATTTGTTAACATCGAGTATAGATTTAAGTGTCAGGAAGTCATTTCTGAAAGTATTTGTATGGAGTGCAGCCATGTATGGAAGTGAAAAGCAGATGATAAAAAGTTTAGACTAGAAGAGAATAGAAGCTTTCGAAATGGGGTGCTACAGAAGAATGCTGAAGGTTAGATGGGTAAATCACATAACTATGAAGAGGTATTGAATAGAATTGGGGAGAAGAGAAATTTGTGGTACAATTTGACTAGAAGAAGGGATCATTTGGTAGGACATATTCTGAGGCATCAAGGGATCACAAATTTAGTATTTGAGGGTAAAAATTGTAGAAGGCAACCAGGAGATGAATACACTAAACAGATTCAGAAGGATGTAGGTTGGAGTAGGTACTGGGAGATGAAGAAGCTTTCACAGGATAGAGTAGCATGGAGAGCTGCATCAAACCAATCTCTGTACTGAAGACCACACCAACAACAACAACAACATACTGACCCTTCTGCAGCTTCCCTTATGAATCAGTGGTGACGCAGTGTGCAGACTTGCTCAGGGTGTTTATTTTTCACAATGTTTGTTAACATTACATGGTATACAGATATATAATACTAATACTAAATACAAACACATAAGAACAGAATCTACATAAAACACTGCTTACCTTTCTATACTGTTAGAGGAGAAATTGATTCGTAATCATCCTGTACGGCAGCTGTAGCTTTCTTCCAGGAAAGGCAGCTTCCTCCACCATGAGTGATACTCGCTTTTCAATACACCTCTCCAGCATTTCTTGTCCAGTCCTGTCATGTGAGTAGACAAAATAATTTCACTGAACTTGGATTTATATAGTGTAGTTATTTCCAGTTTATTAAGTGAGTGAGTATTTGCTGTTGGTAAGTGGGCTGTTATGTAGAACAACTCCACAGCTTGAGCTGTCAGCTGTCTACCATACTAAAGACCTTGTCCCAAGTGTAACATGCTGTTTTGTATTTGACAATGTTGATTTTCTTGTCTCCTGTATCACTGGCTGGAACAATAATTTTCACAGCATGAGGGGCGCCAAATGCATCACACCTGCCTCGATGTTCCAACATCTGAAGAGGCCCAGGGACTTGATTTGATGATTTGATTTGAACTGGGAAATAAAAACAAGAGTGGTTCCAACCCAGTATTTCCTGCACAGAAACAGGTTTTACTGTGTGTTTTCACTTCCAGTGATTCTAGAAAAGCCAACCACTACTTTTAAATAGTTTATTAGACAAAATGTCTTCAGAACTTGATGACCTGAATATTCTGTGTCTTTTGATCTCAAACTCTTTGCTTTGGAAGATTAGGTGCAATGTGGTTTCATCACCCTTGCCACACAACTACAAGAAGGGTCTTTTCTCTATAACAGTCATGTTAGGTGTTTCTCAAGGTTCCCATGACCTGTCATTAGTCCTACCATGAGTTTAGTGTGTCTCCTATTCAAGCCTAGGTTTACAGAACTTCTCTTAAAACAAAGCTTTGATGTCATTAGCTTTCGTGCTTGTACAACCTACACATATAATCTGCATGCAACCATCCAATCCGGTTTTATGGTTTCCACGTAAACATTGCCTTAGTGTTGATTAGGACAGCCCCTGGCTGGAAGGGGCACGCTGTCATAGACACTGGCAATTGGAAGATTTTCTCGCAAGGAGCCAATCATCTTTTTCACCGTCAGTGTCTACCAAATGCAAACAGAATGAAGCTAATGATTTAAAGACCCTCCCAGTTGCACCACAGTTTCTCATGGTTTCACATACTGAAGACCATCAGTGTTGTAACTGCGACCAGGACGGTCGCGGGGTAGCACTGATGAAAGGCGCGGCAGGATCTGCGGAGAGGCCCACAAACAACAACACAAGGAAAAGGACAGACACGACCAATGCAGGACAGAACAAATATGACAAGAGTGAACAACAGAGTCACAAGTAAACAAACTCGTACACGAACAAGGAAGAAAGCAGTCTAGCGCAAGCGAGGTGCAAACCAACGTAAGCGAGATAAGACTGACTTGATGTGCGAGTGGCCGGCACTTAAATACGCTCTCGGGGGCGCCGCTATTGGCCGCTGGGACCACGTGTTCCACTGGTGGCGCCCCCACACTAAAAGTGGGCCAGGAGATGCGCGCCGCTTCAACTTACGGTGCAGCAACCTCTATGGGTCGTCAATGTCCCTGTCGTCTGGCGTGGATTCAAATTCCGCGTCGCACGGTACCAGAGTCAGTCCTTCACTATGGTAAATCCTTTTATTATTCAGAAAAGTATTGACGTAGTTCCTGGTCCTGTGAAATCCTGCTCTCGCTCACAAAAAGGCACTCATTGCTTTTGGAAACTACTACCGATTCTCAAGCACAACTACTGCTTGCAGCTTCACTCCTCCACAGCTATCCTGTTCGTGTCGAGGGCCATTGAACAATGGATTCTTCCCACAGAGTCACTTACACTGTTGTTGTTGTTGTTGTTGCTGTTGCTGTTGTGATGTTGGTCTTCAGTCCAGAGACAGGTTTGCTGCAGCTGTCCAAGCTACTCTATCCTGTGCATACTACTTCATCTCCAAGTAACTACTGCACCCTACATCCTTCTGAATATGCTTAGTGTCTTCATCTCTTGGTCTCCCTCTACGATTTTTACACTCCATGCTGCCCTCAAATACTAAATTGGTGATCTCTGATGTCTCAGAACAAGTCCTACCAACTGATCCCTTCTTCTAGTCATGTTGGGCCACAAATTCCTCTTCTCCCCTATTCTATTCAGTACCTCTTCATTAGTTACGTGATCTACCCATCTAATCTTCAGCATTCTTCTGTAGCACCCCATTTCGAAAGCTTCTATTCTCTTCTTGTCCAAACCATTTTTCTTCCATGTTTCACATCCATACATGGCTACACTCCATACAAATACTTTCAGCAAAGACTTCCTGTCACTTAAATCTATACTTGATGTTAATAAATTTCTCTTCTTCAGAAACACTTTTCTTGCCATTGCCAGTCTACATTTTATATCCTCTATACTTTTCTACATTTTATATCCTCTATACTTTTTGACCCTCATCGGTTATTTTCATACCTAAAGAGCAAAACTCATCTACTGCTTTAAGTGTCTCATGTCTAATGTAATTCCCTCAGCATCATCTGATTTAATTAAACTACATTCCGTTATCCTCATTTTGCTTTTGTTGATGTTCATCTTATATCCTCCTTTCAAGACACTGTCCATTTCGTTCAACTGCTCTTGCAAGTCCTTTCCTGTCTCTGACAGAATAACAATGCCATCGGCAAACCTCAAAGTTTTTATTTCTTCTCCATGGATTTTATTTCCTTCTCCAAATTTTTCTTTTGTTTCCTTTACTGCTTGCTCAATATACAGACTGAATAACAACGGGAATAGGCTGCAACCTTGTCTCACTCCCTTCCCAACCACTGCTTCCCTTTCATGCCCCTCGACTCTTATAACTGTCATCTGGTTTCTGTACAAATTGTAAATAGCCTTTTGTTCCCTGTATTTGACCCTTGCTACCTTCAGAATATGAAAGTGAGTACTTCATCAACATTGTGAAAAGCTTTCTCTAAGTCTACAAATGCTAGAAATGTAATTTTACCTTTCCTTAATCTATCTTCTAAAATAAGTTGTACGGTCAGTATTGCCTCGCATGTTCCAACATTTCTTCGGAATCCGTACTGATCTTCCCCAAGGTCAGCTTCTTTCACACCTGACAACACCTGCTTTCTTTGGGATTGCAATTACTGTATCCTTCTTGAAGTCTGAGGGTATTTTGCCTGTCTCATACATCTTGCTCAACAGATAATAGAGTTTTGTCAGGGCTGGCTCTCCCAAGGCTATCAGTAGTTCCAATGGAATGTTGTCTGCTACTGGGGCCTTGTTTCAAAATAGGTCTTTCAGTGCTCCGTCCAATCATTCATGCAGTATCATACCTCCCATTTCATCTTCCCCTACATCGTCTTTCACTTCTATAATATTGCCCTCAAGTACATCGCCCTTGTATAGACCCTTTATCTGCTCCTTCCATCTTTCTGCTGTCCCTTCTTTGCTTAGGACTCGTTTTCCATCCGAGCTCTTGATATCCATACAAGTGATTCTCTTTTCTCCAAAGGTCTCTTTAATTTTCCTGTAGGCATTATCTATCTTACCGCTAGTGATATATATCTCTACATTCTTACATTTGTTCTCTAGCCATGCGTGCTTAGCCATTTTGCACTTCCTGTTGATCTCATTTTTGAGGCGTTGGTATTCCTTTTTGCCTGCTCCATTTACTGCAGTCTTATATTTTCTCCTTTCATCAATTAAATTCAATGTATCTTCTGTTACCCAAGGATTTTTACTATCCCTCGTCTTTTTACCTACTTGATCCTCTGCTGCCATCACTATTTCATCTCTCAAAGCTACCCATTCTTCTTCTACTGTATTTCTTTCCCCTGTTCCAGTCAATCGTCTAATGGTCTCTCTGACACTCTATGCAACCTCTAGTTCTGTCAATTTATCCAAGTCCCATCTCCTTAAATTCCCACCTTTTTGCAGTTTCTTCAGTTTTAATCTACAGGTCATAACCAATAGATTGTGGTCAGAGTCCACATCTGCCCCTGGAAATGTCTTACAATTTAAAACCTGGTTCCTAAATCTCTGTCTTACCATTATATAATCTGAAACTTCCTGGCAGATTAAAACTGTGTGCCCGACCGAGACTCGAACTCGGGACCTTTGCCCGCGAAAGGCAAAGGTCCCGAGTTCGAGTCTCAGTCGGGCACACAGTTTTAATCTGCCAGGAAGTTTCATATCAGCGCACACTCCGCTGCAGAGTGAAAATCTCATTATATAATCTGTCTGAAACCTTCCAGGCCTCTTCCACATATACAACCTTCTTTCATGATTCTTAAACCAAGTGTTAGCTATGATTAAGTTATGCACTGTGCAGAATTCTACCTTGCGGCTTCCTCTTCCATTCCTAACCCCCATTCAATATTCACCTCCTCCATGACTATTAAACTCCCATCTTCCTTCACTATCTGAATAATTTATTTTATCTCATCATACATTTCTTCAATCTCTTTGTCAATTGCAGAGCTAGTTGGCATATAAAGTTGTACTACTGCAGTAGGCATGGACTTCATGTCTATCTTGGTTGCAATAATGCGTTCAATATGCTGTTTGTAGTAGCTGACTCGTGCTCCTATTTTTTATTCGTTATTAAACCTACTCCCGCATATCCCCGTTTGATTTTGTATTTATTACCCTGTATTCACCTGACCAGAAGTCTTGTTCCTCCTGCCACCGAACTTCGCTAATTTCCACTATATCTAACTTTAACCTATCCATTTCCCTTTTTAAATTTTCTAATGTACCTGCATGATTAAGGGATCTGACATTCCACACTCCGATCCATAGAACGCCAGTTTACTTTCTCCTGATAGTGACGTCCTCTTGAGTAGTCACCGCCCAGAGATCCAAATGGAGGACTATTTTACCTCCGGAATATTTTACCCAAGAGGAAGTCATCATCATTCATCCATACAGTAAAGCTGCATACCCTCAGGAAAAATTACGGCTGTAGTTTCCCCTTGCTTTCAGCTGTTTGCAGTACCAGCACAGCAAGGCCGTTTTGGTTAGTGTTACAAGGCCAGATTATTCAATCATCCAGACTGTTGCCCCTGCAACTACTGAAAAGGCTGCTGCCCCTCTTTAGGAACCACACATTTGTCTGTCCTCTCAACAGATACCCCTCCGTTGTGGTTGCACATACGGTACGGCTATCTCTATCGCTGAGGCACGCAAGCCTCCCCACCAACAGCAAGGTCTATGGTTCGTGTTCTATATCCTCACTATTTGACCATAAAGGAAAACACTTAAATTGCTTTGCTTTCTGCAGTCATTTACATTTTTTCACAACACCAGAAAAGCTTCTGAGAGCATTATACAGAAAGTTGATAAACTGTGGAACTGAGGGGTCAAGTTATTGGAATGTGAATCCATATTGATAATATTTCTTACAATGAACAGCTGAACACTCTTCCATTTCATCTGTTTGCTTTACCACTTTATCTATTTGTAATTTAGCAGAATCCCACCCACTGGAAACAACTTTAAATCTACATCTGCATTTTACTTAATATTAGAATGATCAGGTTTTTTACTCTCCTCATTATCTCTGTCCACATTAATACTGCTGGAAATTGGTACTCATTTATCTACAGGTGGCTCTTTTTTATGGCTTGCGCAAGTGGGAACCAAAATGTGCAAATTTCACTTTTCTGGATTGGATCTATAGTTACCATTCCCCATGGTGCTGTCACTGGAATATCTCCCATTTGGACCAATTGCCACCCAATCATTCCTAGGATCCCATTACCCCTTCTAGAACCTGTTATACTCACACTATTCACATGGTAATTCCCCCCCCCCCCCCCCCCCACTTGCTTGTTTCCTGTTCCCAAAATTTCCCACAATGTTTTCTTCACTTTTCCCATTTTTCCACAAGGTTAAAAAATCGCCAATATTACTTCTTGGAGCAGGAAAAAGCGATTTCCTAACTCTCTGTGAATATTCACTGCACAACTCCTTGTCAAAGTACACTGTGCAGCACAATTAAAGGATCACTTTTACAAAACCTCATAACTGTGTCCCATTGCAACATTGAAATTTTGCTCAGAGGCACCTACAACCTTTCTCTGTAATGGCGCAAAAGCATTGCACCCTGCGGCATCACCCTTGGTCCCAGCAATGCTTCAAACAGCCAGGTATCGACCCATGGCGTGGGGGCAGGGGGTCAGACCAGAGCTGAGAAGTTCATATTAAGTGTAAGGTGGGTTAACAAAGTACTGTTTAATACTAACCTGTCCCATAAATTTGGAACTGTTTTCTTCCTCCTTCACCTTACTGTATTCAGTGGGTGAAGCCCTTGATGTTTCATCCATAACAAGGTTGTCATTTTCTTTGTCACATAGAGTTAAACCTAGTCTTGATTTAAATCCACTGTCATCATAAAGTTCATTTTTAATTACTACATTTTTCTCCTTAACACATTTTAGCTTTTCTTCCCTGTCTTCAAACACATTATCATCATTAAGTTCACTCCTCCTGTTTTCTCCCTGTTGCCCACTGTCCAACACAGTCTTTTCTCTCTTCACCATTCATTTTGAATAACCAAAATATGTAATCAAACTCAGCAGTAATAAATTCTGATGACAAGAACACATTATCTTGTTTTGCATTACTGTACACTGCTGCTAATGTTGGTGTTCCATGTGCTGTTCATCTATTCATTTACCTGCATCATTGATATGCAAGTGTGCTCTACTGACTGGCTGCACCCAAGTGCCAGTTGAACTTCTCCCCTCATTGGCTGCATGAAGCTAAATCCATAATGGTGGCTCTACTTGTTTATAGTCATCATAACATACTATATTTTTTTCATTTTGTATTATTTACACTGTGCACTATTCACTGTCTGTATCCACATCATATTCCACCATGCTAAATGTGAGCTATTTCTGACACAAATCTCCCACTACTAAGTGCTCTGAAAACCTATGCCACCAAATGTAACTAATTCACTTTACCTGCTTTGATGCCATCAGTACCTGCTTATCTTCTTTCAATCATTGTAACAGGCTCAAAAATGTCAGTGACAGAAGTATAGTTCCAACACTGTAGCCTAGACGGTATATAATGTTCAATATAAGTGACTTTTAATACCACTTTCGAAATATCAATGGCTGATGGCCAATTTAGGTTCCAAAGTTCTCCTTTAAGTGGAACGATATTGCTGTACTTGGTATCAGTTTTGTCTATCCAGTTTTAATCCAGTAGACCTGCCCTCGACAAAATAACCACAGATTTTTAGTGTTGCAAAAGGACAATCAGCATAACAGTCACAAGATTAGTCACTATGTTGGATATCAATATAATTTCACCAGGATAACACATTGTTTTTCACGTTGAGCAAAATACACCCCGGCTAAATGAGATTGTACAGTGAAAGTATGTTCACACTAATTGACATTGCTAGTGCTGCATTGGATTACTATCTTAGCAGTACACCATCACCCAAAGTTAGTCACAGTCATCAGAGTCAAATGCAAATTCACAGTGTGAAGTAACTACCGTTGAGTTAATAATCAACACGTAACATTACATAAAACCAGACTCGAATGTGGTTCATTTTATAAGCTGTTACCTCTACTGAACCAACTGCAGTGAACTTTTTCATATCAACTGATACAGCTATTGCTTCTAGGATTAATGGCTGCAGAATGCAGATTATGAGGCTCAATGGTCTTCTAAATACTGGTTTAAGAACAAACTGTTTTTTTGTAAACAATATAATACTTTGAAAAATGGCTAGGTTGAACTTGGCTGTATTGAATGAACTGCAAGCTTTTACTAAAATTTGTCTTATAAAAAATTAGAAAAATGTATCAGTACTATTGTTCTTCCACAATATGAATGCCATTGTTAACAATATAAGTGCTGTGCTGAAAATCACAGTAAATTACATGAATTTATATACTATTTAGATAATTAATTAATATCATACAGAGAAAATAAGGTAGCAATTATAAGTAGTCAAAGATCAGAATCAAAAAGTGACTAGGACAAAATCTGCAATGAAAATTGGTAGTAGCTCACTTAATTGTTTCAGAAGGTAATTTGAAATACATCACTGGCAAGTTAGAATGCTTAGGTCATTAAATTGGATTCTCCCAATTAGCTCCACTTATTGAGATGTAATTTTATCTTCAGTTAACATAATTGTCAAACTGCTGGTATCATTGGAATCAGGGTAATGAGAAGAATTAATTGAACAATGAATTTAAATTGAACTTGGCCTGATAACTGGTGTGCAGGTTTCCATGTAAATATCACATGTTTAAACAACTGTATTGGTGATGTAATAAACTTGACAAAAAAATTGAAAATTATTGAGAGTCAAAAAATGTAACACATTGTGAGTATCCACCTTGCTACATGTTAGAAAAATACTTGCAGAGGTGGCCAAACAGGATTTCCTGGCCAATAAAGCTGTAAGATAACTTCATTTCATATGTTCTTTGATATGACATGCACCTTTACTAACATCTCATCTCCCATTCGATAAGTTATTGGCTCTACTAATTTATCATATCTCGCTTGCCTTCTTTTTGCCTTTCCTTTCATAGATATTTACAACAGTTCTCAGAAATGCTATCAGGCTCTTGATTAACTAAGATCTCAAATGATACAAATCCTGTGGAATCATGTGGTAGATGGTTCTTGTCTCGTTCGAACTCCTCCAGGTACTTCATACATAAACCATGCTTCTTGTGGCTGTACCTTATATATTAACAAGTCAGCTCTTTCACCATTCATTCTTCAGTGTTGGAGGCTAGCCTGTATCTACAGGCTGCAATCTATTCTATTTTATGTCTGTTGAGCATTTCTTTCCACTCTTTGACTGCAGTTTATTACCACCTAATGAAATAATCTTTTTCAAACTAATTACTGTCAGCTTCACTGCTGGCTTTTTTCAGTGTATAAAAATTTATAATTTCAGAAACAACTTCTTCAACAACTATATTTTGTTTGTAGTTCCCGTAGGCTGCAGGCAACAGCCCAAATAAATCTATTGCTGTGACATCTTTAATTGATGCCGGTATGACTGGATGCATATATCCCTTATGTTGGACTGTGGTTGTCTTAATCTCTGTGCAGGTACTTAAAATATTCAATATTATGCACATGCACTTCTGTGTGTTATTGAAAGCACAGTCCAATTTCAGCTTCTTAAGACACGTGTTTGGCCCATAATTGGCAATATTATAATGTGTATAGCAGATTAACCTATCCACTACATATTTGGGCATACAAAGTTTCCAGTTTCCTTCACTTTAATTGTTTCTCTTGTATATTCCATTGTGGATGTAATAGTAGATACAAATCTTTGCTTCTCCAGCACATGTATATGTACCCTTAATTATTTTTAGTTTGTCATCTTCATTTGCTCTCTATTTATAACCCTCAAGAATCTTGTTATGAATTCTTTGTGCTCTTAATTTGTTCATTTTGTAGCCTGCTCACTGTTATTCTGGACAGATCAATTGGCAGCCTTCATAAAGCATCAGGCATTGTTTTCGTTTTAACAGATTTTTATATGAACTTGGCATCATAGTCCTGTAGTGCAAGTGCTCACCTTGTTAATCGACTAGGCCTAAATTTAGTGGTGGTTAGAAATTTCTGGACTCTGTGGTCTGTAATTACTTTCGTGTGTCTCTTTGCTAAATATGTGGGAAGATCAGAGAGTAACACACAATCACTTTATTACCAAGACGTTTACTAAGTAACAAAAAAAAAGCCTCACATCTTTTACCTACTTTTGGACATAGTCACCAATGCTCTCAGCACATTTCTCCCATCATGATACCAGATTCAGTATGCCCTGTTAGTTGGAACATAACCATATGCAGACTGCTGATTTCATTCCATATCTGTTGCAAGTTGTTGGACAGCCAGGAATTTCTTCATGTGACCAAACAGATGGAAGTCCAATGCAAGGTCGGGACTGTATGGTGGGTGCTGGGACACCTCCCATCCAAATTTGGCAATTTTCTCACAAACAGGGGCAGCAACATGGGAGCGAGCACTGTCATGAAGTAGTTTGACACGGTCACCATTAATGTTATGGTGTTAGTTGCGAAGGGCACAATGTGACTTAACAGAAGCGTTAATGTAAGCTGCAGCATTTACAGTGGTCCCATGTTCAGCAAAGTCCACCAATAACATGCCAATTGTATCCCAGAATACGGTCACAGGCACTTTCCCGACAGACTGTGAATTGTTTGCATAATGGGGAACCAGCATGTTTCCACTTTGTAGAGACATGCTTGGTTTTGGGTGTGTAGTGGTATGCACACGACTCATCACCAGTGACGATTTCTTTCAGAAAGTCTTCCCTTCTGCAGCATAATGTGTTATATTATCCCACCTTGTCATCACTTACTGGCCCTTGTGGTTGTCTTTCAGATTCTTAGGCCACCAGCTAGAATTAACTTCACAAAACTTCAATGTTTCATGAACAATATTGTACACCACGCCATAGGAAATGTTGAACTACTGAAATAAGGTTTGCAGTTGCATACACAGGCTCCAACATTCTGTGGGCTTGCACAGTTACCAGCCACCCGGAGTGTGTTGAATCACTAAGGTTTACATTGCCCTCCTAGAAGAATGCACACTATCTGGAGACATTGCTGTAATCCATACTGTTGTCCCCATACACCCCATGAATGTCCATGTAAATGTCACTTGGTTTATGCCCTTTGTCCCACAAATGTCAAACTACACTTCACTGTTATTCGCAAGTTGGTGAGAGTATCGTGCATGCCCCATTTGTTTAATAGTTCAGGCTTCTCTCACTAGAGCTACACATGAAAACAAAATACCCTCTGTAGTACAAATTTCAAATTATACTGTTGTGAAATTTCAACATTCCAGCTGTAATACCAGGGGAGAAAAAATTATTGTACAGTACTTTCCTATCCTCCCTTGTAGCAGTTGAATAATTTGGAGCCCCACACAATTTCTAGTGCGTCCCATTTGGCGATGAAATATTTTCTTTCCCATACATTCAAATTCCTGATAATAAAGGCTATAGTTCTTGTTACCTCAACATCTATGTTTCTCTCAGTTTGGTATAGATGTACTGCCAGTCTGCAGTTGAACTGTCAGATTCTATGTAGAATTCCTTAATAGGAACAGAACAGTATAGTATTTCTGTATTACTCAAGCTTTCTTTAATCCATTTACATTAATCTTGACATTTCTCATTCCAGTATAACAATAGGTATATAGCTAGACAACATATATATGTGCTGTCTTAAGACAATTTATTTTTACCACCAATATTATGCCACTTCTGCTCTGGCTCAGTATGTGTAGTACAATTACCTACATAGCCAGTGGAGTGAAGCTATTAGTAATGTCTAGGTTCTCATGCTAAATATCCCCTTTGCCAGACTTTAATAAATTATTTTGAGAAGTAACTTTAAATCATAAAGCCAATTACTTCTATCACTACTACCAAAACAAACCAGTACAAATATCTCTGACTCACCATATTACTCAAATCCATTATGTGGAAAGAATGCAGATTTTCAGTAAAACTCTACAAAGGGCTGTCAATGCTCTCACCTTGGAAGTGTATGTTGGTAATGTCTGCCACGATCGATGACGGGTAGCTAAGATGGTGGAACAGCTGATTTCTGTGGGCATAACAATGATGTTCCAGTTTCAGTCGCAGGAGAAACAAATATTGTATTGTAACACAAAATTTCTTTAGCATGGTACATATCATAGTGCTATGAAACTGCAGTTTCTCAGAAAAACATGGATACGTGCAAGCATGTAATAAATGATTTATCACAAATGTTATCTTTATTATATTCTTATAGATGTGGCCTGTCTACACAATTAAATAAGACTTTATTTTTATGCTTCATGCATTTCACTTCTTTGGATTTACAAAACGTCATGTATTGTAGGCCACTAATGATGCTTCGTAAATAAAAGGAAGCAAAACGCATAAGATATAAAGACAAACAGACTTATATTTAGTTTTATAGATGGACCACATCTCCAAGAAAATGATAATATAGAAACAACTAACAAATGCCAGAAAAAAATAATAATGGTGATAATACCCAGGTCGAAATTATACTGGTCTATTATCAGTTGCTGTGACATCTTTAATTGATGCCGCTATGACTGGATGCATATATCCCTTATGTTGGACTGTGGTTGTCTTTGTGTCACAAATCACATGTATTATGAAAATAATTTTTTTCAGGCTTATAGTTGACAGCCTCACTGGTGACTTTCTTCAATGGATAAGTGCATAAATAAATAATCCTTTTTGACTTTATCTTCTACACCACATATAATCAAAGAAATAGCCAAAAAGTTTTTTGCTATCCACTACCTGTTGCCAATCAGCTGCCTTCTATACTATTTATGTGTGCATCCATTTCATGATCCTTAAATGTCACATTGTGATTGATAGTGAAATGCTTGAATCCTTCATCATTCAAACATTTGTTTGACCTAAATCATTTGGAAATTACTGTGGTTCCTGGAACAGTGTACTCTTTGATGACAATGAGCAGCAACTTCTTTGTATCTCTGAACAACTTTTGTGGATTCCTTCAAAGATTCCATTGACTATCCACCTTTGCATTTTTTCTGCAATTTCTTTTTTTTTTTTTTATTTTAAATACACAGCCTCTTTGATTTTGACAATAGCTCCATTGCTACAAAGATTCTAATTGTCTTAAAAATATGTTTCTGTCCAATTTCTCTGCAGAAGCCTCTCTAATCTATGACTGTCTTCTCAGATGTTTGCAGTGCATCAATATTAAAGAAGCTCCGGCAGTTTTCACCCATAGAAAAGTTAACATCAAAATTTTTGCAAGGTATCATAACCCCATGAGACAATCCAACCCTCTTTAGGTCTACTCTGATCAGAAGAATCTATGCAGTGCACAAGAAATGTGTTAATGGAACTTAAATTACTACCTGTTCATCATAGCCAGTACTGTAACAGGTTGAGAGACTTCAGATGTACATAGACCTTGGGCTACACTACAGATCATTCTGTTGTCTCAGTCTGCATTTCATATTCACATTCATTGGCTTTGCCAACTCATCCAAACCATTGCCTTCCAACATAGCCGTGCAGAGTGGCTGCGCTGTTTGAGGCGTCATGTCACGGACTGCGTGGTCCCTGCCGCTGGAGGTTTGAGTCCTCCATTGGGCATGGGTGTGTGTGTTGTTCTTAGAATAAGTTAGTTTAAGCAGTGTGTAAGTCTAGGGACTGATGACCTAAGCAGTTTGGTCCCTTAGGAATTCACACACATTTGAACCTTCCAACATATTGTAGACCTCGAGCTATATCACAGATCATAACGAGAATGACAGGATTCAGCAATGGCAGAAAATAAATGACTGGCTGCTCATTCAGTGGGAATCATTTGTGAGAACCTGTCATCAGTAGCAAAACTGAGTGTTAATGCCAATATACTACAACAGCAGACACTGAAGAAGGATCATTTTCACAGCACATGTAATTCGTACATGTAAGTATGTCATCTGAACAAAAATACACTATTGTACATAAATTATTTCCAATCGGGCTATCACAAAACAAAAATATTCACTGTTTAGACAGATCCTGCTGAAACTGATTTGACATAAAAAGTGACAAACTGCTATATACGTTGCTGTAGATTAAAACAGAAGATGCTGCAAAAGGTTGGAAATTAAGGAGGTGGGACATGGATAAGGTGAAATAAGCTACAGTTGGCATTTCAGAGGGCACAATAAGCAATGATTGACTGAGATGGGGGAAAGGAGAGCTGGGAAATTAATAAAGACGCATCCATAAAAATCAAGTAATTTATAACAGTATGTCCCCAATACAATATACCACATTTCATAATAAATCGTTAGTAATATGTAGCAGGATAAACCCGCCAGGTTAGCCGAGAGTGCTAATGCGCTGCTTCCTGGACTCGGGTAGGTGCGCCAGCCCCGTATCGAATCCACCCAGCGGATTAACAATGAGGACTGGTGTGCCGGCCATCCTGGATGTGGTTTTTAGGCAGTTTTCCACATCCTGCTAGGTGAATACTGGGCTGGTCCCCATGTCCTGCCTCAGTTGCATGACTCGTGGACATTTGAAACACCTACACACTATTTCATGATTTACACTAGACGCAGACAGCTGGGGTACACTGTTTCCATCCCAGGGGGTACGGGGTGGCCGCAAGAAGGGCATCTGGCCACCCCTTCACATTAACTTTGCCAAATCTGATTGTAACAATGCCGACGCTCCGAAACTGCAGGACAATGTCACAAGTGAAAGAAGAAGAATATGTAGCAGGATAAACAGGAATACTCAATACGAGTCATCGGCTTTGACCAGTGATGTGGTAAAAATGCCATAAACAACATAAAGACTGTAACGTGACACAAGTGGTGATTTTTTTTTTTTTTTCAAACTGTATAAGCTACAAATCTATTTGTCCCAACAACCTGGGTTTTCTGCATTGATATTCATTAGTTTCACCAGCTCATAACCAAACTATCACCGTCCAACATAACCTAGACCTCGGGTTAAGCTGCAGGTCAATCTACCACCACAGCCACATCTCCTTGCTTGCACATTTGTTGGCTTCATCAACAAAACTGTGGTCAAAGGTGAAGACTTGTATCAAATATTGCTCTCAATTGTAGGGTATCAATAAAGTTTTCTAGATTTTTTATTTTTTTTATTTTAGCTCTGTTTGTTTATGAAGAGTTTCATTTTGGTACGTGTCTGTGTGGTTGTAGATTTCAAGTTCTTCCAGGATATTCATTGTACATCCTTTGGGTACCCTGTGTAGAACTTTTACTGCATTTTATGTTTTTCCTGCTTCAAATTTTTGGTTTTGTAGGTGAATGTAAAATTGCTCTCATAGTGCCAGATGTGTTCCTTGAACATTATTCTGAGATTTCTGCCTTGCAGTGAGATTTTGTAAATTCTTGGATTTGAGAAAATAGGAGTTTTTGGCTTTTCCTGATTACAGGGTTTTTATTTCTATTTGTGTTACATCAGTGTCAAGTAATAAATTTGTGATTTCTGCTAATTGTAGCTATGAAGAACACATGTTTATGCCCCTTAAATGCATGTGAACAGGCAACCTTTCCCACCAGAAGGGGACGCCAAAGCTGCGATTGCCACAGCGGCATGACCGCCAGAAACGGAGGATGGCTACTTCACACTAAGTGCTGCAGTGTGCTCTTCAAAACAGCAATTTTTACCAGCTCAGTATACATTTAAAATCTTTGGTAATTGTCATTGTTACTTATTGTTAAGTCTTGATAGTTTATGGACTTGTTTTGGTCTACTTTCATTGTGAATTTTATTTTAGAATGTGCAAATTTTACAACAGACAAATTGGTAGACATTTCAGAATTAGGCTCAAGGAGCATACCTGTGACCGTTAGAGCAATCGGTTTACTTTTACATGCATTTATAAAATCAAACATATAAAGCATTAAAAAATGGAAAATACAGTTAAATTTCTGCAAAGGTTACTTAAAGAACATACAATGAATATCCTGGAAGAACTTGAAATCTGCTCCCATACAGATGTGTATCTAAATGAAATTCTTAATGATCAAACGGAACTGAAGCATAGAAAATATCTAGAAAAATTTATTGATATCCTAATAGGAAGGTGATAAATTTTCAGTGGTTCATGACACAAAAACATAACACAAATATTTTTGTACAAAAACAAAAAACTATACTTACACAATCTTTGTGACGTACTTAGTATCATTGGTTTCGTGGGAATAAACTTTATTGCAAACAAATAAGCATCACTGGAGAAAGCTGCTACAGATATAACTGTTGTTGTAAATGCAATCACTTAAAAACATTACCAGTAGCACAAAGAGTGACAGATAATCAGAAAGACACTCCAAGATGCAATATTGTAATACGTGTCATAAATCTAAGACATAAAGCAATCAGTTACTAATGTATATTTAAGCCATGTACTTTTATATTATGTTACTGGTATATTGAAAACATAAACTAAACAACTATTAATATAGAAAGGTCCCTTCTCCTTAATTTTGTATCTTTTAGCAGTTTCTTCAGTTTTAATCTACAGTTTGTAATAAATAAATTATGGTCAGAATCTACATATACTCTTGGAAATGTCTTACAGTTTAAATTCTGGCTTGTAAATATCTGTCTTACCATTGTATAATCGTCTGAAGCCTTCCATTGTCTCCAGATCTCTTCCATATGTACAACCTTCTTTCATGATTCTTTAACCAAGTGTTGGTGATGATTAAGTTGTGTTCTGTGCGAAATTCTACCAAGTAGCATCCTCTATGATCTCTTCCCCCAGTCCATATTCTCCTATTTTTCCTTCTCTTCCTTTTCCTCCTGTCTAATTCCAGTCTCCCACAACAATTAAATTTTTGTGTCCCTTAACTATCTCAGTAATTTCTTTTATCTCTTCATACGAGGGCAGTTCAATAAGTAATGCAACACTTTTTTTTTCTGAAACAGGGGTTGTTTTATTCAGCATTGAAATACACCAGGTTATTCCCCAATCTTTTAGCTACACAACACTATTTTTCAACGTAATCTCCATTCAATGCTACGGCCTTACGCCACCTTGAAATGAGGGCCTGTATGCCTGCATGGTACCATTCCACTGGTCGATGTCGGAGCCAACGTCGTACTGCATCAATAACTTCATCATCCTCGTAGTGCCTCCCACGGATTGCGTCCTTCATTGGGCCAAACATATGAAAATCCGACGGTGCGAGATCGGGGCTGTAGGGTGCATGAGGAAGAACTGTCCACTGAAGTTTTGTGAGCTCCTCTCGGGTGCGAAGACTTGTGTGAGGTCTTGCATTGTCATGAAGAAGGAGAAGTTCGTTCAGATTTTTGTGCCTACGAACACGCTGAAGTCGTTTCTTCAAGAGTAGCACAATACACTTCAGAGTTGATCGTTTGACCATGGGGAAGAACATCGAACAGAATAACCCCTTCAGCGTCCCAGAAGACTGTAACCATGACTTTACCAGCTGAGGGTATGGCTTTAAACTTTTTCTTGGTAGGGGAGTGGGTGTGGCGCCACTCCATTGATTGCTGTTTTGTTTCAGGTTCGAAGTGATAAACCCATGTTTCATCGCCTTTAACAATCTTTGACAAGAAATTGTCACCCTCGGCCACATGACGAGCAAGCAATTCCGTACAGATGGTTCTCCTTTGCTCTTTATGGTGTTCGGTTAGACAACGAGGGACCCAGCGGGAACAAACCTTTGAATATCCCAACTGGTGAACAATTGTGACAGCACTACCAACAGAGATGTCAAGTTGAGCACTGAGTTGTTTGATGGTGATCCGTTGATCATCTCGAATGAGTGTGTTCGCATGCTCCGCCATTGCAGGAGTCACAGCTGTGCACGGCCGGCCCGCACGCGGGAGATCAGACAGTCTTGCTTCACCTTGCGGTGATGATGACACACGCTTTGCCCAACGACTCACCGTGCTTTTGTCCACTGCCAGATCACCATAGACCTTCTGCAAGCGCCTATGAATATCTGAGATGCCCTGGTTTTCCGCCAAAAGAAACTCGATCACTGCCCGTTGTTTGCAACGCACATCCGTTACAGATGCCATTTTAACAGCTCCATACAGCGCTGCCACCTGTCGGAAGTCAATGAAACTATACGAGACGAAGTGGGAATGTTTGAAAATATTCCACAAGAAATTTCCGGTTTTTTTCAACCAAAATTGGCCGAGAAAAAAAATGTGTTGCATTACTTTTTGAACTGCCCTCATGTATTCTTTCAATCTCTTCATCATCTGCAGAGCTACTGGACATGCAAACATTTACTGCTGTGGTGGGTGTTGGCATCATGTCTATCTCAGCTGTAATTATGCATCAATCTGTTCATAGTAGCTTACCTGCATTGTTACTTTCTTATTTATTGTTAAATCTACTGCATTACCACTATTTAGTTTTGTATTTATATCTCTGTAATCACCTGACCCGAAGCCCTGTTCATAATACCACTGATATTCACTAGTTCTCATTATATTTAACTTCAACATATCCATTTCCCTTTGTAAATTTTGTAACCTACCTGCTTTATTACTTGCTCTACGTCATTTACCACTCATGACTGGACAGACTGTCAGGGTTACGTATATAAGATTTGTTTACAATTTTATACAACATACAGAAAAGTATTCTCAATAAGGGCAGATATAACATATTAAGACCACATTACTTTGTCCATTCACTTTGGTCTATACTGAAGAATTCTCCAATAGAATATATTGGGTGTTCTTTCAAGTCCTGTGCAATTGGTCTTTTGAACAGTCGTAGCAGCAGAGACTGCACTTCTTGGTCCAGTGTATTGAAAATTTTTAGGGCTACCACTGGAAAACTTGTTTTGCGTTCCAGTCAGTCGATAACTTGGTACTTCAGTGTTACTCTTGTTGCGGATGTTGTAATTATGCCTCATGCTGAAATCACCTTGGTTTTCCTTTACACTGCTGAGGCATAGAAACAAGTATTGGCTGAATACTGTCATTATCCCTAACCTGGTAAATATGGGTTTGCAGTGCTCCTGTTTTTTACATGATGTAATGATCCTGACAGCTTTTTTTTTTTTTTTTTTTTTTTTTGTTTCATTAACACCTCCTTACAACCTGCATAGTGTCCCCATAACAGCAGACCATAAATAATATGGCTATGAAAGAGTGTGTAATAAACTGTTAATAGGTACTGGTCAGTTAATATGCCTCTTAGTTTTCTTAGCAGGTATATAACACAAGAGAGCTTGGAACACACATACTCTGTGTGTTTGTTAATTGTCAGGTTGCGGTCTGTCAGGAAGCCTAATAGTTTGACAGCCTCCATGTTATCCTGGCAGCCAACGTTGCTTAGACTGCATATCAGTTATTGTGTTTTTTCTTCATTCATTTTGATTAAGGGATCTAACATTCTATGCTGCAATCCATAGACAGCCAGTTTTGTTTTTCATCATAGACATCCTCCTGAGTAGTCCCTGTATGTATATCCAAATGTGGGATTATTTCACCTCCAGAATATTCTACCCAAGAGAATTCAATCCATCATTTAACCCTATAGTAGAGCTGCATGCCCTCAGGAAGTGTAATGGCTGTAGTTTTCCTTTGCTTTCAAATGTTTGCAGTACCATCATAGAAAGGCTGATATTACAAAGCCAGATCAGTGATTCATCCAACCTGTTGCCACTGTACCTACTGAAAAGGCTGCTACCCCTCCTTAGGAGAAACCATGTTTGTCTGGTCTCTTCACATATACCCCTCCAATGCTGTTGCACCTGCAGTGTGGCTAACTATATTGTTGAGCCCCACAAGCCACCCCATCTCGGCAAGGTCCATGGTTCATAGGAAGCTAGCAAACTATATAGGAGATTTTATCAATTATGACATGTGACAGGTTTAAGCTGTTTTGAAGGTTCCTATTGTTTGTGAAAGTGTATAGTCTCTCTCTCTCTCTCTCTCTCTCTCTCTCTCTCTCTCTCTCTCTGTGTGTGTGTGTGTGTGTGTGTGTGTGTGTGTGTGTGTTTTGTTTAATTGGAGTGCAAAATTTGATGCTGCAGATGCCTCACATTTTTTTGCCTAAACTTTTGTAACGGTAATTTTGAGGATTTTTAGAATTTGCTGTGGGATCATTGACTAACTGAATGATGTTCTCATCTAGGAATTCTTTCGTTTTGCTGATGTATTCTGTTTCATTCAGTAGTTCTGGTATGTCTACTGTATTTTATTTCGTGCTGATTGCTGTATGCTTTTGTGCTTTCTTGTTTAGTTTTCTGGAACTGTTTCGCTCTACTGTTTTTACTTTGGAGACTAAGTGAGTCTCCTGCTCTTTGATTATATTTGTTATCTATTCTCCTGCAAGTTCCCTTGTTAAGTTGGTATTGGACTCTGGCTGTTATTTTATCCTTTTCCTGTAAATTAACTATACCAGGCTGTTAAACATTTTTATTTTCTTGCTCTGCAGCTAGTATTGACCTAACCATTCATCTGCTCATAGAACTTCGTAAATTTTTATTTTGTTTTGAATATCATGCGTCTTTAATTTAGAAAAGCTAATCCGTAATTACTTATTGCTATTTAATGTGTAGCCCTTGCATATATCGTGACATCTAATTCTGAATTATATGATCCATGAGGACACAGCTGGAGAACTATAAAATCTGCTGAATGATATATTAGAAAAATTAGGTAAGCACAGAGAGGGCCTTATCATGTGCAGGCATTGGAATAGGAATGCTACAGTCTCTGAAAGTAATTGGGAAGTAAAAGATGTGTCACAATTTCCTCTTTTATGAAATAATTGCTCTTGGAGTAATGAATCTGAAATATGTACCCTTCCAACATTAGACCGCTGCCACATTAGTACATATTCAAAATTGTAGGAAAAGGACAACATTAACTAAACTTCATAGAAGAATGATAATTTGAATAAAATTTTATACTTATCTTTTCAATAGTTCCAAATTTGAGGCTCATTGTTCTCTTTGTCTAGGGATGAAATACAAGTCTTGTGTTTTATATAGTATAGAAGATTTTTTTTTTTTTTTTTTTTTAGAATTACCCTGCACTATTTTTAATTTCAAATTTCTGTTTTGTATTAGAACACCAAAATTTCATAGTAAACATTCTTTTTATACTAAAGAGAGCTTCTCTATAAGTGTACCATTCTCAAGATGCCACCTGTCACAGAGAAAGCGTATAAAGTCAGAAACTGTGTTCTTGTGTACATGCTGCCAACTACAGACTGAGACAAAGAGCACATGGTTGGTGCAAAAGTTACATGCTAGATGTTGACTCATTGGTGAATGTATGATGGCTGCCTGACCTAGCATGGATTTTATTTCTTTATGTTATACTATACCTTTGTGGTATTTCTAGAAACAGTAATGGTTCAAATTAATCTTTGCATTGATTTTCCATTTCTCAGTAGTGAATAATTTAAACAAAGCTATATCTTCTGAAGTTTACAAAAATGTAAGGATAAAATTAGTAACATAGATTGTTTCAAATAATTACACTGATGTGACAAAAGTCATCAGATACCTCATAATATTTTATTGGTCCTACTTTTGCACAGTGTAGTGCAGCAACTTGACATGGCATGTTGTTGAAAGGACCCTGCAGAAATACTGAGTCATGCTGCCTCTACAGCCATCCATAACTATGAAAGTGTTGCTGGTTAGGATTTTGTGCATGAACTGACCTCTGAATTATGTCCCATAAATGTTCGATGAGATTCATGTTGTGCGATCCGGGTGGTCAAATCATTCACTCTAATTGTCCAGAATGTTCTTCAAACCAATCTTGAACAGTTGTGGCCCATTGACATGGAGTGTTGTCCTCCATAAAAATTACATTGTTCTGTGGGAAAATGGAGTAGGTGAATGGCGGCAAATGGTCCCAAAGTAGCTGAACATAAGCATTTCCAATCAATGATTGGTTCAGTTGGACCAGAGACCCAGTCCGTTCCATTATGGAGCTCCCACCAGCTTGTGCAGTGCCTTGTTGACAACTTGGCTCCCTGGCTTCATTGGATCTGCACAACACTCAAACCCTACCATCAGCTCTTACCAACTGATATTGAGACTCATGCAACTAGGCCATGGTTTTCCAGTCATCTAGAGTCCAACTGATATGGTCACAAGCACAAGAGAGCAGCTATAGGCGATGTGCTGCTAGCAAAGGCACTCCCATTGGTCATCTGCTTCCATAGCCCATTAATGTTTACTTTTGCCGCACTGTCCTAAAGGATACATTCGTCATATATCCCACACTGATTTCTGTGGTTATTTCACGCAGTATTGCTTGTCTGTTAGCACTGACAGCTCTATGAAAATAAAAATGCTGCTCGGTAAATAATAAGTGAAGGGTATTGGACACTATGTTGTCTGTGGTGAGAGGTAATTCCTGAAATTTGATATTCTTAACACATTATTGACACTGTGGATCCTGGGATACTGAATTCCCTAACAATAACCTAAATGGACTGCCCCATGCCTCTAGCTGAAACTGTCATTCCACATTCAGAGTCTGTTAATTTCTGTGTGGGACCATAATCACTTCAAACGCTTTTTCACATGAATCAGCTGAGTACAAAAGACAGCTCCACCAATGCTCTGCCTTTTCATACTTAGTGTGTATGATACTACCACCATCTGCAAATGTACATATCACTATCCCATGACTTTTTTTGACTCAGTGTATGAAATATAACTTTCTAAATTTTTAAATGTTCCATATTTAACTTTTTCAACCATTTGAATGTGTTTTATGAAACATTAAGAATGTTTTTCAAACAGAACAATAGTTTTCCATGTAGTAAATAATAAATTTAATGAACAATTATGTAAATAATGTTTGGGAAAATATTAGAAAATTTTGGTGTTTTTGGTAACTCGTGCATAGTGGATTGCATAAGATAGTTAATTTTCTTAGCACAACATTAACTCACTGAAGCATGCAAAATTATTATTATGTTATGGATGGATTTGGAAAGACAAAAGATTTAGCGTGTTCACAGATGTATAGCATAAATATTTGAGAAACATGAATCTCATAATTTATAACTGAAAATCAGATTAAACATTACTGAAAAGTGTAGTAACACACACAGTTGATAATGCCAATAAAAAGAATGTCATTTTAATGCTGAAACCATAAACATTTTCAATATATTTCCCATGTACATAGCTGTGTTTGTACCAGTTTGACATTCAATGGTCCACTAACAGAATGAAGTTAACAAGAGCACAAACCACTAGAGAATGAGAGAGAATCTATTCTTCTCTGGAGTTAAACAGACTACCATGTGACGTTTTCATGTAGTGGAGTTGGGTGGCAGCTGCATGCACCACTCTCAGTGCATGGCTGTCTGAAAGTGCGACATCCTGATGCCTGAGCTTAGCTATCATGCACTGGCAAGGGCTAATTGAATAACACATGACAGACTGGTGTTTCAAGTCCAGATGAAGTTTGACAGAAGTGTTACCACAATCTTCTCCTTTTGTTGGGGCACTTGTAAGCTGTTGCTACCCCCAACATCTGCCCCCCAGTAGTGTGGTATGATACTCGGCACTCAGGAAAGTGATGTCCATATCTTCTGTGGTGCTGCAGTGGATACCCTCCATCCTACAAATAGCGCCCTTTCAGCCAGCACTGGAGAATCTGGTCGAAAATGACCTGGACGGTGATGGCACCACCAGAAGTGGAATGCTAGCTGTCCATAGCCTCAACACCAGAACATCATCCATGGAGGTGCTACAAGGCAGGAGATGGTACCAGTGGAAGTGGAACTTGCTGTTCATGCAGTGACTCTGGCTGCTCTGTATGGCTGTCTGCACCTGGGTCCTGATGAACTTACATAGGGCTAGAAACAAGAGCAGAGGAAGATGAGCAGGCTTAGTATCATATGGAGGCAGAATCATAGGAAGGGCTTTTGAGATCGGAGGTGAGGAAGGAGGACCAGATGCAGAAAAAACAGATGACCTGGTAGGCGCGTGGGGAGGCAATGGTGACCAAGCATCCTCTCGAGGATGGAGTTGATTTTGGTGGTAGATCACAAGCTGGTCTTCCATCTACAATGTGAAAACACACCAACCGCACTGGCTGCAGATGGCTGCTGGAATCCAACACTCATGCTGACCAGACCTGCAAGTTCAGACCAGAGTCCCAGGCATGTAGTTCTTGGAGTCCTTTGTGTAGGTAGCAGTAGATTCAGCACTGTGTGTGGCTGGTGGCCATCCAGTGGCTCTGCCAGACTTGTCTCAATGATGGGCATTGACCTGTAGGAACTAAGAAAGCGTGTGAGAGCCTTGTCCATGGGACATCACCAATGTAGATATCCATAAACGTGACAACAACCATATCTCAAATAATAGAAATGAACATATCCATAAATGTGACAACAACCATATCTCAAATAATAGAAATTCATTTCTACAAAATTTTGAGGATATGGTTCCTGTGATTAAATGGGAAGAAGTAAAAGTAACAGATATTAAAACTGTAATAGCAAAATTAAGTTATTCAAAATCAGAAGACATTTATGGTCTCTCCAATTTTGTAATAAAAAAATATCAGATGTAATAGCACATCCACTCTGTTCTCTTATGAACTGGATGTTTGTCAGTGGTTGTTTCCCTTCATCCTTAAAAATGGCAGTCGTTATTCCACTGCACAAGAAAGGTGACAAGTCTTGTCCTGATAATTACTGTCCAGTCTCCCTTGTACCCATCATATCAAAAGCAGTGGAACATTGCATACAGCCCCAAATCAGTCTACATCTGTCTGTGAATAATATTCTTAGTGACTCTCAGTATGGCTTCAGGTCCAGCCTGTCAATGGCAAAAGCAGTTGGAGATATTGTTTCATATATATTGTCATCATTCAAATCAGGATTATCAGTTAATGCTACTCTTGTGGACCTCAGCAAGGCATTTGACTCTGTCAGTCACAGGATACTACTAGAAAAACTGCACTGCTATGGTATTAGAGGCTCAGGACTATCTCTGATCAGATCCTATCTGAGTGACAGAAAACAAATTGTGCATTTTAACAACATGAGGTCAAATGTCTTGGATATCATGCAGGGTGTACCACAAGGCTCTGTGTTTGGATATTTACTTTTTATAATATATGTAAATGACTTGCCCAGCACCATGTTATGTAAATCCACACTCCATGCAGATGATACAACTTTTGTTACAGCAAGGAAAGATTTAGGAAAATTAAATGAGGAAAGTGAGGCTCATCTCAGAGCAGCCATCAAGTGCTTCCAACTCAATGACTTGCATATAAATCATGATAAAACTGTAAATATTCTCTTTAGCTTGTGTGTTAAGAGTGATAAGATTTATTGTGTCTCAGCTAAACTACTTGGGATCCATCTTGACTCAAAATTAACGTGGAAGAGTCATACCGATTATATTTGTACTAAGTTAGCACATGTGACATATTTGTCAGGTAAACTAAGGTCATGTGTTAGTGGTAAGTTATTACTCAATGCGTACTATGGCTTTTTCCACACCCTTTTAACATATGCCACTTTATTGTGGGGAAACTCACCCGGAGCAAAACAAGTTTTCATTTGGCAAAAGAAGGCAGTCAGATGCATCCATGGAGTCAGAAATAACGAGTCTTGTAGATGATATTTCAAAAATCTAAAAATACTAACAGTTGCAGCCCTCTTTATACTAAGTTGTCTGATACACACAAAAGAAAACCAACACAGTCACAAACTACGACAATCTATCCATCACCGTGACACACGTATAAAACAGCAAATTGATATCCCAGTTGCTAGACTAAAGAAAACTCAAGATAGTTACAGGTACATGGGAGTAAAACTATTTAACATGTTGCCCATAGAGGCACATAATGTGTCACTGAATGAGTTTAAAAGTGTCACAAAGAAATGGCTTAGAGAAAAATCTTTTTATACAATAGAAGAGTTTATAATGTGCACTAAAGATGATCTTAAGTACCGGTACTAAGATAGTTTCACTTAGATTGAACTTATACATGTAAATATAATGCAAATACCTTGTGCAGCATCAAGGACAAATTTTTGTATCTTATTACACAATAATGATCTACAATATATTACACCATTTCTGTTAGTTATGTAAAGTGTATATGTACACAAATGACGACCTCAATTGCATTTTTAATGCCTAAAGATGGATAATAAAAAAATAATAAAATAAACAAAATGTACTTCTTTATTTGCATTTTGAAGGTATGGATGAGATTGTACACATCCTATTTGACTGAGGGAGCAGTGGGGGTGCATGAATGTGGTAAATAACATGGTGTGCACAAAAATAATGAGAAGTCTCAGAGATGAATTGTGGACCGTTTTCAGTTACCATAGTGTAGGGACAGTTCTTCAATGGAGAATATCCAAGTGAGAGCCTGCACTGTGACTTCTTCCATGATGGAGCAGCAGTTGACAATGTATGAAAACTGGAAATAAGTGTCAATGGAAACCTACCAGTAAGCATCAAAGAAGGGTCCAGCGAAGTCAACACAGACACACTCATATCCCTGTGACAGCTCAGGCAATGGTTGACAACACTGCTAGGGAACAGCCTGATGACTGTACATTTAGAAAAAGCAGTGATTAAATGTTCAGTCTCATGCTCAATTCTGAGCCAGTAGACAAAGTGGTGAGCCAGCATTACTAGGTGCAAAACACTGCAATTATCCTGATGCAGAAGGCAAAGAATGGCACACTGGAGAGATGTCTGAACCATCACCCATGGAAGAGTGTTTTCTGTTGACGAGAAAATAACTGTGAATGGGATCTGATGCACAAGCCAAAGGCCACTTGGGCCACCATTGCTGAACATCCCTGATAACTGGTGAGAGGAAATCCATCCACCGTCCTCAGAGCTCCTCATCAACATAAAACCAAAGTACTTCTTCCCAATTGAAACTAGGATAGGTGGACCCACTGAAAAACATGAAAAGCATCTGCATTTGAATGCTGAGCCATAGGATAGAAATTATTCTCATAATTACATCACTAAGAAACAGAGCCCACCTCTGAACTCTCTAGGCTGTCTTGTCTGGCAAGTGTGCTGTGGGGCTAAAAGACACATACTAATTGCTTGTGATCAGACACAAAATGGAACTTAATGCCCTAGAGAAATACATGAGACTTCTTGCTAACATAAATAATAGCGAGAGCTGCCTCCTCTTTTTAAGAGCAATTATGCTGTGCATCATTAAACATCTTCGACGCAAAAACAGTGGACTGTTCCAAATCAACCATATCATTTTGTAACAACATGACCCCCTCACCATACTGTTGATACATCTGCTGCAAGCACAAGCGGGAGCCCTCTCTGATATATGGCCAAGCACGAGGCAGAACATCCACCACCCTTCAGCATATTGAATGTGAGGGTGCAGACAGGGGTCCACACTCAAATGCTGCATCTTCTTAAGTAGTTGATGTAGAGGATAGGAAACTAAAGCTGTCTGTGGAAGACCTTGGAGTAATATGCAACTTTGCATGAGAATGGCTGGAGCTCCTTCACATTTGTGGGGTGCAAAAGGGCCACAATAGGTGCTGTGTGCCTATCAGTTGGGTGAATCCCCAAATGTCCCATATATTCTACAGAGGTTGGAAGAAATAACTTTTCCAAATTATGCTGTTATGCTTGAGACCTACGTCACAAAAGATCTGAAGCAAAAGACGAATATTGTGAATGTGGTCCTCAGCAGTGGGACCAATAACAACAATGTTGTCAAGATAGTTGATGCAACCAGGAATTTGTTAGGTAAGTTGCTCCAAATAGCATTGAAAAATGGCCAGTGGACTTCAACGCCAAAAATCAGTCTGTTGTAACTGTATAGGCCACACTGTGTATCTGACATGATGTTACATCAGGTGGCAGCTGTAAATATGCTACTGACAAATCTAGTTTTGAAAAATATTGTCCACCCAGTAGCTTCATCATAAGTTCATCTGGGCAAGGAATGAGGTATGTGTAGACCACGGACTGTGAACTAACCATCTCCTTAAAGTCACCACAAAGATAAAGTTTGCTCATCAGCTTCTTGTTAATGACTAATGATGTAGCCCATTGACTGGACCAAATGGTTCCATGGTGCCTAAAGCAGTCAGTCTGTGTAATTCTTCATTTGCGTGAGTGTGAAGAGCAAGCATTACAGGTTTGGCACAGAAAAAATGGCATTGCACCGTAGATTTGACAGTGATCTTCACCATATATCAGTAGCCCTGCCAAGTCTGAGTGAAAAAAAGGCAGAATATTCTTTGCACAAATCATCCAACGTTTGATAAGGCACAAGAACTGACATGAAATAAATGGAATGAGAGACTGTAAGTCTAAGATTCCAGAAGGTGTCCACACCAGTTTTCTGTAAATGCACTGTCAAGGTGTATACAACCCAGGAGATCCGGGAAAAACTTGGTAATTTTTTCATCCGGGAGAAAACCAGGAAAACCCAGGAACTTTTTCGAATTCTGTGAATTTTTCATTGTTTTAGTTTTCAGTTAAATTTTTGTAATTTTGACTGGTAAGAACCAACACTCTAACAAAGGATATTAATGTATACCACTACTGCAGAATAATACTGCAGCAATAAAACATGAATGAGGGGAAAAAACAAAAATAAAACTTAAGTTGCAAAGGAAATGCACCATATGCAATAACAAAACACTGTGCTCATACAAGCATCTGCCCAGCAAAATATGTCAAAAGCTTTAGGCAGGCTAGGCAATGCTTCATAACAACAAATTGCCTCCGATGAGCGTGCCGTCACAACTGTTTACATTAGATTTGAGCAGTTGCGAGTGGGCTCGTGCACATGCACAGTTGAGTCGCCTCTGGCCACAGAAGCATGGCTGTTAGCTGTATAAGCAGTAGCAGCAAGCAGCCAGATGCTGCCTGGAAAAATTTTACCTAGCACTCAAGTTGCAAGATTCACGCAGACGAAACAGGCCCGGAATTAGAGGGTTGGGGAAAACCCGGGTGTCTGCCCCTGGCAGGAATTTCAGGGGAAGCGCAAATTCATATTCTTGAGGGGAAAAAGCCTTGTTTCAGAAAGCACCTAGCATCCAGCGCACGTTGGCCTATCGATTATTCATATGATTTTGAAACACATCCTTGTTGGTTTTTGATCATTTTTAACACATTCTAAGTTGATTTCTGAATGAACCGTAAGTTGATTTTTGAATACGTGCATAGTGTATGTGATGTCTCTGTCAGGGGAATCCCTGGCAAGTCTAGAAATAAACTTTCCTGCAGACAAAAGGGGACGGGGCTACACGATCTGAGCCGAATAAAACCGAACGGTTGAATGCCAATCACTGTTTGTTTATGTGGTTGACTGGGGTCGGGAATGATCAATGTTGTTATTTTGCGTGTTATCTTCTCGGCGTACCCGAGAAAATGAAAATTTGACTGAGTTTTTAGCCAGACCGCTACACTAGTAAGGTTCAGTTGTGCAATCCCTGGCAAGCAGCCGCTTAAGTTCTATTCTGGGAGTAGCGTGGAAAACGTGTTGTACAAACATGTAGTAATGCCTAACCAGAGAATAGGAGAATAAACACGGAATAACTAAACTGGTGATTGTGGTAGGGTTAGTGAAGTTAACTGGAGAATAAGTTTTGACAGTGGAAGGAATAGTTACAGAATTAGTGATGAGAAGATTGTTAGTATGAGGAAGGAGAAGAAATGGGGGACATCAGACAAATTATGGAAGGACATAACGATTCCAAATTTATATAAAAATTTCATACTAGTATTTTTCGATATCGTGCTTGTGAAGCTGGAGCGTATGAATGAAATGTCAAATTATTTCCTAACATAAAGTTTTTGCTTGTAGTAGTCCACTATCTGGTATTGCCCTGGTTTGGAAATATCGTAGATACAGGACTGATATATACAGCAGACTGAGTTGTAATGTGGAGGTGGGTAGTCTCCACGTGACCTGTGTTCACGTGTAGTGATTTTGCTGCTTCCTCTTTGTTTATTTCTCTCATATCAAATAAAAAAAAATGGATTTCTTTGATGGGGAGCTATCAAGTGAATTAAAATACATTCACATAATTATGGGAGGCTAAAATATGTTATTAGTTTCAGATTTTATTTTATTTCCACCTTTCTGACAGTCAAGCATTAATCGCCTTGCAGAACAATGAAGTTATTTCTGTCGGTTTGCTAAAGAAATTTGGCTTTTATTAATCTTTTCTGCTTAGGCAGTCAATTTATTTGAAACAAAGTGTTTAATTCTACACTATTCGATAGTTTCAACTGTTAGCTGCATTTGAAGTGCACATTAACATCTTCTAGCATGTATGGCATTATGCCATAATAAAAAACCAAACATGAAATATTACAGTACTGGTACTCCAAGAAAGTTTACATCTGAATCTGGACATACGAATGTGCACTTTAAGCCAAATTATGGATTTTGGTGTGGTTCATGAAATCCTGATACTCTTGAAGTATCCTCTGATACCTTGTTTCTTTTATGACATAATGTAAGATATTTTAATGTTTTACATGTATGAACATATGGGCTTCATGCGTCATCATAGCTGCGCAGGCGCCATGACGCCTGTTATCTGGCCACCTCTGGCAACTGCTGAAAAGAACCTATTTCCACAGTTCACAGGAAAATATTGTGAATGGTGGTTTGAAGAGCATTACTTTCAAAGCAAATTTCCTTTTGCACAGGGTGAACTATGGGTATAATGAATTTCTTTAAACACAGAGCGTTTGACTTTCATTTAAAAACCGACCCTTTGAGGATGACTGTTTAGAGAAATTTTGAACCCAGATGATAAGACATTTATGTCAGTATTAAAAATTTTACGGGCACATTTGTGTGATGTATCTTAAAGTGTAACATGCGCAAAAAAGATCAACATTATATGTGAAAGCTTAGCTTCTCTTGCAGCTTATTGATCTTAGAGACCAATATTATATGTGAAAGCTTTGCTTTTCTTGTAGCAACACTATGTATATTAATTTAAACCATTAACTTTTCCTATTTGTGTGTTCGCACTTCTCAACAATGATGCTGCTGCTATTGGCTGATTATGTAACGTGTCCTATGCTATGAATATCTGCTGTCATCTGCTGGCGAGATCACGTGACTTGAGCTATGTCTGGCTTACAGAAGCACATTGCAGTCTCGATTTCAATGCTTCGGGAAGTAATATGTGGTGTTTGGTGGAATTCGAATTTATACTTTTGCAATACGAAAATATGCAGCGTACATGTTGCTACACATCACAGATCTAACCCCCCCCACCCGGGTCTCGTTTCCAAATGTGCTGAGAAATTCTACACCAGTATATAAAACCATAACAATTCAAAGGATTGATAAGTTTTACAGTTCTGAGGAAAAGTATACTGTCCCTTAATACAGAAAAAGTGTATTTTCACCCAGGAGAAAGTGTATTTTTTAATGGGGAGAGCCTGGAAAAATCCGGGAATTTTTTTTCCTTGTCTGTGTATACACCCTGACTGTGCACTGTCAGTAATTTCACTAGCTGAGGCATCACCGCATGCTTTTTTTCTGTGGCAAACTGCCCAAGCATAGCAATATGCTGTCTATTGTAACTGGCCGGATGGTGAAATAACTGACAGCGGAGGAGAAGCAGTATGGGGATAGGTATTAGAATCCAATACCAAGACCACTGCACCCATATCCACTTGGAGGCATAAGGGGATCCTGTCAGTATGCAAGTTGATGAGCAGCTGTTAGAAACAGGTTCAGTATCTTCACATGCATGACAAATTAACATTTATGTTGGTACGTTGAGTTGTAAGGGGCACAGTGCAAGCTGACCAAATGTTGCACATTGATGAAATGTGACCTTTTGTATGACACCAATAGCACAATGCCCAATATTGCAGACGAGCCGGTCAGTTGCGTTGGACAAAACAAGCAGGGAAAGAGGGCAGGAGCTTATCGAAATTTGTCTGCTGTGGCCATGTTTGTGTGGAGTGTTGCAGCTGGGCATGCTGAACTGCCATGACCTCTGCTTCTGAAGGCATAGGAGAATGTTTATGCCTGTTGCTGTCCAGTGGCTATGTCAGCCCAAGAATGTAATTGATGGCCAGCAGTGTGTGAAATGCTTGCACTGTCTTTAGTACTTCTTCTAAAGAGGGATCTTCAAACTGAAATGCCCTCCAGTGAACTTCCTTATTATAGCATTTCTGACCATAGTATTGGCAAGTGTGTCCTGAGATTTAGCAGTAATGAAACAACACTTGTAACTTAACCCCTGCAGTTCTGCAGTCCACGTGTGATAGGACTGATGGGGTTGCTTTCTGCACTGAAGAAAGTCCACTCATGAGTGTGCTTGCAGTAATAGGAATTCAGCAAACAACACATTTCTTCAAATAACAGACACACAGGATCCTGAAGGGGGGATACCTTTTCTAATAGCTGATACATTTGTGGGGAGATCCATGACAGAAAAAGAGCGTTAATGGAGTCGGCATCTGTTACCCTGAAGGCTGCAAAGCTTTGCTGTAGGCATTTTTCAAATGATTCCCAGTCTTCAGTGGCATCATTATGGGTGGGAGTGGAGGTGGATGAGCTGACAATGTTTGAGACCTTGTTGAACAAACTCATCAGCACACTGTCCAGCATGGCCATGTGTTCCTGTTGCTGAATTTCTGAGCATCATTGGTTTTCCATTTGCTGCTGTATAAATTCGGCAGAATAACCTCCAAGGATGCACCAGTCAACAAGCAATCTTTTTGCACCAAACAATTGTATAATGAATGTTACTCATTGCCACTTGTGTAGTAAAACACACAGTTGAAAATCCCAATAAAAATGCAATCACTTTAATGTCAAAACTGTAAACACATTGTATATAGCCAGGTCGGTACCAGTTTGACATACAATGATCTGCATGTCGAGTGAAATTAATGAGAGCATAAACCATTACAGAAAGTGACAGAAACCACACCAGTCTGGGGTTAAATAGAATGATATGTGACTTTAACTCCTGGCAACTGAGTTTAGCTGCTGTGCAGTAGCATGGGTTGACTGAATACCATGTGAAGGGCTGGTGCCTTGCGTCCATCTGAACTTTGATGGATGGCAAGGTGCTGGTATGATTGAGGTGGTAACTGCAGATTATCACTAAAAGGTGTTACTGCAACTTCCATTTCTCCTAGGAAGTTACCATAAATATTGGTTTGAAACATTAGCCACAAATACAATGTCAGTATAGAATATTCATGAGATTGTCTAAGTCTATGGGACACATAATTTTATAAAAACTCATCTCCCAGTATCATATCTCCCACCTCATCTTCATCTGTGTCCTCTTCCATCTCTATAATATTGCCTTCAAGTTCATCTATTTTGTACACACCCTCTATATACTCATTCAACCTTTCACCTTTCCCTTCTTTGCTTAGGAGTGGTTTTCCATCTGAGCTCTAGGTATTCATACATCTGTATCTCTTTTCTACAAATGCTTCTTTAATTTTCCTGTAGGTGGTACCTATCTTCCTCCTAGTGAAAGATGTTTCTAAATCCTTGCATTTGTCCTCTAGCCATTCCTGGTTAGCCACTTTACACTTCCTGTCACTCTCATTTTTTAAACGTTTGTATTTCCTGTCACCTGTTTCATTTGCTGCATTTTTAAATTTTCTCCTATCATCGACTGAATTCAATATCTCCTGTGTAATCCAAGGATTTCTATTAGGCCTTGTATTTTTACCTATTTGATCCTATGCTGCCTTCATTATTTCGTCTCTCAAAGCTACCCATTCATCTTCTACTGTATTTCTTTCTTCTGCTCTAGTCAATCATTGCCTAATGCTCACTCTGAAACTCTCAACAATCTCTGGTTCTTTCAACCTATCCATGTCCCAGCTTCTTAATTCCCTACCTTTTCGCAATTTCTTTTGTTTTAATCTAGAGTTCATAACCAATAAATTGTGGTCAGAGTCCACATTTGCCCTTTGTAAAAATGTCTTACAATTTAAAACCTGATCCTGAAACCTCTGTCTCATCATTATATAAGCAGTCTGAAACCTGCTGGTATCTCCAGGTCTCTTCCACATACACAACCTCCTTCCATGATACTAAAACCAAGTGTTAGGTATGACGAAAATTCTACCAGGTGGCTTCCTCTTTCATTCCTTTCCCCCATTCCATATTTAACTATAATTTTTCATTCACCTACTTTTCCTGCTTTCAAATTTCAGTCCTCCATTGCCATTAAATTTTTATCTCCTTTGACTGTCTGAATAATGTCTATTAACTCATATATTTCATCAATCTCTTCATTGTCTGTGGAGATAGTTCACATATAAACTTATACTACTTTGATGGGTATTGGCTTTGTGTCTGTCTTGGCTACAATAATGCATTCACTATTCTGTCCATAGTAGTTTACCTGCATTCTTTTTTTCTTATTCATTATTAAACCTATTCCTGCATTACCCCTATTTTATTTTGTATTTATGAACCGGAATTCAACCAACCAGAAGTCTTGCTCCTCCTCTCTCAATCTCAGAACTTTACTAATTCCTGTTACATCTAACTTCAGCCTATCCATTTCCCTTTTTAAATTTTCTAACTGCCTGCGTGATTAAGTGATATAACATTCCGTGTTCTGATCCATAGAACACCAGTTTTGTTTCTCCTGATGACAACATTCTCCTGAGTAGTCCTCACCCAAGGATCTGTATGGGGGACTATTTTACTTCCAGAATATTTTACCCAAGAGTAAGCCATCATCATTAACCATAGAGTAGAGATGTATGCCCTTGGGAAAAATTATGGCTGTAGTTCCCCCTTGCTTTCAGCTACTCACAGTTCCAGCATAGCAGGGCTGCTGTGGTCAATGTTACAAGGCCAGATCAGTCAGTCATCCAGACTATTGTCCCTGCGACTACTGAAAAGGCTGCTGCCTCTCCTCATGAGCCACATATTTTTCTGGCCTCTCAACAGTTACCCCTCTGTTGAGGTTCCACCTGTGCTATCGCTGTATCACTGAGACATGCAAGCCACCCTGCCAATAAGGTCCATGGTTCATGAAGGGTGGTGTGATCAGATATCAGTAATTGTACTTGAGTATCATGAAAAGTGACCTGCCTGTGTTTTGTATGCAGAATATTTACATACTTTGATGAATAATTTTATTTTGGTGCAAAGATCATATTGTTGAGAGATTAGAGTTTCCTCTCTGTGTGGAACCTCGTTTCATCATATTGTTTGACCATGTTGTGCTGTGTTTCACTGCTCCATTATGAAGTTATACTTGTGTATTCCAAAAATATACAGTTAAAGTGATACAAGATATGAAAGATCTCATCAAAATGCACGACTTTTAGTACAATTTGTTGTGATAAACAGTTGTAAAATGTGATGTCAGTGGATAAACATGCTACCACAGAGATCTCAACAACCAAATGCAATAAAAAAGCTCTGTTAGTCAATCAATAATGTCAGTTATATTTTTATAGTGTGGAATAAAATGCATAATCTTCTTCCCCACTAAAATGTCACTTGATGAGGTTGAACATTACTGAAAAGCTTCTACAAAATTCGGGTATTGGAAGTTTGATCGTTGTGCCACCAGTACCATATCTTCAAGTAGGCCTGTAATCGAAAGGCCAATATCTTAACATGTTTTGATAAGTAACACAGATATAGAAATAACATTGTGGCACTTAATTTGAATGTTCACAATCAATGTTTAGGTGTCAGATGTATCTTTCCGTTAATTGCACAATAATTTTATTTGTCCAGTAGCTAACACATTTTTTAGCTAAAATGTTTTATGGAATATTAATAGAGACATTTTTAACATGGTAATACTGTATGTTACACCAGTATGGTCAATACTTTACATATGTATCTGTAATCTTTATCTGTTTGAGTCTCACTAACCTTTTATGTGCTTAAATCTTTTGGTATTATGTTCCCCACATGACTCCTTCATACAGAACATTGCCTGCAGACTTTTAAGTGTAGTAATTTCCTTTATTACTTATTTATGCAAATTGACAAATTCTGGACCATTTAATGAGTGACACAGATCTTAAACAGACACAGTGCAGACACAGAATTATTTGAAATTATAATTATCCTTCAGATAATGAACAGACATGAGCTGGTGCATGACTGTACAAGGCAACAAATGAATCACAGTTGTTGGATGAATCAGAGTGCCATGACATGAAATACAGATTAAAAGAAAGGTCAGATGAATCTTTTTTACAACAAAAAGGTTTCTGGCATTCAGATAAGAATTTATTGTAATACTCCATACCAACTGCCAAGTCACAATAAGCAATTATTTTCCATAAAAATATGTACACAAAGAGATGGGTACAAACATTTCAACTAGTTATTTGAATCCAGAATTTAAATTATCCTGTACCAAAATATTGATGCATAATGACAATATTACAAAAAAAGATAGTTGCTACTCACCATATAGCAGAGACGCTGAGTTGCAGATGTTGTTGCTGTTGTGGTCTTCAGTCCAGAGACTGCCTTGATGCAGCTTTCCATGCTACTCTATCCTGTTCGAGCTTCTTCGTCCCTGAGTAACTACTGCAACCTACATCCTTCTGAATCTGCTTAGTGTTACAGATAGGCACAACAAAAAGACTGTCAAGGAAGTAAGCTTTTTACCAAAAAGGCTTTCATCAGAATTAGATGATATACACAAGCATACTCACACAAACGTAACTGACACATGTGACCTCAGTACATGACTGCCAAGGCCAGAGTCTGGACCTGTAACTTGTAAGTTAGGTAAAGAAACATTCCTACACTGGTGACCCAGCAACGGACTCCGTCAACTTAATTTCCTATTATGGCATGGTGTTGGCTGCCTCATTCCATTAGCACTTGTTTCAACTCTCACGCATGTGTGCACCCCGCCAGCAACTTCCATTTTTGTACTACAATCATTTTGCATCATGAGCCATTTGTCTTGCATATTTTGCTATCCTTTGTGCAGCCTAGCAACCATGGCTTGCCCCTCCACCCCAGTCGATGCTTCACCACATGTGGCTGCTCCTCCGGTGCCACATGATATCACCACCAAGCTGACTGCATGCCTCGTGGAAATGGAACACTGCAACACTGACCTGCATGCATGACTCACAACCACTGGCGACCCAGACAGCAGCACCAGACTCCACACTGATGCCTGCACCGGCCCCTGCTTCTGCCACCTCTGACGTCATTCCTCTCTGTTCACACATTGGTGCCTGTTGCCCCGGATTCCTCAGTGGACACCATCTTTGCCAGCTGTGGCATCACCCAGCATGCCACCAAGTTCACCATGGTGATCAGCTAGCTTGAGCCAACATGTGCGATGGAGATTCATGATGTCATTTCATTGGCCCCAGCCACTGAACACTATGAGACATTCTAGCGCTACCTTGTGACATAACTCATGTTTTCCAAAATGCAATGCGTCTGGATCCTCCTTTCCCTCAAACAGTGTGGGTCAAGAAACCCTTGCAATTCCTGTGCCACCTCTGAGGCCTGATAGATCCACAAATGGTCTCCAATGGCCTCCTATACAACATGACTGGCTCACCTCCCAGCCCCAATACAGACAGCTGTGATGTTGCACACCAATCTCTCCCTCACCGACACCACCAGCCTTGCCAACCAGGTGAATGACATGCTGTTCTCCCTGTCCACAACTGCTGCCACTGCACAACAGCCTCGTCCCTATCCAGTGCACCAGTTGGCTGAGTTCCCCCTTGCCGCTCAGTGTGCCACTAATGACATCACCGGCTACTCCTGTCCCCACTAGCCCACAACACAGCACCCAGCAAGTGGGGCTATAGGACATCCTTGCCCACCTCAGCATCGACACAGCAGTGCTGCAAGCAACCATGGCCCGCCTTGATTCCAATCACTGCCGTCCACACAGCTCCAGCCACTGGCACAATCATGGCTACTACCACTGCAGCTCTAGCCAATGCAACACAGCCAGCCTCTACTGGTACCACAAGCATTTCAGCCCAGATGCTGCGAAATGCAGGGATTTTTGCTCTTGCATCCAAACGCCAATGGCTGAGATTAGGCATGCCTGGCTTTTACTTGTTCTCCCGGCACCTATTTGTCTGTGACACTAGCTCCGTAATGCCTTCCCTGATTGACATCAGCTCTGAGCTGTCTACCTTCCCACAGCAGCTCATACAGTATCCTGGTACCACCTTAGCCATCCTCCTGAGAACAGTGAACAATTCCACCATTACCACCTACAGTGTACATCACTTCGTCCTTGACCTCCACCTGCAATGGGGCATCCCCTGGATCTTCACCATCACTAACGCCATTACTGGAGCAGATTTCATTAGACACTACTGCCTGCTCCAGGACACTGCATTCCAGTGCCTCATTGCCAACAACACCAGGCAAACAACAAAGCGCACCATTCATTTCACTGTTCTTTTCTACATGAAGCAGGCAGTACATTCTGGTGCCTACACTGACCTACTGACACAATTTCCCGCTCTCACGCACCCATCCAGCATGCCTTGTGAGGTCTGTCAACAACACTGACACCACTCCCAGCCTATACGTCTTTTGCTGGCCACAGCACTCACCACCACACAAACTCAAAATCGCCTAGGCTGAGTTTTTGATGAGCTGCAGCTACTGGTGTGCTGTATTCTTTGAAGACGCCATGGGCATCTGCTCTTCACCTCCTTGAGATGAAGGGTAGCTCCTGGTGCCCATGCAGTGATTACTGGAAACTAAACATCCATATCATACCTGACCAGTACCTGGTGCAATTCTTACACAGTTACAACAAAGCACTGTCTGGAACTAAAATTTTCAGAACAACTGACTGCACCAAGACCTTTGGCCTCCATAATGCTGTCTAAACAAGGCAGCGTTTCCTGGATGATGTGTTTCAAGGCTTGCCCTGCTGTTTCGCCTGCTTGGATGACATAATCATGTTTTATGCAATTCCTGAGGAACACCATGAGCACCTCTGCAGTATTTTCAAATGCCTCCGGGACGCTGACATCATCATCAATGCAACAAAATGCGTTCTTGGTGCCAGTGAGGTGGCAGTCTTTGGCCATGTCATCCCCTCCACCAGCTCACATCCGCTTTTGCCTCACAGCTGTCTTACCAGTTCCTTACATCCCACACTTGCAACAGCTGTCTACTAAGGCAGCAAGTTTCCCCCTTTGCATGTTACTTACATCGTAAGCTACTAATCCTGCCTTGTGACCTTATACCTGCGTACTGTGGTCACTGGCTACCAGTAGAGAACAATAACTTGGTCTGTGGCTTCTGCCAATTTAGCCTTGACTGGTCTCCATCCTCTCCTTGTGGTGTCAAATGTTGGATCCAGCTCCACACTGCTACAGACATGCTACATGGCAATGCATACTGTGAAGTTTTAAGAGACTTTTTCACTGTGCCGTCTCTAAACCTGCTACACAGCTGGGCATGTAAATGGTGTTTCATGCCACATCTTCTGTTGAAGACTATTAATTCTGTGCCTCACATCAGAATATTGATGTGCTAATGAAAATCGGGGACAAGAATTCCACCTTGCTGAATTAAATCTCAGCAGGACACTGCATCAAATAATGAATCAAAAGTTCTTGTTTCTTTTGTTTTGATTTGATGGCAGCCATTGCTGGCCTCCAGGTGGCAATTAATTGAAAACCTGCATCCCTGTCAATAAGATTGTCCACTGTATGGATATGTATGGCCTCCTCTAAAACATGGTTCTAGAAAGATAACACTGAGAATAAAACTTCAGTCTTATTGTAAAACTTGTGACACCCTGTGTTCAGGCAATGTTCTGCTACTGCTGATTTATCAGGTTGGCTCAGGCATGCATGATGATGCTGTTCAACACAACATTCTTGCATGGCTTGGCATGTCTGCTCAGTATAAGATTTCCCACATTGGTGTGGGATCTTGTACATGCCATGTTTCCTAAGGCCAAGAATATCTTTGACCGAGCACAACAAACTCCTCAATTTTGCTGCTGGCTGAAAAATATACTTGTGAAACAAATACTAACAAAGAGATACAGGGGCTGGCCAGTACTTACCTCAGCTCAGTACAGCTCAGTATAGATACACATGTATCTATCGGCTGTACTGAGCTGAGGTAAGTACTGGCCAGCCCCTCTATCTCTTTGTTAGTATTTGTTTCACATCTTTATGTGAGATTTTCCATTAATCATTTTGAAAAAAATACTTCTGTAAAGAAGACACATCAAGTTGCAGACAGGCACAATTAAAAGACACTTACATAATGCTTTCAGCCACAGCCTTCATCAGTAGAAGAGAGAGACACACACACACCATTCACACACACAGGCAAGCAAACCTCATGCTCACACAACCGGCAGCTCCAGCATCTTGGGCCAGAATGCAACTATCTCATGGGATGCAAGCAGCACTCTGGTGTGGGAAGGGAAAGGGAAACGACAGTAGTGTGTGGATGGGAAGGGAGGTGAATGCAGACTGGTGGAGTGTGCTGGGACTAGAATGTCAACAGGCAGAGTGTCAAGAGATTGTGGGGCAGGGGAGGTGGGGGAAAAAGGAGTAAAAAAGGAGAGGAGCAGGGGAAGATGGGCAGATGGGTTGACAGAGGGCTTCGAATAAGTAGGGTGGGAGGTGAGAATAGGGAGGAGATGATAGAACAGAGCGAGTGGAGACTTCGGTGAAGGCTGTGGGGACAATATGCTACTATAGGTTGAGACCAGGATAATTACGAGAGTGGAGAATGTGTTGTAAAGATAACTCCCATCTGCACAGTTCACAAAATCAGGGGAAGGATGCAGATGGCTCAGGTAGTGAGGCAGCCATTGAAATGAAGTGTGTCATGTTCAGCTGCATGTTGTGCAAGAGGGTGGTCTACTTTGCTCTTGGCCACAGTTTCGAGGTGGCCTTTCGTCCTGGTGGACAGCTGGTTGGTAGTCATATCCATATAAAAAGCTATGCAGTGATTGTGGCAGAGCTGGTCGATGATACAGCTGCTTTTACAGGTGGCCCGGCCCCTGATGAGGCAGGTGAAACCTATGACAGTACTGGAAGAGGAAGTGCTGGATGGGTGGAATGGATATGTTTTGCACCTGGGTCTTCCACAGAGACATGATCCTTGTAGCAAGGGGTTGGGACTGGGAGTGGCATAGGAATGGACTAGGATGTTATGGTGGTTGTGTGGGTGATGGAACACCAATTTGGGAGGGGTGGGAAGTATCTCAGGTAGAATGTGCCTCATTTCAGGATATGATGATAATAATAAAAGCCCTGGTGAAGGATGTGGTTCTCTTGTCCCAGTCCAGGATGGTATTGGGTGTTGAAGGGGACACTCCCTTATGGCTGGTTCTAGGGGGAGGTGTGAGGACTGGGGGTGTGAGGGGAAATGGCACAAGAAATCTGTTTGCGGACTAGATCTGGAACACACTGCCTGTCTGTGAAGGCCTTGGTGAGACCCTCAGCATACTGAGCAAGGGAGTTTTTGTCACTGCAGATCCACTGTTACCGGCTGGCCAGGTTGTATGTGAGTGTTTTTTTGTTATGATAGGGATAACTGGTGTCAAAATGCAGGTACTGTTGGTGGTTGGTGGGTTTAATGTGGACAGCGGTGCAGATGGAGTCATCAGAGAGGAGGAGGTCGACGACTAGGAAGGTGGCACAATTGGTTGAGGAGGACCTTGTAAAGTGAATGGGAGAGGAGGTGTTGAGGTTGTGAAGAAACAAAGGTGGGGTGTCTTGGTCTTGATTGCAGATCATGAAGATATCATCAGTGAACCTGAATTGGACTAGGGGTTTTGTGTTTTGGGAGGCTAGGAAGGACTTCTCTAGATGACCCATAAAAAGGTTGGAATAGGAGGGTGCCATGCTCATGCCCATGGTCATTCCATGGATTTGTTTAAATACTTACCCTTCAAACAAGGTGTAGCTGTGCATTAGGATAAAGTTAGTAAGGAGTCTGAGGAATGAGGTAGTGGGTTTGGAGTCTCAAAGATGTTGGGAAAGATAGTGTTCAATAGTGGTATTCGCCTGTCTTCCCTTACTCCTCTCCTATTTTGCTTGTTTCTTCCTCCACCTCCCAATGCTTCATCTGTTGGCATTCTAGTCCCTTCACACTCCACCAGACAGTATTTGTCTCTCTCCCCACCCACACATTACTATGCCTTCTCCTTTCCTGCTCCCTCCAGGTTGATGCTTGCATCCCATGAGATAGTTGCATTCTGGCCCGAGAATAGTGGTATTCGCCTGTCTTCCCTTACTCCTCTCCTATTTTGCTTGTTTCTTCCTCCACCTCCCAATGCTTCATCTGTTGGCATTCTAGTCCCTTCACACTCCACCAGACAGTATTTGTCTCTCTCCCCACCCACACATTACTATGCCTTCTCCTTTCCTGCTCCCTCCAGGTTGATGCTTGCATCCCATGAGATAGTTGCATTCTGGCCCGAGATGCTGGAGTCGGTGGTTGTGTGTGCATAAGGCATGCTTGCTTATGTGTGTAAATGGTGCGTGTGTGTGTGTGTGTGTGTGTGTGTGTGTGTGTGTGTGTGTGTGTGTGCGCTCTCTCTCTCTCTCTCTCTCTCTCTCTCTTTCTCTTTTACTGATGAAGATTGTGGCCAAAAGCTTTATGTAATTGTCTTTTAATTGTGCCTGTCTGCAATCTGATGTGTCTTCTTTATGGTAACTACCGATTTGTCTTTCCCTACATTATTATTATTCCTTCCTGGAGTTTCCATTGTATGATTTTGCTGAATGACTTTCTTCCATCCTACAACCCTGTGCTGGTGGCCCTCACCAACCTGGTACTGCAAAAGCACTGCTCTTCTCAGTGTCTGTCCTTTCTCTTATTTTTGCCTTTTCTTATTCACTGCATTCCAAACCATATCTCACTCTGAGCCACACTGTATTAATGCTCACTCTCACTCTCATGCCTCACCGTTGCTTGTCTCCCACATCTCTGTACCTTTTTAATGTATTTGTGAGTATTTTTATGTGATTTCACACAGTTTCACGTATTTTTACATTCCTGTGTGTATTTTTATGCATCCGTATGTCTTTTTGTATATGTGTGCTTGTTTCTGTGTGTCTTTACATATTTTTTACACATCTTTACATGTCCTTCCGCTTATCCAATTCCTCTCACAATCGTCAACATCTGTTTTGCTCATTTCAGCATCATTCACGTGCATGTTACACCATCCCTGCCACAATGGATCCTTGCTCCATCTTTCTGCACCATTTCAGAAAATTATACCTGAGGTGTCAGAACAGCATGGAGTTCAACCTTTTACACAATGGCACAAGCTCAACACAATAGACTGTGGGCTGGTAGGACTGACCCAAGTGACACAGCAGGCAGTCACCATCAACACAGTGCACTGAACGTTTACTTGGCACATTTAAACAAGACAAATAACAAATAAAACCATCAACATATTTTTAAAATTACCACACATCTTTAAAATTACAATTTAGATGAGAGCAAATTACTTCAGAATTTAAACATTCATAAACCACGGCATTTATGGCCCATTACACATTTAGTGAAATATTTACTCAAAAACTATGATCAACCTGAAGAACAATTTACTAAAATTTAATGAGAAAATGTAGTATTTCATTACTGCAGTGATTGGTATTACCAAAGTAGTTCAAAGTACAGGCAACAACAAATCAGATACTTTGGAACACCACATTACTTAAATGGTAGGCACCCTAGAATGTAGGATACAAAACATAAAATTTCATGTGACCAAGCAACCTCGTGGGATTCAACAAACTATGCCCAGAAGTGGATGCCCTCTCACTCAGCTGTTTCCAATACAGGCTCGGCATGAACCCCCAAACGGGAGCAGAAGTGGTCACAAATAGGTGCAAAAAATCCCAGAACTAGTGAGTATCTACAACAGACTGACATCTGCCTTGACTAACTAGAAACACAAGAATTCATTACAGCACATCATTTGTAGAATTAATCAACCTATTAATGAACATCAGGTAAGCAATACAAATCTATTACCTTATGTGTGTACAGCCAATTATACATCAAGCCACAAGCGAACTAGATACATGGCCAGCTGGCATGCATGGGCAAAGGGGATTTTCCACATTAAACCCACCAACCACCAACAGTACTTGCATTTTGACACCAGTTATCCCTTTCATAACAAAAAAACACTCACACACAACCTGGCCAGCCGGTAACAGTGTATCTGCAGTGACAAAAACTCCCTTGCTCGGTATGCTGAGGATCTCACCAAGGCCTTCACAGACAGGTAGTGTGTTCCAACCCAGGATTGCAAACATATCTCTTGTACCATTTCCCCTCACACCCCCAGTCCTCACACCTCCCCCTAGAACCAGCCATAAAGGAGTGTCCCCTTCATCACCCAATACCGTCCTGGAATGGGACAAGAGAACCACATCCTTCACCAGGGCTTTTATTATTATCATCATGCCCTGAAATGAAGGACATTCTACCTGAGATACTTCCCACCCCTCCTAAATTGGTGTTCCATCACCCACACAACATCCTAGTCCATTCCTATGCCACTCCCAAACCCAACCCCTTGCTACAAGGATCATGTCTCTGTGGAAGACCCAGGTGCAAAACATATCCATTTCACCCATCCAGCACTTCCTCTTCCAGTACTGTCATAGGTTTCACCTGCCTCATCAGGGGCCGAGCCACCTGTAAAAGCAGCTATATCATTGACCAGCTCTGCCACAATCATTGCATAGCTTTTCATATGGATATGACTACCAACCAGCTGTCCACCAGGACGAAAGCCACCTCCAAACTGTGGCCACTAGCAAAGTAGACCACCCTTTTGCACAACATGCAGCTGAACATGACACACTCCATTTCAGTTGCTGCCTCACTACCTGAGCCATCTGCATCCTTCACTCCACAACCCACTTTTCCGAACTATGCAGTTGGAAGTTATCCTTACAACACATTCTTCACTCTCATAATTATTCAAGGCTCAACCTGTGGTAAAATACTGTCTGCACACCCTCCACCCAACAGTCTCCACTCCCTCTGTCCTATGATCTCCTCCTCCCCATTCTCATCTCCCACCCTGTTTATTAGCAGTCCTGCGCCAACACATCTGCCCATCTTCCTCTGATCCTCTCTCTTTTTTTTTTTTTTTTTTTTTTTTGCTCCTTTTTTTCCCACCTCCCTGCCCCACAATCTCCTGGTGCTGCACAAGTTGGCATTCTAGTCCCTGTACTCTCCAGCAGACAGCATTTGTCTCTCTCCCCACCCATACACTACTATCCCTTCCCCCTACCTACCCCCTCCAGGTTATTGCTTCCATCCCATGTTATAGCTGAATTCTGGCCCAAGATGCTGGAGTTGGCGGTCATGTGTGCAAGAGGTGTGCTTCGTTGTGTGTGTGAATGTTATGTTTCTCTCTTCTACTGATGAAGGCTGTGACCGAAAGCTTTATTTAAGTGTCTTTTAATTGGGCTTGTCTGCAACTTGACATGTTTTCTTTACAGTAAGTAGCAATCTGTCTTTTCCTACGTTGTTGATATTCCTACCTCAAGATTCAATTGTTTAATCTGTAATTTATGATGTTCAAAAACCATGCACTTGTAAAAATGTAGGTGGCTAATGAATGATTATTTGCAAAATGCCATAGCTCATTTGACAGCCTTAATTCTCTTTTTCAAGCAAATATTTTACTTTTTCAGAAAAGTTCTTATGTAACTTCTATCTTATTTGTAATGGAAGTTTTCCATCTTCAGAAGATATTTTTGCTATTTTGATCTTTAACCATGTTTCATGACAAGAATTAATGCCATAATTTTGTTGCCTAATTTTTGTGATATAAAAAATACCTTTGATTATGAGGATAATGTGTTAGTTCAGAAATTAAGCAAATGAGGAAAATTAATAACCTATGAAAATTACAAGAAGCCTTGTACATTCCTACATGAGTTCATATGGTATTAACAAACAGTTCATATAGCTTTGTTAATTTTAGAGTTATGTAACATGTAGCTAAACCAGAGTATCACTTGCCTCACTGTAATTTCATCACCAATAATATTGATCTTTTTTCTGTCATAAACTGAAAGCTAATAAGCAATTTCAACAAATATCTATACCAGTACACTTGTCTATAAATAGAGCCACTAAAAAATAAAACAACAGTCTATACTTGGTAGTCATTCAGTCAACAACTTTGTCAGCCCATGATTTGGTATTATTTGCAGTCGTCCTATCAACATCTCAGTGTCAAAGTATACATTTAGTCATCAAAATGTAAATATCTGAGTGACAAAATAAGTCAGTGTAAATATCTTTGTGTACTTCTTTGGGCAGTCCATTTTTAGTTGCCATCATGGCAACATCTCCATATCAAATGTGTTATTAAAACTTCAGGAACTCACTTTGTAAACCAAAATAACTGTGATTCGCAGAGACTAAATGTGTATAGAGGCATGGGCATGGAATTCACTACAGAATTGGGTACCGAATATTTTGTCGCTGTTGAAGTTGATTAAGTGCAGTGGAAAACCTGTGTTGTGTGAGCTATAAACAAAGTTAATCAAAGAAACTGATCATAAATACTATACATGCAAATAAAGTTGACACTTGGCATCATGGATGCTAGGGTTTATGTAAAGGCATTTCCCATTTATGGTTGCTCCCATCAGCCACTGCGAGTGTCAACTTAATTTGCATGTTAGTGTGTGTTTCGGAATTAACAAATGGGAAATATTTCAAGTCTGTTTCAACAATGTTGCATCACTCGTAAAGCTATTAAGATACAAATCCAACCAGTTTCAGAGGAAGAGACTTCAAGATTCCTATGTTATTGAGGAACTGCAGCAGTATAACCAAGTTAGTAAACTGACAGTCTGACAGTATATCTTAATGCCACACAACAGATGAACTGCACACAAAGCAAATTGCACTAAAATTCATTCCACTTATTTTGTATGATTATTAGTGAGGCAGTAGAGTGGTGTTGAACCGCAGACAACAGTTAATAAACGTTAGGTGTATGGTTATGGAAGTGAAGCAAACCACTTATATTTATGGTGGAAGATACCATATACCCTGCGATGAAGTTTTTTTCCCCTTAATTTTGTCTTTTAATGAAACCTTCCAGAAGAAATTTGTTCCATCTGGTCAGAGCACTGTACAGTAACATTTTGAGGAGATAAAAGGAAATATTTATGGTACATACATTCAGAGGTTTAAAGAAACAAAGTCAAATCACTTAATTACGATAACATGTCTGTCCCACCTTTCTACGTGTGAGATATTTCCTATCAAAGAATCAACAGTAATACTGTCTCCTAGTCACTATTCCTATTGACTTTTTTTCTTTTTTTGTGATTTACATTTTATCTATGAAAGAGAAATTGTGGGGCTGAATTTTACTTCACTGAAGAGGTACATTCGATATTACACAGTTACTGGAATCACATTGCACATAAGACAAAGGGTATAACACTATGAATGAACACAGGAATCAGGGTTTAGGTTTCCTCCAGAAATTCTGAATAGCACTTCATATACTTGTATGACATATGGATGTTTGCAATGTGGTGTATTAATGATGAGTAGACAGCAGCAATTAACTTTGAATTTGGATCAGTGCATCCTGAATGGTAGTATCTCAGAAACATATAGTTTCTGCCTGACTCACTGTTCCGTCTATGCAGTTGAATGAACTTCTTGGTAAGATATTAAAATCTGTAATTTGTGCTGACAGTGTGGTTATATTAATTAATTGTATGTATTTATATTAATCACATATCAAATAAGTTCCAGTTTTTTTATGTGAGTTCTTGACTGTAGTACGTTTTCAGAAGCATGTATATCATTTTCACAAATTAATTGATTATCACCTCTATTTAATAAGCTTTGTGAAAAGTTTTCATACTAGGAATTAAGAGTCACTTAAAATTCTTATATCAGTGCACTATTTTTCTCCGTTTAAGCCAGTGTACTGTTCTGAAAAATATATCACAATGTTGCTTATATTATTCAACTGTTTCAGATATGTCATCAAATCTGAAATTGATATAAATGATATAAACGATATGAATGCTTTCTTCATTTTTTAAATTAATTTAGGAGTAAGTGGTTAACTATCCAAAATATTCGCAGATTTTTCTGTAATATATGTGCAGTGTATAAAACTGGCTGTACAGGTATGGAATTAATCAGAAGCTGAAATAAAGCAATCTGAAAGGCATAATCTTGTGACATGTATTACTTTAATCTTTAATATTATATCACAGATAATTAGATAAACTAACAAAGAAAGTTCCTTTTACATCATATAAACTTAAACAAAGACACACAATATATATTCATTCCAGTCTATATTTTAGAATTTACTACTTTTGAAAGCACCATCAGCATAATTACATTCTCAGAAAATATACTCTTATGAGACTCCAGAAGAGAAACATTATTTATAGTCACAATTACATACTACTTTTATGCACTTCTCTCTTAAAAGTGGTCAGTTTTAGGTATAAATTCAATAGTCTTCTGATTTTATCATTAAAAGGCAATTTACAAGTTTCAAAAGTATTTACATAATTTATTTGGCACACATACAGATAATAGTACTAATAATAATAATAATAATAAAACAAATATTTTACAAAAATTGCAGAACAATGACATGTATGTTCCAAAGTGCGGCACAAGTTTCTGAGCTTCTGACTTATTTTGTTAGGCTATTTTTGTAAATATTTTTTACTTTCTACTACTTCATTTCTGTTTAATTTGATTGTCCAGCTTCAACTCTTTAATAAAGGCTTTTCAAATTACATTTATTTGCTAGTGTAGGTATAGAAGGAAGACATATAGCATCGAGTGTGTGTTGGATAAGGATGGATATGAATTTTTAAACCATTGAGAGTTCCTCTACAGTTATTTTCAGAGAATTCAAAACTTTCCATAAAGTATATACTTGTATGATACACACCTTACATCTCACATGAATGCATGGAAATATAAGGCTATCATCACTTGGTTCATTGAGAAAAATAAGAAAACTACACAATACTTTCAGACCATAAAACAGACATGTTGTCCCTAATGTTACAGTGCAGTAATTAAGTGTACCATAGCAAATGCAGATTGTGTTTTTAGGTGGAAATAAGGGCTAGATCTCTGCTTTCATTGCCAGCACTGTGTCAGCTTTTCTTCGTTTCTGATACCAGGATAGGAATTCACATTTTCCTATCATAAATCTTCATGAAGCATTCCTCTGATACTAGAGAACTACTTTAAATGATGATATTAAGTTTTATCACTGGTCTGGTTGACAACATTTATCTACCATCACAGATTAATTTGGCACAAATTGCATTCGCAAGTGGACAATTTTATAGGTCTACATCAAGCTGTGGACTGTTTACTACATGGAGAAAATGTGAAAATTACACCTACCAATCACAGTAACATATTTTTTTTAGTTTTGGGGTGTTAAGAAATATATGAATCCAACGTAAACATTTTATTGTTTGTGGGCGAAAAGAAATTGTCCTTTGATTTGACACATTGTAATTATTTTGAAATGGAGTTCCTGTTAGCAAAGTTCTTATAGTGCCTCATATCTCATTTTTACTCCCATAAAACTACAAGAAGTTTTAAGGTGGTTCAGCATAATCACTGAGGGAGTTATAGCAACACTGTCAGAAATCATGTTTTTTAAGACACCATGAGTATTTGTATCATTCACTGCACTTTAAGAGATCTCAGTTCATCCTGGAGAAGACCAGCCACAGCTGACTGGAAGCCAGCATTGTAGTCCAGAGTCACTTCAGTGTAAACATATTCTTCACGCTTGTCCTCAAAGAAGTCATTCTCATCTGGGCCACTGACAAGTGCGCCATACAACACTTGCGGGTTGGGCTCTTTGCTTCGAAAGGCTTCCCAGTCACAGGGTGCAGGTAAGTCTGGACATGAGCTGTGAACAACAGAAATAGAATAGTCTTTCTAGACAACAATTTTCATTTTTCTCTGGATTCTACCATGTCATTTGAAATAATTAAGTACAACTTGTGCAGAACTTATAAATTTGTTGAACATGAAACATGTTGCATCTGAAAAGCTAATTTATGATTCATCAGTGGCAGAGCACCATTGATATCATCTGCATTAATTATTATTTGACTTGACTTATTTAATGCTACATATTAACTTCCAACATATAACAAAGCCATTCACAACTGCAGAATTTTCTTAGATTAAGGAAAACATAAGAAACATTTACCTTTAATTATAATGTGTACAATAATTGTCATGAATATTTAAATTCATGCATACTAAAATTGATAAAATATTGTGTATCCTATTATTCCATGTACTGCCAAATAAAAATTTTGCAGGCTCTAGTTACAGTGATCATTAAAACCTAGACTCACATATCACATTTTATTGGAATTGTTTCACATGAATTATGTCAAAAGCACACAGCATGAGTAATTCATGAATTTTGTTACAGTCTTTAAACTTCACAGTGAGCTCAAGCTCCGTAGTCTAGCTTGGTAGCTGTAGGTATATTGCGACACACTTCATGACTTCTCTCACTGCTGCCAGTTTTTGTTATCTATGGTGAGTGGTACCATTTGCACTTTAGTTGTGCAGCATGAAAATTATGTTGCCATCGTGGCATGAGATACTTGGCTCTCCCAATTCTTACCCTCTCGTTGCAATCACCTTTGAGGTGAGCTCGGTATGAAAATTTCAGACTCTGTATTAATTATTATTTTGGAAAGGAATAAGTTGAGCAGTTGTGAACAGAGTGTTACCTCATAGAACTGTGTGTAAAATGTGACAACAACATATCACTAAATCATTTCCTTCACACGTTTGCATTAGAAAGTTGGTTGATGACAATAATGCCCTATGTGGTGCTTCGATATGTACTTAAAAGCATCACTGTCTGCCTGTGTAGCTAAGCAACCAATTCCTTCACATCCCACCTGGGGCCATGCATGCCCTTCACCGTACCAACTTAATGATACTGTGACCGTAGCTCACCCTGAGTAATTTACCACTGATAACTGCAGGATGGCCATCCAAGGACAAGTGCTGTCAGTCATCTGGCACATGAATGTGATGAGTATTCTATGAAGATGAATATGACTTCAAGTGGGTGCGTGATACTCTGTCCTACCACATTACAGTGTACAAAAATCAAGGGCAAAGTATGACTAGTGAGTTATTGAATTAGTGCTTGTTTGACTTACTTGGTTTGCACCTTAATGTGCAGATTGTATGGACAGTTACTCAGAGCTATTTACACTGCAATTGGGTTCTTTAAACTATGTGTGTTATATTGTTTTAGTTTTGAGTCAATTCCAAGTTTATTCAAAGAGTTACTTGGTTCCATCATGGCTAACTTACACTGCTAAATTTTTTTATGCCACTGTTTTTTGGGGTGGATTGACTAGATACTGTCTATTGGGTTTGAGCCCTATTGGTATTTTATGAATATTATATGTGCTGGTTTTATGTAATTTATTTTGTACTCAGCATTAATGTAAGTTCACTTTTAATACCTGTTGTTTTGTTGTTTTAGTGTAAGCCATGTTGGTGCTGTTGTTTCAGTTCTGTTTATACTTACTTTTATAGAACTAGCCTGAGTTATTACAACTTAAAATCAAGCTACATATGTTGATGTACTCTTTCCTGGCCGACATTTGCAGTCTACTTTCCAAATAGTTATTTCAACACCTAAATAATCTACCCTTATCATGCCTCTAGATAAAAAAAGTGTTGTAATATAAAAATGCACATTGATAATTATAAAACTAACTGGGATCTTCACTTGTACAATACAAGAATGTGCAATGACATCCACATAAAAAGAGTAAACAAGGCTTTAACACAAAAACAAACCAACATTCAGGGTACTATTTTGTACAACAAACTTCAAACTCAGCTAAAACAAATAAAAACATTGTCTACATTCAAGGAAGCAATATTTAAATTCTTAATGACCAACTGCTATTATAGCATAAATGAATATCTGCAGTAACTTTGTAGCAAGTAACTACATTCATTTACTATATGTTAATAGTACCATAAATCAAATGCTTGCCACAGCCTCAGTGTTAATTTTTCTGAACAAAAGTGTTAAATCAACTATTTACTTGTAATGTATTTAATGTAAAAGGCCCTGAACAAAATTGTTAAATCAATTATTTACTTGTAATGTATTTCATGTAAAAGATCCTTCTCACACTTTTATATTATTACAGTAATCAAAGTTATATTGCTCAAAAATATTGTGATGGGTACAATGAACCATTGTATTATGTAGGAAACTGTACACCCTTATCTTGTTTTTGTTATACTATGTTCTTCGACAAAATCCATACAATGAACATTGTTGCTGGATGAATAAATTACTACTACTACTACCACTACTACCAAGTCCATGCTTGGCTATTTGTCTCTTTAATGAATGAATCACTATGTCTTTAGAAGAGTTATAAAAATATTGCTCTGATTGTAAAGCTTATATTTCACATTGTTTCTATAGCTGATCTACAGGTTGCAAACCACTGTGAAGTCTGCCACCTGCTTGACCCATGACTGAGCTTATGTGATCATTTCATTTCATATCCCTATCAAGTTGTAACCTGGGTATTTGTTTGAGATGGACAATTCCAACAGTGACTCATTGATGTTATAGCCTTAGGAGACCATATTTTTTCATTTTGTGTAGTGCACAGTTTTACATTTTTGAACATTTAAAGCAAGTTGCCACACTCTGCACCACTTTGAAATCTTATCAAGATCTCACTGAATATTTATGCAGCTCATTTCAGACATTACTTCATTATAGACAACTGCATCGTCTGCAAAAAGTGTGGTATTAACATTTTCTGAGAGGTCATTAATATACAGCATCAACAGCAATTATCCCAACACATTAGCTAGGGCACATACAAAGTTTCTTCTACATCTGATGATGAGTCTCTATCTGAGATAATATGCTGTGTCCTCTCTACTAAAAAGTCCTCAATCCAGTCACAAATTTCACTTGATTCCCTATATGATCATACTTTTAACAATAAGCATAGGTGTGGTACTGAGTCAAATGCTCATTGTCTGTTGTAATCTGTTTGCTTACAAATGTTAAATGGTGTTAACTAAATTTTTATTGATGATTAATGCATTATTCTGAAACATTTGTTAGTCAAATGTTTTTTTTTCTTTTTTCTTTCTGCACTCACAGTACCTGAATTTATGCTGTACTTTAATGAATTTATTTTGAGACAGAACCACCTGAGTGAGGTAAGGCTCTATGCAAAGTCACGATCTGAAATCTTTAGTATTGATCAGATTTGAAATACTAAATTTTTATTTATGTTTTTTTGGATTATCATAAATAGCTGCATTCATCTTAGCTTATAAAATTTCACTTCTTAAAAAAATTAATAATAACAGCTTCCCATTTGCAATGATTTTCAAATAAAACACTTTCCACTGTAACTGGAAGAAAACTGACTGAATTCTGTAATGGATGAGATCTAATGAATGTGGGTACCTGATTCATTTGTTTTGAATTAAAAGAACAGTGGTTAGTGTGGTCTGGTGGGAAGTATAAGCCACTTGGCTCCTCGGAACTGCCGTTAGATAGCGGATGCATGAAGTGCTTGGAATAAACTCCAGAGATCACTCCACCAATTGCTAGAGCCTGAGTGATGTAACTGTTGAGTCTGTGTCACAAGTAAATTTCATTTATTTTGAGTACTGTAATAATAAAATCCTGCTCTCTCAAACTGGTTTCTTTTTCTCTCATGTTTTAATGTGCAATGGCAGTCAGGCAATATGGACTGATGCCAACTTTCAAGAAGCACTATCGTCGTCTTCCTCTGATTTCATCTCTTTTTTCCCCCCCTATGCATCCATTTTGTACTTTTCACATGTATTTGGGTGTATTTTTGCGTAATTTTTCAGAAGTAATTCTACTTTCTAACGTATTTTTTCGCATTTTTGCACCACCATGGATCCTTGCTCCTTCCATCTGCGTCAATACAGACGAGTTTCCTTATCCCTAACCAAATCCCAGTCACACATACTGTTCCTGTGTTGTTGCTTGGCTCATGAAATCCCCCCTAATGGCCTTACTATCAAATTACCCATCTCTGCTTGCCACAACTCCTTCCTGTTCAGATTCTGTCAATCCTTAGCCCTCACCAATGTAGTCCTGAAAAACCATATCAATCAATCCCAATCCTCCTTGCAGTACCTTCTCTCCATCCGCAAAATTCTCCTGCTATGTAATCCCAGATTCCTGGAACCCATAACACGCACTGAAACTCTTGCCCTGCAGGAACTTGAGCAACATGCACAACACCACCTCAAAAAGCTCTCCATCCTGCTCACTTCCTACTCCCACCTCGGAGTACCACTGTCCACCACTTCTACAACAACCTCCAAACCTCCCCCATGCCCCCTCATAGCTGACAAACCTTGTCACGCAAACCTACTACATTTACCCCACCCCCCGAAACTCCCTCCCACCACCACACAGAACTCAAATCCTAAACAGACCTGCAACATAGTCATGAACCTTTTCTCCAGAAGCCTTAGTCCCACAGAAATATCAGTCCTTTCCAAAGGCTTCACCTTTTGCCCCAATCCCAAATTCAACCATGCAGGAATAGTTAAGGACCTTCTCTCCTTCTCCCAGTCCCTACAGTGGAAACACTTTTTTGCCACCAACCCAACCAATAAGACTCAACCAAAGACCAACATTGATCCTTGCCTAACTCAGTTTACTCCTCCGTCCAACCGTGATCCACCCCCACTGCCTCCAAACCACCCCCTGTTAACTTTCCAGAATTTCTTATCCTCGAACCTCGCCTCACCATCATACCCCAAATCCCTCAACATGCATACTAACCTTACATCCGCAGAAAGAACTGCAGTCCACCATCTAAAACCTGATCCCAATCTTATAATCCTACCTGCAGACAAAGGCTCCACCACCATAGTTTTGAACCGCGAGGATTACGTAGCAGAGGGACTCCGTCAGCTGTCAGATACTTCCACCTACAAACCGTGCCACAGTGATCCCATTCCAGCAATCCAGCAGGATCTCCAGTCACTACTCAAAGCCTTAGGCCCATCCAAGAACCTCTCCCCTGAGTCCATCTCTCTACTTACCCCTACCACTCCTTGCACTCCCACCTTCTACATACTTCCTAAAGTCCATAAACATAACCACCCAGGATGCCCCATTGTGGCCGGTTACTATTAGAGATGGGGGATCCACTCTTGAACTAATTCATAGAGTTGAATCTTTCAAAGTAGTGAACAATCAGTGATTCAGAAAAAAAGAACGGTAGCTCCAAACGTTTCCCACGGCAGAGAGAGAGAGAGAGAGAGAGAGAGAGAGAGAGAGAGACGGAGCATATCAGCAGCGCCTCTGCTGGTCACAGCACAGTGTACGCCACACAACACAGCCAGCGCCGGCCTCTACCCTGCTTCTACCTTGGCTGCCTGCATTGTGCAGTGCCCCATTGGATTTTGTCTTTCACATATGCCGTGCCGTCTCTGTGCGTCGTCTGCCGCGTGCAGTGTCTGGCGCAGCTTAACTTCGCATCGCACTCTGTCGGCGATCGTTTCAGTCGCACGTCCTGCCCTCTGGGCAGTTGATGCGAGCAACAGGACAGAGAGCCACCTAGCGGATAACATAGGAACTACTTGCAACAACCTGCTCGCAAGGGAACGGACGATTTGTCTCGGAGCGGGTGAGTTCACCGCTCCCCCCACCCTCGGAACTCGCCCGCTCAACGCTCACCCCACCATTCTCGACTCTAGCCAGAGCGTTGAGCAAAGCAACTCAGGTGTCACTCTGGTCTCTGCGGTCTTAGCTCACGCAGTAATACAGCTCGCGGCTCGACCCGCTCAACTCAGTGCTTCTGCATCGGAGTTCGTCTCTACTGGATATTGTTCTTCGTAGTAATACCGCTATGTATATTACATTATTATGTTATGTATACATCATTTGTTTTTATTTTATTTTTATTTGTTTAAACTGATCAGATTAGGTTCCTGACGACTCCTCTTACTATAGGATTTTTATTATGGACACTCGAATTTACGCTTTAATTACGAGCGAGCCGATAAACGTATCGCAAAATGTGATACACCAATATTTTCCTTGTATTATTCTGCGTAAGGCTATAGGCAGCACTTTCGTTTTACAGTCAAATTTATATTTTTTTTTCTTATTCTGGTACGGATTTTGCGATTTTAGGCGTCTTCGGAAGGAAACGTTCACTTTAAAAATATATGGCTTGCGATGTATTTGTATGAGGTTAATGAAATTTTAATACATTATAGCCAAATATATTGTTAATGTAAATATCAAGTTACAACATTTTCCGATCACCCAAAAAACCACGATAGTGCAAAATATCGTGGAAATTTCAATAAACAATACAAAATTCTTACTCATTATCTGTGTTACTTCAAAATAGGATCAAATAAGATCAAAATACAGGTATAGTACTGGAATAAACCAAGTTTAAAGGGCAATGTGCCTTGCATTTATTTTCTATTGTAAATGAGTGGTGAGTCATGAAAAAGAGCTAATTCATTTCAGGGAGTGAACAGTTCTGATCCGATCTCTGAAAAGAACAGTTTTGCCCATCTCTAGTTACTATGCCCCCACTGAGATAATCTCTGCTCTCGTAGAGCAACACCTTCAACCTATTACCCGGAACCTATCCTCCTATATAAAAGATACCAACCATTTCCTCAACCGACTCTCCACAGTTCCTCACCCTTTACCACGCAGTGCCCTGCTCATCACCTCCCTGTACACTAACACTCCTAATGCCCATGTCCTTACTGCTATCAAACACTACCTTTCCAGACGCCCTATGGATTCCAAAACAACAACCTCCTTCCTAGTCTCCATGACCAACTATATCGTCACCCACAATTACTTCTCCTTTGAAGGCATTACCTACAAACAAATCCACGGTACGGCTATGGGCACCTGCATGGCACCATCCTATGCTAACCTATTCATGGGCCATCTAGAGGAATCCTTCCTACAAACCCAGAATCCTAAACCCCTCACCTGGTTCAGATTCATTGATGACATCTTTGCTATCTGGATTGAAGGTAAGGACACCTTATTCACGTTCCTCCAGAACCTCGACAATTTCTCCCCCGTTTGTTTCACCTGGTCCCACTCAACCCAACAAGCCGCCTTCCTTGATATTGACCTCCACCTCAGAGATGGCTACATCAGTACCTCCGTCCATATCAAACCTACTAACCACGAGCAATACCTCCACTTCGACAGCTGCCACCCGTTTCATACCAAGAAGTCCCTTCCGTACAGCCTAGCCACACGTGGTTGTCACATCTGCAGTGATGAGCAGTCCCTCTCTAAATATACCGAGGGTCTCACTGAAGCCTTCACTGACCGTAATTATCCTCCCATCCTTGTACAAAAACAAATCTCCCGTGCCTTATCTTTCCAGTCTCCCACCACCTCCCAAGTCCCACGGTCTGGCCACAGAGCAGCATTCCCCTTGTAACTCAGTAGCATCTGGGATTGGAGCAACTGAATTACATTCTCCACCAGGGTTTCAACTACCTCTCTTCATGCCCTGAAATGAGAAATGTCCTACCCACTATCCTTCCCACCCCTCCTACTGTGGTATTCCTCCGTCCACCGAACCTACACAATATACTCGTCCATCCTTACACAACCCCTGCTCCCAACCCTTACCTCATGGCTCATACCCCTGTAATAGACCTAGATGCAAGACCTGTCCCATACATCCTCCTACCACCACCTACTCCAGTCCGGTCACTAACATTACCTATCACATCAAAGGCAGGGCTACCTGTAAAACCAGTCATGTGATCTACAAGCTAAGCTGCAACCACTGTGCTGCATGTAGGCATGACAACCAACAAGTTGTCTGTCCACATGAATGGCCACCAACAAACCGTGGCCAAAAAACAAGTGGACCACCCTGCAGCTGAACACGCTGCCAAACATGATACCCCTCGTCTCAATGACTGCTTCACAGACTGTGCCATGTGGATCCTTCCCACCACCACCAGCTTTTCTGAATTGTGCAGGTAGGAACTTTCCCTGCAATACATCCTAAGTTCCCATAATCCTCCTGGCCTCACCTTTCATTAGTCACTGTCCTCACCCATCCAGCCCCCTCCCTGTTCCCATTCCAGCACTACACAGCCGTCATTTCACTTCCACACCCAGTCTTTTAATTTCTTTTATTTTTATTTCTCTCCTTTCTGCTACTTACCCCCTCCCCCCTCCGCACCTTCTCTCCAGCCCTCCATCTAAACTGCAACACTTCACTGTCCGCCACTCCCACCATACTATCCCTCGCCCTTCCCGCCCTAGCCTCCTCCTTACCCACACCCAGTTGCCACTCCCATCATACACTGGTGCTGCTGATTGCAGTGTAGTTTCAGCTCTCTGAGACTGCAGATGTGTGTGCAATTTGTGCTTGCGTGAGTGTGTGAGTACATATGTGTATGTGTGTCTACTGCTGGCCTTAATGGCCGAAAGCTATGATTGGGTGAATCTTTTTATTGTGCCTATCATGCCTCAGCATCTCTGCTATATGGTGAGTAGCAACTTTCCTTCTCTCATATTGTTACATTCCATCCTGGATTTTCCATTGTTTGATATTCGACTATCTGCTAGAAGTATGATAAAATATTAGCATGCGGTGAAAATTTCATGCAATGACTGGCTCATCTACATCCATTATTACAGTTGTGGTCATATCTAAAATGCAAGTAAATTTTACACAGACATCAGCCATAACTAAAAATGTGCTTTAAAATGGTTAACTGCATTTTAGTTTCCAGATCAAGACACCCTGTATAGGTGTGAAGTGCTCATTATTCAGTATTACTGGTGAGAAAATGCTGACTTAAAACACAGTTTGCTGATCAGAATCTTGTAAAAACTGCAGAACCCTTGCCATATGTTCCCTATGTCAGTTAAAATTAAGTTTATTCTTCAGATGAGATATTACATGCATAAGTTTGGTAATTTTGGAACTCTATCTTGCTAATGGATAATGGTATTGAAAAAAGTTTCACGGTTCCCGAAGAACATCATCTTATGAACTTATGGTAAACATTTCAAGGATTTGAGATGAACAGAAATTATAGAAGTGGCCATGTCCACATTGGTACTTTTGGTACACAAAAATCATGATTTTTTCAGGTGTATTTGATAACAGAATAAAGATTTTCAAAATGGGAAAATGGTGTTCCTAGGTAAATTTCTAAGGAATATATAGTTAAAATCTGAGCCATTTGCTACAGTTATTTATTTAGATAATAGAAACTCATAGTGCAAAAAAAATGCTAAAACCCAGTTTTAGTGATTTCCTTGGGAACTGCCTGCGGCCACCTAAGACTCACCCTAGACCACACCTTAGGCGAAAGAACCAATGAATTTCCGCAATTTTCCTGGGCTGGAGGAAGTGTGTAATGTTTAAATTTTGACCCTGTATTGTGGGATAGTTATGGTGTGACTGTTCTTTCATTAGGTATACAAATGGCTGCTACACTAAGGACTATCCAAAATACTTGACCCCTTATCTAAGTGATCAGTAGAACCCGAGATATAACCCCCTGAAAAATCACACTGTCATGCATAGTGTTTTTGAACATGTTGGTACTGCTCACTGTATAGCATGAAGCGATACAAACATTTTCAGACAGAATTTAGAGTTAAAGATGAGAAATTTTTGTCTTTCAGAAAGAAAACTTAGGGGAAGCATAAATCCTAATTTTTGCAGTGCTAATATTGGTTTTACTAAGAATGATTTATGAGAAGTTATGTAAGAGGTCAAAAGATTCTATACATCATTTGGTATTTATTGAAACAGAGTTGGGAGGTTGAACTTTCCTCCATCAATTTCTTTCTTTCTTTTATTTTATTTTTATTTATTTATTTATTTTCATACTGCAGTAACAAGTTTCACATAGACTTACGTTACAAAAAGAATTAATGGTTAGAAACTACTGATGGCCAGATGTCTTAACTTCTACAGGGCAGAACAATTTTCTCTTAAAAACTTGATACTGACCTGGCAGCATGATATGGTTGCTTTGGCGGATTGTCTCCGTAGCCAACAACGAAACTTCGTCCACTATCTCCCAACATGTAATTGATTTGGCGTCGAGCAAAATCCACATATTTCCTGCCTCCTAAACCTGCTTCTGATGCCTGTAAAAGTAATTTAATGTTATACAGAGAAAACCATGGAATTTCAAGCACTTTATTCATTTATTGCTTCTATGACACAATAACCTGAAACTGGCTGTGAATAAAATCACTACATATAAGATCTTCTCATAACTGTGCACACCAATGGTTTAACCACCACCATAAGACTGTGTTTAATGAATATGTGGTGTCAATTGAAAATTGCATACAGCCTTGTTAACCATCATGCTGTCTGATCACACCTCCTGGTATGATTCAAATTTTCATTGCCACTGATGTTTCTACATATGATTTCTGAACATGACTTCCAAAAGTTCTCCCACAAGGTATATAGGAACTGACAGAAAAAATGCATTTAAATTTTAGTCATGGTAATTATTTTCATACAGTAAAAATTTACTTACATAATAAAAAAAATTACAACATAGTAAATATTCACCAACCACTGATAAAAGATGGTATAAAGGTCTCCCAGGGTAACTAAATCAGAAACTGAACAAGGAAAATGGGTGTCAAGTGAAGCCTTAAGAAGACAGTATCAAATATTGAAATTTTTGCATAAAAAATAACTAAAAATATCTGGCACTGACAGCATTTCCTCACAGCCAACTGAGCCTGACTTCATTAACAGACAGCCATGAGTTTGGTATATCATCTGCTTTTCTGTACAAAAGCAGGCATAAGATGTGGAGTTACACACACAAAACGAAAGTCAGCACAGTGAAGACATTACAGCATGATTGGGGGGGGGGGGGGGGGGGAAATGCCAGGCTGCACTGGACTGTATGCTGGGCTAAGATTATTAGTCACCCAAACAAGTGAATTTTGGCCGAAAAATCATTCACATTCTTCCAACTTCAGTTGATACTGGTTTTTTTTGGTGCCCCCGTAAGGCACTGCACCAGGTCTTCTGGAAAATGAAATTTGTGGTAAGTTCCTAGGGAAGAAAACTGCTGAGGTCATCAGTCCCTAGGCTTACACACTACTGAATCTAACTTACGCTAAGGACAAAACACAAACGCGTGGCCAAGTGAGGACTCAAACCTTCAACAGGGGGGAGCTGCGCTAACCATGGCAAGGTGCCTCAGACTACACGGCTACCCATGTGGTGGTGTCTTGTGAGAACTGCAACTAGTAGTCAGCAAAGGAAACAGTATGAGAGGGCAAAAAATTGGAAGAGAGGTTGTAAGAAAAAAAAGATCTTGAAATAAGACAATGTGGAAAAACTAAGAGACATGTTCAATAACTAATTACGCTGTACTATGTTGTCAGGAGTAAAACTCTCTGTGCATCTGACTGTCACTTCTTCAGGTTCCATGGCCTGTATCTATCAGGATGAAAAAGTATCTTCATATTGTGCCACTTTGACACTGACAAGATTAATACTAACCCTTACTGTTAACTGTGAACTGTTGTATTAGCACACATGTGTCATGTAAATAAGAAATACTAATTTATGCACAATTATGTATTTTTTGTTCAGCAAACTTCTCATTTTTTAACATCTCTTTTCCAGGATGTGCCTATGTGGCTTTCCTTTGGATATTTTCTACCCTGGTTGGGCTTAGGGGGAAGGAGGCGTTCTTCAACCTTGAGTTGATGGGATGATCTTTCCATAATCCTTAAAAAATGGGTTGTGGTTGATACCTACATAGCTGGTTTACAGGGTGAGTAATTTCCATGTGATGGCCAGTGTTTTCCAACCCTGACTATGGGGAAGTTCTAAAAATCCTGCCAGAAGGTAGCACTTTACAAAAGCTCTTTAGCAGGAGCAGGAAGTGGCTAATAAAAATGCCTACATTCCACTCCTAATTCCAACAGGCTGGAAAGAATTACGCAGCTCACAAAACTGAGAACTCTGCTAGAAGCCCTCATGGGGTTGAGACAGCAAGTCATGAGCCCTCTGGGATGGAGTTTGTGTTTTAAAATGGTTATCAATCCTGAAGTCTGGAGTTAGTGATCCTCCATGCTTAATGAGACTACTTTTCCGGTACTGAAAGCCTACAAAGCATTCGAAAGTGTGTTCCTGTGCACAGGCATCGGATTCCCTGTTTCTCTCAGCAAGTTGTGCATATTAGTGAGTGTGGACTTGTTCACTAAAAAGAGGCCTCAAAGCAGAGTGCAGACTTATTAGCTAATTGGAGGTGGTGCTGAGTAAACGTGATGGACTTGGCTGGGATTAACTGATAGAAATTTGACCCCAGCTCACAGATGTATTAAACTGATTTGATCATGTAGCTGAGAGGAGAATTAATCCTGGTACCCCAATAACTGTTTACAATTAAATCTGTGTGTAATACAGCATTTAATTTATCTTGCACACCACACATCATAATCAGTAAATGGATTCTGGTTGTGGCTGCGAGCGTGACTTCATGAATGCCATGGAGGCTTCAAGGCATGGACAAAAGGAATGTTTCATTTTTTCTACATAAGTTATTCATGATACCTATTATTATAAATAATTACTTATGAATGATTTATGTGTAAATATGTGTAATAATAGGAGGAAATCTGCTGTTCATTTATAAAAAATATGATGCTTTCTCCTAAAATTTCAATAAAAATTCAGAAAAACATTTTTAAGGTGACTCTTTCTCATTTTGGACAGATAAATATCTCCATGAGGTAGGTGTGCTACACATATTACAGAAAGTGATTTATAGAGATAATAATTACTTACTACAGAAAGTCACCAAAAACCCAGCTACAGCATGTGGAAACACAATGCCATGATTCAAATGCCACAGCAAAATTGATATGTTTCAGATACCTCCAAAAGATTCCTTATTGAGCCCTGTGCCCAAGTAAAAGTTCACATTGAGCTTTTAATAATATTATGAAAAGGAAAGTTGCTACTCACCATATAGCAGAGATGCTGAGTCACATATAAGCACAACAAAAAGACTGTCACAAATAATTAAAGCTTTCAGCCATTAAGGACTTTGTCAACAATAGACGTTCACACACACACACACACACACACACACACACACACACACACACACACACACACAGAGAGAGAGAGAGAGAGAGAGAGAGAGAGAGAGAGAGAGAGAGCTCACATAACTCACACAAACAACTGCAGTCTCAGGCAACTGAAACCACACTGCAAGAATCAGCACCAGTGCCTGACGGGAGTGGTGACTGGATGGGGGTAACGAGGAGGCTGGGGAGGGGAGGGGGGGAATAGTATGGTAGGGGTGGCCGACAGTGAAGCGATGCAGGTCAGATGTAGGACAGGGGGGTTGGTGGAGAACGGGGGCGAGTAGCAGAAAAGGAAAATGGTAGAATGACGGGTGTGTAGTGCTGGAATAGAACAGGGAAGGAGCTAGATGGGTGAGGACAGTGACTAATGTTGGTTGAGGCCAGGAGAGTTACATGAATGTAGGATGTATTACAGGGAGCGTTCCCACCTGCACAATTCTGAAAAGCTGGTGTTGGTGGGAAGGACCCATATGGCACAGGCTGTGAAGCAGTCATTGAAATTACAGAGAAGTTTTCTTATCCATAGCCAGATACCAGTCTCATATACTGTTCCCGCATTGTTGCTTGGCTCATGGAATTTCCCCAAATGGCCTTACCATCAAATTACCCACCTCTGGCTGTCACCCCTCCTTCCACAAAGACCTCCACCTGTTCAGATTCTGCCAATCCTTAGCCTTCACCAACATAGCCCTGCAAAACCATATCAACCAAGCCCAACCTCCTTACAGTACTTTCTCTCCATCTGTAAAATTCTAATGCTATGCAATTCAAAATTCCTGGAACCCATAACACACAACGAAACTCTTGCCCTGCTGGAAATTGAGCAACATGCACAACGCCACCTCAAAAAGCTCTCCATCCTGTTCGCTTCCTACTCCCGCCTTGGAGTACTTCTGTAACAACCACCAAACTTGCCCCATGTCCCCTCATAGCTGACATATCCTATCTCACAGACCTACTACACTTAACCCACCTTCCAAAACTTCCTCCCACCACCACATAGAATACAGAACCTTAACAGATCTGTAACACAGTCATGAACTTTTCGTCCAGAAGCCTTAGCACCACAGTGATATCAGTCCTTTCCAAAGGCCTCACCTTTTGCCCCACTCCCAAATTCAATCACGCAGGACTTGCTAAAGATCTTTTCTGCTTCTCCCAGACCCTACAGTGGAAACACTTTTCCCCCAGCAACCCTACCGATCAGACTCAACCAAAGACCAATACTGAACCCTGCCTAATTCCATCAAACCATGATCCACCCCACTGCCCCTGAATCACCCCCTGTTAACTTTCCAGAATTTCTTAACTTCCAACCGTGCCTTACTATCATTCCCAAAATCCTTCAACATGTAAAACTAAGAATGAGATTTTCACTCTGCAGTGGAGTGTGCGCTGAAATGAAACTTCCTGGCAGATTAAAACTGTGTGCCCGACCGAGACTCAAACTCGGGATCTTTGCCTTTCATGGGCAAGTGCTCTACCAACTGAGCTACCGAAGCACGACTCAGGCCCGGTACTCACAGCTTTACTTCTGCCAGTACCTTGTCTCCTACCTTCCAAACTTTACAGAAGCTCTCCACTCCGCTGCAGAGTGAAAATCTCATTCTGGAAACATCCCCCGGGCTGTGGCTAAGCCATGTCTCCGCAGTATCCTTTCTTTCATGAGTGCTAGTTCTGCAAGGTTCGCAGTCCATAAACATAACCACCCAGGATGCCCCATTGTGGCTCGTTACTGTGCCCCCATTGAGGCAATCTCTGCTCTCAGAGACCAACACCTTCAACCTATTACCTGGAACCTACCCTCCTATACAAAAGATACCAACCATTTCCTCCATCTACTCTCCACAGATCCTGTTCCTTTACCACACAGTACCCTGCTCATCACTATTGATGCCACCTCCCTTTACACTAACATTCTTGGTGCCCACGGCCTTACTGCTATCGAACACTACCTTTCCCAACGCCCAACAGATTCCAAACCAACTATCTCCTTCCTAGTCACCTTGACCAATTTTATCCTCACCCACAATTACTTTTCATTTGAAGACATTACTTACAAACAAATCCAGGGTACAGCTATGGGTTCCCACATGGTACCACCATATGCCAATCTATTCATGGGATATCTAGAGGAATCCCTTCTAAAAGCCCAGAATCCTAAACCCCTCACCTGGTTCAGATTCATTGATGACATCTTTGTGATCTGGATCGATGTTGAGGACACCTTACTCACATTCCTCCAGAACCTCAACTACTTCTCCCCCATTTGTTTCACCTGGTCCTACTCAACCCAACAAACAACCTTCCTAGATGTTGAACTCCACCTCAAAGATAGCTACATCAGTACCTCCTTCCATATCAAACCTACTAACCACGAGCAATACTTCCACTTCGACAGCTGCCACCCGCTTCATACCTGGATGTCCCTTCTGTACAGCATAACCACGCGTAGTTGTCACATCTGCAGTGAAGAGAGGTCCCTCTTGAAATATACGGAAAGTCTCATTGAAGCCTTCACAGACCGTAATCATCCTCCCAACCGTACAAAAAAAATTTTCCGTGTCTTATCTTTCCAGTTTCCCACCACCTCCCAGAGTCTCGCCATCCTGCCACTAAGAGCATTCTCCTTGTAACTTGGTACCAACCAGGTCTAGAGCAACTGAATTACATTCTCCACCTGGGTTTCAACTACCTTTCATCATGCCCTGAAATGAGAAACGTCCAGCCTATTCTCCTTCCCACCCATCCTACAGTGGTATTCCACTGCCACCAAACCTACACAATATATTCATCCATCCTTACGCAAGCTCTGCTCCCAAGGCCTTATCTCTTGGCTCATACCCCTGTAATATACCTAGATGCAAGACCTGTCCCATATTTCTTCCCACCATTACCTACTCCTGTCTGGTTATGAATATCACCTATCCCATCAAAGGCAGGGCTACCTGTGAAACCAGCCATGTGATCTATAACTTAAGCTGCAACCACTGTGCTGCATTCTATGTGGGCATGAAAATCAACAAGTTGTCTGTCTAGATGAATGGCCACCAACAGTCTGTGGCCAAGAAACAAGTGGACCACCCTGTTGCTGAACACGCTGCCAAATGTGACATCCTTCATTTCAATGACTGCTTCACAGCCTGCGCCATATGGATCCCTCCCACCAACACTAGCTTTTCTGAAATGCACAGGTGGAAACCCTCTCTGCAATAAATCATACATTCCCATAGCCTTCCTGCCCTCAACCTTCATTAGTCACTGTTCTCACCCATCCAGCCCCTTTCCTGTTCCCATTCCAGCGCTACCCAGCCATCATTCCACCATCACACTCAGTCTTTTTACTTCTCTCCTTTTTCACTACTTCAGGCAGCACTTCACTGTTTGCCACCCCCACCACACTAGCCCTTCCCCTCCCCAACCCTAGCCTCCTCCTTACCCCCACCCAATTGCCACTCTCATCATGCACTGGTGCTGCTGCTCGCAGTGTGTTTTCAGTTGCCTGAGACTGCATTCATTTGTGTGAGTTTGCACATGTGTGTGTGTGTGTGTGTGTGTGTGTGTGTGTGTGTGTGTGTGTGTCTATGTCTATTGTTGATGAAGGCCTTAATGGCCAAAACCTTTATTTATTTGTGACAGTCTTTTTGTTGTGCCTATCTACGACTCAGTATCTCCGCTATATGGCAAATGGTGAGTAGCAACTTTCCTTTTCATAATATTGTTATACTCCATCCTGGATTTTTCACTGAGCTTTTAGTCAGTCATCAAAAACAACATACTGTAACTTTATTTTCTCAGAACTTTTAACTATCTTACAAAAACTTACATAAGAGAGATCTGTTTCAGTTAAGAGACTTTACATATCAAGGCTTAAGACACATGTACTCCTGATAATGGTTTCCAGTAAAGTATTTTGAAAATGTTCGGACAAAAGTCACTCTTTCTGTTATGAGAAAAAGTAATTCTTTGAATTATCTTTATATCTTTATTTTTATCCATGGAGCAAATATCTCATGAAACATTTAAACTGAGGCTGCCTGATAAGGACCTGTAACAAATGACTTTTTCAGTTTGCATCCATAAGTTGTACCAAAATACACTCCTGGAAATGGAAAAAAGAACACATTGACACCGGTGTGTCAGATCCACCATACTTGCTCCGGACACTGCGAGAGGGCTGTACAAGCAATGATCACACGCACGGCACAGCGGACACACCAGGAACCGCGGTGTTGGCCGTCGAATGGCGCTAGCTGCGCAGCATTTGTGCACCGCTGCCGTCAGTGTCAGCCAGTTTGCCGTGGCATACGGAGCTCCATCGCAGTCTTTAACACTGATAGCATGCCGCGACAGGGTGGACGTGAACCGTATGTGCAGTTGACGGACTTTGAGCGAGGGCGTATAGTGGGCATGCGGGAGGCCGGGTGGACATACCACCGAATTGCTCAACACGTGGGGCGTGAGGTCTCCACAGTACATTGATGTTGTCGCCAGTGGTCGGCGGAAGGTGCACTTGCCCATCGACCTGGGACCGGACCGCAGCGACGCACGGATGCACGCCAAGACCGTAGGATCCTACGCAGTGCTGTAGGGGACCGCACCGCCACTTCCCAGCAAATTAGGGACACTGTTGCTCCTGGGGTATCGGCAAGGACCATTCGCAACCGTCTCCATGAAGCTGGGCTACGGTCCCGCACACCGTTAGGCCGTCTTCCGCTCACGCCCCAACATCGTGCAGCCCGCCTCCAGTGGTGTCGCGACAGGCGTGAATGGAGGGATGAATGGAGACGTGTCGTCTTCAGCGATGAGAGTCGCTTCTGCCTTGGTGCCAATGATGGTCGTATGCGTGTTTGGCGCCGTGCAGGTGAGCGCCACAATCAGGACTGCATATGACCGAGGCACACAGGGCCAACACCCGGCATCATGGTGTGGGGAGCGATCTCCTACACTGGCTGTACACCACTGGTGATCGTCAAGGGGACACTGAATAGTGCACGGTACATCCAAACCGTCATCGAACCCATCGTTCTACCATTCCTAGACCGGCAAGGGAACTTGCTGTTCCAACAGGACAATGCACGTCCGCATGTATCCCGTGCCACCCAACGTGCTCTAGAAGGTGTAAGTCAACTACCCTGGCCAGCAAGATCTCCGGATCTGTCCCCCATTGAGCATGTTTGGGACTGGATGAAGCGTCGTCTCACGCGGTCTGCACGTCCAGCACGAACGCTGGTCCAACTGAGGCGCCAGGTGGAAATGGCATGGCAAGCCGTTCCACAGGACTACATCCAGCATCTCTACGATCGTCTCCATGGGAGAATAGCAGCCTGCATTGCTGCGAAAGGTGGATATACACTGTACTAGTGCCGACATTGTGCATGCTCTGTTGCCTGTGTCTATGTGCCTGTGGTTCTGTCAGTGTGATCATGTGATGTATCTGACCCCAGGAATGTGTCAATAAAGTTTCCCCTTCCTGGGACAATGAATTCACGGTGTTCTTATTTTAATTTCCAGGAGTGTACATTCTCGTATTTACTAGGATATCATTGTCCATGAATCGTCACCAAGTAGGCTTTTATAGGAAATGAACGATGATTTACAGTTTTCATATCAGCAGCTACGGCCTCTAACTGAGGTATGGCAGAGGGTATTTTCTTATGATATAATTTTCCCTAGGCCAAATTTTTTTGTTACAGATGTCTTCACTTGTGGAACACAGTACATCTCCCAACTCTTTTATGTTTAATATGATTACTGCTATCAATTTCCCTGAAAATTATAGCTATATGCACACTGTAAGGGGGCTCTTGGCAAGGTGGTTGATGGAAATAGCTGAATTGATGGAAATTGAAATGCACTGACTGATGTTGAGTGCTTTCCCCTCAGTATGAAGTTTAGGTATCAGATAAGAGAGTGTTTAATGCACTGAAGATATCGACAGAGAAGACGTCAAATTCAGTTATACATTTCAATGATCATCAACTCTTCACGTGACTTTTGTTTTTGTAGCTGTATAAGGGCTGATCAAAAAATTTCTGTTTGAGGGTATTTCTGCAGCATAACTTAGCATAACTCTAATGCAGATATATAAACACTGATATGTAGTCAAGGGATTGGTGTGTCTTTCCGATGTGCCTGAGATAAGTGTGAAAAGATAGACTATGGTGATGCTATTACCAAATGTGTCCAAACAGAACCAACATGCTGTTATTCTTTCCTTGGCTGCTGAAGAACGAACACCAGTAGACATCCATCAGACTAGGAAGAATGTGTGTAGGGCAGCATGTCTGTCAAAACATCCAGGAGAACTGCAACAAGGGGTCTGCTGTTTCATGATAATGCAAATTCCCATATCACAAATACCATAATGCAGAAGTTAGGCCAACTCAAGTGGGAGACACTCAAGCACCCACCACATAGTCCTCATCTTTCCCCACATGATTATTGTGCCTTTGGTCCCTTAAGAAGGCCTTGAGGGTCAACAATTCCTGTCAGATGAGGATGTGCAGCAGGCAGTTATGGACCACTTCTCACAGCAGGACATTGTGTTTTACCAATTGGGTATCTTCAAGTTTGTGCATCAGTGGGATGATTGACTCAATGCTCATGGTAATTTTGTCTGATTGGTGTACCTCTCTTGGACTTAATGACCAACAAATGGAAACTTTCTAACTACAGGATACAGATGATAATTTTCAACATCTGAAAGTTGATGCCTAACCAAATTTCACTCCTGTTCCATAAGAGTCATGCTAGTAGTGCCACTATCAGGATGCAAATCAGGTTTGTTTTAAATACACACTGTAACGTTTGTGAGCATTTATTTGCCTTTGCCTTTGAGATTGAGTGTTGTGAGTTGATGTTAGGGGACAAAGATGCCATTATCAATACATCACTGAGTTTGATAAAGGCTGTGTAATAAGACTACTAGAAGTTGGATGTTCTTTCTGCAATGCTGAGAAAGACCTGGCAGGAATGTAGCCACTGTAATGAATGCTTGTAATGATGGTCACGGAAATGTATAGTTGCAAGAAGACCAGGCTCCAGATGGTCACATAAGTTGGGGTCCAGATGGCCATGTTTCACTACCGAGAGAGAAGACCATTAAGTTTGGCATATGGCTCCAATGCATTGTACTGCATCTACAGCAGCAATGTGAACAGCAGTTGGCACAACCGTGACACAACTAACTGTTAAAGATCGGTTACTCCAAGGACAGCTCTACGCCAAACACCCTGTAGTGTGCAGTCCACTGACCCCCACCCACTGCCATTTGTGACTTCAGTGCTGTCAGGCAAGAGCTCATTGGAGAGCATGGAGGAGGTCTGCTGTGTTGTCTGATGAAAGCTGGTTCTGCCTCAGTGCCAGTGATGGCTGTGTGTTGGTTAGAATGAGGCCAGTTAAGGACCTGCAACCAAGTAGTCTCTGCGCTAAACACACTGAGCCTACACCTAGAGTTTCTGGGGTGTGATTTTGTATGATAGCAGGAGCACTCTTGTGGTTATCCCATGCATCCTGACTGCAAATCTGTATGTCAATCTGGTGATTTGACCTGTTGTGCTGCCATTCATGAACAGCATTCCAGTGGGTATTTTCCAATAGGAGAACACTTTGCAACATACCACTCTTGTAACCAAATATGCTATAAGAGTGTCGACATGTTGCCTTGGCCTGTTAGACCACCAGATCTGTCTCCAACTGAGCACTTATGGGATCTCATTGGACAAAAACTCCAATGTCAGCCACAGACAGTATTAACCAACCCTCTATTGGTCAACTAAGTGCAGTGGGCATGGAACTACACCTCGCAACTAACATCCAGCACCTATACATCACAACACATGCATGTTTGCATGCTTGCATTTAATATTCTGGCAGTTACAACAGCTATTAATGTGCCAAAATTTTACATTTGCAATGGCTTATCTTGTGGTTACATTAACCTGTGATCTTGCAACACAATCACTTAAATATGTTACCTACACAAATGTATTCCTGAAATGTCATTACTCTAAATTAATTATTTTTTGGTGTTGTGATTTTTTACATCAGTGTGTGTGTGTGTATGTGTGTGTGTGTGTAGGTAAGTGTTCACTATTAATTTACACTAATCATTGTATAATGGCACAAAGAGTACTAGTCTTCAGTACATATTAGAACAATGTTTTCTGTGTAAAATGATAAAGCTTTAGCATTAGTCACCACTACTGTAGTGAACTAAAGCAACAATTTCTTTTGACTGAAATTTGTGTATTCCTACAGTAATTGTTAACAATATTAATTTTATAAAATGTAACATAGAAAGGTGTTGATTTTTAAGAGACACTTTGTTTGAAATCAGTTTTTAGTTTCTGCTATGTAGATTGCCACATGTGAATATGTTTGTACAAAATATCTACCCATTGTAAATTGCAAGGGGTCATTATTAAAACAGTATTAGAAAAGGTTCATATTGTCAAAATTCTATACATGCCTAGTGTTGGGCCCAATCTGTTAGTTGCAAGTGGCATTCTGTGAAATTATCTGTCACTTGTGAAGTAAGCAGTTCAGTGGTTGTTATGATGCTTCCAAAGAGTTGTTCAGATGTTGAAAGTGAAAATTACCAAAAAATGAAGACAATTATGAAACATGTTTGTCAGAAAATGATTTCTAAAATATGAACTCCATATTCATGTATGAATATAAAATAGTCCAAAAAAATGAGCCTAGGACAAACAAGAAAGATGTACTATTATGATCAACAATCATTGTAACTCTCAATTCATCAAAGTAAATATATAAAATTAATGTATTGTTTCCTGCTCTAAAACTTGTACCACCTGCAATAAATCTCATTAGTTTAATCAGAAGACTACAATTTACAACTAAAATTTAGACTTAATTTTTGTCATCATTGGGAGCAGTAGCATTGCAAGATGCACTAAACATGTTGTCCAGTAGCTCACATTGACAGTAACCATTAAATAATCAACACTATTCAGTGTCATTTGATTTGTATCAAATCTGCTACTCCCATTAGCCACTTCACCAAGTATCTCATTAGAGTGTGCATGTAGTAGTTTAATACCATAACACTTAAAAATAAAATTCATCTTGTAGTGCTACAGAAAGTGAGTGGACAAGTGTAGCAAATGTGTATCAATGAACAAAAAATGTATTAGCAAATATTGATCTTTGTACTTCCTCCTTATTACAGATGAGTTCCTCTTAACCGGGAGTCTGAAGGATGTGGCTCTCCTTTCTAACCTTTTTTGACTTATTTCTCTTTTCTCTCTGCGGTAGAAACTAATAGTTCCAAAAGCTAGGACAAATTTGTTACATTTTTTCTCTCCTTTGTATGTCAATCAGTGCTACTTAGAGTTAAGTAATGGCTAATCATCCTTCCTCATTGTAACTTTATAGTTTTCTCAAGTGAATTTTCCCTTTGATACAATTAGCACCTTTTTCACATCAGTGCTTAAATTTGGTTGGTGTAATTCATAAAGGCAGATCACAAGTGAAGTCTAGTGTTGTAGTTTCTCAGCTGATGTTATAAGAAGTACCCTCAGCTATGTACTTAGTAGCAGTTTGCAGAGCATGCATATGTATGTAGATGTGCTGTGCAAGCTAATAAAGAGAAATGTTACCTCTGAGATAAAACTATAATCAAAAGCTTACAGCTAAAGATTTGCTTCTGTGTACTTTGTATTTCACTGTGTGGGGGAAAAAAAAATAAAAAATAAAAAAGTTGTTGTGCACACTTCATGCTGTAATAGTGTAAATTATTTACGCAGTGGAATTCTTTCATACATCAGGAACTAATGTATATAACTCTACCTTTGGAGGAGGGAAACAGTCTCATTTTCATATACTGTCAATAAATTTAAATTGCTACTTTATTCATGAAGTAATGTCAAAATTCCATAAATCAGGAACAACTTTTTTGAATTTTTGTTTAAGTTTGGACTAATGCAGACTATGTTCAGTAAAGTGATAATTCAGTACCTGTAAACAAACAAATGCAACATTGGCTGCATGGCAGAGTGTTCCAAACTTATCAATGTACACCAGTCCTTTAGGTGTTCTCTTTTGGTGGTCAACAGTAAAATCACAGAATGCTTGTGCAGCTTCCACATACTCTTTTTGTTTGGTGAGCTGTGCCATCAGAACCTGAAAAGAAAATAACAGATGTAACTCATAATCAAAAAGATTAGAGAGAAAAAAGCAAAATTTATGTTACTTTGTGCATTAAAGCTCTGTTATCCCTATACACAAAACCACCTGTAGATAAATACGACAAAATTCATGTAGTAAGTTGGTCACTTACTTTTAAACCTATTGCTTTTTATCACTACAGACTAACAGCACTAAAGTCCCTGCCTCTTAAAATTTTGGTGACAGTTGAATGGTTTGAGCAAAACAGTGGAGAGAAGAGGGTATATGAGCTAGTTAACATCAAAGTAATAATTATCTGAAACATCTGGACTGATATAGGCTATATACTTTTTATAATATGTAAATATATGCATATTGTGTCAAGAGGAAACATTGTTAGCAAAAATCTCAGAAAGTTCTTGAACAATTCACTTCTAATTTTCACGCAATACTCTAATAAATGTCTAGTCGGACATAGGCTACATATTTTTTTAATAAATAAGAGACAGTCAGAAAGCTTCAATCTGAGGATGTTGCTCCAGTATATATGTAATTTGGTGTGACCCAATGCAGGTATTAAGCACTGATGTGTAAGCAAGGGATTGGTGTGACATTTGTATCTTTCTGATGTGTGTAGGGTAAATGTGGACACGTCAAATATGATGATGCTATTAGTAAGTGTGTCCAAACAGGACCAATGTGCTGTTATTCTTTTCTCGACTGCCAAAGAACAAACATCAGTAGACATTCATCAGAGAATGAAGAATGTTTATGGAGCAGCATATCTGTTGAAAAGCACCACTGTGGAATGATGCACCAGGGGGTGCTGTTGTTTCACAATATCACACGTCCCCACATCACAAATGCCATAGTGCAGAAGTTATGCCAACCCAAGTAGGAAGGTCTCCAGCACCCATCCTATGAACTCAATCTCTCTCCATGTGATCAACATACCTTTGGTCCCTTAAGAAAGATCTAGAAAGATCAACAATTCCTGTCAGGTGAGAATGTGCAACAAGCAGTTACAGACTTCTCCAAGCAGCAGGACACAGTATTCTAGCAAATGGGTATCTCCATAGTGATTTAGCCTGATTAGCATACAGTTCTGGTCTGTATGGTCTTCAAAAGAAAACATTTTGATTGCCCCTTATCTATGGAATATAAATGTGTATCTCTAATGTATACACTCAAGCTCATAAATTAAGGATAACTGCAGAATGTGGTGCCACACAACATGGCATTACACAAAACTGGCACTAATAGCATAGGCACATAGGGAACACACACAAGACAGTCTGTAAGTCCACAGTACTGGTGATAAGTTGAGAAAACCATCCAGAAACACATGTGCTACAAAATTCCATTGTTTACCACGCATATACCCTGACATCAATATGGGAAATGATCACCATGCACATGTACACAGGACGCACAACAGGTTGGAATACTCTGGATCAGGTGGTCGAGCAGCTGCTGGGGTATAGTCTCCCATTCTTGCACCAGTGCCTGTCGGAGCTCCTGAACTGTCCTAGGGGTTTGAAGATGTGCAGCAATATGTCAACTGACAGCATCCCAGACTTGCTCAATGGGGTTATAGATTTGGAGAACAGGCAGGCCATTCCATTTGCCCGATATCTTCTGTTTCAAGGTACTCCTTCACATTGGCAGCTTGGTGGGGCCATGTGTTATCATCCATTAGGAGAAATGTGGGACCCACTGCATCCCTCAAAAGGCAGACATACTGGTGCAAAAAGACGTCCCTATACATCCGACCTGTTACAGTTCCTCTGTCAAAGACATGCAGGGGCGTACGTGCACTAATCATAATCCCACCCCACACCATCAAACCACGACCTCCATACAGGTGCCTTTTAAGGACATTAAGGGGTTGGTATCTAGTCCCTGGTTCACGCCAGATGAAAACCTGGTGAGAATCATTGTTCAGACTATACCTGGACTTGTTCGTGAATATAACCTGTGGACCACTCTTCCAATGACCATGTACTGTGTTCTTGACACCAGGCTTTATGGGCTCTCCTGTCACCAGCGTCAGTGGAATGCACCTTGCAGGTCTCTGGGTGAATAACCATGTCTGTTCAGTCATCTGTAGACTGTGTGTCTGGAGACAACTGTTCCAGTGGCTGCAGTAAGGTCCCGAGCAAGGCCACCTGCAGTGTTCTGTGGCCATCTGTGGGCACTTATGGTGAGGTATCGGTCTTCTTGTGGTGTTGTACACTGTGGACATCCTGTACTGTAGCGCCTGGACATGTTTCCTGTCTGCTGGAATCATTGCCATAATCTTGAGATCACACTTTGGGGCACACAGAGGGCCCGTGCTACAACCTGCTGTGTTTGTCCAGCCTCCAGTCACCCTAGTATTCTACTCCTCATAACATCATCAATATGTGTTCTTTGACCATTTTCAACACAGTCACCATCAGCACATCTGAAAATGTCTGCACACTTACTCACTGCACCATACTCTGACATGCACCAACACATGTCTGTGTATGTGGACCACTGCCAGCTCCACCGTGCGATGACCGCAGGTCAAATGCACCACACGGTCATGCCATGAGGTGATTTAAACCCGCAAACTGCCCACCAGAGCATTGTTTCACCATGTATCGGCATTATCCTTAATTTATGAGCATGAGTGTATATTAGGGAAATGCTGTTAGCAAAAATCTCAAAAAGTTCTTGACCCATTTACTTCAAATTTTTGCATAATATTTTGTTAAACATTCAAATGGGCACAGGCTATATATTTTTTTTAAACAGCAATGTACAACTTTTCTGTTAAAACTGACTGCAAGAAGGAAAATGCTGTGCTGTGCTGTGAAAGTGTGCAGTTTAGTTTTGTTCATCACAGCCAGTTTTAATTACAACAGCAGGGCATTTAAACCATTAGGAAAATTGTTTCTCCCACATATATTCTTTTCCCTTATATACAATTTTAAGCAACAGTTGTATACACACCAATGTACTATTTTGTTTTCTTCCTCATAGTCAGTTTTAATAGAAAACAGCAAGTTAGTTAGTTAGTTAGTTGGTTGTGTGTTCCACTGATCAATCCCACGGTACGATAGCCATTATGATGTGGAACATGTCAAGTACACAAGGAATGCACATATGAAACAATTTTTTTAAATATATATATACTATACTTAAAGATTTATTTATTTCTGTTCAAGAATTGATGTATGGTATAGAAGGAGTTGTCAAGGAGATATGATTTCAATTTATTTTTGAAGCCATTACTGCTGTCTGTCAGACACCTTCTTTATTCTGGTAATTTTTCGAAAAAATTTTATAGGAGCATATTTTACCCCTTGCTGTGCCAAAGATAGGTTGAGCAAAGAATAGTGTAATTCTTTCTTTTTTCTAGTATAATAATCATGAATGTCACTGTTTTCAAACTGGTCCATGTTGTTGAGAACAAATTTCATTAGTGAGTAGATGTATTGTGAGGCTGTTGTAAGAATTCCTGGTCTTTTAAAAAGATGCCTCCAAGATGTGTGACTATGAACCCCACACATTATTCTAACCACTTTCTTGTGAGCAGTGAATACTTTTTGTCTAAATGTTGGGTTATCCCAAAATATTATTCCATATGACATCAGAGAGTGAAAGTATGCAAAATATGTTAGCTTACTAACTTCTATATCCTCAGAATTGGCAATTATTCTGATCGCAAAAGTTGGTGAACTTAGTCGCTTTAGAAGATCCAAAATATGAATTTCCCAATTAAGATTCTTATCTATATGTACACCCAAAAACTTAGAATGCTTTACCCTGTCTACTGACTTCTGTTGAAGTGTTATATTTGTTGAAGGAACTGTACTTTTTCCAGCAGAAAATTGGATATACTGTGTTTTTTCAAAGTTTAGAGCAAGCCCATTTGCAGGAAACCAATTAATGACTTTTCCAGAGACCTTATTTGTATCATTTTCAATTGGAGTTTCTTTTACTGAATTAATAATGATGCTTGTATCATCAGCAAACAGTGTCAGTTCAGCTTCCTGTTTCAGATAGGAAGGGAGGTCATTCACATATATCAAGAACAGAAGGGGAACCATGATTGAACACCTAATGTAATTTCACCCCAGTTAGATGAAGTGGCAAACTTATTTAAATCACTTGACCCATCTAAGGAAACTTTTTGCTTCCTGTTCTGTAGGAATGACTTAAACCACTCATATGCTATTCCATTTATACCATAGAATTGGTTCACACAATCAAATGCTTGGACAAAACACAGAAAATTCCTATTGGTGACATTTTACTATTTAAAGAATCTATTGTGTGAACATTGAAATTATATATTGCTGTCTCAGTGGAACAGCATTTTTGAAATCCGAACTGCGATTTATTAAGTATCCCATTACTGTTATGATGGCTAACCACTCTTGAGTACATTACTTTTTCAAAGATTTTTGAGAATGCTGTAAGTAAGGATACTGGCCAATAATTATTGACGTCTGTGGTGTCCCCCTTTTTGTAGAGAGGCCTGACAATGGTATATTTTAACCTGTCTGGGAAAATACATTGAGTTAGTGATGCATTATATATGTGACTCAGAACATCAGCTGTAATTGCTCCACATTGTTTTAATATCTTATTAGAGATGTCAATAACTCCAACAGAACATTTATTTTTCAGAGATTTAATAATTTTACTTATTTCACAAGAGGTTCTTAGGTAAAACTTAATCTGACTAAATTTTTTCAAAACAGTCTCTTCCACGTACTGCCTAGCTTTTTCTTTTGAACTTTTTTTTCTCCTACAGTTAAGAAATGGTTGTTAAATACATTAGCTACTCATGTACTGTTGGTCAGGATGGTCTTGTTCTCTTTAACAGTAATACTACCTATCCCAGTGGTTACTTTTCCTGTCTCCCTTCTTACAACAATCCATATTGATTTGATTTTATTGCCAGAGTTGTTAATTTCTTCTCTAACATACATATTTCTTGATTTACTTACAACTTTTCTCAGTATGTTACAATAATTTTTATCATGTAAAACTACTTCTGGATCTTTACTAGTTCTTGGTGTCTCATACAGTTTTCTTTTTCTTTCTGAAGACACTTTAATACCTGTAGTAATCCAAGGTTTCTTTTAAAAGTGTGTAGTGTTTCCTTTGGGAAACAATGTTCAAAGAGGGATATAAATTTATCAAGAAATATGTTGCACTTATCATTAGCATTTGGCTCATTGTATACATCTCCCCAATTAACATTTCTTAAGCTTTCTCTGAAGTGCTGTACAGATACCAGGTTGAGCGACCTCACACTTTTACTTAATGGTTTCTGAACTATAAATCCTGTTAGGTTTTCTAAGTTGATCAGTTGTGCATCATGGGCTGATAATCCATTTACCATAGGGAAAGCACGTGTTTGTTTTACATCCTCTTTCCATACAAATACATTATCTATTAGTGTGCTACTGTCCTGAGCTATACGTGTAGGGAATTTGATCACTGATTCTGTTATATGTTATTAATAACGTTTCTAGTTCACTTTTCCTATCAGAATTACTTAGAAAGTTTACATTGAAATCACCACAGATTAATAACTTCTTCTTTTTGTCTGACAGACAGCATAATAGGGAGTCAAATTTTTTTATGAACAGCTCCCAGTCTCCTAATGGGGATCTGTACACTGTTGCTAATATCAATACTACATTATCTAGCTGAAGTTCACATGCACAAACCTCAAAGTACTGATAAACACAAAATTTGCTTACTTCTATAGTTTGGCATTTATACCCTTGTTTTATGAAAATGGCAACTCCTCCTTTATCCATCCTAGATCTACAAGTGTAAGATGCTAAATTATACCCACTTATACTGACACTATCCATGCCCACAGTTACCTGTTGTTCAGACAGACAGAGTATATCAATCTCATTCTTATTTTTGAGATAATCTAAACACACTAATAGCTCATCTACTTTATTTTTTATTCCCCTGATATTTTGATGAAGTATGCTGATACTGCCCTTAGCTTTACCCATATTAACTATACGTAAAGTTTCTTTTATTCTATTTATCTTGATTGTTATCTGTCTCGACTCTGGCTGTAACCTAAAAAAACTTGTCTGCCTGGACCCATTAACCACAGGGACCACCCTTTGTGTGACTGTGGACCCCCTTACAGTTTCTGCTAATAGAGAAGCTAACTTACTTTTCCCCATCCTATTCAGGTGCAGGCCATGTGTTGTGTATTCCCACCTACCAATAGCATTTATTGGAACAACACTGAGATTTTGCCAGTGTCTGGAGCATCCTGTTCAGCTCAGTGTTAACATGCCTTACAGCAGTGTTTACCCAGGGCTGATCATGGTGCTGAAAGACCTCCACAAACCCCACATTTGTGTTCTCAGTTTCTGCTCCTCTTTTATCCAGGTCACTCTTAATACTGTATCTTGGATTCATAGCCAGGCTGTTTCCTGCTCCCCCAACTATAATTACCTGATCTTCCTTCTCAAAGTTTTCTGTCACCTGGCTAAGGCTAGCACATGGTTTCACAAAACTTGTGACCTGGTACCCTGCACCTAATTTCTCCTGAAGCTGCTGGCCCACACCCCTCCCATGACTGCTGCCTATAAGCAGAATTCTTCTTTTCCTATTCTGGTTTGATCCCGACCTGTCTTTTTTTCTTTAAGCTAAAGTTCTGCTAACAACCTACTTTCAACTACATCTGGATGAAGTCTTCCTCCACTGCAGACAGCAAGCCAAACTGATTTACTAATTGAATTTCTGGAGTATTTTTAACTGTTTGCCTTTTTCGCCCTTTGCTTGCTACCTTTTCCCAATTCCCAGTCTCTTTTTTCCTCCCTTAACCTACGTAACTCCAAGTTTGTGTTTTCTAATTCAGCCTTAAGGGCACAAATTTTTGCCTCCGGTTCTGTGATTTTTCTGTCCTTTTTACATAACCTACACTGCCACGGAAGAGCCTTACTTTCTACCCTCATTTCCTCACTGCTACATTCACCCCAATGATGAAACCATAACTTACAGTGTACACAGAACACCCCCTCTTTCAAAATTCTACGGCAACCACCACATTTGTCACACATAGTTTGATAGACAAAGTTATATTTACGGCTTACCAGCTGATGATTGTAATAATATCACAGGATCTGATTTTTCCATAACTTTGCAATTCTACCCATTCACATATTAAAACTACATGAAATGCTTTCACTGAGCCTATTATCCTACAGAACCAGCACCTAGAGAGTTCTCTTTTATCCCCTGTATACCCCACATACCAATGATCGCAACAAATCTACCCACTCACTTTAAACTTCTCCAAATCCCAATCAAGATTTTGTTTGCAATAACATTTAATGAGGCTCAGTGTGAGAGATAGGGATGAAGAGGAGATGGACAAAGAGAGAGGTGGTGGAAATGGACATAGAGAGGGGGAAAGGACAAGATGGAGGACGAGATTAGTGTTTAACATCCCGTCGACAACAATGTTATTAGAAATGGGGCATGAGCTTGGATTAGTTAAGGATTAAGAAGGAAATCAGCCATGCCCTGTCAAAGGCGCCATCCTTGCAACTGCCTTAGGTGATTTAGGGAAATCACGGAAAACCTAACTCTGGATGACCAGACACGAGTCTGAACTGTCGTCCTCCCAAATGTGAGTCCAGTTTGCTAACCGCTTCACTTCCTCACTCAGTAAGGACAAGACGGGCAGAGGAAGAGATAGGGAGGAAGAGGTGGACAGAAAGGGGGGAGAGGGAGATGGACAGAGAGGGATGGAGAAGATTAGGATGTATACCCAGTTCCTTATATTTTAGGATGTGTTCTTCTGAAAATATTTGTATGGGATGTAGCCTTGTATGAAGTGAAATGTGGACAGTAAGCCATACAGACAAGAAGAGAAAAGAAGCTTTTGAAATGTTGTGCTACAGAAAAATGCTGAAGATTAGATTAGTAGATCAGACAACTAATGTAGATATAATGTATCAAGTGGACAGAAAAGAAATTTATTGTATAACTTGACTTGAGTAGTTGATAGAACACCCTGAGGCATCAAGGAATAGCCAGTTTGGTTATGGAGGGGAGTGTTGCAGGTAAAAATTATAGAGGGAGACCAAGTCTCAAATACAGTAAGCAGGTTTAGGTGGATGCAGGTTGTGGCAGCTCCACAGGATAAACTAGTACAGATAGCTGCATGAAATACCTTCCTACTGAAGACCACATTGCTAACCACAAGAGTACTCTCAAGTGTGACATTTTTGCCTTTTTGCTGACTGATACAGATATGCATACACATATACGAAATATCATAGAGTTAGGAAAGTACCATATGGATTATTTATTGTACAGAAATGTGGTATGGGTGTTCTCATTTTATTATTTTTGTTTATTGTTTCCATCCTGGAATTTATGTTATCGTAACAGGTGATCTTCTAAAATATGTCACAGGCCCTTTACAAAAACAAACAAAATCAAAAAGTTGTTCTGCTATGATTTGATAGAAGCCACTAATGAGGAATTTAAGCCATGTGAAGGATTAAAAGATTGAGATGTGCATTACTTGTAGTCGAGTTAGATACAGATGATATTTACTTTCAGTTGGGATACAGAAAAACTAAATCTAGAATGTAAGGTAGCAGAAGGATAAAATACTTCACAAATACTCCTTTTTCTGTTAACTCTAACCCCTCAATTTTTTAAGAATGAGATTTTGTGTCCTTTTATAAGTTTAACTTAAGAAAAAATATGCAACAAGGTGAACAGTTAACACCTTAAATTCCTGTTAACTGAATAATGTCATTTGTAAGCCGAACAGGAGTACTACAGTAACACTGCTTGTATAGACTCTATCATTATGAGAATGAAGACAACAAATAACTATATGTCTCTTTTTATGTGAAACAATAACTTCTCTTATTGCAAATGAAACGCAGATTACATCTGCAAGTTGTTGTACAGGAAACTTAAACTATAATAACTACCTTCATAGTTACTTTCTTAACTCTTCTAAGACTAACATTATCTTTATGTTTGTTTAATTCAGCTTATATCCCACATTAATGTTTGCCCTAAGACAATCAGTTCTTCTAGCATGTTTCCAATCAGTTCTTTTAGTATGTTTCTACATAACAAATGGTTAGTTATAAATCTATGCGGAAATAGTCTAGCATATATTTTGAAATTCTGGATTTGAATAAATAATTGAAATGTTGGCACCATTCTCTTTGTGTATGTATTTTTGTGGACAATAACTGTTTACTGTGATTTGGCATCTGGTATTGAGGTAGTACAATAAATTAAATAAATTCTTACCTGAACACCAGCAACCTTCTTATTGTAAAAAAATTCATTTGGCCTTTCTTTTAATCTGAATTTCATATAGTGGTGCTCAGCTTCATCCAAAAACTGTGATTCATTTGTTGCCTTGTACAACCATGCTGCAGCCCACGTCAGTTCATCACCATAGTCGGTGGACCTGAACAACAATTATATTTCAAATAATTCTTTGTGTGCATTGTGTTTATTTAAAATTTATGTCACTCATTAAATGATGCAGAATTTGTGAACTTACATTTAGCAGTAATAAAAGATATTACTACACTTAACAGTCTGAAAGCAATATTCTGCAGAAAGGAGTAATGTAGGGAACATAATACCAAAAAATTTAAGCAAATAGTAGGTGAATGAGATAGTAGGTGAGTGAGAATAAGAAAGAGATAAAATTTACAGATATATAAAATTCATACACGATATTGTTAAATGGTATTCACTCATTTACTTAACAGTAATCCATCTCCTGCTTGAGATTCTTAAAAGAATCAAACACATATGTATAAAACAGTTTCAAACATCTGATTAGTTTATAAATGAGATGATGAGTTAAATATTTGATGTTAAACAGGAAAATCCTTTATGATTGAAAATATTGTAGTTCTTCATGCATTTCAATGTTTGTAATGTGGTAACTCCTGGACTGAGTGTCGTACAATAATATCATTTTGTAGGTACAGTCAGAAGCATTTGTGAGTAATGTCTGTAAAATGGGTTGTGAACTGAATTAGTGGTAAAGAAGTAATAAAATAAAAACTTATGCCTGAGGCTGAAGTTTTACTGCGTGAACAGTGAAAATGTAGTAAGTAATCATCTTTTTCCTTTCATTAATTTGTGGTGGGTAGAGAAATTTCAGAAAAGGTTTGAAATTATTTATTAGAAGTCGCTAAGTTCTTTCATTCTCAAATACTGGATGAATATAATCTGGGTAATCCACATGCTGAGTTACACTGGCCCAAGACAAATACACAGTTTAAAGATTTAATGCAATAAGTAAAGTAAGATTATATCTATTAATGAGCAGGTTATGGCAGCATTTTAAATTTTTTTATTAGGTCAATAATTGTGTGAAATAAGGAAAATCAAATTTTTGTCATGATTGGAAACCACTGGAAAGGCAACCTGCAACTGGTACCATGTCACAGTTTAGCTCTTTAGTAACAAAGATTAATTTGTATACAGATTTTCTCTGTATGCATGTCATCACATTTTATGAATGCATACACACAATAACAAAAGTATCACATCACCCTGACATGTCATGACTGTTCCTGTAGTGATCGGTAGGTCATCTCTGATGTTGTTTGTAAACATACACTTTGTTACATGGGCACTTGCTATGGGTAGAATGCCTTGCTCGAATGGACTGCAGCATTTCAGTTGAAAGTAAAGCACTAGTAAGGATGCATTAAGAGACATCCGTGGAACAGCACAGTGAACATCCATCATCTCACAAAGGACAGTTGTGACCAATCATCAGATCCACATCACAGAATGTGCAGAAGGTTTGTTAACCATGGAAGTTGCTCAAAGCGTGCACCAGAGCCAAACTGATGTGGTGCAGGCATGGAATTGGTTCCAATTGACAGGTAGTGTTGAGGACTTACACCACTCAGGCTGTCCACCTTTGACAAGAGCACAGGATGATCGATATCTAAGACTTTTGAATCAAAGGAGCTGTAGGGTGAGTGCTTTGGAAGTGAATTAGTCATTCAAAGAGGCTACAGGATGTAATGTATTGCATCAACCTGTTAGGAGATGATTGCACAATGTAGATCTCCATCCTTGATGACCACGGCAAGCACCATGTTGTACATCACAACACTGTGTACTCCAACACTGTGTATTCCATTAGAGAGGCAAAAAATCATGCAGAACAGACACCCCATGATTGGCTTTAGGTTTTGATTATGAACAACAAAACTCGAATTTGTTTGAACCCTGATAATCACAGACAATGTATTTGGAGACAGCCCAGTAATACCGAATGCCTCCAACAATGTGTCCCACACTTGCAACAAGGTGAACGTGGAGTGCTGTTCTGGGGGTGGCATTACATGGGGGCCACCAAAGTCCTCTCTTGAATGTTAAGGGCAATCTCACTGTTCTATGAATATTTTGGTGACAATTTCACCTTGCTATATGATAAGCTGCTTGACTACATGTGGCGAGGAAAAAATTATGCAAGTATAGCTTATAGCAGAAGCACCTCAGTAAATTTGTGTTGGTGAAGGGTGAATGCCAATCTTCATAAACCTTTTTATAATGTTTAATTATGCATCTATGTTCAGTAAACTGAGTGCATGGGTTTTATGTTGATTCGTATGGAACATGCTAGGTAGAAAAATATTCAAGCTGTGAAATATTTGTTTTTAATTATTCGGTTAACAGTTCTGTATTGGAGCCACTCATTGATGAAGTAAACCCATCTGACAAAAGAAAATTGTGGCTAACAAAACTGCTACAAATCTCTTGCAATACACACTACAGGTGTCCTTACTGTGGTTGAGGAATAAGTGAACACCTAAATGTAAAGTACCATAAATGCAGGTGACTGATACACACCTGATGCTATTTTACCTATGTAGCCAACATGCAGTTTACCTAAGTCAGATCTTCATTCTGAATGAAAGTGTTAGCTTAACTTTTACCAAGTGGAGTGGCTGTGTAGCTATTGGCTATCTCCCTACGAATACTGCAGCAATTCTGTACCGATACTAAAATTAGAACTACTCTTCAATTCAGTAGCTGCATGAAATTTAATAATATACTGGGTGCAGGGATTAAATTATGCACAGAAAGTGTGTATACTTAAAAAGAATGAAACAAATGTGGCTCTTTGAGATGCAGACTATTAAAGAATTGCAGTTCTTTTCAACCAAATGTCAGTCTGGGAACTGACCAGAGGGAATCTCAATTGGGAACTGTGGGAGGATCATTCACTTGATAACCAAGGGAAACACCATGAAAACTGTGGTCAGAGGTGGTGCATTGGGACTATTTTAATTCATTTTTGGGAGAACGTTGTCAGTTTTCCTAACAAAAAATTAAAATTTAGTGTAAAATGGTTTTGTGTGTGTACATAACATTCAATGAGTGACATTTCAGTCAACCTGGAATAAAATATGTTTGATGTTGACTTAGGCATAACAGCTGTGGCTAATTATAAAGGCATGCGTGGAAAACTACTATTTATGTAGCACATATGAAATTTACGTGGGTGCAATGGTATAGGCCTGCTTCATCTCTCAACAACAATCTCCATCTATTTGAGAGTGCCCACACAGTTGTGTGAACTTATAAACACAAAGATGCGGTATCAAGAACAATTTTATATATGTACGAGGGGGGACCCAAAAGAAACCGGACTCCGAGGGCGCTGCCACTCGTAGACATAGTGCAGGGTTCTCACGCTAGATGGTGTTAGTAGAGACCTTCATGAAACAGCTGTGCAGACGGCGTTAGTGTAGAGCTGAACGTGCAAGTATGGTATTATGTTTCTCTGACTGTTGGCGGGTTACCTCTGCGAAGTCGTTATGGCAACTTTAAAAGAACAAAGAGTGTGTGTGAAATTTTGTTTCCTGCTTTAAAAAATTGCATCAGAGACACACTAAATGCTTCAGGAACCTTTCCAGGAGGACGCTATGAGCCGCACACAGGTTTACGAGTGGTTTGGATGCTTTAAACGTGGTGAGATGTGTGTTGAAGACCAAGCTCGTTCTGGACGCCCTTCAACATCGCGAAATGAGGAGAAAATTGAAAAGGTCCGCCAAAAGATCAACGAGGATCATCGCCAAATGATCGACCAAATTTCAGCAGAGAGAAGAATCAGTTGGAGCTCGTGCCAGCGGATTTTGAGTGAGGATTTGCACATGAGACGTGCTGCTGCTAAATTTTTTCCGCGCCTTCTCACACAGGAGCAAAAAACCATCCGCATGTACATGTGTCAGGACTTGAAAACAGAGATTGCACGTGATCCAAACTTCTTGAACAAAGTCATTACAGGGGATGAGAGTTGGTGTTACGTGTATGACCCAGAAACCAAGCAAGCGTCAAGCCAGTGGAGGACTCCCAACTCTCCCAGACCAAAAACAGCAAGGCAAGTGAGGTCAAATGTGAAGACGATGGTCATTGTCTTTTTTGATGTTCGTGGAATTGTGCATCAGGAATTCGTACCCCCTGGCCAAACTGTTAACCAGCACTTTTACATGGACGTTTTAAGGCATCTGCAAGAGGACGTGAGGAGGAAACGCCCGGAACTTTGGCGATCAGGTGACTGGTTTCTGCATCACGACAGACGACACTCCAGCACACATAGCCTTACGAGTGACCCACTATTTGGCATCTCAGAGATGGTCTGTCGTTCCCCACGCTCCGTATTCGCCGGACCTAATCCCGTGCAACTTTTTCCTATTTCCACGAATGAAAAAAACGCTAAAAAAGGAGCATTATGACGATGTGGAGGCGGTAAAAACAGCTTCGCAAAGGGCACTGGACAATATCAAACTTGAAGAGTTCCAAACATGCTTCCAACAGTGGGAAAAGAGACTTGACAAGTGCATCACATGTAATGGAGAGTAATTTGAAGGTGACTGAAGTAATTCTGTAAAAAGGTTCATCAATAAATTTTTTATGACAATCCAGTTTCTTTTGGGTCCCCCCTCGTATATGTCATGGAGAAGTGAAAGAAAACGCAAATACACATGCCGATTTCAAAAGTGCATCTTCCCTACAAAACTGATTACATTCCTCCAACAGTAAATGAGCTATCACAACTACATCTGGGATGAATCACAAGATGTTCTAGAGGACACCGAGCTTTTCATGTAGGTAAAAAAGTTGTCAAGACACATGCCAAAAGTCCTAAAGCTGATAAACAAGCAATGTAACAGATTTGGTGGGGCTGAACAGTGAAAATCACTGCTGCTGTAACCGCACGGGTTGTAGTAATCAGTTGGCACTTCACAGACCATCACAGATGGCCTCAGAACATTGGCGGAACCACCTGATCAGAAACCAGAGTTACTAGAATCCAGTACACTCCCACAGCATTGCAACAGGGGAACTGCATGTCATCTATGGCAGATGCCTGTCAACAGACCTGTTTCTGTCGAGTAGATGTTCTGGCCACCAAGCTGGTGAAAGACATTGAGTCAGCAAGAGCCGTGGAGTGGGCAACAACTGTGTGTGTGGGGAAAACATTGTCACTCTATCACTGTCTGCTGGTGCAATCACCGATGTCCATCGTTCTATGGAACTACAAGCTGTACGCTCTGACATCAGCTTCGATGGGCTGAGGGTCTAACTTGGAGCCTTCCAGTAACTGACCTGCTCAGCAACTACCATTTCCAGACACTGCCTGCTGGGGCCCAGATTTTGCTCCCTGGATGACACTGCTCTCTCTGCAAGCTGCCAAATGGCAAGCCAGCAAAATGATGTGGCTGCTAGACGTTAAGTGTGAGAACACAAAGAAATCTGGTAGCCTGTGCGTTGACTCACTGCACTGTCCAGCCCAGTTGCATTCACCTGCAGATGCAGATACAGAGAATGCTGGTTAACCAGCCAGTTTGTGCAGCAGTAGTAACACCAGCAGCGTGTCATGTGCATGCTGACTGCTCTATTTTCTTTCTCAATGTTACAGAAAATATGCAGTGAAAAAATTTGACTCTCTCATTACTTATAGCCTCATATTACATGTTATATTGAAGTTCCTATCTTTTCATTAATGATCACAGCTGCTGAGATACTTCTAAACTAGGTAACCCACCATACAAAATTTGAGTAGTCTGCAATGAAAAGTAGGAGTGACTATGAGTTACATTTGATTCACATGAGGTCACACATTGCTGCATATGAAATGTAGGTAGTGCACTGAATTTTTCTTTAGACTCTCCATTCTAGAAAAAATTAATTTTATGTGGCACACTCACCTCCATCTACACGTGCTACAAAACAGCAAATGTGAATTATTCATAAGATTTATTATATTTCATAAGCAAGGCTGCATGGACAACACTGACTCACATCAGCTGCAGAGAATGTTTACCTAGCACAAATGCACCATTCCAAATCCTGCTGCACTGTTGACAACCTGTGCCTGTGATCCTGACAGTGCACTACCATCAAGGACAGTGGGTTTGACACCCACCCCCACCTGATGAACTTGGGTATTGGATCTCTGATGTATGCTGAGCTGGAGAAATAAATGAACTGCTTCCAATCTGAGTGTGACTGGATTTTCTTCTTCTCCCACTTGAGAAATCACATGTCTGGGTAGAGGGAGTCATACTAGTCAATCTGACAAGTCTACTTCTGACCTCCCCTCACCCCAGCAGTCTCAATGTACCCAGCACTATCAATGCCACTACACATCTGTGTGTCCAAAGGATGATCTGGGATTAAGGAGGGCTAGAATCTACAGAATACTGTGCCAGTATGGCAAAGCCTACATTGGTTAGACAATGTGCACAGTGCATGAAATGTGCATTGAACATGATGGCCACAGACACCTTTTGCAGCCCAGTAAGTCAGCCATAGCCAAGCAGTGTTCGAAGGACCTTTTAAATTTGTCCTCTTTGATACCTGCTAGCACTTTCATGACATTGCGTTTTACGTCTTCCATATCCGCAAAACGCTTCCCTCTCAAGTCTCTTTTCATCCTCGGGAATAGGAAGAAGTCCGAGGGTGCTAAATCCGGCGAATAGGGTGCATTGGTCAAGGTAGTCGTCTTTGTTAAGGCCAAAAACTGGTGAATGCTGAGAGCCATGTGCGCGGGAGCATTGTCGTGATGCAGGAACCACACGCGAGAATCCCACAAAGCCGGACGTTTTCACGATAAACTTCTGCGAAGACATTTCATAACCTCCAAATAGAATTGTTGGTTTACTGTCTGGTTTTTAGGGACAAATTCAGAGTGTATGATCCCTTTGATGTAAAAAAAAAAAAAAAAACAGATCAACATCGTTTTCACATTTGATTTCACTTGTCAAGCTTTTTTTAGTCAAGGTGAGCCAGGTGACTTCCATTGTGATGACTGTTGTTTACTTTCTGGATCGTACCCATAGCACCATGACTCATCACCTGTAATGATTTTGTTGAAAAAATGTGGATCATTTTTGAACGCATGTTTCATTTCAAGACAGGCTTGAACACGACGATCCCTTTGATCTCCGGTAAGAAGCTTTGGCACGAATTTTGCGGCCACTCTTTGTATCCCCAAATCGATGGTCAAGATGCATTGAATTGAGCTCCAGGACTGCGTCGATCTTTACTGATGAGATCAAGGATTTTGTCGATGTTGTCTTCGCTTCTAGCAGCTGAAGGTCGACCGGAATGGGGCTGATCTTCAACCACCATTTCTCCCTTTTTAGACCGAGGAAACCATTTGTACACTTGCGTTTTACTAAGAGCATGGTCTTTGTAGGCTGTCTGAATCATCGCAACAGTTTCTGCTGTGTTCTTGCCAAGCAAGAAACAAAACTTCACTGCCGCACGTTGTTCATAAGAACTAGACATTTCCTCGTATCACGTCTGCACTGTATGTACACTCAAAGAACTGCCAAAGAAACCACACTTCTCACTGCTGGGTGACGCCGCGTGGCAGAATGACTCAGCAGAGCTCCTATTAAAACCCTCTGGCGGCGCAACCTGCTACTAGAAGTACACGATGCGCAACATTATGATTCTGGTTACTTTTGGGTCCCCCCTCGTACATTTGGTGGAAGATCTTATTGAGATGGCGGCTTTCAACTGGATAAGGCGTAGGACCTGATGATTTCTTTACTGTCTTCGAAGAGAATACATTTTATGACTAATGACACATCTAGCTAAAGTTAATTTTTTAAATTTGACGTCTGTATTTTTGACTCCACGAGCCCGCATTCTGACAGATAGTACGCATATAGTATCAATATAATGCATGTCCCTATAGATAGAGCAGTGTTCGAGGAGTGTGCAAAAATTGAAGGAGATCTCTCATGTAATGGCTGACTTTGCACATGATCTCCGCACCACGTGATGAACGGTGTGAACTAGCAATTTCCCCTGCAAAACACTCACCTGAAGGTGGTTGAATGACTGGTGGTTGATATTGACAATGTCATCCAGCTGCAATCCTGAAACTTCATGGAACATTCTCTAAGCAGGGAAAATTTCAAGAATCACAGCCTCCTCTATGTTTGAACTTCCACATTTTGCGACTAAGATTTGGATAGGGTCGTTAATTTTGATTTTTGGAATCAAACATCTACATTTACAATCCACAAGCGAAGGTCATTTCTAGTACCACTACCATTTCCACCGTACTATCCTGTTACATTCGCAAATGTCACTTACTCGTAGTAGGGTTCGGCACCCCGGATGCTCTCGTGGTAGAGACCGCGGTGCTGGTTTGCGAAGTGGTACAGCTCACGTGCATGACGTAGGCACAGGTCTGCATACTCTGGCTTGTCCCCTCGGAACACTAGCGATGCTGCTGCCAAGGCTGCTGCTGTCTCACCTGCCAGATCGGAACCTGTCAACACAATGTCCACACAAGTCAAACACTGTGTGCCGTGGTGAGCAAGATAAGAACTACACACAATGTCCGGCTATCTAAAGCCGATTTACAGTGAAGCAAACAAAAGCAAAAGCGCAACAGCGAACGAGAATCCTCCCTGGTGGAAACGCCTGGTGCGTGGTGTTTGGTCGCGCGCGGGACATAATCACAAGTGTTTGATTGGTACCCGAGGGGTGCCGGTTTTGGAGCAGGCAAATTGGAACAGCGACATTTCTGTGACTAGACACGTATACCAAATGAGTGGCGGCGGTTCCACTTCCTCGTTTTCGCGATACCCGGAGGAGGAAGAGATTAGTGTTCAACGTCCCGTCGACAACGAGGTCATTAGAGAGACAGAGCACAAGCTTGGACTAGGTATGGACGAAGAAGGAAATCAGCTGAGCCCTTTCAAAGGAACCATCCCGGCATTTGCCTTAAGTTATTTAGGGAAATCACGGGAAACGTACACTACTGGCTATTAAAATTGGTACGTACACTACTGGCTATTAAAATTGGTACACCACGAAGATGACGTGCTACAGATGCGCAATTTAACTGACAGAGCATTCACACAAGGTTGGCGTCTATCGTGCTGACATGAGGAAAGTTTCCAACCGATTTCTCACACACAAACAGCAGTTGAACGGCGTTGCCTGGTGAAATGTTGTTGCGATGCCTCGTGTAAGGAGGAGAAATCAGTACCCTCACGTTTCCGACTTTGATAAAGGTCGGATTGTAGCCTATTGCCATTACCGTTTATCGTATCGCGATATTGCTGCTCGCGTTGGTCGAGATCCAATGACTGTTAGCAGAATATGGAATCGGTGGGTTCAGGAGGGTAATACGGAACGCCGTGCTGGATCTCAAAGGCCTCGTATCACTAGCAGTCGAAATGACAGGCATCTTATCCGCATGGCTGTAACGGATCGTGCAGCCACATCTCGACCCCTGAATCAAGAGATGGGGACGTTTGCAAGACAACAACCATCTGCACGAACAGTTGGACGACGTTTGCAGCAGCATGGACTATCAGCTCGGAGACCATGGCTGCGGTTACCCTTGACGCTGCATCACAGAGAGGAGCGCCTGCGATGGTGTACTCGACGACGAATCTGGGTGCACGCCGGCCGCGGTGGCCGTGCGGTTCTACGCGCTCCAGTGCGGAGCCGCGCTGCTGCTACGGTCGCAGGTTCGAATCCTGCCTCGGACATGGGTGTGTGTGATGTCCTTAGGTTAGTTAGGTTTAAGTAGTTCTAAGTTCTAGGGGACTGATGACCACAGCAGTTGAGTCCCATAGTGCTCAGAGCCATTTTTTCTGGGTGCACGAATGGCAAAACGTCTTTTTTTTTCGGATGAATCCAGGTTCTGTTTACTGCATCATGATGGTCGCATCCGTGCTTAGCGACATCGCAGTGAACGCACATTGGAAGCGTGTATTCGTCATCGCCATACTGGCGTATCACCCGGCGTGATGGTATGGGGTGCCATTGGTTACACGTTTCTGTCACCTCTTGTTCACACTGACGGCACTTTGAACAGTGGACGTTACATTTCAGATGTGTTTCGACCCCTGGCTCTACCCCGGTGGACGTTACATTTCAGATGTGTTACGACCCCTGGCTCTACCCTTCATTCGATCCCTGTGAAACCCTACATTTCACCAGGATAATGCACGACCGCATGTTGGAGGTCCTGTAAGGGCCTTTCTGGATACAGAAAATGTTCGACTACTGCCCTGGCCAGCACATTCTCCAGATCTCTCACCAACTGAAAATGTCTGGTCAATGGTGACCGAGCAACTCGCTCGTCACAACACGCCAGTCACTACTCTTGATGAACTGTGGTATCGTGTTGAAGCTGCATGGGCAGCTGTACTTGTACACGCCATCCAAGCTGTTTGACTCAATGCCCAGGCGTATCAAAGTCGTTATTACGGCCAGAGGTGGTTGTTGTGGGTACTGATTTCTCAGGATCTATGCACCCAAATTGCGTGAAAATGTAATCACGTGTCACTTCTAGTATAATATATTTGTTCAATGAATACCAGTTTATCATCTTCATTTCTTCTTGGTGTAGCAATTTTAATGGCCAGTAATTTAAATCCGGATGGCCGGTCGCGGATTTGAGCCGTCGTCCTCCCAAATGCGGGTCTGGTCTGCCAACTACTGCGCTACCTAGCTCTGCGTACCGGGAGGACCGAAGCACACCCAGTCTTACTTCCATCGGGCGACTGTAGCGCTACGAGAGACATACTGAGAAATGACGAGCACTGCAAAAAAGCAAAGAACGGGAGATCTGTGTTCTTAGTCATTTAAACACGGCTGGGAATGCAGTTCTTCTTTACAGCAGTAACTGAAAACTCACAGTGTTTGCTGTGCCACCGAATAATAGGCGGCCTGCGTAAATTCACGATTGAAAGACACTACAACTCATTTCGTAAAGACGAGTGTAGCGTACTGAACAGTAAAGAACGGCCAACCACATTAAGTGCGCCTAAGAAAGTGGATGAGGCACACCAACAGATTTTTAATACAAGCCATAATATCTGATACCTCTTGCAATCTTCGTTTCTTGTGTTACATTCGTATCTATTCTACAGTACAACGTAATGTTTTCGATTTTCCAGACTGACAACCACAGTACATCTGCACTGCGAGCAAGTTTGATAACTGCCATAAGAATAGCAAGATCTGGGAAACCGTTTTGCGAAAGGGAGTTTGTAAAAGACTGTCTCATTGATGCTGCACAACTTGTGTCCTACGAATATTTGCAGGTTTCAAGAAATCGGCCTTTCCCAACAAACAGTGGTGCAAAGTTTAAGTCTTATGGCTGGTGATGTGCACAGGCAGTCAACAAATGAGGCTAAGGACTTTTTTGCCTTCTCTGTCGCGGTGAATGAAGCAACAGATCTTACAGATACAGCTCAGGTAGTGATATGCATACGAGGTGTGATAGCGCTCTGCGTGTAAGAGAGGACATCTTGGACAGGTGACTACGACAGGTGCAGACATACTCTAAACTGTCGAGCAAGCGATTGATGGTGTCGGTATGGACTGGAATCGGTTAATCTCAGTGACCACGAATGGAGCACCAGCAATGCGAGCACTGATGCGCGGAAAGCCAGGATGCACAGAAGAAACGTTGTACGGAATTGAAGAGGCGCTTTGTGCAAAATCAGTAACTTTAGAAAACGCCATGTAAATTGTTGTCCATGAAAACACATAAGCTTACGCATCGCCAATTTCAACAGTTCTTGGAGGAATTATAGAGGAGGAAGGCGCCACTCCTTACTACACTCCTGGAAATGGAAAAAAGAACACATTGACACCGGTGTGTCAGACCCACCATACTTGCTCCGGACACTGCGAGAGGGCTGTACAAGCAATGATCACACGCACGGCACAGCGGACACACCAGGAACCGCGGTGTTGGCCGTCGAATGGCGCTAGCTGCGCAGCATTTGTGCACCGCCGCCGTCAGTGTCAGCCAGTTTGCCGTGGCATACGGAGCTCCATCGCAGTCTTTAACACTGGTAGCATGCCGCGACAGCGTGGACGTGAACCGTATGTGCAGTTGACGGACTTTGAGCGAGGGCGTATAGTGGGCATGCGGGAGGCCGGGTGGACGTACCGCCGAATTGCTCAACACGTGGGGCGTGAGTCTCCACAGTACATCGATGTTGTCGCCAGTGGTCGGCGGAAGGTGCACGTGCCCGTCGACCTGGGACCGGACCGCAGCGACGCACGGATACACGCCAAGACCGTAGGATCCTACGCAGTGCCGTAGGGGACCGCACCGGCACTTCCCAGCAAATTAGGGACACTGTTGCTCCTGGGGTATCGGCGAGGACCATTCGCAACCGTCTCCATGAAGCTGGGCTACGGTCCCCCACACCGTTAGGCCGTCTTCCGCTCACGCCCCAACATCGTGCAGCCCGCCTCCAGTGGTGTCGCGACATGCGTGAATGGAGGGACGAATGGAGACGTGTCGTCTTCAGCGATGAGAGTCGCTTCTGCCTTGGTGCCAATGATGGTCGTATGCGTGTTTGGCGCCGTGCAGGTGAGCGCCACAATCAGGACTGCATACGACCGAGGCACACAGGGCCAACAGCCGGCATCATGGTGTGGGGAGCGATCTCCTACACTGGCCGTACACCACTGGTGATCGTCGAGGGGACACTGAATAGTGCACGGTACATCCAAACCGTCATCGAACCCATCGTTCTACCATTCCTAGACCGGCAAGGGAACTTGCTGTTCCAACAGGACAATGCACGTCCGCATGTATCCCGTGCCACCCAACGTGCTCTAGAAGGTGTAAGTCAACTACGCTGGCCAGCAAAATCTCCGGATCTGTCCCCCATTGAGCATGTTTGGGACTGGATGAAGCGTCGTCTCATGCGGTCTGCACGTCCAGCACGAACGCTGGTCCAACTGAGGCGCCAGGTGGGAATGGCATGGCAAGCCGTTCCACAGGACTACATCCAGCATCTCTACGATCGTCTCCATGAGAGAATAGCAGCCTGCATTGCTGCGAAAGTTGGATATACACTGTACTAGTGCCGACATTGTGCATGCTCTGTTGCCTGTGTCTATGTGCCTGTGGTTCTGTCAGTGTGATCATGTGATGTATCTGACCCCAGGAATGTGTCAATAAAGTTTCCCCTTCCTGGGACAATGAATTCACGGTGTTCTTATTTCAATTTCCAGGAGTGTATATTGAAGTACACTGGTTGTGATATTATTGGATTTAAGACATTTTGCATATGAGAAAAGGGCAGCCATCGAGCTGTAGTTTGTAATGATACTAAGCATGACAACGCGAGAGTAAAGAAACGAAATCTGGTTATAACATGCGCCTATACCGAGACGCGCGGCCAGCGTTTAAAAGGTACTTTTAAACACTATGACTCGCTGGGCGCAGATATTTAAAATCATTGCCGCAGCGCTTGATATCAAGAAGCTGCGAAACAGAAGAAAGAACAATTTATCATTTGTTAGGAAAATTCTAGAGTCTTTGTAGTTAGTTGTACTTCTGGTCGCCGATATGTTAACATGTACTTCATTACCTTTGATGTTTGGTCGCCGACTTGTTAAGACGTGTTGTGTAGCACCGCTACAAGTTATATTTCATTTAGTGTGAAAAACCACGTTGTCACCAAGAAAAAGAAAAACGCTTTTGTAATCCTTGGGACGGTAAAAAATACTTACGCGCACGCCAGGACATTTATTTTTTACAAAATATCACACATACAAAAGCAGCGATTGTTGGACTGTTCCATATATGAGAAGAACATAAAAATGTAAGTTTTCTATTCATTGTAAATTTGTTAATGTTTATAGTTTAACGCCTTTGTTCTTTAAGAATATATTGATGCTTCACTGTACAGAAAATCTATGCTTATTCTTTTCTTTAAATTAACCACAAATAATGTTTATGTTTAAATGAACTTTGTTACAGGTTCGCTCTTTATCGCGGTGTCTCGATTGTATTTGGGAGACCATTAATGTGTTCAATTTCCGATCTGACAACTTTTTTTACAACAGTTCACTGTTTTGCATTCATTTCCAATTTTTTATTATTATTCAAATAGGTCCCTTAGGTAATTTCATTGAAGAGTCTGATTGCGTGAAAGCAATCCGGGTTAAGAGGTCATTTGAGAAACTATTTTCACGCAATCAATCTGTACGTCTCCTGAACACAATCGAGAACCGACGCATCGTCGATCATTCATTAATTTTTCTCTCTTTCCAAGTCGTACCAAAAAACGGCCAAGGAGAACTGCCGTGAGTACGCAATCTAGTGTTAAAGGTTGCATTCTTTATCTTGTCGGCAAACATTGCCATAAATTATCATCATCAATGTTATATTTGGTTAAATGTGAAAAGCAAAAAAACCTTTTAACGCTAGATGGTTCAGTCAAGGTAAAATCCTGAAAAGATTTTTTTTATTTACGTTTGGCCGTAGCACATTTCTCACATGAGAAGGGAAAGAGTGAACCAACATTAGATGACGCTTGCTGGATATTAGACCTTGCATATCTCCTGGAGATTGCGTCACACATGAACATAACTTAATTTCTGACATGTTAGAAAAACTAAATGCTTTTGAAAGGAAGCTTGCTTTTTGGTACAGCCAACTACTGTCTGGAAACACTGCACATTTCCCTGCCCTCGGTTTGCTCCACGAAAGTGCTAGATTTAAAGAGTACATATCAATAATTGTAAAAATTAAGCAGCAATTATGAGCACAATTTGTAGACGTTACAAGTGTGTCACCTATCATTCGTCGCTTTACACGGCCGCTTGCTCCGAAGCGTCTACAGATGCGACAGTTCGACCTGCAGTGAAATACACAACTGAAGTACAAGTTTTTTGCAATACAAAGTAGAAAAGAATTCTATGAGAACTTTCACAGAAAGAATTTCCACGCCTCCATCACGAAGCTGTGGCAGTTATGACCATGTTCAGATCTACTTATGTGCATGAAAGATTTTTCTCCATAAGGACAATGAATACATCAAGGTTTCGATCGAGTATTAATGACGAAAATCTTCGCAACTGATAGCGTTTATCAATGTACTGTGCTTTTGTGCCTGACATTAACTTCATCGTTTCTCGTCGCCAGTGATGAGCGTGTATTGAATTTCTTTCTTTTTTGTAATTTAAAATTGTTATTTACTAACTGTGCCTCAACCTGCTCCATGTTACATAGGTGAACATTGTCATCTTGAAAAGATGGCATTAAACCGGTTGTTCAAGGTATACTTACATGCTTAAAAATTATCGTTTAATTGTTGAGGGACATGTATGAGACCCTTGCCATGAAGGGTATTTAGGTGCCTAACGTGGGCGTAAAACCAATCTGGCATATTTATGCACCAATTGTTTTTATGTTTTATTTTAGAAACGTGGCGTTTGTTGATAGAGCGATAGAATAACACGATACCTTCCCTAGATTGCACTGCACACTGTGAAAACAGCTAGAGAGTGTCCCAGGTACAGTGCATCCCAGCTAGTGGGTAAAGCAAAGTGGAGACACCTGTACTTACAAGGGAACCTCCCCATCGCACCCCCCTCAGATTTAGTTATAAGTTTGCACAGTGGATAGGCCTTGAAAAACTGAACACAGATCAATCGAGAAAACAGGAAGAATTTGTGTGGAACTATGAAAAAAATAAGCAAAATATATGCAAACTGAGTAGTCCATGCGCAAAATAGGCAACATCAAGGGGTGTCTGAGCTCAGGAGCGCCGTGGTCCCGTGGTTAGCGTGAGCAGCTGCGGAACGAGAGGTCCTTGTTTCAAATCTTCCCGCGAGTCAAAAGTTTAATTTTTTATTTTCAGACAATTATCAAAGTTCAGGCACTCACACATAGTCAATTTCGCTCTCCAAAATTCCAGGACATGTTCAGATTTGCTTGGACATGTGCAGGATTTGACGGTCTACATATGGAAAAATTTGAAAACGTTAAAAACATATGTTTTGACAGAGCAGGGAAAACTGTGCGCCTGTGAAACTGTTGAATTCATTTGTTGCAGCTGATGTGACAAACTCTTATGTTTTCATCACTTTTTTGGGAGTGATTGTCACATCCACAAGAAAACCTAAATCGGGCAAGGTAGAAGAATCTTTTTACCCATTCGCCAAGTGTACAAGTTAGGTGGATCGACAACATATTCCTGTCATGCGACGCACATGCCGTCACCAGTGTCGTATGGAATATATCAGATGTGTTATCCTGTGGAGAAATCGGTTGACCTATCTCCTTGCGATCAAATGTTTTCGGTTCCCATTGGAGAGGCAGGTCCTTTCGTCTACTAATCGCACGGTTTTGCGGTGCGGTCGCAAAACACAGACACTAAACTTATTGCAGTGAACAGAGACGTCAATGAACGAACGGACAGATCATAACTTTGCGAAAATAAATAAAATAAACTTTTCACTCGAGGGAAGACTTGAACCAAGGACCTCTCGTTCCGCAGCCGATCACGCTAACCACGGGACCACGGCGCTCGTGAGCTTCTAGTATCCTTGATGTTGCTTATCTTTCACATGGACTACTCAGTTAGTATATTTTGCTTATTTTTTTGATACTTCCACACAACTTCTTCCTGTTTTCTCGATTGATCTGTGTTCAGTTTTTCAAGGCCTATCCACTGTGCCTACTTATAACTAAATCTGAGGGGGGTGCGATGGGGAGGTTCCCTTGTTAGAGACATAAACAAAGTGAGCGGTGACAGTCCCGTTTCCCTGTTTATACATCTGGTGACCAGGAAGTTGCACCTGTGCAGCAGATCTGCACGCGTGCAGAATTTCTGGCCGACCATGACTTACAGGGATCTTAATCGGAACATTTAATTCAGTTTCCATCATTCTTGGGTTAAAGGCCAAGGGGAAACCTGCTATGGATAGCAGATGTGCCCTGGCCACAGGAAGAATAATATCTTCATGGCTAATGGTGATGGGTGAAACTGCAATGAGAAGGCGAGCCGGCCGGTGTGGCCGAGCGGTTGTAGGCGCTTCAGTCTGGAACCGCGCGACCGCTACGGTCGCGGGTTCGAATCCTGCCTCGGGCATGGATGTGTGTGATGTCCTTAGGTGAGTTAGGTTTAAGTAGTTCTAAGTTCTAGGGGACTGATGACCTAAGATGTTAAGTCCCATAGTGCTCAGAGCCATTTGAACCATTTTTGAGAAGGCGAATCCAGAAGACAGGCTCACCTAGGCACTCAGGTGTAAGAGACTAGAGATCGACAGACACACCAAAGGAAACCTACCCATGGTAAGATTTGGTATGAAGTCTAAGCAACGCCTGGAATAGTTATGCAACCATAGTCATTCTGGGAACGTTGGCGCTTTTTGTGAACACCAGATAGACGTCAGTTCGTAGCTACAAAGCGTTGCTTTCCGTTTTTAAAGTAACACCTGTAGTTTCTGGACAACAGATACATTGCCAGATTCTTGACTTCCGCAAGGCGCTTGATACAGTTCCGCACGGTCGTTTAATGAACAAAGTAAGAGCATATGGACTATCAAACCAATTGTGTGATTCGATTGAAGAGTTGCTAGATAACAGAACGCAGCATGTCATTCTCAATGGAGAGAAGTCTTCCGAAGTAAGAGTGATTTCAGGTGTGCCGCAGGAGAGTGTCGTAGGACCGTTGCTATTCACAGTATACATAAATGACCTCGTGGATAACATCGGAAGTTCACAGAGGCTTTTTACGGATGATGCTGTAGTATATCGAGAGGTTGTAACAATGGAAAATTGTACTGAAATGCAGGAGGATCTGCAAGGAATTGACGCATGGTGCAGGGAATGGCAATTGAATCTCAATGTAGACAAGTGTAATGTGCTGCAAATACATAGAAAGAAAGACCATATAAAATTAATCGTCGGTAAAGCAGATCCCAGACTGAGATTCATTGGAAGAATCCTAAGGAAATTCAATCCGAAAACAAAGGAAGTAGGTTACAGTACACTTGTTCGCCCACTGCTTGAATACTGCTTACCGGTGTGGGATCCATACCAGATAGGGTTGATAGAAGAGATAGCGAAGATCCAATGGAGAGCAGGGCGCTTCGTTACAGGATCATTTAATAATCGTGAAAGCATTACGGAGATGATAGATAAAACCCAGTGGAAAACTCTGCAAGAGAGACGCTCAGTTGCTCGGTACGGGCTTTTGTTGAAGTTTCGAGAACATACCTTCACCTAGGAGTCAAGCAGTTTATTGCTCCCTCCAACGCATATCTCGCGAAGAGACAATGAGGATAAAATCAGAGAGATTAGAGCCCACACAGAGGTTTACCGACAATCTTTCTTTCCACGAACAATACGAGACTGGAATAGAAGGGAGAACCGATAGAGGTACTGAAGGTACCCTCCGCCACACACCGTCAGGTGGATTGCGGAGTATGGATGTAGATGTAGATGCCTGACAAAAGCAGTGAAGCATCCAAAAGAGGACGAGGAAACGAAACATCATGGGTTGAGAAAACATTACACAGAGCGAGTCAAAAAGGAATTTACAACTTTGGAATGATACAGAAATTTATTGAGATAACTTACAGAATCGGCAGTTGTGTTGTTTTGTAACAAACAATCTCAAGTTTGATTCACATTGGGTGTCGGTACTCCATTCCGCCACCAGGAGCGCCAGCGTAGTGCACAGTCAAAATGGCTATTTAACTGGTGCGGAGCGTGCTCGCTGTGTGTTACTCTTAAGCGATGATCCAACAGTAATGCAGAATATGGGCAGCGAAAATACACATGCAACCCTGGAACACCTTTGTGACTCCCCAAAAGTTAATACGTTTTGTGCCTTTAGCATATTGGAAGTGTAGACATTTGTTCTTCTTGGAAAAAACTATCACTGGTATTGTGTATCTGGATATGCCATGAAAAGTTTTTAATTCTTTAGATCAATGAAATGACCGAGATGGGATGGTTTAGTACCAGCAAGACAGTGCATCATTTTGTTGTTTAGTGTGCATGTGTGTTCAAGTCCTTTACAGGCGAAGCACTAGTTCTCTCGCGAAGCTCCGAAAGGGTAACGGACGAAATTTGACATTGCATTGTTGAAAGAATAATTTTCTAATATGCATGAAGGATATGCATAACAATCGAACGAAGGGTGCAAGGCATACTCTTCACCAAACGTAGGAAGAGTCCTGTACTGAATTAGGTTGATACCAGTAAATAGAGAGTTAAACATGGTAGTGTGTTCCTGCAGCTACGGAATGTGACAAACCTGGGTGCTGGGCGTCAATCTTGAAGGCGGGCCGCGACATGTTGAGCTCCTCTGGCCGACCCCAGTACTTGTGGTCGAGGTCGAAATCGCCAACCTGACCGTACAGCTCCGTGGGAGCCACGTGGCACTTTATGAAGTAGTCTGTCGCCCACTTCACTGCGTCCACTGCATACTGCAACTGACCTGAGGGAAAAAATCGAATTACACGACGAATTTTCGATGTACTGTAAGTGCTGAAAAAAAATTTAACTCCCAGGAGATTGCCCATCAATGGCTACAATTAAGACCATGCGGAAAAAATGCTTAAAATGTCATAAGAATTTTAAAAGCATACAGCATTGTATATACAAGGTGTAACTAAATTCCCTTGCAGACTTTCAGGACTTGTATTTGGGACCAAGACGGTTAAGTTTAGCATAGGAATTCATGTCCTGAAATGTAGCATTTCCCTGCTACACACAAAATACCACAACACACATTGCTCTTTGTCTCTTGTTGTTCGTCATCTGGGTCCACATATAAGTGGGGCTCAGTGTGATGGCCACCGATGTCAACACAAATACGGTATCTCTGTACCATGTTCCAAGACACATGATCTCCAATCCTTGATGCTCCAGTATCCGCCACAGCCATAACCCGCGCCAGTAGATCTTCTCTGCATGCCACAGGAGTCTCGTAAATCTAGGATTTCATGTGACCTCACAGGTAGTAGTCTAGCGGGTTCAAGTCAGAAGAACATGCTAGCCATGCAATCAGGCCACAATGACATATACACTATTGCCCAAATCCTTGGTCCAAATGATGTTGGACAACATGTGTAAAATGAGGTGGTGCAGCATCGTGCTGGAACCATATGTTGTGCACACATGGTGCATCTTGCAAGAGTTCATGCAGTATGCCATCAACAAACTGCAGATATGCACTAACAGTGAGATATGGTGGAAGAAGGTATGGGCAATTCACACATCCAGCCAGAAACCATGCCCAAATGTTCAGACCATATTGTTCCAGGAATCCATGGGGGTACACAGCACGTGGGTTTTCATTAGCCTACCATGACTGTTGTCAAGGTTTCCCACCTTCCCTGGTGAACTTGGCTTCATTCATGAAAAGGATTCACCATGGGAAGTCTGGTTTTTCCACACAATAATGCAAGAACTACCTGCAGAATTGATCAAAAGATGCAAACTCCTGTGTCTACCTTGCCTGTACCTTCTGGGGATAGTACAGGTGTAGCTGCCATTTGAACAAAACACTCCAGACAATTTGGTGATCCACTTTCAGTCTAACTGCTATGTTTCTGGTACTTGTCGTCAATCCTCTTCCACTGCATGGAGTACAGCCTCTTTAAAGTCTATGTTCAGTGCCATCATGGAGTACCACAACCAGCCCTGCTGGTGGTGAATGTCCTTGTCTCGAACGCCCACTTCTACACCGTAGCAAAGAGGGAGTGTGAAGGTGTCTGATGATGTGGAAAATGCTTCACATAGAACTGACGAACAGCCCTACCATTGCACCAAGCTTCGTCATATAATAACAATGTGTAGCGTACTGTGGTCAACAGCAATGCACTAAAAATGAAATGTAGCTTGGATTCTGTACTGTAGTGAGGAGGAGATCAGTCTTTAACGTCCTATCGAGGTGTCATTAGAGATGGACCACAAGCTTGGATTAAGGAAGGATGGGGAAGAAAATCGGCCATGCCCTTTCAAAGGGATTACCCCAGAATTTGCCTGAAGCGATTTCTGGATGTTGGTTTGAACTTTCATCCTTGCATGGCGTACTGTAGTGAATGATTACTACAGTACATTAGCATAGGATGAACAAAGACAATGAACTCACCAGCATGTACAAACGTATTTGGGTGGATACAGTAGTACAATATGAACAAAGAAGCACAATTGCAGATACAAACATCACATGGCAGATCACAAACTCAGCTGAATGGCATGCAAGCAAACCTGTAATGGGCACGTGTCATCAGGTGAGAAGTGGGGCAAAGCGGGTTACGGCGCACTTTTGATATCGAATTGATGTGATAATTAATTAAATTTATCAATTAAACCACCCTTCCCCCTCTCCTTACCCTACTGTTCTGCTATGTGGTTTATGAACCCCAGAAACAAGAGGTTAAAGGGAGAGGATACTTTAATTTATCATTTCAATTAATTACTGTATTAATCTGATATCAAAAGTGTGTCAGAGCCCCCTTACTCTCTCTACCCATGCGATCGCTGAATGACGTATGTAATACTCTAGTCAGTGGCACTGAAAATGTGACAGATTTGAGTGTGTGTTGTGATATTTTACGTGTAGCAGGGAAATTATATTTGTCTGGACACGAGTTCCTATGCTAAACATAACGATCTTGGTCCCCACTACAAGTCCTCATTGCCTGTAAAGGGAATTCAGTTACACCCTCTATATCCTGCAACTAAATAAACTGAAGTTTCCTTGAAGTCTCATCTCCATGCTGTGGGAGGGCTAGGTACCGTCGCAGTTTCAGAGCCAACTCAAGGAAATTTGGCATTTTTCAAACGGAATGATTCATTCTTCCACTCCTAAGCTGTAGGAGTAGGGAATTCATCGCTTATTTGTCTCGCTGTCACACAAGTGTCATGTGGTTAACGTCTTCATTCTCTCCACATTCACATTTTGGGAAGCTGGTCTTTCAATTCAGTGGAGATGTTTTATAGCGTCGAGGTGTGGTACCATCACATACAGGTACACCATCTGTCCAAAAAGTTCTGAGACTGATTTTATTCCTGGTGTGTACGCGATGTCAGTGCGGCAACAATGGTGGCAGCTTGAACTAACGACTGTAAACAACAGATGTACATCCAACCAGTCAATTGTGAGCAGATGGTGTTAAGTAGTGGCTCTGACATCAGCACCAACACCCGTAGAATGCCACGTGTTGTTCTGGATACATTTTAATGCTTTTAATAATTTTCAGATGATGTCTGTTTCATATTGTTGTTATAAAATGCTGTGCTTGCTTAGTTTTAATTTTAGTGAATATCTGTGGGATATTTACATGTTAGTGTTAACATCCATCCACTGTCTATTCATTACATGATGTTCGGATATTAATTCCTGATAGTGTCTGTTTAAGATTTTTGTTAAAAAATATTATGCTTTGTGTTTTTAATTCAGTTCAGATCTTCTACGATCTGAAACTTGCATTCAGTGAATACCCTTGTGGTTTTTACATTCTCGTGTTATGTCTGCCTGCCACTTAGAAGTTATTTGTGGAACTCATCAGAAGATACGTGGTTGTTACTTTACTGAATCTGAAACGTGTGTTAGCGTTTTTCGGTTTACTGTAGAAGTAGAGTCAGGTGAGTCAAATAAGGATGTTGCTAGAACGAGATTTTCACTATGCAGCAGAGTGTGCACTGGTAGGAAACTTCCTGGAAGATTGAAACCGTGTGCCGAACCGAGACTCGAACTCGGGACCTTTGCCTTTCACGGACAAGTGCTCTACCATCTGAGCTACCCAAGCACGATTCACGTCCCGTCCTCACAGCTTTCCTTCTGCCAGTGAGGACAGGGCGTGGATCGTGCTTGGGTGGCTCAGATGGTAGAGCACTTGCCAGTGAAAGGTAAAGGTCCCGAGTTCCAGTCTTGGTCCGGGACACAATTTTAATCTACCGCGAAGTTTCATATCAGCGCACACTTCGCTGCAGAATGAAAATCTCATTCTGGAAACATCCCCCAGGCTGTGGCTAAGCCATATCGCCACAATATCCTTTCTTCCAGGAGTGCTAGTTCTGCAAGGCTCGCAGGAGAGCTTCTGTAAAGTTTGGAAGGTAGGAGACGAGGTACTGGCAAAAGGTGAGCTGTGAGGACGGGGCGTGACTCGTGCTTTGGTAGCGTAGATGGTGCATCATTTGTCCCATATTTCGACCTTTTTCGTCGACTACAGTTACATACATACCAGTCTCCCAGATACGCGCCCACCCAGGACTAATGATTTTTACAGCCTGCTGCTGCGCTGTGTTCCCTGGAATGTGATGGAGACCAAACATCTCTCCATCCAGTGGCCCATAGTGTGGACTACCGTCCACCAGCCCTTCCTCCCTACGAACGTCAGGGCACTGTGGTATCACATAGTCAACAGGAAATTTGCCACGAAGCAGCGACTGCACAACATTGGCTTGTCAGAATCTCCTCTTTGTCTCCTTTGCCAGCAACTGGACACTGAGGAACACCGTCTGACATGCGCCTCATCGCAAGATGTATGGCGCTTCGTGCAGCAAATCATTGCCTGCTATCTCCGGGTGCCACCAGACACAATCGAACCTCGAATGTTTCTGTACCCGGACGACAGACATTTTCCCGCCGCCAAATGTCACGCTATTACGTGGGCCAAAGGGTGGGCGGTCGCTTATCTCTTTCATGAGGGACCTAAATCCCGCCTCGACTTCTGGACCTACACTCCTGGAAATGGAAAAAAGAACACATTGACACCGGTGTGTCAGACCCACCATACTTGCTCCGGACACTGCGAGAGGGCTGTACAAGCAATGATCACACGCACGGCACAGCGGACACACCAGGAACCGCGGTGTTGGCCGTCGAATGGCGCTAGCTGCGCAGCATTTGTGCACCGCCGCCGTCAGTGTCAGCCAGTTTGCCGTGGCATACGGAGCTCCATCGCAGTCTTTAACACTGGTAGCATGCCGCGACAGCGTGGACGTGAACCGTATGTGCAGTTGACGGACTTTGAGCGAGGGCGTATAGTGGGCATGCGGGAGGCCGGGTGGACGTACCGCCGAATTGCTCAACACGTGGGGCGTGAGGTCTCCACAGTACATCGATGTTGTCGCCAGTGGTCGGCGGAAGGTGCACGTGCCCGTCGACCTGGGACCGGACCGCAGCGACGCACGGATGCACGCCAAGACCGTCGGATCCTACGCAGTGCCGTAGGGGACCGCACCGCCACTTGCCAGCAAATTAGGGACACTGTTGCTCCTGGGGTATCGGCGAGGACCATTCGCAACCGTCTCCATGAAGCTGGGCTACGGTCCCGCACACCGTTAGGCCGTCTTCCGCTCGCGCCACAACATCGTGCAGCCCGCCTCCAGTGGTGTCGCGACATGCGTGAATGGAGGGACGAATGGAGACGTGTCGTCTTCAGCGATGAGAGTCGCTTCTGCCTTGGTGCCAATGATGGTCGTATGCGTGTTTGGCGCCGTGCAGGTGAGCGCCACAATCAGGACTGCATACGACCGAGGCACACAGGGCCAACACCCGGCATCATGGTGTGGGGAGCGATCTCCTACACTGGCCGTACATCACTGGTGATCGTCAAGGGGACACTGAATAGTGCACGGTACATCCAAACCGTCATCGAACCCATCGTTCTACCGTTCCTAGACCGGCAAGGGAACTTGCTGTTCCAACAGGACAATGCACGTCCGCATGTATCCCGTGCCACCCAACGTGCTCTAGAAGGTGTAAGTCAACTACCCTGGCCAGCAAGATCTCCGGATCTGTCCCCCATTGAGCATGTTTGGGACTGGATGAAGCGTCGTTTCACGCGGTCTGCACGTCCAGCACGAACGCTGGTCCAACTGAGGCGCCAGGTGGAAATGGCATGGCAAGCCGTTCCACAGGACTACATCCAGCATCTCTACGATCGTCTCCATGGGAGAATAGCAGCCTGCATTGCTGCGAAAGATGGATATACACTTTACTAGTGCCGACATTGTGCATGCTCTGTTGCCTGTGTCTATGTGCCTGTGGTTCTGTCAGTGTGATCATGTGATGTATCTGACCCCAGGAATGTGTCAATAAAGTTTCCCCTTCCTGGGACAATGAATTCACGGTGTTATTATTTCAATTTCCAGGAGTGTATTTACGAACAGCTCATGCAGCTCTCGAAAACACGCCACGTTACCGAACATTATTTGCTAACTATCTTCGGCTCAGAGGGCACCTACCCCTCCTCCCCCGGCGTTTAAACCGGCTACGATCGATTCTACTTCTGACCTCCGTGGATGAGAGAGCGCGTCGCAGATTGCACGGATTTTATTTCTTTTTGCTTTTCATTTTTCTTTTCTTTTTCTTTAACCAGATTTTATATTTCTTTTCTCTTTCCCCGATGTGTTCACATAATTTCATCATAATAGTGAATAGTGAATATTTCAAAAACACATGCAAATAAATAAATAACAACAACGCCTTCCACTACTGTTGATTCCTGTGTCTCCCACTTCCCTAAGCACCATAGGCTCGGTGGTGGTGAGGGGGACACTGTGGCCAGGCCTCGGGTTTCGACCACTGCCCACTTTGCCCCCCGAGCCCCCACCTGTCCACCACCACTCCAAAATAAAATTAAAAAAAAAGAAAAAAGAAAAAAGTGGTAAAAAAAAGATGGTAGAGCACTTTCCCGCGAAAGGCATAGGTCCCGAGTTGGAGTCTCGGTCCTGCACACAGTTTTAATCTGCCAGGAAGTTTCATATCAGCGCACACTCCGCTGCAGAGTGAAAATCTCATTCTGGAAGCATCCCCCAGGCTGTGGCTAAGCCATATCTGCACAATATCATTTCTTCAAAAATGGTTCAAATGGCTCTGAGCACTATGGGACTTAACAGCTATGGTCATCAGTCCCCTAGAACTTAGAACTACTTAAACCTAACTAACCTAAGGACAGCACACAACACCCAGCCATCACGAGGCGGAGAAAATCCCTGACCCCGCCGGGAATCGAACCCGGGAACCCGGGCGTGGGAAGCGAGAACGCTACCGCATGACCACGAGATGCGGGCTGTATATCATTTCTTCCAGGAGTGCTAGTTCTGCAAGGTTCGCAGGAGAGCTTCTGTGAAGTTTGGAAGGTAGGAGATGAAGTACTGGCAAAAGGAAAGCTGTGAGGACCGGGCGTGACTCGTGCTTGGATAGCTCAGATGGTAGCGCACTTGCCCGGAAAAGGCAAAGGTCCGGAGTTCGTGTCTCAGTCCGGCACACAGTTTTAATCTTCCAGGTAGTTTCATGGATGTTGCTGAAGGGCAGTTAGTACTGGAGAAACATGACAGGACTGTGGGTTGGTATTTGATTGGGAGGATTGTAGCAGGGAGGCAAGTAAAGTATCAGATAAGGCTCTTCCACGGATTTGTGTCCTTCAGGAAGAATTATAAATGGCTAATGTTGAATTAGATGGGTTGAAGGGAGAAAGAGACAATGGCAACTGGGGAAAGGTGACAAGTAAGGAGAAAACCTCAGAAATCACATTTCCAACTGCGGTTTGCAAATAGTTTGACCTGTTATCTGAAATATAAGAAGAGAATTAACCTGTTTTTGTACAAAGTAGAGTGCAACAGATTCATAGGAACAACTTTAAGGCTAGGTCGGCAGAAAAATCAAGTAAGAAGAAAGAGTGAGTGGTGCTGCTAGGCAGCAATCATAGGAGGGATGTTGGCCAAAGGCTACAGGAAAAACTAGGGGCGGAATACCAGATCGCCGGCCGGGGTGGCCGAGCGGTTCTAGACACTACAGTCTGGAACCGCGCGACCGCTACGGTCAACAGGTTCGAATCCTGCCTTGGTCATGGATGTATGTGATGTCCTTAGGTTAGTTAGGTTTAAGTAGTTCTAAGTTCTAGGGGACTGATGACCTCAGAAGTTAAGTCCCATAGTGCTCAAAGCCATCTGAACCATTTTTTTGGAAGACCAGATCACAAGTACTGTGAAACCTACAGTCAAGCTCAGGCAGGTGATGGGGAACACAGGGGTTTCGTGCAGAGATTCTGATGAAGAATGTAGAATACTTATATTAGGAGCAGCAGGAAACACTCTGACTAGCAGCTTACCGAGAACAGCATTAAAGGTGACTTGGAGGTAATAACAGCAGCAATAATGCACAATTGTATGGAGTTTGTAGCGGTTTTGTAGTGCCATGATCAGCCCTGTCAGTCGTGTAAACAAAGGGCTGAGCGGATCTCTTATTTGTGCTATACCTGTTGCTGCAACTGGCAGATAGGTATGGTCAAATGTACGTTTATATCTGGATTATACTCCGAAATCACCTAACGGTGTGTGGTGGAGGGTACTTCTCGTACCGCTAACTGAACCCCCTTCCCCATTCCACTCGGAAATGGCACGTGGGAAGAATGATTGTCGGTAAGCCTCTGTTTTAGCTCTTATTTCTCGAATTTTCTCGTTGTGGTCATTAAGCGAGATATATCTAGGAGAAAATAATGTGTTACTTGACTCTACCCGGAAAGAGTTCTCTATAAATTTTGGTAGTAAACGTCCCCGTGATGCAAACGCCTCTCTTTTAACTTCGGCCACTGGAGTTCGTTGTGCACCTCTGTAACGCTCCCGCGCCAAGTAAACGTTACCGTGACTAAACGCACCACTCTTCGTTTGATATTCTGTAACTCTTCTATCGGTCCTATCTGGTAAGGATCCCAGACTGATGAACAACACTAAAGAATCAATCGAACAAGCGCCTTATAAGCCACTTCCTTCGTGGATGAGTTATATCGCCTTCAGATTCGTTCTACAAATCTCAGGCTGGGGTCTACTTTTCGTATTTCAGTAAAACTTCGTTAACACGAATCCGAAGGAACCGAAAAATCAGGAGTTCGTGTTAAAAAAATTCGTTTTAAGTGAAAACCATAGATTTTAATAAGTATACATGTACAGCAGTACAACTAATGTGTAATACACTACACTATCAATCACGTTATTGTAGACTTTTAACACTATAAAGTGATTGTAAAGTCCTAGTAGTCACAAATTATGTACGTTACTTTCTTGGAAAAAATTCGGTCATGGTTCGCTGACGTTCATGGGAACGATAATATTTTGTAATTTCACAACCAATTGCAGTGATAGCGTCCGTAAACCCAGCAGTGACGTCGGATGTTGAAGCGATCCGTTATAAACAGTCCAAGGCTGTAAACATCTCCTGACGGGTAGATGGAATGGTATCTATATTCTCTTCCTCTTCACTTTCTTCTGATGGCCCTTCTTGCACCTCGTTCACAGCTTTTGGCACATCCAATTCCACAGAAGCACATACGGCAACATCTTCGTCTACACTAATGCATTCTTCGAAACTAATCCCAGGGTTCACAACGTCCTGCAGAACTGTCCATTCATCAGGATAAGTGGCATCTTCTAACTCGTGGACATCTTCAGTGTTGCTATGTGCTGCTACGGTCGCAGGTTCGCATCCTGCCTAAGGGCATTGAAGGGTGTGATGTCCTTAGGTTAGTTAGGTTTAAGTAGTTCTAAGTTCTAGGGGACTGATGACCTCAGATGTTAATCCCACAGTGCTTAGAGCCATTTGAACCATTTGTTGCTATGTCTCCAAGCTCTGTTAAAGCACTTCCCTACACGATGTGGCGATACTGAGTTCCAGGCTGCTGCGATGGCTTTTATTGCGTCAAGCAGATTCCAGTTTGGGGTTGCACTGTTGTTTTCAGCAGCACGAATTGCAGCTCTTACAAGTCGCTTACGATAAGCTCTCTTTATAAGAGAGATTATGCCTTGGTCCAAACGCTGAAGGCGGCTTGTGGTGTTGGGTGGATAAAACTGAACCTTTATGTTGGATAGGTTCAGATCATGAACGTTATGGGCAGTACATCTGTCCAATGTAAGAAGAACATGTCTATTTTGAGCAATCATTCGAGTGTTGAAACGAAGAAGCCACTTGCGAAATGATGTGCCATCGATCCAAGCTTTCTAGTGGGTAGAGTAGATGCAAGGTAAAGTGTCCATATTTATGTTTTTAAAGCAACGTGGTTTCTCGGATTTACCGATAACCCAGGGACGAAACTTCTCACTGCCGTCAGCATTACAACACAGTACAACAGTCACACGTTGTTTGCTTCGTGCTCCACCGTGACACTTATCACCTTTTATCCCCAGGGTGTGATTTGGAAAAAGGTTGTAAAAAAATCCAGTTTCATCCATGTTAAACACATCACACGAGGCATACTTTTCCCTCACTCGGTTGAATTCATGCAACCAGCTGTTCGCACTTTCTTCATCAACTTTATTTGCTTCACCACAAATTTGTACAGATAAAATCGAATGTCTCTTTTGGAACCGATACAACCAACCAGCAGAACAACGGAAGTCTTCGATGCCCATATCATTAGCAATATCAATTGCTTTTGACTGAATCACAAGGGCAATTAAAGGTATGTTTATGCACGCATGTGATTGAACCATTCTAGCAGTAACGTCTCGATGTCTTCATACTTGGCGGTACGAAGTCGTTTAGATTTGTTTCCAGAACCTGATGCCACAGCATTAATAATTTTTTCTCGACTTTTAATAATCGTAGATAAAGTGGATTTAGGTATTCCAAACTGCTCTGCAACTGCTGTTTTCTTGGTACCGCGGTCTACTTCATCTAGAATCTTAAGAACTGTACATTTAGAGCTGTCTGTTTCCTCTTTGCTATTTTCGCACGCTACGGTACCGGTTGTAACTGTAGTTTTTATTCAGTATTCCATCTCGATACGGCTACGACTAACAGAACACCTGTCAAATCAGGCACTGAGTACATTCTAAATGATGCTGCACACATTATTGAATGTCTTACAATGTACAGCATACGCTGATTGTTGAGGTGATAATCGCGGCTACCGACCTACAATACGTTAAAAACGAGTCAACAATAAGTATAATTAGCTTTGTAGCTGCATTTCCTACATTCATTTCGGAAAAAAATTACGCTTTAAAATACTCTAAGGTCGGAAGTTTGTGTTACAGTGAAATTTAATTACGCTAGGAACTGAAACAGAGTTCGTAATTCGCCTTAACCGAAATTCGTGTTAACCGATAAAACATACCATAAGAACTAATGTATTCCTGGCGGGACCAATATTTTTTTCGCGTTAACCGCGACTTCGTCTTATGCTAGATCTCGCTGACGAGGTTATACTGTATTTGTTTTGTGTTGGTCATACCACTTAAGGTCTCGCTGGAGAGCTAATTCCTGATATTTTACTGTTTCCAACAGGTTGTCATCAATAGTTTAGCCGTACAGTAGTGGGTTTCTTTTCCAATGTATGCGCAATATTTTACATTTATTCATGTTCAGGGTCGCCTGCCAGAGCCTCCACCATTCGTCAGTCCACTGCAGGTCGTTCTGCAAATCTCTACTCCCGTCTGGTGTGCTATTTTTCTATAGACAACTGCATCATCTGCAAACGGTCTTAAAGAGCTTCCGACGTTTTCTACTTTATGGTTTATGTACGTTGCAAACAGTAACGGTCCTATCACACTTTCATCGGGTACTCCGGAAGGTACCTTTATATCTGTCGATTTTGTCCCATTAAGGGCTACGTGTTGAGTCCTATCCGCAAGGAAGTCTTGAATCCAGTCGCAGAACTGGTTTGATACTCGATAACCTCGTATTTTTTTCAGTAACCGGCAGTGCGAGACGGTGTCAAATACCTGCCTCAAGTAAAGGAGCACAGCATCATCCTGAGCGCCGTTGTCTGCAGCGCTTTGAACCTCACGGAGGAATAGAGCGAGCTGGATTTCGCAAGATCTCTGTTTGCGGAATGCATGTTAATTTTTATAGAGGAGATTTTCGCGTTCCACAAACGTCGTAATTTTTGAACATAAAACATGTTCCATAATTCTACAACAAATTGACCTCAACGATGTTGTTGTTGTTTTTGTTGTTGTGGTCTTCAGTCCAGAGACTGGTTTGATGCAGCTCTCCTTGCTACTCTATCCTGTGCAAGCTTATTCACGTCCGAGTAACTACTGCAACCTACATCCTTCTGAATCTACTTAGTGTATTCATCTCTTGGTCTCCCTCTGCGATTTTTACCCTGCACGGTTCCCTCCAATACTAAATTGGTGATCCCTTGATGCCTCAGAACGTGTCCTACAAATCGATCCCCTCTTCTGTTTATTTATTTATTTATTTATTGTTCCGTGGGACCAAATTAGGGAGAAGTCTCCATGGTCGTGGAATGAGTCAATACATGAAATTATAACACGATATTAGAAACAGATAAAATGAAATATTAAAAAAAACGAATTCAGGTGACAAGTCGTTAAGTTTAAATAAAGAAAATCAACAATGTAACACTGGAATTTGCTTAATTTTTTAGCTCTTCCAGGAGCTCCTCGACAGAATAGAAGGAGTGAGCCATGAGGAAACGCTTCTGTTTAGACTTAAAAGCATTTGGGCTAGTGCTAAAATTTTTGAGTTCTTGTGGTAGCTTATTGAAAATGAATACAGCAGAATAGTGCACTCCTTTCTGCACAAGAGTCAAGGAAGTGCATTCCACATGCAGATTTGATTTCTGCCTAGTATTAACTGAGTGAAAGCTGCTAACTCTTGGGAATAAGCTAATATTGCTAACAACAAACGACATTAAAGAAAATATATACTGTGAGGGCAATGTCAGAATTCCCAGACTATTGAATAGGGGTCGACAAGAGGTTCTCGAACTTACACTACATATAGCTCGAACAGCCCGTTTTTGAGCCAAAAATAACCTTTTTGAATCAGAAGAACTACCCCAAAAAATAATACCATACGACATAAGCGTATGAAAATATGCGAAGTAGACTACTTTTCGTGTTGAAGTGTCACTTATTTCAGATACTGTTCTAATGGTAAATAAAGCAGCATTTAGTTTCTGAACAAGATTCTGGACATGGGCTTTCCACAACAGCTTACTATCTATCCGAACGCCTAGGAACTTGAACTGTTCCGTCTCGCTTATAATATGCCCATTCTGTCTGATCAAAATATTGGTTCTTGTTTAATTGTGAGTTAGAAACTGTAAAAACTGAGTCTTACTGTGATTTAGCATCAAATTATTTTCCACAAGCCACGAACTTATTTCATGAACTACATTATTTGTTACTGTTTCAATATTACACACAAGATCCTTCACTATCAAGCTGGTATCATCAGCAAACAGAAATACAGGGCTATTACAAATGATTGAAGGGTTTTCATAAATTCACTGTAGCTCCATTCATTGACATATGGTCGCGACACACTATAGATACGTAGAAAAACTCATAAAGTTTTGTTCGGCTGAAGCCGCACTTCAGGTTTCTGCCGTCAGAGCGCTCGAGAGCGCAGTGAGACAAAATGGCGACAGGAGCCGAGAAAGCGTATGTCGTGCTTGAAATGCACTCACATCAGTCAGTCATAACAGTGCAACGACACTTCAGGACGAAGTTCAACAAAGATCCACCAACTGCTAACTCCATTCGGCGATGGTATGCGCAGTTTAAAGCTTCTGGATGCCTCTGTAAGGGGAAATCAACGGGTCGGCCTGCAGTGAGCGAAGAAACGGTTGAACGCGTGCGGGCAAGTTTCACGCGTAGGCCGCGGAAAATTGGCTCATGCCACAACTGGAGACCGACAGCGCCGACTTCATCTTTCAACAGGATGGTGCTCCACCGCACTTCCATCATGATGTTCGGCATTTCTTAAACAGAAGATTGGAAAATCGATGGATCGGTCGTGGTGGAGATAATGATCAGCAATTCATGTCATGACCTCCACGCTCTCCCGACTTAACCCCATGCGATTTCTTTCTGTGGGGTTATGTGAAAGATTCAGTGTTTAAACCTCCTCTACCAAGAAACGTGCCAGAACTGCGAGCTCGCATCAACGATGCTTTCGAACTAATTGATGGGGACATGCTGCGCCGAGTGTGGGAGGAACTTGATTATCGGCTTGATGTCTGCCGAATCACTAAAGGGGCACATATCGAACATTTGTGAATGCCTAAAAAAACTTTTTGAGTTTTTGTATGCGTGAGCAAAGCATTTTGAAAATATCTCATATAATAAAGTTATTGTAGAGCTGTGAAATCGCTTCAATCATTTATAATAACGCTGTATTTTTGAATCACCTGTAATACTAGAAGGCATATCATTTATATAAATAAGAAACAGCAGTGGCCCCAGCACCGACCCTTGGGGAACGCCCCACTTAACAGTGCCCCATTGGGACTGAACATCACTACCACTCTCAATATTGCGGTGAATTACCTTCTGCTTTCTGTTCTTAAAGTAAGAGGCGAACCAATTGTAAGCTAATCCCCTTACTCCATAATGGTCAAACTTCTGCAGTAATATTTTGTGGTCAACACAGTCAAAAGCCTTCGTTAAGTCAAAGAAAACACCTAGCGTTCGCAACCTTTTATTTAATCCGTCCAAAACCTCACAGAGAAAAGAGAATGTAGCATTTTCAGTTGTTAAACCATTTCTAAAACAAAACTGAACATCTGACAGCAAATTATGTGAATTTAAATGTTCCAGTAACCTTGTATATACAACCCTCTCGATAACTTTAGCAAAAACCGATGGCATAGAAATCGGTCTATAATTGTCAACATTATCCCAGTCTCCCTTTTTATAAAGTGGTTTCACTACCGAGTACTTTAATCGGTCAGGAAACCGACCACTCCTAAAGGAAAAGTTACAGATATGGCTAAGTACTGGGCTAACATACATAGAACAATAGTTCAGTATTCTGGTAGATACCCCGTCATATCCATGAGAGTTCTTGGTCTTTGGTGATTTAATTATTAACTCAATCTCCCTCTTGTCAGTATCATGGAGGAGCATTTCAGGTAACAGTCTCAGAACACTTTTTTCTAAGAGCACTATATGATTCCCTGTTGGGACTAGGTTTCTATTTAGTTCACCTGCTATATTCAGAAAGTGATTATTAAATACTGTAGATACACTCCTGGAAACTGAAATAAGAACACCGTGAATTCATTGTCCCAGGAAGGGGAAACTTTATTGACACATTCCTGGGGTCAGATACATCACATGATCACACTGACAGAACCACAGGCACATAGACACAGGCAACAGAGCATGCACAATGTCGGCACTAGTACAGTGTATATCCACCTTTCGCAGCAATGCAGGCTGCTATTCTCCCATGGAGACGATCGTAGAGATACTGGATGTAGTCCTGTGGAACGGCTTGCCATGCCATTTCCACCTGGCGCCTCAGTTGGACCAGCGTTCGTGCTGGACGTGCAGACCGCGTGAGACGACGCTTCATCCAGTCCCAAACATGCTCAATGGGGGACAGGTCCGGAGATCTTGCTGGCCAGGGTAGTTGACTTACACCTTCTAGAGCACGTTGGGTGGCACGGGATACATGCGGACGTGCATTGTCCTGTTGGAACAGCAAGTTCCCTTGCCGGTCTAGGAATGGTAGAACGATGGGTTCGATGACGGTTTGGATGTACCGTGCACTATTCTCGACGATCACCAGTGGTGTACGGCCAGTGTAGGAGATCGCTCCCCACACCATGATGCCGGGTGTTGGCCCTGTGTGCCTCGGTCGTATGCAGTCCTGATTGTGGCGCTCACCTGCACGGCGCCAAACACGCATACGACCATCATTGGCACCAAGGCAGAAGCGACTCTCATCGCTGAAGACGACACGTCTCCATTCGTCCCTCCATTCACGCCTGTCGCGACACCACTGGAGGCGGGCTGCACGATGTTGGGGCGTGAGCGGAAGACGGCCTAACGGTGTGCGGGACCGTAGCCCAGCTTCATGGAGACGGTTGCGAATGGTCCTCGCCGATACCCCAGGAGCAACAGTATCCCTAATTTGCTGGGAAGTGGCGGTGCGGTCCCCTACGGCACTGCGTAGGATCCTACGGTCTTGGCGTGCATCCGTGCGTCGCTGCGGTCCGGTCCCAGGTCGACGGGCACGTGCACCTTCCGCCGACCACTGGCGACAACATCGATGTACTGTGGAGACCTCACGCCCCACGTGTTGAGCAATTCGGCGGTACGTCCACCCGGCCTCCCGCATGCCCACTATACGCCCTCGCTCAAAGTCCGTCAACTGCACATACGGTTCACGTCCACGCTGTCGCGGCATGCTACCAGTGTTGAAGACTGCGATGGAGCTCCGTATGCCACGGCAAACTGGCTGACACTGACGGCGGCGGTGCACAAATGCTGCGCAGCTAGCGCCATTCGACGGCCAACACCGCGGTTCCTGGTGTGTCCGCTGTGCCGTGCGTGTGATCATTGCTTGTACAGCCCTCTCGCAGTGTCCGGAGCAAGTATGGTGGGTCTGACACACCGGTGTCAATGTGTTCTTTTTTCCATTTCCAGGAGTGTATATGCGACTTATCAGTAACACGGACATTCCCACTACGCACTGATTCTATATCCTCGACCTGTCTCTGCAGACCAGCCACTTCCTTTACGACTGACCATATGGTTTTAATTTTATCCTGAGACTTAGTTATTCTATCTGCATACCAGATACTTTTTGCCTTCCTAATAACATTTTTAAGCACCTTACAATACTGTTTGTAATGGGCTGCTGCATTTAGATTTTGACTGTTTCTAACGTTTTGACATAATTGCCACTTTGTTCTACAAGATATTCATATCTTCTAGTCAGCCACCCAGGCTGCCTGTTTGTGCTAGTACCCTGTTTTGAACGTTCTAACGAAAAGCAACTTTCAAAGAGCATGAGAAAAGTCTTGAGAAAAGCATTATATTTATCGTCTACTGTATCAGCGCTATAAACATCTTGCCACTCTTGTTCCTTGATAAGGTTTACAAAGGTCTCTACAGCAACTGGATCAACTTTCCTAAACAGCTGATGACTATATTTAACACGTGTTGCAGCACAAAAATCTTTTAGAGTTAAAATTTGTGCATCATGATCTGAAAGGCCATTCACCTTTTTGCTAACAGAATGCCCTTCTAGTAATGAGGAATGAACAAAAATGTTGTCTATGGTTGTTCTATGTTCCCTTGCACTCTCGTTGAAAAGAATACGGTTTGCATAAGATTATATGAATTAAAGAGGTCTACCAGCATCCTCTTCCTTGCACAATCACTTATACAATTAATATTGAAGTCACCACATATAACTAACTTTTTGTATTTCCTATAAAGTGAACCAAGAACCTCCTCTAGCTTTAGCAAAAATGTTGTGAAATCGGAGTCTGGGGATCTCTAAACAACAACAGTTAGAAGTTTAGCTCCATTAAATTTAACCACATCTGCACAACATTCAAACACCTTTTCAGTGCAGTACTTTGAAACATCAATTGACTCAAATGCGATGCCGTTTTTCACATACATGGCTACTCCCCCACACCGCAAAGAGCTCCTCGAAAAGCTGCCAGCCAACCTGTATCCTGGTAAAGGAAGCCTCTGAATTATCTCCTTATTTAAGAAGTGTTCAGATATACCAATAATTTCAGAGTCACATCTATAAGCAGCTCACTAACTTTATCTCTAATACCTTGTATATTTTGATGAAATATTCTAATTCCCTCATTACTCGGATACCTAAGCTTTGTCAAAAGTGGTTCCTTTGTTAGAGAGACTTCCCTTAAGCGGGAATACCTATCAGCTGACCTCAATCTAAAAAAGGTGCAGCTCTAACACCCACTACTGCAGGAATTTTCCCGTGAGTGATACCACCAACCCCACCTATGCTGCCACCTATAAGCTTTGCCAACCTCCCCTTCCCATACCTGTTGAGGTGCAGGCCATGTCTAGTGATCCCCGTCCTGCTGATAGACTCCACCGACACCACTGAAATGTGACCCATGCTTTCTGTCATCAGCGCACCCCCAAGTCTCATGTTATTACGCCTGACGGCTGCATTAAGATGAGGCCGATCGTGACGCTGAAACAGTTCCACGAAATGCACATTCGTGTTGCCAGTCTGAGTGGCTATCTTTTCCGGGTCACCATCTATGTTATACTCCCCATCCCTATCAATACTATTACCAGCCCCACCCACAATCACTACCTGATCCTCTTTAGTAAAATCCCTACATAACCCTCCTATGTTAACAGTCACCTGAGCCAATCCTGCATTAGGCTTCACAATGCTGGTGACCTGGTACTCACTCCCCAGCACTTCCTGCAACTGCTGGCCTACACCTCTGCCATGAGAACTACCTAACAGCAGAACGTTCTTCTTCCTCTTCGACTTTGCAACTGTTCTAGCCACATCTACATCTACAGTTACTAGAGATTCCTCTCCACTAGACTCTGACAGTTGGTCATATCTATTGTAAACACCAATAGTAAAACTATCTGAAAATCTTCTTCTCCTAGCAGATCTCTTGCCAACAGCCAGCTCCCATTCCCCAACCCCCTTCTCCCTCCTCATCCTATCTAGCTCCTCCTGTGCGTTTTTCAACTGCACCTGAAGGGCACAGATCTTACGCTCCTGCTCCTCTATCAACTTACTCTTGCTACATAACCTGCAGTTCCAGGAGAGGATCTCACCAGAATGCCCACTGGCTTCCCCACTGCATTCCCCCCAGTGAAAATACTTCGAACAAGTCTCACACCGCAGTCCACTACTGACGAACCTACGGCAAAGCCCACACTTCTCACTCATGGTAAAATTTTACTTTTTCTGAGTTCCGCTACTACAATAAGAAGATGTTAAAAACCTGACTACAATAATCACAAACTTACTCTACAAGTGACTCTAGTCAAGTTGTGCCATAAATTCCTCTTCTCCCCAATTCCATTCAGTTCCTCCTCATTAGTTACGTGATGTACCCATCTACTCTTCAGCATTCTTCTTTAGCACCACATTTAGAACGTTTCTATTCTCTTCTTGTCTGAACTATTTATCGTCCATGTTTCATTTCCATACATGGCTATATTCCATACAAATACTTTCAGAAACGACTTCCTGACACTTAAATCTATACTCTATGTTAACTGATTTCTCTTCATCAGAAACGCTTTCCTTGCCATTGGCAGTCTACATTTTATATCCTCTCTACTTCGGTCATCATCAGTTATTTTGCTCCCCAAATAGCAAAACTCATCTACTACTTTAAGTGTCTCATTTCCTAATCTAATTCCCTCAGCATCACCTGATTTAATTCGACTGCTTTCCATTATCCTCGTTTTGGTTTTGTTGATGTTCATCTTATACCTTCCTCTCAAGAAACCGTCGATTCCATTCAACTGCTCTTCCAGGTCCTTTGCTGTCTCTGACACAATTACAATGTCATCGGCAAACCTCAAAGTTTTTATTTCTTCTCCATGGATTTTAATTCCTACTCCACATTTTTCTTTTGTTTCATTTAATGCTTGTTCAATATACAGATTGAATAACATTGGGGATAGGGTACAAAACTGTCTCACTCCGTTCCCAACCACTGTTTCCCTTGCGTGACCCTGGAATCTTATAACTGACGTCAACGATATAGGCCTATAATTACGTGCATCTGTCCCATGGCCTTTCTCGAAACAGGAATGACTTACCCTTTTTTCCGGTTGCTAGGTACCCTCCGTTGCTCCAGCGACATACGACAAACTGCTGCCAGAAGAGGAGCAAGTTGTTTCGTATAATATTTGTAGAATCTTACACGTATCTCATCTAGTCCTGACGCCTTTCCACTATTAAGCGATTGTAGTTGCTTTTCTGTTCCACGATCGGTTACCTCAATATCTGCGTTGGTACGACGTTTGGGAGGAAACGTGTACGATCTTTCACGGTGGCCTAGACTGTAATAGGAGGGGAAAGGACAGGTTATATGAGTATCTTGCGAAGAGCGTACGGGGGGCAACAAGCACACAAGGCAAAATCCCTGTGATTACTGGAGTCACCAGAACACATTTTTAGGTAAGAGTCAGGTTATAGACAGTCTTGAAAGAAATTAGAACAGGATAGAACTGTAATGGAAAGAACAGTTTCCAGGATGAGATTTTCACTCTGCAGCGGAGTGTGCGCTGATATGAAACTTCCTGGCAGATTAAAACTGTGTGCCCGACCGAGACTCGAACTCAGGACCTTTGCCTTTCGCGGGCAAGTGCTCTACCATAAATAACAGAAAAATAAAATTATTTTGTTTTATCAGAATATTAGTGGGCTGAAGAACAATGTAGATGAGATTCTTGTATGCTTAGAAGGTGTGTAAGATTCTGACGTGGCAGATGTATTGTGCCCCTCTGAACACCACCTAACCATAGGGATAGAGAAGTTAAATAAAACGGATTATAGACTAGCATTATTTTCATGTAGAGTTTGCATGGAAAAAGGAGGAGTTGCAACAATAGCAGAAGTTGGACACAGTCAAAAGTACTGGTATGAGTAGGTTTTGTGTAGGTCTGAAGCTAGAAGCATGTGATTGCGAGTTATGGCTGCAGACTATTTCTCTGACATTTGTAGCAGTCTATAGACACCCTTTAGGAAAGTTTCAGTTGTTTTTGAGAAATCTGGATGCATTATTGAGTTGCCTATCAGACAACAATTAACAGCTAGTAATTTGTGGAGACTTCAGTGTAGGTTTCTGAACAGATTCTATCAGCAAAAATGAGCTAGAATCTATACTTGGCTGTTTCAATATGATTTCAGTAGTTAGTTATCCAACTCGTGTGTAGGAAGATTGTAGGACCCTCATTGAAAATATTTTTATAGACAGTGCTCAGGCTGGCGCAAATAATGCGTACCCAGTATTGTTAATGGACTATCTGATCATGATGAACAATTAATGGAAATAAAGAATAAAGCACCTTACGACTCTTAGGTAGATTCATACAAAACAGAGAGGCTTATTAATGAGGACAAGGGAAATTGTTTAAAGAGTGAGTTAAAAGAGATGGTATGGGTAAGGTATACTCAGAAAAAGATGCTAGGGCGAAATTCACTTTATTCCGTAGTCTTTCTAAAAAAGTAATCCACAAAGTCCATTCGAAAAAGGACAAGTAAGCCATGAATAACTAGAGGAATTAAAATCTCACGTAAGAGGAAGAGGGAACTCTATATAAAGACTAGAATAAGTCAAGCTCCAAGGTTACTTGGATTAAAAAAATTACTGTAATACCTTAAGAAGAGTCATTAAAATATCCAGAAGTACGCTTGTCCTGACAGAAATTAACAATGCAGAAATAACAGTAAAAGTATATGTGACATCATCAAGTGGGAGATAGGACAACAAATCAGTGTGCTACAAAGATACCTTAACAATTAAAGTAAATGACAGTGCTGTGCCTGATAATTCATAAGTTGTATTTTTAGTAATCAGTTTCTAAGTGTGGCAGCAAAAACAGAATTAAATTGTTCAGTTGAAGAAGCAAGAGAATATAGGTGTTAACTCCGTCATCCTACAACACTTGAAGTAGTGTCAACATCCATCACTGAAATTAATAAAACTCTAAAAAAATTAAAGCTCATCTAGAGTTGATGGAATTGTTCTAACTTAATAATAAATGTCCTTAGTGCTTTATGTAATGCGTCACTGGCAAATGGAACTTTACCAGACAGATTAAAATATGCAGTTGTTAAACCTCTTTATCAGAAAGGTGACAAGAAATACATAAATAATTATTGTCCAGCTTCCTTACTGACATCTTTTCCCAAAATATTCGAAAAAGTGGTGTACTCAAGGGTGGTCTCACAGTTAAGTAGAAACAATTTACTTAGAATATCACAGTTTGGATTTCAGAAGTGTTTCTCAACTGAGAATGCTACTTGTACATTCTATCACCAAATATTACAGGTGTGCCTTAAGTAATAAAACATCGGTAACTGGTATTTTTCGTGATCTTTCCAAGGTCTTAGATTGTGTAGATCATGTTATTCTCTCAGAAAACTTAAAATTTATGGAATTGATAGCTTTATACACAAATGGTGTGAATCATACTCAACAAATAGAAAGCAAAAGCTGTACTGAATAATTCGAACGGTGTTGGAAAGGAAGAAAATTTTAGTAACTCTGTAGCAACACAAAGGGTGTCCCACCTTCCACTTAACATTCAACAAGCAGAATTGGTACTTTTTGCAGAGAACACTACTGTTATAATAAATCCCATTATACAGAAAGCAGCAGAATGTACTATTAATGATGCTTTTCAAGGAATTATAAAGTAGTTATCTGAAAGTGGACTGTTCCTAAATTTTGAGAAAACACACTACATCCAGTTCCATACAACAAGTGAAGTCATACTCATAGCTGATATAGATTTGAACGGGGTTAAGTAAATAGTGTAGGATGATACAAATTTTTGCTTGTACACACTACTGAAAACTTGAACTGGAAGAAGATTATTAGACAACTTCTCAAATAAATAATTTCAGCTGCTTTTGCGCTTCATATAACTGCTAGTCTTGGAAACAGACATCACAACCTCCTGGCATATTTTGCGTATTTCCATTCAATAATGCCTTATGGAACAATTTTCTGAGGTAATTCATCACTCAGAAAAAAAGTAATGATTGTACAAAAGCGAGCCGTAGGAATAATATGTGGTGTTCACCTGTGGTCATTATGTACGTAGCTCTTCAATGATTTATGCGTGTTAATTGCACCATCACAGTACATACGTTCGTCAATGAAATTCATTATGAATCGTCCATTGCAATTTGAGAAGACTAGTGATATCCCCTACCTACATCGCAGGAGGAAAAAAAAAAAAGCGTTTATTAGCCATTGCAGAAGGTGTCGGTGGCTCAGAAGGGAGTTAACATGCAACAACAAAAATTTTTAATCATTTGCCCAATAATATAAAATGTCTGATAGTTAGCAAACGCAGTTTTAAACCTAACCAAAAATAATTCCGCCTGGACAACTTCTATTCCATGGACGAATTTTTAATTGAATATTGGTAGCCTATGTAATCTAGTTTTTACGTTTAGTTATATGAGTAGGACTAAAACGTATGTTCATTAATATCAACATTAATCATGTATACATATCCTGTAAACTGACTCGTTACATATCATTTCGATAAAAGAACCGTTCAAATGGTCTACAGAGCATGTAAACAAGGAACTAATTAACTAATGGACGTGTGGCTGTATTGTGTCAACGATGCTGTATCACAAATTGCAACTGAGCAACGAACTGAATATCTCTAAATCAAGTGTTAAAGATATTCTCCAGAATGTTTTGAAGAAGAGAAAAGTGTGTGCAATGTGTATCCCGCACACCTTGGGTACTCCTTAACAAAAACAAACGGCGCGTGGACGTCTGCTGCGGCTTACTGGAATGACAAACACGGACAATTCTTTTTTGGAAAACATCATTACGGTTGACAAGACTTGATGTTATCAATACGAATATATCACAAAACAATGAACTGCAGAATAAGTCCCTGAAAAAAACCGAAGAATGTATGAATGTGATACGTGACCTGAAGAATATTCCAAAGAAGGATTTTTCTGACAATTACACAAGATTGTATGAACTTTCTGTGCGCTGTACTCAAGTGAGGGGAAAATATGTACAACATATAAAAGCATGAAAGCCGTTATCGTAATTTTTATCTCCTTTTATCTGCTTTTTAATTAATCCATTCTTGAATCCATTCAAGTTAGAAACAAGGAGTAATGGACGTTCAGAACGCCACTGTGAAGCTAGGTGCCAGGTATATAGTTGACTATAGGACCGCTAATAGAGGCGCTAGAAGTTTTCCTTTTTCCACTCGTTGCCCCACTCGTTTGTTAGTGGTTTCTTCAAAGTCGTAATTGAGTTCGGCATTTCGTCACACTAGGTGTCTGACCGTAATAACGATATCCTTTGCTAGCTGGTCTGCTAGTTCGTTGTCCCAAAGGCGGCCTTTTAGTCACAACAAAGCTCAGATAACAATAAGAAATAACTACTTCATGCTGCAGAGCCGTCTTACCTCTGTAGTGTTCTCTGCTAAAATTTTATCACGCTACATATTCTCAGAAAGCTGCTACAGTATGAGATTCAAGAAGAGGCATCAAGAAGATGATTTATTTCGTCTCTTGAAAGGATAAATCACCAGGAAAATTCATGTTGAACTTGCAGGTGAGTACGTAGTTTCACAATGTCTAACACTGTGGTTAAATTGCGTAAACATGTCTAATGTGGTCAAATGGATATTGAAGACAACCAGAAGTAGCCGCTTGTACCAGGAGCTGCCACACAGCTGAAGACCCTGAAAGTGCGAACTTCTTCGCCTTTTTGTAGAGTTGATGGTGGAAAACTTGCACCAGAGTTATAGGTGAATGGTAAGCACCACTCACCATAATTTGGATCAGGTGAAGTCTCCATCCGGTTGGTACCTCGTCTGATTACATATGAACAAAAAAGGTGTTTGTTCATTGAGTGGGTAATGATCCCAGAGGCCGCACAACTGACAAAGTAGTGGAAAAACGAGTGAGACCGCAGTTGTAGTTGGGATACAACATGTTGAGTGTTTTGGGATTGCCGTGATATGCTTTTGATATACCATGTCTGTAAAGATCAGAAATTTACTGAGAAATATTTTCAGTAATGGAAATGAGCGTTTGGCGTCATTGGCCGCCTTGGTGCAGGTCTTATTACATTAGACGCCACATTGGGCGATCTGCGCGCCGGATGGGGATGAAATGATGATGAAGACAACACAACACCCAGTCCCTGAGCGGAGAACTTCTCCGACCCAGCCGGGAATCGAATCCGGGCCCATAGGACGGCAATCCGTCACGCTGACCATTCAGCTATCAGGGCGGACAATATTTTCAGTACATACAATTAAAAAAATTACGGATACCGCTCAAACTATGGGCACTTCCTCTTGTAGAACGATAAACTTGTAGGATTTGGGTAACGAACACGATGTTCATGATGTGTAATGACTGTCAACGTTACCGATTCACATACGCAATATTTATTTATACACATTATACAGGCAGATACAAATTAAACACTTGGCATCCCAGAACACAATGGCCAAGATCCTAAGATACTGTTTTGCAGGGATATTCATGGGGCCGGAAGTCCATAGAGTTTGAGCCCCCACAGGGCTCTCCCCCCCCCCCTTCACCCTCTCCCCCAAAGGCGTGGTGTGCAGAAGCTGTGTTGGGGTGTGGTGCAGGTCGTCTCTGGAGATGCTGTCCAGCTCGTACTCATCTAAATGTCTTGGTCGGTGCAGCGGTCTGCCTGTTCGTGACGTCAGTACTGATTGAGTAGATGGTACTGGAGATGCCATCGTTAGGTCATCCGCCGGTGGTTGTACTTGATTCTGTGGTGGGGGTGTAGGCTGATCCTGTGTCCAGTTTTCTGTCTTTTGATTTGGGGCTGACACTCGTAGGGTGCCATCCCTGGGTACTGTAGATAACAGTGCAATTGTGTCGACTGACTGTGGTATCGGTGTGGAGTGATACAATGATCACGACACCTTGCTGTTGCTTACCTGTCGCTTTTCGTACATGGCAGATACCACTATCGTCGTGTCGTGTAGCGTCACTGTGATATCTTCTGGAAGGTAGTGCTTGACATCGACTATGACAGAAAAGGGGGTTGTGGTTCAAATGGTTCAAATGGCTCTGAGCACTATGGGACTCTACTGCTGTGGTCATCAGTCCTCTACAACTTAGAACTAATTAAACCTAACTAACGTACGGACATCACACACATCCATGCCCGAGGCAGGATTCGAACCTGCGACCGTAGCAGCAGCGCGGCTCCGGACTGGAGCGCCTAGAACCACACGACCACCGCGGCCGGCAGAAGGGGGTTGTGTCGTGTTGTGATGTCAAAGGGGTGGTACTCTTCCTCGGAGTCTCCATAAAAGTCGATGCTGACTTCAGTCTGTTGACGGACACAGTAGTGAGTTTGCCAGCTAGCTAGCATGATTTCGAAAGTGTTGGGTCCTCCGTCTTAGTACTTTATAAGGTCCACTGTACGCTGGGTGCAGGGCTAGCTTGATGGTGTCTGTGCGTAGCATTACGTGAGTGCAAGTCTGTAGGTTTTTGTGCGCAAATACAGTGGGTGTTGCGTGGTGCGACGGTGGTGGGACTCTGATGCTGTGTATCAGTTCTCTGACCCGGCGTACGAGGTCTGGGAGGTCCTTGTTGTGTTCGTCCATTGTCTGTATGACAAATTCCGCCGGGAGGCTAATCGCTTCACCTTAGAGGATCTCTGCTAACGAGGCGTCGATGTCCTCTTTGTGGGCCGTTCTGATTCCCCGCAGTACCCAGGGTAGGGCCTCTGACCATTCGTTATCATGGTACACCAGTGCCGTTTTCAGCGTGAGGTGCCACTGTTCCACTAGGCCGTTTGACTGTGGATGGTAGGCTGTGGCATGGAATCGGTGGCAGCCGCAGAGGCGGCACAGTTCCGTAAACACGGTCGATTCGAATTATCTGCCCTGATCGGATATTAGCGACTCAGGGCAGCCAAATTTCGCCATCCGCAAGTTGATGAACGATCTCGCCACTGTCTCCGCTGATATGTCTCTGAGCTGAGCGGCCTCCACCCACCGAGTCGTTCGGTCGATGACCGAGAGGATACAACGAAATCCGTTAGATTCAGGTAGTGGCCCCACTGAATCTACACTCCTGGAAATTGAAATAAGAACACCGTGAATTCATTGTCCCAGGAAGGGGAAACTTTATTGACACATTCCTGGGGTCATATGCATCACATGATCACACTGACAGAACCACAGGCACATAGACACAGGCAACAGAGCATGCACAATGTCGGCACTAGTACAGTGTATATCCACCTTTCGCAGCAATGCAGATCTTGCTGGCCAGGGTAGTTGACTTACACCTTCTAGAGCACGTTGGGTGGCACGGGATACATGCGGACGTGCATTGTCCTGTTGGAACAGCAAGTTCCCTTGCCGGTCTAGGAATGGTAGAACGATGGGTTCGATGACGGTTTGGATGTACCGTGCACTATTCAGTGCCCCCTCGACGATCACCAGTGGTGTACGGCCACTGTAGGAGATCGCTCCCCACACCATGATGCCGGGTGTTGGCCCTGTGTGCCTCGGTCGTATGCAGTCCTGATTGTGGCGCTCACCTGCACGGCGCCAAACACGCATACGACCATCACTGGCACCAAGGCAGAAGCAACTCTCATCGCTGAAGACGACACGTCTCCATTCGTCCCTCCATTCACGCCTGTCGCGACACCACTGGAGGCGGGCTGCACGATGTTGGGGCGTGAGCGGAAGACGGCCTAACGGTGTGCGGGACCGTAGCCCAGCTTCATGGAGACGGTTGCGAATGGTCCTCGCCGATACCCCAGGAGCAACAGTGTCCCTAATTTGCTGGGAAGTGGCGGTGCGGTCCCCTACGGCACTGCGTAGGATCCTACGGTCTTGGCGTGCATCCGTGCGTCGCTGCGGTCCGGTCCCAGGTCGACGGGCACGTGCACCTTCCGCCGACCACTGGCGACAACATCGATGTACTGTGGAGACCTCACGCCCCACGTGTTGAGCAATTCGGCGGTACGTCCACCCGGCCTCCCGCATGCCCACTATACGCCCTCGCTCAAATTCCGTCAACTGCACATACGGTTCACGTCCACGCTGTCGCGGCATGCTACCAGTGTTAAAGACTGCGATGGAGCTCCGTATGCCACGGCAAACTGGCTGACACTGACGGCGGCGGTGCACAAATGCTGCGCGGTTCCTGGTGTGTCCGCTGTGCCGTGCGTGTGATCATTGCTTGTACAGCCCTCTCGCAGTGTCCGGAGCTAGTATGGTGGGTCTGACACACCGGTGTCCATGTGTTCTTTTTTCCATTTCCAGGAGTGTATATGTGCGTGGCAAATCGGCCCTTCGGGACAGGGAAGCTCCCTAACGGCGGCTGGTTGTGTCGTCCCGTCTTCGCCCTCTGCCAAGAAATGCACGCTCGTGTCCAAGTGGCACCATCCCTCTTCATATTCGGCCACACATAACGATCCGAAACTAGTTTCGTCGTGGGGCGCACTCCGAGGTGACCTAAGTTATGGAACAAGTCGAATATTGTTCGGCTATAGTTGTCAGTGACGAAAGGTCGTTTCCTCCCCGTCGACACGTCGCACCAAACTAATTTGTTGGTTCTGGGCACTGTGCATTATCGCAGTTATAATCCCGTGTCGCCGCCTGACAAGAATCGTTCCAGGTTCGTATCTGTTGCCTGTGCGAGGTTATCGAAATCCCTTTGAGTGGTCACGGCCGCTAACCGGGACAGGAGTCAAATGGTTGAAATGGCTCTGAGCACTATGGGACTTAACTTCTGAGGTCATCAGTCCCCTAGAACTTAGAACTACTTAAACCTAACTAAACTAAAGACATCACACACATCCATGCCCGAGACCGGATTCGAACCTGCGACCGTAGCGGAAGGGTCCCAACATACATCCCTGGGTCACACCCGAAGTTACTTCCACAACTGACGTGACTCCCCATGCAAGATGACATGCTGCATCCTCCCTTCAAAATTACTCTCAATTCAGTCACAAATTTCACTTGATAACCCACGCGATCGTACTTTGTCCAATAACCGTAGATGTGGTACTCAGTCAAATGCTTTACGGAAATCAAGGAATACTGCACGTACCTGACTGCCTTGATCCGAAGCTTTCAGTATGTCATGTGAGAAAAGTGTGAGTTGGGTTTCACATGATCGATGTTCCCAGGATCCAGGCTGGTTTAAGTGGAGGAGGTGATTCTTTTCGAGATACTTCATTACGTTTGAATATGTTTTCATTGTGGATCATTTCTACCATCCTTCTTGTAGACGGGGGTGATCTATGCTTTCTTACAACTACTGGGCAAGATTTTTTGTTCGATGGATCTACGACGGATTATAGCTAGGAGAGGGCTAACTCATTCGCAATTTCACTATAGACTCTGATAGGGATTAAATTGGGCCCTGGAGCTTTGTTAAGTTTTAACGATTTCCGCTGTTTCTCAACGCAACTGAATACTTATTTCACTCATCTTTTCAGTGATATGAGAATTAAATTGGGACAGTTCCTGTACATTTTGTTTTGTAAAGGAACATTTGAAAACGAAGTTAAGTAGTTCAACTTTTGCTTTGCTACCCTCAATTTCATTTCCTGTCTCATTCGTGAGTGACTGGACAGTAACTTTGGCATCACTAACAGCCTTTACTTAAGGCCAGAATTTCTTTGGGTTTAGTGAAAGATCATTTGACAATATTCTACTACTCGACAGTAGGTGGTCATAAACAAAATTCAAATTCTTTTCTTTGCATTATTTTAATAGCATCAGTATTGTGACGGAATACAGACGAAGCACTTGCTCCCAACTATGAGAGCCAAACGAAGAGTTTCGGCATGTGGTACACTCCTGGAAATGGAAAAAAGAACACATTGACACCGGTGTGTCAGACCCACCATACTTGCTCCGGACACTGCGAGAGGGCTGTACAAGCAATGATCACACGCACGGCACAGCGGACACACCAGGAACTGCGGTGTTGGCCGTCGAATGGCGCTAGCTGCGCAGCATTTGTGCACCGCCGCCGTCAGTGTCAGCCAGTTTGCCGTGGCATACGGAGCTCCATCGCAGTCTTTAACACTGGTAGCATGCCGCGACAGCGTGGACGTGAACCGTATGTGCAGTTGACGGACTTTGAGCGAGGGCGTATAGTGGGCATGCGGGAGGCCGGGTGGACGTACCGCCGAATTGCTCAACACGTGGGGCGTGAGGTCTCCACAGTACATCGATGTTGTCGCCAGTGGTCGGCGGAAGGTGCACGTGCCCGTCGACCTGGGACCGGACCGCAGCGACGCACGGATGCACGCCAAGACCGTAGGATCCCACGCAGTGCCGTAGGGGACCGCACCGCCACTTCCCAGCAAATTAGGGACACTGTTGCTCCTGGGGTATCGGTGAGGACCATTCGCAACCGTCTCCATGAAGCTGGGCTACGGTCCCGCACACCGTTAGGCCGTCTTCCGCTCACGCCCCAACATCGTGCAGCCCGCCTCCAGTGGTGTCGCGACAGGCGTGAATGGAGGGACGAATGGAGACGTGTCGTCTTCAGCGATGAGAGTCGCTTCTGCCTTGGTGCCAATGATGGTCGTATGCGTGTTTGGCGCCGTGCAGGTGAGCGCCACAATCAGGACTGCATACGACCGAGGCACACAGGGCCAACACCCGGCATCATGGTGTGGGGAGCGATCTCCTACACTGGCCGTACACCACTGGTGATCGTCGAGGGGACACTGAATAGTGCACGGTACATCCAAACCGTCATCGAACCCATCGTTCTACCATTCCTAGACCGGCAAGGGAACTTGCTGTTCCAACAGGACAATGCACGTGCGCATGTATCCCGTGCCACCCAACGTGCTCTAGAAGGTGTAAGTCAACTACCCTGGCCAGCAAGATCTCCGGACCTGTCCCCCATTGAGCATGTTTGGGACTGGATGAAGCGTCGTCTCACGCGGTCTGCACGTCCAGCACGAACGCTGGTCCAACTGAGGCGCCAGGTGGAAATGGCATGGCAAGCCGTTCCACAGGACTACATCCAGCATCTCTACGATCGTCTCCATGGGAGAATAGCAGCCTGCATTGCTGCGAAAGGTGGATATACACTGTACTAGTGCCGACATTGTGCATGCTCTGTTGCCTGTGTCTATGTGCCTGTGGTTCTGTCAGTGTGATCATGTGATGTATCTGACCCCAGGAATGTGTCAATAAAGTTTCCCCTTCCTGGGACAATGAATTCACGGTGTTCTTATTTCAATTTCCAGGAGTTTATTTGGATCTGAGTGTGGGAAGTGGAAGGTGAGAGCCTGTTTAGCACCGGCTACACGTTTCGGTGCATGTAATGCCGCATGTATAAGATCTTATTTGCTCGCCAAGTATGCAAATTTTAGTGTACCGGACTCGGCTAAAAGCTCATTGGTTTGGAACCACCTAGCGCAGCTGGAAACCCGAAAGATTTTTACCACCTAATAACGTCATTCATCTTCTGTTTTGTCCAAATAAATAAGTGGTATGTTTATACGAATGAAAATTATCATGTCCTGATTTTTACTCAAAGACTCTGTGTATTATGTGCAATATTTAAAAAAAAGCCTTGTTTTTGTTTTAAAATTGTATGGAAGCAATGAATATGCAGCACAACAGCTCTGCAACGGTGGACATAGCTTTTGCTCGTGCAAGAGGAATATTCAGCCACGTAATCAGGCAGATTGCTCTGCTGCTACTCACCCGCCGACTTGTACGCTTCCTTGTAGGAGAGCAGTCCCCACGCCAACAGGGTTGTCGTGCTGGCCATTGTGAACCCGAACTTGACGAAGTCGCCAGCTGCAGCAGAAACAGAAATTCACCTTCAGACGAAAGCAGAAAAGGTTGACATTTCAATTGGGATTAGCATAGGACGCCATATGTAACTTACTTTTTGAAGTCCCTACGTAATATGCGTGTTTCGTGGCTACAGCGAAATCAGCATTTACAACTCACCCAGCGGAATAAACCTGTATGCCAGATTGGGACTCGAACCCAGAACTTAATGTTCACAGAAAACTGTGTACCAGCACAACTATCGGAGCGCGTCTCACAGCCGAATTCACAGCTTCAGTTTGCAAGACTATACGGCGAAATGACGCGACGGAGAACAGCTTGTAAACGTCACACACGGATAAGGCCGTAGGCCTGTTCTGACTCGCCGACTGCTGCCTACAAGGCGAGCGATATATGATCAGGGGACATGTGGTCAGCAAGCCGCCAACCCCTCCAGCCGTTGCAGCCATTGGATGAATCCAGATGATGCCGCTGGTTCTTTTATCAAACAGCTCCTCATTTGCCCTCACGAGGGTGGTGGACCCCAATCAATCCTCCCTACCTCAGAAAAATCCGAGAAGGTATCTGGAATAGAACCTGGGTCAACCTTCTACACCGAAGGTAGTGACGCTACCTGTATGGCTATGGAGGCTGTGAAGAGTAGCTTGCATCAAGACTAAGTTACATTTCTGTATTGTATCTTCAGCATATCACATGATGGTCTCGCTTTGGTTTCTATTTATTTCTCTTATTTATTTGAGCATTACTTTCACCTTACAAGATGTTCAGGCCTGTCTCTTACATCCAAATGAATGCAGATGGTGAGTTAACATTACAATACGCAAAGTACAGGAGCAGCACATTAGTTTTTTGGAGACTGCAGTGCAGACTGATGGTGGAAACTTGAACTGTGTACCAGGTTTACCATAGATGTATGACTGGTAAAGCTCTACACAATAGTCCATCGCATGCCTGCCTCATCACTTCTGCATGACTGCCGTAATCTACATCCACTTGGACATGTTTATTTGACTTAAACCTTTGTCCCATCTCCAAATGTTTTTTATCTCCGACAGGTACACAAGCTTCATGGACAGTTCTTTGATGCATCTGGATGTGTCTTATTAGCTGATCTCTTTTTGTAATCAAATTGTACCATTACGCTCTTTTCTCCTCAGCTGGATTACTTATTACGTTCGTTACTCGATCTACCCATCTAATCTTCGTAATTTTTCAGGAGCACAGTATAAGGCTAAAAGCCAGAAAAATAGTTTCAGAAAAGACTCCCAAGCACTTAAATTTGTATAAAACGTAACAATATTTCCCGTTTTCAGAAGCGCATTCTTGTTATAGCTAATCTCGGTTTTACATCCTTCCTATATAGGCCATTATCAGCTATTTTGCTGCCCAAATCGCAAAATTTATGTACTACAAAAGTAGTCCTTATAACTATTTTCACCTCCATCACTTGATACAATTCGGGTGCATTCCATTACCCTTATTTTACTTTAGATAGCGTTCATACTGTAACCTCGATTAAATGGCGTATCCATTCTATTCAACTGATATTTCTAGTCCAATAAGACTTAAAAAAATTATTGTCTACAGATAGGGATACATGCCCGAAATTATGGCCTCTATTTTTGAAATACACTGTGTTCGGGACACAACATAGGTCCGGAAAGATGAGGTAGAAAATCAGATGTCTCAGAAAGAAGATTCATCCAGGCATGCACCCAAGCGGTTTAATGCGAAGGCTGAAGCTTTTTTCCTCATTCCTGAACTTTATTCCGCTTTCCAAATTTTTCTTAGTTTCCTTTACTGCTTGTTCAATGTACAGACGGAACAAAGTGGGGGATAGGCTACAACCCTGTCTCACTCGCCCCTCAACGACCACCTCCGTTTCTTGTCCTTCGATTCTTATAACTACAGTCTGATTTCTGTAAAAATTGTAGATAACATTTCGCTCCCTGTGTTTCATCCCCGCAGCCTTCAGAATTTTAGTGCACTCCAGTCAGCATAATCAGAATTGCTTTCTGATTATAAAAGCTTCCTGAATACTTCACAATGAGAGATCCGAATGGGTGACGTCTTTAAGTGCGGAATATTTTACCCAAGAGGAAGCCATCGTAATTAAATATACAGTTGAGCTGTTGTAGCTTCCCCTTGCATCCAGCCGTTCGCAGCACCATGCTGGTCAATGTTAAAGGCCAGACCAGTCAGTTTGTTACCCTAGCAGCTACTGAAAAGGCTGCTGCTCCTCTTCAGGGACAATATGTTAGCCTGGCCTCTCCATGGGTGCCTCCTCCGATGTGGTTGGACGGCTGTCTGTACCGTTGAGACAACGAGCCGCCCCAGATACAGTAATCAGTATTATATGCACAGCATATGAGTAGTACAAAGTAAAAACAATAATAATAATAGTAACTGTGATTCGTCAGACGATGCCACAATGATACAGATCTACATTCCATGGATGCTGATGATTCTGTTGACAAACAAATGTTACCTAACAGCCAAGAGAATTTGGGATCGACAGAAAGAAGAGAGCCATTATCCAGGATATTTTATCAGGAACCACCTCAAATGTGGAATTCATTGGAGAAAATCTCAGACTTCTTCGAAATTCACACACGAGTCCGACAATGAGAAGAATTATCGCCACTCTTGTTCAGCATCGTACTCAAAAATGATACGAGAGAAAAGCACATCAAAGTTATCCGAATTGGAAAAGAGAAAGGAAAAACAGTCACCTCGGCAGTAGAAATCTAAGAATTTTTAGCATATTGCAGCCTCGTCAGCAACTTTGAAAGACTAATATTTTGAAGGATCAGCCTCAGTTGCGCAAATTTTCTGGTTTTTCCCAGGATTCGGCTAAATTAATCTAGCCATCTTCAGAAGCATAAAATTACTATAACATGCCAGAGTAAGGCACAGTCAACATTAAAAATTAAAACCTATAGTGCCGTGGTACCATGTCGAATTAAAACTACTTAACTGAAGACCAGTCCCGGCATCTCTTCACCACGCGGTCGGTTGGCAGCGGGGCTGGACTTCAGTTAAATAGTTTTAATTCGACTTGGTAGCACGATACTATAGGTTTTAATTTTAATGTTGACTGTGCCTTACTCTGGCATGTTATAGTAATTTTATGCTTCTGAAGATGGCTAGATTAATTTAGCCGAAACCTGGTAAAGACCAGAAAATTTGCGCAACTGAGGCTAATCCTTCAAAATATTAAAATATTTGAAAAACAACAACGACGAAATCAAACTTCATTGCCGGAAAAAAAAGAAAAAAAATTGTACACCCTTTCAGAGGTTTGCAATTCACTCGAGATTATTGCGACAGTGCATATGGAGTATATGAAATGATAACATTTACAGATCAACAGAACATGCTGTTCTGAGGTACAGTACCAGGTATCGACCCGTACTAAAACACCCATATTAGTAGCACGTAGTGTAGCCTCCAAGGGTGGCAATGCAGTCGCTGACTGTGGCATCCAGTCGATCGTACAGATGGCAGATAATGGTCTGGGATACGTTATGCCTCGTCTGCTCGACCTGTTCACTTATTTCTGAGAGATCTGTTGGTTGACGAGTCGGACAAGTCACTTCTTATCCCATCATATCCCATACGTGCTCGACTGGAGTCGAGTCAGCAGATCGTGTGGCCAGGGAAGTTCCCGCACGGTTTGCAAAGCATGATGAGTTTCACGGGGAGTGTGTGGGCGAGCATTATCCTGTTGGAACAACACATCACCTTCCTGTTGCAAGACCGGAAAAAGAACGGGTGTAACAATGTTCTGCACGTACCACGTACCAAGCGCTGGTTAGCGTCCCCCCCCCCCCCCCTAGGAACACCAAAGGTGAACGAGAATTGTGGCTTTCGCTTCCCGGACCATAAGCCCTGGGTGGGGCCAGTGAGTCTTGGATGAATGCACTCCACGAGACAGCGCTCATCAGGTCTACGAGTACTTCGTACACGCAAACGACCGTAACTTGCGTGCAGGCAGAGTCTGCTTTCATAGTTGAAAACCATGGCGCGCCATTCCATCTTCCAAGTGATCCTCTGAAGGCACTAGTCAAGCCGTGCACGTCGTTGCTGTGGCTTGAGAGCAAGAGTGGTGCGTGCCCGTGGTGTTACTTACTTACTTTTAAGGGCTTCTCCACGCTTCAGCGGTTGTCCTGTATTCCCATTCGCCAGCTTTCACAATTATGGCAGTCTTCCTCTTTCAGATCTCTCTTCCTCAACATCCCCATCACTCCCGTTCTCCGTTTTACTCTCGGCCGTCCACGCTTCCTCCTCCCTGGAGGCGACCACTCCAGGATTGCTTTTGGCCTTCGTCTTTGCTCCATTCGCCGTACATGGCCATGCCATTGAAGAGCTCTATTCTCAGGTCTTTGCACAACCGGTTGTTCCATTTTCATTGTCTGATTTTCTTATTTCTTCTCCGCTCTGTCCCGGATATCTTGGCTGCCCTCCTTATTCCATCCACTTCTAGTGCCTGTACTCTGCTTCTCCGCCGCTCTCTCAGGGCTCATCTTTCTGCATCCTATGTTAGTGTACTTTCCACCACTGTTAGCAAAATCTTCTTCTTTGTTTCTTTTGATACTGCCCTGCTTCACAGAACTCCAGGTAGCATTTCAATTGCTCCTCTTGCCTTTTGGATCCTGCGCTCCACATCTGCTTCACAGCTTCCCTAAGTATTTCAACTCCTTTAAAGCTTTAATAGTCCCTTGCTGCGTTGGATCCTGCGCTACACATCTGCTTCACAGCTTCCCTAAGTATTTCAACTCCTTTAAAGCTTTAATAGTCCCTTGCGGCGGTACTGTTTCCTGCCATCTCCCCCTACTACTAGATATTCTGTTTTGCTCAATTTATTCTAATTCCGCCTCGTTCAAATGCTTCCATTATCTTTTTTGTTATGAATTTGGCGACTTCTCTACTTTGTGCTATCAGTACTTTATCACTGGCAAATAATAATGCGTAGATAGTACCATTTTGGAACGGATTCCACCGTTCCAATATACAGTATACTGCACATATATTTTAAACAAGGTCGGAGACATACTGCAGTCTTTTCCAAATCATTTAGATCTATGGAAGGTGTCAATCAACTTTCTCCCTGCTTTTAACAGTTGGACACGATTGGTGGCATGTTCTTTGAATTAGGGGTATATGTTGTGTCTCTACACCTATACATTCCATCGCTTCCCATAGCCTGTTGATGGGTACACTATCATACTCTTTTTCTAAATTCACTGTCCACCTGCTTAGCTCGGTGGTAACGTGCTCGCCTCCCATGCAAGCGGGCCCGGGTTCGATTCCCGGTCGGCTTGAAGATTTTCCTCCGCTCGGGGAATGGGTGTTGTCTTGTTGGTTTGGTTTGTTTTGGGGGACGAGACCAAACAGCGAGGTCATCGGTCTCATCGGAATACGGAAGGATGGGGAAGGAAGTCGGCCGTGCCCTTTGAAAGGAACCATCCCGTCATTTGCCTCGAGCGATGTAGGGAAATCACGGAAAACCTAAATCAGGATGGAGTGTTGTCTTGTTCTCATCATCATTTCATCCTCATCATCGGCGCGCAAGTCGCCCAATGTAGCGTTGACTGAAATAAGACTTGCACTTGGTGGCTGAACTTCTCTGGATGGGGCCTCCCGGCCAACGTTGCCATACGCTCATTTCATTTCTAAATTCACAAATAACAACGTTATTTCCTGTCCCTTTGAATACGCCTTCTCACTTATTTGTCTAAAGCTAAAAATATGATCCATACAACATCGTCCAATTGTAAAATCTGTGTGTTCCTCTCGCATCTCTCCCTCAATCTCATTCTCCAACCGGTTTTCAGGACAGCGCCAAAAAGCCTGCTGATAGAAGCTGTTACACTAATTCCCCTACAATTATTTGGGCACTTCTTGTTTTCTTTTTTGTAGATAACAGACGAGTGTGATAAACACCACTCTCTTGATATTTCCTCTCGCTCCGCGATCTCACTGTACAATTTACTTATAAGTCTCACCGTCTGAGAGGGCCCTTACTTCCACAATTCCATCACAACTCCTCCCGGTCCCTTTGCCTTTCCATTTCTTGCCTTTTTAGCATATCTTTCACCTCTTCCTCTAGTATAGATTCTATCATACCTGATGTACAGCTTGTGGTGTAGACTTCTATCACGTGGTCTATTCTTTTTTCTACCGGAAGTTATTCAGAGTGCTTTTTTCACTGTCAAATAGATATAGGCTGTATTGTGGGTGCGAGACTACTGGTCATTTTCATCTTACTTGTCATCCTCCATGCCTCTGCCTATCTCCTGTGTCAAAGCGAATGCTTCATTTTCTCGCCTACTCTTTCCCATTTCCCTTCCTTACACTTTGTTGTTTGTTTCTAAGCTCTCTTTTTTATATACTGTAAGTAGGCTGTTTAGATTTTATGCTGGTAATGCCACGTAGTGCACTGTATGAAAATCGCTGACTGCGCTGTGTGCAGTCTGTGGCTGCTTAGACTCATTGTTGGAATATTTGCTATTCTAGTGTTGGGCAGTTGAATGTGAACAACGCGTAGCATTGGGCCGTTGGAGGTGAACCACCAGCAGTGGTAGATGTGGAGAGTGAGATGCCAGAGTTTTGAGAGGTTGCTATAAGCGGACGATCTGGACGTGTGTCCGCCAGAAAAAGGAAATTTGTAAAGATGGATGTCATGAATTGAGAGATATATATGATGACTTTTGAACATTATTAAGGTAAATACATTGTTTGTTCTCTATCAAAATCATTCATGCCTATTAGTAGTTAGTGCCTTCAGTAGTTAGAATCTTTTATTTAGGTGGCAGTTTTGGCGCTCGCTGTATTTCAGTAGTTCGAGTAACGAAGATTTTTGTGAGGTAAGTGATTCATGAAAGGTATAGGATATTGTTAGTCAGGGCAATTCTTTTGTAGGGATTATTGAAAGTCAGATTGCGTTGTGCTAAAAATATTGTGAGTAAGTAAAGAGAAAACTGTTTGAGTACGTTGAGTTTTGCTCAGCTGTTTGAAAATCAAATAAAGTAGAAGTTTACCAGCACAGTCATTATTAATTTTTCTAAGGACACGTTTCAATACCTTTTACCTATTCCAGTTCCCTTCACTCCCAGGACTTAAACATATATGATATAGTTTCTTCTTTCCTTAACCACCTCCAAAAACTCCGTGGTCGTCCATTCAGTTCTTACTCTTTCTCCCTTTCCTGTCCTAAAGCCCCCTCCGACGCTTCCTTAATTGACTATTTCAGGAAACTGTATAGCTCATTACCACTCAAGTGCTCCTCCACTGCATAAAGTCTTAGGTTTAAACTTTGCCGAGACAAACTTTTCACGCTTTCTTCTTGTAACAAATGTATCCTATACTTCGGATCCTCCATAGTTATGCTTCCAGAATTCTCCTCTTTCTCCTTCTGTTCCATCTCAGTCTTAATAAAAAATAATAATTTCTGAAATGATTATAAAATGATTGGAGCCACACTCTATTACTCTTTTTATCTTTACATCTTGCACCTTAATTACCCGTCGCCTCTGCACTATTATGTAGTCTATAATTGATGTTAGGTTCCTTGATGGACTGGCTCAGGTGTACTTAAGTATTTCTTTATGCTGGAACTGCCCATTCATAACGGTACACTTCTGAACCTTATAGAAATTAATCAACCTCCTTCCAGTATCGCTTTCTACATTCTCTCCCCATGGTCCCACAACGTCATCATTTCGTCTTTTTCTAATTCATCTATTTAAGTCCCCATTATTAACAATTCACGTCCATCTGGACATTTGTCAACGCTTCTTGTAAGAAAACCGTCTTTTCTCGTCAGGCGCATCTTCGTTAGGGTCATACACTCCAATTAATTCCAGTTTTATTCCATTAACTATTATTATTGTACTTATTATTCTTTCATTCGCTTCTTCCCAATTAATTATTTCTTGTTTCCGTTTTCTTTTTATAAGAACTGCTACTCCTGATTTTGCTCTTTCAGTTGTTTCCACTCCACTCCAAGACCGAATGTAGTCTCCAATTAGTTGTTGTCCAGATCCTTTCATTTTCGCTTCTGTCACTACCAGCATATCCATTTCCAGTACTTCCATTTCTTTAATTATATTCTCAATTTACCTGCTAACCCCTGTGAATTCCAAGTTCCACAAATCAGAGTCCTTGTTCTTAACCGAAGTCCATGCCTTTTGATGCGTCCGGTGGTGGTGGTTGGTGGTGGTGGTTAGTGTTTAACGTCCCGTCGACAACGAGGTCATTAGAGACGGAGCGCAAGCTCGGGTTAGGGAATGATTGGGAAGGAAATCGGCCGTGCCCTTTCAAAGGAACCATCCCGGCATTTGCCTGAAACGATTTAGGGAAATCACGGAAAACCTAAATCAGGATGGCCGGAGACGGGATTGAACCGTCGTCCTCCCGAATGCGAGTCCAGTCTGCTAGCCACTGCGCCACCTCGCTCGGTGATGCGTCCGGATTTTTTATTTTGTTTGGGAAACATAACAAAACCTGTTTTAACCGGGTTGGTTCAAATTCAAATGGCTCTGTGCACTATGGGACTTAACATCTGAGGTCATCAGTCCCCTAGAACTTAGAACTACTTAAACCTAACTAACCTAAGGACATCACATCCATGCCCGAGGCAGGATTCGAACCTGCAACCGTAGCGGTCGCGCGGTTCCAGACTGAAGCGCCTAGAACCGCTCGGTCACACCCGACGGCTACCGGATTGGGATGCCAACCCCCCATTGAACTCACAACCTGGAGGACTGGTATTTTTTGCTAAGGGTTTATTCCTATATGGAGGCTGCCTACCCTACGTTACCATTTAGAGAAAGGAAAACTCAGATTTGGATAAAGGAAAAGATGAGGCTTGCAGGACACTCTTTGTTTGGATTCTCTGCATGAGGCCTGTCTGGCATTTGAGACCCAGCCAGTAGCTACGCTACCGCCGGTATAGCCCTCGGCTTCACTGAAACACCTAAACCCTCGCTCCCACACAGACAGAATTACATCAAGGCGGAGTCTGTTCGAGTCCCATTGCCCATTGCTAATAACAGTTTGTGTTGAGACATGTGGACTTACAATCCTCATCTGTGCTGTGGTAGCTGTAAAATCTGCTACTGCTGTCCTTACAGCACGACGATCCTGACGGGCATCTGTACTGCTTGGACGGCAAGAATCTCGTTTAAGGGTGTTGAGGCGTAGCGCCGTATAACGATCCTGCCTTGGAGGCGGTTAAGTGGGAGATGTGTCTCCGAGCTGGAGAGTGACAGATGGTGACGCGAGACTGGACGCGCACGTAGTTTATGTGTCAGCCGATAGAGGACAATATTGGATAGGGGGACTGTGATTTTAGTTTCGATTGTGCCCACTAGAGTGCACTGAAGTAATAGAATGTTTTTCATAAGCTGTTCTAGTATTTTCATAAAGTGTTATTAAGTCTTTTTGTGTATGTAAAATGTTATAAATGTCTTTTAGCAGTATGAATAATGCGTGAGTGTGGATTAATGTTAATATGAAGATAATTGTTTAACGAGTTATGTAGCAGGATTTAGTGTAGGAACATTTCGAAGAAGTATGGATATGGACAAAGGGGATTTTTGTAGAATAGTTTTGTAAAGTTAGTTTATGGTAAAGGGAAAGTTAATTCCGATATAAATAACAATGGTAAATAACTTTATGCATAAGCAAAACTTCAGCATATTAGATAATTACGTCGGTAAAAAGTGCAGTCATTAGGTTTACTATTTTGCGATTGGTTATGAATGAAAAGCGCGGACTGATGCGGGAGAATGCTGTTTTGCTATTGGCTGTTAGGTAAGTTGACCAATGGTAAGGCAATATCCTTCGCGCTTCTTTCTCTGCTGGAAAAGAACACTTAGAGTATTCTAGAGAGGGGTCGAAGCCTAGCCATGAAACAGATCGGACGTGTGTAGTAGCAGTTCCGATGGAAACGATAAGTTGTCGGATCTAGCAGTGTTTCATACATCAAAAGTGTTGGAAAGTGATGGCATAATTATTCCGATGTGTGTGTAGAGATTTCGGAATTTTTAAGCGAATTTTGTGACGAGAAAAGACATATATTCTGCGTGGCGTATTGAGCAGGTCGGTGGCTAAAAATTGTGACTGCATTTGGTACCGACATACCTAATATTTGGCGAGTATTCTCAATTAAAAAAAGCAATATTTTTGTATCTACACTCCTGGAAATTGAAATAAGAACACCGTGAATTCATTGTCCCAGGAAGGGGAAACTTTATTGACACATTCCTGGGGTCAGATACATCACATGATCACACTGACACAACAACAGGCACATAGACACAGGCAACAGAGCATGCACAATGTCGGCACTAGTACAGTGTATATCCAACTTTCGCAGCAATGCAGGCTGCTATTCTCCCATGGAGACGATCGTAGAGATGCTGGATGTAGTCCTGTGGAACGGCTTGCCATGCCATTTCCACCTGGCGCCTCAGTTGGACCAGCGTTCGTGCTGGACGTGCAGACCGCGTGAGACGACGCTTCATCCAGTCCCAAACATGCTCAATGGGGGACAGATCCGGAGATCTTGCTGGCCAGGGTAGTTGACTTACACCTTCTAGAGCACGTTGGGTGGCACGGGATACATGCGCACGTGCATTGTCCTGTTGGAACAGGAAGTTGCCTTGCCGGTCTAGGAATGGTAGAACGATGGGTTCGATGACGGTTTGGATGTACCGTGCACTATTCAGTGTCCCCTCGACGATCACCAGTGGTGTACGGCCAGTGTAGGAGATCACTCCCCACACCATGATGCCGGGTGTTGGTCCTGTGTGCCTCGGTCGTATGCAGTCCTGATTGTGGCGCTCACCTGCACGGCCCCAAACACGCATACGACCATCATTGGCACCAAGGCAGAAGCGACTCTCATCGCTGAAGACGACGCGTCTCCATTCGTCCCTCCATTCACGCCTGTCGCGACACCACTGGAGGCGGGCTGCACGATGTTGGGGCGTGAGCGGAAGACGGCCTAACGGTGTGCGGGACCGTAGCCCAGCTTCATGGAGACGGTTGCGAATGGTCCTCGCCGATACCCCAGGAGCAACAGTGTCCCTAATTTGCTGGGAAGTGGCGGTGTGGTCCCCTACGGCACTGCGTAGGATCCTACGGTCTTGGCGTGCATCCGTGCATGGCTGCGGTCCGGTCCCAGGTCGACGGGCACGTGCACCTTCCGCCGACCACTGGCAACAACATCGATGTACTGTGGAGACCTCACGCCCCACGTGTTGAGCAATTCGGCGGTACGTCCACCCGGCCTCCCGCATGCCCACTATACGCCCTCGCTCAAAGTCCGTCAACTGCACATACGGTTCACGTCCACGCTGTCGCGGCATGCTACCAGTGTTAAAGACTGCGATGGAGCTCCGTATGCCACGGCAAACTGGCTGACACTGACGGCGGCGGTGCACAAATGCTGCGGTGTCAATGTGTTTTTTTTTCCATTTCCAGGAGTGTGTTACGTTTTCGGGAATTGCAACACCATAAACTTGCTAAAGGGATTTTGAGTGACTGTGTTAAGGCTAGCACGCGCTTGGCAGTGATACTTGTTCACATAAGTTTCAGAAATCATTAAGTGAGGACAAAATTTCCAACCTTTCATTTGGTGTTTCTCCCGAAACGTAGATTAGTGACTTTAGTTGCAGCCTGGTTCACGTCGAAGTACAGTAGTTCTCACTCGGCTTTCCTACTGATGATCTGCTGAGACAATGTTCACAGGTAGGTGCAGGTCCGTCGTAAAGGGACAGAAAAAACCGCGCCGCCGCAGTGTGAGAATTACCACGAGACTGCCGATACCAGAATCGTTGCCCAACTGACGCAGCACGTCCAACTTGTGTGGCAGTTCTCCAAAAGGACAATCCCGCCACTCGGAAGGCCACGATTCGACCGCTTTCAAACTCGCTCAGTTGGCTGTAGGAAACACGAGTGCGTCTCCATGCCTGCTTGCTTCACACGTCTATTCCACACTGAGCCATCTGCCTGTTAGCACTCCATATTGAACAGCAGACACAGGCGACGCTCTGGTAGCTATGTCACTGCGTTAGCTGTTAGCGGACGACGTTGCAGCCATGATCAGTATATCTACACTACTGGCCATTAAAACTGCTACACTAAGAAGAAACGCAGATGATGAACGGGTATTCACTGGACAAAGATATTATACTAGAACTGACATGTGATTACATTTTCACGCAATTTGGGTGCATAGATCCTGAGAAATCAGTACCCAGAACAACCACCTCTGGCCATAATAACGGCCTTGATACGCCTGCGCATTGAGTCAAACAGAGCTTGGGTGGCGTGTACAGGTACAGCTGCCCATGCAGCTGCAACACGATCCCACAATTCATCAAGAGTAGTGACTGGCGTACTGTGACGAGCCAGTTGCTCGGCCACCATTGACCAGACGTTTTCAGTTGGTGAGAGATCTGGAGAATGTGCTGGCCAGGGCAGCAGTCGAACATTTTCTGTATCCATAAAGGCCCGTACAGGACTGCAACATGCGGTCGTGCTTTATCCTGCTGAAATGTAGTCTTTTGCAGTGATCGAATGAAGGGTAGAGCCACGGGTCGTAACACATCTGCAATGTAACGTCCACTGTTCAAAGTGCCGCCAATGCGAACAAGAGGTGACCGAGACGTGTAACCAATGGCAACCCATACCGTCACGCCGCGTGATACGCCAATATGGCGATGACGAATACACGCTTCCAATCCATCGGAGGCGCTCGTGTCTGTGATGCAACGTCAAGGGTAATCGCAGCCATGGTCTCCGAGCTGATAGTCCATGCTGCTGCAAACGTCGTCGAACTGTTCGTGCAGATGATTGTTGTCTTGCAAACGTCCCCATCTGTTGACTCAGGGATCGAGACTTGGCTGCACGATCCGTTATAGCCATGCGGATAAGATGCCTGTCATCTGGACTGCTCGTGATACGAGGCCGTTGGGATCCCGCACGGCGTTCCGTATCGCCCTCCTGAACCCACCGATTCCATATTCTGCTAACAGTCATTGGATCTCGACCAACGAGAGCACCAATGTTGCGATACAATAAATCGCAATCGCGATAGGCTACAATGCGACCTTTATCAAAGCCGGAAACGTGATGGTACGCATTTCTCCTCCTTACACGAGGCATCACGACAACGCTTCACCAGGCAACGCTCGTGAACTGCGGTTTGTGTATGAGAAATCGATTGGCAACTTGCCTCATGTCAGTACGTTGTAGGTGTCGCCACCTGCGCCAACCTTGTGTGAATGCTCTGAAAAGCTAATCATTTGCATATCACAGAATCCTCATCCTGTCGGTTAAATTTCGCGTCTGTAGCACGTCATCTTCTTGGTGTAGCAATTTTAATGGCCAGTGGTGTACTATCCATCAGCTAGCATGTGCCGTCATCGGATCAAAATCGACGTCGTCTATTCAGGTGCACAATTTTTTTCCCAGCAGTGTAGCGCTACATAAGCTGCATGAAATCTCCTGTAAAGCGGGAGTCCAAAATTTCTATGAAAAGACTCGGTAAATGGACACCAAATCAACAGGAAAACTCCCACTGAAAACACAGTACGGAAATATCTCACAGCTCATTCACTCCAAGATCGGGACCATATGGAGGATGATCCAGTACTTCAGATTGGAGTTTCTGCAGCGTTTCAGCAATGTGGGCAGCAGTATTCGGAGGGGCATTGTGCAACAACACAACAGCATTTGACAGTAATCCTCAGTGTTTGATTCGAATTTCAGGCTTTAGCCTGGCAGTAAGCATCTCACTGTAACGTACACTGTTTATTGTTGTGCCCCTTTCCCCATAGTGCTCCAGTACTGGACCTTGTGCGTCCAAAAAACCGTAAGCATCAGTTTTCCTGCGGATGGTTGGGCCTTGAACTTTTTCTTGGACGGCGAATTACTCTGCCGTCTTGACTTTCCGGCTCGTAATGCTGGATCCATGTTTCGTCACCAGTAATGATCCTGTCTAAGAAGTTGTCCCCTTCGTTACCATAGCGATCCAAATGTTTTTTGCTGATGTCCAAGAGCCTTTGTGTATGCAACTGCGTGAGTTGTTTTGGGATCCATCTTGCGCAAACTTTATGAAACCCAAGTCCGTTGCGGATGATTTCGTAGGCAGAACCATGACTAATTTGCAGACGATGTGCCACTTCGTCAATAGTTAATCATCTGTCTAAGAGAATCATTTCACGTGAGCGCTCAACGATTTCTTCATTTCTGGCGGTAAACGGTCATCCGGTTCCTTCGTCGTGCATAACACTTGTGCGTCCATTTCCGAATTTTTCAATCCATTCGTAGACATCCGTTGTGGTAAAACACTGTTCCCGTACTGTACCGAAAGTCTTCGATGAATTTCTGCCCCTGATACGCCTTCCGATCACGAAGGCAGCGATAACTAAACTAACCTAGCAGCTCGCAAATTGCAAAGATATATATATTGCGGATAATAATTGACTTACCCTCGTTTTTTGTCCCACTATACAGATTAAATACTTACTTATTTTAGAAGCATTCTCGCAGGTGAAATTACCTGTACAGTGGTTATTTTGATGTAGTGGTCTTGCGACCGAGTGTCACGATGTACGCAATTCAGTTCCAACATCTGTCAGTGTCTTTGTATTTGAAAGTATAGCGTGTAATATATTCATTTAGCGAGTGGTGCAACGGTAGTGTCAGTAGAAACGGTACTGAAGTTACTAAGCAAGTGTGATAACGCCACTGTCACTAGAAATTGTTCCAAAGCTAATAAACTAATGCTTGTTGTAAGGGTAGGTTTCACAACTGTCAGTTTCCTTGTGCCGGACAAGCAGGAACAACGTAAATTTTATAACCAGTAATATATTCAAGTAGCAAGTGTAACATAACGATTTTGCAAGCAGAAACTGTGCATGCATGTACGGCTATAGACAACAGGTATCGATACAATTCCTGCGTATCGAATCTTACCTTTATTCTTCTCTGCCTCACCGAAGCCCATATGTGGCGTGGGGATGCCGTATCATCCGTGTACAGGCTTAACAATTTTGACACCAGCCGGATTAGCGCTCGGAAGTTGGTCGGAGGGAGACTGCAGAATGCCATCACAGGCGAACATGGTGTGCGCAATAACGAGTCGGCGTGCGGAAAGTAGGGGCGGACATTAATTATTGTTGGTTCGTAGCAGTTTGGTATGAATAAAAGACTACTGTATTTTCCGAAGTGTTACATATACAAATATGGTCTGTGCATAGACAAAACCGTGAACTCAACACGTTTGCATTTTGCACTCCACAAATGTTCTAACAAGGGAATGGTCAGACTTGTCATGTCGAAACCTGTGTTGCTTTTTTTACCACTGTGAGTTAACATTGCAAGAAGTCTGTATGCAGAATTTTAGCTGCTGACATGACCTGGAAGTATGTAAACAATTTTATGAAGTAAGACATCATTGTCGCATGTTTTCCGCGCTTATAACTGCCTCTTGTACAACCCTGACCTCGCTCGCTACGTTATACCAACGCCATCTAGGGACAAGGTGGTGGTAGCTAATCGCCGCTCTCTTGCCACAGCAGTGAGAGAGCTGATTCCCCCAGTGAAAGCGATCGTATGATAATTAAACATTCGTTGACAAATATAGCTGATATGTTATCTACAACTTTTTTCCAAATAGCTATGAAATAGACACAAATAAATATACGGTTTAGAACACGTCCAAATTTTATTTGTTGTAATTACCGCAAAAATGCGAAATATTGATACAATGTTTAAAACATAGGTTTTTTGTGCACCAAGAACATACAAGCAAAGACGACATATGACAGCCCTGCGAATCACAGACGTTGTTAGATGTCCGTAGACAAAACTGGGCTCAAATTCTGAAAGCGTGGGGAGGAAAATTGATAATGTACTACTGATTGCAGCTTGAGAATATTGTCACTGTGACAGACAGAAAATTGCAGTGATCTGCACACAATAATTTTCTCTGTTAGTTTTCTGTAAAATGCCTTCCACTGACGGAAAAATTCTCTGTCTAAAGGTTGAATTATGTTCGTCGTGCCGGGTGGAATCTGAAGTATCTCTACTTCTTTGTCAGGGTGGGCTCGAAATACAGCTTTTAATGAATCAGACCTTTTATGACCTGACCACGAATATAGAAGGAGAAGAGATTTGTTCCCGCAGATCAGAAGAAAAGCATGACGCATGAAAAGTGTAACGTTTTCATTTCCCATTTTTCCAGACTTCCATGCGTCTACCGCAAGAGTGTTTGCGTAGAACACGTGGTCCAAAACGTCCAGTTTGTTCTTGAAGACACACATATAGTTTAGGAAGCAATGAACCATCCAGACTAATTATGGGCATTATAGTGTATGAATGGGTGAGTGCAGTCGTGGACTGCGCAATTGTCTCAATATGTTTTTCCCCTTTGAATGACAGTGTTCTTTTCGCACACATTTCTTTTTTAAAACCTGACAAATCGGCATTGTACACGTACGATTCACTAAAAATAGCGATCTTATTTTTTGCATTCGTAAGAAAAGCTTCTATCATTTCGATTTGTGTCACTTCCTTTTCCGACCTGTTTCTCGATACAAATTTTGTTATTTTTCTTGCCATAATTTTATGTGATCTTTTGAAGCGACTAATCCAACTTTGAGAAGCTGTAAATTCTTAAGCTCCTATCGCGTTGGCAATCTCTAACGCCCAATCACGCAAAGTTGTATCGCTGACACTAAATGACTGTTGTCTGGCATCGGTAAATAGCTAAAAACGTCGCGCATTTATCTCCGTCGCAATTTCCAGTCGACTCTTACGTCGTCCAGCGACTTCCTTTTTCCATCTATACAATTCAAGTTCAGAACGGACAAAGCGATAATTATTTTGAACAGTACTGACACGTAGGGGTCTCTTACTACTTTCGTTCAACCAATACGTCACCGCTTTTTCTTTGTCTTATAAGGTAATTGTAGTTGCTGGTGCTACTTTCGGATATAGTTGATGATGGTACGTGGCACTATCACTCGAAGATTCTTCATGAGTGCAACTTTCGTCGGTGGCTTCGCCGTCTGTAGATTCACAGTCTGCAATATCGAGTGTTTCAGTTGTTTCTAGCCACATGTCTGAGCCATTTACGTGCTCGTCTAGAAGTTTAACAACCATGTCACACAACACATAGTCTTCACGCGTGTTTTCTGTTGATTGCTTCATTTGGCGTCTGTGGTATATCTCCATGGAAACCAGCAAAACATTTACAGGATTCGCCATCTCCTGTGAGGGGAGATTGAATGTTCACCGTAAAGTGGTTTGCGGAGTAAAGATGAACATGTACAGAACATCTTTCACATCTCTAACCATTTTCAGGACGGTATGTTTCGAAATACGTACCAGAAATTAAAAGGACGTGCATGCCACAGAAACGAATATTCCTTTCCTCTTTCCACCAAAACCTTGCAGCGATATTCCTCTTTAGTGAACGCCGCGATAAGACGGCCGCACTTGCCGACCATGCGCACAACGCTCGCGACTCGCCATTTCCAGGGGTGGCCAGCCGTCACTGCAAGCGCCAAGCAGGAAACACAGCCGTGTTCGTGATTTTTTTTAGGTGACTTCCAGTTCATGTCAGCAGCTACAGTTTTGTATACGGACCTTTTGCACAGTTAAATAACAGTGCTAAAAAAAGCAATACATGTTTCGGCATGACAAGTCTGACCATTCCCTTGTAAGATTGCCCCTCTGGTAACACGACAGATGTCCAAGCGGCAGTCAATTTAGTTCCATACATTGTGTAGCAACATCACAGCAGCACTGATGCTTTCTGTGAAGTGTTCCGGGTACGTAAACACGGTCCTTAATGTACCTCCGCAAAGAAAATGTCGCAAGGCGTTAGCTCAGGCGAGCTGGTGGACCACCGTGAACAGAGCTACGTCGCCTTCAACACAACGCCCAATCCAGCAATGCGGAAGTTCGTCTTTTAGGAAGCGATGCTCTAATGAGGGGCTCCTGCTGGAAGACGCAATTCTAGGAATCAGCAGTCCGATGTGGAAATAACCACAAATGCACCATATCAAGCTAAGAAGCGCCCGTCACAGCCTTTTCACAGAAGAAAACCGGCCTAAGCTACAACTGTGAAACAGAAAACATGAACCTTCGGCAAATCTCGTTCATGTGCCGCAGAGGTTAATCCTTCAAGATAAAGAAAGGGAAGGTTGCTTCGTCGCCCAGCGAAATGTTCATCCTCAAATGCTTCCTGCCGAGGCCTACGAGAAAGACAGGCCGCGGTGCGTACGTCACGAAGGTAGGCCGAGATAGCTTGCTCGCTCGCTCAGCTCAGCAAACAAACTGCGTTTCTACACCTGTTAACTCGTAACTGGGTGTGTATTTACTAACGAGAATTACATCTTCTAATGGAATCCACTGTTACGGAGTTTAATTATTTAGTAGCCTCATAACGATAGGAAAAACTGGTAGAAGCCGACCTCGGGGAAGATCAGTTTGGATTCCGTAGAAATGTTGGAACACGTGAGGCAATACTGACCCTACGACTTATCTTAGAAGAAAGATTAAGGAAAGGCAAACCTACGTTTCTAGCATTTGTAGACTTAGAAAAAGCTTTTGACAATGTTGACTGGGATACTCTCTTTCAAATTCTGAAGGTGGCAGAGGTAAAATACAGGGAGCGAAAGGCTATTTACAATTTGTACAGAAACCAGATGGCAGTTATAAGAGTCGAGGGATATGAAAGGGAAGCAGTGGTTGGGAAGGGAGTGAGACAGAGTTGTAGCCTCTCCCCGATGCTATTGAATCTGTATATTGAGCAAGCAGTAAAGGAAACAAAAGACAAATTCGGAGTAGGTATTAAAATCCATGGAGAAGAAATAAAAACTTTGAGGTTCGCCGTTGACATTGTAATTCTGTCAGAGACAGCAAAGGACTTGGAAGAGCAATTGAACGGAATGGATAGTGTCTTGAAGGGAGGATATAAGATGAACATCAACAAAAGCAAAACGAGGATAATGGAATGTAGTCAAATTAAGTCGGGTGATGCTGAGGGAATTAGATTAGGAAATGAGACACTTAAAGTAGTAAAGGAATTTTGCTATATGGGGAGCAAACTGATGATGGTCGAAGTAGAGACGATATAAAATGTAGACTGGCAATGGCAAGGAAAGCGTTTCTGAAGAAGAGAAATTTGTTAACATCGAGTATTGATCTAAGTGTCAGGAAGTCATTTCTGAAAGTATTTGTATGGAGTGTATCCCTGTATGGAAGTGAAACATGGACGATAAATATTTTAGACAAGAAGAGAATAGAAGCTTTTGAAATGTGGTGCTACAGAAGAATGCTGAAGATTAGATGGGTAGATCACATAACTAATGAGGTGGTATTGAATAGAATTGTGGAGAAGTGGAGTTTGTGGCACAACTTGACTAGAAGAAGGGATCGCTTGGTAGGACATGTTCTGAGGAATCAAGGGATCACCAATTTAGTACTGGAGGGCAGCGTGGAGGGTAAAAATCGTAGAGGGAGACCAAGAGATGAATACACTAAGCAGATTCAGAAGGATGTAGGCTGCAGTAGGTACCAGGAGATGAAGAAGCTAGCACAGGATAGAGTAGCATGGAGAGCTGCATCAAACCAGTCTCAGGACTGAAGACCACAACAACAATGATAGGAAGCCGATATAGGCCTACTAATAATTTGTTACCAAAATTATTAACAGTTGCATAAGGTAACATATCTTGTATGAAATGAAGACTGTTATCCAGAAGAGACGAAATGCTATAAAAAAGCCGCTATACCATTTATATCGAGAATTGATCTTAAATTTTGTTGTACGACTAGTAATCAGTCAGACTTCATAATAGCAGATTCCAGTAGAAGATGCAATTCTCATTAGCACATATACAGCCAGTTACGAGTTAACAGGTGTGGAAACGCATTTTGTCTGCTGAGTGACGTACGCACTGCAGCCTGTCTTTCTCGTAGGCCTCGCTTCCTGCAATATGATGCAAAACTGAAGGCGGCGGTCATGATCTCCAATTTCAACTGTGGCACGAGCTGCAGTTGGTACGGCTTGAACTGTAACTGCCGAAACAAAATCTTGCGGAGAGTTTGCTGCGGTGTTCCAAGTTCAACGCTTGGGCGGACCGCTGATTTTGTTGGACGGCGTACGAGACTGTCCCTCGATCTCTCCACAGTTTCATCTGGCACACTTTCTCGACGGGTACTTTTCTGTTTAGAGAGAGAACCAGTGTCCCTAGACGCATTAAATGTAATGAAAGTTGCGAATATTGACAACCATCAGCTATACAGGGTGGTCGCAAATTCCCGTTACAAACTTCTAGGACGTGTAGAGGGTAGTGAGTACATAACATTTTGAATAGGAACCCATGTCCTGGAAACGTATCGTTTCTGTTCTTCGATGCAGATGATCATCTCATCCACACCCATGTGAGAAATGTACTTAGGCGTGACCCAGTACAATTGTTGCAGTCCATTTGAAAAGAATACTGACTCGTTCCGTTATTACTAACGTATTATTACAACTTACACCTTATGGTTTACATTAGTCGACAACAACAAGAACCCAACATCTATGGCACCAGCCGCAACGTACCGATGCATTACAGCAGCGGCTCGATGTGGCGACCACCAACGTTGTTACACGCATTGTACCTCCGAAGCATTTTCTGGTGCACTCTCTCCATCCCACCTGGCGTCTCTTCAATGTCTTGTGCAGCGGCCAGAACTCGTGCCAGCAGATCTTCCTCTGTCTCTACAGGTGTCTCATAAATTAGGCTCTTCATACGACCCCACAAGAAGTAGCCCATAGGGGTTAAATCCGGCGATCGTGGCGGCCACGCGGTTGGACCACCACAGCCTATCCATCTTTCACCATACCGTCTGCTGAGATGTCTCCGGACAGCCAGTCAAAAGTGAGGTGGTGCTCCATCATGCTGAAACCACATTTCCTGACGGACATTCAGTGGCACAGCTTCTAGGAACGGCTCCATTACGTGTCGTAGGAAGACTAAGTATGCGGGATCCGTGAGCTTGGATGGAAGGAGGTATGGTCCAATCACATGACCGCCCAGAATGCCTGCCCACACGTTAATTCCAAACCTGTCTTGAAATCCCTGAACATGCGCGACATGAGGGTTTTCGTCCGCCCAGACATGGCTATTTCGAGCATTCCAAATCCCTTGTGAACCAACCTTCATCTTTGAAGAGAACTCGACGTGAAAATCGAGGCGCCCCGATGCAACGGGGCAGGAACCGTGTGCAGAAGGCGACGCGTTGTGTAAAGTCTGCTGGACCCATAGCGTGTACCCTTTGTAAGTGGTTCGGATTTAATTGTTGCTCATCCAGGCTGTCTTCAATGCGACGCAGTACACCTTCCTCAAATTCGGGAGTGCGGCGTCGCCGTGGAGCACCACAGTCCAGACTCCTCACTGTGAAGGTACCCGTTTCTCGTAGCCGTTGTGTAACTTGGGCAAACAGTTTGTGCGGTGGAGTGTGACGGTGTGGAAAACGTTCGTGATACAGCCGACTAGCAGCTCTTCCGTTACCTCCAGCTTCGCCGTACACAAGGAGCATGTCTGTGTATTCCGAAAATACACTCCTGGAAATTGAAATAAGAACACCGTGAATTCATTGTCCCAGGAAGGGGAAACTTTATTGACACATTCCTGGGGTCAGATACATCACATGATCACACTGACAGAACCACAGGCACATAGACACAGGCAACAGAGCATGCACAATGTCGGTACTAGTACAGTGTATATCCACCTTTCGCAGCAATGCAGGCTGCTATTCTCCCATGGAGACGATCGTAGAGATGCTGGATGTAGTCCTGTGGAACGGCTTGGCATGCCATTTCCACCTGGCGCCTCAGTTGGACCAGCGTTCGAGCTGGACGTGCAGACCGCGTGAGACGACGCTTCATCCAGTCCCAAACATGCTCAATGGGGGACAGATCCGGAGATCTTGCTGGCCAGGGTAGTTGACTTACACCTTCTAGAGCACGTTGGGTGGCACGGGATACATGCGGACGTGCATTGTCCTGTTGGAACAGCAAGTTCCCTTGCCGTTCTAGGAATGGTAGAACGATGGGTTCGATGACGGTTTGGATGTACCGTGCTCTATTCTCGACGATCACCAGTGGTGTACGGCCAGTGTAGGAGATCGCTCCCCACACCATGATGCCGGGTGTTGGCCCTGTGTGCCTCGGTCGTATGCAGTCCTGATTGTGGCGCTCACCTGCACGGCGCCAAACACGCATACGACCATCATTGGCACCAAGGCAGAAGCGACTCTCATCGCTGAAGACGACACGTCTCCATTCGTCCCTCCATTCACGCCTGTCGCGACACCACTGGAGGCGGGCTGCACGATGTTGGGGCGTGAGCGGAAGACGGCCTAACGGTGTGCGGGACCGTAGCCCAGCTTCATGGAGACGGTTGCGAATGGTCCTCGCCGATACCCCAGGAGCAACAGTATCCCTAATTTGCTGGGAAGTGGCGGTGCGGTCCCCTACGGCACTGCGTAGGATCCTACGGTCTTGGCGTGCATCCGTGCGTCGCTGCGGTCCGGTCCCAGGTCGACGGGCACGTGCACCTTCCGCCGACCACTGGCGACAACATCGATGTACTGTGGAGACCTCACGCCCCACGTGTTGAGCAATTCGGCGGTACGTCCACCCGGCCTCCCGCATGCCCACTATACGCCCTCGCTCAAAGTCCGTCAACTGCACATACGGTTCACGTCCACGCTGTCGCGGCATGCTACCAGTGTTGAAGACTGCGATGGAGCTCCGTATGCCACGGCAAACTGGCTGACACTGACGGCGGCGGTGCACAAATGCTGCGCAGCTAGCGCCATTCGACGGCCAACACCGCGGTTCCTGGTGTGTCCGCTGTGCCGTGCGTGTGATCATTGCTTGTACAGCCCTCTCGCAGTGTCCGGAGCAAGTATGGTGGGTCTGACACACCGGTGTCAATGTGTTCTTTTTTCCATTTCCAGGAGTGTATGTACTGCACCATGTTTCCTCTATCGGTGATGCACAGGTATTGACTCGGTCTCACAGCAAAGCGGACAATAAGTGACATCTGGGGATCGTTTGACGTAATAGACGTCATCGCGTATACCTTGTTGCATACCAGGACAGGGAACTCTGAGACGTTTCTTTTGCCCTAAGCAGACGTTGACGAGGCACACATCTGAATTAAAACTGTCGTAGAACGGAAAAGATACGATTGCGGACATGGGTTCCTATTCAGAATGTTCTGTACTCACCACCCTCTACATGTCCTAGAAGTTTGTAACGGGAATTTCCGACCACCCTGTATAATGGAAAGCACACAATGAAAATTTGTGCCGAAGCGGGACTCGAACCCGTATTTCCCGCTTATGGGGGAGCGGTCGCCTTACCATGCATTGCATAACGGCTGTAGTCGCCGCAATGCCTGTTCCTTCGGAGACGCATGCGTGTCCCTAAATTGTCGATAACAACGCATAATGCTCTGTTCACATTGCGGTTCTTTTCCGTAATTTCTTCTGAATTAATGCTGCACTGTTGTGACACAGAAACATCTCGTATATTCCAATACACAAAAACTCTTTTCTTTCTTCGTCGCCACTTTGCCAAGACACTGCGCTCGTAACGTCAACTGGAGGGCACAATGCAAATCCGGTGAGTTTACGGTTCTGTTCATGCATCAATCATATCTGTACATGGAACACTTTCGAAAGGATAGAGCTTTCGAAACGAATGAATCATCTGTAGTAACCGTATAATTTACGCAGCCTGACCGAACCAGAAAGCAACGGCTAACTTGAGGGGAGATGTGGAATCGTGTGAATGCTAATGTGATGTGAACGAACTTGTAGGGATGTTTTCTATGTACATAAAGTATAATAAATACAGTGTGTGGTATAAAATGTTCTGACCTGAAAAGGTCTTCCGCATCGTTATGTGTGAGCTAGCGACTTACAAGGGGAGGCTACGACGTTCGGAACGCGGATTTACTGCAAACTTCGTACACTCGTAGTACTCCATTAGGACAACAAAATGTGTAAGCAGTGGCGCGTACTTGTCAAGCGTTATTGAGAAAGTCGCAAGATAATTTCGGTTGTCAAATATATACCTGTGCGTGGCCGTTTTTACCAGGAAGCTTCGGTAGCTGAATGTTTTTGGAGTTTAAAATCTTTTTGCTGAGACTAAGTTATCTCAGCAAAAAGAATTTAAACTCCAAAAACGTTACAGCACAGCCGATTTTAGCTGAAAGACTGAAACATGAAAGGAAAAATAACATAGAAACCAAATATGCTGGAATAGCATGGAATGTGGTCTGGAAAAAACATCAGTAGTGATGTTCTTTCGTCTGACGTGAGAACAGCGTGGTACAAGGTAGTCAATAACATCATCAGCACTAATGAGCGTCTCTTTGCCATCGGTTTAAGTCACACAAACCTCTGCAGCAAATGCAACCTCGTTGATAGTGTGCCTCATCGTTACACTTGTGGAGATCGGATTATCAACTGGAGGTGGACCAGGGAGAAAATTGCTCAAATAACAAGAACTTCAGCAAACAATGTGCTAACATTTTCTTCAGACCAGAGGAAAGTTACTACCCTCAAGCAAAAAATAACGCAGTGATTTGGTTAATGGGCAAATATACAAGTTATGTTTTTAACAATATTGGGAGCGATGAACATATTGAATACAAGATGTATATGGAAAATGAATTCGAGAAAATACTCAAATATCAGAATCACAATAAGAAATATGGTAACATGCTCCGAATTGTCTTCAACCGAATGGGTATAGGTTAGGAACTGGATTTCTAGTAGAGAGGGAATGGATTGGGTCGCGTTCCCGACCCTAACCTCATCTGCAAGTCACACATGAAAATAAATCAGCAGTACAGCAGATACAAGAATATGGCGAGAAACATCTGGTGTCTGATATAAAGGAAGATCTTGAACTCCCTATAGATGCGTTTAGAAGGCTGGAACTGACAAAAATAACAAGGCAGTGAAATATTTTGCGATGTCGCTGTTCCGGACTTCTCTTCTGTCCATGTAATTTACCCTGGAAGGAACACACATCAAGGATTTACTGAATGATTAATTTGGGTCTGGGAAATGATGATGAGGAACCGGCTGCAGAAGAAGAAAATGTGCATGCTGGACTGCCACCAGTTGAAGGTGACAGTGAAGGTGCTAAATTGTGCTACTGCTAAAGACTCATTTTTTGAATGCTGAAATTTATGACTGCAATTATCTGTCACCTTAGTTATGTCATTTCATTGTAGCCATTTTTGTTACTGTTTTTGGTGAATAAAAACAAATGGTTAGCGTTCAAGCCCCGTAATCGCTGGATCGCTGGATCGAGTCCCGTTCGTCAGTTTTTTTTTTAATTTCTAACAGTCATTTTCTTTACTATTTACATTACAATTGATATAATGGGAAAAATACGTGTACTCGGATGAACTTTTATTAAATTTACAATGTCATTTGGCAGTCTACAAATTTTTATTATCACAAATAATATAATATTCATAACTATCGTCTAGTAAACGACCAAACGCATAAAGTGATACTGAAAATGTATGCTTGTCCGTGTGTTCAAAATTGTTCGTATTTAATCGAAAAAGAACGAGAAATTGCTTCTCGTGAAGGCGCTATTAAAATACACTCGATACTGCACGATCAATTGTCAGCGCCGATATTTGAGGAAATACTGCGTTATGCCTGGTTTGCTTCCAAATTATCGGCTGAAAGAGAGGTCTTTGAAAATGTTAACGAGGTTTGTTTTTCCACGGAAAACCTCAAACGAGCTTGCGTATGCGGGAACAGCATTTATTCAATACAGCTGGTGCCGTTTAACTTTATGTTTTCAATGTTTTTACGAAAAATACCATCCTGCCATTGTACTCGTAATGTCGAAAGCGACGATTAATTATACATCTTTCGAAAGCCGTCTGTGCAGGTCAAAACTTGGAGGTAACAAGTAGTTTCGGGCTTCTTCCAGGTATAAGGGTTTCCTCATACATTTTCAGTATAACTTTATGCGTTTGGTCGTTTACTAGTCGATAGTTATGAATATTATATTATTTGCGATAATAAAAATTTGTAGACTGCCAAATGGCTCAAATGGTTCAAATGGCTCTGAGCACTATGGGACTCAACTGCTGTGGTCATAAGTCCCCTAACTAACCTAAGGACATCACACACATCCATGCCCGAGGCATGATTCGAACCTGCGACTGTAGCGGTCGTGCGGTTCCAGACTGTAGCGTCTTTAACCGCTCGGCCACTCCGGCCGGACTGCCAAATAATATTGTAAATTTAATAACAGTTCATCCGATTACACGTATTTTTCCCATTATATCAATTGTAATGTAAATAGTAAAGAAAATGACTGTGTTAAAAAATATACTGACGAACGGGACTCGCTCCAGCGATCACGGGGCTTGAACGCCACCCACTCGGCTGCTGCCGCTTCCTGGTAAAAACGGCCACGCTGAGGTATATATTTGACGACCGAAATTATCTTGCGATTTTCTCAATAACGCTCGAGAAGTACGCGCCACTGCTTACACATTTTGTTGTCCTAATGGAGTACTACGAGTGTACGAAGTTTGAAGTAAATACGCGTTCCGAACGTCGCAGCCTCCCCTTGTTAGTTATTGTGGAGTAGTGAGAGTTGGAGTTTTATAGGGCAAGTTTTACGAGCACACTTAGGAACTTTATTGCCGTGTTACGTGGACATTGGAAGTAAAGCTACTCGCCAATGTTGTTCGGTGGCAAAGCAATAGAGAGCCAAGAGGAGATGCCCTTACGCCACAAACGTGAAGCCACCGCCGCCGTATTGGTGTGTCCATAACATCCGGAGTCGAGTGAGTATTCACACTGAAATGCCGTGATACTTTATACTGTATCAAAATACATACTCAGAAATGACTGCCTATTAGACGTATCAAAGCTAAGAGGGCAAGTGTCACACGGTATTCAACCGAGAAACTCGCCCTCTGGGCTCAACGATTTGGTGCCCGTGGCTGCAGTCGATGGCTGTGCTTGGCACAGGTAGTGCCGTCTCTCCTCATTCTAACGTCCTTGACGACAGCAGACTAAAGAGGCTAGTTTTCGAGAATTAGCAATAATCTAAAACTAGTGTGGGGCTTTACAAAGTGTCTTCTAATGAAGCTTATTTGTTTACTACACAGTTTTATGTTGAAGATTAGCAGCGGAAGGTTAACTTTCTCAGTTCTAAATGGTTCAAATGGCTCTGAGCACTATGGGACTTAACATCTATGGTCATCAGTCCCCTAGAACTTAGAACTACTTAAACCTAACCAACCTAATGACATCACACAACACCCAGTCATCACGAGGCAGAGAAAATCCCTGACCCCGCCGGGAATCGAACCCGAGAACCCGGGCGCGGGAAGCGAGAACGCTACCGCACGACCACGAGCTTTCTCAGTCCTAGACAAAAGTAATAGGGCTATAGCACACTGCATTACCATGCATTAAATAGTTCTGACCAACTACTCCCGTCCCTATTTTTCGAATACCCAGAACCCAAAAACGTGTCTCCACCGTCGCTGGCGGTAAATCCAGCTTCCCGATATAGCAGTAACCGTACTCTCTCTTCTCTCATTTTTGGTTCAAATGGCTCAAATGGCTCTGAGCACTATGGGACTTAACTTTTGGGGTCATCAGTCCCCTAGAACTTAGAACTACATAAACCTAACTAACCTAAGGACATCAAACACATCCATGCCCGAGGCAGGATTCGATCCTGTGACCGTAGCGGTCTCGCGGTTTCAGACTTTAGCGCCTAGAATCGCTCGGCCATCCCGGCCGGCCTCATTTTTGGTGAATAAGATGTTGTGGGAGTAGGGAAGGAGAGTTACGGTTTTAGCTGCTGAGTCAGTGGAGGCCGGGTTTTCCATCCTAATTTACCGGCACCGTTGCAGTTAACCTTCGCAGTTTAAAATCTGCGCGCTCGCGAAGTGGAACGTGTCTACAGTGCCTCATTTTAAAGGAGAAAGATCAACTTAATGTGCCATGCACGTAACTACCTTTGTTTATTACTGCGGTGGCGACAGCGGAAATCCCACTGGCGTTGCTATTTTTTTTTCTTTCTTTCTTTCTTTTTTGGAGAGGAACCTGACCTCTAAGTCGAGAAGGTCCGTCTGTCACTAGCCAAGACAAAGGAGTAGTATGGAGGAATAACAACATTTCATTAAAAAACTTGGGTCTAACTGTTTCAGCTTGTAGCAACTTGTATAGGCCTCTTCTCAGGGTTTCAGTGAACACGGTCTGTGAAACGAACTGGACGGACACCAATCCAATCCGGCTGAAAGAGCACATGTAGTAGGCCTTGCATTGCAGCTGGTATACGGAGAGGCTTTATCCTGGACGAAGCCAGTGCTCACAACATAATACCATAGTATGACATTGGCAATGCAGCCGAAATATAATAAAAGCATTAGCAGCTAACTTGGAATGTTCAGTCTAAAATGTCATATTACGAAGTGTTTCGGGCTGCGCTCCCAACTAAACAACTTTCTTACTTGTCTAGCAGCAGCTATATATATATATATATACAGGGTGGTCCATTGATAGTGACTAGGCCTAATATCTCACGAAATAAGCATCAAACGAAAAAACTACAAAGAACGAAACTCGTGTAGTTTGAAGGGGGAAACCAGATGGCGCTATGGTTGGCCCGCTAGATGGCGCTGCCATAGGTCACACGGATATCAACAGCGCTTTTTTTTAAAAATAGGAACCCCCATTTTTTATTAAGAAATATGAATGTTTTAGTTGGTAGTTGGACCACTTTTTTCGCTTTGTGATAGATGGCGCTGTAATAGTCACAAACGTACAAGTACGTGGTATCACGTAACATTCCGCCAGTGCGGACGGTATCTGCTTCGTGATACATTACCCGTGTTAAAATTGACCGTTTACCAACTGCGGAAAAGGTCGATATCGTGTTGATATTGGCTATTGTGATCAAAATGCCCAACGGGTGTGTGCTATGTAAGCTGCTCGGTATCCTGGACAACATCATCCAAGTGTCCGGACCGTTCGCCGGATAGTTACGTTATTTAAGGAAACAGGAGGTGTTCAGCCACATGTGAAACATCAACCACGACCTGCAACAAATGATGATGCCCAAGTAGGTGTTTTAGCTGCTGTCACGGCTGATACGCACATCAGTAGCAGACAAATTGCGAGAGAATCGGTAATCTAAAAAATGTCGGTATTGAGAATGCTAAATCAACATTGATTGCACTCGTACCATATTTCTATGCACCAGGAATTGCATGGCGACGACTTTGAACGTCGTGCACAGTTCTGCCACTGGGCGCAATAGAAATTACGGGACGATGACAGATTTTTTGCACGCGTTCTATTTAGCGATGAAGCGTCATTCACCAACAGCGGTAACGCAAACCGGCATAATATGCACTACTGGGGAACGGAAAATCCACGATGGCTGCGACAAGTGGAACATCAGCGACCTTGGCGGGTTAATTTATGGTGCGGCATTTTGGGAGGAAGGATATTTGGCCCCCATTTTATCGATGGCAATCTAAATGGTGCAATGTATGCTGATTTCCTACGTAATGTTCTACCGATGTTACTACTAGATGTTTCACTGCAAGACAGAATGGCGATGTACTTCCAACATGATGGATGTCCGGCACATAGCTCGCGTGCGGTTGAAGCGGTATTGAATAGCATATTTCATGACAGGTGGATTGGTCGTGGAAGCACCATACCATGGCCCGCACGTCCACCGGATCTGACGTCCCCGGATTTCTTTCTGTGGGGAAAGTTGAACGATATTTGCTATCGTGATCCACCGACAACGCCTGACAACATGCATCAGCACATTGTCAATGCATATGCGAACATTACGGAAGGCGAACTACTCGCTGTTGAGAGGAATGTCGTTACACGTATTGCCAAATGCATTGAGGTTGACGGACATCATTTTGAGCATTTATTGCATTAATGTGGTATTTACATGTAGTCACGCTGTAACAGCATGCGTTCTCAGAAATGATAAGTTCACAAAGGTACATGTATCACATTGGAAAAACCGAAATAAAATGTTCAAAGGTACCTACGTTCTGTATTTTACTTTAAAAAACCTACCTGTTACCAACTGTTCGTCTAAAATTGTGAGCCATATGTATGTGACTATTATAGCGCCATCTATGACAAAGCGAAAAAAGTGGTCCAACTAAAACATTCGTATTTCTTTACGTACTACAGGAATATGTAATAAAAATGGCGGTTCCTATTTTAAAAAACGCAGCTGATATCCGTTTGACCTATGGCAGCGCCATATAGCGGGCCAACCATAGCGCCATCTGGTTTCCCCCTTCAAGCTAGACAAGTTTCGTTCTTTGTAGTTTTTTCGTTTGATGCTTATTTCGTGAGATATTTTGCCCGGTCACGATCAATGGGTTGGGGTTTGGGTTGTTTGGGGGAGGAGACCAGACAGCGAGGTCATCGGGTTAGGGAAGAATGTCGGCCGTGCCCTTTCAAAGGAACCATCTCGGCATTCGCCTGGAGCGATTTAGGGAAATCACGGAAAACCTAAATCAGGATGGCCGGACGCGTGATTGAACCGTCGTCCTCCCGAATGCGAGTCCAGTGTGCTAACCACCGCACCACCTCAATGGACCACCCTATATATATATATATATATATATATATATATATATATATATATATATATATATATATATTAGGGTGAGTCACCTAACGTTACCGCTGGATATATTACGTAAACCACATCAAATACTGACGAACCGATTCCACAGACCGAACGTGAGGAGAGGGGGCTAGTGTAATTGTTTAATACAAACCATGCAAAAATGCACGGAAGTATGTTTTTTAACACAAACCTACGTTTTTTTAAATGGAACCACGTTAGTTTTGTTAGCACATCTGAACATATAAACAAATACGTAATCAGTGCCGTTTGTTGCATTGTAAAATGTTAATTACATCCGGAGATATTGTAACCTAAAGTTGAAGCCTGAGTACCACTCCTCCGCTGTTGGATCGTGTGTATCGGATAGCACCGAATTACGTAGGGATCCAAAGGGAACGGTGATGGACCTCAGGTACAGAAGAGACTGGAACAGCACATTAAGTCCACATGCTAACACCTTTTTATTGGTCTTTTTCACTGACGCACATGTACATTACCATGACGTGGAGGACGCATGAATTGGCCAGGCCGTTCTCCTGATCTTACACCTCTGGACTTCTTTCTGTGGGGTACGTCAAAGGAGAATGTGTACCGTGATGTGCCTACAACCCCAGAGGATATGAAACAACGTATTGTGGCAGCCTGCGGCGACATTACTCCAGATGTACTGCGGCGTGTGCGACATTCATTACGCCAGAGATTGCAATTGTGTGCAGCAAATGATGACCACCACATTGAACATCTATTGGCCTGACATGTCGGGACGCACTCTATTCCACTCCGTAATTGAAAACGGAAACCACGTGTGTACGTGTACCTCACCCCTCATGGTAATGTACATGTGCGTCAGTGAAAAGGACCAATAAAAAGGTGTTAGCATGTGGGCGTAATGTGCTGTTCCAGTCTCTTCTGTACCTAAGGTGCATGACCGTTACCTTTGGATCCCTACGTAATTCGGTACTCTCCGATACACACGATCGAACAGCGGAGGAGTGGTACTCAAGCGTCAACTTTAGGTTACAATATCTCCGGATGTAATTAAGATTTTACAATGCAACAAACGGCACTTTTGTTTATATGTTCAGATGGGCTAACAAAACTAACGGGGTTCCATTTAAAAAAACGTAGGTTTGTGTTAAAAAACATACTTCCGTGCATTTTTTATGGTTTGTATCAACCAATTACACTAGCCCCTCTCCTGACGTTCGGTCTGTGGAATCGATTCGTCAGTATTTGATGTGGTTTACGAAATATATCCAGCGGTAATGTTATGTGACTCACCCTGTATATATGCCAATTTCTTACTTGTCTAGCAGCAGTCAAAACTGTACCGCGCACACTACAGTGGTATGGAGAGATAACGTATGGCGCCTTTCACATCCCCTTGGCACTTGCCTTTGTCGTGCAAATGGCACACGGCGCCCATGGAGCTGCCGGGCACTCACACTGGAGTGGACTGCTGCCGTGCCGTTAGCACCGAGACGTGTGGGATAGTGGAGGCTTTGTAAACATACAAGAATTTACACCTACGATACGCATCTGCTCTAAACGGAAGTGACGTAAGAAGCACCTCACCTTGCAAATGTGCGAAGCCTGCTCTCGCCTCCTTTGCTCAAACAGCTTAATGGTTTTGACGGCGGAGAATATACACGTCACTGATGCTCGTTTCACTGGCAGCAATTTGAGTTGTACTCTCAGGTCCCTCCCTAACCACACACTAGGAAATTGCCACATATTCGGACTCTGCCGGCCGCGATGGCCGTGCGGTTCTAGGCGCTCCAGTCCGGAGCCGCGCTGCTGCTACGGTCGCAGGTTCGAATCCTGCCTCGGGCATGGGTGTGTGTGATGTCCTTAGGTTAGTTAGGTTTAAGTAGTTCTAAGTTCTAGGGGACTGATGACCACAGCAGTTGAGTCCCATAGTGCTCAGAGCCATTTGAACCATTTGAACATATTCGGAGGTAGACAGCCAAATATATATTTTCCTCTTCGTTTTCTAATGAGATGGAAATATAAATAACATTGAATATTGTAGAACGTACTTGCATTACATTCATGAGAAAGTTCCAGAACTTGATACGCTAGAATGTAAAATATATACATTGGCACATATTGCGTCTTGAACCTTCGGAACTACTTTCTGCAGTACTTCACTCCACGACGTGACCCATTACGGTACGCTGTACTTATAAGATTTATTAAGACACAAAGGAAATACAGACCTTGGCTGCGAGCAGGCATTGATTGAAATCGAGGGGGAAAGTTGAAAATTTCTGCCGTACCGGACTTAGAATCTTGTTTGCATCTGCACTGAAGGGATCATTGGCCGATATACACTCCTGGAAATTGAAATAAGAACACCGTGAATTCATTGTCCCAGGAAGGGGAAACTTTATTGACACATTCCTGGGGTCAGATACATCACATGATCACACTGACAGAACCACAGGCACATAGACACAGGCAACAGAGCATGCACAATGTCGGCACTAGTACAGTGTATATCCACCTTTCGCAGCAATGCAGGCTGCTATTCTCCCATGGAGACGATGGTAGAGATGCTGGATGTAGTCCTGTGGAACGGCTTGCCATGCCATTTCCACCTGGCGCCTCAGTTGGACCAGCGTTCGTGCTGGACGTGTAGACCGCGTGAGACGACGCTTCATCCAGTCCCAAACATGCTCAATGGGGGACAGATCCGGAGATCTTGCTGGCCAGGGTAGTTGACTTACACCTTCTAGAGCACGTTGGGTGGCACGGGATACATGCGGACGTGCATTGTCCTGTTGGAACAGCAAGTTCCCTTGCCGGTCTAGGAATGGTAGAACGATGGGTTCGATGACGGTTTGGATGTACCGTGCACTATTCAGTGTCCCCTCGACGATCACCAGTGGTGTACGGCCGGTGTAGGAGATCGCTCCCCACACCATGATGCCGGGGGTTGGCCCTGTGTGCCTCGGTCGTATGCAGTCCTGATGGTGGCGCTCACCTGCACGGCGCCAAACACGCATACGACCATCATTGGCACCAAGGCAGAAGCGACTCTCATCGCTGAAGACGACACGTCTCCATTCGTCCCTCCATTCACGCCTGTCGCGACACCACTGGAGGCGGGCTGCACGGTGTTGGGGCGTGAGCGGACGACGGTCTAACGGTGTGCGGGACCGTAGCCCAGCTTCATGGAGACGGTTGCGAATGGTCCTCGCCGATACCCCAGGAGCAACAGTGTCCCTAATTTGCTGGGAAGTGGCGTTGCGGTCCCCTACGGCACTGCGTAGGATCCTACGGTCTTGGCGTGCATCCGTGCGTCGCTGCGGTCCGGTCCCAGGTCGACGGGCACGTGCACCTTCCGCTGACCACTGGCGACAACATCGATGTACTGTGGAGACCTCACGCCCCACGTGTTGAGCAATTCGGCGGTACGTCCACCCGGCCTCCCGCATGCCCACTATACGCCCTCGCTCAAAGTCCGTCAACTGCACATACGGTTCACGTCCACGCTGTCGCGGCATGCTACCAGTGTTAAAGACTGCGATGGAGCTCCGTATGCCACGGCAAACTGGCTGACACTGACGGCGGCGGTGCACAAATGCTGCGCAGCTAGCGCCATTCGACGGCCAACACCGCGGTTCCTGGTGTGTCCGCTGTGCCGTGCGTGTGATCATTGATATATATATATATATATATATATATATGTGTGTGTGTGTGTGTGTGTGTGTGTGTGTGTGTGTGTGTGTGTGTGTGTTCGTGTGGTGTCTGTTGTTATGGAGATGGGCAAGGGGCACTACTTTTGTATTTTGCGGGTAAGTTGAGAATTTCGGTCTGTCAGGGGAAGTCCGAAGGTAGTCTGTGCAGTGCAATGACCATTGTGTCTGGATGGCTTAGAAGCGGGCACGGTAGCTCAGCGTGTTCGGTCTGAGGCTTAGCAGCCCTCTGTAATAAAAAAAAAACTGAGGGAATGGATCAATAACGAACTTCAACGGGTGTCATGGGACGTCCGCCCCGAACAAGGCAACGAACAGTCCGCAGCTCGTGGTCGTGCGGTAGCGTTCTCGCTTCCCGCGCCCGGGTTCCCGGGTTCGATTCCCCGCGGGGTCAGGAATTTTCTCTGCCTCGTGATGACTGGGTGTTGTGTGCTGTCCTTAGGTTAGTTAGGTTTAACACGTGGCACAGGTCCTCCCACTACCGCTGCAGATAGGTCGCCGGCTTCAGGCGGCCTTCAGTTACTACGTTTCCGCAGGTCATATCTTTAAAGTACGATACGACACTCTTACCCTCCCAGTGCACAAAGGAGGACTGGGATTGGTCAACGTAGGGTGAGAGCAGCTGCCCTTTACATGAGCAACATGAGGAAACGATGGAAAAGTCAATATACCTCTCTCACGGGTCGTTTACTACAGGTTCTGATGCCAGTCTCTAACGTCCCGCCGGTGTCGGTTGCGCACGTCACACCACAGCTCTCCAATGTGTCGATCTTCGTTCTTGATTACAGCTATGTCAGCTCGAACCTCTCCGCCACACGTCCACCAAAGGCGAAAGATTTTTATACCAACCTTCTGCGGGCTGTTCCCCATAACGTGGTGGAAAACAGGTACCCTACGGTTCACTGGCCAAGAGTGTGGAAAACGATACACCACAACTTTCTGTCATCCACGGTGAGTTCGAAGTGGTATCAGATCGCCAACAAAAAATATGCCACACGACAGCGACTTCACACTAATGGACTGGCAGACTCCCCTTGTTGCCCAGATTGTCACCTTTTGGATACCGATGAACATCGTTTTACTTGCGCATCATCGTCCGGAGTTTGGCGACTAACACAGAAGATATTGGCTTGTTACCTCCGGGTCACACCTGATATGATTGACCCTCAGACCCTACTCTGTCCCGATGAAACTTACTTTCCGGCTGCAAAATATCATGCGCTTACATGGTTCAAAGGACTTACCGTCGCCTACATCTATAGCGACGGAGAGAAAGAGCAGCTTGATTACTGGTGGTTCCTACAAAATGCTCACAATGCCCTCGAACGCACACCGAAATACCGTACGCTCTTCGCAAATTATTTACGCAGCGTTTTCGTTAACCCCACCATTCAGCTGGGGAGTGCCAAGCTGCGGTTAATGTTCTGTGCCGCGTCACACCAACGGCTCAACGTTCTGCTTAGTCAGCCATAAGCGAAGGAAGAGACAAGCTGCTGCAAGGATACTGTTTTCCTTGAGGCACTAGCGAAGCAGAATGCCTCCGTTGCAGATGCCCTTCAAAGGCGCTATTGAAGATATCAGATAACGATGGCGAGGCTCCAAGTGGAACCAGTTACATTATTGAAGAACCTTTTAGTTGGAATTACATCAGTGATTTATATTTTTATTTTTTGATTACTCTTTTATGCCACCTTTGTTGTAACATTTGCTTATAACACTTAGTTACTAGAATTCTCATTTGTACACGTTCCCTAAATGTAATCATGTAAAAAAATGTGGCAAAGGATAGCCCTAACCTAAAAAAAAGTAGTTCTAAGTTCTAGGGGACTCCTGACCATAGATGTCAAGTCCCATAGTGCTCAGACCCATTTGAACCAAGGCAACGAACATAAACGAATGAGATTTTAAAAAAAGTGGTCAGATGATGTGCCTAGTAAGTAGGAGACCTGGATTCAAATCCTGGCCCGGCAAAAATTTTCAGCTTTCCACATTCATTCCAATCAACGCCCGCTCGCAGCCAACGTCTGTAATTCCCTTGTTTATTAATTCATAATGGCTGCTGGATCAAAACTGGTGTCTGTTCTTTCGGACATACCCGAAAGAACAGACACCACCCGGAATCCGCACCTGTGTACATATTATGTAAATTAGAGGGAGATGGGAAGGGGGAGAGAAAGGAAAGGAGAGGGTAGGAACTAATGATATCCACTGCATTGGAATCAGCGGCGACGAGTGAAAATAAGCCATTACTGTTGTAAATGCTAAGCGTCGTTTGAGACAGTCGTAAACGGCGACGCCACTGCACAGTGGATGAATGTAACCGAGTGATTTGGAGTGAGGAGTCACGCTACCTGCGTCGACACAGATAATCCGCAAGCCACCGTACGGCATGTGGCGGAGGGTGCCCCGAACCACAACCAGCCATCCCGTTTCCCGTTCCACTCGAAAATAGAGCGAGGGTAAACCGTCTGTCTATGTGCCTCCATGTAAGCTCTAATTACTCGTTTCTCCTGGGCCCTTACGCGCAAAGTACAGGGTGATTGTAATTAAAGTTAAACTTTCAAAAGATATAGAAATAACACCACTGGTCAGAATGACGTCAAATTGCAACGGAATATTATCGGAGAAGGGGGAAAACGTATGACAGAAGAAAAAAAAATAGCTTGAAAATTGATCAGTAGATGGCACTGTATGTGTCAGAATACGTAAATGAAAACACCTGTCATGTGCACGAACCATTGAAGTTGGTATAAACACGCCAGATACACGGCTTTTCCCCCTTTCGCGTCTGCCAACGTCCGCCATGACTGTCTCATTGCAGGATCGCGCTCTGCTTGTACAGCTGTACTACAAGAATGATGACTGGGCACACGTCGCTCTGCAGAAGTTCCGGACACTGAATGGTTTGAAAAACGGCGTTAGTCCAATGACTGCCGTGGGTCTGGAGAAAATGAATCGGAAATTCGAAAAGACGGGTTCTTTTCCTGTGCAACCTGGTAGAGGGAGGAAACAAATTTATTCGACGTCAGTGGAAGCAGTGGCCACAGCGACGCAGAAGAGACGAGTAGTGGTGTGCAAACGTGTAGTGCACGGAGAATTGCCTGAACATTGGACATATCCGTGAGCACGGTGCGTAAAATCCTACGAAACATTCTTTTTTACTATTCATTGAAAATTACCCATGTGCACGAGCTGCTTCCTGTTGACCTAGCAGCAAGAGAGATCTTTGCTTCAGAATTTCGTGCTCGCTTGGAAGTGGACAATGATTGGCCGTGGAAGATTTTGTGGACAGACGAAGTCCACTTCTATCCGACAGGATACGTCAATACACAGAACTGTCGAATATGGGCAACGGAAAATCCATATGCAAATCAACCAGTACCACTTCATCTTGAAAAGGTCACTGTGTGGTGCGGGTTTACAGCATAATTTATCATAGGGCCATATTTTTTCGAAGAGACAGGAGCTTCCGGTCCTGTTACCTGTACCGTCACTGGTAAGCGCTATGAGTGTCTTTTACGCTACCACGTCATCCCAGCTCTCCAACAGTGTGGATGTTTAGATAGGATCATTTTTGTGCAAGATGGCGAACCTCTGCACATTGCAAGTCCAGTTAAGCAGCTACTGAAGCGCCACTTAGGAAATGCTAGAATTATCAGCCGCCATTTCCCTACAGCTTGGCCGTCCCGATCACCTGATATTAATCCGTGTGACTTCTGGCTGTGGGGCCATATGATATATGTTGTGTTCAGTGTTCCGACTGCAAACTTAGCTGTCTTGAAGGCACGCATTGCGCAACACATTCTGAACGTGACTTCGATCAGTTGAAGAAAATGCTGTTCCTCGATTTCAACTTGTTGCAGAAAACGGTGGACAGCATACTGAACATGTTTTGTGCCAGTCACAAGGAAATAAATAATCCGACTTGATTTTTATTCATGTTTTTTATGCGGTTTTTGGCCTCAGGACAATTAAGAACCGATGTGAGTGATGCCTTTTATGCGGTTCTTGGCCTCTGGACACTTATAAACCTATTTTTCCCATCCAGTGTGATATGACCTTGCCGTAGTGGATGGACTTACGTAACTAACAGTATCTCACCTGTACACCAATGCACACTGAGTGGTACAGTTTGTTTAATGGCAGACGTACACCTTAGGCATTGTTGTATGATTCATTTGTCATTTGTAGTCGACCACTATTAAATTACGATGCTTCCAGCGCCATCTATTGCTACAATTTCTAACTATTTATTTTTCTTCTGTCATACGTTTTCCCCCTTCTCCGATGATATTCCGTTTCAATTTGACGTCATTATGAGCAGTGGTGTTATTTCTGCAGCGTTTTGAAAGTTTTAACTTTAATTATAATCGCCCTGTATGTTGGCGGGAGTCAGCTTCGACTGCCGGTTCTCTACATTTTCTCAGTAGTGTTTCTCGAAAAGAATGTCGCTTCTCATACGAGTTCCCGAAGCATCTCCGTAACACTTACGTGTTGCTCGAACGTATCGGTAACAAATCTAGCAGCACGCTTCTGAATTGCTTCGATGTCTTCCTTCAATTCGACTGGATGCGGATCCGAAACACTAGAGCAGTACTCAAGAATGTTGTTGTTGTTGTGGTCTTCAGTCCTGAGACTGGTTTGATGCAGCTCTCCATGCTACTCTATCCTGTGCAAGCTTCTTCTTCTCCAAGTACCTCCTGCAGCCTACATCCTTCTGAATCTGCTTAGTGTATTCATCTCTTGCTCTCCCTCTACGATTTTTACCCTCCACGCTGCCCTCCAGTACTAAATTGGTGATCCCTTGATGCCTCAGAACATGTCCTACCAACCGATCCCTTCTTCTAGTCAAGTTGTGCCACAAAATGCTCCTCTCCCCAATTCTATTCAATACCTCCTCATTAGTTATGTGATCTACGCATCTAATCTTCAGAATTCTTCTGTAGCACCACATTTCGAAAGCTTCTATTCTCTTCTTGTCTAAACTATTTATCGTCCACGTTTCACTTCCATACATGGCTACACTCCGTACAAATACTTTCAGAAACGACTTGCTGACATTTAAATCAATACTCAATGTTAACAAATTTCTCTGCATCACAAACGCTTCCCTTGCCATTGCCAGTCTACATTTTATATCCTCTCTACTTCGACCATCATCAGTTATTTTGCTCCCCAAATAGCAAAACTCCTGTACTACTTTAAGTGTCTCATTTCCTAATCTAATTCCCCTTAGCGTCACCCGAGTTAATTCGACTACATTCCATTATCCTCGTTTTGCTTTTATTGATGTTCATCTTATACCCGACTTTCAAGACACTGCCCATTTCGTTCAACTGCTCTTCCAAGTCCTTTGCTGTCTCTGACAGAATTACAATGTCATCGGTGAACCTCAAAGTTTTTATTTTTTGTCCGTGGATTTTAATACCTACTCCGAACTTTTCTTTTGTTTCCTTTATTGCTTGCTCAATATACATATTGAATAACATCGGGGATAGGCTACAGCCCTGTCTCACTCCCTTCCCAGCCACTGCTTACCTCAAGAATAGGTCACACTAACGTCTTATATGCGGCATCTTTACAGCCGGACCACTCCTTCCTAAAATTTTCCCAATAAACCGAAGTGGACCATTCGCCTTCCCCACTACAGTTCCCAAATGCTCGTTCCATCTCATAAAGCTTTGCAACGTTACGCCCAGATATTTAAACGACTTGACTGTATCAAAAAGGACACATTATACCCGAACATTGACTTACATTTTTCCATATTTAGGGCTAGCTGCCATTCATCACAGCAACTGGAAATTTTGTCTGAACCGTCTTGTATCTTCCTACAGTCACTCAGTTTCGACACCTTACCGTACACCACGGCATCATCAGAAAACAATCTCAGATTGCTGCCCACCCTGTCCGCCAATCCATTTATGTACATACAGGGCTATTACAAATGATTGAAGCGATTTCATAAATTCACTGTAGCTCCATTCATTGACATATGGTCACGACACACTACAGATACGTAGAAACACTCATAATGTTTTGTTCGGCTGAAGCCCCACTTCAGGTTTCTGCCGTCAGAGCGCTCGACAGCGCAGTGAGACAAAATGGCGACAGGAGCCGAGAAAGCGTATGTCGTGCTTGAAATGCACTCACATCAGTCAGTCATAACAGTGCAACGATACTTCAGGACGAAGTTCAAAAAAGATCGACCAACTGCTAACTCCATTCGGCGATGGTATTCGCAGTTTAAAGCTTCTGGATGCCTCTGTAAGGGGAAATCAACGGGTCGGCGTGCAGTGAGCGAAGAAACGGTTGAACGCGTGCGGGCAAGTTTCACGCGTAGCCCGCGGAAAATTGGCTCGTGCCACAACTGGAGACCGACAGCGCCGACTTCATCTTTCAAAAGGATAGTGCTCCACCGCACTTCCATCATGATGTTCGGCATTTCTTAAACAGGAGATTGGAAAACCGATGGATCGGTCGTGGTGGAGATCACGAACAGCAATTCATGTCATGGCATCCACGCTCTCCCGACTTAACCCCATGCGATTTCTTTCTGTGGGGTTATGTGAAAGATTCAGTGTTTAAACCTACTCTACCAAGAAACGTGCCAGAACTGCGAGCTCGCATCAACGATGCTTTCGAACTCATTGATGGGGACATGCTGCGCCGAATGTGGGAGGTACTTGATTATCGGCTTGATGTCTGCCGAATCACTAAAGGGCCACATATCGAACATTTGTGAATGCCTAAAAAACCTTTTTGAGTTTTTGTATGTGTGTGCAAAGCGTTTTGAAAATATCTCAAATAATAAAGTTATTGTAGAGCTGTGAAATCGCTTCAATCATTTGTAATAACCCTGTAGAGAGCAACAGCATTCCTATCACACTTCCCTGCGGCACTCCTGACGATACCATTGTCTCTGATGAACACTCGCCGTCGAGAACAGCATACTGGCTTGTATTACTTAAAAAGTCTTCGAGCTACTCACATATCTGTGAACTTATTCCATATGCTCGTGCCTTCGTTAACAGCCTGCAATGGGGCACCGTGTCAATCGCTTTCTGGAAATCTAGAAATTCCATGTGCCAATCCAATGGAACGATTAGGGTTTGGTGAACACCTGAAGAACGATACCTGCCATTATACACTCCTCGAAATTGAAATAAGAACACCGTGAATTTTTGACACATTCCTGGGGTCAGATACATCACATGATCACACTGACAGAACCACAGGCACATAGACACAGGCAACAGAGCATGCACAATGTCGGCACTAGTACAGTGTATATCCGCCTTCCCCAGCAATGCAGGCTGCTATTCTCCCATGGAGACGATCGTAGAGATGCTGGATGTAGTCCTGTGGAACGGCTTGCCATGCCATTTCCACCTGGCGCCTCAGTTGGACCAGCGTTCGTGCTGGACGTGCAGACCGCGTGAGACGATGCTTCATCCAGTCCCAAACATGCTCAATGGGGGACAGATCCGGAGATCTTGCTGGCCAGGGTAGTTGACTTACACCTTCTAGAACACGTTGGGTGGCACGGGATACATGCGGACGTGCATTGTCCTGTTGGAACAGCAAGTTCCCTTGGCGGTCTAGGAATGGTAGAACGATGGGTTCGATGACGGTTTGGATGTACCGTGCACTATTCAGTGTCCCCTCGACGATCACCAGTGGTGTACGGAAAGTGTAGGAGATCGCTCCCCACACCATGATGCCGGGTGTTGGCCCTGTGTGCCTCGGTCGTATGCAGTCCTGATTGTGGCGCTCACCTGCACGGCGCCAAACACGCATACGACCATCATTGGCACCAAGGCAGAAGCGACTCTCATCGCTGAAGACGACACGTCTCCATTCGTCCCTCCATTCACGCCTGTCGCGACACCACTGGAGGCGGGCTGCACGATGTTGGGGCGTGAGCGGAAGACGGGCTAACGGTGTGCGGGACCGTAGCCCAGCTTCATGGAGACGGTTGCGAATGGTCCTCGCCGATACCCCAGGAGCAACAGTGTCCCTAATTTGCTGGGAAGTGGCGGTGCGGTCCCCTACGGCACTGCGTAGGATCCTACGGTCTTGGCGTGCATCCGTGCGTCGCTGCGGTCCGGTCCCAGGTCGACGGGCACGTGCACCTTCCGCCGACCACTGGCGACAACATCGATGTACTGTGGAGACCTCACGCCCCACGTGTTGAGCAATTCGGCGGTACGTCCGCATGCCCACTATACGCCCTCGTTCAAAGTCCGTCAACTGCACATACGGTTCACGTCCACGCTGTCGCGGCATGCTACCAGTGTTAAAGACTGCGATGGAGCTCCGTATGCCACGGCAAACTGGCTGACACTGACGGCGGCGGTGAACAAATGCTGCGCAGCTAGCGCCATTCGACGGCCAACACCGCGGTTCCTGGTGTGTCCGCTGTGCCGTGCGTGTGATCATTGCTTGTACAGCCCTCTCGCAGTGTCCGGAGCAAGTATGGTGGGTCTGACACACCGGTGTCAATGTGTTCTTTTTTCCATTTCCAGGAGTGTATGTACTGCCAACAGCTAAGTACGGAGGAGGTGGTGTTACGGAGGTGAAGATACAGTCTCCTTATTGCGTTTAAGAAAATGCTGAATTTGGAAGGATGTGAAGAATATGTTTTACAGCTTTGTGTACTGCGTACAATCGGGGGAGCAACTGGAAGGCGATGTTGTTTTTAGAAGCATGCAATGCTCAGTGTCATGAAGCAGCGTCTGTGTAGCAATAGTTTGTGAAAAGCATTCCTGAAATGGACAAGTCTGCTCAGAGTCTCAACCTGAACACAGTGGAATACCTTTGGGATGAGTTATAAGATCGACTTCGCTCGAGACCACAGCATGCTACATCACTATTTTTCGGCTCTCGGGGAAGGAAGGGCTGCAATTCCTCCACAGGCATTCAGATACTTCACTGAAAGTGTCTCCAACAGAGCATAAGTCGTTGTAAAGGCGAAGGGGTGGACGCACTGTCTATTAATGTCCAGTTTTTTATTATTTATTTTATGGCCTTCATTGGACCTCTCTAGTCAAAAATACAAAGTTGTAAACAAGTTGTTACACAGGGATACAATTTGGCTCAACAATAACTTAATATGATATTTAGGTAATATAATTATTAGAGTCTATTCTTGTATGAAAGGTGTTTTACTCTTCTGTCTGCCCAATATTTCTTCATTCTTTCAGATATTTTCTTTCTTTCTTCATCTGAGACCACTCTTCCTGTACTCCTTTTATTGATTTTCGTTTGTAGTCTGGTTTGCGGGTCTTGCAGTATTTTCCCGGCAGGGTCAGGGATTTTCTCTGCCTCGTGATGACTGGGTGTTGTGTGATGTCCTTAGGTTAGTTAAGTTTAAGCAGTTCTAAGTTCTAGGGGACTGATGACCGCAGATGTTAAGTCCCATAGTGCTCAGAGCCATCTGCACCATCTTGCAGTATTTTGGTTTTCTCTGTCTTGTTTTTTAGGTCATCTACTGTGATTTGGAGTTCTTTTAAATCTTCATTAATTTCTGTGATCCATTTAATGTCGCTCTTGCTATTCCACAATTTTGGTATTTTCTGGAGTTCTCATCAGATGTCCAAAGAATGAGATGCGTTTCTTCCTGATAGTGCTCATGAATGGTTCTATTTTCTTATAAACTGTTTCATTTGACGCTATTCACCAATGTCCATTTATTTTATACTGTTTATTTATACATGTCCTAATTATTCTTCTTCCTATTTTTAGTATTCTGTCAATTTCTGCTGTATTAGTTGTTTTGATGATAGTTTCAGCTGCATTATAGTATTTTAATTTTGCATCTATAGATAGGCTTTTTTGTTGTATATCGTTTTGGTAATGTAATTTGCGTAATTCAGTTTTTTTATTCTATTCTGCCATGATGGCTTCTCATTTAGATTGTATGTTATTGTTTCGCCTAAATATTTAAATTTATCAACAATTTTGATTTCCTGTTCTCCTATTGTAATTTTGTTTGTAAGTGGTGGATCAGTTAGCATAATCTCCGTTTTTTAATGATATTCTAAGGCCTACTTAACCTGCTATTTTTTGTAGTGATTTCACTTGTTGCCTGGCATCTTGAACGGTGTTGGCTAGGAGAGCAAGATCATCAGCGAATCCCAAGCAGTTTAAGCTAATATCATCTTTTGCACTTCCAATTCTTATCATCTTTGGATTGTCCTTGTACCATTCTCTCATTATGTATTCCAGTGCACAGTTGAACAGTAATGGTGATAGGCAGTCACCTTGTCTTAAGCCTGTTTTTATGAGGAATGGTTCCGAAATTTCTCCTCTAAACTTCACTTTTGATTTGGTGTTGGTTAGAGTGAGTTGTATTATTTTAATTAGTTTTGGGTGGAGTCCTAGATTTCTTAAAATTTTTGATGCTGAAGGTCTATGGAGACAGTCATATGCCTTCTTAAAATCTACAAATGTTATTGCCAGAGATTTGTTCCGTTTCTTGTAGTATGCCATAATCAATTTTAAACTAATTATCAGCTCTGCACAGCTTCTCCATGGTCTGAAACCTCCCTGATATTCCCCTAACTCCTGTTCTAATTGCTCCTTGATTCTTTCATATAGGATCTTGGATAGAATTTTGTATGTGCAATCTAGGAGAGAGATTCCTCTGTAGTTGTCTGGGTTGGTCTTATCTCCCTTTTTGTGTAGTAGGTGGATGATAGCTGTGGTCCATGTTCGGGGAATCGTTCTGTTACCCATGTGTAAGGAGGTCCAGTAATAGGAGTCCGGAAACTTTTAATCAGACAGTGCAAGGTCTCACAGTTGCAGCAGTAAGTGGCACTGGTCCCAACACGCATCCTTGTGGGACAGCGACAGTGCCCGTCTTTGCAGTGCCGCGTCTCTGTTGCCCAGTCCCAGGGACGTTTATTCGGCAAGTTTTTGCCCGCGCTCTCGAGTCACTCGGCCCGGGACGCCGTCCCGTCAGCAGCTGTCGGGTTGCTGGCCGCCTGTGATGGAGACGGGTCTGGCAGCGGCTGTGTCGGTGGCGGAGCGCGCGTGTCCGCAGCATGGCAGCGCGGGCGACGGCGACCGGTCGAGCCGCTCGCTGCCCGGCTTTTTGCGCGACCCGCCGCCTCTGTGTTGTGTCCAGAGGTGTCCCGTGTCGCCGCTCATGTCCAGTCAGCCGCACCATGACGAGTGCCGCGCTCACCACTTGACAATACATTACGCTTACCGCCGCTCGCACGTCTACCTGCACAGTGCGCTGTCGAAGTGAGGTGTTTGTGTGTGTGTGTGTGTGTGTGTGTGTAGGTAGAGGGGGGGAAGCACAAGCGACGAAATTTATTGCAGTGTGCGAGACCGAACAAAAGTTATCTGTCTTTATGCGACAGGGTACTAATTACATGTGGTGTTCCACAAGGTTCAGTCTTAGGGCCCTTACTTCTCTCGTGTATATTAATGACGTTTCATCAGTAACATTACCAAACGACAAGTTTGTTTCGTTTCCAGACAAACGTTGCAATAACAGGGATGGTAATTAGCCGCGGAATGTGGAATACGTGCTTTCTTGTTCTCCACATTTTAAGCCATTTTTATGAGATATTATGAGTTTACAGTGTACAGCTTTCGCAAACTAGTGTAAAAGACGATACGATACCAGCTAAGCGCAAAATCTGTGCAGTTAGAACGTTTATTTACTTATTTTTATGAACATTAGCCAATTTACGACATTTCCCATGTTTCAGAGTACAATCACGTTTTTCAGATAAATGCTCCTCGAAAACTTAGGCCCAAAAATTTCATTTAAAATTTAAACACTAATTTCGAGTTAATTGCATCAAAACTCGCGCATGTGTCGTGAGATGCAAATACGCACCATTTCTAAATTGTATGTGGCGGTACATCTGTTGTTGACGATCTATGTGAAAGATGTCCCAAAACTACGAATAAAGATGATAACATTGTACATATGGTTTAGGCTGATCATCTACTCAAGGTGTACGAAAAAGGTCGCACCATAGGTGCATGGTAAGAAAAATGGTTCAAATGGCTCTGAGCACTATGGGACTTAACTTCTGTGGTCATCAGTCTCCTAGAACTTAGAACTACTTAAATCTAACTAACCTAAGGACATCACAAACATCCATTCCCGAGGCAGGATTCGAACTGCGACCGTAGCGGTCGCGCGGTTCCAGACTGTAGCGCCTAGAACCGCTCGGCCACTCACGCCGGCCATAGTAAGAAAGCTTACAGAATATGTGACATGAAGAGCTTTGAGAAAGCTTTATTGAAGACAGCTGCCAGGTTTATTGAATACGGACCTCAATTTTTGTGTCTACTTAATTCCTAATTTTAGTGGCTACAATACAGTGAAGCGCGAAAGAAACTGGTATAGACATCCGTATTTAAATACAGAGATTTGTTAACAGGCAGAATACGACGCTGCGGTCGGCAACGCCTATGTAAGACAACAAGTGTCTGGCGCAGTTGTTAGATTGGTTACTGCTGCTACAATGGCAGGTTATCAAGATTTAAGTGAGTTTGTACGCGGAGATATAGTCAGCGCACGAGCGTTGGGACACAGCATCTCCAAGGTAGCGTTCAAGTGGGGATTTTCCCGTACGACCATTTCACGAGTGTTCCGTGAATATCAGGAACCCGGTAAAACATCATATCTCCGACACCGCAGCGGCCGGAAAAAGATCCTGCAGGAACTGGACCAACGACGACTGAAGAGGATCGTAAACGTGACAGAAGTGCAATACTTCTACAAATTGCTGCAGATTTCAATGCTGGGGCATCAACAAGTGTCAGCGTGCAAGCCATTCAACGAAACATCATCGATATGGACTTTCGGAGCTGAAGGCCCACTCGTGTACGCTTGATGACTGCACGATACAAAGCTTTACGCCTCGCCTGGGCTCGTCAGCACCGACGTTGGACTGTTGATGACAGGAAACATGCTTCCTGTTGGGACGAGTCTCGTTCCAAATTGTGTCGAGCGGATGGATGTGTACGGATATGGAGACAACCTCATGAATACATAAACCCTGCATGTCAGCAGGGGACTGTTCAAAGTGGTAGAGGCTCTGTAACGGTGTGTGGCATGTGCAGTTGGAGTGATATGGGACCCATGATACATCTAGATACTACTCTGACAGGTGACACATACGTAAGCATCCTGTCTGCTCACCTGCATCCATTCATGTCCATTATGAATTCCGACGGACTTGGGCAATACCAACAGGACAATGCGACGCCCCACATGTCCTGAATTACTACATAATGACTCCAGGAACGCTCTTATGAGCTTACGCACTTCCGATGGCCACCAAACTCCCCAGATGTGGACATTATTCAGCATATCTGGGATGTCTTGCAACGTGCTGTTCAGAGGAGATCTCCACCCCTCGCACTCTTACGGATTTATGGGCCAGTCCTGAGGGTTCATGGTGTCAATTCCTCCAGCACTGCTTCAGACGTTAGTCGAGTCCATGCCACGTCGTGTTGAGGCACTTTTGCGTTCTCGCGGGGGCCCTGCAAGATATTAGGCAGGTATACCATTTCAGCTCTTCATTGTGTACAGGGTGTTACAAAAAGGTACGGTCAAACTTTCAGGAAACATTCCTCACACACAAAGAAAGAAAATATGTTATGTGGACATGTGTCCGGAAACGCTTACTTTCCACGTTAGAGCTCATTTTATTACTTCTCTTCAAATGGCATTAATCATGGAATGGAAACACACAGCAACAGAACGTACCATCGTGACGTCAAACACTTTGTTACAGGAAATGTTCAAAATGTCCTCCGTTAGCGAGGATACATGCATCCACCCTCCGTCGCATGGAATCCCTGATGCGCTGATGCAGCCCTGGAGAATGGCGTATTGTATCACAGCCGTCCACAACACGAGCAAAAAGAGTCTCTACATTTGGTACCGGGGTTGCGTAGACAAGAGCTTTCAAATGCCCCCATAAATGAAGGTCAAGAGGGTTGAGGTCAGGAGAGCGTGGAGGCCATGGAATTGGTCCGCCTCTACCAATCCATCGGTCACCGAATCTGTTGTTGAGAAGCGTACGAACACTTCGACTGAAATGTGCAGGAGCTCCATCATGCATGAACCACATGTTGTGCCGTACTTGTAAAGGCACATGTTCTAGCAGCACAGGTAGAGTATCCCGTATGAAAATATGATAATGTGCTCCATTGAGCGTAGGTGGAAGAACATGGGGCCCAATCAAGACATCACCAACAATGCCTGCCCAAACGTTCATGGAAAATCTGTGTTGATGACGTGACTGCACAACTGCGTGCGGATTCTCGTCAGCCCACACATGTTGATTGTGAAAATTTACAATTTGATCACGTTGGAATGAAGCCTCATCCGTAAAGAGAACATTTGCACTGAAATGAGGATTGACGCATTGTTGGATGAACCATTCGCAGAAGTGTACCCGTGGAGGCCAATCAGCTGCTGATAGTGCCTGCACACGCTGTACATGGTACGGAAACAACTGGTTCTCCCGTAGCACTCTCCATACAGCGACGTGGTCAACGTTAACTTGTACAGCAGCAACATCTCTGACGCTGACATTAGGGTTATCGTCAACTGCATGAAGAATTGCCTCGTTCATTGCAGGTGTCCTCGTCGTTCTAGGTCTTCTCCAGTCGCGAGTCATAGACTGAAATGTTCCGTGCTCCCTAAGACGCCGATCAATTGCTTCGAACGTCTTCCTGTCGGGACACCTTCGTTCTGGAAATCTGTCTCGGTACAAACGTACCGAGCCACGGCTATTGCATCGTGCTAATCCATACATCAAATGGGCATCTGCCAACTCCGCATTTGTAAACATTGCACTGACTGCAAAACCACGTTCGTGATGAACACTAACCTGTTGATGCTACGTACCGATGTGCTGTCCGCCGCTCGTGGTCGTGCGGTAGCGTTCTCGCTTCCCACGCCCTGGTTCCCGGGTTCGATTCCCGGCGGGGTCAGGGATTTTATCTGCCTCGTGATGACTGGGTGTTGTGTGATGTCCTTCGGTTAGTTAGGTTTAAGTAGTTCTAAGTTCTAGGGGACTGATGACCATAGATGTCAAGTCCCATAGTGCTCAGAGCCATTTGAACCATTTTTTTACTGATGTGCTTGATGCTAGTACTGTAGAGCAATGAGTCGCATGTCAACACAAGCACCGAAGTCAACATTACCTTCCTTCAATTGGGCCAACTGGCGGTGAATCGAGGAAGTACAGTACATACTGACGAAACTAAAATGAGCTCTAACATGGAAATTAAGCGTTTCCGGACACATATCCACATAGCATCTTTTATTTATGTGTGTGTGAGGAATGTTTCCTGAAAGTTTGGCCATACCTTTTTGTAACACCCTGTATACATGTATTTGACTCGTCATTTACATTCGCTTAACAGAGGGCGGTCTGGCAGCGACCACGTTGCCGCTGTTAAGCCTTCCTTAAAAGAACTGAAAGTAAACTAAATACAAATTTTATTCAGTTGAAACAGTGATGAATTCCTAACAAGAAGTTAATGAAGTGAGTTCTTCCTGTTCTATGGAGATGCTGGTGGTGGGAACTTCTGACAGTACAAGGTGGGATGAAAGGGCAGGTTTTTGGTATTGGAGAGGATGCTTTAGGAGTGAGATGAGGCGTGTCTATTTGAAATGAGTAATGAACTGGATGCGGTTGGTGAGGAGAAATTTGGCAGGGGAAGAATAGTATGCAGCTTTCGGTTGTGGTGGGAGTGGGATAGATTACAGTTGATAGCGAGGGTACGTCTCGGAGATGATTTTATGATCTGATTGGGGTTTTTAAATAAAACAAACATTATTAATATTTTACACCTTAGTCTTAATATCTATGTTCTTATTTGTCTACAAAGCCACCCTAGCGACGAAAACATTTCTCCCAACAAAGGACCACATTGTTGAAACCGTCACTACAGAATATTTGACTTCGTTGACGGAGCCACAACCTCACCTGTGCTTGCACCGCTTCATCATTATCATAGTGATTAGTGATCAAAAGGTCGTTGTAGCTAGGCTCAATACCGTTTCTTCCAAATCCACCAGAAACAAACGCAAAATAATTTTATTTAAAAAAGCGGATAATGTGTCACTAGAAGCCTTCCTAAGAGACAATCTCCATTCCTTCCGAACTGACTATGCAAATGTAGACGAGATGTGGCTCAAATTCAAAGATATAGTAGCAACAGCAATTGATATATTCATACCTCATAAACTGGTAAGAGATGGAACTGATCCCCCATGGTACACAAAACAGGTCCGAACGCTGTTGCAGAGGCAACGGAAAAAGCATGCAAAGTTCAGAAGAACACGAAATCCCGAAGATTGGCTAAAATTTACAGACGCGCGAAATTTGGCCCGGACTTCAATGCGAGATGCCTTTAATAGGTTCCACAACCAAACATTGTCTCGAAGTTTGGTAGAAAATCCGAAGAAATTCTGGTCGTATGAAAAGTACACAAGCGGCAAGACGCAGTCAATACCTTCGCTGCACAGTGCCGATGGTACTGTTACCGACGACTGTGCCGCTAAAGTGGAGTTATTGAACGCAGTTTTTCCAAATTCCTTCACCAGGGAAGACGAATGGAATATTCCAGAATTTGAAACACGAACAGCTGCTAGCATGAGTTTCTTAGAAGTAGATACCTTAGGGGTTGCGAAGCAACTGAAATCGCTTGATACGTTCAAGTCTTCAGGTCCAGATTGTATACCGATTAGGTTCCTTTCAGATTACGCTGATACAATAGCTCCCTACTTAGCAATCATATACAACCGCTCGCTCACCGATAGATCTGTACCTACAGATTGGAAAATTGCGCAGGTCGCACAAGTGTTTCAGAAGGGTAGTAGGAGTAATCCATCGAACTACAGACCTATATCATTGACGTCGGTTTGCAGTAGGGTTTTGGAGCACATACTGTATTCAAACATCATGAATCACCTCGAAGTGAGCGATCTATTGATACGTAATCAGCATGGTTTCAGAAAACATCGTTCTTGTGCAACGCAGCTAGCTCTTTATTCGCACGAAGTAATGGCGGCTATCGACAGGGGATCTCAAGTTGATTCCGTATTTCTAGATTTCCGGAAAGCTTTTGACACCGTTCCTCACAAGCGACTTCTAATCAAGCTGCAGGCCTACGGGGTATCGTCTCAGTTGTGCGACTAGATTCGTGATTTCCTGTCAGGAAGGTCGCAGTTCGTAGTAATAGACGGCGAATCATCGAGAAAAACTGAAGTGATATCAGGTGTTCCCCAGGGAAGCGTCCTGGGACCTCTGCTGTTCCTGATCTATATAAATGACCTGGGTGACAATCTGAGCAGTTCTCTTAGGTTGTTCGCAGATGATGCTGTAATTTACCGTCTAGTAAGGTCATCCGAAGACCAGTATCAGTTGCAAAGCGATTTAGAAAAGATTGCTGTATGGTGTGGCAGGTGGCAGTTGACGATAAATAACATCCACATGAATTCCAAAAGGAATCCGTTGGAATTCGATTGCTCAATAAATAGTACAATTCTCAAGGCTGTCAATTCAACTATGTACCTGGGTGTTAAAATTACGAACAACTTCAGTTGGAAAGACCACATAGGTAATATTGTGGGGAAGGCGAGCCAAAGGTTACGTTTCATTGGCAGGACACTTAGAAAATGCAACAAGTCCACTAAAGAGACAGCTTACACTACACTCGTTCGTCCTCTGTTAGAATATTGCTTCGCGGTGTGGGATCCTTACCAGGTGGGATTGACGGAGGACATCGAAAGGGTGCAAAAAAGGGCAGCTCGTTTTGTATTATCACGTAGTAGGGGAGAGAGTGTGGCAGATATGATACGCGAATTGTGATGGAAGTCATTACCGCAGAGACGTTTTTCGTCGCGGTGAGATCTATTTACGAAATTTCAGTCACCAACTTTCTCTTCCGAATGCGAAAATATTTTGTTGAGCCCAACCTACATAGGTAGGAATGATCATCAAAATAAAATAAGAGAAATCAGAGCTCGAACGGAAAGGTTTAGGTGTTCGTTTTTCCCGCGCGTTGTTCGGGAGTGGAATGGTAGAGAGATAGTATGATTGAGGTTCGATGAACCCTCTGCCAAGCACTTAAATGTGAATTGCAGAGTAATCATGTAGATGTAGATGTAGATAGTGAAGTCATCGAATGTGTATCTTAAGTTTTGGAAACAAATGGAAATGGGATGGGGCCAATTCCCGACTGTATGGAGGATGGTCGATGACAGTGACGGAGTGTTGCAATAGTCGCGGCGCTCGAGTGCGATCTGGCGTTGTCATACTGAATGAGAGGGTGCTAGGGTGATAACCCCGTCCGTGTCTGCTCCAGTGCATACTTCTGTTACTGTGTCACGTGCCCGCAACGGCACCAGACGGCGTCCATCGCCACGGGGGGCGGTGGTAGTCATGTCTGGCTCAAAAAATGGTTCAAATGGCTCTGAGCACTATGAGACTTAACATCTGAGGTCATCAGTCCCCTAGAACTTAGAACTACTTAAACCTAACTAACCTAAGGACATCACACACATCCATGCCCCAGGCAGGATTCGAACCTACGACCGTAGCGGTCGCGCGGTTCCAGACTGAAGCGCTTAGAAAAGCTCGGCCACACGGGCCGGCCGTAATGTTGGGGCTGTTCAGTGTACATACTTACATGTAAACATGTATACATACACTATGAGATTGAAAGTATACCTATATGTGATCCAGAATTGACCACTAGATGTCACGTGAGGTAGACTCACCAGTGTAAATGAAGGCTGAGAGTATTGCGTTGCCAGCTGAAAAGCAGCAACAACAGCATGCGTCGGTCAGCATGGCTCAGTCACTTCGAATGTGGACCAGTTATTGGTTGTCATACGAGTAACAAATTCATCAGGAACATTTCAACGCGTGTAAAGCTCCCCGAGTTCACTGTTGGTGGTGTAATTGTGATGTGGAAATGTTAAGGACTAAGCATAGTTATACCGAGACCAGGCAGACATCTTATACTTACCGACTGGGACCGTCAAGCATTGCGAAGGGTGGCTGTAAAATATAGCATGAAATCAATGAAAAGAATCACTCGTCAGTTTCGAAGTGTCACCAGCAGTCCAGTCAGAACAATACTGTGGGTCGGGAGTTTAGAAGAAAGCACTAAAATGGTCGAGCAGCTCCTCATACACCACACATTTCTGTAATCAGTGCTGATTGACGCTTTAGGTGATGTAAATAGTGATGCAACTGGACAGTGATTTGGAGTGTGGCAATCCGATGGAAGGGTTTTGGTTTGCCTGGAGAGCTTTACCTGCCACCATGTGTAGTACCAACAGTGAAGTGCAGAGCAGTTCCAGTGAAGTTTTGTTTTATGGTATGGGGATGTTTCTCGTGTTTGGGGTGTGATGCCTTATTCCACTTGACAAAGTGCTCAATCTGGAAGGATATGAACATATCTTACAGCATTGTGTATTGTGATCAGTAGACGAACAATTCGGAGACTGTTTTTATCAGCATGACAATGCATTGTGTCATAAATCAGCATCTATGAAGGAATGGTTTGTGGACAACAGTATTGCTGAAATCGATTGGCCAAGTCAGAGTCCTGATATGAACCGAAAACAACACCTTTCAGACGAGTTAGAATGTCGACTTTGCTCTAGACACCAGAGCCCAACATCACTACCTTGTCTGGTTTCGGCTCTCGAGGATACGTGGGCTACCACCCCTCCAGAAACATTCAGACACCTCACTGAAAGTGTTCCCAGCAGAGTTCAAGGCGATTTAAAGGCGAAGGTAGAAGCACCTCATATTAATGTACACTAGCAGGTGTCAGCACGCTTATGAACAGACAGTGGATAAAATTATGCACTATGGGACTTAACTTCTAAGGTCATCAGTCCCCTAGAACTTAGAACTACTTAAACCTAACTAACCTAAGGACATCACACTAACATCCATGCCCGAGGCAGGATTCGAACCTGCGACCGTAGCGGTCGCGCGGTTCCAGACTGTAGTGCCTAGAACCGCCGGCGACAGTGGATAAACAGGGTGTTTCAAAAAGAATATACGTATTTCGAATGCATACATTTATTAAACTTTTAAGACATATGAATATGAAACTTTACACACATATTTACGAACTTCTCAAGTTTAGATTACAGATGATCAATACGTCCTCCATCAGCGACACGAACAATATCACATCGATACTCAAATTCCTCCCACACTCGGGCAAGCATGTCCTTCGTCACAGATGTTACGTCAGTACGGATTCGGTTCTTCAACTCTGTGGGAATGGTGGTACATAAACTGTCTGTAACGAAACTCCACAGGAACAAGTCAGAAGGTGTCAAATCCGGTGACCGTGGAGCCCATCTGAGACATGCTAACTTGCCAGCTCCTTGACGTCCAATCCAACGGTTCGGTAGAGTTTCATTCAGATATTCACGCACTTGGCGACTCCAGTGAGGGGGTGTCCCGTCTCGTTGAAAAATGAAGTTATCTTCGTGCAGCCTCGGAAGAAACCAGTTTTGTGACATAGTGAGATACTGCTAACCGTTAAGCGTGTTTCCATCAAAGAAGAATGGGCCATAAACAGATGATTGGGATATCGCGCAAAACACATTGACTTTGGGCGAACCTCGTACATGTTCAGTGGCTGCATGTGGGTGCTGTAGGCCCCAAATTCGAACACTGTGTTTTTTTACTGATCACTAACATGGAAAGTCGCTTCATCACTGAGCACGATGCGTTGTGCGAAAGTGTCATCATTGTCAATAGCATCAGGAATCTCGTCATAAAATGCCACACTTTTGCCTTTGTCATCAGGACGCAGAGCTCGTAACAGCTGTAACTTGTACTGCTGTGATGGTAGAGCACTTGCCCGCAAAAGGCAAAGGTCCCGCGTTCGAGTCTCGGTCCGGCACACAGTTTTAATCTGCCAAGAAGTTTCATATCAGCGCACACTCCGCTGCAGAATGAAAATCTCATTCCGGAAACATCCCCCAGGCTGTGGCTAAGCCATGTCTCCTCATTATCCTTTCTTCCAGGAGTGCTAGTTCTGCAAGGTCTGCAGAAGAGCTTCTGTGAAGTTTGGAAGGTAGGAGACGAGGTACTGGCAGAATTAAAGCTGTGAGGACGGGTCGTGAGACGTGCTTGGGTAGCTCAGATGGTAGAGCACTTTCCCGCGAAACGCAAAGGTCCCGAGTTCGAGTCTCGGTCCGGCACACAGTTTCAATCTGCCAGTTTGGACAAAATAATACTTTGAAATACGTATATTCTTTCTGAAACACCCTGTAATGATTTTTTTAATATGTAGATCAATAGGTAGACTCTATATAAGATCTATGTATAGATAAATAATTACCAATACTACCAAAACTTATTCAACCTTTTTTGACTGTTGATAACACAGTAAATATCTGTCGTGGGCAAGATTGTTCAGATACTGGGTGCTTACAACTGAAATGCAGATACTCACAGAGGTCCAGTGTGGGTTTTAATTACCGTATGGCAGTGAAACCTGGTAGATATGTGAAACCGATTTACCCTAGAAAAAAATTAGTTCCAATTCTGGCCACCAGGTGCAAATCTGGCGTTGTGCAGTATTCGTCGACGTCTCCAGTGCTCATAGTGAACAAATATTGTGTAGGCTGAGGCTAATAATGAAACCAACATTGTGTTTTTCTCAATTGTTTGCGTTTTTCTGCCCGCATCCTGTTCCTGTTCCACTATATATGAAAGTCCGCCTCCGTAGCGTAACGGTAGCGTTACCGCCTACCACGCAGGGGGCCCGGGTTCGATTCCCGGCAGGGGACTAGGTATCGTGTGTCGTCATTGACTCGCAAGTCGCCGACGTGGCGTCACCTAAAAAGGACTTGCAATACGGCGGCCGAACTCCCCCAAATGGAGCCTACCGGCCAACAATGCCATACGATCGTTTCCATTTGTATATGAAAATATTAAGCTTTTGACAATGTTGACTGGAGTACTCTCTTTCAAAGTCTAAAGGTGGCAGGGGTAAAATACAAGGGAGCGAAAGGGAGTGAGACAGGGTTGTAGCCTCTCCCCGATGTTATTCAATCTCTATATTGAGCAAGCAGTGAAGGAAACAAAAGAAAAATTCGGAGTAGGTATTAAAATCTATGGGGAAGAAATAAAAGCTTTGAGGCTCGCCGATGACATTGTAATTCTGTCAGAGACAGAAAAGGACTTGGAAGAGCAGTTGAACGGAATGGACAGTGTCTTGAAAGGAGGATATAAGATGAACATCAACAAAAGAAAAACGAGGGTAATGGGATGTAGTCGAATTAAGTCGGGTGATGCTGAGGGAATTAGATTAGGAAATGAGACACTTGAAGTAGTAAAGGAGTTTTGCTATTTGGGGAGCAAAATAACTGACGATGGCCGAAGTAGAGAGGATATAAAATGTAGACTGGCAATGGCAAGGAAAGTGTTTGAAGAAGAGGAATTTGTTAACATCGAGTATAGATTTAAGTGTCAGGAAGTCGTTTCTGAAAGTATTTGTATGGAGTGTAGCCATGTATGGTAGTGAAACGTGGACGATAAATAGTTTTGACAAGATGAGAATAGAAGTTTTTGAAATGTGGTGCTACAGAAGAATGCTGAAGATTAGATGGGTAGATCACATAACTAATGAGGAGGTATTGAAAAGAATTGGGGAGAAGAGGAGTTTGTGGCACAACTTGACTAGAAGAAGGGATCGCTTGGTAGGACATGTTCTGAGGCATCAGGGGATCACCAATTTAGTATTGGAGGGCAGCGTGAAGGGTAAAAATCGTAGACGGAGACGAAGAGATGAATACAGTAAGGAGATTCAGAAGGATGTAGGTTGCAGTAGGTACTGGGAGATGAAGAAGCTTGTACAGGATAGAGTAGCATGGAGAGCTGCATCAAACCAGTCTCAGGACTGAAGACCACAACAACAATAACATGAAAACATTTCTTTATGTCTTTCTTGCATTCACAGATTTGCACCTGGAGACCAAATCTGGAACTAATTTTTATCCAGCGTAAAGCGGTTCCACATTAACGTATTAGAGCATCTAACAAGCTTCGCTGCCGTATGATAATTACGCTGGACCTCTATGAGTAGCTGCAGCTTAATTATAATCACCCGGTACTTTTAGAACGGCTTTAACAACCCTACGACGAAAAAATGGTTCAAATGGCTCTGAGCACTATGGGACGTAACTGCTGAGGTCATCGGTCCCCTAGAACTTAGAACTACTCAAACCTAACTAACCTAAGGACATCACACACATCCGTGCCGGAGGCAGGATTCGAACCTGCGACCGTAGCGGTCGCGCGGTTACAGACTGTAGCGCCTAGAACCGCTCGGCCGGCTACGACGAAAAAACCGGCGCTTATTTCACTCATACATGACGTGGAATTACAGAATCTGGCGCTACGTTTTGAACGCACCCCCTACACTGCGAATAATACTGCGCCGCGCTGGACGCCCAGAGCGGGCAGCGAGACGTCACGGACACGTCATCGCAGGCGGGCTGTCACCGCGTTTAGCCGGCCTCCGCCGCGTTGCGTGGGAAGGTATGCGTGGAACGCGCCACGGCCGGTGCGTGCCTCATCAGCATGCGAGCGCTCCGGCGGCGATAATTACTGTCCTCCGGCCGCGGCAGGACTGCGGAAGAATGCAAGAAGCATTGTTCCGACGCCGCCGACCGTCGCCCGCCTCCGAGGACACTCGGCGCAGCTCGTTAGCTGGCTGCTGGGAAGCTCACCTCCCCAGTCGGTCAACAGACTCTCGCACCTTCCTGCAATTCGCGACCGAATCATTCTTGTCATGGGACGTTCCGGAAATCACTTTCGGCCGATGAATCGCAAAGCTGCACGCTCTTCCGCATACGAAGTCACCGTCAAATTCTAGTGCGTCAGCACTCGGCCCTCGAATTCTACAGGGTTATTACAAATGATTGAAGCCATTTCACAGCTCTACAATAACTTTATTATTTGAGATATTTTCAAAACGCTTTGCACACACATATAAAAACTCAAAAAGTTTTTTTAGGCATTCACAAATGTTCGATATGTGCCCCTTTAGTGATTCGGCAGACATGAAGCCGATAATCAAGTTCCTCCCACACTCGGCGCAGCATGTCCCCATCAATGAATTCGAAAGCATCGTTGATGCGAGCTCGCAGTTCTGGCACGTTTCTTGGTAGAGGAGGTTTAAACACTGAATCTTTCACATAACCCCACAGAAAGAAATCGCATGGGGTTAAGTCGGGAGAGCGTGGAGGCCATGACATGAATTGCTGATCATGATCTCCACCACGACCGATCCATCGGTTTTCCAATCTCCTGTTTAAGAAATGCCGAACATCATGATGGAAGTGCGGTGGAGCACCATCCCGTTGAAAGATGAAGTCGGCGCTGTCGGTCTCCAGTTGTGGCATGAGCCAATTTTCCGCGGGCTACGCTTGAAACTTGCCCGCACGCGTTCAACCGTTTCTTCGCTCACTGCAGGCCGACCCGTTGATTTCCCCTTACAGAGGCATCCAGAAGCTTTAAACTGCGCATACCATCGCCGAATGGAGTTAGCAGTTGGTGGATCTTTGTTGAACTTCGTCCTGAAGTGTCGTTGCACTGTTATGACTGACAGATTTGAGTGCATTTCAACCCACGACATACGCTTTCTCGGCTCCTGTCGCCATTTTGTCTCACTGCCCTCTCGAGCGCTCTGACGGCAGAAACCTCTAGTGCGGCTTCAGCCGAACAAAACTTTATGAGTTTTTCTACGTATCTGTAGTGTGTCGTGACCATATGTCAATGAATGGAGCTACAGTGAATGTATGAAATCGTTTCAATCATTTGTAATAGCCCTGTACATTTACATCGCCGTCTACGTACATACTCCGCATACCACCATTCGGTGTATGACGGAGGGTATCCAGGGCAACGACACCATTTGGGATTCGTGCCAAGCATTTGCTCGAGTCCCTTGGTGTGGAGCATGTGGAACCCCAACTCCAGGGTTTTACCCGCCTGCCTCCCTGGTTGCTCCAGAGGCCCAGCGTCCTTTTAGACTTGTCGGAGTACCGGAGGAGCTGCACTCCTGCGTTTGTTTTTACCTCTTTATTTTACGATGTTTTAAACCAGCATGCCGACCATGTATCAGTATTTACAGAGGGCTCTAAACAGGGGGACTCTGTTGGTTGTGCTGTTGTTTTCTCTGATCGAGTCGTCAAGTTACGGCTTCCTGCGGCGTTTACCATCTTTGATGCCGAATTGTTTGCGATCTTGCGCGCATTGGAGCAGATGAGATGTGTTCCCAGTCTTAAGTTTCTCATATGTTCTGACTCCCTGAGTGCCCTTCAGACCATGCAACACTTGTACCCAGTGGATAAGGTCGTCCAGAACATCCACGATGCCCTACTCCACCTTCTGCTGGGTGCCGGAGCACGTGGGTATTAGGGGAAACGAACTGGCGGATGTGGCTGCCAAAGATGCATGTTCCCTCCCTCACGTTGGTGAATGTGCCGTCCCCCTCCACGCTGTTACCTCCCCTTTGCGTTTTTGTGTTATGCTTCAATGGGAAGAGGGGTGGCTGGCAGTCGGTGAAAATAAGCTGCGTCTGGTCAAGGCCACCACGCGGCCATGGCGTACGTCCTACCAGTCATGCAGGCGGGATGAGGTTCTCCTCACTCGCCTCCGCATCGGGCACAGTCCCTTAACGCATGGTCTTTTACTCCGGCGGGAGGACCCCCCAATCTGCAGTGCTTGTGGCGTCCAGACTGTCTTTTACTCTCTGACCAGAGGGCGGCGGTTTCCTTGCCACCGGATTTGCCCTCTATTTTGCAAGACGACGTGACGAATGTGGTTAAGGTCTTACCGTTTTGTGTCCTGTCCAATTTGTTGCCTCGGATTTTAGGGAGAGGATTTTAATGTGCTGCTGGGTGACTGGCTCACCCAGGTTTTAGGTAAGAGGCCCGCCAGTCACGATTACCTACTTGTTTCACTTCGATTTCTGTTCGCGTCCTTTAGTCATTCTCCTTGTTCGCTGTCCGTCTTCGTCCCTTCATCGCACGTGTTACTGTTTCAATGCGTTTGGGCGCTGATGACCACGCTGTTTAGCGCCCGAAAAGCTCAAACCACACACCACACACACACACACACACACTGTATCACTCCTAGTCATTCCCTTTCCTGCATTGTGTTGTATAGGTCCCGGCTGTCAGTTTTCGGGGTGGAGTTCCATGCCTGTTGCACTTAATCGGCCAACAAAGAAACGGTTAATGCTGTTTGTGGATGATGCTGGAGATGTCGTCCAAAGACGTCCCACAAGTGCTCGATTGGAGGCAGATCTGGTGATCAAGGAAGCCAAGGCAACATATCTACAGTATGTAGTGGATTTTGGGTTACAACAGCGGTATTTGGTCGAACGTTAACCTACTGGAAAACACTCCCTGGAAGGCTTTTCATGAATGGCAGTACAACAGCCGAGTCACCAGGTTGACGTACAAATTTGCAGTCAGGATGCGTGGAATAACCACGAGAGGGCCCTGCTGTCACACAAAATTGCACCCCAGAGCATAACTTCACGTGTAGGTTGTAATGGTTCTTTATTTATGTGACCATTACCACAATACAACCCAAGTTCTCGATACCAGTAATATCGTACTACTTTTCTGCGAAGTAACAGACATATATTTGTGTCAATATTCACATTTGGTTTTATTTATGTATAGGTACTGCGATGTATCGATATATCACAGTGATATGGTTCTTGTGTGTATTCATTTCTGTGAGACTGCCATAATCTTTGACTTACTTGTAACCGTTTTGGCGCGAATGCGCACAGAGCAGTCTTTGTTTCACTTTGCAGAAGTTAAGTTGTTATTTCGCTTTGTAAAAGAACAGTCAAGACTTGTGTTTGGTTAAAGTGCAAATTAAATATATGAAGATTGATACAAAACTGTTATTCTTGATGATGTGACAATTAAGAAGAAGTACATGTGAATTTACAATAAGTTTAATGAAAATGTGGGTCGTGAACACCAAGTCAAAAATTATTTCTACCATACCGTTGTTCTGATCTGGGATTGTTTGATCATTAAGAATTTCCTGAAAAACGCATTTGTTAGGTCTTCAAATATTGCTAAAATACAGATCTGGACCTTCTAGCAGTCAAAATGGAATCACCCTAGAATCAACAAGATGAGTCATAACAACTTCGACGAAATCTACGTGGGAATCCATTCAAGATAAGTGCCAAAATTGATTACGTTTTTTTTACAGCGACTTCGTTATTTCCATTCTGACGATACAATCCACAGTCAATCACTTTGCTGCTGCCCGATAAAGCGAACATATCCTGCGTGAGCAACATTATTAATGTGATTTCTAACCTACTTTGCAAGTGGTGGTATTGTTAGAAGGTCCAGTGTGTCTAGCATGCAGACAGGTTGGTTGTAGGCCCTCAACTGGCTTCCCCATAACCAACATACGGACATCAATGGCACCGAGGCAGGGCCCGGTTTCTTCAGAAAACACGGCGCACTTTCACCCTGCCCAGTTCTGGCTTGACACCACTGGAAGTGGCAAATGGCTTTGGTTTGCGGTCAGTGGACTCCTCGCTAAAGCGCGTCTGACTCGAAGCTCTCCGTGAAGTAACCGATTTGTAGCAGTTCGTTGTGTCACTGCGGCGCCAAATGCTGCTCAAATTACTGCTGCAGTTGCAGTACGATGAGTCAGAGCCATACTCCGAACACGATGGTCTTCCCTCTCGGCAGTACCAAGTAGCCACCCGGAACCCAGTCTTCTTGCGACCGTACGTTCTCGTGACCACCGCTGACAGCAGTCATGTACAATGGCTACATTCCTGCCAAGTCTTTCTGCAGCATCGCAGAAGGAACATCCAGCTCCTCTTGCCCTATTACACGACCTCATTCAAGCTCAGTGAGCTGCTGTTAATGACGTCTTTGTCGCCCTAAAGGCATAACATCTACATCTACATCTACATCCATACTCCGCAAGCCACCTGACGGTTTGTGGCGGAGGGTACCTTGAGTACCTCTATCGGTTCTCCCTTCTATTCCAGTCTCGTATTGTTCGTGGAAAGAAGTATTGTCTGTATGCCTCTGTGTGGGCTCTAATCTCTCTGATTTTATCCTCATGGTCTCTTCGCGAGATATACGTAGGAGGGAGCAATATACTGCTTGACTCTTCAGTGAAGGTATATTCTCGAAACTTTGACAAAAGCCCGTACCGAGCTACTGAGCGTCTCTCCTGCAGAGTCTTCCACTGGAGTTTATCTATCATCTCCGTAACGCTTTCGCGATTACTAAATGATCCTGTAACGAAGCGCGCTGCTCTCCGTTGGATCTTCTCTATATCTTCTATCAACCCTATCTGGCACGGATCCCACACTGCTGAGCAGCACTCAAGCAGTGGGCGAACAAGTATACTGTAACCTACTTCCTTTGTTTTCGGACTGCATTTCCTTAGGATTCTTCCAATGAATCTCAGTCTCGCATCTGCTTTACCGACGATCAACATTATATGATCATTCCATTTTAAATCACTCCTCGGCCCGCATCTCGTGGTCGTGCGGTAGCGTTCTCGCTTCCCACGCCCGGGTTCGATTCCCGGCGGGGTCAGGGATTTTCTCTGCCTCGTGATGGCTGGGTGTTGTGTGCTGTCCTTAGGTTAGTTAGGTTTAAGTAGTTCTAAGTTCTAGGGGACTGATGACCATAGATGTTAAGTCCCATAGTGCTCAGAACCATTTTTTGAAATCACTCCTAATGCGTACTCCCAGATAATTTATGTTATTAACTGCTTCCAGTTGCTGACCTGCTATTTTGTAGCTAAATGATAAAGGATCTATCTTTCTGTGTATTCGCAGCACATTACACTTGTCTACATTGAGATTCAGTTGCCATTCCCTGCACCATGCGTCAATTCGCTGCAGATCCTCCTGCATTTCAGTACAATTTTCCATTGTTACATGAACACACCACGTCCAAACACAAAGGTAAATAAAGCTTCAACGACCGTTACAGCACGTATTTAAAACAAACATTATTGGCAATCTCATAATGGCGCTACTACCGCCACTCTTATGTGACTGGTGCGAAATAAGAATACGCATCACCTTCTGGATGTAGAAACACGCCTAACAACTTTCGTTTATGTCACACAATTCATTCTTGGCGCTGTGAATTTTTTCCGGCAGTGTATTATCTTGTCTTCGCGGCCCTTACGAAAACTGTGCGATGGCGGCAGTTGAATTGCTCTGCAATCAGTTTCAAATGCCGGTTTTCTACATTTTCTCAATATTGTTCGCGAAAAGAACGTCGTCTTCCCTCCAGGGATTCCCATTTGAGTTCGCGAAACATTTCCGTAATAAGTTTCTTCGACTCTACCGGCAACATATATAGCAAAAAATGTTCAGATGTATGTGAAATCTTATGGGACTTAATTGCTAAGGCCATCAGTCCCTAAGCTTACACACTACTTAACCTAAATTATCATAAGGACAAACACACGCACCCATGCTCGAGGGAGGACTCGAACCTCCGCCGGGACCAGCCGCACAGTCCATGACTGGAGTGCCTGAGACCGCTCGGCTAATCCCGCGCGGCCATATATAGCAGACCGCCTGTGAATTGCTTAGAAGCCTTCATTTAACCAGACCTGGTTGTAAGTAGGCTGTTTAGGTTTTTATGTTGGTAACGCCACGTAGTGCTCTGTATGAAAATCACTGACTTTGCTGTGCTTTCTGCATTCTGTGGCTGGTTGGACTCGTTGTTGGAATATTCGCTTGTGTACTGTTGGGCTGTTGGATGTGAACAGCACGTAGCGTTGTGCGGTTGGGGGTGAGCCGCCAGCAGTGGTGGATGTGGGGAGAGAGATGGCAGAGTTTTGAGAGCGGACGATCTGGACGTGTGTCCGTCAGAAAAAGAAAATTTGTAAGACTGGATGTCATGAACTGATATATATATATATATACTTTTGAACACTATTAAGGTAAATACATAGTTTGTTCTCTATCAAAATCTTTCATTTGCTAACTATGCCTATCAGTAGTTAGGGCCTTCAGTAGTTAGAATCTTTTATTTAGCTGGCTGGCAATATTGGCGCTCGCTATATTGCAGTAGTTCGAATAACGAAGATTTTTCTGGTGTAAGTGATTCATGAAAGGAAAGGTTATTGTTAGTCAGGGCCAAGTGAGTCATGAAAGGTAAAGGTTATTATTAGTCAGGGCCATTTTTTTGTCGGTATTACTGAAAGTCAGACTGGGTGCGTTACGCTAAAATATTGTGTGTCAGTTTAGTGATGATCAGAATAAGTAAAGAGAAAACTGTCTGAGTACGTTGAGTTTTGCTCAGCTGTTTGTAAATCAAATAACGTAAGAGGTTTACCAGCACAGTAATTCATAATTTTTCTAAGAGGACGTTTCATGGTGAAAAAGAAGGCCGGAGTGGCCGAGCGGTTCTAGTCGCTACAGTCTGGAGCCGCGCGACCGCTACGGTCGCAGGTTCGAATCCTGCCTGCGGCATGGATGTGTGTGATGTCCTTAGGTTAGTTAGGTTTAAGTAGTTCTAAGTTCTAGGGGACTGATGACCTCAGAGCCATTTGAACCATTTTTTTGAAAACCTGCAGCCCAGGGCGAAGTCTTCGAGCCACTCACATATCTGAGAATCTATTGTGTGTGCTAAGACCTTCACTGTCAGTCTGCGGTGTGACACTGTGTCAAATGCTTTCCTAAAATCGAAGCCTATGGAATCATCCTGTCCCCCCCCCCCTCCCTCCCCCCCTCTCCAAGGTTGTCAGGATCTTGTGTGAAAAAATGACAAGCTGCATTTCGCACTAACGATGCTTTCTAAATTGGAGCTGATGTATGATCAGAAGCTTCTTTTTGCCAAGGAAATTTGTTGTATTACAAAAAATATGCTCAAGAAATTAGCAAACCGTCATGAAGGATATTGGTCCTTGATTTTGTCAGTCCATTCTCGTACCATTCTTGTATGCGGGAATCATTGCGGATTTTTGTCTCTCCTGTCGTTTGGTTCTTTGCGCTGCCCGAGAATTTCGCGATCAATGCAAAATCAGTAAGAAACCAGTGGCGAAGAGTACTCTCTGCAAACGCGACCTGGGATTCCGACCAGATCTTGCGACTTTTTTGTTTTCAACTCTTTCAGTTGCTTGACAACGCCAGGTTCGCCCATTTCTGTGTCCCCATTTCTGTGTCTTCGACTAAAGAAGTTTGTACTGCGCTCAAATGATGATATTATCGGTACGAATCCTGTTGGTGAAAGGAATGTGCAGCTCCAGTTTTCGTCTGGCAAGGGGTCAGAGATCGCTGCTGTTTCCATCAACAGAATATGCGCCATTGCCGCGCGGGATTAGCCGAGCGGTCTTAGGAGCTGCAGTCATGGACTGTGCGGCTTGTCCCGGCGGAGGTTCGAGTCCTCCCTCGGGCATGGGTTAAGTAGTGTGTAAGCTTAGGGACTGATACCTTTAGCAGTTAAATCCCATAAGATTTCACATACATTTGAACATTTGAACAATATGCGCCATTACGCTGAGTTAAGTGTCATATTTCCCTGTGCCGTCCCGTGGAATGGAGGTATGTGACACTGATGATGTTTTTTCGATCGTTTCCGTGTACATATTTACCACATAACCGATAGTACCGTGTGCTGAATGCGTTTTACTGCACGCATTTTATCAATAGACCTTTGGCCGTCCATCCGGTGCTTCACAAGAGGAACAGAGAATGTGTGGCGCGTGTGGTTTTACCTACAAACGAAATGATAATTAAATGGACACCCTAGCTGCAAACAGGCGTTGATGTACTTCATTGTGCCCCGACCGGGACTCGAACCCGGGATCTCCTGCTTACATGGCAGACGCTCTATCCATCTGAGCCACCGCGGGCACAGAGGATAGTGCGTCTGCAGGGACTTATCCCTTGCACGCTCCCCGTGAGATCCACATTCCCAACATGTCCACACCACTACATTCGTAGTGTGCCTAATAGATGATTGCCCATCATACTCATTACTCGTGGCAGCTAGGGTGTCCATTTAATTATCATTTCATTTCTAGCAAAGCTGCATGGTCATCCACGGTAACTGTTCTTTCGGGAACAGATACTACCGTCATATATAGTTTTACCTACACCTTTCAGCTTCATAACCATCCATACGTACAACTTACACACCCAAAACTATATTGCATAACCTGTCACCATAGTCATCCTAAGGCTACTCGGTCAGGAATCTCACTGACTGGAAAAGAATTGTCTTCAGTAACGAATTCCGCTTCGAAGTGAGCCCCGACAACCAGCGAAAACGAGTCTAGAAAAGTCTCGGACAGCAGTGGGATACCAACCAGACTGTCACCCGCCATACGGCCCGACAACTAGGAATCTTTTTGCAGCAGGATCCCTTTGGTTGTCATCTGCGGCACCTCACAGCACAGTGGTATGTCGACGAGATTCTCCGCCCCGTTTCGTTTCCCTTAGTGTCATGCCATCCTGGACTTATATTTCAGCAAGGTAATGCACGTCTGGATACGACAAGAACTTGCACTGCTTGTCTTCGTGCTCACCAAACCCTACCTTGGCTAGCAAGGTCCCGGATCTCTCCATAGTTGAGAAAGTTTGCAGGGCTATGGTCAGGGCCTCCATCTAGCTCGGAATTTTCACGATCTAACGTGCCAATTGGAAAGAATCTAATGTGCCAATTGGAAAGAATCTAATGACATGTCTCAGGAGAACATCCAGCAGTTGCGTCAATCAGTCCCCAGCCGAATAACTGCTTGCATCAGCTCCGTCAATGTCCGCCCCCGGTAGCTGAGTGGTCAGCGCGACAGTATATCAATCCTAAGAGCCCGATTTCGGCTCCTGGCTGGGTCAGAAATTACCTCTGCTCAGGGACTGGGTACTGTGTTCTCCTAATCATCATCATTTCATCCCCATCGACGTGCAAGTGCCGAAGTGGCGTCAAATCGAAAGAATTGCACCTGGCGAACGATCTACCCGACGGTAGGCACTAGTCACTCGAACGTGTAACACCATAGCTCTTATGCTGTACGGATTTATTTTGCTTTTGTTTCATTTAATATTACATCGTTAAGCTTCTGTAAATATTGTTTGATTGAACGATAACACAAAACTGTATACTCCTTTCTTTGTTAAAACTTTGATGTCATGATTTGATCCTATGCAATGTAGTGTATCTGTTATTTAAAATCTTTGTCCCATTTGGAAGGAACAAAAACTTACTATATATAATTGTAATTTCTGTGTGAATAATTTTTTGTAGAAGTGTCAATATGTGAAAATGTTCTGTTTTATTTAATGTGTTTGTTTGCTGTTATGTAAACTGCTGACCTTCACTTAAGGTTCTTAGTTAATTTGTATGTAAAACGTGTAGTGGTTCCCCTCGGGAACGGAACTGTGTAGCGCGCGCAAATTGTGGTTGGCCTAGGTAGAAAAGGTGGAACTGATAGTCAGTCGGGGACAAGCTACGAGTCGGAGACGAGCTACCAAACTGTGCACTGTCATGTAAATGTTGCATATCGTGCTGGTTCTGAGAGAGTCTTTTCCTGCCGCTTTCCAATGCCTCGGATGGATGGATAAATAGCTGGAACTATTCTGGAACTTGTATCTGTCGTCGCCACCAAGAAATGACAGAGTCCAGCAATTCTGTCTGCGAATCCACCTACCAACATGCAGTTGCCACCACGTTGCGCAATCACTGTAACGTAATACTATAATGATGTACAGTGAAGGATCAGCTTAATGGATGTGTTAGTGTGCTCAAATATAAGGTAATTTATATCTGAATTTTTGTACCTACCCTGATTTTTCTCCTCATCATAACACCTCTCAGGTTCCTCTCCGTTTGAGTTAAAGTGATATCCGAGAGTCTTTACTAAAAGAACATTAGAGCCCAATATTTTGCTCATTAATGCCTCTTCAACATAGTAAAAAGAAAGTTAAAGTTAATGTGGCAAGAGAGTGAGTTAAAGTAAGTGTTGTTTGCTGAAAATATTCCTATTAAAACTGCTTATTAAAGTGCTGTTGCCAACTTCAAAATTAAAAGTTCTTAAGACTGAGGCTTATAAAGTAAATGATCACATTGTTTGTAGTAAATTCTAAAAAGTGAGTCAGTTTCTTGCAATTTTGTCAACATTGTGTTTCGCTGTAGTAAAAGTGGGAAACTGCAATAGTAGAAAACTATATATTCATGATTGCTAAGTGTTTGTCTCTCTTGTGTATTAGAAGTGCATATTAATAGTAATTTTATAAAGACCATTCACTTTGTGCAAGCCCTGAAAGTAATAGTGTGTTTCGGTATCTGTTATAATTTTGCAAATTGTTTCTACTACTCTGTTAGTTTCAATCTTACCGTAAACATACGTATGTGTCAGAGTTCACTGCACTCGCGTGTGACAAAGTATAGGTTGTGTTTATCCATTAAAGTTACTAACAACTATTTACTTGAACGAGAATGTTAATCATTATCTTGCCTAGTTAGGCTGGCGACCGTTTTCTTTATCCATTGAACAGTGCAGATAGGCAAAATTTTGTTTGTTACTGTTCGAATATTTACGTAATTCTGACTTTCATTTCCGATAAGCCATTCCCGTTAGGTACAGCACGGTCAACTTAACAAAATTCCTCTCAGAGGGTAACACTGCTCTGTTGCTTTATACCATTATCACTCTAACAAAATAATTCTGTTTTGCAAACTGCCTCCAGTTTCGAGGTTATGGTATAGCAGTAGCAGCAGGACGGTAGTGTTATAAACGGAGCTCCGTCAACCAGTGCCTTCTCGAATAACTGTTAGCGAGGTCTACTAACCAGGTGTGCTCCATCTGCATACTACATAGCCCAGTAGATAGATAGACTGCTTCTGAACAAGAAGACCTTAAGAGTGAGTGTTTAAGAGCAGAAATATGTTTTGGAAGCTTTGCTTACCACCTGTCACGTGGGGCATAAGACACTTAGGATTGCCACGAGGCGTCAGAGGCCATTTCATCTGTGGCAAAACCTGTTGCCCATGACGTGACCTATCTCCCATAGACGTATGTCGCCAAGACTTTGAAACACCCTGCATGTACAGGGTATGCCAGAAATGTTACGAGAAGTTGTGAGGGGTTGTGTAGAGTACCTTGTGGAACAAATAGAGGTTAGGAAGCTGTGTCCGGAAACATCATCCAAAGACGCTGCAGAGAAGTTGAAGTTACAGGGCTGCCTCTAGGTTACCACTTCGGCAGCAAACCTGACTTTGTGAACTGCCTGCCATTAGGTGCAAGGTCTCGCAATGTTGTTTGCTATTCAGTAATCGAGACTGATTGCCACGATCGCCAGTGGAGAAGATGGAGCAAGCTGCTGCGTAGACTGGTTTCGTCTCCTATGAAAAAACCTCTGTTATAACCGAAACCAAACTAATACAAAAAAATACCGGTTATTTAGAACTAAAATACCCGTTTCGGCTTTAACCGGTCAGTTTTGCCCATCCCTGTTACATAAGCGCGGTGAACAGTGTCACATGTTGAGGGATCGTTGTGTAGGACACAAATAAGCTGCGTTGTCGTGCGACACAATTTTATCAGAACCTGACAGAGTTTGAAAGGGGAGTGTTTGTGGCTCTCGGTTTAGCCGGCTGATCGGATCGTGCACTATCAACATTTATGGAGCACGGGTGTGATAGCGGCCTGATGTTGGACTGTATGGCAACGTTAGGACAGGCACACTCGTATAGAACAACACAGACTGAAGCGCTGCTGGTGATATTAGGCTCGCTACCTCTAGACCTTGCAGTAAGGAAGAGAGGTGCACAATATTGGATAAAAAAGCGCGAATTAGATGAGGTAGAGATACTGAGCACAAGAGCCGTATCGAACAAGAAAATAAAAGAATGCGTTGATAGAGAATGGCAAGAAATCTGGGACGGAGCAGAAGCAGGGAGGAGACCCTACCGGGTCCTCCCCAACATAAAAGAAAGAACGAGAATGACATACTTCGTCCCGACCAAGGGAGCTATAAACTGCCTATCGGGACATGGTCCGTATCCCAGCTACACACTAGAAAAATACGATAGCACATCACAGACACTCGTGAATGTGGAGTAATCTATACCCCGGATCGCACCGTCTGGGAGTGTGCTGTTAGACAATGTGTTACAGACTAGGACAGGGACGCATTTGGAAGTTCAACAGTCCATAACATAAAAAAGGTATGAGGAACTGTGGCATAAGCTGAACTCGCTCACAGATAAGGTATCAGATTGTGAACTGGAAGCCTACATGGCCGAGAGACAACCAATAAGAGGCCTTACATCATGATAACGCGACGCGCCACGGCAGAACATCCACTTACAACCACATTCTGGAAGCAGCAAAGGAGACGGGCCTCGGGAAGGACCCGGAAGGACTTCCCGAGACTCTGTCAGCCATCTCCCAATCTCTACACCTTGTTTGGCAAACAGCATAGCCCTGTCAATCCTGAGTTGCACCTCAGCGCCCCGGGGGCTAACCATCCAGACAAATGAGAGGTCCAGGTTGGTTCTAATACCAAGTACAGTGGGGTAGTGTTGTGCAGTGCAGTGCAGTGCTGTGTAGTATGGTAATAGTGTAGTCTAGAATTATAAATCACGAAACTTGTGGTCTAACAATGCGCATAGTGTAATAATTGGTGTCCAAAATTTAAGCAACAACCGTTTATTTTGGCAACGTTGCGTTTATTTTTCCACAAAAAGTATACACGGGTTATAATAATATAGAACCAATGTAAATAATACATAACATTAACAACTGCAACATGCATAAGGGTAAGAAAAAATGTTCTTCACTTTCACCAACTTAACGGATTTACACACACGTTCCAACAACTGGTTAATGCGCTCAGCATGGCAGCAATACGAGCCTGACAGCAAGGGGGCACGCTGTGAATGATGTCCCCAATCTCATATTGAGGCTATAACGCCTGTTCTTCCTGCAGAGCTGCTCGCAAGTCTTGGAGAGTGGTTTGTGGATGCTGACAGGATGCAGCCTGTCTCCCTAGTGGATCCCACACATGCTATATGGGATTCAAGTCGGGAGAGTGAGCAGGCCACGCTACATGTACAATATCTTCCAGTTAGAAGAATAAATCAACCACCCATGCTCTATGAGGTCGAGCATTATCGTCCTCAATACGAAATCCGGGTCCACAGCACCTCGCAACAACCGCACGTGAGGTCCCAAAATCTCCTCACCATACCTGACAGGAGTTAAACCTCGCTAATTTACCCATACAATTCCGTGAAGAGGTGTTCAGCAGGTCAAGATAATCCCTGCCCACAACATTAGGGATCTTCCCCGATACTGATCTCTTTCCACAATATTTGGGTCCCGAAATCGTTCAAAAATGGTTCAAATGGCTCTGAGCACTATGGGACTTAACATCTGAGGTCATCTGTCCCCTAGAACTTAGAGCTACTTAAACCTAACTAACCTAAGGACATCACACACATCCATGCCCGAGGCAGGATTCAAACCTGCGACCGTAGCGGTCGCTCGGTTCCAGACTGTAGCGCCTAGAACCGCACGGCCACTCCGGCCGGCTGTCCGGCCCAAATCCTGTATCATTTCAGTGACCTCTCTCCCACATTTCGCGATAATACAAAACGTGCTGCCCTTCTTTGAACTTTTTCGATGTACTCCGTCAGTCCTATCTGGTAAGGATCCCACACCGCGCAGCAGCATTCTAAAAGAGGACGGACAAGTAGTTTCCTTAGTAGGTCTGTTACATTTTCTAAGTGTCCTGCCAATAAAACACAGTCTTTGGTTAACCTTCCCCATAACATTTTCTGTGTGTTCCTTCCAATTTAAGTTATTCGTAATTGTAATTCCTAGGTATGTAGTTCAACTTACGGCTTTTAGATTAGACAAATTTATCATGTAACCAAAGTTAACGAATTCCTTTTAGCACTCGTGTGGATCACCTCACACTTTTCGTTATTTAGGGTCAACTGCCAATTTTCGCACTATTCAGATATCTTTTCTAAATTGTTTTGCAATTTGTTTTGATCTTCTAATGACTTTATTAGTCGATAACGACAGCGCCATCTGCAAACAACCTAAGGCGGCTGCTCAGATTGTCTCGGAAATCGTATATATAGATCAGGAACAGCAAAGGGCCTATACCACTACCTTGGGGAACGCCAGAAATCACTTCTGTTTTGCTCGATGACTTTCCGTCAATTACTAGGAACTGTGACCTCTCTGAAAGGCAACCGCAAATCCAGTCATATAACTGAGACGATATTCCATAAGCACGCAATTTCACTACAAGCCGCTTGTGTGGTACAGTGTGAAAAGCCTTCCGGAAATCCAGAAATACGGAATTGATCTGAAATCCCTTGTCTATATGAAACGTCCCCTTAGAAAAATTTATACATGGCTGTGCTTAAACTGACACACAATATTTTTTTTCTTTAGCGCCACACAATCTGACTTTCAAAAATCCCTACAAAAGAATGGCCCTGACTAACATTAACCTATACCTTTCACAAATCACTTACCTCACAAAAATCTTCGTTACTCGAACTACTGCAATACAGCGGGCGCCACTACTGCCAGCTAAATAAAAGACTCTAACTACTGAAGGCACTAACTACTGATAGGCACAGTTAGCAAAAGAAAGATTTTGGTAGAGAACAAACAATGTATTTACCTTAATAGTCATAATATATATAGCAGTTCATGACATCCAGTCTTACAAATTTCAAAACTCCGCCATCTCTCTCCCCACATCCACCACTGCTGGCGGCTCACCTCCAACTGCGCAACGCTACGCGCTGTTAACATCCAGCTGCCCAACACTACAATAGCCAACAACAATGGAAACCAGCCACAGACTGCACACAGAACAGCCAGTGATTTTCATACAGAGCGCTATGTGGCGTTACCAATAAAAAAAACCTATACAGTCTACTTACAAATAGCACTCAACACTTTATGTGAGGCCGGCCGGAGTGGTCGAGCGGTTCTAGGCGCTACAGTCTGGAACCGCGCGACCGTTACGGTCGCAGGTTCGAATCCTGCCTCGGTCATGGATGTGTGTGATGTTCTTGGGTTAGTTAGGTTTAATTAGTTCTAAGTTCAAGGGGACTGATGAGCTCAGAAGTTAAGTGCCATAGTGCTCAGAGCCATTTGAACCAACCACTTTATGTGAATGAAGAGCTAGTTGTGTTTCACAGGAACGATGCTTTCTAAACCAGAGTTTACTGTGTGTCAATAGACCGTTTTCTTCGAGGTAAATCATAATGTTTGAACACAATATATGTTCCAAAATCGACGTTAACGATACGGGCCTGTAATGTAGTGGATTACTCCTACTACCTTTCTTGAATATTGGTGTGACCTGTGCAACTTTCCAGTCTTTGGGTACGGATATTTCGTCGAGTGAACGTTTGTATATGATTGTTAAGGATGGAGCTAATGCATCAGCTTACTCCGAAAGGAACCTAACTGGTATACAGTCTGGACCAGAAGACTTGCTTTTATTAAGAGATTTAAGTTGCTTCACTACTCCGAGGATATTTACTTCTACGTTACTCATGTTGGCAGCTCCACTCGTCGTCAGGGTTCCGGTCGAACAAGTCTCACCACCACAAGAGAGAATTACGGTATTGTGCACAAAACGCATCGTAGCGCTATCACGTCTGTGCCTGCCACCCGGAAACAAGTAACTGGCTCTCTGCAGCATTCTGTCTCATGCCGCAGCAGTCGCACTAGGGAATGAGCGTTAGCAGTGGCACTACAACACAAACGGCTCCCACCGGGGTGGTGCCGTCCGTCACCGGTAAGCGTGAACTGCTGGCGAATGGCATCGCTTCTTAATCAGCGATGAATCGTGGGTCCGCACTGCGCTGGATGACCATCACCGGCGAGAGGTTCTCTTCTTCCAGTGTTTTGGAGAGGCTCGGCGGTGTTACATCAGGCGTCATGGTGTGAGGTCGAGACCAACGAGAGTGGCATGCCATGTCGCGTACGCCACGACACAGCGCAGACCAGGTCTTACGAATGCCAGCAGCCGTCACCGGCGGGGAGCGAGTAACTATTTTACACAAATTTAATAACTCTTGACTGCGCGTTTAATTACATCCACGCTCTCGACAGTACAGGATGAAACTACGGCCTTTAATGGGTACCTTTACAATTACCTACTGATTTCCCGTGGGCCCTGCACGAAGCCGAGCGTTTACGAAGTGTGGCGGACAAGCCGACTCGCGGCTTACGTGAAAGGCAGGTCGCGGCACTTACGTCACGAAGGTAGGCCAAGCTCGCTCAATTCAGCAGACAAACTGCGTTTCTACACCCGTTTACTAGTCACTAGTGTCTATGAACAATAGAGAATCGCATCTTCTGCTGGAATCCACTACTATGGTATCTTGCTGTTATTAATCCTACAATGATAGGGAGTCCATAGACCTACTAATAATTGGTTGCGGCTGTACTGGGGTACAATACAATTAAAATCATACTAAAATGATTATCAGTTGCATAGACACCACATCATCTATGAAATGAGGATGAGATACTAAATGCTGTAAACAAGCCGTTTACCATTTATGTCGAGAATTGATTTTAAATCTTGTTGTACGACTAGTAATGACTAAGACTTAATAATAGCAGATTCCAGTAGAAGATGCAATTCTCATTAGTACGTACACACCCAGCTGCGAAGTAACAGGTTCAGAAACGCATTTTTCCCGTTGAGTTAAGCGAGTGAGCGAGGTCAGGCCTACCTTCGTGACGTACGCGCCGCGGCCTTTCTCGTGGGCCTCGAGCCGACTACGAGGTGCATTCAAGTTCTTAGGCCACCGATTTTTTTTCTCCGGACTGGAAAGAGATAGAAAGATGCGCATTGTTTTAAAATGAGGCCGCGTTCATTGTCAATACGTCCCAGCGATGGCAGCACCGTTCGGCAGATGGAATTTTACCGCCAGCGGCGAGAATGAGAACTGTTTTAAATACTTAAAATGGCGCCGTTTTCCTTACTTGAACAGCGTGCAATCATTCGTTTTCTGAATTTGCGTGGTGTGAAACCAATTGAAATTCATCGACAGTTGAAGGAGACATGTGGTGATGGAGTTATGGATGTGTCGAAAGTGCGTTCGTGGGTGCGACAGTTTAATGAAGGCAGAACATCGTGTGACAACAAATCGAGACAACCTCGGGCTCGCACAAGCCGGTCTGACGACATGATCGAGAAAGTGGAGAGAATTGTTTTGGGGGATCGCCGAATGACTGTTGAACAGATCGCCTCCAGAGTTGGCATTTCTGTGGGTTCTGTGCACACAATCCTGCATGACGACCTGAAAATGCGAAAAGTGTCATCCCAGTGGGTGCCACGAATGCTGACGGACCACCACGTGGCTGCCCGTGTGGCACGTTGCCGAGCAATGTTGACGCGCAACGACAGCACGAATGGGACTTTCTTTTCGTCGGTTGTGACAATGGATGAGACGTGGATGCCATTTTTCAATCCAGAAACAAAGCGCCAGTCGGCTCAATGGAAGCACACAGATTCACTGCCACCAAAAAAAATTTCGGGTAATCGCCAGTGCTGAAAAAATGATGGTGTCCATGTTCTGGGACAGCGAGGGCGTAATCCTTACCCATTGAGTTCCAAAGGGCACTACGGTTAACAGGTGCATCCTACGAAAATGTTTTGAAGAACAAATTCCTTCCTGCACTGCAACAAAAACGTCCGGGAAGGGCTGCGCGTGTGCTGTTTCACCAAGACAACGCACCCGCACATCGAGCTAACGTTACGCAACAGTTTCTTCGTGATAACAACTTTTAAGTGATTCCTCACGCTCCCTACTCACCTGACCTGGCTCCTAGTGACTTTTGGCTTTTCCCAACAATTAAAGACACTCTCCGTGGCCGCACATTCACCAGCCGTGCTGCTATTGCCTCAGCGATTTTCCAGTGGTCAAAACAGACTCCTAAAGAAACCTTCGCCGCTGCCTTGGAATCATGGCGTCAGCGTTGTGAAAAATGTGTACGTCTGCAGGGCGATTACGTCGAGAAGTAACGCCAGTTTCATCGATTTCGGGTGAGTAGTTAATTAGAAAAAAAATCGGAGGCTTTAGAACTTGAATGCACCTCGTAGTGTGACGTCACAAGTTCGTTGCAGGACCTGTATACCTCGTGGGCCCCGTGTGAGGTGCCGTGACGTATGATGTGAGGTCACGGCTGGTAGTGTCTGAATGGACGGCAAAGCTGTATGTCACAAAGGTCCCGCGCCCTTACGCATTGCCTCTCACGCGTGAATACGATGGTGCTCCTTTTCAACACGACACTGCTTGTCCACGCGTGACACGTGTCTCTAACAAACTGTATCCGTGCTGCTGATGTACGCGTATGGCCAGCGAAAACCCGCTACCTGCACTCGATAGAACAAGCGAAGTGCCGCAGTGGTTAGCACACTGGACTCGCATTCGGGAGGACGACGGTTCAAATCGCTTAACGGAAATGCCGCACAGTTACTTCGAAAAGGTCACGGCCGATTTCCTTCCCCATCCTTTCCATATCCGAGCTTCTGCTCTGTCTCTAATGAGAAAGTTGTCGATCAAACGTTAAACAATAATCTTCCTTCCTCCCGGTGAACACGTGTGGGACCAGTTCGAAGCCGGCCGCTGTGGCCGAGCGGTTCTAGGCACTTCAGTCCAGAACCGCGCTCCTGCTACGGCCGCAGGTTCGAATCCTGCCTCGGGCATGGATGTGTGTGATGTCCTTAGGTTAGTTAGGTTTAAGTAGTTCTAAGTTCTAGGGGACTGATGACCTCAGATGTTAAGTCCCATAGGGCTCAGAGCCATTTTTTTCAGCACGCAGAAGTGTCACAATACGACTTGGCATGTACTCGTCTAATGTCTGGAGTAGTGCTGGAGAGAATTGACACCATGAATTCTCCATGACTATCCATAAATCCGTAACAGTACGAAGATCTATTATGAACAGCACGTTGAAAGGCATCCAAAATTTGCTAAATAATGTTCATGACTGGGGAATTTGGTGCCTAGCGGAAGTGTTTCAAATCAGAAGAGTGTTCCTGGAGCCACTCTGTAGCAATTCAGGACTTTCAGGGTGTCGCTTTGTCCTGCTGGAATTGACCAAATCCATCGAAATGCACAATTGACTTGAATGGATGCAGGTGATCAGACAGGATGCTTATGTACGTGTCAACTGTCAGAGAAGAATCAAAACGTATCAGGCGTCCCACATCACTCCAACTGCACACGTCCCACACCATTACAGAGCCTCCTCCAGCTGACATGCAGGGTCCATAGATTCATGACGTTGTCTCCTTACCCGTACACGTCCATCCGCTCGATACAATTTGGAACGAGACTCGTCCCAACAGGAAACATGTTTCCAGTCATCAACAGTCCAATGTCGGTGTTGAAGGGTCCTGGCGAGGCGTAAAGCTTTGTGTTGTTCTGTCATCAAGGGTACACGAGTGGGCTTTCTGCACCGAAAGCCCATATTGATGATGTTTCGTTGAATGGTTCGCACGCTGACACTTGTTGGTGGCCCAGCAACGAAATCTGCAGCGATTTGCGGAAGGGTTGCACTTCTGTCACGTGGAACCATTCTCTTCAATCGTTGTTGATCCTGCTCTTGCAGGATCTTTTCCCGGCGGCTGCGATGTCGGTGATCTGATGTTTTACCGGGTTCATGATATTTACGGTACACTCGTGAAATGGTCGTACGGGAAAATCCCCATTTCATCGCTATCTCGGAGATGTGTCCCATCGCTCGTGCTCTGACTATAACACCACGTTCAAACTCACTTAAATCTTGTGATTACGTAGGCTTTCTCGTCGTAATAAGTCTTGAAAGTCTCCTCGGGTTTGCTGCCGGATCCTAAAATCAACTTGACTCGATATTTCGGCGATCCAACTGGTCGCCATCTTCAGGAAAATGCTGCTTCTGCTGATGAGTCCCGCTGAGAACTGACGCCAGGGTGCAAATTGGCGTCTATATAGGCCACCGTTCAGTACACGGCGTATGCACCGCCCATCACGGTTGCTGCCCTCCAAGACAGGGAGGTGGCGCCGCCCTTAGTGGAACACTGCTGGCATCGATATATCGCACTCAGGGCCGCACCGAAGAACGTTCAATTTTGATGCGAGATAATACAGGATTCCACGTCTTGCTAAGAGGAAACCCCTTGTCTCTGTTGATCAAATTATCAGCCAACCTAATTTCAATCGCCTCTTTATAGACACTGTTCCAAAAACCGGAAATGTTGGCAACTACCACAGTTTCATCAAATTTCATACTGTGTCCCTCATTTAAGCAGTGTTCTGCTACAGCCGATTTTTCCGGCTGTTGTAGCCTCGTATGACGGCGATGTTCCACACACCTGTCCTGCGCTGTGCGAATCGAACGACCAGTGTAAGCTTTCCCACACTGACACGGAATTTTGTACACACCGGATTTCCTAAGCCCCAAATCATCTTTCACAGAGCCGAGCAATGACCTAAACTTAGGTGGACGGAACACACTCTTAATGTTAAAATTCCTTAAAATTCGTCCAATCTTAAACGATAAGCTTCCAGCATAAGGAAGAAACTCCACAGATCTATGTTCCTCTTCATACACCTCCGAAGATGGTCCAAACTCCGCAGCCCGACGAATCTGCTTCTCGGAAAATCCATTTTCCTTAAAAACAGCCATCAAATGCTCAAGTTCTTGGGTTAAGCTGTCCGCGTCGGAAATGGCATATGCTCTCCGTACCAAAGTCCTAAGGACGCCACTGCGTTGGTGTGGTGGATGACAACTCTTGGGATCTATGAAGAGGCGATTGAAATTAGGTTGGCTGATAATTTGATCAACAGAGACAATGGGTTTCCTCTTAGCAAAACGTGGAATCCTGTATTATCTCGCATCAAAACTGAACGTTCTTCGGTGCGGCCCTGAGTGCGATATGTCGTTGCCAGCAGTGTTCCACTAAGGGCGGCGCCACATCCGTGTCTTGGAGGGCAGCAACGGTGATGGGCGGCGCATACGCCGTGTACTGGACGGTGGCCTTTATAGGACGTCGATTTGCAGCCTGGCGTCAGTTCTCAGCGGGACTCATCAGCAGAAGCAGCGTTTTCCTGAAGACGGCGACCAGTTGGATCGCCGAAATATCGAGTCAAGTTGATTTTAGGATCCGGCAGCAAACCCGAAGAGACTTTCTGAGGTGTGGGGTTGATCTATTATTCTGTTATTCTGCGCAACGGATTAATCTGAGATGTACCCTTTACCCTGTGGCTCCTGCAAGATGCAATTCCCACCCACACACTACTACAGAAGTCAGACAGACGCTCCTAAAGTTCTAAAGAGAAATGCCTGAAAAACTTTCAGCAATAAATATCTTCTGGAGTCGTCCGCTGTAAGGAAATGACACAAAAATTCACAAAATTTCTTACGTAACTAGTGGGATACTTGGGTATTGGAGTAGTGCTAGTTAGTGTAAGAAAAACATGGAACTAACGAAAGTTATTTTTTATTTTGCAAAAATTCTGAGAAATCACAATGGCACTTTTAGTTATGAATTGAAGAAGTTATATCCTGGTTCTTTTTGGAATGTGAAGTTACCTCTCAAGGACAGGATTCGCTAATGAAATTTCTGTACAAAGTTTAAGATGGTTGTTGACTTGGCAGAATGGCAGAGAGGCGCGTCTACTCAACTTGAATAATTATCCTTTAGAATGTTGCTAGATACGGTCAAGGCTGTCGCGTGTCAAATGCAGTGAAGTGTACTGTTGTGGAGGAAATATGGGGCTAGCAATAGCTTTAGCGCAGAATACCGTAAGCTGCGATGACTGCTGTCTGCGCCGCTCACTGCTGACAAAGAAGATAACTCTCGTTCTATCTGGGTTGACCTTCGCCAATCAAACTGTCCCTATGCCTTGATGAAGTCATGGATTCCTATTCGCCCCTAGTCTAACTATTGGCGTGGTACAACGGTCAGATAACCAGTCCACCGCGATGCCACTCAAAATTCGCTCGCAGGCGTTTAACTATAATTCTGTCCGTTCACAATAAGTGTGGCGGCCAACACAGTGAACAACGCTTAATCGCAAGTACTCAGTATAGAGTCACCCTTTGATTAGCTCTTGACAGAGGTACTCTCCCAGTGAAGTACTGAGGAGAGACTTGTTCCTCACTCTTTCGAGTCCACGTACGAGCGCGCACGCTCTCGTTACGTGTTCTCGCTCCAAGAGCGACAACGGAACGGCGCCTCTCCACGCCAGACGTGAAGGGGTATATCTTTCGGTCTCTTCCATTCCTTCAGCTTAAGGCCTCAGAAATATCGTCTGCCAATCAGCATTGGTCTTCTAAAACTCGAGAATGACGTTTCGTTTAAGGCGACCAATCTGGAAATCTGTAGCACTGGCGTTTGGCGTTTTGCTATCTCCCTGTGAAAATCTCTGAAACTGCGTGCTACGTGTAAAGAATGCGTAGGCTGGCCGCTTCCACACAGTGTAGCGGAATTTGCTTTTAAGCCGAACACGGGGTCGTTCCACCTTTCCACTCGGGCCCACGCTGTCCGCTACGGGCGGTCACCGGCCGACACGGGCTGGGTCGTCCTCTGAAGGGACCGACGTCCCGTTGAGCGGCCTCTCTGCCGAACTAAAAGCCTCTGTGACCGTCGTGTCTGGAATGTATGTGTCCACGCCAGCCTCGAGTATTTCAACCACGGTGCGCTCACTTGTCAATTGCATATCGTTTACATGAATTCATACAACATTGACTTTATCTTATCGAGTTTGGGTTCGAATGAAGCGTCTTGATGTGCGGAACATCATTTTGAGGGTGGAATATGTAAGCACTGAAGGTCAGGAGACCACGACGTCTTACAACTTTCATCACTTAAATCTTGATAACATGCCATTGTAGCAGCGGTAACCGATCGAGCAAGTGCGCCAGACACTTATTGTTTTACATAGGCGTTGCCGACCTCAGCGCCGTATTGTGCCTGTTTACATACTGTCATTACAAATGATTGAAGTGATTTCACAGCTCTACAATAACTTTATTATTTGAGATATTTTCACAATGCTTTGCACACACATACAAAAACTCTAAAAGTTTTTTTAGGCATTCACAAATGTTCGATATGTGCCCCTTTAGTGATTCGGCAGACATCAAGCCGATAATCAAGTTCCTACCACACTCGGCGCAGCATGTCTCCATCAATGAGTTCGAAAGCATCGTTGATGCGAGCTCGCAGTTCTGGCACGTTTCTTGGTAGAGGAGGTTTAAACACTGAATCTTTCACATAACCCCACAGAAAGAAATCGCATGGGGTTAAGTTGGGAGAGCGTGGAGGCCATGACATGAATTGCTGATCATGATCTCCACCACGACCAATCCATCGGTTTTCCAATCTCCTGTTTAAGAAATGCCAAACATCATGATGGAAGCGCGGTGGAGCACCATCCTGTTGAAAGATGAAGTCGGCGCTGTCGGTCTCCAGTTGTGGCATGAACAATTTTCCAGCATGTCCAGATACACGTGTCCTGTAACGTTTATTTCGCAGAAGAAAAAGGGGCCGTAAACTTTAAACCGTGAGATTGCGCAAAACACGTTAACTTTTGGTGAATTGCGAATTTGCTGCACGAATGCGTGAGGATTCTCTACCGCCCAGATTCGCACATTGTGTCTGTTCACTTCACCAATAACAAAAAATGTTGCTTCATCACTGAAAACAAGTTTCTCACTGAAAGCATCCTCTTTCATGAGCTGTTGCAACCGCGCCGAAAATTCAAAGCGTTTGACTTTGTCATCGGGTGTCAGGGCTTGTAGCAATTGTAAACGGTAAGGCTTCTGCTTTAGACTTTTCCGTAAGATTTTCCAAACCGTCGGCTGTGGTACGTTTAGCTCCCTGCTCGCTTTATTCGTCGACTTCCGCGGGCAACGCGTGAAACTTGCCCGCACGCGTTCAACCGTTTCTTCGCTCACTGCAGGCCGACCCGTTGATTTCCCCTTACAGAGGCATCCAGAAGCTTTAAACTGCGCATACCAACGCCGAATGGAGTTGGCAGTTGGTGGATCTTTGTTGAACTTCGTCCTGAAGTGTCGTTGCATTGTTATGACTGACTGATGTGAGTGCATTTCAAGCACGTCATACGCTTTCTCGGCTCCTGTCGCCATTTTGTCTCACTGCGCTCTCGAGCGCTCTGGCGGCAGAAACCCGAAGTGCGGCTTCAGCCGAACAAAACTTTATGAGTTTTTCTACGTATCTGTAGTGTGTCGTGAGCGTATGTCAATGAATGGAGCTACAGTGAATTTATGAAATCGCTTCAATCATTTGTAATAGCCCTGTATTTGAATACGCGTGCCTGTAGCGTATATGAGGACGACTACATGGGACCAGCGGGCTGACTCACCGTCGTAGTAGCCGCCGGACAGGTCCTCGCCGCGCTGCCCGCGGTCCTCGAGCGCGCTGTCGCCCCTCCAGCTGATGCGGTTGTCGGCCGGCAGCCGACCCGACCTTTGCGCCTCGTAGAAGAGCAGCGACAGCGACAGCACCTTGTCGTACGAGTAGGCGCGCGCCAGAGGCGTGGCCAGCACGCTGCACGCCGCCGACAGCAGCACCACGTGTGTCCACAGCATCTGCAAGGTAGGGGACGACACGGTGAGCGAGGTAGCGGCAACAGCAGCAGCACAGTACGGCGCTCTGCAGCAAAGCCGAGTGTTGCACTCATTTCTACAACTCATTTGTTGAGAAACAGCTGAAATCGCTAAAATTGGCCCCCGATGGGGTCCCTGTCAGATTCTATACTGAGGAGGAGGAGGAGATTAGTGTTTAACGTCCCGTCGACAACGAGGTCATTAGAGACGGAGCGCAAGCTCGGGTGAGGGAAGGATGGGGAAGGAAATCGGCCGTGCCCTTTCAAAGGAACCATCCCGGCATTTGCCTGAAGCGATTTAGGGAAATCACGGAAAACCTAAATCAGGATGGCTGGAGACGGGATTGAACCGTCGTCCTCCCGAATGCTAGTCCAGTGTGCTAAGATTCTATACTGAATTTGAGGCTGAGTTAGCCCCTCTTTTCACTACAATCTATCATAGAACCCTCGAACAAAAAAACCGTGCCCAGCTCTCGGAAAAAGGCGCAGGTCACACCCGTCTATAAGAAGGGTAGCAGAAGTGATCCACAAATCTACCGTCCAGTATTCTTGACAAAGATTTGTTGTAGAATTTTAGTGCATATTCTGAGCTGAAACACTGACTTCTTAAGTACTAGAACCCAGTACGTTGTCCTCGATGGTGAGTGTTCATCGGAGGTGAGGGTATCATCTGCAGTGCCCCACGGAAGTGTGGTAGGTCCGCTGTTGTTTTCCATCTACATAAATGATCTTTTGGATAGGGTGGATAGCAATGTGCGGCTGTTTGCTGATGATGCTGTGGTGCACGGGAAGGTGTCGTCGTTGAGTGACTGTAGGAGGATACAAGATGACTTGGACAGGATTTGTGATTGGTGTAAAGGTTCAAATGGTTCAAATGGCTCTGAGCACTATGCGACTTAACTTCTGAGGTCATCAGTCGCCTAGAACTTAGAACTAATTAAACATAACTAACCTAAGGACATCACACACACCCATGCCCGAGGCAGGACTCGAACCTGCGACCGTAGCGGTCGCTCAGTTCCAGACTGTAGCGCCTGGTGTAAAGAATGGCAACTGACTCTGAATATAGATAAATGTACATTAACCGAGATGAATAGGAAAAAGAATCCCGTAATGTTTGAATACTCCATTAGTAGTGTAGCGCTTGACACAGTCACGTCGATTAAATATTTGGGTGTAACACTGCAGAGCGATATGAAATGGGACAAGGTTATAATGGTAGTTGTGGGGAAGGCGGATTGTCGTCTTCGGTTCATTGGTAGAATTTTGGGAAGATGTGGTTCATCTGTAAAGGAGACCGCTTATGAAATGCTAATACGACCTATTCTTGAGTAGTGCTCGAGCGTTCGGGATCCCTATCAGGTCGAATTGAGGGAGGACATAGAAGCAATTCAGAGGCGGGCTGCTAGATTTGTTACTGGTAGGTTTGATCATCATGCAAGTGTTACGGAAATGCTTCAGGAACTCGAGGTGGGAGTCTCTAGAGGAAATGAGGCGTTCTTTTCGTGAATCGCTACTGAGGAAATTTAGAGAATCAGCATTTGAGGCTGACTGCAGTGCAATTTTACTGCCGCCAACTTGTATTTCGCGGAAAGACCACAAAGATAAGATAAGAGAGATTAGGGCTCGTACAGAGGCATATTGGCAGTCATTTTTACCTCGTTGTGTTTGGGAGTGGAACAGGGAGAGAAGATGCTAGTTGTGGTACGAGGTACCCTCCGCCACACACCGTATGGTGGATTGCGGAGTATGTATGTAGATGTAGATGTAGATCTTGAACAGCATCGCCTCCTCAGTGCCAAGTACAGTAGTTTTCGAAAACATCGGTCGTGTGAAACGCAACTCCGACTTTTCTCACATGACATACTGAAAGCTTTGGATCGAGACATCTATATAGATGCAATGTTTCTCCATTTCCGAAAATCATTTGCCTCAGTAACGCACCTGCGCTTATTGTCAAAGTGCGATCATATGGCGTATCAAGTAAAATTTGTGACTGGACTGAGGAATTTTTGGTAGGGAGGAGACAGCAAGTTATCTTGGACGGAGAGCCGTCGTCAGATGTAGAAGTAACTTCGGGTGTGCCCCATGGAAGTATGTTGGGATCCTTAACGTTCATGTCGTATATTAATGACGTCACAGACAATATTAATAGTAAAATCTGTATTTCTGCATATGATGCAGTTGTCTATAATGAACTTCTATCTAAGAGAAGCTGATTAAATATTCAGTCAGATCTTAAAAAGATTTCAACATGGTGCAGAGATTGGCAAATTGCTCTAAACGTTCAGAAATGTAAAATTCTTCGCTTCACAAAACGAAAAAATGTAGTATCCTATGACTATTTATGAATGAGGCACTGTTGGAACCTACCGACTCGCACAAATACCTGGGTGTAACACTTTGTAGGGGTATGAAATGGAATGATCACATAGGTTCAGGAGTGGGTAAAGCAGTAGTCTTGGTTTATTGGTGGAATGCTGGAGAAGTTCAATCATTCTGCAAAAGAGGTTGCTTACAAATCACTCGTGCTTACCATCCTAGAATATTGCTCAAGTGTGTGGGACGCATTCCAGATAGGACTAACAGGGAATACTGGACATATACAGAGAAGCGTAGCACGAATGGTCATAGGTTTGTTTAATCCATGGGAGAGTGTCACAGAGATACTGAAGAAACTGAAATGGAAGACTCCTGAAGACAGACGTAAACTATCCCGAGAAAGTCTATTGACGAAGTTTCAAGAACTGGCTTTAAATGATTACTCTAGGGGTATACTGCAACCCCCTACGTATCGCTCACACACGGATCGTGAGGATAAGATTAGGATAATTACTGCACACACAGAGGCATTCAAACAATCATTCTTCCCACGCTCATACGTGAATAGAACAGGAAGAAACCCTAATAACTGGTAAAAAACTGGTGCAATGAGACTTACCCTCTGCCATGCACCCCATTGTGGTTTGCAGAGTATAGATGTAGATTTAGACCATCGGGTTGGTTCATCACTGTATGTCTTCAATGTGTGGTGCATCAAGATGATAAAAACATTATTTTCAACCAAAGGCTGTCTCTGTTTTCGGGTAACTGATGCTGCGAGGTGGCCGAGCGGTTCTAGGCGCTTCAGTCCGGAACCGCGCGAATGCTACGGTCGCAGTTTCGAATCCTGCCTCGGGCATGGATGTGTGTGATGTCCTTAGGTTAATTAGAATTAAGTAGTTTTAAGTTCTAGGGAACTGATGACCTCAGCTGTAGAGTCCCATAGTGCTCAGAGCCATTTGAACCATTTGATCTGATGCTGTCCGTCAAGAATTCCTGTCCTGTAACAACCTCTTCATCTCAAACACTTGCACTCAGTGTCGGAAAACTTGAAGAGTTCCTGGAATATGGCAACTCTATCAATAGTAACATAATATTCACGTGGTATTTGAGAAGGAGATGCCACAATAGATCTTTCCTCGGACGGATCCGCGGATCCAGTGTGTATAGAAAACCCACGCACACTGGCTTCTACCTGTGGCCCTCGAATCATCACCATCTGTCTCAAAGAAAGACTCTGGACAGTTTCAGACAAGTAGAGTCTCTCTGCAGAATGACAACACCTAAGAATAGTGTTCCGAAGGAATGGTAGATTGTCAAGCTGAATGGGCGGTGCAGTGAAGAACAAGAAGGCCCGAGAAAGAGATTGAGACAGAGGAACAGAAGCCAAGAATAGCTTACCCATTTTGTCCTCGCCGAATTTCTGGAAAGATCGGCCAGCTACTATGGAAACATGGCATCCAGTGTATTTCCCTTCAAGTAAGATAAAAAGTTCACATAGATGCACTGTACCATGTCGTACGGTAAACAACTATCAGTGATGAAACAAACGTTTCAGCCACTGTTACAGTGGGCTCTTTCAGGGTCTACTGGTTTATGTTGTTGTCCAGAATCACTTACATACTCTCATGACTGCTCTACTGAGCATAATACAGGGCTATTACAAATGATTGAAGCGATTTCATAAATTCACTGTAACTCTGTTCATTGACATATGGTCACGACACACTACAGATACGTAGAAAAACTCTTAAAGTTTTGTTCGGCTGAAGCCGCACTTCAGGTTTCTGCCGCCAGAGCGCTCGAGAGCGCAGTGAGACAAAATGGCGACAGGAGCCGAGAAAGCGTATGTCGTGCTTGAAATGCACTCACATCAGTCAGTCATAACAGTGCAACGACACTTCAGGACGAAGTTCAACAAAGATCCACCAACTGCTAACTCCATTCGGCGATGGTATGCGCAGTTTAAAGCTTCTGGATGCCTCTGTAAGGGGAAATCAACGGGTCGGCCTGCAGTGAGCGAAGAAACGGTTGAACGCGTGCGGGCAAGTTTCACGCGTAGCCCGCGGAAGTCGACGAATAAAGCGAGCAGGGAGCTAAACGTACCACAGCCGACGGTTTGGAAAATCTTACGGAAAAGTCTAAAGCAGAAGCCTTACCGTTTACAATTGCTACAAGCCCTGACACCCGATGACAAAGTCAAACGCTTTGAATTTTCGGCGCGGTTGCAACAGCTCATGGAAGGGGATGCGTTCAGTGCGAAACTTGTTTTCAGTGATGAAGCAACATTTTTTCTTAATGGTGAAGTGAACAGACTCAATGTGCGAATCTGGGCGGTAGAGAATCCTCACGCATTCGTGCAGCAAATTCGCAGTTCACCAAAAGTTAACGTGTTTTGTGCAATCTCACGGTTTAAAGTTTACGGCCCCTTTTTCTTCTGTGAAAAAAACGTTACAGGACACGTGTATCTGGACATGCCGGAAAATTGGCTCATGCCACAACTGGAGACCGACAGCGCCGACTTCATCTTTCAACATGATGGTGCTCCACCGCACTTCCATCGTGATGTTCGGCATTTCTTCAACAGGAGATTGGAAAACAGATGGATCGGTCGTGGTGGAGATCACGATCAGCAATTCATGTCATGGCCTCCACGCCCTCCCGACTTAACCCCACGCGATTTATTTCTGTGGGGTTATGTGAAAGAGTCAGTGTTTAAACCTCCTCTACCAAGAAACGTGCCAGAACTGCGAGCTCGCATCATCGATGCTTTCGAACTCATTGATGGGTGACATGCTGCGCCGAGTGTGGGAGGAACTTGATTATCGGTTTGATGTCTGCCGAATCACTAAAGGGGCACATATCGAACATTTGTGAATGCCTAAAAAGACTTTTTGAGTTTTTGTATGTGTGTGCAAAGCATTGTGAAAATATCTCAAATAATAAAGGTATTGTAGAGCTGTGAAATCGCTTCAATCATTTGTAATAACCCTGTACTTTGTCACAATTTTAAAAACATCGATATTATTGGTCTCTTATATGGCGGAAGGAAAGGGAAACTTCATCCCCTTCGCGTGCTGCATGTCGTGCACTGAAGTGAGAAGAGTCACGGGATAGCTTACAATATCGTGTCTGACCTCCTTTAGCCCGGCGCAGTGCAACAACTCGACACGCCGCGGACTCGACAAAAATACTCTGCAGAAATACTGAGCCATGCCGCGTCTACAGCCGTCCGTAATTGCGAAAGTGTTGCAGACGCTGAATTTTGTGCGCGAATTAAACTCTCGATTAGGTCCCAAAAGTGTTGGACGAGATTCATGTCGGATGACGTGGTTGGCCAAATCAAGCCCTCGAACTGTCAAGAATGTTCTCCAAACCAATCATGACGAATTGTGACCAAGTGACATGCAAACATGAAATCCCAAGAATCGCTGAAAATGGTCTCCAAGTGGCCTAAAATAATGATCTCCTTTCAATGATTGATTCAGTGGCACCAAAGGACCCAGCCCATTCCAGGTAAACACGGCCCACGCCATTATGGAACTACCGTCAGCCTGCATTGTGCGTTGTTCAAAACTTGGGTCCACGGCTTCGTGGAGTCTTCGCCGCACTCGAACCCTGTCATCAGATCTTACCAAACCTAAACGTAGCTCATCTGACGAGGCCACGGTTTTCCAGTCGTCTAGGGTCCAACTGATAGGTCAAGGGGCCCGGAGAGGTGCCGCAGGTTTTTGGAAACCCAGAATCTACTATGTAGGAATCAACATGGATTCCGGAAACAGCGATTGTGTGAGACCCAACTCACTTTATTTGTTCATGAGACCCAGAAAATATTAGATACAGGCTCCCAGGTAGATGCTATTTTCCTTGACTTCCGGAAGGCGTTCGATACAGTTCCACACTGTCGCCTGATAAACAAAGTAAGAGCCTACGGAATATCAGACCAGCTGTGTGGCTGGATTGAAGAGTTTTTAGCAAACAGAACACAGCATGTTATTCTAAATTAAGAGACGTCTACAGACGTTAAAGTAACCTCTGGCGTGCCACAGGGGAGTGTTATGGGACCATTGCTTTTCACAATATATATAAATGACCTAGTAGATAGTGTCGGAAGTTCCATGCGGTTTTTCGCGGATGATGCTGTAATATACAGAGAAGTTGCAGCATTAGAAAATTGTAGCGAAATGCAGGAAGATCTGCAGCGGATAGGCACTTGGTGCAGGGAGTGGCAACTGACCCTTAACATAGACAAATGTAATGTATTGCGAATACATAGAAAGAAGGATCCTTTATTGTATGATTATATGATAGCAGAACAAACACTGGTAGCAGTTACTTCTGTAAAATATCTGGGAGTATGCGTGCGGAACGATTTGAAGCGGAATGATCATATAAAATTAATTGTTGGTAAGGCGGGTACCAGGTTGAGATTCATTGGGAGAGTCCTTAGAAAATGTAGTCCATCAACAAAGGAGGTGGCTTACGAAACACTCGTTCGACCTATACTTGAGTATTGCGCATCAGTGTGGGATCCGTACCAGATCGGGTTGACGGAGGAGATAGAGAAGATCCAAAGAAGAGCGGCGCGTTTCGTCACAGGGTTATTTGGTAACCGTGATAGCGTTACGGAGATGTTTAACAAACTCAAGTGGCAGAGAGGCGCTCTGCATCGCGGTGTAGCTTGCTCACCAGGTTTCGAGAGGGTGCGTTTCTGGATGAGGTATCGAATATATTGCTTCCCCCTACTTATACCTCCCGAGGAGATCACGAATGTAAAATTAGAGAGATTAGAGCGCGCACGGAGGCTTTCAGACAGTCCTTCTTCCCGCGAACCATACGCGACTGGAACAGGAAAGGGAGGTAATGACAGTGGCACGTAAAGTGCCCTCCGTCGCACACCGTTGGGTGGCTTGCGGAGTATAAATGTAGATGTAGATGTATTAACAAAGCCACTCGTGTAGGTCGTCTGCTGCCATAGCTCATTAACGCCAAATTTCGCCACAATGTCCTAACGTCTGTGGTCATTTCACACAGTTTTGCTAGTCTGTCAGCACAGACAACTCTAAGGAAATGCCGCTGCTCTCGGTCGTTAAGTGAAGGCCATCGGCAACTGCGTTGTGCGTGCTGAGTGGTAATGCCTGAAATTTGGTATTTTCGGCACACTCTTGACAATCTGAGTCTCGGAATATTAAACTCCCTAACGATTTCTGAAATGGAATGTCCCATGCGTCTGTCTCCAACAACCATACCGCGTTCCAAGTCTGTTAATTCCCGTAGTGCGACGACAATCACGCCGGACACATTTTCACGTGAATCACCTGGCTACAAATGACAGCTCCACTAAAGCGCTGCCATTTCACACTTTGTGTACGCAATACTACCGACATCTGTATACGTGCAACGCTACCGTAAGACTTATCATATCAATATAGTGCTTTACTGAATTTGAGATAAATTAAGGGAGACCTTATCTTGGCATCTACTCCGTCCTTCCAAAAAGTTCCAAGACTGATTGTATTCCTGGCGTATAAGCGACGTCAGTGCAATTCCTACGGTGGCAACTTGAACTACCAAACGTAAACAACACATGTGCATCCGGCCAATCAATTGTGAACAGACGATGTTAAGTAGTGGACGTGCGGTCGAGTTCTGTCAGTGTTGTTGCATCACAAATCGCACAGGAGCAACGTCTCTAAATCATGTATTCAAAGACATCCTCCAAAATGTTTCGAAGGAGAGAAAGATGCGTGCAACGTTTAACTCACACACCTCGACTCCCGAACGAAAACAAAGACGCGCGGACGTCTGGTCCAGCTTGATTCAAATGCAAAACGCGAACAGTTATTTCCTGGAAATAGTCATCAGGGGTAACAAGACGTGCTGTTACAAATTATTTATTTATTTATTTTATTTTACTTTTTTTGACTACTCAGTCTTCTGACTGGTCTGATGCGGCTTGCCACCAATTCCTGCCCTGTGCCAACCTCTTCATCTCAGTGTAGTACTTTCAACCTACATCCTCAATTAGTTGCTGGATGTATTCATTTCTCTGTCTTCCTCTGCAGTTTTTACCCTCTACAGCTCCCTCTAGTACCACAGAGGCTAATCCCTGATGTCTTAACAAATGTCCTGTCATCCTGTCTCTTCTTCTTGTTTCCCGCATATTCGTTTCCTCGTCGATTCTGCGGAGAACCTCCTCATTTCTTACCTTATCACTCCATGTAATTTTCAACATTCTTCTGTAGCACCACATCTCAAGTTCTTCGATTCTCGTCTGTTCCGGTTTTCCCACAGTCCATGTTTCACCACCGTAGGATGCTGTGCCCCAAACGTATTCTTAGAAATTTCTTGCTCAAATTAAGACCTATGTTTGATACTAGTAGACTTCTCTTGGCCATTAATACCCTTTTCGCCAGTGTTACTCTTCTTTTTATGTCCTCCTACGTCAGCCGCGGTGGCCGGGCGATTCTAGGTGCTTCAGTCCGGAACTACGCTGCTGCTACGGTCGCGGGTTCGAATCCTGCCTCGGGCTTGGATGTGTATGATGTCCTTAGGTTAGTTAGATTTAAGTAGTTCTAAGTTCTAGGGTACTGATGACCTCAGATGTTAAGTCCCATAGTGCTCAGAGCCATTTGAACCATTTTTGTCCTCCTACCTTCTACCTTCGGTAGCTCAGATGGTAGAGCACTTGCCCGCGAAGGGAAAGGTCCCGAGTTCGAGTCTCGATCGGGCACACAGTTTTGCTCTGCATCAAACCAGTCTCAGGACTGATGACAACAACAACAACAACAACAACAACCTCCGTCTATCATGGGTTACTTTAGTTCCTAGGTAACAGAGTTCCTTTACTTCGTCTGCTTGGTCTTCGTCAATTTTGATGTTGATTTTCTCGCTGTTCTCATTACTGCTACTTCTCACTACTTTCGTCTTTCTTCGCGTTACTCTCAATCCATATTCTGTACACAGTAGACTGTTCGTTCCATTCAGCGTATCCTGTTATCAAAAACGGCAAGGTAGACGAATTGACATGAAGGGAATGGTTTCACGACACAACCGACATTCAGCTAGTGTGGTCGCGAGTAAGACAACATCCCAAAGAAGGATTTGTTTGACAGTTTCACGTCGTTGTATAGACGTTCTGTGCGTTGTAGGGGAGGAGAGTTTATGTAGGCCACTGATGATTTAAAATCGCCGTCTTCTCTCTTTTTTTATTAACCCAGCGTCGAATTTTTTGACTGAACCGGTATGTATGATACATCGAGATGAGAAAATTATTATGTTTAGGCCAAATGCTTTTTTTTTGGGGGGGGGGCGGTTAACTGATGGGACCCGCCACTAATTCCTCTCCTGTAACAACCTCTTCCTCTCATACGAACACTCGCGTCCAACGTAGAAGAAATCTGAAGAGTTCGTAGAAAATTGGTATGCATTTTACGCCAATAGTTACTAGACTTTTATGCTACGAGTTATCGTTCCTGTCATATTCCTTCTGGGGCACTGCCCGCTATGTCGGTGCCTCTAGCCGTCACATTTTGTCGCAAAGAAATTTGGTGCTAAAGAACTCGGACACTTTCAGACAGGAAGCGCTCGTCATCGAGTTACAGCACCTAGGAAAAGTGTTTCGAAGGAATGGGTACTCAGGTCCTCAGATTGAACGGGCGATGCAATCAAAATCAAGAATGTCTGACAAGAGGGAGATTGAGTTAATAATTAAATCACTAAAGACCAAGAACTCTCATGGATATGACGGGGTATCTAGCAGAATACTGAAGTATTGTTCCATGTATGTTAGCCCAGTACTTAGCCATATCTGTAACTTTTCCTTTAGGAGTGGTCGGTTTCCTGACCGATTAAAGTACTCGGTAGTGAAGCCACTTTATAAAAAGGGAGACAGGGATAATGTTGATAATTATAGACCTATTTCTATGCCATCGGTGTTTGCTAAAGTTATCGAGAGGGTTGTATATACAAGGTTACTGCAGCATTTAAATTCACATAATTTGCTGTCAAATGTACAGTTTGGTTTTAGAAATGGCTTAACAACTGAAAATGCTATAGTCTCTTTTCTCTGTGAGGTTTTGGACGGATTAAATAAAAGGTTGCGAACGTTAGGTGTTTTCTTTGATTTAACGAAGGCTCTTGACTGTGTTGACCACAAAATATTACTGCAGAAGTTGGAACATTATGGAGTAAGGGGAGTAGCTTACAATTACTTCGCCTCTTACTTTAAGAACAGAAAGCAGAAGGTAATTCTCCGCAATATTGAGAGTGGTAATGATGTTCAGTCCCAATGGGGCACTGTTAAATGGGGCGTTCCCCAAGGATCGGTGCTGGGGCCACTGCTGTTTCTTATTTATATAAATGATATGCCTTCTAGTATTACAGGTGATTCAAAAATATTTCTGTTTGCTGATGACACCAGCTTGGTAGTGAAGGATCTTGTGTGTAATATAGAAACATTATCAAATAATGTAGTTCATGAAATAAGTTCGTGGTTTGTGGAAAATAATTTGATGCTAAATCACAGTAAGACTCAGTTTTTACAGTTTCTAACTCACAATTCAACGAGAACTGATATTTTAATCAGACAGAATGGGCATGTTATAAGCGAGACGGAACAGTTCAAGTTCCTAGGCGTACGGATAGATAGTAAGCTGTTGTGGAAAGCCCATGTTCAGGATCTTGTTCAGAAACTAAATGCCGCTTTATTTACCATTAGAACAGTATCTGAAATAAGTGACATTTCAACACGAAAAGTAGTCTACTTCGCATATTTTCATACGCTTATGTCATATGGTATTATTTTTTGGGGTAATTCTTCTGATTCAAAAAGGGTATTTTTGGCTCAAAAACGGGCTGTTCGAGCTATGTGTGGTGTAAGTTCTAGAACCTCTTGTCGACCCCTATTCAATAGTCTGGGAATTCTGACATTGCCCTCACAGTATATATTTTCTTTAATGTCGTTTGCTGTTGGCAATATTAGCTTATTCCCAAGAGTTAGCAGCTTTCACTCAGTTAATACTAGGCAGAAATCAAATCTGCATGTGGAATGCACTTCCTTGACTCTTGTGCAGAAAGGAGTGCAGTATTCTGCTGCATCCATTTTCAATAAGCTACCACAAGAACTCAAAAATATTAGCAGTAGCCCAAACGCTTTTAAGTCTAAACTGAAGAGTTTCCTCAGGGCTCACTCCTTCTATTCCGTCGAGGGGCTCCTGGAAGAGCGAAAAAATTAAGCAAATTCCAGTGTTACATTCTTGATTTTCTTTATTTAAACTAATGACGTGTCGCCTGAATATGTTTCTTATATTTCATTTTATCTGTTTCTACAATCGTGTTATAATTTCATGTATTGACTCGTTCCATGACCATGGAGAGTTCTCCTTAATGTGGTCCCACGGAACAATAAATAAATAAATAAATAAATAAAAAAGAGGTTGGGACTAAGACAAGGGAAGAGAAGCCAAGAACCGCGTATGGATCTTATGCTGGTCCAATATCCAGAAAGATCGGCGGACTCCAAAGTATTTCGCTCCCTTCACGTGAGATAAAATGTTTTCTTTGTAATATTAAAGACTACACAGGCCTGTGAAAGCCGAGTGTACACTGATGTGCACTGGGACAGTGAGGTAAGATGGGTAAAAACCAGGGCGGGGTTTTGTGGACTGGGAGAGGAAGTCTGTTGAAGCTGCACTGGGAAAGGATACGCAAGGTTGTTGGAGTTTGTCGACATAGGCGCGGCAGCGTATAAGGATTGGAAATTGGAGGGGAAAAACAAAGTTGTGGAGTCGAGTTTTGTTGATAACCTAGGATGTAGGAATGTGTTCAGCGGGAATGAAGAGAGCTGGTATGGTAAAGGCTCCAACTGATGCGGAAGTGAGAGTGTCTGGTGTCCAAGTATTTGGCGAGAGTGGCAGAATTTTGGGGGGAGCGGAATTATGTGTGTTTTGGAAGTTCCTTTTTGTTTCTTTCAGGACTGCTTTTCATAGAGGTACAGCAGCAGTGACAACAAACTAGTTTCACTTAGCGCCCAGCTTCACTGACAAAAATCTCTAGAAGGAAACTGCTAAAGGTACACGGTCGGATCGCTTGTCCGTCCTTACAGCTACACTCGGCAGGGATCTTTCAGAATCCACAAGGGAACGCATAATGTCGTGGCTGGAGGGATTTCCAGGAAGATGTCATTACTTAAGAGGAAGTTTCATCAACCGCACCGCTGTCGTTCGCTTCTGGTTCGAATAACAGAGGCTTTTCCTCCTTATCACCAACCTAAAAATAGATACAGCATTACAAGTTCCTACTTCGTGCCTTGAGACCGACCACAAGGCGAAAAGGTTACTGGGAATCCGAAGACGCGTCGCACAGACGGTAGCAAGACTAACCCTGCACACTTTGCTGGCACCCAGGTTGCTTTATGGCGTAGGCGTTTCCTTCTGGGGAGTTACGATCCAAACCTCCGTTTCACTATCTACTTCGTTTTCTGCGGTTCCCCCCAAATGATAAAAGCGAATGTATCTAAGAGGACACGGCCAATTTTGTTTTCCATCCTTCTCCTATGCGAGCTTGTCTTTCGATTCTAATGATGTCGCCGTATTAATCTTTCTTTACATTCTACTGCTCGCAACTCGGTCAGGCCTAAGTGTGTAGATGTCTTAGATAGTTCTCGGAGAAATATCAACGTTGGTCATCTCCAGCAAATATAAGGTGTTCATAAAGCTCTGCTATCATTTCAAAAAACCGTAACTTGGAAATTATTACAGACAGAGGAATTTGAAAGTTCCTTTTTTTTCTTTGTCCTTGCTACAGATTTGACTAAGAGTGCACCGAAATGACGACCAGGGGAGCGCGCAATATATCATCTGGTATGCAGAATTAAAATCTGGTGACAACGGTACTGCGGAATTGTCGAAGTCAATATGAGAGGACACCAGCGGCAAGAACGAGTCATATTAAGGTGATGAAAACCTTTAAAGAGACAGACAGTATCGAAGAATCTTCCTCAAAGTGGACGTCCACCTGCATCTCAGGTACATATTGACAGATAGTATGCTTGATGGTGCACCCCACATTACAGTTTTAACGTGTGGGATGTACTGAACGACACATTTCCTCGGATGTCCTATCCCACGGACCTTGCTCTCTATCTTGATGTCACGCCATTAGGTTCTTTTTTGTAGGGTTTGTAAGTAGGCTGTTTATGTTTTCTTATTGGCAACGTTACGTAGCGCTCTGTATGAAAATCACTGGCTGTGCTGTGTGCAGTCTGTGGCTAGTTTGCATTGTTGTCTGCCATTGTAGTGTTGGGCAGCGGCAGCTGGATGTGAACAGCGCGTAGCGTTGCGCAGTTGGAGGTGAGCCGCCACTACAGTGGTCGATGTGGGGAGAGAGATGGAGGAGTTTTGAAATTTGTAAAAATGGATGTCATGAACTGCTGTATATATTATGACTTTGATGACTATTAAGGTAAATACATTGTTTGTTCTCTATTAAAATCTTTCATTTGCTAACTATGGCTATAAGTAGTTAGTGCCTTCAGTAGTTTGAATCTTTTATTTAGCTGGCAGTAGTGGCGCTCGTCGTATTGCAGTAGTTCGAGTAACGAAGATTTTTGTGAGGTAAGTGATTTGTGAAAGGTATAGGTTAATGTTAGTCAGGGCCATTCTTTTGTAGGGATTTTTGAAAGTCAGATTGCGTTGCGCTAAAAAATATTGTGTGTCAGTTTAAGCACAGTCGTGTATAATTATTCTAAGGGGACGTTTCATATTACCTGTTTCACTGTCTACTCCATTATTTGACGCCCGCTCCATTTCCCTATGCACAGTTACCAGATCACTACTTTGAATATTAGTTAATTCATTACATGGTGGGGCTAACACACTGCTTTCGTCTTCACTGTCATTTCTCAGTTTACTTTGGAGCCTAGTATTACGTTTTTCACACGCCATTATTGTCACAATATTTCACACGACAACACAGAAAAGCACAATTTGAAGATCAAAAATAAGAGAACGCATTAACATAGCACTGAAAATAATATTTAGTTAATTGCAGCTGCGAAATACTTGGTGCAAATCTACATGCGTGCCACACCTGTTTTACTGTACAACAATGAAAGACTGCAACTACAAAGGAAATTCTCTCTATAATTACGCGCTAGCAATAAACAATAGCTACAAGAAAAAAATCAGAAGATTCCAGTGAGGTATCCTAGGCTAAGGGTCGACATATGAAACGTCCCCTTTGAACAATTGTACATGACTGTGCTTAAACTGACGCACAATATTTTTTTTTTTGTGCAACGCAATCTGACTTTCAAAAATCCCTACAAAAGAATGGCCCTGACTAACATTAACCTATACCTTTCACAAATCACTTACCTCACAAAAATCTTCGTTACTCGAACTACTGCAATACGGCGAGCGCCACTACTGCCAGCTAAATAAAAGATTCAAACTACTGAAGGCACTAACTACTGATAGGCATAGTTAGCAAATGAAAGATTTTAATAGAGAACAAACAATGTATTTACCTTAATAGTCATAATATATATAGCAGTTCATGATATCCAGTCTTACAAATTTCAAAACTCCGCCATTTCTCTCCCCACATCCACCACTGCTGGCGGCTCACCTCCAACTGCGCAACGCTACGCGCTGTTCACATCCAGCTGCCGCTGCCCAACACTACAATGGCAGACAACAATGCAAACTAGCCACAGACTGCACACAGCACAGCCAGTGATTTTCATACAGAGCGCTACGTAACGTTGCCAATAAGAAAACATAAACAGCCTACTTACAGGTTATGCATGCAACACCAGTCAATGACATTTTTGCTATTTTGTACACGACCCTGTGAATCAATCAGAACTGTTGACGCTGCAAAGCAGACCCGAACAAGGCTAGAACTTGAATATCGCCCTGATGTTGTACAAGCGACGAGTTGACCAAACCTTGAAATTCTGGCATAGCACAAAAAAAAAGGCTATGAGAGATGCGAAACCTTTTATAACAAACCACGATACTCTGTCATGTCGGATGGTTATAATTGAAATGCAGTTACTCGAAAAGGTCCACTGTTAGCTGTAATTATCGCATGACAGCGAAATTTGGTAGATGTTCTAAGGTGTTCATGCGAGACAGATTTGCACTGGGAAAGAATTAGTTTCAACTTTGGCAACCAGGTGCAAACCTGGCGCTGTGAATGTAAGAAACGCGTACAGAAATTGGTAATTTTTGAGAACATTTCTCTTCTCTTTGAGAAGAAAGGTGCTTCATTTTATTTCTTAAAAATGTACGTACACAGTCAAACTTCTTTTTTTTATGGGAGGTTACCGGTTTCGGTTTGTTTTAGACCATCTTCAGACATACCACCATGATGGTAGGCGGTGGCGGTAAGCTGAGCAGGCGCTACGACTTCACGAACGTTAACTGCTCAAATTAGCGTTCGTGAAGTCGTAGCGTCTGCTCAGTTTACCACCACCGTGTACCATCATGGTGGTAGGTCTGAAGATCGTCGAAAACAGATCGAAACCGGTAACCTCCAATTTAAAGAAAAAAAAGGTTTCCTGCGGTTGTGATTACGCATGTGAATTTTTTCGTAAAGAAATGTTTCCACATGCAGTGGATTACGAACGGAACGTGGGCAGAAAAGGTAAACAAGTAAAAGAGGCATAATGTTGATTTTATTATTAGCTGCCGCTTAAACGATTTGTTCACTGTGAGCACCAGAGACGTGGACAAGATCCTGTAGGGAGCCAGGTTTCCACCTGGTGGCCAAAATTAGAACTAATTTCTTTCGAGAGTAAATCCGTTCCGCATTAATGCATTAGCATATCTACCAGGTTTCGCCGCCATACGATATTTGCAGTCTACTCTGGTCCTCCACGAATAGTTGCACTTGTAGCCACCCAGTACTTTACCTGTTATGAGTTTTAGAAACGATAGTGGAACTTTTTGGACACCATGTATATAAGTTAAACATTTATCATCGGAGTTTTATGAACGAAATTATGAGAAAAATATGATAGAGTTTAATAACAAGTTTCAAAGGAAAATAAATACCTGTACCGCCATAATTCACAAATAATTATATTTAGGATCATAGATATAATAGTCAGACCCTTGAAATCCATTTTCAGATTTTTTCTATTTTTACGTCATGCACATGTGTCAAAATATTTTACAAATAACAGAACATAAATGTTGATTCAGATGATAGAGTGAAGCAAACGAAATCTATATAAGAAAGAGAGCAATTGATACGAAAAGAGAGAGACTTTAAACTGCGCCATTTGCGACAGTCATTTGTGACATAAAGGAAGGAGGTCTTCGGAAGTACATCTTTTTGATTGCAATGGTATTAGTTTTTTTAGAAGCAGTGAGTCCGATTAAAGTAACAATATTAGTGTAGATACGAGAACTTGAGGATGTGAAATATGAGATGAAAGAAGGGAGTATATAGTTGTTTCCTATCTATTACGTTTTTAATCTAATTTATCTTCAAATGTATAGGAATTATTTCTAGGGATATTATACGCGGTTCACATGCACGTAACGCGTTGTTTAGCGCACCCTTCGGACGTCCTTTCCTGTTGAAACGTGATGTAAGGAGTGCAAGTTACAACGAGGAAAAGAGAAATGCTTCTTAGTACCTATGCATCATCTCTGTGACTGTTAATTAGGCTAAGCTGTGCCCTTTAAGTGAACGCGGAAGATTGACGTGCAGGTTGAACACACAGGCGTCGATAACTCGATTAGCTCCAATTTCAAAAAGTTAATGAAAAAGAGTCAAAAGTCTTACTCCAGTATGTGCCGAGAGAGGTTGTGATGCATGGAAAGACCCGCTATGTTCAATAGTCGTGTGCTGCTACGAAATAAAAGAGAGCTTAATCACAGAGTTAAGTGAAGTGAAACAGTTGTTGAGGAACAAAAACTGACCGAGACCTAAAAGAGCGTCAGAGACAGCTATGGTAGAAAGCTAGAAACAGTAACTACTGTTAACATACGTACGAGTAACCTCTTGGAGCGACGTAATTAGAATGAATAACTTCCACACAGATTTGAAGTCACTTACTGTGGTTGAGAAAGGCGTCCACCATTCAATAATACACATCTTAAATAACATTCCAGTAGCCATAAGAAGTTTAACTAATAACAAAGTTCGCCGGACGCGGTGGTCTAGCGGTTCTAGGCGCTCAGTCCGGAACCGCGCGACTGCTACGGTCGCACGTTCGAATCCTGCCTCGGGCATGGATGTGTGTGATGTCCTTAGGTTAGTTAGGGTTAAGTAGTTCTAAGTTCTAGGGGACTGATGGCCACAGATGTTAAGTCCCATAGTGCTCAGAGCCATTTGAACCATTTGGAATAATAAAGTTCAGTTTGGGTGGCCGTCTCCATCTGCTCCACTGATGAATTTCTTAGCGGAACCAACTGATTGGTATGTGTTAGTAATAGTATCACATAAAATGAATATTACGTACAACTTGACTCCTTTACAAATTTTTTGCAGTAATGCGATCATTGTAAATAAGTGCTGTAAAATGTTATTTTTTTTATTTGAAGTTGTGTGGCTACAATAGCCTAATAATTATCATACGCACTAACTGTATTGAACATTTAATAATTGCTGGCAGGTTTTACATCTTTTTAAATGTAAAGATGCCTAATTTTTTTTTACCAGTTCCACACCTACAAGGGCAATTTCATTTGGGACCTGTAGAAGGTTCATTAGAGTATCTGTTCTTATTTTGTAAATATTTACTGTGAATTCTTGTTTTCTGACGTGTTAGACATCCCAGGAGATCTCCTCACTGTGGATCAACTGGAAAGAAAAGTACATCTAATCTGATCATGATCTCGCGAAACAGTATGGAAAACAGACAGCACGCTCAGATTCGTCGGGATAAAGTTAAGAAAGCGTAATTCATCCAAGAAAACTGTGCATTATGAAACACTCAGTCAACCGATTACTGATGACTGCTCATCGGGCTGGATTAATAAAAGAGATAAAGAAGAACCAACGAACAGCGGCACGGTACCTGAAGGGATTTTGTAGTAAGCATGGGAGCGTAACGGATACACTTACGAAACTCCCGTGGCAAACATTACATGACGGGAGTTGTGAATCACGGAGAGGTTTACTACTGAAATTCAGAGACCGTACTTTCTGACTCGGGAAACATATTGCTTCATCCCAGGTAAGTCTCACGAAACGACCACTTGGGAAAAAAATCATAAATTAGAGGTCATAAGGACGTTTGTAGACAGTCGTCCTGTCGAAACACCGTTTACGATCCGAACGGGCAGGGGAGTGTGGTGGTGGTGGTATCTTGCCCCATACACACAGGAGGCGCGCGAAATATACACGTAGATGTAGTTCATGGTGAGACAGTGTCTACTTGGCTAGAAACATGACAATTATGATTAAACTTTTGCCTGTTATGTTTAACTCTTATTTATTATGAGTCGTATTAACCCCGTGTTTGAATTGCAGCTAGTACGGTTCACCTGCTTAGCGTGAGATTTCTCGTGTGTCCAACATAAGCGCGCTGCATGAATGCCAAGCCGCGGCTGGAACTTCGCCAGCCAGCATTTTCGATTGTGTAACACCTCCAGGCAGTCAACTGCCTTTCCGAGAACTTGTGAGCTTTGAAAGATACCGAGCGGTACTATTGTTCGAATGGTTTTTCCCAGAGAATTCCGGGAAAGGAAGTAGTGTAACATCAATATTTACATAGGCGATAAATATAGTCAACGTCGTGCATGGCTGATGCCGGAAAGTAACAAACAACACGTAGACGAAGCACATACGGTATACGTATTCATCAGCAGACGTGGATACCGTGATTCAGCATTTACGATCCACTCGCAGAAGACTCGTCCATTTGCTACTGATGCTGATCGTTCAGTAGGAATCGTGGCAGGTTATTGGCTTTGGAAGGAGGGCATTATTGGGAGGTGTTGTAAATGCACGACTATCGTTTATATGTATGTGATGTATAGTCTGAAAGACGGAGGAATCGTTAGGGATTTATGGACAGTTATCGACGAGAAGGAGCAGAAAATCGGAATGACGTGACAAAAATAGATGTCCTTGTCAGACGAATTATTCGGGCATCCTCCTTTAGTAAGTAAGGGAACCAAAAAATGCCTTAGCCGGGATGGTTATATGGCGAACTGAACTCCGCACATCCTGATCGCTAAGTGCTCAGTATGGATGGTAAACAGATTGAAGTATCTCTATGTCGCTTACCTTATAGCTTTTACATCTGGATCTTAAAAAAAAAGAGATAACCCTATGGTTCGTGTCTTAATAGCAAAGATATCCTTCTCTTAAAAGTAAGAATGAAATTGCCTCTGAATGCATTTAAATCATCTTTGATTTTACTTTAACATCATCGAAATACCCTCAGACTTCAAGAAGAATATAATAATTCCAATCCCAAAGAAAGCAGGTGTTGACAGATGTGAAAATTACCGAACAATCAGTTTAATAAGCCACAGCTGCAAAGTACTGACACGAATTATTTACAGACGAATGGAAAAACTAGTAGAAGCCGACCTCGGGGAAGATCAGTTTCGATTCCGTAGAAATACTGGAACACGTGAGGCAATACTGACCTTACGACTTATCTTAGAAGAAAGATTAAGGAAAGGCAAACCTACATTTCTAGCATTTGTAGACTTAGTGAAAGCTTTTGACAATGTTGACTGGAATACTCTCTTTCAAATTCTAAAGGTGGCAGGGGTAAAATACAGGGAGCGAAAGGCTATTTACAATTTGTAGAGCAACCAGATGGCAGTTATAAGAGTCGAGGGACATGAAAGGGAAGCAGTGGTTGGGAAGGGAGTGAGACAGGGTTGTAGCCTATCCCCGATGTTATTTAATCTGTATATTGAGCAAGCAGTAAAGGAAACAAAAGAAAAATTCGGAGTAGGTATTAAAATCCATGGAGAAGAAATAAAAACTTTGAGGTTCGCCGATGACATTGTAATTCTGTCAGAGACAGCAAAGGACTTGGAAGAGCAGTTGAACGGAATGGATGGTGTCTTGAAGGGAGGATATAAGATGAACATCAACAAAAGCAAAACGAGGATAATGGAATGTAGTCGAATTAAGTCGGGTGATGTTGAGGGTATTAGATTAGGAAATGAGACACTTAAAGTGGTAAAGGAGTTTTGCTATTTGGGGAGCAAAATAACTGATGATGATCGAAGTAGAGAGGATATAAAATGTAGACTGGCAATGGCAAGGAAAGCGTTTCTGAAGAAGAGAAATTTGTTAACATCGAGTATAGATTTAAGTGTCAGGAAGTCATTTCTGCAAGTATTTGTGTGGAGTGTAGCCATGTATGGAAGTGAAACATGGACGGTAAATAGTTTGGACAAGAAGAGAATAGAAGCTTTTGAAATGTGGTGCTACAGAAGAATGCTGAAGATTAGATGGGTAGATCACATAACTAATGAGGAAGTATTGAATAGGATTGGGGAGAAGAGAAGTTTGTGGCACAACTTGATCAGAAGAAGGGATCGGTTGGTAGGACATGTTCTGAGGCATCAAGGGATCACCAATTTAGTATTGGAGGACAGCGTGGAGGGTAAAAATCGTAGGGGGAGACCAAGAGATGAATACACTAAGCAGATTCAGAAGGATGTAGGTTGCAGTAGGTACTGGGGAGATGAAGAAGCTTGCACAGGATAGAGTAGCATGGAGAGCTGCATCAAACCAGTCTCAGGACTGAAGACCACAACAACAACAGCATCGATTTCTACACTACTCGCCTCATCTTCAGATGTACCTGGCCAGATAAACACACAATGATTCACAATTCACGTTATACACTTCTAGAGGATGTAGAAGGCTCTTAGTAGATCAAGTTTTACGCAGGAACCCACGTCCGACAACTCCATCCAACGGTGCCACCGAGCGTCAAAGTCACAGGCGCCGTCACCCGTAAATGGTGTATATACAGGGTGTTTCCGTGAATACATCACAAACTTTCAAGGATGATGGAGAAGGATAAATGTATCAGTCAGATGTAAAGGTCCCTGAATCGGAAACGAACAAGTCGAAACTTATAAGTTAAAACCGTTCTAATACACTCCTGGAAATCGAAATAAGAACACCGTGAATTCATTGTCCCAGGAAGGGGAAACTTTATTGACACATTCCTGGGGTCAGATACATCACATGATCACACTGACAGAACCACAGGAACATAGACACAGGCAACAGAGCATGCACAATGTCGGCACTAGTACAGTGTATATCCACCTTTCGCAGCAATGCAGGCTGCTATTCTCCCATGGAGACGATCGTAGAGATGCTGGATGTAGTCCTGTGGGACGGCTTGCCATGCCATTTCCACCTGGCGCCTCAGTTGGACCAGCGTTCGTGCTGGACGTGCAGACCGCGTGAGACGACGCTTCATCCAGTCCCAAACATGCTCAATGGGGGACAGATCCGGAGATCTTGCTGGCCAGGGTAGTTGACTTACACCTTCTAGAGCACGTTGGGTGGCACGGGATACATGCGGACGTGCATTGTCCTGTTGGAACAGCAAGTTCCCTTGCCGGTTTAGGAATGGTAGAACGATGGGTTCGATGACGGTTTGGATGTACCGTGCACTATTCAGTGTCCCCTCGACGATCACCAGTGGTGTACGGCCAGTGTAGGCGATCGCTCCCCACACCATGATGCCGGGTGTCGGCCCTGTGTGCCTCGGTCGTATGCAGTCCTGATTGTGGCGCTCACCTGCACGGCGCCAAACACGCATACGACCATCATTGACACCAAGGCAGAAGCGACTCTCATCGCTGAAGACGACACGACTCGATTCGTCCCTCCATTCACGCCTGTCGCGACACCACTGGAGGCGGGCTGCACGATGTTGGGGCGTGAGCGGAAGACGGCCTAACGGTGTGCGGGACCGTAGCCCAGCTTCATGGAGACGGTTGCGAATGGTCCTCGCCGATACCCCAGGAGCAACAGTGTCCCTAATTTGCTGGGAAGTGGCGGTGCGGTCCCCTACGGCACTGCGTAGGATCCTACGGTCTTGGCGTGCATCCGTGCGTCGCTGCGGTCCGGTCCCAGGTCGACGGGCACGTGCACCTTCCGCCGACCACTGGCGACAACATCGATATCGATGTACTGTGGAGACCTCACGCCTCACCTGTTGAGCAATTCAGCGGTACGTCCACCTGGCCTCGCGCATGCCCACTATACGCCCTCGCTCAAAGTCCGTCAACTGCACATACGGTTCACGTCCACGCTGTCGCGGCATGCTACCAGTGTTAAAGACTGCGATGGAGCTCCGTATGCCACGGCAAACTGGCTGACACTGACGGCGGCGGTGCACAAATGCTGCGCAGCTAGCGCCATTCGACGGCCAACAGCGCGGTTCCTGGTGTGTCCGCTGTGCCGTGCGTGTGATCATTGCTTGTACAGCCCTCTCGCAGTGTCCGGAGCAAGTATGGTGGGTCTGACACACCGGTGTCAATGTGTTCTTTTTTCCATTTCCAGGAGTGTATAATATCTGACAGTGAAATACGTGTACCGGTGCTGTTGTTGCTAAGACCGTAGGGTAGGCAACTTTCAGAGTTGGTGGTATGGACCAAAACAAGGAAAAAAAGTCTAGTAAGCATGGGTTATAAAATGTATGCTTCAGGAGCTATGGCCACTTGTTCAATAGACGAGATGTGTTTTACACTAGCAATGACGAACAAGTGGGCATAGCCCATCAGGTATTCATTATAGACCCAACATCTTGGTCTATACTACCGCCTCTAAAGTTGCCTACCCTACATTCTTAGCAATAACAGTACCGGTACATCTGTTCCACTGTCAGAATTTATCACAATGATTTTTGCTTGTAACTTTCGACTCGTTCGTTTCCGGTACATGTACATCATCTACATCTACGTGGTTACTTTGCTATTCACAATAAAGTGACTGGCAGAGGGTTCAAGGAACCACCTTCAAGCTGTCTCTCTTCCGTTCCACTCTCGAATGGCACGCTGGAAAAACGAGCACTTAAATTTTTCTGTGTGAGCCCTGATTTCGATTATCTTATGCTGATGACCATTTCTCCCTATGTAGTTGGGTGCCAACAGAGTGTTTTCGTAATCAGAGGAAAAAACTGGCGATTGAAATTTCCTGAGAAGATCCCGTCGCAACGAAAAACGACTTTTTTAAAAATGATTACCACTCCAATTTACGCATCATGCCTGTGGCACTATCTTCCCTATTTCGCGATGATACAAAACGAGTTGTCCTCCTTTAAACTTTTTCGATGTCATGCATATCAGTTCCACCTGATGTGGATCCCACACCGCACAGCAATACTCTAGAATAGGACGGACAAGCGTGGTGTAAGCAGTCTCTTTAGTAGACCTGTTGCACCTTCTAAGTGTTCTGCCAGTGAATCGCTACTTTCGGTTTGCTCTACCCATAACATTATCTATGTGATCGTTCCAATTTAGGTTATTTGCAATTGTAATCCCTAAGTACTTATTGAATTTACGGCCTTCAGATTTGTGTGACTTGTCGCGTAATCGAAATTTAGCGGATTTATTTTAGTACTCATTAGAATAACTTCACACTTTTCCTTATTCAGGGTCAATTGCCAATTTTCGCACCATACAGGTATCTTATCTAAATCATTTTGCAATTCGTTTTGGTCATCTGATGACTTTACAAGACGGTAAATGACAGCATCATCCGCAAACAATCTAAGACGGCTACTCAAATTCTCTCCTAGATCAGGAACAGTAGAGAGACTATAACACTTCTTTGGGGAACGCTGGATATTATTTCTGTTTTACTCGATGACGTTCCGTCTGTTACTACGAACTGTGACCTTCCTGACAGGAAATCACGATTCCAGTCGCACAAGTGAGGCGGTATTCCATAGGGAGGCAGTTTGGTTAGAAGACGCTTGTGAGGAACGGTGTCGAAACCCTCCTGGAAATCTAAAAATATGGAATCAATTTGACATTCCCTGTCGATAGCACTCATTACTTGATGAGTATAAAGAGCTAGTAGTGTTTCACAAGAACGATATTTTCTGAATCCGTGCTGACTATGTGTCAATAAATCGTTTTCTTCGAGGTACTTAATGTGTTCGAATACAGCATATGTACTAAAACCCTACTGCAAATCGACGTTAGTGATATGGGCCTGTAATTCAGCAGATTACTGCTACTTCCCTTTTTGGGTATTGGTGTGAATTGAGCAATTTTCCAGTCTTTAGGTACGGATCTATCTGTGAGCGAGCGGTTGTATATAATTGCTAAATGTGGAGCTATTGTATCAGAATACACTGAGAGGAACCTGCCGGTATACTATCTGGACCGGAGGCCTTAGCTTTCTTAAGTGATTTAAGCTACTTTTCTACACCGAGGATATCTACTTATGTTTCTCATCTTGGCAGTTGTACTCGATTGGAATGCAGGAATATTCACTTCGTCTTCTTTGGTGGAGGAGTTTCGGAAAACTGTGTCTAATAACTCTGCTTTAGTGGCATTGTCATGACTTCACCGTTGTTGTCGTGCAGTGGAGGTATTGGTTGCGTCATGCCACTGGTGTGCTTTATGTATGACCAGAATCTCTTTGGATTTTCTGCCAGATTCCGAGACAGAGTTTCGTTGTGGAAAAATCAACCCTTACCTCAAATTGGTGCATTTATCTTTCTCCATCATCCTTGAAAATCTGTAACACCATCACAGAATCACTCTTTATACACATATACAGGGCTATTACAAATGATTGAAGCGATTTCATAAATTCACTGTAGCTCCATTCATTGACATATGGTCACCACACACTACAGTTACGTAGAAAAACTCATAAAGTTTTGTTTGGCTGAAGCCGCACTTCAGGTTTCTGCCGCCAGAGCGCTCGAGAGCGCAGTGAGACAAAATGGCACAGGAGCCGAGAAAGCGTATGTCGTGCTTGAAATGCACTCACATCAGTCAGTCATAACAATGCAACGACACTTCAGGACGAAGTTCAACAAAGATCCACCAACTGCTAACTGTATTCGGCGATGGTATGCGCAGTTTAAAGCTTCTGGATGCCTCTGTAAGGGGAAATCAACGGGTCGGCCTGCAGTGAGCGAAGAAACGGTTGAACGCGTGCGGGTAAGTTTCACGCGTAGCTCGCGGAAGTCGACGAATAAAGCAAGCAGGGAGCTAAACGTACCACAGCCGACGGTTTGGAAAATCTTACGGAAAAGGCTAAAGCAGAAGCCTTACCGTTTACAGTTACTACAAGCCCTGACACCCCATGACAAAGTCAAACGCTTTGAATTTTCGGCGCGGTTGCAACAGCTAATGCAAGAGGATGCGTTCAGTGCGAAACTTGTTTTCAGTGATGAAGCAACATTTTTTGTTAATGGTGAAGTGAACAGACACAATGTGCGAATCTGGGCGGTAGAGAATCCCAACGCATTCGTGCAGCAAATTCGCAATTCACCAAAAGTTAACGTGTTTTGCGCAATCTCACGGTTTAAAGTTTACGGCCCTTTTTCTTCTGCGAAAAAGACGTTGCAGGACACGTGTATCTGGACATACTGGAAAATTGGCTCATGCCACAACTGAAGACCGACAGCGCCGACTTCATCTTTCAACAGGATGGTGCTCCACTGCACTTCCATCATGATGTTCGGCATTTCTTAAACAGGAGATTGGAAAACCGTTGGATCGGTCGTGGTGGAGATCATGATCAGCAATTCATGTCATGGCCTCCACGCTCTCCCGACTTAACCCCATGCGATTTCTTTCTGTGGGGTTATGTGAAAGATTCAGTGTTTAAACCTCCTCTACCAAGAAACGTGCCAGAACTGCGAGCTCGCATCAACGATGCTTTCGAACTCATTGATGGGGACATGCTGCGCCGAGTGTGGGAGGAACTTGATTATCGGCTTGATGTCTGCCGAATCACTAAAGGGGCACACATCGAATATTTGTGAATGCCTAAAAAAACTTTTTGAGTGTTTGTATGTGTGTGCAAAGCATTGTGAAAATATCTCAAATAATAAAGTTATTGTAGAGCTGTGAAATCGCTTCAATCATTTGTAATAACCCTGTATTTACAGGCGCTGGCGCCTGTCGTTTCGTTGCTCTGCAGCGTCGGTGAATGACGTTTCCGGACATGGTTCCCTATGTAAAACCTGATATACTAAGTCACCTCTACAACTTCTAGAAGTGTGTAACGTGAGTTGTGAAACACCCTATCTGATCTAAAGTGTCCGTACAGCCCACATATAATAGGAAATTGACCACTGGGTGTCACCAAAGGCCAGTATCACACGAGGCAGGGAGTGTTGAGTTGTCAGGGCACATTTCAAAATGCATTTGGCAAAGACACCTTTTCTGAAGCAAAACTTTATAATTCAAAAGAGTTTGGTTTTTTCATAGCGACGAATTTACTGAAGAACGCTGTAGAAGTGCTGTTACTGATGCGTGAAAAAGATCGACGGACATTTTAAGAATTTTTTCGGGCGACATGTGGCTTTGTTATGAGTCCAAAACTTTCATAACAGCAGTTAGACGTGAGAAGACCCGCGATCAAAAACGACAACCGTTTGATTGGTGCAGAAAAGCTCTGAAAAAATTCTAACTAGGATTTCAAATTCGGTTTGGAATATCGTTACTGGTGACGAATCTTGCATTCAACGTTCTGATCCTGGAAAGAAAAGGCAATCGACTCAATGAGTCTTTCGAACATAACGTAAGCGTAAACAAGTCTGTCTAATTCGCAGTGCGCATAAGAAGATGTTTGGTACTATATTTTTCGAAAACGGACTATACTGTTGCTGTTGCATTTGAAGATTGGTACACAAATATCTGTTTACCAAAAGTTTTGAAAAAGTTCTTGAAAAAATATCTAAAATGTTAATGGCTCATTCAGTTCCTCTTATCAGATTTTCATTAATGTTTCCTCAGAGTTCTGAAGGTTATTTTTGATTTTACAGGCGGTGTGCGTAATCTGCATTAGTCTGTTTTCATATTTTAATTATTGTGTATCTTCTGTTCATTTCCATGTTTAATAAAAATTACCTTTGGTATGTTGCAGTTACGAGGGTCACTCCAAAAGAAATGCACACTATTTTTGTAAAAATACAATTTTCATTCTGCATGTGTGAAAGTTTTGCATTGTGTAGATACATCCTTCCCGCTTGTTTTTTAACTTAGTTCAACCTGTCCCCGTGAGTGGCGCCGTCACAGCATGTCTTCAAGATGGCTGCTACACTTGACGATCGTCAGAAGCAACGTGCTGTCATAGAATCCCTGTGCTGTGAAAACGAGACAGTGGGATACATCCACAAGATGTTGAAAAAGATGTATGGAGATGCTGCTATCGACCGCAGTACAATTGGTCGGTGGGCAAGCAGGTTACGTGATGAAAGCGGGCACGGCAATATTGAGGATCGTCCTCGCAGCGGCAGGCCTCGTACTGCACACACACCAGACAACGTGCAGAGAGTTAACGAACTGGTGACTGCTGACAGAAGGATCACAGTGAACGAATTGTCACGCTACGTTGGGATAGGGCAAGGAAGTGTTTGCAGAATACTGAAAGTGTTGGCGTTAAAAAGTGTTTGTGCCAGGTGGGTTCCCAGGATGTTGACAGTGACTCAAAAAGAAACAAGAAAAACGGTATGCAACCAACTTTTGGAACAGTACGAGAATGGCGGAGATGAATTTCTTGGAAGAATTGTGACAGGTGATGAAACACAGTTCCATCATTTTCACCAGAGACTACCTTCTGCACGCTGTCAAACAGTGGCTCCAACAGGTTGGCCCAGAATTTTATCGTGCGGGCATATACGCACTGGTGCCAAGATGGCGTAAGGCAGTTGAGAGGGATGGAAATTGTGTGGAGAAATGAAAATATTGTTCCTAAAGGATGTATCTACACACTGTAAAACTTTCAAACATGTAGAATAAAAGATGGATTAAAAAAAGTGTGCATTTCTTTTGGAGTGACCCTTGTACAATGAAACACCAGTTAGTTTTCTGAGCCTTATAGCAATAAAGTCGTGCAGTTTTCAGTGTTTTGGTGAACTATACTGGCTTCAAAAAATAAAAGAAATTATTTTTCTTTCGAATATTTTTTCTTGGGCTGCCAGTTTCAACTCCCAGCTCCTCACTTTTTTTTTTTTTTTTTTTTTTTTTTTTTTTTTTTTTTTTTTTTTTTTTTGGTCATCAGTCTACTGACTGGTTTGATGTGGCCCGCCACGAATTCCTGTCCTGTGCTAAACTCTTCATCTCAGAGTAGCACTTGCAACCTACGTCCTTAATTATTTGCTTGACGTATTCCAATCTCTGTCTTCCTCTACAGTTTTTGCCCTCTACAGCTCCCTCTATCAATAAGTAAAGTAACACTTTCTCTTCTACGCCAGTTTCGTTAAGAAATGCGGAATTTGCTGTGGGACATCGTGGAATACTCCCACTTGAGCCACTATGTTTCATGAAGTGCCATAGGTGGCAGCGCTACAAGTAGCCTTCAAAATGGCGCCTGTAATTGGAGTGCTTTCCAAGCAGAGTGCTGCCACTGAGGTTCTTGTGGCGAAAACCAGAGCAACACAGATATCTGCAGGCGCTTGCAGAAGGTTTACGGATATCTTGTAGTGAACAACAACACGCTGGATCGCTGGGCGAGGCGTCTGTCACCCTCCCAGCAAGGTCGCCCAAACATGTCCGATCTCCGGCGTGCCGGCCAGCCGCGCACAGCTGTGACGACTACCTTAGTGTTCGAACGTGTGGACACACTCATTCGAGGTGGTGATGATGTTTGGTTTCTGGGGCGCTCAACTGCGCTGTCATCAGCGCCCGTACAAAGTTCGAATCCTTACACAGTCCAGTCCAACCGCTGTCATGAATGATGATGAAATGATGGGGACAACACAAATACCCAGTCCCCGAGCAGAGAAAATACTCAACCTGGCCGGGAATCCAACCCGGGACACCGTGAGTCAGAGGCAGCAACACTAGCCACTAGACCACGAGCTGCGGACCTCATTCGAGGTGATCGACGGACCACAATCAAACACCTTCCTGGATAACTCCACGTCTCTGTTGGTAGTGTCAACACACGCGTCCAATTGTTGTGGTAGTCAAAGGTGTGTGGCCAGTGGATTCCTCGCTGCCTAACAGAAGATCATAAAGAGCAAAGTGGTTCAAATGGTTCAAATGGCTCTGAGCACTATGGGACTTAATATCTGTGGTCATCAGTCCCCTAGAACTTAGAAGTACTTAAACCTAACTAACCTAATGACTCACACACATCCATGCCCGAGGCAGTATTCGAACCTGCGACCATAGCGGTCACGCGGTTCCAAACTGAAGCGCCTAGAACCGCACGGCCACACCGGCCGGCCATAAAGAGCAACGAAGTAGAATCCGTGCGGAACTGCTTGCGCTTAACGAGGATGATCGTGACAATTTCTTGTCGAACGTCATCATTGTGGACTGGAAACAAAAGGGCAGTTCATGGACTGGCGTCACACCACCTCTACTGTGAAAAAAAAGTTCAAAGCCGCACCCTCTACCGGTAAAAAAAATGGTTCAAATGGCTCTGAGCACTATGCGACTTAACTTCTGATGTCATCAGCCGCCTAGAACTTAGAACTAATTAAACCTAACTAACCTAACGACATCACACACATCCATACCCGAGGCAGGATTCGAACTTACGACCGTAGCAGTCGCTCGGTTCCAGACTGCGGCGCCTAGAACCGCATGGCCACTCCGGCCGGCTCTACCGGTAAAGTCATGGTGACAGTCTTCTGCGACTCTTGAGGGGCTATTGTGTTAGAGATCCTACCTCATGGTGGGATATGTATTGTGCTACTATGAGGAAATTGAAGAAACGACTTAGCGCTTTCGTTGTGACAAAAATGCAAACGCCCAAGACTGCGCACCATAGAGGAGCCACAAAATTCTCATTGGAATGGACTGTCCTTCCTCACCCTCTGTACAGCGCGGATCTCGCACTTTCCATCCGTTTGGCCCGATGGAGGGTGCACTCTGCTAGAAGCAGTAAATGGACGATGGTGAGTCATCGAGGCAGCAAATCTTTGGCTCCGCCTTCGACCAGTAGAGTGGTACCATGCGAGCGTACAGGCCCTCACAATAAGGTGGCGTAAGTCCGTCGAAATGAACGGAAATTATGTTGAAAAGTAAGGATTTTGCAGCGAAAGGCGTCGGGAATAATGTGGTGTGTTGGAATCCTGAATAAAGCGAACCTGCTTTCGAGAAAAAGTGTGTCGCATCAGTTATTAAACACCCCTCGTGTAATGGGCAGCCGCGCAGACGTGGACGTAGCAGCAGGCACGCGCGCCTCGGCCGGCGGTGACGTTTTGACTAGATTAGATTAATACTAGTTCCATGGATCATGAATACGATATTTCGTAATGATGTGGAACGAGTCAAATTTTCCAATACATGACATAATTAAGTTAATTTAACAACATACTTAAGTTAATATAACAACTTTTTCATTTTTTGTGTTTTTTATTTTTATTTATTTTTTTAATATTTTTATTTTTTTAATTTATATCTAAAAATTCCTCTATGGAGTAGAAGGAGTTGTCATTCAGAAATTCTTTTAATTTCTTCTTAAATACTTGTTGGTTATCTGTCAGATTTTTGATACTATTTGGTAAGTGACCAAAGACTTTAGTGCCAGTATAATTCACCCCTTTCTGTGCCAAAGTTAGATTTAATCTTGAATAGTGAAGATCATCCTTTCTCCTAGTATTGCAGTTATGCACACTGCTATAACTTTTGAATTGGGTTTGGTTGTTAATAACAAATTTCATAAGAGAGTATATATACTGAGAAGCTACTGTGAATATCCCTAGATCCTTAAATAAATGTCTGCAGGATGATCTTGGGTGGACTCCAGCTATTATTCTGATTACACGCTTTTGTGCAATAAATACTTTATTCCTCAGTGATGAATTACCCCAAAATATGATGCCATATGAAATCAACGAATGAAAATAGGCGTAGTAAGCTAATTTACTAAGATGTTTATCACCAAAATTTGCAATGACCCTTATTGCATAAGTAGCTGAACTCAAACGTTTCAGCAGATCATCATTGTGTTTCTTCCAATTTAATCTCTCATCAATGGACACACCTAAAAATTTGGAATATTCTACCTTAGCTATGTGCTTCTGATTAAGGTCTATATTTATTAATGTCGTCATACCATTCACTGTACGGAACTGTATGTACTGTGTCTTATCAAAATTCAGTGAGAGTCCGTTTACAAGGAACCACTTAGTAATTTTCTGAAAGACAGTATTGACAATTTCATCAGTTAATTCTTGTTTGTCAGGTGTGATTACTATACTTGTATCATCAGCAAAGAGAACTAACTTTGCCTCTTCATGAATATAGAATGGCAAGTCGTTAATATATATTAAGAACAACAAAGGACCCAAGACTGACCCTTGTGGAACCCCATTCTTGATAGTTCCCCAGTTTGAGGAATGTGCTGATCTTTGCATAGTATGAGAACTACTTATTTCAACTTTCTGCACTCTTCCAATTAAGTACGAATTAAACCATTTGTGCACTGTCCCCCTCATGCCACAATACTTGAGCTTGTCTAGCAGAATTTCATGATTTACACAATCAAAAGCCTTTGAGAGATCACAAAAAAATCCCAATGGGTGGTGTTCGGTTATTCAGATCATTCAAAATTTGATTGGTGAAAGCATATATGGCATTTTCTGTTGAAAAACCTTTCTGGAAACCAAACTGACATTTTGTTAGTACGTCATTGTTACAGATATGTGAAGCTACTCTTGAATACATTACTTTCTCAAAAATTTTGGATAAAGCTGTTAGAAGGGAGATTGGACGGTAATTGTTGACATCAGATCTATCCCCCTTTTTATGCAAAGGCCGAGGCCGACAGCGGAGGCGGCGGCGGCGCGCGGCCTCGAACGGCACGCAGGTGCGTGGCTGGTGCGTGTGCGTGTGCCGGCGGCTCAGTGCGTGGCGTGCCGGAGGCAGAAGCAGAGGCGGCGGCGGAGGCCGCGGCTTCGCTTCCGGCGCTGACCGGCATCACAAGCAGCGCAGCTTCCGCCACGCCGCGGGCTCTGCCCCGCCACGCCGCCTCCGCCGCCGCCGGGGGCTCACGCTCCGCTCTGCAAAGATCACCCGGCGGCTGCCCTGGGCTGACACACCAAAGTGAGCTGGGCCTCTTTACACGGCAAGGATCAGTCAACTGAAAGACCTTCTAGGCGTCGCCACTGGAGAGAGCAGTAATTAATCAAATCGATCCTATACACACTGCTGGCCATTAAAATTGCTACACCATGAAGATGACTTGCTACAGACGCGAAATTTAACCGACAGGAAGAAGATGCTGTGATATGCAAATGATTAGCTTTTCAGTGCATCCACACAAGGTTGGCGCCGGTGGCGACACCTACGACGTGCTGACAGGAGGAAAGTTTCCAACCGATTTCTCATACACAGACAGCAGTTAACCGGCGTTGCCTGGTGAAACGTTGTTGTGATGCCTCGTGTAAGGATGAGAAATGCGTACCATCACGTTCCCGACTTTGATAAAGGCCGGATTGTAGCCTATCGCGTTTGCGGTTTATCGTATCGGGACATTGCTGCTCGCGTCGGTCGAGATCCAATGACTGTTAGCAGAATATGGAATCGGTGGGTTCAGGACGGTAATACGGAACGCCGTGCTGGATCCCAACGGCCTCGTATCATTAGCAGTCGAGATGACAGGCATCTTATCCGCATGGCTGTAACGGATCGTGCAGCCACGTATCGATCCCTGAGCCAACAGATGTGGACGTTTCCAAGACAACAATCATCTGCACGAACAGTTCGACGACGTTTTCAGCAGCACGGATTATCAGCTCGGAGACCGTGGCTGCGGTTACCCTTGACGCTGCATCACAGACAGGAGCGCCTGCGATGGTGTACTCAACGACGAACCTGGGTGCACGAATGGCAAAACGTCATTTTTTCGCATGAATCCAGGTTCTGTTTACGGCATCGTGATTATCGCATCCGTGTTTTGCGACATCGCGGTGAACGCACATTGGAAGCGTGTATTCGTCATCGCCATCACCCGGCGTGATGGTATAGGGTGCCGTTGGTTACACGTCTCGGTCACCTCTTGTTCGCTTTGACGGCATTTTCAACAGTAAACGTTACATTTCAGATGTGTTACGACCCGTGGCTCTACCCTTCATTCGATCCCTGCGAAACCCTACTTTTCAGCAGGATAATGCACGACCGCATGTTGCAGGTCCTGTACGGGCCTTTCTGGATACAGAAAATGTTGGAATGCTGCCCTGGCCAGCACATTCTTACCAATTGAAAACGTCTGGTCAATGGCGGCCGAGCAACTGGCTCGTCACAATACGCCAGTCACTACTCTTGATGAACTGTGGTATCGTGCTGAACCTGCATGGGCAGCTGTACCTGTACACGCCATCCAAGCTCTGTTTGAGTCAATGCCCATCCGTATCAAGGCCGTTATTACGGCCAGAGGTCGTTGTTCTGGGTACTGATTTCTCAGGACCTATGCACCCAAATTGCGTGAAAATGTAATCACATAATATATTTGTCCAGTGAATACCCGTTTATCATCTGCATTTCTTCCTGGTGTAGCAATTTTAATGGCCAGTAGTGTAGCTGGATAACAAATATTTCAGGAGCATTTCAACAATTCTAACGTTGACCAAGTCGACTGTTAGTGATGTAACTGTGAAGTGGAAACGCGGAGGACCAAATCGAGGCCAGGCACACCTCATGTAATGATGAACAGTGACCACCGAGCGCTGCGGAGCGTCTTTGTAAAAAAATCGCATTTAACCAGCGGAAGGAATCACTCGAGAGTTTCAAAGTGCTCCCACCAGCCCAGATACCACAACTACTGTGCGCAGGGAGTTACAAAATGGGGGACAGTGGTGGAGCAGCTTCTCAGAGTCACAGCTTTCCATTGACAGTCTTAAGCCACGCTAGACAGTAGACGACCGGAAACGAATGCTTTGGAGTGATAAATCACGCTACACTCTGTGGCTATGGCTGTAAGGATTTCGGGTTGGCGAATACCTGGACAACTTAAGGTACCAGTGCCGTGGTGAACGAAAGGGTGCAGTATACTTGCAGCCGGCCAAGAATCTCGTTCAGGGTATTAACGCCGCAGGCATTACTTTTTTGTGTACACTTGACAGCATGTGCAGGAGAGTTTGTATGCTCTTGCTGTGCCAAGCGTCGAGGAGTGTCCTCTGCAGTGTTCAAATATTCAGGCACCGTTGCTTTTGGTTTACAAAATGTGTCAGTACAGCACCTTCTTAGTATTCTGCTTGTGGTATCGATAGCTACGATGCTACGGCGTAGGTACAAGTTCTTAGGTTGGCACTACGAGAGCGGAAGATGTTCGCTGACGACAGCGCCCTCTAGCTGGCGCTGTGCCTCTCCAGGTTCACCCCATTCTGATCACGACCAGACCACCAACCAAGACTGTTTCTATTGCATAGTGGGCGAGCCACTACAGATTTTGCCTTAGTGACTTCTAGTCGATGTTAGTGTTGATTGATGTACGGCTTCGCACCTACGTGCTCATCTCAGCCAAAGTTAAGTAACAATTTATGTATTCATATCCTTCCTACAGTAAAGTCCAAATCCTTGAACGCCATGCGCTCCGCCTTGCATTCCGTATCCGCCTTCCTTCCCCCACTCGGCTCCTGTATGAACTGATCCCCTTCCCCCACCTCCTCCTGTTCCTCCAACATCTCTGCATCCATTACGTTTTCCGCAGGCTTGATCCCCCCCACCCTCTGGTTTCCTCCTTCCTCTCCACCCCACGCCCATTGCCGCGCCTCTATCGCTGTATCCCTCCCTATCTCCACCTCCACAACGTCCATCTCCTTCATCAGGGCAATTTCCAACGCCTCCCCCTCCCAGATGACGAACTTCGCCGTGACGTCTACCCTTCCTTCCAACTATAACCTGGCCTTGTTCCACCCCCTCCTCCCCAGGGTCCCCTTTTTTCCTCTTCCCTTCTTCTCCCAAAGCGGATTTTCCTCCTTCTCCCCCCCCCCCCTCCCCTGAGACCCTGCACCCCATACTTGCCTCTTTCCTTCCCACATCCCTCCCCACCTGGCCCTCTTCAGCGCACCCCCCGCTCATCTCCCCCATCTCTTCCCCTCCCTCCCTTCTTCCAGTCTCCCTCATCTCCTTGCGCCTGGCAGATCCTCTGTCTTGATCATCGTCAGTGTGCCACATCAGTGTTGTGTTTAGTGCTGTTTCTCCTGTGCGTCAGGTGTGATTTTAATCGTGTACTGCCTTGAGGTTCGCCGTCAGTGTTATGTGCTACGCCATACGTCGATACCTTTTATGCTCCAGTCATACTGTGCCTTGTGTTCTTTTAATTGTCACAGTGTGTGGCTTTTTTTGTGTGCTACTTTTAAACAGTTTTCACAGTTTTTTATCTCCATTTTACGGTCACCCCGTTTTTTGTCTATTGCCTTCCATGATGTTCCCCCTTTTTTATATCTCTGTTCACCATATTCTCTCCTTTGTTATTTTTAAATGTCTTCTCTTGTTTGTTCTATGTCTTTCGGCTGAAGAGCAGCGCATATGCTGCTGCCAGCCCGCCCCGATGGGGAATTGAAATACAATAAAGAAAAAAAAACCTATAGTAAAGGTGCTTTAAATTTACACGCAGTACCAAAGTACTTCACCTTTTCCTGCTCCTATTCGCGTCCTTCAATCTTGGCCTATTTTTGCAGAAGCAGTTCACAGGAGCAGATCCACGCGCCGCCTGTCCAGGCGGGATAGAAAACTGCTGATGCGATCTTCAACTGTTTTTACGAGTGAGTTGGATCCTTTCTAGTAGATGCTCTACATCTGTGACATTGTAGTTCCCTATTTATCTCTTTGTCAGAGAAGACGTTGTCTCTGAAATTAGTTGTTAAATGATATAAAACTAAACATAGGGCTATGGATAGAGAGATGCTGAATGCAACCTTTTTTCTGCTTTTAAGAGGGAAATGAGTGAAGGTTGCAACGACTGCCGTACCAGAACATTATCGGAAGCTCTCGATAAATCCCGAGGAAATTCTGGTTGTAATTAAAAGCTGTTTGTGGCACCTAAGTTGGTGTCAAATGGCTCTGAGCACTATGGGACTTCTGAGGTCGTCAGTCCCCTAGAGCTTAGAACTACTTCAACCTAACCAACCTAAGGACATCACACACATCCATGCCCGAGGCAGGATTCGAACCTGCGACCGTAGCAGTCGCGCGGTTCCGGACTGAGCGCCTAGAACCGCTAGACCACCGCGGCCGGCTAAGTTAATGTCCAGACACTCATGGACGAGACAGAAAATGAAATTGAGGATATTAAAGCAAATCGGAAATGCTTAACTCTGTTATTAAATATTCCTTTGCAATTGAAAACCCTGGAGCACTGGCCCAATTTAATTGTCGCTCCACTGCGAGTATGAGTAAAATAGATATTGGTGTCAGTGATGCTGAGAAGTAGCTCAAATCGTTAAGCTTCAGCACCCGATGGAATCCCTATCTGGTCCTATGACGGATTTGCGTTTGAGTTAGCCCTCTTTCAACCATAGCATAATGAGGCCCCTCGAACATCGATGATGTTTGCCCAGTGGTTAGGAGAAAGTACATATCTCACCCACGTACAAGAAAGGCTGCAAAAATGTTTCAAACAACTATCTTCAAGTATCCTTGATATCCATTCACTGAAAAACCGTAGAACACACTCAAAGCTCGGAGTGGCATCCTCCTTGACAACCGGCATGGATTCCCAAACATGGGCCACGGCAAGCTCAGCTCGTTCTTTTCTCGCATGACTTCCTGGATGCCATGGATCAAAGCGATCAGATACGTGCAGTGATTCTATACTTCCGAAAATCATTGCCTTCGCTTATTTACAAAAGTGAGATCGTAGCGATGTATAAAGCGAAATTTTTGACTCAACTGAAGATTTCTTGAGGAGGGAGGACATAATACACTCCTGGAAATTGAAATAAGAACACCGTGAATTCATTGTCCCAGGAAGGGGAAACTTTATTGACACATTCCTGGGGTCAGATACATCACATGATCACACTGACAGAACCACAGGCACATAGACACAGGCAACAGAGCATGCATAATGTCAGCACTAGTACAGTGTATATCCACCTTTCGCAGCAATGCAGGCTGCTATTCTCCCATGGAGACGATCGTAGAGATGCTGGATGTAGTCCTGTGGAACGGCTTGCCATGCCATTTCCACCTGGCGCCTCAGTTGGACCAGCGTTCGTGCTGGACGTGCAGACCGCGTGAGACGACGCTTCATCCAGTCCCAAACATGCTCAATGGGGGACAGATCCGGAGATCTTGCTGGCCAGGGTAGTTGACTTACACCTTCTAGAGCACGTTGGGTGGCACGGGATACATGCGGACGTGCATTGTCCTGTTGGAACAGCAAGTTCCCTTGCCGGTCTAGGAATGGTAGAACGATGGGTTCGATGACGGTTTGGATGTACCGTGCACTATTCAGTGTCCCCTCGACGATCACCAGTGGTGTACGGCCAGTGTAGGAGATCGCTCCCCACACCATGATGCCGGGTTTTGGTCCTGTGTGCCTCGGTCGTATGCAGTCCTGATTGTGGCGCTCACCAGCACGGCGCCAAACACGCATACGACCATCATTGGCACCAAGGCAGAAGCGACTCTCATCGCTGAAGACGACACGTCTCCATTCGTCCCTCCATTCACGCCTGTCGCGACACCACTGGAGGCGGGCTGCACGATGTTGGGGCGTGAGCGGAAGACGGCCTAACGGTGTGCGGGACCGTAGCCCAGCTTCATGGAGACGGTTGCGAATGGTCCTCGCCGATACCCCAGGAGCAACAGTGTCCCTAATTTGCTGGGAAGTGGCGGTGCGGTCCCCTATGGCACTGCGTAGGATCCTACGGTCTTGGCGTGCATCCGTGCGTCGCTGCGGTCCGGTCCCAGGTCGACGGGCACGTGCACCTTCCGCCGACCACTGGCGACAACATCGATGTACTGTGGAGACCTCACGCCCCACGTGTTGAGCAATTCGGCGGTACGTCCACCCGGCCTCCCGCATGCCCACTATACGCCCTCGCTCAAAGTCCGTCAACTGCACATACGGTTCACGTCCACGCTGTCGCGGCATGCTACCAGTGTTAAAGACTGCGATGGAGCTCCGTATGCCACGGCAAACTGGCTGACACTGACGGCGGCGGTGCACAAATGCTGCGCAGCTAGCGCCATTCGATGGCCAACACCGCGGTTCCTGGTGTGTCCGCTGTGCCGTGCGTGTGATCATTGCTTGTACAGCCCTCTCGCAGTGTCCGGAGAAAGTATGGTGGGTCTGACACACCGGTGTCAATGTGTTCTTTTTTCCATTTCCAGGAGTGTAGTTTCACTATACAAGCTTTATATCGCCCATATCAAGTAACGCGGGATTCCGTTTTCTTCTAATGTTGACCAGAGTTTTTCCTTGTTTTATCACTCACACACCTTGCCAAATCGATGAAATCTATGTATGGTCATTATTAAATTGTCTTCATTTATTTATTAATATCTCAAAGTGAATATACACTAACGGAAAATAAATCGCAACAACAAACAATAATTAATGTAGTGTAATTAAAGCTTGGAAATACATTTCTGTAGGTAAGATATTTAAGTGAGTAATATTGCAAGCGCGATATATGGGAACATATAGGCACACTGTACAACATTCTGATGGAATGTTATCTATCTTAAGTTCATCAAAGCTCTTTTAAATTCTGGTTCTAATCCTGGATCTCCTAACACTTCTAAACCGACACCTGTTTCTTCTTCTATCACATCAGAAAAATCTTCAACCTCTCATAAAGGCTTTCAATGTATTCTTTCCATCTATCCGCTCTCTCCTCTGCATTTAACAGTGGCTTTCCCCTTATCGTGCTGGAAAACACCTCCCGGAATGCAGCTCAGGAATGGCAGCACAAGAAGTCGAAACACCAGACTGACGTACACATTTGCAGTCAGGGTGCATAGGATAACACGAGAGTGCTCCTTCTACCTTACGGAACCGCACCCCAGACCATAACTCCTGGTGTAGGTCCAGTGTGCCGAGCACACGGACATGTTGGTTGCTGGGCCTCAGTTGGCTTCCTTCTAACCAACAAACGGCCATCACTGGCACCGAAGCAGAACCAGCTTTCGTCACACAACAGACCTCCACCCTGTGGGTACTCGCTTGACAACAACGGAAGTCGCAAATGGCGAACTTTCGGAGTTGGTTCAAATGGCTCTGAGCACTATGGGACTTAACTTCTGAGGTCATCAGTCCCCTAGAGCTTACAACTACTTAAACCTAACTAACCTAAGGATATCACACACATCCATGTCCGAGGCAGGATTCTAACCTGCGACCATAGAGGTCGTGCAGTTCCAGACTGTAGCGCCTAGAACCGCTCGGTCATCCTGGCCGGCTGCAGGGCAACTGCCTCGGAGCTGTCCTTGAAGTAAGCGATACATAACCGTTGTGTCGCTGTTGTCCCAACTGTTGTGTCTAGACAAGACAGTCTAGACACAAGGAGAGGAAACCGAAAGGGCACACGTCAACTCACGCCGACTGGCGTGAAGTCTGGAACAGGATACGTAATGAATGCTATAAAGAAAAGTACGTAGCTGCGGTTATACTTAACTTTAATCCATCATTTGTATACAGCATTCTTGATGATACAAGTGAGACTCTCTCTAGATATGGTTCATGGCGCCTTGCTAGGTCGTAGCCATGGACTTAGCTGAAGGCTATTCTAACTATCTCTCGGCAAATGAGAGAAAGGCTTCGTCAGTGTAGTCGCTAGCAACGTCGTTGTACAACTGGGGCGAGTGCTAGTACGTCTCTCTAGACCTGCCGTGTGGTGGCGCTCGGTCTGCAATTACTGACAGTGGCGACACGCGGGTCCGACATGTACTAATGGACCGCGGCCGATTTCAAGCTACCACCTAGCAAGTGTGGTGTCTGGCGGTGACACCACGCCAACTGCTGCTCAAATTGCTGCTGCAGATGCAGTATGATGCACCAGAGCCATTCGCCGAATACGATGGTCTTTCTCTCGATAGTTCCACGAGGCCGTCCAAGGCGAGTCTTCTTGCAACCGTACATTCTCGTGAACATCACTGCCAGCAATGTCGTTCAGTGGCTACATTCCTGCCAAGTCTTTCTGCAATACCGCAGCAGAAACGTCCAACTTCTCGTAGCCCTATTACACAACCTAGTTTAATCTCAGCGAGGTGCTGAGAATGTCTTCGTCACCTTAATGGCATTCCTGACTAACATCAACTCGCCACGTCCAGTCTCAAAGGTAATTAACGCTCACGCGTTACGGCATGTATTTAAAGCTAACCTGATTTGCGTCTTCTTCTCTTATTCGACTGGCTGAGTAGACATCATGCTTCGGATGTAGAAACACGCCTACCAATCTTTATGTTGCGTAACAAGTGATGATCTTTGTTCGGTACCAAGACGTACACAAAACCCGGTCTCAAGCTAAACGCTAAAAACTTACAAGTTATCCGTACATCGTACTTAAAGTTGATGAACGAATATTTTCTGCCTAATGATCACTGACCCTAGATCAAAGTAAAAGTATCGTCTTCTGCCTTAGGAGCACATGCGAACGCTACCAAAGAGGGTTCAAACGGTTCAAATGGCTCTGTGCACTATGGGACTCAACTGCTGTGGTCATAAGTCCCCTATAACTTAGAACTACTTAAACCTAACTAACCTAAGGACAGCACACAACACCCAACCATCACGAGGCAGAGAAAATCCCTGACCCCGCCGGGAATCGAACCCGGGAACCCGGGCGTGGGAAGCGAGAACGCTACCGCACGACCACGAGATGCGGGCCCAAAGAGGGTACGGGAGCATTCATGTCATGGAGGCTTCGGTGACCATTTCTACGACCTGATCGCAGAAACTCGTTCCCTTGCTGTCGAACCATTGCCAATTAGAGGAAGATGGTGCTATCATTCCGAGCTGTTCGTAGAACAATGACCGCAGTTGCGAGTCACTGCATTGTCTGACGTCGTGCAACGTTCAGAACGTTCTTCCTATGCTGGAAAGTGTTGCGAAACTTTACTCTCACGAGACTTTTACGCAACCGAAATCAGGTTCTGCCACAATGATCACGAGGAAAAACGAAGCACTACAACCATGGTGCCGTGACCTCAGCGATGTGTTGCGAGTCCATTAAGAATCCAAGTCTGTTGGCGACAGATCACATTGTATTATTGTCATTTAGTCTCACACCCATATCTTATTTTTTTCGTGTGACTGCTGTTTCTGAAAATCGGATCGTTCATATGCCTACATCGCATCTCGTTTTTATTCCTGCGAAGAGCGTATGTAATACGCATATTAGAAATGCCATGTGCCATTTCAAGAACGTTAGACTCCAATGTTGAACCATTTATGAAGCAAAGGAGAATGCATATAACGTATATTACTTCCTAGAAGTTTATTAGAGAATCAATATTTGGCAGCATGCTTTGCAGACATGACGATACGAGAGTTACAGAACAAGATAAATCTTAACCACAACATGTTTTTCATAGAACCGTGTCCAAACGTATAATTACATTCAACAAACGAAGATACACGTTTTTAAAACAGGAATTAATATAATCATTCAACCAGTCTCCTTGGTTTTTAAATGAACACACCGCCATTTGACTGTATATAATTACGATCTAGGTTTCGGCCTTTTATGCCATTTTCAAGCGATTGAGTGGAAGTCATTACATATATTGCAGGACATCAAGCCCAAAATTGGCCATAAATTAAGAAAAATATTGGCTCGCCACGAAATTCCAATATTTTTCATAATTTATGGGCAATTTTGAGCTTGATGTCCTGCAATATATGTAATGACTTCCATTCAATCGCTTGAAAATGGCATAAAGGGCCGAAACCTAGGTTTTAATTAAATACACAACAAAACACACAAATGGCGGTGTGTTCATTTAAAAATTATTGTATGACTGTTGTTCAGCAACATCGATACACTGTTTGCAGTCTTCTTGGTTTTGTTTGTAGTTTACTCACAATTGTGTGTTGATCCGTATCATTGTATGTTATTCCGTATCTTTTATTGTGTGATCGAATTTTTAATATATGTAGCTCAAAACTAGATTATTCATGTCTCTATGATCATTTTGACTTGGTTTACTCGCGAAAGGAACCATTTTATTGGACTAAGTGGAGACTCTCATGCGTTTATTTATTGACCAGTTGTCGTCGTTTAACATGATGGAGCTGGTTGAGGAACAAAGGGCCAAAATGACAATTTTAGCATCCCGTAGTCTTCTTCTGAAGTTCTGGAATATAACAGGAGAGGAAAAAATTGCGTATTTCTCTCTGCTCTCCCCCTCCCCTCCTCTCCCCTCCTCGTCCCTTATGGGATGGACGATAACTCCTGTGTCTCTAAATAGTGCTATATATTTCGCCTTATTAGAAAACGAAATACTATAAGAGCTACTTAAGATAACCTCACGGGACACAATACTGCATTAAATGGGGGCGGTTGTAAATTTTCTGACTCGTTCGACGTAGCCCTCCACGAATTCCTCTCTTACGCCATCATTTTCACCACAGAATAGTACTTGCAACCTACATCCTCAATTATTTGTTGGATATATTCCAATATCCACATTTTCCTAGAATTTGTACCTTCTACTGTTCTCTCAAATACCAAGGAAGTTATTCCTTGTCGTTTTGCTGCATATCCTGTCACCATGTCCCTTGTATATCTTCCTCTCCACGCCGATTCTACAAAGGTTCTCCACATTCCTTATTTTATTAGTCCACTTAAGTTTCAACATTCTTCTAGAGTACGACATCTCAAACGCTTGAGTTCTCTTCTTTTCTTGTTTTCCCACAGCCCATGTTTCAATGCCACACAATGCTATGCTCCAAACATATATTCTCAGAAATATCTCTTTCAAATTAAGGTGTCCGCAGCTCGTGGTCTAGTGGCTAGCGTTGCTACCTCTAGATCACCGGGTCCCGGGTTCGATTCCCGGCCGGGTTGGGGATTTTCTCTGCCCGGGAACTGGGCGTTTGTGTTGTCCTCGTCATTTCATCATCATCCTCATCATTAGTGACAGGGGCTGGATTGGACTGTGAAAAAATTGGGACTTTGTACGGGCGCTGATGACAGCGCAGTTGAGCGCCCCACAAACCAAACATCATCATCAAATTAAGGTCTGCGTATGATATCAATGGACTATTTTTGGTCAGAAATGCGCTCTTTGCCTGTGCTATTCCATTTTTTATATCCTTGTCCCGTCCTGTGTTATTTTCCTATCAAGACAGCAGAATTCCTTCACTTCGCCTACTTCGACCTCATCAGTTTTGAAGCTGGGTTTATCGCTGAATCTCGTTTCTGCTACTCCTCATTACTTCCGTCTTTCTTCGGTTTACTCTCAAATGGTTCAAATGGCTCTGAGCACTACGGGACTTAACATCTGTGGTCATCAGTCCCCTAGAACTTAGAACTACTTAAACCTAACTAACCTAAGGACATCACACACACCCATGCCCGAGGCAGGATTCGAACCTGCGACCGTAGCAGTCGCGCAGTTCCGGACTGAGCGCCTACAACCGCGAGACCACCGCGGCCGGCTCGGTTTACTCTCAATCCATAGTGTGTCCACATTAGGCTGTTCATTCCATTTAAGAGGTCCTTCAGTTCTTCCTCACTTTCACTGACGATATCATTGTCATCGGCAAATTTTGTCGTTGATGTCACCTTTCATTTCTTTCCGTCATTGCTTCCTCAACGTGTGGATTGAACAGCACCCTGATCTTACTGTACACCCTGTTTGATTAGAGTACTTCTTGGTTCCATTCTTGTCGTTCCCTCTTGGTTCTTGCTCGTATTTTATATTACTTGTCTTCCCCGACAGCTTAATTTTTTCAGCGTCTCCATGAAGTTCTTCCATAGTTCAACACACCTGTGTACTTTCGTGCTGCCCCTATTTGTATTCGTTCATGATCACCTGTAGATTCTATTTGATATGGTTCCGACACAGTAATATTCCATGATTGGTGACATGAATGTTTTGTATGCAACATTCTTTGTATACTGATTGCATTTCCCTATTATTCTTCGGGTGTTTCAGTCCCTAACCGCGCTGCTGCTACGGTCGCAGGGTCGAATCCTGCCTCGGGCATGGATGTGTGCGATGCCCTTAGGTTAGTTAGGTTTAAGTAGTTCTAAGTCTAGGCGACTGATGACCTCAGATGTTAAGTCCCATAGTCCTTATAGCCATTTGAACGATTTTTTTAATTTTTTTATTCTTCCAATGGACCGAAGTTTTCCACTGACTTTACCTACGACTTGCGTGATCGTTCCCATTTACTGTTTATACAAATTGTTACACCCAGCTATTTGCATGAGTTGACCGATTCCAACTATGACTTATTGATATTGCGGTAATAGGTTACTACTTTCTTTCTTTTCGTAAAGTGCAGAATTTTACATTTCTGGACATTAAAAGCATGAGACCAAACTTTGCACCACTTTCAAATCTTATCAAGGTCTAAGTGAATACTGGCGCCACTTTTTTCAAATGGTACTTCATTGTGGGTAACTGTGTCATCTGCGAAATGTCTGAGGTTACTATTAATATTTTCTGCAAGATCCATAGCATAAAACTTAAAAACACGATCCCCAGCAGAGTGGAAATGTGTATATCTCGGATCTTATCTCAAACCACTGGACTGCTCGAGCGTTTGGGATCCCTATCAGGTCGGATGGAGGAAGGACATAGAAGCAATTCAGAGATTTGTTACTGGTAGGTTTGATCATCACACGAGTGTTACGGAAATGCTTCAGGAACTCGGGTGGGAGTCTCAGGAGGAAAGGAGGCGTTCTTTTCGTGAATCGCTACTGAAGAAATTTAGAGAACCAGCATTTGAGGCTGACTGCAGTACAATTTTACTTCCGCCAACTTATATATCGCGGAAAGACCACAAAGATAAGATAAGAAAAATTAGGGCCCATACAGAGGCATATAGGCAGTAATTTTTCCCTCGTTCTGTATGGGAGTGGAACAGGGAGAGAAGATGCTAGTTATGGTACGAGGTACCCTCCGCCATGCACCATATGGTGGATTGCGGTGTATGTATGAAGGTGTAGTAGATGTAAACTGATGTCAACCAAATTTGGCACACCTCCTCCTAGCTCCAACAGGATTGGAGATACAAGCAAAAACTTATTTTTTTCTGCCTCTTCTGCCCTGCATTTTGTGTGTAAATAGCACTGGCCTGCCTTATCAACCTGTTTTTCAGCGTAGCCTGCATGTCAGAGACATGAAACTGTCTTCCAGACCTGACATGTTGGCTACCCTCCACAATAGGTGGGTTGTGTTGCAGTAGTGTCGACTAGCCTTATCGAACTGCTTTGCAGGGCAGCCTACATGTCAGTAGACACATTGAGGGAGTAGTCTGGCTTGCTTTATCGATCCGTTTTGCAGTGGCTACACATTCTGGCGGTATGGCTGGGAGATGAACAGAGAGGGAGGGGGGGGGGGGCAGGAGGGGACACTTAGGAATATAGGGTGACAGGAAAGGATGGACAGAGTGAGGAGAGGGTAAGGAAGGGATGAACAGACTTAGAGGGCCCAGGAAGAGTTGGGCAGAGAGGGAAGCAGGAGGATACGGGCAGAGAAGTGGAGAGGAAGAGATGGCCAGAGAGAGGGGCAGGAGATGATAGGCAGAGAGGGGGGGGGCGAGAAGTAGATGGACAGAGAGGTTCGGTTGAGGAGAAGACAGGCTGAGAGGGGAAGAGGTGGTCAAAAGGGGAAGAGAGTTACAGATGGACTGGGGAAAGGAGAAGATAGAGGGACGGGCACTGAGGGAAACAGTAGATGGACCAAGAAAAGGAGGAGGAAGAGATCTGTGCAGTATATGTGCCGAAAACATACGCAGGCGAAGCTGCAGAGAAAAGACCGAACTTTACTATAGTAGTACCGTCACCACTTTTATGAGGAAGAGATGCGGAACTATTCTCTACATAACTATGCAGAACAGCGGCTATAACGAGATTTTCGCTAGTTCAACCTCCAATGAAAACAACTTCCGCCGTGAAATCTACTCTGGAACTTCCCTGCTTCGGTTACATAAGCGGAGAGCTTTTGTACTAATCCGAGTAGAGATACCACACATGCAAATGCGCAGTTTCCCCACATCTGCATTGGATCTCAACTTCTGCGAAGGCAGCCTTGCGCTCTTGAGCGCGCGGTATTCTTTGCTTGCTTTCTTCCTCATTATTTTGCCCCTGACGGGCGTTGGGCGCAGTTACAGTCCTGTGGAACGTTAGCTTCCGTGTCCGCCACCTCCAACGCTACTGAATGAGGTGTGCTTACAAATGAAATTGCCTTCACCAATTGTTTTAGAAAATTTCTGTGGAAAACAGCAAAAAAATGGTTCAAATGGCTCTGAGCACTATGGGGCTTAACATCTTGGGTCATCAGTCCCCTAGAGCTTACTTAAACCTAACTAACCTAAGGGCATCACACACATCCATGCCCGAGGCAGGATTCGAGCCTGCGACCGTAACAGTCCCGCGGTTCCGGACTGCAGAGCCTAGAACCGCACGGCCACCGAAACCGGCGGAAAACAGCAGTTTAGTACTTTAAAATGAGTATAAACCGTCTCGACTGCAAGAAACATTCATTTTTTTGGTTACCGGTTTCGGTCAGTTATGCTCATTTCGTGCTTCGTGGCAGTACATGAGAGAAACCCACGCCTTAAAACAAACAGAGAACAAACTGCAACAAAATTCTACTTATTTATCACTAAACCACTTTCACTGCACAGCTCCGTTAAATGTAATAGCGACTGTGGCGAGTGTGTCACTCGTAAACGTCGATGTACAGAATAGTTTGTTCGTGTGGGTGCTAAGGCAAACACGTTGTTTCGTAATGGAATTTTTATGTTGCAGTCCACAGCCACATTATATTTCTTGCGCGATGTCATTTTGCTGGAATCGAAAGAAACAAATACTATTTCAATGTTATTAATGGTAGTTGGTGAATACGGCGACCAGCCATAAATACCTTTTAAATTACCTTTTAAATGTTTTATTTTAGTACCATATCCGGTTTCGGGCTACCATGTCCATCTTCAGATGGCTAATATTTTAGTTACATTGAAGCTCTGACCGACAGCATATCGTCTGCTACTACACTGCACAAGAATATTAGAATATTTGGTGACACTTTATAAGCTCTTTCATTAACACAAACACGCTAAAGTGCTTGCATTTATTTAGATACACTGTGAAATAGTTGTATGGTCGTACATAAGTTCCAGTAGGCCGCGATTTGTTTGCTTGTCATTCGTGTGGTTTTCCAGGTCGATGTACTGTATACGTCGTTGAACTGAATATAGCACACATACTGTGAATAAATTACTATGACACACTTCATAATATTCTTTATGTCAGTGTTGAGCATTATACATGTACTATACACTTGATGTTTCTGTTACAAAGCAGAAATTATCATTAAGCAAAGATAACGATATCATTGATTTCATATTCACCAAGGTTGTAAACAGAGAAAAAATGATGTGTGGGATGTGCAAAATGCAACATTTTAACTATAGAAACATGTTTGCGCTCTAAGAGTGAACTTATTACTAAAAGATAAGAGGAAAACTTGTTTTTAGTATGCATGTTTTATTAATGCAACTGGCAGCGGAAATTTTGATAAAATACTTTAAATCCACCTGATTGCATACTATATATACATTTAAAGCAACTGAATGTTGCAAAGGCGGATTTCCTTTATCTACATGACAGACATGATTGAAATAGCAATTGAGGAATAATGTCTGCAAATATATTTATAAAATTTGTTGAAACTGTTTCCTCACAAGGAGATGTACTAGCCTCTGTGTACTTCCTCAGGTTGCACTCTCCACCAATCAGATACACGTTCATTAGAATACCGCACAGAGCAGAGTAATGGAGTCCTTGTAACTATAGAGGATGTGTGTTCTCATTCTTAGCTTTTCGTCAGACACTTTGTGATTGCAATTTACGTAATTCCTACTTTAATAGTCGCATAGAACTTCTCACGAATTATAGATAAAAGTATAAAACTCATCAATATGTACGCAAGGCGTGATGATTTACCATGCCTGATCTCCATCTCTACTTTATTCAACTGAAAACCAAACTTAGCCAAATAAAGCATCACCGATCTCGGACACAGCGACCGTCCTAACTATTATTCAGCTAACACAGCCACAGGTCGCTCACAATTTGATCCACTATCCGCGGTTTCGTTCGTCAGAAGCGAGAATCATCAAGCAGATAACGGTTGCCCTGGTGGCATCGCGTTTGGGGTTAAAAGCACCGCTCGGTACAAAAATCAACACGAAGTGTTTTAAATAATTCTTGGTCGTTGACACAATCGAGACAAAGAGTTTGAACTGCAACAACTTGGGAATTGTTAGTTTGTTCTTAGATTTAGTAGTTTGCCTAATTTTGTTGATTTGTTTTGATGTCTTTTAATTTTCTTCGCTCCAGGGTATGTAGTATGATGAGGATTGTTACTGCAGCGAAAGATTTTCTGAGTAAACGACTGTGTTTCCTAAATTGTATATAAGTGGCACTATTTAGGCATATAAGACAACATGTTTCTTGTAAAAACAGGTAAATAATAATTAAAAATGTTTCTAATTTAACAGTTACATGCGGGTACCCAGAACTGACCTTCAGTATCTCATTGGAAGTAACTACACTCCTGGAAATTGAAATAAGAACACTGTGAATTCATTGTCCCAGGAAGGGGAAACTTTATTGACACATTCCTGGGGTCAGATACATCACATGATCACACTGACAGAACCACAGGCACATAGACACAGGCAACAGAGCATGCACAATGTCGGCACTAGTACAGTGTATATCCACCTTTCGCAGCAATGCAGGCTGCTATTCTCCCATGGAGACGATCGTAGAGATGCTGGATGTAGTCCTGTGGAACGGCTTGCCATGCCATTTCCACCTGGCGCCTCAGTTGGACCAGCGTTCGTGCTGGACGTGCAGACCGCGTGAGACGACGCTTCATCCAGTCCCAAACATGCTCAATGGGGGACAGATCCGGAGATCTTGCTGGCCAGGGTAGTTGACTTACACCTTCTAGAGCACGTTGGGTGGCACGGGATACATGCGGACGTGCATTGTCCTGTTGGAACAGCAAGTTCCCTTGCCGGTCTAGGAATGGTAGAACGATGGGTTCGATGACGGTTTGGATGTACCGTGCACTATTCAGTGTCCCCTCGACGATCACCAGTGGTGTACGGCCAGTGTAGGAGATCGCTCCCCACACCATGATGCCGGGTGTCGGCCCTGTGTGCCTCGGTCGTATGCAGTCCTGATTGTGGCGCTCACCTGCACGGCGCCAAACACGCATACGACCATTATTGGCACCAAGGCAGAAGCGACTCTCATCGCTGAAGACGACACGTCTCCATTCGTCCCTCCATTCACGCCTGTCGCGACACCACTGGAGGCGGGGTGCACGATGTTGGGGCGTGAGCGGAAGACGGCGTAACGGTGTGCGGGACCGTAGCCCAGCTTCATGGAGACGGTTGCGAATGGTCCTCGCCGATACCCCAGGAGCAACAGTGTCCCTAATTTGCTGGGAAGTGGCGGTGCGGTCCCCTACGGCACTGCGTAGGATCCTACGGTCTTGGCGTGCATCCGTGCGTCGCTGCGGTCCGGTCCCAGGTCGACGGGCACGTGCACCTTCCGCCGACCACTGGCGACAATATCGATGTACTGTGGAGACCTCACGCCCCACGTGTTGAGCAATTCGGCGGTACGTCCACCCGGCCTCCCGCATGCCCACTATACGCCCTCGCTCAAAGTCCGTCAACTGCACATACGGTTCACGTCCACGCTGTCGCGGCATGCTACCAGTGTTAAAGACTGCGATGGAGCTCCGTATGCCACGGCAAACTGGCTGACACTGACGGCGGCGGTGCACAAATGCTGCGCAGCTAGCGCCATTCGACGGCCAACACCGCGGTTCCTGGTGTGTCCGCTGTGCCGTGCGTGTGATCATTGCTTGTACAGCCCTCTCGCAGTGTCCGGAGCAAGTATGGTGGGTCTGACACACCGGTGTCAATGTGTTCTTTTTTCCATTTCCAGGAGTGTAGATAATACGAGGACTTGGTAACTTAGCAAAAATGGGAGTCCACATATGCATATCGGAAATTAAATATTGAGAAGCAAGGAAAATCAAGTAAGATGTTCTTCAAGAATGGTAAAAGAAGGTATTGTGGGGATTAACTGCGTAGTCACATTTCAGACGATTTGTTCTGGAACAGAGTGAAGCCTGTAGCAAGAATTTCACAGAGAATCACGAAGAAGAAAACATGTTTTTTTTCTCAAACCTATGTAGAAGCACTGCTAGTATTGTCTGTATTTTGCTGCCCTGTAGGTATACTGGGACAGTGGAAAGTATGTGCGATACTGTGGATAAATGGCATTGTCCTTGTCCACAGGAACAGATAAGGCAAAATGTCAACGGTAACACGTAAGGAGAAACACACAGAAAACGCATCATGAACGTAATTACAGACGATGGACAGCGCTCTCCTATATAAAATATTTACGACCTAAAGAACCTTTGTGCAACCTGTAATAAAGCGAAATAACAATATGTGCATAAATACTATAATTTTTTTTAAATGGGCCAGTTCATCTTAAAGGATGATCACATAGGCTACATATACACTCCTGGAAATTGAAATAAGAACACCGTGAATTCATTGTCCCAGGAAGGGGAAACTTTATTGACACATTCCTGGGGTCAGATACATCACATGATCACACTGACAGAACCACAGGCACATAGACACAGGCAACAGAGCATGCACAATGTCGGCACTAGTACAGTGTATATCCACCTTTCGCAGCAATGCAGGCTGCTATTCTCCCATGGAGACGATCGTAGAGATGCTGGATGTAGTCCTGTGGAACGGCTTGCCATGCCATTTCCACCTGGCGCCTCAGTTGGACCAGCGTTCGTGCTGGACGTGCAGACCGCGTGAGACGACGCTTCATCCAGTCCCAAACAAGCTCAATGGGGGACAGATCCGGAGATCTTGCTGGCCAGGGTAGTTGACTTACACCTTCTAGAGCACGTTGGGTGGCACGGGATACATGCGGACGTGCATTGTCCTGTTGGAACAGCAAGTTCCCTTGCCGGTCTAGGAATGGTAGAACGATGGGTTCGATGACGGTTTGGATGTACCGTGCACTATTCAGTGTCCCCTCGACGATCACCAGTGGTGTACGGCCAGTGTAGGAGATCGCTCCCCACACCATGATGCCGGGTGTTGGCCCTGTGTGCCTCGGTCGTATCCAGTCCTGATTGTGGCGCTCACCTGCACGGCGCCAAACACGCATACGACCATCATTGGCACCAAGGCAGAAGCGACTCTCATCGCTGAAGACGACACGTCTCCATTCGTCCCTCCATTCACGCCTGTCGCGACACCACTGGAGGCGGGCTGCACGATGTTGGGGCGTGAGCGGAAGACGGCCTAACGGTGTGCGGGACCGTAGCCCAGCTTCATGGAGACGGTTGCGAATGGTCCTCGCCGATACCCCAGGAGCAACAGTGTCCCTAATTTGCTGGGAAGTGGCGGTGCGGTCCCCTACGGCACTGCGTAGGATCCTACGGTCTTGGCGTGGATCCGTGCGTCGCTGCGGTCCGGTCCCAGGTCGACGGGCACGTGCACCTTCCGCCGACCACTGGCGACAATATCGATGTACTGTGGAGACCTCACGCCCCACGTGTTGAGCAATTCGGCGGTACGTCCACCCGGCCTCCCGCATGCCCACTATACGCCCTCGCTCAAAGTCCGTCAACTGCACATACGGTTCACGTCCACGCTGTCGCGGCATGCTACCAGTGTTAAAGACTGCGATGGAGCTCCGTATGCCACGGCAAACTGGCTGACACTGACGGCGGCGGTGCACAAATGCTGCGCAGCTAGCGCCATTCGACGGCCAACACCGCGGTTCCTGGTGTGTCCGCTGTGCCGTGCGTGTGATCATTGCTTGTACAGCCCTCTCGCAGTGTCCGGAGCAAGTATGGTGGGTCTGACACACCGGTGTCAATGTGTTCTTTTTTCCATTTCCAGGAGTGTATTTTGTAAAAGTTACAATTTTCAGATATCTAGGACAAAAACAAAAGTTGTCAAATGGCATGGAAAATATATAATTAGAGCCAAGACGATAAGTGGCAATCAACCGATTGCAGTTTCAAGCTTCACTTATTTTGGTTGTGACTTATCTATGCAGTGAAGAAAAAGCTTTATGTATATGATTACATCTGTAGAACAATTCGGCGAACATTGAAAGGTGAGCTGAGAGAAGAGACTCAACTAAAATGTTGTAGTGCTATAGTTGTGAAAACAATGGTGTTTGGAAGCGAGATGTGATTGAACGAAGCAAATCATCGAAACAAAATACATTCGTCTGCAATGCGGTTCGTCGGATCGGTGAAACGACATACCCTAAAAGAAAGGACAGAGCAACATTTAAATATGTTCGCATTTAATAACATAAGTACCCAAAGTGAGAGAAACTGGGAAAAACATATTTTAACGGGGGACGGCAGAATTCCGAAGCTTGTCCTTAGGTATCGTCCTACCAGAAGAAGACACGATGGTCGATCCAAGAAGCAATGGTAGGAAAACTGAGATCCGAACGGTCTAATAACCTAATCCTGGAGGAAGAAATAAGTAAGACAGAAGGAGTAAGAATGGGAAGCCGTACCTCACGACAAATGTGAGAGGTAGGTGAAACAGAAGAAAAGCTATGAGTCAGTATCGGTAATTGGTTGCAGACAACGATGACGCAATCTCCGTTGAACTTCTTCGCTTCATCACGATGTACGCTGTTGCTGTTAGAAATTACAGCCGAGCACGATGGGAGAGATCCATCATACCGCAGCTGACAGCTTAATACTCGCTTTCTCTGTCCGGAGATGCACGTAGATAAGGCTTATTTCGGCGGCGTTCTAATTCCGACTGCCTTGAAAATAATGGTTACACATATGCCACCGGACTTTTCCCCCTGGGCGTAGCTGCAATGAGAATTTGTCTGGCATTAAAAAACAAGTATAAGGCCATTGTACAAGGAGTGTCAGATTTTCGAAAGAAATATGCGTATAAAACCCTTCTATCTAATATAAGTTGTTGATGTACGCGTCTGCCTGTTCGATTCCTGGTGGTAGGAATAAATCTGTGTCACCAGTTTCTGGCCGGAAAGAATGCAGACTGTACCATATATTCAACGTCGCAGGGGGTTGGAAAAAGTTCATAGATATCGCTGTTTTGACCGTTTCCACACTGATCCACGTAGAATATTTAACATCACTCCTCGTGTAACTGTCAGCTACGATTTTTTTATCATTTTCATTACCCTCTCACGCGATCCAAACTAGTCCGCTGCCATGTGCCCAACTCTTCTCTGCATACTTTCGATTCCCGCCACCAGTTGTCTAGTTACACCTGATACCGATCCCAAACACTTGAGCGGTATTTCAGTGTAAGCCATTCAAACGTTCTGGAAGCGTATTTTTCGCAGGTTCTCATGTTTGCAGTTTGCTAATAACAAATCGACGACTGTCACATGATTTAGCAGTAAATGAACCATTTCATATCGCACATATTGTTGCTCCTAGATATTTTATGCGCTGACACTCTGTGTAATAGAAGCATGCTTATGAGGCTACGTGATAACCTAATTAGCAGGCGAAAAATGTTTTTGGGCGGTTTATCACACGTATTTTTCATAATTCGAAATCAAGTAAAACAATTTTGAAAAGTTGATCAATGGTTACTAAAACGAGCGAGAGAGAGAGAGAGAAAGAGAATATCTTGTGTCAATAGCTGTATTATACCAAAATATTAATTCCTTTCCAGTTGTTGGACTAAAATTCCACGAGATCACTGAAGCCGTATCAGGGACTAAACAGAGACAAGGAGTTGGAATCATGAGTCGGTGGACTATGTTAACGTATGTACGCAACAAGAAAAATTCAGTTAAGCTTGTTGATAGAATAAGGGTTATATTAACATCAGTTTCAGAGATGGCAGATGTTATATCGGACGAAATAACACACGTCGGTATAGTATTGGGTTCTTAGCTTTACTCCTGGAGGAGGCCGAGTTGATACTAACCACCTGCGTGGTTGCTAGGTACGATGTTGTTGTGTTTGCTTAGAGTGTGCTAGTGTGTTTCTTGAATCCATTGCGACTTGCTATTCACTTAGTGTATGACAGTTCAAGCAGCCGGTCGTGAGTGGTCGATGGGATATACCAATGCAGAAAAAGCCACATGTTATTCTTGTTGGAGAGTGTAAGAAGAATGCAGTTTGTTGTTGAACGGTGTATACGGCGAGATATCCAAATAGACGTCAACCATCTCGGTACTTATTTATTAACCTCTTCAACCAGTTACGTGAAAGTCGTAGTGTAAAATCTAGACAACGCTACGGAAACAAGCAAGTGACGACAGAAGAGAGGGAAATTAATGTCCTTGCTGCTCTTACAGTTGATCCGCACGTTAGCTCCCGCGAAATAGCACGAGGAAGTGGCATCGCTCAGGTAATAAATCCTACGCATTCTCGATCGACATACACTACTGGCCATTAAAATTGCTACACCAAAAATGGTTCAAATGGCTCTGAGCACTATGGGACTTAACATCTGAGGTCATCAGTCCCCTATAACTTATAACTACTTAAACCTAACTAACCTAAGGACACCACACACATCCATGCCCGCGGCAAGATTCGAACCTGCGAGCGTAGCGGTCGCGCGGTTCCAGACTGAAGCGCCTAGAACCGCTCGGCCACTCCGGCCGGCCGCTACACCACAAAGATGACGTGCTACAGATGCGAAATTTAAACTAAAGGAAGAAGATGCTTTGATATGCAAATGATTAGCTTTTCAGAACATTCACACAAGGTTGGCGCCGGTGGCGACATCTACAACGTGCTGACATGAGGAAAGTTTCCAACCGATTTCTCATACACAAACAGCAGTCTTCTCTCAAAGTACGACTGACGATAAACTGTCTAATACAACCATCGCACTATTCGCGTTTTTGAGACGAACTGTCTTCTTCTACGATGTTTTCAGGCTGCTGGTGAGCGGTGCCGCGCTCGACCGTTTAAGTAAGCATGCTGACGCGGTGGCGTATGGAACTCGTCGCGAGGTGCCAACTTCGCCTTGGCACTTCGCTCTTCAGAGTACGTCACATCAGATCCTTAAGAAACTAAAGAGCGCGTATGGCATATCTGGTCAGGGTCCCCTTCTGGGAAGTTTGGCTGCCTGGTTTAAGTCTTTATATGTGACGCCACTTCGGCGATTTGTGCATCGATAATGATGATGAGAGCACACACACCAAGTCCCGAGCGAAGAATATCCACAACCAGGCTGAGAATCGAACCCCAGGCCCTGTGACCCTGTGATCGACGGTCAGCGACGCTAAGCACAAGACTGCCAGCTGCTAACACTTCGGGAAGCAATCACATATTTACAACTTTATCTGCTGCGTGGAAGCAAAATTCACGGACAGGCTCTGAAATCAGCAATCTACACGTATATCCACAACTATACACCTATGATAAGTAACGGAGTATTCATTTGGTGTTATAAAAGTGGGAGGAAGTGGGTTCTCTCTCTCTCTCTCTCTCTCTCTCTCTCTCTCTCTCTCTCTCTCTCTCTTTTTTTTTTTAGACTGATTTGATGCCGTCGGCCACGAATTCCTCTCATGTGCCAACCTTTTCATCTCAGAGTAGCAACTGCGCCCCACGACCTTAATTATTTGCTGAATGTAATCCAATCTACAGTTGTTGCCCTCTACAGCTCCCTCTAGTGAAAAGTTATCCCATGATGTCTTAACAGATGTCCTATCATCCTGTTCCTTCTTCTTGCCAGTGTTTTCCATATGTTTCCTCGCCGATTCTACGGAGAACCTCCTCATTCTTTTCCTTATCAGTTCACCTAATTTTCAACATTCATCTGTAACACCATACCTCAAATGCTTCCACTCTCTTCTTTTCTGATTTTCCCACAGTCCACACCTCACTACCATACAACGATGTGTTCCAAATGTAAATTATCAGAAATTTTTTCTTCAACTTACGACCTTCGTTTGATACTAGCAGACTTCTCTTGACCAGGGATGCCTTTTCCGCCAGACCTAGTCTGCCCTTCATTCTTGCTCCGTCCTTCATAGGTTGCTTTGCTGCATAGGTAGCATAATTCCCTTAACTTCGTGATCCCCAAGTGTAACGTTAAATTTCTCGCTCGTTGCCGAGAACATCAGAGGCACACTCGACTTGGGTACCCCAACAAGTCGGCGGTCGCAGACCACTGTTTGTCCGGAAATCACGAAATGGACTACCAGCATACCAGGGTCCTGGCACATACATCTAAATACTGGGACAGCGTCGTTAGTGAGGCTATCGAAATTCGTACCAGGGACGGACTCGCCAACCGAGATTGCAGGCTACAACCTCAGCAGGGCATGGAAACCAGCACTGAGTCTAATTAAAAAGACGCTCAGCAAAGGAAACGAACGGGCGCCTAGGGCGGACGAGGCAGTTACACCGACGCCGCCACAGACGCCGGCGCCAGCGCCTCACCGACGGCTGACGCGCGGGCGCGGACCGCGGAGGGAACGCCTCGTGAGGAGAGGGGATTTAAGACGACCGCCAGCCCTCAGCATCTGCAAGCCTGGGAAGGACCCTCGTCTCCCAAGCAGCTACAGGCCCATGAGTTTGCTGCCAGCTGTCAGCAAAGTCTTCGAAAGGCTGTATCTACGCCGCCTCCTGCGTCATATCAGGGAAGAACGCCTCCTACCGGACGAACAATGTGGTTTTCGCCCTGGACACGCAACGACGCACCAACTGCTTCGCCTAGTTGAAGAGGCCCTTGATGCCATCGAACGGCGGGAATATTTCGGAGCCATATTCCTGGATGTTTCAAGGGCGTTCGATTCTGTATGGCATGAAGGGCTTCTCTTCAAGCTCCTGGACCTCGGTGTGCCCCTACCGCATGTCCGCCTACTACAATCTTACCTCGCCGACAGAAGTTTTCATGTTCGCACGGAGGACCTGTCGACGCGCCGCAGGGTCAGAGCTGGAGTTCCCCAAGGCTCCGTCCTCGGCCCCATACTATACATCCTGTATACCGCAGACATGCCTCGAATGGACAGGGTCCACCTCGCCCTCTACGCGGATGATACAGCGATGTACACGCGTAGCATGAATGCAGCACTGCTCCAACGACGCATGCAGGCAGCGGCCGACACACTTAGTCAGTGGGCCAGGAGGTGGCGCCTCAGCTTCAATGGGGCTAAGACGCAAGCCCTCCTCATCACCAAGAAGCACATCCCAGCCGACCTACCGCAGCTCACCATCAGGGGAACCGCCGTACCTTGGGGCACTACCGCCAAGTACCTGGGTGTGACGCTGGATAGAGGGCTCACGTGGAGACACCATATCGACGACATCGTCAAAAAGGTCAGGGGTAGACTGACTCAACTCTACCCCTTTCTCAATCCGACAACTGCGCTCCCGCCAGAACTGGGTGTTGCGCTCTATCTTACGCTTATACGCCCGATTATCGACTACGCCGCTGTGGTTTGGGGCAATGCTGCAGCGACCCACGTCGATCGCCTACAACGCCTTCAGAACCGGATCCTACGTCTGGCATTGCACCTCCCTCGGGACTTCCCGTCGGACGACCTCAACCGAATCTCCACCATCCCTACTGTTCGAGAACGGTTTCAGCAGGCTGCTCGGCTTTTCTACGAGAAGTCCGCGCAGTCAGAAAACCCGCTCCTTCGAGCCCTGGGCCACCGGGTACAGCGTCTTAACGCAACCAGATGGCCCCACCTGCTTCGCAACCACTGAGTTGCCAGCACGCCCAGACCATCGTCTCCGCAGACTGACAGGACCACACACATGACGTCAGGCCACATCACACGCTCCGTCAGCTTGGAGGAATAGCCTTCCGGCTTAGACTCCACCGGTCCACAGGGGCTCCATTGTCCCTGTCAGGCGGCAGCAGCAGCAGCAGCTCGCGACACGTCACCCAGGAGGGCATCATACCGGACGAGCAGTTCGGGTTTCGAGAAGAGCACGCCACTTCCCACCTGCTTTTGCGGGTGGTAGAACCGGCCGTGAGGGCACTGGAAACAAGGGAATTCCTTGGCGCAGTGGTCCTCGACGTCTCCCGAGCGTTTGACTCGGTGTGGCACGACGGTCTCGAGTTCAGACTTTTTGAACAAGGGATACCGACGTCCCACATGACGCTGCTGCGGTCGTACCTGTCCGAACGAACCTTCCACGTGAGGGCTGACGACGGTACGTCCACATGTAAGTAGGCTGTTTATGTTTTCTTATTGGCAACGTTACGTAGCGCTCTGTATGAAAATCACTGGCTGTGCTGTGTGCAGTCTGTGGCTAGTTTGCATTGTTGTCTGCCATTGTAGTGTTGGGCAGCGGCAGCTGGATGTGAACAGCGCGTAGCGATGCGCAGTTGGAGGTGAGCCGCTAGCAGTGGTGGATGTGGGCAGAGAGATGGCGGAGTTTTGAAATTTGTAATACTGGATATTATGAACTGCTGTATATATTATGACTATTAAGGTAAATACATTGTTTGTTCTCTATTAAAATCTTTCATTTGCTAACTATGCCTATCAGTAATTAGTGCTTTCCGTAGTTTGAATCTTTTATTTAGCTGGCAGTAGTGGCGCTCGCTGTATTGCAGTAGTTCGAGTAACCAAGATTTTTGTGAGGTAAGTGATTTGTGAAACGTATAGGTTAATGTTAGTCAGGGCCATTCTTTTGTAGGGATTTCTGAAAGTCAGATTGCGTTGCGCTAAAAATATTGTATGTCAGTTTAAGTACAGTCTTGTATAAATGTTCAAAAGGGGACGTTTCACACAGACCGGCAGATACGTGCAGGGGTGCCGCAGGGGTCGCTTCTCGGCCCCTCGCTGTACTCCCTGTACACTGCAGACGCGCCGAAAGTGGCAGGAGTCGAACTGGCGCTGTACGCTGATGACACAGCCCTGTTCACCCGCAGCATGAACGCCCGAGTGCTGAGAAACCGCCTCCAACGTGGGTGCGACGCCTCGGGCTCATGGGCAACAAAGTGGCGTTTGAAATTCAACGCCACAAAGAGCCAGGCAGTCGTCTTCACTCGAAGACTTCTGCCGCCAGGGCTTACGCCGCTCGAAATCCTGGGAGAACCTATCCCATGGAGTGGGACGGCGAAATACCTAGGGGTTGCCCTAGACCGCAGGCTCACCTGGAAGCATCACATCCGTGATGTGAAAGGGAGAGCAATTGGACGCCTCCGCGCCCTGTATCCGCTGCTAAACTCGCAGTCGTCATTGCCACCGCTCAACACGGCATCACGCTTTACCTAACATTGGTTCGCCCACTGTTAGAGTATGCGGCCGTGGTCTGGGGGAAAGCCTCAGATGCTCACATCGCGACTCTGCAGTGGATACAGAACCGCGCCCTGAAGACTGCTATGCATCTTCCGAGGCGCTTCTCGACGCGCCAACTCCATGAGGACACCGGGATCCTGCCTCTCCGAGACAGGTTCCGCCCCATCGCCAGGAAGTTCTACGAGAAGACGGGACGCTCCCGCAACCGGCTCATCCGTGGACTGGGCCAGCAACCTCATCACAGGCCAACCACGCGTTGGCCTGACCTGCTGAGGGATTAAGTTTTACTAATCCCTCAACAGAATGTGTCTTTCTCTTTTTCAGGTTAAACCAGACAGGACCTATCGACAAGAGTGGTAATATATATTTCTCTCTCTTACAGGAACCACAGGAACCGCAGGAATGACAAATTTTGTCTAGACTGCACCACCACGAGCCAAGGACAGGCTCGTCATTCTAGCGTCAGCGTCAGCCTCGGGAGCTCAGTTTGTCAGTGGAACTGACGATGGCGACATGTCTGATCGCCGAAAAATTGTGCCCGTTCGACACTATGGACCGGCCGTACACCCGTGGACTGTTCGAGCAAGAAATACGCCGGGAGAAACTGGAGAATCACGGTCTAGCGACTGTTTTCTAAGACACTTCTTTAATTTAAAAAAAAATGGCACCGAGGGTTCTGCACAAACGCAATTATGTATACATATAGTTAAACCATCCTAGGAATCGGGATTTTGGCCTATTACCCATATCGATACAGGCAAGATACACGTCTGCGCTTTCCATAGAAAAAGGGTTCTTAACAGGACAGAAGGACAGTTGGATAATGAATGACAAAAAATATTTTGCTCTTGTTATATAATAACAAATTAACGATTTTCGATTTTTTCCGCTTATTTTTGCTGTGGAACCTTACTTCTTGCAAAATTTCATGATTCTAGGTCAACGGGTGAGCGAGATGTATGAGACAGGCGAAATACCCTCAGACTTCAAGAATAATATAGTAATTCCAATCCCAAAGAAAGCAAGTGTTGACAAGTGTGAAAATTATCGAACTACCAGTTTAATAAGTCACGGCAGCAAAATACTTACACGGATTCTAATAGAAAAACGGGTAGAAGCCAACCTCGCGGAAGGTCAGTTTGGATTCCGGAGAAATGTTGGAAACGTAAGGCAATATTGACCCTACGACTTATCTTAGAAAACAGATTAAGGAAAGGCTAACCTACGTTTCTAGCATTTGTAGGCTTAGAGAAAGCTTTTGACAATGTTGACTGGAATACTCTCTTTCAAATTCTGAAGGTGGCAAGCGTCAAATACAGGGAGCGAAAGGCTATTTACAATTTGTACAGAAACCAGATGGAAGTTACAAGAATCGAGGGGCATGAAATGGAGGCAGTGGTTGGGAAGTGAGTGAGACAGCGTTATATCGTATCTCCGATGTTATTCAATCTTTATATTGACCAAGCAGTAAAGGAAACAAATGGAAAATTTGAAGTAGGAATTAAAATCCATGGAGAAGAAATGAAAACTTTGACGTTTGCCAATGGCATTGTAATTCTGTCAGAGACAGCAAAGGTCCTGGAAGAGTATGTAAACAGTATGGATAGTGTCTTGAAAGGAGGATATAAGATGAACATCAAAAAATGCAGTCGGCCGTTGTGGCCGAGCGGTTCTAGGCGTTTCAGTGTGGAACAGAGCGACCGATACGGTCTCAGGTTCGAATCCTGCCTCTGGCATGGATGTGTGTGATGTCCTTAGGTTAGTTAGGTTTAAGTAGTTCGAAGTTCTAGGGAACTGGTGACGTCAGATGTTAAGTCCCGTAGTGATCAGAGCCGTTTGAACAAAAGCATAACGAGGATAATGGAATGTAGACTAATTAATTCAGGTGATGCTGAGGGAATCTGATTAGGAAATGAGCTACTTTGGGAGCAAAATAACTGATGATGGTCGAAGTAGAGAGGATATAAAATGTAACTGGCAATGGAAAGGGAAGCGTTTCTGAAGAAGAGAAGTTTGTTAACTTCGAGTATAGATTTCAGTGTCAGGGAGTCGTTTCTGAAAGTATTTATATGGAGTGTAGCCATGCAAGGAAGCGAAACATGGACGATAAATAGTTTAGACAAGAAGAGAATAGAATCTTTCGAAATATGATGCTACGGACGAATGCTGAAGATTAGATGGGTAGATCACGTAGTTAATAAGGAGGTACCGAAGAGGATTGGGGAGAAGACGAATTTGTGGCACAGCATGACTAGAACATGGGATCGGTTGGTAGGACACGTTCTGAGGCATCAAGGGATCACCAATTTAGTATTGGAGGGGAGCGTGGTATAAATCGTAGAGGAAGACAAAGAGATGAATACAGTAAGCAGATTCAGAGGGATTTAGATTGCAGTAGGTACTGGGAGATGAAGAAGCTTGCACAGGATAGAGAAGCATGGAGAGCTGCATCAAACCAGTCTCTGGACTGAAGACCACAACAACAACAATTAAACTACGCTCCATACAAAAACTTTCAGAAACGACTTCCTGACACTTACATCTATACACGATGTTAACAAATTTCTCTTCTTCAGAAACGCTTTCCCTGCCATTGCCAGTCTACATTTTATATCCTCTCTACTTCGACCATCATCATTTATTTTGCTCCCCAAATAGCAAAACTCCTTTACTACTTTAAGTGTCTCATTTCCTAATCTAATCCCCTCAGCATCACCCGACTTAATCGACTACATTCCATTATCCTCGTTTTGCTTTTGTTGATGTTCATCTTATATCCTCCTTTCAAGACACTGTCCATTCCGTTCAACTGCTCTTCCAAGTCCTTTGGTGTCTCTGACAGAATTACAATGTCATCGGCGAACCTCAAAGTTTTTATTTCTTCTTCATGGATTTTAATACCTACTCCAAATTTTTCTTTTGTTTCCTTTACTGCTTGCTCAATATACAGATTGAATAACATCGGGGATACGCTACAACGCTGTCTTACTCCCTTCCCAACCACTGCTTCCCTTTCATGTCCCTCGACTCTTATAACTGCCATCTGGTTTCTGTGCAAATTGTAAATAGCCTTTCGCTCCCTGTATTTTACCCCTGCCACGTTCAGAATTTGAAAGAGAGTATTCCAGTCAACATTCTCAAAAGCTTTCGCTACGTCTACAAATGCTAGAAACGTAGGTTTGCCTTTCCTTAATCTATCTTTTAAGATAAGTCGTAGGGTCAGTATTGCCTCACGTGTTCCAACATTTCTACGGAATCCAAACTGATCTTCCCCGAGGCCGGCTTCTACTAGTTTTTCCATTCGTCTGTAAAGAATTCACGTTAGTATTTTGCAACCGTGGCATATTAAACTGATAGTTCGGTAATTTTAATGGTAACGGCTGATAAATCCGTGATATGTTTCTTGCAAATCGCCAGAGAGCAGCGGCGACGTCTTAACGGTCAGAGACCTTCGTCCAGTTGGAGTCCAGCCACTATTCTTCTTCTTCCATCGACCTGTCACCATAAAGCGAGCGCTGACCCTCCTTTTTCCCCGATTTCGTCCCGAGGTTTCTGCCGAAAAGTTCAGAGGACCCCAACTGCTGCCCCCGCTCCCTCCCTCGGAAGGAATTCCTCGCTTGTCATTGTTTTGGGACCACTTCTTGTGCGGGGGCGCATAAATTATCGTCTGACTCGTGTCGTTTTGTTGTGGAGGCCTTGTGGAGGGCGTTGACGTCTGGACGAGAGAGTCCAACTCAACTGACGTCGAAATAATACACCTCCGCAGTTTCTAAAATCTTTGGGAAGTGGCAACCAAACGACTATCCAAGTTGGTCTGTAGACTCTATGAGTTTGGAAACACCGTCAGAAAATTTAGATTTAAGTATGAGACCTAGCGTGCAATCAGCTTAACGTTCATGCTACGAAGTTGTTGACAAAAGTAATACACAGAACAATGGAAATGAAAATTGATAATCTCTTGGGTGAGGATTAGTTTCGCTTTAGGAAAGATATGTGCACCAGAGAGGAAGGGTTAGATGTTGCGTTTAATCAAGTACGACTTAAGAAAAATCTAGACACGTATAAAGGATCTGCTGACATAGAAAAAAGTGTTCGACACTATAAAAAGGTACATAGTGTCAAAATTCTCAGCAAACTGGTTCAACCTATAAGGAAGGACGAGTAATATGTGCAAGAACCAAGGAAAAAAACTAGGAATGGAAGACCAAGAACGAAGTTCTACGATAAAAAAAGGTATAAGACAGAGATGTAATGTTCCACCCCTACTGTTCAATCTATAAATCGAAGAAGCAATGACGGAAACAAAAGAAAGATTTCAATAGTGGAATTAAATTTAAAGGTGAAAGAATGTCAGTTTTAAGATTCGCTTATGACATTAACGTAAATGTACCAAAGAGTGTGCAGTTCCAAAGAGAACGTAGCTTGTGTTCCTGACAGTTGACAAAACTCGTCAAATGAATTCGCAATTCGGCGGTAGACTGGAAAGATGACAAAGCGTCTTTATCATGTTGACTAAACTGATCAGCTCGCCACTGACGTAGTTGTGCTCAGGAAGATATCAGAAACACCTCTAGTAGTTGTGTGAAGAAATCCTGTGTTTCCGAAGTGAAACAAGTAAGAATCATTTTCAGCTTTCTTGATGTAGTTCTGGTATGCTGTTGCGTAAGTTATACACCGAATACACGAACAAATAGTCTTTGTTCTTGACTCCAATTTGAAAGACTGGCTTGCAAACTACCATACTGCATCCACATGTTTTGTAAATGTGACGTGTGCTGCCATCTGTTGACTTCGCTTGTTCCGAAACGCGATGCAAAGTACCTTCAGATATGCATGCATGCACCCTCTCATAAAGTTGCATCTGTGAGGCAATGGTTGTGGCAACAACATCTCTGAAATGGACTGACTTGCCGACAGTCCCAACATAAACAAATTGGGACACTTTTGGAATGAGTTAATAAGACATGGCGGCAAAATACTAACACGAATTCTTAATAGACGAATGGAAAAACTGGTAGAAGCCGACCTTGGGGAAAATCAGTTTGGATTCCGTACAAATAATGGAACACGTGAGGCTATACTAACCCTACGACTCATCTTAGAAGATAGATTAAGGAAAGGCAAACCTACGTTTCTAGCATCTATAGACTTAGAGAAAGCTTTTGACAATGTTGACTGGAACACTCTCTTTCAAATTCTGAACGTGGCAGGGGTAAAATACAGGGAGCGAAAGGCTATTTACAATTTGTACAGAAACCAGACAGCAGTTACAAAAGTCGAGGGGCATGAAATGAAGGCAGTGGTTGGGAAGGGAGTGAGACAGGGTTGTAGCGTATCCCCGATGTTATGCAATCTATATATTGAGCAAGCAGTAAAGGTAACAAAAGAAAAATCTGGGGAAGGAATTCAAATTCGTGGCGAAGAAATAAAAACTTTGAGGTTATCCGATGACATTGTGATTCTGTCAGAGACGGCAAAGGACTTGGAAGAGCAGTTGAACAGAATGGACAGTGTCTTGAAAGGATGATGTAAGATGAACATCAACAAAAGCAAAACGAGGATAATGGAATGTAGTAGAATTAAGTCGGGTGATGCTGAGGGAATTAGATTAGGAAATGAGGCAAAGTAGTAGATGGGTTTTGCTATTTGGGAAGCAAAATAACGGATGATGGCTGAAGTAGAGAGGATATAAAATGTAGACTGGTTGTGGCAAGGAAAACATTTCTGAAGAAGAGAAATTTGTTAACATCGAGTATGGATTTAACCGTCAGGGAGTCCTTTCTAAAAGTATTTGTATGGAGTGTAGCCATGTAAAGGCCGGCCGCGGTGGCCGTGCGGTTCTGGCGCTGCAGTCCGGAACCGCGGGACTGTTACGGTCGCAGGTTCGAATCCTGCCTCGGGCATGGGTGTGTGTGATGTCCTTAGGTTAGTTAGGTTTAAGTAGTTCTAAGTTCTAGGGGACTTATCACCTAAGATGTTGAGTTCCATAGTGCTCAGAGCCATTTAAGGAAGTGAAACATGGACGAAAAATATGTACTTTAGACAAGAAGAGAACAGAAGTTTCCGAAATGTGTTGCTACAGCAGAAGGCCGAAGATTAGATGGGTAGATCACGTGCCTAATGAGGAGGTACTGAGTAGAATTGGGGAGAAGAGGAATTTGTGGCAGGACTTGACTAGAAGAAGGGATCGGTTGGTAGGACATGATCTGAAGCATCAAGGTGTAAGTAGGCTGTTTAGGTTTTTATGTTGGTAACGTCACGTAGCGCTCTGTATGAAAATCACTGACTGTGCTTTGTGCAGTCTGTGGCTGGTTGGACTCATTGTCGGAATATTCGCTATTGTAGTGTTGGGCGTTTGGACGTGCAAAACGAGTAGTGTTGTGCAGTTGGAGGTGAGCCGCCAGCAATGGTGGATGTGGGGAGAGAAATGGCAGAATTTTGAGAGCGGACGATCTGGACGTGTGTCATTCATATATATATATATATATATATATATATATATATATATATATATATATATATATATATATATATATAATGACTTCTGAACATTATTAAGGTAAATACATTGTTTGTTCTGTATCAAAATCTTTCATTTGCTAAGTATGCCTATCAGTAGTTAGTGAATAGTTAGAATCTTTTATTTAGTTGGCAGTATTGGCGCTTGCTGTATTGCAGTAGTTCGAGTAACGAAGATTTTTGTGAGGTAAGTGATTCATGAAAGGAATAGGTTATTGTTAGTCAGGGCCATTCTTTTGTAGGGATTATTGAAAGTCAGATTGCGTTGCGCTAAAAATATTGTGTGTCAGTTTAGTGTTGATCAGAATAATAAGTCTGAGTACGTTCAGTTCTGCTCAGCTGTTTGAAAATCAAATAATGTAAGAGGTTTATCGGCACAGTAATTCATAAATTTTTCTAAGGGGACATTTCAAAGGGATCACCAATTTAGTATTGGTGGGCAGCGTTGAGGGTAAAAATCGTAGAGGGAGACCAAGAGATGAATACACTAAACAGAGTCAGAAGGATGTCGGTTGCAGTACCGAGATGAAGAAGCTTGCACAGGATAGAGTGGCATGGAGAGCTGCATCAAAGCAGTCTATGGACTGAAGACAACAACAACAACACAATATAGTTGACTTCGTCCGAAGCCCCAGCGTCTAACATCACTAACTTCTCTGGTTTCTATTGGGTGTTGGAGTTCCTGTGTTGTTCAGAAATATGTTGAAAAGTTCCTTCGCACATGCAAACATGCACTCTGTCATAAACTTGCACCTCTAAGGCAATTGTTATGGGCAATAACATCCCTTAAATGGACTGGCTTGCCCAGAGCCCCAACCGGAACTGAACGCAATGGATTGCGTTTGTGATGAGAGATGTCGACTTTGCACGAGATTCCAGAGTCCAACGTCACTAACTTCTCTGGTTTCGATACCATATTTCAGCGCCTGTGTTGTTCAGAAATACGATGCATATTTTCTAAGGACATGCATGCAAGTCGTAAGGAAAACGCACTGCGGCGACTACAGAGGTTTCGATTCTTGAGGAAGAAGGAGCTGCCATTGCTCCACAGACATTAAGACCCCTCATTAAAAGTGTCCTCACCAGAGTTCAAGCAGCCATGCAGAGGGTGGGCTCGCTCCATCTTAATGTCAACTGAAGGTGTCGGGATACATTCGATCAGATAGTGCGCATCGGTATCTTTTTGTTGCTCACGGTGGTTAGCAAAACCCGCTTTCGCCAGGCGTGTCAGCCGTGTGGAACCGACCTGGAAGAACAGCTGTTTAGCTGCAAGTTTGCACGCAGCGCTGCAAGGCCTCGGGGAGAAAGGGAATTCCGCCGGAGACAAAGTGGCTGTCTAGGCTGTCCTGGCCCGGTTACCTCGCGGCGCGCGGGTAACGAGCCCGCAGCAGACAATGCGAGACGTAATTAACGGGGGCCGTAATGGGCGCGCCGCCAGATGACGCGCCGTTTAATCCATTAAGGCGCGCGCCGCCCCGGCGGGCTCACAGGTTCGCGGAAACTGCTGGCTTCCCAGAAGACATTTCCGCGTGACAGTCGCTTAACTGCGCCGTGTCGTTATGGTTCATATGCTGGGGCGTGCATGACGGGCTGAGGCTCACCACGCCTACATACGACACAGCTTTCGGAAGGCGGAAACCGAATTTCGACATCCGATTTTCTCTGTCCTGTTTACATGTGAGTTCAGAAATGCTGCTGGAATATTTACGTGATCAACAATAAAGAAATGGGAAATCAGGTACAGAAAAATAGATATGGGGTGCCATTTCAAAGTGCTGACCCAGTAGTTGTGGAGTAAGCCTGAGGTTAAAGGGATATACTCGCACAGCACACGACACAACAATGTTTCTGTGGACACCACCTAATTATTGTAAGACGTGTATATTTCTATTGTCTATTGCCAAACCACAATTTATGAAAGATGTTTATATTTTATTAATAGGATTAAGTAGGAATAATTACTATTTGTCATTTTGGAAATAACTGTGGTAGCAGGGAATGTCTGCACCAAAGTATTGTTGGCGGGAGAGACCGCACATTGTTATAATTTCAAAAAGAAGCGGGAGAGACCGCGTATGGATACATTTTAAGAAAAGAGCGGGAAAGACCGCGCATTGATACATTTTGTAATGGTAGCAGGGATTGTCTGCACCAGAAAGTATTGTTGGTGGGGAGAGACCGCACTTAAGCGTTCGTAGGAAGTCAGCAGTAAGCGAGATGTGAAGCGAGTCGGTAGCAGGTCTGAAGCGAGAGGTTGAGAGGAGCGGTGTGCCTGCCAGCCACCAGCTATGATTTACAAGAGATTATAAACGGATGTACAGAGACATCAACTAACTATTATCACAAGAGGAACTAATTTATTGATATTTTTTTTCTTTTTTGAGAAACACAAGACTACTGAAGGTATGTTTGCGCAATGCTAGTTGTAAGATTATTGTAAAAAGTAAGTCCCATTTGAACGTTTGCAAAATCATTTCATTACCAACAGTAAATATTTGAAGAATCTTTTTCAGAATATAATTAATTTTTGCCAGCAATATTGCATTACTGATTATAATCCATCCCAAAAAATCATCAACGTAAAACTTTGCAAAATTTTATTGTTGTCAAGAAAAAGTTTAACTATGAATTACGTAACTTCAGTCAAATTAATTAAAGAATGACGTCAGCTTTGCTATTAAAGAATAACGTCAGCTTTGGTAATAAATACAGCTACTTATTATGACAGCCCACCAGTAGCTAATAAGAGTATAGTAAAACAGAGCAAATATATTCATGTCGCAGTTCGATGTAGAAGTCAGATGGCGATCCAGTAATAGTAAAAAAGGTAAGGAACAGTTTTGGGTTATTGCAGGTAACGACTGAGGGCCACGACGACGGCACGTTCTATGTTTCGTCGAAATAATCAGCAAATCACTTTTAATAAGCAGCATTTAAATTTTATGCGAAGATTGCACTTATTATTATTGAGAAAGAGAATTAATTTCAAAGGGAAGATTTCATTTGTTATTTTTAAGCAAGAGGTAGAAATCCCGCCAGGGTTATTGTAGAAGGGAAGGTTGCGTAACAAAAGAGATATAGAGGAGACGGGAAGGTTTCAATATTCATATTCACTGCCTTATATATTACTGTGGAGGCGAACTGGGTTAACTGGCCGTAGCGAGAGCATAAGTGGGTACATTCGTTTTACAATTCAAAGTGGCGCACTTCGTTACCTTGCAGTGCGACTATAGAAAGTCGTCACGAAAAGAGATCGTGGAAAATAGCTTCGGGATAGCCGCGACAACTTGCTGTTGTTGTTATTATTAAGTCCGAAGATTGGTTTCATGCAGCTTTCCATGCTACTCTGTCCTCCTCCTCCTCCTCCTCGTCTTCGAATAACTACTGCAACACACATTCATCTGAACCTGGTTTCTGTTCTCGTCTCTTGGTGCCCCTATATAATGTTTACCCGCGCGTCCCCCATCTACACTTACCGCCAGTACCAAAGTGACGATTCCTGACGTCTCAGAATGTAACCTATAAGCCGATTGCTTCTTTTAGTCAAATTAACGCACAGATTTATTTTCTCCACCGATCTGTTCTGTATCTCCTGATTACTAAGATGACTTACCCACCTAATATTTAGTGTTCTTCTGTAGCACCTGTAACATGCCATAATTCTGTGGTATACGTTACGGGAAAACCTGTCGCATCAACTCCTTAAGGAAACAATTTGCAGATTGATTTAGGAATAAAGACATTTTCCCATTGTAAAATATTTTGTTATATTTTAAAAAAATGTATTATATATATTATATTTTTTAACAAAATACACTCCTGGAAATGGAAAAAAGAACACATTGACACCGGTGTGTCAGACCCACCATACTTGCTCCGGACACTGCGAGAGGGCTGTACAAGCAATGATCACACGCACGGCACAGCGGACACACCAGGAACCGCGGTGTTGGCCGTCGAATGGCGCTAGCTGCGCAGCATTTGTGCACCGCCGCCGTCAGTGTCAGCCAGTTTGCCGTGGCATACGGAGCTCCATCGCAGTCTTTAACACTGGTAGCATGCGGCGACAGCGAGGACGTGAACCGTATGTGCAGTTGACGGACTTTGAGCGAGGGCGTATAGTGGGCATGCGGGAGGCCGGGTGGACGTACTGCCGAATTGCTCAACACGTGGGGCGTGAGGTCTCCACAGTACATCGATGTTGTCGCCAGTGGTCGGCGGAAGGTGCACGTGCCCGTCGACCTGGGACCGGACCGCAGCGACGCACGGATGCACGCCAAGACCGTAGGATCCTACGCAGTGCCGTAGGGGACCGCACCGCCACTTCCCAGCAAATTAGGGACACTGTTGCTCCTGGGGTATCGGCGAGGACCATTCGCAACCGTCTCCATGAAGCTGGGCTACGGTCCCGCACACCGTTAGGCCGTCTTCCGCTCACGCCCCAACATCGTGCAGCCCGCCTCCAGTGGTGTCGCGACAGGCGTGAATGGAGGGACGAATGGAGACGTGTCGTCTTCAGCGATGAGAGTCGCTTCTGCCTTGGTGCCAATGATGGTCGTATGCGTGTTTGGCGTCGTGCAGGTGAGCGCCACAATCAGGACTGCATACGACCGAGGCACACAGGGCCAACACCCGGCATCATGGTGTGGGGAGCGATCTCCTACACCGGCCGTACACCACTGGTGATCGTCGAGGGGACACTGAATAGTGCACGGTACATCCAAACCGTCATCGAACCCATCGTTCTACCATTCCTAGACCGGCAAGGGAACTTGCTGTTCCAACAGGACAATGCACGTCCGCATGTATCCCGTGCCACCCAACGTGCTCTAGAAGGTGTAAGTCAACTACCCTGGCCAGCAAGATCTCCGGATCTGTCCCCCATTGAGCATGTTTGGGACTGGATGAAGCGTCTTCGCACGCGGTCTCCACGTCCAGCACGAACGCTGGTCCAACTGAGGCGCCAGGTGGAAATGGCATGGCAAGCCGTTCCACAGGACTACATCCAGCATCTCTACGATCGTCTCCATGGGAGAATAGCAGCCTGCATTGCTGCGAAAGGTGGATATACACTGTACTAGTGCCGACATTGTGCATGCTCTGTTGCCTGTGTCTATGTGCCTGTGGTTCTGTCAGTGTGATCATGTGATGTATCTGACCCCAGGAATGTGTCAATAAAGTTTCCCCTTCCTGGGACAATGAATTCACGGTGTTCTTATTTCAATTTCTTGGAGTGTATTTTACAATATTGTTACCCAACGGCCTTGCCGCATTGGTAACACGGGTTCCCGTAAGATCACCGAAGTTAAGCGCTGTCGGGCTGGGCTACACTTGGATGGGTGACCATCAGGTCTGCCATGTGCTACTGGCAAGCGGGGTGCACCCAGTGAGTCCGATCGCAAACTGACATACGGCCGGGAGATCGGTGTGCTGACCACGTGACCCTCCATATCCGCATCCAGTGACGCCTATGGATGAGGATGACACGGCGGCCGGTCGGTACCGCTGGGCCTTCCAAGGCCTGTTCGGACGGAGTTCAGTTAGTTCTAAAGTGTTTTGTTATGTTTATAAGTTGTGTATATATTGTTGTAGAAAAGCTCGAAGGGTGGAAAGGGCGACGGCAATTCTGTGGTGGCGAATGTTCCAGCCAACCAGCATCCTGAGCGACAAAATTATTATTGGAAGCTGCAGCTGGCCGCTATCTGAATTCATGACGGGACATCATGATAGTTCGAAACTGTTCAGAGTGCTAATAACGCCGTTCGTTTATTCGTTCCTCATTGGTTTTGAGGGTATGAGTAGTTAAAACAGTTTTGAACGGGGAACGGCTTGGATCAGGTGGGAGATAGGTTATCTGACCGTGCATGAACTCGAAGTTCACGGGTTACATCAGCGAAGGTGCTGAACTTGCAACGGAAGGCGTGGCGGTAGAGATATGGTGTACTAATTTTCAAAAGATTAGCATAGGTGCCGGAAGTAAAGTCGTGTTGGGCAGCTTCGATTTTAAGTCAGCATTAAACTGTACGAGAGCTCTTCACAACTCATTCGTGAGGAAAAGGGCGCAGATAAATGATTCTTAGGGGTTTCGTCGTGAATTGGCTGTGCGGGAACGAATAAACTGTCGTTTTGTGACTTTGAATTGCTAGAATTATTTAATCGCTGTGGAGTCCGAATAGCGTTTTGATGCTGAAGAGTGATATCTGACTGTATTGTGAGGAATAATTGTATGTAAACTGTAGTGAGTGTGTAGTGTGATTCATTAGCGTTTATAGTAAACGCCGGCCGGTGTGGCCGAGCGGTTCTAGGCGCTTCAGTCTGGAACCGCGCGACCGCTACGGTCGCAGGTTCGAATCCTGCCTCGGGCATGGATGTGTGTGATGTCCTTAGGTTAGTTAGGTTTAAGTAGTTCTAAGTTCTAGGGGACTGATGACCTCAGAAGTCAAGTCCCATAGTGCTCAGAGCCATTTGAACCATTTATAGTAAAGGCCTGCACGATTCTATACGATTTATAGTACAGCATAACTCACCCAGAATTGTGGAAGACTTTTCATCTGATTTCATTACGTTGTTTGGCATAGTAAAGAACAGTTCCTGCAATACCGTGACTAATGCAAGGAAACACTATATTCTTGCAAAAGTTTCGCAGCTATTGTCACACAGAAATGAACTTCTAGGACATCAAAAGAAATCTGACAAAAACTTTTCCGGCAAAAGGTGCTAGAATGAGCGAATCATTATGTGCGGACGAGAGAAGATAGTTTTACTAACAAAAGAAGTCTTGAAAACTAAAGTGGCCGGGATTTACTTAGACGAAACGTGGATTTATACACCCTACGCGCTGAATAAATATTGCAAAGTAACAGTGTGTGAACAGTACTGTCACATAACAGAGCCAGGCATTGTTTCGTTACTGTGAATGTAAGGTTTCGTGTCTGCTCTTTAACTATAAGAGAAAATAGATAGAATAAAAATACGTAGAGACAAAGACAGATTCTGGCCTAATTAAGAAGCACCACCCTTCGCCTCTTTATTGCATGACAAAACGTCGCAAAAAAAATCCCCTCCTACTGCCACCAACCATGTAGACCTAAATCATATAGAACTGCTCTGGAATTTTACAAAGAATAAGATCCGCAGTCATAATACGTTAAGAACCCCGTTCTCTAACCTGAAAAATAGCAGCTTACGCTTTTTCTGCTAATAAATAAAAGCCATATGCCGTCTATCTTCGTGCTAGGCACTTAACGTAACGTTACTTCGGCGACTTTTGCATCAAGCGGCTTTGTGGTTGGCCTCACTAGCATGAGTGGGCCTCTTTCCAAACCTTCCCACCAAGGAAAAGTGTGACGTGGCCCCCTCGGCATTACTCGCCAAAAACGCTAACCATATTAACATCTCTCATCTCTGGAAATGGAGATACTGTGTACATGAACTAGTTTAAAATCTTTGATCCAACGAAATTTCACCGCACCACATATTTATCTTCGTACTTGACAATGGCGCCACAGTCTAAAACCGGTTCGTGCAACAAATAATAAATATTGTAGAATATCACACCAGTATTGTGTGTGTTTAATTCATAATCTAACCACTAGATTACGCAGTCAGTTTGCTTTTACTTCTTACAAGGGAACCTCCCCATCGCACCCCCCTCAGATTTAGTTATAAGTTGGCACAGTGGATAGGCCTTGAAAAACTGAACACAGATCAATCGAGAAAATAGGAAGAAGTTGTGTGGAACTATGAAAAAAATAAGCAAAATATGCAAACTGAGTAGTCCATGCGCAGGATAGGCAACATCAGGGATAGTGTGAGCTTAGGAGCGCCGTGGTCCCGTGGTTAGCGTGAGCAGCTGCGGAACGAGACGTCCTCGGGTCAAGTATTCCCTCGAATGAAAAGTTTACTTTCTTTATTTTCGCAAAGTTATGATCTGTCCGTTCGTTCATTGACGTCTCTGTTCACTGTAATCAGTTTAGTGTCTGTGTTTTGCGACCGAACCGCAAAACAGTGCGATTAGTAGGCGAAAGGACGTGCCTCTCCAATGGGAGTTACCTCGCATCGGACGGACGGACGGACAGATAATAATTGTCTGAAAATAAAAAATTAAACTTTTCGCTCGAGGGAAGACTTGAACCAAGGTCCTCTCGTTCCTCAGCTGCTCACGCTAACCACGGGACCACGGCGCTCTTCAGCTCACGCTCTCCTTGATGTTACCTATGTTGCGCATGGACTACTCAATTTGTATATTTTGCTTCTTTTTTTTCATAGTTCCACACAACTTCTTCCTGTTTTCTCGATTGATCTGTGTTCAGTGATTCAAGGCCTATCCACTGTGCCGGCTTACAACTAAATCTGAGTAGGGTGCGATGGGGAGGTTCCCTTGTTAGACCTTAGCTTCTACTGTTGTGATATTAGAGGAGCAAAAAAGGCCGCGTATCACGTCAAAAAAGTGTGCTGTGACTACTGGAGAAGAGATACTTTGACAGACGAGGAAACTGAAAACATAATAAAGTTAGTTCGGCGTTATCATCCGCGACTGGAACAGCAGACGACCAGCCAACAGACATAGCTGCATAAATAGCTACATCACTGGGGAAGGTAGTTTTACGGACACTGCCAACAAAGTGTTGCAGAGGTCGGTGAAAACGGAACCGTTATAGAATCATATTGTTGTCCGTCTGTCTGTCTCACTATTAAAAACCCTTTTGCTCGGAAATAGCTAGACGTCTCACATTTAAATTTCTATCACATAAGAAGTTCTAAGGTCCCTTGGCGGTGTAGAACATTGAAGCTTCTTAAGTATTTGACTGAGAGTCAAAGGTTACGGTCATTTGATGTTGCATATTTTGATACTCGCAAACTCACTCATCAAAACCTATAGAGTACTTCACTTTGGACTGGAAACATGAGACTTGGCTAAAGCAATATTTCACAGCACAACCAAAGGAAAATATCTGCAAACTGTAAGTTTGTGAATGTATCACACGAAAAAAAAAATTGTCATTTGTTACCAGACTGTCTGTCCGCCCGTCTAAGAGGAACGGGAAGACCTATCGAGCTGAAATTTATCTCACTAAGTTCTTTGGTCCCTAGGCGGTGTAATAAACGTTAGCTTAGAAGTCAATGCAGTCAAAAGGTACGGTCATTTACGTCATATATTTTGATAGTCGCAAACTCACTCATCAAAACCTATAGCGTCCTCCCCGATTGCTGCACTTAGATATGCCGTTTCAACTTGTATGTAAAACACACATTCGCAGACTAGTCTAGAAACGCCATATCTACGTGTAGCCATAGCTCCTGGATATCCTATGGTGGATAAATTCCGATACGCGTCATACTAGCAAAACAGTCATTCTGTGCCTGATGTTTGACTTTTACCATTGCGATCCAGTCGGCCTGAATGGAGAACTACTGATTATTATAATAATGGAAACCAATATCACTGGGAACCAAAAAAGTTGACCTACAAATCCCCTACTTAGCCTACGCAGACGATCTTGCAATAATGGCAGATTCTAGTGAAATGGCAGTCAAACAGATAGAAACCTTAAAAGAGTGTGCAGGAAAAGTTGGCCTACAAATATGTTTTGAGAAAACGGTGTTTACAACAACAAATCTAGAAATTTCTAAGTTACAAACCAAATATGGAGAAATTAAGAGGGTACCATACTTTAAATATTTAGGAGAGATAATTTCTGAAAAATACTCACAACAAGAAAGAATATTAAAAGCTCGTAGGGGTCTAGGGCTGGTCCAAAACATTTACAATAAAAAATGTCTATCTATAAATACAAAAATTAAACATTATAAGTCGGTAATTAAACCAATAATGCTATATGCCAGCGAAACCTTGACACTTAAAAGAAAAACAGATATGGAAAACCTGAAGAAAGAGGAAAGGAAAATCATTAGGAAAATTCTTGGACCAAGATGGACCAAAGAGGGGTATAGATTACAGAAAAATTCTAAAATTGAAGAATATTCTAACATAGAGATAGACATGAGGAAGAGGCGTCTAAAATTCCATGGCCACATAATGAGACTTCCCGATCACAGACTTACAAAAAGAATAGTAAGATACGTAGCATCCCTTGTTAATGGAGGAGAATGGATCAAAAATGTAAAGAAAGATCTGGAATTAGCCAACATTACTACTGAAGACATGAACAAAAGAAACAATTTCAAACTTAAAGTTGACAAATGGGAGGTCAAACCAGAGACAAAAGCGCCGAGAACTGGAACAAAATGGAGCGAAGAAAGAAAAGCTGAATTCTCGCAAAGAATGAAGACCTGGTGGGCAAACAAGAAGAATAAGAAGCCCCAGAAGTGAACCATCTTTACTTAGCGTCTTCCATGTTGGTAGCTTTACGACTAATAATAATAATAATAATGTGTTGTGCATCAAGGAGAGATTTACTACTGAAATTTCGAAAGAGCACTTTCCACGAATAGTGGGACAACATATTACCTTCTCCCCCCCCCCCCCCCCCCCCCCACGTACGTCTCGTGTAATGACCATGAGGAGAAAACTCGAGAAATTAGAGCCAATGCAGAGGCTTACCGACAATCATTCTTCCCACACGATATTCGCGAGTGTAACGGGGTTGGAAGGCTCAGTGGTACAAAAAGTACCCTCCGCCACACATCATTAGGTGGCTTGCGAAGTGTTATGTAGATGTAGATGAATGGTCGCCAGTCTCCTGCATTACTTTACAACACATTTCTATTATTGAAATTAAAACATGCTCGAAAATCTCGTAATTCCTGGGACCGATGTTTTGCCAATATCAGTGTCGAGCCGGCCGGTGTGGCCGAGCGGTTCTAGGAGCTTCAGTCTGGAACCGCACGACCGCTACGGTCGCAGGTTCGAATCCTGCGTCGGGCATGGATCTGAGTGATGTCCTTAGGTTAGTTTAGGTTTAAGTAGTTCTAAGTTCTAGGGGACTGATGACCTCAGATGTTAAGGCCCATAGTGCTCAGAGCCATTTGAGCCATCAGTGTTGAAAGCAGGCGAAAACGGTCGATATTCTCAAGCTCCGGAACGGATGAACTGTCTGTATACACAGGTTTGTACGGAATCCTCAGTGCGCGAAACATGCTCGCATCTAGTCCTCCTTTTGTTTTTTTGTTTTGTTTTTGTTTTTTATTCGGTGTCACATACAAGCGTGTTCCATGTGACAGCACTCCAGTAGTAAGAGTAATGGAATGTCCGATGTTACACCCGCATCCCCCACCTCCTCCTCCTCCCCCCTCCCCTCCCTGCATCTGGAGCGTAAACACCACCGTGACGGTACCCTGTTCAGCTAACCTAGTTTTATCGACGTCACGTCATGACCACCGCGAGATTGAGTACCACCTAGTGACGTTGTGAGTACGTGACTTGGTAAGGAAACTATATAAACAGAGCAGAGACGTACCGACGATACGTGCCGCAAATGCAGAAATACACTGGCGTGTGTGACTCTGGCAAAGGGCAGACTGTTACGACCCGTCGACTGGGAACGAGCGACTCGGGAAACTGCTAAGCTAGGCGGCGTTTCACCTGCTGCTGCCTTGAGCACCTGTTGAAGGACGGCGAGACAGAGAGTAGGCGACAAGATGTTGGATGTCCACGTCTCGTCACGGAACGTGGAGGACGGACCCCTGTCCGCTCTGCAATGCGGGATAGACGGTGAGCTGTGTAGGTCTGACGTCAGAGTAAAATGCTAGTGCAGGCGCAAGTGTTGCGAATTCCGTTTAGCGCACGTTGTCCGACGTGCGGCTCTGCTGCAGCCGATCCCGACATGTTCCCACGTCGACCAAAGTGTGACGCTATAATACAGATGAGCTATCTAAATTTTTTGCCAATTACATTTCTTGCAAATATGCTGCACTCGTTTTATTCTGTAAACCTTTAGATACTACAGGGCTATTACAAATGATTGAAGCGATTTCGTAAATTCACTGTAGCTCCATTCATTGACATATGGTCACGACACACTACAGATACGTAGAAAAACTCATAAAGTTTTGTTCGGCTGAAGCCGCACTTCAGGTTTCTGCCGCCAGAGCGCTCGAGAGCGCAATGAGACAAAATGGCGACAGGAGTCGAGAAAGAGTATGTCGTGCTTGAAATGCACTCACATCAGTCAGTCATAACAGTGCAACGACACTTCAGGACGAAGTTCAACAAAGATCCACCAACTGCTAATTCCATTCGGCGATGGTATGCGCAGTTTAAAGCTTCTGGATGCCTCTCTAAGGGGAAATCAACGGGTCGGCCTGCAGTGAGCGAAGAAACGGTTGAACGCGTGCGGGCAAGTTTCACGCGTAGCCCGCGGAAGTCGACGGATAAAGCAAGCAGGGAGCTAAACGTACCACAGCCGACGGTTTGGAAAAATCTTACGGAAAAGGCTAAAGCAGAAGCATTTCTTAAACAGGAGATTGGAAAGCCGATGGATCGGCCGTGGTGGAGATCATGATCAACAATTCATGTCATGGCCTCCACGCTCTCCCGACTTAACCCCATGCGATTTCTTTCTGTGGGGTTATGTGAAAGATTCAGTGTTTAAACCTCCTCTACCAAGAAACGTGCCAGAACTGCGAGCTCGAATCAACGATGCTTTCGAACTCATTGATGGGGTCATGCTGCGCCGAGTATGGCAGGAACTTGATTATCGGCTTGATGTCTGCCGAATCACTAAAGGGGCACATATCGAACATTTGTGAATACCTAAAAAAACTTTTTGAGTTTTTGTTTGTGTGTGCAAAGCGTTGTGAAAATATCTCAAATAATAAAGTTATTGTAGAGTTGTGAAATCGCTTCAATCATTTGTAATAACCCTGTATGTTTTAATTGAAGATGATGAAGTCCCATACTCCGAGGAGCGTAGGGGATGATGCGGGAGACCCGCAACGCTGACTAGGCAATTTGCCATTGCCTTCCTCCGACCATAATGGGGATGAATGATGATGAAGACGACATATCACTCAGTCACGGAAAATCCCCGACCCCGCCGGGAATCGAACCCGGGACCCCGCGCATGGGAAGCGAGAACGCTACCGCAAGACCACGAGCTGCGGACTATGTTTTAATTAGAAAATACAATATGTATTATAACTGATGTACCTTTTCTGGGTTAATTCCGTTAGGGAAAGTTAGGCAAAGCAATATCGTTGGCAGAGAGCAAAAACTTATGTAGGAGCGCTGTCTCTGGACGCGAGTGTGACGTCAGAAGAGAGCGCGTAGAAGATTTAGAAGTGGCGTGTACTGTCGGAAGGCCGGCCTACGTCAGCTCGAACTACTACTAGCGAGGCACCAAGAGCATGACAGATGTGGGCACATGGAAGAGGCTCGAATAGCATCGACATCCTGCTCCGTAATTGCTCATTCCTGATCAATGTACGCCCGCAGTGTTACAAGGAGCAACAGGGGCATTATCGGCAACGAAGACGACGTCCTAACATTAACAACGAACTCTAAGGCCGTATAATTTTCGTTAATGTTGGAAACTTTATGTGCCATTACCCACCGGAAAAATATGAGTAAGATTTAACGAATAATAGTTAACATACATAGAAATTGTAGGTACGTTATTTCATTATCGTCCTCACTCGTTGTCACCTACTTAGGGTCCAATTCATTTTCGGTTATTAAATACCCGCGTGTCGTTTAAAGCTAAAAGAAAACTAGTAAAAGGCTACTAATTGACAGCTTTGTTTGCTTGCTGAAAAGATAGATGAAAGTAATTAGTAATGAAGCCTCCATAAGTTAACTGCGCTGTTCAATAATATTCAGAAGCAATGTTTATCTTGTTAATCAAAGAAAGACAAAATAAAGTAAACTAACTCAAAGTAATCTGGTAATTCCAAATCTAAGGAAAAAATAAGTTTGTGCATTTCATCTGTATGTCTGTTGTAGTAATGCTGTTGTGTGGCAGCTTGGTTAGTATTTCGGCGTTGAAAGCCAACAGTTACTTATTCAGGCCAGTAAATTTGCACAGTAATTAGAATCCATTCAAAGAACGTAGCTAGCAATAGCGATGAATCTAATGAATGTAAGTAAACTTAATCTGAAGTTATGTAATCTAGTGTCGCAACAAAAGAACTGCCTCCAATCAATCATTTACCGTACTTTTATATAATGAGTTTTTTCAATATTAACATATCTGAGTGTTAACAATATAACACAACTGATTTCTTTGATCATTATTATTTCGTAACGTGTTGTGGTGTCAGAAACGAGTGTCAAACTTACGTACAGTCCAGCAGTAACGTATTCACTATAGTCCGCATTTTCGCTTAGATATTGAACAGAGAGTGCCGAAACGGGTTGGCGACCACATTAACTAATTTCTGTATTATTTAAGTTAAATTTTTTGTGACCTCTTTAAATGACATGGTACCCCTTTTTGTTTCGTACTTTACATGAGTGATGGCACTGTTTTAAGTATTAAACAAAATTCACATAAGTGGGAGGTGTTGGAGTAGGACAGGTTGTTCATTAGAGTGACGTCTTGTACTCTTCTTTCCACTAACCGATAATTTTTTTCGGGGACGATAGTTTTGTCCAAAACTAAACTAGTTTGTCACCCGCGATCACGCTCATATTTCCGCGCGTAATTCGATTACTAAGAGAAGAGGTTACACGAGTTCGTCAGTAACGATTGCAGTGTGCACGGGCTCTTCAGACTGAGCCAAGGATCAATAGAAGTACGTCGCGCCGAATGCACAGCTCTCTCATACCCTTCTGTGATCACGACCAGAGGCAGAGGTTTTAGCTTTGGATCAATATAGGGCCTACTACAGGATTTCCCACCTATACTTGTACCAACTGTTCGTTGGTCTCATTCTTTTATAGTAACGCTGCCTTTCAGCCGAGACCCACGGGAAGGACATGCGGCGGAACGTAAATTGCCGTATGTAATATGGCACATTGCTAAAGTGCATACACCCGACCTCGACATTTTTTTTTATATGTTACAATACAGCATCACCTGTCTTTTGCGGTCTAACTGTGTTGGTGAGGCAGTAAATTTATCCACAGGGCAGTGACACCGCGTCACTGCAATACACTTTGGACGTGTGGCGGTGGGACTTGTAGTCCCGTACCATCCTCCGCCGGTGACAGTACTACATCAGTCATGCAGAAAAATTTAGCCTAACGTGGGCAGGTAGGGTCGGAAAGTATTGGACGTAGAATGGGGGCTAGTCCCGCCAAAGCATGCGTCGGTGGTAGGCGTGCCAGACCTATCGGTAGCCATGGTCGGAATCCGATTCCTCTAGGATGGTTAGGGGAACCGGATGTCGATGCCAGCGGCATGTAAGTGTGGTCCCAACTTGGCGTAACCCATGGACAGTGTCCCGCAAGGCGTCCACTTTCTCACTGACCCGCCGCGCGTTGTCGCGTTTGCTCGTCTTTTGGGGGACGATATCCGCTTCCTCGTGGAGAGTGACAATTCTCGTGAGTGGCGGGGCGTGCAGGCTCCACCTGAGCACCTTGTTCTGCAGGCGCTGCAACGTCCGCATCCTGGTGACACTAATCGTGGCCCATGCAGCAGATCCATACGTGAGGGCAGGCAGGATAACTGTTCGGTAAATGCGGAGCTTGGTATGCAGGTTAAGTTCCCTACTGCGAAAGAGCGGGTACAAGGCCCTGGTTAGCTTTTGCCTCTTGTTGGTGACATACTCCGAAAGACAGTGGAAGAGCAACTTGTGGTCCATCTGGACCGCGAGATAGGTGGTTGTCGGGGACCAGGGCACCTGCACACCTGCAATCGAAATGTTGCGGCGGAGGACTGGGCGGCGTTTCGTGAAATAGACTTCCGTAGTTTTGGCGGCATTGAGAGCTACTTTGTTTGTCTGGACTGCCGTACTTTTGGCGGCGACAGTGGAAGAGCAACTTCTGGTCCATCTGGACCGCGAGATAGGTGGTTGTCGGGGACCAGGGCACCTGCACACCTGCAATCGAAATGTTGCGGCGGAGGACTGGGCGGCGTTTCGTGAAATAGACTGCCGTAGTTTTGGCGGCATTGAGAGCTACTTTGTTTGTCCGGACTGCCGTAGTTTTGGCGGCGACATGGAAGAGCAACTTCTGGTCCATCTGGACCGCGAGATAGGTGGTTGTCGGGGACCAGGGCACCTGCACACCTGCAATCGAAATGTTGCGGCGGAGGACTGGGCGGCGTTTCGTGAAATAGACTGCCGTAGTTTTGGCGGCATTGAGAGCTACTTTGTTTGTCCGGACTGCCGTACTTTTGGCGGCGACAGTGGAAGAGCAACTTCTGGTCCATCTGGACCGCGAGATAGGTGGTTGTCGGGGACCAGGGGACCTGCACACCTGCAATCGAAATGTTGCGGCGGAGGACTGGGCGGCGTTTCGTGAAATAGACTGCCGTAGTTTTGGCGGCATTGAGAGCTACTTTGTTTGTCCGGACTGCCATAGTTTTGGCGGCGACAGTGGAAGAGCAACTTCTGGTCCATCTGGACCGCGAGATAGGTGGTTGTCGGGGACCAGGGCACCTGCACACCTGCAATCGAAATGTTGCGGCGGAGGACTGGGTGGCGTTTCGTGAAACAGACTGCCGTAGTTTTGGCGGCATTGAGAGCTACTTTGTCCGGACTGCCGTAGTTTTGGCGGCGACAGTGGAATAGCAACTTCTGGTCCATCTGGACCGCGAGATAGGTGGTTGTCGGGGACCAGGGCACCTGCACACCTGCAATCGAAATGTTGCGGCGGAGGACTGGGCGGCGTTTCGTGAAATAGACTGCCGTAGTTTTGGCGGCATTGAGAGCTACTTTGCTTGTCCGGCAACAAGTTATGGTGGCGTCCACCTGTCGCTGGAGGCGGGCAACGAGCGAGTAACTAATGAAGACGAATTTAATAATTCTTGACTGCGAGTTTAAATGTATGCGAGTTCTCGATAGCACAAGAAAACATTACGAGCTTCAGTCGGTACTTTTTCAATTAAATGTGTGGACCCTGCACAGAACCGAGCGTTCCGGAAGTCCCACAAGTGTGACGTGACAAGTTCGTTTCGCGACCCGTGCATCTCGTTGGTCCCGCGCTCACTCAATCTGTGGCAATGTTTTCGTTGCGCACTCGGTGCGACCGCTTCAGACTTCCGGTGGACAGGTTCCATCTGTGCTTAGCTACAGGCCGCAGCATGTTTTTATCGCTATCGCTTCTTTCATGACGCTGTCTCATAAACCATTAGTTCGTTTACAACAGATGTATCGTCGAATGCAATTCGGTGTCCGTTTTCTGGACAACGGCCGAGGAGCTCTCGGCCGAATTGGGCCCGAGGTAATCATACTTGTTAAACTACGAGACTCTCCCAGAAAGTAATGCACCAGATTTTTTTTTCTTCAACGATCGTTTATTGAACACACTGAAACGAACACAAGAGGAAGAACGATGGTTGTAGCTGTGCGGTCGAAGGCGCCTTGCCACGGTTCGCGCGGCTGGCCCCCTCGGAGGTTCGAGTCCTCCCTTGGGAACTGGTGTATGTGTTGTCCTTAGTGTAAGTTAACTTGCGTGTAACCCTAGGGACCGATGACATCAGCAGTTTGGTTCCACAGAACGTACCACAAATTTCCAAGAAAGAATGATGTTTCTTCTATACTCCACATTTTCCACGTAATATCTTTCCCCGTTTTGTGGCCTTCCTCTAGCGGCGTGAGCCGGCCGCAGTGGTCGAGCGGTTCTAGGCGCTTCAGTCTGGAACCGCGCGACCTCTACGGTCGCAGGTTCGAATCCTGCCTCGGGCATGGATGTGTGTGATGCCCTAGGTTAGTTAGGTTTAAGTAGTTCTAAGTTCTAGGGGACTGATGACGTCAGATGTTAAGTCCCATAGTGCTCAGAGCCATTTGAACCTTTCAAAGGGAGTATTCCGACATTGGCCTGGAGCTGTTTATGGAAATCACGGAAACCTAAATCCGGATGGCTGGACGCAGGTTTGAACCGTCGTCCTTCCGAATGCGAGTCCAGTGTGGTAATCACTGCGGATTCAGATGTGTCAGGCGTGGATGGCCTCTCCAAACGCTGCAGATCTTGGAGCTCTGCCGAACCGACTTCTCGTAATGGCTTCACCGTCTTTGCCCAGCGACTAACCTCACTTCTGTCGACTGCAGATACTCCATAAACTGCATACAAACTTTTGTGAATATTCCTTACAAGCTGCTTGTAACGTACATCACTTAGAGACGCCATTTTGAAACAGTGCTCAAGTTTCGCTACCAGAGGAAACGGAAAATTAGCATGCATTCTGGAAACTTCAAATAATACATACCTTAAGTTCGCATTTCCATCATTGTTGTTGGTTGATAAAAAAAGTGGTGCATTACTTTCTGGCTGACCATCGTACACAAATCAGGGATAATTTCTATGGTGCTTGACGAAGCCGCGCGGAACAAAAATTGTAAGGCAACAGTCATTTGAGGGCATTTGGTACATGGGAAACTCCGAGACTGACACAGGAAGTTGTGGCCTGCTACACCGAACCAGTCAGCCAGAAGACTGATCGAAGTATTTACTGGAGCCAGGGCTACAGAAATGTCAAGGAGCGGGTTTTCCAGGAGTTCATGGAATAAAAAAAGGCACGTTGCCAGCAAGTGTGACTTTACGAGCTACTTCGAAGAAAAAGAAAGAGAAAAAAGTCATCTCCGTCTTGAGTAAAAGGCCGAGACGAAAGCGGAACAATGCAGTATCATTATTGCCGCTCTGCAGAATGGTAGCATGCTTATTAGGCTTTAAAATCCATGTCGAAGCCGTGATTGTATCGGAAAAAGTAATGAGACTGTAGTAACGAACTGCAGGTACCGTTTCTTGAACGAATCAGGTTGGCGTAGTGGTTAGCACACTGGACAACTGTCAAACCCGCGTCCGACCATCCTGATTTAGGTTTTACGTGATTTTTCTAAATCATACTAAGCAAATTCTGAGATGGTTGCTTCGAAATGGGACGGCCGATTTCCTTACCCAGTCCTGAAGCATTCCCAGCTTGTGCTCGTCTCTAATGAGCAAGATGTCGACAGGACCTTAACCCTTATCTTCCTTCCTTTTTTTTTACCGTTTCTTGAAATCTGGCAAAACAACAAACGCTGTGGAGAACCATATCCCAGAGGATGAATGCATCAAAATTACCGATTTAAAAATTTCGTATTGTCGATGCAGAATGAATGCACCAAAATCTATAACGAAGAAACTCTGTGTTGACATAAAAAACTAGTGAAACGTCCCCTTAGAACAATTATACATGACTGTGCTTAAACTGACACACAATATTTTTTTAGCGCAACGCAATCTGACTTTCAGAAATCCCTACAAAGGAATGGCCCTGACTAACATTAACCTATACCTTTCACAAATCACTTACCTCACAAAAATCTTCGTTACTCGAACTACTGCAATACAGCGAGCGCCACTACTGCCAGCTAAATAAAAGATTCAAATTACGGAAGTCACTAACTACTGATAGGGATAGTTAGCAAATGAAAGATTTTAATAGAGAACAAACAATGTATTTACCTTAATAGTCATAATATATATAGCAGTTCATAATATCCAGATAACAAATTTCAAAACTCCGCCATTTCTCTCCCCGCATCCACCTCTGCTGGCGGCTCACCTCCAACTGCGCAACGCTACGCGCTGTTCACATCCAGTTGCCGCTGCCAAACACTACAATGGCAGACAACAATGCAAACTAGCCACAGACTGCACACAGCACAACCAGTGATTTTCGTACAGAGCGCTACGTAACGTTGCCAATAAGAAAACATAAACAGCCTACTGAAAACATAAACAGCCTACTTACATAGCCTACTTACACTAGAACTTTGATTCTTCACTAGAACGGAAATATTCGCGCTACCAGAACAGCACTGCAAAATCTACAGAACTTGCACTGCGAGACTCGTTATCATCTCATTCGCCTTGTCACTACTACTGTCGATATTTTTATATTTAAAGTTGAAGTTACTACCTGTGGCTTTATAGGTATGAGCAGCCCATAGTGGCTCACCTTTCACGTATTCTTTTTAAAAGAAACTTGTGACCAAAGCCCTTCTGGCTTGTTATTTATTTTATACGTGACATATAAGTACTGTCAAAAAAAAAAAAAAATGGCTCTGAGCGCTATGGGACTTAACATCTATGGTCATCAGTCCCCTAGAACTTAGAACTACTTAAACCTAACTAACCTAAGGACTTCACACAACACCCAGCCATCACGAGGCAGAGAAAATCCCTGATCCCGCCGGGAATCGAACCCGGGAACCCGGGCGTGGGAAGCGAGAACGCTACCGCACGACCACGAGATGCGGGCATAAGTACTGTCTCTTTCTTGTACTTTTAGTCAGAACTTACATTTTTATATAAAAATTTTTCTTTTCCCATAAATTTGTAATTATGTTATGGGCCACTTTAAATGTTAAATTCTGATGAAATTCTTAGAAGTGTTGAAACCGGGTCAAAAAGACTAAAAATGGTGCCGAGGGCTTATTAAGTTCAACTTTAATTTATAAACGGTCACTGAACCAAGCAGCCATGTTTAAAACTCTGCGGTTTTACATTTACTTTTTTCTTCTGTAACAGGAACCGGCAAAAATTAAGAAAAGTACTGACGGTTTTGACTCTGGAGTCTTTGGGGGCTGTACCGTCAATTTTTAATTCCGTCCGCATTTAACACCTAAGGAAAAGAAAGGGTGCTATACCCTACATCCATTTGAACTTAGTTACTGTTCCTCTATAATTTTCACCCTAAACACTCCCTTCCATTACCAAATTAACTACTCCTAAACGCCTCTGAGTATGTCCAGTGAACCTAGCCCTTCTTTCAGTCAAGCTGTGTCATAGATTTCTTTTCTCTCCTATTCAGTTCAATACCTTACTGTAAAGGACGCGAGCAAACACGAAATTCAAGTAACTTTCGTTTTTGCCTGTGCGACTGAACCCTTATCAGTCCATATTCTGCTGTTGTAGTTATACGATCATTTTGAGCATGCCGCAGGAGCACCACATCTCAAAAGCTTTCGCTCTCTGTTTCTGAACTGTTTGCGATACCTTTCACTTCCATACAAGGCCACGCTTTAAATGCCTTGAGGTCAGACTTATAAACATTCAACTTTAAATCTGTACTTGATGTTCGGAAATTTCTTTTTCAAGAACGCATTGTTTAGTGTTGCCAATCTGCAATTTTTATTGTGTCTACTTCGACTATAGTTCGTAATTTTGCTGCCAGTATACCAAAACTCACTCACTACTTTTAGCGTTTCGTTTCCTAATCTCCCTCAGCGTCGCTTGATATCATTCGACTACAATCCGCCGGCCGGGGTGGCCGTGCGGTTCTAGGCGCTACAGTCTGGAACCGCGCGACCGCTACGGTCGCAGGTTCGAATCCTGCCTCGGGCATGGATGTGTGTGATGTCCTTAGGTTAGTTAGGTTTATGTAGTTCCAAGTTCTAGGGGACTGATGACCTCAGCAGTTAAGTCCCATAGTGCTCAGAGCCATTTGAACCATTTTGACTACAATCCATTATCCTTGTTTCGCTTTTGTTGTTGTTGTTCGTTGTATAACCAATTTCCAAGACGCCATCCTTTGCGTTCAAGTGATCCTCAGAGTTCCTTGTCTGCTATGGCAAAATTACGTCATAGTTAAACCACAAAGTTTGTATTTCTTCCGCCCCAGCTTACCGTTCTAATATAATTGCGTAAGCGTCTGTGGCCAGAATCAGCTGACATGAGAATTTTCATGGTATAATACAGCGTAAACGTTTCGGCCACGGGTTAAGTTTACCGCTGTATTTTGATGTGCAGCGCCCATTATATTATGTCATCACTGTCATTCAGAGCATGAAATTTCGTCACAATTTAAAAACTGTTGATGTTGTTGGTCTCTTGTGGAGGAAGAAACGGGATCTTTTTTAATTTTTTTTTCGTGCCAGTTTCAGTTCAGTAGTCGTTGTTCTTTTCCTTTCTTTCAGATCTCTTTCATCTGTTCACAACGATTTTTTGCTTCTCGCCTTTTGACTAGATCAATTCTTTGTCGGTTTCATACGTTGAAACCCTTGCATATGTAATCAATACTTTTCCCTAAACACTGTCTGTTGTTTCTTCAAATTTTATGCTATCTTTTTCTATATGCTTTTTCACTTCATGGATACAACCTGACTTTTTATCCCACAAATATCCGAAGATCTTTTTGCTTAACCAACTCTCTAGCATTCGATATAAATGTTCAAAAAATACTAGTACTATTTTTCCTATTTCTGCAGGTATGTTTTTTATGTTTCGATAAATTTCATCATTGCTTCGCAGTTTCCAGTCTTCCATAGTTTTTCGTGGGCCTGATATTTTCCTAGGCCTTTTTAGTACTTCAAATTAATCTGGATTATACTGTAATGCTAGACATTCGCTTGCATATAAACATTCTTGCTTAAACTAGTGTGACTGTAATGCTTCATTTTTGCATTTTTAGACGGGAATTTTACATCGTAAAGGTCTTTAGTTACACCGTTTTATGTACCCTTTATTCTATGTCCGCATTTTCTAAGCCATTGTGTTGGGTTACGTCCCCAAGACATCTAAATTTTTTAACCCTCTCTATACGGTCAACATCTGTTTTCAGAAACTGCGGTGCGTACAGGCTATTTTTTCTAAAAGATTACTTTGTATTAGAGCAGATGTCACATTATTCAAACATATAGAAGGACCTCTGCATATGGAAGACATTTTATTCCAATATTTTTGTTTTCTCTTCAGAACATTATTGGTGAAATATTCATTCAGGTTTTCACTGTAATTAGTTTCCTGTAGTGAATGGAGCGAAGGGGACCTGCCGTTGTCTATTGCCTCTTAAAGTGTGCGTCACGTTTCGTAATCTTAAAGACCAAACTGAGTCAACGGTTTTAAAATAGTGACGTAATGTCATGCTCAGTACACCAGTCATAAAATATAATGGACCCTGGACAACGAAATACACCACTACTACTGTTTCCATTTCATGTCATCCAATAACGAAAAAAATATCTACATGTTGTAAGTGTTGTGTGAGTGAAAATGCACAAATATATCGCTGAAAATATTCCCCAGTCATACAATAATTTTTAAATGAACACACCGCCTTTTGGCTGTATTGTTGTTTATTTAATTATGAGCCAGGTTTCGGCCTTTTATAGGCTTACTTTGATTGTTTTTACTAAATATGACGTGCCCTCACTATTATTTACTGACCTTTTTGCACGATAATGATTTTACATCTGGCATTTCGTAGCATGCAATATTTTTCTTAATTCAAGGCCAATTTTGAGATTGATATCCTGCAATATATATTAATGACATAAACTCAAATACTTGAAAATGGCATAAAAGGCCGAAACCTGGGTTGTACTTTAACAAAAGCCATACAGTCCAATGGGGGTGCAAAAATGACGAAATGCCGTTGCAAAGATTGTAAAGTGCAGCTGAAGATGAACCGATAGGGCTTGAGATGTATAATGCATGGTACAGTAATAGATATTTTGTGGATGATTTTATTCAGCACGGCAGTGTCAATTAATCGTAATAATACTCACTCCATTGATGGGGAAAATGAGACGCCCTTCACTTTGCCAGACATTTTTATCCGGTCTCAGCAAGCAGTGCAGACACCGCGTGAGTTTTCTGGGCCCTGGAAGTGGGTTCCTCTCCCATCCTACCTCGCACACACCTTTCTGAAGGCTGGAGTGAAGGGAGACGGGAGGGGGTCCAGAGACGCCGACAATCTGTCATCCTGTCGCCGGGGGCAGACGCGGCAGACGCGCGCACGCAGTCCATCACCGCCGCCGTACATTACTCCCCCTTCCGCACCCTGCATGCATTTTCATTCCTCATCGTCCGACACTAACAGCCTTACCTCTCCTGACCGTGTCATTTATCATAACTGAATCTATACTTAGAACGGAGCGGGAGCTCCCAAACGACGAGGGCTATGTTTTACCTCGGTAAAGATCTGCGAATAGGGAATGCACGGTTTATACTAACGCGACTACACCGTGTTCTGGAGAAGTTCTGTTGTATAGCTAGAGAAGGCGCGTTAAATTCAAGCAGGCTGGCGTGAGGTCTGAAACAGGATACGGAATGAATGCTATAAAGAAAAGTACGTAGCTTCTGGAACCACATTTGTAGGACATTGCTCTTGATGATACAGAAGTATTATAGCAATTGAATACGGCGCCTTGCTGGGTCGTAGCAACTGTAGCTGAAGGCTATGTTAAATATCGTCTCGGCAAATGAGAGCGTAATTCTCAGTGAACCATGGCTAGCAACGTCGGCTGTACAACTGGGGCGAGTGCTAGTACGTCTCACCAGACCTGCCGTGTGGTGGCGCTCGGTCTGCAATTACTGACAGTGGCGACACGCGGGTCCGTCGTATACTAGCGGACCGCGGCCGATTTAAAAGCTACCACCTAGCAAGTGTGGTGTCTGGCGGTGACACCACAAGTTAGAGGTATTTCAAAAATCGGTGCTTCTTATTACCAGTCTTTATTTACGACACATTATTTTGTAGTCAGGGCAGCCACAGCTTAGATCAGGGGCGGGCAAGAATCCTGTACGTGTGCGGTGCACTTGCACGCGTGCAATTAAAAGGTGTTCTGCGTGCACACAGGGGCAAGCTGGCCACCCGCTTACCTCCCCTCCCCACCATACCTACTGTCCACTCCTTCCTCTGTAATGCGTTTTGTTTTTCTAGCTCGCTTTATTGAATGATGGAATAAGGTTAGCAGGAGTGCTTGAAATAAATCATGGTTTGAAAGAGTACCTATTAACTACGATACGTTTTATTTAATTATCACAGGTGGAGTTTACAATACGTTTAATATCTGGAACAAAATTTCTGCATACAGACAAACGCAAACACTTACGTAAATTTTCATCACTTATGCTTTCTCTTAACCGAGGCTTATTAATTCAGCAAATGGTTTTCCAGCTCTCACTATATTAAGCGCAATTTTATAGCTAGCACGTACCTCTGGGCTATTATCGTTGTCGTCCTGAAAAATTGAAAACAGTGCTCCATAAAATGTTAAATCAGTTAGATGAGAGACATGACGAGAGAAAGTCGCAGATCTCTCGTGACAACGGCAACTAGGACAGATGCATCTAATATCGTCAGGTCGCTCTTCTTAAGCTCAGTCAATTTCCCCATCCGCTCAGAATCCGACAATAAATTGTACTCGTCCTTGTGAAATTTATTATAATTGCCTTCAATACTAAACTTCCGTTGACCAGCGAGAATACTGCCACATATTATACATTTCGAATTTTCACGTCTTTGCACAAAGAAAAAATGATTCCCCCATTACTTTTTAAAAGATAGCAAATCTCCACGTCTCCGTTTCCTTGATTCACTCTGCATTTTCCGGTTCTTGAAATCCAACGTTCACTACGTAGTGGTCGCTTCGTATAAACGTCCGCGGCTTAGCCTTGTACTACACTGCCGCAACCTGCCGGCTGTCGCCACTGCCCCATTCGACGCCTGCACGCGAGCAGCACACGTGCAGCGCTGTGCGCTCACGAGCCGCGTGCAACGTTTGCCAGCCCCTGGCTTAGATCATACGTTGTTACCATAAAGATAATTCCAAAAATTCTCCAGAATATCTTAAAAAAATTTCTTCAATTCTTTTTAATGGATGAAAATTCTTCCTGACCGCATTAGCTGTTTATAAGTTCCTTGATTAGGCAAAACAGTCGGTTTCACATTGTTATATGTGCGTCTTCAGGTGATAATTTTTAACCTCTTAAGGGTAGAGAAAATGCACGATACATATATGTGGTGCCTGATACGAAGGAATTAAAGACATTAGCTGCCAGTGGTCAGTAATTAATATCAATGGAGCAAGCTGAACGTTTGTGCCAGACAGGGATTCAAATAAGAGTCTCCTGCTTACGAGGCATCTACGCTGACCACTACGCCATCTGGACACAGTGGCCACCACGACTGGACAGACTTCCCCAGCACATCTCCCGTCAGACCCAAGTTCTCAACTTACACCAAACGTTACTGATACAGTGCCCCTGTTTTCCGTTACCTGCGACATCTCGCTAATTCCCATAAGATATCGAGCTTGGTGTCCATCTGCACCGAAGGGATCATAGGCATCTTCGCCTGAATATATATGTATACAGGATGGTCCATTGATCGTGACCGGGCCAAATATCTCACTAAATAAGCGTCAAACGAAAAACCTACGAAGAACGAAACTTGTCTAGCTTGAAGGGGGAAACCAGATGGCGCTGCCCGCTAGATAGCGCTGCCATAGGTCAAACGGATATCAACTGCGTTTTTTTAAATAGGGACCCCGATTTTTATTACATATTCGTGTAGTACGTAAGGAAATATGAATGTTTTAGTTGGACCACTTTTTTCGCTTTGTGATAGATGGCGCTGTAATAGTCACAAACATATGGCTCACAATTTTAGACGAACAGTTGGTAACAGGTAGGTTTTTTAAATTAAAATACAGAACGTAGGTACGTTTGAACATTTTATTTCAGTTGTTCCAATGTGTTACATGTACCTTTGTGAACTTATTATTTCTGAGAACGCATGCTGTTACAGCATGATTACCTGTAAATACCACATTAATGCAACAAATGCTCAAAATGATGTCCGTCTGCCTCAATGCATTTGGTAATACGTGTAACGAGTAGTTCGCCTTCCTTAATGTTCTCACATGCATTGACAATGCGCTGACGCATGTTGTCAGGCGTTGTCGGTGGATCACGATAGCAAATATCCTTCAACTTTCCCCACAGAAAGAAATCCGGGGACGTCAGATCCGGTGAACGTGCGGGCCATGGTATGGTGCTTCGACGACCAATCTACCTTTCATGAGATATGCTATTCAATACCACTTCAACCGCACGCGAGCTATGCGCCGGACATCCATCATGTTGGAAGTACATCGCCATTCTGTCATGCAGTGAAACGTCTTGTAGTAACATCGGAAGAACATTACGTAGGAAATCAGCATACATTGCACCATTTAGGTTGCCATCCATAAAATGGGGGCCAATTATCCTTCCTCCCATAATTCCACACCACACATTTACCCGCCAAGGTCGCTGATGTTGCACTTGTCGCAACCATCGTAGATTTTCCGTTGCCTAATAGTGGATATTATGCCGGTTTACGTTACCGCTGTTGGCGAATGACGCTTCGTCGCTAAATAGAACACGTGCAAAAAATCTGTCATCGTCCCGTAATTTCTCTTGTGCCCAGTGGCAGAACTGTACACGACGTACAAAGTCGTCGCCATGCAGTTCCTCGTGCATAGAAATGTGGTACGGGTGCAATCGATGTTGATGTAGCATTCTCAACACCGACGTTTTTGAGATTCCCGATTCTCGCGCAGTTTGTCTGCTACTATTGTGCGGATTAGCCGCGACAGCAGCTAAAACACCTACTTGGGCATCATCATTTGTTGCAGGTCGTGGTTGACGTTTCACATGTGGCTGAACACTTCCTGTTTCCTTAAGTAGCGTAACTATCCGGAGTACGGTCCGGACACTTGGATGATGTCGTCCATGATACCGAGCAGCATTCATAGCACACGCCCGTTGGGCATTTTGATCACAATAGCCGTACATCAACACGATATCGACCTTTTCCGGAATTGGTAAACGGTCCATTTTAACACGGGTAATGTATTACGAAGCAAATACCGTCCGGACTGGCGGAATGTTACGTGATACCACGTACTTATACGTTTGTGACTATTACAGCGCCATCTATCACAAAGCGAAAAAAGTGGTCCAACTAAAACATTCATATTTATTTACGTACTACACGAATATGTAACAAAAATGGGGGTTCCTATTTAAAGAAACCAAGTTGATATCCGCTTGACCTATGGCAGCGCCATCTAGCGGGCCAACCACAGCGCCATATGGTTCCCTCTTCAAGCTAGACGAGTTTCGTTCTTTGTAGTTCTTTTCGTTTGATGCTTATTTCGTGAGATATTTGGCCTGGTCACTATCACTGGCCCACGCTGTATAATCATAATTTTCGTGGGCCTTTGTCCCACTTCAACGCAGTGTCGGCCTTTTTACTATGGATTAGCGATGTTAGTGTCAGAGGGTGGCCGGACACCCTTCCTGTCGCCACCCTGTATCCCCCAGGATGGAATTAATGTACCACAGCTGTCAGCATCAAGCGTAAGCCATGAAATAGTGTGAACGTTTTCAAATGTCTGCGAGGCAGACTGAGGTGGGACGTGGGGACCAGCCCGGTATTCACTTAATGGGATATGGAAAACCACCTAAAAACCACATCTAGGCTGGCCGGTACACCGGCCCTCGTCGTTAATCCGCCGCATAGATTCGATCCGGGGCGAGCGCTCCTCCCTCAATCCTGGAAGCAGCGCATTAGCGCACTCGGCTATTCTGGCTGTGTGTGTGTCCGTGCGCATGTCTTTTCTTTCAGACATATGCGAAATGTACGATGTCCCAACATTAAAGTTGTTAAGCGATTAGTTGTGTACCTCGTCAAAAGGCTGATGTCTAATGGCTACACTCGTAATTACACACCGTAAGGTGAACCTCGCACGTGTAAAAAATCATGCTGTAATAAAAAACCAATGCAGTGTTAACTCAAGGTCTAAAATTTTGACTCCTTACTAAACGTAGTCCTAAAATGCAGTTCCCATTAAGAGAGGACTGCAGTGAGCACATGCAAGATCTCCGCCAAGAAGACAAACCCATAGCCGCGCTGAGTGGCCGCGCGGTTTGAGGCGCCTTGTCACGGATTGCGCGGCTTCTCCCGCCGGAGGTTCGAGTCCTCCCTCGGGCGTGGGTGTGTGTGTTGTTCTTAGCATAAGTTAGTTTTGGTTTAAGTAGTGGGTAAGTCTAGGGACCGATTACCAGAGCAGTTTGGTCCCTTAGGAATTCACGCACATTTGAGTATTTGATAAACCGATAGTTCATGTATAATACCTATAAAACTGTACTAAGACAGTGATGAAGAAACTTTTCTAGTTTAAGGTGGTCATCTAGTTCGTGTTAGTACCTCTAGTACTACTGGCACAACAGCCCACTCTAACCGATTTTATACAAAATGGACTCTAGGAATGACTATCCATAATGATCTTAAGTAGAATGTCCACATAAACCAAATAGTGGGAAAAGTAGATGCGAGACAGATTCACAGGTAGAATCGTAAGGAAATGTAATTCATCCGTGAAGGAAGTGTCTTATAAGGCACTTGTTCGACCGTTTCTTGAGTATTGTTCATCTATCTGGGATCCCTATCAGGGACGCAACTAATGACTGATAGAAGAGATAGAGAAGATCCAAAGAAGAGCGGCGCGTTCCGTCACGTGATCGTTTCGCCAGCGCGAGAGCCTTACTGAGACCGTGCGGTTCTAGGCGCTTCAGTCTGGAACCGCGTGGCCGCTACGGTCGCAGGTTCGAATGCTGCCTCGGGCATGGATGTGTGTGATCTCCTTAGGTTAGTTAGGTTTAAGTAGTTCTGAGTTCTAGGGGACTGATGACCACAGATGTTAAGTTCCATAGTGGTCAGAGCCATTTGAAGCATTTGAACCTTACTGAGACGCTCAACAAACTCCTTCGGCAGACGTTACAAGAGAGGCGTTGTGCGCCACAGAGAGATGAAATTCCGAGAGCACTTTCCAGGAAGAGTCGGACAAGGTACTAATCCCCCCCCCCCCCCATAGGTGTCGTGTAATGACCACGAGGAGAAAAATCATTCTTCCCACGCGCTGTTAGCGCAGCTTAGCACAGTTTTATTGGTGTTCTATATGAAATATGGTTTTAACTCCCTGACGGAAAACTTGTATATGCTAATTCCACTCTTCTTTTAAGGGGAACTGCGTTTTAGGACCACTTTTAATAAGGAGTCAATTTTTCAGAGCCTCAGTCTGTTATAACAAAGGTTTAGTTTTTTATTGGAGCATGAGTTTTGACGCCTCCGACGCTCACCTTACGCTGCATGGTTAAGAGTTTAGCCATTCGACAATCAACCTTTTAAGAGGTTACGCAACTAATCGATTTACACCTTGGATGTTGGGACATCGTAGATTTTCTCTAGCCGTATACAGTGAAAAATCACCTACACATCCACCTACAATGGTGTGAAACAGAATGTGTTGCCCAATAAAGGAACTCCTAAACGCTTAATGCGTCCTGAAAAAATTTTCATTCATTTTTGGGGAAAAAAAATTTAAAGCATTTTGGAACATTTTTTGGAGAATTTTTGTAAATTTCTTTACAGTAACAACTTTATTTATGTCTTCGTTGAACCGGCATTGCTTGAATGAATGACGCTATTGTTGCCTATGTACTAGGTCGGGTGGTACTGTGGTTGTGTGCTAAAACTGATAGCAACTGAAAGTCGGATCCATCACGTACTTACAGGCAAAGGGATTTTCTTCCCGAATATTACCATGGGTGGACTAGTTGCGCAGCAGAAAATAACGGAACACCAGGATAGTGGGTTCAACAAACTAACATAGTAAGAAACCAGGCATGTGGAAAAAACACTATTGCATTATTCAGTAAACAATGAAATTTATACGGAAACGGAAACTCTGACAAAATACAGCACTGTTTACTGAACAAAACAGATACGGCATTATAAGGATTCACGGGAATGGTTAACGGAAATTTTAATCTATAATTTAAAACAGGATCTGTACCTATAGCAAGAAAGGCAGCGATCGCAACAAGCATTGCTTCTGGCCCTAGCGTACTACTGACATGAAAAACACGCTTTAATACACTGTCAAATTAATAACCAAGCCCTAAATATTGATAAGTGATTTTAAAGAGCAACAGGGTCGCAGCAAGGATTCTCTTGTGGAGAATCAAACTCGCGACGTTCAGTTCTTTACCTAGATGGGCTGCGATGTCTGGAGAGGAAGCTGCTTCATCTGGCGTTACAACAGCTGCAGCAGTGGTCAATTACTAACAACATCACGGCGCGGTTAGTGACGTTATATTCCACAAAACATGGCTTAATTTGCAGAGGAATGCTGATTTCCTCTGCTCGGCAATGCTTGTTAAACATGCGCATCGGTCTATAGCTGGAAACAGACCTAGACGCCATAGGCAAACAGCTGTTGTACAAACAGTATATCTTTTTTGTCCTGTACAGGACGAATGGTCTACATCCTGACTCCGAACAAAGCGCAGGCACAGAGCGAGGCAAAGCGTGTTCACAGTTTTATTAGCCTGTTTCCGAGAAACGTGAGACTTCCTAATTCTTCATGTTGCCAACTCTCTGCAGACAATCGTTTTTGCAACAGTTATGTCGTCTGAAAGTAGAGTTTCCCACGAAAGCCACCATTCTCCGTGCGTCGAGTAATCCCACACATAATAAGCAGCTTTTTAATTTTTTACAAGTTGCCAAGATATCTTTACAGTAATAACACAGCGTTGGGAGCTATGTTAACAACCGTTTCAATTTAATATATACTTTAAAGGTGCAGGTATCTCAATTTATACATCGATTATTAGTGCTACTTTTGTTCCTATTCATTTTCGTTTTATTTCTTACATTTATAGTAGCAGTGCAACTGTGTTAGTCAAACTACCTTGCAAAATTTTGCATAGCATCCCAGATACATTTCTGAAACGTGTGTTTACATATTCATATTTGTGTCACAAAATCACTGTTAATCTTTAACATGTTCTTCGACCACAATGTGGTGTCATCGAACGAGACATTATACACAGGGAGTAAGAAAATGTTCCATGGATGTGGGCTTGGAAACTTTTCTACAACCTTTCGTAGTTACACAAATGTTCAACAGCCGAACGCACAGGGTTATTTTTTTTTTTTTAGAAAATACGTAAATACCTGATTTAGTACAAGGTGACGCCTTTCTAGATTGCTTATAAATAACAAACTGAAAATTTGTGGTAAGGACTACGGGACCAAACTGCTTAGGGCATCGGTCCCTAGCCTTACGCACTACTTAATCTAACTTAAAATAACTTATCCTAAGGACAATACACACACCCATGTCCGAGGGAGGACTCGAGCCTCCGACGGTCTAAATAACAAATTCCTTGACAGATGCAGACGAGGATCTGAAGCAAATCCCTATCCTCTGTATCTCCGGACCTAAACCTACAAGACCTTTATTTGTGGCACCATATGAAAGCCGTTCTGTATCGAACCCCAGTACTGGATACAGTGTGTTCCCCTTCTACATATTGCGGGAACTACGAAACCGCACGTAATATTCCAGAGATACATCATTGCATCCGGAATTCTGTGCAATGCATGTATCAGTGCTAAAGGAGGACATTCTGAACATTTCACGCAAGGAAGAGTTTCATGTGACCTATGGGTACATTATCTTCCTGTGTTTTTGCCATGATTCTTATACTACTGTAGCTAATTACGAGTAGTTATAACGAAAAGAAAGCGTTTGCAAACTCTTCTCCATATTTTCTTCTCCTATTTGTGAGGTATATGTCTTGAAAATGTAACCGAGCCTTTTTGTCACCCCCTGAAATATAAAAGAACGAAGATTAAGGTTTAAGGTTGTGTCGATGATACAGCCATTAGAGATGCATTAGATATATCGGATGTGTAACAACTATGCATTTACAGAGACTGTAGAGAGAGCTTCGTGCATAAAATTTTACATAGGAACATGGGTCCACAATTGATCGCTTTCAGTGTCTGAAGGCAATGAAAATCGGCTCATGTGGTTAACTCTTATTAAAGGATCTGTATAGAATAAGCTTTACGTGAGACGTTGCCACCATAAGTCGATAGACTGTTGCAAACAATAATAGAAAGAAATCTGGTCAAGTAATCAAAAATTTCCCTAGCGTCGTGATAGAGTCTATGTTGGATCTGAAAAGACTGTGGAAGGGCCTGTCGTAAAGAGAAACTTTTAATCAGTTCGCGAGGCGAGAGAAGATGGCTCAGTTGGACGGACACTGCCTGATAAAAGACATGCATCCAGAGCCGAATCCTGGTGTGGCATGGAATTTTAACTCTGTAAAAATAATTTTAGACAGCCTAGCCAACTTCAGTGATTAATCTGAAATTGATCTGCAAACGCTGCAGGTCGCTTTTCAGAATTTTTTCTTGGGGACAAGTTTCGGTTAAACATCTTCAGAACAAAACGCCCATCGCGTGATAGCAACAGTGATGAAGTAGTACCGGATGCCGGTGTAAAATAAACAAATTATCTAATAACTTGGATACGGAAGATAGACAACTTGTTGACAAGTGCTTTATTTTTCACAGCTGACAGCCTAGTACAAGGTTCGCCTTCGTCGATACTATCTTTGGTTTGAAGATGGTTTAACAGAAGCCAGTCAGCAAGAATAAATATTTCGAGGTTAGTCGTCTAAAATACTCAAAACGATGTACAGCACGCGCGCTTTTCCTGCGCGTTAGACGAACAGCAGTGGACGGAAGTAGGAAATTCTGCCCATAGCATAAGCTGTGGTTTGGGGACTAGCGATTAGGGAGGACGAACTTCCACCTCCTGCTTGGAGTGAAACCACTAGAGAAATCAAACACATGCTCTGTGTTCTAGGGTGAGCATTCGTATCCACGTTCGTCGCTATTGCCCGCAATACATTAGCAACAGCTTCTTTTTTGTGAGTTCTGCATCCTCAGAAGACCCTGCCTGAGCTTGTGGACTATCTCGCTGTCATGAAATGATACACTTACCCAGGAATAAAGCAGTCTGTGTGGAAGAGGAAGTTATTTAATCCTTCATTCTAGCACGTATACACTCCTGGTAATGGAAAAAAGAACACATTGACACCGGTGTGTCAGACCCACCATACTTGCTCAGGACACTGCGAGAGGGCTGTACAAGTAATGATCACACGCACGGCACAGCGGACACACCAGGAACCGCGGTGTTGGCCGTCGAATGTCGCTAGCTGCGCAGCATTTGTGCACCGCCGCCGTCAGTGTCAGCCAGTTTGCCGTGGCATACGGAGCTCCATCGCAGTCTTTAACACTGGTAGCATGCCGCGACAGCGTGGACGTGAACCGTATGTGCAGTTGACGGACTTTGAGCGAGGGCGTATAGTGGGCATGCGGGAGGCCGGGTGGACGTACCGCCGAATTGCTCAACACGTGGGGCGTGAGGTCTCCACAGTACATCGATGTTGTCACCAGTGGTCGGCGGAAGGTGCACGTGCCCGTCGACCTGGGACCGGACCGCAGCGACGCACGGATGCACGCCAAGACCGTAGGATTCTACGCAGTGCCGTAGGGGACCGCACCGTCACTTCCCAGCAAATGAGGGACACTGTTGCTCCTGGGGTATCGGCGAGGACCATTCGCAACCGTCTCCATGAAGCTGGGCTACGGTCCCGCACACCGTTAGGCCGTCTTCCGCTCACGCCCCAACATCGTGCAGCCCGCCTCCAGTGGTGTCGCGACAGGCGTGAATGGAGGGACGAATGGAGACGTGTCGTCTTCAGCGATGAGAGTCGCTTCTGCCTTGGTGCCAATGATGGTCGTATGCGTGTTTGGCGCCGTGCAGGTGAGCGCCACAATCAGGACTGCATACGACCGAGGCACACAGGGCCAACACCCGGCATCATGGTGTGGGGAGCGATCTCCTACACTGGCCGTACACCACTGGTGATCGTCGAGGGGACACTGAATAGTGCACGGTACATCCAAACCGTCATCGAACCCATCGTTCTACCATTCCTAGACCGGCAAGGGAACTTGCTGTTCCAACAGGACAATGCACGTCCGCATGTATCCCGTGCCACCCAACGTGCTCTAGAAGGTGTAAGTCAACTACCCTGGCCAGCAAGATCTCCGGATCTGTCCCCCATTGAGCATGTTTGGGACTGGATGAAGCGTCGTCTCACACGGTCTGCACGTCCAGCACGAACGCTGGTCCAACTGAGGCGCCAGGTGGAAATGGCATGGCAAGCCGTTCCACAGGACTACATCCAGCATCTCTACGATCGTCTCCATGGGAGAATAGCAGCCTGCATTGCTGCGAAAGGTGGATATACACTGTACTAGTGCCGACATTGTGCATGCTCTGTTGCCTGTGTCTATGTGCCTGTGCTTCTGTCAGTGTGATCATGGGATGTATCTGACCCCAGGAATGTGTCAATAAAGTTTCCCTTTCCTGGGACAATGAATTCACGGTGTTCTTATTTCAATTTCCAGGAGTGTAATTGGAAAACAACGCATTGCAACTAACTGAAATACCGCCCTTGCTGGTGGCTACTACTATCATACTACGAAAAGTCTGATCGCGAAGATTGGCAGAAACCAGGAAATACACCACTGGCCCAAAGTCTTTAGACTTCTAGCAGCTGAGAACTGCATAGTGGTGGGATTTTAAAAGATGCGCCACGAATAAGATTATTCAACGTTAACAAAGGCCATCGTAACATTTCCCCCCTCCCCCCCCCCCCCATCCCAACGTCTTGATCATTAATATGCTGTTAGGTTCGGTCACCCTACTCCACTTATTACTGTTGATGTTAAGTGCGGTGGGAAATATACACAGGTGTCCAAAATTAAAGCAACAAACGGAAGTTTTGCAAAGTGGCGTTTATTTTGCCTGGAAACAATACAACGTAGAAACAGTGGAAAAATACACAATGTAAATAACGGCAACATGCTCAACGGTATACAATTTGCATGCACATTACGACAATTGGTTAATGTGCTCAGTATGTGGCTGCAATGTAGATCTCAAAATGACGGGCCGTGCTATGAAAGATGTTATCAATCTCGTGTTGAGGCAATAAATGCTCATTCTTTAGAGGCGCTCGCAAGTATAGAAGAGTGATTGGTGAATGCTGACGTGATGCAACCTGTCTCCCTAGGGCATCCCAGACGTGGTCTATAAGATTCAAATCGGGAGAGTGAGCAGGCCACGCTATGCGTGCAATATCTTTCGTGTCCAAGTAAACATGAACCACCCGTGCTCTATGAGTTTGAGCATCATCGTCCATCAGTACGAGGTCTGGCCCCACAGCATCCCCCCAACAACAGCACTTGATGTCCCAAGATCTCACTTCAGTGGGAACCATGACAATCGATCCACTACAAGAAGTCTGCTTGATGAAACTCAAGAATAAATTGAACACTCCATTTGTCCGCTTCAGTAAATGCCCAGCACCTACTAACTGAAAACTTCTCAAACAAACAAATATACTCGGTGAGCGCACCCGTGCTTCCAACCTCCATGGACTCTGAAGCGTGGGTGAGGAAGGACTAGGAATAAAATCAACAGCTATCACTGCTTATTAATTGAAGACATAAAGTCTGTAAATGAGTCCGCAATTATTTTGGGCACTTTATTTTCACAAGTCCGTCTTGATCACACAGATTTCTTACACTTTATTACTGGTTTCGGCACATTGCCATCCTCAGATCTGTTACAAAGATAAATATTGTGTAAGCGACAGGGCCGGCTGGGGTGGCCGAGCGGTTCTAGGCGCTACAGTCTGGAACCGCGCGACCGCTACGGTCGCAGGTTCGAATCCTGCCTCGGGCATGGATGAGTGTGATGTCCTTAGGTTAGTTAGGTTTAAGTAGTTCTAAGTTCTAGGGGACTCATGACCTCAGACGTTAAGTCCCATGGTGCTCAGAGCCATTTGAACCATTTTTTTTTGTAAGCGACAGGCTCAATAAGTTAACGATAAATCTAACAAGTCTTGGTGAAACGTAAAATATAAAATTATAGGATGTTTATAGGCACGTATAGCAGCCGTACATAGGATTAAAATATTCTGATGTAAATCGTCAAGTTAAACATGTGCGTACATGGTATGTGCTGGTAATACTCAGATTGCGTCTGGTATTTATACAAGAGACTAATGCCAGCAGAGGGCACTTTAGCCAGAGTTCATATTAAACCAGTGTCGCGAATGTGATGATTAAATTGTGACATGCACAGTCATTAGTCAAATTAAAAAGAAAAATTTAACCTTATGCAGGTTGTATATTTTACCTAGTCAGGCTAGTGGCTGTATTAAATTAGTATTTGTACCCTTTATGGTATTTTAAGTATGAATCCAATTTCACAGCCCGCATCTCGTGGTCGTGCGGTAGCGTTCTCGCTTCCCACGCTCGGGTTCCCGGGTTCGATTCCCGGCGGGGTCAGGGATTTTCTCTGCCTCGTGATGGCTTGGTGTTGTGTGATGTCCTTAGGTTAGTTAGGTTTAAGTAGTTCTAAGTTCTAGGGGACTGATGTCCTAAGATGTTAAGTCCCATAGTGCTCAGAGCCATTTGAACCAATTACACATCAATTACATTTTATTGTCAGACGCTCGTTTTGCTACGGGAAGTAATTAAAAAAAATTTTAACTAATGACTGTGCATGCCGCAATTTGATCATCGTATTGGCGACACTGGTTTAATATGAATTCTGGCTAAAGTGCCCTCTGCTGGCATTAGTATCTTGCATAAATACCATACGTAACCTGAGTATTACCAGCACATACCATGTACGCACATGTTTAACTTGACGCTGATTTACATCACAATATTTTAATCTTACGTATGACTGCTGTACGTGGCTATAAACATTTTATAATTTTATATTTTATGTATCACCAATACTTGTCAGATTTATCGTTAACTTATTGAACCTATCACTTACACAATATTTGTCTTTGTAACAGATCTGAGGATGGCAGTATGCCGAAACCAGTAATAAAGTGTAAGAAATCTGTGTGAAAAAGACGAACTTGTGAAAATAAAGCTATCACCGCGTTGGTAGTCCATGGCTCGTTATTGTGATCATAGACTTCTATATTTGTCGATAAGAATCCATATATAGGGGGTACCCCTCCTAAGAGACGTCAGGCGTATTTTCGCTGGAGATAGGGCAGACTTGTGCGTTGCTGTTTCTGCAATGTCTAGACCGATTCAGGTGCAACTAATAGCACGTCTCATGCTACGCCCAGCTTTGACGAAAAATTCGGTTTGTTTCTCGTTAGTAAAAAATGTGTTTTCGGGAGAACGGTCCAAAATTAGTGTACTGTGGTATGCGTTTTGACACTGCCTGTTAACAGTCGCAGAAAAACAGCGTGTTCCAACAGCGACCGACTGGCGTTGCTACTTGGCGGTAGTGGACAGATGGCGTGGCGCAGACCAGCAAAAGCGACTTTTTACGAAAACGTCTTAAACGTAATAACAGTACACTGACGAATACCTATGCAAAAGTAAAGTTCCGTGGTGAGGTATCCAGACCATTCAAAATCAGAACAGGATTAAGACAAGATGGGTTGTCACCTACCCTATTCAACTGTGTGTTAGAAAAAGTTATTAGAGAGTGGAGGAAGAAAACGACTGAAGAAGGAATACAAAAAATCAGATTAGGAAGAATAAGGGATGGATTAGAAGTAGATTGCCTCGCTTTTGCTGATGACTTAGCGATTCTGGCAGGAAGTTTGGAAGAAGCAGTCAAACAGATCAATATTCTGAATGAAACAGCAGAAAAAGCAGGACTGAAAATCTCCTTTGAAAAGACAGAGTACCTAACCAATGTAAAAGAGGCACCGAACAATATGATTACAAAGTATGGCCAGATAAAGAAGGTTTCTAATTTCAAATATTTAGGGGAAATCATCCAGCCCAACGCTTCAGATACAGAAGGAAATAAAACAAGAACAAGAAAAATGGAAATGGCATTCCAGCTAACAAAGAATGTGTACAACAAGCCGGCCGCGGTGGCCGTGCGGTTCTGGCGCTGCAGTCCGGAACCGCGGGACTACTACGGTCGCAGTTTTCGAATCCTGCCTCGGGCATGGGTGTGTGTGATGTCCTTAGGTTAGTTAGGTTTAAGTAGTTCTAAGTTCTAGGGGACTTATGACCTAAGATGTTGAGTCCCATAGTGCTCAGAGCCGTGTACAACAAGAAGTCAGTATCAATTAACGCAAAAATAAGGCACTACAACACTGTGATTAAGCCAGAGTGTCTGTATGCATCTGAATGTTTAGCAATGAACACTAACAAGGAAATGGAAGCTATAGCAAAAAAGGAGCAAAAAATCATTAGAAGAGTACTTGGACCGAGGTTTGAGAATGGGACTTGGAAGCTTAGAAGTAATAGAGAAGTGTATGACAAAATTGAGAAAGTAGGAGATACTATGAGGAAGAGAAGAGTAAGCTTTTACGCCCATGTGAAAAGAATGAATGATGAAAGGCTGACAAAGAAAATATTCATGTTTTTTGACAAGAACCCCAGAACCCAAATTACCTGGTTCAAAGAAGTCAAAGCAGACTTAGAGGAGATGGGTATAGGAGAAGATGATATAACCAACAGAGACTTAATGAGAGACAAAATTCAACATTTTGAAGGATTTGAAGTGAAGAAGAGAAGAACTGGAGGAACAGTGTGGACAGAAGTCCGAAGGGAGCAGCACAGAGAGAGGATGAAGACATATTGGCAGAAGAGAAAAGAGGAGGAGCGCAATAGGAGAAATGTACATTGAAAAATATTTGTTTAACGCGGTCCCTAGACGGCCAAAATCGGAATAAAAAAAAGAAGTACGCATCTACATTAGCTCTGTGGCAGCGTGGCTAATGTCGAACAGTCGATAACAGTAACAGATACTGAAAGATCGGTAAACATCGGTTTTCCACTTTTCGTTTGTCCGACTTTCCCAAACTCGTATGCAGGTATGCGACATGTTGTTGTCTTTCTGCTATCGCATGCAGCAGCGGTACTCAGTCGTTGCTGGAATACTGGTTATTCGTCGCGTTTTGTTTCCCCTGTTAGCACAATATCGTTAAACCAAATATATCACTAGACTAATCTGAGACTGCTCTGTCGGATAAACACACAGAAATATGTGTCGAAAAACAAGAAAAGATGTGAATGACAACTCCTACTCCCAGTAATAGCACAGACTAATTCGAATAAAACATTTCACATAATATGTATGTCCAGTTTTCATTGGTTTCAGAGATACGTCTGTTAGAATGACAAGCAAACAAATACTCACAGAAGGTGTTAAAGGCAGATGATTAAGTCCAAAGTTGATTTTCATAAAATGCACATCTGACTGCAATGCACTTTCGAATTCTCTTGACAACACCGATCAGTCTGTCCACAGTTTACATCGTACAGTTTTCTCACTTTTTTAAATTTTCTCTCAAGAGCATGTGTATGAGATATTCACATTGCTTCTTCTTTTTCAGGTCTTCAATGAAGCGAAAGGAATAATAATTGTCTCAGTTTTTAAAATGGTTCAAATGGCTCTGATCACTATGGGACTTAACAGCTGCGGTCATCAATCCACTAGAATTTAGAACTACTTAAACCTAACTAAACTAAGGACATCACACACATCCATGCCCGAGGCAGGATTCGAACCTCCGACCGTAGCGCCTAGAACCGCTCGGAGACACAGGCTGGCTCTCAGTTTTTAATTTCAAGCATTATCCAAGCAGATATTAACTATTAAACATTGGACCATAATTAGGTGGCGATGTTCCTAACTATGGTGCACCTCATATATATTATTGTGGCTTATAGTTATAGTATATAGGAGTATGAAAGGAAAAATATTATTTCACACATTTATTTTGCAATTTATGAAATATAAATACCGATAAATAAGGAAATAAATAACAGAATTGTTCATTTACTACATATGCCTTAACGTTCTTTTATGGAATATGATTCTCTTTTATTGGACAGCTTAACTGGGAGGGGGGGTTGAATTTGGTAAATTACATAACAGCCTTTGTAAATAGTAAGATCCTTATCTTTAGGGCAAATTGATAGTTTCCCACTTCTTGCCACGTATCTCAGTCCTGCATTAGTTCTGCAAACTTTAATGACTCCATCTGGCCAGACTTCGCCCTCTTATTTGACAATGACAAAATCTTAAATTTTAAACACTTCCCTCTGACTCAGCTTTTTTCACATTTTCCCGTTAAACGTAAGTGCATTGTACCTTTGGTTTAAGGACGAGATGGTCTTCCACTTATTCTCTTTTGATGTTGTTTGTTCATTATTTAGTGTAGTATAATCTGTAGTTTGTATTAAAAAGGGCTATTTTAATTTCAAGTGTTTAAATACCATAACAGCAATGTAAAGTAATTTACCAAAAACATCCAACAGAAGGAAATTTTGGACCATAGTTGCATCTGAGTTTTTAATAAAATATGATACAATGGAAGTTTATTAAAAATATTTTTCACAGGTGACTGCTAAACAATGAAAAATAAGAATAGTATACAGCTTTATCGAAATGCTTGTTTCTGGAGACACACAAGTTTGCAACAAAATCCAAATCACGTTCACTCCTCAAGAAAGGTCAACGATTAATGTTACTCAAGTATGCCGATTTCGTAATTTGGTAAAGTGTAGCTCTCATCAGACTCCCAACTGCAGCAAAAAAGAAATGCAAAGAACTGTTGTACAGGTCTACACAACAATATAAATAGTATAGCAGTAACATTTCAAGCTTAGATAATGATCTAATCAGGTACAGGGTCAGATCACACTTTCAGTGCCAACCTACACATTTGGCTGACATATACTCAAGGTCATCACCACACCCTCTGCCCCCCACCTCCTGTCCCCAGGGAACCACCAGCCATTTAACCAAGATGAGATCACCCAGGGGAACATCCCACCCCAGGGAACGCCTCCCCCCCCCCATTCATCCCTGCCCACTAGCCTTATGCAGCTGCGCTCCCATCGGCTGGGACAGGAAGGGAGGGGTTTCCCACGAATTTTATGTCACATGACCACTACCGAACAATTGCCTAAGGCTTTTGGGGTGGGGGAGTCATGTGGGGTGCTCTCCCCTCGGCAACCTTGACCAATTCTGGTGGATCCCAAAGAGGGCGGGAAGGGAGTGGGGGTGACCTTGAACATAAGTGGGCCAAGTGTGTAACCTGATATTGGAAGGGATAAGACTTTTCTGAGCTTGAAATGGTACTGCTGTACTACTAATATAAATCGAGACTGACACCGTAGTTATGTGCCTGGGCCATAGTTATCGGAAATAACGACACTGAGCTTTTGAACGCCCGGTATAGCGCGCACCTAGTGACACAGCGATTCAGTGGCTTGCGCCTTGCAGACGTGACCAGCTGGCGACGCCGCGTTAGACGTCTGCGTTGCAGTGGCGCAGACAGGCGACGACAGCACGTGAGCTCTGCCCCCGGGGGCTGGGACGGAGGCGGCTGGCCACCGCCTCCGGAGCACAGAGCGGCTTCTTTTCGCGTGAAACGCCGGCCTCTCATTTTCCCGAGAAAGGCTTTTTGCGCGGCGTCCACCTCGGTTTCCCCTCTAATTACAGCGGCACGGCGAGGCCGCTGGCAGCCCGTGGCGCGCCGTCTCGCAGCAGTGCCGACTGCTCGCCCTGACGATGTCTCACGCGTCGAAACGTTCTGCGGATCAGTCGTGCGAGGGCGTCCGGTCACTGACTCACGCGCCGTGTTCCATCAATTTTGGCTTGAGTTCAGCGAGCCACCGGTGCAGCTCACAAGCTGTTTGCAATAGTCACTAGAACTCAGATGTTAAATTAGGTCAAAAAGCATACTGGTACATCTGTACATCTAATTCGCAAGTAATCAAATTGTACACAGAGCAGAAATAAAAGATGACATAGTAATCCCGTCTGAATTTGGAGGATCAGTTTATTTGTTTACTAACTTAATATGCAGCATTGCCTGGGTATGTACTCGTATTTACTGCACTGTACTATTAATCCATCACCTCCTCTCCCTCTCTCTGTCCAACTTTTTCATTGCTCAGTCTGATCACCTCTTAAACCCCCAATTCTGTCCATTTCCTTTTGCCCCACCCCACTCTGTCCGTATTGTTTTCCCCCATCTCTTTGTCAATCTGCTCCTCCTCCTCCTGACTGTCTGATCCTTCCCCCTCTGTCAATCTCCTTCCACCCCTCTAAATCCATCTTCTCCTCCCCCTCCACCGAGCGAGGTGGCGCAGTGGTTAGCACTGTCCCGCGTCCGGCTGTCCTGATTTAGGTTTTCCGTGATTTACCTACATCGCTTCAGGCAAATACTGGGATGATTCCTTTGAAAGGGCACGGCCGACTTCCTTCCCCATCCTTCCCTAATCCGATGAGACCGATGACCTCGTAGTTTAGTCTCTTCCCCCAAACAACCCAACCCATCCCTCCCCCTCTCTTTGTCAGTCTCCGCCTTCGCCCCCCCCCCTCTGTCCATCTCCTCCTTTCCTCTGTCTATATCCTCCCCTTCCCTTTCTGTGTCCATATTTTCCTCTCCCTCTGTCAATCTCCACCCCTCCCTCTGTCCATTTCCTCATCCCCTCTGCCTGTTTATCTTCTCCTTTCCTTCTCTCTGCCTATCTCTTCGTTCCCTTGTGTCTCTCCATCTCACCCTCTTTCCTTTCTCTGTTCATCTCATCTTTTCCCCTCTCTCTGTCTGTTTCCCCCCCTCCCTACTTCTCTTCCTCTCTTCCTACTTCTTCCTGTACCTATTTCCTCCTTCCCCTCACTCTCTCCCCATGTCCTCTCTCCACAAGTTATCACACTCACCCCAATAGAAGACTGGTGTTTTTTACCTTTACAGTATGTCTTCCCAGATAGTAACTATTAAGTGTACCAAATTTGATTGAAATCGTTCCAGGGGTTTAAAATGAGCTTTTTACTCGTGGCTTTGCCTGCATACGCAAATGTCACATATATTTAATCACATTTAACATATTAAATATGTATTTTTACACGTATTTCAGCTGTATGTATAGTGAATTTCACCTTCAGTTTAATTTGCATGCAGCTCAATGTTTATGACGTCATAATTCCTCATCTATATGCTGTACAATGATATATAGTAATTTTGCAGGTACATCCAGTGTTATATTGGCTACTGTCACGAAGACAGTTTGTACTAAAGAAACAATAAATTAAAACGTCATGCTTCATGTGGCAGTTCTACTGCATGAACAGCGAAAATGTAGTAAGAGATAAACTTTATTCCTTTCATTATTTTATGCGGTCATCAGGGAGAAGGAGTTTCGTAAAGGTCTGATATTAAGTGTAAAGTTTGTTTTACGCCTCTGGGTGCTCTTATTCTCAAATAATGGATGACTAAAGTATCGGTATTCGCACGTCGTAGGTTACACTGCTTTTTCACTCCCATTCTCGTCCCTTTGTTAGAGGGTTGATTCTTACTCCCACAGTGATTCTTTCCAGACAGTAAGTGATACATGTACCAAATTTGGATGAAATTGATCAAGTGGTTTTGAAGGAGATAGTGGAATGTACATACATACATATGTACATATACCGAGCGAGGTGGCGCAGTGGTTAGACACTGGCCTCGCATTCGGGAGGACGACGGTTCAATCCCGCGTCCGGCCATCCTGATTTAGGTTTTCCGTGATTTCCCTAAATCACTCCAGGCAAATGCCGGGATGGTTCCTCTGAAAGGGCACGGCCGGCTTCCTTCCCCATCCTTCCCTAATTCGATGAGACCGATGACCACGCTGTCTGGTCTCCTTCCCCAAACAACCAACCAACCAACCATATGTACATACGTATAAACGTACATTGATATATGAGTACATCCATTTTTATAGTTAGCTTATGGATTTAGCGTATGGCTACATCACAAACAAATAATAATACAATTACCTCAAACTAGAAACTTATATCCTGGCCACGAATATATTATATTGATCTCTGTCTTCACCAAAAACTCTGTTGGATCACCAGGGAAGGCTCTCAGAGGATATTATTGAATTACATGGCGAACAGTCTTCTTTTCAGCGCCACACTCACAGCTTGATGAAGTTATTTTCTTCCACTTGTGCAAAGAGTCGGCACACCTTCCAGTGTTCATTCTTATTCGGTTAAGAATCGAACAAATCTTGTGCGGCAATTCAAAGCCAGGTGACTTGATCGGTATGCATGGCATCTTAAGTTGCTCTATCGTAGCATCAATCTACCATGTGTGTTTCCAGCAGCCGTCAGCATTAAAGCGTTTCCAATTAACATTCTTGCGGTTTCCTTGGGGTGGGTCACGAGAGCGAAGCCTACCTTTGCTGATGCTTGGAACGCCTGCGTGAACAATGAAGTAGTTAGGATTTTTCTGTGCATTTTTTTTCTTTTTTCTTTTTTGTAATCCCGTACAAGTACACTTTCCCACCTTACAGATGAAGGTGGTATGTTGCTAACTACGGGTAGCCAGAAAGTAGGCGCGGGTCTGATGGTACCGTTTATGAGACGCATGGCTGCGTATGAGCATCTTTTGAGGGAGCGCTACTCAGTCAGGCTGGTGACCAGTACTGTGCAACACAGTAATCCAATCCCAGAGATGAAGTAGTACAGAGTGTTGATGCAACTGCCACAGAGTTTTTGGAGGACCTTTTTTGACAGCTGTTTTTATCAGATGTTGCGTGGAAGTGAGCCTTCAATCGAGTTTTGCTCCTAGATATTTTGTGTTTCTGTTATGTCTGAGTAATCTTCCTTCAAGGTGGACAGTGGTTTCTTTGTTGGCGATCTTGTTGTTTGGGTGAAATGTTGAGATTTCTGTCTTAGCGGCATTTGACTGCAATCTCCATTTGAGTAAATATTCACTATTCGTTGATAGATCATTGGTCAATACGGACTCCATAACTTCAACATCTTTACGCCTTGTTGCGAGTGCCCAGTCATCAGAATACCCAAACTTTCTTGACATGGTTCCAGGCATATCAAATATGTACGTACTAAAAAAGGAGAAGGGCCAGGACAGTTCGTTGTGGGTCAGTTGAATGGAATGAACAGTGTCTAAGGTTATATGAATAGTAACAAAAGTTTAACAAGGAAATGAAGGAGGAAGGAAGATTAGGGTTTAATGTCCGGCCGAGATCGAAATCATTATACACGGAGTACAAGCTAGGAATCTTTCAAGGATGGGGGAGGAAGTCAGCTGCGCCCCTGCAAAGGAAACATCCAGGAATTTTGCTCGAGTGATTTAGGGAAATCACGGTAAATACAAATCGGGATAGTCGGACGCGGGACTGAACCGTCGTCCTCCCAATGAGAGTCTAGTGTGTAAAAAAAAGCGCCATAGAATAAAGTCGAACTGAGAAAGATGATAGTGAGGGCATTAGATTACAAACTTCGATACTAAAAGTAATACATGAAATCTACTCGTAGTTGATAACGCGGACAACCATCAGCTGTATAATGGAATGACGAAAATAAAAATTTGTGCCGGATCGGGACTCGAACCCTGATTTCCACTTTTACGCGATTGGTCGCCTTAACCGCTTTTTTTTCATTTTGTTCGATATAGTTCGTTGCGTTTGGTCTGGGCGGACGTCACAAGACATCCGTTCAAGTTGATAGTTGATTCCTTTACTTAGGTTTTTTTTTATTACAGAGAGCACGCAGCCCTCTGACCGAACACGCTGAGCTACCGTGCCGTCATTTTTGGCTATCCGTGAATGACTCACGACAAGACCCAACCTTCCATGAGTCGTCGTTCATGCCACACAACCTGCGCTCGGACGGGTTCGGGAGGAGGGTGGGGAGGATATTTTAATTGAAGGCGCTGCCTGGTATCGGCGGATAAATACGATATTGCACTGCCTGTTGTGTTAAGAAGGATGATGCAGTGTACGTTCAGAGTCTACACACGTTCGAAAGAATATCCCACCATACTTCCTAACAAAAAAATGGCTCTGAGCACTATGGGACTTAACTACCGAGGTCATCAGTCCCCTAGAACTTAGAACTACGTAAACCTAACTAACCTAAGGACATCACACACATCCATGCCCGAGGCAGGATTCGAACCTGCGACCGTAGCGGTCTCGCGGTTCCAAACTGTAACGCCTAGAACCGCTCGGCCACTCCGGCCGGCGACTTCCTAATAACACAGGCATGACAATATCGTACTAAAAGCAGTGTATGAGATTTGCTTGCTATTGGGGCATCAGAAAATCTGAGACGATAAATAAAGCAGTCTGACAAGAAAAACATTTCAGAAAAAAAAGAAAGTTGTTAACACTGAACATAAATTTACATGTGAGGAAGCCATTTCTGAAATTACTTGTCTCGAGTGTAGCCTTACAGGTAGGTAAAACGTGCTGTTGAGACAAAAAGACAATAAGAGAATAATGTAAAGAAAACTTCTGATAAGAAGCTTTTTGTTTCGTTGATTGCGTGTCTGTACGCTGGATTACTAGTTTCGACGGGACTAAGCTGCAATCTTAATATCGATACAGTACAGGTTATGAAATCACGCTATGCGATAAACGAGACGTTTGTTTTCGCACCATTGAAACGCACTCGCACAGCACAGCAAGATTACATAACCTTTGCTCTGTGGATCTGAAGATGGGGGATTAGTGCTGTCGAAATTAGTATATATACAAGGCAAAAAAACTACATATCAGAAGCTTTCTTTACATTGAATTTACTGATCGCTCATCAGCCGACACTGTCAGGTGAGAATAACTTTCGAAATGTGATGCTACAAAAGAATGCTGAAGATTAGGTGACTAGATCGGAGACTTGACGTAGAGATACTGAACTGAATTCGGGAGAAAAGAAATGTAGCTTTGCTGAAAGATGAGGGTCGGTGGGTGGAACACAACCTGAGGTGTCCATGAGTGATCAGTTTGGTAATGGATGGAGCTTTAGAGGTAAAAGTTGACGAGGGAGACCAAAGCTTGACTACAATAACAAGCTGAAGTGTTTACACACTACCGGAAAAAAATGCATCACCCTTAATGACAGGGCCATGATACTGACAAGTGACGTGACAGGCAGTTCGTCAGTATAGGAGAGTACGATAAATTCATACCAAATGAAACACGCACGACACAGTAAAGCATGCCGAGACGATCGCGAGCAACGCAGACGTATGTTTTCGCGTGCCAAAGATCATGAAGGCGCCTAATGGCATCCCGCGATAGACTATCCCAGTCAACTTTCACCTTTTGCTGCAATTCGGCAGTTGTTCTTGCGGGCCTCGGAGAACGAGTAAGTTCCCGCTTCATCATGTCCCACACCTGTTCAGCTGGCGAGAGACCTGTTGTAGAATTTTAGAACATGTTTTTTGCTCGCATATCATGTCATCTCTGGAAACCCACAATCTACTCTGTAGGAATCAACATGGATTCAGGAAACAGCTATCGTGTGACACCCAAATCGCTTTATCTGTTCATGAGACCCAGAAAATATTAGACACAGGCTCCCAGGTAGATGCCATTTTCCTTGACTTCCGGAAGGCTTCGATACAGTTCCGCACTGTCGCCTGATAAACAAAGTAAGAGCCTACGGAATATCAGACCAGCTGTGTGGCTGGTTTGTAGAGTTTTCAGCAAACAGAACACACCATGTTGTTCTCTATGGAGAGACGTCTACAGATGTTAAAGTAACCTCTGGCGTGCCACATGGGAGTGTTATGGGACCATTGCTTTTCACAATATATATAAATGACATAGTAGATAGTGTCGGAAGTTCCATGCGGATTTTCGCGGATACTGTAGTATACAGAGAAGTCGCAGCATTAGAAAATTGCAGCGAAATGCAGGAAGATCTGCAGCGGATAGGCACTTGATGCAGGGAGTGGCAACTGACCCTTAACGTAGACAAATGTAATGTATTGCGAATACATAGAAAGAAGGATCCTTTATTGTATGATTATATGATAGCAGAACAAACACTGGTAGCAGTTACTTCTGTAAAATGTCTGGGAGTATGCGTGCGGAACGATTTGAAGTGGAATGATCATATAAAATTAATTGTTGGTAAGGCGGGTGCCAGGTTGAGATTCATTGGAAGAGTCCTTAGAAAATGTAGTCCATCAACAAAGGAGGTGGCTTACAAAACACTCCTTCGACCTATACTTGAGTATTGCTCATCAGTGTGGGATCCGTACCAGGTCGGGTTGACAGAGGACATAGAGAAGATCCAAAGGAGAGCGGCGCGTTTCGTCACAGGGTTATTTGGTAAGCGTGATAGCGTTACGGAGATGTTTAGCAAACTCAAGTGGCAGACTCTGCAAGAGAGGCGCTCTGCATGGCGTTGTAGCTTGCTGTCCAGGTTTCGAGAGGGTGCGTTTCTGGATGAGGTATCGAATATATTGCTTCCCCCTACTTCTACATCTACATCTACATCTACATGATTACTCTGTAATTCACATTTAAGTGCTTGGCAGAGGGTTCATCGAACCACAATCATACTATCTCCCTACCATTCCACTCCCGAGCAGCGCGTGGGAAAAACGAACACCTAAACCTTTCTGTTCGAGCTCTGATTTCTCTTATTTTATTTTGATGATCATTCCTACCTATGTAGGTTGGGCTCAACAAAATAGTCTCGCCTTCCGAGGAGATCACGAATGTAAAATTAGAGAGATTCGAGCGCGCACGGAGGCTTTCCGGCAATCGTTCTTCCCGCGAACCATACGCGACTGGAACAGTAAAGGGAGGTAATGACAGTGGCACGTAAAGTGCTCTCCACCACACGCCGTTGGGTGGCTTGTGGAGTATAAATGTACATGTAGACCTGGTGCTTTTGTTGCCCAGGAAATTTGCTGTACACCACGAAGAGGACGTCGCGTCGCAGCAGCCGTATGTCGGCGTGCATTGCCCTGCTGGAAATGCGCGTCACCTTCCTGTCGAATAAATGGAAGCAGCGCGGGGACAATAGCTTGTGCAGTGTAGCGAGTTCTGGTTGCTTTACCCTGCAGGAACACCAGATGTGGTCGCGAATTGCACCTGTTGGCGCTCTCACACCTTCAAATCTGTGATCGGTGCTGTGTGTCATGGGCCTCTGGAATGGGACAGTTCAACAGGTCTACGCCACAAACGGTACGTCCGTCACTCGCATAGACACGAAACCTACTCTCATCAGTGAAAAGAACAGAGCGCCATTCCACTCTTCTGCAGGTCAACAATGTGACTCTGTTTAGGTGGCTGAAACTGCTCAACGGCGCCACAACAGAAACTCATGACATAGCATCATTTATTTTTTGAACTCTGCCTTTAGGCGGACAGACCTTCTTATGGGTCGTGTAGACATGTTAAGCCTGATTCGGTAAGGAAACTCTTCTACACGAACAAGTATCAAATCCGAGGTCAGCAAGCATTGTTAGAAGCACAATAACGCAGAGAAAACTGAAATACCTTTAAGGGAACCACACACTGCCTATCTAACCCATGTTAATTTAGGTAAGTATTTGACCCATTTCTGAAAAAAAACTATTTGATGCAGGACCTCAATATTTTTACTGTATGTTACATGATGCTAACAGAGTCAACTGCACTAAAATCTACTTTATCCATTTTACAGTTTTTAAGAAATAGGTTTTTAAATTTATTAACAAAAATATTAAATTTTTTCTGCAGAAATTTTTTTTTGTGTAGTTCCTAATGGGGGAATATTAATGAATGTTGTACCAGAGGTGGCTTTTTATGTTATGCAGTCTCTGAAAATTTCATTCATTTATCTATGATAGTTTCTGATATAATGGGGCATATGTACGGAAAATTTTAATTTGCCGGAAATTGACTTTAAAGAAAAAAAACTTTTGAAATTCGTTACTTACAGTTAATTAAAACTGGCCTGCTGCATATGATGGCCCTTCTTTGGCCTCTAGCACTTCTTCCAGCTTGTTTTTCACCTTCCTGGACGTTTGTCTTGCTTTTTTGGCCATATTAAATGCAGACCTGTCTGCATCGGCTATCGTCATTTTATCGCAATGTTGCAGCCCAGTGATCAATTTTCACCAGGATTAATTCCCAGCTTCTTCAGTACCCAACACTGTCCAATATTACCACAATTGAAAGTAATAACAGCATCATGACCTCCTAGTTTCATTGTATGCATGCCTATAAATACAGTTTTAGGAAGGCGGTTCCAAATTATGCTGTTGAAATGTTCATTTGGGTTCCGTGTCTGCCCATGCAGACATTTCCTTACAATGTCACGAAGAGCCAAGTCTCTGAAAATAGGTTTAATTGCTGTAGTAACAGCAGCAGAAAGAGAACGCTGGTGAGAATAACATTCTCCAGTTGCCTGAGCCCTATTGTATTTGCACCACGAATTTTCTCCTGATGGACAGAATCGATGACATTGCTTATCATCTGTAGAGGACTTATGGAAGAATATGGCCCAAACATCTCTCTTCATTGCCTCCAGATTTGCTTTATTTCTCCTAATTGCCTGCCCATAGTATACCTGCAAGTTTTCTATTTCAGTTTTAGTTAACCGACCCTGTCCGGTCAAACAGCAGAAACAAAAGAATACCGACCGTTGCATTCCAATGATAGCCAATACACTCGGGAGTAAAAAAGAAAAATCCCTAAAGTGCAATGTAGGGGATATAAAGATCTAAAATATATGCAGACAAGTGGGTAACAGAAAAGTGGGCGTGGCACATAAACACACGTGATAGGAAAATGCTCTTTAGCCCGCATCTCGTGGTCGTGCGGTAGCGTTCTCGCTTCCCACGCCCGGGTTCCCGGGTTCGATTCCCGGCGGGGTCAGGGATTTTCTCTGCCTCGTGATGGCTGGGTGTTGTGTGCTGTCCTTAGGTTAGTTAGGTTTAAGTAGTTCTAAGTTCTAGGGGACTTATGACCACAGCAGTTGAGTCCCATAGTGCTCAGAGCCATTTGAACCAAAATGCTCTTTAAATGCTCGAAAAAAAATTTTTCAGCAAAATGCTTTCCAGAGTACTTAAATAAAACAATAATCTATCGAAATATAATGAAAACCAAAAATCGATTTTTTTCGACCTGAACCACGTTGTGGTCCCCCCTTAAGGTCAGACACATTAGTTACGCCACAAAATCTCTCGCAAGAGGTCTGCAAAACTCAAGTACAACAGGCGTTGCACTCACGAAGGCAAGGTAAAAGACCGAGACTGGCGGTGATAATTTTAGACCCGTTGCGACTCTTTCTGCGACGGAAGGAATTCTAGGAAACGGCCGTTAACAACTGCCGCGTTTCGGTCTCCGGCGCCGTTGCCCCTGGTAACCGCAGAGGTAACAGACCAGATTGCAGGCGAAAGGTCACTGCAGAAGCGGTGTCGTTCGCAGCTGTACGTGTTGCACGGTCGCTGCACGTACGAGCGCGTTTTCGTGGAATCGGAGCTAAATGCGCTAATGTTGTGACACACGTGGAGACGGACGTTAGTCTAATCGAAAGAAGAGTTACCTGATTTGCGACAATCCAATGAAGAAAATTCAGCAGTAATAGGCGCTAGAGTAGCACATTATCTGACCGAAAGTATCTGTGTAATGCGGAATTGAACGCTGGATGTCATGAAAGGCACATCCGCCAGTATCAAAGAAAGCATTTAGGATTGTGTGGTCAGTAGAGAAGCAGTTGTGACAGCGAAAATGCAGGATGCATGGCACCTGCTACCTATTTATAACTTTTTTTTGGAATGGTATGTAAATATTTGTAACTTAAATGCTTTCTTTTAATAAGTAAGCACATTGCTTCACTGTATGTGTACATTTAGGTAGAAGTCTGTCGACGTTTCATTGTATTTATCTGTGTTTTACTGTGAAACTTATAAGCTCTGGGAAAAAGCAAAGGAATTGTTATTTGCATCGACTAGCAACGATAATAGCAGTGCTTGTGCGTTGTAAAATCTTTGGGTAGGGAGTTGCGCAGAGCGCGCGGAGAGAGCGAGAGACGGGTTCCAGCGCTTGTAGTGTGCGGAAGTGTGGCGTTAAGGTTCTCGCAGTAGAGAGTACCATTTTCGACGGCATCATGTACGCGCGCCGGCCAGATGTCTAGAGCAGGAGTACGGACAGTGGACGGGCGGAAGAGGCTGTATTAATTACTATTCGCCGTTCCTACAATTAGCCGTGGCTCCACAATATGCTACCATCTTCGACAACAGCAGCAATTCCAGCAACACAATTTCGTCGTCGGCTCCGAGTTTGTCGTATGCACAGCGCTGAAGTAAGACTGTTCATTGGTAGAAAGTATTAACGGCTAACCCAGCATCACAGTTGAATGTGATTTGATTAATGAACTTTATTTAAATAATAATCAGTTAAACTCAGGGCGATTGTGTCCTCATTGCCCCCAGACATTGTTACCCAGCAGGATCCTTGTTCCTTTTTTTTCCCTATTATGCTAACTGAGTGTCATAAGAAACAAATTGAATAGTTTATTAATGAATAAGAATTTTAGCCTCAGTGTACTTTCAATTAACTGTTGTACAACAGAGGCTTCAGTATATGACTAAAGTAAAGCAATTTCATTTTTAAGTTTGAGAATCAATCACTTCTTAGAATAGTTAGAATAGATTAAAGAGACTATAGTTCTTACCCATAGAGTAACTAATATCTCACATCCCGTAGCATGTAAGAAGTTTAAAACTTAGAATTAGTAAATGCTGCTAAATATCATTGAATGTACTGTAGATATCAAGTCCCACTAATCTATGAGGTAGTGGGTTACCATATATGACATTTGTTGTTGTTTTTGTTGTGGTCTTCAGTCCAGAGACTGGTTTGATGCATCTCTTCATGTTACTCTATCCTGTGCAAGCTTCTTCATCTCCCAGTACCTACTGCAACCTACATCCTTCTCAATCTGCTTAGTGTATTCAACTCTTGGTCTCCCTCTACGATTTTTACCCTCCACGCTGCCCTCCAATACTAAATTAGTGATCCCCTGATGCCTCAGAACATGTCCTACCAACCGATCTCTTCTCCTAGTCACGTTGTGCCACAGATTTCTCTTCTCTCCAATTCTATTCGATACCTCCTCATTAGTTATGTGATCTACCCATCTAATCTTCAGCATTCTTCTGTAGCACCACTTTTCAAAAGCTTCTATTCTCTTCTTGTCTAAACTATTTATGGTCCACGTTTCACTTCCATACATGGCTACACCCCAAACAAATACTTTCAGAAACGAATTCCTGACACTTAAATCTATACTCGATGTTAACAAATCTCTCTTCTTCAGAAACGCTTTCCTTGCCATTGCCAGTCTACATTTTATATCCTCTCGACTTCGACCATCAGTTATTTTGCTCCCCAAATAGCAAAACTCATTTACTACTTTAAGTGTCTCATTTCTTAATCTAATTCCGCAGCATCACCCGATTTAATTCGACTACAGTCCGCAGCTCGTGGTCGTGCGATAGCGTTCTCGCTTCCCACGCCCGAGTTCCCGGGTTCGTTTCCCGGCGGGGTCAGGGATTTTCTCTGCCTCGTGATGACTGGGTGTTGTGTGCTGTCCTTAGGTTAGATAGGTTTAAGTAGTTCTAAGTTCTAGGGGACTGATGACCATAGATGTTAAGTCCCATAGTGCTCAGAGCCATTTCGACTACATTCCATTATCCTCGTTTAGCTTCTGTTGATGTTGATCTTATATGATGTTATAGGATGAATCATCATCATCATCATTTAAGACTGATTATGCCTTTCAGCGTTCAGTCTGGAGCATAGCCCCCCTTATACAGTTCCTCCATGATCCCCTATTCAGAGCTAACATTGGTGCCTCTTCTGATGTTAAACCTATTACTTCAAAATCATTCTTAACCGAATCCAGGTACCTTCTCCTCGGTCTGCCCCGACTCCTCCTACCCTCTACTGCTGAATCCATGAGTCTCTTGGGTAACCTTGCTTCTCTCATGCGTGTAACATGGCCCCACCATCTAAGCCTGTTCGCCCTGACTGCTACATCTATAAAATTCATTCCCAGTTTTTCTTTGATTTCCTCATTGTGGACACCCTCCTGCCATTGTTCCCATCTACTAGTACCTGCAATCATCCTAGCTACTTTCATATGCGTAACCTCAACCTTGTTGATAAGGTAACCTGGATCCACCCAGCTTTCGCTCCCATACAACAAAGTTGGTCGAAAGATTGAACGGTGCACAGATAACTTAGTCTTGGTACTGACTTCCTTCTTGCAGAAGAGAGTAGATCGTAGCTGAGCGCTCACTGCATTAGCTTTGCTACACCTCGCTTCCAGTTCTTTCACTATGTTGCCATCCTGTGAGAATATGCATCCTAAGTACTTGAAACCGTCCACCTGTTCTAACTTTGTTCCTCCTATTTGGCACTCAATCCGTTTATATTTCTTTCCCACTGACATTACTTTCGTTTTGGAGATGCTAATCTTCATACCATAGTCCTTACATTTCTGATCTAGCTCTGAAATATTACTTTGCAAACTTTCAATCGAATCTGCCATCACAACTAAGTCATCCGCATATGCAAGACTGCTTATTTTGTGTTCACATATCTTAATCTCACCCAACCAGTCTATTGTTTTCAACATATGATCCATAAATAATATGAACAACAGTGGAGACAGGTTGCAGCCTTGTCTTACCCCTGAAACTACTCTGAACCATGAAGTCAATTTACCGTCAACTCTAACTGCTGCCTGACTATCCATGTAAAGACCTTTAATTGCTTGCAAAAGTTTGCCTCCTATTCCATAATCTCGTAGAACAGACAATAACTTCCTCCTAGGAACCCGGTCATATGCCTTTTCTAGATCTATAAAGCATAGATGAATAAAGAATTAAAAAAAAAACATATCGTGAAAGCTGACCCAGAACATTAATGAGATCCGGACGGCCGTGGATAAGGCAGGCTGCCTGCCGACGTCACGGCTTGGCCATCCGTTCGAGCAGTGGGGGAGCAGAGACTCAGGCAGAGGCGAGAAGCAGAGCCGAGGTACCGGCGCTGCGCAGCGAGCGGCGACCGTGAGCCGGCATTGAACCTGAGACCGCGCGTCGCGTTGTCAGCGGGCGTGGCCTGGCGTGTCGTGGCGTGGCGGGCGACGGCACTCCCACGCCCCAGTCTGACCTCACCTGACCCGGCCTCGCTGCTCGAGAGAGAAAAGCTTCCGTCCACAAACAGCACATATTTAAACTACTGGCCATTAAAATTGCTTCACCAAGAAGATGTGCAGCTGATAAACGGGTATTCATTGGACAAATATATTATACCAGAACTCACATGTGACAACATTTTCACGCAGTTTGGGTGCATAGATCCTGAGAAATCAGTACCCAGAACAACCACCTCTGGCCGTAATAAGGGCCCTGATACGCCAGGGCACTGAGTCAAACAGAGCTTGGATGGCGTGTACAGGTACAGCTGCCATGCAGCTTCAACACGATACCACAGTTCATCGAGAGTAGTGACTGGCGTATTGTGACGAGCCAGTTGCTCGGCCACCATTGACCAGACGTTTTCAATTGGGGAGAGATCTGGAGAATGTGCTGGCCAGGGCAGCAGTCGAACATTTTCTGTATCCAGAAAGGCCCGTACAGGACCTGCAACATGCGGTGGTGCATTATCCTGCTGAAATGTAGGGTTTCGCAGGGATCGATTGAAGGGCAGAGCCACGGGTCGTAACACATATGAAATGTAACGTCCACTGTTCAATAATGCCGTCAATGCGAACAACAGGTGACCGAGACGTGTAACCAGTGGCACCCCATACCATCACGCCGCGTGATACGCCAGTATGGCGATGACGAATACACGCTTCCAATGTGCATTCGCCAAACACGGATGCGACCATCATGTTGCAGTAAACTGAACCTGGATTCATCCGAAAAAAATGACGTTTTGCCAATCGTGCACCCAGGTTCGTCGTTGAGTACACCATCGCAGGCGCTCCTGTCTGTGATGCAGTGTCATGGGTAACCACAGCCACGGTCTCCGAGCTGATAGTCCATGCTTCTGCAAACGTCGTCGAACTGTACGTGCAGATGGTTGTTGTCTTGCAAAAGTCCCCACCTGTTGACTCAGGGATCGAGACGTGGCTGCACGATCCGTTACAGCCATGCGGATAAGATGCTTGTCATCTCGACTGCTAGTGATACGACGCCATTGGGATGCAGCACGACTTTCCGTATTACCCTCGTGAACCCCCCGATTCTATATTCTGCTAACAGTCACTGGATCGCGAGCAACGCCGGTCAACTGCTGTTTGTGTATGAGAAATCGGTTGGAAACTTTCCTCATGTCAGCACGTTGTAGGTGTCGCCATCGGCGAAAACCTTGTGTGAATGCTCTGAAAAGCTAATCACTTGCATATCACAGCATCTGCTTCTGTCGGTTAAATTTCGCGTCTGTAGCACGTCATTTTCGTGGAGTAGCAATTTTAATGGCTAGTAGTGTAGAAAGTACCGTCCGTGCAAAACACACATTACCCTTTCCTGGCGCTGTATCCTGTAAGTCACGGATGATGGCCAACATCCCGGATTCCGTATTCCCAGATTTCCGGCAAGCGTTTGACACACTTGCACACTGACCACTGTTAACTAAGGTCCGAACATAAGGAATAGGTTCTCTGACGTGTTAGTAGGATCGGAGACATTTTAAGTATTACAGAATGTTTCAAAATGAATAGGCCTATAAGTTTCTTAAGGCTTTGTATCATTTATTACATTCACCTTAAAATCCATAGGGTTTTTTCCGTAAAGAGGGTGCTAAAACGTGACAGGACATAGAGAATGGTCCACTGAACAGTTTGAGACACGGAACCTGGATTCGAGGAGACAGCTTAACGAGATATGGAAATAAACTAAAAATGTAAATGTCGCGTGACTAAGGCCTCCCGTCGGGTAGACCGTTCGCCGGGTGCAAGTCTTTCGATTTGACGCCACTTCGGCGACTTGCATGTCGATGGGGATAAAATGATGATGATTAGGGCAGCACAACACCCTGTCCCTGAGGGGAGAAAATCTCTGGCCTACCCGGGAATTGAACCCGAGCCCTTATGGTTGACATTCTGTCGCGCTGACCACATTTTATTTTTTAATCTCATTTCGTTCTTTTCATTTACTCGGTGCGGACGTCGCAAGACACCCGTTTCAGTTCGTCGTTGATCCATTAAGTCAGTTTTTTTTTTTATTACAGAGGGCAGCGGACCCTCTGACCGAACACGCTGAGTTACCGTGCCGGCGACCACTCTGCTCCGCGCGGGATTAGCCGAGCGGTCTATGGCGCTGCGGTCATGGACTGTGCGGCTGGCCCCGGTGGAGGTTCGAGTCCTCCCTCGGGCATGGCTGTGTGTTTGTCCTTAGGATAATTTACGTTAAGGGGCTCCGGAACGCCCTATACTTGCAATGTTAAAATAACGCTTATAAATTACATCTTTCCTCACAAAGTATTTGACGTAGGAAGTTGAACTTTTTACAGATTATTTATTGGAATATGGGCTACCACTTAACACAGGGATTTTACAAAATTTTAGTTCAGTTATTAAAGATGATTTTTTTCCAATTGTAATGAAAATTCACAACATTTTTTTGCAATTTTTTATTTATATATTCAAAAATATACAGTTTTTTGGAAAAAGGCTGTGTTAAATTATGCAGAAGGTACTGTGTAACATTTACTGAAAGTTTGAAACAAATATTTTTGGAAGATCCTTAGAAAACATGTAATTAGTATGAGAAAATAAAAGTTTTGGGAATCGAGCGACAAAGATTGGATGAACTTTTTAGTGCATTCCAGGTCCTTAGGATGGATTATCTTCATCCTCTGCAAACTCCTCCTCCAGCTTCCTCTTGTTCCTCCTCCTGTTTACTCTTGCTTGTATTTCTAGACTCTTTACAGCCCTGTCTGCAGCCCGAAGGCGTTCCTTGTCTAAAGCAAGCATCGCTCGTACCATGTTAGAACCTATCTTCATTCCCATATTTCTAAATACCTTGCACCTTACAATGTTGCCATCATTGAAAGTCGCAACAGCAACTTTACTTTTACTCATTATTATACTTCAACAAAACAGAGACTCAAGAAACAGAATTAATTACGAATATTTTCGAGATAACGACAGTAAATAAACATGAAACAATCGACAATCACACCAGCGATATATATTGAACCATCACAGGTTAGCCACAACACATACTTTATCTCACATCACTAAAATGTACCTGATGAACACGGACGTTAATAATAGCACCATTTGACAGCAGTTTAACAGCGCCACAGTGGGTCACGCCCATGTAGAACACATTTCAAAAAAAATTTAAAAATAGTTGTAGTCTTCGGAATTGAATAAATTATATATCTATTAAAAGGTAATAGTCTGCAGATTCAGAAAACGCAAAAAAGTAAAAATTGAACTTTTCATGATTTTGAGCCTTTCCGGAGCCCCTTAAGTAGTGTGTAAGCTTATGGACTGATGACCTTAGCAGTTAAGTCCCATAAGATTTCACACACATTTGAACATTTTTTGAACTACTCAGCTACCGGGGGCGGACTGGAAATAAACTTGTCTACTGCTTTATCTAGCATTACTGTTTTCCATCTTATTTACAACTAACAAGCGTACAAGTTTGCACGTACCGTGCTATTTATTTACATGTACTTTCTTTATTCCCTGCAAGGAAATAATGATGCAGGTTCATTCACTTTCTTGTCCATAAGATGGCTCTGCTGTATCGTATTTACATCCATGGTAGAACGTGCAATGAATCAACGACAGACCCATTCATTACTCAGTGCTGTTCAGAGACGTAGAAGACAATACGACGGAGCAATACCATAACAATATTTCCTTTCGCAGTACTGGAAGAGGAGGTCCAATTCCATGGACTGCGAGCTCCACCTCACCTGAATCCCCTTGATTATTTCCTTTGGGGATATCTGAAGTCACTTGTGTATAAGACCCCAGTGGACGGGGAGATGGATTTAGTTGCCAGAATTACAGCTGCCTGTGATGTGATTCGAAACACACTAGCGAATTTGTCAGGGTAGGTTAGAAGCTTGTTCTCCGATGTCATGATTGCGTTGAGGTTGATGGCGTCAATTACAGTACATTTTGTAAGATACAGTACAAATGATGGTAATTGCAGTTAACTAATGAAATAAAAATGTACACAGCAATGTGATTTTATTTCTATTATCTCCTTAAGCTGGCTTCTCTGGCTCCAAGTTTCCCTACATCAAATTGTTCAATGGAGCATCTTCTATGTCCTGTTAAATTTTTGCACGCTCTTACGCAAACACTCTGCATACCTATAAAAGGCAATGTCCTGACTGACTCATTGTCGCCCAGTCAGAGCCGCTAAGGACAGAAAGATTAAAAACTGGCAGAGCGTGTTGATCTCATGCTGCAGGCATCGTTTAAGAAGCGATTTTTCGAAATTGCGCTCTTAAAAATGTGAAATAAGAGGTGAAAAGAGTTTTGCAAATATGTCGCTATTAAGGCAATTGTGAAAATAAACCTACTGATATTGATATTTGATTTTTCGGTAAGAAACAAAGAAATACATGTTTCGACGTTTTTGGAAATTTAACCCCTATGGGGCGATTTTTAAAAAAAATAAATCATTATTAAAGAAATAAGAAAATATTTTTAAAGGTACAGCCTTGAAAACTGGTATGTGGTTTCTCCGTCAGAAATAAAGAAATATATGTTTCATAATTTTTTGAAATTCAACCCCTAAGGGGGTGAAATAGGGGATGAAAGTTTTTATGGAAATATTTGATAATGCAAGCATTTTTAAAGATAAATCTACGAAAATTTGTAATAGCTTCCTCTGTTAGAAAGTAAAAAAAAAAGCGCATATCGCTGTTTTCGGAAACTCGTCCCCTAAGAGGGTGAAACTGGGCCACATTTATTCACTGACTCATCATCGCCTAGCCCGTTAAGGATAGAAATTTGAAATTTGGGGAGGGTGTGGATATTATATTGCTGGAATAATCTGAGAAGGGCTTGTTCGAACTTCCGCTCAATAAGGGGGCGAAATAGTGGGATGAAAGGCTTTTTGAAAATTTCACTATTATGAAAGTTTCAAAGCTAAAAAGTAAAAAAAAAATGTTCCAGCATTTTTGCAAATTCAGCCCCTAAGCGGGTGAAATAGTGGGTAAAAGAATTTTTTGAAAATAAATCATTATTAAAGAACTACTAACACATTTGTTAAGTTACCTCTATGAAAATTGGTATTTGATTTGTTGGTTGTATATAAAATATTTGTTCAGTTTTTTTTGTTTTTGTTGGAAATTCAGCCCCCCTAAGGGAGTGTTATGAAATTATTTCATCATGAAAGGATTTTCAAGGCCAAGCTATGAAAATTTGTAATTGCCTCCTCTGTTGCAAGTAGAAAAAAAAAAGCCGGCCGGTGTGGCCGAGCGGTTCTAGGCAATTCAGTCTGGAACCGCGTGACCGCTACGGTCGCAGGTTCGAATCCTGCCTCGGGCATGGATGTGTGTGATGTTCTTAAGCTAGTTAAGTTTAAGTAGTTTTAAGTTCTAGGGGGCTGATGACCTCAGATTTTAAGTACCATAGTGCTCGGAGCCATTTCAACCATTATTTTCTTTTAGAAAGAAAATTTCACTGGTTTTGGAATTTGAGTCACTAAGGGGTTAAATAAGGGATGCAAATTTTTACGAAACTATGTCATTATATTAAAAATATTTCTAAAGATAAATGTATGACAATTGGTATTTCATTTCTCGCTTGGAGCTAAAAAAGTTTGTCAGAAGATGAAAATTTCTATGAAAATATTACCACAATAACGCAAAAGGTATGATTAACTAAAACCTTGTACTTCAGCTACCAGAATCGCATTTTGGACACAAATATATTCGGAAAAGAACATGCTTCTATAGCCTTAATTAGCGTGAAAAGTTTAGAACAACATAAAAGTTCGATTAAAGAAAAAAACAGAAAAAATCTGTGCAGACCATACTGTCTACGAAGAGTTTAGAACAACAAAGTTTAGAACAACATAAAAATTAGATTAAAGAAAAAAAACTGTGCAGACCATACTGTCTATGAAAACGAAGCAGCGGGGGCTAAGCTAGTTATAAATAATACATAAGATGAAAGAGCAACTTAAACAGTTTTTCTTACAAGTGTCCGGAGTTCGAGTCTCGGACTGGCACACAGTTTTAATCTCCCAGGAAGTTCCATTATGCCGCGTGGTGTAGCCGCGCGGTCTTGGGCGCTTTGTCACGGTTCTTGCGGCTTCCCCGTTGGAGGTTCAAGTCCTCCCTCGGGCATGGGTGTGTGTCTTGTCCATAGTATAACTTAGTTTAAGTTAGTTTAAGTAGTGGGTAGGCTTAGGGACCGATGACCTCTGCAGTTTGGTCTCATAACACCTTACCAGACAGTGTTTCTTAGAAGTGTCCAACGTGAGCAACATTCGTCACACATCGAATCGATAGGCGAGCTCTTCCCAAACCTCGACCAGTGTGTGCAGTAATTCTTGCAAAATGCTTTTGTCTGAAGTCGGGTAGATCGGCTGGTAGCGGAGACGCATACACATGATGTTTTATGAAGCACCGAGGGTAAAATTCGCATGGGGTCAGATTGTGCGTGGACGTGGAGGTCACGCAAAGCACGCTCCGTCACGCGGCCCCTTGTGGTCAGTGCAGTGGTCGGTTACAACGTCATTTAACCAGTCGTGTACTGAGTTACGCCGCGCGGCGAGGCCGCGTGGTTAGAGGCGCCATGCCACGGATTACGCTGCCCCTCCCACCGGAGGATCGAGCCCTGCTTCGCGCATGGGTTTGTGTGTGTTGTTCTTGGCATAAGTTAGTTTAGTTTAAGTAGTGTGCAAGTCTAGGGACCGATGACCTTAGCAGTTTGGTCCCTTCGGAATTCACACCCATTTTTTAAATTGAGTTACGCGAGTGAGATGGCGCACCATCACGCTGCCAAATTAAGTTCTGGGTTCAGCTTTCCCCAGCTGAGGAGAGAGTCATAGTTCTACCACATCAAAATAAGAAACACCAGTTACAGTTGCTTCACGGAGAAGAAAGGCTAAATGGCTCAGAGCACTATGGGACTTAACATCTATGGTCATCAGTCCCCTAGAACTTAGAACTACTTAAACCTAACTAACCTAAGGACAGCACACAACACCCAGCCATCACGAGGCAGAGAAAATGAAGAAAGGCCTATAAACTTTCCGCCAGGTTATGGCACAAAAAACATTCAGTTTAGGGGGAACATTTTTTGGTAACATTTTCTGGAAGTAGCGATGTTACAATCTACATAAAGTCAGTGAGAAAAAAAGTCTAGAACGCGATGGTACTTTATTAAAATGACCAGTTTCGGTCTATACTTTGGCCATCTTCAGACAGCACTGTGAAAGATAGAAAATGTGCTAGGTACATACAGAAGTCAGTGAATTAAAGTAATTCATACATATTAAAATCGAAGAGTCGGTACCCTCTTCGATTTTAATATGTGTAAGCAGTAACTGAGCGAGGCTTCTGTCAACAGCCGGCCGCGGTGGTCTAGCGGTTCTAGGCGCTCAGTCCGGAGCCGCGCGAGTGCTACGGTCGCAGGTTCGAATCCTGCCTCGGGCATGGATGTGTGTGATGTCCTTAGGTTAGTTAGGTTTAAGTAGTTCTAAGTTCTAGGGGACTGATGACCATAGACGTTAAGTCCCATAGTGCTCAGAGCCATTTGAACCATTTCGTCTGTCAACATCCCAGTAGGGATGCACACAGCTGAGCTACCCTGCGGAAATTAAAGAAACGACATCAGTGTCTTAGTCGACACGAAAATACAGGGCTATTACAAATGATTGAAGCGATTTCGTAAATTCACTGTAGCTCCATTCATTGACATATGGTCACGACACACTACAGATACGTAGAAAAACTCATAAAGTTTTGTTCGGCTGAAGCCGCACTTCAGGTTTCTGCCGTCAGAGCGCTCGAGAGCGCAGTGTGACAAAATGGCGACAGGAGCCGAGAAAGCGTATGTCGTGCTTGAAATGCACTCACATCAGTCAGTCATAACAGTGCAACGACACTTCAGGACGAAGTTCAACAAAGATCCACCAACTGCTAACTCCATTCGGCGATGGTATGCGCAGTTTAAAGCTTCTGGATGCCTCTGTAAGGGGAAATCAACGGGTCGGCCTGCAGTGAGCGAAGAAATGGTTGAACGCGTGCGGGCAAGTTTCACGCATAGCCCGCGGAAAATTGGCTCATGCCACAACTGGAGACAGACAGCGCAGACTTCATCTTTCAACAGGACGGTGCTCCACCGCACTTCCATCATGATGTTCGGCATTTCTTAAACAGGAGATTGGAAAACCGATGGATCGGTCGTGGTGGAGATCGTGTTCAGCAATTCATGTCATGGCCTCCACGCTCTCCCGACTTAACCCCATGCGATTTCTTTCTGCGGGGTTATGTGAAAGATTCAGTGTTTAAACCTCCTCTACCAAGAAACGTGCCAGAACTGCGAGCTCGCATCAACGATGCTTTCGAGCTCATTGATGGGGACATGCTGCACCGAGTGTGGGAGGAACTTGATTATCGGCTTGTTGTCTGCCGAATCACTAAAGGGGCACATATCGAACATTTGTGAATGCCTAAAAAAACGTTTTGAGTTTTTGTATGTGTGTGCAAAGCATTTTGAAAATATCTCAAATAATAAAGTTATTGTAGAGCTGTGAAATCGCTTCAATCATTTGTAATAACCCTGTGCAAGTAATTTCACCGTCCCCATAACAACGCAACGTCTCTCACAAGTCCGCACACCCGAGGGGAGCTCGCAAAACTTCGCTGGAGCGCTTCGCCTCATCCACCTTACAGCCCGGACCTCACACCTTCCGACTTCCATTAATTTGGTTCAGTGAGGGATGCAGTCCGCGGGAAGCAGTACGCGGATGATGCAGCAAGAAGTTGGCTCCGACGTCGACCAGTGGTACCGTCGGACGTACGGACCTTCCGAGTAAGATGGCGTAAGGCCGTCGTATTGAACGGAGATTATGTTAAAAAAGCAGGGTTTTATAGCCAAAAGAGTGAGGAATAATATACTATATTGGAATGCTGAATAACACCAACCAGGTGTCAGAAAAAATGTGTTGCATTATTTATTGAACGGCCCTTATCATTGCAACCTCAGCGTTTTCGCAGATAATGCAGTTATGCGTGAGAAAATTCTACATGGTAAAACAAACTTGTAATATCCGGTTACATCTCGACGTTGTAGAAACTGTTAAAAAGAGTGTCACTTTGAAGTCCGCGCTAAATTTCGAGCTCCGACGAAACATCTCCAATCTCGTAGATTTTGCGATCTTTTGAACCTCGGATGCTTTTTTCGTTGCTTTTGCAATAGTGTTCTGACGACACCACCTGACGAAGAAATTTTCTGCTGTTAGGAACAATCATCTTGAGCATGTGTCCTGGACGTCCTGCAGGATCTAAGTTGTATAACAAACAATCTTACAAGTAGAGCTCTCTGGCTCTGAGCACTATGCGGCTTAACTTGTGAGGTCATCAGTCGCCTAGAACTTAGAACTAATTAAACCTAACTAACCTAAGGACATCACACACATCCACGACCGAGCCAGGATTCGAACCTGCGACCGTAGCGGTCGCTCAGTTCCAGACTGTAGGGCTTAGAACCGCACGGCCACTCCGGCCGGCTATAAGTAGAGCTGGTTCAAATGGCTCTAAGCACTATGGGACTTAACATCTGAGGTCATGATCCCTAGACTTAGAACTACTTGAACCTAACTAACATAATGACATCACACACATCCATGCCCGAGGCAGGATTCGAACCTGCGACCGTAGCAGCAGCGCGGTTCCGGACTGGATCGCCTAGAAACGCTCGGCAACAGCGGCCGGCTATAAGTAGGGCATCCAGGGCTAAAATAATTATACTTGCTGAAAAGAACACTCAAACGAAATATACCAAGGTGCTGAAATGCTGGTAAAATTGATTCAGAATCTGATACGTTGCGTTGGTTGTTTTACTGTAGTCGCTCAGACACTGGTACAGCCGGTTCCGTACCATCCAGGTACATCCTCAGGTGTACTTCTGCATGAAGAAAGTTTTTTACAAAACTTTATAGGAACCATACTACTGACTTACCAAGTTCAGAATTCTTGTTGTTGTTGTGGTCTTCAGTCCTGAGACTCGTTTGATGCAGCTCTCCATGCTACTCTATCCTGTGCAAGCTTCTTCATCTCCCAGTACCTACTGCAACCTACATCCTTCTGAATCTGCTTAGTGTATTCATCTCTTGGTCTCCCCCTACAATTTTTACCCTCCACGCTGCCCTCCAATACTAAATTGGTGATCCCTTGATGCCTCAGAACATGTCCTACCAGCCGATCCCTTCTTCTGGTCAAGTTGTGCCACAAACTTCTCTTCTCCCCAATCCTATTCAATACTTCCTCATTAGTTATGTGATCTACCCATCTAATCTTCAGCATTCTTCTGTAGCACCACGTTTCGAAAGCTTCTATTCTCTTCTTGTCTACACTATTTACCGTCCATGTTTCACTTCCATACATGGCTACACTCCATACAAATACTTTCAGAAACGACTTCCTGACCCTTAAATCTATACCCGATGTTAACAAATTTCTCTTCTTCAGAAACGCTTTCCTTGCCATTGCCAGTCTACATTTTATATCCTCTCTACTTCGACCATCATCAGTTATTTTGCTCCCCAAATAGCAAAACTCCTTTACTACTTTAAGTGTCTCATTTCCTAATCTAATTCCCTCAGCATCACCCGACTTAATTCGACTACATTCCATTACACTCGTTTTGCTTTTGTTGATGTTCATCTTATATCCTCCTTTCAAGACGCTATCCATTCCATTCAACTGCTCTTCCAAGTCCTTTGCTGTCTCTGACAGAATTACAATGTCATCGGCAAACCTAAAGGTTTTTATTTCTTCTCCATGGATTTTAATACCTACTCCGAATTTTTCTTTTGTTTCCTTTACTGCTTGCTCAATATACAGATTGAATAACATCGGGGAGAGACTACAACCCTGTCTTACTCCCTTCCCAACCACTGCTTCCCTTTTATGTCCCTCGACTCTTATAACTGCCATCTGGTTTCTGTACAAATTGTAAATAGCCTTTCGTTCCCTGTATTTTACCCCTGCCACCTTTAGAATTTGAAAAAGAGTATTCCAGTCAACATTGTCAAAAGCTTTCTCTAAGTCTACAAATGCTAGAAACGTAGGTTTGCCTTTCCTTAATCTTTCTTCTAAGATAAGTCGTAAGGTCAGTATTGCCTCACGTGTTCCAGTATTAATACGGAATCCAAACTGATCTTCCCCGAGGTCGGCTTCTACTAGTTTTTCCATTCGTCTGTAAAGAATTCGTGTTAGTATTTTGCAGCTGTGACTTATTAAACTGATTGTTCTGTAATTTTCACATCTGTCAACACCTGCTTTCTTTGGGATTGGAATTATTATATTCTTCTTGAAGTCTGAGGGTATTTCGACTGTCTCATACATCTTGCTCACCAGATGGTAGAGTTTTGTCAGGACTGGCTCTCCCAAGGCTGTCAGTAGTTCCAATGGAATGTTGTCTACTCCGGGGGCCTTGTTTCGACTCAGGTCTTTCAGTGCTCTGTCAAACTCTTCACGCAGTATCGTATCTCCCATTTCATCTTCTTCTACATTCTCTTCCATTTCCATAATATTGTCCTCAAGTACATTGCCCTTGTACAGACCCTCTATATACTCCTTCCACCTTTCTGCTTTCCCTTCTTTGCTCAGAACTGGGTTTCCATCTGAGCTCTTGATATTCATACAAGTGGTTCTCTTATCTCCAAAGGTCTCTTTAATTTCCTGTAGGCAGTATCTATCTTACCCCTAGTGAGATAAGCCTCTAAATCCTTACATTTGTCCTCTAGCCATCCCTGCTTAGCCATTTTGCACTTCCTGTCGATCTCATTTTTGAGACGTTTGTATTCCTTTTTGCCTGCTTCATTAACGGCATTTTTATATTTCCTCCTTTCATCAAGTAAATTCAATATTTATTCTGTTACCCAAGGATTTCTAAGAGCCCTGGTCTTTTTACCTACTTGATCCTCTGCTGCCTTCACTACTTCATCCCTCAAAGCTACCCATTCTTCTTGTACTGTATTTCTTTCCCCCATTCCTGTCAATTGTTCCCTTATGCTCTCCCTAAAACTCTGTACAACCTCTGGTTCTTTCAGTTTATCCAGGTCCGATATCCTTAAATTCCCACCTTTTTGCAGTTTCTTCAGTTTTAATCTACAGGTCATAACCAACAGATTGTGGTCAGATTCCACATCTGCCCCTGGAAATGTCTTACAATTTAAAACCTGGTTCCTAAATCTCTGTCTTACCATTATATAATGTATCTGATACCTTTTAGTATCTCCAGGGTTCTTCCATGTATACAACCTTCTATCGTGATTCTTAAACCGAATGTTAGCTATAATTAAGTTGTGCTCTGTGCAAAATTCTACCAGGCGGCTTCCTCTTTCATTTCTTAGCCCCAATCCATATTCACCTACTACGTTTCCTTCTCTCCCTTTTCCTACACTCGAATTCCAGTCACCCATGACTATTAAATTTTCGTCTCCCTTCACTACCTGAATAATTTCTTTTATATCATCATACATTTCTTCAATTTCTCCGTCATCTGCAGAGCTAGTTGGCATATAAACTTGTACTACTGTAGTAGGCGTGGGCTTCGTGTCTATCTTGGCCACAATAATGCGTTCACTATGCTGTTTGTAGTAGCTTACCCGCATTCCTATTTTCCTATTCATTATTAAACCTACTCCTGCATTACCCCTATTTGACTTTGTGTTTATAACCCTGTAGTCACCTGACCAGAAGTCTTGTTCCTCCTGCCACCGAACTTCACTAATTCCCACTATATCTAACTTTAACCTATCCATTTCCCTTTTTAAATTTTCTAACCTACCTGCCCGATTAAGGGATCTGACATTCCACGCTCCGATCCGTAGGACGCCAGTTTTCTTTCTCCTGATAACGACATCCTCTTGAGTAGTCCCCGCCCGGAGATCCGAATGGGGGACTATTTAACCTCCGGAATATTTTACCCAAGAGGACACCATCATCATTTAATCATACAGTAAAGCTGCATGCCCTCGGGAAAAATTACGGCCGCAGTTTCCCCTTGCTTTCAGCCGTTCGCAGTACCAGCACAGCAATGCCGTTTTGGTTATTGTTACAAGGCCAGATCAGTCAATCATCCAGACTGTTGCCCTTGCAACTACTGAAAAGGCTGCTGCCCCTCTTCAGGAACCACACGTTTGTCTGGCCTCTCAACAGATACCCCTCCGTTGTGGTTGTACCTACGGTACGGCCATCTGTATCGCTAAGGCACGCAAGCCTCCCCACCAACGGCAAGGTCCATGGTTCATGGGGGGGGGGGGGTCAGAATTCTTAATACAATTAAAATCATGGCACAAGAACAAATAACAAATGCCATGAACGCTGTCATAAAAATTACAAGATATAATGTCCCATGTTATCTAAATAGCTCAACGCATGTCCCAAGACGCAATGAGCACTATGACGGAACCACCAGCGGAAGTCAATAAAGCCAGATGTCACCAGTCATTTACGTACGGAGGGCGCCATATCTCTCTAAAATAAAGCTATTTTTTTTTCTCTGTAAAAAACTTTTTTTACGCATAAGTACACTTGAGGATGTACCTGCATGGTATGAAACCGGTTTTTCCAGTGTCTGAGCGGCTAGAATAAAACAACTAACGCGGCAAACTGGACCCTCAATAAATTTTAACAGCTTTTGAACACCTCAGTATATTTTAATTTGTCTGAATGTTCCTTTCAGTATGTATAAATTACGTAAAAGGTCATTGTGCCAGATGCGATCAAAAGCCCTTTCGGTACCAAGGGAGGCACGACTAGTGCTGTGTCATTGATTCTTAGCTGTACAGATGTACTCTGCTAAGGGTGGGGACTGGTGAATGGTGGAGCGTTCGCGCGGAATCCGAACTTTTCAACAGATAGGTCAGGGTGGTGTGGGGAGTTGGGGAGGGGGGGCGCTAGATCTGGAGGTGTCGAGTAATTTTAATATTCTGGAAGACGAATGGTGACTTCTGAGTAGCCATAAAAAAGTTCCATTTCTGAGCCTGTTAAAAAACCTACGTAATACCGAACTGCATATCAGCTTCTTGAAAGAAAACACCTGAATACAATATATTTTTTTCCTTTTCCTGAGAGATGTGGGGGAGGGTGGGTGGGGCGTTTGCGCCGGTCCTGGGCACCCTTCTCTCGAGTGATTACAGTCTAGTGTTAGTACATGGCCGCGCGCACGTGGTTAAGCGCAGAACTCCCGTCAGAGGGCGCAACCACTGCACCCTCTACATGCGGAGCCGCGAGGAATTCGTATTACTTTCTCACCGCAGTATCATACACTCCACATACACTGAGATGACAAAAGCCTTGCGAGAGCTATATTCACACGTACAGATGGCGGCAGTATCGCGTACATATTGTACAGGGTGATTCAAAAAGAATAACACAACTTTAAAAATGTGTATTTATTGAAAGAAACATAATACAACCTTCTGTTATACATCATTACAAAGAGTATTTAAAAAAGTTTTTTTTCACTCAAAAACAAGTTCAGAGATGTTCAATATGGCCCCCCTCCAGACACTCGAGCAATATCAACCCGATACTCCAACTCGTTCCACACTCTCTGTAGCATATCAGGCGTAACAGTTTGGATAGCTGCTGTTATTTCTCGTTTCAAATCATCAATGGTGGCTGGGAGAGGTGGCCGAAACACCATATCCTTAACATACCCCCATAAGAAAAAATCGCAGGGGGTAAGATCAGGGCTTGTTGGAGGCCAGTGATGAAGTGCTCTGTCACGGGCTGCCTGGCGGCCGATCCATCGCCTCGGGTAGTTGACGTTCAGGTAGTTACGGACAGATAAGTGCCAATGTGGTGGCGCTCCATCCTGCAGAAATATGAATTGTTGTGCTTCTTGTTCGAGCTGAGGGAACAGCCAATTCTCTAACATCTCCAGATACTGTAGTCCAGTTACAGTAGCACCTTCGAAGAAAAAGGGACCAAAAACTTTATTGGCTGAAATGGCACAGAAAACGTTCACCTTAGGCGAGTCACGTTCATACTGAATTGTTTCCCGCGGATTCTCGTCGATTCACTTCTGCCGTACTCAATAACACAAAAAGCTTTCTGTTGAGCGGTCGCCATCTTAGCATCAACTGACGCTGACGCCTAGTCAACAGCGCCTCAAGCGAACAAATCTACAACTAAATGAAACTTTATAGCTCCCTTAATTCGCCGACAGATAATGCTTAGCTCTGCCTTTTGTCGTTGCAGAGTTTTAAATTCCTAAAGTTGTGGTATTCTTTTTGAATCACCCTGTATAAAAGGGCACTGCTCGGACGGGGCTGTCATTTGTGGTCAGTTAATTCGTATGAAAGGTAGTGGGACATGGGACATTCCGTTTCGGATATCGTTAGGGAACTCAATTTTCCGCGATCAATAGTATCAAGAATGTGACGAGAATACCAAAGTTCAGGCATTACCTATCACCTCGGACAATGCAGTCGCCAACGGCCTTCATTTAACGACCCAGAGCAGCGGCGTCTGCGTAGAGGTGTCAGTGTTAACAGACAAATGATAGTGCGTGAAACAACCTCAGAAATCAATGTGGGACGTACGACGAACATATTCGTTAGTACAGTGCGGTGGAATTTAGCATTACTGAGCTATGGCGGCAGACGACCGACGCAAGAGCCTTTGCTAACAGAACGAAAAGGTCTGTAGCGCCTCTCGTGACTATATCAGTTGGAACCTAGACGACTTGAAGACCGTTGCCTGGTCAGAAGAATCCAGATTTCACTTGGTAAGAGCTGATGGTAGGGTTCGAGAGTGGTGCAAACGCCACGAAATCATGAACCAAAGTTGTCAACTGTGCAAGCCGGTGGTGGATCCATAATGGTGCGGTGTGTCTTTACATTGAACGGATCATTGACTGGAAATGGTTATGTTCGGCTACTTAGAGACCATTTGTAGACATTTGTGAACTTCTTGTTCCCAAACAATGATGTGTTATGTCAGCAGACCATAATTGCTAGCGATTGGTTTGAAGAACATTCTAGACAGTTCGAGCGTTTTGCTTGGCCATCCAGATCGTCCGATACGAATGCCATCGAACATATCTGGGACATAATCGAGAGGCTATTTCGCGTTCGAAATTCTGCACCAGTAACACTTTCGCAGTTATGGACATCTACGAGTATAAAGGCTGCTTGGCTCAATATTTCTGCAGCGGACTTCCAAAGACTTTTGGAGTCCATGCCACGTCGAGATGCTGCACTACGGCGGGCAAAACGAGGTCCGACACGACATTATGAGGTGTCCTTTGACTTTTGTTACATCAGTGTAGATGTTGTCGTTGTTGTGGTCTTCAGTCCTGAGACTGGTTTGATGCAGCTCTCCATGCTACTCTATCCTGTGCAAGCTTCGTCTCCCACTACCTACTGCAACCTACATCCTTCTGAATCTGCTTAGTGTATTCATCTCTTGGTCTGCCTCTACGGTTTTTACCCTCCACGCTGCCCTTCAATACTAAATTGGTGAGCCCTTGATGCCTCAGAACATGTCCTACCAACCGATCCATTCTTTTAGTCAAGTTTGAAAGACGTATACATTGCCGGCGATGGGCGAGGCATGACAGAATCTCTGACCAGAGAGTAGTTTATCGTTAGCTGTTGCTAGTCTGAGCTTGACCGCGCGAGTCGACAGCAGTAGTAGTCAGTCGACAGTAGTAGTGGTCAGTCGACAGTAGACCGTGCTAGTCCGTGCTAGACGGCGGGAGTCGGCATGCGTCGGCTGTGTGCTCTGCTCGCGACTCTGGTCAGGACTCTGAAGGATGAGTATTGTTGTAGAAGGTAAAGAAGCAGCCTTGCGCATATTTAATAATGTATGTTAATTGTAATTTAATTTGTTCAAAGAAATGCCCCAATAATAATTTTTATAATATAAAGCAACTCTTTTAAAGAAAAGCATTCATTTCAATTTAAAGAATATTTCAAATGCATGATCATTCCTTCCAATAATTAAAAAAATATATATATATATATACGCCAGCATTGCACGAAGCTGTGTCGAAAAATTCCAACTTAAGAGCAGATATAATTGCGGATTTTATTGAGGTAAGAATTTTTGCTTTTTTATTCAGAATACAGGGCCGAAGGGCAGAGCTGCTGTCCTCATAAAATTTATCAGCTTACTAAACTTTTTTATTATTTTTGGCGTTTAGGAATTTTTCTATTCCGAACTTGACATTAAATGAGAAAAGAATTTTGTGGGAATATTAAGTGTGAATACATTCTTTGCACAGAGACTATAAATAGGAGCCAAGTTTGTTCAGAGGTTACATTAAAATCAATTTTGTTCCCCGCAAAATATAATAATAATTAAATGAATTTTTGTAATATTGTAACCTCTGAACGAAATTGATTTTAATGTAACCTCTGAACAAAATTGTCTCCCATTTATAGTCTCTGTGCAAAGAATGCATTCACACTTAATATTCCCACAAAATTCTTTTCTCATTTAATGTCAAGTTCGGAATAGAAAAATTCCTAAACAACAAAAATAACAAAAAAGTTTACTAACCTGATAAATTTTACGAGGACAGCAGCGCTGCCCTTCGGCCCTGTATTCTGAATAAAAAAGCAAAAGTTCTTACCTCAATTATATCTGCTCTTAAGTTGGAATTTTTCGACACAGCTTCGTGCAATGCTGGCGTATATTTTTTTTTTTTTATTGGAAGGAATGATCATGCATTTGAAATATTCTTTAAATTGAAATGAATGCTTTTCTTTAAAAGAGTTGCTTTATATTATAAAAATTATTATTGGGGCATTTCTTTGAACATATTAAATTACAATTAACATACATTATTAAATATGCGCAAGGCTGCTTCTTTACCTTCTACAACAATACTCATCCTCCAGAGTCCTGACCAGAGTCGCGAGCAGAGCACACAGCCGACGCATGCCGACTCCCGCCGTCTAGCACGGACTAGCACGGTCTACTGTCGACTGACCACTACTACTGTCGACTGACTACTACTGCTGTCGACTCGCGCGGTCAAGCGCAGACTAGCAACAGCTAACGATAAACTACTCTCTGGTCAGAGATTCTGTCATGCCTCGCCCATCGCCGCCAATGTATACGTCTTTCAAGTTGTGCCACAAATTTCTCTTCTCCCAAATTCTGTTCAGTAGCCCCTGATTAGTTATGTGATCTACCCATCCAACCTTCAGCATTCTTCTGTAGCACCACATTTCGAAAGCTTTTATTCTCTTCTTCTCCAAACTATCTATCGTACATGTTTCACTTCCGTACATGGCTACACTCCATACAAACACTTTCAGAAACGACTTCCTGACACTTAAATCTATACTCGATGTTAACAAATTTCTCTTCTTCAGAAACGCGTTCCTTGCCATTGCCAGTCTGCATTTTATATCCACTCTACTTCGACTATCATCAGTTACTTTGCTCCCCAAATAGCAAAACTCCTTTACTACTTTAAGTGTCTGATTTGCTAATCTAATTCCCTCAGCATCACCCGACTTAATTCGACTACGTTTCATTATCCTCGTTTTGCTTTTGTTTATGTTCATCTTATGTTCTTCTTCCAAGACACTGTCCATTCCGTTCAACTGCTCTTCCTGCTGAGACTTAACGCTGAGTATGAACCACTGTGGAACACCGGAATACGGCAGAATAACAAGCCCTCTGCCAAGCGTTTCAGAGAGACTCGCAGAGTGCAGCTGCAGATGCAGACTTTGCTGTCGCTCTCCCCTTCCTTCCGCGAACCTACTTTCTCGACGAGGGCCGCAGTCACCTGGGGGGGGGGGGGGGGGGGCGGGTACACAACAGACACGGAGCGCGCGAGCCGCCTTTCGCAGCCGCCCGGCTTTCACCTCGGGGCCGCGCGTTCCCGGAATCGCTTTCAAGAACACCGTTCCGCTGTACCCTGGCGTCTGTCCAGGCGCGGTTCGACTCCAGGCGCAGACAATGGCTGTGGAGAGCAGTTAACGGCAACATACGTCCGACGACAATGGCCTGCCGGCTGACCTACTTGAAGATTTATAGGCTACAGCTGTGCACACCGTCACGTACTCGGGATTTTCCCGACCTTTGCGACAGCCTGTTTCTCGCCTACGTGTTTGCGTAACGTAAACTATTTATGCTTATCCATTACGGATATTTTAGAACCGTGACTGTGTATTAATGTAAATAAGTTATACACAACTTTAAAACAGCTTTAATCCATTACAATCACTTTAACTCTTATACATATACCTGTAGTTAAAATAAACAGAATCTGCTCTTGATAATACTCCAGATCACGTTAACGTAACAACAGAAATAAGCCAACAGTTCATCTGAAGATTGGTTATTAATTTAAATATACAGGTCCTCGTCATACAGACAGCTGCACCTCACTGCAGATACAATAACTCTGTATTATTGATTCCTTGGGATTCATGTTAATGCCAAACATGATAATTACTATATATATATATATATATATATATATATATATATATATATATATATATATATATATATATATATATATTTAAAATAAAAAATAAAAAATAACAAAAAACTGCCTGTAACATACAAGTACACTCCTGGAAATTGAAATAAGAACACCGTGAATTCATTGTCCCAGGAAGGGGAAACTTTATTGACACATTCCTGGGGTCAGATACATCACATGATCACACTGACAGAACCACAGGCACATAGACACAGGCAACAGAGCATGCACAATGTCGGCACTAGTACGGTGTATATCCACCTTTCGCAGCAATGCAGGCTGCTATTCTCCCATGGAGACGATCGTAGAGATGCTGGATGTAGTCCTGTGGAACGGCTTGCCATGCCATTTCCACCTGGCGCCTCAGTTGGACCAGCGTTCGTGCTGGACGTGCAGACCGCGTGAGACGACGCTTCATCCAGTCCCAAACATGCTCAATGGGGGACAGATCCGGAGATCTTGCTGGCCAGGGTAGTTGACTTACACCTTCTAGAGCAAGTTGGGTGGCACGGGATACATGCGGACGTGCATTGTCCTGTTGGAACAGCAAGTTCCCTTGCCGGTCTAGGAATGGTAGAACGATGGGTTCGATGACGGTTTGGATGTACCGTGCACTATTCAGTGTCCCCTCGACGATCACCAGTGGTGTACGGCCAGTGTAGGAGATCGCTCCCCACACCATGATGCCGGGTGTTGGCCCTGTGTGCCTCGGTCGTATGCAGTCCTGATTGTGGCGCTCACCTGCACGTCGTCAAACACGCATACGACCATCATTGGCACCAAGGCAGAAGCGCCTCTCATCGCTGAAGACGACACGTCTCCATTCGTCCCTCCATTCACGCCTGTCGCGACACCACTGGAGGCGGGCTGCACGATGTTGGGGCGTGAGCGGAAGACGGCCTAACGGTGTGCGGGACCGTAGCCCAGCTTCATGGAGACGGTTGCAAATGGTCGTCGCCGATACCCCAGGAGCAACAGTGTCCCTAATTTGCTGGGAAGTGGCGGTGCGGTCCCCTACGGCATTGCGTAGGATCCTACGGTCTTGGCGTGCATCCGTGCGTCGCTGCGGTCCGGTCCCAGGTCGACGGGCACGTGCACCTTCCGCCGACCACTGGCGACGACATCGATGTACTGTGGAGAGCTCACGCCCCACGTGTTGAGCAATTCGGCGGTACGTCCACCCGGCCTCCCGCATGCCCACTATACGCCCTCGCTCAAAGTCCGTCAACTGCACATACGGTTCACGTCCACGCTGTCGCGGCATGCTACCAGTGTTAAAGACTGCGATGGAGCTCCGTATGCCACGGCAAACTGGCTGACACTGACGGCGGCGGTGCACAAATGCTGCGCAGCTAGCGCCATTCGACGGCCAACACCGCGGTTCCTGGTGTGTCCGCTGTGCCGTGCGTGTGATCATTGCTTGTACAGCCCTCTCGCAGTGTCCGGAGCAAGTATGGTGGGTCTGACACACCGGTGTCAATGTGTTCTTTTTTCCATTTCCAGGAGTGTAGAAATAACATATCAGATCACCTGACATTTGTTCTTGTAATAATTTATTATTATTTCATCTAGTGCTCTCATGTTATCGCCATTGTGATAAAAAACTTGCCCTTATATCGACTTTAGCACATGTAAAGAACAACAAATCACACCTCTGTACAAAGTAGGCTTATGCCATATCTCTCTGTCAAGATCTTTGTTATAAGCAACAGTTGTAAAGCGCATGCTGGATGCTGGTAAAGTGTCACTGTTAAAAATGTGAACTAATATAGTTCGTGTGAAAGTGTTCAGGACACTAAAATGGAGGCAGACAGATACGAAAAAATCGGCCTATACTGTCACAGTAAGTAAAAACTAAATTTACATCCATATCGACAGATAAGGTATAGTCATGACGATACATTAAAGTGTGACCCATCTTTCTTCCATAGAACCAGCACCCAGCATTATGCTACTACCAGTAATGATGTAACTTCCCGCATCCTCCCGAAATCATCTGAAGATGAACCTGAAAGGGTTCGAAAACCGGTTAATGTAATAAAGCAATATTATTGAAAAAGTGACTGGTTGGAGTTGTGTATAACTTATTTACGTAAACTATTCTCCGTAACTGGGCGAATGCGTCAGCCTGCGCCACTTCTGCTCACCCTGGAGCCGTAAGTACTGCTACAAAAATTAAAATCACGAGTAATAGGGCAAATCCGGGAGAAGCGTCGCATCACGTACAGACTGTGCGTCACTCTTATTTCGGCAAACGCCGACAGATTGTGTGTGTGTGTGTGTGTGTGTGTGTGTGTGTGTGTGTGTATCGCCGCTGCAGATGCTCAGTCAACGCCAGGGTACAATAAAAGTGTTTACGTTTCGATCGAGGAAGTTTTACGTAAGCTCGGGAGCAATAACTGATACCTGTCTTATAGATATCCCTTCAAAATAGTTTTCAGCGTGACGATTAATTCTTAGAGCGTGCTAAATAGTCAAGTATTTCCAAATATTTGAGTATTCGTAAGCCCTAATGGGCCTATTTTGATTCTAGTGCGGCCACCTCGGCTATCAAAGCTATGAATTTTGTAAGGTGCGGCGTCTCTCTCCCACAGATCGGAATACATGCCGCAATAAAATCCGGTACATATGCCGCAATTTTTTAGTCAAGAATACTTCCCACACAAATCAGATAACAGTTTTAAATAAGTAAGAACATTTCTGTTTTGTTTGTATTTTCGTTCAAATGACTTAGTATGCACAACGTTTCAGATCCCGACGACCCGGATGACGTCACAAAAGATTCAAAAAGGTATTCCTAGATTTGTGTAAGGAATGTGGAGAATTATACCTTAAAAAAAAAAGATTATGTTGCGCAACTTCTAAGTTTTGGTTGCACGACGACTGCAAAATTATTTATGTGTTTTATATCGATTATAGAAGGAAAACCAAATGAATGAAGTTTGTAAATCTTACTTTTGTTTTTGATTTAATATTTCACCAGGATTTATTGAGTGTATTAACTAAATATAAGTGGCTTATATGTCTTAATTTTAATGTTTTTGCCGGCCGGAGTGGCCGAGCGGTTCTAGCCGCTACAGTCTGGAACCGCGCGACCGCTACGGTCGCAGGTTCGAATCCTACCTTGGGCATGGATGTGTGTGATGTTCTTAGGTTAGTGAGGTTTAAGTAGTTCTAAGTTCTAGGGGACTGACGATCTCAGTAATTAAGTCTCATAGTGCTCAGAGCCATTTTTTAAACGTTATAAGTATCAGTAAATAAACTAGTAGTTTAAACCAGTGAATTAGTTTCATATATAAATAAGATATTATAAAGACAATTGTCAACACTTTGTAGCTTTTTCTTCATCCCACTGCACATTTATAACCAAAACGTATATATGTATGTTTTGACTTAAAAAACGTGGTAGTTTTGCGGTTTTTATCATTCGGCACATCATCCGTAGCATAAGAGATAGACACAGCAATGCAAAGATGTTAAACATGTTTAAATGGTGCAGTGAAAAACTTTAAAAAATGTATGTCATAGACAACTGCTGCGTTAAATTGCACAAAAACATGTTTTACAAAAAGTCCACCCTGGCACTTTATGTATGCGATTTTGAAAATGTGCGCCCTATAACTCAGCGAGGTGGCGCAGCGATTAAAGCGTTATACGGAGACCAGTAAGCTGAATCTTTGACCGTCTTATGTTGTACCGCGTCCGCGAAGTGTTTTAAGCATGCCAACAAATGTCCGTCTTGAGTAATGTGACATGCAATTATGGAACGATTTGCTCACAGTGAGCGTTAAAACTATTCTTTTTGAGTGTACATTTCGTATCACCTCGCTCAAGAGCAGACGAAAATAATGTATTAAACTACTTGCACCTGATGATGGACGCACAAGGTTCGAAACGCACGTATGCTTCGATGAAATACGAATATTTTGGTGATTGAAGGCGTTATAGGTCATTCTTCCTGTGTAGCTGCTATAATATTGTACACCATTGGTCCAGTTTAATGTATAACCTACGGAATACAAGCACAGGAACGTACATAGATAACGGCAGCATGAAATCAATGAGGGCTTTTGAGACAACGAAATATGATACTGGGAGCAGACAACTTAGCAGCATTCTAGTCCACACGCACAAGATGCGAGGATTCATTTATTACACATCTGCAAGTATATTGTGTCACCACAAGGCAGCATCTATCCATAAACGGGAATGACAGCTCCTGATTCAGCGTGAAGACTTATAAAAAAGGGAATAAGTAGCACTTATTTTCGGCCGAGAAACGAATAAAGCACAGGTAATAGCAGTGTTAGTAGGACGTCTATGTCAATAATTCTATGTGCCAGATAGTCAATAATTCTATGTGCCAAGTCATTAACGTATAACATGAATAACAATAGTCCTGTTACACTTCTCTGGGGCACGGAAAATATTTGTTCGATAGATGATTCTCCATCCAATATAAAGTGTTCGTAGCCACGAATTTTCGCTCCAGTTGAAAGGTGTCCACGTCGTCGGGCTAATTGCTACTTATGTTTTGTGTAGTGTTTGGGCCACCTTCGTCGTCTCGCCAAAGAATCAAGACTTTGTAACACGTAGGAGAGTGTTCGGTGTGAACTAGGCTCCGGGCATACGCCATGCAGAATATGTTTGGTCAGTGCTAGATTAGGGTAACGCTGGTGGGTCAGCATCTATTTGGCAGCACCTGTACGGTTTGAAACCAACCATGCGTTTCAAGATTAGCTTTCATAATCCTAAGGTCATCCGTTGTTAGACGTGAACACGAGTATCGAGTGGTTGGGCTGATTTGTGTTGTGCAATACATATTTTTTTACTTACAAATACCTTATATGTGCGTCACACCACATTGTCATTCAAATCAGTTATTATTCAGAGGCTCAAATATATTTACTCTACATCTAAAGGCCTGAGATTCTGGGATACTTTCTTTATATCCCCCCTCCGCCCATCCTTCTCGCGATATCACAAGATGGTGGTTTATTTTCATATGTGGTTATGAAGTCAAGGCCACTTAAGTACCTTTCCTAGCGGTGCGCTAGTAACCGAGAGGTGGGTGTAGTATAGAATTATACACTCCTGGAAATGGAAAAAAGAACACATTGACACCGGTGTGTCAGACCCACCATACTTGCTCCGGACACTGCGAGAGGGCTGCACAAGCAATGATCACACGCACGGCACAGCGGACACACCAGGAACCGCGGTGTTGGCCGTCGAATGGCGCTAGCTGCGCAGCATTTGTGCACCGCCGCCGTCAGTGTCAGCCAGTTTGCCGTGGCATACGGAGCTCCATCGCAGTCTTTAACACTGGTAGCATGCCGCGACAGCGTGGACGTGAACCGTATGTGCAGTTGACGGACTTTGAGCGAGGGCGTATAGTGGGCATGCGGGAGGCCGGGTGGACGTACCGCCGAATTGCTCAACACGTGGGGCGTGAGGTCTCCACAGTACATCGATGTTGTCGCCAGTGGTCGGCGGAAGGTGCACGTGCCCGTCGACCTGGGACCGGACCGCAGCGACGCACGGATGCACGCCAAGACCGTAGGATCCTACGCAGTGCCGTAGGAGACCGCACCGCCACTTCCCAGCAAATTAGGGACACTGTTGCTCCTGGGGTATCGGCGAGGACCATTCGCAACCGTCTCCATGAAGCTGGGCTACGGTCCCGCACACCGTTAGGCCGTCTTCCGCTCACGCCCCAACATCGTGCAGACCCTCCAGTGGTGTCGCGACAGGCGTGAATGGAGGGACGAATGGAGACGTGTCGTCTTCAGCGATGAGAGTCGCTTCTGCCTTGGTGCCAATGATGGTCGTATGCGTGTTTGGCGCCGTGCAGGTGAGCGCCACAATCAGGACTGCATACGACCGAGGCACACAGGGCCAACACCCGGCATCATGGTGTGGGGAGCGATCTCCTACACTGGCCGTACACCACTGGTGATCGTCGAGGGGACACTGAATAGTGCACGGTACATCCAAACCGTCATCGAACCCATCGTTCTACCATTCCTAGACCGGCAAGGGAACTTGCTGTTCCAACAGGACAATGCACGTCCGCATGTATCCCGTGCCACCCAACGTGCTCTAGAAGGTGTAAGTCAACTACCCTGGCCAGCAAGATCTCCGGATCTGTCCCCCATTGAGCATGTTTGGGACTGGATGAAGCGTCGTCTCACGCGGTCTGCACGTCCAGCACGAACGCTGGTCCAACTGAGGCGCCAGGTGGAAATGGCATGGCAAGCCGTTCCACAGGACTACATCCAGCATCTCTACGATCGTCTCCATGGGAGAATAGCAGCCTGCATTGCTGCGAAAGGTGGATATACACTGTACTAGTGCCGACATTGTGCATGCTCTGTTGCCTGTGTCTATGTGCCTGTGGTTCTGTCATTGTGATCATGTGATGTATCTGACCCCAGGAATGTGTCAATAAAGTTTCCCCTTCCTGGGACAATGAATTCACGGTGTTCTTATTTCAATTTCCAGGAGTGTATTTACAATCTTATAGTGAATGCGCACGCTATAAGAGTAGGCAGATTGAGTTACAGTCTTTTCAGACCATATTTATTCAGGTAGCGTTTCTGCACAGAAAAAGAGATCGTTCCGGCGTAAAGATAAGCGCCGGCACGAAGGTGAAGAATGCAAAAGCAGAGAGGGCTGCGAGACGACGTCAGCCAATAGCCTGCTGACTATGACGTCACCACGTTTCCTGCTGACTATGATGTCACCACGACAGGGGCGGCCCCTACAAGAAGAGAATATTAGCGTCGCTCCTTCCAGTGTCGGCGGGACAGTAGAAGACGGACACTAGTAGGGCCGGACACTGCATACAGCGGAAGAAATTTATTATTTGCATGTCGCCCATCGCTTGCGACACTACTGTAAACCAAAGTTAAGTATTGTCAATCTACTTTATTGAAATAAAAACCGTTAATGTGATTTGCTTCCTTTAGGCACCCCATAAGAGACGAGTGGGCAGGACCCCACAGAGACCAAAGCTTACTGGCTTCATTCAGAAGTCTCTGCCAGGATTACAATTTTTCCATAGGACAGGAACGTTTCACAGTCTCACATCACGGTGCAGACAACATCAGAATCGCGGCGTATCGCGCATTGGGGAAACTGCTGTATCAGATTTTTTCCCCATGTTTGCGTTTTTCTCCAACCTTATCTTTTGTATTTTTTTTTCACTAGAGACCGTGGAATATTTGCTACCGGTGTCAAAAGTTAGGCCCGAGTACAAACTATCTAATCAAAAGCATCCGGACATCTATCATTGTTTTTGTTCTTCTCGTGGTTTCACAACCTTGCGTCGGTCTCCTCCTTAACCCTAGGACGCCCAAGCCTTGTTTTTTTCTAACTTGGATGCCTAAGGGGGGGGGGGGGTTCAGCGAGCCCACAGGTATTAAGTAAGTTTACTGACGAAAAATTACAACTTTTGAGATGGTTTATGTATTTTAACTAAGGCATCGGTTTATAAATGTCGTTAATTGTTATAAATATTGGATTGAGTGAAGAAAAAATTGACATATTACAATACAAAAGTACACATGTGTTCATATACAATAGACTACTCGAGTCCTCAACTTCAAGGCAAGAGACACACTTCACAATTTTTTCTGAATGTGTGTTACACACATGTTTATGACACTGTCCACAATACTGTTTTTGATTACTTAGATTGTTGTACTTCTGCTTCTTTGTTTTAGCTTTTCTTACACAAATATGGCACCGACCTTTCCCTGCAGGAGACTGACGTGCCTCTGTTGTCACTTCTTTGATTTTCTTTCGTAGAATAGTCTCCATTGATTGAACAATTTGGTTAGATAACCCTCTTGCATTGGCACTTCTTTCTTCTACCTGCAATTTCACTAGTCTCATCCCAGCTTGCAGAAGATAAAGTTTCCGTTTGTTGTTTTACTTTTCATTCCATCTTGGATGTTGCTGGATGAATATGGTGGTTAAATTTATAGCACAAATTTCGATGAGAAAGTAAAATACAGATAGAGGCCATCTCTTTGTTCCCTTCTTGCTGGCGTACATATGCGCCATTTGATCAATGGTATCAATTACATCTTTAGTGGAATTATAATACGCATTTATCTCAGTTTTATTCTTCTCTCCTCCAACAGTGCCTTTATCTTGGTGCATTGTTGACAACATCAGTAAGTTTTTACTTGGTTTTGTTTTTGCTGTGTAGGACACCAAAGTTACTGGAGGCCTACGTGTTGGGAACTGCACTAACTCACTGCAAGTTTACAAGATAAATAACAGCTGACTGACAGCAACAATCACTTCCTCTGAAAGTAAACCGATTGTTGTGAGTATCAAGAATACCAACCAACAAGAAACTGACTTAAATTGTTGTAGAGATGAGAAATACGAAATCCTAGTAAGGGAAATTTTCTATAGCATGGAAGCCTCAGGGGGAGGGGGTTCCCATAAGTTTATTTATTTTTTCTTCCAAAGCAAGAATTTTCTATAAAATATATTGACACTAACGTTTCATAAAATAGCCAACAAACAATAACTCAAAGGGAATATGTAGTATGAAAGTTAGTTCTCGCTTCCCACGCCCGGGTTCGTGTGTTCGATTCCCGGCGGGGTCAGGGATTTTCTCTGCCTCGTGATGGCTGGGTGTTGTGTGATGTCCTTAGGTTAGTTAGGTTTAAGTAGTTCTAAGTTCTAGGGGACTGATGACCATAGATGTTAAGTCCCATAGTGCTCAGAGCCATTTGAACCATGAAAGTTACTTGGGCAAAAGCAGGGGACATAAAAAAAATTGTGGGTTAAACGAAACCCCTCCTTAGGCGTCCTAGGGTTAACAGTTTCCTTCCATTCTGCCGTCTCGTTTAGGGGTCATGAATAAGGGTTATGTCACTCCTTCGCCTTTGTTGGAGACACTTCCAGTGAGTTGTCTAAATGTCTGTGGGGGAACGGTAGACCATCCGTCCTCGAGAGCCGAAAACAGACAAGGCAGTGGTGACGGGCGGTGGGATCTGGAGCAAAGTCGACGTTATAATTTATCCCAGAGAAGTTCTATTAGATCTAGGTCGGGACTCTGGGCACGTTAGTTCCTTCCATAGCTTCATAGATGCTACTTCATGCTAGGGTGCACTTCCAGCGGTACGCCACCCACTTGCCAAAGTGTCATTCATATCCTTTTCATAAGATTGGCAGTAGTTTTTGACATGCCGAGAAGTAAGTCACTGGACATTAAAGGCGTAGAAGGTATCCCATTAAGAGCAACCGGTATTGAAAAGAGGAAATAGGATAACTGTGAACAAGATGTTACAGCCGATTGGGGAAAGTTACCTACTTATGTTATTCTAAACGATAAACTATGCCCAAAGATAAATTTCCTAAGGCTTGATACGCTGCCAAAAAAGACTAGATACACTATGTGATCAAAATTATCTGGACAACTGACTGAAAACGACTTACAAGTTAGTGGCGTTCTCCATCGGTAATGCTGGAATTCAATATGGTGTTGGCTCACCCTTAGCTTCGATGACACCTTCCACTCTCGCAATTATACGTTCAATGAGGTACTGGAGGGTTTCTTGGGGAATGACAGCCCATTCTTCACGGAGTTCTCCACTGAGGAGAGATATCGATGTCGGTCGGTGAGGCCTGGCACGAAGTCGGCGTTCCAAAACATCCCACAGGTGTTCTTTAGGACTCCGGTCAGAACTTTGAGCACGTCAGTCCATTACAGGGATGTTATTGTCTTGTAACCACTCCGCCACAGGCCGTGCATTATGAACAGGTGCTCGATCGTGTTGAAAGATGCAATCGCCATCCCCGAATTGCTCTTCAACAGTGGGAAGCAAGAAGGTGCTTTAAACATCAATGTAGGCCTGTGTTGTGATAGTGCCACTCAAAACATAAGGGGTGCAAGCCCCCTCCATGATAAACACGACCACGCCATAACACCACCACCTCCGAATTTTACTGTCGGCACTACACACAATGGTAGATGACATTCACTGGGCATTCGCCATACCCACACCCTGCCATCGGATCGCCACATCGTCTTCCGTGATTCTTCACTCCACACAACGTTTTTATACTGTTCAGTCGTCCAATGTTTACGCTTCTTACACCAAGTGAGGCGTCGTTTGGCATTTGCCGGCGTGATGTGTGGCTTTTGAGAAGCCGCTCGACCATGAAATCCAAGTAATCTCACCTCCCGCCAAACTGTCATAGCACTTGCAGTGAATCCTGATGCAGTTTGGAATTTCTCTGTGATGGTCTGGACAGATATCTGCCCATTAAATCCGGCCGCTGTGACCGAGCGGTTCTAGGCGCTTCAGTCCGGAACCGCGCTGCTGCTACGGTCGCAGGTTCGAATCCTGCCTTGGGCATGGATGTATGTGATGTCCTTAGGTTAGTTAGGTTTAAGTAGTTCTAAGTCTAGGGGACTGATTACCTCAGATGTTAAGTCCCATAGTGCTTAGAGCCATTTGAGCCATTTTTTTGCCTATTAAACATTACGACCCTCTTCAACTGTCGGCGGTCTCTGTCAGTCAGCAGACGAGGTCGGCCTGTACGCTTTTGTGCTGTACGTGTCGCGTCACGTTTCGACTTCACTATCACATCGGAAGCAGTGGACATAGGGATGTTTAGGAGTGTGGAAATCTCGCGTACAGACGTATGACACAAGTGACACCCAATGAGCTGACCACATTCGAAGTCCGTGAGTTCCGCGGAGCGCCCCATTCTGCTCTCTCACGATATCTAATGACTACTGAGGTCGCTGATATGGGGTCCGTGGCAGTACGTGGCAGCAACGTTTGTTTTGTGGGTGTCCGGCTACTTTTGATCACATAGTGTAGCAACGCAACTGTTTGTTGTCTGGCTGCTTACCATTTGGTATCGCTGTCACAGGGCGCTACATGCTGAGACAGCCGTATTAGTTTCGAATGATTTTATAGGACATGTAACTACTGAAGTAAATGGTAATCTTGTTGCACAAAAGAAAGACCCTGTCGTAATCCCAGGAGGAATGGCTTCAAAACTACAGTTGCTGCATCCGGCCATAAACAATCCGTTCAACGACAATCTCCGGAAGTGTATTCAGATTGGCTCCTCGGTAAAGTTTATCTTCTCACACCGTCTGGGAAGATTAAGAAGCCATCAGTCACCCTTCTGAACTAGTGGATTCTTGCTTCACGGCCCTCGACATCGTCAGAGTCCACCATCAAGGATTCGAGAATTGCTGCATACCGAATACGCTGGATTCGAGTGAGGATGACTTACTGTGGGAAGAGAATAAAGAAAATGACGGGAGCGAGAGTTTTGAATACCGGTTCTGATACTGATGAGAATGGATAAGGCAAAATATGTTACCGGTATGTTAGGTGCCAACTTGTTTTATCATATGACAGAATAAATGTTTACGATACGTACACTGAACAGCCAGAACATTACGACCAGCTACCTAATAGCCGGCATGTCCACCCCTTGCACGTATAACAGCGGTGACGCATCGTGGCATGGAAGCAATGAGACCTTGATAGGTAGCTGGAGGGAGTTTGCAGAACATCTGCACACGCAAGTCACTTAATTCCTGTAAATTCCGGGCAGGGGTGAGATAAGCTCTGACGCCACGTTCAGTCATATCCCACATGTGTTCGATCGGGTTCAGATCTGGCGAGCTGGTGGGCCAGCAAATCAACTGGAGCTCGCCACTGTGTTTCTCGAACCACACTCCTCGCCTTGTGACATGGAGCATTATCTTCTTGAAAAATGCTACTGCCGTTGGGAAACATAACTGTCATGGAGGGGTGTAAGTGGTCTGTAACCAGTGTAAGGCACTTCTTGGCCGTCATGGTACCTTGCACGAGCTCCACTGGGCTCATGGATGTTCATCTGAATGTTCCCCAGAGCGTAATGTTCGAGCCGTCAACTTGTCTCCGTCCCGCAGTACAGGTGTCAAGGACCTGTTCTCCTGGAAGACGACGGATTCGCGCCGGCCGTCAGCATGATGAAGAAGTATCAGACCTTGCAACACTCTGTCTCTGTTCCAACGTCCAGTGTCAATGATAACGTGCCCACTTCAGTTGTAGTTGCTGATGTCGTGGTGTTAACACTGGCGCATGCAGGGGTTGTCCACTGTGGAGGTCCATCTAAAAAATGGTTCAAATGGCTCTGAGCACTATGGGACTCAACATCTTAGGTCATAAGTCCCCTAGAACTTAGAACTACTTAAACCTAGCTAACCGAAGGACATCACACACACCCATGCCCGAGGCAGGATTCAAACCTGCGACCGTAGCAGTCCCGCGGTTCCGGACTGCAGCGCCAGAACCGCTAGACCACCGCGGCCGGCGAGGTCCAACTCTTGGAGTGTTCGGTGCAGTGTGTTCAGACACACGTGCGCTCTGACCAGCATTAAGATCTGATGTTAGTTCGCCACATTTCGCCGCCTGTCCTAAAAGTCTGCCCAACCTACGACGTCTGACATCTGTAATGAGGGGTGGCCACCCAACCCCTCCACATCTGGACGTGGTTTCACCTTGGTTTGACCACGTGTTGGAGACAATCATCACAGCACTCCTCGAACACCCGACAAGTCGTGTTATTTCCGAAATGCTCGTGCCGAGCGTCCGGGCCATCACAATCTGTCCTCGGTCAGAGTCAGACAGACCGCACACCTTCCATCACGGACAGTACTCTCACTAATACTCCCTGCTCCGTGCGTGTGTCTGACTAGCAGTCCTTCTTCGTCAGGTGAAGCTGCTACCGCCTCGACGGTTTTATACCGATAGTAGTTCGGTGGTCATAATGTTCTGGCTGATCAGTGTACCTACGTCTTACGTGCAGGTACAAGTAAAGTTCTGGTTATCTTTCTCTTCTCAATCAGTGTGAGGCTTATTTTCGCGCTTTTTTTAAATTTCTTGCTGTAAATCTAGGGGTGCCCCGTATATGTGTTGATCACCTGTTATCGGGCCAATATGGTACTCCACGCCCACATTTATGCTGGTGGGACCTCCTCTCATGAGATAAGTGGTCAATTCCTCTTCAGACATGGCTGACGACATATTTTTCATATACACTACTGGCCATTAAAATTGCTACACGAAGAAGAAATGCAGATGATGAACGAGTATTCATTTGACAAATATATTATACTAGAACTCACATGTGACTACATTTTCACGCAATTTGGGTGCATAGATCCTGAGAAATCAGTACCCAGAGCAACCACCTCTGGCCGTAATAATGGCCTTGATACGCCTGGGCAATGCGTCAAACAGAGCTTTGATGCCGTATACAGGTACAGCTGCCCATGCTGCTTCAACACGATACCACAGTTCATCAAGAGTAGTGACTGGCGTATTGTGACGAGCCAGTTGCTCGGCCACCATTGACCAGACGTTTTCAATTGGTGAGAGATCTGGAGAATGTGCTGGCCAGGGCAGCAGTCGAACATTTTCTGTATGCAGAAAGGCCCGTGCAGGACCTGCAACATGCGGTCGTGCATTATCCTGCTGAACTGTAGGGTTTCACTGGGATCGAATGAGGGGTAGAGCCACGGGTCGTAACACACGTAACGTCCACTGTTCAAAGTGCCGTCAATGCGAACAAGAGGTGACCGAGACGTGTAACCAATGGCACCCCATACCATCACGCCGTGTGATACGCCAGTATAGCGATGACGAATACACGCTGCCAATGTGCGTTCACCACGATGTCGCCAAACACGAGTGGGACCATCATGATGCTGTAAACAGAACCTGGATTCATCTGAAAAAAAAATGACGTTTTGCCATTCGTGCATCCAGGTTCGTCGTTGAGTACACCATCGCAGGCGCTCCTGTCTGTGTTACAGCGTCAAGGGTAACCGCAGCCATGGTCTCCGAACTGATAGTCCGTGCTGCTGCAAACGTCGTCGAACTGTTCGCGCAGATGGTTGTTGTCTTGCAAACGTCATCATCTGTTGACTCGGGGATCGAGACGAGGCTGCACGATCCGTTACAGCCATGCGGATAAGATGCGTGTCATCTCGACTGCTAGTGATACGAGGCCGTTGGGATCCAGAACGGCGTTCCGTATTACCCTCCTGAACCCACCGATTCCATTACAAAACACTCGTTCGACCTATACTTGAGTATTGCGCATCAGTGTGGGATCCGTACGAGATCGGGTTGACGGAGGAGATAGAGAAGATCCAAAGAAGAGCGGCGCGTTTCGTCACAGGGTTATTTGGTAAGCGTGATAGCGTTACGGAGATGTTTAACAAACTCAAGTGGTAGACTCTGCAAGAGAGGCGCTCTGCATCGCGGTGTAGCTTGCTCGCCAGGTTTCGAGTGGGTGCGTTTCTGGATGAGGTATCGAATATACTGCTTCCCCCTACTTATACCTCCCGAGGAGATCACGAATGTAAAATTAGAGAGATTAGAGCGCGCACAGAGGCTTTCAGACAGTCGTTCTTCCCGCGATCCATACGCGACTGGAACAGGAAATGGAGGTAATGACAGTGGCACGTAAAGTGCCCTCCGCCACACACCGTTGGGTGGCTTGCGGAGTATAAATGTAGATGTAGATGTAGATGTAGATATTCTGCTAACAGTCATTGGATCTCGACCAGCGAGAGCAGCAATGTCGCGATACGATAAACCGCAATCGCGATAGGCTACAATCCGACCTTTATCAAAGTCGGAAACGTGATGGTACGCATTTATCCTCCTTAAAGAGGCATCACGACAACGTTTCACGCCGGTCAACTGCTGTTTGTGTATGAGAAATCGGTTGGAAACTTTCCTCATGTCAGCACGTTGTAGGTGTCACCACCGGCGCCAACCTTGTGTGAATGCTCTGAAAAGCTAATCATTTGCATATCACAGCATCTTGTTGCTGTCGGATAAATTTCGCGTCTCTAGCACGTCACCTTCGTGGTGTAGCAATTTTAATGGCCAGTAGTGTTGTATACGTGGTCTGATGTGTGACGTTCAGACAGAAATAGCACAGCTCGAGACGTGGATGCCGGCACGCTAGGTGAGTCTTGTGGGTGGCCGGCACGGACGGACACCTGCTGCGCTGGACGGTGTGGCGCCCACGTCCCGGGCTGCAGTGTGGGCGTGGCAAGGTCAGGTTGGGACGGGCCGTCCGTCTACTGACGACGGTGTGACGTGCGCGAGGCGGGCCGAGCTAGCGGCCTCGCATTCAGGCTCCCGTCGCCCGCTGCACACTCAGGCCGATTGACCCATCCTGCGTGCAGTTAAGCCTGTGTAATGCGTCCCTAGTTCCGCCGTAAATTTTCTTGACGGCGTGCGTGCCTGTTGGCTAGTAGGTAGCACGGGAAGGCTGACCGCCTTCCGAAGCTGTCATACCGAGAACAGCCTGCGGCAAGTATTGTTTCAAGAGCACTGGGAGTTCTCGGCATATAGGGAAGTTCCGTTTCTTCAGTCTTCTGACTGGTTTGACGCGGCCTGTCATGAATTGCCTTCATGCGCCAATCTCTTCATATAACAAGGAACCCGTGGAGTGCAATGCCGCAATTTCAATCTTTAGTTAGGCTCATTTGAAAGTGTTGTGTTAAGAATTATGACAGGAAGAGTATTAGCAGTTTATGACCCACCATCCGCATCAGGAGGTGTAGAGGTGTAGAGATCAATTTTCTATGGGATGTAAGTATTACACTTCACAAAACAGATATAGTCCTTAATCAAGAAATGTTAACTTGCGCAATGAACATCAAATGAAAAATGGCGCTCCACAGTGATCACAAAGGTTCGCACCATCAAAATCGAAGGCGAACTCCTTGAGAGTTACAAACAGGCAGGACATCCAGTTACGTATCCACTCTTAAAGAATGTATATAGAATCATGTTGGTGTGAGATCACTCACACGCACAATATTAGGGGGCAGAGTAGCTCCAACCTCTGGCAGCACAGTAAATAACTTTCCACCCAATTCACCATCTAGATTAACAATAGGCATAGTTGCATACGAATGCGTGAAGGCCTTGATGTTAGTTGATCTTGATACAACTCTCTTGGTACCTCTGGTTTCCAGGGTTCCTTTCATATGTCTGTCCTCTTCACATCTCGATTGATCAGAGTTGAAAACAATTTTGTTAATGATCGATGGGGTAAGTTTGTTTATCTCATCTACAAATTTTCGGACGGATTTCGCAGTTTGCTGTGCATCAAGTTGATGCTTTGTTTGAAATTTCGTTACCTTACGTTTTGCAATTTTGCAGCACCGTTTGAAGTTACGCAAACATTCACTGCTTCCCTTGAAACCACTGTAACCTATGTCGCGTGCAATTTGATGTGCATAACATAGTAGGTCACTATCGTGCACATCCTGTAAATTGTATCGAACGTCCTTCATCCTTGAAACGCGCAAATGCCACAACCTCACCTCTCATTCCACCGCTTCGTCACTATCAAAGTGAAATCCTCGAAGGTGTTCTGTATGTTTTGGAAACAGATGAAAATCAGATGGAGCCAAGTGGGGACTTTATGGAGGACGATCGATGCCACTGAACCCATGGCGTCGGACTGTTGTAGAGTCTCTGATAATCCATGTTTATGCACAGCCCTGCAGGATCCATGGTGTCAATCCCCTCCAGCACTACTTCAGACATCAGTCGAGTGCAAGCCACGTCGTGTTGCGGCGCTTCCGCGTGCCCGCGGGTGCCCTACACGATATTAGTCAGCTGCACCAGTTTGTTTGGCTCTTCAGTGTATGTACGGTTCCAGTCTGCTTTCTCATTGTTATAGCAGCTCTGTACTTCGTACAGTTCTGTTCTGTGATGGCTGTTTTTTCCTACACATTGGCGGAAGGGCATGATTTAACAGTTCTCACTAATGGTGTTACATTAATTAGAGGCTGTCTTTGAACCTTTCCTTCTAACCTGCATTCGATTCGTCACTTTGAACCACTCCTTCTATCCTGCATTCGATTAGCCAGTTTGCAATCACAGCCTCTGACGAGTATGGAGTTTATCGCCGAAATCTCGTGTGTTTATCTGACTTTAACAAGGCAGCTAAATGAGAAATTTTTCATCGGAGGGCTCCGTCGCAGAAGATTTCGTAGCCAACCGTAGTGGTTATGACGGGAAAAACAACATGGCACCGTTCGTAACAATACGATCCTACAAATACTTATTCAGTATGTAATTAATATGCGAGCTGATGGACATCTCAAGAATGAAGACTCACGCCAGGCTGGAACCGCATGACTGCTACAGTCGCAGGTTCGAATCCTGCCTCGGGCATGGATGTGTGTGATGTCCTTAGGTTTAAGTAGTTCTAAGTTCTAGGGGACTGATGACCTCAGATGTTAAGTCCCATAGTGCTCAGAGCCATTTGAACCATTTGAAGACTCACGCGGACGCAACTGACGCAATTTCCAGAGCTGCTATTTGTGATGAGTTCAAAAACTGTGTATTGTGTGTAAGGGTCATAAGACGAACACACAAATACTATAGGAACAGATACGATGAAACAATCATTCTTCCCTTCTCCCTCGTGCCTCCTTAGTGTGAGGTGCGGGAAGAGGTGGAGTAAGCAGCACTGAACAATGGTCTGGAGACTATCAATGTAGAAATAATTTCAGAGGAGCCAAATGGCAGATACAACTAAAATTTTCTACAATGTAGCCGGTTGCATAAACGTGTGGCTACTGAGAAGCAGTTTTCAGTGGAACGACTTCCGTGTCGTGATTCATTGAGACTCGTGGCTCTGAGACTTAAATCACCAGATTTTACTACCGTCTGCATTGTCGAGATTCTTGCGGTGTTGCTGGCGTTCGCGTCTCAGCTCATCGTCCTTCAGAGCCTGTCCTAAGTAAGCAGGGGGCAGCGCTAGAAGTGACTTCAGGCGTGCCCCAGGGAAGTGTGATGTACCATGTTACTGTTCGTGATGTATGTCAATTACTTGAAAGACAATATAAATAGAAACGCAGATGGTTTGCGAATAATTCAATTATCTGTAATGAAGTAATGGCTGAAAACAGGTGCTCTGATATTCACTCGGATCTTGATAAAACGCAGATGGTTTGCGAATAATTCAATTATCTGTAATGAAGTAATGGATGAAAACAGGTGCTCTGATATTCACTCGGATCTTGATAAAACGCAGATGGTTTGCGAATAATTCAATTATCTGTAATGAGGTAATGGCTGAAAACAGGTGCTCTGATATTCACTCGGATGTTGATAAGATTTCAAAGTGGTGCAAAGACTGGCTACTTGCTTCAGATATTCAGAAATGTAAAACTGTAACGCAAAGACATAGTTTCCTGTTACTACAGTATGGATAAATCAGACCTGGAATCAGTAAAACCAAACAAATAAATGGATGTAAGAATTTGTGGAAATATCGCTGGAGCAGCGAAAGGTACCTAGAGACTAGAAAAAGGCCGTAGGACAAATGCACGTAACTATAGAGCTTGATCGTTTACATAAGTCTGTTGTACAACTGCGGAATGTATTTAATGCTCAATAACTATGACTTTTTGGAGAATGTCGTGTGACTAGGGCCTCCCGTCGGGTAGGCCGTTCGCCGGGTGCAAGTCTTTCGATTTGACGCCACTTCGGAGACTTGCGCGTCGATGAGGATGAAATGATGATGATTAGGACAACACAACACCCAGTCCCTGATTGGAGAAAATCTCCGAACCAGCCGAGAATCGAACCCGGGCCCTTAGGAGTGACATTGTGTGGCGCCTATCACTCAGCTACCGGGGGCCGACTTTTTGGAGAATGAAAACCTCCTCTATAAAAACCAACATGGATTCCGCAAAGAGAGATCTTGCGAAACTCAGCTTGCTCTGTTCCACCATGAGATCCACAGCGCCATAGACGACGGCGCTCAGGTTGATGCCGTGTTCCTTGACTTCAGTAAGGCATTTGGCACCGTCCCACACTGCTGTTTAATGAAAAATAAATTACGAGCTTATCGAGTATGGGAGCATATTTGCGACTAGGTTCAAGACTTCCTCGGAGACAGATCTCAACACACCGCTCTTAACGGAACAGATCTAGAGGTGAAACTTCCTGGCAGATTAAAACTGTGTGCCCGACCGAGACTCGAACTCGGGACCTTTGCCTTTCGCGGGCAAGTGCTCTACCATCTGAGCTACCGAAGCACGACTCACGCCCGGTACTCACAGCTTTACTTCTGCCAGTACCTCGTCTCCTACCTTCCAAACTTTACAGAAGCCCTCCTGCGAACCTTGCAGAACTAGCGCTCCTGAAAGAAAGGATATTGCGGAGACATGGCTTAGCCACAGCCTGGGGGATGTTTCCAGAATGAGATTTTCACTCTGCAGCGGAGTGTGCGCTGATATGAAACTTCCTGGCAGATTAAAACTGTGTGCCCGACCAAGACTCGAACTCGGGACCTTTGCCTTTCGCGGGCAAGTGCTCTACCATCTGAGCTACCGAAGCACAACTCACGCCCGGTACTCACAGCTTTACTTCTGTCAGTACCTCGTCTCCTACCTTCCAAACTTTACAGAAGCCCTCCTGCGAACCTTGCAGAACTAGCACTCCTGAAAGAAAGGATGTTGCGGAGACATGGCTTAGCCACAGCCTGGGGGATGTTTCCAGAATGAGATTTTCACTCTGCAGCGGAGTGTGCGCTGATATGAAACTTCCTGGCAGATTAAGAGATCTAGAGGTAATTTCCGGAGTATCCCAAGGAAGTGTGAAAGGATCGTTACTGGTTACGATGTATATAAATGAACTAGCAGGAAGCGTCGGATGGTCTTTAAAACTATTCGCAGATGATGTGGTTGTCTTTAAGAAAATAGCAACGCCAGAAGACAGTATCGATTTACAAAATAACCTGCAGAGGACTGATAAATTGTGCAGTCTCCGGCAAGTGACCCTGTAAGTAAGAAAATGTAACACATTGCGAATCCCTAGGAAAAGAAATCCACTACTGTACAACTACACTATTGATGATAATCTGCTGGAAACAGTATCTACCGTAAAATATCTATCTACAGCGATCTTAAGTAGAATGACCACATAAGACAAATAGTAGGAAAAGTAGGAACCTGACTGAGATTCAGAAAGAGAATGTCAAGGAAGTGTAAGTGGTCCACGAAGGAGGTGTTTTACTCTTGAATATTGTTCATCAGTATGGGATACTTTCCAGGCAGGACTACAGAGCGAGGTGGCGCAGTGGTTAGACACTGGACTCGCATTCGGGAGGACGACGGTTCAATCCCGCGTCCGGCCATCCTGATTTAGGTTTTCCGTGATTTTCCTAAAGGCAAATGCCGGGATGGTGCCTTTCAAAGGTCACGGCCGACTTCCTTCCCCGTCCTTCCCTAATCCGATGAGACCGATGACCTCGCTGTCTGGTCTCCTTCCCCGAACCAACCAATCCAGGCAGGACTGATAGAAGAGAGAAGATCCAACGAAGAGCGGCGCGTTTCGTCACGGGGTTGTTTAGTCGGTGCGAGAGCCTTGCAGAGATGCCCAACAAACACCATTGACAGACGTCACGAAAGAGGTGTTGTGCATCACGGAGAGGTTCCCTGTTGAAATTTCGAGACAGCACCTTCCAGGAAGATTCGGGAAACATATTACTCAGTCTCCCATACACATCGCGTAATGATCGCGACGAGAAAATTCGAGAAATAACAGTCAATACAGAGGCTTAGCGACATTCTCCCCACGGGCCATTCAGGAGCGGAACAGGGTAGCTGGGATCAGTTAATGGTAGCAGAAGTACCCTTCGCCACACACTGTTAGATGACTTGCGGAGTATGGTTAGATGTACAGGGTGTTTCAAAAATGACCGGTATATTTGAAACGGTAATAAAATCTAAACGAGCAGCGATAGAAATACACCGTTTGTTGCAATATGCTTGGGACAACAGTACATTTTCAGGCAGACAAACTTTCGAAATTACAGTAGTTACATTTGTCAACAACAGATGGCGCTGCGGTCTGGGAAACTCTATAGTACGATATTTTCCGAATATCCACCATGCGTAGCAATAATATGGCGTAGTCTCTGAATGAAATTACCCGAAACCTTTGACAACGTGTCTCGCGGAATGGCTTCACATGCAGATGAGATGTACTGCTTCAGCTGTTCAATTGTTTCTGGATTCTGGCGGTACACCTGGTCTTTCAAGTGTCCCCACAGAAAGAAGACACAGGGGTTCATGTCTGGCGAATAGGGAGGCCAATCCACGCCGCCTCCTGTATGTTTCGGATAGCCCAAAGCAATCACACGATCATCGAAATATTCATTCAGGAAATTAAAGACGTCGGCCGTGCGATGTGGCCGGGCACCATCTTGCATAAACCACGAGGTGTTCGCAGTGTCGTCTAAGGCAGTTTGTACCGCCACAAATTCACGAAGAATGTCCAGATAGCGTGATGCAGTAATCGTTTCGGATCTGAAAAATGGGCCAATGATTCCTTTGGAAGAAATGGCGGCCCAGACCAGTACTTTTTGAGGATGCAGGGACGATGGGACTGCAACATGGGGCTTTTCGGTTCCCCATATGCGCCAGTTCTGTTTATTGACGAAGCCGTCCAGGTAAAAATAAGCTTCGTCAGTAAACCAAATGCTGCCCACATGCATATCGCCGTCATCAATCCTGTGCACTATATCGTTAGCGAATGTCTCTCGTGCAGCAATTGTAGCGGCGCTGAGGGGTTGCCGCGTTTGAATTTTGTATGGATAGAGGTGTAAACTCTGGCGCATGAGACGATACGTGGACGTTGGCGTCATTTGGACCGCAGCTGCAACACGGCGAACGGAAACCCGAGGCCGCTGTCGGATCACCTGCTGCACTAGCTGCGCGTTGCCCTCTGTGGTTGCCGTACGCGGTCGCCCTACCTTTCCAGCACGTTCATCCGTCACGTTCCCAGTCCGTTGAAATTTTTCAAACAGATCCTTTATTGTATCGCTTTTCGTTCCTTTGGTTACATTAAACCTCCGTTGAAAACTTCGTCTTGTTGCAACAACACTGTGTTCTAGGCGGTGGAATTCCAACACCAGAAAAATCCTCTGTTCTAAGGAATAAACAATGTTGTCCACAGCACACTTGCACGTTGTGAACAGCACACGCTTACAGCAGAAAGACGACGTACAGAATGGCGCACCCACAGACTGCGTTGTCTTCTATATCTTTCACATCACTTGCAGCGCCATCTGTTGTTGAAAATTGTAACTACTGTCATTTCGAAAGTTTGTCCGCCTGAAAATGTACTGTTGTCCCAAGCATATTGCAACAAACGGTGTATTTCTATCGCTGCTCGTTTAGTTTTTATTGCCGTTTCAAATATACCGGTCATTTTTGAAACACCCTGTAGATACGAAATGGAAAGAGCACATTCCTCTGGATCCCATCATGTTGTTTAAATATTCAAAAATTACAAAGCTAATTGAAACAAGAAGAACCCGTAAAATCTACAGTGCGGAAGATGAACGGAAGACTTAGATATGTTGGAAGGTTTCTGGGAAAACGCAATGTGTGTGGAAAGGTAAGCACACACGATAACTGGTGCAAACAGTTGTAGAGTACCTCCTCAGTGTCTGTAGTTCCTATGAAGAAGGCATGATAGCAGACGAATGAAAGAATCCAGAGCTGTGCTGCAAGGGTCGTAACAAATCAATATAACCCATACGAAGTTTTGAATCTTTGGAAGAAAAGAGGACTGACCTCGGGGAAAATGTAGATAGACCGGACAGTGAAGGAATCAATGCGTTTGAGGTGCGTTACGAAGGAGTTTTGAAAATTAAGCGAACTGTTAAGATAAGAAACGAGAAGATTATCCACAGAATCGCCAAGAAAGCGCTATACGGAGTGACTTCCGTAGTACCAGCGGGAGCTAGGAAAAACTGCGGAGGAAGGCACACAATACAATTTGTTGTAGTTGTGGGCTTCAGACTGAAGACTGGTTTGATGCAGTCCTCTATGCTAGTCCATCCTCTGGAAGACTGGAAGACTCTGCTTATCTGTATAACTACCGCAACCCACGTCCATTTGAAATTGTTTACTGTGTTCAATCCTTGTTCTTCCTCTACAATTTTCACTCCCCACACTTCCTTCCATACCGCACTTACAATACCTTGATGTCTCAGGGTCAAATTTTCCTGTAAATTTCTTTTTTCCCCAATTCGATTTAGCACCTCCTCATTTACTACTCGATCTAATCTTAAGCATTCTTCCGTAGCACCACACTTCAAAAGCTTATATTCTCTTCTTGCCTCAACTGCATATCGTTCACGTTTCACTTCCAGACACCGCCTTCAAAAGACTTCTTGACTCTTAACTTGATATTAGATGTTAACAAATTCGTCTTTTCTAGAAACGCTTTTATTGTTTTTGTCGGTTTACTACTTTTAGCGTCTCATTTCCTAATCTAATCTCTTTAGCATCGCCTGATTTTCGATTACACTCTTTCTTTATTTTCGTTGATGTTAATTTTACAATCTCTTTTCAGGACACTATCCATTCCGTTTAACTGTTTTTTTTTTCAAAATCTTTTGCCGTCTCTGATAGAATTACAATGTCAGCGGCAAGCCTTAAAGTTTTAAATTATGAATTATTATTGGTTTCTCCGTATTAAGCTTGCTGCAATTAATTAAAGAGAATTTTAGACCGCACACGTTTCGCTTTTATTTACAAAGCATTTTTTGTGCTCATTCTGCAAATATAAACACATACGTCTCTACATTTTGCTCACATATTCTGCAAACCATTGCTTCTTCCCTCTTTTTTAACGGATGTTGGTTTCGAAATAAACTTCGTTACACAGATACACTTGGCAGTGTTTACATTTTTGTACAAATGCAACGCAACTTAATAAACAGAACACAGTTTTTAATCTAAAACAACCAAAAATGTTGAAAAATATGCATCCATATTTGCAGAGTGATCACAGGAGGTGCTTTGTAAGTAAAAGCGAAACGCGTCTTGTGTAAAATGCTCTTTAATTACTTACAGTAGGCTTAAGAAGGAGAGACAAATAATAAATGATTTTAAATGCTGCGGAAAACGTCCACGCGAACAAACTTAAAGTTTTTATTTCTTCTCCTTGAACCTTAATTTCTTTTACAAATTTTTCCATGATTTCCATTATTGCTTTCTCAGTATACAGACTGAATGACACCGGAGATAGGCTACAAACCCGTCTCACTCCTTCTTCAACGATGGCTTCCCTTTCATGTTCTTCGCCAACAATTATACACTACTGGCCATTAAAATTGCTACACGACGAAGATGACGTGCTACAGACGCGAAATTTAACTGACAGGAAGAAGATGCTGTGATACGCAAATGATTAGCTTTTCAGAGGATTCACACAAGGTTGGCACCGGTGGCGACACCTACAACGTGCTGACATGAGGAACATACACAAACAGCAGTTGACCGGCGTTGCCTGGTTAAATGTTGTTCTGATGCCTCGTGTAAGGAGGAGAAATGCGTACCATCACGTTTCCGACTTTGATAAAGGTAGGATTGTAGCCTATCGTGATTGGGGTTTATCGTATTGCGACATTGCTGCTCGCGTTGGTCGAGATCCAATGACTTTTAGCAGAATATGGAATCTGTGGGTTCAGGAGGGTAATACGGAATGCCGTGCTGGATGCCAACGGCCTCGTATCACAAGGAGTCGAGATGACAGGCATCTCATCCGCATGGCTGTAACGGGTCGTGCAGCCACGTCTCGATCCCTGACTCTACAGATGGGGACGTTTGCAGGACAACAACCATCTGCACGAACAGTTCGACGACGTTTGCAGCAGCATGGACTATCAGCTGGGAGACCATGGCTGCGGTTACCCCTGACGCTGCATCATAGACAGGAGCGCCTGCGATGGTGTACTCAACGACGAACCTGGGTGCACGAATGGCAAACCGTCATTTTTTCGGATGAATCAGGGTTCTGTTTACAGCATCGTGATGATCGCATCCGTGTTTTGTGAAATCGCGGTGAACGCACATTGGACGCGTGTATCCGTCATCGCTATACTGGCGTATCACCCGGCGTGATGGTATGGGGTGCCATTGGTTACACGTCTCGGTCACCTCTTGTTCCCACTTTGAACAGTGGACGTTGCATTTCAGGTGTGTTACGACCCATGGGTCTACCTTCATTCGATCCCTGCGATATCCTACATTTCTGCACGATAATGCACGACCGTATGTTGCAGGTCCTGTACGGGCCTTTCTGGATACAGAAAATGTTCGACTGCTGCCCTGGCTAGCACATTCTCCAGATCTCTCACCAGTTGAAAACGTCTGATCAATGGTGGCCGAGCAACTGGCTCGTCACAATACGCCAGTCACTACGCTTGATAAACTGTGGTATCGTGTTGAAGCTGCATGGGCAGCTGTAGCTGTATACGGCATCCAAGCTCTGTTTGACGCAATGGCCAGGCGTATCAAGGCCGTTATTACGGCCAGAGGTGGTTGTTCTGGGTACTGATTTCTCAGGATTTATGCACGCAAATTGCGTGAAAATGTTGTCACATGTGAGTTCTGGTAGAATATATTTGTCCAATGAATACCCGTTTATTATTTGCTTTTCTTCTTGGTGTAGCAATTTTAATGGCCAGTAGTGTATGACCACAAAAAATCGTATATTCTGGTCATATCTCGGAGGAATAATGAGAATAAGATAAGAGGGCATATTGTGGGCAGACAGCTGTTTCCTCCCAATTCATTTGGTACTTTTCGGTTGCATCAACGATCAGATTTTTCATCACGTTCATTTTTTCGCCGAAATAATAATTCACGTTGCCCTTAAAATACTAATTTGGAACGAGTGACCGGTCGCGGTGGCCGTGCGGTTCTGGCGCTGCAGTCCGGAACCGCGGGACTGCTACGGTCGCAGGTTCGAATCCTGCCTCGGGCATGGGTGTGTGTGATGTCCTTAGGTTAGTTAGGTTTAAGTAGTTCTAAGTTCTAGGGGACTTATGACCTAAGATGTTGAGTCCCATAGTGCTCAGAGCCATTTGAACCATTTTTTGGAACGAGTGGTGTCGACTTCGAAACAGACCAGAGCGCCGTGCCTGGACTTTCAAGTCTGAAGGTATTCACGCTTCAGAGCCGACAATAAGTCGTGAGCTGTCTAGCGGGATCACCTCTGATCGCGTTTTGAGGTGGGCGGTGGCCGGGTGCCAGCTTTTAGCAGTGACCGCAGCCGCCTGCCCAGGGGGCATCGAGGGTCCTCAGACACCAGCGCCCGTCACGACGCGCCGTGGGAGCACATCCTGGAGTTCCGCACCCCGAAACCCGGCTGGGATGAATATGCATGGACCGGTTAACTATCAGCCCGCGACTGCCAGCCTTCCGATGAGGTCACGCGCTCGTAAATTAACCTGGCGGCTGTGATCGGACACGTCAGACGCAGCGCTGACCTCAGACCGCGTCCTTGCCAATCTCCTTAACACTCCTGTAGCTTTCCGAGCCACTGTCAACAAGAGTGAGCCATCGACCCAATTATGCCGCATCCCAAGAACCTGGTAGTGTTACGGACGCTCCCTTTCAGACTCCCGCAGAGTGCCAAAATACAGGGTTATTACAAATGACTGAAGCGATTTCACAGCTCTACAATAACTTTATTATTTGAGATATTTTCAAAATGCTTTTCACACACTTACAAAAACTCAAAAAGTTTTTTTAGGCATTCACAAATGTTCGATATGTGCCCCTTTAGTGATTCGGCAGACATCAAGCCGATAATCAAGTTCCTCCCACACTCGGCGCAGCATGTCCCCATCAATGAGTTCGAAAGCATCGTTGATGCGAGCTCGGAGTTCTGGCACGTTTCTTGGTAGAGGAGGTTTAAACACTGAATCTTTCACATAACCCCACAGAAAGAAATCGCATGGGGTTAAGTCGGGAGAGCGTGGAGGCCACGACATGAACTGCTGATCGTGATCTCCACCACGACCGATCCATCGGTTTTCCAATCTCCTGTTTAAGAAATGCCGAACATCATGATGGAAGTGCGGTGGAGCACCATCCTGTTGAAAGATGAAGTCGGCGCTGTCGGTCTCCAGTTGTGGCATGAGGCAGTTTTCCGCGGGCTACGCGTGAAACTTGCCCGCACGCGTTCAACCGTTTCTTCGCTCACTGCAGGCCGACCCGTTGATTTCCCCTTACAGAGGCATCCAGAAACTTTAAACTGCGCATACCATCGCCGAATGCAGTTAGCAGTTGGTGGATCTTTGTTGAACTTCGTCCTGAAGTGTCGTTGCACTGTTATGACTGACTGATGTGAGTGCATTTCAAGCACGACGTACGCTTTCTCGGCTCCTGTCGCGATTTTGTGTCAACGCGCTCTCGTGCGCTCTGGCGGCAGAAACCTGAAGTGCGTCTTCAGCCGAACAAAACTTTAAGAGTTTTTCTACGTATCTGTAGTGTGTCGTGACCATATGTCAACGAATGGAGCTACAGTGAATTTATGAAATCGCTTCAATCATTTGTAATAGCCCTGTACATCGGAAGGTTATCCACCTGTAGGAATGTAGATAACAAGAAGAAAGTCATGCACGACGCAAGAAAATCACCAAGTAACTGGAATCCAGCGTCCGCGTAGGATTTGAATGGTGCTGTGACTGAGGTCTTTAGTCTACAACCGTATGCTAGTACGCAGCCGAACACACTCTGTATCGAGGTAGAACAGCACAGTTCGCGGTTGTTTGATCTTTTTGAAGGGATAAGGCACAGCCACCGCACTTAATACGTCAGAAGTGTCTGTCCAAATTACGGGCTGTGCGACCCAAAGACCGAGTGTCGTGGCATACCATACCACCATGCCACATGAGGATGACGAGTGCAATCTGGTAACGTTCGTTCTCGGAGCTTCCACACAGGGGTAGTTGGTTAGTTGGTTTGGGGGAGGGAACCAACCACCGGGGTCATCAGTCCCACCGGATTTGGGAAGGATGGGGAATGAAGTCGGTCTTTCCCTTTCAAGGGAACCATCCCGGCATTTGCGCGACTGCTACGGTCGCAGGTTCGAATCCTGCCTCGGGCATGGATGTGTGGGATATCCTTAGGTTAGTTAGGTTTAAGTAGCTCTAAGTTCTAGGGGACTGATGACCTCAGATATTCAGTCCCATAGTGCTCAGAGCCATTTGAACTACTTTGAGCCATACCGGCATTTGCCTGGAGTGATTGAGGAAAAGTCACGGAAAACTTAAATCAGTAAGCCCAGACTCATGTTTGAACCGTGGTCTATCCGAATACGATTAAAGGGTCCTGTAGCCACCTTTCATTAGTCCGGTAGCCCATTTTCATTACCATTTCTCTTTCTTTTCCTTGATTCTCTTTTCTCTTTACTCTCATAGTGGCGTGATTGAATGAATGTGGTTGTGTGTCACGTTGCTAGACGGTGGCGTAGTCTGCTGCAGAAAGTCTGCGATAGTCGTACAGATTCAGCAGCAGTGGTACAGAATAGCCAACTCTCGTAGTGGTCAAGTCGGCAAAGAGGTTTTCGCTACTTGTGAGAAATCCACCTGCGTTAGGTTGGTGGCGGAAATGGCATCTTTGGGTTTTCCGGGCCACGCGGAGCGTGGAAGAGGCTGGAGAAGCGGGAGGCAGTCTGCCGCCGGTACGGGAAGCGTCCACAGCTGTGCTCCAGTCGAAGAAGGGTGAGTTAGACTGACCGCGTGGTGCGCTGTTACTTCGCGAGGGGAGAACGGTTAGCTTTTGGCCTCGCTTTTCAAATCTGCAAGATTGCTTTGCCTTGTCGCAGCAAGGAATGCAAAACTTTGGCAGATTTTTCTTTTAGCAAATTTCTGTAGCAGACTTGGATCCGCCGGAAGACCGCCACACAAAGGTGTCCATAAGAAGTGAGCACTCGCTTCTGTATGAATGTCTGTTTGCCTTCAGCTGTGCCTGCATAAGTTTTCACCTTTCTAAATACACTCCTGGAAATGGAAAAAAGAACACATTGACACCGGTGTGTCAGACCCACCATACTTGCTCCGGACACTGCGAGAGGGCTGTACAAGCAATGATCACACGCACGGCACAGCGGACACACCAGGAACCGCGGTGTTGGCCGTCGAATGGCGCTAGCTGCGCAGCATTTGTGCACCGCCGCCGTCAGTGTCAGCCAGTTTGCCGTGGCATACGGAGCTCCATCGCACTCTTTAACACTGGTAGCATGCCGCGACAGCGTGGACGTGAACCGTATGTGCAGTTGACGGACTTTGAGCGAGGGCGTATAGTGGGCATGCGGGAGGCCGGGTGGACGTACCGCCGAATTGCTCAACACGTGGGGCGTGAGGTCTCCACAGTACATCGATGTTGTCGCCAGTGGTCGGCGGAAGGTGCACGTGCCCGTCGACCTGGGACCGGACCGCAGCGACGCACGGATGCACGCCAAGACCGTAGGATCCTACGCAGTGCCGTAGGGGACCGCACCGCCACTTCCCAGCAAATTAGGGACACTGTTGCTCCTGGGGTATCGGCGAGGACCATTCGCAACCGTCTCCATGAAGCTGGGCTACGGTCCCGCACACCGTTAGGCCGTCTTCCGCTCACGCCGCAACATCGTGCAGCCCGCCTCCAGTGGTGTCGCGACAGGCGTGAATGGAGGGACGAATGGAGACGTGTCGTCTTCAGCGATGAGAGTCGCTTCTGCCTTGGTGCCAATGATGGTCGTATGCGTGTTTGGCGCCGTGCAGGTGAGCGCCACAATCAGGACTGCATACGACCGAGGCACACAGGGCCAACACCCGGCATCATGGTGTGGGGAGCGATCTCCTACACTGGCCGTACACCACTGGTGATCGTCGAGGGGACACTGAATAGTGCACGGTACATCCAAACCGTCATCGAACCCATCGTTCTACCATTCCTAGACCGGCAAGGGAACTTGCTGTTCCAACAGGACAATGCACGTCCGCATGTATCCCGTGCCAGCCAACGTGCTCTAGAAGGTATACGTCAACTACCCTGGCCAGCAAGATCTCCGAATCTGTCCCCCATTGAACATGATTGGGACTGGATGAAGCGTCGTCTCACGCGGTCTGCACGTCCAGCACGAACGCTGGTCCAACTGAGGCGCCAGGTGGAAATGGCATGGCAAGCCGTTCCACAGGACTACATCCAGCATCTCTACGATCGTCTCCATGAGAGAATAGCAGCCTGCATTGCTGCGAAAGGTGGATATACACTGTACTAGTGCCGACATTGTGCATACTCTGTTGCCTGTGTCTATGTGCCTGTGGTTCTGTCAGTGTGATCATGTGATGTATCTGCCCTCAGGAATGTGTCAATAAAGTTTCCCCTTCCTGGGACAATGAATTCACGGTGTTCTTATTTCAATTTCCAGGAGTGTAACCCCATTACCTGATCAAGACATACCACGGTCAAGTGAACAATGTGTCTTCCTCTTGAGGCCCTAGTCGCTTGGAGCCTTTGAGATTTAGCCGGCGGAGCGCATGGCTCTTCCTGTACCAATCAATTCCGGACTCGCATCACAGTCACTGGATCCCAAACAATGCGAGCAGCAAAACCGCAGTGTCGACTGGCCACTATACTGCCTCTATCGAATATCGACTCGTGCTGGTAAACGTCTATCCTTATTACGCGAGGCATAACACGGTCTGCTCAAACACAACCAACTTCTCGTACCCACGTTGCCTTTTGCGCCGATATGCTAATCATTTGCGTACCCAAGCATGGAGAACACTTCATGCCAGTATGGACCAGTCTGACAGGGCATATACTACGATAGTTAACGGCCATTGTGCTTCATCAGTTATCTTCGCGCTGATTGCTGCTAAATATTACTACACAAATACAAATTGTTTATGACAGCAAGTTCACAGGATAAAATTAAAGCCATATGGTCAGTTGTGAAGGAAGTGTCTGGTCAGCAGCACAAGGTTGATGATATAAAGTCAGTTCGCAGTAATAATATTTCTGTTACTGATAAATCAGATATATGTACAGTATTTAACAACCATTTTCTGAGCAATGCTGGTGAATTTAATAAAAATTTAGTTTCTACAGGAAATCATACAAATTTCTTAGCAAATGTCTTTCCGAGATTGACCTCTGAAATACTCCTCTGTGATACAGACAAGAGGGAGATTGAGTCAATAATTAAATCACTGAGGAATAAGGACTCTCATGGTTATGATGGAGTGTCTAGTAGAATATTAAAGTACTGTGTTGCACATGTTAGCCCTGTATTTAGCCATATTTGTAATTTTTCCTTTAGGAATGGTCATTTTCCTGAGCGATTAAAGTACTCAGTAGTAAAGCCCCTTTATAAAAAGGGAGAAAGGGATAATGTAGATAATTTTAGACCTATTTCTATGGCATCAGTGTTTGCAAAAGTTATCGAAAAGGCTGTATATGTAAGGTTAATTGATCACTTTATATCACACGATTTGCTATCAAATGTACAGTTCGGCTTTAGAAGTCGTTTGACAACTAAAAGTGCTATATTCTCTTTTCTCTGTGAGGTACTGGATGAGCTAAACAAAAGTTTCGAACGCTTGGCCTATTTTTTGATTTAACAAAGGCATTTGACTGTGTTTATCTCACAATATTGCTCCAGAAGTTGGACCATTACGGAATAAGGGGAGTAGCTCACAATTGGTTCACCTCTTACTTTAGCAACAGGCAGCAGAAGGTCATTATTCACAATGTTGATAACGGCTGTGATGTGGGATCTGAGTGGGGTACTGTCAAGTGGGGGGTGCCCCAGGGATCAGTGTTGGGGCCGCTCCTGTTCCTTATTTATATAAATGACATGCCCTCTAGTATTATGGGTAACTCTAAAATATTTCTGTTTGCTGATGACACTAGCTTGGTAGTAAAGGATGTTGTCTGCAACATTGACTCGATTTCAAGTAGTGCAATACATGACCCCAGTTCTTGGCTTGTAGAAAATAAACTAATGTTAAATTGCAGTAAGACTCAGTTTTTACAGTTTCTAACACACAATTCTACAAAACCTGACTTTTTAATCTCACAGAACGGGCATATGATTAGTGAAACTGAACAGTTCAAATTCCTAGGTGTTCAGATAGATAGTAATCTGTCGTGGAAAGCCCACGTTCAGGATCTTGTTCAAAGACTTAATACCGCCGTTTTCACTATTCGAACGGTATCGAAAGTGAGTGATACTTCGACACGTAAATTAGTCTACTTTGCTTATTTTCATTCACTTATGTCGTATGGTATTATGTTTTGGGGTAACTCTTCCCATTCTAGAAGGATATTTTTGGCTCAGAAACGGGCGGTTCGGGCAATAGGTGGTGTGAGTTCACGAACATCTTGTCGATCTCTGTTCACGAGTCTGGGTATTTCGTCATTGGCCTCTCAATATGTATATTCCTTATTGTCGTTTCTTGTTACCAATCTTAGTTTATTTCCAACAATAAGCAGCTTTCACTCGGTTCATACTCGGCAGAAATCAAACCTCCATTTGGATCGGACTTCCTTAACTCTTGTGCAAAAAGGTGTGCAGTATACTGCTGTATCCATTTTCAATAAGCTGCCACTCGAATTCAAAAATCTTAGCAGTAATCCACGCGCTTTCAAATAGAAACTGAAGAGTTTCCTCATGGGTGACTCCTTCTATTCTGTCGAGGAGTTCCTTGAAAAATTAAGCTGATTCTCATTGTATTGCTGATAGCGTTTGCTTAAACTTATGGACTGATTTTCTTTCAGGTTCATGAACATTTACTTTTATCTGTTGTTAATTTTATGTTGTAAGTTCATGTACTGAAACGTTCCATGAACTTGGAGATTTGCTCCTCAATTTGCTCCTACGGAACTTGACATGTAAACAAAAAATAAAATAAAAAATAAAAACAGAAGCAATTATGTTCGGTACAATGTCATTTTAAATAAAATGCTTTTGATGACTTACTTAATGAGGTAAGTAACTGTACAGCGTTTGGTATATTATGCTAAGACGTTCCTCTCCAAAATCTAACAGGCAGAACAGAAGAATAACAGGTACAAAGCGAAATCTGTGACTGGATAGAGAATTTGTGGTCGGGAGGACACAGCTTGTTATCTTGGATGGAGTGTCATCGACAGATATAGAAGTAACTTGGGGTGTGCCCCAGTGAAATCTACGGGGACCGCTGCCGTTCGTGTTATATGTTAATGATATCCTAGACGATATTAACAGGAACCTCAGACTTCGTACAGACGATGCAGCTGCCTATAATGACGTGCAGTCTGAAAGAAGCTGCAGAAATATTCAGCCAGTTTGAAAACTCCCCTTCGAAAAATTTATCAATTACTGTGCTGGTATGTTATTTGATTTTCAAACAGCTGAGCAAAACTGAAGGTACTCAGACATTTCTCTCTTTAATTATTCTGATCAACACTAAACCGACACACAATTTTTTTTTTCAGCGCAACGCAGTCTGATTAAAAAATGGTTCAAATGGCTCTGAGCACTATGGGACTTAACATCTGAGGTCATCAGTCCCCTAGAACGTAGAACTACTTAAAGCTAACTAACCTAAGGACACCACACACATCCATGCCCCAGGCAGGATTCGAGCCTGCGACTGTAGCGGTCGCGTGGTTCCAGACTGAAGCGCCTAGAGCCGCATGGCCACAACGCAGTCTGACTTTCAATTATCCCTACAAAAGAATGGCCCTGACTAACAATAACCTATACCTTTCATGAATCACTTACTTCACAAAAATCTTCGTTACTCGAACTACTGCAATACAGCGAGCGCCAGTACTGCCAGCTAAATAAAAGATTCAAACTACTGAAGGCACTAACTACTGATCGGCATAGTTAGCAAACGAAATATTTTGATAGAGACCAAACAATGTATTTACCTTAATAATGTTCAAAAGTCAACATATATCAGTTCATGATATCCAGTATCACAAATTTACTCTTTCTGATGAACACACGTCCAAATCGTCCGCTCTCAAAATTCTGCCATCTCTCTTCCCATATCCACCACTGCTGGCGGCTCACCTCTAACTGCGCAACGATACGCGCTGTTTACATCCAACTGCCCAACACTACAATAGAGAATATTCCAACAATGCCAACCAGCCACACTGCAGCACTGCACACAGCACAGCCAGTGATTTTCATACAGAGCGCTACGTGACGTTACCAACATAAAAACCTAAACAGCCTACTTAAAAGATCTTGATAAGGTATCAAAGAAATATAAAGATCGGCAGCTTGCCTTAACTCTCAGACATGTAAAACTGTGCACTCCACAAGAAGGAGAAAAAAATCTAGTGTCGTATGCAATATCAACGAGTCACAGTTGGAACTTATCAACTTATACAACACCTGGGTTTAACACTTTGTAATGATATTAATTGGGACGATCGCATACGCACAGTCGTAGGTAAAGCAGGAGGTAGGCTTCGGTTTATTGGTACAATACCAAGGAAATTCACTCAACAAACGAGAGTGCTTACATACCTCTTGTGGGACTCATTCTAGGGTTTGGTTAAAGTGTGAAGAACTACGAGGTGCATTCAAGTTCTAAGGCCTCCGATTTTTTTTCTAATTAACTGCTCACCCGAAATCGATGAAACTGGCGTTACTTCTCGACGTAATCGCCCTGCAGACGTACACATTTTTCACAACGCTGACGCCATGATTCCATGGCAGCGGCGAAGGCTTCTTTAGGTGTCTGTTTTGACCACTGGAAAATCGCTGAGGCAATAGCAGCACGGCTGGTGAATGTGCGGCCAAGGAGAGTGTATTTCATTGTTGGAAAAAGCCAAAAGTCACTAGGAGCGAGTTCAGGTGAGTAGGGAGCATGAGGAATCACTTCAAAGTTATCATGAAGAAACTGTTGCGTAACGTTAGCTCGATGTGCGGGTGCATTGTCTTGGTGAAACAGCACACGCGCAGCCCTTCCTGGACGTTTTTGTTGCAGTGCAGGAAGGAATTTGTTCCTCAAAACATTTTCGTAGGATGCACCTGTTACCGTAGTGCCCTTTGTAACGCAATGTGTAAGGATTACGCCCTCGTTGTCCAAGAACATGGACACCATCATTTTTTCAGCACTGGCGGTTACCCGAAATTTTTTTGGTGGCAGTGAATCTGTGTGCTTCCATTGAGCTGACTGGCGCATTGTCTCTGGATTGAAAAATGGCATCCACGTCTCATCCATTGTCACAACCGATGAAAAGAAAGACCCATTCATGCTGTCGTTGCGCGTCAACATTGCTTGGCAACATGCCACATGGGCAGCCATGTGGACGTCTGTCAGCATTCGTGGCACCCACCTGGATGACACTTTTCGCATTTTCAGGTCGTCATGCAGGATGGTGTGCACAGAACTCACAGAAATGCCAACTCTGGAGGCGATCTGTTCAACAGTCATTCGGCGATCCCCCAAAACAATTCTCTCCACTTTCTCGATCATGTCGTCAGACCGGCTTGTGCGAGCCCGAGGTTTTTTCGGATTGTTGCCTTCATTAAACTGTTGCACCCACGAACGCACTTTCGACACATCCATAACTCCATCACCACATGTCTCCTTCAACTGTCGATGAATTTCAATTTGTTTCACACCACGTAAATTCAGAAAACGAATGACTGCACGCTGTTCAAGTAAGGAAAACGTCACCATTTTAAGTATTTAAAACAGTTCTCATTCTCGCCACTGGCGGTAAAATTCCATCTGCCGTACGGTGCTGCCATCTCTGAGACGTATTGACAATGAACGCGGCCTCATTTCAAAACAATGCGCATGTTTCTATCTCTTTCCAGTCCAGAGAAAAAAAATCGGAGGCCTTAGTACTTGAATGCACCTTGTAGTGCCAAATAGGACTAACAGGGAATACTGAACTTATACAGAAAGGGTAGCAGGGATGGTAACTGATTTGTTTGACCAATGGGAGAGTGTTACAAAGATGCTGAAGAGACTTCCCAACCTTTCTTAGACTATTAGCCCTGAGTGCAATCAGACATTAGCTAGAATCCCTGCCCTAACCCCCTCCCCCACATTATCACCAACTTTAGCACCTAACTGTAGAATGAAAGACTTTTCTTGGAACGCCTTTATTTTTAAATTCATGGAAGATGAAAGATATTTAGTTTTTGAGTGTGGTGTGTGTTAGAATGAATGACGAAGGAATCCGTGGTCCACCACAACTGCTACCCACAACTCCTCCTCAGGCAAGAAAGCTGCGTATCCACAGTGAGGGCAGAGAGTTACAGTGTGTTACCTTTTCATCGCGGCGCACCCTTGACCTGCTCACTGCAACTCCATTTAAAATCAAACAGATTCAGATGTGTGCACTACATTTACTGTTTGTAAGTCGCTTGACTGCTGCACTTCTTACTTCTGAACTGGCAGAAATTGTACGACTTCAGGCTGTTAATGGTTTGTGTCTAACCACTGTAATAATAATAATAATAGCATTGGGTAAAGCAGCTGCATGGGCAGGTGTACCTGTACACGCCATCCAAGCTCTGTTTGACTCAATGCCCAGGCGTATCAAGGCCGTTATTACGGCCAGAGGTGGTTGTTCTGGGTACTGATTTCTCAGGATCTATGCACCCAAATTGCGTGAAAATGTAATCACATGTCAGTTCTAGTATAATATATTTGTCCCTTATGTAAATAAGTGTCCAAGGAATAGAAAATCAACTGGAATCACTCAACAGAGGAAAATCCACTGGACCTGACGGGATACCAATTCGATTCTACACAGAGTACGCGAAAGAACTTGCCCCCCTTCTAACAGCCGTGTACCGCAAGTCTCTAGAGGAACGGAAGGTTCCAAATGATTGGAAAAGAGCACAGGTAGTCCCAGTATTCAAGAAGGGTCGTCGAGCAGATGCGCAAAACTATAGACCTATATCTCTGACGTCGATCTGTTGTAGAATTTTAGAACATGTTTTTTGCTCGAGTATCATGTCGTTTTTGGAAACCCAGAATCTACTATGTAGGAATCAACATGGATTCCGGAAACAGCGATCGTGTGAGACCCAACTCGCTTTATTTGATCATGAGACCCAGAAAATATTAGATACAGTCTCCCAGGTAGATGCTGTTTTCCTTGACTTCCGGAAGGCGTTCGATACAGTTCCGCGCTGTCGCCTGATAAACAAAGTAAGAGCCTACGGAATATCAGACCAGCTGTGTGGCTGGATTGAAGAGTTTTTAGCAAACAGAACACAGCATGTTGTTATCAATGGAGAGACGTCTACAGACGCTAAAGTAACCTCTGGCGTGCCACAGGGGAGTGTTATGGGACCATTGCTTTTCACAATATATATAAATGACCTAGTAGATAGTGTCGGAAGTTCCATGCGGCTTTTCGCGGATGATGCTGTAATATACAGAGGAGCTGCAGCATTAGAAAATTGTAGCGAAATGCAGGATGATCTGCAGCGTATAGGCACTTGGTGCAGGGAGTGGCAACTGACCCTTAACATAGACAAATGTAATGTATTGCGAATACATTGAAAGAAGGATCCTTTATTGTATGATTATATGATAGCAGAACAAACACTGGTAGCAGTTACTTCTGTAAAATGTCTGGGAGTATGCGTGCGGAACGATTTGAAGTGGAATGATCATATAAAATTAATTGTTGGTAAGGCGGGTGCCAGGTTGAGATTCATTGGGAGAGTCCTTAGAAAATGTAGTCCATCAACAAAGGAGGTGGCTTACAAAACACTCGTTCGACCTATACTTGAGTATTGCGCATCAGTGTGGGATCCGTACCAGATCGGGTTGACGGAGGAGATAGAGAAGATCCAAAGAAGGGCGGCGCGTTTCGTCACAGGGTTATTTGGTAAGCGTGATAGCGTTACGGAGATGTTTAACAAACTCAAGTGGCAGACTCTGCAAGAGAGGCGCTCTGCATCGCGGTGTAGCTTGCTCGCCAGGTTTCGAGAGGGTGCCTTTCTGGATGAGGTATCGAATATATTGCTTCCCCCGAAGTATACCTCCCGAGGAGATCACGAATGTAAAATTAGAGAGATTAGAGCGCGCACGGAGGCTTTCAGACAGTCGTTCTTCCCGCGAACCATACGCGACTGGATCAGGAAAGGGAGGTAATGACAGTGGCACGTAAAGTGCCCTCTGCCACACACCGTTGGGTGGCTTGCGGAGTATAAATGTAGATGTAGATGTACTGCTGTGTCGTGCTGTCAATTAATTCATTTATCTGTCTCTAAGCGAGTAATTAGGCACTTTTTGGACTACTGCAGTTAGTAGTGGGTGACAATTATTGAGCTGTATGAAAAAAACGTAAATTAGTTATAAACTACGGCGTGCGCACACTTTATTCAACATTTAAACGTCACTACAGATATACGGATTTAGGCTATAACATGTTCGATATGCCTGCTATCATTGGCGATGATGTGGCGTAGACGAATAGCGAAATTCTGCAAGACCCGCTGAGTGTCGGAACAACTATGCTGTTGATGACCTCCTGAATGACTGTATTCAGGTGAAAACGGTTTTGGCTTTATGGCTGTACACCTTGTCTTTAATACAGCCCACAAAAAGAAGTCGCCTGTGTTCAGATCCGGAGAATGTCGAGACCAATGCCAGTCGTCTCTGGGTACCCCAGAGCCATAATGCGGTCCCCAAAGTCCTCCTCCAGGACATCAAATTCTCTCGTGCTTCGATGGGGTCGAGGTCCGTCTTGCACGAACCACAACTCGTCAAAATCAGGGTCGCTTTAGATAATGGGGATGAAATCATATTCCAAAACCTTCACGTACCATTCGGTACCGTGCCATCAAGGAATATCGCACCGATTATTCCGTGACTGGACACTGCACAACGCTTAGTCACCCGTTGAAGGTGAAGAGACTTCTCAATCGTGAAATGCGGATTCTCAGTCTGTGGTATCGACAGCTACGATGCCACGGCGTAGGTGCAAGTTCATACAAGGGAACCTCCCCATCGCACCCCCCTCAGATTTAGTTATAAGTTGGCACCGTGGACAGGACTTGAAAAACTGAACACAGATCAGTCTTGAAAACAGGAAGAAGTTGTGTGGAACTATGAATAAAATAAGCAAAATATACAAACTGAGTAGTTCATGCGCAAGGGTAGGCAACATCAAGGATAATGTAAAAACAGGAGCGCCGTGGTCCTGTGGTTAGTGTGAGCAGCTGCGGAACGAGAGGTCCTTGGTTCAAGTCTTCCCTCGAGTGAAAAGTTTAATTTTTTATTTTCAGACAGTTGTTATCTGTCCGTCCGTCCGATGCGATCACTTTTTTGGGAGTGATTATCACATCCATAAGAAAACCTAAATAGGGGCAAGGTAGAAGAATCTTTTTACCCATTCGCCAAGTGTACAAGTTAGGTGGGTCGACAACATATTCCTGTCATGTGACGCACATGCCGTCACCAGTGTCATATAGAATATATCAGACGTGTTTTCCTGGCGATCAAATGTTTTCGGTTCCCATTGGAGAGGCACGTCCTTTCGTCTACTAATCGCGCGGTTTTGCGGAGCGGTCGCAAAACACAGACGCTAAACTTATTACAGTGAACAGAGACGTCAATGAACGAACGGACAGATCATAAATTTGCGAAAATAAAGAAAGTAGACTTTTCACGCGAGAGAAGCCTTGAACCAAGGACCTCTCGTTCCGCAGCTGCTAACACTAACCACGGGACCACGGCGCTCCTGAGCTTACACTATCCATGACGTTGTCTATCTTGCGCATGGACTACTCAGTTTGTATATTTTGCTTATATTTTTCATAGTTCCACAATACTTCTTCCTGTTTTCTAGATTGATCTGTGTTCAGTTTCTCAAGATCTACGAGGTGCATTCAAGTTCTAAGGCCTCTGACTTTTTTCCTCCAGACTGGAAAGAGATAGAAACATGCGCATTGTTTTAAAATGTGGCCATGTTCATTGTCAATACGCCCCAGAGATGGCAGTACCGTACGGCAGATGGAATTTTACCGCCAGCGGCGAGAATGAGAACTGTTTTAAATACTTAAAATGGCGACGTTTTCCTTACTTGAACAGCGTGCAATCATTCGTTTTCTGAATTTGCGTGGTGTGAAACCAACTGAATTTCATCGACAGTTGAAGGAGACATGTGGTGATGGAGTTATAGATGTGTCGAAAGTGTGTTCGTGGGTGCGACAGTTTAATGAAGGCAAAACATCATGTGACAATAAACCGAAACAACCTCGGGCTCGCACAAGCCGGTCTGACGACATGATCGAGAAAGTGGAGAGAATTGTTTTGGGGGATCGCCGAATGACTGTTGAACAGATCGCCTCCAGAGTTGGCATTTCTGTGGGTTCTGTGCACACAATCCTGCATGACGACCTGAAAATGCGAAAAGTGTCATCCAGGTGGGTGCCACGAATGCTGACGGACGACCACGCGGCTGCCCGTGTGGCATGTTGCCGAGCAATGTTGACGCGCAACGACAGCATGAATGGGACTTTCTTTTCGTCGGTTGTGACAATGGATGAGATGTGGATGCCATTTTTCAATCCAGAAACAAAGCGCCAGTCAGCTCAATGGAAGCACACAGATTCACCGCCACCAAAAAAATTTCGGGTAACCGCCAGTGCTGAAAAAATGATGGTGTCCATGTTTTGGGACAGCGAGGGCGTAGTTCTTACCCATTGCGTTCCAAAGGGCACTACGGTAACAGGTGCATCCTACGAAAATGTTTTGAAGAACAAATTCCTTCCTGCACTGCAACATAAATGTCAGGGAAGGGCTGCACGTTTGCTGTTTCACCTAAACAACGCACCCGCACATCGAGCTAACGTTACGGAACAGTTTCTTCGTGATAACAACTTTGAAGTGATTCCTCATGCTCCCTACTCACCTGAACTGGCTCCTAGTGACTTTTGGCTTTTTCCAACAATGAAAGACACTCTCCGTGGCCGCACATTCACCAGCCGTGCTGCTATTGCCTCAGCGATTTTCCAGTGGTCAAAACAGACTTCTAAAGAAGCCTTCGCCGCTGCCATGGAATCATGGCGTCAGCGTTGTGAAAAATGTGTACGTCTGCAGGGAGATTACGTCGAGATGAAACGCCAGTTTCATCGATTTCGGGTGAGTAGTTAATTAGAAAAAAAAATCGGAGGCCTTAGAACTTGAATGCACCACGTATCTACTGTGCCAACTTATAATTAAATCTGAGGGGGGTGCGATGGGGAGGTTTCCTTGTTAGGCTGGAACTATGACAGATACCGACGACAGCGCCCCCTAGGCGGCGCTGTTGCGCTCTACGAGCGCCGCTCCAGAGACTGCCCATTTGATTCAGAGTAGACGACCAAGGAACATTGTTTCTATTTCGTATTGGGCGAGCCACTACAGATTTTGCCTTTGCAGCTTCTAGCCGCTGCTAGATTTGATGAATGATCGGCTTCGCACCTACTTGCTCATCTGTACGCAAAGCTAAGAGTTATAACCCAAACGCAGTACGGAAGCATTGCATCTTTTCCTGCTCCTACTCACTTCCAACATTCGGCCTATGCTTCAGTTTAGAGGAGCAGACCCACGCGCCGCCATCCAGGCGGGATACAAAACAGTCCCCCAAATGCTCCAATTTTGCTTACTGACGAACCCATACAAATGAAAGTGGCCTAAACCAAACCATGCGCATACTAATTACCATCATGCCGCTAGGCCAACCGTGTAGTTTGAACGTCCTAACGCAAACCGTTTAGAAGTTATGACGATTTTATTTCATATAGTTCAATAATTGTCATTCTATATGTACAACTCGGAGAAGACATTTTCTTGAGATATTTAGCATTACTTACGTGTGTGTCTCACATTTATCACCAGCCATGTACGAGACAAAGCACAAAAAAAAGGTTCAAATGACTCTGAGCACTATACGACTTAACTTCTGAGGTCATCAGACGCCTAGAACTTAGAACTTAGACTATTCGTCTACGCCACATCATCGCCAATGATAGCAGGCATATCGAACATGTTATCCGAATATCTGTAGTGACGTTTAAATGTTGAATAAACTGTGTGCACGCCGTAGTTTGTAACTAATTTACGTTTAATTAAACCTAACTAACCTAAGGACATCACGCACATCAATGCCCGAGGCAGGATTCTAACCTGCGACCGTAGCGATCGCTCGGCTCCAGACTGTAGCGCCTAGAACCGCACGGCCACTCCGGCCGGCGACAAAGCACAACGTATATGTGTAGTGGGTGGAGTATGTGAGGAACCTGTAACGTTTACCGCATTAATGCCGATAATTGTGAAATAGTGGTTAGTGATAACTTACGAATATTAAGAGTCTTACAAAATTGTGATAACAGTAATGATCTTTTGAAAATGGTTTAGTTATAGAATAGTTTAGTTTTACCCCACAGAAAATCTCATTTTACCCCTCAGGGGTTTCCAGGTTGGGAACAACTGCTCTAGAAATTTATTGCAACAGTCTACATATCGCTCCCGTAACGTTAGTGAGGACACGATTAGGTTAATTACAGCGCGCACAGAGGCATTTAAACACTTGTTATTTCCGCACTCCGTACGTGAATGGAACGGGAAGAAGCCGTAATAACTGGTACAATGAAAACTACTCTCTTCCATGCACATCACTGCAGTAAGTACGAGGTGATGACTCACAGAACGAGTAACTAGACAGCAGAAACCCGCTCGCCGCCTAGCCTGCTGGCAACGTGCATTCGCGCTTACAAAACGGACGCCTCAGGAAGCCTCCGACACGGTATTTGCGCTGTGTCGCAAGTTCATAAACAGCTGACTGCGGCCGCACCGGGACGAATCGGGGTCTGGTTGCATCGGCGCGACGATGCACGACACATCGCAGATGGTGGTGGGCGGTGCATGGGCCGTCCCTTAACTTTCTTCTACAAAAAAAAATCTGAAAGTTTTTAAAATTAGCACATTTCTGGATGCGTTCGAGTTAACACCGGGAAAAAAATTCTCCACTCTGTTGTTGTTATCTGAAATAAACTGCTCTACAAAACCTACGGACGAGATAGATAAAGAAACGTAACATTTTAACTATTTGGTGGAAATGAATAGAAGTGCCGGAGTATGTTGCCAGAGATCTCCCAGTCGTGTACAGAAAGCTGTGAAGATTGTTGTGTGTGGACGGGTTACTCCTGTAACCGAAATTGCAGATCTGAAGATGGTACTAGAGGAACCGAAACCGGTCATGTAAATAAACATTTTATACAATCAAATGGTTCAAATGGCTCTGAGCACTATGGGACTTAACATTTATGATCATCAGTCCCCTAGAACTTAAAACTACTTAAACCTAACTAACGTAAGGACATCACACAACACCCAGTCATCACGAGGCAGAGAAAATCCCTGACCCCGCCGGGAATCGAACCCGGGAACCCGGGCGTGGGTAGCGAGAACGCTACCGCACGACCACGAGCTGCGGACTTTTATGCAATCAAGACGGATTATAAGTAACATTGACCATCCTGCAATTGTCTACCGCGCTAATCGAGGACTGGAACCCTCTACCACAAGAACTTACCAACCCTGAAGCCAGCACGGAAGCAAGTTGCAAAGCATGCATTACCATCCGCAGTGATCACACACCCTGTGAAGAATCATACCCCGCCTTTTTTAATCCATGGGGCCGTCATAAACCGCGATGACGTCAGTGCAGGCACTGTCTTCGAATAAAAGTGTAATTTCTGTTCGTCTCATTGCTTATTTCTATGAGTTACTTTCTGTAGTGTACTGTAGGAGTTCTACGTATGAATAATGTAGAGTAGTATAGCCATAATCCTATAAAAGCGAACAAACGCTCGAGGGCTCGTTGACGAGCCTGGAGTGTAATTTAGTGCAGGTACAGACCTGTAAAAGAGAGCACATGTTCATAGGCTGGTTGAAGAGCCTGGTGTGTAGTAGTGGAGTATAGCTATACGCTTATAAAAGCGAGCATGTGCTCATGGGCTGGTTGATAACCCTGGAGCTTAGTTTAGAGTATTTATAGACATATAAAAAGGGAGCACGTGGTTGTAGGCTGGTCGTAGCGTAGTGTAGTCTAGCTATATGCTATATCCTCGTTAGCTGGTTGATGAGCCTGGACTGTAGTGTACTTTACTGTAGTGTAGTTATGTACTTATAACAGGTAACATGTGCTTGTAGGCTGGTTGAAGGGTCTAGCCTGTAGTGTAGTATAGCTATAAGCTTATGAAAGTGAGCATGTGCTCATGGTCTGGTTGATGAGCTTGGAATGTAATGTAGTTATAGACCTATAGACAGGGAGCATGTGCATGTAGGCTGGTTGATGAGCCTGGAGTATAGTGTAGTGCAGGTATACACTTATAAAAGCGAGCATGTGCTCGTGGGCTGATTGTTCAGCCTGTAGTGTAATGCTGTGTTGTTATACATCTATGACAGGGCGCACATACTTGTAGGCTGCTTGAAGAGCCTCGTGTGTAGTGTAGTATACCTATACACTTAGCAAGCATGTGCTCGTGGCCTTGTTCATGACCCTGTGGTGTGGGCTGATTGATGAGTCTGTAGTGTAGTGTAGTGGCTACAAAAGCGTTGCTAGGTGGTTTGCCGCCATAGGCCAGAACTGAAGAAAGACGCCCTCTCTTTTTTGGTACCACTGGTTTCTCTGATAACCTCCCCCATCCCAACCACCCCCAACACTGAACAGTGACCCGAATACAGAATAAATTTTCTTTACTTCACGTCTATGGTCACCAATTTTTTGCTGTCAGCCTACCGGTTTCGGTCTATAAAGACCACCTTCAGATCTGTTTTATTATACTTATTATAGACCGAAACCGGTGGTCTGGTGACAAAGAATTTGTGACCTTAGACGTCAAGCAAAGGAAATTTATGTTATACTTTGAGTCACTAAAGGTGACCAGATGTCCTCATTTTCTGGAGAGAGTCCTCAGTTTTTATCCTTTGTCCTAAATTCCCTTAAAACAGATTGAGGGCAACAAATTTCCACAGTTTCTTATTTTTAGCCTTCAATTTTTAAAATTTCCCAAATAGTTGAAATAGGATGAATGTGATGAACTCAGCTGAATATTCCAGTGCAGCCAAATTTGGCATCAGTTACTTACACTACTGGTCATTAAAATAGCTACACCACGAAGATGACGTGCTACAGACGCGAAATTTAACCGACAGGAAGAAGATGCTGTGATACGTAAATGATTAGCGTTTCAGAGCATTCACGAAAGGTTGGCGCCGGTGGCGACACCTACATCGTGCTGACATGAGGAAAGTTTCCAACCGATTTCTCATACACAAACAGCAGTCGACCGGCGTTGCCTGGTGAAACGTTGTTGTGAAGCCTCGTGTAAGGAGGAGAAATGCGTACCATCACGATTCCGACTTTGATAAAGGTCGGATTGTAGCCTATCGCGATTGCGGTTTATCGAAGCGCGACATTGCTGCTCGCGTTGGTCGAGATCCAATGACTGTTAGCGGAATATGGAATCTGTGGGTTCAGGAGGGTAATACGGAACGCCATGCTGGATCCCAGTGGTCTCGTATCACTAGCAGTAGAGATGACAGGCATCTTGCAGCCACGTCTCGATCCCTGTTTGCAGCAGCATGGTCTATCAGCTCGGAGACCATGGCTGCGGTTATCCTTGACTCTGCATCACAGACAGGAGCGCCTGCGATGGTGTGCTCAACGCCGAATCTTGGTGCACGAATGGCAAAATGTCGTTTTCTCGGACGAATCCAGGTTCTGTTTACAGCATCATCATGGTCGCATCCGTGTTTGGCGACATCGCGGTGAACGCACATTGGAAGCATGTATTCGTCATCGCCATACTGGCGTATCACCCGGCGTGATGGTATGGGGTGCCACTGGTTACACGCCTCGGTCACCTCTTGTTCGCATTGACGGCACTTTGAACGGTGGACGTTACATTTGAGATGTGTTACGACCCGGGGCTCTACCCCTCATTCGATTACTGCGAAACCCTACATTTCAGCAGGATAATGCACGACCGCATGTTGCAGGTCCTGTACGGGCCTTTCTGGATACAGAAAATGTTCGACTGCCGCCCTGGCCAGCACATTCTCCAGATCTCTCACCAGTTGAAAACGTCTGGTCAATGGTGGCCGAGCAACTGGCTCGTCACAATACGCCAGTCACTACTCTTGATGAACTGTGGTATCGTGTTGAAGCTGCATGGGCAGCTGTACCTGTATACGGCATCCAAGCCCTGTTTGACGCAATGCCCAGGCGTTTCATGGCCGTTATTACGGCCAGAGGTGGATGTTCTGGGTACTGATTTCTCAGGATATATGCACCCAAATTGCGTGAAAATGTAGTCACATGTCAGTTCTAGTATAATATATTTGTCCAATGAATACCCGTTTAACATCTGCATTTCTTCTTGGTGTAGAAATTTTAAGGGCCAGTAGTGGTATTTCGTACTTAGTTGCGGCTGCTTCAGTTGGGAGTGACAATGTGTTTACTTTCGTCCAAGTAAGTAAAGACTTATTACGTAACAGTTCCCTATGGTTTTGAAAACAATTCGGTTTCCTCTTTTTAATTTGTTCTCCTCATTTGCACAATTTTTTCGCCGACTGATTTGAAATTAATTTTTCCGCCCTTTGCCGCCCCTACCATTGCGCTACCTTAGGGGACCGACTAGTCTTGCCTGACTGTAGAAACGGCCCTGCAAGCACTCATAGAGTGGTCGACGGGCGTGGAGTGTAGTTTAGTGGAAGTGCAGACTCCTAACTAAGGTACGAAGATATGGGTTTGGTTCCCAAATATGTGAGTGGCTCGAAAACTTCTTAAATAATAGAATCCAGTACGTTGTCCTCGACGGTGAGTGTTCATCGGAGGTGAGGGTATCATCTGGAGTGCCCCAGGGAAGTGTGGTAGGTCCGCTGTTGTTTTCTATCTACATAAATGATCTTTTGGATAGGGTGGATAGCAATGTGCGGCTGTTTGCTGATGATGCTGTGGTGTACGGGAAGGTGTCGTCGTCGAGTGACAGTAGGAGGATACAAGATGACTTGGACAGGATTTGTTATTGGTGTAAAGAATGGCAGCTAACTCTAAATATAGATAAACATAAATTAATGGAGATGAATAGGAAGAAGAATCCCGTAATGTTTGAATGCTCCATTAGTAGTGTAGCGCTTGACACAGCCACGTCGATTAAATATTTGGGCGTAACATTGCAGAGCGATATGAAGTGGGACAAGCATGTAATGGCAGTTGTGGGGAAGGCGGATAGTCGTCTTCGGTTCATTGATAGAATTTTGGGAAGATGTGGTTCATCTGTAAAGGAGACCGCTTTTAGAACGCTGGTACGACCTATTCTTGAGTACTGCTCGAGCGTTTGGGATCCCTATCAGGTCGGATTGAGGGAGGACATAGAAGCAATTCAGAGGCGGGCTGCTAGATTTGTTACTGGTAGGTTTGATCATCACGCGAGTGTTACGGAAATGCTTCAGGAACTCGGGTGGGAGTCTCTGGAGGAAAGGAGGCGTTCTTTTCGCGAATCGCTACTGAGGAAATTTAGAGAACCAGCATTTGAGGCTGACTGCAGTACAATTTTACTGCCGCCAACTTATATTTCGCGGAAGGACCACAAAGATAAGATAAGAGAGATTAGGACTCGTGCAGAGGCATATAGGCAGTCATTTTTCCCTCGTTCTGTTTGGGAGTGGAACAGAAAGAGAAGATGCTAGTTGTGGTACGAGGTACCCTCCGCCACGCACAGTATGGTGGATTGCGGAATATGTATGTAGATGTATACAGGGTGTTACAAAAAAGTACGGCCAAACTTTCAGGAAACATTCCTCACACACAAAGAAAGAAAATGTTATGTGGACATGTGTCCGGAAACGCTTACTTTCCATGTTAGAGCTCATTCTATTACTTCTCTTCAAATCACATTAATCATGGAATGGAAACACACAGCAACAGAACGTACCAGCGTGACTTCAAACACTTTGTTACAGGAAATGTGCAAAATGTCCTGCGTTAGCGAGGATACATGCATTCACCCTCCGTCACATGGAATGCCTGATGCGCTGATGCAGCCCTGGAGAATGGCGTATTGTATCACAGCCGTCCACAATACGAGCACGAAGAGTCTCTATATTTGGTACCGGCGTTGCGTAGACAAGAGCTTTCAAATGCCCCCATAAATGAAAGTCAAGAGGGTTGATGTCAGGAGAGCGTGGTAGCCATGGAATTGGTCCTCCTCTACCAATCCATCGGTCACCGAATCTGTTGTTGAGAAGCGTACGAACACTTCGACTGAAATGTGCAGGAGCTCCATCGTGCATGAACCACATGTTGTGTCGTACTTGTGAAGGCACATGTTCTGGCCGCACAGGCAGAGTATCCCGTATGAAATCATGATAACGTGCTCCATTGAGCGTAGGTGGAAGAACATGGGGCCCAATCAAGACATCACCAACCATGCCTGCCCATACGTTCACAGAAAATCTGTGTTGATGACGTGATTGCACAATTGCGTGCGGATTCTCGTCAGCCCACAGATGTTGATTGTGAAAATTTACAATTTGATCACGTTGGAATGAAGCCTCATCCGTAAAGAGAACATTTGCACTGAAATGAGGATTGACACATTGTTGAATGAACCATTCGCAGAAGTGTACCCGTGGAGGACAATCGGCTGCTGATAGTACCTGCACACGCTGTACATGTTACGGAAACAACTGGTTCTCGCGTAGCACTCTCCATACAGTGACGTGGTCAACGTTACCTTGTACAGCAACAACTTCTCTGACGCTGACATTAGGGTTATCGTCAACTGCACGAAGAATTGCCTCGCCCATTGCATGTGTCCTCGTCGTTCTAGGTCTTCCCCAGTCGCGAGTCATAGGCTCGAATGTTCCGTGCTCCCTAAGACGCCGATCAATTGCTTCGAACGTCTTCCTGTCGGGACACCTTCGTTCTGGAAATCTGTCTCGATACAAACGTACCGCGCCACGGCTGTTGCCCCGTGGTAATCCATACATCAAATGGGCATCTGCCAACTCCGCATTTGTAAACATTGCACTGACTGCAAAACCACGTTCGTGATGAACACTAACCTGTTGATGCTACGGACTGGTGTGTTTGATGCTAGTACTGTAGAGCAATGAGTCGCATGTCAACACAAGCACCGAAGTCAACATTACCTTCCTTCAATTGGGCCAACTGGCGGTGAATCGAGGAAGTACAGTACATACTGACGAAACTAAAATGAGCTCTAACATGGAAATTAAGCGTTTCCGGACACATGTCCACATAACATCTTTTCTTTATTTGTGTGTGAGGAATGTTTCCTGAAAGTTTGGCTGTACCTTTTTTGTAACACCTTGTATGTAGATGTAGTGTTTTGTAGAGCATGGGGTGTTGGGGGCCGCATGTCCGCTGCGGTGCTGGGTGTCCTGTCGGCGGGCACAGACAGCCACCTGTCGCGGCCTCCTCATAAGGAAGCTGCCGCGGACTGGACGCGCAGGCCGGGGGACCAGCAGGTGGCGGGAGCGGGTGGCGGGTGGCAGCAGGTAGGGCCCGCAGCCGCGCTTGTTGGACACCGTGTCGCCTGCTTGTCTCCCGCGGCCTGGCGTGACGACTGCTACACCGCCCGCACATGGTCTCTCATATGTGCTCGCTGGTTCCTTGTTTTAGTTACACAGGCTGTTTGTTTTTTTTTTTGAAAGAAGTGTCACAAACTCCTTCAGTACGTAGTACTGGTTAAAACTAGAACGAAACTTCCTCTAATGATACACCATGTGATCAAAAGTATCCGGACACCTGGCTGAAAATGACTTACAACTTCGTGCCGCGCTCCATCAGTGATGCTGGAATTCAATATGGTGGTTGAAATGTATTAAAAAACTAGAAACCCACCTCGATTGCGTAGATAAACTGTTTATGGCGGGTCATGGCCCATCGAACATAGGCCGGCGTGAGGTGGAGCGTACACCATTAACTTAAGTAGTGGTTTTGACTTTGTACATATGTACTGTTTGTGTTTTCCTTTTTTTCGTTTATAAATGTATAGCCATGGTGTTCTTGTAATCATTGACACAGGTCTTCTTAGGAACTTGTGGGTTTTATTGTTCTGAAGAAGGTGTATTTTATCTACGCCGAAACCTAGGTTAACACTAGGTGCTTTTTTCGCAATCGAGGCGGGTTTCTATTTTTTTTAAATGTATTAACCAATGATTGCTGACGCGCTACGATGTTGTGATGATGATGTTTGGTTTGTGGGGCGCTCAACTGCGTGGTTATCAGCGCCCGTACAATTACCCAATTTCGCCACTTTCCTGGATGATGATGAAATGATGAGGACAACACAAACACCCAGTCATCTCGAGGCAGGTGAAAATCCCTGACCCCGCCGGGAATCGAACCCGGGACCCCGTGCTCGGGAAGCGAGAACGCTACCGCGAGACCACGAACGGCGGACTCGCTACGATGTTGGTGGTTGAAATGGCTCTGAGCACTATGGGACTTAACATCTGAGGTCATCAGTCCCCTAGAACTTAGGAACTACTGAAGCCTAACTAACCTAAGGACATCACACACATCCATGCCCGAGGCAGGATTCGAAGCTGTGGCCGTAGCAGTCGCGCGCTTCCAGACTGAAGCGCCTAGAACCGCTCGGCCACCGCGGCCGGCTTCAATATGGTGTTGGCCCACCCATAGCCTTGATGACAGCTTCCACTCTCACAGGCATACGTTCAATCAGGTGCTGCAAGGTTTCTTGGGGAATGGCAGCCCATTCTTCACGTAGTGCTGCAATGAGGAGAGGTATCCATGTCGATAGGTGAGGCCTGGCACGAAGTCGGCGTTCCAAAACATTCGAAAGGTCTTCTGTAGGATTCAGGTCAGGACTCTGTGCAGGCCAGTCCATTACAGGGATGTTACTGTCGTGTAACCACTCCACCACCGGCCGTGCATTATGAACAGGTGCTCGATCGTGTTGAAAGATGCAATCGCCATCTCCGAATTGGTTTTCAACAGTGGGAAGCAAGTAAATGCCTAAAACAACAATCTAGCCCTGTGCTGTGACAGTGACACGCAAAACAACAAGGGGTGCAAGCCCCCTCCATGGAAAACATGACACACCATAACAGTACCGCCTCACAATTTTACTGTTGGCACTACACACGCTGGCAGATGACGTTCACCGAGCATTCGCCATACCCACACCCTGCCATCGGATCGCCATATCGTGTACTGTCATTCGTCACTCGACACAACGTGCTTCCACAGTTCAATCGTCCAATGTTTACGCTCCTTTCACCAAGCGAGGCGTTGTTTGGCATTTACCGTCGTGATATGTGGCTTATGACCAGCCGCTCAACCATGAAATCCGTTTTCTCACCTCCCGCCTAACTGTCATAGTACTTTCAGCGGATCCTGATGCAGAATGAAATTTCTCTGTGATAGTCTGGATAGATGTCTTCCTATTACACATTACGACCCTCTTCAATTGTCGGCGGTCTCTGTCAGTCAACAGACGAGGTCGATCTGCACGCTTTATGTTGTACATGTCCCTTCACGTTTGCACTTCACTATCACATCGGAAACAGTGGACCTAAGGATGTTTAGGAGTGAGGAAATCTCTCTACAGACGGATGACACAAGTGACACCCAATCACCAGACCAGGTTCGAAGTTCCTGAGTTCTGCGGAGAGCCCCACTCTGCTCTCTCACGATGTTTAATGACTACTGAGGTCGCTGATATGGAGTACCTGCCAGTAGGTGGCAGCATAATGCACCTAATATGAAAACCGTATGTTTTTGCGGGTGTCGTGATACTTTTGATCACATAGTGTATGTTCGGTAACAAAGACCTATCGAGTTTTTCGATTTTCTTGCTCCATTGTATTTTGTTTGTTCCAGATGCGTTTCGCTTTCTATTTTAAACCAAGGGTGCTCAACGTTTTTACGCTTGAGATCTACTACATGCTACGAGGGCAGTTCAATAAGTAATGCAACACATTTTTTTTCTCGGCCAATTTTGGTTGAAAAAAACGGAAATTTCTTGTGGAATATTTTCAAACATTCCCGCTTCGTCTCGTATAGTTTCATTGACTTCCGACAGGTGGCAGCGCTGTACGGAGCTGTTAAAATGGCGTCTGTAACGGATGTGCGTTGCAAACAACGGGCAGTGATCGAGTTTCTTTTGGCGGAAAACCAGGGCATCTCAGATATTCATAGGCGCTTGCAGAATGTCTACGGTTATCTGGCAGTGAACAAAAGCATGGTGAGTCGTTGGGCAAAGCGTGTGTCATCATCGCCGCAAGGTCAAGCAAGACTGTCTGATCTCCCGCGTGCGGGCCGGCCGTGCACAGCTGTGACTCCTGCAATGGCGGAGCGCGCGAACACACTCGTTCGAGATGATCAACGGATCACCATCAAACAACTCAGTGCTCAACTTGACATCTCTGTTGGTAGTGCTGTCACAATTGTTCACCAGTTGGGATATTCAAAGGTTTGTTCCCGCTGGGTCCCTCGTTGTCTAACCGAACACCATAAAGAGCAAAGAAGAACCATCTGTGCGGAATTGCTTGCTCGTCATGTGGCTGAGGGTGACAATTTCTTGTCAAAGATTGTTACAGGCGATGAAACATGGGTTCATCACTTCGAACCTGAAACAAAACGGCAATCAATGGAGTGGCGCCACACCCACTCCCCTACCAAGAAAAAGTTTAAAGCCATACCCTCAGCCGGTAAAGTCATGGTTACAGTCTTCTGGGACGCTGAAGGGGTTATTCTGTTCGATGTCCTTCCCCATGGTCAAACGATCAACTCTGAAGTGTATTGTGCTACTCTTCAGAACTTGAAGAAACGACTTCAGCGTGTTCGTAGGCACACGCAAGACCTCACACAAGTCTTCGCACCCGAGAGGAGCTCACAAAACTTCAGTGGACTGTTCTTCCTCATGCACCCTACAGCCCCGATCTCGCACCGTCGGATTTCCATATGTTTGGCCCAATGAAGGACGCAATCCGTGGGAGGCACTACGCGGATGATGAAGAAGTTATTGATGCAGTACGACGTTGGCTCCGACATCGACCAGTGGAATGGTACCGTGCAGGCATACAGGCCCTCATTTCAAGGTGGCGTAAGGCCGTAGCATTGAATGGAGATTACGTTGAAAAATAGTGTTGTGTAGCTAAAAGATTGGGGAATAACCTGGTGTATTTCAATGCTGAATAAAACAACCCCTGTTTCAGAAAAAATATGTGTTGCATTACTTATTGAACTGCCCTCGTATTTAGTCCATTTAGAGATCTACTGAGTCACAAATTTATAAAGGTTTAACCACAAAATGACATGTTACCTAAAAGCTACCGTTTTAATCACGCAAAACGCATAAAAGGTTTTCATTAAAAGTTATAACTCTACTGCTCAAAATCGAAATGTTAAACATGTGAAAAGAATTGAGGAAAGTGTTTCATATTTAGTTTCTGTAACTGTGATTTCAAAAGGTCAAGTTTTCACATGAAACACTTGTCATAAAAGTCACGATATTTTTCTTTTTCCCTTGAAGTTTCTTGTTTAGCCCATTTAGTTCAGCTGTCGTACCAGTTACAAATGCCAGTTCAAACAACCAGCTCAAATCATACAGTTTGAGTAATCTTCCTGTCTATCAGACACAAAAGTTTTTATCGCTGGCAGAAATCCTCTAAATGTGTTTAGCACCGTAACTCTACTCTGCCATCGAATTTCGGTGTGCGGTAGCAGATCTTCACATTGGCATGTTTTCCTGTGTTTAGCTGCGCTTATTGTTCACAAACACATGCAGGAGGGAAGGCTGTTACCCGGACGAGCATTAAAGGCGGTGAAATGCAGATGAAGACGGAAGATCTGGAGACAGTGTTGTCAGTATTACCGTCGACAAATACCAAGCAAGACACTTATTTTTGACTAACTGATAATTTACGAGAACAGCCCACTTAAATTTCGAAAAAAGGTTTTCCAAGATCGGCTCATAAAGCCGTGCTCGACTGACCAGTCGAGCACCCCTGCTTTGAAGCATCCCCAGAACTATGTAGAATGCTGTGGTTTTGCTTTGATATCCGATATATGTATATTGTAAAACAGGTCACGTCTTACCTTAAGTGATTACTTACGGTTATTCGAGTTTTTTGCTGCAACTGTGTTTCCTCTCATCTGGTCATATGTTACAGGCCGTACTATAGGTCCACTTGCGAATCAAAAGCACATTTTCCGTTTATGAACATTTTTATTCACGATTTTCACGTCCTTTTCGCAAATTTCTGTGGAGCATTGCGATTCTTCTGTCACTAGCTGTCGATACTTTACCGAAAACTGTGATTTACAGTTGTAACTACTATGTGTTCACTTTAACTTTCTATCTGTTTGGTTTGTTTACGCGTATGTTACCAACCTAACGAAGTATATGCTGAAAACCAACGTCTGTTCGTTTCTGTTCTCTTTATCTGAGTGCGTGCGTGCGTGTGTGTGTGTGTGTGTGTGTGTGTGTGTGTGTGTGTGAGGGAGAGGGAGATTGGTTCAAATGGCTCTGAGCACTATGGGACTTGACATCTGAGGTCATCAGTCCCCTAGAACTTAGAACTACTTAAACCTAACTAAACTAAGGACATCACACACATCCATGCCCGAGGCAGGATCCGAACCTGCGACCGTAACGGTCGCGCGGTTCCAGACTGAAACTCCTAGAACCGCTCGGCCACATCGGCCGGCGGAGAGTGAGTGAGTGAGAGAGAGAGAGAGAGAGAGAGAGAGAGAGAGAGAGAAAACACAAAGCTAAAAAATAAAATAAAACAAAAATAAAAAGAGAAAACAGGAGACCACGAGACTACAGACAGTAACACAACAGAACCAAACACAATCACAAACACTCAGTACCGAAGGGTAGACACAAAATGGTACACAATGACTCACAAATACAAAGTCATAGATAAAATCGCGAACATTTTCAAAAGACGGGGCATAATAATACCAAACACAACTGACAGTTCTATCCAAAAATACACCCCAGAACTGAAAAAGATATTGTCGTATATAAGAATGCAGGTAGATATCAATTACTGTGTAACACTTTTGATTGCAAATACGTACGACAAGCAGGCAGAACTTTTAATTTCATGGACAAAGAAACATGAGAGCCTGGAAGTATGGAACAAACCATTCGACATCTGCCGAAAACCTAAGAGTACACAATCACAATCCAACCGTTAGAGAAGTAGACATGAAATAATTAGAATAAACAATAAAAAACATCTTCTAACACTGCAAGAAAATACCGTGTATAAAAAAAGCTTTTGAATTAATAAATATATAAAACAACTACGTACACTTTGAGTCAATTTATAAAATGGTATAGTGACACTCCAACAGACGATTATTATCACAATAATACCATATAACCTCTTTCCCGTCACTCTTCCATGAACCCCTTCACAAAACATTTAAACCAAAACTGACATAAGGCTGAACAACAACACTTTGAACCATTGTCTGACAGGTATTACATTCACATTCAGTTTTCTCCAAATCACCCTGAATAACGCACGCACACGATCTCTCTCTCTCTCTCTCTCTCTCTCTCTCTCTCTCTCTCTCACACACACACACACACACACACACACACACACACACACACACAAACAAGGGGAGATGGAGGGGGGGGGGTGGAAGGGGGACAGAAAAAAGAAATGGATATACGTTAGTGTTTAGCACATACTTCATTAGGTTGGCAACATGGACATAAATAAACCAAACAGGAAGACACTTAAAGTGAGCTCATAGTAGTAACGACCTTAAATCACACTTCAGTGAAAATCTGCAACTAGTAATAGAAGAATAATAGTGCTCCGAACAATGTGGCGAAAAGAACATGAAAACTGCGAAGAAAACAGTTCGTGACGTACTCTTGTTTCTTAAGCGAAGTTACAGTGCGATTTCCAACGTGTCACCAGACGAGAGAAAACGCCGATGCCAGGCAAAACCTCGAAAAATTGTAAGTAATGACGTAAAAAATTAGACGGCAACTGATTTATAATATGCAGATATCGCATATGAAAACAAAACTGTGCTATACTGGATTCATCTGAAGACGCCTTAAAGTAAAAGGCGAAATGCATGTGGAAGAAATATAATACACTGCAGAACGAAAGAGGCGTTTTTTATTCACAAAACGAGTATTTCTGTGTTTTCTGCGGGTGATGATGTAAGACGCTACTGAGTAAGACTCTGGTCAACCTGTTTTGCGATCGACGTCCTCCGAGCGTCCCCTCTCATGGTGCAGGTCCCCCGCTAAGGCCCAGGTGTATACACAGGAACTCAGGCACAAAAACGGAAGGAAAGATCTGTCCCTAACTCGTGGTGCCGGCCGGAGTGGCCGCGCGGTTAAAGGCGCTTCAGTCTGGAACCGCACGACCGCTACGGTCGCAGGTTCGAATCCTGCCTCGGGCATGGATGTGTGTGATGTCCTTAGGTTAGTTAGGTTTAAGTAGTTCTAAGTTCTAGGGGACTTATGACCACAGCAGTTGAGTCCCATAGTGCTCAGAGCCATTTGAACCATTTGAACCTAACTCGTGGACTGTAGTCGTGTTCTCTGATTATACATTAATAACTACTAAATAGTGATGGGGACTATCAGCTACTGTTCCAAATCACACAGGTGTATTGGTTGTGAATTCAATGATTGCTCAGAACAAACAAGGTTCAAATGGTTCAAATGGCTCTGAGCACTATGGGACTTAACATCTGTAGTCATCAGTCCCCTAGAACTTAGAACTACTTAAACCTAACTAACCTAAGGACATCACACACATCCATGCCCGAGGCAGGATTCGAACCTGCGACCGTAGCAGTCGCGCGATTCCGGACTGAGCGCCTAGAACCGCTAGACCACCGCGGCCAGCAACAAACAAGGATCAAATACTCATCATTGGAGAATCAGTGCATATGCACATACTAACGTGTGATAATTGTTGCTCTTCAGAAGGGAAGGACTGGAAAGTTGTAGGGTGGACATGTCATTTTGACTTTTTTAAGTTATCAATGTGCACGTCAGAGAGAGAGAGAGAGAGAGACAGCAAGTTATGTTACTAATGGTTCGAATGGCTCTGAGCACTATGGGACTTAACATCAGAGGTCATCAGTCCCCTAGATCTTAGAACTACTTAAACCTAACTAACCTAAGGACATCACAAGCATTCATGCCTGAGGCAGGATTCGAACCTGCGACCGTAGCGGTCACGCGGTTCCAGACTGAAGCGCCTATAACCGCTCGGCCATTACGGCCGGCAGTTACGTTACTGTTAAACAATCTTTGGTCTTGTTGTGGCACAGTCATTTGCCTCTCGGCAGTCTGATACATTCTGAGTTGAAGTGTGGTGGCTGATGAGCGTAATCAGCACTACTATGTTGACTTCTGATTGTATCTGTTATATGAAGAAAGATTTGTTGTAAACGACAGCAAGGATGAATATGTCGTATATACTGAAAGGCGAAAGGAATATAAATTTTGAATGGTTCAAATGGCTCTGAGCACTATGGGACTTAACATCTGAGGTCATCAGTCCCCTAGAACTTAGAACTATTTAAACCTACCTAACCTAAGGACATCACACACATCCATGACCGAGGCAAGATTCGAACCTGCGACCGTAGCGGTCGCGCGGTTCCAGACTGAAGCGCCTAGAACCGCTCGGTCACCGCGGCCGGCATAAATTTTGAATAGTGCTTTTCTTTTTAAGAGAAAAAGTTTGAGGTAAGAGTGTCGCTCTGGGCAGCTAGTTTGTCGGAATGATTATTGTAGCTACAGGCTGACAATTATTGAACATATGAAAAAAAAAACGTAAATTAGTGACAAAGTACGGCGTGCGCATACTTTATTCAATATGTAAACATCACTACAGATATTAGGATTTAGGTTATGACATGTTCGATATGCCTGCCGTCATTGGCGATGATATGGTGCAGGCGAATAGCGAAATTCTCTGTGACCCGCTGAAATGTCAGAACATAGACGCTACCGATGACCTCCTGGATGGTCGTTTTAAGCTCAGCAGTGGTTTTGGGGTTATTCTACATCTACATCGACATCTACATTTATACTCCGCAAGCCACCCAACGGTGTGTGGCGGAGGGCACTTTACGTGCCACTGTCATTACCTCCCTTTCCTGTTCCAGTCGCGTATGGTTCGCGGGAAGAACGACTGTCTGAAAGCCTCCGTGCGCGCTCGAATCTCTCTAATTTTACATTCGTGATCTCCTCTGGTGGTATAAGTAGGGGGAAGCAATATTTTCGATACCTAATCTAGAAACGCACCGTCTCGAAGGCTGGACAGCAAGCTACACCGCGATGCAGAGCGCCTCTCTTGCAGAGTCCGCCACTTGAGTTTGCTAAACATCTCCGTAACGCTATCACGCTTACCAAATAACCCTGTGACGAAACGCGCCGCTCTTCTTTGGATCTTCTCTATCTCGTCTGTCAACCCGACCTGGTACGGATCCCACGCCGATGAGCAGTACTCAAGTATAGGTCGAACGAGTGTTTTGTAAGCCACCTCCTTTGTTGATAGACTACATTTTCTAAGGACTCTGCCAATTAATCTCAACCTGGCACCCGCCTTACCAACAATTAATTTTATATGATCATTCCACTTCAAATCGTTCCGCACGCATACTCCCAGATATTTTACAGAAGTAACTGCTACCAGTGTTTGTTCCGCTATCATATAATCGTACAATAAAGGATCCTTCTTTATATGTATTCGCAATACATTACATTCGTCTATCTTAAGGGTCAGTTGCCACTCCCTGCATCAAGTGCCTATCCGCTGCAGATCTTCCTGCATTTCGCTGCAATTTTCTAATGCTGCAACTTCTCTGCATACCACAGCATCATCCGCGAAAAGCCGTTGTATACCTTGTCTTTAATATAATCCCACAGAAAGGAGTTGCATATGCTCAGTATGGCGACCAATCGAGGCCGACGTGCCGGCCGCGGTGGTCTAGCGGTTCTGGCGCTGCAGTCTGGAACCGCGGGACTGCTACGGTCGCAGGTTCGAATCCTGCCTCGGGCATGGGTGTGTGTGATGTCCGTAGGTTAGTTAGGTTTAAGCAGTTCTAAGTTCTAGGGGACTTATGACCTAAGATGTTGAGTCCCATAGTGCCCAGAGCCATTTTTTGAGGCCCACGTCAGTGGCCGTTGGGTACCGCAGAGCCAGAATGACGTTCGCAAAGTGATCTGTAGGATATCAAACGCTCTCCTGCTTCGATGGGGTCGAGCTCGGTGCTGCATGGACCAAACATCTTGTCGAAATCAGGGTCACTTTGGGTAATGGGGATGAAATTATCTTCCAAAATCTTCACATACCGTTCGGTAGTCACCGTGCCATCAAGGAATATCGCAACGATTATTCCGTGACTGGACATTGCACACCACACAGTCACCCACTGTGGGTGAAGAGACTTCTCGATCGCGAAATGCGGATTCTCAAGCCCCCAAATGCGTCAATTTTGCTTACTGACGAACCCATTCAAATGAAAGTGAGCTTCGTCGCTAACCAAACAATACCACTCATACTAATTCCCATCATGTCTCGCTGCCAACCATGCAGTTTGAATGTCCTAACGGAAACCGTTCAGAAGTTAAGACGACTTTATTTAACGAAGTACAACAATTGTCACCCTGTAATTAACTTTGTTCACTTGCTCACAGCTGAGAGAAAGGCGACGCCACTTCCATGAGTCATACATTACTGTATCAACCGATTAAGCTGTTTGGTTTTTATAATAATTCTCTGTTAACATTACAACCTTTTTAAATCATTATTCATGTTGTTAAGCTTAGTATTTTTCAAAAAATGGCTCTGAGCACTATGCGACTTAACTTCTGAGGTTATCAGTCTCCTAGAACTTAGAACTAATTAAACCTAACTAACCTAAGGACACCACACACATCCATGCCCGAAGCAGGATTCGAACCTGCTATGGTAGCGGTCGCTGGGCTTCAGACTGTAGCGCCTAGAACCGCACGGCCACTCCGGCCGGCAGTATTTTCAGACCGATGTTATGAGTAAAGAACAAGCTTTTTTTTCAATTATTTTTGGAATACCGATTTTATTCTAGTTTCATAGGAATAGTTACTCTTCCCATCCCACTGTTTAAAGAAGATTTATCATTACACATAACCACATTGCACCATTTGGTATGCAACAGTTTGACTACTGTTTGGAAATTTTATTAAAAAAAAAAAGAAATCTAGATGCCCCGCTGCTTTCGAGAAATCTGCAAAAATGTCTTCAAGACCGAGGTAATTGGAAATTTTTGTTTGAGTCAGATAATTGTTTTACTTCAGTTGCGCATTTAATATAAAGACAAGTTGTATTCAGACTAGTTACAGTTCAATTCAAATTAGGTTCTGTTTGGTCAAAGATTAGCATACGAGTTTAAGTTGGATAACAGTCTGTGGATACTTTGTTTTGGTGATACGTAGATCTTTTGTAGTTGGAGGTAAATTTGGGCTAGATTTCGTACAGAACCACATAGTTACAAAGTTATCATAAAACAGACTGAATGAATATCGTGTTAAGTGACTGTTAATCGCGAAAGTGAAATGTTGATAAGGACTGTATCGGAGGATTAGCGATTTGAGAGAAACAGTACACCAGAAATCATGGCTGAAAGATCACCACACAGTCACTTTTTAATCTGAACCAACGCGCCTATCATACGAAACGAATTTCTTATGGCCGACCGGAGTGGCCGTGCGGGTCTAGGCGCTACAGTCTGGAGCCGAGCGACCGCTACGGTCGCAGGTTCGAATCCTGCCTCGGGCATGGATGTGTGTGATGTCCTTAGGTTAGTTAGGTTTAATTAGTTCTAAGTTCTAGGGGACTGATAACCTCAGATGATAAGTCCCATAGTGCTCAGAACCATTTGAACCATTTGACTGCTGCAGTCCACTTCATCCGTCCGCCGCCCCATACCGAACCCAGGATTACTGTGCGGTTCGGCCCCCGGTGGACCCCCCAGGGAACATCTCACACCAGACGAGTGTAACCCTATGTTTGCCTGGTACAGTAATGGTGGTGTACGCGTACGTGGAGAACTTGTTTGCGCAGCAATCGCTGACATGTGTAACTGAGGCGGAGTAAGGGGAACTGGCCCGCATTCGCCGAGGCAGATGGAAAACCGCCTAAAAACCATCCACAGACTGGCCGGTTCACCGGACCTCAACACAAGTCCGCCGGGCGGATTCGTGCCCGGGACCAGGCGTTCCTTCCCGCCCGGTAAGCCGTGCGTTAGACCGCACGGCCAACCGGGCGGGCTCTTGGTTACGATACTTCACAACAGAAGGTGTAACAAAAATGTACGTCATAAACTGCAGGACACATTCCTTTCATGTAGACGAAGAAATTATGTTAAATGAACTTGGGTCTGGAAACGCTTTGTTTTCATATTAGAGCTCATTTTCTCCAACTCATTAAACATGACCGGCCGGTGTGGCCGAGCGGTTCTAGGCGCTTCAGGCTGGAACCGCGTGATCGCGACGGTCGCATGTTCGAATCCTGCCTTGGGCATGATTGTGTGATGTCCTTAGGTTAGTTAGGTTTAAGTAGTTCTAAGTTCTAGGGGACTGACGACCTTAGATGTTAAGTCCCATAGTGCTTAGAACCATTTAACCGTTAAACATGGGAAACAAACAAGAACAGAGCTTTATAATCAGGGGATCATACTCTCATGCCGACGTCTGGTTACGCTGTGCGCCGCCAGTGTTTTGTTTTAATCTCTCTGTTGCCATGCGACGTACGTCATTGCTTGTATACAGGTAACAAATGGTTCAAATGGCTCTGAGCACTATGGGACTTAACTTCTGAGGTTATCAGTCCCCTAGAACTTAGAACTACTTAAACCTGAATAACCTAAGGACATCACACACATCCATGCCCGAGGACGGATTCGAACCTGCGACCGTAGCGGTCGCGCGGTTCCAGACTAAAGAGCCTAGAACCGCTCTGCCACTGCGGCCGGCTGGGCAGACTTCAGTCCTCACCATTTGGGCCGGCATTATTGTTGACTGTTCGGTAGGGATTCACCTTCTTCCACCCAGGCTCAAAGGACAAACTCTTCATAATTTCGTAGAGAATGATCTTTTATCTGATGTGCCTGCAGCTGTGCTGCAAAACATGTAGTTCATGAACGATGGAGCATGTCCTCATCTTTGTATTAATGTCCGTCGGCTACTAAATAACAGCTCCGGTGACAGATGGATACACAGAGATGGACCAATTGCCTGGCCTCCACACTCTCCAGACATAAACCCACTGCAGTTTTATTTGCGGGGGCATTTGAAAGCTCACGTATCCCAGTACAAGATATTCAGAGACTCCGTGCCCGTATTATAGGAGGCTGCGAAACCATACGGAATAATCCAGGGATATATCAGCGCATCCGAGATTCACTACGGTGGTGGGTATGATGTTTGTATCAACGCCCATGGAGGGCACGTTGAACATCTCCTGTGAGAAACAATTGCATGTAGTACGCTGGCACATTCTGTTTTTGTGTGTTTGCCTTGATTAATGAGTTGGAGAAAGTGAGTTGTAACAAAGAGCCGGCCGCTGTGGCCGAGCGGTTCTAGGCGCTTCAATCCGGAACCGCGCTGCTGCTACGGTCGCAGCTTCGAATCCTGCCTCGGGCATGGATGTGTGTGATGTCCTAAGGTTAGTTAGGTTTAAGTAGTTCTAGGTCTAGGGGACTGATGACCTCAGATGTTAAGTCCCATAGTGCTCAGAGCCATTTGAACCATTTTGTAACAAAGAAACAAAGCGTTTCCAGACACGTTCATATAACACAATTTCTTCGTTTACGTGTGAGGAATGTGTCCTACAATTTGTGGCGTGCATTTTTGTTACACCCTGTATTGCGATGTTATTGTACGATACATGCCATTTGCGTGGAGTGTCTATCGCTCGGAAACACCCCTGCACTCATATTCGTCAACTGGCGAGGACATGGCCAGTACGCTGGACTCAGAACGCAGGTGCGTTCTTTGCCGGGCGCGGCTAATTCTGTCAAATATGCACGACGTCCACTGAAATGGAAATGTCGTGTGGCTAGGGCCTCCCGTCGGGTAGACGGGACATACAGTAACTGCTGATCATCCGGCCTTGCCGCACTCGTAGCACCGGTTCCCGTCATATCACCAAAGTTAAGCGCTGTCGAGCTGGGCTAGCACTTGGATGGGTGACCATCCGGTCTGCCGAGCGCTGTTGGCAAGCGGGGTGCACTCAGGCCTTGTGAGGCAAACAGAGGAGCTACTTGATTGAGAAGTAGCGGTTCGGGTCTCGGAAACTGACATACGGCCGGGAGAGCGATGTGCTGACCACATGCCCGTCCTTATCCGCATCCAGGGACGCCTATGGTGTGAGGATGACACGGCGGTCAGTCGGTACCGTCGGGCCTTCATGGACTGTTCGGGAGGAGTTTAGTTTAATGTTGTGCGGTGACACCACACTCACAGGAACTGCGGCCACGTGTACAGCAACATTACCGGCCACCGTTGCCTGGCGATGTTAGTGGCCGAAACATTTCCAGGCCGGCAGTGTCAACACCAGCTCCACTAAGGCCGCAAAATAAAAGAAAGCGAGCTACTGGAAATGAGTGCGGCTCTGCTGCACTTGTATTTCACAAGGAAAAACGTTAATAGTAAAAATAGGATACGGTCTCCCTGGGTGTGTTCTTTTGTAAGTAGTGGATCTCCTTCCGAAACTTTAAGTCATGAACTGCTACCGGAAACACACCTTTCTCAGAAGGGTGAAACACGATTTTGGTTATATCGGTTACTAGTAAACACCCGAGAACGATATCAAATAACGGCGATATATGAGTTAGAACACTTAAGTTTTTGGTTAGTGATGATTGATACAGAAGTTCGAATCACCTCTTTAGAGAACACTTCTCATCGATAAGCCTCTTGGTACAAGTCGTTTACAACGCTCTGGTGGAACGACTCGAGGAATTTATTAAAGTATCATAACTTAACACTTACGCGCTGAGATGCCGTGGTCCATAAATTGAACTCTCCACTGACGTTTCGCCTTCGACAGCGGAAAGCATCTTCCGAGGACAATCGGCGAACTGCAACGATAAAACTAGTGAGCGCCGTATATATAAGTCATCCAGAGGACGCCGCTGTCAATCACGTGACGTCGACTGTGCTATGATCTCTGATATTGCCAACTTTCTCAATTGAAATTTATCGATTGTCACGCTGTTACTGCAATGTTGACATTGCAGGGGAGAGTTCTATGTATGGACTACGGCATCTCATTCCGGAAGTGTTAAGTGATGACAACACCTGCCGTGAAAGCCTTCATTCTGTGACTATTAAAGTCTGTTTATGTTAATATTTTACTGAGGTTCATCAGTGCAGTGAGAGGAATGTTAATTTAATAACAGCGATACATCTACGGCCCGCTTTATGGGCCGTGATAAGCAGCCAAATTTACACAAGCACTGCAATTTTAAAAAAATCCGGCAAATTGCTACCTATGAACAAACGTGATGAAGCAATCATAACTGTTTTTTCCGTCTTGAGCTTACTACAGTTGCAGAGCATTTTATACCAGACGCATTTCGCTTTTATTGAGAAACCGTCATCTACGATAGTTGGTATTTATGCCTTGTGTTTATATATCCTGCACACCACTGCTTTCTCCTTTTCTTCAGAATATGTAGACAAGCGGCAAAAAATAAAAGCGAAACGCATGTGCAGTGAAGCACTGTTTAATTGCAGTAAGCTTAAGACGGAAAAAAACCAGTAATAATTGATTATAGAAACTGCTATGGAGGACGATCGAGCAAACAAACGTAACACGTGATGAAGCTTCAAAGGAGTATATACGTCACAAGAACGTATGTAAGAAAAAACTACGGTTCATTACTGCAGATATTCTTCTAAGACGGTAGCAGCAATTATATTCTTTTACGAATTCCGGTGTCTCTGCATGTATTATTTTCTGTGTTCCATAGCTCCGGTCGTAGGGGTCCGTATCATATTCATGGTTTTTTAATGGTTGTCTCGTACGCTCAGTGCTATATTCCTGTAGGCAATAAACACATAATCTATCTCTACGCACGCGCGCTATTTTTCTAAGTGAATCAAATTAATACTGTTGCACATGACTTGACACTGCAGTGCTCTCAGCTTGAGAAAGAGGAAGCAAGGCTGTGCGAACGAGAACAGAGACATATATAGCCCGGGCATACGAATTATCCTCCTACCTACGGGGAAGACCTCGGAAGTACGTTAGCAATTACCTGCAACAGCCTGATCCATCAGCAATATTGCCCAGCCGTACAACAATGTTGCGACACAGTCACATTGCTCAGTGTTGCCAACAGTACTGAAGCTCCACATAACCGTAAAACATGGCCTGTGTCAACAGCCCTTGGCTCTTCTACCTGCGGAGATCGGGCGGGGAAATTAAAGAACCTTTCCGCAAACGTAGATATTGCACGATTCTGCCGGTGAATGCCCACGATGATGCCCTTTCAAACTCTGTCACATGCTGATAACGCTGTCTCAAACAGGTATGTGACATCTCCGTGTCCCTCATAGTAGTCATTAAACACCTGACGCAGTTCACGCCCCTTAGATAGCCCACCAGGCCTGGTAAGAAAGCGGAACACGAACGTGGCACTCTTGTGGACGTTCTAGCTGTCACAGACAATTGCAACTCTTAATCATTTACATGTACCCGCCGATTGTGTGCACGTGTACGAAGTTACAGTACACTCACATCCGATCGTGTCTTCTGGGTGCTTCAGTTTTCTTGTGAGGCAGTATACGTAGATTCAGATATAGGGACCAAGCTAAGAACTCATTAACAATAAAGCATATTGCTTGACAGTCTCCGTTAATGATCTATAAGCGATAGCTTAAATATCACTACAGCCTTCACGGGTAGAACTCCAAACAAACAGAGGCAGTTGGCAGTTTTAAAACAGCTCAGGAGAGTCCTGTGCCTTCGAAACCGCGGAGCGTGACTCTTGACATTGACATTCGAGTTGGCCGATATGGAGAAATGCAAATGACGGCGACAGTTGGCAGCAGTGCCAGCCGGGACAGCCAGTAAGCTCGTGCTGTGAAGTGTCGCCTGACATTTGCACACTCGCCGCCAACAACTACCTGCTTCTCAGTGTGCTGGGAACTCCGAGATCTCGAAAGTGGTATAACGTCTGCCTGCTCGGAGGTTAATGAACGCCGGGTTCTCTCACTGGTGCGACTTACGCTGCTTTCTCCGCAACATTTCTAGTAGCTCACGCGCTATCACAGTTTGTGTAAAGTGTGCTCGGCACAGTAAACGTACTAATGCTAGTTTGCTGTGCGGGAGGCGTTTGGGAGGAACCATAGTTTACTGCCTACGACAAGTCAGAGACGTCCAAGGATAAAAGATTAGATACCCGAAGTGCTGAAGCTATAGAAACTTATGCTCTTTCAGACGACGTAGATGCAGCGGGAGGCAAGTGATTGAAAAACGGGTTCTCCGGCCGTGAGTCGTGCTTCGGTAGCTCAGTTGGTAGAGCACTTGCCCGCGAAAGGCAAAGGTCCCGAGTTCAAGTCTCGGTCGGGCACACAGTTTTAATCTGCCAGGAAGTTTCAAAGTACTGAAAATCCAATTTTTATTACCCCTTGGGAGCTGTTAGATAGGCAACCTGTAACTGGCTTCGTAGGATTGTTTTACCAGTTTAGTAATATAGATATGCGACTAAGTTTTACCCGGTGCGATTGTAACGAATATCGCGTTGTTATGGATCATGTACTGATTCACATGCGGTACTCTGGTAGGCCGTGCCATAGAAATATTAAGCCAAAATAGCTGCTGCGAAAATTTATTTTACAAAAATGCTAAGATCTGTGATCCAAAATGAGCGTGTCATCTGGCATCCACGAATTGTCTGCGTCGGCGTGTACTCAGTGACATATCTTCCAAGATAAGTAATCAAAGTATGGAAGTTCATAACTGGAAACGCTGATGACAAGAACCAAGTACACGGTAGCCAATAAAGAAAAGACCTAGTGAGGAAGCGCAGTGAACTCGTTCTAGAAGGAATAATATCGAATCACTTCGATTAGATTTTCTGTCTTCTTCTTTTTCGTGACCTTATTCCATATCGAAAGCAGCTAGTGAGGAAGGGCTGTGAACTCGTCCTAGAAGGAATAGTTTCGAATCTCTTCGATTAGTTTTTCTGTCTTCTTCTTTTTCGTGGCCTTATACCGCATCTTTACGAGGTCGGTATGTTAATTTGGATTTGACGCGTTTATGCCCTTTGTGTCATGTTGATTTTTATGGAGACACTCAAAGGTATCTTATCCGGTCCAGTTGCCTTTCCACTTTTTTTCTATTCCGCGATCTCCTGTCTCAACATCGATCTTTTCGGGAATCGTGCGATGATTGAAAGGAATAATAGTATCACGATCTTCTTCAGTGAAACAGTTTCAGAAGACCGAATTCAGTATTACGAAATAGATTCGTATCCTGCGAGTACGTGCTGATGTCAGCTGTTTACGACACATGAGAATTTGCGCCGGACCGGGACTTGACTCCGGATTTGCCTCTTATCGCGAGCGTTCGCCATTACCACTTTGGCCGTCCGAGTACGCCTCTATGACTTCCATACGTCACGTAGTCACAACCCTTATGCCCGCACAATTCTTGATTCCCGCACAGGAAGACAAATATAGGGTTATTACAAATGATTGAAGCGATTTGGTTCAAATGGTTCAAATGGCTCTGAGCACTATGGGACTCAACTGCTGTGGTCATAAGTCCCCTAGAACTTAGAACTACTTAAACCTAACTAACCTAAGGACATCACACACATCCATGCCCGAGGCAGGATTCGAACCTGCGACCGTAGCGGTCGTGCGGTTCCAGACTGTAGCGCCTTTAACCGCTCGGCCACTTTGGCCGGCTAATGAAGCGATTTCACAGCTCTACAATAACTTTATTATTTGAGATAGTTTCACAATGCTTTGCACACACATACAAAAACTCAAAAAGTTTTTTTAGGCATTCACAAAAGTTCGATATGTGCCCCTTTAGTGGTTCGGCAGACATCAAGCCGATAATCAAGTTCCTCCCACACTCGGCGCAGCATGTCCCCATCAATGAGTTCGAAAGAATCGTTGATGCGAGCTCGCAGTTCTGGCACGTTTCTTGGTAGAAGAGGTTTAAACACTGAATCTTTCACGTAACCCCACAGAAAGAAATCGCATGGGGTTAAGTCGGGAGAGCGTGGAGGCCATGACATGAATTGCTGATCATGATGTCCACCACGACCTGTTTCAGAAATGCCGAACATCATGATGGAAGTGCGGTGGAGCACCATCCTGTTGAAAGATGAAGTCGGTGCTGTCGGTCTCAAGTTGTGGCATGAGCCAATTTTCCAGCATGTCCAGATACACGTGTCCTGTAACTTCTTTTCGCAGAAGGAAAAGGGGCCGTAAACTTTAAACCGTGAGATTGCACAAAACACGTTAACTTTCGGTGAATTGCGAATTTGCTGCACGAATGCGTGAGGATTCTCTACCGCCCAGATTCGCACATTGTGTCTGTTCACTTCACCATTAAGAAAAAATGTTGCTTCATCACTGAAAACAAGTTTCGCACTGAACGCATCCTCTTCCATGAGCTGTTGCAACCGCGCCGAAAATTCACAGCTTTTGACTTTGTCATCGGGTGTCAGGGCTTGTAGCAATTGTAAACGGTAAGGCTTCTGCTTTAGCCTTTTCCATAAGATTTTCCAAACCGTCGGCTGTGGTACGTTTAGCTCCCTGCTTGCTTTATCCGTCGACTTCCGCGGGCTACGCGTGAAACTTGCCCGCACGCGTTCAACCGTTTCTTCGCTCACTGCAGGCCGGCCCGTTGATTTCCCCTTACAGAGGCATCCAGAAGCTTTAAACTGTGCATACCACCGCCGAATGGAGTTAGCAGTCGGTGGATCTTTGTTGAACTTCGTCCTGAAGTGTCGTTGCACTGTTATGACTGACTGATGTGAGTGCATGTCAAGCACGACATACGCTTTCTCGGCTCCTGTCGCTATTTTGTCTCAATGCGCTCTCGAGTGCTCTGGCGGCAGAAACCTGAAGTGCGGCTTCAGCCGAACAAAACTTTGAGTTTTTCTACGTATCTGTAGTGTGTCGTGACCATACGTCAATGAATGGAGCTACAGTGAATTTATGAAATCGCTTCAATCATTTGTAATAGCCCTGTATTATACAGTCATTTTAGTTTGTCGGGGCATGGATATAGCAGTGATGGTTACAATGACCCTCACAAGACAATGTTCTTCAACAAGTGGATGCATGTCCGAAGGACATTGTAGTGTGAAGGCACAGACACTATATGAACACAGATATTGTAACCATCAATGACGGATTCAGTACTTCGGCCTTTCCTCTGTGGTGGCCGAACGGTTCTAGGCGCTTCAGTCTGGAACCGCGCGACCGCTACGGTCGCAGGTTCGAATCCTGCCTCGGGCATGGATGTGTGTGATGTCCTTAGGTTATTTAGGTTTCAGTAGTTCTACGTTCTAGGGTACTGATGACCTCAGACGTTAAGTCCCATAGTGCTCAGAGCCATTTTTTTCCTCTCGCATCTTCCGTTTCGGTGCCGGTATAATCATTGAGCAACTGAATAGTTCATCTCGATCCGCTTACTGACTACAGAAGTCCAAAACTTTTTAGAATTTGTAGTGGGACCATTTGCACAAAATTTTGCTTTGAAATTAACTGAACGCTTTTCTTTCCAATTCATTCTGGCTTCTGTCAACTATTGTTTGTGTGCTAAGTTTTGTCTTCACCTAAACCAGAAATGAATCTCGACTTTTTAACACTTTTATGGAAACATGGTGGGACTTATACATCCCTCAACACTTTGCCCGCACTTGTCTTACTTATACTACGCAGTGCTTTTGAATTATACCCATTTTTACTCGACATCTTTATTCTCCGAGCTGAGTATTTGGTGTTGATTAATTAGATACTGTGCAGTGTGCAGTCTGTCACCACCTTTTCCAAATTAAGTGGAAAACCGCTGGTCTGTCATGCTCAATGGTTATGACGTTTGGTGTATTTAACTCTGACCATGTCTTACCACAACTACAAAAAATCATGCTTGTTTATTGCATCTAATCATCTACCACCTAGCCATAATAATGTATTCTGGAAATGAACTTGTCGTTCGCTAAAGCTACGCACGCCCGACCTTAAAACGTAGTCAAAGTAGTCCCCTATTCACTAGGCAAACTCCACACCGCACCCCTCCCAGATTCAGTGGCAAGAGGGCCCAGTGGATACCCAGTCAAAAACGGAACACAGATCAAGCATAAAAACAGCAAGAAGGTGCAATGAACTGTGAAAAAGGAAGCAAAATAGAAACTGAACAGTCCAAGCTCAAGAAGTGTAACATCGGGCAAGCTTGAATAGCCATGGTATCGTGGCCATGTTGTCATTGTGTTGCACTGCGAAAGGGAAGATTGCATGGGGGCTTAATTATATTTTTTTTGATTATGCAAATATTTTTTACTGTCTGTCCGGTTACGCAGCCTCGTAACCGGTTAGCCCTGTCTGGTATTAGTACGCAATCTGACTGCATAGAATAACAACAAAGAATGAAGGAAAACTTGCGTTAACACAATTAATTAAGTCCCCAGCAACTATAAAACCTACAAACCAACAAAACACAAATGTAACTGTTCTGTGTGTGGCAGTGTGATTCAACGTACGCATCTGGCACGGTACTTCCTCAATAAGACAAGATATTTTAGATACCATTTAGACTGAATTAATTAAATAAAACTGAAATACTGTAATTGCACACAGAAACCAGAAATACAGTCTAATACAAGAACACGAGCCAGATGCTTTGTTGACTGAACCTGTGACCAAGAGGCATTATTGTTTAAGACATTGAAATAATAAAAAAAGGAATTTTTTTACCTTCATTTATATGGACGAAAAGTACACTCTAGTCCATCAGCCGGCCGAAGTGGCCGTGCGGTTAAAGGCGCTGCAGTCTGGAACCGCAAGACCGCTACGGTCGCAGGTTCGAATCCTGCCTCGGGCATGGATGTTTGTGATGTCCTTAGGTTAGTTAGGTTTAACTAGTTCTAAGTTCTACGGGACTAATGACCTCAGCAGTTGAGTCCCATAGTGCTCAGAGCCATTTGAACCATCTAGTCCATAAAAGCAATATGACAACATCTGAACAAGCACTCTCCGTGGGATATTCTCAACAACGACACGCTACTGCAACATCTCCACAAGCACTCTCTACCACCGCTTCTCGACAAGAACTCACTACCACCGCTTCTGAACAACTACTGCCAGTGGAGGCGGCTAAATAATACTCTCTGGCGCAACCTCTGGCGCTGTGACTCAGTGTAGCCACCTTTCAAGATTCATATTCGAATCTCCCTTGTGTCCCTTATTTTTTTTTTTTTTTTTACAAAATTATGAACTGTCGCTTCAGTCGGTGACATGTCTGTTCGCTGTATTCAAATATGTGTCTGTGTCGTGGTGTTACGTCCGTTGGCAACAGCGAGGTGTAAGGAAGGGACCTGCAAACGTACGTGCATCTTAGGTGTTTACACAAGTACCACATGTTATAGCTCTCGCGTTCCGTTTTGGTAAGCCGGCCGTGGTGGACAAGCGGTTAAAGGCGCTACAGTCTGGAACCGCGCGGCCGCTACGGTCGCAGGTTCGAATCCTGCCTCGGGCATGGATGTTTGTGATGTCCTTAGGTTAGTTAGGTTTAAGTAGTTCTAAGTTCCAGGGGACTGATGACCACAGATGTTAAGTCCCATAGTGCTCAGAGCCATTTGAACCATTTGAACCGTTTTGGTAGTTTTGAATTACTTAGTTAAAACATGTTTCACACCCATTTATTTGTTGTTTTCATTTCTGTGAGAGTTCTATGCGGTATCGCGCCTGCTATCACTATTCATCACATTTACTTGCGGTGGTAATGCACTGAAGAGCCAAAGAAACTGGTACACCTGCCTAATATCGTGTAGGGCCCCCGCGAGCACGCAGAAGTGCCGCAACGCTAATGTCTGAAGTAGTGCTGGAGGGAACCGGCACCATGAATCCTCCCGGGCTGTCCATAAATCCATAAAGGTACGAGGGCGTGGATATCTCTTCTGAATATCACGTTGCAAGGCACACCAGATATGATCAATAACGTTGTCTGGGGACTTTGGTGGCCAGCGGAAGTGTTTAAACTCAGGAAAGTGTTCCATGAGCCACTCTGTAGGTAATCTGGGCGCGGGGGGTGTCGCATTGTCCTGCTGCAATTGCCCAAGTCCGACGGAATGCACAATGGACATGAATGTATGCAGGTGATCAGATAGGATGCTCAGATTTCACCTGTCAGAGTCGTATCTAGACGTATGAGGGGTCCCATATCACTCCAACTGCACATGCCCCACACCATTACAGAGCCTCCTCCAGTTGAATATTCCCCTGTTGACATGCAAGGCACATGGATTCACGAGGTTTTCTCCATACCCGTACCCGTACACGTCCATCTGCTCGATGCAATTTGAAACGAGACTCGTCCGACCAGGCAATATGTTTCCAGTCATCAACAGTCCAAACGTCGGTGATGAAGGTCCCAGGTAAGGTGTTAAGGTTTGTGTCGTGTAGTCATCACACGAGAGGGCCGTCGGTTCTGAAAGCCCACATCGATGATGGTTCGCACGCTGACACTTGATGAACGCCCAGTATTGAAATCTCCAGCAATCTGCGGAAGAGTTGCACTTCCGCCACGTTGAACGATTCTCTTCAGTCGTCGTTGGTCCCGTTCTCGTAGGATCTTTTTCCGGCGGCAGTGATGTCGGAGATTTGATGTTTTACCGGATTCCTGATATTCACGGTACACTCGTGAAATGGTCGTACGGGAAAATCCCCACTTCATCGCTACCTCGGAGATGCTGCGTCTCATCGCTCGTGCGCCGGCAATAACACCACGTTGAAACTCACTTAAATCTTGATAACCTGCCATGTAGCAGCAGTAGCGATCTAACAACTGCGCCAGACACTTGTCTTACAGGGCGTTTCAAAACTCACCGGTATATTTGAAACGGCAATAAAAACTAAACGAGCAGCGATAGAAATACACCGTTTGTTGCAATATGCTTGGGACAACAGTACATTTTCAGGCGGACAAACTTTCGAAATTACAGTAGTTACAATTTTCAACAACAGATGGCGCTGCAAGTGATGTGAAAGATATAGAAGACAACGCAGTCTGTGGGTGCGCCGTTCTGTACGCCGTCTTTCTGCTGTAAGCGTGTGCTGTTCACAACGTGCAAGTGTGCTGTAGACAACATGGTTTATTCCTTAGAACAGAGGATTTTTCTGGTGTTGGAATTCCACCGCCTAGAATACAGTGTTGTTGCAACAAGACGAAGTTTTCAGCGGAGGTTTAATGTAACCAAAGGACCGAAAAGCGATACAATAAAGGATCTGTTTGAAAAATTTCAACGGACTGGGAACGTGGCAGATGAACGTGCTGGAAAGGTAGGGCAACCGCGTACGGCAACCACAGAGGGCAACGCGCAGCTAGTGCAGCAGGTGATCCGACAGCGGCCTCGGGTTTCCGTTCGCCGTGTTGCAGCTGCGGTCCAAATGACGCCAACGTCCACGTATCGTCTGATGCGCCAGAGTTTACACCTCTATCCATACAAAATTCAAACGTGGCAACCCCTCAGCGCCGCTACCATTGCTGCACTAGAGACATTCGCTAACGATATAGTGCACAGGATTGATGACGGCGATATGCATGTGGGCAGCATTTGGTTTACTGACGAAGCTTATTTTTACCTGGACGGCTTCGTCAATAAACAGAACTGGCGCATATGGGGAACCGAAAAGCCCCATGTTGCAGTCCCATCGGCCCTGCATCCTCAAAAAGTACTGGTCTGGGCCGCCATTTCTTCCAAAGGAATCATTGGCCCATTTTTCAGATCCGAAACGATTACTGCATCACGCTATCTGGACATTCTTCGTGAATTTGTGGCGGTACAAACTGCCTTAGACGACACTGCGAACACCTCGTGGTTTATGCAAGATGGTGCCCAGCCACATCGCACGGCCGACGTCTTTAATTTCCTGAATGAATATGTCGATGATCGTGTGATTGTTTTGGGCTATCCGAAACATACAGGAGGCGGCGTGGATTGGCCTCCCTATTCGCCAGACATGAACCCCTGTGACTTCTTTCTGTGGGGACACTTGAAAGACCAGGTGTACCGCCAGAATCCAGAAACAATTGAACAGCTGAAGCAGTACATCTCATCTGCATGTGAAGCCATTCCGCCAGACACGTTGTCAAAGGTTTCGGGTAATTTCATTCAGAGACTACGCCATATTATTGCTACGCATGGTGGATATGTGGAAAATATCGTACTATAGAGTATCCCAGACCGCAGCGCCATCTGTTGTTGACAATTGTAACTACTGTAATTTCGAAAGTTTGTCTGCCTGAAAATGTACTGTTGTCCCAAGCATATTGCAACAAACGGTGTATTTCTATCGCTGCTCGTTTAGTTTGTATTGCCGTTTCAAATATACCGGTCATTTTTCAAACACCCTGTATGTTTGAATACCATGCTTATATCAGTTTCTTTTTGCGCTTCAGTGTATCTTCTTACCACATGAGTCATATTCTATAACCAGTGTATCGTATGTCCGCAGCTCGTGGTCTTGCGGTAGAGTTTTCGCTTCCCGCGCACGGGGTCCCGGGTTCGATTCCTGCCTCGAGATGACTGGGTGTTGTGTGTCTTTCATCATTATTGACTCGCAAGTCGCCAAAGTGGCGTCAGCTAAAAAGGACTTGCAATTATGGCGACCGAACACCCCGCATGGGGTCTCCCGGTCAACAATGCCGTACGATCATTTCATTTCATTTCATTTCAGTGTATAGTATGACACTTGCCAAGACTACAGAAGAAGTGGCTCGTCAATGACCGGATGCAAAGTTCATTCTATAACCAGTGTATAGTATGACAGTTGCCAAGACTACATAGGGAGAAGAGTCGCGACAGTGACCGGATGCAACGTTCATAATTTTGGGAAAAGAAATGAGGCACCACGGAGATTTGAACACGGGTCTCCCGTTTTGCAGTCGAACACCGTGACCACACAACCACCACGCCGCCGAGATACTAGCACCTCGCTCGATGTTGCATAACTTTTTTTGCTTGTTTTTTCACAGTTCAGTACACCTTCTTCCTGTTTTCATGCCAGATCTGTGTTCAGTTTTTGATGGGCCAGCCACTGGGTCATCTTACTACTAACAAGGGAACCTCCCCATCGCACCCCTCAGATTTAGTTATAAGTTGGCACAGTGGATAGGCCTTGAAAAACTGAACACAGATCAATCGAGAAAACAGGAAGAAGTTGTGTGGAACTATGAAAAAAATAAGCAAAATATACCAACTGAGTAGTCCATGCGCAACATAGGCAACATCAAGGATAGTGTGAGCTCAGGAGCGCCGTGGTCCCGTGGTTAGCGTGAGCAGCTGCGGAACGAGAGGTCATTGGTTCAAGTCTTCCCTCAAGTGAAAAGGTTTACTTTCTTTATTTTCGCAAAGTTATGATCTGTCCGTTTGTTCATTGACGCATCTGTTGACTGTAATAAGTTTAGAGTCTGTGTTTTATTATTATTATTGTTATTATTATTAGTGTTTTAGGGCGCACAACAGCGAGGTTATCAGCGCCCGTTCCCAAAAGTTCAATTCAGAGTCGAATTGTGAGAGAATTGGTGTTGTTCAAATTGCAAGATGGGACACAGCACATCAAAACAGGGAGATAAAACTAAAAATAAAATAGCAGTACAAACAGGTAAAAATAATTAACGGTGGCTGAGTGACCACTTACAAATAATGGGTGACCAAACGACTGGACAGCACATTAAGACTTCAATCCCAATATTTTGGGAAGAAGGCCAGACATCACACAAAAACGTAAAACTCTAGCGTCACTCGCCTCATTATTAGTTAAAAGAGAGGGTAGGTCTGGTGGGAAACTGAAATCTTCCCTCAAACCCGCATATAAAACACACTCAGTTAAAATATGTCGTATCGACAGCTGTGTCCCACATGTCTGACACATTGGTGGCTCCTCACGACGTAACAGAAAACCATGTGTCAAAGGAGAATGTCCTATTCTAAGCCGTGTAAGGGCTACTTCCTCAGCGCGTCGTTGTCGGAAGGAGGTGAGCCACGGTCGGACAGAATTCTTCACCGCTCGCAACTTATTATCCCTCACGTCCAGCCACTGAGCCTCCCACCAACGCATTACCTTCCGAGTCACGAAAGCGACCGCACCGCAAAACCGTGCGATTAGTCGACGAAAGGACGTGCCTCTCTTATGGGAACCGAAAACATTTGATCGCAAGGCCATGGGTCAACCGATTCCACCACAGGAAAACACGTCTGATATATTCTATACGACACTGGTGACGGCATGTGCGTCACATGACAGGAATATGTTGTCGACCCACCTAACTTGTACACTTGGCGAATGGGTAAAAAGACTCTTCTACCTTGCCCGATTTAGGATTTCTTGTGGATGTGATAATTACTCCCAAAAAAGTGATGAAAACACAAGAGTTTTTGACATAAACTGAAAATTAAACTTTTCACTTGAACCAAGGACCTATCGTTTCACAGCTGCTCACGCTAACCACGGGACCACGGCGCTCCTGAGCTCACACTATCCTTGATGTTGCCTATGTTGCGCATGGACTGCTCGGTTTGTATATTTTGCTTATTTTTTTCATACACTCCTGGAAATGGAAAAAAGAACACATTGACACCGGTGTGTCAGACCCACCATACTTGCTCCGGACACTGCGAGAGGGCTGTACAAGCAATGATCACACGCACGGCACAGCGGACACACCAGGAACCGCGGTGTTGGCCGTCGAATGGCGCTAGCTGCGCAGCATTTGTGCACCGCCGCCGTCAGTGTCAGCCAGTTTGCCGTGGCATACGGAGCTCCATCGCAGTCTTTAACACTGGTAGCATGCCACGACAGCGTGGACGTGAACCGTATGTGCAGTTGACGGACTTTGAGCGAGGGCGTATAGTGGGCATGCGGGAGGCCGGGTGGACGTACCGCCGAATTGCTCAACACGTGGGGCGTGAGGTCTCCACAGTACATCGATGTTGTCGCCAGTGGTCGGCGGAAGGTGCACGTGCCCGTCGACCTGGGACCGGACCGCAGCGACGCACGGATGCACGCCAAGACCGTAGGATCCTACGCAGTGCCGTAGGGGACCGCACCGCCACTTCCCAGCAAATTAGGGACACTGTTGCTCCTGGGGTATCGGCGAGGACCATTCGCAACCGTCTCCATGAAGCTGGGCTACGGTCCCGCACACCGTTAGGCCGTCTTCCGCTCACGCCCCAACATCGTGCAGCCCGCCTCCAGTGGTGTCGCGACAGGCGTGAATGGAGGGACGAATGGAGACGTGTCGTCTTCAGCGATGAGAGTCGCTTCTGCCTTGGTGCCAATGATGGTCGTACGTGTGTTTGGCGCCGTGCAGGTGAGCGCCACAATCAGGACTGCATACGACCGAGGCACACAGGGCCAACACCCGGCATCATGGTGTGGGGAGCGATCTCCTACACTGGCCGTACACCACTGGTGATCGTCGAGGGGACACTGAGTAGTGCACGGTACATCCAAACCGTCATCGAACCCATCGTTCTACCATTCCTAGACCGGCAAGGGAACTTGCTGTTCCAACAGGACAATGCACGTCCGCATGTATCCCGTGCCACCCAACGTGCTCTAGAAGGTGTAAGTCAACTACCCTGGCCAGCAAGATCTCCGGATCTGTCCCCCATTGAGCATGTTTGGGACTGGATGAAGCGTCGTCTCACGCGGTCTGCACGTCCAGCACGAACGCTGGTCCAACTGAGGCGCCACGTGGAAATGGCATGGCAAGCCGTTCCACAGCATCTCTACGATCGTCTCCATGGGAGAATAGCAGCCTGCATTGCTGCGAAAGGTGGATATACACTGTACTAGTGCCGACATTGTGCATGCTCTGTTGCCTGTGTCTATGTGCCTGTAGTTCTGTCAGTGTGATCATGTGATGTATCTGACCCCAGGAATGTGTCAATAAAGTTTCCCCTTCCTGGGACAATGAATTCACGGTGTTCTTATTTTAATTTCCAGGAGTGTATTTGTTGTCGTTTTTTGGGGAGGAGACCAGACAGCGAGGTAATCGGTCTCATCGGATTAGGGAAGGAAGAGGAAGGAAGTCGGCCGGGCCCTTTCAAAGGAACCAACCCGGCGATATATTCTATACCACACTGGTAACGGGATGTGCGTCACATGACAGGAATATGTTGTCGACCCACCTAACTTGTACACTTGGCGAATGGGTAAAAAGATTCTTCTATCTTGCCCGATTTAGGATGTCTTGTGGATGTGATAATCACTCCCAAAAAAGTGATGGAAACACAAGAGTTTGTGACATAAACTGAAAATAAAAAAATAAACTTTTCACTTGAGGGAAGACTTGAACCAAGGACCTATCGTCTCACAGCTGCTCACGCTAACCACGGGACCACGGCGCTCCTGAGCCAACACTATCCTTGATGTTGCCTATGTTGCTCATGAACTGCTCAGTTTGTATATTTTGCTTATTTTTTTCATAGTTCCACACAACGTCTTCCTGTTTTCTCGATTGATCTGTGTTCAGTTTTTCAAGGCCTATCCACGGTGCCAATTTATAACTAAATCTGAAGGGGTGCGATGGGGAGGTTCCCTTGTAAGTCGAAGAGGGGTACTATGGGCAATTTCTCTTGTCAGGAAATGATCTGAGGAGAGCGTGTGCAAGGATTTTGCATCGTCGTTTTTGGCAATATCCTAGTGAAAGTCTGTCTCTGACCTATTATGAAGTGTCAAGTGCGTAACTGTCGTACGGAGGATTGTGATGATTGGTCGCTAAGTGTAGGGTTTCCATTGTTATCGATGAAAGGGTGGGAGAGGATGATGCGCGGTGCCGGTGCACACCCTACTCCTGGCCGGCCGCGGTGGCCGTGCGGTTCTAGGCGCTCCAGTCCGGAGCCGCGCTGCTGCTACGGTCGCAGGTTCGAATCCTGCCTCGGGCATGGATGTGTGTGATGTCCTTAGGTTAGTTAGATTTAAGTAGTTCTAAGTTCTAGGGGACTGATGACCACAGCAGTTGAGTCCCATAGTGCTCAGAGCCATTTGAACCATTTTTTGAACCCTACTCCTCTGGAATAGCACCAAGGGGGACGACGGGCTTATCGTCCCCATCTGGCGGACGGATCACCATCAACAGCAGCCCACGTCTCCTCACTTCTTGAGATACTTTTTTTTAATTTTTTTAAACTAGTTGCTTATTTTTTATGACCCACCGTCTAATTTCTTATAGTGGGTCGTACGTTGCCACTTAGCCGCTGTGACTGGGTCCGGGGTCCGGAGTGACTGAAAGTAACACCACACCGGCTCCCTTCCCCACTCACACCGTTGCCCGTGTCCCGCCACGTGGAGGCGTGCTCCATTTGTTTACATCCATTTTATATCATTTTTTTGTGCAGCATTACAAAAATTTATAACTAATACAAAATCAAGTGAGATATTAATAAACAAAACGAAATTAATTATTTAGAAAGAAGGAAGGAAGAGAATTGAATAGAGGAGAGATAGGTATAATATTTCCAGAATGAGATTTTCACTCTGCAGCGGAGTGTGCGCTGATATGAAACTTCCTGGCAGATTAAAACTGTGTGCCCGACCGAGACTCGAACTCGGGACCTTTGCCTTTCGCGGACAAGCGCTCTACCATCTGAGCTACCGAAGCACGACTCACGCCCGGTACTCACAGCTTTACTTCTGCCAGTATCTCGTCTCCTACCTTCCAAACTTTACAGAAGCTCTCCTGCGAAACTTGCAGAACTAGCACTCCTGAAAGAAAGGATATTGCGGAGACATGGCTTAGCCACAGCCTGGGGGAGGTTTTCAGAATGAGATTTTCACTCTGCAGCGGAGTGTGCGCTGATATGAAACTTCCTGGCAGATTAAAACTGTGTGCCCGACCGACCGGTAGCTCAGATGGTAGAGCGCTTGCCCGCGAAAGGCAAAGATCCCGAGTTCGAGTCTCGGTCGGGCACACAGTTTTAATCTGCCAGGAAGTTTCAGGTATAATATTGCCCGTCACCTGGTTGTGGGCGGCGGCCCGGGTCTTGGAATGATCCTCAAGACGCTGGCCGTCGCTCACCGTGCCTTTAACATCTACCATCCCAAAAACTAACTTAACTAGAAGAGAATAGGGTACGTTAAAGCTAGAAACTAAGACAAAGACCTCCATGCCCAGCGTGCTAAGCTATTCACGATATACAGGGCTATTACAAATGATTGAAGCGATTTCATAAATTCACTGTAGCTCCATTCATTGACATATGGTCACGAAACACTACAGATACGTAGAAAAACTCATAAAGTTTTGTTCGGATGAAGCCGCACTTCAGGTTTCTGCCGCCAGAGCGCTCGAGAGCGCAGTGAGACAAAATGGCGACAGGAGCCGAGAAAGCGTATGTCGTGCTTGAAATGCACTCACAATTGGCTCATGCCACAACTGGAGACCGACAGCGCCGACTTCATCTTTCAACAGGACGGTGCTTCACCGCACTTCCATCATGATATTCGGCATTTCTTAAACAGGAGATTGGAAAACCGATGGATCGGTCGTGGTGGAGATCATGATCAGCAATTCATGTCATGGCCTCCACGCTCTCCCGACTTAACCCCATGCGATTTTTTTCTGTGGGGTTATGTGATAGATTCAGTGTTTAAACCTCCTCTACCAAGAAACGTGCCAGAACTGCGAGCTCGTATCAACGATGCTTTCGAACTCATTGATGGGGACATGCTGCGCCGAGTGTGGGAGGAACTTGATTATTGGCTTGATGTCTGCCGAATCACTAAAGGGGCACATATCGAACATTTGTGAATGCCTAAAAATACTTTTTGAGTTTTTGTATATGTGGGCAAAGCATTGTGAAAATATCTCAAATAATAAAGTTATTGTAGAGCTGTGAAATCGCTTCAATCATTTGTAATAACCCTGTAAAATATTGAGGTAACTGATCTCGTGCTTGGCTCAAAGTTGCTAATGAAAGGGTTCTTGTGGTTCTTGAGATACTGCGGGAGACTTGAAATTTAATTTAAAAAAAAAAAAATGGTTCAAATGGGTCTGAGCACTATGGGACTCAACTGCTGTGGTCATAAGTCCCCTGGAACTTAGAACTACTTAAACCTAATTAACCTAAGGACATCACACACATCCATGCCCGAGGCAGGATTCGAACCTGCGACCGTAGCAGTCGCGCGGTTCCGGACTGCGCGCCTAGAACCGCGAGACCACCGCGGCCGGCTTAATTTAAAAGATTTGTGCAAAGACTGCTGGAGCGGAAGTTGACGTCACCGCCTCTCCTGCCATTGACGGCCAACTACTGGATTAGTCCGCGGCTCGTGGTTCTGCGGCAGCGTCCTCGCGCACGGGGTCCCGGGTTCGATTCCCGGCGGGGTCAGCGATTTTCTCTGCCTCGAGATGACTCATTCGCCGTAGTGGTAGTTAAAGAACTTGTGGAGCGGCGGCCGAACCTCGCCCCGCCAGGGGTCTCCCGGCCACCAATGTCATACGCTCATTATTATTATCATTACTGGAGTGGAACCGGCTTACCTCCGAGTCGAGCACAATCATAAAGTTGGCGACCTCGGCTACGGATTCGCGTCTTGCAACGAAGCCACTGTGCAAATTACAGTCGCTCTCTTGTTTCGCATCTTGCAGCGCGATGACGCGACAGAAGTGAAATATGTACTCGTGCCGGCAAACAATGACCTTTCGCATGACGAGGCGGAATACGGCTGTTGGTCCCGGGCGACGTTCTGGGAAGTGAGTGCAAGCGTGTAACGAGTCAGCGGTGTTTGACAGGCGCACACAATGTCGGCCGCCGGCTGCGAGTGTCTCCCCAGACGGTATGATACGGCCCGTGCAAGAAGTCTTCTGCACGGGACAGGACAGGAGGTCGCTGAACAGGACGCTGCGGCCGGTTCTAGCAGAGGACGCTAATGGCGCGAAGGCGCGCTCCGGTGCACTGGAGCGAGGGCCGCGGGAGGAGGGAGGCTGTGGGGCTGGGCGAAGGTGTCGGAATGCTCGCACACAGTACACGATTAAAGGTCTCCAGAGACTCCTATAACTCATACGGTTATAGTCGGTGGGGACTTCAACCTTCCCTCGATTGTTGTTGTTGTGGTCTTCAGTCCTGAGACTGGTTTTCATGCAGCTCTCCATGCTACTCTATCCTGTGCAAGCTTCTTCATCTCCCAGTACCTACTGCAACCTACATCCTTCTGAATCTGCTTAGTGTATTCATCTCTTGGTCTCCCCCTACGATTTTTACCCTCCACGCTGCCCTCCAATATTAAATTGGTGATCCCTTGATGCCTCAGAACATGTCCTACCAACCGATCCCTTCTTCTGGTCAAGTTGTGCCACAAACTTCTCTTCTCCCCAATCCTATTCAATACTTCCTCATTGGTTATGTGATCTACCCATCTAATCTTCAGCATTCTTCTGTAGCACCACATTTCGAAAGCTTCTATTCTCTTCTTGTCCAAACTATTTACCGTCCATGTTTCACTTCCATACATGGCTACACTCCATACAAATACTTTCAGAAATGACTTCCTGACACTTAAATCTATACTCGATGTTAACAAATTTCTCTTCTTCAGAAACGCTTTCCTTGCCATTGACAGTCTACATTTTATATCCTCTCTACTTCGTCCATCATCAGTTATTTTGCTCCCCAAATAACAAAACTCCTTTACTACTTTAAGTGTCTCATTTCCTAATCTAATTCCCTCAGCATCACCCGACTTAATTCGACTACATTCCATTATCCTCGTTTTGCTTTTGTTGATGTTCATCTTATATCCTTCTTTCAAGACACTGTCCATTCCGTTCAACTGCTCTTCCAGGTCCTTTGCTGTCTCTGACAGAATTACAATGTCATCGGCAAACCTCAAGGATTTTATTTCTTCTTCATGGATTTTAATACCTACTCCGAATTTTTCTTTTGTTTTCTTTACTGCTTGCTCAATATACAGATTGAATAACATTGGGGAGAGGCTACAACCCTGTCTTACTCCCTTCCCAACCACTGCTTCCCTTTCATGTCCCTCGACTCTTATAACTGCCATCTGGTTTCTGTACAAATTGTAAATAGCCTTTCGCTCCCTGTATTTTACCCCTGCCACCTTTAGAATTTGAAAGAGAGTATTCCAGTCAACATTGTCAAAAGCTTTCTCTAAGTCTACAAATGCTAGAAACGTAGGTTTGCCTTTCCTTAATCTTTCTTCTAAGATAAGTCGTAAGGTCAGTATTGCCTCACGTGTTCCAGTGTTCCAGTTCCAGTACTTCCCTCGATATGTTGGCAAAAATACTACTGTGGTAGGCAGAAAACATCTTCCGAGATTGTCCTAAATGCTTTCTCCGAAAATTATTTCGAGCAGTTAGTCCAAGACCCCCCGCGAATTGTAAATAGTTGCGAAAACACACTTGACCTCTTAACCACAAACAATCCAGAGCTGATAGAGAGCATCATGACTGATACAGGGATTAGTGATCACAAGGTCGTTGTAGCTAGGCTCAATACCGTTTCTTCCAAATCCACCAGAAACAAACGCAAAATAATTTTATTTAAAAAAGCGGATAAAGTGTCACTAGAAGCCTTCCTAAGAGACAATCTCCATTCCTTCCGAACTGACTATGCAAATGTGGACGAGATGTGGCTCAAATTCAAAGATTTAGTAGCAACAGCAAGTGAGAGATTCATACCTCATAAATTGGTAAGAGATGGAACTGATCCCCCATGGTACACAAAATAGGTCCGAATGCTGTTGCAGAGGCAACGAAAAAAGCATGAGAAGCTCAGAAGAACGCGAAATATCGAAGATTGGCTAAAATTTACAGACACGCGAAATTTGGCACGGACTTCAATGCGAGATGCCTTTAATAGGTTCCACAACGAAACATTGTCTCGAAATTTGGTAGAAAATCCGAAGAAATTCTGGTCGTATGTAAAGTACACAAGCGGCAAGACGCAGTCAATACCTTCACTGACCAGTGCCGATGGTACGGTTACCGACGACTGTGCCGCTAAAGCGGAGTTATTGAACGCAGTTTTCCGAAATTCCTTCACCAGGGAAGACGAATGGAATATTCCAGAATTTGAAACTTTGAACAGCTGCTAGCACGAGTTTCTTAGAAGTAGATACTTTAGGGATTGCGAAGCAACTGAAATCGCTTGATATGGGCAAGTCTTCAGGTCCATATTGTATACCGATTAGGTTCCTTTCACATTACGCTGATACAATAGTTCCCTACTTAGCAATCATATACGTACAACCGCTCGCTCACCGATAGATCTGTACCTACAGATTGGAAAATCGCGCAGGTCGCACCAGTGTTTCAGAAGGGTAGTAGGAGTAATCCATCGAACTACAGACCTATATCATTGACGTCGGTTTGCAGTAGGGTTTTGGAGCATATATTGTATTCAAACATTATGAAACACCTCGAAGCGAATGATCTATTGATACGTAATCAGCATGGTCTCAGAAAACATCGTTCTTGTGCAACACAGCTAGCTCTTTATTCGCACGAAGTAATGGCCGCTATCGACAGGGGATCTCAAGTTGATTCCGTATTTCTAGATTTCCGGAAAGCTTTTGACACCGTTCCTCACAAGCGACTTCTAATCAAGCTGCGGGCCTATGGGGTATCGTCTCAGTCGAGCGACTGGATTCGTGATTTCCTGTCAGGAAGGTCGCAGTTCGTAGTAATAGACGGCAAATCATCGAGTAAAACTGAAGTGATATCAGGTGTTCCCCAGGGAAGCTCCTGGAACCTCTGCTGTTCCTGATCTATATAAATGACCTGGGTGACAATCTGAGCAGTTCTCTTAGATTGTTCGCAGATGATGCTGGAATTTACCGTCTAGTAAGGTCATCCGAAGACCAGTATCAGTTGCAAAGCGATTTAGAAAAGATTGCTCTATGGCGTGGCAGGTGGCAGTTGACGCTAAATAACGAGAAGTGTGAGGTGATCCACATGAGTTCCAAAAGAAATCCGTTGGAATTCGATTACTCGATAAATAGTACAATTCTCAAGGCTGTCAATTCAACTAAGTACCTGGGTTTTAAATTACGAACAACTTCAGTTGGAAAGACCACATAGAAAATATTGTGCGGAAGGCGAGCGAGAGGTTGGGTTTCATTGGCAGGACACTTAGAAGATGCAACAAGTCCACTAAAGAGACAGCTTACACTACACTCGTTCGTCCTCTGTTAGAATATTGCTGCGCGGTGTGGGATCCTTACCACGTGGGATTGACGGAGGACATCGAAAGGGTGCAAAAAAGAGCAGCTCGTTTTGTATTATCACGTAACAGGGGAGAGAATGTGGCAGATATGACACGCGAGTTGGGAGAGAAGTCATTAAAGCAAAGACGTTTTTCGTCGCGGCGAGATCTATTTACGAAATTTCAGTCACCAACTTTCTCTTCCAAATGCGAAAATATTTTGTTGAGCCCAACCTACATAGGTAGGAATGATCATCGAAATAAAATAAGAGAAATCAGAGCTCAAACAGAAAGGTTCAGGTGTTCGTTTTTCTCGCGTTCTGTTCGGGAGTGGAATGGTAGAGGGATAGTATGATTGTGGTTCGATGATCCCTCTGCCAAGCACTTAAATGTGAATTGCAGAGTAATCATGTACATGTAGACATGTAGATGTAGACCCCAATGTGATGCGGAATTGGACACTAGACGTTACGACAGGCGAATTCGTCAATACAGGTGTAGTGCCAAAACTGATGTACGGACGACGTGGTGATTTCGTGCAAGAGCTGACAAGTGCGAGAATTACCGCACCGACAGCTTAGCAACTCGTGCTTCCGAGTTGCTGACAAGACTAATATATGGAAGAATGGAAAAGAAACTTAACATGTTTCCAGAATGAGATTTTCACTCTGCAGTTGAGTGTGCGCTGATATGAAACTTCCTACCATCTGAGCTATCCAACCACGACTCACGCCCCGTCCTCACAGCTTTACTTCCGCCAGTACCTCGTCTCCCATCTTCCGAACTTCACTGAAGCTCTCCTGCGAACCGTGCAGAACTAGCACTCCCGGAAGAAAGGATATTGCGGAATTGCGGAGACATGGCTTAGCCACAGTCTGGGGATGTTTCCAGAGTGAGATTTTCATTCTGCAGCGGAGTCTGCGCTGATATGAAACTTCCTGGCAGAGTAAAACTGTGTGCCGGACCGAGACTCGAACTCGGGACCTTTGCCTTTCGCGGGCAAGTGCTCTACCATATGAGCTACCCAAGCACAACTCACGCCTCGTCCTCACAGCTTTACTTCCGTCAGTACCTTTTCTCCTACTTTCCAAATTTCACAGAAGCTCTCCTGCGCAGGAGACGTATTTGATTTTCCATTCCCTGTAGTATACGCTGTCTGACCGAAAGTATCCGGACACCTATTACTATGTCCATCCTTCCCATTTATGACGGCTTCACCCTTGCTGGTGACTTTTTCATTGAGGTATGTTTATGTCTGTGGAGGAATGGCAGCCCCTCTTGCTTAAAAGCCGAAACCAGAGACGGACGCTTGGTGTGGAGCGAATTCCAAATTTGGTTGCATCCCAGAGGTGTTGCATTAGGTCCAAGTCGGCACTCTGGGCAGACTAGCCCATTTCTGAAATATTATTGTTCACATACCACTGCCTAACGTGTTCTGCTTCGACAGGGTGCATTGTCATGCCGAAACAAACAATCATCGCCTTTGAACTGTTCCAGTGTACAATGCAGTATAATGTTCATATCCTGTTTCACATAACCACGAAAAACCACGCCCATACCATAACACCACCTCCTCCGCACTTTACTGTTGACGATACACAAGCTGATAGGCAATGTTCTCCAGGCATTTGTGAAACCGAAATCGTTCCGTCGGATCGTCACAGGCTGTGGCGTGATCCATCACACCGAATCACCCGTTTCCTGTCATCCACTGGCCAGTGGTCTCTCTCTTCACACAACCTTAAGCGTCGTCGATACTGACCAGAGAAATATGTGGCTTCTTAGGAGCAGCTCGACCGTTGCATTACGTTCTTTTCAACTCCTTACGCACAGTCACTTGCTGGAATAATGGTAGCACTTTGGAAATCAAGAGTTATTGCATCTGCTGATTTCATCCGACTTTTTCGACCACCCTCCGTAATGCTTGACGGTTCCTGAACGCCAGTACGTAAGTTCTACCTGGTCTTTGTTTAGCTGTGGTTTTTCCTTCGTAGTCATCTCACCAACACTCTACTTCGTCAGTTTAGATAGGGTTGAAATGTCCCTGATGGATTTGTTACTCAGTTGACACCCAATGACTATTCCACGTTCAAAGTAACGGAGCGCTTCTGACAAACGCATTCTGCTCTCACAGCTTCTCTACCGACAACACTATATTCCCCTCCTTCTTTTATAGTGGCAGTTTCGCTGCTCATGACGTCTAGATGCAAATTCTGCTTCAGGTAGTGGTACCCGAATACTATTGATCGCACACTGAAGAGCCAAAGGAACTGGTATACCTGCAGGCACAAATGCCGCAACACGACGTGGCATGGATTCGACTAATGTCTGAAGTAGTGCTGGAGGAAATTGATACGAGGAATCCTGCAGGGCTATCCATAAATCCGTAACAGTACGAGGGGATATAGATCTCTTGTGAACCGCACGTTGCAAGGGATCCAAGATATGTGGTATAATGTTCAAGTCTGGGGAATTTGGTGGCCAGGGGAAGTGGTTTACCTCAGAAGAGTGTTCCTGGAGCTACTGGAGCCACTGCGTAGTACTTCTGGACGTGTGGGGTGTCGCATTATCCTTCAGGAATTGTCCAAGTCCGTCGGAATGCACAGTGGACATGGAAGAATGCACGTGATCAGACAAAAATTCAAATGGCTCTGAGCACTATGGGACTTAACATCTTAGGTCATCAGTCCCCTAGAACTTAGAACTACTTAAACCTAACTAACCTAAGGACATCACACAACACCCAGCCATCACGAGGCAGAGAAAATCCCTGACCCCGCTGGGAATCGAACCCGGGAACCCGGGCGTGGGAAGCGAGAACGCTACCGCACGACCACGAGATGCGGGCACGTGATCAGACAGCATGTTTACGTAAGTGCACCTGTCAGAGTCGTATCTAGACATATCAGGGGTCTCATATCGCTCCAACTGCACACGCCCCACTCCACTACAGAGTCTCCACCAGCTTGAACAGTACCCTGCTGACAGCAGGGTCTATGGATTCATGAGGCTGTCTCCATACCGGTACACGCCCATCCGCTCGATACAATTTGAAATGTCCGCAGCTCGTGGTCGTGCGGTAGCGTTCTCGCTTCCCACGCCCGGGTTCGATTCCCGGCGGGGTCAGGGATTTTCTCTGCCTCGTGATGACTGGGTGTTGTGTGATGTTCTTAGGTTGGTTAGGTTTAAGTAGTTCTAAGTTCTAGGGGACTGATGACCATAGATGTTAAGTCCTATAGTGCTCAGAGCCATTTTGAACCAATTTGAAACGAGACTCCTGCGACCAGGAAACATGTTTCCAGTTATCAACGATCTAATGCCGTGTTGACGGGCGCAAGCGAGGCGTAAAGCTGTGTGTCGTGCAGTCATCAAGAGTACACGAGTGTGCCTTCGGCTCCTTAAGCCCATATCGATGATGTTTCGTTGAATGGTTCGCACGCTGACACTTGTTGATGGCCCAGCATTGAAATCTGCAGCAATTTGCGGAAGGGTTGCGCTTCTGTCACTTTGAACGAGTCTCTTCAGTCGTCGTTTGTCCCGTTCTTGTAGGATCTTTTTCCGACCGCAGCGGTGTTGAAAATTAGATGTTTTACTGGGTTCCTGATATTCACGGTACACTCGTGAAATGCCCGTAAGGGGAAAATTCCCACGTCATCGCTACCTTGGAGATGCTGTGTCCCATCGCTCGTGTGCCGACTATAATACCACCTTCAAACTCGTTTAAATCTTGATAACCTGCCATTGTAGCAACAGTAACCGATCGGACAAATGTGCCAGACATTTGTTGTTTCACATAGGCGTTGCCGACCGCAGCGCCGTATTCTGCCTGTTTACATATCTCTGTATTTGAATACGCATGTCTATACCAGTTTCTTTGGCGCTTCATTGTGTAATGTACTTGGTTTTCCATTGCTGTGGTCGGTCTTTGGCTGCTCGTACCTAAGCGCCTAACGTATGCGTTACCTGCTCCGACGCTAACACATGGTAGATTGTGACCAGCTCATTGCGTAATACACGCATCCGACCCTGGAGGCCGCTTGGTTTGTGACGTCACCGGGACAGCCAGAAGGCTGCCTATTGCACGCTTCCGTGGAGAAGCGAAGCAAACACACACGCTGCGGAGATGGAACCCCGGTGCTGGCCGATATGAAGGACGTACTGAAGGTCGAGTTTAACTGGTTCCAGCTCGTTTGCGGCCCAGCAGGAAAAATGCTAGACACTCAGAACGACTTTGCCTTCCTTCCTCCAATAAATGAGTTACGTTCCTGCGAAATGTCCAGACAGTTGATGTGAAATGGAGGAGAGTTGAATCTACGAGGGGTATTCAATAAGTAATGCAACACTATTTTTCTTTTCTGAAAGCAGGTTGGTTTTACTCAGGATTCCAATGCACCATATTACTCCCGAGCCGTGCTGGTTCTCATCGATCAATCGATCGCTAGATCGCGGTAGCGGGGCACGATCTTAGGTGGTTCTCCACTCGAGGAGCTTTGACCGGCATGAAGGCTGACATAGTTGGAAGGCCGAATTGGAAGGAGCACTTGCGGGGGGCGAGGCCGGTTCACCTCCGCTGTCTGGAGCTAACAGTAAATGGCTTTTGCAGAGCACAGACCTCATCTCGCGAAGAGGTTGGCTGTGGTGGCGATGGAACTCTGGAAGTTTGCTTGTGCGGAGCGCGAGGAGATTTTGAGTGCCATCATCAAATATGTTGATGAGTCTCTTTCTGTGGCTTCTGCGCCTTGTTTTGGTAGAACCGTAGTGCTACGACAACTTGTTTCTCCTTCCCGGAAGGTCTACTGTGTTTATCGGGATTCGCTCCGAAAGAACTGAAGTTTACCTTAATGGAAGCAACTCCGCCCCCGGTAGCTGAGTGGTCAGCGCGACAGACTGTCAATGCTAAGAGCCCGGGAGAGATTCCCTGGGTCGGAGATTTTCTCCGGTCAGGGGCTGGGTGTTGTGTTGTCCTAATCATCATCATTTCATCCCCATCGACGCGCAAGTCGCCGAAGTGGCGTCAGGTCGAAGGACTTGCAGCAGGCGAGCGGTCTACCCGACGGTAGGCCCTCGTCACACGACTTTTATATATATTACAGACGTTAGTCACAACTGTTTGCGAAATGTGTGGATGTTGCCTTGTCTGTCTTACAGAGATAGAGGAGGTACATTAATCAGAAGTACTTGTTTAAATTGGTCATATTTGAAGTGGCTTACCGTGGACCATGTTAGGGGTTGAACTGTGTGTTGTTCTTCCTTTTAAATACAGTAAAGTCTAAATTAATCAGAGTGCCTTTCACTGTAATCATTTTAATTAAGCATTTGCAAGACATTTCAGTGGGGTTAATCTAATTTAATCAGAGCTCCTTTTCACTGTAAGTATTTTACTTAGGTATTTGTAAAACATTTTGATGGGGCTGTTAGTTGACCCGCCCTGTGATTTTCTATAGCAAATTGTGCTAAAATAAGAATGTACTATTCCACTGTAGTTGTTATGGGCAGCCTGGTAAAGAAACTTTGACATCTGAGATTCGGTTGCTTAGCTATCTGAAATAGTGGAGTTAACGTTACTAAGAGCTGCCCGATTGGCTAGTGTTTTACAGTAGAACATGTTAGAAGTCAGCGAGTTGAATTCCATTTCAAAGTAGTGTGTAATGGCTGTTCTTGCTATATAATTAGTGCAAGTATCAGTATGGCAATTAATTATCACCATATTCGTTGATTGGGCACATGTTTTTTTTTGTTTATTTGTTTGGCAGTTAAATGGAAATATAATGAAATAGTGCCGCCGTTTGCAGAGGAGTGCACTGTTACTAATTTTCTGAGGTTAGTTCTTAGTGTGCTGCAGTTCACGTTGTACGGGACCTGCCCCATCCACCCACCAGCACATCCGTGGATAGCGAGTTTATATCGCCCACCCTGCCCGTTGGGTTATCCCGTCTGTTGCGGGGCTGAATTGTATCTGCATAACTTCTCGTTCTGAACCTATGTTGCCAACAGCGTGACGAACTGCTTATGTTGCTGCTGTTGTTACCAAATCTACTGAAATCATTTAAGGCATTATACTTAAAATTCAATTGAAATATTTTGTAAATGTTAACGTTTTTATCGTGCAGTTTCACTGAATGGTTACAGGAACTGAATAGAAATGGGGAGAAGAGGATTTTTTTGGCACAACCTGACTAAAAGAAGGGATCGGTTGGTAGGACACGCTCTGAGGCATCAAGAGATCAGCAATTTGGTATTGGAGGTACAGTGTGGAGGGTAAAAATCGTAGAGGGAGACTACCAGATGAATACGCTAAGCAGATTTAGAAGGATGTAGGTTGCACTAGTTACTCGGAGATGAAGAAGCTTGCACAGGATAGAGTAGCGTGGAGAGCTGCATCAAACCAGTCTCTGGAATGAAGACCACAACAACAACAACGATATAGATGTAGATGTATAATAACTAAAACAAATAGTAGGGAAACCACATGGTACACAGAGATTCGCAGAAAGAATCTTAAGGAAATGTACTTCACCTGCAACAGAAGTGGTGTACAAATCAGTTATTCGACAGATTCTTGAGTATTGATCATCAGTATGGGATCCTTACCAGATATGACACGATCTAACGAAGAGCGGTGCGTTTCGTCGCGGTGTAACGGCTCCGTGTGAACCACTACATGGCTTGACACAATAGTCTTAGAACACAGCTGAGTGCCCTTCTGACACTCAGGGAAGAGCAATACAAGATTTATTATTCGGAATTATGTTATACGAGGTGCATTCAAGTTTTAAGGCCTCCGATTTTTTTTCTAATTAACTACTCACCCGAAATCGATGAAACTGGCGTTACTTCTCGACGTAATAACCCTGCAGACGTACACATTTTTCACAACGCTGACGCCATGATTCCATGGCAGCGGCGAAGGCTTCTTTAGGAGTCTGTTTTGACCACTGGAAAATCGCTGAGGCAATAGCAGCACGGCTGGCGAATGTGCGGCCACGGAGAGTGTCTTTCATTGTTGGAAAAAGCCAAAAGTCACTAGAAGCCAGGTCAGGTGATTAGGGAGCATGAGGAATCACTTCAAAGTTGTTATCACGAAGAAACTGTTGCGTAACGTTAGCTCGATGTGCGGGTGCGTTGTCTTGGTGAAACAGCACACGCGCAGCCCTTCCCGGACGTTTTTGTTGCAGTGCAGGAAGGAAGTTGTTCTTCAAAACATTTTCGTAGGATGCACCTGTTACCGTAGTGCCCTTTGGAACGCAATGGGTAAGGATTACGCCCTCGCTGTCCCAGAACATGGACACCATCACTTTTTCAGCACTGGCGGTTACCCGAAATTTTTTTGGTGGCGGTGAATCTGTGTGCTTCCATTGAGCTGACTGGCGCATTGTCTCTGGATTGAAAAATGGCATCCACGCCTCATCCATTGTCACAACCGACGAAAAGAAAGTCCCACTCATGCTGTCGTTGCGCGTCAACATTGCTTGGCACCATGCCACACGGGCAGCCATGTGGTCGTCCGTCAGCATTCGTGGCACCCACCTGGATGACACTTTTCGCATTTTCAGGTCGTCATGCGGGATTGTGTGCACAGAACCCACAGAAATACCAACTCTGGAGGCGATCTGTTCAACAGTCATTCGGCGATCCCCCAAAACAAGTCTCTCCACTTACTCGATCATGTCGTCAGACCGGCTTGTGCGAGCCCGAGGTTGTTTCGGTTTGTTGTCACACGATGTTCTGCCTTCATTAAACTGTCGCACCCACGAACGAACTTTCCACACATCCATAACTCCATCACCACATGTCTCCTTCAACTGTCGATGAATTTCAATTAGTTTCACACCACGCAAATTCGGAAAACGAATGTTTTCACGCTGTTCAAGTAAGGAAAACGTCGCCATTTTAAGTATTTAAAACAGTTGTCATTCTCGCCGCTGGCGGTAAAATTCCATCTGCCGTACGGTGCTGCCATCTCTGGAACGTATTGACAATGAATGCGGCCTCATTTTAAAACAATGCGCATGTTTCTATCTCTTTCCAGTCCGGAGAAAAAAAAATCAGAGGCCTTAGAACTTGAATGCACCTCGTATTATCACTCTTAGTATAATCTGCAAGTGTGAATGCGGGTCGTCTGCTGACGTATGCGTGGGCTGTCTGCTGTGGGTTCTCTGAATGTGGAGCTGCAGTTTGGCAACTGTTATATTAAGTAGAGTGCGGCTGCACTGGACCAGAAGTCAAATAGCTGCTGTGCAGACTCTCTGAGCCCTTCCGGCCACCGTGTGTGGACGCCAGACGATGGGAGATGGTTAGGCATTCCCTGCTGAGACTCTGGTGAGTAGGCCTATAGACGCTCTGCGTGATGGCTCCTACAGTCATCTTAGTTAGGAGAGATAGTCATGTTGGATAAAATTGCTATTTTTATTTTGTATTACTGATGATGGGCCAGTATTCCATATAATTGTACTGTTACGTAAAGTGAGTGATCGAGGAGGATTTTTCGTGTTTTTTATTAAATAAATGTTGTTGTTATATAAAATTCGTAAGTCGGTTTCTCACAGCAACGCCATATTTCCGTTACCATTCCAAGTAAGTTATTCAAATTTTCAACTTAAAGTTAACCAATAAGCAGAAATGTTGTGTAGTGATGTTTGCTCATGCAAACGGTCGTAGGCGTCTTTCATTAAATTTCCACACGCACAGTTTTCAAATTGAGGATGCCTGCCAAGGCTTTGCGGAAAGCAAGTATCATGCAAAGGGATCGTTTAGTCGGCGCGAGCACTTTACGGAGATGCTCAACAAATTCCTGTGACAGACGCTACAAGAGAGTCGTAGTTCTTTACCGCTGAGATTCCGAGGGAATATGTTCGGGGAAGAGTCGGACAACATACTACTTCCTCGCACATAAGTCTCGAGAAATAACCACAACGAGAAAAACCGAGTTCGGACTTGGCAGAAAATCCTAAGAAATTTTGGTCTTATGTCAAAGCGGTAGGTGGATCAAAACAAAATGTCCAGACACTCTGTGACCAAAATGGTACTGAAACAGGGGATGACAGACTAAAGGCCGAAATACTAAATGACTTTTTCCAAAGCTGTTTCACGGAGGAAGACTGCACTGTAGTTCCTTCTCTAGATTGTCGCACAGATGACAAAATGGTAGATATCGAAATAGACGACAAAGGGACAGAGAAACAATTAAAATCGCTCAAAAGAGGAAAGGCCGCTGGACCTGATGGGATACCAGTTCGATTTTACACAGAGTAGGCGAAGCAACTTGCCCCCCTTCTTGCAGCGGTGTACCGTAGGTCTCTAGAAGAGCGAAGCGTTCCAAAGGATTGGAAAAGGGCAAAGTCATCCCCGTTTTCAAGAAGGGACGTCGAACGGATGTGCAGAACTATAGACCTATATCTCTAACGCCTATCTGTTGTAGATTTTTGGAACACGTATTATGTTCGAGTATAATGACTTTTCTGGAGACTAGAAATCTACTCTGTAGGAATCAGCATGGGTTTCGAAAAAGACGCTCGTGCTATTCGTTCACGAGACTCAGAGGACCATAGACACGGTTTCCCAGATAGATGCCGTGTTTCTTGACTTCCGCAAGGCGTTCGATACAGTTCACCACATTCGTTTAATGAACAAAGTAAGAGCATATGGAATATCAGACCAATTGTGTGATTCGATTGAAGAGTTCCTAGATAACAGAACGCAGCATGTCATTCTCAATGGAGAGAAGTCTTCCGAAGTAAGAGTGATTTCATGTGTGCATCAGGGGAGTGTCGTGGGACCGTTGCTATTCACAATATACATAAATGACCTTGTGGATGACATCGGAAGTTCACTGAGGCTTTTTGCAGATGATGCTGTGGTATATCGAGAGGTTGTAACAATGGAAAATTGTACTGAAGTGCAGGAGGATCTGCAGCGAATTGACGCATGGTGCAGAGAATGGCAATTGAATCTCAATGTAGACAAGTGTAATGTGCTGCGAATACATAGAAAGATAGATCCCTTATCATTTACCTACAATATAGCAGGTCAGAAGCTGGAAGGAGTTAATTCCATAAATTATCTGGTAGTATGCATTAGACGTGATTTAAAATGGAATGATCATATAAAGTTGATCGTCGGTAAAGCAGATGCCAGACTGAGATTCATTGGAAGAATCCTAAGGAAATGCAATCCGAAAACAAAGGAAGTAGGTTACAGTAAGCTTGTTGGCCCACTGCTTGAATACTGCTCAGCAGTGTGGGGTCCGTACCAGATAGGGTTGATAGAAGATATAGAGAAGATCCAACGGAGAGCAGCGCGCTTCGTTACAGGATCATTTAGTAATCGCGAAAGCGTTACGGAGATGATAGATAAACTCCAGTGGAAGACTCTGCAGGAGAGACGCTCAGTAGCTCGGTACGGGCTTTTGTCAAAGTTTCGAGAACATACCTTCACCGAGGAGTCAGGCAGTATATTGCTCCCTCCTACGTATATCTCGCGAAGAGGCCATGAGGATAAAATCAGAGAGATTAGAGCCCACACAGAGGCATACCGACAATCCTTCTTTCCACGAACAATACGAGACTTGAATAGAACCGACAGAGGTACTCAAGGTAACCTCCGCTACACACCGTCGGGTGGCTTGCGGAGTATGGATGTAGACGTAGATGTAGAAACTGGAACTAATACAGAGGTTTACCGACTATCACTCTCCCTAGGCCCCATTCGGAAATGGGACATGAAAGGGGATGGGGGGATCAGGAAGTGATACCAGAAGTATCCTTCCCATTGACAGGTGGTTTGTGGAGTGTTGATATGGATATGACTTTAAATGCTAATCTTCCCTCATGTCTACCCATCAGGTGAAACGTTTCCATTATCACCACTTATGAAGCAGAGTGCAGTGAATTGTATATCTGCCACAGATCAGCTGCTTCGAGCTGGTCGGGTGGAATGGAACTGAGACACAAATACGGAAGCACAGTGCGAGAGGGAGAGAGAGGGAGAAACAGACAGTCGGCTGCGATTGCAAAAGTGTGCCACAGCGCGACGCACGCCAGACTTTCCTCGCCAGCGGCCGGTCGCGCGTGATGGCCACGAGCACCAGCCCGCAGGTCAGCAACTCTGGCTGTGGGACCACCTGGGGAGCGGCCGCCGCTACTGATGACGTCACGATGCGCGCCAGACTTAACAGTTAGGCACTGCGCGAAGCTGTTGTAGCCCGGTCTTCCGACGCTGGGCCCTCGTTGGAAGTGTACCAAATGCGACCACCAACAGGTGGGTGAAACCACAGTTGCTGCCGCTGGTAGTCCCGAGAAACTCATACCCTGCTACCCGGTCGGTTTCCCTAAACTTTGTAACTTCGCCGGCCGAAGTGGCCGAGCGGATCTAGGCGCTTCAGTCTGGAGCCGCGCGACCGCTACGGTCGCAGGTGCGAATCCTGCCTCGGGCATGGATGTGTGTGATGTCCTTTGGTTAGTTAGGTTTAAGTAGTTTTAAGTTCTAGGGTGTTAACAGGTGTTGACAGATGTGAAAATTACCGAATTATCAGTTTAATAAGTCACAGCTGCAAAATACTAACGCTGATTCTTTACAGACGAATCGAAAAACTGGTAGAAGCCGACCTCGGGGAAGATCAGTTTGGATTCCGCAGAAATATTGGAACACGTGAGGCAATACTGACCCTACGACTTATCTTAGAAGAAAGATTAAGGAAAGGCAAACCTACGTTTCTAGCATTTGTAGACTTAGAGAAAGCTTTTGACAATGTTGACTGGAATACTCTCTTTCAAATTCTGAAGGTGGCAGGGGTAAAATACAGGGAGCGAAAGGCTATTTACAATTTGTATAGAAAGCAGATGGCAGTTACAAGAGTCGAGGGACATGAAAGGGAAGCAGTGGTTGGGAAGGGAGTGAGACAGTGTTGTAGCCTCTCCCCGATGCTATTCAATCTGTATATTGAGCAAGCAGTAAAGGAAACAAAAGAAAAGTTCGGAGTACGCATTAAGATCCATGGAGAAGAAATAAAAACTTTGAGGTTCGCCGATGACATTGTAATTCTATCAGAGACAGCAAAGGACTTGGAAGAGGAGTTGAATGGAATGGACAGAGTCTTGAAAGGAGGATATAAGATGAACATCAACAAAATCAAAACGAGGATAATGGAATGTAGTCGAATTAAGTCGGGTGATGCTGACGGAATTAGATTAGGAAATGAGACACTTAAAGTAGTAAAGGAGTTTTGCTATTTGGGGAGCAAAATAACTGATGATGGTCGAAGTAGAGAGGATATAAAATGTAGACTGGCAATGGCAAGGAAAGCGTTTCTGAAGAAAAGAAATTTGTCAACATCGAGTATAGATTTAAGTGTCAGGAGGTCGTTTCTAAAAGTATTTGTATGGAGTGCAGCCATGTATGGAAGTGAAACATGTACGATAGATAGTTTGGAGAAGAAGAGAATAGAAGCTTTCGAAATGTGGTGCTACAGAAGAATGATGATTAGATGAGTAGATCACATAACTAATGAGGGGCTACTGAACAGAATTTGGGAGAAGAGAAATTTGTGGCACAACTTGACTAGAAGAAGGGATCGGTTGGTAGGACATGTTCTGAGGCCTCAAGGGATCACCAATTTAGTACTGGAGGGCAGCGTGGACGGTAAAAATCGTAGAGGGAGACCAAGAGATGAATACACTAAGCAGATTCAGAAGGATGTACGCTGCAGTACGTACTGGGAGATGAAGGAGCTTGCACAGGATAGAGTAGCATGGAGAGATGCATCAAAACATTCTCCGGACTGAAGACCACAACAACAACAACAAGTTCTAGGGGACTGATGACCTCAGAAGTTAAGTCCCATAGTGCTCAGAGCCATTTGAACCTTCCACTTGTACCTGTTTGTTACCATCCCAGTACGTTTACTGATACGAACGAACAAACGACTGATGCAAGCATTTGAAGGTCAACTCGTATTTTTACACGTCGATAAGATCACAGGGTCGAGTAGATCACAGGTACTGGAAAGCACACAGGTCAATTTCTGGGCTGCCAGCGGCCTGAATACCCAGGAACAACGATGAAGGACATGACACAAAGACAACGCAGTCAGCGAATGGAATATAATACTCGTGTTAATTTTTTTTGTGACCTCATTTTGTTCGTTACAGTTCGTTGCAATTTTTCGTGGCGGACGTCCCCTGACGCACGTTGAAGTTCGTTATTGATCCATTCATTCAGTTTTTTTTTATTACAGAGGGCAGCTAACCCTCTGACCCAATACGCTGAGCTACTGTGCCGGCGTGTTAATTCGGCTAACCAAAGGCAGAATAAACGGGGCAGCCTTCGAAACACTAGTCCATATGCTTAAGGAGTGTTTGAAAAATCTGCGCAAGAGTTCACAGCATCGGTATGGCTGACACGTGCTACACATTCGGCAAGGATAGTAAGAATAGAGAGGCGGATACTCAGAATATCGATCAACGGCCAATACCCAACAGAAACATGAACTCTCTAGGCGCATCTGTTGGAAGCCAGAAAATGATTAGGATGAAAGAATCGAATTCAGTTGCAACGAAATGTTGTGTACACTCCTGGAAATGGAAAAAAGTACACATTGACACCGGTGTGTCAGACCCACCATACTTGCTCCGGACACTGCGAGAGGGCTGTACAAGCAATGAACACACGCACGGCACAGCGGACACACCAGGAACCGCGGTGTTGGCCGTCGAATGGCGCTAGCTGCACAGCATTTGTGCACCGCCGCCGTCAGTGTCAGCCAGTTTGCCGTGGCATACGGAGCTCCATCGCAGTCTTTAACACTGGTAGCATGCCGCGACAGCGTGGACGTGAACCTATGTGCAGTTGACGGACTTTGAGCGAGGGCGTATAGTGGGCATGCGGGAGGCCGGGTGGACGTACCGCCGAATTGCTCAACACGTGGGGCGTGAGGTCTCCACAGTACATCGATGTTGTCGCCAGTGGTCGGCGGAAGGTGCACGTGCCCGTCGACCTGGGACCGGACCGCAGCGACGCACGGATGCACGCCAAGACCGTAGGATCCTACGCAGTGCCGTAGGGGACCGCACCGCCACTTCCCAGCAAATTAGGGACACTGTTGCTCCTGGGGTATCGGCGAGGACCATTCGCAATCGTCTCCATGAAGCTGGGCTACGGTCCCGCACACCGTTAAGCAGTCTTCCGTTCACGCCCCAACATCGTGCAGCCCGCCTCCAGTGGTGTCGCGACAGGCGTGAATGGAGGGACGAATGGAAACGTGTCGTCTTCAGCGATGAGAGTCGCTTCTGCCTTGGTGCCAATGATGGTCGTATGCGTGTTTGGCGCCGTGCAGGTGAGCGCCACAATCAGGACTGCATACGACCGAGGCACACAGGGCCAACACCCGGCATCATGGTGTGGGGAGCGATCTCCTACACTGGCCGTACACCACTGGTGATCGTCGAGGGGACACTGAATAGTGCACGGTACATCCAAACCGTCATCGAACCCATCGTTCTACCATTTCTAGACCGGCAAGGGAACTTGCTGTTCCAACAGGACAATGCACGTCCGCATGTATCCCGTGCCACCCAACGTGCTCTAGAAGGTGTAAGTCAACTACCCTGGCCAGCAAGATCTCCGGATCTGTCCCCCATTGAGTATGTTTGGGACTGGATGAAGTGTCGTCTCACGCGGTCTGCACGTCCAGCACGAACGCTGGTCCAACTGAGGCGCCAGGTGGAAATGGCATGGCAAGCCGTTCCACAGGACTACATCCAGCATCTCTACGATCGTCTCCATGGGAGAATAGCAGCCTGCATTGCTGCGAAAGGTGGATATACACTGTACTAGTGCCGACATTGTGCATGCTCTGTTGCCTGTGTCTATGTGCCTGTGGTTCTGTCAGTGTGATCATGTGATGTATCTGACCCCAGGAATGTGTCAATAAAGTTTCCCCTTCCTGGGACAATGAATTCACGGTGTTCTTATTTCAATTTCCAGGAGTGTATATAATGATGTCTTATGAAAGTTGCGGAGCTCAACTGGAAGAGGATTCATGGGCATAAGAACACTACACGAAGTTCTCAAGACAAGCAGAAGACTAGAAAGCGGAATCGCATCAACTGGCATACAAAAACGTGTAATTCAGACGTTGAACTACCCACGACCGTAATATGTATCAATACAACGAACAGGCGGTGGAGAAAATATTATCAGCGTCAATATCATTATCATGTATCTACAGAGAGAAGCAGAACAAGAACAAGAAGGCGATTCAGACGTAACAGAGTAAAATTACACAAGAAGGCTACAACAATAATCAACATACGACTAACGATTCAATGAACTGTAAAGCAGCAACATGAATGATATTCTTCTCGCCGGCCGCTGTGGCCGAGCGGTTCTTGGCGCTTCAGTCCGGAACCGCACTGCTGGTACGGTCGCAGGTTCGAATCCTGCCATGGGCATGGATGTGTGTGATGTCCTTAGGTTAGTTAGGTTTAAGTAGTTCTAAGTCTAGGGGACTGATTACCTCAGATGATAAGTCCCATAGTGCTTAGAGCCATTTGAACCATTTTGATATTCTTGTCGATGCAGAACAAACATTACCCCAACAGCATTAGAATGGCAGAAAAGAATTTTACTCTGTAGTCGGCTTCATTCAGACATGTGTGAGAATACTAAACAAGAGGTTAAAAATTATATCTGAGGGTTTATTAGGCAAAGAACAAATGCCATATCGTCGGGGGGGGGGGGGGGGAGGGGCAGGAGTATTTATAATTACACAAATAATCCAAAAACAGAGTATAATACGGAAACCCATCTAGCACCTATGTGTTTTATTATAGCATTTGATGATGTTGACAGAAACTGTGGAGCATTATGAGCATAAGAGGATATTAAAACAAAAGTTTTAAACAGACTTTGCAAATACATGACGGTAATTTTAGATATAAATGATACTCTAACACAGCATATGACCAAAAACAAAGAAATTTGACAACTGTGCGACATTTGACCCACACTTCCGACAGTTAGATGATGCAACTCGTAAAACTGAATGAAATATTTAACTGTGAATTAAAATTAACAGAAATTTCCGTTTGAATATCCTGTTATATATCGGCAACGCCACATTTATGGCGGAGAGCGAAGATGGCCTACAATGTTAAATACATTTATTACGTAGCATTCGTGAAGAGTACCATTTGATGATTACAGAAAAGAAGAAGATGCGTTATACGGGAAAACGCCATGTTCGGACATAAGAAATATTGTGAGAAAATGAAACCCCTACAGACGTTTTTATGAGTTTATTTATTTTGTAGCTACCAGTTTCGGCGCTTCAGTGCGCTATCTTCAGGCTTGTATGCATAATACAGGAACGATAACATTATCAACTTATCAGTCATGCAACATAAAGACAGATTAAAAACAGAATGAGAATCAAGGACAAGACTCTACAAGTGAATTTACATTAAACATTTGATAAAACGAACAGATATATCCATTTTCATGTAACTAAAGTATACCATAAGGAATTTCCATTTTATACATTGTAAAATTATATTAGTTTTCAACTTAAATAATTATTCCATGATTTTTATTATCCAGTTGGATGTACATTATCTGCAAAACCCTGAAATAACTTACTGAAAGACAAAGTAACTACAGAAGGTGATGAATGTATAAAGGAGACAATACCTCATAAACAAGCAAACGAAAGGAACATGACCTATGTGTCGTGTCAAAATATAAAATGCTCAGTTGTGCACAGTTGAACAGCATCGTTATATCATATACATAAAATGAATGTCCAAGGCGTGTCAGAGGACCAAATATGAGACCAACCAGAGATCATAACATACGTAGAACATATGAGAAACACCTACAAGAACCTGTTCGTGTTGAACAATATTCATATCGGAATGCATCCACATATCATGTACTGCCACGAAACAACCCCACACGGGGGCACTAAGTAACCCGCGCGGATGCAGTGCACCATAAAAGATGAGTCAACAATATATACACATGAAATATCAGAAAATCTTTTCTGACGAACCGCTCAAAGTGTGTTAAACATAAGTAAACACAAAAAATAAAATGAGATCTAAAATAACATATAGTTATGAATAAATGTACTGTAACCAGTACACACCTAGGTCTTTCGATGACATTAAAACCAAAAGACAGTACATCCATGCAATTAAAATTTCAAACGAAAATACCGGCCATATAAATCGTGTAAAAGACAAGCAACATTATTAATTGACCATTGAGGAGACCACAATACATGCCAAGTACTGTAGCTCTTCCAGCTAAGCCCAGAAGAAGCAGAGTGCTTGACAAGTTGTGAACCTTTTTCGTTTGGTCCACTACTGCAACGTTTAGTGGAGTCTTACAACCTACATGCTTTGGTTAGACGAAGCATATCCATGCAATCTTTATAATGTGATGGCGCTACAATTAGTTTATTTTCATCCGACTTCTCGTTTGTGATCCACTGAGAAATGGCGATAGCTGAACGAAAACTCGTTTGCGTGGAGTGAAAAATGTTACATAACTTTTCGATTCCTTTCAGTGTTAACTTGATATCGATTAATTTTCCATACACATAGAAAGGCCACCATGTATGTGATGGTTCCGGTCCTCAGAGTCAAACAGTGGTAAGTAAGAAGTACATACACAGAATATTTCTCTTGAATGGTCGCCTTCTTTTAACCATGCCCATGAGACGTCGGTAGCTCCCAGCCTCATTACATAATTGGTACCTTCGCTACAATATCTAATTCTCGTAATAATAAAGAACAACCGCCTTCAGCCACTAATCGTGATTTTATTAAAATGCCGATGCATTTCGAGCCCTGGGGGCTCATCTTCAGGAGCTTTGTTAGTCTACATTAACTTTACATTTCGTTTAGTTGCTGGGTCTGGAAAGGTCACATTGTTGTATTACAAAATGCCACTTTATGAAGTGTAAGTTTATAAAATTATGATAAATCGAAAAGTAACTTGCTGTTTGTAGTAGTAGGTGTTTGATTCTGGGAAACGTTTATGTAAAAATACACACTTACTATTAAACAGCACATTTGCAGAAACATTTTGACATGACATATTTTCGAACACAATTCAAAACAAGTCAAAGAATTGTTACAAATTCGCAGATATTATTATTTACATGGTGTTAAATTATTATTTACATAGATATATTTAATAATACAAATAAAGAATTTTTACAGATACGCAGATATTATTTACATGGTGTTAAATTATTATTTACATAGATATCTTTAATAATACAAATATTTGTAAATGTGGTAAATGTGCCTATATCTTATTAAATTGTCACATTGTCAAATACCGGTACTGATTTCTGTAGAAAAAATAACAGTTCTGAAGAAAAAGAAACATGTGTTTCATAATGTAAGCATTTCGTAAGATGTAGGCTCATTTACCGTACTCACAAATATTTGTATTATTAAAGATATCTACGTAAATAATAATTTAACACCTTGTAAATAAAATCTTTATATTTGTAAAAATGCAGCATCTTCACGTTCGAAATTCTTTGACTTATTATTTTGAATTGTGTTCGAAAATATTCGTGTCAAAATGTTTCTGCAAATGTGCTGTTTCATAGAAAGTGTGTATGTGTACATAAACATTCTCCAGACCCATATACCTACTACTACGAGCAGTAAGTTACTTTTCGATCTATCGTAGTTTTATAGACTTATATTTCATAATGTGGCTTTTTGTAACACAACAATGTGATCTTACCAGGCCCAGAACTAAACGAAAGGTAAAGTTGATGTAGACTGTCAAAGCACTTGAAGATGAGCCCCCAGGGCTCGAAATGCATAATTCATTTTAATAAAATCATAATTAGTGGCTGAAGGTTGTTCTTTACTATCACAAAAGAAATACAGCCACAGAAGAAACGCTGCAGACAATGGATCTACCTCTTGTCGAGCACGGCGAAATTCATTTCGTGAAACGCGTAAGTAGTCCGACCAAACTGCGGTTATGTACACGATAATACTAAAATCCTGTCCCCCCCGCCCCCTTCCAAGACGGACGTGGGTGTTGGATCAGGCGGAACCGCAAGCCAAGCAATAGGTTCTCTTCGACTTAGCATCTGGCAGATGGCCAGGTCCTATAAGACGATTAACAACCTACTGCAGCCAAAATGTTGACCCAAAATTTTGTTTCCATGTAACTCCGTGTGAAGAATAACACAATTTATACTTCAGTATATTCTTTAATCACGACTAGCTGGTTTCTCCCATTGTGGCGATTTTCAAGTGGTACCTGTGGGACATGCATGTGACCTTTCCATAGCAGAGCAAACGTGTTAGAAACATGACGTATGAAGGTGACACATGTCTTCGCATGTGATACTTGAAAACGTAAAAAATAATTATTCATGGCCGGCCGAAGTGGCCGAGCGGTTCTAGGCGCTTCAGTCCGGAACCGCGCTGCTGCTACGGTCGCAGGTTCGAATCCTGCCTCGGGCATGGATGTGTGTGATGTCCGTAGGTTAGTTAGGTTTAAGTAGTTCTAAGTACTAGGGGACTGATGACCTCAGAAGTCCCATAGTGCTCAGAGCCATTTGAACCATTTGAATTATTCATGACTGAATAGTAGATTAACTTAAGAATAAAGGAGCCTAGGTGGAAGAAGAGACGGTGTTACCTTTTTTATGGTTCTTTGAGGCTGCAAAACCCCATAGAAAGCAACTAAATGTACAGCATGTGTATCTGGATTCTCACAGCCAAATATTCAAACTGTTAAAATGACGGACACATTTAGAGCAGGTCTATCTGTCAGTGATACGTTTGTATGCGCACTGCAGCAACGTTAGAATTTTTATGCGCAAATCACTGCACAAACTCCATACAAGATACGAAATCTGGTGTTCTTGCGCCTTTACTTTCTGAAAGTGGTAAAATGTGCTCTAACATCATGACCTAGTAGGTAGTGTCGGAAGTTCCATGCGGCTTTTCGCGGATGATGCGATAGTATACAGAGAAGTTGCAGCATTAGAAAATTGCAGCGAAATGCAGGAAGATCTGCAGCGGATAGGCACTTGGTGCAGGGAGTGGCAACTGACCCTTAACATAGACAAATGTAATGTATTGCGAATACATAAAAAGAAGAATCCTTTGTTCTATGATTATATGATAGGGCACTGGTAGCAGTTATTTCTGTAAAATATCTGGGAGTATGCGTACGGAACGATCTGAAGTGGAATGATCATACAAAATTAATTGTTGGTAAGGCGAGTGCCAGGTTGAGATTTATTGGGAGAGTCCTTAGAAAATGCAGTCCATCAACAAAGGAGGTGTCTTACAAAACACTCTTTCGACCTATACTTGAGTATTGCTCATCAGTGTGGGATCCGTACCGGGTCGGGTTGACAGAGGAGATAGAGAAGATCCAAAGAAGAGCGGCGCGTTTTGTCACAGGGTTATTTGGTAAGCGTGATAGCACTACGGAAATGTTTAGCAAACTCAAGTGGCAGACTCTGCAAAAGAAGCGCACTGCATTGCGGTGTAGCTTGCTGCCCAGGTTTCGAGAGGGTGCGTTTCTGGATGAGGTATCGAATATATTGCTTCCCTCTACTTATAACTCCCGAGGAGATCACGAATGTAAAATTAGAGAGATTAGAGCGCGCACGGAGGTTTTCCGGCAGTCGTTCTTCCCACGAACCATACGCGACTGGAACAGGCAACGGAGGTAATGACAGTGGCACGTAAAGTGCCCTCCGCCACACACTGTTTGGTGGCTTGCGGAGTATAAATGTAGATGTAGATCGCAGAGGCTGACACGTCTCAAGTCAATATCACGCAACACAGCGTGCGAATTGCTTAATTATCACGAAATGCGTGAAGTTAACAGTCCAACGATCAATCGAAGGTTGTTTCAAGCCAGATGGAGATGGCCGTCACAATAGTACGATAGTTTTACACGTCTAATATTACGTTAGGAGGAAGCTGCCTCTACGAATTTAAATGCGGCAGCTGTTCGGAAAGTGAGGTCCGATAGGTCGCGAAATGGGAAAGACAGGGGAAATCCGATGAAGCTTTGCACAGATGTGTTGGGCAGTGTCTCTAGTATGCCTGTCGATCGCATCACGTTGCTCTTTTCAGTTCTGAGCACACAGTGAGTTTGTGAAGATGCCTAGAACAATAGTGCCTCCTACCAAATATGTGTGCCCCTGCAAGGTTTTACCTGATTTCTTGCAACCCCAAATAACGTATACGTCGTGCGTTTCTTTCTTCCAGACAATATTCTCGGACGCACACTGCAGGGGAAATGAAGACACCCCTGCAGCGTTTGCGATGGAAAGTGGTTGATCACCCACCACAATGGCCTGGGCTTGGCTCCCTCTGATGTTCACCTCTGCTCGCATGAACCGCTAGCTATGAAGACAACATTTTGGCACAGACGACGAGTTTATTCAAAGACACTTTAGTCGAAGCAGCACAAAAAGTATGTGGCAGGACGTCTGGAAAGGAAAAAATAAGACAGACAAGTTGGTGGGATGATACCACAATCCAAGCAGTTAGAAGAAAAAAATGGAGCATGGAGAAAGTGGTGGAAAACGAAAAATGACGAAGATCATAAAAAATATATAGAGGAAAAGAAGAAGTGCGAAGAAATAGTGGAAACAGCAAAGAAAAAGGCATGGGAAGAGTTTACAAAAAAACTTGAAGAAGATGTGAAGAGCAATAAGATAATGTTCTATAAAATGATGAAAAATAAATGGAAGGCTTCTGAAGTACCAGTAAAGATGGAGACAGAGGATGGTACCATTATTGAAGATCCAGGGAATATAAAAGATCTCTGGAAAGAACATTTTAAGAAGCTGTTAAACGCTGAGGAGCAGGGACATGAGGAAACAACAAATAATGGAGAAATTGAGAGAAGTTGGGAAGCAGAATTAGGACAAATTACACGGGAAGAAATGGAAAAAGCTGTGAAGAAGATGAATGGGGGAAAGTCCCAGGACCTGATGAAGTATCAGTGGACATGATAAGCGCAGCAGGTCCAGTGGGAATGCAGTGGCTGTATTGAGTACTGTCAAGTGTGTGGCGAAATAGTACAATACCAGACGACTATAGAACAGGAGACATTGTTCCCATCTTCAAGAAAGGCAATAAAAGACTTTGTAAAAACTGCAGAGGAATAACCCTTATGAGTCATACAGCCAAGATTTTTGAAAGAATTTTACTAAATCGAATAAGTGAAAAGATAGAAAAGGAGCTGAGTGAAGAACAGCACGGGTTTAGGAAAGGAAGAAGCACGATCGACCTGATATTTTCTATCCGTCAACTGATGGAAAAAAGTTGGTAGTATAACAAAAGGGTGATAATGGTTTTTATAGACATAGAAAAGGCATATGACTCAGTTGACGAGGAAAGACTCTGGGAAGAAATGAAGAAGATGGATACATTAACGTTGTAAAGACAATGTATAGAGAACACAATTGTAGAATTAGAACACAATTGGTGAACTCTGAATACTTCTAAATAAGACAAGGACTTAAGCAAGGAAGTATTCTATCTCCTGCACTTTTTAATGTTGTGTTGGAGGGAATGAATAGGGCAGTTAAAGATATAGTAAAAGAAAAAGACAAAAAGATGATTTTTGCAGACGATATGGTAATATGGGGTGATAAAGAGGTAGATGTACAGTTACAGCTTGATGCGTGGAAGGAAATAATGAAAAAGTATTGATTAAAAATAAATAAAGATAAGAGTGAAGTAATGGTATTTGGAAGAGAGAAAGGGATCATCGGAAATATTACCTTGAATGGAGAACCCCTCAAAGTGGTAGAAAGTTTCACTTATTTAGGGAGTGAAATATCTAGGGATGGAAGAATAACTAACGAAATTAATAGGAGGTTACAGAAGAGAGGCAATTTCTACCAAACAATAAAACACCTGATCTGGAATAATGAAGTTTCCGAAAGAGCAAAACTCCTTTCGTATAAGAATTATTACATCCCTATTGTCACCTATGGTGGAGAAACATGGACAATGACAGAAAGGGACTGGAGCAGACTGCAAGCAGGGGAAATGATATTTCTCAGAGCAGTTGAGGGAAAAACAAGAATGGAAAATGGGTCAAATGGCTCTGAGCACTATGGGACTTAACATCTATGGTCATCAGTCCCCTAGAACTTAGAACTACTTAAACCTAACTAACCTAAGGACAGCACACAACACCCAGCCATCACGAGGCAGAGAAAATCCCTGACCCCGCCGGGAATCGAACCCGGGAACCCGGGCGTGGGAAGCGAGAACGCTACCGCACGACCACGAGATGCGGGCTAAACAAGAATGGACAGAGTAAGGAATGCAGAGATTAAAAAGGACCTTAAACAAGAAAGTATGAGAGAAGAAATTGAAAGAAAGAGATTAAGATGGTATGGGCATATTAAGAGGATGTATGGGCAGAGACTTCCCAAAATTATGGAAGAACTAAAGATGGATGGGAAAAGACCTAGAGGGTGCCCAAGAACACGGTGGAAAATGGGAGTGAGAATATCTGTAGAAAGGAGAGGTGTGACCCGGCAGCAAGTGGAGGAAGAAAAGTGGTGGGAGGACCGAGCCAAATGGACTCATCAGCACCCAGACCCGGCAGTAGCTGGAGCGGGATTCGGATATAGACAGATAGACGACGAACTGCAGACCAGCGTACAGAAGTGGTGGAAAACACGGGCGGCAGCCTTCTAAGACGAAGATATTGAAAAGTTGGTACAACGCTACGACAAGAGTCTACGTCGGAGCGGTGACTATGCAGAGAAGTAGCTGGAAGGTGTAGCAAACTGTTGCAAAGAAAACATTTTTGATTTTCACTGTGCTTTCCACTTCGTGACCGAGGACTTGCTCTCCGAATAGCCTTCGTACTTCTTTGAAATGTCAGACCGATCTTTGTGTCCTATTTTTTGCTTTTGAGAAGAAAGTACTTTTTTTCCTTTCTTCAATTTAAATCCAAATTTGTAGATGATTTTTCGCCTGGAGAAATGAGCTGCTCGATTCGACGCTAGCTTTGCACTAATTTGTTCTGAATCCATTCCTTACGACTTCTAAAACTTTTCTTTTGACTGCATAACACTGGATAGAATATTTTTTAAACAGAACAGATTACAGGATAAAATACTTGTGGACTTGGTATGGTGGGTAAGGCTACTGACTTAACAGGTTGCTGCAGTGACTCATCTGTCACGGGAAGCGGAATTCCCAGGCTAACGGCGAGCTAGTGATCCTTTATGAGCCGTCTTTAGGCATGTTTTTGTCTCTAGCTGTCACTTCCACTTAGGGGACTGGTTGTCATTTGATAATATATGAGCTGCTGTTGGAACGAGAAGATTATAAAATGTTGCAGCGCACACTTCGCGCCTTCCAGTATAGGCGTGTTACATAGACAATGGAAGTGGAAAATGGATGGAACAACATATTAATTATCAAAACATAATTGCAACTGATTTATCAAACTGCTTGTCATTCGACGTAATGATTCTCAAAACGTTTCGTTCCTTACCAAGTGAATACCCGACTTGTTCATGATGCGTAAGTTCTGCCACGTGTCTTTGTAATTTTCATGACTGCTTCTTTCTTTCATTGTCCCGTTATGTTGTGTAATTTCCATCATGAAGGAGAGCATCCATAGATATGGTACCAGTCAAGTAATTTATTATCATGTAGCGGCAGCCACTTCAGGTAGCGTTATAGTACACTTATAATAAAAAATGACTAGTAGTAATAACAAACTAGATAAAATTTTTGTATACTTCTAGTATTTGTTGTGGTTGTGAATTCCATTCTTAATGTTCACTACAGATACCGCTGGGGAATTGTACTGTAGACGTGTTAGAATTCTAAGGTCTCTTGAAGAGGTTTCTGCAACATGATCAACTTTACATAATTTCTTATTGTGTGCTTCTGTGGAGAAGGTTATTCCATATACACCACTGAAAATATATACCAAGTAAACTAGGAATTCCATCTGGAAATCGTCACAATGAGAGATATTTATATGTCCAAATCAGGCAAAACTATGTTTTTTGTTGCTGCGTCATTAAATACTGTAACAAAGTTACTCATGGTGAAAAGAGAAGAAACGAGAGCCAACCATCAGGTATTCTGCAAATATTGTACTAAACAACTGGCGCATCAAGAGAGACAAATACTTATTTCAAACAGAGGAGTAGCATATTATACGACGAATTTTTTTACTCCATTGAGCGCTTACGAAACTGAGTAGCGCGAATAGTAACAGTATTTTGTCATTGGATGCAGAATGTATAGATTTTGAAATATATATATATATATATATATATATATATATATATATATATATAAACTGCCATACACGTGAAGAGAGATGTCTAAAATTTAGCAAGAATTTGCATAGCAAATTCCAGAAACCGATTTGAAAGCAGCGTTTACTAGTAGTCTTAAGATACGTATACATCTTCCCTCGAAGGCTACTGAGAAGTATGTTTCCGAAAAGAATGGCATGACATGAGTCTGTGGAGTCGATCATGTTCGACTCTTACGAAGGACGTTATTGCATTGATTTTTTTTTTTTTTAAAAAAAAAGACCTGTCACCGAAGTCCCCTCACTAAATTTCAAGGTCATTTTCACAGCGAACTGAGCCACAACTTGTGTTTTGTGTAGTGGTGATTAGGAGAATTTAACGAAAACGAGATTACGAGTATACCCGTGAACCACATAAAACCATGTTGTAGGTTTCAAAGGCTGCTATTTCAATAGCAGCACGTAAGAAACAGCAGAGAAAATTTTAAAACACGACGACAGAAGGTGTGTTCGAAGTGGTAGCCTGTCTAAATTGTCAAAAATGAATGAGACCGGTAGAAAAAAAGGACTTCTCTTACAATGCCAGAGATTTGGTCACGGTGTATCTGACAACAGTTACTGTGATTATTGAGGCCACAAATAATTCAAAGCATCTGTTGTTATAAACAAGTAAGAATATCGGATTTTACCACAAATTTGAACATAATATGTGATAGAAATATAGACGCTACAAACTTATTTGGTGACAATTCATTCGATACATGCAGTGTGTTGAACGATGTCAACTTCTATCAGATGTTCCACTGAAACACTATGAGAGCAAAATCAGTTTAATTTTCATGTCGCGTTGTCGTGTCATGTGCTAATTTAATGTGAACGTCACTCGTGTCTTCAATTTGAACGTGAAATGTAATACCCCTCAGAAAGAAAGTCTAGAAAACATTTGATATTTCACATGGTTTGGTTATTAACAAGTACGTTTTGTATCAACATAATCACCTTTTACTCTACTCAACGATATAGCTACATTGCAGCTTAGATAGTTTATTAAGGACGTACTAGCATGGTGATCAACACAATCAAGCGCGATCATTTTAACGAAAAAAATTGAGCTCCCAAAAACCCTGGCAACGGCGACTGAAAGTCGGAAACGGCTGTTTTATGTGGCAGACAATTTCACCTTCGTATTGACATGGTTTTGTCATTAGTATGTTTTTGAGATGATTTACTGAAAGTTGTATGGCTTTCTTTTTTATCACAAGGTCCTATCAGTTCTGTGGCAGCCGCCATCCTACATCCGCCGCTTACCTCGGTGTCGCGTCTGTGCCTCTTACGACTCCAGAAACAGAGCGGCGAGTCCTTGGTTCGAGCACGGAGATGCCTCACGTATCGGTGACCGCGAGCGCGCGCGCCGTTCTGCGAGCCGACCTGTACACTAGACTTCCGTTCTCACCGGCTGTTTGCCGACGACTAACGCCAAGCCTGGACCCCGCACAACACAACCCGCCGTGAGACGACGCCAGCGCCTCTGGCGGAAGAGCAGCGCGACACACCTCAGTCGGCGGCGTCTTTTCCCTCTCGGGCAAGAAAGCCCGAAAGCCTGTTTGCACGACGACCGCACTTTTTTGACGAGGCGGCTGACAGTCGGCTGATGTTAACTGTCGACGAACTATGCACTGTCAAAGTAGGTCCCAGAACCGCGGAAACCCGATAAATCGCATTGCTGAGCGAGTGCAGAACATACTCAAATTTCCACGAAATTTAACTTTAAAGTGTATGGACACACGTAACTGCAAGCACAAAAAGTGTACATATGCGACTATTCTGTGCAAGCGCGCACTCAGTCACCACATATTCCAAAAGTGCTCGAAAAATAGTTTGTCTTTCGAATATGTAGAGCTCAGACGACAATGATTTACTGGTTTTGACCGAATTTGCGTTGTGAAGTGAATAAAAAAAGGAAAGAAGAAACTTTACGTAAAGGCTGGTTAATAAAGAAAAACACACACGTTCTCACATTATCCTCCTCTGTGAGTTGAAGACTGATTGATACGACTGCTAGGCTGTAATTCCGCCCTCTCGTACCATGTATTCATCCCTGACATGCCCTCGTCCCTCTACCCATCCCAACCTTTTCTTGCCTACTAATCTCCTAATCTACATCCTACATCTTATGTATCAGTTCCTTCCCACACAGATATCCCTTTTCCATACAATATTCTTCCCATTACTTATCACAAACACAACACCCAATCAACATCATAGTATGAAGTATTAACGCTAGGAGCTGAAGAGTTTCATGGACCACGACCTTACATCCCGGAAGGTTTACCAGAAGATACCCAATCAACAGTTGTCAGGAACCCCCATCATATCATCCTTATAATAATGTGAGAGTATATCGGACCATCGTTATCTAGTCATAAACTTAACCTCACTTAATCGCCTATTGTGCTTCCAAAACTATTCGCATAATAAAGTTGTAAATTTTTTAAATGCTGTGGTTGAAGAGCAGCCATCCCACGCGGCCCACTATAGAGAATGATAATCACTAGCAAGTATACATACACTACGTGATCAAAAGTATCCGGAAACCCCCAAAAACATACGTTTTTGATATTAGGTCCGTTGTGCTGCCACCTACTGCCAGGTACTCCGTATCAGCGACCTCAGCAGTCTTTAGACATCGTGAGAGAGCAGAATGGGGCGCTCCGCGGAACTCACGGATTTCGAACGTGGTCAGGTGATTGGGTGTCACTGTGTCATACGTCTGTATGCGAGATTTCCAAACTCTCCTATACATCCCTAGATCAAGTGTTCCCGATGTGATACTGAAGTGGAAAACGTGAAGAGACACGTACAATAGAAAAGCGTACAGGCAGACCTCGTCTGATGACTGATAGAGGCCGCCGACAGTTGAAGAGGGTCTTATAATGTTGAAGAGGGTCTTATAATGTGTAATAGGCTGACATCTATCCAGACCAACATACAGGAATTCTAAACTGCATCAGGATCCACTATGTCAGTTAGTCGGGAGGTGAGAAAACGTGGATTTCATGGTCTAGCGACTGCTCACAAGCCACACATCATGCCGGTAAATGCCAAACGATGCCTCACTTGGCGTAAGGAGCGTAAAGATTAGACGATTGAACAGTGGCAAAACGCTGTGTGGAGTGACGAATCACGGTACACAATGTGGCGATCCGATGGCAGGCTGTGGTTATTGTGAATGCCAGGTGAACGTCATCTCCTAGCGTGTGTAGTGCCAACAATAAAATTCGGAGGTGTTGGTGTTATGGTGTGGTTGTGTTTTTCATGGAGGGGACTTCCATCCCTTGTTGTTTCTCGTGGCACTATCACAGCACAGGCCTACAGTGATGTTTTAAGCACCTTCTTGCTTTCTACTGTTGAAGAGCAATTCGGGGATGGCGATTGCATCTGTCAACACGATCGAGCACCTGTTCATGATTCACGGCCTGTGACGGAATGGTTACACGACAATAACATCCCTGTAATGGACTGGCCTGCAAAAAATCTTGACCTTCATCCTACAGTACACCTTAGGGATGTTTTGGAATGCCGACTTCGTGCCAGGCCTCACCGACCGACATCGACATCTCTCCTCAATGCAGCACTGCGTGAAGAATGGGCTGCCATTCCTCAAGAAACCTTCCAGCGCCTGATTGAACATATGCCTGAGAGAGTGGAAGCTGTCATCAAGGCTGCAGGTGGGCCAACACCGTATTGAATTCGAGCATTACTGATGGAGGGCCCCACGAACTTGTATGTCATTTTCAGCCAGGTGTCCGGATCCTTTTGATGCTCAGTCTGTTTCACTCTGACAAGCATAGAACTAATTTTATGAAAAAACTTAACAGTATTCTGGCTCCTTACTTCGCTCATTTCATTAGTTACCCAAACATGTCGTGCTCATATGCTAATGTTAATACTACGACTTCGTTCACGGAGCCACAACTTCAGCCCCTCAGTTTTCGAAACAGATAAAAATCGGATGGAGGCAAGTCGGGACTGTACGGAGGATAATCGATGACACTGAATTCAAGGATGACACTGAATTGCAGACGTCGCAGCGCTCGTGCGTAGTCTGGAATTGTCATGCTGAAGAATAGGGTCCTCCATGTGTGAACGAATTTTTCGATTATAACACGTTGTCTCTTACACACCGAGACAGTGACGTTACACACCGCCATGTTTCACGCTACAATTCTGAGCCCTCTAGCGACAGAATGGCTGCAAATGTGTAAACATGAAGAGTAAAGATACAGAATGGTAATAACGTTTGTTCTGTTTAAAAAGCTTGAAGAGTTTTCTCAAAAGAGTCGTAGGTATTATTCTTCAGCACGACCTCGTATATATATATATAGCCTAGGTATCGCCAGGCGCATACTCTCTGATGTTATGGCAGATATTTGCAATTTTATTTTTTGCAGGGTGTAACTGGACTCAGGTCAAAGAAATCCTGATCTTCACGTCATTTGTGCGACACCCAATGTCGACGGAAAAATGGTTCAAATGGCTCTGAGCACTATGGGACTTAACATCTGAGGTCATCAGTCCCCTAGAGCTTAGAACTACTTAAACCTAACTAACCTAAGGACATCACACACATCCATGCCCGAGGCAGGATTCGAACCTGCGACCACAGCAGTCGCGCGGTTCCACACTGTAGCGCCTAGAACCGCTCGGCCACACCGGCCGGCCGTCGACGGAAAGCGTCGGTTTGTTTCCCATTATATATAAAATTATTTTTAAGGTGGAATTCTACGTGTCCAGTCAATAGAGCGGTCCCATTTCAGTCTAGTGGGGTATCTGTTTTATCGATATGTATTGGAAGGGACAGTATAACACGAAGAATAAGACGGAGCAAAAGCAGTACTCCAGCAGCTACTGAGCAGCTCTGCTGCATTGTGGTGCAGTCAGTACGGGCCCGGGCAGTGCTATCCCTGCTAGAGTTGTGGTTGTTCTTCGTGAGTTACAGTCCCTGTTAACACACACCGAGAAAACAAATACCACGTGGACTAGTATGGGACCGCTCTATCGAATGGGCACGTAAAATTCCTCCACAAAAATCATTTTTGTCTTTGCTACAGACGTCTGGGTTTGACAGATCACTTCATGGGAAATAACTTTTGTTAGAGACAAAATGCTCGCTGAATGCTTCCCTGTGACGCCTGGAGTCACTTACGAGTGGTTACTTCCCAGAGATGTGGTAGAGAGCAGGCTGTTTGCGGCATGCGTGTGCTGTGTGAGTTGCGTGTCATCCAGTCATCTGCTATGCATGAAAGGCAGTAGGCGGGACAAAATTAGAGTGATTCGCTTGTAAAATATCCTTATCCTCTTGAAAACAGTCGCTTTTACGATTTTCTTGTTGAAAATAACTGTACTGAGGTAGATAGTACACTACACACATGGTTAGTAGACACTGCTAGTTTTGCAAAATCTCGTCACCCTGGGCCGGCGACTACTAAAGAACGTCTACGTGATATAGATTCGACTAGTTATTGATCGATTTGCTAATGTATGTGGCATGAGATTGCTACGCATACATCATGCAATACCTGCAAATTCCGGAACCTAGGATATGTTCCATCGGGGTCAGATCAGGTGAATATGATGTCTAAGACATCATCGTGAGATCACTTTCATACGTGTCAGATCACTGTTGCACGGGTCTCGCCTTGACATGGGTAGTTATCCTGCTGGAAGATGCCATTAGTGTAGGGGAAGTTATCTAGCACGAAGGGATGCATGTGGTCTGCGATAATGTTCATGTACGCAACAGCTGTCATGGTGGCTTCTATCACTAGTACAGGTACGGTCGCAGGTTCGAATCCTGCCTCGGGCATGGCTGTGTGTGATGTCCTTAGGTTAGTTAGGTTTAATTAGTTCTAAGTTCTAGGGGACTGATGACCATAGATGTTAAGTCCCATAGTGCCCAGAGTCATTTGAACAATTTTGAACTAGTACAGGTCCCTTGGAAGCCCAGGTGAATACCCCTCATTGCATAATACTACCCCAACTGGTCTATGTCTACGTCGCGGTGCATGTATCTAGCAGCGGTTAGCCTGGATGAAGGCGTATCCAGAAGCGACCATTATCCTGGTGTAACAAGAAACACTATTAGTGTATCGACATGAAAGTTTTCTGGGTGTGGTACCGCGTCATAACGTATAAAACTACTGCTGCTGAAGAAAAACAGCGTTTCGGCGGCCTTCTTCTGTGTCTACTGGTGCGTTCTAGCTATGCAGTGTCCCTTATACACTCCTGGAAATGGAAAAAGAACACATTGACACCGGTGTGTCAGACCCACCATACTTGCTCCGGACACTGCGAGAGGGCTGTACAAGCAATGATCACACGCACGGCACAGCGGACACACCAGGAACCGCGGTGTTGGCCGTCGAATGGCGCAAGCTGCGCAGCATTTGTGCACCGCCGCCGTCAGTGTCAGCCAGTTTGCCGTGGCATACGGAGCTCCATCGCAGTCTTTAACACTGGTAGCATGCCGCGACAGCGTGGACGTGAACCGTATGTGCAGTTGACGGACTTTGAGCGAGGGCGTACAGTGGGCATGCGGGAGGCCGGGTGGACGTACCGCCGAATTGCTCAACACGTGGGGCGTGAGGTCTCCACAGTACATCGATGTTGTCGCCAGTGGTCGGCGGAAGGTGCACGTGCCCGTCGACCTGGGACCGCACCGCAGCGACGCACGGATGCACGCCAAGACCGTAGGATCCTACGCAGTGCCGTAGGGGACCGCACCGCCACTTCCCAGCAAATTAGGGACACTGTTGCTCCTGGGGTATCGGCGAGGACCATTCGCAACCGTCTCCATGAAGCTGGGCTACGGTCCCGCACACCGTTAGGCCGTCTTCCGCTCACGCCTCAACATCGTGCAGCCCGCCTCCAGTGGTGACGCGACAGGCGTGAATGGAGGGACGAATGGAGACGTGTCGTCTTCAGCGATGAGAGTCGCTTCTGCCTTGGTGCCAATGATGGTCGTATGCGTGTTTGGCGCCGTGCAGGTGAGCGCCACAATCAGGACTGCATACGACCGAGGCACACAGGGCCAACACCCGGCATCATGGTGTGGGGAGCGATCTCCTACACTGGCCGTACACCACTGGTGATCGTCGAGGGGACACTGAATAGTGCACGGTACATCCAAACCGTCATCGAACCCATCGTTCTACCATTCCTAGACCGGCAAGGGAACTTGCTGTTCCAACAGGACAATGCACGTCCGCATGTATCCCGTGCCACCCAACGTGCTCTAGAAGGTGTAAGTCAACTACCCTGGCCAGCAAGATCTCCCGATCTGTCCCCCATTGAGCATGTTTGGGACTGGATGAAGCGTCGTCTCACGCGGTCTGCACGTGCAGCACGAACGCTGGTCCAACTGAGGCGCCAGGTGGAAATGGCATGGCAAGCCGTTCCACAGGACTACATCCAGCATATCTACGATCGTCTCCATGGGAGAATAGCAGCCTGCATTGCTGCGAAAGGTGGATATACACTGTACTAGTGCCGACATTGTTCATGCTCTGTTGCCTGTGTCTATGTGCCTGTGATTCTGTCAGTGTGATCATGTGATGTATCTGACCCCAGGAATGTGTCAATAAAGTTTCCCCTTCCTGGGACAATGAATTCACGGTGTTCTTATTTCAATTTCCAGGAGTGTATTTTGTTGATACTGTTCACTGCGTATGCCATTACGTCATAATTTAGAAAGATAGTTCGGGACCAATTAAACGAACTATCTTTTTAAATTATGAAGTAATGGCATACGCAGTGAACAGTAGCAACAAAATATAAGGGACACTGCATACCTAGCTGAATGATACTAGAGTCGAATCTATAGTCTGTGGGGTCATCAAACTGATCGGTGACAAACACGATGACAACAAATATTACATGTAATAAGGTTGTTGTTAAATTGATACTACAATAACTTTGTAAGACATTTAACTTTACAATCTGGGTTATGTGTTTTTAAAATATGTGAATAAATTTATGCGTGTTTTCACACTGTAAACAGGTTTAATTCATTTTATTAGAATAAGTTATAAACTGGGCAAAGCCTGGAGGAGTTACACGAAGTACTCAACACGGTATGGATGTACACATTGTAAGGCACATGTGTAACGAGTTTTAGTATTATTTATGATACTTGCAGTTCATATTTTGTAAATGAAATTAAGTTTTTCCATCTCTAATGACAGTTTATTACGCAACGTGCGTCGAGTGGAACATGCGATAACATACACTACTGGCCATTAAAATTGCTACACCAAGAAGAAATGCAGAAGATAAACGGGTATTCATTGGACAAATATATTACACTACAACTGACTTGTGATTACATTTTCACGCAATTTGGGTGCATAGATCCTGAGAAATCATAACAACCACCTCTGGCCTTAATTACGGCCTTGATACGCCCGGGCATTGAGTCAAACAGAGCTTGGACGGCGTGTACAGGTACAGCCGCCCATGCAGCTTCAACACGATACCACAGTGCATCAAGACTAGTGACTGGCGTATTGTGACGAGCCAGTTGCTAGGCCACCATTGACCATACGTTTTCAGTTGGTGAGAGATCTGGAGAATGTGCTGGCCAGGGCAGCAGTCGAACATTTTCTGTATCCACAAAAGGCCCGTACAGGACCTGCAACATGCGGTCGTTCATTATCCTGCTGAAATGTAGGGTTTCGCAGGGATCGAATGAAGGGTAGAGCCACGGGTCGTAACACACCTGAAGTGTAACGTCCACTGTTCAAAGTGCCGTCAATGCGAACAAAGGTGACCGAGACGTGTAACCAATGGCACCCCATACCATCACGTTGGGTGATACGCCAGTATGGCGATGACGAATACACGCTTCCAATGTGCGTTCACCGCCATGTCGCCAAACACGGATGCGACCATCATGATGCTGTAAACAGAACCTGGATTCATGCGAAAAAATGACGTTTTGCCATTCGTGCACCCAGATTCGTCGTCGAGTACACCATCGCAGGCGCTCCTGTCTGTGATACAGCGTCAAGGATAACCGCAGCCATGGTCACCGAGCTGATAGTCCATGCTGCTGCAAACGTCGTCGAACTGTTCGTACAGATGGTCGTTGTCTTGCAGACGTCCACATCTGTTGACTCGGGGATCGAGACGTGGCTGCACGATCCGTTACTGCCATGTGTATAAGATGCCTGTCGTCTCGACTGCTAGTAATACGAGGCCGTTGGGATCCAGCACGGCGTTCCGTATTACTCTCCTGAACCCATAGACTCCATATTCTGCTAACAGTCATGGGATCTCGACCAACACGAGCACCAATGTCGCGATACGATAAATCGCAATCGCGATAGGCTACAATCCGACCTTTATCAAATTCGGAAACGTGATGGTACGCATTTCTCCTCATTACACGAGGCATCACAACAACGTTTCACCAGGCAACGCCGGTCAACTGCTGTTTGTGTATGAGAAATCGGTTGGAAACTTTCCTCATGTCAGCACGTTGTAGGTGTCGCCACCGGCGCCAACCTTGTGTGAATGCTCTGAAAAGCTAATAATTTGTATATCACAGCATCTTCTTCCTGTCGGTTAAATTTCGCGTCTGTAGCACGTCATCTTCGTAGTGTAGCAATTTTAATGGCCAGTAGTGTAGTAACAAAAGGCGTTTCGCGTTCACCATTTCGACAGCTGGAATGTAAGTGTGGTATTCTTCGAGAGTGCGGCAGCGTTTGTTTTTTTTTATGGGGAATCCAAAGATCATCCCCGAGTTTGCATTCAGAACGTAGAATGCATTCAACAATTTTCGTACGCAGTCCGCATAAGTCTGTTCGCCGTGCCAGCTGGGACTCAGCCATTCTTCTTGCGTCTGGCGTGTTTTGCTGCGACGTTTCTGTTTCAAAACGTGTAAAATTCAGTTGCAGCAAGACCGCCTTGATTGTGATAAACAGCAACGTGTAGCAATTTGTTAATTCATTCTGGGCCTGGAGGTGAAAGATAAAAAAATCGACATTTTATTAATGTTGACAACTACTGCGTTTCCAGTGCTTTTAACGACTTGAAAATTACAAACATTTCTAATAAATAGTACAGTCGACTGCGAATACGATGTCGAGCTGAAAGTTCTATAATCGCATAACAAATACAATTATGTAATTACCTTTCACCTTTTAGGTTCAGTGATGATGTCACGTTCCATTCAAGTGCAGAAGTGAACCGCCACAACTTAAAGTATGAGGAGTACAGCTGTCACATATAGTATTCGAGCACGAGAGAGACGTATACATCTACATGGATACTCTGCAAATCACATTTAAGTGCCTGGCATAGCTTCATGTGATTTGCACAGGCTCGGGAAAAATTTACGCCCCGTTCTCGTTTGCAGAAAATACGGTTACAAAGAAAAACGTACCTGAGCTGGTTGGAGATCTGACTTTTTGCCACAATGACGAGAACGCGCAGCAAATTTAATTTCAGCGGGCCAGAGCGCCACTGCAACGGCATCTGCTTGTATGAAGCATTTTTTAATCATGAGAAAACGTTTTACTATTAAGCAGCTGGACCTACCAACCACTAACTACTCCTTTAACTTACACCTACTTCAACGTACATACTGAGCAAGCCACTATACGGTGAATGCAGGAGGATTGTCACCATGTAACGCCGGAAATGCATATCCTCCTATTTCCATCTATTGTACTATAAATTTGTTTCCTTATTTTGTTACCTGAATATATGACGTTTCTGTGTCTTTGTATACTGTAATTGTTTTACTATTTATATATATTTATGCACTTATGTCGATGTATAATTGGTTGTTTTGTAAATATTATTTGTATTTTTACGCTGGGTCTTGCCTAGGGAAAACTATGTTATCGAACGAATACATCGATAGGTCGTGTGGAGAACGAAGGTGTGTAGGATCTTTGGTAGTGTTAACTCTGCCGCGTGGAGCGCGGGCTGAGCAGAGAAGGAGTCTGGCTGGGGTAGCGAGTGGAGCAGGTGTGTTGTGTGAAGCTCCCGCGAGTTGCCGCGCTTTCGGGGTTTGGCAGCATGTAATTGCGCTCGACTTGCGATGATAGTTTCTGACATGGTGTCGCGGACGGGAAGCATTAGCTGGCTCACATCAAGAGCCCGTTTCGTCTGGTGACCGTGTCGAGAAGAAGGCGCGCCAACATTCAGCTTCTGCAACAGCGACGGCCGACAATGAGTGACTGTCGCCACCTCCTCGATCGACGGCTTCAAACCTTCAATCAACCAACAAGGAAGACTGGGAGCACGTAAAGTTTTAGAACTGTATGGCAGACCTCAGCTTTTCAAATTGTACCATTTTCGTAACTATAATTACAGCAACTTAGCATGAACATTTGTTGCTCATTGTCCCAATTGCATTACCAAGCAGGATCCCTTCCTTTTCCGGAATGAACCCGAGTGTCGTTGAAATTCAAACGCCAGCATTATTCCCTTTCACTGCTTTAATTTCAAAGTTCAGTTAAGGTATTCATAGCTGGCTACAATATTCAGATTACACAAGCACAAATTAAGAGAGCGAGTTTTGTTACCGTATTTTAGCTTACCTGTGACTGCAGCTCAGCTTGGTACGTACTAAATTTTACTATTGTTAATTGTTCAGAATCATTTAATTCAAGTTCAAAGTTAAATCTCTTATTTCTAAATTGCGTAGATTCAAGTAGCTTTTGAAATGATTGTTGAGGTAGTCCAAGACTAACCGAGTTTTACTGAATTTCGATGTGCTTCAGAAAGAAAGCTCACTATTAACTTCAGTCACTAAATTAACTTTCGATTTTCGTGTTTTATTAATTCTTTTGCTATTTTAAGTCAGAGTGTAGCGAAATTTATTACTTCTGACAAACTTTCAGTTTTCACACTGCATGTGTCAACCTTCAGTTGCCACGCTTCTAGTGCTAATTATATGTGTAATAACCTTTCTTTTTCAGTTACTATAGTAATTGTCCTTAGGACTGGCGACCGTAATTTCCGCCAAATCTCAAATATCTAATTACCGCTAGTTAGTTGTTAACGTAACGTCCGCACATTTACTTTCTTTATTAACTTTACCCCTTTTCATTAGCATTTTTCCTTTCATTTAGATGTAACCCTTTCCTCCCTCTTTACCGACAGATTAACTTCGGTGACGATTGCTTTTCCCAAATTTCCATTAGGTACACGCGGTTTAATTATTCACTGTCATTAAGGTCGATAAGTGAGGGGGAGGTTACAGCTAGACATTCCTACTGCTGTTCAATTCGCAAATGGAGCGAGGGAAAAACGACTTTTTATATGCCTCCGTACGTGCCCGAATTTCTCTTATATTGCTCTCGTGGTCCTTCACGTTAAATATACGTTGGTACCAGCAGCATCTTTCTGCAATGAGTCGCAAATGCCTGTCCTCGTAACTTTCTCAATAGTCCTTCGCTTCTTCCCTCCAGGCATTTCCATTTGAGTTTTTGAGGATTTCTATACTGCTAGCTAACTGATCGAAGCTACCGGTAGCAAACGTAGAAGCACTCCACTGAACTGTTGCGACGTCTTCCTTTAACCCGACCTGATGGGAATTCGAAAAATTCGAGCAGTACTGAAGAATGGGTCGCACTAGTGTTCTTTCGGGTATTCGGAAATTCCCGTTACAAACTTCTAGGACTTGTAGAGGCGACTGAACACATAATATTTTGAATAGGAACCGATGTCCGGAAACGTACCATATCGGTTCTACGAGGGTTTCAATTCAGATGTCTAACGAGTACACGTCTGCTGAGGGAAAGAGAAAAATTTCAGAGCTGCTCTTGTCCTAGTGTGCAACAGGGTAGATAGGATCTGCTGTCAACGCCTGCCTTGCAAGGTTTAATTGAGGAGACTCCTGCAGAAACAGAGGAAGATCTGCTGGCACGAGTTCTGGCCGCTGTACTGGAAACTGAAGAGGCACCAGCTGGGATGGAGAGTGTGGACCAGAACATGCTTCTTAGGCACAATGTCGGTAACGACGCTGGTGGTCCCTGTAGCTAGCCGTTACTGTAATGCACCAGTACATCTACATCTACATCTACATCCATACTCCGCAAGCCACCTGACGGTGTGTGGCGGAGGGTACCTTGAGTACCTCTATCGGTTCTCCCTTCTATTCCAGTCTCGAATTGTTCGTGGAAAGGATTGTCGGTATGCTTCTGTGTGGGCTCTAATCTCTCTGATTTTATTCTCATGGTCTCTTCGCGAGATATACGTAGGTGGGAGCAATATACTGCTTGACTCTTCGATGAAGGTATGTTCTCGAAACTTTGACAAAAGCTCGTACCGAGCTACTGAGCGTCTCTCCTGCAGAGTCTTCCACTGGAGTTTATCTATCATCTCCGTAACGCTTTCGTGATTACTGAATGATCCTGTAACGAAGCGCGCTGCTCTACGTTGGATCTTCTCTATATCATCTATCAACCCTATCTGGTACGGATCCCACACTGCTGAGCAGTATTCAAGCAGTGGGCGAACAAGCGTACTGTAACCTACTTCCTTTGTTTTCGGATTGCTGTTCTGCACGTACAGTATACTGGGTTCTTTTTTGTTTTGATGCAATGTAAACACGTCATGTTTAAGTATTAATACAAACACATGTGTTTAAGTGATAATGGATGTTTCTTTAAGTTTCCTTTCGAATTGTTACGTAATAATTATATTGCGTCACCAATAATTCAATTCCCCAAGCAGAAGTGAATAAGATGATCGTCTGAACTGAAACCGTCGTAGAACGGATACGATACGTTTCTGAACATGGGTTTCTGTTTAAAATACTATGTATTCGCTCCCCTCTAGAAGTCCTAGACGTTTGTAACGGGAATTTCCGGTCACCCTGTATAAGCCGCCTCCTTTGAAAATGAGCTACACTTTCCTAGAATCCTCGCAACAGACCGAAGCAGTGTTTCCACTTTTAAGGATTTCGGCTTCTTTTAGGGCTAAATGTCTTACATTAGGTGTGGTTTAGGGATATTTTATATTGACAGGGATTTAACGACATTTAGGATAAAATCGAAATTCAGAAAATGTTCAAAGGTGGTGAAATCTTATGGGAGTTAACTGCTAAGGTCATCAGTCCCTAAGCTTACACACTACTTAACCTAAATTATCCTAAGGACTAACACACACACCCATGCCCGAGGGAGGACTCGAACCTCCTCCAGGACCAACTGCACAGCCCAAGACTGCAGCGCCCTAGACCGCTCGGCTAATCCCGCGCTCAAAATGGTTCAAATGGCTCTGAGCACTATGGGACTCAACATCTGAGGTCATCAGTCCCCTAGAACTTAGAACTACTTAAACCTAACTAACCTAAGGACATCACACACATCCATGCCCGAGGCAGAATTCGAACCTGCGACCGTAGCGGTTGCGCGGTTCCAGACTGAAGCGCCTAGAACCGCTCGGCCACACCGGCCGGCACTATCCCGCGCTCGAAATTCAGATTTTAACCCTATTACTTATAATATGCACCACTCATTGTAATACTTAACATACTCAGCCCAGTCGTCATCGTGTGATTATTGCCACAACGTGTTTCGGAACAACTTAACCCCATTTTCAAGCGCTGAAAACAAGGAAACGGGATAAAACAATCCTCTTTATACCGACAGATATATAAGGATTACAGACGTCGTGTGTTATAAATCAACTTAAAAATTTTTTTAATGCCGTTAGGCCTCTTCACAACTTAAAAACAAGCTGCGCATGTTTTTAAGTTGTGTCAAAGTCTAATGGCATAAAAAATGTTCTAAGGTAGTTTATAGCTGAGGACGTCTGTAATCCTTATATATCTGTTGGTATGAGGAGGATTGTTTTACCGGGCCGGCCAGGGTGGCCGAGCGGTTCTGGGCGCTACAGTCCGGAACCGCGCGACAGCTACGGTTGCAGGTTCGAATCCTGACTCGAACATGGATGTGTCTCATGTCCTTAGATTAGTTAGGTTTAAGTAGTTCTAATTTCTAGGGGACTGATGACCTCGGAAGTTAAGTCCCATAGTGCTCAGAGCCACTTGAACCATTTTTTGTTTTATCCCGTTTTCTTGTTTTTAGCACTTGAAAATGGGGTAATGTTGTCCCGAAACATCTTGTGGCAATTACCATACGATTGACAGCTGGGCTGGATATCCTCAATATTGCTTGAATAACAGCTGTGTGATGGCTTCGTGTCTGTCAACCACTCATTTTATTACTTTACTCTATGGTCCCAACGGTTTATTAAAAGGGGTTCTCTGAATTAACTTGAATGTGTTCCGTCTTATTTAAGATTACTACAGGGCTATTACAAATGATTGAAGCGATTTCATAAATTCACTGTAGCTCCATTCATTGACATATGGTCACGACACATTACAGATACGTAGAAAAACTCATAAAGTTTTGTTCGGCTGAAGCCGCACTTCAGGTTTCTGCCGCCAGAGCACTCGAGAGCGCAGTGAGACAAAATGGCGACAGGAGCCGAGGAAGCGTACGTCGTGCTTGAAATGCACTCACATCAGTCAGACATAACAGTGCAACGACACTTCAGGACGAAGTTAAACAAAGATCCACCAACTGCTAACTCCATTCGGCGATGGTATGCGCAGTTTAAAGCTTCTGGATGCCTCTGTAAGGGGAAATCAACGGGTCGGGCTGCAGTGAGCGAAGAAACGGTTGAACGCGTGCGGACAGGTTTCACGCGTAGTCCGCGGAAGTCGACGAATAAAGCAAGCAGGGAGCTAAACGTACCACAGGATGGTGCTCCACCGCACTTCCATCATGATGTTCGGCATGTCTTAAACAGGAGATTGGAAAACCGATGGATCGGTCGTGGTGGAGATCATGATCAGCAATTCATGTCACGGCCTCCACGCTCTCCCGATTTAACCCCATGCGATTTCTTTCTGTGGGGTTATGTGAGAGATTCAGTGTTTAAACCTCCTCTACCAAGAAACGTGCCAGAACTGCGAGCTCGCATCAACGATGCTTTCGAACTCATTGATGGGGACATGCTGCGCCGAGTGTGGGAGGAACTTGATTATCGGCTTGATGTCTGCCGAATCACTAAAGGGGCACATATCGAACATTTGTGAATGCCTAAAAAAACTTTTTGAGTTTTAGTATGTGTGTGCAAAGCATTGTGAAAATATCTCAAATAATAAAGTTATTGTAGAGCTGTGAAATCGCTTCAATCATTTGTAATAACCATGTATATTGTGCTATTACCGTTGATAAGGGAGACATCAGAGCTTAGTCGCATTACACCTACTATTACTCAGGGGCGAGTGAAGTGTAGAGGAAAAGCAGATAAGCCGTTATGTCGGGATGCGGGAGGCGAAGTGTTTTCGTGTTTGTCTTCCAGGGTGACAACTTACAGCCATGCATGCCTCGTAACATCGGCTGCTATGGGAAGCTGGTGTGGGAAAAATAACTTACATAAGTAACATGAATTCACTAATGCGGATTGTACAGACTGTGATACTGATGTTATGTTTGTGGGGCGTTCAACTGCGCTGTTATCAGCGACCGTACAAATTTACGATCTTTTCATTGTCCAGTCTCGCCACTTTCCCGAATCATGATAAAATGATGGTAACACAAACACCCAGGCAGCAGGTGGAGAAAATCCCCGTCCCGGCCAGGAGTCGAAACCGGAACCCCGTGATTCACTGGTAGCAACGCTAGCCACTAGACCTCTAATTCGACATACAGACTCTCATCTTCAAATGTGGCACTTCAATTTTTCAAGGCCTATCCACTGTGCCAACTTATAACTAAATCTGAGGGGGGTGCGATAGGGAGGATCCCTTGTAAGACCGCGCGGCTACCCCGCGCTGCTGTCACTTAGGTTGTAGACGTCTCGACAAGTGGAAAGTTCGATGGACTGGACATCAACACCAGAACTTCAAGCTAATTCAAAACCCAATGATGAAACTCGCACTGTTTTGTCTTGCCCGTCTTGAATGATCATGATTGAACCTCATTCGAACAGGAGAATGGGACTGTGATGAAATCTTGAAGAATAGGTGTTGGTGTGAATGTATCTAATGTGTCTATATTGCGGAGGAACAGACAATAAGTTACACTGTGCGGAGCTGCTTACACCGAATGCTGTGATCTGGTTGTCGGATTTAAGCATTAAACGGGTATGTTCTGCAATGTCATGTGGTTGTAAAACACTTCGGGAAAATTCGGAATTCAACATAAGATTGGGGAGATATTCCACCTTATGCGAGACGCTGTCTGTTTTTCTTTGCCCAAACAGGGTTTGTACTTCTTCAGAGGAATTTTTTGAGGTTCAGTCTGTAAATTATTTTTTTCAGAAAGCTCGGCAAGAAAGAAGAGCATCGACATCGGAAAATGTTTTCATATATAGGATATTTGGACAAAGTCTGGTGATTAAAACCTTTGTGCGACCAACTCCTCGTGGAAGTGGAGAGTGAGATTAGCCTCCTGTTGTTGATCTACAGAGGACCGGACAGTACTTGGTTCAAATGGCTCTGAGCACTATGGGACTCAACTGCTGTGGTCATAAGTCCCCTAGAACTTAGAACTACTTAAACCTAACTAACCTAAGGACATCACACACATCCATGCCCGAGGCAGGATTCGAGCCTGCGATCGTAGCGGTCATGCGGTTCCAGACTGTAGCGCCTTTAACCGCTCGGCCACTCCGGCCGGCCCCGGACAGTACTCTAGGACCCACAGTTTATAGGAGACCTAAACGCCACTCAGAAGCAAGCTGTTCTGAACACTCAGTCTTCGTGTGAGTTCGCGTAGGTGCTAGTTAATATTTTGTGATCAGAGCCAGATTTCTTTAGCGGAACATTGATTGCTAACTGCTATGATGACATTCGCATAAACAGGGCCTTCAAACGAAGTTGTAATAATAATAATATTGATAATAACACTGCAAACAAGAATAACGTCTAGTCTTCTGCACATTAATTGACTTGTCTAACCGACATACGGACCGCATATGTAGATTGCTAGGGAAGAATGGTTTAAGGACTGCGTTTCTTAGCCAAAACAAGATACAAGACTTCACTGCTTTTCTTAGCCAACACAAGATACAAGACCTCTTTCAGCCTACCACTGACGTGCCTGACCGCCTCCACACTACGGGAGAATTGCAGTGACGTGTGGCTGTGGTGAAACTGGAAGCGCAGTAAAAGAACGTGACACACTTTTATCACAAACTGCAAAATCAGCGGTAGCGGAGCACCAAGGAGAATGTGACCAGATTATGAATTATAAGTATGTGCGAGTGCTAGTCAGCGAAAGTGATTCTTGTAGAAGGAAAGGCCGTGAAGCTGTCGAAATACCGAAGAATGAGAACGATTTCAATAGAGGCGACGGCTAAAAGCTTCCGCCTTCCTAGCTGCCCGTTATCGCGGAAGTAAACACCCAGCCACGGCGAGCGAGGATCATAAACAGCTACCAGGAAAGAATGGACGTGACACAAGAAGAATATTTTGGACTCCCCCTACCAGATCATAATTTCAATATTTAGCAGATAAACACGGTCCACCATTAACAGCCGGGAGATTTTACCCAGTAACTCTATTTCTCCGAAGAAGTGCAGGAAAAGCGCCTTTTGTAAGTGAGCGCTGCGCTGTCTTTCCGTGCCCTACCAATTATAACTCTTCTGCACGTGTCTCCGTCTCTCTCTATCCCTTCTCCATACAACACCCTGCTCAACCCCAAGACTCCACCTCACCTTCTATCCATCCCAACCCACCTTCATAATTTCCTACCCGAAGCACCATCACATTTTTCTACTCACACCCTTCAACGCCTTAGGAAACATTCGCCCCTCCCCCCTCCTCTCATTTCTACCCCTTGAAATCCTTTTCTTCAATCAGCTTTTAAGTGAATGTGCAACCCTGTTTTTGTTTTCAGAAGAACGTCATCATTTCTACGATGTTTTTAAATGTATATATTTTTGTTTGTTATGTTTTCAGTCCTTCCATTTTCATGTAGACTACAAAGAAAATGGAGAGTCTTCATACATTATGCAAACTTTAACAACATTCACCCTTTTTGTAGTTTTTAAAACCATCTGTAAACTTCTCAGCTTTTAATAATATTTGTTTCGTCTTTGTTTATTTTTTTAAAAGCGCATGTCTGAAGAACGCAATGTTTGTACCCCTGACAGCTCAGCCCCCGCCCATATAGGGTGACGGGGGGGGGGGGGGGGGCATGAAGTAACAACAAAAAATCAAAAAATTCTTTAGTCAGCTTACAGCCACCCACGGACACCAGTGAAAAATTGAAGAAAATCCCAGCAGGAGGATCGAAACGTCTAGCAGAAGTTTGAAGAGGAATATGACGTATCTTAAGGGGGTATGTATATAAAATTAGTCAAAACTACTGAAATTTTATTTGCCACCAGTTAGTTCTGTAGTATGGTAGAAATGTTCTTTCTAATTTTGAGAGTTAAATTAGTGCTACGAATGATGTAAAAGCCATTTCGCTTGAACCAAAGCTCAGTGCCATGTCCACTCTTCTACACGGCCCTGTCCTTGTTTGCGATATTTTATTATTTCCTGCCAACAGAGAAGACGTCTGTAGAGTACAGAAGGCTTTGAGCCCATTTAAGATTCGATTAATTACAATTTATTAAAGAAATGCACACATGATGGAACACAAATCCTGAAAGAAAGCTTTAATAATCTCATTTAAGAGACGCCCAAAGATAACATTTTTGTCATCAGGTAATGTTAAAATTTCGTCATATGATGCTCGTCTGGTGTTCAATGGTGGTAACAGAGGAAGAACCACGACCTTTATGAGACTAGGCTTCGATGCAGGTTGCTTCACTGACACTGAAGAAAACTGATAAGTGCGCTGTTGCTTATTAAATGTCAGTGAAGGACATTGCCAAAAGGGCGCACCAGAGGGACCAGGGTAGAAAGACGGAGCTACATGGAGACCAAAAAGATCAGATGTTGTGGTTATAGCCCACATTAAGGTACTTGTTTCTGGCAACAATGCTAGTAAATTTCTCTGTTTTTCCTGCAAGCTTGATTTTTCAGTGTATAAGAAACATTTTCTGCTGAATCATTGCAGATAAACAGATGAAATATGCTACAGCTTCTGTAGATGTTATAACACAACATCCAGTCGTACAAAATGATTCAAAGCGCATTACCGTCAAATTTTTAGAAATTTTGTGGAATAAGAATTGCTATTATCACATACATAAATTTAGAGATGTTGCAAGAGTTCTAAGACATACATTAAAAGAAACTGGTACACAGATTTGTTTAACTAGAAACTAAAAGTAATCTACCACATTTTAAAAGTGATAAGTAAAACAACTTTCGAGAAAATGTTCCTTAGGTAATAGTATGTGTTCTTAAAGTATCCAGCACCGTCCTTATGATATTATTCGGTAAAAAATGAAAAAATTCCAGATAACACTGAGATGACATGAGTCGCGGGATAGCGATATGTACGTATACAGATGGCGGTAGCATCAAAGGGCAGTGCATAGGCGATTCAAAAGGTTTCCGACGTGATTGTGGCCACATGACAGTAATTAAGTCTTTCAACGCGGAGCGGTAGGAGGACTTAGACGCACGGGAATTCCATTTTGGAAATCGGAGATGGTATTCCTTGATATCCCGGTGTCAAGAGTGTGCCGAGAATACCAATTTCGGGGATTACCTCTCAGCAGGGGCAACGCAATGGCACGACGGCCTTCACTTTACAGTCGAGAGCAGTGGCGTTTGCGTAGAGTTGTCAGTGCTAGCAGACAAGAAACACTGCGTGAAACAACCGCAGAAATCGATGTGGGACGTACGACGAACGTATCGATAGAACAGTGTGGCGAAATCTGGCGCGTCCGCAGCTCGTGGTCGTGCGGTAGCGTTCTCGCTTCCCGCGCCCGGATTCCCGGGTTCGATTCCCGCGGGGTCAGGGATTTTCTCTGCCTAGTGATGACTGAGTGTTGTGTGATGTCCTTAGGTTAGTTAGGTTTAAGTGGTTCTAAGTTCTAGGGGACTGATGACCATAGACGTTAAGTCCCATAGTGCTCAGAGCAATTTATTTGAAATCTAGCGTTAATGGACTATGGTAGCAGACGATCGAAGGGAGTGCCTTTGATAACAGCACGACATCGCCTGCAGTGCCTTTCCTGCGTTCGTGACCATATCGGTCACACTAGACGACTGGAAAGCCGTTTCCTGGGCAGATGAGTCCCGATATAAACGGCGAGAGCTGTGCTAGGTTCGAGGGTCGCGCAGACCCGAGTTGCCAACAAGGCTGTGTTTACATGGAATGGACTGAGTCCTGCGGTTCATTTGAACCGATCATTGACTGGAATTGATTATGTTCGGCTACTTCGAGATCTTTTGCAGAGAACAACGACGTAACTTTTGTGGATAACAATACCCCATGTCAATGGGTCACAATCGTTCGCTATTACTTTGAAGAACAGTCTGGACAATTTGAACGAAATATTTGGCCCATAAGGTCACCCTACATGAATCCCATCGAACATAAATGGGACACAAACGATAGGTCAGTCAGTGCACAAAATGCTGCAGCAGCGTAACACTTTCTCAATTCTGGACGATACAGTATTTCTGAAGAGGCTTCCAGTGACCTGTAGAATCTATGCCACGTTGAAGTACTGCAGTATGCCAGGCAAACGGAGCTCCGACACGATATTAGGAGGTATCCCACTACCTTTGTCACCTCAGCTTACGACCAATGTTGTAATGACAACATGTGTGAAATACACAGGGTGTCCAGAAAAGGGCTCCCTGATTTCAAAATTAAATATCTCGAAAACAAAGATCGATAGAGGAATGCAGTAAACGGTATGTTTATTGTGAAAGCTGTAAAAAGTTTATACAGCAGTTTGAAATAATAGTTACTAAAGCTGCTAACAGATGGCGCTGTGCGCTGCACAACTCATATCAGCATACATAAGTGAAATAATCGTATGAAAACAATTTTTGCAAACAATCACATCACAATGTTTTCAAAATGTTCACCATTGGCACTACAGAGGTGGCGCAAACGAAGAATGAAATTCGCCATCACATTTCGTAGTGTCTCAACCGAAATGGATCCACATGCCACAGAGATCGCCGATTCAAGCTAGTCCAGCGTGGCGGGATGCTTCGGGTAGACCATGTCTTTCACTGTGCCCCACAAAAAAAGTCACAGGGAGTCAAATCCGACGAATATGGAGGCCAATCCATGCTTGCACCAGTAAATTTGGGATATTCCAAAGCAATGACTCGATTCCCGAAGTATTCCTCAATAAAGCGAAACACTTGTTCGGTCCGATGTGGTCGGGCTCCATCTTGCATAAACCATTCAGTACCTGGTCGATCCTCTAACGCTTGCTGTGTGGCGATAAATTGTTCCAAAATTGCAACGTAACGTGCACCAGTGACCGTTTCTCGAATGAAAAAAGGGCCAATAATGCCTCTGCTGCATACTGCAGCCCACACAGTAACTTTAGGATAATACAGGGGTTTCGCTTCACACCAATATGGCTTTTCGGAACCCTAAAATCGCCAGTTCTGCTTATTCACGTATCCATTCAGGTGGAAGTGTGCTTCATCTGTAAACCAGATGCAGCCAACATCAAATCCTTCACTATCAATCATTGTGAGCATCTGATTAGCAAAGGCAACCCTTTGTTGCACAGCTCGTACGGGTATGGCCTGGTGCGTTTGAATTTTGAATGGAAACATGTGTAGGCTCTTTCTCAGTATTTTCTGCATGCTGGAACGCTTCAAACCAGTCTCAGATGCAATTCTACGGACGGATGACATTGGATTTCGCTGAATGATTTCAGAAACTGTGGCGATAGTTTCAGGCGTAACTGCGGTTTGCTTGCGGCCAACATGCCCCACTAGATCATCAGTTACGCTGCCTGTTCGTTGAAATTTTGCGAAGAGCGTACGAATGGTTTTCGAATCGGGTCCTTTTGGAACATTAAACCGTGCTTGAGAACTTCGCCTTGTTGCCGTAGGACTCTCTTCTAACCTGTGGTACTCTAGCACCAGAAAACCGCGTTGTTCAATGGAGTACATGGTTTTAATCTCTTCCTTCGGTACGCTAACCTCCTTTCACGTTTCAATAGTGGAACTGATCGCTCTGGGCTTCGGATCACTATTTATACTAGGCATTAGGTATGGCGATTACAGCGCCATCTGTTAGCAGCTTTTGTAACTATTATTTCAGATGATGATGATGTTTGGTTTGTGGGGCGCTCAACTGCGTGGTTATCAGCGCCCGTACAATTTCCCAACCTTTGCTCAGTCCAATTTCGCCACTTTCCTGGATGATGATGAAATGATGAGGACAACACAAACACCAAGTCATCTCGAGGCAGGTGAAAATCCGATATTATTTCAAACTGCTGTATAAACTTCTTATAGCTTTCACAATAAACATACCGTTTACTGCATTCCTCTATCGATCTTTGTTTTCGAGATATTTAATTTTGAACAGAAACCAGATGGCAGTTATAAGAGTCGAGGGGCATGAAAGGGAAGCAGTGGTTGGGAAGGGAGTGAGACAGGGTTGTAGACTCTCCCCGATGTTATTCGATCTGTATATAGAGCAAGCAGTAAGGGAAACAAAAGAAAAATTCGGAGTAGGTATTAAAATCCATGGAGAAGAAATAAAAACTTTGAGGTTCGCCGATGACATTGTAATTCTATCAGAGACAGTAAAGGACTTGGAAGAGCAGTTGAACGGAATGGACAGTGTCTTGAAAGGAGGATATAAGATGAGCATCAACAAAAGCAAAACGAGGATAATGGAATGTGGTGGAATTAAGTCGGGTGATGCTGAGGGAATTAGATTAGGAAATGAGACACTTAAATAAGTAAAGGAGTTTTGCTATTTGGGGAGCAAAATAACTGATGATGGTCGAAGTAGAGAGGATATAAAATGTAGACTGGCAATGGCAAGGAAAGCGTTTCTGAAGAAGAGAAAATTGTTAACATTGAGTATAGATTTAAGTGTCAGGAAGTCGTTTCTGAAAGTATTTGTATGGAGTGTAGCCATGTATGGAAGTGAAACATGGACGATAAATAGTTTGGACAAGAAGAGAGTAGAAGCTTTCGAAATGTGGTGCTACAGAAGAATGCTGAAGATTAGATGGGTAGGTCACATAACTAACGATGAAGTATTGAATAGAATTGGGGAGAAGAGGAGTATGTGGCACAACTTGACAAAAAGAAGGGACCGGTTAGTAGGACATGTTCTGAGGCATCAAGGGATCACCAATTTAGCATTGGAGGGCAACGTGGAGGGTAAAAATCGTAGAGGGAGACCAAGAGATGAATACACTAAGCAGATTCAGAAGGATGTGGGTTGGAGTAAGTACTGGGATATGAAGAAGCTTGCACAGGATAGGGTAGCATGGAGAGCTGCGTCAAACCAGTCTCAGGACTGAAGACCACAACAACAACATAATTTTGAAATCAGGGAGTCCTTTTCTGGACACCCTGTAGTTTTGTCGTCTCGTGCACTGTGAAAGTTACACTACCTTTTTTTCGTACGACCCTCCTTAACGGCTCAAAGAATGTTATCATCACCTCCCCTCACATTGCTGGACAAATATTTGCTGTGAAAGTTTTGTTCCTCCCTCAGGCTACGGCCACACGAGCGTTTTTCCCGCGCGCGTTTCTGCCGGCGTTCACGCCGACATCATAGATCACTGCGTGTTGAATGGGGCTGGCCACATGAGGCCTTTTCGCACGCCGCTGGCCTGCAAACTTCGGCGTTCACGCTGAGCGAACGCTCCCGGGTGCATTCGTTCTGCGTGTTTTTCACGCTGGGCGCTGGCCACGCGGGCGGGAGACACGCTGCGGCAGAGTCCGGAACCTCAGCCCTTTCCTCCGTCGCTTACCGACAATTGTTGTTGTTATGGAATTACCGAATTGAAATCGTAGCGATGCCAACATATGAAACAATGCGTGGAGCGGTATTATTTCAATAGGTTTTTCATAATAAAGAACATATGCAGTCTAACAATGCGTGGTGCGATATTATAAAAAGTAGGTATTTCGTAATGAAGTAGCCACACATATCTTATTTTTGGTTTTATAACATGTCAAATGCATGATAACTGTTCGTTGTTTGAAAGCCAAAGTACGAGATTTTAGTTGTTTATATACGAGGAAAAAAGTTCTATGGTTGACAACCCTGCTCGGCAGCTCGCTGTTCAGAGTACGGACAGACTTTGCCGTCCTCGCTTCGTTGTCATTGTAGCTGTCTTCTTGTATTTTATAAAGAGCCAGACTGGAGCGTCTGGACAGTGAAATCATTATTATGGAAGTGCAGAAACATCCATGGCTTGTAAGTAGGCTGTTTAGGTTCTTATATTGGTAACGCCGCCGCCACGTAGCGCTCTCTGTATGAAGATGACTGGCTGTGCTTTGTGCAGTCTGTGGCTAGTTTGCATTGTTGTCTGCCATTGTAGTGTTGGGCAGCTGGATGTCAACAGCGCGTAGCGTTGCGCAGTTGGAGGTGAGCCGCCAGCAGTGGTGGATGTGGGGAGAGAGATGGCGGAGATTTGAAATTTGTAAGACTGGATGGCATGAACTGCTATATATATATTATGATTATTAAGGTAAATACATTGTTTGTTCTCTATTAAAATCTTTCATTTGCTAACTATGCCTATCAGTAGTTAGTGCCTTCAGTAGTTTGAATCTTTTATTTAGCTGGCAGTAGTGGCGTTCGCTGTATTGAAGTAGTTCGAGTAACCAAGATTTTTGTGAGGTAAGTGATTTGTGAAATGTTAGTCAGGGCCATTCTTTTGTAGGGATTTTTGAAAGTCAGATTGCGTTGTGCTAAAAATATTGTGTGTGTGAGTTTAAGCACAGTCATATACAATTTTTCAAAGGGGACGTTTCAGGCTGTACAATACAAGGTATCCGGAATACAAAATTAGAGAAAGAAAAAGAGAATCTTGGCGAGCAGTTACAGCGGCCGTTCTGGGAGAAAAATGGGATGGAATGGATAACAAGCAAAAATCAGATCTAGGTAATTACAGACAGTAAATATCTTATTAATTGCTATAAACAGTGTACAATGAAATGTACTATGTCAGGTCTTTCAGTTCTAGATTTTTTTTCCGTGGCATAAACATTTTTAATTAATATTGATGTCTAAACAGAGAAAGAATTAAATAATGAAACGTACCTTAAGGTTACTGCGAGTATTTTTCTGCACTGATACATTCCCTCATGTTCGTGTTCCTTTTAGAAATTTTCTCTCCAATCATATTCAGAAGCATTTGAAATGAGTTAACCGACATCCTGTAGTATTCAAAGAACTTGTCTGGATTTGCCTTCAGTTTGTTGTGTAGAAGCACGAACTTTCCTGTAGTTGATCTGTCGCTTAATATGGGATGAATCCAGTATTTTCTTTTTCCTGCCGTCGTTTCCGACGCCTATGTACAACTAACGCAGCACATACTCCAAGAACCGCGTTCTTGTTTAATGTATTTCCGCTAATAGTTGATACTGAACTGCGCACAGTAGATGTTGTCACAGGTTGCACCAAAGCATTACTGGCGTTTCGCTGGGCTTTACGCCGCGTGAGAGAGGCCGCCATGTGGCAGCGCGTGTTGCGTGAATTCTGGCAGAAACGCGCGTGGAAAAAACGCTCGTGTGGCCGTAGCCTAAAGTCGACGTGAACGCCGGCAGAAACGCGCGTGAAAGAAACGCTCGTGTGGCCGTAGCCTCAGGAGTTTACCTCGATACTGGCGGCACAGGCGTAAGTTAGCGACCTGGGCTAAGGAAGCGGGTGCCCGCAGAACGGAGTCACATCGGCCGTGCACTGCCGGGAACACTCACAAGGGGATGTCGCCAATTGTGAAATTCAGATTCGATTCATACTGCGCATAATAAAAGCTGATGCCCAGATGGGGAAATGTGGCAAAGCACCAAGATGCACTTCTCAGCCATTGTCGAGAAAATCGACAGTTAAAAGAAACCGTTGAGGTGAAATACTCTCTACGATTAGTAACTTTCCGCAGCGTCGTGGCGCAGCGGTAAGCGCTCGGGTTCATAATCCGAAGGTCGCCGGATCGAATCTCGCACCATTCAATTTTTTTATTATTAGTTTTTTGTAATATATATATATATATATATATATATATATATATATATATATATATATATATTTTGCAATATTAATGAATTGCTTATGCGTGTTGGTGAAGGTGGATCTCTCTCCAATTGTACCGCCTCCATTTTTCCGTTTGTTTAACAGGGTGTACCAAAGCTAGGGACCGCATCTACCTTCTTTCGAAGTTAGCAGGCAACTAGGCTGTTATGCGGCGGCTCGTTTCGGCCCATTCAACATCTGTCCTTCAAGTGTAACGAGCGAGTAACGGAGTTTATATTTCATACCTGCCACAGCAAATTTGTGTTCGTGGGGTCTCTATTCTAATTCGAACGTTTGACTTACGCTATACGTATTCGTTTCGGAATATCGTTTCTACGTCTTACGTTAACTATACGTGGTTAACATTATGAAGACAATTAATAACATTTGTGAAATACAACTTTGTTTGCGGAAAACATAATGATGTTCGAAGTTGCCAGTTTTTCCACGACAAACGACTTTCAACAACTTATTATATGCATAATTGTTGCAACTGATTGCCTGGAATATACATATTTGAATTACAAAAAACAAATACTTAAAAAAAAGGTGGCATGGCGCGAGATTCGATCCGGCGACCTTCGGATTACGAACCCGAGCGCTTACCGCTGCACCACGACGCTGTAGAAAATTATTAATCGTAGAGAGTATTTCACCGCAACGGTTTCTTTTACCTGTCGATTTTCTCGACAACGGCTGAGAAGTGCATCTTGGTGCTTTGCCACATTACACCTCTGGCCATGAGCTTTTATTATGCGCAGTATGAATCGAATGTGAATTTCACAATTGGCGGCCTCCCCTTGTCAGAGAGGTGGGAGACTGGAGAGCTGGGCTGCGCTGGACTTACCTCGCGGTCCGGTGAACAGGGCAGCAAGTAGCGCAGCAAGTGAGAGCGTCTGGCGTCGCACGGAGACTAGAGCGCTGCCTGGCGGGGGGCCGTTTGTGTAGCCGCGCGCCGCCCCCACCTGGCCACTGGCGGGGCCCACGCGGGCAGGCGGGCCCGTGCCAGCTGGGCGGTGGGCGGCGTGGGCGGCGCTCCTCTCTCCGGCCTTGCCCCACGGCCGGCAGCCTCGAGTTCACGCGGCGGTGATGTAGCGCCTGTCTGCGGGTGACGCTCCGTTTTGCACCAAAAAAGGCCACCTGCCCCACATCTACAGGGAGTCCGTAACTAAAGTTCCAGGACGCTGTAGACAGAGAACCAGACGTCAAATTTGAACAGTGTGTTACTGGCGCAGGTTGTTGTAGCCCTCAGTCCAGAGACTGGCTTGATGCAGTTCTCCACGCTGCGTTATCCTGTGCAAGCCTCTTCATCTCTGAGTAACTACTACAACCTACATCCTTCTGAATCTGCTTAGTGTATTCATCTCTTGGTCACCCTCTACGATTTTTACCCTCCACACTTCCCTCCAATCCTAAATTGGTGATCCCTTGATGCCTCAGAACGTGTCCTACCAACCGATCCCTTCTTCTAGTCGAGTTGTCTATTCAGTATCTCCTCATTAGTTACGTGATCTACCCATCTAATCTTCATCATTCTTCTGTAGCACCACGTTTCGAAAGTTTCTATTCTCTTCTTGTCCAAACTTTCTACCGTCCATGTTTCACTTCTATACAAAGCTACACTCCATACAAATACTTTCAGAAAGGACTTACTAACAAAACTATACTCGACGTTAACAATTTTCTCTTCTTCAGAAACGCTATCCTTGTCATAGCCAATCTACATTTTATATCTTCTCTACTTCGACCATCATCCGTTATTCTGCATCCCAGATAGCAAAACACATCTTCTGCTTTAAGTGTCTCATTTCCTAATCTAAATCCCTCAGCATCAACCGATTTAATTCGACTACATTCCATTATCCTCGTTTTGCTTTTGTTGATGTTCATCTTATATCCTCCTTTCAAGACACTATTCATTTTGTTCAGCTGCTCTTCCAGGTCCTTTGGTGTCTCTGACAGAATTACGATGTCGTCGGCGAACTTCAAAATTTTTATTTCTTCTGCGTGAATTTTAATTCCCACTCCAAATTTTTCTTTTGTTTCCTTTACTGCTTGCTCAATATACAGATTGAAAAACATCGTTGATTACAACTCTCACTCCCTTCCCAACCACTGCTTCCCTATCATGCCCCTCGACTCTTATTCTGCCATCTGGTTTCTGTGCACATTGTAAATAGCCTTTCGCTTCCTGTTTTTTACCCCTGCCACATTGAGAATTTGAAAGAGAGTATTCCAGTCAACATTGTCAAAAGCTTTCTCGAAGTCTACAAATGCTAGAAACGGAGGTTTACCTTTCCTTAACGTATCTTCTAAGATAAGTCGTTGAGTCAGTATTGCCTCGAGTTTCCAAAATTTCTACGGAATCCAAACTGATGTTCTCCGAGGTCGGCCTCTACCAGTTTTTCGATTCAACTGTAAAGAATTCGTGTTAGTATCTTGCAGCCGTGGCTTATTAAACTGATTGTTCGGTAATTTTCACACCTGTCAAAGCCTGCTTTCTTTGGGAATGGAATTATTATATTCTTCTTGAAGTCGGAGGGTATTTCGCTTTTTTTCTCATACATCTTACTCACCTAATGGAAGAGTTTTGTTATGGCTGGCTCTCCCATGGCTATCGGTAGTTCTATTGGAATGTTGTCTACACCCTTGTTTCGACTTAGGTCTTTCAGTGCTCTGTCAGATCACATCTCCCATTTCATCTTCATCTACGTCCATTCCATTTCCATAACATTGCCCTCAAGTACATCGCCCTTGCATAGATCCTGCATATACTCCTTCCTTCTCCATGAAGAATAGCGCGCTGCTCGTAAAGCTCTTTTACAAGAACGGTGACCGTGCGCCAGGAGCCCTGCGGAAGTTCCAGGCACTTAGCGGCGTGAAAAACGGCATTGGTCCGATGTTTGCCAAGGTTCTGCAGAAAATGATTACAAAATTCGAAAAGACAGGTTCTTTTGGAGTGCAGTGTGGCAGAGGGAGGAAAGCAGTTGCTCGGATGTCTGTCGAATATGTGGCCACAGCATTGCAGGAGGCGTTGAGAGGGAATGTGTAAACAAGGAATGCACGCGGAATTGCCCGAACGTTGGACATGCCTCCTAGGACGGCACATAAAATCCTAGGAAACATCCTGCACTTCTATCCATACAAAATCAACCACGTTCAGGGGTTGTTTCCTGCTGACCCGCTAGCAAGGTAAAGGTTCGCTCTGGAATTTCCGGCTCCCGTGGATGTGGACAATGAATGTGCATGGAAGATTCTGTGAACAGGCAACGGCAATTTCCACCTCCAAGGATATGCCAATACACAGAATTGCAGAATGTGGGCAACGGAAAAACCGCACGCACATCGGTCGGTACCACTTTATTCTGGAAAGATGACTGTGTGGGGCGGGTTGACGGAATGGGGTACCATAGGGCGTATCTTTTCGAGGAGATGAGTCCTGCATGTTCTGTTACCTTTACCAACACTGGTAAACACCATGAAAGAAAAAAATGGTTCAAATGGTTCTGAGCACTATGGGACTTAACTGCTGTGGTCGTCATTCCCCTAGAACTTAGAACTACTTAAACCTAACTAACCTAAGGACATCACACACATCCACGCCCGAAGCAGGATTCGAACCTGCGACCGTAGCGGTCGCGCGGTTCCAGACTGTAGCGCCTAGAACCGCTCGGCCACGCCGGCCGGCTCACCATGAGAGTCTTCTGCACACCGACGTCATTCCAACTCTTCAACAGCACGGATGTGTGGGTAGGATCGTTTTTATGCAGGGTGGCACTCCTCTCACACTGCACAGCCAGCGAAGTGGAAGCTGCACAGTCCTTTTGGAAATGCTAGAATTATCAATTCTCATTTCCCCACAGCCCCACACCAGATCTTAAACCGTGTGATTTCTGTTTGTGGGGTTGAACGTAGCTGAATTGAAGGCACGCATTGCGCAACGCATTCTGAATGTGACCCTTGAGATATTCAGATGCGTCGTGAAACATGCTGTTTCTCGATATGAATTTGCGGCAGGAAACGGTGGAACATCTCTTGTGCCAGTCTCGCGACAATTATAAACCGACGTCATTTGTTTTTGGCCTCGGAACAATTAAAAGCCGATATCATTTCGCTTTTTTTTTGCGGTTTTTGGACGATGTGGTATGACCCAGCCATGGTGGATGGGCTTACCTAATAAACAGTTCCGTAACTGTTGACTGCCGAATTAGTGCACATTGAACAGTGATATGAAAATCAAACCACTGCCGTCTTATTGTGATTCATCCGTTATTGTAGCCGACCCTGTTTACGTTAAGACATCTACAGCGCCGAGAAGTGAGTGGCACTGTGTTGTGTCACGTATTAGGGTTTCTTCTTGCTAACGCGGACCAGAGTGGGAGTGGGGTCATGCTCCGCCTCCCCTCCCTCCCTAGGAAGGCCATACCTTCTGCCAACAACAAATAGCCGGCCGCTGTGGCAGAGCGGTTCTAGGCGCTTCAGTGTGGAACCGCGCGACCGCTACGGTCGCAGGTTCGAATCCTGCGTCGGGCATGGATGTGTGTGATGTGCTTATGTTAGTTAGGTTTAAGTAGTTCTAAGTTCTAGGGGACTGATGACCTCAGATGTTAAGTCCCATAGTACTAAGAGCCAATTTTTAACAACAAATACGACACGGTTGGTGATACCATTGACACAACAGGCAAGCCACCTCGTACAATTTGAACATAGTTTACACTGATTGACGCCATCACTGTTGATAACAGTTTTAGGCCGTGTTTCTCAGCTTCCGTCGTATATGGGTGGGTGTTGCCGAAAATATAAAATTTATTTAAAAATTATTACAGCCGTAGTTAGTAAGGTATACATGTGAACTTTAGCATGTACAAAGAAAAAGAGTTTTATTTTGTTGCAGAAGTGTTGTAAAATACCCAGGATTAGTATTTACCGGAAATACACTTTAACAAAAAAAGACTCACTACGAAGGAGTTACCCAAATTGGACGGAAACCGGTAGTTGCGATGTACGTGTACAGACAGACAAATGACTACGATTTTAGAGAAAGTTTGATGATTAACGCACGAGAAAGAGCTTCACAAATTCAGCAAGTCAATAACGCATTGGTTCACCTCTGACCCTTATGGAAACATCTATTCAGGTCGGCATTGACTGACAGAATTTCTGGGTGTCCTGAGGGATATCGTGCCGACTACTGTCCAACTGACGCTCGAAATCTTCTTTTCTGGGGAGAGATCCGGCGACGTTGCTGGACAAGGTGGGATTTGGCAAGCACGGAGGGAAGCAGTAGATACTCTCATCATGTGCAGGCAGGCAGTATCTTGCCTTTCGCCTCGATTCTCATTGACTGGAGTAGAGAATACCAGCGAAGAGGTGTCTGGAGACGCCCCGAACGACGGTTCAATCCCGCGTCCGGCCATCCGTGATTTCCCTAAGCTCCAGGCAAATGCCGAGATGGTTCCTTTGAAAGGGCACGGTCGACTTCCTTCCCCGTCCTTCCCTAATACGATGAGACCGATGACCTCGCTGTCTGGTCTCCTCCCCCAACCAACCAACCAACCAACCAACCAACCAACGCACCGAAGAGTGGTGGGATACCAACCTGACTATCGCCTGCTGTACGGTCCGACAGCCAGGAGTGACGGTCTGGGGTGCCATTCCATTTCATGGCAGGACCCCTTTGGTTGTCATCCGCGTCACTCTTACAGCACAGCGGTGCGTCGACGATATTCTACTCCCCGTTCTGTTGCACTTCATGGCAGGCCGTCGTGGACTTACATTTCAGGAAGATAATGCCAGTCCGCATGCAGCGAGTGTTTCTACCGCTTGTCTTCGTGCTTCCCAAATCCCACCTTGGCCAGCAACGTCGATGGATCTCTCCACAACTGAAGACGTTTGGAGCATTATCGATGGGGCCCTCCAAACAGTTTGGGATTTTGACGACCCCTCACGAAGACGTCCAACTACTCTATCAGTCAGTGCCTAGCCGAATAAGTGCTTGCATAAGGGTCTGAGGTGCATCAACGCCTTACTGACTTACTCAGTTCGTGAAACTCTTTTTCTGAAATAGTATTCATTTGATGTCGCTACATGTATGGGGTAGAAGGATACTCGGAGTATACATGATATACAAGCATATTTCATAATCGATTAATCATAAGCGATTGGTGACTACTTTAAAACGCGTCGATACACGTATGAATACAACAGTTGCGACAATGCCGAACAGAAATTTCATATTCTAGAATATAATAAATAACTTGTTTCTTTAAGCTTAGTGTATTTCATTACCTATTAACATTATAGTATCAGTCAACAGAACTACTTAAGTTACAATAAAAAATATATTTTACGTTTTAAGTAAAAAACGGGTTTTGCATCATTCTGGTCCACCAGTGGGTCACTTAGATACTTCAGTTGTGGCACGTTGACACGAAATGGAAACTGTATAAAACTAGTTTTAGTTTGTAAGACTTCTATCAAAATTATACTTTTATTGTGAAAAAATTGAAAGCAGTCTTACATTTATCACAAACAATTCAAGTTATGTGTGAAAATTGAACTTTAAACATCTTTAACGAGAAATATTTATCAATAAAATTACCAAACGAGTTGTTCACTCGAACTTAGAGAAATCACAAGAGATTTAAAATTACTGGTAACTTTTATTAGGCTAACAAATACTTATTCAGAGTATACGATGTTTTTTTTAACGTATCATTTTAATAACAATGCAAGCACCTTCCATTGCACGTTATGCACTAAAATCAATTGGAAAAGCATAGGGAGATTAAGTTCGAGATGTGCCTTCCTTGAAATTTGGCTTGGGCAAGTGGAAAACTCCATCTCTGAAATCAACACTTGCTTGTCTTCCATCTTTGGGAAAATAAAAGAACACGATTCTGTTTTTTTTAAAGAGATATGACACTTGATAATCGGTCTAATTGTACTCTGAAATTACGTTGGACACATAATGAACTATCGGTTTCTTCTTCTTAAGTTTGACAAGGAGAGATGAGGCCACCTTTACGCGCCTTCAACTTTCATTTCTGCATCTGCGGGGTGGTATGCAGAATCCCCATGGCCTAGTGGCAGCGAATCACCAGCATCTCTGCAGTCGGAATGTGTCGGCCGGGATAATTGGCTGGTATTTTGGAAGCAGTCTTCCTTCCACGTCGCCTAACAGGCTGGAACCATAGGTGATTCTTGCGGGGAATTTGCCCCCCCCCCCCCCTCCCTTGCTGGAAGAAGTGCCACTGATGATTCAAAGGGTTATGTGGCTGCTACTTGATGGTGCTCCAGCCCACTTCGCCGTGTACGTCTGGACGCATCTCACTCGTACCTTCTCTGTTCGATGGATCGGACGAAGGGGTCCAGTTACATGGCCTGCCCGTTCACTGGATCTCAACCCGTGCAATTTCTGGTTATCGGGAAATCTTAAAAGTATCGTGTTTGCATTGCAGACTTGGAGCGGCTTATTCATGCTGCCTTTGACACTGTTCGGATACAGCCTGGCTGATGTGAATGTGTGAGACAGAACATCCTAAGTACGTACGCGCATACGTTGAGGCCCATGGGACCCATTTTCTACACATACCGTACCTGCGGCTGCATGATACAGTCTCTGTAACAATATATGATTGAATGAAACCATGCATTTCCTGACGTAAGTTCATTAGCCCTTTATTGTTCCGTATCCTCTCATCGATCATTCCCTAGAGTTAGTACACGGTTAAAAAATCTCTCTGTACAAATCCTCTCAACCAATGTACCTATCTTACGCTTAATGCTTTGGGAAGGTAGGTCAGCACTCAAGTCCCGTCGACGATGCGGTCATTAGAGAAGGATAGCAAGGCAACCTTGTACTTGGATTGTGGACCATGTTGCATTAAAATAATCGTGCAGTGGTAGCCTTAAAACGCTTAGAAGGCGCACATGATCACGTAGAACTAAATCAGCTACTAAAATGTTTGGTAAAAAGCTTTCGTCTTTATTTTTGACAACCGGTTTCAAACACGTGTAGCTGTCGTCTTCTGGCCTGCAAAAAAATTTTGTTACAAAACCTGTTCATTGTGAGTTTTTAAATAAATAGTTTTTTGAAGACCAGAAGATGACAACTGCATCTGTCGAAACCGATTGTCAAAAATAAAGACGAATTTACGCGATCTTGGCTATTAAAATTTTTTTGCCAAGTAAATCAGATCGCTCCTTCTAATTTCACAACATGAGAAAATTCAACTAAAGTATTTGCTGTCAGGTAAGTTCCGTTAGAGGGAAATATTTTTACCGTGAGCGCAACCACTGTCCAGAGAGAAATTCATGAAAGGAGGACCAAGTACTTCTCAAAGTACAAAGTGCACAAAGATATGACGGACGTCCAATAAGTAATGTAACACTTTTCTTCTGAAAACAGGTTTCTTTTATTTAGGATTCCATGCACCATAATATTTCCCATTCCTTTTGATACAAAACGCTTGTTTTCCAGCATCATCTCCGTTCAAATGGCTCTGAGCACTATGGGACTTAACATCTGAGGTCAGCAGTCCCCTAGAACTTAGAACTATTTAAACCTAACTAACCTAAGGACATCATACACATCCATGCTCGAGGCAGGATTCGAACCTGCGACCGTAGCAGTGGTGCCGTTCCGGACTGAGCGCCTAGAACCGCTAGACCACCGCGGCCGACCCTCCGTTCAATGAGACGATCTTACGCCACCTTGCCGGAAGGTCCTGTACACCCGCATGGTACCTCTCTGCTGGTCGATATTGAAGCCAACATCTTGCTGCATAATGCCCTCCCCATCATCCAAGTGCTGCTTCCAGCGGACTGCATCCTTCGTAGGGCCAAACAAATGGAGTTCGAAGGTGCGGGATCCGGGCTGCAGGGTGGATGAGGAATGACAGCTTTGCGCGACCTTGTTGCCATGATGACAGGCGCCTCGTCCAACGACTCAGGGTGCTTCTGTTCACTTCCAGGTTTCCGTAGGCATTATACATTCACCTACGAATATTTGCGATGCTCTGGTTTTCCGCCAAAATAAACTCAATGATAGTTCTCTGATTGGAGTGCACTTCAATTACAGAAGGCATGTTGGAGGCTACGTATTGCGCTGCCACCTACAGGAATTTCACGATATTATAGGGGCTGAAGCGGAAACTTTCCACGACGTTCCACAATACATTCCGCATTTTCCAACCGAAAATGGCGGAGCAAAATATGTATTGCATTACCTATTGAACGACCCTCGTGAGATTCTAATTATCATGCTGATAAGAGGTGTTTCAGATAGACGACAGGGCTGAGAAATTTCTCTCGTTTTAAGCTGATTTCCAAAACATTATGTATACTATAAATATTGTATTTATTATAAATTAGCAGTACACTGTTGCGTGTTCCACCCAGTCTAGTTGGGGTCCAGGCAGTGAGTACAACTCACAGCAAAATTCGCAGTACCTGAAGAAGATGGCTGTGCTGACGTCGAAAGCATTGTGCACAAAATGGAAACAGCAACTCGGCGAAACGCCTGGAAACACACTAGCAATCAGTAGCGCCGAGAAAACCTGAGAGAGTACTAAATTATTAATATTAAAATGTGTTATAATGTGGATGCAGTAGTTACTACAAGTATATACTAGTATGAAAGATGTGTAGAAAGCGCGATTAGTATTTTAGTGTCCATACGAATAAACGAGGATAAATAATGTGATTCAGGAAAATGGAAATCAAATAATTTTATCCATAAGAGTATTTGTGTGGTTGAAACAGTTCACTGAAGAATGGAAAGTTGTGATAAATTCTATGGGACTAAACTATTGAGGTCATCGGTCCCTAAGCTTTCACACTACTTAATCTAACTTGAACTAACTTACACTATGGACAACACACACACCCATGCCCGAGGGAGGACTCGAACCTCCGACAGAAGCAGCCGCGCGAACCGTGAGAAGGCTCCTTAGACCGCACGGCTACCCCGTGCGGCACTGAAGAATGTTTTGGTAGGATGAAGTGCCGATGTATTAGGATGAAGGATGAGTTACCGATGAAAGAAACTGTGACAGGTTGAGCGTTTTTGAGAGAGAGAGAGAGAGAGAGAGAGAGAGAGAGAGAGAGAGAGAGAGAGGGAAGGAGGGAGGAAGAGGAAGTGTGTAAGAAACGAACATAATGAATTTTTGAATTTCGTCACCTCATATTTATTTTGTAATATATCGGACTTATGCCCGCCGGTGTGGCCGAGCTGTTATAGGCGCTTCAGTCTGGAACCGCGCGACCGCTACGGTCGCAGGTTCGAATCCTGCCTCGGGCATGGATGTGTGTGATGTCCCTAGGTTAGTTAGGTTTAAGTAGTTCTAAGTTCTAGGGGACTGATGACCTCAGAAGTTAAAGTACGTGAATAAGTACGTTAAAGCCTTCAGTATGTGCATGTTTATAAGAAAGAGAAAAGGATAAAAAAAACTGAAAAAACTGACAACACATAAATCGCTGACTTGCTTTATGTCGCAGCTCAAAATTTGATGAACATTAACAGCTACACTTGTGTACTAAGAAATCCATTCAGAAATGCAGCCGCAGCATGAAACAGAGACTTGAAAGTACGATTAAATGCAGTGCAAAAAGTACAATATAAAAATGACTATCTCTTCTTTCCGCCGACAAAAATCTTTCCAAATCTGATCTAAGAGACTTGTCACGTACTAAATACCCCTGTATTTTGCTCTCACAGGCTTTAAGGCAAGTTCGTTCTACAGTGTATGTATCGAGCAAAATTTAGTGCTGTGCGTCTGAATGTTGCGTGTTCAATACAAGACTAGTTCGTCCTATCATTTAGTACGAAACACTGGATCAGAAAATAATTGCAAAACAAGCTCAACTGATAATTAAGAAATTCAGAATGTCGAATGCTTCTCTTACACTCAATGTGTTTCTCTAAGATAAATGAAAATTAGTTTAAGTATATTGTAATATCGTTTGTACATTTACTTATAAAATACAATGTATCACATACTACTGTTACACTTCATGCATGCTGCATCAAAAGTTAATTTACTGTAAACGGAGAGCTACCTCGTTTGTACCCTCACCCACGTTACCGGATATGTATGTAGATGTAGATACAGATGTTTGTGTGTAACTTGTTATGCTACATTTTACAAACGCTTCTCATGAACCCGGAATGAAATATTCACTCTGCAGCGGAGTGTGCGCAGATATGAAACTTCCTGGCAGATTAAAACTGTGTGTCGGTCAGGCCAGGAAGTTTCAGTTCTCATGAAAGCTGGACGGGATGTAAATCTTTATCAATAAGTCACAGATGTCAGTTTTTATACTGTGTGATGGTAACAATATGTAATGACCTAACACAGGAATGAACTGTCTCTGTACTTTGAACTTAATCACCCACTTAGTAACGTAAACACGGATATGAGAGTTATGCTAACCTCGTGTACTTCAGGTCTCGTTTTGTTCTGGACTTAGCACATAGATGTAGATGTATCTTTTCCTGCCTCATCCGATGTCGTAGCTATCATATTGAGAGCACGTTACCTTTCTTGTACACCTTCCCTGCTTGTTATGGCAAAGTTGAATTAAGAATTTTCTCCTCATTGTTCCTCAAATAAAATACGAGGGCAGTTCAATAAGTAATGCAACACATTTTTTTTCTGAAACAGGGGTTGTTTTATTCAGCATTGAAATACACCAGGTTATTCCCCAATCTTTTAGCTACACAACACTATTTTTCAGCGAAATCTCCATTCAATGCTACGGCCTTACGCCACCTTGAAATGAGGGCCTGTATGCCTGCACGGTACCATTCCACTGGTCGATGTCGGAGCCAACGTCGTACTGCATCAATAACTTCTTCATCATCCGCGTAGTGCCTCCCACGGATTGCGTCCTTCATTGGGCCAAACATATGGAAATCCGACGGTGCGAGATCGGGGCTGTAGGGTGCATGAGGAAGAACAGTCCACTGAAGTTTTGTGAGCTCCTCTGGGGTGCGAAGACTTGTGTGAGGTCTTGCGTTGTCATGAAGAAGGAGAAGTTCGTTCAGATTTTTGTGCCTATGAACACGCTGAAGTCGTTTCTTCAATTTCTGAAGAGTAGCACAATACACTTCAGAGTTGATCGTTTGACCATGGGGAAGGACATCGAACAGAATAACCCCTTCAGCGTCCCAGAAGACTGTAACCATGACTTTACCGGCTGAGGGTATGGCTTTAAACTTTTTCTTGGTAGGGGAGTGGGTGTGGCGCCACGCCATTGATTGCCGTTTTGTTTCAGGTTCGAAGTGATGAACCCATGTTTCATCGCCTGTAACAATCTTTGACAAGAAATTGTCACCCTCAGCCCCATGACGAGCAAGCAATTCCGCACAGATGGTTCTCCTTTGCTATTTGTGGTGGTCGGTCAGACAACGAGGGACCCAGCGGGAACAAATCTTTGAATATCCCAACTGGTGAACAATTGTGACAGCACTACCAACAGAGATGTCAAGTTGAGCACTGAGTTGTTTGATGGTGATCCGTCGATCATATCGAACGAGTGTGTTCGCACGCTCCGCCATTGCAGGAGTCACAGCTATGCACGGCCGGCCCGCACGTGGGAGATCAGACAGTCTTGCTTGACCTTGCGGCGATGATGACACACGCTTTGCCCAACGACTCACCGTGCTTTTGTCCACTGCCAGATCACCGTAGACATTCTGCAAGCGCCTATGAATATCTGAGATGCCCTGGTTTTCCACCAAAAGAAACTCGATCACTGCCCGTTGTTTGCAACGCACATCCGTTACAGACGCCATTTTAACAGCTCCTTACAGCGCTGCCACCTGTCGGAAGTCAATGAAACTATACAAGACGAAGCGGGAATGTTTGAAAATATTCAGCAAGAAATTTCCGGTTTTTTCAACCAAAATTGGCCGAGAAAAAAAAATGTGTTGCGTTACTTATTGAACTGCCCTCGTATCATCTGCTGCTGAAACGCCCACAGTACTGAAACGAGAAATTTGTTCATATTGCGGTAGGAAAATATACGGCAAACATTTATGTTTCATAAACACAAAACAGCCATTCTGTTTATTTACTGCGGGTATTGAAATTTACTTCGGCACTGAAACACACGTCAAGCCCTTGTATAAACTTTTTCCGCCGCTCACATCGAAACTCGTCTTTTATAAATGCTGGAGTCCGATATTCTCCTAGTGTTAGATTACTTTCTTTCGTACATGGGCTAAGCGACAACCTCTTCGGTGCAAGACTTCTAAACGTCTATACTACGTTCAATATCAGATGGGTGGATCGAATAACTAACGAAGGCGTTGTTGTTGTCTTCTGTCTGAAGACTGTTTTCATGCAGCGCTCCAGCCAACTCCATCCTGTGCAAGCCTCTTCATCTCTTAGTAACTACAGCAAACCACATTCTTTTGAACCTGTTCATCGTATTCATCTCCTTGTCTCCCACTACAAGTTTTACTCCCCTCCCCCTCCGTCCCCCCACTTCCCTCCAATACTAAATTAGTGATCCCTTGATGTCTCAGACTGTGTCGTCTCAAACGAGCGCTTCTTTTAGTCAAGCGATGTCAAAAAAATTATTTTCTCCTCAGTCGTCTTTAGTACCTTCTCAGTGATTACATGATCTACCCTTCTAATCGCCAGCACTTTTCTGTAACGCCACATTTCAAAAGTTTCTATTCTCTTCATGTCTGAACGGATTATCGTCCACTTTGAACTTCTATTCAAGGTTATATTCCAGACAAATAGCTTGAGAAAAGAGTTTCTAACAATTCAATCTATATATGTTAACAAATTTCTCTTTTTCAGAAACTCTTTTCTTGCCATTGCGAGTCTATATTTTAAATACTCTCTGATTCGGCCATCATCAGGTATTTTTCTGACCAAATAACAAAACTCATCTACTACTTTTAGTGTCTCGTTCTCTGATATAATACCCTCAGCATCACCAGATTTAATTCTGCTACATTCCATTACCTTTGTTTTGCTTTTGCTATTGTTAATTTCTTATTCTTCTTTCAGTGTACTATTTCGTTCAGCTCTTTTTTTCAGTCCTTTGCTGTCACTGAAGAAATTACAATACTATCGGTCAACATCAAAATTTTTTATTTCTTCTCCATGAATTTTAATTACTTCTCCAAATTTGTCTTTTGTTTTCTTTACTCCTGCTCAATGTAAGATTGAATAACTTCGGGAATAGGCTACAACCCAGTCTCAATCTCTTCTCAACCGCCCTTTTCATACTCCTCGACCCTTATAACTGCCGTATTGTTTCTATCCATGTCGTGTATACCTTCCGCTCATTGTATTTTACTCGTGCTAGCTTTAGAATGTCAAAGAATGTATTCCAGTCGATATTATCGAAAGCTTTCTACGAATCTACAAAAGCTACAAACATAGTTTTATCTTTCCTTAACCTATCTTCTAAAATAAGTCGTAGGGTCAGTGTTGCCTTGAGTGTTCCTACATTTCTCCGGAAATTGTGAAGGGAAATATATCGCACAACCTGACTGAAAGAACTGTTTAGTTGATGGGACATATCTTGAGGCATCAAGAAATAGTTAAATAGTTGATGGAACAAAGTGTGTATATGTGGTGGGTGGGAGTAAGGGGTTGGGTGGATGAGGAGGGAGGTAAATTTAAAGACCAAGACTTGATCTCAATAACCAAGTTTGGATGAATTCAAGTTGCGTTAGCTATGCAAAGGTGTAAAGCCTTGCACAAGACAGACCAGCGTGGAGATCTACTCAAAATTAGTCTACGAAATATAGATAATAACGACAGAAACTTCACAAAATGAACACTAAAAGTAATTGGTCAACTTTTCTGCAATTAAAATTAACAATGTTTCCGTACTGCTATTACGAAATATTCAGTATAAACTTATCTCGTCTCATTCATATGTTTTATATGTTCCTGTCCTGTCGGCAGTACACCCCGGGTATTGATTATACAAATAAAATTCACAATATGAAATTTGATGTTGAAGTCTTCGTGCACAGATTTGAACAACCAGTAATGACAAATAAATTACAGTTTAATAATTATCACAGACTCTTATTGCAACGTGAATGAAAATATACAGCTTCTTTTTTCTTCAGAGGAACAATATAAACGAATTTAGAGAAACCTAAAGGTGTATGGCCTAACGGGGATATGAACATCAATCCTGTCTAATACGAGTCCATTTTCTCACCCTTGTTCGGTACGTTTTAGGAAGAGAAAGTAATTGCATTATAGTATTATTTCTTAAGCCTGTGCGTAGACAGCTGTCTTCATCCCTGTAAATTCTGAATAATGAAAACCGTTTTAAGGCTGCTGCGAGAGGGGGGCAAGCCAGAGTATCTGGCCAAAGATAGCGACACAATCAAGGCCGAGTGTTCTATGAAATGTCTGGGGAAATAAGAACAGTCTATATCCCAGTTTAAAATATTCCAGCTCTGACTGTGGCTTCCACTTATGACTAAATTACACTTCTTACTAAATTACGTATTACAAAATTACATGATAGGATGGCATACTTGGCAGAGAATATGGCGTACAGGCAGACAAAATACTGGGAAGCTTATAAATAGTATAAAGGAGAATTTGGACTTACTTAACATTCAGACTGAGAAAGACAGGTAATGAAACCTGTAAAGTAATTCTCCTATGATGGAAGCAAGATTGGGAGGATGACCGAAGCAAGGAAAACATGAGAAAGAGATTGCCACTGGAAAAGAAGGCTTCTTCAATTTAAGAACTCTGCTGCTATCAGATACTTCTTTGGAAATGCGGAAAGATTTCCGTAAAAGTAAGTCTGCGTAGAACTGAAACGTGGACCATTGGGAATCTGGAGACGAAGAAACTGCATCTTCATTTACATTTATACTCCGCAAGCCACCCAACGGTGTGTGGCGGAGGGCACTTTACGTGCCACTGTCATTACCTCCCTTTCCTGTTCCAGTCGCGTATGGTTCGCGGGAAGAACGACTGCCGGAAAGTCTCCGTGCGCGCTCGAATTTCTCTAATTTTACATTCGTGATCTCCTCTGGTGGTATAAGTAGGGGGAAGCAATATTTTCGATACCTCATCTAAAAACGCACCGTCTCGAAACCTGGACAGCAAGCTACACCGCGATGCAGAGCGCCTCTCTTGCAGAGTCTGCCACTTGAGTTTGCTAAACATCTCCATAACGCTATCACGCTTACCAAATAACCCTGTGACGAAACGCGCCGCTCTTCAAATCGTTCCGTATGCATACTCCCAGATATATCTTACAGAAGTAACTGCTACCGATGTTTGTTCTGCTATCATATAACCATACAATAAAGGATCCTTCTTTCTTTGTATTGCCGGCCTTGGTGGCCGAGCGGTTCTAGGCGCTTCAGTCCGGAACTGCGCGACTGCTACGGTCGAAGGTTCGAATCCTGCCTCGGGCATGGATGTGTGTGATGTCCTTAGGTTAGTTAGGTTTAAGTAGTTCTAGGTTCTAGGGGACTGAAGACCTCAGATGTTAAGTCCCATAGTGCTCAGAGCCATTTGAACCTTTTTCTATGTATTCGCAACACATTAAATTTGTCTATGTTAATGGTCATTTGCCACTCCCTGCACCAAGTGCCTATCCGCTGCAGATCTTCCTGCATTTCGCTGCAGTTTTCTAATACTGCAACGTCTCTGTATACTACAGCACTGAGACCATCTGAAATTTGATGCTATCGAAGGATGTTGAAAATGGACTGATATACTATGAGATGAAGAATAATGAAAAGAGTATTTGAGTTGTTGTTACTGAGTTCTTTGGTCCGAATACTAGACTGATACAATTCTTCACACTAGTCTACATAGATGCTCCGCAAACCACCGTAAGCTGTTTGGAGGAGTGTGGAATTCTCATCACCTCCGAGTAATTCATGTAATCTACATCCGTTTGAACCTGGTTACTGCATTCATCCCTTGGTCTATCCCCTGCACTTCCCTCCAACACCTTGCTGACAATCCCTTGATGCTTCAAAATGTATCCTGTCAAACAGTCCCTTCTTTTAGCCACGTTATGCCATACGCTTACTGCGTCTACATCTACATCTATACTCTGCAAACCGATGTGAAGTGCACAACAGACGTTACGTCCCACTGTACCAGCTATTAGGGGCTTTATCAGGTCCATTCACGCATGGAGCGAGTGAAGAATGATGATTTAAATTTCTCTGTGACTACTGTAATTACACTGAGGTGACAAAATATTGTGCTGGACCTCGTTTAGCCCGGCTTAGAGCACCAGCTCGACATGGCATGGATCCAGCAAATCCCCTGGAGATATACTGAACCATGCTGCGTTAATAGCTGTCCATAATTGCGCAAGTGTTGTCGGTGCAGGATTTTGTGCACGAACTGCCTCTGAATTGTATCTCGTGAATGTCCCATGGGATTCATGTCGAGAGATCCGGGCGGTCAAGTCATTCGCTCGAGATGTCCAGAATATTCTTCAATCCAATCACGAATAACTGTTGTCTGGTGACATGGCAGATTATCGTCTATAATAATTACATTACTGGCCATTAAAATTGCTACACCACGAAGATGATGTGCTACAGACGCGAAATTTAACCGACAGGAAGAAGATGGTGTGATATGCAAATGATTAGCTATTCAGAGTATTCACACAGGTTGACGCCGGTGGCGACACCTACAACGTGCTGACATGAGGAAAGTTTCCAATCGCTTTCTCATACACAAACAGGAGTTCACCGGCGTTGCCTGGTGAAACGTTGTTGTGATGCCACGTGTAAGGATAAAGGTTACAGTACGCTTGTTCGCCCACTGCTTGAATACTGCTCATCAGTGTGGGATCCGTACCAGACAGGGTTGACAGAAGAGACAGAGAAGATCCAACGGAGAGCAGCGCGCTTCGTTACAGGATCATTTAGTAATCGCGAAACCGTTACGGAGATGATAGATAAACTCCAGTGGAAGACTCTGCAGGAGAAACGCTCAGTAGCTCGGTATGGGCTTTTGTTGAAGTTTCGAGAACATACCTTCACCGAGGAGTCCAGCAGTATATTGCTCCCTCCCACGTATATCTCGCGAAGAGACCATGAGGATAAAATCAGAGAGATTAGAGCCCACACAGAGGCATACCGACAATCCTTTTTTTCACGAACAATACGAGACTGGAATAGAAGGGAGAACCGATAGAGGTACTCAGGGTACCCTCCTCCACACACCGTCAGGTGGCTTGCGGAGTATGGATGTAGATGTAGATGTAGATGAAGGAGGAGAAATGCGTACCATCACGTTTCCAACTTTGATAAAGGTCGGATTGTAGCCTATCGCGATTGCGGTTTATCGTATCGCGACATTGCTGCTAGCGTTAGTCGAGAACCAATGACTGTTAGCAGGATATGGAATCGGTGCGTTCAGGAGGGTAATACGGAACGCCGTGCTGGATCCCAACGACCTCGTATGACTAGCAGTCGAAATGACAGGCATCTTATCCATATGGCTGTAACCGATCGTGAAGCCATATCTCGATCGCTGACACAACAGATGGGGACGTTTGCAAGACAACAACCATCTGCACGAACAGTTCGACGACGTTTGCAGAAGCATGGACTATCAGCTCGGAGACTATGTCTGCGGTTACCCTTGACACAGACAGGAGCGCCTGCGATGGTGTACTCAACGACGAACCTGGGTGCACGTATGGCAAAACGTCATTTTTTCGCATGAATGCAGGTTCTGTGTACAGCATCATGATGGTCGCATCCGTGTTTGGCGACATCGCGGTGATTGCACATTGGAAGCATGTATTCGTCATCGCCATACTGGCGTATCACCCGGCATGATGGTATGGGGTGCCATCGGTTACACGTCTCGGTCACCTCTTGTTCGCATTGACGGCACTTTGAACAGTGGACGTTACATTTCAGATGTGTTACGACCCGTGGCTCTACCCTTCATTCGATCCCTGTGAAACCCTACATTTCAGCAGGATAAAGCACGACCGCATGTTGCAGGTCCTGTATGGGTTTTTTGGATACAGAAAATGGTCGACTGCTGCCCTGGCCAGCACATTCACCAGTTGAAAACGTCTGGTCAATGGTAGCCGAGCAACTGGCTCTTACAATACGCCAGTCACTACTCTTGATGAACTGTGGTATCGTGTTGAAGCTGCATGGGCAGCTATATCTGTACACGCCACGCAAACTCTGTTTGGCTCAATGCCCAGGCGTATCCTGGGTGGCCGAACAGTTCTAGGCGCTTCAGTCCGGAACCGCGCGACTGCTACGGTCGCAGGTTCGAATCCTGCCTCGGGCGTGGATGTGCGTGATGTCCTTAGGTTAGTTAGGTTTAAGTAGTTCTAAGTTCTGGGGGACTGATGACCTCAGATGTTACTTCCCATAGTGCTCAGAGCCATTTGAACAATTTGAACCCAAGCGCATCAAGGGCGTTATTACGGCCAGAGGTGGTTGTTCTGGTTACCGATTTCTCAGGATCTATGCACTCAAATCGCGTGAAAATGCAATCAAATGTCAGTTCTAGTAAAATATTTTTGTCCAATGAATACCTGTTTATCATCTGCATTTCTTCTTGGTGTAGCAATTTTAATGGCCAGTAGTGTACATCGTTGTTGAGAACATCAAGTCCATTAATGGCTGTAAATTGCCCCCAAGCAGACGAATATAGCCTTTTTCAGTCAATGATCGGTTCAACTGGACCAGAGGACATAGTCTATTCCATGTCAGCACAGCCCACACCATTTTGGAACCACCACCAGCTTGCGCAGTGCCTTGTCCATAGCTTGTGCGTCGCACTCGGACCCTATCATCACCTCTTACCAACTTAAATCTGGACTCATCTGACAGTCTACGGTTTTCCAGTCGTACAGAGTGCAGTCGATATGGTCACGAGCCCATGAGAGGCGCTGCAGGCGATGTCGTGTTGTTAGCAAGGGCACTCGCGACTGTCGTCTGCTTCCACAGCCAATTAACGCCACATTTCGCCGCACTGTTCTAACGGATACGTTCGTCGTACGTTCCGCACTGATTTCTGCGGTTATTTCACGCAGTGTTGCTTCTCTGTTAGCACTGACAACTCTGCGCAAATGCCGCTGCTTTCGGTCGTTAAGTGAAGTTATCGGCCACTGTTTTGTCCGTGGTGAGAGGCAATGCCTCAAGTTTTGTATTCTCGGCACTCTCTTGACACTGAGGATCTCGGAGTGTTGAATTTCCGAACGATTTCCGCAATGAAATGTCCCAAGCGCATAACTTCAAAAACCATTCCGCGGCCATTAACTGTTAATTCCCGTCGTGCGGCCACAGTCACATCAGAAACCTTGTCACATGAATCACCTTAGAATAAATGGCAGCTCCACACCTGCTCTTTTCCTAAAAGGACAGCCCTTACTGTCGGTTTTTGTACACGCCAAATTGTTCTAACTATTCCTGTGTTTCCTCTATGTGTGTTTTTACGCTAACGTTTGTGTATTTCCCTTTTGCATCTGGAGCACTTGACGCATTTGAATGATAGCTCCGACAGTGCATTGCCCTTTTATACCTTGTGTACGCGATACTACTTCCAACACCATCTGTGTATGTGCATATCGATAGCCCTTGACATTACTCACCTCAGTGGAATCTAATCTTATCCTCACGATCCCTACGGGAACGACATGCCCGGGGTTGTAGTGTATTGCTTTTAAAGACGATTCTTGAAACTTTGGAAGTTTCCCGGGATTGTTTTCGCCTATCTTAAAGAGCCTGCCACTTCAGTTTCTTCAACATCTCCGTGACGCTCTCCCACGGGTCATACAAACCTTTAACCATTCGTGCTGACCTTCTCTGTATGTGTTTCACATCCTCTGTAAGTTCTATTTGGTACGGGTCCCACACAATTCAGCAGAATTCTAGGGTGGGTCCCATGAATGATCTGTAAGCAATCTCCCTTTTAGACTGATTGCAATTCCCCATTACGCTACCAATACACCGAAGTCTACCACCTGCTTCTCCCACGACTGAATCTTAGGGCATATTACGTGCTCAAACACAATGGGGTATCTCAAGATTTTAAACATGGCTGCAACAGCAACTGTTGAAATTCTTCACGATAAAGGATGACAGCCAAAAACAATTGCAGGATAAAAATTTATTAAAATTCTGGACCAAGGTTTCGGCACATATAAATATACCTTCATCAGAAGTAAAAAATCTAAAATTACATCATGCAATGGAGATTAATAATCTTTGAGTACCTCTATCGGTTCTCCCTCTATCGGTTCTCACTTTTGTTAAAAAGTGTAGATGTGGTACTGAGTCAAATACTTTTCGGAAATCAAGAAACACTGCATCTACCTGACTGCCTTGATCCGAATCTTTCAGTACTCCATATGAGAAAAGTGCGAGTAGAGTTTAACGTGATCGATGTTTCCCGAATCCAAGCTGGCTGGCATGGAGGAGGTTATTCTGTTCGATATACCTCATTATGTTTGAGCACGTAATATGCTCTAAGATTCTGCAGCTAATCGATGTCAAAGATGTTGATCGGTTGTTTTGTGGATCACTTCTATTTCCCTTCTTGTAAATGGGCGTGACCTATGCTTTCTTCCCATTACTGGGTACAGTTTATTATTCGAGGGATCTACGATGTAGTTAACAGAGGGGCTAAATCAGCTGCAAATTCAGCAAAGAACCTGACAGGGATTCAATCGGACTCTGGAGTTTTTTCAATTACAGCTGTTTCTCAACACCACAGACGCATATTTCACTCATCGTTTTAATGATACGAAGATTAAGTTGGTGCAACTCTTCTGGGATTTCCTTTGTAAAGCATTATTTGAAAACAAGTTAAGCGTTTCCACTCTTGCTTTGCTGTCCTCACTTTCAGTTCCCGTCTGATCCATAAATTTCTTTTCTCCCCATTGGATTCAGTATGTTCTCTTACGCGATCTATTCACTAAATTTTCAGCATTTTGCTTGAGCACCAAATTTTAAGAGCTTCTATTGTCTTCTTGTCTGATCACCCACTTTTCACTTTTGTACAATGCTGCACTGCAGAGCCGGCCGTGGTGGCCGAGCGGTTCTAGGCGCTCCAGTCCGGAACCGCGCTGCTGCTACGGTCGCAGGTTCGAATCCTGCCTCGGGCATGGTTGTTTGTGATGTCCTTAGGTTTAAGTAGTTCTAAGTCTAGGGGACTGATGACCTCAGAAGTTGAGTCCCATAGTGCTCAGAGCCATTTGAACCATTTGAACCTGCACTGCAGACAATACCCTCAGAACAGAGTTCCTAACATTTAAATTTGTATTCTATGTTAACAAATTTACCTTTTTCAGAAAAGATTTCCTTGCTACGCATTTTATATCCTCTCAACGTACCATGATCACTTACTTTGCTGCCCAAACAGCAAAACTCATCTACTACTTTTAGCGTCTCATTTCCCAACCTCGACCCCGCAGCATCGCTTAATTTAATTCGATTGGTTGATTCGGGATACAAAGGTACCAAACTAAGTGGTCATCAGTCCCTTTTTCCTGACGAAAACAAGGGTCAAGATAGAACAATACCCAAATTTAATTTGTGGAGTTAAAAGGGGGTAAAAGGAATGGGGAACCACAGACGAAAGAGAAAGAGAAAACGAAAGAAGGGAACAAAAAAAGGGGGGGAAACGTACACCACAAGGAAAAGTAGAGAACGGTATTAAAACCACAGAGCAGATGATCTGGGCTGGCTGAGCACAAGAATAAAAGAGGATGAGCCAGCCATTCTGAGACACACGCAAAAAGACAAGGAGAGATGAACACACATAGGGAGAAGACGAACGACAAGGCAAAGAAAATGCACAGAAATGATGGAAGAGAGTGAAATTGGAGGGAGGGTGGAGGCCTGGGAGAGAAGGCCATACGCCCACCTTAGATGGTACGATAAAGACACCCTCACAAATAAAACGTAAAGATAAATCTGCTGTTGAGGCATTGTTGCCCAACACCGTGGGCAGGTGCTGGGAAGGTTAAAAGTCCCCCACAAAGCGGTTAAAATTGGGCAACAAGATGTGGGCGACAGTCGTAAGGAGCCACAGCCACACCGAGGTGGGTCCTCGCGACGGAGGATGTGAGCAGGTGTTAGCCAGGTATGGCCGATGTGGAACCGGCAAAGGACAACAGGTTCCCTACGAGTGGCTCGCATGGATGACCACCACTCATTTGTTGTCTCCTTGATAACACGGAGTTTATTTGGTGTATTGAGGGTGCGCCATTTAGTGTCCCAGATCGTGAGAACTTTGTGGCGGAAGACCGATCGCAAATCGAGGATGTCGAGGGAAGTACTGGTCGAGAGCCTGTAGGCTGGTTGGTTGGTTGTGTGGGGAAGGAGACCAGACAGCGAGGTCATCGGTCTCATCGGATTAGGGAAGGATGGGGAAGGAAGTCGGCCGTGCCCTTTCAAAGGAACCATCCCGGCATTTTCCTGGAGTGATTTAGGGAAATCACGGAAAACCTAAATCAGGACGGCTGGACGCGGGATCCTGTAGGCTGTTTAAGGAGTCACTACAGGTGACGAAGGACTCAACGGCGCAGGAGCGGATATACTCAAGGGCGCCACAAATTGCTACCATCTCTGCAGTGTACACACTACAGCCATCCGCTAAGGAGCTCTGTTCAGTATGTCCAACGTGAGTGTAAGCGAAGCCAACAAGACTGTCGGTGTAGACTATTTCTGAGCCCTGGAACTCGCTGAGAAGAGAGAGAAATTTCCGGCGGAGGACCTCAGGTGGAACGAAGCCTTTTGGGCCTTGTGATACATCCAGGCGAAGCCGTGGCCGAGGTATGGACCATGGAGGTATACGGAAGTGGACCCGCGGGAAAGGTGGTACGGGAAAAGAGTCAAATTCATCAAGAAGCGACCGTACACGGACAGCGAGGAGTTTTCCAATTCCCAGTGCTGGGCCGCCGTTGCGGGAGATGTATCGCCGTGTTAGGGAAAAATGAGACGGTGATTTGGATGGCGAGGCGAACGGCGAATGTGGGCGGTATGATTTGCAAGCAATAGTTGCCGCCGGAGCCGCAATGGAGGAACGCCAGCTTAGACAAGGAGGCTGCTCACGGGACTCGTTCGGAAGGCTCCCGTCACTAGCTGAAGTCCAGAGTGGTGGATAGGGTCCAGCAGACGCAGTGCGGAGGGCGATGCCGAACCATACTCAAGAATACTCAGTATTGTAGAACACTCAGTACAATGTCGTTTATTGAAACTGAACTACACTTCTCGAACAATCACTATACACACACAAAGAAAACAAATACCATGTAGACGACTATTCATCAAGAGCGTCGGTGAGGTCCGTCGGAGCTGGTCCTAGCTCGGCGAGAAACTGGCTGTACTGTTTTTTCTTTTTTTTTTCTTTATTGATTTTCAATTCCCCCCGAAGGGGGCGGGCTGGCAGCAGCTTAGTACGCTGCTCTACAGCCTACAGACTTTTTTTAAAAAAAAGGAACAAGAAAGAAACAAGGAAAAACAGGCGATAAAATGGTGACTTAAAGTGTAAAATGGCGTAAAAATGCGGAAAGTTAAAATAGAAAGCAAAAGGGGTTGTCAATGTTGATAAAATAGACAGGAATCTGACAAGTAACATAGTAGACACACAATTAAAAAACAGGGCAACAGTCTGGTTTCTGTTCGCAAGAGATAAAAAAATCACACCCAGCAACAGTATGATGGCTGTTCGCTACACTTCCCAAAAGACACAACACGGAACACTCACTGGAAAAACACACACTGTAAAACACTGCACGAAAATTGCACAAATATGGCACTCCCGAGCCAAAGGCAGATGGAGGGGGGGGGGACCTGGAGGAGGGGCAAAAACAAGGAGGGAGAAGAGGAAAAAACGAAAAGGGGGGGGGGAACCAAGGAGGGAGAGGACTAATAAAGGGGGAGAAGGGCAGACGAGAGAGGGAATGAGAGGAGGCAGAGGAGGGAAATGTAAAAGGACTCGGGGGAGAGAAGGGGGCAAAGAGAGGGGAGGTGGGGAAGAAAGAGGATGGAAGGGGGGGATGGCTGTACTGCTGCTGCGCTGGCCTTATAAAGCCGGCGGAGGTCGGCGGAGTACTCCAACTTTACCTGTGTCTGTGAGGCGACCTCTGCAGAAAAATTAGTCTCTAGCAAATTTTGTTTATTTTGAAGAGTTGTTTTCCTCTTGGTTGCGCCTGCAAGTGCTTGTGTATGTTATATGGTACACAGGGGTGTCTTGAGTGTAGTCTGCCTGGCAGGGGCCGTCTGTGGCTGACGTAACACATACAACACGCTTCCATAGTCAATACGGGATGGTACGAGGTCTTTGTACAGCTGCAACAGTGCAGGACGATCAGCAGCCCAGTCGGTGTGGCTCAGGCAACGAGTAATATTGGGGTGCTGCCAGCACATGTCCTTAAGCTGACGAAGGGGGCATCGAGCACCAGTCCCAAAAAGAGGCAAGTCTCCACTACATCTAGTACTTGGTCACTGAGGTAAGGTTCTGGGTGGGGATGGGCAGTACGACGACGACAGAAGTGCACGATGCAAGTTTTGGTGGCTGAAAACTGAAAGCCGTGAGTGAGGACCCACGACTGCGGCTTCCGTATAGCTCCCTGCAACCGGCGTTCAGCCACACCAATAGAAGAGAACCAGAGGTTCAAAAATGGCTCTGAGCACTATGGCACTTAACATCTGAGGTCATCAGTCCCCTAGAACTTAGAACTACTTAAACCTAACTAACTTAAGAACATCACACACATCCATGCCCGAGGCAGGATTCGAACCTGCGACCGTAGCAGTCGCGCGGTTCCGGACTAAAGCGCCTAGAACCGCTCGGCTACAACGGCCGGCTAGAACCAGAGGGAAGTACAAAAATCGTCAGCGTACAGCAGGGCAGACTCTGACGATCCTACTGCTAATGAGAGACAATTGACGGCAATTAAAAAGAGTAAGACACTCAGGACCCCATTCTCTTGTATATGGGGAGCACTGTGAGATGCACCAACGCGAGCTCTGAAAGTGCGGAGCGACCGCAATAAAGTGTTGTCACCGGGAAAAGGCTCCTGCGTAGAATATGCTTCACAAGCTACCGACTTCTTTCAGTATCGATTTTGGCAAGCTGCAGAGACCGCTTCTTCTCAGTAATTTATCATCTAAAGCATCGTTACGATAATTGGTCAAAATTCGGCTAAGGCATGGTTGGTGAAAAAATGGTTCAAATGGCTCTGAGCACTATGGGACTCAACTGCTGTGGTCATACGTCCCCTAGAACTTAGAACTACTTAAACCTAACTAACCTAAGGACAGCACACAACACCCAGCCATCACGAGGCAGAGAAAATCCCTGACCCCGCCGGGAATCGAACCCAGGAACCCGGGCGTGGGAAGCGAGAACGCTACCGCACGACCACGAGGTTGGTGAAAATCACTGAGCGTGTGTGCTGATTTTACTGATATTTTCCAGGCGTTACATGCCTATATGGCCATCGGCATTATCGTGGAACAATACAGCCGAAGCGTTGTCGACATACTGTGCGGAGTCAAGATCGCATTCGTTGAAAACCTGCAGAAGCTATCTCAACCCTGCTGCTGATGTCCCTCTTATTCTAGATAAGACTGCCGAGATACGGAAATTGGTCAATACGTGTAGCCTCTTCAATACAGAAGAAGCATTTTGGACATACTGTACAGAGTCTAGATGCTATAGAATGGCATTCGTTGAAAACCTGCAGAAGCTTTCTCAATCCTGCGGCTGATGTCTGCATCTAAGTCCCTGTTATAGGGCTGCCGAGATACGGAAATTGGCCAAGACTTGTAGCATCTTCTCTTGCGCTATAACTTTTACATTTTCATTTTCCATCGTGTTTGTCTCGCCACCATTTACACTCTTAAGATAAAAAAAGCAACGCACTACGAAAGAATTATCCGAATGGGACGGGAAAATGTACACATACAGCCAAACAAATGATTACAATTTCAGAAAAATTGCGTGATTTTTTCAAGAGAAATAGCTTCACACACTGAGCTAGTCAGTAACGAGGTGGTACGCATCTGGCCCTTATGCAAGCAGTTATTCGGCTTGGGATTGATTAATAGAGTTGTTGGTTGTCGTCCAGAGGGATGTCGTGCCAAATTCTGTCCAACTGGCCCTTTAGATCGTGAAATCCCGAGGTTGGTGCGCCGTGTCCATAATATTTCAAACCTTCTCTAATGCAGAGAGATCCGGCGACCTTGCTGGCCAAGGTGGGATTTGTCAGTCACGAAGACAAGCAGTAGAAACACTCGCCTGTGCGGGTGGGCATTCAGCATCTTGGAAATGTACGCTCTTGATGGCTTGCCATGAAGGGTAACACACCGGGTCACAGAGTATCGTCGACGTACCGCGGTGTTCTAAGGGTGCCGCAAATCTACATCTACATCTACGCTCATGCTCATAAATTAAGGGTAATTGTAGAATGTGGTGCCACACAACGTGGCACTACACAAAACTATCACTAATAGCATAGGCACATAGGGAACACACACGACGCAGATCTGTAAGACCACGGTATTGGTGACAAGTTGAGAAAACCGTCCCAAAACCCATGTGTTACAAAATGCCACTGTTTCCTGCGCATGTACCCCGACATTAATATGGGATATCATCACCATGCACACGTACACCGGCCGAACAATGGGTTGGCATACTCTGGATCAGGTGGTCGAGTAGCTGCTGGGGTATAGCCTCCCATTCTTGCACCAGTGGCTGTCGGAGGGGTTTGAAGACGTGCAGCGATACGTCGACCGAGAGCAACCCAGACGGCTGGATGGGGTTTAGGTCTGGAGAACAGGCAGGTCCTCCATTCTCCTGATATATTCTAAGTACTCCTCCACGATGGCAGCTCGGTGGAACCGTGCGTTATCATCCATCAGGAGGAAGGTGGGACACACTGCACCCCTGGAAACGCAGACATACTGGTGCAAAATGACGTCCCGATACAGCTGACCTGTTACAGTTACTCTGTGAGAAACATGCAGGGGTCTCCGAGCACCAATCGTAATCCCACCCCTCACCATCAAACCACGACCTCTATACAGGTCCCTTTCAATTACATTAAGGGGTTGGTATCTGGTTGCTGGTTCACGCCAGATGAAAACCCGGGGAGCCGGCCGGAGTGGCCGAGCGGTTAAAGGCGCTACAGTCTGGAACCCCACGACCGCTACGGTCGCAGGTTCGAATCCTGCCTCGGGCATGGATGTGTGTGATGTCCTTAGGTTAGTTAGGTTTAAGTAGTTCTAAGTTCTAGGGGACTTATGACCACAGCAGTTGAGTCCCATAGTGCTCAGAGCCATTTGAACCATTTGAACCAAAACCCGGGGAGAATCACTGTTCAGACATACCTGGAATCGTCCGTGAACATAACCTGGGACCACTGTTCCAATGACCATGTACTGTGTTCTTGACACCAGGTTTACGGGCTCTCCTGTGACCACGGGTCAGTGGAATGCACCTTGCAGGTCTCGGCGAATAAAACGTGTCTGTTCAGTCGTCTGTGGACTGTGTGTCTGGAGACAACTGTTCCAGCGGATGCGGTAAGGTCCCGAGCAAGGCTACCTGCAGTACTCCGTGGCCGTCTGCGGGCACTGATGGTGAGATATCGGTCTTCTTGTGGTGTTGTACACTGTAGGCGTCCCGTACTGTAGGTCCTGGACACGCTTCCTGTCTGATGGAATCGTTGCCATAATCTTAAGATGACACTTTATGGCACACGGAGGACCCGTGCTACGACTTGCTGTGTTTGACCAGCCTCCAGTCGCCCTAGTCTTCTACCCCTCATAACGTCATCAATACGTGTTCTTTGAGCCATTTTCAACACGGAGTCACCATAAGCAAGTCTGCGCACCTACTCGTTGCACCGTACTCTGACATGCACCAACACACCTCTGCGTATTTGGACGGCTGTCAGCGCCACCGTGCGACGACCGCAGGTGAAATGCACCGCATGGTCATACCCAGAGGTGATTTAAACCCGCAAACCGCTCACAAGAGTGTTGTTGCACGATGTATCAGCGTTATCCTTAATTTATGAGCATGAGTGTACATGGATGCTCTGCAAATCACACACAAGAGCCTGGCAGAGGGCCCATCGAACCACCTTCACAATACTTCTTTGCTATTCCAATCTCGAACAGCGCGGAAGAAAACGGACACTTCTATCTTTCCGAACGAGCTGTCATTTTCCCTATTTTCTTATGATTATCGTTTTTCCTATGTAGGTCGGCGTCAATAAAATACTTTTACCTTCGTAGCAGTAACCTGATGATTGAAATTTTGTGAAAAGATTTGGCCGCAACGAAAACGCCTTTGTTTTAACTGTATCCACCCCAAATCCCGCATCATATCAGTGACACTCCTTCCCCTACTTCTCTATAGTACAAAACGTGCTGCTATTTTTTGAACGTTCTCGATGTACCCAGTTAATCCTCTCTGGGAAGGATCCCACACCGCGCAGCAGTACCCAAAAAGAGGACGACAAGCATAGTACAGGGAGTGTGTGTTGCATCTTCTAAGCGTTCCTGCCTATAAAACACAGTCTTTGGTTCACCTTCCTTACAACATTCTCTACGTGTTATTTCCAATTTACGTTGTTCATAACTGTAATTCCTAGGTATTTAGTTGAATTTACGGTTTCTGATTTGACTCATTTATCGTGTAATGGAAGTTCAACGTATTCCTTTTAGCACTTATGTATGTGGATGACCTCGCACTTCTTATTATTTTGGGTGAATTGTCAATTTTCACTCCTTAAAGATATCTTTCCTAAATCGTTGGCCGGCTTGTGTGGCCGTACGGTTCTAGGCGCTTCAGTCTGGAACCGAGCGACCGCTACGGTCGCAGGTTCGAATCCTGCCTCGGGCATGGATGTGTGTACTGTCCTTAGGTTAGTTAGGTTTAAGTAGTTCTAAGTTCTAGGGGACTGATGACCTCAGATGTTAAGTTCCATAGTGCTCAGAGCCATTTGAACCATTTTGAACCTAAATCGTTGTGCAAATTGTTTTGATCTTCTGGTGACTTTATTACACGATGAACCACAGCATCATCTGCAAATTTTGCTCAGATTGTCTGTTATGTTGCTTTTGTGGATGAGGAAGAGCAAAGGGCGCCTACAACACTACCTTGGGAAACGCCAGAAATCACATCTGTTTTACTCGAAGACTTTCCGTCAATTACTACGAACTGTGACCTGTCTGACAGGAAATCACCAAAAGGATCCTGCTATCAAAAGAAATGGCATCACAGTCCATCATTCTTGATCGTCTGGCAGTATGGCGAGCGACAGTCAGCTGGTATTCCACCACTGTTGGGTGAGTCTCCAGACATATCTTCGCTGGTCATCGTGGTTCAAATGGCTCTGAGCACTATGGGACTTAACTGCTGAGGTCATCAGTCCCCTAGAACTTAAGAGCTACTGAAACCTAACTAACCTAAGGACATCACACACATCCACGCCCGAGGCAGGATCCGAACCTGCAACCGTAGCGGTCGCTCGGCTCCAGACTGTAGCGCCTAGAACCGCACGGCCACTCCAGACGGCTTGGTCATCGTGGCTACGTTCGAAGTGGGACTCGTCACTGAAGACAATTCTACTCCAGTCAACGAGATTCCTGGCCGATAGCGGTGAAATACAATACGGCCAGAAAACCAGGAATGATGGTATGGGATGCCATTTCTTAACAGGGTCCCTTTGGTTGAAATCTGCGGCGCTCTGCAAAACAGGGGTACGTCGACGACATTCTACGCCTCGTTATGTTACCCTACAAGGTAGACTATTCTGGGTCTAATGATATTTATAACGGGTCTCTTCGCAATTGAGAACTTTTGGAGCATTAAGGGTAGGGGCTTCCAACTAGCTTGGGATTTTGATGATCTAAAACACCAGTTGGACAGAATTTTGCACGATGTAACTCCAGATGACATCCAACAACTCTGTTATTCAATGCCAAACCGAACAACTGCTTACATAAGGGTCAGAGGTGAACCAACGCGTTGTTGACTTGTTCAATTTGTGAAGCTCTTCGCCTTGAATAAGTTCGTCAATTTTTCTGGAATTGTAATCACTTGTTTGTCTAAATATGTAAATCACATCTACTGATTTCCATCCCATTCGGATAATTCGTCCGTGATACGACCGTTCTTTTTTTTTAAGTGAATTTTTAAGCCCTATAGAACCAGCCATTCCATCCAGCTATCTTTCGATGGATGTGAAATTTGTGGCTTTTGCCAGAAAAACAATGCAATCAGCAAATCGCAAATTTGTAAGCCTAGATTGGTCATTTCGATATGTGCCCAGGCTGGAGTATTTCCCATTCCATGACTCATATGGACGGGAATGGTGACATAATGCCTCCTTTTCTGACGCCTCAGAATGTTAAAGAAAGTGGTATTCCCAACTTCTATTCTGATGCAATAACTCGAGTCTACATACAGGTTTCCGAAAATATCAATTAGATGTTCTGGAATTCTATACAGGCTTACAATATTCCACAATGATTCTCGGTGTACAGAGTCAAAAGTTTTTTTAATTTTTTTTTTATCACCGAATATTTGTTCAGGATAGGATCTCCCACTTCCAAAACAAGCCTGTTCCTCTCGCAGTGCCGGCCGGTGTGGCCATGCGGTTCTAGCCGCTTCAGTCTGGAACCGCGTGACCGCTACGGTCGCAAGATTCGAATCCTGCCTCGGGCATGCATATGTGTGATGTCCTTAGGTTAGTTAGGTTTAAGTAGTTCTAAGTTCTAGGGGACTGATGACCACAGATGTCCCATAGTGCTCAGAGCCATTTGAACAATTTGAACCTCTCGCAGCCGAAACTCTGCTACTTCTTGTAGCCCTTTTATAAGAATGAGGCAAAAAAAGTTTGCCTGGCACAGTAGGAGGCGTGATACTACTCCAGTTTGTTTATGGTATTCGGTATTTCCTTTCTTCGGTAGTTAAACGATAATGACATGCCTCCTGTCTTCTGGAATTTTCCTTGTTTGCCAACTTGTATTGCAGTTTACTAAAGTGATGATTTATGCGCGGACCTACATAGAGTAGAATTTCTGCTGAATTTTCGTCCAAGCCAGGTGTTCTATTCTTTTGGTTATGATCGCTGCGCACAGTGCTCCAGAAAAAACAACAAAATTTAGCCGAATTACGTAGAGACGATATAAAATGCACACTAACAATAGCGAGAAAAAGTTTCTGGAAAAGTGAAATTTGTTAACACCAAAGGTATTTTTTTCTAGTGTAACATTGTACGAAACGAGAACGTGGACGACGACAAGTGCATTCAATAAGGCAAAGAAGCCCTTCAAATGTGGTGCCACGTATTAATGCTGATTAATAGATGGGTAACTGAATCGAATTTTATGGCAAATAATGTATACCAGCACTTGAACAAAAGAAGGAATTTCGAAAGGACACAGCTAGAGGTATCAAGAAGGGACGGGTGGAGGGGGGGGGGGGGAGAGGATTTTTAAATTCCAATCTGATTACGTAATCTTAGACCAAATGTGGTTTGAATTCAAAGATATAGTATCGACGGCAAATGAGGGATATATACAAATAAATGAATAAGACATGTTACTGTTCTCCCATGGTAGACCCAACGGTCACAACACTGTTGCAACAGCAACGAAGAAAGCATATCAAATTTAAAAGAACGCAAAATTCACAAGATTGCCTAAGTTTTAAAGAAGCTCGAAATCTTGCGCGAACTTTAATGAAAGATGCTTGTAATAGTCTTTACAAAGGAACTATTTCTCGAAATCTGGCAGAATACCCAAAGAGATTCTTGTCGTGTGTAATTTACGCCTGCAGGAAGAGAGATCTGCGCGATAAGCATGGAGACGTCACTGATGACAGTGCCACTAAAGCAGAATCACTCACTAAACACGGTTTTCCAAAATTTCTTTGAAACATCCCCTCAGAAAAATTTATGAATTACTGTGCTGGTAAACCTCTTACGTTATTTGATTTTCAAACAGCTGAGCAAAACTGAATGTACTCAGACATTTCTCTCTTTACTTATTCTGATCAACCCTAAACTGACACACAATATTTTTAGGACAAGGCAATCTGACTTTCAATAATCCCCACAAAAGGATGTCCCTGACTAACAATAACCTATACCTTTCATGAATCACTTACCTCACAAAAATCTTCGTTTCTCGAACTATTGCAATACAGCGAGCGCCAATACTGCCAGCTACATAAAAGATTCTAACTACTGAAGGCACTAACTACTGATAGGCATAGTTGGCAAATGAGAGATTTTGGTAGAGAACAAACAATGTATTTACCTAAATATGTTCAAAAGTCATCATATCTATATCCATCAATTCATGACATCCATCTTTACAAATTTCCTTTTTCTGGCGGACACACGTCCAGATCGTCCGCTTATAGTAACCTCTCAAAACTCTGGCATCTCTCTCTCCACATCCACCACTGCTGGCGGCTCACCTCCAACTGCACAACGCTATGCGCTGTTCACATCCAACTGCCCAACACTATAATAGAGAATATTCCAACAATGCCAACCAGCCACAGATTGCACACAGCACAGTCAATGATTTTCTTACAGAGCGCTACGTGGCGTTACCAACATAAAAACCTAAACAGCCTACTAACACCTTCACTGAAGAAGTCGAAGTAAATATACCAGAACTGTAATCTAGAGCAATGGTCAATATGAGTAACTCAGTAGTTGATATCCTCGGTGTAGCGAAGCAGCTCAAACCACTTGATAAAGGCGATGTCTTTGATCCAGGTCCTATACCAGTCAGGTTCCTTTCGGAGTATACTGATACAGTAGCTCTATATTTAACAGTCCTATACAACCGCTCGCTCGTCGAAACATCCGTACCTAAAAACCGGAAAGCTGAACAAGTCACATCAATGCCCAAGAAATGAAACAGGAGCAACCCGCTGAATTACGGTCGCATATCACTAACGTCGATTTGAGAACATGTACTGTGTTCTAACTTTACGAATTACTTCGAAGAAAACGATTTACTGACAGGTAGTCAGCACAGATTCAGTTCATCTGCAACACAACTAGCTCTTTATGATCAGGAAGCAATGACCGCTGTCGACAAGGGATGTCAAATTGATACCATATTTTTGGATTTCCAGAGGGCTTTTGACACTATTCGTAACAAGCGACTTCTAATAAAATTGCGTGGCTATGGAGTATCGTATTCGTGATTTCCTTCAGAAAGGTAACAGTTCGTAGTAACTAATGGAAAGTCATCGAGTAAAACAGATGTAATATCTGGCGTTCCCAGTGAAACGTTGTAGACCGTCTGCTGTTCCTGATCCACAAAAGCAACGTAGGAGACAATCTGAGCAGGCGTCTTAGATTGTTTGCAGATGAATCTGTCATTTACCGTATTGTAAAGTGATCAGATGATCAAAACAGATTGCAAAATGATTTAGACAAGATATCTGAATCGTGGGAAGAGTGATAATTGACTCTAAATAATGAAAAGCGTGAAGTCATCCACATGAATACCAAAAGAAATCCGCCAAATTTCGGTTACACTATATACCACAAAAACCTCAAGGCTGTGAATTCATCTAAATACTTAGGGATTACAATTACGAATAAATTAAATAATGTTGTGGGGGAAGCAAACCAAATACTGCGTTTTAATGGCAGAAACTTAGAAACTGTAAGAAATCTACTAAAGAGACTGCTTACATGACACTCGTCCGCCCTCTGCTGGAGTATTCTTGTGTGGTGTGGGACCCACATAAGATGGGACGGACAGAGGACACCGATAAACTTAAGAGAAGGTCAAATCTTTTTCTATTATTGCGAAGTAGTGGAGACAGTGCCAGGGACATTATAGGTGAAATGGTGTGACCGTCATTAGAATTACGGCAGAAATCTTGCAGGATCTTCTCGTGAAATTTCAATCACCAGCTTTCTCCTCTGGCTACGAAAATATTTTGTTGGGCCTCCACCTACGTAGGGAGAAATGATCATCATAATACAATAAGAGAAATCAGAGATCGCTCAAAAAGATTTAAGTGTTCGTTTTTCGTACGCACCATTCGAGAGTGGAACGGTAGGGAAATAGCTTGAAGGTGGTTCGACGAACCCTCTGCCAGACACTTAACTGTGATTTGCAGAGTAATTATACAGATGTAGATGTAGATGTAGATGCAGGGAGACCAAGGCTTGCCTACAGTAAGCTGATAGAAACGGCGTTAAGTAGCGATAGCGTTGTAGAGGTGGCGAGACTGAAGATAGTGTAGAGGACTCTAGCAAAGCAGTCTTGCGACTGAAGACCACAACAGAAGCCAATTCAAGGCATTATATGAAGCGTTAGGTAAATGGGAATTAGGCTACGGTTTCGAGGTATAGTTCGTTCGGTAATTACAGTGAATAATAAGAGGGACAGGGGAAGACTAGGAAATGCTTAGCGAATTGTGGTGGATATTGGGTGAAACAGTACCGTAGAGATGAAAAGATTAGTAGAAGATAGGAAAAGTGAAGGGAAGCGTTAAACCAGTAGAAAAACCGACGACACAAAAAGCGTGACGAGATACCGAATATTGAAATTTCTGCATCGAGACCAGTACATGCGTTCTCGTTCCTTGCTTAGCTCCGCGACCAGACAGTGGAACGCCACACGTGACGTGTCGAGTTCCCCACCTGTCGATAGACGGCGTATCGACGCCCCATGACGGCGACCTTATTTTTAAGACTTCGGTATTTGGTTTGCGGCCTACGGTAGCCATTAGCAGTCCTGCCCCCACAAGACATCACTGGTTACGTCGGACATACGTCGCCTGCGTGACTTATGTCATGGATATAAAGCAAGGCTTCGGTGCAATCGCCGAAAAAAAACCGTGTGAAAGGAGGAACTGCGACGGGTTTTTTCCACCCGGATGTTCACACTGGGCTTGTGCAACAGTGTATCGATGCAGCGGTGCGAGGGTGTCCGTCACGAAGTCGTTTACATCGTGCAAGCTGGCTCTCTCTCCTATATAGCTTTTCCTCAGTTCCCCAAAGAGGCATAAAATGGCCTTTTGAACGGGAGTCTGTTACCTCAGACGTTACGAGCGCCCTTTGGCACGTATATTCTACTAGTGAATAGGCAGTTGAGAAAAGGAAAAGATCTAGTTGGCTTACCATACGCAGTTATGTCAGAAGTCGCTATGCTCGCCGATACGGTGACATTTCGACCACCCATTGCGTTTATTTTGCTGTTTACCACGATACAGGCACTGAAATTAAGAAAAGGTGCAGTCTTCAAAGTACGTTAGTAAATCTGAGTGAATGTCTTCTAGCCGGCCGGTGATGCTGAGCGGTTCTAGGCGCTACAGTCTGGAACCGCGCGACCGCTACGGTCGCAGGTTCGAATCCTGCCTCGGGCATGGATGTGTGTGATGACCTTAGGTTGATTAGGTTTAAGTAGTCCTAAGTTCTAGGGTACTGATGACCTCAAAAGTTAAGTCCCATAGTGCTCAGAGCCATTTTTTTAATGTCTTCTATTCCAGGTGCATTATTTCGTCTTAGATATTCCAGTGTCCTGTGAAATTCTTCTCGCATTACTGCAACTCAGTTCTTATCTCACCTTCGTCCAGTACTTCTGCCATTGCATAATACTATCCTTTGCAATGCCCTATGATATATTCCCTCCACCTTTTAACCCAAAACGGTACAAACTTCTTCTTCTTCTTCTTCTTCTTCTTCTTCTTCTTTACTTCGACTGATTCTTCTTCATTACTGCAGTTCGGTTAAGACAGCTGATGAAAAGTTGCAATAACTTTCATTCGACTATGTATGCTATAATGATTTTCAGCTTGTCCTGCAAGTTAATACGCAGTAGATACCTTCCCCCACCTTAGCTTGTGAAGTTTGAAGGTACCTTACTATACGTAACACTTATGTAACAAAATTTTCACCGAAAACACCTGTTGGGGTTAAAGCACCATACACCCTTCCATTTAATCCAACCACTAATCAGACTGTTTCTATCCTGAGCTAGTATGTCTCTCATATTACTAGGTGGATAGCGTCTGTCTCTAAGGAAGACTAAGATCGCACGTACAGAACACTAGCACGCTTCAATCACATACAAAATAAATACATATTAGTGAGACATATAGACAGATAAAATAGCCACAAATATTATTTAGCAATACCTGCTGTGACAACAAGTAATTTTGGGTTACTATTTCCTGCTGGAGATGGGTGGATGGATAGGGAGTCGAACTGTGTTATACGGGTACGTCTTTCACCAAGCTAGTTAATTTGATGCGTATTCGCTTATTATTCTTTTCAACTTAGATATATTAGCATTCAGAATGTCCCTGGTGGAAAACTTTAACTATCGAGCAGTGCAATCAACAAATAAGTGAATGATTCCTGATTGAAATAAAGTTGATGTTAGCGTTAAAGGTTGAAATGATGCAACTGCAAACTGTTTCGACTTCAGGTTGGTGGTAACTGAAGTGACTCTATTGTTTCACAAGCACTACCTTTAAATAAAGTGGATTCACTGTATAAACAGAACAAAATTGCTCAGGCTTATCCCCAGTATCTTCAAAACATCGCTAGTTACATTATGGCTTTTGTATTACCACAAATTATCGAAGTAATGGAGAAGTAATGTGCTCATCATGAGCGCTATGTGTAGTCACTTTGTTCCGTGAAAAGTACGTAAAGTTATGACGCAGAAATAGCCCTAACAGCACCAACGTAATTTTACTTTGAAATGTTACTGAAGGAGAGCAGTTGAACGGTAAATCGAAAACTGACTTGAACCTAGGCAATGCACTTTAAAAACATTAATCGATAGGAGCTCGTACTGACTACCTGAGCTATGAATGACAGTTGACAGTCGGCAGTGTGCGCAGCTTCCCGCTTGAAACGGCTGCTGTAGGATCTCTGGTACGAAGCTCGGTTGTCTCGTTGTGATTATAGTCCAAGACAAGCAACGTTAAAAGATGGAGAAGAAAACTGTATCCTTCATTAATGTTTTACAAAACTTTAAATGATCAGTAGTAGTTCATATATGTATGAAATGTTGTAGAACTACGTATCACTACAGTAGTACTTCATATATATATGAAATGGTGTAGAACTACGTATCACTACAGGAAATTTGAATGTTATATATAAAAAAAATTAAAGTTACTTCTGGAGAAGAGGGGAACAGTTACATGATCCTCAAGAGCTCAGACGGCAAACTAAGCCAAGAAGGCAACGCACGTGTGGCTAGAGGATAAATGCAATGCTGTAGAACCACGTATCATATATATATATATCACTACAGGAATATATATACATATATATATATATATATATATATATATATATATATATATGATACATGGTTCTACAGCATTGCATTTATCCTCTAGCCACACGTGCTTTGTAATTTTACAGCTTACTTATATCTGATGCTTTAGAGATCTGATTTTCCTTATACTCACTTCATATGCGTGATTTTATATTTTCTCTTTCGTGATTTAAATTTAATATCTCGCGTGTTATATAAGGATTTTTACCGCGTCTTGTCTCTTTAGTCAGTAAAATGTAATATCTCTTGTATTATCCACGGATTGTCTTGTTGCCCATTCGTTTCTCTACTCGCTTCACTCTCGTAACGCTCGAAGTCATTCGTTGATTTTCTGTGGTATTTCTTTCGCCTTTTTCAGTCAGTCGCTGCGCATTTCTCCCTTTAAAACACTCAAAAGCCTCTGTTTCAATTCACCCATGTCTCTATCTTCCCACAATTTCTTCAGTTTTAATCTACATTTCATAACTAGCAAATTACAGTCGGAGTCCACATCTGATCCCGGATATGTATACGACCTTCTTAAGGCGTCAGCAAATATGTATCAATCTGAGTGTTTTAAAGGGAGAAATGCGCAGCGACTGACTGAAAAAGACGAAAGAATACCACAGAAAATCAACGAATGACTTCGAGCGATACGAGAGTGAAGGGAGTAGAGAAATGAATGGGCAACAATACAATCCGTGGATAATACAAGAGATATTACAATTTACTGACTAAAGAGACAAGATGCGGTAAAAACCCTTACATAACACGTGAGATATTAAATTTAAATCATGAAAGAGAAAATATAAAAACACGTCATATGAAGTAAGTATAAGGAAAATCAGATCTCTAAAGCATCAGATATAAGGAATGTGTAAAATTACAAAGCACGGGTGGCTAGAGGATATATGAAATGGTGTAGAACCACGTATCACTACAGGAAATTTGAATGTGATATATAAAAAAATTAAAGTTACTTCTGGAGAAGAGGGAAAAAGTTACATGAACCTCAAGAGCTCAGACGGCAATCTAAGCCAAGAAGGGAACGCATGTAACACGCTACATCAACTACTACTGATAATTTAAAGTTTTGTATAACATTAATGGAGTATACATTGACCTTCTTAAGGCGTCAGCAAATATTAAACTGCGATCTGTACCAAATTCTACCAGGTGTCTGCCAATGTCATCATTTTCTCCCATCCCACTTGTTGTAATATTCTCCCTTTTCTTACTACAACAGAATTGCGTTCCATCAGTATCAGATATTGGTCTTCCATTACATATTGAATGACTTATTTTACTTAATGACACATTTTTTTTCAGTCTGTTCATCATCTGCGGAGCCAATAGTCGTATTTTAATGTGATACTACAGTGGAGTGTACTTTGCGTCGGTTTTTGCTGTGGTAACCCGTTCAGTATGTTGATTATGGTAGTTCACCCACATTCCTATTTTCTTATTCCTTATGTTATATACTCATGCATTAGCCCCATTTGATTTGGTTTTCAGAGCCCCATAGTCACCTGATCAGATGTCCTGTACTTCCTGCCACAGCATGTCTACGCCCCAACCAGTGGAAATCTAGAGTACCGCACTGTTCCCAGCTTAAGATTCGAATGGAGAACTACTCTACCTCCATAATTATGTTATTACATGAACTTTCACACAGACATTATGTCAAGTTTGTTATTCTGTGGTCGTGCGGTAGCGTTCTCGCTTCCCACGCCCGGGTTCCCGGGTTCGATTCCCGGCGGGGTCAGGGATTTTCTCTGCCTCGTGATGGCTGGGTGTTGTGTGCTGTCCTTAGGTTAGTTAGGTTTAAGTAGTTCTAAGTTCTAGGGGACTTATGACCACAGCAGTTGAGTCCCATAGTGCTCAGAGCCATTTTTTTTGTTATTCTGTATTTAGTTACATGTTTTCTTTGTCATTTTCACGGAACGAAACTTCGAACTACTTTGCGTGTGTTTCTTACACTCGCGAGTTCTTTATGTTTCAGTAAAAAAGGAAACTGTATATCCCGTAACGACAGTTCCGAGAACGTGCTATTGTGAGTTCAAGAGTGCTAATACATATGCACGTAGGGTGACCTTAGAGTCCAATGCCAGACGTGCAACTGTCTCTCGTGTCCGGATTTCCGCATAGTCTCTGAGGGACCTTCGGCTGTCTCAACACGCGATGCAGGTGTTGTGTTGAAACTGTTAACTCGTGAAGGAAAGTACAAGTAAATACGCGAATCTGAGTTTTTGCAGCGGCAATATCTGTACTGCAAGTATGACAAACTGCTAGCATGTTAGAATAATAACTGAATAATAGACTGACGGGAAAGTAGCGCAGCACCAAGAAGGAGTATGTAACCTCCCCCTCACTTATCGACCTTAATGACCGTGAAAAATGAAACCGCGTGTACCTAATGGGAATTTTGGAAAAGCAATCGTCACCGAAGTTAATCTGTCGGTAAAGAGGGAGGAAAGGGTTACATCTAAATGAAAGGAAAAGTGCTAATGAAACTGGTGGAAATTAATTTTGAAAAGGGGTAAAGTTAATAAAGAAAGTAAATGTGCAGCCGTTACGTTAACAATTAACTAGCGGTAATTAGGTATTTGAGATTTGGGGTAAATTACGGTCGCCAGTCCTAAGGACAATTACTATAGTAACTGAAAAAGAAAGGTTATTACACATATAATTAGCACTAGAAGTGTGGCAACTGAAGGTTGACACGTGTAGTGTGAAAACTGAAAGTTTGTCAGAAGTAATAAATTTCGCTACACTCTGACTTAATTTAGCAAAAGAATTAATAAAACAGGAAAATCGAAAGTTAATTTAGTGACTGAAGTTAATAGTGAGCTTTCTTTCTGAAGCACATCGAAATTCAGTAAAACACGGTTAGTCTTGGACTACCTCAACAATCATTTCAAAAGCTACTTGAATCTACGCAATTTAGAAATAAGAGATTTAACTTTGAACTTGAATTAAATGATTCTGAACAATGAACAATAGTAAAATTTAGTACGTACCAAGCTGAGCTGCAGTCACAGGTAAGCTAAAATACGGTAACAAAACTCGCACTCTTAATTTGTGCTAGTGTAATCTAAATATTGTAGCCAGCTATGAATACCTTCATTGAAATTTGAAATTAAAGCGGTGAAATATAATGATGCTGGCGTTTGAATTTCAACGACACTCGGGTTCATTCCGGAAAAGGAAGGGACCCTGCTTGGTAATGCAATTGGGACAATGAGCAACAAATGTTCATGTTAAGTTGCTGTAATTATAGTTACGAAAATGGTACGGTTTGAAAAGCTGAGGTCTGCCATACAGTTCTAAAACTTTACGTGCTCCCAGTCTTCCTTGTTGGTTGATTGAAGGTTTGAAGCCGTCGATCGAGGAGGTGGCGACAGTCACTCATTGTCGGCCGTCGCTGTTGCAGAAGCTGGATGTTGGCGCGCCTTCTTCTCGACACGGTCACCAGGCGAAACGGGCTCTTGATGTGCGCCAGCTAATGCTTCCCGTCCGCGACACCACGTCAGAAACTATCATCGCAAGTCGAGCGCAATTACATGCTGCCAAACCCCGAAAGCGCGGCAACTCGCGGGAGCTTCACACAACACACCTGCTCCACTCGCTACTCCAGCCAGACTCTCTCTCCCCGCGCTCCACGCGGCAGAGTTAACACTACCAAAGATCCTACACACTTTGATTCTTCACACGACCTATCGACGTAATCGTTCGCTAGTCTTCCCTAGGCAAGACCCAGCGTAAAAATACAAATAATATTTACGAAACAAACCAATTATACATCGACATAAATGTATAAATATATATATATACAAACAGTAAAACAATTGCAATATACAAAGAGACAGAAATGTCATATCTTGAGGTAACAAAGCAAGGAAAAAGAATAATAGTACAATAGATGGAAATAGGAGGATATGCATTTCCGGCGTTACAAGTAGTGCGACATAAACGAACCATCATGCTCGGCGTATGGCGCTGTCGCATCGCACTGCATCTGCAGCACCAATCTGAGCAGCAGTTGGCATCACTGTGACAAGCAAAACAACGAACTGTTACAGATCGGTTACTTCGAGGACAGCTCCGAGCCAGACGCCCCGTGTAGCGTGCATTCCACAGAACCCCAAATCACCACCATTTGCGACTTCAGTGGTGTCAAGCGAGAGTTAGCTGCAGGGCGGGATAGAGATCTGTTGTGTTTTCTGATGAAAGCAGGGTCTGCCTCGGTGCCAGAAACAGCCATGTGTTGGTTAGAAGTGAGCCTATTGAGGGCGTGCAATAAACCCGTGTGAGTGCTGGACACACTGGACCAACACTGGGAGTTAGGTCTAAGGTGTGATTTCGTATGACATCAGGAGCTCTCTTGTTGTTATCCCATGCACCCTAATTGCAAAATTGTACGTCAGTCTGGTGATTTGATCTGTTATGTGCAATTAATTCTTTACAGACGACTGGAAAAACTAGTAGAAGCCGACCTCCGGGAAGATCAGTTTGGATTCCGTAGAAATACTGGAACACGTGAGGCAATAATGACCTTACGACTTATCTTAGAAGAAAGATTAAGGAAAGGCAAACCTACGTTTCTAGCATTTGTAGACTTAGAGAAAGCTTTTGACAATGTTGACTGGAATACTCTCTTTCAAATTCTAAAGGTGGCACGGGTAAAATACAGGGATCGAAAGGCTATTTACAATTTGTACAGAAACCAGATGGCAGTTATGAGTCGAGGGACATGAAAGGGAAGCAGTGGTTGGGAAGGGAGTAAGACAGGGTTGTAGCCTGTCCCCGATGTTATTCAATCTGTATATTGAACAAGCAGTAAAGGAAACAAAAGAAATATTCGGAGCAGGTATTAAAATCCATGGAGAAGAAATAAAAACTTTGAGGTTCGCCTATGACATTGTAATTCTGTCAGAGACAGCAATGGACTTGGAAGAGCAGTTGAACGGAATGGATGGTGTCTTGAAGGGAGGATATAAGATGAAGATCAACAAAAACAAAACGAGGATAATGGAATGTAGTCGAATTAAGTCGGGTGATGTTGAGGGTATTAGATTAGGAAATGAGACACTTAAAGTAGTAAAGGAGTTTTGCTATTTGGGGAGCAAAATAACTGATGATGATCGAAGTAGAGAGGATATAAAATGTAGACTGGCAATGGCAAGGAAAGCGTTTCTGAAGAAGAGAAATTTGTTAACATCGAGTATTGATTTAAGTGTCAGGAAGTCGTTTCTGAAAGTATTTGTATGGAGCGTAGCCATGTATGGAAGTGAAACATGGACGGTAAATAGTTTGGACAAGAAGAGAATAGAAGCTTTCGAAATGTGGTGCTACAGAAGAATGCTGAAGGTTAGTTGGGTAGATCACATAACTAATGAGGAAGTATTGAATAGGATTGGGGAGAAGAGAAGTTTGTGGCGCAACTTGACCAGAAGAAGGGATCGGTTGGTAGGACATGTTCTGAGGCATCAAGGGATCACCAATTTAGTACTGGAGGGCAGCGTGGAGGGTAAAAATCGTAGGGGGAGACCAAGAGAAGAATACACTAAGCAGATTCAGAAGAATGTAGGTTGCAGTAGGTACTGGGAGATGAAGAAGCTTGCACCGGATAGAGTAGCATGGAGAGCTGCATCGAACCAGTCTCAGGACTGATGACCACAACAACAACATGTGCAATTCATGAACAGCACTTCAGGGGCGTTTTAAAGTGGATAACGTTCTTCTGCATACCACTGTTGAAACCCAACAGGCTCTACATTTGTTGACACGTTGCCTTGATATGGTCGATCACCAGTTCTGTCTCCAATGGAGCACAGTAGTACATCAACCTGCAGAGGACAAATGTAATGTATTGCGAATACATAGAAAGAAGGATCCTTTATTGTATGATTATATAATAGCGGAACAAACACTGGTAGCAGTTACTTCTGTAAAATATCTGGGACTATGCGTACGGAACGATTTGAAGTGGAATGATCATATAAAATTAATCGTTGGTAAGGCGGGTGCCAGGTTGAGATTCATTGGGAGAGTCCTTAGAAAATGTAGTCCATCAACAAAGGAGGTGGCTTACAAAACACTCGTTCGACCTATACTTGAGTATTGCTTATCATTGTGGGATCCGTACCAGGTCGGGTTGACAGACGAGATAGAGAAGAGCCAAAGAAGAGCGGCGCGTTTCGCCACAGAGTTATTTGGTAAGCGTCATAGCGTTACGGAGATGTTTAGCAAACTCAAGTGGCAGACTCTGCAAGAGAGGCGCTCTGCATCGCGGTGTAGCTTGCTGTCCAGGTTTCGAGAGGGTGCGTTTCTGGATGAGGTATCGAATATATTGCTTCCCCCTACTTAGACCTCCCGAGAAGATCACGAATGTGAAATTAGAGAGACTCGAGCGCGCATGGAGGCTTTCCGGTAGTCGTTCTTCCCGCGAACATACGCGACTGGAACAGGAAAGGGAGGTAATGACAGTGGCACGTAAAGTGCCCTCCGCCACACACCGTTGGGTGGCTTGCGGAGTATAAATGTGAATGTAGGTAGATCAATGGCCGACAACGCCAGCTTCATGCAACACCAGCATTAACCGTCCCTGTATTGACTGACCAGGTACGACAGACATGGAACTCCATCCCACAAAGTGACATTCGGCACATACACAACACAATGCACGCACATTTGTGTGCTTGCATTCAACATTCTGGCGGTTACACCGGTTATTAACGTGCCACCATTTCACATTTTGCAATGGCTTGTCTCGCGATTAGATTAACCTGTGATCTTTCAATGTTAATCACATAAATATGCTACCTAGAAAAACATATTCTAGAAATTTCATTACTCTACATTAATTATTTCTTGGTGTTGTGATTTTATTTCTGTCAGTGTATGTCTAAGCGTGATGTAAGTTCGTATGTCCAGGCAACTTCAGGGCTCGAAATGCATCATGCTTCAAATGGAAAACAAGTTTATGACTGAATTCCGATCTTCCTTGGTTTGCACATAAGTTAGTCACAGCTCGAAAATTATATGCTGTGGGTAAAAATAAAAAATAAAACACTTGAAATTTGTGACATAGATTGTTAACTGTGAAATAGGGACTAGATACTCGTGAATGAGAGAAGAACTGAAACTGAGGGTTACAAACCAAAAACGGAAATTATGAAATGTTGCTAAAAATAAAAAAATAAAACACTTGAAATTCGTGACGTAGATTGTTAAATGTGAAATAGGGACCAGATACTCGTCAGTGAGAGAAGAACTGAAATTGAGGGTTACAAACCAAAGAAAGGAAATGCTGAAATCCTTTTACCAATGTTGCTCTACATAAAAAAATCCAAGAATACTGCCTCAAGACCCTTGTACAAATCAAAAACTGGTGTTGACAAATAGCTGAAACTGGTACAAATCAAAAACTGGTGTTGAGAAATATCTGAAATTGCCGTATTTGAACAAAGCTTCAGGGTCCAGTGGAACCCCTATCAGATGCTATATCGAATTTGCGACTGAATTATTCCATCAACTTACCGTAACCCGCCGTAGATCCATCGGACAGAAAATCATAGTTAGAAGAAAGCATGGATCACACCCGTCTACAACAAGGGTAGCAGAAGTGATCCACAGCGCTACTGTGTAATATGCTTCACATGCATTAGTTCTAGAATCTTAGAAAATATTCTCAGCTCAGATTTAGTGAGGTATCTAGAACAGAACAATGTCCACCACGCCATCCAACATGGATTTCGAACAGATCGAACATGTGAAATCTAACTCACCCCTTTCTCACACGACATCCTCACAGCTGTGGATGAAGGCAGTCAGGCAGATGTAGCATTTGACGCAGTGCAACATCCACAATTATCTTCAAAAGCACGATAGTACGGAATATCAAGCTATATCTATAACTGGATTGAAGATTTTTTGATAGGGACGATGCAGCTTGTTATTTTGCATGGAGAGTCATCGCAGTTGTTTAATGTATAAGCTTGTAGAGCTTTTGTTTTGCATGTTGGTACTCTGGTTGATGTGAGTTTGTTTATCGACCGTAATTTTTATTTGCAGTTCACGGTAGCTGTTTGACTTTACAGATTGCCATTTTGTCATGTGGAGATAGTGGGTGGAGCTGTGGACGCTAGAAAATGGTGTGCTGAATAGAGAAACTGGAACATTTTCGATATATTCTTCTTTTTGTATTCAGTAGACAGGTGACAGCAGCGGAGGCAACCAGAAACATTTGCTCCACGTGTGGGGATCATGCCATTGGACAGAGACAGTAAGAAAATGGTTTCCTCGTTTAAACATTAATGACTCTCCATGTTCAGGAAGACGTTCAGGTTTTGATGAAGATCGTTTAAATGTATTAATCCAAAGCGATCCAAGTCACTGTATAAGGTGGCAGAATAAATGAAGGTCAGACTCTCACCTTACATGAGAGCTATATAAATTGCAATGGGAAGGTGAATATGGCCTCTAACTTAATTCGGCGGTAAAATGGTTCAAATGGCTTCTGAGGTCATCAGTGCCCTAGAACTTAGAACTACTTAAACCTAACTAACCTAAGGAAATCACACACATCCATGCCCGAGGCAGAATTCGAACCTGCGACTGTAGCGGTCGCGGGGATCCAGACTGTAGCGTCTAGAACCGCTCGGCCACGCCGGTCGGCAGTAATTAACACACAGTTCCTATAATGCTTGTTTGAGCGGCGTTTTAGTTTGGAATTCAGAGGGACGACGCAGAGGAAAGGCCGCGCTACAGGGGGTACCACGGAAACCACTTAAAGGGGTGTCCCAGGTGGGAAGTCAATGACTGACCAGGTGACTCAGACGGGGAGAGCGGGTATAATGGCCCATCTGAGGGAGGTCAGGAAAGAAAGCTTTTAGAAAACTGCAATTCGGAATTCCAAATGAATATGAAACAAGACCAGTGAAGCGTTTTGGATCACATGTCCAGCGAGTAATACACACGTGAGAGAGTCAATGTACGCATTTAGGCGTCTGGAACAGGCACAAAACATCTGATTGGCGGAAACGGACTAGGAAGGAGAAAAGAGCCAAAGTTTTGATGCAGTTTAATGGTAGGGACCATGCAGTTGGTAGAGACAGTTTCCACAAATAAGAGGAACGCTCCTATTGGTCAAAAAAAGCCATGATATGAAGAAAAAAAAGAACCTAGGTGGGAGACAGTTCAGCGATGAGTAAGACAAGACGGATATTTTCGTGGACTTCTCTCTGAACTGGCGTCCAGTGCAGAATGGAGCGCATAATGCTCTGTACCACAGAAGTAATTTGTGTGAACCCTGCATTCACAGCGGCTGATATCCAGCTAGAAATTAGCTGTAGCATCGTTTAGTTCAAACTGAGGAGCAACGAGCCAGCCAATTAGTTAATTGTTCTTGCGAGAACTGAGAGGGCATTATAACATGCATGCTGCTCCAACCATGCGCGTGTAAATCTCGACATTCTAAGACTAGGGGTGAGTACATGTTCTTTTGCATAACGAGTAACATAGGGAAAGTTTCTGCTGGAAAATTCAGCAGAAGAGAGCGGTCTAACAGACGACAGCTAATCACAGCTTAAGGTAAATACCGTGTGCAGAGGCATAAACTTGTTGGTTCACCAGCTTGCATGCTCTGTAAGCTCGAGCGACCTTGGGTAATCTTTTGCTCAATTTGTTACATAACTAACCATCCACCAGAGACTTGATTGTCATCCTAAAAGTAGTACCGAACTTTGAACGAGAATCGGGACGATTTTTGTAGTACTGACCAACATCATAACGTAAGTGTAGGAACAATTTTGTAAAGAAACTTCTAGTTAAACTTTAATATTGTCATGTTTAGGATAATTTGACCTTCTAAGAGTTAATATTTAATATTGTTGTGTTTAGGATTATTTCACTTTATGATGTTGACGAGATGCATTATCCTGACAACTGTTTTTTGTTTCTTTGTCACATTGAAAATTGTGTAAAAGCGTGTATTTTGAGCTAATATTGCGACATTAAACATGTCATTTCAATTTACACAGTTGTGTTCAATCCTAGAATAAGTAAGCCACAAATATTGTTCCTTACAACTGTACTCAAGAACTAGGACATGTGATGTGCTGTAATCTTTTCACCATCGTGCGACATTTGCATACAATGGAGGAGGTTCAAAAACCGGGTGAATGGATACCTCATGCTCTAAACCAAAATCACAAAAAATCAGTGTGCGTCTTTGCTTGCTCCTCATCAACTGGCTCGTGAACTACTCCGACCATTCCTATCCTGTATTGTTACTGGCGACGAGAAATGGTGTCTTTATACCAGATAAGGAAAAGAAAGGAATGTTGTTGTTGTTGTGGTCTTCAGTCCTGAGACTGGTTTGATGCAGCTCTCCATGCTACTCTATCCTGTGCAAGCTTCTTCATCTCCCAGTATCTACTGCAACCTACATCCTTCTGAATCTGCTTAGTGTATTCATCTCTTGGTCTCCCTCTACGATTTTTACCCTCCACACTGCCCTCCAATGCTAAATTTGTGATCCCTTGAAACATGTCCTACCAACCGATCCCTTCTTCTAGTCAAGTTGTGCCAGAAACTTCTCTTCTCCCCAATCCTATTCAATACCTCCTCATTAGTTACGTGATCTACCAACCTTATCTTCAGCATTCTTCTGTAGCACCACATTTCGAAAGCTTCTATTCTCTTCTTGTCCAAACTAGTTATCGTCCATGTTTCACTTCCATACATGGCTACACTCCATGCAAATACTTTCAGAAACGACTTCCTGACACTTAAATCTATACTCGATGTTAAGAAATTCCTCTTCTTGAGAAACGCTTTCCTTGCCATTGCCAGTCTACATTTTATATCCTCTCTACTTCGACCATCATCTGTTATTTTGCTTCCCAAATAGCAAAACTTCTTTACTACTTTAAGTGTCTCATTTCCTAATCTAATTCCCTCAGCATCACCCGACTTAATTCGACTACATTCCATTATCCTCGTTTTGCTTTTGTTGATGTTCATCTTATATCCTCCTTTCAAGACACTGTCCATTCCGTTCAACTGCTCTTCCAAGTCCTTTGCTGTCTCTGACAGAATTACAATGTCATCGGCGAACCTCAAAGTTTTTACTTCTTCTCCATGAATTTTAATACCTACTCCGAAGTTTTCTTTTGTTTCCTTTACTGCTTGCTCAATATACAGATTGAATAACATCGGGGAGAGGCTACAACCCTGTCTTACTCCTTTCCCAACCACTGCTTCCCTTTCATGCCCCTCGATTCTTATAACTGCCATCTGGTTTCTGTGCAAACTGTAAATAGCCTTTCGCTCCCTGTTTTTTACCCCTGCCACCTTCAGAATTTGAAAGAGAGAATTCCAGTTAACATTGTCAAAAGCTTTCTCTAAGTTTACAAATGCTAGAAACGTAGGTTTGCCTTTTCTTAATCTTTCTTCTAAGATAAGTCGTAAGGTCAGTATTGCCTCACGTGTTCCAACATTTCTATGGAATCGAAACTGATCTTCCCCGAGGTCGGCTTCTACCAGTTTTTCCATTCGTCTATAAAGAATTCGCGTTAGTATTTTGCAGCTGTGACTTATTAAACTGATAGTTCGGTAATTTTCACATCTGTCAGCACCTGATTTCTTTGGGATTGGAATTATTATATTCTTCTTGAAGTCTGAGGGTATTTCGCCTGTCTCATACATCGTGCTCACCAGATGGTAGAGTTTTGTAAGGACTGGCTCTCCCAAGGCCCTCAGTAGTTCTAATGGAATGTTGTCTACTCCCGGGGCCTTGTTTCGACTCAGGTCTTTCAGTGCTCTGTCAAACTCTTTACGCAGTATCTTATCTCCCATTTCGTCTTCATCTACATCCTCTTCCATTTCCATAATATTGTCCTCAAGTACATCGCCCTTGTATAAACCCTCTATATACTCCTTCCACCTTTCTGCCTTCCCTTCTTTGCTTAGAACTGGATTGCCATCTGAGCTCTTGATATTCATACAAGTGGTTCTCTTCTCTCCAAAGGTCTCTTTAATTTTCCTGTAGGCAGTATCTATCTTACCCCTAGTGAGACAAGCCTCTACATCCTTACATTTGTCCTCTAGCCATCCCTGCTTAGCCATTTTGCACTTCCTGTCGATATCATTTTTGAGACGTTTGTATTCCTTTTTGCCTGTTTCATTTACTGCATTTTTATATTTTCTCCTTTCATCAATTAAATTCAATATTTCTTCTGTTACCCAAGGATTTCTATTAGCCCTCGTCTTTTTACTTACTTGAATGGCTGAGCTCAAACAAGGCAGCAGCTCACTGTACAAAGAACTGCGTGCATCTACAAAAGATAATGTTACGCCTCTGATACAACAGCGACGATTAGGTGTGCTGTGAATTGCTTCTCTGAGGTCTAACCACGACTGCTGAGATTCACAGCTGAGATGCATTGCAGGCGCATTCCAAGAACAACGACCAGGAAGTCTGCATGAAGTGGTGCTACTGCACAGTAACGCCTGTCCGCATTCTGCTAGTCTGACAAAAAAAAAAAACACTATACAGGAGCTGGGTTGGTAGTCATTCTGCACCCACCTTCTTATTCATCCGATCTTGTGCCCTCGGATTTGTACCTTTTCTGCTCTCTATCGAACAACTTTCAATGGACCTCCTTTACGGATGGAAATGTACTCCGAGCATGGCTGGACGAGTTCATCGCCTCAAAACCACGTGATTTCTAGAGTCGCGTAATCGGTAAGCTACTCCAGCGTTGGCAGAGTGTTTTAAGCAGTGAAGGAGAATATAGTAAGGACGACTAAAGTCTCTGTAATGGGTATCAGATGTGTTTATTAAACTTACGGAAAAATGCTACGAACCTATGCACCAGCCTAATACACTCCTGGAAATTGAAATAAGAACACCGTGAATTCATTGTCCCAGGAAGGGGAAACTTTATTGACACATTCCTGGGGTCAGATACATCACATGATCACACTGACAGAACCACAGGCACATAGACACAGGCAACAGAGCATGCACAATGTCGGCACTAGTACAGTGTACATCCACCTTTCGCAGCAATGCAGGCTGCTATTCTCCCATGGAGACGATCGTAGAGATGCTGGATGTAGTCCTGTGGAACGGCTTGCCATGCCATTTCCACCTGGCGCCTCAGTTGGACCAGCGTTCGTGCTGGACGTGCAGACCGCGTGAGACGACGCTTCATCCAGTCCCTAACATGCTCAATGGGGGACAGATCCGGAGATCTTGCTGGCCAGGGTAGTTGACTTACACCTTCTAGAGCACGTTGGGTGGCACGGGATACATGCGGACGTGCATTGTCCTGTTGGAACAGCAAGTTCCCTTGCCGGTCTAGGAATGGTAGAACGATGGGTTCGATGACGGTTTGGATGTACCGTGCACTATTCAGTGTCCCCTCGACGATCACCAGTGGTGTACGGCCAGTGTAGGAGATCGCTCCCCACACCATGATTCCGGGTGTTGCCCTTATGTGCCTCGGTCGTATGCAGCCCTGATTGTGGCGCTCACCTGCACGGCGCCAAACACGCATACGACCATCATTGGCACCAAGGCAGAAGCGACTCTCATCGCTGAAGACGACACGTCTCCATTCGTCCCTCCATTCACGCCTGTCGCGACACCACTGGAGGCGGGCTGCACGATGTTGGGGCGTGAGCGGAAGGCGGCCTAACGGTGTGCGGGACCGTAGCCCAGCTTCATGGAGACGGTTGCGAATGGTCCTCGCCAATACCCCAGGAGCAACAGTGTCCCTAATTTGCTGGGAAGTGGCGGTGCGGTCCCCTACGGCAATGCGTAGGATCCTACGGTCTTGGCGTGCATCCGTGCGTCGCTGCGGTCCGGTCCCAGGTCGACGGGCACGTGCACCTTCCGCCGACCACTGGCGACAACATCGATGTACTGTGGAGACCTCACGCCCCACGTGTTGAGCAATTCGGTGGTACGTCCACCCGGCCTCCCGCATGCCCACTACACGCCCTCGCTCAAAGTCCGTCAACTGCACATACGGTTCACGTCCACGCTGTCGCGGCATGCTACCAGTGTTAAAGACTGCGATGGAGCTCCGTATGCCACGGCAAACTGGCTGACATTGACGGCGGCGGTGCACAAATGCTGCGCAGCTAGCGCCATTCGACGGCCAACACCGCGGTTCCTGGTGTGTCCGCTGTGCCGTGCGTGTGATCATTGCTTGTACAGCCCTCTCGCAGTGTCCGGAGCAAGTATGGTGGGTCTGACACACCGGTGTCAATGTGTTGTTTTTTCCATTTCCAGGAGTGTATTAATGATGACTAAAGTCTTTGTTATGGGTATCAGTTGTGTTTATTAAACTTACGGAAAAATGCTACGAACCTATGCACCAGCCTAATATAAATAATTTCAAGTGTGTCTCAGGGAGGTGAGTTGGGGCCCTTTGCTGTTCATGTTGTATATTAATGACGTTGCAGATTGTAACCTCAAACTTTTCGCAGATGATGCAGTTATCTGTAATGAAGTACTGTCTGAAGAAAGTTGCACAAATATTCAGTCGAATCTTGATAAGATTTCAAAGTGATACAAAAATTGGCAACTTGCTTCAGATGTTCAGAAATGTAAAATTGTGTACATAAAGAAACGACAACAATGACTAAAAGATCAACGGGTCACAACTGATATCAGTCAACTCATAGAAAAGTTTATATGTAACAGTTTGTAGGGATATGAAATGAAACGATCACATAGTCAGTCGTGATTAAAGCAGGTGGTACATTCCATTTCATTTGTAGAATACTAGGGAAATGCGATAAGTCTCCAAAGGAGAACGTTTACAAAACACTTGTGCCACCTGTACTAGAATATTTCTCAAATAGTGCTAAGAGGGGATACTGAACGTATACAAAGTAGATCAGCAAGAATGATCTGAGATTTCCAGAATGAGATTTTCACTCTGCAGCGGAGTGTGCGCTGATATGAAACTTCCTGGCAGATTAAAACTGTGTGCCCGACCGAGACTCGAACTCGGGACCTTTGCCTTTCGCGAGCAAGTGCTCTACCAACTGAGCTACCGAAGCACGACTCACGCCCGGTACTCACAGCTTTACTTCTGCCAGTACCTCGTCTCCTACCTTCCAAACTTTACAGAAGCTCTCCTGCGAACCTTGCAGAACTAGCACTCCTGAAAGAAAGGATATTGCGGAGACATGGCTTAGCCACAGCCTGGGGGATGTTTCCAGAATGAGATTTTCTCATTCTCCTAAAGTTTGGAAGGTAGGAGACGAGGTACTGGCAGAAGTAAAGCTGTGAGTACCGGGCGTGAGTCGTGCTTCGGTAGCTCAGTTGGTAGAGCACTTGCCCGCGAAAGGCAAAGGTCCAGAGTTCGAGTCTCGGTCGGGCACACGGTTTGAATCTGCCAGGAAGTTTCGATCTGAGATTTATTTGAACCATGGGAGACTGTCACAGAGATGCTGGAAAACTCAACGGGAAAACGTCTGATGACAGATAAAGCCTACATAAAAAGTTTCGAGACCAGATTTTAGTGAGAAATCTGGGAATATACGAAAAGCCCCTATGTATCGCTTCCGTAGGAATCGCGAGGAGAAGATTCAGCGTATCTCAAACGACTGACGAGGAAAATTTTGACCTAAGAAACCAGAGGCAAGTGGTTTCTTTTCTTTTTAATTTCAGTTGTTGGCCTTTGGCGTTCGTCATTTAGCCAAGGAAATGAGTAATTACAAACTGTTATTCAGAATCATATACACAAAACAGCATTTTAAATTACATTAAAACAATTGAAACCTCATAAAAAAACTTGGTAAAACTGAAAGCTGTTATTTCATTTTGTTGCTTGGAAAATCACAATAACATTGAGAAATAAACGTTCACAGGCGCTGTAGGTATTCCCTCGTGTGTGCCACGTCTGGTTATCTTGTACATATGATGATGTAACATGGGCACTAACCCGACAAGCAGTTCCACATCTGAAGAGATCCAGAGTGTTCTTCACTGGTATATGGCTCTGGAACCACTGATTGTTCGACGCTATTCATAAGACATCTCACGCTGGATTCTAATTACTGGGCAAGAATTTCTCAGACAGTTCTTTAGTATAGGAGTCCCTCTGTAATGAACAGCTCTCTACGTTTGTGTCTACGTTACATTAATATATCCTTGCCTTCCAGAAACCGGGAAATACTGACGTAGTCCGCAGTGCGAGCTAATTCTGCAACAGACGTAGTTTGGGGAATTCAAGCTGTTACCATTCCCTTGAGAGGTTAGTGCCGTTGCCTTCCACATTGCGAACACCCCATTATCGCATGGTTGATGACTGCGATGTCATTTGGATATTCTTTGCGTTACAGAGATTGCTCAGCTTTCATCCCATGAAGGTGCGACAGATAACAACTGTTACCCAATCCAATGTGTGTTATAGCAGTGATGTGCCGCCCAGACAGTTTTATCTGTAGACAAACTTATAGGTGGGGCAACCACAGCTATGAGTTTTCATCTTGGCAATTAATAGCACCATTTACAAAAACCAATCGTGAGAGCCATTTTCTCCTTGTGCAGTTGGAAGATTGACATTTCTTTAAAAATTATCGCCACAACGAAAAGAAAGGCTTGTCAAGAATCATTCATTGGTGCCCTAGCCACTCTTCCACCTGCCAGGCGGCACATCATTGATATCAATGTGATAGGCTAATTAATTAAGTTGATCATGAGAGTCACTTTGTATGATGAGTAACTTTTTTTTTCAGCAGTCGGATTATACTCGCCAAGTAGGACAACTGGGAATCTATGGAGGGAACACGATGTTCTTTTCAAGGGACACTATATTGAGAAATGACACTTGAAGCTGACGACAGAGGGATTCTACAACCCACAACATACATTTCGCGTAAGGACAGCACTATTACAAAACACAATCATAACCCCTATGTTACCATCACCCTGCATAAAAAGCGGTCTTGAGTCTACAGACACACACGGTCGCTGATAGTGTCACGCTTTCAGGCTGAAATGCTGTCCGAAATGCTGTATGCAATTTGGAATCAAGTCTGTCCATTCAACCACATATTTGCGCATCTTAATGATTACAGCCAGTGGCGAATCATAGTCGTGCTACTCTCGTATCTCGAAACGAGTCACCTTTTTCTTTTTCCGAAACTTTCTGCTAAGGATTCCATAGACCAAGAACTCCAGCGCTGTTTTCAAACAGTCCCTCTGCATCTCGTAAGTCTCTGCCGCGCACTCCCTGCATCTTATTCCATGTAATCGTCCCACTTTAAGCCTGACCTGGGTGGAAGTCGGAGAGCGCTATATCTAAGACCTTCTGCCACCTGTGGGGAAACAGGACGAGCTGAGTTAATGCTACAGGAGCGCGCTTTGACCACTCGGTAGAAATGGGAGCATGGTGTCATAGCTACGCCAGCTGTTTACAGTGTGTAAGGCTAGCGCCAAAGGAAGCTTCCCCCTACAACATGAGGTATTAGAAGAGATAGTACAAGCAGTTATGGTGGTGTTTTTTGTTGGGAAAATTACATGGCATGGAGGAAGGACGAAGATTTTGCGACACGTCTCCAAACTACACACAGGTAGTCCGAAGCAGATCTGTGTCTCTCGGGGTGCATTCATGTCTATCACCCAAACATATGTGGCGATCCTATTAAATATACAGGTATTGGTTCATTGGAGCAGGTGGTTCGTGACTGAAGTCTCTTCCACAGACAGGTGTAAAGTTTCATCGCTTGTACTGTAGGATGACCATCTCCAACAGACTATCAATCACATGAGAGGGTTTCCTGTATAAGCTGTTTAATACCAATCAGTGTACACCGCCATGCACTTTGTTTTTTCTACCATGACTTAGAGACTGTCAGCTGCTCCTAAACCGACATTAACACATTTCCATCCTCTGACTCTCACAGAAAACTGAACATCGCATTTCGTAAACTATACAGCGACCACACCACAGGCTGGTAGAAGTAAAACACAGATGCGGTGTTTCTCATTGACAAAAATGTGAAAGACATCGCAACTTATGGAAACTGGAGGAGTTGGCAGCATTGCAGTGCGCTTCCAATAACTATTCAAAGGTGATTACCTGTACAGTTAATCTCATCTTCCCAACGAAAAGGTAGCGGATCTCCCGGTGCTCCGTTCTAAAAAGCATTGTTCCATCGTTTTGCAGTCGTGTATGTGATTACTGTTCCAGTCTTGACCATCGCTGGAAGGTGCTGTTCACAACACACGTGAGATAGCACTGTGGTCTTATTGATGAAAAAAATAAATAAAAATAATAACCATGTGTAGGGTATTGCAGCATATGGAAATAGGACGAGTCTGTAGAAATGAGGAACACTTCCAAACAACTGTATTAAGGTGATGATCTTTACATTTAGTCTCATGTTCCACAGCAACAAGCAGCAGATATTCAGTGTTCCATCAAAGTTCCCTTCATCTCAAAGGAGTGGTGTCAGTCAATCATTATGTTGTAATCAATAGTGTACCCAGTGGACATTCGGGATTGGAAAGACGCCATTGATATACCACTGTATATATACACTGCAGTTGATAGCGAAATCAATTTTAGCAATTTACCCAGAAGTTGGTGAGAGCAATATCCACCACATTCTGCAACCTGTGTAGAAACAGAATGAGCTGAGTTAATGCTATAGGAGCGCGTTTCGACCACTCGGTGGAAGTGGGAACATGTTGTACTAGCTCCACCACCCGTGTACGATGTGTAAGGTCAGTGTCAAATGAAGCCTGCTCCTGCAAAACGACTGTGGCGTCTCTTGCTGGGAAAATTAGGAAGACTCAACATCGAAGCAGATCAGTGTCCCTCAGGATCCATTCACGTCTATCTCCCATCCAGCAGAGAAAAATTACGAACTATAAAAGCTCCATTAATTTCATCTGATAGATTTTTACATCTCTCTCTTCCGATATACCGAAAACGAATACCGTCTATGTGCCAGCATCCAGCATATGTGGCGATCCTATTAAATATACAGGTATTTATCCATTGGAGTAGATGGCTAGTGATCGACGTCGCTTGCACAGACCGGTGTAAAGTTTCATCGCTTGTACTGTACGAGAACCTTCTCCAATATGTTGTCAGTCACAGGAGAGGAACCCTGTTTCGTTGTTTGGTAAACAGCTTTTTCTGCTATAACACGCTTAGTACACTGCCATTCATTTTTTTCCGCCACGACTTCGACGTCTGTGTCAGATTCTAAACTGACATTAACATGTTCCATTAAGTTTCGGGTGTGCAGCCGCAGGAAATCTCCTTCTTCTTCTAACATTTCGGCTGTATAGCGTTCAGCCATCTTCAGAGTGAGCCGCAAGACTGCCGCTCCAGTGCTCGCTTCGTCCCTTTATACTCGTGTACCGCGCGACTGCGCATTCGGCCACAGATGCAAATGCGCCAGAGACGTTGGTCGGCGACAGAGACGTGCATAATGCGCGACTTGTATCTGTGACTCCGCAGTTGATCTGTGTTGGCATATCGATATATCATTGTGAGCAGCACTGTGACGACGTCTTTGTGAGTTTATTACAGCAAGTGCCGGATTTCATGATTTATCAAGATTGAAACCACTATCTCTATTAATTAAATTCGTCGTCAAGCGTATTTCAATCGCCTCCTTCATTATCGAGTACCAAAAGGATGATGTAGTTGCCAAAATTTCGACGTTTTCATACAACATATTGTGGCCATTATCAATACAGCGCTCTGCCACTGCCGACGTATTAGGTTGTAAAAGTCGTGTGTACCTCCGGTGTTCTGTACATCTTTCTTGGACAGTACGAGTTGTTTGTCCGATGTAAGAAAGGCCACATTCACATGGAATTTTGTGAACTCCAGATTTTCGGAGCAGCAAATCATCTTTCACGGAGCCCACGAGTGCAGCTGTCTTGGGTGGAGGACGAAAAATCACTTTTACTTTGTGTCTGCCAAGGATGCGTCCTATTTTTGATGAGAGGCTACCCACATATGGCAGGAAGGCCATCGATTTAAAGATTTCTTCATCTTCTTCTGCTTTCTTTGTGGCCTCTTTGGGTTTCATTTTTATGCCCTCTGTATTTGTTGTGGAGAGTACCCATTGTCTTCAAACACACTTTGTAAGTGGGAAAGTTCATCTTGCAGACTGCTTTCGTCAGAAATAAGATGAACTCTGTGGGTCAAAGTTCGGAGAACACTCATTGTCTGGGCAGGATGGTGGCAGCTATTTGCGCCGCCAAAATCTGAAGATGACATTAACATTGACTTCCCCAGGAAAGTAGACATCCCACAGTGTAATCGCATTATGTGGTAATCAACAGCGTACCTGGATTGTTGGGATGGAAAAGACACCGTCGATGTACTGTAATAATAAGCATCATAGTCGATAGTGCGATCAATTTTAGCAATTTTATCGCAATTTCAACATCAACCAATGACGCGGCAGAATGCTTACCAGTTGCTGTATAATCGCTAAATAGCCCCTCCGCTACTTTGCGAGTACCAACGTGAATGTAAGTAGATGACTGTACAGTATGTTCATTCATTGTTAATTCTCGCACATTACACCAAAGTATACCAGACAGCGACCTACATATCTCTAGCACTTCGATCATAGTGCGTAATTTACGATCTTTCTCTATGTGGGTGGGAGTTACAGGGTATTCTCGCATTCTTAGGATAAAGTTAGAGACTGGTAGATCTCAAAATATTCTCGCATTCTTAGGATAAAGTTAGAGACTGGTAGATCTCCTCGCATTGTCTTTGACCAACGCTCCCTGTAGCTGACCAGAAGTAGACCGCTACATTCCACGTTTCGTGTAGGAACAGTGTGAACCGAGTTTGTAGCTGCTGTCCTGCACCCATCCAGAGCACAAGATTACTCCAGATGCGCGAATGTCGAGGAGGTTAGCAGCCCTTATCGGCATACAGTAGATATGTGATGATATAACACACGGTTAAGAACAAGAAACAGGTGATTTTTATGCATGATGGAGCTCCTGATGGACGGAGTGTGCTGTGTTTTACGTAACTCAACTGCGCTAGCAATTCTAAAGTATTGTTCTAGTGTCTGGGGTCATAACCAAGAAGGTAAGAGAGAACATAAACACATGCACTTCTAAGGCTACAATGTTATGCACTTAAAATACGCTATAATGTTAGATCGTCGCGGTTTCCGACCTATTATTCGTATGGAATGCAACGCTGTTACTATCCCATTGTAAGAAATATATTTTCCCCCAGTAAATACGCTGCATTATGACCCGTTCAATATGAGTGCTCGTTTTTCCACGACAATTTCGAAGTGAAATTAGAACCGTGACGCATTTTTGCCATCAGTTGTGGTAGCTTGTATTGGCTTCGATTACCTGGGCTGCAGGATGGGTTCTGAGCAGGCATCTCTCACGAACAGTGACGTCAAACAGTGATAGATACCGTATGGTTACAGGTAATACACTTTTTAAACTCCTCTCTGTTCAACACCATCATCTTGTCAGTTGAACATATTCCCCACCAAAAAGAATAAAGATAGTACCTTACACCCCTGCCATTTTTTCCTGCCAGCTTGTGGGTGTAGGGTAAAGTTTAGGTGTGTTTGTCGCTAATTTCGAGTGGTATTGCGAAATTTTTTCCCAGCAGGATAACACCAGTTGTATTGTTTTTGAGCTGTATTGCGCTTTTATCCCGTCCTTCTGTAATGCTATGCATATAGTCGGGTAATTAGGACTAATCTTTGTGATTAATGTAATTATGATCAATATTTGCGTCAGTTTCCCAACCAAAATAAATAAAGTACACTAAGTTAACATTGCTCTCCCGCATCTGGACAGTTTCCATATGTTAGGGGGTGCACTTGGGCTTTCCATTCAGTAGAATTAGGGTTCGAGTCCCGGAAAGGGCACCACCATTTTTAATTTCCTGTCAATTAGAAGCATCTCTGGTGGTTTAATTGTATTAGGGGTGTACACTTAGGCTTTCCGCCCAGGAGGATCAGAGTTCAAATCCCAGATAGGGGACGTCAATTTTAATTTTCCGCCAATTCCTGGATAGGGAATTTCCGCCAGTAGGATAGGTTGGTGGGAGAGTTGGGAGGGGACACACTAGCAGCTGAGAAAGCACGTGACGTCATCCAGGGACGGGGGTGGGCGTGGGTGGTGGTTATGACTGATCAATTTAATTAATTTGCATATCAATTTGATATCAAAATTGTGCTGACGCCGCCAATCCCCTACTACTGACAATCGTGTGAGCTTATTCCCAAAGTGTTGCAAAAGGATGTGTTGCGACTGCTCCACCAAGCACATTGGGGCATTGTTCGCTCTAAACAGTTAGCACGACGGCACTGTACTTGGCAGGGCATGAACGCCAGCATTGAACAGATGACATCACAGTGTCGCGCATGCGCTGTAAACGAAGCCGTTCCGCTACAGACGCTCTCAGCTTGGGCTAAGATTCAATCACCATGGCAACGAGTGTGCATAGACGTTGCAGGACCCTTTTGGAACAGTCGTTGGCTCATAGTGGTCGATACTTTTAGCAAGTTCCCATTTGCGGTGCCTATAGTTTCCAATACATCATGTAGCACCATATTTTGCATAAAAGTTTCTCCAGAAGTACTTGTGTCGGACAACGGACCACAGTTCACTTCACGTGATTTTGAAGAGTTTTGTGAACGCAATGACATTCGTCATCCAACAAGTACTCCGTTTCACTCCAAGTCTAACAGAGAAGCAGAATGCTTCATACGCACTTTTAAGCAACAGATGGCCAAGCTTCACACCACCCACACATATGAACAGGCGCTGCAACTCTTTCTATCGCTTCCACCCACGAGACGGACCATCACGAACGAAAAATATGCACGGCCGCCGCCATCGGACGTTGCTTCACTTGATCCATCCACCACAGCATCCCGCGCCGCCAATGGTCCCCAAGTATCACTTTGCGCTGCACGATCTTCATCTTTTCATAGATTTATCGCAACCATGGGCGTCGCCAGCATACGGGTCGGCAAAGATGTAGATCGATAGTATGTGCCAGATCAAGCGCACCTATCACGAGAGGCGCCAGCCACGCTTGCAAGCACCAAACCGCCAACACCTTCTTGACAGCATGTATTTAGGGCCCTGCCGCTGTCCAGAGGCCTCACACGGACTCATTCTTCCAGTGACTACAGCAAGATTGTGACTGTAGCAAGATTACCAATATTGTCCCAAGAGGAGTATTATTAATGAACTTGTACCACAACACATGGACTCTATTCAAGATATGTAGCTTCCTGTTCACGTAAATAAAGAACCTTGTTAATCCACATCAACAAAAGCGAAACGAGGATAATTGAATATAGTCGAAGTAAATCGGGTGCCGCTGTGGGAGTTAGATTAGGAAATGAGACTATTAAAGTAGTAAATGAGTTTTGCTGTCTGGGGAGCAAAATAACTGATGATGATCGGAGAGGATATAAAATGTAGACTGGCAATGGCAAGGAAAGAGTTTCTGAAGAAGAGAAATTTGTTAACATCGACTATAGATTTAAGTGTCAGGAAGTCGTTTCTGAAAGTATTTGTATGGAGTGTAGGTGTGTATGGAAGTGAAGCGTGGACGATAAATAGTTTAGAGAAGAAGAGAGTAGAAGCTTTCGAAATGTGGTGCTACAGAAGAATGACGAAGACTAGATGGGTAGATCACATAACTAATGAGTAGGTATTGAATAGAATAGGAGAGAAGAGAAATTTGTGGCAGAACTTGACTGGAAGAAGGGATCGGTTGGTAGGGCATATTCTGAGGCATCAAGGGATAACCAATTTGGTGTTGGAGGGCAGCGTGGGGGGTAAAAATCTTAGAGGGAGACCAAGAGATGAGTACACTAAACAGATTCAGAAGGATGTAGGTTGCAATAGGTACTGGGAGATGAAGAAGCTTGCACAGGATAGAGAAGCATGCAGAGCTGCATCAAACCAGTCTCTGGACTAAAGACCACAACAACATTAATCCACGAGTGCATCTGTTTGTAGAAAGACGTTACTGGCCACCGATAACAACATCGTCTCCCTTGCTTTGTAACGCCGGAAATGCATATCCTCCTGTTTCCATCTATTGTTCTATAATTTTTTTTTCCTATATTTGTTACCTGAAAATATGACATTTCTGTGTCTTTATATATTGTAATTGTTTTACTATTTATGTTGATGTATAATTGGTTTGTTTTGTAAATATTATTTGTATTTTTACACTGGGTCTGGCCTCGGGAAAACTATGCTATCGAACGACTACATCGATAGGTCGTGTGGAGAACCAGTGTTAAGATCTTTGGTAGTGTTAACTCTGCCGCATGGAGGGCGGGCAGAGGGAGTCTGGCTGGGGTGGTGCAGTGGAGCAGGTGTGTTGTGTGAAGCTCCCGCGAGTTGCCGCGCTTTCGGGGTTGGGCACCATATAATTGCGCTGGACTTGCTATGATAGTTTCTGACACGGTGTCGCGGACGGGAAGCATTAGCTGGCGCACATCAAGAGCCCGTTTCGCCTGGTGACAGTGTCGAGAAGAAGGCGCGCCAACATCCAGCTTCTGCAACAGCTACAGCCGACAATGAGTGATTGTCGCCACCTCCCCTATCGACGACTACGAACCTTCAATCAACCAACAAGGAAGACTAAAAGCACGTAAAGTTTTAGAACTGTATGGCAGACCTCAGCTCTTCAAACTGTTGCATCACAAAATTACAGCAACTTAGCATGAACGTTTATTGCTCATTGTCCCAATTGCATTACCAAGCAGGGTCCCTTCCTTTTCCGTAATGAACCCGAGTGTCGTTGAACTTCATATGCCAGCATTAAAGTAATATCATTCCATTTCACTGCTTTAATTTCAAAGTTCAGTTAAAGTATTCATAGCTGGCACAAATTAAGAGTGCGAGTTTCATAGCTGGCACAAATTAAGAGTGCGAGTTTTGTTACCATATTTTAGCTTACCTGTGACTGCATCTCAGCTTGCTACGTACTAAATTTTACTATTGTTAATTGTTCAGAATCATTTAATTCAAGTTCAAAGTTAAATCTCTTATTTCTAAATTGCATAGATTCAAGTAGCTTTTGAAATTATTGTTAAGGTAGCCCAAGACTAACCTTATTTTATTGAATTTCGTAGTGCTTCAGAAACAAAGTTCACTATTAATTTCAGTCACTAAATTAACTTTCAATTTTCCGGTTTTATTAATTCTTTTGCTAAATTAAGTCAGAGTGTAGGGAAATTTATTACTTCTGACAAACATTCAATTTTTACACAAGAAGTGTCAACCTTCAGTTGCCACGATTTTAGTGCTAATTATATGTGCATTAATCTTTCATTTTCAGTTATTATAGTAGTTTTCCATAGGACTGGCGACTGTAATTTTCCCCAAATCTCAAATATCTAATTAACGCCAATTAATTGTTAACGTAACGACCGCACATTTACTTACTTTATTAATTTTATCCTTTTCTCAAAATTAATTTTCACAAATTTCATTTGCATGTTTCCTTTCATTTAGATGTAACCCTTTCCTCCCTCTTTACCGACAAATTAATTTCGGTGACGATTGCTTTTCCCAAATTTCCATTAGGTGCATGCGGTTTAATTTTTCACTGTCATTAAGGTCGATAAGTGAGGGGGAGGTTACAGCTTCCTTGCGGTACAGCACTCTACAGTGGCGACAAGGACACTATATACATAACAATTTATGAGGAATAAAATGAGTTTAGAATTTGGTATTTGTAACGAAAACTTAATTTAACAAAGGGAAAATAGAAATTATGTCTGATAGTAGGCTGGCATTCTGCGTCATGTCTTCGTTGATTTTCATTATTTCCAGTAGGGTCATCTTACTGACCCCCCCCCCCCCTCTCTCTCTCTCTCTCTCTCTCTCTCTCTGTGTGTGTTTTTCTTTTTTTTTTAGAACGTAAAAAGTTTCACATTCTGTGCCATACGGATGGTTTTCTGCTAAAAGATGATCAGCAAAGGTCGAATCTTTCTTCCTTAATCGCCAGTTTCTCTGATGTTCATGTAGCCTGATTGTCGCAGCTCTGACTGACCAATAAACACTTCTTCAAACTGCTTGCAAGTGATTTGATGTACAGAACTGTAACAAAAGTTGCATTTTATCTTTTCCACAGAATAAAAATTTTGATATATTATTGGCTTTACAAAATGCGATCTGTAGTTGCGAGATTGACCTTTTTTGCAAGATTGTCTGAAATACCGCCAATATATGGAATTTTACGCCAGGTCTTGAAACTGTCGAGTGATTGACGTTTGCCAGTATACGGAAGTGGTGTATTTATTTATTTATACTTTCCATATTTCAAAATTCGGCGAAACAGTAATCTGAATAATTCCCGGTTCACAACTTGAGCCGTGGCTGGCTCATGTTATGCTTCGGATTAAACCTTGGTTGCTATTCTGTGTTTAGTCTCCCGTGGTTATCGCGATTATGCTGTTATCCTCTCTCTCCGCGAGTGGCAGCAGCGGTGTGTATCGATATTTGCATCTTGTACTATCTTTGGCCTGGCGCTTATAGACTCTGGCTGTGCTGTGTGCGAGTAGTTAATCGGTTGGCGTGGAGCAGCGAGGAAACTTCGCGGTCGGAGTGTGTGGTGCTGTTCCCATTGCTACGAGGTCCGTGGCTCACCGCTCCTGGACTCGAAAGTTGAGTTTTGACTTAATGTACCAGCAAGTTACGACTGCTCACATTGTGTCGTTTGGATTTCGTAGTCGGCTGTTGGTACATTCCCGCGAGCAATAACGTCTCTTTTCAAGTTGGCAAATTTAGCCGCCCTCCGTTGGAGGTTAATTTGAATTGAAGTGCACCAGCGGAATCTTCTGCCTTGTGGCCGTTAACGTTCCGGTTACCTGCCCTGGCCGTTGGCGTAAATTCAGGCAGCGTATTTTCCTCATCGTGTTGTCGCTGTTCAGCACGGTGTGTAGTTTGACAGCTCAATATATAATTGGTTGTGGGCGCCAATACCTTCTACGTTGTTCCATTGAACCCACTGTTGTGTGCTGGTCGGGTCCGTTGACTGTTTGTTGGTTGGGTTGTCGTCGGATCGACAATGGTTGGGCCGATTGCCTGTCTCACCTATGCGAGTGTTAGCGTTTGAATTGCAGGCCGACCCTCGGAAATTCTGAGCGCTGTTTGGTGCACTGCCTTTTCTTATTTGTTCTTGTTTGTATTTGTATGGCTTATAGCTGATTTTTAAATGAAGGTTGTTTTGTCCTTAAGGCGTAAGACTGTTTGGGCCTTCAGCCTAATTGAAAGAACTGATTTAAGATAAGGCCATCTATTTATTTATTTACATGTCAAGTTCCGTAGGACCAAATTGAGGAGCAAATCTCCAAGGTCATGGAACGTGTCAGTACATGAACTTACGACATAAAAGTAATAACAGATAAAAATAAATGTTCATGAACCTGAAAGAAAATCAGTCCATAAGTTTAAGCAAACGCCTTCAGCAATACAATGAGAATCAGCGTAATTTTTCAAGGGACTCCTCGACAGAATAGAAGGAGTGACCCATGAGGAAACTCTTCAGTTTAGATTTGAAAGCACGTGGATTACTCTAAGATTTTTGAATTTGAGTGGCAGCTTATTGAAAATGGATGCAGCAGTATACTGCACGCCTTTTTGCACTAGAGTTAAGGAAGTCCGATCCAAATGGAGGTTTGATTTCTGCCGAGTATTAACCGAGTGAAAGCTGCTTATTGTTGGAAATAAACTAATATTGGTAACAAGAAACGACAATAAGGAATATACATATTGAGAGGCCAATGTCAAAATGCCCAGACTCTTGAACCGAGGTCGACAAGAGGTTCGTGAACTCACACCACTTATTGCCCGAACCGCCCGTTTCTGAGCCAAAAATATCCTTCTAGAATGGGAAGAGTTGCACCAAAACATAATACCATACGACATAAGTGAATGAAAATAAGCAAAGTAGACTAATTTACGTGTCGAAGTATCACTCACTTTCGATACCGTTCGAATAGTGAAAATGGCGGTATGAAGTCTTTGAACAAGATCCTGAACGCGGGCTTTCCACGACAGCTTACTATCTATCTGAACACCTATCAATTTGAACTGTTCAGTTTCACTAATCATATGCCCGTTCTGTGAGATTAAAACGTCAGGTTTTGTTGAATTGTGTGTTAGAAACTGTAAAAACTGAGTCTTACTGTGATTTAACATTAGTTTATTTTCTACAAGCCATGAACTGAGGTCATGTACTGCACTACTGGAAACCGAGTCAATGTTGCATGCAACATCCTTTACTACCAAGCTAGTGTCATCAGCAAACAGAAATATTTTAGAGATACCCATAATACTAGAGGGCGTATCATTTATATAAATAAGGAACAGGAGCGGCCCCAACACTGATCCCTGGGGCACCCCCCACTTGACAGTACCCCACTCAGATCCCACGTCACAGCCGTTATCAACATTGTGAATAATGACCTTTTGCTGCCTGTTGCTAAAGTAAGAGGTGAACCAATTGTGAGCTACTCCCCTTATTCCGTAATGGTCCAACTTCTGGAGCAATATTGTGAGATCAACAGAGTCAAATGCCTTTGTTAAATCAAAAAATACGCCAAGCGTTCGAAACTTTTATTTAGCCCATCCAGTACCTCACAGAGAAAAGAGAATATAGCACTTTCAGTTGTCAACGACTTCTAAAGCCGAACTGTACATTTGATAGCAAATCGTGTGATATAAAATGATCAATTAACCTTACACACACAGCCTTTTCGATAACTTTTGCAAACACTGATGGCATAGAAATAGGTCTAAAATTATCTACATTATCCCTTTCTCCCTTTTTATAAAGGGGCTTTACTACTGGGTACTATAATCGCTCAGGAAACTGACCATTCCTAAAGGAAAAATTACAAATATGGCTAAATACAGGGCTAACATGTGCAGCACAGTACTTTAATATTCTACTAGACACTCCATCATAGCCATGAGAGTCCCTAGTCTTCAGTGATTTAATTATTGACTCAATCTCCCTCTTGTCTGTATCACAGAGGAGTATTTCAGACGTCAATTTCGGAAAGGCATTTGCTAAGAAATTTATATGATTTCCTGTAGAAACTAAATTTTTATTTAATTCACTAGCAATGCTCAGAAAATGGTTGTTAAATATTGTACATATATTTGATTTATCAGTAACAGAAATATTATTACTGCGAACTGACTTTATATCATCAACCTTGTGCTGCTGACCAGACACTTCCTTCACAACTGACCATATGGCTTTAATTTTATCCTGTGGATTAGCTATTCTATTTGCATACCACATACTTTTTGCCTTGCTAATAACATTTTTAAGCACCTTACAATACTGTTTGTAATGGGCTACTTTAGCTTGATTGTGACTACATCTAACAATTTGATATAATTCCAGCTTTGTTCTACATGATATCCTTATCCCACTAGTCAGCCAACCGGGCTGTCCATTACTGCTAGTACCCCGTTTAGAATGTTAAGCAACTCTCAAAGAGCATGAGAAATGTGTTATGGAAAGCATTTTATTTATCATTTATATTATCGGCACTATAAGCACCTTGCCACTCTTGTTCCTTGACAAGTTTTGAAAAACACTCTATTGCTGTTGGATTAACTTTCCTACGTAGTTTGTAATTAAATACGACATTAGTTCGAGTACAAAAACCTTTTAGTGTTAAAATTTGTGCATCATGGTCTGAAATGCCATTCACCCTTTTACTAACAGAATGCCCATCTAGTAATGAAGAATGAATAAAAATATTGTCTATGACTGTGCTACGGTTCCCCTGCACCCTAGTTGAAAAAAAAAAACACAGTTTGCATCAGATCATATGAATTTAGGAGATCTACCAACATCCTTTTCTTGCACAATCATGTACAAAATTAATATTGAAGTCACCACATATAACTACTTTCTGGTACTTCCTACAAAGTGAATCAAGAACCCTCTCTAACTTAAGCAAAAATGCTCTTAAGCCTGAGTTGGGGGACCTATAAACAACAGCAATTCGAAGTTAATGCTGCACAACTGTCAAATGTGTGTTCAGTGCAGTGTCGTGATACGTCTATGGACTCAAATGAAATACTGTTTTTTTACGTACAGAGCCACTCCCCCCCCTCCCCCTCTCTCCCCCCCCCCCCCACCCAGCGCAAGGAACTCCTTGAGAAACAGCCAGCTAATATGTAGCCTGGTAAAGGAAGCCTCTGAATTATCAAATTATTTACGTGGTGCTCTGATATACCAATAATTTCAGAGTTAACATCTATTAGCAGTTCACTAACTTTATCTCTAATACCTCTTATATTTTGATGAAATATGCTAATTCCTTCTCTACTTGGAAACATTACATCCTCTGGAGGTGAGCCCTTAGTTAGAGGCACTTCCTTTAAGCAGGTATACCTATCAGCTGACTTCAGTCTAAAAAAGGTGCAGCTCTGACACCAATTACTACATGAATTTTTCCATGAGTGATACCACCACCACCACCACCACCACCACCACCACCACCACCACCACCTACTACACTGTCACCTATAAGCTTAGGCATCCTCCCCTTCCCATACCTTTTAAATTTCTGATTCTGGTATGAGTTAAGTTATTGGCTTTCAGTCGATTTTAAATTAAAGTGCTCTTGCCCTAAAAGGCATGAGATTGTATGGCGCATTCAGCCTGTAATGTAGTTCCAAAAATTAATGCTGTGTTTTTATTTTTTAAAATTTTCTTGGCTCTTGAAATGTTTGGTCAAATAAATAACGTTGTATGTTCGAGTGTAAATGTCAGCCGCTTATTTTGGCCCCTTTCTACAATTTAAACTTCCTTTCCTGTCAGGCGGGCTTAGCAGGGCGTCTCAAAACTTAATTGTCGAATGCTAATGTGGGGGCTATCATTCACTGCAGCTAATATCGCAATTTCGCTATTCTTTCTAGAAATTATTCTCCGACGGTTCCTTCATCCTGGTTGTACAGCTTCCTTGGTAGTAAACTGTCGAATAACCAGACAAAAACAAGCGCGTGATAGCACACTGTTTGGAAAATGTTTAGCATAAAAGATTACAACATTATTGACACTCATAAATGTTAACCATTTGAGTTTCCTCTTCTATCGTGACAGCCTGCATTCTAACTAATAACGCAGTTAGCTCATGAGGGAAAATATTTAAGAAATGTGCGACGATTTGTACTTATCAGGTGGGGTAATTAATTAATTAATTAATTAATTAATGTTTCGAAACAGCTACACAGAGAAAACTACAAAAACGCTGAGTCGTTAGCCACATACGTCTGTTTTTATTTTTTTTATCCAGTGCATTTTTTTCGAGATGTTTTGGAAATTAATTACGTTATTTGTCGATTACAGCACCATTTATCACGGAATGACAGGAGCGTTACGTACATAAATTACTTACCTTTTCCTTCAGAATCAGATTCTACAACAAAAAATTGGATGTTCATTCTTAAGACTAATGTTTCCCCCAGCGCTTGGAACAGAAGGTTCAACACTGGTATCGCCGGATAGCATTAAAAAAATTAGATACGCAGTTTTCCATTTTTAATTTGTTGAGATATTCCATATCTCAAGATAATAAACTCATCTGTATATTGGTGAGTTTATAGAAGACAGAATACACTGTGTGCTCATTTGTTATCGTTTTTAAGTTTTTAGTACATAAAAAGAATTAAAAATTTTCCGTATAATGTATTTTTCAAAGCAGCAGGACATCTTTGCATGGAAGAGTGTCAGGTGATACATGGTATCATTTTACCAAAATGGATAAAAAAATGGTAAATGCCGTTACTACCAGCAATAGCTTCCTGTCCCTCTGGCTCCTCATCAGACCTGAAGACACGTCTAAAATTCAAGCATCCAGCAGTACATCTGGAATGGTGTGGGTCAGGAAGCCCATCAATGTCGCAGTCAAGTAATGGTTCTTCTGTAGAAATTCGGGAAATTGTTTCTCGCAAATCATCTTCACCGACGTCTGCTTCTATTTCAGATGAAGCCCTCAACCCAGGAAATCCAAGCTAGTCTCAGTCTCCTCCCAACCTACCCCTGTCACCATTTGATTCCCAACCAGAACGTGATTCCTTTGCAACACTGTCACTCCCAAACTATTTTCGTTCGCAACAACACATAAGAAAATCTGTCGATGCTATAAAACTGATCGCATTAAATAAAATTGTTAATTTCTTGTACCATGTGGCAGCAGCTGCTATAATTTTTTTACGTGTTGTCATATGCACTTTTAGCTGTCACTGTTTTATTTCATTATTACAGTCTCTGCATTTGTCTCATTTTCGAGAACCTACAAAAGATAATACAACGCAGTGAGAAAGACATGAGATCAACAGCATGTACAACGGATTTTTGTAACTTGCTAACATTCATATACTTCCAAGATTTGACATTTTATCACAGAAACAGATTAAAAATAACGTTATCATACGACTGTGTTAGTTTCTATGGTAATAGTCATTGGTTGCTACTAATGACACTAGTTGGTTTATTACTGGTGACGTGATGACCAACGACAGATGCAGAACCATAAATTATATTAGTTTGTATGTGCTTACAGCACATTTTGTAGATAATAAGATTGAATTGAAGTCGCAGTTTCCAGGCTGCATCTAAACTGAAGAAAGACACACTCAAGAACATATTTCAAATTGGATGAAGGCTTTTGTGACTAACTATAATAACACTCTTATAATAACTGTCTTCGTCATTAAGACTTTTTAAAATATGAGGTCAGCTGCCATGCTTTTAAACCCTCCACATGTCCCAAGTTTTGCACATTCCTTACGTTGTACCTGGCAACAAGCAATACAAAAGTTAACAGTGAAAACTGTTGGTGAGATCAAAAAAGCAGTTATAGTTTTTAGTAACACTTCTTTTACCTTAAGAAAATTTGCTGGAATTCAAGGAAATTAACAGAAAGATCAATCACAATCCATATAACCGTCATAAACGCTGGGAACTGTTCAGTTTGGAACCATCAGCCAGCTCCTAGGGAGCCACGGCCTGTGATCTGCAGCAGTTGTCAAAATAGTTGACAATGCGGCCTCAAACCCAGAAGAATTTTACTGACTGTGACAACGGCCGCAGAAGCCTACGTTTACATTTCACGAAGCTATATGGGCTGGAGATACACGGAAACATCAGGCAGCTCGAATCACTGAGGCTTAAGAGAGTTAAACGAATTATCTTGCATTCCTGAAGAGATGCAGGGTCACCAATGTTGTGCCAAATTTTTTTACAGCTGACGTCCCACATAAAATCGAACAAGGCCAGGAGTATCTGTATACAAACCAGGAAAGGTTTGTTGTGGGAAAGGATCTGCCACATTCGTAGTAGTCTCGACGTGAACAACATAAAATTGTGTGAACTCCACCTCCTCCTGAGTGGAAAACTGGATGAGGATGATTGGGAGAAGGTCGACGTGTGAACCTTCCAGCAAGCTACAAGGTCGAGTGAAAGTACCACTAGCCGCCAGATGACGAAGTTCGACAAACTGTAACGGAAAACAACGGATGAAGGACCGATTCTGGATACCTGACGAACAGTGGTGAACCTCTCCAGCCACACCTTCAGCGATGCAGCCACATTAATTCTGGCTAAAGGGATGAACTATGCAATCGCATCAAACTAGTTTCTGAAAGAAGACATTTTCGAATCAGTGGAGGTTTCGGTTCGTCATCTACCACAACTAGAGGCAGAGAAGATCCGCGAGAAACAGTACGACTCTTGGCCCACGCAAAGCCTCCGAAGGAAAACATCAGTAAGGAGGAACGTCATACCATCAAGGAGCTGAAGGACAGCTTTCAGATAGTGGTAATACAGGCGGACAAGGGAAATGCCACCGTAGTGTTGGACATAGTAGATTACGACAAGTGGATGGAGGATCTTCTGAGTGAACACATTTACCATAAACGTGAGGGAGATCCCATGGCCGAGATAACGAAATCGACGCAAGCGCTGCTGAAGCAAACTATTATGAGACGGCCCGAAGACTCATTCCCCGAGCTCCACAGGCACCAAGAATATATGGTGTACCAAAGGTCCACAAAGAAGCCTTTCCTTTACGGCCTATAGTGAGTAGTATTAACTCACCGACCTACAAACTGGCGATATAATTGGCTCCGAAGCTTAGACGTCTAGTGAGCCACACAAATTCATACGTGAAGGACTCTACCCACTTTGTAGCACTTTTGATAGAAAAGCGTGTCTCTGGTACGGGTCTGATGGTCAGCTTTGACGAGAAGTTTTTATTCACGAATGTACCCGTGTCGAACACCATGAATATCTTAGAGCAGGAGCGGGCAGGAATTCTGCACGTGTGCGGTGCACATGCACGTGTGCAGTTAACAGGTGTTGTGCGTGCACACATGGGCAAGCTGGCCACCCGCTTCTCACCCCTCGCCACCATACCGTCTCTCCGCTTCTTCGCCTGTAATGCGTTTTGTTTCCTGGCCTGCTTTATTAAATGAAGGAATAAGGTTAGTAGGAGTGCTTGAAAGTAATCATGGTTTGAAAGAGTACCTATTACCTACGATACGTTTTGTTTAATTATCACAGGTGGAGTTAACAATACGTTTAATATCTGGAACAAAATTTCTACATACAGACAAACGCAAACAGTTACGTAAATTTTCATTACTGATGTTTGCTCTTAACCGAGACTTATTAATTTTCATAACAGAAAAAAGTCTCTCACAAAAGTATGTCGAGCCCAACATTGACTATCTTCATGGCTTCACGATGGAGACGAGGAAACTCTTGCTGTGGAAAGTCGTGATAAAGATCTATTACACGTCTTGCCAAAAGGAACTTGTCTCTCAGACGAGAATTACACTGTAGATCTATTAATTCCACTTGCAAACTGAGATGAATATCATCTACAGAAACCGTCTTCTCTCGAGAACTATTCAAAACGTTGGGATAAGTAAGATATATCCCCAAATCGCTTGAGAAATTCCTCTTTTATTGCACTAAGAACGGCAACATACTGAAATTTATTATAGTGGAGTTCAATATTAAACTTCCACTCACCAGCGAGAATACTGTCACATATTATACATTTCCAATTTTCACGTTTTTCCACAGAGAACAAATGATCCTCCCATTCCTTTTTAAAAGATAGCAAATCTCCAATTCTCCGTTTCCTTGATTCACTCTGCATTTTCCGGTTATTGAAATACAACGTTCACTACGTAGTAGTCGCTTCGCTTCAACGTCCGCAGCTTAGCCTGGTACTACACTGCCGCAACCTGCAGGCTGTCTGCACTGTCCCGTTCGAGGATTGCACGCGAGCAGCACACGTGCAGCGCTGTGTGCTCATGAGCCGCGTGCAACGTTTGCCCGCCTCTGTCTTAGAGGAACACATGACACCTGATGCCTGCGAGCTAGTGCGCCACTGTTTGACGACCACCTATTTCAGGTGGAAAGGGGATTTCTAATGAGCATACGGACGGTGTAGCTATGGGTTCCCCTCTATCGCCTATCGCAGCAGACGTTTTTATGCAAGCGTTCGAAGGAACAGCACTCCAGTCCGCATCATTGCGCCCAGACTGCTGGCTACGACACTTTGACGACACCTCTGTCATCTAGCCACACGGAGAAGAGCTCCAGAACTTGCACCAACATCTCGATCAGCGGCAGAGCAGAAGTCATTGCCTTGGAGACAGAAAAGAACGGGGTATTGCCTTTTCTCGACATGGAAGTTTGCCGTAAGCCTGAGGGGAAGCTTGGACACACAGTTTATAGAAAGCCCACCAACACGGATAGGTACCTGCATGCATCCGCTCACTACCATCCTACGACAAAAGAAATCGACCCTGCAAACTTTAATCAAGAAAGCGTACAGGATCAGCGATGAACACAATCTCAAAGCTGAACTACAGAACCTCAGGTCCATTTTTGGAGCTAATCGCTACGACATGAAACCAAGGTACGGAAGGAGGAGGGCAATAGGGATATGCTGAACGAAGCACGGAGCATCGTACTGCTACCATACGTACAAGGGGTTACTGAAAGTCTGGGCAGAATTCTCCGTCGAGCAGATACTAAGCCGATTTTTTCGTAGCAACAACAAAAGAAAAGACGTTCTGGGCTCGACAAAAGATACAGTTGACAAGTTTCATGCAGCCGAAGTTTATCAAATCGGGTGCGAATGTGAACTGGTGTAAGTGAGACTGGGCGTCCAATAAGCACAAGGTTATCTGAACACGAGAGATGTATACGTCTCAAACAATACAACGAATCAGCGGTGGCAAAACACCAGTAACAGTGCAGGATGAAGATCGAATTTCGGAGGCCCCCGTACTGGCGAAACAGCCGTTTAGTTTGAGGAGCAAGATCAGAGAGGCTATAGAAATAGCCAAGCAATCCGACAACATGTATAGAGAAGACGCGTACCGACTTCCAGCAGTGACAGCTTTGCGGAAGGACAGCTCTCGCAAAGCAACGGGCGCGCGAGGCAGTTAGTAAAAAACGCTAAGCTGCAGTCGCCGCTCGGTTCTTATTCGCCGATTTCCACCAATGGCAAGCAATAAAGGAAAATCCAATGGAAAACGCCCATTTCCGCCAATGACAACACGCATAGCAAAGACCAATAAAAGAACACCTAATACCCTTCCTCCTCACCCACAAATCCAATGACAGCACTCCTCCATAGTATATAAGTAAACAAACTTGTGCTCGTTCAGCAGTTAGCAGTATACCCTGAGTAAGGCGTCTTGCAATAGTCGCCGAAACGTCGTTATTTTATTGTTGACAATGTGGCCTAAAACCCAGAAGAATTTATTGACTAGACATATGTTGTTACAGTGGCTATAAATTACAACTGTAGATAATTGCAGGAAGTAGAAAATTGAGATCTATGTAACCAGATAATTTCATTTGATTAAAAATACATATACAATGACCTTGAATCTGAAAAGGGAAGCTGCGTTTCTTTCATTTATTTTATTGAGTGAATGGTGAGTGGTGAACCATGAGAAGGAGTAAGTTTATTCCAGTGAATGAGTAGCTATGATCCGATTCTGGGACGGAATGGTTTTACCCATCTCTTGTAAACACAGTCTAAGATTGTTTATCCCTGGAGAGGTAAGCGAAATCATTGCGCTTTATTGTTTTGGGTCATTTGTCGTGTTTTGTTAAATCTCGGTTACGTTGCTATAACGAGTTGGGAGTTTGTAGCAGGAGTAGATGATAATGTTACCCTTTAGGCTGCCACTTTTATTTTATTTTATTTTTTGGAGTCATCAGTATTCTGCCTGGTCTGATGTGACAATTCCTCTCTGTGTCAAGCTTTCCAGCACAGAGCAGTAAATGCAACCTACGTCCTCAATTATTTCCTGAATGTATTACAGTGTATCTTTATCTACATTTTAACTCTCTACACCTCCCTCAAGTGCCATAGCAGTTATTTCCTCATGTAAAACATCCTATCATCCTCCTTTTTTGTCGGTTTTTTTCCGTATATGCCTTTCGCTATGAGTCTACCTAATATTCAACATTGTTCTGTAGCACCACATCTCAAATACTTCAATTCTCTCCTGTTCCGGTTTTCCTCCAGTCGACGTTTCACTACAATACAATGCTGTGCTGTGCTCGAAACGTACATTCTCAGAAATTTCTTCCTCTCAAGTTAGGACTTGTGTTTGATACTAGTAGCCTTCTCTTCGCCAGGAACGCTCTTTTTGCCAGCGTTAGTCTGCAGTTTGCTCCGCTCATTGTAGGTTATTTTGCTGCCTAGGTAGCAAAATTCCTTCGTCTACTTTCTCGTCCTCGATTCTGGTGTTAAGTTTCTCGCTGTTCTCACTTCTGCCAGTTCTCGTTACTTTCATTTTTCTTTAATTTACTCTCAGTCCATATTCTGTGCTACTGAAAGTTAAATGCTGGTGCAGAGTGTCATTACTAAAGGATATCACATGTCTTTACTGTCTGTAATTGTGAAGTAGCAGGGTTGCTTATCTCCCTCGGATTCTGTCAGTGTAGAGAATCGTGGTTTATTGTAAAGCGACTCCAATTATTTTCCTTTGTCCTTTGTTGCAGATTTGATTTGGAATCCGTCAAAATGGTGACGAGGAGAAGGTGAAAGATGTCATCTGGTACGCAGCATCCAAATCGGTGACAATGGAACTGCGAAACCAACGGCGGCGGTACGGAAGGGCACCACCGGCAACAACCAGCATGAATGAGGCCGTTCAGAAACTTTAGAGAGACAAGCCATGTCAGAAATATGGGAGAGAGTGTCACGGAAATGATACAGGATTTGGGCTAGAAATTATTAAAAGAAAGGCGTTTCCCGTTGCGACGGAATCTTCTGACGAAATTCCAATCACCAACTTTCTCCTCCAAATGCGAAAATATTTTGGTGACACCGACCTACATAGGGCGGAACGATAAAATAAGGGAAATCAGAGCTCGTACGGAAAGATATAGGTGTTCATTCTCTCCGCCCGCTATACGAGATTGGAATAATAGAGAATTGTGAAGGTGGTTCGATGAACCCTCTGCCAGGCACTTAAATGTGATTTGCAGAGTATCGATGTAGATGAAAAACCTTCCTCGAAGTGGATGCACCCCAGAGTCTCAAGCACATATTGACAGAGTCAAAGCTGCCTGCGTTTCAGCTCAACCTCCTGAAGTCAGTTCGACCCGCGCGAATTGTAGGAAGCAAGAAAAACTGCCCGCAAAGTGTTAGCTTCTTGCGTTCGCCGGTCAAGTGGTCCCACGCATCGCAGCCAAACGATCGTCCTCTGCATATTCGTGTGTTCCATTCCCGCCTCCACAGATACTGACGACGACTACCTGAAAGAAGGCCTGAAGCAACCCCCGCATTCTAGACGCATTAACCGACACAACATTAAGATTTGGAGGTTCTGTAAGCCGACGGAACACACCTGACCACATCCGTGATAACCCGAATGTTAATGTTTCGTGTGTCCCAATGATGATAGGGCCAGTTTTCTTCGTAGGGAAAACAGTAACTGGAAATATTTACCTGGACATACTCGAACAATTCCTGCTGCCACAAATCACGCCGCTGCAGCCGCCAATCACCTTCCAGCATGATGATGCACCCCTACATTGGAATTCTAACGTGCGGGAAGTGATGAATGAAATTTTCTCAGAGACCGCTGGCTCGTCATAGTCCCATCGCATGGCCCCTGCATTCTTCTGATAGCATGCAATTTCACTTATTTTTGTGGAGTTACAACAAGTATCGCGTGTACGCAACACCAGTCAATGGCATTGCTATATTCTGTGCACCTATCTGTCAAGCATCAGAGTTCCAGAATGAGATTTTCACTCTGCAGCGGAGAGTGCGCTCATATGAAACTTCCTGGCAATTAAAACTGTGGGCCGGACAGAGACTCGAAATCGGGACCTTTGCCTTTCGCGGGCAAGTGCTCTACCATTTTTTTTTTGTAATCTCATTTTTGTTCGTTTCATCTGCTCGGTGCAAACGTCACAAGCCACCCGTTTCAGTTCGTCGTTGATCCATTGACTCAGTTTTTTTGTTACAGAGGACAGATAACCCTCTGACCGAACACGCTGAGTTACTGTACCGGCTACGATCTGAGCTACCCAAGCACGACTCACGCCCCGTCCTCACAGCTTTACTTCTGCCAGTATCTCGCGTCCTACCTTCCAAACTTTACAGAAGCTCTTTTGTGAACCTTAAAGAACTGTAAAGAAGTAACGCTGTGAGGACGGGTTGTGAGTCGTGCTTGGGTAGCTCAGATGGTAGAGCACTTGCCTGCGAAAGTCAAAGGCCCCGAGTTCGAGTCTTGGTGTGGCCCACAGTTTTGATCTGCTAGGAAGTTTCAAGACTCAGAGTTGTTTACACTCAGTGCCGACCCGTAAATGGGCAGAGCTCCAATATCGCCTCGACGTTCTACGAGCGGCGAGTATAGCACGCAATGAAATTCTGGCTTAAGAGAAAAATTTTTGTGAGCTGCTAAATGTTCTACAATGAACCAACATGCTCTATCTCTAATCGTTCCCAAGTTTTTGTTGTTGTTGTTGAAAAGATAGGACTTCATGGACACTCGATACAGTACTACACGTTACGTGAACTTGCCGATATACGTCTCGTGTATAAAGGTCTCGGAAATTCTAACAAATTTAAAGAGAAAGCTTTCACATTAGGGAGTATTCCGATTGCAAGAAATTTATCACCATGCGTTATTCAAGCCACAGGCAAATGGCTAATATTTTCTACAAAGAACTGCTTGCTCAGTAAAATACACTGACGAAAATAAAAAATCCCAACACCAAAAAAATAAATAATGTACAGTAGTGAAACTTGGGGAATATGTTTGTTTAGGTAACATTTCAGTGATTAACACTGCAAGGTCACAGGTTAATACAAGAGCGAGAAAGCCGCTGCAAACGTGAAATACTGGAACTTTAATAACCGGTGTAACCGCCAGAACGTCAAATGCAAGCATGTAAACATGGATGCGTTTCGCTGTGCAGGTGCCTCATGTTCGTTTGTTGGATGGAGTTCAATGCCTGTTGCGCTTGCTCGGGCAATACAAGAACGGTTAATGCGTCTTGTGGATGGCGCTTGAGTTGTCGTCCGATGATGTACCATATGAGCTCTATTGGAGACAGATCTGGTGATCGAGCAGGCCAAGGCAACATGTCGACACTGTAGAGTATGTTGGGTTGCAGCAGCGTTATGTGGACGAGCGTTATCCTGTTGGAAAACAAGTCCATGGAATGCTGTTCATTAAAGGCAGAATAGCAGGTTCAGATACCAGATTAAAGTTGAAATTTGCATTCAGCGTGGGTGGGATAGTCACAAGAGTATTCCTGCAGTCATACGAAATCGCAACCCAAACCGCATCTCCAGTTGGTCCAGTGTGTGTACCACGCAGGCCCTCAAATGGCCTCCTAGCAACCACTGCACAGCCTTCGCTGGCACCGAGGCAGAACCAGTTTCCCATCAGGAACCACAACAGATCTTCATCCTGCCCTCCGGTGAGCTCTAGTTTAACGCTACTGAAGTCGCAAAAGGCGGTGATTTGTGGTCAGTGGCACGCATGCTACAGGACGTTTGGCTCGGAGCTGTTCTTGAAATAACCGATTTGTAACCGTCGTGTCACTGCGGTGCCAGCTGGAGCTCAAATTGCTGCTGCAGATGCAGTACTTTGTGCCAGAGCCACACTCTGTACACGATTGTCTTCCCTCTCAATAGTGCCGTGTGGTCTTTGGGAACCTGATCGTCTTGCGACCGTACGTTCTCGTCACCACCGCTGCCAGCAGCCGTGTGCAGTGGCTACATTCCTGCCAAGGCTTTCCGTATTATCGCAGAAGGAACGTCCAACTCGTAACCTCCCCTCACTTATCGACCTTAATGACAGTGAAAAATTAAACCGCGTATACCTAATGGAAATTTGGGAAAAGCAATCGTCACCGAAGTTAATCTGTCGGTAAAGAGGGAGGAAAGGGTTACGTCTTAATGAAAGGAAAAATGCTAATGAAACAGGTGGAAATTAATTTTGAAAAGGGGTAAAGTTAATAAAGAAAGTAAATGTGCGGCCGTTACGTTAACAATTAACTAGCGGTAATTAGATATTTGAGATTTGGGGGAAATTACGGTCGCCAGTCCTAAGGACAATTACTATAGTAACTGAAAAAGAAAGATTATTACACATATAATTAGCACTAGCAGCGTGGCAACTGAAGGTTGACAAGTGTAGTGTGAAAACTGAAAGTTTGTCAGAAGTAATAAATTTCGCTACACTCTGACTTAATTTAGCAAAAGGATCAATAAAACAGGAAAATCGAAAGTTAATTTAGTGACTGAAGTTAATAGTGAGCTTTCTTTCTGAAGCACATCGAAATTCAGTAAAACACGGTTAGTCTTGGACTACCTCAACAATCATTTCAAAAGCCACTTGAATTAAATGATTCTGAACAATTAACAGTAGTAAAATTTAGTACGTACCAAGCTGAGCTGCAGTCACAGGTAAGCTAAAATACGGTAACAAAACTCGCACTCTTAATTTGTGCTTGTGTAATCTGAATATTGTAGCCAGCTATGAATACCTTAACTGAACTTTGAAATTAAAGCAGTGAAAGGGAATGATGCTGGCGTTTGAATTTCAACGACACTCGGGTTCATTCCGGAAAAGGAAGGGATCCTGCTTGGTGATGCAATTGGGACAATGAGCAACAAACGTTCATGCTAAGTTGCTGTAATTTTGTGATGCAACAATTTTAAAAGTTTGAAAAGCTGAGGTCTGCCATACAGTTCTAAAACTTTACGTGCTTCCAGTCTTCCTTGTTGGTTGATTGAAGGTTTGAAGCCGTCGATCGAGGAGGTGGCGACAGTCACTCATTGTCGGCCGTCGCTGTTGCAGAAGCTGGATGTTGGCGCGCCTTCTTCTCGACACTGTCACCAGGCGAAACGGGCTCTTGATGCGCGCCAGCTAATGCTTCCCGTCCGCGACACCGTGTCAGAAACTATCATAGCAAGTCGAGCGCAATTACATGGTGCCAGACCCCGAAAGCGCGGCAACTCGCGGGAGCGTCACACAACACACCTGCACCACCCCAGCCGGACCCCCCTGCTCTGCCTGCCCTCCACGCGACAGAGTTAACACTACCAAAGATCCTGAACACTTTGGTTCTCCACACGACCTATCGATGGATTCGTTCGATAGTATAGTTTTCCCTAGGCCAGACCCAGCGTATAAATACAAATAATATTCATAAAACAAACCAATTATACATCGACATAAATGCATATATATACAAATAGTAAAACAATTACAATATACAAAGACACAAATGTTATATCTTCAGGTAACAAAATAAGGAAAAAAATTTGCAGTGCAATAGATGGAAATAGGAGGATATGAATTTCCCCGTTACAAACTTCTCGTAGCCATATTACGCGATCTCGTTCAAACTCAGTGAACTGTTAATAATGGTGTCTTTGTCGCCTTAAGGACACTCCTTACTATCATCATCTCACCACGTGGAATCTCGAAGGTAACCAATGCTCAAGACCGTTACAGCGTGTATTTAAAGCAAACCTTATTTGCATCCTTATAGTGGCGCTACTAACGCCACTCTTGTGCAAATGGAATGAATTTTGTATAGACATCTTTCAGAAGTAGAAAAACGTATGTGAATTGCGCGAAATTTGAAGAGAGATCGTCTTTCAGATGTAGAAACACTCCTACCACCTTTCGTTTACGTCACACAAGTCTTGGTGTTCCGATTCCCCCACCCCTAGAAGCGGAAGAATCAGCAATTATCAACGGCATGAGGATGCAGTAGGCAATGGAAACCGCTGTATTAAAGACACATAACGTGCATCCACAGGACATGTGGCCTGTAAAGGAAAAAGTGTCGTGATGATCTCTCCATTGGCGAAAGATTCCGGAATAGTCCCCCATTCGGATTTCCGGGAGGGGACTGCCAGCGGAGAGGTGACCATGACAAAAATATTGAATGGCCAACGAAAGGATAACGTTCTATGAGTTGGGGCGTGCAATGTCAGAAGCTTGAATGTGGTAAGGAAACTAGAAAACCTGAAAAGGGAAATGCAAAAGTTCAGTTAGATATAGTAGGGGTCAGTGAAGTTAAATGGAAAGAAGACAAGGATATCCGGACAGATGAGTATAGGGTAACATCAACAGCAGCCGAAAATGGTATAACGGGAGGAGAAAGACTAATTGAGCTCTGTAATAACTAGTAACAGCGAATACTCCTTTCAAGAGGTATACTTCAAAACGGCCAGGTGGTACGAGAAGATTTCAGTTAGATTACATCATGGTCAGACAGAGATTCTGAAATCAGATACTGGATTGTAAGGCGTACCCAGGAGCAGATACAGACTGAGATCACCATATAGCAGTGATGAAGAGTAGGCTGAAGTTCAAGAAATTAGTCAAGAAGAATCGAAATGCAAAGAAGTTAGATGCAGAAGTACAGGGTGATTGTAGTTAAACTTTCAAACCACTGTAGAAATAACACCATTGGTCAGAATGGCGTCAAATAGTAACGGAATATTATCGGAGAAGGGGGGAAGCTTATGGCAGAAGAAAAATAAATAATTAAAAAATGTAGCAATAGATGGTGCTTAAGAATCGTAATTTAATTGTGGTCGACTGCAAATGACAAATGAATCATACAACAACGCCTAAGGTGTAAGTCTGACATTAAACCCTACTACTAAGTGTGCATGGGTGTGCAGGTGTGATACTGTTAGTTACGTAATCCCACTCACCACGGCAAGGTCATATCACATCGGATGGGAAAAATCGGTTTTTAATTGTGGTGAGGCCATAAACCGCATAATCTCATCGATCAAAATCCAGTCGGATTATTAATTTCCCTGTGACTGGCGCAAAACATGTTCAATATGCTGTCCACTGTTATCTGCAAGTTGAAATCGAGAATCAACATGTTCCACAAGTGATCGAAGTGTTTACAGGGTCACGTTCAGAATGTGTTGCGCAATGCGTGTCTTCAATGCAGCTAAGTCTGCAATCGGAACATTGCCCCACAGCCCGAAGTCACACGGATTAAGATCAGGTGATGGGGACGACCAGGCTGTAGGGAAATGGCAGCTGATAATTCTGACATTTCCGAAATGGCTCTTCAGCAGCTGCGTAACTGGATTTTCCGTGAGTGGAGGTGCGCCATTTTGCATAAAAAATGATCCCATCCACACATCTACGCTGATGTTACGCAAAAGACACTCATAGCGCTTACTAGTGACTGTACAAGTAACAGGACCGGAAGCACCTGTCTCTTCGAAAAAAAATATGGCCCTATGATAAATGATGCCTTAAACTCGCACCACACAGTGACCTATTCAGGATGAAGTGGTAGTGGTTGATTTGCATGTAGATTTTCCATTGCCCATATTCGACAGTTATGTGTATTGACATATCCCGTCAGATGGAAGTGGGCTTCGTCTGTCCACTAAATCTTCCACTGCCAATCAATGTCGACTTCCATGAGAGCAAGAAATTCTAAAGCAAAGGTATCTCTTGCTGTCAGGTCAACATGTAGGAACTCGTTCACAAGGATAATTTTGCATGGATAGCAAAGAGGAATGTTTCGTAGGATTTTACGGACCGTGCTCACGGGTATCTCCAATGTTCGGCAATTCTTCGTGCACTACACGTTTGCACACCACCGCTCATCTCCTCCTGCATTGCTGTAGCCACTGCTTCCACTGACGTCGAATGAATTATTTTGCGTGTACATCGTTTTATCAGGAGGTCTCTGGGACGACGGCCGTTTGCTATCGTCTTCTTCCTCTACCAGGCTGCACACCAAAATAATCCATCTTTCCGAATTTCTGAATCATTTTCTCCAGACCCTCTAAACATTCTGCGTGGTGTCTGTCTGTTCTATATCGTGTCTCCCTACCACTTTCGCGCAACGACATTCTGAGGGTGTTTTTTAGGGAATAGAATAGTTTGAACCTGGGACCTGTTGCTGGTAAGGAGACGCCAGACCACACATGACATGTAGAGTTCAGAAGAGTTCAGTGAGACTAGCGATGATAAAATCAAATACTTAATGATTTCAGCGTCAGCTCCACTGCACTCCCTGTAAAAGAATCTTAATACTAACTAAATTTAGTGGAAGGGATTCAAGGCTTTCCTATTTTTAGATAGCTGGTAAAATAACGTCGAAATAGCAGTTAAGTTTACCATTGGAAATTTTATTCTACTCACAAAACATCGTTTATAAATTGCACTATTGATAAAAGGAAATGTTTTAATACAGGATGGTAAAAACCAACTGCGTTCAACAAAAATGTGAACGAATATTCCCTGAATGGGTTTCCAAGTTCTACAATGGATCGAAGGATGACCATGCCATATCACATCTATAATTTAGGTTTAAATTAAGTTTCACAAAACAGAAAACTATCAAAATGGTCTACAGTGACCCTGAATTATCTTTAATTACTTATCTAACTTGTCGTAAATTACAGTGGCTGATGTGGCTTCTCAATAGCTATATACCAGAACAATCATCGCGTTTCAGATTTTTACTTCAAGTGGCAAATGTGAACACCATGAGCTTTAATTTACGATCGACACTAGTATTACGCAAAAAGGGGATGTAACAGATGAGACTTCTGCAGTTCTGAGTGAAGCCTTATGCGCTCAAAAATGCGGCATCGCGTGCGTTCATTACCTTGTCGGTGTTCGTCCGGGGACGGCGAACAGCACAGCTCCGTCCAGCTCGCCCTCTCGGAAGCAACTAGCTCCTAACTTCTCCTTACTACAATTTACCGAAGTTGGTTTAAAAAAAAAACTATCTGGCTGTGTGTTCATCTGACCAATCAGGGTCTCAATGTTAACCTTAAACTCCGCCTACAAAAATTCTGTCTAGCCAATGAGAAACGTTATACTTTTCGTGGTGGGGAAATGTTTTTAAAGTTTGCAACGTAACAGAGACGCGAAAAAGTCTCACGCTAAAACTTGCGGGTGGTGCGGTCCTAGTGGTTAGCTGGCGACGTGGGTGTCCGTCCGTCCCTTATCGCAGGGCCTTCCAGCTTAACGCGGTTCTGCTCTCGGCTTCTCGTTTCTCCCCTCGGAACTGCGTCTGTCTCACGGTGGGAAGGTATGACATGCATTTAGGCATTCTTGTGTTAGTCTGTGGTATTCCATTTGCTCACTCGTTACTCGTATTACTTTGGTTAATTTAATGTCACGATTTATTCGGAGCTATGTGACATACTACTGGATTTGCTTATGTCAGGGTTTTCATGGAAGGTGTTGGATTTGCCTGACACCTTACAACCCACGGCTGTCATCGGACCAACGCCTGTTTTTCAAAGCCTCCAGTGTCCGGAACTTTCGCAAAGACGTGTGCACAGTCATCATTCTCGTAATACAGCTTTACAAGCAGAGCGCGATCCTGCATTGAGACAGTCACGGGGAACGCCGCAGACGCGAAAGGAGGAAAAGCCGTGTACCCGGCGTGTTTATACCAACTTCAATGGGTCGTGCGCATGAGAGTTGTTTTCATTTACGTATTCTGACACATATAGCACTATATATTGGTCAATTTTCACACAAATTTTTTTCTTCTTCCGTATGTGTTTCCCCTTCTCCGACAATATTCCGTTGCACTTTGAAGTCATTCGGGCCAGTGGTTTTATTTCTACAGAGTCTTGAAACTTTAGCTTTAATTACAATCACCCTGTACTAAGTATGACGAGACACGCTTGACGTTCTCTAAGGCTATAGATAAAGCAGTATGGAATAGCTCACCAGGCAGTACAGTTTAAGAGTAGTGAACATCTCTTAAGAGGGAAATCATAGAAGTTGCAAAGTAAAACATTGGTACAAGGAAGTGAACTGCGGAGAAACCATGGATAATAGAAGAAATACTTGAGTTGATCGATGATAGAATGTAGTGCAAAAATGTTCAGGGAAATTCAGGAATACAGAAGTACAAGTCGCTGAGGAACGAAATAAATAGGAAGTGCAGAGAAGCTAAGACGAAATGGCTGCAGGACAAATGTGAAGACGTCGAAAAAGAAATGATTGTCGGAAGGACAGACTCGGCATACAGGAAAGTCAAAACAACATTCGGTGACACAAAAATCAAAGCGGGAATTCCACTGTTAAATGCAGAGGTGAGAGCGGATAGGTGGAAACAGTACATCGAGGGCTACTATGAAGGGGAAGAGTTGTTAGATGCGACTGAAGAAGAAACAGGAGTCGATTTAGAAGAGGTAAGGGATCCAGTATTACGATCAGAATTTAAGATAGCTTTGGAGGACTTATAGGGATAGGTAACATTTCATTAGATTTTGTAAAATCATTGGGAGTAGTGGCAAAACAAGAAAAAAAAGATTATTCACGTTAGTGTGTAACATGTATGAGTCTGGAGACATACGATCTGACTTTCGTGAAAATATCATCCACAGAATTACGAAGATGGCAAGAGCTGACAAGTCCGAGAATTATTGTATAATCAGCTATACAGCTCACAGTAAATAACTGAGAACATTGGTTGCAACTGCTTCTCTGAGATGAAGAGGTTGGCCCAAGAGAGGAATTCTCGGCGGGCCACATCAAACCAGTCAGAAGACTGATGACCTGAAAAAAGTAAGATAATAACAGAGCGTTCCAGAAATGGTGCGACGAACTTAGTCGTCGTGGAGAGTGCCTTGATGAAATGAATCCGTGTCCGGGAAGGTCATCCAACGACGCTACGGAGCATCGAAGTTACAGGCGCCGGCTCCTGCCATTAGGATTCCCCTTCGGCGGCAAACGTGACTCTGTACGATGACTGACAGCAGTCTGAACGTCTGGCAGTGTTGCCTGTTGTTCGGTTATAAAGACTGATTGCCACAATCGCCAGTGGAGAAGATGGTGCTAGCGGCTGCATAGAAAGGCCTTGTCTTCTACAGATGCGATGCTCTGTTGCCTGGTTGATTATTTCGGAAATAGGTTTATATCTGTGGCTACGAAGTCTTTCGCGACGTATTTCCTGAGTAAAAATTTCTCGGTGTACATGCCGCGTCAAATCAGGATAAATCTCCAAGCTTTCGACCACTACCTCCATGGTCGTCGTCAGGGCTAAAACTGACTGTCGTGAACTAGCGAGGTTCCCACTTTTATATGCAAATGACGGCTTCTTATTGGCTTGAATACGTCAGCGATATGGCGCGTAGCGAAGTGGTGCCCTCTACTTCCATAGATGTAGTTGCTATCCCGCGTTGCTTGCAGCGCCATGCCTTAAATCAGGAGGTAAAGTGCGAGAAGTTTTTCTCTGCGATTTTTCTTTATCCAGTGCACTCTTCCAAGTGTTGCTAAGTGCATAGCCGTTGTCTCTATTAAAGTTATTATCGCTAAGTCTAATTTCGACTGCTTCCCGGATCACAGAGTCCCAGTAATTCGATGTGTGGGCTATTACTCTGGTTTCTTCAAATAAAATCTTATGCTTGTTAAGCATAAGCATAGAGACAACGGCTATGCACTTAGCAACACTTGGAAGAGTGCACTGGATAAAGAAAAATCGCAGAGAAAAACTTCTCGCACTTTACCTCCTGATTTAAGGGATGGCGCTGCAAGCAATGCGGGATAGCAACTACATCTATGGAAGTAGAGGGCACCACTTCGCTACGCGCCATATCGCTGACGTATTCCAGCCAATAAGAAGCCGTCATTTGCATATAAAAGTGGGAACCTCGCTAGTTCACGACAGTCAGTTTTAGCCCTGACGACGACCATGGAGGTAGTGGTCGAAAGCTTGGAGATTTATCCTGATTTGACGCGGTATGTACACCGAGAAATTTTTACTCAGGTTTCTATTTGTTTATTTTTCACCTGCATACCGACAAACACTGGAGATTTTAGTGGTTTCCTGGAGAAAAATACACTACAGATGGAAACCCGTGTCCGAAACCATTATCGACCGAGGCAAGACAGTATCGCATTCCTAGGAGACAATGTCTGCCTACGAGCCAGCTCCGTCCCCACTGACGATCATGGCGATCAGAGGGCAAAGGTCCATCCGAGGCTACCTCATGAGAAAGCATACATCACTGACAGTACTCCAGTAATAATAAAGGGAATGATCTCCAAAAACTTGCACAACACATTTTTTCTAGTACACATGGAGTTTTCTGAGACACCTCAAGTAGCCCACAACATACACAGAAGAAGACAAGCTGTCCGTTGTTACTTCGTATGTTTTTAGGAAGATTCTTATCAATTTTACTCACTTCCTAATTCTCTATTATATGAAATAAGCAGTCTCGCATGTGCGAATGACTTAGTTGTGATGGCAGATTCGATTGAAAGTAATATGTCAGAGCTAGATCAGAAATGTAAGGACTATGGTAAGAAGATTAGTATCTCGAAAACGAAAGTAATGGCAGTGGGAAAGAGATATAAGCGGATTGAGTGCCAAATAGGAGGAACGAAGTTAGAACAGGTGGACGGTGGACGGTTTCAAGTGCTTAGGATGAATATTCTCACAGGATGGCAACATAGTGAAAGAATTGGAAGCGAGGTGTAGCAAAGCTAATGAAGTGAGCGCTAAGCTACGATCTACTCTCTTCTGCAAGAACGAAGTCAGTGCCAAGACTAAGTTATCTGTGCAACGTTCAATCTTTCGACCAACTTTGTTGTATGGGAGCGAAAGCTGCGTGGATTCAGGTTACCTTATCAATAAGGTTGAGGTTACGGATATGAAAGTAGCTAGGATGATTGCAGGTACTAGTAAATGGGAGTAATGGCAGGAGGGTGTCCACAATGAGGAAATCAAAGAAAAACTGGGAATGAACTCTATAGATGTAACAGTCAGGGCGAACAGGCTTAGATGGTGGGGTCATGTTACACGCATGGGAGAAGCAAGGTTACCCAAGAGACTCATGGGTTTAGCAGTAGAGAGTAGGAGGAGTCGGGGCAGAGCAAGGAGAAGGTACCTGGATTCGGTTAAGAATGATTTTGAAGTAATAGGCTTAACATCAGAAGAGGCACCAATGTTAGCACTGAATAGGGGATCATGGAGGAACTGTATAAGGGGGGCTATGCTTCAGACTGAACGCTGAAAGGCATGATCAGTCTTAAATGATGATGATGGATATAATAATGAAAATATTTTTCTGGAAGTTTGTTTATTTCATTACAATTTTCAAAATTCCTGTGATTGTCAAAGTGATATTTTGTCAAAAGGCCGTATGTACAATACACACAATGCACTTTCTTTTAGCACTGCGGCAAAACAAGATTGCAAAGCTGCACCGAGATGTTTCGTATAAATCTTGTGTTCCAAAGTATCTGAAAAATTTTTGTGCCTACTGAACGCTCTCACTTTTGTTAGGTATGGCCATTACGCATCTTTCCGGTCCGTTTCATTGTGCATAGGACTCCAATGCCATACGACCAACTACTACGAAATTTAAGTACATTCATTGTCTGTATTAAGTGTTAATTACATTTACGTTTTTAAGCTGTGTTGCCACATATATGTTCTAGTGGTGCCCTGTAACAGAAGTGTGTGTTTAGATACTGAGTGTGCGCACACACACTGTCATCGTGTAGAGAGCAATAGTTGACTTTTCATTTCGTGCCAGCGTGGCTATTCGGGTTGAGCTGATAACATTCACTCACATCCCAGCGTGCCTTTAGATTTACTGATGGAGAAATAGAAAGGAACTACAGTGTTGATGGAACAAGGTTCTGACACTCCACTCATTTTCTCTATCGTTAGACATGAGCAAGAACAACCTGTGAGTGCATCTAAAGAATAAATGACTGGAGTAAGGAGTGGACCCGTATTCTGTGACAGAGCACAATGGTGTTTAGCTGCAAATTTTTTTAAAATTCAGGATTATTGTCAAAGAAATACACGAATTTACGTAGGTTATAACATGACAGTGTTAGGACAGTTGTCAAGATAACCCATTTCGTCCTGTTTAATCGAAATGACTCTGAACACAACAATATCAAATTTTAACCAGAAGGTTCTCTACAAATTATTCTTACTACTGCAACGTCCCCTTAGAAAAATTTATGAATTACTGTGCTGGTAAACCCCTTACGTTATTTGCTTTTCAAACAGCAGAGCAAAACTGAACGTACTCAGACATTACTCTCTTTACTTAGTCTGATCAACACTAAACTGACACACAATATTTTTTAGCGCAACGCAATCTTTCAATAATCCCTACAAAAGAATGGCCCTGACGAACATTAACCTATACCTTTCATGTATCACTTACCTCACAAAAATCTTCGTTATTCGAACTACTGCAATACAGCTAGCGCCAATACTGCCAACTAAATAAAAGATTCTAACTACTGAAGTCACTAACTACTGATAGGCATAGTTAGGCAAATGAAAGATTTTGATAAAGAACAAACAATGTATTTACCTCAATAGTGTTCAAAAGTCATATATATATATATTACACTCCTGGAAATGGAAAAAAGAACACATTGACACCGGTGTGTCAGACCCACCATACTTGCTCCGGACACTGCGAGAGGGCTGTACAAGCAATGATCACACGCACCGCACAGCGGACACACCAGGAACCGCGGTGTTGGCCGTCGAATGGCGCTAGCTGCGCAGCATTTGTGCACCGCCGCCGTCAGTGTCAGCCAGTTTGCCGTGGCATACGGAGCTCCATCGCAGTCTTTAACACTGGTAGCATGCCGCGACAGCGTGGACGTGAACCGTATGTGCAGTTGACGGACTTTGAGCGAGGGCGTATAGTGGGCATGCGGGAGGCCGGGTGGACGTACCGCCGAATTGCTCAACACGTGGGGCGTGAGGTCTCCACAGTATATCGATGTTGTCGCCAGTGGTCGGCGGAAGGTGCACGTGCCCGTCGACCTGGGACCGGACCGCAGCGACGCACGGATGCACGCCAAGACCGTAGGATCCTACGCAGTGCCGTAGGGGACCGCACCGCCACTTCCCAGCAAATTAGGGACACTGTTGCTCCTGGGGTATCGGCGAGGACCATTCGCAACCGTCTCCATGAAGCTGGGCTACGGTCCCGCACACCGTTAGGCCGTCTTCCGCTCACGCCCCAACATCGTGCAGCCCGCCTCCAGTGGTGTCGCGACAGGCGTGAATGGAGGGACGAATGGAGACGTGTCGTCTTCAGCGATGAGAGTCGCTTCTGCCTTGGTGCCAATGATGGTCGTATGCGTGTTTGGCGCCGTGCAGGTGAGCGCCACAATCAGGACTGCATACGACCGAGGCACACAGGGCCAACACCCGGCATCATGGTGTGGGGAGCGATCTCCTACACTGGCCGTACACCACTGGTGATCGTCGAGGGGACACTGAATAGTGCACGGTACATCCAAACCATCATCGAACCCATCGTTCTACCATTCCTAGACCGGCAAGGGAACTTGCTGTTCCAACAGGACAATGCACGTCCGCATGTATCCCGTGCCACCCAACGTGCTCTAGAAGGTGTAAGTCAACTACCCTGGCCAGCAAGATCTCCGGATCTGTCCCCCATTGAGCATGTTTGGGACTGGATGAAGCGTCGTCTCAAGCGGTCTGCACGTCCAGCACGAACGCTGGTCCAACTGAGGCGCCAGGTGGAAATGGCATGGCAAGCCGTTCCACAGGACTACATCCAGCATCTCTACGATCGTCTCCATGGGAGAATAGCAGCCTGCATTGCTGCGAAAGGTGGATATACACTGTACTAGTGCCGACATTGTGCATGCTCTGTTGCCTGTGTCTATGTGCCTGTGGTTCTGTCAGTGTGATCATGTGATGTATCTGACCCCAGGAATGTGTCAAAGTTACCCCTTCCTGGGACAATGAATTCACGGTGTTCTTATTTCAATTTCCAGGAGTATATATATATAATATATATATATAAAGTTCATGACATCCAGTCTTACAAATTTACTGTCTCTGATGGACACACGTCCAGATCATCCGCTCTAAAAACTCCGCCATCTCTCTCCCCACATCCACCACTGCTGGCGGCTCACCAACTGCGCAACGCTACGCGCTGTTCACATCCAACAGCCCACTACAATAGAGAGTATCTCAACAATGCCAACCAGCCACAGACTGCAGACAGCAAAGCCAGTGATTTTCATACAGAGCGCTACGTGGCGTTACCAATATAAAAACCTGAACAGCCTACTTACACTACTACATCGTGAAGTTGGCCAATATTACGACAAATAATCCGATTCCGGTTTTAAGTTCGGAACTATTTAGAATGATAAGTCTACGAAGGATGGTTAGCATTTGTGACAAGCTGAGCAAAAGATTACTCAAGGTTGCTCTGGTTCATAGTGGACGCAAGCTGGGAACCAACAAGTTTACGCCTATGCTAGCAGTACTTACCTTAGTTGCGGTGAACTGTTGGCTGCATGGCTGCTCTCGTCCTCTGGAAGTCCTGTAAAAGCTAATCAAAATCTTTGCCGAGTTTTCAGCAGAAACTGTTCTACGTTTATCGTTAGGCGAGAAAACATGCACTCATCCCTTGTCTTGAAATACGGCGATATGCACATGTATGGCAGGAACAGCGTGCATATTACAATGCGCTGTCAGTTCTTGCAAGGACAATTAACTACGTGGCTGATGTTTTTCTCCGCTGTTGAAGCTCAGCGACACTATAGCTAAAATCCAGTCGAATGTCAGCTGAAGTGAATGCAGTGTCCACACAAATTCCTCGTATGTGTCTTACAGACCGTGATGCACCCCGTTCTGCACTTGATGCTGGTTCAGAGAAGAGTTCCCGAAATTTTCGGTCTTGTGTCTGTCGTAGGAAAACTGTCCCCCCACCTGGGCCCTTTCTTGCTCCATGTCACCGCTTTTTCCTCCCAGTAAGAGCGTTCCTTTCATCTTGGGGAAACTACCTTTGCCAATCGCGAAGGACCTACCATCAAACTGCGTCAAAATTTCGGTACTTTACTCCTTCCTAGTTCATTTCAGTCAATCGGATATTTTGTGCCCGCTCCATATGCCTAAAAGTTACACTCATACATCACTTATTTATTTATTTATTTATTGATTTATTTAACCTGGCAAGATTAGGGCCATCAGGCCCTCTCTTACATCTAACCAGGCATTCTACTTATTTTACATTCATATGTTTTAGTAGGCATGTTAAACTACATCTAGTACAAAAAGTGAAATAAACAATTAGAAAGGTACACCTGGAAAAATACATACATATAGAGTTTATATTCGTAGATCATAAACACTGTTGTAATTAGACATTAATGAAGAGACAGATTTTAGATAGGAGTGCTGGCAGCAGGGAGTATGAGGGAGACACATGGTGAAGGAGGAGAAGAATAGAGAGACATGATGAAACATGATTAAGGAAATATAAAGGAAAAGAAGATTGCATAGCTAATAGAGATAATGAAGAGGAAGGCATCTCAGGAGCAAGATAGGAGACGCTAGCTTTGCTATTTGACAGATGAGAGGATTGGCCTTGTACATAAATTTTGTGGAGAACTTTATGAGGATGATAGTAGGGAATGCTTCAACTTCTTCTTAAAAGCAGCAGGAGATTGAATTTTGCGCAAGGTAAGGGGCAGTTTGTTCGAGAGGTGGACAGCGGCAACTGAGAAGGAGTACCACGCTCCATTCATGTGAGCTGGCCGCTGTGGTCGAGCGGTTCTAGGCGCTACAATCTGGAACCACGCGACCGCTACGGTCGCAGTTTCGAATCCTGCCTTGGGCATGGACGTGTGTGATGTCCTTAGGTTGGTTAGGTTTAAGTAGTTCTAAGTTCTAGGGGACTGATGACCTCAGCAGTTAAGTCACATAGTGCTCAGAGCCATTTGAACCATTCACGTGATAGACTGCGTCGCTGGTCTGTTTGTATCCATCTGGAAATTTCCCAACGCAGTTTTCTAAAGATTCTCTCTGTACCACTCCGGTGGCCCACACCTGCCCTCTTCGATGATATACCCAGCGCATTTGTTGTCCCTCGCCACAGGTCGCTTTAAGAGCATTCCGGTGTACTCGGGCCATGACGTCGCAACTCGCATCTGCTCCCAAACTAAAACGTTTCCTTCAGCAGCTTTTTCTTTCCTTGCTCATCGACATGCAGGATTTAAGTTCGGTGTGTCAAAGCCGTCGACTGAGTGTCATCCCTTTGCACTGCATACTGTACATTTTAATAGGCAAATCTGCTCATTTTCGCTGCAGTATGTCAAGTGACATTCACCTTCCTGTTACAATGTATAAAACCTCTCATGTAAGGTGCTAAATTGACATTCATTTAATCTGCCACCGTACAAGGTCACGCAACATGCAAGCAAAGTGTTAAACCTGGGTGAGTCGATGTCTGCAAATTATGGTTCGAGGGACATGACAGATGACTGCTATTCGAGTGTCTGCTCCAAAGAAAAAGACCTGCTCGTTTGGATAAGTGTATTATTAGGTAGCAAGTTCTGCGATATGATACAACGAAACACAAACTTTGCGAAAGCTTCAGTGGCTTTATCCCACAGAAGTGGACATCGAGGCTAATAAGGAAACTTTGAACAAATGTTCTCTATGTGATTTGTTTTGAAGAAAGTGCCGGAGTGAACGAGTTATGATTTGCGAGTGAGACGACATAGTTAAAAAGAAAGAGGAATACGAGATTAGGTTTCTATGACACAAATGAAGCACCAGCATTAAAGCGGCGAGTGCTCTATTCAGAGCAAACATGGATTCATCCAAAATACACTGTAAAGATTAGTTTCCATAGTAATAGCGTGTACGATGAATCGCCAAACAAAAGTGTCAGTGTTTAACTGCTGGGCTATGCAACGCATGTAGGTTTAGAGCTCAGCCATCTGTTTTTATGGTCTGCATGCTCCGTCAGATTCAGAGAAATCGATCCAAATAACGGCACTTCACAGTCAGTTGGAAAGGACTGTACAACTTCTGTTGAACATTCGGTGTCGTCCTAAAGCACTGTAGATAACCAGGTCTTTTCACGATGACATGGCGGGTGCTGCGATATCTGGAGGAAGCCCATCAGATAAATTTGCTGCGAAAAGCGGAGTTCGTCGAGCGTGCGTAGTGGCACCCATATCTTGTTCGGTATACTCTACTCTTTCCTTTTCAAGGTTGCTTCCGGCAAAACAAACCTGGCCATCTATCTATACAAAAAAGTTGACGGGAAACTTCGTATTGCCTTGCTACTCTGATCCAAGTGCTATCGTGAAGACTTAAGCAAATTTTTGTTAGCTGACGATCCAGCATTCTTAGCACATACTCAACTTTCAAAGGCTTACGGACAAATTTCCTGCTGCGTACCAACTCCCATTCACATCTATGAATGGGAAGAACATTGTTATGCTCAAGACAGTCCATATTTTTACATTCCAGAAAGCGTTTGGCGCGGAGCTCCTTTGCAGGCTGTTAAAGAAAGAATAGCTTCACAGATATGAGTGGCTCGAAGGCAACTTCAGTTATAGAACCCAGTATGTTGTTCATTAGAGACAAAAGTGCCCCAGGCAAGTGTGACAGGAGCACTATTATTTATATACATAAATGACAATGTGGGCAGCAATCTGCTGTGTTTATTGATGATGCTGTGGTGTACGGTAAGGTGTCTAAGTTCAGTGTGAAACGTCCCCTTTGAACAATTGTACATGACTGTGCTTAAACTGACACACAATATTTTTAGCGCAACGCAATCTGACTTTCAATAATCCCTACAAAAGAATGGCCCTGACTAACATTAACCTATACCTTTCACAAATCACTTACCTCACAAAAATCTTCGTTACTCGAACTACTGCAATACAGCGAGCGCCACTACTGCCAGCTAAATAAAAGATTCAAACTACGGAAGGCACTAACTACTGATAGGCATAGTTAGCAGATGAAAGATTTTGATGGAGAACAAACAATGTATTTACCTTAATAGTGTTGAAAAATCATAATATACATAGCAGTTCATGACATCCAGTCTTACAAATTTCAAAACTCCACCATTTCTCTCCCCACATCCACCACTGCTGGCGGCTCATCTCAAACTGCGCAACGCTACGCGCTGTTAACAGCCAACTGCCCAACAGTACAATGGCAGACAACAATGCAAACTAGCCACAGACTGCACACAGCACAGCCAGTGATTTTCATACAGAGCGCTACGTGGCGTTACCAATATAAAAACCTAAACAGCCTACTTACAAGTGACTGAGCACACAGAATGGCTCAGACAAAATTTCTAGTTGGTGTGATGAATGGTAGCTAGTTCTAAATGTAGAAAAATGTAAGTTAATGCGGATGAGTGGAAAAACAAACCTGTAATGTTCGGATACAACATTAGTAGTGTCTTGCTTGACACATTGACGACGTTCAAATATACGAGCGTAACGTTGCAAAGCGATATGAAATGGAACGAACATGGGAGTATCGTGGGAGGGAAGGCGACTGGTCGACTTCCGTTTGTTGCGAGAATTTTAAGAAGGTATCGTTCATCTGCAAAGGAGACCGCATATAGGACGCTGGCGCAATCTGTACTTTACTGCCACTCGAGTGTTTGGAATCCGTGCTAGGTCGGATTGAAGGCAGGCCAGCCGCTGTGGCCGAGCGGTTCTAAGCGCTTCAGTCCGGAACCGCGCTGCTGCTACTGTCGCAGGTTCGAATCCTGCCTCGGGCATGGATGTGTGTGATGTCCTTAGGTTATTTAGGTTGAAGTAGTTCTAAGTCTAAGGGATGATGACCTCAGATGTTAAGTCCCATAGTGCTTGGAGCCATTTGAAACATTTTTTGATTGAAGGAAGACACTGAAGAAATTCAGAGGCGGGCTGCTGGATTTGTTGCTGGAAGATTATATCAACACGCAAGTGTTACGCAGATGCTTCGGGAACTACAATGGGAATACTTGGAGGGAAGGTGACATCCTTTTCGAGGTACACTACTGAGAAAATCTGAAGCTGACTGCAGAATGATTCTGCTGCTTCGAACACACATTGCGCCTAAAGACCAGCAAAATTAGATACGAGAAATTAGAGCTTATAATGAGGCATATAGACACACTTTTTCCTCGTTCTGCTTGCGATTGGAACAGGAAAGGGGAGGAATGTTAGTGGTATAGGGTACCCTCCACCACACACAGCAAGGTGAATTGCGGAGCATCGATGTAGATGGATATGTATACCACGATATTGCATGGCTACTTGTTGAATGCAGTCTGAAATTTTTACTACCTAGACCGCTACTGTGAGAAGGACGACGAAATAGGAGCGAGAACTGGTAAAGTTGCGAGTAGTTTCTGGAAGCCCCGCATAAGAGTGGGCAACAAACTTCTTAAGTGACCATCAAAAGACTATCAAGTATAGATGTTGAGACCTGGAACTATATGCAAAACAAGAACGCTAGCTCCACGCCTTTCGTCTGCAGCGCCTACGAAATATTCAGTGTGTAGTGTGGAGGGACCATATGATAAACGAAATGGTTCGGAATACGGCAAAGCCAACGAATACCACGGCCACTGTCAAGGCACGTCGCCTGCGGTCGTTAGGACACTGTGTGGACCTCCCCCGTCTTCCCAGACCCACATTACTTAGTGAGACAGCAGGTGCAAGAGATATCGCCTGGAAGATCCGCACTGCGCTTTAAAGACTCAGCCAAGCGCGATAGGAAGGCGTTCAGTACTACGAAGTGCATTCAAGTTCTAAGGCCTCCGATTTTTTTTTCTCCGGACTGGAAAGAGATAGAAACATGCGCATTGTTTTAAAGTGAGGCCACGTTCATTGCCAATACGTCCCAGAGATGGCAGCACCGTACGGCAGATGGAATTTTACCGCCAGCGGCGAGAATGAGAACTGTTTCAAATACTTAAAATGGAGACGTTTTCTGTACTTGAACATCGTGCAATCATTCGTTTTCTGAATTTGCATGGTGTGAAACCAATTGAAATTCATCAGCAGTTGAAGGAGACATGTGGTGATGGAGTTATGGATGTGTCGAAAGTGCGTTCGTGGGTGCGACAGTTTAATGAAGGCAGAACATCATGTGACAACAAACCGAAACAACCTCGAGCTCGCACAAGCCGGTCTGACGACATGATCGAGAAAGTGGAGAGAATTGTTTTGGGGGATCGCCGAATGACTGTTGAACAGATCGCCTCCAGAGTTGGCATTTCTGTGGGTTCTGTGCACACAATGCTGCATGACGACCTGAAAATGCGAAAAGTGTCATCCAGGTGGGTGCCACGAATGCTGACGGACAACCACATGGCTGACGCGCAACGACAGCATGAATGGGACTTTCTTTTCGTCGGTTGTGACAATGGATGAGACGTGGATGCCATTTATCAATCCAGAAACAAAGCGCCAGTCAGCTCAATGGAAGCACACAGATTCACCGCCACCAAAAGAACTTCGGGTAACCGCCAGTGCTGAAAAAAGTGTGTCCATGTTCTGGGACAGTGAGGGCGTGATGCTCACCCATTGCGTTCCAAAGGGCACTACGGTAACAGATGCATCCTACGAAAATGTTTTGAAGAACAAATTCCTTCCTGCACTGCAACAAAAACGTCCGGGAAGGGCTGCGCGTGTGCTGTTTCACCGAGACAACGCACCCGCACATCGATCTAACGTTACGCAACAGTTTCTTCGTGATAACTTTGAAGTGATTCCTCATGCTCCCTACTCACTTGACCTGGCTCCTAGTGACTTTTGGCTTTTTCCAACAATGAAAGACACTCTCCGTGGCCGCACATTCACCAGCCGTGCTGCTATTGCCTCAGCGATTTTCCAGTGGTCAAACAGACTCTTTAAAGAAGCCTTCGCCGCTGCCATGGAATCATGTCTGCACGGCGATTACGTCGAGAAGTAACGCCAGTTTCATCGATTTCGGGTGAGTAGTGAATTAGAAAAAAAATCGGAGGCCTTACAACTTGAATGTACCTCGTAACTGCTCGCCGGGCACACCAGCAAATGGAAGAAACTAGTCGAGGATGCCAGCAAGTTTCACAACGGTGCCTGGCTCAAAAACTTGAGTGTTGAACGAGCGTGTGGAAATGCGCTTATGACGAACCCCTCTTTCACAGTAGTACGCGCCGTTACCACCCATGGGCGCCAGTAAGGTCTTCGCATGGGCTCCTGGGTCACTAAAGTCACGAAGGTGACTGGGTGAGGTTATTTGAACCTTCCATTAACAAGTGCACGCCAGTGATAATACAGGCACTGGCGTCTGGACACTGCTCTACTTTTGGGAGTACGAGGTACAAGACTGTACTGTGTGATAGCAGCAATCACACGGCCTTCATGAACAATGATAGCAGCGAGTGAGGCTACACTATTTTGAGCTCGCAGTTGTGTCAATTGTTTCGGTTGTAATACATATATTGTTGCTATTAAGGTGTAAGTTGTTTTCGTCAATTATGCTGTTTTACAAACAGTTTCTTATCAGGAAATACTCAATGCAGATCCCCCACTAAAGCCAAAGTTCTCGCGTGCTGAATGTTGGCTAGATTGTATAACAATCGCTAGCCTGTGAATTTAGAATTATTAACACTATTTCTTATTAATGACGCCTGAGACAGTGTTATCAGAGTAGTCTTTATTGAGAGTTAGAGAACTACAATCTGCATAAATGTGACCTTAGATTTCTGATCTGTGCTTGCAAATTGCTGAATAAATGCAAACTTTACCTGAATGAAAAAATATTGGCGCCGCCTTTCTGGAAGTAGAAATTTTTCCATTCACATTAACGGGAAGTTAAGAACATGTTGGTTAAGGCAGTATGAGATGTTTACACTGCACTGGATCGCCAAGATGAAACAGTTTGCAGTGTTTCAGCTGTAAAGGATAGTCAAATGAAAACGAGACAGGTGGAAACAATAAGTGAATCGTTTATTATTTCAAAAGTTATCGGCGTAACTGTTAATACATTTGTCTAACTGAGACCAGACAGTCAATGCCTTCAAGGGAAAATGTTTGCGGTTGCCTACGGAATCATGACTGTATCTAGGCGTGCGCTATTTCGTCGAAAGCAAACTGATGGCCACGAATATTCTCCTTGGGGACTCCGAAATTACGGACAACGCATGTGGAGAGATCGGGACTGTACGGAGGCTGTGTAATGTATTCGCAGTGGAACTTCTGCAGTCTAGTCTAAACAACCTTGGGAACATATAGGCTCTGGAAGAAGAGACACACGCGTGTATACAATCATGGTTCCGTAGACAACCGCAGATTATATTTTCAATGAAGTCATTGACTATTTTGCCTCGCAGTGTGATAAATGTTAACAGTTATGGCGATTACTCTTAAAATAACAGATTACTTTTTCCCAGGTGTTTTGTTTTCATTTCACTGCCCCTTATACACTGACATCGACACTACTACACAAGACAGAAACACGTTTATAACACTTCATCCACATTAGTCTTTCATGAGGGGACTGAATGATCAGCCGGGGATTCGAACACTGCTCCTTCCTAATACGTTGCACTACCTCTCTTGCTAACTAATTTGCTGCACCATCGTAATCGTGTTGGCACAAGGAAACCTGTACACTGTAGAAGTTAACAATCAATATTTAAAGCGAACGTGAGCACAATAGGCCTAAACCCAAAGTGAAATTCGCTGGCAATTGGATACAGACACTATTTTATTCAGAAACAGTTATATTTATTGGTACCAAAAATTTTATACAATTCAACTGTTATATTTTCAATACCACATTTAAATACTTGAATATCTGTAATGTGGTTTTGCTTTGTACATTATAAATAATTAGTATGAATAGATAGTTATAAAACAATATATTACTGTAGTAATTACTAATGAAAACGTGTTTTGGAAACTGAAATTAATTAATTCTTTTTAATTTCAGAAATGACACAGAAGCGAACAGCACACGCTATAAGAAACTACAGAAAGCTACCTACATTTTAAACTAATTTTAGCGAACTGATAATCCTTATTGGTAATAAAATCGGAAAGAACATGCTGTGAAAGACACACGGCGGGCGTGAAAAAACGAATGTTTTGCGTAGCAAAGAAGGCGGGACAGAATAGCGCCCAGTTACTTATTTAGTGAGTAAAACATTAAAGCAAAATGTTAGCTAAAATAAGAATTAAGAGGCTATCAACACAAGTGAAATCAATTTCAGACTATTTTTCGACACGTGAGTGACGTTTCTGAAATTATTTTACACCTAAGAACAATGAATGCTCTCCGAACATAATAATTAACACTCATGCAAACTACACAGATACAGTAACACATACGCGACATGTTTTTAGAATTATTACTGTCAAATATTTATTGCTCTTTCTGTGAGTATAATTATGTTGAGCTGGACTGTCGTTTCACTTTGAGCTGGTATAATAATATTTAGATTTTTCCATCGCTTTCTGCTATTCTTTCGTGAAAGAACATTTAAAGCTTCGAGAAGTAAAATACCAAGTAATCAGAAGCGCGACCTAATTTGTCTATTTTTTCAGCTGTGAAGTAAGTAGTTGGTGTTCTGTCCTTTGGAGCCAATAATGAATCCAGCACTACGAAAGTTTGTAGGGCCACGCACAGCTTCACAGGTAGTGTGAAGATCAGGGGCGTTTCGGACGGTGGTTCGTCTTCAGGAGGTCAGTCTACGGCGAGCTGCCTGAAGGAGCCGGCCATGTCGAAGACGTCGCGGCGCGCCTTGGAGCGGGCGGCGGTGGGACGCAGCTTCTCGTCCACTCCGTACTTGCCGTCCTCCAGGAAGAAATCCCGCCGGGACTCGAGGCGTTTGCGGAATCGCTCTGAAACACACGAATCGTCTTCACTTTGTTATCCCTAAGCAGCAGCTACTGAGAGGCTAAACATTTTTCCTTTGTCTCGCTTATGAACACCAGGTTGTATAGCTTGCTACGAGGGGCGTTCGGCAAGTAATGCAACCAGTGTTTCTTCTCGGCCAAATTCGGTTGAAAAAAAATTGTGGAATCCCGTTGTGGGATATCGTAGAATACAGGGTTATTACAAATGATTGAAGCGATTTCACAGCTCTACAATAACTTTATTATTTGAGATATTTCCACAATGCTTTGCACACACATACAAAAACTCAGTTTTTTTAGGCATTCACAAGTGTTCGATATGTGCCCCTTTAGTGATTCGGCAGACATCAAGCCGATAATAGAGTTCCTCCCACACTCGGCGCAGCGTGTCCCCATCAATGAGTTCGAAAGCATCGTTGATGCGAGCTCGCAGTTCTGGCACGTTTCTTGGTAGAGGTGGTTTAAACACTGAATCTTTCACATAACCCCACAGAAAGAAATCGCATGGGGTTAAGTCGGGAGAGCGTGGAGACCGTGACATGAATTGCTGATCGTGATCTCCACCACGACCGATCCATCGGTTTTCCAATCTCCTGTTTAAGAAATGCCGAACATCATGATGGAAGTGCGGTGGAGCACCATCCTGTTGAAAGATGAAGTCGGCGCTGTCGGTCTCCAGTTGTGGCATGAATCAGTTTTCCAGCATGTCCAGATACACGTGTCCTGTAACGTTTTTTTCGCAGAAGAAAAAGGAGCCGTAAACTTTAAACCGTGAGATTGCACAAAACACGTTAACTTTTGGTGAATTGCGAATTTGCTGCACGAATGCGTGAGGATTCTCTACCACCCAGATTCGCACATTGTGTCTGTTCACTTCACCATTAAGAAAAAAATGTTGCTTCATCACTGAAAACAAGTTTCGCACTGAACGCATCCTCTTCCATCAGCTGTTGCAACCGCGCCGAAAATTCAAAGCGTTTGACTTTGTCATCGGGTGTAGCAATTGTAAACGGTAAGGCTTCAGCTTTAGCCTTTTCCGTAAGATTTTCCAAACCGTCGGCTGTGGTACGTTTAGCTCCCTGCTTGCTTTATTCGTCGACTTCCACGGGCTACGCGTGAAACTTGCCCGCACGCGTTCAACCGTTTCTTCGCTCACTGCAGGCCGGCCCGTTGATTTCCCCTTACAGAGGCATCCAGAAGCTTTAAACTGCGCATACCATCGGCGAATGGAGTTAGCAGTTGGTGGATCTTTGTCGAACTTCGTCCTGAAGTGTCGTTGCACTGTTATGACTGACTGATGTGAGTGCATTTCAAGCACGACATACGCTTTCTCGGCTCCTGTCGCCATTTTGTCTCACTGCGCTCTCGAGCTCTCTGGCGGCAGAAACCTGAAGTGCGGCTTCAGCCGAACAAAACTTTATGAGTTTTTCTACGTATCTGTAGTGTGTCGTGACCATATGTCAATGAATGGAGCTACAGTGAATTTATGAAATCGCTTCAATCATTTGTAATAGCGCTGTATTTTCGTTTCAGCTCTTATCGTGTCCTATACGTGGCCTTCAAAATTATAACGGAGGTGCGATCCAACCAGAGAGCTGTCATTGAGCTTTTGGCGGAAAACCAGGGTATGGCAGATATTCATAGGCGCCTGCAGAATATCTACGGAGACCTGGCAGCGAACCGAATCGCGATGAGTCGCTGGGCGAGGTGTCTCATCATCGCAACGATAGTCGCGTAACCTGTCCCATTTCCCCTAGCCAGCCGGCCGCACACAGTCTAAACATTCTGCGTTGTGTCTGTCTGTTCTATATCGTGTCTCCCTACCACTTTCGCGCAAAGACGCTCTGAGCGTATTTTTTAGGGAATTGACTAGTTTGAACCTGGGACCTGTTGCTGGTAAGGAGACGTCAGACCACACATGACATGTAGAATTTAGAAAAGTTCAATGAGGCCATCTATGATATAATCAAATACTTGATTTCAGCGTCAGCTCCACTGCACTCCCTGTAAAGGAATCTTAATACTATCTAAATTTAGTGGAAGGGGTTCAAGGCTTTCCTATTTTTAGTTAGCTGGTAAAATAACGTCGAAATAGCACTTAAGTTTACCATTGGAAATTTTATTCTACTCACAAAACACCGTTCATAAACTGCACTATTGATAAAAGGAAATGTTTTAATACAGGATGATAAAAACCAACTGCGTTCAACAAAAAATGTGAACGAATATTCCCTGAATGGGTTTCCAAGTTCTACAATGGATCGAAGGATGACCCATGCCATATCACATCTATAATCTAGGTTTAAATTAAGCTTCACAAAATGGTCTACAGTGACCCTCAATTATCTTTAATTGCTTATCTAACTTGTCGTAAATGACAGTGGCGGAAGTGGCTTCTCAATAACTATATAACAGAAAAATCATCGAGTTTCAGATTTTTACTTCAAGTGGCAAATGTGAACACCATGTGCTTTAATTGACGATCGACACTAGTATTACGCAAAAAGGGGATGTAACAGATGAGACTTCTGCAGTTCTGAGTGAAGCTTTATGCGCTCAAAAATGCGGCATCGCGTGCGTTCATTACCTTGTCGGTGTTCATCAGGGGGGCGGCGGGCAGCATAGCTCCGCTCACCTCGCCGTCACCGAAGCAACTCCCCAGCAACTCTCTCCTAACTTCTCCTTACTATAATTTACCGAAGTTGGTTTAAAAAAAACTATCTGGCTGTGTTTTCATCTGACCAATCAGGGTCTCAATGTTAACCTTAAGCTCCGCCTACAAAAATTCTGTCTATCCAATGAAAAACGTTATACTTTTCGTGGTGGGGCAATGTTTTTAAAGTTTGCAACGTAACAGAGACGCGAAGTAGTCTCACGCTAAAACTTGCTGGTGGTATGGTCCTAGCAGTTAGCTGGCGACGTGGGTGTCTGTCCGTCCCTTATCGTAGGGCCTTCCAGCTTAACACGGTTCTGCTCTCGGCTTCTGTTCTCGTTTCTCCCCTCGGAACTGCGTCTGTCTCACGGTGGGAAGGTATGACATGCATTTAGGCATTCTTGTGTTAGTCTGTGGTATTCCATTTGCTCACTCGTTACTCTTATTACTTTGGTTAATTTAATGTCACGATTTATTCGGAGCTATGTGACATACTACTGGATTTGCTTATCATGTCAGGGTTTTCATGGAAGGTGTTGGATTTGCCTGACACCTTACAACAGGTGTGACTCCTGCAGAAGACACACTCATTCCAGGTGAGCAGCGGATCACAAACACCGTGATGCACTACTAGACGTCTCTGTTGGTAGTGCTGACACACCAGTCTATCAGTTGGGGTACCCATAGATGTCGGTCTGTTGGGTTCCTCGCCATCTAAGAGAAGACCAAGGAGCAACGAAGGACTATCTGTGGGGAATTACTTGCGCGTAACGAGGCCGACCGTGACCACACTACTGGCCATTAAAATTGCTACACCAAGAAGAAATGCAGATGATAACCGGTTATTCATTGGACAAATATACTAGAAACTGACACGTAATTACATTTTTACGCAATTTAGGTGCATAGATTCTGAGAAATCAGTACCCAGAACAACCACCTCTGGCGGTAATTACGGCCTTGATACGCCTGGGCATTGAGTCAGAGTTTGGATGGCGTGTACAGGTACAGCTGCCCATGCAGCTTCAACACTGTACCACAGTTCATCAAGAGTAGTGACTGGCGTATTGTGACGAGCCAGTGGCTCTGAGCACTATGGGACTTAACATCTTAGGTCATCAGTCCCCTAGAACTTAGAACTACTTAAACCTAACTAACCTAAGGACATCACACAACACCCAGCCATCACGAGGCAGAGAAAATCCCTAACCCCGCCGGGAATCGAACCCGGGAACCCGGCGTGGGAAGCGAGAACGCTACCGCATGACCACGAGATGCGGCCGACGAGCCAGTTGCTCGGCAACTGTTGACCAGGCGTTTTCAATTGGTGAGAGACCTGGAGAATGTGCTCGCCAGGGCAGCAGTCTAACATTTTATGTATCCACAAAGGCCCGTACAGGACCTGCAACATGCGGACGTCCATTATCCTGCTGAAATGTAGGGTTTCGTAGGGATCGAATGAAGGGCAGAGCCACGGGTCGTAACACATATGAAACGTAACGTCCACTGTTCAAAGTGGCGTCAATGCGAACAACAGGTGACCGAGACGTGTAACCAATGGCACCCCATACCATCACGCCGGGTGATACGCCAGTGTGGCGATGACGAATACACGCTTCCAATGTGCGTTCATCGTGATGTCGCCAAACACGGATGCTACCATCATGATGCTGTAAACAGAACCTGGATTCATCCGAAAAAATGACAATTTGCCATTCGTGCACCCGGGTTCGTCGTTGAGTACACCATCGCAGGCGCTGCTGTCTGTGACGCAGCGTCAAGGGTAAACCGCAGCCATGGTCTCCGACCTGATAGTCCATGCTGCTGCAAACTTGGTCGAACTGTTCGTGCAGATGGTTGTTGTCTTGCTAATGTCCCCATCTGTTGACTCAGGGATCGACCCCCGATTGAATATTCTGCTAACAGTCATTGGATATCGACCAACACGAGCAGCAATGTCGCGATACGATAAACCGCAATCGCGATAGGCTACAATCCGACCTTTATCAAAGTCGGAAACGTGATGGTACGATTTTCTCCTCCTTACACGAGGCATCACACCAACGTTTCATCAGGCAACGCCGGTCAACTGCTGTATGTGTACGAGAAATCGGTTGGAAACTTTCCTCATGTCAGCACGTTGTAGGTGTCGCCACCGGCGCCAACCTTGTGTGAATATTCCGAAAAGCAAATCATTTGCATATCACAGCATCTTCTTCATGTCAAATTTAGCCTCTGTAGCACCTCATCTTCGTGGTGTAGCACTTTTAATGTGCCAGTAGTGTATTTTTTGTCGAAGATACTCTTGCGCAGTGGAATCACTTCGAATTGGAAACGAAACGAGGATCTATGCAGTGGCGCCACACCATTTCCGAAGAAATAGTTCAAAGCTGCACATTCAGCCGGTAAAGTAATGGCGATAGTCTTCTGGGAGTCTTCTGAGTCGGTTTACTCCGTCCCTCATGGTGCAACGACCAGTTCGAAGTGTGCTGTGCGGCTCTCAGGAAATTGAAGGAAACACCTCAGCGTCTTCCTCGCCACAAAAACTCAGTAATACTACTTCGCCATGACAACGCAAGGCCTCACGCAAGTCTGCGCACCTGAGAGCAGCTCACGAAATTTCATTGTGTTGGATTGTTCTCCCTCATCCATCCTACAGCCCGGATCACACAGCGACCGACTTCAATGAAGGATGCGCTCCGCGGGGAGCACGGAGGCTCCGACTTCAAACCAGTTACGGTGGTCCAAGCGGGCATACGGGCCCTCCTCAGACAGCTGGCGCGGCGTTAGGCTGTCGCATTCAACGGAAATTTTATTGAAAACTAGGGTTTCCTAGTCCAAAGAGTGGGGAATAATATGATTTACTGAAATCTTTAGTAAAACCAACCTCCTTTCAGAAAAGAAAATGTGTTTTGTAAGGAGTCAGGCAAATTCAATACCTTCCACGAAAACCCTGACATGATAAGCAAATCCAGTAGTATGTCACATAGCGCCGAATAAATCGTGACATTAAATTAACCAAAGTAATACGAGTAACGAGTGAGCAAATGGAATACCACAGACTAACACAAGAATGCCTAAATGTATGTCATACCTTCCCACCGTGAGACAGACGCAGTTCAGAGGGGAGAAACGAGAAGCCGAGAGCAGAACCACGTTAAACTCGAAGGCCCTACGATAAGGGACGGACACCCACATCGCCAGCTAACCGCTAGGTCCGCACCACACGCAAGTTTTATCGTGAGAGTTTTTCGCGTCTCTGTTACATCAGGACCACCTCCAGCCCATGTTAAAAGATAGAGCCCTCCAGAAGAACAGTATAGATCTTACGATAACGCTGAAAGGACCACACCAGCTGCAAGTTTTAGCGTGAGACTTTTTCGCGTCTCTGTTAGGTTGCAAACCTTAAACATTGCCTCACCACGAAAAGTATAACGTTTCTCATTGGATAGACAATTTTAGTAGGCAGAGCTTAAGGTTAACATTGAGACCCTGATTGGTCAGATGAAAACACAGATAGTTTTTTTTAACCAACTTCGGTAAATTATAGTAAGGAGAAGTTAGGAGAGAGTTGCTGGGGAGTTGTTTCCGAGACAGCGAGGTGAACGGAGCTGTGTTGTCCACCGCCCCCTGACGAACACTGACAAGGTAATGAACGCACGTGATGCCGCATTTTCGAGCGCAAAAGGCTTCACTCAGAACTGCAGAAGTCCCATCTGTTACAACCCCTTTTTGCGTAATACTAGTGTCGATCGTTAATTAAAGCTCATGGTGATCACATTTGCCACTTGAAGTAAAAATCTGAAACTCAATGATTTCTGTTACATAGTTATTGAGAAGCCACTTCCGCCACTGTAATTTACGACAAGTTAGATAAGTAATTAAAGATAATTGAGGGTCACTGTAGACCATTTTGATAGTTTTCTCTTTTGTGAAACTTAATTTAAACCTAGATTATAGATGTGATATGGCATAGGTCATCCTTCGATCACATTGTAGAACTTGGAAACCCATTCAGAGAATATTCGTTCTCATTTTTGTTGAATGCAGTTGGTTTTTACCATCCTGTATTAAAACATTTCCTTTTATCAATAGTGCAACTTATAAACGATGTTTTGTGAGTAGAATAAAATTTCCAATGGTAAACGTAACTGATTTTTCGACGTTATTTTACCAGCTAACTAAAAATAGGAAAGCCTTGAACCCCTTCCACTAAATTTAGTTAGTATTAAGAGTCCTTTACAGGGAGTGCAGTGGAGCTGATGCTGAAATCATTAAGTATTTGGTTATATCATCGCTAGTCTCACTGAACTCTTCTGAATTCTACATGTCATGTGTGGTCTGACGTCTCCTTACCAGCAACAGGTCCCAGGTTCAAACTAGGCAATTCCCTAAAAAACACGCTCAGAGCGTCGTTGCGCGGAAGTGGTAGGGAGACACGATATAGAACAGACACCACGCAGAATGTTTAGAGTTTCATTAATTATTAAACGACTTTCGTAGTTTTGAAAGATGTGCGTGAAACCTGTCATTTCTTTAATGATTTTTCATAATGGGGGGCCACAGTCATATTTCTTCATAGTCAGTACCGCCATTACACTTTATTTACAGTGTTACATTTACACTTACACAATCATTATTTCGGCTTCAAAGTGCGATTATCAAGTGTTTTAAGCGTTACAAATTGCCTAAGATGGCATACTGCCGTATTAAGATGCGCTATTAGACACATTGTCTAAGAGTCGATATTTCTGGGAGAGCCTACTGCTTTTTCATTATTGAATATACCATCTCGACTGCCAAGATACTGACGCAACCTGTCTACTACACCCAAGCCGATTAACGCGACAGGACGCTTCTGAGAAGTGGGAATAAGAGTAGAGCAAAATTTCGGCACTTTGTAGCATTTCCTTTGTTCGTCGGGTGTATAGCAGTTCTAAATCGATTTCAGGGGAAATGACGTTTGTTAAATTTTACACACGTTTGGGAATACGGAGAAGCAGCTGGCATGTGTGGTAGGCCTCTCAGGAAGCAACGACATGCATACAGTGGCCCGGCCACCGATGTAAGCTGTTCTGTATTCTGGGTATGTAGGGCCGAAGACGGAGTGGCCAGCCAAAAGGAACTAAGTGGTGTGCGGCGCCGTTGCTCTTCACGGAAAGGGACACCGCAGAGCAGCGAGCGCCTGCGATAGGAATGAACGTCAAGCCAACGCTTAGTTCGTGCAGCAGACAAGGGACGTCAGAAGGTAAAGGTTTAAGTAGTTGTAAGAGCACTACACCTAGGAGACATATTTGCTTACCTTATGAACAGAATTTGAAGAAAGTCCAGCGTGCCAGCACGTCTGTTGCCGCTTTTTGCCATAGCCACCCCGAGACCGTGGCTGCAGTTGGAGACATGTGGACGGTGTGTCTCAGGTCGATCTTGGGCATCTTAGACATCGTTCGAATACCGACGGGGCTTATAGGAACGCTGCGGTAATAAGGGATAATTTGATGGTGGCGATTATGTGGCAGAAGTTTAAATTGTTTACCCGGCCTGGAGTAACACACCCAAACTGATATGTTTTTATGTAAAAACACGAGCTGTTGATCTTAATGACAATCATTATTTAGTAAATCGTGAAAATTGCCAAAAATTGTGTGTATCTGGTTGCAAAACATTATGTTGTTTATTAAACAGTAATAATCACAAGCTAGACACACACAATGACCTGTTTCAGCTATCCAGTTTTTTTCATTCTCTTCTCCCTCTATTAGACTATATCATTTGAAATGCAACCCATTGTAAGCCATCAGCCATGTATCGGCCGATCTGCTAATGGCACACAGTGGTCACTAATTGCTAATAAATGGGACGGGGTAAAAGAGTTCGGTGATTTTACATGTATGCAAGGGAAACTTCCCGAAATGCTTGACTGAGTTTATTTTTGGGCTGTTGCTGACTATATTCCCCTCCCAAAAATACATAAATTCTGCGTGTGCAAGAAACAACCAAGAAATTATACTGAACGCGCAGTGCTAAAGACATACTGATACTGACGCCAAGGGTTGCCGTTCCAAAACGGGTTATTACACGTGCGCTTATATGTATACTGTCTGATCAGAAGTAAAAGGAAACCTATTCCTAGACAAAGTTGAGTCGTCGCACCCTCCGCCTTTAGAGCGGCTCGAATTCTGATGGGGACACTTTCTCTGAGGTGTCAATGTCTGGAGGACTGGTATCCTATTCTTCCTCAAGACCCGCCAGAGAAAATAGTGATGTTGGACCCTGGGGGTCTGCAGCAAAGTCTGTTTTCTGACTCAACCTCATGGTGTTCTATTAAGTTGAAATCGGGACTCGGGGCAGGGCAGTCCATTTCAGGAACGTTACTGTCCACAAACCATTGCCTAAAAAGATACCACTTTATGACTAAAGTGCGTTGTCATATTGCTCTGGACACTCATCGTCTCCGAACCGTTCCTCTACTGTACGCAATGCACAGTGCTGCAAAACGTGTTCATATCCTTCTGCATTCAGCGTTTTCTTAAGCAAAGTAACGAAGCCACACCGTAGCAACGGGAAACGCCACCCACGACATAACACCACTTCCTCCGTACTTAACTGTTGGCACTGCATGTGATGCCAGTTAAGGTTCTCCAGGCATTCGCCGAAACCAAACATTTCCATCGAATTGCCACAGAGTACAGCTTGATTGATTACTCCAGATCACTCGTTTCCAGTCATCCAGTGTCCAATGGTATCGCTGTTTACAGCCCATCGAGTGTCGCTTAACACTGACTAAAGAAATGGGTGTCTTACGAGGAACTGCTCTACGTTTGTAACCCATTTCCTTTAACTCACTGTACACAGTCATTATTACAGATAGACTGCTTGTAGCACTTTGAAACTTACGAATGATTCATTCTGCTGAATGTGTGCAATTCTTGGGGTTCCATACCTCAATTTGCGAAAACTGAACCATTATGGGATCACTTTGTTGTCCGCCTGTCTGTCTGAAAGCTTTTTTGTCAGCAACGGTAAATTTATATCTGTAAATAACGTGTATAGTCCCCTTGCGGTGTAAAAAACTTAAGGGGAGGTTAACTATCTTTTGGTTCAAAAAATAGATTTTTTAAATTGCATTATTGGATCCATAAAATTGTTTAGAATCCACCCCTGAAACAGTTTTTCCTTATACGGAACGGAAATTTGTTATTCGCGGCTGAACAAAATATGCACCTGCCTGAAATCGGCCTTTTCCACGCACCAGTTTTTTTTCCTTTCAGAGGACGAGTTATTGTACGGTGCTTGGGAGGAAACACACAAAATTCAAATGAAAGTTTGAACGCGTGTGTTTGGAAGTTTGCCCACAAGCATTTGCATTCTGGTGCGAAGACTGCAGAGATAGCGACTTTCCCGGCAGTGAGCAGCTTCAACGAAGGGTATTCAGCAATTCCGAAGACCATGACAACGATCGACGTCACCCTGGGACTATTCGACGCAGTTCGCCAAACATTCGGACGACCACCGGATTCAAGCGGCCGAAAACCGCTTGTCACCGGCCGTACGAGCAGCTCTGGAGCAGCGCAGGATGGCCCAGATCGAGCAGAACGCCCTCTATGAGGAAGAGGAAGAACTAGATTGTGGACCTGGAATAGCAGATTGAACGTAAGTTGCATAATATTGCATTTATATGTAGTCAAAATTTCAAACGCGTTTTTCTCGAGTTTTTTTATCGCGCGGTATGGTAACTTCAAATATAATCAACCGATTGGCATGATTCTTTGTTTCTGACGAAGCTAACTAAATTGTCTAGGAGTTGTACCAATTTATTTCGATCTATCAACCATAAATATTTTTACATGGCCGACGAAGTCTGAAAATTGATGAAAAAACCCTATTTTCTCAAATGGCCGCCGTTTTCTTTCCTATGATCCAAATAACTTGAGCGAGGTACAACTCCTAAAGAATCTTACACACTTCGCTAACGTCAACTCAGTTTTGATTTCAGACGAGCCGGCTGACCTGTGACATACCGCGTGTGCAGGTCTACATCGAAATTTTGTTTCGTTCCGACTGCACTTACGCCTTTACTCTTCGACATTTCCAGTCGAAAAAATTCCAGTTTTTAGAGGAAATATGAAACATTTTGACTAAATTTGACATTGATGTCTGTAACACATCCAGAGAAAAACATACTCAAAGACCATGCTTTCTTCGGGCCGAAGATAGTAAACCTCTCCTTAAGCTTTTAAAGTGAATCCACTCATAGGATACGCCCGTTTATGTCACATGTCATACTCGGAAACTCGCTGATCGAAACCTATAGGGCACTTCCCCTTGGCCTAGATTCAGAAATTTGGAAGGAAGGGAGGTCTCGCTGGACAAGTAGAGGGGAAAAAAAAAACAAAATTGTTAATTTCTGATTATACCACACGAAAAGGTGTGATTTATCGTGTTATCCTATTAAAAACTTGAAATTAAGACAGTCTCTGAAGTGTTGCAATCCTTGCGACCGATGTTTTGCGGGTATTTGATTCGATAGCAGGCAAAAATCGTCGAGACTCGCGGCTCCCCAAATGGATGAACTACGTACATATGTAACTACGTCTGTACGGATCCCCCAGTGCGCGAGTCCCACTCGCATCTGGCCAGCTTTTTTTACCATCATTACCCACAATGTTCGGCGGTCCCTGTTTGTCAGGATATGAGGTCTGCTGATCATGGTGGCTGTTTAAACTTCCTGGCAAATTAAAACTGTGTGCCCGACCGAGACTCGAACTCGGGACCTTTGCCTTTCGCGGGCAAGTGCTCTACCATCTGAACTACCGAAACACGACTCACGCCCGGTCCTCAAGGCAAAGGTCCCGAGTTCGAGTCTCGGTCGGGCACACAGTTTTAATCTGCCAGGAAGTTTCATATCAGTGCACACTCGGCGTGCAGAGTGAAAAATCTCATTATGGTGGCTGTTACTCCTTCGTGTTTCCACTTCACGATCTCGACACCGACAGTCTACGGGAGCAGCTTTAGAATGGCCGGATTGTCCCTGATGGCCCCTGTGACTAGTCCACGTTCAAAGTCACTGAACTATCGTGACCGACCCATTCTGCTATTGTACTGCTTCTCTACTGACTGAAGACCCCTGCGTCGTTTTGTACTGTAGTGCCTGCCTCCCGTGTCATCTAGCGGTCAATTCCGCATTAGTTGGTCGTGCCCTAATACGTTTTGTCAGGCAGTGAACTTGGAGCTCAATTAAGATTCCAATATTTAGAGGGTCTACCAGTACCATAGCAGGTTTCCGGCCAGAGGCGGAGTAGGAGCACTTCCTTATTGGCCGCATACACATGGAGAGCTGACCTGTTGGCAGTCAGCCCTCGACCAGCTGCTTGTGTGACGTGAGATTCCTGGAGCTGTTGCTACCACCACCAGCAGCGGCCCAGATATCGCGCCGCGTGGAACGTCAGATGGAGGACGAGCGTCAGCGCGGCGAGGCCATCGAACCACGCCTTCTGGGAAGGTGACCCCTTGGCTGCCACCTCACCAGGGCGGGCAACGGCCTCGTCTTCTGTACGTGTTACACCACACGTAACCCGGGATCGCTAACAGCGGAAAACAGCTTCTTGTGTGAAGCTATTAATGTGGTGACAGAATCGACATCCAGGCTGGGCAGCCAGTTTAATCGTAACGCATTGGAGTGCCGCATTTGCAAGCATAAACAGACGAAGTGCGTCAGCTGCAGAAGCGTAATCAAATTCCACAAAATTACTTTCATGTCCGCATTATACAGGCTGTTTCTAAGAAGGGAAATCACGCGGGACGAATACACAAAATTCTAAATTACCTTCAAGACAATACTCTGGAGTAACTAAAGTCATGGTATACCTCCTCATATCGTGTCTGACCTTTTTCCCGGAGCAGTGCAGCAGCTAGTTGTGCCATAGACTCAACTCGTTCGAAGTTCGCTGCAGAAATACTGCGCCTTGCTGTCTCTATAGCCGTCCACAACTGCTAAAGTGTTAGGAAAGTACGTTTTTTTTTTATTAATTTTTTTGCAGGAACTGACGTCTGGATTACGTCCCATAAATTTTCAACAGGATTCATGTCGGGCTATCCGGAACGCCAAACCATTCGTTCCAACTGTCAAGCATGTTCTTCAAACAGCCGAAAACTGTGCCCCGATGGCATGGAGCATTGTCATCCTTAAAATTTCCACCGTTGTTTAGGTCCAAATGGTATCCAAGTAGCCAACCATAACGATTTCAAGCCAATTATGGGTTCAGTTGGACCAGAGGACACAGGTCTATGGTGACAATGCTGAAATTTGGTATTTTGGGCGCACTCTTGACAGATAGATCTCTGAATGTCGATTCCCGCGTTCGAAGTATGTTAATTCCCGTCGTGAGACATAATTGCGTCTGAAACCTTTTCACCTGAGTACAGATAGCTGCTTCGCCAATGCCCTTTTATACCTTGTTTACACGCGACTACTGCCGTCTGTATGTGTGTATGTTATCACTCGACTTGTCAATTTGGTGCACACCGTACGTTTGCTGTCATGAAGTGTAATACTAATTTTCTGATCATAGGATGGCCTGAAGATGGTGTGTATTGTGTGTGTATTAAACCGGGAACATAGAAACGGTTGAGAGGCTTCGTCCTGCCGTAGCCCTCATTGGTTCACAACCCCACAACAGGCCACAGCAGTCCAACCACCCCACCGCCGCCCCACACCGAAACCAGGGTTATTGTGCGGTTTGCCCCTCCTCCTCCTCCTCCTCCTCCTCCTCCTCCTCCTCCTCCTCCTCCTCCTCCGGGAACGTCTTATACCAGACGAGTGTAACCCAAATGTTTGTGTGGTTGATTAATTATGGTGTACACGTACGTGGAGACAGTATTCACGCAGCAATCGCCGAAGTAGTCTAACTGAGGCGAAATAAGGGGAACCAGCCCGCATTCCCCGAGGTAGATGGAAAACCGCCTTAAATACCATCCACAGTCTAGCCAGCACACCAGACCCCGACACTAATCCGCCGGGCGGATTCGTGCCCGTTCCGGTACGCCTTCCCGCTCGAGAAGCGGCTAGCTGGGCGGGCTCTGAAGATCTTACTGTGTACCGAAACTGATAGCCAGTCGGCACAATTAATAAACTGTGACTACAGAATAAAACATTTTTTCAGTATTGCATTGGTCACTCTTCCATAAAGAATATTACGGGAATACGTAAGATGATGATGAGAGATACGATACTGCAAGATAAATCTGACAGAACAGAAAGACTGTAGTGGAAACAAGGCCCTCTGAGTAAACTACATTCCCTCAAAGTTACTGAGATCCTTGGGCGAGCCAGCCACGACAGAATTGTTCCACCTGCTGTGTATGATCTATGACACAGGTGAGTCTCAGGTCTCAAGAAGAATGTAATAATTCCAATTCCAAAGAAAGCAGGCGTTGACAGGTGTGCATACGAACAAACCATTAGTTTAAGGAGTAACAGTTGCAAAATAGTGACGGAACGTATCCTCAGAAGAAGAGAAGATCAGTTTGGATTCCAGTGGAATACAGCAGCATGCGAGACAATACTGACCCTCTGACTTACACTAAGGTAACGAAAGTAATTGAATCCGAAGTGGAAGGTAACTAAAGTCAGGGGATACGTATGTGCTCAGATACAGATGGCGATAATGTCACAAAGTATAAAAGGGCAGTACATTGGCGGAGCTGTCATTGATTTTGTACTCGGGTGATTCATGTGAAAGTTTCCTACGAGATTATAGCCGCACAACTGAAATTAACAGAACTTTAAGGCGGAATGGTAGTTGGAGCTAGAAGCATGGGACATTCTATTTCGGAAATCGTTAGGGGCTTCAATATTCCGAGATTCCGAGGGTTTGTGATCATATTGATTGGACCCCACACGATTGGAAAATCGTTGGCTGGTCAGGTAAGTCCTGATTTCAGTTGGTGAGCGCTCATGGTAGGGCTCGAGTGTGAGGCAGAACCCAAGAAGCCATGTTCCCAAGTGATAAACAAGGAGCCGGGAGCGGTGGCCGTGCGGTTCGAGGCACTTCAGTCCGGAACCGCGTGACTGCTACGGTCGCAGGTTCGAATCCTGCCTCGGGCATGGATGTGTGTGATGTCCTTAGGTTAGTTAGGTTTAAGTAGTTCTACGTTCCAGGGCACTGATGAGCTCAGACGTTAAGTCCCATAGTGCTCAGAGCCATTTTTTATTGACAAGGCACTGTACAAGCTGGTAGTAGCTCCATAATGGTGCAAGGCACTGTACAAGCTGGTGGTGGGCTTTGTTTACGTAGTATGGACTGGGTCCTCCGGTCCAACTGAACCGTTAGTTGACTGGAAATGGTTATTTTAGGCTGCTTTGACAACATTTGCAGCCATTCGTGGACTTCACGTTCCGAAACAACAATGGAATTTATATAGATGAGAATGCGCCATGTCACCGAGCCACAATTGTTAGCGATTAGTTTGAAGTACATTCTGGACGGTTTGAGCAATTTATTTGGCCACCCAGATCGCTCTCTGTGAATCCCGTCGAACATTTATGGGAGATAATCGAGGGGACTGCTTGTGCGCAGAATGATGCATCAGCAACATTTTCTCAAATATGGACGGCTGTAGAGGCAGCGTGGCTCAATATTTCTGCAGCGGACTCTCGAGGACTTGCCGAATCCCTGCCATGTCGAGTTTCTGCTCTACACCGGGAAAAAGGAGGTCCGACAAGGTCTAAGGGAGCACCCCATGGTCTTTATCACCTCAGTGTATCTTCGAAAATACATTTATGAAAGGTAAAACCACGTTTATAGCATTTATAGACTTAGATACCCAGTCTTTGACACTCTGAAGGTAGCAGGGAGAAACTACAGGAGCGAAAGGTTATTTACAGCTTATAAAGACACAGGATGCCATTGTGTGTGGCGAAGATCAAAGGGAAATTGCAGCTGAAAAGGGACTTGAGATAGGCTGCTGCCTATCTCCAATGTTACTCAGTCTGTACAATGAACAACCGGTAAAGGAAGTCAAGGTGAAATTTGGAAAAGGAATTAAAGTTGAGGTTCGTCGATGACTCTGTATTTTTGTTAGAGATGACGGAAGAGTAGTTGAACGGAATGTATAGTCTCTTGGAAAGAGGATATGATGTGGACAACAACATAGGTAAAACAAGGATGCTGGAAAGTGATGGATTAAATCAGGCGATAGTGAGGGAATTAGATTAAGAAATGAGTAACTGGTAGACCAGGCAGCAGAACGTTAGTAGAGACAATAGCAAGAAAAATTCAGTAAAAGAGAGTTTGAGGAGTAAATATTGTATAGGTAGCCAACGTTGGACTACAATAAGCATTTTCAAATGGATGTAGGCTGCAGCACTTAACACATAGATGAAGCTTCCACATAATAGAATAGGTTGCAGGGTTGTATCAACAAATGCTTTGAACTGAAGACTCCCTTTCTTTGCCGAAGATTTTAAATAAACACCACACGACACTACACTAAACTACACTATTGTTTATCGTGTCAGACTAAACTTTTTTCTAATTTTTACGCGTCGTTGGCTCCTAGCGCTCTGAGGCTTAACAAGAATCGTGGGGACTGATGACATGCCATCGTTCTTCTTGGCCCTTACGAGGAACAGAGGCTGTGAGAGATGTGGCCGTCAGGGTCTCGAGAAATCCTACCTGGACCTTCCAGAGGTCATCTCCTTTCTGCTTCCAGAAGCACTGAGTGTTTTGCCGTGGTGCAGTTTGTAAGCCTGTCAGCGGTTTAGCTTGTGTCAGAGCTCCTCATTCCTTATTAGGTCCGGTCTGTAACATTGTCTTTTGGCACACTTTCTGATCTGCGTGCTAACTGCTTAACGCTGACAAATTGACAAGTGTTCATGGTACTTCTTAGTAAGGTGTCGACAGCTAGCATATTGCTCCCGTGGTCGGCTAGAAGAAAGACATTCTTAATATACTGTGTAAACGAACATTTGTGAAAAGTTAAAAATTCGACTAAAATCAAGCCTGAAACCCGGATCCCTCCCTTTCATGTATGGTGCGCTATACAGGTTATGAGTAAGTAGCATGGTACAAACAGTGCAGTGGTCACGAAACTTTTAGATGAGCAGGCTGCATTAACACACATCGTTATGCCATCTGCACACGATTCTTGGATAACCCAACGCTTCATTGCATCGCTTGTTGTTCTCCCTATCACCCTGACTCCTCAAAAGTTCTCCCAAGGTGCTATTCCAAGGTTCATTGGAGAATGAGCCTAGTGTACATGACTAATAGTGCCGAAAATTTGAAGATAGCCAAAATGACGTGCATGATTAAAGGGGCCAAGGACGCAAGTCTGTCGTTACAGCAGACATTGTTGAACGAGTTGACAGAATGGTTAGAGAAAATCGTACGTTCACCATCACTGCTTTGTCTATGGAATTCCGGAAGTTTCAACATCTGTCTTACTCACTATCGTTACTGAACATTTAGGTTACAAAAAACGAAGAGGAATGCTGACTTCAGGAATTGTGTTGATCTACACACTGCTGGCACAACCCAACGGCTCCTTGAACAATTTCAATGGGACATTTTCGATCATCCGCCATGCAGTCCTGATCTGGCACCCAGCGACTTTCACCTTTTCCCTGAATTGAAGACGTGGCTCTAGGAGGGCAGTACTTTCAAGCCAATGAAGATCTTCAATGCTCATTTCACATCACAGTCGGCAACATTTTTGAAGAAGGCATTGCAAATCTTGTCCACAGGTACGAAAAATGTCTCAATCTTATCGCTGATGTTGAAAAGTAGCCATACGTGTACAAAACTTTTGGTAGTAAAATAAAATAAAGTAAAGTAAAATAAATATTTATAGCCTATCAGAGGTTTAAAAAATGACCCTCATAAATCCTAATTCTAAAATGAACCCCCTATATCATCCCTTTTGGCTCCTCCTCCTCCTCCTCCTCAATGTTATAGCTCTTGCTTTTTTACTTCCTTCTTTCATCGATCAACTGTAATATTTCTTCTGTTACCCATGGTTTCTTCTCAGTTACCTTCTTTATTTATATGTTTTCTTTTCCAACTTCTGTGGTGACCCTTTTTAGAGTTGTTCAGTCCTCTTCAGCTGAAGTGTCTACGGACTAGTCCTTATCGCAGTATCTATAGCCTCAGAGAACTTCAAGCATATCTCTTCATTCATTAGTGCTTCGGTATCTCATTTCTTTGTTCCTTGATTCTTCCTGGCTAGTCTCAGACTTCAGCCTACTCTTCATCACAACTATATTGTGATCGGAGTCTATATCTGCTCCTGGGTACGCCTTAGAATCCAGTATCTGATTCCGAAATTTCTGCCTGACCAGGATGTAATCTAAGTGAAATCTTCCCATTTCACCCCCTATTTTCCAAGTACACAACCTCCTCTTGCTATTCTTGGAATGAGTATTCATATTACTAGCTAAATGTGGTACAAAACTTAGTCTTTCTCCGTTCTTATTTCTTGCCAGAAGTCTATATTCTCCTGCAACCTTTTCTTCTACTACAGCTGCATTCCAGTCCCTAATGTTACTAGCTTTTGATCTCCCTTTGTATACTGTATTATAGTTTCAGCATCCTGATGGCTTGCTGTCGATTCTGACAAGAACAAGCCTATCTCTTAACAGTTCGCTGTAACACACACTCTGCCCTACCTTCCCATTCATAACAAATCCTATTCCCATTATACCATTTTCTGCCCTACACTCATCTATAATTTGTCTTTGCATTTCACTTCACTGACCTGTACTATTTCCAGATTGTGCCTTTGGATTTCACGTTTTACATCTTACTACGTTTAAACTTTTGACATTCCACGCCCAGATTGTAGAACGCTGTACACTTTCTTTGATTATCCAATCTTTTTGTCATGGTCACCTACTCCTTGGCAGTCCCTTCCCCAAGATCTAAATGGTGATCTAGTCCGGAATCTTTTGGCAATGTGGAGATCATCATGACACTTTTTCAATTACAGACCACAAATTCTGCGGATACATATTGTTTGTCTTTATTCATGTAGTTTCCACTGCGTTACCCATCCTCAATGTTGACTGTTCCGCCTTTAGGGGCAGTTTCCCCACCCCCAAGGGCAAGACTGGCCTGAACCTGTGCTTGTTCCTCTGCCTTCTTCAACAAGGTCGTTGGCAGGAGGAGGTTGACTCATGTCACCAGTCTTCAGCTGCCACTGCTGATAATTTTTATTAACAATTGAGACGATGATGAAGTATGAACGCGGGGCCCAGAACATTTTCATTATATGTCAGAGACTACCCCTAGGCCACGGGTACACAACGTACTCTAACCACAGAAAACGGCACATACTGTGACACCACCTATTCAGTCTCGTTCTTCACTGTTGGCACTACACTTTATGGCACGTAACAGTCCCCAGGCATTCGTTAAACCCAATCCTTTACCTGTGATTGCCACTGGATACAGCGTAATTCATCGCTCATCACCACTAGTTTCCAGTAATCCACTGTCTAATGACGTCGCTCTTTACGTCACTGCTCGTTTAGCACTGATTACAGAAATGTGTGTCTTGTGAGGAGCAGCTCGACCTTGGCACTCCATTATTTGTCATCCCCTATGCACACACACACACACACACACACACACACACACACACACACACACACACACACACACATTGTGGTAGCTGGACTGCTGATATCACTTTCCAACTCACAACTGATTCCTTCCACTGATTTCATGCTTCTTTTGCAAGCATCTCTCCCACACCACTGGATGGTTCCTAAGTGTCAGTATATGGAGTCTACCCAGTCTTGTTTTAGCTGAGGATTTTCCTGGATGTCTCCAGTCACATCACCACCAGTCGACAGGGGTAGGCAGAGGAACGAGCATAGGTTCAGGCCAGTCTTGCCCTTGGGGGTGGGGAAACTGCCCCTAAAGGCGGAACAGGGTTCAAATGTCCCCAATGGGTTTCCCACTCTGCTTTCATCTCATGAATACACTCCAAGTCGCTGAGCTCTCATGACTTAGTCATTGTATAGGTACTACTGCTCTGTTGACAGTACCCCACCGCCTTTCATATTGGCGGCGCCACCTCTCTTGACATCTAGTGGTCTTACTTTGCTTTCTCGTGCCCAGAAACCAGGTCAAAATCTTTCAGCCCAGTATAGGGTCACGTCCAAGGCTTCTTTCTTGTCCAGCCATAACTCATCGGGGTTGCACCTATAAGGGCAGATTGGGCAGGCGAGCAGATACTCCATATTCTGCAAAGTGTCACAGTCACACTTATCATCCGTGATTCCAAGAGCCCACCTAATCATTTTTTTCTTCACTGGGGCCACCCCTGTCCTTATCCGGTTCAGTGTCCTCCATATCTCCCAGTTTGTGCTGAATCCGCTGGGCACTTCCTGTGTAGGTGGATAATCAGCTGGTGGTTCTATTATCGTGGCTAAGAACCTTTTGCGGGATTTCAATCGCCCGGATTTACACTCACTGCCAAAAAGGGGATGCTGATCGTCAATAGTTTGAGCCTCTCTGTGAATTCATGTGATGTTCTCCGAGAGTTGGAATAGTGGTAGGGAAGTAGGTTTCATTCATCCCGGTGTTAATCGAAATGTTTCAATGTGACTTACGTCGACCTCCTTTGCATGGGCAGGCATATTCGGCTGTAGAGAAACGTAGGGCTTGTGCAGTGGTTCTTAATATGGAAGGTTTAGTACCCCATTTGCTGTTAGCTAGTTTCCGCGGAATATTATTCCTGGCAGTTACCTTTCGTCGCGTCTTTCTGCATTGGTACCTGCATGTTAGATCTGTCAAGCACTACGCTCAGTTAAGTATTATTCCAGGAGACGGTAATTTTACGGTTAGCTTGCCAGGGTCGAAGGTGGAAGGCACTGACTTGTTTTGGATGGGTTTGGCTTAAAGTTGTTTTTGTAATAATCTGACATTTCTCTAAGAGCTTTCTCCAACTTCTTTTGTACATCCTCAAAGGTCCTCCCCTGTGCTGTGATTGCCAGGTCATCCTCATAAAGAAAATGGTTTGTATGCTTAGGCATCGGTTGGACATTGGTGCACAGATTACGTAGGGAGGGCGCCAAAACGCTTCCTAGGCCAGACCATTTCTCTGGTTTCTCCGCCTACTCTTTTTCCCATTGAGGACAACATAAAATCGTCTGCTTTGTAATAGGGACTTGTGGGATACCGCGGAATATTCCGTTTCAGCCCCTATAGTTTCATGAAGTTTCGGTAAGCGGCGGCGCTGTAGGTAGCCTTCCGACATTTGAAACGAAGTGCGTTCCAAGCAGAGCATCGAGTTTCTTTTGGCAGAAAACCAATGCATCGCAGATATTTGTAAGAGTTAGCGGAATATCTACGGAGACCTTGCAGTGAAGAAAAGCACGATGAGTCGCTGGACGAGGCATCATCGCAGCAAGGTCGCGCAAACCTGTGATGTCGGACGTGCTGGCCGGTTTCTGTAACTCTGGAATTCAGCACGTTCGTCACCACAAAAATGGAAATTAACTACTTCTCCATGACAAGGCAAGACCTCACTGAAGTCTACGCACTCGAGAGCAGCTCACAAAACTTCACTGGACTGTGATCCACCCTACAGCTAGGATCTCTCACCTTCAGACTTCCACCTGTTTGGCACAATGAAGCATTACGTGGATGACAGGGAGGTTGTCGATTCACCAAGACGTTGGCTCCGATGTTCACCAGTAGATTGACACGTTGCAGGTAACAGAACTCTGAAGCGGCCTAAGGCCGTCGGATTGAGCGGAGATTACGTTGGGAAAGGTTTATAGCCCAAAGAGTGGGGAATAATACAGTGTATTGAAATCCTAAATAACCCAAATAGCCGGCCGCAGTGGTCGAGCGGTTTTAGGGGCTACAGTCTGTAATCGCGCGACCGCTACGGTCGCAGGTTCGAATCCTACCTCGGGCATGGATGTGTGTGATGTCCTTACGTTAGTTAGCTTTAAGTAGTTCTAAGTTCTAGGGGACTGATGACCTCAGATGTTAAGTCCCAAAGTGCTCAGAGCCATTTTTTTTAAACCCAAATAGCTCTCAGAAGAAATGTGTCGCGTTAATTATTGAACACCGCTCGTAGTTACGTGTATTTATTTCTGTTTTCGGTTTAACAACGGGGTCCCATTACATGGAGGACGAGACTACCTTGGACTCTCCGTAGCTCATGGCACGCCCCATATCGGCTTTTTTTTTCCAAGGTGGCCTAGCCGTGAGTGATAAGGTCCATCGCATCTGTTTTTGAGTGTCAAGCATCTGCCAAATGTGTTATTTTCCACACTCAGACGGGATCTGTTATAGGCCTGGTCTCCTGAGACTTAGGTCGTGTTTTACGGAACCAGCGTCTATTGCAATTGCGCGGCAGGACGGAAGATATTTTATTCGGTGTTTCTTGAAGAGAGCCTGTTGATCTCTGACGACAGACCGCCAACTTCACGCTAGAAAACCGTTCTTCTGGCTACTGTTGAGATTTCATAAGTGCTGGTCGCGAAAGCCTCTAACAGTGAAGACACGAATTTCCCACGACAAAAATTGTTCAAATGGCTCTGAGCACTATGGGACTTAACGTCTGAAGTCATCAGTCCCCTAGAACTTAGCACTCCCTAACCCTAACTAAGCTAATGACACCAAACACATCCATGCCCGAGGCAGGATTCGAATCTGCGACCGTAGGTTTCCGACGACAAAAGAGGCACTTATTTCGCACTTTACGTTATTTTCTGTGTATACAGAGCGAAGTGAGAGCTAACTGGTCTCGTTGGGCTCCGAGCGAACAGTCTTTACGACACAGTGTTCTCGGAATGGAACAGGAAAGCCGCTAGCCTGTGCCAACTTCGTGACTGCCGAATGGACGCAGCTTCCGGTGGCGTGGAAACGCCGACACGGCACTGGGGTCGCCAACGGCACGTCTGCCTCTGTAACTCATTCAGTAGTGTGCAATGTATTCTCAGGTACGAATACAAGCAATCATCAACTGTAAAAGGGAATGACCATAACGAAATCTGTGTTTGACTGGGAGTCGAACCCGGATGTCCGAAGGAACATTGCATCGTCTTTATTAAGAACACAGGCAATGCAAAATCGTATTTATCTACTTATACTAGGCAGCTACTTTCAATTAAAATGTTATCCCCTGTACGGGAATAACTGTGATGAGCAGGTAGGAACGACGACTTGCGAAACTTTGGGTCCGGCTGTGAGTCGTGCACAGATAGCCAAAGCGGTTAAGGCGACCGCTCGTGTAAGGCGGCGAATTTGGGTTAGAATTGGAGACGGGTCGTTCTCGAATTAACGGGTCCAAAGGAACGGTTCACCAACGTGAATGGAACGAGCGAGGAACGAATTCTAAGGAACGGTCTTTCATAGTTCACTTCTGTCGCGGCTTTATACGAGTACTTTTAATTCCCGGAAACGCGAAACGGTCAGTCTCGTTCCAGCCTCGGTCCCATTCCCGTCTATCTGTCTGTCTGTCTGTCTGTCTCTCTGTCTCGGTCGGCTGGACTCTTCCTTCTCCGCGTGGCCACTCGTCGCAGTTCCACTGCCGACTGCTTTAAGTTCAGTATCGAGTTGTTCGTTTCGTTCGCTGCGCAAGCCCATTCTAGATCTGCTTCAAACCTTTTTTCGACCTCTCAACTTCTGGTTCTTTTCCTATTCTATTCAGCGTCCACGACCGGTAAATCTATTTTATAATTACGTCAGTTACATAAAAATTGCGTGGAATGTAATACGTACATCATTTCACGTAACAAAACGGCGTATCAGCTTACTTCACTATTTCAATAAACAGCTGAAGAAATACTTGTAAAAAGGTAAGATTTTTTTGTTAGTACACATGCAAAGGACGCCGGCACGGCACACACTAGTGGCTATTTTCCGTCTTTTTTTCATCCAGGGTAAAAGAACATGTTCATTGATATGGAAAGCAGGCAGATTCACAACTGAATGAAGCCCGCGCTTCATAATCATGTGTATGGTGTCACATTTTGTAAAGATTATCTTAACTCCTATAATATTATTTCAGCGGTGCGGGGTGGCGCACAAAAAAATTGGCCCCGAGTACTAGAATGCTCATTGTCACTTACCAATCGTCATCTATTTTTTGGAAGTTGTTTGCATTAGCTTATTTGTTATTTCTTCACTGCCTCATTATTACATGTTTATCTATTCTGCTCGTAGCGGTCAACAAATGGTGCGTAACTGGCGAGCAGTCTTTACTCGGGGCCGTTTTCTCGTGCGCCACCTTATATTATTTGACTGCGATCAGCCACATAACGCTGCAGTCGGCTAAACGAGATGTTTTGCAGAATCACGAAAATTACAAGTGTTTCCTAATTCTGTTATGAATAAAAACTCTGCACTCCAGAGAGGAGGGAAGTGCCCTCTTGGTGCCTTCCATCTTCAGTCACCAATGCCACTAATTTTCAATTTTTCATAAGAACACTATACCAAGCACAATGAACGGTGAACGAGTAAAAATGAACCGTTACCAAAAAAGAACCATCACCAGTGAACTAGTTCCCAAGGATGAGCAACTTTGCCCATCTCTAGTCAGAATCCTGTTCCGGGCCAAGTTTTACTTGTCGGCATTCCCTTATCCTGTTCGTATTCGCAACTGCGCGAACATTTCATATATTTCGCAACGGCGGTAGTCCCTGCAGTGTGCATCGTTCTTCTGAACAACACAGGCACTTCAATACCGTTTTGTTCAGGGGCAGTGAGCACAGTGGACGACTCACACTGACTTACAGCGGCTCAGAGGTAACGGCAGGACTCACTGGATCTCAGGACACCACGTTTTCGTCTGCCTTGTTGGAGCGATCGTAATAGACTGTTACAGTTACAAACGAGGACGCAGGCATGATTTAAGGTAGTACTATTGCTCCACAAATATTCCTTTAAACGGAAGGGTACACAGGGAAAGTGCTGTTGGTATGCCTGCAGCAGAGCTTTATTCAAGCAACCGTTTTCTTCTTCGGTCATGTCTTCTGACTGGTTTGATGCTGCCCTGGATGACTTCCCCTCCTGTGCCAATGTTTTCATTCCAGAGTAGCGCATACACCGAATGTACTCTGCTATTGGATATACTCCAATCACTGTCATCCACTACAATTTATTCCATCTACAGACCGCTCTAGTACCTCTGAAGTTACCACCCCCCCCCCCCGGATCTTTACCTACGTCCTATCATACTGTCCTTCGTTCGGGTCAGTGTTATTCACGTATTCCTTTCCTCCTCGGTTCTGTGGAGAACCACTCCACTTCTTATCACTCCAACTGGTTTTTAACATCTTTCTGTGACACCGCATCTCAAACGTTTAGATCCACTTACCCGTTTAACCGAAATACCCGATGCACTTCCATGCAATCTTGTGTTGCAGACGTACATTCTACGAAAAATTTCATTGTTTTCCCAATAAAATGAAGTTTAACATGTAACAAAGCAAGTTTTAAATCTAACCTAAAATAATTTCTATTGGAGAACTATTCCAAGCCGAATTTTCCTTTAAAAGCTGGAATCCCATAAAAAAGAAAACCTGTTTTTAAGTGTAGTTGGTTGAGAAAGATTGAACAGTAATTCGTTCATTAATGTTAAAATGAATATGCACGTATCGTGTCAACTTACTCCTTTCGCACCATTTCAATAAAAATGAGTTCAAATGATCTATGGGAGATGTAAATAATTGTGGATGTCTTATTATTTGCTACAGATAACCCGAAGTAATTTCTTTAAGAATGATTACACATTTCTTCAAAAATTTTTAAGGTATTTGTGAGCATAAATTTATGGATTGGAAGAGATTCTGGTTAAGTTACTGAAAACTTTTTTTGGCTGCCGACGAGTCATTTTGCCGAACAGCAACTGCAACATAGGAGAGGAACGTACTGACTGGAAAATGGTTGGGTAAGATGTATTGACCTGAAAAAGGAATCTGTCGTAAAGTAACATTTTTTACTTGAAAATACTTTTAGCATCAGCCAGGAACTTTTCAGTTTGTTCTCTTGTTTTTCCTGTGTTTTACTGGTATGCTGTAAGACCAATCAAACATTTTGTTTTGTCTTTGGTATGCTGAATAAACCACTTTAAGTGGATTGACAATGAAGGCATCAAATTTTATTGCATTTTGTGTGTGAATTGTGTGGCAACGAAAGTACAGTTCACAGAGTCGAAGCAAAAGAAAAAGCCACTAACCCAAGTACTCACCTTAGGAGAGTGCAAATTTCTTCAGTAGAAGTTTTATACTTCGCAGTGAGCTGGAACAACCTGTATATCTACATACATACTCCATAAACAACAGTACTGTAACAGTACTGTGCATGGCGAAGGCTATCCTGTACTATTACTAGTCATGTCCTTTCTTGTACCTTTAGCAAATAGAGCGAAGGGGGGGAAAAACCACTCTGTGCTTCTGTAGAAGGCCCAATCTCTCCAATCTTATCTTCCTTGCCTTACGCGAAATGTTCATTGGCACCAGTAGAATTGTCAAGTCAGCTTCAAATGCTAATTCTCTGAATTTTCTCAATAGCGTTCCTCCCAGGGATTCCGATTCCAGTTCCCGAACCACCTCTGTAATATTTGAGTGTTGATCGAGCCTACATATCTAGCAGCACGCCTCTGAATTGCTTCCTTGCCTTCCTTTAATCCGACACTCAAACAGTAGTTTGCAAACAGTAGTTCGTAGTAATAGACGGCAAATCATCGTTTACTAGTTATAGTTACGAATATTGTATTATTTGTGATAGTAAAAATTTGTAGACTGCCAAATAAAACTGTAAATTTAATAACAGTTTATCAGATTACACGTATTTTCTCATTAGACCAATCGTAATCGAAATAGTAAAGAAAATGACTATGTTAGAATTAAAAAACTGACTAAGGGGACTCGATCCTGCGATACAGCGATTACGGGGCTTTAATGCCAACCACTCGGCTGCCGCCGCTTCGTGATAACTGCCACGCACAGGTATATATTCGACGACTGAAATTATCGTGCGATTTTCTCAATAACGCTTGAGAAGTACGCGCTACTGCTTACACATTTTGTTGTCCTCGTGGTGCACGAAGAGTGCACGAAGAGTGCACGAAGAGTGCACGAAGAGTGCACGAAGAGTGCACGAAGAGTGCACGAAGAGTGCACGAAGAGTGCACGAAGAGTGCACGAAGAGTGCACGAAGAGTGCACGAAGAGTGCACGAAGAGTGCACGAAGAGTGCACGAAGAGTGCACGAAGAGTGCACGAAGAGTGTACGAAGTTCGCAGTAAATGCGCGTTCCAAACGTCGTGGCCTCCCCATGTAAGTCGTCTTGCATCCTGCTACAATCACTGAACGCCGACACCTTCCCGTACCCAACAGTGAACTACCGAAGACTGCTGTTCAACCCGTCGGCCAAATCATTTATGTACACAGAAAGTAACAGCGGTCCTGTCCATTTCCCTTGTTAATCCTGACACTACCCTTGTCTCAGATGAACGCTGGTCATAGAGGACAACATACTGCTTTCCGTTATTTAAGAAGTCTTCGAGCAATTCACATGTCTGGTAACCTATTCCGTATGTTTGTACTTTCGTTAAAAGTCGGCAGGGTGGTACCGTGTCAAACGCATTACGAAAACGTGGAAATATGTGATCCGCCTGCTGCCCTTTATCCGTAGTGCGTAGTATATAATGTGAGAGAAGGGCAGGCTGAGTTTCACATAGAGGATGCTCTCTAAAAACGTGTTTTATATGTGGGCATAAGCTTTTACCCTCTTATTCGAATTGAGAATATGTTAGAAGATTCTGGAGTAAACAGATGTTAAGGATATTGCTCTGTAATTTTACAGGTACCTTTTTTTATGCTATATGAAAGAGTCACCTGCCCGAGGCAGGATTTGAACCTGCGACCGTAGCAGTCCCGCGGTTCCGGACTGAAGCGCCTAGTACCGCTCGGCCACAACGGCCGGCCCATGATGGGATACCATTCCATTTTCAACTTCGGGTGAGGCGATGCATTGATTGGAGAGGGTCGAAACCTTGGCCTACTCTCTCTCCTAACCTCAGACCTATGGAGTTTTGGTTTTGGGTTGTAGACGGTGCCCATAAATGATGTGGATACATTAAGAGAACGCGTGTTCAATGCCTGCAACGCAATCCGGCAACAATCCGTAGTATTCCAGCGAATGCGTGATTCCACGAGACATAAGCTGGAAGGCATCATTGCAATGGATGGTGGTCACATCGAATACATTTTGTGAAGAGTACAGCATAGACGTGGTGATCTTCGAGAGTAGTGGTAATAGATCATAACTCCGAAGACACGCTGTTTGCGGCTAGGGTTTGTAGGAAGTCTTTCTTGCCTTGTTGCACACTAAATCCTCAAAATATTGGAACCTTTTCTCCAGACACGCAGTACGTTGGTGAATTAGAGTCCTGAACCTCCACCAACTGAGCGTAAATTTTTCCAGCGACGTTCCCCTTTAACTGCAGAAAAAGAAATAACTGACGATATTCAACTTTTTCAGTGGACTGCTACATTATGTTTTTGCTCGTCTATTGGAGTGGTATGCTACTGTTCGGAGGTATTAGTGTGTATGAGGACTGCAAACACATACAGTGGCTGGGTGACCATATGGTAGCACTTCGAGATATGCATGGTTGAACGTAAGTGTTGATGCCAAGCCTACAGCTTGAGCTGCAGGGAATTTTAAGGCGAACTGGAATTCCAAAACAGCTCATCAGTGACTAAACGACAGTCGGCAGATTATGTTTCAAGTGATCACTGTCTTAAAAATCTACGGGCACCAGGCACTGAATGCTGGCTCCAGTCTTGACTGCACCAATGATGGGAATCATCCTACACGACGGTCAGGGTGCCCGAAGATTGTTTAATATATCACCGAAACTGGTAGCCAGTAAAATACTTTAGACGACTTAAAGGTGGTTGATTTGACATTCTATTTCCAACTTCTGGCCGAGTGTGCTTCCCAACAGTGATACCTGGAGCAGGTTCGGTGATGCTCTGGGTATCCGTATCTTAGTATTCCATGCGCCCCATGGGTACTCCGGAAGGTCCCCGTTACCACCAAGAATTTTTTTCCGTGGTGCAATGTTTCGTTCCCAATGGTGATGGTGTTTTCCAACACGACATAACGCTTGCCGACTTAACTCGCATACCGACATAACTCTCATGGTACAGGACAGGTTTTGTGAGCATTCCGTTTAACTGTTTCAAGGTGATCACTATTATTAAGCCTTTGAGGCCAACTTTGGAGAACCGCTATCCACCTGCATCATTGTTGCCTGCATTTACCACTAACTTGCAGGAGGAGTGGTGTCAGATTCCCTTGAAAACAGGACAGGGTCTGTATTTGCCTATTCCGAGACGACTGGAAGCTGTTCTGAATGCCAGGTTTCCTACATCGTGTTAGGCATGGTAATGTCTTGTACTTTTTGCTGTTTCCGTGTTTGTCCAATCCTTTTAGCTAAAAGGAAACTACAGAGGGGTCCAAACAAATGTATCCACTGTTTGAAAGTCCATAACTTACAAACTAATTGACGGAGTTGTCTCATTTTTGGTGAAAGTGTAGCTTAAAGTCCAACTTAAAGATATCACTGTAGGTGTTCGAAATGGTCACCATTAACATCCACACACAAACGATGCCGCCGAACTGCAGCACGAACTACTGACTGCGACGTGTTCAGTTGGATATTTGCACATTAATGTACGATGGATTCTCGAAGTTCATCCACTGTGCGTGGCTTTTGTCGATAAACGATGTACTTTAGTGTTCCCCACAGGTAAAAGTCCCGAGGAATTAGGTCTGGGGAACGTGGTGGATACCCCACAGCACCTCTACGGCCTATCCATCTTCCTGGTAGATTTTCGTCGAGATACGCCCTAACACGATTTTGGTAGTGGGCTGGGGCACTCTCTCGTTGAAAGTAAACTCTTCCGTCTCCATACATGTCTCAGATGTCAGGAAAAATGGATGTCTGTAGCTTCTGAAGGTACACCTCACCGGTAACTGTGCCGTCGAAGAAGAATGGCCCATCAAGCCCCGGTAAGGCAACCCACACCACAAATTTACTCCTGGCAAATTAACGACTTTGTCCATATGGACGTTCGGATTTTCGGCGGCCCAGTAGATGTAATTGTGGCGATTTACTGTACCATTGAGTTTGAACTGTGCCTCATACGACCACACAATCATCTCTGCAAACTCTTCATCGTTGCGCACCATGTTAGTAAACCACTCGCAGTACTCCGTTCTACGATCTGGGCCGTCGTCGTTCATTGCGTGTAGCAATCGTGGGACGTAGCACTTCCATTTTGCTGTCTTCAAAATTCGCCAAACACTTGAGCGACTCACTTCAATTTCACGGGCACACTGTCTCACAGACTTCTGCGGTGAGCGAGTGAATTGTTGTAACACACGATGGGAGTTAGCTGGACTTGTTACAGGTCGTCCAGACCGTTGTTTTTGTACATGCTTAACACAGCCTTCGGCTTCAAATTTGTCTCGAATGCGACGAATCGTTAAATGTGTCGGTGGCTTTGTTTGATACTCATTTCGCCATTGCCGTTGAACCTCAATGTTTTCGTACTTAAAATACCACTTCAAAACTTACTTCCTTTCATCGAATGTAAGTCTTGAGCCAGCCATGTTTACTCGAGTAACCAGGTGCAACTAAGAACAAAACACTGACTATCTGGCGACTGTCATCTGCCAAACCAAAGCAATACCATGCTTGTGTGGCGGCTGCCGGAACTACAAACTATTTCACTACCAAAGATGAGAAAACTCCGTCAATTACTTTGCCAGTTATGGACTTTTAAACAGTGGATACATTTTTTTGGACCCTCTGTATATTAACTATCTCTATCGAGGTGATAATTAAAACTTTATGATCCATATATACAGCTGTGATGAATCACATGACTGGCTAGAACAGAGTAAAGTAAGAATAAATGGGGAGATTAGTTCAAAGAGGGAAGTAATCGTGGGGGTAGATAGAAGTGAATTACACAGTGGCAGCTGCGTTAGTGCGCAGATACACGGTGTGTGTGATATGAAAGTGTAAAACGCTTAATTCTACACCGAAAAAGCTCGTAGAAATCAAAACCTACCCCAAGAACGTAAGCAACAAATTGGCGCCTGTGGGGTGGCTGTTGAGAGGATACGTGCAGTCCGCTTGCTCGTAGTACACCGTGCTGTGAAGCGAAAACAGCAGCTGGGGAAATTGTTGCGTGTAACCATCTGCATGCGGCGCACGTAAGAGCTTCTGCGAATTCTGCGCTGCAGAGGTGGCAACGTGCAATTTCGCAAACAGCTGATCGGATGTCAAGTGAGTGTAGGACTGCGTCGTTCCAGGAGGCGCAGCAGCTAACATCGCATGCAGGGTGATTGGGCGAGACACTTTTCCGCGAACTGCCTGCTGCAGTAATGACACAGTGGCCGGCCGATCGCCTCAAATTGCCGCCCCGACAGCGGCCCACAACGTGTCATTTTTCCTATCGACAGCCGGATCCGTCCAGTTTACCAGTCACTGGCGCGGCCGCTCCTCCTTCCCCGCCGCCTGATATTACTGCAACCGACAACCCAAATCCAAAGCTTCTGCTGTGACAGATTCTCTGAAATTTAATCTCGACAGTGTGGTTAACGTACTTTGTGGGAACGCTTATTAAGATACCCCAACCAACAAATTTAAGCCAATTGCCTTTAACTGCACGGACGACGGCTATCATTTTCAGACTTGTTACGAATCATGTCCAGTATTCTTGGAAGGTTTGGAAGATACTGTTCAACAAGCACTAGTTACGCAGTAAAATAAATACTAATTTGCACTGCCTACGCCGGCCGCTATGGCGGAGCCGTTCTAGGCGCTTCTGTCCGGAACCACACTGCTGCTACTGAGGCGTAGCACCTTCGCATCGCTCCTGTCACTTGTTAGGACGGTATCGTTATAGGCACGAGTCATCGACAGATGTCACCAGCTGACGTGGACCTGAGTTACAGACCTGCACGTAGTTGTACTAGTAGGCGGCAGAGGTCAGCAACTGACGGACTGTGCTAGCAGTCGTAGTCAAAACAATGTTGTAAAGTTATGTTTGATTAATATTTAATGTATCTACATAATTATTATTTTATATGTGTAGTAATTAGCAGTGGGAGTGTTGTGTGAGTGAAGAAGAACGCAAGTAAATGAAAATTGTTATGTTTATTCACGAAGTACCAGTTAAACTATACACGGGATTTACTATAGTTAAATGTGCAGTCAGTTTATGGTACTAATAAATCGTGAGTGGAACGCAAATTAATCGGTAACTTCATAAGGAGTAATTTTATATTTAATACTTTTATAAATTTTTTTATTTATTTATTTAGTAATTGCCATACAAAGAAATTTTTTACTATGATTGGTCATTGAAGTAAAGCGCGGGATTATACTGCAACCTGATTTGCTGTTTGTGATATCAGCCAATCAGAAAAATGCAGGCTCGCGCCAATCGATGCTGGGAACAAAGCCTTTGGTGCGATCTAAGGGGGGGGGGGGGGGGTCGGGGCTGAGGGTTCGAACTAGCAACATCTCATTGAAAGCAGCTCCGACGAAAGTACTGTAAAATCGCGGAAAAACGATAATTACGAGTTCGCGAAGTAATACTAAGTGTATTTAAGTGAACAGTATAGTGAAAGTCGTGTGGAATTTCGGACGGAATATCAAAATTATTGCTTTTGACTGTTAGTTAAAACCGCGTGGCGTGTTGTGAGATCTAAGACTGGAACAGGTATTACGTGTAGAGCAGAGCGCACAACATTTGAGCGAGCATTTCCATAACTAAGCGATCCGGTCAACTCAACTTCTGGAACTGGTGTAAATACCATAAACTGGCTACGTGTGTGATTGATGTGCGTGTGAACTTTACATTCTGTTGCCGCTTAGCACGGACTTTGCAGTATTAACTGATCTTTATCGTAAAAATACACCTGGAAATTTACATTGCCAAGTTAAAACTTTTATTTTAGTAGCTAGCCACATCCCGTTTACCGGACAATTCTATGTATGTTGCGACCTGCAATAGACAGTAGTGGTCTAGTATTTTCTACTACAGCTTTTAGCTAGACAAATGAACATTGCTGGACACTGGCAGGGCGGTAAAAAGTAGCGTGCCGCGCCACACTACAGTCGCGGGTTCGAATCCTGCCTCGGGAATGGATATGTGTGTGATGTCTATAGGTTAGTTAGATTTAAGTAGTTGTAAGTCTGGGGGATTGATGACCTCAAATGTTAAGTCCCGTAGTGCTTAGAGCCATTTGAACTTTTCGCACTGCCTACACGTTCCAGCAACATGGAAAAAATCTTCGCAGCAGCTAAAACGTAGTGTTCGAGAAAGACCGAACAACACTCCAGGACGCCTCTGCATGTGTATTTGACAAATCGATCCACACACCCTGTCGTAGTGGGAACCAGTGTGGTCACACGTTTAAATACAGTCGCGTTCCAGTTTGAAGTACTGTGCGTTGCTACCTTGCACTGCGAGCACACTAAGTCATCACAGAAATTGCGTCCGCGGGCAGCCACGAAGACTTCCTGTTGACGTAATTAAGTCTGTTGTAAAAAACTTCCTGGAAGATTAAAACTGTGTGACCGACAGAGACTCGAACTCGGGACCTTTGCCTTTCGCGGCCAAGTGCTCTACCATCTGAGCTACCGAAGCACGACTCACGCCTGGTACTCACAGCTTTACTTCTGCCAGTATCTCGTCAGGAGAAGGTAGGAGACGAGATACTGGCAGAAGTAAAGCTGTGAGTACCGGGCGTGAGTAGTGCTTCGGTAGCTCAGATGGTAGAGCACTTGCCCGCGAAAGGCAAAGGTCCCGAGTTCGAGTCTCGGTCGGGCACACAGTTATCATCTGCCAGTAAGTTTCAAATCAGCGCACACTCCGCTGGAGAGTGAAAATTCATTCTGGAAGTCTTGTAGATTTTATTAAAGCCTTTATCTGGCCAAGACTGCAATGCGTAAAATAGTGATTACTAGTTTCAACCGCTTAAATTATCTTTAGATCGTGATACAAGCCTACAGTGTGTCAGTCAACAGACTAAGCGAGACGCTTTGTCATTAAAGTAGTAACACCCTTACGGGAATTCTAGCTTACAGTCGTAATGAGTAAGTGCCTTTTCTCTTGGTTCAGACAATGTATGTTTGTATCATCTGAAGATGACCGCTTAAGCGGGTGTAACTAGTAATCACTGTTTCCTACATGCGATCTTGGCCGAATAAAGTTTTTATTAAAATCTACTGCATTCAAGGTCATTAAATTTGTTGATAAGAGAAAGTGACATTGATGACGGAGACGTGCAATCGAAAAGTCGAAGTTTAGAAGGTTGATGATGTGCATCTTGCAGAAGAAGGGGTTCTATGCCGAGTGGAGTGGAATTCTATTATCTCTACAAATAAGTACAAGCGAAATACACACAAATATTCCAGTGAAGATTCCGATAAATGTGTTGTTAAGTGGGAAGTTCCACGATATTACGAAGAATAGAATGAAATAACTTGGCGAAACCCTCACGGCTTTTGCAGCACACAGAACTTCAAGCAAGAATAGCGAAGAAACACACACACACACACACACACACACACACACACACACACACACACACAAAAATGAGATGACGTAATAATAATGTAAATGTCGTGTCTAGGGCCTCCCGTCGGGTAGACCGTTCGCCGGGTGCAAGTCTTTCGATTTGACACCACTTAAGCGACTAGCTCGTCAATGGCGCTGAAATAACAATGATGATGTTGATTAGGACAACACAACACCCAGTCCCTGAGCGGAGAAAATCTCCGACCCAGCTGGGAATCGAAGCCGGGTACTTAGGATTGACATTCTGTCACGCTGACAGCTACCGGGGGCTGACGTGAATGAATGTAAACGTTATTTGTGTAGATCACGAATTCAGAAAACGGTATGACCTGTTTCGATTGTGCTACGCAATCGCCTTTACTTCATAAGATATCATTACAGAGTATCATCTCACACGCTGTACATTCAGATAGTCACCGAGTTTTAATGATACAGTACTTGACTGAAAAACATTTGACGTTTTGCACTTTGTACAGATATTTCAATATCTGAAGATGATTGCTAGCAGAATCGAAATCGGTCGTATCGTTTTACACACTCCCGATCTACACAAATAAAGAGTACGTTAAAAATTAAAATCCGTTATCCAAATTCTTGAACTTGTCAAGCCTTAAACTGTCAATAAAAGTGACAAAGCGATAGTGGGCGATGAGTATTTTTTAAAAAACTGTTGTGGCATGCAGTGCACTGACGACTTTGGACAAATCTCTATAAAAATATTACAAGAAGGTATGTTCTAAAACGTATGAAGAGTGATTTGTTAGTGTGACGTAAAAACTTTCTGGGAATGTGAACACCGCAAGAACACGAGTTATTACGTAGTCTGGTTTATTGTCGGTAATTGAAGTGAAAAGTCCAGGACAGGTGAAAAAACTGACGCCCACATCAAAGCGACTGCAAGAGTGCTACAACTAATGGCAACAAGAATAATATTTACGGCTGACAAATTCACGTAGGTTATGCGTATAAATAAATACTTCTGTTGATAAAATGCCCACAAATGATAAAATCCACGTATCCGTGTGCAGTTTATCAACTGTGAGCATTTTATGGATTGGATTTTTGTCAAGACATGTCTATGCGTGTAGTGCTTTTTATGCTTCGACTTCATATAATGTAACATGACAATCTTTTAATATGTTCCACAAGATCAGATGAGGGCAATGTAGAACTGTTTAATACAGTCGTTTTGCAGCAACGGTTGTATCCATACTGTTATCGAAGTGCGTTCACACTAAATTATGCCGATCGTCCCACGGCACAGTATGTGTACCTTACAAAATACTTCCGTAAACTGACACATTCTTTCGTTTGTTAAGGGCGTACACGTCCGTTGCTGGTACGAAAAGAGAAACAGTTCTTTTAGGCTTAGTAACATTCTCTATTAGCATCGCAATAACTTGAAATAAAAGGTCGAGAATTGCGGAATCGAAGCTCAGTTTAATGTTTCTGACACGCTAAAGGTCAACGTGAAACCGAAACTAACAGTAGCAATGCTGATACACGTGTGAACGCATCATGAACCGGGGTCCAGTCGAATTCCTCTGTTTTCTTTGTTGCCTGCTAACAGTATTTTCTCAAAAGTTCTGATTTTTTTTCTATCTCAGAATTTTAATTTTCCATGTTAACCTAATATTGTTGGTATACGAACAAAATTTATTCTTGTGAGTATTCGTAATAAGTAGTTTTAAATCGTGAACCAAAATTATGGTATTCGTATTTATATTAATAACACTGCATATAATAATGAAAAATGTTTACCATTTCGGTGTCCAAGTAATGTACCTATACAACGTTGGGTGGATACCAGCCAGTCATTTGAGATGTATGTGTAATTCCTCTCAAGTTCTTATTTTGGGTCACTATACGTTGTAAATCTGACGCAGTCATGCCAGAAACAAAAATTACGAAATCTTACCCCCTCTTGGATAAAGTGCCTGGGAACAGAGGGGTCGCGGCGTCGAATCCCGGCCGGACCACGGTGATTTCGTCTGCCTTTAATGTAGCCTTCAGAAAAAAATGATTAGGGTCCGACGACCCGTCGACACTGAGGTCATTAGAGGTGGAATCTAGCCGTCACCGCTCGCCGATGTGGAGATTAGTCAAGAAAGACAGGCGGATCGGATTCCGCATCAACCTGTAGGTTGTTGTTATCCGCTTGGACAACTGGGGTAGGTAAGGGACACGCATGACGCGTAATCGACATTCTACGGAAGTAAATAATTGTAGCGGGGGTTACTGGCAGTACTGAAGCTGTCGGGGAGAGTTGTGAGCCGTATCTTGATATTTCAGACTGTTAAAAAATTACACGCATATAGTGAAAGGTTTATGATTCGATTTCCGGTACGGCACACGGTTTTGATCTTCCAGGAGGTTACAAGTTTAAGAAGACGTTAAGTAGTGCAATTTGATGCCACTCTTACATATCTTTCTCTATGGATAGAATTGGAGGGGCAATCATTAAAACGTTTTCCGTTGCGACGGGATCTTCTCATGAAATTTCAATCACCAGTTTTCTCCTCCGATTGTGAAAACATTCTGTTGGCACCCACCTACGTAGGAAGAAACTATCATCACGATAAAATAAATCAGGCCTCGCACAGACAAATGTAAGCGCTCTTTTATCCCACCCGCCGTTCGAGAGTGGAACGGTAGAGAGACAATTTAAAGGTGGTTCACACTGGACACTGCCGGACACACTATTGGGAATACCAAAGTAATCACGTGGATGTAGATGTACGGAATCAAGGAGCCAATCTAACCGTGTCCGAAGGACGCAGTTGCATTTTCGGTGGTGGCACTCCCTGCAACAGCGCAGGTACTGCCATTGCTGCTGGAAACACGCAGCTCTAACTTGTGACTTACCGTTGAGCTCTGCCAATGTTCCCGCTTCCCCGCCGTACTCTTTTGGCAGAATCCTCTTTGGGAAGAACTTGTGAAGTGACTCCAGGTCAGTGTGCTGGTGGAACTGGAACATACGAAGAGAATGCAGTAGCACATCAGCAAAAGGGATCTTTGAAACAATCTTTCCAAATGCAGTGTCTCAAAAAAACATTTTGGTAGATGAACTATAGCGAAGGACAATGAAGTCGCAATGTCAGAGTGAGAGCAACTAAATGGAACTGGGGTGTTGAGACTGGCTGTCCAAAATTTTCCGGTACATTATTGTGTATGAATACAAAATATTTATATATAATTTTGGTTCGTGATCAGTATAGGAGGGCAAGCCGTTGATAGTCAGCGATTAGTTCTGACTTGAAAACTAAAGTTTCACAGCGGCCTTATTCAGTGCCGGTAAGAGAAATTTTTTTTTCACAAAAGCGACTTACCGTATGTTCTCCCCACCCCTCCTCCGTCGTTTACTTTCATTCGTGTCAGCTTTTTCAACTAATTGTGATCCATTCTGTACACAAATCTTACACTTATGGATCTCTAGTGTCCCTCGCCGCTTGACACCCTAAGTGGCAGCTTGAGTCGCTTTGACCTTAAACCGGCCCTAGCTCTATTTTTATGACTACAATAGAAACTTAGGTACTTCTCGTTACTGAGAAAGTATTGTTCCAGTTGGAAACGACAGATCTGCTTAGCGAAGCACTGAAGGAGAAAAGGAGAAAAGGAGAAAAGGAGAAAAGGAGAAAAGGAGAAAAGGAGAAAAGGAGAAAAGGAGAAAAGGAGAAAAGGAGAAAAGGAGAAAAGGAGAAAAGGAGAAAAGGAGAAAAGGAGAAAAGGAGAAAAGGAGAAAAGGAGAAAAGGAGAAAAGGAGAAAAGGAGAAAAGGAGAAAAGGAGAAAAGGAGAAAAGGAGAAAAGGAGAAAAGGAGAAAAGGAGAAAAGGAGAAAAGGAGAAAAGGAGAAAAGGAGAAAAGGAGAAAAGGAGAAAAGGAGAAAAGGAGAAAAGGAGAAAAGGAGAAAAGAGAGAGAGTGGAGTGACGTTCCGTCGCCAACGATGTCATGAGACAAGCAGCACAATCACAGGTTCTTTAAGGACAGTCAAGAAAAAAATCGACACTGTCATTTCCAAAAGACCCATGGCAGTATTTTCCTTAACCGATTTGGGGAAAAATAAAAACATATGTATGTATGTATGGCCGGCTGGGGAACTGAACCTAGACCCTCCAATGCGAGATAGTGTTTTACCTGTGCACCACTTCATTCGGCTTAGTCACATTGTGTGATTTTACTTCTGTAAGTACGAGGGAACTCTCTGATAATTTAGTTTGAACTGAAACCCTCCAGCTCACGTTTATTTTTCATCAGTATACCCAAATAGCGTGGTCTCAGTGTTAATACAATGAAAACCTTCCCCTTCGTGTACAAAATTTTGACTCCTGAGGGAACAATACCGCGACCACATTTTTTTCTTTCATTCCTAAGTCTTCTGGTTTGATACGGCCCGCCACGAATTCCTCTGCTGTGCCAATCTCTTCATCTCAGTAGCACTTGCAACCGACGTCCTCTGTTTGTTGGATGTATTCCAATCTCTGCCTTGCTCTACATTTTTTACCCTCTACAACTTTCAGTACCATGGAAGTTATTCCGCGATGTCTCACCTTCTTGTCAGTATTTCGCATATATTCCATTCCTCACCGATTCTGCGCAGAACCTAATTCCTTACCCTATCAGGCCATCTAATTTTCAACATTCTTCTGTAGCACCACATCTCAAATGCTTCGATTCTCTACTGTTCAGTTTTTCCTAGAGTCCATGTTCACGGCCGTACAATGCTGTTCTCCAAATGTACATTCTCAGACGTTTCTTCCTCAAATTACGCCTATGTTTTATACTAGTAGACTTCTATTGGCTAGGAATGCCCTTTTTGCCAGTGCTAGTCTACTTTTTATGTCCTCCTCGCTCCGTCCGTCATTGGTCATTTTGCTGTCTACGTAGTAGAATTCCTTAACTTTATCTACTTCGTAACCATCGATCCTGTGTTAATTTTATTGCTGTTCTCATTTCTGCACTTCTCGTTACTTTCGCCTTTCTTCGATTAACTCTCAATCCATATTCTTTACCCAGTAGACGGTTCATTCCATTCAGCAGATCTTTTAATTCTCCTTCACTTTCACTCAGGATAGCAATGTCATCAGCGGATAGAATCATTGATATCCTTCCACCTTTAATTTTAATTCCTCGTTTGAGAATTTCTTTTATTTCCGTTATTGCTTTTTGTAGCTTAACACTATTTTTCTCAATTTTGAACATCTTGCAACATTTTGCATTGTCGAACACACTTTCCAGGTCGATAAATCCTATGAACCTTGATTCCAGTATCAACCCAAACGTAAGAAATGCCTCTGATTTCTTTACTTTCCTAAAGCCAACTTATCGTCATCTAATACCTCCGCAGTTTTCTTTTCCATTCTTCTGTATATTATTCCTGCCAGCAACTTTGATGCGTGAGATGTTAATTCTGACTATGGCGTAATTTTCGACTTGTCAGCTCTTGCTGTCTTCGGAACTGTGTTTCGTGATTATCGTGGCTCTTTCTCAGTTACAGTCAAAAAAATGGTTCAAATGGCTCTGAGAACTATGGGACTTAACATCTATGGTCATCAGTCCCCTAGAACTTAGAACTACTTAAACCTAACTAACCTAAGGACAGCACACAACACCCAGCCATCACGAGGCAGAGAAAATCCCTGACCCCGCCGGGAATCGAACCCGGGAACCCGGGCGTGGGAAGCGCGAACGCTACCGCACGACCACGAGATGCGGGCTCAGTTACAGTCCCCATGTCCTGTGGGTACACGTTAGATGCATTTCATGCAGTGGTTTCCATTGCCTCCCTCGTGATGCTGATCCTTGCTGATTCTTCCGCATTTAGGAGCGGCTTCCCATCCCAAGGTTAAGAGTGCCCTGAACCTCTGTCCACTGCTCCGCCCTCTTTGACAACGCCGATGACTGAATGAAGGTTAATTCTGAGGCCGAAAGTCTTCGGCCGCCATTTCTGATGATCTCTGTTCAAAATTTAAGCGGTAGCGGGGTTAGAACCCGGCACCAAGGACGTTTCTGATCAAACACGAATCAAAGACGCTACCCCTCCTTAGACCACGGGTGAACTGATCTGACAGTATCTATGAGATATTCGTTTACACAATCAACTCTCATAGCACAACGGGAACTAGCCCGAGTTGCTGTCTTTAACTGAAACCTAAACTGAGCCAATGTGACCCGCATCACGTTGTGGGGATCGTGTATCCTTTCGCATCGATATATTTGTCATTCTTTGTTGGAGTGGGTCATACACTTTTCGATCTGGTTCATTGCAGAGTGTATCACATTAACGCAACCACTGTTGTTTAGCCGGGTCCAGTATTCCAACGTAATCGCAGCTGACTGACAATGCTTTCAATAACAGTGATTGTTGCGAAGAGCAGTTAGCGTGGTGGTCGAGTGCAGCACTAGACGTAGACTTGCGACGATGTGTTTCTCGGACGTGGTTCCCAGCTATCTTTCAGTATAATTATTCGCGCCGTATTCTGATTGTTTTTAAAGTTGGAGTGACGTATGGTGGATTCTGAAAATTGCTAAAACTAGGAGTATTTAAAAGTGTTTGAAATGACTAATGATTTCGATGACAAACCGTGCAGTTTGTGAGCTGGTAACTATCACTTTCTCAAACTAATCCGTCATTATTCAGTTTCTCAAATTGCTGGTTAATGAAATAAGTATGTCACTAACTTCTTGGGATGGAGAGAGGCAATATCGTTTTAATATAGCACAGCTGGCAGTCTCATTACACAGGGTGACCAAGAAATGTTACGATAGAGTTCGAGGTATTGCAGAAGTTTTCTTGAGCCACAAATCGAAGATCGAAACCCGTGTTCGGAAATTCGTCCACCGACACTACAGACTAAGTTAGAGGCACGGGCACCTGGGACGACGCCAACCCTTCAGCAGCAAGCGTTACTTTGTACGCTGACTGACTGTAGGTGGAGAGTCTCGAAAGGTTTTTTCAGTGATCACGACTGACCACCACGATCACCAGTGGATAAGGAGCTAGCTGCTGCACAGCCAGGACTTTTCTTCTGTGAGTCCAATGATCTGTTGCCTTGGTTCATGACGGTTTCGGATTTCATTCATCCCGTAGTTTATTTTTCTGCTGTATACCAACAAACATTGGAGTTTTTAGAGGGTCCGAGGATAAAAATAAACTGTGAATGGAAACCAGTGTCAGAAACCATCATCCACTGAGGCAACAGAGCATCACATTCATAGGAGACATGGGCTGCCTCCGCAGCAGCTACCTCCACCTTCTACGCTGTTGCTCACGGCAATCAGTGGCGATCACTGAAGAACAGTAATAGGTGACTTTCCGCTTTTGGACCGTCGGTGTACGAAGTCACGTTTGCTGTAGCGTCGCTCGTTTCCGTGCACAGGTGGTTGGGGACTGCGGGGCTATCGGTCCCTTGGTCCCAGTGAAGTAATTACAGAAGAGAAAGAAGAAAAGAAAGACGTACAGCACAATAACAGGTGAAAGGATGAACCAGAAGAACGTCGGAAGAACAACCAACACTACTACGGTCATAACAAGAAAAGAAAACCACAAAGAAGTTAGAAACAGGTAGAAGGGGGCCGCTGGCCGACCACGAGAATGAAAAGGAAAAGCCAGCCACATTAAAACATCCACCCTAAAAGCATTAGAGTGCAGAATACTAAGGGACAAAGGATATGCGCTAAAACTTGCATAGAACGGTAACATCCACCGTCACATATAAAGCTAAATTAGTCGATGAGGCGTTGTCAGCTAAAATTAATGGCAACGAGTCCCGTAACTCAAGAGTCCGTCGCAGGGCAGCCAAACAAGGACAGCTCACCAAGATATGGGCCACTGTCAGCCGGGCGCCGAAACGACACCGAGGCGGATCATCACGGCGCAGTGGGTAACCATGTGTCACCCAAGCATGGCCAATACGGAGCCGGCAGAGGACCACAGAACTCCTGCGAGAGGACCGCATGGAAGACTGCCACATATTCATAGTCTCCTTAATGTCACACAGTTGGTTGTGCTACTGAGACTATGCCATTCCGTCTCCCAAAGCCGAAAAACCAGGCAACGTAAAAACGAACGCAGGTCAGTTATTGCAATGCCGATCTCCGTAAGTGGTTTCGGCGTAGCCTGTTTGGCCAGCCTGTCTGCAAGTTCGTTTCCTGGGATTCCGACATGTCCTGGGGTCCAGACAAACACCACTGAACGATTGGACCGTTCCAGGGCATAGATGGACCCCTGGATGGTTGCTGCTAAGTGACGACGAGGATAGCACTGGTCGATAGTTTGTAGGCTGCTCAAGCAGTCAGTACACAGAAGAAAAGACTCCCCAGGGCATGAACAGATGTGCTCAAGAGCACGAGATGTAGCCACCAGCTCAGCAGTGAAAACACTGCAGCCATTGGGCAAGGAATGCTGTTCAGTATGTCTTCCATGGACATATGTGAAACCTACGTAAGCATCAGCCATTGAGGCGTCTGTTTAAACCACTTCGTGGCCTCTGAGTATGTCAAGAATCTAGAGGAACTGGCAGTGGAGAGACATGGGGCTAACTGAGTTCTTAGGGCCATGTGAAAGGTACAGGTGAAGACGCTGCCTAGGCGTACACCATGGAAGTGTACGTTAATGGACCTCAAGTATAGGTGGTAAGGGCAAGGACTCCGGTTTGAAAAGAAGGGATCGGACACCAACTGCAACTGGAAGCCCTGACCTGGGCCGCGGATGCGGGAGATGAACTGCTGTGGGTGGGAAAAGGAGACGGCGATTTGAATGTGCAGGAGAACAGCGAAAGCTTCCAGTGCAACTGGCCAGGAGTTGTGCATTGCTAACCTGCAATGGAGGGACTCTGGCCTCCACAAGGACGCTGGCCATCAAACTCGTTCTAGAAGCTCCTGTCGCTAGGCAAACGCCACAGTGGTGCACTGGTTCGAGTAAACGCAAAGCTAAGGGCGCTGTAGAACCATAACCAGATTCCCATAGTCAAGGCAGGATTAAAAAAGGGATCTGTAGAGCTGCAGCAGCGTAGCGCTATCTGCGCTCCAGCTGGTGTTGCTCAGGCAGCAGAGGGCATTAAGATGCTGCCAGCACTTCCGCTTAAGCTGACTAAGGTGAGGAAGCAAGTCAATTGGGCGTCGAAAACCATGGCCGAAAACTGGAAACCGTGGGCTGGAGCCCATGGTTGCACCTTGTGGATGGCTCGTTGTAGGCGCCACTCAGCAACACCAGTACTGGTGGAGCAGTACGTAATTCAGAAGTCGTCTGCATACAGAGAAGGTGAGACGGACGGCCCTACAGCTGCTGCTAGACCATTAATGGCCACTAAACATAGAGAGACACTCAGAGTCCTGCAGGACCCCATTCTCCTGGATATGAGGGGAAATATAGGAGGCACCAACTTGGACACAGAAAGTGCGAAGCGACAGGAAATTCTGGATAAAAATCGGGAGCGGGCCTCAGACCCCACTCGTATAATGTGGCAAGGATATGAAGTCGCCAGGTCGTGTCATATGCTTTTGGTAAATCAAAACAGATGGCAACCAGGTGTTGGCGTCTGGAGAAGGCTGTTGGGAAGGCATACTCGAGGGACAACATTATCAGTGTTTAACGCCGGAAATGCATATCCTCCTGTTTCCATCTATTGTACTATTATTTTTTTTCCTTGATTTGTTACCTCAAGATATGACATTTCTGTCTCTTTGTATATTGTAATTGTTTTACTGTTTGTATATATATATATATATATATATATATATATGTTTATACATTTATGTCGATGTATAATTGGTTTGTTTCGTAAATATTATTTGTATTTTTACGCTGGGTCTTGCCTAGGGAAGACTGCTATCGAACGATTACGTCGATAGGTCGTGTGAAGAATCAAAGTGTGTAGGATCTTTGGTAGCGTTAACTCTGCCGCGTGGAGCGCGGGCTGAGCACAGGAGTCTGGCTGGAGTAGCGAGTGGAGCAGGTGTGTTGTGTGAAGCTCCCGAGAGTTGCCGCGCTTTCGGGGTTTGGCAGCATGTAATTGCGCTCGACTTGCGATGATAGTTTCTGACATGGCGTCGCGGACGGGAAGCATTAGCTGGCGCACATCAAGAGCCCGTTTCGTCTGGTGACCGTGTCGAGAAGAAGGCGCGCCAACATCCAGCTTCTGCAACAGCGACGGCCGACAATGAGTGACTGTCGCCACCTCCTCGATCGACGGCTTCAAACCTTCAATCAACCAACAAGGAAGACTGGACACACGTAAAGTTCTAGAACTGTATGGCAGACCTCAGCATTTCAAACTGTTCAAATCACAAAATTACAGCAACGTAGCATGAACCTTTGTTGCTCATTGTCCCATTTGCATTATCAAGCAGAGTCCCTTCCTTTTCCGGAATGAACCCGAGTGTCATTGAAATTCAAACGCCAGCATTAAAGTAATATTCTATTTCACTGCTTTAATTTCAAATTTCAATTAAGGTATTCATAGCTGGCTACAATATTTAGATTACACTAGCACAAATTAAGAGTGCGAGTTTTGTTACCATATTTTAGCTTACCTGTGACTGCAGCTCAGCTTGGTACGTACTAAATTTTACTATTGTTAATTGTTCAGAATCATTTAATTCAAGTTCAAAGTTAAATCTCTTATTTCTAAATTGCGTAGATTCAAGTAGCTTTTGAAATGATTGTTGAGGTAGTCCAAGACTAACCGTGTTTTACTGAATTTCGATGTGCTTCAGAAAGAAAGCTCACTATTAACTTCAGTCACTAAATAACTTTCGATTTTCCTGTTTTATTAATTCTTTTGCTAAATTAAGTCAGGGTGTAGCGAAATTTATTACTTCTGACAAACTTTCAGTTTTCACACTACACGTGTCAACCTTCAGTTGCCACACTTCTAGTGCTAATTATATGTGTAATAACCTTTCTTTTTCAGTTACTATAGTAATTGTCCTTAGGACTGGCGACCGTAATTTCCCCCAAATCCCAAATACCTAATTACCGCTAGTTAATTGTTAACGTAATGGCTGCACATTTACTTTCTTTATTAACTTTACCCCTTTTCAAAATTAATTTCCACCAGTTTCATTAGCACTTTTCCTTTCATTTAGATGTAACTCTTTCCTCCCTCTTTACCGACAGATTAACTTCGGTGACGATTGCTTTTCCAAAATTCCCATTAGGTACACGCGGTTTCATTTTTTACGGTCATTAAGGTCGATAAGTGAGGGGGAGGTTACAAGTGGTACAGCGACCCTATAGGAACCCCCAACATGGAACCAGTAGGCCACGTGAGTCCAGGATCCAACCCAATCGCTGACACACCATATGTTTCAGCAGCCTACAAAGAAGGTTGCTGAGGCCGATGGGCCGTTAGCTATCCACATCAAGCGGGCTTTTACCATGATTGATCACCTGAATGATGGTGCTCTCCCGCCATTGCTATATGAAGACGCCATCGCACCAGATCCAGTTGAAGATGACGAGATGTCGCTGGTAGTCAGATGAGAGATCATCTGACTGTTGATATGATCTGGCCCAGGAGCTGTGTTAGGGCAATATCCAAGGGCTCCCACGCTGTAATGGGATGTAGTGAATGCCACGTGAGGGTGCTAAAGGCTGGAGGGGGGGGGGGGGGTAATTCTCCGACGCAGAGGCTAGAGCATAGTGCTCAGCAAAGTGCTCGGCAGTCGCGCTGGTGTCGGTAGGTAACGAGCTAGTTATGTTAAAACCAGAAACACCTGTTGGGGACTGGTACCCTAAAATACGTTTTATCTTTGCCCAGACTGGGGAAGATGACTTATGGCACAAATCTCTCTCAAATTCCTACTTCTGTCGTTTGATAAGCTGGCCAATGGGGGCACAGAGCCATTTAAAGGTTATGAGGTGCTCCATGGAAGTGTGCGCCTTAGAGCTCGCCAAAGCTGCATAATTGCTTCAGCGACTTCCAGCAATCACCAAGGGACTGCCTCTGGCCAGTGACAGACTAAAGTTAGAAATCGTATTTTCTGCTACAGAAACGGTTGTTGTTGTCACCTTCTTAATCATCACATCAATGTTACCGTGTGGGGGAGATTCAGCGGTGACAGCAGATATGAAAGTTCCCCAGTCCCCCTTGTTCATAGCCCATCTGGGCAGGTGTCTGTGCGACTGACGCTGGGTCAGTGACAGGAAGATGGGGAAGTGGGCACTACCAGACAGGTCGTCAAGTGCTCTCCAGTGGATAGATGGGGAAGTCCTGGGTTACAAATAGATAGATCAATGGCCAAGTAACTACCATGAGCCACACTGAAACGTGAGGTGGCCCCAGTATTTAAGAGGCAGAGGTAGAATTGCGACAGTAAAATTATGACATCTCTGCCTCGACCAGTAAGCATGGTACCATGTTGGCTTAAAATCTCCCAGAAGTAGGAGAGGTTTATGGAGTTGATCAATCAGTGCAGTTAATACATTCAGGGATACTGCACCATCTGGAGGAAGATACACAGTGCAGACAGTTATTTCCTGCGTCGTTGTTATTCTGGCAGCCCCAACTTCAAGAAGAGTTTGAAGGGGCATAGTTTCACTACAGACTGAATTTAGGACATAAACGCAAACTCCACCTGGCATTCGATTATAGACGCTACAGTTCCTGTAGTGTCCTTAATAGCCACAGAGGGCAGGGGTCTGCATTGCTGGGAACCAGGTTTCCTGGAGGGCAATGCAAAAAGCAGGTGTAAAGCTTGATAGTTGCTGTAGCTCAGCCAGGCAGTGGAAAAAACCGTCGAAATTCAACTGGAGGATGATGTCATCGTGAGACTGGGAAGGCATGGAACATTCAATGAGGTAGTTTACGCCTCAGGGTCACCTCATGCCACTGACATTCTGCCTGAGCAGTCTATATCCATTGTGTCTGAGGGTCTGGCGAGATCTAGATCTCCACCTCATCTAGAGACACAGAGCTTGTAGGTAGCGGTGGTGTGGTCTTGGGGACCTTCCTTTTGGATTTCTCTCGCTTCTTCTTGGGTTGCCCTGGCTGGGAGAACTTCACTGATTCAGTGCTGCTTTTTGGGCTCTTCAGCCACTGGCGGGTGTTATCTTTCCCACCAGCAGAAACCTGAGAAGGGAGTAACCCAAGGAACCCCTTACTAGTCAGAGGAGCCAAAGATAGGCTTCTCTGGCTCAGAAGTGAGGACATATCCCTGATGGTTGGGGGCGGGGGTGGGGAGGGGTTGCTCCCAAAGTAGTTGGAGTAGGAGGAATTGGGAGGGAAGTACCTCCCACCATCAAGGGAGCAGGTGTAGTCTTCTGGTTCTGAGGGGCGACAGGAATGCGAGGAACGGATGGGGCGACAAGTGTTCTCGTAGCAGTGGCGTAAGAGAAGGTCATAGCCACGAGATTTAGGCGCTCACATTTCCTCTTATCTCAGTGAATGCCAGTCGGTCCAGGGTCTTATATTCCATGATTTTCCTCTCATTCTGTAAAATCCTGCACCTGGCGTGCAAGGCGGTATGATGCTCTCTGCAGTTGACACAGATAGGAGGCGGGGCACATGGAGTATTGGGATGTGATTGCCGTCCACAATATCTACATGTGACGCTGGATGTATGGCAGGAAGACATAGGGCCTAACTTCCAGCACTTAAAGCACTGCATCGGGAGAGGAATATATGGCTTGACCTCATAGTGGCAGACCATCACCTTGACCACCTCAGGCGATATGTCACCCTCAAAGGCCAAGATGGAGGAACCAGTGGCAACCTGATTATCCCTCAGACCCCGATGGACGCCACAGACGGAATGAACACCTCGCTGCTCTAAATTGGCGCGCAGCTCGTCGTCAGTCTGCAGAAGAAGGTCCCTGTAGAATATAATACCTTGGACCATATTTAAACTCTTATGGGACGTGATGGTAACAGAAACATCCCCCAACTTGTCACAAGCTAGTAATTCCCGTGACTGGGCAGAGGATGCTGTTTTTATCAAGACTGACCCCAAGACCATTTTGGACAAGCCCTCCATCTCCCCAAACTTGTCCTCCAAATGCTCCGCAAGAAAACAAGGCTTCACAGACATGAAGGATTCCCACTCAACTCTCGTACATACGAGGTACCAGGGCAAGTAAGCTTTGCTGCCATCCTCGGCCTGGCGACCCTCCAAGGTGTGGCCAGGGAGGGGAACGATTTGGGAGTCATATTTCTTAGCATTGAAGTTAGACTGCTGGTGGCGGACCACTAGCAAGAGATGATGTATTATGCTTTATGGCGTGTCATCTGCCCTGATGCCACCCACTCCGACCAGGGCCCCTCTCCATGGGCGCCACCCAACGTCAGCAAGGGCCACCTGGCAGGATGGCCATTGCTGGGAGTCCTGATGCCCTTGGGAGATGGGCATCTACTCCACGGCATACCTGGGGAGTTAACAGCACAGACATCAGCAGAGCGATCCGTATGTTGTCAAGGGGCTACAACCAACAGGGTACATGGTAGCCCCACCCCGACAGACTGGCTACCATGCTGGGTATCAGTTGCAAAGAATTTCATGGTCCTCGTCGGCACAGAAAACTGAACTGCATATTGGGTGGAGGAAAACGCACCCAGGAAGGTGTCCTCACTCAAGGGATGGAGAATGAGTGGGACTGCAATGCCACAACGAGAAAGGGGGATAAAGATCTCAATGCCCAATGGAAAAGATGCAGTATGTAAAGGCGTCCTTCCCCAGTTGGATCGCTCTTCATAAAAATTTTGAAAAATGGAGGTCAGACCCTACAGAGGACCATCGCATAAAGACGAAAAGGTGTGAGACTCCTTTCAGTCGCCTCTTACGAAAGGCAGGAATACCTCGGGCCTATTCTAACCCCTGAGCCCGTAGGGGGGACCGCACACCGGTTGCTGTCCTTTAATTGTTCCTCAACACTCCCTCTACAACTGTTCCAAATTCAATGCAGTATTTCTGGGACACCCAGTATACAGAAACTGCTGACAAGGACATTCAATCCAGCAAACAGTGTCGACAGTGTGACTGCTGGCATGAGTGTATAATGAGCGAATTTGGAATTTTCAGTGAGGCAACGCTTTTTCGAGCAACGGTGGATAGGAAAAGCGGTACAAACAGTGAACAGTTAGCCATGAATTGTGTGCTCATTATACATATTTGAGTAACAATGGGTAGTCAACAGAAGATTTCCTTTTCATTAATAATATTGATAAGGGCAGTGTTGGTACGGATCTCATTAACAAATTGGGATTGAATAACAGAAGTCAAGCTATAGGCGCAGTGGCGGACGAACACTAAGATATGAACGTCGGCACTGTATCATGAGAAACATTACTGGACAATACTCGTGATAAGAATTTAAAAAGGACGACGTGCCATGGAAATTTTTGCAGAATCTTAGCAAAAATCTTTAATATGATAAAATAGACAATATTAAAATTTTAACAGGAGACTTGAAAATACTAACAAAAACTAGGTGATACTAATGAAGAACTAAGTCCAAATTTGAAGAAAAATGGCTAAGAATGGAAAACAGATTTGAAAGAACGTTTGATCAAATGTGGCAGATCTTCATATAGGATGCAGGATTAGTTCAGTGTAGCAAATCTCCCAACTTGCAACTGTATGAGTTCATTCACAGACTCCAGACATATTGTTAACGGGCAGAAGCAAATTTAACTGTAATACTGACCCAAGTAAAGTCGTTGTTGGGAACTTTGTTGGATAGTGCAGTGATGAATGACTAGGTAGTTTGCGCATATAATGCATGCGCACGAAATAAAAAACGGTTACTAAAGAAGTATTGGACGTGAAACAATAACACGATTTAGAAAAAATGAAAGAATTTGAATAAACAATGAAGAATGTGAAAATATGCAACTCGGCTGATATTGTGAATGTAATCAGACAGGAAACTGAAGCACTAAGGCAAGATAATTGAATTGGAGGTTGTTATACAAATATTATTGTTGATGAAATGCTTGGTCAAGGAAGTTTAAAGAATTACATCCAGTTGATTTTATCAAATAATTTGAATTGCTTTCGCATAAATACAAAGTGAATCAGAGAGAATGGATATTTTTGTGCGACACGTGAGTGCAGTTGCTGGAACATGGGGAAATCCTTAGTCCAATCAATACACGACTCTTCTAGACTGTGAAAATGCGTTTCTCCTCAAGTGCTGATAGTGAGACAAACAACGAAGCATCAAAGAAAAACTATCTTCAATGAACGATTACAACTGGCACAGAGTCAATACCTTTCTTCGTAAGCACCTGGAACGGAATACTTTCGATGACGTCATCAGTGACTAATCACAATTTTGATCCAGCATTTACCGTGGAAAGTAAGAAAACAGATGGTCTCTCTAGCATTTGATGGTTTCGGTGAGCTCTTACGAGCTGTTGACCGTTTAGAGGAGATTGACAATGTAGGAGCACCCGGCGAATCACAACGTGGCACCCCACACATCGCGATTGACATTTTCAGCACACAACAAAGACTATCACTTTAGAAATGACGAGATGAACAATTATTTGGCAGATAGAACTAGCAGGTGGTCCAGGATGGAGGATTTCAGGATCATTCACCGCTCTGAGATACGCATGGCGGACACTGAAAACTAGTGAGGGCCGGTAAACTGCGAGGGCATGCTGAAATTTGTGCCTCCGAATATTTTATGTGAAAATTCTTAAACCTGTTTAAATAAGACATAGGTTATGAGTATTCTACATATTTTTCATGTATACATATCTGCAGCCATCTGCCGCTCGAGGGCTTCGGAGTATAGCGTGTAATTTGTAGTGCGTAACGTGAATAGGTCTGTGCTTGAGAAACATGCTATAATCTAGTTTCGAATTCGAGAGAGGGGGGAGGGGGAGGGGAAGGGGAAGGGACCGGGCGGTTTCGAATTCGAAGAAGTATTCCAGACGAGGAGCACACACTGCATAAGCAAGACAATGCCGGAATACACTGTGAAGGTAACACCGGAGTACCGCAGGGAAGTGTGATAGGACCGTTGCTGTTTCCAATACACATAAATGATCTGGTAGAAAGCGTCGAATGCTGTTTAAGGCTATTCGCAGATGATTCAGTTGTCTATACCAAAGTAGTAACGCCAGAAGATAGTAAGAATTTGCAGGACGACCTGCAGAGAATTTATGAATGATACAAAATCTGGCAGTTGACCCTGAAAGTAAATGTAACATAATGCGCATACATAGGAAAATAAATCCACTAGTGTACAGCTGCACTATTTATGACAAACAGCTGGAGAAAGCGTCTGCTGTAAAATATCTAGGCGTAGCTATCCAGAGCGACCTGAAGTGGAGTGACCATATCAAACTGATAGTGGGAAAAGCGGACTCAGATTCATCGGAAGAATCTTAAGGAAATGTAACTTATCCACGAAAGAAGTGGCTTAGGCGCTTGTTCGCCCGATTTTTCAGTATTGTTCACCTATCTGGGATCCTTATCAGGTATGACAGAAAGAAGGTACAACGAAGAGCGGCGCGTTTCGTCACGGTATCGTTTAGCTGGCGAGAGAGCGTTACGGGGACGCTAAACAAACTGCACTGGCAGACGTTACGAGAGAGGCGTTGTGCATCACGGGGATGATTTACTTCTGAAATTTCAGGACACCACTTTTCAGGAGGAGTCTGACAACATATTACTTCACATCAACAAAATCACCATAAACTGCTTTCATTCTCTGATGAATCTCCTTTGGGGTGAACTTCTGCTGTCAAGAATTCAATGACTGCACATAGCTTAAATCGCATCGACCGACCGTCTGTGCGGGGTTCCATATTTCACACTGTAACAGCACTACCGTTCAACGCTAAGGCTTCCCGCCAACTGGAGCTGTAGAGAAGAGGCTGCGGAACAAGCCAGTACTTGCCGCATAACAAGAAGAACAGAAGACAAACGTGTTAGATCCCAAGAAACAGGTATGTACCTGTTAGGTCAAGATTGTGAATCAGTATATTTGGGGATTAGTGTAATGGGAAAAAGAGCTGGGAGTTTTCTTGCAGAAGACAGGAGACTCAAATCAACAGAGACAGAAATTAAAGCTGCATGCGAGATCATTGGGACAAAACTCAGTATCAGCGATGTGCAAAAAACTAACTGGATCCTTCTGTCATCAAGCTCTACCCGTGATGCAACTAAAAACTTTCGAGAAAACCTCGTGTCACTTGTATGTGAGCTCTCCAGCCACACTCCAACCATCAGAGGACACTTTAATAATACAACATTCATTTGGGATACTTACAGTTTTGTTAGTGGCGGGCGTGAGAAGATATACTGTGAAACAATTAGACTTCACCTCTTTCAGGATGTCCTCATCCACACTGGTATCAGTGATCTCGGCACAGTTTTAGTAAAAATGCGTACTGAAGCGCAAAGGGCAACTAAAAGTAGTAGAAAGTTTTATATGTTCAGTAAGCTAGCTAAAAAGGTGTAGTGTCAATCTAAATGAGGAACGTGAAACTTAGCTTAGGAAAGAGGCATGTAGAGGAAGTAAGGCTTAAATTTGAAAGATTAATATACCATTCAATGGACAGATATGTAAGCAGCAGAAGGCACTTACATGGTATGCAGTCACTGTAAAGAAAAACTACTGCATAACAGGGGTAAAACAGAACACAGGATTATAGATAAAAAGACACTGCCTTGGAGCGCTTTTGGCTCTTAAGACACCACTGCGTGATACCTTCAAGACTACCATAGCAGAATATTGTAGAATGATCTTTCACGTTACCCCAAAGAAATCCTGGTATATCTAAGGGCTGTTAGTGGCACCAGAGTTAGTATCCAGTCACTAACAGATGAGACGGGAATTTAAATTGAGTGTCGCAAAGCAAGAACAGAAATACTTTACTCCGTTTTCAAGTGTTCCTTTACAAGGGAAAACTCAGGATAATTGTCCCAATTCAATCTTTTGCCACTGAAGATGTGTGAAAGAAGTATCAGTGGGAGTGGCGTTGGGAAATAGCTGAAGTCATCAAAACTGAACAAGGATCAAGGGCCTTATTCTTTATGGAGGTGTTGCAGGAAACGTACAAGATGTTAAAACCCCTAGCGTTCAACAGATAACTTGTGGCTCGTGACGTCTCACGGAGGAAAAGCTACCACCATGGCCGATTTGTTATTAAGACATAAGTGAAGAGGCAAAGTAGTCAACCAATGAGTTTTATGAAACGTTTTATTAACGAATCTGCCAACATTTACAGTACATAAGTTTGGCCAAATGTGTATACTGCAACTGCTGACTGACTTGTTAATAAACGCATCACGAAATGTTAGAAATGTTTCTGACTAACTATCAATAAAATGTTGAAACAGAAAAAAAACTGAGTATATTTTAATTTTTTTATTAAGGACCAATTGTTTTGGAGACTTATTTGCACAGTGAGAAATTTTCCCATCCTTTAAGTTATTGACCTCTATCTATACTACTTCGTATTCCTTAAGGAAATCGAGTAGTATTGTCTTGAATTTACTCACAGTTTCAAACCTTCACGAACCTTTTTCTTGCTGACAACCAAAATGAAATGGAAAAAGTTTATCGCTTTCTGCAGTTCCTCAGTTAAGTAAAATTGCCGCATCCAGCTTGACTTTTGAATTTACTATCTCTTTTCTACAAACTGTTTTCGCGACAGACTTTGCAGACAATATTCACATTTGTCATTGATTGTAGAAGCAAAATTATTTTTTGTGTAACTCACACTTCACTTCACTGGATGAAGTCAAACATTGATATGTGTGAAAACTAAACTGCGGGGCGAAATTCGTTAGAGATATAGGTAACGTCTGAGTGGAAGTACGTGTGGAGTATATTAAATATACGTGACATGTGCTTATGTGGGCAAGGCCAAAGAATCTCTTCCTGAACCCCAGGATAGATTTCAATCGAACTTTGAACATATATTACTTACTAACTGGAAACACGTAATGTGGGAGCAAGAACCAATAACACAGAATTGGGGTAGGCGTGAGAACATGGAGAAACAATGTGGGGAGGACGAGATGGACCGAGGGGAGTGCGGTATCAGATGGGCAGAGAGGGGCAGGGGAAGATGGGAAGAGTGGGGGTGGAGGAAGTGGCCAGAGAGATGAAGCTGTACGGAGAGAGGAAGGAGGAGCTGCTAATAGAATTGGGGCAAATACTTACCCAGGCAACGTTGGGTACTCAGTACGTTATGTATTTAAGAAGTTGTGGCTTGAGATAATAAGAGTTATAGTTTTGCACTATCTGCTTCAGAGAGCTGCTGTGTACAGCTTGTGCCAGTGTCGTTATCAAGGCGGTGACTAAGTAAGGTGCGAAGAACAGTGCGAAATTTAGAACTTGAACTCTGTGGACTATCGATCAACACTATCACTCGAGAAAATGTAAGCTGCAGTGCCAGTCCTGATTGTGAACACTTCTAAAGTCAGTAATTGACGACGCAGTGAACATTCATATCTCAAGATAAAAACCAGTTAGTCGCATCGCGCCAAAGGCAGTAAGTAATCAGTCTGGCAACCAAATAAATCTAACAGCAATACGTACAGAGTATTGACCTCTCTCCCCACGGTAACAGATTTCTAGGGCCATTACTTGCGACTGTACAGGTTGCGGCTGTGTGCACGCTGATAAAACGTAAAAGGCATTGAATGGAAAGAATGACAACGTGGAGCTCTGTGGCAGATGGCAAACTGCGCGTTTTCTGCGACTGACCTATAGCGATGCCTGCGAAAGCAGGTGTCCAGATTCGAATTTCAGATTTGCCACTTTAAAGTTATCACTAATGAGAAGGTAATTCTTGCTCATAATACTGTACACCTACATAACATGTTCCCAGAGGTTTAACAGTATTTAAAATACTGACTCGCTGAAATTTAATGCTGGTGTAAGTTAGCCTCGAATTTGAATTACGTGCTTCGCTAGTTGGGAGTTTTTAAATTAACTTAGAATCTATGTCAAACACCATAAAAAATGATCTTTTCGTGGCCGTGTCCTCTTATCACCCGTGCTATAGGGATAGCGTCTATGACTAATAATCAAGTCGACCTGGTTGCTTGGTTCGAATCTCGTCACTGCTAAAATTTTGAAAAAAATCATCAGCAATTACGGCTCAATATTTCCAGTGTAAGAAGTCACCACGGTCTGCCAACGGCTTTGTCAAAATTGCCGGAGAAGCGAGCAGAGGTTCAGGGCACTTTTGTCCCTGCGCAGTGCATTTCCCCTAAAACACCAAGAATCAGCAATGATCAACAGCATGAGGATGCTGAAAGCAATCGAAACCACCACATTAAAGACATGATTTGCTCTTAAAGGACGTATGTCGGCTAACTGGAAGGTATCTTTGTAGTATCTCCAATGGCAAAAGATTCCGGATTAGTACTCTGTTAGGTAACTGCCAAGACGGAGGTGACTACGAGAAAAAAACCTGGAATAGTAGCGAAAGTATGACGTTCTACGGGTCGGGGCGTGGAGTATCAAATGTTTGAACCGGATTGGTAAGCTAGAAAATCTGAAAACGCAAAGGATCAATCTAGATGTAGTAGTGGTCAGTGAGGTGAAATGGAAAGACGGCCAGGTTTCCTGGTCGGATGAGCATAGGTTGTGTTACTGTGTTCAGTGATAGGGTTGTTCTGATCAGAATCGACAGCAAACCAACACCGACAACGATGATTCAAGTATACAAGCAGACGACGGAAGCAGGAGAGAACGAGGACACGGAACGTGTTATTCAGTACACAGAGGAGAAATGAGAACCTAATAGTCATAGGAGATTGGAATGCGGTTGCAGGGGAGGGAACAGAATAAAAGGTTACGGGAGAACTTGGGCGTGCTAGTAGGAGAGAGAGGACCTAGTAATAGCGAATAAGCTCTTCAGGAATCACAGGTGGTAAACCTAGGGCCAGGAGATACGGGAAAATTCCAGTTAGATTACATCATGGTCAGACAGAGATTCAGCAATCAGATATTAGATTGTAAGGCGCATCATGGAGCAGATGTAGACTCAGATCACAATTTACTAATGATGGGGAGTAGGCTGAAGATTTTAGAGTCTAGTCAGGAAGAATCAATGGGCAAATCAATGGGCAAATCAGTGGGATATGGAGATTCTAAGGAATCAAGAGAGACTAGTTCGCTGTGGCTATAGACAACGATAATGAATAGCCCAGCTGGCAGCTGAGTTTGAAAGGAATGAGTTTCTCTCTAAAAAGCCAGTAACAGGAGACACACTGTACTTTATCACCGAAATGAAGTACAAAAATGTTCAAGGGAATCCAGGAATACAGAAACGTAAGTCACTTAGGAATCAAATAAAGTGCAGGGAAGCTAAGGGGGTTGACTTCATGAAAACAGTATACAGGAATATCTTAAAGCCATTCGTGCCTGGACGTATAAAACGAAAATGGAAGACATGGAACAGTAAATTATTTTCTGTTTTAGGGGAAAGAAATTCTTTTGTTTTTTAAATGTTACCTTTGTTGCCTTTTGGCAAACAGGTCAATTTGATTACGAATATCTATCCCAAATTGTCGGAAATGCCATGCTTTCAGGGAGTCCTTTTAAAATTGTACTCTGATAATCCGTTTGAGTCTGATGTCCAGCCGAAAATGACTTCTGACCCACGACAGATCATGTACATAGTTACATCTTTAAACTGAACGGATCAAGATAGAAATGGTAGTAGTTGATGAGTTCACTTGTATAATATCACCAGTAAATAATATTGTTTGACGTGTTTACCTCTGTCGACTTGTGATTGTTTTGTTCAGGGAACTAATGTGTATGAAACCGTAACGATAGCGATGCTTGAAATTTGTGGTACGATATACGACAATTCTCCTAATAGCGAACCAAGGATATTCGAACGTGTTGTTGTTGTTGTCGTCGTCTTCAGTCCTGAGACTGGTTTGATGCAGCTTTCCATGCTTTTCTATCCTGTGCAAGCTTCTTCATCTCCCAGTATTTACTGCAACCTACATACTTCTGAATCTGCTTAGTGTATTCATCTCTTGGTCTCACTCTACGATTTTTACCCTCCACACTGCCCTCCAATACTAAAATGGTGATTCCTTGATGCCTCAGAACATGTCCTTCAAATTGACCCCTTCTTCTGGTCAAGTTGTGCCACAAATTTCTCTTCCACAATTCTATTAAGTACCTCCTCGTTATGTCATCTACCCATCTAATCTTCAGCATTCTTCTGTAGCACCACATTTCGAAAGCTTTTATTCTCTTCTTGTCCAAACTATTTATCGTCCCTATTTCACTTCCATACATGGCTACACTGCATACAAATACTTTCAGAAACGACTTCCTGACAAATCTGTATGCGATGATAAATTTCTCTTCAGAAACGCTTTCTTTGCCATTGCCAGTCTACATTTTATATCCTCTCTACTTCGACCATCATCAGTTATTTTGCTCCCTAAACAGCAAAACTCCTTTACTACTTTAAGCGTCTCATTTCCTAATCCAATCCCCGCAGCATCAACCGACTTAATTCGACTACATTCCATTATCCTCGTTTTGCTTTCGTTGATGTTCATCTTATATCCTCCTTTCAAGAGACTGTCCATCCCGTTCAACTGCTCTTCCAAGTCCTTTGCTGTCTCTGAGAGAATTACAATGTCATCGGCGACCCTGAACGTTCTTTTTTCTCCATGGATTTTAATACCTACTCCGAATATTTCCTTTTGTTTCCTTCACTGCTTGCTCAATATACAGACTGAATAACATCGGGGAGAGGTTACAACCCTATCTAACTCCCTTCCCAACCACTGCTCCCTTTCATGCCCCTCGACTCTTATAACTGCCATCTGGTTTCTGTAGAAATTGTAAATAGCCTTTCGCTCCCTGTATTTTACCCCTGCCACCTTTAGAATTTGAAAGAGAGTATTCCAGTCAACATTGTCAAAAGCTTTCTCTAGGTCTACGAATGCTAGAAACGTAGCTTTGCCTTTCCTTAATCTTTCTTCTAAAATAAGTCGTAAAGTCAGTATTGCCTCACGTGTTCCAACATTTCTACGGAATCCAAACTGATCTTCCCCGAGGTCGGCTTCTACCAGATTTTCCATTCGTCTGTAAAGAATTCGCGTTAGTATTTTGCAGCTGTGACTTATTAAACTGATAGTTCGGTAATTTTCACATCTGTCAACACCTGCTTTCTTTGGGATTGGAATTATATTCTTCTGGGAGTGAGGGTATTTCGCTTGTCTCATACATCTTGCTCAGCAGATGGTATAGTGGTTAGGACTGGCTCTCCCACGGCCGTCAGTCGTTCTAATGGAATGTTCTCTACTCCGGGGACCTTGTTTCGACTCAGGTCTTTCAATGCTCTGTCAAACTCTTCACGCAGTATCGCGTCTCCCATTATATCTTCATCTACATCCTCTTCAATTTCCATAATATTGTCCACAAGTACATCGCCCTTGTATAGACCCTCTATATAGCCCTTCCACCTTTCTGCTTTCCCTTCGTTGCTTAGAACTGGGTTTCCATCTGAGCTCTTGATGTTCATACAAGTGGTTCTCTTATCTCCAAAAGTCTCTTTAATTTTCCTGTAGGCAGTATCTATCTTCCCCCTAGTGAGATAAGCCTCTACATCCTTACATTTGTCCTCTAGCCATCCCTGCTTAGCCATTTTGCACTTCCTGTCGATCTCATTTTTGAGACGTTTGTATTCGTTTTTGCCTGCTTCATTTACTGCATTTTTATATTTTCTCCTTTCATCAATTAAATTCAATATTTCTTCTGTTACCCAAGGATTTCTACTACCCCTCATCTTTTTACCTACTTGATCCTCTGCCGCCTTCAATACTTCATCCCTCAGAGCTACCCATTCTTCTTCTACTGTATTTCTTTCCCCATTCTTCCCTTATGCTCTCCCTGAAACTCTGTACAACCTCTGGCTTAGTCAGTTTATCCAGGTCCCATTTCCTTAAATTCCCACCTTTTTGCATTTTATTCAGTTTTCATCTACAGTTCATAACGAATAGAATATCGTCAGAGTCCACACCTGCCCCTGGGAATATTGAACGTACATAACCCTATCGAGGGTGAAGAAATTATTTTACTGAAATAGAGTTGGGCGTTACTGAACTTTACCGTTTGTCGTGTGTATTCAGGCATAAAACGCGTCGTAACTGGCCAAGGTCGTCACAGAAATAAAGAAAAATCAGTGGAGACGGTGGTCCACAGATCATGTCAACATTTGTGCAAAACGCACACATTGTGCATGGATATCAGGTTGGTGGCATAACCATTTTGACGCGGCTCTTCGATAAATCGAATAGGTATCTCAACAACATAGAAGAGTACAGAGTGGCAGAGACGATGTTTAGCAACCTGCTGAAGCTGAAACTTTAAAGTGAAATTATACTGTGCAGCAAATGCTGTACACTTGTAAACGCAACTTTTGAAATGCCCACCATGTCTCTTCTAGTTGGCATCTGTTCTCTTTGTGGTTAGTAGCGAAGCGCTTGAGAATGGAACACCATGTAGTCATAGTGAAGACTTCACAAATGTGGTGAATGTTGTGCAAAGACCATTTTCAAACTTTGTAGAACGAAACAACTGTGATGAGAATGTTTGCTAAATTTGAGAAAATCGTTTCGGCTGTGGACAAATTCTCGAGGCTTTCTCGTGTAAGTCTTTATGCGGGAACATCTCCGTCGTGAGTGATGATGTAATTAAGTCCTGTGACATCTATTCGCCCACTTGAACCAGCAAGCAACGACTTTTGAAAGATGAGCTGCGTCGTTCTGCCTACAAAACCAAACTGACAAGAACTGAAGCCAAACGATCACAAAAAGCCACGAGCATTTGCTAACAGGGCGCTTGCGAAACAAAGAGCGGACAACCATTTCAACATGAAGATGTTCACTGACGAGGCACCTTTTCTGTTGAATAGCTTCGCGTACTAGCAAAATCGCTGAATAATTGTGGAGAATCCCCTGTATCGTTAACGAGTGATTGTGCGGTGTGGCATTTGGGCTGAGCTGCTCCTTGGGCCGTTCTTTTTCGAAGATGGCGCCGGAAACCCATTAATAGTAGCGGTGAGCGCTGTCGCAGTGTGTTAAGAGTGCTTCTGAAATCTGAAATGGATCGTGCGAATGCTGACGAAGTTCGGTTTCAAGAACATGGGGGCAACCTGTCACGTCTGTTACAACTGTGGACTTGTTGACTGCCTGTGAGATTCCTCACAACGCTGACGAATTTACCACCCAGATCTTGTGAAATGATACTAAGTAACTGCAGTCCCTGAGGACGTTCAAATCTCTTGTGTACGCCAACAAACCACGATCACTTCCAGGGCTCAACACCGAGATTAAGCTTGTTATTTCAGAATTAGAGGTACAAGCATGTAAAAAAAATTATGGATAATTTCATCGAAATTATTAGTGTGCCTGCAAACTCAGAGGCCATTTGAGGAATATATTTCGTACATACCCACAGGTAGCATACAACGTAATATTTAATTTACTAAATTTCATCAAAAATATCTAATTATGCACTCTAATGTTGCGTCCTTTGGGGGATACACTTTACACTAAGCTCAGTGGACCGCTACGTACCTGTGTGGCCAGGTAGCCAGAGAGGGAGTTCTTGAAGAGCGACATGACCACGTCCACCGCCGAGGGGGCGTTGATGTAGTGGATCGCCAGCGTCCTCAGGGGGTACGCCTCCTGCAACATTCCGATCACCACCGTTGGCTGTTTTCTGTACGACCGTCACCGCAACCATCTGTTATGCAGCTATGGTGTGTAATGTAACGCCACCAATCATGTTTTTGACTTTTAGACTACTTGTTTAATTGGTGATTTTCAATGAGACGAACTGAATCGTCTCAAACTGTAATATTATCGATTGGTCTTTAATCATCTGTTTGCCATTCAACACGTACTTTAAGGATGAAAATTAAATTTGGTAAGACTTAGTATGTGCAGTTTGACGCTTCTCGAATTCCATAAACGATAAATAGTCTTTTCAGACAGTGAAATATAATAACTAGACAGTATTAAATTCTTGGGGCGTTACATATCACAACCTTCATTAAAAATCGCATGAAGCGCCTTATTTCAGATACATTTGCGGTATGCACGATTACTGTTGCGGACGACTTAGGAAATGGATTAGCCTCTTTTTACAATTACTAAGAGGTTAAGGAATCTTTGTGGGAGGGCGGGGGAGGGCACTCACCTTACAGGAGTATCATTTTCAAGACTAGTTCAGTGGCCTCTTCAAAAAGATTTTGTAGTCTCAAACCTGTGTCACAATACAGATTTATTTTTAACGTCTCTTGCTAGTATGTGTATTTCTCACCTCTCAAATAATAGTACAGGGCTATTACAAATGATTGAAGCGATTTCATAAATTCACTGTAGTTCCATTCATTGACATGGTCACGACACACTACAGATACGTAGAAAAACTCATCAAGTTTTGTTCGGCTGAAGCCGCACTTCAGGTTTCTGCCGCCAGAGCACTCGAGAGCGCAGTGAGACAAAATGGCGACAGGAGCCGAGAAAGCGTATGTCGTGCTTGAAATGCACTCACATCAGTCAGTCATAACAGTGCAACGACACTTCAGGACGAAGTTCAACAAAGATCCACCAACTGCTAACTCCATTCGGCGATGGTATGCGCAGTTTAAAGCTTCTGGATGCCCCTGTAAGGGGAAATCAACGGGTCGGCCTGCAGTGAGCGAAGAAACGGTTGAACGCGTGCGGGCAAGTTTCACGCGTAGCCCGCGGAAGTCGACGAAGAAAGCAAGCAGGGAGCTAAACGTACCACAGCCGACGGTTTCGAAAATCTTACGGAAAAGGCTAAAGCAGAAGCCTTACCGTTTACAATTGCTACAAGCCCTGACACCCGATGACAAGTCAAACGCTTTGAATTTTCGGCGCGGTTGCAACAGCTCATGGAAGAGGATGCGTTCAGTGCGAAACTTGTTTTCAGTGATGAAGCAACATTTTTTCTTAATGGTGAAGTGAACAGACACAATGTGCGAATCTGGGCGGTAGAGAATCCTCACGCATTCGTGCAGCAAATTCGCAATTCACCAAAAGTTAACGTGTTTTGTGCAATCTCACGAATTAAAGTTTACGGCCCCTTTTTCTTCAGCGAAAAAACGGTTACAGGACACGTGTATCTGGACATGCTGGAAAATTGGCTCATGCCACAACTGGAGACCGACAGCGCCGACTTCATCTTTCAACAGGATGGTGCTCCACCGCACTTCCATCATGATATTCGGCATTTCTTAAACAGGAGATTGGAAAACCGATGGATCGGTCGTGGTGGAGATCGTGATCAGTAATTCATGTCATGGCCTCCACGCTCTCCCGACTTAACCCCCTGCGATTTCTTTCTGTGGGGTTATGTGAAAGATTTAGTGTTGAAACCTTCTCTACCAAGAAACGTGCCAGAACTGCGAGCTCGCATCAACGATGCTTTCGAACTCATTGATGGGGACATGCTGCGCCGAGTGTGGGAGGAACTTTATTATCGGCTTGATGTCTGCCTAATCACTAAAGGGGCACATATCGAACATTTGTTAATGCCTAAAAAAACTGAGTTTTTGTATGTGTATGCAAAGCATTGTGAAAATATTTCAAATAATGAAGTTATTTTAGAGCTGTGAAATCGCTTCAATCATTAGTAATAATCCTGTATAAAGCATGCATATAATAGATAAAAACCGTTAAAGGCGTGGCTACACGTCTTCAAGAAATTCACAGATTCCAGATACTGATGGCTCCAGTTATGCACGTGTCGATCTGATTCTGTATACACTGAGTGCATAGCGACCTGAAGATGGCACTAATGAGATGCCGAAACTGGTTGTCTAACTAAAATAGCTGTTTAAAATATTAGGCTGTTTGGAAATTACTCTTTGGTAAATGGCTGACCAGCCGCTGCTCCGTATCCATTTTATTTTATACTTAGTATTAGCTATTTAATAAATACTGTTTCATAATTTTGTCACTTTATTGTATTACACAATTTTACATTCTCGACTTCGTTCCACAACTAAGAGTTCGCTCTCTTGGGACACATGGAATACAATGCAATACACTGAACATTTATGTGCTACGCATTTATAGTACAAGTGAGATTTTACCAGTTAAGATGCACATGCCACTACAGCTAATCACACACATAATGAATCAGCATTCAGAGATTTCTTTTGGTATTTAAGCAGTACAAGAGATGTATAAGAAAAACAATTAATGAAACTTCCTGGCAGATTCAAACTGTGTGCCCGACCGAGACTCGAACTCGGGAACTTTGCCTTTCGCGGGCAAGTGCTCTACCATCTGAGCTACCGAAGCACGACTCACGCCAGGTCTCACAGCTTTACTTCTGCCAGTATCTCGTCTCCTACCTTCCAAACTTTACAGAAGCTCTCCTGCGAACCTTGCAGAACTAGCACTCCTGAATGAAAGGATATAGCGGAGACATGGCTTAGCCACAGCCTGGGGGATGTTTCCAGAATGAGATTTTCACTCTGCAGCGGAGTGTGCGCTGATATGAAACTTCCTGCCAGGAAGTTTCATATCAGCGCACACTCCGCTGCAGAGTGAAAATCTCATTCTGAAAACAATTAATAACGAAAATAATGCGAGAGGAGTCTAAAAGCCATTGACGATTTCAAAAAAGAGAAAGATGACAGAAGATTGTGTTTCAAAAGGATGTTTGGTGTTGGAGTAAAAGTAATACAAGAGAAACTAGCAAAATAATTTACAGAAAAATCTGTGGAGCGATACTGTTATTCAAACCAAAAAAATACTATAGTATAACTGTTCTGCATCACAAACTGACGGACAACATACAAAAAGCTATAAATTTGGCATACTTCCATTCGTAAGTTCGAAGGTAAACACTAAAATTAGCACCCCAAAGCACCTTAAAGCCTAGAAAGAAGTTTGTAAGATTTTGAGTCTTCAGTATTCTGATTGGGTGACGCGGTCCGCACGAATTCCTCTTCTGTACTTGCTACCTATGCCATCAGTTATTTGCTAGAGGTGTTCCTCTACAGAAGGAAGAGTTACAGACCAGATCATTCACTAAATTACAAGTAACTTTTGTTTGTGATTTACTTAGTTTTAGAAAGGTTCTGACTCTTTCAACAGCCCCTGAGAAATGAGGTACTGATCCAACTTATGCTAGTTTAGTGGAGATATATATACGTATACATATGCTTCCTTTAGACTTCCTCAGCATAGTGGGAAATTCCGAAGTGGGGGGTGAGTCAGGCTAGGGTATTTCATATAAATTTGAAGTATGCTCAGAAGTCCAAGGGGATTTTTCAAATCCCTAAATTTGGAAAGGAAGAGGGGATACGTGCTTACGGAGCATATGCGACCAGCCAGTGTTCTGGTGTTCACATACTGTTTGCATCTAGAGCCAATTTAGTCCAGTAACTAAAGGTATGCCTTAAGGTGCAGTTTAGAAATAACGTCTGGAAAGTAGTGAATCCACCAAACGGAAAATTGTTCAGATTAAATACATCATAGAAGTAGTTTATCAATAACTTATAGCAGATGAAGACAGATACTGGGTGGACAGAAATTAAGGGAATCGCGACTCCTCTGAATAGAGTCAAACATATCCGTCCGGCTTTTTCTTATGAATCAGGTGATAGAAGAGATGATTGAAACAAAATACTTACATCTCACAGTTACAGAAAATTGGAAGAAATATTAAGAAAGCGAAAAACCGAAAGGTCTCTAGTTCAGTAGGAATTACTGGAATACAGAGGAATGCTACTGAAATATCTGTTTCTGCATTTCAGAAATATATTCTGGCTTGGGAACAGGATAACGGGGAAGTAGATTGCAGAAAACACAGTATTATACTAAGAAAGGAGCTTTATCCAGCACCAAAGATTATAGGGGAATAGGTATCTTGAACACAGGATACGAATTACATGCTGAGATATTAATACTCGCCGGCCTCGGTGGCCGTGCGGTTCTAGGCGCTGCAGTCTTGAACCGCGGGACTGCTACGGTCGAAGGTTCGAATCCTGCCTCGGGCATGGATGTGTGTGATGTCCTTAGGTTAGTTAGGTTTAAGTAGTTCTAAGTTCTAGGGGACTGATGACCTCAGATGTTAAGTCCCATAGTGCTCAGAACCATTTGAACCACTTTTTTTTATTAGTACTCGTTTCCAACCCATGACAGAGGCAAAGTTATATTAAGTTCGAAAAGATATAGCACTGATGGTACACCCGTATAACTATAATATTTGAGTAGTGGAGAGAATATGATCTTCCGACATTTACTGCTTTCGTCTAGTTTCAGAAAGTGTTGAACAAGCTAGATAGGAAGACACCGAAGGAAATTTTACGAAGACATGGCTATCCTAGATATCTTCCATCAGCAGTAAAGAGCCTGTATTTGAATACACAGATAGTTCTACAAAATGGAAGACAACAGCACTTACTAATTATAAATCAAGTAATGAGACAAGGGCGTAGTCTTTCTCAGACACTGCAAAATGTGTTTAGACGACACCATTCGTATGAGGCAAGGTACACTTCCAACACAACGCATTAAACTGTGACCAAGTGAATTTACTAATACGCTGTCTTGTGCTGACGGCCAGCCGCTTATAGGTAAGACAGAAGATGGATTGCAAAGAGAATCACGTAAGTCACAGCTGTGCTCAGCTCAATATAATCCTAATCTTTCCACTAACGGAACACAGGTGATCGCTTTGTCACGAAGAAACAACCTACACTGCCGGAAAAAAGTAGTATACCCTTTTAGACGTTTCCAGTTCACACAAGATTTAATGTTGCAACATTGGACTAGGACTACATGAAACAGATGAATAGCACAACCGGTTTGAAGATAGCAGGTATCGACCCATGCTGAAACACCGATATTAGTACGTGGTGTAGGCCCCACGGTTGGCAGTGCAGAAGCTGACACTGGCGTCGTTCAGACGGCGGATACCGCCATGGGATACGTTATGCCACATCTGCTCCAACTGTTTACGTAGTTCTGCAATATTTGTCGGACGAGTTACTTCTTGTTACATCATATTCCACAAGTGCTCGATGGGAGACAAGTCCGGAGATCGTGCTGGCCAGGGAAATTGCCGCACGTCTTTCAGAGCACGTCGAGTTTCACGGGCAGTGTGTGGTCGAGCTTTATCCTGCTGGAACAACACATCACGTTCCTGTTGCAAGAACGGAAGAGGAACGGCTCTACCAACGTTCTGCACATCCAGAGTGCTGGTTAGCGACCCCTACACGGACATCGAACGTGCACGAAAGTTGTAGATTACCGCATCCCAGACCATAAGGCCTTGGCTGGGGCCACTGTGTCTTGCATCAATGCACTCTACGAAACAGCATTCACCAGCTCTACGTCATAGGCGCAATGGACTCTCACCTGCGTGCAGGGAGAATCAGATTTCATCGCTGAAGACCAAGTGACCCTGTGACGGCACCAGTCCAGCCGTGCAACATCGATGCTGGGCGTGAGTGGATGACAGGCTAAGGGTGTGAGCGTAGTCCAGTTGCTAACAACGCGTTCGCAACAGTTCGTGTTGACATGTCTGGGATCACAAACCGTCTTATCTGTGCTGTGATAGCTGTGCGATCTGCTACTGCTGCCGTTACGATATGACGACTGTGGCGGGCGTTTTGTGATGGGTGGACGTCCAGAACCTCGTCTGCAGGTGTGAGAATGGTCACGTGACCACTGGTACCAGCATCGTTGCACAACCGATGCAGCACCTCCACTCGGAAGGCCACAATTTGACCCATTTCACAATGTCTCAGTTGGCAGTAGGAAGGAGGAGTGCGTCTCCGTGGCATGTTAGCGTGCTTGCTTCACACCATGCCATCTGGCTGAGATCGCTGCCTATTGAAGCTTAGACATAGACGGCGCTTTGGTAGGTATCACGCTACACTGTTAGCGGACGACGTCATCAGTATATGTGCGGTCCTCCGGGCGGTATATGCCGTTATCGGATCAAAATCTACGTCTTTCCAGGTGTAACAAATGTTTCCGGCAGTTTATCGTATCTTTCGACAACAGACACATACATACGAGGTGCATTCAAGTTCTAAGGCCTCCGATTTTTTTTTCTAATTAACTACTCAACCGAAATTGATGAAACTGGCCTTACTTCTCGACGTAATCGCCCTACAGACGTACACATTTGTCACAACGCTGACGCCATGATTCCACGGCAGCGGCGAAGGCTTCTTTAGGAGCCTGTTTTGACCACTGGAAAATCGCTGAGGCAATAGCAGCACGGCTGGTGAATGTGCGGCCACGGAGAGTGTCTTTCATTGTTGGAAAAAGCCAAAAGCCACTAGGAGCCAGTCAGGTGAGTAGGGAGCATGAGGAATCACTTCAAAATTGTTATCACGAAGAAACTGTTGCGTAACGTTAGCTCGATGTGCGAGTGCGTTGTCTTGGTGAAACAGCACACGCGCAGCCCTTCCCGGACGTTTTTGTTGCAGTGCAGGCAGGAATTTGCTCTTCAAAACATTTTCGTAGGATGCACTTGTTACCGTAGTGCCCTTTGGAACGCAATGGGTAAGGATTACGCTCTCGCTGTCCCAGAACATGGACACCATTTTTTCCAGCACTGGCTGTTACCCGAAATTTTTTTGGTGGGTGTGAATGTGTGCTTCCATTGAGCTGACTGGCGCTTTGTTTCTGGATTGAAAAATGGCATCCACGTCTCATCCATTGTCACAACCGACGAAAAGAAAGTCCCATTCATGCTGTAGTTGCGTGTCAACATTGCTTGGCAACACGCCACATGGGCAGCCATGTGGTCGTCCATCAGCATTTGTGACACCCATATGGATGCCACTTTTCGCATTTTCAGGTCGTCATGCAGGATTGTGTGCACAGAACCCACAGAAACGCCAACTCTGGAGGCGATAAGTTCAACAGTCATTCGGCGATCCCCCAAAACAATTCTCTCCACTTTCTCGATCATGTCGTCAGACCGGCTTGTGCGAGCCCGAGGTTGTTTCGGTTTGTTGTCACACGATGTTCTGCCTTTATTAAACTGTCCCACCCACGAACGCACTTTCGACACATCCATAACTCCATCACCACATGTCTCCTTCAACTGTCGATGAATTTCAATTGGTTTCACACCACGCAAATTCAGAAAACGAATGATTGCACGCTGTTCAAGTAAGGAAAACGTCGCCATTTTAGGTATTTAAAACAGTTCTCATTCTCGCCGCTGGCGGTAAAATTCCATCTGCAGTACGGTGCTGCCATCTCTGGGACGTATTGACAATGAACGCGGCCTCATTTTGAAACAATGCGCATGTTTCTATCTCTTTCCAGACCAGAGAAAAAAAATCGGAGGCCTTAGAAGTTGAATGCACCTCGTACATACTAAATCAATTCCAAATGATATGCAGCACCCTAAGGAAACTAAAACAAAACCCAGAAAGAGACTGCTCAGGTTCTATAATGTAATAGTTCTCCCTATGCTACTTTATGAAAGTGAGTCACGGATGAGATATATACGAGAGAGATATGAAAGATCGTACGAACAGCGGAAATGAATTTTCTAAGGTCAGTAAAAGTATGTTTTAAATTAGATAGATTTGGAAAAGAAGAGCTCAGACAGGAGTTGCGAATGTATGACCTAAACGATAAAATACAAGTACATAAAAAATGGAAATCCCGTGTAGAACACTCAAGTGAAAGAAAGCCAAAAACATCAAGCCGATAAAAGCCAGTCGGACTAAGAACTGTGAGAAGACACGAGGGAAGATCGGAATATGTTCTATGACGACAGAACGTATCACAAAGGTCTAATCATAGTTGGCAAGAAGAAAAAGAAGCTACGGAGAGCTGTGACAGTTCTTACTATGAAACCTCGACCAAATAACTGTCCCATCCTCGCCAAACTAGATTTGTAAGTATGAAAACGCCAGTATATATTAACCATCATGTTTTTGTTCTTTATCTGTAATACATAGCTATTTTCAGTATCCTAATATGTGTAACTTCAGAATCCCACCACCATGTTTGCAAAACTAAGTTGTTGATATCTGCGAAATGTAAACCTAACGATCAGTGTGCATTAGCAGCTTTCAAGTTAGTGGTCATAGTGATCACTGATGATCAACGCCTTCATTGAATCAACTTCTCCAATATCAAGTGCTGATATCAATGATGAAGACGGTAATGATGATTACGGGAGACTTATTACATGCTGAATACCCAGATTTAATGTATCTGTTCTATAGTACACAAAACTAGGTATACGTATGTGTCGTCGACTCTGGTTGAAGCTGATGGCTAGTTGCGTTGTTATCATTGTGTCAGCGTACTTCGAAGAACTAGGTTGATTTTACATTAGATTATACAGCACTATTCAAAAAAAATTTTACCTGTAGCATTACACGATTTTGTACTATCTTTCGGTGTTTTAATTAACAGATGCTGAACTATGTTTTTCAGTTACTTGTTGCACATATGTTACCCTAAACACCGTAACGCAACAGGGCATAAGCTTCCATGAATGTTTTGTCATTGTGAAGGGATCAGGTGCTAGGTATCCTTTGAGAACTATGAGTTCAATATCAGATAAGATGGTGTGTTGTTGGTTATACACGAAAATATTAACTGGACGTGATGTTGATTTTCTTCCGTTAACTTGCTTTTAGTCAGCTCTATTAAAAAAAAAAAAAAACCCTCTCGTCACACTTTCTAGCCGTCAATTGTATTCCGTCGTGCAAGCATTTAGAAGACCTTTGGTCTACCTATACATTGATTTAAGCAACATTAGTGTTTGACAAAGGCAATTGCTTGCAAAGACCAGGTGCTGTTGCACTTCTTAATGAAGAAATACAGGTTGGACATAAACAGTCTGCAAAGCTTGTAAAGGAGTTGCAGCGTAGGCTGCGCTGCTAAACAGTTGTTAAGAAACAACGTTTCCGAGTTAATTAGAATTTAACTTGTCCAATGACGTCGATGCACGCGCAAATTAAAGTAGCCTGCCAGAGAGCGCCGCCGAACGTGTTCATCGTTTAGTTTCCTCAAATCGTACAAAATTTTGTCCAACTATCTTAAATTTAGCACTTCCGGAAAAACAAAAATTTCAATTGACTATAAGGATTTCAATAAGTGGTAACTTCCGAACCCACAAATGTTCGTGCATTACAGCATTTTAGTGCGTGGAAGTGAGTTTACACACACACACACACACACACACACACACACACACCACACACACAGAGAGAGAGAGAGAGAGAGAGAGAGAGAGAGAGAGAGATATTACAGACACTGATTACAGACTGAAATATTGTCCTGGTTACTACAAATAAGTCACCAGGCCTCGATGGAATCCCAATTCGGTTTGATAGTGAGTTTTCTACGGCATTGGCTCCTTACTGAGCCTGCGTTTGTCTCAAATTTCGCGCCAGCGCAGAGTCCCAAGTGAGTGGAAAAAAGCGCTGGTCAGTACTGTGTATAAGAAGGGCAAAAGAACAGACTTAAAATTGCAGACCAATATCCGTAACATCAGTTTGCTGCAGAATCCTTGAACATATTCTCGGTTCAATATAATAAATTTTCCTGAGGCCGAGAAGCTTATTTCCACGAATCAGCACGGTTTTAGCAACCATCGCTCATGCAAAACTCTGCTTGCCATTTCTGACGTGATATACTGGGATCTATGGATGAAGGACAACAGGCAGACACCATATTTCTGTACTTCCGAAAAGCATTCGACTCTGTGACCCATTGCAGGCTGCTAACAAAGGTATGAGCACTTTGAATGAACTAACAGATACCTGAGTGACTGACTTGCTAAGTAATAGAACCCAGTATGTCGTCCTCGACGGCGACTCTTCAGACATGGGTTTTGCCAGGAGTGCCGCAGGGAAGTGTGGTTGGACCGCTGTTATCTGCCTGTATATACAGATTATTTGGCGGGAAGAGTGCCCAGCAATTTGCTGTTGTTTGCTGATGATGCTGTGGTGTACGGTAAGTTTCGAAATCGATTGACTAGGATGATACAATATGACAGACAAAATTTCTAGTTTGTGTGATGAATCGCAACTATATCTAAAACTAGAAAAATTTAAGTTAATGCGGAAGAGTAGGAAAAACAACCCGTTAAGTTCGTATGCAGAGCTAGTAGTGACCTGTTTGACAGTCACGTCATTTAAATACCCGGGCGTAACGTTGCAAAGCGGTATGAAATTGAACAAGTATGTGAGGATTGTAGGAGGCAAGGCGAGTAGTCTACTTCCGTTTATTGGGAGAATTCTAGGAAAGTGTCGTTCATCTGTGAAGGAGGCCGCTTATAGGACGCTAACGCGATCTATTCTTCAGTACTGCTTGAGTGATTGGGATCCGTACGAGGTCGGATTAATGGGAGACATTGAAGCATTTCAGAGGCAAACCGCTAGGTTTGTTACCGGTAGCTTCGAACAACGCGCAAATGTTACGGAGATGCTTAAGGAACTAAAGTGGGAATCCCTCGACGGAAGGGGCCACCCTTTTCGAGTACCACTCTTGAGAAAATTTAGAGAATCTATAAAGATTAAGCGAAAGAACTTGCTCCCCGTTCTAGCAGTAATGTATCGCAGATCGCTTGACCAACGAAAGGATCTATCGACTGGAAAAAAGCGCAGGTCACTCCCGTTTTTACGAAAGGCGGTAAAACAGATCCACAATTATAGACCCATATCGTTGACGTCAATATGTTTTATAATTATGGAACATGTTTTATGCTCAAGAATTATGAAGTTCTCGGAAAATGAACAGCTCCTCTATAAAAATCAACATGGATTCCACAAACAGAGATCCTGCGAAACTCAGCTCGCTCTGTTCCTCCACGAGATCCACAGAGCAGTGGACAACGGCGCTCAGGTTGATGCCGTGTTCCTTGCTTTCAGTAAGGCGTTTGACACATTCCCGCATTGCCGTTTAATGAAATAAATACGAGCATACGGAGCACCGAATCACACCTGCGATTGGATTCAAGACTTTCTTGCAGATAGAACTCGTCGCTCTTAACGGAACTAAATCGATAGATGTAAAGGCAATATCCGGAGTACCACTTGAAACGCGTACGTTCCATATGTATTCATTACCAGCGATGGCGAGGCATGACAATCTCTGACCAGAGAGTTATCTATCGTTGCTAGTCTGCGCTTTACCGCGCGAGACGACAGCAGTAGCGTGTTGCGAGTCGGCAAGAGTAGTTCCGAGTTTTATTTGCGTGTAGGCAGTCGGCAGTAGTAGTAGCGAGTGAACAGTTGTACCGAACAGACGTCGGCATGCGTCGGCGGCGCGATCTTCCCGCGACTCTGGTCACGATTCAGGACGATGTGTAATATTGTAAAAGGTAATGAAGCAGCATTGCGCTCAGCTAATAACGTGTGTTAATTGTAATTTGTTCAAAATGATGCCCCAATAATTTTTTATAAAGTAACTCATTTAAAGAAAAAGATTCATTCCAAGCTAAATAATATTTCCTATGCATTCCCTCCAAGAATCAAAATTAAATATAAGCCAGCATTGCACGAAGCTATGCCGAAAAATAAGAGCAGATATAGATGCAGTTTTACTGAGGTAAGAATTTATCAGGTTTAATTATTTCACAGGGCCGAAGGTCAGCGCAGCTGCCCTTATAAAATTTATCAGGTTTAATTATTTGTGTCGAGATGTTACAGTCAGTTCATGGTTCATTATTTAATCAATATTATTGTGTGGGTTCGTGATCAATCTTCATCCCTTAACGATATTTTGTGGGGAGTTTACATTTGGGCCATTATTATTCTTTAATTTTGCAACGAGGTTACGCTTGGCTCATTTTTATTATTCACTTTTGTGCGAAGACAACATTTGGCTCCATTTCCATTTTCATTTAACAAAATTTCGTGAGGGGAGGTTACACACTGGGAAGGGTGATAGGACCGTTGCTGTTCAAAATATATATGTAAATGATCTAGTAAAAAGCGTCGGATGTTCTTTAAGGCTATTCGCAGAATATGCAGTTGCCTATACCAAAGTAACTACACCAGAAGATAGCAAGAATCTGCAGCACGACCTGCAGAGAATTGATGAATGGTGCAGATTGGCAGTTGACCCTGAACGTTAATAAACTCAACGTATTGGGCATACATAGGGAAAGAAATCCACTAGTGTACAGCTACACTATTGATGACAAACAGCTGGAGACAGCGTCTGCCATAAAATATCTAGGCGTGACTAACCAGAGCGACTTTAAGTGGAATGACCATATAGATGTGGGAAAAGCAGACACCAGACTCAGAAGATCCATCGAAAGAACCTTAAGGAAATATAACTCATCCACGAAAGAAGTGGCTGATAAGGCGCTTGTTTGCCCGATTCTTGAGTATTGTTCATCTATCTGGGATCCCTATCAGGTATGAGAGGTGTGTGTAAGAGAGAGAGAGAGAGAGAGAGAGAGAGAGAGAGAGAGAGAGACAGATCCAACGAAGAGCGGCGCGTTCAGTCACGGTATCGTTTAGCTGGCGATAGAGCGTTACGGAGATGCTAAACAAACTCCACTGGCAGACGTTGCCAAAGGGGCATTGTGCATCACGGAGATATTTACTATTGTAATTTCGGGAGAGCACTTTTCAGGAGGAGTCCGACAACATTACTCCCCCTCCTCCCCCTCCCCCCCCCCCACATACATCTCGCGTATTGACCAAGAACATAAAATTAGAGAAATTAGAGCCAATACAGAGGCTTACCGACTATCATTCTTCCCACGCGCTATTCGCGAGCGGAACAGGGTTGGAGGGATCAGGTAGTGGTACCAAAAGTACCCTCCGCCACACCCAATTAGTTTGCTTGTTGAGTATGATGTATATGGACGTAGATTTCAAGATGACTGCAGAAAGATTCTGTTGCTTCCAGCATACATTGCAGGTAAGGACCACGAAGATAAGATACAAGAAATTACGATTCATACGTCGGCATACAGTTTTTTCCTTTTTTCTATTTGCGAGTGGAAAGGGAAAGGAAATGTAATCTTTCGATTAATCCCCTTCTCAATGGGGTCAAATTTCACTATTTTTTGATTTAACTGATCTTATGAACTTACGTAGTTAATTCACCTTTACAAATTTTAAATTATTTCACACTCCTTGTGGCTAGGCATTACCTGGAGGCAGACTCCGTTTAGAGGGAAGACCCGTTCGCCTGGCTGCTGTTGTGTCTTTATGTTGATAGCAGCTCGGCTGTTTTTTTGTTTAAGACACGTTCGCGATAATCTCCCACACGGGTCATTTCCTGCCTCGTGTTCGCTGATATGTCTTTGCTTCTGTTCTCGTATACTGCAACGAGTGTCACATTTCGCTATTACCTATGATACCATCTGTAAAAAACGTTTCCATGCGGCGTCTGATGTGAACACGTCGAATTCTCTCAGCATAAGAGACGATGCTACATCTGTAACTATATCTACATAGACACTCCGCAAGTCGTCATACGATGCACGGCGGAAGGTACCTTGTGGTACTACCAGTCATACCTTTCCTTTTCCGCCTTCATATGGAGCTAGGCAAATGCGACAAAGTATTTTGCACGCAGGGTATCCGTGGCTGCTGAAGGTCTGATGCTGAAGACTCGGCTATCAACTGGTAACACGCAATTCGAATTTTAAGAAAAGTAAACATCTACAGCCGTTCTTGTTACGTCATTTTGTAAGTAGGCTGTTTAGGTTTTCTTAGCGCTCTGTATGAAAATCACTGGCTGTGCTGTGTGCAGTCTGTGGCTGGTTGGCATTGTTGTAATACTAGCCATTGTAGCGTTGGGCAGCTGGATGTTAACAGCGCGTAGCGTTGCGCAGTTGGAGGTGAGCCGCCAGCAGTGGTGGATGTGGTGAGAGAAATGGCGGAATTTCGAAATTTGTAAGACTATGTCATGAACTGCTATATATATTATGACTTTTGATGACTTAAGGTAAATACATTGTTTGTTCTCTATAAAAATCTTTCATTTGCTAACTATGCCTATCAGTAGTTAGTGCCTTCAGTAGTTTGAATCTTTTATTTAGCTGGCAGTAGTGGCGCTCGTTGTATTGCAGTAGTTCGATTAACCAAGATTTTTGTGAGGTAAGTGATTTGTGAAGGTATAGTTAAATGTTAGTCAGGGCAATTCTTTTGCAGGGATTATTGAAAGTCAGATTCCGTTGCGCTAAAAATATTGTGTGTCAGTTTAAGCACAGTCATGTATAATTGTTCTAAGGGGACGTTTCATATGTCGACCCTTAGCCTAGGATACCTGACTGGAATCATCTTATTTTTTTCTTGTAGTTTCTGCAATTACTGCAGCCTTTGTTTATTGCTAGCGCGTAATTGTAGAGAGAATTTCCTTTGTAGTTTTAGTTTTTCATTCTTGTACAGTAAAACAGTTGTGGCATGCATGTAGATTTGCACCATGTATTTCGCAGCTGCGCTTGCAATTAACGAGATGATATTTTCAATGCTATGTTAATGTGTTTTCTTATTTTGCTCTTCAAATTGTGCTTTTCTATGTTGTCGTGTGAAATATTGTGACAATAATGGCGTGTGAAAAACGTAATACTAGGCTCCAAAGTAAACTGAGAAATGACAGTGAACACAAAAGCAGTGTGTTACCGCCACTGTGTAATGAATTAACTAATTTTCAAAGTAGTAATTTGGTAATTGTGCATAGGGAAATGGAGCGGGCTGAAAATAATTGTGAAGGCAGTGGAACAATTAGTGAACAGGGAAGCATTATCGATCGGTAACAGCTCGCGTCAGGAATCCGAAATGACAGGTCACAATCTTGCAAATCCTGTAGATTCAGGTTTTGCGTCCTCACCGTTTTCTCAAATAAGTCAAGATACATTTCCTGCTTTTCAAAATGCGAATATTGCCGGTTCAAATGCACTGCCGAACAGCACTGAGGAACATGTGTCAGACACCAGTGCATTGTTATTACAATTAATGCAACAAATTGCACAAAATCTTCAAAAGTTAGACACAATGGAACAAAATCTTCGGAAGTTAGACACCACGCTTGAACAAACACGTTAAGATTTAATTACTGAGTTACGTAACATTGAATCGAAATGTCAAAAAGTCTGTAATGACGTAAAAACACAAATTTGTGAGCATTTTCTACCTATTTTTTCGCGGCATGAAAAAGCATTACAGAAACACGAAGCAGCCATAAAAGAACTGAAAACTATTGCTCATGAAAATAATGATACCTTGCAAGCTAAAATTGACTCAGTTGCATCTACCGATTCGGTTACACAACTTGCAAAAACTCAGGAAAACTTGAACGACACAGTAGATACTCTGAAAATTGGTTCAGAAAGACACATGGAGGAAATTAGTTCATTATCAGAGAAAGTAGTTAAACTTTCGGATCATCTAAATAATTTATCTACAAAGGTAGATGATAATCTGAATGACACAAAACCGGTAGTCTTTAATGACACAGAAGAGTGCAAACAAATTAGGAAATTCAAACAAAATCAGAATCAAATTAATACGCAACACCAAAGAGAAATCCGGGAAGTACAAGATCAGCTGACACAGGTAATATAAGAATTATGTATTTCAGAGGACACTCACGCCCCAATACGGGAAGAGGGACATAGAAATACGGAACAGCCACAAAATAACAACACAGCGCATTTCGGAAATTATGAAAGAAATTAGCAAGGTGCACCGAATTTTGAGATGGAACCGCCGAAACGACGTAACGATGAGCGACATGCGACTCGCCGACATGATGATTTTGACTATAAGCTGTTTATTACTACACGTAAATTCAAAACATTTAAGAATTCTAGCAACGACATTCATCCACAAGCGTGGCTCCATTAATTCTCTCATTGTTTTCCTCCCAACTGGTCATTAGAGCATAGATTAGAATTTATGTGTGGCTACTTGGAGAATGAACCAGCTGTGCGAATGCGATCGGTCATTCACGATTGCCACAGTGAAGGAGAATTTTATCATGCGTTCCTCTCAGCATATTGGTCTCAAGCTACACAAGACCGAGTAAAACATAGCATCATGATGATGAAACACTTTGAACAATCTGAATTTTCCAGTCTTGTCAAATATTTTGAAGACATGTTGCATAAGAATCAATATCTTTCAAACCCATACAGCCATTCAGAACTCATCCGCATTTGCTTAATGAAACTGCCTGAACATTTAAGAAATATTATTTTGGCAGGGCGTTGCAAAGACGACATTGAAGCTTTTCAGAGACTCTCACAAGAATTAGAAATTGACACAAACAGTTGCGGGATGCGAAAACAGGAAAACAGTCACTACAGGTCACATCCGTCACAGTTCCGTGACGACAGAAACAATAACTGGACACGACAAGTCTATTCTTACAACGCAAATCGTGACCAAAACAGACACCACCCATATGACAACCACTGGCAGAGTAATAATAGTTACAGAGAAAGATCGCATTTCCGTAGTAATGAATATGACTGATTACCATAGAAACAGACAATATGGGAACAAAAACAATTATTATCAAGGTAGACAGAATAACTTCAGACGCAACAGTTCAGTGCGCAGTTACGATTCAGGAAGAAATTCCCCACCACGTGACCGGCAAGAAAAACTATGGAATCTACAGACATGACGACAGACGATATAATCGTAACGACAGACCTGAATTGCATCAGAACTGGCGAGCTTCAAACAGGGCAGGGCCTTCTCGTCAAGATGAATTTGTAGAAGTTAGGTCTCCTAATCCCAATAACGGCGGACGCCAACAAAGAGATAGCAGACAATGACCCGCACCGCAGGCAGCCACGTGCGCCGGCTGGCTCAGAGAAAAATAACAGACGCTAACATTGAGAAAAATTCCAGTACTCTTTACCGACGTATACTGTATGATAATTGCGTTCAAGTTGAAACTCTTGTGTACTAGGAAGAGTAAAGGTTTACACCACATTTCACATGTAAAACCGTGTATTGAAAGATAATCTGCTTTTTAACTTTGTCTTTGCCATAAAACTTTTCACTTCACATTTCTAGTATGCATTGTCAGACTTAGAAACTGTTACCATGCAACAATGTTTGAAGTTAAATATCCAATCAAGAACCAAGAGAACTTAATTAAACAGAAATTACGAATGCATTGTTATAGTGAACAGACGTCACAGTGTTATTGTGTGTGTACATTCTTGCTTGTTAGTTATACGATTACATAACGACTATAAGGCTTACATACTTAGAACATATACTGGTACTGCTAATGAGATTTTAATTCAACATTTTGGTTTACTTGAAAATACATTCTGGATTTGAAGTACTTTCAGTGAGATACCAGATGACACAGTGGTTAGTTTATGTGACAGCTACACGATTTTATCACGACGCTACTAATGAGTGACAATATACAATGTTGATTTTTCAGTGTTTGTTTTATATCTGCATAGTTTTCTGTATTATTCTGGAAAGTAATACGTTTTAGTTGTAATTTTTGTGGTATAGCTACAATGAGACTGCCTTTTCCGTGGCACAACAGTACGTTACAGCACAGTACTTTCATCATCACGGCAATAACAAAGATATCTATACGCAAAGCATTTCACTTTTGTTTATCATGAGGTAAGTACATTGGCTTCTACAGAACTTAGCTTTCAGAGGACGATAACTACGACACTTCCACAGAGATTATCTTACAGCAAGACGCACAGTTTAGCGCTACAGTACACGTATTTGAGCGATTAATTTTGTACTTAAATCATTTATTTTTAAAGATATTTGAAGTACAACGATACAAAGAGTTTTCCATGATACATTTCATTTCATTGCTGTAATCTGTAACACCTGAGGGTGTAATTACATTAATCCTCAGGGGGGTACACGCTTACTTTGTGTACCACGTGTTTGGCAAGCACAAGGAGCCCTAGCTAATATGGTATTTGCTTATACAACTTTACACATCAGTACCATATTTCTGGGTTTGACCCGTGGTCTAGGGGTAGCGTCTTTGATTCATAATCAAAACGTCTTCGGTCCCAGGTTCGATCCCCGCCACTGCCTAAATTTTGATAAATAATCAGCATTGGCAGCTGAAGACTTCCGGCATAAGAAGTCAGCCTCATTCTGCCAACGGCCTTGTCAAAGAGGACGGAGGAGCGGATAGAGGTTCAGGGCACTCTCTTGTCCTAGGGGTGGGAAATTGCCCCTAAAGGCGGAAGAATCTCTTGTCCTAGGGGTGGGAAATTGCCCCTAAAGGCGGAAGAATCAGCAATGATCAACGACGTGAGGATGCAGAAGGCAATGGAAACCACTGCATTAAAGACACGTAACGTGTATCCACAGGACATGTGGCCTGTAATTGTAGAAGTGTCATGATGATCTCTCCATTGGCAAAAGATTCCGGAATAGTCCCCCATTTGGATCTACGGGAGGGGACTGCCGAGGGGGAGGTTACCATGAGGAAAAGATTGAATAATCAACGAAAGGATAACGTTCTACGAGTCGGGGCGTGGAATGTCAGAAGCTTGAACGTGGTAGGGAAACTAGAAAATCTGGAAAGGGAAATGCAAAGGCTCAATCTAGATATAGTAGGGGTCAGTGAAGTGAAGTGGAAGGAAGACAGGGATTTCTGGTCAGATGAGTATCGGGTAATATCAACAGCAGCAGAAAATGGTATAACAGTTGTAGGATTCGTTGTGAATAGGAAGGTAGGGCAGAGGGTGTGTTACTGCGAACAGTTCAGTGACTGGGTTGTTCTAATCAGAATCTACAGCAGACCAACACCGACAACGATAGTTCAGGTATACATGCCGACGTCGCAAACTGAAGATGAACAGATAGAGAAAGTGTATGAGGATATTGAAAGGGTAACGCAGTATGTAAAGGGGGACGAAAATCTAATAGTCATGGGCGACTGGAATGCAGTTGTAGGGGAAGGAGTAGAAAAAAGGGTTACAGGAGAATATGGGCTTGGGACAAGGAATAAAAGAGGAGAAAGACTAATTGAGTTCTGTAACAAGTTTCAGCTAGTAATAGCAAATACCCTGTTCAAGAATCACAAGAGGAGGAGGTATACTTGGAAAAGGCCGGGAGATATGGGAAGATTTCAATTAGATTAGATCATGGTCAGACAGATTCCGACATCAGATACTGGATTGTAAGGCGTACCCAGGAGCAGATGCAGACTCAGATCACAATATTGTAGTGATGAAGAGTAGGCTGAAGTTCAAGACATTAGTCAGGAAGAATCAATACGCAAAGAAGTGGGATACAGAAGTACTAAGGAATGGCGAAATACGTTTGAAGTTCTCTAACGCTATAGATACAGCAATAAGGAACGGGGCAGTAGGCAGTACAGTTGAAGAGGAATGGACATCTCTAAAAAGGGCCATCACAGAAGTTGGGAAGGAAAACATAGGTACAAAGAAGGTAGCTGCGAAGAAACCATGGGTAACAGAAGAAATACTCCAGTTGATTGATGAAAGGAGGAAGTATAAACATGTTCCGGGAAAATCAGGAATACAGAAATACAAGTCGCTGAGAAATGAAACAAATAGGAAGTGCAAGGAAGCTAAGACGAAATGTCTGCAGGAAACACGTGAAGACAATGAAAAAGATATGATTGTCGGAAGGACAGACTCAGCATACAGGAAAGTCAAAACAACCTTTGGTGACATTAAAAGCAACGGTGTTAACATTAAGAGTGCAATGGGAATTCCACGGTTAACCCTTTGTTTCCTGACATAAGATTAAATTTACTTTTTAACATTTTCTTTGCAGAATTTATGCTATTGTGGCCTCAAATGATAGGATTTTTTGTAAAATTTTATTTTATTTTTCACAACTTTTTTCTCTCCTGGTACTCAGAAGTACCGTCAGACTCCATGGACAGAATCACAACATGCGCAGAAAAATGCTCCAATTTTTATAACTTGTACTTTATGCCACGTAAATGTTAAATATTTTTACATTAGAAAATTAATTTACAGAAATATGATATTTCTGAATTTTTTTTTAAATTTCGCATAAATTTATTCTAGAGCAACTTCACAATGCATAGTAAATTAGCTATACATTTTTGACGGTATATACATATCACATATTTAGTGATACCTCATGAAATTGTAGGAAACAGTTCTTTTTCTCATTGCAGCACAAATACACTTTACACGTACAACATTGAGAATGTGGTCTCGACTGAATTTTATTTTTCGCACACATTTCGCATCGTCCTCTTTTACAACTGAACACTACAAAATGGTTCCCTCGGTTGCCAAGACGTACATCCTTCGGAACAGAAAAGCTATTCTTCCTTCTCTTTGGGAGAGTTATTTCATCTTTACCAGAGTTTCTCTTTTTGAGATTTGGCACTTGCTGTTCATTCATTAGCCCTAGTGCCACAGCACGCCTGAATTCCAGCAGTGGCAGTGCCCCATGAAGATCACTGAAAATGACGTAAGCATTGAAAAAAGCAATTTCTATTGCTCCCCAGAAGAGACGGCGCCACCATTTCTTTGATCTTTTGTCAAGACCATAAGTTGAACGTAATCTGTCTGCATGATCCACACCACCCATGTTTTTATTGTAATCACATACAATAACTGGACATGGTATAGTCATACTAGTTCCATCTTTCTGTTTTCTTGTCACTACGCTCTGTTCAGTGCCATGGAAGTTTGACGCAAAATACACTACTTTATTTTCCTTCCATTGAAATACTGTTAGGTCTAAAGATGACTCTCTGTGATTTGATTTACACATTTTTCTTTAGATAAATTTCCTGGCAAACCTTTCCTGTTTGTTCTAATTGTTCCACAGGCAAATGTATTTACGGATTTCTGTGTGAGAAAAAGTGGACAGAACAACTAGTGAGAGGTAACGCATTGTTGCTACAATAAAGTGTTCGCACAGCCTGACGGTACTAATAAGTCCGTCTTATATTTTCCACTTTATCTCATTCACTTGTAACGTAATGCTTCAAACTATTATAAAAAAAACGAAGAAGGTAAGTACGTACAATGGAAAACTCAACGGAAGTTTCAATAAATTGCACACAAATTCAGGCAACACCATGGAAACAAGCACATACAATCTTCTGTTTTCACAGCAGCGCGCGAAAAACAATTTCAAGCTCTGACTGCCAGAGAGGTCTATGTATTGCACAATAACATCTATGAAACAGTAGAGCAGAGTTACTGTTACGTACTGACAGGCTCACAGATCACGAAACTGCACCACGAGAAAATAATGAGAGTCAAAACTTACTGGTACTTTTAAGTACCGTCAGGCAACAAAGGGTTAAATGCAGAGGAGAGAGCAGATAGGTGGAAAGAATACATTGAAAGCCTCTATGAGGGCGAAGATTTGTCTGATGTGATAGAATAAGATACAGGAGTCGATTTAGAAGAGATAGGGGATCCAGTATTAGAATCGGAATTTAAAAGAGCTTTGGAGGACTTACGGTCAAATAAGGCAGAAGGGATAGATAACATTCCATCAGAATTTCTAATATCATTGGGGGAAGTAGCAACAAAACGACTATTCACGTTGGTGTGTAGAAAATGAGTCTGGCGATATAAAATCTGACTTTCGGAAAAGCATCATCCACACAATTCCGAAGACGGCAAGAGCTGACAAGTGCGAGAATTATCGCACAATCAGCTTAACAGCTCATGCATCGAAGCTGCTCACAAGAATAATATACAGAAGAATGGAAAAGACAATTGAGAATGCGCTAGGTGACGACCAGTTTGGCTTTAGGAAAAGTAAAGGTACGAGAGAGGCAATTCTGACGTTATGGCTAATAATGGAAGCAAGGCTAAAGAAAAATCAGGACACTTCCATAGGATTTGTCGACCTGGAAAAAGCGTTCGACAATATAAAATGGTGCAAGCTGTTCGCGATTCTGAAAAAAGTAGGGGTAAGCTATAGGGAGAGACGGGTCATATACAATATGTACAACAACGAAGAGGGAATAATAAGAGTGGACGATCAAGAACGAAGTGCTCGTATTAAGAAGGGTGTAAGACAAGGCTGTAGCCTTTCGCCCCTATTTTTCAATCTGTACATCGAGGAAGCAATGATGGAAATAAAAGAAAGGTTCAGGAGTGGAATTAAAATACAAGGTGAAAGGATATCAATGATACGATTCGCTGATGAAATTGCTATCCTGAGTGAAAGTGAAGAAGAATTAAATAATCTGCTGAACGGAATGAACAGTCTAATGAGTACACAGTATGGTTTGAGAGTAAATCGGAGAAAGAGTAAGGTAATGAGAAGTAGTAGAAATGAGAACAGCGAGAAACTTATCAGGATTGATGGTCACAAAGTCAATGAAGTTAAGGAATTCTGCTACCTAGGCAGTAAAATAACCAATGATGGACGGAGCAAGGAGGACATCAAAAGCCCGCATCTCGTGGTCGTGCGGTAGCATTCTCGCTTCCCACGCCCGGGTTCCCGGGTTCGATTCCCGGCGGGGTCAGGGATTTTCTCTGCCTCGTGATGGCTGGGTGTTGTGTGCTGTCCTTAGGTTAGTTAGGTTTAAGTAGTTCTACGTTCTAGGGGACTGATGACCATAGATGTTAAGACCCATAGTGCTCAGAGCCATTTTTGAGGACATCAAAAGCAGACTCGCTATGACAAAAAAGGCATTTCTGGCCAAGAGAAGTCTACTAATATCAAATAATGGTCTTAATATGAGGAAGAAATTTCTGAGGATGTACGTCTGGAGTACAGCATTGTAAGGTAGTGAAACATGGACTGTGGGAAAACCGGAACAGAAGAGAATCGAAGCATTTGATATGTGGTGCTATAGACGAATGTTGAAAATTAGGTGGACTGATAAGGTGAGGAATGAGGAGTTTCTACGCAGAATCGGAGAGGAAAGGAGTATGTGGAAAACACTGATAAGGAGAAGGGACAGTATGATAGGACATCTGCTAAGACATGAGGGAATGACTTCCATGGTACTAGAGGGAGCTGTAGAGGGCAAAAACTGTAGAGGAAGACAGAGATTGGAATACGTCAAGCAAATAATTGAGGACGTAGGTTGCAAGTGCTACTCTGAGATGAAGAGGTTATCACAGGAAAGGAATTCGTGGCGGGCCGCATCAAACCAGTCAGTAGACTGATGACAAAATAAAAACCATATTTCTCTAACACAAATTACACAGCTATCTTATGATTTGAAACTTCCTGGCAGATTAAAACTGTGTGCCCGACCGAGACTCGAACTCGGGACCTTTGCCTTTCGCGGGCAAGTGCTCTACCATCTGAGCTACCGAAGCACGACTCACGCCCGGTACTCACATGGTAGAGCACTTGCCCGCGAAAGGCAAAGGTCCCGAGTTCGAGTCTCGGTCGGGCACACAGTTTTAATCTGCCAGGAAGTTTCATATCAGCGCACACTCCGCTGCAGAGTGAAAATCTCATTCTGGATCTTATCATTTAACTGAGAGATAAACATTTTTTTACTACATCAGTGAAATGTTTACGAAATTACACAGTTCTGTATGTTCACACTGATGAAATTGTATTTTGTCTGTACTTTGTGAACTGTTCATATTTTTCGGAACCATTGTGATACTATGAGAGCTTTGAATGATGTATTTGGTATGGGATCACGGTTTTTAAAGTATGTTTGAGGTAGATGACACTACTGAAAGGAGCAGAGAATTTTTTTTAGGTTTTGTAATTATTGCAGAAAGCTACGACGATTTTGAGGTTTGGCTGAGGTTTTATGATTTAATGATGATGTGTATTATGCTGTTGAGGTATGTTTATGATCAATAAGCTGATGTTATATGAGGAATTTGATTATGCTATGTTTTCATTATGATGAAATATTGAAGACATGTTGATGAATATGTAAATGTGTAATAAGATAAGGAGTAAGGAGTAGTAGTTAGGGACTCTAGTTTGTGAAAAACGACATTTGAAACCAAGAATCTTACTTTAAGAGTTATCAAATGTGTGTAAATGCGTGAATGTATCACAATGCCGGCGAAAATTTTTTGGACACTTATATTTACAGGATTTTGTTTCTACACATTTGTAAAGCAAATTGTCGACCTGTGAAATTTTATATGAGACTATCACTGTAGCGGAAACTGCTGTCATAAATATTTCGGTAAGAAAGGTAAGTGACCGTGACGTAATGTGTTGTGAGTGGCCAGGTGTGCCAGCCACCTTGAGAAAAAGCTATTAGGATGAGAAGAAAGCCGCCATTATCCTCGCTATTGACATTTCTTTGTAGAAAGCATCGCAATTACGACACATTCAAACTTGAAAACATATAATTACACTGTGGAGCTCTTAATTTATGATAAAATTACTAAAATGCCTAATGAAATGATTAGAAACATTTTAGATCTATTGTCTTTCTAGTTGAGAGATTTGCTCATTTTGTTTAATATCTAGTTTCTAGCTGCACTGCAGCATTGGTTAAAATAGAATTTTATAGAGGTACTAATAAATATTTTCTGTCTACAGATCCAATAAATACTAATTTTGTAATACACTTCCCAAAAAATGAGGAAGCACAAAGACATTTCCCTTCACAGGAACTGCATACATAATTTTCTTTTCTAGTACTTGGTAATTTACTTCATAGAATAAGTTTTTGTGGTGCACCACTTTAATGACATAGGTATTAAGATGTGAATAGACGTTTCCCTTGTCTGCATTGTTGCCTTTTTGTGTACTATTTTTTCTGCTTGAGCTTTTTCATGTTTAAGTGTAAGTTATAGCATTTGATGCTGCTGCTTGCCAGGCATAGTGCTACTAAATTTCACTTTGTATTACTCTGAAGCCAGTTTTACTACTGATTGATTTTTCTTTTTGCTGCAAATTGGCTCATATTAGTGATAATGCTGCATTTGCTATCCAAATTTAGATTTTTTGCTGCTTGCTTCGCCAATTTGCATTTTTTGTCATTGCTGTTTGCATTAGTTGTCCTGTGCTGCTGCATTGCCTCGTCCCTTAGTTTATGCATCTGAGTTCAGTAGATTTAAGTTAGCTTAAGATGGGGTAGGCTATATAAGAGAACGAGCTGTGATGAATTGGAAGAAATGCATTGAGAAGCTATAAGAAAATGGTTTGGCCAAAAAAAGTATTTTGAAAGAGGATATGAATAAAGTAGGGTTTAGAGACAACAGGTTTAGGTAGGATTTTCTTGGAAATAAATGATGGGTTAAGATAATTGAAAATAAATAATGAGGTAAGAAATATGTGAGCATATAAATACAGAAACCATGCTTGGAGAGGATTTTTTGGTGGAAACAATTGAAGTAAGACGAAACATCTATGGAATGAAGTTTTGGGTTGGACTGAAGTACCAAATGTTACACTGAAAACAAACCCTGACCTTTCCTCTTGTGTTATTCTGCTATGTGTTTGTGTACTCTTGTATATTTGTGTTTTTCCTGTCTTTATGTGTTTAGCTGATATGGGTTATGTTGTGGAATTTTTCAAATACTATGTTATTTTCTTTGTAAAGATGTTTAGACATTAATTATTTTGTTTTGTTTTAATACTCACATGTGAAGTTGATGTTTCAAAAGTTATTCTGATCTTATGTATGTAATTATGTCAAAATTCTTTTAACACTGAAGTACATGTTTATTTCTATTCTTGTGTAAAGCCTGTTTTACTACAAATGTTATCTATATTGTTATGTTCTTTAATGATGTATTTTGTACCTTTGTAATTGTATTCTTATGTTGTAAATTTATAATAGTATAGACACCAGTTCCTCAAATTAAGTATCATTTCACTGCATATGTTTCTGTTGGTCATAATATATGCACAGTATGTGAAGTTGGGACTGTTAGGGCTTGCATGTGTGTTAACAGTTCAGCAAGGGACTGGATAACAGCATTGATGGTTCTAAGGACATTAGAAAAAAAGTTTGTGAGTGCACAGGTGGTGGTTCATGGACTTGCTATATTGTCCACAAGACTCTTCGATGGTGATTGTGCACCTGCACAGTCGTAACGGATGGCTGCTAGCCATCTCTACAAGGACTACAGTGGGTCTACACCTTTGATGACTCACCAATACCATTATTTTTACAAGGACTGCAGTGGGTCGGCACCTCTGGTGGCCCACCAATACCGTAATCTGTACCAGGACTACAGTGGGTCTGCTGTGTGATGACCTACCTACCAATATTCTTCAAAACTTCGACTGACTCTGCTGTGGGTTTGCTCTGTTGTGGCCCATTACCTGCCTGCATGTCAAGAGTCAGCACTTTCTTTCCGTTAGAAGGACAACACTACTACTTCAGAACTGCATGGAAATCCACTACTTCTGTGTGCATTTCTTTTAGTGCTCAGACTCTTTGAGAAAAACACTGCGATTTTACTGTGATGAACGATCAGGACTGTCTTTATGGACTGTGAGAAAATTTTAGCTTTTGACCAACATTGTATCAATACGTATGTGCGTTTGATTTCTTTGTTATTGTAATTGTCAAAAATTTTTAACGAATATGTATTGGCCAGTGCCCAAAACAATTTGTAAAATTTTTTGTGGGGAGCATGGGGGCTATGTAAGTAGGCTGTTTAGGTTTTCTTAGCTCTCTGTATGAAAATCACTGGCTGTGCCGTGTGCAGTCTGTGGCTGGTTGGCATTGTTGTAATACTCGCCATTGTAGCGTTGGGCAGCTGGATGTTAACAGCGCATAGCGTTGCGCAGTTGGAGGTGAGCCGCCAGCAGTGGTGGATGTGGGGAGAGAAATGGCGGAATTTTGAAATTTGTAAGACTATGTCATGAACTGCTATATATATATTATGACTTTTGATGACTTAAGGTAAATACATTGTTTGTTCTCTATAAAAATCTTTCATTTGCTAACTATGCCTATCGGTAGTTAGTGCCTTCCGTAGTTTGAATCTTTTATTTAGCTGGCAGTAGTGGCGCTCGTTGTATTGCAGTAGTTCGAGTAACGAAGATTTTTGTGAGGTAAGTGATTTGTGAAAGGTATAGTTAAATGTTAGTCAGGGCCATTCTTTGCAGGGATTATTGAAAGTCAGATTCCGTTGCGCTAAAAATATTGTGTGTCAGTTTAAGCACAGTCATGTATAATTGTTCTAAGGGGACGTTTCAATTTATTATGTAGCTACTAATTTAATTTCGCCGCTTCAGGACACTATCTTCAGGCCTTAGTTAATGCTGAAGGGATTGTCACGGTCCATACATACGAACCATCAGTGGCTGACATAGCTGGTTTACGCAGACCATCTGTAACTGTGATGGCTGGCTGGGATGGACGAGCGGTTTTAGGCGCTTCAGTCTGGAACCGCGCGACCGCCACGGTCGCAGGTTCGAATCCTGCCTCAGGCATGGATGTGTGTGAAATCCTTAGGTTAGTTAGGTTTAAGTAGTTCTAAGTTCTAGGGGACTGATGACCTTGGAATTTAAGTCCAATAGTGCACAGAGCCATTTGAACCATTTTTGTAACTGATGTCTCTCCAACTGCCAGAAGTTGATGGTTGGAGAAACGGGATCACAGAGAGAGTCTACGTAAACGTGTTGTGTTGGCCACTGAAGATCGTGATGACATCTTTAGTACTAACTAAGGCCTGAAGATATATAACAAGATATAACAATATATGACTTAACAATAACGGCTGTAGGTTTTCATTTTCTTACACTAGTGAATGGCCTAGTCCACCAGACCTCCAGTCGAAAGTATAGACATACAAAAATTGTCCACACTAACGGCTTCCCGTCTTACAAGCGCATCTTCAGATGCAAACTACATATTTAAGAAGCGAAATATAATTATAAGCTGTATTGCAAATTTATTTTAGACTATTTGAAAGGTTATAGTTACAAAAATAATTACGTTAATCCATCACAGATGAACCCAACTTGCTTAGTCTCATTCTGAGAATAAGTTAAAAAACTGGACGAGCGAAGGGTGTCTGAGGTCGTCCATGTAATATTTTGTAATAATGTTGCCGGGTAGATTTAACAGATACACTGGCCGTTCCTTCCATGTGCAAGTATCTATGAGAAAAAGAAGCACTCCTAAGGCGAACATTTATTTCCAAGATGTACCGAAAAAGGGTAGTTAACGCTGGAAATAGTGCAAGACCGTAAGCACAAAGATGAAACTAGGCACGCTGCCTTCATGCTTAGACCCGATACGGAAGGCGCAGCTTGCGAACGTAGGTCGTGCCTTCACAAGCTACCAGGAAACACTGACTGCCCAGGTACATAGTAACTACCATGTGGACGCTGTGTCGCGATGTGTAATACACAATCAGCGCCAGGCCACTCCATTGCAATATACTCTTAGTTAACCGTACAACCGACTAAAGTTTGTCAAAATATGATGCTCTAAGTCCAAGTAACTGTTCAGCGTGTTCTGTGCATTATCTTTTATGTATCTACGATTTTCCCCCACTACCTCCAACAGATTCAAAACCTGGCTCTTCTCTTGTTTGGAGTATTGAAATATTTTCAGTAAGATTTGCTATACTATGCACACGTTCCCTTAGTTACAGGGTTAATGCAGATTTCGATTGATAAATTAAGAAGCTTCTGGAACCATGTCCCAACTTTTCAATTATCCTTCGTACGTCTAAATTTTTAAATTTTGACAATATTCTCAGAACGGCAATACCTTGACTGAGAACGCTGGGAACTTTTGGGATTAATGTAATACGTTTGAGTGTAAGTCTTCAAATAATCTTTTATATAATGGCACATATTTTCAGTACAGTTCGTAATTACATTTCGGTTACGAAATATCTAGATTACACATGAATATGGGGGCTGTAAGCCGCGAAACCGGTAATGTGCTTAATTAAACCAATTTTATCAATCTCAGCGGTCCTTATGCGAACTGCACGTTGAGGATAGTACAATCTTTCTGCAGTCAGCCGAAAATGCCGGTTCTTCGTATTTTGTCGGTAACGTTTTTGCGAAAGGAACGTCGTTTTTCCGCCATGGAATCCACTTTGAGTTCACGGAGTTTTTTCAGTAGTACTCTTGTGTTTATCAACCCTGCCGGTGACAGGTCTTTCCGCACGTCTCTGAATTTCACAGTTCTAGGCGAGCTTGTGGAGATCACTAACACTTGAGCAGTAATGAAGGGAAAAGAATCCCACCAGTATTATGTAGGTGATCTCGTTTATAAATTTACACTTTTCTAGAATTATCGCAAGAAACCGAAGAGGATCATTCGCCTTCTCTACTACTGGCCTGTGCTCCTTTCATTTCATATCTTATTGCGACGTTTCGCTTAAGTATTTAATCGACGTGACTGTATCAAGTAGCACGACACTAATCTGTATCCGAACATTACAAGATTGTTTTTTTTCCTAGTCATCGGCAGTAATTTTGTTACATTAATAGCACGCTGCCATCCATCACACGAAACAGGTGTTCGGCATAAGTTATCCTGTATGCTGCAGGGTATAGGCTGTAGTCACGCAACGACACTTTCCTGTATACTAAGAGGGGGAAAACCCATTCATCGTTGGGAACTAAGCTCACTGGTGATGGTTGCTTCTGTGAACCCTGCGTTTTTACTCGTTCGCCGTGTCTTTAACTCTGCATGCTGCATGGATTTCAGATAAATTTCCAGAAAAAAAACATCAAATACAGCCAAGTATTACTTCCGCATGATAAATTCATTGGTAATGTTATGTCGGCACGTCGCTTACTTCGATTTCCTCATGTAAATGTGTTCTCTGAAAGCGTCAAATTAGTGAAGTGACGCGACGGGCCAGTGACCGCAACTCACGCAGAGGTCAAAGCAGGGATGAATGGAACTACGGATTACGTAACCTGTTTACGACTCCCCTCGGCCGTCATTCGCTTTTCAGGGAAGTTCGTAGTCGAGCACGTACGCTGGCTTGGATTGAAGTTTGTTTACAGAAAATTATACACATCTGTGCCGGCATTACTAGCAAGAAACAACTGAAAATAATCTATCATCAGTCAAACCGACATGCATAGTTTTGAAATCCGAGGAATTTCAACAGTACTTTGTCATCCTTGAGATCTAAAAATTTTAGATCTTTAAATACAAATTTTAATGCGATCTTGGCTCTGAAGTATTTCTTCAAATGTTACAATCTGCAGAAAGTTCCTTGCTCAGAATGTCTAAAATATATTAATAGCTCTTTTTTTTTTTACAATTTCGGGGCGTGTGAATTACTGTATTGGAAAAACGATGACTTCCGAGGTCGTCTGAACTTGACAAATGGAAAGGAGCAAAACTACTTTGTTAAAAACTTACGATATAGCGCCAGTTTAAGATTTTTTCAATCGAAAAAGAACCAGTTTTTGATTAGTCAGCAGTTGAAAGCGGCTGCAAAGTTCATACATGGAATCAATTGTCTGATAAAGATCTTGAGTGCGCACAAGCAGCCATTAACACACGAGAGTGAAACGAATATTAAATTCAACAATTCAGCAAATTACGTATTAGTGTACTTACTGAAAAATCTTACACAGAAATTTATTTGAGAATAAAACATCCACCACTTGTTCAGTGCTGATAATTTTACCGGTATTTCTATCATTTAAATTACTATGGAAAAGGGCAAGACAAAGTTATCGACGAAAAATACGATAATCTGTAGAGGTGCTTGTGCTTTATTGAAAACATTTCGGAAAAGGTCTCTTATTTACCTTACAGCAGTAAGATATGAGACGATTATGCTGAAAGTTTTTGAATTAACTGTAAACTCTGTTCTGGAAGAAGCATTTCATGGGGTATTTTTCGTGTTCCAAGGAGATTCATCACGAAAGGTGGATGGTGAAAACCATTTGTGTTGAGAAAAAAAAATATGTTCAGTGACGAAGTTTAATTCAAACGACAAGAACAGAATGCAAATTGTTCTACTTGCATTTTTCTTAACACTATGTATCTCGAAAGCCAAAGTACCGTACTTACAGTTAGTAATTCTTGGTAGTTTTAACACACATATGGAGTTACAAAAAACTGAAGAATCATTCATGGTTCTTGTCCCCTGTTCTATTACCTTAATCCTCTGAATCACGAATTTACACAGTCACTAAGCTGAATCGTGACCCAGAAACAGCAGACAAAGATACTGAGTAGGAGTCGACCAAATCCAAAAAAATTGAACTAAGAGGACTGAACTAGTCTTTTATAGTAAAGTAAGAATAAATTTAAACAAGTTGATTTCAGTTACAAGTTCTTTAAAACGGTTTCTTCACATTGGCATGTAAATGAAGCTGCTGTCAACGATCTTGTTTCTAGAGTAAAAGTTGTAAATTAACCAGCTAGGAAAGGCGTTAAGATTGTGCAACGCTATTACAAGTCACTAAAAAATGAAAGAAAGCTGTATATGCACTTCAGGTTGTGTCTGAATACCACCAGAAGGTTCAAAGGCAAGAAAAGGAGGCTTTATCGAAGAATATGGTTCAAATGGCTCTGAGCTCTATGGGACTTAACTGCTACGGTCATCAGTCCCCTAGAACTTAGAACTACTTAAACCTAACTAACCTAAGGACAGCACACAACACCCAGCCATCACGAGGCAGAGAAAATCCCTGACCCCGCCGGGAATCGAACCCGGGAACCCGGGCGTGGGAAGCGAGAACGCTACCGCACGACCACGAGATGCGGGCTATCGAAGAATAAGAATGTATGAATGTATAAAACAAATTTGGCACACAAGCTTAGTAAATAGTAGGATCATAGACTGTATTATTAAAGTTAATGCAACAAAACAGTATTAATAATAAAGTATGAAGTTTTGCGTTGATATGGTACTTCTGAACAGTATATTTCGAGGTAAAAGGCAAACACGATTTTTCATCGAAAAAATTAGCCAAATCAAGCAAATGGAACTTAAAAATCTATAATAAAAAACTTGCTCTGTAGTAGTCACATGTTCTACAGTTGATTAGAACGACTGAAGGAAATTTTGTTAGTTGCAAGAGAAAGTGAGTATTAGAAACAACTTGCTTTTTATACAAGTTATACAACTATAAACAGGTTGAAAAGAAACATGCAAGGAGTGGTTACCCGAAAAGGAACGAGACCAAGGTGGGAACGAGGAACGAGACCAAGGTGGGAACGAGGAACGAGACCAAGGTGGGAACGAGGAACGAGACCAAGGTGGGAACGAGGAACGAGACCAAGGTGGGAACGAGGAACGAGACCAAGGTGGGAACGAGGAACGAGACCAAGGTGGGAACGAGGAACGAGACCAAGGTGGGAACGAGGAACGAGACCAAGGTGGGAACGAGGAACGAGACCAAGGTGGGAACGAGGAACGAGACCAAGGTGGGAACGAGGAACGAGACCAAGGTGGGAACGAGGAACGAGACCAAGGTGGGAACGAGGAACGAGACCAAGGTGGGAACGAGGAACGAGACCAAGGTGGGAACGAGGAACGAGACCAAGGTGGGAACGAGGAACGAGACCAAGGTGGGAACGAGGAACGAGACCAAGGTGGGAACGAGGAACGAGACCAAGGTGGGAACGAGGAACGAGACCAACTGACTGAACTAGACTGACCACGTTCCAAGTGAACAGTGAATGACCGTTCTGGGAATGAGACTGGCCGCGAGCAAACTGGATGATAAACGACCATTCTGAGAGGGAGACGGGCCACGATCGAAGTGAACTGTGAACAACCCTTCCTTAGAGGTCATGCCCTGGTGTTGCAGTCCACTTTAGTGAACCATTCCTTTGGACCTATTCATCTGCAAACGACCCAGCCCTGTATCCTCTAGAGTCATCAACGAACAACTTCAGATTGCAACTAACTAGCTGTCAGATCGTGTATGTATAGAAAACGAAACTGTTGCTACCGCATTTCTCTGGAGCACTGCTGACGATACCCTTGTCCCTCACAGACACATACCGTTCACGACAACGTACTTTGGCCTATTACTTAAGACGTAAGGGGGAACGAAGTTGCATGGCAGCAGCAGCATTCAGTGGGCTCACCTGCAGGATGGTCATGATCTTCGAGACGAAGGCGGGCGTCATCTGGAGCACGTGGCCCATGTTGGCGCCGTCCAGGTCCAGCAGGATGACGTTGCCGCAGATGATGGCGGCCGGGTCGTCGCGCAGCATGAGGTCGCCCGCCATGTAGTTCAGCTTGAAGACCCTCTCCACGGGGATGGTGGCCGGGTCGGCGGCGCCCAGCCGCAGCAGGAACACCCGGCTGCCCTGCTCGTCCGGCTCTGGCAACTCCAGCAGCACCCTACGCACCAGCAGGGGTGCCAACATCTCACAGTGCAGATACTAGCAACACTATACAGAACCATTCTTAACACTTCTTACACGAGTGTGGTATTGCTAAGGGTAATGTGTCACCACCAGCAGTGTACCATCCACAAATTGCTGTAAGGTAGGTGGAGGCGCATATGGGACACATCCTATCTACTGATAAGATAGAAGACAGGGGTGGTTGCCGACCTGAAAGACGTTGGTGATCCAGTTATAAAGTCTCAGTTTTACCATTTAACGAGGCAGAAGGTGTGGAGAAACTTTTATTCACGAAAACCATCACTGTAGAAGACTGACAAGTGTCAAGTTGTCGCAAACTAAGAGCGATCTTAAACTTACGTATCGATCGCACAGTTCAGGTCTAGACAGCTCGCCTAAAGATCTCGCCCATACCTGATGACCACGTTCAGGAAAATATTGATATTCCGCACAGCAGATTAGCTGTCAGTTAAAAACCAAGAATCACGGATTGAATGAAAAGGAGAAAAATACGGCAAAATCTTTAGCTGTTCTTACTGTTGTGGTCAAAATGTCCTTTAAAATACCAAGAATCATCTACACATCTCTGGTGAAAGTAATTTTCAGTCCAACGTCCTAGATTGCAACGTTTTTGGGAACAGTGGGGGCCGAACCGCACAATAGGTTTCGGTGTGGGGTGGGTGGACTGCTGTGGAGTTGTGAACCACTGAGGGCTACGGCAGGACGAAGCATCTCCGTTGCTTCTAGGTTCCCGGTTTAATACACAATAAATGCAACCCAAGAAATTGTGCTACCGGACGAGCTGAGAGCATTTATATTCTCCCTGGGCGGTTGTGTTACCACAGGTTGAAAGGGAGGCATAGGAAATATGTTGCTTGTTTCCTATCCCTGAATATTTCACACATAGTTAAAATGAAGTTCCTGAGCGCAGATTCTGAACGAGGGGATCTAACGTCTTTTGTGAAGACTAAGTGCACTTTCAAACAATTAACACTCAGTGAGTAAAAGGTTCGTATTGATACAAGATTAATCTGACCCCATAACTGAATTACACTGTTACGTAGCACAACTGATAAAGGAATTTGATACGGGCAAGCCAGGGAAGGCAGCTACTCTTAGGTCTCTGTTGTGTTACACAATACTCTTTCCTTTCACTACACTTTTTATGGTTCTCCAAAGTCTGAAATAATTAAGAACATGTAATTGAATATAATTGGGGTGGCACGTAAGTACTCGCTTCCATGCAGACTTTTATGTTTTATACATACGCAGGGCAGTATATCCCTTTAGATTTGGAACTATGAACGATGTGGCAGGGTGGTGATAGCAAATAAAATATGGTGCAATATTCGCAGAAAAAATGACTAAAGGTATCAATATTCTTACACAAGCTCCTCCTTTACTTTTAATAGTGAGTCAAATCAAGGAGTAGGCATGGTTGGTGCTGGGTGAAGCCTGTAATTTCAGATCCACTGTCAAAAACTCTCAAATAACTGAAAACAAGTCCGTAGATTAAAAATTCTTATGGGAGCAGCTATTCATTCTGTTCTTACTACAGAGTACCACCCATATGGCTTCCTCGGCATTAAGTAATGAACAAACAAGGGTGGGGGTTTAACAAAGATCTTCATACTGGTCACAAGGAACGAAGCAATAAATCTGAATAAATTTCCAACTAACGTCTGTGTGTGATATTTACCAGCTATGAGCCATAATGCTTAAGGCACGAGATTCTCTGGCACATATCCATGGTTCAGACTCAAAAAATGATCAGAAACATCAAACGCTTTTCTTTTAAGTGCTGAGGGAAGAAGAAATATGTGATCCTACAACTAAACACATTCTGATTCCTATATCCAAAACCTCACCTTATCGTGCCAGAGCCCGAGTGAGCATGGCGGGTGCTGAGAAACGGCTCCACTTTCGAAAGAGTGGTAGGTGGGAAAAGGACTAGATTGGCCTCACCAATTATCGCGCAACGAAGTTCTAGCCTGACACATATCTCTGACTTCTCTCCTAGACCTCTATCTCTGGTGAACTTGCTCCTGAAGTTGGGTTGGTAATGGAGGTACTCACATAAGCATTCAAAATTATCATACACATTTTCATTGTATCATGAGCACGGGAAAAAGACGCCATCACCTCGTATCTCCTCCAGAGGCTACTGGCCTGCAGAATTATAATATACACCACACGTGAAAAATACGCAACTTGCATCAAAGAACGTATCCGTTAATAGCTGTGAGAGCACCAAGTTGTGCTACCATTAGCCCCATCAACCACTGACTGCAGAGTGTGTCATTCCAGGGTATTGAGCCAGCAATGCTGCACACGCATCGCACTCTTTCCAACTACTTACATTTGACACATCCATACCTACAATCTCTGTCACATGATATACAGGGTGTTACAAAAAGGTACGGCCAAACTTTCAGGAAACATTCCTGAAAGAAAGAAAATATGTTACGTGGACATGTGTCCGGAAACTCTTACTTTCCATGTTAGAGCTCATTTTATTACTTCTCTTCAAATCACATTATTCATGGAATGGAAACACACAGCAACAGAACGTACCAGCGTGACTTTAAACACTGTTACAGGAAATGTTCAAAATGTCCTCCGTTAGCGAGGATACATGCATCCACGCTTCGTCACATGGAATCCCTGATGCGCTGATACAGCCCTGGAGAATGGCGTATTGTGTCACAGCCGACCACAATACGAGCACGAAGAGTCTCTACATTTGGTACCGGGGTTGCGTAGACAAGAGCTTTCAAATGCCCCCATAAATGAAAGTCAAGAGGGTTGAGGTCAGGAGAGCGTGGAGGCCATGGAATTGGTCCGCCTCTACCAATCCATCGGTCACCGAATATGTTGTTGAGAAGCGTACGAACGCTTCGACTGAAATGTGCAGGAGCTCCATCGTGCATGAACAACATGTGTCGTACTTGTAAAGGCACATGTTCTAGCAGCACAGGTAGAGTATCCCGAATGAAATAATGATAACGTGCTCCATTGAGCGTAGGTGGAAGAACATGGGGCCCAATCAAGACATCAACAATGCCTGCCCAAACGTTCACAGAAAATCTGTGTTGATGTCGTGCTTGCACAATTGCGTGCGGATTCTCGTCAGCCCACACATGTTGATTGTGAAAATTTACAATTTGATCACGTTGGAATGAGGCCTCATCCGTAAAGAGAACATTTGCACTGAAATGAGGATTGACACATTGTTGGATGAACCATTCGCAGAAGTGTACCCGTGGAGGCCAATCGGCTGCTGATAGTGCCTGCACACGCTGTACATGGTACGGAAACAACTGGTTCTCCCGTTGCACTCTCCATACAGTGACGTGATCAGCGTTACCTTGTACAGCAGCAACTTCTCTGACGCTGACATTAGGGTTATCGTCAACTGCACGAAGAATTGCCTCGTCCATTGCAGGTGTCCTCGTCGTTCTAGGTCTTCCCCAGTCGTGAGTCATAGGCTGGAATGTTCCGTGTTCCCTAAGACGCCGATCAATTACTTCGAACGTCTTCCTGTCGGGACACCTTCGTTCTGGAAATCTGTCTCGATACAAACGTACCTCACCACGGCTATTGCCCAGTGATAATCCATACATCAAATGGGCATGTGCCAACTCCGCATTTGTAAACATTGCACTGACTGCAAAACCACGTTCGTGATGAACACTAACCTGTCGATGCTACGTACTGATGTGCTTGATGCTAGTACTGTAGAGCAATGAGTTGCATGTCAACACAAGCACCGAAGTCAACATTACCTTCAATTGGACCAACTGGCGGTGAATCGAGGAAGTACAGTACATACTGACGAAACTAAAATTAGGTCTAACATGGAAATTAAGAGTTTCCGGACACATGTCCACATAACATCTTTTCTTTATTTGTGTGTGAGGAATGTTTTCTGAAAGTTTGGCCGTACCTTTTTTTAACACCCTGTATAGCTATCAAGGCAAGAAGGATGTTCCGTCACTTTGGTTAAACGTTGTGGTCCATTCATTACGTTGGAAGGTAATGGACTGGGAGATCAGGCACCTTTCCAGGAATGGTGGGCATAGGTTACACGTGTTGAAGATCAAGAAAGTTCCCATAGGCGACATTCGCATTACCATGACTAGGTGTTGGTAACGACTACAGTACTGCTCATTATGCTGGAACAACTGGTTGGTGGAAATTCGCGCATCCTGTGCTGCTAACAGCTTGACGAGGGAACTAAGTACGATGGTTAGGTTCCTTGCTGACAGAATTTCTAGTGGATCATTGATTAGATACAGCACAGGACACCTTAGGTTCAGAGCTATAGTCCCTGTTATGATCGCCGATAGCGAAAAATTCAGTCCAAGATACCCTATTGGCCCCCATTTAGCAGTATCCCTCTGTTCCGTGATTCGAATCATTCTGTCTCCTCCATGCTAAGTATGGACTTCCAGATTCGTGGGTGCTTGGCCTGGGTCTCATTTTTCTCCACTAAAGTCGTTTTTATTCTGAATTGTAAGATTTTAATCTACCTCCAGACCAGTGGCAGGGTGGTTGAGGAAGTGGCTTCTCCCGCCATATGTTAGGGCTGCGGAATCCCCGGCACATCTCCTTGACCTGGATACTGTTGCATCCCTCTTTTACTCTGCTTTAATCGCGTTTATATCCGGCTTGCCTCCTTTCTGTCGCATCCAATTTTCTTGCTAGGTGTCGCACTTTGTTAAATATTGAAAGCCCTTGACTTTAACGGATCAGGAGTGCTACGGTTCCTGTTGCATGCAGAATCCTGCTGACTTCCCTGTCTCCATCTTTCTTTTATTACTGACTGTACAAGAGATGTCCGTGTCCATGTCCGACTAGATCACAAAACGTTCTTGCTGGACGTGTCTACTCCCAGATGCATTACTCTGGGTCGAGGGAGTGAGGATATCGTTTGTTCATTTAGCCAGCCAACCAACCTTTCAACAAAAACAATACCAATCGCCTTTGTATAGGTTTATTTATAGCCAACTAGTTTCGACGATCCACTACGTCATCTTCAGGCCTAAACTGCTCCAATCCAGTAACCATGTTATAAATATAGCAGTGACTAACTGGTCTTTTAATATCTGTTACGGGCATACGTGCTCGCTGGACAGCAGGGAGTTGGTGACTGCTGTGACTAAGTTGCTTAATCATATCAGGCAAGAAGAAAGTACTTCTGCTTTTAATTAACGTGTCTGGTGTACCCAACAATCATTAGCAGTTGTGTTCGCAATTTATTTTGAATAGTTAGCTCTACCAAGTGTGAGATGTGATTTGTTATCGCTAACTCAAAGATTCGTTGCTTGTGAATGTGCAAAAGTATCGAAGATGCTCAAACTGGTGGAGTCCAACAATTCGCGTACCTCCGGTGGTCGAATACACAGATTAAGTAATTCAGGTCGCTGTGTGCATGGTATACAGTTCATTACGTAATGTTCTACACTCTGCTTTCGTGCGCTCCACCAATATTATTCAGCCACATGTCTTTCTGATATTCTGCTAGAAGATGATATTGTGCATACTGTAATGCCTTTTTCCGCGTCGGAGCTGGTAACATGAAACAGAGTTCTGTATTAAAGATTCAAAGCTGCCTGCACATTCGCCATTCCACAAAAGTGGAACCCACTGTCACACGTCCTTGCCATTTCAGTGTCACTCGCCAGGTCGATAAATCACCTGAAAATCAAATTCACTGATTTTTAACGCCCAGCGTGTTAACCTGCTCGAAGGATCTTTTACTCATAAGAGCCACTACAAAGCTGCATATTCCGTTATGATCTTTAATTTTCTGCAATGCAAACATCATTTAGTGTTATGCCGCATATGCTGCTCAGAATCTCCTTTGCAAAGTGGTTATTTTACCGCTCCATTCAGTTGCTGTGAGTGTTGGACATGTGGGTCTTTTGCTCAATTCTCTTTCTGCCTTAACATAGAGCCGAGCACCTGATTGCTCGCATTGCACGACAGCACAGAGTCTTTGTCATAACCCGGGAAAACTAATACATGTTCATGTGTTAACAATGTCTGTGACTGACTGAATGCCTCCTCCCACTCTACTGACCAATTATATTTCACTCCTTTCTTCAGAAGATGCGTTCCTGGTTGTGAAGACCTGCCTGAAGCACAGGCCACAGCAGTGTATCACAACTCTATAATGTGGGCACCCACGGTCCTTGACATTCATGGTTAACCGAACTTTAATACAACCACAAACAGCTGATGATTTAATCATGACCAGCTGTTTGCGGTTTTACTCAAGGTTAGTTTACCAGGGCACTATACACTGTCCAGTCACTGTGTGACCACTTGCCAAAGCCAGAATAATCATCTTTTTCAGTGCAGACCACAGAGAGGTGCAGGAAGGGAGTCAGTGAGGTTCTAGACAGTTCCAACAGGAATGTGGACGCGTCATGCCATCCTGATTTAGGTTTTCGTGATTTCCCTAAATCGCTCCAGGCAAATGCCGGGATGGTTCCTTTCAAAGGGCACCGCCGACTTCCTTCCCCGTGAAACGTCCCATTTGAAAAATTATACAAGACTGTGCTTAAACTGACACACAATATTTTTAGCGCAACGGAACCTGACTATCAAAAATTCCTACAAAAGAATGGCCCAGACAAACATTAAACTATAACTTTCACAAATCACTTACTTCACAAAAATCTTCGTTACTCGAACTACTGCAATACAGCGAGCGCCACTATTGCCAGCTAAATAAAAGATTCAAACTACAGAAGGCACTAACTACTGATAGGCATAGTTAGCAATTGAAAGATGATAATAGAGAACAAACAATGTATTTACCTTAACAGTCATCATATATATAGTAGTTCATAATATCCAGTATTACAAATTATCAAAACTCCGCCATCTCTCTCCCCCACATCCACCACTGCTGGCGGCTCACCTCCAACTGCGCAACGCTACGCGCTGTTCACATCCAGCTGCCCCTCTACATTGGCAGACAACAATGCAAACTAGCCACAGACTGCACACAGCACAGCCAGTGATTTTCATATAGAGCGCTACGTAACGTTGTCGATAAGAAAACAAACAGCCTACTTACATAAAGAAAACATAAATAGCCTACTTACATAGCCACCATGCTCCCCACAAAAAATTTTACAAATTTTTTGGGCAGTGGCCAATAATGATTTCATAAAATTTTTCATAATTACAATAACAAAGAAATCAAATGCACACACTTATTGGTACAATGTTGGTCAAAAGCTAAAATTTTCTCACAGTCCATAAAGCTAGTCCTGATCATCATAATAGGAATTACAGTTTTTTTCACAAAGTCTCATTAGTAAAAGAAATTGCACACAGAAGTAGTGGATTTCCATGCAGTCTTGAAGTAGTGTTGTCCTTCCAACGGAAAGACAGTGCCGACTCTTGACATGCTGACAGGTAATGGGCCACAACAGAGCAAACCCACAGCAGAGTCATTCGACGTTTTGAAGAAGATTGGTAGGTAGGTCATCACAGAGCAGACCGACTGTAGTCCTGGTAGAGAGTATGGTATTGGTGGGCTACCAGAGGTGCAGACCCAGTGCAGTCCTTGTAGAAATAATGGTATTGATGAATCATCAAAGGTGTAGACCCACTGTAGTCCTTGTAGAAATAATGGTATTGGTGGGTCATCATCAGAGATGCAGACCCACTGTAGTCCTTGTAGAGATGGCCAGCAGCCATCTGCTGCGACTGTGCAGGTGCACAATCACCATCGAAGAGTCTTGCAGAGAAGATAGCATGTCCATAAACCACCACTTGTGCACGCACAAAGTTTTTGGAATTGTCCTTAGAAGTCTTGCAGACAATATAGCAAGTCCATCCAAAACCTACAACCAGGAATGTGGAGCCATACAGTCTCCAGTGCTGCAGCCACTTACGCTAATTTTCTCGGCTGATGATCCATGGCGCGAACAGCCAGATCGAAGTAGTCCCACAGATTCTCGACTGGGTTTACATTCGAGGAGTTTGACGGCCAAGTGAGTAAGATGAACTTATGCCAGTGCTCCTAGAACCACGAACGTGAACTGCGAGCTGTGTGATACAAATGGCTCTGAGCACTATGGGACTTATCTTCTGAGGTCATCAATCCCCTAGAACTTAGAACTACTTAAACCTAACTAACCTAAGAACATCACACACATCCATGCCCGAGGCGGGATTCGAACCTGCGACGTAGCGGTCGCTCGGTTCCAGACTGTAGCGCCTAGAACCGCTTGGCCACTATGGCCGGCAGCTGTGTGACTCATTGTATTGTTCTGGTAATAGATGCCACCATGCCACGGAAAAACAAATTGCATGTTGGGATTTCAACGATAGAGAGACTTGTGTCTTCCAGAATGAAGACATTATCCAAGTAATGCCACAAGATTGCCCAGACTATGACGCTCGCTCCTCTGGTCTGAATCCTTCCGACGATCAGGTTATTCGCCTTCAGATGTTTCACGCCGTACACTAAAAATGCCATATGTCATCTAAAAATGCCATATGTCATCTAAAAATGCCATATGTCATCTAAAAATGCCATATGTCATCTAAAAATGCCATATGTCATCTAAAAATGCCATATGTCATCTAAAAATGCCATATGTCATCTAAAAATGCCATATGTCGCCACTCAGTGGACATGTGGCTTCGGTACTGCCGAGCAGATCCCAGCTTTTGTCACCGATTGACAGCGGTCAGCATGGTTGTACGAACTAGAGATGGGGGATCCGCTCTTGAACTAATTCATAGAGTTCAATCTTTCAAAGGAGTGAACAATCAGTGATTCAGAAAAAAAGAACTGTAGCTCCAAACGTTTCCCACGGCAGAGAGAGAGAGAGAGAGAGAGAGAGAGAGAGAGAGAGAGAGAGAGAGACGGAGCATATCAGCAGCGCCTCTGCTGGTCACAGCACAGTGCACGCCACACAACACAGCCAGAGCCGGCCTCTGCCCTGCTTCTACCTTGGCTGCCTGCATTGTGCAGTGCCCCATTGGATTTTGTGTTTCACATATGCCGTGTCGTCTCTGTGCATCGTCTGCCGCGCAGTGTCTGGCGCAGCGTAACTTCGCGCATCGCACTCTGTCGGCGATCGTTTCAGTCGCACGTCCTGCCCTCTGGGCAGTTGATGCAAGCAACAGGACAGAGAGCCACCTAGCGGATAACATACGAACTACTTGCAAAAACCCGCTCGCAAGGGAACGAACTATTTGTCTCGGAGCGGGTGAGTTCACCGCTACCCCCTCCCTCGGAACTCGCCCGCTCAACGCTCGCCCCACCGTCTCGACTCTAGCCAGAGCGTCGAGCAAAGCGACTCAGGTGTCACTGTGGTCTCTGCGGTCTCAGCTCACGCAGTAATACAGCTCGCGGCTCGACCTGCTCGACTCAGCGCCTCTGCATCGGAGTTCGTCCCCACTGGATATTGTTCTTCGTAGTAATGCCGCTATGTATATTACATTATTATGTTATGTATACATCAATTGTTTTTATTTTATTTTTATTTGTTTAAACTGATTAGATTAGGTTCCTGATGACTCCTCTTACTATAGGATTTTTATTATAGACACTCGAATTTACGCTTTAATTACGAGCGAACCGATAAACGTATCGCAAAATGTGATACACCAATATTTTCCTTGTTTTATTCTGCGTAAGGCTATATGCAGCACTTTCGTTTTACAGTCAAATTTATATTTTTTTTCTTATTCTGGTACGGATTTTGCGATTTTAGGCGTCTTCGAAAGGAAACGTTCACTTTAAAAATATATGGCTTGCGATGTATTTGTATGAGGTTAATGAAATTTTAATACGTTATAGCCAAATATATTGTTAATGTAAATCTCAAGTTACAACATTTTCCGATCACCCAAAAAACCACGATAGTGCAAAATAAATCAATAATCAAAAACTTTGTCATATCGTGGAAATTTCAATAAACAATACAAAATTCTTACTCATTATCTGTGTTACTTCAAAATAGGATCAAATAAGTTCAAAATACAGGTATAGTACTGGAATAAACCAAGTTTAAAGGGCAATGTGCCTTCCATTTATTTTATATTGTAAATGAGTGGTGAGTCATGAAAAAGAGCTAATTCATTTCAGGGAGTGAACAGTTCTGATCCAATCTCTGAAAAGAACAGTTTTGCCCATCTCTAGTACGAACCAGGCGTCTTCTGAGGTGGGCCACAAGCAGCAACGTTCGCTGAACAGTCGTTGAGGAGACAGTGCTAGTAGCTCCTTGGTTGATCTGGGCTGCCAGTAGCTCACCAGTTGCACGTCTATTCGCCCGTGCACATGTTCGCCGCTGTCTTTCGCCTCTGTCCTCTGTGGCCTGTGGTCCATCACAGTTGCCTTGGTGCCAGTTTTGGATAGCGCCTTTTCGCCATGAACGGTACACGATGGCACGCAGACAGTTTACAAACTTCGCCGTTTTGGAAATGCTTACATTCTTGATCCGAACGCTAATGATCATGCCTTTTTGGACGCCAAATAAATCGCCCTGTTTCTCTAGATATAAGATTGGCTACATTTGGAAGTATGTGGCATCATATATTGTATAATTATTTGAAGATAAGACCAGACGAACGTTATGTAATGTTTTATAAAACTGTAGCTCTTCCAGAACTTTTTTTATGGAAGTGAATTCTGGGTGCCGGCGAAAAGAACATCAGAAACGAAATTTCTAAAAAGAACGAAAGGCTACTCCACTACAGACCACACACCAAACGAAACAGTGCGGCAAGATTTGAAAGGGGGGGGGCAGTTGAAAGACGGTTGGTTTGTGGGATTAAAGGGACCAGACTGCTATGGTCATCGGTCCCTTTTTCCAAAACTTAAGAACATCCACATAGAATAAAAACGAACAACGGAAAAGACTACAGAGGACACAGAACAAGACAGACAGACAGAAACCAGACAAAAGAAATTAAGATCACACAGTGAGTGACAGTGGTTGGCCGACCATAGAGACAAAAAGAAAGGAAAAGCCAACCATCGAGAAACACATTAAAAACTCAATCTAAAATCGTAGGCCAAAGGCCAGACTCAACATAAAAGAAACATAACACACTCAGATCAAGTGATAAAAACCCCCTGCCCGAATAAAACTCAAAACTAAGCCTGCCATGGCAGTGTCATTTGTTAAAAGGGCAGGGAGCGTGTCAGGCAGTGCGAACGTCTGCCTGAGCACAGCTAAAAGTGGACACTCCAACAAAATGTGGACCACCATCAAAACGGATCGGCAGCGACATAAAGGTGGGTCCTCACGTCGCAGTAAGTGGCCGTGCGTCATCCATGTATGGCCGATGCGCAGCCGGCAGAGAACAACAGACTCCTTACGAGAGACCCGCAAGTAGGAGCGCCACAGACCGGTATCCTCCTTGACGGCCCGAAGTTTGTTTGGTGAAGGCAGGGCGCCCCATTCAGTGTCCCAAAGTTCCAAAACTTTGCGGCGTAAGACAGCTCGCAAATCAGCCTCCGGGAGGCCAATGTCCAGAGTCGGTTCACTGAGTTGAAAGAGAGAAACCAAATACAGCAACACTTGGTATGAACACGCACAAAGAATGGATACTAAAAAACGGACAGTAAACGACTTCCCCAGCTAGCCTTTGGCTATACACCGACTGAAATCAATACTATTCGAAGTCCTAAAATGATGTGGACATTCAATTTATGAAGACTGAACAGGCTCGACGCCTAATCCATAAGGCGTAGAAGAAGAGTTACTGTGAAATGCCACCGGAGATTACGATCCTTTATACCAAAATACTCAAAATATCCCTGACAATCTCGAAGTTTTGTTGGAGGAGTTCGGGCTCGCCGCGTATAAAAGACACCGTTTGGTACAGTCAGCCCCTGACAAATGTGGTTACCTCGAAAAGCTCGAGTTGCAACAAACATGACCCAGCTTGGATATCTGGAGCTTTTTGCGGAACAGTCAAACTTTAAAGACCTACCTGGCGCTGACTGCGGCCACCAGCTCCTTGCTGAGTGGGTCCCGATTATCGAAAACTTCCGGCATGAGGGAGCGCAGTGTGTAGTAATTGTCCAGCCGCTCCTTCGTCCTCTCCAGCGAGAACTCGCAGCCTCGCAGGAACGCCAGCAGCCACGCGTCATCTGCAGAGAGAGAGGAAATCTCAGATTCCGGTACCACAATCTCTACAACGGGCGACCCGCCATAACTTCCTTCCCAGTGCCGATGTCCTCGTTTTGGAGTAGCACGGTGACCACGGCAACACTAAGCGATACCTTTATACAAATTACATGCAACAGGTTAACTGGTGGTGCCAGCTTTTTGTGTGCGACGTGAAAACTTACTGCAAAGTTTGTGTGTCTTGAACGACGTCGCATGCTCTAAGTTGGAAGGCTGCGCCTCAATCGCATTGAAGCACCATCACAATAGTGTATTATGATTTTGCAAACAATAGCAGCATCTAATTTCTTGATCGCAAACTTGGGTAACAATAGGAAAATAAAAAGACCTTTATGGTGAAGGAGAAAATTATTTTAGTTTGTGAATGACGCAACAGGCCGGAAATACTTTATGAATGTTTTGTTTTATTGCCATAACCGGTTTCGTTGTGGCATGCCCACATTTTTCGTTATATGGATGTTTTGGTTGACAGATGACTGCTCCACAATATATTCCAGTAGAGGATGGTTCGTTTTGTTGTGGTCCACATGGTTCTCTAGCTCAATGTATACGTTCTTTAAATCTACCACATCACATACACTGCAAGTGAGTTACTGTGGCACACTTCACATATTTTTAAAATGCTTGTTGAGCATCGTACATATATTACACATGTGATTTTCTTTATCACAACAAAATCAGTCATCTACTGGAACGTACTGTGGTACCGACGATATGCTTATAACCCAGCAAGTTATTACGAGATAACATTCGTTGCATTAAGGGGAGCCGGAGGTGGTCAAATCCAAAAAATTACGATTTTTTTGCTACCGAAAATTAATTGGAACATTCCTCTTTAATGTAAACTTTGAATTATTATTCTACTCGCCCTAGAAATGGAGTTACTACCATTTTCCCCCACGCCTCCAGAGGAAATGGGCGGCCGCTGAATGCATCTAACACCCTCTCGTGACTTCCTGGCAAACTGCTTGGGATTTTCTCGGCCTGTTACGCATACAGCGCCTTATGTTACGCATACAGCGAGTGTGCAAGGGTTAACTACATTTTTTTCTGTGAAATATTACCCGTATTTCCTTACAGCTTACTCCTATTTTCCTCAGAATTTCGAACATCTTGCTCTATTTAATATTGTCGTACACTTTTGTTCTGGTTACGATGCCACGTTTTAGTAACCGTGTATATAAGAAGAGTAAGAACGTACGGGAAAGAAAATTAACACTAATACCAAGTTGCGATACTACAATGAATAAGAGCGCGGAACATCGTCTCTTTGCTGTTTACCGTTTCGAATTAGTTCAGTGTTGCGCCTGTTGTTGGTAGTATTATACTTCTTGTGTAAAGTGGGTAATATGCAGTATGTACAAGAATCAGGAGGGAACAATAAAACCAATTTTTCATGACTTAACACAGCCAGAATTGTTACACAAGTGTCTACACGGATAGACGCAGAATCCTAATGAGAGCGTAAACAATTTGATTTGGAAAGTGATTCCTAAAAGGGTGTTTGTAAGCATAAAAAAACTGCACTTTGGCATTTATGATGCAATAGCAACCTACAACCAAGGGAATAGTGTGAAGTTCTGAAAGCATTAGGATTTACAGCTGGGGTGAACACTGTACGAGCACTAAGAAATATTGACAGAGAAAGGATAAGAGGAGCAGAAAGAAGAGAAAGGCATATGACATATGATGGAACAACAGGCCAGAAAAGAAGACAGAAGAGGAAGCTTTTGGAGGATGAAGAAGACGACCTTGATAATCCATCCTATAGTGCAGGAATGTATTGAGAAACTTTGATAGCCATTTCCCGTAAATTAGAATTTTTCAAATATAAGGAACATTTTCTCAAAATCCACTTAAACTAGAGAGATGAAATTTTTATACAGCACTCCTAGTGGTCAAACTTACATTGTAACACAGCCATTTGGCAATATGTTCAGTATTTTCATTTCAGGTTAATTATAAAGCAATTATTTGAAAAAAAATTTGGGTCATTAATAAAAAAATAATTGGAAGGAAACTAGAAACGATACTCCAAAAGCCCGCATCTCGTGGTCGTGCGGTAGCGTTCTCGCTTCCCACGCCCGGGTTCCCGGGTTCGATTCCCGGCGTGGTCAGGGATTTTCTCTGCCTCGTGATGGCTGGGTGTTGTGTGCTGTCCTTAGGTTAGTTAGGTTTAAGTAGTTCTAAGTTCTAGGGGACTGATGACCGTAGCAGTTAAGTCCCATAGTGCTCAGAGCCATTTGAACCATTTTTTTGATACTCCAAAATCCCTCTTATAACTGCAATACTAAACCACTCTATATGTAAAAAAATTCAAATTTTTCTATTTGGTAGTTTATTCATAAATGTTCCTCAAACTTAGTGATTTTAACATGGGCAGCATAGGCACCTCCGGCTCCACTTAAGGCACGCAGCCATCTAGTACGGTGGCTGCACGATGGCTTTTTTTTCCTCGCTCTGCTCATAGCACGGCTGACGCTGCCTGCCGCGAGAAATGCATAGCGTAACATTCTGTCTATACGAAGGTTCATACCATCTACGAATCTAAATAATCCATATTAGTTATTATCCGATTTTGTTCAAATTTGGTACACAGCCTTTTGTTATTAATGGAGTGATTCTGTCAAAATTTCAGATTTTTATTTGTTATAGCTCTGGAGATGAAGAGAATTACCTAGAAGCCCTAAAACCTAGGCTCGTTTTTTCAAACGAAGTTAGGAACAACAACCGATTGGCTTTCATCATCATTTGAAGCCGTTACAAAGTTGTCAGAGCATAAAAATCACTTAATTAGAATTTTCTTTTTAACACTTTAGTCTCTTTGCATTACGCAATACAAAAACCGGGCAAATTATTATTTGATTTTGTGTCCGAGTGCGTGCGAATGATTGAGAGAATGTATGTGGGACACGTTAAAATTTAATATCTCGTTTTACGTAAAACGTAGTACAAACGAACCGTGGGAAAGCTATGTCGGTGTGAACATGCTTTTGTATAAAAGCATCGAGAATGGAAGTTAGAGGCGGAGTAAGCATATTTATCAATTAGAAGAACATTTCGCACTTTGCTTATTTTGATTAATCATAGTAATTGAAGTTTTGCCGACTCTAATTACTATCAAATTAATGATTGCATAAGGCAAGATTTGCTGCGAGAATGACTAGGAAGGAACGTTCTGATTGGACGTTTAAGATCAACAGCCAATCAGAACTAAGCTGTTCCCATGCGAATAAAGGAGTGGTCATAGAGGAGAGTACCTCGAGCGTTGATTGCTAGCCGGCCTACGGATAATACGATGTTAGATCGCTCCTTAAAAATACTCTAAGATGAGGAAATAGTGAGCTAATTTCGGTTCGAACATATCGTGACTGAAGGGACTGGAGCTACGAACATTTTAATGAATGTTTGGTGGTTCTAAGTTAAATAGTTTGAGAGAGATGAGCATGTGAACTCCCTGGTCGTAGTAACTCCACGTGGCGTGTTTCGTGCTCTGTACGGAATATTTTTGCTAGCAGTTCTTACGAAGAAGACCACTGAAACGACCGATTGCATCTCGCGAATAGTTGTGGGTCTGTGACGTAGAACGTGAAAATTAGTCGGGTCGGACTTGCTAAAATTCTGGCTGCTTTTTCGAGTGAATAGTTGTACGGACAGTGGCCTTTCAATGATAACCTTTCACCATATTAAATACGGACTTTACAGTTATTTCATGTGTTTCAATATAAATAAAAAGCAGAGAATCTAATTTTAAACCCTTTTCTGCGAGTAGACAATAGCCCGAACGCCCGATTTTTAAATCATGAACTTTCAGGAACTTTCGAGGACTAATTTTCAACTGGAGTTACGCTGCCTCTGTGTGGTACGTATTAGGTAGTGGTTTCATCAACGCTGTTTTACACTGCCTAGCACGTATCCGCTACCACAAAGTGAAGGGACACCGGCAAGAATTCTATCGAGATAGGTGGACTGAACGATAGCGTTAACACGGACGACCGACCCGCCCAGCCACATTCTGTTAACCAAAACATCTGTTCAACAAAAAATATTAGCCATCTTATGATGGGCATGTTAGCCCGAAACCGGTTATGGCAGTAAAATAAAACATTGAAAGTCGTTGTGGCTGATTGCGTCATCCAATTATTATAAACGGACACGGAATTCACAAGATCCATCATGAATGGCTCTGAGCACTATGGGACTTAACATCTATGGTCATCAGTCCACTAGAACTTAGAACTACTTAAACCTAACTAACCTAAGGACATCACACAACACCCAGTCATCACGAGGTAGAGAAATTCCCTGACCCCGCCGGGAATCGAACCCGGGAACCCGGGCGCGTCCATCATGAATAAATTAACAGAATTATTTCTTGGACGTCAAAGATCTAACAACGGATTTGTTCAGGAAACTAAGGCGTGAAGATGAAGCTATGTTGAAAAATTTGCATTTAGAAAATCTCAGGTACTTCTTGCGTAAGGCCATCCAAAAAAAAAATCTCATATCAATCATCTTGAGACAGTACTGGCTGGTGACAGATTTCCCTTATTGATGTGCATGTTCCGGGTGTCTGAACCAAGTATTTCAATCATCCCCACAGGTATACAGGAGTTTTTCCTCCACGATTTTCTACCTGTACTTAGGTTAGCAGTGTCATTCCAAACATATACACGATCAACCAGAACTCTACCGACAAATTTCCTGGGGGTGTTAGTATGGACGAAAACAAGAATGAAATCTCTAGTAAACATGGTCTCTAAAATGCGAACCTCATACCTTAAGAGCTGTGAGTACTTGTTGGGTAGAAGAGATGTGTTGCACAGAAGCGAAGATGAACAAGTGCTCGTAACTCTTAACGTATGCATTTTAGAGCCCATCTTTACTAGATATTTTCTTCTTGTTTTGGTCCGTACTACCAGCTCTGATGGTTTGTCGGTGGAATTCTGGTTTGCCTTTGATACGCAATAGGTCATTTTCAAATCTTTTTTGTTAGGAGACGGAAAGCTTTTCTTCGACTGTCGAAGTTTTTATGTTCGCTACAGAACATTGCAAATTTTTCGTTCCGTTCTTTACTTTCAAAACACTTTGCACACCTACTGAGCATATAGAGAATGTCTGTTGCGAACTCAGAGGAATCATGGATAGGGTAAAGATCACTGCTGTGACCACCGTCACACATGGTACACAGCTGTTACGACAAGGGCACGATCAGTCAGTACGCGAAAGAACTTGCCCCCCTTCTAACAGCCGTGTACCGCAAGTCTCTAGAGGAACGGAAGGTTCCAAATGATTGGAAAAGAGCACAGGTAGTCCCAGTCTTCAAGAAGGGTCGTCGAGCAGATGCGCAAAACTATAGACCTATATCTCTGACGTCGATCTGTTGTAGAATTTTAGAACATGTTTTTTGCTCGAATATCATGTCGTTTTTGGAAACTCAGAATCTACTATGTAGGAATCAACATGGATTCCGGAAACAGCGATCGTGTGAGACCCAACTCGCTTTATTTGTACATGAGACCCAGAAAATATTAGATACAGGCTCCCAGGTAGATGCTATTTTTCTTGACTTCCGGAAGGCGTTCGATACAGTTCCGCACTGTCGCCTGATAAACAAAGTAAGAGCCTACGGAATATCAGACCAGCTGTGTGGCTGGATTGAAGAGTTTTTAGCAAACAGAACGCAGCATGTTGTTATCAACGGAGAGACGTCTACAGACGTTAAAGTAACCTCTGGTGTGCCACAGGGGAGTGTTATGGGACCATTGCTTTTCACAATATATATAAATGACCTAGTAGATAGTGTCGGAAGTTCCATGCGGCTTTTCGCGGATGATGCTGTAGTATACAGAGAAGTTGCAGCATTAGAAAATTGTAGCGAAATGCAGGAAGATCTGCAGCGGATAGGCACTTGGTGCAGGGAGTGGCAACTGACCCTTAACATAGACAAATGTAATGTATTGCGAATACATAGAAAGAAGGATCCTTTATTGTATGATTATATGATAGCGGAACAAACACTGGTAGCAGTTACTTCTGTAAAATATCTGGGAGTATGCGTGCGGAACGATTTGAAGTGGAATGATCATATAAAATTAATTGTTGGTAAGGCGGGTACCAGGTTGAGATTCATTGGGAGAGTCCTTAGAAAATGTAGTCCATCAACAAAGGAGGTGGCTTACAAAACACTCGTTCGACCTATACTTGAGTATTGCTCATCAGTGTGGGATCCGTACCAGATCGGGTTGACGGAGGAGATAGAGAAGATTCAAAGAAGAGCGGCGCGTTTCGTCACAGGGTTATTTGGTAACCGTGATAGCGTTACGCAGATGTTTAACAAACTCAAGTGGCGGACTCTGCAAGAGAGGCGCTCTGCTTCGCGGTGTAGCTTGCTCGCCAGGTTTCGAGAGGGTGCGTTTCTGGATGAGGTATCGAATATATTGCTTCCCCCTACTTATACCTCCCGAGGAGATCACGAATGTAAAATTAGAGAGATTAGAGCGCGCACAGAGGCTTTCAGACAGTCGTTCTTCCCGCGAACCATACGCGACTGGAACAGGAAAGGGAGGTAATGACAGTGGCACGTAAAGTGCCCTCCGCCACACACCGTTGGGTGGCTTGCGGAGTATAAATGTAGATGTAGATGTAGATGCATTCTCCAGAGTCTAGCCACATAGCTCCAGTCAGTCGCCACATAGAGGGCACTCTTAACACCAGGGCGCTGATACCAGGAACTATTTTCGTCATCAACAAAATACATGTTGGTTACAGTTAAACTTAGCCTTGTTGGAAATACCCTATTGCAAATGAGGGCTCGTTGGACATTGAAGTTTGTGGAAACATTTGTAAGGACATGCAGAAGAGAAAGAAAAGCTACTGAAATAAACTTTAATTCCCACGTGGGAGGATAACATTTGTTCAGCGCGTACCATGTTTACGTTCCACCTTACAAACGATGCCCAATGTGAGGATCAGCTGCAGCCACGACACGCTGGAACGGCACTAGAGATTACCCTACTGTTGCCCGAAACAACTCAGGTGGGAATTTGGCTGCCTTCTTAGCTCTGCTCATCTTCAGCCTTCAAAGTGTGTTAGTATCCCGCCGATAACTCCGTCCTTGGGGTAGCCCCACAGCGAGAAATACACGGATTCAAATCTGGTGATCTTTGTGGTCACGCACTTTGGAACGATCGGCCGATGATTCGATTTTTTCAAAATGAGTTGCGGAGTAACAGACACATCACAAGCAATGCGTCAATACTCTAAGAGTAGCATCACCATTGCTGTTTTGCTAAAGCGGCTTAACGAGTAAAGCCGTGCTCACCTCGTCCGGACCCATGTTTACTGTTTGCAATTGGAATTCACAATGACGTCTGTGTTTCAGCCCTAAATCGCCGTAACAGTACCGGCACCTAATGGAAAATCTTAACACTCTTATTACTAACAACACAGATCCTGCAGTGCACAGTCTGAACATCATTCCTATAAAGTTGGGTACCCATACGGCAAATAGTTTTCCGTCTATACTATAGTAGCGAAAGTTCAGTTATAACCACCCTGCAGATCGCAGATGGACGTCCGTCCACCATTCTTGCCGATCATGGAGTTGCCTATTCAGTTCCAACCGCGGACCAGTTCACTGAAGTCGCCGCAGTTATGACCCCATCAACGTTGACAGACTGATCATCAGACAACAATTGCCGAGCGTCGAAGTGTGTACCTTCCTGTGCGTAGTAATATTGCTGAAAGCATAGCAGATGTATTTTTTAACGAACTCTGAACAGTAGTCTTCAGCTCAGAAGAACCATTTCTAAAAAAAATTACTACTAGCGCTATGTCCATAACACATTGCTATTCATAAAAGGAAATGATCGACATACAAACAATACACCCGGAAGTCAATGGCTTACATCCTAAAATATAATTCACTACACAACTTTAAAAACAAATCGATAAACCTTCTGGTTCCCACAGTAACCAACAAGAACTAAAAACAAATTTTAAAAATCGACAGAAAATCAATCTCTAGAGATGGAATAACTAACCATACATCTACACACCCAAAATCTCACAAATTTGCATTTTTTCTTTCCACGATAAACAGAATCCTAAATCTGACACTTCAACAGATCGCACCCAAAAACAGTTACGACCCTAACATTGTTTTACAATTATACAAAGACACACATCCTAAATAGACCCCATAAATCATAAAATAACAGTAACGAGAGAAACCAAAAAAATGTCACCTACGTTCCAACACACTATATGAGGAAACTATACGATAAAATAAACATCCTACTGAAAAAAATACAGATGTGAAATTGGCCTTCAAACAAGTAATATTAGCACGAAACTACGTCCAGAAAAACCCACACTTCCGATTCACTTAAACACAGAAATTTACAGAATTAACTGCAATAAGAACAATATTATGTAGGACAGATGGGAAGAATTTCTGCCGTCAGATTCAGAGAACACACGAGGGAAACCAATAACAACCAATGCACTTTACACACCTCAAAAATGAAAAACGCGAAGTTGACAGCATTCGAAATTCACCACAAATGATGCACAAAATCCGCAAAGTGCAATCATGAATATTTCGGAGGAATTTCAGGTGTATATACGCACTAAGGATTATACCCACGTTTTTTAAAAAATTATTGAAATTTTGTACAGTTGTAATGCGAATTTTCTTTCATCTCGTCTATCGTTGCGAATCTTCGTCTTCTCTACGGAGTTTACAACTTTGGAAATGAAGGGAAAAAAAGTCAGCATGGGGCGCATCTGGTGAGACGAGGGATGAGGCAGCACAGTGATTTCATTTTTCGTGCAGTGGTCACCCACCAACAGGGGTGAATATGAGGGTGCATAATAGTATTGCAAAAGCCATGAATTGTTTTCCCCACGTTTCAGACCATTTCCTTCTCACATATTCTCGAAGGCGTCGCAACGCGTCTCGGTAGTACCATCGATTAACAGTTTGTCTCTGTGGAACGAATTAATGATCCACTAATACTTCAAACTCAAAGAAAATTATCTGCATGGCTTTGACATTTGATCTGATCTGAAGAGCTTTTTCTTGTGTTTGTGAACATTTCCCGACCCATTGGGTGAAGACTGTACCTTGGTCTCAACATCATTACCGTAGACCGTCTCATCACCAGTTATGATTCTCTCGAGAAAAATCTCTCATTTGCACGATTCAAAAGCTCTTAACAGATTGCATCGCGATGGGCTTTCTGGTCTTTATCCTTGAGCATTTGGATGAACTTGGCGGCAACAAATGCACTCTAAGATACTGTGTCAGGATTTCATGACATGATCCAACTGAAATGTTACATTCTTCTGCAATCTTCCGGACAGTCAGTCTTCGATTGCCACGCACAATTTCGTTGACATTCCTGACAGGAGCGTCGCCTGTAGATGTTTAAGGGCGGCCTGAAGGAGGGTCATCTTTAACTTCCGTCCGGCCAGTTTAAACCGTGTGAACCATTCGTAACACCGAGTACGACTGAAGTAATCATCATCGTAGGCTTCCTGCGTCAGTTTGTGTGTCTCTGTAAAGGTTTCCTCGAGTTTCACCCAAAATTTAACGCAGACACATTGCTCCTCTAACTCTACCGTATAGAAATTCACAAACTGTGCGACACAACGTTTTACTCAATACACCACTGAACAATAACTAACAGACATACAACAATGAAACTTCCGGCAGTCGCACATTAAACACAGGTGTGTGCTGGAATGCCAGCCGCATTTCGGTCCAACACACCATTGGAACGAAATTACGATTGTTCCGAAATTTTTTTGAACAAAAATAGAATATCAAGAAGCACACTGTCTAATTCTCTGGATAATGTTTAAGTTATACCGAGCTGAACTAATAGGGAGTCAACTGACAAAAGTCCATGAGTGTACTATTCAATTAGACAGTCATCGTACGGTGAGTTATGTTAACAGAATCAGAACTGCATTCTGTGTCACGCCTCTCATAACAGTTTAGTATTTGCTGTGTGTATTATTTTAGCAGATGATTGTTACTCGTTTCATTTTATGTTCCCCACATTCTTCGTGTCATACATTTCATCGTCCCGTAACCAGGCCAATTGCATGCTTGCAAGCACGCCACCGTCAGTACAGCAGCAAGGGCGTTCGCTTCCCGATACCTTATTTGGTGAGCACAACAATCTTAATTTGAAAAGTCATGTCGAAAACACGGACAGCTTAGGTGGATTTTGCTACCAGTGTTATTGACAAAAGAGCGCCAGGAATAAACACCATCCCTTATTAAATCTGTGTGTAAATAATCATGACAATTTTCACTATCTCTAATAAGATACTGTAAGGTCATTAGTTTGAAACGTTTCATCCTCGGTATTGACATTTGCAAGCCAATCAGTTCGAGATTATTTAATGGAATTAGTGTGGCTTCATTATAAAAGACGAAACTTCACAACTGTTACCGCGAGATGCTAAAACGTGGGTGTTTTTTTTTGTTTGTGGTTTTAGGGCGCAAAACTTCTATGGTCATTAGCGCCCAGCCCGTGACTTAAGACAGTAAAAAACCGAAAGTGAAAACCGGCAGCAATGGGAACAAAGTCATAAAATTGGAGAAACTAAAAGTAGAAGGAATGCTTAAAAATCCACTACAGAAAGGGTGTGGTTGTCTCCAAAAAAAAGCTTCAAATGACTGACGTCATTTCACTGTCACTAATAAACTGGAGAACGCGGTCGGCTGAGCGCGTGTCATCTGCTAAAATCGACGATAGATCAGGCGACAGCTGTAGACGGGAGCGTAACGGATTAAAATAGGGGCATTCAATTAAAAGGTGTCTTACCGTCCACAGCTGAGAGCAGTGGGGACAGAGTGGGGGAGGATCACCGCTTAAAAGATGTTGATGGCTAAAAAGACAGTGCCCTATCCGGAGTCTAGCTAAAATTACCTCCTCCCGACGACGCGTTCGGGAGGAAGAGGTCCAAGCGCAAGGAAGGGCTTTCACTTCCCGCAATTTATTACGGGGAAGTGTTGACCAATGCGCATGCCATAAATGAGCAACTTCGCGACATAAACCGCTCCTTAGATCCGTGAAGGGAAGCGACTGAATAGCTGGCCGAGGAAGAGAGACTGCAGCCTTGGCCGCTATATCGGCCGCCTCATTCCCACAGATACCAGCGTGTCCCGGGAGCCAGAGGAACGCCACCGAGACGCCCCCCAGGTGGAGCAAGCGCAGACAGTCCTGAATCCGGTGGACCAGAGGGTGCACAGGCTAAAGAGCTTGGAGACTGAGGAGAGAGCTGAGAGAATCTGAGCAGATAACGTACTGTATCCGCTGATGGCGGCGGATGTAGTGGACAGCCTGGAGAACAGCGTAAAACGTGGGGGTCTGTCTCTTACAATGAATCGCTAATTCCATCATTGACATTTTCAAGAGCGCATATCGTGAAACTGTTTCGCTTCCAGGTACCTACCCAGCGATGGGACAAGGGAAGACAGCTGCTACACTTCCCATATACCTCCCCTCCGCCCCCCTTCTCTTCTCCCCAACATCCTAGAAAGAAAATGTAAACTTCGCAAACCGAACACTTACCTCGACCCGCCACCTTAACAGACGGACACGTATTAACTCGTCATCAGTTGGAAGAAAGCCAGAATATGTAGACAAGCTCCAAGTGCACCCAGAGCAATATGTAGTGAGGTGTCAACTATACCACCGTTCCCAGATATTCTCATTGCTACCGTAAATGCCAGAAGGCTTTGGATCCTAAAGGAGTCCAGTAGCCTTATGCCTTCAGTTCGTGATGGTTTTCTTGTATTAGTAGGCAAAGAATATCGTAGTACGCAGTACAGTTGAAGAGGAATGGACATCTCTAAAAAGGGCCATCACAGAAGTTGGGAAGGAAAACATAGGTACAAAGAAGGTAGCTGCGAAGAAACCATGGGTAACAGAAGAAATACTTCAGTTGATTGATGAAAGGAGGAAGTACAAACATGTTCCGGGAAAAATCAGGAATACAGAAATACAAGTCGCTGAGGAATGAAATAAATAGGAAGGAGAGAGGTAATTCTGACGTTACGGCTAATAATGGAAGCAAGGCTAAAGAAAAATCAAGACACTTTCATAGGATTTGTCGACCTGGAAAAAGCGTTCGACAATATAAAATGGTGCAAGCTGTTTGAGATTCTGAAAAAGTAGGGGTAAGCTATAGGGAGAGACGGGTCATATACAATATGACCAACAACCAAGAGGGAATAATGAGAGTGGACGATCAAGAACGAAGTACTCGTATTAAGAAGGGTGTAAGACAAGGCTGTAGCCTTTCGCCCCTACTCTTCAATCTGTACATCGAGGAAGCAATGATGGAAATAAAAGAAAGGTTCAAGAGTGGAATTAAAATACAAGGTGAAAGGATATCAATGATACGATTCGCTGATGACATTGCTATCCTGAGTGAAAGTGAAGAAGAATTAAATGATCTGCTGAACGGAATGAACAGTCTAATGAGTACACATATGGTTTAAGAGTAAATCGGAGAAAGACGAAGGTACTGAGAAGTAGTAGAAATGAGAACAGCGAGAAACTTATCATGATTGATGGTCACGAAGTCAATGAAGTTAAGGAATTCTGCTACCTAGGCAGTAAAATAACCAATGACGGACGGAGCAAGGAGGACATCAAAAGCAGACTCGCTATGGCAAAAAAGGCGTTTCTGGCCAAGAGAAGTCTACTAATATCAAATACCGGCTTTAATTTGAGGAAAAAATTTCTGAGGATGTACGTCTGGAGTACAGCATTGTATGGTAGTGAAACATGGACTGTGGGAAAACCGGAACAGAAGACAATCGAAGCATTTGAGATGTGGTGCTATAGACGAATGTTGAAAATTAGGGGACTGATAAGGTAAGGAATGAGGAGGTACTACGCAGAATCGGAGAGGAAAGGAATATGTGGAAAACACTGATAAGGAGAAGGGACAGGATGATAGGACATCTGCTAAGACATGAGGGAATGACTTCCATGGTACTAGAGGGAGCTGTAGAGGCAAAAAACTGTAGACGAAGAAGAGATTGGAATACGTCAAGCAAATAATTGAGGACGTAGGTTGCAAGTGCTACTCTGAGATGAAGAGGTTAGCACAGGAAAGGAATTCGTGGCGGGCCGCATCAAACCAGTCAGTAGACTGATGGAAGAAAAAAAGGCAACATGAGTACCTTCCTGCCAGAAAATGAGTGAGATTCTCTTACAAACTATACTCTCTTAATAAGAACTTCGCAAGATGTGTCAGTTGTGATGTGGTAGTGTTAGTTTGATTAATAAAAACAGCATTTCAATAGTTTTGAGTTTTATTTTGGTAACGGGGGTGATTAGTTACTTCCAGTACTCGCCCCACTTAACGCCCTACCTCCTCACCCAGCTCAGATTCTGGGAACATTCACCCTTCCCTCTGTGATTTACTTTACATCGCCGTCTGGGCAGCCGATTTCAGGACGTTCATCAACACTAAGGCTGTCAGTGGTGCAGTGTTTCCGACAACAGAGTTGCTTCGTCATATGCGTTGCCGCAATTTAAACATCACTAAGTATTCTAGCGATTTTATAACACTGTCAAATCCATCCCTGACTGACACATCTGGTACGGCTTAGCCGATACTTTCTGCAACTCACCTGTCCTGGCTTTGATGTGTGGTTGCTTGCTGAGCCAGTCCCTGATGTGCTTTATGTCCTCGCCTCGCCTCCTGGGGTCCTCGTTCAGGTCCTGCTCAGCTCTCTTCTGAAGTTCGGGGGTCAAATCCATCTGTAACGGCAACACGAAAAGTATTTTATAAGAAATAGACAAAAAGAGCTCTGTGTCACAGTACCTTATTTAGTCAGTACTGTAGGCAGTTCATTGTGGATCTCTCACTTTACATAGCCTTTATTGCCAAAATCTTCATCTTTAGCTCTTTTACAACCTTCCACATACAAAATGCGTCAAAATTACATCGACAAACTTCGATAGGCTGTAGAAGGCGTCTTGAGGAACGAAACGAGAATAATGTCACGGAGCGTCGGAGTTATAGGCGCCGACGCCTGTATGTCTATGTCTATGTAGGGTGAGTCCGTGATTATGTTCCAGACTTTCAGGTAGGTTGGAGAAGGATAAATGTAGTAATTTACTCGATTTCAGAAGTTTAAATATTGCATTCGCATTTAAAGTAGAGATGGGTTGCTTTTAACGCATATGAATAGCCAACTTTTTGGAGGTTTCCATCCTTTTCAGCTGAAATGTCTAGTGTGGTTTTAGTCATCGCTGTCTGGGCCCCTGAGAGCCAGAACTGTGACACGGGTAGCACGTGTGATTGGGCCCCAGCTCCAAATATAAAAAACAAGTTTTGTCATGATGGTTTGAGATGGTTTAAACATAATTCGGGCAATTCAGTAGATAAACAAAAAATACTTATTGGGATGAAATAGGATAAATGTATTTTCTTATTGAACGGTAAACGTATATTCAGAAACGTAATGTGTACTGTGATACGAAAGAAATTCCAGCCAACTGACAGTTGTTCAGGGCGTAATGGGTTGAAAAACGTGCGGTGGTATATACCTGTGGGTATCATCGAACAACTTAACAGGACTAAGTTCGACTCCGTGTTGGACGTCGTGTTTTCTTGTGTTACAGATCCTATAGACATTCAAGGACTGTGAAATATCATTGCACTGCCTTCAGAAAGCATGCGTCCTCTAAGAAACGGCGTGAAGTGTTCTGATGAAGAGCAGAAAGTTTACATACACATTATCCTAATTGTTTCACGTGGTAGACGACTTCAACATAAAATTACTTATCAATAATGCAGTGGCTGCAAATGCTTCGTTTTCTATACAAAAGCCAGTGCTAATCAGTCAGATATTAGATGCTATTCTTTCAGTCATTATTCTTACCATAAACTAAGAACTACTGAAGTTTGTTATTATGGGTTACAGAATTTATTCTGTGAAATTTGTTTAATTTCGGGTTTTAAAATAAGTAAGATTTTTTTCTGCGAAAATGCGGAAAGACAGACTTTCCAATTACAGACTGACACAGGAAGTTACATTTACTGTATCCAGTACCTATTTTTCCCGTGCATACTTCCTGCATTCATATTTCTGATTTACACACACACACACACACACACACACACACACACACACACACACACACACACACACACACACACATTTTCGATCATTTACCATAGATTGCATTATCTACAAATTTAAACATTTATAAATATAATTGTAATATTAATTACATTTAATCATCATAATTTCGTTGGAAAAGACAATTTGTAGCAAACCTGTGAAGTGTCATTGCTAAGATAGTGCTCGAAATTTTACACTCATTTTGCAGTGAAATCCTTTCCGCACTTTTATTGCAGTATACAGCTTCCTTCATCGTAGTGCAGGTTTCGAACTACACGTTTCTCGATATGTCTTCATTAACAAAAATGTTCGACTAGTGCCCTCTATTTCAGAGAACTAGAAACAGTTGTGACACAGAAATGAGATTTTCACTCTGCAGCGGAGTGTGCGCTGATATGAAACTGGCAGATTAAAACTGTGTGCCCGACCGAGACTCGAACCCGGGACCTTTGCCTTTCGCGGGCAAGTGCTCTACCATCTGAGCTACCGAAGCACGACTCACGCCCGGTACTCACAGCTTTACTTCTGCCAGTATCTCGTCTCCTACCTTCCAAACTGGCAAAAGTAAAGCTGTGAGTACCGGGCGTGAGTCGTGCTTCGGTAGCTCAGATGGTAGAGCACTTGCCCGCGTAAGGCAAAGGTCCCGAGTTCGAGTCTCGGTCGGGCACACAGTTTTAATCTGCCAGGAAGTTTCAGTTGTGACACACGTTGTATAATGTACTTTCGCAGTCAAATAATTTGGAATGTAGTAAAAAAGGTCGTAAACCGTGTCTCTAATTTCCCACTGAACACACGAATCTAGTGAATCATGAATGACTGTACAATGGTTAAATATTTCGGGAATGAATACAAGCACCATGAAGTTTGCATGGAGAGGAGCCTGAAAGAATAGTAATAAATATTGGTTTGAGAAGTAGTGAGGAAGACAGTAATCACAAACTTAAGACCACACCTAGGGAACTGCATGATATGTTTGAATCACATCATCAAAGTCTGGTTGATTTGGCAACTTGTATTCAGGTAGTAAGGTCCCCAAATCTGCGAGATCATGTTGATGCATAGTTCATCTGGCAATTTTTAACACGAGACGGAACTGAATTAACTTTCCGCATGAGCTATAGTCACTGGAAGAATAAAATATGTGCATACCTACAAAACCGTCCGGAAATAAGGCTGGAATTTTAAGCTCGTGGATCTCGCTGGAGAGGTCTAATGGTTCCCAAGTAATGCGTCGAAACTTTGAAGTATGAACTGTTTTGAGATATATAATTTCTCCCTGTAAATCTGTTGTGACATCATTATGATATTCATTGATAAATACCTTTCATGTCTCAGCAGTATGTCAGTTATTTTTCAATATTTTCATAAAAATCCAAGTGTTTTATCTAAAATCTTCAGGTTTTCATGTTAGACACTAGACTGTCACTGAATTAAAAATATTTATCTTTAATAAATCTGAGTTTCATACCAATCCACTTCATGATGTCAGTGCGCCACATCTTTAGATATACAGGGCTACAACTTTAGATTCACGACGTACGGCCTCTCAGTTTTCGGTAAGATATTTTAAGTTATTTCATAATTTCGCGAAGTGTTTCACCTCACCATCAATGGTAGTATTTAGAGCTTCTTTTAACTTGTTTTTGTAGCCAGTTGGTACCAACAATATTAGCCTTTATTGATGGTATTGTTCAACACTTTGAATATCCTACATAATCCAAAACACCTCACACCACGTAAGTGTTTAAACTGACAAATTTAACTTAGTTTCAGCAGCAACAGCAATATTATTCAAGTGAGCAGTAGTTGGTTTTACAGTGTCAATCTGAGCACTGCAGGGGGCATCAGACATTGAATATAAAGAACAGCCAAAGCATCGTTTCAGAATTTCCCATTTTTGTGGATTGCAGCTGAACAGGCTGTAAGGAAGCTGAATCAGACTGAAAAAATGTATCTGCTACATGCCAACTCTCAGCTGTATGTACTCCACGTAATGTTGTGACAAGTACACAGAAAATTACACAAGAGTATTGCCCGAAGAAAGCATGTCCAAGGTAATTTATAAGACCTCTTATTACTTCCGTTATCATAACTCTGACTGCGTCATTCACTAATAGGAATTTTGTCTCACATAAGTATTGATCGAATTAAATGCCAATAGTAGCTCCTGTTTTCTGATTACAGTCTACGAATCCTAAAAATCATTCAGTTATTTCATATTTATGAAATTACGTATTGAAGTAAATTAACGCAGTATGAATGTTGTCTTTTCAACATGACATGAATTAGAACTTGCATCGACAATAATTGAATGATATTGTCTTTCTGTTCCAAGAGGGCAGTCTTTACATGATGGGCAGGACTACAAACAAATTCCATTCAGAATATCCCTTCACAGATATTGCACTTGTACGCATTCCAGTTTCACAAGAACTTTATATGGTCACTTAACAGCTCCAATATTGCTATGAAATTTCCATTATTTGGACTCCAGTTCTGTGAGATTAAAGTCAAGGCCAAGCTCCCTTGACCAAAAACAATGTCACATCAGTAACGTGTGTGTTCCCATATAAGGGATGTAAGATGGCTATTCTATGGATGAACAAAAGAACATTACCTCTACTTACAAGCGTCCGTATGGTCTATATCATTTAATTTCTTCACTTGCACGATTCTTCCAGGACATGTGGATACAAACAAATTTTATTGTGTGTTTACTCTTGAATGCAAAATGCTTGCCGTGTATTTTGTGTAAAATCACGTTGTGATGGAATCAGAAGTGAATGTTGTTGGCAATCTTAATTATTACGAAGTTTCATAGCTGTTTAAGTACACAATTGTTGGGGAAATGTTTCGGTAGGATTTCCAACAATATTTAAACAAAGCACATTTTTCGACTGCGTCACAAGGTGGCTTTAGGGTACAACATCGGAAGAAAATACTGTACATTCAATATTAAACTTTTTATATGATTGTATGCAGTTTCTCTGTAAGCAACATTAAAATGATGGAACGAAGTAAAAAGAAAGAGCTAGTTTGGCTAGGCTGGCGCAGGGCTAATGTTCTTTTATTTATTAGACGATACAAAATTTTACAATAGCAGTCCCTTATTTGCCACCTGAGCCTCCTGGAGTATCCAAACTCTTCAGAGACATGCCCCCCCCTCCCCCCTCTCAACTCCTGTGTCTAATTTACGATGTAATCATACAAACTGTCAACTAGATGTCGGCACGGACGTATTCTGTATGGAAGATGGCATTCCAGTCAACGGACAACCTTACCAACGACGACGTCAGGGCACGTATGAAACGAGGCAGTGTTTGCTGGGTAGCCCCACATCCAGGAACGCTCTGTATACTGTCACAGACTGTGCAGTGTGGCATGGGGAAGATGCCTACCAAACTCTCTGCGGTAGAAGGGCAAAGAAAGAAAGGAAGGAAGGAAGGAGGGAGGGAGGGCAGTCGCAAACTGATTTGGCCCGGTGGCTTACTGTGAATCGTTCTCTTGTTTATCGGATGTGGAGACAGTGTACACAGATCGAAACTGTATCCCGGACCGAGCCGACCACTTGCGACTTCAGAAGGGAGAACTGTTATTTTTGCTGTAAGGGCACGACAGTACCGCCTTAGTGCTGCATGGCAAGTGGCATGCGAGCTCGCAGCATCCACTAGAATTTTTGTACTGAGGCAAACAGTGTGCAGAAGGCTTCAGCGGAGTGTCCTTTATTGTCTGATAACTGCTGTATATCTGCCTCTGACACGTCTTCACAGAAGGAAACGTCTAGTGTGGAGTCATCGACATGCCACCTGGGCTGTCGAACAGTGGGCCAATGTTTTCACTGATGAGACCCGATTTAGTGTGATTTTCAATGAATTCGCATATGGAGGGAACGTGGAACACGATTTCTGGATCAAAACCTAGTGGAAAGAGACCTATATCGAGGAGGGTCCCTAATGGTATGGGCACTAACCCATCATCATCATCATCATCATCATCATCATCATCATCATCATCATCATCATTATGCCTTTCAGCGTTCAGTCTGGAGCATAGCCCCCCTTATAGAGTTCCTCCATGATCCCCTATTCAGTGCTAACATTGGTGCCTCTTCTGATGTTAAACCTATTACTTCAAAATCATTCTTAACCGAATCCAGGTACCTTCTCCTCGGTCTGCCCCGACTCCTCCTACCCTCTACTGCTGAATCCATGAGTCTCTTGGGTAACCTTGCTTCTCCCATGCGTGTAACATGACCCCACCATCTAAGCCTGTTCGCCGTGACTGATACATCTATAGAGTTCATTCCCAGTTTTTCTTTGATTTCCTCATTGTGGACACCCCCCTGCCATTGTTCCCATCTACTAGTACCTGCAATCATCCTAGCTACTTTCATATCCGTAACCTCAACCTTGTTGATAAGGTAACCTGAATCCACCCAGCTTTCGCTCCCATACAACAAAGTTGGTCGAAAGATTGCACAGATAACTTAGTCTTGGTACTGACTTCCTTCTTGCAAAAGAGAGTAGATCGTAGCTGAGCGCTCACTGCATTAGCTTTGCTGCACCCCGCTTCCAGTTCTTTCACTATGTTGCCATCCTGTGAGAGTACGCATCCTAAGTACTTGAAACCGTCCACCTGTTCTAACTTTGTTCCTCCTATTTGGCATTCAATCCGTTTATATTTCTTTCCCACTGACATTACTTTCGTTTTGGCGATGCTAATCTTCATACCATAGTCCTTACATTTCTGATCTAGCTCTGAAACATTACTTTGCAAACTTTCAATCGAATCTGCCATCACAACTAAGTCATCCGCATATGCAAGACTGCTTATTTTGTGTTCACATATCTTGATCTCACCCAGCCAGTCTATTGTTTTCAACATATGATCCATAAATAATATGAACAACAGTGGAGACAGGTTGCAGCCTTGTCTTACCCCAGAAACTACTCTGAACCATGAACTCAATTTACCGTCAACTCTAATTGCTGCCTGACTATCCATGAAAGACCTTTAATTGCTTGGAAAAGTTTGCCTCTTATTCCATAATCTTAACGCCTCTTCATGAAAAATTTTATGGGTGAATCGGCAAGGTTTAGCTACTGCCATGTATCCTGACAAAATCTTGGGACCTCATTTGCGGGGGTTGTGAGGTACTGTAGCCCGGACTTCGTACTGATGGGCGATAATGCTGGACCTCAGAGTTTTCTTGGAAACTTAAGATATTGCACCCATGGCGCGGCCTGCTCTCTCTCTTCCGATCTGAATCCCATAGAGCACGTCTGGGATGCACGGGGAGGGGGTTGCATCACGACAGCATCCACCAACCACTCTCCTACACTGCGAGCAACTCTGCAGGAAGAATGGGCGTTATTGGCTCAACATGAGACTGATGACAATTCACAGCATGCACCGTCATTGTAAGGCTTGTAATGCTGGCAAAGGTGGTCACAGTCCATACTGGGCACATTAACCGGTTGTCGGAATGTGTGTGCAAATCCGTAAAGTTGGAAAAAATGAAGATATTTGTCTACCGTTATGCATGTTGCAGTTCATGTTCTGTCTTCTTTACATTGTTTCTGCTTCATTATCACTTGTTTATACTGTTTAGGGGAAAATAAACGCAACCCTGCAAAATTTCAGTTTGTTGCTTTAATTCTGGACACCAGTGTATCTCTCCGTATGCGCTATTAACAACCCAAATCAGATTTCGCGATCTCGCGATGTCGTAACGCAGTTGGAATTAGTTTGTTTCTCTAGGTCTTTTCCAAATAAATTCCTTTTCTTGTTTTTGAACATTGTTTTCGTCATTACAAGCTGAAATTTATTACAGAAATGAATCTTCCTATTTTGTCATCGCAACAAAGAAAGACAAAAATCATGTACCGCATGTCTTCTACTCCTCGCCTTCTACAACCTTCCACTCACAAGAACATTACAGCAAGTACTGAACTATTCATTTTATGTCCCCATATGATTTCTCTAATTCCTAATATTCTGCTTGTGACGTCGGGATGTATGTCTGAACAATTGTCGTTGGCGTTGGTTTGATGTCTCTTCTGATTGGAATAATCCCATCACTGAATTGTTCACAGCAACTCGCTCTCAGACTGACGTTGCAATTCATAATTAATCTTACCTTTGTACCATTTTTCGCTTCACTTTATACTGCCACATGACAAATCCTTATTTTGTTTCCAATTCATTACACTGACACTCGCCATACCTAGGCTGCGCCTTTACATTTCCCTTGTTAGATTCATATCTCGTTCAGACCTCTGCCATTCAGCTTTCCAGCTGTTAGAATAATTACGCTTTCGTCGGTTAGTGTGTTTCTCGTGGTTACATCTTCCTTGGCAATAGCCTCCCAGATATCCGAATGGAGGACTAAGTGAGACTCGTCTGGCAATGAACATGGACAATTTTCCCATTACACATGTTCTGCGGATGAACAATACGTGTCTTTAACGAAGTGGTTTCTAGTATCTTCTATTCCTCATATCGTTTATCGCTGCTGAATCGTTTGCCTTTCAGGGACAGTTCCCCATCTCAGGAGCAAGTGCTTGCCGTGAAACTGTTGTCCGCTCGTCCACCCTCTTTTACGAGGTCGTTGGCGTGGGTGACTCACTACCCCGGGAATCTTCGGCAGTCATTACAGACTATGTCTACTCTCAATTGAAGAAGTTTGGCTGGAACGTGACCGGGACTAGCTTTATAATGAAAGATAAGATGCTCCCCTGCACCGCATTTTATGGCTATTATTAAAACGGTAGGCACCTGGGCTGTGTTGTGTACCGCGAATAACAGTGTTTGATACTAACAGTAGCTGCATAATAACCTGTATCAGTGCTGTACATGGCGTTTATAATTCACTGAGGCGCACGGAACTAAATGCTGACATCTATAAAGGAGTGGTGCATCTCAGAGTGATTTGGAGATCTATTTCTGTGAGTGGAACATCCGAACGACAAGCTCATTGTGAGAAAACAGAACAATTGTAAATGTCAAATTACGTACACAGTATACTGATCTAACATTACAGCCGATGGGAAACTTGTGATATCAAACATTGCTTATATTTCAGTCTGCGGCTTGATCTGCATCTGGAGTGCATAAAATGAAGCGTCTGGATTGCGATGAGTTGTTCTTAGGACGGACTAAACACGTAGCCACATGTACTAAAACGCACTTAAACCTCGTGAAGCTCAGGATGATACTGTAGCAACAACATACCGAAAGATTTCGAAATTTAAGCACGTCGCTCAAAAAAAGCAAAGAAGCTGTTCTTTGAATGGGACGAGTATCAGATGCGTAGCTTTCTGTTAACTTAGTCGTCGTTTTCTCCAGGTGACTGGTTTGATGCAGCTCTCCATGTTAATCTAGTAGTAGTGGTTTTGTTAATCAGTGGACCACTTTTACAGTGGCAAAAGATATGGGGTACCTGTTGACATCGTGTCGCATCTCCACTTTTCCGGTGTAGTGCAGAATCTCCGCGTGGCATAGACTCTGCAAGTCCCTGGAAGTACCCTGCAGAAATATTGAGCCATGCTGACTATAGGCGCCCGTAACTGCGAAAGTGTTGCCGGTGCACGATTTCGTGGGCAAAGGAACCTCTCGAATGTGTCCCATAAATGTGCTATGGGACTTATCTCGGGTGATTTGGGTGACCGAATCGTTCGCTCGAATTGTCCAGAATGTTCTTCAAATCAATCGCAAACAATTGTGGCCCGCTGATATGGCACGTTGTCATACATAAAATTTCCACCGTTGTTTGAGAACATTAAGCACATGAATGGCTCAGGTGATCTCCAGGTAGCCGAACACAACCAGTTCCAGTCAGTTACCGGTCTAGTCCACTCCATTTAAACACTCGCTCACGCGATTGTGGAGCCCAGACGAACTTGCACAGTTCCTTGTTGACAAGTTGGGCACATGGCTTTGTGGGGCGTGCGCCACACTAACCCTACGATCAGCTCTTACCTACTGCAATTGGGACTATTCTGCCGAGGCCACGGATTTTCAGTCGCCAAAGGTCCAAACGGTATGGTCACACGAGTCCAGGAGTGGTGCTGCAGGCGGCGTCGCGCTGTTATCGAAGGTATTCGCGTCGGCCGTCTGCTACCTTAGCCAACTGATGCCAATTTTTGCCGCACTATCCTAACGGATACGTTCGTCGTACATCACACGTTGATTTCTGCTCTTATTTGACGCAGTGTTGCCTGTCTGTGAGCACTGATAACTCTATGCAAACGCCGCTGATGTCAGTCTTCGAGCGACGTCTGTCTGCCACTGAGTTGTCCGTGCAGAGAGTTAATGCCTGTAATTTGGTATTCTTGGCAGACTCTTGACACTGTTTATCTCTGAATACTGAATTTATAACAATATTTGTTCATGGTTCATTTAAATTTTAATAATTTTTTGTTTTACGAGGTGCATTCAAGTTCTAAGGCCTCCGATTTTTTTCTCCGGACTGGAAAGAGAAACATGCGCGTTTTTTTAAAATGAGGCCGCGTTCATTGTCAATACGTCCCAGACATGGCAGCACCGTATGGCAGATGGAATTTTACCGCCAGAATGAGAACTGTTTTAAATACTTAAAATGGCGACGTTTTCCTTACTTGAACAGCGTGCGATCATTCGTTTTCTGAATTTGCGTGGTGTGAAACCAATTGAAATTCATCGACAGTTGAAGGAGACATGTGGTGATGGAGTTATGGATGTGTCGAAAGTGCGTTCGTGAGTGTGACAGTTTAATGAAGGCAGAACATCGTGTGACAACAAACCGAAACAACCTCGGGCTCGCACAAGCCGGTCTGACGACATGATCGAGAAAGTGGAGAGAATTGTTTTGGGGGATCGCCGAATGACTGTTGAACAGATCGCCTCCAGAGTTTGCGTTTCCGTGGGTTCTGTGCACACAATCCTGCATGACGACCTGAAAATGCGAAAAGTGTCATCCAGGTGGGTGCCACGAATGCTGACTGACGACCACATGGCTGCCCGTGTGGCATGTTGCCAAGCAATGTTGATGTGCAACGACCGCATGAATGGGAGTTTCTTTTCGTCGGTTGTGACAATGGATGAGACGTGGATGCCATTTTTCAATCCAGAAACAAAGCACCAGTCAGCTCAATGGAAGCACACAGATTCACCGCCACCAAAAAAATTTCGGGTAACCGCCAGTGCTGAAAAATGGTGTCCATGTTCTGGGACAGCGAGGGCGTAATCCTTACCCACTGCGTTCCAAAGGGCACTACGGTAACAGGTGCATCCTACGAAAATGTTTGAAGAACAAATTCCTTCCTGCACTGCAACAAAAACGTCCGGGAAGGGCTGCGTGTGTGCTGTTTCACCAAGACAACGCACCCGCACATCGAGCTAACGTTACGCAACAGTTTCTTCGTGATAATTTTCAAGTGATTCCTCATGCTCCCTACTCACCTGACCTGGCTCCTAGTGACTTTTGGTTTTTTCCAACAATGAAAGACACTCTCCGTGGCCGCACATTCACCAGCCGTGCTGCTATTGCCTCAGCGATTTTCCAGTGGTCATAACAGACTGCTAAAGAAGCCTTCGCCCCTGCCATGGAATCATGGCGTCAGCGTTGTGAAAAATGTGTACGTCTGCAGGGCGATCACGTCGAGAAGTAACGCCAGTTTCATCGATTTCGGGTGAGTAGTTAATTAGAAATAAAATCGGAGACCTTAGAACTTGAATGCACCTCGTAAAGTTTTCGCATGTTGATACTATATATTCTGTATAAGAAAAGTAAAGTGTACTGCACTAGAGACTTTTAAGTTCTTTGTATTGTATGTGAGTAATGTATGTAAAATACTATGTTAATTGTCTATTACGTTAAATAATTTTCTGTTGCCCTCCTGTATTTAAGAATATTCGTGTCTACAAATTGTTCGTGTTAATGTGAATTTGACGATTTAAGAAATGATCACGCTTAGCAACAATGTAAGAAATAGGTGCTACGTAAAAACCAGTGATCTTTTGTTTCAAACTGAAGTGGCTGTGGGGAGTGGAAAAGGTGGCAAGGGCGAATTGGCGCTCTACCTAGAACAAGCGCGGGAAGTAAGACAATCTGTAGGCAGGAGTGATTGAGGCAAACCTTTGTAGAGCAGGAGAAGCTTTTCCTACAAATTAGCACAAAATGCCTCGGATGGAGACTGCAAACTGCTTAAGGCATAACTACGAGTTGAGCTACTGTATGTGGAACTGAACGACGCCAAGACGACAAATTGAGCCCATACAGCAAGAGACTAGCAGGCCTACTGTGGGTAGTGTAGCCGCCATAATTGTTCGCCACACCCAAGCCTATAGCCACCAGATAAGACTTCTTAATATTAATATACTTTTTTACAGCGTGAACCATTAAATTAAATTCCGTTTAAATAATCATTCTTTAACTTTAAAGAAAGTTCACCCTGTCATTTCATCCTAATCTTACACCTATATAGCGTTCCTTCCTGGTGTTTGCTGACTCCGAGTATCCTAATTTACAGACTTATTAAGTGTCAAGTTAATATAAAATTGAAAATCGTTTTGTGTTTTCTTGACTATGTCAGAGTGTTATAGTAAAAGTTTGCTTACGTAAAATTCAATGAGAGTGTAGCCAAGTTACTTGAATCTGGTAAATGACTATACAGAGTTAGTTCAAAGAACAGCTTTAGAAAGTAAATTCCAGTAAGAAAGAGGTTTTATTGAAGTGAAATGATTAGTATAAAAATGTGTGCTTTACTATCTACGTATTTTAGTATTTAAGTTTATTATAGAAAATAATTTTCTGTATGTTCCCCTGAACAAATTTTTTTTTTTAGCTTACCTGAAGTTATCTACTGGGCTTTTTCTCCTTTTAAAACGTAATGTATAAGGGTGTAGTATCTGCTTTTCCAATACTTCACTGTTTCATTGTCTGGATAGGCTGGAGACCATTAGTACATATTTGAACCTCTAAATGCACTTGGACCTGAGTTGTCCTAGTTTCAGTATACTTTTCATACTGCGTTTCTGTTTAACTGCTGGGTAAAATCTTAGGACAAGAATTAAATAGTCTGATTTACTTACCCATTAAACACATCACACAGTCAAATCCTGTAAAAAGGGTAACTCTATTGATTGGCTTTTCCCACTAACAGGAATGTCCTTCCATAGTGTACATTATTTGGAAACTAAACTATATTTCAGTAAGTAGGTTATACGTGGCTTTTCCAGTAATACGACTTTTGTTCTGTTGGGGTATAGTATACGTGACAACTGTTATTTCGGTAAAAGCATGCTAAATTGCAATAGTAAGCGTAGGTTTATAAATTCTCCAAAGATTTCCGAAATGGAATGTCCCATGCGTTTAGTTCCAACTACCACTCCGCGTTCAATGTCTACCCGTCGTGTGGCCGTAATCACGTTGGACACCTTTTCACACGAATCTGCTGAATACAAGCGACAGCTCCGCCAGTGGACTGCGCTTTTATACCTTGTGTACACGACGCTGCTGCCATCTGTGTATGGGCATATCTCTCTCTCTCTCTCTCTCTCTCTCTCTCTCTCTCTCTCTCTCTACACTTTCGTCACCTTACTTGTCGTGGTAATAGAGCTTAAGACCAAAAAGAAAGATATATGCAGAACCTCAAATACAAATTTTACAGGCGTGGCTCAGGTAATCGGCCGCAACCTTACAACAGAAATCACGCCGCCATTTCTGACAATTTAGGGCAACCATGAACAAGCAGGATAGTCAGATTATCCCTAGTGTATGATACTCTTGTTTATACACTGTTGATGTAGACAGATTAGTAGTTCCCTATACCGGTCATTGTACACAGAAAACACAAACATTAATTATTCTGTAATGTAACAGTGCATAAACTACCATCCGATTTCAGGATCATGATGACTGTTTTGTTTCCATTCTATGTACGGAAAATTCCCATTTTTTGCTTGACAACCCGAGTCTTATGAGAGATGTTGAGCTCAGAAAGAATGTAAGTTTTTAGTATTATCCGTCGTAGAGGTATGATGTGAGGATTTCCATGCAAGGAAATAAACGAGTAATAATGGGAAATTGTGTTGCGAAATGACACGTTTCATTATTCTTAGTTGTTTTATGTCTTTTACCAAACCTGTGCTCTGTTTCCAAGGAATTCTTAAGTATATAGAACGTAAATTTCAGTTTTCGCAGCTTTAAAGAGCCTACCAACAACTGGTCACTGATGCACGTAATGCTTCCGGTAAACGAACGTTTTTGTAACGCCGCTATTCCGCATTGTGTGATGTTACTAATTTGTTAACAGTGGTTCCGCCTGGTTCTGAATGCCTTTTGAAGTTTCAAGGCTCTTTCTAGGTTCGCCCTATTGTTCAACCCCGATGGCAGTATAAACCCTCCAAGGTATTGGAAAGAGTGTACCTGTAAAATCGTCCCATATTCCATGTTCAGTGGCAATTTTTTTGCTGTTATGATGCACTTTTTCCAAGTAATGGGTTTTGCCATATCTGGTACCCTACCTTTGATGTTACTTTCTGCAGTTTTTCTATAGCGTACTTTGTTTACAAATATTAAAATTAACATCCGTTTTCTTCCAGAATTTTCGAGGATTATTCCTTTTACTTTTTTCCATTATCTTTCAACCTGCTTGTTTCATTCAGCCCCTTGTCTCCCTCTACAAATTATCTCTTACAGTTTCAACCAGTACTAAATTAACCACCTGACAGGTTAGTTATTTTACCAACATCTTTTTTTTTAACATTATAAAGATGTCTTATGGACACACACACTGCCACATACACCAGCTGAGGGGACCAGCCCGGCGGTGAAGAGAGCAGAACCAAGAAACAGGCTTAGGAATGAATGTCATACCCACGTGTTCGTGAGACACGAGGAACCGCCGTTCTATGGTGGAGTACTAGTGAAAAGAACCACATCCGAGACGCAGGACTGAAATATAAAGTCCGCCGCTCGTGGTCTCGCGGTAGCGTTCTCGCTTCCCGAGCACGGGGTCCCGGGTTCGATTCCCGGCGGAGTCAGGGACTTTCACCTGCCTCGAGATGACTGGGTGTTTGTGTTGTCATCATTTCATCATCATCCAGGAAAGTGGCGAAATTGGACTGAGCAAAGATTGGGTAATTGTACGGGCGCTGATAACCACGCAGTTGAGCGCCCCACAAACCAAACATCGTCATCATCTGAAATATAAACTGATCGATATGGAACTGCAATACTCCTTGTGTTGCAATTCATCTTTTATCTTTTTATACTGCTCCTAATTTCATGTCTGCAATTGTTTTATTCCGTTCGTATAGATTTTGCTCTCTAGACGTACACCACACAGACGGTAACACTTCAAAATTTCGCTCCATTCTTCTGTACAAAACTCCGTTTTATTCTCCCTACCACAGCATCTCAGACGCGACACCTGAACCGGATTGCTCCACAACCGATGTGATATCTTACACATTGTTACGTCTTATCACATGTGTGGACTACAGTGATAACGTATCATTGTGCTTCACATCCTTCTCACTTATTTAAACCGACCAGAAGATGTTCTACAACTGAACGACACCATTTGTCGTTGCGGCAAAAGTGTGGCTGACTGTAACGATGGACATTACATTAAGCTGATATTTTACCACAGAATCAGTTTCAGATATCCACCATGGGACTATAAATGGAGCAAATGACTAAAATAAGTTTGACAACAGTCGAATAAATTATTTCAGGTAATACGAGGTACGGTAACTGCAAAATCGAAAGATCATGGCTCTATTACACATATCAATAAAAGTAAGTGGTTGTGGACGGTAGGTGAGCTAGCTAGACTGCCAAATGTTGAACACTGACGAGACACACCTGAACAGGATGTTGAATTTTGCTATCTAGGATTAGTACACATGAAGAAACATGCGAGAAATATACAGTAACAACACATGAGTAAGGCAAAAAGGCTTTCTATAAAGAGAAAAAGGTAACAACACCCAAAAAATTTAACTGTTTTGGACAGAAAAGGATTCGTGGGAAGATATGTCTGGAGCAGATGCCAATATGGTCGCGTACCGTTTACAAATAGAGAAATAACAGGATCGTATGGTTTTGGAGTATGGTTTTTACAAACTTTACTTGGATATGAGATGCATTGATCGAATAAGCAACGACGTCAATAAAAAGTAATGAAGAGGAAAGGTAAAATAGTTCTGCACGTCTGACATTCCTGAGATGTGTAATTGTAGAGAAAGTAGAAGGAAAGAATCTTAATAGATATGAGCAGATCGGTGATATAAGATGCACTTTTTGTCATCTGTCTTCTATCTGGTTTGATGCGGCTTCCTCTTCTGTGCGAACCTCTTCATTCCAGAGTAGCACTTGTGACCTACGTCCTCAGTTATTTGCTGAGATGTATACCAATCCCTGTTTTCCTGCGCGGGTGGAGGAGGTTCTACATGCAGCGACTACGTGCATTGGATGCACCCGGCTACAAATCGTGTCTCACGTCGGCACGAATCAGAGCTAGCTAGTACTTTGCAGAATGTTCCTAGAACCGGATGCGGTCCTCTGGTTTGGAGCCGAGTTGAAGACTTAACAGAATGATTCTGTGACGATCTTGTATGATATCTGTAACTCAGTGGAGAGCCGTAATATCTACTGGTCACAAACAGGTTCGACCTCTGCGTCTCAGGTAGCGTAGAACAGTGAATTAGTTGTCATAAGGTTGTTACAGCACTGCTTAATACGGCTGTAAATAGGAATGTAAAGAACGGTCGGAAGACATTTCTGCTTAACTAGAGCCATAAGAAATAGTGTCAGTTTACCTGAGTAGTTTCCAACATCGAAAATATTCAGCATCAATGGACAAAGGTCAAGAGGAGGAGGAGGAGGAGATTAGTGTTTAACGTCCCGTCGACAACTAGGTCATTAGAGACGGAGCACAAGCTCGGGTTAGGGAAGGATGTGGAAGGAAACCGGCCGTGCCCTTTCAAAGGAACCATCCCAGCGTTTACCTGAAACGATTTAGAGAAATCACGGAAAACCTGAATCAGGATGGCCGGAGACGGGATTGAACCGTCGTCCTCCCGAATGCGAGTCCAGTGTGCTAAACACTGCGCCAGCTCGCTCGGTCACAAAGATCAAGAGTTGTACTATGTATGTTAGTTAATGTTCCGAGCAAAGTTGTGAGGTATGGGAAGACCCATAGTGGTTCGACAGAGATGTTACAAAGCTGCTACGAAAGAATAGAGAGCTTCACTGGTAATTCAAACTTAGCCAAAGCCTTACAGACAAGCAAGCATTGAAGGACGCCACAGTTAGCGTAAGGAGAACCACGGGTAGAGTGGTAAAACCGCCACTGGATGCCGTAGATTACTGTAAGTTAGTGTTCACTACGGTGGTTCTCCTAGTAGCTTTGGTTAATTAAATTGGTATCCGAGTTACCTGTACATTGGGTGTGTTGCATACCTATCGGTCGTTACCTGGCAACGATCGTTTTCCTCACGCATACGATCAGTGTCTTACTAGATTCCCCTAAAAATCGGAAGCGGTGAACCATTTAGAAATTGAGAGAGGATATTTAAATGGCTGGGTAACCTAAGGAACATTTTTGTTCTGCATAGTTATCCTTCAGTCTGAATAATGAACTACTTATAGCAACATTGAAATTGTGACCGTTTTATTCAGCTTTTATTCGACAATTGTTAATGTGCAACGTGAAACTCGCGGATGCTGTAGTAAAAGTAAAGAAAAGGTGAAAAAGCAAAATAAAAACTTTAAACAAAAAGTATTAAAAATCGCTTCAACACTTTGTCGACTGGAGTAAAGCATGTTTCTGTTATTCATGAACAACTTCCGCATTTATCGGCAAGAGGAAACTCCTGCCTTTGATCATGATGAACGTTCTACTAACAAGGGAACCTCCCCATCGCACCCCCTCAGATTTAGTTATAAGTTGGCACAATGGATAGGCCTTGAAAAACTGAACACAGATCAATCGAGAAAACAGGAAGAAGTTGTGTGAAACTATGAAAAAAATAAGCATATACAAACTGAGTAGTCCATGCGGCAGATAGGCTACATCAAGGACTATCTCAGTTCAGGTGTGATGTGCTCCCGTGGTTAGCGTAATCAGCCGCGGTACAAGAGGTCCTTGGTTCAAGTCTCCCCTCGAGCGAAAATTTTAATTTTTTATTTTGACAATTATCAAAGTTCAGGCACTCACACATAATCAACTTCGCTCTCCAAAATTCTAGGACATGTTCAGATTTGCTTGGACATATGCAGGATTTGACGGTCTACACACGGAAAAATTTGATAACGTTAAAAACATATGTTTCGACAGAGCACAGGGAAAACTGTGCGACTGTGAAACTGTTGCATTCATTTGTTGCAGTTTGTGTTTTCATCACTTTTTTGGGAGTGATTATCACATCCACAAGAACACTTAAATGGGGCAAGGTAGAGGAATCTTTTCACCGATTCGCCAAGTGTACAAGTGTACAAGTTAGGTGGGTTGACAACATATTCCTGTCATGTGACGCACATGCCGTCACCAGTGTCGTATAGAATATATCAGACGTGTTTTCCTGTGGAGGAATCGGTTGACCTATGACCTTGCGATCAAATGTTTTCGGTTCCCATTGGAGCGGCACGTCCTTTCGTCTACTGATCGCACGGTTTTGCGGTGCGGTCGCAAAACACAGACACTAAACTCATTACAGTGAACAGAGACGTCAATGAACGAACGGACAGATAACTTTGCGAAAATAAAGAAAGTAAACTTTTCACTAGAGGGAAGACTTGAACCATGGAACTCTCATTCCGCAGCTGCTCACACTAACCACGAGACCATGGCGCTCCTTAGCTCAAATACTCGTTAATGTTACCTACCTTGCGCATGAACTACTCAGTTTGTATATTTTGCTTATTTTTTTCATAGTTCCACACAACTTCTGTTTTCTCGATTGATCTGTGTTCAGTTTTTCAAAGCCTATCCACTGTGCCAATTTATAACTAAATCTGAGGGGAGTGCGATGGGGAGGTTCCCTTGTAAGTACAAAACAACGTAAAAATAAATGCTTCGGTGACATTAAAGCGCTGAAGTTGCGCGATCAACTAATTTTTATCACTTATAAAATGCAATTTATATTCCTAAGGATATAACATTCACAATGAACTGGCACTGGAAGTATTGTGTGCAAAAGAAACAACTAAAGGAAAAAAAAAAGCCGTCGGCTCCTCGTTTATCTGTTATACATTCATTTATGTTCCTTTCCCTACCAATGCTACGATAATCCTACCGTTTACTACTGAACCGTTGTTTTGGGAGAGCGGGACACTAGGCTCACGTGAAGCATTCAGCCTAATTCGAAAGTAACATTCTATCCACCGACTTGACAGAAAGTCGTAAAAACCTTAGGTCTATTGTTAAATCAGTGAACGAATGGGAACGATGTGTTTAGACATCGAAACAGGACGACGGAGAAGGTCGAAACACTAAACTTTTTCCAAAACTGTTTCACTGCGGAAGATCGTACTGTGGTTCCTCTTCCAAGTCGCCGTACGAACGTGGAAACGACAGACATCTACATCTACATCCATACTCCGCAAGCCACCTGACGGTGTGTGGCGGAGGGTACCTTCAGTACCTCTATCGGTTCTCCCTTCTATTCCAGTCTCGTATTGTTCGTGGAAAGGATTGTCGGTATGCCTCTGTGTGGGCTCTAATCTCTCTGATTTTATCCTCATGGTCTCTTCGCGAGATATACGTAGGAGAGAGCAATATACTGCTTGAATCTTCGGTGAAGGTATGTTCTCGAAACTTTGACAAAAGCCCGTACCGAGCTACTGAGCGTCTCTCCTGCAGAGTCTTCCACTGGAGTTTATCTATCATCTCCGTAACGCTTTCGCGATTACTAAATGATCCTGTAACGAAGCGCGCTGCTCTCCGTTGGATCTTCTCTATGTCTTGTATCAACCCTATCTGGTACGGATCCCACACTGCTGAGCAGTATTCAAGCAGTGGGCGAACAAGCGTACTGTAACCTACTTCCTTTGTTTTCGGATTGCATTTCCTTAGGATTCTTCCAATGAATCTCAGTCTGGCATCTGCTTTACCGACAATGAACATTATATGATCATTCCATTTTAAATCACTCCTAATGCGTACTCCCAGATAATTTATGGTATTAACTGCTTCCAGTTGCTGACCTGCTATTTTGTAGCTAAATGATAACGGATCTGTCTTTCTGTGTATTCGCAGCACATTACACTTGTCTACATTGAGATTCAGTTGCCATTCCCTGCACCATGCGTCAATTCGCTGCAGATCCTCCTGCATTTCAGTACAATTTTCCATTGTTACAACCTCTCGATACACCACAGCATCATCTGCAAAAAGCCTCAGTGAACTTCCGATGTCATCCACCAGGTCATTTATGTATATTGTGAATAGCAACGGTCCTATGACATCGAAGTGAGTGACCACAGGATAGAAAAGCAAACGAAAGCGCTCAACAGAGCAAAGGATATCAATACGGATTTGCGAAGCTCATGAGAAAGAAGTCTTCTTCTAGAAGCAGAGAGGGTGAAGCGTCCCTAGTAGCGCAAAAAGGTGCAAGTCACTACCATTTCCAACAAGGCTCGTGGAACAAACTCACGAAACTATAGGCTTACATCTCTGACACCAGTCTGTAGAATAATTTTGGAAGATGTTCTACGTTTGCTTATTAGGACATTGCTAGAAACCGAAAAACTATGTGGGAATCAGCATGGGTTCCAGAAACAAGTATCGCGCGAAACTGCTAGCAGTGTTGCCCCACGAGACTTAGGAAGCCACCGATACCGGTGGCAAGGCCGATACCGTGTTCCTCGACTTCAGGAAGACGTTCGGAATAGTTCCACACTGCCGCCTAAGGAACGAAATAAGAGTGTACGGAATATCTGACCAGCTGTGTGAAGTTTCTGGCTAACAGAACACAACATGCCCTTCTCTTCGGAAGTAACTTCAGGCATACCCAATGGCTTGCTAGGAAATTATTACTTTTCAAATTTTATATAATGACTTAACGGATGTTGAAAGCCACTTAATACTTTTGGCGGATGATTCTGTTATACGGGGTGTTTTCTTAAGAGCGTGCAAAAATGTAAAAGAACACAGAATGCTCCACTGAACAATATGAGGCAGGGAACCTGGGGTCCGAGAACTCAGCTTAAGGACATATGGAAGTGAACTTGGCTAACGCTTTGTCTAGCGTTACAATTTTCCTGCTTCTTTACATCTAACAACCGTAAACGTTTACAGGTACTGTGCTGTTTATTTACATGTTAATTATTTCTTGCAAGGAATCAAGGCGAGCCTGATTACTAGGAAGTCATGATCCAGGTTTTGTTTATTTGTCCATAAATCGGCTCTGTTTTATTTAATTGTCCCATGTCGTGAGAGAATATGCGTACAACATGACTGTGTACCACATCACTCCAGTGTGGGTGCCTGTAAAAATCTCAATGCTGTATTTCCTAGTCGCTGGATTGAGAGAGAGGCCCTATTCCGTGGCCTGCGAGGTCACCTGACCCGAATCCCCTTGGTTAATTTCTATGGGGATATTTGAAGTCACTTGTGTACGAGACCCCAGTGGATATGGAGGTGGAATTAGCTGCCAGAATAGCAGTTGCCTGTTACGTGATCCGAAACACGCAAGGGATATTTGTCACGGTGAGTCAAGATCTTGTTCGCCGGTCTCTTACCTCCAAAACTAACACTCACCCCAAATGTAAAGTTTCTGTCTTTAACTGTTTGGGCTGGACGATGAGTTAGCCAGGACATTGTCTTTTGTACATACACTACTGGCCATTAAAATTGCTACACCAAGAAGCAATGCAGATGATAAACGGGTATTCACTGGACAAATATATCATACTAGAACTGACATGTGATTACATTTTCACGCAATTTGGGTGCATAGATCCTGAGAAATCAGTACCCAGAACAACCACCTCCGGCCCTAATAACAGCCTTGCTACGCCTGGGCATTGAGTCAAACAGAGCTTGGACGGCGTGTACAGGTACAGCTGCCCACGCAGCTTCAACACGATACCACAGTTCATCAAGAGTAGTGACTGGCGTATTGTGACGAGCTAGTTGGTATACCACCATTGACCTGACGTTTTCAATTGGTGAGAGATCTGGAGAATGTGCTGGCCAGGGCAGCAGTCTAACATTTTTTGTATCCAGAAAGGCCTGTACAGGACCTGCAATATGCGATCGTGCATTATCCTGCTGAAATGTAGGGTTTCGCAGGGATCGAATGAAGGGTAGAGCCACGGGTCGTAACACATCTGAAATGTAACGTCCACTGTTCAAAGTTCCGTGAATGCGAACAATAGGTGACCGAGACGTATAACCAATGGCACCCCCTACCATCACTCCGGGTGATACGCCAGTATGCCGATGACGAATACACGCTTCCAAGGTGCGTGCACCGCGATGTCACCAAACACGGATGCGACCATCATGATGATGGAAATTAGAACCTGGATTCATCCGAAAAAACGACGTTTTGCCTCTCGTGCACCCAGGTTCGTCGTTGAGTACACCATCGCAGGCGCTCCTGTCTGTGATGCAGCGCCAAGGGTAACCGCAGCCATGATCTCCGAGCTGACAGTCCGTGATGCTGCAAACGACGTCGATGCTTGTCGTCTTGCAAACGTCCCCGTCTGTTGACTCAGGGATCGAGACGTTGCTGCACGATCCATTACAGCCATGCGGATAAGATGCCTGTCATCTCGTGTGCTAGTGATACGAGGCCGTTGGGAGCCAGCACGGCGTTCCGTATTACCCTCCTGAACCCACCGATTCCATATTCTGCTAACAGTCATTGGATCTCGTTCAATGCGAGCAGCAATATCGCGATACGATAAAACCCAATCGCGATAGGCTACAATCCGACCTTTATCAAAGTCGGAAACGTGATTTCTTCTCCTTACACGAGGCATCATAACGTTTCAGCAGGCAACGCCGGTCAACTGCTGTTTGTGTGTGAGAAATCGGTTGGAAACTTTCCTCATGTCAGCACGCTGTAGATGTCGCCACCGGCGCCAACCTTATGTGAATGCTCTGAAAAGCTAATCATTTGCACATCACAGCATTTTCTTCGTGTCGGTTAAATTTCGCGCCTCTAGTACGTCATGTTCGTGGTGTAGCCATTTAAAATGGCCAGTAGCGTATGTAGATTAACTGCATTTATAGATATATAGATACATGAATATGTATGACAGTCTCTGGAAGGAGTCACACCCATGGAATACAGGGTGAACCACAACACCGATAAACTTTGGAAGGTTGTTCCGGGGTACCTTCTGAGTATTTTGCTTTCCGTTCGGTTTCTTGTTCCAACTGGATTTGTATACGTATTGCACTGACAATTGCAGTGAACATGTCGAATGTGTACGCTGTTCGTTTTTTTTGTGGAAACAAACTCACTCTTGGTACTGTTTAGTGACAACAGTCATACCCACTTTACTCTTCCCCCTCAAGCTTGTGTTTCGCGTTTTGGCTATTGCATATTACAGGGTTCTCCACTGTCGCGAGGGCATTTTCTCAAAAACAAAAACTGCTGTAACAAGCCAAATAAAACATAACTACGTTATTACCCTGTAACGATCTGCCGGAGACGGTGGGGTCCCTTATACCAAAATACTCAGTTGGTATCCCAGAACAAAGCGTTACAGTTTGTCCAGGGGGTCCTCATTCAACCTGTATACAGCATGCTTACGGAGTGATTTAAAGTAGAAAGCCGATATGGAAGTAATCAAAGACAGATGCCAGACAGATTCACTGGAAGATTCCTCAGGAAGTGCAGTCCGCCCAAAAAGACGGCAGCTTACAAAAACCCCGCTCGACCAATACTTGAAAATTTCTCGTCGGTCTGAGAATAGAAATGATACAAAGAAGAGTTGGTTGGTTGGTTTGGGGGATGAAAGGGACCAGACTGCTACGGTCATCGGTCCCTTTTTCCAAAGACAAAGAACATCCACAGAGAATAAAAACGAGGAACAGAATAGATCACAGACGATACAGAACAAGAGAAACGGAGACAAGGACAAGACAAAACGAACTAAAACCACACAGAGTGTGACAGTGGTTGGCCGACCATAGAAATAAAAAAGGAAAAGCCAACCACTTAGAAACACATTAAAAGATCAGTTTAAAATCATAGGCCAAAGGCCAGAATCAAAACAAAAAATAAAACAGAAACACTCAGATGAAAGAATAAAAACTCCCTGCCCTAATAAAACGTAAAACTAAGGCAGCCATAACAGGGTCATCGGATAAAACGGCAGGGAGCGTATCAGGCAGCGCAAATGTCTGCCTGACCACAGCTAAAAGGGGGCAGGCCAACAGAATGTGGGCCACCGTCAAAGCCGCCCCGCAGCGACATACAGGAGGGTCCTCCCGGCGCAGTAAATAACTGTGTGTTAGCCGGGAGTGGCCAATGCGGAGCCGACAAAGGACGACTGAGTCCCTGCGGTTGGCTCGCATGGAGGACCGCCACACAGTCGTCGTCTCCTTAATGGCACGGAGTTTATTGGGTGTAATCCGATCGCGCCATTCAGCGTCCCAAAGCGCAAAAACTTTTCGGCGGAGGACCGCCCGCAAATCAGCCTCTGGGAGGCCAACATCCAGAGATGGTTTACTCGTGGCCTCTTTCGCCAGGCGGTCAACATGTTCATTGCCCGGGATACCGACATGACCGGGGGTCCACACAAAGACCACAGAGCGGCCGCAACGTGCAAGAGTATGCAGGGACTCATGGATAGCCATCACCAGACGAGAACGAGGAAAACACTGGTCGAGAGCTCGTAAACCGCTCAGGGAATCGCTACAGATAACGAAGGACTCACCTGAGCAGGAGCGGATATACTCTAGGGCTCGAAAGATGGCGACTAGCTCAGCAGTGTAAACGCTGCAGCCAGCCGCCAAGGACCGTTGTTCGGAATGGTCCCCTAGAGTTAGCGCATACCCGACACGACCAGCAACCATCGAACCGTCGGTGTAAACAATTCCAGAGCCCTGATACGTGGCCAGGATGGAAGAAAAGCGGCAGCGGAAGGCCTCTGGAGGGACCGAGTCCTTCGAGCCCTGTGTCAAGTCGAGCCGAAGGCAAGGGCGAGGAACACACCACGGGGGTGTACGCAGAGGCACCCGGAAAGGAGGTGGAACAGGGAAAAACCCAAGCCCACAGAGAAGCTCCTTGACGCGTACGGCGATCGGACAACCCGACCGGGGCCGACGGTCTGGCAGATGGACGACTGACTGCGGGAACAGGACATGATAATTTGGATGCCCGGGCAAGCTTAGAACATGGGCCGCATAAGCGGCCAGCAAACGTTGGTGCCGGAACCGCAGTGGAGGTACACCTGCCTCCACTAGTACACTGTCCACAGGGCTGGTGCGGAAAGCACCAGTGGCAAGGCGTATCCCGCTGTGGAGAATTGGGTCCAGCACCCGCAACGCAGATGGGGATGCTGAGCCATAAGCTAGGCACCCATAATCCAGGCGAGACTGGATTAACGCCTGGTAGAGCCGCAACAGGGTAGAGCGGTCGGCGCCCCAGTGGGTGTGGCTCAAGCATCTCAGAGCGTTTAGATGCCGCCAACACGTCTGTTTAAGCTGCCGGATATGAGGCAGCCAAGTCAACCGGGCATCGAAAACCACCCCCAAAAACCTGTGGGTTTCCACCACAGCAAGGAGTTCGTCGCCAAGATAAAGCCGCGGCTCAGGATGGACTGTTCGGCGCCGGCAGAAATGCATAACGCGGGTCTTGGCTGCCGAAAACTGAAACCCATGCTCTACAGCCCAAGACTGCGCCTTACGGATAGCGCCCTGTAGCTGACGTTCAACAGCTGCAATGCCAGTAGAGCTGTAATAAAGGCAGAAGTCGTCAGCATACAGGGAAGCAGAGACAGAATTTCCCACGGCCGCAGCGAGCCCGTTAATGGCTATTAAAAAAAGGCAGACACTTAAAACAGAACCCTGTGGCACACCGTTCTCCTGGACGTGGGTGGAACTATAGGAGGCTGCGACTTGCACGCGGAAGGTACGATACGACAGGAAATTGCGGATAAAGATCGGCAGAGGGCCCCGAAGACCCCATCCATGAAGCGTAGAAAGGATGTGATGACGCCATGTCGTATCGTACGCCTTCCGCATGTCGAAAAAGACAGCGACCAGGTGCTGACGGCGGGCAAAGGCAGTACGGATGGCCGACTCCAGGCTCACCAGATTGTCGGCGGCGGAGCGGCCTTTCCGGAACCCACCCTGAGACGGAGCCAGAAGGCCCCGAGACTCCAGTACCCAATTTAAGCGCCGGCTCACCATCCGTTCAAGCAACTTGCAAAGAACGTTGGTGAGACTAATGGGACGGTAGCTGTCCACCTCCAGAGGGTTCTTTCCAGGTTTCAAAATGGGGATGACAATACTTTCCTGCCATTGCGACGGAAACTCGCCCTCGACCCAGAGACGGTTGTAAAGGTCGAGGAGGCGTCGCTTGCAGTCCACTGAAAGGTGTTTCAGCATCTGACAGTGGATGCGATCTGGCCCGGGAGCGGTATCAGGGCAAGCGGCAAGGGCACTCTGAAATTCCCACTCACTGAATGGAGCGTTGTAGGGTTCAGAAGCGTCGGTGCGAAAAGAAAGGCTCCAACGTTCCATCCGCTCTTTAATGGAGCGGAAGGCCTGGGGGTAATGCGCAGAAGCGGAACTCATAGCAAAATGCTCTGCTAAGCGGTTTGCAATGACGTCGGAGTCAGTACAAACTGCTCCATTCAGTGAGAGCGCAGGGACGCTGGCAGGGGTCCGATAGCCGTAGACGCGTCGAATCTTGGCCCAGACCTGCGAAGGAGTGACATGGAGGCCAATGGTGGACACATACCGCTCCCAGCACTCCTTCTTGCCTTGGCGGATAAGGAGGCGGGCCCGTGCACGCAGCCGTTTGAAGGCGATAAGGTGGTCTAAGGAGGGATGTCGCTTGTGACGCTGGAGCGCCCGCCGGCGATCTTTAATCGCTTCAGCGATCTCAGGCGACCACCAAGGCACAGCCTTCCGCCGAGGGGACCCAGAAGAACGGGGAATGGCAGATTCGGCGGCAGTAACGATGCCGGCGGTGACCGATTGAACCACCGCATCAATGTCATCACTAGAGAGAGGCTCAATAGCGGCAGTGGAGGAGAACAAGTCCCAGTCAGCCTTATTCATAGCCCATCTGCTAGGGCGCCCAGAAGAGTGACGCTGTGGTAGTGACAGAAAGATCGGAAAGTGGTCACTACCACACAGGTCGTCATGCACACTCCATTGGAGAGACGGTAAGAGGCTAGGGCTACATATTGAAAGGTCAATGGCGGAGTATGTGCCATGCGCCACACTGAAGTGTGTGAAGGCACCATCATTTAAAATCGAGAGATCGAGCTGCGACAATAAATGCTCAACGATGGCGCCTCGACCTGTTGCCACTGACCCACCCCACAGAGGGTTATGGGCGTTGAAGTCGCCCAATAGCAAGAAAGGTGGCGGCAATTGGGCTATCAGCGCAGCCAGGACATGCTGCGAGACATCACCATCCGGTGGAAGGTAAAGACTGCAGACGGTAACAGCCTGTGGCGTCCACACCCGAACAGCGACAGCCTCTAAAGGTGTGTGGAGAGGGACAGACTCGCTGTGCAGAGTGTGAAGGACATAGAGGCAGACGCCACCCGACACCCTTTCATACGCTGCCCTGTTCTTATAATAACCCCGATAGCCACGGAGGGCGGGGGTTCGCATTGCTGGAAACCAAGTTTCCTGAAGAGCTATGCAGAAGAAAGGGTGACGGCTGATAAGTTGTTGGAGCTCAGCTAGATGGTGGAAAAAACCGCCGCAGTTCCACTGGAGGATGATATTGTCCATGGCTGAGAAAGGCGTGAAAGGACTGGGAAGGCAATTTACGCCGCTTGTTCACTCACTGCCACCGATTCAGTACCCGTACGAGAGGCATCCATGGCGTCTGAGGGACCAGCGAGATCAAGGTCCTCAGCGGACGCTAGAATCTCGACTGCATCCTCAGACGCAGAGCGCGAAAGGTGCGGTGGGGTTGGCGCCACCGCAAGTTCTTTGGCCTTAGAGGTCTTTCTCTTGGACTTCTCTCGCTGAACCTTGGGTTGCACCGGCTGGGAAGGCTTCACCGATTCAGTCTCCGGGACAGAGGAGGATCGTGAAGCCCTACGCCCGGCCGCTGGTGAGGACTTATGCCACTGGCGGCCGTCATCCTTCCCGCTGGTGGAACCCTGGGAAGGGAGGGTCCCAAGGGAACTCTTACGGGCGAGAGTAGCCGAAGAAGTTAGACGCTTCTCCGGCTGAGAAGCGGGGACGGACGTCCCCGACGGGTGGGAGGAGGTTGCTCCTGAGGTAGGTGGTGCAGGAGCAACCGGTTGGGTAGAGCCCCCCACAGGCAAGGGGGCAGGAGGAGTCGTACTGCTTATCGAGCTGGCTGGAAGTCTCGAAACTGATGGGGCTAGCACAGTTGTCGTAGCAGCTGCATAAGAAGATGTCATTCTCACAGGATGGAGTCTGTCATATTTCCTTTTGGCCTCAGTATAGCTCAGCCGGTCCAGGGTCTTATATTCCATAATTTTGCGCTCTTTCTGAAAGACTTTGCAGTCAGGCGAGCAAGGTGAATGGTGCTCCCCGCAGTTGACACAGATGGGAGGCGGGGCACATGGAGTATCGGGATGAGATGGGCGTCCGCAATCTCGACATGTGAGGCTGGAAGTGCAGCGGGAAGACATATGGCCGAACTTCCAGCACTTGAAGCACCGCATCGGGGGAGGGATATAGGGCTTGACGTCACATCGGTAGACCATCACCTTGACCTTTTCCGGTAACGTATCACCCTCGAAGGCCAAGATGAAGGCACCGGTAGCAACCTGATTGTCCCTCGGACCCCGATGAACGCGCCGGACGAAATGAACACCTCTACGTTCTAAGTTGGCGCGCAGCTCGTCATCAGACTGCAAAAGGAGGTCCCTATGGAAAATAACACCCTGGACCATATTTAAACTCTTATGTGGAGTAATAGTAACGTTAACATCCCCCAACTTGTCACAAGCAAGTAACCTGCGTGACTGGGCGGAGGATGCCGTTTGTATCAGTACTGAACCAGAGCGCATTTTAGACAAGCCCTCCACCTCCCCAAACTTGTCCTCTAAATGCTCGACGAAGAACTGAGGCTTTGTGGAGAGAAAAGACTCCCCATCAGCTCTCGTACATACCAAGAATCGGGGCGAATAACTATTACCTCCATCCTGAGACTTACGCTCCTCCCACGGCGTGGCCAGAGAGGGGAACGTTTTCGGATTGTACTTTTCAGCATTAAATTGAGCCCGAGAACGCTTAGAGACTGCTGGCGGCTGGCCGCCAGCGAGAGATGATGTACCACGCTTCATTGCGGGTCATCCGCCCTGATGCCACCTACTCCGACCAAGGGCCCTCCCCACGGGCGCCACCCAGCCGCAGCAATAGCCACCTGGCAGGATGTCCATTGCCGGGAGTCCTGATGCCCCAGGGAGACGGGCATCTACTCCTTGGCATACGTGGGGAGTTAACGGCGCAGGCATCAGTAGAGCGATCCCTGTGTTGTCAGGGGGCTACAACCAAGAGGGTACATGGCGGCCCCACCACAACGGACTGGCTACCGTGCTGGATCTTAGGTGCAAAACTGTCCAAGGTCGTCGTCGCAGTTAAAAGAAACACTGCAGAGTGCAGCGTGGGAATCGCATCCAGGGACGTATCCTCGCCCAAGAGATGGAAAACGAGCGGAACACCATTGCAACGACGAAAAAGCCGGCTAAAGGTCTCAATGCACGACGGATACAGTGCACCACGTAAGGCGCCCTTCCCCAATTGGCTCGCTCTTCGGAATAATTTAGAAAGATGGAGGTCAAACCCGAGAGGGGACCATCACATAAGGCCGAAACATGTGAGACTCCTTTTAGTCGCCTCGTACGACAGGCAGGAATACCGCGGGCCTATTCTAACCCCCGAACCCGCAGGGGGACAAAGAAGAGTACCATGTTTCGTTACAGGTTCATTTAGTAAGCGTTACGGAGGTCCTCAGCGAACTCCAGTGGCAGACGCTGGCGTTCTGCATAGTCTACTGGTAACAATTCTAAGAGCGTACGTTTGTAGAAGAGTCAGCCAGTACAATGCTTTCCTACTTACATACCATCAAGATAAACTTAGACAGTATGGAGCTGACACGGAGGCTTACCAAAGAGGGGCAGTGACGCTGATACGCGAAGTACCCTTCACCACACACCCTAAGGCGACATGTGGAGTATGGATTTAGACGTAGACGTAGGGAATTTAAACTATGGATTAAAGTCAGTCTGCTCTAAGGTACTTAAAATTTTGTCGCATGTTGTATGTAATAGTAATTGCGGAGTTGATGAATTAACCTTCTACAGATGAGCTCGACAGGTTTGTAACGCTTGCAGCAGACTGCTGAATCTGCATAGCGAGAAACATTTTCTCGCAGACACCGTGCTTAGCAGGTTCGTAACGCTTGAGACCAAGAGAATGGGATGTTGCGCTGCACTGTGGGAATGTCTTCAACAACTTGAACAGTTGCATCTTGGGAGTTCTGTGTAGCGTGGATGCTTGTATTTCAGCTGTTGGTAATTATTATAGACCTCGAAAAAACATATGATACCAACTTTACATGCATACTACGTGATGGAAGTGATTTTGAGTTTTATCTGGATAGTAAGGACAAAAAAATTGTGGTAAACATTCTTAGAATTTCTGAGCATGTTTTTCAAACGTTAGAATTCTGTCAAGTTACTTATTCACAAGCACTTTTTTTAGATAATAAATCCTGCAGTATTTTATGGAAAGAAGAGGAGTGTTTTCACTCTTGAGGATGGTGGAGAGACTGTCGCCTCTAGTCATACTACTAGGTAAAGTGACCAAGTTCGATAAAGGGGCCAAAGAAAGGTTTTGAGTGGACTGTCCCACAGTTAACCTTCTCTACAACGACTTGGAGGGGGGGGGAGGGAGGAGGAGTGGGTCTTTTATTCACTAACTGCATTATACAGCCTCAACATAAAATAGGCGAAGTACTGCCATCGGCTAGTTGTAATACCTTCAGATATTTATTCACTTCCTGATATGATGGTAGTAACTTTATGGATATTTCACAGGAGGCACTGTGACGCTTGCTACACCTAAAAAAATAAGCAGAGGCCACTGTCAGTTCGAAGCTGAAGTAGCTAATGCCCTGTACAAAATCAACGAGGACGCAAATGAGCAAAATGATTTTCAAATGAGGATACTGAACAAGCAAGGAAGTAGGAAACACGGAATGAACGAAAGCAAATTTCTGCCACGTAAGCAGGAGGTCCCAGGATAGAGTGCCGGTCGGGGGGGGCACATTTTTCAACTGTCCCCGTTGGTACATAGCAATGTCTGCAAGGAGCTAAAGGTCTGGATTCATTATAATTTAATTCCTCCAACAGTTGTTAGTCCAATGGTTGAAACTGGCCAATTGTATGTACGAACAGGTAGATGTGTTACGGTACATAGTAGTAAGAGGACTGGAAATTAGAAAATTTTATTAAAACTCACTCACGTGGCTACAAGCAACGTGTGGTCATGACAGAGGCAGAGAAAGAGCCAGTAAGTGGGTCAGGCCTCAGCACTTTACAACACCGCGGAGATATATATATCTCTCAGAAAAGAGCAGAGGACAAAACCAACGGAAAGTTGACATGCATATTCGTTAGCTCATAAGAGACGTCGAAAGAAACTGTACCTATTTCATAAGAACCAGTACCAGAGAACCCTATGCAGCAGTTAAGAGCCTGTTAAGCGAATATAGCACAGTAAGGACACACTCGGTCATTGCGAGTCGATGGCGGTCGATGGCGTTCACAGAAATAGCACTCGATTCCACGATTACTATACTATAGCGAATCTACGTCATAGATACTCCAAAACACTACGAACCAGCTGAAGGTGTACCTGAGGTGACCGTCTTCGCCCGTTCGCCGCCTACCACTGCTGGCAGAGGAGCTTGCTGACTGCCGACAACACCACATCGCGGAGTGCTGGACAGCACCGAACTTCCGCGCGGAAACTAGCAACTGGGCCTCGTTGGGTCTACGTTCCTGTTCAGCGCTTAGGTGCCTCTACCTGGCCCTTAGGGAAGAGATCGACCGACCACACGACTTGCGACGACAACACATCGCGGGTGGGTCATCAAGGGTCAACGTAGAACTTTGAATGGGATAAAGCACACTCCAGCTCCTAGTACGAGACCGTTCGTGTCGGACCACAGCCGCGCCGGCAGCTCCCCGCGGCCTGAGGTCTTGCACCCTTCGGCTGGACCCGCAGACGAGGACACAGCAGCCGGCAGCGGGAATCCAACACGCAGCTGACTGAGGCGTCGGCCTTAAGACCGATGTGGAACAAGACGACTGTAAAAACGGGTAATATATAACTGAACACAGTAAAACATTGACAATAGTCAGACGCTTCATAGGCACGCAACAACTATCCTGACTTCACGAAGAGGTGTGTCTCGTAGGCGCCTCTAGATGCAAGATACCAAGCTGCAGGGGCAGTCCATTATGTTTCAGCGAGTAGCCTAATGCTAATTTGTGAATTAAGAAAAAAGTAACTTTTCTGTACTTTTGTGAAGTATAAAAATTATGATGCTCAGCAGTTTCAAATTCTTAAACATGTTTCATATATCAGAAAAATACACGATACCAGTCCTCAAGAGCCGACATCACAGATGGTAGTGATGTTGGACGCTCAGAATGGAGCGAGGTGGACGTCCTGCCTCACCCCAAAGGTGTTTAATTGGGTTCAGGTCAGAACTCTGGGCAGGTCAGTTAATTTTCAGAATGTCATTGGCACCAAAACGTGTGAGAGGATGCTTTGTCATGGTGATATAACAAAGCGTTTTCTGAAGTGCGATACGGGAACACACCCTAACTTCGAAAATCACTCCGTACTCTACCACTACCTCCTCCTCACTTCATTGTCACCATTGCACGTGATGGCAGGCAACATTCTCCAGGCATTCGCTAAGCCTAAACCTTTCCACCGGATTGAAATACGGTATAGCGCGATTCAGAGCTCCAAATCACACTTTTCCCGGCCGTAGTGTAACAAGCGACGTCGCTCTTTACACCAGCTCAAGCGTGATTTAGAACTGACTACAGACGTGCGTGGCTTACACGGAGCTACTCGACTGTCGTGCCACCTACTTAAGTCCCTATGAACAGCCTCTGCGCTAGCTGGACTGCTAGTGGCACTTTGAAATTCACAACAGATTACTTCCGCGGTTTCGTGCGTTTTATTCATTTTTTTACAACCAACGTCTGCAATCCTCTATGGTTCCTGTTCGTCTGTACATCAGGTCAGCGTGGTCTGTTTAGCTGCGCTTATTCCTCCGCCTTCCACTTTACAATCACCACCAACAGTCGACTGGTAGGTTTTGATGGATTTTTTGTTTTAGTTTTAGGGCGCAAAACTGCTATGGTCATTAGCTCCCGGTCCGTGACTTAGGAAACAGTAAAAAACCGAAAATGGAAATCAGCAGCAATGGGAACGAAAGTCATAAAATTGGAGAAACTAAAAGCAGAAGGAAGGCTTAAAAATCCTCTACAGAAAGGGGTTGGTTGTCCCCAAAAAGAGCTTCAAATGACTGACGTCATTTCACTGGCACTAATAAATTCGAGAACGCGATCGGGTGAGCGCGTGTCATCTGCTAAAATCGACGATATATCAGGCGACAGCTGTAGACGGGAGCGTAACGGATTAAAATAGGGGCACTCAATTAAAAGGTGTCTTACCGTCCACTGCTGAGAGCAGTGGGGGAGGATCGCCGCTTAAAAGATGTCGATGGCTAAAAAGACAGTGCCCTATCCGGAGTCTAGTTAAAATTACCTCCTCCCGACGACGCGTTCGGGAGGAAGAGGTCCAAGCACAAGGAAGAGCTTTCACGTCCCGCAATAAATTTTTGAAGGGTTGAAATGTACCTACCGTATTTGTTAGTCGGGTGACATCCAATGACTGTAGCTGCGTTTAAAGTGACTGACCTCAGCTGACCGACTTGTTTTGCCTTTACTGCTTCCCTACTGACAACATCTTTTTGTAGTGGCTTTGCAACGGCCTTGGCGCAATGGTAACGCCGGTTCCCGTCGGATCAAAGTGAAGCGCTGTCGGGCTGGGCTAGCACTTGGATGGGTGACCATCCGGTCTGCCGCGCGCTGTTGGCAAGCGGGGTGCACTCAGCCATTGTGAGATTAACAGAGCTACTTGACAGAAGTAGCTGCTCCAGTCTTAAACTGACATACGGTCGGGAGAGCGGTGTGCTGACCACATGTCACTTCATACCTGCATTCAGTGTAGAGATGGGCAAAACTGTTCTTTTCAGAGATTGGATCAGAACTGTTCACTCCCTGAAATGAATTAGGTCTTTTTCATGACTCACCACTCATTTACAGTAGAAAATAAATGGAAGGCACATTGCCCTTTAAACATGGTTTATTCCAGTACTATACCTGTATTTTGATCTTGAACACAGATAATGAGTAAGAATTTTGTATTTTTTATTGAAATTTCCACGATATGACAAAGTTTTTGATTATTGATTTATTTTGCACTATCGTGGTTTTTTGGGTGATCGGAAAATTTCGTAACTTGAGATTTACATTAACAATATATTTGGCTATAATGTATTAAAATTTCATTAACCTCATACAAATATATCGCAAGCCATATATTTTTAAAGTGAACGTTTCCTTCCGACGACGCCTAAAATCGCAAAATATAAATTTGACTGTAAAACGAAAGTGCTGCATATAGCCTTACGCAGAATAAAACAATGAAAATATTGGTGAATCACATTTTGCGATACATTTATCGGTTCACTCGTAATTAAAGCGTAAATTCGAGTGTCCATAATAAAAATCCTATAGTAAGAGGAGTCATCAGGAACCTAATCTAATCAGTTTAAACAAATAAAAATAAAATAAAAACAATTGATGTATACATAACATAATAATGTAATATACATAGCGGTATTACTATGAAGAACAATATCCAGTATGGACGAACTCCGATGCAGAGGCGCTGAGTCGAGTAGGTCGAGCCGCGAGCTGTATTACTGCGTGAGCTGAGACCGCAGCGACCAGAGTGACACCTGAGTCGCTTTGCTCAACGCTCTGGCTAGAGTCGAGACGGTGGGGTGAGCGTTGAACGGGCGAGTTCCGAGGGTGGGGGGGGGAGCGGTGAACTCACCCGCTCCGAGACAAATCGTCCGTTCCCTTGCGAGCAGGTTGTTGCAAGTAGTTCCTATGTTATCCGCTAGGTGGCTCTGTCCTGTTGCTCGCATCAGCTGCCCAGAGGGCAGGACGTGCGACTGAAACGATCGCCGACAGAGTGCGACACTGCACGCGGCAGACGACACACAGAGACGGCACGGCATATGTGAAACACAAAATCCAATGGAGCACTGCACAATGCAGGCAGCCAAGGTAGAAGCAGGGCAGAGGCTGGCGCTGGCTGTGTTGTGTGGCGTGCACTGTGCTCTGACCAGCAGAGGCGCTGCTGATATGCTCCGTCTCTCTCTCTCTCTCTCTCTCTCTCTCTCTCTCTCTCCCGTGGGAAACGTTTGGAGCTACTGTTCTTTTTTTCTGAATCACTGATTGTTCACTCCTTTGAAAGATTCAACTCTATGAATTAGTTCAAGAGCGGATCCCCCATCTCTAATTCAGTGACGCCTGTGCGCTGAGGATGACACGGCGGCCGGTCGGTACCGTTGGGCCTTCATGGACTGTTCGGGCCGAGTTTAGTTAGTTTAGTTGCGCCTCTAGTGGCCAGCTGTGCACTACATAGAGGTATCCGGATACCGTCCGGCTATTGTGGCTCTATCATACAATTTAAACTAAATTAACGTTAGTGGGATACGCGAATAAGTTTCAGCTTCTGAAATTAACCTGCTCTATTGAAACTTTTTACTTTATCTAGTGTGGCTATACGAAGCAGTCAATGTGCCGTGCCATAAAATGCTACACAGAAATTCTATTACAGTATGCATGAAAGTCATGCAATGAAACATACTGCAAGGGTCATGTTGCATATTCGTCATTATGGATAAGGAAAATTGAAGATTGGGGGTGTTAGAGAAGTTTGTCTACATGATAAACTTCATCTGCGAGCGAGCAGTATGTCCTCAAATTTGTGCCGAAACTCGCTAGCTTGCGAGATGAGCCAGAAAACGGGCTCCTGAATAATAATTTGGTATAGTGAAATGATCAGCATAAAAATTGTTTGCCGGCTGCTTGTCATACCATCTAGACACATGCCATGCTTGTTCTGCATATCAGTTCGATACATACAAATTACATGCAAGTTAAACATATCATGCAGAAGAATGTTTATAGATTGGTATTCAAATTATGTATGTATGTATGTATGTATGTATGTATGTATGTGGGCGAACGACAAATGAAAATTTGTACCAAGGCCAGGATTCGAACCGGGGTCTCTTTCTCATTAGGCAGATACGCTAACCGCTACACCACACTGACTGCACCGACTGCGCTAACACGCCTCCTTTCTCAATACAAATTCCCATTCACGTCTCAGCCCACCTGGTATTGCCCTAAAATCAAACAGCACTGCACAGGTACTCCAACTGTACTGGAACACCACTTCAGCATCTAACTAAACAGGGATCCTGCTTCAGACCTAGGCGAAGGGGCTTTAATCAGATGAAGCTATACGGTTCAGATGATTTATGTAAGCAGACTGAAGTGACGAATGAGAATTTGTACCAAGGCTGGGATTCGAGTCCGGGGTCTCCTCTTTATTAGGCACATGCGTTAACCACTACACCACTCGGGCACGGTGGCTTTGCACCGCTGCACGGACTACCCTAGCACAATTCGTATTGCTGAGGGCGACGTGCTAGGGTAGAGAGTACAGTACTGTACAGCCCTGTGCCAGTGTGTTCATAGTCTCATTTGATTACGTACACATCGTTAATCTAACAAGGGAAACAGATTAGTTACCAGTTTCGGCCTTTGTTTCCAGTATTATAGTACCTGCATATTTGGCTTGAATAAGTGTTGCTCTACTTCCATGCGGCTCTGAATCGTTTTGCAGAAATCGAGGTTTGAAGTTTTATTAGCATGCTGTCTATACGAGAGCGCTAGTGGTCGAGTGACGTCGTTAGCGCAACCGGTAAGAAATACACTGAAGCAATTGCACATTGCTGTTTCAGAAGCCGACAAAATTGTCATCTCTCCCTGGTAGTGTACCTGTTGACCGCTCCTGTATTCGGGACTGTTTTGAAATACGCGTAGTTTGCGTCAATCTCCATTTATGAATGCTCCTTCCGTTTAAATATTAATGACGTGGATCTTCCTATATCATTACTTGTATCAAAAAATCAAATGTGCGTGCCAGAAACCAGCATTCGTAAATTGATCTTTGTTCAAGTCTGCACCGTGTCTTCTCATACTACAGTGAGAGATACCACTACAAACGCTGTCGTCCTACCAAAGACAACTAAGAATTTCGTGTGTAATAACTATATTTCAATAAATTTTTAATTGGGGAGGGGGGGGGGTCAGTGGAAGAAACGGCGAACTTTTAATTTATTCAGAATTTGTCTGTCGTGGGTTCAGATGCACTACATGCCGGCAACTAGTCGTTCCGTTTGAACTGCTAGAAAGTATATACAGGCTACCTACAAAGTTTTGCCTTACAATATTTGTTTTGTTTGAGAACAGTGCCCTGCCAAAGTGTCAACATAGCAGTCACGAAATCTGTAATCGGGTAAAGCAATAGGTGTTTAGTAAAGAGGTTAATGACTGCAGTCGTCCCTTTTTTGATGAGAGGGATGTAAATCTTGATTACGCACCAGGAAATGTTGAAAAAACCCTATGTGTGGTGTAGCTTTATATTGGGGCTAGTCTAACTCCAAAAGGTTTGCACATAGCATTTGTGAAAATGTGGAAGGAGTTCTTTAATGTTAGCAGTATACAAATTTGATCTACATCTGTACTACTATATACAGACAAGTGGTCCAACTTTTACCAAATATAAGGGTACAAGGTAGACTTCCTTCAAATTTTTTTTTACACGATACTCCAAAAAACATTAACTTGTGTAAATTTTTGAACAACATTGTACAGATTCTTTGTTATGATAAACCACAAGAAAAAGCATGCTGTGCAGTTAAAGTAGGTGGTTTAGATTTATTTCCTGCAGTCTATTTCAACTACGATATGAGGGAGTGTTAACCATCACACCGTTTCTCCCACACACAGGGCGTCTCCCGAATGTCGTCAGGAGCATTTTCTGATATTTCGACAGACATTTGCAATTTCGTTTTTGCAGAGAGTCGTTGGGTTCAGCCCAAACAAATACAGCTGATTATGTCTTTCAGGCGACGACCAGTGTCGACTGAAAGCGCCGGTTTGTTTACCGTTTCAAACAGTAATTTTTAAAGCGAATTTTTGGTTCTCTCAGATTAAACTAGTGCGAATTTGATTGGACTTCTGAAATTTTCCCCGGCGTGTTTCTTCTTCTAATAATTTCCGGTTATGCAGCCGGATCCCGTCGACATTCTGCCACGATATTTCGGCCCAGAGACGTCCGACCATCATCAGGTGAGTACACAACTACTGAAGAGCCCAGGTACATTTCGCTTGCGCGAGATTCGGCATAAATACCGCGACTGCACCTGGGCTCTTCCTCGAACATATCCGCATCCTCTACACCTCCCGCCGTCTTGAACCCCCTCACCCCCTGGTTGCTCCTCTCCTCTCCCATACCGAGCGAGGTGGCGCAGTGGTTAGCACACTGGACTCGCATTCGGGAGAACGATGGTTCAATCCCGTCTCCAGCCATCCTGATTTAGGTTTTCCGTGATTTCCCTAAATCGTTTCAGGAAAATGCCGGGATGGTTCCTTTGAAAGGGCACGGCCGATTTCCTTCCCAATCCTTCCCTAACCCGAGCTTGTGCTCCGTCTCTAATGACCTCGTTGTCGACGGGACGTTAAACACTAACCACCACCACCATCCTCTCCCATCCCCGCCCCCTGCCACGTCTTCACCGTTGTGTCCCCCCTACCCTCCATCTCTACACCCTACATCTCCTTTCCCAAGGTGGCTTCCATCAACTCCCCCTCCCGGACGATGCCCTCTCTCCCTCCATTTATCCCTCCTATCCACTCTGACCCTCACTCCCCCTCCTTTCCTCTGACCTTTCCCTGGGCTCCCTCTTCCCCCCTTCTGTCCTGTTTTCTCCCCACTAAACCTCTCCCTACCTCCCTTCTCCCCCCCCCCCCAAGTCCTTTTGTATTCCCCTCCTCTGCCTACCCCACTCCCTGTCGCATCTGTCCCCCACCCCTCTTATGGGTCCTCATCCTCCATCAGCTCCTTTCCCGGTTCCCCCCTTCGCTTTTACTCTCCTTTCCCCCTTTTTTTTGTTTTCCCATCTGTCCAGTTTCCCCCACCTGCTCTCGGCTGTGGTATGTCACATTTGCCAACTTTTTAGTGCAGTGTTCCAGTGACTATTCAGTGTTGTTCGTCTTTCTCGTGTTGCGAACAGAAACCATGCTGTCGCTAGGTGTGAATTTTATGTATTTTGCGAACAGAATCCAGACTGTGGCCGTGTTTTTTAACTGTCTGTCTTGTTTTACCTGTCTGCTTCGTATGTATTTTATTAGCATCATCATCCCTCTGTTCTTTGTTTTAAGTTCCACGATTTCTTTTCGCCATGTTACTCTTTAAGTCTCCGATTTTATCGCCTGTTTTTATTATTTATTCTCTTCATCTTTCTCACAAAGTCTGTAGGCTGAAGAGCGGCATACTAAGCTGCTGCCAGCCCGCCCCCTTCGGGGGGAATTGAAATTCAATAAAGAAAAAAAAATAAGACTAAAAACAGCCGACCAGTTGCAATGGATAAAGAAATCTTTACCTAGGTTTCGGCAGATTTAAATCTGTCTTCTTCAGAAGGCGGCAGTTTTACATAAAAATGGAATGAAGTATCATCGTCATTTTTACAAATATCTGCATAGATCCATTAGTCCGAATTAAAATATAGCCCTGAAAATAGGGTTTGTCATGTAAGCTCTGCTACATCCATGTACTAATTTTTATTTACATGACAAACCCTATTTTCAGGGCTATATTTTAATTCGGACTAATGGATCTATGCAGATATTTGTAAAAATGACGATGATACTTCATTCCATTTTTATGTAAAACTGCCGCCTTCTGAAGAAGACAGATTTAAATCTGCCGAAACCTAGGTAAAGATTTCTTTATCCATTGCAACTGGTCGGCTGTTTTTAGTCTTATTTTTTTTTCTTTATTGAATTTCAATTCCCCCCAAAGGGGGCGGGCTGGCAGCAGCTTAGTACGCCGCTCTTCAGCCTACAGACTTTGTGAGAAAGATGAAGAGAATAAATAATAAAAACAGGCGATAAAATCGGAGACTTAAAGAGTAACATGGCGAAAAGAAATCGTGGAACTTAAAATAAAGAACAGAGGGATGATTATGCTAATAAAATACATACGAAGCAGACAGGTAAAACAATAGACAGACAATTAAAAAACACGGCCACAGTCTGGATTCTGTTCGCAAAAGACATAAATTCACACCTAACGACAGCATGGTTTCTGTTCGCAACACGAGAAAGACGAACAACACTGAATAGTCACTGGAACACTGCACTAAAAAGTTGGCAAATGTGACATACCACAGCCGAGAGCAGGTGGGGGAAACTGGACAGATGATGGGAAAACAAAAAAGGGGGGAAAGGAGAGTAAAAGTGAAGGGGGGAACCGGGAAAGGAGCTGATGAGGGATGAGGACCCATAAGAGGGGTCGGGGGCAGACACGACAGGGAGTGGGGTAGGCAGAGGGGAATACAAAAGGACTTGGGGGGGGGGAAGGGAGGTAGGGAGAGGTTTAGTGGGGAGAAAACAGGACGGAAGGGGGGGGAGGAGGGAGCCCGGGGAAAGGACAGAGGAAAGGAGAGGGAGTGAGGATCAGAGTGGATAGGAGGATAAATGGAGGGAGAGAGGGTATCGTCCGGGAGGGGGAGTTGATGGAAGCCACCTTGGGAAAGGAGATGTAGGGTGTAGAGATGGAAGGGTAAGGGGGGGGGTGGGGATGGGAGAGGAGAGGAGCAACCAGGGGTGAGGGGGTTCAAGACGGCGGGAGGTGTAGAGGATGCGGATATGTTCGAATAAGAGCCCAGGTGCAGTCGCGGTATTTATGCCGAATCTCGCGCAAGCGAAATGTACCTGGGCTCTTCAGTAGTTGTGTACTTACCTGACGATGGCCGGACGTCTCTGGGCCGAAATATCGTGGCAGAATGTCGACGGGATCCGGCTGCATGCCCGGAAATTATTAGAAGATAGTGCGAATTTGTTTTCTCAATACGTATCACCAGGGACAGTAAAACTTTTAGGATACCCAGTGCTTCCGCAATGAAGCACTGCCCCGACCCGCACTGACTCATACCGCCCAGCACGCAGCGCTGCCGAGTCGCTCCTGGTTTGCTGTTCTTCTGCTTTACTGTCCCTACTGATACACACAGATAATAGGATAGACTAATTTGCGAGCGCTGTTGCTAATGGGCACGTACAATTCGGATTGATTAATAATTTTGTTTGTAACGGGAAACAAACCGACGTTTTCAGTTTACTCTGGTCGTCGTATCAAAGACGTGATGGGCAGTATTTGTTTGCGCTGGCTCTAGATACAGTCTGCGAAAACGAAAATGTAAATATCCGCCGAAAAAAGAGAAAATGCGCCTGACGGCTCTCAGGAGAGAGACCTGGTATATTCTCTCTCCTTACATATATTTTCAAACACAAAATCGTATACACAACAGTTTGCTGTATTTTTTTTTCTTTCTCGCTGCCTGTTTTACAGATGAAGGGGAAAGTTGTATATACGGCTTATATGCTTGCGATTAGATTATTACTGTGGGATATGAATTGTCCATAACCTTGTAATCCTACTCATTCGCAGATTAAAACTAGGCGGCAAGCTGTCACCGTCAGTGATCGATCAGCTGAAAATCTCTCCGTGACTTTAATTCTCCATCAATGTTTTGTTTGCAATAACGATAACAGGCAAGGCTCTAGGTCAGAGAAAGGGGTAAGAGGTAGATAAGGAAGGGGGAGGAAATTGACAGTGGGTTAGTGGATTTGGGGGGGGGGAGGGAGAATATGACCAGAAAGTTCGTGGGACACACATGGGCACGAGGATGGACAGAGAGGTGGGAAGAGGTTATGAACAAAGACAAAAGGGGGGGGAGGGACAAAACTGGGGGGGGGGGGCGGCGACAGGGGAGATTGGTAGAGAGAATAGGGGAAGGAGTTTAGGATGTATATCCAATTCTCATGTATGTTTAGCAATTGCGAAGCAATGAGGGGTTCGCTAGTGTAATACACACGTGTAAGTGAATGCCTGTAATGTTTCAGTCACTAGTTCGTTTTACCTTGTAAAAAAATCTAGAAGAAACGTATGATTGCGTACCCTTCCGTGGCCAGACCCAGTTGACAAAAGTTTCCTGTGCTACCGTGTAATAATGTAAAAAAATTTTATTGGTGAAATAAAGGTTCCAGGCACGGTTAGAAGTGAGACCCAGAAGAAGGCCATTGTAACCGTGGCCTAAATGTTGGTTTTATCCAGATTTTTACAATATGACGAGATACAATAATCTCAAAACTTTTACTATAAAGGGATATGTTTGTTTCGGCTCTCACGTTAAACATTGTGGGTCACGACTATTTTTATCTTGTTGCGTTTCTCTACAAACGTTAGTACATATTTACTTTTAGGAAGGAGCACAATCTACATCCACCGGAAGAAGTGTGGAAACCAGGTGACGTTGTCAATGAAGGTCAAGCGTCAAGCAAAGACTTTTTAGATTTTTCATTACAAAAGTGAGGCAGAGAGGTAGTTGCTACCTTTCTAGTGGTAGCAACAAAATATAATGGACGACAGTCTATCAACAAAACAAAAGTTGTTTATCACATACCTTCCATAAATCTTCACGGTTTAGAAAGTCTTCAAGTGAATAATGATGAAAAAACTGAAAAATTCGATATTGCATTACTAGGGTTGTGACTACACGAGACAAAAGCTCAGTTTCTTCTGGAGTTCTACACGTGTAAGAAGTTTTGATCCTCTAGTATTCTGTTTTCTAATGCAAAGGCAATCTACCACGAAAGATCGGAAGCACTTCGTTATTGAGCCAGTCACTTTAAAAATTGTTATTTCGTGAATAATACTCTTTCTTCTTTCCTATCTTTAGCGACTTCTGTCTACTAGTCTGATGTAAGATAGTAAAAAAAAAATCTACCTATTTGTTCTCAAATCTTTTGTAGGTACGTTCTGATGAGACTGTATCAACCAACAATAGCGGGACAACATTACAAATAACTCTAGTACTTATTAGCAATCTTCTTATTCATGTGACAGGTTACATAGGTTAAAAGTAGTCCAACAATTCGCAGAAGTTACAAATAATTCCATTTTGATATATGATACGCAGATTTAATCAAAAATACAGCACGCAATAACTAAAAGCTATGCTCTGTTGGGTTTTAGCACTTTCTTCCGCCGTCCTTTACAATTCACGTACGAATGTATTTATAATAATGTGTATTTTATCAAGACTATTATATCTCGACTAGACCTCGCCAGGGCTACACACTATGACCTACTTTTGGTCTTTTCCATAGAAATATGATTCCCTGTTCGAGCTAAGTGTTTGGCGCAACATTAGAAAAAAAATGCCTATACTCGAGAGCAACAGGCGTCTAGTCTGCCGAGTTAAACTGCTCTCGTATGATCAACATGATCATTAAGGCCTGAACTTCGGTTTGTCAATAATTCTTTACATTATACCAGAGCAGCATTTGTCACATGCGTGTGTACTACAACCGTGTGAAAGATGAGCAAAACCGGTAACCCGTTGCCTGTATGCATTCCTTGTAAGCACGTTCAGGAAATGACACTGTACCGACAAGAAGGGTAATAGACTGGAGGAACACGCGTACAATACTGTCTGCAGGATGGACACCGAAAAAGCGCGGCAAACATTAACGATTGCACGGAGCGTAAATTGTCACAGGTAACACTGCTGGGTGATAAACGTAGCCCTTGTGGATACTTACCGCGGAGGCTGTCGGTCTGCTAATCTGGTGCTAGTTTGGAGGAGAGGCAACGACTGACGGCTTGACCGATAGTCGCTCCTATATCTCTGGCAGCCGAGTCACGTGCTCGCTCGCCAATCTGTCCCATTTGCTCTCGTCACGTCTTCGCTCCGGACTGCGCCGTGCTCCATGTAACACACATCTGGGGTCCAAACAGCAGACCGCGAAAGAGCAATTCAGAAACTTAGCATTTAAAAACCCTTCTTCGCAGTAACATAGTATTACATTATCACCGAATGATCTCCTCGTTTTGTAATATTGCAGTAAGCATGATGTACTGTGCGCAGTAAACAGTAAAGGAAAAGGGAAGAGTAATTTGGACAAGGAATTAAATTTCTGGGAGAAGAAATAAAAAGTTTAAATCTAGTATAGGAAGAGCAAAAACGACAAGATACAGTCTTTTTATTTAATCGACGACTAGTTTCCAGTTACCAGAGACGTAAAGTTAAAATTACAATTTGTCCAATAAACAGTTGCAGTCCAATAAACGGTCGCAGGTTCGAATCCTGCCTCGGGCATGGATGTGTGTGATGTCCTTAGGTTAGTTAGGTTTAAGTAGTTCTAAGTTCTAGGCGACTGATGACCTCAGAAGTCGCATAGTGCTCAGAGCCAGAAATGAGTGCCTATTACAGGACATAGAGCATATTGTGCCAGGTTATATTTATCAAGACAGACAACACATTTTTCCGTAATAGCATGCGAACGTTAAGGCTGTACATGCTCTTACGCCAAAGTCAAGTTTTTCTATGAACAATAGCGGGATAAACATACATCTAATGGTCTGTTTCCTACGCGGCCACAAAAAAACTCGGGTAGTGGGCGCCCTATCATAACGCAGGGAATTTCTTTGTTGCACTTTGTAATCATTAAAAATAGAACAACTACTTGACTTGCACCACACTGCAGCTCCTTAAAATTTTTCAGAGCAGCAGGACATTTTGAAGCAATAAACAGTCCGCCCGCGGGAGGTTCGAGTCCTCCCTCGGGCATGGGTGTGTGTGTGTTGTCCTTAGTTTTAAGTTAGTATAAGTAGTGTGTAAGTCTAGTTTGGTCCCTTAGGAATTCACACACATTTGAACATTTTTGCAATAAATAGCAAACCACAGGGGCGCCACATGTGAGGCAGGAAAACAAAAGCCGTAGGCTGTAGCGACACATAACATCAACATCAACATTTTAAACCATAAAATAGTGCGGAAAGGAACCAAATCAGTAAGGCGTTAAAAATCATCATCACGTTTCGAATTAAATATCCTCGTAAACCATGAACAAACAACAGAATGTACAACTGGTTGGCTCTGAGCACTATGCGACTTAACTTCTGAGGTAATCAGTCGCCTAGAACTTAGAACTAATTAAACCTAACTAACCTAAGGACATCACACACATCCATGCCCGAGGCAGGATACGAACCTGCGACCGTAGCGGTCGCTCGACTCCAGACTGTAGCGCCTAGAACCGCACGGCCACTCCGGCCGGCGAATGTACAACTATTACAACTTTTATTAAATTAACACTCCATCGCTACACACAAAAGTTAAGACGAAAGGTTGTATCTTACACTGTCCCTAGGTTGGATTAAATAGCTATGTCATATTGTCATGCACTATTATGGGTCCTAGTATTTGGTATAACGTAAGACACAACCTAGCATTTCAACTTCTGTTTGCATCATTGAAGTGTCGATTTCTAAAAATAGTTTTTGTAGCTGCTAATTGATAGGACTGTTTTGTCTGTCTGGTACGTATATCGCGGTACAGGATCCTCTGTACCCTGTAATAGGCACTCAATTTCTGGAGCTGTTTATTGGACAAATTGTAATTCTAACATTCCGTCTCATAAGATGATTGGAAAATAAGTTCAGGTAAACAGAAGGCATCAAGTAAATAAAAAAACTGTATCTTGCAGCTTTGGCTCTTCCTATACCAAACTGGTTAACACGAGTTGCTGTCCCGTTATTAACCCAGTATGGTGGTAACCAATAAAAAGTAGAATATTTGCGAAAGCACTTTAATTCTGTCAGAGACGACCCAGCACTTAATTCAGTTGAACGTTACGTATAGTATCTTAAAAAAAGGTCGAGTGATGCTTATCAACAAAACTAAGACAATGCGACATACTCGAATTAATTCAGGCGTTGCTGAGGCGAATTACATAGGAAATGGTACGCTAAAAACAGTAAATAGGTATTGTTTTTTAGGCATCAAAATGACTAAGGTTGAAGTAGAAAAATCATAAATTGCAGACTGGCAACAGCAAGAAAAGAGTTTTTTTTAAAAAATATATGTATGTTTTAACATTTAATTATTACGTACTGTAAGATAAACACCACCGAGCGTTTTTTGGTCTGTATGTGACGGCTAATCTCGGGAAGTGCTACAGGGATTTCGATACGGGTTTCACTAGTCGATGGGCCGATTCACGAATAACGTCTGTGAGCATAATTTATTCCCGCTATGCGTGCGAAGCCCGGACGAGTCACTAGTATAAATTTAAGTATTAGGAGATCTTTTCTGATAGCATTTGTCGGCTGTAGAAATGAACCGTGGATGCTAACCGGTACAAATAAAAAGGGAACACACGCCTTTGAAATGTGGGGTAGATAATGAAAGTTACTAAATAGAATTCTGGGTAGGGGGGGCGGGGGATTTGGAAATTTGTGGTAAGGTCTTATGGGACCAAACTGCTGAGGTTATCGGTCCCTAAGTCTACACACTACTTAATCTAACTTAAACTAACTCATCACGCTAACTCATCTGCTGTAGACGAGTTATGCCTGAAAATGAGCATACTGCCTGACAGATGTTTAGTAGATGGGTTGGAAAGACTTTAAGCCATCAGTAATTCGAATAAAGTTGCAGTTCGGTCAAAACAGTAACAGATTTCTACGGACTACTGTCTACATGTCGTGGGTTAGTTGCGAAGTTGTCTGAACTAAATCGGTTTATGTTCTCAAGCTTTCATGCTTCGATCGCTAAATGAACAGAGAGCAGTACACGAATTACCACCTAGGTTAAGACCATAGTAAGGAAATGAAACCACCGTATCTCTCAACATTCACCTGAACTGGTTTATGGAAATTATGCGCAATTTAAGCCGTAATTATCGCACTGAGATTGGAACTCCAGTCCTTCCCTTAAGCGATTCGATTGCGGTTAGGCTTGGTAGCACCAGTCGTTCACAATGACAAATACCTACTAGCAATTTTCCTTTTTCACGTCATTGCATACGAGGGCCAATCAGTAAGAAAAGAAACACATCCAGAATGAGATTTTCACTCTGCGGCGGTATTGTGCGCTGCTGTGAAACTTCCTGGCAGATTAAAACTATGTGCCCGACCGAGACTCGAACTCGGGACCTTTGCCTTTCGCGGGCAAGTGCTCTGCCATCCGAGCTATCCAACCACGACTCACGCCCCGTCCTCACAGCCGTACTTCTGCCAGTATCTCGTCTCCTACCTTCCAAACCTTACAGAAGCTCTCCTGCGAACCTTGCAGAACAAGCACTCCTGAAAGAAAGAATATTGCGGAGACATGGCTTAGCCACAGCCAGGGGGATGTTCCCAGGTTGCGATTTTCAATCTGCAGCGGAGTGTGCGCTTATATGAAATTTCCTGGCAGATTAAAAGTGTGTGCCGGACCGAGACTCGAACTCGGGACCTTCCTTTCAGGAGTGCTAGTTCTGCAAGGAGAGCTTCTGTAAGGCTTGGAAGGTAGGGGACGAGGTTCTGGCAGAAGTAAGGCTGTGAGGACGGGGCGTGCGTCGTGCTTGGGTAGCTCGGTCGGGAGAGCACTTGCCCGCGAAAGGCAAAGGTCCCGAGCTCGAGTCTCGGTCCGGCACACCATTTTAATCTGCCAGGAAGTTTCAAAGAAACACATTTTTTTCTGAAAGCAAGTCGGCTTTATCGGCCATCATTCACATACTGCTTCCTTCATTGGGCTAAACAGACTGAAGTCAGAAGGTGCTAGATCCGTGCTGAAGGACGGATGAGAAAGAACAGTCCAGTGACGTTTTGTGAGCTCCTTTCTTGTGCGCGGACTTGTGTGAGGCCCTGCGTTGTCACGGGGAAGGAGAAATTCGTTTGCATTTTCGTGGCGATAAACACGCTGAAGTCGTTTCTTGAACTTCCTGAGGGCGGCATAATACACTTCAGAGTTGACTGTTGCACCACCAGCGAGGACATCGTTCCAGAACACTGTCGCCATGATTTTATCGGCTGAGGGTGCAGTTTGAACTCTTTCTTCGGTAGAGAGACATGGTGTGGCGCCAGTCAATGGGTTGAAATTTTGTTTCCGGTTCGAAGTGATGAACCCATGTTTCATCGCCCGTGACGACTATTCGACAAAAAATTGTCACGATCAGCCTCCAAACTCGCAAGCAGTTTCGCACAGATGGTCCTTCGTTGCTCTTTTTGCCTTTTGGTAGGCAGAGAGGAACCCCGTGGGCATACGGCTTTTAGTTTCTCAGTTGGTGAACGAGTGTTCAGCAAGCACTACCAACAGGGACGTCCAGTTGAGCAGCGAGGTTTGATTGTTATCACCTCGAATGAAACTGTCCGCAGGAGTCAGTTGTGCACGGTAGGCTGGCACACGGGATATCGATCAGGTTTGCGTGACTTTGTTGCGATGATGACAAACGCCTCGCCCAACGACTCACCGTGCTTTTGTTCACTATCAGGTCTCAGTAGAAATTCTGCAAGTGCTTGATCATATACGCCATGCTCTGGTTTTCCACCAAAAGAAACTCAGTGACAGCTCTATTTGGAACGCATGCCCGTTACAAACACTGTTTTGAAAGCTATCTATAGCTCGGCCACCTATGGGAAATTCGTGAAACTATATGTGCTGAAGCTGGAATATTCCACCATGTCCCGCAACAGATCCCACATTTTTGCGGTCAAAACTGGTCGAGTTAAAAAAAAATTGCGTTACTTATTGAACGTCCTTCGTATTATATAAATAAACGTTATTCTACATTTGATTACTTTAAAAACGTTGCACATGATGTAAAGTTTCACGAGGAGATAACGCAGCATGTCTCTACGAAGCTGCGAATTATAGAACATTGCTTCACATTAAGTCGTTACGTTCTGCCGACCAATTGCCAGCGTGCTGATTACGAATTCAGACCCCGCATTCAGACAATTGGTTTAAATTAATGTCCTTATGTATGCAAATATGGGCGGCGAGGGCATCAGGGCAGTTACGAAGCAAGATTGCTGAACGATAGACCGCACTGGTGCATCGAGCTGACCACATAGTGCAAAATCCTTTCATGTCAAAATGCAAGGCTATCAGACATGAAAATCTATGCGGGATTGAGTGTGATGAACGTATCTTAAAATGGTAACTTTAAACTGATCACAGCGCTACAGTCTCTAATGACTTTGAACGATTTCATGTACAGTTACCACACTTGGGGTTCAAATGGCTCTGAGCACTATGGGACTCAACTACTGAGGTCATCAGTCCCCTAGAACTTAGAACTACTTAAACCTAACTAACCTAAGGACATCACGCACATCCATGCCCGAGGCAGGATTCGAACTTGCGACCGTAGCGGTCACGCGGTTCCAGACTGAAGCGCCTAGAACCGCTCGGCCACACCGGCCGACCATAGTTGGGGAATGAGCTACGTACATGAGAACAAACCTCGGGGGATCACAGCATACAGATAATGAACGATGCGGCGTAGAAGCGTCAGAACTTAGTCGGAAACGGCATTTGAACTCCAACATAAACCAATGCCTGTGGTTCGAACACGGCACAGGTCACATCCGTCTACAACAAGAGTAGCAGCAGTGGGCCACAGAATTACCGTCCGATACTTTGTTCCAGTGTCCTGAGCGCAAATATAATGAGGTATCTCGAACAGAACGGTGTCGTCCATGCCAAACACTATTTCTTCCAAACACCAGGATCAAGTGAATCCCAACCTACGTTTTTCTCATGTATCATGAAAGTGATGGATCAAGACAGTCTGATAGATGCACTATTTCTCTATTTCCGAAAAGCACTTGACTCAGTTTCACACATACGTTAACTATACTAGGTGTCCGTTTCGAAAGAGGCACCACAAACATGTATAGCGATTCCGCTGAAATTGTACGATGGAACTCGTGACGTTTGATGTGGCAACACTGCACTCTGCAACACCGTGTGGCGCAACAGTGTGTTTCCGCGCGTCGCTGTGGCTGGAACTCAAAAATGGTTCAAATGGCTCTGAGCACTATGGGATCTGTGGTCATCAGTCCCCTAGAAGTTAGAACTACTTAAACCTATCAAACCTAAGGACATCACACACATCCATGCCCGAGGCAGGATTAGAACTTGCGACCGTAGCAGTCGCGCGGTTCTGGACTGAAGCGCCTAGAACCGCTCGGCCACCGCGGCAGGCATTAATATTATTTCCTGATTTTTATGCAAAGTATTTAAGTGTTATTTAAGGAAATGTTTGTTCGTGGGACCTCTTTCGAGTGGGACATCTTGTAGAAAGTACGATCATATGCGGTATCAAAATGGTTCAAATGGCTCTGAGCACTATGGGACTTAACATCTCTGGTCATCAGTCCCCTAGAACTTAGAACTAATTAAACCTATCTAACCTAAGGACATCACACACATCCATGCCCGAGGCAGGATTCGAACTTGCGACCGTACCAGCCGCGTGGTTCTGGACTGAAGCGCCTAGAACCGCTCGGCCACCGCGGCAGGCATTTAATATTATTTCCTGATTTTTATGCAAAGTATTTAAGTGTGATTTAAGGAAATGTTTGTTTGTGGGACCTCTTTCGAGTGGGACATCCTGTAGAAAGTATGATCATATGCGGTATCCGGCCAAATTTGGATCGAGTAATTCTTGGCAGGAAGGACACGGCATGTTATTTTTGATGGAGAGTCATCGACAACTGTAGAGGTAACGTCAGGTGTGCTCCAGGGAAGTGTGTTGAAACTCTTGCTGTTCATGTTGTACAGGGTCACTTTAAATGGTACACTCGGTTTCAGAGCTCTGTACTTTAGAAAGTATTGCATGTACAAATATGAATGATGTATGAATAGAGCCGCAAACTTACCAAGTTTACATTTGGTACTGTAAAAATATTTTGTGAGTGCTCCTCTGGTCACACGATACACTTCCAAGCAGCAGCCAAGTTCGTTCCACACCTTCTGTAGGAACATCCGGTTAATGGCCATCATAGCAGCGTTGATGCGTTCTCTGACCTGTTCCAGAGTTCTTGGCAGTGGGAGTAAACGAAAACGATCCTTAATGTGCCCTCGAAGAAAAAGTCACAAGGCTTTAGGTCAGATGACAAGGAGGGCCAACAGGAACAGAGCCGCTACGCCTAATCCAGCGATGCGTAAATTCGCCGTTTAGGTGGCGAAGAACACCGATGCTCCAATGAGTGAAGGCCCCGTCTTGTTGGAATTCGCTGTATCAGTGGTAATTTGTGGAAACAAGCACATCTGCAACATATCACGGTAAGAGATATGCTATTACTGCACTACTGCCCCTTCAAATGGTTCAAATGGCTCTGAGCACTATGGGACTTAACTTCTGAGGTCATCAGTCCCCTAGAACTTAGAACTACTTAAACCTAACTAACCTAAGGACATCACACACATCCATGCCCGAGGCAGGATTATTCGAATCTGCGACTGTAGCGGTCGCGCGGTTCCGGACTGTTGCGCCTAGAACCGCTCGGCCACCCCGGCCGGCTACTGACCCTTCAGATAATATTAATAGTAACCTCAAATGTTTCGCAGATTATGTAGATATTTATAATGAATAGTTGCCTGAATAGAATCCCAAGATATATTCAGTCAGATCTCGATGAGGTAAGTACCATCACAGTCTTCTCACAGAAGCAAAATGGTTCATAAAGCTTCGTCTGCGACAGTGGGTATAAAACGTTAACCTTTCGCGAATCTCATTTATGCGTCCAGATTTCATGAGGATTTTCAGTGCCCTACGCTCTACATCGTGGCGATAAAGGTTTTCAGATGAACGGAAGGTTGTTCCGTTGCTGAATATCAGCTTGGAGGCGAAATGTTCAACCTCAGTTGCTTCGTACACTGCGATTCAAAAGCTTCCCGTTTTAATTGTTGCAGGATCTGCAGACGATGCAGCCTGAAATGTAACCGCCCTCGCAAAATCTGCCTCATAGTTTGCTGCGATTTTCCGTCTGAACACACGTTCCACTTTTGTAACGGGTCTCCCATATTCCAACACACCAAAACTCTTTTCTGGCTTATTCGCCATTTTGTCAAGGCACTGCTCTCGGAACGCCATCTGGTGGGCACAACACAAACTCTGTAGCCGGCCATTGTGGCCGTGTGGTTCTAGGCGCTGCATTCTGGAACCACGTGACCGCTACGGTCGCAGGTTCGAATCCTGCCTCGGGCATGGATTTGTGTGATGTCCTTAGATTAGTTAGGTTTAAGTACTTCTAAGTTCTAGGGGTCTAATGACCACAGATGTTAAGTCCCATAGTGCTCAGAGCCTCTTGAACCACCACAAACTCTGTGAGGTAACGGTTCCGTTCAAGTCATATTTGTACATGTATTACTTTGGGAAAGACTGTACTTCGTAAACGAATGTGTCATTTATAGTAGCCCTGTAGATTACTGACCTTACAGATAATATTAATAACAACCTCAGATGATGTAGTTATTTATAATGGAGAACTGCCCGATAAAATCTCAAGATATATTCAGTTAGATTTCGAAAAGATTTCAAAATAGTTCAAAGATTGAGAACTTTAATGTTGAGAAATGTAAAATATTAACTTGTCAAAATAGATAGACATAGTATCCAACGGCTACATTATCACTGAGTTACAGCTGGAATCGGTCAACTTATTCAGATAATCTGGTGTAACAGTCTGTAGAGACATAAAATGGAACGATAACAAAGGCTCAGCCGTAAGCAAAACGGGTGGCAGTCTTCGGTTTATTGGTAGAATACCGGGGAAATACAGCCAGTCTACAAAAGACATTGCTTACAAATTATTCGTGCTACCCATCTTATAATATTCATCAATATATGGGACCCATGCCAAACAGAGCTAACAGAGGATATTGAACGTACACAGACGAGGACATCACGAATGCTCGTAGGGTTTTTTGTCCTGTTTCAGTGTGTCATAAAGGTGCTGAAATAATTGAATTAACGAATGCTTGAAGATAGAAACCAACAACATCGTAATTATTTTTCCAGCATGCCCATAGACGGCAACCTATACACAACCAATGCCACTTTTAGTTGTTTCATTTTTTAAGGTTGTTAGTATATTTATTTGACAATAACTACATTAACAAGCTTCTTTTTTTCTTATTTTGCTTGTGCCTGTGTCCTGCAAATTTCGCAGGGTCAGCATAGTTAAGATCGGATTTGGAATGTTTAATTGAAGGGGTGGCCTTCCTGCCACCACCCCGTACCTCCTCCCCCCCTCCCCTCCCCCAGGGGACGGATTCAGTGTACCCGAGCTGTCTGTGTCTAGTGTAAACCATGAAATAGTGCAAACATATTTAAAATGTCTGTGAGTCGTGTAGCTGAGGTAGGACGTGGGGACCAGCCTCGTATTCACCTTGCAGGATGTGGAAAACCACCTAAAAACTACTTCCAGGCTGGCTGACACACCACTCTTCATCTTTAATCCGCTGGGCGGATTCGATCTGGGGCTGGCGCTCCTACCCGAGTTCAGGAATCAGCGCATTAGCACTCTCGGCTAACCTGGCGGGTGACTGCATTAACAAGCTGTTTCTTCATTATTATAAAATTGTTCTACACAATTTCGAGCTTCTATTTATTAATAAATACATTTTTTGTACATAATTCTTTCGATATATATATCTGATTGATAAATTCTGACATCATGCTTCAGCTTGTAACCTCCCCCCTCCTTCCTTGTTCCATCTATTGCCCACATTAAACAATGTCCAGTCCAAGTAATTAATAAGCAAAGTCTTTTAAGGAGATTTGAGAGGAGCGAAGTGTACAAGAAACTTTCAAGTTTACTTAGCTTGTCATGTTTAGAGGCTCCAGCTTTTCTTGTCTAGGGGTCTGGTTCTTGAAGCTGAAAATCTGCATCAGGTCTTCATGATTGGTTTGAACTAAATAAGTTGGAAGGTTGTTGTTGCAGAATTTTTTATGTAAATATATTTTTTTATATATTTCCTCACATTTTAGTACATCATACAGTATTTTGATTTTTGACATTAACAAAGCTGAAATTTCATTGTTTGCACTTATTATACAAAAATACGCCCGATCATATCAGAGGCAAGCTTACGACTCTCTCTCTGCGGAAATAACAGTAATCCAAAGGGATTACAATTTTTCTTAACAAATGAATTCCTACTAGTTTTGTTACATTATTAATTTCGACTGTTATTTCATAAATGAATCCAGAAATAAGAACATCAAACAGTACAGGATTGCGTAATTAATAACATAAATTATAGTGTGGAACTAATTCGTAATTTCATATGTTTCATAAAAAAATAATTTTAACTCTACATTCAGGAATAGTATTCAGTGGATTATAACATCGAAACTAAAATATTTTACAAAGCAATTCCTTTTCATAAATTTTAGCTTGAAATGTAACATACTGGGTGTAAAGTTACATGAAGGTATGCAGAAAAGCAACTGAGATAATACTGACCTGGACAAAATTAAAAAAATAATACTGGTATCGACAACTACTATTGAGGAAAAGTAATGCTGGAGGAGGATGTCACGTTAGGAGCTGCAGATGGAGTCTCCAGTGTTTAAGAAATAGCTGCACTGCTCTCTCCATAAGTTGACTATCATCATTCAGCGGTTTCTGCACCGTGTACAGCCATTGTCCATCAGTATGTGTATATCTATTGTTTTATAATCGTGTAGCTAATTTTAAATTCTTATTATGTATCCCTCTAATTTATACCCTGTACCATATTACAGTTCTTAAGATCTGCAGATGATCGTGTGGTGATCGAAACAGGTCACCCAGTTGACTAATGAGCGTGCCTTTGCGTCATAAACTTTTATAATTAATTTCAAATCTTCAATTTTGAACACTTGCTTCCTCCAGCAATGTTTTCAAAAACAAAACTAGTAATATAAGAGTAAAGTTTTCTTTCTAGACACAATAGATTCTTGGTTTTGAATAGCATATTTATTTTGTCATATGCATCCTAGCACATCTTTAATCTTCTGATTACCTTTTATCCTGTCCTGCCCTATAATAAAAACTCATCCTATGGGTATATGAGTTCATTATTAACATGTGCTAGCTGTTATTGTAATATCTATTAACTTTACTTTCAGATTTGCTGTATTAAGTTGTACCATTCGTGGCTGAGGTTTATCTGCTGAGATATAGCTGATTTCTAGGATTCAGCTGTCTGTGCCGAAATAGTTTGACATCATGTGTCGTCCGCAATATCACACTCTCTCTGACTGTGACATAAACAAAATGGCGCTGTACGACCTGCACAAATCACTAAATGCCGGGTATGATGGATCAGCTTAATGAAGTGTTGGTCTACAAAGCCTATTTAGTCCCTAAGAACTCTGTCTTGCGACATAAGTACGGTCGACATAATTGAGAACAAGACGTGCACATTTGATTCACTCACACTTATCCAACTGAAAAAGAAGTATTTAGTGTGAAATAACTGAAAACAAGAAGAAAAATCAAGGTGTTGTCGGAACTATTTGTTACGCACAATTAAAATTTAATTTCTATGTAACGTTACTATCAGCCAAAGGACTTTTGTTCTGCAAATAATCAAGAATTTTGTTGATGGAATCGACCTGCTGTACATGTAAGTAAGCAAACAGTTGGAATTATATCACAAACTGACACTTAAAGATTAGCAAGGTTCTAAAATTTCGAGTGTTGACACGTGGGTCCGTGAGACCCACATATCGATGGCAATCTTGCGAAATGTTAACGTTCGGAAGATTCGCTTTTATCTGATTAGTCGTTCATGTCAATATCATTTTACTTCATCCCTGAAGTAAATCTCTGTTATGTTATTGTGTAGGACTTTCTTAAACGAACTAGTACGTGGCTATGCTCCTTAAGTAAATAAAAAAAAGTTTGATGCAACTCTTTCGCTAGGTATAATGCAGCGACAATTGCTGAGGTTTTGAATATAGCCGATTGTTCAGTTAACTATAAAACTACATCGTAATTAACGGTACCTAGCAAGGTGACGTTAAGATCCAAACTGATATCATTTCATGGATGCTATCGTCTTCAAGTCTTCTTAATTTACTCTTTGTATCAGAAGCAAGACGTATGCCTTTCTTTAACCAAGAGCGTACATGATCCTTAGGTTGAAACATACGCCGTGGAGGACCAACCAGTTTAACGAACGACAGATTCCTGACGGCAAAAAGACTGAATGAAGCTCTTGGAAGTGTGACAATAGATTCATTTCTGAAAACCCATGTTCACATTTGCTAGTAGACATGTGTACACATTTCATTGCACTGAGAAGAGGGCGGAGGGATGCTGGCAGTTTCTTCTCCATGAAATAATCCCGAAATCCTCTAAGCATCCCTTTCTCTGGAAGCCCAAAGCGACACTTAAGGTTTTGTACTTGTTTCACCATATACTGTTCCAGGATTTTCAGGCCAGGTTGATGAGTCCATCTCTTTCTCGCATTCAGAGATGGCAATGTCCTCTGTGTGTACAAGACGATCCTACTTCCGCCGTTTCATACAATCATAAAACCTGCAGTGCTCAAGACTCTACTTTTTCTTCCTCTTTCCAGTTTAATTACTCTCAAGGTCAGCTCTTCTACTGCTGTGAGAGATTCACAGCACTGACAAGGGAACCTCCCCATCACACCCCCCTCAGATTTAGTTATAAGTTGGCACAGTGGATAGGCCTTGAAAAACTGAACACAGATCAATCGAAAAAACAGGAAGAAGTTGTGTGGAACGATGAGAAAAATAAGCAAAATATACAAACTGAGTAGTCCATGCGCAAGATAGGCAACATCAAGGATAGTATGAGTTCAGGAGCGCCGTGGTCCCGTGGTTAGTGTGAGCAGCTGTGGAACGAGAGGTCCTTGGTATTGGTTCAAGTCCTCCCTCGAGTGAAAAGTTTAATTTTTTATTTTCAGACAATTATTATCTGTCCGTCTTTTGGGAGTGATTATCACATCCAGAAGAAAACCTAAATCGGGCAAGATAGAAGAATCTTTTTTTTTTTCAGCCTTCAGTTGCAAGGTAATTTTACTCGTTCTATGGGTAAAATTACCTTGCAACTGAAGGCTGAAAACATTGTTTATTTGCTGTACATTTCACAGTTGCTGACACGCTGCAATATGTTAAAGATTTGTAAGAATCTTTTTATCCATTCGCCAAGTGTACAAGTTAGGTGGGTCGACAACATATTCTTGTCATGTGACGCACATGCCGTCACCAGTGTCGTATAGAATGTATCAGACGTGTTTTCCTGTGGAGGAATCGGTTGACCTATGACCTTGCGATCAAATGTTTTCAGTTCCCATTGGAGAGGCACGTCTTTTAGTCTGCTAATCGCACGGTTTTGCGGTGTGGTCGCAAAACACAGACACTAAACTTATTACAGTGAACAGAGACGTCAATGAACGAACGGACAAATCATAAATTGGCGAAAATAAAGAATGTAAACTTTTCACTCGAGGGAAGACTTGAACCAAGAACCTCTCGATCCGCAGCTGTTCACGCTAACCACAGGCCACGGTGCTCCTGAGTTCTCATTATCCTTGATGTTGCCTATCTTGGACATGGACTACTCAGTTTGTATATTTTGCTTATTTTTTCGTAGTTCCACACAACTTCTTCCTGTTTTCTCGATTGATCTGTGTTCAGTTTTTCAGGGCCTATCCACTGTGCCAACTTATAACAGAATATGAGGGGGGTGCGATGGGGAGGTTCCCTTGTGAGAACCACTGTTCGGTTTCCTTTCTTCGAACACCAATAGCTGATTTCTGATATTCCGCTGGGCAGATTACAGTGTGATGTCTCGTGACTGTAGCTCAAGACTTGGTTCTGATAATTCCTGAGGGGCATCACACATTAGAGCTAAGTCGAGAATGAAATCAACTTTAGTGAAGCACTTCAATAAACCTTTGTACATACCTCTTTCAGTTGATTTCCTGCCTTGATCACCTTCTCGCAGCTGTGAAGTGACATACCTCTTTCAGTTGGCTTCCTGCCTTGATCACCTTCTCGCAGCTGTGAAGTAAACAACTAAAAATTTAAAGTTTTCCCACGGTGCTGTCAGGCTTCTGAAGGCTCGATGCTACCATCTTGAGCCCGAGAGTATGCCATTTTTCAGAATTTTGGTATCAAGTAGCTGTGCATGCTTCTTTACTTCTCGAGCGTTCTGCGGTGACTGGTATTACACTGAATATAGCTTGTCTACGAAAGATCTGAAGTGATTCACGTGTGGTAGAAAGTCTCTTTTTCTTACATCACCAACTGACGATCTAAGTTTGTGGTTAGTACAATACCAAAACAAAGTTAGTGGGAAATGACGTTTCATTAATTTAACAAATCTTTGCTTCTTCCCATCATCACTGCTGCTTCACCTGTTGCAATGTAAATAAGATTTTTTTCCAGGATATTATTAAAAAATCCCATAGATTCCAAACAGTTTAGCAATGGGTTACAAATACCTTCAGCAGTAACGTTATTTAGCTCAACTATATCAATATTTGTGGGCTCTCTCACATCGGCGAGTTGGTTTGTAAAAAAAAAGAAATTATTAAAGATGATAACTGAATAATTGTTGTGCTATCATCAATAATTAATGATTCTTTGATCATGTTTTAGTAGCTGTTTTAATCACTGTGTTTTTTTTATTTTTTCAATGTGATTAACATGTTAGTATGCGCATTCCCAGAATGTAAAATGCAGCTCACGTCAACTGGGTTAAGTTCTGAAAGGTCAATTTCGGTCTCAAAATCACTGTAAGATAGATTCTTGATTCTTTTTCACGATTAATAGCACTGCGTAATATACAGGGTGTTTCAAAAATAACCGGTTTATTTGAAACGGCAATAAAAACTAAACGAGCAGCGATAGAAATACACCGTTTGTTGCAATATGCTTGCGACAACAGTACATTTTCAGGCGGACAAACTTTCGAAATTACAGTAGTTACAATTTTCAACAACAGATGGCGCTGCAAGTGATGTGAAAGATATAGAAGACAACGCAGTCTGTGGGTGCGCCTTTCTGTACGTCGTCTTTCTGCTGTAAGCGTGTGCTGTTCACAACGTGCAAGTGTGCTGTAGACAACATGGTTTATTCCTTAGAACAGAGGATTTTTCTGGTGTTGGAATTCCACCGCCTAGAACAAAGTGTTGTTGCAACAAGACGAAGTTTTCAACGGAGGTTTAATGTAACCAAAGGACCGAAAAGCGATACAACAAAGGATCTGTTTGAAAAATTTCAACGGACTGGGAACGTGGTGGATGAACGTGCTGGAAAGGTAGGGCGACCGCGTACGGCAACCACAGAGGGCAATGCGCAGCTAGTGCAGCAGGTGATCCGACAGCGGCCTCGGGTTTCCGTTCGCTGTGTTGCAGCTGCAGTCCAAATGACGCCAACGTCCACGTATCGTCTCATGCGCCAGAGTTTACACCTCTATCCATACAAAATTCAAACGCGGCAACCCCTCAGCGCCGCTACCATTGCTGCACGAGAGACATTCGCTAACGATATAGTGCACAGGATTGATGACGGCGATATGCATGTGGGCAGCATTTTGTTTACTGACGAAGCTTATTTTTACCTGGACGGCTTCGTCAATAAACAGAACTGGCGCATATGGGGAACCGAAAAGCCCCATGTTGCAGTCCCATCGTCCCTGCATCCTCAAAAAGTACTGGTCTGGGCCGCCATTTCTTCCAAAGGAATCATTGGCCCATTTCTCAGATCCGAAGCGATTACTTCATCACGCTATCTGGACATTCTTCGTGAATTTGTGGCGGTACAAACTGCCTTAGGCGACACTGCGAAGCCGGCCGCGGTGGTCTAGCGGTTCTAGGCGCTCAGTCCGGAACCGCTCGACTGCTACGGTCGCAGGTTCGAATCCTGCCTCGGGCATGGATGTGTGTGATGTCCTTAGGTTAGTTAGGTTTAAGTATTTCTAAGTTCTAGGGGACTGATGACCACAGATGTTGAGTCCCATAGTGCTCAGAGCCATTGACACTGCGAACACCTCGTGGTTTATGCAAGATGGTGCCCGGCCACATCGCACGGCCGACGTCTTTAATTTCCTGAATGAATATTTCGATGATCGTGTGATTGCTTTGGGCTATCCGAAACATACAGGAGGCGGCGTGGATTGGCCTCCCTATTCGCCAGACATGAACCCTTGTGACTTCTTTCTGTGGGGACACTTGAAAGACCAGGTGTACCGCCAGAATCCAGAAACAATTGAACAGCTGAAGCAGTACATCTCATCTGCACGTGAAGCCATTCCGCCAGACACGTTGTCAAAGGCTTCGGGTAATTTCATTCAGAGACTACGCCATATTATTGCTACGCATTGTGGATATGTGGAAAATATCGTACTATAGAGTTTCCCAGACCGCAGCGCCATCTGTTGTTGGAAATTGTAACTACTGTAATTTCGAAAGTTTGTCTGCCTGAAAATGTACTGTTGTCCCAAGCATATTGCAACAAACGGTGTATTTCTATCGCTGCTCGTTTAGTTTTTATTGCCGTTTCAAATATACCGGTCATTTTTGAAACACCCTGTATTTGCTGTCCCCGCATGTTCATTTTTAAACGCCATAATGCAAGCATTTTCTAAACTCTTCTGTTTTAGCGCAAAACAGTATTAGGGCAGCACCTCAATGAGCGGAATTTTCTTCATATTTAAATATTTTTTATCACAAAGAAACGATCTCTTCTTTACTTGAATCACATGGAGATGACACATATACGGTAGCTCAAGGTTGTGAAGTATATTTGCCTTGTTAATTCGATTTACGTTCGTGAAATAAATTATTGGCATACTTTGTCCAGTACTGTAAAGAAGTCACTTTGCGAACAGAATAGCTTAAGGTAACGCGTCCAGCACCGTGCTCCCAGAAAAAGAGCTCTGTACAGGTCTTGAATAAGCGATTTACTGGTCCGAAGAACCAAGCATGCATGCTATTCCGGCACTGCTGGCGCATTGTAATAAACGCCGCGAATATACAGCACTACCATGAGACCCTAATGCCACAGCACGGATTTGTGTACCAGGATACCACGCCGAGCTTTAGAAAATAAGTTCTAGCACGAAATAAAGACTTCCAGATGCTCGCAAACGCGTTTTCTTCATCCATTCTGTTCTTATACATAGTTTCAGTGTTTTTATAAGTTCTTATAAAAAAAACATGCCAGTTTTGATATATCAAATGAAGACTTTCATTTATTGCAAGATTCATTAACAAAATAAATAGCCACGTACATTACACCCTTCCATTTGAGGTATGGAAAAGGACGTCTGGCATACGACCTCTTCCTCTGCGCTGTATGCATAATGGAAAATTATTTCTGGGGTGAACTAAAAAGATACTGACACGAACGAGTAATCTGATAACAGTGAATCTTCCGATAGCTGACATTTCGCAAGGCTGTCATCGTTATGTGGGTCACACGAACCAAGTGTCAACGCTCGAAGTTTTCCGTCCGCGAAATTCGCTATGAGTGCCTGACAAGATGCCATTTGCATTTCGCAACATCATGTCGAATTTTCTCTTTTAGCTCGCAGACGTTTCAGCATTGACATACGCCAATGGTGTAAGACGATCCCAAAGCAAAAAATTGAAAAGGCCATTTTTGGTCACCAGTACGCGAAATTAGGCGATACGGAAACCATTCCAGTTAAATGAAGCCACAAAAGTTCCCTTATAATCGCGCGATATCGGTTTTTATTGACTTCCACAGCTTTTCCTTCTCTGTCTTCAAAAAAATAAGAGCCGTTGATGCCGCACACCCAAAATGTATTCTTCGTCCGGCCGTCCTGACTTGGATTTTCCGTGATTTCCCTAAATCGCTTCAGGCAAATGCCGGAATGGTTTCTTTGACAGGACACGGCCGACTTCCTTCCCCATCCTTCCACAATACGATGAGACCGATGACCTCGCTGTTTGGTCTCTTACCCCCAAATCAACCAACCAACCAACCAACCCAAAAGGTACAGAAAACTGACAGTCATTGTGGATACATTTCCCTCATTTGAAGCTTGCAAGGAATTTACGACCACTAGATTTGGCAGTTACGTTCACTCACAAATCCATTAAAGAAGAAGTGCGACTCTTTCCGACTGAAAATTAAAGTTCATTACTTGACTTGCGATCTTACAACGTAAAACCCGCGGTCGCCCAGGTTGTGGGTTGTACAAGGGGCATCCAATAAGTAATGAAACACATTTTTTTCTTGGCCAGTTTAGGGTGAAAAAATGTGGAGGTTGCTGTGGGATTATTATTATTATTATTATTATTATGTAGTATTCTGCCTAGTGGCAGGTCCATGTCTTCGTACAGAGAATTTCTGATTCCACTGTTTCCTGTCTTCAGCTTCTTCCTTCAGTCTGTTGTATCTCCTTCCATCTTTCATGTCGTCCGGATGTTGAATTCTTCTTCTTCCTCGTCCTGCGTTTCTTCTGAGTTTCCCTTCGATGACATCATGTATGTGTCCCTCGTGTCTAAGTACATGTCCAATCCAGTTGGCCTTTCTGTGAAGAATTGTACGCAGAATACTTCTCTTCTCTTCTACTCTTCGCAGTAAATCGTCATTTTTTTTTTGCGATCTGTTCACTTGATCTTTTCCATTCTCCTCCAGCATTTCAAAGTTCTCTATGTATTTTTTTCTCCTTCTTTCTCGTGGTCCATGTCTCTGCTCCATACAGTGCAATGCTCCAAATGTAGCACTTTATCAGTTTTTTCCTCAATGCCAAACTCAATTTGCTGGTCAGCAGAGTACTCTTCTTGTTGAAAGCAGCTTTGGCCATGACGATTCTTGCTCGGATTTCGTTGTTGCAGTGGGCATCCTTTGTGATAAACTTCCCAGGTACTTGAACTGATTCACATTTTCCAGTTCCCGATTGTCAACAGTTATCTTCAAGTGTTTCTCACGTTTTGATATCCGCGTCACTTTTGATTTTTCGATGTTGATTTCCATGCCGTATTTTCTTCCCGTTTCCACCAAATTGTTCATCGTGTATTGCAGCTGTCTCTGATTTTTGGCGAGCACTAGCAGGTCGTCTGCATACTTGATGGTGTTGATGAGACGTCCTCCTACTTTGCAGTTTCCGCATCCTTTCAGCGCTTCTCTCGCCAGCATTTCTCCGTACCGGTTGAAGAGACTTGTGGGATATGGTGGAATATTCACGATTGAGCCACTAAAGTGCCATGGAGGTCCGACAGGAGGGGGCGCTAAACGTAGCATTCGAAATGTCGTCTGTGATGGAGGTGCGTCCCGAGCAAAGAGCCGTCACTGAGTTTCTCTTGGCAGAAAACCAGAACACTGCAGATATTCGTAGGCGCTCACAAAATGTTTACGGAGACTTGATAGCGAGCAAAAGCACTGCTAGTCATTGGATAAGGCGTCTATCGACATCGCAACAAGGCTGCACATACCTGTCCGATCTCCTGCAATGTTGGAATGTGCGGACACTTTCATTTGTGCTAATCGACGGACCACACTCAAATACCTCACTGCATAACTGGACATCTCTGCTGTTAGTGCTGACACACTGGTTGTGGTACTCAAAAGCCTGTGCCCGCTGGTTTCCTCCCCGCCTAACAGACCACCATAAAGAACAACGAAGAACCACCAGTGCGGAACTGCTTGCGCGTAGCGAAGCCAATCGTCACAATTTTTGTAGAACAACGTCACAGGTGCTGAAACAAGAGTTCATCGCTTCGAAGAAAAAGTTCAAAGCCGCATCCTCCACCAGTAAAGTCAGAGCGACGGTACTGTGGGTCTCTTCAAAAATGGTTCAAATGGCTCTGAGCACTATGGGACTTAACATCTGTGGTCATCAGTCCCCTAGAACTTAGAACTACTTAAACCTAACTAACCTAAGGACATCACACACATCCATGCCCGAGGCAGGAATCGAACCTGCGACCGTAGCGGTCACGCGGTTCCAGACTGAAGCGCCTAAACCGCACGGCCACACCGGCCGGCACTATGGGTCTCTGAAATGGTTATTTATTTGTTCGATGTATTCTAATCTCTGTTGTCCTCCACAGTTTTTGCCCTCTACAGCTACCCCTGATACCATGGAAGGTATTCCCCGATGTCTTAACAGATGTCCTATCATCCTCTCCCTTCTCCTTGTCAGTGTTTCAACATATTCCTTGCTTCTCCGATTCTGCGCTGAACCTCGTCATTCCTTACCTTATCAGTCCACCTAATTTTCATCATTCGTCTATAGCACGACATCTCAAACGCTTCGATTCTCTTCTGTTCCGGTTTTCCCACAGGCCATGTTTCACTACCATACAGTGCTGTGCTCCAAACGTACATTCTCAGAAATTTCTTCCTCATATTAAGGCCTATGTTTGATACTAGTAGCCTTCTCTTCATCAGGAATGCCCTTTTTGCCAGTCCTAGTCTGCTTTTCGCGTCCTCCTTGCTCCGTCCGTCATTGGTTGCCTTGCTGCCTAGGTAGCAGAATTTCTTAAATTCATCTACTTCGTGACCATCAACCCTGAGACTAAGTTTCTCGCTGTTCTCATTTCTGCTACTTCTCATTACTTGCGACGTTCTTCGATTTACTCTCAATCCGTATTCTGTACTCATTAGGTTGTTCAGTCCATTCAGCATATCATGTAATTCTTCACTTTCACTCAGGATAACAATGTCATCAGCGAATCGTATCTTTGATATCACTTCACCATTTCAATTCCACTCCTGAAGCTTTCTTTTATTTCCTTCATTGCTTCTTCGAGTTGCAGATGGAACAGTACGGGGGAAAGACTACTTCTCTATCTTACACCCTTTTTAATCCGAGCACATCGTTCTTGTTCGTCCACTCTTATTATTCCTTCTTGGCTCTTGTAAATACTGTATATTACCCGTCTCTCCCTAGAGCGTGCCCGTTTTTCTCATAATTCGAACATCTTGCACCATTTCCAGGTCGACAGATCCTACGAACGTGTCTTGATTTTTCTTTAGTCTAGCCTCCATTATCAACCGCAAACGAGAATCGCCTCTCTGGTGCCTTCACCTTTCCTAAAGTCGAACTGATCATCATTTAACACAACCTCAATTTTCTTTTCCATTCTTCTGTATATTATTCTTGTCAGCAACTTTGATGAATGAGTTTGTAAGTAGGCTGTTTAGGTTTTCTTATTGGTAACGCCACGTAGCGCTCTGTATGAAACATCACTGGCTGTGCTGTGTGCAGTCTGTGGCTTGTTTGCATTGTTGTCTGCGATTGTAGTGTTGGGCAGCTGGATGTGAACAGCGCGTAGCGTTGCGCAGTTGGAGGTGAGCCGCCAGCAGTGGTGGGATGGGGAGAGAGAAATGGCGGAGATTTGAAATTTGTAAAACTGGATGGCATGAACTGCTATATATATTATGATTATTAAGGTAAATACATTGTTTGTTCTCTATTAAAATCTTTCGTTTGCTAACTATGCCTATCAGTAGTTAGTGCCTTCGGTAGTTTGGATCTTTTATTTAGCTGGCAGTAGTGGCGCTCGCTGTATTGCAGTAGTTCGAGTAACGAAGATTTTTGGTGAGGTAAGTGATTTGTGAAACGTATAGGTTAATGTTAGTCAGGGCCATTCTTTTGTAGGGATTTTTGAAAGTCAGATTGCGTTGCGCTAAAAATATTGTGTGTCACTTTAGTGAATGTTTGAGTACGTTCAGTTTTGCTCAGCTGTTTGAAAAGCAAATAGTGTAAGAGGTTTATCAGCACAGTAATTCAGAAATTGTTCTAAGGGGATGTTTCAAGTTGTTAAGCTGATTGTGCGATAATTCTCGCACTTGACAGCTCTTGCAGTCTACGATATTGTGTGGATGATATTTCTTAGAAAGTCAGATGGTATGTGGCCAAACACATACATTCCACACACAAACATGAATAATCGTTTTGTTGCAACCTCCTCCAATGATTTTAAATATTCTAATGAAATGTTATGTATTCCCTCAGTCTTACTTGTTTTTAAGTCCTCCAAAGCTTTCACAAATAATGGTTCCAATACTGGATCCCATATCGCCTCTAAATCGACTCTTGTTTCTTCTTCTGTCACATCAGACTAATTTTCACCCTCGTAGAGGCAGTCAGTATACTCTGCAGTCTCCTCTGCATTTAACAGTGGACTTCCCGTTGCACTCATAATCCTATCATTCTCGGTTTTTGTTTCACAGAATGTTGTTTTGACTTTCCTTTATGCTGAGTCAGTCGTTCTGACAATAATTTTTTTTATTTCTTCACATTTTTCATGCAGCTATTTAGTCTTAGCTTCCTTGCACTTCCTATTTATTTCCTTCCTCAACGACTTGTTTTTCGGTATTCATGAACTTCCCTGAACATTTTTGTACTTCCTTCTTTCATCGATCAATTGAAGTATTTCTTCAGTTACCTATGGTTTCTTCGGAGTTACCTTCTTTGTACCTATGTTTTTGTTTCCAACTTCTGTGATGGCCCTTTTTCGAGATGTCCATTTCTCTTCGACTGTAATGCCTACTGGGCTATTCCTTATTGTTGAAGCTATTATCTTAGAGAACTTCAGTCTTGTCTCGTCATCCCTTAGTACTTCTGTATCCCACTTCATCGCGTATTGATTCTTCCCGACTAATCTCTTGAACTTCAGCCTACTCTTCATAACTACTACAGTCTGACCTTCGTCTATATGTGCTCCTGGGTACGTCTTATAATCCAGTATCTGGTTTCGAAATATGTGTCTAGCCACGATGTAATCTAACTGAAATCTTCCGATATCACCCGGCGTTTTTCAATTATACCTCCTCCTCTTGTGATTCTTGACCAGTATATTCGCTTTTACTATTTGAAATTTAATTTAGAACTCAATTAGTCTTTCTCCTCTCTCATTCTTTGACCCAGGCCCGTATTGGCATGTAACCTTTGAAAGGTGGCTACACTGAGCCACAGCGCCAAAAATCGCGCCAGAGAGAGTATTGTTCCGCCGCCTCCACTGGCAGTGCTCATTGAGAGGTAGCGGCAGGCAGTGCTTGCCGAGAAGTTGTGGTGGACACTGCTTGTAGCTGAAGTTAGAGTGAGATGCGGTAGTCGAGAGTGTTGTTCCATGTTTATGCAGTTATTTGATGGGAGAGATAGCAGATTTTGTTCCAATGGAGATATTGTAATGATCTGAGTGCTTTTCGTCAATATAAATTAAGGTAACTAACTACTGTTCTTTATTTTCTTATTATTTGTGTGTCCTGAATAATGCTTCATTACAGGTTCAGTCAACAAAGCATCTGGCGTGTGTCCTTGTATTAGAGTGTAATTCTGATTTTCTTGCGCAATTGTAGTATTTCTAATTTTCCTTTATCACGTCAGTATAATTGGTATTAAAAAATTCTTGTCTTGTTGAAGAAGAACCGTGCCAGATGTGCGTTGAGTCATACTACCACATACAGAACAGCTACACTTGTGCTTTGTTGGTTTCGTAGGTTTTATAGTTGCTGGGGACTTAATTAGTTAATTGTGTTAACAGAAATTTTCTTACATTCTTTGTTGTCATTCTAAGCAGTCAGATTGCGTAATAATACTAGTCAGGGCCAGCCGTTTACGAGACTTGCGTAATCGGACATACAGCTACTAAAATTATTTGCATTATAATTTTTTATTTAATTAAGCCCCCATGCACGTGGCGACCGCTGCTTCGGATCGTCCCTTGGAATTCTTCTGATTGGAAAAATAGTAGACAGTAGTATTGTTGTAGTAATTTGTAGTTTAGTAATTGTAGCTTGTATTGCAGGTGTAGATTTGGTGATTGTCATTCTTCTATTGTTCGTTAATCGTGTTTGAAGGAAGCATTTCGTGTGATTGATATTGTTGGTGATAAAGTGTCATTGTGTATAAATTTCATATAGTGACGAGTTTTGTACATTTTGTAAATGATTACGCGGTCGATGAAAAAGGCAAAAATGATGGATAGTGAGAATGACGAAATTGTTAACATGGCGAACTCGCCAACACAGGACAACAGTGTGATGAATAATGAAGTTGAAAACAATTTAATAAGTCGGGAGAATAGTCCAGAACCATTTCAAAATTTTTCTCAATCAGAAAATTCACAGAATACGAGGTTAACGATAGAGGATTCTGAAGTAGTATCGAACAGAGATAGCCTTACAGCTATGCAGAAGGAAGTTAGTTTTGTGGGAAATGTTAGGGGCGAAAAGAATTTCGAACAACTTAACACGGAGCAGTTGATGAGTGCAATATTAAATTTGGGATCACAAATGGGAACAATGGAAGCACGCTTTAGATCTGAATTAAAAACAGAGATAGGGACAATTAAGACACAGATGGGAGCAATGGAAACACGGTTAGACTCACAAAGGGAAACAATGGAAGCACGGTTAGACTCACAAAGGGAAACAATGGAAACACGGTTAGACTCACTGGGATCACAAATGGGAACAATGGAAGCACGGTTTGGATCTGAATTAAAAACAGAGATGGGAACTTTGGAAACATGGTTAGATTCACGAATAGGGACATGTTTCAAAAATATGAAAGATGAATTAAAGAAAGAAATCAAAGAAGAAGTACAACCGATTTTGAATTCTCACAGTAATAGATTAATGGCAGTAGAGATTAGACAAAGGGAACAGGATAGAGAACAGGAAGAAAGAGATCGCGTGATAGTACAGAAATATTCAGAGTTAAATTTACAACGTGCAAAAGATAAGGAAGAAATATTTGAGAGAATCGAGGATTCCGTACCAAATGACAGATTAAATAACCTAACACAACAGTATGAACAGTTAACTACTAAATGCGTTAATACTGAAACGCGAGTCGCGACACTTACGGAAGACGTAAATAAACAGAAAGAACAAATTGGCGACTTATCGGAAAGAGTGGAGGAGATTTCAGATAAATTGACAAATCTTAGTTTAAATGGGGACAGAGATTCAGATGACACAGCTCCATTGCCATTTTTAGAAACCGAAGAGTACCAAAACATAAATAAGCATGTTGAAAATCAGGGAAAATTTAATGAACGCGTGAAAAGGGAATTTGAGGCATTAAAAAAGCAAGTCAAACAGATTGAAGGCGAAATCGTAGGAAAAGACGGCACAAGAAATTTAGAATCACAGATACCAGAGGGGTTTGAAGAAAATAATTTGTTTCATTTACGGGATGCAACAAGAGAGCGCCAGGCGCGTGAATTTAACAATAATCGGCATTGGGACTGGGACAGACGCGGTAGGTCTTTGTCGCCACGAGGCGAAAACTTTGACTATAAACACTTCGTAACTGTTCGGAAATTTAAGATCTTCCGCAATTCTAAGAATGACATACATCCATGTTCATGGTTAGCTCAATTTCTGTACGCACTTCCGCTAAATTTGCCACTAAGTCACAAACTGAAATTTATGTGCAGCTATTGAAGTCCTCAGGGGATTCACTACTCTAAGTGAATATGTGCCGTAGCGAGCATAGGGCCCCGAGCTGTAGTAGTGCTATTTCTCTTTTAGTTTTCTGTACCGCTGCCTACTCTTTCACTATTCTTTGCATCTGTCAAAACAACTCTTCGACTATCAATATATCTAGAGAGTAAGTAAACAATAACCGGATTTGACTAATTTACCCAAAAGTGATTTCGGAAATCACCATGTGGAGTTACTGTACCTTCAGCAGCATTCATTCGTAGCCTAAATGAAATTTTACCTGTTTATCTTCGTGACAATATTACTTCATATGTTGACGATATTCTTATTGCTAAAAATTCTTGGAGTGAGCACAACAAAATTTTGGATTCATTGTTACGTATCTTTGCAAGAGTTGGCATTACAGTAAACTTAGAAAAATCTGAATTTGGTCGTTCTCAGGAGAAATTTCTCGGTCACATTATTTCTACAGAAGGTATTCTTCCTGATCCAGAAAAATTAGACGCTATTCGTAATTATGCTGTTCCTACCACAAAACGTGATGTTAGTAGTTTCCTTGGTGTCTGTAATTTTTTTAGACGCTTTGTTAGATTGGACAATTTGGTCACACCTCGTTTTTGCGATCTATCTGGAAAGTTCTTTTTAAACGAAAATCGGTCGACAACTCTGTTTGGTTAGTTTGTATTCCTGATGAGTGGGTTAATAAGCTGATTTGGTATACGCATTTCAGTTATGCACACTTTGGTCCCAGAAAATGCTTTCATAAATTACGAGAAAATTGCTACTTCAATAATACGGAAAAACGTATTCGATTTGTTCTTGCCAAATGCAAATTATGTCAAAAGGCTAAGCCGCCGACAGTTTCTCACAGAGCACCGTTGTTTCCTATCAGTCCAGCAAAATTAAAGGACATGGCTGCAGTTGATTTGTTCGGTCCAGTGGTTCGATCTACTAATGGTTTTGCGTACATTTTCGTAGCAGTGGAGTTGACATCAAAATATGTGTGTTTTACACCGTTACGCAAAGCAACAGCTCGTTCAGTATCTAATGCTTTCATCAAACATTTTCTTAAAGAAGTGGGTCATGTTGATAAGGTTATATCAGATAATGGATCACAGTTTCGTTCTAAAATTTGGCTTCGTACTCTACGGTGTCGTAAAATTAAACCAATTTTCATTTCACTTTTTCACCCTCAATCTAACGCTTCAGAGAGATGGATGAAGGAAATCAATAAATTGTGTCGTCTTTATTGTCATCAGAATCACAGAACTTGGGATCAGTATCTTCATATTTTTCAAAACATTCTGAATGAACTTCCTAACGACTCAACTTCTTTACCGCCTATACTGATATTAAAAAACAAAGCACCGACAAATCGCATTTCTGAAATCGTTCCTTTTCCGCCTACACGGAAACTGCGGCATTCTGAAGTTGTCAACCTGGCTCTACAAAATATTGCATCTGCGGCTGCTAGAAGAGAGAAATCAGCTAAGCATCCTGGTCGTTTAAAATTCTTGTCAGTTGGTCAGAAGGTGTTAATTAAGTCTCATCGATTGTCTCACAAAGGAAAAGGCTTGTGTCGCAAATTTTTTCTGCTTTATAATGGCCCATATAGAATTCGCAAAATTATTCATGATAACACTGTAGAAGTAGAAACTCTTAAATCACGACGCTCTAAGGGAATACATCATATATCTAACGTTAAAATTTTTGTGGAATGATATACTTTTGAAAAATTTTTGTAGAATGACATACTTTCGAGAAACTAACAGTTGCATGTAAACACACGGAGAGTACAAGGATACCGCGCTGTGTTTTGGCGGCGGCACATACTCAAAGCAACAGTCAAGTCTGCGCGCCGCACAGGGCAGTCGTTGACCGCAAGCAATCACTTCCTACGTCACGCGCCTACAGCTGATCGAGCGCTCAGTGCGAATGCACTGACAGCCGTAAATAAATACACAGTCTAATTTCTCCGACTAAATTCAGTATAAAGCTATAGTGACTTGATGAATTCTGTTATTAACATTCAGTATTTTTCAGGATACGGTTCTCTAAAATATTTAAGAACTTCAGGTAAATTCTGTGCGTGTCCGACGTTAAGACGACTTGCTATCGAGAAAATTTCAGGAAAAATGTCATTTTGAAGAAGAAAGTAATAAACTAAAAAGGTAATTATTAATTGAGTTTATTTTTCAGGTAACATATTTCCACTTAGGTACGTACTTTAGACGTAATTTGCTGCTCGCGATTACGTGATTCATACTTTGTGCTAATTACATGTTCAATGAAATTACTTGTGAAGCGACGTGCTTGCGTACGTTAACTGATTTTGACAATGATTATTAATGAACTGGATTGTTACTTGTGTATATTATGCATCGCTTGGCTGCACTGCTTTTTCACTGATGTCATATTTTTAATTATGTGCCTGCTGTGCCTATTTATTTAAATTATAATTGTCACCTGATTAATTGTGCTGATGTGGTTAGGTATGTAAGTTATACTTTGTGATTTATCTGCTTGCGCCTTCATGTTTACTTATTAAGATACGATGCTAATGACCTGTTTAGTACGTAAGATATATGTTTACTGCTATGCGTATGGATTGCACATTTACACATTTCTGCTTGTTGTCATAACTATACTTTAATTTGGTATGTAGCAATGCTGATGTACAGTGTACAAACATAGAGTTTAGGTTACACTATGGTACTAGTTACAGATTGTTCGCTTGGCGAAGCCTCGTTATAGAAATTGTGCTGCATCCACTTGTTGACATTCTGTTCACTACTGGTATATTTACTCGCTGTTGCTTGTTTTGCTTACGCTCAGTGCTTTATATTTTAACATAAGAAAATGAACTGCAGTAATTCGACGAGCGACTTTAGTACAAGAAACATCATAGAAGTCACATGAGCTGGAGGTTTTATTAAAGCTGTATAAATGTATGCCAATAGGAAGGAAGCTAACGACATGACATACCAACACAGTTATTACACTGCATTTTTCGTGAGCAATTGAAATAGGAAGTGACACTTGACACAAGAAATACTCCACATGTTTGCTTCTGTTTGCCATAATTCTTGAAGTGGTGTACACACTGTGAAATATTAGGATCATTCACACTCCGTAATCGTACTTAATTACTGAGAGTTATTCGGACTAAGTCTGTTAGAGGTCATGTATGCATTCTTTGTTTATAATTCATAATGAGTAGAAGATTTTGGTCAGATGGATTACACAGAGGTTGTGTGTTGACAGTGTGTCTTCGGATTGTATGGGATGATGAGGTTTGCATTAGGATTTTATCTGTATTTATTCGAGGAGACTGACTAGAGGAAAGAGTTGTTATGGAAGTGAAATGATATTGGTGCTAAGGTTTATATGTATCGACGTATTGAAGAGGTATTATTGAGGTATTATTGAGATTATGTGAAGTTGATGATTATTGGAGTTTTTGTGGATAAGAGGTAAGGTAAATGATATTGATGATAAGATTTATATGTATCGACGTAAGAGGTATTATTGAAGTATTGAGATTTTGTGATGCGGATGATTATTGGAGTTTTGGTGGATAAGAGGTAAAGTAAGTGAGGTACTTTTTCTTTTTTTTTTTTTGTTTTGTTGGTCTATATGGAACAAGGAGGATGAAGATAGCAGACTAGAACACTAAAATGGAAGGAAGATTGTCTACACACACACTTTGTTAAATCACCAAGCAGTATGTACTTTTTTTTGGAGAGAGGAAGCATTGCATATCTTGGTACACTGACAGTTGTTCAGCAACCGTACATTTTGATCTGGCTTGGCAAACATTGGTCTTGACATGATGACTATGACGTTGACTTAACTATTATTGACTGTTATACATTGCTGCCACTACTACTTGATACACATGATGAACATGAAATTTTGACAGAAGTGGATTCACACAGTTAACACTATTCAATTACACAGTAGTACTTAATGTGGATGAAAGATGAGTGAGTGTGTTTTGTGTGTTTTCCTTTCCTAATCCTACCCACCTATCTCCTAAATATTATTTTATTTGTTTGTAGTGGCTTGCACTGACACCCATAAATATTATAGGTTTACTGATGTTTGTGTATTTGTAATAGTAATATGACAATTATCTGATATCATTTGTGTGTTTGTTATGATTTGTATGTTTAGTGTAAGAGCATTGTAAAAGCATTTGTATGTGCATTCAAACTATTGTTCATGCTTGAACTGTCTGATTAGTGATGGTGAAATTATGGACTGTTACTTGTACTTTTTCTACATGATTGGTGCCACTAGGACATGTTTAATTTCTGCTAATGAACTGTGTGATCAGTGATAGTGAATATGATGGACTGCTCTCGGCATCTGCTCATCATTGCTGGGAGCAACTGATGGAACTGCCTTTATTGAAATGATGTCACTTGCTGCTCTCTGCACCTACTCAACAATACTGGGTGCACAGATGGAGCTACTTCTATGGAAATAATATCATTTGTCGGTGTCTGCACCTACTCAACAATGCTGGGTGCCACTGATGAACTGCTTCTACTGAGAAATGTGACTTGTTGCTGTGTGTACCTCTTCAACATTGCTGGGTACCACAGATGGAACTGCTTCTACTGAAATGATGTTACTTCTTGCTGTCTGCACCTGTTCAACATTGCTGGGTACCACAAATGGAACTGCTTCTACTGAAATGATGTCACCTGTTGGTGTCTGCACCTACTCAACATTGCTGGGTGCCACTGATGGACTGCTTCTACTGAAATGATGTCACCTGTTGGTGTCTGCACCTACTCAACATTGCTGGGTGCCACTGATGGACTGCTTCTACTGAAATGATGTCACCTGTTGGAGTCTGCACCTACTCAACATTGCTGGGTGCCACTGATGAACTGCTTCTACTGAAATGATATCACCTGTTGGAGTCTGCACCTACTCAACATTGCTGGGTGCTACTGCTGGAACTGTCAACTACTTGTTGTGAATATTTGTATAAACTGATTTTTTGTGTATTACTGTTTGTGAAAAGTTATAAGACTCTTACCTGCTCATGTTCGTCATTGCTGACGCTATTGATTGAACTGTTTAACCACATAATACTTGTATAAATTATTATGTAAAGTCACATGTATGAAAGAATTTGTATTGGTTAGTGTATTTTATATATTAGGCTATTGAAAGGTCAGTGCAAAGCCAAAATTTTATCTAGTTATATGATATTTACGTATTAATATTATCTTTTATTTTTGTCTGTATTTTTTTTGACGAATTTGGTGGTATTTTCACCACCAATGCTGGCAAAAATACCATCAAATTCTAGCCCGTGGAGGAAGGGCATATGAAAGGTGGCTACACTGAGCCACAGCGCCAAAAATCGCGCCAGAGAGAGTATTGTTCCGCCGCCTCCACTGGCAGTGCTCATTGAGAGGTAGCGGCAGGCAGTGCTTGCCGAGAAGTTGTGGTGGACACTGCTTGTAGCTGAAGTTAGAGTGAGATGCGGTAGTCGAGAGTGTTGTTCCATGTTTATGCAGTTATTTGATGGGAGAGATAGCAGATTTTGTTCCAATGGAGATATTGTAATGATCTGAGTGCTTTTCGTCAATATAAATTAAGGTAACTAACTACTGTTCTTTATTTTCTTATTATTTGTGTGTCCTGAATAATGCTTCATTACAGGTTCAGTCAACAAAGCATCTGGCGTGTGTCCTTGTATTAGAGTGTAATTCTGATTTTCTTGCGCAATTGTAGTATTTCTAATTTTCCTTTATCACGTCAGTATAATTGGTATTAAAAAATTCTTGTCTTGTTGAAGAAGAACCGTGCCAGATGTGCGTTGAGTCATACTACCACATACAGAACAGCTACACTTGTGCTTTGTTGGTTTCGTAGGTTTTATAGTTGCTGGGGACTTAATTAGTTAATTGTGTTAACAGAAATTTTCTTACATTCTTTGTTGTCATTCTAAGCAGTCAGATTGCGTAATAATACTAGTCAGGGCCAGCCGTTTACGAGACTTGCGTAATCGGACATACAGCTACTAAAATTATTTGCATTATAATTTTTTACTTAATTAAGCCCCCATGCACCTTTTCTTCTACTCCTATTAGATCTTCATCTCGCTTTACTTACTGTATCGTTGTTGTTGTTGTTGTTGTTGTTGTGGTCTTCAGTCCAGAGACTGGTTTGATGCAGCTCTCCATGCTACTCTAACCTGTGCGAGCTTCTTCATCTCCAAGTACATAATGCAACCGACATCCTTCTGAATCTGCTTAATGTATTCATCTCTTGGTCTCCCTCTACAAATTGTACCCCCCACTAAATTGGTGATCCCTTGATGCCTCAGAACAATGTCCTACTAACCTATCCCTTCTTCTAGTCAAGTTGTGCCACAAATTCCACTTCTCCCCAATTTTATTCAATACCGCCTCATTAGTTACGCGATCTACCCATTTAATCTTCAGCATTCTTCTGTAGCACCACATTTCGAAAGCTTCTATTCTCTTCTTGTCTAAATTATGTATCGTCCACATTTCACTTCCATATGTAACACCTATATCGATTAGAAGTAGGTTTATACCATGGAGGTAAGAATAAGGGGAGATGGCGCTACGTATCCCAGCTGTACTACGTTTTGAAGCCATGGGGGCGTGGCTCGCTGCCATGACACTCTGACCAAAACATTGCCAGTGTGCTATAGCGCTGCGTGTATTACAGTCGCTAATTGCACCATATACACATGTAGCGTCATCAGATTGATTGTTTCAAAGATTTTGTTTAAAATAAAATCTCGTAAAGGCGAAATTCCGCGTTTCTTCCGATTAAAAATAGTTTTTAATGTAATATTACGAATAGCTAACCTTCAATGTAAACGATACAATTTTGTTAATTCAGTAATAAACGTGTATCACAAACTAAATAATAGAAACTGGAAACTAAGTTAGCTATACCCTCCCTCCAAAGCCCCATAAATACATCTTGTTTGTAATACGTACTGGGATATTTCAGTTACGTTACACTACTGGGAAACAGTAGTGTAACAGTTCATTACCACCAATATTTACTGAAATACGGTACATATAATGGCAAATCTACACAGTGTCCTGTTTAGGCCTACACTTTACGCCAGTTAATGTAGTGTTAGCTTTTAATTTGGTACATGATGAAGACAAAGTGAGTTACTCAACACTTCGATTATCGACGATACGTACGTATTATACTGAAATGTGAACTTGAAAACTAAGAATTTAATTCTTTGAATTAACATACCTTTTGCAAATGTTTTGGGTGTGTAGAGGAAAACTGATGGTACAGCATTTTCTCGGAGCCTTACTGTTGAAAGGGAAGTTCGGTCTATGTCCTCTTCTCGGAAATGCTGAGAACATATAGTGCTCCATTTAGACGCACGCCAATTCTTCCTCCTCACGGCATTCTCCCACAGAGCTTTCCGACCTTCATTTTTAGGAAATCTAAAATCATACAGGAGAAAAACACGCTATAGTACAAGTACCGATGTAGCACACGTTCATTCACAATGAAGTTGTAAAATCACACTTAACGAGACAACTTACACATGAAATGTTATTCCCTTCGATTTCGCATCACAATCAGAACGATTCGTACATCCGAACACCACACAAGTCACCATAATAGCGCAAGATCCTTCCAAAAGCGAGCGACAAGCCTATGCACACAAGCTTACAGCAGCAATGTTTTGGTCGGATTGAGATGGCTACCCTCGGCTTCACATAGCTTCACAGCTGTGACGTCACGGCATCTCCCTCTATTCTTACCTCCATGGTTTATACTACGTAACTGTGTATCTGTGATTATGAAGTGTTTGTTCTTTGTTACTTAATGTCATTGATCTGTGACAGGAAATTTAAAGTTTGTAATGTATGTATGGAAAAAAACTAAATAATGCTTAAAATAATAAAATTTTATAATATATGTATGTTTGTAAGGAAAACATTGTATATTAAAGCTGGTTCAAGCTTAGGACACTTGTGTTGTATAACGTAAAAGATGTAGGAAGTCCCTCCACAACGGAAGTGGCTTGGAGCGATGTAAAAAATGGTTTTGGCGGTCGAACTGGGCGGCTCCTTGGTGGGAACGGTACGCAGTCAGTGGCTAGCCCCTGCACAGTACACATCGAGGATGCCACGGGAGGCATTTGGAAGCCGTTTTCCAAGGAATTTTGCCTCGGATGTGGATTTGGTTGTTGCATGGTACTCTAGGCAATAAGGAATGGCTCTAACACGTTAAAAATCCGTCACAAGAAGAAATTGTAAAGAGCATTCAAACATCAAAAGCCGTGAGTACAGTTAGCCGCCACGTCGCTTGCCACCATAACTTCGCCACTGCTCCACCAACTTCAAGCATACAGATATGTATCAGAGCATGGACAAGTTAATTTGTGTGAGTGTTTTCAATAATAATCCAAGTGTTATAAACCTGTGTTTGCAACCGTATCTTTTATCCTAATCATGAACGTATGTAGGATCCCCTCCTAAGTATTCAGAAAATCGAGTATCCTGTTTTAAACAAACCAGTAATTTACTTCTGTGTGTTAAATGTGCTAAAATTCAGTGCCAGACTGTGTAAATGTTGCTGTCTAAAATACCTGCTTCACAGGTGATGGAAAAGGCACATAAGTTTAACGTTATTTGAAACATAGTTTAGCCTTGATTGCTAGTATGAACGATTTTTTTAAAAGTTAATCGAGATCAGTGTTGAGTAATTTGCTTTGAAGGATGAAAACATAAACTATTCCAAGTGAGACTAGGTACTGAATTTAGTTGAATTGAATTTTGTTACAGAAATAATCATAGAGTTTGGCTAGTGAGACAGTATCAATTTAAGGCTCCCCACCATGTTCTTCTCCTATTAGAAAGATAATTGGAATATTATTGCTACTAAATAAATCTGATACATTTTTATAAATGGGAATATAAACAGTATAATTGTAGCATTATTTAATTTTATTTGTGGTATTTATATGTCAGTCAAGTCAGAAGCCTCTCTATGTCCAACTTAGTTCGGTGCTTCCTGCAGTAACATCTCAGTACTAAGTCACGTAATGATCGTGATTGTAACTGTTTTTATTATGAGTTGGGTATAATTTTGCTTTCTATGATCGCTGTTTTGTGCGTTAATGGTAACTACCGTTACCCACAACTTAGATCGCCCTGTATTCATGTGTATCCAGAGTGCTATTCAAAGGGCATCTTAATGAAAGTCACTTCAACAACTAATATTCAATTTTCTTAAAGATAATATTTCAAATTAATGTACCTAATTGGGCTGACGACCGTTTATTGTTTCATTCGTGTGAACTTTCCTACTTTCATTATCCTCAAAGGAAAGCCTGTTTAGTTTTTCTGTAAAATGCAACATATTGAAAATTACTGTCCGATACCCTTTACCTATTAGACAAACACGCGGTCAAAACTCAGAATTCCCCTACAGGCTAACATTGGTTTGTGTCATAGCAAGCGAGTGTTATACATACATGGCCACACTCGATACAAATACTTTAAGAAAAGACTTCCTGACACTTAAATCTTTACTCGATGTTAACAAACTTCTCTTCTTCAGAAATGATTTTCTTTGCCATTGCCAGTCTAAAATTTTATATCCTCTCTACTTCGACCATCATTAGTTATTTTGCTCCCTAAATGGCAAAACTCATATACTACTTTAAGTGTCTTATTTCCAAATCTAATTCCCTCGGCATCACCAGATTTACTTCGACGATATTTCATTATTACTCTTATACTGTATTACCCTTTGAATAACCTCATATACTCTCTCTATCTCTTTATCTTCAGCTTCCGACGTCGGCATATAAGCCTGAACTATCGTCGTCGGTGTTTGTTTGCTGTCGATTTTGAAAAGAACAACCCTAACACTGAACTGTTCACTGCAACACACTCTCTGCCCCGCCTTCATATTCATAACGAATCCTACACCGGTTATGCCATTTTCTTCTGCTGCTGATAATACCCTGTACTCAGCTGACTAGAAATCCTTCTCTTCTATCCACTTCACTTCACTGATCCCTACTATATCTAGACTGAGCCTTTGCATTTCGCTTTCTAGATTTTCTAGCTTCCCTACCACATTCAAGCTTCTGACATTCCACACCCCAACTCGTAGAACGTTATCCTTTCGTTGATTATTCAATTGTTTTTTCATGGTCACTGCCCCCTTCGCATGGGGGACTATTCCTGAATCTTTTGCCAGTGGAGAGATCATCATGACACTCTTCAATTACAAGCCACATGTCCTGTGGGTACAAGTTATGTGTCTTTAATGAGGTGGTTTCCATTGCCATCTGTATCCTCATCCCCCCCCCCCCCCCAAGGACAAGAGAGTGCCCTGAACCTCTGTCCACTCCTCCGCCCTCTTTGGCAAAACAGTTGGCATAATGAGAGTCCGGTCGGAAAGTGCTGATTATTAATCAAATTCTAAGCGGTGGCGGATTTCGAACCTGGCACCGAGGACGTTTTGATTCCTAATAAAAGAAGCTACCCCTATATCACGGGCACCTTGTACACTGTTATGACAATATTACTCTTGCCCAAAACTTGGCTACTTCCAGTGCATTTTCTGCTCCTTCATGAAGTTCAGCTTCTGTGCAAGAGGATGGATATAGCCTGTACTGAAGCGTATGATGAACGGTAAGGTCTTTTCCACAGTCGCACTGAATATCACACTGATCAGTGATGCCCTATCTTGCCAAATTAATATTTGACCTGCCAACCCCACATCTCAGTTCGCCCATTTCTTATCATAGCCAGGAGCTAGCGTTTCTGAAACTATATTCCAGCCAGGATGAAGGTACATCGTAGCCCTCCGCATCTTTCTCGACAGTGGTTCCAAGTACCTTAGAAGTTGTTACGAAAGTTCTCCTTGACTTCAGTCGTTTTACTGCAGTTCGTGCCCACAAATATCAGGATTACCAAAAGCAACAAGCAGATACAAGCCAGTCAGAAGAAGGATTGTGGAATGGGAATAAACATATTGCAAAGCCAGTCAAGGTCACTAAGGCCTAAGCCTCATTGGAAAGAAGAAGAAGAAGTACAAGAAGAAAATATCGTTGGATTTTAGCGATGGATGCGTAAATATTGTAATCTAGTACCATCAACTTCCTACAAAATTTGGAACGTGATCTTGCGAAGAATTTAAACACTGATACTAAAACTGACTTACAAAACTCCGTTGGGCAGTTGGCAACTGACAAAAGTCATTTCTAGTAGCTTTAGACGGAAAAATTGCGCAGGATACCTGTGGAGGTAACAGCTATCTGAAATTCTGCACGTCGTATCGTGTAGTCACGTTGAGAGACTCGCCTTTCTTATCTTCTAACGACACGTGACTTAGTTACCTCACCTCTCTGCTTTTTTGCAGCTGCGGTACAGAAATGGATCACCCACTTGTTACGACGCTGTTATAGCGGCACCATTATCAGATAATCAAATTGCTACTCTGGATGATAGCTTGATTTTATCTGTGAAAAGCGCGTGCGTTATCTCCCAAGCGATATCGCGTGTTCTCAGTTGTGCGGTACGCGTGAGGTAAACACCGATTTCGTGTTACTTTAAACACTGTACTTGACTCTGGGCTCAAAATTCACTCCAGAGCTGGCGAAGTAGAGACAACGCCTGGCATCGTGTTCTACGATGGCGGCAGAGATGTATCTTAGATTGGACTTCACGAATCACGGAAAGAATTGGAAAAGCATCCTGATCCATTATCGTTCAACAGCTCAGTATAATTCACAATTAACATAAGGCTGTCACTTAATCTTTGCTGTTAAGCAAATAATAAGAATTAGTTCATTTTGCAGATGACACTGGTATTGTAATCAGTCTCAGTATACATACAAAACTAGAAGAAATGGTAAACAAAGTTCATAGAAGTATCATTTACTGGTTTTCTACTCCTGGTCTCAACTTCAATTTTAAAGAAATTCAACATATTCAGTTCAGCACATCTACGGATCGTACATCAATAACAGATATGAGCCGGTCGTGGTGGCCGAGCGGTTCTAGGCGCTTCAGTCTGGAACCGCGCCACCGCTACGGTCGCAGGTTCGAATCCTGCCTCGGGCATGGATGTGTGTGATGTCCTTAGATTAGTTAGGTTTAAGTAGTTCTAAGTTCTAGACGACTGATGACCTCAGATGTTAAGTCCCATTGTGCTCAGAGCCATTTGAACCATTTTTTGAACAGATATGACACGTAGCGAGGGAATAATAAGTAGGCCTGAAACTTCAAAATTCTCAGGTGCCCTTATTGATGAGAATTTAACTGGAAAAAGCAGTTCAGCCACATTTGCACTTAGAATCACTGCAAATCTTCGGGAGAAACAAATCAGAAAGGTGTCATATTTTGCATATTTTCATTCAGTAATGTCATATGGAATAATGTTCTCGGATAACTCGTCTGTAAGAAAGTCTTCATTGCTCCAAAAGATGCTTTAAGGCTAATAAGTGGCCATCAATCATTACCGTCTTGTAGATATCTGTTTAATGAATTGGGCATTCTGACTACTGTTTCGCAGTGTATTTATTCTCTCATGTAATTTATTGTAAATGATTCACTGCATTTCAGAAGGAAGAATGATGTACATAATAACATACCAGAAGGAAAACTGAGATTCACTGCTCCACATTAAGGTTGTCTTTAGCACAAAAAGGGGTGCACAGTGCTGCGAGTAATGCCGGCCGCGGTGGCCGACAGGTGCTAGGCGCTTTAGTCCGGAACCAGGCGGCTGATACCGTCGCAGGTTCGAATCCTACCTCGGGCATGGATGTGTGTGATGTCTTTAGGTTAGTTAGGTTTAAGTAATTCTAAGTCTAGGAGTCTAATGACCTGAGATGTTAAGTCCCATGGTGCTCAGAGCCATTTGAATCATTGATGCGAGAAAAGTTTTTGATCACTTACCCAGTCTGGCAGACAGCAGAGTAAAATGTGAAAACGAACTGAGAAAGTTTCTCCTTGACAACTACTTTTGCTCCGTAGAACAATTTCTTTTATTGTTTTGTGTAAAAGGTGGTGGTAGGAATTACTCACATCTGTATATACTTTAAAAAACTTAGAAACGTTCAGCATCTAACAATATGTACAAATTAATTTGCGATCTAAATGTAAAATGATTCGTTTCTCATCAGTGCGACTTGTGGTGCAAAATTATCCAACTAAATCATCATTAAATGTATTCGTAACTGCGAATAATGACAACCATCAGCTGTAGAAGCGAATGGCAACAGTGAAAATTTGTGCCGCAGTGGGACTCGAAGCAGCATTTTCCGCTTATAGCTAGCGGTCGCCTTGTCGTTTGACTGTCCCTGCGCGACTCAGGCTCCAACCAGACTGTCATATGTCGCCATCCGTGCGCCTACGACCTGGACTCGTACATCCATTATGTTTATTCCCGTACAGGTCAGACGTTGTACTTGAAAAGTCCCGGTCCGGAAAAAAAATTTGCATTGTCGTCGTTCCATTCTACAGGTGATGGTTGTCCTTAATCGCGATTGCGAATACATTTAATGTATTTCATACAGGCTGTAGCCGCCGCACTTTGCATTGTAATCAGAATAACTCAGGCAGTGCAATATCGTATAACTAACTATTCAGATGGCCGCGCTTTCTATAAATGCGAGGCCTATTGCGATATACCGAGCGAGGTGGCGCAGTGGTTAGCACACTGGACTCGCATTCGGGAGGACGACGGTTCAATCCCGTCTTCGGCCATCCTGATTTAGGTTTTCCGTGATTTCCCTAAATCGCTTCAGGCAACTGCCGGGATGGTTCCTGTGAAAGGGCACGGCCGATTTCCTTGCCCATCCTTTCCTCACCCGAGCTTGCGCTCCGTCTCTAATGACCTCGTTGTCGACGAGACGTTAAACACTAATCTCGTCCTCCTCCTCCTCCTATTGCGATAAGTCGTTCCATTCAAAAGCCGCTGCTGCAGATAAACACCGTTTCTATTTTTTACACTATACGAGGGTAATCCCAAAAGTAAGTTCTCCTATTTTTTTTATAAGTACAGAACTCTGTTTGTGTGGCAGCTGGTCACACTGTTATGAAGAGTGCTTCACGCGCTGTGTGTGAACATGCGCACGCCGCGCTGAGGCGCTCAGCCTTGGCTTGGCAGCCGTTGAGAATGGAGCTTCCGTTGGATGTTACCGCCACCAAGTGCGAATTGCGCGCAGTTATTCGGTTTTTGAACGCAAAGGGCACTGCGCCGATTGAAATCCATCGTCAATTGACGGAAGTGTATGGTGAGTTGTGCATAGATGTCAAAAATATTCGTAAATTTGCAGCTGGTCGGACAGAAATTCACGATGAACAAAGGAGCGGGAGAGCGTCAATTTCTGAAGAGAGAGTGCTGAAGGTTGAGCAAAACATGCGTGAAGATCGGCGGATCACCCTGGATGATCTCTGCACGTTGGTTCCTGCCGGCCGGTGTGGCCGAGCGGTTCGAGGCGCTTCAGTCTGGAACCGCGCGAGCGCTACGGTCACAGGTTCGAATTCTGCCACGGGCATGGATGTGTGTGATGTCCTTAGGTTAGTTAGGTATAAGTAGTTCTAAGTTCTAGGGGACTGATGACCTCCGATGTTAAGTCTCATAATTCTCGGAGCCATTTGAGCCACGTTGGTTCCTGAGGTTTCCCAAAGCATCGCTCACAGAATTTTAATGGTAACATTGAACTACCGGAAGGTGTGCTCAAGATGGGTGCCATGCATCCGATCAGGACAACTTTCTGGACTCAGTTGTCACGGGTTTCGAAACCTGGGCTACTTTAGACCTGAGACCAAGCAACAATCACACCAGTGGCGGCATCCTTCTTCGCTAAAGCCGCGGAAATTCAAACAAACACAACCTGCCGGTAAAGACATGACAACCGTTTTTTGGGATCGGAAAGGGGTATTGTTGGTCGACTTCATGCCCACTGGGACCACAATTAACGCTGACAGGTACTGTGAGAATCTGAAAAAACTTAAACGGGCAATTCAGAAGCGGAGAAGATGAATGTTGAGCAAGGGCGTACACATTCTCCATGACAACGCTCGCCCACTCATTGCTCGGCAAACCGTTGCTCTCCTGCAACAGTTGCATGGGTGCTTAATTAAAATAAAGATATATGAATGCAATGCAAATACTTTTAATTTTCTGTCGCTGTATGTCCGATTACGCTGTTTCGTAAACGGCTGGCCCTGACTAGTATTATTACGCAATCTGACTGCATGGAACAACAACAAAGAATGAAATGAAAATTTTCGTTAATACAATTAATTAATTAAGTCCCCAGCAACTATAAAACCAACGCAACAACAAGCACAAGTATAACTGTTCTGTATGTGGGATGTGACTCAACGTACACATCTGGCACGGTTCTTCTTCAACAAGACAAGAATTTTTAAATACCAATTATACTGACGTGATAAAAAAAATTTGAAATAATATAATTGCGCAAGAAAACCAAAATTGCACTCTAATACAAGAACACACGCCAGATGCTTTGTTGACTGAACCTGTAATGACACATTATTCAGGTCACTGAAAGAATAAAAGAATAAAAGAAAATACCTCCATATATATTGACGAAATGCACTCTGACCATTACAATATCTCCATTAGAACATCATCATCTCTCCCATCAAACCACTGCATAAAACATGGAACAACACTCTCCACTACCGCATCTCACTCTAACTTCAGCTACAAGCAGTGTCCACCACAACTTCTCGGCAAGAACCGCCTGTCGCTGCGTCTCAATAATCACTGCCAGTGGAGGCGGCGGAACAATACTCTCTGGCGCGATTTCTGGCGCTGTGGCACAGTGTAGCCATCTTTCATATGCCCCTCCTCCACGGGCTAGAATTTGATGGTATTTTTGCCAGCATTGGTGGTGAAAATACCACCAAATTCGTCAAAAAAAAATACAGACAAAAATAAAAGATAATATTAATACGTAAGTATCATATAACTAGATAAAATTTTGACTTTGCACTGACCTTACAATAGCCTAATATATAAAATACAGTAAGGAATACAAATTCTTTCATACATATGACTTTACATAATAGTTTACACAAATATCATGTGGTTAAACAATTCAATCGATAGCGTCAGCAATGACGAATATGAGCAGGTAAGAGTCTTATAACTTTTCACAAACAGTAATACACAAAAAAATCAGTTTATACAAATATTCACATAAAATGTTTTCATAACAAGTGGTTGACAGTTCCAGCAGTAGCACCCAGCAATGTTGAGTAGGTGCAGACACCATCAGGTGACATCATTTCAGTAGAAGCAGTCCATCAGTGGCACCCAGCATTGTGGAACAGGTGCAGACTCCAACAGGTGACATCATTTCAGTAGAAGCAGTCCATCAGTGGCACCCAGCAATGTTGAGTAGGTGCAGACTCCAACAGGAGATATCATTTCAGTAGAAGCAGTTCATCAGTGGCACCCAGCAATGTTGAGTAGGTGCAGACAGCAAGAAGTAACATCATTTCAGTAGAAGCAGTTCCATCTGTGGTACCCAGCAATGTTGAATAGGTACACACAGCAACAAGTCACATTTCTCAGTAGAAGCAGTTCATCAATGGCACCCAGCAATGTTGAGTAGGTGCAAACAGCAACAGGTGACATCATCTCAGTAGAAGCAGTCCATCAGTGGCACCCAGCATTGTTGAAGAGGTACAGACAGCAAGAAGTAACAACATTTCAGTAGAAGCAGTTCCATTTGTGGTACCCAGCAATGTTGAAGAGATACACACAGCAACAAGTCACATTTCTCAGTAGAAGCAGTTCATCAATGGCACCCAGCAATGTTGAGTAGGTGCAAACAGCAACAGGTGACATCATCTCAGTAGAATCAGTCCATCAGTGGCACCCAGCAATGTTGAGTAGGTGCAGACAGCAAGAAGTAACATCATTTCAGTAGAAGCAGTTCCATCTGTGGTACCCAGCAATGTTGAAGAGGTACAGACAGCAAGAAGTAACATCATTTCAGTAGAAGCAGTTCCATCTGTGGTACCCAGCAATGTTGAAGAGGTACACACAGCAACAAGTCACATTTCTCAGTACAAGCAGTTCATCACTGGCACCCAGCATTGTTGAGTAGGTGCAGACACCGACAAATGACATTAAACAACTATCACTGATCACACTGTTCCTCAGCAGAAATTACACATGTCCTAGTGGCACCAATCATGTAGAAAAAGTACAAGTAACAGTCCATAATATTCACTATCACTAATTAGACAGTTCATCAGCAGTAATTAAACATTTCCAGGTGGCACCCATTATGTTGAACAAGTGCAGGTAACAGTCCATAATATTCACTATCACTAATCAGACAGTTCATGCATGAACAATAGTTTGAATGCACATACAAATGCTTTTACAATGCTCTTACACTAAACATACAAATTCTAATAAACACACAAATGATGTCAGGTAATTGTCATATTAACTATCACAAACATCAGTAAACCTATAATATTTATGGGTGTCAGTGCAAGCCACTACAAACAAATAAAATAATATTTAGGAGATAGGTGGGTAGGATTAGGAAAGGAAAACACACAAAACACACTCACTCATCTTTCATCCACATTAAGTACTACTGTGTAATTGAATAGTGTTAACTGTGTGAATCCACTTCTGTCAAAATTTCATGTTCATCATGTGTATCAAGTAGTAGTGACAGCAATGTATAACAGTCAATAATAGTTAAGTCAACGTCATAGTCATCATGTCAAGACCAATGTTTGCCAAGCCAGATCAAAATGTACGGTTGCTGAACAACTGTCAGTGTGCCAAGATATGCAACTTCCTCTCTCCAAAAAAAAAGAAGTACATACTGCTTAGTGATTTAACAAAGTGTGTGTAGACAATCTTCCTTCCATTTTAGTGTTCTAGTCTGCTATCTTCATCCTCCTTGTTCCATATAGACCAACAAAAAAAAAAAAAAAAGATGCATCTCACTTATTTTACCTCTTATACACCATAACTCCAATCAACTTCATATAATCTCAATACCTCCATAATACCTCTTCAATACGTCGATACATATAAACCTTATTGCCAGTATCATTTCACTGCCATAACAACTCTTTCCTCTAGTCAGTCTCCTCGATCGAGTACAGATAAAATCCTAATGCAAACCTTCTCATCCCATACAATCCGAAGACACACTGTCAACACACAACCTCTGTGTAATCCATCTGACCAAAATCTTCTACTCATTATGAATTATAAACAAAGAATGCATACATGACCTCTAACAGACTTAGTTCGAATAATTCTCAGTAATTAAGTACGATTACGGAGTGTGAATGATCCTAATATTTCACAGTGTGTACACCACTTCAAGAATTATGGCAAACAGAAGCAAACATGTGGAGTATTTCTTGTGTCAAGTGTCACTTCCTATTTCAATTGCTCACGAAAAATGCAGTGTAATAACTGTGTTGGTATGTCATGTCGTTAGCTTCCTTCCTATTGGCATACATTTATACAGCTTTCATAAAACCTCCAGCTCATGTGACTTCTATGAAGTTTCTTGTACTAATGTCGTTCGTCAATTATAGCAGTTCATTTTCTTATCTTAAAAATATAACGCACTGAGCGTAAGCAGGGCAAGCAATATGGAGTAAATATACCAATAGTGAACAGAATGTCAACAAGTGGATGCAGCACAATTTCTATAACGAGGCTTCGCCAAGCGAACAATCCGTAACCCATACCACATCGTAACCCACACTCCATGTCCGTACACTGTACATCAGCATTGCTATATACCAAATTAAAGTATAGTTATGACAACAAGCAGAAATGTGTAAATGTGCAATCCATACGCATAGCAGTAAACATATATCTTACGTACTAAACAGGTCATTAGCATCGTATCTTAATAAGTAAACATGAAGGCGCAAGCAGATAAATCACAAAGTATAACTTACATACCTAACCACATCAGCACAATTAATCAGGTGACAATTATAATTTAAATAAATAAGCACAGCAGGCACATAATAAAAAAATATAACATCAGTGAAAAAGCAGTGCAGTCAAGCGATGCATAATATACACAAGTAACAATCCAGATCATTAATAATCATTGTCAAAATCAGTTAACGTACACAAGCACGTCGCTTCACAAGTAATTTCATTGAACATGTAATTAGCACAAAGTATGAATCACGTAATCGCGAGCAGCAAATTACGTCTAAAGTACGTACCTAAGTGGAAATATGTTACCTGAAAAATAAACTGAATTAATATTTACCTTTTTAGTTTATTACTTTCTTCTTCGAAATGACATTTTTCCTGAAATTTTCTCGATAGCAAGTCGTCTTAACGTCGGACACGCACAGAATTTACCTGAAGTTCTTAAATATTTTATAGAACCGTATCCTGAAAAATACTGAATGTTAATAACAGAATTCATCAAGTCACTATAGCTTTATACTGAATTTAGTCGGAGAAATTAGACTGTGTATTTATTTACGGCTGTCAGTGCATTCGCACTGAGCGCTCGATCAGCTGTAGGCGCGTGACGTAGGAAGTGATTGTTTGCGGTCAACGACTGCCTTGTGCGGCGCGCAGACTTGACTGTTGCTTTGAGTATATGCCGCCGCCAAAACACAGCGCGGTATCCTTGTACTCTCCGTGTGTTTACATACAACTGTTAGTTTCTCAAAAGTATGTCATTCTACAAAAAATTTTCAAAAGTATATCATTCCACAAAAATTTTAACGTTAGATATATGATGTATTCCCTTAGAGCGTCGTGATTTAAGAGTTTCTACTTCGACAGTGTTATCATGAATAATTTTGCGAATTCTATATGGACCGTTATAAAGGAGAAAAAATTTCCGACACAAGCCTTTTCCTTTGTGAGACAAACGATGAGCCTTAATTAACACCTTCTGACCAACTGACAAGATTTTTAAACGACCAGGACGCTTAGCTGATTTCTCTCTTCTAGCAGCCGCAGATGCAATATTTTGTAGAGCCAGGTTGACAACTTCAGAATGCCGCAGTTTCCGTGTAGGCGGAAAAGGAACGATTTCAGAAATGCGATTTGTCGGTGCTTTGTTTTTTAATATCAGTATAGGTGGTAAAGAAGTTGAGTCGTTAGGAAGTTCATTCAGAATGTTTTGAAAAATATGAAGATACTGATCCCAAGTTCTGTGATTCTGATGACAATAAAGACGACACAATTTATTGATTTCCTTCATCCATCTCTCTGAAGCGTTAGATTGAGGGTGAAAAAGTGAAATGAAAATTGGTTTAATTTTACGACGCCGTAGAGTACGAAGCCAAATTTTAGAACGTAACTGTGATCCATTATCTGATATAACCTTATCAACATGACCCACTTCTTTAAGAAAATGGTTAATGAAAGCATTAGATACTGAACGAGCTGTTGCTTTGCGTAACGGTGTAAAACACACATATTTTGATGTCAACTCCACTGCTACGAAAATGTACGCAAAACCATTAGTAGATCGAACCACTGGACCGAACAAATCAACTGCAGCCATGTCCTTTAATTTTGCTGGAATGATAGGAAACAACGGTGCTCTGTGAGAAACTGTCGGCGGCTTAGCCTTTTGACATAATTTGCATTTGGCAAGAACAAATCGAATACGTTTTTCCATATTATTGAAGTAGCAATTTTCTCGTAATTTATGAAAGCATTTTCTGGGACCAAAGTGTGCATAACTGAAATGCGTATACCAAATCAGCTTATTAACCCACTCATCAGGAATACAAACTAACCAAACAGAGTTGTCGACCGATTTTCGTTTAAAAAGAACTTTCCAGATAGATCGCAAAAACGAGGTGTGGCCAAATCGTCCAATCTAACAAAGCGTCTAAGAAATTTACAGACACCAAGGAAACTACGAACATCACGTTTTGTGGTAGGAACAGCATAATTACGAATAGCGTCTAATTTTTTTGGATCAGGAAAAATAACTTCTGTAGAAATAATGTGACCGAGAAATTTCACCTGAGAACGACCAAATTCAGATTTTTCTAAGTTCACTGTAATGCCAACTCTTGCAAAAATACGTAATAATGAATCCAAAATTTTGTTGTGCTCACTCCAAGAATGTTTAGCAATAAGAATGTCGTCAACATATGAAGTAATATTGTCACGAAGATAAACAGGTAAAATTTCATTTAAACTACGAATGAATGCTGCTGAAAATATAGTAAGTCCAAACGGTAAATTCCAAAGTCACTTTTGGGTAAAACAGTCATATCCGGTTATTGTTTATCTACTCTCTAGATAGATTGATAGTAGAAGAGTTGTTTCGATAGATGCAAAGAATAGTAAAAGAGTAGGTAGCAGTGCAGAAAACTAAAAGAGAAATAGCACCACTACAGCTCGGGGCCCTATGCTCGCTACGGCACATATTCACTTAGTGTAGTGAATCCCCTGAGGACTTTAATAGCTGCACATAAATTTCAGTTTGTGACTTAGTGGCAAATTTGACGGAAGTGCGTACGTAAATTGATCTAACCATGAACATGGATGTATGTCATTGTTAGAATTACGAAAGATCTTAAATTTCGGAACAGTTAAAAAGTGTTTATAGTCAAAGTTTTCGCCTCGTGACGACAAAGACCTACCGCGTCTGTCCCAGTCCCAATGTCGATTATTGTCAAGTTCGCGCGCCTGGCGCTCTCTTGTTGCATCCCGTAAATGAAACAAATTACTTTCTTCAAACCCCTCTGGTATCTGTGATTCTAAATTTCTTTTGCCGTCTTTTCCTACGATTTCGCCTTCAATTTGTTTGACTTGCTTTTTTAATGCCTCAAATTCCCTTTTCACGCGTTCATTAAATTTTCCCTGATTTTCAACATGTTTATTTATGTTCTGGTACTCTTCGGTTTCTGAAAATGGCAATGGAGCTGTATCATCTGAATCTCTGTCCCCATTTAAGCTAAGACTTGTCAATCTATCTGAAATCTCCTCAACTCTTTCCGATAAGTCACCTAATTGTTCTTTCTGTTTATTTACGTCTTCCGTAAGTGTCGCGACTCGGGTTTCGGTATTGTCACATTTAGTCGTTAACTGTTCACACTGTTGCGTTAAGTTATTTATTCTGTCATTTGGTACGGATTCCTCGATTCTCTCAAATATTTCTTTCTTATCGTGTGCACGTTGTAAATTTAACTCTGAAAATTTTTGTACTATCACGCGATCTCTTTCTTCCTGTTCTCTATCCTGTTCCCTTTGTCTAATCTCTACTGCAATTAATCTATTATTGTGAGAGTTCAAAATCGGTTGTACTTCTTCTCTGATTTCTTTCTTTAACTCATCTTTCATATTTTTGAAACATGTCCCTATTCGTGAGTCTAACCGTGTTTCCATTGTTCCCATTTGTGATCCCAGTGAGTCTAACCGTTTTTCCATTGTTTCCCTATCTGTTTTTAATTCAGATCGTAACTGTGATCCCAAATTTAATATTGCACTCATCAACTGCTCCATATCAGCCGGTTCGAAATTCTTTTCGCCCCTAACATTTCCCACAAAACTAACTTCCTTCTGCATAGCTGTAAAGCTATCTGTGTTCGATACTATTCCAGAATCTTCTATCGTCAATCTCGTATTCTGTGAATTTTCTGAATGAGAAAAATTTTGAAATGGTTCCGGACTATTTTCCCGACTTATTAAATTGTTTTCAACTTCATTATTCATTACACTGTTCTCCTGTGTTGGCGAGTTCGCCATATCAACAATTTCGTCATTCTCACTATTCATCATTTTTGCCTTTTTCATTGATCGCGTAATCATTTACAAAATATACAAAACTCGTCACTATATGAAAATTACACACAATGACACTTTATCATCAACAATATCATTCACACGAAATGTTTCCCTCAAACACGATTGACGAACAATTGAAATAATTGCACTAAATTGTCGAACGCGTATAAAAGACAACAAAAAAAATAAATTTTGAAAAATACCATTATAAGAATGACAATTACCAAATCTACACATGCAATATAGACTACAATTACTAAACTACAATTTACTACAACAATACTACTGTCTACTATTATTACAATCAGAAGATTCCAAGGGACGATCCGAAACAGCGGTCGCCACGTGCATGGGGGCTTAATTTAAAATAAAGATATATGAATGCAATGCAAATACTTTTAATTTTCTGTCGCTGTATGTCCGATTACGCTGTTTCGTAAACGGCTGGCCCTGACTAGTATCTGACTGCATGGAACAACAACAAAGAATGAAATGAAAATTTTCGTTAATACAATTAATTAATTAAGTCCCCAGCAACTATAAAACCAACGCAACAACAAGCAAAAGTATAACTGTTCTGTATGTGGGAGTGTGACTCAACGTACACATCTGGCACGGTTCTTCTTCAACAAGACAAGAATTTTTAAATACCAATTATACTGACGTGATAAAAAAAAATTAGAAATACTATAATTGCGCAAGAAAACCAAAATTGCACTATAATACAAGAACACACGCCAGATGCTTTGTTGACTGAACCTGTAATGACACATTATTCAGGTCACTGAAAGAATAAAAGAATAAAAGAAAATACCTCCATATATATTGACGAAATGCACTCAGATCATTACAATATCTCCATTGGAACAAAATCTGCTATCTCTCCCATCAAATAACTGCATAAACATGGAACAACACTCTCCACTACCGCATCTCACTCTAACTTCAGCTACAAGCAGTGTCCACCACAACTTCTCGGCAAGAACCGCGTGTCGCTGCGTCTCAATAATCACTGCCAGTGGAGGCGGCGGAACAATACTCTCTGGCGCTGTGGCTCAGTGTAGCCACCTTTCACTTTTTCAGTGGAACATAATCACCCACCCACCCTATACTCCTGACTTGTCGCCCAGCGACTATCACCTGTTCCCTAGGTTTAAAGAACATTTGGACGGAAAGCGATTCAGCTCCGAGGACGAGGTGAAAGAAGAGAGTCATAACTTTCTGAACAGCATGGCGGCGAGCTGGTATGACACGGGCATACAAAAACTGCCACAGCCTCTACAAAAATGCATCGACAGAAATTGTGATTACGTCGTAAATAGCTAAAAGTTCAAGCTGCAAACTGATGTAAACCATTGTAGAAAGAAACAGGTCTATGTACTTATAAAAAATAGGAGACCTTACTTCTGGGATTATCCTCGTATCCTAAATTCTACGTAATAGAAGCTGATTCTGATGAAACACAGCAGCCACTTTTGGCAATCATACATACCTATATTCATTTTATCAGCCCTCTTCGTGTGTTTAGCGTTGTCATATTTGGTTTCTCTTTCAGAAATTAGTTTTACTAACATGTACTGAAAGAACCGCCTCTTGTTCGCAGTGATATGACGGGTTTTGTGGGGCCTATTTTCTATTAATTAATCTTGCGAAACCCATGAGAACATGGCTGATCTTAATTTTGTCAATTTTGGAAAACGCTTTTGAAGTACTTGATGTAATTCAATCGAAACAGGAGGTTAAAAATATCTGGCTGTTGACAACCAGTTTCACTTAAAGACGAGGTTTTAATTACTATTTGTTAATGAAAAGTCTGGTAAATACATATCTGCAACATACTAAATGCTTTACGTTGACGAAATCCAACTAGCTTTGTAATTCTCTTATCAAACGGAATCGTTCGATGTACGACAAGATGGTATTCTGATAGATTAACTTTTTAGCATTTTTCTACTGATTTCTACCACTTGAATCAAAACATTTCAGACAACATTTACATGTGACCAGAATCGTCAGTTTTTTTCTGTCGGACATGTCCGAAAGAACAGATACCATATCCATATAACTATATATTTTAAGATAGAGGACGAATGCATGAGTTCAGCGTCGTTAATTTTGTGTTGGATAGTAACTTTAATTTTTCTATACATTGAGCAAGCATTAGAGGAAACTAATGAGAAATTCGGATAGGGAATTACATTTCAGGGAGAAGAAAACTTCGAGGTGTGCCGAAGACGTTGTAACTCTGTTGCAGATGACAAAAATCTTAGAAGCTAAGTTGAACGCAATGGTGTTTGTCTTGAAAAGTGGTTATTACAGGAACACCAATGAAAGTAAAAGAATATTAACGGAATCTAGACGATTTAAATCAGATGATACTAGGGGAATTAGATTAGGAAATAAACCAGTGAAACTAATGTACGAGTTCTATTATTTAGGCAGTAAAATAAAGGACGATGGCAGAAGTAGAGAGGGTAGAGACGGTAATAACTGATGACTTGGAATAGAAAGAAAGGCTTTATGTGTTAGGAAGCCATTTATGAAAGTATCCGTATTGAGTGTGGTCTTATACCGAAGTGAAACGTAGACCACAAACAGTTCATCCATATCTGGCACAATAGCAGACATTTTCATAAACTACCTAGAACATAAAATATTTAGCAGCCAGGAACATTTCTTAAAACACAATACACTACAAAAGATTTGTAGATGATACCTTAATTTTACTCAAATGTGACACCAAATACACCAATAACATCTTAAATTTGTTTAGTAACGTACACAAGAAAATTGTGTGGATTAACTATCTATGTTACTAGCCACCAACATAAATACAGATGATATTTAAACTGAGCCATAAGATACGTCGTAATCATTCTGTGGGGATTGTGTGATGGCAAGAGAACGATGTCACTACACCCTAGAATAAAAGTACCGGCCTCAACTTAAAATGCATCTCTTTTGGCAGCAGCACTTGCGTGAGTGGTTGTTGTGGTGAGATTCTTGGTGGTGGTGGTGGTGGTGGTGGAGGTGGTGGTCGTGGTGGGATGTATAGGGCGCGCAACAGCGAAGTCATCAATGCTCTTACTCAACTAATTGGATACGAATGTGTTTCTGTTTTGCGAAAAGTACTCATCAAGAGGTAAAATACAAAATGTAATCCTCAGGCACCATGAGACACACAATATCACTCACGCTCACACACAACACCAAAAGACGTATGCCTCAAGGCAGTTTGTGTTTAAAATGCACAGACTATAACAAAAAAATCTAAAATAGTGTAATAGGGAAAATAATAGATGAAGCAACCACTCTGGAAACAAATTAAAATCTTCTTCCTAAAATACTACTGAGAAGATCTGACATCACACAGAATTTCAAAACATTGACCGCATTTGATAATATTCTCCTCAAATAGGTTCCAGGTCAAATGGTATGTTGATGCCAGTCCTCATGGTTTAGTATACAACGCATTCTGTTCAAATGTGTTGTGCAGATACCTGTACAACGTTGCACTGTATTGTCTTTAGTCTGGGTGAAGGTTGTACTTTAGTCTTTCGATGTATTTACCTCATGTTGTTTAAGGACAGGATAGTAAAGCAAGATTATTCGAGGTGCTTGTTTGTTATTTACATAACTGGAAGGTCGCCTCAAAAATACATAAGACGCCGTGACCTACAACCCCAGCAAACGAACGACGTATCCATCGGCGTTGTGAATTTGGGAATCTGAGTTGTTAGTGAAAGTTCAGTATAATGCCAGGTAAAATAAACAACAAGTAGATCTCAGGATTCACCAACGGAAACGCAAGTGTTCACCACTCACCTCGTCTTTGAACAGCAATGAGAAAACTATTCAATTTTTATAAGAATACTTTTTTCTTGCTGTTAAAATTTCAGTACTTTGAAACATATCAGTACCACTCGTCCCTTGTCAATGTAACAGGGAACTTCATAGCTAATTATCGTAACCCATTGCGCTCAGATATTTCCGTGACGTCAGGGTTTTCTTCGCGCGGCTGAGACGTATTGGTCGTTCGCAACGTCCATCGCGTCCGTTACGTGCTACAGCTTTGACTCGATAATGGGTTCATTCAATCTTTGTTTACATCCACTATGTTCGTTTATAGTCGAACACTTGAGTGATGTGTTTAGGCAACCTGTGGATACTGCATTTCACGCAACAAGTACTGCTCCTGCACATAAGCAGAATTTTTTTTCCCTTAGGTATTCAGCCTTATAAGTGATTTCCTCCCATGCTCCAATCTCTTCGTCTCATAGTAACACTTGCACCATACTTCCTCTTTTTTTTTTTTTTTTTTTTTTTTTTTTTTTGGATCATCAGTCTTCTGACTGGTCTGATGCGACCCGCCACGAATTTCTCTCCTGTGCCAACCTTTTCAGCTCAGAGTAGCACTTGCAACCTGCGTCCTCTATTACTTGCTGGATGTATTCCAATCTCTGTCTTCCTCTACAGCTTTTGCCCTCTACAGCTCCCTCTAGTACCATGGAAGTAATTCCCTCATGGCTTAACAGATGTCCTATCATCCTGTCCCTTCTCCTTATCGGTGTCTTCCACATATTCCTTTCCTCTCCGATTCTGCACAGAATCTCCTCATTCCTTATCTTATCAGTCCACCTAATTTTTAACATTCGTCTGTAGCACCACATCTGAAACGCTTCGATGCTCTTCTGTTCCGGTTTTCCCACAGTCCATGTTTCACTACCATACAATGCCGTACTCCAGGCGTACTTCCTCAATTATTCGTACTATGTATTTCAATTTTTATCTTGCGCTGCCCATTTTACCTTCTACGGCGCCATTTGGTCCCATAGAAGTGTCTTAACACTTACCCTAGCGTCCTATTCCTTCTTGAAGTTCTCCGTGTTATCCATTCCTCTCCAATTCTTTGAAGACCCTCCTTATTTCTTAGCCGTCCATTAAATTTTCATTATCCTCCTGTAATAACACATCCAAAACGCTTCGTTCTCTTCTTATCTTGTTTACCCACAGTCCGTGGCATACTTTCTAACACAACGAGATGGTCGACCTAGATTTTACATAGTGTAAATAATCGCGTTATCAGGTGATGACCCAATCTCGTTGTGTTAACTGAATGTACTTGAGTGTGTTAGTCAAGAGAGATTAATTCCACGTGTGGGATTATGAGATAAAAAGATTTATTTTTTTTCCAAACCAATTCATTAATCTCTATTAGTTGTTTGGTATACCCATCTAATCTTCAGCGTTCTACTGTAGTACCATATTTCTAAACCTTGCGTTCTCAGTGTGTCTGAACTTCAAGCTTTAAATGAGAAAACTGCAACACTTACTTATTTTTTATGCTGAGCACAGCGCGTTTCGAGAATTTATCCTCATTTTTAAGTGCATTTGTACATTCGTTTAGATGAATATGGTTGGTGATGTTTGCATGTGTGATTTTCTGCCTCTCTTGCGTGTTTTTGAAGTTAGATTGAATTCGAAAAATCCGACAAAATGAATCATTGACTGTGTTTAAACGCTATTGTTCGCAATTGTACTTTAGTCTGGCTACTTACAGATGTTGTGCCTCCTCCATTAAACAGTATACTACACTCATGCAAATCATCACGCATACTGTTTGTTTACAAAACATGCTACAAAGATATTACGACACTGTGCTCTACAAATAGTTTGTACAAATTCAGAGTTGTTACGATGTTATTGGGTTACATTATATATACATATTTAATGTTGTAAATTATAAAACGTATTTTCACCAATATTGATTACTAAATAATGGATCACTTTTTTCTAATGACGAAATTTACATATTTATGAAAGTTGTTATAGTTATCATATGTCGGAGAAACAGATGAAGAAATTAACTGATCCACTATTTAGTCTGTCTTTGAGGATTTTTTTCTCCTTGCGGTTGCGATGCACAAAAATTTCGACCTCCTCCATTAAATCCATTTATGAGATTTTTGGAAGAGGTGTAGTGTCTTTAAGGTCTTCTTATGTTTTCTCGAATGGGTGTCCAGTGCTTTTCATGCGTCTCGCTATTACTAATTTTGTAAACTGTTTATGTTCATTGTGTCTAAATTTGTAAAATTCGGCCACTATGTCCAATGTAGTAGGGTGAGGAAGTTTTACATGTTATTTTGTATATTCCTGAGTCTGAAAAATTTTTATTATTTAAGGTGCGGACTTGTTTCTGTTGTAGTTTGTTGTTCGTGGAGAAAGTTACATTCACTTTAGTGACCTAAACAGGTTTCCTATTTTTTGAGAAATGTTATCTACGTAAGGTATGGTAACCATACATTTGATTGTATTGTTAGTTCCTTCTACACATCCAGGAATTTCTTACTTTTTTGTTATTCGTCTCTGCATACTGCCTATCATTGAACTGGGGAAGTCATTCTGCACTGCAGTTTGCTTAATGATGTCTAGTTCTTTCTCCCTGTCCGCTTTGTTTATTGGGGTTTTGTTTGTTCTGCCTATCATCGTTTTGTGTGCAGCTTTCTTGTTTTCGTCTGTGTGACACGATATGGCACGGATTGTATTGCTGGAGGTTGTCTTTTTTCGGTGTATCTTGAAATTGTGCCTGCTTTTTTATTTACTTTTTATTTCTGTTTTCTATACACAAATTTAGAAAATTAATGCTATAGTTTTTTGGTATTCATATGTAAAATTTATTCTCTTGTGTACATTATTAAACAAATTTAAGATGTTATTGGTGTCTTTGGTGTCACATTTGAGTAAAATTAAGGTATCATCTACAAATTTTTTGTAGTGTATTGTGTTTTTTAGAAATGTTCCTGGCTGCTAAATATTTTATGTTCTAGGTAGTTTATGAAAATGTCTGCTATTGTGCCAGATATGGATGAACTGTTTGTGGTCTACGTTTCACTTCGGTGTAAGACCACACTCAATACAGATACTTTCAGAAATGGCTTTCTAACACATAAAGCCTTTCTTTCTAGTCCAAGTCATCAGTTATTACCGTCTCTACCCTCTCTACTTCTGCCATCGTCCTTTATTTTACTGCCTAAATAATAGAACTCGTACATTAGTTTCACTGGTTTATTTCCTAATCTAATTCCCCTAGCATCATCTGATTTAAATCGTCTAGATTCCGTTAATTGTCTTTTACTTTCGTTGGTGTTCCTGTAATAACCTCTTTTGAAGACAAACACCATTCCGTTCAACTCAGCTTCTAAGTTTTTTGTCATCTGCAACAGAGTTACAACGTCCTTGGCACACCTCGAAGTTTTCTTCTCCCTGAAATGTAATTCCCTATCCGAATTTCTCGTTAGTTTCCTCTATTGCTTGCTCAATGTACAGAAAAATTAATTACTATCCAACACAAAATTAACGACGCTGAACTCATGCATTCGTCCTCTATCTTTAATATATACTTATATGGATATGGTGTCTGTTCTTTCGGACATGTCCGACAGAAAAGACACCATTGATGACCTGCAGGCGTCTAGAACGAAACTAGAATTATATTAATACCGTCAGCTGCTCATGGGCATTGATACATATCAACGGGAATAGGTGAAAATGTGTGACCAGACCGGGAGTCGAATCCGGGATCTCGTGCTTACGTGGCACATGCTCTATCCATCTGAGCCACGGTGTGCACAGAGGATAGTGGGATTGCAGGGACTATTCCGCGCACGTCTCCCGCGACGCTCATATTCTCACCTTGTATGTCCACACACTACATTCGTAGTGTTCCACCCCACCACACTCATTACCCGTGGAAGACATTCTTACCAAGTCCCGTAAGAGTTTGGGGAACATGTGTGCATCCGCACAAAATAAGGTCATGGCCGGTATTGCCAGAACTATATACTCGTACTTATATGGATATGGTGTCTGTTCTTCTGTGCGGATGCACACATATTCCCCAAACTGTTACGGGAATTGGTAAGAATGTCTTCCACGAGTAATGAGTGTGTTGCGGTGGGTCACTATGAATGTAGCGTGTGGACATACAAGGTGAGAATGTGAGTCTCGCAGGAGGCGTGCGCAGAATAGTACCTGCAATCGCACCATCCTCTGTGCACTCGGTGGCTCAGATGGATAGAGCGTCTGCCATGTAACAGGAGATCCCGGGTTTGAATCCCGGTCGGGGCACACAATTTCACCTGTCCCCGTTGATATACACTCCTGGAAATTGAAATAAGAACACCGTGAATTCATTGTCCCAGGAAGGGGAAACTTTATTGACACATTCCTGGGGTCAGATACATCACATGATCACACTGACAGAACCACAGGCACATAGACACAGGCAACAGAGCCTGCACAATGTCGGCACTAGTACAGTGTATATCCACCTTTCGCAGAAATGCAGGCTGCTATTCTCCCATGGAGACGATCGTAGAGATGCTGGATGTAGTCCTGTGGAACGGCTTGCCATGCCATTTCCACCTGGCGCCTCAGTTGGACCAGCGTTCGTGCTGGACGTGCAGACCGCGTGAGACGACGCTTCATCCAGTCCCAAACATGCTCAATGGGGGACAGATCCGGAGATCTTGCTGGCCAGGGTAGTTGACTTACACCTTCTAGAGCTCGTTGGGTGGCACGGGATACATGCGGACGTGCATTGTCCTGTTGGAACAGCAAGTTCCCTTGCCGGTCTAGGAATGGTAGAACGATGGGTTCGATGACGGTTTGGATGTACCGTGCACTATTCAGTGTCCCCTCGACGATCACCAGTGGTGTACGGCCAGTGTAGGAGATCGCTCCCCACACCATGATGCCGGGTGTTGGCCTTGTGTGCCTCGGTCGTATGGAGTCCTGACTGTGGCGCTCACCTGCACGGCGCCAAACACGCATACGACCATCATTGGCACCAAGGCAGAAGCGACTCTCATCGCTGAAGACGACACGTCTCCATTCGTCCCTCCATTCACGCCTGTCGCGACACCACTGGAGGCGGGCTGCACGATGTTGGGGCGTGAGCGGAAGACGGCCTAACGGTGTGCGGGACCGTAGCCCAGCTTCATGGAGACGGTTGCGAATGGTCCTCGCCGATACCCCAGGAGCAACAGTGTCCCTAATTTGCTGGGAAGTGGCGGTGCGGTCCCCTACGGCACTGCGTACGATCCGGAGCAAGTATGGTGGGTCTGACACACCGGTGTCAATGTGTTCTTTCTTCCATTTCCAGGAGTGTATATCAACGCCCGTGAGCAGCTGACGGTATTAATATAATTCTAATTTCTTTTTTCTATCTTTACTGCCACGCGGGCTAGCCGCATGGTCTGAGGCGGCTTATCACGGTCCGTGCGGCTTCCCCCGTCGGAGGTTCGAGTCCTCCCTTGGGGCATGAGCTGAGGGACCGATGACCTGAGTAGTTTGGGCCCATAAGACCTTACCACAAATTTACAATTCTACCTTTACCCAAGTATGGAAAATTATAACCAAGAGAATTAAAGAAACGTAGATTACACAAGCATGTAGGACTTATGTTATGAATAATAAGTACGCAGGCACCAGTAAATGTATTCAGGCACCCAAAATTCACTGGCGCGGTCGACCTATGCATCTCGTGTTGTACTGTAAATTAACTGAGTACCAGACGTTGCCAGCGTATGTATTCATTCAAATCTTCTATTAGTCCATCTCCCCCTTCCTCCTTTCTCTGTCTATCTCCTCTTCCACCGTCACTGATCATCTCCTCCTCTCCCTCTTCCTGCCCACCCCCTCCACCCCCTCCTTGTCCATCTGCTCCTTCCCGCCTCTCTGTCCGTCTGCTAACTTCTCTCTCTGTCCATCTGATCTCTTTATCTGTCTCCCCTGTCTTTTGCACATCTCCTCCTCTCCCTATATCTCCTCCTCCTGCCTCTCTCTGTCTCCACTTCATCCCTCTTATTTGTTCATATCCTCCCCTTTCTCTGTCCATTCCCTCTTCCCTCTCACACAGCCCATCTTTTGCTCCCGCTCTCACTCTCCTCCTTCCTCCTCTCTGTCGTCTTACCATCTTCTCTCTCCGTCACCATGTTATCATTTCGCCCGCCCCCCTTCCACTTTCTTTCCAGATAATAACATGTGTACCAAATTCGGCTGAAATCGATCCAGAAATTTGGGTGGAGCTTTTTTCCCTCAGCCTTGTCCGGGTTCGTACAATACAGGTCGACAGATGAACTTACTTCCATTTATTCCACTTCTAACAAGAAATAAAAATATAATAATAAATGAATCATCAGTTAAATATTTTACAGTCCAAGCAATAGCATCGACAATATTATTATTCTCAATTCTACTGTTTCAAATAAAATTTCACAAAATATTTGAATACATATTTCACCTGTATCTCTTGCGAATTTCGCCCTGCAGTTTCGTTTTGATGCAGCTCAATGTTTATGACATCTAATCTTCGGAAGTATGAGTCGCAGAATGAAATGATTTTGCAGCTACATAAAGTGATGTATGTAGATACTGCTTCTGGAACGTGTTGCGAATAGAGCTAGTAGTAAAAAATTAATAAATTAAAAAGTCGTAGAAAGAGGCAGTTTTTCTCGTGTGTTGGTACTCATGACGTCATATCTTCTGAACTATGTGTCGTACAATAATATAATTTTTCAGGTGCATTCAGTGGCATATTTGAATAAAGCACTCCGTCGTAAGGCCACAAGTGGCCCATCCTCAGCTAAGGATGCGGATAGGAGGGGCGTGTGGGCAGCACACCGCTCTCCCGGTCGTTATAATAGTTTTCTTTGACCGGAGTCGCTACTATTCGGTGGAGTAGCTCCTCAATTGACATCACGAGGCTGAGTGAACCCCAAAAATGGCAACAGCGCATGGCGAACCCGGATGGTCACCCATCCAAGTGCCGGCCACGCCCGACAGCGCTCTATTTCGGTGATCTGACGGGTACCGGTGTATCCACTGCGGAATGGCCGTTGCCCGGTATTTTGAATACGGTCCAAAAATTCAGCTAGAGTTAGTAGTAAAGAAGTAGTAAATTATCATGCCTGCTGAGGCAGTTTTACTACATGCACAACGAAAAACCATTTTTCCTTTCATCATTTTGTGGAGTGTCGTAAGGCTTTAAATTTGTGTGAAGAGTTTGTTGCAAGTCACTAAGCTCTCTCATTCCCAAACATTGGATGAATGTAGCGTTTCGTGAGCTACTCTTCTTTTTCATCCCCACCGTCTCTCCTTCGAGAGGTTCGTGGTTCCTACCCCTCAGTGGTTCTTGCCAGACAGGAAGAGATATGAGTACCAAGTTGAGTTGAAAGCGGTGTAGTGGTCTACGGCAAGAAGTGGAACATACATACACTACTGGCCATTAAAATTGCTACACCAAGAAGAAATGCAGATGATAAACGGGTATTTATTGAACAAATATATTATACTAGAACTGACATGTGATGACATTTTCACGCAATCTGGGTGCATAGATCCTGAGAAATCAGTACCCAGAGCAACCACCTCTGGCCGTAATAACGGTCGCTATACGCCTGGGCATTGAGTCAAACAGAGCTTGGATGGCGTGTACAGGTACAGCTTCCGATGCAGCTTCAACACGATACCACAGTTCATCAAGAGCAGTGACTGGCGTATTTTGACGAGCCAGTTGCTCGGCCACCATTGACCAGATGTTTTAAATTGGTGAGAGATCTGGAGAATCTGCTGGCCGGGGCAGCAGTCGAACATTTTCTGTATCCAGAAAGGCCCGTACAGGACCTGCAACATGCGGTCGTGCATTATCCTGCTGAAATATAGGGTTTCGCAGGGATCGAATGAAGGGTAGGGCCACGGGGCGTAACACATCTGAAATGTAACGTCCACTGTTCAAAGTGCTGTCAATGCCGACAAGAGGTGACCGAGACGTGTAACCAACGGCACCCCATACCATCACGCCGGATGATACGCCAGTATGGCGATGACGAATACACGCTTCCAATGTGCGTTCACCGCGATGTCGCTAAACACAGATGTGACCATCATGATGCTGTAAACAGAACATGGATTCATCCGAAAAAGTGACGTTTTGCCATTCGTGCATCCAGGTTCGTCGTTGAGTACACCATGGCAGGCATTCCCGTCTGTGATGCAGCGTCAAGAGTAACCGCAGCCATGGTCTCCGTGCTGATAGTCCATGCTGCTGCAAACGTCGTCGATCTGACTGTACTGCAGATGGTTGTCTTGCAAACGTCCCCATCTGTTGACTCAGGCATCGAGACGTGGCTGCACGATCCGTTACAGTCATGCGATTAAGATGCCTGTCATCTCGACTGCTAGTGATACGAGGCCGTTGGGATCCAGCACGGCGTTCCGTATTACCCTGCTGAACCCACCGATTCCATATTCCGCTAACAGTCATTGGCTTTCGACCAACGCGAACAGCATCGTCGCGATACCATAAACCGCAATCGCGATAGGCTACAATCCGACCTTTATCAAAGTCGGGAACGTGATGGTACGCATTTCTCCTCCTCACAACAACGTTTCACCAGACAACGCCGGTCAACTGCTGTTTGTGTATGAGTAATCGATTGGAAACTTACCTCACGTTAGCACGTTGTAGGTGTTGCCACCGGAGCCAACCTTGTGTGAATGCTCTGAAAAGCTAATCATTTGCATATCACAGCATCTTCCTACTGTCGGTTAAATTTCGCGTCTGTAGCACGTCATCGTCCGCCCCCTGTAGCTGAGTGGTCAGCGCGACAGACTGTCAATCCTAAGGGCCTGGGTTCGATTCCCGGCTGGGTCGGAGATTTTCTTCGCTCTGGGACTGTGCGTTGTGTTGTCCTAATGATCATCGTTTCATCCCCATCGACGCGCAAGTCGCCAAAGTGGCGTCAAATCGAAAGACTTGCAGAAGGCGAACGGTCTACCCGATGGGAGGCCATCGTCACCCGACATTTCTATTTCGTGGTGTAGCAATTTTAATGGTCAGTAGTGTACATTTTTATAATATCTGTGGATTGTGTCAACTGTGTCAAATTTAATGTCATCGGAATCTTCAAGTGGGATTACAGTTCAGAGTGTGCACTATTTGATACACACGGCACTGGTGTATTTACGGAGTGCATTTGTGTGTAGGATGTTTGATTACGCGGCACCCGCGCAACAGTTATTACTCACGGAGTGACGCACTGGGCAGTTAAGGGCTTATTCAAATCAAAGCAATGTCATCGTAATGTTCAAGTATCTGCTTCAATAGCGACCCTCCTATGTGCGTCCACTGCACACGCAGGAACTACTCTAGTTGACCAGGACCGTTCACAGTTTACTCAGTAGCAATCACAGTCTTTGTGTAATTAACATTGACTGTGGGCAAATATTGACTGAATGTTTTAATTGCGTCCTCAGGCAAGAAAGCCAATCCACGGGTCATGCTATGCGTCGTCCGTCAGCAAAAACCGTCTCTGTCGTCAGTGACCCTACCCTTCGAATCTTCAGTTTTGATAATCGGAACTGGTACCCTTACAGTAATTAGACATAAAGATACACTGAAACATTTCTTTCAATATAGATGTATTAGTAGTAATTGAAGCTTTTTACAATGTTGACTGGAATATTCTCTTTCAAATTCTAAAGGTGGCAGGGGTAAAATACAGGGAGCGAAAGGCTATTTACAATTTGTACAGAAACCAGATGGCAGTTATAAGAGTCGAGGGACATGAAAGGGAAGCAGTGGTTGGGAAGGGAGTAAGACAGGGCTGTAGCCTCTCCCCGATGTTATTCAATCTGCATATTGAGCAAGCAGTAAAGGAAACAAAAGAAAAATTCGGAGTAGGTATTAAAATCCATGGAGAAGAAATAAAAACTTTGAGGTTCGCCGATGACATTGTAATTCTGTCAGAGACAGCAAAGGACTTGGAAGAGCAGTTGAACGGAATGGATGGTGTCTTGAAGGGAGGATATAAGATGAACATCAACAAAAGCAAGTCAGGTGATGTTGAGGGTATTAGATTAGGAAATGAGACACCTAAAGTAGTAAAGGAGTTTTGCTATTTGGGGAGCAAAATAACTGATGATGGTCGAAGTAGAGAGGATATAAAATGTAGACTGGCAATGGCAAGGAAAGCGTTTCTGAAGAAGAGAAATTTGTTAACATCGAGTATAGATTTAAGTGTCAGGAAGTCATTTCTGAAAGTATTTGTATGGAGTATAGCCATGTATGGAAGTGAAACATGGACGGTAAATAGTTTAGACAAGAAGAGAATAGAAGCTTTCGAAATGTGGTGCTACAGAAAAATGCTGAAGATTAGATGGGTAGATCGCATAACTAATGAGGAGGTACTGAATAGGATTGGGGAGAACAGAAGTTTGTGGCACAACTTGACAAGAAGAAGGGATCGGTTGGTAGGAAATGTTCTGAGGAGGGTAGCGTGGAGGGTAAAAATCGTAGGGGGAGACCAAGAGATGAATACACTAAGCAGATTCAGAAGGATGTAGGTTGCAGTAGGTACTGGGAGATGAAGAAGCTTGCACAGGATAGAGTAGCATGGAGAGCTGCATCAAACCAGTCTCAGGACTGAAGACCACAACAACAACAACAGTAATAATTGAATGCAATAACATTTTTCGTTGTATATAAAGAATAATAAAAGGAGAAAAAATATAGGGGGTTATAATTAAACTATCTCTGTTTAATATGTTAAACACGGAAACTAATTAGCGTACGAGGACCAAACTTGGTACTACTAACGTCAAGGACATGGGGAAGAGAAATAATGCAGAATCAGTTCAATTGAAAGACTTTCAATGTGCTGCTACGGTACATCGTACCATGACATACCGGTACCATTACTGCTACAAAAGGTATTCAGTATGGCGCCCATCGCTGTCCAGAAGAGTCTGAAAGCGCAGGATTGCATTCTGCACAGCAGAACGAAGCATGCCCGCAGGTATGCTGGCTACCTCATAGTTTCATCGTTTGCAAATGTGTTTCGCAGAATCAGGTGAAATCCACAAGCGCTGTGCGGTGGGGCCCATATTGCATGGAAACTGTTGAGTTCAATGGGTCTCGCTCCTGCAGTGCGGGTATGACATCCAGGCGAAGCATACCGCAGGAGCGCTGGCCACTCAGACTGGCACGCCTTTGGTCCTTGAGCGCCAACCTCTTCAAAAATGAATGGGCCAATGATGAACGTAGCCTTGAAGCCACACCATACGGTGACACGTTCACCATACAGAGGAACTCCATGCGTAGTGACTGGAGGTGGAGATACCCACACTCGGCGGTACTGTGTGTTCACCTCAACCATCAGAGAAAAATGAGCACCGTCTGTCCAATAGGATGGTCCAGGTCCAGTTCTCGCCAACTTCAATCCTTGCGGGGAAGTGGAGAGCGAACTCAACAACTCGTTGTGCGTCCTGTGCTGCAAGCCGCTGTACGATATGGATCTTGTACGGATACAATTTGGGAATGGTTCAAAGCACCTTCCGTACAGTGGACCACGGGATGTTCAGCTGTCGTGACACAGCACGCGCACCGCCTGACGATCGGAAATTGCGCGCAGCGTTGTCTGCCATAGCAACAGCGATTTCATCAACCACCTGTGGTGCAACTGGTCGTCGGCCTCTTCCCGGAACGACGCCCAGTTCTCCAGTTGATTCGAACTTCTTCATCATGCTCACCACAGCAGGTGGAGCAAGAGGACCCTTCCGTAATCCTTCCAGCCGGGGATATTCTCGAAGTGTAGCTGCAGCATTACTGTTGCTATGATAACAGAGTTTCACCAGTAATACCCTGCTCCTTTTGTCCAAGCTCATGTTGACAGGCCAACAAGTCCACTGCGACTGGTCAGGTGGTTGACACTATGAATCACGTTATCCTGATGGCCATATTTGGAACTGGACGGTGGCTTTGTGACGCATGGAAATCGTGCTCCGCATACTCTGAACATTTATGCTACCAAGTTTGCTAATTAGTTTCCGTGTTATTACCATTACCAGAGCAGACGCTTCCTACATAAGCTATTACTGAGAAGTCATCAGAAACGATGACAGTAGGGCATAGAAACATAATGACTGGCTCATAGTTCAGTGGAAACCGGGTCACCTGATCAACTGGTTTACGCTTCCTATTGCAGCTCGTCGTCAGTGGAGTACGGAGTTCCTCCCTGGAGAACGCCAGACCGACGCTTTCAAGTGTCGGACGTGTGCACAAAAAATGTGTGTGAAATCCTATGGAACTTAACTTCTAAGGTCATCAGTCCCTAAGCTTACACACTACTTAACCTAAATTACCTCCGCCGGGACTAGCCGCAGAGTCCATGACTGCAGCGCCTTATACCGCTCGGCTAATCCCACGCGGCATGCATGCACGGGAAAACTTCCTACGCCGTACTAGAAGCTTTGTTGATACACGAGATACCTAGACGTTATGAAGAGCAGCACTACTAGGAATACAATCATTTTGTGTTCTGGGCCTAAGGCACAAAATAATATGAGGAAACTGAAATTATCTTTGCCGCAATCGGGCATCGATAACGTCAACGGCGACAAGTGAAAATCTGTGCCGGTCCGGAAGTCGAACCCGGACCTTGAAGGCCGCATTAACCGTTTTTTATGTCATTTTGTTCGTTGCATTTTTCAGGGGCGGACATCCATTCAAGTTCATCGTTGGTCAATTCACTCAATTTGTTTTATTACAGAAGGCAGCTAACCCGCTCACCGAACACGCTCAGCTGCGACACGACCGTGCCGACATCTGCTTCGGCTATCCGAGCTCGCTTCCCTTACAACCAAAATTAGCAATTTGTGGCACACTAGAGACGCAGTGTGCCCTGCCCGTTACATCTACATTCTACATCTACATTTATACTCCGCAAGCCACCCAAGGTTGTGTGGCGGAGGGCACATTACGTGCCACTGTCATTACCTCCCTTTCCTGTTCCAGTCGAGTATGGTTCGCGGAAAGACCGACTGCCGGAAAGCCTACGTGCGCGCTCTAATCTCTCTAATTTTACATTCGTGATCTCCTCGGGAGGTATAAGTAGGGGGAAGCAATATATTCGATACCTCATCCAGAAACGCACCCCGTCCGCCGCTCGTGGTCTCGCGGTAGCGTTCTCGCTTCCCGAGCACGGGGTCCCGGGTTCGATTCCCGGCGGGGTCAGGGATTTTCACCTGCCTCGAGATGACTGGGTGTTTGTGTTGTCCTCATCATTTCATCATCATCCAGGAAAGTGGCGAAATTGGACTGAGCAAAGGTTGGGAAATTGTACGGGCGCTGATAACCACGCAGTTGAGCGCCCCACAAACCAAACATCATCATCATCATCAGAAACGCACCCTCTCGAAACCTGGACAGCAAGCTGCACCACGATGCAGTGCGCCTCTCTTGCAGAGTCTGCCACTTGAGTTTGCTAAACATCTCCGTAACGCTATCATGCGTACCAAATAACCCTGTGACGAATCGCGCCGCTCTTCTATGGATCTTCTATATCTCCTCCGTTAGCCCGATCTGGTACGGATCCCACACTGATGAGCAATACTGAAGATTAGGTCGATCGAGTGTTTTGTAAGCCACCTCCTTTGTTGATGGACTATATTTCCAATGGACTCTCCCAATGAATCTCAACCTGGTACCCGCCTTACCAACAATTAATTTTATATGATCATTCCACTTCAAATCGTTCCGCACGCGTACTCCCCGATATTTTACAGAAGTAACTGCTACCAGTGTTTGTTCCGCTATCATATAATCATACAATAAAGGATCCTTCTTTCTATGTATTCGCAATACATTACATTTGTCTATGTTAAGGGTCAGTTGCCACTCCCTGCACCAAGTGCCTATCCTATGCAGATCTTCCTGCATTTCGCTACAATTTTCTAATGCTGCAACTTCTCTGTATACTACAGCATCATCCGCGAAAAGCCGCATGGAACTTCCGACACTTACTGCTAGGTCATTTATATATATTGTGAAAAGCAATGGTCCCATAACACTCCCCTGTGGCACGCCAGAGGTTACTTTAACGTCTGTAGACGTCCCTCCATTGAGAACAACATGCTATGTTCTGTTTGCTAAAAACTCTTCAATCCAGCCACACAGCTGGTGTGATATTCCGTAGGCTCTTACTTTGTTTATCAGGCGACAGTGCGGAACTGTATCGAATGGCTTCCGGAAGTCAAGCAAAATAGCATCTACCTGGGAGCCTGTATCTAATATTTTCTGGGTCTCATGAACAAATAAAGCGAGTTGGGTCTCACACTATCGCTGTTTCCGGAATCCATGTTACCATGATGTTCGCAGCCTTACGCTGATTCTCACTGACGAAGAGTGCATCAGCCCTGAATGATTGTTACTTGCCGTCAAGGAGCATATATTTTTATACGTGTTTTCTTTCGGACATGTCCGAAAGAACAGACACCTTACATATGAACGAAATAATAACATTCAAATTGACTCTGGCCTTTGTACCATCGGCACTATTGTTGACAAGTACTCGTCTTTCTTTTCGAACATGGCTTTCTCCAGGAGCAGTGTAGTCCGAATCACAGTACCAGTGTCGTGTTCGGAAAGATTGATGAGACAAGTCATTTTATGTTGTGGCCTTTAGTTCGCCAGATGCAACCACATCGAACTAATCTGACTTCGCATATAAAGTTACCTCAACGGCAGTGAACAACCACCAGTTACCTACAGAAAACGTGTAAACATGTGCGTCGAACTCTGATACTCGTGCGCGAGAGCTGGAGGCGTGGACCATCTGTGCCAAGTACAATACTGGTGCTGGCGATTACGCCGTTACATGAGTAGTCTTGATACTGCGAACTGTATAGCTGAGAATCACGCTGGAAGACAATATTTTCTGAATCTCGAAAATATCTCCTCACAAGATACAAGTTCCTTGTGTTGAAAAGTAATGACCTCCTCTTCGAAACTTGCAGCATTTTTCCGACTTTTCCATACTTTTTAGAGCATTTCGAACTCATAATCGTGAAGAAGTTTAGGGACAGGCGAGGCAATACTGACCCTAAGAATTGTCCTAGAAGATAGGACGAAGGAGGACAAGTTCACATTTATAGAATTTGTAGATTCACATAAGATTCAAAAATGGCTCTGAGCACTATGGGACTTAACTTCTGAGGTCATCAGTCCCCTATAACTTAGAATTGCTTAAACCTAACTAACCTAAGGACATCACACACATCCATGCCCGAGGCAGGATTCGAACCTGCGACCGGAGCGGTCGTGCGGTTCTAGACTGTAGCGCCTAAAACTGCTCGGCCACCCAGTCCGGCGATCCACATAAGGGTTTTGACTCTGTAGGATGAAACAAACACTACGGAATTCTAAATAGGGATGAAGTATAGAAAGTTGTAGTTTTATTTTTTTTATCAGTTCATACAGGACGCAGAATTCAGCTGTAAGGGCCGGAAAACAAGTAGGGGATGAAGCGGTTGAGAAGGGAGTGAAACAGGATCCTATCACCCCTTTTATTATTAATGCACGTAGAGCCAGCAAGAAAAAAGGAGACGGCAAAGGGTTTGGAATATCAATGGAACGAAGTGGTCTCAAAATAACTCACAAGCGAGCATAAAACAAATAACTAGAGGGCTGATCTCAAACCAAGCTTTTAACTGAAATCAGTCTTCACGCTATTTCTTTCATTTTTGGTTGGAGTTATTTTGAGGCCACTCATATGCTGTTTAGAGCCATGGTGTACTACATGTTATTAATTAAACATCTGATAACTCTGGGGGTTCATCTAAAGGAAAACTGAGTTGCTTATCTATCCGATGTACCGCTTTTTCTATCTGTGATAATGGTCGCAACGACCAAGTTGGTAAAGAATAAAGAATGGCTCGTACAGCTGATGGCTAAAATGCAGTTCTTCAAAAACTTGATAGAGGCTCCAAAAGAGGTTATAAGATGAACAACAATAAAAAAACTTTTCAAAAGACAAGGCATAAACATAGCATTCAGAACAGACAGTTCCATCCAAAAATACATTCCAAAAACAACAAAAGACACATACATCTACCAGAAAGCAGAATACACCAAATGCAACGCAACAAGTGACGAAAGATGTAGGACAAACCAGCAAAACATTCGATACTCGATACAAAGAATATATCAAACCATGGAAATATGGGACAGACACTCAACTTTTGCAGAGCATTTAAGAGAAACTAATCACAAGCCTACTAGAAGAGAGAGAGAGAGAGAGAGAAATGAAAATAGTTGGAATAAATAACGAAAGACACCTTCTAACCCAACAAGAAAATTATCACACATGTAAAACCAAGGCTAAAAAGTTGTCACTACTAAATAACCTAGTGAATATGACTAACCACTCGCTGCTTACATAGATTGTGATAAATCCCTTTTCTGTCCCAAGTATATAAATGAAAAATGAAAAACAAAAACTGTAATAATAATGAACACTAAAAACCTGTGAAAGTAAATAAATTAAACAAAAATAAAAAGATGCACACACACACACACACACACACTCACACACAATCACAGGAGCACACACACAGCACTTAGATCAGCACACGTATAGTGACAGGAAAACCAATTGAAAGCAGAACCTGAGAAAGTTGGCAACGCACAGAACCAATGACACTCCAGCCACAGAAAATCGCAGTTAACAGTGCTGTATTTCAAAAACAGTGCCTGCAAAGGAAACTACAAACATTCATCCAGTTTGCTACGTGAAAGAAAGCTGTTTGGCTTACAAACAATGAATTAAACCCTGCCGGCCGCGGTGGCCGAGCGGTTCTAGGCGCTTCAGTCCGGAACCACGGGCCGGCCGGTGTGGCCGCGCGGTTCTAGGCACTTCAGTCTGGAACCGCGTGACCGCTACGGTCGCAGGTTCGAATCCTGCCTCGGGCATGGATGTGTGTGATGTCCTTAGGTTAGCTAGGTTTAAGTAGTTCTAAGTTCTAGGGGACTGATGACCACAGATGTTAAGCCCCATAGTGCTCAGAGCCATTTGAATTAAACCCTGGTCTGCAAGTAGTTTTCCGTTTAATTGTGAAAACTTCGATGAACTGTTTTAAATGTATGACCTAGACGTGTAAACGATAACCTAGATGTGCAAACAAAAAAATCATGTAATATTTCATGATTGTCACTGACGATGCCTTTAAGTATAACGTAACGCAGCTGGGTGCACAAGTTAAATGAAAAAAAAACTTAATGTATAGCATAAAAAAGGCGTTTTTCTTTTGATTTGCTACAGTTAATACACAGATGCTGTGAAAACGGCCACCATAAGAAACTTGTCTGCAGTAAAAGTGTCGTTGAGTTTTGCTATTTGGGTGGCAAAATAACTGACGGTGGCAAAATAGCAAGAAAATCTTTTCTGAAAAAGTGAAACATGTTGATGTCGATTATAAATTTAACTTTAGAAAATATTTGTTGAGTTAAATCAGACGATACTGAGGGAATTAAGATTAGGAAATGAGACAGTGAAAATAGTACATTTTTATGATATTTGGGCTGCAGAATAACCTACGATGAGAGGATACGAAGTGAAGACAACAGCAAGAAAAAATTTTCTGAGAAAGATAAATTTTTAGCTTCGAACATAAATCTAAGTGTCAAGAAGTCGTTTTTGAAAGTACCTGGAGAGGTGATTTATATGGTAATGATACGTGGACTATAAACAGCACAGGAAAGAAGAGTATATAGAATGTGATGTTACTGTAGACTGCTGATTATAATATGGGCTCAAGATTAGATGCCACTAAATGGAATCGGGAAGAAAGGAGCTTCATGGCAGAACTTGAGTTAAAACAAGGTTGACAGGAGACGTTCTGTGGTATCAATGAACAGTTGATGTGGTACGGGAGGAAGTGCGTTGGATAAAAACTGTAGAGGGGGAAGACCACTTTAGTGAGTGGGTTCAAAAGGATGTAGGTCGTGATAGTTATGCAGACATGAAGGGACATCCACATGGCAGTCTAGTGTGGAGACTTCTATTAAATCAATCTTAGAATTGGAGACTGCCACAGCAGCAAACATCCTAGTTACAACAACAGGACTTCTCTACGAAAGTAACAGCTGAAAATTTGAGAGCTTTTCCGCTCCGTGTGTCCCTGCTGTGACGTCAGCTCGAGGAATGTTGGCCCACGCCGATTCGTATCGTGAAGTACAATGGAAGGAAGGGTGGGGTGGTGAATGAACCAAACTTCCTGCGCCAAGGCAGGCGTGCACGGGAATCGCTAATGAGTCCTAGAAATAACATTCTTGACACGCAGTGGGAGCTGCTAATTGACTGACCTGATAAGTAAACACAATGAAGTAACGTGGTTAGTACAGATTGGTGAGAAATGTCATAAAGCACTTACTGTCGTTGGAACAGTGGAGAAAATCAGAGTCACAAATTTTAGTTACTGGTGATCTTAAGTTTCCTGCTTAGGCAGTTTTAACTTCTCTACACATGGGCCAAACTAGATTTGCGTGTTATTTTGTCACAGGTTGGATAACATTTGTTGTACGATGTCCTGCAAACGGCAGATAAGGTCTACTGAATCTTACGCCTTGCTTGAATTACAGCAGGGCTTACGATAGTAGTGTATTACTTGCCAAAGTTTTGTTTCGGTATAGAATGAGAAGGCAGAACCAAAATTTTATAACCAAAATTTTATTTTGTATTATTATGTTGGTTAGTTATACATCTTAAACGCAGCCTGGTAGAATAACGTCCTCCTTCAGCATTACCTTCAGTCCTACCCATGATACGACACTTGAAACAACCTCTTTAATTTTTTTAGTCTTAGCAGTTTTAAAATAAATTTTTCCTATCGAGTGGAAGAAGCTGTCCACAAATAAAAGTTTTTAGGTACTCTTTAAAAACTGTTTTATTACTTTTCAGACATATCAATCAACTGATTAAAAATTTTTCTTGTTACGTTTTGAACTTCTTTTGGAGCCACTTCTAACTATAATAATGAATAATTTTATCTTCTAAAGCCTGGACAACAATTATCTTCTCAAATTATGATGGATTATTTATGATGAATTTCAGTAGCTAATATATGAATTTTTTAAGCGCTGTTAACATTTTTATGCACAGATGACTGCAGGTCAGTAACACATACTATTCTTACTTTTCGCTTTTGTGCAGTCAATGTTTTCTTTCTGTTGTTGTTGTTGTGGTCTTCAGACCTGAGACTGGTTTGATGCAGCTCTCCATGCTACTCTATCCTGTGCAAGCTTCTTCATATCCCAGTACCTACTGCAATGTACATCTTTCTGTATCTGTTTAGTGTATTCATCTCTTGGTCTCCCTCTACCATTTTTAACCCTCCATGCTGCCCTCCAATACTAAATTGGTGATCCCTTGATGCCTCAGAACATGTCCTACCAACCGATCCCTTCTTCTAGTCAAGCTGTGCCACAAACTTCACTTCTCCCCAATCCTATTCAATACCTCCTCATTAGTTATGTGACCTACCCATCTAATCTTCAGCATTCTTCGGTAGCACCACACTTCGAAAGCTTCTATTCTCTTCTTGTTCAAACTAGTTATCGACCACGTTTCACTTCCATACATGGCTACACTCCATACAAATACTTTCAGAAACCACTTCCTGACACTTAAATCTATACTCGATGTTAACAAATTTCTCTTCTTCAGAAACGCTTTCCTTACTATTCCCAGTCTACATTTTATATCCTCTCTACTTCGACCATCATCAGTTATTTTGCTCCCCAAATAGCAAAACTCCTTTACTACTTTAAGTGTCTCATTTCCTAATCTAATTCCCTCAGCATCACCCGACTTAATTCGACTACATTCCATTATCCTCGTTTTGCTTTTGTTGATGTTCTTATTACATCCTCCTTTCAACACAATATCCATTCCGTCCAACTGCTCTTCCAAGTCCTTTGTTGTCTCTGACAGAATTACAATGTCATCCGCGAACATCAAAGTTTTTATTTCTTCTCCATGGATTTTAATACCTACTTCGAATTTTTCTTTTGTTTCCTTTACTGCTTGCTACAGATTGAATAACATCGGGGAGAGGCTACAACCCTGTCTCACTCCCTTACCAACCACTGCTTCCCTTTCATGTCCCTCGACTCTTATACCTGCCATCTTGTTTCTCTACAAACTGTAAATATCCTTTCGCTCCCTGTATTTTACCCCTGCCACCTTTAGAATTTGAAAGAGAGTATTCCAGTCAACATTGTCAAAAGCTTTCTCTAAGTCTACAAATGCTAGAAACATAGATTTGCCTTTTCTTAATCTAGCTTCTAAGATAAGTCGTAGGGTCACTATTGCCTCACGTGTTCCAGTATTTCTACGTAATCCAAACTGATCTTCCCCGAGGTCGGCTTCTATCAGTTTTTCCATTCGTCTGTAAAGAATTCGTGTTAGTATTTTGCATCCGTGACTTATTAAACTGAAAGTTCGGTACTTTTCACATCTGTCAGCACATGCTTTCTTTGGGATTGGAATTATTATATTCTTCTTGAAGTCTGAGGGTATTTCGCCTGTCTCATACATCTTGCTCACCAGATGGTACAGTTTTGTCAGGACTGGCTCTCCCAAGGCCGTCAATAGTTCTAGTGGAATGTTGTCTACTCCCTGGGCCTTGATTCGACTCAGGTCTTTCAGTTCTCTGTCAAACATTTCACAAAGCATCGTATCTCCCATTTCATCTTCATCTACATCCTCTTCCATTTCCATAATATTGTCCTCAAGTACATCGTCCTTGTATAGACCTTCTATATACTCCTTCCACCTTTCTGCTTTCCCTTCTTTGCCTAGAACCGGGTTTCCATCTGAGCTCTTGATATTCATACAAGTGGTTCTCTTTTCTCTGAAGGTCTCTTTAATTTTCCTGTAGGCAGTATCTATCTTACCCCTAGTGAGATAAGCCTCTACATCCTTCCATTTGTCCTCTAGCCATCCCTGCTTAGCCATTTTGCGCTTCCTGTCGATCTCATTTTTGAGACGTTTGTATTCCTTTTTGCCTGCTTCATTTACTGCATTTTTATATTTTCTCCTTTCATCAATTAAATTCAATAACTCTTCTGTTACCCAATGATTTCAACTAGCCCTCGTCTTTTTACCTACTTGATCCTCTGCTGCCTTCACTACTTTATCTCTCAAACCTACCCATTCTTTTTCTACTGTATTTCTTTCCCCCATTCCTTTCATTTGTTCCCTTATGCTCTCCCTGAAACTAAGTACAACCTCTGGTTTAGACAGTTTATCCAGATCCCATCTCCTTAAATTCCCACCTTTTTGCAGTTTCTTCAGTTTTAATCTACAGTTGATAACCAATAGATTGTGGTCAGAGTCCATATCTGCCCCTGGAAATGTCTTACAATTAAAAATCTGGTTTCTAAATCTCTGTCTTACCATTATATAATCTATCGGAAACCTTCTAGTATCTCCAGGATTCTTTTATGATTCTTGAACGAAGTGTTAGCTATGATTAAGTTATGCTCTGTGCAAAATTCTACCAGGCGGCTTCCTCTTTCATTTATTACCCCCAATCCATATTCACCTACTACGTTTCCTTCTCTCCCTTTTCCTACTACCGAATTCCAGTCACCAATGACAATTAAATTTTCATCTCCCTTCAGTCTCTGAATAATTTCTTTTATTTCATTTCTTCAATTTCTTCATCTGCCGAGCTAGTTGACATATAAACTTGTACTACTGTAGTACGCGTGGGCTTCGTGTCTATCTTGGCCACAATAATGCGTTCACTATGCTGTTTGTAGTAGCTTAGCCGCACTCCTATTTTTTTATTCATTATTAAACCCACTCCTGCATTACCCCTATTTGGTTTTGTATTTATAACCCTTTATTCACCTGACCAAAAGTCTTGTTCCTCCTGCCACCGAACTTCACTAATTCCTACTATATCTAACTTTAACCTTTCCATTTCCCTTTTTAAATTTTCTAACCTGCCTGCTCGATTAAGGGATCTGACATTCCATTCTCCGATCCGTAGAACGCCAGTTTTTTTTCTCCTGATTACGACGCCCTCCTGAGTAGTCCCCGCCCAGAGATCGGATTGGGGGACTATTTTACCTCCGGAATATTTTACAAACGAGGACGCCATCATCATTTAACCATACAGTAAAGCTGCATGCCCCCGGGAAATTTTTTTTTTCTTTCTAAGTGGCGTTTTACCCCACAAAATTATTCCGTGAGGCATTATCGAGTGCAAATATGGAAAATATTTTAGGAGATTGATTTGTTTCCAAGACTAGCAATAGTACGAAGAAGAAAATTAATTGAACTTAACTGTTTTAGAGGATCAATAATATGCTTCTAAGTTTTATCAATATGTGAAACCAAAAGTTTGTAGCGATCTACCGTATTTTCTTACTGCTGTTCACGTACTACAGCAATTGATGGTATGACTATTTGTGTACATAAAGGTTTTATCAAAATAAAGGGAGAGTCTGTTTACAGACAACCACTTAATAATTCCTTTTAAAACATTATTAACAATATCTTGTATCAAATGGCTCTCAACACTATGGGACTTAACTTCTTTGGTCATCAGTCCCCTAGAACTTAGAACTACTTAAACCTAACTAACCTAAGGACATCATACACATCCATGCCCAGGCAGGATTCGAGCCTGCGACCGTAGCGGTAGCGCGGTTCCAGACTGTAGCGCCTAGAATCGCTCGGCCACTTCGGCCGGCAAGAATATCTTCTGTCGTTTTCTTTCTAATGGGAGTTAAGACTAGTATCTGTAAAATGAAGGTGTATGGGAAGGGGGAAGGGATGAGTGATGTCATCTGCATCGGGACATGATGCGGGACCAGCGGCGACGAATGAAAATGTGTTCTGGACCAAGATTCGAACCCAGGATCTCTTGCTTACGAGGCTGTTGCTTTAGCCACTGCACCAGCCAGAAACAGTGTTTATAGAACCTGCGTGGAATACCTGGGCACACTTCTCCCACCCACACTCCCGTCTAGATTTCCGCGGGAGGTCTACTGAAGAGGGTGGATTCGTTGCCCATCGAGGCGAATCAATAACACGAATGGGTGGTGTCTGCTCTTTCGGACATGTCTACCACGCGGAATCCACAGCTGTAATACATTACGGGGAGGAAAGGAAAGGAAAGAAAAGGAAAGGAAAGAGGAGGGATGAGCAATATCAGCTTTATCGGGACATTACACGGCATCAGCGGCGACCAATGAAAATGTGAGCCTTACTGGGATCTCCTCTTTACTAACAAGGGAACCTCCCCATCGCACCCCCTCAGATTTAGTTATAAGTTGGCACAGTAGATAGGACTTGAAAAAGCGAACATAGATCAATCGAGAAAACAGGAAGAAGTGGTGTAGAACTATGAAAAAATAAGCAAAATATATAGGGTGTTTCAAAAATGACCGGTATATTTGAAACGGCAATAAAAACTAAACGAGCAGCGATAGAAATACACCGTTTGTTGCAATATGCTTGGGACAACAGTACATTTTCAGGCGGACAAACTTTCGAAATTACAGTAGTTACAATTTTCAACAACAGATGGCGCTGCAAGCGATGTGAACGATATAGAAGACAACGCAGTCTGTGGGTGCGCCATTCTGTACGTCATCTTTCTGCTGTAAGCGTGTGCTGTTCACAACGTGCACGTGTGCTGTAGACAACATGGTTTATTCCTTAGAACAGAGGATTTTTCTGGTGTTGGAATTCCACCGCCTAGAACACAGTGTTGTTGCAACAAGACGAAGTTTTCAACGGAGGTTTAATGTAACCAAAGGACCGAAAAGCGATACAATAAAGGATCTGTTTGAAAAATTTCAACGGACTGGGAACGTGACGGATGAACGTGCTGGAAAGGTAGGGCGACCGCGTACGGCAACCACAGAGGGCAACGCGCAGCTAGTGCAGCAGGTGATCCAACAGCGGCCTCGGGTTTCCGTTCGCCGTGTTGCAGCTGCGGTCCAAATGACGCCAACGTCCACGTATCGTCTCATGCGCCAGAGTTTACACCTCTATCCGTACAAAATTCAAACGCGGCAACCCCTCAGCGCCGCTACCATTGCTGCACGAAAGACATTCGCTAACGATATAGTGCACAGGATTGATGACGGCGATATGCATGTGGGCAGCATTTGGTTTACTGACGAAGCTTATTTTTACCAGGACGGGTTCGTCAATAAACAGAACTGGCGCATATGGGGAACCGAAAAGCCCCATGTTGCAGTCCCATCGTCCCTGCATCCTCAAAAAGTACTGGTCTGGGCCGCCATTTCTTCCAAAGGAATCATTGGCCCATTTTTCAGATCCGAAACGATTACTGCATCACGCTATCTGGACATTCTTCGTGAATTTGTGGCGGTACAAACTGCCTTAGACGACACTGCGAACACCTCGTGGTTTATGCAAGATGGTGCCCGGCACATCGCACGGCCGACGTCTTTAATATCCTGAATGACTATTTCGATGATCGTGTGATTGCTTTGGGCTATCCGAAACATACAGGAGGCGGCGTGGATTGGCCTCCCTATTCGCCAGACATGAACCCCTGTGACTTCTTTCTGTGGGGACACTTGAAAGACCAGGTGTACCGCCAGAATCCAGAAACAATTGAACAGCTGAAGCAGTACATCTCATCTGCATGTGAAGCCATTCCGCCAGACACGTTGTCAAAGGTTTCGGGTAATTTCATTCAGAGACTACGCCATATTATTGCTACGCATGGTGGATATGTGGAAAATATCGTACTATAGAGTTTCCCAGACCGCAGCGCCATCTGTTGTTGAAAATTGTAACTACTATAATTTCGAAAGTTTGTCTGCCTGAAAATGTACTGTTGTGCCAAGCATATTGCAACAAACGGTGTATTTCTATCGCTGCTCGTTTAGTTTGTATTGCCGTTTCAAATATACCGGTCATTTTTGAAACACCCTGTACTTACTCAGTAGTCCATGAGCAAAATAAGCAACATCAAGGATTATCCGAGTTCATGAGCGCCGTGGTATCGTGGTTAGCGCGAGCAGTGGCGAAACGAGAGGTCCTTGGTTCAAGTCTTCCCTCGAGTAAAAATTTTACTTTCTTTATTTTCGCAAAGTTATGATCTGTCCGTTCGTTCATTGACGTCTCTGTTCACTGTATTAAGTTTAGTGTCTGTGTTTTGCGACCGCACCGCAAAACCGTGCGATTAGTAGACGAAAGGACGTGCCTCTCCAATGGGAGCCGAAAACATTTGATCGCAAGGTCATAGGTCAACCGATTCCTCAACAGGAGAACACGTCTGATATATTCTATACGACACTGGTGACGGCATGTGCGTCACATGACTGGAATATGTTGTCGACCCACCTAAATCGCACACTTGGCGAATGGGTAAAAAGATTCTTCTACCTTGCCCGATTTAGGTTTTCTTGTGGATGTGATAATCACACGCAAAAACGTGATGAAAAAATAAGAGTTTGTCACATAAACTGCAACAAATGAATGCAACAGTTTCCCAGTCGCACAGTTTTGCCTGTGCTCTGTCAAAACATATGTTTTTAACGTTTTCAAATTTTTTCCGTGTGTAGACCTTCAAATCCTGCATATGCCCAAGCAAATCTGAACATGGCCTGGAATTTTGGAGAGCGAAGATGATTATGTATGAGTGCCTGAACTTTGATAATTATCTGAAAAAAAACAATTAAACTTTTCGCTCGAGGGAAGACTTGAACTAAGGAACTCTAGTTCCGCAGCTGCTCATGCTAACCGCGAGACCACGGCGCTCTTTGGCTCAAAATTTCCTTGATGTTGCTTATTTCCGGATGGACTACACAGTTTGTATATTTTTTTTATTTTTTTCGTAGTTCCACACAACTTCTTCCTGTTTTCTCGATTGATCTGTGTTCAGTTTTTCAAGGCCTATCCACTGTGCCAACTTATAACTAAATCTGAGGGGCGTGCGATGGGGAGGTTCCCTTGTAAGCAGTAGCGTTAACCGCTGCCCCACCCACTGACAACGTCATCGCAACTGCACGGTCTGCCGCGGCGCGCCTCTCGGCCGATCCACACTCCCACCTAGTCCCTCCTATCCATGTCCTGCATATTCGCTTCTCAGAGATCGCACCGAAGAAGGTGGATTCATTGCTCATCGAGGCAAATGAATTACGAGGGCAGTTCAATAAGTAATGCAACACATTTTTTTTCTCGGCCAATTTTGGTTGAAAATACCGGAAATTTCTTGTGGAATATTTTGAAACATTCCCGCTTCGTCTCGTATAGTTTCATTGACTTCCGACAGGTTGCAGTGCTGTACGGAGCTGTTAAAATGGCGTTTGTAACGGATGTGCGTTGCAAACAACGGGCAGTGATCGAGTTTCTTTTGGCGGAAAACCAGGGCATCTCAGATATTCATAGGCGCTTGCAGAATGTCTACGGTGATCTGGCAGTGGACAAAAGCAAAGCGTGTGTCATCATCGCCGCAACGTCAAGCAAGACTGTCTGATCTCCCGCGTGCGGGCCGGCCGTGCACAGCTGTGACTCCTGCAATGGCGGTCGTGCGAACACACTCGTTCGAGATGATCGACGGATCACCATCAAACAACTCAGTGCTCGACTTGACATCTCTGTTGGTAGTGCTGTCACAATTGTTCACAAAAATCTGAACGAACTTCTCCTTCTTCATGACAACGCAAGACCTCACACAAGTCTTCGCACCCGAGAGGAGCTCACAAAATTCAGTGGACTGTTCTTCCTCATGCACCCTACAGCCCCGATCTCGCACCATCGGATTTCCATATGTTTGGCCCAATGAAGGACACAGTCCGTGGGAGGCACTACGCGGATGATGAAGAAGTTATTTATGCAGTACGACGTTGGCTCCGACATCGACCAGTGGAATGGTACCGTGCAGGCATACAGGCCCTCATTTCAAGGTGGCGTAAGGCCGTAGCATTGAATGGAGATTACGTTGAAAAATAGTGTTGTGTAGCTAAAAGATTGGGGAATAACCTGGTGTATTTCAATGCTGAATAAAACAACCCCTGTTTCAGAAAAAAAATGTGTTGCATTACTTATTGAACTGCCCTCGTATATGAATGCGTGATGTCTGCTTTTTCTGACACGCCCGGTTATTTAATGTACCAGCATTTCACATTTGCAGTGGCTTATCTCGCACTTACAGTAACCTATGATCTTGCAGTGTTACTCTCTTAAATATAGGAAAATGTATTCTCGAAATGACATTACATTGCATTAATTATTTTTGTTGTTGCGATTTTTTCCGTTAGTGTATTTATATGCCATATTCAGGGTGAGTCACCTAACGTTACCGCTGGATATATTTCGTAAACCACATCAAATACTGACGAACCGATTCCACAGACCGAACGTGAGCAGAGGGGCTAGTGTAACTGTTTAATACAAACCATACAAAAATGCACGGAAGTATGTTTGTTAACACAAACCTACGTTTTTTTTAAATGGAACCACGTTAGTTTTGTTAGCACATCTGAACATATAAACAAATACGTAATCAGTGCCGTTTGTTGCATTGTAAAATGTTAATTACATCCGGAGATATTGTAACCTAAAGTTGACGCTTGAAACCTCCGACGTTCAGTTGCGTGTTGTAACAAACACCGGCCACGGTCGGCGAGCAGCATCTGCAGGAACATGTTTACGATGACGACCGTGTTTACGAGTGTGGCTGTAGTGCACTGTTGTGGTTTGGTCTAGCTGTCGCAGTGTCCGCATGTAGCGCTTGCTGCTATTGTTATTCTGCATTCGCCTCTGCACGCAGACCAACTGTAGTACACCGTATTACCAGACGTCTGTGATAGTGTAGTGTTGTAGGAACTGTGACCATGGTGTATTCGAACTCTGAAAAGGCGGAGATGATACTCATCTATGGCGTGTGTCGACGAAATGCAGCTGAAGCCTGCACGGTGTATGCAGAACGGTACCCGGACAGAGAGCATCCAACGTGCCGCACATTGCAAAACATCTACAGCCAACTGTATGTAATAGGTATGGTCGTAGCACGCAAACGGGTCCGTAACAGGCCCGTCGCAGGAGAAGCGGGTGCAGTTGGCGTTTTAGCTGCTGTTGCCATGAACCCACACATGAGTACACGGGACACTGCGAGAGCCGGTGGACTGAGTCAAAGTAGTGTCATGCGCATACTGCATCGTCACCGCTTTCACCCGTTTCATGTGTCGCTACATCAGCAATTACATGGTGATGACTTTAATCATCGAGTGCAATTCTGTCAATGGGCATTAACAGAGAATGCGTTGCAGTTCTACCTGTTTACCGATGAAGCGGGTTTCACAAACCACGGGGCAGTCAATCTGCGGAACATGCATTACTGGTCCGTGGACAATCCTCGCTGGCTCAGACAGGTAGAGCGACAGCGACTGTGGACTGTAAATGTATGGTGCGGAATCATTGGCAACCACCTCATTGGTCCTCACTTCATTGCGGGGGCCCAAACAGCTGCAACATACATCGCGTTTCTACAGAACGATCTGCCAACGTTGCTCGAAAATGTCCCACTGGAAACGCGTCGACGTATGTGGTATCAGCATGTTGGTGCACCTGCACATTCCGCAATTAACACTAGGCTGACCCTTGACAGGATGTTCGACGGGCGTTTCATAGGACGTGGAGGACGCATAAATTGGCCAGCCCGTTCTCCTGATCTTACACCTCTGGACTTATTTCTGTTGGGTACGTTAACGGAGAATGTGTACCGTGATGTGCCTACAACCCCAGAGGATATGAAACAACGTATTGTGGCAGCCTGCGGCGACATTACACCAGATGTACTGCGGCGTGTACGACATTCATTACGCCAGAGATTGCAATTGTGTGCAGCAAATGATGGCCACCACATTGAACATCTATTGGCCTGACATGTCGAGACACACTCCATTCCACTCCGTAATTGAAAACGGAAACCATGTGTGTACGTGTACCTCACCCCTCATGGTAATGTACATGTGCATCAGTGAAAAGTACCAATAAAAAGGTGTTGGCATGTGGACGTAATGTGCTGTTCCAGTCTCTTCTGTACCTAAGGTCCATCACCGTTCCCTTTGGATCCCTACGTACTTCGGTGCTCTCCGATTCACACGATCGAACAGCGGAGGAGTGGTACTCAAGCGTCAACTTTAGGTTACAATATCTCCGGATGTAATTAACATTTCACAATGCAACAAACGGCACTGATTACGTATTGGTTTATATGTTCAGATGTGCTAACAAAACTAACGGGGTTCCATTAAAAAAAACGTAGGTTTCTGTTAAAAACATACTTCCGTGCATTTGTTTATTGTTTGTATTAACCAATTACACTAGCCCCTCTCCTCACGTTCGGTCTGTGGAAAGGATTCGTCAGTATTTGATGTGGTTTACGAAATATATCCAGCGGTAATGTTAGGTGACTCACCCTGTATATCAAAACAAACGTGACCTACACTGATGCTCATAAATTTAGGATAATTGCAGAGTGTGGTGGCACACAACGCGGCACTACACAAAACTCGCGCTAATAACATAGGCACACAGAAAACACACACGACCCACGTCTGTAAGTCCACGGTATTGGTGATTAGTTGAGAAAACCGTCACGAAACACATGTGCTACAAAACTCCACTGTTTCCTCCTCATCAATATGGGATATGATCACCATGCACACGTACACAAGCCGCACAACGGGTTGGCATACTCTGGATCAGGTGGTCGAACAGCTACTGGGGTATAGCCTCCCATTCTTGTACCAGTGCCTGTCGGAGCTCCTGAAGTTTTGTAGGGATTTGAAGACGTGCAGCAATACGTCGACCGAGAGCATCCCAGGCATGCTCGATGGGGCTTACGTCTGGAGAACAGGCAGGCCACTCAATTCGCCTGGTATCTTCTGATTCAAGGGACTCTTCCACGATGGCAGCTCGTGGGGCCGTGCGTTATCATCCATCAGGAGGAAGGTGGGACTCACTGCACGCCTGAAAAGGCGGACATACTGGTTCAACATGACGTCCCAATACCCAATACTCCTGACCTGTTACAGTTCCTCTGTCAAACAGGGGTGTACGTGCACCAATCATAATCCGACCCCACACCATCAAACCACGACCTCCATACAGGTCCCTTTCAAGGACATTAAGGGGTTGGTATCTGGTTCCTGGTTCACGCCAGACGAAAACCCGGCGAGTATCACTGTTCTATACCTGGACTAGTCCGTGAACATAACTTGGGACTACTCTTCCAATGACCATGTGCTGTGTTCTTGACATCAGGCTTTAAGGGCTCTCCTGTGACCAGTAGTCAGTGGAATGCACCTTGCAGGTCTCCGGGCGAATAAACCATGTCTATTCAGTCGTCTGTAGATTGTGTGTCTGGAGACCACTGTTCCAGTGGCTGCGGTAATGTCCCGAGCAAGGCTACCGGAAGTACTCCGTCGGCCTCTGTGGGCACTGATGGTGAGATACCTGTCTTCTTGTGGTGTACACGCTGGGCGTCCCATACTGTAGCTCCAGGACACGTTTCCTGTCTGTTGGAATCGTTGCCATAATCTTGACAACACACTTTGTGGCACAGGGAGAGCCCGTCCTACGACCTGCTGTGTTTTACCAGCCTCCAGTCGCCCTAGTATTCTACCCCTCATAACGTCATCATTATGTGTTCTTTGAGCCATTTTCAATACACAGTCTCCATTAGCTTGTCTGAAAACGTCTGCACACTTACTCGCTGCACCGTACTCCGACATGCACCAACACACCTTTGCGTATGTGGACTGCTGCCAGCGCCACCGTGCGACGACCGCAGGTCAAATGCACCGCATGTTCATAACCCGAGGTGATTTAAGCGTGCAAACCGACCACCAGAGCGTTGTTTCACCATGGATCAGCATTATCCTTAATTTATGAGCATGCGTGTATGTCCTTCCGAACCCATATTAGAATATCGAGTAAAAATCTTAGGGAAACTGGTCAAGAACTTTTCGAGATTTTTGGTAACAACGTTAAACTACAACTCGTCGTCGTATAGTAGTACAGATTGATTGAATAGAACAGTTATTTGTTTTCTGCTTCACCGAACTGGTGATGAGTATTTTCGTTCGTACAGCTTATTAAAGGTCCAGACGATAAACGTTAGCTTACTATGAAATTTACTGGCAGATTGAAACCGTGTGTCGGACCGGTACTCGAACCAAGGACCTTTGCCTTTTGCTGGCGTGTGTTCCATCAATTTTTTTTCTTTTTCATTCTGTCTATTGTATCTTCGTCATTTTGCGTTATTTTTACTGTGCAGCTGATGTCGTATGACACCTCTCAAGTTCCATCGAAGAAGACATCACTCAGATTTTTTTTTTACTACAGAGGATTGTAAGTCCTCTGATGTTACACACTGAGCTACCGTGCCCGCTCCTGGAGTGTTAGTCCCTCAAAAGAACGTCTTTGAAGTTTGGAAGGAAGGGGATGAGGTACAGGCAGAAGTACAGCTGTCACGAGTGGTCCTGAATTGTGCACGGTAGCTCATTTGGCTGAGCACTTATCCACCGAAGCAAAGGTTATGGTTTCCAGTTCCTATCCAGAACACAGTTGTAACCAGCCAGGAAGTTTCATATCGGCGCACTCTCCACTGCAAAGCGAAGTAGCTTACTATTTTTATATCAGTGATAAATATACTTTGTCTTTAGTATAAGTAGCTAATCTTCAATGTTCTACTTTAGAGTAGAATTGAATTGCCGGCCGTTGTGGCCGAGCAGTTCTAGGCGCTTCAGTCTGGAACCGCGCGACCGCTACGGTCGCAGGTTCGAATCCTGCCTCGGGCATGGATGTGTGTGATGTCCTTAGTAGTTCTAGGGGACTGATGACCTCAGATGTTATGTCCCATAGTGCTCAGAGCCATTTGAACCATTTGAACCAGAATTGAATTAATTAAACTTTCTGCACAGATCTTTCATAAAGAAACAGCAGAGCATTGGGACAATTTCATTTTTAATCGTTACAAAGTGTTACAGGCTTATAACAAACACATGTATTATCATTTAAAAAAAAGGTTCAAATGGCTCTAAGCCCTATGGGACTTAACATCTCAGGTCATCAGTCCCCTAAACTTAGAACTACTTAAACCTAACTAACTTAAGGACATCACATATATCCACGGCCGAGGCAGGATTCGAACCTGCGACATAGCAGCAGCGCGGTTCCGGACTGCAGAGCTGAGAACCGCTCGGCCACAACGGCCGGCTATTATCTTTTCCAAACACGAGAAACATAAAGAAAAAAAGCTGCTCTGTCTTTACAAAACTAAAAGGAGAGAAATTGATCTTACTTTATTCTAGCTGAAAAATGACAAAGAGTTTCCAGTGAGCATACTGCAGCCTGTGCAAAAAGACCAAAGTCAGCCACACTTCTGCCTCTAAGCTGGTCGTAGGTTGTGTTCCAAAAATGAACAGCATGGAGACAGAAGTGATGACACTTTCTGAAGAATCTGACCATCATTTTGCAGGGCAATGCTCAAGCACGTACAGTGCCAGCTGTTACGGATTTGTTTGACTGATGGGGCTGCTAAGTGCTATACCACCTACTGCACTCCCCTGACTTACGCCCTCGTGAGTTCAACTCGATTTCTAAACTGAAGGAAACGCTTCGCGGCATTCGCTTCACAACTGCTACAGATTCGTCGGGCAATAAACCCGCGCCGCTCGAACTGTCAACGCAACAGGTACTGCTAAGAGTGTCCTACTACTTCCACATCGCTGGTAACGGGTTATACACAATGCTGGTGACTACTTTTGAGGTCAGTAAAACTTTGCAACACGTATCTATTTTGTACGAGCTGTAAATGAACAGTGGCCACTATTTAAGTTCCAACCGTCGTATATACACTGAGGCGCCAAAAGTCATGGGCTAGCGATATGCACATATAGAGATGGCGGTAGTGTCGCACACACAAGGTATAAAGGAGCACTGCAAGCGGAATGGCCGGCCGGGATGGCCGAGCGGTTCTAGGCGCTACAGTCTGGAACCGCGCACCGCTACGGTCGCAGGTTCGAATCCTGCCTCGGGCATGGATGTGTGTGATGTCCTTAGGTTAGTTAGGTTTAAGTTGTTCTAAGTTCTAGGGGACTGATGACCTCAGAAGCTAAGTCCCATAGTGCTCAGAGCCATTTGAACCAAGCGGAATGGCAGCAGACGAACGACGCGATTGCCTTTCCTGACAGCACATCTTCTGATCCCGTGACCATATCGGTTGGACCTTAGACGACTGTAAAACCGTTGCCTGGTCAAATGAGTCCCGATTTCAGAGTGTAACATCTGACAGTCGGGTTCGAGTGCGGCGCAGACCGTATGAAGCCCTGGACCCAAGTTATCAGGAAGGCACGGTGCAAGCTGGTGGTGCCACTGTAATGATGTGGGCTGTGGTTACATGCAATGGACTGGATCCTTTGCTTTAACTGAACCGATCATTGACTGGAAATCGTTATACGTTCGGCTGCTTGGAGAGCATTTTCAGCCATTCATACACTCCTGGAAACTGAAATAAGAACACCGTGAATTCATTGTCCCAGGAAGGGGAAACTTTATTGACACATTCCTGGGGTCAGATACATCACATGATCACACTGACAGAACCACAGGCACATAGACACAGGCGACAGAGCATGCACAATGTCGGCACTAGTACAGTGTATATCCACCTTTCGCAGCAATGCAGGCTGCTATTCTCCCATGGAGACGATCGTAGAGATGCTGGATGTAGTCCTGTGGAACGGCTTGCCATGCCATTTCCACCTGGCGCCTCAGTTGGACCAGCGTTCGTGCTGGACGTGCAGACCGCGTGAGACGACGCTTCATCCAGTCCCAAACATGCTCAATGGGGGACAGATCCGGAGATCTTGCTCGCCAGGGTAGTTGACTTACACCTTCTAGAGCACGTTGGGTGGCACGGGATACATGCGGACGTGCATTGTCCTGTTGGAACAGCAAGTTCCCTTGCCGGTCTAGGAATGGTAGAACGATGGGTTCGATGACGGTTTGGATGTACCGTGCACTATTCAGTGTCCCCTCGACGATCACCAGTGGTGTACGGCCAGTGTAGGAGATCGCTCCCCACACCATGATGCCGGGTGTTGGCCCTGTGTGCCTCGGTCGTATGCAGTCCTGATTGTGGCGCTCACCTGCACGGCGCCAAACACGCATACGACCATCATTGACACCAAGGCAGAAGCGACTCTCATCGCTGAAGACGACACGTCTCCATTCGTCCCTCCATTCACGCCTGTCGCGACACCACTGGAGGCGGGCTGCACGATGTTGGGGCGTGAGCGGAAGACGGCCTAACGGTGTGCGGGACCGTAGCCCAGCTTCATGGAGACGGTTGCGAATGGTCCTCGCCGATACCCCAGGAGCAACAGTGTCCCTAATTTGCTGGGAAGTGGCGGTGCGGTCCCCTACGGCACTGCGTAGGATCCTACGGTCTTGGCATCCGTGCGTCGCTGCGGTCCGGTCCCAGGTCGACGGGCACGTGCACCTTCCGCCGACCACGGTCGACAACTTCGATGTACTGTGGAGACCTCACGCCCCACGTGTAGAGCAATTCGGCGGTACGTCCACCCGGCCTCCCGCATGCCCACTATACGCCCTCGCTCAAAGTCCGTCAACTGCACATACGGTTCACGTCCACGCTGTCGCGGCATGCTACCAGTGTTAAAGACTGCGATGGAGCTCCGTATGCCACGGCAAACTGGCTGACACTGACGGCGGCGGTGCACAAATGCTGCGCAGCTAGCGCCATTCGACGGCCAACACCGAGGTTCCTGGTGTGTCCGCTGTGCCGTGCGTGTGATCATTGCTTGTACAGCCCTCTCGCAGTGTCCGGAGCAAGTATGGTGGGTCTGACACACCGGTGTCAATGTGTTCTTTTTTCCATTTCCAGGAGTGTAGATTTAATTTTCCCAAACTACGATGCAATTTTTGTGGATGACAAATACGCCATGTCAGTGGGCCACAATTGCTCACGATTGGTGTGAAAAACATTCTGGACAATTCGAGCGACTGATTTCGTCACCCAGATCGACCGACATGAACCCCATCGAACATTTATGGAGGAAATCGAGAGATCAGTTGGTGCAAAAAGTTCTGCACAGGCAACTATTTCGCAAATATGGACGATGTGCGGGCAGCATGGCTCAGCAGTTCTTTAGGAGCTTCCAATTTGATGAGTCCACGCCACGTTGAGTTGCTGCACCAATCCGGGAAGAAGGCGGTACGACTCGACTTTAGGAGGTGTCCCGTGACTTTCGTCCCTCGGTGTACTTTGTCTGTCTGTTCATCTTCTGCTCGTGACATCTGTTTGTATACCGGACCTATAGTTGTTCGCATGGTTTGCTGCTGAATCTGATGAGAATAATCATCTCAATTAACCGTTCACAGTAACTTATTCTACACTAGTCCTTTCTAATAATTACGAATTATACTCTGTTTGCCCCACTTTATACTGCTGTTGGTAGCACCCTGTATTGGTCTTACCAGAAATCCTTACGGTCTTAACAATCTTACTTCATTGAAGCCTGCTAAACATAGGCCGAGAATTTGCATTTCCCTTTCCAGGTTTCCTGGCTCCCTCAGGACATTCAGATTTTGGAAATTCCACCTCTGACTGGTGCAATATTACTCTTTCGTTATTTATCCAATATTTATCTCGTGGTCACCGCTGCCTTGGGAGAACCCTTCCAGAGATCTGATTGGGTGACTAATCCGGAATCTTTTTCCAATGGAGATGCGACTCTTTTACTGACTGCATTGAATGAACTCCTTTGTTATGATATCTCTGGTAACTGTCACTCCTTATGACATTCTCTTTTGTTTCCTTCTGGTTTACTGTTACTATCAGTGACGTCACCCTCTACATGTGGAAAGTGAATAACAATCGCTTATTCAAAGTGAAATGCCGACCTCCTCGTCTCAAGTTCTGGTGATTTCTTTCTTACAGAATAACACCCGCTCAGCTGCCTATCTGCCTTCGGCATTCGCCCGTCCATCCGCAGACCCGTACCCGTAAACATGCATAGCCTGAAAAGAAATCGTTCTGTTTCTCACTTCGAAATTTACTATTTAAGTAAAGTCGACTAACAGCAAGTGTAAAGCTTCATACAGTGTCGCTCAGACGGCAGACTTAACAGTGTATTTAGAATTGGAATGCCACCAGCGCCAATAAGCGAACTGACATTGATGAAAATGTCAGACCAATTGTAAAAGAAAATATACCTGTTACTAATGACTCTGCTGCAAATTCCCAGTGTGAAAATATCAAACACGTGGTATTAAAGATTTTTACATTTCGCTTTACTATTTTGAGAACATGTTCACACTTATTGTACTGAACTTCCGTGAGACATGAAGTCTGTGGTTGCACTGTTGGAAAAGCAAAGTGGACACCGCCTCAAAAAACATCTTAATTGACTGGCGGAAGTTACTGAGTGTAGTTTCACAACACTGGCACTGTTTAGTAGTTGATGATTTCTTGACCTACATCACCCGAAGAACTTCCTTACGCGTGCGGTATTGGTTACTGTCATCAAAAAAGAACTTTTCGCTTTTGAATGGTTATCCGTTCTCCCAAAAAAGTCACAAAATTACTACCCAGACCAATTACTAGCTTTTTAAATTTTGCAATGTACGTGATGTCAGACTGTCTGCCCAAGAGATTCAAACTAATCAGTTGCTCCTTCATTTGATACTCGTTTTATATCTATGCTGCCGGCTACTTCCCAAGAATTGGTTACGTAAATATTAACTTTCCACCATTACTAATTTCTGTAATTGCTTCATGGGCACCCGGCAACTCACATCCTGTCTTGTAACGGATACCAGGTAGTTTTATCTCTAGTCAGGTTTGTGGAAGTTAATGATGTGCTACTAACGATGTGCCGGCCGCTATGGCCGAGCGGTTCTACGCGCTTCAGTCCAGAACCGCGCTGCTGCTACGGTCGCCGGTTCGAATCCTACCTCGGACATGGATGTGTGTGCTGTCCTTAGGTTAGTTAGATTTAAGTAGTTCTAAGTCTAGGGGACTGGTGACCTCAGATGTTATGTCGCATAGTGCTTAGAGCCATTTGAACCATTTTTACCAACGCTGTACAACTCACTTGTTGTTCTACAAGTACACAGGACGACGGTATATCACGAAACTTCCGTGACTTTCTTACTCTACAGTACCTGGTGTCACTTACTTGGCTGGGAGTCCTTTTGCAGCATACACAGAGATAAAATTATATTTCCACTGATAGTCGTGGCTCTTGAACAGCAGTGTCGCTTGAGGACCTAATTCTTTTGAATTTAGAGTTAAACTACGTTCAATAAAATGACTGTATTTTTTTGGTTGGGAATACTTTCGCCAATCAAGTTAGTCCATGTCCCTCCACTGTAGAAGCTGTTTCTACAAATATTTTGCGAATTTTCGTGATATCTCGTTACTGAGGTAATACCAGTCATGAGGGTTAATTGGTTAGAACTAAATATACGGCATTATTTACAAGTTAGCGATGTTTCACGCTAATGGTTGCTCGTGAAACGTTGCCGTTTTATTTTGTAACTGACACACTATACATCTTCTTCTGCGTGACCAAGTATTATTTACAAATACTACACTTCTGACATTGTGTTTCTTCATGTATACAGGGTGAGTCACCTAACGTTACCGCTGGATGTATTTCGTAAACCACATCAAATACTGATGAACCGATTCCACAGACCGAACGTGAGGAGAGGGGCTAGTGGAATTGTTTAATACAAACCATACAAAAATGCACGGAAGTATGTTTTTTAACACAAACCTACGTTTTTTTAAATGGAACCACGTTGGTTTTGTTAGCACATCTGAACATATAAACAAATACGTAATCAGTGCCGTTTGTAAAATGTTAATTACATCCGGAGATATTGTAACCTAAAGTTGACCCTTGAAACCTCCGACGTTCAGTTGCGTGTTGTAACAAACACAGGCCACGGTCCTGTGTTTCGTTGTTCACCGGCTGCAGTTCTTAATATGTTCCCACTCATTTTCAGTACTCTCTGATTCTGGAACTGTACCCGTTATTGTGTCTACGCGTCTTTGATAAAGATTGACTCCTGTTCTAGTAAGTACACTTTATACAGGGTGTCACAAAAAGGTACGGCCAAACTTTCAGGAAACATTCCTCACACACAAATAAAGAAAAGATGTTATGTGGAGATGTGTCCGGAAACGCTTAATTTCCTGCGGCGACTTTACACCAGATGTACTGCGGCGTGTACGACATTCATTACGCCAGCGATTGCAATTGTGTGCAGCAAATTATGGCCACCACATTGAACATCTATTGGCCTGACATGTCGGGACACACTCTATTCCACTCCGTAATTGAAAACGGAAACCACGTGTGTACGTGTACCTCACCCCTCATGGTAATGTACATGTGCGTGAGTGAAAAAGACCAATAAAAAGGTGTTAGCATGTGGACGTAATGTGCTGTTCCAGTCTCTTCTGTACCTAAGGTCCATCACCGTTCCCTTTGGATCCCTACGTAATTCGGTGCTCTCCGATACACACGATCGAACAGCGGAGGAGTGGTACTCAAGCGTCAACTTTAGGTTACAATATCTCCGGATGTAATTAACATTTTACAATGCAACAAACGGCACTGATTACGTATTTGTATATATGTTCAGATGTGCTAACAAAACTAACGGGGTTCCATTTAAAAAAAACGTAGGTTTGTGTTAAAAAACATAATTCCGTGCATTTTTTTATTGTTTGTATTAACCAATTACGCTAGCCCCTCTCCTCACGTTCGGTCTGTGGAATCGATTCGTCAGTATTTGATGTGGTTTACGAAATATATCCAGCGGTAATGTTAGGTGACTCACCCTGTATATGTAACTCTCGCTGTTAGGGAGAAATTGTAAGTATTGTTTGTATTTTTACTACAATTTTGCAAAACTCTATTTCATCTGTAATTTTCATGTACCAAGATGTGTGTACAATAGATACAGGATGAGGGCCTTGGACCTAAACTGGTCAGTTAATTAAACAGCAGCTTAAGGTGTTACATGAATGCATTTCAACAATTCAGCATTTAAAATTCTTTAAGTGCTTTAGTTCCGCTATTTGAGGCTTGTGTGCTGCCTGCATACAGAACTCTTCTACATACAGTGCTATTCTGTTCAGATGGCGACAATTCGCTGTATGTGTTAGCACAAACACAATGACGGGGAAAAAGTCGCAACACCAAGAAGGACATAAACGAGAATTGGTAGACGTGTTTCTACATCTAAAAGATGATGTCTATTCAAATTTCACGCCAGCCGCATCATAAGAGTGACATTAGTAGCGCCACTATGAGGATGCAGATGAGGTTGGCACTAAATACAAGCAGTAACGGTGTTCAGCCGTAGTTGCCATTGACATTTGACGTGGTGGGTTGATGTTAGTCGAGAATGCCTTTAAGGGGCTCCGGAACGCCCTATACTTGCAATGTTAAAATAAAGCTTATAAATTACATCTTTCCTCACAAAGTATTTGAGGTAGGAAGTTGAACTTTTTACAGATTATTTATAGGAATATGGGCTACAACTTAACACAGGGATTTTACAAAATTTTAGTTCAGTTATTAAAGATGATTTTTTTTCAATTGTAATGAAAATTCACAACATTTTTTTGCAATTTTTTATTTATATATTCAAAAATATACAGTTTTTTTGGAAAAACGCTGTGTTAAATTATGCAGAAGGTACTGTGTAACATTTACTGAAAGTTTGAAACAAATATGTTTGGAAGATCCTTAGAAAACATGTAATTAGTATGAGAAAATAAAAGTTTTGGGAATCGAGCGACAAAGATTGGATTAACTTTTTAGTGCATTCCAGGTCCATAGGATGGATTATCTTCATCCTCTGCAAACTCCTCCTCCAGCTTCCTCTTGTTCCTCCTCCTGTTTACTCTTGCTTGTATTTCTAGACTCTTTACAGCCCTGTCTGCAGCCCGAAGGCGTTCCTTGTCTAAAGCAAGCATCGCTCGTACCATGTTAGAACCTATCTTCATTCCCATATTTCTAAATACCTTGCACCTTACAATGTTGCCATCATTGAAAGTCGCAACAGCATCATACACACCAAAGTGAAGTGTTTCTATTCCAACAAATACAGTCTTGGGGATTCTCGACCATATAACACTATTTACACTTTCATTGGGGTTTTGAGTTTTTCCGTGAATACACTTTTTCAACAGTTCAGGGGCTGCTAAGTCTCTGAAAATAGGTTTAGCGACAACACATACTTTATCTCACATCACTAAAATGTACCTGATGAACACGGACGTTAATAATAACACCATTTGACAGCAGTTTAACAGCGCCACAGCGGGTCACGCCCATGTAGAACACATTTCAAAAAAAAATTTAAAAATAGTTGTAGTCTTCGGAATTGAATAAATTATATATCTATTAAAAGGTAATAGTCTGCAGATTCAGAAGACGCAAAAAAGTAAAAATTGAACTTTTCATGATTTTGAGCCTTTCCGGAGCCTCTTAAGGCGGCAAAGATGCCACTATCAACACCTCACGGAGTTTGAACGAGGTGTTGCAATAGGGCTACGAGGAGGTGGCTGTTCCTATTGCGATACTGTAAAAAGACTTGGCAGGGATGTAGCCACTGTATATGAATGCTGACGGCGGTGGTCACGATAATGTACGGTCGCAAGAAGACCGGGTTCCGGACGGCCATGTGGCACTACAGAGCAGAAATACCATCGTGTTCGGCTTATGGCGCTGGCGCATCGTACAGCGTCTGCAGCAGCAGTTCGAGCAGCAGTTGCCACCACAGTGACAGAACGAACTGTTACATATCGGTTACTTCAAGAGCAGTTGCCTTGTAGTTTGTATTCCACTGACCCCAAACCACCGATATTTGTGACTTCAGTGGTATCAAGCGTGAGATTATTGGAGAGCAGTGTGGAGGTCTGCTGTGTTTTCTGATGAAAGCTGGTTCTGTCTCGGTGCCAATGATGGCCGAACGTTGGTTACAAGGAGTCCAGCTGAGGACCCGTGCCAGACTTGTCTGCGTGCTAAATACATCTACATCTACATCTACATTTATACTCCACAAGCCACCCAACTGTGTGCGACGGAGGGCACTTTAGGTGCCACTGTCATTACCTCGCTTTCCTATTCCAGTCGCGTATGGTTCGCGGGAAGAACGACTGCCGGAAAGCTTCCGTGCTCGCTCAATTTTACACTCGTGATCTCCTCGGGAGGTATAAGTAGGGGGAAGCAATATATTCGATACCTCATCCAGAAACGCACCCTCTCGAAACCTGGACAGCAAGCTACACCGCGATGCAGAGCAACTCTCTTGCAGTGTCTGCCACTTGAGTTTGCTAAACATCTCCGTAACGCTATCACGCTTACCAAATAACCCTGTGACGAAACGCGCCGCTCTTCCTAGGATGTTCTCTATCTCCTCTGTCAACCCGACCTGGTAGGGATCCCACACTGATGACCAATACTCCAGTGTAGGTCGAACGAGTGTTTTGTAAGCCACCTCCTTTGTTGATGGACTACATTTTCTAAGGACTCTCCCAATGAATCTCAACCTGGTACCCGCCTTATCAATAATTAATTTTATATGATCGTTCCACTTCAAATTGTTCCGTTCGCATACTCCCAGATATTTTACAGAAGTACTGCTACCAGTGTTTGTTCCGCTATCATATAATCATACAACAAAGGATCCTGGACTGTATGGCGTTATGGTCTGGGGTACGGTTTCATATGACACCAGGAGCAATCTCGTGGTTAACCCACGCACTCTGACTGCAAAACAGGTCATCAGCGTCATGATTCGATCTTTTATTCTACCGTTCATGAACAGCATTCCAGGTGGTATTTTCCAATAGGATAACGCTCGCCCACATATCGCTGTTATAATGCAACATGCTCTACAGACTGTCGACATGTTTCCTTGGCCTGCGCAATCGCCATATTTGTCTGCAATCGAGTACCTATGGGACATCACCGGACGACAACTCCATGAACCGTATTAACCATCCCCGTACTGGCGGACCAGCTGCAGTACGCATGGAACTCCATCCCACAAACTGACACCCGGCACCAATACAAAACAATGCGTGCACGGCTGCATGCTTTCAATCAACATTCTGGCGGTTACATCGGTTGGTAATCTACCAGCATTTATATTTGCAATGGTTTATCTCGCGCTTACGTTAACCTGTTATCTTGCTACGTTAATCACTTAAATACACTACTGGCCATTAAAATTGCTACACCACGAAGCTGATGTACTACAGACGCGAAATTTAACCGACAGGAAGAAGATGCTGTAATATGCAAATGGTTAGCTTTTCAGTGCATTCACACAAGGTTGGCGCCGGTGGCGACACCTACAACGTGCTGACATAAGGAAAGTTTCCAACCGATTTCGCATACACAAACAGCAGTTGACCGGCGTTGCCTAGTGAAACGTTGTGGTGATGCTTCGTGTAACGAGGAGAAATGCGTACCATCACGTTTCCGACTTTGATAAAGGTCGGATTGTAGCCTATCGCGATTCCGGTTTATCGTATGGTGACACTGCTGCTCGCGTTGGTCGAGATCCAATGACTGTTAGCAGAATATGAAATCGGTGGCTTCAAGAGAGTAATACGGAACGCCGTGCTGGATCCCAACGGCCTTGTATCACTAGCAGTCAAGATGACAGGCATCTTATCCGCATGGCTGTAACGGATCGTGCAGCCACGTCCCGATCCCTGAGTCAACAGATGGGGACGTTTGCAAGACAACAACCATCTGCAGAACAGTCAGTTCGACGACGTTTGCAGTAGCATGGACTATCAGCTCGGAGACCCTGGCTGCGGTTACCCTTGACGCTGCATCACAGACAGGAGCGCCTGCGATGGTGTACTCAACGACGAACCTGGTTGCACGAATGGAAAAACGTCATTTTTTCGGATGAATCCAGGTTCTGTTTACAGAATCATGATGGTCGCATCCGTGTTTGGCGACATCGCGGTGAACGCACATTGGAAGCGTGTATTCGTCATCACCATAGTGGCGTGTCACCCGGTGTGATGGTATGGGGTGCCATCGGTTATACGTCTCGGTCACCTCTTGTTGGCATTCACGGCACTTTGAACAGTGGACGTTACATTTAAGATGTGTTACGCCCCGTGGCTCTAACCTTCATTCGATCCATGCGATACCCCACATTTCAGCAGGATAATGCACGGCCGCATGTTGCACGTCCTGTACAGGCCTTTCTGGATACAGTAAATGTACGACTGCTGCCCTGGCCAGCACATTCTCCAGATCTCTCACCAACTGAAAACGTCTGGTCAATGGTGGCCGAGGAACTGGCTCGTCACAATACGCCAGTAACTACTCTTAATGAACTGTGGTATCGTGTTGAAGCTGAATTGGCAGCTGTACCTGTACACGCCATCCAAGCTCTGTTTGACTCAATGCCCAGGCGTATCGAGGCCGTTATTACGGCCAGAGGTGGTTGTTCAGGGTACTGATTTCTCAGGATCTATGCACCCAAATTGCGTGAAAATGTAATTACATGTCAGTTCTAGTATAATATATTCGTCCAATGAAAACCCGTTTATCATCTGCATTTCTTCTTGGTGTAACAATTTTAATGGCCAGTAGTGTATGTTACCTTGACAAATGTATTCCGGAATTAATTATTTTTTGGTTTTACGATGTTTCCGTCAGTTTACTTCTCTTGTTGGTCTGATAAACTGTTTCCTGAAATAGTCGTGTCGATCAAATACTGAGACGTAACATTGCAAATGGAGCTCGAAGCCCGTTTATGGGGAAGACAAAAGGTCGACTTCAGTTTATTGGGAGAATCGTAGGAAGTGTACCTAATCTACAAAAGAGGCTGAATACACAACACATGTGTAACCCATTCTGGAACACTGCTCGAGTGTTTTCTACCTTTAACAGGACGTATTAAAGGAAGACATCGAAGCGCTACAGAGGCGTGGTACTAGACTTGTTGCTGATAGTTTCCATCACAACGTGTTGTTACGGAAATGCTGCGTGAAATCTTGAGCCGAAGAAGACGTTCGTTTCGCGAAACGCAATTGAGGAAGTTCAGATAACCGGTATTTGCGACACAATGCAGTACGATACTACTGCCACCAACTTACACCTATCGAAAGAAGCGCGAAAACAAGATGAGAAATACGAGGGTTCCTATGAAAGCATGAAGACAATCATTTCTCCCTCTCTCCATCTACGATTGTAAAGGGGAATTAAGTGATTAGCCCTGGTACAACATTATCTCCGCCATGCATCGTATGGTGGGTTGCGCGGTTTTATGTAGATGCAGAAGTACCACACCTCGAATGGAACTGAATGAAATAATGTTAAAATACAGGATTGAATCTCTTCTACCAGCCACAAAAGTCATTAACCCACACAGCTCTCCATTTACATTGTGCAATCGATTTTAGAAAGTTGTAGAACCTATAGACTAGAGAAGCACACGTCAATGAACAAAACAACGCAGTGCAACAGACAACCACGACCAGCAGATTAAAATAACTCTGAGCACTATGGGACTTAAAATCGGAGGTCATTAGTCCCCTACAACTTAGAACTAGTTAAACCTAACTAACCTAAGGACATCACACACATCCATGCCCGAGGCAGGATTCGAACCTGCGACCGTAGCGGTCGCTCGGTTCCAGACTGTAGCGCCTAGAACCGCTCGGCCACATCGGCCGGCGACCAGCAGATTCACAGGACACTAAAATGAGGTATTATTTAGCAAAAATCTAAATATTTGTGTGAAATCATGTGCAAAAACTCAAACAGTACCTACAGAGTCATATTTAGAAAACTAGAAGGTGCTGAATAGTTCGATTTTCCTTTAATATTGACAGAGCCAATGTGAGGTTCCAACCTGACAATAGTTGTGTTCCGAGCTAACAGTGACGCCGTGTAGGAAGTGAATCAGAAAAGGTGATATCACCCGGTTGACACTTAGGACTACGGTGTGTTCCTTACTCTAGTGCCAAGTGTAATTACCGGTAAGAATTTTCAGTAAATTAATAATTGCCGCGCGGGGTAGCCGTGCGGTCAGGGGCATCTTGTCACAGTTCGTGCGGTTCACCCCGTCGGATGTTCGAGTCCTCCCTCGGGCATGGGTGTGTGTATTGTCCTTAGCGTAAGTTAGTTTAAGTTAATTTAATTAGTGTGTAAGCCTAGAGAGCGATGACCTTAGCAGTTCGGTCCCATAGTCCTTACCACAAATTTCCAATAGTTAAACGTGAAATAAAATGTTTTGGTAAATAGCATCAAAACATTTTAGTGGTAAAATAGCACCATCCCTTCTACATCCCATGCAGATCCCAAGAATTCTTTCGACTGGATGTCTTATCATCCTGCCCGCTCTTCTTGCCAGTTTTTCCATACGTTCCTTTCCTTGTCGATTCAGCGGAGAACCTCCTCATTCCTTATCAATCCAGCTAATGTTCAACATTAGTCTGTAACACAACATCTGAGACGCTTCGATTCTGTTCTGTTCCAGTTTTGTCACTGGCCATGATTCACTAGCATAAAATCTGTGTTCCAAAAGTAAAGTCTCAGAAATTTCTTCTTCGGATTAAGGCCTATACACGCTGTAAGCCAGAAATGCCCTCTTTTGCCTGTGTTAGTCTGCTTTTTATGTCCTTGCTTCGCCCTGCTTCCAAGGCATCAGAATTCACCAGTTTTGATGTCAATCTTCTCGCTATACTCATTTCTGCTATTTCTCATTATTTTCGTCTTTCTTCGGTTTACTCTCAGCCTATATTCTGTACTCATGAGACTGCATTTCAGTCAACAGAGCTCGTAATTCTTCACTTGCACTCAGTATAGCAATGATATGATGTCTTTGGTATCCTTTTCACCTTGAATTTTAATCCCACTCTTCAATCTTTCCATTATTTCCGTTATTGCCTCTTCGATGTACGTAAACACCATTGTTCATCCGAGGACTTCGCCCCTGCTCTTCAAAAATTTGTTTTTCCCTCTTGGTTCTTTTACATATTGCTTATTGGCCGTCTTTTACTATAACTTACTCCTACTTTATTGTGTAAGAAGTTCGAAAGTACTGTATGAGAGGGAAAAACAAATTTTTGAAGAGCAGGGGCGAAGTCCTCGGATGAACAATGGTGTTTACGTACATCGAAGAGGCAATCACGGAAATAATGGAAAGATTGAAGAGTGGGATTAAAATTCAAGGTGAAAAGGATATATATATATATATATATATATATATATATATATATATATATATATATATATATATATATTGTGTAAGAAGTTCGAAAGTACGGTATGGACCTTAGGTACAGAAGAGACTGGAACAGCACATTACGTCCGCATGCTAACACCTTTTTATTGGTCTTTTTCACTGGCGCACACACACACACACATATATATATATATATATATATATGGGCGCCAGTGAAAAAGACCAATAAAAAGGTGTTAGCATGCGGACGTAATGTCGACGACGGTTTGTCGACCTAGAAACGGCGCTCGATATATATATATATATATATATTGTTGTTGTTGTTGTGTTCTTCAGTCCTGAGACTAGCTTGATGCAGCTCTCCATGCTACTCTATCCTGTGCAAGCTTCTTCGTCTCCCAGTACCTACTGCAACCTACATCCTTCTGAATCTCCTTAGTGTATTCATCTCTTGGTCTCTACGATTTTTACCCTCCACGCTGCCCTCCAATACTAAATTGGTGATCCCTTGATGCCTCAGAACATGTCCTACCAACCGATTCCTTCTTCTGGTCAAGTTGTGCCACAAACTTCTCTTCTCCCCAATCCTATTCAATACTTCCTCATTAGTTATGTGATCTACCCATTTAATCTTCAGCATTCTTCTGTAGCATCACATTTCGAAAGCTTCTATTCTCTTCTTGTCCAAACTATTTATCGTCCATGTTTCACTTCCATACATGGCTACACTCCATACAAATATTTTTAGAAATGACTTCCTGACACTTAAATCTATACTCGATGTTAACAAATTTCTCTTCTTCAGAAACGCTTTCCTTGCCATTGCCAGTCTACATTTTATATCCTCTCTACTTCGACCATCATCAGTTATTTTGCTCCCCAAATAGCAAAACTCCTTAACTACTTTAAGTGTCTCATTTCCTAATCTAATTCCCTCAGCATCACCCGACTTAATTAGACTACATTCCGTTATCCTCGTTTTGCCTTTGTTGATGTTCATCTTATAACCTCCTTTCAAGACACTGTCCATTCCATTCAACTGCTCTTCCAAGTCCTTTGCTGTCTCTGACAGAATTACAATGTCATCGGGAACCTCAAAATTTTTATTTCTTCTCCGTGGATTTTAATACCTACTCCGAACTTTTCTTTCCTTCATTGCCTGCTCAATATACAGATTGAGTACTATCTGGGATAGGCTACAACCCTGTCTCACTCCCTTCCCAACCACTGCTTCCCTGCAAACCGTATGAGATGATGATGATGATGTTTGGTTTGTGGGGCGCTCAACTGCGTGGTTATCAGCGCCCGTACAATTATCCAATCTTTGCTCAGTCCAATTTCACCACTTTCCTGGATGATGATGAAATGATGAGGACAACACAAACACCCAGTCATCTCGAGGCAGGTGAAAATCCCTGACCCCGCCGGGAATCGAACCCGGGACCTCGTGCTCGGGAAGCGAGAACGCTACCGCGAGACCACGAGCGGCGGACAAAACAAACCGTATGAGCGTTTATATACTTTTCTATATACTTTTCCTCAGTCCTGTTTCCATTATTAAATTTCAACGTCAGAAATGCCTCACAGCTGCCTTTACCTTTCCTGAAGCCTAACCAATAGACACCTAACAGATCGTCAGTTTTCTTTTTCATTCTTCTCTATATTATTCTTGTTACTAACTTGGCTGCGTGAGCTGTTAAGCTGATTGTGCAACAATTCTCACACTTACCTGGGCTCGTTGTCTTAGGAATTGTGTGTCTGACTTTTTTTACTAAAGTCTGACGGCCGCCAGTCTCTAGATTCTTCACTCCTGAGCAGTCATTTGGTTGCCCCTTCCCTAGTGATTTTAGAAATTCCTTATCGCTTCCTTGTGCCTGATTTAATCACAAGTCTTCCAAATCAGTTTTAAATTACGGCTAGTTCTGGATCCTCTATGTCTGCCCGATTGCAGTTTCTTCTTGTACGACGTCATCTCGTAACTCCTACCCCTCACAGAGGTGTTCAATGCACTCTTTCCACTTACCGCTCTTTCCTCTGCGTAATTGCCATTGTCATTGCATTCTTCCCTTTAATTTCATCAGTGATTCTACTAACTTCTATATACGGTGTGTCAGTCCTCCTAACGGTCACGTCGTTTTTCACTTCTACACATCTTTTTTGCAGCCACTTAGGCTTGCCTTCCATGCGCTTCCTACTTATTTCATACCTAAGAGATTAATATGACTGTATTTCTGTCTTTCCCTGAGCCATTTTGTACCTCCTCCTTTCGTCGATCAACTGAAGCATTTCCCCTGCTACCCATGGTTTCTTAGCAATTTCCGTCCTTGTACGTACTTTTTCTCTGCAACTTCCGTGACTGTCCTTCTTAGAGATGTCCATTCCTCTTCAACTGAGCTGCCAGCTTTAAATTTTGACTGTATTGCGGTAAGAGGAAGCGCACTTCAAGATTACCCCGCCATTGAAAGCAGGACAGGTAAATGAGTTGGAGGAACTGTCTACTGATTCTCAGAGCGACGCCACGGTTGAAGATGAGTGCTGCCGAGCATACGTGTTTATTGCGCTCCTCACCAACCCCAGGTGTGTACGAGTTTCCCTTTCAGACGGTTCGTTGTGTGCAGAGTGTCCAATTTTCACTGAAGAGTTTTCAAGGTTCCACAGCACGCGAAAATGTATGATATAAAAGTGGTAATTGATCATGAACAAGAATAAGTGTCAGGCAGGGCACAACTGTACTATAAAACATACGTTAAATATCGATTACTCAATAAACCAAACAAATATGACGCTTATCGGTTCAACTGGATTACTGTCACGAACGGTGACCCGACTGAAAATGTGGGGAAGACGAATAAAAGACTGCATTTTAGACTGAGGTGACAAAAGTCATCTATATAAGGGTAGTGCATTGGCGGAGCTGTCATTTGAAGGGCTTAGTTCAATATTGGTACAAGTCCAGTTTTGCTCATTCTGAGATACAGAGTCCTAAAGTTAAATGAGCGCTGAAAAATCTGCAGCTGAGATACCAGAAATATTCATATATACTTCAATATTTCTGGTATCTCAACTGCAGATATTTCAGCGCTCATTTAAGTTTAGGACTCTGTATCTCAGAATGAGCAAAACTGCACTTGTACCAATATTGAACTAAGCCCATCATTTGTACTCATATGACATACAGGGTGAGTCACCTAACGTTACCACTGGATATATTTCGTAAACCACGTCAAATACTGACGAATCGATTCCACAGACCGAACATAAGAAGAGGGGCTAGTGTAATTGGTTAATACAAACCATAAAAAATTGCACGAAATATGTTTTTTAATACAAACCTACGTTTTTTTTAAATCGAACCCCGTTAGTTTTGTTAGCACATCTGAACATATAAGCAAATACGTAATCAGTGCCGTTTGTTGCATTGTAAAATGTTAATTACACTCGGAGATATTGTAACCTAAAGTTGACGCTTGAGTACCACTCCTCCGCTGTTCGATCGTGTGTATCGGAGAGCACCGAATTACGTAGAGATCCAAAGGGAACGGTGATGGACCTTAGGTACAGAAGAGACTGGAACAGCACATTACGTTCAGATGCTAACACCTTTTTATTGGTCTTTTTCACTGACGCACATGTACATTACCATGAGGGGTGGGGTACACGTACACACGTGGTTTCCGTTTTCAATTACGGAGTGGAATAGAGTGTGTCCCGACATGTCAGGCCAATAGATGTTCAATGTGGTGGCCATCATTTGCTGCACACAATTGCAATCTCTGGCGTAATGAATGTCGTACACGCCGCAGTACACCTGGTGTAATGTCGCCGCAGGCTGCCACAATACGTTGTTTCATATCCTCTGGGGTTGTAGGTACATCACGGTACACATTCTCCTTTAACGTACCCCACAGAAAGAACTCCAGAAGTGTAAGATCAGGAGAACGGGCTGGCCAATTTACGCGTCCACCACGTCCTATGAAACGCCCGTCGAACATCCTGTCAAGGGTCAGCCTAGTGTTAATTGCGGAATGTGCAGGTGCACCGTCATGCTGATACCACATACGTCGACGCGTTTCCAGTGGGAGATTTTCGAGCAACGTTGGCAGATCATTCTGTAGAAACGCAATGTATGTTGCAGCTGTTTGGGCCCCTGCAATGAAGTGAGGACCAATGAGGTGGTCGCCATTGATTCCGCACCATACATTTACAGTCCACGGTCGCTGTCGCTCTACCTGTCTGGGCCAGCGAGGATTTTCCACGGACCAGTAATGCATGTTCCGTAGATTCACTGCCCCGTGGTTTGTGAAACCCGCTTCATCGATAAACAGGTAGAACTGCAACGCATTCTCTGTTGATGCCCATTGACAGAATTGCACTCGATGATTAGAGTCATCAAGATGTAATTGCTGATGTAGCGACACATGAAACGGGTGAAAGCGGTGACGATGCAGCATGCGCATGACACTACTTTGACTCAGACCACCGGCTCTCGCAATGTCCCGTGTACTCGTGTGGGTTCATGGCAACAGCACACCAACAGTACCCGCTTCTCCTGTGACGGGCCTGTTACGGACCCGTTTGCGTGCTACTACCATACCTGTTGCATGCAGTTGGCGGTAGATGTTTTGCAATGTGCGGCACGTTGGATGCTCTCTGTCCGGGTACCGTTCTGCATACACCGTGCAGGCTTCAGCTGCATTTCGTCGACACTCGCCATAGATGAGTATCTCACAGTTCCTACAACACTACACTATCACAGACGTCTGGTAACACGGTGTACTACAGTTGGTCTGCGTGCGGAGACGAATGCAGAATAACAATAGCAGCAAGCGCTACATGCGGACACTGCGACAGCTAGACCAAACCACAACAGTGCACTACAGCCACACTCGTAAACACGGTCGTCATAGTAAACATGTCTCTGCAGATGCTGCTCGCCGACCGTGGCCCGTGTTTGTTACAATACGCAACTGAACGTCGGAGGTGTCAAGCGTCAACTTTAGGTTACAATATCTCCGGATGTAATTAACATTTTACAATGCAACAAACGACACTGATTACGTATTTGTTTATATGTTCAGATGTGCTAAAAAAACTAACGGGGTTCCATTTAAAAAAAACGTAGGTTTGTGTTAAAAAACATACTTCAGTGCATTTTTGTATGGTTTCTATTAAACAATTACACTAGCCCCTCTGCTCACTTTCGGTCTGTGGAATCGGTTCGTCAGTATTTGATGTGGTTTACGAAATATATCCAGCGGTAACGTTAGGTGACTCACCCTGTATATGAAAAGGTTTCCGACGTGATTATGGCCGAACGACGGGAATTAACAGACTTCGAACGCAAAGTAGTTAGACATATGGGAAATGGTTAGAGAATTCGATATTCCAAGCTCCACAGTGTGAAGAATGTGTCGACAATTCTAAATTTCAATTACTACCTCTCACTACGGACAAACCAGTGGCGGACGGCCTTAAATTTACAGCCGAAATCAGCGGCGTTTGCGTAGAGAATTTGGGAATTTGTGGTAAGGTCTTACGGGACCAAACTGCTGAGGTCATCGTTCCCTAAGCTTACGCACTGCTTAATCTAACTGAAACTAATTTACGCTAAGGACGACACACACACACCCATGCCCGAGGGAAAACTCGAACCTCCGACGGGGGGAGCAGCGCGAACCGTGACAAGGCGTTTCAGACCGCGCGGCTACACCGCGCGTGGCTTTGCGTAGAGTTTTCACTGCTAACAGGCGAACCAATAATGCAGTAAATAACGGCAGAAGTCAATGTGGGACGTACGATGACGTTTTCGTTAGGACAGTGCGGCGGAATTTGGCGTTAATGGGCGAGTGCCTTTTCTAACAACACGTCATCGCCTGCATCGCCCGTTCTTGGCTCGTGACCACATCGGTTGGACCCTAGGTGACCGGAGAACTGTGGCCTGTTCAGGTGAGTCCCTGTTTCAGCTGATAAGAACTGATGGTAGGGTTCGAGTGAAGCGCAGTTCCCACAGAGCCTTTGAACCAAGTTGTCAACAAAGCATTGTGCGAGCTTGTGGTGGCTCCATAACGGTGTGGGCTATGTTTGCAAGGAATGGACTGGGTCGCCTGGTCCAACGGAACGAATCATTCACTGGAAATGGTTCTGTTCGGCTACTTGGAGACCATTTGCAGCCCTTCGTGGACTTCATATTCCCAAACAGGTCACCGGACCTCAACTGTTCGCGACTGGTTTGAACAACATTCTGAACGATTCGAGCGGATGATTTGGCCACCCACATCACCCGACGTGAATTTCATCTAACATTTATGGAACATAAGCGAGAGGTCGGTTCGTGCAAAAAATCGTTCACCGGTAACACTTCCACTATTATGGGTGGCATGGCATGGCTCAATATTTGTGCAGAAGACTTCCTACGACTTTCACGTCGAGTTATTGCACTACTCAGGTCAACAAGAGGTCCAACACGATGTTATGAGGCCTCTAGTGATTTTTATTAACTCAGTGTATTAGAAAGAATACTTACACGCGACAGACAGATAGTTCCTACTTTATGCTTGTCAGTTCTATTCTGAGTGGCATGGGATCCTTACCAGGAAGGATTGACAGAGGACATCGTAAACATGCGAATTATTTCATTATCGTGAAATAGAAGAAGACGGTTCAGCATAAAGAACTTATTACTAGTTATAAATTGTTGACATTCAAATTACCATCACAGTTTCGAAAAATAAGGTAAAGTAAAATGTGCAACTTGAGGATGTACAGCAGAAAAGTAGGAGCCAGTAGCTGTAGTTATATCAGCGTTTGTGACTACTCCTTTGTTAACAACTATATCACAAACAAGCGTGTGCTGCAAGTGCGCAGTGAACATGAAACGTAGTTCTGTATTTAGGCAGCATTCTATTCGCAACGGACAGCGCCTGCCGTTTCTGCAACCTTCCAGATACAACTGCAAACGGAGTTGCTCGATATGGAAGGCGCAGACACCTTCACCTATCGATAGAAGGTGGAAGATGAAAGAAGCAAGGGATTCAGCCGATAACTTCCCACGACAATTCGGGGTCTGTGTTTAATAATGGTTTAATAAAAGTACCCGAAAGTTCCCCACGACAGTCTCTTAAATAAGCTAAATAAAACTTCAGGTGCTGCAAAGGTATTCGTTTCGTCTTTCTGACTGCTCTATATCTCAGTTCTTTTATTCAGTTCAACACACATTCTGAATGATCGGCACGGCATTGCACAGCGTTGCCAGATATGAAATACGTTTTCAGTGATTCTATTCTACTGCTCGCTCGATAAAAAATTTATTAGTCCAAGTATTTAATTCAGTATGATGCAAAGCTCATAGAATACGTGATGCGTTTAGGTTTTAACCCATCTTCAGTTCGCGTGATATACATCTTTATTACTATTAAGTTTATGTCGAGTGCGTCAAGTATAGCCTTGCCAAGACATAATAATAAACAACAGTAAATGAAAGAATTATCATCAATACTCCGTCTTTCATATTTGAATGTTGCTGATGCTTCAGACGACCCCGTTAACAGCCTTTCAGCCATTTCCCCTGGTCTCGGAGTAGCTGTTCCCATGTTCGTGTCCTCCTTTACCTGGTCCATAGATCGTCTAGCTGGCCTTCCTTGCAATGTTTCCCTCGACTTTGCCGTGTATAATAACTTTCTCCAAGTTACAAACAATAGAAATAACAAAAATTTGCGGCATCTTTGTATTCCACTGTCCAGGGTGACAATCTAGTAACTGTCAATAAAGTAGGTCATTTTACTTCTTGTTTTATCGATCCCTGAATGTCATTCAAATGTCTCCGTGCATTAACTGTATATAAAGTGTGTGCTATTAGTCATTACGTGTTACTGCCAATAGATTACTGTGCTTTCTGTACTCTCCAAACCGTCATTACACTGCTAGCTCAGGTAAACCTCAAAATACTGTCCTTGATATAATCTAGCCTTTACGGAAACCAAGCGATATTACTTTTGTATCATTCATGTCAAGTTATTTATCGTCGTATTAACGTTACCAAACAGTCACTGTTTGACTAATTAGGTAACCATCTAAAGTTTCTCTTAAACTTAGGTACTTGCTAATTTTTTTCACTTTCATATCATTGATCTTGCATGTTAGTATTTTGCAAAGAACGACATTCCAGTCGAGTTGGAAACTAGTGACTTTTTTGAAACTAATTTACTGTCCGAAACATTCACACTAATTTCAAAACGAAATAACCGGTTTAGGCCGGCATCGGACATCCACATACCACAAAATATATTCAGCGTTGCAGTCCCACTGCTGTGGAAACAATGTTATCAGTAATACTAGCCGAAGACAGTCATATTGTTTGAAATTAGTGTGACAGTGTCGGACAGTGAATATTTTCCTGGTAGTGTTTATTTGTGCGACAGATGTGAATAAGAAAAAGTCATTCTTTACACGCATGGTATATTAATCAATGTATTGTTAACAACCTGAGCTTGATTTCTTTCTTTTCTCTGTCATACAGAGGTTCGTAGCAATTTTGTAGGTCACTAATACTAAACCCATACACAACTATCTTCTGAAGTACTTCCCATATATAATTCCATGATAACAAACAAATGTGGGCAAGATGTCAAATACTGTGATGCACCAGTACAACAGAGAATCTAAAAGTATGTGGCATGTACATAAAACCGATACAAGGAACTAGAAGTTACAGACCAAAGGTAGCAGCACCTAAGTGTAAATAAGATGCAATTATAAGACACTGGGTATGTGGTAGCTAAATGAATAATTTTGCATGTGGCATCTGCAGTATTAAAAATACAATGGAGATTGTAGATGCGGCAAAACTCGAAACCTGTCTTGGCCATCAATAAATCTGTATAACGGTAACTACTTGTTGTATTTCTTCAAGTTACTTGTCAACGAAGTTATAATACCACTAATGAGGGAGGAAAGGAGACCAGATACACTTTGTTTCAAAACTTCATTGGGAATGTTGAAATATTAGCGTATATATCGCTTTCTTGTAAGTCGTAAGAACAAAGATACTACTTGATAACAATGCTTGTTTTGTGTCCCGTACACAGTGGTGAATTCTGCAGAAAATATTTATATACTGTGAATATTGTATATAATTTCAACATGTTTTTTCATACAACCTTTTTGGGTTCGTGTGTTATTTAACAGCTGAAAATAAGAATTCTGTAAAACAAAGTCTTATGATACGAGAAGGACGTCATTTGTGTTCATGTCTTCAAGTCTACCGCTGAAGCTGTCCCCAAAAACATGTCAAAACATTTGGTGTGGCAAAGGAAACATGTTATGTTTAGTCGTTAAGTATCATAACCGGTGGATGCAAGCTGTAAATTATGTTGACAGATGACATTGATTTGATGTCAGTTATTATAGTAAGTAATGTTTTTACAAGACGGTAAGTGAATTCACGCATTTACACCCAGTGTGAAAAAAAGGTTCATGTGTTAATGAAGCGCTACGTTATTTTTTAAATTACGGGTAGTCCTGTCACATTACATCTCCGATCATTGGCTCTCCACCGACTGAAAAGCAGAAGTTTCGTTTCTCATTATCCACATCTTCACTACAATCAATACCTGACGCCCTTAGCAAAGCTTATTACTTTGCATCCTACCCCTCTCACTTTACAATTCCTGGTGATTTTCAGTTTGAATACTCGCTATTCGCTACAGTCTGCAGTGGTATCATCGGGCACCTTAAACGACAATCGATACTAATTTTAAACCTTTGTGAGGAATTTTTGAGAAATTAGTGGCCATGGGAAAAGCGATTGGGAACAGAACAATCAGACTGCGATTTGTTTCCGAAACACTTTAGCAAATTATAAACAACAGTAAACAAGTGAGTCAGGAACAGACGTTCTCCCAGCACAAAAGCAAATTATAATATTATGTATTAATATCGGTCGCCAACCTAATTAGGCATTCTTGTGTCAAGCAATATAATGAAGCAGAAGGCAGTGCTAAGGCTAATCCAACCTTCCTTGACACACACACTAACTCTTTCTTTATATATGTTCACACTACAACACAGCAACGTAACCTTGCAGATAAATGTACTTGGAAGTCAAACAAATGGCCCATGAGATAGCAAACAGTAACATATGCCCCTCAAAAATACGTACCGTAAATGAACTAGATGCAGCTGTTTATAGAACCAATCACCAACACACATGAAACTAATAGCAGTAGTAAACAAGGAAGAGCATGAAATGATTATGACTTAAATCAGGGAGTCTGTTAATGATCTCACTCCGTAACATCATTGCTTAATACAGGGTCTCTATGCCTGTGCATTAACCAACTAGCAATTGAATAGGTAACACAGTAAATATTCCTTTCTTAAGCTCAGTCTGAAGCAGTTAAACAGAATGCAGATCTAACCACACTGGCTCTGAAGGAGCCTTTGTTTTGCTTCATTAACTAACTAGTCTAGCTCATGAGAGCCCTTAAACTTTCATGATTTGAAGAACCCACGCTCTTTAACGAAACTGCACAAGTATGTATGAGTAATGGTAAGGATTCCCATCAATAATTATTGATTAAGAATCCTTTAAATAACAAATGTAGTTTGATAAGCAGTCTTTTAACTTACTCAAAATATAGTCGGCTGTGCAAATGTTAACACAACATTAAATTCAAGTTCAAACACTTTCTCATGAAATGAACTCTGCTGAAACTTTGTAATTCTGCTCAAAGTGCATAAATACAACAATTAATAACCTTTTTCACTTCAGATCAATATTATTGTTCTATTAATTTACAATTTAACTATTTTCAGGAATAGTTTCAAGTAAGACAAATTATTTAAGAAAATGACTGCAGATTGATTTAAAAATGCACTGGAAGTGGAGTATTTCTCAAGCTACAAAACTGCACTTTAAACACTGTAACTCCACACATTAGAAAGCAAGCACAACTATTTTTACAGCTGCAGAATAAGTCTTTCCATAATAACGTAGGATACCCGTAATTGAATTCACTAGGACAGGATTCCTATCCAGGTTTGTGATTGGGAATAATCACGGATGTAAGATAGAGTTTTTAGCAACACCACGATTATTATTAGAATCAACCAAATTTCACAAATACCTGGTCCATTTACAGAGTATCAAATATAAACAATTTAGTGCAAGGCTGGTGGCACTGGTGGCGTAATTTGCAGTGGCTGTTCACATGGTGGCGATGCAGTCATGGCAGTACTGTTGGTCTCGCCCTGTTACAGATCTTCTTGGCGTCGAAATTATACAGGGTGATTCAAAAAGAATACCACAACTTTAAAAATGTGTATTTAATGAAAGAAACATAATATAACCTTCTGTTATACATCATTACAAAGAGTATTTAAAAAGGTTTTTTTCACTCAAAAACAAGTTCAGAGATGTTCAATATGGCCCCCTCCAGACACTCGAGCAATATCAACCCGATACTCCAACTCGTTCCACACTCTCTGTAGCATATCAGGCGTAACAGTTTGGATAGCTGCTGTTATTTCTCGTTTCAAATCATCAATGGTGGCTGGGAGAGGTGGCCGAAACACCATATCCTTAACATACCTCAATAAGAAAAAATCGCAGGGGGTAAGATCAGGGCTTCTTGGAGGCCAGTGATGAAGTGCTCTGTAACGGGCTGCCTGGCGGCCGATCCATCGCCTCGGGTAGTTGACGTTCAGGTTTCATAACTAACCTTTTTCGTAGGACTCTCCATACAGTTGATTGTGGAATTTGCAGCTCTCTGCTAGCTCTGCGAGTCGATTTTCCTGGGCTGCGAACAAATGCTTGCTGGATGCGTGCTACATTTTCATCACTCGTTCTCGGCCGTCCAGAACTTTTCCCTTTGCACAAACACCCATTCTCTGTAAACTGTTTATACCAACGTTTAATACACCACCTATCAGGAGGTTTAACACCATACTTCGTTCGAAATGCACGCTGAACAACTGTCGTCGATTCACTTCTGCCGTACTCAATAACACAAAAAGCTTTCTGTTGAGCGGTCGCCATCTTAGCATCAACTGACGCTGACGCCTAGTCAACAGCGCCTCAAGCGAACAAATGTACAACTAAATGAAACTTTATAGCTCCCTTAACTCGCCGACAGATAGTGCTTAGCTCTGCCTTTTGTCGTTGCAGAGTTTTAAATTCCTAAAGTTGTGGTATTCTTTTATCACCTTGTATTTTTACTGGGTCAAAAACCATGTCATGGTAATAATATCACCAAATGTAGCATCCGAGGCCCAGCTCCTCTGGCCTCAAAACTCCATGAATGCGATCACAATGATCCGCTGCTGCTAGCGAGATGTTGGCCACAGCACTGCTCAAATCAGACTCCTTACCTGACACAAAGGACGAATTGCTACTTGTGCGCCAACCACACCTTTTCCATTCCGTACCTGCGGGGCTTCCCCACATCTTTTACATTCAACCAGACGTTCCCTAACTATGGACCAAGTCATTTACGGTACATTATATAACAATCATTTCAGTAATTGTTTAAATCCACAAACACTTTTAAACAGCATAGTTCAAAAAGTTCACATAACTGAAATAGACTCTGTGATCAAAACTATCCGGACACTCCCAAAAACATACGTTGTCATATTAGGAGCATTGTGCTGCCACCTACTGCCAAGTATTCCATATCAGCCACCTCAGTAGTCATTAGACATAGTGAGAGAGCAGAATGTGGCGCTCCGCGGAACTCACGGACTTCCAACGTGGTCAGGTGGTTGGGTGTCACTTGTCTCATACGTCTGTACGCGAGATTTCCACATTCCTAAACATCCCTAGATCACTGTTTCCGATATAATAGTGAAGTTGTGATGTTACAAAACAGAAGTGATGTTGTTATTCAATGGAAAGTTGGAAATTGAGATTTAACTAACTGTTTTATCAATCACAATTGGCGTAAGAATCATGGATTGACCATTGTCATAAAATATTGCATTATGAGATGTGAATAGTTTTTACTTGCGGTTTCGCGTGGCTTGAGGCAGTCACAACTAGCGTGCTATTGATTAAGAAGTTGCGTTATCGTCTTTCTAATTACTTCATGATCGTAGATACGATCATACCCGGTTGTGAAGTTATTGTTATCACAAAACAATTTCCTAAGGGACCAGAAAGTTCTTAAGGGCGCAAAAACAACTGTAACATCACACAAAAGGGAAATTCAATATTAAAGCTGATGCAAGAAGACGATAAAACAGTTTTCTTTTTATCAATGTAACTCACACATTGGACTGCTGATCTTGGAGTCTGTAATATTAGCAAAATGCATAATTAAAATGAAAATAATACTGAGGAGATAATAGAAATGAGCACTGCTAAATGATTCAGTATTCCCAGAATAAATATTTATTATAACTAAAACATATATCGTACCTTAAGCTTAATACTTCAATGACGGTAGATTTTTATGTCCATATCATGTCCATTGAGCGCTCTTTTATACAGCCATTGTCCTCTTGAGTCGCTCGTGCTTCGTCACGGTAAGTTACCACAGTTCTTCTTCCTACACTTCACTCAAAACTTAGACGGAACACTTTTTTATTTATTTAGTAAAAATAATTAGATCGGACCGCCACAAATCTGCGTCCGTCTTACTCGAGAAAAACAGTAAAAGTCTTTTTAGCGCTCAAGGCTTCATTTGTTCTCCAGCGAACAAAATAGTGAAGGATCGCATATCCATCCGTGTTTTTCTGTTTATATTGCCGCCCAAAGACGACGAATTACATTATTTAGAAAATTCCACCGTCGTTATGCGACGCCTTATTATATATTAATCATTCTTTATTAACAAGTATTTGCCTTCTGGCTGAATTTGCTATTTTAATTAAGCCAAAAATAGCGAATATCACAAAGTGAACACGTAAAGGGACGCGTACCAGCACAAAAGCATAGAGGACGATCTCGTTTGTTGACTAAAAGACAGCCGACAGTTGAAGACGTTCGTAATGTGTAATAGGCAGACATCTATCCAGACCATCACAGAGGATTTCAAAACTGTATCAGGATCCACTGCAAGTATTATGGCGGTAAGGCGGAAGGTGAGGAAACTTTGATTTCATGGTCGAGCGGCAGCCCATAAACCACACATCACACCGCTAAATGCCAAACGACGCCTCGCTTGGTGTACGAGGTGGCGCAGTGGTTAGCACACTGGACTCGCGTGCGGGAGGACGACGGTTCAATCCCGTCTCCGGCCATCCTGATTTAGGTTTTCCGTGATTTCCCTAAATCGCTTCAGGCAAATGCCGGGATGGTTCCTTTGAAAGGGCACGGCCGATTTCCTTCCACATCCTTCCCTAACCCGAGCTTGCGCTCCGTCTCTAATGACCTCGTTGTCGACGGGACGTTAAACACTAATCTCCTCCTCCTCCTCCTCGCTTGGTGTACGGAGCGTTAACATTGGACGACTCAACAGTGGAAAAACGTTGTGTGGAGTGACGAGTCACGGTACACAATTTAGCCATCCGATGGCAGGGTGTAGGTATGGCGAATGCCCGGTGAACGTCATTTGCCAGCGTGTGTTGCGCCAACAGTAAAATTCGGAAGCGGTGGTGTTATGGTGTGGTCGTGTTTTTCATGGAGGGGGCTTGCTCCCCTTGTTGTTTTGCCTTGCACTATCACAGCAGAGGCCTACATTGATGTTTTAAGCACCTTCTTGCTTTCCACTGTAGAGGAGCAATTGCATCTTTCAACACGATCAAGCACCTGTTCATAATGCACGGCCTGTGGCTGAGTGGTTACACGACAATAACATCCCTGTAATGGACTGGCCTGCACAGAGTCCTGACGTGAATGCTATATAACACCTTTGGGATGTTTTGGGACGCCAGGCCACACCGGCCGACATCGACACCTCTCCTCAGTGCAGCACTCCGTGAAGAATGGGCTGCCATTTCCCAAGAAACCTTCCGGAACCTGGTTGAACGTATGTCTGCGAGAGTGTAAGCTGTCATCAAGGCTAGGGGTGGACCAATACCATATTGAATTCCAGCATTACCGATGGAGGGTGCGACGAACTTTCAAGTCATTTTCAGCCAGGTGTCCGGATACTTCTGGTCACATAGTGTATGTCTACATAGTCAAAGAATTTCGATGACAGACACAATACTCTACATATGCAGCACTGAAATTCATATATAAATATCGATACAGATAAAAAATAGATCGAAAATAGGTGTTACAAGTCCACTATCGCAGAGACACCGTTGTTCTCCGCTTGCTTCCTCAAAAAGGGTAATCAACCACAGACAGAGCTGAACACATCCGTCACAGCGTAAGAAATAAAACAAGTATTGCATAAAAAAACCCAACAATATTATCTGCATTACATAAAGGCACCTGAAACAATGTCCTAATCCGTTCTTAGTAACCATTGCACAGGCAACTAACCTGAACTTCAGAGAATCTCTAAAATCCTACTTTTCCTGAAATCAAACAAACCCCTGGCAATATTTCCTCCTACCGACCCATCAGCCCCATCTCGGTGTTTAGCAAAGTCCTGGAATCCGTCCTCTCGCAACACAGCCATAAAGGCCTGTACTAACACTTACCCAATCCTGTCAACGAGTGTGTCTTTCGTATCAACTTCTCCTCTGAATACGAACTACTGTGCCTCATAATCTCCCATGCCATCAACATAGCAACAGGAAATCTGTAACTTTCGAACCCCTCGCTCCTGAAGAAGCCTAAGACAGTGTCTCCTTTCCTAATTCCAGACATATACACTACAACAGACATATATACTCCTAGTTCACTATGTTCATCTAATTTGTTCCTTTCCAAACATTCATCCTTCGTCATTGTTAAAACAAAACAATACCTGATTCTTCTATCCTGCTGAATGTGTGCTCCATCCTGTACACTGCTGATATGTCAAAACTACCAACGCCCCAGCCCAACCCAACCTCCTTCAGTACGCTGATGGAACTGCATTCCTGGCCGCCAACCCAATACTTCAGAAATCCCTACGGTACTCCAACTCTATCTTGTCGTTTTCCTCCTGATGTCACCAGTGGTTCCTGAATATAAATCCCTGCAAGACGGAGGCAATAATTATAGTACGAGCCACGCGTAGTTTCTGTACCCATGTCTCTTACATCACCATTTATAACCGAAATGTCCAGTTAACTAATTCACTAAAATATCTTGGTCTGACTCTAGATCGGCAGCTAACATGTAAACCTCACCCACTAGCTATCCAACAGAAAGCCCCCAGTACACGAAAGCTACCGAAGGTGCTAACCGACCGAACATGAGGTCTGCGACCGTCCACAACAATCCACACTTACAAAACGTTGATCTTCTCTAGCCTCTCCACGTAGCATGCACATTCGCTTCAATAAAGTTCGATCACTCCAACCAAATTCTTGTAAATCACGCACTCCGTCTTGCTTTCCTCATGCACTAGATTTCCCTCACGTGTATGTTCTACCATCTCATCAAATTCCAGCGTCCTCACCTCACATCGAACACCTCCAAGTATCCTACACTATCTGTGAACTAGATTCCAATATCCCCATTGTTGCCCTTGTTATTACGAGGTGCATTCAAGTTCTAAGGCCTCCGATTTTTTTTTTCTAATTAACTACTCACATGAAATCGATGAAACTGGCGTTACTTCTCGACGTAATCGCCCTGCAGACGTACACATTTTTCACAACGGTGACGCCATGATTCCATGGAAGCGGCGAGGGCTTCTTTAGGAGTCTGTTTTGACCACTGGAAAATCGCTGAGGCAATAGCAGCACGGCTGGTGAATGTGCGGCCACGGAGAGTGTCTTTCATTGTTGGAAAAAGCCAAAAGTCACTAGCAGCCAGGTCAGGTGAGTAGGGAGCATGAGGAATCACTTCAAAGTTGTTATCTCGAAGAAACTGTTGCGTAACATTAGCTCGATGTGCGGGTGCGTTGTCTTGGTGAAACAGCACACGTGCAGCCCTTCCCGGACGTTTTTGTTGCAGTGCAGGAAGGAGTTTGTTCTTCAAAAAATTTCCGTAGGATGCACCTGTTACCGTAGTGCCCTTTGGAACGCAATGGGTAAGGATTACGCCCTCGCTGTCCCAGAACATGGACAACATCATTTTTTCAGCACTGGCGGTTACCTGAAATTTTTTTTGGTGGCGGTGAATCCGTGTGCTTCCATTGAGCTGACTGTCGCTTTGTTTCTGCATTGAAAAATGGCATCCACATCTCATCCATTGTCACAACCGACGAAAAGAAAGTCCCATTCATGCTGTCGTTGCACATCAACATTGCTTGGCAACATGCCACACGGGCAGCCATGTGGTCGTCAGGCAGCGTTCGTGGCACCCACCTGGATAACACTTATCGCATTTTCAGGTCATCATGCAGGATTGTGTGCACAGAAGCCACAGAAATGCCAACTCTGGAGGCGATCTGTTCAACAGTCATTCGGCGATCCCCCAAAACAATTCTGTCCACTTTCTCGATCATGTCGTCAGACCGGCTTGTGCAAGCCCGAGGTTGTTTCGGTTTCTTGTCAAACGATGTTCTGCCTTCATTAAACTGTTGCACCCACGAACGCACTTTCGACACATCCATAACTCCATCACCACATGTCTCCTTCAACTGTCGATGAATTTCAATTGGTTTCACACCACGCAAATTCAGGAAACGAATGATTGCATGCTGTTCAAGTAAGGAAACGTCGCCATTTTAAGTATTTAAAACAGTTCTCATTCTCGCCGCTGGCGGTAAAATTCCATCTGCTGTACGGTGCTGCCATCTCTGAGACGTATTGACAATGAACGCGGCCTCATTTTAAAATAATGCGCATGTTTCTATCTCTTTCCAGTCCGGAGAAAAAAAAAATCGGAGGCCTTAGAACTTGAATGCACCTCATATTAATCCTGGTATTGTTCCGCACCGACAACAACACTTCCCAACGTCCCTAGATCTCCACACTCTCTACAGAAATTCCTCTTCCAACACAGATTCAACCTACTCCCTCTCCCAGACAATGACATAAACTTCCGTCTTTTTTGAGGTAAGCGATCATTCAAAATTGGCGCTTCCTGTATTATGGAAAGTCAGTTCATTAAGTACTAGTTCTGAATAGCCGAGTATCTCAATAAAGACGGAAGCATTACTCTGTCAAGAGAAGAAAATTGTACCCTGTCGGGCAATGCGTGAGGTGAAGCTGCGGTTTCATCCGTCCTACCAACTGTAACTGTAGCTCTTACCCACTTATCCCATAATAGTTCAGAGGTCCTCCCTCTCCCTCCTCTGTCCACTTTCACCATCCTTTCTCGATACCATGACCTTGCATGCACTCTTTCTGTTTTCCCACTATTGACATCAACAGCTGCCTTCGTCTCGGCAGATACTATCCAAAAGATCCCTATGTTATATTTTTCACTGCAGGCCCACCTTTTACTGAAAACGCAGTGCTATTTTTCAAAAGAATGTCATCACTTGGTCAATGAGTTTATATATATTTTTTATATTTTTTTTACTCCTTCAATTTCAATTTAAACAACAAAGAATGTCAAGTATCAATTTTATGTACACGCCTACAAAATTAATCCTTTTCTAGATTTTAAAAACACCTGTAACATTTACAGCTTTTAACCATATTTACTCTGTAGTGTATGCAGTCACTGTGTTATACGATGCACAATGAAGACACAGACACTGCGGCGAACGACAGCCGAATGGAATGAATAAAATGTATTCACAATTGCGAATACGATTAGATTTCAGCTGAAAATTGGCTAGTGACAATGAAAATCTGTGCCAGACTGGGACTCGAACCCTGTTTCCTCCTTATCGCGAGCCGTCGACTTAACCATTTAGGCTACCTGTGCACGCATCCAGGAGTGATCCAAGCCTCCTTACGTCACTGACTGCCTACGTCCTGTATTTGCACAATTACTGTTATTCCTACAAAGGGAGAGATATTAATTATCTTTGTCGCGGCCTTGTCCTTGTATGAAATTATGTACGCAATGTCTGTGTTGTACGATGAAATATGCAACGTCTGGAGGTGAATGCACGTACACTACTGGCCATTAAAATTGCTACACCACGAATATGACGTGCTACAGACGCGAAATATAACCAGCAGGAAGAAGATGCTGTGATATGCAAATGATTAGCTTTTCAGAGCATTCACACAACGTTGGCGCCGGTGGCGACACCTACAACGTGCTGACATGAGGAAAGTTTCCAACCGATTTCTCATACACAAACAGCAGTTGACCGGCGTTGCCTGCTGAAACGTTGTTTTGATGCCTCGTGTAAAGAGGAGAATTGCGTACCATCACGTTTCCGACTTTGATAAAGGTCGGATTGTAGCCTATCGCGATTGCGGTTTATCGTATCGCGACACTGATGCTCGCGTTGGTCGAGATCCAATGACTGTTAGCAGAATATGGAATCGGTGGGTTCAGGAGGGTAATACGGAACGCCGTGCTGGATCCCAACGGCCTCGTATCACAACAGTCGAGATGACAGGCATCTTATCCGCATGGCTGTAACGGATCGTGCAGCCACGTCTCGATCCCTGAGTCAACAGATGGGGACGTTTGCAAGACAACAATCATGTGCACGAACAGTTCGACGACGTTTGCAGCAGCATTGACTATCAGCAGACCATGGCTGCTGTTACCCTTGACGCTGCATCACAGACAGGAGCGCCTGTGATGGTGTACTCAACGACAAACCTGGGTGCACGAATGGCAAAACGTCATTTTTTCGGATGAATCCAGGTTCTGTTTACAGCATCATGATGGTCGCATCCGTGTTTGGCGACGTCGCGGTGAACGCACGTTGGAAGCGTGTATTCGTCATCGCAATACTGGCGTATCACCCGGCGTGATCGTATGGGGTCCCATTGGTTACACGTCTCGGTCACCTCTTGTTCACATTGACGGCACTATTGAACAGTGGACGTTACATTGCAGATGTGTTACGACCCGTGGCTCTACTCTTCATTCGATCCCTCCCTACATTTCAGCAGGATAATGCACCACCACATGTTGCAGGTCCTGTACGGGCCTTTCTGAATACAGAAAATGTTCGACTGCTGCCCTGACCAGCACATTCTCCAGATCTTTCACCAATTGAAAACGTCTGGTCAATGGTGGCCGAGCAACTGGCTCATCACAATACGCCAGTCACTACTCTTAATGAACTGTGGTATCGTGTTGAAGCTGCATGGGCAGCTGTACCTGTACACGCCATCCAAGCTCTGTTTGACTCAATGCCTAGGCGTATCAAGGCCGTTATTACGGCCAGAGGTGGCTGTTCAGGGTACTGATTTCTCAGGATCTATGCACCCAAATTGCGTAAAAATATAATCACAATCCAGTTCTAGTACAATATATTTGTCCAATGAATATCAGTTTATCATCTGCATTTCTTCTTGGTGTAGCAATTTTAATGGCCAGTAGCGTATGAAGGAGCAGACAGTGTGGCTAACGACAGCCGTATGAATGAATTAAATGTATTCGCAATTGCGAATACGCTGAAACTTCAGCTGCACAATGGGTTAGTGACAATGAAAATCTGTGCCAGGCCGTGAGTGGAATCTTGATTTCCCTCTTATTGCGAGCGATCGCCTTAACTACTTGATCTAGCCAAGCACGTCTCTAGGACATACACACACGGTGACTTATGGAGGTTTGGATCGGTTCTGGAGGCTTGCTTCGGTAGACTAAGTGGTTGAGACGATAAGCTGGGGATCAGGATTCGAGTCCCGCTCTGGCGCTGATTTTCATTACCACTAAACCATTATGCAGCTGAAATTTAATCATACTCGTAGTTGTTTTTAAAGCTTTTGACTGATCAGCGGAATGTTTGTACCGCTGTCATACTGACTCAGCCCCCATGGTGCAACTGTGATGAAATAACAATAAAAAAATTCATATTACGCGAACAGAATATTTAAACATGAATGACAGGCGGATACTGACGCAAATGAGTCGATACACTGACGCACTTCGTGGGATAGGAAGAGCTACATTTAAAAAAACAACCTCTTTTTATAAATTTTTTCATGCCGAATTTTTCCTACCCGAATTGTTTTTTAGGCGATTTAGGTCCTTAAAGTTACCCATGGAAAATGGTACCGTAAGTCGCTATCGCGACTGTGGTCACTACACAAATGTAATTACACCGCAGGTGGAAAATGTTATCCTTTCTAAAACCAACATTCAAATGGAATTTCTGAATGAGAAATCCACTGTGTAAACTTTGTTTTAGTTATATTTATCTGCTCGTAGTTTGTGCGGTTGTGCAGAGATGCGTATCACTTGCGTATCGTGGCCTGTAGTGTACTGCACGCCAGAATGATCATCTGATGTTGGATACCGGTCGCCTCTACGGTTTTGCAGTTTTAATGTCCGGCAGCGTATTTCAGGAGGAGAACATTTTAAGGATCTGACAGTAAAAATACTTTATATCTGGAGTGTCTATGTGCAAAACAGTGATTCAGAGAATGCGTACTTACCTGTTTCTCTTCGTCTTGGCTTTAAAGACGTGTGAAAGCCGCGGTCTTTGCACGCAGTTAGCGTATCGAGCCTCTGAGTGCGGCATTCATTGCTAGTGGCTGAGTTGGAAAGACAGATGGGAGGGAGGTGAGTAAAATTGTGAGTAGGAGGCGGAGGGAGGTATTGGACAACAGAAGTGTGGAAGTGTCAGTGGCGCAGCTCCTTCAAGTCGCTGCAAACGTAAACATGTTTTCGCTCATAGAGCAGTCTTTTATTTTATACCTATTTTACAAATGATTTACATATATACATCAGTTCCTCACGGAGATGACAGTGTTATTGAATCAAAGCGATTGAGAACAGAACATGAAAGATGTGCATACGGACACTCTCGGTAAGAGGTAGATTTGTTCCCCATCAGTCCACGACCAGCTGGCGGAATGATCCCTCGACGCCGAACAGGTCGCTGCGTGTCTTGGGCTTCCCCGTCCTCTTGGACTCGTCCGTTCCGTACTTCTCGTCCTCCTTCAGGTACTCAGCGAAATTCTCCAGCTGCTTACGCCATGGGGCTGCAACACCGGGCACAGAGACGAGGGCCGCACTTATCATCAGTGTTAAAAACAAAACCCTCAGTACTTTGTGAGTTCCTAGACTCAGATAGCCTTTAGAAAAAATTCTTGTATTTGATGATCCATATAGGCCTCCGAAACGCATCGAGATTAATAAAGAATAATGAACAGCTACAGATAATTTTAACGATTCAAAAATCTTTAATATGCACTATGTGATCAAACACATCTGGGCAACTACACTGGTGTCTAAAATTAAAGCAAGAAAAGGAAAGTTTGCAAGGTTCTGTTTATTTGCCGCAAAACAGTACAAACAGTGATAGCAAATGGTTCAAATGGCTCTGAGCACTATGGGACTCAACTGCTGTGGTCATAAGTCCCCTAGAACTTAGAACTACTTAAACCTAACTAACCTAAGGACAGCACACAAAACCCAGCCATCACGAGGCAGAGAAAATCCCTGACCCCGCCGGGAATCGAACCCGGGAACCCGGGTGTGGGAAGCGAGAACGCTATCGCACGACCACGAGATGCGGGCCCAGTGATAGCAAAGTAGACACAATGTAAAGAATACAGAACGTAGTCAACTGCAACACGCATAATGGTAGACAAAAAAATGTTCTTGCTTTTTTTTCCATCTTAATGGATTTGCAAACTCATTCTGACAACCGGTTAAGGTGCATAGTAGGAGGTGTGACCACCTGTTGCACCAATACTGGCCTGACGAAGACGGGACACGCTGTGAATGAGGTCATCAATCTCATGTTGAAGCAATAACGCCCATTCTTCCTGCACAGTTGCTCACAAGTCTTTGAGAGCGGTTAGTGGGTACTAACATGATGCAACGCCTCTCCCTAGTGCATCCCAGGCATGCCCTGTTTGATTCAGATCGGGAGAGCGAGAAGCCCACGTCATGAGTGCAATATCTTCCGTTTCCAAAAAAACATCAGCCACCAGTGCCCCATGAGGTCGAGAATTATTGAGAGACGTCTACAGACGTTAAAGTAACCTCTGGCGTGCCACAGGGGATTTTTATGGGACCATTGCTTTTCACAATATATATAAATGACCTAGCAGATAGTGTCGGAAGTTCCATGCGGCTTTTCGCGGATGATGCTTTAGTATACACAGAAGTTGCAGCATTAGAAAATTGCAGCGAAATGCAGGAATATCTGCAGCGGATAGGCACTTGGTGCAGGGAGTGGCAACTGACCCTTAACAGAGACAAATGTAATGTATTGCGAATACATGGAAAGAAGGATCCTTTATTGTATGATTATATGATAGCGGAACAAACACTGGTAGCAGTTACTTCTGTAAAATATCTGGGAGTATGCGTGCGGAACGATTTGAAGTGGAATGATCATATAAAATTAATTGTTGGTAAGGTGGGTACCAGGTTGAGATTCATTGGGAGAGTCCGTAGAAAATGTAGTCCATCAACAAAGGAGGTGGCTTACAAAACACTCGTTCGACCTATACTTGAGTATTGCTCATCAGTGTGGGATCCGTACCGGGTCGGATTGACAGAGGAGATAGAGAAGATCCAAAGAAGAGCTGAGCGTTACGTCACAGGGTTATTTGGTAAGCGTGATAGCGTTACGGAGATGTTTAGCAAACTCAAGTGGCAGACTCTGCAAGAGAGGCGCTCTGCATCGCGGTGTAGCTTGCTGTCCAGGTTTCGAGAGGGTGCGATTCTGGATGAGGTATCGAATATATTGCTTCCCCCTACTTAGACCTCCCGAGGAGATCACGAATGTAAAATTAGAGAGATTAGAGCGCGCACGGAGGCTTTCCGGCAGTCGTTCTTCCCGCGAACCATACGCGACTGGAACAGGAAAGGGAGGTAATGACAGTGGCACGTAAAGTGCCCTCCGCCACACACCGTTGGGTGGCTTGCGGAGTATAAATGTAGATGTAGATGTAGAGATATCCAATGAATAGTCAACGTTCGGAACCACGCAGGTCTCCTAACTGTTCCACATGCTAGGAGCAAATTGAGACGCGCATAGCACGTGTGGCGCGACGCATATTTTTATTTCACTGGTTCAAATGGGGCCGCGCAAATTGCGAAGCGACGCGACTGGGACGCGACACGCGCCTGCGCCAGGTCGCGCGGCGTTGTAGTTGAGGCACTGTTTCTCGCGCCGTTCGTCGCGCGTGCCTCGCTAGCACCGTGGGAAATTTGAGGCGGGGAGCGGAAAAGTAGCTCGACCATATGCTCACATCGGAACGACGCATATGAGCAGTGGTAGTATCAGCCATACGATAAATTTTGCCTTATTGTATAATAAATTTTATTGCCTTTGGATAGTGTTTCGTTTTTCGCCATTTAAACGCTCCTGCTTTCTTTGTTAGTACATTATACTTTTCTGTTATTTATATCTGTATAGTTTTGTTTTTGTTTTTCTTCTGTCAAGAAAAATGCATACTTCAGTAACTGGTGAGCAATTGGCCGCTGGAATTGTATCGTATGCCTCCGCGATGTATTCAGATCGCAAGGAGGGACAGAGTGTAGTGAATAAGGAAGCAAGGAATATTATAAAATCATGTGATTAAGAAGCAAGGCAGGAAAGTAAACCAAGGTTATCTTCTTGCTGCGTAGTATGCTGTCGTATCTGTACGATATGTTACAAAAAATTAGAAAGGGATAATCTCTACAGGTGCGATCCCTTTTGTGCTCCAGGTAAAAAGCGTCCGATCTGAAGTATAGAACTCTCACTGTGATTACTTGGATACGGATGTAATAATGTAATACGACACACTGTACTACATGCATGTGAACACCACATTTCCACTGCAAGCTAGAAACAGTCGAAAAGCAGTCGCAAATAACAATGTTTTAACTGGTTCGCCGTGATGAGAAAAAGTATTTCAATTGTTGCACGCACATTATCGGCATTAATAAACTAATTATAAACAGGCTACACAAATGAAGAAAATGGTCGGTATTATTACGAAAGTAGGAATATCCTAAAAGAGTGTCATGATTAGATATATTTAATTTGTTGAAATGTACCGCTGACAAATGCAGATCCACGTTCATGACAATGTTTTTCTAACTCCAGCTCAGAAGGCACACATGGCTAGCTTCTGCATTTCTGTAGCGCGCATTATCCTCCGCTGCTGACAATTCACTGACCATTCTGTTGTGCGACAGATCAATTGTTTATTTTTCTCAGTAACAATTATTTTATTCTCGATCACACACTGTCAGTTTGGCAAGCCGTAGGTGAGTATGCAGTATCTGACATGTGCCTATTATTCCGCCTGAAGGAACGCTCGTCATTATTTTAATATTGCTCAGATCAAGAGAAGGAATAAAATCCTTTGGTAAGTTTCCATTCCAGTCGCTCAGTGTTAAAAATACATTGGGTTACGGGGATTCCACCAAAATCCCAACAGAACTGACAATCTATTTTTGTGTGAGTTGTTAACCTTTTCTCATTCGAAGAAGCATCACCGTTTGTGAATAACGGCCACATTTCTCTTGGTTTAATTGTACGAGGTGCATTCAAGTTCTAAGGCCTCCGATTTTTTTTCTAATTAACTACTCACCCGAAATCGATGAAACTGGCGTTACTTCTCGACATAATCGCCCTGCAGACGTACACATTTTTCACAACGCTGACGCCATGATTCCATGGCAGCGGCGAAGGCTTCTTTAGGAGTCTGTTTTGACCACTGGAAAATCGCTGAGGCAATAGCAGCACAGCTGGTGAATGTGCGGCCACGGAGAGTGTCTTTCATTGTTGGAAAAAGCCAAAAGTCACTAGGAGCCAGGTCAGGTGAGTAGGGAGCATGAGGAATCACTTCAAAGTTGTTATCACGAAGAAACTGTTGCGTAACGTTAGCTCGATGTGCGGGTGCGTTGTCTTGGTGAAACAGCACACGTGCAGCCCTTCCCGGACGTTTTTGTTGCAGTGCAGGAAGGAATTTGTTCTTCAAAACATTTTCGTTGGATGCACCTGTTACCGTAGTGCCCTTTGGAACGCAATGGGTAAGGATTACGCCCTCGCTGTCCCAGAACATGGACACCATAATTTTTTCAGCACTGGCGGTTAGCCGAAATTTTTTTGGTGGCAATGAATCTGTGTGCTTCCATTGAGCTGACTGGCGCTTTGTTTCTGCATTGAAAAATGGCATCCACGTCTCATCCATTGTCACAACCGACGAAAAGAAACTCCCATTCATGCTGTCGTTGCGCGTCAACATTGCTTGGCAACATGCCACATGGGCAGCCATGTGGTCATCTGTCAGCATTCGTGGCACCCACCTGGATGACACTTTTCGCATTTTCAGGTCGTCATGCAGGATTGTGTGCACAGAACCCACAGAAATGCCAACTTTGGAGGCGATCTGTTCAACAGTCATTCGGCGATCCTCCAAAATAATTCTCTCCACTTTCTCGATCATGTCATCAGACCTGCTTGTGCGAGCCCAAGGTTGTTTCGGTTCGTTGTCACACGATGTTCTGCCTTCATTAAACTGTTGCACCCACGAATGCACTTTCAACACATCCATAACTCCATCACCACACGTCTCCTTCAACTGTCGATGAATTTAAATTGGTTTCACACCACGCAAATTTTAAGTATTTAAAACAGTTCTCATTCTCGCCGCTGGCGGTAAAATTCCATCTGCCGTACGGTGCTGCCATCTCTGGGACGTATTGACAATGAACGCAGCCTCATTTTAAAACAATGCGCATGTTTCTACCTCTTTCCATTCCGGAGAAAAAAAGATCGGAGGCCTTAGAACTTGAATGCACCTCATACTTCCTTTGTAACAGTGTAATTTGCCAAACTCATCTCACAGCAGCTATTGCGACAGAATTCCGAAACGGAGTGCCTCATTAAACAAGTAATTGGCAATCACAGAGCTCAATAGCTTACGAAAAACCTCACAGTGTCGGTTTGCAGTAACATAAAAGAAGAAATTTCATTTTTATTTTCATACTAGGAAGCTCTTGTTTCGCTAGCTGTCGATAACTCTTAAAAAATCATAGTCACTGGAGTGAAATAACTAAAAAGGGGAGTATAAGTACTGGTATATCGCCATAGATAAGAAAGTTCCGGGTGTTTAAGAATTGGCAAAACACTCTCCTCCTTGTGTGCTATCATTCGCCAAACTTTCGTTTCGATGTCTCGAGTCGTTTAGGAGATATGAGAGATGTTGCGAGTATTTCATTCTCGCGGGCGTGATATCGGAAGGGAGCGTTCTACATACGATCCATTTTCTCGAGATCGGAGGCGGACCTCCTCCCAAAGTAGAAACAAAAATTCAACATGTTAGCTAAATTTCATACGCAGCAACATATGGTGTAATACGCACCAAACGCAAAATCATAGCGACCCCTAATTTTCGTTGCAAACTTTTTGAGTTTTGCGTAGTGTCTTACTAAAATGTGTACATCACAATAAGAATGGTCATTAGCGAGATAATGGGCACTTCACCACGAAGCTGACATATAACGCTACAAGTAAGGCAAAAATCAAATATTTTCATTGAATAGTTTCTGTAAAATCGTTTGAGAAAGGTAACAGGGTGCGCGCGCTTCGATTCTGTCAGCGAAGAGAGTCGCCAGTCGACGCGTGCGAAGTATGGTGTACGCGTCGCAATATGCGCTGTGCCTGCGCGACTTGGTCACGTCACACGTGCTATACGCGTCTCAATTTAATATTAATACTGTTTTTTCTGCGTCGTGGGGGTACTGACAACACAATACTCCCCGCAACCTGTTATACTCTCGTGACATCTGTGGTGTCACCGCCAGACACCACACTTGCTAGGTGGTAGCCTTTAAATCGGCCGCGGTCCGTTAGTATACGTCGGACCCGCGTGTCGCCACTATCAGTGATTGCAGACCGAGCGCCGCCACACGGCAGGTCTAGAGAGACTTCCTAGCACTCGCCCCAGTTGCACAACAGACTTTGCTAGCGGTGGTTCATTGACAAAATACGCTCTCATTTGCCGAGACGACAGTTAGCATAGCCTTCAGCTACGTCATTTGCTACGACCTAGCAAGGCGCCATTACCAGTTACTATTGATATTATGAATCATGTCAAGACCGACGTTCAGCATTAATGGATTTAAGTTAAGCATTCCATCCGCTACGTCCGTTTTTTCTAAATTCTAATTTCCTTGTCCTGTTCCAGACTTCACGCCTGCCTGCGTGAGCCAAAACGCGTGCCTTTCGGCTTCCTCTTGTAACCCGGTGTTGGCTCTCCTGCCAACCACAACAACATCTGCTGGTCAGCTCCACATTACACAGAAGTGTACGGATGGTTTTGATCAGAAAATGTATGCTCTAGAACATTGCTTTTGTGAATTTCGTGACGTGTGAGGTTAATCGATGCTTTGTGTCGTCCATGCCGGTCTCTGGTTTGGAAGCTGTGGCTGTTTGTGACATAAAAGATGAATTAAAACAATTATCTGTGACAGTCACTTTTATGTTCGTCCACGACGTGTTTCGAGGGCTTGATCCTCCCATCCAGGTGGACCAGTCAACTTCATTACACTTTCGATCGCAGAAATGTAGCCAGCTGATTGTTTTGATGTTCATTTCGCCATTAGCTTCCGGTGACTGACATGAGCTGGAAATATTTTGTATATAATTGAGCTCAAAAATTCAGAGATGAAGGTCCATATTTTAGAGATTATTTGTTTTTTAGAAATGCATCGTACTGCTTTGGAAAACTCAGTTCGGGCACTTAGCTTCAAAGGCCTGTGTGAACAAATTGGAAACGTGCTCTTTGTAAAAATAAAATGATGACTTGTTTATAATCTGTACATAGTTATTTATTGCAACGTGATGAGAGTAGAGAAAGAAGGAGTTCTGATTAGAAAAATGTTGTTGTTGTTGTTGTTGTTGTTGTGGTCTTCAGTCCAGAGACTGGTTTGATGCAGCTCTCCATGCTACTTTATCCTGTGCAATGTTCTTCATCTCCCAGTACTTACTGCAACCTACATCCTTCTGAGTCTGTTTAGTGTATTCATCTCTTGGTCTCCCTCTACGATTTTTACCCTCCACGCTGCCCTCCAATGAAAATGTTATGAAATATAATTTTTTTTTAAATCCTGCTATAACTTTTACTGAATAATCCTAAGCTCGCTTATAGGATATGGATATAACTAGCTGCCCTTACACCACTATCACCCCCCTTTTTTCCCAAAGATGTTCACAAATCAGATTCGCAACATGCCACGCCACACAACAGCGTATCAGTTCAGTGTGGATCTCGTAATGCATACTGACTAGTATTAGGTGTACCGAGAGCCATCTGTCGTTGGCATTGAAGACAACACGGGTTCGAGTATAGACTCCTGATGAAAGCTAGCGTGGTGGGGCCTGAGGATGGCGGTAATGCGTCGCCGAAACTAGTCGTGTGAAAGAATAAAGACATTCTCAAGGTACAGTTATCGTGATACTTTTTCTCATGTAATCTGAAAACGTTTTCGCTATTCACATCCAAACTAAAACAATTAGCGCAGATCCTGGGTACGTTCTTTTTTTGAGTAAAGTAATTCTAGTTTTCGTTTTGATATTTTTAAACGCATACAGCATTACATAGTTGGGTAAAAGTGAGACGTACGGTGAACGAATAAAAATGAACAGGCCTCAAGAAGAAGCAGTGACCAGTCAACCAGTTCCCAAAGATGAACCAGCTTTCCCATCTCTACAGGTGCTTGGTTTCCATCCACAGCCACAGGTGGGACTTTGAGTGAATGTTGTTCAGGACTTACGCGTACATTTCCAGTGCCTTGTACAAATACGGACAGTGTTTCGCCAGTCCAGGCGAGATACACCCAAGCTGCCTTGGTCCACTTCAGGCGTTCCTGCTCCCATGAAAACCTCTGTGTGTGCTGTGGTACCCACTACGCAGAAGTGTTGGATGATGACTTCTGCACTCCATAGGAAAATTTAGATGCTAAATAGCATATCTGCTCACCAAAAGTTGTGCAGCGTAGTGTTCGAGAGTGTTTACGTTACCAGAGTGCTGCCTTCTCTATCTACTATTAACATTTATTTATACTCTGTGGCTGGTGACATCATTAACACTTGTTTGCCACCTCAACTGGATTCACACTGAAGACGATTTTCGTCGATTCGAAGTACTCACGATACATGGTCGACAAAGTAATCCGTGTAAAGCCCTTTGCCTGCAGGGCATTCGAGCTGCAACACCCCGTGCGAGGGGCATCCAAGGTTTGACTGTGACAATATGCTCTAATATCGCGCATTTTAACCATCTTTCACTATCACTCCGACTCCTAGTACAAGACAAGACGATATATAGGGTGTTTCAAAAATGACCGGTATATTTGAAACGGCAATAAAAACTACACGAGCAGCGATAGAAATATACCGTTTGTTGCAATATGCTTGGGACAACAGTACATTTTCAGGCGGACAAAATTACGAAATTACAGTAGTTACAATGTTCACCAACAGATGGCGCTGCAAGTGATGTGAACGATATAGAAGACAACGCAGTCTGTGGGTGCGCCATTCTGTACGTCGTCTTTCTGCTGTAAGCGTGTGCTGTTCACAACGTGCAAGTGTGCTGTGGACAACATGGTTTATTCCTTAGAACAGAGGATTTTTCTGGTGTTGGAATTCCACCGCCTAGAACACAGTGTTGTTGCAACAAGACGAAGTTTTCAACGGAGGTTTAATGTAACCAAAGGACCGAAAAGCGATACAATAAAGGATCTGTTTGAAAAATTTCAACGGACTGGGAACGTGACGGATGAACGTGCTGGAAAGGTAGGGCGACTGCATACGGCAACCACAGAGGGCAACGCGCAGCTAGTGCAGCAGGTGATCCGACAGCGGCCTCGGGTTTCCGTTCGCCGTGTTGCAGCTGCGGTCCAAATGACGCCAACGTCCACGTATCGTCTCATGCGCCAGAGTTTACACCTCTATCCATACAAAATTCAAACGCGGCAACCCCTCAGCGCCTCTACCATTGCTGCACGAGAGACATTCGCTAACGACATAGTGCACAGGATTGATGACGGCGATATGCATGTGGGCAGCATTTGGTTTACTGACGAAGCTTATTTTTACCTGGACGGCTTCGTCAATAAACAGAACTGGCGCATATGGGGAACCGAAAAGCCCCATGTTGCAGTCCCATCGTCCCTGCATCCTCAAAAAGTACTGGTCTGGGCCACCATTTCTTCCAAAGGAATCATTGTCCCATTTTTCAGATCCGAAACGATTACTGCATCTCGCTATCTGGACATTCGTCGTGAATTTGTGGTGGTACAAACTGCCTTAGACGACATTGCGAACACCTCGTGGTTTATGCAAGATGGTGCCCGGCCACATCGCACGGCCGACGTCTTTAATTTCCTGAATGAATATTTCGATGATCGTGTAATTGCTTTGGGTTATCCGAAACATACAGGAGGCGGCGTGGATTGGCCTCCCTATTCGGCAGACATGAACCCCTGTGACTTCTTTCTGTGGGGACACGTGAAAGACCAGGTGTACCGCCAGAATCCAGAAACAATTGAACAGCTGAAGCAGTACATCTCATCTGCATGTGAAGCCATTCCGCCAGAAACGTTGTCAAAGGTTTCGGGTAATTTCATTCAGAGACTACGCCATATTATTGCTACGCATGGTGGATATGTGGAAAATATCGTACTATAGAGTTTCCCAGACCGCAGCGCCATCTGTTGTTGACAATTGTAACTACTGTAATTTCGAAAGTTTGTCTGCCTGAAAATGTACTGTTGTCCCAAGCATATTGCAACAAACGGTGTATTTCTATCGCTGCTCGTTTAGTTTTTATTACCGTTTCAAATATACCGGTCATTTTTGAAACACCCTGTATGAGGGGCAGTACCACCCTTTAGGAGGAAATCATGCATATTGTAACTGTGGTTGCGTGGTGCAGCTTTTATAAGACCGCCGTCTCTGTAACAAAGTATGATTGAATAAATGGGCTCTAGGACGGAAACCATGCACTTTCGGACGTCGTCAGGCCTATTTTCAAAACTATGTAGAAAGAGAGAAGTTGCTCGAATGTCGTCAAATTTGAGCAACATGTTATCGACGCAAGGGGAAATGTAATGCTGTCCTCCCTCTGCCACACTGCACTTCGAGTAAAACAGAAGTGATTTCTGGCGTTCCCCAAGGTAGTGTTATAGGCCCTTTGCTGTTCTTTATCTATATAAACGATTTGGGAGACAATCTGAGCAACCGACTTAGGTTGCTTGCAGATGACGCTATCATTTATCGACTAATAAAGTCATGAGAAGATCAAAACAAATTGCAAAACGATTTAGAACAGATATCTGAATGGTGCGAAAATTGGCAGTTGACCCTAAAGAACGAAAGGTGTGTGGTCATCCAGATGAATGCTAGAAGGAATTCGTTTAATTTCGGTTGCACGATAAATCACTCTAATCTAAAGGCCGTAAATTCAACTAAATACCTTGGAATTACCATTACGAACACCTTAAATCGGAAGGAACACATAGAAAATGTTGTGGGGAAGGTTAATGAAAGACTACGTTTCATTGGCAGGACACATATAAAATGTAACAGATCTACTGAGGAGACTGCCTACACTACGCTTGTCCGTCCTCTTTTAGAATACTGCGGCGCGGTGTGGAATCCTTGGATCCTTACCATATAGGGCTGACGGAGTACATCGAAAAAGTTCAAATTAGGACAGCACGTTTTGTATTTGTCACTGGAATGATACAGGATTTGGGCTGGACATCATTAAAAGGAAAGCGTTTTTCATTGCGGCGGAATCTTCTCACGAAATTCCAATCACCAACTTTCTCCTCCGAGTGCAAAAATATTTTGTTGACACCGACCTACTTAGGGAGGAACGATCACCACGATAAAATAAGGGAAACCAGAGCTCGTACGGGAAGATATAGGTGTTCGTTCTTTCCGCGCGGAATACTAGAAAATTGTGAAGGTGGTTCAATGAACCCTCTGCCAGGCACTTAAATGTGATTTGCAGAGTATGCATGTAGATGTAGATGTAGAACGCGTCTTTCAGAATTCTCCAATTATTTTCTCCAGAGCCTTAGCAGGCATTGGGCCATTGCCCTGTTCAAAACCTTGAGTGCCTGGAACTTCTTCAAGGCTACTGGTGCACAGTCACCGTTCTTATATAAGAGTTTTACCAGCAGTGCGTGATCCTTCGTGGTGACAGACATATTTTGCGTCTCGGATGCAAACTGACGGACACCCGTGTGCCGTGAGTCTGTTGGTGTGCATATTCTGACGCTTAAAGCGCCATCTTCTGATCCACCTTTCACTGAGTTTTTTTCCCCGTGACTTTCCCCTCCGTCAATAATATTCTGTTCAAATCTGACGTCATTCTGAGCAGCGGTTGTCTTTCTACTGCGTTTTTAAACTGGAACTTTAATTATGGACTCTGTAGGACCAAACTAAGGAGCAAATCTCCAAGGTAATGAAACGAGTCACTGATGAAATTAACATAAATAAAAATGTAATGTACACTCCTGGAAATGGAAAAAAGAACACATTGACACCGGTGTGTCAGACCCACCATACTTGCTCCGGACACTGCGAGAGGGCTGTACAAGCAATGATCACACGCACCGCACAGCGGACACACCAGGAACCGCGGTGTTGGCCGTCGAATGGCGCTAGCTGCGCAGCATTTGTGCACCGCCGCCGTCAGTGTCAGCCAGTTTGCCGTGTCATACGGAGCTCCATCGCAGTCTTTAACACTGGTAGCTTGCCGCGACAGCGTGGACGTGAATCGTATGTGCAGTTGACGGACTTTGAGCGAGGGCGTATAGTGGGCATGCGGGAGGCCGGGTGGACGTACCGCCGAACTGCTCAACACGTGGGGCGTGAGGTCTCCACAGTACATCGATGTTGTCGCCAGTGGTCGGCGGAAGGTGCACGTACCCGTCGACCTGGGACCGGACCGCAGCGACGCACGGATGCACGCCAAGACCGTAGGATCCTACGCAGTGCCGTAGGGGACCGCACCGCCACTTCCCAGCAAATTAGGGACACTGTTGCTCCTGGGGTATCGGCGAGGACCATTCGCAACCGTCTCCATGAAGCTGGGCTACGGTCCCGCACACCGTTAGGCCGTCTTCCGCTCACGCCCCAACATCGTGCAGCCCGCCTCCAGTGGTGTCGCGACAGGCGTGAATGGAGGGACGAATGGAGACGTGTCGTCTTCAGCGATGAGAGTCGCTTCTGCCTTGGTGCCAATGATGGTCGTATGCGTGTTTGGCGCCGTGCAGGTGAGCGCCACAATCAGGACTGCATACGACCGAGGCACACAGGGCCAACACCCGGCATCATGGTGTGGGGAGCGATGTCCTACACTGGCCGTACACCACTGGTGATCGTCGAGGGGACACTGAATAGTGCACGGTACATCCAAACCGTCATCGAACCCATCGTTCTACCATTCCTAGACCGGCAAGGGAACTTGCTGTTCCAACAGGACAATGCACGTCCGCATGTATCCCGTGCCACCCAACGTGCTCTAGAAGGTGTAAATCAACTACCCTGGCCAGCAAGATCTCCGGATCTGTCCCCCATTGAGCATGTTTGGGACTGGATGAAGCGTCGTCTCACGCGGTCTGCACGTCCAGCACGAACGCTGGTCCAACTGAGGCGCCAGGTGGAAATGGCATGGCAAGCCGTTCCACAGGACTACATCCAGCATCTCTACGATCGTCTCCATGGGAGAATAGCAGCCTGCATTGCTGCGAAAGGTGGATATACACTGTACTAGTGCCGACATTGTGCATGCTCTGTTGCCTGTGTCTATGTGCCTGTGGTTCTGTCAGTGTGATCATGTGATGTATCTGACCCCAGGAATGTGTCAATAAAGTTTCCCCTTCCTGGGACAATGAATTCACGGTGTTCTTATTTCAATTTCCAGGAGTGTATGTTTACCAGTATGCTTTGCACCACCTTTGCCCTGGACGCAAGCGCTGATTCCGTTGGAAGGCTGTCATATAGCCGTTGTATTCTGCCTGAGCCAAGCTGATCCACATCTTTCGTTAACTGGTCCTTGGCATCGCCGATATAGCACTGGGACGGAACTGATGGTCGAGTTGGCCTCACAAACGTTCTATCGGATACCGATCTGAGGATACGGCTGGCAAAAGGGCACATTAAAGCTACACAGACAGTTCAAAATGGCAGTACGTCACTGACGCGCGAGAGGTAACACACGAGAACTCAGGATGTCCGTAACGTACCTCTGTGCAGTAAGAGTTCTCTCGAACACTACCAGCCATCACCTGACGTCATACTCGATGGTTCGCCACACCAAGACGCCCGGATTAACACCGCTGTGGCCCTCCAAAACATTGCGAGAATGGAGCTTCTCTCTACGTCGTCGCCAAACTGGCCGACGATAGTCACTGGTGTAGTGCAAAACTGCAATTCATCACTGAACAGAGTGCGACGGCATTCACCCACAGTCTATGCTTCCTCGCCGCAGCACCACTCCAAAATGCAATCATTTGTGTTGTGGTGTTAACGACACCATACCACGGGACGGTAATTCCCCAGTCTGGCTGCCGCTGTTTTCCGACCAATAATGTGGAATGGCGCTGAATGTTGCACAGTGTCCTCTACTTGTTCTCGGAAGGCGCGAGGAGGATAGAGCTGATGCTAAGAACTACCGCCCAATCTCACTTCTGACAGCTTTATCCAAAATTCTTGAAAAAGTAATGTATGCAAGAGTAGCATCACGTATTTGTAAAAATGAAGTACTAATAAAATGCCAATTTGGTTTTCAGAAAGGCTTTTCAACATAAAATGCTATATATGCTATCACTGATTGAATATTAAATGCAATGAATAACCGAACATTACCCATTGGGATATTTTGTGATCTCGCAAAGACGTTTGATTGTGTGAATCATGAAATTCTTCTAGACAAGCTTAAGTATTGTGGTATGAGTGGAACAGTGCACAAATGGTTTAATTCATACTTAACTGGAAGAATGCAGAAGGTTGAAACTAACAGTACAGATAGTCTACAAAAACCAGCAGAGTGCTCTAACTGGGGAGGTATCAAGAATGGTGTCCCATTGCAAATGTTGGTGATAAATATATCAGTAAGTTATTCTACTATGCCTATGTTCATTCACTGCTTTCATATGGCATCATATTTTGGAGCAATTCGTCATTAAGAGAGAAAGTATTCATTGCACAAAAGCGTGTAATCAGAATAATAGCTGGAGCCCACCCAAGATCACCTTGCAGACATTTACTTAAGGAACACGGGATATTCACAGTACTTTCGCAATACATTTATTCAAATTTGCCACTAATAAACCATCCCAATTTAAAAATAACAGTGATGTGCGCAGCTATAACACCAGAAGAAAGGATGATATCCACTATTCTGGATTAAATCTCACTTTGGAACAGAAATGGGTGAATTATGCTGCCACAAAAATCTTTGGTCATTTTCCAAATAGTATTAAAAGTTTGACAGATAGCCAACCAACATTTAAAAGCAAATTAAGAGAATAATTTCTGAATGACAACTCCTTCTACTCAACAGATGAATTCTTAGATATGAAGTAGTAACTGTAAAACAAAATTAATTAATAAATTATTTTGTGTAAAGAAAACTTATGTTAAAGTGACACGTTCCACATCATTACGCAATGTCGTTTTCATGATCTATGGAACAAGGAGTAATGTATGTATGCATGCATGTACGTATGATGTAATTAGTGTTGAGTTCGCGATCCTCCCTAGCGCTGCTCAGACATGGTCGACCAGAACACTGAAGTCGAGATTGCCTCCCTTCACGTTCCCATGCAGGCCAACACCAGGCCACTGTCACAGCAATCAGTGATAACAGCAATCAGTGATTTTATAATGTTACTTAAAATCCGTCTTGATCGCAATTTTTTTTTATTTTATTATTCATATGACCGGTTACGGTTCATTCAGAACCATCTTCAGATCTGATATTTCAGCTACAGGAGTAACCTGTCCAAACCTAGCAACTTTCACATGCTACGTCACATGTGAAATATCAGATCTGAAGATGGTTCTGAATGAACCGAAACCGGTCATATGAATAATAAAATAAAAAAAATTGCAATCAAGACGGATTTTAAGTAACATTATAAAATCACTGATTGCTGTTATCCCATAAGACATTATGTCTGTTTTTGCAAAGTTTGTGCCACGACATCTATGCGTCCCACAAATCTTGATACTGCACGATTCGACCAGCCGGCCGAATGGAGACTCACAGTGAATCCTCTTTCACAATCTTCCAGCCGCTGATAGCACTGTCTCACACAAGTACAGGGCATCTACGTGTCCTTCATAGTGATTACTCAATATCTGACGCTGTTCACACTCCTTACATAACCAATCATGCCTCGTAACAACACTAAACACGAACTACAATAATGGACTCCGGTGGCAGTTCTACCAGTCACAGAAAACTACAGTTCTAATCATTTCCACACTCGCCGGTGGTCTGTACATGTACGAAGTCGTATTCGAACATGTCTCCTCGATGCTTGACTTTTTGTTTTACCAGGCACTTTGTGTCGTAGGCCAGAAAAATTCTTAGATGCATTAACGCACTTAATCTGACTACTTCTCTTTCATGAAACTACTGATCCTATGCGGACGACATTTTTGTGTGAGTCATCACATTTGGGCATGAGAGTGCTTGACGGTAAGCTCCTCCTTGTAATACACTGGGCTACTACAAATGATTCATTCACTTTCAGAGTTCTATATTTTCCAAAATATTACATGTACAAATATGATTGACGCATGGAAAGATCCGTAAACTCTCCCAGTTTGCACTGTGTCCAGCTGTTGGCGTTACGAGTAGAGTGCCTTGACAAAATGGCGACGGAGCAAGGAAAGAGAACATTTGGCCTCCAAGCTGATATTTGCGACGAAGCACCCTTCCATTGTTAAGGAAAGGTTTATCGACACAATATGAGAGTGTGGGACTCTGAAAATCCTCAGAAATTGTGGAACATGGCCGAGGTTCGCGAAGGTTAACGTTTTCTGTGCAGTGTCACAGACGAAGCTGTATGGGCTGTTCTCCTTCTGTGACAAGTCTCTGATGTGCACCTCTTACCGTGATACGTTGTAGTTGTGTTTGTTTCCACAACTGACTTCTGTTTCCGAGGATTCCACTTCCAACAAGACAGGACACCCTCTCAATGGAGCATCGATGTTCGTCACTACCTAAACAACCTACTTCCACATCGCCGGATTGGGCGTAGTGATGAAGATAATGAGGCTCTGTTCCCTTCCCCCACCCCTCTGACCCCCCCCCCCCCCACTTATCCCGGGTACAATATGACCATTAAGGACCAAGCTGCTGTGATGAAAGTGGGCAGGATGTTGCTACAGTACATGTGGAACGAACATTAGTCTACTACGTGAACGTATGTCTTGCGGCCAGAGGGGCGCTCACAGAACATTTGTAAAGTGCAGACGCAAACTCTATGAGCTTACGGTTCTATTTGTGCATCAGTAATATTTTTACATGTAATACACTCATGCTCATAAATTAAGGATAATTGCAGAATGTGGTGCCACACAACGTGGCACTACACAAAACTGGCGCTAATAGCATAGGCACATAGAGAACACACACGACACAGACATGTAAGTCCACGGTATTGGTGATAAGTTGAGAAAACCGTCCCGCAACACATGTGCTACAAAACTCCACTGTTTCCTGCGCATGTACCCCGACATCAATATGGGATATGGTCACCATGCACACGTGCACAGGCCTCACAACAGGTTGGCATACTCTGGATCAGGTGGTCGAGCAGCTGTTGGGATATAGCCTCCCATTCTTGCACCAGTGCCTGTCAGAGCTCCTGAAGTATCGTAGGGGTTTGAAGACGTGCAGCGATACGTCGACCGAGAGCAACCCAGACGGCTGGATGGGGTTTAGGTCTGGAGAACAGGCAGACCATCCATTCTCCTGATATATTGTAAGTACTCCTCCAAGATGGCAGCTCGGTGGGGCCGTGCGTTATAATCCATCGGGAGAAAGGTGCGACCCACTGCAACCTTGAAAAGACGGACATACTGGTGCAAAATAACGTCTCGATACACCTCACCTGTCACAGTTCCTCTGTCAAAGACATGCAGGGGTGTACGTTCACCAATTTCACCAATCATAATCCCACCTCACACCATCAAACCACGACCTCCATACAGGTCCCTTTCAAGGACATTAAGGCTGGTTCAAATGGCTCTGAGCACTATGGGACTCAACTGCTGAGGTCATTAGTCCCCTAGAACTTAGAACTAGTTAAACCTAACTAACCTAAGGACATCACAAACATCCATGCCCGAGGCAGGATTCGAACCTGCGACCGTAGCGGTCTTGCGGTTCCAGACTGCAGCGCCTTTAACCGCACGGCCACTTCGGCCGGCTAAGGACATTAAGGGGTTGGTATGTGGTTCCTGGTTCACGACAGATGAAAACTCGGCGAGAATCACTGTTCAGACAATACCTGGACTCGTCCGTGAACATAACCTGGGACCGCTGTTCCAATGACCACGTACTGTGTTCTTGACACAAGGCTTTACGGGCTCTCCTGTGACCAGTGGTCAGTGGAATGCACCTTACAGGTCTCCGGGCGAATAAACCATGTCTGTTCAGTTGTCTGTAGACTGTGAGTCTGGAGACAATTGTTCCAGTGGCTGCGGTTAAGTCCCGAGCAAGGCTACCAGAAGTACTCCGTGGACGTCTGCCGGCACTGATGGTGAGATATCGGTATTCTTGTGGTGTTGTACACTGTGGACGTCCCAGTCTGTAGCGCCTGGACACGTTTCCTGTCTGTTGGAATCGTTGCCATAATCTTGAGATCACACTTTGTGGCACACGGAGGGCCCATGCTACGACCTGCTGTTTCTGACCAGCCTCCAGTCACCCTAGTATTCTACCCCTCATAACGTCATCAATATGTGTTATTTGAGTCATTTTCAAGCCACAGTCACCATTAGCACGTCTGATAACGTCTGCACGCTTACTCCCTGCACCCTACTCTGACATACACCAATACACCTCTGCGTATGTGGACTGCTGCCAGCGCCACCGTGCGACGACCGCAGGTCAAATGCACCGCATGGTCATACCTCGAAGTGAGTTAAATCCGCAAACCGCCCAACAGAGCGTTGTTTCACTATGTATCAGCATTATCCTTAATTCATAAGCATGAGTGTACTTTGGAAAGTATAGAGCTTAGAGAACGAACGAATCATATATAGTAGCCCTGTGTTGAATAGCTGAACATCAGCAACCATTCTGCATAGTATCCGCGAAGCACTTGGCGCTTGACTGTGGCCGCAGAAACTCTTGTGGTACAAAATGCGTCGGTACTCACCCGTCACTTCCTCAAAGGTGCCAGCTGTTCCTCCGTAAATGTCGGGGAGCATATCCTTACTGAAATGTTTCAGCAGCGTTTCCAGCTTCGAGTGAATCACAACCTGCAAATCATATCCATCAAAATAGAGACTTTGAGTACGCTAGACATCGATGTATAATAAGTGTAGAGATGAATTTGTCCAAATAGGACGCAAGGAACGTAAAAAAAGATAGGAGTTGAGAAAAAACTGTCTGAACATAAAAGCGAAGTTTTTGAGACCTTCCAGCGTTTGGAAAAGTGTAAATTTGACTGGTACAATGTTGTATGCAGACGCTCTGCTCCGCATTAGAAAAAACCATGAAATGTGAAATTAGCCGAACGGCTTGAAATTTGTGACACCAATAACTTGATTGAAGTTTTTTATATAATAAAACAGTCACAACTATATAAAAATGTTTCTTTATTTAGTGCTGACCATTTTCGGTCGCTGTTCTGGTCATCATCAGATATCCATTCTTTGAAGAGAGTAAAATGAATATACGTCAAAGAATACTTAAAAGAAAACAATACCCATCGTGTCTGCTGAAGATGGCGATATACAGACGCCACTCTAAGAGGGACATAACCACTGCGACCAGAACAGTGGTGGAAACCGGTTATCAGTAAATAAGTAAACATATTTATGCGGTTGGGACTGTTTCATTATATAAAAAATTTTAACATAACCACTGGCTTTCCAAATGAAAAAGAGCACGACCGCTACGGTCGCAGGTTCGAATTCTGCCTTGGGCATGGATGTGTGTGATGTCCTTAGGTTAGTTAGGTTTAAGTAGTTCTAAGTTCTAGGGGACTTATGACCACAGCAGTTGAGTCCCATAGTGCTCAGAGCCATTTGAACCATTTGACCCAAATGAAAAAGAAAAAAAATGTTTCAAAAAAATTTACTTGATGAAAGTACTGTGGTTGAACCCGAGACGTCAGGTGGCTGAAGAGAATGTCAACAAGAAAGTGCTGAGTGCATGTGAGACATGGGAAGCGCAGTCCTTAAGTCAAACACCAGTCAGCTGATTACTAGTGAGGGTAATGTTGGTAGTTGAGCCAGTAGCACTAGCTGACACGCTTACGTCCCGTTGTGCATGTAGTACAGCTCTGTTTCCATGAGCATGTAAATATACCAAATACACCAAGTTCGATGGAAACCAGGAAACCAGTCATTGAACACGCTAATATTAACACATTTATCTGCGTAGTGATCAACATACAGTTATAAAGTTCGACCAGCGGGATAATATGCCCCAAAAAGCACTAAAATACAATAAACATCAGCAGACCATAGCTGCAAGTAAAAATGTAACTGGTGTTGCAAAATCCAATTAAAATACAAGAGCAGCAATAGATCACAAAGTAAGCAAGCTTCTTGAAAAAGAAATTAGGATGTAAAAGTTGAGTCCTTCATATGCAACAAAGGATAAAAAAACCTTAATATACAGGAATAATAAAGTGAAAAGCACTAAATCCGTAGTTTCAAAGGCGGTCAGAGCAATACAGTAGTTATGATGGCCGAAGTACAGTACGTAGACAAAACATATATATTCTTTCACGTTATTACAGCAATATTCAGGACATTGATAAACACCCACTGAAGAAAGCTTAAAATAAAATTATGGATAAATTAAAGAACGCTCATTTTTGTTCACAGAAACTGAAAGTAAGTATCTTTTATGCTTGAAGCCAAAGCTACCACATTTAAGATCACAACCAGAAACGTAAATAATGAAATCTAATAAAACCAGCAAAAAAAAAAAAACTGCACATAAATTGAATAAAATACTGAAGAAAAATTATACAAATGAAACAACGTAATACTAGCTGCAGAACTAAAAGTGACAAAACTCCCTCAGGAAACTAAATTTTTATCGCTGAACATTACCAGCATTTACTCAAACATACCTGTACAAGAAGCTGTAGCAGAAATAAAAAATAACATTCTGAAACATAAGGAACTTGCATACACATACACTACTACTGAATTCATGGAAATCCTGCAGATAATCCTAGATTACAACTGTTCTCCATTTAATGTCAGCATTTACAAGCAGCCAGATGACCTAGCAATGCGAGCGTGTGCATCTGCTCCCATAGCTGACGTCATTTGGGACAAAAATTGTTTAACAGCCAAAAGAAAATTGTGTTCCATAGGAGATAGGTAGACGACACATTACTGCTAGTAAAGGAGATGACAAATATACAGGGTGGTCCATGGATCGTGACCGGCCAAATATCTCACGAAAAAAGCGTCAAACGAAAAAACTACAAAGAACGAAACTTGTCTAGCTTGAAGGGGGAAACCAGATGACGCTATGGTTGGCCCGATAGATGGCGCTGCCATAGGTCAGACGGATATCAACTGTGTTTTTTTTAAATAGGAACCCCCATTTTTTTATTACATATTCGTGTAGTACGTAAAGAAATATGAATGCTTTAGTTGGACCACTTTTTTCGCTTTGTGATAGTTATCGCTGTAATAGTCACAAACATATGGCTAACAATTTTAGACGAACAGTTGCTAACAGGTAAGTTTTTTAAATTAAAATACAGAACGTAGGCACGTTTGAACATTATATTTCGGTTGTTACAATGTGGTACGTGTATCTTTGTGAACTTATCATTTCTGAGAACGCATGCTGTTACAGCGCGATTGCCTGTAAATACCACATTAATGCAATAAATTTTCAAAATTATGTCCGTCAACCTCAATGCATTTGGCAAAACGTGTGACGACATTCCTCTCAACAGCGATTAGTTCGCCTTCCGTAATGTTCTCACATGCAGTGACAATGCGCTGACGCATGTTGTCAGGCGTTGTCGGTGGATCACCATAGCAAATATCCTTCCACTTTCCCCACAGAAAGAAATCCGGGGACATCAGATCCGGTGAACATACGGGCCATGGTATGGTGCTTCGACGACCAATCCACCTGTCATGAAATATGCTATTCAATACCGCTTCAACCGCACGCGAACTATGTGCCGGACATCCATCATGTTGGAAGTACATCGCCATTCTGTCATGCAGTGAAGCATCTTGTAGTAACGTAGCTAGAACATTACGTAGGAAACCAGCATACATTGCACCATATAGATTGCCATCGTTAAAATGGGGGCCAATTATCCTTCATCCCATAAGACCGCGCCATGCATTAACCAACCAAGGTCGCTGATGTTCCAGTTGTCGCAGCCATCGTGGCTTCTCCGTTGCCCAATAGTGCGTATTATGCTGGTTTACGTCACCGCTGTTGGTGAATGACGCTTCGTCGCTAAATAGAACGCGTGCAAAAAATCTGTCATCGTCCCGTAATTTCTCTTGTGCCCAGTGGCAGAACTGTACACGACGTTCAAAGTCGTCGCCATGCAATTCCTGGTGCATAGAATATGGTACGAGTGCAATCGATGTTGATGTAACATTCTCAACACCGACGTTTTTGAGATTCCCGATTCTCGCGCAATTTGTCTGCTACTGATGTGCAGATTAGCCGCGACAGCAGCTAAAACACCTAGTTGGGCATCATCATTTGTTGCAGGTCGTGGTTGACGTTTCACATGTGGCTGAATACTTCCTCTTTCCTTAAATAACGTAACTATCCGGCGATCGGTCCTGACACTTGGATGATGTCGTCCAGGATACCGAGCAGCGTACATAGCACACGCTCGTTGGACATTTTGATGACAATAGCCATACATCAACACGATATCGACGTTTTCCGCAAGTGGTAAACGGTCCATTTTAACACGGGTAGTGTATCACTAAGCAAATAACATCCATACTGGCGGAATGTTACATGATACCACGTACTTATACGTTTGTGACTATTACAGCGCCATCTATCACAAAGCGAAAAAAAGTGGTCCAACTAAACCATTCATATTTCTTTATGTACTACACGAAAATGTAATAATAATGGGGGTTCCTATTTAAAGAAACCAAGTTGATATCCGTTTGACCTATGGCAGCGCCATCTAGCGGGCCAACCATAGCGCCATCTGGCTTCCCCCTTCAAGCTAGACGAGTTTCGCTCTTTGTAGTTTTTTCGTTTGTGCTTATTTCGTGAGATATTTGACCCGGTCACTATCAATGGACCACCCTGTATAGTGGACATCCCAAACTACTTGAACACGGAGCACTAAACAAAAATGGTTCAAATGGCTCTGAGCACTAGGGGACTTAACATCTGTGGTCATCAGTCCCCTAGAGCTTAGAACTACTTAAACCTAACTAACCCAAGGACATTACACATATCCATGCCCGAGGGAGGATTCGAACCTGCGACCGTAGCGGTCACGCGGTTCCAGACTGTAGCGCCTAGAACCGCTCGGCCACACCGGCCGGCCGATCACTAGACAATTACATGTACAGTGCAACAACGACTGCGCCGAAGTATCAGTTACGTAGACATAAATATGACAGACCGCAGCAATACATGAGCACTGAAAATGTATAGGAAGAATGCAGTGTCCTACACCACAGCCCATGCAACTTCATGTCGTTCAAACATTCGTAAACAAGCGGCATATACACTGAGGTGACAAAGGTCATGGTATAACGATATCCACATATACAGATGGCGGTAGTATCGCGTACGCAAGGTACGAGGGTTGTTTTTTAAGTAAGGGGCGTTTTTATTTTTAAAAAAAGATACAAATACTTTTATAAAAAAACTTTTATTTTCTGATTCTACACACTTTTACCTATTTTTCTACATAGTTGCCTTGTTTATTTAAGCACTTGTCATACCGTACAAGTAAGTTTTTAATACCCTCTTTAAAGAATTCGGCCGCCTGCTCCGACAGCCAAGAGTTCACGGCCGCTTTCACTTCGTCGTCGTCATTGAAGCGCTGCCCGGCAAGATGGTGTTTCAGGTACCGGAAAAGGTGAAAATCGCTAGGAGCAAGGTCGGGGCTGTATGGTGCATGGTCCAAAACTTCCCAGCCAAAAGAATCAATCAAATCCCGAGTCTTTTGGGAGGTGTGAGGCTTAGCGTTATCGTGCAGGAGCAAAACTCCCTTTGTCAGCATGCCGGGCCTTTTGTTTTGAATTGCTCTGCGGAGCTTCTTTAGAGTTGCACAGTAGGCATCTGAGTTGATTGTCGTTCCTCGTGCCATAAAGTCCACTAGCAAAACACCGCGCCGGTCCCAGAACACAGTTGCCATAATCTTGCGGTTTGACAGCGTCTGTTTGGCTTTGACCTTGACGGGTGAGGTTGTGTGTCGCCATTCCATCGATTGTCGCTTGCTTTCGGGAGTGATATGGGATACCCATGTTTCATCTCCAGTGACAATTTGACTCAACATGTCATCCCCTTCTTCCTCGTAACGAATCAAAAAGTCCAATGAAGTGGCAAATCTCTTCCCTTTGTGGTCCTCTGTGAGGAGTCTGGGTACCCACCGAGAACACAGTTTCTTAAAGTTTAGGTTTTCAGACACAATTCTCTACAAAACCGATCTTGAAACTTGTGGAAATTCCAAAGAAAGCGCGGAAATTGTGAATCTTCTGTCCTCACGAATCTTTTTTTCGACTGCAGCCACCAAATCATCAGCGATCACAGAGGGCCGGCCTGAGCGTTCTACGTCATGGACGTTTTGACGGCCATTTTTAAACTCTCCAACCCATTGACGCACTTTACCTTCACTCACTGCATTCAAGCCATAAACTTCTGTTAACTGACGATGAATTTCTGCAGCTGATAGGCTTCTCGCGGTCAAAAAACGTATCACTGACCGTACCTCACACGCGGCGGGCAATTCAATAATCGTAAACATTATAAAGTAGCACAGCGAAGCGTACACGTCAGCTACAGAGCTGCAGCTGGGCATCAGTGTGAACGGGAAGGATGCCAGCAAGTGGCGCGGTGGCTTGTTGCGGCGTCCGCGCGAACTACGGGACTATACGCGGGAACGGCCCTTACTTAAAAAACAACCCTCGTATTAAAGGGCAGTGCACTGGCGGAGCTGTTATTTGCACTCAGGTGTTTCATTTGAAAAGGTTTCCGATACGATAACGGCCGCACGACGGGTATTAAAGAATTCTGAACGCGGAATAGTAGCTGGAGCTAGATACAGAGGACATTCCATTTCGAAAATCGTTAGAGAATTGAATAGTCCGAGATCGACATTGTTAAGAGTGTGCCGAGAACACCAAATTTCAGGCGTTACCTCTCACCACGGACAACGCAGTGGCCGACCGCCTTCACGTACCGACTGAAATTACGGGCGTTTGGGTAGAATTGTCAGTGCTTACAGACAAGTAACACTGCGTGAAACAATAGCAGAAATCAGTGTGGGACGTACGACGAACCTATCTGTTACAATAGTGTGGCTAAATTTTTCATCGGTGGGTTATGGCAGCAGACACCGATGCGAGTACCTTTCGTAACAGTGCGACATCGCCTGCAGCGCCTCTCCTGGGCCATTCATGCAGCCATTCACGGCCTTCATGTTCACAGACAAGGATGGAATCTTTATGGATGACAGTGCTCCCTGTCACCGAGCCATAATCGTTCGCTATTGGTTTGAAGGACGTTCGACCGAATGATTTCTCCACCCAAATATACCATGGAACACGTATGGAACAAATGGAGAGGTCAGTTCGTGCACAAAATCCCGCATCGGCTACACTTTCGCAATTGTGGAGGGCTGTAGAGGCAGCGTGACTCATTACGTCTGCAGAGGACTTTCAAAGGCTTTCTGAGTCCATGTCGCGTCAAGTTGCTGCAGTACGCTGGGCAAAAGAGGTCAGACACGATATTGGGAGATATAGCACGATTTTCGTCCAGTGTAGGTTAATGCTGCGCAGGGAAATTAAAATATCGTTGAAACGTGCAACAATAAAAATAGTGAAACAGATTGCAGTTGTCACGACTACACTGCGTCCATCGTTGACTCAGTACTACGCAAAATAAAGATCCACACACAAACGACGCCAAAGAAGATAAGGATAAAAACGAATCCATATCTGGCGTCACATACATTGGTACAATAGCATGAAAGACTACAAATAGGTTTAAAAAACACTCAATAAAAACTCAGTTTTCTAAATCTAACAACCTACAAGAGAAACTAACATAAAAATAAACTGTAATCGTGACCCGTATTCAGATGGTTCAAATGGTTCAAATGGCTCTGAGCACTATGGGACTTAACTGCTAAGGTCATCAGTCCCCTAGAACTTAGAACTACTTAAACCTAACTAACCTAAGGACATCACACACATCCATACCCGAGGTAGGATTCGAACCTGCGACCGTAGCGGCCGCGCGGTTCCAGACTGTAGCGCCTTTAACCGCTTGGCCACCACGGCCGGCGTATTCAGATTCTGGAATATACAAAATAACGTGTCAGAACTGCTACATTTTCTACCTAGGACAAATAGGCACAGACTTCTACAAGAGTACAGAGCACTGTAAAGTTTACACATACAATATCAGCAATAGCCACACACAAACACACACACACACACACACACACACACACACACACACACACACACACACACCATACGGGGCACTAACATGGAAAAAATAAAAAATGTAGGAATATTCCACCGACAAAGTAAAGGTCATAAAATGGATCTTTTAGAAGAACTGGCGACATACTTACACTACAAAAAAATGTGAAGACCAAATATTAGTTGAAAAACTGGGAAGTGAATCAGTGAATTTCTTTAGATGCCTTGATTCCCATTATTAAGGTGAACACCTGTACGAAACTATAGTATATTATAGACTGTGGGCGACCCGTAGCGTTCTCTTTGTTGACTGTAGTTAAAAATATCTTTTTAACTGTTTTGCTTTAGTACGTTTGCTTTGTTGTGTATCATCCACAGATGTTTAATATTTGTGAGTTTCTGCACAAGTGGACAACAAGAAAACCGTAAGTAGAAGTTCTCTCCGAATCCGCAATGAACTCTATTTAAAGATCGATCATGGATTGAAAATTGTGCGTGTTTTTTTCGTACAGCTAACAGAACAATGCAGGACCTCACACATCGAAAGCATCGCTAATAAATTACAATACACACGGTAAACACATTTGAAAATGGCAATTATTTCCCAAACATGTTAAGTAAAATGTAAATAAAAGGACATAATGAGTAGTAGCAGAAAAACTCATTTTATAAACAAACCCTTCGTTCTTAATTTTCTTTAATTTTATTTAATTTTATTTTCCGTTTGAATAATATTCAGTTATCCCTGCAGATCTAACTTTTAAATCTGTCTTCCAACGTGCAGCTTTCCAAGCATCTCGGGAATTTAGCTTTTGCTCTCCCCATCTTTCTACCATGTATACTTCGTTACCCATGACACTGGGCCATAGCTTTGATTTGGTACTGCCTTCACTTTGTAAAATTTCATTCATTCATGTTTTTTCCTAGATGTTCTTGGGATTGATCGATGTTATACCCAGATATTTACTCAGTTTATGATTGATGTCATGATCACTGTAGCAAGTCATGTCACAGACAAGGCATTGGAAATAAGACACTTGGTCTGTGATCAAGGATTATTTCTGTTCCTACTGCATATTAGCCTGTAAAAGCCATTGTCTGGTCTTAGTGACATCGATGACGAACTGAATAAGTACTAGCTCATACGCCGAACTAGTCGAAGGAAATTATCTACAAAAAATGAGAAAAATACGCATACGAAATTTTTCAAAGTGAACACTGTGACAGAGACATGGGTAACGAGTTGTGAACATTTCAGTAACATCCAGAAAAACCGAAATGAAATTCTTGCAATCTATGAAAGGCTACGTTAGACCGAATGGATTTAACGATGAGGAAAATTTAACATTTTTAAAATAGAGATAGAATCAACAAAAGTGAAGAAAGATGCATCTCACATCTGGACAGAATAGAAGAAGGAAGAACACTAGAAGAAATTTTAACATACAGTCGGTAAAAGATACAGTGGAAGACCAAGGAAAGGATAGCAATAATTTCCTCTGTCGCCGAAGAAGTCGAATCACCTATTAAGACGAGACGAGAGGAGAGGAGAGGAGAGGAGGAGGAGAGGAGAGGAGGAGGAGAGGAGGAGGAGAGGAGAGGAGGAGGAGAGGAGAGGAGAGGAGAGGAGACGAGACGAGACGAGACGAGACGAGAGGAGAGGAGCGGAGAGAATCACCTATTAAGACAAGAAAAGACGAGAGGAGAGGAGAGGAGAGGAGAGGAGGAGGAGAGGAGAGGAGAGGAGGAGGAGAGGAGAGGAGAGGAGACGAGACGAGACGAGACGAGACGAGACGAGACGAGACGAGACGAGACGAGAGGAGAGGAGCGGAGAGAATCACCTATTAAGACAAGAAAAGACGAGAGGAGAGGAGAGGAGAGGAGAGGAGCGGAGCGGAGAGGAGAGGAGAGGAGAGGAGAGAAGAGGAGAGGAGAGGAGAGGAGAGGAGAGGAGCGGAGAGGAGAGGAGAGGAGAGGAGCGGAGCGGAGAGGAGAGGAGCGGAGCGGAGAGGAGAGGAGAGGAGAGGAGAGGAGAGGAGAGGAGAGGAGAGGAGAGGAGAGGAGAGGAGAGGAGAGGAGAGGAGAGGAGAGGAGAGGAGAGGAGAGGAGAGGAGAGGAGAGGAGAGGAGAGGAGAGGAGAGGAGAGGAGAGGAGAGGAGAGGAGAGGAGAGGACCTGCTCGAGCAAGATAGAAAGTTCTAGCATTTTTAGGAATATTCTGGAACCGGGATTGTAAATGCTTTGTTCCAAAAATATCGCTCTGGATGTCAGTATTACTTTAGGAAGCAATAAAAACTGATAATCCGTTGCTGAAAGAACAAAGCGTTAGAGAATGATTACACAATATTGCGTGAAACAGCAAAGAGATAAGAAGGCTTGGGAAACTAAAAGGTAGAAAAAAGGAATTCGAAGTGTAAAACAATGTGACTATACATTGAGGAGACAAAAGTCGTGGGATACCTCCTAATACCGTGTCGGAGCTTCTTTTGGCCAGCGTAGTGCAGCAATTGGACGTGACATGTACACAACAAGCCGTTGGGCCGGCCGGTGTTGCCGAGCGGTTCTAGGCGCTACAGTCTGGAACTGCACGACCGCTACGGTCGCAGATTCGAATCCTACCTCGGGCATGGATGTGTGTGATGTCCTTAGGTTAGTTAGGTTTAAGTAGTTCTAAGTTCTAGGGGACTGATGGCCTCAGAAGTTAAGTCCCATAGTGCTCAGAGCCATTCGAAAATGCCGTTGGAAGTCCCCTGCGGAAATATTCAGCCGTACTGCATCTATTGCCGGCCATAGTTGCAAAAGTGTTGCCTGTGCAGGATTTTGTGCGCGATCTAACCTCTTGATTATGCCCCATAAATACTCAGTGGGATTCATGTCGGGCGATCTAAGTAGCCAAATCATTCGTTCAGACTATCCAGAAAGTTCTTCAAACCAATCGCGAACAACTGTGGCCGAGTGGCATGGCATATTGTCTTCGACATAAATTCTATAGTTGTTTCGGAATATCAAGTCTATGAATGGCTGCAAATGGTGTCTAAGTAGCCAAACACACACATTTACAGTCCATTGCCGGTTCCGTTGGATCAGAGGACCCAGCCCATTCCATGTAAACACAGCCACAACCGTTATGGACGCACCACGAGTTTTAGAGTGCCTTGTTGAGAACTGGGGTCTATGGCTTTGTGGAGTCTGCGCAACTCTAGAACGCCACCACCAGCTTTCACCAACTGAAATCTCGATTCATCTGACCAGGTCACGGTTTTCCAGTCGTCTAGGGCCCAACCGATACAGTCACGATCCCATGAGAGGCGTTGCAGGCGATTTTTTGCTGACAAGCAAAGGCTCTAGGGTCGATTGTCTGCTGCCATAGTTCATTAACACCAAGTTTCGCCATACTGTCCTAAAGGGTGCGTACCACATTGATTTCTGCGGTTATTTCACGCAGTGTTGCTTGTCTGTTTGCACTGACAATACGCAAATGCCGCTGCTCTCAATCGTTAAGTGAAGGCCGTCGGCTACTGCGTTGCACGCAGTGAGAGGTAATGCCTCAAATTTAGTATTCTTGGCACGCTCTTGACACTGTGGATCTCACAATATTGACTTCCCCAAGGATTTCCGAAGTGGAATATCCCTGTGCTTCTAGCTACTACTACTTTTCTGCATTCCGATGCTGTTAATTCCCGTCGTGTGGCCATAGTAACGCCGAAAACCTTGAGAGGTGTCATGAGCCCCCTCTCATATTTCTATCTTACGATTCTCCTCTCTAATTGCATGCGGTGGAAAGTTGCTATTCCTTCACATGCGGACTTCCCACGCAGCGTCTCTCGTCACCCGGGTGGTCCGGTGACAGGCGGGCTCTGCTGATTTTGAAAGGGTAAGCCGACAGGTGTGAGGGAGTCGAGTGAATGCTTTCCAGACGCCGACATTGTCAAGAGACACGCCCACAGGGGCCTGAAGTAGCGGCTGGGCTAGAGGTTCCGTTACTTCGCAGAAACTTAGCGAAAACACTTTCTGGCGGGCTACCAGCGAGGCGTGGGAATGACTTGTGTAGCCAGGCAGTTGTGGCGGGCAAATTCCCGCGCTTTCTGCAAAATCGTAACTGTGATTGGCTTGCTCAGGGCATAGCTCCGTGACGTAGCAAAATTGGCGCAGAAATTGGCGCCAAGAATCTCCATTGGTGGAATGGTAGTGCTCCGGCAATAGAGTGGAATTTTCCGCCAGTTTTCGAGTTGCTGATTGGAACGGTTAACCACGGCCACTGTCGTGGGAGCGGGAATGTTCTGTGTTCGGTTTGGTATGGGTACTCTTGTGAGGAGTCGGCTCTCGCCTTTCGATCGGAGTAGGTTACAAGACTGAGCTCTCGCTGCTCTGGTCAGCCTGCTTCCGTTGGCTGTCTAATATACGTTTATTTAATTGTAACTGCTTGACGAAGTTGCTGAAGTTTCGGCTTCAACGTAACTTGCCGAGTACAGTTGGCAATTGAGCGTTCTGCGTACAAGAGGCCTATGTTGTCCGTCTTGAGCAGTTTTGGCTAAAGTTGACTGTATCGGAGTTACTGTGTGACTTCGCTTGTTAAAATCAATCCCTGTACCGTCAGTGATTGTGTGGCAAGCCTTCTTCGTCTCCCTCAGAGGCGCATTTGTATTGCTAGGAACTCTTTAGTCTGGAACAACCAGGCCAGGACAATTTGTTTCGGGCTATACTCGCGACATTATCATCACCACGACGGGACGTCGAAGCAACCAGCCATCGCTTCCAGTACGCCAGATCGTGTCCTTGCAGCTAAGAAGACAGCTTGGTAATGTACGTCCGCAGCACCGGCAAAGCAGGCATTTTTGCTAGGCGATAATCAGAGCTCAGCAGAGCGCGCCTGTTCGTCTTTTCTAACTTTGTTCTATCTTGGGTGTTCATTGTCTGAGTTCTCACTAATGTGGCAGCAATTAATGTTGGGGTAGCTGTGTGTCTCTCTTAAGATTTGAGTTGCTAGGAATTGGCTCCACATACCACTTCGTCATAAACGTCACAATCTAGTTTAGGGACAACTTCACCTTCACAGCGTTTATTTGAGTATCCAATTTGAGCCAATTTGATGTATTGTAAATGTTTCATGTGTTTTTGTTTATTATTTTGTGTTTAGTCTTAATAAATCATATTGTTATTTTGGACAGAACTTTCATTCTGTTAATCGGTAGAGCAACCCTATCATTTCTCACTACGTTAATAAAACCTTCCTTTATTTAACTTATTTATCAAATTAAATTATTGCAGGTGCCAAACTCTTTTTCTACTCCTCTTGCAGGGTTTGTTACAGTCAGTTCGCGTATCTTTTTAATCCATGTGCAGCAGCAAAAGTCGGAGTTAGAATAGGCGGGGGGGGGGGGGCTTAGAGCATCATTTACATTTGTAGATTCTAGAAGAATTTAGTGTTAAATACACTGCTAGCCCCGGCACCTCGCAACCTTTTCGAATGAATTACCTGATTACAAATGACGACCCCGCAAATGCTGTGTCCTTTTATACCTGCCGCCATCTGTACATGTGCATATCACTCTGCCATGACTTTAGTCACCTCCGTGTAGTAAAAAAGAGACATTTAAACACATGAACAACAGCAGTTGCGATAGGAAAGGAACAATGAAACAATGAACGCTCTTCCCGGGAATCGACGAATCGAAGCACGCAGAAATTGCAATTACGAAATACCGGCATTGCGCTGGCTTATTTAGTAACATAAAACGAAACATTTATGTAAAAGTGACCCTTAACTATACCCGGGAGTAACCGAGTACTCGAACTAGTCTTCTATGAAATAATTACCCTCTTTCTGAGCTTGGGCTTCATGAGTGGCAGGAAGAGTCCTGTGATGGCTTCGGAAAAGCTTGGAGTATTCACGAAGTGGATCGCCTTTGGCCTGAAGGGGTACGCGTCCTGAAACAAAGACAGTCACAAAAAGTCATTAATAGTACATCTACCACTTCTGATGTTGCTGCTTTTAGAAATCAGGCTGGAAACCACCGATCGAAAAAATTTGAACTGAAAGTGAGGTACTACTAAATACAGGGTTATTACAAATGATTGAAGCGATTTCACAGCTCTACAATAACTTTATTATTTGAGATATTTTCACAATGCTTTGCACACACATACAAAAGCTCAAAAAGTTTTTTTAGGCATTCACAAATGTACGATATGTGCCCCTTTAGTGATTCGGCAGACATCAAGCCGATAATCAAGTTCCTCCCACACTCGGCGCAGCATGTCCCCATCAATGAGTTCGAAAGCATCGTTGATGCAAGCTCGCAGTTCTGGCACGTTTCTTGGTAGAGGAGGTTTAAACACTCAATCTTTCACATAACCCCACAGAAAGAAATCGCATGAGGTTAAGTCGTGAGAGCGTGGAGGCCATGACATGAATTGCTGATCATGATCTCCACCACGACCGATCCATCGGTTTTCCAATCTCCTGTTTAAGAAATGCCGAACATCATGATGGAAGTGTGGTGGAGCACCATCCTGTTGAAAGATGAAGTCGGCGCTGTCGGTCTCCAGTTGTGGCATGAGCCAATTTTCCAGCATGTCCAGATACACGTGTTCAACCGTTTCTTCGCTCACTGCAGGCCGACCCGTTGATTTCCCCTTACAGAGGCATCCAGAAGCTTTAAACTGCACATACAATCGCCGAATGGAGTTAGCAGTTGGTGGATCTTTGTTGAACTTCGTCCTGAAGTGTCGTTGCACTGTTATGACTGACTGATGTGAGTGCATTTCAAGCACGACATACGCTTTCTCGGCTCCTGTCGCCATTTTGTCTCACTGCGCTCTCGAGCGCTCTGGCGGCAGAAACCTGAAGTGCGGCTTCAGCCGAACAAAACTTTATGAGTTTTTCTACGTATCTGTAGTGTGTCGTGACCATATGTCAATGAATGGAGCTACAGTGAATTTATGAAATCGCTTCAATCATTTGTAATAGCCCTGTACTGTCATGATACATGTAAATCTGAGAAACAAGGTATTCGGCAGTATGAGCAGCAGTTATATTTGAAGAATCGCAGTTTACAATAGTTTATCTCCATAAGTAGATTCCTTAGGTTAGTTAGGTTTAAGTAGTTCTAAGTTCTAGGGGACTGATGACCATAGATGTTAAGTCCCATAGTGCTCAGAGCCATTTGAACCATTTAAACCATAAGTAGATTCTACAGGTAGGCGCCCCGAGCGTAAAACGAACCTAAGCATGTTTTGACACAGCCTTAGGCGAAGAATCGCACTATGGGCTACAAAATGACTGACGAGTAGAAACCGGTTTAGAGACTGAAATATTTCACGTCAGTATTTGACTTTATCTTTAAACCGACTGGCAGTATATTCACAGGTCTCTAACTAACGATGACATAATCAACTTTTCGAGATGCTCCCCGATACCTGGTCTCACATGCTCCCACTGTCTTATCTCGAAGAAGATTTGATTCTTCTGCTTTTATTCAGTGCACAAGTGGATCTCACTAAGATTCACAATCCCAGAATTAGAAGTTACTAGATGTCTATCTGAAACATCAAAGCGGATGTCCAGGTGCCTGTAATAAAAATAGCTACGAGTAGAGACTCTGTGTCATTTATTCATGGCATTCTTCCAAGTTTCCTTGAGTTGAAACAAAATTATGACATCTTAATCGGTCCCGGAAATACGTGAGTTCCTAATACACTGCCTGAAAAAGAAAGTGAAACTTCCAGAAGACATGTTGGGATGTCGATGTAACTTCGTACACGTACATACCATGGGCCGGTATGTAAACGATTAGAGCTGCAACCAGAGTGTATTAGTGTTCCACGCGTTTAGTGTTGTTACCAAGGCTGGTAGGGCACATAAGCGGCGTGAACGGCGTCAGATGCTGAGGGATCCCTGTGAAGGAGCAGCGAAGAGGAAAGAAGAACAGCGTGAAATCTAATCAGCGAACAGTTAACATTGTAAGTAGGCTGTTTATGTTTTCTTATTGGCAACGTTACGTAGCGCTCTGTATGAAAATCACTGGCTGTGCTGTGTGCAGTCTGTGGCTAGTTTGCATTGTTGTCTGCCATTGTAGTGTTGGGCAGCTGGATGTGAACAGCGCGTAGCGTTGCGCAGTTGGAGGTGAGCCGCCAGCAGTGGTGGATGTGGGAAATGAGATGGCGGATTTTTGAGTACACAATGGATGTCATGAACTGCTATATATATTATGACTATTAAGGTAAATACAGGGCTATTACAAATGATTGAAGCGATTTCATAAATTCACTGTAGCTCCATTCATTGACATATGGTCACGACACACTACAGATACGTAGAAAAAACTCATAAAGTTTTATTCGGCTGAAGCCGCACTTCTGGTTTCTGCCGCCAGAGCGCTTGAGAGCGCAGTGAGACAAAATGGCGACAGGAGCCGAGAAAGCGTATGTCGTGCTTGAAATGCACTCACATCAGTCAGTCATAACCCTGCAACGACACTTCAGGACGAAGTTCAACAAAGATCCAGCAACTGCTAACTCCATTCGGCGATGGTATGCGCAGTTTAAAGCTTCTGGATGCCTCTGTAAGGGGAAATCAACGGGTCGGCCTGCAGTGAGCGAGGAAACGGTTGAACGCGTGCGGGCAAGTTTCACGCGTAGCCCGCGGAAGTCGACGAATAAAGCAAGCAGGGAGCTAAACGTACCACAGCCGACGGTTAACAGGATGGTGCTCCGCCGCACTTCCATCATGATGTTCGGCATTTCTTAAACAGGAGATTGGAAAACCGATGGATCGGTCGTGGTGGAGATCATGATCAGCAATTCATGCCATGGTCTCCACGTTCACCCGACTTAACCCCATGCGATTTCTTTCTGTGGGGTTACGTGAAAGATTCAGTGTTTAAACCTCCTCTACCAAGAAAAGTGCCAGAACTGCGAGCTCGCATCAACGATGCTTTCGAACTCATAGATGGGTACATGCTGTGTCGAGTGTGGGAGGAACTTGATTATCGGCTTGATGTCTGCCGAATCACTAAAGGGGCACATATCGAACATTTGTGAATGCCTAAAAAAATTTTTTTGAGTTTTTGTATGTGTGTGCAAAGCATTGTGAAAATATCTCAAATAATAAAGTTATTGTAGAGCTGTGAAATCGCTTCAATCATTTGTAATAACCCTGTACATTGTTTGTTCTCTATTAAAATCTTTCATTTGCTAACTATGACTATCAGTAGTTAGTGCCTTCCGTAGTTTGAATCTTTTATTTAGCTGGCAGTAGCGGTGGCGCTCGCTGTATTGCAGTAGTTCGAGTAACCAAGATTTTTGGTGAGGTAAGTGATTTGTGAAACGTGTAGGTTAATGTTAGTCAGGGCCATTCTTTTGTAGGGATTTTTGAAAGTCAGATTGCGTTGCGCTAAAAATATTGTGTGTCAGTTTAAGCACACTCGTGTATAATTTTTCAAAGGGGCCGTTTCAACACCTACAGATGTGTATTACTCATGCACAGCATTCGATGATAGGCGTCCACCGGCTGAGCGTTACGACAGCGTTTCTCTGCCTCGTGATGACTGGGTGTTGTGTGCTGTCCTTAGGTAAGTTTGGTTTAAGTAGTTCTAAGTTCTAGGGGACTGATGACCATAGATGTTAAGTCCCATAGTGCTCAGAGCCATTTGAGCCATTTGTTACAGCAGCGTAAGCACGGCGTACGGATACAAGCAGTTATTTTGTTTAACATATAAATAAACTTGTGGTTGGAATACGTTTCTATTCGGATGAAAAGGCAGAGAGAGGCATATATTAATATTTTGCACAGCTTCCAGGGATGGAAACAGATCACTTCAGAAAGTTGGGCAAATTGCACTGACCATCTGATAGGAGGCTAAAAAGCAAAAAAAAGTGCATTTTCTCCCTAAAGAACACAGCATTTCTGTAGCTAGCCGAGTTCAGTACATCGTGAGTCGTGAATCAACTCTACTACTTCAAGTATTACAGTTACACTCATGTTCATAAAAAAAAAAAAAAAAAAACAGATCACCTTGAACGACAAGAGATTGGACGTCCATGTTCGCAGGACTTCTACATTAGTACGATCTGCAGAAATGATCAGTATTTCAGTCAGTTCGGTTCAGCACGTGTCCTGTTGCCTAGCAGGCACAGGGTTCGCCATGGGTCCTGATAACTTGTTCCACGCGTGACGGCATCGACACGTATAAGGCGCAAATGGCGTCCTGTGGTACACCCATCCATGCTACATTCAACTGCTCCAAAAGTTCATCTGTGGTGGTTGGCACTGGGTCACAGCGCTGCGCTTGTCGTTTCACCGTATCCCACACATTTTTCATTGACATCCTCTGACACACAATAAGGCATGTGTTTGTGCAGCAGCACGTGGTCGTGCAATGACTTGATGAAAAATTGCGTCTGCTGTTTTGTGCAGAAAGGGTATGGCTAAGGGTAGCAGGATGTTATTTCCGCAGGTATAGCACCCTGTACCATAAAGCCTTGAGTTGGGACTGTGTGTCTTGTGTGAATGCACTCACTGTGATGCCGGTCACCATGTCAGCAGCGAGCCAAAATACGTCCATCATTTTCAAACAAACAGAACCTGAATTCGTCCGAAAACACCGTCTGATGCCATTCCTGTTTCCAGTGACGTCCTTCCATTCACTACTGCCGTCTAGCATGTTTCTGCACATTCGTCAAAGGTAGGCGGAGAAGTGGACGATGAACACTTAACCCATGTCGCAGCAATCGGCGACTTACTGTAACCGCTGATAGTGTACGATGCTAGACTGTTCCACTGTGGCGCCCGAGGAGGATGCAGATCCATCTCTTAGTGTTCTGCGGCCTTTCGTGAACCATTCTGAACACATTCGTTGCACAGCTGAAACACTTCGTCCACACGAGCAGCAATTTCGCAAGTGAATGCATCACACTCTCTCGTGCCAATAATGCGCCCTCTTTCAAACTCACTGATTTGGCGGTGCGGTTCGCGTATACGTCTGCGAGGCATCCTGCACATCTGCCCAAGTCACACTGATCCATTACCTTCGGTTTTCTAGTAACAACGAGGGCCGTAGGTACATTTTACCGGTAGTGGTGTTGCGCCGCGATGTCGACATGGGTCAAATACTAATGATTACTGCAGAACATACTAATGTACATACATGTCCTGTGAATATGAATGTCCTAGCTCTAAGCCTTCAAGGTGTTAAGCTTTTCTTCTGAACATGAGTGTATTTGTGCAAAGACTCGCCTGAATTGGTGTCTGCAGCACCTGTTATCCAGCCACACTATCAATGATAAGAGTTCCCTTTTTTATTCGGAAAGGCAAATATCTGGTGTCAAGTGAACACCTGCCATGTAGATAGCGGCACACGGACTATAAACACAAGACCATTCTCTTTTAATGTCCATGACAAAGGTTGTTGATTTCGACACTGTACCACTGGGCCAGTATGAGCGTTTTGCGAGACGGTTTCCACTTCTCAAATGCTTTTCACAAATCTTTATAACTGATAAAAGGAGACAGGAATGGATCTGCTCTTTCATAACATTTCCTTCCCAATGCGCACTGTAATAGAAATTCCGCTTTTAATAAGCTTTCAGGAGGGGTAAGAAATAGACAAGAAGAGAAGTTTTCGAAATGTGAAACTACAGAATAATGATGAAAAATGAATAAGAAAATCGAATGATTAATTAAGAGCTAATGAGTGGAATCGGAGAGAAAAGAAATTTATGACACATTCATAAGTAAATTAGCCTCTGGCTGTAATGATGGTTTTTAATTTTTTAACATCTAAATCACTTCTGGACTGTCATCCCCATCTTCAGATGCACCTTCAAAGATACGTCCCATTGATATTAGGTATTATTTTTTTCCGGTATCATTTCAGTGGCCGGCAGGTGTCATTTTGCGTGGTGTTGTGGACGCGGCTCTAGTACGTTTGCTGATGGGTGATGACAGCTACCTGTGATACTGAGAAAATAATAACTAACGTCGGTTAGATGTATATTTCAAGGTGCTCCAGAAAATACAGTTGGCCCTCCCGAAATCAATAAGCCTTTAAAGAAATTAATAACTATCCTTGTAGCCAGAGGCCTGTTTATTCATAATTGCAAATAACGACACGGTTGCAATCTCCCCATTTACTACAATGAAAAATCAAGATAAATTTATAGTACAACTTCACTAGCAGAAGGGGTCGGTTGAGGCGTCAAGGAATAGTTAATTTGGTAGTTGTTAAGGTGATAAGGCTTATAAAGTCAGACCATGAATGTACTACAGTAAGCTGCCTCAAATGAACGTAGAGAGCAGAAGTTTTGTAGAGTGACTGGCACCGAGAGCTGCATCAGAGCAGTCTTCCGCCCTATGACAACAACAACAACAACAACAAACAATATGAGGGGGAAGACTTAGACATGAAGCTCTCTTTTCTTTTGCAGACGACTTCTCCACAGTAGCTTTGAACCTTACCCTGCACCGCGTTTTTCATACTCTTTTAATAAATAAATTGGAAGCAGTCTTGATCGCTTAACTTTTTTAATGGTGACCGGTTTCGATCTTTTTGTCGGATCATCTTCGGACCATGAATGTCTGCCGGAGGCGGTGACGTATGGCAATCCTCTTGTTTGTGGCTGGTGGTGCACTCTTTTAATAGCTCAGTTGCCTCTACTGGACGCTGTTCTCCTCGTGAAGAGTCAGACAAAAGTAACATGGAACTCTCACAAGGGACGGTAATCAGAATCGGAACAAACCTCAAAATGGAGAAGAGGCTCTCAGAAACTATTTGTCAGCATTGGGGGGGGGGGGGGGGAGGGGGGCGTAGAATGGTTTCCTTGTAGTTGATTGACAACTATGGACAAATATTCTGTGGTGAATGACTTCTGACTTTCGCGTTTCTAAGTCAACCAGCTTCGCAAATTCCCTCACACTGAAATAGGTCACTGTCTCACTTGTACCACAAAACGGAAGGAAAAGGATTCGTTATGAACAGGAAGGTAGGACAGAGAGTGAGTTACTATGAACAGTTTAGTGGTGAAGTTGTTCTCATCAGAATCGACAGCAAACCAACACCGACAACAATAGGTCAGGTATACATGCCAACGTCGCAAGCTGAAGATGAAGAGAAAGAGAAAGTATATCAGGATATTGAATGGATAATTCAGTACGTAAAGGGAGATGAAAATCTAATAGTCAGGGCCGACTGTAATGCGGTTATAGAGGAAAGAGTGGAACAAGGGTTACGGGGGAATATAATTTCGGTCGTAGCGATGGGAGAGAAGAAAGACTAATTGAGTTCGGGAATAAGTTTCAGATGGAGATAACGAATACTCTGTTGAAGAATCGCAAGAGGAGGAGGTATACTTGGAACAGGCCGGTAGATACAGGAAGATTTCAGTCACATTACACCATGGTCAGTGAAAGCTTCCGAAATAATATGTTGTAAGGTGTACTCAGGGGCAGATATAGATTCGTCGCAATTTGATAAGGATGAAGAGTAGGCTGAAGTTTAAGATACTAGTCAGGAAGAATCAATACGCAAAGAAGTGGGATACGGAAGTGCTAAGGAATTAAGAGATACACTTTAAGTTCTCTGAGGCAATAGATACTGTTATAATGAATAATTCAGTAGGCATTTCAATTGAAGAGGAGTGGAAATCTCTAAAAAGGACAGTCACAGAAGTTGCAGAGTAAAACGTAGGTACAAGGAAGGTAACTGCGAAGACACCGTGGATAACAGAAGAAATACTCCAGTTGATCGACGAAAGAAGCAAAATCAAAAATGTTCAGGGAAATTCAGGAATACAGAAATTCAAGTCACGTAGGAATGAAATAAACAGGAAGTGCAGGGGAGCTAAGGCGAAATGGCTGCAGGAAGAACGTGAAGAAATCAAAAAGGAAATGTTTGTTAGAGGGAGTGACTCAGCATAATGAAAAGTCAAAACAACCTTCGGTGAAATTAAAAGGAACGGCTGTAATATTAAATACAGAGGATAGAGCGGTTGGTGGAAAGAGAACACTGAGGGACTCCATGAAGGGGAGGACATATCTCACTGCGTCATACAAGAGGAAACAGCAATCGATAGGGAAAAAGACAGGTGAACAAGTACTAGAATTTAGAAGAGCTTTGGAAGTTTTAAAATCAAATAAGATGGGAGCGATAGAAAACACTCCATCGAAATATTTAAAATCATTGTGGGAAGTGGCAACTAAACGATTATTCACGTTGGTTTGCAGAAAGTATAAGACTATCGACATACCATTTGACTTTCGGAAACAATCACCCACACAATTCCCAAGATTTCAAGACACGACAAGTGCAAGAATTACCGCACAATCAGCTTAACAGATCGTGCGTCGAAGTTGGTGACAAAACAATATGCAGAAGAATGGAAATGAATATTGAGAATGTGATAGATGACGAGCAGTTTGGCTTTATGAAGGATAAAAGCACCAGAGGCAGTTCTGACGTTGCGCTTGACAATAGAAGAAAGTCTGAAGAAAAATGTAAGACGTTGGTAGGATCTGTCAACCTGGAAAAAGCGTTCCACAATGCACAATGGCCTAAGATGTTCTAAATCCTGAGAAAAATAGGGGCAATATACTGTGCCGATGGTATCATCACCACATATCGGCGCCTCTGAATGCCGCGCGCAACCTTCCAGCGCCGATACTACAGTGTGGCGCGAGGAGCGCCACTCGGGTGTCGATCGCCTCCAGCCGACTGCCATGAGGGACGGCTGGAGCCAGTTACGTGGAGGAAGGTTCCAATCTGGGAGCGAGACGGAAGAGCGGAACCCCGGACTGCGTCAACCTGCTACACGACGTGTTCCGGAGCGAAGATACCTTTGGTCGGTATCGATGACACCGTGGATAGTACCGATCATGAACTTTTTTGAGATATAGTGAGCTGTGGTGACTGGAACAGACTTTTTTTTCCTTTATTGTAATTTTAATCACCTCATACAGGTGGGCTGTCAGCAGAGTAGTACGCTGCTCTTCAGCCTTAAGTGGAACAATAACATGACATATAGGTGATACAGACAATACAGTAAAACGGCGGGCAAAAAAAGGAGATACAAAAAACAATAAACATGAAGCCGTTCACGCTGGACGCGAAAAAACAGTAACACTTGGTGACACGGCGCACAGAACACGGATGACGGCGACGGCACACGTGAACAGCTGAGGCGTGACAGTGACAGAACACTAAACACAAATCGAGGCACACACACGACACACAGATGGCGATGATCTCCGGCGCGCGAAAGTCCACTGAGCGTGTACGAGTCCGGGGACCTGCCAAGAGTGGAGGAGGAGGAGGAGGAGGAGGGGAATGGGAGAGGGGAGAGAAGAGATGCCATGGGCAGAGGAGAGCGGCGGAGGGAGGAAGGGGGAGGGGAAGCCCGGGGGAAGAGGGGAGGAGGAAGGGGGGAGAGGAAAAGAGAAGGGAAGGGAAGGGAGGGAGGGAGGGTGCCTAAAGGAAAGGACACAGGAAGTGGGGGGGGGAAGGTCAAAGTTGATAGAAGGGGTAGATGGAGGGTAGGAGGACAGCATCAGGGAGGTGGAGCTGGCAGAAGCCACCTTGGGAGAGGGTAAGGAGGGTGAAGAGATGGAGACCGGGTGGGGGGGTTGGGAGAGGATCGGGGATACGAGTGGGTGAGGAGGATCAAGTTTGCGGGAGGTCTACAGGATCCGTATCCTTTCAAGGAAAAGGAGGAGGTGGGGGAAGGGGATGAGATCATACAGGATCCGCGTGGGGGAGGGGAGACGGATGCGGTAGGCAAGGCGGAGAGCATGGCGTTCAAGGATTTTGGAACAGACGTCGCCCAGGGATCTAAATACCTGGCGTATTCTATGTGGCTCAGCTGTGGCCTACATTTCACTAAGAGAACTCTGCTGTAGGGGGAGTCCGAAAACTTGTCATGCTACTCATACACTACTGGCCATTAAAATTGCTACACCACGAGGATGACGTGCTACAGTCGCGAAATTTAACCGACAGGAAGAAGATGCTGTGGTATGCAAATGATTAGCTTTTCAGAGCATTCACACAAGGTTGGCGCCGGTGGCGACACCTACAACGTGCTGACATGAGGAAAGTTTCCAACCGATTTCTCATACACAAACAGCAGTTGACCGGCGTTGCCTGCTGAAACGTTGCTTTGATGCCTCGTGTAAGGAGGAGAAATGCGTACCATCACGTTTCCGACTTTGATAAAGGTCGGATTGTAGCCTATCGCGATTGCGGTTTACCGTATCGCGACACTGCTGCTCGCGTTGGTCGAGATCCAATGACTGTTAGGAGAATATGGAATCGGTGGGTTCAGGAGGGTAATACGGAACGCCGTGCTGGATCCCAACGGCCTCGTATCACTAGCAGTCCAGAAGACAGGCATCTTATCCGCATGGCTGTAACGGATCGTGCAGCCACGTCTCGATCCCTGAGTCAACAGATGGGGACGTTTGCAAGACAACAATCGTGCACGAACAGTTCGACGACGTTTGCAGCAGCATGGACTATCAGCTCGGAGACCATGGCTACGGTAACCCTTGAAACTGCATCACAGACAGGAGCGCCTGCGATGGTGTACTCAACGACGAACCTGGGTGCAAGAATGGCAAAACGTCATTTTTTCGGATGAATCCAGGTTCTGTTTACAGTAGCATGATGGTCGCATCCGTGTTTGGCGACATCGCGGTGAACGCTCATTGGAAGCGTGTATTCGTCATCGCCATAATGGCGTATCACCCGGTGTGATGGTATGGGGTTCCATTGGGATTGGTTACACGTCTCGGTCGCCTCTTGTTCACATTGATGGTACTTTGAACAGTGGACGTTACATTTCAGATGTGCTATGACCCGCGGCTCTACCCTTCATTCGATCCGTGCGAAACCCTACATTTCAGCAGGATAATGCACGACCGCATGTTGCACGTCCTGTACGGGCCTTTCTGGATACAGAAAATGTTCGACTGGTGCCCTGGCCAGCACATTCTCCAGATCTCTCACCAATTGCAAACGTCTGGTCAATGGTGGCCGAGCAACTGGCTCGTCACAATACGCCATTCACTACTCTTGATGAACTGTGGTATCGTGTTGAAGTTGCATGGGCAGCTGTACCTGTACACGCCATCCAAGCTCTGTTTGACTCAATGCGCAGGCGTATCAAGGCCGTTATTACGGCCAGAGGTGGTTGTTCTGGTTGCTGATTTCTCAGGATCTATGCACCCAAATTGCGCGAAAATGTAATCACATGTCAGTTCTAGTACAATATATTTGTCCAATGAATACCCGTTTATCAACTGCATTTATTCTTGGTGTAGCAGTTTTAATGGCCAGTAGTGTATGTACTGTAGTCAGACAGTTATTTTCCTGTTCCTTCCAGAGACGAATTCTGATAGTTGTGTTTTCTTTTGTAATTGTTTGCATTGAGCAAAGATAGACGAATGAGGAACTGCAGTAATTTTGATAGGATGAGCGCATTTGTAATATTCACTTCTGGTTGTAAAGTTTTTCTAGGTCAAGGTACCACATTAAATTAAATTAAACGTTTCATTGTAAAATTTTTTGACATATTGTTTTAAATCAATTATTTCGTGTTGTTTTCAAAAGTTTGGTGTTAAGAGTATCAGTGGATATTACTTGATGGTTGGTTACAATAAAATTATGCTTAGAACTGTTGTGTTACTGCTACCTCCTCACTCCCAGCCCTTCCACTTAATGCTCTCTTACAATGCAAAATGTACCACGACCAAGGAACAATAAGAGTGGGAGGCCAAGAACGAAGTGTACGGATTAAACAGTGTATGAGACAGGGGTGTGTTCAATCTGCATGTCTCCAACTCTTAACATTTCCTGATCTACTGCTGTTAACATTCTAGTAGTAACGAGGTATTTAGTTTTGTCTTCACTTATCCTTAGACCTACATCTTCACTAGCCTTGATCAACGCATTCGCATTTGCTGTTACAGATTCTTTCCTATCGCTAATGATGTTTAGACCATCTGCATACCCTAATATCTTCATATTTCCATTTAACTCCACACCCTCTGAATTATCTGCTGCCATTCGTACAATATATTCTAGGATTAAATTAAAAAGTAGCGGAGACAGAGCATCTCCCTGGTTAAGTCCGTTCTTTATTACAAATTCTTCTGACTCCAATTTCGTCACGCGTACTCTACCTTTTGTGTTTTTCAAACTCGCTTCTATAAGTCTAACATACTTCTTTGGTATTCCAAGTTCCAAAATAATTCTGTACAATTCTGATTGCAATACTGAATCATATGCTTTTGTAAAATCTATGAAAAGAATATGAACTGGTTTATTGTATTCCAATTTCTTTTCGAAAATTTGACGCAGGGTGAATATTTGGTCTACAGTTGATCTGTTCCTCCGAAAGTCAGCTTGGTAATCCCCCACAATTTCAACTGCATACGGTGTAAGTCTGCTTAGCAGAATATTCGAGAAAATTTTGGAACATACTGGTAATAGCGATATCCCTCTATAATTACTACAATCCATTTTGTCGCCCTTCTTAAAAATTGAGATCAGAATCGACTCCTGCCACTCTTCAAGTATCATCTCTGAGTTCCATACTTTAGTTATCACTTTGTGAACTACTTCCACCAATTTCTGTCCCCCATTTTTAACAAATTCTGCAGTTACACAATCTGGCGTGGACATCACTTCGAGAAATGAGATTGAATCCGAACTGAAAAAGAAATTACGGGCGGGAAATGCGTGCTGCTTCTCACTGAATAGATTACTTTCATCAGGGATATCGTCTAGGAATTTAAAGATTAGGATATACAAAACTATTATTCTACCAGTTATACTGTATGGATGTGAGACTTGGTCTCTCACTGTGCAAAATGAAAAGCCGTTTCGAATATTTGAAAACAAAATTTTGAGCAATATTTTCGGAGCAAAAAGGGATGATATTAGCGGAGAGTGGCGAAAAGTGCATAACGAAGAGGTTCACGAACTCTATTCAAGCCCTGACATAATCAGTATTATTAAATTAGTAGGCTGCCTTGGGCGGGTCGCGTAGCTGGAATGAATGAGGGCAGGGCAGCGCGCAGAGTACTGGTAGGGCACTTAGAGGGGAAACGTCCTGTGGGGAGACCGAGGCGTAGATGGGAGGACAATGTGAAGGTTCATTTGAGGAGCCTAGGTATTGAAAGTGAATGGTCATGTGAAACCCAGCTCGCACTATTCGTCCACGAGACTCAGAGGGCCATAGACACGGGTACACAGGTAGATGCCGTGTTTCTTGACTTCCGCAAGGCGTTCGATACAGTTCCCCACAGTCGTTTAATGAACAAAGTAAGAGCATATGGACTATCAGAGCAATTGTGTGATTGGATTAAGGAGTTCCTAGATAACAGGACGCAGCATGTCATTCTCAATGGAGAGAAGTCTTCCGAAGTAAGAGTGATTTCAGGTGTGCCGCAGGGGAGTGTCATAGGACCGTTGCTATTCACAATATACATAAATGACCTGGTGGATGACATCGGAAGTTCACTGAGGCTTTTTGCAGATGATGCTGTGGTGTATCGAGATGTTGTAACAATGGAAAATTGTACTGAAATGCAGGAGGATCTGCAGCGAATTGACGCATGGTGCAGGGAATGGCAATTGAATCTCAATGTAGACAAGTGTAATGTGCTGCGAATACACAGAAAGATAGATCCTTTATCATTTAGCTACAAAATAGCAGGTCAGCAACTGGAAGCAGTTAATACCATAAATTATCTGAGAGTACGCATTAGGAGTGATTTAAAATGGAATGATCATATAATGTTGATCGTCGGTAAAGCAGATGCCAGACTGAGATTCATTGGAAGAATCCTAAGGAAATGCAATCCGAAAACAAAGGAAGTAGATTACAGTACGCTTATTCGCCCACTGCTTGAATACTGCTCAGCAGTGTGGGATCCGTACCAGATAGGGTTGATAGAAGATATAGAGAAGATCCAACGGAGAGCAGCGCGCTTCGTTACAGGATCATTTAGTAATCGCGAAAGCGTTACGGAGATGATAGATAAACTCCAGTGGAAGACTCTGCAGGAGAGACGCTCAGTAGCTCGGTACGGGCTTTTGTCAAAGTTTCGAGAACATACCTTCACCGAAGAGTCAAGCAGTATATTGCTCCGTCCTACGTATATCTCACGAAGAGACCATGAGGATAAAATCAGAGAGATTAGAGCCCACACAGAGGTATACCGATAATCCTTCTTCCCACGAACAATACGAGACTGGAATAGAAGTGAGAACCGATAGAGGTACTCAAGGTACCCTCCGCCACACACCGTCAGGTGGCTTGCGGAGTATGGATGTAGATGTAGGAAGGAAATAGGCCAAGACAGGGACAGATGGCGAAAATACGTTGCTGCGGTAATGGACTCTCGAGTCTGGTATGACCAGTGAGTGTGAGTGTGTGTGTGTGTGTGTGTGTGTGTGAATGTGTGTGTATGAGACAGGGGTGTAATCTTTCGCCCCTGCTGTTCAGTCTATACGTCTTTCCACTCCTCTGTCCATGTGCTCTCCCCCCCCCCCTCCCTCTCTCTAATCTTGAGTCGTTTTTATTGATATTGGAAATTTAGATTCTGTAATATTAAACCAATACGGCATAAATACAATTTTCCTGTTTGCTAACATCGTTTCACTATTGCATATTTGCAACAGATTATTATTATTAAATTCATAGAAATTTTTGTATTACATATACTTAAAAATATGTAAATAAAAACAAGCGTGTTTACCAGTGGAACGTTATGCCAAAATTTCAAAGCAATTGGTCCAGAACTTTCGGAGAACACGACATTAAACAAACCAAAATTTACATTTTTAGAGTGTTTCGTTTTTCATTACATACTTATTACATATTTACCAGATGCCGATCCAGTGTGTATATAAAAACACGCGGGTATTCGAAAGAAATGTTGTGTTAAAATTTAAAAGACTTTAATGGAGGACTTTCGGAGATTTGAAATTTTGAAGAAACGAACATCTACGTTTCTACTTATAAACAAAATGTAGATTTGCTGATCGCAATTCTCCGAAAGTTTTTGACCGATTGCTTTGAAATTTTTAGACAACGTTTCATTGGTACATCCGTGATTTTTATTTCCCTATTTTTAAATATGCATAATATATAATTTTATATAGATTTATTTTTATATATTTTATATAGATTTAAGTGTCAGGAAGTCCTTTCTGAAAGTATTTGTATGGAGTGTAGCCATGTATGGAAGTGAAACATGGACGATAAATAGTTTGGACAAGAAGAGAATAGAAGCTTTCGAAGTGTGGTGCTACAGAGGAATGCTGAAGATTAGATGGGTAGATCACGTAACCAATGAGGAGGTATTGAACAGAATTGGGGAAAAGAGGAGTTTGTGGTACAACTTGACAAGAAGAAGGGATCGGTGGTTAGGACATGTTCTGAGGCATCAGGGGATCACAAATTTAGCATTGGAGGGTAGCGTGGAGGGTAAAAATCGTAGAGGGAGACCAAGAGATGAATACACTAAGCAGATTCAGGAGGATGTAGGCTGCAGTAGGTACTGGGAGATGAAGAAGCTTGCACACATAGAGTAGCATGGAGAACTGCATCAAACCAGTCTCAGGACTGAAGACCACAGCAACAACAATATAATTTTATATAAATTTAATCATAGAGAATCGTTGAAGCAAAAAAACTGAAAAGTTACATGACATATACTATACACCATATATTAAAGAATTAGGTATCTAAAAAGACGCCCTTATTATAATTTACCCTTGTGTCAAAATTTCAAAGCAATCCGTCATGAACTTTCAGAGATTAATTATTTTGAACAAACCAACATTTATATTTTTTATAACGTTTCCTTTCGTACTACATACATATCATATAACGTTTCGGTGGGTATATAAAAACACCTGAGTATTCGAATGCAATGTTGTATCAAAATTTGAAAGTAATCGGAGAAGGACATTCGGAGATATGAAAATTTTAAGAAAGGAACATCTACGTTTGTAGCTACATACAAACTGTAAAACTCCTAAAGTGTTTGACCGAATGCTTTGCAACTTCGACACGATGTTGCATTCAAATACGCATGTGTTTTATGTGGTGTCAGCGCCAGACACCACACTTTCTAGGTGGTAGCCTTTAAATCGGCCGCGGTCCGTTAGTATACGTCGGACCCGCGTGTCGCCACTATCAGTGATTGCAGACCGAGCGCCGCCACACGGCAGGTCTAGTCTAGAGAGACTCCCTAGCACTCGCCCCACTTGTACAGCCGACTTTGCTAGCGATGGTTCACTGTCTACATACGCTCTCATTTGCAGAGACGACAGTTTAGCATAGCTTTCAGCTACCTCATTTCCTACGACCTAGCAAGGCGCCATATTCAGTTACTATGAATGTATTCTGAACAGATAATACTGTGAATCATGTACCGTCAAGAGCGACGTTCATCATTAATAGATTAAAGTTAAGTATCAAACTAATTACGTCCGCTTTCTGAATTCTAATTCCTTGTCATGTTCCAGACCTCACGTCAGCCTGCGTGAGCTAAAACGCGTACATTTCGGCCTCCACTAGTAACGCAACATTTTATATACCTTTTTTAATAATATGTAATAAATAATTTTTTATAAACTTAATAATAGGGAATCTCAATACGATTACATTACATGTTAAAGAAATGGGCATAGAACAACACGCGTCGATTAGAAATTAGAATGTAATGTTGCGTAAAAATTTGAAATCAATCGGTCGGAGATTAATAATTTTGAACAAACCAGCATTTGCATTTTTATTTGTATCTCACCTGGTAGACTGCCATGGATTTCTTGACCGCGGATGGAGTGAAAATGGCGGCGTGCGCCAGCGTGGTGTCCTTGAGGTCTAGGATGACAGTGGCGCCGCAGACGATGGCCGAGTCGTCCTCGTTGAGGGACAGGTCGCCACCCATGAAAAGCAACCGGAATAGGTAGTCGGCGGTCACCTTCTTGGGATCCAGCCTGCCCAGGCGCAGAACCGTTATGCGCCGCCCTTCTTTGTCCACCTTGGGCAGGTAACTGATGAACCTGCCGGAGGACCGGGAGGGACACTTAGTCACGCCATGCTAGGGATGTGCTAGATTGGATCAGATTCAGGTCACGTTCCACAGACCCAAAAAATGAGATGATTCTCGTGGGTGTGGAACATGTGACTATCCAGCAGTTGTCACTCGCGCTGGTTGAGACTGGAACGCCCTGCCACAAGATCTCCGTATCCACCTTGTCGCCAGGTTGGGAGCACGTTGCAGACCACACACCCCATTAGGAACCATGTCCCGCCGTTTGTAATGCCCAGCGAACCATAATTAATCACGGTGGCTTCAGTGTAATCATAATACGAATAAAAGAGCCATTTCTGATCATTTCTTTGCGTATTTCTTTCAGTTACTTTCTGTAGTTACCTTCTGTGCTATACGGAAGCAGTTCTCTCCCTGTATGATCCAAGTTTAATCGAGTTACTGTACGTAGCACTGACACGTAAGCTACTATAGTACTATAGTTTTGCACACAGTTGTAATAGAAACTTCATGTTCTTCTAGTGATGCGAACAAATGAAATGAAACTACCTCCGAGGTGTTGGTAAGTACAATCTGGGGTTTAGTGAAAGGTAGACGGCCGCATGGGAAGGGGGGTGGCAGGGGGGTGACGAAGAGAGAGAGAGGGGGAGAAAGAGAGAGAGAGAGAGACAGAGAGAGAGAGAGAGAGAGAAAGAAAGAGAGGCCCCAGGATAGGTGAGATGAGATAGATAGGATAGGGTATATCTATGTTTGGTACAGAGATGAGAAAATTGTGTGCGCGCATCTCGTGGTCGTGCGGTAGCGTTCTCGCTTCCCACGCCCGGGTTCCCGGGTTCGATTCCCGGCGGCGTCAGGGATTTTCTCTGCCTCGTGATGGCTGGGTGTTGTGTGCTGTCCTTAGGTTAGTTAGGTTTAAGTAGTTCTAAGTTCTAGGGGACTTATGACCACAGCAGTTGAGTCCCATAGTGCTCAGAGCCATTTTTTTTGTGGAAATTGTGTTCATTCCTTCTTCTTAGGATGTTGTATTACTTTCTGTTTTCAGCAATGACTGCCTATTAATACAATACCGGCACAAGAAGCAAAAAACACAATTTCCTTAATTAAGGAATGGATAGGAATACAGAAATCTTTTTATTAATCTTGCGTATCCAGATTTTGGCTATAAATAGCCATCTTCAGTACTAAAATACAAGGAAATTATAGAATAAGAACTGATTTACGTGAAACAATAAATAAAACACAACAACGTGAAACAATAAGTGAAACACAATTTTATCCAATAGCTACGATCCATTCTAGTCAACTTACCATTCGACATTGGTTAAAAACCATTAAAAAGCCAAGATCGCATAAAATATTTTTTATTCAGGACAACCTGTTTCAACAGCTTTTGCTGTCATCTTAAGGTCTTAAACATCTTTTTGTAGTAAAACACGTCCATTTTACGCTGTCAAGTAGAAAAAACTCAGCACGTTATAAACGTATGTCATCGCTAAAATTTTTAAAAACAGAAAGCGATGACAATAGGCATGCTGACTCCTGAGTTACAGAGGCAGGCCATATGCATATATGCATTCGAGGCGTCCCAGCAGGAATGGTGAATATTCAAGAATATGACAGGGACGACCTTTCGAAGAAAAAAAGTCTGGTAAACATGGGCTCTTAAATGCTTTCCATAAGAGCTATGAGCACTTTTTATTCGATACTGTGAAAGAAATCTCTTCTACTACAAGCTCTTCAAAAAAATGGTTCAAATGGCTCTGAGCACTATGAGACTTAACATCCATGGTCATCAGTCCCCTAGAACTTAGAACTACTTAAACCAAACTAACCCAAGGACATCACACAACACCCAGTCATCACGTGCAAGCTCTTCGCTTTCCGTATTTTGGGAGGAGGTGGTAGAGACAAAAAGAAGAAAAACTGAACAGTACACATGGGCTCTAAAGTGCTTTCTTTAATAAATTATGAGCACTTGTTCAGTAGAAGAGATGTGTTTCACAGTAGCGAAGATGAAAAAGTGGTAGTAGTTCTTGAGATATTCAGTTTAGAGTCCACGTTTACTGCTAATTTTTGCTGCATACGGAGTGATTTTTAATGGCTGATAACTGCTTTACTTATCTTGTGTGGCGATGTTTTGATAGCTGGAGAAACGTCTGTTCTCGACCTATTACTCCAAGAAGCTATAGCTGACACCGCCGCCTTGTTGTTGTTGTTGTGGTCTTCAGTCCTGAGACTGGTTTGATGCAGCTCTCCATGCTACTCTATCCTGTGCAAGCTTCTTCATCTCCCAGTACCTACTGCAACCTACATCCTTCTGAATCTGCTTAGTGTATTCATCTCTTGGTCTCCCCCTACGATTTTTACCCTCCACGCTGCCCTCCAATACTAAATTGGTGATCCCTTGATGCCTCAGAACATGTCCTACCAACCGACCCCTTCTTCTGGTCAAGTTGTGCCACAAACTTCTCTTCTCCCCAATCCTATTCAATACTTCCTCATTAGTTATGTGATCTACCCATCTAATCTTCAGCATTCTTCTGTAGCACCACATTTCGAAAGCTTCTATTCTATTCTTGTACAAACTATTTATCATCCATGTTTCACTTCCATACATGGCTACACTCCATACAAATACTTTCAGAAATAACTTCCTGACACTTAAATCTATACTCAATGTTAACAAATTTCTCTTCTTCAGAAACGCTTTCCTTGCCATTGACAGTCTACATTTTATATCCTCTCTACTTCGACCATCATCAGTTATTTTGCTCCCCAAATAGCAAAACTCCTTTACTACTTTAAGTGTCTCATTTCCTAATCTAATTCCCTCAGCACCACCCGACTTTGTTCGACTACATTCCATTATCCTCGTTTTGCTTTTGTTGATTTTCATCTTATATCCTCCCTTCAAGACACCATCCATTCCGTTCAACTGCTCTTCCAAGTCCTTTGCTGTCTCTGACAGAATTACAATGTCATCGGCGAACCTCAAAGTTTTTATATCCTCTCCATGGATTTTAATACCTACTCCGAATTTTTCTTTTGTTTCTTTTACTGCTTGCTCGATATACAGATTGAATAACATCGGGGAGTGGCTATAACCCTGTCTTACTCCCTTCCCAACCACTGCTTCCCTTTCATGTCCCTCGACTCTTATAACTGCCATCTGGTTTCTGTACAAATTGTAAATAGCCTTTCGCTCCCTGTATTTTACCCCTGCCACCTTTAGAATTTGAAAGAGAGTATTCCAATCAACATTGTCAAAAGCTTTCTCTAAGTCTACAAATGCTAGAAACGTAGGTTTGCCTTTCCTTAATCTTTCTTCTAAGATAAGTCGTAAGGTCAGTATTGCCTCACGTGTTCCAGTATTTCTACGGAATCCAAACCGCCGCCTTAACACCCCATTATTAGATTGGTGTATAGATTCAGCCTTACAATTCTTGTGATTTGTCTGTGGGTCCATCTATGCTGGGCCCAGTTCTTCCTCAGCATCGAATCTCTTTCTTCCGTACAGGTTTCTAGCCGGCTGCGGTGGCCGAGCGGTTCTAGGCGCTTCAGTCCGGAACCACGCGACTGCTGCCGTCGCAGGTTCGAATCCTGCCTCGGGCATGGGTGTTGTGTGAAGTCCTTAGGTTAGTTAGGTTTAAGTAGTTCTACGTTCTAGCGCACTGATGACCCCCAGATGTTAATTCCCATAGTGCTAAGAGCCATTTGAACCATTTGAACAGGTTTCTATAAGTGAAGTAACTATAAAACAAAACAGTGCTTCTCTACTTAAATAAAGTGTACATTGCTTCCAATGAACTCCGTATATTGTACAAACTTTCATAAAAAGTTACACGTTACCTGGGAAGTTATTGCTCCCAGAACTATTTAAATTACTATCTCAAAGACCTCTCAATAACATGGCAGTGTGTAACAACAATCGCTTATATACATCATATTCGTCTTCCTTAGTGCCGGAGATCTTCCATGGTACCAGAGATCTTTCATTCCTCCTGGCTCCACGAATATTACAAATTCTGTCCATCAGGTAGACTCCGCACGTGTTGAGTAACACTTTCCCACGGTGTGCTTCCCGGTGTTTACAAACTAATAGCGAGCACGTCTTCACTCTGAGCTCTACATGCCCTGCCGTGAATGTCATTGATCACAACATAGTGCCGTCTCCCAAAATATAGAAAGGAAAGGGCTTGCAGTAGAGGAGATTCGTTTCACAGTATCGAAGATGAGGAAGTGTTCATAGTTCGTAAGGGATTGTTTTTAGAGCCCATATTGACTAGACTTGTTTGCTTCGAGTGAGCGTTCCCGTCACGTCCGTGAATACTGACCATTCCTCCTGGGGCATTGTGTATGCACTCTGCCTGAAAAAAATGAAGGACCCAGAAGACATGGTCGCATGTTATTGTAACTTCGTACCCATTCACACCATCGGCAGGTACGTAAATGGGTAGAGTTGCATTTCCGAGAGACAGGTAGAACGGCCACCGTTGTGCATTACTGGTATTTAGCATTGTAACCAGAGCTGGTTGAGTATAAAAGGGGCTCACCAGCTTGAAATTTTGGGAGATCACTGTAAAGGGTATGGAGATTCTAGTATGATAAAAAAAATATTATTTTTCTTACGTTAAATATATTTCAATTCTATCAATTTAAATCTGTATTTCATACTAGGATGTCATGTTTCCAGTCTGGCACAGCTTTGCCACAGGAGACACGAAAGCGGTCGAAGACGTCCGTCTTCTGGTCGGCTCCTGATCGTTGTCAGAAGGAGGCTAGGTTTTGATTACGCAAAGACTTCTATTATTTGGAAAAGAACAAACCGGATTTCTTTACGTTATTAGTATGAATTTTATAATTACCTAAGGGACCTTTCACAATGAACAGTAAAAAAAATGCATTTGCAAATGAAATCATTAATATATGGGGCAGCTATGAATAGTATAGAAGACAAGGAGCGGCCTTCTGTCTACGACCAGGATGCCGCAGTATTCTCTGCTGCAGTAAAGGCTGTTTGACATTTATAAAAATAATATGGCATGGAGGATAAGAAAGTATAAAGGAAAAGAACAGAATAAGAAGTCTGGTAAACACTAAATATATTCAAACAATTCTCACTAGCAAAATTAGGGCTTATTTATAAACAATACAACTTACATAATTACTTTTCTAACAGTATGGTGCGATCAGATTTCAGCCTGTCCTGTGCTGTCTCCTTGGTTCACGTTTTTTTTGTCACAAATTATAGTCACTACTTTTCTCCTTTCGTTGAAGACAATTCTTGCACTGTTCAACACCTCCGATAACAATAACTTGCTGATTTACCGTTTCGAACATGAATTACCTTAATTTTATTAATTAATAATGTTGTCTGCATGCTAGCAAGACCGCTCACTTTTTTAACTTAAAGTCGACCTCCTTTACGTTTTCACATAACAAGCAGAAGCCCATTAAAATCTGAAGATCTGCAAAAGTTTTCTACCGTCATCTTTTGTTTAGATCGAAGCGGAACGACAGTTCAGCTTCTGTTAAAATGTTTCTTGGACTGCTCAATCGATGTATTAGCGTCCGCGCTAGATGCGCATCTTTACAGTTATGTAAATTATACAAAACAAATGTCTTTCAAAGGGTACTCAAAGCTTTCGTAGGACGGAAATACCAATAATATTACAAGATACAGCGCACCCGCGTGAGACAGCGTTATAGGCAACTGACAGAGATCGAATGGGGCCTCATTGTGCGTCTCGATTTGGCAGGCTGGTCCACTTGTGCAATATGCAGATTTGTGGGGTATTGGAATGTGACCGTGGCGGACGTGATGGACTGCATGGGAATGTGAGGGCGGGCGCACAAGTCGCCAAGATTCTCGTCGGCAGTGTGTGGCCGTCAGAATAGAGCATCACCGTATTGGCACCAGGCACCTGCGGCTGCCATCCGAGACCAAGTAAAGGACGCCCTGCAACGTTCTTTGTCATCTCGTACCTTTGGTCAGAGACGAGCAGAAGCCGAGCTAGCCAATTACTGTCCCATAACTAGGCTGCCATTTACTCCACGACAGAAATCGCTACGTCTGGATTGTTGCCGTCACCGGGAATCAAGGAATGTTGATGAATGGAGTCGTATCGTATTCAGTTCTGCACTACCGCGCACGACTATCGTCGGCGGAGATTCTAAACTCAGATTTCAAAAACTCTTTTACGGTAGAGGACTGCAGCACCATTCCCCCTTTCAATTGTCGAACAAACGCAAGGATGAAACTTCCTGGCAGATTAAAACTGTGTGCCCGACCGAGACTCGAACTCGGGACCTTTGCCTTTCGCGGGCAAGTGCTCTACCATCTGAGCTACCGAAGCACGACTCACGCCCGGTACTCACAGCTGTGGCTAAGCCATGTCTCCGCTATATCCTGTCTCTCAGGAGTGCTAGTTCTGCAAGTTTCGCAGGAGAGCTTCTGTAAAGTTTGGAAGGTAGGAGACGAGATACTGGCAGAAGTAAAGCTGTGAGTACCGGGCGTGAGTCGTGCTTCGGTAGCTCAGATGGTAGAGCACTTGCCCGCGAAAGGCAAAGGTCCCGAGTTCGAGTCTCGGTCGGGCACACAGTTTTAATCTGCCAGGAAGTTTCATATCAGCGCACACTCCGCTGCAGAGTGAAAATCTCATTCTGGAAACGCAAGGATGGCTGACATAGTGTTTAGTGTATCTGCGATTGTAAAACAGTTAAGATCCTTAGACGCCAGGAAGGCATCTGCCCCAGACGCTACCCCGTAAGATTTTAAGTTGACTATGCTACAAATATAGCACCATTCTTATCCATCATCTATCAGAGATCATTGGAACAGCGGAAAGTTTCACGGGACTGGAAGAAGGCCCAGGTCATAGAAAACTATAAAAAGGATAGAAAATCGGATGCACATGATTACCGGCCAATTTCGCTGACATCGATTTGTTGTAGAATCATTGAACATATTTTGTGTTCACACATAATGACCTTCCTAGACTCTGAGAAGGTTATCTGCAGAAAACCAGCACGGTTTTAGGAAACAGCGGTCATGCGAGACACAGCTGGCCCTTTTTGTGCACGATATACAACAGGCTCCCAGTTTGATGCCATATTTCTCGACTTTCGAAAGGCGTTCGACTCAGTACCGCACTGTCGCTTGCTTCAAAAAGTGCGCCCTTACGGCCTATCCGATGACATATCCGGTTGGATAGAATGTTTTCTAACAGACAGAGAGTAAAGAAACTTCCTGGCAGATTAAAACTGTGTGCCGGACCGAGACTCGAACGCGGGACCTTTGCCTCTCGCGAGCAAGTGCTCTACCAACTTTTTTTTAATTTTTTTATTTGGTCGCTTTTGTTCGTTGCCTCTGCTCGGGCGGACGTCGTAAGACATCCGTTGAAGTCCGTTTTTTGATCGATTAGCTCAGTTTTTTATTACAGAGGGCTGCTAACCCTCTGACCGAACACGCTGAGCTACCGTGCCGGCTTTACCAACTGAGCTACCGAAGCACGACTGACGCCCCGTCCTCACAGCTTTACTTCTGCCAGTATCTCGTCTCCTACCTTCCAAACTTTACAGAAGCTCTCCTGCGAACCCTGCAGAACTAGCATCCCTGAAAGAAAGGATATTGCGGAGACATGGCTTAGCCGCAGCCTGGGGGATGTTCCCAGAATGAAATTTTTCACTCTGCAGCGGAGTGAGCGCTGATATGAAACTTCCTGGCAGATTAAAACTGTGTGCCGGACCGAGACTCGAACACGGGACCCTTGCCTATCGCGGGCAAGTGCTCTACCAACTGAGCTACCTAAGCGTGACTCACGCCCCGTCCTCACAACTTTACTTCTGCCAGTATCTCGTCTCCTACCTTCCAAACTTTACAGAAGCTCTCCTGCGAACCCTGCAGAACTAGCACTCCTGAAAAAAAGGATATTGCGGAGACATGGCTTAGCCGCAGCCTGGGGGATGTTTCCAGAATGAAATTTTTCACTCTGCAGCGGAGTGTGCGCTGATATGAAACTTTCTGGTAGATTAAAACTGTGTGCTGGACCGAGACTCGAACACGGGACCCTTGCCTTTCGCGGGCAAGTGCTTTACCAACTGAGGTACCCAAGCACGACTGACGCCCCGTCCTCACAGCTTTACTTCTGCCAGTACCTCGTCTCCTACCTTCCAAACTTTACAGAAGCTCTCCTGCGAACCCTGCAGAACTAGCACTCCTGAAAAAAAGGATATTGCGGAGACATGGCTTAGCCGCAGCCTGGGGGATGTTTCCAGAATGAAATTTTTCACTCTGCAGCGGAGTGTGCGCTGATATGAAACTTTCTGGTAGATTAAAACTGTGTGCTGGACCGAGACTCGAACACGGGACCCTTGCCTTTCGCGGGCAAGTGCTTTACCAACTGAGGTACCCAAGCACGACTGACGCCCCGTCCTCACAGCTTTACTTCTGCCAGTATCTCGTCTCCTATCTTCCAAACTTTACAGAAGCTCTCCTGCGAACCCTGCAGAACTAGCATCCCTGAAAGAAAGGATATTGCGGAGACATGGCTTAGCCGCAGCCTGGGGGATGTTCCCAGAATGAAATTTTTCACTCTGCAGCGGAGTGAGCGCTGATATGAAACTTCCTGGCAGATTAAAACTGTGTGCCGGACCGAGACTCGAACACGGGACCTTTGAACCATTTGAACAATTTGATTGTATGGCACTGATGATCGGGATTCCTTCTTCCTGGGGAAGTTCGGCCGCTGGGCTGTAAGTCTTCTCACTTAGCGCCACACTGGGCTATTTGCGTGTCGATGATGATGAAATTATGATTACTGAGCGGCCAGTTCCCGAGCGGAGAAAATTTTCCAACCCTGCTGGGAATCGAACGCGGGCCCACTGTATGGTAGTCAGACACAACGACCACTTAGCCAAGAGGACGGACTTCCGATGGAAATCCTCTACCGACTGAGAGGTCCAGATACACTCACGTACGGCTGTCGTAGTTTTACTTTCCCCAGTACCTCTCTTCTGCTTGGCAAACCATAGCAATTCTGCTGCCTATGTTTCAGGACTAGCACTCCTGAGATAAAGGATAATTGTGGTGATGTGGCCTAGCCACAGCCTAAAGAACATTTCCAGAATTAATTCTTCTCTCAGCAGTGGAATGAGGACCGATTTGAAGCTTCTGATCGGGATTCGAAGCCGAAACTTTGGTAAGGGGTTATGAAAATGAATTGTGAGGATGGATTATGAGTAATGTGTGGCAGAGCACTGGCCTGCAGAGGGAAAGATTGCTAGTTCGAGTCCCAAACTGCGACACAATTTTAATTTGCCGGTAAGTTTCAAATCAACGCACACTCCGCTGCAGAGTGACCATTAATTCCGGGTCCAGTTGCAGTAGGTGTTCTTACCCAGCGTCGAGCATGTACTGAATTTTGGGATCGAAGGGGTCTCGGTTCTTGTAGAACTCCGGAGCGGCCGTCTTCATGGTGTAGTACATGTCCAGCTTCTCCTTGGTGCGCTGCAGGGAGAACTTGCAGCCTCGCAGAAACGTCACGATCCACTGGTCATCTGGAACAGCAAAGTGAAATCATTGTAAAACTTTTATCCCTTCTGGATTTGGAGCACCGCGACTATCTTGTTAAAGGTTTCAGGAATTACTGCAACCAATCGCCGTTTTTTCTTCAATTTTTGTTTACTCATGACCGGTTTCGAATCGCCTGGCGATTCATCATCAGATGATACAATTTAGTTTGGAGTATTGTGGGGGTCGTGCATTGCCTTTATTCTTGCTGCAAGCACTGCTCTGGAAAACATAATGTACGCTTTTCAGTGCCGTTTAACGATGTCCGAAAGAACAGATACCATCGGTGACCATGCAGCGCTCTAGAATGAAATGGTAATTAAATCAAGACCCTACGGTGCTGACAGGCGTTGATATACATCAACTGGGACAGTTGAAAATACGTGCCCCGACTGGCACTCGAACCCGGGATCTCCTGCTTACATGGCAGATACTCTATCCATCTGAGCCACCGAGGGCACAGAGGATAGTGTGACTGCAGGGACGTATCCCTTGCACGCTCCCCGTGAGACCCACATTTCCAGCTTAATGTCCACACACTACATTCGTGGTGTCCCTGCCCATTACACTCATTACTCGCGGCACACAATCTTACCGAGTGCCGTAAGAGTTCGGGCAATATGTGTGCATCCGCACAGAAGGAGAAGGTCAAGGGCCGGTTAGCCTTAATGAGTGTAATGGGCATGGGCACCACGAATGTAGTGTGTGGACATTAAGCTGGAAATGTGGGTCTCACGGGGAGCGTCCAAGGGATACGTCCCTGCAGTCGCACTATCCTCTGTGCCCTCGGTAACTCAGATGGATAGCCGGCACGGTAGCTTGGCGTGTTCTTCATCTACATCTACATTTACATGATTACTCTGCAATTCACATTTAAGTGCTTGGCAGAGGGTTCATCGAACCACAATCATACTATCTCTCTACCATTCAACTCCCGAACAGCGCGCAGGAAAAACGAACACCTAAACCTTTCTGTTCGAGCTCTGATTTCTCTTATTTTATTTTGATGATCATTCCTACCTATGTAGGTTGGGCTCAACAAAATATTTTCGCATTCGGAAGAGAAAGTTGGTGACTGAAATTTCGTAAATAGATCTCCCCGCGACGAAAAACGTCTTTGCTTTATGACTTCCATCCCAACTCGCGTATCATATCTGCCACAATTTCTCCGCTATTACGTGATAATACAAAACGAGCTGCCCTTTTTTGCACCCTTTCGATGTCCTCCGTCAATCCCACCTGGTATAGATCCCACACCGCGCAGCAATATTCTAACAGAGGACGAACGAGTGTAGTGTAAGCTGTCTCTTTAGTGGACTTGTTGCATCTTCTAGGTGTCCTGCCAATGAAACGCAACCTTTGTCTCGCCTTCCCCACAGTATTGTCTATGTGGTCTTTCCAACTGAAGTTGTTCGTAATTTGTACACCCAGGTACTTAGTTGAATTGACAGCCTTGAGAATTGTATTGTTTATCGAGTAATCGAATTCTAACGGATTTCTTTTGGAACTCATGTTTCGTTATTTAGCCTCAACTGCCACCTGCCACACCATACAGCAGTCTTTTCTAAATCGCTTTGCAACTGATACTGGTCTTCGGATGACCTTACTAGACGGTAAATTACAGCATCATCTGCGAACAACCTAAGAGAACTGCTCAGATTGTCACCCAGGTCATTTATATAGATCAGGAACAGCAGAGGCCCCAGGACGCTTCCCTGGGGAACACCTGATATCACTTCAGTTTTGCTCGATGATTTGCCGTCTATTCAGTCAGAGAGCTGGTTGGCCTCTGTAATAAAAAACTGATTGGACAGATCAACAAACGAACCTGACCGGATGTCATGCGACGTCCGCAACGACCAAACAAAAACCGACGGGTTCAAGTCCCGGTCGGTGCACACAATTTCAACTGTCCCCGTTGATGTACATCAACGCCTGTCAGCAGTGTATAGTCTTGATTTAATTATCAATCCAGCTTTCCTCTTCGTTTTAATGGAGGCCAGTGGGCTACAGGCGTGAAAAGACCGTGACGTGTAGCACATGTCATTCGAATAGCACTCTGATAAAACTTTTCATGTCTGAGTAGAAGAGAATTCCAAACCTCTTGTTTCAGTGAAGCTCCTGCTAGTTCTTTAACACGCCGGTTACATATTGGGAGGTATCTACATTGCGTTCCACAACAGTGTTCCAGAGCGGCTAAGTACTTGCAGCTAAATACTTGAAGAACGTCATTACGAAACACCAAACAGCTCCTAATGAATATATACTACTGGCCTTTAAAATTGCTACACCACGAAGATGACGTGCTACAGACGCGAAATTTAACCGACAGGAAGAAGTGCTGTGATATGCAAATCATTAGCTTTTCAGAGCATTCACACAAGATTGGCGCCCGGGGCGACACCTACAACGTGCTGACATGAGGAAAGATTCCAAACGATTTCTCATACGCAAACAGCAGTTGACCGGCGTTGCCTGCTGAAACGTTGTTGTGATGCCTCGTGTAAGGAGGAGAAATGCGTATCGCGACATTGCTGCTCGCGTTGGTCGAGATCCAATGACTGTTAGCAGAATATGGAATCGGTGGGTTCAGGAGGGTAATACGGAACGCCGTGCTGGATCCCAACGGCCCCGTATCACTAGCAGTTGAGATGACAGGCATCTTATCCGCATGGCTGTAACGGGTCGTACAGCCACGTCTCGATGCCTGAGTCGATGGGGACGTTTCCAAGACAACAACCATCTGCACGAACATCTCGACGACGTTTGCAGCAGCATGGACCATCAGCTCGGAGACCGTAGCTGCGGTTACCGTTGACGCTGCATCACAGACAGGAGCGCCTACGATGGTGTACTCAACGACGAACCTGGGTGCACGAATTGCAAAACGTCATTTTTTCGGATGAACCCAGGTTCTGTTTCCAGCAGCATGATGGTCGCATCCGTGTTTGGCGACATCGCGATGAACGCTCATTGGAAGCGTGTATTCGTCATCGCCATACTGGCGTATCACCCGGCGTGATGGTATGGGGTGCCATTGGTTACGTGTTTGGGTCACCTCTTGTTCGCACTGACGGCACTTTGAACAGCGGACGTTACATTTCAGATGTGTTACGACCCGTGGCTCTACCATTCATTCGATCCCTGCGAAAGCCTACATTTCAGCAGGGTGATGCACGACCGCATGTTGCAGGTCCCGTACGGGCCTTTCTGAATACAGAAAATGTTCGACTGCCGCCCTGGCCAGCACATTCTCCAGATCTCTCACCAATTCAAAACGTCTGGTCAATGGTGGCCGAGCAACTGGCTCGTCACAATACGCCAGTCACTACTCTTGATGAACTGTGGTATCGTGTTGAAGCTGCATGGGCAGCTGTACCTGTACACGCCATCCAAGCTCTGTTTGACTCAATGTCCAGGCGTATCAAGGCCGTTATTACGGCCAGAAGTGGTTGTTTGGGTACTGATTTTTCAGGATCTATGCACCCAAAATGCGTGAAAATGTAATCACATGTCAGTTCTAGTATTATATATTTGTCCAATGAATAGCCGCTTATCATCCGCTTTTCTTCTTGGTGTAGCTCTATTAATGGCCAGTAGTATACTTTCTTTTCCTGTTTATACTTTGTCGTGTAGTTTTGACTGAAGACGACAAGGAAGATTCTTTGTAACCAAAAATCATGAAAAGTACTGTAGTGAATATTAAACATTGCCATGCCTTAAGTTACCTCATGAAAAGAATCAGATATATCTGTGTAAACGAAAATGAGCGCTAGATACCACGAGAGGCGGACCAGCTAGCATAAAAGTCGGTTAGTGTTGTGTGGTGTTGTCAGTAGAGAAGCCATAACAGCATACTAGGTCTGTCAGAAGGGCTCAGTGAATTCAAACGTGCACTTGTAAGGTGGCTATAATTTCGTACCTTACAAGCACTCATCCACAAACTTTGCCGTGATCTACAAACACAATTAGGTATCATGTGACAGTTGTACATCGTATATATGAATACATAAAGGAGACTGACATTGTCACATACGTTTTGGAAATAATTGTTAACGCATATTGCATGAAAGACGACGGAGTGTCTTTATTATCAGAATGGCGTAATGAATGATTGCCTATGCTAGTAGAGGTTGTAACAGCAGTGGAAATGAAACGGCAGGCGGAACTCAAGCCCTGGGTGGAAGGCCCACACATGTGTGGTGATCCTGCTTAAACGAAGGAAGTAGCAAGTCTGACGTTGGAACACCTGAACGCTGAAGCACAATAGAGTCGGTGACGAAACATTTACGAATTCGAAAGTTTTTTATGCTTTAGGTACTTACAGTACCATTCTTCCATTCCTTGGCAAAGTGTCATATAAACTTGCAAATCATTTCAGACCACACAACATAAAAATATCGCTCTACACTGACAATAAACTACAAAATAAAATCGTTCACAATAATAAATCCAGTAGAGATTGGCATAAAAATTCTGGCATATACAAACTCACATGCTCCTGTTCTTTCTTCGACATGGGCCAAACCGGGAGAAATGGCTCTGAGCACTATGGGACTCAACTGCTGTGGTCATCAGTCCCCTAGAACTTAGAACTACTTAAACCTAACTAACCTAAGGACATCACACACATCCATGCCCGAGGCAGGATTCGAACCTGCGACCGTAGCAGTCGCGCGGTTCCGGACTGCGCGCCTAGAACCGCTAGACCACCGCGGCCGGCTACAAAGAACATATGGATGCCCTTCGACTCAAAAACTTAGGTTAGTCAAGTTTTGCATCACATGTTGCTCACCACGAACACTCTGTTGATGATATCGATGACAGTCTTCCTGTGCTACACAGTGCTGAGAAAGGACTACAGATGCACCTCCATGAACAATAAAAAATTTTCATCCACTAACTGAAATCACCCCAAAAAATCCTGAATGAACAGACTGAGTGAAAGCAAAACCTTTTCTTCCAGAATTTCCGGGATATCCTGGCACCAAAAGCACAACAAAAATGACAACAATTCGTCTTCCTGCATAAATCTTGTTCTTCTTGGTAAGTAACGGCTAACGTTTTCTGTAACTTACAAAAAGTTTTTAATTATGTATTAAATATTAACCTCTACCTGTTTACCTTTTGTATGCAGCTAGCAACAATTACTGAAAAGTAAAACCTGTACTAGTTATATTTGTATCGTAATACAATGCAAATGGTTCAAATGGCTCTGAGCACTATGGGACTTAACTTCTGAGGTCATCAGTCCCATAGAACTTAGAACTACCTAAACCTAACTAACCTAAGGACATCACACACATCCATGCCCGAGGCAGGATTCGAACCTGCGACCGTAGCGGTTGCGCGGTTCCAGACTGTAGCGCATAGAACCGCTCGGTCACCCCGGCCGGCAATACAATGCATCTCTTGCCAAAGATTATGGTGTAGTAAAGTGCAGTATCTGTCATATCCGTATTATTTGCAAAAACATCGAATGTTTACATCCTGTGAGCCAGTGTAAAACCAAGTTTGGCTACATACTGTGTTTATTTGTGTACATAGCGTAATAATGCAAGTTATAAGGAGCAATCTGATGTTTATGCCACAAGGCATGCAGTGTAAGTAGCAAAACATAAAAAAAAACTTTCGGATTCGTAAACGTTTCGTCACCGATTACTAAATTTCCGTCATTTCCGCCAGCCACACCAGCCCTGTATCTAGCTACACTTGGTCCACAAGATAATGTTTCTGTAACACCTCCATCTGAAGATGAGCCTGCCTTGGCTCGAAAACACGTTCATGGTTGAATAAATCGTAAAAAAGCGACCGGTTTTATATTTATTACCAGATAAACATCTTGTTTTAATGTCAGCTAAAAGATATCTATATACGTTTTGATCAAATAGTATATATTATGTGAATCTCCATAGCGTCAGTATGCGTATGACGGATTGAAAGGAATCTATTTCCTCTTCCCTCATTTTATCGTCGCTGACTTCTTTTCCATTCATTTTAATTGAAGCTCTGTCAATTTTTGCCTACTGAGTTTGTAGCAACTAGACCGTTTGTGCTCTGGCACACTTAGTTCTTTGATGCGAAAATTTTTCGTGGTAGTAAAGCAGCCTTTGGCAGTAGATTGCGCCCATATGCTCTCAGGGTAGCCTGGCGTGTCGGCACACATTTCCAGAGTTCGGCGGTATCCGCAGCAGTCAGCATGCAGAAGTGTGAAGTCATGTGGACTCACAAGCGGAACGGCAAGTTGATTCACTTTCTTCATTTTGTTGTTTCCAATCAGTTGTCTTTCAATGTAATTAACTAGCGGATTTTTTCTAGAATTTGTAAAATCTAACAAGCAGATATTACGTTTATGTTAAGTTTCGAACGATCCTGGTGACATTGCGTAAGAGACGGCACTTCCTTGAGTAACGACCCGTTCTGGGTTTACAACTCCCTTGTATGACTTCTGAGTGGGATGGTTTTCTTCGAACCTATGAAGGTGCGCTTCCTGCTGTTTTTGTAAAGGTTGCTTGTTGGTATTTACGTATAGGGAAATTTGACTGGACTTCAGGTTTTCGGTCTGAGATTTAACCAGTCCATATTTTTCGATGCTTATAATTAGAGCTTGCGAGTTCAAATATTCTGAGACTGATCAGAGGTACATGTAATTTTTTTTGACCATTTGGATTACTGGTGTATTACACATGACTCATGGTCAACTCGGAAATCATACTACGAACCAAGGACGTTGTTGCGGTGGGAAGACGCGTGCTTCAGCAAGACAGGTAGCCGTGCCGTACATGCAACGAAATCGGAAGGGTGTCTGTAGAGAGGCCAGACTAACATATGGTCCCCGAAGAGGGAAAGGAGGGTTTAAAGTCTACGTCTACGTCCTCATACATACTCCGCAGTCCATCATACGGTGCGTGGCGGAGCGTACCACGTACCACAACTAGCATCTTCTCTCCCTGTTCCAGTCCCAAACAGAACGAGGGAAAAATGACTGCCTATATGCCTCTGTACGAGCCCTAATCTCTCTTATCTTTGTGGTCTTTTCGCGAAATGTAAGTTGGCGGCAGTAAAATTGTACTGCAGTCAGCCTCAAATGCGGGTTCTCTAAATTTCCTCAGTAGTGATTCACGAAAAGAACGCCTCTTTTCCTCCAGAGATTTCCATCCGAATTCCTGAAGCATTTCCGTAACACTCGCGTGATGATCAAACCTACCAGTAACAAATCTGGCAGCCCGCCTCTGAACTGCTTCTATGTCCTCCCTCAATCCGACCTGACAGGGATCCCAAGTACTCAAGAATAGGTCGTATTAGTGTTTTATAAGCGGCCTCCTTTACAGATGAACCACATCTTCCCAAAATTCTACCAATGAACCGAAGACGACTATCCGCCTTCCCCACAACTGCCATTACATGCTTGTCCCACTTCATATCGGTCTGCAATGTTACGCCCAAATATTTAATCGACGTGGCTGTATCAAGTGCTACACTACTAATGGAGCATTCAAACATTAGGGGATTCATCTTCCTATTCATCTCCATTAATTTATGTTTATCTATATTTAGAGTTAGCTGCCATTCTTTACACCAATAACAAATCCTGTCCTAGTCATCTTGTATCCTCCTACAGTCACTCAACGACGACACCTTCCCGTACACGACAGCATCATCAGCAAACAGCCGCACATTGCTATCCACCCTATCCAAAAGATCATTTATGTAGATAGAAAACAACAGCGGACCTACCACACTTCCCTGGGGCACTCCAGATGATACCCTCACCTCTGATGAACACTCACCATCGAGGTCAACGTTCTGGGTTGTATTACTTAAGAAGGTTCTGGGTTCTATTAGTTAAGAAGTCTTCGAGCCACTCACATATTAGGGAACCAATCCCATGTTCTCATACCTTAGGAGTCTGGAGTGGGACACCGAGTCAAATGCCTTCCGGAAGTCAAGGAATATGTCTGATACTCTTCATCCATGGTTCGCAAGATATCATGTGAAAAAAGGGCGAGTTGCGTTTCGCATGAGCGATACTTTCTAAAGGCGTGCTGATGCATGGACAGCAACTTCTCTGTCTCAAGGAGATTCATTATATTCGAATTGAGAATATGTTCGAGAATCCTGCAACAAACCGATGTTAACGATATTGCTCTGTAATTTTGAGGATCCGTCCTTCTACCCTTCTTATGTACAGGCGTCACCTGCGTTTTTTTCCAGTCACTCGGCACTTTACGTTGGGCAAGAGATTCGCGATAAATGCAAGGTAAGTAAGGAGCCAATGCAGTAGAATACTCTCTGTAAAACCGAATTGGAATCCCATCAGGACCTGGCGATTTATTTATTTTCAACCTATTCAGCTGCATCACAACCACAGGGATGTTTATCACTATGTCCTCCATACGGGAATCTGTACGAGACTCAAAAGGCGGTGTGTTTCTACGATCCTCCTGCGCGAAAGATTTCTCAAATGCTAAATTTAAAATTTAAGCTTTCGTTTTGCTGTCTTCCGTTGCCAGGCCAGACTGATCAGTGAGTGACTGGGTGGAAGCCTTTGACCCGCTTACCGATTTTACGTAAGACCAGAATTTTTTTTGGGTTTTCAGCAAGATCTTTTGCTAAGGTGTGACGGTGGTAGTGGTTGTATGCTTCGCGCATCCCTCTTTTTACAGCAGCACGAATCTCTACTAACTTTTTCCTTTCCTCATTCTCCCGATCTTTCTTGTACCGCAACTGTCTTTGCTTCCTGAGCATTCTCCGAATTGCGCTGTTAAACCTCGGTGGGTCTTTTCCGTCCGTAACCCACTTTTTCGGCACATACTTGTCCAATGCGTGATTTACAATGTGTTTAAAATTTTCCCATAATTCTTCCACGTCCATCGTACCGGAAGTAAATGAAGTCGATTCATTTACTAAGTGGGATGCTAACAAGTGCTTATCTGCTCTTTCTAGTAAGAATACTCTCCTAGCCTTCTTGACCGACTTTTTAACTTTCGTAACCATAGTCGTAATGACAACATCATGATCACTAATCCCTGTCTCAACACTGACACTGTCGATGATGTCTGGTCTGTTCGTGGCTACCAGATCTAAAATATTTCCGTTACGCGTTGGCTGTCGATTTAGCTGCTCAAGACAGTTTTCGGATAATGTGTTCAAAAGTAATTCACACGACGGCTTGTCTGTACCACCTGTAATGAATCTATAGACATCCCAGTCTATACTAGGTAGGGTGAAGTCGCCTCCGACTAATATAGCATGGTCCGGGTACTTCTGCGGTACAGAGTGTAGACACCCTTAGTAGTTGCTGGTGGAACACTTAGGATGATGGGCAGTTTTGCTCATGTACTACTAGCCTAGAGAGCCTTGCTCTATCATTACTGTGAATGACTAAAGGCAAGGGGAAACACTTGTGGTCCGGTCTATCGTCGATTCATGCACATGCTCTTGTCGGACAAACGTTGAGACAGGAGGTGCTCACCAGGCCGTCAGACCTAAATGATACATCGTCAGTGATAAATTCCGTACCAATTAAAAACTCCACGAAATAACCTTAGTCAGACCGACGACTGCAACATACACTCCTGGAAATTGAAATAAGAACACCGTGAATTCATTGTCCCAGGAAGGGGAAACTTTATTGACACATTCCTGGGGTCAGATACATCACATGATCACACTGACAGAACCACAGGCACATAGACACAGGCAACAGAGCACGCACAATGTCGGCACTAGTACAGTGTATATCCACCTTTCGCAGCAATGCAGGCTGCTATTCTCCCATGGAGACATGTCCTGTTGGAACAGCAAGTTCCCTTGCCGGTCTAGGAATGGTAGAATGATGGGTTCGATGACGGTTTGAATGTACCGTGCACTATTCAGTGTCCCCTCGACGATCACCAGTGGTGTACGGCCAGTGTAGGAGATCGCTCCCCACACCATGATGCCGGGTGTTGGCCCTGTGTGCCTCGGTCGTATGCAGTCCTGATTGTGGCGCTCACCTGCACGGCGCCAAACACGCATACGACCATCATTGGCACCAAGGCAGAAGCGACTCTCATCGCTGAAGACGACACGTCTCCATTCGTCCCTCCATTCACGCCTGTCGCGACACCACTGGAGGCGGGCTGTACGATGTTGGGGCGTGAGCGGAAGACGGCCTTCCGCCGACCACTGGCGACAACATCGATGTACTGTGGAGACCTCACGCCCCACGTGTTGAGCAATTCGGCGGTACGTCCACCCGGCCTCCCGCATGCCCACTATACGCCCTCGCTCAAAGTCCGTCAACTGCACATACGGTTCACGTCCACGCTGTCGCGGCATGCTACCAGTGTTAAAGACTGCGATGGAGCTCCGAATGCCACGGCAAACTGGCTGACACTGACGGCGGCGATGCACAAATGCTGCGCAGCTAGCGCCATTCGACGGCCAACACCGCGGTTCCTGGTGTGTCCGCTGTGCCGTGCGTGTGATCATTGCTTGTACAGTCCTCTCGCAGTGTCCGGAGCAAGTATGGTGGGTCTGACACACCGGTGTCAATGTGTTCTTTTTTCCATTTCCAGGAGTGTATTTAGAAATGTTGGTAGATTAATATGCAGATTTACTTGTAGACAAGCAGATGATACGTGGAATTTGCTCCATTAGAAACTGACAATCCTCGGCAAGACAACTGCTGCAAATCTACATATAACTGAAGTGACACGACCGGAAAGACAAATACCCGAGAACAAAGAACAACATTAAAATCTGGAGGCTAGCTATACTGCAACATGTACAACACATCACCGAGCAGCAACAGACATCTGGTGTGTCACTTCCTTTCCAGTTCCAATCGCAAATAGAGCGAGAAGAAAAGGACTGCCTATACGCCTCAGCACGAGCCCAAATGTCTCACATCTTATCTTCGTGGTCTTTACACGAAATTTACTTTGGCGGAAGGGAAAGCAGAAAGGTGGAAGGAGTATATAGAGGGCGATGAACTTGAGGATAATATTATGGAAATGGAAGAGGATGTAGATGAAAATGAAATGGGAGATACGATACTGCGTGAAGAGTTTGACAGAGCACTGAAAGACCTGAGTCGAAACAAGGCCCCGGGAGTAGACAACATTCCACTAGAACTACTGACGGCCTTGGGAGAGCCAGTCCTGACAAAACTCTACCATCTGGTGAGCAAGATGTACGAGACAGGCGAAATACCCTCAGACTTCAAGAAAAATATAATAATTCCAATCCCAAAGAAAGCAGGAGTTGACAGATGTGAAAATTACCGAACTATCAGTTTAATAAGTCACAGCTGCAAAATACTAACGCGAATTCTTTACAGACGAATGGAAAAACTGGTAGAAGCTGACCTCGGAGAAAATCAGTGTGGATTCCGTAGAAATATTGGAACACGTGAGGCAATACTGACCTTACGACTTATCTTAGAAGAAAGATTAAGGAAAGGCAAACCTACGTTTCTAGCATTTGTAGACTTAGAGAAAGCTTTTGACAATGTTGACTGGAATACTCTCTTTCAAATTCTAAAGGTGGCAGGGGTAAAATACAGGGAGCGAAAGGCTATGTACAATTTGTACAGAAACCAGATGGCAGTTATAAGAGTCGAGAGACATGAAAGGGAAGCAGTGGTTGGGAAGGGAGTAAGACAGGGTTGTAGCCTCTCCCCGATGTTATTCAATCTGTATATTGAGCAAGCAGTAAAGGAAACAAAAGAAAAATTCGGAGTAGGTATTAAAATCCATGGAGAAGAAATAAAAACTTTGAGGTTCGCCGATGACATTGTAATTCTATCAGAGACAGCAAAGGACTTGGAAGAGCAGTTGAACGGAATGGACAGTGTCTTGAAAGGAATATATAAGATGAACATCAACAAAAGCAAAACGAGGATAATGGAATGTAGTCGAATTAAGTCAGGTGATGCTGAGGGAATTAGATTAGGAAATGAGACAATTAAGTGGTAAAGGAGTTTTGCTATTTGGGGAGCAAAATAACTGATGATGGTCGAAGTAGAGAAGATATAAAATGTAGACTGGCAATGGCAAGGAAAGCGTTTCTGAAGAAGAGAAATTTGTTAACATCGAGTATAGATTTAAATGTCAGGAAGTCGTTTCTGAAAGTATTTGTATGGAGTGTAGCCATGTATGGAAGTTAAACATGTACGATAAATAGTTTGGACAAGAAGAGAATAGAAGTTTTCGAAATGTGGTGCTACAGAAGAATGCTGAAGATTAGATGGGTAGATCACATAACCAATTATGAAGTATTGAATAGAATTGGGGAGAAGAGGAGTATGTGGCACAACTTGTCAAAAAGGAGGGACCGGTTAGTAGGACATGTTCTGAGGCATCAAGGGATCACAAATGTAGCATTGGAGAGCAGCGTGGAGGGTAAAAATCATAGAGCGAGACCAAGAGATGAATACACTAAGCAGATTCAGAAGGATGTGGGTTGCAGTAAGTACTGGGAGATGAAGAAGCTTGCACAGGATAGGGTAGCATGGAGAGCTGCATCAAACCAGTCTCAGGACTGAAGACCACAACAACAACAACAACTTTGGCGGAAGTAGAATCGTTCTTCAGTCAGCTTCAAATGCCGGCTCTCTGAATTTCCTCAATAGTGTTCCACTGTCATTGTCTTTCCAAAACGGACTCACTCTTGATTAAGTGTCTCCATATTTCTCGCCTGTTAATCGAACCTCCCGGTAACAAATCTCGCATCACATCTCTGCTAAGCACACAAGAACGGAGTGCACTAGTGTTCTAAAAGCAGTCTCCCTTACGGAAGAACCATGCGGTGGCGTGCGGGTAAGATTGCGGTATTTTTACAAATCGTGGGCATGACTACAACCAAACCAGTTACTTATTATTGGCGTAACATGCGGTTTCATTTAATCGTAGCCTCTCCTGGCTAAAGATAGTTATCCTGTTAAAGAAATGCCCACCTCGGAAGGTGTACCAATGTTGTCTGTCAAACAGTATAAATGGCACAAATTTTTTTCGCAAGAATGATCGCACACAATTTAGCGAACTATTATTCAAGGTGGCAACATTTTTCCGTAAACAAAATGAACTATTTTTACACACAACACCACACGCGCACAACACTAATGTATTCTTTCCTGTCAAACAATATTTCCTAAAAGTTCTTACGAAATAAACAGGGTTCATACATTAGCAGAGAACAATTTCACCACGTAAGATACTGTTTGCACCATATTTAAAGATCAGTCATAATCTAAATAGAATTTATGATTTCTGGGCCACGAATACACAATTATTATCGTAAATATTGACCATCAAGATTCATATGAGCTTAGTAGTCTGATTTAAAACTGCCGCTGCAATATTTCACTAAGATGGCGGCTAACATAAGACAATCACTTATCTTATTTGGTTCAGGCGTTGTTGTACTCTCAACAGATTATATATATATATATATATATATATATATATATATATATATATATATATATATATATAGAGGGAAACATTCCACGTGGGAAAAATATATTTAAAAAGAAAGATGATGAGACTTACCAAACAAAAGCGCTGGCAGGTCGATAGACACACAAACAAACACAAACATACACACAAAATCTAGCTTTCGCAACCAACGGTTGCCTCGTCAGGAAAGAGGGAAGGAGAAGGAAAGACAAAAGGATATGGGTTTTAGGGGAGAGGGTAAGGAGTCATTCCAATCCCGGGAGCGGAAAGACTTACCTTAGGGGGAAAAAAGGACAGGTATACACTCGCACACACACACATATCAATCCATACATACAAGACACAAGCAGACATTTGTAAAGGCAAAGAGTTTGAGCAGAGATGTCAGTCGGGACGGAAGTATAGAGGCAAAGATGATGTTGAAAGACAGGTGAGGTATGAGCGGCGGCAGATTGAAATTAGGAATTAGCGGAGATTGAGGCCTGGCGGATAGCGAGAAGAGAGGATATGCTGAAGGGCAAGTTCCCATCTCCGGAGTTCTGACAGGTTGGTGTTAGTGGGAAGTATCCAGATAACCCGGACGGTGTAACACTGTGACAAGATGTGCTGGCCGTGCACCAAGGCATGTTTAGCCACAGGGTGATCCTCATTACCAACAAACACTGTCTGCCTGTGTCCATTCATGCGAATGGACAGTTTGTTGCTGGTCATTCCCACATAGAACGCTTCACAGTGTAGGCAGGTCAGTTGGTAAATCACGTGGGTGCTTTCACACGTGGCTCTGCCTTTGATCGTGTACACCTTCCGGGTTACAGGACTGGAATAGGTGGTGGTGGGAGGGTGCATGGGACCGGTGTAAAACCTGTCCCATGCACCCTCCCACCACCACCTATTCCAGTCCTGTAACCCGGAAGGTGTACACGATCAAAGGCAGAGCCACGTGTGAAAGCACCCACGTGATTTACCAACTGACCTGCCTACACTGTGAAGCGTTCTATGTGGGAATGACCAGCAACAAACTGTCCATTCGCATGAATGGACACAGGCAGACAGTGTTTGTTGGTAATGAGGATCACCCTGTGGCTAAACATGCCTTGGTGCACGGCCAGCACATCTTGTCACAGTGTTACACCGTCCGGGTTATCTGGATACTTCCCACTAACACCAACCTGTCAGAACTCCGGAGATGGGAACTTGCCCTTCAGCATATCCTCTCTTCTCGCTATCCGCCAGGCCTCAATCTCCGCTAATTCCTAATTTCAATCTGCCGCCGCTCATACCTCACCTGTCTTTCAACATCATCTTTGCCTCTATACTTCCGTCCCGACTGACATCTCTGCTCAAACTCTTTGCCTTTACAAATGTCTGCTTGTGTCTTGTATGTATGGATTGATATGTGTGTGTGTGCGAGTGTATACCTGTCCTTTTTTCCCCCTAAGGTAAGTCTTTCCGCTCCCGGGATTGGAATGACTCCTTACCCTCTCCCCTAAAACCCATATCCTTTTGTCTTTCCTTCTCCTTCCCTCTTTCCTGACGAGGCAACCGTTGGTTGCGAAAGCTAGATTTTGTGTGTATGTTTGTGTTTGTTTGTGTGTCTATCGACCTGCCAGCGCTTTTGTTCGGTAAGTCTCATCATCTTTCTTTTTAAATATATATATATATATATATATATATATATATATATATATATATATATATATATATAAAATCCTTTCTGTAGGTACCTTAACTATATCCATTAACATTTAAAAGTATTTCTCCATGTTAATCACTCATTATTCAGCACTTTACCAACCATCCGCTCTGTAGATCAATAGTGCTAATGGCTGCGCGCCATTGAAGCTGAACAGAAAACTTAACATTTGTACGGGACGAGTAGCGTATTAAGAAAAATTCAAACGCACTTGTTGATTTCAATTACACAGAAATTCTATTTTTTAAAGTATTATTTAACAACATAATACAGTTTTTTTACCGACCTCAGTGCTACAAGTCGTCAATCACGTCCGATCATTACAACAGTTCGAACAAGAAGAAGGATTATTCTAGAAGAATCATAGATAGCAAAATATGAAGATTTTCATTATCTTTCTCCATGAGCATTGTCTGAGATACAATTTTTACAGAAAATTAAATTACCTCACTGACAATAATTATTTATTATTATTTTTAGTATCGATGAAGTCCTTTTTTATTAATATCTCGAGAATGGTCGCTCGAATTCCACACACAATGCTGTCGTGAATATTGTTCTGAATAAAATACAGTCGTGGATATTACAATAATTTCCTAAAATTCTCTCAATTCGTTTTTTCTACTACCGTCCTTACGTGTTCGTTCTATTCCATATCGCTTTGCAACTTTACCCCCAGATATTTAGCCGACGTGACTGACAAGTAGTACACTACTAATACGAAAATTATGGGGTTCTTTTTGGTACTCATCTACGTTAACTTACTTTTCTTCTACATTCAGGGGAAGCTGCCGTTCATCACGCCAAATAAAAACTTCGTCTAAATCATCTCGTATCCTCCAACAGGCACTCAACGACGACACCTTCCCTTGCACCACAGCATCTTCAGCAAACAGCCGCAGCTTGCTGCTCGCCTCACCGTAAGATAATTTATGAACAGCATATAGAAAATAAGTCGAACAAATGATTAAAATTCTGCGCAAGGTTACAAACTATGACACAAAAGTTTCAGTTCTCTTCATTAGACATTGCCTTCATTACACGTATTTGTTTAATTATGAATGCCTCTGATAATATTTTCACCAAATTGTGCTGGGACGCCATAATTTTAGCAATTAATTATCCCTAAGACGTACTACATACTGGTTTAAGTTTTTTCATAGAAAACCATTGAGATCTGTCTGTATTTTCTGGGAATTAAGCGATACCTCTGTAGTGCTTAAGAAAATATACAACTCCGGTGGCTATACTTACTTTGTTGATGTCGACTTATCCATAGTTACAGGTCCAAGGCATCATTTGAGGTCTGATGCGGTGGTGTGGCTTGTATAACAAAGAAAAGCTTTGCGTAATGTTTGTCTATTCTCTTAACTCCCAATACCAATAAAAACATATGCCCGAATCTCTCCAAAATGACTGCCTGTTGAACAACCAACACACAGTTATTTAAAATGAAAATAGAATGCCATTTCGACCAACACACGGCATGTACCAACACACGGCATGTACCAATCTCCCCTAATGATCTGTCACTTTTAGTTTAGTAGCTACTTTCGTAATTGTAGTTTGTGACTTCATTATTGTAATAGCAATCATAATCAGACGTCATTTATTTCAAATTATAGTTTACATAACTTTAAATTACGCTGAAGGCCAATTTTTTGGAAGTTTCATTGCGTCATAACAAAAATTGTAGTTTTCCACAGATTGCTGGTCCCCTTTGGGTCCAAATCAAGTTCATAATTGAACCAGGATCACAAGAAGATAGAATATCTAAGGTCATATAAAAACAAAAACAAAAGAAAAACACCACTGAATATTATTGTTATCTGTATCTGTGTTTAGCAAGGGGAGTATAAATTTGAAATGGTTTATGTGAGGGCAAATTATTCTGAAAGTTATCGAAATGTTTTTATACAATGGTTTAATTCATTAACATTCATCAATACACAGTATTTAGTAGCAAATAATCACATAAATCGTGGCATTTGACCTCCTGATTCGAGTAAGTAGTTAAACGACATTTTTAAGTTTTGGAAGTATTGATTTCCGAATAATGAATGGGACTCTTTATCTATTCTCTATGCGTAAAAAACAATTTCCCGACTGAATGACTCACTCACTGAGGTATCACCACCCAGCACAAAATCATTAAGGATAGAAACTTGACGTTTGCAGACAGTGTTGATCCTATACTTTTGGCGTCGTTTAAGGAAGGATTTTTAAAAAATAGCTCATTATTAAAGAACTTCTAAAATACTTTTAAATCTACGTCTACGACAATGGGTTTTTGAGTTTTCGGTTGCCAACAAAAAAAGTATTTCACTGTTCTTGGAAATCCAGCCCCTAAGGGGGTGAAATAAGGTATGAAACAATCTATGAAAATATTTCATTATGAACGCATTTTAATGCTAAATGGATGAAAATTTGAATTTGGTTTCTGAGTTAAAAATAAAAAATGTGTATCACTATTCGTGGAAACTCAACCTCTAAGGTGGTGAAATAGGGGATGAAAATTTGTGTGGGAATATTTCATTACGCAAGCAGTTTTGAAACTAAATGTATGAAAATTCGTATTTAGCCTCTCTGTTAGAAATAAAAAATACACATTCCAGAATTTTTGGAAATTTCATGGCTATAAAAGTGAAACAGGGGTGAAATGTGTTATGAAAGTATTTCATTGTGCAATCATTTTTAAAGCTGAAAACTTGAAAAATGGTATTTGACTTCTCAGTTAGAAATAAATAATTATGTGTCCCACTGTTTTTGGAAATTCAGTCCCTAAGGGGGTGAAATAGGGTCAGACTGAGTCGCTGACTCATCATTGCCCAGCACAAACCGGTAAGGATACAACCTTAAATTTAGAGGGGATGTTGATCTTATAATGTATCCATCGTTTAAGAAGGGACTGTACTAAACTCCACTCCTGATAGAATGAAATAGGGGATGAATGACTTTTTGAATATACGTCACTGTGAGGGCAATTTGGTATCTGGTACATCAGTCAGAAATTTTAAAAGAATACGTGTTTTAGCATTTTTTGAAATTCAGCCACTAATGGCGTAAAAGTGTGGGTGAAACTTTTTTAAAATAAATAATTATTAAAAAAAATACTAAAGCATTTTAAACTTATATCTATGAAAACTGATATTCGACTTCTCTGTTAGAAATTAAAAATTACGTGTTTTGGTGTTTTTGGAAATTCATCCCCTGAAGGGAGCGAAATAGATGATGAAAAGCTGTGCAAAATTATTTCATTATAAAAACGTTCTCAAAGCTAAATCTACAAAAAATGTTACTTCGCTTCTCGATTAGGTATACGAGGTGCGACAATAAAGTAATGAGACTGATTTTCTTTGCAAGATGTGGCAACCCTGCAGGCTTGTGTAGGCACAATATCTTTGACCTTGGTCTATAAGCTGCTTCTAGTCCAAGTGACACATCGATACAGCTGCTCAGTCATGAGTTGTGCTGTAATAAGTTAACACGTGTTTGTGTCTCTCGTCACGGAAATGGAACTGCACAATATTGCGCAATAGTATGCCATTTCTTTTTGCGTTAAATTTGGTGAAAACGCGACGGCAGCTTACGGTAAGCTTCAGAAGGATTTTGGAGAGGAGGTTATGTCAAGAGCTCAAGTTTTTCGTTGGCGTAAAATGTTTAGTGAAGGCAGAACGAATGTTGAAGATGAAGACTGCAGTGGACGACCATCAACCTCACAAATGGATGTCAACTTGGTCAGGGTGCGTGATCTCGTACGATCTGATCGAAGATTATCCATGAAAATGATTGCAGAAGAACTGAACATCAACTGAGAAACAAATTGTCAAACAATAACTAAATATCTTGGTATGAGAAAGATTTGCGCAAAAATGGTCTCCAAAAATCTCACACCACAACAGCGAGAAACACGGAACAGTGTGGCAGCCAATCTGTTGGAGCAAACGGAAATCAATACAGAATTGTTGAGCCGTGTTATCACTGGTGATGATAGTTGGTTTTATCAGTACGATCCAGAGACAAAACGCTAAAGTTCGCAATGGTGCTCAAAGGGATCACCCAGACCAAAAAAAGCTCGCCTGTCAACGTCAAAAGTGCAATGCATGCTCTTGTGCTTCTTTGATTCCTCGGGAATTGTTCGTAAAGAGTGGTTGCCTCCTGGACAAACAGTTAACCAATATTACTACAAAGAAATTTTAGAAAAACTTCGTAAAAGAGTTCTTCGTGCCCATGCCAACACTGCTGATAATTGGATTCTGCATCACGATAATGCGCTATCCATTACTGCTCTGTCAGTAGAGCAATTTTTAACCTCAAAACAAATTTTAGCACTACCACAGCCACCTTATTCACCAGATATCGTTCCGTGTGACTTTTTTCTATTCCAAGAGTCAAAACGGCGGTCAAGGGACACCATTTTCAAACAACACAGGATGTCCAGAAAGCTGTGACGAGGGTCTTGGAGAATATTACAGAAGATGAGTTCCAGAAATGTTACCATCAATGGCAGAAACGCTGGAAAAAGTGTGTGCAATCAGAAGGGAACTACTTTGAAGGAGACAACACTAAACTTGACTGGAACGGTAAGCAACATTTTTTTTCACATCAGTCTCATTACTTTACTGTCGCACCTCGTAAACATGTGTTAGGGATGAAAGGTTCTATGGAAGTATCGCCACAAGAAAGTAAAGAGAATGATTAACAAAAACCTTGGACTCCACCTATCAGAGTCGCTTTTTGATAAAAATTACATTCGGGAAAGACCATGCTTCTAAGGCATTAATTATCGGGAACATTTTAGAAAGTGTTGCAATTTATGACAACAAAAAATTTCGACTGATTACACACACACACACACACACACACACACACACACACACACATATATATATATATATATATATATATATATATATGTGTGTGTGTGTGTGTGTGTGTGTCTACGCGGGCGAAGCAGCGGGCCCTAAGCTGGTATTATTGTGGAAAAAACTCCCAAGAACTGTTTTAAAGCTATTACCAATACGTGACAACGAAAAAATCATTTAATATCCCAGAGCACACACTGAAGACGCCTCGTTAAAATGGCGAAACGCATCTGGGTGCGTAAGTAAAATAAAAAGAACAACGTGCAGCATGGAAAAACGGGAAATGCCGATTTTCCTGTAAACTATCCCAATTTATATACCGCTGCTGCGAAAATGACCAGCACAAGAAACTTACTTTCTTAAAAGGATTGAAAAGAAACTTGGACTGTGTCTCGGAGACACTTGATAGGATTAGCTAGTGGAACATATCTCCCACAAAACCTATATATCACTGCTAAAAAGAGGTGGTTCTGACTATCAATAAGTGTTAACAGTGTTAGGCTTAATTTATAAACATGAAACGAAAGGCGAAAACATGACTGATATGTTGAGAGCTACTAGGGCCAAGTGACTGGTATGAAAGGAGACGGTTAATTTCAAACAGTTTATTGTTGTAGCAGAAAGTGTCACAATTTTTCATTAGAACCAACTTTTATTGAGTGAAAATTTATGTTATGATCAAGAAATCGATTTTATGTTGATCTTAGAAACATAAAAAGACCGGTAAATTTAACAAACGAAGCTACACCACACCAAATGCAGGTCAGGTAATTCCGTGCACCGCGATAGTAGTATATTTTGACTTCAAAGGGCGTTGTGTTTAGAATGACCAGTGACTGGACGAACTACTCTCTGGCATGTGGCTGTTTAAGTAATACCCACATTCTGAAAGAGACCCTTTCTGATTTCTTTTCATAACTTCGCAAAGTTTCTTCACATTTTGACTACCATCTGCTGAATAGTGACAATATGATTTAAGATCTTTAGTAAACATTCATAATTTTAACCGCTGTGAAATTCAGATTCTTCGCCAGTTGAAGGTGTGTCTTCGTTCTAGCCGATTAACGTCCTTGTAACTGAAAAATACGTGACTCAACATTTGGTAGTATGAAGCGCAAAGCCGAGATGTGTGAAGCGATACAGCACCTTCTAGAATGATCATGCAAAGTAATATTTCGCGAGATGAGAGCCCTGTGTTGGAAAAAGGAATCGACCGAAAGACACATTGTACTCTCATTCGGCAGGACAACAGTTCAAATCCCCGTCCGACCATTCAAATTTAAGTTCTCCATGATTTCCCTCAATAGCTCCAGGCAAATGTCCGGATTGTTTCTTTGGGAAAGGCACGGCCGATTTGCTTACCCTCCTTTTGTTATCCGAGCTTGTGCTCCGTCTCTAACAGCGGTACTGTCGACGGGACTAACTCTAAGCTTCCTTCCTCCCCTTCCTTCGACCAAAAGAGGCAGTAAGTATGTCGGCACAGAAATAGTGCATGCCACTAAAAATCAGTTTATAGCCTATTTCCATCAAGAACTAGGCAACGTATGTTTCATCGTTTCTGTCATCGGCTGAACAATTAACCCTTTTACTGCTTGCGATGCATATATTCGTTGAGAATTTGCGTACACCCTGCGCTACCAACGTAATGTGCATGAAGAGTCAATAATGCCAGGAACGCGAATATCGGATGTATACGTAATGATGAGAACGAAGTCTTTGGCGACGGCACTATTGTATGAAAAACTAGCTGACCCAGCGAACTCTGTTCCGCCTTAAAGCCAATAAATAATCAGATTTTGGATGTCAAGTTCAATTTTTTATTAGGAAATATAAGTAAAAAATTAAGTATTTTAATGATTCTTTATGTTGTTTGGTGCATAGCTTCCACTCTTCAATTAAGTACCTTGCGATACACGACAATTTTTGTTTTATTTTCGGGCGCAAGAACAAACGAAGCAGATGGTCTTCCGACTCGTGAACATGCCACATACACTCCTGGAAATTGAAATAAGAACACCGTGAATTCATTGTCCCAGGAAGGGGAAACTTTATTGACATATTCCTGGGGTCAGATACATCACATGATCACACTGACAGAACCACAGGCACATAGACACAGGCAACAGAGCATGCACAATGTCGGCACTAGTACAGTGTATATCCACCTTTCGCAGCAATGCAGGCTGCTATTCTCCCATGCAGACGATCGTAGAGATGCTGGATGTAGTCCTGTGGAACGGCTTGCCATGCCATTTCCACCTGGCGCCTCAGTTGGACCAGCGTTCGTGCTGGACGTGCAGACCGCGTGAGACGACGCTTCATCCAGTCCCAAACATGCTCAATGGGGGACAGATCCGGAGATCTTGCTGGCCAGGGTAGTTGACTTACACCTTCTAGAGCACGTTGGGTGACACGGGTACATGCGGACGTGCATTGTCCTGTTGGAACAGCAAGTTCCCTTGCCGGTCTAGGAATGGTAGAACGATGGGTTCGATGACGGTTTGGATGTACCGTGCACTATTCAGTGTCCCCTCGACGATCACCAGTGGCGTACGGCCAGTGTAGGAGATCGCTCCCCACACCATGATGCCGGGTGTTGGCCCTGTGTGCCTCGGTCGTATGCAGTCCTGATTGTGGCGCTCACCTGCACGGCGCCAAACACGCATACGACCATCATTGGCACCAAGGCAGAAGCGACTCTCATCGCTGAAGACGACACGTCTCCATTCGTCCCTCCAATCACGCCTGTCGCGACACCACTGGAGGCGGGCTGCACGATGTTGGGGCGTGAGCGGAAGACGGCCTAACGGTGTGCGGGACCGTAGCCCAGCTTCATGGAGACGGTTGCGAATGGTCCTCGCCGATACCCCAGGAGCAACAGTGTCCCTAATTTGCTGGGAAGTGGCGGTGCGGTCCCCTTCGGCACTGCGTAGGATCCTACGGTCTTGGCGTGCATCCGTGCGTCGCTGCGGTCCGGTCCCAGGTCGACGGGCACGTGCACCTTCCGCCGACCACTGGCGACAACATCGATGTACTGTGGAGACCTCACGCCCCACGTGTTGAGCAATTCGGCGGTACGTCCACCCGGCCTCCCGCATGCCCACTATACGCCCTCGCTCAAAGTCCGTCAACTGCACATACGGTTCACGTCCACGCTGTCGCGGCATGCTACCAGTGTTAAAGACTGCGATGGAGCTCCGTGTGCCACGGCAAACTGGCTGACACTGACGGCGGCGGTGCACAAATGCTGCGCAGCTAGCGCCATTCGACGGCCAACACCGCGGTTCCTGGTGTGTCCGCTGTGCCGTGCGTGTGATCATTGCTTGTACAGCCCTCTCGCAGTGTCCGGAGCAAGTATGGTGGGTTTGACACACCGGTGTCAATGTGTTCTTTTTTCCATTTCCAGGAGTGTATAATTGACCATGTGAAAAACATGGATATTCCAGATTTAAACGACGAACTTTCAAGATATTTTACATTGTTTGGTTTTGTTTTACTATAAAAGACCCATTTCACTGCTTATTACCAGGAAACGATTAGTAGTTGTTTGTGTAGATAGATTGGACAAATGACTGGCAACCGATTTTAAATAATTTATCTTCACCCATTTATAATTATCAGTGATCGGGTTAGGTAGTGCAATTTGGAGTGAATGACCTCAAACATTTTGCTTAATATGGATAAGACGCGGGACTGCAGGACTCTTTATTTTTCAACAGTATATTTTTTTGATGTGACAATATTTACAGTTACTCTTACATATGGGAAAGTGCTTTTGTTTAAATGAAACATCTTGTCATTTTCAACCAACTTAAAAAAAGAGGTTACTCAATTCAAAAGTTAAATTTTTTTAAAAATATTTGTTCATGGTTTACTCCGCCAAAAAATGCATTGTCAACCGAGTAGTTTCAAGGGCTGCCTCATTTTGCTCTTGTGATTGAGAAGCACGAAGTCGAGCCATACTAACGCGGCGCTCTTCACGGGCAATTTGTTGTTGTTCTTCAGTCGTTTCATTCGCAATGTTTTGTATCCTCCTTGCATTACGGCTTTGTTGAGAAATATTCTATCGTCTTGGTCGCGGCATTGTTAATGATGATTCAAAGAAAATACAAATTATTTCTTTAAATTTTTAATTGATGACATATACTGATACTTAACCATAGACGTTTAGCTGTCATTTTCGTTTTGTTATTCCATGTCAGATGCGTATTTGTTATACCACGTTTTATAGTGACGTTTAGCTGACATTTACGTTTTGTTATTCGATGCCAGATGCGTTTTTGTTATACCACATTTTATAGCGGTCGGATGGGATAAAAAGTATCCTATGTCCATGTCCTGGTTCTAAGCTACCTCATCACTAATTTTCAGCCAAATCGGTCTTGCCGTTCTTGAGTCATAAATAGTGTAACTAACACGACTTTCTTTTTAATTATGAATTTGGCCAGCTATGGACCGCATACAACTTAAGACTTATGGTGTTTCTTTTTCTTCCGTTCTTCCCAGTACTTCTTCATTTTCTCGCCAACTGCTCGTCTCTGCTCATCTGTCCACATTCTCTTGGGTCGAGGTTTTGGCGCATCTTCTTCATAGTTTGCGTTTTCTATAAGTAGCCTAAAGTTATTCCTGTCACGTATTATTTCTTCTGTAACACCTATTTTGTTGGCGTCTTTCTTTACTGCTTCTATCCACCCTACGGTGTTTTTCAGCTTACTAACGTAATTAAAAATTTTCTTTGTAATTCGTGTTTCTTCCATTCTTTTTAAATGTCCATAAAATTTTAGCCGTCTCTTCCTCATTGTATCTATGATCTTTTCTGTATTTTTGTATAGGTCTTCATTTCTCCTTTTAATCCACCTGTTTTCCTTGTTTTTCTCAGGACCTAGAATTTTTCTTAATATTTTTCTCTCTCTTTTTTCTAGTTCTCTTAATTCGCCTTTCTTATTCAATGTTAGGCACTCTGATCCATATGTTGCTTGTGTCCTAATAACTGAATTATAATGTTTAATCTTTGCTTGTATGGATATTGATTTCTTATTGTAGTAGTTTTGTGTTAATTTTTATGCAAATTCCAACTTTTTTATTCTTTCTTTATTTGTTGTGTTATCCAGTCCATTGGCTTGGATCCACTCCCCCAGGTATTTGAATCTATCAACTCTTTTATAAATATAGATTCTCGCACTTCTTGCGATGTCAGTTCAGAGTAAAACCTCGAGCTTTCGACGATTACCTCCATCGTCTTCGTCAGATCAAAGTGTTACGTAAATAATTCAATTCGGCCTTGCAGATGAACAAATTGAAATAAACTGAAAATAGGCATGGATAAGCATGTGACTACATGTTGTAAATAGACGAAACCACTAATAAAGAGAAACGTACGATCCGTGGGAGATAAAAGTTAAATAAATTCTTTGCTATGAGGGAATGAACGTACAAATGTGACTGACACACCGCTGCTGTAGTGGCCTTATATCGCCCAAAGACGGCTTTTGATTGGCCAATGATTATGTCATACTGTCCCAGATGGTGTCAGCGTCTGCGCTCCCGCGGTAGCGTAAATATTGCGACAATATTTCTGGCTCTTCTCTACATCCAGAGCTCGCTTCCATTTTGAGGAACGTGCATTAAATTCGGCTCCCCTTCGTGTACTTTCATTTTATCGTCATGTTGACGACACGTTTGTGGTCTGGCCACTCTACGTAGCAGCTCTTGAGCACTTCCAGGAACATACTGTATGAACAGCTTGCACCCAAACACGCAGTTCAGCGTCGAGACAGAGAAAGAGGGAAGGCAGCCGTTTTCAGATGTTTTGATACAACGAAAGTCAGCTGGACAAACAAGCCACTCAGTGTATCGCAAGCCGACGTAGACTGATTTACATCTTAACGTCTTAACCCCCAAAGTTTTCACTATCTAATCCAGAAGAGAGCAGCTTTAAATAAACGGTGACACAGAGCAAAAACCGTTTTTACGTCGACCACTTAGATTCCGAAATTAATCATCTGAAGTACGTGTTCTCAAAGAACGACTATGAGTCCATTGACATGAAGTCAGCTTTCTCCAAGCAACGGAAACGTAAAAGTGTTGAACATTCACGTGATTAGCCACCGAATGCATTCCTTTGCCTCTGCGGCGCAACATCCAGTAAAATAGCCCGAGGACTGGGAAGACGAGTTATCAGATCTGTAAAGAAGATGCTATGCCCTATTAAGGACAGTCTCGCCCTCAGAATTCCTGGGATTTGCAACATTCTTTGTGAGCGCGGAAGCGATTACGTCGGTCAGTCCATCTGCATCGTTTCCGACCGTTGTGCAGAACAACGGCGTATTAAAAATCTAGAAGTGGAGAGGTATTCAGTTGTTGAGCACAACCTCACAAATAAACACGAAATACTGTTTGGCGAAACTAAAGTTCTGTCCCAGACTCCCACATATTAGGACTCTATAACTAAAGAGACAGCAGAAAAAATAACGTGTAAGATAATCTTCAAGCGTGACGGCGAATACAGGGTTATTACAAATGATTGAAGCGATTTCACAGCTCTACAATAACTTTATTATTTGAGATATTTTCACAATGCTTTGCACACACATACAAAAACTCAAAAGGTTTTTTTAGGCATTCACAAATGTTCGATATGTGCCCCTTTAGTGATTCGGCAGACATCAAGCTGATAATCAAGTTCCTCCCACACTCGGCGCAGCATGTTCCCATCAATGAGTTCGAAAGCATCGTTGATGCGAGCTCGCAGTTCTGGCACGTTTCTTGGTAGAGGAGGTTTAAACACTGAATCTTTCACGTAACCCCACAGAAAGAAATCGCACGGGGTTAAGTCGGGAGAGCGTGGAGGCCGTGACATGAATTGCTGATCATGATCTCCACCACGACCGATCCATCGGTTTTCCAATCCCCTGTTTAAGAAATGCCGAACATCATGATGGAAGTGCGGTGGAGCACCATCCTGTTGAAAGATGAAGTCGGCGCTGTCGGTCTCCAGTTGTGGCATGAGCCAATTTTCCAGCATGTCCAGATACACGTGTCCTGTAACGTTTTTTTCGCAGAAGAAAAAGGGGCCGTAAACTTTAAACCGTGAGATTGCACAAAACACGTTAACTTTTGGTGAATTGCGAATTTGCTGCACGAATGCGTGAGGATTCTTTACCGCCCAGATTCCCACATCGTGTCTGTTCACTTCACCATTAAGAAAAAATGTTGCTTCATCACTGAAAACAAGTTTCGCACTGAACGCATCCTCTTCCATGAGCTGTTGCAACCGCGCCGAAAATTCAAAGCGTTTGACTTTGTCATCGGGTGTCAGGGCTTGTAGCAATTGTAAACGATAAGGCTTCTGCTTTAGCCTTTTCCGTAAGATTTTCCAAACCGTCGGGTGTGGTACGTTTAGCTCCCTGCTTGCTTTATTCGTCGACTTCCGCGGGCTACGCGTGAAACTTGCCGCTCGCGTTCAACTGTTTCTTCGCTCACTGCAGGCCGAACCGTTGATTTCCCCTTACAGAGGCATCCAGAAGCTTTAAACTGTGCATACCATCGCCGAATGGAGTTAGCAGTTGGTGGATCTTTGTTTAACATCGTCCTGAAGTATCGTTGCACTGTTATGACTGACTGATGTGAGTGCATTTCAAGCACGACATACGCTTTCTCGGCTCCTGTCGCCATTTTGTCTCACTGCGCTCTCGAGCGCTCTGGCGGCAGAAACCTGAAGTGCGGCTTCAGCCGAACAAAACTTTATGAGTTTTTCTACGTATCTGTAGTGTTTCGTGGCCATATGTCATTGAATGGAGCTACAGTGAATTTATGAAATCGCTTCAATCATTTGTAATAGCCCTGTATAATCTGGGAAAAAAATGGTTCAAATGGTTCTGAGCACTATGGCACTTAACATCTGTGGTCATCAGTCCTCTAGAACTTAGAACTACTTAAACCTAACTAACCTAAGGACATCACACACATCCATGCCCGAGGCAGGATTCGAACTTGCGACCGTAGCGGTCGCGCGGTTCCAGACTGAAGCGCCTAGAACTGCTCGGCCACGCCGTCCTTGCACTATATAAGGCGGTTTTAAGAGTCAGCTGCTACTAACGAAAACGATGGAGATACTCTTCGAAAGCTTGAGGTTTTTTCCTGAACTGACGCTGCAAGAACTTCGAGAATGTTTTACTCATACGTATCGATGTTTTAATGCAACATGAATACACGCATGACCTAAAGCGCTTCATGCGGTTGTTAGTCGTACTAACAACTTTGTTAACATCGTTTATCGGTGGCTAAAGAATATGTCTTATTTACCACTCGCTCCTCTCGGCGGGCTTAGAAAGTACTGTTCCACGATGTGCAGGCGTAGACTGTCGAACGTAGATGTTGAAAGTGAGTGGTGAATGGTGAGAGAGGGGATTCATGTAGTTTTCTTTCCTCTTCGGATAGTATTACTCCGGCTATGATCGACCCTGGTCTTCAGTATCTACAGACGGAAAATTTTTTTGTTCACGTTCCTTGCGCTCACATTCCAGGCGTGAAAATGTTCAACATCAAGTCTGTTATTAGGTAAATCATAGAGAATCCAGTGTACTCTTCCTTCAAACCGTATGTAGTGACGAAAACCTTCTCCCTTTTCTATAGGTGCCGGATTTTCAAGCAGTAAATGCAGGCGAAAAGAAGCTGTTCGGCATAAAAACATTTGCTCTGTACGACTGAGTAACTGGATTTTTTACCGGGGAGCTACTACAGCTACAATAATCAGTGAAGTTTATTTAGAAAAACCAGTTAGTACACTAGTAACACTACTGGAACCTCATTTGGGTAGAGAGTTGCATGACACAGGAACTGATGGTAAAATGTAAATGTCGTGTGACTAGGGCCTCCCGTCGGATAGACCATTCGCCAGGTTGTAATGTTATGTGAGCCTCGCTGTCCCTTTTCTTAACTAATTTGTGTCTGATTCTATTCTGAGAAGCTCAGTAATGTATGTAAATATCAGAAATGTAAATTTGATTCAAAAAGTACTTGAAGTGAAGTGAAGCGCAACGATAGTAGCTGTGAATCTTTGAGTATGGACATTAAAAAAGAGACTATTTATTAAAAAAAAGAGGACTGTTAATCTGTATCTCGTGGAAAGAGGACGTGTTGCTAGGCCGCCGCTCAGAACGTATTGTTACATTTAATGAAAATTGATATTTTAGTGATAAAACCGAGTAAAGAGTTGCCAAACAGATATGTATACAAATTTTCTGGAAGTGAAGAATAGAAATGTCTTGTTTTTGGAAAAGAAGGTGAACTTCATTGTCGTCGCCGTCTATCAATAGACAGAATTGTAAGTCTACGAAGTTCACTAAAATACAGGAAAAGAAACGCATTCTCTACAGTTTTCATTCAATAAGCAACAACCTCTCATAATTTCTCAATTACAGTAATTGGATTATGTTCTTGTACAATAGTATGGTGCCGAACTCCACTGATCAATTTTGATGTAGCAGGACGTGTAGTTTGAAGGAAGTTTGTGTGCCAAGCAATCTCCTTTTCCTCAAGAAAAGCAGATTACTGTTTGATCTTCTTTCTTACAACAGTGGTCCCTCAGGTATGAAAAGCTACGAAAATTTGGGCTCAAAGCTATCCGCAATACGGCCAAGAAAGACAGATTCGTATTTTAATCTTTAAACAACAATGACTTCCTCAAAATTGTAATACGTCACCAACTGTTGCAGAAGTTGATCATTCAAGGAGGCAGAAACCAAAATTCAGTTACCAGTTACGACTTAAAATAAAAATCTCAATCAAAAATCAATATATATATATATATAACGCCACTTCGGCGATTTGCGTGTCGATGGGGATGAAATGATGATGATTAGGACCACACAACACCCAGTCGCTGAGCGGAGAAAATCTCCGACCCAGCCGGGAATCGAAGCAGGGCCCTTAAGATGGACAGTCTGTCGCGCTGACCACTTTTGTTTTCATTTTGTTCGTTGTTGATCGTTGTGTTTGGTCGTTGCGGACGTCACATGACATCCATTGAAGTTCGTTGTTGATCCTTTCTCTCAGTTTTTTTATTACAGAGGCCAACCAGCTCTCTGACCGAACACGCTGATCCACCGTGCCTGCAACCACTCAGCTACTGGGGGCGGACAGGAGCTGACGGTTTCGATACATTACGTAAATACAAGAAAGAGGACAAAAGCCGAACACAAGATGTAGAGAGCAGAATTAGAATTTAGCTCAATGAGCACGCTATAGGTATTGAAGTGGTGCGGCAGAAAAGTCGCTTGTGTCCACATACCATTTAACTGGAACGGTATCAACAGAAAATACAGACCGCCAACTACAGACTGAATTCGAAACGTGCGCTGGTCAGTTGAAACAGTATATAATTATGACACGGTGGTAAGTGTAAATGACTGAATTTTAAAAGAAAACTTGAAATTGTATAACACTATTTTTGTACATATCACACCTATCTGTATTAAATTCTCTTACTATTCCATACGGGCCGGCCGTGCGGTTCTAAGCGCGTCAGTTTGAAACCGCGTGACCGCTCCGGTCGCAGGTTCGAATCCTGCCTCGGGCATGGATGTGTGTGATGTCCTTAGGTTAGTTAGCTTTAAGTAGTTCTAAGTTCTAGGGGACTGATGACCTCAGTAGTTAAGTCCCATAGTGCTCAGAGCCATTTGAACCATTATTCCATACGGAAAAACCCGTAAAAGTCAAAATTTGTTTCGACTGTTATGCATGAAATTGTAGAGAAGCACAGCCAATCGTAACAGGAAAACCCCTGGCTACCGTGAGAAAGACACTTTCGAAGCGCAGTTGAATCGTCAGTTTTTTGCATATCACACCATCTTCCTCCTGTCTGTTAAATTTCGCGCTTTTGTGGTGTAGCAGTTTTAATAGCTAGTAATTTTCACTAAAATGTAAATTGCTTTTAAATAACTTTTGGTTTGATTGATTGTGTGCAGTAATAGTAAAACACTGTATGAAGAACCTTAATTACTTCTACCTCAGCTTCAAATAATTATTTGAATGAAAGGTAAATGTAAAAGTAATTGGATTTATCTTCTCTTAACTATTTCTTTCAGTTGTGACTTTCTTGAAGGTTTTAGTGGAACAATGGAACCCTGAAGATGGTTAATGACTTGGGTCAATTAGGTTCACTCCCTAAGTTTATGATTTGACTACGCAACACTCTAATGTTCAAAAAAATTAATAATTACACTGGAAAACCTAGTATATCCGGCTTGACCTTTGCGACCAGTTGCTTGTGGTGCGACGTAATACTTTTTATAGTATCCATTATTGGCAACAAGTTCTTCTTGGTTAGGGAGCAGCTTGAATAACATAGATGTACACAGTTATCTTCTTTAATTACCAAACCTCCTTTCAAGTATAACCATATAATGTAGCCATACACGTGCTCACTCTCTTATATATTTTACCCAGCCACTTACTACAGAACCAACTCCAGAGCAATCTCCATTTTGCATGAACGCGCCAACACTTTGCAGCCGTATGCCATCACAGTTGATTCACAACTCATCACGTTGGCTACACTACTATGACTGCGCTCGATAGCTCCAACGATGTTGTTGTTGTATAGACTAACGGAAAAAAAAAACATTTGTACACCATTTCAGGCGTTTCCACTTCACTCGAGATTTATTGTTGCAACAGTGCATATAGAGTACATTAAACAATTACATTTACTGATCATAAGCACAAGTGATTCAGAAGTACCAGGTACCGACCCATACTGAAACACCCGTATTAACACGTGGTGCAGCCTCCACGGGCGGCAATGCAGGTCTGACTGGCATCCAGTCGATAGTACGGATGGCGAATACTGTCCTGAGATACGTTGTGTCACGCCTGCTCGGCGTGCTCACGTAGTTGTTGGTTGTCAAGTTGCACGAGTTACTTCTCGCCCCGTCATATCCCCGTCATATTCCACATGTGCTCGATTGGGGACAAGTCCGGAGATCATACTGGCCAGGGAAATTGTTGTACGTCTTGCACAGCACTTTGAGTTTCACGAGCAGTGTGTGTGTGTGAGCGTATCCTGTTGGAACAACACATCGCCTTCATGTTGTCAGAACTGCAAAATAACTGGTCCAACAATCTTCTGCATGTACCGAGCGCTAGGTAAGCGTCCCCCCCCCCCCCTCCCAGAAAGAATATAGGTGAATGGGAGTAGTAACTTATCAGATCCCAGACAGTAATATCTGGGGTGGGGTCTTGGACAAATGCACTCTATGAGACAGCACTCACCAGGTCTACGTCTTACTCACAAATGACCGTCGTTTGCGTTGAGGCAAAAACTGCTTTCATGGTTGAAGACCACGGCGCGCCATTCCATCTTCCAAGTGACTCTCTGACGGCACCAATCGAGCCATGCACGTCGATGATGTGACGTGAGTGGAAGATGGGCTAGAGGCGCGATTGCCGGCCGGTGTGGCCGAGCGGTTCTAGGCGCTTCAGTCTGGAACCGCGCGACCGCTACGGTCGCAGGTTCGAATCCGGCCTCGGATGTGTGTGATGCCCTTAGGTTATGTCCATTATAATTGTCCGGGCTGTTATGCCCCGGTCGGTTGATGAATTCTGTGTCGATTCCCAACGTTTCGTCTCCGACTGCGGGAGACATCTTCAAGGGGGTCCGTAGCTCAATGGAAGGTCCAACACACCCACTGGCTCGCTACTGACTGCCGCTAAATTCCGTGTCCGCGCGCTCCCACGCCGCTGCGTGACGTCACGTGTTTTGAAAACGTCAGTGCAATTGGCCGCTGTCCGTCGCCGTCGATCGCCGTTGCCATCACCCAGTAGTGAACGGGTGGTACACATCTTCTTTAACACCGGCATCCATATGCCGTTTAATTTCACACCCTCCTCCTTACGGTTGAAATTATTAGGGTCTTTAGCGATTTCGATTGCCTCCCTGTAGAGCCTTTCGTAATATCCGCTTGTGGCCGCTAGTACTTGGGTCTCCTCGAAACGAATATTGTGGTTCCCTGGCTGGAAAGCATGCTCCGCAACAGCTGGTCGTTCCGTTTCTCCTCTTCTGCAACTTCCCTTATGCTCTTCCAAACGTTTAGAAACAGTTCTTTTAGTGGTACCCACATAAACATCACCACAGCTGCATGGGATCCTATACACTCCAGCTTTTTCCAGTGGTTTGCGAGCGTCCTTGGCAGGCTTAAGGTATTCCTGTATCTTCCTGATGGGCTTGTAAATTACGGTAATATTCCGCTTCGTCAAGATCCTCCCTATTCTTTCCGTTACATTTTTAACAAACGGCAGAAAAACCTTAGATTTTGCAGTAGCCTGTACGTCAGTACGATTTCTGCGTGGGTGCCTCAACGCACGTAACGCCGGTGTTAAAGAAGATGTGTACCACCCGCCCACCACTGGGTGATGGCAACGGCGATCGACGGCGACGGACAGCGGCCAATTGCACTGACGTTTTCAAAACACGTGACGTCACGCCGCGGCGTGGGAGCGCGCGGACACGGAATTTAGCGGCAGTCAGTAGCGAGCCAGTGGGTGTGTTGGACCTTCCATAGAGCTACGGACCCCCTTGAAGATGTCTCCCGCAGTCGGAGACGAAACGTTGGGAATCGACACAGAATTCATCAACCGACCACGGCATAACAGCCCGGACAATTATAATGGACATGATATTTCCGGCCGTGAAAGTCTACATTTTAGTGTCCTTAGGTTAGTTAGGTTTAAGTAGTTCTAAGTTCTAGGGTACTGATAACCTCAGATATTAAGTCCCATAGTGCTCAGAGCAATTTGAACCATTTAGAGGTCTGCATGCCCGTAGTCCCATTTGCACAGTTCGGTGTTGTGCATCTGTTCTCACAGGCGCTCTTATCTGTGATGTGGTAGCTGTACAAGCTGACACTCCTGCGCTTCAATACGACGATCCTGGTGGGTATCTGTGCTGCGCGTACGTGCGAAACCTCGTCTGTGGGTGTGAGAATGTTCGCGTGACCATTGACACCAGAATCGTTGCACAACTGACGCAGCACGTCGAACTTGTGTGGCAGTTCTCCGAAAGGAGCATCCTGCCGGTCGGAAGGTTACAATTTGACCCTTTTCAAACTCGCTCATTTGGCTGTAGGAAGCACGAGTGCGTGTCTGTGGCTTGGTTGCCTGCTTGCTTCACACTGTAAGTTAGCAAAACATTGAGCCTTATGACTGTGAGCATTCCGTATTAAAGGACAAACACAGATGGCGCAGTGGTAGCTACGCCACTTCGCTATCTGTTGGCGTTCGACACTGGAACCGTTATCATCTACTATCCCCCAGGTGGCATATGTCATCATCGGATCAAAACCAACGTTGTCTTTCGAGGTGTACTAATTAAGATTTTTCACGGCTTTGTACAGTATGAATTTACCTGACGTTGCCAATGTGTTTACTACAGAGCTTTGACATGTTTATTCCTTATTTGTTCTTGTAGCATCATACTACAGTTTCAACACTAACTACCGACAAAGATCTTAACTACATATAATTACAAAAAAATTGTTTTAAAACCGTAGACTCAAGTGACTGAAAATACATGAGGCACTGTGTTGTAGTGTTATGAGGGTTACTCCAAAAGAAATGCACACTATTTTTGCAAAAATACAGTTTTTATTCAGCGTGTGTGAAAGTCTTACAGTGTGTAGATACATCCTTCCCGCTTGTTTTCAAACTTAGTTCAACCTGTTCCCATGAGTGGCGCCGTCACAGCATGTCTTCAAGATGGTTGCTACACTTGACGTTCGTCACAAGCAACGTGCTGTCATAGAATTCCTGTGCTGTGATAACGAGATAGTGGGAAAAATCCACAAGAGGTTGAGAAACGTGTATGGAGATGTTGCTGTCGATCGCAGTACAGTTAGTTGGTGGGCAAGCAGGTTACGTGATGAAAGTGGGCACAGGATTGTCCTCGTAGTGGCAGGCCTCGTACTGCACACACTCCAGACAATGCGCAGAGAGTTAACGAATTGGTGACTGCTGACAGACGCATCACAGTGAACGAATTGTCACGCTACGCTGGGATAGGGGAAGGAAGTGTTTGCAGAATACTGAAAGTGTTAGTGTTAAAAAAGGTTTGTGCCAGGTGGGTTCCCAGGATGTTGACAGTGGCTCACAAAGAAACAAGAAAAACGGTATGCAGCTAACTTTTGGAACAGTACGAGAATGGTGGAGATGAATTTCTTGGAAGAATTGTGACAGGTGATGAAACATGGCTCCATCATTTTTCACCAGAGACGAAGAGGCAATCAATGGAGTGGCATCATGCAAATTCACCCAAGAAAAAAAACTCAAAACCACACCTTCTGCTGGAAAAATTATGGCTGTGGTGTTTTTCGAGTCCGAAGGACTCTTGCCTGTGGACATCATGCCAAGTGGAGCCACCATAAATTCTGATGCAAATGTGACGACACTGAAGAAACTTCAAGCTCGACTGAGTCTTGTTCGACCACATCGGCAAAAGCAGGATGTTTTGCTGGTGCACGACAGTGCACGGCCACATGTCAGTCAAAAAACCATGGAAGCGATCACAAAACTCGGATGGACAACACTGAAACACCCGTCTTACAGTCCTGACCTGGCTCCATGTGACTATCATCTCTTTGGGAAACTGAAAGACTCTCTTCGTGGAACAAGGTTTGAAGATGATGACTCCCTTGTGCACGCTGCCAAACAGAGGCTCCAAGAGGTTGGTCAAGAATTTTACAGTGCGGGTATACAGGCGCTGGTTCCAAGATGGAAATTATGTGGAGAAATGAAAATATTGTTCCTAAAGGATGTATCTACATACTGTAAAACCTTCAAACATGTAGAATAAAAGATGGATTTAAAAAATAGTGTGCATTTCTTTTGGAGTGACCCTCATAGAAGTCGATCACGGAAACAACCAAAAATTAGTAATGTGACCTTATCGGTTAATAAATCCTCTGTTACAAATAGAAGTGATCACTGGTTTTGCAAAACATATTGTCTTTTTGAATGTCACATCACAATTCACGAAATGGAAATTCTCTTGACTTTCATCATTTTGTTTATGGTTCAACACTTTTTGGGCGCCTGTAACGCCACAGTCTAACAAGTACAGTCGTGAAACTACTGCTCATTTTTGTTATATACTGCGACACTAGCGCACCTAGCGACCAGTAAGCTACTCTGTTGAATATGCAAACTCGTGCATATTGAAACTTAATTCTCGTACCATAGCATATCATTAAACTGCGCAACTGTTGGATATACTCTTATATGAAATTAATAGTATTAGTGGGGATGGAGTACATATAATTGTATCAATCTTTACCTACATTAACTACTGTTACTCAATATGAAATCAACTTCTCTTTGGAAGATACGGAAGATGTTGTCTTTCTGTTCTGAAAGGAAACAGAGAACTATATTAGGAGCTGAGTCACTGCTTGCTCAAGTGCCACGTGTTGACCTATCACGCTCGTGCAGAAAGAGCACCTGTCGCTGCAGGAGATAAACAGGTGCAGCAGGTGTTTTGAGAACTTCCTGATAACCAGTCTCTTCAGAGTGAGCATGTACTATCTACTGGCGAGCGAGACCTGGATAGGGCCATTCAAAGCCTATTGATATAGACAACGTTAACTGTAATACATTGTACACTCAATTAAGTGGCATTCATTTGAGGATCCAGGAAGATGGCAGAACGTGGAGTACACTGTTACCATACTCTTCTATATCTATTTTGGTTTAATGAAGGGTAACACACGAATACCTGTCACTGTTTAAAGGCTAACAGAACAGAGGTGACATAAATCATAGGGTAGTGATACGGACGTATATAGATGGCCGTAGTATCACATACACAAGGTGTAAAAAGTGCATTGGCAGACCTGACATTTGTGCTCAGGTGACTCGTGTGAAAAGGTTTCCGACGTGATTATGGCCACTTGATGGGAATTACCAGACTTTGAATGCGGAATGGTAATTGGATCTAGAAGCATAGGACGTTTCATTTCGGAAATCGTTATGGAATGAGATATTCTGAGATCCAAAACGTCAGGCGTCTGCTAAGAATACCAGATTTCAGGTGTTACCTCTCACCACGAGGAATGGTGTGCCTTCACGTAATGATCGAGAGCAGCGGCGTTTGCGTAGCGTTGTCAACGCCAACAGACAAGCAACACGGCGCGAAATAACCGCAGAAACGAAAGTGGGACGTACGACGAACATATCCGTTAGAACCGTGCGGCCAAATTTTGCGTTAATGGCCTATGGTAGCAGCCGACCGACACGAGTGCCTTTGCTAACAGCACGACGTCGACGCCTCTCCTGGGCTCTTGCTCTTATCAGTTGGGCGCTAGACGAGTGGAAAACCGTGTCCTGTCAGATGAATCCGTATTTCAGATGGTAAGAGCAGATGGATGGGTTAGAGAGTGGCTCAGGGCCCACGAATCCATGAACTCAAGTACACAGCAAGGCTCTGTGCATGCAGGTGGTGTCTCCACAGTGGTGTGGGCTGTGTTTACATGGAATGGACTGGGTCCTTTGCTCCAAGTGAACCGAGAATTGACTGGAAATGGTTATTTTCGGCTACTTGGAGACTATTTGTAGCCATTAATGTGCTTCATGTTGCCAAATAACGATGTAACGTCATTGGGCCACAAATGTCTGTTACTGGGTTGAAGAACATTGTGGACAATTCGAGCGAATGATTTGGTCATCCAAATCCGCCGGCATGAGCCCAATCGAACAGTTATGGGACGTAATCGAGCAGTTCGTGCACAACATCCTGCGATGACAACACTTTAGCAATTATGGACGGCTACCGATGTAGCGTGGTTCAAAATTTCTGGAGGGGATTTCCAGCGACTTCTGGAGTCCACGCCCTGTCGAGGCGCTGCGCTACTCCGAGCAAAAGGAGGTTCCACATGATATGAAGAGGTAAGCCATGACTTCTGCCACCTCAGTGAATTGCAGTTGGATTATGTATTCTAAAACGGAAGATAGTGCTGAAAACAGTTTGTAGTTAACATTTTACGAAATTTACTGCTATATTACTAAACTACTTGCCATTAAAATTGCTACACTAAGAAGAAATGCAGATGATTGGACAAATATACTATACTAGAACTGACATGTGATTACATTTTCGCGCAGTTTGGGTGCATAGATCCTGAGAAATCAGTACCCAGAACAATCACCTCTGGCCGTAATAACGGCCTTGATACGCCTGGGCATTGAGTCAAACAGAACTTGGATGGCGTGTACAAGTACAACTGCACTTGCAGCTTCAACACGATACCACAGTTCATCAAGAGTAGTGACTGGCGTGTGGTGGCCGAGCCAGTTGCTCGGCCACCATTGACCAGACGTTTTCAATTGGTGAGAGATCTGGAGAACGTGCTGGCCAGGGTAGCAGTCGAACATTTTCTGTATCCATAAAGGCCCGTACAGGACCTGCAACATGCGGTCGTGCATTATCCTGCTGAAATGGTTTCGCAGGGATCGAATGAAGTGAAGAGCCACGGGTCGTAACACATCTGAAATGTTACGTCCATTGTTCAAAGTGCCGTCAATGCGAACAAGACGTGACCAAGACGTGTAACCAATGGCACCCCATACCATCACGCTGGGTGATACGCCAGTATGGCGATGACGAATACACGCTTCCAATGTGCATTCACCGGAATGCCGCCAAACACGCATGCGACCATCATGATACTGTAAACAGAACCTGGATTAATCCGAAAAAATGACGTTTTGCCATTCTTACACCCAGGTTCGTCGTCGAGTACACCATCGCAGACGCTCCTGTCTGTGATGCGGCGTCAAGGGTAACCGCAGCCATGGTCTCCGAGCTGATAGTCCATGCTGCTGCAAACGTCGTCGGACTGTTCGTGTAGATGGTTGTTGTCTTGCAAACGTCCTATCTGTTGACTGAGGGATCGAGACGTGGTTGCACGATCTGTTACAGTCATGCGGATAAGATGCCTGTCATCTCGACTGCTAGTATTACGAGGCCGTTTGGATCCAGCACGGCGTTCAGTATTACCCTCCTGAACCCACCGATTCCATCTTCTGCTAACAGTCATTGGATCTCGACCAACTCGAGCAGCAATGTCGCGATACGATTAACCGCAATCGCGATAGGCTACAATCCGACCTTTATCAAAGTCGGAAACGTGATGGTACGCATTTCTCCCCCTTACACGAGGCATCACAACAACGTTTCACCGAGCAACACCGGTCAACTGATGTTTGTTTATGAGAAATCGATTGGCAACTTTCCTCATGTCAACACGTTGTAGGTGTCGCCACCGGCGCCAACCTTGTGTGAATGCTCTGAAAAGCTAATCATTTGCGTATCACAGCATCTTCTTCCTGTCGGTTAAATTTCGCGTCTGTAGCACGTCATCTTCGTGATGTAGCAATTTTAATGGCCAGTAGTGTAGTTTCTCTGTACTGGTAAGCACACGTTCAGGTATGCATTACGCCGATGGCAACACGTTAAAGGTTCAATGCTCCATTCAGCGTCATCTTCAACACAGCATTGTGCCACCTCAGTATTTTACAAAACCGGATGCTGGTTATCTCTTAGATAGGTCTTTTGCAGGTGGCAAGTAATAGTTAATCTTATCTGTAAGATAAACAGCTTCGATCTGCCAGTTGAGGAATAAACGCTTCAAATAATTACAATGTAGTCATAATTTTACACGTGTGGGACTGAAATTGTTCTTGTGAAGTCCGCCTGCTTAACTGAGTGATATTATACTTGCCTCCCATGCAGCGGGCCCCGGTTCGATTCCCGGCCGGGCTGGAGATTTTCTCCGCTCGTGGACTGAATGTCGTATTGTCCTTATCATCATTTCATCCTCATCACCGGCACGCAAGTCGCCCGATGCGGCGTCGACTGAAATAAGACTTGCAGTCGGCGGCCGAACTTCACCAGACGAGGCCTCCCGGCCAACAATACCGCATGCTCATTTCTGTCATTTTCTTTTTGTGAAACCCTTCCGATACCATTCCTAGGAGGCCTAACAGCTACAGCACTTTTCGCTGCAGACGAATTTGGGAATTGAAAAACATACCCTCTTGCAGCCTCAATAATCGCAGGCGTATCAACTCTTACACGTCGATCAGCGAGCGAGGTGCAGTGGTTAGCACACTGGACTCGCATTTGGGGGGACGACGGCTCAAACCCGCGTCCGGCCATCCTGATTTAGGTTTTCCGTGGTTTCCCTAAATCGCTTCACGCAAACGCAGGGATGGTTCCTTTGAAAGGACACGGTCGATTTCCTTCCCCATCCTTTCCTAATGCGATGGGACTGATTACCTCGCTGTTTGGTCCCTTCCCCCCAAATCAACCAATCAACCAACAGGTCGTCAGGTGCTTTTCTTTCCAACCCTCAACCTGCTGTTCGGAAATTTCTTGCAACTTGAAACATACTCTGACGACCAAGAACGTTGTTATTTGATCTCCTAGGTTTTCTCAGCATGATTGATGTGCTTACGGTTTTCCACTGAACAGTTGTTTTTCCCTTATGCACAGTATTTCGACTACCGACCCATACATCTTCTTCAGGTGCTACGAGTATTGCTGTTATTTGTATTCACTGCCCCGAATCCAGCCAGAGTATGAACTACTGTTCGTCTCGCGCCGCTGTTTATAGCCGAATCCGATTCCACAGGTGACGCCCTTTTAACGTTTGCTGGTGGATGTGTTGACCGGCGAGAGCTTAATGAACACAGTGCTGGATCTCAAGCCCTGTCGTTAATGTTTTTGGCGTAGTTATTTCGATTGAACCCTTCATGAAATAAAATATGACGAGACCAGTATCGTGGGGCTAACCTCAAGTTTCTAGAACAGCATAATCGAGAACTCTTGTAGGTGACTATCTACGACTGCTGAGTATTTCTAAAATAGGATAACTGCGCCATCAGCTGTAAAATTGTGTATTTATTCTCCATAGGCTTCAGTTATAAGAATCATCTTCACAGAAGAGATCGGACACACATTTTCGTCAAATACGACATACTAAACGTAGAACATGCGTTACTGCCATAAGAGTCTATCTGAACATAATTCAAATGATCGTGGTTTAGCACTGTTACAATAATGTATTCTTCGTGAGTTCTTCACACTTAATAACGAGTTGTTAGCAATCTTTTATTTGTTAGCTACTGTTGTTACTTACGACCTGCGCCGAAGGCGATATCGCAGTCCGTGTTTCGCAGTTATTTTTATTAGTAAAATTCATGGAAACTAAAACGCTCGCAATATAAGGGAGTAAGGGGTACTTAGTGCCTACCTTTTGAAAATACTGTAATCTGGTCACGTACTTTACATTTTAAAACTGAGAAATATATTGTTTTTAGTGATTCCTTATGGAAGGTTCTGTAATTGTGCACAATTTCTGAGTAAAAGGTAAAAAATTCTAGTCTTATTAGTAAACGTTGACTTTTCAGAACAAATGTTATACTCATATTTTCAAATTATGGATCCTTCTTACACACCTTTATATCTTTAAAGGTACGTGAATAAAACCCACAATTAACTAGGACGAAATTGAGGACCAGCCTAGTATCTGTCTCTAAAAGAGTGGGAAAATGCCCAGAAAGTACATTCAGGCACGGAAAAGCAGCGACGAAACTGGTCACTCCACCGTGCGGATTCGACGCGTGTCTGATTCACCTTCTTGTTCCTTGATGGAATTCATAAGAAGTAAACTAAAACGGTACAGGGTGAGTCAGCTGCCCCTACTGATTTCGTTTTATACAACCCGCAACGAAACTTCTGGCCTTCGAATAACCAGAAGCGAGATTTTTATATTCTCTCCCTCGACATGTGCAGAGTAATAGCCCTACAGGAAAAAATGAAGAGAACTTTTTGTAGAGAACTTAATATAGTTACATTTTGTGCGGGGATGTATTTTCGCTGGAGACTAGGGCTTCCGTGTTATTCGAGAAAAACATAAAAAAGTGATCTTTAAACGCACCGCCACCCCACATTCATCCCTCATTCGTCAGGGTGTATAGCATATTCTTTGTGGCAATCCCATCTACGACTGTACAAAAATTTCCGATTACATGTACTACTTATTCTTGATATTCGACCTTTGATTGAGCTAATACATCACTAGCATTGTCGGATATTTTGTTAACATTATTAAGGGTTTTGAAAGAAAAACGATTTTTGTAAACGTTACTCTAAAACTAATTACGTTGGCAGTTCGAACCATACTTGATCCTTACAAGCACAGTAGTTCAACAGTCAGAAAGCCTGACGAATACAACGATGTAATTGTTTATTTTATGCCGTTAGAATTCATAAAATTTTTGGGTAAAATTTTCACAAACACCAATATTACACCTTGTAAGCGCGCAACTAAGCCAGTGACGTAACAAGACCGGTCAACGTATACCAAAAGCTGGTCGAATGTGGGAAATAATTCGTGCAGTCGCAAATTGTTGTATAGTGGCAGGAGAAAGTGACATGAATCACATAACAAAAATTCTGACAGGTGGGAGCCGAGCGTGGGAGTGTGACAGTCACTTTTGTGCGTTGTTCTTGAATAACTTGGAAACTATATCCTCTAGCGAAAACATGTACCAGTAGAAAATTTAACTAATAGTGATGCTTCATCTTTATGTAAGTACAGATATATATTTCGACAAATGCAGCCTTGCTACTTACAATCGTCCCACTTGTATCTGTTTAGTCACCAGCAAATAATTTTTTTTATTTTTATACAGTGATCTCCAGCAGTATAAACATGTACATGAATGTATAAACACCTGAGGATGGGCGCAAGCCCGGAAGCGGTCGTGTGACAAATAAATAACTTTTTACTGTGATTGGTAGCGGTAATTTTTCTACACCCTATAAGGGAACGGTCACGGAGATCAACAGCATCCACTATGGATAAAATTCATTTCATGAAAATTTAACTACATTTAAGTTCCTAACAATAAGTGCCGTTCATTTTTTCAGTAGGACAAATAGTTTGTGCAAAGCGAGCGAGAGAACATGAAAATCTCACGCGTGGTTTATGAAGGTCAGGTGTAACGTTACAGGTCGCATAAAACAACATCGGTAGTGGCGGCTCAGTCACTCAGTATACGTGCAACATTCTGTAGTTCCTCTACTTTTACTATTCTAAATAAATTTAAATGTGCAACAAACAGAAGATAATTTATGAAGGAGGCTATACATCTTAAGAAATAGGGTAGAAGAACAAGGCTGGTAATATTTCCACATAATTGAAAATGGCTTTTCTGAGGAAAAAGGCGAAAAGGGAAAAATAGAGACAAATAGGAATTATAGGAGCAGAATGCGAAAATACCCAACAATGGGTTACGACACAGAAACAAATTTAAATAAACGTGTGGAACAATTTATAGACCTCTGAAATATAAAATTAGAAAGGAAAATAAACTGAATCTTTATAAAACAATGACGAAACTGGTTGCATTATCAGGAAGTGAGAAGTGCGTACCATCGAAGAAGCGAAGAAGAAACATTAGGTCAGCTGAGATGAATTTCTCAAGGCAGAAAAAGGTTGCTCACTGATGGACAAAGTACTAAACAGAGATAAATGACAAGAGCTACCGATTTTAGATTTGGAAAGCAAAATTAAAAAACAAAGTTATTTGAGTAACTATTTAGAAAGAGTACAACAAGAACGTCTACCTAGAATCGTCGTGGAATACAAGCCTACTGCACGCCAAGTGTCGGACGTCCACGAGGACGTTAGTTTCCGAAAAAGTCTGTGCAGCGCAGTACAATGCAGTTAACTGCATTTATCAAAAAGATAAGATGGCACACCATTCCACATCCCACTGTGTAATTATCTGCGGTCGTTTGGGAATTGTGTGCTTGAGAAGGAAATATGTATAAAATATACGTGAGTAAACTATTCGACACTTAAATTACATGCCATTTGTTGTTAGGAAATTAGAATATTGAAATAAACTTAGTCACTAACATGAAATGTGTAATCACTTCCACATTACTGTTTCAACAACTTTTAGGGTGTTCATTTCTTGGATAAGTAGTAACGACAAACGTAGACTTTCCATGTCTTCTGTAGTGCATCCAGCACGTTTCCAAACAGGGCACTCAACACACGTGCACAACAATTCTTTTTCTCCTTGCCTGCTCGTTAGGTTGTGTTTTACCACTTCTGGTTCTCTTTCTCTTCTTTACTGGCTACTCAGTAAAGCACCTACGTACAGATTTATCATTCTCGTTCTTCAACTGTTCCTTATCATTCCTTACTTTCTTCTTCGTTCCAGCTTCTTCCACTTTCTTTTTCATAAGGATACGCACCTGTTCGGTTTCAGTGCACCATGACATCAGTCTGCCATTGCATGCTAAGATGATTAGATTCCTTATGTTAAGTCGTTATATTGGGAAAGGAAATCCATGTTATGATGCAATATGTGTTAATTTCATCCAAACACAGGAATAAATCAGTAATTACCGTAAGAAAGCTTTTTCATATCGGGTTCACAGCCATAAGTTTATTAAGACAATTCTATTTTCCACCTTGTTTGTTATATAGTCATGTTATTTATATCTCACGATCACCTGATATCGGTGATATGCGATTTGAAGCGTTCGTTACTCCTATCGTGATAATTTTACACTCTCTCTCTCTCTCTCTCTCTCTCTCTCTCTGTGTGTGTGTGTGTGTGTGTGTGTGTGTGTGTGTGTGTGTGTGTACACAGATGTGCGTTCTCATTTAAAATAGTTGACCCGAGCGAGAACAACGTTCCATACTTGTCAACGATTTAAAATAAAATTAGCGCCGTTGTGGGATACATACATAAACATTATCACTAATATCACACACAACATTGCTCTACACACGTTGATACGATATCCACAGAGGGTGACGGTACAAATGTACGACCGTAGCAGTAGTCTTAGAAAATGGCAGATAACGGATATCAGCTGAATGTGCTGTATAAAATACAGTGGATATATAAAAATCAAAGATGAAAAATGGAATTTTTTTAATAACTATGTTTTCTGACGTACTGACACAGAACACTTGCAGTGATACAGAGATCGGTAGGACAATAAGGGGCTTAATGCAGACGACGAAGGCGGATTTCAGAAAGTGAACAGTTGGCTGGAAAAGACGTCCAGAGCGTAGCAAAACACATGTAAGGTTTCTAGCTCATTTTTGGTATTCAGTGAAAGTGATGTGAGCTCTCTTTTCATTAGATGTGACGTACTTCACATTCGTACACAGGGTATTATTCAAACAGAAGTCTTCAGTAGTATCTTTGGTTCTCAGGAGCATTATCGTTCGCGGCTGGTCCCGGCGGAGGTTCGAGTCCTCCCTCGGGCATGGGTGTGTGTGTTTGTCCTTAGGATAATTTAGGTTAAGTAGTGTGTAAGTTTAGGGACTGGTGACCTTAGCAGTTAAGTCCCATAAGATTTTACACAGATTTGAACTTTTTTTGAGCATTATCGTTGCCAGTGGAGCATTCACACTGAGGTAAGTGCGGGGGGGGGGGGGGGGGTCGGGCGTTCGTCACGCTGCCGAGTGGTCTGGAAGTAACTAGCAAACCACAGAGATGCTAAGGCAGAGGATTTTGGTTTCTGGAAATATGATTCTGTAAAAGACCTAGTTGAAAAGTCGTAAGATATTCGGGAAATGCTGTCGCTGTGCTGCATGCAAGCATATAAATTATCGTGAATTCCAGAAAGGCAAATTTTTAGTGTGAAAATTATTAGAGTGAACAACCTCAACAAGAAACTGCTTCCATTACAGAGAAGCTTTCAGATACAAAGACCTCTTGCAATGAAAAAGGGAGAAATTAATGACCAGATCAATATAAACAATAAGTTCCTGATCACGTTAGCCACAAAAACAAAAACAAACGGAAATCTGTAACATAACCAGAGTAAATAATCAATGAATCTTCCCCTCCTCCCTTCTTTCTCTTTCTCTGTCTCTCTCTCCCTATCTCTCTCTTTCTCTCTCAAAACACACACACACACACACACACACAACAAATGAAAAATATCATGTTTACTGAATCTTTCGTACGTTCTTTGTAGAACAACATTATAATAAATGAAAATCGCTAGTTAGATTTTGTTCTACAGTATTACTTTTATACAAAAGCGAACTAGTGCTTTTCACATATTATGAAAAATATCAAAACACACACAACACAAACAAAAGGTTAAAGATAAACACATAGCGACAGTTGACAACACTACACACTCTAAACACACACATGTTGACCACAAAATGAAAAGTACAGGTGATGTGTTATAATAAATGTTAATGAAAAAGCTGGAGCATGGGGACCGAATGAGCACATCTCCAGGATTACACATATGGACTAACAACACTGGAAATCGTAAGTAACACCAAACGTTAATTTAACATCATGATATTTGTGCTACAATAGTTCTTTCTAATCTGAAAACAGGAGAAAGACATGGCAAAATATAACACTGTAACTACTAAACAATACATTTATTTTATGTGCAAAAAGAAACATGTATTACATGCCACTGAAGATGCTTCGTAAATAAAAGAAGCGAAACGCATATGGCAGAAAACAAACTGCCTTTCTATTTGCGTAGGCTTCCGCATCCAGAGTCAGTCGACATAAAAGTCTTCTGGATGTGGTACCGCGTCATAATGTATAAAACTACTGCTGCTGGAGAAAAACCAACGTTTCGGCCACGGTTGCAGCGGCCTTCTTCTGGGTCTACAGGTGCGTTCTAGATATACAGTGTCCCTTATATTTTGTTATAATTGTTCACTGCGCATACCATTACGTCATAATTTTAATAAGATGGTTCTTTTCATGGGTACTTAAGGAAGAAAGAGAGGGAACTTTGTTTTAATAGGTTGTTGCTGTGGAGGGAGAACGCAACCGCTGTACATTGTTTGTATGACGGTATTTCAACCACGCTGTCATTTGACAAGCCATAACATGAGTGAACAGTACGGATATCGAGAGGAGAGATCGAACATCTCTAATGGTACCGTTTTGGGTGAACAGCAGCAGTTACGGTGCTGCACTGAGAGAGTATCGCCGACTGAAAAGTCTGAGGATGGGCCCAATGTCATCCAATGGTTTAAAGAAGATAATAATGAAATTCGAAAACATGGTGTGTCACCTGGAAGAGGAAGGCGTCCTATCTCGATGGGAGTTACTGACGAGGTTGCTGTTGCTGTAACTGACCATGCAGCACGTGCCCCTGGCAGTGTTAGTGCTCCTGCAGTGTCACGAGAATTGTCCATCCCACAGTAACAGTATGGGGAGTTTTGCAGTCTATTTTACAGTGCCATCCACATGGTGCAGCAGCTGAAACTTCATAATACTCAGCAACGTTCTGAATTTGCTGTTTGGTTCCTGACACGGATCGAAGTTGATGAGTTGTGGCCGGTCAATATTCCACGGAGTGATGAGGTGCATTTTACGCTACAGGGTGTACTGATTACACAGACCTGCCGATTCTAGGGTACTGTTAAACCGAGTGCACAAAGACCCATTACTCTCGCCGTATCTGCTTTTTACATCTGCATGGATACTCTGCAAATTACATTTAATTGCCTGTCAGAGGGTTCAGCCAACCACCTTCACAATAATTCTCTATTATTCTAATCTCGAAGAGCGCGCGGAAAAACCGAACACCTATATCTTTCGGTGTGAGTATGTGACTGTATGGTCTGTATTCAGAAGCACCTTTATTCTCGGTCCGTTCTTGTTTGAAGGCCTGTCAGGTGTACCGCGAGACGTCTGCACGAAGTAATGGCCGCTATCGACATGGGATCTCAAGTTGATTCCGTATTTCTAGATTTCCGGAAAGCTTTTGACACCGTTCCTCACAAGCGACTTCTAATCAAGCTGCGAGCCTATGGGGTATCGTCTCAGTTGTGCGACTGGATTCGTGATTTCCTGTCAGGAATAGACGGCAAATCATCGAGTAAAACTGAAGTGATATCAGGTGTTCCCCAGGGAAGCGTCCTGGGACCTCTGCTGTTCCTGATCTATGTAAATGACCTGGGTGACAATCTGAGCAGTTCTCTTAGGTTGTTCGCAGATGATGCTGTAATTTACCGTATAGTAAGGCCATCGGAAGACCAGTATCAGCTGCAAAGCGATTTAGAAAAGATTGCTGTATGGTGTGGCAAGTGGCAGTTGACGCTAGATAACGAAAAGTGTGAGTTGATCCACATGGGTTCCAAAAGAAATCGGTTGGAATTCGATTACTCGATAAATAGTACAATTCTCAAGGCTGTCAATTCAACTAAGTACCTGGGTGTTAAAATTACGAACAACTTCAGTTGGAAAGACCACGCCCGCATCTCGTGGTCGTGCGGTAGCGTTCTCGCTTCCCACGCCCGGGTTCCCGGGTTCGATTCCCGGCGGGGTCAGGGATTTTCTCTGCCTCGTGATGGCTGGGTGTTGTGTGCTGTCCTTAGGTTAGTTAGGTTTAAGTAGTTCTAAGTTCTAGGGGACTTATGACCACAGCCGTTGAGTCCCATAGTGCTCAGAGCCATTTGAACCATTTGGAAAGACCACATAGATAATATTGTGGGGAAGGCGAGCCAAAGGTTGCGTTTCATTGACAGGACACTTAGAAGATGCAACAAGTCCACTAAAGAGACAGCTTACACTACACTCGTTCGTCCTCTGTTAGAATATTGCTGCGCGGTGTGGGATCCTTACCAGGTGGGATTGACGGAGGACATCGAAAGGGTGCAATAAAAGGGCAGCTCGTTTTGTATTATCACATAATAGGGGAGAGAGATGTGGCAGATATGATACGCGAGTTGGGATGGAAGTCATCAAAGCAAAGACGTTTTTCTACATCTACATTTATGCTCCGCAAGCCACCCAACGGTTCGCGGGAAGAACGACTGTCTGAAAGCCTCCGTGCGCGCTCCAATCTCTCTAATCTTACATTCGTGATCTCCTCGGTAGGTATAAGTAGGGGGAAGCAATATATTCGATACCTCATCCAGAAACGCACTCTCTCGAAACCTGGCGAGCAAGCTACACCGCGATGCAGAGCGCCTCTCTTGCAGAGTCTGCCACTTGAGTTTGTTAAACATCTCCGTAACGCTATCACGGTTACCAAATGACCCTGTGACGAAACGCGCCGCTCTTCTTTGGATCTTCTCTATCTCCTCCGTCAACCCGATCTGGTACGGATCCCAAAGGCTATCTATTTACGAAATTTCAGTCACCAACATTCTCTCCCGAATTCGAAAATATTTTGTTGAGCCCAACCCACATAGGTAGGAATGATCATCAAGATAAAATAAGATAAATCAGAGCTCGAACAGAAAGGTTTAGGTGTTCGTCTTTCCCGCGCGCTGTTCGGGAGTGGAATGGTAGAGAGATAGTATGATTGTGGTTCGATGAACCCTCTGCCAAGCACTTAAATGTGAATTGCAGAGTAATCATGTAGATGTAGATGTAGATGCACGTTATAGAGAACACCTTGTACAACAGGTGATTTCTTCTTTGGAAGTGCGCAGTTCTGTGGAAAGCGCTGTTTTCTTGCAAGATGGGGCGACACACCGTGTCGTTCGCCCAGTGAAAGGTCTGCTTAATGCAACATTCCACGCAGGTGGTACCTCTAGAGGTTTTCCAGATGCACGGCCTGCAATAATACCTGACCTACATCCATGTGACTTTTGGCTCTGGGGATATCTAAAAGAACGCGTTTACCAGGGACACGCTCGGTCTGTACCTAATCTGAAGGCCAGTACGCAGGAACACGTGCACGGGGAATGCAGCTTGGCAGCTGGCTTGAGGAGTGAGCTTACCCGTGCGCGCCTTGAGGTGGGGCTGCTTCTTCATCCAGTCCCTGATGTGCTGGATGTCCTTGGCCCTCCTCTTCGGCTCCTCGCCCAATTCCTTCTTAGCGACGACCTCCAGCTGGGGGCTGAGTGGCCGGATTCCGGAACTCATCTGGCAAAAAAAAAAAAAAAAAAAAAAAAAAAAAAAAAAAAAAAAACGCTCAGGCGTATTTTCCTACTTATTTGAAGTTTGAAGTTAGTGCCGCAAAATATTTTACTTTTGTACTTCTGTTTGTGACTATATGTGTGAGCGGACACTAAGGAGGAACTTCTCGCTCGTATTTTACGTGCGTGTGCTCAAGTACAGGACAGAATGAATGAAGCTCGCATCAGCAACACAGTAGCTCCTTTAAAAGAGCTGCAAAATGCATTGCAGTTGACGGTGGACTTTTTGAACATCTTTTCTGAGGAAATGTGCATAATGTAACAAAATACTAGATCACAATGTTTCATTTTCTATGCGTTTCCCCAGAAAATTTTAAGGACAGGACATATGTTCACATGACGTCTTTAATTCAAAATCACTAATATTACTACCCTTCAAAGGATGTGCTTATGCTCGTGACTCACCCTATGTCTCTAGACGTTCAGCTAACACAGAAAGAAACAAACTCGCGACATAACCCAGCAATACCGAAAGCAAGTTTGTGGGTGAAGGGTAAAACAGGAATTACTGTTGTCAACAGCATGCTCCGCGGCTGAATGGAAGAAGTTTGTTGTTGAACAAGACACAAAGAGGATACCTTTGAGATCTGCACCGTTGTGCAGATATTTTCAGTGCAATGCAGTAAGGAAATCAAATAAAATGCGAGTGCTCTGTAACGCGCCACCGGACACTAAGGGTCCCTTATACGGGCTGTTTAAAAAATAACGACCTTGTTTTGGACGGTAATAATTACGAAACATGTGACGTGCGGGCAAGGAAATGTGTGCTGTTTGAGTGAGCGTGGCCTGGAGTTTCAGAAAATCACCGTTAGGTGTCACTTAATGTGTCTTCTCAGTTTGCAGCCAGTCAGAAGTGAGATGGCGTCCGCTCAACTGTAGGCATTTTCTGTGTTGCAGTTTGCAAAGAGTGAGTCAGCAGTTTCGGCCCAGAGTACATTTCGCTGGCGTTTTGGTATTGATCCGTCTGCGCCCAAAAATATTTGTAGTTTGTATCGCCAATCTAAAGAGATTGGATGCTTGTGAAAAGATAAGAGTCGGCCTTCCACTTCTGATGGCATAGTGGAGTGAATTCGGCAAACGTTTGAGCGGAGACCACTGAAGTCTATTCGCTGCGCAAGCAGAGCTGACACTGTCTCATATTACTCACTGGCGACTCGTAAGGTGTCGTTTGGTCTATGAACTATACAGATTAAGCCATAAGAATAAGAATCGGAAACCATATTTGTTAAAACCAAATTCTGTAAAGAATCATTATGGGTAGAAGCTGGATAAATTCTGTGATAAAACAGTAGAAAGCCAAGATCTAGAGAAGGAATGGAAACTGTAATAGTGCAGGCTTCTGCAGAGTCTCTAGAACATCGAAATCAAATACTGACCTACCGGAAAGACGAATAGATAGATTGATGAAGAGGAACAGAAGAGACATACCTGAAGAGGTTACAGAGCAGGACGACTGAAAATAGGAAGGAATGTAGAACACTGTCGAAAGAATCTGAAGAACTATGTAGGAAAATTAATCAAGAAACTGGGCTAGCTTTATATTGGAAGTGGAAATAGATATCGATATTTTACAGAAATTTGCTTTTAAAATGATGAGGAACTTAAATAAAAAGGTGAAGAATGATGCAATATTAGAAGTGGTAACTAAGACGCAATGGATGGACTACTATAAAAAAACAAAAGAAGAGGAAGATATAGCAGAATGGAATTGAAGGAATTAAAAGATGCAGTATTTATAATGAAAAATAGGAAAACACCTGGCAGCGATGGAATTAGCAACGAGCTGAATATATATTGACACATGCTGAAAAATAAGACAATTCAAGAAATCTTTGAAATTTGGAACAATAACTTAAAAAAAAGGAGACAGAAGTAATTGCAAAAAAATTATAGGAGCATCTCTGTGCTCAGCACAGGGTATAAAATATCTTCTAAAGTAGTAACATAGACACTAGTAGTAACTGTCGAAAATTTTCTGATACAAGGCCAAACGGGTTTGAGGGAAAGTTGATCGTGCGCAGCCAATAAGTTCACTGTTAGACAAATAACTGAGAAACAGGAAGAGCGCAATAGAGACGCACTTTTATCATTCGTAGAATATGTGAAAGCTTTCGATAACGTGCATAGGAAAAGCTATCAGAGATAATAAACATGCTTTTGTACATAATAAAGACAGTAGAAAGCATGTAACGAGGATCAGAAATCGACACTGCAGAAACTGTAAAATCTAAGACCAGGACAAATTTCGGAGTAAAATAAGGATACAGATTGTCTCCAATTCTTTTTAATATTTATGCTGAATATACTGAGGCAATAGATAAGTAAATTAACTTTTTATACTTGTGACTGCAACAACGGGAATTATTGTATGACTTTGTACTTTGCTGACTGCTGATAGCAGGAACACTCTCCAAAGAGCTGCCATATTTTATCCAAAAAGGGCTCAGTTATAAAGATATTATTATCTTCAAAGAAAACAAAACTTATGGTTTTCATTAACCAGCAGTCAATTGACGGAAAAATAATAGTAATCAAAAAACAGAAAAGTAAACGCGTTCAACTTCCTAGGAAATACTATCTCATTCGTGACAGTAAGGGACGTACAAAAGGAAGTAGAAAGACTGAATTACGTTAGTAGAACAATGTACAGAACCCTCAGAACTAAAGTAAGAACGTAAGTTCTGCTGAATTTCTACAGAACAATGGCGGCACCAACAATAACATATGGAAATGAGTTTAGGACTAACAAAAAGAAATGAACAAAGAATACAAGCATTGGAAACACGATTCCTAAGATGAGTAGCGGGGTACACTCTGACAAGAAGAGGAATGCTAATATCAGAGAAGAATTGGTAATGACAATCTGAAACGAGCAGCTTAAGGAATACAGGAGCAACTCGAAGGATCACGTCACAGGAATAGAAGACGACAGAATACCAAAATCAATGATGAATTATTACACAGTGGGCAGACCTTTAGGAAGACGGAGGAAAAGATGGAAAGATCAGTAATTTCAACAAAGAGAACGTAATAAGCAAATGCCTAAGATGTGCAGAAAGAAGAAGAAGAAGAAGAACTGTTGCTCATTAAATTACTGATTATTATTCATCAGTGCGTCAGAAAAACAACATTGCTTTGCTGCTAAGAAAGACAGATTTACGAAGGAATATATAGTTAAACAGAGATGGCTTTAATCACAGCCAGGACCTGTCTTAAGACACGGCATAGGAAATGGAAAGAATGAAGACAGCAAAATTAAGGAAATTAGAGAATATCAATAAATGGAAACGCAAATAACTTCGGAAAGATGGTCTGTGAATGGAGCAGGAAGTCGGATGAATGAAGCTGGCGACCTCCACAACAGGCCATTCTGTGGCTAGTTGGCTATAGTAAAGACGTAGATAAGTAGATGGGTAACTGACCTTTGGGTGTCAGCGTTGTCGTCCTTCTGTACAGGGACGAGAGCGTCCAGGTGTGGAGCGGCAGACGAGGACGCTGTCCTTAAGGGGTGCGTCAGTCCTGTGACAGCGCGAACCGGAGTCGAGTGTGCAGACGAGTGACGGCCGCGATGCTTCATCTGATAAAGGCCGCACTCACACGTGGCCGCCATCTCTCCGGTTTATCTGCAGGCATGATGTTAAGAGGGCATTCTCCGCTCGCCAGATCGCGTCAGCCACTCACAAAGCCAGGGCAGTAAACTCCCCTCTCGAAAGATCCCGTCGCCTAACAGAGAATGTTGTCATACTCCCTTTCGGTCTGTGGTGAGGTTGTGGCGTTACACTTCGGTTGCCCGCCGATTCCGCTAACAAATGAAACCCAATAGAAGTCGTGCCCCAGCTTGTGGCCTTAGACGCAGGTGACTCCATCTTACCTGCGAGTGCTAATCAAGCAGTCACTTTGATTAATAGATGTAGGTGAACAGAAAGCACACTACCACAAACACAACAACGGGAAGAGCCCAAATTCGACTCTTCAATCAAAAATATTCTATATTCAATAATTGCAAGGGAATGAATATTAAGCACTGTAGTCAGGAGGAAAGAGTGTGCTAACGTTCAATACCAAGCTCACAAGCTATCAAGTATAAATTAAAATAAGAGTTAGAAAAATGTAAACGAAGGAATCTCTTTACGGCTGACACGAGCAGGCGGGTTAGCGAGAGAGAGAGAGAGAGAGAGAGAGAGAGAGAGAGAGAGATGCTAACAGTGAAAAACAACAGTGGAGTATGATGGCGCATTGCCTAGCCCAGGGCTTCCCAACGTGTGGTCCGCGGACCCCTAGGGGGCCGCCGGCTCTTTCTAGGGCGTCCGCGGCCACCTTTCACCAAATCATGTAAAATAATGAGTAAAATTATTGAATAAAAATGTGAAAATCAAATTCATCACTATTTTTTTTCGTGAGAAAAACATGTGCACTTTTACTTCAGGTCGTATTCCCCAGCAGCCTTTGCGGTTCCTAAGTGAGAACGTGTACACAGTTTAGTGCCGGAGAATGCGGCTTCTCTGATCGACTGTTTAGCAACAATACGGGGGTCGTTCGTGCGCCGGCTCACGGCGCTAGATGCGCTGAAACCTTTTACGCATGCGCGGAGCGAGCTTTGTCGTCCAATCACAGCGCTCGCTGGCACGTATGCGGCCCCAGGCATCATTAAATGTTAAGCTCGCTTTGTCAGTGCACTACCTGTTTCGTAAGTCGATTTTTGACCAGTTTATTACTTCTGACATGGATCGGTGGCCGAAGTCAGGATCATTGAAGAATGGTGCAGTTTCTCCATCGCCTTCACAAACAAGGGAAGTTTCCAGTTGAAATGAATGAGGAGGGAGGACGACCAAATGAAGACTTTACATTCATTTGAACATTTTTCTTCGGATTTCACGAAAAACCACACACACACACACACACACACACACACACTCACACACACACACACACATGACTGTTACGAAATATGCATGCTCCTTACACAACAGTAGGCAAATAGTGGAAGTGAACAGACCATAAGCGGCAGCTTGTCAACAGCGAACTGTTTAGACGTGACATTGATTGCTCTTGGAGGAAGACAATTCCATCGTGTGAAATTTCAATTACCAAGTAATTTTAATCAGGCTATAGTGTGTTGAACAGAGGGTGTAAATCCACTAGTAAGTATCTGGATACAGTGGGAATTCAAATTGGATCGTCAATTTCAAGTTGTTTTCATTCATCTCTAAACAAAAGACTATTGATACTTCTGGTAAGGGGGGGGGGGGATCATTATGACCATGGCACTTGCATTAAGAAGCTTTCAGTTCCCATGGGTTTCGCTCTGAAATTTAAAGTTACTGTGCTCTTGACTGACTAGGGGTCCACCATGGATTTTCGACTGAAGAAGGGCTCCGCGAGCTGAAAAGGTTGGGAAGCCCTGGCCTAGCCTGTAGGCAGCTGGACGTGTGCTGGCGGCTGGCGGTTGTCCACGATGTTTTGTGTGATGGAACCAGAAGCTGTGTGTTGATGGCTCCAGGAGACCGACAAAAGTGAGGATGAATGTCTGGCTGGGACGTACTTCAAAACGCGGTCCCAGTAGTAAAAGCAAGCAATATTTTCTATTACCACCCTAAATGGCCATACTACAGAAAGTTATGTCTCATCTTACCAGAGAGTTCTAAGGGTGTACTATAGATCTGTTAGGTTTTTTTTTATTTACTAGCGAGGACCCAGTATTCCCCAGGTATGTATTTATTCCAGTTCTATTAGTCCATCTCCTTCCCCCCCCCCTCACTACCCATGTCCTTCACCCTCATCTCTGTCCATCTCCGCTCCCCCCTCTCTGTCCATCTCCTCCTCCTCTCCCTCTTCTCTCTGTCCATCTTTTCTTCAGTTTCTCCATCCATAACCTCCTTCCCCAGTCTATCTCCTCCATCCCTCCCACTTCTCTCTGTCCATCTTCAGTTTCTCTGTCCATTTCCTCACCCTCATCTCTGCCCTCTAATCCTCCTCCTCTCAGTCCATCGCCTCCTCCCCTCCCACTACTCTCTGTCCATCTTCTGTTCAGTTTCTCTGTTCATCTCCTTCTCCCCTCCCAATTCTCTCTGTCCATCTTCAGTTTCTCTATGCATCTCCTTCTCCACTCCCACTTCTCTCTGTCCATCTTCAGTTTCTCTATCCATCTCCTTCTCCCCCCTCCCACTTCTCTCTGTCCATCTTCAGTTTCTCTATCCATCTCCCCCTCCCCCTGCCTGTCCATCTCCTCCTCAATTCCCTCTTCTCTCTGTCCATCTTCTCTTCAGTTTCTCCGTCCATTTCCTCACCCTCATCTCTGTCCATCTCCCCCTCCCCCTCCCTGTCCATCTCCTCCTCAACTCTCTCTTCTCTCTGTCCATCTTCTCTTCAGTTTCACTGTCCATTTCCTCACCCTCATCTCTGTTCATCTCCCCCTCCCCCTCCCTGTCCATCTCCTTCTCAACTCCCTCTTCTCTCTGTCCATCTTCTCTTCAGTTTCACTGTCCATTTCCTCACCCTCATCTCTGTCCATCTCCCCCTACCCCTCCCTGCCCATCTCCTCCTCAACTCCCTCTTCTCTCTATCCATCTTCTCTTCAGTTTAACTGTCCATTTCCTCACCCTCATCTCCTCCTCCACCTACTCTCAGTCCATCTCAGCCTGCACTTACCCTTCTATCTGTATTTCTTCACTTCACTCTCTCTCTGTCCATTTTCTTCTAGCAGTCTGTCTATCCATCTCCTGCTCCACCTTTCAGCCATCTCCTTCTCCCTCCTTTTCATTGTTCATCTCCTCCTCTTTCATTTCTCTGTCCATTTTCTCCCACCTCTCTGTCCACCTCGTTCTCCCTCATATTTGTGTCCATGTCCTTCCTCCCCCTCCCTGTCTGTCCACGTCTTCTTCGCCCATTCTCTTACCACCATACCACCCCCACCTCAACAGAAAGTTACTGGTTCTTATCCTCATACTAATTCTTAACAGATAGTAAGTACTGTGTGTACCAAGTTTGCCTGAAATCGATCCAGGAGTTCAGGAGCAGTCTTACATCTGTGGCTTTGCTCCCATACGTACATGTCACATACATCTCATATATATTTAAAATATTTCAGACGTATTTGTACATAGGTTTCATCTGTCCTTTAGCGAATTTTGCCCTGCAGTATAGTTTTCACGTAGCCCAGTACTTTTGACATGCCTTCTGAAGTATGTGTCGTAGGATGATATAATTTTGTTGCGCATTCAGCAGCATGTGTGGATACTGAATGTGAAATGTTTTGCGACTAGAGTTTATAACAAAGAAGTAATAAATTTAAAAGTCATGCGTGTTGTAGCAGTTTCTCACACATGTCAGTGTTCATGACATCACATCTCCTTGATTGTGTCGTAAAATGATATAATTTTGTAGGTACATTCAGTGGAGTATTTGAATACTATCTGCAAAATGTGTCAGTTGTAAAGAAATAATAAATTAAAACAGCTTGTCTGATGCAGCAGTTTTGGTGCACAAACAGCGAAAATGTTATAAGCGATAAATTTCATCGTTTTCATAATTTTGTGGAGATCGTCAACGGAAAAATGTTTAGTAAAGGTTTGAAATTATGTGCAAAGTTCACTGAAAATCAGTAAGTGCTCTCATTCTGAAATACTGGATGAATAAAATCAGGGTATTCACGGATCATAGGCTACACTTCTTTATCGCCGGACCCCCAGTGCTTTTTACCTCCTTAGTGATTCTTTCCACACAGTGAATGATATGTGTACCATGTTTGGTTGAAATCGGTATATTGGTTTCAAAATTCAAATTGCTCTGAGCACTATGGGACTTAACATCTGAGGTCATCAGTCCCCTAGAACTTAGAACTACTTAAACCTAACTAACCTAAGGACATCACAAACATCCATGCCCGAGGGAGGATTCGAACCTGCGACCGTAGCGGTCGCGCGGTTCCAGACTGAGGTAAATTTGTTTAGGAGAAGATGTAGAACATACATTTTTATGATATGTGTGGATTTATTTATTCACTCAGGGATCATCTGACAGTTACAAATGAGTTATCATTGTAATGCAATGAAAATAAATAGCTCAAAAATATGCATACACGCAACAACGTAAGCATGCTTTTATGAGTACAGGACAGGTGGCCGGCCATGGCCAGTATTTTCCTGAAATTAAGCGGGAAGACTGTGGAAAGTCGAAATCAGGATGGCAGGACAGAGCAAACTCCGTCTTCCCGAATCTGAGGACAGTGTTTCAGCAACTGCACTGCATCATTCATCTGGTCCTCATTGTAAAATGATCTTTGCTCCAAATAACGAATAAAATAAACACAGATTTTCTCTTCATCGCCGCGTTCACGAAAGACATCTGCTAGCGACTCCTAACCATGAAAATACTGCTGTTCCGCTTGTACCCATTTCGTCCTGCTCGGAAAACTGACTCCAGGCCCACAGACATGCAACCATGACCCCCGTGTACATGTCCTCCTCTACGCTCACCTGAAAAACTGCGCCAGCACACACACATGAAGAGTAAGATTTTGAACTCGGGAGAATGACAAGACATTATTATCCTGAAGTATACATCTCGGCAATTCATTTTCTTGTAAAAGCATTTCATTGTGATCATTTATTGGTACGAGAAGGGATGTTGTGGTTATCCCCTTTCGTTATTAACAACTGCACTGAACCATTTAAGTAATATTAAACAGTGTAGTAAGTATTACTTATGAAGAATGTTTTGCCCATTGCCTGGCTGGTTCCAACCGCCAGCTATCTCCCAGTCATATATCCCTGCACTCCTTGCGTCATTCCAACACTACTTCTCAAAGGGTCACTGCGATCTTGATGTTTACCAATAATTACAGTTTGAAAGACATTACCTTAAAATTACGCTTACTCAGAATCACTCCTGTACAGAGGGGCGGGGGGAATAAAATTATTTCCTTATCACTGGCGTCTCCGGGACACACACAAAATCTGGAGGCAGGATTTTATTTTTATTTCTAGCATAATTCCTTGATAAAATAAATATAGTATTGCAAGGTCCAGGAAAGGTTCACTCCTCAGCTGCCTCTAACTGGAGAATTGCTGTCGTATAGGGCTGCCTTATGGTAATTACAATTAATCTTGATCTATACTCAGCAAGCCATCGGTATGTGGCAAAGGATACTGTTTTCCTTTGGAAGCCTTCTGTCCACTTTGATGTGGGCCATCCAAGATTTCCTCTCATATGCAAATTTCTTCATCCGTCTCATTACAAAAACACTACCTGATTGGCTTCTTGCCGTGCAGTTTTTTCTGTGAGCACAATAACTCTCTTCGTGGCTTTGCACAATTTTTCAGTTTAAATATTATGATAATACCATAACACTGCTCTCCATTTCTGATCTATAAATTATATTTAAAATAAAATGTGTAATAGGGTACGTATAATTCAGAATCTCCATGTACAAAGTGTACAAAAATCCGCGAACTTTAATAGCATAGCGCTCTTTTTCGCATACCAACAGCACAAAAATGTCTGTAACAAAATTTCTTCCCATGCATATTTTCAGTAGAAACGAGACGACAGAAAAAAGCAATTTGGCAACACTGAAATCACATGTGAGACAGGTTTCTTGATTCAGTACTGTGTAACTGTGCTGCCCATATTAGTGAAGGGAGCCATCAAACTACGAAAGGAAACTAGTGATCTCTACAGTAGTTTTGTTTATTGCCATAAGAAATCAAACTATGATTTATCCGTTGAATCAAGTACATAAACATTTAATAAGTGGTCAAGGGAACTGAAATACGAATTATAGTCTTGGTACTCGTCGATGGACAAGTAAATGAACAAAATGAAACGGAAACTTCCTGGCAGATTAAAACTGTGCGCCGGACCGAGACTCGAACTCGGGACCTTTGCCTTTCGCGGGCAAGTGCTCTACCAACTGAGCTACCCAAGCACGACTCACGCCCCGTCCTCACAGCTTTACCTCTGCCAGTACCTCGTCTCCTACCTTCCAAACTTTACAGAAGCTCTCCTGCGAACCTTGCAGAACTAGGAGCTCTGCAAGGTTCGCAGGAGAGCTTCTGTAAAGTTTGGAAGGTAGGAGACGAGGTACTGGCAGAGGTAAAGCTGTGAGGACGGGGCGTGAGTCGTGCTTGGGTAGCTCAGTTGGTAGAGCACTTGCCCGCGAAAGGCAAAGGTCCCGAGTTCGAGTCTCGGTCCGGCACACAGTTTTAATCTGCCAGGAAGTTTCATATCAGCGCACACTCCGCTGCAGAGTGAAAATCTCATTCTGAAAAATGAAACGGTTTCGGGAATGCGGCCAATGATTGTGAGAAAGGATATTGTTTTAAAGAAAAAGTCTCACCGAAGCTCGAACAAACACAAGATGGGTACAACTGGATAGCTGTGAAAATAAGGTCTGTGAAATGGAACGCTGATGCAAACTAATAGACTTCACGTTCCCTCATCTCGGTGGCTTCAAAGACAGCGCATGCTCACCACTCTTAAGCTATGTGAATGTGGAAGACAGCTGCAGTAGTGGCTGAAAATTCCAAGTTCAGCTCAACCTCTGTACTCTGCTATGAGCTAGAGACATTTCTGTCACTCTCAGCAGCTCTGCCTCGAGTCCTAGAAACAGTTTGTGGTATCCCTAGGCGAAGTGTGTTCTGACTTTACTCTCCAGAAACATAGTTGGTTCCACCAGTGTCAGACTCTTGGCAGCTCATTGCAACAGCAAACATTATGAGTTCTGTAAACAAGTTTAACAAATTCCTACTCTTCTAGACTTTGCCGTGTTTAACCAAGAAGATATTGCCCAAGGAAGAGGGCAGAATATCTCTCCCACTACATGCGAGATTTTTAGTCATGGTCAACCAAAAGCACTGAGTGTTCATGCACGTGGGAATTCCCCCCTTCTACCAAAATAATTTCTGTGAACCAGTAGGAAGATCCCTTAGTAGAATCTGAACAAACATTCCAGCAAGGTACACCAGAGCTCAACAGCTGCTCCGACACAACAAAAACTCATGTTTTCTCCTGGCCTTCACATTCGTATCTAGGTAAAGGAGGTTAAGCATTTCTTTTCTCTTCTCGCACAACGCAGTTTTTAATGAGAGCTGCCCAGCCCTCTGGACGCTTCGTCTTTGCGGACAAAGCAGTATACAAGTATACAAGTATACAGTATACAAGTAAAAGAATGGATTTCAGTGACAAACAACTTTATGACTCCTTTTCCCTTCCACGTACCAGCTTAAGGCCCCTGCAAGGCCACTGCAATAACAAGGCTCTCTCGCCGTATCAAGGACAAAGGAGAAAAATTAAACAATTAGCAATGCAGTCACCGGCACTAACGAATATTGCTTGCAGTTTTCATGCAGCGTAAATGAGTTAACTTTACCGACTACTAGGTTCTGCATATCAAATTACACAACATGTTATGTGATAGTTTGGATGCCAACTGCCGCCGGCCGCTGTGGCAGAGCGGTTCTAGGCGCTTCAGTCCGGAACTGCGCGACCGCTACCGTCGCAGGTTCGAATCCTGCCTCGGGTATGGATGTGTGTGATGTCCTTAGGTTAGTTAGGTTTAGGTAGTTCTAAGTTCTAGGGGACTGATGACCTCAGATGTTAAGTCCCATAGTGCTCAGAGCCATTTGAACCATTGTGCCAACTGCCACGTAACAGTTTGAACTGTAATTGCTACGTTGAACGTTAAAAAACCGTAGTTGTAAGCCATGCACCCTTTAAAAACAGAGGTGGCCACAGAGTATTCAGAAAATAAAAATAAAAATATGTAATTGCATATAGGCCCTGAATCGAAATTGAGTGTCCTAACGCAAAACTCTACCCACTGCACTAACTGGCCAACAGAGTTCCGCAGTAATGACTCAATATGCTTGTTGTATCTGTGATCATAGTGTTGCCAAACTGCCTTCCTTTTACGTCCTTCTTCTCGGAAATTTTCACGGGACAAAATTTTATTTAAGACTTTTATGTGAGGAATAGCACTGTGGTGTTAGAGTGCACGAATTTTGGTTCTACTTGTGTATAAGAGATGTTTATTTTTGCTAGATGACCACCAGACCGTGAGAAACAAGTGAGATTCATCCACAGCCACACTCGACGCTGCAGTCTCAGGAACTGTGATGTAGCGAGCGATACAAGAACGAAAAATAAGACCGAAACAACATCTCCAATGAATTTGGAACTTGCGATGCACTAAAGAGCGTATGACACTGGCTGACTGCTAATATACAGGGTGTTTCAAAAATGACCGGTATATTTGAAACGGCAATAAAAACTAAACGAGCAGCGATAGAAATACACTGTTTGTTGCAATATGCTTGGGACAACAGTACATTTTCAGGCGGACAAACTTTCGAAATTACAGTAGTTACAATTTTCAACAACAGATGGCGCTGCAAGTGATGTGAAAGATATAGAAGACAACGCAGTCTGGGTGTGCCATTCTGTACGTCGTCTTTCTGCTGTAAGCGTGTGCTGTTCACAACGTGCAATTGTGCTGTAGACAACATGGTTTATTCCTTAGAACAGAGGATTTTTCTGGTGTTGGAATTCCACCGCCTAGAACACAGTGTTGTTGCAACAAGACGAAGTTTTCAACGGAGGTTTAATGTAACCAAAGGACCTAAAAGCGATACAATAAAGGATCTGTTTGAAAAATTTCAACGGACTGGGAATGTGACGGATGAACGTGCTGCAAAGGTAGGGCGACCGCGTACGGCAACCACAGAGGGCAACGCGCAGCTAGTGCAGCAGGTGATCCGACAGCGGCCTCGGGTTTCCGTTCGCCGTGTTGCAGCTGCGGTCCAAATGACGCCAGCGTCCACGTATCGTCTCATGCGCCAGAGTTTACACCTCTATCCATACAAAATTCAAACGTGGCAACCCCTCAGCGCCACTACCATTGCTGCACGAGAGACATTCGCTAACGATATAGTGCACAGAATTGATGACGGCGATATGCATGTGGGCAGCATTTGGTTTACTGACTAAGCTTATTTTTACCTGGACGGCTTCGTCAATAAACAGAACTGGCGCATATGGGGAACTGAAAAGCCCCATGTTGCAGTCCCATCGTCCCTGCATCCTCAAAAAGTACTGGTCTGGGCCGCCATTTCTTCCAAAGGAATCATTGGCCCATTTTTCAGATCCGAAACGATTACTGCATCACGCTATCTGGACATTCTTCGTGAATTTGTGGCGGTACAAACTGCCTTAGACGGCACTGCGAACACCTCGTGGTTTATGCAAGATGGTGCCCGGCCACATCGCACGGCCGACGTCTTTAATTTCCTGAATGAATATTTCGATGATCGTGTGATTGCTTTGGGCTATCCGAAACATACAGGAGGCGGCGTGCATTGGCCTCCCTATTCGCCAGACATGAACCCCTGTGACTTCTTTCTGTGGGGACACTTGAAAGACCAGGTGTACCGCCAGAATCCAGAAACAATTGAACAGCTGAAGCAGTACATCTCATCTGCATGTGAAGCCATTCCGCCAGACACGTTGTCAAAGGTTTCGGGTAATTTCATTCAGAGACTACGCCATATTATTGCTACGCATGGTGGATATGTGGAAAATATCGTACTATAGAGTTTCCCAGACCGCAGCGCCATCTGTTGTTGAAAATTGTAACTACTGTAATTTCGAAAGTTTGTCTGCCTGAAAATGTACTGTTGTCCCAAGCATATTGCAACAAACGGTGTATTTCTATCGCTGCTCGTTTAGTTTGTATTGCCGTTTCAAATATACCGGTCATTTTTGAAACACCCTGTATATGGATTAATTAGTTTCATATGAATAACGAGATAACGTCAAAGAACAGGATAACAAAAATACAGGGTGGGCAAAATAAATGTAGCAAGGAAAACAGTTACATAACGCTAACACGGGATCGATCCTTCTTGGTAAACGTCACAGAAAATGCCGGAAATGGCCACCGTCGACAATGCAGCGCTGTGTTCGTGTTCTCAAACTGTGGGACAGGCGTAACAGCTCCGCCTAAGGGATAACAGCAATAGAGTTCTCAATATTCTGCTGTAGTTCTTCAATTGTGTGTGGTGTATTTGAGTACACTTAAGCCTCCCTTCAATTTGCCCCACAGGTAAATATTATAGTTGGCCAGGAGATGGCACTACTTCTACTAATCACTTTTCCGCAACAGACACTCCTGACAAAAACATCATGACGGTGTGAGCTGTTGCTCCATCTTGCTTAAAATACCGAAACAATCGTTATTCTGTCAGTTGATCCAAGACAGATTAAACTGAAACTTCCTGGCAGATTAAAACTGTGTGCCCGACCGAGACTCGAACTCGCGACCTTTGCCTTTCGCGGGCAAGTGCTCTACCATCTGAGCTACCGAAGCAGTCTCGACCGGGAACACAGTTTTAATCTGCGAGGATGTTTCATATCAGAGCACACTCCGCTGCAGAGTGAAAATCTCATTCTGGAAACATCCCCCAGGCTGTGGCTAAGCCATGTCTCCGCAATATCCTTTCTTTCAGGAGTGCTAGTTCTGCAAGGTTCGCAGGAGAGCTTCTGTAAAGTTTGGAGGGTAGGAGACGAGATACTGGCAGAAGTATAGCTGTGAGACCGTGCATGAGTCGTGCTTCGGTAGCTCAGATGGTAGAGCACTTGCCCGCGAAAGGTAAAGGTCCCGAGTTCGAGTCTCGGTCGGGCACACAGTTTTAATCTGCTGCAGAGTGAAAATCTCATTCTGGATAGATTAAACTGTTTACATACCAGTTAGCATTAACAGAGTGGCGAAATAAAATCTTATTACGACGGGCACCAAACATGGTTTAAATGGCTCTGAGCACTATGGGACTTAACATCTGATGTCATCAGTCCCCTTGAACTTAGAACTACTTAAACCTAACTAACCTAAGGACATCACACACATCCAGTGCCCAAGGCAGGATTCGAACCTGAGACCATAGCGGTCGCACGATTCCAGACTGAAGCGCCTAGAACCACTCAGCCACAACGGCCGGCGCACCAAACATGAATCTTGCGAGAATGCAGTGGTTCTTTAAAGTAGTGATGCGGATTTTCTGATGCATAATGGCGCATTTTCTGCGGGTTGACACCCTGACAGGTTGAACCACGCCTCGAAGGTCCTGATTCCACTTCACTCGCAAAACCACTGGCAGAGCTCAAAGTGCTAGAGTTCGCTTAGACACTTTAACTCAGGCACAATAGCAAATTTGTAAGGATACAGATGCAGGTACTTTTGGATGTTTCAGCACAACAATCTGGTAATTCTCACTTGCACAGATAAACGGCGTCGATTTTTCGTCAGACTTTATTCCATGCTTTCCTCCACTCAAGCAATGTTTTGTGGTTTTCGAACTGTTTTCGGATACCAGCGGTTTTATTCGCTACAGAGCCTTTTTCATGCCATTTTCCCAAAGCGTTTTGCGTTACAGACTTTGCTGGAGGTTTTACCAAAACACTTTCAGTCCTAAACTCATGTGCAGCTGTACACACGTTTTCATATGCTTCGTATAACACTCGACAACCAACAAGTGCTGTTTTATCCTGAGTACCATTCTGCATTTCGCATTCAATTGCTCACTAAACATGTCTGCTCTTCCCACTAACTGAAAAGTGATGACACAGCAAAGTATTAGGAGCAAGTGGGAGATTCGCATGCATAGACATTTGACAGCAACCGACTGTTGCATCTATAACACGATTTCCAGCATTTTTTTTTGTGATGGGCAGTTCTCCTGTTCTTTAACAAGGATCAGTTCCGTTTCAGTCTTTCAAATATTTTCCAGGGCAATTTTGTTTTGTCAGCACTCTATAAAGCGAAGTAAAATACTTCATTCAACACTTTTAGATTATTACCTCCACTCACAAATATTTGTATCTAATAATTACGAGGGTGTGCTGAAAACTGATGCCTCCAAATTTTTATTCTGTTCTTAATATCGGTCGAGGTTACAAGACATGCTCATTACTTTGTCGCTTCGCTGAGCCAAGTTGCATCCCTTTGCCGCTCGATTTCTCAGAACTGTAGTGTGTAACATGGCAGTGTGAGGCGTAACTAAGTCGCGGCGCAGGGAAACTGAAAGCACAAATTCAAAAAAATGATCCAAATGGCTCTGAGCACTATGGGACTTGATATCTGAGGTCATCAGTCCCCTAGAACTTAGAACTACTTAAACGTAACTAACCTAAGGGCATCACACACATCCACCCGAGGCAGGATTCGAACCTGCGACCGTAGCACAAATTCAGAGACTTGGTCCAGACATGGATCACCCTCTGATTCAGCATGACGAAGTCAGACCACACACGAGCGATATCTGTAACAATCCGATGCTTGGGTTCACTGTGATCTATCGTCCTTCGTACAGCCCCGACTTGGCGCCATCCGACTTCCATCTGTTTCCAAAACTTAAGGAAGACCTTCGAGGACTTCACTTTGATAGTGATGAAGCGGTGCGAGCAGCGGTGGAGTTGTGCCTCCGTCAACAAAGTTAAACGTACTACAGAGACGGTATCAACAAATTGGTCTGTCGTTGCAGAAAATACGTTCATCGCCAGGGTGACTACGTTTAACAATAAATATGTTCATATGAAGAATAAAGATGCAGAATATTAATACGTTTGTTTTATTAAAAAGTTGTAAGAGTTTTCACATAAAATATTCAGAGGTATGGGGCTTCCATTTAGTTGTCCAACACAAAGTTTAAAACATCGAATTAAAGCGCATTTTTTTAGCGTTACTTTCGCGCTCAAATATGACATACGGCCATTGTAATGTTTATAATCTGTTACTCAGTCCCACAAGTAAATTACAACGTTTGCATTACAGTGATCTTTTATTATTCACGTATTGCATACAAAAGATTCTAACTAAGAGGCGCGCGGGGTAGCCGTGTGGTCTGATCCGTCACAGGTTCGAATCCTCCCTCGGGCATGGGTGGCTGTGTTGTCCTTAGTGTAAGTTAGATTACGTTAGATTGAGTAGTGTGTGAGCCTAGGGACGGATGACCTCAGCAGTTTGGTTCCATAGTCGTAACCACAGATTTTTCTAACTGAGAAACATACATCTTAAAAATTACCAAGTTGCCAGCTTTCTCTGCTGGTAGCAGCACAGCAAGACAAAGCCGAAAAAGATATGATTTCTGGGATTAGCTATAGAAGAGTTTGCGTAGCTTAACTACGAACCAAAACGAAAAAGGATAACAAATATCTTTTAGCAGAATGGGAAGCAGTATTTGATGCTGTTTGACTCTAGGTATGGGAACTCCTGTACCACCAACAGCAAAAGAGCCTCTTAATCTTTCCCAGCACTAAGTACGCTTATTGGCTGATCCCTTCACGAAATTTATTTTCTTGTCGTCTACTGGTATTCAAAAAATTTTTGCTATAAACTTGTTCCATTGTGAGTTAGTGTCTCATGCCAGTCTTAAAACGCACGAATTAACAAGGCTATGTGAGTGCTACGAATGGCAACATGCCCATGTGCACAATGTCCTTAACTAAAAATAGTTTTACTGTCGACAGACCTATGTATAATGTGCTGTACTTCATTCACCATAATGACAACTTAGTATGAGGCACTAACTGACAATGAAACACGTTTTATAACAAAAATTACTTGAAGACCAGAAGGTGACAGTTGCCACTATCGAAACAGATTGTCAACAATGAAGACTAAATTATGCGATCCTGGGTATTGAAAGCTTGTTCCTGCGTAAAACATAGGTCGCTCCTTCTAAGTTCTCATATGATAAAATTTAAGCGCATTAGCGAACATTAATATGGGGTTTGTCCCTCTTCACCTTTATGATGGCTTGAGCTCTGCTGGACATTTTCAATGAGATATCTTTATGTCCATGGGGGAATGGCAGTCCTTTCTTCCTCAAGAGCCGGAACCAGAGAAGGTGGTGATCTTGCACACTGAGCTCTGAAACTAAGTCGATGTTCTAACTCATACCACAGGTGCTCCACTGGACTCAGGTCAGGGTTCACGGCAGGCCAATCCATTTCAGGAATGTTACTGTTCACAAACCAATGCGTCACAGAACGTGCTTTATGACAGGGTGCGCTATAATGCTTATATGCTCATCCTCTTCGACCTGTTACTCTCCTGTACTCGGTTCGTAATGCTATGAAAAAAGTTTATATCCTTCTGCATTTAGCAGTTTCTTAGAGGCATTGAGTAGACGACGCCCTAATCGCAAAAGACATTCCAATACCGTAGGACCACCTCCTCCATACTTCACTGTTGGCACTACACATGATGGCTGGTAATCTCCTCCAGCCATTCACCAAACCCAAACCCTTCCATGGGATTGCCAGAGAGTACAAATCTATTCAGCACTCCCTCACTAGTTTCCAGCCATTCAGTTTCCACTGTACCGTAAGTCTCTAGAGGAACGGAAGGTTCCAAATGATTGGAAAAGAGCACAGGTAGTCCCAGTCTTCAAGAAGGGTCGTCGAGCAGATGCCCAAAACTATAGACCTATATCTCTGACGTCGATCTGTTGTAGAATTTTAGAACATGTTTTTTGCTCGAGTATCATGTCGTTTTTGGAAACCCAGAATCTACTATGTAGGAATCAACATGGATTCCGGAAACAGCGATCGTGTGAGACCCAACTCCCTTTATTTGTTCATGAGACCCAGAAAATATTAGATACAGGCTCCCAGGTAGATGCTTTTTTTCTTGACTTCCGGAAGGCGTTCGATACCGTTCCGCACTGTCGCCTGATAAACAAAGTAAGAGCCTACGGAATATCAGACCAGCTGTGTGGCTGGATTGAAGAGTTTTTAGCAAACAGAACACAGCATGTTGTTATCAACGGAGAGACGTCTACAGACGTTAAAGTAACCTCTGGCGTGCCACAGGGGAGTGTTATGGGACCATTGCTTTTCACAATATATATAAATGACGTAGTAGATAGTGTCGGAAGTTCCATGCGGCTTTTCGCGGATGATGCTGTAGTATACAGAGAAGTTGCAGCATTAGAAAATTGTAGCGAAATGCAGGAAGATCCGCAGCGGATAGGCACTTGGTGCAGAGAGTGGCAACTGACCCTTAACATAGACAAATGTAATGTATTGTTAATACATAGAAAGAAGGATCCTTTATTGTATGATTATATGATAGCGGAACAAACACTGGTAGCAGTTACTTCTGTAAAATATCTGGGGGTATGCGTGCGGAACGATTAGAAGTGGAATGATCATATAAAATTAATTGTTGGTAAGGTGGGTACCAGGTTGAGATTCATTGGGAGAGTCCTTAGAAAATGTAGTCCATCAACAAAGGAGGTGGCTTACAAAACACTCGTTCGGCCTATACTTGAGTATTGCTCATCAGTGTGGGATCCGTACCAAATCGGGTTGACGGAGGAGATAGAGAAGATCCAAAGAAGAGCGGCGCGTTTCGTCACAGGGTTATTTGGTAACCGTGATAGCGTTACGGAGATGTTTAACAAACTCAAGTGGCAGACTCTGCAAGAAAGGCGCTCTGCATCGCGGTGTAGCTTGATGTCCAGGTTTCGAGAGGGTGCGTTTCTGGATGAGGTATCGAATATATTGCTTCCCCCTACTTATACCTCCCGAGGAGATCACGAATGTAAAATTAGAGAGATTAGAGCGCGCACAGAGGCTTTCAGACAGTCGTTCTTCCCGCGAACCATACGCGACTGGAACAGGAAACGGAGGTAATGACTGTGGCACGTAAAGTGCCCTCCGCCACACACCGTTGGGTGGCTTGCGGAGTATAAATGTAGATGTAGATTCACTACCCACTATCGGGGCCTTTATATCACCTCAAGCTTCGCTTAGCATTGACTGCAAAAATGTGTGGCCCATGAGGGGTTGTTCGACTACTGCACGCTATTTTTACCTCCCTACGCACAGTCAATGTAATGGCTGAACTGCTGCTAGCACTTCGGAATTCACGAATGATCCCGTCCGCTGACTCCATAAGATTTTTTACAGCCTCCCCCCCGCAATGATCGACGGTCCCTGTCCTTCAGTACACATGGTCTGCTTGGTCTTGATTTAGCTGCGGTTTGTCCCTTCGCGTGTCCACTTCGCAATCACCAACACTACACCTGAACAGATCTTGGAGGATTGAAATATTCCTGATAGATCTGTTACTCAGGCGAGATCCGAAGCTAGTCTACGTGCGAAGTTAGTGTGCTCTCTTGAGCGACCATTCTGGTGTTAATGTTTTTATATTGACAACACAATAATCCTGGCCTCCTTTTACACTATACGATAGTGCTGTACCTCTTGTTAGTAAGGACTCAGCAACTTTCCTTCCTGCATTATTGTTCTTAGCAATACAGGCACTTCAATATCGTATTTATCCACGGATACCGGACAGCGACTTTCAGTTAAAGATGTCCTCCCCTTTCAGAAAGTACATAATGTGTGTGCGAGTACAGGGATGACGATATATGGAAGTCTGGTTCCGCCCATGAGCCGTGCGGTTAAGGCGACAACTCGCGTAAAGCACAGCTTCCCATTGTCGTCATTCGCAACTGCGAAACATTCCATGCACATTCTTTTATAGTGCCAGACCCGCCTCTCCTGACATCTGGCAGTCAGTTCTGCATTACACTGTGGTGTCCGTAAACTTTTCATCTGATAGTATAGACGTAACAAAAGCATACGTCAAACATTTATCTTACCTTCACCGTTTAGTGATACATAAGAAAATTAATTTAGACTAATTATTTACAAACGCAAACAAACGAAAAGAGTCAAAATTAAATTAAAAGTGAAAAGATAGATGTAACGACGGAACAGGTAGAACAAAGACTAACATTACATGTTCCCACATGTCATGACGTTCATCGTCAAAGTAGATGCGATAAGTGGTTATCGATGTATTAAATACAGCAGATTTGAGGCCAGTAGGGATCATGCAAGTCACAGTTCTGAATTTGTAATAACCTGCATTTGCACACTTTTTTCCGTAGCTCTGACGTTCTGACATGTGTTTGCGTCAACACGGAGCCTATTCTAGCTGTTGCTGGCGTGTGATTTACCTTTAACCTCCTGAGTCAAAATTAGGAGCTGACAGTGTGGAAAAATATCTTCGATGTGATATCGGAAAGACTGCACACACATGTGGATGATGCGGCGATTTTCTTTCTCCTATCTTTTATTTTTCGCTGTTGCGAAAACTGTCTTACCTACGTTTGGTCATTTCTGGGAAACTAAAGTGACTGCTCAAGACACAAAGAAATACGTTGGCTGCGTTTGGGCATTGATTTATATCAATGGGTTAAGTTGAAAATTGGTGGCAGACCAGGGTTGGACTCCAGCTTCCCTGTTTACTGGACAGGTGCCCTGACCAATACGCCATCCGGACTTGGTGATCAACACAGCTACACGGAGTACCCTTTCGGATGTGTCCGCAAGAAGAGACGCCACGCAAAATAATTAAGACGACGACGGCCTATGGCACCTTCAGTGCAGATACATTAAACTTGAACTCTTACGGGAGTCGGCGAAATGCCGCGAGTAATGAGGATAATGGACCAGGGGCACTACATCTGTAGTGTGTGTTGGGGCTGATGGGAAGTGTGCTAGGATAGTCCATGCAGTTGAGTTCACCACTGTGTCCGGATAGCGCAATGGTCAGTGCCTAGTAAGAGAAGTAGGATCGAATCCTGGTGTAGCACAAATTTTCAGCTTTCCTCACTGATACAAATCAATGACCACCGGAACTAATGTTCAATACCAATCTGTCTTCATTCATAGGGGCTGCAGGATCAAAATGGTGACTGTTCTTTCGGACATGGCCGAAAGAACGGACACCACGTAAATTGAAGCGCCAAAGAAACTGGTATAGGCATGCATATTCAAATACAGAGATATGTAAACAGGTACAATACTGGGCTGCGGTCGGCAACGCCCACATCACACAAGTGTCTGGCGCATTTGTTATATCGGTTACTGCTGCTACAATGGCAGGTTATCAAGATTTAAGTAGTTTGACCGAGGTGTTACAGTCGGCGCACGAACGATGGGTCACAGCATCTCCGAAGTAGCGATGAAGTCGGGATTTTCCCGTACGACCGTTTCACGAGTTTACTATGAATATCAGTAATTCGGTAGAACATCAAATCTCCGATATCGCTTCGGCCGGAAAAAGATAATGCAAGAACAGGACCAACGACGACTGAAGAGAATCGTTCAACGTAACAGAAGTGCAATCCTTCCGCCAACTGATGCAAATTTCAATGCTGGGCCGTCAACAACTGGTAGTGGTAAGGTCTTATGGGGCCAAACTGCTGAGGTCATCGGTCACGTCAACAAGTGACAGCCTGCGAACCATTCAAAGTAACGTCATTGATATGGGTGACAATATGAGCATTTCTCTTAGGTTGTTCGCAGATGATGCTGTAATTTACCGACTAGTAAGGTCATCCGAAGACCAGTATCAGTTGCAAAGCGATTTAGAAAAGATTGCTGTATGGTGTGGCAGGTGGTAGTTGACGCTAAATAACGAGAAGTGTGAGGTGATCCACATGAGTTCCAAAAGAAATCCGTTGGAATTCGATAACTCAATAAACAGTACAATTCTCAAGGCTGTCAATTCAACTAAGTACCTGGGTGTTAAAATTACGAACAACTTCAGTTGGAAAGACCACATAGATAATATTGTGGGGAAGGCGAGCCAAAGGTTGCGTTTCATTGGCAGGACACTTAGAAGATGCAACAAGTCCACTAAAGAGACAGCTTACACTACACTCGTTCGTCCTCTGTTAGAATATTGCTGCGTGGTGTGGGATCCATACCAGGTGGGATTGACGGCGGACATCGAAAGGGTGCAAAAAAGGGCAGCTCGTTTTGTATTATCACGTAATAGGGGAGAGAGTGTGGCAGATATGATACGCGAGTTGGGATGGAAGTCATTAAAGCAAAGACGTTTTTCGTCGCGGCGAGATCTACTGTATTTACGAAATTTCAGTCACCAACTAGTCACCAGCTAGTGCAGCAGGTGATCCGACAGCGGCCTCGGGTTTCCGTTCGCCGTGTTGCAGCTGCGGTCCAAATGACGCCAGCGTCCACGTATCGTCTCATGCGCCAGAGTTTACACCTCTATCCATACAAAATTCAAACGTGGCAACCCCTCAGCGCCACTACCATTGCTGCACGAGAGACATTCGCTAACGATATAGTGCACCGAATTGATGACGGCGATATGCATGTGGGCAGCATTTGGTTTACTGACTAAGCTTATTTTTACCTGGACGGCTTCGTCAATAAACAGAACTGGCGCATATGGGGAACTGAAAAGCCCCATGTTGCAGTCCCATCGTCCCTGCATCCTCAAAAAGTACTGGTCTGGGCCGCCATTTCTTCCAAAGGAATCATTGGCCCATTTTTCAGATCCGAAACGATTACTGCATCACGCTATCTGGACATTCTTCGTGAATTTGTGGCGGTACAAACTGCCTTAGACGGCACTGCGAACACCTCGTGGTTTATGCAAGATGGTGCCCGGCCACATCGCACGGCCGACGTCTTTAATTTCCTCAATGAATATTTCGATGATCGTGTGATTGCTTTGGGCTATCCGAAACATACAGGAGGCGGCGTGCATTGGCCCCCTATTCGCCAGACATGAACCCCTGTGACTTCTTTCTGTGGGGACACTTGAAAGACCAGGTGTACCGCCAGAATCCAGAAACAATTGAACAGTTGAAGCAGTACATCTCATCTGCATGTGAAGCCATTCCGCCAGACACGTTGTCAAAGGTTTCGGGTAATTTCATTCAGAGACTACGCCATATTATTGCTACGCATGGTGGATATGTGGAAAATATCGTACTATAGAGTTTCCCAGACCGCAGCGCCATCTGTTGTTGAAAATTGTAACTACTGTAATTTCGAAAGTTTGTCTGCCTGAAAATGTACTGTTGTCCCAAGCATATTGCAACAAACGGTGTATTTCTATCGCTGCTCGTTTAGTTTGTATTGCCGTTTCAAATATACCGGTCATTTTTGAAACACCCTGTATATGGATTAATTAGTTTCATATGAATAACGAGATAACGTCAAAGAACAGGATAACAAAAATACAGGGTGGGCAAAATAAATGTAGCAAGGAAAACAGTTACATAACGCTAACACGGGATCGATCCTTCTTGGTAAACGTCACAGAAAATGCCGGAAATGGCCACCGTCGACAATGCAGCGCTGTGTTCGTGTTCTCAAACTGTGGGACAGGCGTAACAGCTCCGCCTAAGGGATAACAGCAATAGAGTTCTCAATATTCTGCTGTAGTTCTTCAATTGTGTGTGGTGTATTTGAGTACACTTAAGCCTCCCTTCAATTTGCCCCACAGGTAAATATTATAGTTGGCCAGGAGATGGCACTACTTCTGCTAATCACTTTTCCGCAACAGACACTCCTGACAAAAACGTCATGACGGTGTGAGCTGTTGCTCCATCTTGCTTAAAATACCGAAACAATCGTTATTCTGTCAGTTGATCCAAGACAGATTAAACTGAAACTTCCTGGCAGATTAAAACTGTGTGCCCGACCGAGACTCGAACTCGCGACCTTTGCCTTTCGCGGGCAAGTGCTCTACCATCTGAGCTACCGAAGCAGTCTCGACCGGGAACACAGTTTTAATCTGCGAGGATGTTTCATATCAGAGCACACTCCGCTGCAGAGTGAAAATCTCATTCTGGAAACATCCCCCAGGCTGTGGCTAAGCCATGTCTCCGCAATATCCTTTCTTTCAGGAGTGCTAGTTCTGCAAGGTTCGCAGGAGAGCTTCTGTAAAGTTTGGAGGGTAGGAGACGAGATACTGGCAGAAGTATAGCTGTGAGACCGTGCATGAGTCGTGCTTCGGTAGCTCAGATGGTAGAGCACTTGCCCGCGAAAGGTAAAGGTCCCGAGTTCGAGTCTCGGTCGGGCACACAGTTTTAATCTGCTGCAGAGTGAAAATCTCATTCTGGATAGATTAAACTGTTTACATACCAGTTAGCATTAACAGAGTGGCGAAATAAAATCTTATTACGACGGGCACCAAACATGGTTTAAATGGCTCTGAGCACTATGGGACTTAACATCTGATGTCATCAGTCCCCTTGAACTTAGAACTACTTAAACCTAACTAACCTAAGGACATCACACACATCCAGTGCCCAAGGCAGGATTCGAACCTGAGACCATAGCGGTCGCACGATTCCAGACTGAAGCGCCTAGAACCACTCAGCCACAACGGCCGGCGCACCAAACATGAATCTTGCGAGAATGCAGTGGTTCTTTAAAGTAGTGATGCGGATTTTCTGATGCATAATGGCGCATTTTCTGCGGGTTGACACCCTGACAGGTTGAACCACGCCTCGAAGGTCCTGATTCCACTTCACTCGCAAAACCACTGGCAGAGCTCAAAGTGCTAGAGTTCGCTAAGACACTTTAACTCAGGCACAATAGCAAATTTGTAAGGATACAGATGCAGGTACTTTTGGATGTTTCAGCACAACAATCTGGTAATTCTCACTTGCACAGATAAACGGCGTCGATTTTTCGTCAGACTTTATTCCATGCTTTCCTCCACTCAAGCAATGTTTTGTGGTTTTCGAACTGTTTTCGGATACCAGCGGTTTTATTCGCTACAGAGCCTTTTTCATGCCATTTTCCCAAAGCGTTTTGCGTTACAGACTTTGCTGGAGGTTTTACCAAAACACTTTCAGTCCTAAACTCATGTGCAGCTGTACACACGTTTTCATATGCTTCGTATAACACTCGACAACCAACAAGTGCTGTTTTATCCTGAGTACCATTCTGCATTTCGCATTCAATTGCTCACTAAACATGTCTGCTCTTCCCACTAACTGAAAAGTGATGACACAGCAAAGTATTAGGAGCAAGTGGGAGATTCGCATGCATAGACATTTGACAGCAACCGACTGTTGCATCTATAACACGATTTCCAGCATTTTTTTTTGTGATGGGCAGTTCTCCTGTTCTTTAACAAGGATCAGTTCCGTTTCAGTCTTTCAAATATTTTCCAGGGCAATTTTGTTTTGTCAGCACTCTATAAAGCGAAGTAAAATACTTCATTCAACACTTTTAGATTATTACCTCCACTCACAAATATTTGTATCTAATAATTACGAGGGTGTGCTGAAAACTGATGCCTCCAAATTTTTATTCTGTTCTTAATATCGGTCGAGGTTACAAGACATGCTCATTACTTTGTCGCTTCGCTGAGCCAAGTTGCATCCCTTTGCCGCTCGATTTCTCAGAACTGTAGTGTGTAACATGGCAGTGTGAGGCGTAACTAAGTCGCGGCGCAGGGAAACTGAAAGCACAAATTCAAAAAAATGATCCAAATGGCTCTGAGCACTATGGGACTTGATATCTGAGGTCATCAGTCCCCTAGAACTTAGAACTACTTAAACCTAACTAACCTAAGGGCATCACACACATCCATGCCCGAGGCAGGATTCGAACCTGCGACCGTAGCACAAATTCAGAGACTTGGTCCAGACATGGATCACCCTCTGATTCAGCATGACGAAGTCAGACCACACACGAGCGATATCTGTAACAATCCGATGCTTGGGTTCACTGTGATCTATCGTCCTTCGTACAGCCCCGACTTGGCGCCATCCGACTTCCATCTGTTTCCAAAACTTAAGGAAGACCTTCGAGGACTTCACTTTGATAGTGATGAAGCGGTGCGAGCAGCGGTGGAGTTGTGCCTCCGTCAACAAAGTTAAACGTACTACAGAGACGGTATCAACAAATTGGTCTGTCGTTGCAGAAAATACGTTCATCGCCAGGGTGACTACGTTTAACAATAAATATGTTCATATGAAGAATAAAGATGCAGAATATTAATACGTTTGTTTTATTAAAAAGTTGTAAGAGTTTTCACATAAAATATTCAGAGGTATGGGGCTTCCATTTAGTTGTCCAACACAAAGTTTAAAACATCGAATTAAAGCGCATTTTTTTAGCGTTACTTTCGCGCTCAAATATGACATACGGCCATTGTAATGTTTATAATCTGTTACTCAGTCCCACAAGTAAATTACAACGTTTGCATTACAGTGACCTTTTATTATTCACGTATCGGGTACTAGTTGTTGCATACAAAAGATTCTAACTAAGAGGCGCGCGGGGTAGCCGTGTGGTCTGATCCGTCACAGGTTCGAATCCTCCCTCGGGCATGGGTGGCTGTGTTGTCCTTAGTGTAAGTTAGATTACGTTAGATTGAGTAGTGTGTGAGCCTAGGGACGGATGACCTCAGCAGTTTGGTTCCATAGTCGTAACCACAGATTTTTCTAACTGAGAAACATACATCTTAAAAATTACCAAGTTGCCAGCTTTCTCTGCTGGTAGCAGCACAGCAAGACAAAGCCGAAAAAGATATGATTTCTGGGATTAGCTATAGAAGAGTTTGCGTAGCTTAACTACGAACCAAAACGAAAAAGGATAACAAATATCTTTTAGCAGAATGGGAAGCAGTATTTGATGCTGTTTGACTCTAGGTATGGGAACTCCTGTACCACCAACAGCAAAAGAGCCTCTTAATCTTTCCCAGCACTAAGTACGCTTATTGGCTGATCCCTTCACGAAATTTATTTTCTTGTCGTCTACTGGTATTCAAAAAATTTTTGCTATAAACTTGTTCCATTGTGAGTTAGTGTCTCATGCCAGTCTTAAAACGCACGAATTAACAAGGCTATGTGAGTGCTACGAATGGCAACATGCCCATGTGCACAATGTCCTTAACTAAAAATAGTTTTACTGTCGACAGACCTATGTATAATGTGCTGTACTTCATTCACCATAATGACAACTTAGTATGAGGCACTAACTGACAATGAAACACGTTTTATAACAAAAATTACTTGAAGACCAGAAGGTGACAGTTGCCACTATCGAAACAGATTGTCAACAATGAAGACTAAATTATGCGATCCTGGGTATTGAAAGCTTGTTCCTGCGTAAAACATAGGTCGCTCCTTCTAAGTTCTCATATGATAAAATTTAAGCGCATTAGCGAACATTAATATGGGGTTTGTCCCTCTTCACCTTTATGATGGCTTGAGCTCTGCTGGACATTTTCAATGAGATATCTTTATGTCCATGGGGGAATGGCAGTCCTTTCTTCCTCAAGAGCCGGAACCAGAGAAGGTGGTGATCTTGCACACTGAGCTCTGAAACTAAGTCGATGTTCTAACTCATACCACAGGTGCTCCACTGGACTCAGGTCAGGGTTCACGGCAGGCCAATCCATTTCAGGAATGTTACTGTTCACAAACCAATGCGTCACAGAACGTGCTTTATGACAGGGTGCGCTATAATGCTTATATGCTCATCCTCTTCGACCTGTTACTCTCCTGTACTCGGTTCGTAATGCTATGAAAAAAGTTTATATCCTTCTGCATTTAGCAGTTTCTTAGAGGCATTGAGTAGACGACGCCCTAATCGCAAAAGACATTCCAATACCGTAGGACCACCTCCTCCATACTTCACTGTTGGCACTACACATGATGGCTGGTAATCTCCTCCAGCCATTCACCAAACCCAAACCCTTCCATGGGATTGCCAGAGAGTACAAATCTATTCAGCACTCCCTCACTAGTTTCCAGCCATTCAGTTTCCACTGTACCGTAAGTCTCTAGAGGAACGGAAGGTTCCAAATGATTGGAAAAGAGCACAGGTAGTCCCAGTCTTCAAGAAGGGTCGTCGAGCAGATGCCCAAAACTATAGACCTATATCTCTGACGTCGATCTGTTGTAGAATTTTAGAACATGTTTTTTGCTCGAGTATCATGTCGTTTTTGGAAACCCAGAATCTACTATGTAGGAATCAACATGGATTCCGGAAACAGCGATCGTGTGAGACCCAACTCCCTTTATTTGTTCATGAGACCCAGAAAATATTAGATACAGGCTCCCAGGTAGATGCTTTTTTTCTTGACTTCCGGAAGGCGTTCGATACCGTTCCGCACTGTCGCCTGATAAACAAAGTAAGAGCCTACGGAATATCAGACCAGCTGTGTGGCTGGATTGAAGAGTTTTTAGCAAACAGAACACAGCATGTTGTTATCAACGGAGAGACGTCTACAGACGTTAAAGTAACCTCTGGCGTGCCACAGGGGAGTGTTATGGGACCATTGCTTTTCACAATATATATAAATGACGTAGTAGATAGTGTCGGAAGTTCCATGCGGCTTTTCGCGGATGATGCTGTAGTATACAGAGAAGTTGCAGCATTAGAAAATTGTAGCGAAATGCAGGAAGATCCGCAGCGGATAGGCACTTGGTGCAGAGAGTGGCAACTGACCCTTAACATAGACAAATGTAATGTATTGTTAATACATAGAAAGAAGGATCCTTTATTGTATGATTATATGATAGCGGAACAAACACTGGTAGCAGTTACTTCTGTAAAATATCTGGGGGTATGCGTGCGGAACGATTAGAAGTGGAATGATCATATAAAATTAATTGTTGGTAAGGTGGGTACCAGGTTGAGATTCATTGGGAGAGTCCTTAGAAAATGTAGTCCATCAACAAAGGAGGTGGCTTACAAAACACTCGTTCGGCCTATACTTGAGTATTGCTCATCAGTGTGGGATCCGTACCAAATCGGGTTGACGGAGGAGATAGAGAAGATCCAAAGAAGAGCGGCGCGTTTCGTCACAGGGTTATTTGGTAACCGTGATAGCGTTACGGAGATGTTTAACAAACTCAAGTGGCAGACTCTGCAAGAAAGGCGCTCTGCATCGCGGTGTAGCTTGATGTCCAGGTTTCGAGAGGGTGCGTTTCTGGATGAGGTATCGAATATATTGCTTCCCCCTACTTATACCTCCCGAGGAGATCACGAATGTAAAATTAGAGAGATTAGAGCGCGCACAGAGGCTTTCAGACAGTCGTTCTTCCCGCGAACCATACGCGACTGGAACAGGAAACGGAGGTAATGACAGTGGCACGTAAAGTGCCCTCCGCCACACACCGTTGGGTGGCTTGTGGAGTATAAATGTAGATGTAGATGTAGATTCACTACCCAGTATCGGGGCCTTTATATCACCTCAAGCTTCGCTTAGCATTGACTGCAAAAATGTGTGGCCCATGAGGGGTTGTTCGACTACTGCACGCTATTTTTATCTCCCTACGCACAGTCAATGTAATGGCTGAACTGCTGCTAGCACTTCGGAATTCACGAATGATCCCGTCCGCTGACTCCATAAGATTTTTTACAGCCTCCCCCCCCCCCCGCAATGATCGACGGTCCCTGTCCTTCAGTACACATGGTCTGCTTGGTCTTGATTTAGCTGCGGTTTGTCCCTTCGCGTGTCCACTTCGCAATCACCAACACTACACCTGAACAGACCTTGGAGGATTGTAATATCGCTGATAGATCTGTTACTCAGGCGAGATCCAAAGGTAGTGTACGTGCGAAGTTAGTGTGCTCTCTTGAGCTACCATTCTGGTGTTAATGTTTTTATATTGACAACACAATAATCCTGGCCTCCTTTTACACTATACGATAGTGCAGTACCTCTTGTTAGTAAGGACTCAGCAACTTTCCTTCTTGCATTATTGTTCTTAGCAATACAGGCACTTCAATACCGTATTTATCCACGGATACCGGACAGCGACTTTCAGTTAAAGGTGTCCTCCCCTTTCAGGAAGTACATAATGTGTGTGCGATTACAGGGATGACGATATATGGAAGTCTGGTTCCGCCCATGAGCAGTGCACGGACGGCCAATGCGGTTGAGGCGACAACTCGCGTAAAGCACAGATTCCCATTGTCGTCATTCGCAACTGCGAAACATTCCATGCACATTCTTTTATACTGGCAGACCCGCCTCTCCTGACATCTGACAGTCAGTTCTGCATTACACTGTGGTGTCCGTAAACTTTTCATCTGATAGTATAGACGTAACAAAAGCATACGTCAAACATTTATCTTACCTTCACCGTTTAGTGATACATAAGAAAATTAATTTAGACTAATTATTTACAAACGCAAACAAACGAAAAGAGTCAAAATTAAAAGTGAAAAGATAGATGTAACGACGGAACAGGTAGAACAAAGACTGACATTACATGTTCCCACATGTCATGACGTTCATCGTCAAAGTAGATGTGATACGTGGTTATCGATGTGAGGCCGTTAGGGGTCATGCAAGTCACAGTTCTGAATTTGTAATAATCTGCATTTGCACACTTTTTTCCATAGCTCTGACGTTCTGACATGTGTTTGCGTCAGCACGGAGCCTTTTCTAGCTGTTGCTGGCATGTGATTTACCTTTAACCTCCTGAGTCAAAATTAGGAGCTGACAGTGTGGAAAAATATCTTCGATGTGATATCGGAAAGACTGCACACACATGTGGATGATGCGGCGATTTTCTTTCTCCTATCTTTTATTTTTCGCTGTTACGAAAACTGTCTTATCTACTTTTGGTCATTTCTGGGAAACTAAAGTGACTGCTCAAGACACAAAGAAAAACGTTGGCTGAGTTTGGGCATTGATTTATATCAATGGGTTAAGTTGAAAATTGCTGGCAGACCAGGATTGGACTCCAGCTTCCCTGTTTACTAGACAGGTGCCCTGACCAATACGCCATCCGGACTTGGTGATCAACACAGCTACACGGAGTACCCTTTCGGATGTGTCCGCAAGAAGAGACGCCACGCAAAATAATTAAGACGACGACGGCCTATGGCACCTTCAGTGCAGATACATTAAACTTGAACTCTTACGGGAGTCGGCGAAATGCCGCGAGTAATGAGGATAATGGACCAGGAGCACTACATCTGTAGTGTGTGAATAAGTTGGGTCTGATGGGAAGTGTGCTAGGGTAGTCCATGCAGTTGAGTTCACCACTGTGTCCGGATGGCGCAGTGGTCAGTGCCTAGTAAGAGAAGTAGGGTCGAATCCTGGTCTGGCACAAATTTTCAGCTTTCCTCACTGATACAAATCAATGACCACCGGAACTAATGGTCAATACCAATCTGTCTTCATTCATAGGGGCTGCAGGATCAAAATGGTGACTGTTCTTTCGGACATGGCCGAAAGAACGGACACCACGTAAATTGAAGCGCCAAAGAAACTGGTATAGGCATGCATATTCAAATACAGAGATATGTAAACAGGTACAATACTGGGCTGCCGTCGGCAACACCTATATGAGACAAGTGTCTGGCGCATTTGTTATATCAGTTACTGCTGCTACAATGGCAGGTTATCAAGATTTAAGTAGTTTGATCGAGGTGTTACAGTCGGCGCACGAATGATGGGTCACAGCATCTCCGAAGTAGCGATGAAGTAGGTATTTTCCCGTACGACCGTTTCACGAGTTTACTATGAATATCAGGAATTCGATAGAACCTCAAATCTCCGATATCGCTTCGGCCGGAAAAAGATAATGCTAGAACAGGACCAACGACGACTGAAGAGAATCGTTCAACGTAAGAGAAGTGCAATCCTTTCGCCAACTGATGTAAATTTCAACGCTGGGCCGTCAACAACTGGTAGTGGTAAGGTCTTATGGGGCCAAACTGCTGAGGTCATCGGTGCCGTCAACAAGTGACAGCCTGCGAACCATTCAACGTAACGTCATCGATATGGGTGACAATCTGAGCAGTTCTCTTAGGTTGTTCGCAGATGATGCTGTAATTTACCGTCTAGTAAGGTCACCCGAAGACCAGTATCAGTTGCAAAGCGATTTAGAAAAGATTGCTGTATGGTGTGGCAGGTGGCAGTTGACGCTAAATAACGAGAAGTGTGAGGTGATCCACATGAGTTCCAAAAGAAATCCGTTGGAATGCGATTACTCTGTAAGTAGGCTGTTTAGGTTTTTTTAATGGTAACGCCACGTAGCGCTCTGTATGAAAATCAGTGGCTGTGCTGTGTGCAGTCTGTGGCTGGGTGGCATTGTTGGAATTTGCCATTGTAGTGTCGGGCAGTTGGCTGTTAACAGCCCGTAGCGTTGCGCAGTTGGAGGTGAAACGCCAGCAGTGGTGGATGTGGGGAGAGAAATGGCGGAGTTTTGAAATTTGTAAGACTGGATGTCATGAACTGCTATATATATTATGACTTTTGAACACTATTAAGGTAAATACATTGTTTGTTCTCTATCAAAATCTTTCATTTGCTAACTATGCCTATCAGTAGTTAGTACCTTTAGTAGTTTGAATCTTTTATTTAGCTGGCAGTAGTGGCGCTCGCTGTATTGCAGTATTTCGAGTAATGAAGATTTTTGTGAGGTAAGTGATATGTGAAAGGTATAGGTTAATCTTAGTCAGGGCCACACTTTGTAGGGATTATTGAGAGTCAGATTGCGTTGCGCTAAAAATATTGTGTGTCAGTTTAAGTACAGTCATGTATAATTTTTCTAAGGGGACGTTTCAACTCGATAAATAGCACAATTCTCAAGGCTGTCAATTCAACTAAGTACCTGGGTGTTAAAATTACGAACAACTTCAGTTGGAAAGACCACGTAGATAATATTGTGGGGAAGGCGAGCCAAAGGTTGCGTTTCATTGGCAGGACACTTAGAAGATGCAACATGTCCACTAAAGAGACAGCTTACACTACATTCGTTCGTCCTCTGTTAGAATATTGCAGCGCAGTGTGGGATCCTTACCAGGTGGGATTGACGGCGAACATCGAAAGGGTGCAAAAAAGGGCAGCTCGTTTTGTATTATCACGTAATAGGGGAGAGAGTGTGGCAGATATGATACGCGGGTTGGGATGGAAGTCATTAAAGCAAAGACGTTTTTCGTCGCGGCGAGATCTATTTACGAAATTTCAGTCACCAACTTTCTCTTCCGAATGCGAAAATATTTTCTTGAGCCCAACCTACATAGGTAGGAATGATCATCAAAATAATATAAGAGAAATCAGAGCTCGAACAGAAAGGTTTAGGTGTTCGTTTTTCCCGCGCGCTGTTCGGGAGTGGAATGGTAGAGAGATAGTAAGATTGTGGTTCGATGAACCCTCTGCCAAGCACATAAATGTGAATTGCAGAGTAGTCATGTAGATGTAGATGATATGGAATTTCGGAGCCGAAGGCTCACTCGCGTGCCCTTGATGACCCCGCGTCACAAAGCTTTATGCCTCGCCTGGGCCCTTCAACACTGACTTTGGACTGCTGATGACTGGAAACATGTTGCCTTGTCGTACGACTCTCGATTCAAATTGTATCGAGCGGATGGACGTGTACGAGTATGGAGACAACCTTATGAATCCATTGACCCTACATGTCAGCAGGGGACTGTTCAAGTTGGTGGAGGCTCTGTAATAATATGGGGCGTGTGCGGATGGAGTGATATGGGACCCCTAATACGTCTAGATACGACACTGACACGTACGTAAGCGTCCCGCCTGATCACTTGCATCTATTCATGACCATTGTGCATTCCGTCGGACTTGGGTAGTTCCAGCAGGACAGAGCGACACTCAATACGTCCAGAACTGCTACAGAGTGGCTCCAGGAACACTCTTCTGAGGTTTGATACCAAACTCCCCAGACATGAACATTATTTGAGGATATCTGGGATGCCTTGCAAAGTCCTGTTTAGACGAGATCTCTACCCTCTCGTAATCTTACGGATCTGTGGACTGCCCTGCAGGATTCATGATGTCAGATCCCTCCAGCATTACTTCAGACATTAATCGAGTCCATGCCACGCCGTGTTGCGGCACTTCTGCGTGGTCATGGCGGCCTAACACAATATTAGGCAGGCGTACTAGTGTCTTTGGCTCTTCAGTGTATATACAGGGTGTTTCAAAAATGACCGGTATATTTGAAACGGCAATAAGAACTAAACGAGCAGCGATAGAAATACACCGTTCGTTGCAATATTCTTGGGACAACAGTACATTTTCAGGCGGACAAACTTTCGAAATTACAGTAGTTACAATTTTCAACAACAGATGGCGCTGCAAGTGATGTGAAAGATATAGAAGACAACGCAGTCTGTGGGTGCGCCATTCTGTACGTCGTCTTTCTGCTGTAAGCGTGTGCTGTTCACAACGTGCAAGTGTGCTGTAGACAACATGGTTTATTCCTTAGAACAGAGGATTTTTCTACTGTTGGAATTCCACCGCCTAGAACACAGTGTTGTTGCAACAAGACGAAGTTTTCAATGGAGGTTTAATGTAACCAAAGGACTGAAAAGCGATACAATAAAGGATCTGTTTGAAAAATTCCAACGAACTGGGAACGTGAGAGATGAACGTGCTGGAAAGGTAGGGCGACCGTGTACGGCAACCACAGAGGGCAACGCACAGCTAGTGCAGCAGGTGATCCGACAGCGGCCTCGGGTTTCCGTTCGCCATGTTGCAGCTGCGGTCCAAATGACGCCAACGTCCACGTATCGTCTCATGCGCCAGAGTTTACACCTCTATCCATACAAAATTCAAATGCGGCAACCCCTCAGCGCCACTACCATTGCTGCACGAGAGACATTCGCTAACGATAAAGTCACAGGATTGATGACAGCGATATGCATGTGGGCAGCATTTGGTTTACTGACGAAGCGTATTTTTACCTTGACGGCTTCTTCAATAAACAGAACTGGCGCATATGGGGAACCGAAAAGCCCCATGTTGCAGTCCCATCATCCCTGCATCCTCAAAAAGTACTGGTCTGGGCCGCCATTTCTTCCAAAGGAATCATTGGCCCATTTTTCAGATCCGAAACGATTACTGCATCACGCTATCTGGACATTCTTCGTGAATTTGTGGTGGTGCAAACTGCCTTAAACGACACTGCGAACACCTCGTGGCTTATGCAAGATGGTGCCCGGCCACATCGCACGGCCGACGTCTTTAATTTCCTGAATGAATATTTCGATGATCGTGTGATTGCTTTGGGCTATCCGAAACATACAGGAGGCGGCGTGCATTCGCCTCCCTATTCGCCAGACATGAACCCCTGTGACTTCTTTCTGTGGGGACACTTGAAAGACCAGGTGTACCGCCAGAATCCAGAAACAATTGAACAGCTGAAGCAGTACATCTCATCTGCATGTGAAGCCATTCCGCCAGACACGTTGTCAAAGGTTTCGGGTAATTTCATTCAGAGACTACGCCATATTATTGCTACGCATGGTGGATATGTGGAAAATATCGTACTATAGAGTTTCCCAGACCGCAGCGCCATCTGTTGTTGACAATTGTAACTACTGTAATTTCGAAAGTTTGTCTGCCTGAAAATGTACTGTTGTCCCAAGCATATTGCAACAAACGGTGTATTTCTATCGCTGCTCGTTTAGTTTTTATTGCCGATTCTAATATACCGGTCATTTTTGAAACACCCTGTATAAAGTGACCGAAGCAATATTCTTATTTTATAATGTAGCTTAAGATATTATATAAAATTGTCCACTATACATTGTAATGATGCATTCAGTTTAAAGGCTCACAGCTATGAGCTGATTAATGATTATCACATTTATTAATTAAAAGATTATTGTAAATGAGTGTGGCAATTCAAAATGATAAAAAGGTAAGTGATTAAGCGCACCAACAGCAGGAGTATAAAGAGTAAATTACAAAATGATAAAAAGGTAAGTGATTAAGCGCACCAACAGCAGGAGTATAAAGAGTAAATTACAATCTTTTTAGTTTCGTTAAAGCTGCTGTTATGGGCCACAGCTAGTCAGTATCTGTTAAGCTGGACAAAACACAGTTACAAGGCAATTTATATCTTCCATTCACTACGATTAAAAGAAAATGCTAATATGCCCATTATATTAATGAAAATCTCTGGGTTGTTTTTCCGGGATCTCGGTTATTGCGTTGTGTATACGACCCGGGAGATCCGGGAAAAACCCGTTAATTTTTTTCATGCGGGAGAAATACGGGAATAACCCGGGATTTTTTAGAATTCCGGGAACTTTTCCTTGTTTTAGTTACCAGGTTAAATTTTTGTGATTTTGACTGGTAAGAACCAATACTCTAACGAAGGATATTACTTTATCCCGCTTCTTCAGAATAATGCTGCAGCAAAAAACATGGAACGAGAGAAAAAAAAACGAAAATAAAACTTAAGTCGCAAAGGAAATGCGCCGTATACAACAACAAAACACAGTGCACATACAAGCGTCTGCCAACCAAAGTGTCTCAAAGGCTTTAAGAAGAATATGCAGTGCTTCCTAACAACAAATTGCTTCCGATGAGCGTGACGTGACAGCTGTTTACATTAGATTCATTTGAACAGTTGCGGGGCGGGCTCTTGCGCATGAGTAGTTGAGTCGCGTGTGAGTAGTACCTTCTCCCGCTTCTGGCTACAGATGTGTGGCTGGGCGTCACTATCTAAATTGCTCCAGTTCGGAAATGTCGTAGATCCGGGCCTGATGCACAGAGCAGTCTGAGTTGTAGTGGGGAGGTGGGTAGTCTCCACGTGACCTGTGTTTACGTTTAGTGATTTTGCTGTTTCCTCTTCGTTTATTGCTCTCACATTAAATGAAAGCAAAACGGATTTCTGTGGCCAGGAGCTACCAAATGAATAAAAATACGTTCACATAATTACGGAAGGCTAAAATGTTGTTAGTTTCAGGTTTTATTTCCACCTTTCTAACAGCCAAGCATTAATCACCTTGCAGAACAATGAAGTTATTTTTATCGGTTTGCTAAAGAGATTTGGCTTTTATTAATGTTTTGCGCTGATTCAATTTATTTGAAACGAAGTGTTTAATTTCACGCTGTTGGCTAGTTTCAACTGTTCGCTGCATTTCAAGTGCACGTTTTCCATCTTCTAGCTCGTATGGCATTATGCCATAATAAAGAACGAAACATGATATCATACAGTACTGGTACTCAAGGAAATTTACATCCGAATCTGGACATACGATTGTGCACTTTAAACCGAATTATGCATTTTAGTATAGTTCACGAATTTCCGATGCTCCTGAATTATCCTTTGATGTTTTTTTTATGACATAATGCAAGATCTTTTAATATTTTACACCTACGAACATGCGGGCTTCCTGCGTCATCGTAGCTGCGCAGGCGCAGTGACGCCTGCTATCTGTCGCTCTCTGGCAACTGCTGAAACGAACCAATTTCTAACAGATCACGGGAAAATATTGCGAATGGTGGTTTGAAAAGTGTTACTTTCAAAGTAAATTTCCTTTTAAGCAAGATGAACTATGTGCGAGAATGTACGATGAATTTCTTAAATCACAGAGCGTTTGACTCTAATTTAAAAATCAACTCTTTGAGGACGACCATCTAGAAGAATTTCGAGCCCAGAAGATCAGACATTTACGTCGTTATTAAAAATTTTACTGGCACATTTGTGTGATGTATCTTGAAGTGTAACACGCGCAAGATGATCAGCATTATACGTGGAAGCTTAGCTTCTCTTGCAGCTTATTAATCTTTGAGACCAATATTATTTGTGAAAGCTTTGTTTTTTTTTCTAGCAAAACTATGTATATTAATTTAAACCATTAACTTTTCTTTTTGTGTGTTAGCGCTACTTAAGAGTGATCTTGCTATTGGTTGACTACACTACGTGTCCTGTACTGTCATCAGCTGCCGAGATCACATGACATGAGCTATGATTGGCTTACAAAAGCGCGCCGCAATCTCGATTTCATTGCTTCGGAAAGTAACATGCAGTGTTTGGTGGAATTCGAATTTCTACTTCCGTAAAACGAAGAAATGCAGCGTCGATGTTGCTGCACGTCAAAGATCTTTCTAAAACGTGCTTTTTTTTTTTGGCCCTTGGGTTTCGTTTTCTAAAGTGCCTGCAAATTCTACGTCTGTGTAGAAAAACATAAACATTCGAAGGATTGATAAGTTGTACAGTGCCAAGGAAAAGTATATTGTCATTTAACACGGAGAAAGTGTATTTTCACCCGGGAGAAAGCGTATTTTAAACCGGGAATTTTTTTTCCTTGTCCACGTATACACCTTGTATAATACTGCATGGAGAAGAGCAGCGTCTACGACTGGTGGTGGTGGTGGTGGTGGCGGCGGCGGAATGGCAGTCACCAATTGCCCCCATAAGCAAAATCATGCAGTTCCTTCTCTCAAACGGTGAAGTGCCTTACCTTAAAAAAGTAACTTTAGTTTTGATTAGCCAACGACCTTGCCTGAGTGGTAACACCGGTTCCTGTCAGATCACCGAGGTTAAGCGCTGTCGGACTGGGCTAGCACTTGGATGGGTGACCATCCGGTCTGCCGAGCGCTGTTGGCAAGCGGGGTGCACTCAGCCCTTGTGAGGCAAACTGAGGAGCTACTTGACTGAGAAATAGCGGACGGGAGAGCGGTGTGCTGACCACATGCCCCTCCATATCCGCATCCAGTGACGCCTGTGGGCTAAGGGTGACACGGCGGCCGGTCGGTACCGTTGGGCTTTCGAAGGCCTGTTCGGACGCAGTTTAGATTTTAGAGTTTTGACTATCAGATTTAAAACTTGTGGCTGGAATGACATGATTGTAATCTATTTTTAGATAGACACGCTTATGTCTACATATGGTTTCGAGCATTTAAGTAAGATAGCTGGTCAGACAATAGATACCAAGTATGGACCGGCATATCGATATGTCATTTACTTATGTTCACAAAAAACTATAACAAAGTCAACATGAGAGCTACTGTCAATAATTGCATATGAGAAAATTTGGAAATTTGTGGTTAAGTCTTATGGGGCCAAACTGCATAGGTCATCGATCCTTGAGCTTACACACAACTTAATCTAACTTAAACTAACTTACGCTAAGGACGTCACACGTACTAATGCCCGAGGGAAGACTCGAACCTCCGACGGGGCGGGGGGGGGGGGGGGGGGGGTAGCCGCGCGGACCGTAACAAGACGCCTTAGACCGCGCGGCTGCATATGAACAACAAACACTCCTATTGTCTTACAATTTTCATCCTACGAAGAGTTCACGTTGTTTAGTTAGTGCCATGTAAACTTTATGAAAATTGTTAGTGTTTTTCCAGGCGTTCACAGGCAAGTTACCTTAAAAACCGTTGCCTTAAGACGAGTACGCGCTTGAGATGATTTATTATTTCTTTATACAAAAATTCAGAACGGCCACGGGCAGCTACGCAGTAAAATTTATATTTACTTGGTTAATCCCAAAGACATTAAAAGAAAAACGACCGTTTAGCATCCCTTGAGCGGCAGCTGCCGTTTGTGAACTACTTAAATAGACGTGTGTTCAGCCCACAGCAAAAGACGATATTTACACCACACCATGAAGAGGAATTGCAGGAGCTGCTAAATGGAATGAACAGTCTAGTGAGTACAGAATATAGATTGAGAGTAAATCGAAGGACGATGAAAGTAATGAGAAGTAGCAGAAGTGAGAACAGCGACAGACTAAACATCACGATTGGTGATCAAGAAGTACAGGGTGAATCAAAAAGAATACCACAACTTTAGGAATTTAAAACTCTGCAACGACAAAAGGCAGAGCTAAGCACTATCTGTTGGAGAATTAAGGGAGCTATAAAGTTTCATTTAGTTGTACATTTGTTCGCTTGAGGCGCTGTTGACTAGGCGTCAGCGTCAGTTGATACTAAGATGGCGACCGCTCAACAGAAAGCTATTTGTGTTATTGAGTACGGCAGAAGTGAATCGACGACAGTTGTTCAGCGTGCATTTCGAACGAAGTATGGTGTTAAACCTCCTGATAGGTGGTGTATTAAACGTTGGTATAAACAGTTTACAGAGAATGGGTGTTTGTGCAAAGGGAAAAGTTCTGGACGGCCGAGAACGAGTGATGAAAATGTAGCACGCATCCAGCAAGCATTTGTTCGCAGCCCAGGAAAATCGACTCGCAGAGCTAGCAGAGAGCTGCAAATTCCACCATCAACTGTATGGAGAGTCCTACGAAAAAGGTTAGTTATGAAACCTTATCGTCTGAAATTGGTTCAAGCACTGGTTTTGGTCCCTTTTTCTTCGAAGGTGCTACTGTAACTGGACTACAGTATCTGGAGACGTTAGAGAAATGGCTGTTCCCTCAGCTAGAACAAGAAGCACAACAATTCATATTTCAGCAGGATGGAGCGCCACCACATTGGCACTTATCTGTCCGTAACTACCTGAACGTCAACTACCCGAGGCGATGGATCGGCCGCCAGGCAGCCCGTGACAGAGCACTTCATCACTGGCCTCCAAGAAGCCCTTATCTTACCCCCTGCGATTTTTTCTTATGGGGGTATGTTAAGGATATGGTGTTTCGGCCACCTCTCCCAGCCACCATTGATGATTTGAAACGAGAAATAACAGCAGCTATCCAAATTGTTACGCCTGATATGCTACAGAGAGTGTGGAACGAGTTGGAGTATCGGGTTGATATTGCTCGAGTGTCTGGAGGGGGCCATATTGAACATCTCTGAACTTGTTTTTGAGTGAAAAAACACCTTTTTAAATACTCTTTGTAATGATGTATAACAGAAGGTTATATTACGTTTCTTTCATTAAATACACATTTTTAAAGTTGTGGTATTCTTTTTGAATCACCCTGTAGATGAAGTTAAGGAACTGCGCTACCTAGGCATCAAAATAATCCATGACGGACGGAGCAAGGAGGACATCAAAAGCAGACTAACACTGGCAAAAGGGCGTTTCTGGCCAAGAGAAGTCTACTAGTATCAAACATAGGTCTTAATTTTGGGAAGATATTTCTGAGAATATACATTTGGAGCGCAGCGTTTTATGGCAGTGAAACATGGACTGCGAGGAAACTGGAGGAGAAAAGAATCGAAGCGTTTGAGATATAGTGCTATAGACGAACGTTAAGAATTAGGTGGGCTGATAAGTAATGAGGAGCTTCTTGACAGAATCGAGGAGGATAGGAATATATGGGAAACGCTGTCAAGCAGAAGGTACGGGATGGCAGGAATAATTTGTATGTCAGTAGAGGGAGCAGTAGAGGGCAAAACCTAGGCCTGGGCAAACGATGCTAGCGTTCGAACGTGCTAGAGATGTCCCGATGCGCCGCAGCTTAGGTACAGCATCGATCTTGTTCGAACAAGCTCGTGGAATTTGACTCGTGCCGCGAGAGTGCAAAGAACGGGTAGGAAACGACGAACTAGACACAACAGTAAGCTGTGGCTTAGCGCAAATTTCTCAATTTCGTGAAACAGTGGAGGAAACAGCAATAAATCCTACCGCTGCACAAACTCCTGTTATGTCTGAATAAATTTCAAACACCGAGTTCTCATATAGTATGTATGGATATATATGACCATTTATACCAAGTTTTAAGTAAAGATAACAAAGACGAAAATGTTGCACTCCAAAACATATTTCTTGACTGAACACAGTAAAATACATTATTGGAGTACAAGTAGCGGTAATGACTTCCAAATAGGTTGGAAATGAGCAATTCAATCCCTGTTCACATTTCTGAAAAACAGGTGAAAACTTTAGCAGATTTTAATGAGTTTGAAAAGAACAGAACAACATTCAGATGGAACTCGAGACAACTAATCATGAATTAAATACCGAAACAAACGGAATATATCGTAATAAAGTGCCGGTAACTTTTATCGCGAGAATAAGTTCCAGCGGAGTGTACAGTCTTGCAGATAATACTACCAGACCTCGCCAGATCGCGAGTCGATCGAAAGCTCGAGAAGTCAACAGAATCATGATTTATTAGCTGCCGTTGTTACGCGTGACCTACACCTTGAAACCTTCCTGTCTCCTCTATACCTCTTTTGTTTTTACGCAATAACTGTCTCCTCTACATCTCTTTTGTTAATGATAACCTTCCCTTTTGCAATAAAATATTAAACCTTTCCTTAGGATTTCTATCTCTTGCTTAATAATAACAAATGAAATCTTCCCTTTGGAATTTATTCTCTTTCTCAATCTTCGCATACAAATTTAATTGCTGCTCATTAAAAGTGATTTTCTGATTATTTCGACGAAACATAGAATGTGTCGTCGTCGTAGCCCTCAGTCGTTACCTGCAATAACCCAAAACTGTTCCTTACCTTTTTTACTGTTACTGGATCGCCATCTGACTGCTACATCGAACTGCGACATGAATATACTTACTCTGTTTTACTATACTCTATTAGCTGCTGGTGGGCTTTCATAATAAGTGGCTGTATTTATTACCAAAGCTGTCGTTATTCTTTAATAGTAAAGCTGACGTTATTCTTTAATTAATTTGTCTGAAGTTACGTAATTCATAGTTAAACTTTTTCTTGACAACAATAAAATTTTGCAAAGTTTTACGTTGATGGTTTTTGGGATGGATTATAATTAGAAATGCAATATTGCTGGCAAAAGTTAATTATATTCTGAATGAAATGATTTTACAAACGTTCAGATGGGACTTACTTTTTACAATAATCTTACAACTAGCAATGTGCAAACATACATTCAGTAGTCTTGAGTTTCTCAACAAATTAATTCAATAATATCAGTTCCTCTTATTATAATAGTTAGCTGATGCCTCTGTACATCCGTTTATAATCTCTTGTAAATCATAGCTAGTGGCTGGCAGGCACACCGCTCCTCTCAACCTCTCGCTTCAGACCTGCTACCGACTCGCTTCACTTCTCTCTTACTACTGACATCCTACGAACGCTAAAGTGCGGTCTCTCCTGCCAACAATGCTTTCTGGTGCAGACAATACCTGCAACCAGTGTTGCCAACTCTAAAAAACCCGAGTCGCTAGATTCAATATCAAAAGTCGCTAGAAAGTCGCTAAAACTGATTTTACTATGGGTGTACTGAAAATTTCGTGCTGTGGATGGTGCAATAAGCCAGTGTGTGTGTGTGTGAGGGGGGAGGGGGGTTAATAAAATATTAATAAAAATTGTCTCATATGTAATGGCTATATTCTCTTAATTAAATGACGCATCGTTTGCAACAACATACATATAAAATATGCTAACGTCTAATTAAACATGTTATTATAATTGACGCAACACATAAATTGTTGTTTGTATTTGTATTTTTTTATTGGTCCTGTAAATAGTGTTTAGGTACATATTTTGCACAAACGATGTAGGACGAGTCAGGTTGGTACAGTATATACAACATTGTACACATTGTTATTTTGAAAGGATAACTAATTAAAAATTATTCAATACATGTTGATTATTGATGACAAATTTAATATAATGAAATAAAATGATAGACTTATTAAGAATATTAGAGCAGTTACACTACACTTTTCTGGTACTCTAAAAACTCGGAAACAGAATAGAAGCAGTGGTCAAAGCAAGTACTCTTTCAGTCTCACTTTAAACTTTTGTAAATTTTGCATCTGTTTCAAATAGAGTGGCATGTGTTTGTACAGCATTATGGCAGTATGATACACTCCTCTCTTACAAATGTTTGTACTTACTGTATTGACATGCAAGTAATGCTTCTGCCTAGTATCATGAGGGTGGTAATCACAGTTGTACTTGAAGATATTTCCATCTTTTAAAACACTTCCTTTAGTGAAATTTAATATTTCATACATATATAAGCAAGGAAGAGGTAGTATACTGAGATTTTTAAATATTGATCTACAGGAGTCTCTGTACTTAGCATGGTTTATTATTCTAACGATCTTTTTCTGTAGCCTAAATGTTTTGTTTATACCTATGGAGTTTCCCCAAAAGATAATACCATACATCAGCAGTGACTGAATACTGCCATGGTACATTGTGATCACAGATGCACGGCTTGTATTTTGTGCGAGGATTCTTACTGCATACGTAAGTGTGTTTAGCTTTTTATTTACTTGGTTAAGATGTGTCTCTCATTTTAGGTTTTGCTGAATATGTATACCTAAAAATTTTGTGTTGCTCACAGATGAGACAGTTTTTCCATCAATTTTAAAAATTGGTCTTGCAGGAAGCAGTTTCCGTGAATTGTGGAAATTGACTGTCACTGTTTGTTTGTTATTTATTAGTAGCTTGTTTGTTCTGAGCCATTGTGTCAAATTTTGTATTATACCTGTAGCTGTTTTTTGTAGGCTTTCTTCATCACATGATTTGATTAGGATATTTGTGTCATCTGCAAAAAGTACTGTTGTCCCTTTAATTATTTTTTCTGACAAATCATTAACATAAAGAATGAAAAGAATTGGCCTAAGGACTGACCCTTGAGGAACTCCATACGTAATGTTTTGTGCATTACTGTAAAAATTACAATTTTTTGTGTTTTTATGTCTTTGTATTTTATTTGAGTGATCTGTTGACGATCATGAAGGTAGGAATGTATCCACTTGTTTGGCAGGCCTCGTATTCCATAACTACCTAGCTTCTGCAACAGAGTATTATGATCAATAACATTGAAGGCTTTACTAAGATCAAGAAATATACCAAACACATGTTGCTTATTATCTACTGCAGTTAGAATTTCATTTAAGAAGGTATAAATAGCTGACTGTGTTGATCTACCAGTTCTGAATCCGTGTTGCGCATCATTTATTATGTTTTCTTTATTTAGAAAGGCTGTCAGCCTTCTAAGAAATAGTTTTTCAAGAATTTTACCAAAGCCTGACAATACTGATACAGGTCTATAGTTTGCAGCTTCATGTTTGTCTCCTTTCTTGTACAGTGGTGTCACTTTTGCCATTTTCAGATTTTTCGGGAATATACCACTCACGAATGATAAATTGAAAAAATCCATTAATGGTTACACAAAAGATGTTACACTTGCTTTGATGATAATTCTGGTATTTCATCAGTACCTGCTGAATACTTATTGGGTAAACTTTTTATAATGACAGATAATTCCTCAGGTGTTGTTGGAGACATGAATAGGGTTCTTGTAAGAATTTTTGTATCTGACTGGTGTGCATTGCTGTCTGGTTGTGAGTTGTAATGTTTGGTAATCAGGTGGTGTGCTACATTAGAAAAGTAGTTGTTAAATTTATTAGCCACTTCTGTGGGGTTGATTGTTTTATTGTTGTTTTCATGAAGTTCTATATTTTTGTGGGCTAGTGATGTAGTACCCGTTTCTCTTTTTATGATACTCCAGGTTGCTTTAGTCTTATTCCTGGAATTTTTTATTTGTTTGTCATTTTCCATTTTCTTTTCTTGTGTTATAACTTGTCTAAGTATTTGTTTATATTGTTTAAAGTAGTTGATAAATACAGGATTTGTGGTTTGCATTGAGTATTCATATAAGTTCCTTTTATTCTGGCATGATATTTTTATTCCTGTTGTGATCCATTTATTTGGTTTGTGCTCAGAATTTATAAGTGACGTTTGTTTAGGAAAGGCTATTTCAAAAAAATGTTTGTATGTGGCCATAAATTTATCAAACTTGTCATCTGTGTTGTTTGAACTGTAAACATCAGTCCAGATTTCTCTTTTCGAGAGAGAACAAAAGTAATCTATGTTTTCATTATTAAATTGCCGCACAATAGCTCTAGTTTTCGTGTTTCCTGGAATAGCGATTGTTAGTATTTGGGCATTGTGATCACTAAACCCAGTGTTCGCAGTCTGTGTGTTGCAGATATATTTATCTGTGTTTACAAACACCTGATCTATGGTTGTTGCAGAAGTAGTGGTTATATGAGTTGGGTTGGGTATACTTGGTTTTAGGTTAAAAGATATCAGTAAGTCTTTGATTTCACCTTTAAATTTACTGGGTTCGGAGAAATCAACATTGAAATCTCCACATATGATAATATTTTTTAAGGGTGTTGAAGTCCTCTAACAGCTCTTCCATATGATTATAAAAAACTTTTTTATCGCCATCTGGTGACCTATATACGCAGATGATTACGGAAGTGCTAGTTGGCAGTTCTACTATTGAGAGTTCTATGTCTCTTTCTTTAGATAAGCTGTCAAATTTGGTTATGTCAGTTAAGTCTATATCTCCTCGAACATATATGCAGCTACCACCATGTCTGAGTACTTCCCTACAAAATGTGGCAGCTAATTTCAACTGAGGTAGGTGTGCTAGTTCTATCATGTCCTTATTTAGCCAGTGCTCAGTAAAGCATAAAACAGAAATATCACTCATATCATTTAACAAGATTTGTATTTCATTCAGTTTGTTGGAAAGAGACTGAACATTCTTATGGAACAATTTAAAGTATGAAGCAGGGACTATATTTTGTCTTGCTTGACCACTTACCTCTTTTTTACATCTAGTATTGTTAGCTGTAAAAAATGCTCCTTGATTTGAGGTGTGGGTGGTGTCTTCTTGCTAGCTGGTTCCCTGGATTCTGGGCCCTGCGTTTCGTGTGCTGTGGTGCTTCTAATGGTAATCCACTTCTCAAGTAGCATTTGGTTCATTTTAGGCACTTGTATTGCACTGGTTTTGACATTGTATTTATTTTGATGAAACACTGATTTCTTCAGGTAGACTGGTCGATTCAGAGATACATGCATGAAGTTTGTACAATTGTTAATTTTAATTAATGCAGACAGTCTATTGCATACTTACTCCATCCTCTGTCTGTTCAAGTGGAATCCGTTACATGTGAATTTATCCCTGGTTCCCTGGATTCTGGGCCCTGCGTTTCGTGTGCTGTGGTGCTTCTAATGGTAATCCACTTCTCAAGTAGCATTTGGTTCATTTTAGGCACTTGTATTGCACTGGTTTTGACATTGTATTTATTTTGATGAAACACTGATTTCTTCAGGTAGACTGGTCGATTCAGAGATACATGCATCAAGTTTGTACAATTGTTAATTTTAATTAATGCAGACAGTCTATTGCATACTTACTCCATCCTCTGTCTGTTCAAGTGGAATCCGTGACATGTGAATTTATCCCTGGTTCCCTGGATTCTGGGCCCTGCGTTTCGTGTGCTGTGGTGCTTCTAATGGTAATCCACTTCTCAAGTAGCATTTGGTTCATTTTAGGCACTTGTATTGCACTGGTTTTGACATTGTATTTATTTTGATGAGACACTGATTTCTTCAGGTAGACTGGTCGATTCAGAGATACATGCATCAAGTTTGTACAATTGTTAATTTTAATTAATGCAGACAGTCTATTGCATACTCCTCTGTCTGTTCAAGTGGAATCCGTGACATGTGAATTTATCACGAGACAGTATTTCCATTTCAAAGTTTATGGATAATCTACTTTTATTGCAAGATTTTGAACAGTTCACTGTTTGCACTAAATGATGATTAACCATGTCAATTATTTCGTTTATATATTCTTTGTCGAATATTTGGGGAATTGGATGCAAAATGATATTAGTCTTGTTACTGAGTTGGAGAACACTTGGTAACACGTTATCAATGCTTTCCACAATGTTGTTGTAGGAGTCTTCAGTATCGTTCGAACCAGCCATTAAGATAAGAGTCTCACTCGCGTTCAAGTCTTCTGCTAATTTGTCAATTCGATTAAAAACCTCACGGAGAGGAGCATTTGGTTTAATAAAACTTTGAATGTCGTATTTTGTGTCTAGTTTTGTCTCCAGAATGTTTCTGAAGTACCTGCCTTGGCAGTCACTCACTATTAAAACTTTCGGATTCCGTACTGCATTCCTTAAATCGTAACTTTGTTTCATATGTTCATGTGCTTTATTTACTGGAACACTATTGGTATCATTCATTACAGTTTCTTTTTCGCTGATTGCCGTGTAAACACTGCCTTCAGTTACACTTACACATTGCATTGGCTCATTACCAGCTGACATCAGAACAGTTTCTTTATCTGAAGGTGCACTTTCTTGTTTAGACGCACTTTTTCTGGATACCGTTGGCGTTGCAGATACATTATAACACGAGTGCATTTTTAGTTGCGATTTTAAATTGTGTGTGTTCGACGCACTCTTTACGGTACACCACTTTTCACTGCTTACATATTTGCTTAGTTCTCGTTCTAACTCGCTGATTCTCGCTAACAGAAAGTTTCTATCCTCTTCCAACACTTTAATTATTTCGTCTTTCGATGCTGAGTCCGTTACGAGTTTGTGATCGCCATGTGGCACCAGAACACAGTTCTTCGTTTTTGATCGTGTAAACATACCTTTACAGTTATTTACTTTTACAGCCCACCAGTAGCACAGATTGTCCTTATCGCCACCATTTTTTAGACATTTCGCACATAATAGTCTCGTATTTATATCAGTTTTCGTGACCTTTGAATATGTCACACTTTTACTCTGCGCCATCTTGTATTAAATTTCAATCACACTAGTCAAATATACTAGAAATATACAACTGTATTTGTAATAAAAGAAAGCAATAACTCAAATTAGGTTACAAAATATATACATGCCGGTATGTGAGCTATTCATCGTCGTCGCTCAGAAGATCGAATAACTCTGCTGTTTCATGCTCTGACAGAACTGTAGCTGATGTAGAGGGTTGATCGTCGCTCAAAAGGTGATGTTGCAGTTCGACTGGTTTTGTCGCAAAAGAGTAACTTTTGTTCGTTCCAATAAGCTCCAATACGTCTGACGGTATGTCAAAAGATGCACAATCTTTATTTTGTTTCTTCAGCTGGTCTCTCAATATGATCAAAGCATTAATTGTCTTTAACGATAATCTGTTACGTTGTTTAGTTTTTATAATGTTCATAGAACTGAATATTCTTTCCACTTCTGCATTTGAATGCGGTAGGCATAGAACAGTCATTGCTAGCTGTGAAATAAAATAAAAAGGATTCTCCCCTGGGGCATTTTTATACTGCAAAACCTCACTCCAAAATCTAACAGTGTTAGTAGTGTTATTCCACCTAATGAAGTTGATATTATGCCATTCTTGCAGCATACCGTCTATTAAATCGCCACTAAAACCCAACTCTTTGGCTACATCCGCTACAGCATTATTTTTATTCACCTTTAGTGTTTCTCCAACATTCAGCATTGACATTTTTTTCAGGATCGTAACGTTACTTGGCAGTCTTTGTTGATTTTCTTTTATTCTTTTCAGACTAAACTGAATGCATCCCTTCTTCAAATAAACTTTATTTTCTTCAGACAAACTTGACTCAGACAATTTCTGTTCAAACATAAAGCCAAGGTTCGGATTTGCGTACATACATTCGCTTCGAACTGGTGTTGTCAACAAATCAACAGTTGGAAAAACTATGTTTTGTCCGAGTGACTGCATGAGAAATACAAGTGTATCTAGAAATTTAGTGGGGTCATTGTCTTCTCCTTCAAAAGCTTTTATTGCTGTTTGTACGTCTTTTAAAGCATATTTAAGGTAAAACATGTAAAGATGATTTGAGTCGTCACAATACATCTTGTACATAAGATCGGCAATGTAACAATTGTCTTAAACAATGGCAAGTGAAAAATGTAGCTTTAGTTCTTCCCACAGCTCCAGAATTGAAAGCCAACGTGTTGCACAGACCTTCAAAATTTTTAGTGGCTGTTTTCCACAATTTGTTGTCTTACAAACCTTTTTATATTCCTCTTGTTTTTTGGATGAAATGGAGAACCAATTGTAGGTTTCCCGTACAAGAAACTCTATATATTTTTAGGTGTGGTATTCACTGAGGCGTGCGAAACTGCAAGCTGAAGAGAGTGACAAATGCAACGGATCAATACCAATTGCTTCAAACCATATTCTCTCTTGAGTTGTTCGAAAAGCCCATTGTTTATTCCAACCATTGCAGAAGCATTATCTGTGCCAATTCCTACCATATAGCGACTGGAAGTTTGCGATCTTTCAAAGAATTCAGATTTCTTGCATCTGCAGTTTCTACTACAGCGAGTTTGAGAAATGCTGATCTAATGGTTTGGTTGTTTACACTATAGTACCTATAACGATACCTAGCATTTTAGATATTGATACATCTGTGGATTCATCTATTAATACACTGTATTTTTGGTTACCTATATCTTCAAACAATAGTTGTGTAAAATATGGAGCCAAAACTTCAGTTATAATGTTAGTGCACTTTGTACGATGTAATTGCATGTTTTAACGCCCTCTTCACCGGAAAACACCTTCTTGCACAGTATTCCTAAATGACAAACAGCTAAAATAGAACAACGTTCAGCAATAAATAAAAAAAGGGCGCCTTCCTCTCTGCTTGCTATTCTAACTGTAGTTTTCGGAACAATTTTCACAGGTAATGTGGTTTGTGATTTTTTTTAAAATAAATTTTTTGTTTATGCTTAATAGTTTTCGAATGCTTTCTAATATCACACAATTTAGCATAAAACTCTGTTGCACATATTTGACATCTTGCCTCGGATAAGTCTCAAACGACTGATTTCAGCCACCCATTGAATTCAGGTTCTTCTTCCCACGCATCCCGATATTTTTGAGAGTACTGCTTCTTCTGCGGTAAATCCCTTATGTAAGCCATCACAACATAAGTTTCACCAATTTATAATCACTGAAAATACATTAAAACTCAGGCGAACTAGAGGTCATGAAACAATCTACTCACTCGGCAACTCGATATCAGTCCTATTGTTCATTGTTTAAAACGTAATAATGTCTGAGATACCCCCACCGAATTGTTCTTACGTTACCACTGTGCATGTGGTGATAATTTGACTGCGAGTTAACATTTCGAAAAATTAGAGGTTGCTGGACAGAAATGTATTTTATTATACTTAATATTACGTATGTTTTTTGTCAATTCGAAAAATAAAGGGAATTCAAAAGTTGAAGACTTATAGATCGATACGCTATCGATGATAGCAGGCTAGTGGATAATGACTAATGAATTGTTCTATGGTCAAGGTTTTCTTACTCTGTAGGCAATTGCCACATTCAGGTTTACTAAATGCTGAACAATGCTACATGATCTGCTAAGACCTTAATTTAACTTAGTAAATCTAGAACAAAGTCAGTGTGGTACCCATTCTATAGTTAAAATCTTAGTTTTGTTAATGAAAATACTGGCCCAATATAGTTTTGATTTGTACTTCAAAAGTCGTCACTACTCCAAAAGTCGCCAGATAAGTCACTAAATAATTTTTGTCGCTAAAAAGTTCTTTTTTGTCGCTAAGACGAAGGCAAAAGTCGCCATTTCTAGCGACAAAGTCGCTAAATTGGCAACACTGCCTGCTACCATTACAAAACGTATCAATGCGCGGTCTTCCCCGCTCTTTTCTTAAAATGTATCCATACGCGGTCTCTCCCGCCCTTTTTAAAATTACATCAGTTTGCGGTTTCTCTTGTCAACAATACTTGGGTGCAGTCATTCCCTGCTACCACAATCATTTCCAACGTGACAAATATTAATTATTCCTACTTAATCCTATTAATAAAATATAAACATCTTTCATAAATTGTGATTTGACAATAAACAATAGAAATATACACGTCTTACAACCTTTGAAAATACTTCAGTCCGTGTTTCACAGTTACTTTTATTGTTAAAATCCATAGTGCATTAAAAACGTTGGGACAGGTCGTTGTGGTAGCACCAACAGAAGTCAGCAGACCACAGGCTGATCAAAAGATCGACCGAGCGATGTGGCGCAGTGGTTAGCGCACTGGACTCGCATTCGGGAGGTCGGTGGTTCAAACCCGCATCCGGCCATCCTGATTTAGGTTTTCCGTGATTTCCCTAGATTGCTTCAGGCAAATGTCTGGGTGATTCCTTTGAAAGAGCACGGCCGATTTCCTCCCCCAATCCGATGGAACAGATGACCTCACTGTTTGGTCCCCTCCCCCAACCAACCATAAAATCGAACAGAACCCGAGATTTCCCGATCTGCGACGTATACTGTTCGAACACTTAGAGTCGTCTTCAAATACAGCCCTAGTAAAAATTGTAGAGGAAAGCAGATGTTGGAATACATGCAGCAAATAATTGAGGACACAGGTTGCAAGTGCTACTCTGAGCTGAAGAGGTTGACACAGAAGTGGAATTCGTGGCGGGCTGCATCAAACCAGACAGAAGATTGATGACAAATAACAATAATAAAATGTCATACAGACTGCACAGCTCTTAGTCCCTGGGATTTGCTAGTGAGTTTTGATGTCGTGTCGCTTTTTACTCGGGTTCCTCTGGAAGAATCCTTGCAATTAATTGGTGAGAAACTGGATGAGGAAACAACCAAGCTTTGTCGCCATGTGCTGACGTCGACGTATTTTTTACTTAATGACAAAATTTTCAACAGACTGACGGAGTGGCTATGGGGAGCCCATTGTCCCCAATAGTCGCCAGTCTTCTTATGGAGGATTTTGAGGACATGGCGCTGAAGACGGCGTCTTTAAAACCAAACTGTTTCTGGAAGTACGTCAACTATACGTTTATGGTGTGGCCTCATGGGAGAGAGCAGCTCTTGACAGCCTCCTAGATCATTTTAATTTCCTGCATCCTAGCATCAAGTTTACCATGGAGGTGGAAAGTGATGGAAAGCTTCCGTTTCTCGATGTTCTGGTATACAGAAAGGATGATGGGACACTGGGCCACAGTGTTTATCGAAAGCCTACGCACACGGTCAGTTACCTGCATGCTTCTAGCTGTCATCCATCGTTCCAGCGTACGGGGGTCCTGCGGACGTTGGCGAGAAGAGCTTATGCCATTTCAGATGGAGAAAGCTTTACACAAGAATTGGACCATCTTAAGGTTGTGTTTAAGCAAAATGGCTATACAGATAAACAGATCCGTCGTGCTTTCCAGTTTGGACCTTCGCCTGAACCACCAGAAGATACCTTCAAATCGGTAGCTTTTCTACCTTTTGCTGGGAGCATTTCCTCGAAGATAGGAAGAATTCTAAGAAGATATCATATCAAAAGCATTTTTCGTCCGCCAGCCAAGATTAGAGCGCTTCTTGGCTCTGTTAAAGATGACTTACGTTTGAAGAAGCCCGGTGTGTACAAGATCCCTTGCCACTGTGGGAAGGCTTATATTGGTCAGACAATCCGGAGCATTCAGGACCGATGTGTTGAGCACCAGCGGCACACACGGTTGCTTTAACCTGAGAAATCTGCACTGGCGGAGCACTGTCTCACCGAGGGACATAGAATGCTGTATGAGGAGACAAAAATAGTTGCCCTTGCATCTCGCTATTGGGACTGTGTTTTAAAAAAATCCATAGAGATTCGTTCATCTGATAATCTCATTAATAGAGACAAGGGTTACCTTTTAAGTAAGACTTGGAACACGATGTTATCAGACATTAAAAAACAACGGTCTGTGTTTCGATCGTCGGAATAATTTTTAATTTTTAATAGCGATATCTAGATTTCGCCTGTTCCCACCAATGGCGGCGCGGTATGTTTACTTGCGCTAGAGGGCAGTTACGGTACCTTCTGGCGCACGCGTTGTGGGCCTTCTGCGGCCTACATAGGGGCCGCCGCTTGCGCTGAGAAGTCAGTTTCGGCGAGATCGTGTACCAGCACGCTCACCTGAAGATGGCGGCCAGTTGGACCGCGGAAATATCGTGTCAAGATGACGTTACGATCCGGCTGCACACCCGAGAACAATATTATCAGCTTAAGAGAACGTACACATTTCTAACCAACAAAGAACTATAATCGATTTGCCCAACAAGAGAAGCTACGTAATACGTAAGTCCACTGTTATGAAGTTCAAAGAGCTTTGCTCTCCATGATAGTACAAGGGTCGTCGAGCAGATGCGCAAAACTATATACCTATATCTCTGACGTCGATCTGTTGTAGAATTTTAGAACATGTTTTTTGCTCGCGTATCATGTCGTTTTTGGAAACCCAGAATCTACTGTGTAGGAATCAACATGGATTCCGGAATCAGCGATCGTGTGAGACCCAACTCGCTTTATTTGTTCATGAGACCCAGAAAATATTAGATACAGGCTCCAAGGTAGATGCTATTTTCCTTGACTTCTGGAAGGCATTAGATACAGTTTCGCACTGTCACCTGATAAGCAAAGTAAGAGCCTACGGAATATCAGACCAGTTGTGTGGCTGGATTGAAGAGTTTCTAGCAAACAGAACACAGCATGTTGTTCTCAATGGAGAGACGTCTACAGACGTTAAAGTAACCTCTGGCGTGCCACAGGGGAGTGTTATGGGACCATTGCTTTTCACAATATATATAAATGACCTAGTAGACAGTATCGGAAGTTACATGCGGCTTTTCGCGGATGATGCTGTAGTATACAGAGAAGTTGCAGCATTAGAAAATTGTAGCGAAATGCAGGAAGATCTGCAGCGGATAGGCACTTGGTGCAGGGAGTGGCAACTGACCCTTAACGTAGATAAATGTAATGTATTGCTAATACATAGAAAGAAGGATCCTTTATTGTATGATTATATGATAGCGGAACAAACACTGGTAGCAGTTACTTCTGTAAAATATCTGGGAGTATGCGTGCGGAACGATTTGAAGTGGAATGATCACATAAAATTAATTGTTGGGAAGGCGGGTACCAGGTTGAGATTCATTAGGAGAGTCCTTAGAAAATGTAGTCCATCAACAAAGGAGGTGGCTTACAAAACACTCGTTCGACCTATACTTGAGTATTGCTCATCAGTGTGGGATCCATACCAGATCGGGTTGACGGAAAAGATAGAGAAGATCCAAAGAAGAGCGGCGAGTTTCGTCACAGGGTTATTTGGTAACCGTGATAGCGTTACGGAGATGTTTAGCAAACTCAAGTGACAGACTCTGCAAGAGAGGCGCTCTGCATCGCGGTGTAGCTTGCTGTCCAGGTTTCGAGAGGGTGCGTTTCTGTATGAGGTATCGAATATATTGCTTCCCCCTACTTAGACCTCCCGAGGAGATCACGAATGTAAAATTAGAGAGATTCGAGCGCGCACGGAGGCTTTCAGACAGTCGTTCTTCCCGCGAACCATACGCGACTGGAACAGAAAAGGGAGGTAATGACTGTGACACGTAAAGTGCCCTCCGCCACACACCGTTGGGTGGCTTGCGGAGTATAAATGTAGATGTAGATTATATTTTACTTTTTCCTATTACCCACAATGAAACGTGAACAGAAACACTATGACGGGTGGGTCAAAAATTTGTCTCGATTGACGTTCAATGGTTAATTAATGAATACTAAATACCCAAAGATAACTATACATATGCCTTGCGTTGCATTCACCCAAGCTGTCAAGCCAAATGCGTTACGGGAATGGGATTGAGAAACGCCATATGTAAGGGTGTGGATAGGAATTAAAACTCCAAAAGTGTATGGACTGTTCATGTTTGCTAAGAAAACAGTTACAGGTAACATCTATCTTGATATATTGGAATAGTTTTCGGAGCCACATTTAATATAAGATGACTGTCGTCTAGATATAGAGCTAGAATCAGAAATGTAAGGACTATGGTATGAAGATTAGCATCTCCAAAACGAAAGTAATGTCAGTGGGAAAGAAATATAAATGGATTGAGTGCCAAATAGGAGGAACGAAGTTAGAACAGGTGGACGGTTTCAAGTACTTAGGATGCATATTCTCTCAGGATGGCAACATAGTGAAAGAACTGGAAGCGAGGTGTATCAAAGCTAATGCAGTGAGCGCTCAGCTACGATCTACTCTCTTCTGCAAGAAGGAAGTCAGTATCAAGACTAAGTTATCTGTGCACCGTTCAATCTTTCGACCAACTTTGTTGTATGGGAGCGAAAGCTGTGTGGATTCAGGTTACCTTATCAACAAGGTTGAGGTTACGGATATGAAAGTAGCTAGGATGATTGCAGGTACTAGTAGATGGGAACAATGGCAGGAGGGTGTCCACAATGATGAAATCAAAGAAAAACTGGGAATGAACTCTATATATGTAGCAGTCAGGGCGAACAGGCTTAGATGGTGGGGTCATGTTACACGCATGGGAGAAGCAAGGTTACCCAAGAGACTCATGGATTCAGCAGTAGAGGGTAGGAGGAGTCGGGGCAGACCGAGGAGAAGGTACCTGGATTCGGTTAAGAATAATTTTGAAGTAATAGGTTTAACATCAGAAGAGGCACCAATGTTAGCACTGAATAGGGGATCATGGAGGAACTGTATAAGGGGGGCTATGCTCCAGACTGAACGCTGAAAGGCATAATTAGTCTTAAATGATGATGATGATGATGATGATGATGATGATGATGACTGTCGTCTGCCAAAATAATGGAGGACCTCTTCATTTTATCATCCGTGCATAACAAAGACTCTTGGCTTCACACTCGTCTGATTTGAACCGTATGGTCTTTTTCGTCCGCAGATTTGTCAGGGGCAAGGTGTATCAAATGAAATTCAACAGTCTTCAACAACTGGAAAACTTCATTTTTGCAGCTGTGAAACAAATAACTCCACCTATGTTAGAAAGGGTGTTCCGTGCTACACAGGAACGAAGAGACTTTTGCGTACATTTCCTGGCTCATCACACTGAATTGCATTAAATTAGTGTTAATAAATGTTCATGTTGTTTATAGTTCATAATAAATTGTTTAAGTGCAGAATGGTAAATGACTTTACGAACATGCTACATTGTCTTTACATGTCTTTTGGGAGCTGTGGTCCGGCATAAGAGCGTTCAGTAACATTGTCAGAGCATTTTATGGATTTAAATGTAGTAAAATGTGCCACCAACTATGTCTCTGGCTCAAACTAATCAGAATAATGAAGATTATTTCCCATTACCACAGTGAGAATTTTTAATTTGGTGATACACTATGACATTAAGTTATGTTTACACTCTTAATCTCGCCATACTTCGACGTTTCCGAAGTTGTAAGTGAGTTTACGTAGTTTTACATCTTTCGGTCAGTGTTACGATTTTTTGGCTTATTTTTACGTAACTATTCATGGGAGTTCCGTAATTTAAATTATTTGGAGTTTTGTTAACTAACTACGAACATACCTTTTAGATTAAATTTGGTATCGAGGTCGGGTTTTGCAGTTCGTACATTACGGTTTTAGGATAAATATTTAGGTACATGCGCGCTCAATATTCAAAAGTTTAATGCTTTTAGAGGCGGTTTCGTTAGAACCCATACTAAATAAGAGGAAAAGGGGAAAGTAAACGCTTGTGAAGAAGGGTGGCGCGAATAGTCCCATGCTTGTTTAAATCATTGGACAAAGTCACAGAAATGCTACAAAACCTAAATTTGGGATACTCTTGAAGAATGATGCCAATTATCCCGCTAATCCATACGTACGAAGTTTCAAGAAGCAGTGTTATTTTTTTTAAAAAATGTCGCGTCGTAACCACAATAAAATTCAAATCTGAAAGCAGGATTGTCAGTAAAATCGGAAATGCCGTGTGGCTAGGGCCTCGCGCCGGGTAGAACGTTCGCCTGGTGCAAGTCTTTCGAGTTGACGCCACTTCGCTGACTTGCGTATCGATGGGCATGAAATGATGATGATAAAGGACAACACACCACCCAGTCCTTGAGCGGAGAAAGTCTCCGACCCAGCCGGGAAGCGAACCCAGGTCGTTAAGTATGACATTCCGTTGCGCACCGACAGCTGCGTACAGACGGAATAGAACTCCTGGGTAGGAGTCCTTCTATTTATACAAACATCGAATACTGCAAAATATGTAAAATAAGAAAGTTCGAGACTCTTCAAGAAATGGTAAATACTAAATAACAGGTCGAACTTGAACGTGCGACCCACTATACACCAGCCAACAACGCTAACCTCTACGTCACGTCACATGCAGAACGGCTCACGGCAGTGTATTTCAAGGCCTACGTATCACTCGCGCAGAAACCTCGAACAAATCATGAAACTTGTTATAGCGCACACAAAGACATCAACAGTCGTTCTTGCCGCACAGCATTCGCGACGGAAAACAACTCTAATATGTTCTATAATGCCTAGTTGACTCCGCCACGCACCTCATAGTGGTTCGCGGAGTATGTTTATATATGCTGAAATGAACACGTCGATACAGTTCGTCAGAAAAGTGTACCATCAACTCAGCTATAACGCAGCCATCGTGACGCCAAAATTGGAACCGCCTGATAGCTATGCAATGCTACACACCTCTCTGCTGGATAGGAAGCAGAGCAACAAGGCGCTACAAAATTTGAAAGTGCATTTGAAACAGACATTTTTGTAAAGCAGAAGTTTATAGAGAAAGTGAGAACGTTAAAATAGCAGCTCTGCAGGAGTTAATTACTTTTAGTTTCGCTGCCGTCCCCACAATAAATGTATTCCATATCCGAGTGAATTCAAGTACACTTGTAAGCCACACTACGCCAAATTTTTAGCCAGGACAAGGCACAGCAGGCATAGAAAATTGTTTACGAAAATTTTGCAAGATCGCATCGAGTCTATAATTTTATGTATCCCAATAACCGATTCTCCGATTACTTGTGTGTAACATTCATAAAGAAATCGTCAATATTCTGTCTCTGCCGTTTATGAAAAGTAAAAACGACCGAAAATCTACGCTCATACTCGTCAAGCCACTATGCGGTACCAAAAAGAGGGTAGTGATCATAGGGCGAATGCTTAAACGCTTCTGCGTCGGTGTAGTTAGCCTAATATTGTCTTTGCGGTTTCAAAGTGAGGTGATACGTGGGCAATTGTACTATCTTCCTAGGTAACTCACTCAATATTGGTTCTCGAAACTTTGTAAATACGCTTCCGCTGTATAGTTGGCGTCTATCTTAGATTCAAGGAAGCACAGAATGAAAAAATAGACAGATACCGCAGGTCATTCCATTTGGCTGAGAAAGCTGTTCACGAGGTATGCACGGTGCTGTCGGCCACTCCTTTGTACAGCCGGACCAGAGCTTCGAAAATCCCGTCCCCGATAGGGTAAGGTGCCATATTTTCGAATAGCTGAGGAAGTCTAAAGATATGGTTGGTTAAAAATAAGCCGAAAGCTCCTAAAACGACTGACCTACGTAAAATATAACAGATTTTAGTTATAAATAACCTCTTCCAGCGAAATTCAACACATTACATTTCATAATTTATGTCAAATAAACTTGTGCATTTTCGAGAGTGTACTACACGGGTTCACAATTTCAGATATTGTGGTTCTTAATGTCCAATCGGGTAATTTCATAACAAAAATTCGAGGCTGCATACCTTTATGAATATTATCACATGAAGCAATGTTGAGATACTCGAACTTGTATACTATACTGATACACTTATAACTACGTTGAGACTATCATTTTCAGTTTTCACATTTGTGCATGTTCCAGCCGTATTTCTCAGTTCCAGAACACAGTTCACGTACTCAACGCAAACATCTTAAACACCTTATCCAATCTTCGCCTGATTTATCTACCGGTATGGGACAGAACAATAGATGCATCCCTCATCTGCCATCTGCTCTGTCTTCAGCATCTGTCGAGACGAAGGTAACAGAGCTTTCGAAATCCGCAGAAGATGACAACTCACGTGTCGATTTTCTTTAGCGCCTATTCGTTTTAAACACCTTCGTGTAACTTTTGGATGGCAGTGGGTGCTTAGATATTTTCCCCTTTTTGAAGGTTCTCCTAGATCTTCTAAAATTGTCCTCTTGCGTTTTAGCTTGTCTTGAGCCGAAGGCTCTTCCTAAAGCACATTTTCTGCCTATCCTAAGAGCCTAGGTTTTCTTCCACGTTTCCTCCTTTTACGTAATCTAAAAATGTAGACTTTGGCACTTGAAACACTTTGGACACCTTGAAGACTCTCATTTCCTTATTTCTAATAGTTTCCATAGCCTTCCTCATATTTTTTTCCTCTGCTCAACAATGTGTTTTCTTCCAAACCATCTCCTGAAAAGAAATAAAAAATCAAATCTAGGAAGGGGTGCATTTGTCAGTTAATAGAAATTACGCACCTGTACCATTTGACAAAAATGGCCGAACTACCGAAACATGTAACGAATTGTTGCATTTAAAATGGTTCAAATAGCTCTGAGCACTATGGGACTTAACATCTGAGGTCATCAGTTCCCTAGAACTTAGAACTACCTAAACCTAAATAACCTAAGGACATCACAGACATCCATGCCCGAGGAAGGATTCGAACGTGCGACCGTAGAGGTCGCCCGGTTCCAGCCTGAAGCACCTAGAACCGCTCGGCCAAACCGGCTGGCTGCATTTAAAAGTTGGTAACATGTTTCGTTAAGTACATCGCTAGTAAATAAGACTAAAATCTCTAATTAATTATCACTCAGCTGTGATGCTTGCGTTGTGTCTACAAAATATTACATTCAAATGTAAGATATCAAGAAACAATCAGCTGCGAGCACAGAAAGCGACTGATGTACTTGGCAGCTACTAGGATACTAAAATGGCGGAAGCACGAGGATTTCAACTAGTTTCCTCTTCGGCACCGCTGTACAGAGAGCAAATATCCACCTATCCGGAATTAGGCCACCATCCTAAAACAGGACATCTTACCCTACTGCACAGCCGTTACATTACCCTACCTAGCGACGATAGGCATCCGATATCCGTAAACGGTACCAATCCAGAACACAAACGACGTATCTCTCTGCTGAACCCGTAGAGCAGCGTGCCGCAAAGTGCATTGGTACACAGCCACATCCACACTCATCCGGCGCCAGACAAATCCAGCATTCATCTGTGAACAAAACCACTGAGACCGAAAGCCACTCACTTGTTTTGACGAGCTGAGTACGTACAGGGCTGTGTCAAAAATACGAAAACACCAAAAACACAACACATTGCTGTGTGTAATACGGTGTAGGAAACCAGCTGGCATTAAAAACATCTTCCAGTCGTCTCTAAATGGATAAATACGGGTCCTGCATTGTTTTCATGGGAATTTTATACCTTTCTTCCTGCAAAATACACTCCTGGAAATGGAAAAAAGAACACATAGACACCGGTGTGTCAGACCCACCATACTTGCTCCGGACACTGCGAGAGGGCTGTACAAGCAGTGATCACACGCACGGCACAGCGGACACACCAGGAACCGCGGTGTTGGCCGTCGAATGGCGCTAGCTGCGCAGCATTTGTGCACCGCCGCCGTCAGTGTCAGCCAGTTTGCCGTGGCATACGGAGCTCCATCGCAGTCTTTAACACTGGTAGCATGCCGCGACAGCGTGGACGTGAACCGTATGTGCAGTTGACGGACTTTGAGCGAGGGCGTATAGTGGGCATGCGGGAGGCCGGGTGGACGTACCGCCGAATTGCTCAACACGTGGGGCGTGAGGTCTCCACAGTACATCGATGTTGTCGCCAGTGGTCGGCGGAAGGTGCACGTGCCCGTCGACCTGGGACCGGACCGCAGCGACGCACGGATGCACGCCAAGACCGTAGGATCCTACGCATTGCCGTAGGGGACCGCACCGCCACTTCCCAGCAAATTAGGGACACTGTTGCTCCTGGGGTATCGGCGAGGACCATTCGCAACCGTCTCCATGAAGCTGGGCTACGGTCCCGCACACCGTTAGGCCGTCTTCTGCTCACGCCCCAACATCGTGCAGCCCGCCTCCAGTGGTGTCGCGACAGGCGTGAATGGAGGGACGAATGGAGACGTGTCGTCTTCAGCGATGAGAGTCGCTTCTGCCTTGCTGCCAATGATGGTCGTATGCGTGTTTGGTGCCGTGCAGGTGAGCGCCACAATCAGGACTGCATACGACCGAGGCACACAGGGCCAACACCCGGCATCATGGTGTGGGGAGCGATCTCCTACACTGGCCGTACACCACTGGTGATCGTCGAGGGGACACTGAATAGTGCACGGTACATCCAAACCGTCATCGAACCCATCGTTCTACCATTCCTAGACCGGCAAGGGAACTTGCTGTTCCAACAGGACAATGCACGTCCGCATGTATCCCGTGCCACCCAACGTGCTCTAGAAGGTGTAAGTCAACTACCCTGGCCAGCAAGATCTCCGGATCTGTCCCCCATTGAGCATGTTTGGGACTGGATGAAGCGTCGTCTCACGCGGTCTGCACGTCCAGCACGAACGCTGGTCCAACTGAGGCGCCAGGTGGAAATGGCATGGCAAGCCGTTCCACAGGACTACATCCAGCATCTCTACGATCGTCTCCATGGGAGAATAGCAGCCTGCATTGCTGCGAAAGGTGGATATACACTGTACTAGTGCCGACATTGTGCATGCTCTGTTGCCTGTGTCTATGTGCCTGTGGTTCTGTCAGTGTGATCATGTGATGTATCTGACCCCAGGAATTTGTCAATAAAGTTTCCCCTTCCTGGGACAATGAATTCACGGTGTTCTTATTTCAATTTCCAGGAGTGTAGTTACAAATTCAGACATCGATGACGGAGGTATTTCAGATCACGCACAACTCTCTCCAAACTACGCCACAAAAGCTCAATAATATTGAGAACGGTGGTGGCCGTCCTCGTGTTCACAAAACCAGTGCTGCACGATGCGAGCTGGGTAAACAGCGGCCCTATCTACTTGGAGAACAAACGTTGCATCATGGGGTGCACCTGATCAGGGAAAAAGGTCACACAATCATTGGCAGATATGTGCAGGAACTTTCGCACAATCAGCTTAACAGCTCATGCATCCCATTTGCTGGCAAGAATAATACTCAGTTAATGGAAAAGAGAATAGAAGACCTGTTAGATGACGATCAGTTTACTTTTAGGAAAGGGAGAGGTTCAGGAGAGGCAGTCCTGACATTGTGATTGATAATAACAGAAGCAAGACTCAGAAAAATGAAGACACTTTTATAGGATTTGTTGACCTGGAAAGAGCGTTCGACGATGTAAAAAGGTCGAAAATGTTCGAAAACCTGAGAAATATTGCCGTAAACTGAACAGAAATACAGATAACATATAGTACCATCAGCGAACACCGGCCGAATTTCACTCCTGAGTCGTGAACTCGGCCAGAAGTTGTAAATAGTATGAAGCAAGACTCATCCTACGAAACGACTTCCTTTCATTGCTCCGTCGTCCACGTGTTAATGGCTTCGGAGCCACATCTTCCTGTTACACGCGTTTGAATTACTGATGAGTGGTTTTGGAATGCCATTTTCTTTGATGACAGTTTGTCACCATCACTCAACACATACTTTCATCCGCGTTGTGACTTAGCGGATGATATTTTTTCTTTGCCCTATATGGGGTCTAACATACTGCGTGGTGTCTGTTCTAAGTCGTGTCTCCCTACCACTTTCGCGCAACGACGCTCTGAGCGTGTTTTTTAGGGAATTGACTAGTTTGAACCTGGGACCTGTTGCTGGTAAGGAGACGCCAGACGACACATGACATGTAGAGTTCAGAAGAGTTCAGTGAACCTAGCGATGATATAATCAAATACTTAATGATTTCAGCGTCAGCTCCACTGCACTCCCTGTAAAAGAATCTTAATACTAACTAAATTTAGTGGAAGGGGTTCAAGGCTTTCCTATTTTTTAGTTAGCTGGTAAAATAACGTCGAAGAAACAGTTAAGTTTACCATTGGAAATTTTATTCTACTCACAAAACATGGTTTATAAATTGCACTATTGATAAAAGGAAATATTTTAATACAGGATGATAAAAACCAATTGGGTTCAACAAAAATGTGAACGAATATTCCCTGAATGTGTTTCCAAGTTCTACAATGGATCGAAGGATGACCTATGCCATATCACATCTATAATCTAGATTTAAGTTTCATAAAAGAGAAAACTATCAAAATGGTCTACAGTGACCCTCAATTATCTTTAATTACTTATCTAACTTGTAAATTACAGTGGCTGATGTGGCTTCTCAATAATTATATAACAGAAAAATCATCGTGTTTCAGATTCTAACTTCACATAGCAAACGTGAACACCATGAGATTTAATTGACGATCGACACTAGTATTACGTAAAAAGGGGATGTAACAGATGAGACTTCTGCAGTTCTGAGTGAAGCCTTATCCGCTCAAAAATGCGGCATCGCGTGCGTTCATTATCTTGTCGGTGTTTAGGCAGCGTCAGGGGGCGGCGGGCGGTGCAGTTCCTCACATCTCGCCGTCTCGGAAGCAGCTCTCTCCTAACTTCTCCTTACTACAATTTACCGAAGTTGCTTTAAAAAAAGATATCTGGCTGTGGTTTCAACTGAGCAATCAGGGTCTCAGTGTTAACCTTAAGCTCTGCCTACAAAAATTCTGTCTATCCAATGAGAAACGTTATACTTTTCGTGGTGGGGCAATGTTTTTAATGTTTGCAGCGTAACAGAGACGCGAAAAAGTCTCACGCTAAAACTTGCAGCTGGTGTGGCCCTTTTAACATGGGCTGGGGGCTGGTTTTGTCGGTCAGCTGGCGACGTGGGTGTCTGTCCGTTATCGTACGGCCTTCTGGCTTAACACAGTTCTGCTCTCGGCTTCTGTTCTCGTTTCTCCCCTCGGAACTGCGTCTGTTTCACAGTGGGAAGGTATGACATGCATTTAGGCATTCTTGTGTTAGTCTGTGGCATTCCATTTGCTCACTCATTGATCGTATTACTTTGGTTAATTTAATGTCAGTATTTCTTCTGAAGTATGTGACATACTGCCAGATTTGCTATCATGTCAGGGCTTTCATGGAAGGTGTTGGATTTCCCTGACACCTTACAGGGGTATAAATCTTCGATCTGTGCCTCTTGAAACACCAAACACTTCGACTGAATCGACTACGGAAGTACTCACCATGAGCTCCAACAATTTACCTGCGCTCTAAATCACATAGTTCCGACACAATGCACTCACAACTATACTCTGCTCATCGTAAAAACAATCACGATGTAAACAAACATATACGCAGGGCTGGTCTACGGTAGTTGCACACGTTCACGGGTGTTGTTACGCCGTTGGAAGTAGACCATACTTATGTATTTTGTGTTATATTACCGCAAATGAAACTTTAAGATGCCCAAGAGTATTAACAGACAACAACGGGTTTGTTTTTCACTACTCTAAATGCTTACGCTATGTATTTCCTATTTCAAATCTCAGTGTACAGTTGCTTTCTCTGGATTGTTCTGAGCATGACGTTATGGCCAGTTCTGATCGGTATGTGTCGGCTTGCTTTGTAAATAGTTTCTCAATTTCTCCTTTGAATAAAAAAAGTGCCAAAACGATTAATTTTCCACCCTCTGTTTAATAAATTAAAGAACAATGCTATAGTGTTGTTGTTGTGGTCTTCAGTCCTGAGACTGGTTTGATGCAGCTCTCCATGCTACTCTATTCTGTGCAAGCTTCTTCAACTCCCAGTACCTACTGCAACGTACATCCTTCTGAATCTGTTTAGTGTATTCATCTCTTGGTCTCCCTCTACGATTTTTACCCTCCAATGATAAATTTGTGATCCCTTGATGCCTCAGAACGTGCCCTACCAACCGATCCCTTCTTCTAGTCAAGTTGCGCCACAGACTTCTCTTCTCCCCAATCCTGTTCAATACCTCCTCATTAGTTATATGATCTACCCATCTAGTCTTCAGCATTCTTCTGTAGCACCACATTTCGAAAGCTTCTATTCGCTTCTTGTCCAAACTAGTTATCGTCCATGTTTCACTTCCATACATGGCTACGCTCCATACAAATTCTTTCAGAAACGACTTCCTGACACTTAAATCTATACTCGACGTTAACAAATTTCTCTTCTTCAGAAACGCTTTCCTTGCCATTGCCAATCTACATCTGATATCCTCTCTACTTCGACCATCGTCAGTTATTTTCCTGCCCAAATAGCAAAACTCCTTTACTACTTTAACTGTCTCATTTCCTAATCTAATTCCCTCAGCTCCACCCGACTTAAGTCGACTACATTCCATTAACCTCGTTTTGGTTTTGTTGATGTTCATCTTATACCCTCCTATCATGGTATAGTATCGTTATAAAAATATAACTAAATCTACACATTTGTAGTAGCGTAGTGGATACACGAAGTGACTTGGATACGCAAGGTCGTTGGTTTGATTCCACTCTAAGTTCATTTTTTTAATGTTTATTGAAGTAACATCCTGCGTTGTACACTTGGGAGTAAATGTAATTTGCGGAGGGAAATCAGTCTTTGGATGTGACAATGCGCGGCTGGCCATTCCTCACTTTTTAAGTGGTGATCGTCTGTAAACGAGCGTTCAGTTACATCGTCGTTCTGAAGAAACATCCGGAGGGTAGGATGGTACAAACAAGCTTCCCCCGTTGTAACTACTGAAGAAAATGGTGGGAAGTCTCCTTCCCCCCCCCCCCCCCCCGCCAAAAAAAGGTTTTCAACAATTTCGCGGACGGTCATTGTGGTGGTTCTTACTCGTTCATGTTCCCCTCGCGTACGATGAAAATGGCTGAGACTGTGTCGTGCTCTTTTGTGAAACACAGAAGAAGAACACAGTTGGAAAGCGGTGAAAAACTGATAGTTCAACCATGTTTTCGAGAACCTATCGGAAAATTGTCTGTCGCTATTGGTAAAGGAACTTGTAGTAATGACATCTGATTTCACCGGTGTTTCTGTGACAAATGTAATGTGTGTTCTTGAAGAAAGACGAAATACGGGTAAGCTGTCAACCCCAGGAAAGACAAGAAAATGTCAATCGTATGTTTTAGGAAAATGTTATTATTTCCTTGAAAATGCTGTGTGTTTAAAGATGTACCAATTTTTCTTCAGGAACTAAATGCCTACAATAGACAAGGTAACTCGGGTCGTAAATAATGACAATAACTTCCCTGCATTTAAAAGAACGACATTTTATTAAACTAATAAAAGATACTGGATTTCATTACGAAAGTAGGAAACGAAGTAGCGTATTTACAAATAGAGAGGACATTGCTTAGTGAAGGAGGCGTTACGTCAAGTAGATTCAACAGCTCAGATGCGAGAAACGGAAGATTTATTACCTTGCCGAAAAATTGGTTAACGCAGGACAAGTGAACAAAAAGTGTGCACTGGCAAAACAGTGACTGATAAGATATAAGCTTTTGTTGCACGTCTATCATAGGGGCTAAAAAATCCGACGGGAAAAGGAAAAGGCTAATAATAGCGCATATAGAAAGCAACTGTGGTTTTGTGGAGGGTGCTGAATTGATTTTTGAATAAAAAAAGACTGGAGATCATCATGAAGACATAAATGGTGAAGTGTTCTTAAAATGGTTCAAAGATATTCCACTTAAAGTAGAGACGAACAGTGTTATAATCAAGGACACCGCTTCATATCACAGTGTTGAAACTGAACGGAGGCCACAGAAATTTTGTAGGAAGAAAGACATTATAAACTGGCTTATGGGAAAAGAAGCACTTGTCGACCCTAATGCCATTAAGCTTCAATTACTGAAACAGGCTGAAGCTTACGTTGTAAATCAGTACATTATTGACGAGCAAGTGCAGTCTGTGAGTCACATTGTGGTTTGGTTACCGCCACGCATACTGCAATTTGAACCTCATAGAACTTATTTGGAATCAAGTGAAAGGATGTTGCTAAAAGTGATACGACATTTAATCGACCAGACGTGCTTGAATTAATGTACGACTATGAAGCTCTGTCGCACGTTGCTACCGAACGCTGGTAGCATACAGAATAAACAACACGTAGTAGAAAGAAAGCGAAAATGTGACACTTGGATGGTTTCATAAACTGTGCTGTTGAGCGGCTACTCATCAATGGTGAAGATGGCAGTTCCTCTGACTTTCATTTCATTTCATTACACAGCAAACACTCTTGCAGACACAGTGTTTATGCAAGTACATTTGATGGTATTTCTCTAAACTAAAATATTGTTTCCACCTGGTCCCTAAGGAGTTTATTACCGGAGAGTTACTGCATATTTATCTCTTTTAAAATTTAAATCTCATTTCAAGTTTTATTATTTGTCTGCTGTTGATCGATTTTATTAATTATCTGGAGGCGTAATATTTCGTCTAGTCTGCTTCCGAATGTTTTATTTTAACAATTTTGACGCGAATGACTTCAGTGACCAGCATTTTCAAATACGTATCTGTAAGAAGTGTTAGAATAAAGCAATTGGTAAGATATTGGACGAAACATTACATCTACATCTACATACATACTCCGCAATCCACTATACGGTGCGTGGCGCAGGGTACTTCGTACCACAACTATCATCTTCTCTCCCTGTTCCTCTCCCAAACAAAACGAGGGAAAAATGACTGCGTATATGCCTCTGTACGAGCTCTAATCTCTCTTATCTTATCTTTGTGATCTTTCCGCGATATATAAGTTGGCGGCAGTAAAATTGTACTGCAGTCAGCCTCAAATGCTCGTTCTGTAAATTTCCTCAGTAGCGATTCACGAAAGAACGCCTCCTTTTCTCCAGAGACTCCCACCCGAGTTCCTGAAGTATTTCCGTAACACTCGCGTGATGATCAAACCTACCAGTAACAAATCTAGCAGCCCGCCTCTGAATTGCTTCTATGTCCTCCCTCAATCCGACCTGATAAGGACCCCAAACGCTCGAGCAGTACTCAAGAATAGGTCGTATCAGTGTTTTATAAGCGGTCTCCTTTACAGATGAACCACATCTTCCCAAAATTCTACCAATGAACCCAAGACGACTATCCGCCTTCCCCACAACTGCCATTACATGCTTGTCCCACTTCATATCACTCTGCAATGTTACGCCCAAATATTTAATCGATGTGGCTGTGTCAAGCGCTACACTACTAATGGAGTATTCAAACATTACGGGATTCTTTTTCCTATTCATCTGCATTAATTTACATTTATCTATATTTAGAGTTAGGTACCATTCTTTACACCAATCACAAATTCTACAGTCACTCAACGACGACACCTTCCCGTACACCACAGCATCATCAGCAAACAGCCGCAGATTGCTATCCACCCTATCCAAAAGATCATTTATGTAGATAGAAAACAACAGCGCACCTACCACACTTCCCTGGGGCACTCCAGATGATACCATCACCTCCGATGAACGCTCACCATCGAGGACAACGTACTGGGTTCTATTACTTAAGAAGTCTTCGAGCCCCTCACATATTTGGGAACCAATCCCATGCGCTCGTACCTTAGTTAGGAGTCTGCAGTGGGGCACCGAGTCAAACGCTTTCCGGAAGTCAAGGAATATGGCACCCGTCTGATACGCTTCATCCAATGTTCGCAAGATATCATGTGAAAAAAGGGCGAGTTGCGTTTCGCAGGAGCGATGCTTTCAAAAGCCGTGCTGATGCATGGACAGCAACTTCTCTGTCTCAAGGAAATTCTTTATATTCGAACTGAGAATATGTTCGAGAATCCTGCAACAAACCGATGTTAAGGATATTGGTCTGTAATTCTGAGGATCCGTCCTTCTGCCCTTCTTATATACAGGCGTCACCTGCGCTTCTTTCCAGTCGCTCGGGACATTATTAACATTCAGTTGTAGAATGCCAAACAGAAACAAATGAGCTACCAAACGACTATCTGCAGTTGTTCACATTAATTCGGACTTGACGGACAAGCTTACTCGTTTAAGTGCGCCTGTAAGGCGTTGTGTGCTATGTTACCTTCGCTGAGCGTAAAACATAAGATTATTATTGTACCCGACTATACACAGCAGAAGGTCGGCGGGAAATAAAATCCACTGAGGTACTAGCAAACACGGAAGATTACGTAGCGTGATGTTTACATAAGAGTTGTTCTTATGATAAACAGACTATACACAGAAAACTGTTCAAACCACGTCTGGCACTTACAACGTATAGAAGACATTGCACGCTGCCTTCGTGGTCAAATACAACAGCACAGCCTGCAGGCTTGGGTAGCATCTGCGTTTACGTTCGACCATGTATTTCCATATTTTTGTCCAGCCCTTGTAACTGGTATGACTTTTGTGAAAATAGCCGGAAAATATTCCCCCGATTACACACAATTTTGACACAGGAAAGAATAGTAACGTGAACTGACTGCTATTTGCCTCCTCAGAATTAGAAAAGGCCTGTTTCTTTTTTAACTTAAAGTGATACTGAATACGTATTCAAGTGAGTGTAACATTAACGTCAACACACATTACTCTCGTGATATAATCCATAACTATTATTGTGCCCTTTAGCACGAGGGCAGTTCAATAAGTAATGCAACACATTTTTTTTTCTGAAACAGGGGTTGTTTTATTCAGCATTGAAATACACCAGGTTATTCCCCAATCTTTTAGCTACACAACACTATTTTTCAACGTAATCTCCATTCAATGCTACGGCCTTACGCCACCTTGAAATGAGGGCCTGTATGCCTGCACGGTACCATTCCACTGGTCGATGTCGGAGCCATCGTCGTGCTGCATCAATAACTTCTTCATCATCCGCGTAGTGCCTCCCACGGATTGCGTCCTTCATTGGGCCAAACATATGGAAATCCGACGGTGCGAGATCGGGGCTGTAGGGTGCATGAGGAAGAACAGTCCACTGAAGTTTTGTGAGCTCCTCCCGGGTGCGAAGACTTGTGTGAGGTCTTGCGTTGTCATGAAGAAGGAGAAGTTCGTTCAGATTTTTGTGCCTACGAACACGCTGAAGTCGTTTCTTCAATTTCTGAAGAGTAGCACAATACACTTCAGAGTTGATCGTTTGACCATGGGGAAGGACATCGAACAGAATAACCCCTTCAGCGTCCCAGAAGACTGTAAACATGACTTTACCGGCTGAGGATATGGCTTTAAACTTTTTCTTGGTAGGGGAGCGGGTGTGGCGCCACTCCATTGATTGCCGTTTTGTTTCAGGTTCGAAGTGATGAACCCATGTTTCATCGCCTGTAACAATCTTTGACAAGAAAGTGTCACCCTCAGCCACATGACGAGCAAGCAATTCCGCACAGATGGTTCTCCTTTGCTCTTTATGGTGTTCGGTTAGACAACGAGGGACCCAGCGGGAACAAACCTTTGAATATCCCAACTGGTGAACAATTGTGACAGCGCTCCCAACAGAGATGTCAAGTTGAGCACTGAGTTGTTTGATGGTGATCTGTCGATCATCTCGAACGAGTGTGTTCGCACGCACCGCCATTGCAGGAGTCACAGCTGTGCACGGCCGGCTCGCACGCGGGAGATCAGACAGTCTTGCTTGACCTTGCGGCGATGGTGACACACGCTTTGGCCAACGACTCTCCGTGCTTTTGTCCACTGCCAGATCACCGTAGACATTCTGCAAGCGCCTATGAATATCTGAGATGCCCTGGTTTTCCGCCAAAAGAAACTCGATCACTGCCCGTTGTTTGCAACGCACATCCATTACAGACGCCATTTTAACAGCTCCGTACAGCGCTGCCACCTGTCGGAAGTCAATGAAACTATACGAGACGAAGCGGGAATGTTTGAAAATATTCCACAAGAAATTTCCGGTTTTTTCAACCAAAATTGGCCGAGAAAAAAAATGTGTTGCATTACTTATTGAACTGCCCTCGTATACAGAGGTTACTTGCAGTGAGGATGTAAAACCTCACTTTGTAGGGTCACGGGATCCCGGGTTCGCTTCCTGGCCGGGCTGGGAATTTTCTCTGCCCGATGTCAGGGTGTTTGTGTTATCCTCGTCTTTCCATCATGATTTGCGAGAGTGGCTAGGTTGCACTGTGTACGGATTGGGAATGTAAACGGGCGCTGATGACCCCGAAATTGAGCGCCTCACAAACCAATCATCATCATCATCAACTCACTTCGTATCGTCGAACACATATTCACAATGAACATGATACAATAATCATCCTTCTCATATTCAGGATCAGCATCAATTCTAGTTATTCTCAGCAACATAAACCTCCCTTTTCTCACTGTACAGCGCGTGCAAAGAAATTGAAAATACTTCTGCTGACGGCAGGTTTCCCGCGAAAACGATCCTGCTGAAGTTAGAACGTGTCAAGTGAATTGTGCTCGCATCAGCTACCAATTTAAATAAGAATACATGAGGACGTGGGAACATCCAGGAAAACACTCTTAATTTTGAAGAATGACTGTGGGATGAAAATAACACTACACAACAACAACAAACTTTTTTTCAGATACAGAGATAAAACATGGTAGACCTAACTAATTTGGACTAACTGATTCTGAAAATGCATTTAGATTTTCGCCATCACACTCCAACTTTTTGTTACGGAAGTTTTTAAATGCCTGTATCCATAAACAGAGACTAGATTGGTCTACACTAAATTTAGGCAATATATAACATACTTAATGCCATAAAAATATCTTACTCCAGTTTTCTGGGCCTAATGTACATTTTTACAAGCAAAATTGCAACATTCATGTGCTCGATGATGATGCTGATGCTGGAGGGTTGAATCTTTTTGATGACAGCTTCCTCCTGTGGGATATATGTCATTCACGCTTAAAAAGCTAACAGTAGTCACTTAACACTGAAGGGTTTCCTCTACCTTTATAGCGGCTTTCCATTTGCAAAATGTCCTGATGGAACCTTTCTCCGTGTTCGTCACTAACCGCTCCCAAACTGGTAAGGAAGAAATCTAAATGAGAATGAAGGAAGTGCATTTTTAGTAACATTCTGCATCCAAGATTTTTATTGTTCTCTAAAAGAGTTCCCACTGTTTTCTGTTGTTGTGTTCCCTAGGAAAACTTCAACGGCATCCTTAAAAGAACGCCTGGCTACAAGTTCTAACTGACTTAATTTTTCTTCGAAGTTCTTATCATGCATTAACTTGCTAATTTGTAGCCCAATAAAATGCCCCTCTTTCAATTTGGCGTCACTTAATTCAGGGAACACTTCACGTAGATACATGAAACCATTAGCATCTGTGTCCATTCCCTTGACAAAATTCTTCATATGTAGATGGGGAAGGAAAACATTTTGTGAATCCACCAAAGGTACATATTTCACATTTTCTCTCCCTGGAGCCAATTTCTCTTGTGGTGGCCACTGTTTAACGGTATAATGTTTATCTGTAGCGCGGCTGTCCAAAAGACAAAGGAAACAGCAGTACTTTGTGAAACCACTTTGGAGACCAGTTGGTAAACCAGTCCCCTTAAGATCACCACACATTTTCCAATTTTCTTCGTTATACTTTATAGCTTCAAGTATCTCTGACAAATTTCCGTAGTTCTCTTTCATAGTCGCATAGTACCCTACAGATACAGATGGAAACGTATTACCATTATGCAGTAGTACAGGCTCCGGACTTGCCTTGGAAGTGTCAATAAACAAGCGCAATTTAGTAGCAGTATGTTTTAACCGTTTCATTAATCCTACTACATCACTACAAGCTCGACGTTGCCCACCATACGGTAATATGTCATCAGATCATTATTACGTTGCCTGAAGTGATTAATTCTTGTTTCTTCATGAAGTAAGTTCCATTCCTTGAGCCGTGAAGATAAAATTTCTGCATTCTCATTGGATAAGTATAAATCACGAACACTTTATCATTCAAGTCTGCTTATGTAAATAAATGTAGCCTTTGTTCTGGAAAGTGCTCCTCTTCAGTTGATTGACATTGTGCTTCCTCAGCATTTGTAGATTCATGATCAGAATTAGGGACGTCTTCCCACACTAGTGGAGGGGTTGGTTCAAATGGCTCTGAGCACTATGGGACTTAACATCTATGGTCATCAGTCCCCTAGAACTTAGAACTACTTAAACCTAACTAACCTAAGGACATCACACAACACCCAGTCATCACGAGGCAGAGAAAATTCCTGACCCCACCGGGAATCGAACCCGGGAACCCGGGCGCAGGAAGCGAGAACGCTACCGCACGAGGAGTGGTTGGGACGGGCGGGTCTTGACCTTGGGGAACAGGTCTAATTGCTGAGGGCAGGTTAGGGTACTTAATATTCTTCTTATTCTTTGATGAAAAGCCAGTTACGTAGTCAAACAGAAGTAGCAACCATCAACATGATCTTGAGGCACTCGCCAGATCATTAGTATGTCAAATGGTAAGTGCTCTTTTTTTCCTTTCAGCCATTGTGTTAGTTTAGAACTGCACCTAGTGCAAGTTATGTGAGGTGCCCAGTCTTTATCCTGATCTCCCAGTTGGTATTTGAAGTATAAATGATACGACGTCTTCAGTAAGTTAGAAATTAGTCGTCTTTGTTTCCTTCTCGTGAATTCACCACATTTACATCTACATCTACATCTACATGGATACTCTGCAAATCACATTTAAGTGCCTGGCAGAGGGTTCATCGAACCACCATCACTATAATCTATCATTCCAATGTCGTATAGCGCGCGGAAAGAATGAACACCTGTATCTCTCCGTACGAGCTCTGCTTTCCCTTATTTTATCGTGGTGATCGTTCTTCCCTATGTAGGTCGGTGTCAACAAAATATTTTCACATTCGGAGGAGAAAGTTAGTGATTGGAATTTCGTGAGATGATTCCGTCGCAACGAAAAACGCCTTTCTTTTAATGATGTCCAGCACAAATCCTGTATCATTTCTGTGACACTCTCTCCCATATTTCGCGATTACACGAAACGTGCTGTCTTTCGTTGAATTCGATTTACTCCGCTAGTACTATCTGGTAAGGATCCCACACCGCGCAGCAGTATTGTAAAAAAGGACGGACAAGCGTAGTGTAGGCAGTCTCCTTAGTAGGTCTGTTACATTTTCTAAGTGTCCTGCCAATAAAACGCAGTCTTGGGTTAGCCTTCCCCACAACATTTTCTATGTGTTCCTCCCAACTTAAGTAGTTCGTAATTGTAATACCTAGGTATTTAGTTGAATTTACGGCTTTTAGATTAGACTGATTTATCGTGTAACCGAAGTTTATCGACTTCCTTTTAGCACTCATGTGGATGACCTCACACTTTTCGTTATTTAGGGTCAACTGCCACTTTTCGCACCATTCAGATATCTTTTCTAAATCGTTTTGCAGTTTGTTTTGATCTTCTGATGACTTCCCTACGAGCCACTTGTGTGGTACAGTGTCAAATAAGTTGTCAATAACACACTTCATGTGAATAAAGAGCTAGTTGTGTTTCATAGGAACGATGTTTGCTAAACCCATGTGGACTGTATGTCAATAGACCGTTTTATTCGAGGTAATTCATAATGTTCGAACACAATGTATGTTCCAAAATCCTGCTGCATATCGACTTTAACGATATGGACCAACATATAGCAAAATGAATCGGGATGGTTTGTACACCCACGTTTTGATATCTTCATGTTGTATTTTCAATTCTTACAAAACACTTTTCTGTCGAATGAACTTAGCCAGATCAATTCCTGAAAAAGAAAAGAAAAATTCAAAGACTTGAGATAACATAGAAGGAAGAGTAAGCAAATGTATCTGACTGGAGGGTTTAAATGCACAATGTAAAATACACTAACGTTATATATTATATTTAAAAATTAGTTCACATTAAAGTTAACAACACTGCACTAACTTTCATCAAACTCCTTTCAAACACGAAGAACTTAAAAATTATACAGTAAATTCAGCTATGTTATATAACTTGCGGGTCATAACTTAATCATGACGTAATGTACACTTTCTGATTCCACATTTTATGTCACATTACAATATAGAATTAAGTTTTACATGTATTTTGTCTGTACCAAAACCACTGTTGACTAGTGAACAGACCGTGCGGTTCTAGGCCCTTCAGTCTGGAACCGCGTGACCGCTACGGTCGCAGGTTCGAATCCTGCCTCGGGCATGGATGTGTGTGATGTCCTTAGGTTAGTTAGGTTTAAGTAGTTCTAAGTTCTAGGGGACTGATGACCAGAGATGTTAAGTCCCATAGTTCTCAGAGCCATTTGAACCATGTGACTAGTGAAAAGACATATTGAGTAACACCATACGAGGGCTATCCACAAAGTACATTACGTTTTGGAATTAAAAATAAATAAAGTATTGGAATTTTTTTTATTATATACAGATGAAAGCCACACTTAAATACTACTTTTCTACATAGTTGCCATTTAAATTAAGGCACTTATCGTGGTGATGGAAGAGCTTGGAAATTCCTTCGTCGTAAAATTCGGCCGCCTGCGCCTTCAACCACGTGGTTACCTCTTTTGGGACAGAAAAGGTGTGATTTTTGTGGATTTCCTGGAAAGAGGCACTACAATAAACTCTCAAAACTATTGCCAAACTTTGCACAACCCCAGAAGAGCAATACAAAACAAGCGCAGGGGAAAGTTGGGCTCAAAGATCTTGCTGATTCACGACAACGCCCGGGCCCACACGGCAAATGCCACTCGTGAAGTTATCGAATCTTTTAAGTGGGAGTTGTTTCCTCATCCGCTGTACAGTACCGACCTGGCACCGAGCGACTTCCACTTATTCCCAGCAATGAAGAAGTGGTTGGCTATGCAGCGTTTTGATGACGACCCACAGCTTCAAGAAGAGGTAACCACGTGGTTGAAGGCGCAGGCGGCCGAATTTTACGACGAAGGAATTTCCAAGCTCGTTCATCGCTACGATAAGTGCCTTAATTTAAATGGCAACTATGTAGAAAAGTAGAATTTAAGTGTGGCTTTCATCTGTATATAATAAAAAAATTTCCAATACTTTCTTTATTTTTAATTCCAAAATGTAATGTACTTTGTGGATAGCCCTCGTATTATTATTCAATAAATAGGTGAGACTTTGCGTAGTAAGGTTACGTTTGTCTTCTAACATATCATGTTGTGAAAAATTTCACTGATCATTTAAATTAATACAAAAACGTATCCCACATAATCTTAAATTGCTCAAGTAATAATAAATTAGTGGGATAGTAACGTGTGTCATGGGATACATCACAGACGAATAGATGAAATAACATCGTTGAATGAAATATTACGTTATTGTACGCATGTAAGTCACGATCCCACCGCAAACTCCTGAAGGCTGCAGCATATAAAATAGCCATCGAAATGAAAGACCAGACACTAATCGGAATAATGAAGGCAGCATCCTCGTAATGCACCTTGCCCCGACACTCCTGGAAACACGAGTGTGCTTTGCCTGTCCATCAACTCCAGCACGCTTTTCAATCTCTGCCGCGCCGATTTCGGATTGGTGAGACAGCTACCACTCCAAGCTATATCTTCACTGTACAGAGAAAGACTGTGGCATTCGAAAGCAGACGAAAACAGTGTGCAGTGTTTTATTATATTTTAATTAATTAATTTATTTATTTAAGAAATTTTGTTTAAAAAATTCTCTGCTTCTTATTTATTTTTGGTATTTTTAATTATGATTTCCAGTGATTTTATGTATGTTTTAGCTTTAGTCTTTTAAAAGCTAAAGAATATAAGTCTTTGGTTTTAAATACCACAGGAGAGCTAGATATATGTCCCGCAGCGTCTATCTCGCTGATACTTCTCGTCGGAACTGCTCCACCTGAAATCTCTAAAATGTTTATTTCGCTACAAAGATCGCTCGGCACAACGAAGTGTTATGCTGTATGGTGCATATGGATTGATGTGTCCAACTTTTTTGTCAGCGAAAAGTTTATTGCTTCTGAGGTATTCTTTCGAAGAATATTGACCGTGAAAAGATGCAGGCTAGCAATATCATTCCACACTGCACTTCCGATCGATCTATGTCACGTGATATCTGAAGAATGTTTGTCAAATCTTTTATAAATTTATAAATACACACCTTGAATGTGTATTATTTTCTTGAATTTGTTTATTGTGCCATCGGCTTACTAAACATTAACAGTGGAGATTAACAGCGTCGCACAACAATGGCAGAATCTCTCCATCATAAAACACGTCCGATCTCTGTAATCGCTTCACACAGAGTCCTCAAATATTCATCTTTGGTTACTTATTCCAGAGAGACGCGTCCGTAGCACGGAACGTCCCATTCTCGCAAGCAGTTTATACCACTGTGTACTTTCATCTTGCCAACGACTAATACTACTCATACTGATAAACGATTTGAAAGACGTTTTATAATGGATAGCTTTCAAAGACTTCATTCCAGATGTTCCCTTACGCTCCCTCCATGCACAGCGCAGTGCTCGGTCTTTACAGTATAATTCGTAATGAACGCCTAGAGACCATAATGATCGTAGAGACAGTTGCACACAGCCACTGTGTTAACATAGCCCTTCAAGTGTCCTCCAAAAAGGCAATTCGGTTGTATTTTTACGCGCCCTTATCTGTCTGGTGACGTCAGTTATGAGCTTTTACTACGAGGGTCGGTCAAAGCTAATTTACCGCTCAAGATACGCTGACAGAGTGCATACCCAGGCGTTCCTTGTCCTATTCTCGCGTTCTACGATAGTGCACTGAGAACTAACGTTTACTTTTTACCTCCTATATACGAGTAGAGGTGCCTGTAGGCAGCGAATTCCTGTGGTAAAAAGGGTGTTGAGATCGACATTTGCGATGATGAATCAAATACAAACTATACATACCATAAGAGAGCTGTTCGCCCCCTGTTGCTGAGTGGTCAGTGCGACAGAATGTCAATCCTAAGGGCCCGGGTTCGATTCCCGGCTGGGTCGGAGATTTTTCTCCGCTCAAGGACTGGGTGTTGTATCATCATCATCATTTCATTCCCATCGGCGCACAAGTCGTCGAAGTGGCGTGAAATCGAAAGACTTCCACCCGGAGAACGGTCTACCCGACGGGAGACCCTAGTCACACGACGTTTACATAAGAGACCTGTAAAAGTTTTTTGAGTAGTTTACCATAGGGGATAGTCAGGGCACAAACAATAAATCTGTTGCCATGCCAAATTACGACCGTGCTGTGGATATACAGGGCTATTACAAATGATTGAAGCGATTTCATAAATTCACTGAGCTCCATTCATTTACATATGGTCACGACACACTACAGATACGTAGAAAAACTCATAAAGTTTTGTTCAGCTGAAGCCGCACTTCAGGTTTCTGCCGCCAGAGCGCTCGAGAGCGCAGTGAGACAAAATGGCGACAGGAGCCGAGAAAGCGTATGTCGTGCTTGAAATGCACTCACATCAGTCAGTCATAACAGTGTAACGACACTTCAGGACGAAGTTCAACAAAGATCCACCAACTGCTAACTCCATTCGGCGATGGTACGCGCAGTTTAAAGCTTCTGGATGCCTATGTAAGGGGAAATCAACGGGTCGGCCTGCAGTGAGCGAAGAAACGGTTGAACGCGTGCCGGCAAGTTTCACGCGTAGCCCGCGGATGTCGACGAATAAAGCAAGCAGGGAGCTAAACGTACCACAGCCGATGGTTTGGAAAATCATACGGAAAAGGCTAAAGCAGAATCCTTACCGTTTACAATTGCTACAAGCCCTGACACCCGATGACAAAGTCAAACGCTTTGAATTTTCGGCGCGGTTGCAACAGCTCATGGAAGAGGATGTGTTCAGTGCGAAACTTGTTTTCAGTGATGAAGCAACATGTTTTCTTAATGGTGAAGTGAACAGACACAATGTGCGAATCTGGGCGGTAGGGAATCCTCATGCATTCGTGCAGCAAATTCGCAATTCACCAAATTAACGTGTTTTGTGCAATCTCACGGTTTAAAGTTTACGGCCCCTTTTTCTTCTGCGAAAAAAACGTTACAGGACACTTGTATCTGGACATTCTGGAAAATTGGCTCATGCCACAACTAGAGACCGACAGCGCCGACTTCATCTTTCAACAGGATGGTGCTCCAACGCACTTCCATCATGATGTTCGGCATTTCTTAAACAGGAGATTGGAAAACCGATGGATCGGTCGTGGTGGAGATCATGATCAGCAATTCATGTCATGGCCACCACGCTCTCCCGACTTAACCCCATGCGATTTCTTTCTGTGGGGTTATGTGAAAGATTCAGTGTTTAAACTTCCTCTACCAAGAAACGTGCCAGAACTGCGAGCTCGCATCAACGATGCTTTCGAACTCATTGATGGCGACATGCAGCGCCGAGTGTGGGAGGAACTTGATTATCGGCTTGATGTCTGCCGAATCACTAAAGGGGCACATATCGAACATTTGTGAATGCCTAAAAAAACTTTTTGAGTTTTTGTATGTGTGTGCAAAGCATTGTGAAAATATCTCAAATAATAAAGTTATTGTAGAGCTGTGAAATCGCTTCAGTCATTTGTAATAACCCTGTACATACCATTGACAGGCAGGTGTTTCTGTCCTCACTCCACATTGAAAACCACACGAGGCGATGAATACTGTCTGCAAGAGAGACGCTGCCGCAAGAAGAGCTGGGAGTGATAGCGTGTGAGAGATGTTTGTACATAGACAAGGCCCATCGAAACGATTACTGCCGCCTATAGCTTGAAAATGATGTACGTACATTTATATGCGTTTATCCCTCTACACTACTCTCTCGGCGAATATAAATACAGCGCGATAATTCATCAAGCCATCGCTCCCGAAATGCGTCCTATCGCTTTGGCGAACTCTGCTGATACGAGCGTTGTTATATGGCCCTGCAGGTTGAAACGTCCCCTTAGAACAAATTATACACGACTGTGCTTAACCTGACACACAATATTATTTAGCGCAACGCAATCTGACTACCAAAGATCCCTGCAAAAGAATGGCATTGAGTAACATTAAACTATACCTTTCACAAATAACTTACCTCACAAAAATCTTCATTACTCGAACTACTGCAAAACAGCGAGCGCCACTACTGCCAGCTAAATAAAAGATTCAAACTACGGAAGTCACTAACTACTGATAGGGATAGTTAGCAAATGAAAGATTTTAATAGAGAACAAACAATGTATTTACCTTAATAGTCATAATATATATAGCAGTTCATGACAAATTTCAAAACTCTGCCATCTCTCTCCCCACATCCACCACTGCTGGCGGCTCACCTCCAACTGCGCAACGCTACGCGCTGTTCACATCCAGCTGCCGCTGCCTAACACTTCAATGGCAGACAACAATGCAAACTAGCCACAGGCTGCACACAGCACAGCCAGTGATTTTCATACAGAGCGCTACGTAACGTTGCCAATAAGAAAATATAAACAGCCTACTTACATAGCCCCCACGCTCCCCAAAAAAAATTTTACAAAATATTTTTGGGCAGTGGCCAATAATGATTTGAAAAAATTTTTCATAATTACAAAAACAAAGATATCAAATGCACACACTTATTTATACAATGTTGGTCAAAAGCTAAAATTTTCTCACAGTCCATAAAGATAGTCCTGATCGTTCATCATAATAGTAATTACAGTTTTTGTTTTTCACAAAGTCTCATTACTAAAAGAAATTGCACACAGAAGTAGGGGATTTTCATGCAGTCTTGAAGAAGTGGTGTTCTCCTTCCAACAGAAAGACAGTGCTGACTCTTGACATGCAGACAGGTAATGGGCCACAACAGAGTAAACCCACAGCAGAGTCAGTCGAAGTTTTGAATAATATTGGTAGGTAGGTCATCACAGAGTAGACCCACTGTAGTCCTGGTAGAGATTGTGGTATTGGTGGGCCACCAGAGGCGCAGACCCACTCCAGTCCTTGTAGAAATAATGGTATTGGCGGGCCATCAAAGATGCAGACCCACTGTAGTCCTTGTAGAGATGGCCAGCAGCCATCTGTTGCGATTGTGCAGGTGCACATTCACCATCGAAGAGTCTTGCGGAGAATATAGCAAGTCCATAAACCACCACTCGTCCACTCAAGAATTTTTTTGGAATTGTCCTTAGAACCAGCAATGCTGTTATCCAGTCCCTTGCTGAATTATCAACACACGTGCAAACACTAACAGTCCCTACTTCTCACATATTATCCATATACTATGACCAACGGAAACGTGTGCAGTGAAATGTAACTTACAAGTTACTAATATGATGAACTGGTGTCAATTACAATTTTATAACATAAGAATACTATTACAAAGGTACAAAATACATCATTAAAGAACATAACAATACAGATAACATTTGTAGTACAAGCTTTACAAAAGAATTGAAATAACATATACATCAGTGTTACAGGAATTATAACATGAGTACAAAAATAAAAGATCAGAATCACTTTCGAAACATCAACTTCACACATGAGCATTAAAACAGAACAGAATACATAATGTCTAAACATCTTTACAAAGAAAATACCATATTATTAATGCAATGTATATTTGAGGATAACAGTATTCCTCATCATAGTGAATGTAGCTTAATATTAAAAGAAGAAAAAATTCTATGAAACTACACAGAGACAGGAAGAAAACAAATACACAAGGGTACACGAACACATAGTGGGATAACACAAAAGGAAAGGACAGGGTTTGTTTTACTGCAGTATTTTGCATGGATATCTCCCTTCATTCATTATTATTCCCAAAAGTCCTATCTAAGCCTGCTTTCTGTATTCTGTTCACATCCTCTGTCAAAAATAGTTTTTCTCCACTGTACAGTATCCTTTTTTTTCCCAAACCATTTTCATATATCTTCTCAATACATTTCTTCCAAGTCATCATAGTTAGTTTCTTATATAGTCTACCCCTCTTAAGCTAACTTAAATCTACTGAGCTCAGATGCTAAACTAAGGGACGAGGCAATGCAGCAGCACATAACAAATTAACACAAACCACAAGGACAAAAAATTCAAATTGGCAAAGCAATTGCAATATTACAACTAATATAAGGCACTGTGCAGCAAACTAGAGACATAAATCCGTAGTAAAACTAGCTTAGAAGAGTAAGACAAATTAAAATTCAGTAGCACTACGCCTGGCAAACAGCAGCAGCAACTTATATCTAAACATGACATAGCTCAAGCAGAAAAAATATTACAGTAAAAACAACAATGCAGATAAGGGAAATGTATATTCACATCTTAATGTCTAGGTAATTAAAGTGGTCATCTTAATGTTTATGTAATTAAAGTGGTCATCTTAATGTCTATGTAATTAAAGTGGTGCACCACAAAAACTAATTCTACAAAAGAAATTACCAAGTACTTGAAAAGAAAATTATGTGTTACTGTTACTAGTTCCTTCTTATTGTTCTTTCCTTTCCAAGTGCTCCTTTTTTAAAGAATGTGGATCATAAAATAATTATTTAATAGATCTGTTGACAGAAAGTGTTCACATTAGCAAATGCATCTAAGTTTATTTTATAAAACTAATGCTGTAACACAGCTGGAAACAAGATATTAAATGAAATAAGCAATTACGCAAACCAAAGCATAAAAATATCATTCAATAGTCATGTGACATTTCATAAGTTAGTAGAAATTCTCTCAACTCTCGTAGAAAGATGCTTGTCGTAATCAGGTGTGCAGATGTAAAAATATTTCTCGTCATTTCATTAGGCATTTCAGTAAATATCATAAATTACGAGCTCCACAGTATGCTTTCAACAAGGAAATGTCAATAGCGAGGATAATGGCCTCCCTTTTTTTTTCTACCTGTGCTTCCGGAAAGGCACACCCTAATGGCTTGTTCTCCAGGTGTCTGACACAGCTGTGTGCCGACGACGCACATGCAGGTGGTCACTTAACTTTCTTACAAATATATACGACAGCAGTTTCTGCTACAGTGGCAGTCTCATATAAAAATATTTCACAGGTCAAGAATTTGCATTGCAAATGTCTAGAAACAAAATCTTATGAATATAACAGTGTTCAAAACGTTTTCGTCCGCATTGTGATGCATTTACGCATATACACACATTTCATAACTCTTAAAGTAGGTTTCTTGGTTTCCAACATCCTTTTCATAAATCAGAGTCCCTAAACACTACTCATTATTCCTTACCTTATTCGTCGACACTTCTTCAATATTTCATCATAACAGATACATAGCATAATCAAATAACTCATATAGCATCAGCTTATGGATCATAAACTTACCGCAACAACATAATACACATAGTCATCGTAGTAATAACATCATAACACCTCAGTCAACTCTCAAAATCGTCGTAGCTTTCTGCAATAATTTCAAAACCTAAAGAAAATTCTCTGCTCATTTCAATAGTGTCATCTACCTCAAACGTACTTTAAAAATCATGATCCCATACCAAATACATCATTCAAAGCTCTCATAGTAACACAATGGTTCCAAAAAAATATGAACAGTCCACAAAGTACAGACAAAATACAATTTCGTAACTGTGAAGTTATCCAGCGGTGTAATCACGTAAACATCTGTCACTGACGTAATAAAAAAGTTTGTCTCTCTCAGTTAAATGATCAGATAGCTGTGTAATTTGTGTTAGAGAAATATGGTACCGATGTGTAAAGTTGTATAAGCAAATACCATATTAGCTAGGGCTCCTTGTGCTTGCCAAACACATGATACACAAAGTAAGCGTGTACCCCCCTGAGGATTAATGTAATTATACCCTCAGGTGCTACAGATTACAGCAATGGAATGAAATGTATCATGGAAAACTTTCTTTGTAATTCAAAAATCTTTAAAAATAAATGTTTTAAGTACAAAATTAATCACTCAAATACGTGTCCTGTAGCGCTAAATGTGCGTCTTGCTGTAAGATCATCTCTGTGGAAGCCTCGTAGTTATTGTCCACCGAAAGCTAAGTTCTGCAAAAGTCAATGTACTTACCTCATGATAAACAAAAGTGAAATGCTTTGCGTATAGATTTCTTAGTTATTATGCTTATTGTTGTGATGATGAAAGTACTGTGCTGTAACATATTGTTGTGCTATGGAAAAGGCTGTCTCCTTGTAGCTATACCACAAAAGTTACTGACAAAACATGTTTTGCTGTCCAGAAGAATTCAGAAAAACTGTGCAGATATAAAACAGAAACACCGCAAAATCAATAATGTAAATTATGTCACACATTAGTAGTGTCGTAATTTAAGCGTGTAGCTGTCAAAGAAACCAAATACTAAGTCATCTTTAATCTCACAGAAAGTACTTTAATTCAGAATGTATTTTCAAGTAAACCAAAATGTTGTATTAAAATCTCATTAGCAGTACTGGTATATGTCCTAAGTATGTAAGCCTTATAGTCGTTACGTAATCGTGCAACTAACAAGCAAGAATGTACACACACAATAACACTGTCTCGTCTGTTCGCAATAACAATGCAGTCGTAATTTCTGTTTAAATAAGTTCTCTTGGTTCTTGAGTGGATATTGAACTTCAAAACATTGTTGCATGTTATCAGTTTCTCAGTGTGACAAATTGTACAAGTAGCGTGAAGTGAAACGTTTTATGGCAAAGACAAAGTTAAAAAGCAGATTATCTTTCAATAAACGGTTTTACATGTGAAATGTGGTGTAAACCTTTTGCTCTTCTCAGTATGCAGAGTTTCAACTTGAATGCAATTATCATGCGGTATTCGTCCGTAAAGAATACGGGAATTTTGCTCGAGGTTAGCGTCAATGTTATTTTTCCCTGAGCCAGCCGGCGCACTCGGCAGCCTGCGGTGCGAGTCATTGTCTGTTCCTTTGTTGGCGCGCGTCGTTATTGGGATGTGGAGACCTAATTTCTACAAATTCACCGTGACGAGAATCCCGCCAGTTCTGATGCAGTTCAGGTCTGTCGTTACGATCATATCGTCTGTCGTCATGTCGGTAGATTCCATAGTTTCTTTCTTGTCGGTCACGTGGTGGAGAATTTCTCCCTGAGTCATAACTGCGCACTGGACCGTTGCGTCTAAAGTTATTCTGTCTCCCTTGATAATAATTGTTTTGGTTCCCATATTGTCTGTTTCTCTGATTGTCTCTGTGATAGTCATTACCGCGGAGATGTGATCTTCCCTGTAATTATTACTACTCTGCCAACATTTGTCATACGGGTGATGTCTGTTTTGGTCACGATTTGTGTTGTGAGAATAGCCTTGTCGTGTCCAGTTATTGTTTCTGTCGTCACGGAATTGTGACGGATGTGACCTGTAGTGATTGTTTTCCTGTTTCCACATCCCGCGACTGTCTGTGTCAATTTCTAGTTCTTGTAACAGTCCCTGATAAGCTTCAATGTCGTCTTTGCAACGTCCTGCTAAAATAATATGTCGTAAATGTTCAGGCAGTTTGATTAAGCAAATGCGGATCAGTTCTGAGGGGCTGTATGGGTTTGACAGGTACTGATTCTTGTGCAACATGTCTTCAAAATATTTCACAAGACTGGAAAATTCAGATTGTTCGAAATGTTTCATCATTATGATGCCATGTTTTACTCGGTCTTGTGTGGCTTGAGACCAATATGCTGAGAGGAAGGCATGGTAAAATTCTCCTTCACTGTGACAATCGTAAATGACCGATCGCATTCTAACAGCTGGTTCATTCTCCAAGTAGCCACACATAAATTCTAACCTGTGCTCCAATGACCAGTTGGGAGGGAAACAATGAGAGAATTGATGGAGCCACGCTTGTGGATGAATGTCGTTGGCAGAATTCTTAAACGTTATGAATTTACGTGTAGTAATGAACAGCTTATAGTCAAAATCATAGTGTCGGCGAGTAGCATGTCGGTCATTGTTACGTCGTGTCGGCGGCTCGATCTCAAAATTCGGTGCAAATTGCCAATTTCTTTCATAACTTCCGAAATGCCCTGTGTTATTATTTTGTGGCTGTTCCGTATTTCTATGTCCCTCTTCCCGTATTGGAGCGCGAGTGTCCTCTGAAATACGTAATTCTTGTATTACCTGTGTCAGCTGATCTTGTACTTCCCGGATTTCTCTTTGGTGTTTCATTCAGATCATCATCTACCTTTGTAGATAAGTTAGTGACCTTATCCGAAACTTTGGCTACTTTCTCCGATAGTGTACTTATTTCCTCCATGTGTCTTTCTGAACCAATTTTCAGGGTAACTACTGTGTCCTTTAAATTTTCCTGAGTTTTTGCAAGTTGCGTAACCGAATCGGTAGATGCAACTAAGTCAATTTTAGCTTGCAAGGTCTCATGATTTTCATGAACAATAGTTTGCAGTTCTTTTATGGCTGCTTCGTGATTCTGTAATGCATTTTCATGACGCGAAAAAATAGGTTGGAAATGCTCACAAATTTGTGTTTTTACGTCATTACAGACCTTTTGACATTTCGATTCGATGTTATGTAACTCAGTGGTTAAATCTTCACGTGTTTGTTCAAGTGTGGTGTCTAACTTTTGAAGATTTTGTTCCATTGTGTCTAACTTTTGAAGATTTTGTCCCATTTGTTGCATTAATTGTAATAACAATGCATTAGTGTCTGGAATCTGTTCCTCTACACTTTTCGGCAGTGCATTTGCACCGGCAACATTCACATTTTGACAAGCTGAAAATGTGTCTTGACTTATTTGAGAAAACGGTGAGGACCCAAAACCCAAGTCTACAGTATTTGCAATATTGTGTTCTGTCATTTCGGATTCCTGAGGCGAGCTGTTGCCGACCGATCGATCGATAATGCTTCCCTGTTCACTACCTGTTTGACTGTCTACACCATTATTTGCCGCCCGCTCCATTTGCCTATGCACAATTACCAAATTACTACTTCGAATGTCTGTTAATTCACTACCCAGTGGTGCTGATAAGCTACGCTCGTCGTCACTATTATTTCTCAGTTTACTTTGGAGCCGAGTGTTACGTTTTTCACACGCCATTATTGTCACAATATTTCACACGACAACATAGAAAAACACAATTTGAATAGCAAAAATAGGAGAACACATTAACATAGCACTGAAAATAATATCTAGTTAATTGCAAGCGTAGCTGCGAAATACTTGGTGCAAATCTACCTGCATGCCACAACTGTTTTACTGTACAACAATGAAAGACTGCAACTACAAAGGAGATTCCCTCTACAATTACGCGCTAGCAATAAACAAAATCTACGCTAATTACACAAACTACAAGAAAAAATCAGAAGATTCCAGTGAGGTATCCTAGGCTAAGGGTCGCCATATGAAACGTCCCCTTAGAACAATTATACACGACTGTGCTGATAAACCTCTTACACTATTTGCTTTTCAAACAGCTGAGCAAAACTGAACGTACTCAAACATTCACTAAAGTAATACACAATATTTTTAGCGCAACGCAATCTGACTTTCAATAATCCCTACAAAACAATGGCCCTGACTAACATTAAACTATACCTTTCACAAATAACTTACCTTACAAAAATCTTCATTACTCGAACTACTGCAATACAGCGAGCGCCACTACTGCCAGAATTATACACGACTGTGCTTAACCTGACACACAATATTATTTAGCGCAACGCAATCTGACTACCAAAGATCCCTGCAAAAGAATGGCCCTGAGCAACATTAAACTATACCTTTCACAAATAACTTACCTCACAAAAATCTTCATTACTCGAACTACTGCAATACAGCGAGCGCCACTACTGCCAGCTAAATAAAAGATTCAAACTACGGAAGTCACTAACTACTAATAGGGATAGTTAGCAAATGAAAGATTTTAATAGAGAACAAACACTGTATTTACTTTAATAATCATAATATATATAGCAGTTCAATTTCAAAACGTCCGCCATCTCTCTCCCCACATCCACCACTGCTGGCGGCTCACCTCCAACTGCGCAACGCTACGCGCTGTTCACATCCAGCTGCCGCTGCCTAACACTACAATGGCAGACAACAATGCAAACTAGCCACAGGCTGCACACAGCACAGCCAGTGATTTTCATACAGAGCGCCACGTAACGTTGCCAATAAGAAAATATAAACAGCCTACTTACAAGGTGTGGTGGACTGTGCTCTGCCGAGAGCATCTGGGACGACAGTGGGCAAGATGAGCTCGCCTTGAACCCACCTTCAACAAATTACCGTGAGTGCTTTCGGTCTTCTTTCATTCCATGCTACTAGACTTTGGCGCCGCCACCACAACCACCACCCCCACCACCACCAGAGCGGAAGAAAAGCTACATATCAAAATGGTTCAAATGACTCTGAGCACCATGGGACTTAACATCTGAGGTCATCAGTCCCCTAGACTTAGAACTACTTAAACCTAGCTAACCTAAGGACATCACACACGTCCATGCCCGAGGCAGGATTCGAACCTGCGAACGTAGCAGCAGCGCGGTTCCGGACTGAAGCGCCTAGAACCGCTCGTGCTACATGTCACCAGGCAACAGTATGTAACTTAGCGTATGTTTTCGTAACGTATTTTGCCTTACTGTTACCAGTTATTAAATCCAGGGTGCCAATCCCTTGGTAAGCATACTGTAACCTCGCTCCCCTCCCATCGGCTCTCACGAGTGCGTGGAGCGTGGTGTTTTTGTTAGAGAAAGCTAGACGATCGACGCCACGTGCAATGCCAGCAGACACATGGTGAGCATAAACGCAAATTGTGCACTTTGATGGAAGACAATTAAAGCCTTTACCAGAAAAACTTGCGCTCTTTACATCAATTTCAGCTGTAGTTGTATAAGCGAAGTACAACGAAAAGTGAAATTTCCGCACTCGTCTTTCGCCTGATCGACGTAACAATATGCTGCGTCGCCACGGTTATGAAACCAACATACGTGGACTTCATCCGAATTCAGTGTTCGTTCTAACTGAGAGATACTTACAATCTCTGTAGCTGATATTTGCGAGTGGACTTACTTTTAAATTTTATTCGCATATCATGTCGAGAGATCAGCAGTCAGCCGTGCTGAGAAACATTTACACGCGTACTCCTAATGTGAACCAGCGTTAATTGCGAGAACTGTGCCGAGTATCTAAACTATCTGAACTGTGATCTTGTATGACTGCAGGGCCAGTAATCGAACAGATTGACTGAACAGCGACAATAGGTTCCACCCCAACGGACTATGTAACTGAAGTATTAGTTACAGCTCAAGCAATCGTGTGCTCAACCCATCTGGAACAGAACAGCCAAAGCTATTTTGTTTTACTGCTAGAATATACAGGGTGATTCAAAAAGAATAACACAACTTTAGGAATTTAAAACTCTGCAACGACAAAAGGCAGAGCTAAGCACTATCTGTCGGCGAATTAAGGGAGCTATAAAGTTTCATTTAGTTGTACATTTGTTCGCTTGAGGCGCTGTTGACTAGGCGTCAGCGTCAGTTGATGCTAAGATGGCGACCGCTCAACAGAAAGCTTTTTGTGTTATTGAGTACGGCAGAAGTGAATCGACGACAGTTGTTCAGCGTGCATTTCGAACGAAGTATGGTGTTAAACCTCCTGATAGGTGGTGTATTAAACGTTGGTATAAACAGTTTACAGAGAATGGGTGTTTGTGCAAAGGGAAAAGTTCTGGACGGCCGAGAACGAGTGATGAAAATGTAGCACACATCCAGCAAGCATTTGTTCGCAGCCCAGGAAAATCGACTCGCAGAGCTAGCAGAGAGCTGCAAATTCCACCATCAACTGTATGGAGAGTCCTACGAAAAAGGTTAGTTATGAAACCTTATCGTCTGAAATTGGTTCAAGCACTGTCTGCAGCTGATAAGATTAAAAGAATCGATTTCTGTGATTTTATCCTTGCTCAAATGGAAACAGATGAATCTTTCGTATCAAAGATTGTGTTTAGTGATGAAGCAACTTTCCACACTAACGGGAAAGTCAACCGTCACAATGTCTGTATATGGGACACTGAGAATCCGCGGGAAACAACTCAGTATGAACGTGACTCGCCTAAGGTGAACGTTTTCTGTGCCATTTCAGCCAATAAAGTTTTTGGTCCCTTTTTCTTCGAAGGTGCTACTGTAACTGGACTACAGTATCTGGAGATGTTAGAGAATTGGCTGTTCCCTCAGCTCGAACAATAAGCACAACAATTCATATTTCAGCAGGATGGAGCGCCATCACATTGGCGCTTATCTGTCCGTAACTACCTGAACGTCAACTACCCGAGGCGATGGATCGGCCGCCAGGCAGCCCGTGACAGAGCACTTCATCACTTGCCTCCAAGAAGCCCTGATCTTACCCCCTGCGATTTTTTCTTATGGGGGTATGTTAAGGATATGGTGTTTCGGCCACCTCTCCCAGCCACCATTGATGATTTGAAACGAGAAATAACAGCAGCTATCCAAACTGTTACGCCTGATATGCTACAGAGAGTGTGGAACGAGTTGGAGTATCGGGTTGATATTGCTCGAGTGTCTGGAGGGGGCCATATTGAACATCTCTGAACTTGTTTTTGAGTAAAAAAAAACCTTTTTAAATACTCTTTGTAATGATGTATAACAGAAGGTTATATTATGTTTCTTTCATTAAATACACATTTTTAAAGTTGTGGTATTCTTTTTGAATCACCCTGTATTTGTGGCCCTTATTGTGTGCATACTCTCTGAAGCTCCAGCTAATTAATAACCACTTTCATGACCAATCATACAGCGCACAGCAAGATTAAGGGGCCACTTTTTTGAAACACAGTCATTTGTTCCCATTGAGGCACGGCAGTCTTGAACTTGCCTACAAGCTTCCTCTGTAATGGTACAAAACAGTGACGCCTCGTGACGTCACTCTCGGGCTCGGCGCGTTTCATACTGCCAGGCGTCGACACTTGGAAAGAAAAAAAGGAAAAAAAAAGCCAGAGTTCAGCTGTTCGTGTAAAGTGGGTTAATGATGTCGACAGGCATCAGACTTCATCACAAAAATTCTGTGCAGTGATGTCGTGGACATTTCACGGTCGTCACATCCTCCTTTACCCACATCTCCACTCCTTCTCTTCACGCCTCTGCTACCTGCATTTACGATTATTTTGTAACCTTGAAACGCGTACGTTTCATATGTATTCAGTACCAGCGATGGCGAGCCATGAGAGAATCTCTGACCAGAGAGTTATTTATCGTTGCTAGTCTGCGCTTGACCGCGCGAGACGACAGTAGTAGTCGAGTTCAGTTGCTAGTTGCACTCAGTTCGGTCGCGTGTAGTAGTTGCGAGTGGACGGTTGTACTGAGCGGGCGTCGACATGGGTCGGCTGCGTGCTCTCCCTCCATCTCTGGTCACGGTTCTGGACGAGGTATATTGTTGTCGAAGGTAATGAAGCAGCATTGCGCTCAGCTAATAAAGTATGTTGATTGTAATTAATTTGTTCAAGAATTCCCCCAATAATAAGTTTTTATAAAGTGGATCTTTTAAACAAAGTAATCATTTTAATTTAAAGAGTTTTTCCTATGCATTTCCTCCAAGAATCAGAATTAAATATACGCCAGCATTGCACGGAGCTGTGCCGAATCATACGAGCAGATATTGACGGAGTTTACTAATGTAAGAATTTTGGTTTTTGAGTTCAGATTTAATTATTGCACAGGGCCAAGGGTCAGCGCGGCTGCCCTTATAAAATTTACCAGGTTCATTTCAGCGTTAATTTTGTGGCGAGCTAACATTCTGGCTCATTTGCATTTTTTACTTAACATTGACATTCTTAATTTTGCAACGAGGTTACACTTTCTATATTATTGACTTTAAAAATTCTTAATGGGAGGTTGCACTTAGCTCAATTCCCATTTTTTTTATTATTTTCATTTAACAAAACTATTTTTCTTGGGAGGTTACAACCTCTGTATAAGTTTATGATAGTCTGTGTAAGGTGGTGGGATATCGCCTTTTCTTCGATTATTATACATAGTCTGTTTCTAACGACCGAGTCAAAATGTTCCTGGAAGTAAATAATAGCAACATGTGTTTCTAGGTTGGCTTCATGTCGTTTTTCTGCGAGAATAATTCCTTTAATATCGAAATTATTATCGTTCTCTAGCGTTTCTTCCTAAATCCACTTTGTTCTTCTTCCATAAACACATCTGCTATCGCTCTCAAACGATTATTATTTTAATGCTTCTGAGTAAATTTTGTAAATCACATTTAAAAAAGACTTATACCTCTGTAATTGACACTTGCTTTTCTTTAGCCTTGTACAGGAATAAAAAATTTTAGTGTCACTGATATTAAGCATAAAAACAAAAATAAAAATACAGGCGACGAATAACAATCGACCAGATTACATGAACTGCTGCGTAAAGGCCTCTTCTACACTTTTCCATTAATTACGATATTCTACTATACACATCCACGTTAGTGCTGCTTGTTTTGTAATTTCCTCCACCACCTTCCATTAGCTTCTCGTTCCGATCTCTCATCTCTTGGTAGATGAACTGGGAAGTTGTTTTATGGATTATCTCTTGCATGCCGTCAAACAACTTCCCGGTTCATCTACCATTCTTTCGCCGACCGCGTATAATTCGCAGAACAATTCAATTTTCATTTCGTTCACAATTACGTCTCCTATTCCAATTCGGTCTATTTATTTGTTTTCCTGTCTCTTCCAGTAATTTCTGAAAGGCATACCAACATTGCACACTGAGAAAACCTCAATTATGGGTTTTGCCTTATCAGTTCATATTTCACTACTATAATTAAGAAGACAGTAATACTTAATAATGTAAATTTTCCGTTTCAGACACACTGTAATGTTTCTATCAACAATTTTCAAATAGGTACATGTCCTGCAGAAAACTAAAGTACAGGGTGTTTCAATAAAAATAACGTGCTTTCAGAACTTGATATTTACTGACAAAAAATACTACAAACATGGGATGAATCACAAAACACAAATTTTTAAAATTTTAACTATGCTGTTACAAATGCTCTGTGTGTCCACCAACAGCAGCACGCATAACATTTAGACTATAGCTAAATTCGTCATAAACTAAACACGAGGTACCTGCTTTTATAGAAGTTGTGGCGGCTATTATTCTGCTCTTTACTTCTTCTATGTCACGAGGTAAATGGGGATGAACACGCTTTCGTTCTTACACATACACAATAAAAACTCGCATAGGGTCATCTCTGACGACCTTAGAGGGCAAGAATGCAGTGTCTCGCGGTTCCGTGCGCCCCATCCAGCGTTGGCCCATCTTTAAATGTTGCAGAATTTACTTTTTCCACAAATTCAGGGGATTTCAATGACTTCATTTTCCAAGATGATGAATCTCCACCACATTGGCACAAAACATACGTCAGTTCCTGAACGACACACCGCCTCAACGCTGTATAGAGCGCAAGGGACGCCGAGACTCTACCCTAAATTCTTGGCCTCCAAGATCGCCAGGGATGACCCCAAGCAATTTTTCGTGTCGGTGTATGGGAAGGAAAAATCTCAACTGTGTGGCCTTCATCATTTATGGGTCGTTAATTTAGTTCCCGGCATTACTATTACTGTTATCATATGTCATATGAACTTCATACAGTTTCGCAAACTTGCCATCAGCCAAACAATTTAACGAAAGGGTCACAAGTGTCTAATTTAGGGCGTGTAATGCGACACGTGCGCTTCAACCCGAGACGAGTTTGAGCCAAGACATTTCGACTAAGAGGAGCTGCATGTGATCCCGAACATGTTTGGGATGTTAGCTCAGAATTGCGGGCTCGTCTGGGATAGGAATTTGGAAAGTGTTAGTTGAGGGATGAGAATCTTCCAAAGTGTTGGAGCAGGATTGGATTTTGGACAGTGTTAGTTGCGGAAATGAAATCTGGAAAGTTTTAGGATTGGGTTTGTACACTCCTGGAAATGAAATGGAATGGACACCGGTGTGTCAGACCCACCATACTTGCTCCGGACACTGCGAGAGGGCTGTACAAGCAATGATCACACGCACGGCACAGCGGACACACCAGGAACCGCGGTGTTGGCCGTCGAATAGCGCTAGCTGCGCAGCATTTGTGCACCGCCGCCGTCAGTGTCAGCCAGTTTGCCGTGGCATACGGAGCTCCATCGCAGTCTTTAACACTGGTAGCATGCCGCGACAGCGTGGACGTGAACCGTATGTGCAGTTGACGGACTTTGAGCGAGGGCGTATAGTGGGCATGCGGGAGGCCGGGTGGACGTACCGCCGAATTGCTCAACACGTGGGGCGTGAGGTCTCCACAGTACATCGATGTTGTCGCCAGTGGTCGGCGGAAGGTGCACGTGCCCGTCGACCTGGGACCGGACCGCAGCGACGCACGGATGCACGCCAAGACCGTAGGATCCTACGCAGTGCCGTAGGGGACCGCACCGCCACTTCCCAGCAAATTAGGGACACTGTTGCTCCTGGGGTATCGGCGAGGACCATTCGCAACCGTCTCCATGAAGCTGGGCTACGGTCCCGCACACCGTTAGGCCGTCTTCCGCTCACGCCCCAACATCGTGCAGCCCGCCGCCAGTGGTGTCGCGACAGGCGTGAATGGAGGGACGAATGGAGACGTGTCGTCTTCAGCGATGAGAGTCGCTTCTGCCTTGGTGCCAATGATGGTCGTATGCGTGTTTGGCGCCGTGCAGGTGAGCGCCACAATCAGGACTGCATACGACCGAGGCACACAGGGCCAACACCCGGCATCATGGTGTGGGGAGCGATCTCCTACACTGGCCGTACACCACTGGTGATCGTCGAGGGGACACTGAATAGTGCACGGTACATCCAAACCGTCATCGAACCCATCGTTCTACCATTCCTAGACCGGCAAGGGAACTTGCTGTTCCAACAGGACAATGCACGTCCGCATGTATCCCGTGCCACCCAACGTGCTCTAGAAGGTGTAAGTCAACTACCCTGGCCAGCAAGATCTCCGGATCTGTCCCCCATTGAGCATGTTTGGGACTGGATGAAGCGTCGTCTCACGCGGTCTGCACGTCCAGCACGAACGCTGGTCCAACTGAGGCGCCAGGTGGAAATGGCATGGCAAGCCGTTCCACAGGACTACATCCAGCATCTCTACGATCGTCTCCATGGAAGAATAGCAGCCTGCATTGCTGCGAAAGGTGGATATACACTGTACTAGTGCCGACATTGTGCATGCTCTGTTGCCTGTGTCTATGTGCCTGTGGTTCTGTCAGTGTGATCATGTGATGTATCTGACCCCAGGAATGTGTCAATAAAGTTTCCCCTTCCTGGGACAATGAATTCACGGTGTTCTTATTTCAATTTCCAGGAGTGTATTCTGCAAAGTGTTTCCAAAAGTATTATCTGAACTTCGATGGGTAGGACCTCTCGTAAAAGTTAAATATGACATCGGTTCAGGACGGAATACTAGGTTTCTTTAATAGTCGTGAAATTTCTCACAGTTAACGACATTCTGTGATCTAGGTCCCAAGTCTGCGGCAGTTTAGACAGTTTGATTGGGGGCTCTGAGCTACGAATTTTGCAACAATTGTGTGAACCGAGTTTTAGCAGTGGTTAGGAGTGATAAAAAAAACAGTAAAACGGACGAAGAGGCGACATCGAAAGCACGTGGTTCCAGCCAGCAGCGACATCTTCAACGGCGATTTATCGCGCAGCGGCGGTTGCAGTACCACAGCAGAGGCTACGAGATCTTCAGCGTCGGCTTCAACTGCAACATCGGCGGCAATACCATGGCAGAAGGATCCAGCACGACAAAGCTAAGTATCTGCGCTGACAGAGAGACTATGTATGACTCTTTAGTTCAATCGCCTATAATAGACGTCGCTAATATTAAGCAGTCGGCCAGTTTGTGTGGGTTCGAAAATACTAGCGAGCCGCTTAGCCCCAAGTCGGAGCGGGAGAGCATGATCGACGGTGAATTTAGTGGGGCAAGTAGTCCGAAATCAGGCAAGGGAGATGAATCTGTGAGAGACGTGATGTCGCTATTAATGCAAATGATAAGAGGACTGGGATCCAAAATTGATTTTGTTAAAACCGATAATGTGACGTAAATTTAAAAATTTATTTCGTTCAATCCGATATAGCCTCGATTGTGGAAGACGCAGTAGGTAAAATTGCTAGTGGAATCGAAGAACTGATAGTCTAAAAATTAAAAACCATTCGGGATGAAATGGGCGAAATTTTTGACCAACTTGGCATGCTTGACTCTAAGGCAGATCAAGCGGAGAAAAATCTCAGTGATAAGATTAAGAAGTTGCAGGCAGATCTGGGAGGCAACGTAAGAAATTGTACGAGCAGGCAAGATGCTCTAATGTCTGAGACGACAAAGGCTATTAGCAACTTATCCGTTCGAATAGGTAAAGGGGGGAAAGAAGTAGATAAAATAAAGGAACAAGTAGAATCTGGCATTGAAATTGAAAAAAGTGAAGTTAAAAAGCAAATCAATGAAATAAAAAGCTAAATTAGTTCTTTAGCTGCACATCAAACCTCTACAGTGATCAGTGTTCCGTAGATGAACTCGGGATCGATCAAATGTTTTGGAGACGACTGGAAATATCACCCAGTAAATTTTCTAGCAGTATGCAGGGATGGTTTTATAGGGGGAATGTCCGACGAGGCGAAGATAAAATTCGTGAAAAGACATTTGAAAGGTGAGACGCAATCTTGGGCAAATATACACAGTGATACGTTCACTACCTACAAAATATTTAAAAGCAGTTTCCTGAACAAGTTCTGGACTGAAGCGAAGCAAACGCGACTCCAAAATGAAATTTAAATACGAGAACGGGTCGATGCGAGAATTTTGTAAACGTGAACTTGCGAGATTATTGCATGTGAAACGTCCATTGGGAGTGCTTACTGACATTACGACGTTGAAAAGGCGGTTATCGGAAAATTTGCAGTGGGATTTCGTGCACAGTCCTAGCAACTCATTAAAGGAATTTTTGGACTTTGTAGAAAAATTAGAACAGGCGTTGAAATTTAAACCGCCAAGTAAGCAGACAAATAGTTTTCAGAGTGGAAGTCTTAACTACAATCCGAGTAATTACTATGAAAGACATCCGGGAAGTTATCAACGGAACGCCAGCAGCGGTTCTGATAAGGGAAACGGTAACAGGAACCCATCCAACGATAAATTTCAAAGGGGCAATGGGAAAGGATACTTTTGTGACAGGGAGAGACACCAAGAACATAGATTTGAGGGACTGGCACCTGGCGAAATGAACCAGCGTAATGAGAGATGGAGAAATTAAGTTTCGCCGCATCTCAGGTCCAGAGATGGCAAAATAAAATGGCGATGAATAGGACGGGAGTAAACGGAAATGTGATAGGTATTAATAAATCGGCAGAAAGACGTCAGAATTTTGAAATGAAATTAGTAAGAGATGAGAATGAAATAGGTAAATTTTCAAATCAGATCATACATACATCTACATCTACATGTATACTCCGCTAGCCACCAAGCGGTGTCTGGCGGAGGGCACAGTTCGCACCAAAGTCAAAATCAAATGGCTCTGAGCACTATGGGACTTAACATCTCAGGTCATCAGTCCTCTAGAACTTAGATCTACTTAAACCTAACTAACCTAAGGACATCACACACATCCACGCCAGAGGCAGGATTCGAACCTGCGACCGTAACGGTCGCGCGGTTCCAGACTGAAGCGCCAAGAACCGCTCGGCCACCAAAGGCCGGCACCAAAGTCATGTTCCCCCCTCCCCCAACTGGTAAGGGTCCCACACAGACGAACAATACTCTAATCAGACTGGACGAACTGACGTATTGTAAGCTATTTCATTTTTTGAAGGACTGCATCGCTTCAGGATTTATAAAGGCACATTTGCATGCCGTGCGCGAGTCTCCTCGGAAACGCGAAATCTTAATTAAATAATTAATATCATCATCATCATCATCATCATTTAAGACTGATTATGCCTTTCAGCGTTCAGTCTGGAGCATAGCCCCCCCTTATACAGTTCCTCCATGATCCCCTATTCAGTGCTAACATTGGTGCCTCTTCTGATGTTAATTAATCTCTGACAAATAAATAAAGACTATGGCACAGAACTGCAGCGCTATGCCGCTGATAAAACAAAATACAATTACAACACTCTTATGTTTCATTAAGAAGAAGTAGGTCTGGTAGAATAGCTGGTGCGGGAAGCACGTATATTTTATTAACTGGCACACCGCCATATTTGATGTTCTATAAGAACACTGCGAGTTGCAATCTCACTAGGCACTCGACCCTGTAAAGATTCTATATTTATGAAAGTAAGTTGAATTATTTAACTGTAGGCTTATTCGTTGAATATATCTGATTTAACGAACTGTATAAACTTTTTATGTGTAGTAGAGAGTCACTTCTGTACGACGTATTGACATGGCTGGCAAATTATTCTAATATTGAGATTTTGAGTCCGCACCTACCGCAGCAGTCTTTGGAAACGATTTAAATACGAGGTCCGATTATTTGAGCCTTATTTCACGGTCAACTACGAATAACATTGCATTTACGAAAAAGCCATTGTCAAGCGTCTGATACCAAATAATTATACGTCCACGTTCCAGATAAGCAAATATTAATTACAACCAATCACTATCATGCATATACAATAACCAATATTTTATTTTATTTTTTTATTTATTTATTTTATATTGGCGACTGCGTGTCGGACTTGTTATTTTGTCATTTCTTACATTGTTCTCTTTGTTTCATGTGAAAAATCAACTTTCTGGACCTGGACTTTAATATGTGAGAAATAACAAATCTGAAGACATTTTCCAATTCTAAAATTTTGCGGGAAGACGCAACGAAGCTTGCAGTAAAATAAGGTAAGACGCAGCATCTTTGCATTGGCAGGCTTGACCAGACGCATAATTCAGTGAATTAGTAGATAGTGTAGTATTTCTTTCGCGCGTAGCAGTTTTCAGTGATAAATTTCATTCTCAGTACTTTTCCTTGAACAATAACTTCTGCAACAATACCAATACACGAGTGTTCAATATGGCCGACTTCTGTAGGATACGTTGTAACATGGCCAGCAGCCATTAAGAATAATCCGATATTCAGTTTACATTTTTAAATTAACAAACAGCCATTGGTGCTACGAGCGATTCATGTTCAACTGCATTTTATTTAAAAACCAGTGTCAAACTTTATTTTCTTGAAGTATATCTTACGTGTGGCATGGTCATAACCAGAAAACAATACGCAAAGATGGAACAGCCAAGACATACTATTCAGACGCAATCCGACTCAGACGCGAGACAAATGTTAGAAAATGACTTTACGACAGCTACCGGTAGTGACGATTCATCAAATATTGACGCAAGTGTTAACGGAAATTTTGACAATAGGCCGTCCACCACAAAAATTTCAAAGTCTCAGTCAGAGGCCATGTTAATACATGAAGTCACGTCTAATGACGCGGCGGGGGCAGAGACCTTGCAAACAGTAAACATTGCCAACATGTTACAAATGCTAATGAAACCAAACGCAGAAAATATGGCAACCTTAAAGACACAAAATGAACAGTTAAAGACACAAAATGACGAAATTAAATCTGACCTCATAGCAATCAAGACATGTGATGACACTTTATGTAAGCGTGTGGAACTTATAGGTGCCACACTGACCGAACGGATGACTGAACTCAATACGAAATTTTCCAAGCTTAATACGATACAAGAAAAGACTACAAATGACGTAGCACTTTGCAGACACAAGTAAAAAACCTTAATGTCACGTGTGAAGCTCTTACTGGACAAATTCAAACATATCCTTCAGTACATGACAACCTTGAAGAACGAATTACCTACGTGCAGAATAAATTTGACGATGTTGAACAACACCTGACTGACAGATTACAATCTGATGCCACAGCTCATTTTCAAAATATTAATAAGGAATTTCATGATTGGGTAGAGAACAAAGACAAACATTTTGATAGATGCATACGTGAAAATTTACCAACAATGGTGCACGACTCCGTAGCGGAATACATCACTAATAACAAACAGCTGATTAGTGACGCAGTACAGTCTGTCACTGCACCAATGAAACAATTCACGGATCAACCACAGTCTGAATGTAACGAAAATATCAGTTAAAATGTACAGTTTAGAAACCAATATACATACGAGTATGACGCACACATACCGCACACGACAAACACACAAGAACAAAACACACCACGACAACAACACATACCACGACGTGCAAACACAAACACAAGCTATTATCGTGGTAAACCACAGCAACATTATCGTAATTTCTCGCCATCTGAACATTACAGTAATTACAGTGGAACAAATCCATATCATAATGCAAAGGAAGAAGAAAGCTTAATGAAACACAGGCAATTTCAGACTTTTATCCCAGAAAAACGAACCATCCATCCGGTGATTTTTCTTAAATCTTTTAGTAACGCATTTCCACGCACTTGGAGTGACCGGAAAAAGATTTCATATATTGTCGGCTACATCCAAGGCGATGCAGCTGTCTGGGCATACAGTCAAGCTGACGTAAGTACCACGTACAGTGAGTTCGAGCGTGCCTTTCTGAACAAATTCTGGTCGCAATCCGTCCAGGAGCGACTCAGAAGACAAATTTTAGAACCTGAAACTTTTAACAGTAAAAATGGTAACTTACACAGATATTTTGAAAAATACTTGAACATGGGACTTTTTTGGACGAACCAGTCGCAACACGTGATATACTCCGTGCGTTGAAGCCCAAATTGCCTTTCAACGTTAAAGAAAAACTCTTACATATTCCGGATGACAATCCAGATTATTTTTTTAACAGCTTTAGATCCGGTTGACATGTTGCTAGAAGATCAGCGTTTCGCGCGGCATAACAGCAGCCACAATGTTTATATCAGCGGTATGCAAAACATACAGGCTTGCCAACTCAATTCTGGAGCGCCGACAGTTGGATACGCGGTACAGCAAAAACAGCCAACTCACATGCCGTCTCAATACGGAAATCAAAATCAACACGCATATTCCAATACAAACAACAGTTACAACAGTAATAATACTTCATGCGGCAATCCATACAAAAGGCACCGCGGTAATAACAACAACGGTAACAACGGATACAAATATAACAACAAAAACACAAACAGAAATAGAAACAATAATAACTAAGAGCCAAGACAGCATCAAGGCTGGACTCTTAGCGATCAATACTTTCATTCGAACACTGCTATACCACAGCAGCCACCAGGACAAAATTGGAGCATACCTTATGACCGACAGGTAAGTCATAAGGCGCAACAGCAACAACAACCGCAAAAGTTTGGAAACCACAACAGGCAATATACGATTGTGAATGTAATAGAAGTGGCACCTGATACACAACCTCAATCTGTGTCAGTACCTAATAGAAATGCTAATCCAACAAACTAGAAACAGTCACTTCTGTGCCCCGGGCCGTGGCTGAAGTATTCTTGGGGGGCGACTTCAATGTTAATCAGTTATTTGACACCACCATTGAACAACAAAAAATGGATATGCCTAATAATTGTAAACAAAACTACCTGTTTTATTCATATACAACCACAATGAGAATACATCAGATGAACTTTTGCAAGACAGTACACAATGTCGTTCAAACACAAATGAAATTGTTTTAGCCTCTACTACTGGTATAGTAGGTGGGATTCCAATACTATTATCTTAGATACAGGTGCAGCTGTGAGCGTTTTGTCTTTTAATTTCTATAAAAAGATGTGTGAATTGGAGCCTGTGCCTCAGTTTCCTGCCCAAAACTGTAAAATAACTACTGCTCTAGGTAATAAGTCATGTAGGGTTAAGAAGCAAGTTTTTGTAAACATTAAAATAGGTAATGGAACCGTACAATGGCCATTCCTGGTTGTACAAAACCTTGAGACAAATTGCAATTAGAATTAGATATTATGAGCGAGAAGGACTGCATTATAGACTTCTCCAAAGGTAAATGTATTTTAAATGAAAAAGGCAGTGTAATTATTATTGATTTGGACAGGAGAACTCTAAAGCATGACAAACACTGTACAGGGTACAAGGTTCAGTTAGTACTTGTCAATAACATTGAAGACACGCACACACACTCATCTGACAAAGAGCTAATGGATTTGAAAACATTGATTGATCATAAGATAAATGAAGCTACAGCTCTCAGTGTACATGAACGTATGAAACTACAGGAAGTGTTATCCAAATATTTACAAGTTTTTACCAAACGATTAGGTGTTATCAAGACGTATGTCTACAAGATTGAAGTTAAGCCTCACAAGATCTTCTACCACAAGACATACAACGTACCGTTATCTCAACGACCTGCTGTGTGGCAAGAACTAAAACAAATGTTAGACTGGAAAGTCATTGAACCATTACCTAAGTTGTCAGACAAGGAAATCACACCTGAACAGAAAACAAAAGAAGTATTGACTACACTGACACATCACGCACAGATACGAAACAAACATCACACAAACATAATAAAAATAAATCAAAAATTCAAGGCTGGAATGCTTGTACTACTTCGTACTCATCATAAAACTGTAGCACTCAAGCGACGCAATGCTAAGTGGCGTCTGCTATATGAAGGACCTTATATTATTGTTAACATACCGCATCCTGGTGCGTATCTGTTACAACATCCTAGAACTAACAAAATTATTGGGCTATACGCACACCGAGATCTTAGAGTATTTCATGCTAAATAATGTCAAAGTCATATCCATGAAAACATTGCTAAGAAGCTCGCAAAACTCTGTTTGCTACAACATAGATAATAAGTAGTATAGAAATTTTCATTTCAGCTGTACCAGTGACGCAGTTGAAGACAGAAGAACTTTACTTTCAACGCCGCGGCACTACCAAGAAGATTGAATATTAAGGTAAAATTTATGATTACGAAGCAATGAACGATATATTAATTTTTCACGGAACATACGTGACTGTAGGTACCACTGACTTGGTATGACACCTGACGAACCGACACACGTCATCTGTGAAGCGATCTTTTACTTCGAGAAATAGATTAGACGCACATCTCTCAGCAACAAAAGCTTCTACCAGTAGCCAAGGCCACACAGACGCTATACACACACGCTCAAAATATGAGGAATCTAACAGTTTTCCGCCTCATATTATTTTGAATATTTATTGAGTAGTGACAACGCCTGGTCTTGCCTACTGATGTAATGAATGTTGTGTCTAACCTATCTTAATTTCAGACGACATCACAAAAAACATCGATAAAAACCCAGTAAAACCGTAAAAGAGAATGCAAATATCTGCAATTCACGTAATCAAATGTGACATAATGTAATAATTTATAGCTATGTAATGATTTAAACATGTTTATGTGTAGCTATTATGTTTATGCTAAGAAAATATGTGACGTGTATATGTATGTTTTTTTGAAAAATGATGTATAATGTAACTGTTGCTATGTGAAAATTTAAACGATAACGAGTGCCAAAATGTGAAAATTTTTTTAAAAAATTGCATAGTGAACCACTGTTCAGGGACATTAACGTACATTACTAAGTCTGCAACTACGCAGAAACCTATGTGAAAGAAACTGTTAATGATATTCATCATGCATCGTACCTTTGTAAAAGCAATGAACGATTTCTTTGATGAGTAACTATGAACATTTAGGTGAGCTATATTTAGCAAAAAACTGAAAATGTGAAGTGCATAATTGGTGCATCGTCTAGTGACATTACTACAGTATCTAACTTCAAGATGTTAACTGGATTAAATGGTCACAACGTGCTTGTCCAGAAAACAACACGACGAGTGGAAGAATTTTGGTTGGAACTTCAGGGAATGGAATGTTCTCGAAATGTGACGGACACACCTGGACTATCCAAGGATAGACGCCAGCTGTGTGCCGTCCGAGGTTCTGCAACCAAGCTTCCAAGGAATATCGAAAACGAACTGCATATGGACCCATTACTCGACGGGTCACGTCCGATCTGTAATAACAATGCTTTTTGTCACAACGAACTGCATCACAACGACTTTAATGGAAATAGGAAATGGACATGCTTATGTATCAATTACGTTGTTATACAGCTATGTTTGTGATCGAAAAAATTTTCCACGACTACACTAACCTGTGAAACATTACTGTGCAGCAGATGAATATAAACTGTAATAACGACACGATGTGTATAGGTCAACGCACCTGAAACAAAAAGACATTTTTCTTTGAAGCATTTCAATGCAATACTATGTAACTAAGAATATTCAACAACATAAAGTTGTATTGCATTATAACAAATATCGTAATTTTAAAATTAAGTTACCTCTCATAGAATGTACTCTTCACATGTAACCTTGGTGGAATATTTTCTTTGTGCAACGACTAAGAAACGCGCGCGCACACGAACAATATTGTGCCGAGTGATATAAATTTACGATACAACGGCAGCGCCGGAGTCACATAGACGCTTCTGCGCATGCGCGCACTCTATTTTGCCAACATAAGAACTTTTACGGCGCACGCGCGTCATTCAATTGTTGTATCTAATATACTGTACAATGTATGTCATGTAAATAGTTGTAGATAACTTAGATTTTCTTGTGCCTTTAGGTGAATCGCTCGCCTGCAGGTGTGTCCTTTCGCCTCGCAATTCGGGGGCAATATAAAGGCACATTTGCATGCCGTGCGTGAGTTTCCTCGGAAACGCGAAATCTTAATTAAATAATTAATCTCTGACAAATAAATAAAGACTATGGCACAGAACTGCATCGCTATGCCGCTGATAAAACAAAATACAATTACGACACTCTTATGTTTCATTAAGAAGAAGTAGGTCTGGTAGAATAGCTGGTGCAGGAAGCACGTATATTTTATTAATTGGCACACCGCCATATTTGATGTTATATAAGAACATTGCGAATTGCAATCTAACTAGGCACTCGACCCTGTAAAGATTCTATATTTATGAAAGTAAGTTGAATTATTTAACTGTAGGCTTATTCGTTGAATATATCTGATTTAACTAACTGTGTAAACTTTTAATGTTTAGTAGAGAGTCACCTCTGTACGACGTATTGACATGGCTGGCAAATTATTCTAATACTGAGATTTTGAGTCCGCACCTACCACAGCAGTCTTTGGAAACGATTTAAATACGAAGTCCGATTATTTGAGCCTTATTTCACGGTCAACTACGAATAACATTGCATTTACGAAAAAGCCATTGTCAAGCGTCTGATACCAAATAATTAAACGTCCACGTTCCAGATAAGCAAATATTAATTACAACCAATCACTGTCATACATATACAATAACCAATATTTTATTTATTTATTTATATTATAGATTGTACCAATAAACAGCAATCTAGAGTTCCCCTTGCCCGTTACTTATGTAATCTGATCATTCTATTTGAGATCATTTCGAATAGTCACACCCAGATACTTGACGGATGTTACCGTTTCCAAAGACTGGGCGTTTATTTTGTACTCTTACATTAATGGGGATTTTCGTCTTGTTATACGCAGTAGGTTACACTTACTAATATTGTGAGATAACTGCCAGTCATTACACCACGCATTTATTTTCTGCAAATCATCATTGATTCTTTCACAACTTTCGTGTGATACTACTTTTACATAAAAGGCGTAATCCTAAGTTAAACGCGATGACGATGATTTAGGGGTAAATGATTTGTTTTATGAATGTGAGACGAAAGAGTGTGTGAATGTTAATACAATGAAAGATTCTAAGTGCCAAAAGGAGGCTGAGGTGGAGCTGAATTGGGTGGAGTTAGATGGTATAGAAAATTCAAAATATGTACTAACCAGTGGTAACGATCGTATTGATAAAGGTGATGATGTTTCAGGTGTTATTGTGACTGCGAAAGTTGTTAGGAAGGGCGGCGTAGCACTAGTCCCGTCAGCTGTTGATGAATTTGTGTGTGTATCGGCGGATATTGGTTAATTATTTTTAAAGGAAGGTAGTAATGATGTTTTATGTGTTTAAGTTACGGAAGTTGAAGCTGCTGGTATTGATACTTCTGAAGAAGAAATCTGTGCTTATCTTTCTACTAATGTAGGTAAACCCGAAATTCTGGATAGATCTGTCGATCTTGAATGTTTGTTTGAGAATGAATGTGGATCTGAATTTGATGTGCGATCTGAAATTAATTTGGCGCAGGAGCGTGTGGGAGAGGAAAAGGTATTATGCTCAGGTTTAAATCAAAACACAGTGGAATTTAATGGTACTGCTGATTCTGAAATTGCATGACACTCTAGCTATATGTGATGTAATGGCAGAGGATGGTGAAACTATGAACCGTTCTTATATTGGTGATTTGTCGACGGATGTAAATGAGGTTTTATGTAGCCAGTTGTATGATTTACCTGCAGCTGCTGAAATTGCTGTTTGTGAAGGTGCTCGTAATGTCGTGGAAGTAAAAAGTAATGCTTTATTTCATGGTAATGATGTTGTAGCTACTAATGTCAATAATTTTAAGGGAGAATACAGTGAGTTTGATTGTAATATAGAAAGTGAAATTTGGACAGAATGGTATCTTAAGGAAGAATATGATTTTACTGTAACTGGTTGGTGATGGTACGGTAGAACATAACGATCGTTATTGCCTCATTTGTGGACTCGGAAGAAGTTTAAGATAGCGTGAGGTCTAGAAGGGAGAAATAATGAAATTGAGGCGAAAGAAGCATTTAATGAATTATTTTCGGACGAGTACGAATTTGAGGGGTGGATCGAACAGGATATGTGTACTCTAGAGACGGAAGAGAAGGGACGAGACATAGACTTTGATTTATTGAGGGTGCTGTGTCTAGACTATAAGATTATTTGGAGGGGTAATTTGCAATGTTTTATTTCAGGATTTATTGTAGCTTGTTTGTTGTTTGGTCACTTTTTTTTCCTCAGTGTCTATGCAGTTATAAAGAGATAGTTTAGGTGCACATCTGGGTGCGAGGAGGTTGGAGAACACAGTTATTTGGTGAACGGTCTCAAGTCAAAAGTCAGTGCACAGTATGCGTATAAATTAGGTTTTTGGGGGTATATAAGGGTTTTATTTATGTGTAGGCAGGTGTTAGGCTTAAGTTTTTGAATGGTTTTATGTTTGTTGTAATTTCCAAATTATAAGTTATGGTCACGCCAATTTTGGTGCATGGAGGTCACAAAAATTTTAAAATGAAAATTAATAATGCCTACCTAGGAAGATAGATGTATTTTTATCCACTTATCTGAGAATATTGTGGAGGAATAATTTACTGTTGAATGGAGTATCGATTTGTATGCAGCTTGACTGCACGGAATTAAACGAGGGGTAAGATTTGTTCATATTTGTTGTTAGTTTTGAGTCTAAGGGAGCTGTTTGAATTAAAAGAAAATATGAATTTGCCGATGAAGTCGATTGGGAAACTGTCACGAGATGCATGTCTCTAGTGGGACTTGAATAACGCGTCAGAATCATTGAAGAATTTACGAGCATCTTGCAAATACTGTAAATGAATTGTTTACTGTGTAGTTTAGATTTGTTTTTATCAATTCCACTAGGAGAAGCTTTCAGTGCAGATCCTGAATGGTTTCGGAATGTGTCTGTTTTCTGCTATCAATACCCGATTCGAATTTCAACAGATTTCTTCCCAAAAAGAACGTTGGCGATGGAATGCAGAGCCGTACAGAATTTCAGCGGGACACTCTGCTCTGAATCTGTGGAGTGCCGCTGGAGACTTCGTTGTGACATAAAGGTTCTTTGAAAGTGAGTGCAGTGGCGCTGATATTTCTGCGGCATTTCAATAGACAGTCGATTTTGATAAATCTATAGTTTTATTTGGCATTTAACGAATATGCCGCAATTCATAATTTATGTTAGATATAAGTTATGTTAGATATAAGTTAGATATATTATAAGATGGAATGTAGTCAAATTAAGTCGGGTGATGCTGAGGGAATTAGATTAGGAAATGAGACACTTAAAGTAGTAAAGGAGTTTTGCTATTTAGGGAGTAAAATAACCGATGATGGTCGAAGTAGAGAGGATATAAAATGTAGACTGGCAATGGCAAGGAAAGCGTTTCTCAAGAAGAGAAATTTGTTAACATCGAATATAGATTTAGGTGTCAGGAAGTCGTTTCTGAAAGTATTTGTATGGAGTGTAGCCATGTATGGAAGTGAGACATGGACGATAACTAGTTTGGACAAGAAGAGAATAGAAGCTTTCGAAATGTGGTGCTACAGAAGAATGCTGAAGATTAGGTGGGTAGATCACGTAACTAATGAGGCGTTATTGAATAGGATTGGGGAGAAGAGAAGTTTGTGGCACAACTTGACTAGAAGAAGGGATCGGTTGGTAGGACATGTTCTGAGGCATCGAGGGATCACAAATTTAGCATTGGAGGGCAGCGTGGAGGGTAAAAATCGTAGAGGGAGACCAAGAGATCAATACACTAAGCAGATTCAGAAGGATGTAGGTTGCAGTAGGTACTGGGAGATGAAGAAGCTTGCACAGGATAGAGTAGCATGGAGAGCTGCATCAAACCAGTCTCAGGACTGAAGACCACAACAACAACAATAAGTTTCTTTAAATTTAAAGCATGCTGCATCATCTCCACTACAAATAATTACACTATTGATCTGGCGCTTGGGATATTTATGTTATTGTCTTATGAATTTGTGTCTTGTAAATTTGGGTGCTACTCCGTAACATATACGGCACGGCAACATGTTATGAAGTGGGGGTGTGTGAGTCGACGAGCATTTCACTCTCATTTAAATATATTGCCGAAAGTGTCAGCCTACAGGAATTGTGAAACTAACCCTGTCGTCCAGGACCGTGTGCCACAAAGAGCGCAGATTCGCCATGAGATGGGGAAATTCACAGGCGTCTATTGTGCTGAATGAGCCCTAGGCGCTGTAGTGTGCAAGTGAAACAGACGAGAACCTACGTCATAGGGAAACCCTGTAGAAGCCGTTTGTGGCCAGGGAGACGTAGCAGTGTTAAATATGGTGGACCTAAGATCAGCCAAAAAGTGAAAATTCATGAAAACTATTTAATTCTGTAGTAATGCACGGAATGAAGCCACAGTAATTTTGATCTGCCATCCTTCATAAATTATCATAGTGATCCCAATAAAACTTCAATATTGATCATATCTGTAATAGAAACATCCCCCAGGCTGTGGCTAAGCCATGTCTCCGCTATATCCTTTCTTTCAGGAGTGCTAGTCTTGAAGGTTCGCAGGAGAGCTTCTGTAAAGTTTGGAAGGCAGGAGACGAGGTACTGGCAGAAGTAAAGCTGTGAGGACGGGGCGTGAGTCGTGCTTGGGTAGCTCAGCTGGTAGAGCACTTGCCCGCGAAAGGCAAAGGTCCCGAGTTCAAGAGTCTCGGTCCGGCACACAGTTTTGATCTGCCAGGAAGTTTCATATCTGTAATATTTAGGATTTACTGTTAAAGTGAAATTAACAAGTTCTGTAACACAGGCCCAAATGCTAAAATCTGAATTCTTTGGTCAATCTTAACGATCGACATTTCATATAGAAGTGCATCATTAAAATGACAAACGTTGTGAATATCAACTCTGTAACTCTATTTGTTGAAAGATATAGTAAACTTAAATTATTTGAATTTTCATTTAAGCGTCACGTCATCATTTCCTCCACACAAAACACATTGAACGATGACAGCATGACACCGTATTGAATCATTAGGTAATAGAATATTTGTTGTGTAAAGTTTAGTGCATAATAGTTACTTTTTTTCTTTATTTATTTATCAGAGAGCACATTGGTGCAAGACTACTGGCCGTGACATTCAAAGTTAAGAAGGAAATTCTATTGGTTTTATGTACAGGGCTATTACAAATGATTGAATCGATTTCATAAATTCACTGTAGCTCCATTCATTGACATATGGTCACGACACACAGATACGTAGAAAAACTCATAAAGTTTTGTTCGGCTGAAGCCGCACTTCGGTTTCTGCCGCCAGAGCGCTCGAGAGCGCAGTGAGACAAAATGGCGACAAGAGCCGAGAAAGCGAATGGCGTGCTTGAAATGCACTCACATCAGTCAGTCATAACAGCGCAACGACACTTCAGGACGAAGTTCAACAAAGATCCACCAACTGCTAACTCCATTCGGCGATTGTACGCGCAATTTAAAGCTTCTGGATGCCTCTGTAAGGGGAAATCAACGGGTCGGCCTGCAGTGAGCGAAGATACGGTTGAACACGTGTATCTGGACATGCTGGAAAATTGGCTCATGCCACAACTGGAGACCGACAGCGCCGACTTCATCTTTCAACAGGATGGTGCTCCACCGCACTTCCATCATGATGTTCGGCATTTCTTACACAGGAGATTGGAAAACCGATGGATCGGTTGCGGTGGAGATCATGATCAGCAATTCATGTCATGGCCTCCACGCTCTCCCTACTTAACCCCACGCGATTTCTTTCTGTGGGGTTATGTGAAAGATTCAGTGTTTAAACCTCCTCTACCAAGAAACGTGCCAGAACTGCGAGCTCGCATCAACGATTCTTTCGAACTCGTTGATGGAGACATGCTGCGCCGAGTGTGGGAGGAACTTGATTATCGGCTTGATGTCTGCCGAATCACTAAAGAGGCACATATCGAACATTTGTGAATGCCTAAAAAAACTTTTTGAGTTTTTGTATGTGTGTGCAAAGCATTGTGAAAATATCTCAAATAATAAAGTTATTGTAGAGCTGTGAAATCGCTTCAATCATTTGTAATAACCCTGTAAAAGAATTTAACATTTATTATGTCATGGATATTATTGTTACTTTATTTAGAACGTGAAAGTGGTCATGCTTTGATTAAATATGTTATCGTGTAGAATAAGCTGTAGCCAATCAGACGGACGGCTTCAGGAAAGGAAACTGCCATAGTCAGTTGAGCGACGATGTTTGGCACTCCGGAAACGCGGCCGGGCAGATGCGAGAGCGGACACTTCGGCTGGAGACGCCAAAGTGAACAGTGCTGGTCTGGACACCAAAGGGAACAGTACGGATTAGAGATGGGCAAACTGAAACACGTAAATGTTTCGAAACAAATGAAACAGTACAATGTAATGTTTCGATACGGTGTTTCGAAACAGTGAAACAGTTTGTTTCGTAATCTAATAAACCTACACATTTTATCATCTTGAATGTCTACTGTATAAGTATGTCCATATAAACAGAAATGAGGTGCGAGAGCGCTAATCATATCGCAGAAAGTATGAAACTATCACTTAGGCGTCTTGGTAGTTTCGTATTTCCTGCAGCAAATGCGCTGCTTTTGTGTCATGTGACTTTCATACTTTTCAATTGGCTGAGGAAAGCCGTAGCTGAAGACAGAAGAACCACCATGAACGGAACTGGAGGTGGGAGCAAACTGCAGAAACAACAGATATGCTACTGGGATTCCCACATTCCATTAGTATGGCTAATATACCCATCCTGCTAATTTCCATGCACACAAAGGGAATCACTGTGGATAATAGACACAGTGACTATAGACTCACAAATAACGCCAAATAATCCGAATAAATAACAAAATATAACAGAAAAAAATTGTGTGTTTCAAGGTGTTTCGAACCGTTACTATGAATTTACGATGCTTCCCGTTCACCATTATACTATCAGTGATATGTCAAACAGATTGCTTGCAATTATACCTGCATCAAATTTATATACATGTCTAATAACTGTCACTCTACGCCTTTTTTTTTAAATGTTGTAGTCTTACTTGCGTTTCTTAATATGATTACTGTACATGAACAGAGAAGCGTATGTTATAAAAAAAGTGTAATTTAACTGAATGATTTTCACATATTTACTATTTTGAATGCGAACATTATGCGTTGTTTTATTGTTTGGTTAGTGTTTATAAAGCAGATGTTGCGCCATTTCAAAATAGGACAGTCAGCTAGAAACGAAGCTTTATTTTCGGATATCTTGAGCTTCATGCTATTGCTTGTCAAAAGATTTCGACACTCTTGAAAGTGTTTCATGAAGTGGTATGTTGTGTTTCAGTACCTGTGCCGAGCTCGAATCTCGCTCAGCACAGAGCGGAATGAAACATCACTGTTTCGATACAATTAATCCGTTCCAGGCGCAGGTGGACTGATACAGTCTTATTTTGAAACAACGATACAGTTTCTGTGTCTGGCTCGAGATCCGAGACAGGGGCGAAATGAAACACCACTGTTTCGAAACAGTGAACCATAGCCGTTCCGAAACACTGAAACAGTTCCAGGTTTCGACACACTGTATCGAAACATAGAAACAGTGGCCAAGTCTAGTACGGATTGAGACGCGAAAGCGGACAGTCGGTCTTTAGGCGGCTGGGAGGTGAGACAACTTAGAAAATTTCGCGTTGTGGGGTAACGCGGGACTTGGTCTCTGAAAGGTGGGCAGCGGCGCGCCTGGAGTGAACTCTAACTTTTCGTGTAAATAACGAGGTGGCGTATTGGACTTGGGTTTCGCCATGAGGTTGTGAATGATCGAACTGTGTCCAAAGGGTGTGCGCTCGAGTGTAACAGGAACTCTAAATTCGACCACTTTCGCTATTAATCTGCTTTCTGAATAAACATTATTCTAACCAAATAGCAACTGTGTGGTCTACATCATTTATGGGTCGTTAATTTAGTTCATGACATTACTATTACTGTTATTATAGATCATATTATCTTCATACAATTTCGCAAACTTGCCATCACCCAGACAATTTAACCAAAGGGTCAAAAGTTGAAACGTCTCCTTAGAACAATTATACTTGACTGTCCTTAAACTGATTCACAATATTTTTAGCGCAACGCAGTCTGACTTTCAAAAATCCCTACAAAAGAATGGCCCTGACTAGCAATAACCTATACCTTTCACAAATCACTTACCTCACAAAAATCTTCGTTACTCGAACTACTGCAATACAGCGAGCGCCACTACCGCCGGCTAAATAAAAGATTCAAACTACGGAAGGCACTAACTACTGATAGCCATAGTTAGCAAATGAAAGATTTTGATAGAGAACAAACAATGTATTTACCTCAATAGTGTTCAAAAGTCATAATGTATATAGCAGTTCATGACATCCATTCTGTACTCAAAAATCCGCCATCTCTCTCCCCACATCCACCACTGCTGGCGACTCACCTCCAACTGCGCAACGCTACGCGCTGTTCACATCCAGCTGCCGCTGCCCAACACTACAATGGCAGACAACAATGCAAACTAGCCACAGACTGCACACAGCACAGCCAGCGATTTTCATACAGAGCGCTACGTAACGTTGCCAATAAGAAAATCTAAACAGCCTACTTACAAAGTGTAATGCGACACGTGCGCTTCAACCCCTAGACGAGTTTGAGCCAAGACATTTCGACGAAGAGGAACCACATGTGAGCCCGAACATCTCTGGGATGTTAGCTCGCAACCGTTTAATATCCGTTGATAGCTTGTACTGTACCACTAATTCTGAATCTGTAAGCTTCACTACAAAAACTGTTTTTGTTATGTAATGGATGTAACAATGTATTTATTTCTGACTGATAATTGTAATTGTAATGTGAATTTTGTAAATTGCTGGGTTATAGCCAAGGCAACTTTATTCAAACGTATGGATAGCAACGACGAAATGGCAGTAGCTGTGCCGTTGTTTATCTTTGCGTATGGAGAATCTCTGTCGCACTGCGGCCAGAGAAGAAGCACAGCAGCTTGAATCATGAAAGTGTGCGGAAACTTCTGATGGGCGCTCCCGCAGATGTGGTGTGCAGCTATGATCACGTCAATGTAGGCGCACCTATTTCGTTAACGCGCGAGTATTGAGATGGGAGTGAACAGGGGATGGAAGCTGTAGTTCTAACTATTGCCTGTGTAACATATTTGTACGTGGCTCTGGAGAAGACTCGTTGTTGTCAACCAGAAACAGCAGCAGTTCAGGATTGTCGTCTGCTACATTCTTCGTCGTCCGCACAGCTTCAACATCGTAACACTGTTAACTGACAATATATAGCTAATATTGTGCAGGCATTACCCAGTGGCATTTCTTTCACAAACTTTAATGACTAACCTGAATAATAACCTGCAATAGTTAAAACTTGTAGGGCACTTGTGTTGTCATTGCTCTTAGACATTATTACCCAGCAGGCTGCCTTTTCCTTTCCATGCAGTCACCGAATGTCGTAAGAATATAAAACGTTGATTAGTTACTGCCAGTTTTGTTTGTTTGCTAATGACCAGTTTCAATCTAAATTTTTCTGCCTTTGTAACTGTTCATTCTTGTATTGCGTAACACAGGCTTAACTAACTTGCAATTTTGAGTGTTAACTTCACTGAAAGTAATGTAACATTTCACTAATAACTAAAGATACAACACAAACAAAGACTGCGCATTTTCATTTATTCTGTATTTAGCTTCACGAGTGACTTCTGCTGTCTTGGAACATATTTTATTGTTCTTATGTTACAAGTAAATCAGTTGGTCATTTGCTAAAAGTAAATTCAATTTGATCTTTCAATAATTAAAAGTAAATTTCTTGCCATTTTCCAAATTTTGCATTACGTTACGCTGAAATTAGTGAAAGTTATTTTTTACATAACAGAGTTTTTGTTCCAACCAGTCGCTTATTTAACCAGCAACTTCATTTAAGATTGCTTTCAAAATTTAGTATTTCAGATTAAGTAACTGCGCATTCAGTTCTTTCCGATTCATTTATTTTCTCGTGAACTGTTGTGGGAAAGTGTGACAACCTTCTGATACCACAACAATGATTATTTGCTTAATTTTCTTTGCTATTGACTTTCTTAAGATTCTGGATATTCATTACCCCAGTGGGCTAACGACAGTTTAGGTATGCATTTTTTGCTTATCAGTATTTATTATATTATCAATATTTTTTGTATTAAAATATTAAGCGGTACCCTTTTCCCCCTGTGTAGTTCGTGAGCTATTGCACTATATTCCATCCTTTTCAAAATCATCATCAGTATTTAGATTAGATTTAGAATAGATTCTTCCTTCAGAAGGGTTTGTTGTACGCTTTCCTACTACTAACCGGTATTGTTTTCCTTCGGTCACGATAGCCTTCGTCACTGTAAAATTTCGTTAGGCATATGCGATCACAGTCAATTATATCGCAATCCAGGAAGCCGATTACTAAGGGAGAGGTTACAAGTTGTGGAACTTCATTTGCATTGTTGCGCCAATGCTACACAACATTATTTAAATCTTGTTTAACAAATCTGAAACAATTTATTTATTAAAGCGTCATTTTTTTTAGTTATCGTCCCAAAGATAACGAGGACAGCATCGCCATCGACGTTACAAAAATCTGTCACAAGACCCGTATCAGCCACAACACTGTTGCGCTCCAGGATATTCTCCCTGGTGGACACTAAAAATTCTTCCAAGTTGTACTTTAGTAGTTCCAGGAATCCCAACAGCCTGTGTTGATGACCACTAGAATGTAGGCTAGGGGGAAATGCTGAACGTGTTGCGGCAAACACGGAAGTTGTCGCAGCACTGGGGAATGACCGAGCACCCAAGTCTGTAAGCGAAGCTAATGACTTCACGGAAGCCGAGAGATACCGCCATACTAGCGACAAAGCAGAGTGTCGTAAGGAAGGCTGGGTACAACGCAACAGTAAGTATATAGATGCTGAACCAGCAGCAAAGAGCCCGTGAAAGGTGAAGTTGCGAAACTCTGAAGTCACTTGGAGAGACGACGGTGAGGTAAATCCGGGACACACGAAGTCATAGCCGTCCCCATCGCCACAGAGCGCACTGGGAGCGCCAACATAAATATTCTGCTCTTCTTATCAAATCGCTGACTGACGACTGCCAGTGTCAAATCTGAGCAGAGTTGTAGATATCCTGTGAGAGGGGAAACTGGTGATCGACTCGGCATGGTTAACTGTCTGTGATCGTGTTTCCAGTGAGAGACCAATTTGATGGCCTGTCACTGTAGAATGTTTGACTTCGTTGACGGAGCCACAACCTCACCTCTGCTTGCACCCGTTCATCGCTCTCAAAGTGAAGTCTTCGAAGGTGTTGTGTAAGTTTTCAAAGAAGATGAAAACTGAATGGAGCCAAATCGGCACAGTGTGGAGGATGATCGATGACAGTGAACCCACAGTGTCTGATTGTTGCAGCGCTTGTGTGTAGTCTGGCATTGTTATCCTGTAGGAGAGGGTTCTGTGTGTGTGGATGAACTCTCTGAATCAAAACTCGATTACAGCCAACTGTTTCTCATACGCACCATTATTTTACACACTACAATTCGCGGCCCTCTAATGGCAGAATTCTGCATGTATGTAGACACGAAGATGTAGAATGTTAATAACGTTTGTTTTATTTAAAAAGCTTTAACAGGTTCCGCATAAAAATTTAGAGGTATCATTCTTTAGCTTGCCCCCATATTTTCACATAAATGTCATTCCTATTGTTCACTGTAATATACAGTGCAGTAGGCTATAATGATAATGGAGTGAATGATTTGGTGTTTTAATATATTAAGTATGAATATATTACCTAATTAATTGTAGATTAATTTGAGAGTATGTGGATCTTGACACTTAGATAAAACTGTGTGTGTGTGTGTGTGTGTGTGTGTGTGTGTGTGTGTGTGTGTGTGTGTGTGTGTGTGTGTGTGTCTTTCATAAGTGGTGGGTTCCTGAATGTTTCTTGAAATAAATATCCCATTGCAGAAACACATATCAGAATGTGAGTGGTTTGTACGTAAGTGTGCTTACAGATTTCCACATTGCTCACCTTGGTACCAGGTTGAGTCATGTCACTACACTCATCAGGTAATGAGCTTACATAACCAGGAACAAAAATTGTACCCACACACTGTTCAAATGCTCTTGATGAACTTATGCTACATATGAATCTTACCACAACTTCATCAGTGTCCATTTTATTCGCAACAGGGGGGTGATGTTACATAGTAGCTACTTCCCAAAACTGTCATGCAATGTATTTCTTGATCTTATACGCTCATACCATGGGTCGGTGCAGTCGATCTCTTACAATGCATCACAACTGCAGTCGGTGTTCAGTACTACTAGTGACTGTCAGCTAACTGCTCCTTTTTGCCTTTTACTACTGTGAGGGACTTGTTATATTTCTGCAGGGTGGAAAGCTTATAAGCAGGATGAGGCTGATGTAGCAGTTTACTTAAAAGAGCCAAGGGATGCCATAAATGGGTTCACAGCTAAGGGCTGACTTCAGCACAGGTAGTCGAAGGTGGAAATCATTTCGTCCACTCCTCGCACTCTGGTCGTTACAAAGGGCAAACTATCTGCCAAAGAAAGTATTGTTTGAGGCACGGGGAAGAACCCTTTTACAAAACATAATGATCTAAGCTTGGTACAGCCCTCCACGTATGCTACAGCGCGAGAATCGCTATTTGCCTCGCCAGACTTTTCACAGAAGAACGTTCGTTTAAATCCTTGTAATAGCCCTCGTCATTGGTTGATAGTGTTAATTCCTGTAGAGCGCATGCTCTCTCATACCTGACTTTGCGTAAGGCTTTCTGTCTATCAGCCTCAGAATCGTATCATGGAGTGAGAGAGGTTTCCGGCAACACACCACAGCACTATTGGTTAATTATATTAAAATCTACAGGAGATGGAGTATATATAACCTTTTTTACAAAATAAATAGTGCATAGGACTCGCAAAGTCCGCTGTGTTGGCCAGAGAGATCCCTGCTAGGATAGAAACAGCCAAGTTTCAGAGCGTTGAGATAGAGAACACTTGTGGACCGATGATGGGCGAGTTAACAATTTTCGGCTGACGACCGAAGAGTTAAACACTTGCAGACAAGCGAGACTTTGGGTTGTATAGAAGGATGTGTGTATTGTAGTACTGAGGAGCACACTTATTTTGTAGAGGCACAACGTTGGTTAACTCTCTTCAGCACCTAACTGCTCAATTTTTAACGTTTTGCAGCTTGCTAGTTTCTTCTGTCATGCACTTTGGCGATCTTACTGGTGTTCATACACTCCTGGAAATGGAAAAAAGAACACATTGACACCGGTGTGTCAGACCCACCATACTTGCTCCGGACACTGCGAGAGGGCTGTACAAGCAATGATCACACGCACGGCACAGCGGACACACCAGGAACCGCGGTGTTGGCCGTCGAATGGCGCTAGCTGCGCAGCATTTGTGCACCGCCGCCGTCAGTGTCAGCCAGTTTGCCGTGGCATACGGAGCTCCATCGCAGTCTTTAACACTGGTAGCACGCCGCGACAGCGTGGACGTGAACCGTATGAGCAGTTGACGGACTTTGAGCGAGGGCGTATAGTGGGCATGCGGGAGGCCGGGTGGACGTACCGCCGAATTGCTCAACACGTGGGGCGTGAGGTCTCCACAGTACATCGTTGTTGTCGCCAGTGGTCGGCGGAAGGTGCACGTGCCCGTCGACCTGGGACCGGACCGCAGCGACGCACGGATGCACGCCAAGACCGTAGGATCCTACGCAGTGCCGTAGGGGACCGCACCGCCACTTCCCAGAAAATTGGGGACACTGTTGCTCCTGGGGTATCGGCGAGGACCATTCGCAACCGTCTCCATGAAGCTGGGCTACGGTCCCGCACACCGTTAGGCCGTCTTCCACTCACGCCCCAACATCGTGCAGCCCGCCTCCAGTGGTGTCGCGACAGGCGTGAATGGAGGGACGAATGGAGACGTGTCGTCTTCAGCGATGAGAGTCGCTTCTGCCTTGGTGCCAATGATGGCCGTGTGCGTGTTTGGCGCCGTGCAGGTGAGCGCCACAATCAGGACTGCATACGACCGAGGCACACAGGGCCAACACCCGGCGTCATGGTGTGGGGAGCGATCTCCTACACTGGCCGTACACCACTGGTGATCGTCGAGGAGACACTGAATAGTGCACGGTACATCCAAACCGTCATCGAACCCATCGTTCTACCATTCCTAGACCGGCAAGGGAACTTGCTGTTCCAACAGGACAATGCACGTCCGCATTTATCCCGTGCCACCCAACGTGCTCTAGAAGGTGTAAGTCAACTACCCTGGCCAGCAAGATCTCCGGATCTGTCCCCATTGAGCATGTTTGGGACTGGATGAAGCGTCGTCTCACGCGGTCTGCACGTCCAGCACGAACGCTGGTCCAACTGAGGCGCCAGGTGGAAATGGCATGGCAAGCCGTTCCACAGGACTACATCCAGCATCTCTACGATCGTCTCCATGGGAGAATAGCAGCCTGCATTGCTGCGAAAGGTGGATATACACTGTACTAGTGCCGACATTGTGCATGCTCTGTTGCCTGTGTCTATGTGCCTGTGGTTCTGTCAGTGTGATCATGTGATGTATCTGACCCCAGGAATATGTCAATAAAGTTTCCCCTTCCTGGGACAATGAATTCACGGTGTTCTTATTTCAATTTCCAGGAGTGTATTTTTATCGTGATTACCCACCTTGTGCCAAGGTTAGATTTCGAAGTTATACTCCCTTGTCCAATTATTAAATGTGCAGTTTTTTGTCTCAGTGCGTAATTGTGTGTTGATGCTTCACAGTAACACAACTCATTATTATAGTGACCACTTGTTTCCTTTATAGGTAGATGATACTAGCCTCATTAACATACCCCTGTGTGTTATAGTACTCATATTTTCATGGTTGATTTGGCCAGTCCCATCAATTATAACTCAGTAAAACGTTTCCCTTTGAGTGACTTTAGCATTTCCTTGAAGTTTTTAGCATCTTATGAGGAGGTTCACTTCCCTGTGTGTCACCATAGATCGGACATCTAACATCCTAGGAATATGCTAAAGCTCAACCAACACCCCACAAGTCTACAAAACGTGTTGCGAGCAAACTAATACACTGAAGCGCCAAAGAAACTGGTATAGACATGCGTATTCAAATACAGAGATATCTAAACAGGCGGAATACGGCGCTGCGGTCGGCAACGCCTGTACAAGACAACAAGTGTTTGGCGCAATTGTTAGATCGGTCACTGCTGCTACAATGGCAGGATATCAAGATTTAAGTTAGTTTGATCGTGGTGTTACAGTCGCTGCAAGAACGATGGGGCACAGCACCTCCGAGGTAGCGATGAAGTGTGGATTTTCCCCTACGACCATTTCAAGAGTGTGCCATGAATACCAGGAATGCGGTTAAACATCAAATCTCCGACATGGTTGCGGCCGGAAAAAGATGCTGCAAGAACGGGACCAAGGACGATTGAAGAGAATCGTTCAACGTGACGGAAGTGCAACCCTTTCGCAGACTGATTCAGGATTTCAACGCTGAGTCATTAGTAAGTGTCAGCGTGTGAACCATTCAATAAAACATCATCGATATGGGCTTTCGGAGGCCCAGTCGTGTACCATTGATGACTGCGCCACTCAAAGCTTTACGCCTCGCCTGGTCCCGTCAACGCCGACATTGGACTGTCGATGACTGGAAACGTGTTGCCTGGTCGGACGAGGTTCGTTTCAATTTGTGTCGAGTGGATGGACGAGTACGGGTATGGAGACAACCTCATCAATCCATTGACGCAGCACGTCAGCAGGGGACTGTTCAAGCTGGTGGAGGATCTGTAATGGTGTGGGGCGTATGCAGTTTGAGTGATATGGGACCTCTGATGCGTCTAGATACGATTCTGACAAGTGACGTGTATTCTGTCAGATCACCTGCTAAATACAGAAGGATATGAAGACAATTTGCAGCATTGTGGACTGCCTACGGCAGAGGAACAGCTATCAGCAGACGATTGCTTTCGTCAACGTGGCATCATGTTGCAAAGCAGCATCTATGCATGATAATGTTTTGTGGGCAATAATATCCATGAAATGGACTGGCCGGCCGAACTGCCTAGAGTCCTGATGTGAGCCCAATGGAACACCTTTATAGTTGCAGTCAGGTCTTCGAAGGAAGCACTTGAGGTAAAAATTCATGACATCCATAAACAGGTGACCCCAGTATGCCAGTATCGCTAATTTTGAGAGGTGAATATGGGGACTGAAGATGGCATACTGAATTGCCGAAACTGGTAGCGAAAAATAAAATAACTTCTTAATTTGCACCGCTCTTTGGTGAATTTCTTTGTTAAACCTTTGGGATGAGTTAGAACGTAGACTTTTCACTCTAGACCCCAGCACCCAATATCAGTAACTTCTCTGGTTTCGACTCTTGAGGAAGAATGGATCAATCTTCCTCCAGAGATACCACACTGGAAGTGTTCCCAGAAGAACCCGTCATAAAGATGAAGAGTGGACGCACCTGTATTAACGCCCCTAATAAGTGTCCATGTACAAATAACGTAGGTATCACAGCTATGACACCTAAAACCCCTTCACATCCCGGTATAATTACTATAGGTGATATTTCAGTAGAAATTTTTTCATCAGTCGACAGTATCTGAGAAACCAAAGTCTACTTATCAATTTACAAATCCAGCAGTTTATTAACAAAAACAGAAATAACATCTTTAAAACATTTATTGATAGCTTACAATTGACTGTCTCAGGAATCACAGACTAAAATAAGGAACTGACAGACTCAAGCCACGTCTCCTCAAGCAATGTAATCGGTAGCAATTAGTTAATTTTGGTCCAGCATTATCACACACAAGTGATGCGCTGGTTGACCTTGCTCTGAAGTCGTTTTGCACACGATATCAGTCTTAATGACGCGTAAGATAACAACTTGGGGAGACTGCCGTCTGATTTCTCTTCCCGCAAGTGCACGCTGCACGTGCACTGCACACCACCCGTACTTAGGGCCGCTGCTCAGTCCACCACGAGCTGTCGGAACGAGCCCTCCACGCCGAACAGGTCGCTGCTGGTTTTCGGCTTTCCTGGCCGCTTCGTTTCGTCGCTGCGGTACTTCCCGTCCTCCTTGAAGAATTCTCCAAGGCTCTCGAACCTCTTCCTCCAAGGCGCTGCAACACGTACAGTTCGCAAAATGGGCCTATTGTTGTAGTGCATATATTTTACATATATAGACATTGAGAATGCATGTGAACAAATGCTACGTGTACACACACACACACACACACACACACACACACACACACACACACACACACATAAAAGGCGCAAGAAAAACCGGTCCTCAGTACAAGACAGCTCATTGTCGGCCCCCAATTGTCACCTATTGTTTCTTGCTTGCATTAGCTCAATTGTTATTTCTTCACTACCTAATTATTACATGTTTATCTATTTGTTGTTGCATCTCCTTGTGGCAGGCAACAATTCGTGCATAACTGGCGAGCAGTCTGTACTTGGGGCCGGTTTTTCGTGTGCCACTCTCTACGACTCAGAGGCCAAGTTTATCCCCGGACCCTCGACATTGTCAGTTCCAGCATTTGCCACCGATAAAGGATTTCAGAAGAAAGACAAGAATAAGTGTTTGAACGAGTTCAAAACGGCTCCACATTCTACTGTTACAACCGTTCAGCTTGCTCGACTAAAAGCGAACTAATTTCTTATCCCCCTCTCTTTTCAAATTAGCACAAGTTTGTTGCTGGCCGGTATTTTCACATTATAGGTCTCTACTATTTGGAACTTATTCCATTGTAGATTGTCTCTGCTATTTCATGTTAGCACCAAAGTTTTTAGTTTATTATACTGCTCCACGATTTGTCCTTTTAGTTCGTATAAAATCTTATCCTTTTTTGTAGGTAAACTAATAGAATTCCTACCTGAGTGTAGTGTTTACTACTCGTGACTTATCTAGGTTGTCTGTATGTGGACTGAAATTACTTTAGTTTCCATATTCTTCCCGTCAATCAACTCCTTTGTTTGCAAGACTCTCACCTAAGTTCTCAACATAAAAAAGTCAAACTTACGATTCATTTTCTCTATGGTTTTCTAATATTCCAAAAGCAAAGGCCACACTAATGCAAGATCTTCGTTTCCGAAATCCACACGCGGTAGGCATCTGCGCAACCGATATCTGCATTTTATTATTATTATTATTATTATGGTATACATTTTATTAACGTAATTCATCAATGCCGTTCCCTGAGTCGACACGAACGCTTTTGTTGCCTTTTTTTTAAAAAAAAGTTTTTATCGTATTCCCTACTTTTTATTCATCTGAAGTCATGTACCACACCTATTTGAAAATCTTAACCACCCGCTGTTATTTCAGTTTCTGGTCCACCAGAAGTATTTCCATATTCAGCCCATTGCATCCTGTGTTACTTCTGTTGCTTAAGATCTTCAGCGTTGCACCAGAGTCATGAATTGAAATTGCGGTCTATTTGATTTTACGTTCAGCTTCTGTTGTACATAGGTGTTCTTGATTTAATCTTGTATGACACCGAGATTCTTGTCAGTGAGCTAGAGTGTTACTACCACTGCTTTATTCCTGTCCTCTCAAATCTTTTATTTCTGGACATCTTAAAACCAAATCTTTATCATAAATTCATGACCTTCCTTAGGCCTAAAAATGACAGGAAGAGATGGGAAGAACTTGTCTCTAAACTTTACATTACTTTTTTTTACTCCTACCTTTTTGATATTTTAACAATACTTTAACTAACCAAATTGTTCTAAATCTTTCAGATTTTCGTTTCTAAAGATATTTCAATGACTTGTTAATTGTAATCAGTGCTCTCTCAAATGGACTGCAGTATTATCGCCTATAAACTTCACATCAATTTGATCGTCTTATGGCGATAATGGACACTGCATACTTTAGATTATATTCTGCCATGGTCTGCCGCATTCTCTACATGTGACATCCTATTCGCTGCCTGAAAGCTAACGTCTTCATTGATTACCGGTAATTCTTTGATATTCCTGTATTGCGTTTTATTTCAGTGGTCCTTACCCATTACACTTCTGCGGCCACCTCGTAACGTTACGATGATTTAATTTCTACTCAATTTATGCCGTTGTCTGCTATTTGTATATTTGACATTGTTCAACAGTCTTGAATATATCATTACTGCATTTTCGTGACTTTCCCGCCTCTAGCACAGAGGGGTCTCATATTCCGTTCTAGTTCAACAGTCCTTCCATCTCTATGGACTTACCTAGGTACCACCGCCTGGAATACCTGTAGTCTCACTCTTTCTTGATCCGTCTTTTATATAATTTGAATCGGGTTATTACTATTCGGTAACTACAAGAATGGACATACAACCCGCATTATGCCATGAAGGTCCACGACATCTTTTTCCTAAATGTTGATCTGAATAGGATGTGATGCGGTTGCTATCTTTCAAAGACTGCTTTTGGCAGATACATCTTTTCGGACTGCTACGGGGTGGAGAAACTTCTTTAGAAGCATCTTGACATCTTACAGTGCATGTTCCGACATTCCCGTCTTATGTACCACCCTTGCTATGGCTATCACATTTCAATAACATTTTAAAAGTTCGTAATGTTACATATATTTTATTATTCTGATTACATCTATCTGATAAGAAGTCTTGGAGATTCCCTCCCTACATTCTTAATTTCTGTTAAGTCTATACTCCAAGTTGTGCATACTTACGTTCAGTTTTCCTCTATAAAATCCTAACTCCCCACACTACTAAGTCTCTATTCCGAGACTATTTGCTTCTTTCGTCATCTCACTTTTCCCTCTCTTCAGCTGTCCCCACTTTTGGAGAGAAACAGGGAATTAGTTTACCTTTGGAATTTTTTCTGAGGACGTTGTAAATCTACATTTCCTGCTAATGTACCTAGAAATTCCACTTGAATAATTACAGTCGCCAACTGCAGTTCTACGCAGATCGTCATTGCAGAGTCTCTTTCCAGGTAACCCATATGTTTCCAAATCGGTTCTCTTAGTCATCGTTTCCTCATACGCTCTTAAAGACTTTAGCAGTGACCCAGGCAGTAAAGCGCCGTCAGTGGCTTAGATTTTTAATGAGAATTGTACCAACGATTGGGATGGAACTCTGTACTTACTACTCCTCCTCAGGTGAAGTGACCACTTAGGATGACGCTAGAACTTTAATACTTTTCCTGTCTGGAGGTTTGCCCTTCTCCATGCGTTCCCTGCTCCGACTCCTTTGTTCATCATCTTTTCTTCTGAACACATCTCGTTGCAGCATTTGGGACTCTGACCAACTTTTCTACGTATTTGCTAACTTCCTTATTATCTGTTGCTGTCTGTTGCTTCTTCGAGAGCTAATTCAATATGAGTTTCGTTAATTATTTCCGTTTATTCTGCACAGGTGTCGAAAAAACGTTAACCTCCGTACCCACCGCATATTCTCCGAAATTCCGCTCATGTTCTTGTTGGGCTTCTCTATTCCTCCACAGTTTACACCAGTCATCAGTCCAAACTGCAATCGTGACTTTTCTTACAAGTATACTTCCCAAGGCTTCCAGCTTCTGCAGGCTACAGTTCATCGTGAAGCATTCATTCGCGTAGACTCTGATGACTATTTTAGTTCCTTTCCAGGAGATGAACTACTTATTGTTCATATGTTTCGTCGGCCAGTACGTTCTTTGGGATTCTATGACCAAGACATGCTTTGTCCAGTCCTTTGAGCTGTATTGCATCACCAAGGTAAAGCAAAGCACTTGCATTTTTTGACCATTTCAATCCTCTATCCAGTTTCAAAGAATTTTTGTCCATGTTTAGCGTTCGGATTTTTGTGTGTCTGTCTATTAGGAAAATACAGGGTTTCTGTCGACTGGGAAAACACAGCATTGCACCGTGGTTCTGCGCCCAAGTAAAGTGAAGGGCCCCAGCACTGGCAGGGTGTGTCAGTTCTAGTGTCGAAGGAAGACAAAATGGTAGATATCGAAATAGACGACAGAGGGATAGAGAAACAATTAAAATCGCTCAAAAGAGGAACGGCCTCTGGACCTGATGGGATACCAGTTCAATTTTACACAGAGTACGCGAAGGAACTTGCCCCCCTTCTTGCAGCGGTGTACCGTAGGTCTCTAGAAGAGCGTAGCGTTCCAAAGGATTGGAAAAGGGCCAGGTCATCCCCGTTTTCAAGAAGGGACGTCGAACAGATGTGCAGAACTATAGACCTATATCTCTAACGTCGATCAGTTGTAGAATTTTGGAACACGGATTGTGTTCGAGTATAATGACTTTTCTGGAGACTAGACATCTATTCTGTAGGAATCAGCATGGGTTTCGAAAAAGACGGTCATGTGAAACCCAGCTCGCGCTATTCGTCCACGAGACTCGGAGGGCCATAGACACGGGTTCACAGGTAGATGCCGTGTTTCTTGACTTCCGCAAGGCGTTCGATACAGTTCCCCACAGTCGTTTAATGAACAAAGTAAGAGCATATGGACTATCAGACCAATTGTGTGATTGGATTGAGGAGTTACTAGATAACAGGACGCAGCATGTCATTCTCAATGGAGAGAAGTCTTCCGAAGTAAGAGTGATTTCAGGTGTGCCACAGGGGAGTGTCATACGACCGTTGCTATTCACAATATACATAAATGACCTGGTGGATGACATCGGAAGTTCACTGAGGCTTTTTGCAGATGATGCTGTGGTGTATCGAGAGGTTGTAACAATGGAAAATTGTACTGAAATGCAGGAGGATCTGCAGCGAATTGACGCATGGTGCAGGGAATAGCAATTGAATCTCAATGTAGACAAGTGTAATGTGCTGCGAATACACAGAAAGATAGATCCTTTATCATTTAGCTACAAAATAGCAGCTCAGCAACTGGAAGCAGTTAATACCATAAATTATCTGGGAGTACGCATTAGGAGTGATTTAAAATGGAATGATCATATATTGTTGATCGTCGGTAAAGCAGATGCCAGACTGAGATTCATTGGAAGAATGCAATCCGAAAACAAAGGAAGTAGGTTACAATACGCTTGTTCGCCCACTGCTTGAATACTGCTCAGCAGTGTGGGATCTGTACCAGACAGGGTTGATAGAAGAGATAGAGAAGATCCAACGGAGAGCAGCGCGCTTCGTTACAGGATCATTTAGTAATCGCGAAAGCGTTACGGAGATGATAGATAAACTCCAGTGGAAGACTCTGCAGGAGAGACGCTCAGTAGCTCGGTACGGGCTTTTGTCAAAGTTTCGAGAACATACCTTCACCGAAAAGTCAAGCAGTATATTGCTCCCTCCTACGTATATCTCGCGAAGAGACCATGAGGATAAAATCAGAGAGATTAGAGCCCACACAGAGGCATACCGACAATCCTTCTTTCCACGAACAATACGAGACTGGAATAGAAGGGAGAACCGATAGAGGTACTCAAGGTACCCTCCGCCACACACCGTCAGGTGGCTTGTGGAGTATGGATGTAGATGTAGATGTAGAAGACACCGGTAAACATGAGAACTAGGACCATGCCTAGTAAAGCACTGTGGTATTCAAAACAGTCCGGGCGTTGGTGGCAGTTTTACTCATCAATAAGTCTAAAATAATAAACAGTATTTGGTGGGCATCTTCAATTTTGTTATACTCCTGTTGGTATTACACACAATGCGATAAAAACTTAAAATCTAGTTTTAGAATACGACAAATTCGAGAAAATCATTTTAACGTGTTTTGTCGTTTAGAATTTAGCTCCTTGATTCTACACACGAAGCTTGATGTAATTATTAATGCACTGGCATTCTGTCGGGACCTCTGCGTACCTCTGTTGCAGCACAGGAACTCTGGCTGTGACAGTTCAATCTCTCTGTTCACAGACGACAGAAGAAAAATAAACTGTCATACGGCTTTGTTGCTCATTTCGTCGAAAGAGTTCAAGGGCGCTGCTGACGTGAAAGGGCGTTACTGCAATTGTTTCCAAGTTTATAATTTGGTTTCATACTTTTTTTAGTTAATGTAAAATGATATTACTAAAGCAGTACGTAAGTAACCCAATGAAGTACGTTGCATATATCCGAACAGGACCCTCACGTTGCAGTCGTGTTTTGTACATAAATTAAATATATGTATTACAACGCACTACTCTGTTTTTAGTGTTCTTGGTAATGTTCTCTCCTAATATTAATTCCTTTGAACAGCTTTTCACAGTTTGAGCAGGAAAGGGGTAACATATTGACAGCCTTTACCTACCTCATGATGCCCACTTCAAGACCTGTAAAAACTCACCTGCAACGATTTCTATCGGTCCCGCACTGCCGCCGTACTCATTCGGCAGTATGTCTTTGTCGAAATACTCCAGCAGCGAGTCCAAGTTGGAGTGCATTACAACCTACAGCACAAGGAAGCAAGGATGAAACACAAATCTATTAACAGTAAGAATAAAATCTGATAAGGAATGACTGATCACTTACCCTCCGCCTGATCTTTTCCTTCATCAGGGGAAGAAACAGTCCAGTTAGAGCCTCAGAAAAACTGGGGGCGTTCACGAAGTGCATTGCTTTCATTCTCAGCGGGTATGCATCCTGCAACAAGGGAAAAAATAATTTACATTTGTGTGGTTAAGGTATGGGAGAGGTAGTTGATAGCATGTGGGGATGGGTTGCACTCGACGAAATTCAGCAAATCGCGAATTCCTCTGTTGTGCCAATCTCTCCATTTCCGAGTCGCTTCTACACCTAAGTTTTCAGTTATTTAATTTATACATTTCAGTGTACGTCCGCTTGCAATTTTCACCCACTGACGCTCGTTCTAGTAACATGGAAATTATTCCTGACGTGTTAATAAACGTCCTACCATCCTGTCCATCATCTAGTCACTGGTTTCCACAGAGTCCTTTCCTCATCGATTCTGTGAAGAATTTCATATCAATACCTTTCATTTTCACCATCATTTAACACTACCTAGATGGCTAAATAAAATGTGTGTTATTTCACTCATATCTGTTATTCAGAAATTTTAGTATATCTTTCAGAATAAAATTCAGTCGAAAGTTGCAAATATATTTTCGTTTCACTTTACCGGTTTCAACAAATTAATCTGTTATCTTCAGAAGTCTACAAAACTGGTGATACTATATATATTACAGTTTGGCTATACATTTATGTAAAGTATGAGAACTGTATCAGAGAAACAAATGCTGATATCTTCTTCACATAAGCATAATGCCGTTTTATGTCCAAAAATGTACATATTGTATGGGATTTTTATAAACATAGATGGCAGTAACCTAATCATGTGTGTGTATATTAAGCTGTTGCACCATATTGCATAGCATCTCTTATAGAATGTGATAATTAGATGATTCCTTTTATATACTAGAACTATTAGCAATAGTTTTTAAAATGTATTATTTATAACTTCCTTATATACCTAGATTACACTTTTTATATGCTTTTATGTACGTAATACATCTAAGTTAACTACTTAAACTTCAATTTTTTTTGCTTTATTAGCGATCATTGACTTCTGTGGAGTACTAAACTCCTTAAATGTTAACTTGCTTGTGCTTCTGAAATACTCGATATTTTCATGAGACTATAGTTTATGCTTTGCATAAGTGTAAATGCAAAGAGAAGAGCTAATTGGTTTACTTGAAAGCCATTCTTAATTAACTCTTTAACCAGTATTGAACGTAACTTGAATAGAACAGTGATCACAGTAAGTAGTTATTGACCATTCCAGTTTAAGGGCCAACTTAAGGAACACCTGCTTCTCAAGTTTCTTGAAGCATGTATATTCATGTATTTGTGTATAGAAGTGTTTCCTCATTGTGTGTTACCAGCAGAGTTCGGTTATGTTCTTAGCGAAATAACAGAATAATTTCTCGGTCCTCATCCTAAATGCTGAGCCATAATTACAATTATGACATTACATAGTGTTTATGGATTCTTCTGTTACTTCTTGCTAGAACAGTTCCATATTTAATGTTGAATAACAAGTACAGTGTTTGTGTTAAATTGATTTTTGTTTATTTTGAACTAGTTTTCGTATTATATCTTTATGAAAAACCAACTAGCATGTGGAAGTGACACTGGTTCTTGGGTAATCATACATTATAGGTAAAGATACAATCACTTGCACAGAGTGTGGTGCATCATGCTTGTTCCTTAATGTTGACGTTACATTTTGCAGAATGTAAAATGTTAAGCACAATAAATAAACTATATCACAGGTTAAATGATTTTTAAACATTGTAAACTAAACTTCAGGCAGTGGACAGTATTATACACAACAATTAGAACATATAATCTTACATTATTATAGCTTATATGGTTATCATCCTACAATTTGTGAAGTTGTGGCATTGGGTGAGAGCTATCTAACTGAACACTAGTAATGTACCTCGAGAAACAATCATATTTTACATTTTTTATGCAATGGGCAATATTGAACAAAATACATGGTAAAAATACAAAACATTAAAGTAGTACAAGTTATACTGTTGAAGTTTGTCTGGCCAGGGATAGAAAATTCTGTTGTGTTTTCTGTAACAGTATGTGTCATTCTGGCAGTTTGTGGCTATATGGCTGGTTGACAGCATCATGTGAAGCTTAAGAGTGAGAATGTTCTCACCTATAATGGATCATTCACAACTGTAAGCTAAATGTGTGTCTGCCTCAAGTGCTTCTGATAGGCTTAGTTTTCTTCCTTTGTTGGTTGCACGTAGTACTACTGTGTTAATTTGGTATTTCTGTCCTTCGTTCAACAAAGGTGGAGTCTGATTTACATAATCTCCAGCTGTGTTTGTATTCAATCAGTCTCGTTGTTATAGCCCTGCCTGTCTGACCAATATACAGTTTGTTACAGTCATTGAAAGTGAATTCACTTAAATAAATCTGTTCTGCCCTTACTGTTTAAGAGGATATGGGCTGTAGTGCCTCTTACATAAAATGATTTTCCATAACTGCAGGATTTGATAGCTTTGGCTAATTTGTCAGATAGCTTTCCAAAATATGGGATAGTACACTAGTTGGTTTTGTATATGACTGTTGCAGCAGACGGAGCATACACACAGTGTATCTATTGTTTCTGTGCAAAATGTTAATTCAGGGGAATGGCCACTGTTTAATGCAATATATTTAATGGCGTCTAATTCTGTTTGAAAATTCTGTTGTGACATTGGTATGGATGCAAGATGATATACCATGGAATGAAAGGCAGCATGTTTGTGAGATATTCGGTGTTGTGAACATAAGGGGATTACAGTGTCCGTTGATGGTTTTCCATAAATTTCAAAGCTTTGTGTATTTGTAGTGTTATCTCTGTTGAGGTCTAAGAAGTTAATAGATTTTTCACCAATCTGCATGGTGAACTGTACATTTTTGTGTTGTGACTTTATATGTACAAAGAATGTGTTCAGTTGTCTTCCAGTTACAGTTCACCGACACAGTACATGATCTACATATCAGTACCAATAATTGATATTATCACTGAGAGGCTCACTATGTAGGAACTGTTTCAAAAAGGTCCATGAAGAGTCCTGCTAAAAGAGGACTAACAAGAGACCCCATTTCCAAACCCTCTGTTTGTATAGAGTACCCTCAAATTGAAAATAATTTTGTTGTAAACATATCTGAATAGACAGTTTTATGTCTTCTTCTTGTACAGGATTGACACCTGCCCTGTACAGTAGTTCTGTCAAAATATCAAGGCATTCTTTCATTGGTATGTTTGTAAATAAACTGCCAATGTCAAAGATACTAGTTTTGCACTATGTGGAGGGAGGTCTCTAATTTTGTTAACAAGGTCCACTGAATTCACAATTCCTTAATTAGATTTAAATTTTGTCTCTATTTTCATACAGAAATCTACCTCTTTGGTAATTTTGTAGTTCGGTGTGGTGTAGGCTTGCACAAGAGGTTGTAAAGGTTGGCCTTCCTTGTGATGTTAAGGTAGTCCACACAGTTTAGGAAGTACTGGATTCATGTTGATGAAATATTAGCTTCATTCCCACTTTTAAGCTTCACATAATACTATCCATCTGCCACATACCCACAAACTGCCACAATGACACATACTGCTACACAAAATACAACAGAATTTTCTATTCGTTATGACAAATCTCAACAATACAACTTTTAATACTTTAATATTGTTTATTTTAACCACGTACTACATTCAATGTTACCCATTGCATAAAAACGTTATTTACAACATAAAACATGTTTATTTGTCAACATAAGTTACTAGATCTCAGATAGTTCTCAGCCAATGGCACAACTTCACAACTATGGCATCATAACGATATAAACTATAATAATGTAAGGTTATATAATCTATTACTGTGTGTAATACTGTATATTGCCAAAAGTTTAGTTGACTATGTTAAAAAATAATTTAATCTCTAATTTAGTTTAAATTAATTATTTATTGTGTTGACATTTGCCATTGTGTAAAATGTAATTTCAACATTAAGAAACAAGAGTGATTCACAACACTATCCAAGTGATTGTATCTTTGCGTATTAGGTTATCTAAGAACCAGTCTCCCTTCCATAAGCGTGTCAGTTGTTTCCTGAAGATGACCAAATAAGCTGAAAACTAGTCCGAAATAAACAAAAATCAGTAGAACACAAACACTGTACTTGTTATTCAACCTTAAATATGACAGTATAAGTACTTACATTGTAGGAATCATTTTAATAGTTTTTGTCTTCTAAGGCTAACTGGACGCAACTGTTCAGATAATAGAGTCAAGGACACCATTTTTCATAAATACCATATTTAATGCAAAGAAGTAAATGCTATTACAGAAACCAGATAATAATCACATCAGTTGACATAACCAGTTGAACATCAATTATATTGCAGTGGTTTTTTCATAATTAATGTGTAAAAGCTCCTCATGAAAATTAGTGAAGCTCCACTCTCATACATCGACACTGTGTAATGCACATTAGATTTTTAGTGTTGAATACGAAAGTATATGTTAGACTGATTTTGTTGTCAGACCACTTTAAGGATCCAGCTATGTTACTTATATTTCAATTCTGTTCCAAGGCTTGTTAGACTGTGCTACTACACTCCTGGAAATTGAAATTAGAACACCGTGAATTCATTGTCCCAGGAAGGGGAAACTTTATTGACACATTCCTGGGGTCAGATACATCACATGATCACACTGACAGAACCACAGGCACATAGACACAGGCAACAGAGCATGCACAATGTCGGCACTAGTACAGTGTATATCCACCTTTCGCAGCAATGCAGGCTGCTATTCTCCCATGGAGACGATCGTAGAGATGCTGGATGTAGTCCTGTGGAACGGCTTGCCATGCCATTTCCACCTGGCGCCTCAGTTGGACCAGCGTTCGTGCTGGACGTGCAGACCGCGTGAGACGACGCTTCATCCAGTCCCAAACATGCTCAATGGGGGACAGATCCGGAGATCTTGCTGGCCAGGGTAGTTGACTTACACCTTCTAGAGCACGTTGGGTGGCACGGGATACATGCGGACGTGCATTGTCCTGTTGGAACACCAAGTTCCCTTGCCGGTCTAGGAATGGTAGAACGATGGGTTCGATGACGGTTTGGATGTACCGTGCACTATTCAGTGTCCCCTCGACGATCACCAGTGGTGTACGGCCAGTGTAGGAGATCGCTCCCCACACCATGATGCCGGGTGTTGGCCCTGTGTGCCTCGGTCGTATGCAGTCCTGATCGTGGCGCTCACCTGCACGGCACCAAACACGCATACGACCATCATTGGCACCAAGGCAGAAGCGACTCTCATCGCTGAAGACGACACGTCTCCATTCGTCCCTCCATTCACGCCTGTCGCGACATCACTGGAGGCGGGCTGCACGATGTTGGGGCGTGAGCGGAAGACGGCCTAACGGTGTGCGGGACCGTAGCCTAGCTTCATGGAGACGGTTGCGAATGGTCCTCGCCGATACCCCAGGAGCAACAGTGTCCCTAATTTGCTGGGAAGTGGCGGTGCGGTCCCCTACGGCACTGCGTAGGATCCTACGGTCTTGGCGTGCATCCGTGCGTCGCTGCGGTCCGGTCCCAGGTCGACGGGCACGTGCACCTTCCGCCGACCACTGGCGACAACATCGATGTACTGTGGAGACCTCACGCCCCACGTGTTGAGCAATACGGCGGTACGTCCACCCGGCCTCCCGCATGCCCACTATACGCCCTCGCTCAAAGTCCGTCAACTGCACATACGGTTCACGTCCACGCTGTCGCGGCATGCTACCAGTGTTAAAGACTGCGATGGAGCTCCGTATGCCACGGCAAACTGGCTGACACTGACGGCGGCGGTGCACAAATGCTGCGCAGCTAGCGCCATTCGACGGCCAACACCGCGGGTCCTGGTATGTCCGCTCTCGCAGTGTCCGGAGCAAGTATGGTGGGTCTGACACACCGGTGTCAATGTGTTCTTTTTTCCATTTCCAGGAGTGTATTTTGTGTCCTATTTGGAAAGCAAATTTTAGTACTAAGTATTTATAGTAGTTAACGATCTTAATTAACAGTTAGCCACTTGACTCAGCTTTTCCTAGTTAGACTGGTGGACGTTTTGATCTTTTATGTAAATTGCATTTTACTTTAAAACTTACCACATTTTTTGTTTGAATCCTCTTTACTCTACTACTGTTTCCTACCAGGCACAGCATTTCGAGAAATGAAACGTAGTCTGATAACTATTCCATTAGCATACAGTCATGTTCATTTTAAATTCCTTTCATAGATGTAACATTATTGAAAACTTGCTCTTATAGTGTTACAGGTAAGTAGTATACTTGTCTTTACACCAAACAGAACTATTAGTGATCGGTAGTGTTGCAACTTTAAATACTTTACATACATGTATAGCGAAGGTCCAAAAGTTTGTAGTATCCCTAATATAGTAGGGTTCTGAAGAGGATTAATTTGTCGAAACTGGTGAAACGAAATTAAAAGATATTTGCGACTTCCGACTGAATGTTATTCTTACACTACTGGCCATTGAAATTGCTACACCAAGAAGAAATGCAGATGCTAAACGGGTATTCATTGGACAAATATATTATACTAGAACTGACATGTGATTACATTTTCACGCAATGTAGGTGCATAGATCAGTACCCAGAATAACCACCTCTGTAATAACGGCCTTCATACGCCTGGGCATCGAGTCCAACAGAGCTTGGATGGCGTGTACAGGTACAGCTGCCCATGCAGCTTCAGCACGATACCGCAGTTCATCAAGAGTAGTGACTGGCGTATTGTGACGAGCCAGTTGCTCGCCCACCATTGACCAGACGTTTTCAGTTGGTGAGAGATCTGGAGAATCTGCTGGCCAAGGCAGCAGTCGAACATCATCTGTATCCAGAAAGGCCCATACAGGACCTGCAACATGCGGTCATGCATTATCCTGCTGAAATGTCGGGTTTCGCAGTGATGGAATGAAGGCTAGAGCCAAGGGTCGTAACACATCTGAAATATAACGTCCACTGTTCAAAGTGCCGCCAATGCGAACAAGAGGTGACCGAAACGTGTAACCAATGGCACCCCATACCATCACGCCAGGTGACACGCCAGTATGGCGATGACGAATACTCTCTTCCAATGTGCGTTCACCGCGATGTCGCCAAACACGGATGCGACCATCACGATGCGGTAAACAGAACCTGGATTCATTCGAGAAAATGACATTTTTAGCCATTCGTACACCCAGGTTCGTCGTTGAGTACACCTTCGCAGGCGTTCCTGTCTGTGATGCAGCCTCAAGGGTAACGGCAGCCATGGTCTCCGAGCTGGTAGACCATGCTGCTGCAGACGTCGTCGAACTGTTCGTGCAGATGGTGGTTGTCTTGCAAACGACCCCATTTGTTGATTCAGGGATCGAGACGTGGCTGCACGATCCATTACAGCCATGCGGATAAGATGCCTGTCATCTCGACCGCTAGTTATACGAGGCCGTTGGGATCCAGCACGGCGTTCCGTATTACCCTCCTGAACCCACCGATTCCATATTCTGCTAACAGTAATTGGATCTCCACAAACGCGAGCAGCAATGTCGCGATACGATAAACCGCAATCGCGATAGGCTACACTCCGACCTTTATCAAAGTCGGAAACGTGATGGTACGCATTTCTCCTCCTTACACGAGGCATAACAACAATGTTTCACCGTGCAACGCCGGTCAACTGCTGTTTGTGTATGAGAAATCGGTTGGAAACTTTCCTCATGTCAGCACGTTGTAGGTGTCGCCACCGGCGCCAATCTTGTGTGAATGCTCTGAAAAGCTTATCATTTGCATATCACGTCATCTTCTTCCTGTCGGTTAAATTTCGCATCTGTAGCACGTCATCTTCGTGGTGTAGAAATTTTAATGGCCAGCAGTGTAAATACAATGTCTGTTTACTAGAACGTTTCGGCATCTGCCCTTGTTCATTTTTTTCTTTCCTTTTCTTTGCGAAAATGTCCGGTGTACAGTTGTTACGGTAAGGTACACGTACAGCATTATGTTGGCGCTGCTGGTAGCATGGAGATAGTTGACGGTCAGTGTGGATCTGTTCCTTATATAGATAGGAAGATGCGCCGTCAGAATTCTTTTGCTCCAATGTTTTGAATTTACTTCGAAGCAAAAGAAAGTCGTTCTTTTCCTGGACAAAAAGTTGGAAGTACGTAACAGAATAGGCAACGCAGAACTGCTGAGAAATATAGCTGCAGCTGTGTCAGGCTGCAGGAAGAAACGAAAAGAAACTGAGGACATCTGCTTCAAAATGATAACTAAAGACCGTTTGCAGAACCGGAACACATTAAGGTAAGCAAGATATGAAACGCTCGATGAATCATTATTCGTTTGGTTCAGTGAGAAAAGAGCATAGTGTTCCGATATCAAGGCCAGTCCTGCAGGAAAAGGTGTTAAACAGCAAGCTGCCCGATGGCTATCGCAACTTCACAGCCAGCCATGGTTGGTGGGATAGATGGAAAGCTTGACATATTTTCCTGGGGATACAATGGGCGCAGAAAACTTCAAAAAAATTTTGAATACGCTATATCCTTCGAAAACGTAACCACACACCAGATTTATAATGCAGATGACTTTGAACTTTTTTCTCGTATGCTGCCAAGTAAGATGCTGGATTCCAAACCAGATGACTCGGCAAACGGTTGTAGAGTTAAAATTATGGCGTGTAGCAATGCATCCAGAAGACACAAATCGCCTCTCCTTTGATAGGAAAATCAAAACATCCGCGTACCTTGAAATATATTAACCCATTGCCGTACTTTGATGAATGTGACTCATGATAATTTTGGACCAAACAAGAATATCTCGAATCAGGCTCGTGGAAACTAATGCGGGCCAAACGCAAGCACCACGAGTCTAATTCATGAGAAGAGTATTTACCAGTTACAATCGTGGTTTAGTTATTACCGTAAGGCCGTGAGAAATGGTCACACTTCGTTAAATCTGAGTTACAAAACAAGGTTTTTGAACTCGCGTTTTTGAAGACAAATTTAATACACCCTTACATAGTGTTAAGAATTGGGCGTTTACATGAAAGTAGGGATGAAGGATCTAGTGGTAGCGACGTAGTTGTACAAAATAGAAAGGATGCGGAACGTTCAATTATAGATAACGATAGTGATAGAGAAAATTCAATACGTAAATTACGTCTAATTTGGATTTGGGGGAAAGCGAAAAACACAGACATTCGGAAATAGACTCGAGACATAGAAGCATCTGTTGGACATCATTTTAGTGAAAAAGCAGTATTATTGGAACTATTTTCTATTATATTGGAGACAATTTTTTGGGATACTTGTCACTGAAACAAATCTCTTCGCACCGCAGATAACCGACAACGAATGGGAAAAACGGAAAGTGGACTACAATTGGTACCTCGTCACTTTCAAAGAAATGAAGGCCTACTATGCAGTGTGCATTTTTATGGCTCACGCCAGAAAACCAAACATCCAAATGCATTGGTCTAAAATATCAATATCAGAAACGTCAATATCTTAGAAAGTAAGGCCTTTGAAAAGATTTAAACAAACTTCGAGATTCTCACATTTTTGCAATATGAAACTGCCGGCATTACTGAAAGGCTTCGAAAGATAAGGCCTATCATCAACCTCTGAAATGTGAAATCTACAGAAATTTACACGTCAGTTGAAAACGTCAGTGTAGACTAATCCTTAATGAAATATAAGCGAAACGTGTATACGATATCCACGAAACACGAAAGTGCACAGATGATCGAACACACAAAGAGATTTGTTTTTTTAAAATGAACATGAAACCCAAATGCATCATGGAATAAAGAATGGAATGGGTGATACTGATCGTCAAGATCAGATGTCTGCCTGTTTCGCAACCAGGAGAAAAACCTCAAATAGTTACTGAAACTATTTATGTGCTGGATATGGCGCTTATCAAAACGTACAGTATCCATAAAATAATACACGGTCGAAGAAAGGAAAAATGAATAACAGAGGTAATTTTACAAACCGTCCAACGTCTACGAAGAGCGTGGAAGACCTTCACTAGCTGAGACACCTCTTCGCAATATTGCGCCCATTTACCAAAACATATCGATGCGACGCCTAACAAAATACTCTCAACTAGGATGTGCAAAGTTTGTGTGCAACACCAAGTTCGAAACGAAACGACATGAGATTGCACTGAGTGTAAAGTAGCTTTAGATGTGCCACAATGCTTTCGAAACTACCATATCATGCAGGACGACTAATTTCTGCAGTTGTAGGCATTTTCCTTTTAGAAAATCGTTCAAGGGTAGCATTTATTTTTCTAATTAAATTGTTTGCTATGTTATCTGTATCGTTTGACACACACACTATATATATAGGGTGTTACAAAATGGTACGGCCAAACTTTCAGGAAACATTCCTCACACACAAATAAAGAAAAGATGTTATGTGGACATGTGTGCGGAAACGCTTAATTTCCATGTTAGAGCTCATTTTAGTTTCGTCCACCTACGCTCCTTGGAGCACGTTATCATGGTTTCATACGGGATACTCTACCTGTGCTGCTAGAAAATGCCTTTACAAGTACGACACATGTGGTTCATGCACGATGGAGCTCCTGCACATTTCAGTCGAAGTGTTCGGACGCTTCTCAACAACAGATTCGGTGACCGATGGATTGGTAGAGGCGGACCAATTCCATGGCCTCCACGCTCTCCTGACCTCAACCCTCTTAACTTTCATTTATGAGGGCATTTGAAAGCTCTTGCCTACTCAACCCCCGGTACCAAATGTAGAGACTCTTCGTGCTCGTATTGTGGACGGCTGTGATACAATACGCCATTCTCCAGGGCTGCATCAGCGCATCAGGGATTCCATGCGACGGAGGGTGGATGCATGTATCCTCGCTAACGGAGAACATTTTGAACATTTCCTGTAACAAAGTGTTTAAAGTCACGCTGGTACGTTCTGTTGCTGTGTGTTTCCATTCCAAGATTAATGTGATTTGAAGAGAAGTAATAAAATGAGCTCTAACATGGAAAGTAAGCGTTTCCGGACACATGTCCACATAACATTTTCTTTCTTTGTGTGTGAGGAATGTTTCCTGAAAGTTTGGCCGTACCTTTTTGTAACACCCTATATATATATTGTTGTTGTGGTCTTCAGTCCTGAGACTGGTTTGATGCAGCTCTCCATACTACTCTATCCTGTGCAAGCTTCTTCATCTCCCAGTACCTACTGCAACCAACATCCTTCTGAATCTGCTTAGTGTATTCATCTCTTGGTCTCCCTCTACGATTCTTACCCTCCACACTGCCCTCCAATGCTAAATTTATGATCCCTTGATGCCCCAAAACATGTCCTACCAACCGATCCCTTCTTCTAGTCAAGTTGTGCCACAAACTTCTCTTCTCCCCAATCCTATTCAATACCTCCTCATTAGTTATGTGATCTACCCACCTTATCTTCAGCATTTTTCTGTAGCACCACATTTCGAAGGCATCTATTCTCTTCTTGTCCAAACTAGTTATCGTCCATGTTTCACTTCCATACATGGCTACACTCCATACAAATACTTTCAGAAACGACTTCCTGACATTTAAATCTATACTCGATGTTAACAAATTCCTCTTCTTGAGAAACGCTTTCCTTGCCATTGCAAGTCTACATTTTATATCCTCTCTACTTCGACCATCATCCGTTATTTTACTCCCTAAATAGCAAAACTCCTTTACTACTGTAAGTGTCTCATTTCCTAATCTAATTCCCTCAGCATCACCCGATTTAATTCGACTGCATTCCATTATCCTCGTTTTGCTTTTGTTGATGTTCATCTTATATCCTCCTTTCAAGACACTGTCCATTCCGCTCAACTGCTCTTCCAAGTCCTTTGCTGTCTCTGACAGAATTACAATGTCATCGGCGAACCTCAAAGTTTTTACTTCTTCTCCATGAATTTTAATACCTACTCCTAATTATTCTTTTGTTTCCTTTACTGCTTGCTCAATATACAGATTGAATAACATCTGGAAGAGGCTACAACCCTGTCTTACTCCTTTCCCAACCACTGCTTCCCTTTCATGCCCCTCGACTCTTATAACTGTCATCTGGTTTCTGTACAAACTGTAAATAGCCTTTCGCTCCCTGTATTTTACCCCTGCCACCTTCAGAATTTGAAAGAGAGTATTCTAGTTAACATTATCAAAGGCTTTCTCTAAGTCTGCAAATGCTAGAAACGTAGGTTTGCCTTTTCTTAATCTTTCTTCTAAGATAAGTCGTAAGGTCAGTATTGCCTCACGTGTTCCAACATTTCTACGGAATCCAAGCTGATCTTCCCCGAGGTCGGCTTCTACCAGTTTTTCCATTCGTCTGTAAAGAATTCGCGTTAGTATTTTGCAGCTGTGACTTATTAAACTGATAGTCTGGTAATTTTCACATCTGTCAACACCTGCTTTCTTTGGGATTGGAATTATTATATTCTTCTTGAAGTCTGAGGGTATTTCGTCTGTCTCATACATCGTGCTCACCAGATGGTAGAGTGTTGTCATGACTGGCTCTCCCGAGGCCATCAGTATTTCAAATGGAATGTTGTCTACTCCCGGAGCCTTGTTTCGACTCAGGTCTTTCAGTGCTCTGCCAAACTCTTCACGCAGTATCTTATCTCCCATTTCGTCTTCATCTACATCCTCTTCCATTTCCATAATATTGTCCTCAAGTACATCGCCCTTGTATAAACCCTCTATATACACCTTCCACCTTTCTGCCTTCCCTTCTTTGCTTAGAACTGGATGGCCATCTGAGCTCTTGATATTCATACAAGTGGTTCTCTTCTCTCCAAAGGTCTCTTTAATTTTCCTGTAGGCAGTATCTATCTTACCCCTAGTGAGACAAGCCTCTACATCCTTACATTTGTCCTCTAGCCATCCCTGCTTAACCATTTTGCACTTCCTGTCGATATCATTTTTGAGTCGTTTGTATTCCTTTTTGCCTGCTTCATTTACTGCATTTTTATGTTTTCTTCTTTCATCAATTAAATTCAATATTTCTTCTGTTACCCAAGGATTTCTATTAGCCCTCGTCATTTCATCTACTTGATCCTCTGCTGCCTTCACTACTTCATCCCTCAGAGCTATCCATTCTTCTTCTACTGTATTTCTTTCCCCCATTCCTGTCAATTGTTCCCTTATGCTCTCCCTGAAACTCTCTACAACCTCTGGTTCTTTCAGTTTATCCAGTTCCCATCTCCTTAAATTCCCACCTTTTTGCAGTTTCTTTAGTTTCAATCTGCAGTTCATAACCAATAGATTGTGGTCAGAATCCACATCTGCCCCAGGAAATGTCTTATAATTTAAAACCTGGTTCCTAAATCTCTGTCTTACCATTATATAATCTATCTGATACCTTTTAGTATCTCCAGGATTCTTTCAGGTATACAACCTTCTTTTATGATTCTTGAACGAAGTGTTGGCTATGATTGAGTTATGCTCTGTGCAAAATTCTACAAGGCGGCTTCCTCTTTCATTCCTTCCCCCCAATCCATATTCACCTACTACGTTTCCTTCTCTCCCTTTTGCTACTGACGAATTCCACTCACCCATGACTATTAAATTTTCGTCTCCCTTCACTACCTGAATAATTTCTTTTATCTCGTCATACATTTCATCTATTTCTTCATCATCTGCAGAGGTAGTTGGCATATAAACTTGTGCTACTGTAGTAGGCATGGGCTTTGTGTCTATCTTGGCCACAATAATGCGTTCACTATGCTGTTTGTAGTAGCTAACCCGCACTCCTATTTTTTTTTATTCATTATTAAACCCACTCCTGCATTACCCCTATTTGATTTTGTATTTATAACTCTGTAATCACCTGACCAAAAGTCTTGTTCCTCCTGCCACCGAACTTCACTAATTCCCACTATATCTAACTTTAACCTATCCATTTCCCTTTTTAAATTTTCTAACCTACCTGCCCGATTAAGGGATCTGACATTCCACGCTCCGATCCGTAGAACGCCAGTTTTCTTTCTCCTGATAACGACGTCCTCCTGAGTAGTCCCCGCCCGGAGATCCGAATGGGGGACTATTTTACCTCCGGAATATTTTACCCAAGAGGACGCCATCATCATTTAATCATACAGTAGAGCTGCATATATATATACTGTGGACGTTAACACTAATTTAAATGGTTCAAATGGCTCTGAGCACTATGGGACTTAACTTCTGAGGTCATCAGTCCCCTAGAACTTAGAACTACATAAACCTAACTAACCTAAGGACATCACACACATCCATGCCCTAGGCAGGATTCGAACCTGCGACCGTATCAGGAGTTACATAAGTGTTAACGTCCACAGGAACAGTATCGCATGAAACAAGTGAGTGTAAAGCTACGTACCAAGTATCCGCATGTCGGCTTTTGTTTTGATTGTCTCCGCAACGCGCTGGCCCGTTTAGCATGTTTCGTCTGCAACCACTTTGACACGGATTTTTTAGAACTAAATGGCACAACAAGGGATTAATCGGTCTTGTTTGCCAGTTGCCTACAGATCACAAAGAAGTACGTGGGTTGACAGTGACATTTTAATAAAATGGTTTCATGATCATTTTGTGCCAAGTTTGGAAAGATATTTGGATCATCATCTGTCTAAGGCCGTACTGTTTATGGACACTGTACCGTCACATTCTAGCGGATAGCTGCTCGTTAGTTGTGACATCAAAGCGAAGTTCTCTCCTCCTAACGTAACGGTTCTTCTACAACCGATGGATCAAGGTTTACCCGACAAAATCAAGTGTCTATACAGAAGACAGCTACGGGTAAGTTAAGTGATTGCTGAAATCCGTAAATTGAGAAGATATGATTTTTATGGTTGCATCTTGTTGAGACCAACGTACTGGACCATCAACTCTGAAGTCACGGAAAACAGTATGACCTATGTCTGATTCCACCATTGAAGTCTGTGTAGTTGTCAATACCCCTGAATTCGTTGAAATGTTTACGAACTTTCCTGGTAGTTCGGATGTGGACGAGAGCGGCGGGACGCAGAAAGTCGGAGGCTCGATGACCGATGTCTGAATTTGTATAATTAACCTGAAAATGACAGGCAGGTGCAGTCGAAATATCGTGCGATGAACTAAATGACGACCGGCTCCAGGTCCGAAATTTATTTGAACGTTCAATCCACCGGGAAAATTTTAAAATTCACGAAGCTTAGCTTAACCTTTCATTCATTGTACGGTGTGGTCTTTTGTCAATGTTGTGATTTATCCGTAGTATCAAAAATTTAACGCACCTGTTTCTTATATTTCATTGCTGGAGAACATATTTTTAACAGCTTGTGTAGTTCTAAGAAAAGAATTTTATGTACGGGGTCGGATCAAAATTCAATTATAATCCACGTCGCTTGAATCGTGTATTTTCAATATTTTCTTAGATGCCTTTCCCTTTAGATGACTGACACCAGTATTTATTCCTGTGCTTTGTAGCACCTGGAAAAATAGTGAAATTTGCATCTTTCAACAACGCAAGCGAAATTCATGTATGTATCTCACACACGACCGGCAACAGAATCGTTTAGTCTCCTGTGTCTGCCATTCCATAATGATTTAACTTTCCTATCACGATGATGCATACAAAAGAGAATTTTTTATATGCTACGTTGAATATAATAAATTCAAGAGGTACTGAAAATACTGACAATAATGAGCAAGTTCTCACCGAAGTTAAATGAACTGACATTTCAGTCAGTCTCGGAAAATACCACTATTGAAAGAACCTTTACATAAATAACGCAATGTTTTGCCAAATTCAGATAACATATTCCAAGGTTCAACAGATTTTTCTCGGAATCACTTGAATATCTATTTTTAAAAGTGTTGATAACGTTTAAAACTTTCTTTGGAACGTAGGCTGTAATTCAGTCTTATGAAACTTATTTACTATCGGTTTTCTGAGAACCTGGAGGCTATCTACGAAGGAAGTGTTGTAATATCAATTATCTGCTACTGACAGAAGAAGGCTGTTACTCGTAAAATTGTGAGCACTTCATGGGGCTCCCTTAGAAGTTTTCTTCAATTAACTTTACACACATTTCATTTACCTTATTAGTTTAACTCGTTTTTTACTATAATTAAAACAGCTATGTTATTGTCGGAGTATATTTTTTCTCTAAGGTAGATTTTGATTATCTGATGACTCCGCTAGAACGTTTCAGTGTTAACAGTAATGCCATTTAACAGTTACTTGTGCACCTTCACGCAAGGTACCGATAATATAATTATATATATAATCTTCCAAAATATATTATCTTCCATAACACTACGAAACCGTTTACGCCAATTTTTTGATGCTTTTGGCCTAACTGCACAGATTAATTTTTCAACAACAGTTCTAAACAATCTATGCCTTTGTTGAAGAGCGAATTCCAATTTTCATTGACTCATAGTAGTATAACTTTTCAGTCTGTCTTTTTGGGCTCGACATTTTTTAAATGTTTGACTTTTTTAATGTTAGAGAAATTTTATGTCACACACACACACACACACACACACACACACACACAGTACTTTGACACTTCCTAGTAGGAATGTTTGACACGATACAGTGTTCTGTTCGTACTGTTGTAAGGCATCAACCTCTAAGTGTACTGTCCTGGAATTGAAATATGAAAATTTACGGATATTGGCATTTTAACCACCATCACCATTTCGTACCTGTCTGTTAAAAATTTTGACATTAACACTAATTCAAGGAAGGGTTTAGCAGTCGGATGTCTTAACTGTTGTTGATTCTTCCTGTATTGTATGGTAGTGTATTGCGTATTAAACCGGGGACTTAGAAACGACGGAGAGCCTTCGTCCTGCCGTAGCTCTCAATGGTTCACAACCTCAGAACAGGCCACAGCAGTCCACCCACCCCACCGCTGCCCCACACCGAACCTAGCGTTATCGTGTAGTCCGGCCCCAGTGGAGCCTCCCCTCTTACCAGACGAGTGTAATCCATATGCTTGTGTGGTAGAGTAATTATGGTGTACGCGTACGTGGAGACTGTTAGCGCAGCGATCGCCGACGTAGTGTAACCGATGCGGAATAAGGGGAACCAGGCCGCATTCGCCGAGATAGATGGAAAACCGCCTTAAAAACCACCCACAGGCTGACCGGCACACCGGACCTCGACACTAAAGGTCGGGACACACATGTCCGGACTGTGTCCGTGCCGAGACACGTCCGAGTATCGGCCGTCACCCGGACACCGAAATACACCATTAAAACAAATGTAGCGGGCCCCACTTGACCGGGCCGTGCACGGGGAACGTCAACGGGCCGGAGCCGGGCCGGGCGGGATTCGCCGTGTTTAATTTTTTACGTGACGGACACGGCCTGATGGTAGAATTGTCTTGTGAGCTGTGCAACTACGCAAGACTGTTCTGTGTACAAAACATGGATGTGGAACGACTAATAGAAGAAGTTCGTAAGTTTCCTGTTCTTTACGATCAGGGAAGTGAAAACTACAGGAATATCGAGTACAAAGACAGAGTTTGGAAGACAACTGCAACAGATCTACAGGCCAAAGGTAAGATAAAAACTATACAAGTTTTAATACCCGAAAGATATTTATTTACTTTTTATTTTACAAACAGATGTTTGGTTTATGTCATCGTTATATCGCCAAGGTGACATGTTCTTGCCATTCCACAGTCCCTTGTGGAGAATTCAGGAATTTTTTGAGTTGTTCTCGTACAGCAAATGCAGCATCTGTTGATCTCCCACGAATTCGAGGTAGGTTTCGAAGATTTGATGATCTTCCGGATTCCTCAGCAGTTTCCTTTTGATCCATCCTCTGTTCAGGCACCCCATAACCTTCGATTTTTCGAATAAAGTTGTACGGTACACGCGCAGCCGTCACAATCATTGTAAGGTTATTAGAATCTCCCTGAAGGATTCGAAATTTCTGTTGCATTATACCGAATGCATTTATGAATATTCTTCTTGCCCGACTCAAACAATAATTAAATATAGCCTTGTCATTTGTTAAGTTCCTGCCACGATATGGTCGCATCAAGTATGTTTTGAGAGGAAAAGCTTCATCGCCTACAATTACCATTGGAAATTCAATATCAGTTCAGGGTAAAGTTTTACTCTTTCGGACGCTAAGCGTATTGTTTTCCAATAACTTTCCAAGGTTTGAATTTACTAGAATGCCTCCATCAGACTTTTTTCCGTACGCTCTCACGTCTATTGCAATAAAATTATAACATGGGTTAACCAGAGCAAGAAGCACAATGGAATATGTTTTTTTGTAATTCCAATAGAGACTTCCTGAGTTGTTTGGAGCCTGTATTGTTACGTGCTTTCCATCTAAAGATGAGATGAGAAAATAATGAATCGAAACTCTCCCTGTACTGGTCTTGTTTTCCAGGCACTGTGGATCCATAATTTCTTCTTCTTGTTTGCCTTCGTTCTTTTTCCTCTTCGTCTAAAGCAAGTGCTGTAAGTCCTAATTCACTATTACGAAAATTGGTGAACATGTTTTACAGCGTTCACAAACAGAAACACAGATCACCGCGTCCGAGTCGCTACAAGGAACAACAAAGCCACGCGGCGCGGACTTGTGTGTCCCGACCTTAATCCGCCGGCACGGGAAGCAACGCATTAGATCGCGCGGCTATCCGGACGAGCGAAGTTATGGTGGGGGTCCAAGACACTTTTCTCTTCGTAAAGTTTCCTCCACAGCTGCGCTGGACATTTTCGGAAGTTCTCCTGCTTCTGCCGAACTCCCGTCAGTTGGCAAGACTCAGCGAATCCAGCAGCACATCAGAAAATATCCATCGCAACTCTGGACGAAACTTTACGACGGGAAAATTGCATGGACCATGACCACACAAACCCGGAATAATCAACATTAATAATAATACGGAAGGATTCATGTTTGCAATACAGGATAAAACAATAAACACCAGATATGACAGCAAGCATATTATTAGATATCGCAATACCACAACAGATAAATGCAGACTTTGCAGACAACAGCCGGCCGGAGTGGCCGTGCAGTTCTAGGCGCTACAGTCTGGAACCGAGCGACCGCTACGGTCGCAGGTTCGAATCCTGCCTTGGGCATGGATGTGTGTGATGTCCTTAGGTTAGTTAGGTTTAATTAGTTCTAAGTTCTAGGCGACTGATGACCTCAGAAGTTAAGTCGCATAGTACTCAGAGCCATTTTTTTGCAAACAACAAATAGAAACAGTAGAATACTAGCAAATACAGAATACACTAGAAGACATGACACTGTAGCAAAAGTAATACATCAACAACTTGCCATACGACATCAACTAATAAAACAACACGTTCCCACATACAAGTATGCACCACAAAATGTACTGGAGAATGATGAATACAAATTATACTGGAACAGAACCATTATAAGAGATAAAACAAGACCACATAACAAACCTGACATCATACTCACCAAGAAAAAGAAGAGGGTTGGTTTGGGTTGTTTGGGGAAGGAGACCAGACAGCGAGGTCATCGGTCTCATCGGATTAGAGAAGGACAGGATAGGAAGTCGGCCGTGCCCTTTCAAAGGAACCATCCTGGCATTTTCCTGGAGCGATTTAGGGAAATCACGTAAAACCTAAATCATGATGGCTGGACGCGGGATTGAACCGTCGTCCTCCCGAATGCGAGTCCAGTGTCTAACCACTGCGCCACCTCGCTCGGTAAAAAAAGAAGAAATTAATACAACTACTCGAAATATCCATACCCAATACAACAAATATACAGAAGATGACAGGAGAAAAAATTAAAAATACATCCAACTGGCTGAGGAAGTCAAGGACATGTGGCATCAGGACAAAGTTGACATCATGCCAATTATACTATCAACTACAGGAGTCATACCACACAATACCCACCAGCACATCAACCCAATACAGCTGCATCCAAACGTATATATACAACTACAGAGATCTGTAATTATTGATAGATGTTCAATTACCCGAAAGTTCCTAAATGCTATGTAACATATACCGCACAGTTAAAAGGAAGTCACGGTTGATCAAGGTCCGCGTCACTTTCCATTTTTAATCAGACATAACGTCTGAGAAAGGAAATAAATAATAATAATAATAATAATAATAATAATAATAATAGAGAGAAGCTAATTGCTCACAGTTGCGTGAGATTCCTTTTTTGTTTCCATGTCTTATTTAGTAGCTTGCTGGAGAGATTCAGGTACTCTTCGTCTGCACTAAACACGGAATTCATAGTACAAGATAATTTTGGTCCTTTAGAGGCTATTCTCATTGCATGCTGTATCAACTAAGCAACAGTACCGTAATGCATGAATGCGACGAAAATTTGGGCGGCAGATGTTCGCATTGCCTTTGTGCAGAATATGCTCCAGGAAATGGAGTGTCAGACAATCAAAGACGGCCAGGTAACAGCCCCTGCAAAGGCTGTATTGATTTACAATCAAATATAAACGAAAATCTGAACACATCTGAGATCCTAGGAAGCACGACGCATCCCATGACACAACAGTGATTTCAATATCTTTAAAATCACGAATGTTAATAATTTACAGTGAATAAACATTTACTCACTGAATCTGTAACTTAACTTTTAATCGCTTCATGCGATTTCAACAAACTTTATCTCTTATGACAGAATTTCGCTACAGCTACCATCCCTGAAAATTACGTTGTCGTGTATGTTTTAGTTACTGATTTGGAATGCCTTTTGTATCTGATTATGCCAATGTTCATCAGAACATTGTATCCACCACAATTACACAGTTTCAATACTCCAAAAGTGGCTCAAATGACTCTAAGCAGCATGGGACTTAACATCTGAGGTCATCAGTCCCCTAGAATTAGAACTACTTAAACCTAAATAACGTAAGGATATCATACACATCCATGCCCGAGGCAGGATTCGAACCTGCGACCGTAGCAGCAGCGCGGTTTCGGACTGACGCGTCTAGAACCGCTCGGCCACAACAGCTGGCCGTCAATACTCCATATTGTCATACTTGTGTATTTATTTGATGAACAGTTTAGTATTTTTGCTGCATCTTTATTTCAATATGTTGTTTCCAAGTGCTATTAAAAAACTGAGCTTATTTAAAAGTGTTCAGTCACGTGTTAGCAGACATCACAATTCAGAAAAGAACCATAAGACACTTCTCTCAATAAGGCCCAGATAATTTTTAAATAATATTTAACAATTCATTGTGATTTAATTTTAGCACACTTGTGTAAGAATGCTAGCTTATTTATTTATGAACAACTATAACGTATATTTGTTGTAAATGATCTGATTCTAACCGAATGTTTATGACATTTCTTTATTTAAATATTGTTGTAATGCATTAGTTTAGTCCAGAAAGTGGTCATTGTTGATCAATCCATGTCTATAGAGCTTCAGGAAGATATATTTGTGATGGGGATGGCCTTCAGCCAATAGAAAAGCCGATAGTAGCAGAACACTATTGGAGTCAAGTGGGGAGTGCCACTTCTCGAGTGAAGAGCTCAAGGGAGGTATGATGGACACTGTTACGCTAATGTTGGCAGGAGGGAGACTGCTTGTGGTAACAAGTAGTATTCGATTGTGAAGGTGATTGACTCAGAGCAGTGAAGCCCACTCCGACCTTTAGCTTCTGGAGGGACTTATTTTTCGAGAGGTTTGAATGTGCTCTAGAGTAGGACTCCCAATTGTTCCGCTTGACTTACAGAACTGAGAATAGATAGGGCATGAGTTACTATTTTTTGCACCGAATGTGTTAATTTGTTACTCAACGTGAGTTGAACTGTTTCGAGCTGGTGAATGTTCGTATATTGTGATTATGAAATGGAATTAGTTTTTGCGTATCTTCAATGACTATTTAGTTTGATGATTTTGCTACCATTTTTGCAACGTCTCAACATGAATAAATAAATGTCGTGTGACTAAGGCCTCCCGTCGGCAGACCGTTCGCCGGGTGCAAGTCTCTCGAATTGACGCCACTTCGGCGACTTGCACGTCGATGGGGATGAAATGATGAGGATTAGGACAACACAACACCTAGTCTCTGAGGGAAGAAAATCTCCGACCCAGCAGGGAATCAAACCCGGGCCCTTAGGATTGACAGTCTGTCGCGCTGACCACTCAGCTACCGGGGGCGGACGTCGCAACATAATTTCCACTTCATTTGTGAGGTTACTGTCTCTGAATTTTTACTGAATATCGTAGGAGCACTTCCCATTTATTTGGCATGTCCTTTCTTGAATAATTATCACTCAACGTAACTGTTTGTTGAATAGAACTTTTGTTAGTAAGCTATTCATTTAACTTTTACTTTTTCTTTCTGAGTCTATTACTATCTCGCAATTCTAGCCAACACACAGATTAATTCACTGCAGGATCACAGCTGCGGGTTACTATTTGCAGCAAATTAGCTGCGGGGAATGAAAGCATGTGCGCTCGGCTCGACTCTGTGACACAACGAGCTTCTTTTAACAGAGCCGTGCATAGCCTAAATACCTCTAACGTATGAGCAGTATCAAGCGAAATAGCAACCGGTTTGCTCGTATGGACAGCGTTGAGGAAGGGAAATTACACAGCATTAGCCGTCAGGTACAGTCGACCGGTCCAAAGAAAAATCAACGGTCCATGCATGCCACGAACTTTTGATACCGCAGCAAAATGTGTGGAAGGTTTTTGCGACTGCACTTACATTTCAAACCGTACCGTCTGCCGCTCGTACTACAATTAAACCAAAAGATTGTGGTCGGCGCGTCACTGGATTGGGCCCTGGGGCGAAGATGATGTGGTTCTGGTCCCTTCAAGTTGCCTGACCTAACGACTTGTGACTTTTTGGTTTGGGGATACATTGAGGACCATGTTTACATACCCCCCACTTTCAACGACAGTAACAGCTCAGAGAACGCATCAATGCTGCTGTGGTGACTATTGATACTAACGTATGTTGCTACATAAAGTATGGAACGAACTTGACTGCTATTTGGACCTGAGTCGTGTGACGGCGGCAGGGGCACTCACAGAACACTTTTGAGTGCGAAATGCCAACTTCTTGTGTTTACAGTCCTATTAGTGCATCAGTCTGGTTTGTACCTATAATACACTACTGGCCATTATAATTGCTACACCACGAAGATGACGTGCTACAGACGCGAAATTTAACCGACAGGAAGAAGATGCTGCGATATGCAAATGATTAGCTTTTCAAAGCATTCACATAAGTCTTCTGATAAACCTTGCGGGATGCAAGGTCGTGGTCCAAGAAACTCTTCAGCTCTACTATGATCATTCACACAGGGTTGGCACCGGTGGCGACACCTACAATGTGCTGACATGAGGAAAGTTTCCAATCGATTTCTCATACACAAACAGCAGCTGACCGGCGTTTCCTGGTGAAACGTTGTTATGATGTCTCATGTAAGGAGGAGAAATGCGTACAATCACGTTTCAGACTTTGATAAAGGTCGGATTGTAGCCTGTCGCGATTGCGGTTTATTGTACCGCGACACTGCTGCTCGCGTTGGTCGAGATCCAATGACTGTGAGCAGAATATGGAATCGGTGGGTTCAGGAGGGTAATACGGAACGCCGTGCTGGATCCCAACGGCCTCGTATCACTAGCGGTCGAGATGACAGGTATCTTATCCGCATGGTTGTAATGGATCGTGCAGCCACGTATCGATCCCAGAGTCAACAGAGGGGGACGCTTGCAAGAGAACAACCATCTTCACGAACAGTTCGACGACGTTTGCAGCAGCTTGGACTATCAGCTCGGAGACCATGGCTGCGGTTAACCTTGACGCTGAATCACAGACAGGAGCGCCTGCGATGGTGTACTCAACGACGAATTTGGGTGCACGAACGGCAAAAGGTCATTTTTTCATATGAATCCAGGTTCCGTTTACAGTATCATGATGGTCGCATCCGTGTTTGCCGACATCGCGGTGAACGCACATTGGAAGCGTGTATTCGTCATCGCCATACTGGCGTACCACCCTGCGTGTGGTATGGGGTGTCATCGGTTACACGTCTGTCACCTCTTGCTCATATTGACGGAACTTCGAACAGTGGACGTTACATTTCAGATGTGTTACGACCCGTGGCTCTACCCTTCATTCGATCTCTGCGAAATCCTACATTTCAGCAGGATAATACGCGACCGCATGTTGCAGGTCCTGTACGGGCCTTTCTGGATACAGGAAATGTTCGACTGCTGCCCTGGCCAGCACACTCTACAGATCCCTCACCAACTGAAAACGTCTGGTCAATGGCGGCCGAGCAACTGGCTCGTCGCAGTACGCCAGTCACTACTCTTGATGAACTGTGGTATCGTGTTGAAGCTGCATGGGCAGCTGTACCTGTACACGCCATGCAAACTCTGACTCAATGCCCAGGCGTATGAAGGCCGTTATTACAGCCAGAGGTGGTTGTTCTGGGTACTGATTTCTCAGGATCTATGCACCCAAATTTCGTGAAAATGTTATCACATGTCAGTTCTAGTATATTTGTCCAATGAATACCCGTTTATCATCTGCATTTTTTCTTGGTGTAGCAATTTTAATGGCCAGTAGTGTACTTGGGAAAAGATAGAGCTTTGAAAATGAATGAATCATTTATCGTAACCTTGTAGTTTTTCCCATAATTATTCATTCACTGGATGAGCACTGCCTCATTCACAGAAATGTCATTAAATTACGGAATATCACCCCAGGTGTAGGGAGGTAAAGCTCAGCTGGAAATATCTGAACTTGTGTGCTCAGACCCCACTGGGTCAGTGGAGCGAGGCGGCGACGCACCTGGAGGACGGTGGTGCACTTCTTGACGGACGCGGGGCCGAACATGGCGGCGTGCGACAGCGAGCAGCCCTTGAGGTCGATGAGGGCCACGGTGCCGGTGAGGACGGCCGCGTCGTCCTGCAGCAGGGCCGCGTCGCCGCCCATGAAGTTCATGCGGAAGATGTCCTCGCCCGTCACCTTTTTGGGGTCGAGCTGGCCCAGGCGCAGCACGCTCACCCGCTGCCCGTGCTTGTCCAGCTGCGGCAGGTAAGTGATGAACCTGGCCGGAAGATTGGCGGTCAGTCTACATAGTTCCATTAGAAGTATATAAAATCGATAAATTCGATCGCCACAGCAAGCGATATGAACTGTTACTATTTGGAATCTATACACTTCAATTTCACACCTTAACCGCATTGAGTTCCTTAAACATGAAATGTTGATGGTGCAATCGACATTGATCAATTGACGATCTTGGGAGTGAATTGGCCAACTCATTTGTTAAAGCCATCCTAGACAGGAGGTGCGGAAGCGAGTCGAACCGATCGAGAAAGGTAAGTGGGGAACGTTCTGGAGGGAGGGATGAACGACAGAGGCGAGCGGGAGGGAAGGAGGGAGGGAGGGATGAACGACAGAGGCGAGCGGGAGGGAGGGAGGGAGGGAGGGATGAACGACAGAGGCGAGCGGGAGGGAGGGAGGGAGGGAGGGAGGGAGGGATGAACGACAGAGGCGAGCGGGAGGGAGGGAGGGAGGGAGGGAGGGAGGGATGAACGACAGAGGCGAGCGGGAGGGAGGGAGGGAGGGAGGGAGGGAGGGATGAACGACAGAGGCGAGCGGGAGGGAGGGAGGGAGGGAGGGAGGGAGGGATGAACGACAGAGGCGAGCGGGAGGGAGGGAGGGAGGGAGGGAGGGATGAACGACAGACGCGAGCGGGAGGGAGGGAGGGAGGGAGGGAGGGAGGGATGAACGACAGAGGCGAGCGGGAGGGAGGGAGGGAGGGAGGGAGGGAGGGAGGGAGGGATGAACGACAGAGACGAGCGGGAGGGAGGGTGGGAGGGAGGGAGGGAGGGAGGGAGGGATGAACGACAGAGACGAGCGGGAGGGAGGGAGGGAGGGAGGGAGGGAGGGAGGGAGGGATGAACGACAGAGACGAGCGGGAGGGAGGGAGGGAGGGAGGGAGGGAGGGAGGGATGAACGACAGAGACGAGCGGGAGGGAGGGAGGGAGGGAGGGATGAACGACAGAGACGAGCGGGAGGGAGGGAGGGAGGGAGGGAGGGAGGGAGGGATGAACGACAGAGACGAGCGGGAGGGAGGGAGGGAGGGAGGGATGAACGACAGAGACGAGCGGGAGGGAGGGAGGGAGGGAGGGAGGGATGAACGACAGAGACGAGCGGGAGGGAGGGAGGGAGGGAGGGAGGGAGGGATGAACGACAGAGACGATCGGGAGGGAGGGACAACGGTGGCGATCGGGAGAGAGGGACAACGGTGGCGATCGGGAGAGAGGGACAACGGTGGCGAGCGGGAGAGAGGGACAACGGTGGCGAGCGGGAGAGAGGGACAACGGTGGCGAGCGGGAGAGAGGGACAACGGTGGCGAGCGGGAGAGAGGGACAACGGTGGCGAGCGGGAGAGAGGGACAACGGTGGCGAGCGGGAGAGAGGGACAACGGTGGCGAGCGGGAGAGAGGGACAACGGTGGCGAGCGGGAGAGAGGGACAACGGTGGCGAGCGGGAGAGAGGGACAACGGTGGCGAGCGGGAGAGAGGGACAACGGTGGCGAGCGGGAGAGAGGGACAACGGTGGCGAGCGGGAGAGAGGGACAACGGTGGCGAGCGGGAGAGAGGGACAACGGTGGCGAGCGGGAGAGAGGGACAACGGTGGCGAGCGGGAGAGAGGGACAACGGTGGCGAGCGGGAGAGAGGGACAACGGTGGCGAGCGGGAGAGAGGGACAACGGTGGCGAGCGGGAGAGAGGGACAACGGTGGCGAGCGGGAGAGAGGGACAACGGTGGCGAGCGGGAGAGAGGGACAACGGTGGCGAGCGGGAGAGAGGGACAACGGTGGCGAGCGGGAGAGAGGGACAACGGTGGCGAGCGGGAGAGAGGGACAACGGTGGCGAGCGGGAGAGAGGGACAACGGTGGCGAGCGGGAGAGAGGGACAACGGTGGCGAGCGGGAGAGAGGGACAACGGTGGCGAGCGGGAGAGAGGGACAACGGTGGCGAGCGGGAGAGAGGGACAACGGTGGCGAGCGGGAGAGAGGGACAACGGTGGCGAGCGGGAGAGAGGGACAACGGTGGCGAGCGGGAGAGAGGGACAACGGTGGCGAGCGGGAGAGAGGGACAACGGTGGCGAGCGGGAGAGAGGGACAACGGTGGCGAGCGGGAGAGAGGGACAACGGTGGCGAGCGGGAGAGAGGGACAACGGTGGCGAGCGGGAGAGAGGGACAACGGTGGCGAGCGGGAGAGAGGGACAACGGTGGCGAGCGGGAGAGAGGGACAACGGTGGCGAGCGGGAGAGAGGGACAACGGTGGCGAGCGGGAGAGAGGGACAACGGTGGCGAGCGGGAGAGAGGGACAACGGTGGCGAGCGGGAGAGAGGGACAACGGTGGCGAGCGGGAGAGAGGGACAACGGTGGCGAGCGGGAGAGAGGGACAACGGTGGCGAGCGGGAGAGAGGGACAACGGTGGCGAGCGGGAGAGAGGGACAACGGTGGCGAGCGGGAGAGAGGGACAACGGTGGCGAGCGGGAGAGAGGGACAACGGTGGCGAGCGGGAGAGAGGGACAACGGTGGCGAGAGGGAGAGAGGGACAACGGTGGCGAGAGGGAGAGTGGGACAACGGTGGCGAGAGGGTGTCGCGAATAGTAGAAGATAGAATTAAAATCATGTAGGCTGAGGCTGGAAAATTATTGCTACAGATCAAGCGAGGCGGACGTGACCAAACTATCTCGTGTGTAATGTGTACTCGACTAACAAGAGCGGAGTATGCAGTATCACGAGGCTCAAGCACAGTTAGTGGCAACCCTTGGACACAGCAAACAGTGGAGAATGGCAAGTTCATCACGTATGCATCACATGCTGCCGCGTGACTAGCCTACTCAGGGCTCAAAGTTCGGGGGTGCTAGAACCTGCTAGAACCTTCTAGAACAAGTGGTGCCGGGTGCACTACCCCCTATAAAAGCGGATAGCCGCTAGATCGAAGGACAGTGATGGAGTGAGGTACTTAGGATGCCGGTCCACGTTAGTCTGCGTCGGGATGCTGCAAGAGTTGCAGGAGAATATCGAGCACAGCAACAAGTAGGGACTTAGGCTGAATCGACACAGCTGACACTTAGTCTGGTGCGCTCGCCTCTGCTGTTTTAGGACTTAGGTTTGGGAAGTTAGGAATGGCAACTGCATATCCAGATAGACAATCATTGGAGACTGTATATAGAATCTTATTTAAATCACAAGTGCCAGGGGTACTTCCAGTATAATCATTCTATACATCGAGTGTTCATACATGAAAGCTTCCCTAAGATCCTATCCGAGTTCCGTACTCTAGCTCACCTTGCAGCCTTCTACTACGGAGCAGTGAGGAGTTGGCGGCCCACACCATCGAGACCTCATGCCAAGTAAGTTCTCTGACGCGCACCAACGCAGTCCTTCCACTCCCTCTCAGGACACGTCAGTGGGACACGACAGAGGAGAGAGGGAGGGAGGGAGGGACAACGGAGGCGGACAGGAAGGAGGGAGGGACAACGGAGGCGGACAGAAAGGAGGGAGGGACAACGGAGGCGGACAGAAAGGAGGGAGGGACAACGGAGGCGGACAGAAAGGAGGGAGGGACAACGGAGGCGGACAGGAAGGAGGGAGGGACAACGGAGGCGGACAGGAAGGAGGGAGGGACAACGGAGGCGGACAGGAAGGAGGGAGGGACAACGGAGGCGGACAGGAAGGAGGGAGGGACAACGGAGGCGGACAGGAAGGAGGGAGGGACAACGGAGGCGGACAGGAAGGAGGGAGGGACAACGGAGGCGGACAGGAAGGAGGGAGGGACAACGGAGGCGGACAGGAAGGAGGGAGGGACAACGGAGGCGGACAGGAAGGAGGGAGGGACAACGGAGGCGGACAGGAAGGAGGGAGGGACAACGGAGGCGGACAGGAAGGAGGGAGGGACAACGGAGGCGGACAGGAAGGAGGGAGGGACAACGGAGGCGGACAGGAAGGAGGGAGGGACAACGGAGGCGGACAGGAAGGAGGGAGGGACAACGGAGGCGGACAGGAAGGAGGGAGGGACAACGGAGGCGGACAGGAAGGAGGGAGGGACAACGGAGGCGGACAGGAAGGAGGGAGGGACAACGGAGGCGGACAGGAAGGAGGGAGGGACAACGGAGGCGGACAGGAAGGAGGGAGGGACAACGGAGGCGGACAGGAAGGAGGGAGGGACAACGGAGGCGGACAGGAAGGAGGGAGGGACAACGGAGGCGGACAGGAAGGAGGGAGGGACAACGGAGGCGGACAGGAAGGAGGGAGGGACAACGGAGGCGGACAGGAAGGAGGGAGGGACAACGGAGGCGGACAGGAAGGAGGGAGGGACAACGGAGGCGGACAGGAAGGAGGGAGGGACAACGGAGGCGGACAGGAAGGAGGGAGGGACAACGGAGGCGGACAGGAAGGAGGGAGGGACAACGGAGGCGGACAGGAAGGAGGGAGGGACAACGGAGGTGGACAGGAAGGAGGGAGGGACAACGGAGGCGGACAGGAAGGAGGGAGGGAGGGAGGGACAACGGAGGCGGACAGGAAGGAGGGAGGGACAACGGAGGCGGACAGGAAGGAGGGAGGGAGGGAGGGACAACGGAGGCGGACAGGAAGGAGGGAGGGAGGGAGGGTCAACGGAGGCGGACAGGAGGGAGGGAGGGAGGGTCAACGGAGGCGGACAGGAGGGAGGGAGGGAGGGTCAACGGAGGCGGACAGGAAGGAAGGAGGGTCAACGGAGGCGGACAGGAGGGAGGGAGGGAGGGTCAACGGAGGCGGACGGGAAGGAGGGAGGGTCAACGGAGGCGGACGGGAAGGAGGGAGGGTCAACGGAGGCGGACGGGAAGGAGGGAGGGTCAACGGAGGCGGACGGGAAGGAGGGAGGGTCAACGGAGGCGGACGGGAAGGAGGGAGGGTCAACGGAGGCGGACGGGAGGGAGTGAGAGACAACGGAGGCGGACGGGAGGGAGTGAGAGACAACGGAGGCGGACGGGAGGGAGTGAGAGACAACGGAGGCGGACGGGAGGGAGTGAGAGACAACGGAGGCGGACGGGAGGGAGTGAGAGACAACGGAGGCGGACGGGAGGGAGTGAGAGACAACGGAGGCGGACGGGAGGGAGTGAGAGACAACGGAGGCGGACGGGAGGGAGTGAGAGACAACGGAGGCGGACGGGAGGGAGTGAGAGACAACGGAGGCGGACGGGAGGGAGTGAGAGACAACGGAGGCGGACGGGAGGGAGTGAGAGACAACGGAGGCGGACGGGAGGGAGTGAGAGACAACGGAGGCGGACGGGAGGGAGTGTGAGACAACGGAGGCGGACGGGAGGGAGTGAGAGACAACGGAGGCGGACGGGAGGGAGTGAGAGACAACGGAGGCGGACGGGAGGGAGTGAGAGACAACGGAGGCGGACGGGAGGGAGTGAGAGACAACGGAGGCGGACGGGAGGGAGTGAGAGACAACGGAGGCGGACGGGAGGGAGTGAGAGACAACGGAGGCGGACGGGAGGGAGAGAGACAACGGAGGCGGACGGGAGGGAGTGAGAGACAACGGAGGCGGACGGGAGGGAGTGAGAGACAACGGAGGCGGACGGGAGGGAGTGAGAGACAACGGAGGCGGACGGGAGGGAGTGAGAGACAACGGAGGCGGACGGGAGGGAGTGAGAGACAACGGAGGCGGACGGGAGGGAGTGAGAGACAACGGAGGCGGACGGGAGGGAGTGAGAGACAACGGAGGCGGACGGGAGGGAGTGAGAGACAACGGAGGCGGATGGGAGGGAGTGAGAGACAACGGAGGCGGACGGGAGGGAGTGAGAGACAACGGAGGCGGACGGGAGGGAGTGAGAGACAACGGAGGCGGACGGGAGGGAGTGAGAGACAACGGAGGCGGACGGGAGGGAGTGAGAGACAACGGAGATGGGGCAAATTGAAGATGTCTGTGAGAGTAACACCATCGACACTTTGAGAATGATGGAAACGATTTGTTCAGGGTTTTACAGTCGGAAAGAAGCTTTTGTTTGCCACAGATTCGGATGTCCATGAGGGAATTTATGTCTGGCTTCTCCAGAGTAGCTATACCTTTCTTTTTGCAATGTAAATAAATGTAGAGAAGTGCAGTGTGAACCTATTGCACAGGACATGCGGTCAATGAGTTATGAAATGCAAGAATATTTTCTTCAACGCTGCCGGCGAAACATTGGATTGTAGTGAATGTTTCCAGCAGCATGGAGTCTTAAATATACTCGTCGGTAGAGTGATAAAGTCCTCTGTCATTGATCACATATTACATCAAGAAATGTGTTCATTTGAATGGTAGACATAATAACTTTGCTTAACAGATTATTTTGTGCCTGTGTTCCACGTAGTGGGTCCAATGCACCCAAAGAAGTTAAACCGTGAGTATGTGTTGTTATGCCGACTTAAGTTGGAACACTATTCAGTAAGTACAGTCCGATTTCGTGGCAAAGGACTCTTACCACTGAAAATTATGCAACTTGAAAAATTAAAGTTTAAGGATAAACTGTAGATCACTGAAGTAATCCGTGCTTTACACGGGTAATGGATCAGGGAAGGTCAAACTCACATGCAATATCTTTGTATGGCCATCTTTGTAGAAGATGGTTTTTTCGACGTCGGTTTCTAAATTCGGAGAGAACAGTAGTACAATTTCAGCCGTCCATTCTGAACACTACTGAAGAAGAAGAAGAAGAAGATAATAATGATGATGATGATGTCGGTTTGTGAGGTGCTCAAGTTGCGCGGTCGTCACCGCCCGTACACATTTCCAGTCAGTACACAGTCCAATCTAGCCACTTTTATGAATAGTGATGGAATGATAAGGACAACACAAACACCCAGTTCCTGGGCAGAGCAAATCCCCGACCCGGCCCGTGATCCAGAGGTAGCAACGCTAGCCCGTAGTCCACGAGCTCTGGACGCTCCCTATTGAGATACCAATTTCAGTGTTACATTACATCGTCACCACGCCCCTGCATAAACAACAATATAATCAAATGTAACAAACGATAATAATGAAGGGAACAATTACCTGCTGGACGAACAACTGTTTCAGACAATAGGTCATACAAAAGACATATAAAAATTAATGTAACAGTGACGTAAACAGAAAATAATTGCCAAGATTCAATTTAACCAAAGTGCCTCACCAATGTGGACGTAATAATTAGTTATACTGAAGTGGAATCAGTATACAATAATTACAGTTAGTAGGGAAAAGATGTGCGTTGTACCCAAGTCATATAAAAGTACTGAATTACAGGAATCAGAACGTATCAGCTGAAAGTTAACAGGCGGTAAATGACATATCGAACGATGTATGGTGTTTGATGTCTGTGATAATAAAATAATTTGTAACGGGGTGCTAGTGGTAACTGTAACGAACTTTCACTACTTAAAAATACCTAAGAAACACGTAAAACACAAATAGGTAAAAATCACGAAAAAATCTTAACCAGGTAAAAAGTACATTCATTAAGTGACTGAACCATGTCTGGGCAGGCAGATCCGAGATCAAATTAATGTTGCTTGTACAGGAAGCGACTAATCCATGTGTAAGCAATAACCCCATTACAGAACGAGCTAGGAAGGTGGAAGGAAAATTAAGTATGCAAGTTAAATAAAAGAGTAAACTAAGAAGATGACAGTGAAATGGTCACACAACTTAAAGATAAAAGCAATAAATCCGAAAACGTCGAAGAAAAAAAAAAAAGACAGCTGTGAAGTAGGTGAAGTATCTAATATAGAATGTTTCTACGCTAGAAGTAATATGTCTTGTGTATGCATTTCTGGGATTTTCCTTCTTCCCTGCTGGTTATACCATGGGATGATACCATAAACACGAAACTAAGGGTAATTCTCAATCTCTAGAATTCGGTATTTTCCTAATTAATTATTTTTCTTACTTTTCAATAGGTTAAGATCAAAAATGGTTCAAATGGCTCTAAGCACTATGGGACTTAACAGTTGAGGTCATCAGTCCCTACAACTTAGAATTACTTAAACCTAACAAACCTAAGGACATCACACACATCCATGATCGAGGCAGGATTCGAACCCGCGACCGCAGCAGCAGCGCGGTTCCGGACTGAAGCGCCTAGAACGCTCGGTCACAGCGGTCGGCTCAATAGGCTAAGACAAACACCGAAATTGTACGTTGCCACTTTGTAACTCGTTATCAATATTTAAATTTTTTTGCAATATTTTGCTTAAGCAAGCGTCCTATGAGTTTCCCCCATCCCAGTATATGAACGAACAGACTCACCCTGCATTGAGGATCTCTTGTATCTTGGGCTCCAAGGGGTCCCTGTTGGCGAACAGTTCCGGAGCCGCCGTCTTCATCGTGTAGTACATGTCCATCTTGTGCTTCGTCTTCTCCAGAGAGAACTTGCAACCTCGAAGAAACGTCACAATCCACTGGTCGTCTGTAAGAACAACATTTCGTCTGAGAACAGAATTGGTGTACTAGAGATGTAAGTAGTTTCCGTATTGAGGGTGGGTCAAATGTTTGGGGTCAACATATAGCAGTAGAGGTTCCGAAAATAATTATCTGAGATACAGCTTCGGTGATCGCTAGTAATTAGTTCAGGCGGTACTATGTCTAAATGAGCAATGCGTGTATGGTGCTTGTTTACGAACTACTTAAGTTTGATGGCACTATTTTGGAAGATAGTACGCTATTCTTTGATTGCTTATGAAATTCATAAAGGAACCTGTGGTAGGGCCGTAACTGCTCATCTCAGTGTACAGTAAGCGACACTGATATTTAAGAGAGCATGACAGAGATCTTGTACTCCAGGATAATTCTAGATTCAGGCTGACAGTCATCGCTTTGGAGAGTTGCTATAGACTTCAGTGTATGGCATAGCGTGCAAGTAGTCTAGATAATTAAGAACCTAAATATTTATTTCCAGCTATTACACAGTCCTCCCACATTAATGTAACCAACGCTTATCTTCGACATCAACGTGCAATAATCAATCACAGACAATGTGAGACCTTAGTTTCTCCCGGCGTATAGAATTTTCAAACAACTTTCGGGAATTCAGCCAAATAATATTTACAGTGAAACTTCCTGGCAGATTAAAATTGTGTACCAGACCAAGACTCGAACTCGGGACCTTTGCCTTTCGCGGGCAAGGGCTCTACCATCTGAGTTACGCAAGCACGACTCACGCCCCGTCCTCACCGCTTTACTTCCGGCAGTACATCTCCTACTTTCCAAACTTCACAGAAGCTCTCCCGGTTCGCGGGAGTAAAGCGGTGCGCACGGGGCGTGAATCGTGCTTGGGTAACTCAGATGGTAGAGCCCTTGCCCGCGAAAGGCAAAGGTCCCGAGTTCGAGTCTCCGTCCGGTACATAGTTTAAATCTGCCAGGAAGTTTCGTATCAGCTCACACTCCGCTGCAGAGTGAAAATCTCATTCGGTACAAGGAGTACATCCCGCCATTGTAAAGGCACAAACTGCAACGCACAGACCGGCCAGAGTGGCCGAGCGGTTCTAGGCGCTACAGTCTTGAACCGCGTGACCGCTACCGTCGCAGGTTCGAATCCTGCCCCGGTCATGGATGTGTGTGATGTTCTTTGGTTAGTTAGGTTTAAGTAGTTCTACGTTCTAGGGGACTGATGACCTCAGATGTTAACTCCCATAGAGCTCAGAGCCATTTGAACCATTTTTTGCAACGGACAGGCGATGTACAAACATATTCGTATCTTCGGTTCTGGAGTAATTCAAGAAAGGTAAAACACACACACACACACACACACACACACATACACACACACACACACACACACACTATTGCTACCAAAGATGACCGAAGTCAGAGGTATCGATAGTGAAAGATTACGAACTAGCAGGTGAGGTAACATTGACTCTGTCCCTCTGTTTCTTGGCAAGGGAGAGAGCAAGATTCCAAGCAGAGTTTAAACAAAAACCTCCGTCCTTGTTTACAAGGCTGTTCGCTAATTTAGTCTCAACAGTTTCGTTAATAACACTGTCCCAATAGCTGGCCGTGCATTCGAGTATCTGGGTATTGTTATACAGGGTGAGTCACCTAACATTACCGCTGGATATATTTCGTAAACCACATTAAATACTGACGAATCGATTCCACAGACCGAACGTCAAGAGAGGGGCTAGTGTAATTGGTTAATACAAACCATACAAAAATGCACGGAAGTATGTTTTTTAACACAAACCTACGTTTTTTTAATTCACCACCAGAATAAGAATGCAACGTGTCACACGCCTCGGAGTGTACGTACGTGGTTCGAAGAGCATCAGGATGATTTTACTGTACTCCCTTTCTCACCAAACTCCCCGGATCTAAACGCAATCGAGGAATCTATGGGACCACCTCGATTAGGCTGTTCGCACCATGGATCCCCACAACCGAGGTACCCAGCGCAGTCGGCCATGACATTCCAGTTGGTATGGCTCCACATCCCTGTTGGTACCTACCAGAACCTCACTGATTTTTCTTCCACGTCTGCGGTCTCTTTTCAGTCAACAGACGATGTCAGCGTGTACGCTTTTGTACTGTACGTGTCCCCTAACGTTTCCACTTCACTATGACATCGGAAACGGTGGACCCAGGGATGTTTAGGAGAGTGGAAACGTCGCATACAGCATCGTGAGAGACAGACGTGACACAAGTGACACCCAATCACCTGACCACGTTCTAAGTCCATGAGACCCGCGGAGGGCCCCATTCTGGTCTCTCACGATGTCTAATGGCTACTGAGGTCTCTGATATGGATTACCTGGCAGCACAATGCAACTATATGAAAAATCTATGTTTTTGGAGGGGTCCAGATTCTTTTGATCACATAGTGTATTAGTTACAGTTGCGAACGAAATGTTGTGGAGGTGCGAACCAATAGGCTCCTTTCCGGCTGAGCACGATTACGTGGAGAGTGAAGGGGAAGGAAGAAAATATTGAGAAAGAAGGGGTTGGAGAGAGACAGGGGGAGGGAGAGAGATGCAGATAGGGGGGGGGGGGGAGGAGATGGACTAATAAAAGACTGGAATAACTATACACGCGGGCAACACCGAGTACTCAGGTGGTATATGTAACTGCTAGCCCATTATGCCAACGTGATGGTGGAACTGCACACGAGCCAAACGGCAGTTGTACCCACTCTTTCAATTACGTTCATTTACACAGGTGCCGACGAGTGAGGTGGCCCTGTGATGAGACGCTGGACTTTTATTCAGGTCGGTGTTTCGAATTTCTCTCTGGCCATCCAGATTTAGGTTCCCAAAAATGCCCTTAAACACCTGAAGACAGGTGCTGTCATAATTTGTTCGAAATGTCCCATCCGATTTACTTCCCAATCACAAATTTTGAACTGTTTGCACAACCCACATTGTCTACTGTACGTGAAACCTTAGTAATCCTTTCTCTTACATTATCTCGCGTGTAAACGAAGGAAGAAGGAAGGAAGATTGAGTTTAACGTCCCGTCGACATTGAGGTCATTACAGACGGAGCACAAGCTCTGATTATATGAAGGATGAGGAAGGAAATCGGCCGTGCCCGTGTCAAGGGAATTATCCCGGCATTTATCTGCAAATCACGGAAAACCTACATCTGGAGGCCGGACGAGGGTTTGGAACGTCCTTATTCCGAATGTGTCTAAACGAAGCTGGATGACAGACACAGATACGAAGCGCATCTGGCATACTGCTTTAAGACTCCTACAACAGGAGCTGGAGTGTCCGCTATTTCTTCCCCGAAGTATAGGATATTCATACTTGTTTGCATAGGAGTTACGATAGGAGTGGAGATTTCTAAATAAATTAACTGAAGAACTAGTGTTTACATTTCCCAGTGACCCGGAACGAAGAAAAAGGTGGGCCATAGATTGTCGGTGAGACAACTGGGAACCAGGATGTGGCGCTCAATAGTGTATTGTAAACATGCGTTAATAAAAATTGTAATAAATATTCAAACAAGTTATACAATTCAGATTTTTCACGCAGTCGAAAAGTATAGTGAAGCATTTCATCTCAAAATTTTTGCATTCCTGAGATATTTACGCAAGCGACGAAGAGAAAAAGAATATTTGTGATGTGTTTACACGTCATTATCAGAAACATACATTCACGAACTGAGTAATACTGAACTCCATTTCTCATATAGGTACGTTAGGACGAGTGATGTAAGATATTTTTGTAACGGATTTCTCATTTTAAGGTAACTTGCGCAAGTAACATAACGTTCAAAGAACAAAGTTTTTACTAGAACTCAACAATAAAGAAACCTATCATGAAGCACACAAAATGAATAGTGGTTAAATGATAGACGAAATTATTAATAAAAATTCATTTCACTGTTACTTAAAACTATTCTTTCCCCTCTCTGTACAATAAAAATGCCACATACCTTAAAGTACCTACGTACGATTAAAAAATAAACACCACTTTTGCAAGTGGCTACATATGGGCAAAAACTAATAAATATGCACAGGTTGTACAGATTTGAAGACATTGATACCGAGGTCTTATGGTTCAAATGGCTCTAAGCACTATGGGACTTACCATCTGAGGTTATCATTCCCCTAGACTTAGAACTGCTTAAATCTAATTAACCTAAGGACAACACACACATTCAAGACCGAGGCAAGATTCGAACCTGCGACCGTAGCAGCAGCACGGTTCCGGACTGAAGCGCCTAGAACCGCTCGGCCACAGCGGCCGGCGACATCGAGCTCTTAGCGCATTGCATTTAATACTTACGAACTACCACTCGAGTTCCGAGACTGTATCTTCATAGCCGTGTAATATTACATTTCAGTTTTCCCGTTACGTGAAAAGAGCATTCTAAATATCTCTATATACAGTAATTACTGTTCGGTACACTTCATACATGCTGTATTAAATATTTTATAAGAAATATTGTGTAAAGCTGCATGAACAGGTTTACCACCCACAAGGGAAACATTGCCGAATCTCAGTTTGGGAAAACGTAGCAGGCGTTTCAGCCTATCACATAGGAGCTCTACACTGGTAGCTGACGTCACACGGCGAAAGGTTCTGCTGACGGCACTGGAGATTTCACTGCCGTTTTCCTCCGTAAGTTTCAGAGTGAAACAGCGTACAGTGAAAGGTGGCTACACTGAGTAACAGCGCCAGAGATTGCGCCAAAGAGTATTATTCCGCCGCCTCCAGTGGCGCAGTAGTTGTTCAGAGAATGTCGAGGGCAGTTGTAGTTCTGAGGTTGCGTGGGAAGTGCTTGTTGAGAGGATGTCGAGAGCAGTACTGGTTGAGAGGATGTCGAGAGCAGTTATTGTTCTGTTGGGCGAGAGAGTAGATGGTGTTCGATTGGTGTAAGGTATAGATGGAAGATGTTGCAATGATCACAGTGTACTTTTCGTCAATATATATGGAGGTAACAAAAATTTTTGTTTCAAATTTCCTAAATAACAATGCCTCTTGGTCACAGGTTCAGTCGACAAAGCATCTGGCTCGTGTTCATGTATTAGACTTGTAATTCTGGTTTCTATGTGCAATTATAGTATTTCTGGTTTTTCAATTAGTTCATTGTAGATGGTGTTTAAAATATCTCGTCGTATTGAGGAAGAACCGTGCCAGATACATGTACGTTGAGTCACACTACCACACACAGAACTGTTCAACATTACTGGGTGCCACTGATAGAACTGCTTCCACTGAAATGATGTCACTTGTTGGTGTCTGCACCTGCTCGCCATTGCTGGGTGCCACTGTTGGAGCTGTTTAAATATTGCTGATAAAATGTTAGGGGACAGCTATTTGCACCTGTTGACCATCGGTGGGTGCTACTGTTGGAACTATCAACTACTCTGAGGAGTGCTGCTTGTTTATTGAACTATTGAAAAGATTTTATGTGAATATTTGTATAAACTGATTTTTTGTATATTTACTATTTATGAAATGTTGTGGGACTTTTACCTGCACCTATTCGTCATTGCTGGTGCCATTGATTGAATAATACTTGTGTAAACTATTATGTAAAATCATATGTATGCAAGCATTTGTATTCCTTACTGTATTTTATATATTAGGTTATTGAAGGGTCAGTGCAAAGCCAAAATTTATTTAGTTACGTGATATTTACTTATTAATATTATCTTTTAAGTTTGTCTTCTTTTTTTGGACGATTTTGGTGGTATTTTCACCACCAATGCTGGCAAAAATACCATCAAATTCTAGCCTGTGGAGGAGGGGCATATGAAAGGTGGCTACACTGAGTCACAGCGCCAGAGATTGCGCCAAAGAGTATTATTCCGCCGCCTCCACTGGCGCAGTAGTTGTTCAGAGATTGTCGAGGGCAGTTGTAGTTCAGAGGTTGTCGTGGGAAGTGCTTGTTGAGAGGATGTCGAGAGCAGTACTGGTTGAGAGCATGTCGTGTGCATTTATTGTTCTGTTGGGTGAGAGAGTAGATGGTGTTCGATTGGTGTAAGGTATAGATGGAAGATGTTGCAATGATCACAGTGTATTTTTCGTCAACATATATGGAGGTAACAAAAATTTTTTTTATTTCAAATTTCCTAAATAACAATGCCTTTTGGTCACAGGTTCAGTCAACAAAGCATCTGGCTCGTGTTCATGTATTAGACTTGTAATTCTGGTTTATATGTGCAATTACAGTATTTCCGGTTTTTCAATTAGTTCATTGTAAATGGTGTTTAAAATATCTCGTCGTATTGAGGAAGAACCGTGCCAGATACATGTACGTTGAGTCACACTACCACACACAGAACAGTTACACTTGTGCTTTGTTGTTTCGTAGCTTTTATAGTTGCAGGGGACTTAATGTATTGTGTTAATGGAAATTTCCTTTCATTCTTTATTGTTATTTTGTGCAGTCAGATTGTGTACTAATACTAGTCAGGGCCAACCAGTTACGAGACTTCGTAACCAGACACACAACTCCTAAAATTATTTTCATTTTATAATTAAGCCTCCATGTAACAGTTTAGCACAGGATCTAAATAGTGAAAGTGAATCACGGGGTCCATATGCCTGAGACGTAGCGTGAAGTCACTGTCTAATCCGTTTATGACACAGTGGCAGGAATTCTGACGTGAGAACCATTCACAAACAGAGTTACTTTGTATGCGTTCGAGAGACGACTATTAGAGGTTCTAGGAGATATAAGAAACGAGCACATCAGTCAGTTAATGGACTGGAGATGATTATGGATATGGAGGCGGGCAAGATATGTAGCTGGCGGAATGAATGGTAAATTTTGACCGGATTTTAAGAACTCTATTTGGAGTATAGGTAAATCAGATAGGAAGAGAAAATAAGCTTTAGAAATATGGTGTTGCATAAGAATGCTGAAGATTAAATGCTTAGATCGAATAATAAATAAGGAGGTGCGGAATCGAATGAAGGAAAAAAGAAATTCATGGCAGAATTTGACCGAAAGAAGGCAACGGTGAATAGCACACATCCAGAAGCATGAAGGAATAGTCAGTTTGGTGACTGAGGTAATTGTGTAGAGGGACACAGATGCTTAAACACAGTGAGCATGTTGAAATGCATGTGGGTTGGGTAGTTATGCAGAGATTAATAGCTGTGCACAGGATACACCAGCACGGAGAGCTGCATCGTATCATCAACAGAACGAAGCCATGGACAGGAATCAAACTACAAAAAGATTATAAGTGTTTTTATATATATATAGTGCTCGTGACGCATCTCCTATTAAATGAATGGACAGATTTCAACCAAAACCTGTACTCATATCCCTTACTGTCAGGCAGCAATTGCTGCCTGACAAAAGAATAACCTAGCTATCACGTCCGCAGCTCGTGGTCTTGCGGTAGCGTTCTCGCTTCCCGCGCCTGGGTTCCCAGGTTCGATTCCCGGCGGGGTCAGGGATTTTCTCTGCATCGTGATGACTGGGTGTTGTGTGCTGTCCTTATGTTAGTTAGGTTTAAGTAGTTCTAAGTTCTAGGGGACTGATGACCATAGATGTTAAGTCCCATAGTGCTCAGAGCCATTTGAGCCTAGCTATCACAGTTCACGAGATATGACGTCACAAACAACGAGATACGTGAAAAACTGCCGCGTCATGCGTGACGTTCAAATTTATTACCTGTTTGTTACTATGTTCGCAACATATTTCGCTGACAGTATCCGCATATGCCGCTTAATACACCTACACAAATATATCATTCTACGAAAAAAATGGTTCAAATGGCTCTGAGCACTATGGGACTCAACTGCTGAGGTCATAAGTCCCCTAGAACTTATAACTACTTAAACCTAACTAACCTAAGGACATCACACACATCCATGCCCGAAGCCTAGAACCGCTCGGCCACTAAGGCCGGCATCATTCTACGACACACAGTTCAAGAGATATGGCGTCTTAAACACTGAGATGCGTGAAAAAATGCAGCATCTTTCATTAAGTTTTAATACCTTTATTCTTTACTACTAAGAGATTCCTAGGGTAGAGTCACATAAGGAAATTCGTGACACCCGGGCGGCAGCTTTGACAGCTTTCAACTGCTGTAGATGAAAACAATAGCCGTTCATGGAGTTTTGAAGAGGCGTTGTCATAGAGACGCTTACAAAATCACGCTGTAGACACACAAGCCAGCTGCGTTCAGCGCTCACAAAAAGTCCGATATACTTTACTTATACATTTGTACACTATGCATATTTCCTTCTACGACTGTCTGATAACATTAAAGGTGTTTCCACGATACATGGAAATGAAATTTTTTCGATTCTTCGCTATAAACGCAGCTAATTTTTTGTTTTTGTTTCTAATACAGAAGTAGTAAAATAATACGTGGGTTTGTGAGTTTGTATATTATAACGTTCTAAGGTTACAAGAGATAATACTATGGGCGAAAGACAATCCACAAATTTTACTCAAACCAAACTGCATTTAGAAGAATGGAATTGGAAATAATCGTTTGACTTTATTGGCAGGGGGGGGGGGGCGGGGATCCCTCCTCACTTCAGAAACCGTTACATCGAATTCCGATACCACGGTAGCGTTCAGCAAATGCAAATTTGCTCGGCTGCTGTAGGCGTGTGTGACGCTTATGCTCTATATACCGGTCCTCCACGGCTGTGTTGGTCTGATTACTGTTATAACATGCCGCCACTGCACGGTATACGATTTGACTGATTTACGCAGGGACACAAAACAGGTTGCCCGCAACGAAAAACTTTTTGTCTGTTTCTCTCCCTGCAATTCTAGTGAAAGCAGCTGGTACATTTAAAGAGTAGTAGGATGACTTTTGCTTAAATAGTTTTTTTCGTGAATTAATGATCCGAATATTCTACATCTTTCGTTCTCCAACGTTTCGCACTGGAAAATTAGGAATGGTGTGATTTCAACCCCCTTACTACACAATCCGCACTCACGGTCTGTTTTCTATACACCCATCGTGAGTACGTAGTACTTTAAGTTCCCATGGCCAGCCATCAATCCTAGCACGAGTATAATCTGTCTCCTGATTACAGAACTTCTCTTGAAATATGGCTTCCGCGTCATTAGCTTGCCACATTTATGTTTTTGGATCTTAGTCCAATACTCTGCACAGGCCCTTCTAATCCAGCTACATACTTTTGATTTTACCATCGCCTTAGTGATGGCTCGGACAGGTTCCGGGCCAACAAATGGAGTCCTCACAGCTGTTCTGGTCAGCCTATCAGCTTGTTCACTGCCACTGGTTTCCAAGTGACCAGAGAACCCTGAGACAGTTTGCTTTCCCCTATTCTCATAAGGCCATTGTGGTAAACTGAAACTGTTTCTGATCTCGTTGCTGGGCTGTCTGAATGAATGAATGTAAGCGGTATACAGTAGACACGCGTCTTACGCTAAGCAAGTTGTTTTCAGAGTTTGTGCTCTTTCTGCATACACCATCTTTTGTTTCTGACTGACGTAGCCCCACCCAACCGAACACTCAGTTGTCTTGTTTGTGCCTTCATAATGACGGGGTGGCACTAGGATCAGAAACCGAGCGAGTACAAGAGTGATGTTGCGGGTTGCAAACTTTGCAAATTAAGGCACCACTGCTGCATCGGCGCTAAAGGGCTTCCTTTGTTCCCGCTGTACTTCCACGAGTATGTGGATTCTTAACTGTAGCACTGTGGTTCTTGTTGTTATGGAAGATGAGTACACGATCTTTTTGCTGTGAAGTAGCATTGAAAAAGCGAAACGACCGATTGTCGGGATCCAACAGCCTAAAAAAGCTGGGTTTTGTGAGACTGTGGAAAGTGTAAGACGAAAATTAATTTATGGACCGTGCACAATTTCAAATGTGTTCCATTAGAGTAGAAGCGATGTCTGGAATAAGGTTTACCCAGTAGTCGACACTTCAGGCGAATAAAACCGGGCGAGGTGGCGCAGTGGTTAGGACACTGGGCTCGCATTCGGGGGGACGACGGTTCAAATCCACATCCGGCCATACTGATTTAGGTTTTCCGTGATTTCCCTGAATCACTCCAGGCAAATGACGGGACTGTTCCTTTGAAAGGGCATGGCCGACTTCCTTCGCCATCCTTCCCTAATCAGATGGCACCAATGACCTCGCTGTTTGGTCCCCTTCCCAAAAATCAACCAACCAGTCACACGAGAAATAGACAAATTACGTCCAATACAAACAAAATGGTTGTATTCATGTTTATTCCACCTCCACGGTGAGAAAATATATGTGCTGCGTCACACGCAAACTGTGCATATGGCAATGTCACAGTTATATCCCAGCGACCATAAAGCGCGCTATTTCCGTATTGTTTTGGCCATGGCAAGTTGCGTTTAAGGGCTAACAGCGATCTGTTTATCTCAGCCTACCATTCGTTTCCGCAGATGTCTCGAGGACTGTTATAAATTTGATCTTATAATCAATCAAAATTTAAAGATTACATTTCATCATCATCATCATCATCTCATGTTTCCTGGCGCAGTTGTTGCTGACTCAGTAACGCCTGGAAACAGGAGAGGGGGGACAGGAGAGAGGGGACAGGGGGAGCTTTAGACCTTCTCAGAATAGATATTAAATAACGAAAATTACAGCAGTCGTCAAAAAAGTATATATTTGAACTATATTCACTGCTAATCTATCAGTCACTATATTGCTATTTAACAATATTGTTATGGCTAATGTTTGTTTATATCGTTTAGGCAAATCGGACATTTTATGGCGTTTCAACTTGCACTTATGTACAGCTGTAAAGCCAAATTCATGACTGAGTGAAATAAATGAGTAACAATTTACAGTCTAATTGCGGAAATTCCTTTCAAGATGGTTTCGCATGTAGAGGGAACGCCACGAGTCCGCGATTACAGTTGGGAACTCGTGTACTCGCTCTCCTTCCTGAGCGAGTCAGACCACTTCTAACCGACAGGAAACGGAGCTGTTAAGTGGGCGGTGGCGGAGCCTGACGAACCGAGTCCAAGAGCACCAGGGGACGGCGAGCTTGGAGATGACATCATACGACTCTCTGGCGGGTTTGGTTCAAATGGCGCTGAGCACTATGCGACTTAACTTCTGAGGTCATCATCAGTCGCCTAGAACTTAGAACTAATTAAACGTAACTAACCTAAGGACATCACACACATCCATACCCGAGGCAGGTTTCGAATCTGCGACCATAGCGGTCGCTCCGCTCCAGACTGCAGCGCCTAGAACCGCTGTAAGAGGTCCGAGCAGATGTAATTTCGATGTATTGCTCATGCGCTGCCTGCGATATGCAAGGTTTCTGACCAGAGAGCAGTATTGACTACAGTACGAACTGTGTAGCTGTAGCAGTAAGTTGTTGCTAATCTGGAGTCTGGTCTGGTCTGGTCTGGTGTATCGTGTTGGCTGGCCCGGTCGCAGTGCAGCGATGCCGGAGCCTGAGTATTATTGTATAAGGTAAAAAGCAGCCTCGCGCATATGTAGTAATGTTATCTCAAGTCGCATGTAAATGTTTTAAAAATCTCGTAATAATAATCTTGCTCACAAAAAGTAACTTTTGACAACCATTCATTTCAATTTAAAGAATTTACTAATTTCTCCCATCCACGATCATCCCGATTGTTGCAAAAGAAAAAAAATCAGTTGCTTCCTTTCATAAATGAGAGATATATCGGCCAGCATTGCACAGAGCTGTGCCGGAAAAATTTCTTGTAAGAGCAGATATATCCGGCGACTTCATTGAGGTAAGAATATTTTCCTTTTTTTATTCAGAATGATCTTTCAGGGCCATGACGCAGCACTGCTGTCGTCCAAAATTTACCAGGTTAAATTCACAGTGAATTATTGAAAAATCGTAAGTGAACGACATAATTATAATTTTTACTGTTGAGAGGTTTAGGAATTTTTCTGTTTTGAGGTTACGCTAAATGTGAATGAATTTTGAGCTTAGATTAAATCAGAAAGAATTTTTGTAGGGAGATTAAATATGAATGAATTTTGTAGGGAGGTTACAAATGAATGATAAATTTTGTGCGGAGTTTACACCGCACGGCCACTCCGGCCGGCCTCTGGCGGGTTTAAAGCGAGTATAACGCTCCTGATTTCGTGCACGCTATTTGAACATTCAAAATGAAGGGAGAAGTTTTTTTTTTGCTGAAGATTTTAAGAGTAGATCGCGTACACAATGAAGAAGTACTGAATAGAGTTGGATAGCAGGTAACTTAATGGCACAACTCGACTGAAAGAAAGGGCACAGCCAATCCTGAGGCGTCACTGGAGGTACATGAGCGAGGGTGTAAAATTTTGGGCAGGATACTAAGGTAAGGAGGTTCAACTTAATACGCCTCCCAACAGTTAGGCAGAGATGAAGAGGCTTGCACGTGAAATCTAGCGTGGAGAGCTGCGTTAAGCCTGTCTTCGGACTGACCACGACCACGAGCATTTTTTTAATCTGGTAGAGAGCGTATTCAAATGGTTCAAATGGCTCTGAGCGCTATGGGACTCAACATCTGAGGTCATCAGTCCCCTAAAACTTAGAACTACTTAAACCTAACTAACCTAAGGACTTCACACACATTCATGCCCGAGGCAGGATTCGAACCTGCGACCGTAGTGGTCGCGCGTTTCCAAACTGAAGCGCCTAGAACAACTCGTCCCCACTGGCCGGCAGGGCGTATTCACTCTTCAGTAGTAATAGCTGTTTTACATTCACGTTTACTTGTGCGTCTTGACCCCACAGAGATTTCTTTTACTGATTGAGCGATACACGTGGAGTGTATACACTGATATGTTTGATGCTTACTGCATATAAGTGGAGCTTTCTGCATCTAGAATTCGCGTGTTTTGAGTGAGTTTCGCCTGCCAAATTTACTCGCGCTCATGAAGTGTGGTTCTACAAGAATGTGTTGGCAGGTGGGTCATATCCCCTGTCTAAGACATTAAATGACAGTTATAATTACAATTTCCACTCCAGAAAATTGCCAGAATTTCTGGATGACGTGCCACTCGCTACAAGACAGCACTTAAGGAGTTCCAGCACGCCGGGGCGCCGGCACATTTCAGTCGTCCTGTTCGTCGATTCTTTAACCGAGAGCCTGCACAGAAGTGAATTGGCAGAGGTCGTTCTGTACCATGGCCTACTCGAACCCCTGGTTTGAACCTTCCGTACTTTTTTTTGGGCGATATGCGCAACCTAGTTTACAAAACCCTTGTTGAATCAGACAAAGATCTGGTTGCCCAGAAAAGCAGCAGCAGCAAGGGAAATTAAGGACACTCCAGCAATCTTTATGTTAGAACACGATACTTCTGCGTAATCTTTGTGTACGAGTCAACAGAAGCATTTCTTAACTAACTGCTTTGTTAATATTTTTGTCTCTTGATAACAAGGAATAAAAAATTGTGTGTGTTACTTTTCGTCTACTGCAACTAAGACTTTATGTGGTGGTGGTGGTGGTGGTGGTGGTGGTGGTGGTGGTGGTGGGTAGTGTTTAACGTCCCGTCGACAACGTGGTCATTAGAGACGGAGCGCAAGCTCGGGTTAGGGAAGGATTGGGAAGGAAATCGGCCGTGCCCTTTCAAAGGAACCATCCCGGCATTTGCCTGAAACGATTTAGGGAAATCACAGAAAACCTAAATCAGGATGGCTGGAGACGGGATTGAACCGTCGTCCTCCCGAATGCGAGTCCAGTGTGCTAACCACTGCGCCACCTCGCTCGGTAAGACTTTATGTCTTCTTAAAAATGGAGCCTCATAGGAAAGCATATCGAAAAAAGTGTTTTCAGTGTCCCTTGCAACCTCAAAGAGTTATTGGTTTAATTTTCACCCAGAGGAACTACTATCACCGCATTAAATTCTAAGAAGAAAAAAGGGCGGTAGAGAAATATATTTCTTTCTGTAAGCTATGCACCATCCCAGAACTTGGCGGTTTGTATACAGCAGCATTCTTGTTTGCATGATCAAGAGAGTCGAAGTGTGAAGAATGATAACTTGCTCTAATTGTAGAAAAATGTAAGTTAATGGAGATTAATAGGAAAAACAATCCTGGAAGGTTCGAATACAGTACCGGCGGCGCGCTGCTTTACACAGTGACGGCGCTAAAATATGAAGGTGTAAAGTTGCAAACAAGCAGTAAACGGAACGGGCATGTGAATTCGCCAGTAGAGAAGGCGAGTGGTGGCCTTCAATTGATTGATAGAATGTTATGAAAGTCTTCATCTATAAAGGGGATCACATGTGGAACACTAGTGCGACCCATTCTTGACTACTGCTCGGGTGCTTGGGATTCCCTCCATGCCAGATTAAAGGAATACGTTCAATCAATTCAATAGTGTGTTGCTAGGTTTGCTGCCGGCATGTATGATCAAGATGCAATTATTGCCATGCTTTGTCAACTGAAATAGGAATACGAAATGGCATGCAGGTCAGAAGGAATATTGCATTGTACTCCTTGATAACACAGGCAATAGTCTTTCGTATTAATTCCCCAATACCAGGCTCTCGACTGTCAATAAATACATTCTTTCTGGACGGGACTAAACGTACGAGTGAAGGATGTAACACAATGACGACGATATATGGAAGTTTTGATCTGTCCGTGATTCGCGCAAGGGCAGCCGAAGCGTTTAAGGCGACCGCTCGCGTAAAGTGGGAAATCTGGGTTCGAGCCTCGGTCCGCCACAAATTTTTACTGTCTTAATTCCAATATACGGCTGATGATGGTTCATATTAGCAATTGCGAATACATTTCGTGTATCCGATGGGAATCTCTGGAGTCAAGACGACATTCTTTTCGCGAAGCACTACTGAGAAAATTTAGAGAACCGGCATTTGCGGCTGACTGCGGAACAATGTTACTGCCGCAACCATGCATTTCGTGTAAGGCCCACGAAAACGATGTAAGGGAAATTAGGTCTCGTACGAAGGTATATGGACTGTCGTTTTTCCCTCACCTTATTTGTGAGTGGAAGAGGAGAGATAAAGACTAGCAATGGTACAAGGTACCCTTCTCCAGGCACCGCATCATGGCCTGCAGTGTGTGAACGTAGATGAAGGTGTCAGTTTATCAGACATGTGAAGTCAGAAACTCAGTTGCAACGCAGCAGCTCTTCAGTTCACGGAACTTAACTTCTTAATTAGTGCACAGTAACTTATCGAATGAAATGAAAGACAAAAAAAAATATGACGGGTACTGCAATGCAAAAGTAATCACCACACTGCGCCTTTTTGAGTCATTTTCCCACTTTCGTGAACAAAGGTCTAATCCAGCGCATCGATGAACCTCGTAACCCAATTTTGTTGAATTTTATGGGAGAAGGATAAACAGTTTCTTAAAAAATAATACCAAGTGAACAGATAAAGTTGCTACACGTGTTATTGACAGGTTAGAGGAATCCACGCACTTTCATATCTCCATTTGATAATGGAGTTTCTGGTTACTGGAATTACGAAGTTCTCAGCGACAGATAGAAGATTTTCATAGCATGTCATCGACATGTAAATGCGACCAGCTGATTTATTGATTTATTAACTCCACTCACTTACCTCCAAGAAGGAACACAACCGATCTATACGGATCTTCGTTCTGCTGGCACCTTCCTTCAAGTGTATCGAATTTCTGGAAAGGAACTTTGGACTGGCAGGAGGAAGTGCCGACACTGCGCAGAGGACGTCAGACAGAGTAGTAGAGTGTGTGTGTGTGTGTGTGTGTGTGTGTGTGTGTGTGTGTGTGAGAGAGAGAGAGAGAGAGAGAGAGAGAGAGAGAGAGAGCGAGAGAGCGCGTCACCGTGGAGTGGCGTTACTCACACATTAGAAGCCAACACACACACACACACACACACACACACACACACACACACACACACACACACTACTGATAACACCGAAGCAGCGGGAAGTAGTGCTCTATCGCAGTATTACCTTCGCCGCGGTTCCAGAATTTCCTCCTTTCCTGCAGACACTGTCTGCTGAGTGATGGCGATGTGAATTTCTGTTCACAATGTGGGCCACACAGGATTTTCTTTATCTCTTTTTTTTAGAGACAGTGATTCGTTTCAATAGTTGTTCTGTACTCCACGGTACACACATCTTTTATCCAGGAACTCAGGAACTGACGTCGTAGAATGGAAGACGAGTGACAAATTGCTAACCAAACTGAAGTTGTTAAAATACTAGAATACTATGTTTCGTCATTGTTATTTAATGTGTATAATAGCAAATTCTTAAAGCAATCCCAGACATGCCTCAAAAGCACTCAGATTAGGACTTACTTCATAGAAGTTATCGGAAATAACCGTTGCAGGCCGTCACTATCATACCAGTGAAATTCACTGTAGTGGCTAAAAATTGAACTCTGATTGCTATAGGCAGTAGAATGAATTTCCTGTCTCGCCAATAAATACTTTTAATTGTATGTGGAGTACTCTATTTCAACTTGGAATAAGTTCTGTTCTGACCAGAAATATGGACATTTGAGTAACAACGTAATTGATACGAGAAATGCTGCATCATAAATATAGTTGCCTAAAAAAATAATTTAGCTTGAACATCATGTGCACTTGCTCATAATGTGGTACGCAAACAAATTTTTCTCTGCGGTTCGGTGAAAATTTATGACTTCGCTTTAGTGGAACATCTGTCTGTTCCTTGCTGCTACCTTATTACATTTCAAAAAAACTTCTCTATCAAAATCAGTATTTATTATGCTGCTTGAAAAACTGGCGTGTCTATTTATACAGCTGTGTGTCATTTTTTACGCACGACCCTACAGAAGTCCTACAGTAACTTAGCGATATGTTCTCGACCATTAGTGCTTGAAGTCTGTGGCTGTGTGCCCAGAGTATATTTATGGCATTTTTGTTTACGAAGTATCTTCCGCAAAGAGAACGTATTGAAACGTAAGCTAGAAGATGCTTTTGAACAAATGTGTACAGAATTAAACATGAAGTAAAATAAAGTGGGAAGGTACCGTACGAACTTGGACACAGCCACTGAATGACAACAGTGGTATATTCGAGATGACAGTACCTGTAAGTTACGATTAGAGTCAATGCTCCACAATTCAGGCGGTCAGCAATTAAAACTGGTGCAGTCTGTCAAAGTTGAAGTGTAGATGCGATATTTGTGTTGCAGTAATAGTAATAGGAAAATAATTTCTTTCTAATCCTTTTACTTTTTGTGAATAACCGACGACGTACCAGTTTAATGCGCAATTCTGAGCTATAATCTATTGACTGTACACCGAATATTCCGTGTCGTCATCAGCGTTTACTACACTTTCTTCAGCGCCCCTCCTCAAAGAGGTTGACCTATGATTGTGTCACATACACTCTGTGCACCTTTCCGGTAACTGTTGCATACATCAATGTTCTTATTCGTCGGCACAGGTAGAAAATGGCCCCTTCCTGAACAAAGTACATCCATTGTATTTCTGAAAAGACGACCATCTCTGTTGACGCCGGTCAATCTGTCACGCAGAATTAATGATAAATGTCTTGTTAATACACCGGGTGAGGTGTACGGCTATCATTCTCGATTTTCAAAAGTAGCTGTTGTAATGGATTCTATGCGGTGCGAATCCCGCCTCATTCACGAAAAATACGCCAAATACTGCACATGGTAAGCACTCTGTCTTTCGCAGAACTGTAATATGGAATTGTGCTTTTGTGGTCAGAGAAAACGCTGTAAATGAAATGATTAACGTAACCGCTACTGCAGAATGAAGCACGCAGAGCCGTAGCTGCAGTTATTTGCACATTTATTTCACGACTATCGTTGACACGTTTTAGCACATGCTGCTTCATTTCTGACGCACGAACTGTATGAGGTCTTCCAAGATCTTGCTAACTATGCTGTATCTGTAACGTGTTGGAGGAGCCTGCTAAACACTAGCAGATGGAGGACGACAGTGTAAATACGACGACTATTTGGAAAGTAAGTTCCGATCGGTCACGAAATGGAGACCATTGTGAAAATCCGATGACGGTTTACATAAATGTGCTGGGTAGTGTCTCTAGTATGTCCATCGACCGCAGCACGTCACTCTTTTCAATTCTGGGTGCACAGTGAGTACGTAAAGATGCCTAGATAAATAATGTTTCCCGCCAAGTACGAGGGACTAGTGGCAGATTTCGGCTGATGTCGTGCAGCCCACACAACATATCTGTCATGCTTTCCGTCCTTCATGATAATTCTTAGCCACACACTGCAGGGGCAATGAACATCCTCCAGCAGTGTTTTCGAAGCGAAGTGCTTGGTCACCTACAATACAGTCCGTAATTGTCTCGTTCTGATTTTCGTATCTGCCCACATCAACTGCTGGCTGTGAAGACAACATTTTGGCACAGACATCGAGCTGTAAACGAGCGTAGATAACTGGCGGAAAGCACTGGCGGCTGCCTTCTGTGACGAGGATACCGCAAGATTGGTACTACGCTACTTGCACATGTCTAAGTCGGAAAGGTAACGATGTAGGAAAATAAATGTAAGATATATCTTACTATTGCAAATGAAACAGTTTGATTTTCACAGTGATTTCCATTTCGCGACAGATCGGGATTTACTTTCCGAAGAGCCCTCGTACTATTTGGCAACCATGATGCTGGATTGTCCTGCCTCCAATGACGAACAATAATAGTTGCTACAACGGTAGGCAGGGACTGGAAGATGTACGAAACACTTGTGACTGCTATGACTGAAATTTCCATCACAGCAAAGAATGCCTCCTCGCAGAACACGAGCAGTTTATGTTTGTTCGTGGTTGCTAACACAACCAAACCTGTCACTACCTTCATAGTGCTGAAAGCATTACCAATTATTCATTTTTGCTGTCATGATTTCTTTAATAATGTTCCACTGGATGCATAGAAAACAGTAGCAGAACTATTTTCTCCCTTTGTACAGCAGTATAACTTTCAGTTTCAAAAATCTTGATATCTTGCCAATAACTACCGTATGTCACTACCTAATCAGTTATGACTATTTCGCCAATAAACAAATAAAAGTTACATTCACTTGTTTATTTTGCCACTTCGCGTTTCGATTGTTCCCACCATCATCTTCAGGTCGAAAATTGTTTACTTGGTTGGTGTTATTGAAGAGGACAGTCGTCTTTCACAGTCGCAGACCAAGGGCAGAGTACGTTATTATACGTATTTTGAGGGACGGTAGATTTGTGAAACGTCTGCATGATGTTGCCTCACGTAGGCCCTCTTCACTGCACATTACATTTTGAATGTAAATGTAATGTGTAGTGAAGAGGACATAAATCACGTAACAGTATGCAGACCTTCTACAACTCTACCACCCCTCGAAAGATGCAAAATAATCTGCAACTGTGAAAAGGCGTCTATACCTTTCACCAACACCAGCCATGGGAGTAAACCACTCTCTACCTGAAGATGATGGTGAGAACCATCGAAACACGTAGTGACAAAATGAACAAGTCACTGGCGCAGAAACTATTTTATTTGCAGTAATTAGTTATGACAACTGCGAACAAATGTTAATCATATGTCAACTGATGACGGTAAAGTGTTTCTTCGTTCACATTAGAGAACTGTTCATTCTCACACGGACCATTGCTAGGAGGGTGCCCAGCTTCAGATAAACGTTGGGTTTAAATTAAAAAAAACTTGTTTTCATTAGTAAACAGATTTTGTTTGGGTGACACGTATGTTCACAAAATGGAGATTTCCTGCCATGTTTACTCATAACGTAAGACAACAAACATTCAGTTGAAACGAGGAAATCTGATCCACGTTAAAATGATCTCCAAATATGTTGCGTTTTTACAGACTCTCACATCCATTCGTTTTCAGTTTTCACTCAGCTACAGAACAAACACTGAAGTGCAATTGCCTGTCACGCACAAGATAAGTTATCGGATTATATAAGGTCTTGATAAACTTTCGTTTGCAACACGTAACCTGCAATGGAGATATGACTATAATTACCTCACACTGAAAATAAAACTACGGGAGTCACATACAAACGTCGCTTGTGGCGAAATAAATAAAAAAAGATTTGTCAAATTGTGTTTTTTAACTTTAGAATTTTTGAAAGGCTTTTTTACGGATTGTATTGACCGGCTTGAATGCGGACAAATACAGTGCTGCGTGAAATATGCCTGTAATATAATTTACCATTCCGATTAATTACATTTTGAATTCTACGTCATTGTTGATTTAATCAGAGTTCTCACCTTAGACGTAGAATTAGTCCTTCTGCCACAATATTAATTCATCAGTCGCCATCGAAGTTCTTCTCTTTGTTGACCGTGTGTATCTTCCTAAGTCGGCATCGGTTCACTTCACAAAGACGGTGGAAACCAAGGAATACAATGCTACGTTGCTTTAAATAATTTTCGTAACACTTCGATACTTCTCACTATTTTTATTCAAAAGACAATAAGACTTGCTCTGCTCGTCGCACAAACCATAATTACTAACAATATGGCTGCCTTTCCGCAGACACCAAAAATTACGTCCATCCTCCACGAGGCAACAATCAAAAGTGTCCCTTAGCTCCTTCTTGGAGTATGAAACAAAAGAGAATCCAATGTGAACATTACAAAGATTATAACCTACATGCCTCTCAATTTAATCTTTGGCGCAGCCTTTAAGGTATTGTATGTCTCTGCGTCGGAATGTGTCATTACACGCTGTAAGAAGAGAAGCGAAGCGTGGCTGGTAAAGGAAACTTCAAGGTCTTCCGTGACACAAGCTGGCGTTACAGACATGGAAACACTTACTACTTCTCAAGCAAAACGCACTGTCAGCCAGATGATCAGCGGATTCAGTACTGAATTCAAACCACACAATCGTCGACGCAAGCAAGCAAGCTCTTTGATGGCTATTCCCGTTGAGTGCATGTGAATATCATATGACACCTGTGTCACCGGTGGTTTACCACACCAGTGGAATGACACAATCAGTATCTTCACTACGCGATAAAAATGGTGATGTTATTGATGACAGTGGCATTAAATCAGAGTTACTAAATACGGTTATCCGAAACTCTTTCACCAGAGAAGAAGTAGTAAATGTTCCAGAATTTGAATCTACATCTACATAATTACTCTGCAATTCACATTTAAGTGCTTGGCAGAGGGTTCATTGAACCACAATCATACTATCTATCTACCATTCCACTCCCGAACAGCGTGCGGGAAAAACGAACACCTAAACCTTTCTGTTCGAGCTCTGATTTCTCTTATTTTATTTTGATGATCATTCCTACCTATGTAGGTTGGGCTCAACAAAATATTTTGCATTCGGAAGAGAAAGTTGGTGACTGAAATTTCGTAAATAGATCTCGCCACGACGAAAAACTTCTTTGCTTTAATGACTTCCATCCCAACTCGCGTATCATATCTGCCACACTCTCTCCCCTATTACGTGATAATACAAAACGAGCTGCCCTTTTTTGCACCCTTTCGACTTCCTCCGTCAATCCCACCTGGTAAGGACCCCACACCGCGCAGCAATATTCTAACAGAGGACGAACGACTGTAGTGTAAGCTGTTTCTTTAGTGGACTTGTTGCATCTTCTAAGTGTCCTGCCAATGAAACGCAACCTTTGGCTCGCCTTCCCCACAATATTATCTATGTGGTCTTTCCAACTGAAGTTGTTCGTAATTTTAACACGCAGGTACTTAGTTGAATTGACAGCCTTTAGAATTGTACTATTTATCGAGTAACTGAATTCCAACGGATTTCTTTTGGAACTCGTGTGGATCACCTCACACTTTTAGTTATTTAGCGTCCACTGCCACCTGCCACACCATACAGCAATCTTTTCTAAATCGCTTTGCAACTGATACTGGTCTTCGGATGACCTTACTAGACGATAAATTACAGCATCATCTGCGAACAACCTAAGAACAACTGCCAACGTGAGTAACTTAGAAGCAAATATCCCCAATGTAGCAAAGCATCTTAAATCACTTAATAAAGGCAAGCTCTCCCGTCCTGATTGTATGTATGTGAAGTTCCCCTCAGAGTATGTTTACACAGTAGCTCCATATTCAGCAATCATATACTATCGATCGCTCATTGACAGATCCGTACTGAAAGTCTGAAAAAATGCACAAGTCACACCAATATCCGAGATAGGAAATAATAGTAATCCGTTGAATACAGACCCATATCTCTAACGCCTATTTACACTGGGATTTTGGAAGATATACTGTGTTCAAATATTATGAGTTATCTCCCAGAAAATTTCAATGACAAGCTGCCAAAACGGGTTCAGAATATATCGCTCTTGTTAAACACAACTGGCTCTTTATTCTCATGTAGTAATGAATGCTACTGAAAGCAATGTCAAATTTAATCCACGCTCTAGGTTTTCAGAAGGCTTTTGACACCGTACCTCACCAGCAGCTTGTAATCAAATTACGTGAATATGGATTATCATCTCATTTGTGCGACTGGATTCGTGATTTACTGTCACAAAGGTGACAGTTCGTAGTAATTGACAAAGTCATCTAGTAAAACGGAAGAAGTATCTGACATTCCCAAGGATGTGTTGTACGCCGTCTGCTGTTCCTGATCTTCCTAATCGATTTAGGAGGCAATCTGAGAAGCACGAAGATTCTTTGGAGACGATGATACGATTTACCATCTTATAAAGTCATCAGATGATCAAAACAAATTTCAAAATGATTTAGACAAGATGTCTGTAAGGTGCTTAAAGTCGCAGTTGACTCTAAATAATGGAAAGTGTGAAGTCATCCACATGAGTTCCGAAAGTAAACCGTTAAATTACAGTTACGCCATAAATCACACAAATGTAAGAGTTGTGGATTCAACTAAATACTTTGGGATTAGAGTTACGAATGATTTAAATTGGAACGCTCACACAGATGATGATGGGGGTACAGCAAACAAAAGACTACGATTTATTGGCAGAACACTGAGAAAATGCGCCATGTCTACTAAAGTTATTTCTACACTACGCTTTTATGTCGTCGTCAGGAATACTGCTATGCGGAGTGTGATCCGCATCGGATAGGATCGACGTAGGACATCGAAAAAGTTCAAAGAAGGGCAGTTCATTCTGTATCATCGCGAAATAGGGGAGGGATTGCCAATCAAATGGTACGTGCATTGGGGTGGCAATCATTGAAAAACAGGCGTTTTTCATTACGTCAGTATCATCTCATGAAATTTCAATCACCAACTTTCTCCTCAGAGTGTGAAAACTTTTCGTTGGTGCTTATGTACAAGGGGAGCAATGATCATTATAAAATGTGAGAAATGAGAACTAGCACAGAAAGATTTAAGTGTTCGTTTTTCGTGCTGTTCGAGAGTGAAACGGTAGAGAAATAGCTTGAACGTGGTTCGATAAATCGTCCGCCAGGTACTTAATTGTGAATTGGAGAGTGATCCTGCAGATCCAGATACCTGTGATTGGTTGAATTAAAACATCTGTATTTTGTTTCAGTTAAGGCATAGTTCTTGCTGTGAAGCCAATTTTGCATAAATAAGAACTCTCCAAAACCAGACTAAATGTTGCATTTCGTACCAATACCTGAAATTGTTGCCATACGAAAAATAACATGCGAGTTAACTTATCTAAACTAACTGTATACAGGATAGATGTAAATAACTATAGAGGGATCTCTCCGTCTAGTCACGTACAAGTTATTATGTATACTGCAAACAACCCAAACGCAATTTGAAGTTAAGATAGGCAAAATACCAAGCGGCCTTTAGATCAAGACCCTCGTTTGCGGAACAAATCTTCAATCCAAAAAACACAGATATAAACCAACCCGAAACAGCCAAATTATCCGCACTTCTGTTGACTTCAAGAAGCCAAATGCCAAATGCCACGCGGACACTCTTTGTGACGTCCTGTAAGAACACAGCCTAGACTTAATGACAGTAAGCCTCATCAAGCAAACGCCGACGGACACAAAGTCGAAAGTAAATTTTGTAGAAGAAATATCAAAGCCCTTTGTAATTAAAAAACCGGTATTCGTCAAGGAGATGCAGAATCGACACGCCTCTTCAATCTCATCGAAGACACAGTCGTTGCAGAATGGGGAAATAATTATAAAACCAAAGTCTCTGGAAGCGTATTGACTTGGACGGACTAAAGATGAAATTAAGGTCGCTTGCTTAGCTTTCGCAGACGATTTGGCTGTGCAAGCAGGCTGTGAAAATCACATCAATCTAACAGTTAGCAGTTCCCAAAGAATGCGTTAAAACGCCACCTCACAAATCTCATTTGAAATACCTGAATTTAATTCCAGTAAGTATATTCTTTTAGAAATACAGGAAAATCAAGAGGTCAGACACTTCGAGTATCTCCGTGAGATCACAGAACCAACAGGGCTATAAATGGAAGCAAGTACAGGGCTATTAAAAATGATTGAAGCGATTTCATAAATTCACTGTAGCTCCATTCATTGACATATGGTCACGACACACTACAGATACGTAGAAAAACTCATAAAGTTTTGTTCGGCTGAAGCCGCACTTCAGGTTTCTGCCGCCAGAGCGCTCGAGAGCGCAGTGAGACAAAATGGCGACAGGAGCCGAGAAAGCGTATGTCGTGCTTGAAATGCACTCACATCAGTCAGTCATAACAGTGCAACGACATTTCAGGACGAAGTTCAACAAAGATCCACCAACTGCTAACTCCGTTCGGCGATGGTATGCGCAGTTTAAAGCTTCTGGATGCCTCTGTAAGGGGAAATCAACAGGTCGGCCTGCAGTGAGCGAAGAAACGGTTGAACGCGTGCGGGCAAGTTTCACGCGTAGCCCGCGGAAGTCGACGAATAAAGCAAGCAGGGAGCTAAACGTACCACAGCCGACGGTTTGGAAAATCTTACGGAAAAGGCTAAAGCAGAAGCCTTACCGTTTACAATTGCTACAAGCCCTGACACCCGATGACAAAGTCAAACGCTTTGAATTTTCGGCGCGGTGGCAACAGCTCATGGAAGAGGATGCGTTCAGTGTGAAACTTGTTTTCAGTGATGAAGCAACATTTTTTGTTAATGGTGAAGTGAACAGACACAATGTGTGAATCTGGGCGGTAGAGAATCCTCACGGATTCGTGCAGCAAATTCGCAATTCACCAAAAGTTAATGTGTTTTGTGCAGTCTCACGGTTTAAAGTTTACGGCCCCTTTTTCTTCTGCGAAAAAAACGTTACAGGACACGTGTATCTGGACATGCTGGAAAATTGGCTCATGCCACAACTGGAGACCGACAGCGCCGACTTCATCTTTCAACAGGATGGTGCTCCACTGCACTTCCATCATGATGTTCGGCATTTCTTAAACAGGAGATTGGAAAACCGTTGGATCGGTCGTGGTGGAGATCATGATCAGCAATTCATGTCACGGCCTCCACGCTCTCCCGACTTAACCCCATGCGATTTCTTTCTGTGGGGTTATGTGAAAGATTCAGTGTTTAAACCTCCTCTACCAAGAAACGTGCCAGAACTGCGAGCTCGCATCAACGATGCTTTCGAACTCATTGATGGGGACATGCTGCGCCGAGTGTGGGAGGAACTTGATTATCGGCTTGATTTCTGCCGAATCACTAAAGGGGCACATATCGAACATTTGTGAAAGTCTAAAAAAACAGTTTTTGTATATGTGTGCAAAGCATTGTGAAAATATCTCAAATAATAAAGTTATTGTAGAGCTGTGAAATCGCTTCGATCATTTGTAATAACCCTGTAGTTTGATTACAGAAACACACAGAACGTATCGGCGAACGCATGTTATGTCCATACACATAAAGATTAGGCATTTCAACACAGTGGTCGAAACTGAAGCTCTGTGCACAAGTGAAACTATTTCTCATCGCAAAAGGTGACCTGATAACATTCTAAAGGATGAACGAAGGATTATGAGTAAAGTCTAAAATAGAACAGAAATCATCAAATCTCGCAGCCGAAGTTAGGAAACTAAGACAAATTTTATGCACATGTTCAAGGACTCCCCAACCATGAGGCTTACGCGTAAAATTACGATGCACTGATCTAAAGAGCTGAAAATACCCCGAGAGACCGGACAGAAGCAGTACGAGTAGTGGGAAAGTAACTGTTCATTGAAATGGAACAACTGTCGGGTATTTCTGCTAAGTAATGTGGTAAGAAACAGAAACCAACATGTTGGATAGTAGAAAATTATAATTTCAATTTGTTTGTTTAGGAGGGGGACATCAAACGATACCACATTCGATCCGCCACCCCACCCCGTGCATGGGTGGCGTGGGGGTTGGGTGGGGGAGGGGGGGCGTCTTTGAAATATTCATTGGGAAATCCCATTTTTTGTAGCAGATTACGATTCTACAGCAAAATCTACACACATGTTGATGGTGTTGAGAGAGCATCCAGCTACAAATTTATTTTCAGTTCCTTTATTCAAAAGATACCCTTACCGATTTCGAATCATTACGATTCATCGTCAGACGGTTTCATTCTTTCATTACATGTGGTGCGTTTTTTTTACAGATTGTGTGTGTGTGTGTGTGTGTGTGTGTGTGTGTGTGTGTGTGTGTAATGACCAAATATTCCGATCACGAACAAAATGTGATTTGACAAACTTCATAGTACAGGTAATAAAACTACAGAGTTTAACGTGGACTCCGAACAAAAGCGGGACTTGGAACTTTTCTGTTTATTTGCAAATCTTTCACAGGGATGAAAGAGGCGGTAATCAAAAAGATCCTAGGATCGTCAGCGGCTTGAATTCCGAACCTTCTGATTTCTAGCACACAGTTCACTCACGTTAATATGACCGCCGCCTAAGTTCGATGTCGGCAAGCAATAACCTCTTACAGATAGCAGGTGGCAGCATTAGCAGTGAAGAATACATCAAACATTTCAGGGGAGAGGGGGAAGGGGGGGGGGACACGGTAAACAGTGGAGTCGTCATCGTCGTACTGCGGAAACTGAACGATTTATCTGGCGTCCCAAAAGGTATGATCATCGGCTTTGGGACCAAGGGTGGAAGATTTTCCAAAACAGCTACGTTTATAGAGTGTTTGTGTGCCGCCATCATTGAAGTACACCGCGTATGTCAAAATAGTGCAATTGGAAACTGGCGCCGAGGCAACTGAAGTGAACCACGGGCCGTAAATAACGTGTCTATGGAGTAATAGACCTGCAACTGCTGAGCAACTGCTGAGCAACTGCTGAGCAACTGCTGAGCAACTGCTGGGCAACTGCTGAGCAACTGCTGAGCAACTGCTGAGCAACTGCTGAGCAACTGACCGCCTCAATGACACAAGGGGCTAGGAAGTCTCTTCAATGACCGTTCAGCGAATATTGCTGCTTATGAGCTTCCGCAATAGGCGCCTGGTTCATGTACCAATGCTGACAGCTGTTCGTCGGCGACGAAGGCTGAAATTTGCACGCAAACACCACTACTGAACGTCCACTGATTGGCGGTTGGTGGGCTTTACGGATGAATCACGTCTTATGCTCCATCGAACAGATGGCCGTTGGCGTGTATGGCGTAAAACGTCTGGAAACAAACACGCTACAACAGTCGTCGGAAAGGTCGTGACCAGAGGTTGGAGCGTGATGGTCTGAGGAATGCTTTCGTGGCATTTACTGGATGATTTTGTCATTCTGGAAGGACCGATGGATGAAAACAAGTATGCATCTGTCCTTGGAGACCACGTCCACCCCTACTTACGGGTTTGTTTTCCCACTGCACGATGGCACCTACCATGACAGTGCAACGCGTCCTACGGCTCGCTGTGTACGTGCGAGGTTCGAACAGCACCAGGATGGGTCTACCTTACTCCCCCGGCCACCAAACTCCCCGGATTTTAACCCAGTCGAGAATCTGTGAGACTATATCGATCGCGCTATTCGACCCGTAGATCCTCGACCTCGAAACCTTGCGCAGCAGACGACGGCATTGGAGTCGACAAGGCTCCACATCTCTGTCGACACGTTCCAGAATCTCAAACGAGTCTCTTCCTGCACGTCTCGCAGCGGACAATGCTGAAAAAACGCCGTTATTCAGGCTTTTGACAGGTGGCCACGTGTGAATGGACAGTGTACAAGCATTTCTTTAAGACAAAAGCACTCATATAGAACACGATTTTCCCCTCAGTAAAAAACACTCATTTACAATAAAAGATAACATACGATAATTATGGTTTGTTCGGAAGAGAGCAAATTCAGTAATCTAAGTACTGTTTATTTGCAATGCTTATATACTCGTTTCTCATTTAAGAACCAGCGAAAGGTTATTTTCCCCTCACACTATACAGTTCCTGCGTTACCGACACTCTGATTTGTGTTACAGTAATATGAAATTGTTGAATACTGTAAGTCGATGCTGACACCGAACATACCAAAAGGAAAGTAGCTGTACTTACTGATATCAGTAATATCTAAACGTCCCTAAGCGTAAATACAATCTAAATCATTAAGTCCTTTAATGTGATCACCGTGCTACTTTTACTTTACACTTTTCTTGATCTATATTTTGATCCGGGTATGCCACTTACAATGGACTGTATTTATGCAAACGTTTGCAACTGGTTTCACAATCAGAACCGAATAGTAATGAAAATAAAACAAAGGAGATTTTTATTCCATTAATTGACAGCCAGTGTAAAATGTTGTCATGCATACAATCTGTGTAGCTTGTGGGTCCCCTTACAACCAAAAGATTCATCCGAGATGCTTACAAGCACAATTTTACGACTTATAACAGAAATACCATCTAACAAGGACGATCTCGGCTTCGATCACGGCAGTGCTCCGTGTCAAAGGTCACCTGGCAAGGTCCACAGCATCGATAACCTCCCTAGTTGCATCTAGCGGGTACAGAAATACTCTGATAAATGCATGATACACACTGTGCTGTCTTACAATACATTTATTCAGAGCAGGTTTCGACCATGGATTATCATCACAGTGGAAAATTATCTGTTCTGACAGCTTCACATGTCGTACATGCTATTTAACCAGGAAAGTATACGCTGACATGTAAACGTCAGGAAAAGATACTCAACGGCGTAATACCGGCTTAAGCAAACAGAAAACATGACAAACATGAAAGCGTTTGACAGCAGTAAGTACACAGCACCACTGCCTGAGCACCATTTGAAAAGATACGAAACGGCCAGAAAGCATTGCTTCCCCTTGGGTCCGCATTTAGCCAGAGGCGGAACCTTCTCGTTCGTAGACAGCTCACTATGTCCTAAGAATAAGGGAATGATGTGTTCTGTATTTTATATCGTACAGTTGGATCCGCCGTTGTGTTGCACACCGACTAATACGTGCACACCATCTCACGAGCAACTTCCTGTGTTGTTCAGTAGAGTGGTGCGGTCAGAGGCGTTAGCATGAGGTCCACCTCCAGCCTGTTCAAATATTCTCATACGAGAATAACATCAGTGGTCTACAGTACGGACTGTTGGTACATCAAACACACCATGTCCCCTCGCATCAGCTTTCGTCAACATAAATTAGAACTAATCATCATCATCATCATCATCCACTGTTATTAACAGTTATAGTTTGTTCAGTAGGCAGTTTAGTCTTGTGGCAGCATTTCACCTGAATCGGGATGTTACTAGCAGATACCTAAATGCGCAATGTTTAGACAGTTCCGAAATTTCAATTTCCGAAGCGCTCTCTCTCTCTCTCTCTCTCTCTCTCTCTCTCTCTCTCTCTCTCTCTCTCTCTCCGTGATATTTCCCCTTTGAATGTAAAGAAAGACTGTGCTGGTAAACTATGTTATTTGATAGAGAAAGAGCTGAGTAAAACTGACACACAATATTTTAGCGCAGCGCAATCTGACTTAATAATCCCTACAAAAGAGTAGCCCTGACTAACAATAACCTATACCCTCCATGAATCACTTACCTCACAAAAATCTCCGATGCTCGAACTACTGCAGTACAGTGAGCGCCAATACTGCCAGCTAAATAAAAGATTCTAACTACTGAAGGCACTAACTACTCATAGGCATACAGTTAGCAAATGAAAAATTTTGGTAGAGAACAAACAATGTATTTACCTTAATAGTGTTCAAAAAATCATAATTTATATATAAATTCTGGACATCTGTTTTGACGAATTTCCTTTTTCTGACAGACACATGTCCAGATCGTCCGCTCATATTAACATCTTAAAACTCTGGCTTCTCTCCCCCCACATCCACCACTGCTGGCGGCTCACCTCCAACTGCCCAACGCTAGAGCTGTTCACATCCAACTGCCCAACACTACACTAGCGGATAATCCAACCATGAGTCCAACCAGCCACAGAGTGCACACAGCGCAGTCAGCGATTTTAATGCAGAGCGCTTCGTGGCGTTACCAACATAAAAACCTAAACAGCCTACTTATATCCGTGTCACAGGCACTCGTCCGAATTCAACGAGGTCTCCAGTTTTTCTCACTCGTTGTGCTATTGTCACTCAGACGTCCAGAACGAAGCCTGACGTAGAAATGTCTCATACTTTAAGGACATGTATCAGAAAATTCTAATATTTAGATGCAGCTGTACAGCTACAGAGAAAATGGTCGGAAACAGAAAATAAATCGAGATAAGAATCTTATAATGAAAAATAGTGTGATGGATGAGAAAGGCTGGAGCACATACATCAGAAGCGACCCGTGCACCGTTGGAGCAGGGGTATAAATAGTGTTGGCCAGAGAAGTCGCACTCGGAGAAACGTAAACACAGAGTGCTGCTTGCGTCACGAGCGCCTTGTATCGAACGAGTATAGTAAACAACTGGCGAACCTGAAATGTTTCTTAGAGCGCAGCTGCGTGTTCCGGCTCACCGACAAATTTCCTTGAATCCTGGTCATACCATGATGGCAGTTCGAAGGATATTAATGCAATGGCAACCTTCTTCAGGGCCGTGACGCGCGGCATGACTAGTGAATGGGTGTCACCTGGGCAGCAAATCCATCAGCCCATGCTGACTGTTAGTCACCTGATCGTGAAGTCGAAACGTGGAGGAACAAGCACAACTAAACAAAGACCAGGCACACATCACGTTCGGACAGGGACCGTCGAGCATGGGGAGCGTAGTTGTTAAAACCACATAAGATCAGCGAAAGGGATCACGAATGGGTTCCGAAGTGCTACCAGAGGTGTCGGTTACGAAGTAACTGTACTTGGGCGCTTAAAAACTACTAGGCACGAGGTCTGAGCCGCTCCTTGTAGCCACACATTTCTGTAGGGAGTGCTAAGCGACAACTGACGTCGTTTTAAGACCGACGTCACTGGATAGTGGATGACTAGTAACGGCGGTCTGGAGTGATCAATCACCCTATAGCCTGTGACAGCCCTGGAGAATGTTACCTGCCGTCACTGCTAGGGCCAATAGCGAAGTACAGTCTTCTTCAGTCCAAGAATAGCTTCGATGCAGCTCTCCAAGCTACTCTATCCTGTGAAAGCCTCTTCACCTCAGAGTATCTACCGCAATCTACTTCCTTCTCAATCTGCTAACTGTATTCATATCTTTGTCTTCCTCTGTAATTTACCGGGTGATGAAAAAGTCAGTATAAATTTGAAAACTTAATAAACCACAGAATAATGTAGATAGAGGGGTAAAAATTGACACACATGCTTGGAATGACATGGGGTTTTATTAGAACAAAAAAAAAGTATTGCTAGACGCGTGAAAGATCTCTTGCGCGCGTCGTTTGGTGATGATCGTGTGCTCAGCCGCTACTTTCGTCATGCTTGGCCTCCCAGGTCCCCAGACCTCAGTCCGTGCGATTATTGGCTTTGGGGTTACCTGAAGTCGCAAGTGTATCGTGATCGACCGACATCTCTAGGGATGCTGAAAGACAACATCCGACGCCAATGCCTCACCGTAACTCCGGACATGCTTTACAGCGCTGTTCACAACATTATTCCTCGACTACAGCTATTGTTGAGGAATGGACATATTGAGCATTTCCTGTAAAGAACAACATCTTTGCTTTGTCTTAATTTGTTATGCTAATTATTGCTATTCTGATCAGATGAAGCGCCATCTGTCGGACATTTTTTGAATGTTTACTTTTTTTGGTTGTAATAAAACCCCATGTCATTCCAGGCATGTCTGTCAATTTGTACCTCTATCTACATTATTCCGTGATTTATTCAGTTTTCAAATTTATACTGACTTTATCACCCGGTATATCTCCCCCCCCCCCCCCCCCCCACTTTCCTCCAGTACTGAACTGGTGTCCTACCAACCGATATCTTTCTCTAGTCAGGTTATGCCACAGATTTCTTTCCTACCCAATTCTATTCAGTACTTCCTCATAAGTTACGTGATCTACGCATTTAATCTTCAGCATTCTTTTATAGCACCACATTTACGAAGCTTCTCTTCTTGTCTAAACTGTTTATCGTCCATTCACTTCCATACATGACTGCGCTCCAGACAAATACTTTCGGAAAAGAAATTCAGGGGGAAGTAGTATTACGGTATAGGAGTGTTTTCCATTGTTAGGGTGTGGTCCCCATGCTGCAAGCTAAATGGGGAAGGTAACGAACACATTGTCTTGTATTGTGCCCTGCTTCTGATAATGTAACAGTTCGGAGACCTCAGCATGACAAAGCAACCTGCCAAAGCACCGTATGTGAGGCAACGGTCTACGGACAATAATTTTCCTGAAACAGAGTTGCTTGCCCAGACTCCTGACTTCAAACCCGATGGCACACCAGTGGGTTGAGTTAGAATGTCGACTTCGCTCAAGACCACGGCATCCAACATAACTTTATCTGGTGTCCATTATGAAGGTAGAAAGGGCTATCACATTTCCAGACATTCAGACAGCTCACTGAAAGTATCCCCAGTAGAGTTCACGCCGTCAAAAAGTCGAACGGTGGACATACCCCTAGTAATGGTCACTAATAGGTCTCTGGATAATTTTTATCAGGTGGCATATATTCTACATTATACTGCCTGGCGTAGCTCTAATATCTGCTTGGCATTTACAATCTTAAACTAATTATAGTTATTAAAATATGAGATGCACTAAGGGAAAACTTGGCCCGCCCGGTAAGCCGAGCGTTCCGGAGCGGGAAGGAGCGCCTGGTACCCGGCCCGAATCCGCCCGGCGGACTTTTGAAGAGGTCTGGTGAGCCGGCCAGTCTGTGGTGGTTTTTAGGCGGTTTTCCATCTGCCTCGGCTACTGCGGGTTGGTTCCCCTTATTCCACCTCAGCTACACTATGTCGGCGATTGCTGCGCAAACAAGTTCTCCAGGTACGCGTACACTAACCATTACTCTATGTTAGCGTGGTAGGTGTTACACTCGTCTGGTGTGAAACGTTCTCCGAAGGGGGGGGGGGAGGGAGGGGGGCGTGTTTGTCCACCGGGAGCCGAACCGCACAGTAACCCTGGGTTCGGTGTGGAGCGACGGCAGGGCGAAGTGGACTGTGGCAGTCGTCGTGGGGTTGTGGGCCACTGCGGCTGCGGCGGGGATGGAGCCTCTCCGTCGTTTCTAGGTCCCCGGTTAACATAAAACATACAAGGGAAAACTTCGCATGTGTAGTGATCATCCTTATGTGACTGGTCGAATTCTCCCTGCATTACAACAGTCCACAAAGTTATCTACAAACTTCTCGCAGTTTCTGTAGTATTTCCTGTCATTAGTAGCCTCGACAGAATATTTAGAACATACATGAATCTGGAAATACCATCTTAGAATATGAGAACTGACTCTGGAAATATAACAGTTTCATTATTAGCAGTTGTTCAACTCTCCTGAACTTATAAATTTACCTGCTAAGAAGTCCGGAGTTGTCTGGGTATTTACCGTGTTTATAGCTGTGCCCAAGATTCCATATGCGTGGAATTCATTTCTGACTTATAAACCTTTTTCGTTTACAAGGTTTGAGAAGCTTGTTTGCTTCATTAACATTGGAGAGAGCCACATAGTGTTGAATGTATTAAAATCAATTGTCACTATTGTCCAATGCTGTAAACCGCAACGTCTGTCCTCGTGATATCTCTATGGTCACGGTATAACTTAAGCTCTCTGGAAACTGTATACGTTTAAAGGAATATGCAAAAATTTTACGAATAATCGAGAAATGGAGTATAAAAGCTCGCTCGCCTGCGCCAGTTCCCGTCAAAATGTACATTTCTGTAATACTTTGGAGAGAAATAAATAAGTCTTTGTGAGTGAAGAATTCTGAGGAGTGAGACAATGCATGACACTTTCCAGCAGAGGTACAGCGCACCACGCTTTCGGAAGGAGTTTCCAAAGAGTGAAGTAAAGCCTGATGTTGAGCCACAGCATGTCTTGCCTCACCATCTTCAACGGATTTTTGAGACTGCATAGTGCTCAGTCTTTTAGTCATTTTGATATTTTCAGAAAGACCTGACTGTTTTCTAGGCATTTTTATTCATAAAAAAAAGACAAAAATGTAACGAGTAGGCACCCCAATCACAAAACTTAATAAATTATTTTTCCTAGCAATGAGTACAAAAACCTATGGAAAGAAGCAAAGCAATGTCGTTATATTTTCAATACACAAAGAAAAATCAATAAATTTGTACATCGTACCCGTGTAAATTCACAGTTTGTATTCTTGAAGATAAGGTTGCGGAGCTTAATTCTGTCACTAATGTAAACCCCTGAAAATGCGTTTGTCATTGAGATAAAAAAACATTAACTATGCCATCTATTGGGTCTTTGGTGTCCTACGAAAATAAACAACAGCATCTACTGGTTCTTTGGTATACTATGCTGTCATGCTTAAATATGCGAACTACTAAGCTGAACAGATGATTTTAGATTAGTTTTAGTTACATTATTTGTTTCCGTGTTCCTATTTTGATAAAGTAAAGTCTATGTTTTCCCACAGGTTAGTTCAAGTTACCTGTGGAACTTCCATGAAAATTGAAACTTCCTGACAGTTTAAAACTGTGTGCCGGACCGAGACTCAAACTCGGGACCTTTGCCTTTCGCGGGCAAGTGCTCTACCAACTGAGCTACCGAAGCACGACTCACGCCCGGTACTCGCAGCTTTACTTCTGCCAGTATCTCGTCTCCTACCTTCCGAACTTTACAGAAGCTCTCCTGCGAACCTTGCAGAACTAGCTGTGAGGACGGGGCGTGAGTCGTGCTTGGGTAGCTCAGTTGCCGGCACGGTAGCTCAGCGTGTTCGGTCAGAGAGTTTAGCTACCCTCTGTAATAAAAAACTGAGTAAACGGGTCAACGAACACCCTGAACGAGTGTCTTCGCACGCCCGCCACGAACAAATTCAACGACCAATATAGATCAAAATGAAAATTAAAAAAAAAAAGTTGGTAGAGCACTTGCCCGCGAAAAGCAAAGGTCCCGAGTTCGAGTCTCGGTCCGGTACAAAGTTTTAATCTGCCAGGAAGTTTCACATCAGCGCGTACTCCGCTGCAGAGTGAAAATCTCATTCTTCCATGAAAATTATTCCAGTATTTTTGAAAATTATCGTGTTCAAATAGAGACGACGGTTTAACAAATTTCATTATTAGTACAAGTATAGATGTTCACCGGCTCATGTTTCACACGTTTATCTTGGTTATTCGACCAGTTACATACAGTTAAGACCAATGTTTAAGAGGCTGCAACGAGCTACCGTTGCTGAAAAATAGTGAAGACTAAGTAACCCTGCAAACAACGGAACACCTATCACACTGAGGTGACAAAAGTCACGTGATACCTCCTTATAACAGTTGGTTCGGAGAACGCAGCCCATTCCACGTAAACACAGCCCACACTGTTATTGAGCCACCACCAGCCTGCACAGTGCCTTGTTGACAACTTGGGTCCACGGCTTCGTGGGGTCTGCGCTACATTCGAAACCTACCATCGGCTCTTGCTGTTACGGCGTAAAGTCAAGCGCAGGCACGCCAGTCGGAAACGAGAGATCTGTGAAGAAGACGTCAGCCAACTGCATGCTGACCGACCCCTCTCCAGGTTTACAACGCGACGTCACCGACCCCTATGCCATGAGGACATAAGCGCCGTGCCGACTTGTCGCGGTCCAATTCTACAGCAGCATAAATATTAAGCATTTCAAGACCAGTGACTGAAGAGATTTCTTATTTGCATCTCGTCATTTGCTTGCCACACTGTGTTATTGTCAAAGTTAAGTATTGTCATTGTTCATTTCGTAATAAGAACTCATTAATACAATTTGAAATAAGAAACAAGAAAGTGGATCCTGCAGCTTTTCAACAACTGCATGAACCAGTGCCAAATACCAAAGATCTGGCGAAAGAGCAGGGTAATAGCTCTTCTGAAACCTGGAAAGGAAGCAAATAATCCCAAGAATTTCAGACCAGTTAGCCTTTGGAGTCAACTTTATAAACTATTCGAACGTATGATTCTAAATAGAGTCCTACCAGTAATAGACCCTCTTCTCATACCCGAACAAGCAGGATTTCGACCAAACAGAAGATGCACAGGGCAACTTTTGAACCTCACTCAGTTTATAGAGGATGCCTTTGAAACCCGTCAAGTAACGGGCGTCGTCTTCGTGGACCTCACAGCAGCGTATGATACTGTCCATCATCGGTTACTCAATGCAAAATTGTACAATATGATCAAGAACGCCCACCTCGTTAGACTACTCAGCACCCTCCTCCAATACCGCAGGTTTTTTGTTGATTTTCAAGGACAACGCAGTCGCTGGAGAGCGCAGAAAAATGGTCTACCTCAGGCAAGCTTCTTGGCTCCACTTCGCTTCAACATTTATAGCAACGACCAGCCATTGAACCCAGGCACAAGGAGATTCTTATATGCAGATGACCTAACCCTTGCTACGCAGAGCTCATGCTTTGAAAGAGTGGAAAGAAACCTGACAACAGCACTTAGAACACTGCCAAGCTACTACAATCGGAACCAACTCAGACCAAGCCCTTAGAAGACACAAGTGTGCGCCTTTCATTTAAGGAACGGGGAAGCTAATCGAGAGCTACATATTGCATGGTCAGACATCCAACTCCAGCATCATCACGCACCTAAATACCTGGGAGTCACTCTCGATAGAAATCTGACATTCAAAACTCACTGCAAGAACACCAAAATGAAAATCTCCGCTCGAAACAACGTAATTCGCAAACTAGCGGGGACACAGTGAGGATCACATACACAAACTATTCGCTGTTCTGCAATGGCACTGTGCTTTTCTACTGCTGAATATGCTTCTCCAGTCTGGTACAGGTCAAGTAGACATTGCTCTCAACGAAACCTGTAGGTTGATCACAGGTTGCTTAAGCCCTACCCCAACTGATGAGCTCTACTGCCTGGCTGGAATAGCGCCACCATGGGTGCGCAGAACAGTGGCTGCCAACAAGGAGAGACTGAAAGTGGAACAGGACAGTGCCCATCCACTGCACGGACATAATCCACCACAGCAACGGCTGACATCGCGAAAGAGCTTCCTGAGAACATCCGAGAAGCTCACCATTTCATCAGAGAAGGCAAGGCTGGAGTTATGGAAGCAGTCGACGCCTCACCTGCAGACGCCAGAAGCTGAAGAACTGCCACCTGGACACGACGAGAGCTGGCTGGTGTGGAAATCTTTAAACAGATTACGATCAGGAGTTGGAAGATCCAGAGACAACCTGAAGAGATGGGGCTTCAGAACAGAAGATACATCCTGTGATTGTGGACAAGAACAAACCGCAAGCCACATGCTCCAGAGATATATATATATATATATATATATATATATATGTGTGTGTGTGTGTGTGTGTGTGTGTGTGTGTGTGTGTGTGTGTGTGTGTGTGTCTTCTGTAAATTTGTATGTTTCTGTCTCGAGAATAATAATACAATTTTCTTGAATTGTCTAGCGATCCCAGACAGCAGATTTCCTAGACACCCCATATTCGACGACTAGGCAGGATTCAACACTTTCCAACTGAAATCGGGACTTAGCTGACCAGACCACGGTTTTTCCCATGTTCTACGGTCCAGCCGGTATGGTTACGAGCTCAGGAGAGGATCCGCACGCGATGTCGTGTTGTTGAAGTCATTCCTGTAGATCGTTGCCAAATTTCGCCGCACTGTCCTAACGGCTTCGTTCATCGTACGTCCCACACTGATTTCTGCGGTTATTTCACGCAGCGGTGCTTGTCTGTTAGCGCCGATGGCTCTAGCGAAACGCCGCTACTATCTGTTGTTAAGTGAAGGCCGTTGGCCGCTACGTTGACCATGGTGAGAAGCAGGTCCTGATTTTTGGTTTTTCGGCGCAGTCTTGACGCCGTGAACCTCGGAATATTGAAATTCCTAACAATTTCCGAAGTGTAATTTCCCATGCGTCTAGCTCCGACTTCCACTCCGCGTTCAAAGTCTTAATTCTCGTCTTGCGGCCATAATCACACTGGAAAACTTTACATGAATCACGTAAGTACAAATGTCAGCTCCGCCAATTAATTGCCGTTTTATATCTTGTGTACGCGATTATACCGCCATATGAATGTGCATGTCGCTATCCCGTAAGTTTCGCCACCCGAGTGTACGCAACCGCAAGTAGTGAAAACACATCGTGTAGCAGCAAACATTCAGTAACGGACACGTATCCGAAGAACAACTATCGCGTGGTGTAGAAATGCGTCTCATCACCAGATAGTCAGAGGTGTGATTACTGTCGTATCTCCCTAAACGACCCTGTACCTGGAACTCAAATACTTGTATCTAAAATTATATTTACGCAGGTTAGATTCGAACAGAAGTGAAACGTGGACAATGCCAAAGCCTAGAAGGCTAGAATTCTACCGAAGTTAATGATGTGACGAGGCGCAAGAGTTTATCAACACTCTTTGTCAGCGGTACTGACGAGACAGGCAGCGTTCAACTTAAGCTGGTGGCTGAAGTCTAGAGCAGGGGCCTCCAAACTACGGCCAGCGGGCCGGAACCGACCCGCGTTAGCTGGCCGGACATCCCTGGTATCCGGCCCGCCAAGTATTTGAGGTGGTACCAACACTGCCAACAATTGAGTTTCGACGCCTATCGCGACCAATACACCGCGACATTGTCGGAGCTCTATCTTTACAAAGCGGAAGGTCATGGTTAAACTTGTGGCTATCTACAATAAACAGACAGACCATTCTCCGCGCGATAGTGAAAAAAAAAGGAACGGTTAACAGATTAGTTTGGCAAAAACATTTTAAGTAAAAGAATTATTTGCATTTTATTCTACTCACGAGTCTGGTGCAGGTCTTTCAAATGGACGACACTTCGGCGACTAGCCTTAGTAATCAATCATTATGGAAGATTCTTCTTAAGCGAGGTTTCACTAGAACACTAAAAAATTCTTGAGACACTCGCAACAGAAGTATCAAATATATGCTCTAGCTCTGCTACTCGCTACAAGACTACATAACTAAACTTATTGTTGCGCCGCTTGAAATAACAATGCGTTGACATACTCTACCTCTGTTACGTCTTGCAGTAATAGTGTTGCTAACAATGATTTTGAGATTTCGTTGACTTTGCAGGACGCTTTCCTGCAAGTCCGCAGCTCGTGGTCGTGCGGTAGCGTTCTCGCTTCCCACGCCCGGGTTCCCGGGTTCGATTCCCGGCGGGGTCAGGGATTTTCTCTGCCTCGTGATGACTGGGTGTTGTGTGCTGTCCTTAGGTTAGTTAGGTTTAAGTAGTTCTAAGTTCTAGGGGACTGATGACCATAGATGTTAAGTCCCATAGTGCTCAGAGCCATTTGAACCATTTTTTCCTGAAGAATGTGCAGTGACATACTTATTTGTCGGTGAAATTTGTCAGAATAAAATACGCCAGAATTTCTGTGAGGTACGTTCACCAATCAAAATTGTTGTTGTTGTTGTGGTCTTCAGTCCTGAGACTGGTTTGATGCAGCTCTCCATGCTACTCTATCCTGTGCAAGCTTCTTCATCTCCCAGTACCTACTGCAACCCACATCCTTCTGAATCTGCTTAATGTATTGATCTCTTGGTCTCCCTCTACGATTTTTACCCTCCACGCTGCCCTCCAATGCTAAATTTGTGATCCCTCGATGCCTCAGAACATGTCCTACCAACCGATCCCTTCTTCTAGTCAAGTTGTGCCACAAACTTCTCTTCTCCCCAATCCTATTCAATACCTCCTCATTAGTTACGTGATCTACCCACCTTATCTTCAGCATTCTTCTGTAGCACCACATTTCGAAAGCTTCTATTCTCTTCTTGTCCAAACTAGTTATCGTCCATGTCTCACTTCCATACATGGCTACACTCCATACAAATACTTTCAGAAACGACTTCCTGACACCTAAATCTATATTCGATGTTAACAAATTTCTCTTCTTGAGAAACGCTTTCCTTGCCATTGCCAGTCTACATTTTATAACCTCTCTACTTCGACCATCATCGGTTATTTTACTCCCTAAATAGCAAAACTCCTTTACTACTTTAAGTGTCTCATTTCCTAATCTAATTCCCTCAGCATCACCCGACTTAATTTGACTACATTCCATTATCCTCGTTTTGCTTTTGTTGATGTTCATCTTATATCCTCCTTTCAAGACACTGTCCATTCCGTTCAACTGCTCTTCCAAGTCCTTTGCTGTCTCTGACAGAATTACAATGTCATCGGCGAACCTCAAAGTTTTTACTTCTTCTCCATGAATTTTAATACCTACTCCGAATTTTTCTTTTGTTTCCTTTACTGCTTGCTCAATATACAGATTGAATAACATCGGGGAGAGGCTACAACCCTGTCTCACTCCTTTCCCAACCACTGCTTCCCTTTCATGCCCCTCGACTCTTATAACTGCCATCTGGTTTCTGTACAAATTGTAAATAGCCTTTCGCTCCCTGTATTTTACCCCTGCCACCTTCAGAATTTGAAAGAGAGTATTCCAGTCAACATTGTCAAAAGCTTTCTCTAAGTCTACAAATGCTAGAAATGTAGGTTTGCCTTTTCTTAATCTTTCTTCCAAGATAAGTCGTAAGGTCAGTATTGCCTCACGTGTTCCAACATTTCTACGGAATCCAAACTGATCTTCCCCGAGGTCGGCTTCTACCAGTTTTTCCATTCGTCTGTAAAGAATTCGCGTTAGTATTTTGCAGCTGTGACTTATTAAACTGATAGTTCGGTAACTTTCACATCTGTCAACACCCGCCTTCTTTGGGATTGGAATCATTATATTCTTCTTAAAGTCTGAGGGTATTTCGCCTGTCTCATACATCGTGCTCACCAGATGGTAGAGTTTTGTCATGACTGGCTCTCCCGAGGCCATCAGTAGTTCTAATGGAATGTTGTCTACTCCCGGGGCCTTGTTTTGACTCAGGTCTTTCAGTGCTCTGTCAAACTCTTCACGCAATATCTTATCTCCCATTTCATCTTCATCTACATCCTCTTCCATTTCCATAATATTGTCCTCAAGTACATCGCCCTTGTATAAACCCTCTATATACTCCTTCCACCTTTCTGCTTTCCCTTCTTTGCTTAGAACTGGGTTGCCATCTGAGCTCTTGATATTCATACAAGTGGTTCTCTTCTCTCCAAAGGTCTCTTTAATTTTCCTGTAGGCAGTATCTATCTTACCCCTAGTGAGACAAGCCTCTACAACCTTACATTTGTCCTCTAGCCATCCCTGCTTAGCCATTTTGCACTTCCTGTCGATTTCATTTTTGAGACGTTTGTATTCCTTTTTGCCTGCTTCATTTACTGCATTTTTATATTTTCTCCTTTCATCAATTAAATTCAATATTTCTTCTGTTACCCAAGGATTTCTATTAGCCCGCGTCTTTTTACCTACTTGATCCTCTGCTGCCTTCACCACTTCATCCCTCAGAGCTACCCATTCTTCTTCTACTGTATTTCTTTCCCCCATTCCAGTCAATTGTCCCCTAATGCTCTCCCTGAAACTCTCTACAACCTCTGGTTCTTTCAGTTTATCCAGGTCCCATCTCCTTAAATTCCCACCTTTTTGCAGTTTCTTCAGTTTCAATCTGCAGTTCATAACCAATAGATTGTGGTCAGAATCTACATCTGCCCCAGGAAATGTCTTACAATTTAAAACCTGGTTCCTAAATCTTTGTCTTACCATTATATAATCTATCTGAAACCTGTCAGTATCTCCAGGCTTCTTCCATGTATACAGCCTCCTTTCATGATTCTTGAACCAAGTGTTAGCTATGATTAAGTTATGCTCTGTGCAAAATTCTACAAGGCGGCTTCCTCTTTCATTCCTTCCCCCCAATCCATATTCACCTACTATGTTTCCTTCTCTCCTTTTTCCTACTGACGAATTCCAGTCACCCATGACTATTAAATTTTCGTCTCCCTTCACTACCTGAATAATTTCTTTTATCTCGTCATACATTTCATCTATTTCTTCATCATCTGCAGAGCTAGTTGGCATATAAACTTGTACTACTGTAGTAGGCATGGGCTTTGTGTCTATCTTGGCCACAATAATGCGTTCACTATGCTGTTTGTAGTAGCTAACCCGCACTCCTATTTTTTATCCATTATTAAACCTACTCCTGCATTACCCCTATTTGATTTTGTATTTATAACCCTGTAATCACCTGACCAAAAGTCTTGTTCCTCCTGCCACCGAACTTCACTAATTCCCACTATATCTAACTTTAACCTATCCATTTCCCTTTTTAAATTTTCTAACGTACCTGCCCGATTCTGGGATCTGACATTCCACGCTCCGATCCGTAGAACGCCAGTTTTCTTTCTCCTGATAACGACGTCCTCTTGAGTAGTCCCCGCCCGGAGATCCGAATGGGGGACTATTTTACCTCCGGAATATTTTACCCAAGAGGACGCCATCATCATTTAATCATACAGTAGAGCTGCATGTCCTCGGGAAAAATTACGGCTGTAGTTTCCCCTTGCTTTCAGCCGTTCGCAGTACCAGCACAGCAAGGCCGTTTTGGTTAATGTTACAAGGCCAGATCAGTCAATCATCCAGACTGTTGCCCCTGCAACTACTGAAAAGGCTGCTGCCCCTCTTCAGGAACCACATGTTTGTCTGGCCTCTCAACAGATACCCCTCCGTTGTGGTTGCACCTACGGTACGGCCATCTGTATCGCTGAGGCACGCAAGCCTCCCCACCAACGGCAAGGTCCATGGTACATGTAATTAAATTTATGTAATTAAATAAAAAACTTAGTTCGTTTCAGTGCTAGCTATTTCCACAGCTTTAGATTTTTGCGATTTCATCTTTCCTTTAGCCTTACGTTACGGTGATCATGGTGTGCTAGGGTGCTTTAATCCCACTAGGTAGATCTTGGCTCTTATGACTTCGTGAAGGAGTCAATGTGGCCCGCGGACTAAAAAGTTTGGAGACCCCTGGTCTAGAGAGAGAGAGACGACGGAGCGGTTTGCTGCATGAAGAGAATCGAGATGGGCACCAATGCATCTAAAGGAACTGTGGAATCGTTTGTAGGAAGCGGAGACACATGACTGGCGATGCAAATTGCTTTAACGTTCCATACATGAGGTGATCGTCGAGAAACAAATTAAGAAACGTTTCAAATCAGTGGAAGCACACGATGATAAACATTCATGTGGATCGACAACGAAAACAAATACTTTTACAGTTGTTTCTGGTTTCTTTGGAAACTCAAAATTCAATGTCAGAGCACCGTTACAGCCAAAACCACAGCGAAACGATTAGTGGGAAAACACAAAAGGAGTAGTAATCTCCGATAGCACTTCGTGTACCGGTGACAGAGCTTAGAGCTCAGAGATACTGGAGGCGGGAGCATCCAGCCTATTAATCCCGGTGTTATTGCTGTCTGGCTGAAGTCTGTACCCGCAACACCTGCGCAAACGCGCGACCGACTTCCATATCACGTAAGCCGCTGTCTGGTTCTCCTCAGAAGTCTTATCACCCGAACGGGGCTCGTTAATACTGTTAATAGTGTCAGAGGTCGCCTGCTTTGAGATAAAAGCAGTTACGACCGAACAAATATGAAGTACATATATCTCACTACATTCCGGGGATTCAAAATTTCCAAGATACAAACATTATAAAAAACACGAACTCTAAATAAATTTGCCTCTGGCTAAAGGGAAGGTTTTTAATTTTCTATTGCACTGTTTAATTCGGGACTTTTGTTACAGCAGTGCATAAACAAAACAGCAGTATTACTTAGACTGTGTTTTACAAGTCATTAGACCACTATTGGTCGTATTATCAAATAAACGTTCTTACGCTAAAGTCACACTGTGCATGAAATAACAATTACTCATTCTTGGGTATAACAACAATACAATGCAGACAACATTGCAGTTAGGGCAACCAGAGATATGAGTAATCACCTTGAATTTTAATAAAGCGCTTCAGCTGTATTTCATCCTTTATCTTTAGGCGACTGCCGGTTTCCAGGCACTAACAGCCGTATCCTAACGTTCAGATCTCCATAATAATAAATCGAGAAGGAATAAGAACCCTGCGATATCTACTGATACGATGTTTTTTTCTACAATCATTTTAAGATTTGTTTCAACTTTTAAAAGCTTTTACATATCAATGTTAAAATACTTGTACACTTGTACTCACGTAATTTACCCATGTTAACTGTAGTCACAAATTTGACAACCAGTTTAAATTTGCTTTAAAAGCGAACATTTTAGGTTAGGCTTTACCGTGACTGTTATTGACATTAAATGAAACAGCAAGTTCACTTACCAGCAATTGCCTACACCCTTAAAATGCACACACACACACACACACACACACACACACCTTAACACTTACCATAAATATTGACAGCCGCGAAGAGTACAAGAGACTGACCTCATTTACAGATAATTCATCACACCAACAGCTTGTACCCCTTGTCAGCTTGAAACTATATGTACATCAACTACTGACACATATTGTATACCTATCTGCATATTTTAAAGCATTAACCAATGTATTACCCCAACCTTTAGGCAGCTAATATATGTAACATGTAATCTCAAGACCCCTTGTCTTCTAAATGTTTGCTCTCATACAGTCACTCTATCCACCCTCCCTCTCTCTTCCTCTCCTTCTGCCTCCAGCCCCTCACATCTGTCTTTTAATCCCAATCAAATATTGTCATCTATGTATAATTTTAATGCTGTAGCCAATATGATTATTGTACTTAAAGTCTGTAACATTTCACCTGATTGTTATTAATAGGTATGAAATTTAAGCCATTTTAACATTTCACCTGATTGTGTAAACGACTACGAATGTTAAGCTGTTTTAACTTGTCAAAATCATATTTATATACCACCTGAAGTACACACACATATATTCGACACCTCAAAACAAACATCTCCAAATCCTTTAAATAATTATTCTGTAATAATGTTGTTACGAGGTATATTCTATGTACTTTGCGATTATGTCTTCTCTTCTGCTATACGAACCTTGCACTCAGCAGATTCCAGACGCCATATTTGTTTACAAATGTGACAGTATACATGTCGTGTGTTACGACAGCGAATAGGAACCTGTGACCACTGGAGGTACTCTATTTTACTTATTTTATGTTTACCATTAGATATCAGTTTAATTTTTTGTCAGAAGAAATCCAAAACCATGTTCTGAAATAGTGTCTTGTTTCTCCACTAGGCAGTGCCACAAGTTCCTCCGAAAATCGTAACACAAGACACACACGAATGTCACACTAAATAATGTAAATCCACCGGATGATGGAGGTTTAAACCTTTGAAGCGCGTCGTGGAAAATAAATAAAACTGTGACTGGTAACAGTTTACATTTGAATTAAGAACAGTATACTTAAGAATATGAACCAGTAGTTATTAATTCATGTTACCAAGTTCTGGCATTAATAGTTGTTCAAGAGCTACGGCGTGTATTCTTTGCACCTAAATAAAAAGGGTCATTAACTGTGCAAAAAAATTTTATTTCACGTAACAGGTTTCAACAGATTAATCTGTTGAAATTGATAAAGGTATGAGGTAAAAGTGAGGACTTTATTTTAATGGGAAGAGTAACACCGTTTTGCCTACTGTAATAAAACTGCTTATTGTGAGATAAAATTCACTAACCGCTTTTGAATAATATGAAGTGAGTGATTCCCAAGTTAAAGGTTCAAAACCCAGAAATCCTCTACCAAACAGCTATAGGAAGATGTATAAACGTCAATATATATGAACACTTTATGTCATTACTATGGTTATTACGAACTTCTTAAAAAGATAGGCAATGATAAACAATTATTCGTACTTTGTGTTTGTAATGAACGTTACAAAGATGGTTTTGCATGAATAGATCCATACATGATATTTTCTTTGGTATCTGTTGTTGTAGGTGTTTCTTTGTTCTTGTTTAGTATCAGTGTGGAGTAGGAGTATAGAGTATGAGTGGTGGATGTGTTGAGTTACCACGAAGGTTGAACTTTATTGTACTATAAATTGGAGGTGGAGTAACTAAAAATGTATCTATTCCAGAATAGAGACTCAACCATTGTTCATATCATTTAAGAAAATTGAGCCGAGCGTCCCCTACACCATTATATGAAGTTTCATTTCAGAATCTAGCATGGACATGGATTAAGAGCCTACAACTTTCGACAACAACGAACAACAGTAACAGATGAATACTATGAAGACTGATTAGTTAAATTCTAACGTTGCTACCTCTCTCTGCAGTGTATCACTAGCTCAGCCTGCAAAGTGCTGTGAAATTGTGACCATACGCCCAAATTTAGACTTGCTTCCAATTTAACAAATCGACTTTGCGTTACAAGGGGGAGGTGACGTTTAGAATACAATGCAGCAACAATTAAAGGAAATTTAAATGTGAACCACTACATCTGGCGATGGGGCTGATAATCCTGCAATTGATGATACAATAAAAAAAGAACCAGCCTCGTCGTCAGAGGTTTTTTTATTTTTAATTTCAACTCATCACACGACTGCGTTCCACCTTCCATCAAAAAGGGATGTTGAAGTATATTCAAACAATGATTTATTTTCGTAAAAGTTTTGGAGTTGCAGACGTGACTGTTTGTCAGAACACAATGTGATGCTAATAGTTGTTTTTATTAAACATACTATGCATTTCAGTTCCCATGGTCACACTTCTGGTGTATCTATGTAGCTAAATTAATTTTCCTGCTCTTAAAGGTGTGATGCTTCACCATAGTGTATTCCTATTATCAGAACTATATGATTTCTGATTACTTCGGAAATCGCGAAAAAGGAAATGAATGAAAATGAGAATATCTGAAAACAAATATCGTTACATAATTACTTTACTATTAATAAGAAAGTTCACCAGCAGAAAAAGGGATTGGCCAAGGCAGATCTGTTTCTCTGTCACTTATAAAATAGTTTTATGAAGAAGCTTAAAGATAAAACACACAACTGGAAATACGTGGATGACACATTACTACTATATGGTAATCTGCCAGTACCCCATTTCCTACCTTCCTGTGAGGACGGTACGTGAATCGCACTTGATTTCCCGCGAAAGGCAAAGGTCCGAGTTCGACTCTTGGGCCAACGCACGGATTTAATCTGCCACGAAGTTTAGTGAAAAATTCTTTCTAGAAATGCCAAACTCTTTTTAAAAAGCTATGTCGCAATTGCATTCTCTACGTCTAATAAGCTGAGACACTTATAATCTCACAGTATAGGAAGAGATAACATAAATATTAGTAGTAGTTGGGTATACAAGGTTCAATTTCCTAGCTGTCCCATTTACGAGGGGCGTTCAGTAATTAATGCAACAGTTTTTTCTCAGGAAATTTAGGTTGAAGCAATGTGGAACCTGTCGTCGGACATCGTGGAATGTCCCGGCTACAGCCCCAATAGTTCCGTGAAATTCCGATAGGGGGCGGAGCTGTATGTAATCTTCAAAATGACGTCTCTAACGCAGGTACGTGCCAAGCAAACAGCTGTCATTCAGTTTCTTTTGGTGGAAAACCAGAGCATCTCAGATGTTCATGGGCCCTTGCGGAACGTCTACAGAGACCTGGTATTGAACAAAAGCACGACAACTCGTTGGGCGAGGCGTTTGTCACCACGGCAACGAGGTCACGCAAACCCGTCGTATCTGCCCGGCGCCGGCCGGGTACTCCCAGCGGTGTCGGAACGAGTGAAATCAATCATTCGAGTTGATCGACCAATGATAAACAGACCTCACTGTACAATTGGATGTCTCTGTTGATAGTACCGACACACTCGTCCAGTTGGGCTACCCAAAGATGTGTTCCTCCTCACCACCTAACACAAGACTATAAAGATCAACGAAGGGCCATTTGTGCTGAATTGCTCCGAGGGAAGCAGTACGCGGATGACTGGGATGTTACTGCTGCAGCAATACGTTGGCTCCAACACTAACAGTCTTACCATGCGGGCATAAAGACCCTCCCAGTAAAGTAGCGTAACGCTGTCGCTTTGAACGGAGATTATGTTGAAAAATAGGGTTTTGTAGCAAAAACAGTGCGGAATAATACGATGTATTGGAAACTTGAATAAAACCAACTTGTTTTCAGAAAAGCTGCGCCGCGTTATTTACTGAACGCCCCCCGTACTGTTTTTTTTTTGTGGTTTTAGGGCGCACAACTTCAATGGTCATTAGCGCCCTGACGACGTTAAGAATGCACCGCGAGGCACAAGTTTCAAACAACAACTAAAAGGGAAAACACGATAAAAGACAGACTGACAGGCATAGGATTAAAAAACAGCATCATCAAATGTCCTTAGCGAGGTTTGTCAAATTGATAAAACGAAGAACACGAGCAGCTGCTCGTGGGTCATCCGCTAAAATGGCATCGAAAGTACTTGGCAGGTTAAGATCTAGACGCAGTGTGCTAAAATCTGGACAGGACATTAAAATGTGTCGAACCGTCAGCAAGTGCCCACATGGGCAGAACGGCGCCGGCGCAGCCGTCAGCAGATGGCGATGGCTGAACCGGCAGTGTCCAATTCTTAACCGGGCTAAAACTACCTCCTCCCGCAGAGAAGGGCGTGAGGAGGACGTCCAAGCCACGGGAAGAGGTTTTAAGGCCCGAAGCTTGTTGTCGGTAAGTGCAGCCCAATCGGCATGCCACAGCGATAAAATGCGCCGACAAATGACCCTGCTAAAATCGGACGAAGGGACACAACAAGAAGCTTTCAGAGGCTGGAGGACCGCAGCCTTGGCCGCGGCATCTGCAGCTTCGTTCCCAGGGATACCGACATGGCCAGGAACCCACATAAAGCTAACCGGAGAACCGACGTCCACCAGCTGCTGAAGAGAGCGTTGGATCCGGTGTACGAAAGGGTGAACCGGGTACGGATCACTGAGGCTCTGGATGGCGCTCAGGGAATCTGAGCAGATGACATAAGCAGAATGTCGGTGGCGGCAGATGTAAAGAACAGCCTGGTAGAGGGCAAAGAGCTCAGCTGTGAAGACCGAACAATGGCCATGGAGCCGGTATTTGAAACTGTGCGCCCCGACAATAAAGGAACACCCGACCCCGTCATTGGTCTTAGAGCCATCTGTATAAATGAAAGTCATGTTGATGAACTTCGAACGAAGTTCCAAAAAACGGGAGTGGTAGACCGAACCGGGGGTGACCTCTTTTGGGAGCGAGCTGAGGTCAAGGTGAACGCGGACCTGAGCCTGGAGCCAAGGTGGCGTGCGGCTCTGGCCCACTCGAAAGGTTGCAGGGAGTGAAAAATTAAGGTGTTGAAGGAGGCGACGAAAGCGAACTCCAGGGGGTAGCAGGGCAGAGACATACAACCCGTATTGACGGTCAAGAGAGTCGTCAAAAAAGGAACGATAAGACGGATGGTCGGGCATTGACAGTAGCCGACAGGCATACCGACAAAGCAGTATATCGCGCCGGTAGGTGAGTGGCAATTCGCCAGCGTCAGCATGAAGACTCTCTACGGGACTGGTATAAAATGCTCCGATCGCAAGTCGTAAACCCCGATGTTGTACGGAGTTGAGGCGGCGTAAGATGGATGGCCGTGCAGAGGAGTATACGAAGCTCCCATAATCCAGCTTGGAGCGGACGATCGACCGATATAGACGAAGTAGGACGGTTCGATCCGCTCCCCACGACATACCACTGAGAACACGGAGGACATTTAAAGAACGGGTACAACGGGCGGCCAAATATGACACATGTGGAGACCAGCTAAGTTTCCTGTCAAAGGTAAGGCCTAAAAATTTGGTTGTCTCCACGATTGGGAGAGCAACGGGACCGAGTCGTAAGGACGGTGGGAGAAACTCTTTGTAGCGCCAGAAGTTAATACAGACCGTCTTCTCGGCAGAAAAACGGAAGCCATTGGCGACACTCCAGGAGTAAAGACGGTCAAGAGAACGCTGAAGACAGCGCTCCAGGACACGTGTACACTGCGCGCTGCAATAGATGGTAAAATCGTCCACGAAAAGGGAGCCTGATACATCAGCTGGGAGGCAATCCATTATTGGATTGATCGCGATGGCGAAGAGAGCGACGCTCAAAACTGAGCCCTGTGGCACCCCATTCTCCTGGCGAAAGGTGTCGGACAGGACAGAACCCACACGTACCCTGAACTGTCGATCCATTAAAAAGGAACGAATAAAAAGAGGGAGGCGACCGCGAAGGCCCCATGTATGCATGGTGCGGAGAATGCCCGCCCTCTAACAGGTGTCGTAAGCCTTCTCCAAATCAAAGAACACAGCCGCGGTCGGGCGCTTCCGCAAGAAGTTATTCATAATGAAGGTCGACAAGGTAACCAGATGGTCAACAGCAGAGCGGCGCCTACGAAATCTACATTGTACATTGTTAAGTAGGCGTCGAGACTCGAGCAGCCAAACCAATCGAGAGTTAACCATTCGCTCCATCACTTTACAGACACAGCTGGTAAGCGAGATAGGTCGATAACTGGAAGGCAAGTGCTTGTCCTTCCCCGGCTTAGGAATCGGGACAACAATAGACTCGCGCCAGCATGCGGGAACATGTCCCTCAATCCAGATGCGATTGTATGTACGAAGAAGAAAACCTTTACCCGCAGGAGAAAGGTTCTTCAGCATCTGAATATGAATAGAATCTGGCCCTGGAGCGGAGGACCGTGATCGGCCAAGTGCGTTTTCGAGTTCCCGCATATTGAATGGGGCATTATAACATTCACAATTCGAGGAGCGGAAGTCAGGTGGCCTAGCCTCCTCTGCCTGTTTGCGGGGGAGGAAGGCAGGGTGGTAATGAGCGGAGCTCGAAACCTCTGCGAAAAAGCGGCCGAAGGCATTGGAGACAGCCTCAGGGGCCACAAGGCCGTCATTCGCGACCTTCAAGCCAGAAACTGGTGAGTGGACCTTAGTGCCAGATAGCCGGCGCAGGCTACCCCAGACAACAGAAGAAGGAGTAAAACTATTGAAGGTGCTTGTGAAAGCAGCCCAGCTGGCTTTCTTGCTTTCTTTGATAATACGACGACACTGAGCACGTAATCGTTTATAATTGATACAATTCGCCACTGTAGGGTGGCGTTTAAATGTGCGTAAAGCACGTCGACGAGCACGTAAAGCGTCTCTACATGCTGCGGTCCACCAGGGGACCGGTACGCGACGTGGAGAAGGAGGGTGAGGGATGGAATATTCAGCAGCAGCGAGAATGACTTCCGTGAGGTGTGCGACCTGACGATCGCAACTTGGGAAGGTTTGATCCTGAAAGGTCGGGAAGTGGTCGCTCGAATATGTATCAGAAAGTGCATACCACTCAAACCGGCGTGCAAGTTGGGGAGTACATATAGAGGTCTAAATGGGAATAGGTGTGAGATGTGTTCGAAAGAAAAGTAGGGTCAAGAAAGGTCAAGAAAAGTGTCCGGGTCGATACAAGGTCATTGTTGACCTTTTTTCATGACCCTATGCACAGCCGTCACGCCGTGCTCAGCGAGGAAAGATTGAAGCTCCTCGTCAGTCAATCCGTCGAGGGAGCTAGTATAGACTACACCACGAGACGAATTCAAAGTGCGGTGGGCCTCCACCCGGACAGGGAACGTGTACAGGAGTGTGGCCCGAAGCAGTTTTTGTGCCTGAAAGGCACTCTCAGTTTCTAGTAATAAGGTACCGTTACGCAACCTGGTACAAGATTTGACAGATCCGGCTATGGCATCTACGCCCTTCTGAATAACGAAAGGGTTGACAGAGGAAAAATCCTTTCTGTCCTCAGATCGAGAAACTACGAGGAACTGTGGGGCAGGCGGTAGTACTTTTGTCACTGTTGGCTGGTCACGTTTCCGTTTTTGGGTCGAAGTCGAAAGCGATGGAGTAGAATCCATTGCGGAGGAATCCCCCATGATTGCCAGCGTCTCCGATGGCGCGCTCCTTCCTTGTGGGGACCCTCTCAGAGGGCACTCCCGCCTTAGGTGAATGTTTTCACCTCAGGTCACACCTCCCGAGAAACAGACGGAGGGACCAATCGGCATGGTCAGAAGGTATCAGCTCAGGCAATCACCCCTCCCCGGGCCTGGCCTTTACCAGGGGATACGCGCGTGCCTTACATGTCTACCCAGGGCGGGGACTTACGCGTTACCCCGTCACCGGCTACGCGTGCGAACGCGTGGGTCGGCCTTCAGGCACGCACAGGGAGGAAGGAAGAAGAGGAAAAAGAAGAGAGAGGGAGAAAGAGGACAGACTGTCTCAAACGCCGAGGCGGAGACCAGAGAAGGCAAGGAGAAGAAGGCAATGAGAAGGCAAGGAGAAGAAGGCAATGAGAAGGCAAGGAGAAGTCAAGGGAAAGAGTAAGGAAGACAGTGAGGTGGAGAAGAGCAAAGAAAGGAACCAACAAAAGGAAGGAAGAAACGAGAAGTGAAAAACCAAAAAGACCACAATAATAGGTCGAGGAACCGTCCGTCTCCGGACGCAGGCGCTAACTACCCCCGTGACCCCCGTACTGTGTAGGAGGAACAAGTAGAAGTTTCTAGATCTGGTTTCAAGAGCATATGAGAGCTTTCCGATCGAAGCATTTTCAAAAATCGGGTATTGCACATCATGCTCAACACCAACCACCTGTTTAATGATATACAAAAGAACCTAACAGTTCTACACACCCGACACAATGGAAAGAACCTGTGTCTACAGGACTAAATGTAAATATCATCAAACTAAAAAAATAAATTAAAAATCAATCACTGCTAAATGAGCAAGCACAATTTGTTAGTCACAACTTTCTCAGTAGTTTTAAACAGTATTGTTACAGTAATCACTGCTAACACTAAAAATATTTCTTCGCAATGCCGCAAGTCGTGAAGTTCTAACTACTATCGAAATAACATATTGTACATCTTTGGCACTGTAAATCAACATACATCCGTGGTTGGCGCTTATTTTACACCAAAGCTATGAACTTTTTATATCTATAGATAAACATGTGCGCCTTGAGTGAAGTACTGTTGCATAGTAATACAGAATTATCATCATTTAACACAGTAATAAGCAAAAATGTTTCGTTCAACTCATCTAATAAGTTTTGCATGTTGTCATGAATTTTCATTTTTATTCGTTTTCTGTTTCGCCCATTTCCAAATTCAACACACAAGTTTCTAATACCTGAAACGCACTATTCTGCATTGTCTCGCTCAAGAACAAGAAAACTCATGTAACTATCCACAAACACCTGAAGATAGGCCCACAGTGTCAGAAATACATACTTTAACACCGGTATTATAAAACAAAAATTTCAGTGACTGGAGACGTCGTTTCAATACACTTGCAGAACAATTTTTTATACCAGATGTATAACTTATTTTAACATCAATAATGGTTAGGAAAAGAACCCGAATGAGGTAAGAGTTCAATAGGGGACTTCGAATTCAGTAATCCTTGGTCCGTTACCACTGGCCGGCTATGCACCGTTATGGAACTCTTCCATAAAAAGGCAGCCATTAAGCGTGTAGCGCACGGAAATGTGTTCATTTAAGTTAATAGCCCCAGACAATACCTGTTATGCAAAACAGCGGAGTTACTGGTTGAATTAGCCAGGGTAATTGTGTGAGCTTAACAGTCAAAGCTGCACAAACCTCCAATTCCTCCCCACTCCTAATTAGGGCCTACGTTAATACCGATTTTTCTCTGATGCTTAATGAATTAAAATTGACTACAACGGAGGTACGGTAATGGCATTAAACTATTAAGACAATACCAGCTCAAGAATGAATAGTTTTTAATTTTACGAATTTCCATATTTCACATTGCATTGATTGTCGTAAGTACTTAATGATTTGTATGTTTTTATCTAGGCTTTTTTAGCCTTCACAAACAGCTGTTTCTAAATAGATCTCACTGTGTCAGGAATAAACGGGTAACATCCATATCGTGACAAGGTGTAATCCAGAAAGCGCAGATGTTTTATCATCTTCACCGAATGCCCGTCATGCATTCTCAGACGTTTCTGCTGATATTTGTATCTCGTATCCGATGCCACGTGAAGGATCAAGGTAAAAATTCCTTGAGTTACATTCCAATGCTCAGTGCCTGCTGTCATGGTTCTGTTATGTGTGTATTGTTTCAGTATTTCTTGAAGCATTAAAAAGTCAGTAATAAAATCAAACTCAGGCCGCACTTCTTTTTAGGAAGCTCAATAAAAGTGCTTGTCTTCCATACCCGACATCTAAAACTATTCTCATTGGCCGAATTTGTCATCGATATCACTTTTCCTCACTACAGGTGTATGATTAGTGCCACTAGATATATTGTTGAGACTCTGTTTTAATTATTTAAGTTACATCAGAATAATTTGTTTCTTGTGTAGGCGAGCTGAAACTACTCTGCTCGATTACTTGTAATCATTTTTCTTCCATATTTTTAGGGGAAGTTTCTCGCCAACGTTGACGAATGACCCACAGTTGCGCTTATCTAGACAATATTTCAAAACCGCGATACTCTGAAAAGAACCGAGTATTTTTCTATTTTTCAGACTGTACGATGTCCCTCTCAGAAAGGTACTCTAGAGTTGTTGAAGAAGAAAAAAACCACTATGATGAAGTGCTGAGGGGGCCTGGAGGGATCCAGTTCTCCTAGATCCATTTGGAACTGACATATATCCACACAAATTATAAAAATATATGTATGTATGCATCTGTTTATATACATAAGTATGTATGTTCCAAATCTCCTCCTAAACCACTGGATCGATTTCAACCGAACTTTGTAACGTGTGACTTATTGTCTGGAAAGGATCACAATAGGGGTAAGTGCCAAACACCCGTCAAAGTGTTAGGGATGGGGGTGAAAATGCAGTGTGGCCCGCGACGCGAGACTACCCATACTTTAACTACCCATTATTTCAGAATGAGAGCACTTAGAGTCTTGCAACGAACTTCACACACAATTTCAAACTTGTACGAAATGTTTTATCGCTGACGAACCTCACAGAATGAAAGGATAAAAGTTTGTCGCTTACTGCGTTTTCGCTGTTCGTACAGTAAAACTGTGCATGAAGCATGATGATCTGATTTATCACTTCTTTACTACTAACTGTATCCGTGACATTTGGCTGACAGTAGGCACATAAGCCACTGAATGTATCAGAAACATTACATCGTTGTACGGCACTTATTTCAGGAGATATGACGTCAGATACTGAGATGCGTGAAAAAATGCCGCGTCATGCATGACATTTTAATTTATTATTTACTACTTAAGTCACGACATATTTCGCAGACAGTAGGCACATATGTTGTACAGGGCATAGTCAGGAAATAGGATATCATCAACATTAAGCTACGTGGAAATAAAACTTTATGGCGGAATTCGCTGGACATACAGGTGAAATATTTGTACAAATACGCGTGAAATGCGTTAAATATGTGTGAAATATGCGTTCTACTGTGCAAAAGGTTTGACTACTTCAGAACCGCAGCACGTTATAGTGCTTCACAGATACGTCAGTGTGTAGTTGGAAGCTGTAATTGACGACAACAGTCATCCTCGTATACATCATCTTTCAAATTTATTCGTTAAGTATCCTCCGCCACTTGATTTTTCCATTCTCTACAACATCTTTTCTTTTGTCTCTTGTATGGAGGTTGCCACCATGGAGGCTGACATTTCTTTCAGCTATCGTTCAAACCCTAATCTCATCACAAGCCCATACCGTTTTCAATGCCGATTTTCCGCATGTTCAGTGATCAACGTGAGAGATTTAATTCGCTTCCTAATTTCTTTATTTGGTATCTTCTTCCGCATTGATACTCTAGACATTCTCTAAAAAAAAAAATCGATTTGTACAGCTCAAGTCGTCGTCTATTTTTGTCATTTCTCAGGATTCCGCTCCTTATAAGCACTTTTATATTACTGATTCATTTAACCTTTGTCTTGTCCTGATTTTATATGACCAAATTATGGAATTCAGCTGGTTAATTGCTTCTTTAAGGTTATTTTGTCTTCTGTCTTACTTCTTGTTTAATGAAATCCTTGTTTAAAATTAAGTTCCCAGATATTTAAACTTTTGACATGCCTCGATTGTATTTCCATCGACAACAATGTCTTGTTAATTTCTTATAGTTAGATTTCTGGAAAAAAATTGTACAGCTTTCTTGTACGTTTCTAAGATTTCTTCGCCATGTTTTCTGGTATCGTGGTCATTTGCAGCCAATGTTATTTTAGCACTGGTGTATAGTTAACGCGATAGATAAAGCCCATTTATGTCTACATCCATTCCTCCACAGTTTTTCTTCCAGTCTTCATGAAATTCGTTCAGATAATATTTAAACATGGGAGGTGCTACGCAGTACCCTTGTCTAGGACCTTTGGTTGGTTTGGCAGATTTGTTCTGGTATTTTATTCTTGTCCCTGATCTCTCGAAAACTTTTTCACCGCAGCAACGTATATGTATTGAGCTCTCGTCAAGATGTCGATAAATGGAGATGGACCGTACGCTAGTTGTCATGATTTTCACTTGGTGAGAGGCGTGTGTGGATTGTGGCATTCATTCTGCAAGCTTTTGTAAACCATGTTTTGCTATTTGATGTTTATTATTAAGATCAGGCACTGTCAGTGCAGCTTCAGTAGACCAGGTCTGAAAATGAACACCTGACGCTCGAAATTACTTGCCTACTGTAAATACTGAAATTGTTGACAATCGTTAATAAACGCTTTAAGAAATTTAATAAAGCTACCCGTTCCCTGTCAACAAAATGCTGAAACTGGAAAAAATAAGTTGTCTAATAAAATGACTCCTCCTCGACAGTCAGTCACTCTCTCTCTCTCTCTCTCTCTCTCTCTCTCTCTCTCTCTCTCTCTCTCTCTCTCTCTCCACATTCAACCCCACCAGTTTGCCCCCTTCTTCCTTGACATTTTTCCAGTCACAGGACTAGGTACTACTCCAGTTATTAGTCCAGCGAGACTCACCGGTCCTGGCCGTGAGGTGTGGCTGCTGTTTGAGCCAGTCCCTGATGTGCTGGATGTCTTTCTCCAGGCGGCGCGGGTCCTCCCCCAGCTCCTTGGCCGCCTCCTGAAGTTGCGGGCTCAGCGGCCGCAGGTTTGGACTCATCTGGAGACAAAAGTACAATAATTAAAACGCTTGAGACAAATGTACTAAATATGTATGCTAGGGCCGAAAAACAGACGTAAATGGCAACTGCAGCGCAGGGAGCACTTACATTAGCATGAGCACAGCGTTGTGTGATAGTGAAGCACAGACTGTGGGAAAACCAGAACCGATGACCGTCGTAACATTTGAGATGTGGTGCTACAGACGAATGTCTAAAATTAGGTGTACTGATAAGGTACAGAATGAGGTGGTTCTCTGCAGAATCGGTTAGGAAAGGGATATATGGGAGAAAGTGGCAAGAAGAAGGAATACAGTGGTAGGGTATCTGTCAAAACATCAGCGATTTCTATGGTACTAGAGGGTGCTGTAGAGGGTAAAAGGATAGAAACTGGAATACATCCAGCAAGTAATTGAGGACATATGTTGCAAGTGCTATTCGAAGATGAAATGTTTGACACAGTAATTTATGGCCGGCTGCAGCAGACCTGTCAGAAGACTGAAAAATCATAAGAAAAAAACTTGTCGGTGTGTGACGTGACCAGACAGAGAAGTCATTCCCAGGGGACACCTGCTGCCAGCAGTTGTGAGGATATGGCATCAATCCACATTATTTCTGAATCAGGTTTTTAGGAGGGGGGGGGGGCGGCGGAAATCTGGTGCCACAGGGGTCACCTGGAACCCACCTCAGATGCATGGTTGGAAAATGCAGTATGTGTTGCATGGGGACCAATAGAATGCTGTCTTTCAGGTCTTCTTTCTGTCCCTCTTCTCCTCGTACGGTTTCAAAGTCTACAAGGGCTTTCCCGTCCCACTTTCAGCGACAGAGTAGGAAAGCGAAACACTATGATCACAACCTCTGGCAGCTCCAGCCAGTGGCTGGTATCTGGTAAGGGAGCATCCTGGAGGACCCTTTATGGTGAGGGATGCTGTAGGAGGATGCTGCTTCTGTAGCTGGGGTGTTGGTGATCGATGTCCCCAATGGGTGGGGAGCGAACAATCGCTAAGTGGGTATGAGGGAAACACTATGAGGAGGGTCCCCGACCTCCTTTGGAGTAGGTGTCGTCAAAGCAGCTCTGACGGTCTGACATGGATGGGATGAAGAGAAAAGGTATTGTCGCCATAGGGGATGGCGTTCCTGTAGCCCCAACAAACGTTATCATATGTGGAAGCGGCAGATTACCATAACATTTTTTGGCCTCTTAATACATGAGCCATTCTATATTTGTGTTCCTGGAACATCGCGCAGTGGAGTGAGCAGGGGAAATGACATTCCCTACACTCGATACAGACGAGTGTAGCGGGAGGAGTCAGGAGTGTCCCTGTGCAGCTGATGTCCACAATCCCTACAGACACGGTTGACGTTAGGACGAGAAGGCATGAGCCTGTATCTCACACATTTGAAGGGCTGCATGGGAGGGGGAACTACAGTTTCACATTGCATTGATACACCATCACTTTGGCCATTGGAGGCAACGAGTCTCCTTCAAAGGCCAAGATGAAGGCCCCAGTATAAATCCTATTGTCCTTTGGCCGCCACTGAACGCGATGGACGAAGTGCACAGCTCGTCACTCAAAACTGCAACTGACTCATCAGTCTGTAAAAGGAGGTCACAGTGTACCATACTGAGACTTACGGGGGCTGAGAGTTACAGCAGGTCATAGAGACTGTCATAGGCCAGTAATGCCTGCAACTAAAGAGTGGATGCCATTTTAATCTAAACTGAACCACTTTCAATTTTTGAAGTTGCTGCTACTTCCCAAAACCATCCTCAAGATGTTCAACAAAGAATAATGAGTTTCTGGGAAAAGAAAGAATCCCTGTCAGAAAGTAAGCCCTACACTTTTACCACAATGTAGTCAGGGAAGGAAACTCTGTTGGGTCATCTCTCTCCACATTGTATTAATCCTTTCCTTCAGAAGAGACTGCTGGTGCTGTACAGCCACCAGTGGAAGAAAGTCTGAGCCGCTTCTTTTGCAAGTTATCTGCCTTGGTGTCATCCACCTCAGAGCAGGACTTTCCCCATGGGCGCCACCCAGCCAGATCAATAGCTGCATGGCCACCGAGCTGTTGGTCAGAGACCCCATGCCCCAGCTACATGAGGTAGCCGCGTGGTCCAGGGCGCCTTGCCACGATTTGCGCGGCTCCCCCCTGCCGGAGGTTCGAGACCTCCCTCTGGCATGGATGTGCGTGTTGTCCTTAGGGTAATTTAGTTTAAGTTAGATTAAGTAGTGTCTAAGCCGAGGGGCTGATCCCCAGCAATTTGGTCCCATAAGAACGTATCACCACCACCACCACGCAATTATGGAGCCTCCACCAGTTTCATCAGTGCCTTGTCGACACTTGGGTCCATGGCTTCGTGGGGGTCTGGAAATGGCTCTGAGCACTATGGGACTTAACATCTGTGGTCATTAGTCCCCTAGAACTTAGAACTACTTAAACCTAACCAACCTAAGGACATCACACACATCCATGCCCGAGGCAGGATTCGAACCTACGACCGTAGCAGTCGCGCGGTTCCGGACTGAGCGCCTATAACCGCTAGACCACCGCGGCCGGCTCGTGGGGGTCTGTGCCACATTCAAACTCTGCTATGAGCTCTTTCCAACTGAAATCGGGACGCATCTGATCGGGACACTGTTTTCCAGTCGTCTAGCGTACAACTGATATGGTTACGAGCCCAGGAGAAACTCTTCAGGCGATGTCATACTCTCAGCAAAGGCATTCGCGAAGGTCGTGTCGTTACGGCAGCCGATCAAAGCCAAATTTCGCTTAGCTGTCGTAACCGATACGTTCATTGTACTTCCCACATTGATTTCTGCGGTTATTTCACGCAGTACTACTTGTCTGATAGCACTGACAATTCTGCCTTCGGTAGTTAAGCGAAGGCCCTCGGCCACTGCGTTGTCCTTGGTGAGAGATAATGTGTGGAATTTGGTATTCTAGACATACTCTTGATACAGTGGATCTCGGGATATTCAATTCCCTCACGATTTCCGAAATGGAATGTCCTATGTTTCTAGATCCAAATACCATTCTGCGTTCAAAGCCTGTTAGTTCTAGGCCGCTATTACGCCGGGAACCTTTTCACATGAATCACAAATGACAGCTACGACAATGCACTGCCCTTTTATATCTTGTGTACGCGAATGTATATGTGAATATCGCAATCCCACGACTTGTCACCTCTGTGTATGGGAATGGGGAGGAACCTCAAATCGTTAAATGGTTTTTGGAAAGTTACTGTGGCCATATCAATCTTTAGCACTGAAACGTGAACTTCAGTGCAGGATCCACGGAGTGTTATTGTTATTGCCTTGAGTTTCTTGTTACTGATGCTCCTGTGTTTTATCCATTACGTAGAATGAAGTATGTTTAAGCGAAGTGCTCACTTGCTGTTCAATTCAGCTCTACCACTTCCCTGTCCCATCAGAAACATGTTGTCTCCTACTATACATAACTTGGAAATGATCTCGACGATTCAAGTCAAAGGAATTCGATGTCATGCGAAGAGCTACGGGCACTCTTTCTTACTGCTCGCCATCCGCGAACGGAGCAAGAAAGGTGGACATAAATAATAGCAGCGGTACACGAAATACTTCGTGCCATAAGTCGGCTACCAGAGTGTAGGGGTGTGCGAGGGTGGGGAGTGTGGAGGACCGGGCGTGTGCGCGTCGTGGAAGCAGAAAATATGTTAGCGCTGAAGAGGTGCGCACTCTATGACAGTGCAAAGTGTCTGGTCTCCATCAGCTGGACGGCACAGGAACTAAAAAAACACGTTACTCAAACTCGGCCTGTACTCTTCCGCCGTTGCGTCACCGCCTCGCTAACTGAGGCACACAAGCTTAGCGTTCTATCTGTGTGCCTCGTCGCTTCAAACAGCACGCTAGCGGTTATCTCAAAGGCTCATTACGTGCGCCACGACAGCATGCGACTCTGCCAATGTCACCATGACTCAGCTCCATCAAGCGCCTCAGTGTTGAACGCTCTTCGATGTACATACTGATTGGGTCAATTATCCGAATTACGTGCAAGCAGAAAATTTATCTATTTTCAGCACTGGTCATAGTTACGACTTCCCTACTTTCCATCTGAAGAAATCATTCCACAGGAGAAGGTTAATTTGTTCAAGAGATCATTTACGTTCTTGCTATGGCTAAAACTTAACACTTTGTCGTCCGCACGTCTCATACAAATTTATTAGCTTGGCGCCAGCAGCGCTAAGTCGGGTTACTTGGCTTGTCGCCGGCCGCTTGTCACCTTTCCGTTGATGACGACCTTCAGACACATTGACTTTTGCGCGCTTTAATTTTCCGGAAATCCTCTATTTTGCCATATCGTCCCACGAACTCGAATTTTGTTTTAAAGTAACTTCTCTGCAAGCTCTACACTGTTATAATAATTATCCATGCAGAGTTGAAGCCACTTTCCATCAGAAGGTGTCAATAGTTCCATCAATGTTTTTGCTAAAGGCTGTCCAGCGCCGGAATATACAGGGTGTTTCAAAAATGACCGGTATATTTGAAACGGCAATAAAAACTAAACGAGCAGCGATAGAAATACACCGTTTGTTGCAATATGCTCGGGACACAGTACATTTTCAGGCAGACAAACTTTCGAAATTACAGTAGTTAAAATTGTCAACAACAGATGGCGCTGCGGTCTGGGAAACTCTATAGTACGATATTTTCCACATATCCACCATGCGTAGCAATAATATGGCGTAGTCTCTGAATGAAATTACCCGAAACCTTTGACAACGTGTCTGGCGGAATGGCTTCACATGCAGATGAGATGTACTGCTTCAGCTGTTCAATTGTTTCTGGATTCTGGCGGTACACCTGGTCTTTCAAGTGTCCCCACAGAAAGAAGTCGCAGGGGTTCATGTCTGGCGAATAGGGAGGCCAATCCACGCCGCCTCCTGTATGTTTCGGATAGCCCATAGCAATCACACGATCATCGAAATATTCATTCAGGATATTAAAGACGTGGGCCGTGCGATGTGGCCGGGCACCATCTTGCATAAACCACGAGGTGTTCGCAGTGTCGTCTAAGGCAGTTCGTACCGCCACAAATTCACGAAGAATGTCCTGATAGCGTGATGCAGTAATCGTTTCGGATCTGAAAAATGGGCCAATGATTACTTTGGAAGAAATGGCGGCCCAGACCAGTACTTTTTGAGGATGCAGGGACGATGGGACTGCAACATGGGGCTTTTCGGTTCCCTATATGCGCCAGTTCTGTTTATTGACGAAGCCGTCCAGGTAAAAAAATAAGCTTCGTCAGTAAACCAAATGCTGCCCACATGCATATCGCCGTCATCAATCCTGTGCACTATATCGTTAGCGAATGTCTCTCGTGCAGCAATGGTAGCGGCGCTGAGGGGTTGCCGCGTTTGAATTTTGTACGGATAGAGGTGTAAACTCTGGCGCATGAGACGATACGTGGACGTTGGCGTCATTTGGACCGCAGCTGCAACACGGCGAACGGAAACCCGAGGCCGCTGTAGGATCACCTGCTGCACTAGCTGTGCGTTGCCCTCTGTGGTTGCCGTACGCAGTCGCCCTACCTTTCCAGCACGTTCATCCGTCACGTTCCCAGTCCGTTGAAATTTTTCAAACAGATCCTTTATTGTATCGCTTTTCGGTCCTTTGGTTACATTAAACCTCCGTTGAAAACTTCGTCTTGTTGCAACAACACTGTGTTCTAGGCGGTGGAATTCCAACACCAGAAAAATCCTCTGTTCTAAGGAATAACCCATGTTGTCTACAGCACACCTGCACGTTGTGAACAGCACACGCTTACAGCAGAAAGACGACGTACAGAATGGTGCACCCACAGACTGCGTTGTCTTCTGTATCTTTCACATCACTTGCAGCGCCATCTGTTGTTGAAAATTGTAACTACTGTAATTTCGAAAGTTTGTCCGCCTGAAAATGTACTGTTGTCCCAAGCATATTGCAACAAACGGTGTATTTCTATCGCTGCTCGTTTAGTTTTTATTGCCGTTTCAAATATACCGGTCATTTTTGAAACACCCTGTATCTTGAATGAGGAAATGTATCCCGTACTCGAATCACACGGCATCCGAATGAGTATGCCGTATTTCGTAATTTTCGAAATACAGTAAACTTTAAAATTTGACCGTCCACGCCACGGTATCGTTCCTTCATCAGTTGAGATGTTTTAACTTCGATTAAACGTTTCTTTAAACTGTTTGGAAAAATAATCAATTACGAATTGCACTTTGACAAGTCAGTCGGCATTATCCACTTTGTCGGAAAAATGTAAAAATGATAATATTTGTCTGAATCGGTTGCAGGACATCGTTTTGCGAAATATCGGTGTGTGTATCAATGGATTCGTTGACCAATAATTACTGATCCTTGCTTTTCTTACAGTTCCCATAAGGATAGCAAGCCCAAACCATTTCCTAAGTTCGGGTCCCGTAACGTCGACAAATTGGCATTTTTTAAAATCCAGTTTCCTTCTATTGCAATTTTGACTGTAGTACTTTTTGGTTTCGTTGCTAACATATTCAAATAGATCGTTCCCAATATATACTTGTACTATATCCTCGACACTGTGTATCTTTTAGGAAATATGTTTGGACCCGGGGATCCTTCAAGTTTATTATTGGTCCTCGGTAATTCAAAGTCTGACCACTGCGCACTGTCTTCTTCGTCTGATTCAGCCGAATCAGTTTGCAACCGTAGCGTTCGCCGAATTATTCTTGGACGTATTTCACTATCTTCCTAGGAGTCTGCTTCACTTTCATTTTTTTGATATCCAATGTCTTCTTCCCATACTAACGTGCTGTCACTGGCCAATGCGTGAGGCTATGCTCACGACACCGCTGTGGTATCGCTGGCCACTGAGCGATACTATGCAGACACCACTGGGGTGTCGCCGGCTGTTGACCGCTATTTCGCGCACACCAATGTGGTGTCGCCGGACACCATAGTGTTAATAGATATTCAACAGTATGGTAGCGACAAACGGTTTTGTGCGAAAATTGTTTTAAAAAGCAAGGAAGGAAGGAAGATTACAGAGTAACGCCCCGTCAATAATGTCATTAGAGACCAAGCACAAGCTCGGATTGTTTCAAGGACGCCCTTTCGAAAGAAGCATCGCGCCATTTGCCTGGAGCGATTTAGGGAGATTACGAAAATTCCAAATCAGGATGACCGGGCGCGGGTTTGAACCGTCATCCTCCCTAATACGAGTCCGGCGTGCTAACCACTGCACAATCTAGCTCGGTAATTATTTAAGTTTCTCGGCACTGACAGTCCAAGTCAAGAACATGCTCTGGTGAATAACTGTTATACCAGCTATAATTTAAATTAACGAATCATGTGTTTATTCTCGTCATATGTCTGAGATACTGAGGTTTAATGAGAAATATGTAGAATGTGAGACTTTCTGGCAGACGAAAATTATGCGCCGGACCGGAAACCGAAACTATTTTTGCCTCTCGTGCGTAAGTGCTTTACCGTCTACGCTATTCGAGCGAAGAGGAAAGGAACAGATTGGAAAGAGAGACGACTGATACAGAATCTGTATTTACACCAGAAATTAAGGATAAGGATTGGAAATTAGATGTCAGAAGGAAGCAGCATTGGACGAGGTATTAGATAAGGTTGTTGCCTTTCCCCGCTGTTATTTAACGTATACCTTGAAGAGATTATTGCGAAAAGCTTAGATGGGAAAAGAGGACTATGTATTGGTGGAAAGAGAATAGAAAAATGGTTCAAATGGCTCTGAGCACTATGGGAGTTAACATCTGTGGTCATCAGTCCCCTAGAACTTAGAACTACTTAAACCTAACTAACCTAAAGACGTCACACATTTCCATGCCCGAGGCAGGATTCGAACCTGCGACCGTAGCGGTCACGCGGTTCCAGACTGAAGCGCCTAGAACCGCACGGCCATACGGGCCGGCAAAGAGAATAGAATGTATAAGATTTGCTGATGACATGGTATTAGTGGCAGAAAGTGAGCGGACAGTGAATAACCTGCTGAAAGATATGAATCAAGCTTGTGTGGAATATGGGACGCAAATAAACACAGCAAAAACAAAGAGTATGGTCATCAGTACAAGACGCAGACTGTCCTACATTAAAATAGGACAATCTACCATTAGCGAAGTAAGTGCATTTAAATATCTTGGAAGCAGAATAAATGAAGACTTGAGATGTCACCAGCAGGTGAAAACTAGAATTGCCATAGCGAAGGAGGCATTCAACAGAAAGAGGAGACTTATGGGGCTAATTAGATAAAGAACTAAGGAAAAGGCTTGGCAAATGTTTTGTCTGGAGTGTGGAACTATATGGGGCAGAAACATGGACGCTGAGAAGAGGATGAAAAGAGGTTAGAAGAATTTGAGATGTGGATGTGGAGGAGAATGGAGAGAATAAGCTGGATGTAAAGAGTGAGTAATGAAAGAGTACTAGAAAGGGTTGGTCAGAGAAGTCTGCTGAAGGTTGTAAAAGAAAGGAAAAAGAACTGGTTGGGACATTCATTGAGAAGGGAGTGTTTGCTAGCAGATGCTTTGCAAGGACTGGTTTGTGGGAGAAGACAGAGGAAGGAGGAGATACAAGATGATAAATGACATGAAGGGAAAATTATGCGGACCTGAAGAGGATGGCAGAAGACCGGACAGCCTGGAGAACTACCATGTGAAAACCTGCCTTCTGGCAGAACACTGATGATAATGATGACTATTCGAATACAACTCACGACCCGCCCTCACAGCCTTACTTCCGGCGCAGTACCTATGCTACTTCGCTGCAGAGTAAAAATTCATTCCGAAAACAATCTCCAAGGCTGTGGCTAAAGCATGTCTTCGCAATATCTTTTCTTACAAGCGTGATGGCCGTGTAACTTACGCAGGCGAACTTCAGTGAAGTTTGGAAAGTAGGAGATGGGGTACTGGCCGAAGTAAAACTGTGAGAAGGGAGCGTCAGTCGTGCTTGTATAGCTCAGTCGGTAGATTTGGTTAGTTCGTTGATTTGGGGGGAAGGGGACCAAACTGCGAGGTCATCGGTCCCATCGGGCAAGGGAAGGATGGGGAACGAAGTCGGCTGTGCCCTTTCAAAGGAACCACCTGCCTGAAGCGATTTAGGGAAACCACGGAAAACCTAAATCCGGATGACCAGACGCGGGTTTGGACCGTCGTCCTCCCGAATGCGACTTCAGTGTGCTAACCATTGCTCCACCTTGCTCGGTGTTCAATCGGTAGAGGACTTGCCCGTGAAAGTCACAGGTTCTATCCTTGTGTGGAGCACTTTTAATCTGCCAGGATGTTTCAAATCACTGCACACTGCACTGCGAGTGAAAATTCATTCAAGTCCAATACAGTGAAGCAAGAAGGATGCACCACCAAAAGAGATCGGAATGGGACGAAATCGGTAGCTGTTATGTACTTGTGTAGACGAACAAGTGATTAGACTTTCAGAAAAACTGAAAGATTTATTCAAGACACAAAGCTTCGAAACTTGAGCAAGTCAGTAAAGCGTTGGTCGACCTCTGGCCCTCATGCTCGCTGTTATTCTACTTCAAAGTAACACAGTTGTTGAATGTTCTCCTGAGGGATATAGTGCCAAATTCTGTCCAACTGGAGCATCAAATCTTCAATATCCAGGAGCTGGTTGGAGCTACCTGCCCATAACGCTCGAAACTTTCTCAACTGGGTAGACATTCAGCGACGTTGCTGGCGAAGGCATGGTTTGGCAAGCACGAAGAGAAGCAGTAGAACCTCTCGCCGTATGCAGACGGGCATTACCTGCTGGAAATTACGCCCAGGATAACTGACTACCCGTTGCCACACAATCTGGTTCTTCGTAATATTTTCCGTCGGAGAGGAACATGTGTGTCAGAACATGTTTAAAAAATTCTGTGATACAATCGTCAAACTTCTCCGCGATTAGTTCCAAGGCATCAAAGTCGAAGTCTTACTTAAATGGGACACTACATTGAAGCTGATCATAGCATCCGTATCCTGAAGCCTCAAGTAACTGAGGCGGTTTACAAAATCAAGGGAGGTGAGATGTGGTGTTCGGCCTTCCCCACATATTCGGGGAGAACGCAATTCAGGTATTTTCCCTGCTGGTTTTTACACTAATGGAAAAAAAAAACCGCAAAACCATCAAGGAGTTGGGTTACATGAACTGAAGCTGGTAGACCTGTTTCTACATCTGAAAGATGGTGTCCACTCAAATTTCAATCCGTCGCATAAAAGTGGTGCTAGTCGCGCCACAATGTGGATGCAAATCACGTTTACTCTAAATGCACAATGTAACGGTTGTGCGCGTTAGTTACTTTTGGAACTGGAGGTGGTGAGCTGATGTCGGTCAAAAATGCCTTTAAGGCGACAAAGGCACCATTATCAACATCTCACTGAGTTTGAACAAGGTCGTGTAATAGGGCTACTGAATGCTGTATGTTCCTTCTGCGATACTGCAGAAAGAATTGGCAGGAATGTCGGTCACCAGAAGACCGAGCTCTGGATGGTCACGTGGTACTACCGAAAGGGAAGACCACCGTGTTCGTTGTATGGCTTTGGCACATCATACTGCATCTGCAGCACCAGTTTCAGAAGCAGCTGGCACCGTAGTGACAAAACGGTCACAAATCGGTTACTTCAAGGAAAGCTCGAAGGCAGATGCCCTGTGCAATCCATTGACCGAAAACCACCGCCATTTGTGACTTCAGTGGTGTCAATCGAGAGCTCACTGGAATGCAAGGGGGTGGTCTGTTGTGTTTACTTACGAAAGCTGATCCCTCTCGGTGCATGTTGGTTAGGAGGCGGCCAGTTGATGGTTTGCAATGAACCTGTCTGCATGCTAGACACACTGGACCTACACCTGGGGTTATGGTGTATTGTCTGATTTCCCATGACAGTAAGAGCACACTCGTGATCATCCCACGCACCCTGATTGCAAATTTGTGCATCAATCTGGCGATCCCACCTACTGTGCTGCTATTCATGAACCACCATCCCACAGGTTGTTTTCCAACAGGATGACGCTCGCCCACATACAGCTGCTGTAACCTAACATACTCTACAGCGTGTCCACACGTTGCCTTTGCCCGCTCGATTACGAACACTCGAGCACAATTGGGACATCATCGGACGAAAACTCCAGTGACACCCACACACTGCATTAACCGTTCCTGTACTGACAGACCGACCAAGCGCAACAGATACTTAACTCCATCCCATAAACTGACATCCGGCACCTACCGAACGCAATGCATGCATGTTTGCACGCTTGCATTCAACATTCCGGCGATTACACTGGTTACAAATATACCAGCATTTCATATTTCAATGGTTTTTCTCTCGCTTACATTAACCTTCGATCTTGCTATGTTTATCACGTACCCATGTTACCCAGAGAAATTTATTCCCGAAGTTTGATTACTCAACATTAATTATTTTTTCGTGTTGCGACCTTTTTGCCGTCAGTGTAGGTGCGTCAGTATTACAAACTGCGAGTGTTAGAGGAATTCCTTGTGTACCTTAGCTAGGCTATATAGCCGTGGTGGTATCTTCATAGAAGCATCGCACACTGAATTTAAACAGTGAGCTCTTCCGAGATTGGCGATGTGTCTCTCATGGCGTAGCCCATGCAAGTTCGATGGACATCTTCCTGTCATCCTGCTGCTTACTAAGTAACGCCGTGACGAATTATACTCTTTTTGTGTCCATATTTTTTTAGTCCTATATCCAAGGTTCACATACTGACGAGAATATTTAAAAACGAGCTGTTTGAAAGCTACCTTTGTTCCTGTAATTAGTGTCTTCCACGCTAGGTATTTCGGGATGCACAGTATTACAGGTCCTTTTTCAATGACTGATACAATAGTATAATCTAACATATGTTCCATTTATGTTCAGGATCAACTGCCAGTAGCTGCACCAGGTGTCTATCCTCCCCAGTCTACATGAATTTAATTACAATTCCCTGGCGTTGGAATTTCGCACGTTCAACAGCATCATCAGTTAAAAGCATCTTGGAGCTTACTACTTTAAGCAGCAGACGACTTATACAGCAATCGAACAGAAGCTGCCCTGTAACACTGCCCTTGCACTAGTTCTCAAGTCACTTCAGTCGGGCGATGTTGTTATTTTCAGTCCGAACACTTATTTGATGCAGCTCTCCATGCTACTCTATCCAGTGCAAGCCTCTTCTCTGAGTAACTACTGTAACTTCCATCCTTCTGAATCTGCTAAGTGTATTCATCTGTTAGTCTTCATTCACAGTTTTTACCCCCCCCCCCCCCCCTCAAACGCTTCCTAATACTAAATTGGTAGACCCTTGATGTCACAGAATGTGTCCTATCAACCGATCCCTTCTTCTAGTCGGCTTGTGCCGCAAATTATTTTTCTCCCCAATTCTATTAATTACCTCCTCATTAGTTACGCATTCTACTCACCTAAGCTTCAGTCTTCTTCTGTAGAACCACATTTCGGAAGCTTCTATTCCCTTGTTTAAACTGTTTATCTTCCATACAAATACTCTCAGTAAAAGACTCCTAAAATTCTACATTCAATTTTAACAAATTTCTTTTCTTCACAAATTTTTTCTTGCCAATGCCAGTCTACATGTTTAGCCTTCCTACTTCTGCCATCATCAGTCATTCTGCTTCCCATGTAACGAAACTCCTCTACTACTGCAGGGGTCGTTTCCTAATCTAATTCCTCCAGCAACATCTGACTTAATTAGCCTACTTCCATTATCGGTGCTTGAATTTTGTTGATGTTCATCTTAAATTCTCCTTTCAAAGACACTGTCCATTCCGTTCAATTGCTCTTCCAGGTCTTTTGCTGTCTCCGACAGAATTAAAATGTCATCGGCAAACGAAGTTTCTGTTTCTTCTTCCCGAATTTTAATTCCTGATGCAAATTTTTCTTTTGTTTCCTTTACAATCTGCTCAACGCACAGACTGAAAAACATTGGCGATATGCTACAACCTCGTCTCACTCCTTCCTTAATCACTGCTTCCCTTTCATGTCCTTCGATTCTTTTACTCCATCTAATTTCCGTACAAGTTGTAAATAGCCTTTCGCTCCCTGTATTTTACCCCTGCTATCATCAGAATTTCGAACTATCAGCATAGTCGAAAGCTTTCCCTCAGTCTACAGATGCTAAAAATGTAAGTTTTCCTTTCCTTAGGCTACGTTCTAAGGTAAGTCGCAGTGTCAGTATTGCCTTGGGTGTTTCTACATTTTTCCGGAATCCATACTGATCTGCCCCAAGGGTGACTTACAAGTTTTTCCATTCTTCTGTAACGAATTTGTGTTGATATTTTTCAAAAAATGGTTCAAATGGCTCTGAGCACTATGGGACTTAACATCTGAGGTCATCAGTCCCCTAGAACTTAGAACTACTTAAACCTAACTAACATAAGGACATCACACACATCCATGTCCGAGGCAGGATTCGAACCGCAGCGGTCGTGCTGTTCCAGACTGTAGGGCCTAGAACCGCTCGGCCACCCCGGCCGGCGATATTTTGCAACTATGACTTATTCAACTGATAGTTCGGTAATATTCACGTATGTCATCACCTGCTATCTTTGGAACTGTAACTGGCGATATAGCCCGTCAAGGAGCGTCGCGTTCTGTCTAACAGGAAACTGGAGAAATGAGACGTCATTCTGGACTGGTTTTCTTGTAAAATACCTAATAATGTTATGCCTTATTTCACGTGTGGACACAATATTTATTACATGTACTCAAGCCGAATGTGTTAGGTTATGTCTGCAAGGTATCATACCTTCTGTAGTGGAAGATGACAATACATAGAGGGACTCACCTGCATCGCATCTCTGAGCTCAAACTTTAATAGCTGCCCAATGTTTTTTTAAAGGCGTGTTCCGTATCTTCCGAAATGCATTCGATGCAGTTCTATACTGTCCATTAGAGTGGAAAGTACAAGCTTACCGAATATGGGTCTATTTTGTGACAACCTCAATAACACATTCTTGACGGGGCAAAGTCAGCCTAATGTGAAATGGCTGCCAAGATAATTGTAGAAGAAACAGATTCATTGGAAAAATCTGAAGGAAATGTAACTCATACATAAAAAATAGCTTATAAAACACCGACCGATTCTTGACTATTGTTCATGAGTCTTGGACGCTTAGCAAGTAGGATTAACGTAACACAGAAAGGATGATCAAATAACATCGGCACGTTTCGTCACGGCATCATTTAGTCGATGCCGAATCGTTACAGGGAAGCTCAACTAGATCCAGTGGCAGTCGCTATAAGAGACACGTTATGCATCAGTAAAAGGCTTACTGTTGAATTTCAGAGAGCGTACGTTCGAGGAAGCGTTTTGCAACATTTTACTTCCTACCACACATGTATCGCGAAATCTACCACGAGAAAAAAATCACAAATCTCATACGTAAGTTTATAGACAGTCTTGTTTCCCACACACCATTTGCGAATGGAATATAGAAGGGGAAATTATAGTGGTATCAGACTGAACCGTCGGACACTGATCTTAAGGTAGCTTCTGTAAAATCAAGCCGAAGAATCCATTACGAACGAACAGACCGCGAGAATATCCGCTATTTTACCCAGAGTAACTGAAACACTACTGCGACTACTGGGTCCTTCGATAAGATCTGGTGTCAACTTTAGGAGTCCAGGATACAAAGGGGAAGTGTTACCACCAAGAAAAGGGTCATCTGTTTGCACTGGGCACCGACTAGAGGGGGATGCGGACAATATCCGTCGCATCTTTTTAAGCACGTTTTGCGACAAAATGGCGTTTTTCTCAGTGATCACGTATCTGGTGCGAGTGAACAGGGGGAAAGGTGTCTGAACAAGATTAATGTTTTCGAGTGATCTCCTCTTGCCTTAGGTGAACAGTTAGCGATTATTGTTCTAATTCACTGGCCAGTTTGAGTCGGTTGAACAGTAGCGGAAATCAGTATAAAGGCATGAATATTTGTGTGAAAACTAACACTATCGGTTGAAATAGTTGTGCACAGTTTATATGCTATGTTATGAGATACAGTATACTGACAAATTCAGTCAAATTGTACCGCATTTTATGTCAATAGCACACACTACAACAAGACATCGACGAATCAGATGGCAGAGGGTGGAACTCTGTATAATGGCAGTCGGTACTTTGCAGTGTGTGTGCGCCTACGTGTCTTTCCTGAAGATAAGAAACAAATACCATTAGGGCCAGTGCGTATTGCGTACATGAAACACGACTGTGACAGTGCCACGCGGAAAACAGTTATGTGATGAAAATGCAAAAATCGGTGCATAGAAGTAACTGAACACTTTTTGTTATCGCACTTGAACCGCTGAAGTACAACAATACAGGGTTATTACAAATGATTGAAGCGATTTCACAGCTCTACAATTACTTTATTATTTGAGATATTTTCACAATGCTTTGCACACACATACAAAAACTCAAAAAGTTTTTTTAGGCATTCGCAAATGTTCGATATGTGCCCCTTTAGTGATTCGGCAGACATCAAGCCGATAATCAAGTTCCTCCCACACTCGGCGCAGCATGTCCCCATCAATGAGTTCGAAAGCATCGTTGATGCGAGCTCGCAGTTCTGGCACGTTTCTTGGCAGAGGAGGTTTAAACACTGAATCTTTCACATGACCCCACAGAAAGAAATCGCATGGGGATAAGTCGGGAGAGCGTGGAGGCCATGACATGAATTGCTGATCATGATCTCCACCACGACCGATCCATCGGTTTTCCAATCTCCTGTTTAAGAAATGCCGAACGTCATGATGGAAGTGCGGTGAAGCACCATCCTGTTGAAAGATGAAGTCGGCGCTGTCGGTCTCCAGTTGTGGCATGAGCCAATTTTCCAGCATGTCCAGATACACGTGTCCTGTAACGTTTTTTTCGCAGAAGAAAAAGGGGCCGTAAACTTTAAACTGTGAGATTGCACAAAACACGTTAACTTTTGGTGAATTGCGAATTTGCTGCACGAATGCGTGAGGATTCTCTACCGCCCAGATTCGCGCATTGTGTCTGTTCACTTCACCATTAAGAAAAAATGTTGCTTCATCACTGAAAACAAGTTTCGCACTGAACGCATCCTCTTCCATGAGCTGTTGCAACCGCGCCGGAAATTCAAGGCGTTTGACTTTGTCATGGGGTGTCAGGGCTTGTAGCAATTGTAAACGGTAAGGCTTCTACTTTAGCCTTTTCCGTAAGATTTTCCAAACCGTCGGCTGTGGTACGTTTAGCTCCCTGCTTGCTTTATTCGTCGACTTCCGCGGGCTACGCGTGAAACTTGCCCGCACGCGTTCAACCGTTTCTTCGCTCACTGCAGGCCGACCCGTTGATTTCCCCTTACAGAGGCATCCAGAAGCTTTAAACTGCGCATACCATCGCCGAATGGAGTTAGCAGTTGGTGGATCTTTGTTGAACTTCGTCCTGAAGTGTCGTTGCACTGTTATGACCGACTGATGTGAGTGCATTTCAAGCACGACATACGCTTTCTCGGCTCCTGTCGCCATTTTGTCTCACTGCTCTCTCGAGCGCTCTGGCGGCAGAAACCTGAAGTGCGGCTTCAGCCGAACTAAACTTTGAGTTTTTCTTCGTATCAGTAGTGTGTCGTGACCATATGTCAATGAAAGGAGCTACAGTGAATTTATGAAATCGCTTCAATCATTTGTAATAGCCCTGTATATAATTTCATTAGATAGGGTGAAAGATATGGACAGAATGGAAAAAATGGGAATAGTAGAAAATTATCTCAGGCATCGAAACGGTTACTTTTGCGCAAAGCAACTTGTTGCTGCTTTACAGTAGCCAGTAACTACTAGACGTCTACCGCAAATTGTGTCAAATCAATATATCATGCATTAAAGAAACGGCTGCAAAAACCTACTCTGACACCTAATCAAACAGGCTAGACTGGCATTCGCTGAAGAACATGTCGTGGTCTTGAGAATGGGGTAAAGTGATCTTCAGTGATAGAAGAATTTAGATGGTCTGGATTGATTTCAGTATGAACGGTATGATACGAAAACAGAGCAGCATGTAGGAATTAGCAGATATTTCGGTGGAAGTAGGATGAGAAGTTCCGCCTTATGCAAGACACCTTTTTTCTTTTGTTTCACCCATATATGTTTCAGCACTTTTGTGCTATCGTCAGTGGGTTCTATTTTTATTTGTAACTGTAAATTTGTTGTTAATATATCAACATTTGCGTCGTTTACAACATTATGTAAAAGTTGCATTTATAACTTAATTGGCGAAAAGTAACATACCTTACATTATGTTATTGTCCTCTTGTTTTGGTAGCTGTTATGCTACACAATATACAACATGTCATCTGTAAACAGCAAAACGTAATTTATTTTCTGTTTGTTATGCATTTACGAACGGAAATAAGTCTGTGTCACGTTTTCTTTCTGTAACTTACAGTTTTGAAGTTGTGGTACGTTTTCTTGTGTTGTTGGCGAAGTAAATAGGCTTACTTCTTTGCCTGTGTTCGCGTGGCAATGCAGTTTTTCGATTACTCAAAACATAGGCGGAGTTTTCGCTGCCATTACGTGTTGTTGTGGCTGTGTGGCGTTCATTTGTTTCTTAGCAAGCACGGAGACAAGAAGAAGAACTGCACCACAAGATGATTATTTGGTGGAAGTGTTATGATTTGGGCGATATTCGCTCAGTTCTTGGATAAACGCTAAAATGATCACTAGTATGTACGGAGACGGAATCGATTAGAATGTATGAGACGTAGGGATACAAAGTCAAATGTTTCAGCAAGATAATGCATCTGTGGATGGTTCTGCTACAACAAAGATATCAGTGTCTTGCCCTGGTCTGCAAGGAGCCTGGACTTTAACTCCGCCTATAACCTTTGGGGAATATTTACAAGGCGTGTTTATCTCAATGGAAAACAATTTGAGGCCGTATATGAGCTTAAAAGAGCGATACGCGAAGAGTTGGTGTAGATTTCACTGCAACAACTACAAGCCCTAACAGAAATCAATGCCGAAGAGTGTTTCTGACGTAATTAGGAAGAAGGGGGGTTGGACAAAGTACCATCAATGCAATAACACAATAGGGCAGTGAGTGCCTTTATACAAACTTCCACCCAGGAAATGCAGATGCCTTATTTTGTTTCGTGTGTTATGAAACTGTAATTCCGCCATGACTGTTCATGTCGTAAATATGTACTACCCGTGGTCTTGGGGTAGCATCTTTGATTCATAATTTTCGGTACCGTTCGAATCCCGCCGCTGCTTAAATTTTGATTAATAATTAACATAGGCGGCCGAAGACTTCCGGCATAAGAACTCACCCTCATTCTGTTAACGGCCTTACCAAAGAGGGTGGAGGAGAGGACAGCGGTTTAGGGCACTCTTATCCTAGAGGTGGAGAACTGCCCCTGAAGGTGGAAGAATCAACAAAGATCAACGGCATGAGGATGCAGAAGGCAACGGTAACCACTGCATTAATGACACGTAACGTGTGCCTGTAATTGAGAAAGTGTCATCATGATCTCTCCTTTAGCGAAAGATTCCGCAATAGTACCCTATTGGAATCTCCGGGAAGGGACTGCCAAGGGGGAAGTTTCCATGACAAAAAGACTGAAGAATCAACGAAAAAATAACATACTACGAGTCTGGGCGTGGAATGTCATAAGCTTGAACGTGGTAGGGAAACTTGAAAAGGAAATGCAAGGGCTCTATCTAGATATAGTAGGGGTCAGTGAAGTGGAAAGAATAAGAGGCTCAGATGAGTACAGGCTAATATCAACAGCAGCAGAAAATCGTATAACAGGTGTAGGATTCGTTATGAATAGGAACGTAGGACGGAGAGTGTGTTACTGAGAACAGCTCAGTGATAGGGTTATTATTATCAGAATCGACAGTAAACCAACAGCGACGATAGTTCAGGTGTACATGCCGACGTCGCAAGCTGAAGATGAAGATATAGAGAAAGTGTATGAGAATATTGAATGGGTAATACATTATGCAAAGGGAGATGAAAATCTAATGGTCATAAGGGACTGGAATGCAGTTGTAGGGGAAGGAGTAGAAGAAAAGGTTGCAGGTAAATATGGGCTTGGGACGAGGAACGAGAGAGGAGAAAGATTAACTAAGTTATGTAATAAACTCCAGCTAGTAATAGCGAATACTCTGTTAAGGAGTCACAAGAGGAGGAGGTATACTTGGAAAAGGCCGAATGATAGGGGAAGGTTTTAGTTAGATTACACCATGGTCAGACAAAGATTCCGAAAGCAGATACTGGATTCTAAGGCGTACCCAGGAGCAGATACAGACTCAGATCACAATATAGTAGTAATGAAGAGTAGGCTGGAGTTCAAGACATTAGTCAGGAAGAATCCATACGCAAAGAAGTGGGATACGGAAGTACTAAGGAACGACGAGATACGTTTGAAGTTATCTAAGGCTATAGATACAGCAATAAGGAATAGCTCAGTAGACAGTACGGTTGAAGAGGAATGGACATCCCTAAAAATGCGATAACAAAAGTTGGGAAGGAAAACATAGGTACAAAGAAGGTAATTGCAAAGAAACCATGGATAACAGAAGAAATAATTCAGTTGATCGATGAAAGGACGAAGTATAAAAATGCTCCAGGTAACTCAGGAATACAGAAATGTAAGTCGCTGAGGAATGAAATAAATAGGAAGTGCAGGGAAGCCAAGGCGAAATGCCTGCATGAAAAATGTGAAGAAATCGAAAACGAAATGATTGTCGGTAGGACTGACTGAGCATACAGGGAAGTCAAAACAACCTTTGGTGACATTAAAACAAGGGTGATAACATTAAAGAGTGCAACGGGAATTACAGTATTAAATGCAGACGAGAGAGCGCATTGATGGAAAGAATACATTGAAAGCCTCTATGGGGAGGAAGATTTGTCTAACGTGATAGAAGAAGAAACAGGAGTCGATATAGAAGAGATATGGGACCCGGTATTAGCATCAGAATTTAAGAGAGCTTTGGAGGACCTAAGGCAGAAGGGATAGATAATATTCCACCAGAATTTCTAAAATCGTTGGAGGAAGTGACAACAAAACGACTATTCACGTTGGTGTGTAGAATGTATGAGTCTGGCGACATACCATCTGACTTTCGGAAAAACATCGTCCACACAATTCCGAAATCGGCAAGAGCCGTCAAGTTCGATAATTATCGCACAACAAGCTTAAAAGCTCTTGCATCCAAGTTACTGACAAGAATAACATACAGAAGAATGGAAAAGAAAATTGATGCGCTAGATGACGATCTGTTTGGCTTTAGGAAAGGTAAAGGCCCGAGAGATGCAATTCTGACAATGGGGGTTAATAATGGAAGCAAGAATAAAGAAAAATCAAGACACGTGCATAGGATTTGTCGACCTGGAAAAAGTGTTCGACAGTGTAATATGGTGCAAGATGTTCAACATTTTGAGAAAAATAGGGGGTAAGCTAGAGAGAGAGAGAGAGAGAGAGAGAGAGAGAGAGAGAGTTCAAACACAGCGTGTACAACAGCCAATAGGGAATAATAAGAGTGGACGACCAATAACGAAGTACCCGTATTAAAAAGAGCGTAAGGAAAGGATGTAGCCTTTCGCCCCTACTGTTCAATCAGTACACCGAGGAAGCAATGATGGAAATAATAGAAAGGTTCAGGAGTGGAATTAAAATTCAAAGTGAAAGGATATCAATGATACGTATCAAATATTGCCCTTAATTTGAGCAAGAAATTTCTGAGAATGTACGTCTGGAGTACAGCATTGTATGGTAGTGAAACATGGACTGTGGGAAGAAGAGAATCGAAGCATTTGAGATGTGGTGCTACAGACGAATGTTGAAAATTAGGTGGAGTGATAAGCTAAGGAAGAATCGAAGAGGAAAGGAGTATGTGGAGAACACTGATAAGGAGAAGGGACAGGATGATTGGATATCTGTTAAGACATGAGGGAATGACTTCCATGGTACTAGAGGAAGCTGTAGAAGACAAAAACTGTGGAGGAAGACAGAGACTGGAATACATCCAGCAAATAATTGAGGACACATGTTGCAAGTGCTACTCTGACATGAAGAGATTAGCACAGTAGAGGAAGTTGTGGCGGGCCGCATCAAACCAATCAGGAGACTGATGACAGAACAAAAAAGAATCTACTACTTTCATAATAAATTCGATAAATGTACGCTTCAGACAGTGTCTATTACTTTCGTGGGAACCCTGCCTTTATAGCGATTTCCGCTACTGTATTGTTCTCAAGCCCCTTCGGCGAATGCGTGACTGCTTCTAACTCACCCCAGAAAATTAGAATAAAAAACGCAGGCACCAAAAAAAAGAGTTTACATTGTTAAGCGACAGTTATTCTACAGTCAAAGTTTTAAGTATCACATGGAAAAATAAATCTACAGAATTAGTTTTTGTTTGCACGTACAAAAATGGTTCAAATGGCTCTGAGCACTATGGGACTTAATTGCTGAGGTATCAGTCCCCTAGGACAGAGAACTACTTAAACCTAACTAACCTAAGGATATCACACACATCCATGCCCGAGACAGGATTCGAACCTGCAACCGTTGCGGTCGCGCGGTTCCAGACTGTAAGTGCCTAGAACCGCTCGGCCACTCTGGCCGGCTTGCACGTACATCCCCGCCGCCATGGCACATACTGAATTTCCCGAAGTGCAACAATAGGTGCCAGAAGAAAATGGCACAGCGTGTTGATAGATTGGAGATGGGTTGCGACAGACTTATTTTGCGCCTGTTGTAGTACTGTGCGAATTTTTTTATGTGCTACGACTGTGGGGATGTAAGTGCTAGCAAATAAAAAATTAATTATACAACTTTATTTGAACGAATAGAAAGTTCTAAGCTTACTACACGTTAATAAGGAGAAGTGTATGGTTTCAGCAAGGACGTTTCTCCGAATAAACAAGTTACTCTTTTATAATACGCAACGAATCTTTAGGTGAGGATGTAGCGAGGTGCAGTCCTTCTAGGAATTCTTTAAATTGTGTGCTATGGTTACCTCTTGAAATTTTTAGTAGCAATCGATACACAATAACTACGGGCTTTTTCCTATAATTGCCAATCCAGTGTTATCAGACGTAAATTTCGTTCTCTGAGGTAATTACTTCTTATCTCCATAAAGCAGTTTGTGGACTCTAAACTTAGGCGAAAGGTAGGTCATGATCTCTTGAAGAGACAAACAGAAGTGTTAAATGAACGATAAGGGTGAAGGTTATCTAGTTTTAATATGAGCATGAGCGTCATCATCGTTAGTTCAGTTAGTTGAAGTGTTTCTCTCACTTTTCTTCTTTTTTTCACTAGGTACCTGGGAGTATTCCATTCGAACAGCTAATTATGTTAATAGATACTGGATGAAAGATGTGATAAACGATGTATCTTCGTTGCAGTGCGAAATCGTGGTTTATCGCCTTCGACTGTTGTCAATGCATATCTTTTTCTGTTTGCAAGCTGGAAGCAAAATATAATGCTGAGAATATCCGACAGAAACCGAAACTGCGCTATATGCGTAACAATTAGGGAATAAATAATTGTCATTGGATGTAAAATATGCCAAACTGATTAACTGACTGCAGCTTAATATACCAAACAGAAATATGAGCAGGATTTATTTCTTACTCTGTGGAAAAATGAAATGACATAACTTCAGAGACTTCACTGGCCTCATACAGATATGTGATCTATATAGAGTGAAGTGACGAGTTAAAATCTGTACTAAGGCCGGGAATTGATCCGGGTCTCCTGCTTACAAGGCAGATGCGTTAGCCACTAAGCCACCTTGACACAGCAGTTCAGTTCACACAAGTGCACGTATTACCCTGTTATGCCTCCTTCCTCGACCCAGATACTCACTGCTGCCTCCGTAAGGAAGAACTTAAAGTAGACTGGGCCAGCAGTGAGAATTTGGATCAAGGAGCGAGGTAATTCGTGCGCTTGTGTGAACCGCTGTGAAAAGGTGTCTTAGTGGCTAACACATCTGCCTTGCAAGCAGGAAACCTGGGTTCGATTCCCAGCCTTGGTACAAATTTTCACTCGCCGCTTGTGTCTATAGACACGAAATTACACTACTGTGTTCGGAGTTTTCTCGGTAAAAACTGTGTCATGTCAGCACTTACTGATAGTCGCATCATGCATAATGGAAATACTCGTATTTTAGATCTGGTAGCCACGAACAGACCAGACCTCATCGACGGTGTCAGTGTTGAGACAGGGATTAGTGATCATGATGTTGTCATGACGACTGTGGTTACGAAAGTTAAAAAAGTCGGTCAAGAAGGCTAGGAGAGTATTCTTACTAGAAAGAGCAGATTAGCAGTTGTTAGCATCCCACTTAGTAAATGAATCGACTTCATTTACTTCCAGTACGATGGACGTGGAAGAATTATGGGCAAATTTTAAACACATTGTAAATCACGCATTGGAGAAGTATGTGGCGAAAAAGTGGGTTACGGACAGAAAAGACCCACCGTGGTTTAACAGCGCAATTCGGAGAATGCTCAGGAAGCAAAGACAGTTGCACTCGCGGTACAAGAAAGATCGGGATAATGAGGACAAGAAAAAGTTAGTAGAGATTCGTGCTGCTGTAAAAAGAGCGATGCGCGAAGCATACAACCACTACCACCGTCATACCTTAGCAAAAGGCCTTGCTGAAAACCCAAGGAAATTCTGGTCATACGTAAAATCGGTAAGCGGGTCGAAGGCTTCCATCCAGTCACTCACTGATCAGTCTGGCCTGGCAACGGAAGACAGCAAAACGAAAGCTGAAATTTTAAATTTAGCATTTGAGAAATCTTTCACGCAGGAGGATCGTACAAACATACCGCCGTTTGAGTCTCATACAGATTCCCGTATGGAGGACATAGTGATAGACATTCCTGGGGTTGTGAAGCAGCTGAATGGGTTGAAAATAAATAAATCGCCAGGTCCTGATGGGATTCCAGTTCGGTTTTACAGAGATTACTCTACTGCAATGGCTCCTTACTTAGCTTGCATTTATCGCGAATCTCTTGCTCAACGTAAAGTCCCTATCGACTTGAAAAAATGGCAGGTGACGCCTGTATATAAGAAGCGTAGAAGGACGGATCCTCAAAATTACATACCAATATCCTTACCATCGGTTGGTTGCAGGATTATCGAACATATTCTCAGTTGGAATATAATGAATTTCCTTGAGACAGAGAAGTTGCTGTCCATGCATCAGCACGGCTTTAGAAAGCATCGCCCCTGCGAAACGGAACACGGCCTTTTTTCACATGGTATCTTGCGAACCATGGATGAAGGGTATCAGACGGATGCCATATTCCTTGACTTCCGGAAAGCGTTTGACACGGTGCGCCACTGCAGACTCCTAACTAAGGTACGAGCATATGGGATTGGTTCCGAAGTATGTGAGTGGCTCGAAGACTTCTTAAGTAATAGAACCCGGTACGTTGTCCTCGATGGTGAGTGTACATCGGAGGTGAGGGTATCATCTGGGGTGCCCCAGGGAAGTGTGGTAGGTCCACTGTTGTTTTCTATCTACATAAATGATCTTTTGGATAGGGTGGATAGCAATGTGAGGCTGTTTGCCGATGACGCTGAGGTGTACGGGAAGGCATCGTCGTTGAGGACTGTAAGAGGATACAAGAGGACTTGGACAGGATTTCTGATTGGTGTAAGAATGGCAGCGAACTCTAAATATAGATAAATGTAAATTAATGCACATGAATAGGAAAAAGAATCCCGTGATGTTTGAATACTCCATTAGTAGTGTAGCGCTTGACACAGTCACGTCGATTAAATATTTGGGCGTAACACTGCAGAGTGACATGAAGTGGGACAAACAAGTAATGGCAGTTGCGGGGAAGGCGGATAGTCGTCTTCGGTTCATTGGTAGAATTTTGGAAGATCTGGTTCACCTGTAAAGGAGACCGCTTATGAAACACTAATACGACCTATTCTTGAGCACTGCTCGAGCATTTGGAATCCCTAACAGGTCGGATTGAGAGAGGACATAGAAGCAATTCAGAGGCGGGCTGCTAGATTTGTTACTGGTAGGTTTGATCATCACGCAAGTGTTACGGAAATGCTTCAGGAACTCCGGTGGGAGTCTCTGGAGGAAAGGAGGCGTTCTTTTCGTGAATCGCTACTGAGGAAATTTAGAGAACCAGCATTTGATGCTGACTGCAGTACAACTTTACTGCCGCCAACTTGTATTTCGCGGAAAGACCACAAAGCTAAGATAAGAGAGATTAGGGCTAGTACAGAGGCATATAGGCAGTCATTTTTCCCTCGTTCTGTTTTGCAGTGGAAGAGGGAGAGAAGATGCTAGTTGTGGTACGAGGTACCCTCCGTCACGCACCGTATAGTGGATTGCGGAGTATGTTTATGTAGATGGGGCAATGACCCATCTTCGGACTGGGAAGCACCGGAGGTTCTCTGGCGAGGTGGTCGGCAGCGAGAGAGGTGCTTGTGGACTGCAGTGGGGCAAGTTGGAAGCGTGGCCGGTGGGCCGAGGGAATTGGCCGGAAAGAAGTGGTTTACTTGGAGCCCTGCTCGAACAGTGTTATTGCAGAAGTATCGATACTTTATCAGAAAAAGTGATAGCTGCATTTCGTGGCGATGTTAACACCTATGTAGCCGACGTTTGAACTAAAGCTCGATTGTACTGTGCCTCTGCTGACAGTTTACTGCAGAATCCCTTTGAACTGTGCACTGGTGTGCCTCTTGTGAAATACAGAGTGCTATTTGTGGTTCGGAGACAATGTGCTGAATTTAATAGTGGTCAGTCGGTTGGAATGTGGCAATGGTGTAGTGACAGGAATACTAAAGGCATCCTTACAAGGCGCCGAAGTAACAGATGGATCTTCTTGTAAAAGTATCGGCAGCAGTCTGGCGCTACTGGCCTCATGGGTGCTTGTATAGTACTTGTTAAGCTGACGAAACGATGTTTCCATGTGTGAAACACACCTTTTGCAGGTTAACAAAACCAGTGTCTAAGTGCTATCTTTATCAGACCACGGTCTGTGTCTGACTCCGTGTAATGTTGGTTCAGTAAAAGGAAAGTACACTTTATATGATGCTGAATTACTGGACACGATAGTGGGAGCAGTTTCGGCGTGCTGCAACAGAAAGGAAGCATCATTGTTTGTTCATTATGGATTTCTGTATTTCTGTAAAGATTGTTCATTTAAGGTGTTCTAATCTGCATCAAAATACCAATAGGTTCCATGACTGTTTGTTATATTACGTTTTTATAAAGGTAAGAATTTTGGATTTTATATTTGTTGTTTTTAAAGATTCTTATTGAAACTTGCTGTTGGCGTTGATTATCATAAACTACACTGAAGAGTCAAAGAAACTGCCACACCCGTCTAACATCGTCTAGCGCCCCCGCGAGCACGCAGAAGTGCCGCAACGGCATGAACTAGACTAATGTCTGAAATAGTGCTGGAGGGAATTGACACCAAGAATCCTGCAGGGCCGTCGATAAATCCGAAAGAGTACGAGGGAGTAGAGATCTCTTCTGAACAGCACGTTGCAAGGCATCCCAGATATGCTCAATAATGTTCATGTCTGGGGAGTTTGGTGGCCTGCGGAAGTGCTTAAACTCAGAAGAGTTTTCCTGGAGCCACTTTGTAGTAATTCTGGATGTCTGAGGTGTCGCATTGTCCTGCTGGAAATGCCCAAGTCCGTCGGAATGCACAATGGACATGAATGGATCTAGATGATCAAATAGGATGCCTAGGTACGTGTCACCTGTCAGAGTCTTACCTAACGTATCAGAGGTCCCATATCGCTACAACTGCACACGCCCCACACCATTACAGAGCCTCCATCAGCTTGAACAGCCTCTACTGAAATCGAAGGTCATCTAAATCTACATTTCTACTCCGCAAGCCACCCAACGGTGTGTGGCGGAGGGCACTTAACGTTCCACTGTCATTACCTCCCTTTCCTCTTCCAGTCGCGTATTGTTCGCAGGAAGAACGACTGCCAGAAAGCCTCTGTGCGCGCTCGAATCTCTCTAATTCTACATTCGTGAGGTATAAGTGAGGTATAAGTAGGGGGAAGCAATATATTCGATACCTCATCCAGAAACGCACCCTCTCGAACCTGAACAGCAAGCTACACCGCGATGCAGAGCCCCTCTCTTGCAGAGTCTGCCACTTGAGTTTGCTAAACATCTCCGTAATGCTATCACGCTTACCAAATAACCCTGTGACGAAACGCGCCGCTCTTCTTTGGATTTTCTCTATCTTCTCTGTCAACCCGACCTGGTATGGATCCCACACTGATGAACAATACTCAAGTATAGGTCGAACGAGTGTTTTGTAAGCCACCTCCTTTGTTGATGGACTATATTTTCTAAGGACTCTCCCAATGAATCTCAACCTGGCACCCGCATTACCGACAATTAATTTTATATGATCATTCCACTTCAAATCATTCCGTACGCATACTCCCAGATATATTACGTAAGTAACTGCTACCAGTGTTTGTTCTGCTATCATATTGTCATACAAGAAAGGATCCTTCTTTCTATGTATTCGCAATACATTACATTTGTTGACGTTGTCTCCATACCTGTTCACGTCCATCACCTCGATACAATTTGAAACGAGATTCTTCCACTAGGTGACATGTTTGCAGCCATCAACAGTCCCATGTCGGTGTTGACGGAACCAGGCGAGGCGCAAAGCCTCGTGTCGTGTAGCCATCAAGGATACACGAGTGGGCCTTCGGCTCCGAAAGCCCATATCGATGGCGTTTCGTTGAATGGTTTGCACGCTGACACTTCTTCATGGAATAGCAATGAAATCTGCAGCAATTGGCGGAAGGGTTGCACTTCTGTCGCGTTGAACGGTTCTCTTCAGTGGCCCTTGGTCCCGTTCTTGCAGTAACTTTTTCCGGCCGCAGCGATATCGGAGATTTGATCCAACTCTCCCATAGGTCTTCCGTTTCGCAGACGTACCAAGTGAAGAAATCTTTTGAGCGTTACGCATGTTCCACGTCAAGACTTATACGTATTTTGTATAGCAAATAAATCAGAATCAATCTTTATTTCATAGAACTTACTCGCTGTGGCCGGAAACTGTAAACAGCGAACGACAGCTAATGCAACGCAGCGTAGCGAGGAACCCCTCCCCAGGTGACTGCGAAAACTAGCTGACGATCGAACTCCTTTGAAGTATGATGTTGGTGCTGAGTTACCTTCTGTCTAAATTAGGGCTAAAATTTACCATTCTTTGGACACAAATCAACTATTTTGTTTCACTTAGAAATGGAAACAGTTAAGAATCCAAGAGAAACTGCACGTGTTTCACGTTATTCGTAGGAAATATCTAACTTGTCTCCTATCCAAAGTCATCATCCCGTCTCCATTGTAATGTTAATAACTTCTATGATCATATCGCTGCAACAGGGAGTGACAAACTTGGCACGTATAGATTGGGAGAGTCATGCTATGAAAACCGGTGCCAGAGACAGGAATTCGTATGACATTATTCTGAATGTGTTGTCCGAAGATTGCCTGAGAACCAACTCGTAAAGGTAACTCTTACAACACCTAGCAACAAACAGACCTGAACTTACTGAATTAGCTGTTTGCTTAGCGGGGATGTCAGGATACGAACTGCAGAGTTCAGTATCAAATATTCACTGCTGAGGATGAAGAGACAAAGCACAGATGGAAAAACTTGAAAAGAATTGTTCAACATGCCTTAGGCAAGGGTGTTCCGATGAAGGTCTTAAGGGATGGGGAAGAGACACCGTGCTTTAATACCCGTGCTAGAAAACTGGTACATAAAGAGTTTCATCGCCGATTCAAGAGGAGTCAAAACCTAGCTGAACGAAACGATAATGAGCGTAAGGAGAGCGATCAGATAATCGTTCAACGACTTTCAAAGTAGAAGTTTCTCAATCTATCTGACTAAAAACATTAATAGGTTTTCGTCTTACGTAAAATCAGACAATGGTTCCAAATAATCTATTCAGTCACTCAGTGATCTCAGTGGCGCAGAAACGGAAGATAACACAGAACGCAGAAATACTGAATCCCAGCCTTCAAAAGTGTTTCACCGCGGAAGACAGTAATACGGACCTTCCTTTCAATCACCGTATGAACGTCGGAATGTCAGATGTTTGAGATAACCAACTGTAGAATAGAAAAGCAACTACAGTAGTTTAGTAGTGGAAAAGCGTCAGGACTAAATGAGATGCCTGTAAACTAAGGAGGTTCTGTGAAAGAACTTGCTCCTCTTCTAGAAGCAGTTTATCGTAGTTCGCTGGGGCACCGAAGGGTACCTAGCGACAGGAAAAAAGCGCAGATCACTCTCGTTTCCAAGAAGGATCGTAGGACAGATGTACATAGCTATACGCCCATGTTGTTGACGTCAACCTACTATAGAAATGTTTCGTGATCAAAAATTATGACGTTTTTATGGAACTAAAATCTCCTCCATAAAAATAAACATGGAGACCGCAGACAGATATCTTGGGAATCTCACCTCGATCTGTTCCTTTCCGAGATCCATAGCGCTATAGAAAACGGCGCTCAGGGTGATTCCGCGTTCCCTCACTTCAGGAAAGCGTTTGACACCGGGCCGCACTGCCCGTAGGTGAAAAAAAAAAAAAACCAACTTACCGAGTACAGGACTAGATTAGCGGCTGGATTCTGGACTTCATTGCAGAAAGAATTCAACAGATCGCTCTTAACGGAACAAAATCAACACATGTAAGGGCAGTATACGGAGTAACCCAAAGAAGTTTGACAGGACCGTTACTGTTTACAAAGCATTTTATTGATTAGCATAAAGCGTAGAAAGCTCCAACATTCTTTAGTTGTGATACTAAATGTAACTGGGTTTTCTCTTTTGATGCTAGTCAACTGTCAGGATGAGCATTCTAAAGCATTATGTCAGAGTGAAAATACTAGATAAATTACTTTTTCTCTCTTAACAACATGTGGGCAGGGTGGGTTCTTCCTTGGCTCGGGTATGAGGTACAATGAAACAGCATTTTTACATAAGATAACTTTTATTGCAATTTTCGTACAACGGTTTTCTTACTGGATTGTACTGGCTCGGAGAGCGGCAGCTGTGCCGTTTGCGAAGCCTTCCGCAGCGGCGGCGGCGGCGTCTGATTACGCGTAGCGGTGTGTATCTCGTGTCGCCGTCTCGCCCAGTTGACTGGAGACGCGCCTCGTGCGGTGGCCCGTTTAATTATTGATAGCGAAGTCGTGCATCGGATGGTGATACCTTGGATGTGGCGTCCCAGTGTTTCTCTTCTCTAAGCGGCCGCGTGTGTTGTGCGTCGGCCAGTGGAGCGGTGCGGCGGGGGAAGGCCAGTGTCCCGGACTTGAACAACGGACTCCCGCTTGCCAGTCTTCGGCTGTCAGATCTTCATCCCAGCTCACAGGTGATTGCTGATGTGAGGCCGTCTCCTTCCCGTCCTCACGAGTCACCCGGGTATGTAAAAATCCGTCTTCAAATACCTTTTAACTTCTGTCTTCTGGCGCCGAGGCTGCTGCTTGCTATTCCATTACAGCGGCGGACTTGGTGCGTCTGTGTATGATGTAGTCTCTTCTTGCATGACGGTCTTCAGCACCGAAACTAACTGAAAACTACTGCTACTCTTCTCTTCTTCGTCTCTCGTCTCTGTCTGTCGGGCCCACTGCGTCTCGCGTATTTATTCACTTCAGTTTACTGGAGGTGAACGACTTCACGGTCATTGCCTCTTCTGTCACGTTCAGAAGTTTCTCGAAGAACCTTCTCAACGTCGGTCACTGGCTCTTGGAATGTAGGCTAGGGCCTTTGCTCACATGCGACAACTGAGAAACACGTGAGCCGGTCGAGCGATGCCCTGACGGCTTAATCGACAGTGCCCGCTTATGTGGAACTTGCTGACTTCACGGTCATTGTCTCTTCTGCTCTGCTGTTCTGCCCGCTGTTTGCCAGTATGTAACTCTCTAAACTGAACCAAGTTTTTCATTTATATTCTAATTTCTACTTCACTTTGATTTCACTAATTTATTTACTTAAGTACCACTCAACAGGTAGTCCACAAACAAGTAGCATCGCCAAGGGACAGTATCGATTTGCAGAATGACATACAGAGGAGTCATCAATGGTACAGATTCTGGCAGTTGTTCCAAAACGTAAATAAATATGACATGTTGCGCATACACAGGAAATGAAATACACTTCTGTTCAACTACACTATTGATAAATTGCTGGAAACAGCATGTACCACAAAATATCTAGAAAGAATTATCCAGAGCAACCTTAAGCGGACTGACCACATAAAACAAATATTAGTAAGAAAATCAGAGGCCAGACGGATTCACAGGCTGAATCTTAAGGAAATGCAGCTCTTTCACGAAAGAAGCGGCTTACAAGGGCTTCTTTCATCTATTCTTGAGATCTTTAAGACTGTCCCAGTATGTGTGCTGACGCAGGCTGTCGCCAGCACACTGGTCGGCAAAGATTTAGCAAAAAGATCGATAGTAGGCGCTGAACGAAGTGCTCCTGTGAGGAGAGGCCAAAGACACCCTCGCAAGCAACGCTCCACCAACTCCCACTTGACCGCAAGTATTTAGATCGCTGCCATGGACCGGAGGGCTCAGTCTCTCCGTCAGTCAGTCTCAGTCATTAGCTGAGTCACTGGCGCACTAACTCACATTCTAGTTCGGCATCTGTCGTTCAATGCATAGTGGGACTTTTAATTCACCATCAGCGGGGCTAGTGTGGCCTATTAGTGAAGAGCTTGTACCATGACACATGGACTCTGAAAGTTGAGTAGCTTCCTGTTTATGTAAACAAAGAACCATTTTAACACATATAAAGTTGTATTGTAGAAAGAGGATACTGGCCACCAAACAACATCCTCTCCCTTGATTTCTATGGTACAAAACCTAACAGTAAGTGCCATACTCCTGTTGCGTTACGAGATGCCCACCGATCCAGAGCCACAGATGATAGTACCCAGTCTTCAGTACCAGCCGCCTATGATGGGTAGCCCAGAGGCCTGCTAACACCATTCCAGCCTGGGGCACAAACTCTTCTAACTCCAGCATCCCTTGAGTCACACTGACCACCGACACAGCAGACTGGGATCAGCATTGAACATTATCTCACAGCATCCGACATCGTGGTTCGTCTGATGGGACAACACACCTGTAAGGAACAGAGTACTCCCAGAATGGTGTGTGAGGGGCAATACACATGGATCGTGGTCATCGCCACGATGGGGCACACTTTCCACAACATGGATGGCATTGGGCTGATGTAGCAGGATACAACTGCCTGAGCTAACCAGTGGCTTCAGCAGATTCCTCGCCAGCTTGCTAAGCCACCAGGCGTGCCGAAGGAACAGCGACAAGATGTATTCAGAGAAACAAATTAAGTAATAATTAATCCTGTTTTATTGCGTCTGGCGACGCCACATAGGTTACTTGGCCTCCATCCTGACAAACAGCAGGGGTTCTCAGCCTGGGAGTGCACGACCCCTATAAATTAGTGTAATTGTCGTCCAGTCGGCGCTAGTGCCTTAGAGATATGCTCAACAACCAGCAATGGCAGACGCTAGAAGAGAGGCATTGTGCATTACTTTTTCCCATACACTGCTTGAGCCATGCGCGAGCCGAAGCTGGTGCTGTTTGTGGGTTTCCGCCCTCTCTTGGAGGCCAGACCGTATCGTTTACTTGGCATGGTTGCGGTTGTTTGTCTTCTTCTCGTCTTCACTGGCGGCACTCGTTTCGCAAGCGTTGCTTGTCTGCTAGTGGCAGCAGCGGCGGTTATCGATATGTAGTAACTGTTTCCCTATCTTTGGGGCGACGTCGTCGTTTTTCCGTGTCGTGTAAGTGTGGCAGTTCGGTTGGGGACTTAGGAGGAGCCAGCTCTGCGCAGTGCGATAACACGCCGGGACTGCTGGTGGCGCACATGGACTGACGGATGGAAGGGCTGTGGTCACAAGGGTGCACGACCTCGTCGTAAACCAGATCCTGCAGGGTTTAAGATGGGTGCATTTCAATTCAAGTAGACAAACCACCATTGTGAAATCTCGCGATTCTCCAGTGACTTGGATTCGTGTTGCTGCTCGTGGTGTCGCCGAGGCGAAGAGCAGCGAGTGGAGTGCTTGGGGGAAACGGATCTGGTTAGCTTTCCTCGACCTCTTTTTACTATTTACTGCGTTCAGCTTGTTACGATTAGTTAGGTTCAACCAGCGGTATTTTTCCTGCCTTGTGGCCGCTAACGCCCCAGTTACCTGCCCTGGGGGGTACGTTTCCTCGTCTTGCAGCTGCTGTCTAGTATGGCGCGTAATTTTGACAGCTTTCCTGATTGTAGGCCGTCTGTGACTCTTCTACTCTGGTGGTAGTGATTCCTTTCTCATTCCAGGCACTGTAAACATAGTATTCTGGAATAGTGCAGACCGTCGGTTCCGGCTTTGGCGTATTGTTCCATCGTTGTATTTGGTTCATCGGACATCAGGTAGCTTCAGCAAGATTATCATTAGTTATTTGTTAGACTGCCACTAGTCTGAGTTACCATCTTGTGAACTGAATGCAACTCTTGGCTGCCTATCTCATCGCTCGCGAAAGTGTTTGTTGCTGGAGATTCTCAGAGGTCGTTTCCTGCAGCCCCGTCTGTGACTGGTCCTTGTGTTTATTATTGTATTATTTATTATCATATCTTGTAATGCCTACAGTATGTCTAGTTAATAGTTCCGGTCGCCTTTTGGAATAAATGTAGCAATGTAAGAGTTGTGTTACAAGGTTACCATCATCTTATTTCACCCGTTTTGTGGTCAGTTGATTGTTTCTTTTAATTAACCTTTGCTCGTATTTGCTGTTTTACAGCACGTTTCTAAATTTTTAATATAACTGCAGTTCCTGGCGCTAAGGCCCTCAGCCGTGATTGTGGTCATTTACTTCCAAAAAAAATTCGATATTTGTATTTTAGCAGTAAGCCTCAAAACCTTATTTACTGTCTGTCCTGGCGTTTGATATCTCCTTCTGTGTTTGTGGCCACTTTTTAATATTTCAGTACCTGTAAGTTTTAATTGCAGTGAGTTCTTAAACATTCTTAATTTATTGCCATTCTTGGCGTGTAAGGCCTTCAGCCGTGATCACAGTGGCTTGTGTTTTTTAAACATTATCTGTATTTTATGGTGATTTGATAAGTTGTAACGCACTGAAAACACTTATTTACACTGTAGTTTATTCTTTCATTAATAACATGTATTTTTTATTTATTGTTGAGTCTGGAATTACTGTTTTAAAAATAAATATGTGTAACTGTAAAAGGCAACAAACAGTAACTGATTACGGCCCCGTCCCCAATCTTACCCGAATCCTGCCTTCCCTTGACAACCAGGTTTCACTGCTGTTTGGAGAGTGTTAAACACCAAGATCGAGAGACGTGATCGCAATGAAATTTACTCCACCGACTAGGGGCATGACACTACACTAATAATTAGATTTACGCCTACACACACTGTACATGTGGAAATTCAGTATGGAGTAGCACCACCAACTGCTGCCTAAATATACTGCTGGGGAATACTCTCCCACACGGTTTGTAGGGGCGCCCACGAAGCCTCAGCTGGGCCCGGGAAGCAGTGGTAGCCGTCTTTCTTCAAAGAAGGCTTGCCCATTTCTCACCACATGATGCCGGGCGTTGTCTTGCTGAAATATGGCGTGCGGAACGGCCTGCAAGAGCGGCAGTGTCTCGGGCTGTAAAACCTCCGTGATGTAGCAGTAGCTGTTCAGATTAGCCTCAAGACAAAGGAGGCGAGATTGTGTGTTTTTAGGCAATGACGCCCCAAAGCATCACACTTGTCGTCTGTCCCCATTGTCGCCCAACAACAGTTTGTCCGACTGCGTCGAGCACGTGTGGGGCAATGACTGTAGGATAAGTTGAAGCGGGACTCGTCCGAAAACATTACAGTTTCCACTCAGCACGTCAGTATCGACGTTTAAGTGTTCGTTGTAGTCTGCAGCGATGGAGGATTGTGGTCAATGGAAGCCGACGGAATGACATGCGTATCATCTGTCCATCCTACAGTACACTGCGGCGAGCCATTGACGGAGAGATGTCCACACCTGCTGCAGTGCACCAACGTAGACGAAGCTGTTCTGTCCGTTACAGCCAAGCAGACAAGATGGCGGCCATCTCGCGCTGTTGTCACCTTGTGTCGTCCAGTACGCTGTGGTCGCCGTGTACAGGCCCTCTTCTCTCAGCTGGTTCCACATGCGCCTCTATTGCAGCAGCGCGCCCTGTACGAGCAGCAAAGCGTCACTGATCGACAGACCTGCTTCCCTGACACAGTTCATCCTGTCCCCTTCGGAAGCACTCACATGCCAGTACTCCGTCCTGTCGTGTGCCTATGTGCACGCCATCTCTCTGTCATTTAAATGACTTATCGCTTCGCTGTTCTACGCATCCTCTTTTATCGTGGCGTGTTGTAGACCATCGATTCTTAGTGTCTCAATTTTTTTCAGAGAGTAGTGTAGATCACGCGAAATGAAAAAAAATCGAGAAATTAGAGCGTTACCAACTATTTTTCTTCCTACATGCCAGTTAGCAATACACCCTGAGGAAGGCGCCTTGCAACAGTCGCCGAAACGTCGGAATTCTAAAGATGACAATGCGGCTTCAGACCCAGAAGAATTTTACTGACTGTGACAACGGCCGCGGAAGCCTACGTTTACATTTAACGTTCAGTATCCCCTGTTAATCTTATTTGGTACTGGGCCTACATACTTCAGCAATATTCTAGAACGGAACGCACTATTGACTTGAAAACTCTCTCGTTTGTAGTCTGATGGGATTTCCCTAGCTTTCTACCAATAAACCTGTCTGCACCTGCTTTACCTAAGATTAACCTTATGTCATTATTCCATTTAATATCTCTCCAGTGATCTGTACGAACTTACCAATTCGAACTGTGATTCATCGATGTTACTGTCACAGAAAGTACTTTTTTTCGTTTTCTGAAGCATGCAATATTACAATTCTGAACATTTAAAGAACTTTGTCAATCTTTGCACGTACTGAAATCTTTGCAACATCTGACAGTGTCTGTACCTGTACAGTTATCAGACGGTACTCCATTCCACGTAATTGCACCTGAAGTTGTTACTAATATGGTTTGCAAAGTCATCAATATACAACAGGAACAGCACACTTCCCTGGGACGCAAGAGAAGTTACTTCTACCCACGTCGGCTCTCCACCAAAGATGACAGTGTGTGTCCTCCCTACCATAAAGTGTCCAATCAAAACAAATTTCGCTTCATACCCCATACTATCGAAATTATGATAGTATGAGTAGGTGCGATACTAAGTCAAACGCTTTTCGGAAATCGACAAATATTGCATCTCTCTGACAGCGTCAATCCAAAGCATTCAGCATGTCATGGGAAAGACCGAGCTGGCTTTCAGATGATCGATGTTTTTCGGAATCCATGCTGCTTCACATGAAAGTCGTCCTGTTAGAAATTGTATTGTATTGTATTGTATGTTAACCAGGGACGTAGAAACGACGAAGAGGCTACGTCCCCGCGGCAGCTGCAGTGGTCCACAACCCCACGACGACTACCGCAGTCCACTTCACCCTTCCGCCGCCCCCACACCGAACCCATGGTTATTGTGCGGTTCGGCCACCGGTGGACTCCCCAGGGAACGTCTCACACCAGACGAGTGTAACCCCCATATTTGCGTGGGGGAGTAATGGTGGTGTACGCGTACGTGGAGAACTTGTTTGCGCAGCAATCGCCGACATAGTGTAACTGAGGTGGAATAAGGGGAACCAGACCGCATTCGCCGAGGCAGATGGAAAACCGCCTAAAAACCATCCACAGACTGGCCGGTTCACCGGACCTCGACACAAATCCGCCGGGCGGATTCGTGCCGGGGACCAGGCGCTGCTTCCCGCCCGGAATCTGTTAGAAATACTTCAGCACGTTTGAGCTCAGAATATGTTCCAAGCCGTCCTCACACGGGACGAGGCAGTTGTGGATGCGGATGGGCCATCCGACCTCACGAGAGACAGGAGTGCCGTCAACACAGGACGATCTGGTGAAGATGTTTTACGCTCTCAGCGACCGTTGTCAGCTTTATATGGCTCGCAGAACAAAGAGTTTCCTTACGAAAATGAACGCACGTAAAATAGCTGCCTTAACTGTTAGCGATTGTGAAGATGAGCGGAGAAAATCGCCAAAAAGATTCTGGACTCATCGATGGCTTTAACAGCTAATTGCTGGTACAGGAACACTACCTAATGGTTTACAATGATTTCAGTAGAAGCCAACACGAGTTATAAGTTAACTCAATTCCATTTTTCATTTCATTTTCGGTTTCAAATTGAATACAATTATGGTATAGTGTTTAATGTCAGTTTGCGAGTGCATAACATCCATATTCTCGATGTTGTGTTTACTACCAACAATGAATTTCAAGGTTGAGCTTCGTTTCGTAATTTCATTCGAATGGAAGAGGAAACGTTTTTCGAAGCTGCTCAGCCACACCGGAAAAGACATTTACCGGTAACAAACAAACGAGACCCAGTCCATTAACCAAGAAATAGGTATACACATCTTACAGAAAGTTTTGTAACAGCAAAAACTTCCAATGTGTAACTTTCTTTTACTTTCAGAATGGGAGCCACAATAAGATTTCTGGCCACTGGGGAGACATCCCAGTCGTCGTCTTTTGCAAGAAGAATTGCAGCAAATACATTATTTATAATAACATTGTTTTTGAGATAATGCTTCTACCAAATTCATTTGAAAGATCCAGAATCTCTTACAACAGAAACCGTAGAAAAAAGTTTTGGAAGAGGATGGAAGCGAACTTGCTATCTTGCTCCCCTCAGTTCAGAGCTCACGACGCTATCTACTGCCCTGTAACTTCGACGTAGCGACCTCTGTTTGTGGTCTACAATCTGAAGACCGTATCTGCACCAGTCATTTAATATTTAATCTGCACATTGTCCAGAAAGACGCGCTGTGCAGTAGCATTGCAATGGTACACTTTCTTCACAGACAAGTAATAATACTAAAAATACCAACTACACGGAGTCCATCTACAAACATGTAGTTCCTGGTCATTTTATTGTAACAAGTTGTAGCTAAATTGACGCGTTTGCGAGAGATCTGCAATTTTCTGATGATTTGAAAGATTGGTTGGTTTAAAGACGGGAGAAGGGACCAAACTAGGAGGTCATCGGTCCCTTGTCCCTAATAAAACAATGCCACAAGTGTGAGAATGAAACGGACGAAACATGTAACACAAAACGGAAAGAAAGGAAAAGCCACAAAACGAAGGGGAGGCAACGAACACTAAAAGGAACGAAAGAGGACAAGAAAACAACAGAGAGGCGCTAGAAACAGAAGAGAGTGAAACATGAAAGCAGATTACAGTGGCTGGCCAACCACGAGAATAAAAAGGGAAAGCCAGCCACTCTGCAACACATTAAAACCTCCACCCTAAAAGCACTAGGGTGGAGGACACAAAGGACATGTGCTAAAACCTACATAGAGGTATAAAACCCACTCTCATGGATAAAACGTAAAACTAAAGTAGCTGTGGAGACATTGTCGCCCAACACCGAAGGCAGGGTGATGTGAAAGTTAAAAGTCTGCCGCAGAGCGGCTAAACGTGGGCAGTCCAGCAAGAGGTGGACGACTGTCATTTGGGAGCCACAGCGACACTGAGGCGGGTCCTCGCGATGGAGTAGGTAACTATGCGTTAGCCACGTATGGCCAATGCGGAGCCAGCAGAGGACAACTGATTCCCTGCGACAGGCCTGCATGGAAGACTTCCACACTTTCATAGTCTCAATGACACGCAGTTTGTTGTGCGTGCTGTTATGCCATTACGTCTCCCAAAGCCGGAAAATCCTGCGGAGTAAGACAGAACGCAGGTCAGCTGCGGTTTCCGCGTCGCCTGTCGGCAAGTTCGTTGCCGGGGATTCCGATATGTCCTGGGGTCCACACAAACACCACGGAACGGTGGGACTGTTCCAGGGCATAGATGGACTCCTGAATGGACGCTAACAGAGGGTGACGAGGGTAGCACTGGTCGATAGCTTGTACGCTGCTCAATGAGTCAGTACACAGGAGAAATGAGTCGCCAGGGCATGAGCGGATGTACTCAAGAGCACGAAATATGGCTGCCAGCTCTGCAGTGAAAACACTGCCGCCAACTGGAAAGGAGTGCTGCTCAATATGTCCTCCATGAACATATGCGAAGCCTACGTGACCATCAGCCATTGAGCCGTCGCTGTAAACCACTTCAGAGCCCCGGAACACGTCAATATTGGTTGGTTGTTTTGGGGAAGGAGACCAGACAGCAAGGTCATCGGTCTCATCGGATTAGGGAAGGACGGGGAAGGAAGTCGGCCGTGCCCTTTGAAAGGAACCATCCCGGCATTTGCCTGGAGCGATTTAGGGAAATCACGGAAAACCTAAATCAGGATGGCCGGACGCGGGATTGAACCGTCGTCCTCCCGAATGCGAGTCCAGTGTCTAACCACTGCGCCACCTCGCTCGGTTGAACACGTCAAGAATCGAGAGGAAGTGACAGCAGAGAGCGGCGGGGTTAACGGAGGATTTGAAAGAGCTGATCATTCCGCGTACTCTACGAGAAAGAAAACCCACCGAATACGATATTTAATATAATACGGTGGCTCCTGTTGTCTGCTTGTAAAGCCGTCGGCACACGGGACGAGGCAGCTAACGTTGACGCGCATGCAGACGTGATATCCAACGTCGGCACACGACGCGAGCTGCTTAACATCATTATGCGTCCTCAGTGCCCTGCAGTGGGAGTTGTCGGCTTTATTTGGCTCCCCAAAACAGGACAGTTTGTTCACGAAAATGGACGCGCGTAGAATTGCTACGTTAGCTCTACTGAAACACATTTCCTCTCTTGGCCATATGGGGGTCACGTTGTACTGTGTGTGGTACACACAAAAACTGCAATTTCTGTGACCATGTAATAGGACAAAAAAAGAGTACGTGTCGACTCATCAAGAACCTCAGCTTATGGCAGTTAACTAAATCTAACACACTCACTCGTGACAGAGCACGATTATATTTACATCTACATCTACATTTATACTCCGCAAGCCACCCAACAGTGTGTGGCGGAGGGCACTTTACGTGCCATTGTCATTACCTCCCTTTCTTGTTCCAGTCGCGTATGGTTCGCGGAAAGAACGACTGTCTGAAAGCCTCCGTGCGCGCTCTAATCTCTCTGATTTTACATTCGTGATCTCCTCGGGAGGTATAAGTAGGTGGAAGCAATATATTCGATACCTCATCCAGAAACGCACCCTCTCGAAACCTGGCGAGCAAGATACACCGCGATGCAGAGCGCCTCTCTTGCAGAGTCTGCCACTTGAGTTTGTTAAACATCTCAGTAACGCTATCACGGTTACCAAATAACCCTGTGACGAAGCGCGCCGCTCTTCTTTGGATGTTTTCTATCTCCTCCGTCAACCCGACCTGGTACGGATCCCACACTGATGAGCAATACTCAAGTATAGGCCGAAGGATTGTTTTGTAAGCCACCTCCTTCGTTAATGGATTACATTTTCTAAGGACTCTCCCAATGAATCTCAACCTGGCACCCGCCTCACCAACAATTAATTTTATATGATCATTCCACTTCAAATCGTTCCGCACGCATACTCCCAGATATTTTACAGAAGTAACTGCTACCAGTGTTTTTTCTGCTATCATATAATCATACAATAAAGGATCCTTCTTTCTATGTATTCGCAATACATTACATTTGTCTATGTTAAGGGTCAGTTCCCACTCCCTGCAGCAAGTGCCTATCCGCTGCAGATCTTCCTGCATTTCGCTACAATTTTCTTATGCTGCAACTTCTCTGTATATTACAGCATCATCCGCGAAAAGCCGCATGGAACTTCCGACACTATCTACTACGTCATTTACATATATTGTGAAAAGCAATGGTCCCATAACACTCCCCTGTGGCACGCCAGAGGTTACTTTAACGTCTGTAGACGTCTCTCCATTGATAACAACATCAAATAAGAGAAATTATTTCTATTAATTTCATAGGAGAGTCGCACAAGCCTTTATAAAATGCGAAAATGGAAAAAAATTGTACATACGAGGACACTACTTAGTCTCGTAACACTCGAGTTATAACACGAAAATAACCACGAAAATTCTTTAATCACCGGTATGACGTCTCCCGTCACTTTATTGCAACAAATCGTACCAGTAACGACTTTCTCCATAAATTCATTGTGGTAGTGCTTAGAAGCAGCACATGTTCATATTGTGTAACGTATAACATAAAACGAAACGCATATGGGCTTATAATGAACACGAAAAAGACAGTATGGCGCCCTGCTTTCTGGTTGTCACTTAGGAAGCGTTCTTGCTTCCTACTGATTCTACTTTACGTGGCATGTTGTCGCAATATCGCAGAACTTATTTTGTGTCTCACGTCACGAACTGGTTTCTTAACGTAAAGTAGGAGCAGGAAACGACGCGAAAACACTCGTAGAACGCCACGTGAACGTTATCTAACTCGTCCCCTGTGCCGTCGGCTTAACGTAAAACGATGTCGCTGGCGACGTTCCCCTCCAGACAAAAATCTGACACACCAGATTATTTCACGCTCCGCAGTCGCTGTGACGTCACCAGCTGCTCGCCCACGTGCCGTTTTACGTCCCGGGAGGAAACTATGCAACCAGGCCGCAGCCAAGAGCAGGTGTTTGTCACTGAACTGGGTGGTCAGCTACTGGGACGGCAGAGCACGAGCGCCGAAATCACCGAAATCAGCTCACCGTGGAACAATCCCAGTTGCCGAGTGCACTGGGACCAGCTACTCTGAGCCGGCCGGAGTGGCCGTGAACTTCTAGGCGCTACAGTCTGGAACCGAGCGACCGCTGCTGTCGCAGGTTCGAATCCTGCCTCGGGCATGGATGTGTGTGATGTCCTTAGGTTAGTTAGATTTAATTAGCTCTAAGTTCTAGGTGACTGATGAGCTAAGAAGTTAAGTCGCATAGTGATCAGAACCATTTGAACCATTTTTGAAGCTACTCTGACGTGACTGACTTCTGCGTCGTCTATGTGCGCTGCCGGTTACGCCACGAAACTGTCTATAAATCTGACAGAGGAGACGAAGATATTGTGATCGTATGTAAAGAACACAATCAGAGAGACAATACCTTCACTGATGACAGAGTCACTGAAGCGGAGTTATTAGATATGGTTTTCCGAAATTCCTTCACTAAAGATGAAGTAATTATTTCAGAATTCGATGCAACAACAACTGTCAAGATGAGGAACTTAGTAGATATTCTCGGCGTAGTATAGCAGCTTAAATCACTTAATAAAAGCAAGGCCTCTGGTCCTCTCTGTATACCATTCAGGTTACAGTATGCTGATACAGTAGCTCCATATTTAGCAACATACACAGCCGATTGCTCGTTGAAAGATGCTTACCTTAAGACTGGAGGTTGCGCAAGTGACACCAATACCCAAGGAACGAAATAGGAGTAACCCGCCGAATTTCAGACCCGTATCACTAACGTCGCTTTGCAGTAGGATTTTGGAACATGTGCTGTGTTCAAACATTACATGTTATTTCGAAGAAAACAATTTACTGATAGTCAGTCAACGCGTATTCAGAAAATACCGCTCTTGCGAAACAACTAGCTCTTTATTCTCACGACGTAATGAGTGATATTGGCGGCTGGTGTCAAGTTGATCCCATACTTTTAGATATCCTGAAGACTTCTGACACCGTACCTCACAAGCGACTCTTAATCAAATTGCGCGCCTATGGACTATCGTCTCAGTTCTGTGACTGGATTCGCTATTTCCTGTCAGAAAGGTCATAGCTCATAGTAACTGACACAAAATGATCGAGTAGAACAGAAGTAACATCTGGCGTTCCCCACGGAAGTGTTATAGGCCCTCTGCCGTTCCTGATCTAGATGAATGATCTAGGAGACAATCTGAGTAGCAATCATTTTTTGCAGTCGACGTTGTGATTTACCGTCTTCTAAAGTCGTCAGGTGATAGAAACACACTAGAAAACGATTCAGGGAAGATATCTGTATGGTGCAAAAAGTGGCAGCTGACTAAATCATGAAATGTGTGAAGTCATCCAAATGAGCACTAAAAGACTCCAGTATGTTGTAGTTACATGTTAAATCACTCAAATCGAAAGGCTGTAGACAACTAAATTCTTAGGGACTACAATCACGAATAACTTAAGCTGGAACGATCTCACAGATAACTTTGTGGGTAAAGCGAACCAGAGACTACGATTTATTGGTAGAATACTGAGAAAATTTAAGTCTACTAAAGAGAGTGACTAAACTACGCTTACATGTCCTAATCTGGAGTACTGGTGTGTGGCGTGGGATCCGTATCAGATAGGATCGACGGAGAACATCGATAAAGTTCAAAGAAGGGCGGGTCGTTTTGTACTGTCGTGAAAAAGGGGAGAGCGCGCCACGCATATGATACGTGAATTGGGGTGGCAAAGGACAAAGGCGTTTTTCGATGCGGCAGGATCTTCATGAAAGCACCAACTTTCTCTTCATAATGTGAAACTACTTTGTTGGCGCCCACGTTCATAGGGAGGACTCATCATAATCTATAATTCAGACCACGTATACAGGGTGGTCCATTGATCGTCGCCGGGCCAAATATCTCACGAAATAAGCGTCAAACGAAAAAACTACAAAGAACGAAACTTGTCTAGCTTGGAGGAGGAAACCAGATGGCGCTATGGTTGACCCGCTAGATGGCGCTGCCTTACATCAAACGGATATCTACTGCCTTTTTAATAGGAACCCCCATTTCTTATTACATATTCGTGTAGTACGTAAGGAAATACGAATATTTTAGTTGGACCACTTTTTTCGCTATGTGATAAATGGCGCTGTAATAGCCACAAACATATGGCTCACAATTTTAGACGAACAGTTGGTGACAGGTAGGGTTTTTTTAAATTAAAATACCGAACGTAGGTACGTTTGAACATTTTATTTCGGTTGTTCCAAAGTGATACATGTACCTTTGTGAACTTACCATTTGTGAGAACGCATGCTGTTACAGCGTGATAACCTGTAAATACCACATTAAGGAATAAATGCTCAAAATTATGTGCATCAACATCAATGCATTTGGCAATACGTGTAACGACATTCCTCTCAACAACGAGTAGTTGGCCTTCCGTAATGTTCGCACATGCATTGAGAATGACCTGACGCATGTTTTCACGCGTTGTCGGTGGATCACAATAGCCAATATCCTTCAACGTTCCCAACAGAAAGAAATCCGGGGACGTCAGATCCGGTGAACGTGCGGGCTATGGTATGGTGTTTCGACGACCAATCCACCTGTCATGAAATATGCTATTCAATATCGCTTCAACCGCACGCGAGCTATGTGCCGGACATCCATGATGTTGGAAGTACTTAGCCATTCTATAATGCAGTGAAACATCTTGTAGTAACATCGGTAGAACATTACGTAGGAAACCAGGATACATTGCACCATTTAGATTACCATCGATAAAATAGGGGCCAAATTATCCTTCCTTCCGTAATGCCGCCCCATACATTAACCCGCCAAGGTCGCTGATGTTCCACTTGCCGCAGCGATCGTGGATTTTCCGTTGGCCAATAGTGCATATTATGCCGGTTTACGTTACCGCTGTTGGTGAATGACGCTTCGTCGCTAATTAGAACGCGTGCAGAAAATCTGTCATCGTCCCGTAATTTCTTTTGTGCCCAGTGGAAAAACAGAACACGACGCTCAAAGTCTTCGCCATAGAAATATGGTACGGGTGTAATCGGTGTTGATGTAGCAATCTCAACACCGACGTTTTTGAGATTCCCGATTCTCGCGCAGTTTGTCTGGTAATGATGTGCGGATTAGCCGCGACAGCAGCTAAAACACATACTTGGGCATCATCATTTGTTGCAGGTCGTGTTGACGTTTCACATGTGGCTCAACACTTCCTGTTTCCTTAAATAACTTAACTATCCGGCGAACGGTCCGGACACTTGGATGATGTCGTCCAGGATACCGAGCAGCATACGTAGCACACACCGGTTGGGCATTTTGATCACAATAGCCATACATCAACACGATATCGACCTTTTCAGTAATTGGTATACGGTCCATTTTAACACGGGTAATGTATCACGAAGCAAATACCGTCCGCACTGGCGGAATGTTACGTGATACCACTTACTTATACGTTTGTGACTATTACAGCGCCATCTATCACAAAGCGAAAAAAGTGGTCCAATTAAAACATTCATATTTCTTTACGTACTCCACGAATATGTAATAATAAATGAGGGTTCCTATTTTTTAAAAAAACGCAGTTGATATCCGTTTGACCTATGGCAGCGCCATCTAGCGGGCCAACCATAGCGCCATCTAGTTTCCCCCTTCAAGCTAGACGAGTTTCGTTCTTTGTAGTGTTTTCGTTTGATGCTTATTTCACGAGATATTTGGCCCGGTCACTCTCAATGGAACACCCTGTAAACATAGCTGACTGTTCTTTCTTCCCGCTCGCTGTTCCCAAGTGGAACGGTAAACAAATAGGTTGAAGGTGGTTCGATGAATCCTCTGCGGCCGGCCGATGTGGCCGAGCGGCTCTAAGCGCTTCAGTCTGGAAGCGCGTGACCGCTACGGTCACAGGTTCGAATCCTGCCTCGGGCATGGATGTGTGTGATGTCCTTACGTTAATTAGGTTTAAGTGGTTCCTAGTTCTAGGGGACTGATGACCACCGATGTTAAGTCCCACAGTGCTCAGAGCCATTTGAACCATTTAGATACCTCCGCCAGATACTTAATTGTGAATTTTAGATGTAGACCCGCCCATTGTCCTGTTCCAGCCGGTTCGCAGTGGCTCACAAACGCAGTCCTTGGTCGACTTCAACGCCGACAACCTGCGTTTAAACGCTGGCCCTGCCGCATACGTCATGTAGGGTACGACAGGGGCACGCAAACGGTGGCTTGTCATGCGTGAGCCACGAGTCTTCGCCGCACTCCTGAGACCACCGGGCTGCGAAGGAGGGACCTCTGCCTGTCTGGCCAGCGCAGGCAGCCAACACCGCACCTCCGCTCGCTCCTGCTCTCCAGTTGCCTGTCACAGTCCGCATGTCGAACCCTGCCAGTGCTACCCCCGTGTCACTGGGACAGCGTGGCCCGCCGTTGAGACACATGGCTCTGCTGGCTGGCATTGCTCCGAGCCGACAGTCGTGTTTAAGCCTCGCGAGGCGTCTTCGTCACCAATCCGTGTCAGCGCTCCACTGTGTAAGCAGTTCGCCCGTGTCGCTGCCCGAACATCGCCTGCCGCTCAGCGTGAAATATTACGTAAAGAAGAAAATCCATTTGAATAACTATACTAGCCGGATAGAACAACTAGCGACTTATTCGTGTTCATGGAGGAGTCTACCTGAATGATTGAATAAAGGACTCTGTATCTAATCGCCGATGGTTTGTCTGTAGCTTTCCAACACGTCTCACCTGCCTCCAGAGCCATCTACGGACCCCACCACGCTCACAGGAAGACTAACCCATCCAGACAAGCAAGGACTACATCTACATCCACACCCCGTAAGCCACCTGACGGTGTGTGGCGGAGGGTACCTTGAGTACATCTATCGGTTCTTCCTTCTATTCCAGTCTCGTGTTGTTCGTGGAAAGAAAGACGGTCGGTATGCCTCTGTGTGGGCTCTAATCTCTCCGATTTTATCCTCGTGGTCTCTTCGCGAGATATACGTAGGAGGGAGCAATATACTGCTTGACTCCTAGGTGAAGGTATGTTCTCGAAACTTCAACAAAAGCCCGTACCGAGCTACTGAGCGTCTCTCTTGCGGTGTCTTCCGCTGGAATTTATCTATCATATCCGTAACGCTTTCGCGATTACTAAATGATCCTGTAACGAAGCGCGCTGCTCTCCGTTGGACCTTCTCTATCTCTTCTATCAACCCTATCTGGTACGGATCCCACACAGGTGAGCAGTATTCAAGCAGTGGGCGAACAAATGTACTGTAACCTACTTCCTTTCTTTTCGGATTGCATTTCCTTAGGATTCTTCCAATGAATCCTAGTCTGGCATCTGCTATACCGACGATTAATTTTATATAGTCATTCCATTTTAAATCACTCCTAACGCCTACACCCAGATACTTTATGGCATTAACTGCTTCCAGTTGCTGACCTGCTATAGTGTAGCTAAATGATAAATGATCTTTCTTTCCATGTATTCGCAGCACATTACACATTGAGATTCAATTCCCATTCCATGCACCATGCGTCAATTCGTTGCATATCCTCCTGCATTTCAGTACAATTTTCCATTGTTACAACCTCTCGATATACAGCATCATACGCAAAAAGCCTCAGTTAACTTCTGATGTTATCCACATGGTCATTTATGTATATTGTGAATAGCAACGGTACTACGACATTCCCCTGCGGCACACCTGGAATCATTCTTACTTCGAAAGACTTCTCCCCATTGAGAATGACATGCTGCGTTCTGTCATCTAGGAACTCTTCAATCCAATCACACAATTGGTCTGATAGTACATATGCTCTTACTTTGTTCATTAAACGACTGTGGGGAACTGTATCGAACGCCTTGCGGAAGTCAAGAAACTACTAGCATTTAACTCCGGTTTCCCAGAAGCTGCACCTGTCCTGCCACAGTTTTAACATTGTACAACAAATACGTGCCAAAATTGTTGAACGGTAGTATTGTGGACACACAACGGAAACTCTGCAGCACATAATGCGTTATCAAGGGAAACATTGGCCAGTCGTGAATAAGACTTGCGCTTTGAGGGTTCCGTACAAACTTAATTTTTTATACAGACTGTTTATCCGTCCCGAGAATCTCTACGATTCTGGCCTGTTATCGACACTGACAGTGGAATGATATCGATCCCGGGAATTCCAAGACTTTCTGGAAATTTTTGAGTTTGAATTGGATAACAAATGACAAAAGAAATATTTTTTCGTGTGGCAATTACAAATTAACAACTTACGAATTTTTTCCATTACTTTTACTGTGCAACTTCGCTGTCAACCAAATTTCATGATTTTTGGGTCAAGTACACTACAGGTTTTCAAGAGTGAATTTGCGATTGTCAAAATAAGTGACATAAATGGTCTTATTTTTGCTTGCAGTTACGTACTTAGATGCTTACATCTATAACACGCCCAAGGGACTGTAGAGCTTAGCATGTTACAAATTTCAGCCAAACAGGTCTACCTGTTCCTTAAAAAGTTTTTAACAGACCGACGGACAACAAACTAACCCTCCAAGTAAGCGTGTCATGGCATTTTTTTGAATACAAAGCAAAATAGTCTCTCGCACAATATTAGCAGCAGTCTACCGCGAAATAATCAAGAATAATGTCTGGTTATTTGGAAACGGAGAATGGCCATAAAAATTTGTTTATTGCACGATAAGAACGGCGGCGTTTCATCGGATGTAAAAAATTTAGAAGGTGACATGCAATTTAAGTGAAATCGAGCATGTGCCAAGATACAAGCCTGCGAAAATACATGGCTCTGAGCAGACACGCCCTCATACATGTACATATCGTGCAAGAACAACCAGTCCCTTACGGCCAATAGGAGATTCCGATGCCAGTCACGTAATTTGCATTCCAGTCAGCGCCAGACGTTACTGTGCAGAGCAGCTGTTTGCATCATTTTGTGCTTCTGTGCTCCCTCGCAGTAATATTGCACAATACTGATGTTAGTAATTATTATTATGAGAACACGCATACTTATCTGCTGACCGAATTTGAAGTAGAGCAGAGAAACTACAAAGGAGGCCGACAACTGTAATAAAAGTGGAATATAGTGAGGCCTAACAGTCAGCGCGTGGAGTAAGAAACCTTGGTGCAGGATGGAGACCGGATATAAAGGCCTACGAAATTTAGATCGCAAAACTTAAATAAAACGAATTTTCATACACAAATACGATGGTAAAGGAAAAACTCCTACTGATGAAGCAGTTGAACTCTAGAGGTCCCAGCAACATATAAAAGAGCAGAAGTCTGGTTAGAAACGTTGACTGACCATTACGAAGCTTTTTTCTTAACCACTAGCTAATTCACGTCTCAGCCTTCCAATCTCAGATGACAAGAAGAAAGATGTTGACAGTTTACCGTAAACCGGAAGACTGGCGAAACCAAGTGGACTTACGTTGGTATACATCAAAATTATTCAAATGGCTCTAAGCACTATGGGACTTAACATCTAATGTCATGAGTCCCGTAGACTTAGAACTACTTAGACCTAACTAACCTAAGGTATCTCACACATCCAAGCCCGAGGCAGGATTGGAACCTGCGACCGTAGCAGCGGCGCGGTTCCGGACTGAAGCGCCTAGAACTTCTCGACCACAGCGGCCTGCTGGTATACATCCATCACCGATGATATACCCAGGTTGTTCAACACACAGGTAGGGGAAAATGACTATTTGAAAGATAATTGTGGTTTATACGTTTAAGTGCAGCGGTTTCTTCAAAGAATCTTTCTGATAATAGTTAATTCCATTGTTACATCGTTATATTCTGTTATGGTGATTTGAAATATTTTACGTAACTGAAGAAACAATAAATTCAGAATTTTCGGTGAAACACTGAAAGGAAATATCAATGTTACAATTGCTAATTTCTAGTTTTTCCTTTATATCACATACTAAATTGTTAGAAGTAAGTAATATGGTACAGTACAGCAAGAATTATACAAAACAATAAAAGTTATTTTGAAAACCAAGCTGATACTTGCTTTTGAAACTTATTGAAAGCCGAAAACTTCGGAATGGTTCACACACATGAGAACATGTCCATATTTAAAGGTGTCTCAAAGCAATATTTTCATTGTACTTTCGATTTCCGCATATGAACTGCCTTTTGGCACAAAGGTCAACGCGCTTACATTGCAATATGTTATTTTCATTTATGTGTATACCTGGAACAAACGTTATGTTGACTGCGAAAAATTGCATTTAGTTGACACGCTCATCTTTGCATGTCACATCTCGAAGACTTAATAAAGGATCGTGGGTATGGACACAGCTGGTTCGTCTGTAGCTTTCCCACAAGTCTCACCTTTCTTTCAGACCATCTAGGGACCTTACCAAGCTCGTTAGAAATGCTTACGTTCAGCTGCGGTTTCCCTCACGCTACACCTGTCCTGCCACAGTTCTAAACATTCTACAACAAACGAATGTGAAGGGTGTCAGGCGGTAGTTTTGTGGACGCACAATGGCAACTCTAGCACACAACACATTACCAAGGAAACAATCAGAATTCCAGTTTCACACTGAAGTGTCATGGTAGTTTTTGGAATACAAAACTAAGTAAACTACCGTACAATATTAATCACCATTCTGCTATGAGATAACTAAGAAGAATGTCTGGTTATTTGGAAAGGGAGAATGGCTAGTAAAAATGCTAACTGTGCGATAAGAGCGGTTGCCGTTCTTCGTATGAAAAAAAAAATGCAGTTGCGTCCATTGTACAGAGGAGGGCATTTACACGTCACTACTTTTCTTTGTGTGTTCCTTTAGTAACTCTAAAAATACTGCTAAGTACAAAATTGAACCATATTAAATTTCTCATAAAGAAGTTCGTACTCGTTTTTTTTTTCTCTACGACTCAGTTTCCACGTTATAGGGGTTGGAAAAATCGCAACGTTATTGAAAATTAAGTTTTAATGGTATACAAGTAATGTTTATTTTTTAATGAAGTGGGCCAAGATAAAATATTAATTATGTGTTCACGTAAAGTGAAAATAATTCCACTACATAAACGGATGCTCAGTGAAGTTATTTTGTCTGCTGACGTAAGAGAACTCGTAGGAAACGCGGGAGAGGTGTAGCTTGTAAATTCAAAAGCGAGCAGCGCCCGTGTAAGGGTAAGTTACCTTTCACTGGAGAACGTCACATCTGCCGCTCTAGCAGTACAGAAAAGTAAGCAGAGATTTACGTAGATGTTTTCTGCACTCATTTCTTGCGTTGGCGTGGTTGCTAACTCGTATCTGTATTCTAGGTAGTGTTTATAATGCATTTTGTGAAAAATGAAGACCCTGGTCACGTCTGCGCAATACGTCGCGAGTGATTCATGAAGTGTGCTGCAGGGGGTACGTACAACTTTGCGAAGCACGCTGTAGTTTCTTCTTGTGGCGTTGTGGGTTTAGAGGGGGAGGATTTGCCTTCTTGCTCTTCAGTTAGCAGACCCACGTAAGATCGTAGTCAAGGCCACAATCCGGGGATCTGCCTGTCTTCGCATTTCTACCCTCCAACCTTCCCCTCGACTCCGTTTACAACGCCAAAACACAATATCTGTTAACACAGCTCTTCTGCACGCATATGTCGTACACACATTTGTTGTTGTTGTTGTTGTTGTTGTTGTCTTCAGTCCTGAGACTGGTTTGATGCAACTCTCCATTCTACTCTATCCTGTGCAAGCTTCTTCCTACTGCAGCATACATCCTTCTGAATCTGCTTAGTGTATTCATCTCTTTGTCTCCCTCTACGATTTTACCCTCCACGCTGCCCTCCAGTACTAAATTGGTGATCCCTTGATGCTTCAGAACATGTCCTACCAACCGATCCCTTCTTCTAGTCAAGTTGTGCCACAAACTCCTCCCAAATTCTATTCAATACCTCCTCATTAGTTATGTGATCTACCAATCTAATCTTCAGCATTCTTCTGTAGCACCACATTTCGAAAGCTTCTATTCTCTTCTTACCCAAACTATTTATCGTCCATGTTTCACTTCCACACATGGCTACACTCCATACAAATGCTTTCAGAAACGACTTCCTGACACTTAAACCTATACTCGATATTAACAAATTTCTCTTCTTCAGAAACGCTTTCCTTGCCATTGCCAGTCTATATTTTATATCCTCTCTACTTCGACCATCATCAGTTATTTTGCTCCCCAAATAGCAGAACTCCTTTACTACTTTAAGTGTCTCATTTTCTAAACTAATTCCCTCAGCATCACCTGACTTTATTCGACTACATCCCATTATCCTCGTTTGGCTTTTGTTGATGTTCATCGTATATCCTTCTTTCAAGACAGTCCATTCCGTTCAACTGCTCTTCCAAGTCCTTTGCTGTCTCTGACAGAATTACAATGTCATCGGCGAACCTCAAAGTTTTTATTTCTTCTCCATGGATTTTAATACCTACTCCGAATTTTTCTTTTGTTTCCTTTACTGCTTGCTCAATATACAGATTGAATAACTTCGGGGATAGGCTACAACCCTGTCTCACTCCCTTCCCAACCACTGCTTCCCTTTCATACCCCTCGACTCTCGTAACTGCCATCTGGTTTCTGTACAAATTGTAAATAGCCTTTCGCTCCCTGTATTTCACCCCTGCCACCTTCAGAATATATTTAATGAATCATAAATAATAATATATTTAATAAATTCCATTCCATCGTGGCAGAATGTTACAGAAACCAGTTTAAAAGTGTTTCAGAACAGAACCAGTCTCGCTTGCGAAATTATTGAATGTCAATGACGCATTTCACTGTTCTGGGGCATCATAAAATTGTCGACAAGAACAAGAAACCAGTCAATTAGGTACAAATGGAGGAAAAGTGCATGGTCCTATATTGCACGGCTACGCAGACAACTTGAGCTAAAAGTGATAAAAACGTACGTAAAAGTAGCTGGAAACGTGGTCCATCAGTCATAAAATCACATGTAATGTAAAACAGACACCAAGATAATCGGATATACAGGGTGTTACAAAAAGGTACGGCCAAACTTTCAGGAAACATTCCTCACACACAAATAAAGAAAAGATGTTATGTGGACATGTGTCCGGAAACGCTTAATTTCCATGTTAGAGCTCATTTTAGTTTCGTCAGTATGTACTGTACTTCTTCGATTCACCGCCAGTTGGCCCAATTGAAGAAAGGTAATGTTGACTTCGGTGCTTGTGTTGACATGCGACTCGTTGCTCTACAGTACTAGCATCAAGCACATCAGTACGTAGCATCAACAGGTTAATGTTCATCACGAACGTGGTTTTGCAGTCAGTGCAATGTTTACAAATGCGGAGTTGGCAGAGGCCCATTTGATGTATGGATTAGCACGGGGCAATAGCCGTGGTGCGGTACGTTTGTGTCGAGACAGATTTCCAGAACGAAGGTGTCCCGACAGGAAGACGTTCGAAGCAATTGATCGGCGTCTTAGGGAGCACGGAACATTCCAGCCTATGACTCGCGCCTGGGGAAGACCTAGAACGACGAAGACACCTGCAATGGACGAGGCAGTTCTTCGTGCATTTGACGATAACCCTAATGTCAGCGTCAGAGAAGTTGCCGCTGCACAAGGTAACGTTGACCACGTCACTGTATGGAGAGTGCTACGGGAGAACCAGTTCTTTCCGTACCATGTACAGCGTGTGCAGGCGCTATCAGCAGCTAATTGGCCTCCACGGGTACACTTCTGCGAATGGTTCATCCAACAATGTGTCAGTACTCATTTCAGTGCAAATGTTCTCTTTACGGATGAGGCTTCATTCCAACACGATCAAATTGTAAATTTTCACAATCAACATGTGTGGGCTGACGAGAATCCGCACGCAATTGTGCAATCACGTCATCAACACAGATTTTCTGTGAACGTTTGGGCAAGCATGTGCCTTTACAAGTACGACACAACATGTGGTTCATGCGCGATGGAGCTCCTGCACATTTCAATTGAAGTTTTCGTACGCTTCTCAACAACAGATTCGGTGACCGATGGATTGGTAGAGGCGGACCAATTCCATGACCTCCACGCTCTCCTGACGTCAACCCTCTTGACTTTTATTTATGGGCGTATTTGAAAGCTCTTGTCTACGCAACCCCGGTACCAAATGTAGAGACTCTTCGTGCTCGTATTGTGGACGGCTGTGATACATACGCCATTCTCCAGGACTGCATCAGCGCATCAGGGATTCCATGCGACGGAGGGTGGATGCATGTATCCTCGCTATCGGAGGACATTTTGAACATTTCCTGTAACAGTGTTTGAAGTCACGCTGGTACGTTCTGTTGCTGTGTGTTTCCATTCCATGATTAATGTGATTTGAAGAGAAGTAATAAAATGAGCGCTAACATGGAAAGTAAGCGTTTCCGGACAAATGTCCGCAAAACATTTTCTCTCTCTGTGTGTGAGGAATGTTTCCTGAAAGGCCGGCCGCGGTGGTCTAGCGGTTCTGGCGCTGCAGTCCGGAACAGCAGGACTGCTACGGTCGCAGGTTCGAATCCTGCCTCGGGCATGGGTGTGTGTGATGTCCTTCGGTTAGTTAGGTTTAAGTAGTTCTAAGTTCTAGGGGACTTATGACCTAAGAGTTGAGTCCCATAGTGCTCAGAGCCATTTGAACCATTTTTTTCCTGAAAGTTTGGCCGTACCTTTTTGTAACACGCAGTATAATCCATCCGTCAAGAAACATCTAAAACACGCAGTGGACCTATTGAAAGGTGAGAAACAGCCAGAATAACAGCGAGCAGGTACAAATATGTGGCGGAAAAATTTCCACGGTTATCGCGTGTTACCTCGAGTACACCAGCTGTCTCCGCCGTGGTAGTGAAAGGTGGAGCCACGCTTACAAAACCGCGGTACGAGTCCCACAATGTCTGTATTGGCGTGCTCACAAACATTACAGTGACAAATTGAGATATGGGTGCCGCGTATAGTGCGGCCAAAAGTACTCAGGAGGCGCACATGACCAGCTTAAGGCACATTTTTCGAAAAACAAGAGTGCGTAAAACTAGTAATTAAATTGCATATAAGCAAACCAACGCACACACACAATCCGAAAGTAAAATTAGAAGTACCCTCATATAAAGCGCAAATAATAGGTAATATGACTACATGAGAAACAACGAATCAAAATATGTCATTAAACTCCGTCACACGTAGTAAAACAGATAAATTTTGGAATACATTCATAGCATATGCATTCTGAATAGATAAAACTTCAAGATACCAGGATCTTTGATAGTCTTAAGCATCACAAACAAGAGGAAAATATTTTTAAAAATGGTTCATATGGCTCTGAGCACTATGCGACTCAACTTCTGAGGTCATCAGTCGCCTAGAACTTAGAACTAATTAAACCTAACTAACCTAAGACATCACACACATCCATGCCCGAGGCAGGATTCGAACCTGCGGCCGTAGCGGTCACGCGGTTCCAGACTGAAGCGCCTTTAACCGCACGGCCGCACCGGCCGGCAAAATATTTTTACCCGTCAGAATAATGGGTCAAGTTATAAAATGTAAAGAGGTAATCTCATCTAAAGCAAAAAAGTCATTAAAAGCCCGATTTCAAATATGACTTCCCCAACAAATTGAGAGAGATGCTGTCGGCATAAAGCTATCATTGCAGCAACATTCGGAACACTGGTAACATTGTATCATAATATATTTGATTACTGCTAATCAGTTGATCTTCCAGCAATCTCTGTCTGTCAACATCGAGATGTTTAACCATTTACAGCTCCTCTAGCAGAGCCAACGTCGTCGCCTTCTGAACAAGGTGCGGTGTCCTCAGGTTCTCTAATGTCGGAGACTGGTGGCCACTTGACTTCCGAAGATCAGCAAGATGGTCTTTAACCATCTGCCAGTCTGGCCTATATACGACTTTTCGCAATCGCTACACTCCTCGTTTCTTGTTTTTGTAAACATTCTGAAGATGCCCAAAAGGGTGAAACGCGTCGTTACCAATTTCTCAACGGGGACTGGTTTTGTTCTGAAAGGATTTAATATCTGTTCTCAGTCCACTTCATTTTAAAAATAAACAATTTTATGTCATTAAAACACTATTTTAATAGTCTGCGATTTTTCCATATCCTTGTAACGCGGAAACCATTATAATGAAGAAACTAATTTTGTACATGAAAATGTTTCACTAGAAGCCGCTGTCTTCAAGTTATTCGACAAAACAAAGTAACCTTTAAACGCTATAATTCCCCCTTCCTTCTAACTTTTCAGGAATTCTAGCATATAGTTCATAGCAATCACTCCTTTGGTCTTCGTTGACTGGGCTACAGAAACACTAGCAGGGCGTGCCTACCGATCAGGGAGCAGTGGGGGTGCATTGAGGAATATGACAGGCAAGAATTGGTCTTATTACTATTTTTAATCTATTTAGATCATGTAAGGTGTTTACTACTGACAGACAATGGGACTACAGGGTGTAGGGCTTAGGCCGATAACCTTGTTAGTACCCCAGGTCGGAAACCCCCTGTTGTGACTGTCAAAATACTGCACCGTGAAACAAGCTGTTAAGCCAGTAGTACACGACACACCTAACGTGTGAGAGTCAAATGTAGGCGGCCTGCCACCTCGCTGCAGAACGGGTGAAGCTGTTATTTGTGTTGTGGATTGGCAAGACAGCCAACCCACTATGAGAGGAAGCCGAAAGGCACGCGTTTTAGCTCACGCAGGCTGGCGTGAGGTCTGGAACAGGTCAAGGAAATTAGACTAGCAAAAAACGTACGTAGCTGCTGGAATACTTTAATCCATAATTGGTGAACATCGCTCTTGACGGTACATGTTTTACAGCATCAATAGTAACTGGTAATGGCGCCTTGCTAGGTCGTAGCAAATGACGTAGCTGAAGGCTATGTTAACTATCGTCTCGGCAAATGGGAGCGTATTTTGTCAGTGAACCATCGCTAGCAAAGTCGGCTGTATAACTGGGGCGAGTGCTAGGAAGTCTCGCTAGACCTGCCGTGTGGCGGCGCTCGGTCTGCAATCACTAATAGTGGCGACACGCGGGTCCGACGTATACTAACGGACCGCGGCCGATTTTAAGGCTACCACCTAGCAAGTGTGGTGTCTGGCGGTGACACCACAATTTGAATATTGTTTATCCACATGGAAGAAATAGAAACGGTTCTTTTCTGCCGTGGATCCGCGCATGCACGGTAGAATTAGTGTGTGAGCGCACATGCGTTCTCTTTTTCGTATTTCCATTGAGAAAAGCTATATATCTCATGATATCTTGTTATTGTAGAAATGGAATGAAAGAAAGAAAATATAAACGTGTTTATTGTGGTATACTGCAAGGAAAGGTATCTGAGCAACAGAATACAAACTTTCATACTCAATGATGTAACCGAAGCGCGTAGAGGCTAACGGAAACACTGTAGGTTCCGGATTTGTAACATTGGGGCGCTGGTACGGACTTGGTATACAGTGTGTGTGTGTGTGTGTGTGTGTGTGTGTGTGTGTGTGTGTGTGTGTATCGTAATATCGGTTTATTCAGGATTGGGATCACCTGCCCCCATAGCAGCTTAACTGGCCCGCTCTTCGCTCTTTACATTTCTGGAGGGAATGAAAGACGAGTAAAAAACCAGTGAGGGACGTACCGCTGTCACAACAGTGGCCAGGGCAATAACAGTGGCAGACATTGCTACATTGGAAGTAAGCGTATCTTCATTAATAGTACGAATAGCTATGGTGATAGTAGTATTGTGTAGCATGTAATACTGTTTATTGGATCATTAGTTGCCAACGTATAGGAAAGAATTTGCTGTAATAACGAATGCAAGAATTAACACAGCCTGTGTCTAAAATACACATAACTGGCTATCACGAAATAAATCGTGAAATCGGCAAATGATAATCCCAGAGACAGCGTACAGTAAGCTACATATCGCGATATGGAGCACACATTACACAGTTAATTATATATATACTGTCGGTCCTGTGTGTATCGTTGTCTGTCACTATTATTGATACATTTTATTGTTTCTCTGTGTGAAATCTACCTTCAGACAAAACTACGTATTACTATATCCACTTTTAAATTCAAACAATAGCATGCGTTGTGAAAAGAAACAGCTGTTGGTTAAGTCTAGTATTTTGCAGACACGCTACGTCCGTGGTCCCTTCCATTATTTTCGTGTGGATATGTCGAAATTCGAGGTTCCAACTGAATACTCCGCTTGTCGGTTAAACAATTTTTGTAAATACCACGTTGAAAATTATACATAATTATAAAGTATAAGTTGACTGAATAGAAGTTAAAGTCAAGAAAAGTTGTTTGCTAGCTGTACATGGCTGATCCACCGGCGCGAAATACTCATATGCTCTCTATGACTTTGAACTTTCTGAAGAGCTTACAAGTCAAGGCAAACAATCGATAAGTGTTATCGGTGCAGTACTGATTATTTTATCCGGAGCGCAAAATTACTTGTTAAGCTCTGTGTCCTATCTGTGCCTGTATCCAAAATTCTGAGTAATTCCTTTGCTCATTTTCACAGACATTTGGTGATAACGCACTTTCCCCAAAATATAACTGTTTACAGCTCCACTGTCCACTTCTAAAAATGAAATGTACTGTATTGGTCAGTATGATTATTTGATAGTACAGTAGCCACAGTGTTACACATTCTCATTTACTGAAGAGCTAAATCTAAATTCCTTATTTTATACTCGTGCAAATATTTCTTTGCCAGACATGAAAATATCAATACTGAGGCAGTTCACATCTTCAGTGGTAATGTGGGCCCAAACTCTGGGACAAAACGAAATATAAGACCGTCTGATGAAATATTAGTATGCTAGCACGAATTAGTAACTTTAGATTTTCACGAACAATGGTCTGTCGTTCTCCCTGGGTGTAGCCTTAGATGACTATCTCAGCAGGGCAGAAAATACTGTTGTGAAATTTACAAGCTTTTTATCTTCAGTTACCTATTAATAGTATCTCCTGTCTCTTACACTATCTGAGCTCTTTTGTTGAACAAGGTATTCTTTACTTGCGCACGTCTACTACTTTGCTTAAGTTATGCTGTGCGGATAGGAAAATTCACTTCTTCTCCGTTTTCTGGAGTTTTGGTATTAAGCAAATGGTTATCTTCTACTATTCTTCATTACTTTCGTCTTCGTTTATTCTTAAAAACCTTCTGTGCTAAGTATCATATCCATTCCACTCAATTTGTCTGCATTACACTCAGCCAAATGAACCAACTGCAACAGACTCTCACTTTCCTTGCGATGGGGAATATCTCATTTGTCCAGCTGAATGAACCTATTTCACCACATATAGCGTAACTACGAACTGCACTGCAACCTAAGCAACCATTTCGTAATTATTATTTCATTAGAAGCGCAGATTTTCAGTGAACTGCAGAAGCCCTTTCCCTTACTACGTAATTTGTTTAATTCATGCATATTATAAAAACTAATAAACGAATGAGTATGTATGTATGTATGTATGTATGTATGTATGTATGTACGTACGTACGTACGTACCACATCTCCACCTAAACCACAGGACAGATTTCAACCGAATTTGGTACACACATCTCTTACTATCGGGTAGCAATCGCTATCTGGATAAGAACCGCCTACCTCTCATAGCTCAGGAGATGTGACGTCATAAAGATGAGTGGAGCAACTGCCGCATTATGCATGACGTTTCAATTTGTTACTTATTTGCTACTACAATTCGCAACACTTTTCAGACACTATTCACACAAATGAAATTATTCACAGTTGCGAATATAGGCAACTATTAGCTGAGTAATGCAATGACAACGATGAAAATGTGTGCCGGACCGGGACTCTAACCCAGATTTCCCACTTGTCACGAGCGGTCGCCTTACCATTTGGCTACCCGAGCACGACTCACGACCAGACTCAAACTTTCATGTGTCGTCAAGCATGTATCTACAACTTGCACTCTTACCTCTATTATGTACACTATGTGATCAAAAGTATCTGGCCACCCTTAAAAACATCCGTTTTTCCTATTAGGTGCATTGTGCTGCCACCTACTGCCAGGTGCACACTATCAGCGACCTCAGTAGCCATCAGACGCCGTGAGAGCAGAATGGGGCGCTAAGCGGAACTCACGAACGTGGTCAGGTGACTGGGTGTCACTTGCGTCATACGTCTGTACACGAGATTTCCACACTCCTAAACATCCCTACGTCCACTGGTTCCGATGTGATTGTGAAGTGGAAACGTGAAGGGACACGTCCAGCATAAGAGCGTACAGGCCGACCTCGTCTGTTGACTGACAGACCGTCGACAGTTGAAGAGGGTCATAATGTGTAATATGCAGACATCTATCCATACCATCACACAGGAATTCCGAACTGCATCAGGATCCACTGCAAGTATGACAGTTAGGCAGGAGGTGAGAAAACTTGGATTTCATGGTCGAGCGGCTGCGCATAAGCCACACATCACGCCATTAAATACCAAACGACGCCTCGTTTGGTGTAACGAGCGTAAACATTCGACGACTGAACAGTGGAAAAACGTTTTGTGGAGTGACGAATCATGGTATACAACGTGGCGATCCGATGGTAGGGTGTGGGTGTGGCGAATGCCCGGTGAACGTTATCTGCCAACGCATGTAGTGCCAATAATAAAATGCTTAGGCGGTGGTGTTATGATGTGGCCGTGTTTCTCACGGAGGGGACTTGCACACCTTGTTGTTTTGCGTGGCACTATCACAGCACAGGCCCACATTGATGTTTTAAGCATTTTCTTGCTTCCCACTGTTGAAGAGCAATTCGGGGATGATGACTGCATCTTTCAACACGATCGATCACCTGTTTATAATGCATGGCCTGTGGCGGAGTGGTTACACGACGATAACATCTCTGCAATGGACTAGCTTGCACAGAGTCCTGACCTGAATCCTATAGAACATCTTTGGCATGTTTTGGAACGCCGGCTTCGTGCCAGGCCTCACCGGCCGATATCGATACCTCTCCTCAGTGCAACACTCCGTGAAGAATGGGCTGCCATTCCCCAAGAAACCTTCCAGCCCCTGACTGAACGTATGCCTGCGAGAGTGGAAGCTGTTATCAAGGCTAAGGGTGGACCAACACCATACTGAATTCCAGCATTACCGATGGAGGGCACTACTAAAGTCATTTTCAGGCAGGTGTGCGAATACTTTTGATCACATAGTGTATATTCCCGTACAGAGGGAGACATTTTACTTGGAAGTCACTTGCCCGGTGTCGGTGGATAAGTATGAGATTGCAGCGCCTTTGTTACTCATAATTACGATGAACTGTTCCTTCGGGAATGCATGCGGCTACAACCGTCCATTATACAACTGATTATTATCCATGCTCTCAAACGAGAATGCATTTCATGTGTTTCACGACAGCTGTAGTCGCCGCGCAGCCTGTTCCCTCGGACATGGAACCATGTCCGAAGTAATATTGGTTGGTTGGTTGGTTTGGGGGATGAAAGGGACCAGACTGCTGCGGTCATCGGTCCCTTTTTCCACATACAATGAACACCCACAGAGAATAAAAACGAGGAACAGAATAGATCACAGACGATACAGAACAAGAGAAACGGAGACAAGGACAAGACAAAACGAACTAAAACCACACAGAGTGTGACAGTGGTTGGCCGACCAGAGAAATAAAAAAGGAAAAGCCAACCACTTAGAAACACATTAAAAGATCAGTTTAAAATCATAGGCCAAAGGCCAGAATCAAAACAAAAAATAAAATAAAACAGAAACACTCAGATGAAAGAATAAAAACTCCCTGCCCTAATAAAACGTAAAACTAAGGCAGCCATAACAGGGTCATCGGATAAAACGGCAGGGAGCGTATCAGGCAGCGCAAATGTCTGCCTGACCACAGCTAAAAGGGGGCAGGCCAACAGGTTGTGGGCCACCGTCAAAGCCGCCCCGCAGCGACATACAGGAGGGTCCTCCCGGCGCAGTAAATAACTGTGTGTTAGCCGGGAGTGGCCAATGCGGAGCCGACAAAGGACGACTGAGTCCCTGCGGTTGGCTCGCATGGAGGACCGCCACACAGTCGTCGTCTCCTTAATGGCACGGAGTTTATTGGGTGTAATCCGATCGCGCCATTCAGCGTCCCAAAGCGCAAAAACTTTTCGGCGGAGGACCGCCCGCAAATCAGCCTCTGGGAGGCCAACATCCAGAGATGGTTTACTCGTGGCCTCTTTCGCCAGGCGGTCAACATGTTCATTGCCCGGGATACCGACATGACCGGGGGTCCACACAAAGACCACAGAGCGGCCGCAACGCGCAAGAGTATGCAGGCACTCATGGATAGCCATCACCAGACGAGAACGAGGAAAACACTGGTCGAGAGCTCGTAAACCGCTCAGGGAATCGCTACAGATAACGAAGGACTCACCTGAGCAGGAGCGGATATACTCTAGGGCTCGAAAGATGGCGACTAGCTCAGCAGTGTAAACGCTGCAGCCAGCCGCCAAGGACCGTTGTTCGGAATGGTCCCCTAGAGTTAGCGCATACCCGACACGACCAGCAACCATCGAACCGTCGGTGTAAACAATTCCAGAGCCCTGATACGTGGCCAGGATGGAATAAAAGCGGCGGCGGAAGGCCTCTTGAGGGACCGAGTCCTTCGAGCCCTGTGCCAAGTCGAGCCGAAGGCAAGGGCGAGGAACACACCACGGGGGTGTACGCAGAGGCGCCCGGAAAGGAGGTGGAACAGGGAAAAACCCAAGCCCACAGAGAAGCTCCTTGACGCATACGGCGATCGGACAACCCGACCGGGGCCGACGGTCTGGCAGATGGACGACTGACTGCAGGAACAGGACACGATAATTTGGATGCCCAGGCAAGCTTAGAACATGGGCAGCATAAGCGGCCAGCAAACGTTGGCGCCGGAACCGCAGTGGAGGTACACCTGCCTCCACTAGTACACTGTCCACAGGGCTGGTGCGGAAAGCACCAGTGGCAAGGCGTATCCCGCTGTGGAGAATTGGGTCCAGCACTCGTAACGCAGATGGGGATGCTGAGCCATAAGCCAGGCTCCCATAATCCAGACGGGACTGGATTAACGCCTGGTAGAGCCGCAACAGGGTAGAGCGGTCGGCGCCCCAGCGGGTGTGGCTCAAGCATCTCAGAGCGTTTAGATGCCGCCAACACGTCTGTTTAAGCTGCCGGATATGAGGCAGCCAAGTCAACCGGGCATCGAAAACCACCCCCAAAAACCTGTGGGTTTCCACCACAGCAAGGAGTTCGTCGCCAAGATAAAGCCGCGGCTCAGGATGGACTGTTCGGCGCCGGCAGAAATGCATAACGCGGGTCTTGGCTGCCGAAAACTGAAACCCATGCGCTACAGCCCAAGACTGCGCCTTACGGATAGCGCCCTGTAGCTGACGTTCAACAGCGGCAATGCCAGTAGAGCTGTAATAAAGGCAGAAATCGTCAGCATACAGGGAAGCAGAGACAGAATTTCCCACGGCCGCAGCGAGCCCGTTAATGGCTATTAAAAACAGGCAGACACTTAAAACAGAACCCTGTGGCACACCGTTCTCCTGGACGTGGGTGGAACTATAGGAGGCTGCGACTTGCACGCGGAAGGTACGATACGACAGGAAATTGCGGATAAAGATCGGCAGAGGGCCCCGAAGACCCCATCCATGAAGCGTAGAAAGGATGTGATGACGCCATGTCGTATCGTACGCCTTCCGCATGTCGAAAAAGACAGCGACCAGGTGCTGACGGCGGGCAAAGGCAGTACGGATGGCCGACTCCAGGCTCACCAGATTGTCGGCGGCGGAGCGGCCTTTCCGGAACCCACCCTGAGACTGAGCCAGAAGGCCCCGAGACTCCAGTACCCAATTTAAGCGCCGGCTCACCAGCCGTTCGAGAAGCTTACAAAGAACGTTGGTGAGGCTAATGGGGCGGTAGCTGTCCACCTCCAGAGGGGTCTTTCCAGGTTTCAAAACGGGGATGACAACGCCTTCCCGCCATTGCGACGGAAACACCCCCTCGACCCAAAGACGATTGTAAATATCGAGAAGGCGCCGCTGGCAGTCCACTGAAAGGTGTTTCAGCATCTGACAGTGGATGCCATCTGGCCCAGGAGCGGTATCAGGGCAAGCAGCTAGGGCACTGCGAAATTCCCACTCACTGAATGGAGCATTGTAAGATTCTGGGTGGTTGGTGCGAAACGAAAGACTCCGACGTTCCATCCGCTCTTTAATGGAGCGGAAGGCCTGGGGGTAATTCGCAGAAGCGGAACTCATAGCAAAATGCTCTGCTAAGCGATTGGCAATGACGTCGGAGCCAGTACAAACTGCTCCATTCAGTGAGAGCGCAGGGACGCTGGCAGGGGTCCGATAGCCGTAGACGCGTCGAATCTTGGCCCAGACCTGCGAAGGAGTGACATGGAGGCCAATGGTGAACACATACCGCTCCCAGCACTCCTTCTTGCCTTGGCGGATAAGGAGGCGGGCCCGCGCACGCAGCCGTTTGAAGGCGATAAGGTGGTCTAAGGAGGGATGTCGCTTGTGACGCTGGAGCGCCCGCCGGCGATCTTTAATCGCTTCAGCGATCTCAGGCGACCACCAAGGCACAGCCTTCCGCCGAGGGGACCCAGAAGAACGGGGAATGGCAGATTCGGCGGCAGTAACAATGCCGGTGGTGACCGATTGAACCACCGCATCAATGTCGTCATTAGAGAGAGACTCAAGAGCGGCAGTGGAGGAGAACAAGTCCCAGTCAGCCTTATTCATAGCCCATCTGCTAGGGCGCCCAGAAGAGCGACGCTGTGGTAGTGACAGAAAGATCGGAAAGTGGTCACTACCACACAGGTCGTCATGCACACTCCATTGGAGAGACGGTAAGAGGTTAGGGCTACATATTGAAAGGTCAATGGCGGAATATGTGCCATGCGCCACACTGAAGTGTGTGAAGGCACCATCATTTAAAATCGAGAGATCGAGCTGCGACAATAAATGCTCAACGATGGTGCCTCGACCTGTTGCCACTGACCCACCCCACAGAGGGTTATGGGCGTTGAAGTCGCCCAATAGCAAGAAAGGTGGCGGCTATTGGGCTATCAGCGCAGCCAGGACATGCTGCGAGACATCACCATCCGGTGGAAGGTAAAGACTGCAGACGGTAACAGCCTGTGGCGTCCACACCCGAACAGCGACAGCCTCTAAAGGTGTGTGGAGAGGGACAGACTCGCTGTGCAGAGTGTGAAGGACATAGAGGCAGACGCCACCCGACACCCTTTCATATGCTGCCCTGTTCTTATAATAACCCCGATAGCCACGGAGGGCGGGGGTTCGCATTGCTGGAAACCAAGTTTCCTGAAGAGAAATGCAGAAGAAAGGGTGACGGCTGATAAGTTGTTGGAGCTCAGCTAGATGGTGGAAAAAACCGCCGCAGTTCCACTGGAGGATGATATTGTCCATGGCTGAGAAAGGCGTGAAAGGACTGGGAAGGAAATTTACGCCGCTTGTTCACTCACTGCCACTGATTCAGTACCCGTACGAGAGGCATCCATGGCGTCTGAGGGACCAGCGAGATCAAGGTCCTCAGCGGACGCTAGAATCTCGACTGCATCCTCAGACGCAGAGCGCGAAAGGTGCGGTGGGGCTGGCGCCACCGCAAGTTCTTTGGCCTTAGAGGTCTTTCTCTTGGACTTCTCTCGCTGAACCTTGGGTTGCACCGGCTGGGAAGGCTTCACCGATTCAGTCTCCGGGACAGAGGAGGATCGTGAAGCCCTACGCCCGGCCGCTGGTGAGGACTTATGCCACTGGCGGCCGTCATCCTTCCCGCTGGTGGAACCCTGGGAAGGGAGGGTCCCAAGGGAACTCTTACGGGCGAGAGTAGCCGAAGAAGTTAGACGCTTCTCCGGCTGAGAAGCGGGGACGGACGTCCCCGACGGGTGGGAGGAGGTTGCTCCTGAGGTAGGTGGTGCAGGAGCAACCGGTTGGGTAGAGCCCCCCACAGGCAAGGGGGCAGGAGGAGTCTTACTGCTTATCGAGCTGGCTGGAAGTCTCGAAACTGATGGGGCTAGCACAGTTGTCGTAGCAGCTGCATAAGAAGATGGCATTCTCACAGGATGGAGTCTGTCATATTTCCTTTTGGCCTCAGTATAGCTCAGCCGGTCCAGGGTCTTATATTCCATAATTTTGCGCTCTTTCTGAAAGACTTTGCAGTCAGGCGAGCAAGGTGAATGGTGCTCCCCGCAGTTGACACAGATGGGAGGCGGGGCACATGGAGTATCGGGATGAGACGGGCGTCCGCAATCTCGACATGTGAGGCTGGAAGTGCAGCGGGAAGACATATGGCCGAACTTCCAGCACTTGAAGCACCGCATCGGGGGAGGAATATAGGGCCTGACGTCACATCGGTAGACCATCACCTTGACCTTTTCCGGTAACGTATCACCCTCGAAGGCCAAGATGAAGGCACCGGTAGCTATCTGATTTTCCTTCGGACCCCGATGAACGCGCCGGACGAAATGTACACCCCTGCGCTCTAAGTTGGCGCGCAGCTCGTCATCAGACTGCAAAAGAAGGTCCTTATGGTAAATAACTCCCTGAACCATATTTAAACTCTTATGCGGCGTGATCGTAACAGCAACATCCCCCAACTTGTCACAAGCAAGCAACCGTCGTGACTGGGCAGAGGATGCCGTTTGGATCAGGACCGATCCAGAGCGCATTTTTGACAAGCCCTCCACCTCCCCAAACTTGTCCTCTAAATGCTCGACGAAGAACTGAGGCTTAGTGGAGAGAAAAGACTCCCCATCAGCTCTCGTACAAACTAAGAATCGGGGCGAATAACTATTACCTCCATCCTGAGACTTACGCTCCTCCCACGGCGTGGCCAGAGAGGGGAACGTTTTCGGATTGTACTTTTCAGCATTAAATTGAGCCCGAGAACGCTTAGAGACTGCTGGCGGCTGGCCGCCAGCGAGAGATGATGTACCACGCTTCATTGCGGGTCATCCGCCCTGATGCCACCTACTCCGACCAAGGGCCCTCCCCACGGGCGCCACCCAGCCGCAGCAATAGCCACCTGGCAGGATGTCCATTGCCGGGAGTCCTGATGCCCCAGGGAGACGGGCATCTACTCCTTGGCATACGTGGGGAGTTAACGGCGCAGGCATCAGTAGAGCGATCCCTGTGTTGTCAGGGGGCTACAACCAAGAGGGTACATGGCGGCCCCACCACAACGGACTGGCTACCGTGCTGGATATTAGGTGCAAAACTGTCCAAGGTCGTCGTCGCAGTTAAAAGAAACACTGCAGAGTGCAGCGTGGGAATCGCACCCAGGGACGTATCCTCGCCCAAGAGATGGAAAACGAGCGGGACACCATTGCAACGACGAAAAAGCCGGCTAAAGGTCTCAATGCACGACGGATACAGTGCACCACGTAAGGCGCCCTTCCCCAATTGGCTCGCTCTTCGGAATAATTTAGAAAGATGGAGGTCAAACCCGAGAGGGGACCATCACATAAGGCCGAAACATGTGAGACTCCTTTTAGTCGCCTCTTACGACAGGCAGGAATACCGCGGGCCTATTCTAACCCCCGAACCCGCAGGGGGGGGAAGTAATATTGCACCGTAATTCGGAATAACATAGGCACTGCAACACCGAAGTATCCAGATATGTCGCTGAATGCTTCTACAAAATTATATCATTCTACGGCACACAGATCAGGAGATATGACTTCATAAACGCTGAGATGCGTGAAAAAAATGCCGTATTATCCATCAAGTTTTAATACATTTATTCTTCACTACTGAGACAGTTCTACAGCTGAGTCAACTTAAGGATCTCTGACACCTGCCAACGCTTTTGATAGCTTTCAGCGCAAATTTGAGTATATCTTAATTCGTATATACTAAATTTCCTTCACACAGAAAAGCTTCTGTGCACTGATCAGTACGGATTTAGAAAGCATAGCTCGTGTGAAAATCGTCTTGTTCTTTTCTCACACAATATCCTGCGAACTATTGAATGAGGGGCACCCGGCAGATTCCATATTGGTTGACTTCCATAAAGCGTTAGACACGGTCGCCCACCGCAGGGTTAACGAAGGTACGAGCATACCGAATTGGTTTCCACTCACATGAGTGGCTCGAAGACTTTTTAGGTAACCGAATGCAGTAAATTGTCCACGAGGACTAGTGTTCATCAGAGAATAGTGTGCCAACAGGGAAGGCTGATAGAAAGGCTCTTTCGCTCTGTTTGCAGAAATAATCTGACAGAGTGAGGAGAAATCTGCGATTGGTTGCTGATGAAGCTGTAGTATGCCGAAGATGTCTGATTGAATGGAAGGATACAGGATGTCTTAGAATTTCCGTTTGATGTGGTGGATGGTAGCTAGCTCTTAATGTATGTAGATGTGATTTAATGGAGATGAATGGAGAAAAAAATCCTGTAATTTTCCTGTTTGACACAGTCACAATCGTTATACACCTGGACGTGACGTAGCAGTGCGATAGCACATGGACCAAGCACATACGGTCGGAAGTAGGGAAGTCAATTGGTAGAAATCGGTTCACTAGGGGACTTTTAGGAAAGTGGATCTCAACTGTAAAGGAGACAGCGTATAAAACGATAGAACAGGCCATCTTGAGTGTCGCTGGAGTGTTTAGCATCCCCGCCAGTTCTGAGTCACTGAAGACATAACTCGTGTGGATTAATGAGATCCTTCTTGAACTCAAATGAGAATTCGTGGAGGGAAGAGGACGTTCTTTTCGCGAAACATTACTGAGAAAATTTAATGAAGCGGCCATTGGAGCTGACTGCAGAATGATTGCACTGCCACCAACTCACATCTCGCTCAAGGGCCGTGAAGAGAGGGTGAAATCAGGGCTCATACGGAGGCGTATGGACAACCATTTTTCCCTCGCTCCATTTGCGACTGCTACAGGAACAGAAATGTCCAGTAGGTATCCCCCTGCCATGTACCATATGATGGCTTGCGGACTGTGGGGAGGTAGCTTAGAGTTTAATATCCCTTCTACAAAAGGAGGGGCAACCCGACAGCAGTTCAAAAATACAAAGGGAGATATGGTATCGGGATCTCTTTAACGTGGTCTGAACCCTGTTCCTTTCAAATTCGAGTCCAATGCCTTCATCAGCTCACTTCGTCACCTCCCCTTATAAACAAAGTCTTCTGCCTCCCCACCCCACCCAAAGCATTGATGAGTGCCTCCTGCGGGGGAAGCAAAAATATCAGTGGCGAGACTTTAACCCCAACGACTGCATTAGAATAAGCGTTGCTCTGTGACGCCATAGGAATTGGAAACACTTGTTTTCGTCGATAATCCATGTTTAAATTTATTATCATTACCATTGTTTCTACAATGTTGTGAACGTCGCCAGTTTTTTTTAATTTTTTTTGGTCAGGATTTCACCATCCTCCGTATTTTTCTATATTGTACTAATTTTATATTTACTACTACATCCAACTTCTTCTATACTCTGCCTACCATATTCTAGTCTTTGCCTGCCGCTACACGTTTTCCGCTTTGCTGGTTCCTAAGGCGTCAAATTTGTTTCTGAATACAGTGGCGGATGTTGCACAACCTGACCCTTCTTCAGGTAACGATCTTCCACAGACTCCTTACCTCACCCGTTCTTTTCAGCCCTACTTCATTTCGTATTTTATAAGTTCACTTAATTTTTAACTCTCTTCGACAGTACTACACTTCAGGTTCTACCAGTTATTCGTTCTCTCTTTATGTCAGATAGTACACGTTTCATATTCATCCCATGGTGTGTTTAACAGACAAACGTTGAAACATCCCCTTAGAAAAATTAAGAATGACTGTGCTGGTAAACCTCTTACGTTATTTGATTTTCAAACAGCTGAGTAAAACTGAACGTGCTCAGACATTTCTCTCTTTACCTAATATGATCAACACTAAACTGACACACAATATTTTTAGCGCAACGCAATCTGTCTTTCAATAATCCCTACAAAAGAATGGCCCTGACTAACAATAACCTATATCTTACATGAATCACTTACCTCACAAAAATCTTCGTTACTCAAATTACTGCAATACAGTGAGCGCCAATACTGCCAGCTAAATAAAAAATTTTAACTACTGAAGGCACTAACTACTGATAGGCATAGTTAGCAAATGAAAGATTTTGATGGAGAACAAACAATATTTACCTTAATAGTGTTCAAAGGTTTATATAAGTTCATGACATCCAGTCTTAGAAATTTCCTTTTTCTGACGGACACACGTCCAAATCGTCCGCTCTCAAAACTCTGCCATCTCCCCCCCCCCCCCCCCCATCCACCACTGCTGGCGACTCACCAACTGCGCAACGCTACGCGCTGTTCACATCCAATTACCCTACACTACAATAGCAGATATTCCAACAATGCAAACCAGCCAGAGACTGCACACAGTGATTTTCATACAGAGCGCTACTTGGCGTTACCAACATAAAAATCTAAACAGCCTACTTACAACGTTAGTGACCCATTTCCTTATTTCAATATAGATAGCATTCTTTTGCTGAAGAGAACTTTGTTTGCCTATGCCACTCTACTCTTTATATCTTCCTAGCTTTGGCCATTCTCCTTAATCTTGCTTTGGAAGTAGCAGAAATCGTTCACCTGTTCGTTCATCGCGTTGTCCAGAATTTTTATGGGATCAAGTTGTTAGTATCCTTTCTACTAGTATTCATAACCATCTTTGCTTTGTTTGTCATAAGATGTATTCTGTGCTACGTATAATGACAGTCCTTTCCTGGAAGTCTTCCTTACAGAATTACGTCCCGAAATAAGCTGGAATACGAGCCGTAACGTGGCAATGCTTCGGGTCTCACTGACAGCACTCACAATCTCTGGTGTAAGAGTACGCAAGCACTCCCGTTTCCAAGCGAATCTCGCTTATCTCTGTTTACAGTAATAGCCGCACACTCTACAGTGTGCTGAGTCAAATCAGACGACGTGGCAAGTGCATTGCTGTTGTGCAGGTTGGATATCATCGCCAGAATATCGTACTGGTAACTGCCACGGAAATCACTGCACTGCTCTCGAAATCTTAGTGATGAAACAGATACACTAATGTAACACATTAAGTGGTCTGTGGAAACGAATGATAGCTTGGGAGCATGTTGTCAATGTCTACCAGGATGGCACAGAGAGCCGAATGTCACACTTCGTGAAGTCAGCGTTACTATAGCGCCAAACGGGGATGGTCGCTTAACGCGAGGCAGTTAACCCATTAAGTACCAGTGTCCTATTTTGAGGACAGAGCACATATTTATGTATAAATACACAATAAATTATTAATTTGCAACTATTACTGGTCTACGTCATTTTTTGATGCTTTCTATAACAAATGTATGCTTACAGGAAATTGAAAGCAATAAATCCTACCATTAATTGAGTATTAAATACTAAGTCACACTTTTCGTTATTACAGGTATTTACTTTATCGACAATTTAGTAATATTTGAAATATGTGGCAAAGATCTTTTTCTGATTATTTATAGTCAACAATGTGTTTTTTAAACTACTTGCATTGTTAGCGCAATTGGAGGTATCCATTGTTTTCCATTGTTATAAAATTTGGTTTACTCTAAATAGGACACTGGGACTTGGTGTTATCATTTCAGTTATTTGTATTGCTGCACATTCGAATATGAAACTCTGCGACTGCTAATGTATTTTCTTTTAAGAACATGGTAATTTTGCCAGATTTTGTTGCTGAGGTAAGTAACGACCCCCCTTTTATGTTACCCATTAGTAAATAATACAGTTCCAGATGGACACAGGTATTTACACATTCCCTTTTCTGTAGTTTGTGCTAATGTATTATTCTTTAATTTCACTTTATTTTATTTCATTTCATTTTATGTAGATTATAATGGCCTTCAGACGAGGTAGATACCGCACTAACGAAGAAATAGAAGAAATAATAAACAGTGACGCATTCTATAATGCGGTATCAGATGATCAGGACCATATTGGTATCACCGTATGTTCTCGTGAAGTAGACTGTATGACCAACGAAGAAGAAGGTCCAGACGACGTTACTGGAACCGAGTAGTCCTAAACATGCTGGACTGCATTGAAAAACCCGAGAATCATTGTGTATACTTTTAGAATTTCTTCACTAGTAGAGATCTTCTGATTCACCTGAGAAATTTGGATTTTCGAACAACTGGGACTGTCAGAGAGAATCGAGTTGGTGACTGTCCACTACTGAGCAGCAACGAACTGAAAAAGACAGTTCGAGGAAACTATGACTACCAGCTCTACAGGAATGGTTATTTGTTCGAGGGCACGACAACAGATGCTTTACAATTGGTACAAATTTTGACAAAGTTGAACCTTTGAGAGCAGCTACGTGGTACAGTAGACAAGGAAGTAAGAAGACAAGTGCAACAACCTGCCGTTTTGAAGTCGTATAACGCGTACATGGGAGGTGTTGACCACCATGACTGGTTAGTTGGAAAATATGCGACGGTAATTAGAGGGAGAAAATGGTACGGGGTCCTATTTACACGTATGCTGGAAATGGCCCTCGTAAAGCCTGGCTCTTCTACAGACTAGTACATGGGAAAAATGCACTGGATTTACTGGATTTCAGACGTGCTGTTACACTTACATACCTAAAACTGGACACTGGAAGACCGAATATTGGACGTCTAATGGAATACCCGTCAAGTCAGTTGAGAGTGATACCAGACATCAGGTTTGATGGAATTGGTCATATGATTGACAAAAGAAGCACGCAAAGAAGATGTGTAAGAGCTAAATGCAATGGGAAACCAAAAACACATTGTGTGAAATGCCGTGTAACACTGTGTATGAAGTATTCTGTACCATTTCACAAGAAATAAACAGTGAAGACTTGAATACAGTTTAGTATGCTATTCGATACTGTTAGATCCCAGCCTCCTATTTTGAGGACGGCCATTATATCAGCATGTATAAATATTCTTTGGCTATTTTTGTACTTATTGTGGTTCATACAGTATGTACATTGTAATTAAGGAATAAAAAATTCAATTTAAAAAAAATTAATTTGGGACTTAATGGGTTAAGGAATCGGGAAAGTACAGTGCGTCTGAATCAGCAAGCAGGTACGGTGCACTGGAGCGGTCTTTACAACAACATGGCCCAGAGGCATTTTGAGGACTTCAGACGGGAAAGAATCATCGGGAAACTGGGGGGAAAAGTGTGGCGAGTGTAGCTCAGGAGATTGGTATTTCTCACAGCATCGTTTCACGTGCGTGGGGAACGTCCCGAACCAAAATCACTGCCGCCCGAAGGAGAGGAGGTGGCCTACCACGGTCAACTACAGTAGCAGATGACGCTACGTTGTGCAACAAGTAAGAAGGACCGATGTCCAACGACGCATGCAATTGTAATCACATTTAACACGCAGAGCGCGTAATCTCTTCTCTTAATTCTCTCTCTCTCTCTCTCTCTCTCTCTCTCTCTCTCTCTCTCTCTCTCCCCCCACAATTCCAAGGCGACTGCATGGGTGCGGCCACTTTGCCCCAACGACCAGTACGTTGTGGCAACGTACAACCTGCACAATGTACCTTCACATGTCTACATCTACATTTATACTCCGCAAGCCACCCAACGGTGTGTGGCGGAGGGCACTACATGCCACTGTCATTACCTCCCTTTCCTGTTCCAGCCACGCATGGTTCGCGGGAAGAACGACTGCCGGAAAGCCTCCGTGCGCGCTCGAATCTCTCTAATTTTACATTCGTGATATCCTCGGGAGGTTTAAGTAGGGGGAAGCAATATATTCGATACCTCATCCAGGAACGCACCCTCTCGAAACCTGGACAGCAAGCTACACCGCGATGCAGAGCGCCTCTCTTGCAGAGTCTGCCACTTGAGTTTGCTAAACATCTCCGCAACGCTATCACGCTTACCAAATAACCCTGTGACGAAACGCGCCGCTCTTCTTTCAATCTTCTCTATCTCCTCCGTCAACCCGATCTGGTACGGATCCCACACTGATGAGCATTACTCAAGTATACGTCGAACGAGTGTTTTGTAAGCCACCTCCTTTGATGATGGACTACATTATCTAAGGACTCTCCCAATGAATCTCAACCTGGTACCCGCCTTACCAACAATTAATTTTATATGATCATTCCACTTCAAACCGTTCCGCACGCATACTCCCAAATATTTTACAGAAGTAACTGCTACCAGTGTTTGTTCCGCTATCATATAATCATACAATAAAGGATCCTTCTTTCTATGTATTCGCAATACATTACATTTGTCTATGTTAAGGGTCAGTTGCCACCCCCTGCACCAAGTGCCTATCCGCTGCAGATCTTCCTGCATTTCGCTACAATTTTCTAATGCCGTAACTTCTCTGTATACTACAGCATCATCCGCGAAAAGCCCCATCGAACTTCCGACACTATGTACTAGGTCATTTATAATTATTGTGAAAAGCAATGACCCCATAACACTCCGCTGTGGCACGCCAGAGGTTACTGTAACGTCTGTAGACGTCTCTACATTGAGAACAACATGCTGTGTTCTGTTTGCTAAAAACTCTTCAATCCAGCCACACAGCTGGTCTGATATTCCGTAGGTTCTTAGTTTATCAGGCGACAATGCGGAACTGTATCAAACGTCTTCCGGCAGTCAAGGAATATGGCATCTACCTTGGAGCCCGTATGTTGATTCCTACAGAGTAGATTCTGGGTTTCCAGTAACGAAATGATACGCGAGCGAAAAACGTGTTCTAAAATTCTACAACAGATCGACGTCAGAGATGTAGGTCTATAGTTCTGCGCATCTGCTCGACGACCCTTCTTGAAGACTGGGACTAACTGTGCTCTTTTCCAATCATTTGGAACCTTCTGTTCCTCTAGAGACTTGGCGGGACACGGCTGTTAAAAAGGGGGAAGTTCTTTCGCATACTCTGTGTATAATCGAAATGGTAGCCCGTCAGGTCCAGTGGACTTTCCCCTGTTGAGTGATTCCAGTTGCTTTTCTATTCCTTGGACACTTATTTCGACACATGGTGAGAGAAGGGAGCACGTAATGCGCATACATTTAGTTACATCGCCGCACATGATCCTTTTGGTGCTCACGTGTTACAGTGTGGGGATGCATGATGTTGCATGGCATACTGACCTCATGCCATTGAACATAGTACACTCTTTGGCCAACGCTGTTTTGACACTGTACTCCTTCCCCACGGACGTTTTCTGAGATGTGCGTTCAGCCCCGCCTACATTTTTGTAGCTGATAGCGCGTGACCGCATCCAACAACGCTGGTTGAGGATCTTTTGGAACGAGAGGGTATTCGGCGAATGGAGTGAACTGGGCTGCCCGTTCCCCCTACTTAAATCCTGTCGGGCACGCGTGAGAAGCGTTGCAGAGACGTATTGCAACTCTCCATGAACCAATGACCATCCAGCTCTTGACAATCGCGCTGGAGGAGGAATGTAACGCTCCACCTCAACATCTCACCAATTTTGTGACCAACATGCGAGCTCGTTACAAAGCGTAAACTGCTGTCCGTGTGTATCATACGCCCTATTAAGAACTATGTCTCGCCTTTTGTGATGGTGGTGGTTGTGACGACGACGACGACGGTGGTGGTGGTGGTGGTGGTGGTGGTGGGGTGTGGGGCGCATTGTGGTCATTAGCGGCGGTGCTAGTTCCCAATCTGTACATTTCCAGTATCGCCACGTCTCGAATGATGAGATGATAGGACAACACAAACACCCAGTCCCCGGGCGGAGAAAATCCCCGACCCGGCCGGGAATCGAACCCGGGACCCCGAGAACCAGTGGCAGCCATCCTTTTGTGATGGCGAAAAACTGTCATAAATCGCGGCGACTTGAGCAGTTATTGTCTTTGAATGAAAGTGTATTGCATATTTCTTTGATAAATTCTTCACTATACTTCAGTAGTTCTTTCTACGTTTGGTCCAAGTTTCATGGAGCTGCATTACTTGGCAGAGACATCATGCGAAAGTTACTTTAATTCTTAAGTTTTGCATTGATTGACTGTTCCGTTGGTTCTTGGAAGAATATTTTATGAGCTGTGAGGGAAAACACAACACTGGTGTAATATTCTACAATATTTATTATTTATTTCACAAACCGATTTTCGGCTGTTACGCCATCATCAGGTACAAAGATTATTTTTTATCTATTGTAAGCTGTCACACCATCATCAAGTACAGAGATTATCTTTGTACTTGATGAGGGTGCAACAGCGAAAACTTGTTTGTAAAATAAATAATGAATATTGTAAAATATTATACCAGTGTTGTGTGTGCTTTCATTGATAATCCTAGGTTTTGCTCAACAGCGTACGTACATTAAAAATGTTATTCTTCGGCAGCAAGTAATTGACCAGTGTCACTGACTTTTTCCAACCTGTATGGTATAGTATTTCCACACCATGGTGTTACCCGCGGTTGGACAGACATTTATATAAAGTGTTCAAGTTTGTATTTATTCAAATCTTCTATTAGTCGATCTCTCTCCCCCCCCCCCCCCCCCCTCTGTCTCTGTCTGTCTCTCTCTCTGGCCATCTTCTTCTCCTCCTCGTCCTCCTGTCGACGTTATTACCCCCACTGCAAAAGGAGGATCATGGTGCTTACACACCACAGTATATTTTTTTCCAAATCTTGACTAAAATGAGTACCAAATTTGGCTGTAATTGTTTCCTTGGTTTCAGACGAGATTTTTACCATGGCTTTGCCAGCAGCACACCTTGAATACATTTCACATGTATTTGGACACATTTCAGCTGTATCTCTAACGAACTTCACCTAGAGTTTCATTTTCACACAGCTCAATATTTATGCCGTATCTCCTGAACTGAACTGTCTCGTACAATGATAGCATTTTGTAGGTACATTCAGTGGTCCATGTGCCTAATGTTTTAGAAATGTGTCGTGAACAGAGTTAGTAGTAAATAAGTAATAAAACGTCATGCTTCATGGGGCAGTTTTACTGCGTGAAATGTATTAAATGTATTAAACGAATAACTTTTTTCCTGTTATCTTGTGGGAGTTGTTACCGAGAAAAAGTGTCGTACAACTTTGGAATTATTTGTTAAGTTTGTTGCAAGCCAGTGAGTGCACCATTCTCAAATACCGGATGAAAGAAGTATCGGTATTCGGGAGTCGCGGGCTGCACTTCTTTTTGACCCCTACACCTTTTATAGGTGTATACAAGATATCCTGTGTGTTAACTCAAGGTATAAGCTATCTCTGTTCCAAAATTCATCCTAATCCATCCAGTCGTTTCAGCGTGAAGAAGTAACAAATTTTTCCTTAATTTACGTTAGTGCTGGCTCAACACACAAACTGAAGGACACTGGGGATAGACTACAAGCCTGTCTCACTCCCTTATCAATCACTGCTTTTTTCATACCTTTCAACTCTGAACTGCCATCTTTTTTTTTCAGAATTTCAAAGAGTGTATTCCGGTCAAAAGCTCTGAGTCTACAGATCTTATGAACCTTGGTTGACCTTCCTTTAACATATCTTCTAAGATAAGTAGTTGCCTCAGCACTGTCTCTTACCCCTTTCCACCCTGGTCTGCACGATGGTACGGGTTTAGTTTTAAATCCTTCGTGGTTCAACTACATCACGTTTCTTCTTCACTCCAGACTGAAGCGATGGTGCAAGCTCCCGGATTCTGTTTGGCATCTGTTTTATTTCATATTGTGACCACCAGAGCGCAACGAATCATTTAAAGCTTCAACCAGAAGATAAAACCATGCGCTACCGCTATAAATGCACTCTGTTTTCCTACATTTCGTTAGTTTAAGGAAATTCATGCATCATTTTAGACAGAGAGTGTTTCATTTACCGAATGTGAGGTGTCCAAATGCTTTCATCAAATGCTATTTGCATTTTATGCCTGTTTGAATCTCGAGTAGCACGATAATGCTAGTGACATCTTGAAGAAACTATCACTATGCGAATTTTTTCAGTGTTTTTACCTGATGCTATACGTCATAATGTATGGAAATTGATACACATCACATAAAACTAAAAATTTTCTCTGGGTGGAAAGGGATATGTTCCAACAATTACAGGAATCCAAGCTTATCTTACCCGAGACTGGCATCTACCAGAGTTTCCATTCTTCTGTAAATAATTCGTGTCACTATTTACAGTTATCTTATGAAATTGATAGTTCGGTAATTTTCACACCCGTTAGCATCTGCTTTCTTTTGGAATTGGGATTACACTGCATTGTGAATACAAGGATAAAAGTAACTTTCACGGGGTGTTCTACTGTCAACTCTTTCATACATCTATGAAACTTTGAACATACGTATCAATTTCAACAGTATCGAACACAAGGTAACAAACGAATACGCAATGATACGAAGAGAAATGACACTTTTATTCAAAGACAACAATAAACTGTAGTCTCCGGCATTTTATGATGGTTCCCTGAACATTATAACAACTAGGAAATCGTTGTTGATCGTTGCTTGATCACCACACACGGCCGTTCATGCACTGCAACGTGGCTTGCGGAATATACATTTTGATGTAGAAAACGGGCCACTTCAGCGTAATTATGTGTTGCATGCAGTAGACGTAATGGCAAAATTCGTCTGCTGTCATTAATAAGAGGTTTCACTTTGCAAATGAAATTTTGTATGTTCAGATGACAGTATAAGCAGCATATAAAGTTACTTCGGTGTGATGTTACATATCACAGAAATCAGTTAGATTCTGAGATGCATGTTGACATAACAAGAAGCTCCTTACATTTAGACTGAAACCATGGTAATGAAGCTGTGCTTCTGAAGGTACGTTGGCGAAGCATAAACGTAGTCGATGGAATTTATTAAGTTTTACGTTCATTATCCTGGATTGCCGAGAACGGCCAGTACTGCTGCAAAGAAGCTTTATGGAACTATTCTACCTGGTGAGCAAGATGTATCAGACTGGCGAAATACCTTGCAACGCGATTGACCACTGTTGGATGATCATTGGTGCATATGGACGTGCTACAATACGTCTACTTAACGCGTCCTTCTCTTACTCGGTGGGATTTAAGTCGGGGTAACGGGCAGGTCACTTCATTCGAAGAATATCTTCTCGTTCCCTTAATTGCTCCACCTGCCCTGTTCGATGCAGTCGCATTGTCATCCATATAAAAGTAGTCAAAGTCGAATGCACTCCTGAAAAAACCCACGGGGGATGAAGTACAGTGTCACAAAGTTGATCGTTGTGTGTACCTTGTTCGAAGATCTGAAGGTCACTACGCCCATGCAACTTTTGCCTCCCCACAATGTAACGCCTCGACCACCAAAACTATCATCTTCGACAAAGCTGAACTTACCGTCATAAGTAATGCTCCCAGGAACATTGTTGAACATGATCGTTCTGGTCGTCAAGGTGCTATGGTATGGGGACATGCTCAATTAGCGTGCTGACCAACTCACTCAGTGCTTGGTATGTCCAGGGAACCATCATAAATCACGGCGATGTAGTTTAATTACTTTCTTTTCATATATGTTCGTCTCATTGCCTATTTCTTTCGGTCACTTTCTGCACTGTGCTGTATACGTTCTCCCTATGTGTGGTCCAAATTCATCGAGATAAGTTAACTGGCAGTGACATGTCATGCGAAAGGTGCTTTCGTTAAAAAAAAAAAATAAGTGTGAAATCTTATGGGACTTAACTCCTAAGGTCATCAGTCGCTAAGCTTACACACTACTTAGCCTAAATTATCCTAAGGACAAACACACACACCCATGCCCTAAGGAGGACTTGAACCTCCGCCGGGACCAGCCGCACAGCCCACGACTGCAACGCCCCAGACCGCTCGGCTAATCCCGCGCGGCCTGCTTTCGTCTTTTAAGTTTTCTACACCAGTGTTACATTCTTCAAGTAAGAGGGCATTTCGCCTCTCTTATACATGTTACTCACAAGGAAGAATAGGTCCATAAAGCTTCTTTGCAGCAGTACTGGTAGTTCTCGACAAACCGAGGTAATGAAGAACGTAAAACTTGATAAATCACATCTACTATGTTCATACTTCGCCAACGTACCTTCAGCAGCACAGCTTCATCACCATGGTTCCAGCTGAAATGTAAGGAGCTTCATGTTATGTCAACATGCATCTGCGAATCTAGCCGATTTCTGCGATATGTAACATCACAATGAAGTAATTTTTACATGCTGTTTACATTGACATCTGAACATACAAAATTTCATTTGCGAAATGGAAGCTCTTATTAATGACAGTTGAGGAATTTTGTCATTACGTCTGCTGCATTAAACATAACTACGCTGAAGTGGCCTATTTTCTACATCTAAACACATATTCCGGAAACTACCATGAGGTGAGTGACAAAGGGTGCCTCGTGTATGGTGTTCCAGTCGTGAATAGTTCGATGGAAGAAAGGTTGCTGGTAAGCTTACGTGTGGGGTCTAATCTCTTTAGCTTTACCTTCACGTTCGTTTTGCGAGGTATAATTAGGAGGAAACAATGTACTTTATGTTTAGGAACGGACGCTCTCCGAACTTTAACAGTAAACCACACCGTCATCAAGGGCGCCGCTCTTGCAGCATCTGCCAATATTGAGGATCTCTATGGCGCTTTCGTGCTTACTAAATGAACCTGTAACGAAACGCGCTGCTCTTCTTTTGGAGAAGTCACAGCGGAAAATGGCCCGATTCAAGAATAAACATCCGGGCTACGAGAAAATCATTGTCGTTAGTCTCTCGGGTGTTAGAAGAACAGGGGTTTTGTAACTAACACCAGTTAAAAGTGACAGTGGAGGTGCTAAACGTGTGCTACTGCTAAAGACTGCACATTATTCCTCATTCTTTGAATGCTGTAATTTATGACTGCAATTGTCTGTCACCTTATTTATGTCATTTCATTGTAAGCTAGCCATTTTTTGTTACTGTTTTAGTGGAATAACAAAAAAAGCAATAAAACCTGACAGTGTTTAAATATTGGCGACTCCTTAAATATTTCTTACAGGCCGTGTCTCTTATTTTGGCCATCATAATGAAACTGTTCAAGTATTGTAATCTGTGTCACGGTCAAGAAATAAAAATAACATACAAAATCTGACATACTCCTCCCGCCCCCCCCCCCTCACCACCCAAACGCACTGTTATTAGCGAAGTTTTATATAGCTCGTGCAAAGGGCCCCTTCGGAGAACAGAACTAATTTCAGCGAAACAGACAACCTTCGTCACAAGAAACAAAATTTCATACTCTCGATCAGAAAACGTTTAGCTGTGTTGTATCGTAATATTACAGTAAAGAATCACTGTGCAGAGATGTACGCCCATTCGACAGAATAGGTTAAATTTTGTGTTTCACTTGTAAACAGTTTCTTGAGCTGATGTTTGTTTACTGAGCAGGTGCACTGTTTACATTTCAACAGCTATATGTTAACAACGGATGTCTTCATAAATAATAAATGTATCTGCGTAAATAATAAATGCATTAGTAATAAACACAGGTCCTTACGATGCTCGAGAATAAATAATAGGTATACATGGCTGCTCGTGAATTAATGATAGGGAATATATGATGCGTACAGACCACAACAACGATATTGATTTCCGCCATATCAACAGTACATCCCTGTACAATCACAACATCCCCCCTCCCCACTGATTGTACACCATATGACGTAAGTCAGAATCAGGAATCACTTCTGTAAGCGATATTGTAACTATGCACTTTTTTTGGACTGTCACCATTTTGTGAGTCCGTGGCTTCACTTTATATGATTCGTTCTAAAAATCAAACAGCCTGAAATTCACCAAGAGTTCTACAACCTTAGAGAAATTATACGTATGAATATAGCTACTCTTCGCATTTTAACTATATAAACACTCGTAGTATCAAGTAATGAAGGCTCTGACACTAGTAACTCATCTGAAACGTTTTAAACAATACTCCTGTCACCTACACATACAGCGCTACTAGATGTTCAGTTATGATAAAGATTTAAACTAGTGTGTCACATGCGGGGAAGCAGTAACACGAAAGTGACGTTAACGTCGGATTCATGGTAAATTATTCTTCGTCAGATACAGAAACGCGGTAATTTTCCTCCTTGCTGAAGCCGTTTGTTAACCACTTCTTTCTCTTTAGGAGCTGCTGCGCTGACGACCAAGACATAATGCACTTACCGTGGCTATTGCAGATTCCCGCGATGTATTACACGTACTGCCACGGCCCGCTCTGACGCTGCACTGAATTAGGTTAGCCGGTGCACCGAGCCGCGCGCTACGCACCCGACAAGCAACGTTCGCTGCCTGTGACGCAACAGCCCGCAGCGTCATCGCTACGTCACCGCCCGCCTGAGTCAGGACTCCGCGGCTGTATTTACATCCTCACGCCGCCAGACACGTCTGAGACGGAAATCCCGTTAGCTTCTGCATTCATAGCACTGTGGCATTAGCCACTTCCTCACATCATTTGTCTCGTGGAGCAAACAGTACCATTTGGCTAGAGAAGATAGCATTCAGATCTAAATATACAGGGTGTTACAAAAAGGTGTGTGAAAAATAGAAAACAGAAGAAAGTGACGAGGATACGGGATTGGAAATTGAAGGAGAGTGAATGTGCTGAGAAGTACAGAGAATTAATAACACAAAAATTTCCAAAAGAAGTTTTCTGCGATGTAGAAAAAGAATGGAGTTTATTCAAAGACACTTTAGTCGAAGCAGCACAAAAAGTATGTGGCAGAACATCTGGAAAGGAAAAAATAAGACAGACAAGTTGGTGGGATGATACCACAATCCAAGCAGTTAGAAGAAAAAATGGAGCATGGAGAAAATGGTGGAAAACTAAAAATGACGAAGACCATAAAAGATATATAGAGGAAAAGAAGAAGTGCAAAGAAATAGTGGAAACAGCAAAGAAAAAGGCGTGGGAAGAGTTTACAAAAAAACTTGAAGAAGATGTGAAGAGGAATAAGAAAATGTTCTATAAAATGATGAAAAATAAAAGGAAGGCTTCTGAAGTACCAGTAAAGATGGAAACAGAGGACGGTACCATTATTGAAGATCCAGGGAATATAAAAGATCTCTGGAAAGAACATTTTAAGAAGCTGTTAAACGCTGAGGACCAGGTACATGAGGAAACAACAAATAATGGAGAAAGTGAGAGAAGTTGGGAAGCAGAATTAGGACAAATTACACAGGAAGAAATGGAAAAAGCATTGAAGAAGATGAATGGGGGGAAAGCCCCAGGACCTGATGAAGTATCAGTGGACATGATAAGAGCAGCAGGTCCAGTGGGAATGCAGTGGCTGTATAGAGTACTATCAAGCGTTTGGAGAAATAGTAAAATACCTGGCGACTGGAGAACAGGAGACATTGTTCCCATCTTCAAGAAAGGCAATAAAAGACTTTGTAAAAACTACAGAGGAATAACCCTCATGAGTCATACAGCCAAGATTTTTGAAAGAATTTTACTAAATCGAATAAGTGAAAAGATAGAAAAGGAGCTGAGTGAAGAACAGCATGGGTTTAGGAAAGGAAGGAGCACAATCGACCTGATATTTTCTATCCGTCAACTGATGGAAAAAAGTTGGGAGTATAACAAAAGGGTGATAATGGTTTTTATTGACATAGAAAAGGCATATGACTCAGTTGACAGGGAAAGACTCTGGGAAGAACTGAAGAAGATAGATATAGAAGATGGATACATTAATGTTATAAAGACAATGTACAGAGGCCACAATTGTAGAATTAGAACACCATTGGGGAACTCTGAATACTTCGAAATAAGAAAAGGACTTAAGCAAGGAAGTATTCTATCTCCTGCGCTTTTCAATGTTGTGATGGAGGGAATGAATAGGGCAGTTAAAGATATAGTAAAAGAAAAAGACAAAAAGATGATTTTTGCAGATGATATGGTAATATGGGGTGATAAAGAGGTAGATGTACAGTTACAGCTTGATGCGTGGAAGGAAATAATGAAAAGGTATGGATTAAGAATAAATAAATATAAGAGTGAAGTAATGGTATTTGGAAGAGAGAAAGGAATCAATGGAAATATTACCTTGAATGGAGAACCCCTCAAAGTGGTAGAAAGTTTCACTTATTTAGGGAGTGAAATATCTAGGGATGGAAGAATAACTAACGAAATTAATAGGAGGTTACAGAAGGGAGGCAATTTCTACCAAACAATAAAACATCTGATTTGGAATAATGAAGTGCCAGAAAGAGCAAAACTCCTGATGTATAAGAATTATTACTTCCCTATTGTCACCTATGGTGGAGAAACATGGACAATGAAAGAAAGGGACTGGAGCAGACTGCAAGCAGGGGAAATGAAATTTCTCAGAGCAGTAAAGGGAAAAACAAGAATGGACAGAGTAAGGAATGTAGAGATTAGAAAAGACCTCAAACAAGAAAGTATGAGAGAAGAAATTGAAAGAAAGAGATTAAGATGGTATGGGCATGTTAAGAGGATGCATGGGCAGAGACTCCCCAAAATTATGGAAGAACTAAAGATGGATGGGAAACGACCTAGAGGGCGCCCAAGAACACGATGGAAAATGGGAGTGAGAATATCTGTTGAAAGGAGAGGTGTGACCTGGCAGCAAGTAGAGGAAGAAAAGTGGTGGGAGGACCGAGCCAAATGGAGAGGACTCGTCAGCACCCAGACCCGGCAGTAGCTGGAGCGGGATTCGGATATAGATAGATAGATAGACAAAAAGGTACGTCCAAACTTTCAGGAAACATTCCTCACACACAAAGAAAGAAAATATGTTATGTGGACATGTGCCCGGAAACGCTTACTTTCCATGTTAGAGCTCATTTTATTACTTCTCTTCTTATCACATTAATCATGGAATGGAAACACACAGCAACAGAACGTAGCAGCGTGACTTCAAACACTTTGTTACAGGAAATGTTCAAAATGTCCTCCGTTAGCGAGGATACATGCATCCACCCTCCGTCGCATGGAATCCCTGATGCGCTGATGCAGCCCTGGAGAATGGAGTATTGTATCACAGCCGTCCACAATACAAGCACGAAGAGTCTCTACATTTGGTACCGGGGCTGCGTAGACAAGAGCTTTCAAATACGCCCATAAATAAAAGTCAAGAGGGTTGAGGTCAGGAGAGCGTGGAGGCCATGGAATTGGTCCGCCTCTACTAATCCATCGGTCACCGAATATGTTGTTGAGAAGCGTACGAAGACTTCGACTGAAATGTGCAGGAGCTCCATCGTGCATGAACCACATGTTGTGTCGTACTTCTAAAGGCACATGTTCTAGCAGCACAGGTAGAGTTGGTTGGTTGGTTGTTTTGGGGAAGGAGACCAGACAGCGTGGTCATCGGTCTCATCGGATTAGGGAAGGATGGGGAAGGAAGTCGGCCGTGCCCTTTCAGAGGAACCATCCCGGCATTTGCCTGGAGTGATTTAGGGAAATCACGGAAAACCTAAATCAGGATGGCCGGACGCGGGATTGAACCGTCGTCCTCCCGAATGCGAGTCATGTGTCACAGGTAGAGTAGCCCGTATGAAATCATGATAACGTGCTCCATTGAGCGTAGGTGGAAGAACATGGGGCCCAATCAAGACATCACCAACAATGCCTGCCCAAACGTTCACAGAAAATCTGTGTTGATGTCGTGATTGCACAATTGCGTGCGGATTCTCGTCAGCCCACACATGTTGAGTGAACATTTACAACTTGATCACGTTGGAATGAAGCCTCATCCGTAAAGAGAACATTTGCACTGAAATGAGGATGGACACATTGTTGGATGAACCATTCGCAGAAGTGTACCCGTGGAGGCCAATCAGCTGCTGATAGTGCCTGCACACGCTGTACATGGTACGGAAACAACTGGTTCTCCCGTAGCACTCTCCATACAGTGACGTGGTCAACATTACCTTGTACAGCAGCAACTTCTCTGACGCTGACATTAGGGTTATCGTCAACTGCACGAAGGATTGCCTCGTCCATTGCAGGTGTCCTCGTCGTTGTAGGTCTTCCCCAGTCGCGAGTCATAGGCTGGAATGTTTCGTGCTCCCTAAGACGCCGATCAATTGCTTCGAACGTCTTCCTGTCGGGACACCTTCGTTCTGGAAATCTGTCTCGATACAAACGTACCGCGCCACGGCTATTGCCCCGTGCTAATCCATACATCAAATGGGCATCTGCCAACTCCGCATTTGTAAACATTGCACTGACTGCAAAACCACGTTCGTGATGAACACTAACCTGTTGATGCTACGTACTGATGTGCTTGATGCTAGTACTGTAGAGCAATGAGTCGCATGTCAACACAAGCACCGAAGTCACGTTACCTTCCTTCAATTGGGCCAACTGACGGTGAATCGAGGAAGTACAGTACATACTGACAAAACTAAACTGAGCTCTAACATTGAAATTAAGCGTTTCCGGACACATGTCCACATAACATCTTTTCTTTATTTGTGTGTGAGGAATATTTCCTGAAAGTTTGGCCGTACCTTTTTGTAACACCTTGTATAGATCGCTGTGTGTGGGGAAGGACACATGTTGCTCTGCTATCATTTTGCTCTTTTCCTATTCTACTCGCCTATGGCATTGAAGCGAAGGCTGTCAACTGCCCTGGTTTGATGCTACTCTCCACCCTACTCTCTCCTGTGCGAGTCTCCTCATCTCAGAATGACTACTGCAACCCCTATCTCTCTGAAACTGTTTACTGTATTCATTTCTTGGTCTCCCTCTACGATTTTTACCCCCACCCTCCACACTTTTCTCCAGTACTAAACTGGTGATCGCTTGATGTCTCAGATTGTCTCCTTTCACCGATCCCTTCTTTTAGTCAAGTTTTGTAACAATTTCTTTTCTCCGCGATTGTACTCAGCATCTCCTCATTAGTTTCGTGCTCTGTCCATCTGGTCTTCAACATTCTTCTACAACACCACATTTCAAAAGCCTCTGTTCTCGTCTTCTGTAAACTGTTTATCGTCCATGTTTCACTTCCAACTGTAGGAGCAAAACTTTATAATTTCTTCGAATTTTGTAAGACAGGTTCACTGTTACCCATAAAGCCTTTCCTTGTAATGGCTCCCAATGCAGTTGGTTTACTGCTGGCCAATAATATTACGAGGCAAGTGACAAACGTGAAATTAGCATGAAGTGCACTACATGCTTACATATTATTAACTAGCAACCTAGCAATGATTCGCAATTGCTATATTTACTTGATAACTTTTCTTTTCCGCTCTCCCTCTCTCTGTCTCTCTGTCTCTCTCTCTCTCTCTCTCTCTCTCTCTCTATCTCTATTCATCTCCTGCTCCTCCCCCATCTGTCTCTCTAAATCTTCTTCTTCCACCCTATGTGTCCTTTTTCTAACCCCCTTACTCTGTCCATGTCCTCTTATCCTACCTCTCTGATCTAGACTCTTGTTTATTGTTATTCTACATCTACATCTACATGCTTACTCTGCAATTCACATTTAAGTGCTTGGCAGAGGGTTCACCGTACCACAATCATACTATCTCTCTACCATTCCCGAACAGCGCGCGGGAAAAACGAACACCTAAACGTTTCTGTTCGAGCTCTGATTTCTCCTATTTTATTTTGATGATCATTCCTACCTAGGTAGGTTGGGCTCAACAAAATATTTTCGCATTCGGAAGAGAAAGTTGGTGACTGAAATTTCGTAAATAGATCTCGCCGCGACGAGAAACGTCTTTGCTTTAACGACTTCCATCCCAACTCGCGTATCATATCTGCCACACTTTCTCCCCTATTACGTGATAATACAAAACGAGCTGCCCTTTTTTGCACCCTTTCGATGTCCTCCGTCGATCCCACCTGGTAAGGATCCCACACCGCGCAGCAATATTCTAACAGAGTACGAACGAGTGTAGTGTAAGCTGTCTCTTTAGTGGACTTGTTGCATCTTCTAAGTGTCCTGCCAATGAAACGCAACCTTTGGCTCGCCTTCCCGACAATATTATCTATGTGGTCTTATTACAAATTCCGATTCCGTAGCAGTATTCTAATCACAAATCGACAAGCTTACATACTACATAATGATATTTATTTGTTACATATATGAAAAATATGTAGCGTATGTCCAATGAAACGTTTGTAAGAGTAATGTCTAAAAATCTGAAATAAATCGGTCAAAAATTTTCGAGATTTTTGATAAAAACATTTCGCCTTCATATAAACTTGTATATTTACATATTGTATATTTAAAAAAATATATTATAGTCCATGTACACCTCATTGTTCATTAGAGTATCGTGCTAAAACTTGAAGTAAATCGGTCAAGATCTTTTCCAGTTTTTTGGTAACAATTTTTCTCCTTAATTTATTACATACACATTGATCAGCCACAACATTATGACCACCGATCTACTACAAATATGAACCTGTCCAAGCCACAGCAGCCACTCCAGGCGAGGAATGACTGCTAGTCAGACAAATGCACGGTGCATGAAGTATCAGTGAGCGTTCCGTTCGTGTGTAGAATGGGGAAAGCGCGTGATCTGAGTTTGATCGAGGTGGATGGTTAGTTATGTGGCAAATTTGAGAGCAAGATTACCCAAGGCCGCTCGAGTTTACAGTGGACGCAAGCTGGTGTACCAACAAAGTTTACGCCTCTGCACGCGGTATTTACCATAAGCTGCGACGTGCTGCCGACAGCAAGGTTGCTCTCTCCCTCCGAAATTCCTACAAAACTAATCAGCAGAAACTCTCCCAATGTTTCTCGTTATGCGAGAAAACATGTACTCAGCCCTAGTCTTATTATGTAGTGATATATACGTGCATGGTTGGAGCAGCGTGCATATTACAGTGTCTTCTCAGTTCTCGCAAGAACAATGAACTAATTTGACTGGTTTGTTTCTCCACAGTTGGAGCTAAACGTTGCTACAGCTAATCTCTAGCTGGATTGCAGCCGCTGTGAAAGGAGTGTCCACACAATTTTTTTGCTCTGCGTCGTGCAGAGCATTAAGCACTCCGCTCTGCACTTGACGCCAATTCAGAGAAGAGTCCTCGAAAATTTCTCTCTTTTCCTACTCATGGCAGAACTTCCTCCCCCACTTGGGTTCATTCGTTCTTCAAGTCACGGCCTTTGTCGACCAATAGGAGCGTTCCTCTTATTTTGTGGAAACTCTCTCTGCCAATCGCAATGTCCCTTCTATCAAACTGCGTCGAAACTTCAGTATTTTTCTCCTTCCTAGTGCGTTTCCGCCAATCGGACGTTTTGTGCCTGTTCTAGACGTCTAAAGTACATGACCTTTCTGTGTGCTGCGCTCGCTGGACACGTGATCGAAATGCGTCACTAGTTTTGTTCGTATCCGATTGGAATCCCGAAACGCAGTTTTCTAAAGCTTTTTCTCTGTCCGTTGTGCAGATGTCCCGATACACACGGTCCTCCATCCTGAATCACCTCCTCGGGGTCGCTGACCTTCCTCCTTCCACCCTTTCAAGTGGTTTCCATCGTAACGCCTGGCTTTTCAAACTAAAAACAACTCGCGTTGCCTCTTCCACCTTCCACTCAAAGGCATGCACTGTATATAATTACCGTCGATTGACTGTTATCCCTTTTTGCAAATGTTCTCATTGTTGTTGTTGTGCCGGCCGGAGTGGGCGAGCGGTTAAAGGCGCTACAGTCTGGAACCGCACGACCGCTACGGTCGCTGGTTCGAATCCTGCCTCGGGCATGGATGTGTGTGATGTCCTTAGGTTAGTTAAGTTTAAGTAGTTCTAAGTTCTAGGGGACTTATGACCACAGCAGTTGAGTCCCATAGTGCTCAGAGCCATTTGAACCATTTTTTTGTTGTTGTTGTGGTCTTCAGTCCTGAGACTGGTTTGATGCAGCTCTCCATGCTACTCTATCCTGTACAAGCTTCATCATCTCCCAGTACCTACTGCAACCTACATCCTTCTGAATCTGCTTAGTGTATTCATCTCTTGGTCTCCCTCTACGATTTTTACCCTCCACGCTGCCCTCCAATACTAAATTGGTGATCCCTTGATGCCTCAGAACATGTCCTACCAAACGATCCCTTCTTCTGGTCAAGTTGTGCCACAAACTTCTCTTCTCCCCAATCCTATTCAATACTTCCTCATTAGTTATGTGGTCTACCCATCTAATCTTCAGCATTCTTCTGTAGCACCACATTTCGAAAGCTTCTATTCTCTTCTTATCCAAACTATTTATCGTCCATGTTTCACTTCCATACATTGCTACACTCCAGTCAGAAATGACTTCCTCACATTTAAATCTATACTCGATGTTAACAAATTTCTCTTCTTCATAAACGCTTTCCTTGCCATTGCCAGTCTACATTTTATACCCTCTCTACTTCGACCATCATCAGTTATTTTGCTACCCAAATAGCAAAACTCCTTTACTACTTTAAGTGTCTCATTTCCAAATCTAATTCCCTCAGCATCACGCGACTTTATTCGACTACATTCCATTATCCTCGTTTTACTTTTGTTGATGATCATCTTATATTCTCCTTTCAAGACAATGTCCATTCCGTTCAACTGCTCTTCCAAGTCCTTTGCTGTCTCTGACAGAATTACAATGTCATCGGCAAACCTCAAAGTTTTTATTTCTTCTCCACTGATTTTAATACCTACTCCGAATTTTTCTTTTGTTTCCTTTACTGCTTGCTCAATATACAGATTGAATAACATCGGGGAGAGGCTACAACCCTGTCTCACTCCCTTCCCAACCACTGCTTCCCTTTCATGTCCCTCGACTCTTATAACTGGCATCTGGTTTCTGTACAAATTGTAAATAGCCTTTCGCTCCCTGTATTTTACCCCTGCCACCTTTAGAATTTGAAAGAGAGTATTCCAGTCAACATTGTCAAAAGCTTTCTCTAAGTCTACAAATGCTAGAAACGTAGGTTTACCTTTCCTTAATCTTTCTTCTAAGATAAGTCGTAGGGTCAGTATTATGTTCTCATAACCGCCGAATTACGTTAGGTGTCATATTCACCTTCTCGTTGCGATGTATAAAGCTCTCATGTAAGGAGCGAATCTGACCATTTATTCTGCCACCTTACAATGTTGATTAAAATTCAATCTCTGGTTCCGTTGTATGACCAAGCCTCTTGTAACTTTTTTATGCTACTTCCATCTAGTTTAACTGTAGATGTAACAGGGTATCCAGCGACGAGATGGCTACGATAAGCTGCTTGATAATAAAATGTAACACCGGTGACGGAAAAAACATTTATTCATAAACATATTTCAGTGCAATTACTGTACCAATATATTTTATAGCTTGCCACAATTTTAGCAAATATGGTAAGTATGAGAGCTTCAGCCAGTATTATATACAAATTTTATGATTTTACATTGTACACAATTAAAACTGTTCACTTTCCGCTCCCCACTGTGTGTGCTTCTGCCTTGTCTTGGACAAACGCATGTACTATAAAACAGAGGGAAACAGTTCTCATTAGAAAGAAAGTTTGACTTTCGGTTTAGATCAGTGCCATAATTACTAATACTATAAGAACATAGTCCGCTTCTCGTGGTGTCGCAGTAGTGTTCTCGCTTCACGAGGACAAGGTTCCGGGTACGACTCCCGGCGGAGTCAGGTATTTTCACCTGCCCCAAGATCACTGGGTGTTGTTTTGCCATCTACATCATCATCATTCATCCCCATTACGGTCGGAGGAAGGCAACAGCAAACCACCTCAATTAGGACCTTGCCTAGAATGAGGGTGCGGGTCTCCCGCATCGTTCCCCTATGCTCTGTCAAGAAGCATGGGACTTCATTTCCACTTTTCCATAAGAACAGACGGCAGTAGACGTAAGTGATGAAAAAAGTGACAATACCAGAGGGAGTTACGTGACATAGATGAAATTTGGTAGGCGTGTTTCTACCTTTGAAAGATGACGTCTGTTCATATTTTGTTCTTGTCGCATAAGAGTGGCGCTCGAAGCGCCACTATGAGGACTCATACCAGGTTTGCTTTAATTTCTCTTTGTAAAGGGGTCGTAGTGAGTTGATGTTAGTCAACAATTCCTCTAAGATGACAAAGACGTCATTATCAATACCTCACTGACTTTGAATGAGGTCATGTAAGACATCTAAGAGAAGCTAGATGTGCCATCTGTGATACTGCAGGACACCTTGGCAGGAATATAGCTACTGTACATGATTGCTGGCAGCAGGGGTCATGGGAAGGTAACGTCGCAAGAAGATCTGGCTCTGGATGGTCACGTGGCACTATCAAGAGGAAAGTCCTACGTGTTCAGCGTATGTCTGCGGCTCATCTTACTGTGCTGCAGTAGCAATTCCAGTAGCTGTTAGCACCACAGGGTGACTCAACGAACTGTTACGAATCGGTTACTTCAACGACTGCTCCGAGAGGGACGCGCTTGCTTGCATTCTACTGAACCCAAACCTCCGCCGTGTGCGACGTCAGTGGTGCCAAGCGAGAGATCACTGGAAGGCAGGGTGGAGGTCTATTGCGTTTTCTGATGAAAGCTGATTCTGCCTCGGTGCCAGTGATGGCTGTGTGTTGGTTAGGAAGAGGCCAGTTGGGGGCCTACAACCAATGTGACAGAGTGCTGGACACACTGGATCTACACCTGTAGTTATGGTCTGGGGTGCGATTTCGTATGATATCAGGAGCACTCTCTTGATTATCCCACGCACCCTGACTCCAAATTTGTATGTCAGTCTGGTGATGAGACCTGTTCTGGCCCCATTCATGAAGAGCATTCCAGCGGGTGTTTTCCAACAGGATAACACTCGCCCACATACCGCTGATGTAACCAACATGCTCGACTAATTGTCGACATGTTTCCTTGGCCTGCTCGATCACCTGACCTGTCCCCAACCGACCACCTATTGGACATCATCAGACGACAACTCCAGCATCATCCACAACCATCATTGACTGTCCCTGTATCGACCGACCAAATGGAACTCCAACAGGCCAACAGGCATGCAACTCCTAGCCCCAAACTGACATCCGGCATATGTACGGCACAATAAATGCAAGTTTGTATGCCTGCATTCAATATTTTGGCGGTTATACTGGTTATTAATGTACCAGCATTTCTCATTTGCAATGGCTTATCTCGTGCTTACATCAACCTGTGATCTTGCAGTGTTAATCACTTAAATATATTAACTAGACAAATGCCCGCATCTCGTGGTCATGCGGTAGCGTTCTCGCTTCCCACGCCCGGGTTCCCGGGTTCGATTCCCGGCGGGGTCAGGGATTTTATCCTCCTCGTGATAAAGCCAACCTGCTTTCAGAAAAAAATGTGTTGCATTACTTACTGAATCCCCCTCGTAAAACACTGCAACTTGTAATGGTTCTTTATTTACGTGACCATTACGGCACTCCAACCCTAGTTCTCAATACCAGTAATATCGTACTACTTTTCTGCGAAGTAACAGACGTATATTTGTGTCAATATCCACATTTGGTTTTATTAATGTATAGGTACTCAGATTTATCGATATATTACAGTTATGTGGTTCTTGTGTGAATTCATTTCTGTGAGACTGTCATAATCTTTGACTTACTTGTAACCGTTTTTGGCGCGAATGCGCACAGAGCAGTCTTTGTTTCACTTTGCAGAAGTTAAGTTGTTATTTCGCTTCGTAAAAGAACAGTCAAGTCTTGTGTTTGGTTAAAGTGGAAATTAAATATATGAAGATTGATACAAAAACTGTTTTCTTGATGATGTGACAATTAAGAAGAAGTATATCTGAATTTACAAGAAGTTTAATAAAAATGTGGATCGTGAACACCAAGTCAAAAATTATTTCTACCGTACCATTTTTCTGATCTGGGATTGTTTGATCATTAAGAATTTCCTGAAAAACGCATTTGTTAGGTCTTCAAATATTGCTAAAATACAGATCAGGACCTTCTAGCAGTCAAAGTGGAATCACCCTAGAATCGACAAGATGAGCCATAACAACTTCGACGAAATCTACGTAGGAATCCATTCAAGATAAGTGCCAAAATTAATTTTACTACAGTGACTTCATTATTTCCATTCTGATGATACCATCCACAGTCATTAACTTTGTTGTTTCCCGATAAAGTGAACATATGCTGCGTGAGCAACATTATTAATCTGATATCTAACCTACTATGCAAGTGGTGGTATTGTTAGAAACTGTAATAAGTTTAGTGAATTATCTGCAACCAGTTACTTTATTTTTCCATTACGACAGTTCAAGATGCCCTGCATCCCATCTTAAGATGTTTGCGTTTTTTAAGGTGTCGTGAGCATTGTTCTTCACTAACGGAGTGTTGTAGAATTTTGGAGCTGACATTTTCAAGACAGCTAATGTAGAATGTGTAATAAAAGAAACAATGTTCACGACGCGTAAATGAATGTTGTTTGATGTTGTTGTTGTGGTCTTCAGTCCTGAGACTGGTTTGATGCAGCTCTCCATGCTACTCTATCCTGTGCAAGCTTCTTCATCTCCCAGTACTTACTGCAACCTACATCCTTCTGAATCGGCTTAGTGTATTCATCCCTTGGTCTCCCTCTACGATTTTTACCCTCCACGCTGCCCTCCAATGCTAAATTTGTGATCCCTTGATGCCTCAGAACATGTCCTACCAACCGGTCCCTTCTTCTTGTCAAGTTGTGCCACAAAGTCCTCTTCTCCCCAATTCTATTCAATACCTCCTAACTAGTTATGTGATCTACCAATCTTATCTTCACCATTCTTCTGTAGCACCACAATTCGAAAGCTTCTATTCTCTTCTTGTCCAAACTATTTATCGTCCATGTTTCACTTCCATACATGGCTACACTCCATACAAATACTTTCGGAAACGACTTCCTGACACTTAAATCTATACTCGATGTTAATAAATTTCTCTTCTTCTGAAACGCATTCCTTGCCATTGTCAGTCTACATTTTAAATCCTCTCTACTTCGACCATCGTCAGTTATTTTGCTCCACAAATAGCAAAACTCCTTTACTACTTTAAGTGTCTCATTTCCTAATCTAAGTCCCTCAGCATCACCAGACTTAATTCGACTACATTCCATTACCTCGTTTTACTTTTGTTGATGGTCATCTTATACCCTCCTTTCAAGACACTGTCCATTCTGTTCACCTGCTCTTCCAAGTCCTTTGATATCTCTGACAGAATTACAATGCCATCGGCAAACCTCAAAGCTTTTATTTCTCCTCCATGGATTTTAATTCCTACTCCAAATTTTTCTTTTGTTTCCTTTACAGCTTTCCTTGCACGCCCCTCTACTCTTATAACTGCCATCTGGTTTATGTACAAATTGTACATAGCCTTTCGCTCCCTGTATTTTACCCCAGCCACCTTTAGAATTTGAAAGAGAGTATTCCAGTCAACATTGTCAAAAGCTTTCTCTATGTCTACAAATGCTAGAAACGTAGGTTTGCCTTTCCTTAATCTTTCTTCTAAGATAAGTCGTAGGGTCAGTATTGCCTCCCGCGTTCCAAACTGATCTTCCCCAAGGTCGCCTTCTACCAATTTTTCCATTCGTCTGTAAAGAATTCGCGTTAGTATTTTGCAGCTGTGAGTTATTAAACTGATAGTGCGGTAATTTTCACATCTGTCAACACCTGCTTTCTTTGGGATTGGAATTATTATATTCTTCTTGAAGTCTGATGGTATTTCGCCTGTCTCATACATCTTGCTCACCAGATGGTAGAGTTTTGTCAGGACTGGCTCTCCCAAGGCCGTCAGTAGTTCCAATGGAATGTTGTCTACTCCCGGGGCCTTGTTTCGGCTTAGGTCTTTCAGTGCTCTGTCAAACTCTTCACGCAGTATCGTATCTCCCATTTCGTCTTCATCTACATCCTCTTCCATTTCCATTATATTGTCCTCAAGTACATCGCCCTTGTATAGACTCTCTATATACTCTTTCCACCTTTCTGCTTTCCCTTCTTTGCGTAGAACTGGGTTTCCATCTGAGCTCTTGATATTCATACAAGTGGTTCTCTTTTCTCCAAAGGTCTCTTTAATTTTCCTGTAGGCAGTATCTATCTTACCCCTAGTGATAAATGCTTCTACATCCTTACATTTGTCCTCTAGCCATCCCTGCTTAGCCATTTTGCACTTCCTGTCGATCTCATTTTTGAGACGTTTGTATTCCTTTTTACCTGCTTCATTTACTGCATTTTTATGTTTTCTCCTGTCCGCCCCAGTAGCTGAGTGGTCAGCGTGACGGATTGCCGTCCTCCGGGCCCGGGTTCGATTCCCGGCTGGGTCGGAGATTTTCTCCGCTCAGGGACTGAGTGTTGTGTTGTGTTCATCATCATTTCATCCCCATCCGGCGTGCAGGTCGCCCACGTGCAGGTCGCCCAATGTGGCGCCGAATGTAATAAGACCTGCGCCAAGGCGGCCGGGTCTGCCCCGCGAGGGGCCTCCCGGCCAATGACGCCAAACGCTCATCATCATCATCATGTTTTCTCCTTTGATCAATTAAATTCAGTATCTCTTCTGTTACCCAAGGATATCTACTAGCCCTCGTCTTTTTACCTACTTGATCCTCTGTTGCCTTCACTACATCATCCCTCAGAGCTATCCATTCTTCTTCTACTGTATTTCTTTCCCCCATTCCTGTCAATTGTTCCCTTATGGTCTCCCTGAAACTCTGTACAGCCTCTGATTTAGTCAGTTTATCCAGGTCCCATGTCCTTAAATGCTCACCCTTTTGCAGTTTCTTCAGTTTTAATCTACAGTTCATAACCAATAGATTGTGGTCAGAGTCCACATCTGCCCCTGGAAATATCTTACAACTTAAAACCTGGTTCCTAAATCTCTGTCTTACCATTATATAATCTATCTGATACCTTCTAGTATCTCCAGGATTCTTCCATGTATACAACCTTCTTTTATGATTCTTGAACCAAGTGTTAGCTATGATTATGTTCTGTGCAAAATTCTACCAGACGGCTTCCTCTTTCATTTCTTTTCCCCAATCCATATTCACCTACTATGTTTCCCTCTCTCCCTTTTCTTACTCTCGAATTCCAGTCACCCATGACTATTAAATTTTCGTCTCCCTTCACTACCTGAATAATTCCTTTTATCTCATCATACATTTAATCAATTTCTTCATCATCTGCAGAGCTAGTTGGCATATAAACTTGTACTACTGTAGTAGGCATGGGCTTCGGGTCTATCTTGGCCACAATAATGCGTTCACTATGGTGTTTGTAGTAGCTTACCCGCACTCCTATTTTTTATTCATTATTAAACCTACTCCTGCATTACCCCTATTTCCCTTTTTAAATTTTCTAACCTACCTGCCCGATTAAGGGATCTGACAATCTACGCTCCGATCCGTAGAACGCCAGTTTTCTTTCTCCTGATAACGACGTCCTTTTGAGTAGTCCCCGCCCGGAGATCCGAATTTGGGACTATTTTACCTCCGGAATAATTTACCCAAGAGGACGCCATCATCATTTAACCATACAGTAAAGCTGCATGCTCTCGGGAAAAATTACGGCTGTAGTTTCCCTTTGCTTTCAGCCGTTCGCAGTACCAGCACAGCAAGGCTGTTTTGGTTAGTGTTACAAGGCCAGATCAGTCAATCATCCAGACTGTTGCCCCTGCCACTACTGAAAATGCTGCTGCCCCTCTTCAGGAACCACACGTTTGTCTGGCCTCTCAGCAGATACACCTCCGTTGTGGTTGTACCTACGGTACGGCAATCTGTATCGCTGAGGCACACAAGCCTCCCCACCAGTGGCAAGGTCTATGGTTCATGTAAATGAATGTAAACATCTGAAATGGGATCAACATAAGTAGAATTATTCTCAAAGAAACTTGTTTCGAGGCGTAGTTTCGTATCGTGACGTGTTGGAAATGGGGTGTCATTCACACCAGGACGTTATCCCATAAAAATTTAACGTTCAGGACCCTACAGTCCTGATTTTATGCGCTAGGAGCGCTGATGTCGCGTCATATAACGAGGTAGCCCGCGAGCGTAACAACGTACGTGAAACAGGCCCGCTGGTCACCAAAGGCTACGCATCGCTGACGTATATTATCCTGCTCTCTTAAGAGAAACTTTATCGTAGCCGTTTACAGTGCACACATTCTCATAACATCCAGCTTATGTCGTTTACTATCTCCAGCCCACGTACCCTTGAAGTCTACTATACATTCGTATCCACAATTACAAATAACAGATCATTGGCTATGAAGAAATCTGTATTAGTCTGAGGCCGAAAGTGACTTAAAAAGTGTCTGAACTTTGTAACGTGTATTTGCACGCCATCAGCGTCATCTTCTCAGCACAGACTGGAAGAGAAGAAGTAACGCTGCACTGACGACGTGGTCTTCAGAAACGTAACACCTGTCCGGATTGGGAAAGGACATCGGCCATGCCCTTTCCAAAATGACAATCCTAGCATTTTCTCAATAGGATTAGCGAAACCTAGGAAACCTAACCAGGTTTGCGGAGGGGATTTTGAACCGAAGTCCTCCAGAAGACGAGTTAATTGTGTTACCACTGTCATCGTGGAACCTTTACCGTTATCGGAACAGTCGACTACGCCCTCTATAATTTCATCTATATCATAGTTCATATTGCACGTATCGGGTGGTTATAATTAAAATCAGCTTCTCACGGAGTTCAAATGTTGGCTGCAACTGTCATGTAACAATGAATCTTGGTAGACATGCTAATGTGTTGAAGTGGAACCGATGTACGCCGGAAATAAATTAGTTCTAGTTTTGGCCACCACTTGCATATCTGGCGCTACACACGTTTTGTATGACGGTGCGTTGTGAACATCCACGATGTAATATGACAAACCATAACGTATTACAGTATGCCTGTCGAGAAGAGAGAGCATGCGCTATTAGTGCAACTGTTTCATGTGAACGGCAGCAATTAAAGTGCTACATTGAGAGATTATTGCCAACTGAAAGGTCTGAGGAGCGGCCCGAAAGTCATTAAACAGTTTAAGGAAGATGATACTGAAATTCGGAAACTCGTGTGAACTTGATGTGACAGCTGGAATAGGAAGTCGTCCTGCGCCGTTGGAAGTTAGTGACGAGGTTACTGTTGCTCTAACTGACCATGCAGCACACACCGTGGATAGTACTTGTGCTTCAAATAGTTCAAATGGCTCTGAGCACTATGAGACTTAACTGCTGAGGTCAACAGACCCCTAGACTTAGAACTACTTAAACCTAACTAACCTAGAGACATCAAACACATCCATGCCCGAGGCAGGATTCGAAACCTGCGACCGTAGCAGCAGCGCGATTCCAGACTGGAGCGCCTACAACCGCTCGGTCACAGCGTACTTGTGCTCGTGCAGTGTCAGGAGAATTGTCTGTCCCATGGTCAGCAGTATCGAAAATTTTGCTGTCTATTTGCACTGGTACACGTAGAAGATCAGGCGGTGCAGCAACTGAAACCTCACGATTCGCAGAAACGCTCTGAATAAGCCCTTCGGTTTCAGGGACGAATCGGAAATGATGACATGTGGCCGGGCAATATTCTGTGGAACGAAGAGTCCCATTTTACGCTATAGGGCGCAGTGAATACACAGAATTGCCGAATTTGGGGTACCCGTAAACTGCGTGTTGTGCACAAAGCGCCATTGCTCTCGTCGTATGTGACTGCATGGTGTTGAATCACAAACACTTTATTTTCGGTCACCTCTTCTTTGAAGAGAAAACACACAGCTGGGCCATCAGGCGTACCGTGACACCTGCACGGTATTGAGACCTCCTTGTACAGCGTGTGATTCCTGCTTTGGAGGAGCGCATCTGTGTGGAAACCACTGTTTCTACATCTACATCTACATTTATACTCCGCAAGCCACCCAACGCTGTGCGGCGGAGGGCACTTTACGTGCCACTGTCATTACCTCCCTTTCCTGTTCCAGTCGCGTATGGTTCGCGGGAAGAACGACTGCCTGAAAGCCTCTGTGTGCGCTCTAATCTCTCTGATTTTACATTCGTGATCTCCTCGGGAGGTATAAGTAGGGGGAAACAATATATTCGATACCTCATCCAGAAACAGAACCTCTCGAAACCTGGCGAGCAAGCTACACAGCGATGCAGAGCGCCTCTCTTGCAGAGTCTGCCACTTGAGTTTGTTTAACATCTCCGTAACGCTATCACGGTTACCAAATCACCCTGTGACGAAACGCACCGCTCTTCTTTGGACGTTCTCTATCTCCTCCGTCAACCCGACCTGGTGCGGATCACACACTGATGAGCAATATTCAAGTATAGGTCGAACGAGTGTTTTGTAAGCCACCTCCTTTGTTGATGGACTACATTTTCTAAGGACTCTCCCAATGAATCTCAACCTGGTACCCGCCTTACCAACAATTAATTTTATATGATCATTCCACTTCAAATCGTTCCGCACGCATACTCCCAGATATTTTACAGAAGTAACTGCTACCAGTGTTTGTTCCGCTATCATATAATCATACAATAAAGGATCCTTCTTTCTATGTATTCGTAATACATTACATTTGTCTATGTTAAGGGTCAGTTGCCACTCCCTGCACCAAGTGCCTATCCGCTGCAGATCTTCCTGCATTTCGCTACAATTTTCTAATGCTGCAACTTCTCTGTATACTACAGCATCATCCGCGAAAAGCCGCATGGAACTTCCGACACTATCTACTAGGTCATTTATATATATTGTGAAAAGCAATGGTCCCATAACACTCCCCTGTGGCACGCCGGAGGTTACTTTAACGTCTGTAGACGTCTCTCCGTTGATAACAACATGCTGTGTTCTGTTTGCTAAAAACTCTTCAATCCAGCCACACAGCTGGTCTGATATTCCGTAGGCTCTTACTTTGTTTATCAGGCGACAGTGCGGAACTGTATCGAACGCCTTCCGGAAGTCAAGAAAAATAGCATCTACCTGGGAGCCTGTATCTAATATTTTCTGGGTCTCATGAACAAATAAAGCGAGTTGGGTCTCACACGATCACTGTTTCCGGAATCCATGTTGATTCCTACATAGTAGATTCTGAGTTTCCAAAAACGACATGATACTCGAGCAAAAAACATGTTCTAAAATTCTACAACAGATCGACGTCAGAGATATAGGTCTATAGTTTTACGCATCTGCTCGACGACCCTTCTTGAAGTCTGGGACTACCTGTGCTCTTTTCCAATCATTTGGAACCTTCCGTTCCTCTAGAGACTTGCGGTACACGGCTGTTATAAGGGGGCAAGTTCTTTCGCCTACTCTGTGTAGAATCGAATTGGTATCCCGTCAGGTCCAGTGGACTTTCCTCTGTTGAGTGATTCCAGTTGCTTTTCTATTCCTTGGACACTTATTTCGATGTCAGCCATTTTTTCGTTTCATGCAAGATGGGGCAACACCTTATGTCGCACGCCCAGTGAAAAGATCTGCTTAATGCAGCATTCCACGAACGCGCTATCTCCAGAGGTCTTCCAGATGCATGGCCTGCAAGAACACCTGATCTGAATCTGAGTTACTTTTGGCTCTGGGGATATCTAAATGAATGCGTTTAAGAGGGACCCGTTCGGTCTGTACCTGGTCTAAGGGTCAGTATACAGGAACGCATTGCTCAGATTCCTCAGCAACTGCTGCACGCAACTGTTGATCAAGTCGTTTTACAGATGCAGCATCTCGTCGACGTGTCTGCTGCTCAAATTGAACAAGTTGTGTAAGCGGCGGTTAATAATAAAATCAACATTATGCCTACTTAACTTGTTTGATGTTTTCTGCTCACGTCCCGTTCCTAATCCATTACCGGTACATTTGAAAACATTTCTGTACGTCTTTCTTGCATTCACAGCGCCAGATTTGCACCTGGTGGCTAAAATTCTAACTATATTTTTTTCAGAATATCTGTGTTCCGCATTAATGCATTATAATATCTACCAAATTTTGCTGCCATACGATAATTACAACACACTCTGGACTACCGTAAGTACTGCTCTTTAATTAAAGCCAGCTGGTACCGCAGCAATGAATACGTGCTCGACCTTATCTTTTAAAGTACTTGTTTTAGACACTTATGAGAAGAGTGAAGCTAACTGTTGCCAACACACTTTCATCCTCCTACCTTGTCCGTCTTTAGGACAGACTGTAGTAAGCAACGGAAAAACGCAAAAGGCTGCATTTCGACACGAAGTCGCATTCAGCAGGAAGAAACTTGTGACTTATCTTCTTACCGAACTTTCCAATCAGTTAAGGTTCTGTTCCAGTGGCCGCAAAACGAACTTTCGATCAAGTAGTGCGTGAATTGTTTCTTATCAACCTTTGTTATCACAAGTTGAATCTATCTGTAATACGTAAACACGTTAGAGGTCAACTGATAAGAATGGTGGATATCTCCAGAATGAAAGTATAGAAAAGAGCACTGTACAAAAGAGTTTATAATCCAGCGGTCTGTTTGTTAGGTAGCGGCATACTGAAGAATATTGAGAGTCAGAGGGCATAAGATAAAAAACAAACGATTATAATACCACTCTCGCTCAATGTAAGTTGAAAAGTGTTACCCATTTTACAGGATTAAGTGACCATGATCGTGTGTCTAAAGGATAAAAACAAATGGACTGTTCATTTCGTTTCGAAACATAGCTTTCTATTAAAAATGGACAATGTTACTGTGAACGGATTCGTAGCTAAGTACGTTCAGAACTCAGAAATAAAATGTAAGCTCTTGACCTTAGAATTAGGCGAGAACATGTTAGCAACATCAATCACAAATTCTGCAGGGATCCCTACAGTTATGCACGAACAAAGTAATAAAACTTTCCACACTCTGACATTTCTAACTGACCAGCTAAAGAAAGCATAACACTTGTTTAACGAAAAGTAATAACTCATCAAACTAATTTGTAACATATGCTGACAGCTTAATACAGCAGAATACCTCTTTATCGAAAAATAATAACCGATCAAAATAGTTTCTAACGTATGGGGATCCTAGAACTGTGATATCTTTCAACAACACTTGCAGTAGCACTTTTCATACATAAAAACGCATAGTGCATTTGTTAGATTGGGTAGTACGAATTCCAGTCATTTCGGAATATTATGCAAATTTAAACTAACTACTTTCTGCGGGAATTTAGTTTTTCAAAATCACATTGAACGATTTATGAACTGCAGTACCTTTTAAACTATTATAATTGACTCAAGTCTTTCAACACTTCAGTTATTAATATTGCCAAAAAGTCTAATAATTAACTTTACATGTATTGGATACTCGAAAACTTTCAGTATTAGGAAGAGGACCCTAACACTTTTGTTGCCTTTAGTCCAAGGGAACGTAAAGTTTCATTTGATTAAAAGCACCTATGCCTGGGTTTCAGGCAGGATCCCTACTTTGTTCGATGCTGAGGTGCTATTCCAGTTCAGTTGGAGAACCTCTGCTATGCTTTTGAGTTTATGAGGAACACCAAGTGGGCTGATGAGTGAATGGGAACTTGGACTGAGGAGGGAGGCGTGCTAAGGTTGTCCGTGGAATTGTGAAAATCCGCTGTGGCAGGGTGGCGTAGTGGTTAGCGCATCTGCCTAGGCATCAGGAGACCCGGGTTTGAGTCCTGGCCTTGGTACAAATTTTCGTTTCTCGTTTCAGCCTGTATACATACGTCATGGATGTTTCTGGGACGACATATTTTCATCTGATTTATTTGTAAATAAGGCTACCTGATGAACATTTATGAGTCTTTTTTTAAATATACACATGTAAGTCAGAAATTTCTATACACCACCTTTTACACATTACAATAATCGTAATTCGTTTACGGAATAGATGGAGTTGATAAAGAGAAATTTTTTCAGTTTCTTTTCAAATTTTACTTGCTGTATATCTAACCTTTTATATCACTCAGTAACTTATCCAAAATTTTAGTTGCTGTACTGTGCACCCCCTTTGTGCGAAAGACAATCTTGATATGGAGTAATAAATGTCACCATTCCCTCTGATATTATAATTACGTACATCATTGTTTCTTTTGAACTGCAGTGTATTATTTACAACAAACTTCACGTTGGAATAAACATACTGTAAAGCAGTAGTTATAAAGCACAACCCCTAAACAGATGTCTGCAAGATGATCGCACAGAAACGAATCTTGTAGATACAAAAATGTACTAAAATTTCATTTATTGTCTATGTGGTGATGAAATGAACATGCTTTACGAGAGCTATGTCGTAGAACATCAGCGTTATGTTGCAGATTGTGTATAGCGAAATCCAGAAAAGCTTATATCTAAATGTTAGTCACTTTTTTAATCAAAAGCCCAATCCTGACAATAATTCGAAATGGTGGCAACCTGGAAACCAAAGCTAGTCGCCGTCTCAGAAGCAAACTATTCGGATTATGGAAGTGACGGATACCAACGCTACATCGGCCCCCAAGGGGACAACAAGCTGGACGCAACCGTACCCAGCCTCCGGTATGTGTCGCGGTATCGAGTGAGAGCACTGGATGCAACAGTGTATAAACATGTTATGATAGGGTTATAATTTAGTCATTTGTGAAGAATTATGTAGTGATATTGATACTGAATACATTCACAGTTCACATAATTAGCATTTTTATAATAGGCAACAACACAAATAGGTCTTCAGTGGTGTGATATCGTTCGAAACTCACATTTATTTATTTTTTTTTTTTACTGTTCGCGGAAACTTTACATAATCTTGGTGGGCTTGATTTTTATGCTGTTGGATAATCTGGTTCTGTTATATTCCTCAGAAATGATTCGGGTATTTCAATCGTGTAATCAACGTAACTGTGTTTTTTCCTGTTATTTATTTTGTCGCACAACGTGTACGAATTCCAAAGGCCAATATCGAAGAGGTAAAAGAATTTTTTTGATATCCTTTCATATATTTATTCATGATGGGGAAGCTTGCTAATCTTTGATCTTGTCAATAAGTTCGAGTCATTCTTTTGTTGTACGCAGTAACACAACTTGGGTTCGAAGTACGATTCAATTCCTATGTAATCGTTTCTTAAGTTTCGTGTTTTGTTGCAATTTGAATATCTCGCTTATCTTTCCATTCCACAGCGAGTATTCGATTGCAGCTCCTCATTCTGTATTCCTCCCTCCCCTTTTTAATTTTAGTTTACAGAAATCTTTTGGGATGTTCTTTGTATTCGCACAACTGTGTCAACGGCATTTGTTTTACAATTGTGCGATAGTCTCATAAGTAAGTTTGGTGAAGAATACCAATTATCTACGTACAAAGTGTGTAGTCTGTGTAACACCGACTACGATAACTCTTTGACAACACTTTCGGAGGCGGTGTCATCACGATTTATATAAACAAGGCCTGTACGTATTTCAAAGTCATAGTAATAACATGAATCCGACTCACGTAACTTGTAAAATTTAATACCCGATCGTGCCCTATTTGATTGACTGAATTGTTTGTAAGACTTGCGCCCCTTAAATTTCTTGAGCTATTCGTCCACAGTTCTGTCCTGTTTCACTGTATACACCTATTTACATTTTTGATTCAGATACTAAGTCACAGGGTTTTCCAATTATGGGCGTTTCTATACCAGCCTTCTTCGAACAATTCAGCTGAATTCTTGTTTTTTCACGAGCTCTATTATTATGGACAATGAAAAATATCTTTCAATTTCATTAAAATCCGCAGGAAACCAACTGTTGTCGATTCATCGTATGCTAAGTGGATTGGTTCGTATTTTAGCGTACCGGTCACTCTCAGTTGCAAAATCCTTCCAGAAAGTTATCAGATATTAAAATAAATATATCTAGTTGTCTTTTATTTACTACTCTCTGACGTAAGGTTACCTCTTTCACGCCAGGAGTCATGGTATAGTTCCAGGTTTTTGGGCTGTTTCGTGTTTCTTTCAAAATTCAGCGTTCTGGTCGTTGACCTTCTTCATCTGTATCATCCTCAAATACTAATCGCCTGCATTTTTGTCGAACAGGACGTGAGATACCAGTACGTTCACTGTTCGTAGCAGAGGTATTAACATAACGCTCGCCACAACATTTACGTTTTGAAACATTTGTGGTATTTAAGAACATAAATTTCGACATGTGAACGTGGCCAAGAATAACATTTAACTGAGTGTGATAAAAAGAGATAATATCACGAGCCTGGTCTGCGCTGTGTGTTGTGGAACACATCACATGTGGCGACAGTCATGTAAAGGACCAGGCCTGTAATGTTTACGTTTCGCCCGACCAACGCAGCGCTGGCCTGCCTCTTGATAATTGCCCGAAAACCGGACCACGAGTCTCATGGCCGGCCGTAGTGGCCGAGCGGTTCTAGGCACTTCAGTCTGGAACCGCGTGACCACTACGGTCGCAGATTAGAATCCTGCCTCGGGCATGGATGTGTGTGATGTGCTTAGGTTAGTTAGGTTTAAGTAGTTCTATGGTCTAGCGGACTGATGACCTCAGATGTTAAGTCCCATAGTGTTCAGAGCCATTTTTTGAACGAGTCTCATCCGTGGTTGTTGTTTAATGAGTATACTGAAGAGACAAATCATTATAACCGCCTGCTGAATAGCTAGTTTTTCCGTCTTTGGAACGAAATACGTCACTGACTCTGCCTGTCCGGGATCGGACAGTTCCTTGGTAGGACTGTGGAGGTATGTGTCATTAGATGTGTACGCACAGGTCGCGTAATTTGCGTATACAGGGTGTTACAAAAAGGTACGGCCAAACTTTCAGGAAACATTCCTCACACACAAATAAAGCAAAGATGTTATGTGGACATGTGTCCGGAAACGCTTAATTTCCATGTTAGAACTCATTGTAGTTTCGTCCACCTACGCTCAATGGAGCACGTTATCATGATTTCATACGGAATACTCTACCTGTGCTGCTAGAACATGTGCCTTTTCAAGTACGACACAACATGTGGTTCATGCGCGATGGAGCTCCTGCACATTTCAGTCGAAGTGTTCGTACGCTTCTCAACAACAGATTCGGTGACCGATGTATTGGTAGAGGCGGACCAATTCCATGGCCTCCACGCTCTCCTGACCCCACCCCTCTTGACCTTCATTTATGGGGGCATTTGAAAGCTCTTGTCTACGCAACCCCGGTACCAAATGTAGAGATTCTTAGTGTTCGTAATGTGGACGGCTGTGATACAATACGCCATTCTCCAGGGCTGCATCAGCGCATCAGGGATTCCATGCGACGGAGGGTGGATGCATGTATCCTCGCTAACGGAGGACATTTTGAACATTTCCTGCAACAAAGTGTTTGAAGTCGCTGTGGTACGTTCTGTTGCTGTGTGTTTCCATTCCATGATTAATGTGATTTGAAGAGAAGTAATAAAATGAGCTCTAACATGTGAAACGTCCCCTTTGAAAAATTTATACATGACTATGCTTAAACTGACACACAATATTTTTAGCGCAACGCAATCTGACTTTCAAAAATCCCTACAAAAGAATGCCCCTGACTACCATTAACCTATACCTTTCACAAATCACTTACCTCACAAATATCTTCATTAGTCGAACTACTGCAATACAGCGAGCGCCACTACTGAATTATGAAAAATTTTATCAAATCATTATTGGCCACTGCCCAAAACAATTTGTAAAATTTTTTGTGGGGAGCATGGGGGCTATGTAAGCAGGCTGTTTATGTTTCTATGTAAGTAGGCTGTTTATGTTTTCTTACTGGCAACGTTACGTAGCGCTCTGTACGAAAATCACTGGCTGTGCTGTGTGCAGTCTGTGGCTAGTTTGCATTGTTGTCTGCCATTGTAGTGTTGGGCAGCGGCAGCTGGATGTGAACAGCGCGTAGCGTTGCGCAGTTGGAGGTGAGCCGCCAGCAGTGGTGGATGTGGGGAGAGAGATGGCGGAGTTTTGAAATTTGTTAGACTGAATGTCATGAACTGCTATATATATTATGACTATTAAGGTAAATACATTGTTTGTTCTCTACAAAAATCTTTCATTTGCTAACTATGCCTATCAGTAGTTAGTGCCTTCCGTAGTTTGAATCTTTTATTTAGCTGGCAGTAGTGGCGCTCGCTGTATTGCAGTAGTTCGAGTAATGAAGATTTTTGTGAGGTAAGTGATTTGTGAAAGGTATAGGTTAATGTTAGTCAGGGCCATTCTTTTGTAGGGATTTTTGAAAGTCAGATTGCGTTGCGCTAAAAATATTGTGTGTCAGTTTAAGCATAGTCATGTATAAATTGTTGAAAGGGGACGTTTCACATGGAAAGTAAGCGTTTCCGGACACATGTCCGCATAACATATTTTCTTTCTTTGTGTGTGAGGAATGTTTCCTGAAAGTCTGGCCGTACCTTTTTGTAACACTCTGCATAACGGGCCGCTGATTTGCGCACGAGGTGATTGCGCCTGGTAGAGACCCAGACGGGTTCCCTACCATTTACATCAGGCAAATCTGGCCACCGAGACATTAACGTGAGATCGCTATAACGCCCCGCATATCACAGTAGCACGGCCCTGACTCCGAGACACGGCCATGTTCAACAATGTATGAACGGTGTGCTCCGAAACCCTTGCGTGTGTCTCATCGTTGTGCTCTTTCGGCAAAGACGTCGCAGATCACTGTCTGTCCTACTTTATAGGGTAGACAAGTATCCGAACCCCATGTTCTGTGAACAGTTGGGAACGTCCAACCATTTAGCGCCTAGTGGGAATCTACCTCTTTCCGTAGATGCTCACGACAGCAGCACGTGAACATTCGACCGGCTCCGCCGTTTTCGGGATACTCGTTCACAGGCTCTGCGTAACAATAATAATCTGCCCTATCAAAGTCGCTTATCTCAACTGATTTCTCCACCTCTTAGCCCATATCTTCAGAAGGGTGATCCTCCTTCCGTGTCTGCTCCGCTTACATACTTTTTGCTACGATGTCAAGTTGCCCGCAACGCCACCAGGTGGCATCCAACGCCACTGACATCGGTCATAGTGTTTTGGCTTATCAGCTTGTCTGTGTGTCTGTGTGTGCGTGTGCGTGTGTGTGTTTGTGTGTGTTTATATTACATATACATATCGTATATGTAATATACGACTTATCTTAGAAGAAAGATTAAGCATTTCTAGCATTTGTAGACTTAGAGAAAGCTTTTGACAATGTTAACTGGAATACTCTCTTTCAAATTCTGAAGGTGGCAGGGGTAAAATACAGGGAGCGAAAGACTATTTACAGTTTGTACAGAAACCAGATGCCAGATATAAGAGTCGAGGGGCATGAAAGGGAAGCAGTGGTTGGGAAAGGAGTAAGACAGGGTTGTAGCCTCTCCCCGATGTTATTCAGTCTGTATATTGAGCAAGCAGTAAAGGAAACAAAAGAAAAATTCGGAGTAGGTATTAAAATTCATGGAGAAGAAGTAAAAAATTTGAGGTTCGCCGATGACATTGTAATTCTGTCACAGACAGCAAAAGACTTGGAAGAGCAGTTGAACGGAATGGACAGTGTCTTAAAAGGAGGATATAAGATGAACACCAACAAAAGCAAAACGAGGATAATGGAATGTAGTCAAATTAAGTCGGGTGATGCTGAGGGAATTAGATTAGGAAATGAGACACTTAAAGTAGTAAAGGAGTTTTGCTATTTAGGGAGTAAAATAACTGATGATGGTCGAAGTAGAGAGGATATAAAATGTAGACTGGCAATGTCAAGAAAAGCGTTTCTCAAGAAGAGGAATTTGTTAACATCGAGTATAGATTTAAGTGTCAGGAAGTCGTTTGTGAAAGTATTTGTATGGAGTGTAGCCATATATGGAAGTGAAACATGGACGATAACTAGTTTGGACAAGAAGAGAATAGAATCTTTCGAAATGTGGTGCTACAGAAGAATGCTGAAGATAAGGTGGGTAGATCACGTAACTAATGAGGAGGTATTGAATAGGATTGGGGAGAAGAAAAGTTTGTGGCACAACTTGACTAGAAGAAGGGATCGGTTGGTAGGACATGTTTTGAGGCATCAAGGGATCACAAATTTAGCATTGGAGGGCAGTGTGGAGGGTAAAAATCGTATAGGGAGACCAAGAGATGAATACACTAAGCAGATTCAGAAGTATGTAGGTTGCAGTAGATACTGGGAGATGAAGAAGCTTGCACAGGATAGAGTAGCATGGAGAGCTGCATCAAACCAGTCTCAGGACTGAAGGCCACAACAACAACAACAACATACATATCGTAAACTGTGTACGTTAAACACACCCTGTTTTAATAAGCTGAAGAATGTTGCTGTATTGTTTACCATTTTATGCACCATTTGCTAAAGAAACTTTGTAATCGGAAATTATGGGTAATATGGGAGCCTCAAGGACCAGACTGCGGCTATGCGGTCCATTTCCCCTAATCCCGTGCCCGAATAGGTGAAAGAAACAAATATTTGATCGGATCGCAGTTAATACAGTTCCAGACATCCCTTGTGATCATGTGATCGCTAGAAAGTACTGCGCCAAAAGTCATTGCTGCTAACTTTGTAACGCAGCGTGCAGTCAAAAGAAAAACTTTGTAAAAAGACAAAAAATTATGCCCCACTGATAATAAGCAAACTTTAACTGAATTCAGGAAGTAAAGTGTCTTCAAACCATAACTTCCAGAATTCAAGGAGGCAGTGAAATACATCTTGTAAATAGAAAAATGTGCTAAATTTCATTTATTACTTATCATGCTGTATAAGAGCTATGTTGTAAAAGGTGAATGTAATGTGTAAGAGGTCCATGATTAAGGAATTTGTTGCTAGCGCACTCGAGCAGATGTAATTTCGATGGATTGCTCACGCGCTGCCTGCGATATGTAAGCTATAAGAGAATCTCAGACCAGAGAGCAGTGTTGGCTGCAGTAGGAACTGTGTGGCAGCAGGATTAAGTAGTAGCTAGCAGTCGTGTGTATCGAGTTGGCTGGGCCGGTCGTGCGGAGCGATGGCGGTGCCCTGGGCGATGTACTATAAGGTAAAAGCAGCCTCGCGCGTAAATGTTTTTTAAATAATCTCTTAATAACAATCTTTCTTATAAAAATTAACTTTTGACAATCATTCATCTCAATTTAAAGAATTTACTAATTTCTCCAATCCACGGTCATCCCAATTATTGTAAAGAAAAATCAGTTGTTTCTTTTTATACATGACAAATCTATCGGCCAGCATTGCACTGGACTGTGCCAGAAAAATTTCTTATAGGAGTAGATATATATGCGTTATCCGCCGACCTTATTGAGGTAAGAATTTTCAATTTATTCAGAATGATCTTTCAGGGCTATGACGCAGCACTGCTACGTCCAAATTTACCAGTTCAAATTCACAGTCAGTTAATTATTGAAGGGTAATATGTGGGCCACAATTTTATTGAGAGATTAGTCACATTTTATTATTGGTAGGTTACGGAATTTTTTTATTGGGAGGTTACGCTGAATGTCAATGCTATACATATTTTTTACTGTTGGGAGGTTACACTAAGAATGAATAATATATAAATATATTTTTTTCTGTTGGAAGGTTACTATTGGGAGGTTACTGTTGGGAGGTTACAAATGTTACAAATTGCGAATAACGAAAATAAAGCAGCAAAGAAATTGTACCTGAATGTTATCCACATTTTAAAATAAAGTTATGGAAGCGAGGTCTTCCTCTTTCAATGCTCACTTGACCTCTTTGTGTGTTCCATTAGTGAACAGAATTATGTGTAATTGCTATGTGTTATTTATTATTATTATTTAATAATAAGGCAATTTTTTAAAAATGTTTCTACAGTCACTTGTAGAATCCTTTAGGATCACATATGCTAACCTGGTCTATGAGTCTCAATACTTCAGGTCTGTGTATCAGGATTGTGGACACATTGTTCGGAAGCAGAACGGCTGATACCTTGTCGCCTCGGGTCTTTAACTGTTATGTATATACAAAGTTGAATTCTTATATTATTTTTATGCGAAGTCGGGATTCATACTTTTTGTCATCCTCCAGAATGAGATTTTCACTCTGCAGCGGTGTGTGTGCTGATATGAAACTTCCTGGCAGATTAAAACTGTGTGCCCGACCGAGACCCGAACTCGGGACCTTTGCCTTTCACGGGCAAGTGCTCTACCATCTGAGCTACCGAAGCACGACTCACGCCCGGTCCTCACAGCTTTACTTCTGCCAGTATCTCGTCTCCTACCTTCCACACTTTACAGAAGCTCTCCTGCGAAACTTGCAGAACTAGCACTCCTGAAAGAAAGGACACTGCGGAGACATGGCTTAGCCACAGCCTGGGGGATGTTTCCTGAATGAGATTTCCACTCTGCACCGGAGTGTGCGCTGATATGAAACTTCCTGGCAGATTAAAACTGTGTGCCCGACCGAGACTCGAACTCGGGACCTTTGCCTTTCGCGGGCAAGTGCTCCACCATCTGAGCTACGGAAGCACGACTCACGCCCGGTCCTCACAGCTTTACTTCTGCCAATAGAGCACTTGCCCGCGAAAGGCAAAGGTCCCGAATTCGAGTCTCGGTCGGGCAGACAGTTTTAATCTGCCAGGAAGTTTTTGCCATCGTGTTTGTGGAAGTCAGTACGTCAATACATTCGAACACTGACGATGTAGAACAGCAGTCACCAGGGCTTCATACATCGGCAGGACACCAGAGAAGTACTTACTAAAGCTGACGAAAGCTAACCAAATAATATTAATTTTTTTGATGTGTGTTGTAGTAGTAACCGCAAGTACCATCGCACTTCTTATATGTCTTTTCAGAGGCAAACCTTTCTTAGCCAAGTTGTATATGTTTTGGTAACAGCTAAATATTTTTTGCAAATTTTACTCTGCCAGTAAGAAAGAATACTGTAAGTAGGCTGTTTAGATTTTTATGTTGGTAACGCCACGTAGCGCTCTGAATGAAAATCACTGGCTGTGCTGTGCGAAGTCTGTGGCTGGTCTGCATTGTTGCAATACTGCTATTGTAGTGTTTGTCAGTTGGCTGTTAACAGCGCGTAGCGTTGCGCAGTTGGAGGTGAGCCGCCAGCAGGGTGGATGTGGGGAGAGAGATGGCGGAGTTTTGAGAGTGGATGATCTGGACATGTGTCCATCAGAGACAGTAAATTTGTAAGAGTGGATGTCATGTACTGATATATATATAATGACTTTTGAACACTATTAAGGTAAATACATTGTTTGTTCTTTATCAAAATCTTTCATTTGCTAACTACGCCTTAGTTAGTCCCTTCAGTAGTTTGAATCTTTTATTTAGTTGGCAGTAGTGGCGCTTGCTGCATTGCAGTAGTTCGAGTAACGAAGATTTTTGTGAGGTAAGTGATTTGTGAAAGGTATAGGTTAATGTTAGTCAGGGCCATTCTTTTGTAGGGATTATTGAAAGTCAGACTGCGTTGCGCTAAAAAATATTGTGTGTCACTTTAGTTTTGATCAGAATAGGTAAAGAGCGAAATGTCTGAGTGCGTTCAGTTCTGCACAGCTGTTTGAAAATCAAATAATCTAAGGGGTTTACCAGCACAGTAATTCATTAATTTTTCTAAGGGGACGTTACATATGTCGACCCTTGGCCGAGGATACCTCACTGGGATCTTCTGATTTTTTCTTATAGGTTCTATAATTAGTGTAGCTATTATCTATTGCTAGCGCGTAATTATAGAGAGAATTTCCTTTGTAGTTGTAGTTTTTCACTGTTGTACAGAAAAACAGTTGTGGCATGCATGTAGATTTGCACCAAGTATTTTGCAGCTGCGCTTGCAATTAACGAGATATTATTTTCAGTGCTATGTTAATGTGTTTTCTTATTTTGCTCTTCAAATTGTGCTTTTCTGTGTTATCGTGTGAAATATTGTGACAATAATGGCGTGTGAAAAACGTAATACTAGGCTCCAAAGTAAACTGAGAAATGACAATGAAGACGACAGCAGTGTGTTAGCGCCACCTTGTAATGAATAGCTAATGTTCAAAGTAGTAATTTGGTAATTGTGCATAGGGAAATGGAGCGGGCTGCAAATAATGGTGTAGACAATAAAACAATTAGTGAACAGGGAAGCATTATCGATCGATCGGTCGGCAACAGCTCGCCTCAGGAATCCGAAATGACAGGACACAATCTTGCAAATACTGCAGATTCAGGTTTTGCGTCCTAACCGTTTTCTCAAATAAGTCAAGACACATTTTCTGCTTTTCAAAATGTGAATATTGCCAGTTCAAATGCACTGCCGAATAGCACTGAGGAACATGTTTCAGACACCAGTGCATTGTTATCACAGTTAATGCAACAAATGGGACAAAGGCTACAAAAGTTAGACACAACACTTGAACAAAATCAGAAACAAATGGGACAAAATCTTCAAAAGTTAGACACAATGGAACAAAATCTTCAAAAGTTAGACACGATGGAAGAAAAATCAGATACAAACACAGCAAAAGCTTCAGAAGTTAGACACAATGGAACAAAATCTTCGAAAGTTAGACACAATGGAACAAAATCTTCAAACGTTAGACACCATGCTTGAACAAACACATGAAGAATTAACTGCTGAGGTACTTAAAATCGAATCGAAATGTCAAAAAGTCTGTAATGACGTAGAAACACAAATTTGTGAGCATTTTCAACCTATTTTTTGGCGTCATGAAAATGCATTACAGAATCACGAAGCAGCCATAAAAGAACTGCAAACTATTGTTCATGAAATTCACGACACCTTGCAAGCTAAAATTGAATCAGTTGCATCTACCGATTCGGTTACGCAACTTGCAAAAACTCAAGAAAACTTAAAGGACACAGTAGATACGATTTCAACACAAATGGACACTCTGAAACTTGGTTCAGAAAAACACAGTGAGGAAATATGTTCACTATCGGATAAAGTAGCCGAACTTTCGGAACAGTTCACTAAATTATCTACAAAGGTAGATGATGATCTGAATGACACAAGACCTGTAACCTTCACTGACACAGAAGAGTATGAACAAATTAGAAAATTCAAACAAAATCAAATCAATACACAGTACAAAAGAGAAATCCGGGAAGTACAAGATCAGTTGGCACAAGTAATACAAGAATTACATATTTCAGAGGATACTCGCACTCCAATACGGGAAGAGGGACATAGAAATACGGAACAGCCACAAAATAATAACACAGGGCACTTCGGATATTATGAAAGAAACTGACAAGGTGCATTGAATTTTGAGATGGAACCGCCGAAACGAAGTAACAATGTCCGATATGCGACTCGCCGACACGATGATTTTGACTATAAGCTGTTCATTACTACATGTAATTTCAAAACATTTAAGAATTCTGGCAACGACATTCATCCACAAGCATGGCTTCATCTATTCTCTCATTGTTTTCCTCGCAACTGGAGCACAGATTAGAATTTATGTGTGGCTACTTAGAGAATGAACCAGCTGTAAGAATGCGATCGGTCATTCACAATTGTCACAGCGAAGGAGAATTTTATCATGCCTTCCTCTCAGCATATTGGTCTCAAGCTACACAAGACCGAGTAAGACATAGCATCATGATGATGAAACACTTTGAACAATCTGAATTTTCTAATCTTGTGAAATATTTTGAAGACATGTTGCACAAGAATCAGTACCTATTAAACCCATACAGCCCCTCAGAACTCATCCGCATTTGCTTAATCAAATTGCCTGAAGAGTTACGACATATTATTTTAGCAGGAGGTTGCAAAGACAACATTGAAGCTTTCCAGGGACTGTTGCAAGAATTGGAAATTGACACTGACAAACGCGGGACGCGAAAACGGGAACACAACAATTACAGGTCACATCCGTCACAATTCTGCGATGAAAGAAATAATAACTGGACACGACAAGGCTATTCTTACAACGCAAATCGTGAACAAAACAGACACCACCCACATGACAACCACTGGCAGAGTAATAGTTACAGAGAAAGATCGCATTTCCGTAGTAATGAATATGACAGAGACAATCAGAGAAACAGACAATATGGGAACCAAAATAAATATTATCGAGGGAGACAGAATAACTTCAGACGCAACGGTGCAGTGCTAATTCAGGGAGAAATTCTTCACCACTTAACTGACAAGAAAGAAACGACAGACCTGAATTTCATCAGAATTGGCGTGGTTGAAACAGAGCAGGGGCCTCTCGGCAAGGTGAATTTGTAGAAGTTAGGTCTCCTAATCCCAACAACGACGCGCGCCAACAAAGAGACAGACAATGACTCGCACCGCAGGCAGCCATGTGCGCCGGCTGACACAGAGAAAAATAACATAGACGCTAACCTTGAGAAAAATTTTTGCATTCTTTACCGACATATAGCGCATGATAATTTGCATTCAAGTTGATTTGCTGCGTACTGAAGAAAGAGTAAAGGTTTACACCATATTTCACATTCAAAACCGATTATTGAAAGATAATCTGCTTTTTAACTTAGTCTTTGCTATAAAATTTTTCACTGCACATTACTAGTACTCTTTGTCACACTTAGAAACTGTTAACATGCAACTATGTTTTGAAGTTAAATATCCAGTCTAGAACCTAGGGAACATATTTAGACAGTAATTACAAATGCATTGTTATAGTGAACAGACGACACAGTGTTGAAGTGTGTGTACATTCTTGCTTGTTAGTTGCACGATTATGTAGCGACTATAAGGCTCACATATTTAGAACATCTACTGGTACTGCTAATGAGATTTTAATGCAACATTTTGGTTTACTTGAAAATACATTCTGGATTTAAAGTACTCTCTGCGAGATACCAGATTACACAGTGGTTAGTTTATTTGACAGCTACACAATTATATCACGACGCTACTAATGTGTGAAACAGTTTGCATTGTTGCTTTTGCGGTGTATCTGTTTTATCTCTGCACAGTTTTTCTGAATTCTTCTGGAAAGGAAAACATGTTTTAGTAGTAACTTTGTGGTATAGCTACAATGAGACAGCCTTTTCCGTAGCACAACACGTTACAGTACAGTACTTACTTTATCACGGCAATAAGCGTAATAAATAAGATATCTATACGCATAGCATTTCACTTTTTTTATTACAAAGTAAGTACATTGACTTCTACAGAACTTCGCTTATGGACGACGATAATTACGACACTTGGCACATTTTTACCCTTAAGTAATGACAGAGATTACCTTACAACAAGACGCACAGTTTAGCGCTACAGTACATGTATTTGAGTGATTAAATTTGTACTTAAAGCATTTATTTTTAAAGATTTTTGAATTACAAAGATACAAAGGTTTTCCGTGATACATTTCATTCCATTGCGGTAATCTGTAACACCTGACGGTATAATTACATTAATCCTCAGGGGGGTACACGCTTACTTTATGTACCATGTTTTGGCAAGCACAAGGAGCCCTAGTTATATGGTATTTGCTTATAAAACTTCACACTTCACCATACTTCTCTAACACATAAATTACACAGCTATCGGATCATTTAACTGAGAGAGACAAACATTTTTTTTACTACATCAGTGACAGATGTTTACGTAATTACACAGTTGGATAACTTCACACTTATGAAATTGTATCTTGTCTGTACTTTGTGAACTGTTCATATTTTTTCGGAACCATTGTGATACTACGAGAGCTTGGAATGATGTATTTGGTATGGGATCATGATTTTTAAAGTACATTTGAGGTAGATGACACTATTGAAATGACCAGAGAATTTTGTTTAGGTTTTGAAGTTATTAGAGGAAGCTACGACGATTTTGAGATTTGACTGAGGTCTTATGATGTGATTATTACGACGATGTGTATTATGCTGTTGATGTATGTTTATGATCAATAAGCTGATGCTATATGAGGAATTTGATTATGCTACATATTTATTATGATGAAATATTGAAGAAGTGTCGACGAATATGTATATGTGTAATAAGGTAAGGAATAATGAGTAGTGGTTAGGGACATTGATTTGTGAAAAATGTTGTTGCAAACCAAGAATCGTACTTTAAGAGTTATGAAATGTGTGTAAATGTGTGAATGTATCACAATTCCAGCGAAAATTTTTTGGACACTTATATTCATAGGATTTTGTTTCTACACATTTGTAACGCAAATTCTCAACCTGTGAAATTTTTTTATATGAGACTGTAACTGTAGCGGAACTTGCTTTCGTAAATATTTTGGTAAGAAAACTAAGTGACCTTGACGTAATGCGTTATGGGAGACCAGCTGTGCCAGTCGCCTGGAGAAAAAGCCATTAGGTGAAAAAAAAAGAGACCATTATCCTCGCTATTGACATTTCTTTGTAGAAAGCATCGCAAATACGACACTCTCGAACTTGAAAACATATGATTACACTGTGGAGCTCTTAATTTATGATATTTACTAAAATGCCTAATGAAATGAAGAGAAAAATTTTACATATATTGTCTTTCTAGTTGAGAGATTGTTCAATTTGTTTAATATCTAGTTTCTAGCTGCACTGCAGCATTGGTTAAAATAAAATTTAATAGATGTACTAATATAGATATTTTATGCCTACAGATCCAGTAAATAATAATTTTATGATCTACTTTTAAGAAAACAAGGGAACATAAATACACATATCCCTTCACAGGAATTGCATTAATAATTTTTTTACGATTTGGTAACTTGTCTGCTAGAGTAAGTTCTCGTGATGCATCACTCTAGTGTTAAGATCTGACATAGGTATTAAACATGGCCATTTTTACTGTAATATTTTTTCTGCTTGAGCTTTGTCATGTTTAGGTATAAATTATTGCATTTGCTGCTGCTGTGTGCCAGGCATAGTGCTACTGAATTTCACTTTGTATTACTCTGTTAAGCCAGTTTTACTACTGATTTATTTTTCTTGTTTGCTGCACATTGCCTTATATTAGTTGTAATGTTGCATTTGCTTTGCTAATTTAGATATACTGCTGCTTGCTTTGCCAATTTGCATTTTTTGTCATTGCTGTTTGTGTTAATTGTTTTGTACTGCTGCACTGCCTCGTCCCTTAGTTTAGCATCTGAGCTCAGTAGAATTAAGTTAGCTTAAGAGGGGGTAGACTATATAAGAGAGTGAGTTGTGATGAATTGGAAGAAATGCATTGACAAGGTATTTAAAAAAAAGGTTGAAATAAGAGGAAACATCTATGAAATGAAGTTTTGGGTTGGACTGCAGTACCAAATGTCACACTGAAAACAGACCCTGACCTGTCCTTTGTGTTATTCCACTATGTGTCTATGTACCTCGTGTATTTGTGTTCTTCCTGTCTTTATGTGTTTATCTGATAAGACTTATGTTGTACAATATTCCTGTAACATTGATGTATATGTTTATTTCTATTCTTTTGTAAAGCCCGTATTACTATAAATGTTATCTGTATTGTTATGTTCTTTATTTTGTACCTTTTTAATTGTATTCTTATGTTGTAAATTTATAATTAGACTCCAGTTCTTAAAATTAAGTTTCATTTCACTGCACACGTTTTTGTTGCTCATAGTACACGCAGAATATGCGAGAAAATAAAAGGGGACTGGTAGCATTTGCACATGTGTTGATAACTCAGCAAGGGACTGGTTAACAGCATTGCTGGCTCTAAGGACAATTCCAAAAATTTTGTGACTGCACAAGTGGTGGTTTATGGACTTGTTATATTCTTCGCAAGACTCTTCGATGGTGATTGTGCACCTGCACAGTCGCAACAGATGGCTGCTGGCCGTCTCTACAAGGACTACAGTGGGTCTGCATCTTTGATGGCCCACCAATACCATTATCGCTATAAGGACTACAGTGGGTCTGCATCTTTGATGGCCCACAAATACCATTATTTCTACAAGGACTGCAGTGGGTCTGCACCTCTGGTGGCCCACCAATACCGTAATCTCTACCAGGACTACAGTGGGTCCGCTCTGTGATGACCTACTTACCAATATTCTTTAAAACTTGGACTGACTCTGCTGTGGGTTTGCTCTGTTGTGGCCCATTACCTGTCTGCATGTCAACAGTTAGCACTGTCTTTCCGTTGGAAGGACTACTTCTTCAAGACTGCATGGAAATCCACTACTTCCGTGTGCATTTTCTTTTACTGCTCAGACTTTGAGAAAAACACTGCAAATTTACTGTGATGAACGATCAGGACTGTCTTTATGGTCTGTGAGAAAATTTTAGCTTTTCACCAATATTGTATCAATAGGTGTGTGCATTTGATTTCTTTGTTATTGTAATTATGAAAATTTTTAACACATATGTATTGGCCAGGGCCCAGAACAATGTGTAAAATTTTTTGTGGTGAGCATGGGGGGCTATGTAAGTAGGCTGTTTAGGTTTTTATGTTGGTAACGCCACGTAGCACTCTGTATGAAAATCACTGGCTGTGCTGTGTGAAGTCTGTGGCTGGTCTGCATTGTTGCAATACTGCTATTGTAGTGTTTGGCAGTTGCCTGTTAACAGCGCGTAGGTTTGCGCAGTTGGAGGTGAGCCGCCAGCAGTGGTGGATGTGGGGAAGAGATGGCGGAGTTTTGAGAGCGGATGATCTGGACGTGTCCATCAGAGACAGTAAATTTGTAAGAATGGATGTCATGAACTGATATATATATTATGACTTTTGAACACTATTAAGGTAAATACACTGTTTGTTCTCTATCAAAATCTTCATTTGCTAACGACGCCTATCAGTAGTTAGTCCCTTCAGTAGTTTGAATCTTTTATTTAGCTGGCAGTATTGGCGCTCGCTGTATGCAGTAGTTCGAGTAACGAAGATTTTTGTGAGGTAAGTGATTCATGAAAGGTATAGGTTATTGTTAGTCAAGGTCATTCTTTTGTAGTGATTATTGTAAGTCAGATTGCGTTGCGCTAAAAAAGTATTGTATGTCAGTTTAGTGACGATCAGAATAAGTAAAGAGAGAAATGTCTGAATACATTCAGTTTTGCTCAGCTGTTTGAAAATCAAATAACGTACCGTAAGAGGTTTACAGAGGTTTACTACAACAGTCTTTGTAAGTTGCCAAAGGGGACGTTTTAGTACCACTAGAGGTGCTGATCTGTGTATGTTTTTTTTCTTTATTTATTGAGTGTCAGACAAATTATAGAAAACCAGTCAACAATACTATTAATAACGCTGTTATCATTTCTTTTGTTTCTCCATGTATACTGGGTGGGATTGATAAAGAACTCATTTTGCTTGTTGTATATTAGTTGTTTAAATCATTTACATATACGAGGAACAATAGTGGACAGTGATTTTTCCCTGGTTACAATGACATCCCTTTCGCTTAGATATGGCATTATCCATTGGTTGCATATACCATCAATCCCATAAAACTTCGATTTTTCTGGGAGAACACTGCGAGTCACAAGGTCAAATTCCTTAAGACAGCTCGCAGAAAATACCAGCTGGAGCTGTTTTATTATTTGATGCTTATAAATATTGGTGATTTAATATGTAAATGGCCTTCTCAGTAGAGTAACTCTTTTGAAATCCAAACTGTGATTTGCTGAGGATATTATTTTTGCTCAAGTGAGCACTTTCTCAAAAATTTTAGAAAATGGTATCAGCAGTGAAACAGGTCCGTTGTCATTGACATCTCCCCTATCACTTTTTTAAATGAGGAATTTCACAGTGGCATATTTCAGTCTCTTGGGAAAAATGCCTTGAATTACTGATGCATTACTTATTTCATATAAGACACGGCTTACTGTATGGGAACAAAACTTTTAGTACTCTTTGGAAGTACCATCAAAACCAGATGAGCTTTTATTTTTGAGATAATATATATTTTTCTTAATTTCAGAGGGAGAGTTGGTAAGACATTCATATGACTGAACTTCATGAAAGTTGCTTTTTCAAAATACTGCTGCGATTTTTCTCTTGAACTGTTTGCCCATAACTTTCTACTACGTTTAAAAAATGATTGTTAAATGTATTTGCTGCTGCAACACCTCACTAATAGCCCTTCCATTCATTTAAATAGTGAAGTTATCCTACTCTGTGGGCAGTGGTCCTGCCTCTCGTTTCATTGCATTCCATATAGAATTAAATTTGTTGTTGGAATTACTGATTTCTGACATTATGTGCATGTTCCTTGAATTTTAATAGCTTTTCTTAGTAGTTTTGAGTAGTTTTTGTAGTGTGAAACAACTACAGGATCTCTAGTTATTCTTGCCAACAGATAAGTTTCCTTTTACCTTTTACAAGATACTTTAATTTCTCTAGTGATCCAAGGTTTTTTTAAAATGGGTGTTTAATGCCCTTTCTGATTAGCTTATGTGGAAAGCTATTTTCAATCAATGGTATGGATTTATAATGGAACAGATTAAATTTGGTGTTAGTTTTTGGTTCGACATAACTTGCATCCCAGGTCACCTATTGCAAAACGTTCTTAAAAACGTTGATCCTGAACTAATTAATCATTCTAACTGATTTCCACTGAAGAGTATCCATATTGTAAGACACTGTCCTATTTATACTCAACAGTGTTGTGCGAGGTGGGACAGAGAAAAGTGTTTAGCTAAAATCCCACAGCAGTATCCACAACTGTGTATCTCGCTGTTTCTGAATCATTCCACCTCGAGAACAAGGTAGTTCTTTTGTATTTCTCTTGATCTAAGGCCTCCGTTCTAATGACATCCATGTCGTTAAACTATGACGTTACTTCCTTTGTCAAGCTATCCATTCTACAAATGGATCAGTCAGGTAAACAAAGCACACATGAGTTTAATTTACTTACAGCAATAATCACAAAAAGACACATGTGAAGTTACTCTGACAGAGGTGTATTTTATTAACTTTTAATACATTAGTGGAATTTTACTCTTTTCTCTTCAAATTTCGGTAACTATTTCCATGTCTTTACAGTTAATTGATGAAACAGCAAAGACTGCCTTCAACAGCGGAACTTCAAATGCGGGAGTACTTTGTACGGACGAGATGTTAAACCCTAATCTCCCTTCCTTCCATCCAATGCATGACAGAACATTACCTGAAACGAAAATATTTCGGTGTCATTATTGTCAGTCACGAATATAACTTTAGTGAAATAAATTACACAGTTACATTGATAGTGGGGTGAAGTTCGACTTCTTTCACACTTGTACACTTGTAGACTTGTAAACTTGCATACTTGTTAACTTGTCTTATAATACACACATCAAACGTACCAGAAACCGTGAAATTAGAATAATGGAATATATGTACAGCGTTAAGAAAACAAATTATGTCGTTATGCATGTATCCACGATGATGAAAAATGAGATTTAACGCGATGGAAATGTAAATAACTATACCATCGTGCAATTATATTGAACGGTTGCTTACCTCATCTCTCTGGACGCTGTAACAGTTGCATCATTTTGTTGAGAAGCGTGAACAGTAGATACATCCGTTGTAGCCAAGTCAGGGTGCCACATAACATGTTATGCACAAAACGCTTCTTCATACTCTGTTACACTGAATTATCCACTCCACTGGTCGTAATCGACGCGTCGTCCTTAGGCTGCTGTAGAAAGTAGTCCATACCCGTTTTATCAAATGCAGATAACCACACATCAGGTTACATATCATAGTATGTAGTATAGTTTCCCGCTCGTAGTTGCTCCAGGCTTCATATCTGGTCTGTCACAATGAGGACGTTACACACTGAAATGACAGACACAAGAGTCAAGATACGATAAATTTTTAGTGTTATTTCTGGGCATCCCACGGATCTCGCTCAGAAATTAAAACAGCTTACTGCTCTTTTGAGCGTAACATTTTGATCCCTCTGCGTTTTCGGCTCCATTGCTTTGTGCAGCCCTTCTAGGACGTCAACGTCGAGGGCGCTGTAAGTTTTGTTGTACCCCCCCCGTTCCAGTTACAGGAGTCTTTTTCCAGGTTGTTGACACACCGGATACTTTTGAGAAAGTCACCATCCGGCCAGAGATACAAAAGTAGTCGCCATCGCCTCGAGTTAGACACTGACGAAATGTCCTTGTAATTGTGTAGATAGTTTCCCAGAAAACTTCAGTAAAACTGTTTTTCACACTGATGCTGACGTCTTCTATCGGTGTATCCGGAAGCATCGTGCTATAGCTTGTATTACCTGTAACGTTGGTAATTTTTCTCGATGCGTCTCACTGCTAACTTGTGTAAAATTCTGATACTGATTTCGTTACCTTTGCCGGTGTTCTTATACACCTCCGCAATGAATCAGTCGATGCAACTATCTGATTATTTAGCAATGGACACGTGTTTATTACAAAAGATAAGACAACGGAGCTATTATCTATACATTCGCTGAAAAACATCACGCCGGGCTGGAGATGGTGCAATATGTGTCGCGAGGAGTTGCCTTCTAATAGAAGAGCATAAGAACCGTCGGAATCTTCTCCTCACGTACCGAAAGAGATCGAAATCTCTATTGTAACACCACACCGGTTTCCCTTACGACGCAGACGCTTAAAATAAAATCATATAATACGCACACAATAGGACAAAATTAATATCCATATTTTCCAGCGGCCACCTTTCATTGTAAAATGAAACATGCGAACGAATACCCACTGTAGTGATTTTACGATCAATTAGCTTATTGGAGCCTTTCTTTGAATACCAACGGAGGGTAAATGCTGGAGATATAGTGCGTTATTTCTTTGCCAGGACACCTGTGGAGAACAGCGCAACCCTGTGTTCAGGAATAATATTATGTATTTATTTCTTTTCGCTCCGTGATGCATGTATAGGTAATCAAGTATACTGGGCGTGTAAAAGATCAGCTCCATTATGGACAGATTTTGGACATGCTATGAAACGTAGGAAAATGCAGTGTAGAAGGATTCTAAATTCAATAAAATCCAAGGGCTCTACGTAACACACGTGCACCAGGAGGAAAGAATAAAGCTAATATCGTTGAAGAGGGTGGTGTTTACGAAAAGTGCAGGTGCGCGAAGCGTTCTGACCAAGGTGGGACGGAGAATACTTTGCCGCTTCGCCAGGTTGGTCTCTGCCTCTTGTAGCACTATGACACAAAAGTGCCAGCTAATTTTTTTCTTGTATCTTGTAAGTTTTATCAGTTTGTTTACATTTTCTGAAAATTTTGGAATGTTACCTGTGATAGCAAAGAAATATCTTTTTTTGTAATTAATGTAAGTTTAGTTGAACCAATGTAAATTACCGCTGTAATAGATAGTATTTTACACCGGATTATTGCCTACAGGGAAGAGATGGGACTGTTGGGTACATCTTGTTACGGTTGTCAAATAGTAAAGTGAAACCGTCTGTGGCAGCAGCCGTGTGACGTCAGAGAGAGTACGCGGCCCTCAGATGTTAAGACACGTGACAGTGTGGTAGCACGTATTACGTGCAGAGTGAAAAATTACGTCTAGGTGAGACCAAATTACTAACTGTTTGCCACAACGAGTGGGACAAGTGTGGACCGATGTCTAAGGCTCCAAGATCCTGTCCCATAACTGGCCACTGTCCGCCCCGATACCTGAATGGTCGCCCGCACGGTAGCTCAGCGTATTCGGTCAGAGGGTTTAGCTAACCTCTATAACAAAAAAACTGAGTGAACGAATCAAAGATCAACCTGAACAGGCGTCATCGGACGTCCGCCACGAACAAATTCAACGAACAATGTAGAACAAAATGAGATCAACAAAAAAAAATATTAAAAAAAAATGGTCAGGTTGACGGACCGCCGTCCTAAGGAGCCCGGGTTCGATTCCCGGCTGGGTTGGGGATTTTCTCCGCTCAGGGCCTGGGTGTTGTGTTGTTTTTATCATCATTTCATCCCCATCCGGCGCGCAGGTCGCCCAATGTGGCGTCGAATCTAATATGACCTGCACCAAGGCGGCCGGACCTGGCCCGTAAGGGGCCTCCCGGCCAATGACGCCAAACGCTCATTTCCATTTCCATTGGCCACTGTTAATTAAAGTGCGTCGATAGTACATAAAGTAAAAGGAGCATTATCTCAGACGGCGAAGCCATCATCTCAACATTTCCAACGATCTGTAAGACTGTTCAGCTTCGTTCAAATTATAAATACAGGGTTTACATAAAGTCCGGGCACACTTTCAATTATTTATTGCACAAGGACTAAACATTGTACAGATGTTTCCAGAATGAAATTTTCACTCTGCAGCGGGGTGTGTGCTGATATGAAACTTCCTGGCAGATTAAAACTGTGTGCCCGACCGAGAATCGAACTCGGGACCTTCGCCCTTCGGGGCATGTGCTCTACCAACTGAGCTACCGAAGCACGACTCACGTCCGGTCCTCACAGCATTACTTCTGCCAGTAAACATTCCCCAGGCTGTGGCTAAGCCATGTCTCCGCAATATCCTTTCTTTCAGGAGTGCTAGTTCTGCAAGGTTCGCAGGAGAGCTTCTGTAAAGTTTGGAAGGTAGGAGACGAGATACTGGCAGAAGTAAAGCTGTGAGTACCGGACGTGAGTCGTGCTTCGGTAGCTCAGTTGGTAGAGCACTTGCCCGCGGGAGGCAAAGGTCCCGAGTTCGAGTCTCGGTCCGGCACACAGTTTTAATCTGCCAGGAAGTTTCATATCAGTGCACACTCCGCTGCAGAGTGAAAATTTCATTCTGGAAACATCCCCCAGGCTGTGGCTAAGCCATGTCTCCGCAATATCCTTTCTTTCAGGAGTGCTAGTTCTGCAAGGTTCGCAGGAGAGCTTCTGTAAAGTTTGGAAGGTAGGAGCCGAGATACTGGCAGAAGTAAAGCTGTGAGTACCGGACGTGAGTCGTGCTTCGGTAGCTCAGTTGGTAGAGCACTTGCCCGCGAAAGGCAAAGGTCCCGAGTTCGAGTCTCCGTAGGGCACACAGTTTTAATCTGCCAGGAAGTTTCATTGTACAGATGTGATATATATTGCATATATTGCATTTTGAAGAGAAACTATGAAAGGTGTTTTTTTTTTTTTTTTTTTTTTTTTTTTTTTTTTTTTTTTTTTAACCAACATTCGATATGCGAACCATGAGTGTCCCGGCAGATGTCAATACGGTAATCGGATTCTTGCCACACCCGTCCCAGCATTGCATCGTCGACTGTGGCAGTCGCTTCCCGTATTCTCTCCCGTAGCTCTGCTACATCACGTGGTAGAGGCGGCTCATAACCAGATCTTTTATTTGTCCCCACGGAAAAAAATCACACGGAGTGGGATCTGGCGATCAGGGAGTCCATTTCACGTAACAGATGTCCCCTTCTGTAGCACGGCCGATCCAACGATGCGGCAGCTCCGTGTTCAGGTAACCACGAACTTCACGATGAAAATGGTGTGAAGCCCATCGTGCTGAAAGATGAACGGAGAGTCCTACTGCATTTGAAGCATCAGTCATCGCGGCAAAATGTCCAAGTACGAATATCCAGCGACAGTGCTCTCGGCGAAGAAGAATGGATCGTACAGTTTCCGACGTGACAAGGCACAAAAAACATTAACCTTTGGAGAATTACGCTCAAATTCAGTGCATTCGTGTGGATGCTTTGTACTCTAGATTTGACAATTATGTCTGTTCACCTTCCCATTAGTGTAAAAAGTGGCTTCGTCGCTAAAAATTAAGCCATCGACAATGCCATCCACATCCTCTTTCAATTGTTGCAACTGAGAACAAAACTCAAAACGCTTGTGATTGTCGTCTTCTGCACTAGCTCAAATTTGAAAGGTTTCACAGTCAGCTTCTGACGCAGGACTATCCACACTGTCATTGGACCCATTTAGAGTTCACTGGATGCCCGACGCACCGATATTTTTGGACTCCTTATGAATGTCTCTCGTATGCTCTCCACATTCACTTCACTCACACTGGGACGTCAGCTTCTCTTTGCTAAGCACAAGCAACCTGTCGTAACGAATTTGGAGTGCCAGTGGTAAATAGCCTTCCTTGTTCCTTGTTGGTGGCTTCTTACCGTACTTGGTTCTAAACATCCGCTGAACAGCGGTAGCACACTTGTTTTGTCCAATTCCAACACATAGAAAGCTCGCTCCGCACCTGAACTCGCCATGTTTGCGACTAGCGCTGTCTATCGGCAAATTCCCAAACTACGCTGTGGCGGTATACATGAAAAAAAACTTTCAGGGTTTCTCTTCGAAATGACATATGTATGATATCTGTACAACGTTTGATTTTTGTGCAGTAAATAATTGAAAGTTTTTCCGGACTTTATGAACACCCTCTATTGTGAGGCACCCCCCACCCCAATTAGTATGGGTGAACTCTAGCTCCCTGTTTCCAGCATTCGTCAGTGTCACTGTGACCTTGAATGAAGTCTTATACCCTTCTGCTATATAAAAACTGAGTGTCGTTGTTTATTGAAGAAAATGTTCAAAAAAATGGCTCTGAGTACTATGGGACTTAACTTCTGAGGTCATCAGTCCTCTAGAACTTAGAACTAGTTAAACCCAACTAACCTAAGGACATCACACACATCCATGTTCGAGGCAGGATTCGAACCTGCGATCGTAGCGGTCGCGCGGTTCCAGACTGAAGCGCCTAGAACCGCTCGACCACTCTGGTCGGCAAGAAAATGTTATTAAGAAAAAATAATGCTATCAGATTTCATCATTTCTTGTTAAGAATATGGCTGAGACGATCGCTAAAATAAGTACTTAATTATTACTGTTCCGATTATCGATTAGATAAGAAAAGGTATTGTCTTCTTGGACTGGCGACCGTTCAGTATTGCAAATAATTCACTGGAAATCAGTTTCTAGCAATGTTCGTATTACGATTTAACTGAAGTAACGGTAGAGCAAATTTGATTGAACAGATACTGGCAAATTAAGATTCAAGTTAAAAATACACAAGTTTTACACATTTGTATTTCATGCTATTTATCAAAGCGTTATTTTGTGTTGACTTAATTGGTTCGATTACCGGCGTGGAAATTGTGCAGCATATTGTTATTTATTCAACTAAGTGACTTCTAAAAGTAGGTAATTTCAATGAAATTCGTTTGCAGATTTCATGAGTTCTATAAATGTAGGTAAACGCCGTAATAAGACTGTAATAATTTTAAGATTCGGGAAGATTACGTAATGTCAAATAAATGAGTTCATTGAATACGAAACTCCATGACTTTTCTCCCCTTCTTGTACAGGATCCTTTGGCCAGCATCTTCTGCCAATGGTTTGCAAGTCAATAAGTATAAGCTGCAGCGACATCGACACGGTGGAGAGGTAACATTGTATTCCCTTTGGATTTACGGTGATGCAGCGACAGTCCTAAAGTTTCCAAAGATTACTGCAGTCCGATTAATTGATAGTTGACACTTAACGTATTGTAGCTGGTTTCCTCCAATCACAGCGCTCAATGTCACGTTCGAACCGTTCGCCGTTGCCAAACTGCCACGACAATTATTTTACTTGCAATTCCTGGAACGGGTTTCTTTCTCGATTGTTTGGATCCTGAATCCTGGGTATGGCCCTTACATTTCGTATTCCATCACACATGATAACCACACCAAAAACAACACACATATACATATAGATGCTAACGAAATACACACATTTCGTAAACAGCACAAACCGAACGTAACCTTTCACACAAAATGCGATTCAGTGTGACATATTTAGTTATTATAATCTGAATTATTTCTATATATTTTTGAAGGAGAGAAATTTGTTAACATCGAGTATAGATTTAAGTGTCAGGAGATCTTTTCTGAAAGTATTTGTATGTAGTGTAACCATGTATTGAAGTGAAACATGGACGATAAATAATTTAGACAACAAGAGAATAGAAACTTTCGAAATGTTCTGCTGCAAAAAATGCTGAAGATTAGATGGGTAGATCACGAAACTAATGAGGAGGTACTAAATAGAATTGGGGAGAAGTGGAATTTGTGGCACAACTTGACCAGAAGAAGGGATCGGTTGGTAGGAAACGTTCTGAGGCATCAAGGGATCATCAGTTTAGTATTGGAGGGAAGGGTGGAGGGAAAAATCGTAAAGAGAGACCAAGGCATGAATACTCTAAACAGATTCAGATGGATGTATGTTGCAGTAGGTACTGGGACATGAAGAAGCTTGCACAGGATAGAGTAGCATGGAGGACCGCATCAAACCAGTCTCTGAACTGCAACAACAACATAATCACAGAGAACAGCTTACATTGGATAAGCTTCCCACAACATTGCGTGAAGCCCAAATTTTCTGAAGGCTGCAATTAATCGTTGCGACTGGGTCAGGAATCATAAATACAATCTTTTGCAGTGAAATGTCATAGTGTAGTGGTTAGCGAGCGTAACTGACGTTTCGCATGTCGTAAATTCGAATGTGGTCAAATGCAGCGAAATTTTTTATTTTTCTAAATCTAATCAAAAGACTTTATCAACTTTATTCATTTACTTGGTTACAATGTTGAAATGTGTGTGAATTCCGAAGGGACCAAACTGCTGAGGTCATTGGTCCCTAGGCTTACGCACTACTTAAACTAACTTATGGCCGGCCGAAGTGGCCGTGCGGTTATAGGCGCTGCAGTCTGGAACCGCGAGGCCGCTACGGTCGCAGGTTCGAATCCTGCCTCGGGCATGGATGTGTGTGATGTCCTTAGGTTAGTTATGTTTAAGTAGTTCTAAGTTCTAGGGGACTAATGACCTCAGAAGTTAAGTCCCATAGTGCTCAGAGCCATTTGAACCACTTGAACCAAACTAACTTATGTTAAGAACTACGCACACGCCCATGTCTGAGGGAGGACTCGAACGGCCGGCGGGAGGGGCCGCACCATCCGTGACATGACTCGTCAAACCTTATATATTTGCTCTTATTTTATTCCTAGCGTTTGTTTTTCGTTTGGCCTCTTCTTGTGTCGCCTATAATCTGCAACCAAGTGCCGACCAGAACTGTTCATCAGTTGGTAACGCGACATCCTGTATAAATAGTGTGAGGATAGTTTTAGACAACCAATGACAGCGAGAAATTACAGTTTGCTTTTACCACTGAAAATGAATTTTCCTGCGGAAGGCGCCATGCAAACAAATGTGTAATAAAACTTGGTCCACTAATCCCAGAATAAAAGTTGTCACTTGACGAGGGCAGTTTCGCTTTATTATACTAGGGTATGTTTTAAACAGATGTGAATATGGTCACCACTGACCGAAATCGATCGTCTGACAATTTTTGTAATCATAGACTGCAATTAAAGAAAAAATTTATATACTTCCTGGATCACTGTTTTTATTCGCAACAACATTAGAGCTCGTAAAATTAAAGGACTAGGTTCTTTAATAATTTTTTATGTAACTGCGTACATATTATGCACTACTGACCATTAAAATTGCTACACCAAGAAGAAACGCAGATGGTAAAGGGGTATTCATTGGACAAATATATTATACTAGAACTGACAACTGATTACATTTTCACGCAATTTGGGTGCATAGCTCCTGAGAAATCAGTACCCGGAACAACCAACTCTGGCCGTAATAACGGCCTTGATAAGCCTGGGCATTGAGTCAAACAGAGCTTGAATGGCGTGTACAGGTACAGCTGCCCATGCAGCTTCAACACGATAACACAGTTCATCAAGAGTAGTGACTGGTGTATTGTGACGAGCCAGTTGCTCGGCCAGCATTGACCAGACGTTTTCAATTGGTGAGCGATCTGGAGAATGTGCTGGCCAGGGCAGCAGTCGAACATTTTCTGTAGCCAGAAAGGGCCGTACAGGACCTGCAACATGCGGTCGTGCATTATCCTGCTGAAATGTAGGGTTTCGCAGGGATCGAATGAAGGGTAGAGCTACGGGTCGTAACACATCTGAAATGTAACTTCCACTGTTCAAAGTGCCGTCAGTGCGAACAAGAGGTGACCGAGACGTGTAAGCAATGGCACCCCATACCACCACTCTGGGTGATACACCAGTATGGCGATGACGAATACACGCTTCCAATGTGCGTTCACCTCGATGTCGTCAAACACTGATGCGACCATCATGATGCTGTAAACAGAACCTGGATTCATCCGAAAAAATCACGTTTTGCCATTCGTGCACCCAGGTTCGTCGTTGAGTACACCATCGCAGGCGCTCCTGTTTGTGATTCAGCGTCAAGGGTAACCGCAGCCACGGTCTCCGAGCTGACAGTCCATGCTGCTGAAAACGTCGAACTGTCCGTGCAGATGGTTGTTGTCTTGCAAACGTTTCCATCTGTTGACTCAGGGATCGAGACGTGGCTGCACGATCCGTTACAGCCATGCGGATAAGATGCCTGTCATCTCGACTGCTATTGATACGAGGCCGTTGGGTTCCAGCACGGCGTTCCGTATTACCCTCCTGAACCCACCGATTCCATATTCTGCTAACAGTCATTGGATCTCGACCAACGCGAGCAGAAATGTCGCGATACGATAAACCGCAACCGCGAATAGGTTACAATGCGACCTTTATCAAAGTCGGAAACGTGATGGTAAGCATTTCTCCTCCTTACATGAGGCATCACAACAACGTTTCACCAGGCAAAGGCGGTCAACTGCTGTTTATGTGTGAGAAATCGGTTGGAAACTTTCCTCATGTCAGCACGTTGTAGGTGTCGCCACCGGCGCCAACCTTGTGTGAATGCTCTGGAAAGCTAATCATTTGCATATCACAGCATCTTCTTCCTGTCGGTTAAATTTCGCGTCTGTAGCACGTCATCTTCGTCGTGTAGCAATTTTAATGGCGAGTAGTGTAAGTTGTTGCCCAATGAGAGTCCTACTGTGTTGGAGACTGACCTCTCGAGTCGCAATAGCTCGGTATGCCACTGGACTGGGATATCATCAAAACTTTTGATAAACATCAAAGTGATGCAGGGTATGAGAGAGTTCAGATTCTGGGTGTCCGACATGTGGAACACAGCACCTACAAGGTGGCAAAGGCACTGGGCTTTTCAAGTGCTATCGTGTCACGTGTATTTTACGAACACATATGTGGGACACCAGAGGGTCGAGTGCTATGAACATCATCGTGTTGATACTGGGAGTCGTTGGCATCGCGGGTTGATACAATTCCCACATTGCAGTAAATCGTTCACCATTCCAGTGCTGGTCAACAATTAGTAGGCAGCCGTACCATCTAGAACCAGTACTTCGCTATACGATACAGAAGACTCGCCCCACACGTACTGCTGCTTACTTCATTTTACACCTGTAGAAGCACACAATTTAACTTAGTGACAAGAAGACCGCCACTGGATGCAGAAGTCGGTTGGACTGATCAGTTGCTTGACATCCCACTTGCTAAATCGACACAGTTTCATAGTTTGGACAGGTGGAGTAGGAAATCTGTGTGGGGGATGTTCGACACATTCTGAGATCCAGAGATATGTGAGGATCCTGTATCATTTGCTATTATTTATAACTTTTGAGAATGAATTTATGGAACTCATTAATCGCATTGGCTATGTCGCAGCTACCTCTGGTTTCGGCGAGGTGGAATTTTAAAGTAATCACTGATTCGTTGCCCTAGGACGGTGTTTTGAATAAAGTCTGATTCAATCCCGCGTTCGGCCATCCTGATTTAGGTTTTCCGTGATTTCCCTAAATCGGTTCAGGCAAATGCCGGGATGGTTCCTTTGAAAGGGCACGGCCGACTTTCTTGCCTAGTCCGATGAGACCGATGACCTCGCTGTTTGGTCTCTTCCAGCAAATCAACCAACCAACCAATAAAGTTTGATTCTTGTTGCTGAGCGCCAGTGCTGCCGGCAGTTTGACAGTCCGCAGGCAGTGCGGTGTCGCGTGAGCCGCACGTCGGGTTGAGAATATGGATGACCGATATTATAGAAACATTGATTCAAATGTATCGACGTACGATAAATATCAAAATTTTTCCACGCAGATAAAGCCTACAACGATAAATCCTAAGAACGAGTCTTGATTTCTCTTAGTTTTGATTTGATTATTAATCGCAACGTCGGATCTGGCTCTCTGGCGCCTTTACCTTTCCTAAAGCCAAAATGATCATTATTACACCCTCAGTTTTCTTTTCCATTCTTTGTATATTATTTTCGTCATCAACTACGATAAAAGCACACCGTCTTCAGGCCACGAGTGACCCACCGGGACCATCCGACCGCCGTGTCATCCTCGGTGAAGGATGCGGATAGGAGGGGTGTGGGTTCAGCACACCGCTCTCCCGGTCGTAGGATGGTATTCTTGACCGAAGCCGCTTCTATTCGAGTAGCTCCTCAATTGGCATCACGAGGCTGAGTGCACCCCGAAAAACGGCAACAGCGCATGGCGGCCTGGATGGTCACCCATCCAAGTGCCGACCACGCCCGACAGCGCTTAACTTCGGTGATCTCACGGCAACCGGTGTATCCACCGCGGCAAGGCCGTTGCCTTATCAACTAGGATACGTGAGATGTTAAGCTGCCTGTTCGATGATTCCCGTACTTGTCAGCTCTTCCAATCTTCGAAATTGTGTGAAAGATATTTTTCCACAAACCATGTGTTGTATCGCCAGACTCATATATCCTACACGCCCAAGTGAACAGTCGCTTTGTTTCCACTTACACCAATTGTTTCAGAAATTCTGAGGGCGACGGAGCTTCGAGTCCTCCCTTGGGCATGGGTGCGTGCATTGTCCATAGCATAAGTTCGTTTAAGTTAGATTAAGCAGTGTGCAGGCTTAGGACCGATGACTCAGCAGTTTGATCCGATCAGACCTTACCACAAATTTTCAATTATGAGGGAATTATATCTTAAATCTTCCAAAGCTCTTTTAAATTCTGAGTCTAATGCTGGATCCCCTATCACTTCTATACTGACACCTGTTTCTTCTTCCATCGCGCCATCATGCAAGTGTTCCCCCTTGTAGAAGCCTTTAGTGTACTATTTCCACCCATCAGCTCTCTCCTCTGCATTTAACAGCGGAGTTTCCATTGTACTCTTAATGTCACCACCCTTGCTTTTAATTTCACCGAAGGTTGTTTTGACTTTTGTGTATGCTAAGTCAGTCCCTCCGCCAACCATTTCATTTTCGATTTCTTCACATTTTTTATGCACCCATGTCCTCTTAGGTTCCCTGCACTTGCGATTTATTTCATTTCTAAGTGACTTGTATTTCTGTATTCCTCAATTTCCCTGAACATTTTTGTGCTTCCTTCTTTCATCGATCAACTGGAGTATTTCTTCATTTATCCACGGTTTCTTCGCAGTTACCGTCTTTCTACCTTTGTTTTTCTTTTCAACTTCCGTGATTTCCCTTTTTAAAGATGTCCGTTCCTCTTCAACTGAGGTGCCTGCTGAACTATTCCTTCCCGAAGTGTCTATAGCATTAGAGAACATCAAGTGTATCTCATCATTCCTTAGAAATTCCGTATCCACTTCTTTCCTCATTGATCTCATTGATTCTTGCTGACTAGTCTCTTAAACTTCAGCCTACTCTTCGTCACTACTAAAATGTGACGTGAGTACACTTAGCAAAAAAGTAACTTAAAAGAAGTTTTCCGTTAAGTCTTTTTCTTTGTTGATATAGATGTTGAGCAGCTTTTGAAAAAAGTCTTTCCGAAGCTGGCGAAGACGCTGCGCAGCAAAAAAGCTTGATAGCTACATTCTTCCACTTCAGACAAGGTGGCTCCTAGAATGTGTCATAAAAGTGATGGATTCTGCTATAAATCAGCTGCAGGTCTTTCTAAATAATTACTTACCTCCACAGTCATATTGCTGTCACGTTGTTCAGCCAAAAAACATTATTCCTCTCAATAACAAGTTCACAGTGCTCACTCCATATATCTGTCGCTTCCTCATGTGTTTTGGAATTCGCAGGCAATTGTTCATCTTCACTTTCTTCGTGCATCTCAAGTTCTAAAGTCATGTTCTTGACACTCTTAATGGCTCTTGAGTAGGCTAGTGCACCTTGAAAATGTATATCCTCGAATCGAGGATCCGAGAGAGTGGTCACAGCACGGATATTAACTTTTGCAGTATATAGGAATAGTTCTTTAATTTCTATAGTTATTTTTAAACTATCTGCAATCGTTTGTTTCGGTTGGAAGCCAGTTGCTTTCATAGTAAGTAATCTGGTAATGGTTTCACTTTGTTACACGCTACAAACTTTTCACCACAAACTTCGCGAAACGCTATCTCAGTTTTTCGTAATATTTCATACACTTGAGTTAAATCAATTACTTGTTTTTCACTCAACATTTATGGTGTACTGGTGTGGCAGTTAATAATTTAATAGATTGTAAGGCGCAGTTTTAAAATTCTTTTAGTCATGTGCAATGTTGAATTCCAAAGTGTGCAAACATCGTGAATCAACTTCAAGTCACTAGCGGTAACACATTGTTTGAACCATGTTACTATTCTTTTAACTGCCATACGATTAAATAAATAATTCTTTTAACTGTTGCTATTAAGTCAGGCATATTAGGCGCTTCTTCAGCCGATTTTCGTGCCACCAAATTTAACATGTGGCCATACCAGTGTATACGACGATTTCTACCAAAAGCAAGATCTACTGCTTTTATGATGCTGGCGCCAGCATCAGTGACAACTCCCAGAATTTATTCCAACATTACACTGTTCGCAGGTCTTCAATAAAGTATTTTCTATGTATCCCGCAATGTGGGACTGAGTTGAATCACAAAGTCCCAACGTCACAGGCTCTAAATGTTCCTCATTAAAAAAATAGCTCGGTCAGTCCCAAAAAAAAACTTCTTGTTTGCATCGCGTCTGTCCAAACGTCTGTTGGTAAACACAAACTACTCACTGTCTCAAGTTTTTCTTTACAGAGCTCTCTAATAGCATCATACTGGGTTTGTAGCACTCTTTTTGTAGTAAACCGTGAGAGTACCTTGTATAATTTCCACAATTTAAAAAAAAATCATGTGTAAAATACTACTTGTCAGCGAAATCCCTTTTGACCACATATCAGCATATTCGGATGTGTTGCAAAAACTAGAGCGTTGGGTTGGTTGAGAGAGTGACGTTTTAGCACTACCTGTGTCACTTCCGAATTGCAATTACTCAGTGATTCAGACATTGCTGATATTACATTAGCGGTACTAGTTAACGGCACAACACCAGGTTCTCTAAAAGTTGGTGATGAGGGTGCAGTAGCCTAGTACATTAGACGTCCCTAGACAGTAAATTTGGATGTACAGGGTGCGGCAGCGTTCATAGCGTAATTTGACTTGCGTAGTACAATGACGTACTGCAGGAATATGCGCCACTTCGTGCCGCATTCGCGTACTATTGAGCTGCCATTTCGAGTGTGACTGTGATATGGAGCGGTGGAGTGCACAGCATCGAGCCTTTGCTGTTGAAATCTATTTCACGTATAACGACTTTGTCATTGCTACCCAGCGTCTACTTCGGCAACATTTCAACTTGGGATGTCATGGGAAAGTTCCAGATGGACGGACCCTTGTGAGGTGGGTAAGTGCATTTCGAACAACAGGTTCTGTTTGCAATGGCAAACTGGGAAGAAGTGAAAGAACTGTGTGGGCACCACAAGCCTTGGAAAATGTGCTGCTCTCGTGCGTAACCCAAAAATATCTCCTCGTCATCATGCGCAAACTGTGCATATTTCCGATGGCTCATTTAGGTGAATATTGCACGAAGATCTCCATTTTCACCCATATAAGCTGCAGATTGTTTAGGAAACCTAAGCCTCGCGATTGGGTTTCACGCGAAACATTCTGCTTAACCATGCGTGATCTTCTCCGCCAAAATCCACAAATTTTGCACACCAGCCTGATGTTAGATGAAGCTCATTTCGAATTATGTGGTTCAGTGAATAAACAGAATATTCGTTATTGGAGTGATGTAAGCCCGCATGAACTGCACATCAAGCCCTTGCACAGTTCTCGTGTCACAATGTGGTGTGGAGTTGCTTCCTTTGGGATTATTGGCCCTTACTTCCTTGACGATGACAGCAGTGTGACCGTAACTGTCACCAGTGAACGCTACCTAAAGATGCTGCAAGACTTCGTTCTTCCCCGGTTAGGTATGGTCGATGTGGATGTGGAACAATTATGGTTTCAACAAGACGGAGCGACCTCGCATACAGCCAGAATTTGTATGGATTTCTTGCGAGTGGCATTTCCCGGTAGAGTAATTTCCCGTTTTGGTGACATTTCCTGGCAGCCTCACTCACCTGACCATTCATGTGCAGACTTTTTCCTTTGAGGCTACCTGGAGCAAGAAGTGTTCCAAACACCATTCCTGAGTTGAAAGATCGCATCAGAACTGCCGTCGGCAATGTCCGAGGGAATACATTACGCCGAGTTATGGAAAGTTTCCAACGCCGACTAGATGAATGTGTTGTGCAGATGGGGCATCATTTGACAGGAGTCATATTCAAAAAATAATCCACACAATGGACAATGAGTTACATATTAGTAAATGGCGTACCTTTAACTATTAATTGACATAAGATGTAATAAATAAATTACAGTTACTGCCTGATGGTGTGTTTTTAATACCCTACTATGAACGCCGCCGCACCCTGTATTTTATCCATGTGACAATTCAGATGACTAGTGTTAGCAGCAGTTTTTAATATTTTTCCGCAAGAACGATATTTGACACTAGAATTATTTATTTTTTCGAAGTGTTTCCAGTATTGACTCTTTGGTGGCGTCTTTAAAAACCTGTAAAGAGCAAAATATTGATGCAAAAGAATGAGTTTACAGGACAAAGAAATAGAATACAATACAAAATACAGAGTTTTACGTACCTCCATGGTTTGTGGCTTAGCATTCTAGAATATATCAAAATTTTATTAGATTAACGAGTTGAATATGGAAATATCAATATTGCGATATTATTTTTGTATGATGGATGAGTTGTTGTTTTAGGGGATGTAACATCGATGTAAAAACATTGATTTGATCCCACTAAACATCGATATTTGACTAACATCGATGAATATTGATCACCCCTAGATGAGAACACGAGCGAGCCTACACCGGTTTAAAATTACGTTTTGTCTGTAATCATTCGCGCCGCGATAATTCATTTAAGAGTTTCAGTGTGGAAAGATCGATATCGTAAGTTGACACGCCATGTATTAATTATGCTGTGTCATTCTTGAGAGAATAAATATTACTGTTCGTGACATCATAACAATAACTGTTCACGAGAGTATGCGACATTATCCGCTTCCTGAAAGTATCAAGCATTGGGTTATATTTCTCTCTTAGTGAATGGAAATGGGAGAGGCAGCAGTGTCGACGTAATTATAGCATGCATCTCACGGTCGTGTTATAATGTGAGAAGGCTGCTTTACGTTCACTTAGACTTGATCCGGATATTGTTACTTTACCAGCGGACGAAGGCAATGTTACAGTTTTCTTGAAAAGTAGGATTACGTTCAAAAGATGCATTGCTCCATTAAGTTTCGGTAATGCAGCCGCATGAATTCTGCTTCTTCTTCTAATATTTCGGCTGTATACCTTTCAGCCATCTTCAGAGAGAGCCGTACGACTGACGCTCCAGCTTTTTTTTTCTTTATTGATTTTCAATTTCCCCCGAAGGGGGCGGGCCGGCAGCAGCTTACTACGCTGCTCTGCAGCCTACAGACTTTTTTTTTAAATAAAGGAAGAACAAGGAAAAACAGGCGATAAAATGGCGATTTAAAGTGAAAAATGGCGTAAAATTGCGGAAAGTTAAAACAGAGAGCAGAGGGGGTTGGCAATGTAGATAAAAGACACAGGAATCAGACAAGTAATACAGTAGACACACAATTAAAAAACATGGCGACAGTCTGGTTTCTGTTCGCAAGTAATAAAAAGCTCACCCAGCGACAGTAAGATGGCTGTTCGCTACACTTCCCAAAAGACACAACACGGAGCACGCACTGGAAAAACACTCTGTAAAACACTGCACAAAAAAGGCGGCACAAGGATGGCACTCCCGACCCAAGGCAGATGGGGGGGGGGGGGACCTGGAGTAGGGGGAAAAACAAGGAGGGAGGAGAGGAAAATACGAAAAAGGGGGGGAACCAAGGAGGGAGAGGACTAATAAAGGGGGAGAAGGGCAGACGCGAGAGGGAATGAGAGGAGGCAGAGGAGGGAAATGTAAAAGGACGCGGGGGAGAGAAGGGGGCAAAGAGAGGGGAGGTGGGGAAGAAAGAGGATGGAAGGGGGGGAGAGGGAGCGCGGGAAAAGGACAGAGGAAAGGAGGGGGAGTGAGGATCAGAGTTGATAGGAGGGATAAATGGAGGGAGAGAGGGCATCATCCGGGAGGGGGAGTTGATGGAAGCCACCTTGGGAAAGGAGATGTAGGGTGTAGAGATGGAGGGTAGGGGGGACACAACGGTGAAGACGTGGCAGGGGGCGGGACGCTCCAGCGCTCGCTCCATCCTTTTAAACTCGCGGACCGCGCCACTGCGCATGCGGCCTCAGATAAACAAGGCGCCAGTGATGTTGATCGGCGGCAAAGACGTACAATGTGCACGAGTTACGTCTGTGGCTGCGCAATCGATCCATGCTAGGAGGTCGATGTATTACTGGGAGCTGAACTGTAGCGACGTCTTTGTAAGTTCAATATTGAAAGTGCCGGATTCCATGATTTATCTAATGTGAAACCGCTGTCTCTATTAATTAAATTCTTCGTCAAGCGGATTTCAATGGCCTCTTTTACTACGGAGTCCCAGAAAGATGAAACAGAAGTCAGAATTTCAACATTTTCATATACCATAGAGTGACCAGAATCAATACAATGCTCTGCCACAGCCGATTTACTGGGTTGTAAGAGCCGAGTGTACCTGCGATGTTCCGTACACCTCTCTTGGACTGTACGATTCGTTTGTCCGATATATGAAAGGCCACATTCACATGGTATCTTGTAAACTCCAGGCTTTCGGAGTAGTAAGTCATCTTTAACGGAACCCAGGAGTGCAGCCGTCTTCGCCGGTGGACGAAAAATCACTTTTACGTTATGTTTAGTGAGGATCCGTCCTATTTTGGATGAAAGGCTTCCCACATACGGCAGGAAAGCCATGGATTTAAATGTTTCCTCGTCATCTTCTGCATTCCTTACGGACACCTTAGGTTTTATTTGTAGTGCCTTACGTATCTGTTGTGGAGAATACCCGTTGTCCTCAAAAACTCTCTTCAGATGTAAAAGTTCGTCTTTTAAACTACTTTCATCAGATATGACGTGTGCTCGGTGCACCAAAGTTCTTAGAACACTACTCGTCTGCGAAGGATGGTGACAGCTATTTGCATGTAAATATAAGCCCGTATGGGTCTGTTTCCGATATACTGCATGACCCAAAGTGCCATCTTTTTTGCGCCGAACCAAGACATCCAAAAATGGAAGACATCCCTCCTTTTCCACTTCCATTGTAAACTGAATTTGTCCATGGATGGAATTCAGATGGTTTAAGAAGTCCTGCAATTTGTCCTCGCCATGGTGCCAAACTACAAAGGTGTCATCAACGTACCTCCAAAAAACTGTAGGCTTCAAACTAGCAGACTCCAGGGCCTTCTCCTCGAAGTCCTCCATAAATAAATTGGCCACCAAGGGTGACAAAGGACTACCCATGGCAACACCGTCAGTCTGTTCAAAAAAGTCGTTATTAAATAAAAAGTATGTGGAGGTCATCACATGGTGAAACAAAGCTAAAATCTCCTTATCAAAACTTTTTCCAATGAGATCTAAAGATTCAGAGAGAGGTACCTTAGTAAATAGCGATACTACATCAAAGCTGACTAATAGATCAGAGGTGTTCAGTTTCAAAGATTTTAATCTGCTAATGAAATCTGCAGAGTACCTTATATGATGGTCACATTTTCCCACAAGCGGCCTCAATAGTGACGCCAGGTGCTTGGCACAATCATAGTTGGGAGAACCAATATTGCTCACGATAGGACGTAGAGGAACGTCTTTCTTATGGATCTTTGGGAGTCCATAAAGCCTTGGAGGCACTGCACCACTTGGTTTCAGTCTTCGTATGACTTCCGGTGGAAATGGGGAGGCATTCAAAAGCGACGCCGTCTTCCTTACCACCTTGTTGGTGGGTCCTTACTGATCTTCCGGTACATACTATCATTCAGTAAGCTGTATATCTTATCATGATAGTCGTCACGTGACATTAAAACAGTGGCATTACTATTATCAGCAGGGAGAACCACCGTTTCGGTATCTTGGCGGAGCATACGTAGTGCAGTCCTCTCTGCCACAGATATATTGCTTCTTTGTGGGCGAGCCTTCATTTTTTTGGAGGTACGTTGATGACACCTTTGTAGTGTGGCCCCATGGCGAGGACAAATTGCAGGACTTCATAAACCATTTGAATTCCATCCATGGACAAATTCAGTTTACAATGGAAGTGTAAAAGGAGGGATGTCTTCCATTTTTGGATGTCTTGGTTCGGCGCAAAGAAGATGGCACTTTGGGTCATGCAGTATATCGGAAACCGACCCATACGGGCTTATATTTACATGCAAATAGCTGTCACCATCCTTCGCAGACGAGTAGTGTTCTAAGAACTTTGGTACACCGAGCACACGTCATATCTGATGAAAGTAGTTTAAAAGACGAACTTTTACATCTGAAGAGAGTTTTTGAGGACAACGGGTATTCTCCACAACAGATACGTAAGGCACTACAAATAAAACCTAAAGCGTCCGTAAGGAATGCAGAAGATGACGAGGAAACATTTAAATCCATGGCTTTCCTGCCGTATGTGGGAAGCCTTTCATCCAAAATAGGACGGATCCTCACTAAACATAAAGTAAAAGTGATTTTTCGTCCACCGGCGAAGACGGCTGCACTCCTGGGTTCCGTTAAAGATGACTTACTACTCCGAAAGCCTGGAGTTTACAAGATACCATGTGAATGTGGCCTTTCATATATCGGACAAACGAATCGTACAGTCCAAGAGAGGTGTACGGAACATCGCAGGTACACTCGGCTCTTACAACCCAGTAAATCGGCTGTGGCAGAGCATTGTATTGATTCTGGTCACTCTATGGTATATGAAAATGCTGAAATTCTGACTTCTGTTTCATTTTTCTGGGACTCCGTAGTAAAAGAGGCCATTGAAATCCGCTTGACGAAGAATTTAATTAATAGAGACAGCGGTTTCACATTAGATAAATCATGGAATCCGGCACTTTCAATATTGAACTTACAAAGACGTCGCTACAGTTCAGCTCCCAGTAATACATCGACCTCCCAGCATGGATCGAATGCGCAGCCACAGACGTAACTCATGCATATTGTACGCCTTTGCCGCCGATCAACATCACTGGCGCCTTGTTTATCTGTGGCCGCATGCGCAGTGGTGCGGTCCGCGAGTTTAAAAGGATGGAGCGAGCGCTGGAGCGTCAGTCGTACGGCTCTCTCTGAAGATGGCTGAAAGGTATACAGCCGAAATATTAGAAGAAGAAGCAGAATTCATGCGGCTGCATTCCCGAAACTTAATGGAGCAGTCTTTGCGCCGCGAAAACCTGAAGATTCACAAAAGATGCATTGTTTACCAACTGATTCAGTGTATCGCAGGATCTATGCTGACCCACAAAACGTGATGAGAGAAAGATTGACAGAAGGAGTGTTCCTTTTCGTTGGAGACTATCAACAGTCCTCATTCTTTTTGTGCTGTTCCCCCCAGGTTACATGGCCTTCCGAACGACCACAAGGAAGGTGTTCCTCTCAGGCCGATTGTGAGTGACATTGGTGCTCCGACATACCCTGGGGCAATACATTTCCCTGCTCTCTTGAGCCCACTAGTAAGTCGTTGTGGGCATCACACACTAAGAACTCCACGGATTTCCCACGTCGATTACAGGGAATGCGTTTTAATAAGTTTTGATGTTGGCTCTCTCTCCAGTCGCGTACCTCTGCCTGATTCGTTGAATATAGATTTAATGTTGAATTCACGAGCCTATTTGAACATGTGTTGACTTCCACCTTTTGTTCAATGACCATTACTACGAGCAGACAGATAGAGACGTGATCGGAAGGCCGTTCTCACCCATTATTGCCAATTTGTTTATGTAAGACTTCGAGGAACGTGCCTTGGAGTTGGCGACCATCAAACTTACGTGTTTTTTTTCAAGTACGTGCCCGATACGTCGTTTGGCCTCCAAGCAGTGACAATTTGGACTAGTTTTTAGAGCACCTGTATTCGGTCCACCTGAATATTGGTTTCACGTTGGAGATGGAACGGATGGCTGCCTTCCCTTCCTTGGCATATTGCACATGACGAAGGTTGACGGTATAATGGAACATACTTTTTATAGGAAGCCTACTCACACTGATATGTATATACTGGCTGATGGGTATCACCATCTAGCTCAGTGTGAACAGGCACATTGTAACTTGGTTCATGGGACCCACGTCATCTCAAACCCTGGGAGTTTGTCAGCTGAGTTGGCCCATCTTGAGGTCACCTTTCGTCATAATGATTGCAGTGAAAGATAGATATGACGTGCGTTGCGCTATCGACCAAAGGTGCACCGGGCGAGTGTTGATCACACTGAGAGGGCACCAAATTCTATGGCCTATTTGCCTTACGTAGGGAGCTTCATATTTTGCGGAAATATGATATGAAATGTGTTTTTCGCCCACCATCTCAGATTGTGGTCCTTTTCGGTTCCGTAAAAGAAAGTATTGTTTAGTGTAAGGAGGATTTCTATCGTATTCTATGGTATTCACTGCAGTTGTGCCATGTCATATATTGGTCTGACTAACAGGACCGTGGAGGACCGGCGCACCGAACACAACCGTCACACAGGCTTACAACAGCCGAGCAAATCTGCAGAACACTGCCTTGATACCTGTCGACCTATGGAACATAACACTGAGATTCTGGCAAGCAATTCTAGCAGTTGGGATTGTATTATTAAGCAAGCAGTTGAAATTAAATTATCAACTAACCTTATAAACAGAAATGGAGGTTTTTGCTCAAATCCTGCGTCGAATCCTGCTCTCACCCTTGTCAAATACAGAAGGACAGAGTTAATGCTACATCACCAGCTGGTTATCAATTTTCAGTACCGATAACTTCTAATGCCGGTCATCTTTATTTGTACGCTGACGCTAGTGTTTACTGTGTGTGTGTGTGTGTGTGTGTGTGTGTGTGTGTGTGTTACCTTTCCTGGACTGCGCTTCAAGCCGAGGTTTTGAATTCCAATACACAGCGCTTACCTGTTGCAGTTTTGCCTTGAAAGTGACAGGGCGTGCACCTGTCGAAATAACGGCACGTTACCCGGCGACAACAGGATGTTGTTACTTCCTTTTAGAGCACAGAACGAATCGCAGAATTGAATACCGTGCGGCCAACGCTTGCGAAGGCGTTAAGTCCGCGCTTTGTCTCAAGTTGCGCTACTGTGTTTCGATTTCACACGTCAATGTGTTGTTCACCACTGACCATTGAGTCTGGTATTTGACAACTCAAATGTGAGTCACTCAGTGCTAAGCGGGACGTTTTCCACAGCCTACAGGCAGTCCAAGAATAAGCACGGAACTTCCTCGTAAAATCGTCCTGTCTCTTCCTCCCATCCGTTTCTTGGCTCTGTGTCGCACAGTGCACTGGAGTAATGTAGACCGGAAATTAACGAGGAAGTAAGTGTCAAAAGGCTACTTTTGAGAATATCTTTCAGACGGAAAAAAGATACTCTGAAAACTACACGTCATTTGAACCACCGCATAACTGAATCCACTTTAAATTCAGTTCACATCACATTTCTAATTTTCTGGTTATGGTGCAAGATAATATGGTAATAATTCCAATCCCAAAGAAAGCAGGTGTTCACAGATGTGAAAAATACCGAACAATCAGTTTAATAAGCCACAGCTGCAAAATACTAACACAAATTCTTTACAGACGAATGGAAAAACTAGTAGAAGCCGACCTCGGGGAAGATCAGTTTGGATTCCGTAGAAATACTGGAACACGTGAGGCAATACTGACCTTACGACTTATCTTAGAAGAAAGATTAAGGAAAGGCAAACCTACGTTTCTAGCATTTGTAGACTTAGAGAAAGCTTTTGACAATGTTGACTGGAATACTCTCTTTCGAATTCTAAAGGTGGCAGGGGTAAAATACAGGGAGCGAAAGGCTATTTACAATTTGTACAGAAACCAGATTGCAGTTACAAGACTCGAGGGACATGAAAGGGAAGCAGCGGTTGGGAAGGGAGTAAGACAGGGCTGTAGCCTCTCCCCGATGATATTCAATCTGTATATTCAGCAAGCAGTAAAAGGAAACAAAAGAAAAATTCGGAGTAGGTATTAAAATCCATGGAGAAGAAATAAAAACTTTGAGGTTCGCCGATGACATTGTAATTCTGTCAGAGACAGCAAAGGACTTGGAAGAGCAGTTGAATGGAATGGATAGTGTCTTGAAAGGAGGATATAAATGAACATCAACAAAAGCAAAACGAGGATAATGGAATGTAGTCGAATTAAGTCGGGTGATGCTGAGGGAATTAGATTAGACACTTAAAGTAGTAAAGGAGTTTTGCTATTTGGGGAGCAAAATAACTGATGATGATCGAAGTAGAGAGGATATAAAATGTAGACTGTCAATGGCAAGGAAAGCGTTTCTGAAGAAGAGAAATTTGTTAACATCGAGCATACATTTAAGTGTCAGGAAGTCAATTCTGAAAGTATTTGTATCCAGCGTAGCCATGTATGGAAGTGAAACATGGACGATGAATAGTTTGGACAAGAAGAGAATAGAAGCTTTCGAAATGTGGTGCTACATAAGAATGCTGAAGATTGGATGGGTAGATCACATAACTAATGAGGAAATATTGAATAGGATTGGGGAGAAGAGAAGTTTGTGGCACAACTTGACCAGAAGAAGGGATCGGTTGGTAGGACATGTTCTGAGGTATCAAGGGATCACCAATTTAGTATTGGAGGGCAGCGTGGAGGGTAAAAATCGTAGGGGGAGACCAAGAGATGAATACACTAAGCAGATTCAGAAGGATGTAGGTTGCAGTAGGTACTGGGAGATGAAGAAGCTTGCACAGGATAGAGTAGCATGGAGAGCTGCATCAAACCAGTCTCAGGACTGAAGATCACAACAACAACATGGTACAAGAGGCTGAAAGGCGTAGCAATACAGTGCACATTGTTAACGAAGGTCTAAGCATAATGCACGGATACGAGGGACGTTCAGTAAGTAACGCAACTGCAAGTAGATTGGTTTTATTCAGGATTTCAGCATACCATATTATCCCCCACTCTTTTGGCTACAAAATCCGATTCTTCAACATAATCTCCGTTCAGTGCGATGGTCTTACGCCATATAAGATGAACATCAACAAAAGCAAAACGAGGATAATGGAATGTAGTCGAATTAAGTCGTGTGATGCTGAGGGAATTAGATTAGGAAATGAGACACTTAAAGTAGTAAAGGAGTTTTGCTATTTGGGGAGCAAAATAACTGATGATGGTCGAAGTAGAGAGGATATAAAATGTAGACTGGCAATGGCAAGGAAAGCGTTTCTGGAGGGCCTGTATCACCACATACTCTACTGGTGGATGTCGGAGCCAAAGTCTTGCTGCATCAGTAACCTTCCTATCATCCACCTACTGCTTCCTGCGGAGTGCATCCTTCATTGGGTCAAATAGATTGGAGTCTGAAGGTACGGGATCCGTGCTGTAGGGTGGATGAGGAAGAACAGTCCAATAGAGTTTTGTGAGCTCCTTTCGGGTGCGCAAACTTGTGCGAGGCCATGCGTTGTCATGGAGAAGTTCGTTAACAGAAAACCTGTACATTGCTGTTTATAAAAAGTATCTAGCATATGTCCATATGAATGTTTATTAGATTGTGCTGTCAAAAGCTGAAGTAAATCGGTCACGAACTTTTCGAGATATTTGTTAACAACGTTAAACAACGTCATGTCTTTATATTGTAGACTGGATTATACATGAAATGTATTCGCAGTATTACGGGTTCGAGCCCCGATCCAACAAAAAATTTCAGTGCCGTCGTTCCCTTATACAGCTGATTGTTGTTTTTAATACATTTTATGTAATTCATAACGGCTGTAGTCGCCACAGCGCCTGTTCCTTCAGACATGCATGCATGTCCGAAGAAATATTACACCGTCCTTCGTAACAACACCGGCACTGCAATATCGTAATATAGATAAGTTTATACGTCTATGAAAATCAGTTGATTTCGGCTTCTGCAACCAGTAACAAACAACTGACCAGTATATACTGTTGCTAATTTTAATAATGGATTTTGCTCGCGTTTTTATAAGTTACACACTGATCACGTAATGGCGTTAGAGATTATAATCAGCTGGGCGTTGCAGACGAATAGACTTTTATCTAATACTCTCAGCCTGATTATAGAAAACATGACCTAAATAAATTATTTGGACTGTGAACTCTAGTTCAATGAAATTATTGTAAATAATTCAGAAAAATGTGTGGCTGGATTTCGTAGGTTTGGCCTTTCTCAACAGAGTAACACTTAGCGAGGTTGATATGGCAAGAAGTAGAGTGTGTCAGACTTCTGTCTAATGGTTTTTGGCAGCTTCCGTGACCGAGCGGTTCTAGCCGCTGCAGTCCGGAACCGCGGGACTGCTACGGTCGCAGCTTCGAATCCTGCCTCGGGCATGGGTGTGTGTGATGTCCTTAGGTTAGTTAGGTTTAAGTAGTTCTAAGTTCTAGGGGACTTATGACCTAATATGTTGAGTCCCATAGTGCTCAGAGCCATTTGAAGCCATTTGACGATACTGACTATAATAGGACGAAGTGTATCAAAAGCTGTTTTCCGTGATGTTTACTCATGTTATAAGCAATGTCAAAAGAATCTAAAAATATAAATACAGATAGTAGTTGCTTGCTTGTGAACCTTACTTTACCTACATGGTAGCAAAATAATATGAACTAATCTCATACAAACTAAATTCGCTGACACCGGTACGCTGGAGATACCGACTGTGTTTATTGGTTAACAGCACATTCATGTATTTTTGAGTTTTGTGTTCAAATGTGTGTGAAATCTTATGGCACTTAACTGCTAAGGTCATCAGTCCCTAAGCTTACACACTAATTAATCTAAATTATCCTAAGAACAAACACACACACCCATGTCCGAGGGAGGACTCGAACCTCCGCCGGGACCAGCCGCACAGTCCATGACTAGAGCGCCTGAGACCGCTCGGCTAAACCAGCGCGGCTTTTGAGTTTTCGTTTAATAACAAACTGTGCTTCGTTTCCTTCATTGCTATTAAAACAACTTTTATGTTTCAGCAAGCTGAGTGGCAGGGGTAAGCTGCCAGGCAGTAGTAGTTTATTTTCGATCGCCATGTGCTTGCAGAGTTTTCTGTTTTGTACCTATACGCAAAGCCACAAGATATCGAACACTAGAACACATATGGTAGGTGCACAGGGCACACTGAGGCCCACTACTTTACACTCTATTGGGGGACCACAGGCATACAAAACTTCTATTCTGAGCGCCCATACAAACCAGGTTCCTGAAAATTTAATAACTGCGATTTAGACAAGATATGAAGCTTCTTGTCAGATTAAAACTTTTTTGCCGGACCAAGACGTCCACTCGGCACTTTTCCCTTTCGCAGGCAACTGCTCTGTGGTCCTGAGTTTGCCGGCCGGTGTGGCCGAGCGGTTCTAGCGCTTCAGTCTGGAATCGCGCGACCGCTACGGTCGCAGGTTCGAATCCTGCCTCGCGCATGGATGTCCTTAGGTTAGTTAGGTTTAAGCAGTTCTAAGTTCTAAGGGACTGATGACCTCAGATGTTGTCCCATAGTGCTCAGAGCCATTTAAACCATTTGGTCCTGAGTTTGAGTCTCACAAGGGAATGGTCAGACTTGTCATGTTTAACAAACTCAAGTGGCAGACTCTGCAAGAGAGGCGCTCTGCATCGCGGTGTAGCTTGCTCGCCAGGTTTCGAGAGGGTGCGTTTCTGGATGAGGTATCGAATATATTGCTTCCCCCTACTTATACCTCCCGAGGAGATCACGAATGTAAAATTAGAGAGATTAGAGCGCGCACAGAGGCTTTCAGACAGTCGTTCTTCCCGCGAACCATACGCGACTGGAACAGGAAAGGGAGATAATGACAGTGGCACGTAAAGTGCCCTCCGCCACACACCGTTGGGTGGCTTGCGGAGTATAAATGTAGATGTAGATGTAAATGTAGATGTAGAACCTGTGTTGCTGTTTTAACCACTGTGAGTTAACATTGCAAGAAGTCTGTACGCAGAATTTTAGCTGCTGACATGACCTGGAAGTCTGTAAACAATTTTATGAAGTAAGACATTATTGCCGCATGGTTTTCGCGCTTACAACTGCCTCTTGTACAACCCTGACCTCTCTCACTACGTTATACCAATGCCATCTAGGGACAAGGTGGCGTTAGCTATGCGCCGCTCTCTTGCCACAGCAGTGAGAGAGCTGATTCCCCCAATGAAAGCGATCGTATGATAATTAAACATTCGTTGACAAATATGGCTGATATGTTATCTACAACATTCTTTCCAAATAGCTATGAAATAGACACAAATAAATATACGGTTTAGAACACGTCCAATTACCGCAAAAATGCGAAATATTGATACAATGTTCAAAACATAGGTTTTTTGTGCAACAAGAACATACAAGCAAAGACGACATATGACAGCTCTGCGAATCACAGACGTTGTTAGATGTCCGTAGACAAAACTGGGCTGGTGTTAGGAATGAATCAGGCCTAGTATGAGTATATTTCGAGGAGTGCACGCATATTTAATCAAATTGTGGAAACGTGGGGAAGAAAATGATAATGTACTACTGATTGCAGCTTGAGAACATTGTCACGGTGATAGACAGGAAATTTCAGTGACCTGCACACAATAATTTTCTCTGTTAGTTTTCTGTAAAATGCCTTTCACTGACGGAAATATTCTCTGTCTAAAGGTTGAATTACGTTCTTCGTGCCGGGTGGAATCTGAAGTATCTCTACTCCTTTGTCAGGGTGGGCTCGAAATACAGCTTTTAATGAATCAGACCTTTTATGACCAGACCACAAATCTAGAAGGAGAAGAGATTTGTTCCCGCAGATCGGAAGAAAAGCATGACGCATGAAAAGTGTAACGTTTTCACTTTCCATTTTTCCAGACTTCGATGCGTCCGGAGAAGATTGTTTGTGTAGAACATTGTTCTTTTGATACGTGGTCCAAAACGTCCAGTTCTTGAAGACACACATGTAGTTTAGGCAGCAATGAACCATCCATACTAACTATGGGCATTATAGTGTATCAATGGGTGAGTGCAGTCGTGGACTGCGCAATCACCTCAATATGTTTTCCCCTTTGAATGACAGTGTTCTTTTCGCACGCATTTCTTTTTGAAAACCTGACTGATCTGCATTGTACACGTGCGATTCACTAAAACTAGCGATCTTATTTTTTGCATTCGTAAGAAAAGCTTCTATCATTTCGATTTGTGTAACTTCATTTTCCGACCTGTTTCTCGATACAAATTTCGTTATTTTTCTTGCCACAGTTTTATGTGATCTTTTGAAGCGACTAATCCAACTTTGAGAAGCTGTAAATTCTTTAGCGCCTATCGCGTTGGCAATCTCTAACGCCCAATCACGCAAGGTTGTATCGCTGACACTAAATGACTGTTGTCTGGCATCGGTAAATAGCTCGAAAAGTCGCGCATTTATCTCCGTCGTAATTTCCAGTCGACTCTTACGTCGTCCAGCGACTTCCTTTTTCCATCTATACAATTCACGTTCAGAACGCACAAAGCGATACTTATTTTGAACAGTACTGACACGTAGGCGTTTCTTACCACTTTCGTTCAACCAAAACGTCACCGCTTTTTCTTTGTCTGATAAGGTAATTGTAGTTGCTGGTGTTACTTTCGGAGATAACTGATGATGGTACGTGGCACTATCACTCGAAGAGTCTTCATGAGTGCAACATTCGTCGGTGTCTTCGCCGTCTGTAGATTCACAGTCTGCAATATCGAGTGTTTCAGTTGTTTCTAGCCACATGCTGCGCCATTTACATGCTCGTCTACAAGTTTAACAACCATGTCGCACAACACATAATTTTCACGCGTGTTTTCTGTTGATTGCTTCATTTGGGGTCTGTGGTATATCTCCATGGCAAGCAGCAAAACATTTACAGGGTTTGCCATCACCTGTGAGGGGAGATTGAATGTTCACAGTAAAGTGGCTTGTGGAGTATAGATGAACATGTACAGAACATCTTTCACATCTCTAACCAGTTTCAGGACGGTATGTTTCGAAATACGTACCAGAAATTAAAAGGACGTGCATGCCACAGAAACAAATATTCGTTTCCCCTTTCCACCAAAACCGTGCAGCGATATTCCTCTTTAGTGAACGCCGCGATAAGACGGCCGCACTTGCCGACCACGCGCACAACGCTCGCGACTCGCCATTTCCAGGGGTGGCCAGCCGTCACTGCTGGCGCCAAGCAGGAAACACAGCCATGTTCGTGATTTTTTTAAGGTGACTTCCAGTTCATCTCAGCAGCTACAATCTTGCATACGGACCTTTTGCACAGTTAAATACCAGTGCTAAAAAAAGCAAAACATGTTTCGGCATGACAAGTCTGACCATTCCCTTGTCAGTCTGGCCCACAGTTTTAATCTGCCAGTAAGTTTCATATTAGCGCACACTCCGCTGCAGAGAGAAAATTTCATTCTAGAAATATCCGCCAAGCTGTGGCTAAGCCATGTCTCTGCAGTATCCTTCTTTGCAGGAGTGCTAGTGTTGCAGGTTTTGCAGGAGAAATTCTGTAAAGTTTGAAAACTAGGATATGAGTTACCAGCCGACACAGAAGACAATAATAATCAGGATACTTATCGTTAAACAATGTTTTAAGCTAGCCATTATGAAGGTTTATGCAAAATATTAATCCTGTTATTAACTCAATGAAATATTTTGTTAGAACATAATGTTTTCGTGAATACATGAATAAGTTAATTAAATTATTTAATTGTGTTTAATTTGTTAAAATACAGCTATACGTAAAATCTGCCATATTTTCAGCTGTCGGACGAGAAGAATATTTTATGGCTTTAAGGAATACAAATCTGTCAGAATCAGCCGAAGATCGGCTGAGTAGGCAACACTGTACTGGCGGAAGCAAAGCTGTGAGGGCAGGTCGTGGGTCGTCATTGTCAGTCGATTGCCGCGACGGTAACTCGGCATGTTCGGTCAGGAAAAGTGAAGTATTCTACGATTAACTTGAGTGCGTGTTCCGTAACATCCGCCCAGATCGAATGACGAACAAAATGTAGGAAAAAGGTCGGTTGAACACTTGCCCGCGAAATTCAAAGGTTCCGAGTTCGGGTCTCGTCCGGTTCACAGTTTTAATCTGCCAGGAACTTTCATATCAACGCACACTCCGCTGCATTGTGAAAAATACTTTCTGAAGTCTAGATGTTTTCTTATGGAGTAGAAATGGTTCAAATGGCTCTGAGCACCATGGGACTTAACTGCTGAGGTCATCAGTCCCCTAGAACTTGGAACTACTTAAACCTAACTAACCTAAGGACATCACACACATCCATGCCCGAGGCAGGATTGAAACCTGCGACCGTAGCGGTCGCGCGGTTCCAGACTGTAGCGCCTAGAAACCCTCGGTCACTGCGGCCGGGCTCTGACGTAGACATCGCTGTACTAGGAACGAGTCAGAGAAGACCTACAGCAGCGGTTCTCAACCTTTTTCGGCTTGCAAACCCCTTCTACAGAGATCTGAGTTGGGTGAACCACTGACTTCTGAATATAAATACAGTAGACATGGATAAAATTTAATACCAAGCAAAAGGTTTAATAACCTTAAAATAACTTTACCCTTAACCCGTTAAAACCCGTAATTACTATAATTACAGCTTAAAAGTTACGCAACATGTAGGGCTAGTTGCAGCAATAAATACAAGTTTTCATTGTAATTAATGTCTTTTCCTTGGAATTCAGTGAGAAGGTTGTGCCTGCCTTCTATGGCACAGAGCTTTCAAGTCAGAAGCCACAGAAATTAACCCTTAACGTCCCAGGTGCGGTCTCACAGACAGCTAGCGTTTATTGTTACTTTGTTGTTAATGCATAATGGTGGGTAAGAGATTACAGCGTTGTCTAGTTGTACTTTCCCGAAGCTGCTGTTGTTTCCTTTGTCAGTAGCCATTTGAATGTGATGTGGACCTTTATGGGATTGTACAGGATGTCCCGCGGGAAATAGTTCATTTTCGATTGGCCAGTCTGCTTGCGCCATCTACCGCTTCTAGTCGGATCCACATTGTACTTCATTCAGTTCTGTTTGACCTCGGCAGGTGCGTGTCCGATGCGCAGTGACACGAGGAATAGACCGACATTTCGGCGTTGTGGACAGCCTGACATTATCCGAGCGGATAAAATACTTTTGCGGGACGTGCTATGTAACCAGTATGAAGTACAAGGAATCTGAAATGACAGTTCAAATTTCGAAAATTATCAGATGAGTTCGTGAAGCTCTACAGAGAAGTTCACAGTGTTTTTGCTCTTCGCAAATCCAGAACACTACAAATTTCCCACGCGTCTTTGCAGACGACTGTGAAACACTAATCAAAGTTTCAAACCTTATAGACAGCAAGTGGCTCAACTCAGATAAAGTCAGTAGGCAAAATTTCTACAAACCATTATTGGACAGATCTGATCAGGATGACGTATTTCTGACAAATCTGACGATGTCTGGTGACGAAAATTTTCGTCTGAACGTGTTTATCAATAAAAAAACTTCCGATATTACTCGGAGAAAATTCATTCATGAAGAAGCCCTGGATAAACGCAAAGATTGTCGTCTGGTGCGCTACTGGACAGTCCATCAGAATCGCTGTGTCAATTTATTAAGACAACATCTCACCAATGAGAGTCAACTGCGACCAACATGGCGGCCGTGATTAACAATTTCTTCATTCCACAGCTGCAGAGAGATTGCCATCTAAACGCGACATGGTTTCAGGAGGATGGGGCTCGTTAATACGCGTAAGTTATGGATGGGTATGTGGTCTTGAAACCAAAGACCAAATTCGAAAATAAGAAGCAAAAGGAGCATTGTTAAGCGTGGCTGTCTGCACTTCGGGAAAACGAACTCCGGCTATTTTATTCTCTCGATCACGGAGTTATACTATTAGACATTTATTTTAGTCACCGCCCTTGCTCAGGTCCGGTGTTGCTTGTGCCTCCTCTCTCATTTAGGTTATGTTTCTTTCCCCTTAAAATTGTTGCATTCTTCTGAGAGTGTGGCGGAACGTTAATTTCACGCTTTCTTGGGAGGTCAGCCGCTACAAGTGTAATAAACAGTGTTGCCAAGTTAGAGGAATTTCCACTAAATTTGATGGATTTTACGCAATGTCAGCGGGTGAAATTTTGCATTTAACGGTCAATGTGTAATGTGAGCGTTGGGCACACAATACTCGTTAAAGCCTGTACTATGGTAAGTGAGCGGGGTTCACCTTATGAGAAAGGATTTTCGTATAGATATCGACCGTGTGTACCTGAATGGTGGCAAATCAGACTTACACCCACTCTGTAATAGCAATGATCCGTCAAGCAAGTCCGAAATGCAATTACACGTCAGGATGGACCAAAAGCAACACTGAAGATGCTACCAATTTGATAATAATACGGTCGCCAGCTTAGTTAGGCATTAACTGAGTTTCTTCCCTGTACAAATTGGTATATATTCATGCAAAACAACAAGTAGTAACACTGCATAATATAGTAGAATTTTAGAACCAGAAAATCTATTGAACTGATAGTTTCACGTTCTGTACTGAAATGGAAAAACCATGAATACATAAAACTACACTACAATGTATACTACAAAACTTTATACTGTCTATTAATCTGATTAAAATCGGGCATAGGTTACACTAGAAATATCAGTTTTGTGCCAAACACAAAATGTCAATTTTGATAAAGATAAAACACTGATAAATTTTTACTTTTATATTGACTTTAACTTTTGCTGGACAAACCAATTTAGAACACTTCAGAATTCAAATGAAAAAAAAGGGGGGGGGGGGGGTACTGAAACTGTTATGATCACTATATTAAAAAAATTGATTACTGAAATTATTATGCGTTCAAGATTTCCATTATATGAGTTACTACTCTTTTTATCTTATTTACTGCTCATTTAAATACCTTTATATCTACTCGAAATAATTAAACTTCATTACTATATCAATATTAAAGTTATCTTTCAACTTCGTTAGACCTTTGTTATTCATTTACTGGTTCATTAACAAAACAGTTCTTTGAACACCAATCTAACATAGCTAGGTCTGCAAGTAATTATTATTAACACAAAATTTAATTTTTCATTTCGGTACCTCGGATTGCACAACATTTGGAAAGGACCCTGTCTAGGTTAGTTGTGAGGATAATTAAATGATGGGAAAGTTCTGGTAAAATTTAGGTTATTGTTGCACAGTTCACTCTCTGGTCCATACGAATACAGTACTAAAAGTTTCAACCTGCTTGTATCGATGCAGCGGTTGGCGGGCGGCGAGATGGCGAGGCACAGAGCACACATACAACCACAGCTATGGCTCTTGATGTATCGGCACTTAATTCTTCTTAGCGTCGCAATACTTTTCCATTTAGTGCCTATGGAATTTTGCCATGCAGTGTGGGCGTTGGAACCGCATACCCGAGGCTCAGTGAAGCTATGTCTTCCAGGAGAGCCTCCTCGCTCCAGAAGGTGTTGCTCAAACCAGTGCCAAACTCCAACTACTACTGCTGAGCCCGTTGTGCCGTGCAGTGCCCATGTGAATTTTCCCGCGCTCGCCTGCCATCCACCTTTTACCGCTCCCTGACAGGCTGGGTATTCACCTGAGGTTTTGCATTCTACATATCCTAACACAATGCCTACGTATGGACCAGACACACAATTACAATTTTAAACATCTTACAACAGTTTCGACATTTGTTACATTTCAATTCTATTACAATATTGCTTGACATTTGGCATAAACATTAATATTCACATTGAAACTCGTTTACAGTTTTCTTAACACAATGGCATGAAACAAAAAAGAAATGAAATCAGAACATCAATTACACAAGTTTAACGAAAAATCGGATGGAAAAAATATTATTTATATGTACAATAGTACAACGTCATTGTTGTTACACATGCCCCTGTTTCCAGTAAATTTCACTAAGTGCAAATTTGATGGGAACACTGAACTTTATATTTATACAGGGGTTCTGAACCTTTGTGTGAATGCACCATCATAAATGTTTAGATCACAAAACTTCCTTTCACCCATATTATATAGGTGTATATTTACCTATCATTTACTTAAGTGACTTTGGCACAGTCCAACCTCCTATCCCAACATGATTTGAGTAGCAAATTACTTATTATTACTAAATTTCTCAGATAAATAAAATCAAAATTTGGAACACAAACACTTAACTACAAAGCCGATACAAATACCTATATACACTATAAAACAATTTGTTGCTGCTTGCATTGATGGATTTCCTTATTTACTAATAAACACATAATACTATTTAGAAAAATCACTACATATATTTGCTGCCTATTATTCAGATTTGGGCAGTCCATTTCGCATCATTTTATCACATCACCTATAACACACTTGGACTATTTATCTGCCCTCTTTCGTGTTTGGCAGTCCTTTATATCATGCCTCACGTACTGCCCACTTTGATTCTTGGCAGTCCCATCTTTTATTTGGATTGCAGCATTTGCTTTTCTTTTCAGCCCTTTTTTCCATCGTTTTTACATTTATGGTACATTTGGTAATCTGAAACTTACATAAGTACATTAGCATACTGACAATGGTAAACATACATTTACAAATACTTATTACATTTAGAATAAAATAGTTTCATCGTAAGATACAGCACATTTACTGCAGATTGCTTTCTGAGTGTACTTAGGTCACTCACTCCTAGGAACATACAGTTTCAGGTCCACAACGTTTCTTACACCTAAAGGTCTCTTGGATTTTGGGTAGATCAGGTAGTAAGCATTATCCTGTGGAATGTTCTGTATTATATATGGTCCATTATAAATATATTTAAATTTGGAAATTTCATGGTTCAGTTCACTAGATTTTTCGTGGGTTTTTAAAAGAACATAATCCCCAATTTTAAATTTTGAAATTTTCAGGTTTTTATTATGTATTTTAGATCTAGATTCAGCTTTTTGATTTGCCCTTTTTCTGACTAATTCTTTCTTTTGACTCAACCCCAAGCTTGTACAAGGTGGAAACTCTAGTTTTTCCTCAATTAAACTTTTACTTCTGCTGCCTAACAAAATTTCTTCCGGTGGGAACCCAGTAGACTCATGATGTAAGGTGTTCATAACATTCTCAAAGTCTGATATAAATCTGCCCCAGGCTCTAAATTATGCCCCTTCCTGTTTTTACAACTCACATTGGTCGGCTGTGACATCGTTCCAAGATACGTTCCTGGCCTGTGAACCATCTATATCTGGTGGCTTTCTCGGTTTCTGGAGTTCAAAGTCTTTGCTTACTTGAACTCTTTGCAAAATAAACTCTGAGTCATCAGGTGGCTCTTTCTTTCTGTGTTCAGTCACAACATCTGGGTTTTGTTTTAAAACTTCATCATCAGTAGGTACAACATCGCAATTAGCTGTATTACCATTATTTTCACTAGTACCGAAATACCCATCATCTGAACTATTGTCAGAATCCGGCCATTCTGGATCGCTTTCAGGTTCTAACATAAAAGCTTTTGTGAGCCAGGCACTAAGCTCTTCCTCTGCATTTTCGTCAGGCTTTGATTTTAACTCAATATCCTCTTTCGGCAAAACGACCTCATTATCAGCTTGACTCACATCCACTGTTACTTCATATTTAGTGTAATCCTCGTGGACTTCAATTACTATTAGGTAATTCCCCTTCCCCACGGTGCCTTACGGTAACAGCTTGTACCATTCGCGGATCGTTAACAGAAGTTACTTCCTCGTCAGTGCTTAGGATTTCATCCTCCAATTCCTTCCTATCTTTAACCATTGTCCTATCGACAGCACACATACTTTGCGTGGCGCTATTTACTCTCTCCTCCTTAAATTCGGGCCACGTCATCTTATCGACGTCCCTACTATTTCCTTTTTCACTGATTAACCTCCTTGCCTCATATTCTTTCTTAAAATCCTCCCACTTACATTGCTTGAGGCCCTTGTACAGATCGTCGATCTGCACACGCCAATCAGTTACTTCTGCTAATTCATTCTCGCCATTTACTTCATTGCTAACACTGCTAACCGCACCTCTCTGTGTATCCACTGTTCCATCTACTATTTCCTTCGCCACGAAATTACCACTCATAATGTATTCACCAGCTCTTATGGCAATGTTTGTACCTAATTCTGCCGCCTTGCTAGCGACTTCTCTCTGAACAGCAGTTCTGCTAGGCTGGGCCGTTGCCCTCTGATGCTCCACTCGCCTGTTAACATGTAGCGCAGTGTGCGGCGAAGATGAATCATCTGCGCACGCACCTGATGCTTGTTTCGCCACAAAATGCTGCGTCGTTCCACGCCTGTCCCTAAGCTGTCTCATAACTTTACTGTCAGTCCGGTAATGTTTCTTAAATCGAGGCCGGTATGTTCCGTCCACTTCCGTTTGGCCTGCAACGTTTGCGGAAATCAGTTTCCCGCGTCGTTATTATTTTGCGCGGTGTACCCTCTACCGCGACCTGGATAACCCCCTCTTCCTCTTCCTCTACCTCTCTGTATCATGTTGACGCGAAAACCATCGCCGTCATTCCTCTCATCATTATTACGGTTATTCCTGTTACTAAAATTCTAATAATTGGCACCATTTTCGCGCCAGTGGTCTTCGTCTTCGACCCTTTCAAGAAACGCTTGGAAGCTGCGATGATTGCTTCCCACATATCTCTTCGAATCTTCTGGAAGCTTTTTATATAGCTCCCATACGATTTCAGAATCGGATCTTTTCCCTCTTAAGTGTGTCAACTTTCGGTACCAATATTCGCAGAAATCTTTCAAAGAATTCCTGCCCCTGTTATCATGAAGTTTGGCCATGATAAACTCGCACCACAAATGATCCTGTTTTTGTTCGGATCAGTATTCTTCTGTAAACTTTCGTTTAAACTCTTCGAACGTCATTAGTTCAGTATTCAAGTTAATTCCCCAGCGCTTAGCGTCACCTGCTAAGGCGCTAATTACTACGTTTATTTTCTCCTGACCAGACAAGTGTTTAGGAAACATCCTCTCGCAATTTTTGATGAAATCTAACGGATGCCATCCGTTATGTTTTTTGGCGGGATTGAAGCGTTCCTCAACTTCCAACAGCTTCGTAAGTAGCGTGCCATTACAGACCACGCCAGGCCTATCGTTGATTTTACTCTCGAGATCGAACATTTTGCCTTGAATTTTCGATGCATTTTGTTCACACTTTTGTACACAACCGGTAACTTTTTCACCTAAATTTCTTTCAGTATCTGAAACTGCCATTTTCAACTGTGATATTCCATGTTGGCATTCGTTTACGATCTCAGTTTTAAGACCGAAAACTTTTTCGTCTACTTATGTTTCAACTAGAGGCTCTACTTTTTCTTGGATGTTGAGAATTTCAACATCAAACCTACTGTTAATGTCGTCAATTTCCCCTGCATAGTATTCATATTTTTATTAATTGTGTCAATTACAGACTTCATAGTATTTACTGCAGAACTTAAATTACCCACTTTTGTTCTACCTGTTCTATTTGTTTACTAATTTTAATTCCTTTTCTTCGACCTGTGCTTCAAGTTGACCAACTTGTGTTTCAAGCTGATTGTTCTTTGCTCTGAGCTGATTACTTTGCGTTTTAAGCTGCTCGTCAACATGTGTTTTAAGCTGACTAACCTGATTATTGACTTGTCTTTGAAGCTGATCATTCTGTCCTGCAATTTGTTTGGTTAACCGTCCAAATTAGTCGTTCATGCTTAAAATTTTCATACTGCCTTGTTCTACGGAATCGGCGCGTTCCGATCCTACTTCAAAATTTTCTTTTGGTTCTTTCTTTATCTGTGGTGAACCAAACATGTTAGTGGATTCGTTCACATACCCACTATCATTTACAAAGTCATCCTCTACTTCGTGTTTTATTCCTTGCTGTGTTCTAGGCAATCTCGATATTTCAATCTGTTCGTTGACATGTTCGTGGTATTGTATGTACGCCAATTGTCTACCGCTAATGCCATCTGTTATCTGGCCGTGTGAATTCCTGTCATTGCCAGCCGCATCTTCCATTACACTCGGCACATCTACTGGTCTACATTCTTGTCCATACTGAACGCAAATTACACCTCACTACCGTACTTGACGTTCACTGCTATTTACTTTACTGAATATTATTGCAATTCGTGCCACTGAACATCCACTGTTCGGTATCCACGTTAATTTGTGACCGAAAACAACTGGATGTCCTGTCACCGGGAAGCCACTTGTAATGTGCGCGTTGGGCACACAAAACTCGTTAAAGCCTGTACTATAATAAGTGACAGGGGGTCACCTTATGAGAAAGGATTTTCGTATAGATATCGACCGCATGTACCTAAATGGTGGCAAAACAGACTTACACCCACTTTGTAATAACAATGATCCGTGAAGCAAGTCCGAAATGCAATTACACGTCAGGATGGACCAAAAGCAACACTGAAGATGCTACCAATTTGATAATAATACGGTTGCCAGCTTAGTTAGGCATTAACTGAGTTTCTTCCCTGTACAAGTTGGTATATATTCATGCAAAACAACAAGTAGTAACACTGCATAATATAGTAGAATTTTAGAACCAGAAAATCTATTGAACTGATAGTTTCACGTTCTGTACTGATATGGAAAAACCATGAATACATAACACTACACTACAATGTATACTACAAAACTTTATACTGTCTATTAATCTGATTAAAATCGGGCATAGGTTACACTAGAAATATCAGTTTTGTGCCAAACACAAAATGTCAATTTTGATAAAGATAAAACACTGATAAATTTTTACTTTTATATTGACTTTAACTTTTGCTGGACAAACCAATATAGAACACTTCAGAATTCAAATGAAAAAAAAGGGGGGGGGTACTGAAACTGTTATGATCACTGTATTAAAAAAAATTGATTACTGAAATTATTATGCGTTCAAGATTTCCATTATATGAGTTACTACTCTTTTTATCTTATTTACTGCTCATTTAAATACCTTTATATCTACTCGAAATAATTAAACTTCATTACTATATCAATATTAAAGTTATCTTTCAACTTCGTTAGACCTTTGTTATTCATTTACTGGTTCATTAACAAAACAGTTCTTTGAACACCATTCTAACATAGCTAGGTCTGCAAGTAATTATTATTAACACAAAATTTAATTTTTCATTTCGGGACCTCGGATTGCACAACATTTGGAAAGGAACCTGTCTAGGTTAGTTGTGAGGATAATTAAATGATGGGAAAGTTCTGGTAAAATTTAGGTTATTGTTGCACAGTTCACTCTCTAGTCCATACGAATACAGTACTAAAAGTTTCAACCTGCTTGTATCGATGCGGCAGTTGGCGGGCGGCGAGATGGCGAGGCACAGAGCACACATACAACCACAGCTATGGCTCTTGATGTATCGGCACTTTAATTCTTCTTAGCATCGCAATACTTTTCCATTTAGTGCCTATGGAATTTTTCCATGCAGTGTGAGCGTTGGAACCGCATACCCGAGGCTCAGTGAAGCTATGTCTTCCAGGAGAGCCTCCTCGCTCCAGAAGGTGTTGCTCAAACCAGTGCCAAACTCCAACTACTACTGCTGAGGCCGTTGTGCCGTGCAGTGCCCATGTGCATTTTCCCGCGCTCGCCTGCCATCCACCTTTTACCGCTCCCTGACAGACCGGGTATTCACCCGAGGTTTTGCATTCTACATATCCTGACACATTGCCTACGTATGGACCAGACACACAATTACAATTTTAAACATCTTACAACAGTTTCAACATTTGTTACATTTCAATTCTATTACAATATTGCTTGACATTTGGCATAAACATTAATGTTCACATTGAAACTCGTTTACAGTTTTCTTAACACAATGGCATGAAACAAAAAAGTAATGAAATCAGAACATCAATTACACAAGTTTAACGAAAAATCAGATGGAAAAAATATTATTTATATGTAAAATAGTACAACGTCATTGTTGTTACAAACGGATTTTTTGTGGATTGCTGTCTGCAACAATATTTTTACGGTTTAATTCAGGCTTTCCGTTATACAATTTGAAATTATATTTAGCGTGAAAAATCCTAAACTGGCAACAATATGGCTCCCGCTAACTCTTAATAGCCATATTTCGATATAGTGTTTTCGCTGCCTCAGCACAACAGAACAATCCTTCCCAGTCTTAGTTCTTTGCCTTTAGCATTGCAGTTACAAGTTAACGTGAACCGACGTCGGTGCAGTGCATAATGCTGAATTGTTAATGTTAATGGTGCAGTTAATCGCGTTGTAATCAGAGATTTTCTTTACTTTTTTATTAGTTGTCTCATCGAAATGTCGAAGCAAACGGACGAAAAATACGCCCAAAGGCTTAGGAAAGAGTGGATTAGCAACAAACAATTGAAATACTGGCCTCTTGAGATCCCCGTCGATCCTTCTAGTGTGCGATGTCGATTTTGTCAATGCAATTTAAATTCGCGTCCGTCGGATTTATTGAATAAATCAAAAAGCAAAAAGCATGTAAAAGCTGCGGTACTCTTTTCTTCACTGGGACAGTTGAAATTAGATGCACATGTAGCTAGGCAGCCCAATGAAGTTTGTGTTGCAGAAGCTGCTTTTTATTTGTGGCTAACCATTCCGCAATAAGATCTGTGGATCAGGTCTTCAGCCTTTCAAAAAAAGTGGTTTATAGATGCTCACCATGTCTCTCAGATGCGTTTCAATACAAGCAAGTGCAGTGGTGTGATTAAAAACATTATTTACCTACATTTCAAGGCCAGTCTGAAAAAAGACAGTGTACTTTTGAATGAATCTATAGACATTAGTGCCACTAAATTGTTTAGCTGCGTGTGTGATATACTTTTCTTAGGCTCAAGGTCGCATTGTTGCCACGTTCTTGGGAATAGTAGAGTTAGAGGAAGGCAACGCATTCGCAGTAACCAAGGGTTTGAAATATTTGCTTAATGAGTTCAAAATGGCTCTGAGCACTATGGGACTCAACTGCTGTGGTCATCAGTCCCCTAGAACTTAGAACAATTTAAACCTAACTAACCTAAGGACATCACACACACCCATGCCCGAGGCAGGATTCGAACCTGCGACCGTAGCAGCAGCGCGGCTCCGGACTGGAGCGCCTAGAACCGCACGGCCACCGCGGCCGGCTGCTTAATGAGTACGACTTGAAGATTCATTTAATGTGCGGTTTGGGTTGTGGCGAAATAAATAAAAAAACATTTGATTTAATTGTGTTCTTTAACTTTAGAATTTTTGAAAGGCTTTTCTACGGATTGTATTGACCGGCTTGAATGCGGACAAATACAGTGCTTCGTGAAATATGCATGTAATATAATTTACCATTCCGATTAATTACATTTTGAATTCTACGTCATTGTTGATTTAATCAGAGTTCTCACCTTAGACGTAGAATTAGTCCTTCTGCCACAATATTAATTCATTAGTCGCCATCGGTGTTCTTCTCTTTGTTGACCGTGTGTATCTTCCTAAGTCGGCATCGGTTCACTTCACGAAGACGGTGGAAACCAAGGAATACAATGCTACGTTGCTTTAAATAATTTTTGTAACACTTCGATACTTCTCACTATTTTAATTCACAAGACAATAAGACTTGCTCTGCTAGTCGCACAAACCATAATTACTAACAACATGGCTGCCTTTCCGCACAGTCCAAAAATCACGTCCATCCTCCACGAGGCAACAATCGAGAGTGTCCCTTAGCTCCTTGGAGTATCAAACAAAAGAGAATCCAATGTGAACTTTACAAAGATTATAATATACATGCCTCTCAATTTATCTTTGGCGCAGCTTTTAAGATATTGTATGTCTCTGCATAGGAATGTGCCATTACAACTGCCCCCCTACTGTATACTGTCACTAGAAAATTTTATTTGATTGACAGGATACAGTAGTCGACCTTGCAATTGATAGGTTTGGGGGTCTTTTATTTACAACCTTCATTTTTATTGTCTCATTTTCATGGCACTGTGAATTCTTTGGTATTACTGAGTGTGTGTCAGTTTTTTGGTATACTTATGCTAATATTTACAAACCTTAATCAAGTTTTGGTTAACACTGAGAAATCAACATCATGTGGTAAAGTTTGTACAATAAAATATACAATGAATACAACGTTATTTACAAATGTTTCCTTCCTCATCAGAGGTGAAAATTAAGTCCTTGTATTGCTTTCTGTATTTATTCTGGGGTGACGAGCTTTGTTCGCTAGACCCAGTGTTGAATATGGGCGGGTGATACTCGCGCCTGATTGTTTGGTCGTCCGTTAGCTGGCGACGTTGGTTGAATGCACGCGCCAGTGCACTGAATATACACCGACGTGCGGGTACCGTCGAGACTTCCGAACCTCAGTATGCGTGTGATTTTTGCAGTTCCTTCCAGTACTTAGACTGGATACGACGAGGTACATTGGAATATGTGCCCCGAAGAACACAGCACACTATGTGCGAGGTGGAGGACGATCCCGTCGATGCAGCAGCAGGTAAGAAGCGTACCATGTCAAACTTGTTTGGCATTGTCCTTTTCTATTGTGACGCCATGGGTCGTTTGACGATACTAGCTTCAATTTTTCGATGTCCCTTGTTTAGGCTCGCTGACACTTGCAACGTAGCACTACTTTGCACAATTTCAATTTCTACACACACCACTTTAACCGCGAGTATTGCGATCGAAACTTCCTTTTCACTACTTTTTTCTTCGCATTAACCCCTTTTACCTATTGTACCGAGATTCATTCCCCTCAATACTTCTGGTCAATGTACATAAATATTCACAAATTTGTAAGTCACGGGACTTGGCATGAAATACAAAGTACATCACATACAATGGAATAACATAAAACACATACAATACATTAGTTACATTAATTACAGGAAAAAACTATCGACGAAAATTGAAAAAAAATTTTTGACCACTCATAGTGGCTTCTTCGTCTTGGATTTTACTGACACACACACACCTTTTTCCATTAATCAGTTAGAAGGAACAAGTCCTTTGTTTTCTTTCTTGAACTCGAGTGTAAGTTAAGGTTTACCTTCGTTACGTATTCTTCATACGCAACGACATGCATCGGCATGCAGAGAATACACCTGTAGCCGCTCCACTGCACCTTGGGAAGGGAATTTTCTACCTTCTACTTAGGGTAATGGCAACGACTACGTGTATGCTACGGTTTTTTTACCTATAAACTCTGAAAATGCACGAAATAATAATTTATATGTAGCATAACCCTAATATGTACAGTGTTTTGTGCTTAAGCACGTTCTGGTGTGCTTGAAAATCATTACCTCTAATAAAATTTCCTACATTAACATGGACATATAAACATAAAATTTTGAAGTTCAGGGTGTAACTACTATTAATATGTACAGTGTTTCATAATAGCGGCACGCCCTTGTGTGCGTGTATCATCTTCAATTAAAGTGCGCTTATAGGCGTCTTGTGTTATCATGGGAGAAAAAATACAGACATTTTAATGCATCGGTTGTCATGAAAATCTATGTACACGAATAATCCGACTTTCATAGCTTCAGTGCAGCATGAAATTCTGTATGATGGTTTTCTTTTCATAGTTTATTTTATAGACGATTCCTTTGCTTACAGGTCGTCGATCACACTACTTACCTGTTTCTCGTACAGCGGCGATATCATTTTCATTCTTTGTGACTGTAAATCGTGAAATGTATGAAAGATATAGTTTTGACATGATTTATCATTTCATGTTTCAAGTGTGTAAAGTAATTCATATCTTCCTTCCGCATACATGAGTGAAGAATCGCTAATGTTGCACTTTGTATCAGGTTTTTCGTATTTTCTCGTAAACTCGTAGAGTCTTACGGTTTTAATTGTTTCTTGACGTTAGGTATACCAGTTTATACGAGGTTGTCTTAAGAGTTTAATTTTCCTTATACACTTCTACGTTGGTTAAGTTCCGTACATGTACAGAGCTTCTTTCGCCTTTCACACATTCATACATACGTTTATACACACAAAAAATATCTACCACTTAATCTACACATTGCTGGTGAGGCCCTTTTTCGGTACCTTGCACCATTCCTTCAATATTCCAAAATAGTTCAGGGTGTGCTGAGCATCGTCCCTTCATACTAATAATACTTACAACTAAATATTTCTTCCTACATACATAACTGCCTTACGGTCCATTAATGCGCAATCATTCCATATTTTCCTCCTTTACACTTTAGCCTTCGTACATATAACCTCGTGTATAGCTTATATATTCTACAAAGTTGTTTGCTGAGTGCTTTAGGTGTTTCCTAACGTTAATGTGTTTCTCTCTCTCTAAATCCTAGGTATTTATTTTGAGAGCGATTCAGTTCATTACTCACGCTGCATAGATCTGTTTATTATTTTCCTATTTTAAAGCTTGTGTCATTCTTTCCCTTAGTCACAAAAATTCACACGTTTACCTTGTTGTTCATTCTGAAAATCGCTAGCTACTGTGTAATGTAAATGTATGCGTTATCTCTTTGCTTTCCTCTTTGCTGCTTTCTCCCTATATGTAATTGTGTGTTGTTCTCGTGTACATAACCTTTCATCCGGTTATCTATCTGCATTATTTTTTTTTTTCTATTTTCTTTCTCCTTCCGTACAAGCTAAGATTTTTACTCAGTATAATATAATATTACAATACCGTCCATGACCAGTATGTACTTGTATGTTCACTTTTATTACGTAGTACCAGCTTATAATTAAATTTTCTAAGCTACTATTTACAAGACTTGTGTACCCTTTTCTTTCTTGTTTTTGAATGGCTTTCGTCTCTGTGTCTCATAGTAAGCATGGTCTCAAAACTTTTAAACGTTTCGCGCATGCGCGCTTGTGTACCATGACTGGACTGCAGGCGCGAAGAAAACTCTGCATTGTTGGTGAACATTATTCGTGATAGCCGCCATCGTGTAATAGAGTCACGTGACGCCTGGACTCGACCGCGCATGCGACTTCGCGCTTTGTATACACTCAGCTGATCGGACAGGGAAGGGGGAAGATTTCTCCCCGACTCGCTGCCTACAGCGCGGCCAATGACCTCGTCTTGACATGCATCTATCGCGTGCTCATCAGCTGAGCGTTGGATTGCAACTTCGACGCGTGGCTTGTTGCTCGCCTAAAGCGAACCAACGCTGGCCTTCGCGTTAATTTGGCATTGTTCCTCTCTCTTAAATAACTGAGTTGGACTACAAAAGTACCGTATGGTTTATTTTATAGCGTTAAGACTCACAGTAACACATGTTTCATTAGGTGTAGTTGACTATGCGTTGTTCAGCTGGCATATGCCCCCAGTTGGTTACTAGTTTCGATGTTTACTTTATACTGCCGGAAAACTTCCATACCTAAAATACAATTGACGATTAACTTGTCAACGATTAAGAATGTACAGTTTATCGTGACATCGCTAATGGTAACAGGTATTTGCGTCTGCCAATTAATACTTTTTGACTTGTTACCTACAGCTGTCAAGATTTTACAATTTTCCATTGGCAGCACTGGTACTTTTAATGCTTTCGAAACTTCTTTGAATAAACTGTTAGAAATAATATTCGTAGATGCGCCTGTATCTAAAATTACGTTGGTAATTATAGTTCCTATCTTTGCTGTTATTACAGCCTGCACGAGGTCACTTACCTTGTCTGGTGCTTTCATCTCTTCTTCATATAGATCATCTTCTACGGTCGCATCCTGATCATATCTTAAAAATAATTGTCTAAGATGTAATGTGTGCTTGTTTGTGCCCCCTGTTGTCAAATCGGTCGGCCGGTGGGGGCTCATTACGACCGATTGTTGTTTACCGGGGGAGACAACGGCGTTGCTTCAGTACTGTCCGTTACATCTACAAAGTGTACTGAGTGGTTATTCTGTCGCCAATTAGTTTCCGGACCGCTGCGTGCAACATTTTCTTGCGACCGGCCGTCGCTATTCCTCCTTGGTCTGTCATTCCTATTACTGTAACTATTGTAATTTTCATTTGTGTGCCGCCTTTCATCACGCGGGCCTGACCAATCATTCACGTGATTTCTATCATTTCCATACCGGCGTGGACCGTAATCTGTACGATACCTTCGGTCTTCACGTCTCTGTGGCACCGAATTCCTCCGATTCCCGTAATTCCAGGTTCCATTATTTGGCCTTGTCGCATACGGATGCCAACTGTGTGGGTTTTGTCCACTGCCATTAAAATAATTCCCGTTACCGTTGTTTTGATTGGTTACGGAGTGTTCATTCCGATTACTTGTGCTCGGCTCTTCTTCGTATATTAGATCAATTGAGTCAAGCACGGAAAGAAAGTATTCAAGGTCGTTCTCCGGTATGGTTACCAATTTTTCGCGTAAGTTCGCGGGTAGTCTGTTTTTCAGAATTTTGAGAACGTCTACGTGCGGTATTGGATTATTCCAATAGCGCGTCTTATTCAAGTACTTTTCGAAATACTTTCTCAACCCGCCGTTTTTTAGGTTGAACGGTTGTGGGTTGAATACCTCACGTCGCAGTCTTTCTTGGACCCCAGCAGACCAATATTTCTCCAAGAAAGCCCGTTCAAATTGTTCGTAGGTGACGCACTGTTCAGCCATGTCTGTGGCCCACAAAAGTGCGTCGCCTTGTGTGAAGCCTACTACATATCTAATCTTCTGTGCCTCAGTCCAGTTTCTTGGTAAGACATTTTTAAATGCTCTTACAAATACGACTGGATGAGTTTTTCTGGATTCTGTGGAGAAAACTGGAAACTGTCTATGTTTCAACAGGCTCTCATCGACTAGAATCGTCGAGATGCAAGGCGACACGCCTACTGCCTGTTGCAGCACCGCGTTTGGCGAATAGCCATTGTTTGTCTGCGCCGGTGCGTGCACATACGCCGAACTGGGCGCGTGATGTTCTGCGTTATTGACATCGTAATCTGGCACAGGTGAATAAGTGTCAGGCTGCCTGTTGCTTGACGTAGGCAAATCATTTGAAACATTTAGTCTACCAGCAATTTCCTTACGTATTCTGTCCTCGGCTACTTTGATTTCATTACCTAATTTTTCAAAAAGTTTTGTTTCCCGGTCAGTTATTGATTCATTTACATTACCGTTTTCTAAAGTTTCATTTATTTTGATAATGTCCGCCTTGATACGTTGAGTCTCCTGTTTCAGAAAACCGACTTCTTCGTTAACTTTATTAACTTGGTCAGGTATTTCTTCACATGCGGACTGTACTCTTGTTAAATTTAATTGAATAGCCTGTACGTTTTCATGTATTTCTTTTTGTACGGTTTGTGTTTGATTGTGTGTTTCTACTATTTCTGACAGTTCCTGTTCCTGTTTGTTTGTAAGATCTGACAATTTCTTTTCTAAGTCATTTGCTAATACATTGTATACACTATTGACGGTTTTGATGACTTTGTCTTCGATCTTTTGATCGATTTCATTGGTGAGTTTATTTAAGCGTTGATCGAAATGTCTGTGCATGTTTTCAAATTGCGTGTTTACACTTGAAAACTGCTGTTGGAACCCAATTTCCATGTTTGACAATTTTGTGTTTGTCATGTTGTGGCTGATTTCTAGATTCGACAGTTTTGTGTTGGTTGTGTTGTGGCTGACTTCTAGATTCGCCAGTTTTGTGTTCGTTGTGTTGTGGCTGATCTTTAAATCAGATAATTGCTCGCTCACGTTTGACATCAGACTATATAATGCCTCAAGCGTAACTGACGAAGCTTGTGTGTTTGTATTTATGCCATTATTTGTAGCCATTGTTTCTCTACCACGATCTGATTGAATCGAAACCGGGCTAGGTTCACTGATTTCACGCGAAATATTTTCATCTGATCTGGTAATCGATGCTTCATCGACTGTGCACAAGGTTTCATTTGCAAGTGGTTCATTATTGTTAATCCCTGTGGAGTGCAATTGAATCGTATTTAGTTCTACATTATGTTGTGCTGAAAAACTAATTGCGTCATCATTTACGTCACTATTGTCAGAATCGGTGACGTGTCCATGAACATTTGTCAAATTAAAGTTCTCCGATTCCATTGTGGAGATATTATTTTTATCTGTACTTTACTGTTAATCTAAATCTTTAAATTCTCTCGCAGTTGAATTAATAAAAATATCTCGCGATTGTTATTTGTTGCGCGTCGGAAATTTACAAGATGTCGCACTACGTCTTCTAATTCTGCGATTGTTGAACATAAAAAAGTAATTATCAAAGTGTAATTGTGTGTTGCCACAAACACTACCAGGATTTTAATATGGGAAGGAAAAGGTTCTGCTATAAGTGGAGCTAAGCCAAGGTGCAGCCACTGCATGCGTTTGCGCTTTCCTACCTTAATTCCGGCTGAGCTGCGTCACTCACGATTCCGTTAGTTTTGTAAATCCTTGTCCTTGTTCCTTCTGGTTATTGTGCCATCCGTTTATACAGTTAATATTGTTTCACCTTATTCGTCATTTTCCATGTGCGTCATGTAACAGAGAAACAGTAATTAGTACAAGTACATTTGTAGCACAATAATCAAGTACTTACTCTTTGTTCCACCAGCACTGTCCCTGTCAGCGGTCGCCAGTGTGGCGAAATAAATAAAAAAACATTTGATTTAATTGTGTTCTTTAACTTTAGAATTTTTGAAAGGCTTTTCTACGGATTGTATTGACCGGCTTGAATGCGGACAAATACAGTGCTTCGTGAAATATGCATGTAATATAATTTACCATTCCGATTAATTACATTTTGAATTCTACGTCATTGTTGATTTAATCAGAGTTCTCACCTTAGACGTAGAATTAGTCCTTCTGCCACAATATTAATTCATTAGTCGCCATCGGTGTTCTTCTCTTTGTTGACCGTGTGTATCTTCCTAAGTCGGCATCGGTTCACTTCACGAAGACGGTGGAAACCAAGGAATACAATGCTACGTTGCTTTAAATAATTTTTGTAACACTTCGATACTTCTCACTATTTTAATTCACAAGACAATAAGACTTGCTCTGCTAGTCGCACAAACCATAATTACTAACAACATGGCTGCCTTTCCGCACAGTCCAAAAATCACGTCCATCCTCCACGAGGCAACAATCGAGAGTGTCCCTTAGCTCCTTGGAGTATCAAACAAAAGAGAATCCAATGTGAACTTTACAAAGATTATAATATACATGCCTCTCAATTTATCTTTGGCGCAGCTTTTAAGATATTGTATGTCTCTGCATAGGAATGTGCCATTACAGGGTGCTGACAATGCAGCAGTTATGGTAGGTATCAATAATGGCATGTGCCAGAATTTGAAAAGAGAAGTTCCTCATCTTGTCTCAATTCCTTGTGTCTGCCACTCCGGCCGGCCGGGGTGGTCCATCGGTTCTAGGCGCTGCAGTCTGAAACCGAGCGACCGCTACGGTCGCAGGTTCGAATCCTGCCTCGGGCATGGATGTGTGTGATGTCCTTAGGTTAGTTAGGTTTAAGTAGTTCTAAGTTCTAGGGGACTGATGACCTTAGGAGTTAAGTCCCATAGTGCTCAGAGCCATTTTAACCATTTTTCTGCCATTTCGTGCAGCTGGCGGTATCTTCTAACGCAGCTGAAACTTTGCCCGGGAATTTGGAATTTTTGTTGCCAGAAACGTATTCTTGGTTTTCGAAGTCTTCATCTCGTCCAATTGCTTAAAGAAAGTTATTCAGTGCAATAAATGACGGGGCTAATCCATTGAAAATAGTTCAGAAGTGAAATAAACGTTGGATGTCTATTTTAGAGGCTGTTTTTCGTGAGTTGTCTCAGTGGCTTGAACTAAAAACCCACTTTGAGATAGCAGCTTCATGAGAAGTGCTATACTGCTCAAGTCCTCCATAATTTGTACAGCGATGAAGTAAACAGAATTTATCTTACTTTTCAGAAACCTTATTTGGGAGAATGTCAGCTGGTAAATAAGGAATTTCGGTTAAATTCTGCATACCAATCACGGCTCCTAAACAATGTTGTTTTACTAAACAGTGGGCTGGTAAGGAGAATTGTTGTACCAGGAACAGGGGTGTTCTTTTAACAGCAGATGTTCGTAAATATAAGTCGCCAAGAATATACTTAGGACATGAAGGCGAAGTTTTACTGCAGGATATGAATAATTCCAACAAAATTTCGTCTGAGATTGAGAATGCCATAAGGAAAAGATGTGAACATTTTCTTGTTTTCCTTGCTTCTGAGCTGCAACGCCGTTTGCCCCAAAATGTAAATGTGTTGCAAAAAGTATCCTTAATTGCTCCATGAGAATCCTTGAGAGTGATAAAAGAAACAATAGTATCGCTGGCTAAGGAAATGGGCTTGTCAGACACTACAGTAACAAAAATTGATTTTCAATGGTCCAAGCTCACTACTGTCCAATGGAAACAAATCAATAATGCTGCGTCGTTCTGGAATGAAATTAAGTCGTACAGAGATCCTTTCCAAAAACTTTGAAATCTGGCTATTATGCTTGTGGTTTTACCATGGTCCAATGCAGAGGTGAAGAGGGCCTTTGGCCAACTAAATTTGATAAAACCGTCTCTCCGGAACAGACTAATTACTGTTATGGTGAACGCCATAATTACAATAAGAGATGATCTTAATCGCGTTGGTAAGTGCTGTCACGATTACGAGGTGCCGGAGAACGTTCTCCAAGAAATCGCCAACGACAGGGATATCCCAGTACTTCAGCAGTGTACACGGAAGACAACCAACTGCAGGATGAGAAGGGAAATGAAATACTGTGGCTTGAACTACATTAATGTGGTGAGTGTAATCTGAACTTAGTAAACTTCCTGTTACTGGCAGTAATAATAATAATAAATAATAATAATAATAATAGAAATAATATTCCATGATGATGACAAAAAATTTCTTTGTGAGTTATCAGCGCATTGAAATTTCGTTTTCAGGAGGGTAAGTAACAATAATAACAAGCATTTAGCGGCATAAATTTTTCTGTGTTGGCAACGCTGGTAATATGCTACAATTAGGGCACTGTCGACCGTTACGTGTCATCGCCGAGCCGGGTCCCAAGACCCTGCTGCCTTCGTTTCCCCAAGTTCGATGCTTGGTACATTATGATGACCAAGATGCTAATCCATTACAACGAGGTTAACGGACAGAAAACGTTTGGTCAAATTTTCTAAAGTTGCACCTAATATTTGGTACCCCTCATCTGGCACACTGGGCGGCTGCCGTAATTGCCTCATATACGGTAGAACCGTAAGAAACGTGATCTGGGGTAGAACCCAAGCTAGGTTTCATCTTAATATTGTTATTGTTTAAGATTACATGCACATTGTTGTGCAGCACTATTAATGCCCCTGAAACAGCACATCAGTGATATAACATTATCTGTCCTTTCGAATGTTTGAGGAGTGCGTTATACTTCGTTCTGTTTTATTAAAACACATTTGTATTACTAACTGGCAGAAGAATTCTGAGTACATTTTCACATCCCTTATACATTGTTACGAATTTCCGCCACAGTGTAATCGGCAGAGGTTAATGTGCTTTACATTGTTGACACATCTCGTATATCCATCACTGCTTATCTACCATCGCCAGAAACGTCGTAAATCGCTCATTGAAAGCTGGACGAGAGCCAACTCCCGAAGTCTGAGAGAAGAATCGGAACAGGAAGAAAACCTAATATATGGTACGACTTAAAGTATCGTATTTCCTTCACTTCATAGTCGTTTGCAGTGTTATGTAGGAATATATAGATGGAAATAGTTCCACATACGATCACCTACATTGTAATCTAAGCTCTAGTTGGTAACCCTACCAAGAGAGGGCAGCACCACGCCTGGCAGGAAGAGACATCCTCGGCAGACTGAGGAACTACTCCGGCAGGCGACATACCGCCGGACTCGTCCATCGGAAAACTAGTGTTCGATGTTTCCGCAACTAACCTGTAGCCTAAACGACTTGTTAAACTATCCCCACACACGCCATCGCCGAATGCCTCAATACTTCAGAGGAGAAATCTATGAAGGCCGTAGACATCCTCTCCAGATACAAACAAAACCAAATCACCTGTTTTTTCTTCCTTGGAGCAAGTAGAAAAATTAGAGTCTAAACATCTTCCACGAAGAAAAAAATCACTGGAACATAGTGCATTTCCAAAATTCTTGGAGTTACAGTGGTCATCACCTCCTCTTGGACCGTACTGAAAGAAGGCAAGATGTTATAGTGTTGATATGTATAATTAGGCGCTTCCAGTTTTCGATAAATTAAAAGTGAAATAATGTTCAAATTGTAAATGGGAAAGTAAGTGTGTTGTACAGTAAAATTAAAAAACTCCAATGAAATATCTCCGAAATAAAAACTAAACTAAAATTTACTGATGCACGTGTGTGTTGTGTTCTGATGAAATACACAAAAATAGAAGGAATTGAAAACGCTCCGAAAGATGAACTTACGAAAGTATTAGTTTCAGAAAATACTGTGCCGACGGAGAAAGTAGGAAAACTAAAAACTGAACTCGAAAGAAGAGAAAAACCGTTGGATATTGAAGCTAAGCCAAACTTCGAATTTGCTACTGTTAAAAGTGTTAAAAAACCGAAAAATTAAGAACAGTTATAAAACAAAGAAATAACACTAAACAAAGATTTCTGTTGTAACTGGACGTAGAAAAAAAACGTAAAACATCGATAATATCATTAGACAGCACATGTTCGGAAATTTGAAGCTATTGTGTGCAAATACAGTTTAAAGGCATCTGGCTCTGTAATCCCAGGAACTCCATTACTTGAAATAACAAGTTTGACGAAATTTAACGAAGTAACAAATTTGAGAAATGACAGCTTTGTTGTGCTGTTAGGTGATTCAAATGACATACCTAACAATGAGACATCAAAGGCAACCACACAAATGAAAAAGTGCTGAACTAAGCTAATTCATACAACAGTTCACATAGTGAACAAGCATCAAACTAGGACCTAGGGCGGGCAAAACGGGGTATCTACCCCGGGCGGCAATTTCAGGGGGCGCCAAACTCGTATTCTTGAGGGCAAAAACTTTGTTTCACTAAGCGGATAGCGTCAACCCACATTGATCTATCGATTATTCATATGATTTTGAAACACAGCCCAGTTTATTTTTGAACATTTTTAAACACATTCTAAATTGATTTCCGGGGAATCATAAGTTGATTTTTGAATGAGTGCATAGTGTATGTGAAGTCTCTCGCAGGGGAATCCCCGTCTTATCTAGAAATAAAAAGCTTTCCCGCAGACAAAAGGGGACGGGGCTTACGAGCTGAGCCGAATAAAACCGAACGAATGAACGTCAATTGCCGTTTGCTTTGTGGTTGGTTGGGTGTGCGAACGATCAGCGTTGTTACGAGCTGAGCCGAATAAAACCGAACGAATGAACGTCAATTGCCGTTTGCTTTGTGGTTGGTTGGGTGTGCGAACGATCAGCGTTGTTACAATTATTAGATGAATCCTAGATTCAGACTACCAGAGTGTAAATAAACGACTAACAGGAATAGCAGGTAAGAAGGATTACGTATTATGTTCCCAGTGTATCCAAGAAAACGAAATTTTGACAGAAAGTTTTTGCCAGAACGCAACACTACTAGGGGCCAGATGTACAGTCCCCGATTACCAGCTGCTTAAATTCTATTCTAGGAGTAGCGCGCAAACATGTAAGAACACGTGCCGGCCGTAGTGACCAAGCGGTTTTAGGCGCTGCAGTCTGGAACCGCGCTACGGTCGCAGGTTCGAATCCTGCCTCGGGCATGGATGTGTGTGATGTCCTTAGGTTAGTTAGGTTTAAGTAGTTCTAAGTTCTAGGGGACTGATGACCTCAGAAGTTAAGTCCCATAGTGCTCAGAGCCATTTGAACCATAAGAACACGTAATAACGCCCTACCGGAGAATAAACACAGGATAACCAAAATGTTGGTCCTGGCAAGGTTTGTGGAGTTGACAGCAGAATAAGTTTTGACAATGGCAGAAATACTTACAGAATTAGCGAAGACAAGATTGTCTGCTAGAACGAGGAAGGAGAAGAAATGGGGACATCAAACAGCTTATGTGGAAGACTATGAGGATTAAAAATTTGTATAGAAATTTCGTACTGCTGCGTTTCGATCTAATGCCCTAGAAACTGGAGCGTATGAATGAAAAGTCAAACTATTTCCTAACATAAAACTTCTTGCTTTTAGTAGATCTAATAGGCATTTGATATTGGTACTTAGTTACTTATATTCTGTCGTGTTACTTATGTAAATGAGACACATAAAAATGATAACTTTTGCCAAAAAAGTCTAGGTTATTTGTCGTGTGTTACAACTGCTGCAATATGAGGAAGACCTACGTGTTTTATCTAGCAGACAGTAACCAAATAGACTTAATCAAATCGAGAAAGCACACCGGCCCTGGGTACTATTCGTAATTGACAGTTTTTTCAGTAGCAGACAACGACATTTTGATTTTTCATGTAGCAAAACGTTAGACGAACTTTGATGAAATAATAGATTCTTTTACAGAAACGAAATCACGTTGTGTAAAGCTGTAACAAGATCAGAAAGAGAATATGCTGGCACCTAAGTATTGAAGACATGTGTAGTGTCTTCCATTTCTCTTGTGTTTGCTGGTTTTATGTTTCCTATATTTAATTTTGTCTCATACAAAACAGAAAGTTATTAGCTAACAGATAATAAAATTTTCTGAAGAGTTCTAATCCTCCCGATGACAAATAATCCCACGAAGTATTAATTATGAGTTTTTTTATTCTATCCAGAGGGGTAGGATGTTAAACCGGCCGACTTGGAGCAGGAGAGGCTTCCATTACAAAATACACACGTTTGAATTCCACAGAGCGAAATACAGTGACGTGAGATAGAAGAATGCTGTGTGAAGAGGCGTGGCACAGCACTTTGCCACACTTACGATCAAATAGCATGTCTTATATTTCCTCGAACATATATGTTTTATGTATCAAGCTCTTCAGAAAGATAATAATAAATTTGTAAATTTGTGAAAAATCGACTTTTTAAAAATTTTGTACGTCCTATGTCAAACGCTCGAGGGCGGGTGGGGGGGCGGGGGGGCGGGGGGGGGGGGGAGCCGAGGTGCCACAGTCAAGTTTTTGCCCCGGTTCGGAAATATCGTAGATCCGGGGCTGACAAGCATGTAAGAGAAATACAGAGGGTGGAGGCTGTACTGTTTCTCCTGGGTGTACTTGGGTTTAAAAAGAAATGTAAACTAAATATTACGATAAATTTTATAAATAATCGACAAGTACGCCAAAGAAGAAGAGATAGAACTACACTGGACATGTTATTCCATGGACTTTTGCGCTTATATGCATGAACTATCTTTCCTTTGTCTTTCACTTATCTGCTTGGATTCGGACCTAAGAGGACGTTCTTGTGTATGGCTGATCTTGCTGTACCAGCTGATACTGTAAGTTGTAGTCCGCCCCGGTAGCTGAGTGGTCAGCGTGACAGACTGTCAATCCTAAGGGCCCGGGTTCGATTCCCGGCTGGGTCGGAAATTTTCTCCGCTCAGGGACTGGGTGTTGTGTTGTCCTAATCATCATCATTTCATCCCCATCGACGCGCAGGTCGCCGAAGTGGCGTCAAATCGAAAGACCTGCACCAGGCGAACGGTCTACCCGACGGGAGGCCCTAGCCACACGACATTTCCATTTCCATGTAAGTTGTACTTAAAACACGAAAAATATAATGGTTATTTTGTCAAAAGAATTTGTGTGTGCTGTCAATATCTTGTGAGTCAGATACCTGAATTGCCTTAAGTAGATATGGGCCTTAACAAAGAATTTTCATTGTTAGACGCCATCTTAGATAAATCTTTAACATTTTTCTTTTAGCTCATCTACTAGACGTGCCGTCGGTTAGGACAATTAACTTTATTTCAGATCGCACGAGACCGGAGGCAGCTACCAATAATTTAACAAATTTTACTTACAGATTTTCTTTATATAACGAGATAACATCCCAAGCAGAAAAGGTCTGGTCACAGGATTCCAGTTCCGTTATGGGATTTCATTTGTAGATGCTACTCTTGTTATCTATTGTTGGGGAATCGAGACGGAACCACGAGGTTAAGTAACGTATTGCAGTAGTGTACATCGAACAGACTTGGCAAATATTTTCTGGTGCAATAAGCACACGACTTCTCACGAGCCTGGAATAATATCTGTAGTGTTGGGTAAATAAGAAAAGGACAATTAATCATCGCCGATTACGTAACTACCCTGAGAACTGAGCTAGTTTACCGAGTGCTTATACACGTCAGGCTAAATTAAAAAACGTATTCCACTGTTAATAATATTCCTACATTAGTTATTTCTCTTTTATGCTGAGCCATTGCATTAATGTGTGTTTCTCTTTTATATAAGTCACGGCTCCTATTCATTCTATTGCATTACACTGATAGCAAAGAAAACGAGTCACACATCATTTTTATTTTATTACATTACAAGGCAAATATGGAAGCAAAAAAACACAACATACACTCCTGGAAATGGAAAAAAGAACACATTGACACCGGTGTGTCAGACCCACCATACTTTCTCCGGACACTGCGAGAGGGCTGTACAAGCAATGATCACACGCACGGCACAGCGGACACACCAGGAACCGCGGTGTTGGCCGTCGAATGGCGCTAGCTGCGCAGCATTTGTGCACCGCCGCCGTCAGTGTCAGCCAGTTTGCCGTGGCATACGGAGCTCCATCGCAGTCTTTAACACTGGTAGCATGCCGCGACAGCGTGGACGTGAACCGTATGTGCAGTTGACGGACTTTGAGCGAGGGCGTATAGTGGGCATGCGGGAGGCCGGGTGGACGTACCGCCGAATTGCTCAACACGTGGGGCGTGAGGTCTCCACAGTACATCGATGTTGTCGCCAGTGGTCGGCGGAAGGTGCACGTGCCCGTCGACCTGGGACCGGACCGCAGCGACGCACGGATGCACGCCAAGACCGTAGGATCCTACGCAGTGCCGTAGGGGACCGCACCGCCACTTCCCAGCAAATTAGGGACACTGTTGCTCCTGGGGTATCGGCGAGGACCATTCGCAACCGTCTCCATGAAGCTGGGCTACGGTCCCGCACACCGTTAGGCCGTCTTCCGCTCACGCCCCAACATCGTGCAGCCCGCCTCCAGTGGTGTCGCGACAGGCGTGAATGGAGGGACGAATGGAGACGTGTCGTCTTCAGCGATGAGAGTCGCTTTTGCCTAGGTGCCAATGATGGTCGTATGCGTGTTTGGCGCCGTGCAGGTGAGCGCCACAATCAGGACTGCATACGACCGAGGCACACAGGGCCAACACCCGGCATCATGGTGTGGGGAGCGATCTCCTACACTGGTCGTACACCACTGGTGATCGTCGAGGGGACACTGAATAGTGCACGGTACATCCAAACCGTCATCGAACCCATCGTTCTACCATTCCTAGACCGGCAAGGGAACTTGCTGTTCCAACAGGACAATGCACGTCCGCATGTATCCCGTGCCACCCAACGTGCTCTAGAAGGTGTAAGTCAACTACCCTGGCCAGCAAGATCTCCGGATCTGTCCCCCATTGAGCATGTTTGGGACTGGATGAAGCGTCGTCTCACGCGGTCTGCACGTCCAGCACGAACGCTGGTCCAACTGAGGCGCCAGGTGGAAATGGCATGGCAAGCCGTTCCACAGGACTACATCCAGCATCTCTACGATCGTCTCCATGGGAGAATAGCAGCCTGCATTGCTGCGAAAGGTGGATATACACTGTACTAGTGCCGACATTGCGCATGCTCTGTTGCCTGTGTCTATGTGCCTGTGGTTCTGTCAGTGTGATCATGTGATGTATCTGACCCCAGGAATGTGTCAATAAAGTTTCCCCTTCCTGGGACAATGAATTCACGGTGTTCTTATTTCAATTTCCAGGAGTGTATTACCATGCCTAATACGGTGTAAAAAATGCTTTGGCTTCAAAATAACTTCTAACAGTCTCGGAATAGAAAAAAATACAGATCCCGCATGATTTTCAAGGGACTCTTATGCCATACTTCCTGCAAAGTAGTGGCAAGTTCAGACAACGATGATGGATGTGCATTGTGATCACGAACTCTTGTCACCAAAGTAGACCACAGAGGCTCAATAATGTTGAGAGCTGGTGACTGGGTGGCCAATACTTCGTCCTCCTGCTCACGAAACCACTATCTGGTCAATGCATGCTACGTGAACGTTGGCCCAGTCGTCTTGGAACACAGCATCGCCATTGTGGAACAAACACTGTACCGTCGGATAGACCTGACCAGCCGAAATTGTCACGTAATCCTTAGCAATAATGCGACCTCGCAGAGTAACCCTGGGGCCTACGCAACACTACGATGTGGCTGCCCATAACATCACCGAACCACCGCCGTATTTCACTCTTGGGACTTAATCTAGGCCAGAAGGCGGAAACACAGTACAAGAAGACTCATTAGAGAAAATAACTTTCCTTCGTTGCTCCATAGACCAGGTGATATGGTTTCGACAACACGTTTTCCTGTTACGGACATTTGCATCACTGTAAGTGATTTTGGAATTCCAACTCGTTTTGCAGTTCCCAACTTATGAAGATCCCTTCGTACTGTTTTAGCGCGGGCAGGGTTCACGAGTTCGATATTCAGTTCTGAAGTAACTTTCGCACCTGTCATCCTATTATATTTCGTCAGACTCCACTTCCATAACCGTCTATCACTCAGCACACACTTTCGTCCTCTTAGTGACTTAGCCGATGATGTTTTCCCACTTTAGCTGTAAGCGGTATACGAGGTGTGACAATAAATTAATGAGACTAATGTGAAAAATATGTTGCTTACCGTTTTAGTCAAGTTTAGGGTTGTCTCCATCAAATCAGTTCCCTTCTGATTGCACACACTTTTTCCAGCGCTTCTGCCATTGACGGTACCATTTCTGGAACTCATCTTCTGCAATATCCTCCAAGACCCTCGTCACAGCTTTTTGGACATCTTGTGTTGTTTGAAAATAGTGTCCCTCGGCCGCCTTTTTGACTCTTGGAAACAGAAAAAAAGTCGCACGGAGCGATATCTGGTGAATAAGGTGGCTGTGGTAGTACTGAAATTTGTTTTGAGGTAAAAATTGCTTTACTGACAGAGCAGTATGGCATGGTGCATTATCGTAATGCAGAATCCAATTACCAGCAATGTTATCACAGACACAAAGAACTCTTTTACGAAGTCTTTCTAAAATTTCTTTGTAGTAATATTGGTTAACTTGTAAACCCCCCCCTCCCTTATCGACCTTAATGACAGTGAAAAATTAAGCCGCGTGTACCTAATGGAAATTTGGGAAAAGCAATCGTCACCGAAGTTAATCTGTCAGTAAACAGGGAGGAAAAGGTTACATCTAAATGAAAGGAAAAATGCAAATGAAACTGGTGGAAATTAATTTTGAAAAGGGGTAAAGTTAATAAAGAAAGTAAATGTGCGGCCGTTACGTTAACAGTTAACTAGCGGTAATTAGATATTTGAGATTTTGGGGACATTATGGTCGCCAGTCCTATGGACAATTACTATAGTAACTGAAAAGGAAATGTTATTGCACTAGAAGCGTGGCAACTGAAGGTTGACACGTGTAGTGTGAAAACTGAAAGTTTGTCAGAAGTAATAAATTTCGCTACACTCTGACTTAATTTAGCAAAAGAATTAATAAAACCGGAAAACTGAAAGTTAATTTAGTGACTGAAATTTAAAGTGAGCTTTGTTTCTGAAGCACTACGAATTTCAATAAAATAAGGTTAGTCTTGGGCTACCTTAACAATCATTTCAAAAGCTACTTGAATCTATGCATTTTAGAAATAAGAGATTTAACTTTGAACTTGAATTGAATGATTCTGAACAATTAACAATAGTAAAATTTAGTACGTACCAAGCTGAGCTGTAGTCACAGGTAAGCTAAAATATGATAACAAAACTCGCACTCATAATTTGTGCTTGTGTAATCTAAATATTGTAGCCAGCTATGAATACTTTAACTGAACTTTGAAATTAAAGCAGTGAAATGGAATAATATTACTTTAATGCTGGCGTTTGAATTTCAACGACACTCGGGTTCATTCCGGAAAAGGAAGGGACCCTGCTTGGTAATGCAATTGGGACAATGAGCAACAAATGTTCATGGTAAGTTGCTGTAATTATAGTTACGAAAATGGAACAGTTTGAAAAGCTGAGGTCTGCCATACAGTTCTAAAACTTTACGTGCTTCCAGTCTTCCTTGTTGGTTGATTGAAGGTTTGAAGCCGTCGATCGAGGAGGTGGCGACAGTCACTCATTGTCGACCGTTGCTGTTGCAGAAGCTGGATGTTGGCGCGCCTTCTTCTCGACACGGTCTCCAGCCGAAACGGGCTCTTGATGTGTGCCAGCTAAAGCTTCCCGTCCGCGACACCGTGTCAGAAACCATCATAGCAATTACATGCTGCCAAACCCCGAAAGCGCGGCAACTCGAGGGAACGTCACACAACACACCTGCTCCACTGCCCTACCGCAGCCAGACACCCTCCGCTCTACCCGCGCTCCACGCGGCAGAGTTAACACTACCAAAGATCCTAAACACTTTGGTTCTCCCCACGACCTATCGATGTATTCGTTCGATAGCATAGTTTTCCCTAGGCAAGACCCAGCGTAAAAATACAAATAGTGTTTACAAAACAAACCAATTATACATCGACATAAATGCATAAACATATATATACAAATAGTAAAACAATTACAATATACAAAGACACAGAAACTTCATATCTTGAGGTAACAAAATAAGGAAAAAAATTTATAGTACAATAGATGGAAATAGGAGGATATGCATTTCCGGCGTTACAAACTGTTTGTCCAGGAGGTACCCACTCTTTATGAACAATTCCCTTGGAATTAACGCAAAAAGAAATGGCATACCGTTGCGCAATATTATGCGGTTCCATTTCCGTGATGAGAGACACAAACACATGTTAACTTATTACAGCACAACTCACGAGTGAGCAGTTGCATCAATGTGCCGCTTGGACTAGAAGCAGCTTATAGACCAAGGTCAAAGATATTGTGCCAATGCAAGCCTGCAAGGTTTCCACATCTTGCAAAGAAAATCAGTGTCATTACTTTATTGTCGCACCTCGTAAATCTTGAAACACCACATTCGGATTACCTTGCTTACGAAAGCACCTACATTACGAGTATCAACAATTTGCCCTTGTTCGAAGTTGCGTATCTCCTACATACAGCACTCACAACTTATTTTACCCGTCCAGAAACACTTGTAAAACATGTACCATATGATGATGCCAGACTAGTAAATATATAACGGAATACAAACATCGAGGAAGGAAGGAAGTTTAAGGTTTAACGTCCTGTCGACGTCGAGATCATTACAGATGGAGCACAAGCTCGGTTTGTTTCAGGAATGGGGAAGGAAATCGGCCATGCCATTTCAAAGCAGTTATCCCAGCGTTTGCCTAGAGTGATTGTAACGTTCTTTTAAATAATTGGCTTTTGATTACGTTGAATGAATGTCTGACCACCATTGACACTTGCGAAGTGCTGAGGACACTGCACATCTGTCTTCCGTGATCGAATACAACAGCGCAACCTACAGGCTTTGCTAGCGTCTGCATGTATGTTCAAGCAAGCATTTCTCCTGGTGTTTGCATGTTTTTGTCTAACCTCTATATCTACATCTACATGGATACTCTGCAAATAACATTTAAGTGCCTGGCAGAGGGTTCATCGAACCACCTTCAGAATTCTCTATTGTTCCAACCTCGTATAGCACGCGAAAGAACGAACATCTATATCTTTCCGCACGAGCTGTGATTTCCCTTGTTTTATCGTGATGATCGTTTCTCCCTATGTAGGTTGGTGTCAACAAAATATTTTCGCATTCGGAGGAGAAAATTGGTGATTGGAATTTCGTCAGAAGTTTCCGTCGCAACGAAAAACGCCTTTCTTTTAATGATGTTCAGCCCAAATCCTATATCATTCCATTGACACTCTCTCCCATATTTCGCGGTAATACAAAACGCGCTGCCTTTCTTTGAACTTTGTCGATGTACTCAGTCAGTCCTATCTGGTAAGGATCCCACACCGCGCAATAGTATTCTAAAAGAGGATGGACAAGCGTAGTGTAGGCAGTCTCCTTAGTAGATCTGTTACATTTTCTAAGTGTCCTGTCAATAGAACGCAGTCTTTGGTTAGCCTTCCCCACAACGTTTTCTATGTGTTCCCTCCAATTTAAGTTTTTCGTAACTGTAATTCCTAGGTATTTAGTAGAATTTACGGCCTTTATATTTGACCTTTATATTGACCGAAGTTTAACGGATTCCTTTTAGCACTCATGTGTGTGACCTCACACTTTTCGTTATTTAGGGTCAACTGCCAATTTTTGCACCATTCAGATATTTTTTCTAAATCGTTTTGCAATTTGTTTTGATCTTCTGATGACTTCATTAGTCGATAAACGATAGCGTCATCTGCAAACAACCTAAGACAGTTGCTCAGATTGTCTCCCAAATCGTTTATATAGATAAGGAACAGCAAAGGTCCTATAACACTACCTTGGGGAACGCCAGAAATCACTTCTGTTTTACTCGATGACTTTCCGTCAATTACCACGAACTGTGACCTCTCTGACAGGGCAGAACAAATCCAGTCACATAACTGAGACGATATTCCATAAGCACGCAATTTCACTATAAGCTACTTGTGCGATACAGTGTCAAAAGGCTTCTGGAAATCCAGAAATACGGAATCGATCTGAAATCCCTAGTCAATAGCACTCAACACTTCATGCGAATAAAGAACTAATTGTGTTTCACAATAACATTGTTTTCTAAACCCATGTTGAATGTGTGTCAATAGCCCGTTTTCTTCGAGGTAATTCATAATGACCGAACACGATATAACTTTCGAGTATTTGGGTACGGATCTTTCGCCGAGAGAACGGTTGTATATGATTGTCAAGTATGGAGCTAATGTATCAGCATACTCCGAAAGGAACCTAACTGGTATACAGTCTTGACCAGAAGAATTGCTTTTATTAAGTGATTTAAGTTCCTTCACTACTCCGAGGATATTTACTTGTACGTTACTCATGTTGGCTGTTGTTCTTGATTCGAATTCTGGAACATTTACTTCGTTTTCTTTTGTGAAGGCATTTCGGAAGGCTGTGTTTAGTAACTCTGCTTTGGCAGCACTGTCTTTGTTAGTATCTCCACTGCTATCGCGCAGAGAAAGCATTGATTGCTTCCTGTCGCTAATATACTTCACGGACGACCAGAATCTCTTTGGATTTTCCAGGTTTCGAGACAAAGTTTCGTTGTGAAAACTGTTATAAGCATCTTGCATTGAAGTCTGCGCTTAAGTTCGAGCTTCTGTAAAAGACCGCCAATCTTGGGGATTTTGTGTCTGTTTAAATTTGGCATGTTTGTTTAGTTGTTTCTGCAACAGTGTTCTGACCCGTTTTGTTTACCAATAAGGATGAGCTCCGTCGTTAGTTAATTTATTTGGTATAAATCTTTCAATTGCTGCCAATACTATTTCTCTGAATTCAAGCCACATCTGGTCTACACTTATATCATTAATTTGGAATTGTTGTGGCGGTGGGATTACCTCAGTTACCATAAGGAAACTCAATCTCCACTGCATGAGCCACATGATCTTTGTATGGTTCACACGGTGCCGCTTTGTTCCGATTTCTGCCACCATTTTGACATATATTTACATCAGTTGATGACCAGAAATGAGAAATGCACGACACAGGAATCTATTGGCTGTTAACCACGCCATATTGTTATGTTAATGTTTTTTCGCCGTGCGCAATGTCAGTCATGTTATACATCTTTGATATGTTCTAATATACTGTAACACGATAACTGGTCTCTAAGACCAGAAATGTGCTTTTTAGACCATGACTTTTCAGAGACAGGTCAGACATATTTTTACTTGTAAGTAATATTTCAGATACGTAATAACTTCTTGTTCTTATGCCCTGTATGATGTGAACGCTTTATTAATTTTCAGTTCGACACAGGACTTGAGAATAGCTATAAAGTCGGTATCATGATTTTGTACAATATATGAACAATTAACAGTCAAATAGTGGAAATTTCTTTCAAAAAAATTCTATGTGACTGTAGTCTCCACAAAGGAAAGATTGTGATACTATCAAGTTCATTCGAAATTTGAATCGATTTTGTGATCACTGAATAGTGTGCTGTGTGTCATGTTATGTTATTTTACCCGTCTAGAAACACTTGTAAAACATGTACCATATGATAAAGCCACACTAGTAAATATGCAACGGAATACAAACGTCGAGGAAGGAAGGAAGTTTAGCGTTTAACATCCTGTCGCCGTCGAGACCATTACAGATGGAGTACAAGCTCGGTTTGTTTCAAGAATGGGGAAGGAAATCGGCCATGTCATTTCAAAGGAACCATCCCGGCGTTTGCCTGGAGTGATTGTTAACGTTCTTTTAAATAATTAACTTTTGATTACGTTGAATGAATGTCTGAACTATGGAATGGATACTAAACTTGAATTATCGTGTAGCGTGCTGTAACTGCAAGTGACGTGCTTACTCTGTGTTACTGTTAGCAAACTTTATACGAAGTGATTGGGCAATGTAACTGCCAATACCAATAAAGAAATAGAGTCACTGCAAAATACACTCAGCCTGTTAGGCACGGAATCCTCTAGCTCTGATAACCTTTGTCTCTGTGCACATAACAAATAAATTAAATTGTCGTCCTCTAAATTAGCAGTAACGATTGAACGCGATATATTCTAATCTCTCATGAAAAAAAAAAAAATGCTAGCTACAGGCTCAGCAGTTAACATAACAGCTTATGTTATGTTAACTGGGGACCTAGAAACGACAGATTGGCTCCGTCCCCGCCGCAGCCGCAGTGGTCCACAATCCCACGACGACTACCGCAGTCCACTTCACCCCTCCGCCGCCCCACACCGAACTCAAGGCAATTGTACGGTTCGGCCCCCGCTGGACTGTAACCCCTATGTATGCGTGGTGGAGTAATAGGGAGTAATGGTGGTGTACGCATACGTGGAGAACTTGTTTGCGCAGCTGACATGTGTAACTGAGGCGGAATAAGGGGAACCAGACGGCATTCGCCGAGGCAGATGGAAAACCGCCTGAAAACCATCCACGGACTGGCCGGCTCACCGGACCTCGACACAAGTCCGCCGAGCGCATTCGTGCCGGGGACCAGGCGCTCCTACCCGCTCCGGAAAGCCGCGCCTTAGACCGCTTTTTTCTTTTCTTTTTTTTAATCTCATTTTGTTCGTTTTAGTTCGTTGCATCTGCTCGGGGCGGACGTCGCAAGACACCCGTTTCAGTTCGTCGTTTATCCATTAACTCAGTTTTTTTATTAGAGGCGGCTGCTAACCCCCTAACCGAACACGCTGAGCTACCGCTACCGTGCCGGCAACCGCTCGGCTAACCAGGCGGGCTTTATAGAGCTTGTAAGTAGGCTGTTTATGTTTTCTTATTGGCAACGTTACGTAGCGCTCTGTACGAAAATCACTGGCTGTGCTGTGTGCAGTCTGTGGCTAGTTTGCATTGTTGTCTGCCATTGTAGTGTTGGGCAACGGCAGCTGGATGTGAACAGCGCGTAGCGTTGCGCAGTTGGAGGTGAGCCGCCGGCAGTGGTGGATGTGGGGAGAGAGATGGCGCAGTTTTGTAATTTGTCATGAACTGCTATATATATTATGACTATTAAGGTAAATACATAGTTTGTTCTCTTAAAAAAAAAGTAGTGTACAGTGGAGAAAAACTATTTTGAAAGAGGATGTGAACAGAATACAGAAAGCAGGCTTAGATAGTACTTTTGGGAATAATGATGAACAAAGGGAGATCTTCATGCAAAATACTGGAGTAAAACAAACCCTGTCCTTTCCTTTTGTGTCATCCCTCTATATGTCTGTGTACCCTTGTGTATTTGTGTTTTTCCTGTCTTTATGTGTTTAGCTGATGAGAGCTATGTTGTAGAATTTTTCTAATACTATGTTATTTACTTTGTAAAGATGTTTAGACATTATTTATTCTGTTTTGTTTTAATGCTCATGTGTGAAGTTGATGTTTCAATAATTATTCTGATCTTTTATGTATTTACTTATGTCATAATTCCTGTAACACTGATGTATATGTTATTTCGATTCTTTTGTAAAGCATGTACTACAAATGTTATCTGTATTGTTATATTCTTTAATGATGTATTTTGTACCTTTGTTATTGTATTCTTATGTTATAAAATTGTTATTGATACCAGTTCATCATATTATTAACTTGTTAGTTACATTTCACTGCACACTTTTCTGTTGGTCATAGTATATGGACAATATGTGAGAGGTAGGGACTGTTAGTGTTTGCACGTGTGTTGATAATTCGGCAAGGGACTGGATAGCAGCATTGCTGGTTCTAAGGACAATTCCAAAAACTTTGTGAGTGTACAAGTGGTGGTTTATGGACTTGCTATATTCTCCGCAAGACTCTTCAATGGTGATTGTGCACCCGCACAGTCACAAGAGATGGCTGCTGGCCATCTCTACAAGGACTACAGTGGGTCTACACCTTTGCTGACTCACCAGTACCATTATTTCTACAAGGACTGCAGTGGATCTGCACCTCTGGTGGCCCAACAATACTGTAATCTCTACCAGGACTACAGTGGGCCTACTCTGTGATGACCTACCTACCTATATTCTTCAAAACTTCGACTGACTCTGCTGTGGGTTTGCTCTGTTGTGACCCATTACCTGTCTGCATGTCAAGAGTCAGCACTGTCTTTCCGTTGGAAGGACAACACTACTTTGTCAAGATTGCATGGAAATCCACTACTTCTGTGTGCAATTTCTTTTACTAATGATACTTTGTGAAGAAAAAATTGTAATTACTATTGTGATGAATGATCAGGACTATCTTTATGGACTGTGAGAAAATTTTAGCTTTTGACCAACACTGTATCAATAAGTGTGTGCATTTGATATCTTTCTTACTGTAATTATGAAAAATTTTATCAAATCATTATTGGCCACTGCCCAAAACAATTTGTAAAATTTTTTGTGGGGAGCATGGGGGCTATGTAAGTAGGCTGTTTATGTTTTCTTATTGGCAACGTTACGTAGCGCTCTGTACGAAAATCACTGGCTGTGCTGTGTGCAGTCTGTGGCTAGTTTGCATTGTTGTCTGCCATTGTAGTGTTGGGCAGCGGCAGCTGGATGTGAACAGCGCGTAGCGTTGCGCAGTTGGAGGTGAGGCGCCAGCAGTGGTGGATGTGGGGAGAGAGATGGCGGAGTTTTGTAATTTGTCATGAACTGCTATATATATTATGACTATTAAGGTAAATACATTGTTTGTTCTTTATTAATATCTTTCATTTGCTAACTATCCCTATCAGTAGTTAGTGCCTTCCGTAGTTTGAATCTTTTATTTAGCTGGCAGTAGTGGCGCTCGCTGTATTGCAGTAGTTCGAGTAATGAAGATTTTTGTGAGGTAAGTGATTTCTGAAAGGTATAGTTTAATGTTACTCAAGGCCATTCTTTTGCAGGGATCTTTGATAGTCAGATTGCGTTGCGCTAAAAATATTGTGTGTCAGTTTAAGCACAGTCATGTATAATTGTTGAAAGGGGACGTTTCATAAGCTTACAGGCAATGCGGAAAAACATCATCCGCTAAGTCACCACGCGGACGAAAGTGTGTGTTGAGTGTTCGTGACGGACAGTCAATGAAGACGATTGTGACGAAAAATAAGAGGACGACAGATGCAAACGTCACTGCATCAGTGAATGCCGCGCTCGAGGACCCTGTCAAAAGCACAACAACACGAAGTGAAGTCCAGGAATACGGAACTGCAGGGCGAGCTGGAATTTCAAAACCACTCATCAGTGATGCAAATTGCCGTACCAGGAAAATGTGCTGCCGAAGCCATAAAACCTGGAGCAGTGGAAGATAATTAGATGGTCGGATGAGTCTTGTTTCACACTGTTTCCAATTTCTGCCCAAGTGTTACGTCCCAAGACTGGAACCGTGGGGGGGGGGGGGGGGGGGAGGGGGGGGTTCGATGATGACGCGGGCAGTCATATCGTGGTATTCCATGGCTCCATGGTTACTCTACAACGTCGCATTACTGCTAATAACTATGTGACCATTGTGGCTGATCAGTTCCATCCCACGGCACAATGTTTATTCTCCAATGGTGATGCTGTGTTCCAAGACAGCAAACCCCTGTTAATACAGCTCGCAACGTCCGGGAGTGGTTTTGTGAGCACTAGGATGAATTGTCGCATCTCCAATGGCCACAACAGTCACCAGATCACAATATTGTGGAGCCTTTGTGGTGTAGTTTGGAGAGCAGGGTGTGTGACTGCTGTGCACGTCCAACATCATTACCTGAACTTTCCACTACTTTGCAGGAAAAATGATATACGATTACTTTGAAAACCATACAGACCGTGCATTTACCCATTCCGTGACAGCTAGAAGTTATTTTGATTGCTAACGATTTTCTTACACCGTATTAGGCACAGTTATGAATCGCGTTTTTGGTCTTTCCATATTTTTGTCCACCCCTTGTACGTGACATGCTAGAACCTAACATATTTGAAGCATTGATCGAGGTTGAACAATGACTCAATCATGGGCATACAAAAAATGGACTACCTGGAATTCTATCAACCACAATAAGTCTGGTATCACAAGGAGTAAAACTAATTTCCAGTTACGTCGTTCCACTGCAAATCTTTGTTTTGGGATTGCAGATCTCAGCAGATCCAGCTCCCCCTTCTTGCAATCTTGATCGTGCTTAATCGCGTGTACAAAGGAGAACGTCGTTGTTTTATGCTATTATCATCCAGAAAAATGCATCAAAAGCAAATAAAGTATATATTCGCAAGCAGCGAGCAATGGGAATATTGTGCAAAGGGGATAACAAAAATCTTGTAGCGGTCTTTTTAAAGACCTTTCAATTCCTACACTCATTTTCCAGTAAATTTACTCATTAATGGTTATTTTTCCTACTATGGGCAGCTGCTTGTCCTTCTCATAGTGTCTTCTAAATTTCTAATTTTTTTTTGAGTCATCCTTCTTGTGACTAGTCTGATGCAGCTCGCCACGAATTTCTTTCCTGTACCAACCTTTTCATCTCAGAGTTGCGAGGTGCCGGGGCTAGCAGTTTATTTAACACTCAATTCTTCTAGAATCTACATATGTACATGATGTTCTAAGCCTCCCCATATTCTAACTCCAACTTTTGCTGTTGCACAAGGATAAAAAAAAATACGCGAACTGACTCTAATCAACCCTGCCAGTGGAGTAGAAGAGAGTTTGGCACCTGCAATAATTTAATTTGATAAATAAGTTAAATAAACGAAGGTTTCATTAACATAGTGAGGAATGATGGGGTTGCTCTACCGATTAACAGAATGAAAGCTCTGTCCAAAATAACAATATGATTTATTAAGACTAAACACAAAATAATAAACAAAAACACATAAATATTTTCAATACATCAAATTGGCTCAAATTGGATACTCAAACAAACGCTGTGAATGTGAAGTTGTCCCTAAACTAGATTGTGAGGATTGTGACGAAGTGGTATGTGCAGCCAATTCCTTGCAACTCATATCTCAGAGAAAACACATAGCCAACCCAACATTAATTGCTGCTACCCAAGACAGAACAAAGTTAGAAAAAAGACGAACAGGCGCGCTCTGCTGAGCTCTGATTATCACCTAGGAAAATCCCTATCTGCCGGTGCTGCGGACATACATTACCAAACTGTCTTCTTGACTGTCAGGACACGATCTGGCGTACCGGAGCCGTTGGCTGGTTGCTTCGACGTCCTCGACCGAAAGGCGAGAGCCGACTACCCACCAGAGCACCCGTACAAAACCGAACACAGAACATTCCCGCCCCCACGACAGTGACCGTGGTTAAACGTTCCAATCAGCAACTCGAAAACCGGCGGAAAATTCCACTCCATTGCCGGAACACTACCATTCCACCAATGGAGATTCTTGGCGCCAATTTCTGCGCCGATCTTGCTACGTCACGGAGCTATGCCCTGAGCAAGCCAATCACAGTTACTATTTTGCAGAAAGCGCGGGAATTTTCCCGCCACAGCTGCCTGGGTGCACAAGTCATTCCCACGCCTCGCTGGTAGCCCGCCAGAAAGTGTTTTCGCTAAGTTTCTGCGAAGTAACGGAACCTCTAGCCCAGCCGCTACTTCAGGCCCTGCGGGCGTGCCTCTTGACAATGTCGGCGTCTGGAAAGCATTCACTCGACTCCCTCACACCTGTCGGCTTACCCTTTCAAAGTCAGAGCCCGCCTGTCGCTGGACCATCCGGGTGACGAGAGACGCTGTGTGGGAAGTCCGCGTGTGAAGGAATAGCAACTTTCCACCGCATGCAATTAGAGAGGAGAATCGTAAGATAGAAATATGAGAGGGGGCTCATGCCACCTCTCAGAGTTTACCCGAACCAACTTTCTATACCAGCAGGTATTATGTCATGTGAAGTTGCGTTTAATATATGTATATGTAGTTCAGTTGGTGACACCTTAGCAATCAGTGTCCGTGCGACATTGAAACATTTACAACTCTTGGAACCATCGGAAAGAAGTTGCCACCACGAATTTCTTCTCACTGAATTGACGAAGTATGCTTTGTCCAAGAACTGCTCAATCCAAAAATAGCATATGAAGAGAGAAAAGGTTTTCTAGGAATTCTAATTCTTTCTGGCTATAATCCTTTACCTACCAGAAGATATTACTGGGATGAGAGACAAGGACTGTAAGACGGACGTGTTAGGCCTTCCCAGGGAAACTTCTGCAGTGCAGTCGAAACAGCCTTGGCAATGCATGGATGGATATCAGTAGAGACACAGAGATTGTTCAAAGAGCTTATTTCGACTAATCGAACTTGACTAGCGGTTGCAACCTACGTCCTCAAGTATGTGCGGGGTGTATTCCAATCTCTGTCTTCCTCCACAGTTTGTACCATCATCAACTCCCTCTCCTACAATGGGAGCTACTTGCTGCTGCCTTAACAGATGCCCTACCATCCTGTCCCCTCTTCTTGTGAGTGTTTCCCATATGTTTCTTTCGTCGTCGATTTGTGGAGAATCTCCTCATTCTTTACCTTATCAGTCCATCTAATTTTCTACATTATTTTGTAGCACCACATCCTAAGGCCTTGGATTCCCTTAAGTTCCAGTTTTCCCACGGGTCATGTCTCACTACCATACAACACTGTCCTCCAAACATACATTCTCAGACATTTCTTCCTCAGTTTCTAAATTAGTAAATATTTTTATCAAGACTGTATCTCCTTACTTGATATCTCGATTAATGCTAAATGTTACGCATAATTTTAGCAAAGCCATTAGAACTGTTCTGTTCGTCTAAATATTCTTTATCGGTCTTACATTCCCTATACTTGTATTTCATACCTTTACACATTGTTGTTGTTGTGGTATTCAGTCCTGAGACTGGTTTGATGCACCTCTCCATGCTACTCTATCCTGTGCAAGCTTCTTCATCTCCCAGTACCTACTGCAGCCTACGTCCTTCTGAATCTGCTTAGTGTATTCATCTCTTGGTCTTCCTCTACGATTTTTAACCTCTACGCTGCCCTCCAATACTAAGTTGACGATCCCTCGATGTCTCATAACATGTCCTACCAACCGATCCCTTCTTCTAGTCAAGTTGTGGCACAAGCTCATCTTCTCTCCAATTCTATTCAATACCTCCTCATTAGTTATGTGATCTACCCATCTAATCTTCAGCATTCTTCTGTAGCACCACATTTCGAAAGCTTCTATTCTCTTCTTGTCTAAACTATTTATCGTCCATGTTTCACTTCCATACATGGCTACACTCCATACAAATACTTTCAAAAAACGACTTCCTGACATTTAAATCTATACTCGAAGTTAACAAATTTTTCTTCTTCAGAAACGCTTTCCTTGCCATTGCCAGTCTACATTTTATATCCTCTCTAATTCGATCATCATCAGTTATTTTGCTCCCCAAATAGCAAAACTCCTTTACTACTTTAAGTGTCTCATTTCCTAATCTAATTCCCTCAGCATCACCCGACTTAATTCGACTACATTCCATTATCCTCGTTTTGCTTTTGTTGATGTTCATCTTATATCCTCCTTTCAAGACACTGTCCATTCCGTTCAACTGCTCTTCCAAGTCCTTTGCTGTCTCTGGCAGAATTTCAACGTCATTGGCGAACCTCAAAGTTTTTATTTCTTCTCCATGGATTTTAATACATACTCCGAACTTTTCTTTTGTTTCCTTTACTGCTTGCTCAATATACAGATTGAATAACATCGGGGAGAGGCTACAACCCTGCCTCACACCCTTCCCAACCACTGCGTCCCTTTCATGTCCCTCGACTCTTATAACTGCCATCTGCTTTCGGTACAAATTGTAAATAGCCTTTCGCTCCCTGTATTTTACCCCTGCCACCTTTAGAATTTGAAAGAGAGTATTCCGGTCAACATTGTCAAAAGCTTTCTCTATGGCTACAAATGCTAGAAACGTAGTTTCCCTTTCCTTAATCTTTCTTCTAAGATAAGTCGTAAGGTCAGTATTGCCTCACGTGTTCCAATATTTCTACGGAATCCAAACTGATCTTCCCCGAGGTCGGCTTCTATCAGTTTTGCATTCGTCTGTAAAGAATTTGTGTTAGTATTTTGCAGCTGTGACTTATTAAACTGACAGTTCGGTAATTATCACATCTGTGAACATCTGCTTTCTTTGGGATTGGAATTATTATATTCTTCTTGAAATCTGAGGGTATTTCGCCTGTCTCATATATCTTGCTCACCAGACGGTGGAGTTTTGTCAGGACTGGCTCTTCCAAGGCCGTCAGTAGTTCTAATGGAATGTTGTCTACTACCGGGGCCTTGTTTCGACTCAGGTCTTTCAGTGCTCTGTCAAACTCTTCACGCAGTATCGTATCTCCCATTTCATCTTCATCTACATCCTCTTCCATTTCCAAAATATTGTCCTCAAGTACATCGCCCTTGTATAGACCCTCTATATACTCCTTCCACCTTTCAGCTTTCCCTTCTTTGCTTAGAACTGGGTTTCCATCTGAGCTCTTGATATTCATAAAAGTGGTTCTCTTTTCTCCAAAGGTCTCTTTAATTTTCCTGTAGGCAGTGTATATCCTACCCCTAGTGAGATAAACCTCTACATTTTTACATTTGTCCTCTAGCGAACCATGCTTAGCCATTTTGCACTTCCTGTCAATCTCATTTTTGAGACTGCTGGAGTAGTGAGGATCAAATTCATATTATGGAAGTTACTTGAAATGTCTATTCTGAGGTATTCCATAGCAGCATCTACAGAACCTGACAACCCCATCTTGTCAGTAACAGTTTAAAATGTTTGTTAAAAAGTTCTGCAACACTGTACACGTCTGTCACCAATGAATGATTTACTCTTAATGCTATTTGTCCCACTTCATGTCTGGTTCTACCGGTCTCCTCCTTCCTTTTTTTTCTGCAACCCATGAACTTACGTCATGACCTGCACTATTTGAAACAGAGCCAACGTTACACCCAACAACCTTTACGACAAAGCTAGCAAACAGAAATATTATAGAATTACCCGTAATACTAGAGGGCATATCATTTATATAAGTAAGGAACAAAAGTGGTCCCTGGGGCAGCCCCCCATTTGACCATACCCCGCGCAGATCCCACATCATATCCATTCTCAAGATTGTGGATAATGACCTTGGTCTCTGTTGTTAAAGTAAGAGGTGAACCAATTGTGGGCTACTCCCTGTATTCCATAACGGCTCAACTTTTGGAGCAATATTTTGTGATCAACACAATATAACGCCTTAGTGAAATCGAAAAAAGAGCCTTCGAAACCTTTTGTTTAATCCATCCAGTACCTAACAGAGAATGTAGAATTTTCAGTTGGTAATCCACCTCTAAGACCGAACTGCACATTTGATGGAAAATTACGTAAAAGTAAATGATCAATTATCCTTTCATACACAGCCTTTTCAACAACTTTAGCAAATACTGACGGCGTAGAAATAGGTGTTATATTGTCTACATTATCCCTTTCTCCCAGTTTATAAAGCTGCTTTACTGCTGAGTACTTTAATCGTTCAGGAAACTGACCATTCTTAAAGGAAAAATTTTAAATATGGATAAGTACAGGGCTAACATGTGCACCACAGTACTTTAATATTCTGCCAGGCGCTCCATCATATCCATGAGAGTCCTTAGTCTTCAGTGATTTAATTATTATCTCAATCTCCCCCTTGTCAGTGTCACAGAGGTGTATTTCAGACATCAATCTGGGAAAGGCGTTTTCCAAGAGTGCTAAATGATTCCCTGTAGAAACTAAGTTTTTACTTAATTCACCAGCAGTGCTCAGAAAGTGATTGTTAAATACTGTACATACACAGAAAACAGATAAAAATGACTGTACATGTATCTGACTTATCATTAACAGAATTATTATTACTTCGAACTTACTTTATATCGTCGACCTAGTGCTGCTGACTTCCTTCACGACTGACCATATGGTTTTGATTTTGTCCTATGAATTAGCTATTCTATTTGTGTCCCACATACTCTTTATCTTCCTAATAACATTTTTAAGCACCTTACAATGCTGTTTGTAATAGGCTACTGTATACTGATTGTCACTACTTCTAATATTTTTTTTGTAATTTCCACTTTGTTCTACATGATATGCTCATCCCACTAGTCAGCCACCCAGGTTGCCTTTTACTCCTAGTACCCTGTTTAGAACGTTCTAATGGAAAGCTGCTCTCAAAAAACATGATAAATGTGTTAAGGAAAGTATTGTATTGGTCATCTATGTTTTATTGACACTATAAGCATCCTGGCACTCTTCTTCCTTAACAAGGCTTAAAAAATTCTGTATTGCCGTTGGATTAGCTTTCCTACATAGTTTCTAATTAACGTAAAAAGTTTCGTAATTACAAGTTGAATTACCTTGCCGGTGAACCAGTTACACCAATACTTGCACAAGGGCGCTTGGAACTGAAACAGCAAACGGTCTAGAAAACTGACATAAGATTGACAGTGGCCTCAAAATCTTTATAGAACTCTCGTTGCATATGTTGCTCAATACTTTCCATCAGTTACCATGAACTATGAGCTTTCTAACAGAAAGTGACGAATCCAGTCACACAAATAAGATGATACTCCGTAGACAAGCAATATGGTTAGAAGTCTCTTGTGAGGAACGGTGTCAAAAGCCTTCTCGAAATATAAAAATATGGAATCAATTTGACATTTTGCACTCTTATTTGATTCGAATTGTGTAGCTGGGTCATGACAAACACTATACTTGAATTCTTCTCATCCTACTGTTTCGCTTTCTTAATTCTGAAGCTTATTTGTAGACCTAGCTGCCAAACTTCTTGTTATTAATGGAAATAGAGGTTGCTGTATGTGTACCTCAGCTCAGCTATCATTTGTGCATTCTGAGTGTGAGTTTAGTATTTTACTGTCCCGCGTAAAAGCCAAGTACAAAACTGCATCGAGCGGGCACATTTTCGTTACCGCGTAAGTAATTACAACTGGTAATCTCAGAGTGGAAGGAAGATAGAAGTAAATTGTTCCTTGCTTCCCAGTAATTAGATGTCTCAAGGTATATGCTGAGTCACTTTTCCCTGAAGCTGTAATCGTCCTCTTGCATAAGGCGTTACGCCTGAAAATAATGTGTCGCCTTTGACGTGGTCCATAGTGGGATTCCCTTGACAGTTGAGCATTTTAGACGGATGATTCTCTTCGGACCTGTCCCCATACTGTGTGGTTACAAAAACCCGCTCTGAAACTAGGCCCAGTTTCCTTTCTCAAAGATATAAGTTTCTGATCGGAACTTGGAAGGAGAGATACTGTGATGAATTTATGCCTAGAGTCACAAGGAAGATAATTTTTAAAGCACGCAGATTTACAGGATTTTCTACGAAACGTGTCCGGTCCTTCTGATCAGAGTTGTATATAGAACTGTCAAGCTTGAAATTTACAAACTGCAGCGACACACGTAACACGTCTCCGCTCGTTCTGCTTTTTCAGTTCCATTACCTCCTTCATTTGACTCTTTTTCTCGGTAACTCGTTTCAAGATGTCTTCATTCGTCAGACATACACAATATTTATCTGAATTCAGTTGCATTGCAGCTTGGACGATAGTCGTTAGTAGTAATTTAGCAATTATGTCGATACTGGAGAAGGTCAAAGGACAATATGAAAACAATTAAGTGAAACAGGAACTTGTATGAGCCTTGTGGGAAGATTATAACAGAAGTTTTGATGTGAGTGTTGTTTCAGTTGGATTAGACATTAAGAGGAGTGGTGAAAAAATGGGCTTTTGCCCTTCAGCTTTCAGGGAAGTTGTGTTAGTAGTAGGAGCTGTAAAAATAAGCAACCAGGCAGCGAACATCCTCTTTACGCTAAAGGAAGGTAGTAACGGAGAAAGTTAATAATTTCCTTGTTTTAACGTGGGGTTGATGTGTTCAAATGGTTGAAATGGCTCTGAGCACTATGGGACTTAACATCTCAGGTCATCCGTCCCCTAGAATTTAGAACTACTTAAACCTAACTAACTTAAGGACATCACACCCATCCATGCCCGAAGCAGGATTCGAACCTGCGACCGTAGCAGTCGCGTGGTTCCACACTGAAGCGCCTAGAACCGCATGGCCACCGCGGCCGGCGGTTGATGTGTCAGGAATATATATCACATGGATGAATATACGGTACAGTTTCAAAATAAGGAAAAAACGTGACTCAAAAACCATATACAGCTCCTTCGAAATTCTTGAATGTTACGCAACCCATTTCGCTTCCCTAACCTTGACTATTTCTCATAACACGCATATTTCACCAACTTACCAAATTATCTGTATTCTCCATCGATATATATCCCACATGTCGGACAATTTTTATACAAAACGCCCACCACAGATCTTCAATCAAAATAATGCGCAGGACCTATACCAACACATTCCACCTACCTTAAGCATACAGATTCTTCACATGCGCTCCAGCAAAATTTCAATTGATTCCCACCAGCAGATAACAAATTCTGTCTTAATATCAGACAAAACTAAACTTTCATTTCTGTTTCCACACCAAGTCTTCCCTGATCCCCTTATCATTTCTAACCCACGGACCGGCGGTCCATATCTAAACTATCCCAATCTTATTCCAATACACGCTTCAAAATAGTCACATCTTCATACCAAACAATAACTACAACAATACTCATGTCTTCATATCTGTCCGTACTTCTATAAGAAAATTTGACAGTCTTGTGGGATTCTAACAATGGAGATGACGAGCAAATGAGACAAAGCGAGACCAAGTGGAAATTCTCCGTCAGCGACCACTGAGACGGTAACAAGACTGAGTGTTGAGCAATATGAGTTAGAGGCAATAGACAGTAATGTTAATGTCCTGGAGGTGGAACACAATAAATTAGATAGAAAGCCACTACTGTAAGTCGATAAGAAATAAGATGAAGAGAAGATTATGAATTATCATTCCGAGAAGTAGGCATGTAATGTCGGATATGATATGTTGTTTGTTGTGGTCTTCAGTTCTGAGACTGGTTTGATGCACCTCTCCATGCTACTCTATCCTGTGCAAGCTTCTTCATTTCCCAGTACCTACTGCAGCCTACATCCTTCTGAATCTGCTTAGTGTATTCATCTCTTGGTCTACGATTTTTACCCTCCACCCCGCCCTCCAGTACTAAATAAGTGATCCCTTGATGCCTCGGAACATGTCCTACCAACCGATCCCTTCTTCTAGTCAAGTTGTGCCACAAACTCGTCGTCTCCCCAATTCATTTCAATACCTCCTCATTAGTTATGTGATCTACCCATCTAATCTTCAGCATTCTTCTGTAGCACGACATTTCGAAAGCTTCTATTCTCTTCTTGTCTAAACTATATATTGTCCATGTTTCACTTCCATACATGCCTACACTCCATACAAATACTTTCAGAAACGACTTTCTGACACTTAAATCAATACTCGATGTTAACAAATTTCTCTTCTTCAGAAACGCTTTCCTTGCCATTGCCAGTCTACATTTTACATCCTCTCTACTTCGACCATCATCAGTTATTTTGCTCCCCAAATAGCAAAACTCCTTTACTACTTTAAGTGTCTCATTTCCTAATCTGATTCCCTCAGCATCACCCGACTTAATTCGACTACATTCCATTATCCTCGTTTTGCTTTTGTTAATGTTCATGTTATACCCTCCTTTCAAGACACTGTCCATTCCGTCCAACTGCTCTTTCAAGTCCTTTGCTGTCTCTGACAGAATTACAATGTCATCGGCGAACCTAAAAGTTTTTATTTCTTCTCCATGGATTTTAATACCTACTCCGAACTTTTCTTTTGTTTCCTTTATTGCTTGCTCAATATACAGATTGAATAGTATCGGGGATAGACTACAACCCTGTCTCACTCTCTTCCCAACCACTGCTTCCTTTCATACCCCTCGACTCTTATAACTGCCATCTGGTTTCTGTACAAACTGTAAATAGCCTTTCGCTCCGTGTATTTTACCCCTGCCACCTTTAGAATTTGAAAGAGAGTATTCCAATCAACATTGTCAAAAGCTTTCCCTAAGTGTACAAATGCTAGAAATGTAGGTTTGCCTTTCCTTAATCTTTCTTGTAAGATAAGTCGTAGAGACAGTATTGCCTCAGGTGTTCCAACATTTCTACGGAATCCAAACTGATCTTCCCCGAGGTCGGCTTCTATCAGTTTTTCCATTCGTCTGTAAAGAATTCGCTTTAGTATTTTGCAGCTATGACTTATTAAACTGATAGTTCGGTAATTTTCACATCTGTCTACACCTGCTTTCTTTGGGATTGGAATTATTACATTCTTCTTGAAGTCTGAGGGTATTTCGCCTGTCTCATACATCTTGCTCACCAGATGGTAGAGTTTTGTCAGGAATGGCTCTCCCAAGGCTGTCAGTAGTTCTAATGGAATGTTGTCCACTCCGGGGGTCTTGTTCCGGCTTAGATCTTTCAGTGCTCTGTCAAACTCTTCACGCAGTATCATATCTCCCATTTCATCTTCATCTGCATTCTCTTCCACTTCCATAATATTGTCCTCAAGTACATCGCCCTTGTATAGACCCTCTATATACTCCTTCCACCTTTCTGCTTTACCTTCTTTGCTTGGAACTGGGTTTCCATCTGAGCTCTTGATATTCATGCAAGTGGTTCTCTTTTCTCCAAAGGTCTCTTTAATTTTCCTGTAGGCAGTATCTATCTTACCCCTCGTGAGATAAGCCTCTACATCCTCACATTTGTCCTCTAGCCATCCCTGCTTAGCCATTTTGCACTTCCTGTCGATCTCATTTTTGAGACGTTTGTATTCCTTTTTGCCTGCTTCATTTACTGCATTTTTATATTTTCTCCTTTCATCAATTAAATTCAATATTTCTTCTGTTACCCAAGGGTTTGTACTAGCCCTCGTCTTTTTACATACTTGATACTCTGGTGCCTTCACTTTTTCATCCCTCAAAGCTACCCATTCTTCTTCTACTGTATTTCTTTCCTCCATTTCTGTCAATTCTTCCCTTATGCTCTCCTTGTAACACTGTACAACCTCTGGTTCTTTCAGTTTATCCAGGTCCCATCTCCTTAAATTCCCACCCTTTTGCAGTTTCTTCAGTTTTAATCTACAGTTCATAACCAATGGATAGTGGTCAGAGTCCACATCTGCCCCGGAAGTGTCTTACAATTTAAAACCTGGTTCCTAAATCTCAGTCTTACCATTATATAACCTATCTGATACCTTTTAGTATCTCCAGGGTTCTTCCATGTATACAACCTTCTTTCATGATTCTTGAACCAAGTATTAGCTATGATTAAGCTATGCTCAGGCAAAATTCTACCAGGCGGCTTCCTCTTTCATTTCTTAGCCCCAATCCATATTCACCTACTATGTTTCCTTCTCTCTTTTCCTACTCTCGAATTCCAATCACCCATGACTATTAAATTTTCGTCTCCCTTCACTATGTGAATATTTTCTTTTATCTCATCATACATTTCATCAGTTTCTTCGTCATCTGCAGAGCTAGTTGGCATATAAACTTGTACTACTGTAGTAGGCGTGGGCTTCGTGTCTATCTTGGCCACAATAATGCGTTCACTATGCTGTTTGTAGTAGCTTAGTCGTACTCCTATTTTTTTTTATTCATTATTAAACCTACTCCTGCATAACCCCTATTTGATTTTTTATTTATAACCCTGTATTCACCTGACCAAAAGTCTTGTTCCTCCTGCCACCGAACTTCACTAATTCCCACTATATCTAACTTCAATCTATCCATTTCCCTTTTTAAATTTTCTAACCTACATGCCCGATTAAGAGATCTGACATTCCACGCTCCTATCCGTAGAACGCCAGTTTTCTTTCTCCTGATAACGACGTCCTCTTGAGTAGTCGCCGCCCGGAGATCCGAATGGGGGGACTATTTTACCTCCGGAATATTTTGCCCAAGAGAACGCCATGATCATTTAGTCATACAGTAAAGCTGCATGCCCTCGGGAAAAATTACGGCTGTAGTTTCCCCTTGCTTTCAGCCGTTCGCAGTACCAGAACAGCAAGATCATTTTGGTAAGTGTTACAAGGCCAGATCAGTCAATCATCCAGACTGTTGCCCCTGCAACTACTGAAAAGGCTGCTGCCCCTTTTCATGAACCACACGTTTGTCTGACCTCTCAACAGACACCCCTCCGTTGTGGTTGCACCTACGGTACGGCTATCTGTATCGTTGAGGCACGCTAGCCTACCCACCAACGACAAGGTCCATGGTTCAGTGGGGGGATTGTCAATAGAATTTGCAAAAATGAACGAAGAGTCTTTAACGTTACCTAGTCCTTCTAGCGATCGCCATCAAATTCGGTGTCACTATTGCTCATTAGTTTCTTTCACAAGCTGCCAGGAGGCTGCCGTGGGAGGAAGTGGAGCTCGTCATAGCGGCGAAAGCGCTGTGAGCTCATGATGAGCTTTCGTTCCCCGCGTACCTCCGTACAGTAAAAGTACAGATGCAGGGGACAAGCCCTGTCACGACAGTTCGTCGTATGCAGAGGTTGGAGGAGTAGCAGAAAGGAATACGCAATAGCTCGTAAGATCGGTATTTGTTTCCTACATAATCATTACACACTATCATGCAAAAATGTATGTGCAAGTTTTAACAAATTTCCCAGTGAAGGACGAGGAAGGAGGAGAGAGCGGTGAGAAATGCATGTTTGAATATTGGGGGGGGGGGGGGGGGGAGGCGCCTACTTGTAACTGTTGGGGCGGCACAAAGTACCTTGCCCCCCCCCCCCCCCCTAAGTCGGCGCCACTGCATGTCACCATTGCCATTGATGAAAGAGTGCCAGCAATTCACGATAGCAGTACGGTTTTTCAGGGTCGTCGAACAACGCTGCAACACGTTGAAACCACATTTGGGATCTCCCATGGACGTGATCATGACATTGTTGTGGATATTTTGGGAATGATGAAAGTTAAAGTTTCATCTCGGTGGGTCCCGAAAGACTTGAATGCAGATCAGAGGCGGGAGCGTGTGCAGCGTTGTGAAAAAATCGCTCCCAATTTGAAGCGGATGAAGGCGGCTTTCTTGCAAGGTATGTGACAATGGGTTCACCACTTTGATCTCTGTGTTGCCGTCTGACAGGAGGTGGTGTCGCTTTGGCATCGTCACTGGTCCTCCCTTCATGGGAATAAGCTCCGGGTTATTGAGCCCCTCCCAGCGGCCTGGACGACCTCCTCTCAACCATCCCGCCGCGGGGAGCTCATTTTAACCCCGTGGCGCATAGCGTCCACTACAGTGGACAGCTGTTAAGGGGCTCCGGAACGCCCTATACTTGCAATGTTAAAATAACGCTTATAAATTACATCTTTCCTCACGAAGTATTTGAGGTAGGAAGTTGAACTTTTTACAGATTATTTATTGGAATATGGGCTACAACTTAACACAGGGATTTTACAAAATTTTAGTTCAATTATTAAAGATGATTTTTTTTCAATTGTAATGAAAATTCACAACATTTTTTTTGCAATTTTTTATTTATATATTCAAAAATATACAGTTTTTTGGAAAAAGGCTGTGTTAAATTATGCAGAAGGTACTGTGTAACATTTACTGAAAGTTTGAAACAAATATGTTTGGAAGATACTTAGAAAACATGTAATTAGTATGAGAAAATAAAAGTTTTGGGAATCGAGTGACAAAGATTGGATTAACTTTTTAGTGCATTCCAGGTCCATAGGATGGATTATCTTCATCCTCTGCAAACTCCTCCTCCAGCTTCCTCTTGCTCCTCCTCCTATTTACTCTTGCTTGTATTTCTAGACTCTTTACAGCCTTGTCTACAGCCCGAAGGCGTTCCTTGTCTAAAGCAAGAATCGCTCGTACCATGTTAGAACCTATCTTTTCTAAATACCTTGCACCTTACAATGTTGCCATCATTGAAAGTCGCAACAGCAACTTTACTTTTACTCATTATTATACTTCAACAAAACAGAGACTCAAGGAACAGAATTAATTACGAATATTTTCGAGATAACGACAGAGTAAATAAACATGAAACAATCGACAATCACACCCGCGATATATATTGAACCATCACAGGTTAGCCACAACACATACTTTATCTCACATCATTAAAATGTACCTGATGAACACGGACGTTAATAATAACACCATTTGACAGCAGTTTAACAGCGCCACAGTGGGTCACGCCCATGTAGAACACATTTCAAAAAAAATTTAAAAATAGTTGTAGTCTTCGGAAGTGAATAAATTATATATCTATCAAAAGGTAATAGTCTGCAGATTCAGAAAACGCAAAAAAGTAAAAATTGAACTTTTCATGATTTTGAGCCTTTCCGGAGCCCCTTAATGGTCCCCTCTTTGGCATTTTCAGTCAGTCCTGAGGCTGCAAATGCACACAGTTCACTGCAGTGGACTCTCCTTACTAGTGTTGTGTCCTGCATGCATTTGCAGTCTCATGACTGATTAAAAACGCCACAGAATTGACCATTAAAAGTTGTCCACTGCAGTGAGATTCATGCACCATAGAGTTCACTGGGTTGCGTATTGGGCAATGCCTCTCTGGCCATCGCCATTCGTTAAGTGGTGGTCCCGCACCATTCGTGCACATTGCGCCAAACTTTTAACTGTCCGCCATTTCCTGACGGAATGCCCTTTCTTTTAACCGTTTATGTTCCCGTTTGTCTTTACCGCCTGAGTTATCGGCAGCATTAGCGCACGACGTACGGTATATCGACCGCGTTTTACTTTCCATCCGTCGCTGAAATACGGCGAAGATCATTTAATTTTTAGTTCTGGACCTCCACTTCTCTATGGCGTATTAATAGACCTTTCTCCACGTCCCTGTTTCCAGCTGTAGTATCTTCCGTCGATTGGAATTAATGTGTAGTCGTTTTTAATTCCTCTCTTCGTCTTCGTGTTTTACAGTTTTGACACGGACGCGTATGACCCTAGTTGTTTTTGCGCACTAAACCAAAACAAACAAACCCATTTGCCTCTGAGAGCCGGCCAGAATGGCCGAGTGGTTCTAGGCGCTACAGTCTGGAACCGCGCGACCGCAACGGTTGCAGGTTCGAATCCTGCCTCGGGCATGGATGTGTATGATGTCTTTAGGTTAGTTAGGTTTAATTAGTTCTAAGTTCTAGGGGACTGGTGACCTCAGAAGTTAAGTCCCATAATGCTCAGAGCCATTTGAACCATTTGATTCTGAGACAAAACAACGGTCACAACAATGGAAACATCCTTTATAACCTAGCCCCAATCATTCCGGGTGCAAAAATCAGCCGCTAAGGTGATGGAATCGGTCTTCTGTGGTGTAGACGGGGTAATTATGGTGGATTACTTGCAGAAGGGCGTAACTATCAGTGCATTATCCTTATGCACCATCCTGCGCCGTTTGAGAGAACAGATAAAGAAAACAATGGAGCGGAGAATTGGCGCCCGGAGTTCTTTTGCATCAGGACAACGCACCGGCGCACAAAGCCCTCGCAACGCTGGAAACTCTGCTTGACAGCTGGTTCGAATTGTTACGTCATCCACCATATTCTCAGCATTTGGCTCCATCAGACGTTTTTCTTTTCCCAAACCTACAAAAAAAGACCTCAAAGGATGACGATTTGACAATGATGATGCAGTGCAGTGATTGATGCTTTGAACGCTAAGTTGGACTCGAAATCGGAGACCTTTTATTTGAATGGTTTGCAGAACTTACCTGAGCGTGCCCGCAAGTGTATTAGTGTACTTGGGTATTATTTTGAATAATAAATTGTTATGAAATTTCTGACATTCTTTATTTGTTAGGACAGAAAGTTTTCGACCCCACCAGCACCCCCCTCCCCCCCTCCATATACACACATGCACACGCATACATACATTTTTTAAAAATATGTGTTAGTAAAAGAACAACGGTCTTTGACTCGGTAAGAAGAATATATTGACAGAGGTGCTCGATAGCGATTCCTAGTTTCTGCCAGCTTTCACAACTGGGGCGCTGTACCTTCACTCGTATTAGGAGGAACGGTGACAGTTCCACGCTATTTGTTTTCCACGGCGTAATTAGAAAACGGCGTTCTCAGATGGTTCAGATGGCTCTGAGCACTATGGGACTTAACATCTATGGTCATCAGTCCCCTAGAACTTAGAACTACTTAAACTCAACTAACCTAAGGACATCACACAACACCCAGTCATCACGAGGCAGAGAAAATCCCTGACCCCGCCGGGAATCGAACCCGGGAACCCGGGCGTGGGAAGCGAGAACGGTACCGCACGACCACGAGATGCGGACACGGCGTTCTCACTTGAAAATGGCGGCAGGACGGATTGCTGAAATATTGTACGTATATGACTCTATGATCCAGCTGCAGATCAGACAAGGATATCAACTAATCATATGAACTAGGTCACCGGATAAAATACACTCCAAGACAAAAAAAAAGACAAAGAAATCGACGCACCACGGGGGGAATTATACGAGTGTGACGAAAATCGGTAGTTGTTATGTACATGTACAATCAAACAAATAATTACTGTTTCAGAAAAATTGGATGATTGATTCAAGAGAGAAAGCGTCACAAATCGAGCGAGTTGATCCACCTCTGGCCCTTATTCAAGCAGCTATACGGCTTGGTACTGATTGATAAAGTTGTCGGATGTCCTGCTGGGGGAAATCGAGCCAAATTCTGTTCTATTAGTGAGTTACATCGAGAAAATTCGGAGCTATTGGGAGACCCCTGCCCACAATTTCCCAAGTGTTCCTAATTGGGGAGAAATCCTTGCTGGCGAAGGTATGGTTTGGCAAGTGTGAAGACAAGCAGCACAAACTCTTGCCGTGTGCTGGCGGGCATTATCTTGCTGAAATATATATCTAGGACGGCTTTCCGTGAAGGACAACAAACGGGATGTAGAATACCGTCGACGTACCGCTGTACTGTAATGGTGCTGCGGATCAAAAAAAAAAATGGTTCAAATGGCTCTGAGCACTATGGGACTTAACTTCTGTGGCCATCAGTCCCCTAGAACTTAGAACTACTTAAACCTAACTAGCCTAAGGACATCAGACACATCCATGCCCGAGGCAGGATTCGAACCTGCGACCGTAGCAGTCGCGCGGTTCCGGACTCAGCGCCTGAACCGCTAGACCACTGCGGCCGGCTTGCTGCGGATCACAACGAATGAGGTCCCGCTATTGAAAAGAAATGGCACCCCAGACCATCACTCCTGGTGTGGCGGGTGACAGTCGGATTGGAACGCCACTGCTCTCCAGGGCGTTCCCAGAGACGTTTTCGCTGGTCGTCGGGGCTGAATTCGAAGTGGGGCTCATCACTGAAGATAATTCAACTCCAGTCAATGAGATTCCAGGCCGAAGATATATCTGTAGATGCTCCGGATAGTGGTGTGATACCAACCTGACTGTCGCCACCGTACGGCCCAATGACTGTGAGCGATAGTCTGAGATGACATTTCTTTTCATAGCAGGAAACATTTTGTTGTCATCCGTGGCGCCCTTACAGCACAGCGTTATGGGGAAGATATCCTACGCCCCGTTTTGTTGCCTTTCAAGGTAAGACGTCTTGAGCATACATGTCAGCAAGATAATGCCCACCTGCACACGGCGAGAGTTGCTACTGCTTGTCTTCCTGCTTGCCAAATCCTACCTTGGCCAGCAAGTTCGCTGGATCTCTGCCCACCTGAGAACGTTCGGAGCGTTATGGGCTGGGCTCTCCAAACAGCTCGGGTTTTTGACGAAGTAACGCCCTTGGGCAGAATTTGGCACGATATCCCTCAGGGGAATCTGCAACTGTCTCTATCAGTGCCCAGAGGCAACGGCCTTGCCGCAGTGGATACGCTGGTTCCCGTGATATCACCGAAGTTAAGCGCTGTCGGGCGTGGCCGGCACTTGGATGGGTGACCATCCAGGCCGCCATGCGCTGTTGCCCTTTTTCGGGGTGCACTCAGCCTCGTGATGCCAATTTTGGAGCTACTCGACCGAATAGTAGCGGCTCCGGTCAAAGAAAACCATCATGACGACTTGGAGAGCGGTGTGCTGACCTCATGCCCCTACTATCCGCATCCTCTGCTGAGGGTCACACGGCGGCCTGATGGTCCCGGAGTGCTGAAGACGGAGTGCTTTTCTATCAGTGCTAAGCCGACTAAGTGCTTGAATAAGGACCATAGGTAGGCACACACGTTATTGACTTGTTCGATTTGTGAAGCTCTTTCTCTTGAATAAATCATCGAATTTTTCTGACAATGTAATCATTTTTTTCTCTGTACATGTACATCACATCTAACGATTTGTGTCCCATTCGGATAATTCTTCCGTGGTGGGTCATTTTCCTTTTGTCGCCCCCTTTAAGACATCATACTGATTGCCTTGGAATGGTGTAGAGACTGCAGATCTAGCAACAGTGGGTCGCGTGATCATAGACCACTAACGGTAAGTCTTCACAATGAGGTGGAATGTACGTGCGACTCGCTTTAATGGAATCAGTGGAGTAACGTGGGTCGAGGTGGAAATGTGACAGTATAGGTGGAGACGTTTTGCGTACCAAGGCTTGAGCCCACCCGTTTAAGTTACTATGAATATGAACCAGGACATTTAATACAACATTCTCGGTGACCAAGTCTTGCCCTTTCTTCTACGGCTTGGTGGTGAGTATATTGTGGGCATTCCCTCTTCCAGGATGAAAACACTCATGTTCACATGGCTACAGGCAAGCGTTCGTGGTCTGACGAACCATCGGGCATACCATCACGCCTCGACTGGCCCGCTAAATTGCCAGCTCTTGATCTCATAGAAAACGTCTGGGGCCATTTGGGACAGTGGATTAAACGAAGCACTCATCATCCCTACAATTTGGCAGCCATAAGGGATATAATAATTAATAAGTGGCTTCAGCTGGTTGTGGCACGCTTGAATAAACTGATGGACACAATTAGCCGCTGAATTGAGATCGTTATCGAGAATAGAAGCGGCGTTGCAGGACATTATCGTCATGTTAGTGTGGCTCATTTTTTGGAATTGCGATTGTAAATTTTTGCGACCTACGGCTGTTATTGCTGTAATTTTACTTTTTAAAAGGTTGCTGACTACGCAAACTTAAAAAAAACTTTAAGCCTGATTTTACTAAATATGATAGTGAAACCAAAGAGTATCTAGTGTCTGATTTCACTATCATAACATTCGGAAGGACGACGGTTCAATCACGCGTCCGGCCATCCTGATTTAGGTTTTCTGTGATTTCCCTAAATCGCTCCAAGCAAATGCTCGATGGTTCCTTTGAAAGGGCACGGCCGACTTCCTCCCATAATCCGATGAGACCGATGACCTCGCTGTTTGGTCTCTTCCCCCAAACAACCCAACCCACTATCATAACGTTTTAAGGACAAGTGCTCATCTTCCATTTACCAACGTATACTAAATGTGACGGGCTCCCACTATCATTTACTGATCTGTTACAAGACGGTGCTTTCGTATCCGGCATATCGTGGGAAGCCAATATTTTTCGTAATTGATGGTCAACTTTGAGCTTGGCTATATCTTATGTGTGCTGCAATGCATGTTACAGACAAAAATCAAATTCTTGAAAATGGAATAAAAGGCCGAAATCCGGGTTGTATCAAATTCTGATTTATCAATTTTCGCACTCTCCTCTGAATGTTATTCAATCTGTATATTGAGCAAGCAGTAAAGGAAACAAAAGAAAAATTCGGAGTAGGTATTAAAATCCATGGAGAAGAAATAAGAACGTTGAGGTTCGCCGATGACATTGTAATTCTGTCAGAGACAGCAAAGGACTTGGAAGAGCAGTTGAATGGAATGGATGGTGTCTTGAAGGGAGGATATAAGATGAACATCAACAAAAGCAAAACGAGGATAATGGAATGTAGTCGAATGAAGTCGGGTGATGTTGAGGGTATTAGATTAGGAATTGAGACACTTAAAGTAGTAAAGGAGTTTTGCTATTTGGGGAGCAAAATAACTGATGATGGTCGAAGTAGAGAGGATATAAAATGTAGACTGGCAATGGCAAAGAAATCATTTCTGAAGAAGAGAAATTTGTTAACATCGAGTATAGATTTAAGTGTCAGGAAGTCATTTCTGAAAGTATTTGTATGGAGTGTAGCCACGTATGGAAGTGAAACATGGACGGTAAATAGTTTGGACAAGAAGAGAATAGAAGCTTTCGAAATGTGGTGCTACAGAAGAATGCTGAAGATTAGATGGGTAGATCACATAACTAATGAGGAAGTATTGAATAGGATTGGGAAGAAGAGAAGTTTGTGACACAACTTGACCAGAAGAAGGGATCGGTTGGTAGAACATGTTCTGAGGCATCAAGGCATCACCAATTTAGTATTGCAGGGCAGCGTGGAGGGTAAAAATCGTAGGGGGAGACCAAGAGATGAATACACTACTCAGATTCAGAAGGATGTAGGTTGCAGTAGGTACTGGGAGATGAAGAAGCTTGCACAGGATAGAATAGCATGGAGAGCTGCATCAAACCAGTCTCAGGACTGAAGACCATAACAACAACAACAACCTCTGAATAATTGTTTTACGTGAACCGCAGGTGGCCGGATTCCGTGCAAGGAGTAGTAGTTCGCCAAGGCTGTTTTTGAAGGAAGCCCATTATTGGACTCCGGGCAATAGAGCTCTTGCACGTGGCGGACAAGGCGAACCGGCTGTGCGGAAGGTCGCGCGCGTGTATACGGCTGCAGAGAGAGCCGGCCGGCAGTCCCCACCAAGGTCCGGACCGGCGACTCGACAAGGTAAGGAAGGAAGAGGCGAGTGGGCCCCGGGACAAGACGACACCACCTGCAGGCAGCGCCCCCACAGCTGCCTCCGCGCTAATCACGTATTTAAGGGCATCGTCCCTACTCGTCATCCAGCTTTCTGTTATATGCAGGGCTTGGGTAGAAATTACAGTGACAGAAGCGGCAGCTCCAGACGGCCAAACGTTTAGAAAATACACTACTGGCCATTAAAATCGCTACACCCAGAAGAAATGCAGGAGATAAACGGGTATTCGATGGACAAATATATTATATTAGAACTGACATGTGATTACATTTTCACGCAATTTGGGTGCATAGATCCTGAGAAATCAGTACCCAGAACAACCACCTCTGGCCGTAGAGTCAGAAGGAGCTTGGATGGCGTGTACAGGTACAGATGCCCATGCAGCTTCAACACGATACCACAGTTCATCAGGACTAGTGACAGGCGTATTGTGCTGAGCCAGTTGCTCGGCCACCATTGACCAGACGTTTTCAGTTGGTGAGAGATCTGGAGAATCTGCTGGCCAGGGCAGCAGTCGAACGTTTTCTGTATCCAGAAAGGCCCGTACAGGATCTGCAACATCTAATTCCTATAAATTCCAGGCAGGGGTCGTGCACTATCCTGCTGAAATGTAGGGTTTTGCAGGGATCGAATCAAAGGTAGAGTCACGGGCCGTAACACATCTGAAATGCAACGTCCACTGTTCAAAGTGCCGTCAATGCGAACAAGAGGTGACCGAGACGTGTAACCAATGGCACCCCATACCACCACGCCGGGTGATTTATAATTTCCACTCGAGGTTAATATTGTTAAAAAAGAGAACTTTACAAAAGCATTTAATTGAAAATCAAAATTGAATGAAATATCATTTTGATTAAGGCCCACCACGTAAGTCGGCAACAATCAAATGGCTCTTAGCACTATGGGACGTAACATCTTAGGTCATCTGTCCCCTAGAACTTAGAACTACTTAAACCTAACTAACCTAAGGACATCACACACAGGATTCGAACCTGCGACCGTAGCAGTCCCGCGGTTCCGGACTGCAGCGCCAGAACCGCACGGCCACCGCGGCCGGCAAACAACAATCAACATTACCAACAAATAATATATTAAATTACGACGGCCTACGGACGCGAGAGTGGTTTCACCTCGGTTTCGCCACGTGTTGAAGACACTCACCACAGCACTCCTCGAAGACCCGACAAATCGTGCATTGTACGAAATGCTCTTGCCGAGCCTTCGGACAATCTGCCGTCGGTCAAACTCAGGCAAATCGCGCGCCTTCCCCATTCTACACACGAATAGCACGCCCACTGGTACTACATGCACCGTACGTGTGTCTGGCTAATAGCCATTCCTCGCCAGGTGACATTGATTTCGCTTCGACGGGCTTATATCGATAGTAGGTCGGTGTTCATAATGTTCTGGCTGAACAGTGTATATTTTATTTAAGTACAGAACCACAGAATTATTTTCACTTATAAGCTATCTACGCGCTTCACAGTAAAGTGCCTGGCAGAGGGTTCAACGAACCACCTTCAAGCTGTCTCTCTACCGTTCCACCCTCGAACGGCGCGCGGGAAAAACGAGCATTTAAATTTTTCTGTGCCAGCCTTAATTTTCTTATTTTATCGTGCTGATCATTTCTCCCTATGTAAGTGGGCGCCAACAGAATGCTTTCGCATCGGAGGAGAAAACCGGTGGTTGAAATTTCATGACAAGATCCTGTCGCAACGAAAAACGCCTTTGTTTTAATGACTGCCACTCCAATTCACGTATCATGTCTGTAGCACTATCTCCCCTATTTCGCGATAGTACAAAACGAACCGCCCGTCTTTGAACTTTTTCGACGTCACCCGTCAGTCCCACCTGATTCGGATCCCACACCGCATAGCAATACTCCAGAATAGGGCGGACAAGCGTGGTGTAAGCAGTCTCTTTAGTTATCATAAAGATAAATATGTTAATGTAAATTGCATTAAAACCATACAAATCAATTAGAAGCGGATGGACAACGTAAATTTTTTTCGGTCTTAACCTCTGTTACATTTCCCTCGAGTGAGCTTACATGCTCTACCGAGTTCAGAAATGCATAATTAACTCAATATTTCAATAAACCATAACCTTCATCTGATATTTCACATATGAACACAAACGAAACTGTATTTCTGAAAAAAACTTATTTATATTCGCTTAAACATGTGTAAACTAACAGAAAAAATATATTTTACTTTCATCAAATCATCCTTTCTTGGATTTAAGGGCTGCCTCAAACTCCTGGCATGCGACCAATACATTTTTGTAGGTACTGCCAGTCTATATGTTCCACACATCCTTAACAACATTTGAGAGATGTTCCTTGCTTGTTATGTGAACTTTCCGCATTAGTCTGTCCACTTCATCTCAGACCATTTCAATAAGGCTACAACAAGGGCTTTGGGACGGCCACACCATATCTTTCCTTTGATATAATGTACTTCTTACAGAATGCCGATCTACGTTTTGGTTCATTACTCTGTTGTAATATGAATCCTCTCCCTGTTAAGCGTAATCCACGTTGTATCGTGTAATAGCGAAGTATGCGGCGGTAGTGCTTCTACTCCATACACCCTTCTATTTTCACAATGTCGCCAATTCTATCTCCTGCGAAACACTCCAAACTATAAGAGAACCACCATAATGATTAAATGTAGTTAGAGGACACTGTCGGGCCACCTTTTCTCCATCAGGTTGACGAACATATACCCTCCTCCTAGTACCAAAAATTTCCTGTTTCGATTCATCTGTGAATAAGACTTTTTCTCACTCTCCATGTGTCCACTTTACTATCCCATTCGAGTCTCTTCTTTTTATTTAAGGGCTTCAAAAGAGATTTCTCTCGCTGTCGCACACCCTTTTAAGCCGGCATCAATCAAGCTCCGTTTTACTGTTGTAAAATATACGTTTTTCTTATTGATTTCTATCAGTTCTGCGTGAATTTGTCCTGCTGTTTTGAACCTATTTCTCATACTACTTATTCTGGCGAATTTGACATCACTTTTTTTTGTTTTACAAGTTTAATGCTACCTGTTGTCTTCTGATGGTGGAGGGCGTATTTCACTCCTCCTATAGACACGCCATATTGTTTCACAATTTGGGGCGTGCATAATCCTGCTTGTCTGAGTGCTACAGTTGTAGCATTTTTGTCTATGGATATCTCGATTCTTGGAGACACAATAGCGGTTTGCACAATGTGAGCTATCACCAGGCCCCCACAACCGCACGAGTGTTCGACTGTGAAGAGCGGACAAATTGAATAGCTGGCCGGCGGCCATTAGAGTGGTAAACTGACGCGCGGAGTTCGAATGTTTATACATCGCTTTTGGTTATAAAATGCCTTCCCTTGAGTTAGGCCACAAACATAATGCCTCATTTAAATACGTTACTACAATATACTTTTTAATTTATGAACAAACAGCAACTAGTCACTGTTTCTGAATTTATCTTACGTACTACATGGAATCTGCCGTTGCTAAAAGTTATGTACTGGACCCCTAGCATTTTTCGTAGTTCATTTACGATAGATGTACGCAAAATGCATCAAAATACTCGAAGATTTGCCCACTATATTAATAGATATTTTCTGACTCTACCTTGCTTTAGATTTTATGACGAGAAGTGCGTTATATATGGCATAGTGCTTTGGCAACTCACGACCAAATTATCAAGTTTCAACCTAACCTAGACCATGAAAACACTACCGATCAGCCAACTTTCTTCAAAATGATCAGAACATATAAAAAGTTATTCTGTCGGTCGGAAATCTTGCCTCCTGACAGCGTGTAACCATTTTTGTAACAGCTGTGGTTTTGAGAAAGGAAACCTGCAAATAGATGCAAAGACATTATGCTAATACCGTGTTACAAAAACATTTATTAAGCAATTGCACTGACATACATAACAACTTAAAATATCCACATACCTGTGAAACGTAATATTCGTTCCTTTCTCGAATTTATTTGTACAATTAATCGCTGCACAACTCTTCACCATTGTACTTCTTTTGATTGGAACGTACAGACAGTAGAGTTACGGGTAACAAATACTGTATGTACGCCCCAAAAAATATACAACGTTGAATCAGGGTCTTCATAAACAACAATACTATACAACACATCAGACTACAACCACTATAATGGCGTCCAGCCGAAGGTTCAAATTATCCCGCGACTGCAGCGCCGTAAGTGAGTCTAGTTATTTTTTACAAGGTCTTTGGCTATCACTAAGGAACTGAAGTGCAGTACCACTGCTTGAAGTACACTGCTGAGAACACAACACTACAGAGCTCAACAGGCAGTATGGAATGGCCATTTATTCGTCACACAGGTAGACAAACATACCAGTTCAGGTAACTGTTTTGTATGTATGCAACACTCATCTTGATAATAGTGGTTCAAAATGGTTCAAATGGCTCTGAGCACTATGGGACTCAACTGCTGTGGTCATAAGTCCCCCTTAACTTAGAACTACTTAAACCTAACTAACCGAATGACAGCACACAACACCCAGCCATCACGAGGCAGAGAAAATCCCTGACCACGCCGGGAATCGAACCCGGGAACCCGGGCGTGGGAAGCGAGAACGCTACCGCACGACCACGAGATGCGGGCTGATAATAGTGATTGCAGATGAAAACAAACCCATTAACCTGACATTTTTACCAATGTTGTACTATTACTTTGCTTACTCAACCGTAGCCATGGTATTATGTGGTATCTACGGGGAATTAGACGTCAGTTATTAGATTTACTGAAATTAATGAGTGTAGTATATATCCTTGTATTCCCTGTAAAGATTGTGTTTCGTATTGTCAACATAGTTTACTAAATTTTTATTTGAGAAATGAAGATGATTAGTAATAGCAGAGGACATTAATTTGACTACACACTAAGCTTTTCAAAAAGATCACTACGAACGTCCTAGCCAATAGTGATTCACCATTACGTCGACAAACAGCGAGCATATTTTCTTCTTCCGTTCGTTTTATTGTGAGCGCTGCCGTGTCTAATAATTTAATTCATCCCTCAGAGTAACGGAAAACGTAGTTGTTTACTTTGGTCCAAACTTGTCCTTATTTAAATGATTTTTTTAGATATTTACGTCTTACTTTAATACAAGCATAAAGTCTTACTGAAGTAATTCAAAAAGTAATAAGTTAAGGAATCAATTAATAACGCCAGAAAAATATATTCAGCTACAGCACAAATTTTCATTCGTCTCTCTTACAACTGACAATAAAAATAACTCTAAATGATACACTAAAAGTGCTAAATGAGTTTTTCTATTTAGGCAGCTATACAACCGTTGATGGTCGAAACAGAAAGGATATAAAATGCAGCCTGGCTGTAGCAAGAAAAGCATTAATGAAAAAGAGAAAATATGTCAACATATAATATAAATTTAAATGTTAGGACGTCTTTTTTTCTAAATTCTTGTCTGGAATGTAGTCTTATACGGAAATGAAACTTGGTCGACAAGCATTTCAGACAAGAAGAGAACAGAAGCTCTTGAAATGCTGTGCTACAGAAGAATTCTGAAGATTATTTAGGTAGATCAAGTAACTGTTGAGAAAGTTCTGAAACGAGGGGGGAAAAGAGAAATTTATGGTAGAGCTTGACTAAATGAAGGGATCTGTTGATAGGACAATCTTTAGCCACGAAGAAATTATGTTTGTTTATGGAAGGAAGATGTATGTGTGTATGTGTGTGTGTGTGTGTGTGTGTGTGTGTGTGTGTTTGGGGGGAGGGGGGGGGAGGTTAAAGCTGTAGTGGGAGACGAAGGGAGGAAAAAAAATGTGCAGGTTCAAATCGATGTAGGTTGCAGTAGTCATTCAGAGGTAAACAGGCTTGTACACGATAGAGTATGGCGAACAGCTGCATAAAACAAGTCTTAAGACTAAAGACCACAACTACGACCACTGTTTTTCAGTACCTGACGCTTCGTTCATTCAGCGTATAGTCTCCTCCCGACATTCTGGCGTAGGTCTCCTGTGGATTCCCGAACAGCTCAAGATGGATTCAGGGAAGGTTGTGTTGAAAATAGCTCTCCTGATACACGAAGTTACCGTTCAATAACTTTGACATCCATTTGTTGTATAATCTTAGAACGTGTTCTGAACTGAAACGTAGTAAGATATCTCGAACAGAACGACATCCTACATATACCAATCAGCATGGGTTACGGAAACATCGATCACTTAAAACACAACTCACACTTTTCTCACAGACATCCCGAAAGCTATGCGTCAACGTAGTCACGAAGCTGTAATATTTCTCGATTTTCGAAAAGCATTTGACTCTGACTCAGTACCACACCTATACTTAGTATTAAAAGTGCGATCGCGTGAGGTATCAAGAGAAATTGAGGGGCCCTTGGCAGAGAGGACGCATCAAGGTATCTTGGATGGAGAGTCGTCGACAGTTGCAGGAGTCACGTCGGGTGTGCCCTGGGGAAGTGTGTTAGGAATATTACTGTTCATGTCGTATATTAATGATCTTGCAGACAATATTAATAATAACCTCATGCTTTTCACAGATGAATGAAGTGCTGTCTCAAATAAGCTGCACAGATTTTCATCAGGTTCCCGATAAAATTTAAAATTGATGACAAGACTGTTCACTTGCTTCACATGTTCAGAAATGTAAAACTGTGCACTTCAAAAAACGAAAAAACGTACTATCCTGTGACTACATTATCAATGAACCTCTACTGGAATCGGCAAACTCATTTAAATAGTTGGGTGTAACTCATTGTAGGAATATTAAATGAAACGATTGCATAGGCTTACAGCATTACTAGCGTGCTACTTGACATAGTCACTTCGATCAAATATCTAGGCATAATGATGCAAAGCGATGTGAAATGGAACCAGCTCGTAAGAACGATAATAGGACAGGTGAATGGTGACTTGGGTTTTTTGGGAGAGTTTTAGGAAAGTGTAGCTCGTCGATACAGGAGACCGCGTATAGAACACTAGCACATTCTTGAGTACTTCTCGAGTGTTTGGGACCCCCAACGGGTCAGATTAAAGGGAGGCATCGAACCAGTTCAGAGGTATGTTGTCAGATTTGCAGTCGGTTGGTTCGATCAACACGTGAGTATTGCGGAGATGTTCCGTGAACTCGAGTGGAAATCCGTGGAGGGAAGAGGACGTTCTCCTCACGAAAAACTATTGACAAAATTTAGACAATCGGAGTCCGAAGCTGACTGCAGAACGATCCTACTGCTGCCAACGTACATTTCGCGTAAGGACCATGAGGGTAAGATAAGATAAATTAGTACGACATTGCAGGACCTGTGTTATTCTGGTTACGATGCACTGCAGCCGTTGTGAAACACATTAAATGTGTTCGCAGTTGTAAATAAGGATAACCGTCAGCTGTAGAATGGAATGACGACAATGAAAACGTGTGCCGTAGACGCGTGGTTCACGACATATGTAAGTTTGGGTCTGGCCGTGAGTCATGCTCGGATAGCCAAATGGTAAGGCGAGCGCTCGCGATAAGCGAGAAATTCAGGTTCGAGTCCCGGTCTGGCTCAAATCTTCATTGTCGTCATTCCATTCTACAGCTGATGTTTATCCTTATTCGCAACTGCGAATACATTTAATGTATAAAATAATGCAGGGCGTTTACGGACACATAAAGACAGTCGTATTACCCTCGATCTCTTTGAGAGAGGAACAGGAAGCGAAACGATCCCTGTGGTGGTACAGGGTACCCCCCGCAATATACCATACGGTGGGTAGCAAGGTATGTATGTAGACACAAGTGGATACAGATGAAGGCTCAGTCGTTGGTAAAGCAGATGGCAGACTTCGATTTGTTGTTAGAAAGGTAGGGAAATGCAGTCATTCTACACAAGGAGATCCTTACAAATCATTCGTGAAACCCATCTTAGAATGTTGCTAATGTTTGTGGGTGCCGTAGCATAGAGGACATACAGAGGATATTAAACGTATACAGAAAAGGGTAGCACTAATGGTTACAGGTTTGTCCCATGAGAGTGTCACAGAGATGCTGAGGCAACTGAACTGGCAAATTCTTGAAGTTGTATCAAAACTAGACATAATTGTCTTAATGGGATTTCCGCATCGTTCATTAAATAAAAATATGGCATTTCAGTCTTTGATCGCTATTTTTTTTTTATCAATGACCGGTTTCAGGCTAGCTGCCCATCTTCAGATCATATGTTGCAGTTACAGAGTAACTTGTCAGAGCAGAACTATTGGTCCGCTGTCATAAGTTATGACAGCGAACCGATAGTTCTGCACTGACAAGTTACTCTGTAACTGCAATATATGATCTGAAGATGGGCAGCTAGCCTGAAACCAGTCACTGATAATACAGGGTGTTTCAAAAATGACCGGTATATTTGAAACGGCAATAAAATCTAAACGAGCAGCGATAGAAATACACCGTTTGTTGCAATATGCTTGGGACAACAGTACATTTTCAGGCAGACAAACTTTCGAAATTACAGTATTTACAATTTTCAACAACAGATGGCGCTGCGGTCTGGGAAACTCTATAGTACAATATTTTCCACATATCCACCATGCGTAGCAATAATAGGCGTAGTCTCTGAATGAAATTACCTGAAACCTTTGACAACGTGTCTGGCGGAATGGCTTCACATGCAGATGAGATGTACTGCTTCAGCTGTTCAATTGTTTCTGGATTCTGGCGGTACACCTGGTCTTTCAAGTGTCCCCACAGAAAGAAGTCACAGGGGTTCATGTCTGGCGAATAGGGAGGCCAATCCACGCCGCCTCCTGTATGTTTCGGATAGCCCAAAGCAATCACACGATCATCGAAATATTCATTCAGGAAATTAAAGAAGTCGGCCGTGCGATGTGGCCGGGCACCATCTTGCATAAACCACGAGGTGTTCACAGTGTCGTCTAAGGCAGTTTGTACCGCCACAAATTCACGAAGAATGTCCAGATAGCGGGATGCAGTAATCGTTTCGGATCTGAAAAATGGGCCAATGATTCCTTTGAAAGAAATGGCGGCCCAGACCAGTACCTTTTGAGGATGCAGGGACGATGGGACTGCAACATGGGGCTTTTCGGTTCCCCATATGCGCCAGTTCTGTTTATTGACGAAGCCGTCCAGGTAAAAATAAGCTTCGTCAGTAAATCAAATGCTGCCCACATGCATATCGCCGTCATCAATCCTGTGCACTATATCGTTAGCGAATGTCTCTCGTGCAGCAATGGTAGCGGCGCTGAGGGGTTGCCACGTTTGAATTTTGTATGGATAGAGGTGTAAACTCTGGCGCATGAGACGATATGTGGACGTTGGCGTCATTTGGACCGCAGCTGCAACACGGCGAACGGAAACCCGAGGCCGCTGTCGGATCACCTGCTGCACTAGCTGCGCGTTGCCCTCTGTGTTTGCCGTACGCGGTCGCCCTACCTTTCCAGCATGTTCATCCGTCACGTTCCCAGTCCGTTGAAATTTTTCAAACAGATCCTTTATTGTATCGCTTTTCGGTCCTTTGGTTACATTAAACCTCCATTGAAAACTTCGTCTTGTTGCAACACCGCTGTGTTCTAGGCGGTGGAATTCCAACACCAGAAAAATCCTCTGTTCTAAGGAATAAACCATGTTGTCTACAGCACACTTGCACGTTGTGAACAGCACACGCTTACAGCAGAAAGACGACGTACAGAATGGCGCACCCACAGACTGCGTTGTCTTCTATATCTTTCGCATCACTTGCAGCGCCATCTGTAGTTGAAAATTGTAACTACGGTAATTTCGAAAGTTTGTTCGCCTGAAAATGTACTGTTGTCCCAAGCATATTGCAACAAACGGTGTATTTCTATCGCTGCTCGTTTAGTTTTTATTGCTGTTTCAAATATACCGGTCATTTTTGAAACACCCTGTAAAAACAAAATAGCGATAAAAGACTGAAATGCCATTTATTTAAATTATTGAAGATTGTTGGAGGAGCATGATGACAACATTGTGAACTCACATTGTTGTCTTGGTCCCCAAATTCGCCTGATCTGAATGAGACGCAAAACATCTGATACGCTACGGGGCGCCAGCTTAGCGTCCACGAACGATTTGTCGGAAATGCGTCATCTGTTCGTACGTATCTGGTGCTGTATACCTCCGGAAAACTAGCAACGACTTGTCGAATTCATGCCAGGCACATTCGCTTCTGTACTGCGTTCCAAAGGTGGACCAACACGTTATTCAGTAAGCGGTCATAACGTTCCGGCTCACCAGTGTATGTCATTGCACATTCGTGCGTTTACTTGGCGACTTTACAACCGCGCCTGACAGACTAGCGTTGCGGGCACGTTCGTGCTACACAGGTTATGCGTCGTCGCATAATTAACTACCTCTTTTATTTTTCTTCGTGTAAAGAACATTCTTTGAGCAAAAGAAGTTCCTCGCTAATGATCAACTCGGATTCAGGGAAAACCGCTCGTGCCGAACACACTTCGCTTACCTTCACGTACCCTGACTTGCAAATAATTGGAAGTAAATTCCGTCTTCTGAGGGTCTAGAAAGGTATTCGGCTGTGTAAACCATTGTCAACTGATAGTGAAGGTACGATCAAATGTTCAAATGTGTGTGAAATCGTATGGGACTTAACTGCTAAGGTCATCAGTCCCTAAGCTTACACACTACTTAACCTAAATTATCCTAAGGACAAACACACAGACCGATGCCCGAGGGAGCACTCGAACCTCCGCCGGGACCAGCCGCTCAGTCCATGACTGCAGCGCCTAAAACCGCTCGGCTAATCCCGCGCGGCAGGGTACGATCATATACAAAAGTTCTTGTGGTGTCACCGCCAGACACCACACTTGCTAGGTGGTAGCCTATAAATCGGCCGCGGTCCGCTAGTATACGACGGACCCGCGTGTCGCCACTGTCAGTGATTGCAGACCGAGCGCCGCCACACGGCAGGTCTAGAGAGACTTCCTAGCACTCGCCCCAGTTGTACAGCCGACTTTGCTAGCGATGCTACACTGACAACTACGCTCTCATTTGCCGAGACGATAGTTAGCATAGCCTTCAGCTACGTCATTTGCTACGACCTAGCAAGGCGCCATGACCAATTTATATTGAGATTATATAATGTATCAACAAGAGCGATGTTCTCCAATTATGGATTAAAGTGAAGTATTACATCAACTCCGTACTTTATTTATTAGACTCAACTCCTTTAATTGTCCCAGACCTCACGCCAGTCTGCGTGAGCTTAACGCGTGCTATTGGGCTACAAGTCATAGTGGATTGGCTGTCGTGTTAGTCCACTACAGTTCTTACTAGTGGAATCCAGTACTTTATACTGGCCGGTGATTATTCAACGTAAATGAAAGTAACACCTTGCATACCCGTTCTTGGGTCATCAGTTTTCTGATTGGTTTGATGCTGCACTTTCCCATGCTAAGCTCTTTATATCGGGGCTGTACTTACTTTCAGCTTCCTCGATTATTTGTTGGATATGTTCCAGTCTCTCTTCCCTTACAAGTTTTGCCCTCTAAGGCCACTTATTTTTGATCTCTTAACAGCTTAACATCTTAAACGCCTTCTTATGGTCTAGTATTCTTCACACCTCCTTTCTTCTCCGACTCTGTAGAGAATCTCATTCCTTATCTGACCAGACTCCTTAATTTTCAACATCCTTCTGCAGTATCACGTCTTAAACGCCTGATTCTGTTTCTTTTCAATTCAGCCGTAGTCTATGATTTACTTTCATATGACCCCGTGTTCCAGGCGCACATCTTCCTTAGTTTCTTCCTCAGATGTCTTATGTTTGATATTAGCAATATTGGGGAATGCCCTTCGCCTGCAATTTTCCACTTCTTACGACGTCATTGTTTCCGTCACCGTGCGCTATTTCACTTCTAAGGTAATACAGTTCCTTCATTTCGTGTGCAACGTGGTCCTCAGTTTTGATGTTAAGTGGATCGATTAATCTCCATTCTGCTACTACTAATTACTTTCGTCTTTTTTTCGGTTTATTTGTAATCCATATTCTGTGCTCTTTGAACTGTTCATTGCATTCAACACTTGCTGTATAAACCTTTCTCGCTTTCATTCAGAGTTGAAATATGATCGTCAAATCATTCATATCCATTTATCCTGAATTGTAACCCGGCTCTTGAACCTCTCTTTTATTTCTGTTATTACATCTTAAATGTATAGGTTGAACAATAGAGGAGAAAGACTGTAGCTTTGCCTACGCTCATCACAAGCTCTTGGTCTTCCATTCTTATTTCTTACTCTTCAGCCATAATGAAGTATAACAGGACCGATAAATTTTTCAAAACACATAAACCGTTTGCTAGTTAGCTCAGCAGCACTTAGATTTTCTTTTCTGTTGCGGTCATCCACAGAAGTATAATCTCGCTAGGTTAAGAAACTCTTAACGAGTTAGGCAGCATCAGTACAAGGGGACGGAAATGGCTTAGTTTCTTTTTTATTTGGGGAGGGGGGGCACTGAGAAAATGCGGTGCTTAACTTAATGAAGCCACGTGTACGACATTCATGCGAACGATTTTACACACAACTTGCAGCGTTTAAAGTGCTAATCAAGTAGACCTGAAACCATATATCGAATATAATAACGTATGACTTAAACGGGAATTTGTGGGAGATACCTGAGACTAGTTGTCGCAAAACCCTCTAGGGTATATGATCCTCTTCGCTTCCAAGGCACGGTGCTTACAGTTTTTGAGTGCAGTACTTGGAGGCGTCACACAATATTGATTTATAAAAGCCACATATCATGCAGTCCTCTGCGCTGATATCATCTGTGTATCGTCATTTACGTAATCCGTAATGTAAATCTCATTTCACTCTCTTATGTCTTTATTGGTGTTTCGAATTTCAAATTCGTTTGTAAATTTCGGTTGTAGGCTAACGTTTGTCAGTTAAATGCTTCCATTTATAGGCAAATGAAATTTCTATCATCGGTTTAATTCATTTCGTAGACTATCTATAAAAAGACAGAAGAAGATTGACAACAGGAATATACTAACCTGTTCGGCGAATCGTATTCGTTCAAATGGCTCTGAGCACTATGGGACTTAACATCTATGGTCATCAGTCCCCTAGAACGAAGAACTACTTAAACCTAACTAACCTAAAGACATCGCACACATCCATGTCCGAGGCAGGATTCGAACCTGCGACCGTAGCGGTCACGCGGCTCCAGACTGAAGCGCCTAGAACCGCACGGCCACACTGGCGGGCTATCGTATTCGTGTCCAGGTATGGCAATTCCACAAGCTACCTGTTGGCCTTTTCCAGTTTCTGCGAAGTCGGTAGAGTAAAGGAAAGGTATTCAAGGTAGTCCAGTTGCTTCCAGCTCTGAAAACCTGCAACCTAACGAACAGTTATTCTCGAGTAACTATATCTTGACTTGCCATAATAGAACTACGTACTATAGTTGAATAAGCAGTAAATCTCGTATGCTGGTTTGCATCCTGATCATAGATGAATGATCATTTGACGACAGACGTGCTGCACGTTGATCGGTAGGGGAGAGTGGTCAGGCTAAAGTATTCCCATTTTTAGGCTGAGTAACAATAGACGGTAAAGTACAGAAATCAATGATTATGATCTACAACTATTGAAGAAGTATCTCACCCGGCGTTCGGGAAGTCCCGTTACAAACTTCTAGGATTTGCAGAGGGGACTGAGTAGACCGAAGTCCGGAAACGCGCCGTTTCCGTGCTACATCCGTTTGAAAACATGTTTGCTAGGTAGGTATGCAACAGAGTCGTCATAGTGAAGGTGCTTACGCCGGACCTGTTGATGTCATTTGACGTCTGCCCTACCTCTCTGACGTAGTTCGAGCTTCATTCAAGTCTCTGTGATGTTGGAGCAACATGGTTGAGCACACGTTTGCAGAATACACCGACATGACTCTTCTGCATGGCGAAGCTCACGGTAATGGAAGAGCTGCTCGCCGCCTTTATCGAGATCATTATAAACAGCGTCCGACTACATCGCAATATCCTTTCTGTCACAATTACCCAACGGCTTCGAGAAAGGAGTACCTTTACAGTTTGTGGCTTGACTGTGGTGCTCCAAGGAGACGCCGCTCACCCGAATTAACTGTAAAAGAAACTGATGAATGCTAGTTCTGCAAGGTTCGCAGGAGAGCTTCTGTAAAGTTTGGAAGGTAGGAGACGAGATACTGGCAGAAGTAAAGCTGTGAGTACCGGACGTGAGTCGTGCTTCGGTAGCTCAGTTGACAGGAACAAAGGAACAGACAGCATCAACCCACCATTAAAAAAAAAAAAAAAAAAAAAAAAAAAAACCAGAGTCCTTCCGAATTCACCGGTTATAACTTTGCATCGAGAAGACGGCCTGGAGTCCGGAAGGTCAGAAAGTCTATCTCCACAATGTCCCCGGCGGACATGCGTTCCGGAAGGGAACCTTATGATTTTGGCCCGCGAGGGGCATCTTCATGTTGATGTTATTACATTTCTTTAAAAAAATAAAATAAAATAAAAGAAAAAAAATAGCTCAGTTGGGAGAGCGTAAAAAAAATAAAAAAACAAAAAAAAAAGTTGATAGAGCACTTGCCCGCGAAAGGCAAAGGTCCCGAGTTCGAGTCTCGGTCGGGCACACAGTTTTAATCTGCCAGGAAGTTTTAAACTGATGAGGTTTCCTTTTTCTTTCTTTGGTTATTAATGAATGGAGTTGTAAAACAAAGGACGTACAGGGACACGTGTTGCAAATTACTTGTAAAAGTGGTCGCGTTACCAAATGTTTTTAAATGCTTGTAGCACGGAAACGGTACGTTTGCGACCATGGGTTCCTGTTCAAAATATTGTGTACTCACTCCCCTCTACAAGTCATAAAAGTTTGTGTCGGGAGTTGTCGAACAACGGTTTAATCATTTTGGGATCAAATTAAGTATTTTAAATACTTCAGTTTCCATAAAGTGCTGAAAAGGCCATTTAGCTTTAAAGTCAAAATTAAGGGATAAAAAACTATTTAAACAAGAACTACATATATTTTACTTTGCAACTTGATTCGAATTAGATTTTGCACTAATAAAAGTCGATCTGTATTTCTTCACTCCTTGAACAGAATTTGTGAGCAGAGATGGCACTTAATCCACTGCTCTTCTGGCCTTGAATTTGAAAATTCCTGTTCGCAGTACATGCACTCTGTGTCTTCTTCGTCATCGTCAAACAGAGCTCTTATATGGCTGGGTTTCCAGCTCTTCACAGTCTTCTCTTTTTACTGACTTTCCTCTCTTCGGCTAAAGGTTTTCCTTCCATTTTACTTTCTTTTTCTCTTCTTTCTTTATGTACCTCTTCTAGATCACATTTATAAGGACTTGCTGCAAGTATCTCCCTTCATTCGGCCGCTGCTGTTACGTTGCCCCCTACACAAAGTGGCCAGAAGCCGCCACCGGGATGGCCACTTTGCCCGCACTGATGTCACTAAACAAAAACTGTTTACCATCCAAGAGCATGACCCAACTTTCAATAACTAAAAAGCCAGAGAAACTAGTACACCTGCCGAATATCGTGCAGAGCCCTGTAGTGGGACGCGAAATTGAAGCGTTACCCATCCACTAGTGTCAGCCCAGTTTGCAGGTGAATATAAGTTTAATTTAGTTTTGTTTATGTATTTTTTGTAATATTTGTAATGGTTGTGAATTGTCTAAAGTTTTTGTATTTATTTTTTATGTTTCATGTACGGAGAGGGCGGCGCAACGAACGGAGACAGCGTCTTCGCTGCCGGGACCAGAGAGAAAATTGCTGGCCACTATACGTCGCGGGTCGACAGCCAAAGAGCAACAGAAGATTCTGAAACCGATTTGTTGCGTCGTGCTTCTAAAAACTGAAAATGAATAATTTGTAATGTTTTGTACAACAATGACGTCATAGAGAGCTTAATCTTATTGAAAATATTAGTCCTATCTTGTCAAGGCTCAGGTTCACGTCTGTATGTAGGAAGATAATAAACTAGTGGATGCTACTAAAGTTGAAATACGTGTTCCGAGGCTTTGTTTATGAGGAATTATGTGAATGAATTAATAATATATTTGACAAGATTATTGAATTTTGACTGCGTTCATCGCGACTTTGAATCTCAAAAGTTTATTCAGTGTGGTTCTAATATCGATTAAATCAGATAACGAGTATCAATATAATTTCTGAGGAGAAACAAACGACATCTAAAATAGAAAAAGTTTACGCAAACCAATTGGCCCGAGTGACGTAATTCTGCGCATACGACTCAAATGATGTTTTACAGTTTCGTTCAAGAACCATTCTGAGACAATTTAAAAAGAATATAAATAATTTTGAAGTGGGTTGTAACTGACGTAGGTGACGAAGTCTACACATGGTCATATGTCGAAAGAAAATCATTTATAAAAAACTTACGTCGTTACACTACAGCCCCCGCGATCAAGCACAAGTGCCGCAACACGAAATGGCATCGACTCGACTAATGTCGAAGTAGTCTTGGAGGGAACTGACACCAAGAATCCTGCGGGGCTATCCATAGATCCGTGACAGTACGAGGAGGTGGGGATTTCTTCTGAACAGCACATTGCAAGACATCCCATATTCACGTCTGGTGAGTTTGGTGGCCAGCGTAAGTGCTTAAACTCAGAAGAGTGTTCCGGGAGCCACTCTGTAGCAATTCTGGACTTGAGGGGTATCGCATCGTCCTGCTGGAATTGCCCAAGTCCGTCGCAATGCACAATGGACATGAATGGATGCAGGTGATCAGACAGGATGCTTACGTACGTGTCACCTGTCAGAGTCGTATCTAGACCTGTCTGGGGTCCCATATCGCACACAGACATGAAAATTATTGAGCATGTCTGGGATGCCTTGCAACGTGCTGTTCAGAAGAGCTCTCTACCCCCTCGTACTCTTACGGATTTATGGACAGTCCTGCAGGATTCATGGTGTCAATTCCCTCAAGCACTACTTCAGACATTAGTCGAGTCCATACCACGCGGGGGTCCTACACGATATCAGGCAGGTATACCAGTTTCTTTGGCTCTTCAGTGTATAATCGTAGAAAATATCTTCACACACATTTCAGTGGCTCGAACAATCTTTGACCAATAGAAGCTAATACATTGTACGGAAAAACGATGGAAGAAATAGTGTTTAACATTGTAATGACACATTCCGACGCAGAGACAAACAACACCTTAAAGGCTGCGCCAAAGATTAAATTGAGAGGCATGTAGATTATAATCTTTGTGTTGTTCACATTGGATTCTCTTTTGTTTCATACTCCAAGAAGGAGCTAAGAGACACTTTCGATTGTTGCCTTGTGGAGGATGGACGTGATTTTTGGAGTGTGCGGAAAGCCAGCCATATAGTTAGTAATTATGGTTTGTGCGACGAGCACAGCAAGTCTTATTGTGTTGTGAATAAAAAATAGTGAGAAGTATCGAAGTGTTACGAAAATTATTTAAAGCGACGTAGCATTGTATTCCTTGGTTTCCACCGTCTTCGTGAAGGTACACACGCTCAACAAAGAGAAGAACATCGATGGCGACTAATGAATTAATATTGTGGCAGAAGGACTAATTCTACGTCTAAGGTGCGAACTCTGATTAAATCAACAATGACGTAGAATTCAAAATGTAATTAGTCGTAATGGTAAATTATATTACAGGCATATTTCACGCAGCACTGAATTTGTCCGCATTCAAGCCGGTCAATACAGTCCGTAAAAAAGCCCTTCAAAAATTCTAAAGTTACAGTTCCATGTCCGCAATTTTCCCCTTTTCAAAAAACCAATAAATTTAATTTTTTTTATTTATTTCGCCACAACATCCTCTCGACGACTAGATCACCAGAGACAGAGCACAAATGCGAACTGGAGACGGACGTGTAAGGAAATGTGCCGTGTCTTTTTAAAAGGAATTATTCCAGTATTTGTATTATCCAAATTAGGGAAATGTGGAAATACCATAGTCTGTATGACTAACGGGAATTTGTACCAAGAATCCCAAATGCGATACCAGAGTTTTATCGTTGCGTCGCCCCACCGGGAAAGCATTTTAGTGGACGGTGAATGTTCGACACAAACGAGAATAATATGGGATGTGCGTAAAATATCGTAATAGGAGGTTTAATATTCTCAAAATACGAGGCGTACGCCAAAACTAAGATCCAGTGTCCAACATTTAACTGATGGTAGGCCTGAATGAAGTTTCCCGGAAACAGCGCTATCTACCGATTGTTTAGAAATCTACTACACTGTTTGTTTGATTCAGTAGTCGTTTGCCAGTCGGAGAGAGAAGATCGCAGTGGCCGAGACAATCGTAGATCCCGCTGTGTGGTTAGATTTATGCTGGCAAAAGGATCCTCAGCTGCTGAAATCGATTGTGAACTATGCCTAGCGTATGGACCTGAAATAATGAGTGACAAAAAATTCGTAAATTTTTCGAGAATTTCAAAATGGCCATATAGATGTTCTTGCTAAATAGTAGAGTGGCAGGCCCAGTATTCAGAGCGACGAAATCGTTGATTATGTGAACCAAAAACTTCGCAGCGATCGCCCATTGACGATTAGTGGTCAGGCTAATGAACTCAAAAGTGTTGCTCGAATCTTAATTTACAGGATTATAACAGTTGTGATATCATAAACCGTGTGAGAGGTGGGTCCAAAAATGCTCATTGATTAGCACAAATGCGTTGTGCACGACAGTTTTTAGAGCGCTAAAGACAAACTGGAGATGATTTGTTTCCTCACATTGTTACGAGGGACGACACGTGGATATTGTACACCAACGCAGACTCGAAACAACAGTCAATGCAGTGGCGCCATTTAACTTCACCCAAATCAAAAACGTATAAGCGGTCTCCGTTCTCGAAACGAAAAATAGTGGCTACCGTTTTTTGGGACGAAAAGGGAGTCATTTTGATTGATTTCATGGACCGTGGGTCAACAATTACAGCTGACGTATACTATGAAAAGGTAACCAAACTGAGACCAAAATCGAGGCCGCAGAAAATGTCGTCTGGCACAAACCTCCTTCACGACAACGCACGCCGTCAGACCACTGCCAAAACCAAGCAGAAGATCCAAGATTTTAGTTGGGAACTTTTTGATCTTCCTCTGCACAGTCCCAACTTTGCACCAAGCGACTATTTTCTCTTCTTGCATTTGAAATAGTGGCTGGGTGGACAACAATTTAAAAACGGCCACGAAATGGTTCAAATGGCTCTGAGCACTATGGGACTTAACATCTGAGGTCCATCAGTCCCCTAGAACTTAGAACTACTTAAACCTAACTAACCTAAGGATATCACACACAGCCATGCCCCAGGCAGGATTCGAACCTGCGACCGTAGCGGTCGCGTCGGCCGGTGTGGCCGCGCGGTTCTAGGCGCTTCAGTCTGGAACCGCGTGACCGCTACGGTCACAGGTTTGAATCCTGCCTCGGGCATGGATGTGTGTGATGTCCTTAGGATAGTTCGGTTTAAGTAGTTCTAAGTTCTAGGGGACTGATGACCGCAGATGTTAAGTCCCATAGTGCTCAGAGCCATTTGAACCATTTCGTAGCGGTCGTCCACTTCCGGACTGAAGCGCCTAGAACCGCTCGGCCACATCGGCCGGCAAAACGGCCACGAACTCAAGACTAGTGTAACCAAATGGCTCAATTCCCAGGTGGCAGATTTCTATGCGGAGCGGCTAAAGAAGCTGGTGCAACATTAAAGGTGTGTAGTATAAAAACCTTTTCTCATGAGCTTATTTTTTCATGGCCAAACGGACCTTAGTTTTGGAATATGCCACGTACGTACGTGAATTATGACTCTGTATCAGCAGTACTAGCACACTGTCTGCTGAAGATGCTGTTATCTAAAGGAAATCATCGTGACTGAACTACCCTAAGGAATTCCAAAACGACTCCCAGTATTGCCACGTGATATACTGCATGGCAGCTCTCCTAAAATGTGGGTAACCGCGAACAAAAGTAGTATCCATTGACAAGATAAATAGTAACATTCTGGAGTCTGTCACATCGTTTTGTATTTGAAAAATGACAAACAAATTAAAACAATAGAAGGGAAGACGTCTGGAAGGATTTTCGGAAATTGTGGTGAATCCGTGAAGGAAATAATTCTGTGCCAACAACCGCTTTCCTGCTCCACCTTAAAGGACTGTTGCTACTCAGTCACGTAAGCCTGTTTAACTCGTTATTGCTTCTGCCTTGTTATTACTTACAGTAGTGCTCAACGATAGGAGGAGTGACATTGTTTGTGTGAAGTTTTGTTCATCTTCTTCGTACCATCTACTGGCCTGATCGTTAAAGGCATTGCCCTACGTTTTCCTAAAATTATTCATAATTTAGGACTTCCTCCCCCACGAACTACAAAACCCTCCGATCTCCTTGAACAACAGTGAAAATGTGCTTAATTCATTAGACAAAAAATTGCAGGCAACTGGTATATTTTGTGATCTGTCAAAGGCATTTGACTGTGTAAACCACAATATCCTTTTAAGTAAACTAGAATATTATAGTGTAACAGGAAATGCCGCAAAATGGTTCAAATCTTATATCTCTGGGAGGGAACAAAGGGTGTTATTAGGAAAGAGACATGTATCAAGCTATCAGGCATCATCCAACTGGGAACTAATTACATGTGGGGTCCCACAAGGTTCCATTTTGGGGCCTTTACTTTTTCTTGTGTATATCAATGACCTTTCATCAGTAACATTACCAGATGCCAAGTTTGTTTTGTTTGCCGATGATACAAACATTGCAATAAATAGCAAATCAAGTGTAGTCTTAGAAAGATCAGCCAATAAAATATTTGTGGACATTAATCACTGGTTCCTAGCCAATTCTTTGTCACTAAACTTTGAAAAGACACACTACATGCAGTTCAGAACTTGTAAGGGGTGTCCCAAGAGTATATGTCTAACATATGATGACAAGAAGATAGAAGAAGTGGACAGTGTTAAATTCTTGGGATTACAGCTTGATAATAATTCAACTGGGAGGAGCACACCACAGAACTGCTGTAGCGTCTTAACAAATCTCTGTTTGCAATGCGAATTTTGTCAGACATAGGGATATAAAAATGAAAAAGCTGGCGTACTATGCTTACTTTCATTCCATAATGTCATATGGGATTATTTTTTGGGGTAATTCATCGAGCCAAGCTAAAGTTTTCCAGGCACAAAAACGTGCAGTAAGAATTATATGTGGTGTGAACTCAAGAACATCCTGCAGAAGCCTGTTTAGGGAACTAGGGATACTAACTACAGCTTCCCAATATATTTATTCCTTAATGAAATTTGTCATTAAAAATATATCACTTTTCAAACCAACAGCTCAATTCATGGAATCAATACTAGAAATAAGAATAGTCTTCACAAGGATTTAAAGTCACTTAGTCTTGTACAAAAAGGTGTGCATTATTCAGGAACACACATTTTCAATAACTTGCCAGCAGCCATAAAAAGCTTAACAACCAATGAAATTCAGTTTAAGAGAAGCCTAAAGGATTTATTGGTGGTCAACTCCTTCTACTCCATTGATGAATTTCTTAGTAAAACCAACTGATTTGTATATAAGTACAACATAACTTCTGCACAATTTCAGTGCAGTAATGTGTTCATTGTAAAGTTGTGTGTGTGTGTGTGTGTGTGTGTGTGTGTGTGTGTGTAAGTATAATCTAACTTCTGCACCATTTCAGTGCAGTAATGTGTTCATTGTAAATAAGTATTACAGTAGTTGTATTACATGTTTATTACCTTATAAATAAATAAAAAACTTCTTTATTTTAAATTCAGTGCATTAGTATTTGTAAAATGACTATTAGTGTTCATTAAAAAATGACGATCATTCCAATTGGGACCTGTGGAATGGTACATTAGATTATTTGTTTTAGTTGTAAATATTTGTCATGTATTGTTGTTTTTCTGAGATGTTCCACATCCTGGAGGACCTCCTCACTACGGATCAATTGGAATGAAAGTAAATCTAATCTAATCTAATCTAATCTAATCTAAACTTTAGAGACATGCCTTTCTACGGATGTGTCTAAATCGATTAGCAATTCTCGATTAGCGTTTCCATTCGGAATACGATCTGTTCGTTCCACTTATTCCGTTTGCTTCTCAAACACGACGTCTTTACAAGGAAATATTTTATAACGAACACTTTACGAACTGCTTTCATAAATCTATGCCCAGCCTGTCTTTCCTTAATGAATGCAGCATTTCCTTTGGCTGTCGCAAAAGCTGCAGCTGTTGACCTTCAGAAAACCAATTACTGTAAGCGTTGCTATGTAATAGGGAAACGGGCCGCATAGTTGAACAAGAGTGTCACTGCGGAAGAGTTAACAGCTGCCATCAAACACGCGGTTAATCTTAAACGTGGCAGAAAAGATGTTGTTATCGTGTCGTGATGAATGCGGTGTGGTCGATGCCTGATGTAACCGCACTTTCTAGGAACACTGGATAATAATCTTTTTTTTTTGTGGCGGATGATAAATCCGCTTATGACACCAACGTCTTCATTGCCTTGCGATAATAGCGTTGTCAAACTCACTATGCGGTGAGAGTTAAAAGAATAATATGAGATTTGACAAGTAACTATCGGTTAGGATTCTTAATGAGAGTTGTTAGGAACACGTCCCGTATCTTTTTCTTCCATGAACATCGCGTGGAAAACCTAAACTAAGACGACGGGAGTGAAAACAAGTCTGCTGTTGCCTATAATGTGGACTCAACTCGTTGCTAAGGCTTAGCTTGCAGCGTATTTATCGCTACAGGCGGCAGGAAACTACACTCCTGGAAATTGAAATAAGAACACCGTGAATTCATTGTCCCAGGAAGGGGAAACTTTATTGACACATTCCTGGGGTCAGATACATCACATGATCACTCTGACAGAACCACAGGCACATAGACACAGGCAACAGAGCATGCACAATGTCGGCACTAGTACAGTGTATATCCACCTTTCGCAGCAATGCAGGCTGCTATTCTCCCATGGAGACGATCGTAGAGATGCTGGATGTAGTCCTGTGGAACGGCTTGCCATGCCATTTCCACCTGGCGCCTCGGTTGGACCAGCGTTCGTGCTGGACGTGCAGACCGCGTGAGACGACGCTTCATCCAGTCCCAAACATGCTCAATGGGGGACAGATCCAGAGATCTTGCTGGCCAGGGTAGTTGACTTACACCTTCTAGAGCACGTTGGGTGGCACGGGATACATGCGGATGTGCATTGTCCTGTTGGAACAGCAAGTTCCCTTGCCGGTCTAGGAATGGTAGAACGATGGGTTCGATGACGGTTTGGATGTACCGTGCACTATTCAGTGTCCCCTCGACGATCACCAGTGGTGTACGGCCAGTGTAGGAGATCGCTCCCCACACCATGATGCCGGGTGTTGGCCCTGTGTGCCTCGGTCGTATGCAGTCCTGATTGTGGCGCTCACCTGCACGGCGCCAAACACGCATACGACCATCATTGGCTCCAAGGCAGAAGCGACTCTCATCGCTGAAGACGACACGTCTCCATTCGTCCCTCCATTCACGCCTGTCGCGACACCATTGGAGGCGGGCTGCACGATGTTGGGGCGTGAGCGGAAGACGGCCTAACGGTGTGCGGGACCGTAGCCCAGCTTCATGGAGACGGTTGCGAATGGTCCTCGCCGATACCCCAGGAGCAACAGTGTCTCTAATTTGCTGGGAATTGGCGGTGCGGTCCCCTACGGCACTGCGTAGGATCCTACGGTCTTGGCGTGCATCCGTGCGTCGTTGCGGTCCGGTCCCAGGTCGACGGGCACGTGCACCTTCCGCCGACCACTGGCGACAACATCGATGTACTGTGGAGACCTCACGCCCCACGTGTTGAGCAATTCGGCGGTACGTCCACCCGGCCTCCCGCATGCCCACTATACGCCCTCGCTCAAAGTCCGTCAACTGCACATACGGTTCACGTCCACGCTGTCGCGGCATGCTACCAGTGTTAAAGACTGCGATGGAGCTCCGTATGCCACGGCAAACTGGCTGACACTGACGGCGGCGGTGCACAAATGCTGCGCAGCTAGCGCCATTCGACGGCCAACACCGCGGTTCCTGGTGTGCCCGCTGTGCCGTGCGTGTGATCATTGCTTGTACAGCCCTCTCGCAGTGTCCGGAGCAAGTATGGTGGGTCTGACACACCGGTGTCAATGTGTTCTTTTTTCCATTTCCAGGAGTGTATATTCTTCGAACACTAGTGCTGAATATGTTGTAACACCCAGTCCCTTACGCAGTGACACTTCGGGATCCTGCTAAAATAGACAACGATTTATCACATATTGCCACACACTCGCTAGCCATAATCGCTAGCGTTGGAAGAAAGAAGACGGGAGATTGCTGTAAGTTGCTGTGCACTGAGGTGAGGAAAGTCGTGGGATGCTTCCTAACATTCGTGTCTGACCTCCATTTTCCCGGCGAAGTGTAGCAACTCAACTCGGCATGGACTCAACAAGTTGCTGGAAATCCCCTCGAGAGATAATTAGCCATGCTGCCTCTACAGGGTGGTCCATTGATAGTGGCCGGGCCAAATATCTCACGAAATAAGCATCAAACGAAAAAACTACAAAGAAAGAAACTCGTCTAGCTTGAAGGGGGAAACCAGATGGCGCTATGGTTGCCCCTCTAGATGGCGATGCCATAGGTCAAACGGATATCAACTGCGTTTCTTTTAAATAGGAACCCCCATTTTTTATTACATATTCGTGTAGTACGTAAAGAAATATGAATGCTTTAGTTGGACCACTTTCTTCGCTCTGTGATAGATGGCGCTGTAATAGTCACAAACACATGGCTCACAATTTTAGACGAACAGTTGGTAACAGGTAGGTTTTTTAAATTAAAATACAGAACGTAGGTACGTTTGAACATTTTATTTCGGTTGTTCCAATGTGATACATGTACATTTGTGAACTTATCGTTTCTGAGAACGCATGCTGTTACAGCGTGATTGCCTGTAAATACCACATTAATGCAATAAATGCTCAAAATGATGTCCGTCGACCTCAATGCATTTGGCAATACGTGTAACGACATTCCTCTCAACAGCGAGTAGTTCGCCTTCCGTAATGATCGCTCATGCTTTGACAATGCGCTGACGCATGTTGTCGGGCGTCGACGGTGGATCACGATAGCAAATATCCTTCAACTTTCCCCACAGAAAGAAATACGGGAACATCAGATCCGGTGAACGTGAGGGGAACGGTATGGTGCTTCGACGACCAATCCACCTGTCATGAAATATGCTATTCAATACCGCTTCAACCGCACGTAAGCTATGTGCCGGATACCCATCAGTCCGCAGCTCGCGGTCGTGCGGTAGGTAGCGTTCTCTCTTCCCGCGCTCGGGTTCCCGGGTTCGATTCCCAGCGGGGTCAGGGATTTTCTCTGCCTCGTGATGACTGGGTGTTGTGTGATGTCCTTAGGTTAGTTAGGTTTAAGTAGTTCTAAGTTCTAGGGGACTGATGACCATAGATGTTAAGTCCCATAGTGATCAGAGCCATTTGAACCATTTTTTGATACTCATCATGTTTCATGTTGGAAGTACATTGCCATTCTGTCATGCAGTGAATCATCTTGTACTAACATCGGTAGAACATTACATAGGAAATCAGCATATGTTCAAATTTTGCAAAAACAGACATAATGGCTTATGGGATAACAGCAATCAGTGATTTTATAATGTTACTTAAAATCCGTCTTGATTGCAAATTTTTTTTATTCATATGACTGGTTTCGGTTCATTCAGAACTATCTTCAGATCTGATATTTCAGTTACAGGAGTAACCCGTCCAAATCCAGCAACTTTCACATGCTACGTCACATGTGACGTGAAAGTTGCTGGATTTGGACGGGTTACTCCTGTAACTGAAATATCAGATCTGAAGATGGTTCTGAATGAACCGAAACCGGTCATATGAATAAAAAAATTTGCAATCAAGACGGATTTTAAGTAACATATGTTCAAATGTGTGTGAAGTCTTATGGGACTTAACTGCCAAGGTCATCAGTCCCTAAGCTTACACACTACTTAACCTAAATTATCCTAAGGACAAACACACAAACCCATGCCCGAGAGAGGATTCGAACCTCCGCCGGGATCAGCCGCACAGAAATCAGCACACATTGCATCGTTTAGGCCTGGATTGCCATCGATAAAATGGGGGCAAATAATCCTTCCTCCCATAATGCCGCACCATACATTAAACCGCCAAGGTCGCTGATGTTCCACTTGTCGCAGCCAACGTGGATTTTCCGTTGCCCAATAGTGCATATTATGACGGTTTACCTTACCGCTGTTGGTGAATGATGCTTCGTCACTAAATAGAACGCGTACAAAAAATCTGTCATCGTCCTGTAATTTCTCTTGTGCCCAGTGGCAGAACTGTACACGACGTTCATGGTCGTCGCCATGTAATTCCTGGTGCATAGAAATATGGTACGGGTGCAATCGATGTTGAGGTGCCGCGTGGTATTAGCCGAGCGGTCTCAGGCGCTGCAGTCATGGATTGTACGGCAGGTCCCGGCGGAGGTTCGAGTCCTCCCTCGGGCATGGGTGTGTATGTTTGTGCTTAGGATAATTTAGGTTAAGTAGTGTGTAAGCTTATGGACTGATGACCTTAGCAGTGAAGTCCCATAAGAATTCACACACATTTGAACATTTTTTTCATGTTGATGTAGCATTCTCAACACCAACTTTTTTGAGATTCCCGATTCTCGCGCGATTTGTCTGCTACTGATGTGCGGATTAGGCGCGACAGCAGCTAAAACACCTACTTGGGCATCATCATTTGTTGCAGGTCGTGGTTGACGTTTCACATGTGGCTAAACACTTCCTGTTTCCTTGAATAACGTAACTATCCGGCGAACGGTCCTGACGCTTGGATGATGGTTCAAATGGTTCAAATGGCTCTGAGCACTATGGGACTCAACAGCTATGCTCATAAGTCCCCTAGAACTTAGAACTACTTAAACCTAACTAACCTAAGAACAACACACAACACCCAGCCATCACGAGGCAGAGAAAATCCCTGACCCCGCCGGGAATCGAACCCGGGAACCCGGGCGTGGGAAGCGAGAAGCTTGGATGATGTCGTCCAGGATACCGAGCAGCGTACATAGCACACGTCCGTTGGGTATTTTGATCACAATAGCCATACATCAACACGATATCGCCCTTTTCCGCAGTTGGTAAACGGTCCCTTTTAACACGGGTAATGTATCACGAAGCAAATACCGACCGCACTGGCAGAATGTTACGTGATACCACGTACTTATACGTTTGTGGCTATTACAGCGCCATCTATCACAAAGCGAAAAAAGTGGTCCAATTAAAACATTCATATTTATTTACGTACTACACGAATATGTAATAAAAAATGGGGGTTCCTGTTTAAAAAAAACCGCAGTTGATCTGTTTGACCTATGGCAGCGCCATCCAGCGGGCCAACCATACCGCCATCTGGTTTCCCCCTTCAAGCTGGACAAGTTTCGTTCTTTTTAGTTTTTTCGTTTTATTCGTGTAGGATTTTGTGCACCAACTACCCTCTGGATTATGTCCCATAAGTGTTCCATGGTATTCATTTTGGGCGATTTGTGTCTCAAAATCATTCGCTTCAACGTTCTTCAAACCAAAAGCGAACAATTGTGTTCCGGAGACAATTCCATCATGAAGCCCATGAATGGCCGCAAATGGTCTCCAGATAGCCGAACATAACCATTTCCGTCATTGATGGCCTCAGTTGTACCAGAGGACCAGGTCCATTTCAGGTAAACACAGCCCACACCATTACGGAACCACCACCAGCTTGCAAAGTGCCTTGTTGACAACTTGGGTCCACGGCTTCATGGGGTCTGCGCCGCATCCGAACCTTGCCATCAGCTCTTAGCATCTGAAATCACGAATTACCCAACCAGGCAGCGGTTTTAGGGTCGTCTAGGGTCCGCACGATATGCCCACGTGTCCAGGAGAGGCGCTGAGGTCGATGTCGCGCTGGTAGCAAAGGCAGTCCGCCGAATGTATGCTCCCATCGCCAACTAACGCCAAATTCAGCTGCAAACGCCACTGCGTTGTCCGTGGTGAGAGGTAATGTCTGAAATTTGGCATTCTCGGCACACTCTTGACACTCTGGACCTCGGAATATTGAATTCCCTAACAATTTCCGAAAAGGAATGTCCCATACGTGTAGCTCCGACTGCCATTTCGCGTTCATAGTCTGTTAATTCCGTCATGTAGCCATAATCACGTCGGAAACGCTTTTCAAACGAATCACCCGGGTACAAAATAATGACAGCTGCGTCAGTGAACTGCCGTTTTATGTCTTGTGTACGAGATATTACGGCAAGCTGTACATGTGCGTATCGCTATCCCATGATCTTTGTAGCTGTAGTGTTCACGAAACTTATCATAATGAACAGCGAAGATTTGCACGAAGAGTACGATGAAAGTCCGCAGCTCGTGGTCGTGCGGTAGCGTTCTCGCTTCCCACGGCCGGGTTCCCGGGTTCGATTCCCGGCGAGGTCAGGGATTTTCTCTGCCTCGTGATGACTGGGTGTTGTGTGATGTCCTTAGGTTAGTTAGGTTTAAGTAGTTTATAAGTCTAGGGGACTGATGACCTCAGATGTTAAGTCCCATAGTGCTTGGAGCCATTTGAACCATTTGAAGTTCTGCCAAGAACCGTTTTGCGACGTAATTACGAATGTGTGTTACGAGATGCCACTCACTTCTGCTTAGTACAAATGAGTTTGAAACGTAACATTTTTGATTCCATATTTAAATGGGTTTCAAGTTCGACGTTAACCCACAAGTCGTTCATCTATGGGGCTTGAGTCCCACAACAATTGTAAGGTGTCAGGCAGATCCAACACCTTCCATGAAAACCCTGACATGATAAGCAAATCCAGTAGTATGTCACATAGCTCCGAATAAATCGTGACATTAAATTAACCAAAGTAATACGAGTAACGAGTGAGCAAATGGAATACCACAGACTAACACAAGAATGCCTAAAATGCATGTCATACCTTCCCACCGTGAGACAGACGCAGTTCCGAGGGGAGAAACGAGAACAGAAGCCGAGAGCAGAACCGTGTTAAGCTGGAAGGCCCTACGATATGGGACGAACGGACACCCACGTCGCCAGCTAACCACTAGGGCCATACCACCCCCAAGTTTTAGCGTGAGACTTTTTCGCGTCTCTGTTATGTTAGGACCACCCCCCCCCCCCCTCCCCCGCCCATGTTAAAAAATAGAGCCCTCCAGAAGAACAGCATAGATCTTACGATAACGCTAAAAGGACCACACCAGATGCAAGTTTTAGCGTGAGACTTTTTCGCTTCTCTGTTACGTTGCAAACTTTAAAAACATTGCCCCACCACGAAAAGTATAACGTTTCTCATTGGATAGACAGAATTTTTGTAGGCAGAGCTTAAGGTTAACATTGAGACCCTGATTGGTCAGATGAAAACACAGCCAGATAGATTTTTTTTTAAACCAACTTCGGTAAATTGTAGCAAGGAGAAGTTAAGAGGAGTTGCTTCCGAGAGGGCGAGCTGGACGGAGCTGCGCCGGCCGTTGCCCCCGGACGAACACCGACAAGGTAATGAACGCACGCGATGCCGCATTTTTGAGCGCATAAGGCTTCACTCAGAACTGCAGAAGTCTCATCTGTTACATCCCCTTTTTGCGTAATACTAGTGTCGATCGTCAATTAAAGCTCATGGTGTTCACATTTGCCACTTGAAGTAAAAATCTGAAACGCGATGATTTTTCTGTTATATGGTTATTGAGAAGCCACATCAGCCACTGTGATTTACGACAAGACAGATAAGTAATTAAAGATAATTCAGGGTCACTGTAGACCATTTTGATAGTTTTCTCTTTTATGAAACTTAACTTAAATCTAAATTATAGATGTGATATGGCATAGGTCATCCTTCGATCCATTGTAGAACTTGGAAACCAATTCAGGGAATATTCGTTCACATTTTTGTTGAACGCAGTTGGTTTTTAACATCCTGTATTCAAACATTTCCTTTTATCAATAGTGCAATTCATAAACGATGTTTTGTGAGTAGAATAAAATTTCCAATGGTAAACTTAACTGCTTTTTTCGACGTTATTTTACCAGCTAACTAAAAATAGGAAAGCCTTGAACCCCTTCCACTAAATTTAGTTAGTATTAAGATTCCTTTACAGGGAGTGCAGTGGAGCTGACGCTGAAATCATTACGTATCTGGTTATATCATCGTTAGTCCCACTGAACTCTTCTGAATTCTACATTTCATGTGTGGTCTGGCGTCTCCTTTCCAGCAACAGGTCCCAGGTTCAAACTAGTCAATTCCCTAAAAAACACGCTCAGAGCGTCGTTGCGCGAAAGTGGTAGGGAGACACGACTTAGAACAGACACCACGCAGTATGTTTAGACAACGATGATGATGATGATGTTTGGTTTGTGGAGCGCTCAACTGCGCGCTTTTCAGCGCCCGTACAAATTCCCAACCTTTGCTCAGTACAGTCTCGCCTCTTTCATAGATGATGATGATAACACCCAGTCATCTCGAGGCAGGTGAAAATGCCTGGCCCCGCCGGGAATCGAACCCAGGATTCTGTAATCGGGAAGCGAGAACGCGACCGTGAGACCACGAGCTGCGGACTCCCCACAGCCAGTACAGTACACCTGAGTGCTCTATAGTGCTTAGCACCGACGTCGTGAGATGACACGACCCCGTTGCTTACCAGCAGCGCAGGCTTGGGACAGAAGGGGGCAGCGGAGTTGGTGCATGCGGGCACACACACACAAACACACACACACACACACACACACACAGATTTGGCTTCCCCAATCACAGCCCAGTATTTTACTGGGTATTAGAAACAAAACAGTGAATCAGTCTGTATCTCATAGAGCTGTACCCCACTTGTTGTCCAAACGCGATTGTAGTTCAGTCTTTGCAACCACTTTAGTGCAAAGCCAAACAGACCGCCAAATTAAGTGCCTTGTGGGAGTCGCCAGCAGAACATCCGTAGACGAACAGTGAAGGATAGCATTATTCTGTGGCGGCGCGCACAAGGGACAGCTTGTTTATTCTTTGATTATATATAATAGTTCTGTACTTGTTGATTCAATGTTAATATGAGCTTTTCGTTGCAATAAAAAAATAAAATATTATAGCCTAACTACTTCGTAAGTCTTTCTGAAGATTGTAATAAGTAGTACGTGGGACATAGTGCGTTAGAGGCACCCTAGGACGAAGCCCTATGCCCACGTCTGATTGCAGACAAGTAGCAAACTGCGAATCCGTGTCTGGTGGGCAGAAAATAGAGCACAATACGGTACATCACATTAGGACTACACCCGGTCAACCAGTGTCTCAACGCCCACGCCGGTTAGTTACGGATCGTTTTGCTGCAGCGAAGGCAGAGTTCGAAGAATTATTACGCTCGGGAATCGTCCGTAGATCCGACAGTCCGTGGTCATCGCCACTTCACCTCGTAAAGAAGAAAGATGGGACTTGGAGACCATGCGGAGATTACAAGGCACTTAATACTCGTACCATCCCCGATCGTTTTCCGGTATCACATATCAGGGATTTTACGCACGCACTTGCAGGCGCGACCATTTTTAGTGCCATTGATTGCAAAGAAAGCGTATCACCAGATACAGGTCGCACCTGCTGATGTACCGAAGACAGCTGTCACGACACCATTTGGTTTATTCGAATACCTCGGTATGCCTTTCAGGTTACAAAATGCGGCACAAACTTGGCAGTGTTTCATTGACGAAGTCCTCAAACGTTTACCATATTGCTAAAGAACATTGAGGAATTACGACGCGACATTGAAGAACAAGAAAATGCTGCGTTGAATTTTTCTGCGCCATCGAGTAACGGCCTATCGACAGAGAACAGTAGCAAGATGAAATAACGCCCACCGCAGTTCATACCTGATAAACCAGAACTGTGGCTTACAATGCTTGATCTGACTTTCCAGCATCATGTCATTGTAAACGAAGAGACAAAATTTATGATCGCCCTTAGTGCGCTTGACAATAAAACATCAACGATCAGCGCAGATATAATAGTTCTGTTGTTATTGGTTCAATGTTAATATGAGCTTTTCGTTGCAATAAAAGAATAAAATATTATAGCCTAACTACTTAAAGGCTAAGGCAGACTTGGTAATGACTATGATTCGACCTCTGTATTACAAATAGGTCATTCAGAGAGCTTCTAAGCCAATAAATACGTATTTAGATCTCCCCCTCACAGCCTAGTATTTTACTGGCCATTAAAAACGAAGCAGACAGCTTACTGTTTTTTCCCTACAGCTGGACATCTTGTTCTCTGTTCCCCACTTGGCACTCAACCATGACTGTAGTTCGATCTTTGCACCAACTTTGATGCAAGGCAAAACAGACCCTCAAATGTAGTGCTACTCTCACTCATTATCTCCTAGACAGATTATAAGGTAAATAACTGCGGTCAACAGGTGAAAAGCTTAATGTAATACTTGGAATCTCAGGAGCAGTAATACATTTGGGCAAATTTCCGTACATAGACGATCTGTGATTATCGATGAACATTCAGTCTTTGCACAGCAGTAAAATAGCACTTTAAAGAAACTAATAATTGTATTTTATATCTATCAAAATACTTAAAGATTTGCCGAGCGGGATTAGCCGAGCGGTCTCAGGCGCTGCAGTCATGGACTGTGCGGCTGATTCCGGCGGAGGTTCGAGTCCTCCCTCGGGCATGGGTGTGTGTGTTTGTCCTTAGGATAATTTAGGTTAAGTAGTGTGTAAGCTTAGGGACTGATGACCTTAGCAGTTAAGTCCCATAAGATTTCACACACATTTGAACATTTGAACTTAAAAATTTGTTTCATATCAGTACGAAACATACGTGGTTCATTTTATTGATAGTACTAATATAATTTCATGGTTACGGTACACATTACGTATAAAAAACAACTGTGGATCCTTACAGTAAGCGTCCATTTCTTTCACACACACAAACACACTGCTACCCACAATCTGAGATTAGAGAGATATTTATGCGGTCTGTAACTTAAACTGCAAATTTTCGTGACACACAAGTATAACTACGAGAACAGTAATGCTTCACTTCACCAAGCTCCGTTTTAAGGGAGAAGAAGGTTCTACACTATAAAAATGTAATTAGAGTTATTGATCAGCTAATGTAACTTTTTATTACAGTTGATCTTAGGTTTTCTTTTACAACAGCGAAAAATAATTACTGTAGAGTAATGTAATTTCAGGACTACAATTGTCTAGGTGACATATTTAGACGGCCGCGGTGGCCGAGCGGTTCTAGGCGCTCAGTCCGGAACCGCGCGACTGCTACGGTCGCAGGTTCGAATCCTGCCTCGGGCATGGATGTGTATGATGTCCTTAGGTTAGTTAGGTTTAAGTAGTTCTAAGTTCTAGGGGACTGATGAACACAGATGTTAAGTCCCATAGTGCTCAGAGCCATTCTTTTGACATATTTAAATGATTTACATTGCAAGACCGCAGGTTAATGTAAGCGCCAGTTACGCCACTGTAAATGTGAAATTCTGTTACATTAATAACAGCTGTAATCGCTGCAAACATGCAGACGTACATGCATCGTGTTATGCAGGTGTGCTGGCCGGTGTGGCCGTGCGGTTAAAGGCGCTTCAGTCTGGAACCGCGTGACCGCTACGGTCGCAGGTTCGAATCCTGCCTCGGGCATGGATGTGTGTGATGTCCTTAGGTTAGTTAGGTTTAAGTAGTTCTAAGTTCTAGGGGACTGATGACCATAGATGTTAAGTCCCATAGTGCTCAGAGCCATTTGAACCATTTTGTGCAGGTGCCGGATGTGGTTTGTGGGATGGAGTTCCATGCCCGTTACACTTCGTGTGTCATTACAGGGCGGGTAATGCTGATTGTGGATGAACCTGGTCGTCGTTCGATGATGTCCCATATGTGATCGACTAGAGACAGATTTGGAGATCGAGCATGCCACGACAATACGTAAGGCTACAAAGCGGTGTGTAGGCGAGCATTATCTTGTTGTAAAACACCACCTGGAATGCTGCTTATAAATGGCTGCGATATTTTTCCGTCAGTGTATATTTTTATTCTATGAATGGACTTCATCCACAGTGAACTATCTATTCCAATCTGTCTTATCATTGTTCTCAATAATATCGCTGTTTTCTTGGAAGCCTTCTTGCACATAGAACTCATGGTTTGATGTTAGATAATCACTTATCTCTGTTTTGTTAAAAATATGAGCAAAATCTAGTGTCATATCCAGCAATTTACTCAAAACTAGTCTTGATCATAATTTATTTATTACGGTGACCGGTTTCGACCACTACTGTAGTCATCTTCAGACCAATGAGTAAGAACCTCCTTCTGGTGGTAAATCACTACTCAGTAGTGATTCACAGTAGTGATTTACCACCAGACGGAGGTTCTTACTCATTGGTCTGAAGATGACGACAGTAGTGGTCGAAACTGTTGTTGTTGTTGTGGTCTTCAGTCCTGAGACTGGTTTGATGCAGCTCTCCATGCTACTCTATCCTGCGCAAGCTTCTTCATCTCCCAGTACTTACTGCAACCTACATCCTTCTGAATCTGATTAGTGTAGTCATCTCTTGGTCTCCCTGTACGATTTTTACCCTCCAAACTGCCCTCCAATGCTAAATTTGTGATCCCTTGATGCCTCAGAACATGTCCTACCAACCGGTCCCTTCTTCTTGTCAAGTTGTGCAACAAACTCCGCTTCTCCCCAATTCTGTTCAATACCTACTCATTAGTTATGTGATCTATCCATCTAATCTTCAGCATTCTTCTGTAGCACCACACTTCGAAAGCTTCTATTCTCTTCTTGTCCAAACTATTTATCGTCCATGTTTCACTTCCATACATGGCTACACTCCATACAAATACTTTCAGAAACGACTTCCTGACACTTAAATCTACACTCGATGTTAACAAATTTCTCTTCTTCAAAAACGCTTTCCTTGCCATTGCCAGTCTACACTTTATATCCTCTCTACTTTGACCATCATCAGTTATTTTGCTCCCCAAATAGCAAAACTCCTTTACTACTTTAAGCCTCTCATTTCCTAATCTAATTCCCTCAGCATCACCCGACTTAATTCGACTACATTCCATTATCCTTGTTTTGCTTTTGTTGATGTTCATCTTATATCCTCCTTTCTAGACACTGTCCATCTCGTTCAACTGCTCTTCCAAGTCCTTTGGTGTCCAGACGGAATTACAAAGTCATCTGAGAACCTCAAAGTTTTTATTTCTTCTTCGTGGATTTTAATACCTACTCCGAATTTTTATTTTGTTTCCTTTACTGCTTGCTCAATATACAGATTGAATAACATCAGGGAAAGACTACAACCCTGTCTCACTCCCTTCCCGAACACAGCTTCCCATTCATGCCCTTCGACTCTTATAACTGCCATCTGCTTTCTGTACAAATTGTAAATAGCCTTTCGCTCCCTGTATTTTACCCCTGCCACCTTTAGAATTTGAAAGAGAATATTCCAGTCAACATTGTCAAAAGCTTTTTCTAGGTCTACGAATGCTAGAAACGTAGGTTTTCCTTTCCTTAATCCTTTTTCTAAAATAAGTCGTAAGGTCAGTATTGCCTCACGTCTTCCAACATTTCTACGGAATCCAAACTGATCTTCCCCGCGGTCGGCTTCTACCAGTTTTTCCATTCGCCTGTAAAGAATTCGCGTTAGCATTTTGCAGCTGTGACTTATTAAACTGATAGTTCGGTAATTTTCACATCTGTGAACACCTGCTTTCTTTGGGATTGGAATTATTATATTCTTCGTGAAGTCTGGGTCGAAACTGATCACCATAATAAATAAATTGAGATCAAAACTGTTTTTGATTGTAAATATTTGTAACGCATTGATCACTGTTCACTCCCACAATGTACTGAAAAGTAATATCCAGGTCTTCAGAGTAGTTCCAATATCCCAGACAGCTCATCTTGGAGAATTTACTACTGCTTACAAGATAACAGTTAAGTACACCACACAATATGTTTTTTTTTAATTTTTTCAAGCTGTTCTTGACAGTCCACTAGTACACATCTACCGCTCTCTGGCATCAACGTGATCCTCGTACTGCCCGCGTCTCAATACTATGAGAAATAAGGCAGATGCGAGTACAAACACGTTTCGACCTCTCTCAGATCTAATTGACCAGGCCTACTTACACATCTTGGCATGCTTCTCCTGACGTCACGTGCATGTGGTGAGGTTGAAGAAGGGGAGGCTAGGAGAAACAACAATGTTCAGAAACCATTCAGTTTTTCTGTTTCGGTTTCCCAAGTTGTTGCTATTGTGGTCTACAGTCCGAGGGTTTTATGCAACTCTCCATTCTATCCTGTCTTGTGCAAGGCAATTCATTTGTTGATAACTACTGCTGTCTACAACCATTTGAACTTGCTTACAGCCACCCCCCCCCCCCCCCGCCCTGCGTGCACCCCCCCCCCCCCACCCCCCCGTCCTCGTACACTCAGACTTCCGTCCTTTACCAAACTGACGGAGGTGCGTATCCAGCAGAGAGCTTTCATATAGCTTCTTTTGACGGAAAACCAGATAATCGCAGCATAGGCATTTGCAGAATGTCTACGAAGATCTGGCAGTGAAAAAAAGCACGACGAGTTGTTGGGCGAGGGGTCTGCCACCATCACAATAAGGTCGCGCAAAACTCTCCGATCTTTCGCTTACTGGCCGGCCGCACGAAGCTTTGACTCCTGCAATGTAGGAAAGTGCGGACACTCTCATTCGAGGTGATCGATGGATCGCAGTCAACACCTCGGGAAGCTGTACGCGGACGATGGGGTGATTAATGATGCAGCAAGATATTACACTCCTGGAAATGGAAAAAAGAACACATTGACACCGGTGTGTCAGACCCACCATACTTGCTCCGGACACTGCGAGAGGGCTGTACAAGCAATGATCACACGCACGGCACAGCGGACACACCAGGAACCGCGGTGTTGGCCGTCGATTGGCGCTAGCTGCGCAGCATTTGTGCACCGCCGCCGTCAGTGTCAGCCAGTTTGCCGTGGCATACGGAGCTCCATCGCAGTCTTTAACACTGGTAGCATGCCGCGACAGCGTGGACGTGAACCGTATGTGCAGTTGACGGACTTTGAGCGAGGGCGTATAGTGGGCATGCGGGAGGCCGGGTGGACGTACCGCCGAATTGCTCAACACGTGGTGCGTGAGGTCTCCACAGTACATCGATGTTGTCGCCAGTGGTCGGCGGAAGGTGCACGTGCCCGTCGACCTGGGACCGGACCGCAGCGACGCACGGATGCATGAAGCTGGGCTACGGTCCCGCACACCGTTAGGCCGTCTTCCGCTCACGCCCCAACATCGTGCAGCCCGCCTCCAGTGGTGTCGCGACAGGCGTGAATGGAGGGACGAATGGAGACGTGTCGTCTTCAGCGATGAGAGTCGCTTCTGCCTTGGTGCCAATGATGGTCGTATGCGTGTTTGGCGCCGTGCAGGTGAGTGCCACAATCAGGACTGCATACGACCGAGGCACACAGGGCCAACACCCGGCATCATGGTGTGGGGAGCGATCTCCTACACTGGCCGTACACCACTGGTGATCGTCGAGGGGACACTGAATAGTGCACGGTACATCCAAACCGTCATCGAACCCATCGTTCTACCATTCCTAGACCGGCAAGGGAACTTGCTGTTCCAACAGGACAATGCACGTCCGCATGTATCCCGTGCCACCCAACGTGCTCTAGAAGGTGTAAGTCAACTACCCTGGCCAGCAAGATCTCCGGATCTGTCCCCCATTGAGCATGTTTGGGACTGGATGATGCGTCGTCTCACGCGGTCTGCACGTCCAGCACGAACGCTGGTCCAACTGAGGCGCCAGGTGGAAATGGCATGGCAAGCCGTTCCACAGGACTACCTCCTGCATCTCTCGATCGTCTCCATGGGAGAATAGCAGCCTGCATTGCTGCGAAAGGTGGATATACACTGTACTAGTGCCGACATTGTGCATGCTCTGTTGCCTGTGTCTATGTGCCTGTGGTTCTGTCAGTGTGATAATGTGATGTATCTGACCCCAGGAATGTGTCAATAAAGTTTCCCCTTCCTGGGACAATGAATTCACGGTGTTCATATTTCAATTTCCAGGAGTGTATATCCGACCTCAACCAGCAGAGTGGTACGGTGTGGGAAGCCAGACCCGGCCGGTAAGATGGCATAAGACGGTGGTATTGAACAGTGATGTTGAAAAATACGCTTTTTATAGTCAAAGGAGTGGGGAATCTACATCTACATCCATACTCCGCAAACAACCTGACGGTGTGTGGCGGAGGGTACCTTGAGTACCTCTATCGGTTCTCCCTTCTATTCCAGTCTCGTATTGTTCGTGGAAAGAAAGATTGTCGGTATGCCTCTGTGTGGGCTCTAATCTCTCTGATTTTATCCTCATGGTCTCTTCGCGAGATATACGTAGGAGCGAACAATATACTGCTTGACTCCTCGGTGAAGTTATGTCCTCGAAACTTCAACAAAAGCCCGTACCGAGCTACTGAGCGTCTCTCTTGCAGAGTCTTCCACTGGAGTTTATCTATCATCTCCGTAACGCTTTCGGGATTACTAAATGATCCTGCAACGAAGCGCGCAGCTCTCCGTTGGATCTTCTGTATCTTTTCTATCAACCCTATCTGGTATGGATCCCACACCGATGAGCAGTATTCAAGCAGTGGGCGAACAAGTGTACTGTAACCTATTTCCTTTGTTTTTGGAATGCATTTCCTTAAGATTCTTCCAATGAATCTCAGTCTGGCATCTGCTTTATCGACGATTAATTTTATATGGTCATTCCATTTTAAATCACTCCTAATGCCTACTCTCAGATAATTCATGAAATTAACTGCTTCCAGTTGCTGACCTGCTATATTGTAGCTAAATGATAAAGGATCTTTCTTTCTGTGTATTCGCAGCACATTACACTTATCTACACTGAGATTCAGCTGCCATTCCCTGCACCATGCGTTAATTCCTTGCAGATTCTGCTGCATTTCAGTACAATTTTCCATTGTTACAACCTCTCGATACACCACAGCATCATCTGCGAAAAGCCTCAGTGAACTTCCAATGTCATCCACAAGGTCATTTGTGTATATTATGAATAGCAAAGGTCCTACGACACTCCCCTGCAGCACACCTGAAATCACTCTTACTCTGGAAGACTTCTCTCCATTGAGAATGACATGGTGCATTGGAATCTTGAAGAAAAAAAACCGCTTTCAGAAAAAAGTGTTTCACTACATATTGAATGCTCCTTGTAGTTAAATCCAGTAACAACAGCTTTGGTCAAGCCCAAATAAATTGAATTTCCTTTCTGCCGGGAATGTTAATACGTTAGATTGATGGCTTCGTTTAAAGGGAGAAAGTAGCAAACTACATATTGCATCGGTATGTAGACATACTTGGAAATTTTAACAGCACACAACGGTAATGGTGTCACTCATGCTTTATGTATGTGCCGCCAGATTTGTCACTAATGTTTACATTAGGAAATCTTATAAATCAATGCAAAGTGAGCACCATGTGATGTGCAGTGCATAATTTTTATCGTGTGTGAAGTCTCGATACCCCCTGCGTGAGTGCTAAGCCGGAGAGGGGAGTTACGGTTAGAAACTTGAAAACACATTCCGGAACCCCTTGAGTGGACGATCCCACGGGCGACCGCTAACGACTTCTTTTCCAACGGAAAATACGCTGATATCTTGTTTGGCGAGTGGCGAGCTTCAGTGCGGAACATCCGCCCAGGTTAAGGTCATCCGCTATCTCGACTACAAATAAAGCAGTCGGCAAACCGACAATTTCTACACAGAGTTTGGCGAGGTAGATCCGTATATGGCATGATAACCCGTCGGCTGCGTTCGACCTGAAAATCAGATCACACAGTTAACTTTTGGATCCGAAACTGTTTGGTTCTCGGAATACCAAACATACTCAGGAGATCCCGGGTTCGCATCCCGGTCCGATACATATTTTCACTCGTCGACGCTGATTCAGCGTAACGTCCCGATGTAGCTGACAGCGGTGATACTCTCCCTTTCCTTTCCTTTCTGCTCCTCTCCATCTTCAATTTACGTATAACGTATAATAGCTGCGAATCCTGCTTGATGTCTGTTCTTTCGGGCATGCCCGAAATAACGGACACCACGCATTCATATAACATACACTATGTGATGAAAAGTATCCGGGCACCTGGCTGAAAATGACTTACAAGTTCGTGGCGCCCTCCATCGGTAATGCTGGAATCAATATGGTGTTGCCCCACCCTTAGCCTTGATGACAGCTTCCTCTTTCGCAGGCATACGTTCAGTCAGGTGCTGGAAGATTTCTTGGGGAATGGCAGCCATGCTTCACGGAGTGCTGCATAGAGGAGAGGTATCGCCGTAGGTCGGTGACGCCCGGAACGAAGTCGGCGTTCCAAAGCATGCCAATCATGTTCTCTGGTATTCAGGTCAGGACTCTGTGCAGGCCAGTGCATTAAAAGAATGTTATTGTCGTGTAAACACTCCGCCACAGGCCGTGCATTATGAACAGGTGCTCGATCATGTGAAAGATGCAATCGCCATCCCCGAATTGCTCTTCAACAGTGGGGTGCAAGAAGGTGCTTAAAACATCAATTTACATCTGTGCTGTGATATTGCCATGCTAAACGACGAGGGCTGCAAACCCCCTCCATGAAAAACACGACCACACCATACACCACCGCCTCCGAATTTTACTGTTGGCACTACACACGCTGGCAGACGACGGCCACCGGGCAAACGCCGTACCCACAGCCTGCCATCCGATCGACACATTGTGTACCGTGATTTTTCACTCCACACAACGTTTTTTACACTGTTCAGTTGTCCAACGTTTACGCTCCTTACACCAAGCGAGGCGACGTTTGGCATTTACCGGCGTGATGTGTGGCTTATGAGTAGCCGCTCGACCATGAAATCCAAGTTTTCTCACCTTCCACCTAACTATCATAGTACTTGCAGTGGATCCTGATGCAGTTTGGAATTCCTGTGTTATGGTCTGGATAGATGTCTGCCTATTACACATTACGACCCTCTTCAATTGTCGGCGTCTGTGTCAGTCAACATACGGGGTCGGCCTGTACGCTTTTGTGCTGTACGAGTCCCTTCACGTTTCCACTTCACTGTCACATCGGGAACAGTGGACCTGGGGATGTTTAGGAGTGTGGAAATCTCGCGTACAGGCGTTTGACGCAAGTGACACCCAATGGCCTGACCACGTTCGAAGTCCGTGATTTCCGCGGAGCGCCCCATTCTGGTCTCTCACGATGTCTAATGACTATTGAGGTCACTAATATGGGGCACCTGGCAGTAGGTGGCAGCACAATGCACCTTATATGAAAAACGTTTGTTTTTTGGGGTTGTCCGGATACTTTTGATCACATAGTGTACACACTGTACTTCATATTCCGAAAGTCGTGTGAAGTCCCAGGAGAAATCTATGAATCAAGGGGGCCCATCACATCGAATTATCCACAACTGAGCTGTGGATGGTTCAGCAACTTAAACACCTACTTGTTAAATCTGATAGCCGACACTTCGCTGTACACTTCTTACATGCCAGTGAATCTGTAACTACGGTGTTAAGGGACAGTGTCATGTTCCACCTCGGTTGCTGCTTAATTAACAAGTTACTTCCTTATTTTATTATGTTTCACACGATTGGCCAATTACAGCCCCTTACAGGGCATCCTTAAGTGCCGTAGGTAACGGCAATATGTTGTAATACACTGGTGAGCAAAACTTAAGGACGAAAGTAATTTTAGCAGAATGTGCCACTGCCATGTTACACAGAGCGATGAAACTTGGGCCATACATAGAAAGAAATGCTACAGTATAGTAAAGAAGATAACAGAAGAAATACGCAATGAGGCAAACAGAATTTTATTGAAAAACAATGATTACACTGAGGTCACCGAGATTCGTGATGGACCCTTGGACTTTACAAAAGGCTGGACATGGTTCTTAATAGGGTGGGCATGTTAGATTAGATTAGATTAGTACTTGTTCCATAGATCATGAAGACGACACTTCGTATTGATGTGGAACGTGTCAGGTTAATAAAAGGTGTCTATACAAGATATTAAATTAGACAAAATATTACATGACACTCAATTTTTTTTTGTGAGTTTGAAATTATCCACTTACTATTTCGAAAAATTCATCTAAGGAGTAGAAGGAGTTGTCATTAAGAAATTCTTTTAATTTCCTTTTAAATGCTATATGGCTATCTGTCAGACTTTTGATGCTATTAGGTAAGTGACCAAAGACTTTTGTGGCAGCATAATTTACCCCCTTCTGAGCCAAAGTTAGATTTAACCTCGAGTAGTGAAGATCATCCTTTCTCCATGTGTCGTAGCCATGTACACTGCTATTACTTTTGAATTCGTTTGGATTGTTAATAACAAATTTCATACGTGAATATATATACTGTGAGGCTACAGTGAAGATTTCTAGCTCTTTAAATAAGTGTCTGCAGGATGATCTTGGATGAGCTCCAGCAATTATTCTGATTACACGCTTTTGTGCAATGAACACTCTTTTACTCAATGATGAGTTACCCCAGAATATGATTCCATACGAAAGCAGAGTACGAAAATAGGCTGGTAAGCTAATTTACTCAGATGTATATCGCCCAAATTTGCAATGACCCTAATAGCATAAGTAGCTGAACTCAAACGTTTCAGCAGATCCTCAGTGAGTTTTTTCCAGTTCAACCCCTCATCAATGCATACACCTAGAAATTTTGAATATTCTACCTTAGCTACCGATTTCTGATCGAAGTCTATATTTATTAACGGGGTCATTACATTTACTGCGTGCAACTGTATATACTGTGTTCTGTCAAAGTTTAATGAGAGCCCATTTGCAGAGAACCACTTAATGATTTTCTGAAAAACATCGTTTACAATTTCAGCAGTTAATTCTTGTCTGTCGGGTGTGATAGCTATGCTTGTATCATCGGCAAAAAGTACCAGCTTTGCATCTTCGTGAATATAGAATGGCAACTCATTAATATACAGGGTTATTACAAATGATTGAAGCGATTTCACAGCTCTACAATAACTTTATTATTTGAGATATTTTCACAATGCTTTGCACACACATACAAAAACTCAAAAAGTTTTTTTAGGCATTCACTAATGTTCGATATATGCCCCTTTAGTGATTCGGCAGACATCAAGCCGATAATAAAGTTTCTCCCACACTCGGTGCAGCATGTCCCCATCAATGAGTTCGAAAGCATCGTTGATACGAGCTCGCAGTTCTGGCACGTTTCTTGGTAGAGGAGGTTTAAACACTGAATCTTTCACATAACCCCACAGAAAGAAATCGCATGGGGTTAAGTCGGGAGAGCGTGGAGGCCATGACATGAATTGCTGATCATGATCTCCACCACGACCGATCCATCGGTTTTCCAATCTCCTGTTTAAGAAATGCCGAACATCATGATGGAAGTGCGGTGGAGCACCATCCTGTTGAAAGATGAAGTCGGCGCTGTCGGTCTCCAGTTGTGGCATGAGCCAATTTTCCGCGGGCTACGCGTGAAACTTGCCCGCACGCGTTCAACCGTTTCTTCGCTCACTGCAGGCCGACCCGTTGATTTCCCCTTACAGAGGCATCCAGAAGCTTTAAACTGCGCATGCCATCGCCGAATGGAGTTAGCAGTTGGTGGATCTTTGTTGAACTTCGTCCTGAAGTGTCGTTGCACTGTTATGACTGACTGATGTGAGTGCATTTCAAGCACGACATACGCTTTCTCGGCTACTGTCACCATTTTGTCTCACTGCGCTCTCGAGCGTTCTGACGGCAGAAACCTGAAGTGCGGCTTCAGCCGAACAAAACTTTATGAGTTTTTCTACGTATCTGTAGTGTGTCGTGACCATATGTCAATGAATGGAGCTACAGTGAATTTATGAAATCGCTTCAATCATTTGTAATAGCCCTGTATATTAAGAACAGCAGAGAACCCAAGACCCAACCTTGCGCGCCCCATTCTTGAATGTTCCCCAGTTTGAGAAATCACCAGTTTTTTGCTTATTATGTGAACTGTTTATTTCAACTTTCTGCAGTCTTCCAGTTAGGTATGATTTAAACCACTTGAGCACTGTCCCATTCATACCACAGTACTTGAGTTTATCTAGAAGTATTCCACGATTTACACAATCAAAAGCTTTTGATAGATCGCAAAAATCCCAATGGGTGACTTCCGGTTACTCAGAGCATTTAATATTTCATTAGTGAAAGTATATATAGCTGTTTCCGTTGAAAAATCCTTAGGATAATTTAGGTTAAATAGTGTGTAAGCTTAGGGACTGATGACCTTAGCACTTAAGTCCCATAAGATTTCACACACATTTGAACTGAGGATGGGGCAGAACAGTGATTTCGTTTTTTGTGCAATAGTCACGCGCCAACAGGGAAGAATGTCACATTTCAGGCCGTTTCTTCTCACATTTTCTCATAGGCGTCGCAACACGTCCCTATTGTACCACCGATTAACAGTTTGTCCTTGTGGCACGAATTCATGATGAACTAATACTTCAAAGTCAAAGAAAACTATCAGCATGGTTTTGACATTTGACCTGACCTGACCAGCTGTTTGTGGTCTTGGAGAACCTTTCATGACCCATTGTGAAAGCTGAACTTCAACATCATAACCGTAGACCCGCATCTCATCACCACTTACGATTCCCTTAAGGAATATCTCGTTCTCATTCGCGCTATCACCAACTGAAATGTTACAATCTTCTGCAATCTCTCGGGCAGTCAGTCTTCGACTGTCACGCGCAGTTTCGTTGACGTTCCTGACACGAGCATCGTCGGTAAGACGCCGAAAGACGTTCCGAAAGAGGCTCATCTTTAACTTCCGTCCATCCATTTTTAAACCGTTTGAACCGTTCGTAACACCGAGTTCGGCTTGGGCACTCATCACCATAGGCTTCCTGCGTCATTTGGTGTGTCTCTGTAAAGGTTTTCTTGAGTTTCACCCAAAATTTAATGCATACGCGTTGTTCCTCTAAATTTGCCAATTCGAAATTCGCAAACTTTGCGATAACGTTCTATTCAATACAGCACTGAACGATAACTAACGGACATACAACAGTGAAACAGCCGGCGTTTACAGATTAAACTCAGGCGTGTGCAGGCATGCCAACCGCAATCGCTCCAATACACCATTCGCGTGACATTACGAACGTTTCGGAATTTTTTGAACTAACGTCGTGTATCCGACTTAAAGCAATTGACATGGTATCTCGAAAAGCGATAACATGCATATGCATGCATATATTATTTAATAATAAAGTTCAATAATAAAATGTATGTTTAATAATACGAGGGTTATTTTAAAAGTTCTGCACACTGTAAGGTAGAACTGGAAATTGTTGAGCAGTATGCTTACTACATCTACATCTACATTTATACTCCGCAAGCCACCCAACGGTGTGTGGCAGAGGGCACTTTACGTGTCACTGTCGTTACCTCCCTTTCCTGTTCCAGTAGCGTATGGTTCGCGGGAAGAACGACTGTCTGAAAGCCTCCATGCGCGCTCTAATCGCTCTAATTTTACATAAGTAGGGGGAAGCAATATATTCGATACCTCATCCAGAAACGCACCCTCTCGAAACCTGGCGAGCAAGCTACACCGCGAGGCAGAGCGCCTCTCTTGCAGAGTCTGCCACTTGAGTTTGTTAAACATCTCCGTAACGCTATCACGGTTACCAAATAACCCTGTGACGAAACGCGCCGCTCTTCTTTGGATCTTCTCTATCTCCTCCGTCAACCCGATCTGATACGGATCCCACACTGATGAGCAATACTCAAGTATAGGTCGAACGAGTGTTTTGTAAGCCACCTCCTTTGTTGATGGACTACATTTTCGAAGGACTCTCCAAATGAATCTCAACCTGGTACCCGCCTTGCCAACAATTAATTTTATATGATCATTCCACTTCAAATCGTTCCGCACGTATACTCCCAGATATTTTACAGAAGTAACTGCTACCAGTGTTTGTTCCGCTACCATATAATCATACAATAAAGGATCCATCTTTCTATGTATTCGCAATACATTACATTTGTCTATGTTAAGGGTCAGTTGCCACTCCCTGCACCAAGTGCCTATCCGCTGCAGATCTTCCTGCATTTCGCTACAATTTTCTAATGCTGCAACTTCTCTGTATACTACAGCATCATCCGCGAAAAGCCGCATGGAACTTCCGACACTCGGGTCATCGCAGTGGAATTTTCATCGGACTATATGGTGGACGGGGAAATATTCCCCAGCCGTTTTTGTAGAGTGTTTCTCTCACTGGGAGGGCAACATGGGGTCTTGCTTATGTACGTTGTTCAAACACTTATCTCAAATAACATAACAGTTACGATTTTTTTAAATCGGATGATTCTTTTTGATACACCCTGTACTTCTCCGTTGCACAGTCACCCGGCTGATTCAATTTTCTCAAAATATTGAACGGATTCTGGGCAAATCTTTTCAGCGTCTATCAAGACAAAAAGACAGCAAAGGACCTGGAAGAGTACTTGAACGGAATGGACAGTGTCTTGAAAGGAGGATAACGGAATGCTGTCTAAGGGAGTCAGGGGAGGAAACGAGACGAAGTAGTAGATAAGTTTTGCTATTTTGGCAGCGCAATATCTGATGTCTGAAGTAGAGAGGGCTATAAAATGTAGACTGCCAATGGCAAAAAAGCTTGTTTGTGAAGAAGAGAAATTTATTAACATCGAATATAGATGTAGGTCTTTTCTGGTGGCCTTAATATAGCGAGTAATTATGTATGGAATTAAAACATGTACGATAATCAGTTTAGACAAGAAGAGAGTAGGAGTTTTTGAAATATGTTGCTACAGAAGAATGCGAAAGACTAGATGGGTATTTGATGAGGGGGTTCTGTATAGAATTGGGAAGACAATTTGACTAAAAGAAGAGACCGGCTGAAGGAGACTTTGAGACATCATTGGATCACCAGGAAGGAAAATGTGGGGTAAATCCGTACACCATCGTTCCCCAACCTTTCTTATCCCTGAGTGCAATCAGACATTAGCTAGTGCTCCAGCCACCCCCCTCCCCTTCCATCTGTTGCCTCCCCCCTCCCTCCCCCACATTATCATCAAGTTTAACACCTAACTGAACTGTAGAACGAAAGACTTTTCTTGGAACATTTTTATTTTTAAAATGATGAAAGATGAATGATATTTAGTCTGGGTATGTGTATGTGTGGCCGGGGGGGGGGGGGGGCGGGGGGGAGGGGGGTTGACGGGTGCGGGGGTGGTCACAATGAACCACGAAGGAAGTTGTGGTGTATTGCAAGTGTTACCCACAACTTCTTCCCAGATAAGAAAGCTAACTATTCACCATAAGGGTAGACACTTGCTAGAAAACATACTTCCCACGCATTGCTGCTCTCCATTGCGGCATTTGCTTGACCCGCACACTTCAACGCCATTCAAAATCAAAGAAGTGTAGATGTTTGCACTATTCTTACTGCTTGTGAATCAGACGATTGCTGGACTCCATACTTCTGAACTGGCACAAACTGGCCGACTTCAGGCTGCTAATGCTTCGTGCCTGACCAGTCTAATAATAATGATAATAATAATCATGTGCACAGCCTTACTTAGTTACTGCTGTGTCGTGCTGTCCATTGTAAGAGGTCCGAGCAGATGTAATTTCGGTGTATTGCTCATGCGCTGCCTACGATATGCACGGTATAAGAGAATCGCTGACCAGAGCAGTGTTGACTGCAGTAGGTACTGTGTAGCTGTAGCAGTAAGTCGCTAGTCTGCGCTTGTCTGCGCTAGTCTGCGCTAGTCTGTTGTGGTATAGTGTATCATGTTGGCTGGGCCGGTCGCGGTGCAGCGATGCCAGAGCCTGAGTATTATTGTATAAGGAAAAAAAGCAGCCTCGCGCATATCTAGTAATGTGATGTGAACTCCCATGTAAATCTTTTTAAAAAATGTCCTAATAATAATCTTTGTGATATAAAGTAATTTTTAACAAGCATTCATTTCAATTTAAAGAATCTACTAATTTCTTCAATCCATGATCATTCCTATTGTTGCAAAAGAAAAATCAGTTGCTTCCTTTCATAAATGACAAATCTATCGGGCAGCATTGCACAGAGCTGTGCCGGAAAAATTTTAGGCAAGAGCAGATATATTCGCCCTTTTTATTGAGGTAAGAATTTTTTGCTTTTTTTATTCAGAATGATCTTACAGGGCCATGACGCAGCACTGCTGTCGTCCAAAATTTACCAGGTTACTGAATTTATTTTTTATTTCGAGGTTTAAGAATTTCTCTGTTTCGAGCTTACATTAAATGAAAAAAGAATTTTTTGGGTACATTAAATGTGAATGCATTTCTGTACGGAGATTATAAATGGGAACCAATTTTGTTCTGATCTTACACTAAAATTAGAATCACTATCCATAATAGTTATTTTATTATTTTTTTGTGGGGATGTTATACCATTAATTCATTTACCTGTTTCGAATCGAGTAATGAAGCAATTTCCGCATGACTGCAAGTATTATCTACAACTTGGAGAAGACTTTTCTTTAGATATTTAGCATCTGTTACGTATCTGTATCACTTTTATCATCTGCAATGTACGGGACAAAGCACAATAATTGTGTGTAATGGGCAGGCAATGTCGGGGACCTGTAACCTCAACCGGATTAATGCCACTAACTAATTGAGAAAAAGTAATTATTGATAACTTATATTGTAATGTGGCGTGGTCTCCTGACCTTCATTTCTTACATATTCCGTCCTCACAATCGTATTCCGCACATCAAGACACGTCATTTGAACCCAAACTCGATAAGGTAGAGACAATTTTGTATGAATTCATGTAAGCGATACCCAAATCTAATAAGTAAATCGCAAGTGCACACCAAGGTTGAAACAGTCGAGGCTGGCGTACACAACATGACGGCCACAGGAATTTTCTTTCTAGAGAGGCAATCAGCCCGCTGGGAGGCCCATCCCTTCAGAGGGGTGAGTCAACATACCTACTTCGGCCGGAGCGACGCCCAGAGAGAGGACAGCTTTTGCCAGAGCGAAGGGGTAACGACCCCCGTGTTCGACTTAAAAGCAAATTCCGCTACATTGTGTGGGAGCACCCAGTAGATGCATTTTTTCACGGACTGACTGCATAGTTACAGAGTTCTCACAGGAGGACAGTATACGCCTAATGAAGATCCTACATATTTCCGCATTGGTCGACTAAAACGAAACGACATTCTCCCATTTAAGAGAGCAACGCTGATTGGCGGAATATTTCTGACGCAAAGAGCCAGAGGAGTGAGGAAAGACAGCGAATGATACACCCTTGCAACTTTTCCAGAAAAAGGAACCGTTCCGTTGTCGCTCTTGTAGCGGGAACATGAAACGAGAGCGAGTGCGCTCGTATGTGTATGCAAAGACCGGGGAACAAAGTCTCTCCTCATTACTTCACTGGGAGAGCACCTCTTTCATTAGCGAATTGGAGTGATTATATTGAGTCACTCGTGATTAAGCGTTGCGCACTTTGTTGGCCGCCACACTTATTGTGCGGTGTGAACACGGACAGAGTGCTAGTTAAATGCCTGTGAGCGAATACTGACAAGGGAACCTCCCCATCGCACCCCACTCAGATTTAGATATAAGTTGGCACACTGGATAGGCCTTGAAAAACTGAACACAGATCAATCGAGAAAACAGGAAGAAGTTGTGTGGAACTATGAAAAAATAAGTAAAATATAAAATTTGAGTAGTCCATACGCAAGATAGGCAACATCAAGGACGGCACGATCTCAGGAGCGCAGTGGTCCCGTAGTTAGCGTGAGTAGCTGCGGAACGAGAGGTCCTTGGTTCAAGTCCTGCCTCCAGTGAAAAGTTTAATATTTTATTTTCAGTTTATGTGACAAACTCTTATGTTTTCATCACTTTTTTGGGAGTGATTATGACATCCACAAGAAAACCTAAATCGGGCAAGGTAGAAGAATCTTTTAACCTATTTGCCAAGTGTACAAGTTAGGTGGGTCGACAACATATTCCTGTCATGTGACGCACATGCCTTCACCAGTGTCGTATAGAATATATCAGACGTGTTTTCCTGTGGAGGAATCGGTTGACCTATGACCTTGCGATCAAATGTTTTCGGTTCCCATTGGAGACGCACGTCCTTTCGTCTACTAATTGCACGGTTTTGCGGTGCGGTCGCAAAACACAGACACTAAAGTTATTACAGTGAACAGAGATTTCAATGAACGAACGGACAGATCATAACTTTGCGAAAATAAGAAATTAAAATTTTAACTCGAGGGCGGACTTGAACCGTTGACCTTTCGTTCCGCAGCTGCTCACGCTAACCACGGGACCATGGCGCTCTTGACCTCAGACTATCCTAGATGTTGCCTGTGTTGCGCATAGATAACTCAATTTGTATATTTTGCTTATTTTTTCATAGTTCCATACAACTTCTTCCTGTTTTCTCGATTGATCTGTGTTCCGTTTTTCAAGGCCTATCCACTGTGCCAACTTACAACTAAATCTGAGAGGGGTGCGATGTGGAGGTTCCCTTGTGAGTGCCATCGCGGTGGACTTGTTATCTGACCGGTGTACCACACCAATAGTTGGACTAGGGGCGGATAGGAGTCCTTCACTTAATCAAGGCGTAGGGAGAGTTTGATTGGCGAAGGTCAATCCAGATTGAAAGAAATAGTTGTGTTAACTGCCGGCAGCGAGCGACGCAGGCAGCAGTCGTCGCAGCTCACTGTATTGTGCACTGCAGCGTATGCGAGCCCCATCTGTCCTCCATAACAGTACACTCCATTACATTTCTCACGCGACAGCCTTGACCGTACCTAGAAAAGTTACTCAAGTTGTGTAGGCGCGGCTCTTAGTCATTCTGCCGAGTAAATAACTTTCTTAAAGAAAAGGGAGAAAAGAACCTTTCCATACTTCGTAAAATAATAGCATTCCTATTCATAAGAGGCAATCTACTGTTCCGAAAAGAACCCGGAAATTTATTAAATCATAAGAAAAAGTTTCACTTGATTTCTCAGAATTTTTTTTGCAATAAATAATATTTTTCGTTTGTTTAGTGTTTTTCTTACACTAACTAGCTATACTCCAGTACCCAAGTATTCCACTAGTTATGTAAGAATATAGAATATTTTTGTGTCCTTTTCCTTACAGCGGACGACTCCAGAAGATATTTGTTGCTGAATGTTTTTCAAGCAGTTCTTGTTGGTACATTAGGAGCGTCTGTCTGACTTCTGTAGTAGTGTGGAGGTGGAAATAGTTTCTTGCAGGAGCCAAAGCCAAAAGGGTAGTTGTTGGATCAATCTATTGCGCAACTTGACAAAATGAAACCCAAACACTCACAATATAATTAATATTAAACAAAATCGTGATAACAGTAAGAATTTTTTGAAAATAATTTAATATCGTGACTGATACTGAATCGAATCGCTTATCGTTACCCCTCAGAACATTTCTTTTTACCCCTCAGGCGCTAAATATCCCCAGGTTGGGAACCTCTGCCATAGACGGAGACCAAGAGATGAATACTGTAAGCAGATGAAGAAGGATGTAGGTTGCGTTTGTTATTCGGAGGTGAAGAGGCATTCAGAGAATTGGGTACCACAGAGGGCTGCATCAAACCAGCCTTCGAACTAAAGGCAACAATACTGTTACCGAAAAGCGATACAGGTCCAAATCACGTGACGTTCTACACACCCAGAACTGACACTATACGTCTCAGATGTGTTTCTATATAAGACAGCAGCGAAATTATATTATTTACTTAAAATAAATCGAGATATATGCTGCTGTTAAATATAGTGTGACGCGAAAAGGTCTGAAAAGCTTGTAAGGCTGTTGCAGGGGATGCTGTGCTGAGAAATAATAGTTAAGAAAAAAATTCGATGCGCTGCGCCGCTTTTTAGTTATTTAGCACTGAAGTTAGCCAATCAGGCCGTACCGCGCGCAAATCTATGCTGCCTGCCAGAGAGGACTATGTCGCCAAACGTCTTCTTCGTTCGGTTTCCTCAAACCGAATGAACATAGCATTTGCTCACCTAGCTTAAACGTGTCACTTCCGTAAACGACACGTTTTAACTAGTAACGAGCATTTCAACAAGTGGCAACACGGATGTCTCGAATATGCGCGTGCAGTGACCTCTTTGGCTAACGTCAACGCTGAATAACTCGGAAACGGCGCAACGTATCGAATTTTGTTCTGAACAGTTATTTCTCAGCACAAGCTCCCCTGCAACACCATTACAGGCTTTTTCAGACTGTTTCTGACCATCCTGCATAAAGTAATGATAATTCTGTTGCACCGCGGCTCCGTCGCGTGCGATTACCTGCTCCTGCCGTGCTCACTAAACCCGGGTTCCCGGGTTCGATTCCCGGCGGGGTCAGGGATTTTCTCTGCCTCGTGATGGCTGGGTGTTGTGTGCTGTCCTTAGGTTAGTTAGGTTTAAGTAGTTCTAAGTTCTAGGGGACTGATGACCATAGATGTTAAGTCCCATAGTGCTCACAAGGGAACATCCCCATCGCACCCCCCTCAGATTTAGTTATAAGTTGGCACAATGGATAGGCCTTGAAAAACTGAACACAGATCAATCGAGAAAACAGGAAGAAGTTGTGTGGAACTATGAAAAAATAAGCAAAATATACAAACTGGGTCGTCCATGCATAAGATAGGCAATATTAAGGGAAATGTGAGGCGAGGAGCGCTGTGGTCCCATGGTTAGCGTGAACAGCTGCGGAACAAGAGGTCCTTGGTTCAAATCTGCCCTCCACTGAAAATTTTGCTTTCTTTATTTTCGCAAAGTTATGATCTGTCCGTTCGTTCATTGTCGTGATGATGATGATGATGATGTTTGGTTTGTGGGGCGCTCAACTGCGTGGTTATCAGCGCCTGTACAATTTCCCAACCTTTGCTCAGTCCAATTTCGCCACTTTCCTGGATGATGATGAAATGATGAGGACAACACAAACACCCAGTCATCTCGAGGCAGGTGAAAATCCCTGACCCCGCCGGGAATCGAACCCGGGACCCCGTGCTCGGGAAGCGAGAACGCTACCGCGAGACCACGAGCGGCGGACCCGTTCATTGTCGTCTCTGTTCACTGTAATAACTTTAGTGTCTGTGTTTTGCGACCGCACCGCAAAACCGTGTGATTAGTTGACGAAAGGACGTGCCTCTCCAATGGGAACCGAAAACATTTGATCGCAAGGTCATAGGTTAACCGATTCCTCCACAGGAAAACACGTCTGATATTTTGTATACGACACTGGTGACAGCATGTGCGTCACATGACAGGAATATGTTGTCCACCCACCTAACTAGTACACTTGACGAATGGGTGAAAAGTTTCTTCTACCTTGCCCGATTTAGGTTTTCTTGTGGATGCAATAATCACTCCAAAAAAAGTGATGAAAACATAAGCGTTTTTCACATAAACTGAAAATAAAAAGTTAAAATTTTCGGTCGAGGGAGGATTTGAACCAAGGACCTCTCGTTACACAGCTGTTCACGCTAACCACGGGACATTGGAGCTCCTCGCATCACATTGCCCTCAATGTTGCTTATCTTACGCATGGACGACCCAGTTTGTATATTTTGCTTATTTTTTCATAGTTCCACACAACTTCTTCCTGTTTTCTCGATCGATCTGTGTTCAGTTTTTCAAGGCCTATCCACTGTGCCAACTTATAACTAAATCTGAGGGGTGTGCGATGGGGATGTTCCCTTGTCAGAGCCATTTGAACCATTTTTTTGCTCACTAAAACGACATCATCCAGAGGAAAGTGAGCGTCAGTCTGAGGCCGGACACAGCTTCACGAGAAGGCTTATTTAGAACGAAAGAGCAGTTATTGAGGAAGAAGTTACCCAGCGCCGCTGAAGGGTGAAGGTGGGTGATATTACAGCTCCGGCTAGGTATCTGCAGGAGCTGACTTAACAAGAAAAGTCACAGCTACTTGAGTCTTCACAAGCCAATGTTGACATCCGGACGCTACAGTCTGTTCCCCCTACCGTGGAGAGGGGGGCGGGGCATACGACACAGTCTTTTCTGTAAATTGAAGGGACATTACACGTAATCAACGGCTATGAGCAAAATTGGGTAAGGGACTGGGATTCGAAACCTGGACCTCCTGCTTACTAAACAGGTGCGTTAACCACTACGGTATCTTTTTTTTATAATACCTCATTTTGTTCATTATTTGCCATAGTATTTACTCGTGGCGGACATCCCATGATGCTTGTTCAAGTTCATCGTTTTTTTTTTATAATACCTCATTTTGTTCATTATTGGTCGTAGTGTTTACTCATAGTGGACATCCCATGACGTTTGTTCAAGTTCATCGTTTTTTTAATAATATCCCATGACGCTTGTTCAAGTTCAACGTTTATTTATAATATCTCATTTTGTTCATTATTGGCTGTAGAGTTTACTCGGGGCAGACGTCCCATGACGCTTATTCAGGTTCATCGTTTTTTTTTTATAATACCTCATTTTGCTCATTATTGGTCATAGTGTTTACTCGTGGCAGACGTCCCATGATGCTTGTTCAAGTTCATCGTTTTTTTAATAATACCTCATTTTGTTCATTATTGGTCATAGTGTTTACTCGTGGCAGACGTCCCATGACGCTTGTTCAAGTTCATCAGTTTTTTTTATAATATCCCATGACGCTTGTTCAAGTTCAACGTTTTTTTATAATACCTCATTTTGTTCATTATTGGTTGTAGTGTTTACTCATCGCTTGTTCAAGTTGATCGTTTTTTTTTATAATATCTCATTGTGTTCATTATTGGCTGTAGTGTTTACTCGGGGTGGACGTCCCATAACGCTTGTTCAGGGACATCGTTTTTTTTTTATAATACCTCATTTTGTTCATTATTGGTCGTAGTGTTTACTCATAGTGGACATCCCATGACGCTTGTTCAGGTTCATCGTTTTTTTTTATAATACCTCATTTTGTTCATTATTGGCCATAGTGTTTACTCGTGGCGGATGTCCCATGACACTTGTTCAAGTTCATTGTTTTCTTATAATATCTCATTTTGTTCATTATTGGCTGTAGTGTTTACCTGGGGCAGACGTACCATGACGCTTCTTCAAGTTCATCGTTTTTCTTATAATACCTCATTTTGTTCATTATTGGCTGTAGTGTTTACTCGGGGCAGGCGTCCCAAGATGCTTGTTCAAGTTCGTTGTTGATCCATTCACTCTTTTTTTTTATTACAGAGGGCAGCTATCCCACTGACTGAACATGCTGAGCTACCGTGCCGACATATCCAGGACACACCAGAATCAGAACTGAGCAGACTATCTCGGCACGCCTCCCAGCCGATCCGCATTCCCAACCAGCGCCACCTATTCGCAGTCTCTGTCCATTTTACTCTCTGTTCGACACAGAGACTCCCATAGGATACATCAAATGAATTCGCAACTGCGAATAAGGACTAGCGTCAAGTGTAGAATGGAATGACGACAATGAAAATTTGTGCCGGACTGGGATTCGAACCCGGATTTCACGCTTATCGCCAGTGGTCGGCTTACCATTTGGCTATCCGTGCAAGAGCCACGGCTACACCGAAACTTCCATATGTCGACAACCACGCGTCTACGACCTGAACTCGTACATCCATTATATACACTACTGGCCATTAAAATTGCTACACCACGAAGATGACGTACTACAGACGCGAAATTTAACCGACAGGAAGAAGCTGCTGTGATATGCAAATGATTAGCTTTCCAGAGCATTCACACAAGGTTGGCGCCGGTGGTGACACCTACAACGTGCTGACACGACGGAAGTTTCCAACCGATTTCTCATACACACAGTTGACCAGCGTTGCCTGGTGAAACGTTGTTGTGATGCCTCGTGTAAGAAGGAGAAATGCGTACCATCACGTTTCCGACTTTGATAAAGGTCGGATTGTAGCCTATCGCGATTGCAGTTTATCGTATCGCGACATTGCTGCTCGCGTTGGTCGAGATCCAATGACTGTTAGCAGAATATGTAATTGGGGGTTCAGGAGGGTAATACGGAACGCCGTGCTGGATCCCAACGGCCTCGTATCACTAACAGTCGAGATGACAGGCATCTTATCCGCATGGCTGTAACGGATTGTGCAGCCACGTCTCGATTCCTGAGTCAACAGATGGGGACGTTTGCAAGACAACAACCATCTGCACGAACAGTTCGACGACGTTTGCAACAGCATGGGCTATCAGCTCGGAGACCAATACGCCAGTCACTACTCTTGATGAACTGTGGTATCGTGTTGAAGCTGCATGGGCATTTGTACCTGTATACGCCATCCAAGCTCTGTTTGACTCAATGCCCAGGCGTATCAAGGCCGTTATTACGGCTAGAGGTGGTTGTTCTGGATACTGATTTCTCAGGATCTATGCACCCAAATTGGATAAAAATGTAATCACATGTCAGTTCTAGTATAATATATTTGTCCAATGAATACCCGTTTATCATTTGTATTTCTTCCTGGTGTAGCAATTTTAATGGCCAGTAGTGTATATTCCCGTATAGGTCAGACGCTGTACTTGGAAGACGCTTGCCCACTATCGGCAGATAAATACGACATTGCAGTGCCTGTATTATTCTGATTACGATGAAAAGTTCCTTTGGACATGCCACTGCGGCGACCGCAGCCGTTACGAAACACATAGAGAGCTGGTCCGGGACAAATTTTCAGTGTCGTCATTCCATTCTACAGCTAATGGGTACTCCTTACCCGCAATTGCGAATTCATTTGATGTGTTTCGTAGCGGGTGTGGTCGCCATAGTGCCTGTTCCTTTGGACATACATGCACGTCCAAAGTTGCTTTGTATCGCAATCAGAATAACACAGGCACCGGAATGTCGTATTTATCTGCCGATAGCCGGCAAGCGACATTCAAGTACGTCTGACCTGTACGGGAATGTACATAATGGATGTATGAGTTCATGGTGTAGAAGCATGGTTGAGGACACATGGACGTCTCGTTCTAGCCGTGGGAAGCGCACGGATATCCAAGTGGTAAGGCGACCACCCGCGATTAGCGGGAAATTCGGGTTCGATTCCCGGTCCGGCAAAAATTTCCATTCTCGTCATTCCATTCGATGTCTGAAGGAACTTGGCGTCGTAATCAGAATAACAAAGGCACTGCAATATCTTATTCCCACAGGAGGTCGGATGTTCAAAAATGGTTCAAATGCCTCTGAGCTCTATGGGACTCAACTTCTGAGGTCATCAGTCCCCTAGAACTTAGAACTACTTATACCTAACTAACCTAAAGACATCACAGACATCCATGCCCGAGGCAGGTTTCGAACCTGCGGCCGTAGCGGTCGCGCGGTTCCAGACTGTAGCGCCTAGAACATTTCGGCCACTCCGGCCGGCAGGCGGCAGGTCGTATGTATTTGTGCATCCACACTGAAGAAAGTTGATCCATTGCTCAGCTTAGCTTATGAATTATATGAATGTTCGCACATGTCTAAAAGAACAGACACCAAGCATTCATATAATGCCATGTTTTTTTCTTTTTTTGTACACTCCTGGAAATGGAAAAAAGAACACATTGACACCGGTGTGTCAGACCCACCATACTTGCTCCGGACACTGCGAGAGGGCTGTACAAGCAATGGTCACACGCACGGCACAGCGGACACACCAGGAACCGCGGTGTTGGCCGTCGAATGGCGCTAGCTGCGCAGCATTTGCGCACCGCCGCCGTCAGTGTCAGCCAGTTTGCCGTGGCATACGGAGCTCCATCGCAGTCTTTAACACTGGTAGCATGCCGCGACAGCGTGGACGTGAACCGTATGTGCAGTTGACGGACTTTGAGCGAGGGCGTATAGTGGGCATGCGGGAGGCCGGGTGGACGTACCGCCGAATTGCTCAACACGTGGGGCGTGAGGTCTCCACAGTACATCGATGTTGTCGCCAGTGGTCGGCGGAAGGTGCACGTGCCCGTCGACCTGGGACCGGACCGCAGCGACGCACGAATGCACGCCAAGACCGTAGGATCCTACGCAGTGCCGTAGGGGACCGCACCGCCACTTCCCAGCAAATTAGGGACACTGTTGCTCCTGGGGTATCGGCGAGGACCATTCGCAACCGTCTCCATGAAGCTGGGCTACGGTCCCGCACACTGTTAGGCCGTCTTCCGCTCACGCCCCAACATCGTGCAGCACGCCTCCAGTGGTGTCGCGACAGGCGTGAATGGAGGGACGAATGGAGACGTGTCGTCTTCAGCGATGGGAGTCGCTTCTGCCTTGGTGCCAATGATGGTCGTATGCGTGTTTGGCGCCGTGCAGGTGAGCGCCACAATCAGGACTGCATACGACCGAGGCACACAGGGCCAACACCCGGCATCATGGTGTGGGGAGCGATCTCCTACACTGGCCGTACACCACTGGTGATCGTCGAGGGGACACTGAATAGTGCACAGTACATCCAAACCGTCATCGAACCCATCGTTCTACCATTCCTAGACCGGAAAGGGAACTTGCTGTTCCAACAGGACAATGCACGTCCGCATGTATCCCGTGCCACCCAACGTGCTCTAGAAGGTGTAAGTCAACTACCCTGGCCAGCAAGATCTCCGGATCTGTCCCCCATTGAGCATGTTTGGGACTGGATGAAGCGTCGTCTGACGCGGTCTGCACGTCCAGCACGAACGCTGGTCCAACTGAGGCGCCAGGTGGAAATGGCATGGCAAGCCGTTCCACAGGACTACATCCAGCATCTCTACGATCGTCTCCATGGGAGAATAGCAGCCTGCATTGCTGCGAAAGGTGGATATACACTGTACTAGTGCCGACATTGTGCATGCTGTGTTGCCTGTGTCTATGTGCCTGTGGTTCTGTCAGTGTGATCATGTGATGTATCTGACCCCAGGAATGTGTCAATAAAGTTTTCCCTTCCTGGGACAATGAATTCACGGTGTTCTTATTTCAATTTCCAGGAGTGTAGAAGCCATAGCCTTGTGTGCTTACATAAAACAAGGTCATATTCAAGAAGTATGTATCTGCGTTTGAGTGGTCACTTTCCGCAACTGAGTAGTTCTTTTTAGCAGGAATAGAAGGTCCGCTGGTGACTGATATTTGGTTTTTCAGCCATAAGTATTTCGCTTTCCTACATGAGCTCATCGCCAGTGGCTGTGTTTTAACAATTTTCTGAGTGCGCATATTCGTTACTGAAACATTTATCACAGTTACACTAGTGTCTTTCGTGGTTGTGCATTACCACCTACAACATTTTCATAGCGTATGCTATATTCTCAGATATTATTAATACCTCACAAAAACTCATTTAAGCCTGCCTTTCTAGGAAAATCTTTCTAACGTCTTTCAAGACAAAAAGACAGCAAAGGACCTGGAAGAGCATTTGAACGGAATCGACGAGGTGCGTAAACAGAAAATGCCTTCCTTGAAACGAGAACTGCGATGTCAGCAAGCGACGTTCGTAAAACCTGTTTAAGTCTCTGCCACGTAAATAAGTTCTGAAATATCTCGCCTTGTATCAAAATGAACATGTCATTTATGGAAGGGGAATTGTTTCGCGATAGCTGTTGAAAAGATTTGCCACGAATCATTTCAATATTTTGAGAAAATTGATTTCAACCGCATGACTGTGCAACGGAGTATTACAGGGTGTATCCTTAAGAATCATCCGATTTTTAAGAAAACCATAGCTATTATGTTACTTGAGATACGTGCTAGAACAACAGCTAGAGCAAACTCGCGAGTTTTACATGGTTCCCGCTAGGTAGCAGCAGTATGTGCCCACTTCATATCTAGTAAAAGTGGTGTCAGGACAAAAGAAAGCATTTGCTGTTCTACATGTGGGTCGGTGCGGGTCGGTAGTAACTTTTCATCTTGACTTTCGTACAAGGTATGGTGTGGATCCTCCTACAGTACAGAACATTAGACGACGGCACGAACAATTCAGAGAAACAGGTTGTTTTTGTAAAGGCAAATCGCCGGGCAGTCCCCGAGTGTCTGACACGGACGTCGAACGCATCCGCCATAGTTTCACAAGGAGTCCGCAGAAATCCGTTCGCTGTGTAGCTCTGTAACGCCGGAAATGCATATCCTCCTATTTCCATCTATTGTACTATAATTTTTTCCTTGTTTTGTTACCTCAAGATATGACATTTCTGTCTCTTTATATATTGTAATTGTTTTACTGTTTGTATATATATATTTATGCATTTATGTCGATGTATAATTGGTTGTTTTGTAAATATTATTTGTATTTTTACGCTTGGTCTTGCCTAGGGAAAACTATGCTATCGAACGAATACGTCGATAGGTTGTGTGGAGAACCAGAGTGTTTAGGATCTTTGGTAGTGTTAACTCTGTCGCGTGGAGCGCGGGCAGAGGGAGTCTGGCTGGGGTGGTGCAGTGGAGCAGGTGTGTTGTGTGAAGCTCCCGCGAGTTGCCGCGCTTTCGGATTTTGGCAGCATGTAATTGCGCTCGACTTGCGATGATAGTTTCTGACATGGTGTCGCGGACGGGAAGCATTAGCTGGCACACGTCAAGGGCCCGTTTCGCCTGGTGACCGTGTCGAGAAGAAGGCGCGCCAACATCCAGCTTCTGCAACAGCGACGGCCGACAATGAGTGACTGTCGCCACCTCCTCGATCGACGGCTTCAAACCTTCAATCAACCAACAAGGAAGACTGGAAGCACGTAAAGTTTTAGGACTGGACGGCAGACCTCAGCTTTTCAAACTGTACCATTTTCGTAACTATAATTACAGCAACTTAGCATGAACATTTGTTGCTCATTGTCCCAATTGCATTACCAAGCAGGGTCCCTTGCTTTTCCGGAGTGAACCCGAGTGTCGTTGAAATTCAAACGCCAGCATTTCACTGCTTTAATTTCAAAGTTCAGTTAAAGTACTCATAGCTGGCTACAATATTTAGATTACACAGGCACAAATTAAGAGTGCGAGTTTTGTTACCGTATTTTAGCTTACCTGTGACTGCAGCTCAGCTTGGTACGTACTAAATTTTACTATTGTTAATTGTTCAGAATCATTTAATTCAAGTTCAATGTTAAATCCCTTATTTCTAAATTGCGTAGATTCAAGTAGCATTTGAAATGATTGTTGAGGTAGTCCAAGACTAACCGTATTTTACTGAATTTCGATGTGCTTCAGAAAGAAAGCTCACTATTAACTTCAGTCACTAAATTAACTTTCGATTTTCCTGTTTTATTAATTCTTTTGCTAAATTAAGTCAGAGTGTAGCGAAATTTATTACTTCTGACAAACTTTCAGTTTTCACACTGCACGTGTCAACCTTCAGTTGCCACGCTTCTAGTGCTAATTATATGTGTAATAACCTTCCTTTTTCAGTTACTATAGTAATTGTCCTTAGGACTGGCGACCGTAATTTCCCCCACATCTCAAATATCTAATTACCGCTAGTTAATCGTTAACGTAACGGCCGCACATTTACTTTCTTTATTAACTTTACCCCTTTTCAAAATTAATTTCCACCTGTTTCATTAGCATTTTTCCTTTCATTTAGATGTAACCCTTTCCTCCCTCTTTACCGACAGATTGACTTCGGTGACGATTGCTTTTCCCAAATTTCCATTAGGTACACGCGGTTTAATTTTTCACTGTCATTAAGGTCGATAAGTGAGGGGGAGGTTACAGCTCGACAGCTCAACATGCCCCCGATGTCCGTTCAAATGGCTCTGAGCACTATGGGACTTAACATCTGACTCCTGCACATGTGCAACTTCCGGGTCACAGCGTGCACGCCGCAGCCGTCAGCGTTCATGTAGTGCATGTTTCTACGCACAGATGTCGCTCCTCTGTTACACAAAGTGCGTTATCGACACCTCGTATGTATATAACAACCCGGGCTGTATCTGTAAGATCTGTTGCTTCATCGAGTGCAACAGAGAAAGCAACAAAGTATTTAGCCTTATTTATTAGCTGCCTATGCAGATCGCCGGCCATAGCACTGATACGTCCTGCCACTGTTTGTTTGGATAGACTGATTTCTTGAAACCTGCTAACGTTCGTGGGACGCACAAGTTCTGCAGACTCAATCAGACACCCTTTCACAAACTCCCCTTCGGAAAAGGGTTTTCCAGATTGTGCAATTCTTAATGTGATTTTAAAACTTGCTCGCTGTGAAGATTTAGTGTGGTTGTCATTCTGGAAAATGGAAAACAGTACATTGTACAGCGTACAGTAAAACAGACGTAAATGTAACACAAGAAACTAAGAATTCAAGAAGTATCAGTTACTTTGATGTACAGTAAAATCGAGTTGATGTGCCTCATCCATTTTCTGAAGGACATTTAATTTTGCTTGCCGTTCTTCACTGTTTAGTACACTACACTCGTCTTTGTGATATGTATTGTAGTGTCTTTCAATTGGATACTTACGCTGGATGCCTATTATTCAGCGGCACAGCAAACACTGTGAGTTTTCACCAACGGCTACAAAAAAGAATTGCAGTTCCCAGTAATTTTTAAATGACTGAGAACATAGATCTCCCGTCCTTTGCTTTTTCACAGTACTTGCCATTTCTCAGTACTTCTCTGTTAAGGTTACGGTCACCAGGGGTAAACGAGACTGGATATGTTGCTTGTACCACAGGGAAGTGTAGCCGCTGCCGTTCATTTAGGACACATGTCTAATAACAGATGTCGCTGTCGCTCGCTGTCGCACACGTGCACACATGTGCAGCACTTCTGCACGTCTGCACACTGTGCAGCGTTTGGCCGGCCCTGCCCTAGAACTTAGAACTACTTAAACCTAAGGACATCACACACACATCCATGCCCGAGGCAGGATTCGAACCTGCGACCGTAGCAGTCGCGCGGTTCCGGACTGAAGCGCCTAGAACCGCTCGGCCACCGCGGCCGACTCCCGATGTCCGTCCGGCGTGTGTTGCGTCGATGTTTACACATGAAACTATACAATATTCAACTGCTATAAGCTCTTCGTGAATGTGACGATCAACAACGTGAGGAGTTCCGTGATATCGTTCTTGGCAAGATGAACAAAGACAGTTTTCTACCAAGATAGTTTTTAGTGACGATGCAACATTCCATATAAATGGAAAGGTGAACCGTCATAATGCGAATATGGCCTTCGGCAAAACCACATGAAGTTGTACAACACGAGAGGAACTCTCAAATTTTAATGTGTTTTGTGCAGTTTCATTGGAAAAGATGTATGGTCCATTTCTCTTTGCTGAGAACACTGTTACAGGAAGCACATATCTCGAAATGCTTGAGGACTTCGTTTCCCCACAGTTGGAGACTGATTCGAACAACTTCATTTACCGACAGGATGGAGCACCGCCACACCGGCATTTGGAAGTGCGGGAATTTTTAAAGTAAGGTATTACTGAACGATGGATCGGTCGCACTGGACCAAATGATTCAGCGTTACATTACTGGCCTGCAAGGTCTCAGGGCCCTGACTGTAAATGGTTATTTCTTGTGGGGGTTTATAAAAGACTCTGTATTTCTTGTGGGGATTTATAAAAGACTCTGTTTATTTGCCTGCGTTACCAGCACCAATGAATGAACTGCGACATCGCATAACAGCAGCTGTGGAAGATGTAACCTACGGTTGCAGGTTCGAATCCTGCCTCGGGCATGGATGGGTGTGATGTCATTAGGTTAGTTAGGTTTACGTAGTTCTAAGTCTAGGGGACTGATGACCTCAGATGTTAAGTCCCATGGTGGTTAGAGCCATTTGAACCATTTTTTTGAACATGAAACTCATGACATTTTCGCTGCAGTGTGGGAACATTTTGAATACCGCATTGACGTATGCGGTGCATCTCAAGGGGTCATATTGAACGCCTTTGATAAGGTATGAAAAAAAACTTTTTGAGTTTCCCGTTCTTCAAAAAACAAAATTCATTGTATACGTTTATTTATTTATTGTAGTAAGTCCTATGGGACCAAAATGCTAAGGTCATCGGTCCCTAAGCTTGCACACTACTTAATCTCATTTAACCTAACGGCAACACACACACCCATGACCGAGGAGGACTCGAGCCCCTGACGGTGTGGTGGTGGTGGGGGGAAGAGGGGGGGGGGGGGAGCCATGCGGACCGTGAGAAGACGCCTCAGATGGCATGGCTACCCCGCGCGGCGATATGTTTATTAGTTTCAGAAATATATACATGCCTAATCGGATGATTCTTTTTGATACACCCTGCTCTGCTATGTCGGCAAATATAAAGGACCATTTAAAAACTTGCTCACAGAAATTTGCTTAATTTTCATTGGCTATTGATGATTCAGAAGTCATTACCTCCACAACCCAGTTATTAGTATTTGGACTTCGTAAAACTCAAGAGTTTGAAGCATGCGAAGAGTTAATTGCATTCAGTTCGCTGTCAGTGTAAAAGTCGTAGTTTCAACAATTAATCCATAAAATCTCATGGTCTCAGTCACAGACAGTTTAAACTTTTCTTGACAACATTGACAGCAAATGCGGCAGCTTGATTTTTAACCAGAAATAAGTGGTAGTGGTAAAATGTTGCAGCGGTGTCTGAATTTAATTGATGAAATTGAAATTTTCGAGACTGAAAGGAATATAAATATCTCACATTGCTTATGTGACATGTCGTCTTTGATTGACATTCGCTAATCGTATAAGTTAAGTACTCACATTTAAGACAGAAATTAATTAATTATTCGACTTTACGGCCATAATACATATTTTCTGTGTAAGTTCAATCTGTTTCAAACCCAACTGAAATCGGGCAGTTGAGTCCCTTTACCTAATGACGATAAAATGTCAGGAAAGTTAGAATCCAACTTTTAGTGTACATACAATGAAACTGCCGGTAACTTGATGTAAGTCTTCAAGGCTCGTTTCGTTGGTATTCACGAGGTGAAGCCATTGCTAGATTTATTTAGCAAACTTTTTGACATTTTGCCTGCAAATGTTCCAGAAGTGGCGCAGGTGGAACTCATCGTCTTGTAAAACGACGAGACACTGCGCATTAAATCCGATGAAGCACCTCTGTTGAATTTCTATTGTTTTATCGATAGAAACAACTGTAGGTTATTTGTAGATAATACATTAAAATGCGCTACCCTCTTTGGTCGACTTATATATATATTACAGAGAGAGAGAGAGGGGGGGGGAGTGAGTGAGGCATTTAAAACTGTTTGTCGGAAATACACGTCGGATTAAAAAAAGTGATAATAAACGTTGTTCACCTCGAAGAGGAACATCAATTAACATAACGCTCGACCCCCCTGCAACACCCCCGGTGGCGGGAGGGGTAGGGTGACTTTGAAATCTTAAATAGGACCCCTAATTTTTATTACAGATTTGGATTCTCCGTGAAGAAATATATAACTTTTGTATAAAACATTTCTTTCGTTGCATGATAGATGGCGCTGTAATCGCCAAACGTAAAAATGAGATGACAGTTGTTGCAAAACAATAGTATCTCAAACAAATACACACCCAATTAAGACAATCGGAGTACTTTTTTGATACTTTTGATAATGCTATCATGTGACACCTCCCACAACCGGAATCGAATGAACCACAGACCGTGATCATGCGCTCAGTCCGCGGTCAAACTGTGCATGTTACTTCAATAATTCGGACTTTACACATCTCTTCGCAATTGCTCCACGGTGTTAACGATTGCAGAGAGGGTCGATATCATTGCCGCTTACTTTGAGGCTCATAGAAATGTTGGCGAAGCTTGTCAAAAGTATGCTACTCTGTTCCCCGACGGGAATGCTCCGTCTGCAACAACGTTTCGCAGTGCTGTCCACCTGCTTACTGAAACAGGAAGTGTTAAACCTAGAGAAAGAGTCCGACCGCGGCCTGCCACAAACAAAAACAGCACAGTGCATGCTTTAGCTGCGGTTGCTGCAAATCCTCTCATTAGTTCTTGGAAAATTGCGCGAGGTTCAGGAATTTCGCAAAGAAGTGTTCTACACATACTGCATGCACACAAATTGTTGTGGCGTAGCAAGACAGCCACGCCACTCGGAGGTAGCCGAAAGGCACGCGTACACACACGCCGGCTCGCGTGAGTTCAGGAACAGGATAAGTAATTGAATGCTAATAAGAAAAGAACGTATCTAAGTTAATACTCAACTTTAATGCATCCTTGTGGTACATCGCTATTGACGATACAACTGAGACTATCTCCAGATACGGTTTATTACAATCACTGTAAGGCTAATGACGCCTTGCTAGGTCGTATTCATGGACTTAGCTGAAGGCTATTCTAACGGTCTCTCGGCAAATGAGAGAAAGGCTTCGTCAGTGTAGTCGCTAGCAAAGTCGTCGTACAACTGGGGCGAGTGCTAGTCCGTCTTTCTAGACCTGCCATGTGGTGGCGCTAGGTCTGCAAGTACTGACAGTGGCGACACGCGGGTCCAACATGTACTAATGGACCGCGGCCGATTTAAAGCTACCACCTAGCAAGTGTGGTGTCTGGCGGTGACACCACACAAATGACATCCATTTCATTTAACGCTGCGTCAAGAACTGCATGGTGACAGTTTTCACAACCGCCTGAATTACTGCAACTGGATACAGGAACAACTGACAGTCAATGATAATTTCATTTCGCAGGTACTTTCTTCCAATGAATCAAATTTTGTGAATCATGGTCAAGTGAATCGACATATTATGCATTATTGGTCCGTGGAGAATCCCCACTGGGTAAGGAAAGTTGAACATCAACGCCCATCGAGTGTCAACGTTTTCTGCGGTATTTAAGGTACGCAGGAAATTGGCCCGCACTTCATAGAAGGTAATCTGACTGGTCAAATGTGCAGCGATGTTGTGGATAACGTTTCACCCATACTAACGGACGGTGTTCCAGTTCAAACAAGACCGGATATGTGGTTTCAACACGATGGACGCACAGCTCGCTATTCACGACTAGCTCGATAAGTTTTGATTCGAAACTATCTGGATCTATGGAGCCGGCCCATGTGGCCGAGTGGTTCTAGGCGCTTCAGTCTGGAACCGCGCGACCGCTACGCTCGCAGGTTTGAATCCTGCCCCGGGCATGGATATGTGTGATGCCCTTAGGTTAGTTAGTTCTAGGGGACTGATGAACTCAGATGTTAAGTCCCATAGTGCTCAGAGCCATTTGAACCATTTGGATCGATGGATTGGACGAGCAGGTCCTCAAACGTGGCCCGCATGTTCACCCGATTTGTCTTCTGCCGATTTTTTCCTGTGGGGATGGCTAAAAGAGAGAGTTTATGCACGTGCCAAGATCCCCCGAAGATATGCGGCAGCTAATTCGCAATGAATGTGCAAATATTAGCGCCGAGACAATAATATATGTCGGATTGTCATTTGGACACAGAGCTGCAATAGCATTAGAAACAACGGACATTTCGAACATTTGCTGCACTGAAACACTTGTGAGAGGCAAGGAGACTCACAGTAATCAAGCACCCAAAGATAGTGAGAGGCAAGATGGCTCACAGTAACCAAGCACCCCGAGTTAGTGAGAGGCAAGGGGACTCACAGTCATCAAGCACCCCGAGTTAGTGAGATGCAAGGGGACTCACAGTCATCAAGCACCCCAAGTTAGTGAGATGCAAGGGGACTCACAGTCATCAAGCACCCCGAGTTAGTGAGATGCAAGGGGACTCACAGTCATCAAGCACCCCGAGTTAGTGAGATGCAAGGGGACTCACAGTCATCAAGCACCCCGAGTTAGTGAGAGGCAAGATGGCTCACAGTAACCAAGCACCCCGAGTTAGTGAGAGGCAAGATGGCTCACAGTAATCAAGCACCCCAAGTTAGTGAGAGGCAAGATGGCTCACAGTAACCAAGCACCCCGAGTTAATGAGAGGCAAGATGGCTCACAGTAATCAAGCACCCCGAGTTAGTGAGAGGCAAGGGGACTCACAGTAATCAAGCACCCCGAGTTAGTGAGACGCAAGGGGACTCACAGTCATCAAGCACCCCGAGTTAGTGAGAGGCAAGGGGACTCACAGTCATCAAGCACCCCGAGTTAGTGAGATGCAAGGGGACTCACAGTCATCAAGCACCCCGAGATAGGCGCCCAGAGATAGTGAGAGGCAAGGGGACTCACCAAAATTAAGCACACCAAAGGGAACACATTACTACTATGTCTACTAACCTAACGCTAAATGCAGTCTAAAAATGTATTGCGAGAGGGTAAACGCTGTTAGAAGATAGCATTTTCTCAAAATTTCAAATAATGTACTTCGATTTTCTTAATCGGATGTGTATTTTTGTGAGATTTTAACGCTGTGCAACAATTGTCACCCCACATCCATGTGTGCCGATTATTGCGCCACCTATCATGAACCGAAAAAAATGTTTCATACAAAAGTTACATACTTTTTCGCGGATAATCCAAATCTGCAATGAAAAATAGAGGTTCCTTTTCAAGATTTCAAAGTCAACCCGCCCCCCTTCCCCCCTCCCGCCCCGGGGGTTGGGAGTTACCATTGTTAGTGTCGTAGTTATCGCTAAGCGTGCACATGCATCGTTTTCCTATCAATTCTTGTTCCGAGGGGGCTAAGCGGGCTGCTAGCTTGTAGATATACAGAATATCTAATAATAAATCTATACTTAAATATACAGCTTTGAAAGTGGTAGTATATTTACAATGTGCAACCGATATCTTTTTGGCTGGCACGTCTATATATTCCCCGTCAATACGTCGATAACTTTTTTCGATTTGTCGAGTATTGGAAATGATGATGTCTTAAATATCGATATATCGGATTCTCAATATTTTTAAAAAATTCAACAGTCCTAGTATCAAGTGGTCCAGCGTGGCCCCTTGCAATACCACGATAAAAACTCATGACAAGGCGACCGATGCGCCCTCACTCCATTATATTGTGGTCGAGTAATAGAATCGGATAATTTCCTGCGTGCTACAGCTCTGGCACTTGCTTGTTTGCCGCTTCTTGTGTCACTAGCGACACGTGATGTTCATGTGCATATGGAGGTTACATAGTAGTATTTTCTAGTGTTCAAATGGTTCAAATGGCTCTGAGCACTATGGGACTTAACTGCTGTGGTCATCAGTCCCCTATAACTTAGAACTACTTAAACCTAACTAACCTAAGGATATCACACACATCCATGCCCGAGGCAGGATTCGAACCTGCGACCGTAGCGGTCGCGCGGTTCCAGACTGTAGCGCCTAGAACCGCTCGGCCACGCCGACCGGCGTTTCTAGTGTGGAAGAGATATCACGTTCTACAAATTTCGTAACAGTCACTGTTTCTGACGTCACTTTAGAATAACGTAATGTGGGAAGCATGACCTCAGTATCCACGCAATTAAACTGAGTATGTCAGTGTGCATTCCATATGATGACCTTTTGTTCTAGGTAAGAGTTGTAATCTCATATTTTCCTTGTTATCCACTCTTCCACTACACCATAATTGTCAATTAAATACGTTTCTAGGAGAATTTACATCTTGTTGCATTGCACTGTATAATAAATACTACATGACTGAATCTTAGAATATAATTTACAGTGTAGAACTTGAAAGAGTTGTCCAGATATCTTTCCTAGACATTTTAGAGTCCTGTTCACGCAAATTATGACGATGTGTCCCGGCGTTAGGCAGTTCTACAGTACTCAATGTATTTTGTTATGGTACGCATCGTGTTGTTCCCCCCCATGAACAATGGACCTTGCCGTTGGTGGGGAGGCTTGCGTGCCTCAACGACACAGATAGCCGTACCGTAGGTGCAACCACAACGGAGGGGTATCTGTTGAGAGGTCAGACAAACGTGTGGTTCCTGAAGAGGGGCAACAGCCCTTTCAGTAGTTGCGGGGGCAACAGTCTGGATGATTGACTGATCTGGCCTTGTAACACTAACCAAAACGGCCTTGCTGTTGTGGTACTGCGAACGTCTGAAAGCAAGGGGAAACTACAGCCGTAATTTTTCCCGAGGGCATGCAGCTTTACGGTATGGGCATGGAGAGCTGCATCAAGCCAGTCTCAGGACTGAAGACCACAACAACAACACATGTATCGTGTTATAAAACTTATATATTAACAGTTTACCCTTCTGTATTTCGATGTAATTTTCTATTCACATATCTGAAGATGGCTTGTAGGTAAGCCAAAATCAATACTCAATAAAATCATGAATCGTGATTATGATCTTGAGTACTGAGGGATTTTCTTTAACCGCAGCTTTAATACAACAGACCGCTTATCTCCAAGTTTGGGCATGTCAGGTAATAAGATAAACGTAAATCTATATGACAATGTTGACTGCAATACGCTCTTTGGAATTCTGAAAGTTGCGTTGGTGAAATACAGGGAGTGTAAAATTATTTAAAACCTGAACAAAAACAAGACTGCACTTAACAGCAGGTTATGAAAAGAAAGCAATAATTGAGAAGGGAGTGAGGCAGTGTTGTAGCATCTCATGAAAGTTATTCGGCCTGTACACTGCCAAGCTATTAAAGAAACCAAAGAAGAATATGGACAGAGAGAAGAGATAAAAAACTCTGCGCTTTGCCAACAGTATTGTAAGTTCGACAGAGTCGGCGAAGTACTTGGAGGAGCAGTTGAATACAAGGCATAGTTTCTTGAAAAGTGGTCTTAAGATGAATATCACCAAAAGTAAAGCAAGGGTAATGCAATGTAGTCGAATTAAATCAGACGATGCTGAGGGAACTGGATCAGGAAACGAGACACTAAAAGCAGTGTATGAGTTTTGCAGTTTGGGCAGCCAAACAACTGACAGTAGCCGGAACTGAGAGGATCAAACATGTTGACTGCCAATAGCAGGGAAAGCTTTTCTGAAAAACGTAAACACCGAATACAAATTTACCTGTTAGGCAGTCTCTTCCGAAGGTATTTGTTTGGAGTATAATATTATACGGACGTGAAGCTGTTCACCGTAGAAGAGAACAGAAACAACTGGTAGTAGACAAGAATGTTTAAAACTGGTTGGATAGTTCGAATAAGTAATGGGCAGGTACTGAATAGAATTGGGGAACAAACAAATTTGTGGTACAGCTTCACTAAAAGAAAGGGTCGGTTGGCAGCACTCATCTACAGACATAGATGCCTCTGAGCACTGTGGGACTCAACATCTGAGGTCATCAGTTCCCTAGAACTTAGAACTACTTAAACCTATCTAACCTAAGGACATCACATACATCCATGCCCGAGGCAGGATTCGAACCTGCGACCGTAGCGGTCGCGCGGTTCCAAACTGAAACGCATAGAACCGCTCGACCACACTGGCCGGTCATCTACAGACACACAAAAAAATCGTCAGTCTGATAATGAAGGTAAGTAAAAATTATAGAGAGAATACAGTAGGTAGGTTCAGATGGATGTAGGTTGCAGTAGTAATGCAGAGATGAAGAGTTTGGCGCAGAATGGAGTAGTTTGGAGAGCTGCATATCGGCAACCTTCGGACTGAAGACCACAAGAAAAACAGCAACAAATAACATCCACACGAAGCTATTTTTAAGCAATCTATACGCTGAACAGTATACATTTACCCCATTAATTACGACAGAGTATTTACCCAATACCTCAGTCGTCGACTGGAAGCAATGATTTACATGTTCTGTTCATTCACTATCTTCCGCCTTCAAACGAGGCAACATCGACGGCTAGCAACAAGGTCACAGAACCCATTACTAAGCAGCGAGGAAGTCGTGTGCGTCACTTTGAGCGGCGCACGTGCAGTTCCTCATGTCAGCGCCGCTCGCCCCTTCCTTAACGAAGCCTCGTGCGTCAGTCTTGTTTTTGTGCTCTCTTTAGAGTATCACATCGTCTTGTTCTGACGATACGTTGGATAACTATACTGTCATCATGACTAGTACCTCGGTAGGACGCGTACGCTGTTTTATGTAACACTAGCTGAGAACCCAGCGTCGTCTGGGTATGGATTTATTTCAGTTTTCTCTTAGTCCATATCCTCCACACCTCCCCCTCACTGTCCACATCCTCCATCTGCCACTCTCTGTCGACTTCTCCTACCCCTCTCTTCGTCCATCTGCCCCTTCCCTCTGCATCTACATCTACATCCATACTCCGCAAGCCACCTGACAGTGTGTGGCGGAGGATACCCTGAGTACCTCTATCGGTTCTCCCTTCTATTCCAGTCTCGTATTGTTCGTGGAAAGAAAGATTGTCGGTATGCCTCTGTGTGGGCTCTAATCTCTCTGATTTTATCCTCATGCTCTCTTCCGAAATATACGTAGGAGGGAGCAATATACTGCTTGACCCCTCGGTGAAGGTATGTTCTCGAAACTCCAACAAAAACCCATACCGAGCTACTGAGCGTCTCTCCTGCAGAGTCTTCCACTGGAGTTTATCTATCATCTCCATAACGCTTTCGCGATTACTAAATGATCCTGTAACGAAGCGCGCTGCTCTCCGTTGGATCTTCTCTATCTCTTCTATCAACTCTATCTGGTACGGACCTCACACTGCTGAGCAGTATTCAAGCAGTGGGCGAACAAGCGTACTGTAACCTACTACCTTTGTTTTCGTATTGCATTTCCTTAGGATTCTTCCAATGAATCTCAGTCTGTCATCTGCTTTACCGACGATCAACATTATATGATCATTCCATTTTAAATCACTCCTAATACTTACTCCCAGATAATTTATGGAATTAACTGCTTCCAGTTGCTGACCTGCTATATTGTAGCTAAATGATATGTGATCTTTCTTTCTATGTATTCGCAGCACATTACACTTGTCTACATTGAGATTCAATTGCCATTCCCTGCACCATGCGTCAATTCGCTGCAGATCCTCCTGCATTTCAGTACAATTTTCCATTGTTACAACCTCTCGATATACTACAGCATCATCCGCAAAAAAACCTCAGTGAACTTCCGATGTCAACCCCAAGGTCATTTATGTATATTGTGAATAGAAACGGTCCTACGACACTCCCCTGCGGCACACCTGAAATCACTCTTACTTCGGAAGACTTCTCTCCATTGAGAATGACATGCTGCGTTCTGTTATCTAGGAACTCTTCAATCCAATCACACAATTGGTCTGATAATCCATATGCTCTTACTTTGTTCATTAAACTGCTGTGGGGAACTGTATCAAACGCCTTGCGAAGTCAGGAAACACGGCATCTACCTGTGAACCCGTGTCTATGGCCCTCTGAGTCTCGTGGACGAATAGCGCGAGCTGGGTTTCACACGATCGTCTTTTCCGAAACCCATGCTGATTCTTACGGAGTAGATTTCTAGTCTCCAGAAAAGTCATTATATTCGAACATAATACGTGTTCCAAAATCCTACTACTGATCGACGTTAGAGATATAGGTCTATAGTTCTGCACAACTGTTCGACGTCCCTTGATGAAAACGGGGATGACCTGTGCCCTTTTCCAATCCTTTGGAACGCTACGCTCTACTAGAGACCTACGGTACACCGCTGCAAGAAGGGGGGCAAGTTCCTTCGCGTACTCTGTGTAAAATAGAACTGGTATCCCATGAGATCCAGCGGCCTTTCCTCTCTGAGTGATTTTAATTGTTTTTCTATCCCTGAGTCGTCTATTTCGATATCTACCATTTTGTCATCTGAGCGACAATCTAGACAAGGAACTACTGTGCAGTCTTCCTCTGTGAAACAGCTTTGGAAAGAGACATTTAGTATTTCGGCCTTTAGTCTGTCATCCTCTGTTTCAGTACCATTTTGATCACAGAGTGTCTGGACATTTTGTTTTGATCCACCTACCGCTTCGACATAACACCAAAATTTCTTAGGATTTTCTGCCAAGTCAGTACATAGAACTTTACTTTCGAATTCATTGAACGCCTCTCGCATGGACCTTCTCACATTACATTTGGCTTCGCGTAGTTTTCATTTGTCTGCAAGGCGTTGGCTATGTTTATGTGTGCTGTGAAGTTCCCTTTGCGTCTGCAGCAATTTTCTAACTCGGTTGTTGTACCACGGTGGCTCTTTTCCATCTCTTACGATCTTGCTTTGCACATACTAATCTAACGCATATTGTACGATGGTTTTGAACTTTGTCCACTGATCCTCAACACTATCTGTACTTGAAACAAAACTTTCCATCTGCTCCTCTCTGCTCTATCCATCTCCTTCTTGCCCCTCTGTCCATTTGCTCCTTCCCCCACTCTGTCCATCTTCTCCTCACCCTCTCTTTGCCCATCTCGTACTCCGCCTCCATCTCCTCCTTCCCCTCTCATTGTTCATATCTTCCTCCTTATCTCTTTGTCCATCTCCTCCTCTCTCCTCTCTCTGTCCATCTGCCCCTCCCTACTTTTTGTATCCATCTTCCCCTTCTCTGTCTGTCCATCTGCCTCCCTTCCCCCACCCTTCTCTCTCCACATTATCACCCGTACCCAAACAGGAAATTGCAACTTGTTACACCCGCAATATTTCTTCCAGGTAATAAGTAACATGCGCACAAAATTTGGCTGAAATCGATTCCGGGGCTTAGGAGGAACTTTGAACCATGGCTTTGCCAGTGTACGCCCATGTCACATTTATTTCACAAATTTCACACGTACACTCCTGGAAATTGAAATAAGAACACCGTGAATTCATTGTCCCAGGAAGGGGAAACTTTATTGACACATTCCTGGGGTCAGATACATCACATGATCACACTGACAGAACCACAGGCACATAGACACAGGCAACAGAGCATGCACAATGTCGGCACTAGTACAGTGTATATCCACCTTTCGCAGCAATGCAGGCTGCTATTCTCCCATGGAGACGATCGTAGAGATGCTGGATGTAGTCCTGTGGAACGGCTTGCCATGCCATTTCCACCTGGCGCCTCAGATGGACCAGCGTTCGTGCTGGACGTGCAGACCGCGTGAGACGACGCTTCATCCAGTCCCAAACATGCTCAATGGGGGACAGATCCGGAGATCTTGCTGGCCAGGGTAGTTGACTTACACCTTCTAGAGCACGTTGGGTGGCACGGGATACATGCGGACGTGCATTGTCCTGTTGGAACAGCAAGTTCCCTTGCCGGTCTAGGAATGGTAGAACGATGGGTTCGATGACGGTTTGGATGTACCGTGCACTATTCAGTGTCCCCTCGACGATCACCAGTGGTGTACGGCCAGTGTAGGAGATCGCTCCCCACACCATGATGCCGGGTGTTGGCCCTGTGTGCCGCGGTCGTATGCAGTCCTGATTGTGGCGCTCACCTGCACGGCGCCAAACACGCATACGACCATCATTGGCACCAAGGCAGAAGCGACTCTCATCGCTGAAGACGACACGTCTCCATTCGTCCCTCCATTCACGCCTGTCGCGACACCACTGGAGGCGGGCTGTACGATGTTGGGGCGTGAGCGGAAGACGGCCTAACGGTGTGCGGGACCGTAGCCCAGATTCATGGAGACGGTTGCGAATGGTCCTCGCCGATACCCCAGGAGCAACAGTGTCCCTAATTTGCTGGGAAGTGGCGGTGCGGTCCCCTACGGCACTGCGTAGGATTTTACGGTCTTGGCGTGCATCCGTGCGTCGCTGCGGTCCGGTCCCAGGTCGACGGGCACGTGCACCTTCCGCCGACCACTGGCGACAACATCGATGTACTGTGGAGACCTCACGCCCCACGTGTTGAGCAATTCGGCGGTACGTCCACCCGGCCTCCCGCATGCCCACTATACGCCCTCGCTCAAAGTCCGTCAACTGCACATACGGTTCACGTCCATGCTGTCGCGGCATGCTACCAGTGTTAAAGACTGCGATGGAGCTCCGTATGCCACGGCAAACTGGCTGACACTGACGGCGGCGGTGCACAAATGCTGCGCAGCTAGCGCCATTCGACGGCCAACACCGCGGTTCCTGGTGTGTCCGCTGTGCCGTGCGTGTGATCATTGCTTGTACAGCCCTCTCGCAGTGTCCGGAGCAAGTATGGTGGGTCTGACACACTGGTGTCAATGTGTTCTTTTTTCCATTTCCAGGAGTGTATTTGTACACACATGCATCTCTAGAGAATTTCACCCTGCAGTTTCATTAGAGCTTAGTGTCAGCTCGGTGTTCAGGGCGTCATATGTCCTGAACTATGTGTCGTACAGTCATATAATTTTGAAGGTAATGTGGCTAGTGGCTACGAAAGGTGTTCCGAATAGAGTTAGTAGTAAAGAGGAAATGAATTAAAACGTCATGCATGACGCGACAGTTTCTCACGCATTTCAGTGTTTATGACGTCATAGCTCATCAACTGTCTGTCGTACAATGATATAACTTTGCTCTTACATTCAGTGGTGTATGTGAATAATGTCTGCAAAATGTGCTGCGAATGCAATTAGTAATAAAGAAGTAATAAATAAAAACGTCACGCTTCTCGCGGCAGTTTTACTGCATGAACAGGGAAAAAGTATTACGCATAAACTTTTTTCTTTCGTCACTTCGTGGGGATTGCCAGTCAGAAAAATTCTGTAAAGGTTTGAAATTATGTGTAAAGTTTGTTGCAAGTCACTTAATGCTCTCGTTCTCAAATACTGGATGAATAAAATCTGTGAATTCACGCGCCGTGCGCTACACCACTTTTTCAGGCCCACCCCCGCCTCAGCCATAAGTAGGTGGTTCTTACCCTCATAGAGATTGTTTCCAGACAGTAAGCGACATGCATATGAAGTTTAGCTGAAATCGGTCCAATGCTTTAGGAGGAGATGTATAATACACATAATCTGTACAGATATCTGACATTGGCTCTTCTCGTGTTTGTAATGTTCGTGTTGGAAGATTTTTGAAGGGCTGTAGGGCATCTTGAAAATTGAGGATCTGTTAGATGAAGATCAGTTTGGCTTAAAGAAAGGTAAACGAACCAGAGAGACAGTTCTGATGTTGCACTTGATAATGGAAGGAAGACTTAACAAAAATCGAGACTTTTTCATGGCATTTGTTGAACTAGAACAAAAGTTAGACAATATAAAACGGTGCAAGATGTTCAGAATTGACAGGAAATTAGGTGTAAGCTATAGAAGGAGAAGGTGAATATACAGTACGGACAAATTCCAAAAGGGAAAAACAGGAATGGAAGATCAAAAATGCAGTGTTCGTATTAAACAGAGTGTAAGATAGGGATGGAGTCTACTGTTCAATCTATACACCAAGGGACAATGAAGGAAATAAAAGAAAATTACGAGAGTGAGGTTAAAATCCTGGGTGAAACGATATCAGTTATAATATTCGTTGATGATATTGCTGTCCTCAGTTAGAGTGAAGAAGAATAATACGGACTGAGTGAATTCGAAAAAAAAAACAACAAAAAGAACGAATTTATGAGTAGCAGAAAAAAGTTTAGTTATAAACTTAATACTAAAAGTGGTGACCACGAAGTAAATGAAGTTAAGGAATCAAGCTACCTTGGAAGCAAAATAACACGTGAAGGACGAAGCAAGGAGGGCACAAATAGTAGGGTAGTGCAGGCAAAGAGAGCGTCCCTGGTCAAAAGGAGACTGCTACGATCTTTTATAAGCCTTAATCTACATTTGGAGCACACAGTTGTGTGGTAGAGAATCATGGACTATAGGAAAACCGGGAAAGAAGAGGATCGAAGCATTTGACACATAGTGTTGTAGAAGGATGTTAAAAATCAGGTGGAATAATAAAATCCGAGATGAGGTGGTTCTCTGCAGAAGAAAAGAATTGACCGCCTAATATCTCTTCTGACAGCTTTATCGGAAATTCTTGAAAAAGTAATGTAGTCAAGAGTAGCTTCACATGCTTATAAAATGGAGCACTAACAAAATGTCAGTTTGGTTTTCAGAAAGGCTTTTCAACAGAAAATGCTGTATATGCTTTCACTGATCAAATATTAAATGCTCTGAAAAACCAAACAGCACCCACTAGGATTTTTTGTGGTCTCTCAAAGCCTTAAGACTGTGTGAATCATGAAATTGTTCTGGATAAACTTATATATTGTGGTATGAGTGGCACAGTGCACAAATGGTTTAATTCATATTTAACTGAAACAATGCAAAAGGATGAAATTAATTGTACATATACTCTGCAAGAATCAACAGAATCCTCTAACTGGGGAGGCATCAAGAACGGTGTCCCACAGTCTTCAGTCTAGGGTCTCTTATTGTTCTATAGATATATATTAATGATTTTCCACTCTATGTTCATGAAGATGCAAAGGTAGTTGATGACCTGCTGAAACGTTTGAGTTCATCTACTTATGATTTTAGGGTTACTGTAAATTATGGTAATAAACAAAACAATAAATTAGCCTACTATACCTATTTTCATTCACAGATTTCACACGGGATCGTATTTTGGGGTAATTCATCATTAAGAGAAAAAGTATTCATTGCACAAAAGCGTGTACGCAGAATAATAGCTGGAGCCCACCCAAGTTCACCTTGCAGACGTTTATTTAAGGAACCAGAGATATTCACAGTACCTTCACAATACTAATATTCACTTATGAAATATGTTATGAATAACCCATCCACATTCAAAAATAACAGGAAAGTTCATAGCTGCAACACTAGAAGAAAGGATGATCTTCGCTATTCTGGGTTAAATCTTACTGTGGCACAGGTAGAGGTGAATTATGCTGCCGCAAAAGTCTTTGGTCATATGCTAAGTAGTATTAAAAGCAAAATTTAAAAGCAAATTAAAGGAATTTCTGGATGAACTTTTATGTATGAACCACTAATCATAAAAAATGATTACATAGTGTAAAAAAACATTATGTTAAAGTGACAAGTTCCACATCATTAAGAAATGTATTTATGATCTATGGAACAAGTATTAATGTAATGTAATTTAATATAACGACGAGAGATAAGCTTGGAAAACATTGAGAGAAAGAAAGCATAGTATGATTGGACATGAAAGACGTCAGGGAATTTTTATGTTGTACGTCAAAGAGCCGTAGAGATTAAAAACTATGGGGGATGCCAGAGATCATAATATATACAACAAATACTAGATAACGTACAGATGAAAGAAAAGGAAAAACTAGGGGCTGTATCTGTAGGGTAACGCACGAAAGCTCCACGTGTAATTCTTGCATGAGTACTAATCGGATGTGTAGCATCATCATTGCATCTGCTGGAAAAGAAGATTCAAATGATTCATAGGCGTGCTTCTAATATATTATAATGGACTCTAATTTTCAATATGCTTCGATGATGCTGAATGGGAATCGACTGAACTAACAGAGCATTATCACCCTGCAATGTTTCTACTTTAATTATGAGACTGGATAACTTATGGATCGTCGGTTTCGCGCTATAGTTCACTTGTTGCGCGCCGCTGCAAATTGCGAAAGTCACAATCACGTCACCGTGACGCGGGGAAGATTATCCACTTTGTTCTCCAGACGTTGGTCACTCTGATCCCGCTCTGGCAGCTTTGTGACTGGCTGTGGTGAACCGTGTAGTTTCTACCACTGAACTGGATTCCTGCAAATACCTAACTTTCTCGGTTTCCTGCTTTTATGGTTCAAACGTAACTCACTTCTACTCTTCGAATTTTCATTGAGCAGAAATGTGTTTTACAACTCTTAAATTGAGTACTTTGAATCAAACCGTGGATAAGGAGGTTTTAAGAGGAAACGACATAAAGATGACGTTTGATGGAGTATTTGCGCTAAAAATTTGAATTTTGCAAAGAAAAGAACCAACGAACTTGTTTCACTGTCTTGAATCACACTACTGTGTAATGAAAATCAGAATTCCTCTAAATTCCTTCATACTGTCAATAGGCCGCCTTATCCGTTTCACTCACAAATGCAGCACGTGACAGACAATTCAGGGTGTCCACAATGAGACTCCAACATTTGAAGTCATAAAATCTGAGAGGAAACACAATTTATTGACGAACAAATACAGGGAAATCATACAGCAGCTCATCAAGTTCTCATACACAGGAAACGATATAAAGATGACGTTTGATGGAGCATTTGCGCTAAAAAATTTGAATTTTGCAAAGAAAAGAACCAACGAGCTTGTTTCACTGTCTTGAATCACACTACTGTGTAATGAAAATCAGAATTGCTCTAAATTCCTTCATACTGTCAATAGGCCGCCTTATCCGTTTCACTCACAAATGCAGCACGTGACAGACAATTCAGGGTGTCCACAATGAGACTCCAACATTTGAAGTCATAAATTTTAAAAGGAAACACAATTTATTGACGAACAAATACAGGGAAATCATACAGCAGCTCATCAAGTTCTCATACACAGGAAACGATATAAAGATGACGTTTGATGGAGCATTTGCGCTAAAAAATTTGAATTTTGCAAAGAAAAGAACCAACGAGCTTGTTTCACTATCTTGAATCACACTACTGTGTAATGAAAATCAGAATTCCTCTAAATTCCTTCATACTGTCAATAGGCCGCCTTATCCGTTTCACTCACAAATGCAAAAAAATGGTTCAAATGGCTCTGAGCACTATGGGATTTAACATCTGTGGTCATCAGTCCCCTAGAACTTAGAACTACTTAAACCTAACTAACCTAAGGACATCACACACATCCATGCCCGAGGCAGGATTCGAACCTGCGACCGTAGCAGTCGCGCGGTTCCGGACTGAGCGCCTAGAACCGCTAGACGACCGCGGCCGGCACTCACAAATGCAGCACGTGACAGACAATTCAGGGTTTCCACAATGAGACTCCAACATTTGAAGTCATAAAATCTGAGAGGAAACACAATTTATTCACGAACAAATACAGGGAAATCATACAGCAGCTCATCAAGTTCTCATACACAGGTGGACGGTTCAGTACACTTGAACATGGGCGCCACGGGTAGCGCGAAGAATATTTATTTATTTATTTATTTATGCATTTATTTTACCTGGCAAGATTAGGGCCTTCAGGCCCTCTCTTACACCTAACCAGGCATACTCAGATTCAACAAATTTCAGTTTCTACAGAACATTAAGGACATATAACATGTTATACAGTATTAATGTTACAGAAAAAATTAGAGATTATAAAAGTACTACAATGATAATTATAACAATCAAAAAGTAATTATAATAATCAAGAATAATAATAATAGTAATGACTATGTATAGGAAAGTGAACATATTTTTTTCTTTTATGAATGTCAGTCCTATTGCTAGTTGGGAATTTTCTCGTTATATTCTTGCAGCTTGTGAGTTATTCTCATCAAGCAGAGACATAAGACGATAGAATGGGGTGAAAGAGATATAGAAAAGGTGGATAAGTTAGAGGAGGAGAAATAGAATGGTAAAATTCGAAGCTATGATGGAGAGGAGAAAGAAAAAGATGAGAGGGGCACGACAATGGTGGCTATACCGTCCCTAATATGTAAGTCTTGAGTTCCCTCTTGAATGTTAAGTGGTTCTGAATAAGACGCAGATCACAGGGGAGCGCGTTCCATAGTCGTATGGCTGAGATGGAGAATGACACAGAGAAAGATTTTGTGTTATGTAAAGGTACAGCCAAGATGCTAGATGTATCCGATCTAGTATTGCGGTTGTGGAATGATGATAGGTGTTTAATGTGAGAAGATAAGTATTGGGGGCACCAGTGGCTAAGAAATCGTTGAAGTAAGCACATCGTGTGAAGATCGCGTGCCTTATGTGGGCGTATCCAACCTAGCTGGGAGTATGAAGAACTGATATGATCATACAACCGTATATTGCATACGTATCTAACGCAAGCATTCATCACTAGCTCGAGGCATCTCGAATTTTCACTATTTGTGCCGTGTTGAACTACATCACAGTAGTAAAGATTAGGCAAGACTAGTGTTTGGACTAATTTTTGTTTAACATGGGTTGGAAATATTTTTCTAAATTTTTGAATTGCATGTAGGGAGGAGAGCGATTTCCGGCAAGCTGTGACTGTTTGTTCTTCCCAGTTTAGGTGTTCATCCAAGATTATTCCAAGGTCTTTTACTGTTTTTTGGTATGGTAGTTGGGTACCATTGAGGAGTATTTGAGGGACTGTTTCGCGAAAGTACCGACTGATTAGCTTTGGATGAGATATAAGTATGACCTGGGATTTCTTGGGGTTTAGTTTCAGACCTAGGTTCTGTGCCCATCGAGAAACAGAGCAAAGATCTGCGTTCATACTCGCTACTGCGTCAGCAATGTTCTTGGGGCTTGCACTTATGTACAGTTGGATGTCGTCGGCATATAGATGGTAGTTGCAGGAGTGAATCACTGAAGAAATATCATTAATGTACAGTGAGAAGAGTAATGGACCAAGGACGGAGCCTTGGGGAACTCCAGAGCGCACGTTTTTCCATGATGACTTTTCCGACCCACAAATGACTTGTTGACTTCTGTTTTTGAGGTAGCTGTCGAACCAGTGTATAGCGCTGTTTGAGAAATTCAGCTGTTTCATTTTAATTAGTAATATATCAAAGTCAACTGTATCAAAAGCCTTGCTAAAGTCAAGCAGTGTTAGGATGGTAGCTTCACGTCTGTCCATAGCATGTTTAATGTCATCAGTTACTTTGATTAATGCAGTTGCTGTACTATGGTGCTTTCGAAAGCCTGACTGATATTTGTTGTGGATGTTATGAGTTTTGAGGTAATCCGTCAGTTGTTCATGGACGATGTATTCTAGGGCTTTAGATATTGCAGGTAGTATGCTGATCGGCCTGTAATCACCTGGCGACTTAGGGTTGTCAGTCTTGGGTATAGGTTGAATTAAACTTTGCTTCCACTCAGTAGGATATGTACTACTGACAAGAGACAGGTTGAAGATGTCTGTGATAACTGGAGTAATAGTGTCTACGACGTTCTTAATCATGCCAATGCTGACTCCATCATTTCCTACTGCCTCGGAAGAGATTCTCATAATTGCCTTGTGTACTGTGCCAGTAGTTACATGTTTTAGGTAAAACTTGTCTCTCGAGAGATTGATATCTTGGGGCTGGTAATTTGTCGCTGCGTGGCAGTTTATAGCTGTTGAGAAGAAATCATTGAATTCTTCTGCAGACGCTTGATAAACAGCGTCAGATCTTCGCTTCCCTATACCGAAACTGCGCAGCTTTTTCCACAGTGCAGCAGGTTTTGTTATACCGCATACGACAGAGCGGGCATGTCTGATTTTGGCATTCCTCACGCTTTGCTTGGTTCTATTTCGGAGTTTCCTATAAGCTTCGTACGCCTCGGGAGTTGGGTTACGCTTGAAGGCCCTATGTGCAGCATCACGTTTATTCATTAACTGGCGCAATGCAGTGGTGAGCCACGGAGCGGGAGCTCTCTTTACCTTGACAGTGCGTTGAGGAGCATGTTTATCATACAGTGTAATAATTTTGCGACATAATTCCCGAATTTTTCCGTCTAAAGTCGGTTCATTGCTTATATCGTGCCAAGGGATGTCTGAGCAATCCTTTTGGAGAGCGTCATGGTTAACATTTTTTAGGTTTCTGTAGGTTACCAGGTGAGATTTTTCTTTGGTAGTATGCACTGAGTAATTTAAGAATATCACGTCGTGAGCAGAGAGTCCTGGAGCGGATGTCTGATTGGCGCGAATTATTTTATCTGGTCGCTTTGTTGCTATTATATCTATGAGTGTATGGCTGTGTGGCGTGTGATGAGTTGGGTCCAGCGGTGTTAAACTCATATCATTGGAGTGGAACAGTCTCCTTAGTTTTTCTGCAGAGGGAGATTTTAACTGTAAGTCGATGTTTGTGTCGCCCATAATGACTATGTGTTCATACAGTGTCACGAGCGAGGACAGGACAGACTGAAAGGAGGACATAGCACCGACGTTTGGAGGTTTGTAGATTACTCCAATTAGCAGTTTCTGATTTGATGTGTTTATTTCGAAAAACAAGTACTCTGCTTCTCCTTCGCCCTTTGCATCCGATGTGCATAGTACAGTAGGTCTGAGATCAGAGCGAACATAGGCACCCACACCACCTCCGCGTCGTGTTTCACGATCTGCTCTTAGGAGAGAGTAACCATTGATTCGGATAGCGTCGGAAGAAATGTTTGGTTTCAACCAAGTTTCAGAGACGAGGATAACATGGAACAGCGATTGGCAGAACAGGTCACAGAACTCGTCGAAGTGAGCCGTTAGCGACTGCGCGTTCGCGTGGGCCACAAAGAGCCCGTCGCCGGAACCGGTCCGTCCCATTGTGGCCGCCTGTAGGACCGAGCGCGCTCCGTCTACCTGCTGGCCGGAAGAGGGACAAAAGCTGGATTTCGCGGGGGAAGACATGTTTACAGGTGTGTCCAAGGTCGTGACTGACTCAAGCGTCTGTGAGCTAAAGGTGAAAGACAAGCTGGAGGTATCGGAGAAAGGAGCAAAAAGAAAGATGGAAAGTGGCAGTAGTGGTTACGGAAAAGATAATAGTAGTAGTAGTGGTAGTGACGAGGATGAAAATGACAGATATAGAAAGGCGGTTTTAAGGAGATTCCTGTTAATGGACAATGTTAATTCCCGTTTGACTGATAATATGAATATGCATGAGCACTTATGATAGACAAATAAAGAAGCAATATTTATGTGAAACAATTGACTGATTTTAAAGAGAGTACTTATGGTGCTTATAGAAATAACAAAGCAATATTTACGTAAAAAAAATGAAAAAAAGAATAAAAATTAACTTATATTAACAGAGTACAATATGAGACTTTGTGTCTCGCGAGATTTCGCTCAGACTTTCAGTTCGGACATGTTCGTCACCGTTTTCCTCCCTCCTTCCGTCTTGACTACGATCCTGCCATCCTGGGTCCATACATTTTGAAGGCCGAACTGTGTGATCGCAGTGTTCAAAACTTTTAGTCTTTCGCGCGTCAGATCTTCCCTCAGGGTAACCCCACTCTTGGCGAGTTTTCTTTTCTGGGCAAACACTTCAGCTCTTTTTCGGTATGACACAAATTTAATTATTATGGGCCTGGGTTTCATGGCACCTGGTATCCTGCGCCCAACACGGTGGCTTCTGTCAATGTCGGTCACGTCGATCTGCACGCCAAGTTTCTCACGCACGAGGCTAATGGCCAGGTCGTCGGTGTTTTCACGATCGTTCTCAGCTACCCCGAACAAGCGCAAGCTGTTCCTTCGCTGATACTGCTCAATTTCATCGGTGGCCGCAGACAGTTTAACTTCTAGGTCGGCGGCTTTTTTCTCTTGTGCGGCCAGGGACTTTTTAAGAGACTGGATTTCGGTGCTGTTGCGCCCGACAGACTCTTGCAGTTTTTCCATGACCGCGGCCGTCACAGAGTCCGTGATGGACTGCACGATTACGTCTAGCGTGTCTTTACTGTGCAGCGCCGCACTCACCTGGGACCGGACGAGCTCCCCGATGTCGGGAAGCGAGGCCTCACCTGCCGCCGGAGACCGGGCGCCCGCGCTGCCTGCGCCCCTGTAGCCTCGCCTGCTGCCGCTTACTCGTGCTCTTCCCATTTTTCACTCACTTATCACTTATCACTTGTGGTAATCAACGGAGAACAACACACCACGGCAAGTAACACTTGTTTAGTCGTATGCACACGTTGTGGTCTGCCGCACTTCTCTGTAACACCTTCAATGAGCGGAAAAACTCGCGAGCCAAAGAAACGCGCGTCACTCAGTGGCCGCCATCTTATCAGTACCTTCAGTCTATAATCGATTTTGTGCCATGTGTTGCGGAGCATCTGTTCTGTGACAGAGTCGATGACAATTCTTATGCGCTGTTTCAAGTCTTACAGGTCCTTTACTGGTGTAGCGTACACCCGGTCTTTCACGTAACCCCACAAGAAAAAATCGAGGCGGGTTATGTCGGGCGAACGTGACAGCCAAGGAATTGGACCTCCACGGCCAATCCATCGTTGCGGGAATGTGTCATTTAAAAGTTTTCTGACATCAAGGCTATAATCGGTTGGTGCACCGTCCTGTTGAAACATAACATTTGGCTGCAGGTCTGTTATCTGTGGATCTGTGGCACGGCAAATTGTTCCAACATGTCCAGGTAGATGGCTCCATCCACAGTCGGCTCCTGAAAGAAAAACGGCCCAACAATGCGATTTATCATCAAACCACACCACACATTAACTTTCGGACTGTCGCGCATGTGTTCCCTAGGTGTATGTGGATTTTCGGACTCCCAGATGCGCACATTGTGACGATTGACAGCCCCTGACACGTGAAAGGTTGCCTGGTCAGTAAACATCACGCGTGATAAAAATGTCTCGTTCGCGGCAGTGCGATCTAACATGACACACACAAATTCTTCTCGCTTTGGTCGATCACCAGGCTCGCTTTCTTGCACGACCTGCACTTTATATGCGTACAAACGTAATCGCTGATGAAGCACTTTGTTCACTGTTGAACGTTTCATGCGCAGTTCTCGTGCTGCCTGTCGCACTGACTTCTGTGGACTTTGTTCGAATGACCGCCGCACTTGTTCCACACGATGCTCGCTGATCCCAGGCTTACAACCACCATGCCCTTTCGCGACACTCCCAGTAGCCAAAAACTGACCACACCACTTCTTTATAGTCTTGAACGACGGGGGCGCTTTGTTGTAAACTCGACGAAAGTTTCTTTGCACTTGGGTCGCCGATTTTGTCTCTGAATACCACCAGACCACTTGTGCACGCTCCTTCATATCCTCCATTTTGCTAAAACAATTGATTGCAGCTCCACTACGGCCACTTGCCGTATCAAATTTGCCCACCACAAACTTGTTGAGTCACTCTGTCTGCCCCTTCAGGATTCACAGGTCCACCATCTGAAATGAGAAAGATATTAAAATGTTGGAGTCTCATTGTGGACGCCCTGCAGTATGTGTTGCTACATTCCTCCACTTCCTTTCTTGATTTTATTATTCTTCTGTGACACATACGAATTATCCACAGTAGAATACTAATTTTCTGAACTTTCCCGGCAGCATTTGGCGGAAGAAATTCATCTTTCCTTCTAAGACTAGCACATAATATCCACGATCACTTGTGTAACACTCGCATAAATAAATAAATGTCGTGTGACTAGGGCCTCCCGTCGTGTAGACCGTTCGCCTGGTGCAAGTCTTTCGATTTGACGCCACTTCGGCGACTTGCGCGTCGATGGGGATGAAATGATGATGATTAGGACAACACAACGCCCAGTCCCTGAGTGGAGAAAAACTCCGACCCCGCCGGGAATCGAACCCGGGCCCATAGGATTGACATTCTGTTGTGCTGACCACTCAGCTACCGGGGGCAGACAACACGTGCATAGAAAGCTAGTAACGAAATGACTTTGTTACAAATGCTGCAATATGTTACTAATTTAGTCAGTCTTCTCCTTTACGAAACCTACTGAGAATCGAAAGTCCTTAATCAGTTCTCAATAACTGATTGGAAAAGCGTTAGTAACTTTCCCCCTAGGTAATTTATCGATACCACTGAGTTCAGATACAAAATGTTAATGTTGTCGCTACAAACTACTTGATTTTGAGTCTTACTCACGGATACTATCTTCAATTTATCTGCATCTAGGGTAGGCTGTTTTCATTCGTCAGATAAAGTACTGCACAAGTGGTTCCAGTATTACTTTTGTGCCACACCAGGGTACACGTTATGCAGTGTATCAGCAACTATTCTGAATGGAAATTAAGAGTTCGCAATACTAGGGTAACTTGTTATGTAACAGGTGGCAACCATGTTTAATATAGTAATAAAGAAAGAATATAATATTACACGCTTTCTGTGGTATCGTACTGAGATTGAGTTGCCACACCAAAGTTGCCAGTACGAACAGATACCACAGACATTGACAACAATCTGCAACGCCGTATGGGATGCGCTTTTGAAGACCACACCTCCCACTCTCAGTTAAGGTAGCGCCCTCACTCAAAAGGTCAATATAATATTGAGCTAGCAAGCTCTCTGCCAATTTCGTGACCTCATCTGAAGGTGTCAACACAACAGTATCACACCAACGTGATAGTTAAGGTTCTGGTGGAACTGCTCATTTAAAAGTGGAATATTGTAGTACAAGTGGACAGTTTGTTAATTAGTGCACCAAGTGATGCTTTGTTAGTCCCTGACAGTTGCAGACGAAAGTAGTTTCGCCTCGTCACAACACTTCCAAGATTACTACTATTAGCGAATGTTTCACCGAATGTATTACCGATGACAAACTGCAACTGCGATTTAAATTGACGCGCCCGGGTTCCCGGGTTCGATTCCCGGCGGGGTCAGGGATTTTCTCTGCCTCGTGATGACTGGGTGTCGTGTGATGTCCTTAGGTTAGTTAGGTTTAAGTAGTTCTAAGTTCTAGGGGACTGATGACCATAGATGTTAAGTCCCATAGTGCTCAGAGCCATTTGAACCATTTAAATTGACGATCTATTTGGGTGTAAACATGCAGCCAGTCACTTTTTTAGATTTTTGATACGTTTCATTGTACCGTCGGTCCGCCTGCTTAGCTGAGTGCTAACGTGCTTGCCTCCCATGCAGCAGGCCTGGGTTCGATTCCCGGCCGGGTTGAAGATTTTCTCCGCTCCTGGACTGGGAGTCGTCACCATCATGTCATCCTCATCACCAGCACGCAAGTCGCTCAGTGTGGCGTCGACTGCAATAAGACTTGCACTCGGCGGTCGAACTTCCCCGAACGGGGCCTCCCGGCCAACAATGCCCATTCGATCCATTTATCATTTCATTGTGCCCTTAACTAGCTCTCGAGCCACCGCAGGCTCATCATTAAATGGAGGTGTTCCAGAAACTTTGCCAACGGCCTTGCCGCAGTGGTAACACCGGTTCCTGTCAAATCACCGCAGTTAAGCGCTGTCAGGTCAGGCTAACACTTGGATGGGTGATCATCCAGTTTGCCGAGCGCTGTTGGCAAGCGGGGTGCACTCAGCCCTTGTGAGGCAAACTGAGGAGCTACTTGACTGAGAAGTAGCGGCTTCGGTCTCATAAACTGACATATGTCTGGGAGAGTGGTGTGCTGTAGAGATGGGCCAAACTGTTCTTTTCAGAGATCGGTTCAGAACTGTTCACTCCCTGAAATGAATTAGCTCTTTTTCATGACTCACCACTCATTTACAATAGAAAATAAATGGAAGGCACATTGCCCTTTAAACTTGGTTTATTCCAGTACTATAACTGTATTTTGATCTTATTTGATCCTATTTTGAAGTAACACAGATAATGAGTAAGAATTTTGTATTGTTTATTGAAATTTCCATGATATGACAAAGTTTTTGATTATTGATTTAATTTGCACTATCGTGGTTTTTTGGGTGATCGGAAAATGTTGTAACTTGAGATTTACATTAACAATATATTTGGCTATAATGTATTAAAATTTCATTAACCTCATACAAATACATCGCAAGCCATATATTTTTAAAGTGAACGTTTCCTTCCGAAGACGCCTAAAATCGCAAAATCCGTACCAGAATAAGAAAAAAAATATATAAATTTGACTGTAAAACGAAAGTGCTGCATATAGCCTTACGCAGAATAAAACAAGGAAAATATTGGTGTATCACATTTTGCGATACATTGATCGGTTCGCTCGTAATTAAAGCGTAAATTCGAGTGTCCATAATAAAAATCCTATAGTAAGAGGAGTCGTCAGGAACCTAATCTGATCAGTTTAAACAAATAAAAATAAAATAAAAACAAATGATGTATACATAACATAATAATGTAATATACATAGCGGTATTACTACGAAGACCAATATCCAGTAGAGACGAACTCCGATGCAGAAGCGCTGAGTCAAGCAGGTCGAGCCGCGAGCTGTATTACTGCGTGAGCTAAGACCGCAGAGACCAGAGTGACACCTGAGTGGCTTTGCTCAACGCTCTGGCTAGAGTCGAGAACGGTGGGGTGAGCGTTGAGCGGGCGACTTCCGAGGGTGGGGGGAGCGGTGAACTCACCCGCTCCGAGACAAATCGTCCGTTCCCTTGCGAGCAGGTTGTTGCAAGTAGTTCCTATGTTATCCGCTAGGTGGCTCTCTGTCCTGTTGCTCGCATCAACTGCCCAGAGGGCAGGACGTGTGACTGAAACGATCGCCGACAGAGTGCGATGCAAAGTTAAGCTGCGCCAGACACTGCATGCGGCAGACGACGCACAGAGACAGCACAGCATATGTGAAACACAAAATCCAATGGGGCACTGCACAATGCAGGCAGCCAAGGTAGAAGCAGGGCAGAGGCCGGCGCTGGCTGTGTTGTGTGGCATGCACTGTGCTGTGACCAGCAGAGGCGCTGCTGATATGCTCCATCTCTCTCTCTCTCTCTCTCTGTCTCTCTCTCTCTCTCTCTGCCGTGGAAAACGTTTGGAGCTACCGTTCTTTTTTTCTGAATCACTGATTGTTCACTCCTTTGAAAGATTCAACTCTATGAATCAGTTCAAGAGCGGATCCCCCATCTCTAGTGTGCTGACTACATACCCCCCCCCCCCATATCCGCATCCAGTGACGCCTGTGCGCTGAGAATGACACGGCGGCCGGTCGGTACCGTTGGGCCTTCCAAGGCCTTTTCGGGCGGAGTTTAGCTTTAGTTACAGCAACATTATATTATGGACGAAATTGTAACACCTCCATCTGACGATTAGCCTGTAGTGGCTCGAAAGCCAGTCAATAGCACAATAAGTCGTATCAAAACATTAAAAAAGCGACGGGCTCTATATATACCCAAATAGATCGCTCGCTAATTTTAATGGATGGTTTACGTTAAGAAGCCATTACTGGAGTGGTACTTTTTTCACTGTAATGTTATCCAGCTTGAGAAGATCATTTACATCCGTGACTTTGATTTTAATGCGTACGCAAGTGCAGGATTTCCAATGAATAACAAACAAAAAGTTTTGCTATGCCAGCTGTAGGAATGTAATTAAGGCACAACAGTTTTTATTTGCAGAAAGTTTGTGTAATTTGAATCACTGCTGCACTGAATGTAGTTACCCTTTACGATGCTATTTATTAATTCATTCTAAAATAGTGAACATCTTTGTATAGAACACTAGTATTAAAAAAAAGAACAGTTTGTCTGTCATATTAATGATGAACTCAGCCTCGTTTACCTGATTGTTTGTTAGTACTCTGAGACAAACATAATACTGAATGGCACATCATTACTTGGCTACAGCGCGGTTCAGAGAAAATCTGATGAGATTGAGTGACTGCAAGAAAGGGCAACGAAGCTTGGGGAACCGTTTTGACATCTGAGAAGAGCTATAACTTCAAAATTTTATGTCAGAGAAACTGACTGACTCAGATGCATATCTTGGAAATAGCACATCATCGTTTAGTTTTTTAAAGAGACAATCAAATTATCACTAGTGATTGACACTAACATCTTCGGTAGAAGGAGGTAATTCCGCGAATTGTTCAATTTAGGTTCTTGCATGAGACACATGATGAAACGTGTTGACCCAAGTCATGCAACGTTTTTCTGCGAACGACAACATTTTCGCTATCGACTGCACCATTTACGAGGGTTGTTTTTTAAGTAAGGGCCGTTTTTATTTTTTAAAAAAGATACAAATACTTTTGTAAAAAAGCTTTTATTTTGTGATTCTACACACTTTTACCTGTTTTTCTACATAGTTGCCTTGTTTATTCAAGCACTTGTCATACGGTACAACTAAGTTTTTAATTCCCTCTTCAAAGAATTCGGCCGCCTGCTCCTACAGCCAAGAGTTCACGGCCGCTTTCACTTCGTCGTCGTCATTGAAGCACTGCCCGCCAAGATGGCGTTTCAGGTACCGGAAAAGGTGAAAATCGCTAGGAGCAAGGTCGGGGCTGTATGGTGCATGATCCAAAACTTCCCAGCCAAAAGAATCAATCAAATCTCGAGTCTTTTGATAGGTGTGAGGCCTAGCGTTATCGTGCAGGAGCAAAACTCCTTTTGTCAGCATGCCACACCTTTTGTTTTGAATTGCTCTGCGGAGCTTCTTTAGAGTTGCACAGTAGGCATCTGAGTTGATTGTCGTTCCTTGTGGCATAAAGTCCACTAGCAAAACACCGCGCCGGTCCCAGAACACAGTTGCCATAATCTTGCGCTTTGACAGCGTCTGTTTGGCTTTGACCTTGACGGGTGAGGTTGTGTGTCGCCTTTCCATCGATTGTCGCTTGCTTTCGGGAGTGATATGGGATACCCGTTCCCTTTGTGGTCCTCTGTGAGGAGTCTGGGTACCCACCGAGAACACAGTTTCTTAAAGTTTAGGTTTTCAGACACAATTTTGTACAAAACCGATCTTGAAACTTGTGGAAATTCCAAAGAAAGAGTGGAAATTGTGAATCGTCTGTCCTCACGAATCTTTGTTTCGACTGCAGCCACCAAATCATCAGTGATCACAGAGGGCCGGCCTGAGCGTTCTTCGTCATGGACGTTTTGACGGCCATTTTTAAACTCTCTAACCCACTGACGCACTTGGCCTTCACTCATTGCATTCAAGCCATAAACTTCTGTTAACTGACGATGAATTTCTGCAGCTGATAGGCTTCTCGCGGTCAAAAAACGTATCACTGACCGTATCTCACACGCGGCGGGCGATTCAATAATCGTAAACATTATAAAGTAGCACAGCGATGCGTACACATCAGCTACAGAGCTGCAACTTGCATCAGTGTGAACGGGAAGAATGCCGGCAAGTGGCGCGGTGGCTTGTTGCGGCGTCCGCGCGAACTACGGGACTATACTCACGAACGGCTCTTACTTAAAAAACAACCCTCGTATTATAATTTCCACAGTCGCAATTTCGACGTTTAAGTCATTTTCAAGTGCTTAAGTGTTTCGCATAAACTTGCGAAGAGGTGTAAGAACACAAAATTAAGAATTAGTTTCCGAACGAACAACACTCTACATGAGCTAACCCGACGTAACAATAACAAAATCGAACCTTTCATCAAACCAAACATCTATAAGATTTATTATAGTACACGGCCCAAGTACCGTATTGCACAGACAGGGCCTTCTTTCAGTACGACATTTTAGGAACGTACCATGCCAATGGACAGCAGCCCCTCCACATTCGATATTCATCTCAAAGAAAATAAGCATAATGCAGACCATACAGAGACGTATCTCAAATCCCTGCACGTCGTACAGAGTGAATGAACCATCAATATTTAGAAAGAAATGGAAATGCACGATCATCCTAAGGTTTATCCAGGGGATACGTTAAAGTTAACTTCAGTCGACCAAACGCCGGAGAAAGATCCATTACCAGAATGAGATTTTCACTCTGCAGCGGAGTGTGCACTGATATGAAACTTCCTGGCAGATTAAAACTGTGTGCCCGACCGAGACTCGAACTCGGGACCTTTGCCTTTCGCGGACAAGTGCTCTACCATCTCAGCTACCGAAGCACGACTCACGCCCGGTACTCACAGTTTTACTTCTGCCAGTATCTCGTCTCCTACCTTCCAAACTTCGGTATCTCAGATGGTAGAGCACTTGTCCGCGAAAGGCAAAGGTCCCGAGTTCGAGTCTCGGTCGGGCACACGGTTTTAATCTGCCAGGAAGTTTCATATCAGCGCACACTCCGCTGAAAAGTGAAAATCTCATTCTGGAAACATCCCCCAGGCTGTGGCTAAGCCATGTCTCCGCAGTATCCTTTCTTTCAGGAGTGCTAGTTCTGCAAGGTTCGCAGGAGAGCTTCTGTAAAGTTTGGACCGTAGGAGACGAGATACTGGCAGAAGTAAAACTGTGAGTACCGGGCGTGAGTCGTGCTTCGGTAGCTCATATGGTAGAGCCCTTGTCCGCGAAAGGCAAAGGTCCCGAGTTCGAGTCTCGGTCGGGCACACAGTTTTAACCTGCCAGGAAGTTTCAAAGATCCATTAGTTTCTTCATATTTGGATCCACAGCTTTTACGTAATTCATGAACGCTAAAATCACTTTAAAATGGTTTGATCGTGCAGAAATTGCGAAAGATTATTGAATCAAGCCACCGGCGTGCGCTTCGAGTACACTACTTGGAAGAATTGTAAATACATTGAAGCTGGTTCTGCTTTGTTTTTGAACAGAACGGTGTATGTTACTGACGTGAATTGAAGCTACGAACCTAGTTTCACGAGATTTGTTTCTGTCTGTTACGTACTGCTACGTTTAGTTGAGACTGGTTTATTTATATGTCAGGAATATGACATGTTCTCGAAATGAGATGGTGTACGTAATGAATGCTGACGTGAGTCATATAAGCTCACAGTCTAGTTACTTTCAGTTATGTTGACAACTGTTATGTTTTCTGCACGTGAATAATCTTTGTAAATTATCAGTTCAGATTATTTCTTGTAATTACTGTGTAATATGTACAACTATTGACTGTGGAATATGTAGCTTTAGGGACTTTTTTATTGATTGCAGCTTAACCACTTGAAAATGACTTAACAGTCGAAACTGCAATTAAGAAAATTATAAAAATAGAGAAAAATGTTGTTGTTAAAATAATTCAATGAGACTGCGAACCCAAGACGGGTAGTTTGGTTGCTGCAACAGAGGAGGCTTGGAGTGTTGTACTGCATTGTGTTGTACTGCATTGTGTTGTACTACATTCTGTTGTGTTGATGTCAGTATCCAAATATTATGGCTACGATCGTCGGAGGAAAACAAGACAGAATCAGCTGCTAGACTGACGGAGCGTTAGGTGTGAACTTCACTCTGGATGGATCACTGTGCTGATGCACTTCAATAATAAGCTGTATAAACCTGCTTGTTTTTTATGCTCGATAATAATGCGATAATTATCATCTACTGAAGAAGGATACTAGATGCCTGATATCAGCAAATAAATACAACGTTTTTTTTACAGCTGGATGCTGATTTTTCCAGCTAATAGACACAGAGTTGCTGAAAACGGATACAATACTAAATACAAATAAAAAATCAAATGTCTCCAAGAACTATGGGTCATCAGTCCTCTATACTTAGAACTACTTAAACCTAACTAACCTAAGAACATCACACACATCCATGCTCGAGGCAGGATTCGAACCTGCGACCGTAGCAGCAGCGCGCTTCCGGACTGAGGTACCTAGAACCGCTCGGCCACAGCGGCCGGCAAATACAAACAGAACCGTTTTGAAGAAAACGTCAGCACCAGTTTCACTTCTCACTTTTATTTTAAACAATGATCAGTTCCGGGCCTCCAGAGCCATTATAGAGTGATATCTATATACGCTGACGGAAAAAATCGAAACACCAAAAAATATTTAAAGCAGAGAAAGTACTACAATACTGGCCATTAAAATTGCTACACCAAGAAGAAATTCAGATGATAAACGGGTATTCATTGGACAAATATATTATACTAGAACTGATATGTGATTACATTTTCACGCAATTTGGGTGCATAGATCCTGAGAAATCAGTACCCAGAACAACCACCACTGACCGCAATAACGGCCTTGATACGCCTGGGCATTGAGTCAAACAGAGTTTGGATGGCGTGTACAAGTACAGCTGCCCATGCAGCTTCAACACGATACCACAGTTCATCAAGAGTAGTATTGTGACGAGCCAGTTGCTCGGCTACCATTGACCAGACGGTTTCAGTTGGTGAGAGATCTGAAGAATGTGTTGGCCAGCACAGCAGTCGAACATTTTCTGTATGCAGAAAGGCCCGTACAGGACCTGCAACATGCGGTCGTGCATTATCTTGCTGAAATGTAGGGTTTCGCAGGGATCGAATGAAGGGTGGAACCAGGGTCGTAACACATCTGAATTGTAACGTCCACTGTTCAAAGTGTCGTCAATGCGAACAAGAGGTGACCGAGACGTGTAACCAATGGCACCCCATACCATCATGCCAGGTGATACGACAGTATGGCGATGAAGAATAAACGCTTCCAATGTGCGTTCACCGCTATGTCGCCAAACACGGCTCGAGGCTCTGAGCACTATGGGACTTAACATCTATGGTCATCAGTCCCCTAGAACTTACTTAAACCTAACTAACCTAAGGACATCACACACGCCAAACACGGATGCGACCATCATAATGCTGTAAACAGAACCTGGATTCATTCGAAAAAATGACGTTTTGCCATTCGTGCACCCAGGTTCGTCGTTGAGTACACGATCGCAGGCGCTCCTGTCTGTGATGCAGCGTCAAGGGTAATCGCAGCCATGGTCTCCGAGCTGATAGCCCATGCTGCTGCAAACGTCGTCGAACTGTTCGTGCAGATGGTTGTTGTCTTGCAAACGTCCCCATCTGATACGAGACCATTGGGATCCAGCACGGCGTTCCCGAGCAGCAACGTCGCGATACGAAAAACCGCAATCGCGATAGGCTACAATCCGACCTTTATCAAAGTCGGAAACGTGATGGTACGCTTTTCTCCTCCTTACACGAGGCATCACAACTACGTTTCACCAGGCAACGCTGGTCAACTGCTGTTTGTGGATGAGAAATCGGTTGGAAACTTTCCTCATGTCAGCACGCTGTAGGTGTCGCCACCGGCGTCAACCTTTTGTGAATGCTCTGAAAAGCTAATCATTTGCATATCGCAGCATCTTCTTACTGCTGGTTAAATTTCGCGTCTGTAGCACGTCATCTTCGTGCTGTAGCAGTTCTAATGGCCAGTAGTGTATTTAAGTGAATAACATTGCAAAATCATTGTTTAATATAAGCGCGAGACAAGCTACTGCAAATGTGAAATGATCAATTGGAGACAAGATCTGGTGATCGAGCGGGCCAAGGCAACATGTCGACGCTCTGCAGAGCACGATGGGTCACAACAGCGATATGTGGACGAGCGTTATTCTGTTGGAAGACAACCCCAGGTCCAATCACCAGACTGACGTGCAAATTTGCAGTCAGGGTGCGTGGGATAACCACGAGAGTGCTCCTACTGTTATACGTAATGGCGATCCAGACCATAATTTCAGACGTAGGTCCAGCGTGTCTAGGATGCAAACAGGTTGGTTGCAAGCCCTCAACTGCCCTCCTGCTAACCAACGCACGGCCATCACTGGCGTCGAGTCAGAACCAGGTTTCATCACAAAACACAACAGACCTCCACCCTTGCCCTTCAATGAACTCTCACTTGACACCACTGAGGTAGCAAATGGCGATGGTTTGGGGTCAGTGGAAAGCACGCTGCAGGGCGTCTGGCTCGGAACAGTCCTTGAAGCAACCGAATTCTAATTTTTAAAAAATCAGGTAAAAGTTCACTTGACGCCTTACTGAGAGACAGTCTCCACTCATTCCAAATTAATAATATAAGCGTAGACCGAATGTGGCTTAAATTCAAAGAAATACACTCCTGGAAATGGAAAAAAGAACACATTGACACCGGTGTGTCAGACCCACCATACTTGCTCCGGACACTGCGAGAGGGCTGTACAAGCAATGATCACACGCACGGCACAGCGGACACACCAGGAACCGCGGTGTTGGCCGTCGAATGGCGCTAGCTGCGCAGCATTTGTGCACCGCCGCCGTCAGTGTCAGCCAGTTTGCCGTGGCATACGGAGCTCCATCGCAGTCTTTAACACTGGTAGCATGCCGCGACAGCGTGGACGTGAACCGTATGTGCAGTTGACGGACTTTGAGCGAGGGCGTATAGTGGGCATGCGGGAGGCCGGGTGGACGTACCGCCGAATTGCTCAACACGTGGGGCGTGAGGTCTCCACAGTACATCGATGTTGTCGCCAGTGGTCGGCGGAAGGTGCACGTGCCCGTCGACCTGGGACCGGACCGCAGCGACGCACGGATGCACGCCAAGACCGTAGGATCCTACGCAGTGCTGTAGGGGACCGCACCGCCACTTCCCAGCAAATTAGGGACACTGTTGTTCCTGGGGTATCGGCGAGGACCATTCGCAACCGTCTCCATGAAGCTGGGCTACGGTCCCGCACACCGTTAGGCCGTCTTCCGCTCACGCCCCAACATCGTGCAGCCCGCCTCCAGTGGTGTCGCGACAGGCGTGAATGGAGGGACGAATGGAGACGTGTCGTCTTCAGCGATGAGAGTCGCTTCTGCCTTGGTGCCAATGATGGTCGTATGCGTGTTTGGCGCCGTGCAGGTGAGCGCCACAATCAGGACTGCATACGACCGAGGCACACAGGGCCAACACCCGGCATCATGGTGTGGGGAGCGATCTCCTACACTGGCCGTACACCACTGGTGATCGTCGAGGGGACACTGAATAGTGCACGGTACATCCAAACCGTCATCGAACCCATCGTTCTACCATTCCTAGACCGGCAAGGGAACTTGCTGTTCCAACAGGACAGTGCACGTCCGCATGTATCCCGTGCCACCCAACGTGCTCTAGAAGGTGTAAGTCAACTACCCTGGCCAGCAAGATCTCCGGATCTGTCCCCCATTGAGCATGTTTGGGACTGGATGAAGCGTCGTCTCACGCGGTCTGCACGTCCAGCACGAACGCTGGTCCAACTGAGGCGCCAGGTGGAAATGGCATGGCAAGCCGTTCCACAGGACTACATCCAGCATCTCTACGATCGTCTCCATGGGAGAATAGCAGCCTGCATTGCTGCGAAAGGTGGATATACGCTGCACTAGTGCCGACATTGTGCATGCTCTGTTGCCTGTGTCTATGTGCCTGTGGCTCTGTCAGTGTGATCATGTGATGTATCTGACCCCAGGAATGTGTCAATAAAGTTTCCCCTTCCTGGGACAATGAATTCACGGTGTTCTTATTTCAATTTCCAGGAGTGTAGTAACGATAGCAATCGAGAGGTATATACCAAATAAACTAACAAACGACGGAGCTGATCCTCCTTGCTACACAAAACGGGTTAGAACACTGTTGCAGAAACAACGAAATAAACATGCCAGATTTAAACAGACGCAAAATCCTCAAGATTGGCGATCCTTTACAGAAGTTCGAAACATAGCGCGGAGTTCAATGCGAGACAGTTTCCTCAACGAAACTTTGTCTCGAAACTTGGCAGAAAATCCAAAGAGATTCTGGTCGTATGTGAAGTATGTAAGCGGCAAGAAACAATCAATGCCTTCTCTGCGCGATAACAATGAAGATACTATCGAAGACAGTGCTGCCAAAGCAGAGTTACTAAACACAGCCTTCCGCATTGCCTTCGCAAAAGAAGGCGAAGTAAATATTTCAGAATTCGAATCGAGAACAGCTGCCAACATGAGTAACGTAAAAGTAAATATCCTCGGAGTAGTGAAGCAACTCAAATCACTTAATAAAAGCAAGTCTTCTGGTCCAGACTGTATACCAATTAGGTTTCTTTCCGAGTAAGCTGATGCATGAGCTCCATACTTAAGAATCATATACAACCGTTCGCTCGACGAAAGATCCGTACCCAAAGACTGGAAAGTTGCACAGGTCACACCAATATTCAAGAAAGGTAGAGGGGTAATCCACTAAATTACAGGCCCATATCGTTAACGTCGATATGCAGCAGAATTTTAGAACATATATTGTGTTCGAACATTATGAATTCAAATGGCTCTGAGCACTATGGGACTTGGGTCATCAGTCCCCTAGAACTTAGACCTACTTAAACCTAACTAACCTAAGAACATTACACACATCCATGCCCGAGGCAGGATTCGAACCTGCGACCGTAGCGGTCGCGCGGTTCCAGACTGTAGCGCCTAGAACCGCTCGGCCACCCCGGCTGGCATTATGAATTACCTCGAAGGAAACGGTCTATTAACGCACAGTCAACATAGGTTTAGAAAACATCGTTCCTGTGAAACACAACTATGTCTTCATTGACATGAAGTGTTGAGAGCTATTGACAAGGGATTTCAGATCGATTCCGTATTCCTGTATTTCCGGAAGGCTTTTGACATTGTACCACACAAGCGGCTCGTAGTAAAATTGCGTGCTTATGGAATATCATCTCAGTTATGTGACTGGATTTGCGATTTCCTGTCAGAGAGGTCACAGTAGTAATTGACGGAAAGTCATCAAGCAAAACAGAAGTGATTTCAGGCGTTCCCCAAGGTAGTGTTATAGGCCCTTTGCTGTTCCTTATGTATATAAACGATTTGGGAGACAATCTGAACAACCGTCTTCGGTTGTTTGCAGATGACGCTGTCGTTTATCGACTAATAAAGTCATCAGAAGATCAAAAGAAACTGCAAAACGATTTAGAAAAAATATCTGAATGGTGCGAAAAGCGGAAGTTGACCCTAAATAACGAAAAGTGTGAGGTCATCCACATGAGTGCTAAAAAGAATTCGTTAAACTTCGGTTACACGATAAATCAATCTAATCTAAAAGCCGTAAATTCAACTAAATACCTAGGTATTACAATTACTTAAATTGTAAAGAACACATAGAAAATGTTGTGGGGAAGGTTAAGAGGCTGCGTTTTATTGGCAGGACAAAAAAAATGGCTCTGAGCACTATGGGACTCAACATCTTAGGTCATAAGTCCCTAGAACTTAGAACTACTGAAACCTAACTAACCTAAGGACACCACACACACCCATGCCCGAGGCAGGATTCGAACCTGCGACCGTAGCAGTCCCGCGGTTCCGGTTGTTCGCCCACTGCTTGAATACTGCTCAGCAGTGTGGGATCCGTACCAGATAGGGTTGATACAAGACATAGAGAAGATCCAACGGAGAGCAGCGCGCTTCGTTACAGGATCATTTAGTAATCGCGAAAGCGTTACGGAGATGATAGATAAACTCCAGTGGAAGACTCTGCAGGAGAGACGCTCAGTAGCTCGGTACGGGCATTTGTCAAAGTTTCGAGAACATACCTTCACCGAAGAGTCAAGCAGTATATTGCTCCCTCCTACGTATATCTCGCGAAGAGACCATGAGGATAAAATCAGAGAGATTAGAGCCCACACAGAGGCATACCGACAATCCTTCTTTCCACGAACAATACGAGACTGGAATAGAAGGGAGAACCGATAGAGGTACTGAAGGTACCCTCCGCCACACACCGTCAGGTGGCTTGCGGAGTATGGATGTAGATGTAGATGTAGATGTAGACTGCAGCGCCAGAACCACACGGCCACCGCGGCCGGCTATTGGCAGGACACTTAGAAAATGTAACAGACCTACTAAGGAGACAGCCTACACTACGCTTGTCCGTCCTTTTTTGCAATACTGCTGCGCGGTGTGGGATCCTTACCAGATAGTACTGACGGAGTATATCGAATTCAACGAAAGACAGCACGTTTCATGCAATCGCGAAATATGGGAGAGAGTCTCACAGAAATGATACAGGATTTGTACTGGACATAATTAAAAGAAAGGCGTTTTTCGTTGCGACAGAATCTTCTCACGAAATTCCAATCACCAACTTTCTCCTCCGAATGCGAAAATATTTTGTTGACACCGACCTACATAGGGCGGAACGATCACCACGATAAAATAAGGGCAAATGGTTCAAATGGCTCTGAGCACTATGGGACTCAACTGCTGTGGTCATAAGTCCCCTAGAACTTAGAACTACTTAAACCTAACTAACCTAAGGACAGCACACAACACCCAGCCATCACGAGGCAGAGAAAATCCCTGACCCCGCCGGGAATCGAACCCGGGAACCCGGGCGTGGGAAGCGAGAACGCTACCGCACGACCACGAGATGCGGGCAAAATAAGGGAAATCAGAGCTCGTACGGAAAGATACAGGCGTTCATTCTTTCCGCGCGCTATACGAGATTGGAATAATAGAGAATTGTGAAGATGGTTCGATGAACCCTCTGCCAGGCACTTAAATGTGATTTGCATAGTATCCATGTAGATGTAGACGTAACAGTTCGTAGTGTCACTGTTCTACCATCTTCAGCTCAAAATGCTGCTGCAAATGCAGCACGACGCCCCAGAGTCATACGCTGAACATGACGGTCTTCCCTTTCGGTACGCAAAGTGGCTGTCCGGAGCTCGGTCCTCTTGCGACCATACATTTTCGTGACCACCACTACCAGCAATCATGTACAGTGGCTACATTCCTGCCAAGTCTTTCTGCAGGACCACAGCAGGAACATCCAGCTTATCGTAGCCCTATTACAGGGTTATTACAAATGATTGAAGCGATTTCACAACTCTACAATAACTTTATTATTTGAGATATTTTCACAATGCCTTGCACACACATACAAAAACTCAAAAAGTTTTTTTAGGCATTCACAAATGTTCGATATGTGCCCCTTTAGTGATTCGGCAGACATCAAGCCGATAATCAAGTTCCTCCCACACTCGGCGCAGCATGTCCCCATCAATGAGTTCGAAAGCATCGTTGATGCGAGCTCGCAGTTCTGGCACATTTCTTGGTAGAGGAGGTTTAAACACTGAATCTTTCACATAACCCCACAGAAAGAAATCGCATGGGGTTAAGTCGGGAGAGCGTGGAGGCCGTGACATGAATTGCTGATCGTGATCTCCACTACGACCGATCCATCGGTTTTCCAATCTCCTGTTTAAGAAATGCCGAACATCATGATGGAAGTGCGGTGGAGCACCATCCTGTTGAAAGATGAAGTCGGCGCTGTCGGTCTCCAGTTGTGGCATGAGCCAATTTTCCAGCATATCCAGATACACGTGTCCTGTAACGTTTTTTTCGCAGAAGAAAAAGGGTCCGTAAACTGTAAACCGTGAGATTGCACAAAACACGTTAACTTTTGGTGAATTGCGAATTTGCTGCAAGAATGCGTGAGGATTCTCTACTGACCAGATTCGCACATTGTGTCTGTTCACTTCACCATTAAGAAAAAATGTTGCTTCATCACTGAAAACAAGTTTCGCACTGAACGCATCCTCTTCCATGAGCTGTTGCAACCGCGCCGAAAATTCAAAGCGTTTGACTTTGTCATCGGGTGTCAGGGCTTGTAGCAATTGTAAACGGTAAGGCTTCTGCTTTAGTCTTTTCCGTAAAATTTTACAAACCGTCGGCTATGGTACGTTTAGCTCCCTGGTTGCTCTATTCGTCGACTTCCGCGGGCTACGCGTGAAACTTGCCCGCACGCGTTCAACCGTTTCTTCGCTCACTGCAGGCCGACCCGTTGATTTCCCCTTACAGAGGCATCCAGAAGCTTTAAACTGCGCATACCATCGCCGAATGGAGTTAGCAGTTGGTGGATCTTTGTTGAACTTCGTCCTGAAGTGTCGATGCACTGTTATGACTGACTGATGTGAGTGCATTTCAAGCACGACATACGCTTTCTCGGCTCCTGTCGCCATTTTGTCTCACTGCGCTCTCGAGGGCTCTGGCGGCAGAAACCTGAAGTGCGGCTTCAGCCGAACAAAACTTTATGAGTTTCTCTACGTATCTGTAGTGTGTCGTGACCATGTGTCAATGAATGGAGCTACAGTGAATTTATGAAATCGCTTCAATCATTTGTAATAGCCCTGTACATGACCTCGTTCAAACTCACTGAGCTGGTGATAATGGCGTCTTTGTCGCCTCAAAGGCATTATTTACTAACATCAACTCACCACGTCCAGTCTCAAAGGTAACAAACGCTCTCGAGCGTTACACAGTATATTTAAAGCAAACCTGATTTGCATCCTAACCGTGGGGCTACTAGCGGCACTCTTATGAGACTGTTGCGAAATCTATACAGACAACATCTTTCATGTGTAGAGACACGCCTGCTAACTTCCGTTTATGTCGCACAACTCCTTCCGGGTGTTGCGATTTCCTTCCGTCAGTGTAGTATAAAACAACAAACTACAACAGAATTGGTCAAATGGTGTAGAATGCAGCAATAAACATCATCTCCAACAAATCAAATACATAAATGTTCAAAACAGTGGCCGAGAGGTTCTAGGCGCTTCAGTCTAGAACCGCGCGACCACTACGGTCGCAGGTTCGAATCCTGCCTCGGCCATGGATGTCTGTGATGTCCTTAGGTTGGTTAGGTTTACGTAGTTCTAAGTTCTAGGGGACTGATGACTTCAGATGTTACGTCCCATAGTGCTCAGGGCCATTTGAACCATTTTTTTGTTCAAAACAGCTCGTTGTTTAGACGGTACTTATTGCTACATTCTTCACGATTTGGCTAATTCTATTGAAATTGGTTGTTTGATACAATGTAGAGACCGCCAGGTAAATGGCCTTGGAAACCGAAACCGTTCGTGGTTTAAAAGGCTTCAAAACCATTATCACTGCTGCGGAATCATCACCAATATGTTTCATGTGCTGAACAAGACATTAAGATAGAAATTTGCAGTAACTCGTTCACGTGTATTTGTACGGCTAATTGTGAAAAGCCGTCTCTAGCTTTTAGTTTTTGTGTTTTAAGTTATTTAAAACTGATTCTAGGCTGGAACGGTACAGTAACTCGGAATAAAGTCACGTTATATATATGGAGACAGTCCTCGAACAATGTTGTCCCTCAATGATTTTATGGTGACTAAGAATACACGTGCAAGAAAAGTGAGTGATACTGCATTTGGCCAATCTTACCACGACGGGAAATATTCACTGAAACTTCGCTAACAGGCGTCACAATTTCAAGGAAGCTATTTATGGAAAAACGAAACTTTCTAAAGAACTAGTTCTCCCTCATTACTGGAAAAACCTGTCAATTCAATGCCAGGATGCACGTATAAAATCGACAACTGGCCTTCCCAGCCAAGTCTGACAACACAGCTGGTTCTCAGTTCGCGTAACCTCGCACTGGTCGGCGATGATTCGCTGCGGATCATGGGTGTTTCCCACGCGACAGACCTCTCGCTGTCACTTACAGATGACGACCTTCGCCGGCAGTGTACTGTAATCGCGCTTCGCCGTAGGAAAGTTCCCGTACTGGGTACTGAAACATTACATTAGCCAGTTGCGGCGGACTGCTACATATTATGTGTTGTGAGCCCTGCCTCAGTAACCAGTACACATACGTAGTATTTTCTGGATTAATTTCTTCGTAGTTAACCATTACACCTTCTTATCTGGTTACAATATGACTTCTCCACACTCGATTGCGCAGTTGAGTTGCGGGATTCAGGTCACTTTATAAATAGTTCTGTCTCTAGTTCGAATCGGCTACACAGAGAAATAATTTCCTTTAAAATTGTGTAGTGTCACCATTGCTCTCATGAATACGTCCCACACATACTCTGTTTGTACTTAAAAGCATAGAGTATTGCTCCCAAACTCAAATCCATTTACATTTAATGTCACAGTTTCTTTTTTACCCCAACGGTGTTAACGCGATTTCTATGAGCTTTTTTTTTTTACCATGATCTTGTATCCGTCCCGTACCTTGGTATTTACTCGCTCGTATACGAATCCCGACTGCGTACATTGTGTAAAAAAAATGGAAATGAAGTCCCATGCTTCTTTACAGAACGCAGGGGAACGATGCGGGAGACCCGCACCGCCTTACTAGGCAAGGTCCTAATGGAGGTGGTTTGTCGTTGCCTTCCTCCGACCGTAATGGGGATGATGATGAAGACGACACAACAACACCCAGTCATTTTGAGGCAGGAAAAATCCCTGACCCCACCGGGAACCGAACCCGGAACCCCGTGCTCGGGAAGCGAGAACGCTACTGCGACACCACGAGGGCGGACACATTGTGTAGATTTACGCATTATTCCTTCACGTGTAGGCAAGACTCGAATCGAATATACACTCCTGGAAATTGAAATAAGAACACCGTGAATTCATTGTCCCAGGAAGGGGAAACTTTATTGACACATTCCTGGGGTCAGATACATCACATGATCACACTGACAGAACCACAGGCACATAGACACAGGCAACAGAGCATGCACAATGTCGGCACTAGTACAGTGTATATCCACCTTTCGCAGCAATGCAGGCTGCTATTCTCCCATGGAGACGATCGTAGAGATGCTGGATGTAGTCCTGTGGAACGGCTTGCCATGCCATTTCCACCTGGCGCCTCAGTTGGACCAGCGTTCGTGCTGGACGTGCAGACCGCGTGGGACGACGCTTCATCCAGTCCCAAACATGCTCAATGGGGGACAGATCCGGAGATCTTGCTGGCCAGGGTAGTTGACTTACACCTTCTAGAGCACGTTGCGTGGCACGGGATACATGCGGACGTGCATTGTCCTGTTGGAACAGCAAGTTCCCTTGCCGGTCTAGGAATGGTAGAACGATGGGTTCGATGGCGGTTTGGATGTACCGTGCACTATTCAGTGTCCCCTCGACGATCACCAGTGGTGTACCGCCAGTGTAGGAGATCGCTCCCCACACCATGATGCCGGGTGTTGGCCCTGTGTGCCTCGGTCGTATGCAGTCCTGATTGTGGCGCTCACCTGCACGGCGCCAAACACGCATACTACCATCATTGGCACCAAGGCAGAAGCGACTCTCATCGCTGAAGACGACACGTCTCCATTCGTCCCTCCATTCACGCCTGTCGCGACACCACTGGAGGCGGGCTGCACGATGTTGGGGCGTAAGCGGAAGACGGCCTAACGGTGTGCGGGACCGTAGCCCAGCTTCATGGAGACGGTTGCGAATGGTCCTCGCCGATACCCCAGGAGCAACAGTGTCCCTAATTTGCTGGGAAGTGGCGGTGCGGTCCCCTACGGCACTGCGTAGGATCCTACGGTCTTGGCGTGCATCCGTGCGTCGCTGCGGTCCGGTCCCAGGTCGACGGGCACGTGCACCTTCCGCCAACCACTGGCGACAACATCGATGTACTGTGGAGACCTCACGCCCCACGTGTTGAGCAATTCGGCGGTACGTCCACCCGGCCTCCCGCATGCCCACTATACGCCCTCACTCAAAGTCCGTCAACTGCACATACGGTTCACGTCCACGCTGTCGCGGCATGCTACCAGTGTTAAAGACTGCGATGGAGCTCCGTATGCCACGGCAAACTGGCTGACACTGACGGCGGCGGTGCACAAATGCTGCGCAGCTAGCGCCATTCGACGGCCAACACCGCGGTGCCTGGTGTGTCCACTGTGCCGTGCGTGTGATCATTGCTTGTACAGCCCTCTCGCAGTGTCCGGAGCAAGTATGGTGGGTCTGACACACCGGTGTCAATGTGTTCTTTTTTCCATTTCCAGGAGTGTAAATAGTTCTATCTCTAGTTCGAATCGGCTACACAGAGGAATAATTTCCTTTAAAATTACGTTGTGTCACCATTGCTCTCATGAATACGTCCCACACATACTCTGTTTGTACTTAAAAGCATAGAGTATTGCTCCTAAACTCAAATCCATTTACATTTAATGTCACAGTTTCTTTTTTACCCCAACGGTGTTAACGCGATTTCTATGAGCTTTTTTTTTACCATGATCTTGTATCCGTCCCGTACCTTGGTATTTACTCGCTCGTATACGAATCCCGACTGCGTACATTGTGTAAAAAAAATGGAAATGAAGTCCCATGCTTCTTTACAGAACGTAGGGGAACGATGCGGGAGACCCGCACCGCCTTACTAGGCAAGGTCCTAATGGAGGTGGTTTGCCGTTGCCTTCCTCCGACCGTAATGGGGATGATGATGAAGACGACACAACAACACCCAGTCATCTCGAGGCAGGAAAAATCCCTGACCCCACCGGGAACCGAACCCGGGACCCCGTGCTCGGGAAGCGAGAACGCTACCGCGAGACGACAAGGGTGGACACATTGTGTAGATTTACGCATTATTCCTTCACGTGTAGGCAAGATTCGAATCGAATATATTTGCGACACATCTCAGCAAACCACATATGGTTTAATGTCGATCATCATTTCGATTCGTAATGCATTTTTCCTATCTAATGTGACAGAACTACTTCTGTTCTATACCAGGGGTGTACAGACGTAGTAGTACCACGAACAGCAAGGCCCTTACTACGACTAAGTAAATGCTGCAGTGGCACAATAGAGGCTGTCCGATGGATCCATCGTTCGGTTTCGTCACATACCGGATTTCTCTGGAACATTTCATGTTGACTTCCCTGTTTTTTCATTTCTGCAAATTGTCAAAACTGTGTGATGAAGTTAAACGTTACAGTTTCTGTTGGTAGCACCGAGTGCCGATTACGTCAGCATTTCTACTCGCACGTCTCCGCCCACCGAAAAAACCGATCTTTCATTTAGATTTTTGTCCATCAGCTTAAGCAACTGTTTTTGAAGAATGCCAATGTGAAGAAATAGCACACTGGTTGGGTTAAAAATTGCTTTTTAACGCAGGTAGTGTGCTGTTTCTACACATCATATACCTTGTTATTCCATCCCCTCCCCCAGTGCAATCGGAATTCTTCATTGTGCCATCTATACTTGCTTCGCACAGTGAAAGAGAAAGACTGGACGTAATGAAAACTTAAAAAGTAGTAAGACTCCTTCACACAATGAAACTAAAATTATGGTCCACTACAGTTTCAAAATAACAACTTCAAATATTTATAGAAAACTGCAAAAAAATATAATATAAAATAAAAATAGGTAGAATAGAGCGAGTAAATAAATTTAAATATCTTGGAGAAACTATACAACAGAATGGACTAGAAAAATCTGCAATAGATGTAAGAATGAACAAAATGGAAAGAGCATATGGTTTGACCAAAAATATTTACAACAAGAAATGTATATCTATAGAAACAAAACTAAAACACTACACCACAGTGGTACGACCAGAATGTTTATATGGATCTGAGTGCTTAACGATGAACTATAAGATGGACAAACTAAAGGTAGTGGAAAGAAGGATTATTAGTAAAATAATGGGTGCAATGAAAACTGCAGATGGTTGGATAATAAGAAGTAATGAGGAGATATACAAAAATATAGAGAAAATATCTGAAGTAATGGCCAAACGAAGATTAACCTTTTTGGACATCTCTACCGAATGGATGGAAATAGACTAACAAAACAAATACTCCTATATTTCTGGAAGAAGATATCGACAATAGCATGGATTACAGAAGTAACAAAAGATCTTGAAAGAAACAACATCAAAGAATCAGAAATAGCAGAAAGAAATCGTTTTAAAAACAAAATACTAAATTTGGAAGGCTCTCAAAGCAGAAGAAATAAAAAATCGGGAACAACATGGACAGAAGAAAGGAAGAGACTTCATGGGGAGAAAATAGGAAACAACAACAAAGGAAGAAGAGGAACTGAAGTTATTAACGTGATCCTAGTTGGTCAATACGATTGTAAAAAATAAATATCGGCACTCGATATTGCCATTTCGATATCGATACATCGGTGAAAAGGGTAACGCCTATACCTCTCGATACAGTTTGGGAAAAATATCGATATTTTCTCAACAGCCCTACTTGATACTGTACTCACATCTATCTTGAAATCATTCATAGTGCGTAGTATTTTCCTCTGCCACCACTGTACTTCTTACGGTAACGTCAAAGCATGTCCTCATAATGGCCACAGGAAGTCAAGTGCAATAATATTGCGGTCGAGTAGTATGCGTCAAGGCTTACAGGAAGACAAGTTCAGACAGCGCTGGTAACTAACTTTTTCTCTTAGCAGAATTAACGAACAAGTAATATAATGTCAACACGGATAATTAATTACGCGGTACGGAAGAGTAAAATATACTTAATATTTGCTAACTGAGTGCCATAAACATGGTAGTTTGAAAGTGTTAGAAGTGCCAGTAAACGCATATGTTACATGTGTAAGTTGAGCGAAGTATACATTTCACAAAATATTTCACAGGAAAACGATTTTTACATTGTCTGCATTCAGAAGACTGTCGTGCAGGTCACCGATCTTTATCACGACACGTCTTAATTTAAGGGTCTAATTTCACCGGTAGTAAACGAAACGTCCAGTACCCGATGTTTTCCCCATAGTAAGACCAGCCCTTTTCAGAAATGTCAGTAAAAGTTTTGTGCTTGTCACCACACAAGTCCGAGCTTGGAGTGGCTCCACTTCCCGTGTTCCGTTTCATACCGTTTCTTAGTATTCTCCTTAATTATTTAACCTATACATGCCCACTGGGTGGTTAACGACACTGCTGCGGCCCCACAAGGTCAAGATACTGTTCTCACTGGGGAGCTCAGAAGAATATGTGCGCTTTGTAAAAATAAAACTGTCAAAATGTGCCGCAAATGTAATGTCAATTGGGATGAAAAATGCTTTTCAGAGTTTCACGCTTGATGATATTATGTTTTATGTTTCATGTTTCGTACCTACCTAATATGATTGCTTTATAGCTCATAACTCGTAATAATAAAGACTGATTATCAAATTCCTAATATTAAACATTTATTCGCGTAAGATATGTATTATTTTGATTATTCCCATTCTACAGTAGTAGTGCACATGGAGTCATTGCCGACGCCCTGAAAGAACCATCCTTTCAGAACTAACAGCTGGAAATTACTGTTACAGTTGTTGCCTGTGGTCACTAATAAATGAAATACGTGAAAATTATAAAACTCTGTGTTAAAAAAAATTCTGGGCGTATATGCGTCAAACAATTTGACATACTCCGGACGTTGTCACTAACACTTAACTGTCTCTCTTTCAGATACATTCTCTCATTTCGAGACATTGTTATGCATTGAAAGAGAGTTCCGATCGGTACAGGCAAAAATACTGTCTATGATTTTCTGTATTTCTGTGAAGTCTTCGCGGGGCGATACTTTCCTATAGCTACATTATTGTCAGTGAACAGCACTAAGCGCAGTTCACCCTATCTGACAAACTGTTTACACAGAGGGAGAAAATTATTGTAAATGTTACAAATTCTCAGGTGTTATCAGCCGCCCCAACAAAGAATGTCTCCGTAACAAGAGCAAGGAAAGAATACTATATTTTGACCACCCATAGACAATAATCCCGTTAGAGACAGAGGCCGGAATAGACAAGATGGCGTAAGAAATCGGTACTGCCTTTTAAAAGGACCTACCCGAGAATTCATCTTACATGATTTGGGGCGACCAATGAAAGCCTAGTTTCAACTCCGTGCCTCTCGATAGCGATTTCAGTGCGTTAACCCTAACCATACCAACTCATTTTGAGTAACATATATTACCAACTTGATGTACTTTACGCCCACCATAAAAATTTTTAAAACGGAATTCGTTAATTGTTGCTGGGTTATATTAACAACATACTTTTTAAAGACATACAGATGTGTAAGGAGAATCCAGGAGTTAAAAATAACTTTTAGCACACGCTTTGTAATATCAACACACTTTCAGTAACGTGTACTACAAAAGAGGGGCGGGGGCGAGGGGACGGACGTGTGTTCTCTACAACACCCACAAAAAATTTAAAACACAAATTTTATTTGTAAATTGTCGTTGACTTTTACGCGCAACGTAGTTTTTATAGAGATACTGATGTGTAAGCAGAGTCCAGAACCTGTAAATACTGAATATGACATTCACTGTGAAAAGTCATATTTACTATTAAGGTTAAAATTTTGGGTCAAGTTTAACTAAAAAATTTGAAACATTTGTGGAATCCGGCAGATTTCATTAAAAACAATGAACATTTTTTTTTCAAAATGCAGTGTTTGATGAGGATAAGACTTGAAGATATACTGCTTTCAGTGCTGTATTAAAGATTTCTGTAAGTTATGTATCCTCTTCACAATTAAAGCTTAGTTTTGTATAGCCAATTTATAAACATGCTGTATTTGTTTCTTGGATTAAAGATGCCTGCTGCTGCCCTCTTTGCCAGCTACCTGACTGCAATAACCTCTTACTGCCTACCCCTGTGCAGTAGAGCCTTTCCGAAATCCGTAAGTCACCCTGCTCCATGTTTGTGATGGTTCAGTGTCAGCAGTGATTTTCCTACACTTAATGGCGCTGGAGACATTCCTGTCCGGCGTCACGTCGTCACCACGTATGACACAATCCAACAGTTAACAACGCGGTGCGTTTCGTCAGCTCATAACGGACACGCACTTTCGCTTTTAATTACTGCTGTTTGTAATTCTGTTGGCGTTAGCTGTTGTTGACGAGCTGTGTATTTCGTCTCTTGTTTTTCTTTTTTTCTCGGCAGTGTTCCGCAGTGCCACCTAATAAACAAAACAAGAGCGGACTGTGTGACTGGGCAGAAGAGTTTCTAGCAAACAAAACACTACACGTCATTCTCAGTGGAAAGAAGTCTTCATCCATAACGGTGACTTCGGGCGTACCCCAAGGGAGTGTTGTAGGTGCACTACTTTTTACTCTAAAACAAAAAAAATCATTGATGTGAGTGACACAATATGCAAGTAACTAACAAATCACAGTCTAAGACAAAAGAAAAAAAAAAAAACAACCACGAAGGAATTATACGAATGAGACGGAAATCAGTAGAAGTTATGTTCATGTATAGACAAACTAATGATTGCACTTGCACAAAAATTTGATAATTTATTCAAGGGAAAGAACCTCTCAAATTGAGCAAGTCAACAACTCGTTGGTCCCCCTCTGGCGCTTAACAGAAGCAGTTATTAGGCTTGGCGTTGATTGATAAGTTGCGTAGAGTTGTCGGATGCACTTCGTCTTCACTGGCCCTCGGAGGACAGTTCTACATCTACATCTACATCTACGTGATTACTCTGCTATTCACAATAAAGTGCCTGGCAGAGGGTTCAATGAACCACCTTCAAGCTGCCTCTCTACCGTTCCACTCTCGAACGGCACGCGGGAAAAACGAGCACTTAAATTTTTCTGTGCGAGCCCTGATTTCTCTTATTTTATCGTGGTGATAATTTCTCCCTATGTAGGTGGGTGCTAACGGAATGTTTTCACAATCGGAGGAGAAAACTGGCGATTGAAATTTGATGAGAAGATCCCGTCGCAACGAAAATCGCCTTTGTTTTAATGATTGCCACTCCAATTCACGTATCACGTCTGTGACACTATCTCCCCTATTTCGCGATAATACAAAACGAGCTGCCCTTCTTTGTACTTTTTCGATGTCATCCGTCAGTCCCACCTGATGCGGAACCCACGCCGTACAGCAATACTCCAGAATAGGGCGGACAAGCGTAGTGTAAGCAGTCTCTTTCGTAGACCTGTTGCACCTTCTAAGTGTTCTGCCAATGAATCGCAGTATTTGTTTTGCACTACCCACAATATTATCTATGGGATCGTTCCAATTTAGGTTATCTGTAATTGTAATCCCTAGGTATGTAGTTGAATTTACAGCCCTCAGATTTGTGTTACTTAACGCGAAATCGAAATTTAGCTGATTTCTTTTAGTACTCGTGTGAATAACTTCACATTTTTCCTTATTCAGGGTCAACTGCCACTTTTCGCCCCATACAAATATCTTATCTAAATCATTTTGCAAGTCGTTTTGATCATCTGATGACTTTACACGACGGTAAAGGGCAGCATCATCTGCAAACCATCTAAGACGCCTACTCAATTTGTCTCCTATGTCGTTAATATAGATCAGGAATAATAGAGGGTCTATAACACTTCCTTGGGGAACGCCGGATATTACTTCTGTTTTACTAGATGACTTTCCGTCTATTACTACGAACTTTGGCATTTCTGACACGAAATCACGAATCAAGTCGCACAACTGAGGCGATACTCCGTAGACACGCAGTTTGGTTAGAAGACGCTTGTGAGGAACGGTGTCGAAAGCCTTCTGGAAATCTAAAAATATGGAATCAGTTTGACATCCCCTGTCGATAGCACTTATTACTTCATGAGTATAAAGAGCTAGTTTTGTTTCACAAGAACGATATTTTCTGAATCCGTGCTGACTATATGTCAATAAATCGTTTTCTTCGAGGTACTTCATAATGTTCGAATACAGTATATGTTCTAAAACCCTACTCCAAATCGACGTTCAGCGGATTACTCCTACATCCCTATTTGGGTATTGGTGTGACTTGAGCAATTTTCCAGTCTTTAGGTACGGATCTTTCTGTGAGCGGGTGGTTGTATATAATTGCTAAATATGGAACTATTTTATCAGCATACCCTGAGAGGAACCTGATTGGTATACAATCTGGACCAGAGGCTCTGCCTCTATTAGGTGATTTAAGATGCTCTGTTACACCGAGGATATCTACTTCTATGTTTCTCATCTTGGCAGTTGTTCTTGATTGGAATTCAGGAATATTTACTACGTCTTCAGTGGTGAAGGAGTTTCGGAAAACCGTGTTTAGTAACTCTGTTTTAATGGCACTGTCATCAGCGGGACTCATCACTGAAGACAATTCTGCTCGAGTTAATAAGATCTCAGGCCTTAGACGTGTATATAGACGCCCCGGACAGCGGATACTTTTGATGACACAGTGTGGGTAGATTTTCTTACCAGATGCCCTGACGAGAACCCATGTTTGCTACGTAGCAAAATCAAGAGATTGGCGGTCGATTGTTATTTGGACTATGCACAACTCTGTTCAGAAAATAAGAACTCGACGATGTCCTTGTGGTCGAACCGTGCGCGTCTGTTTTCATGCCCATTAGCTAAGATGGCTGAAGTAGCAGTTATGGATTATGTATGATCCTCCGGTCAAATAGCTGGAGCACTGGCAAGTTAATCAAAATTTTAAATAAACACAAATCTAAATTATATGAAGAATAATAAAGGGCAATAGAAGATTATTATCTGCTGATAATAAATTGATGTAGACCACACCACAAGTTGAAGGGTGATTCAAAAAGAATACCACAACTTTAAAAATGTGTATTTAATGAAAGAAACATAATATAACCTTCTGTTATACATCATTACAAAGAGTATTTAAAAAGGTTTTTTTTCACTCAAAAACAAGTTCAGAGATGTTCAATATGGTCCCCTCCAGACACTCGAGCAATATCAACCCGATACTCCAACTCGTTCCACACTCTCTGTAGCTCAAATCGTCAATGGTGGCTGGGAGAGGTGGCCGAAACACCATTTCCTTAACATACCCCCACAAGAAAAAATCGCAGGGGGTAAGATCAGGGCTTCTTGGAGGCCAGTGATGAAGTGCTCTGTCACGGGCTGCCTGGCGGCCGATCCATCGCCTCGGGTAGTTGACCATCAGCTGCAGACAGTGCTTGAACCAATTTCAGACGATAAGGTTTCATAACTAACCTTTTTCGTAGGACTCTCCATACAGTTGATTGTGGAATTTGCAGCTCTCTGCTAGCTCTGCGAGTCGATTTTCCTGGGCTGCGAACAAATGCTTGCTGGATGCGTGTTACGTTTTCATCACTCGTTCTCGGCCGTCCAGAACTTTTCCCTTTGCACAAACACCCATTCTCTGTAAACTGTTTATACCAACGTTTAATACACCACCTATCAGGAGGTTTAACACCATACTTCGTTCGAAATGCACGCTGAACAACTGTCGTCGATTCACTTCTGCCGTACTCAATAACACAAAAAGCTTTCTGTTGAGCGGTCGCCATCTTAGCATCAACTGACGCTGACGCCTAGTCAACAGCGCCTCAAGCGAACAAATGTACAACTAAATGAAACTTTATAGCTCCATTAATTCGCCGACGGATAGTGCTTAGCTCTGCCTTTTGTCGTTGCAGAGTTTTAAATTCCTAAAGTTGTGGTATTCTTTTTGAATCACCCTGTATATTCAATCGATCACATGAAATACACGTTTCACATTGTGTCAACATTTGGGAGCGATCTAAATTGCTATATTATTCTTAAAAAATCAAGTTCGCCCCAAGATCGCTTCTAAATCTTTTAATTGATCATCGGTTTCGATTGATCTGTGCTGTCATCATCGGCTCTTGTAGCATGTTAACAGAAATTCATGATCTTTGCAGATTTACAAGGCAGTTAGTGATTTTGCGTCATTTTTCTGCCTTTCATTGTGAAGTGACGCCACATCACAACCTGGCTTTTAAGTCTGCAAAAGATCACGAATTTCTGTTAATATGTTATAAGACCCTATGATAGCACAGATTTGTAGACAACGGTAATCAATAAAAAGATTTACAGGCGATCTTAGAGAAACTGATTTTTTAAGAATAAGATCAGATGAAATAATTTCTAGAAATGGTTGTCCTACAATAAAACAGTTTAAGAGATACAGGTCGGTATATTCAATTGCAGTTAATATTGCATAAATTTACGTAATCAGAATGACGGTAGACTCTCCAGAAATCAATATAGCATCCCTACTACTCCCAGATAACGAAATCCCGTGCTTTGAACTAGGCACAGTAATCCCGAATAGCAAGTAAATTATGTCAAAGTTCCTTAAAGCATATCGTATGTTGGTCGCTTATAGTTTAAGTTCATAAGAACTCACTGAGTCGAAGTCCCACTTGCCTCGTAGTTTGACTAAGTACCAGCAAATTTTGAAAAATTCGCGCTTATTAGCCACTGGTATTCTACCACTTTACCCCACTAACTACTTTGTAATATCAACTCTCTCCTGTAACACGTCTCGACACGAAGTTCACTGCATCAGATATCCACGCCGTCTTCCTCTCTATATCACTCTTGATACTCTCTTTGCTTCTCCCACAAAATCCCACCTTCCTTGCAAGAGCCACTCCACGAATCAAAATGTCCAAGGACCTCACCGCACCCGCCAATAGGAAACATTCGCTCCCATAATTTGAACCACAATTTGCATGTTAATAAAATTGCAGATAAGATGTATGGTTGAAAGTAAACAACATTTTCTCCCTCTTATGTAGAGACCAAACACGATATTGTACACGTAAAACATAGTCATAATTAATTGATATAGTCTAGTGAATACACATTTATAATAAATAATAAAGAATACACGTTAGAACCTATGAGATACAAGTTTGGATTGCTCAACTGATGCGTCTTTTCACGCTCAGTCTGTTTATGGAGCTAAACCTTACGGATCATTCAGTTTTTAAATTAAAAAGGTTTTAATTCTGACTAACATAACTTTCAGTTATCTTCGGAAATAGTTAATAACTGAGATGAACGCAATAGCGTCATGTATGCATAGACCTGAGAATTGCTATACTGCTTTGATTTACTGTCTGTAGAGAATACTATGATCTGACACATTTACATAATAAAAGATATAAAACGTAGTAATTCAGTGAATAAAGTATGTATCAATGTGTCACTTTCAACGATAGTAACTAGAGTCCTGAGTTATCATTCAAAACTTTTTTTTATAAAGGTCGCAAGAATTGTTCAGTAGTTTTTAATTTTCAGTGATTATTGCAAGTATATTTGTTGACTGTGTTCAACTAATTTCTACAGTTTTTTATAACATTTATAGAATGAAAGTCTTAATAAATGCGCTTCATTGGCATGTTTGTTTTTAATGTACTGTGAAACATGGAATTGTTATAGAATGACCATTTGTCATTTACGTCCTTCCTCGGTGATCTCTCAAAGTAAACTTTTCCCAGCCAATATTGCCGCCGCCATTTTATTGACTTGTTCCTGTTCTTGTTCTTGTTTTTCTTCTGTTGCCTTTACCCCGTACCTACACGGGGTCGTCGTGGTTATCATCATATTTGCTACTGTTAATGATAGTGGCCGGGTATCCCCTTCACTCCCCTTGTCCGAATGTGTGTACCCCAAATGTCTACCTGTAGTGTTATACATGTGAAAGTGTGAAAACGTTTTCTAAATGTTTGCGAATCGTTTAACTGAGCTGGGATGTGGAACCTCCCCTTCCCGGAAGCTGCGCTGTAACACGGTTGCACCTGGTGGGATCTTATAAACGTGAATTGTCGTTGCAAAATCACAAATTTCCATTGAACTAATTTCTACTGGACACATTACTCATGAACCTAAAACCAGAATTTCACAGCTTTCTCGTATTGACGGTAGATTTTTGCTGGGAGCCATTGTTTTCTTGTCATTTGCATTTAACTTTTTTACTCTTGTTTGCTGTTATCAGTTACTAAACATAATGAAATTTACACATTTACAAATAGCTATGGTTGTCTCATACTGTCGCTACATTTAGTGGTTTGAAATTTATTTTACGTTTTTTAACTCTCGAATTAACTTCGGAGTCATAACTATATTGATAAAAATTCTTAATCTGTGCTTCGAAGGGTAGTTCTGTGGGCAGCTGATTTTTTTTTTAAATCGTTGAAGACGTTTACAAATTGTTAACATTTAGAATTAGCAAGTATAATCAAGCATTAAATCTTTAATATCTTAAGTACTACTGTATCTGCCAAATGGTCTTTAAGAAGCACTTCCTTGTCTAGTTTTCGTCTTTCATTTGGTGTCATTGCCTATTTTGTAAATGTACTGGTTTGGATTTTATCTGTTAGGTTGACCCATAAGCCCTGGTGAAATATCTCGAAAACTACACATCGGATCACAAAACGTTATAAATTCCAATTTTTTTTGTGTCTGAGGGGGTCACCCAACGATACCACACCGGACCCGCCACCCCAGCCGGTGACAGTGGCGGGGGACTTTGAAATCTTCAGTGGAAACCCCCCTTTTTTTTACTGCAGATTACGATTTCACTGCAGAATCTACATATGTTTTGTCTGAAGCATTTTCTTCGTTTCGCCACAGACGGTGCTATAATCGGAGGAACATAAATAGTTACACAATCGTAATTTACGACATGCTCCTCAATGGCCCTGACATATCCAGTGGCACGTGGAATTCCCCAACCCTCCATATTGCGAGGTTAGGACAGGCCAGTATTTCACAACTTCTAATTGGAAACCCCATTCGAAACGTTGTATTCCTGCGATATATATGGAACAGGGGACTACTCGATTCGCCAAACTGGCCGCGTAACGAACTACGACAAACCTTAATACGCATTACTCAGCGACCGGAGCTCACATACCGTGCAGACGTAGAACAGCTAGCGGCTCGAAACACTACTTGTACAGTGTTGATTGCCTGCACACCTACTCGCTTCCCACGCCCGGGTTCCCGGGTTCGATTTCCGGCGGTGTCAGGGATTTTCTCTGCCTCGTGATGGCTGGGTGTTGTGTATTGTCCTTAGGTTAGTTAGGTTTAAGTAGTTCTAAGTTCTAGGGGACTGATGACCATAGATGTTAAGTCCCATAGTGCTCAGAGTCATTTGAACCAAGCCTGCACACCTACCTATCCTTTGGAGAACAGACGTCCAAGTGGACGATGAATGTTGCAACCACAGAAAAAAAAAAGTGAAATGATCCTGATTTGCGGCGAAGTTAGGAGAAATGTTGAGGTTTGCTGTTGCCTTGTATGCTGAACGTTTTCCAGAGAAAGCTCGCTCTCGTTCATTAACAAGATTGTGAACGCCTCTGCACCTGATGGCAGCGTAGAGACCGGCGAAAGGAAACGAAGCAAACGTGTTACAGGAGAAACAAACTGAAAATGCAGCCCATTCACAAAACACTACCCAGTTAAGCAAATCGGCGCCATGAAGTTCTTGATGGAATGAACCGTGGTATGGATGATACTTATTACGATGCAGTACCAATACTACCAACGGACATGCAGAAATCGTGGTGTAATTGCCGGGCGTTTATCCGTGGGTTGTGATGCACTGCCGCTAGGTGAACGCTACTCTACGAAAGCTATTTACGAAAACTGCTTTCCAAAAGTGGGACATCACAGTTGGCCATAACGTTTCTGCTCATCGGTGTAGGCGTGCTGCGCACGTATTCGAGGAACTGATGTGGTTGAAGAACTTATGTCCAGTTAAAACACTCATTAGCTGCTAGCTGGGACGCTACATGCCATACTCCTCAGCACAAAAACGCTGCTGTGAATTCAGCTTATCAGCGGAACCTCTTTGAAGTGCTGGAGGGAAGCAGCTTGCGAGAAATGCAATCGAGCCACACGTGAAGGAGTGCCAAGTCTCTCTCCACATGTCTGTCTCTATCGCAGGGTCAGTGTCCTCAGAGCAAAGGAGGACCGCAATACCCTTAGACGTAGAACCGTCAGGAACTATGAGAAATCCTACTCGAGAAGTTGATGCTGGTTACGGGTACAGGTTAAATGAGGCTAACATTCTTGAAAATGCTATTGTAAAAACTCAATTATTTTAAAACATTCCATTTCCTCAAGGTAAACTATTTGGACAAGTGGTAGTAAAATGGTTCAAATGGCTCTGAGCACTATGGGACTTAACATCTATGGTCATGAGTCCCCTAGAACTTAGAACTACTTAAACCTAACTAACCTAAGGACATCACACAACACCCAGTCATCACGAAGGAGTAGTAATAGGCACAAATTGACACTAGTTTCCACCAACAATCGCACATGTGTAACATGTTTTCAGATAAATTAATTAAAACTGAACACCTCGACAGACACAATAATTATAAAGTTCTTTACTTATCTGATTTGGCTGCAGACTCGTAGTTCACGTTGAAATCTCTTCTCAGTCCCTGGATCGAACTTAGAACTTTCGAACATTCAGGGAATCACGTTAAAACGTCCCCTTAGAACAATTATACAGGACTGTGCTTAAACTGACACACAATAATTTTTAGCGCAAAGCAATCTGACTTTCAGAAATCCCTACAAAGGAATGGCTCTGACTAACATTAACCTGTACCTTTCACAAATCACTTACCTCACGAAAAATCTTCGATACTCGAACTACAGCAAAACAGCGAGCGCCACTACTGCCAGCTAAATAAAAGATTCAAACTACTGAAGGCACTAACTACCGATAGGCATAGTTAGCAAATGAAAGATTTTAATAGAGAACAAACAATGTATTTACATTAATAGTCATAATATATATAGCAGTTCATGATATCCAGTATTACAAATTATCAAAACTCCGCCATCTCTCTCCCCACATCCACCACTGCTGGCGGCTCACCTCCAACTGCGCAACGCTACGCGCTGTTCACATCCAGCAGCCGCTGCCCAACACTACAATGGCAGACAACAATGCAAACTAGCCACAGACTGCACACAGCACAGCCAGTGATTTTCATACAGAGCGCTACGTGGCGTTACCAATAAGAAAACATAAACAGCCTACTTACAACGTTGTCTGCGAAATTTTGAAAATCAGAGTTCCAATCGTATATACACACACATCAAAAAAAATTTTGCATCACCTTCGTTCCGAAAGTTCCGGAACCTGTACAGAAATTTGCAAATGCAAATGACCCCCACGTTCTTGGACGAGATTTCATTTTCCGATGAGTCTACATTTACAGGGTGTTACAAAAAGGTACGGCCAAACTTTCAGGAAACATTCCTCACACACAAAGAAAGAAAATATGTTATGTGGACATGTGTCCGGAAACGCTTACTTTCCATGTTAGAGCTCATTTTATTACTTCTCTTCAAATCACATTAATCGTGGAATGGAAACACACAGCAACAGAACGTACCAGCGTGGCTTCAAACACTTTGTTACAGGAAATGTTCAAAATGTCCTCCGTTAGTGAGGATACATGCATCCACCCTCCGTCGCATGGAATCCCTGATGCGCTGATGCAGCCCTGGAGAGTGGCGTATTGTATCACAGCCGTCCAAAATACGAGCACGAAGAGTCTCTACATTTGGTACCGGGGTTGCGTAGACAAGAGCTTTCAAATGCCCCCATAAACGAAAGTCAAGAGGGGTGAGGTCAGGAGAGCGTGGAGGCCATGGAATTGGTCCCCCTCTACCAATCCATCAGTCACCGAATCTGTTGTTGAGAAGCGTACGAACACTTCGACTGAAGTGTGCAGGAGCTCCATCGAGCATGAACCATATCTTGTGTCGTACTTGTAAAGGCATATTTTCAGGCAGCACAGGTAGAGTATCCCGTATGAAATCATGGCGGTGAATCGAGGAAGTACAGTACATACTGACGAAACTAAAATGAGCTCTAACATGTAAATTAAGCGTTTCCGGACACATGTCCACATAACATCTTTTCTTCATTTGTGTGTGAGGAATGTTTCCTGAAAGTTTGGCCGTACCTTTTTGTAACACCCTGTATAAACCATGGTCGCATTACTGGAGTGTACACAATCCCCACTCGTTACAGGAAGTTGGTCGGTTAACGTACGGTGTTTTTAATTAGCAGTGATTATTACAATATATTTGTTGACTGTGTTCAACTAATTTCTACAGTTTTTATGACATTTATAGTATGAAAGTCTTAATAAATGCGCCTAATTGGCATGTTTGTTTTTAATGTACTGTGAAACATGGAATTGTTATAGAATGACCATTTGTCGTTTACGTCCTTCCTCGCTGATCTCTCAAAGTAAACTTTTCTCAGCCAATATTGCCGCCGCCTTTTTATTGACTTGTTCCTGTTCTTCTTCTCGTTCTTCTTCTGTTGCCTACTGATGGTCCCTATTTTATCGACGGCATTTTGAGTGGATGCAAATATCTAAACTACCGGTACTACTGCAGACTGTAGCCCTTGACTTTCGAAAACTTAAGTCCGGATAACATTTCTAATTGTTTCAATTAATACTGTAAATGATGTTAGTGCAGGCGGAACACCTTGAGGTAGAAGGTGGTGTCAGCATGACGACTGCCAAGCGCATTGCACAGCTGAAGCACGGTAGGCATTAGACCGTCTTTACACTTGTAGGTGGGTCGGCAGAAGTGGCCGTATTAATTGGCGCACTGGGTCGCCGGATTCATTTTTGTGGCTATTTAAAAGATAAGGTGTACCAGCAAGTGCCAAATGGCCGGAAAGACATGGGCGACCGCATCAGAAACGCCTGTGCTGACATTCCCGCAGATACACTTCTATGGGAATGGAAGAGGATGTAGATGAAGATGAAATAGGAGATACGATACTGCGTGAAGAATTTGATAGAGCACTGAAAGACCTGAGTCGAAACAAGGCCCCGGGAGTAGACAACATTCCATTAGAACTACTGACAGCCTTGGGAGTGCCAGTCCTGACAAAACTCTACCATCTGGTGAGCAAAATGTACGAGACAGGCGAAATACCCTCAGACTTCAGGAAGAATATAATAATTCCAATCCCAAAGAAAGCAGGCGTTGACAGATGTGAAAATTACCGAACTGTCAGTTTAATAAGTCACGGCTGCAAAATACTAACGCGAATTCTGTACAGGCGAATGGAAAAACTGGGAGAAGCCGACCTCGGGGAAGATCAGTTTGGATTCCGCAGAAATATGGAAACACGTGAGGCAATACTGACCCTACGACTTATCTTAGAAGCTAGATTAAGAAAAGGCAAACCTACGTTTCTAGCATTTGTAGACTTGGAGATAACTTTTGACAATGTTGACTGGAATAATCTCTTTCAAATTCAGAAGGTGGCAGGGGTAAAATACAGGGAGCGAAAGGCTATTTACAATTTGTACAGAAACCAGATGGCAGTTATAAGAGACGAGGGACATGAAAGGGAAGCAGTGGTTGGGAACGGAGTGAGACAGGGTTGTAGCCTTACCCCGATGTCATTCAATCTGTATATTGATCAAGTAGTAAAGGAACAAAAGAAAAATTCGGAGTAGGTATTAAAATCCATGGAGAAGAAATAAAAACTTTGAGGTTCGCCGATGACATTGTAATTCTGTCAGAGACAGCAAAGGACTTGGAAGAGCAGTTGAACGGAATGGATAGTGTCTTGAAGGGAGGATATAAGATGAACATCAACAAAAGCAAAACGAGGATAATGGAATGTAGTCAAATTAAGTCGGGTGATGCTGAGCGAATTAGATTAGAAAATGAGACACTTCAAGTAGTAAAGAAGTTTTGCTATTTGGGGAGCAAAGTAACTGATGATGGTCGAAGTACAGAGGATATAAAATGTAGACTGGCAGTGGCACGGAAAGTGCTTCAGAAGAAGAGAAATTTGTTAACATCGAGTATAGATTTAAGTGTCAGAAAATCGTTTCTGCAAGTATTTGTATGGAGTGTAGCCGTGCATGGAAGTGAAACCTGGACGATAAATAGTTTGGACAAGAAGAGAATAGAAGCTTTCGAAGTGTGGTGTTACAGAAGAATGCTGAAGATTAGGTAGATCTCATAACCAATGAGGAGGTATTGAATAGAATTGGGGAGGAGTTTGTGGCACAACTTGACAAGAAGAAGGTATCGGTTAGTAGGACATGTTCTGAGGCATCAAGAGATCAACAGTTTAGTGTTGGAGGGCAGCGTGGAGGGTAAAATTCGTAGAGGGAGACCAAGAGATGAAAACACTAAACAGATTCAGAAGGATGGAGGCTGCAGTACGTATTGGGAGATGAAGAAGCTTGCACAGGATAGAGTAGCATGGAGAGCTGCATCAAACCGGTCTCAGGACTGAAGACCACAACAACAACAACACTTCTATATTGTGTACGGTCATTGGATAAGCGGATCAATTAGTGTACTGAAGTCGGGGTACTACGTTTGAACACGGGGCGCGTCGAGTAGACCCCTTTTCGACATGTCGGACGAATACAGTGTTGCGAATGGTGTTTCCAATTAGAAGTTACGAAATACTGACCCGTCCTACCCTAGAAGCGTCGAGGTTGGGTCCCATGTGCCATTGGATATTCAAGGACTATTGAGTAGCATCTCATAAATTTCAATTGTGAACCAATTTCTATTCCTCTGATTACAGCGCCATCTGTGGGGAAACGAAGGAAATGCTTCATACAAAACGTATGCAGATTTTGCCAAAGAATCGTAATCTGCATTAAAATAAGATTTCGAAATTGCCCTCAGCAACCCACTGTAACCTCCCCCTCACTTATCGACCTTAATGACAGTGAAAAATTAAACCGCGTGTACCTAATCGAAATTTGGGAAAAGCAATCGTCACCGAAGTTAATCTGTCGGTAAAGAGGGAGGAAAGGGTTACATCTAAATGAAAGGAGAAATACTAATGAAACAGGTGGAAATTAATTTTGAAAAGGGGTAAAGTTAATAAAGAAAGTAAATGTGCAGCCGTTACGTTAACAAGTAACTAGCGGTAATTAGATATTTGAGATTTGGGGGAAATTACGGTCGCCAGTCCTAAGGACAATTACTATAGTAACTGAAAAAGAAAGGTTATTGCACATATAATTAGCACTAGAAGCGTGGCAACTGAAGGTTGACACGTGTAGTGTGAAAACTGAAAGTTTGTCAGAAGTAATAAATTTCGCTACACTCTGACTTAATTTAGCAAAAGAATTAATAAAACCGGATAGTCGAAAGTTAATTTAGTGACTGAAGTTAATAGTGAGCTTTCTTTCTGAAGCACATCGAAATTCAGTAAAATACGGTTAGTCTTGGACTACCTCAACAATCATTTCAAAAGCTACTTGAATCTACGCAATTTAGAAATAAGAGATTTAACTTTGAACTTGAATTAAATGATTCTGAACAATGAACAATAGTAAAATTTAGTACGTACCAAGCTGAGCTGCAGTCATAGGTAAGCTAAAATACGGTAACAAAACTCACACTCTTAATTTGTGCTTGTGTAATCTAAATATTGTAGACAGCTATGAATACCTTAACTGAACTTTGAAATTAAAGCAGTGAAATAGAATGATGCTGGCGTTTGAATTTCAACGACACTTGGGTTCATTCCGGAAAAGGAAGGGACCCTGCTTGGTAATGCAATTGGGACAATGAGCAACAGACGTTCATGCTAAGTTGCTGTAATTTTGTGATGCAACAATTTTAAAAGTTTGAAAAGCTGAGGTCTGCCATACAGTTCTAAAACTTTACGTGCTTCCAGTCTTCCTTGTTGGTTGATTGAAGGTTTGAAGCCGTCGATCGAGGAGGTGGCGACAGTCACTCATTGTCGGCCGTCGCTGTTGCAGAAGCTGGATGTTGGCGCGCCTTCTTCTCGACACGGTCACCAGACGAAACGGGCTCTTGATGTGCGCCAGCTAATGCTTCCCGTCCGCGACACCGTGTCAGAAACTATCATCGCAAGTCGAGCGCAATTACATGCTGCCAAACCCCGAAAGCGCGGCAACTCGCGGGAGCTTCACACCACACCTGCTGCACTGCACCACCCCAGCCAGACTCTCTCTGCTCAGCCCGCGCTCCACGAGGCAGAGTTAACACTACCAAAGATCCTACACACTTTGATTCTTCACACGACCTATCGATGTAATCGTTCGATAGCAGTTTTCCCTAGGCAAGACCCAGCGTAAAAATACAAATATTATTTACGAATCAAACCAATTATACATCGACATAAATGCATATATATATATATATATATATATATATATATATATATATATATATATATATATATATATATATATATATAGTAAAACAATTACAATATGTAAAGACACAGAAATGTCATATATCCAGGTAACAAAAATAAGGAAAACAAATTTATAGTACAGTAGATGGAAATAGGAGGATATGCATTTCCGGCGTTACACCACGAACGGAGAGTGGTGAAAGAGTTCTAATGTGGTATCGTTGGATGTCCCCCTCAGAGACAAACAAATTGCAATTGTAACTTTCTTGATCCGATGTGTAGTTTTTGAGATATTTCAATGTCTTCAGTTAGGTTGGACACAGGGTGAACATTAATAAAACCGACAAACTGCAGGGGACGCATTTCTGAGTGGAAATGGAAGAAAAAAAAAGGTGGTATGAACGTGGGTCCGTGAATGGACGGTGCGTGTGCAACAACAGCAAATCCTCCCGGAACGCAGTACAGAGCCGCATCACATCAACGTCACAACATGTTCAAAGTGGCCTCTGTGGGAGGCAGTGCACGCTTTCACACGTCGCACTCTCTTCGCACGTTCCGGCCACTCTCCGAATAGTGTCAGAGGCGTGGTCAACAAGCTGTTGAAGGATCAGCGCATCAGGAACAGGGTCAGCATACACAACGCTTTTCTAATGACCCCAAAGGTAAAAATCTAAAGGTTTAAGTCCGATGATCTAACAGACCACGCTACAGGGACTCCGTGTCCTGTCCAACGTCTGTGGAAGATATTAGATGTCGGCGAACTGTAATGCGGAAGTGGGATGGTGCTCCGTCATGTAGAAACTAAATACCTGTCACATTGAGAAAGGCACATTCTGAGGCAGCCGAGGTAGAGTATTCCACAGGAAGTCCAAGTGCGTTCCTCCGTCGAAGCGTTGTGGAATTGTAAATAGTCCAAGCACGTGCTCGCCTCATTCCCGCTCAGGCTGCGGAGGTGAGCTGATCGCTGCATGTTAGCGCTAGCTCCCCAGCATGTATGGACGACGCGGAAAGGGAGGCAAAGCTGCTGCCCTGCTGCAATTGCTGAACCTCGTGCTCGGCGCATCAGAAGACGGGGAACGCAAGAAGACGGCGGAGCGGAAGGAGCAGTGCTATCGCTGCCAAAAACTTGGCCATGTTGCCAAGTACTGCCGTAATGCAGTGGCGTGCCTTCGTTGTGCGCAAGCACACGATTCGCGCCACTGCGCCAAGAAAGACGCCACAAGCCGCTGCGCCAATTGTGGCGGCCCTCATGCGGCGAATTACCGCGGGTGCAGCTACATCAAGAACTGGAGTCGCGGCGACAAAGCTAGACGGAGACACAAGACCACCAAGAACTTGGATACAGCCGAGGCCGTTGCGTCCTCGCCACCCCCCGCCTCTGGCGGATCCGTGGTGGCCGATGACGTGGCTGTACCACCGGACGCAGTCAGCGAGGCGTGCGCCAGGGTCCGCGCCGCCGCCGATGAAGAAATTGCTGCCCCCAAAGCCGCAATGGCGGAAGACAGGGCAACACTCCACGCCGAACTAGCCGAGGCTCGGCTGCTGGTGCACAGTCTCCGTGATGCATTGGCCAGCCAGCCCCACACAGCACAGAAGAAAGATGCTGACACGCAGACTGCCGGCCCCGTGGAACCTGTAGTAATACAGGAAGCCACGAGAGTGGGAACACAAGACGCAGCCGCACAGACAGTCACCGCGGCGAAGAACATGGCAACCCAAGTCATCATTGAGGAGGCTCCTTGCCCCCTCTCCAAGACGCAGTTGCAGAAGGTAGTGTCCATTCATTTGGATACTCTCAGGTCCTACAACGCCCGCCCTCCTCTCACGCCTGTTCAGTGGGAAGCTCTCTTCGTCTCAATAGAAAAACAAGAAAAAGAAGAAGAGAACGCAAGCCAACAACAAGAGGCGAGGACCCCCGAAGACGCTGAAGCTGCCAACTGGGAGGATGTGACACATCCTAAAGTGTCACAAGCAGACACATACTACAAGAAGAAGAAGAAGAAGGACAAGAAGAGGTACCCTGACGCCAGGAGGACTTAGAAGACTCTCCTCCTCACTGCGCCCGACATCCATCATCCATCACCATCATCATCAAATATCCGCTCTTTCAGTCGCTGACTGACAGTCCCAGGCGTCGACAGGGCCAGTCAAGTAAAGGCCCCTAGCCGACGCATACTTGTCAATTCACGTGACCTATCGCCTGTCTCTGACCGGCAATCATATGTACCTAAACGTGCACAACCGTCCCAGTTATTCCCAAACGTCCCAGTAAACCTCAACCCATCTAAGTGGAGTAAATGTCTAACGACAACAAACTCCCCCTTAACATCCTCAAGAATGAGGAATTCAAGTGCAAAGCAGCAGCAACGTGCTCGCCAAGAATCGCTGCCCACACACTGATGTTGGACCGATGCCGATGAGACGCCTCAATCTCTCCCCCGGGATTGTCTGTAATCCACAAGTGATGATTGTGCAGATTGATGGCGTCAGTTTTCGTAATGGCTGCTTCGTCGGTTAAGAGCACTGATGGCAGATATTTCGTAATTGTAACGGTCTGGTGCAAAAACCATCGACAAAAGACCGTCCTGTAGAGGGAAATCCGCTACCGACAATCCTTGCAGGTGATGAGGATAATAGCGCTTGTCATGCAAGAAACTTACAGGCCTATTACAAATGATTGAAGCGATTTCATAAATTCACTGTGGCTCCATTCATTGACATATGGTCACGACACACTACAGATACGTAGAAAAACTCATAAAGTTTTGTTCGGCTGAAGCCAGAGCGCCCGAGAGCGCAGTGAGACAAAATGGCGGCAGGAGCCGAGAAAGCGTATGTCGTGCTTGAAATGCACTCACATCAGTCAGTCATAACAGTGCAACGACACTTCAGGACGAAGTTCAACAAAGATCCACCAACTGCTAACTCCATTCGGCGATGGTATGCGCAGTTTAAAGCTTCTGGATGCCTGTGTAAGGGGAAATCAACGGGTCGGCCTGCAGTGAGCGAAGAAACGGTTGAACGCGTGCGGGCAAGTTTCACGCGTAGCCCGGGGAAGTCGACGAATAAAGCAAGCAGGGAGCTAAACGTACCACAGCCGACGGTTTGGAAAATCTTACGCAAAAGGCTAAAGCAGAAGCCTTACCGTTTACAGTTGCTACAAGCCCTGACACCCGACGACAAAGTCAAACGCTTTGAATTTTCGGCGCGGTTGCAACAGCTCATGGAAGAGGATGCGTTCAGTGCGAAACTTGTTTTCAGTGATGAAGCAACATTTTTTTCTTAATGGTGAAGTGAACAGACACAATGTGCGAATCTGGGCGGTAGAGAATCCGCACGCATTCGTGCAGCAAATTCGCAATTCACCAAAAGTTAACGTGTTTTGTGCAATCTCACGGTTTAAAGTTTACGGCCCCTTTTTCTTCTGCGAAAAAAACGTTACAGGACACGTGTATCTGGACATGCTGGAAAATTGGCTCATGTCACAACTGAGGACCGACAGCGCCGACTTCATCTTTCAACAGGATGGTGCTCCAGCGCACTTCCATCATGATGTTCGGCATTTCTTAAACAGGAGATTGGAAAACCGATGGATCGGTCGTGGTGGACATCACGATCAGCAATTCATGTCATGGCCTCCACGCTCTCCCGACTTAACCCCATGCGATTTCTTTCTGTGGGGTTATGTGAAAGATTCAGTGTCTAAACCTCCTCTACCAAGAAACGTGCCAGGACTGCGAGCTCACATCAACGATGCTTTCGAACTCATTGATGGGGACATGCTGCGCCGAGTGTGGGAGGAACTTGATTATCGGCTTGATGTCTGCCGAATCACTAAACGGGCACATATCGAACATTTGTGAATGCCTAAAAAAACTTTTTGAGTTTTTGTATGTGTGTGCAAAGCATTGTGAAAATATCGCAAACAGTAAAGTTATTGTAGAGCTGTGAAATCGCTTCAATCATTTGTAATAACACTGTATAATCGTATTTTGGCTTACAGCATGTTGGCTGGCCTCTTGTCTGGAGCTTGTACTAGGATTTTTCTCAGTATCCTGTACAACCGAATCCTCCATTTCTGATGTACGCGCAGTCCGCTGCCTCGGTGCACATTGGTCTGTCTGAAATGAACAATGATCACACAAACGCCCAAAAAGGGCTTGAAATGTCGTGTGATGTGGCTGGTGTCTGTGAGGGCACTCGTTTTGCTATAGCAGTGCTGTCTCTCGACCGTTTCCATCTGCTTGCCGTACAGAAACATAATATCTTCTTGATCCCGGCATGAATACCGGACCATCCTGGTTCTTACAGAACGCTGCGTCAATCACGCAGCCTGCAACACGGAAGGAACTCACGGCACGTGGTCAGACGAACTTTCAATCGTCAGCGCCTTCTACCGCATCAACGATACATTTCCGACACATGCTGACAGGACCTTTTTTCCCCATTTCCAGTCGGGAATCCGTCCCTGCAGGTTGTCGGTTTTATTAATGTACGCCTTATATACAGCAAACGGCCTTGCCGCGGTGGATACACCGGTTCCCGTGAGATCACCGAAGTTAAGCGCTGTCGGGCGTGGTCGGCACTTGTATGGGTGACCATCCAGGCCGCCATGCGCTGCTTCCATTTTTCGGAGTGCACTCAGCCTCGTGATGCCAATTGAGGAGCTACTCGACCGAATAGTAGCTGCTTCGGTCAAGAATACCATCTTACGACCGGAAGAGCGGTGTGCTGACCCCACGTCACTCCTATCCGCATCCTCTACTGAGGATGACACGGCGGTCGGATGGTCCCGGTAGGCCACTCGTGGCCTGAAGACGGAGTGAGTACACCTTATATACAGGGTGGTCCATTGATCGTGAGCGGGACAAATATCTCACGAAATAAGCGTCAAACGAGAAAACTACAAAGAACGAAACTTGTCTAGCTTGAAGGAGGAAACCAGATGGCGCTATGGATGGCCCGCTAGATAGCGGTGCCATAGGTCAAACGGATATCAACTGCGTTTTTTTAAATAGGTACCCCAATTTTTATTACATATTGGTGTAGTACGTAAAGAACGGTTGTTCCAATGTGATACATGTACCTTTGTGAACTTATCATCTCCGAGAACGCATGCTGTTGCAGTGTGATTACCTGTAAATACCACATTAATGCAATAAATGTTCAAAATTGTGTCCGTCAACCTCAATGCATTTGGCAATACGTGTAGCGACATTCCTCTCAACAGCGAGTAGGTCGCCTTCCGTAATGTTCGCACATGCATTGACAATGCACTGACGCATGTTGTCAGGCGTTGTCGGTGGATCACGATAGCAAATATCCTTCACCTTTCCCCACAGAAAGAAATCCGGGCACGTCAGATCCGGTGAACGTGTGGGCCATGGTATGGTGCTTCGACGACCAATCCACCTGTCGTGAAATATGCTATTCAATAACGCTTCAACCGCGCGCGTGGCCATCCATCGTGTTGGAAGTACATCGCCATTCTGTCATGCCGTGAAGCATCTTGTAGTAACATCGGTAGAACATTACGTAGGACATAAGCATACATTGCACCATTTAGATTGCAGTCGATAAAATGAGGGCCAATTATCCTTCCTCCCATAATGCCGCACCATACATTAACCCGCCAAGGCCGCTGATGTTCCACTTGTCGCAGCCATCGTGGATTTTCCGTTGCCCAATAGTGCATATTATGCCGGTTTACGTTACCGCTGTTGGTGAATGACGCTTCATCGCTAAATATAACGCGTGCATCGTCCCGTAATTTCTCTTGTGCCCAGTGGCACACGTTCAAAGTCGTCGCCAAGCAATTCCTGGAGCATGGAAATATGGTACGGGTGCAATCGATGTTGATGTAGCATTCTCAACACCGACGCTTTTGAGATTCCCGATTCTCGTGCAATTTGTCTGCTACTGATGTGCGGATTAGCCGATGCAGCAGCTAAAACACCTACTTGGGCATCATCATTTGTTGCAGGTCGTGGTTGACGTTTCACATGTGGCTGAATACTTCCTGTTTCCTTAAATAACGTAACTATCCGGTGAACGGTCCGGACACTTGGATGATGTCGTGCAGGATACCGAGCAGCATACATAGCACACGCCCGTTGGGCATTTTGATCACAATAGCCATACATAAACACAATATCGATCTTTTCCGCAATTGGTAAACGGTCCATTTTAACACGGGCAATGTATCACGGAACAAATACCGTCCGCACTGACAGAATGTTACGTGATATCACGTACTTATACGTTTGTGACTATTACAGCGCCATCTATCACAAAGCGAAAAAAGTGGTCCAACTAAAACATTCATATTTCTTTACGTGCTATACGAATATGTAATAAAAACTGGGGGTTCTTATTTTAAAAAAAAGCAGTTGATATCCGTTTGACCTATGGCAGCGCCATCTAGCGGGCCAACCATAGCGCCATCTGGTTTCCCCCTTCAAGCTAGACAAGTTTCGCTCTTTGTAGTATTTTCGTTTGACGCTTATTTTGTGAGATACTTGGACCGGTCACGATCAATGGACCACCCCTATATTCTACGTTGTTGTTTACAACTTCTTCCTAATGTTCGATGAACTGTTCGATGTCTCCACGGTAGAAATGAAATGGTTTCCATTCGAACAAATCGTTCAGCCAAGCCGTCAATTCCACGCAACTGCTGAGTGACATGTCACGTAATGAATTCGAAAGGGATCGGAAAAGACGAAAATCCGAAGGCGCCAAGTTGGAAGAATGCAGAAGATGTGCTAGCACTTCCCAACCAAGTGTTTGAGCGGCTTCCTTGGCGATTTGAGGACGTTGTCATGTTGCAGAAGAGCCCCATGTCGCCGATCAGGTTGTTTTTGCTAGTCAGCATTGTCGAGTCGTCGCATTTTTCCGACGTTAAGTTCTGCATTCACTGTCTTGATTCCGGTCAAGCAACTCGTGGTGGATCGTGTGTCTTTGAGATCGAAACTGGCGCCTTGGAATCACTTAAACCACTTTTTGGATGCCCTGAGAGGCATCGCTTTCTCGCCACACACTTCACAAATCTCTCTAGCAGCCTCTCTGGCTTTGGCACCTCAATTAAACGGAAAAAAGCAGCAGCTATTGAAAATGCTCCTGACACACCATTTTAATGGCCTGATAATAACAGAAAGTACATCGGCATAAAAAAACTAAAGACACTATTTTGTAGAGCACATAATTCTCTATCGAGCAAGATAAAGGGGCATTGCCAAAATATTTTATTTTCCAGGTAAAATTTTGAGTCAAAAAATAAAATAAAGCAGGACGTATGGACCAGTCCAATTTTTTGCGGCCCGTGACTGGGCAACACTGCGGCTCCTCAGACAGTGAGCAGCCAGCAACGACCAAGCGACGAGGAAAAACCCCAGGTTACATGCTGCCCTTCTGTTAGCCGGCTTACGTTGTGGCTCCTCACTCCGCCAGTTGCAGAAAAAGACTGAAGTGTCGTCAGCAGAGAGCTCCAGCTGCAGTCTCGTCTCGAGTTCTGCTCGCCTGTCAAACCAGAGCCCGTTCAACCGCAGCGTCTGTCTGTAGTGTATATGAAACAGAGAAATGAGAAAGAAGGGAAAGAGTGGGTGGGAAAGTAGTGACTTCCAGCCGCACAGAGCACTGTAGAAATACAATGGCGATAGTTTACAATTTGTGCCTCACCGGTAGTCCAACCTGGATTTAACACTTGTCACGAGCATTTACCTTAACCGCTTCGGCCATCGGAACACGGTCTCTGACCGACCCCAGCCGGCCGCGGTGGCCGTGCGGTTCTAGGCGCTCCAGTCCGGAGCCGCGCTGCTGCTACGGTCGCAGGTTCGAATTCTGCCTCGGGCATGGGTGTGTGTGATGTCCTTAGGTTAGTTAGGTTTAAGTAGTTCTAAGTTCTAGGGGACTGATGATCACAGCAGTTGAGTCCCATAGTGCTCAGAACCATTTGAATTTTTTTCTGACCGACCCAGATTTCCTACCTACCGCACGCTGCAATGCAGCTCTGAAAGAAGGTTCGTTTTGTTCAGGATACCAATGTTGTTGTTGTTGTGGTCTTCAGTCCTGAGACTGGTTTGGTGCAGCTCTCCATGCTACTCTATCCTGTGCAAGCTTCTTCATCTCCCAGTACCTACTGCAGCCTACATCCTTCTGAATCTGCTTAGTGTATTCATCTCTTGGTCTCCCTCTTCGATTTTTACCCTCCACGCTGCCCTCCAATACTAAATTGGTGAGCCCTCGATGTCTCAGAACATGTCCTACCAACCGATCCCTTCTTCTAGTCAAGTTGTGCCACAAACTCCTTCCCAATTCTATTCAATACCTCCTCATTAGTTATGTGATCTACAAATCTAATCTTCAGCATTCTTCTGTAGCACCACATTTCGAAAGATTGTATTCTCTTCTTGTCCAAACTATTTATCGTCCATGTTTCACTTCCATACATGGCTACACTCCATACATATACTTTCAGAAACGACTTACGGACACTTAAATCAATACTCGATGTTAACAAATTTCTCTTCTTCATAAACGCTTTCCTTGCTATTGCCAGTCTACATTTTATATCCTCTCTACTTCGACCATCATCAGTTATTTTGCTACCCAAAGAGCAAAACTCCTTTACTACTTGAAGTGCCTCATTTCCTAATCTAATTCCCTCAGCATCACCCGACTTAACTCGACTACATTCCATTACCTTCGTTTTGCTTTTGTTGATGTTCATCTTATACCCTCCTTTCAAGACACTGTCCATTCCGTTCAACTGCTCTTCCAAGTCCTTTGCTGTCCTGACAGAATTACAATGTCATCAGCGAACCTCAAAGTTTTTATTTTTACTCCATGGATTTTAATACCTACTACGAACTTTGCATTTGTTTCCTTTATTGCTTGCTCAATTTACAGATTGAATTGCATCGGGGATACGCTACAACCCTGTCTCACTCCCTTCCCAACCACTGCTTCCCTTTCATGTCCCTCGATTCTTATAACTGCGATCTGGTTCCTGTACAAATTGTAAATAGCCTTCCGCTCCCTGTATTTTACCCCTGACACCTTCAGAATTTGGAAGAGAGTATTCCAATCAACATTGTCAAAAGCTTTCTCTAAGTCTACAAATGCTAGAAATGTAGGTTTGCCTTTCCTTAATCTTTCTTCTAAGATAAGTCGTAGGGTCAGTATTGCCTCATGTGTTCCAACATTTCTATGGAATCCAAACTGATCTTCCCCGAGGTTACCAATACACCACATTATTCCCCACTCTTTCGGATACAAAATCGTATTTTCAACATAATCTCCGTTCATTTGGACGGCCTTAGGCCGTATTACCAGCTGACGGATGGCATACCAGTTCGATTTTACACAGAGCGAAGGAACTTGCCCCCTTTCTTGCAGCGGTGAACCGTAGGTCTCTAGAAGACCGTAGCGTTCAAAAAGGTTGGAAAAGAGCACAGGTCATCCCAGTTTCCAAGGAGGGACGTTGAACAGATGTGCAGAACTATCGACCTATATCTCAGTGGTAGAATTTTAGAGCACGTATGATGTTCTAGTATAATGACTTCTGGAGACTGTAAATCTACTCTGTAGGAATCAGCATGGGTTTCGAAAAAGACGGTCGTGTGAAACCCAGCTTGCGCTATTCGTCCACGAGACTCAGAGGGCCATAGACACGGATTCACAGGTAGATTCTGTGTTTCTTGACTTCCTCACGGCGTTTGATACAGTTCCCCACAGTCGTTTAATGAACAAAGTAAGAGCATATGGACTATCAGACCAATTGTGTGATTGTATCGAAGAGTTCCTAGATACCAGAACGCAGCATGTCATTCTCAATGGAGAGAAGTCTTCCGAAGTAAGAGTGATTTCAGGTGTGCCGCAAGGGAGTGTCGTAGGACCGTTGCTATTAACAATGTATATAAAAGACCTTGTGGATAACATCGGAAGTTCACTGAGGCTTTTTGCGGATGATGCTGTAGTATATCGAGAGGTTGTAACAATGGAAAATTGTACTGAAATCCAGGAGGATCTGCAACGAATTGACGTATGGTGCAGGGAATGGCAATTGAATCTCAATGTAGACAAGTGTAATGTGCTGTGAATACACAGAAAGAAAGATCCTTTATCATTTAGCTTCAATATAGCAGGTCAGCAACTCGAAGCAATTAATTCCATAAATTACCTGGGAGTAGGCGTTAGGAGTGATTTAAAATGGAATGACCATATCAAATTAATCGTCGGTAAAGCAGATGCCAGACTGAGATTCATTGGAAGAATCTTAAGGAAATGCAGTCCGAAAACAAAGGAAGTAGGTTACAGTACACTTGTTCACCCACTGCTTCAACACTGCTCACCTGTGTGGGATCCGTACCAGATAGACTTGATAGAAGACATACAGAAGATCCAACAGAGAGAGGCGTGCTTTGTTACAGGATCATTTAGTGACCGCGAAAGAGCTACGGAAATGATAGATAAACTCCACCGGAAGACTCTGCAAGAAAGTCGCTCAGTAGCTCGGTACGGGCTTTTGTTGAAGTTTCGAGAACATACCTTCACCGAGGAGTCAAGCAGTATATTGCTCCTTTCTACGTACATCTCGTGAAGAGACCATGACTATGAAATCAGAGAGATTAGAGCTCAGGCAGAGGCATACCGACAAGCTTTCTTCCACGAACAATACGAGACTGGAATAGAAGGGAGAATCGATAGAGGTGCTCAAGGTACACTCCGCCACACACCGTCAGGTGGTTTGCGGAGTATGGATGTAGATGTAGATGTAGATGGAAGCCGTAAGTGAGAGATCTGGGCTGTAGGGTCGATGAGGAAGAGTAGTCCTGTCAAGTTTGTGACCTCCTCTCGGGTACGCAGACTTGTGGGAGGCCATGCGTTGCCATGGCCAAGGAGAAATCCATTTACATTTTTGCGGCAACGAACACGCTGAAGTCGTTTCCCGATGTTTCGAAGGTATGTGCGGCCGGCAGACATGCTGGAGATCGGACAGGTTTGCATGTCCTTGTTGCCATGTTGAAACACACCTCACCCACCGACTCACCGTGGTTTTGTTCACTGCCAACTCTCCGTAGACATTTTGCAAGCGTCTATGAATATCTGCGATGCTCTGGATTTCCGCCATAAGAAACTCAATGACAGCTGGAAGGCACCTCCTTTAAAGAAGCCGTTTTGAAGGCTACGTGTAGCGGACCCACCTATCGGAAATTCGTGAAACTGTACGGACTGAAGCGGGAATATATCACGAAGTCCCACAGCTAATTCCGCAGTGTTTCATCAGAAACTGGCTGAAAAAAAAAACTGTATTTCATTACTTATGAAACGTCCCCTTAGAACAATTATACATGACTGTGTTTAAACTGACACACAATATTTTTAGCGCAACGCAATCTGACTTTCAAAAATCCCTACAAAAGAATGGCCCTGACTAACATTAACCTATACCTTTCACAAATCACTTACCTCACCAAAAATCTTCGTTCCTCGAACTACTGCAATACAGCGAGCGCCACTACTGCCAGCTAAATAAAAGATTCAAACTACTGAAGGCACTAACTACTGATGGGCATAGTTAGCAAATGAAAGATTTTGATAGAGAACAAACAATGTATTTACCTCAGAAGTCATAATGTATATAGCAGTTCATGACATCCAGTCTTACAAATTTCAAAACTCCGCCATCTCTCTCCCCACATCCACCACTGCTGGCGGCTCACCTCCAACTGCGCAACGCTACGCGCTGTTAACATCCAGCTGCCCAACAGTACAATGGCAGACAACAATGCAAACTAGCCACAGACTGCACGCAGCACAGCCAGTGATTTTTCATACAGAGCGCTACGTGGCGTTACCAATAAGAAAACCTAAACAGCCTACTTACACTTATTGAATCGAGCCCCTCTCATATACGAGTAGTGTCTGTTCTGTCGGCCATGTCTGACAGAACAGATGGTACCGTGACAGCTCCATGACATCTGCTTCAGTGAGGACGCTCTAATATCGTCCGAAATTCTACGGAAATCAATAATTTGCGAGTAGGAAGTTAATGGGCGAGGAACGTCACATTGCAGCGTGTGACTAGCTGGAAATTTTGGTCGGTCAGGGTCCGAGTATGGATGGCCGAAGCGCAACCGCTCATGAGAAGCCACAAATTCGGCACCGGGTTTCGGTCCGGCACAAATTTTCAACTTTCACCACTGCACTGCCATAATGCTGCAAGTCACTAGTTTCCCACTCAACCTTCCCCTTTCTTTCCCATTCCTCTGTTCCACATACAATGTATATGCCATACAATACTCATATAGTAATCAGAAAATGTGTGAAATTCTTGTAGGGATATTACAGGGCAGGTTGTACTGAGACATGAATGTTAAGAAAGAAATTCGATACGTTGCTCCGTTTCCGAGTTATTTATCATAGAATTTAGCCAATCGGGGCGTCGCGCACTCGCACTCAAGCGCCCTGCCAGGGGCGGTGTTGCCCAACGAGTGCTTTGTCTCGTCAGCTGGAACTTGAATTTACGCGCGCGATGATCTGATTGGCTAAATTCAATGCTAAATAACTCACAAATGGCGCAACGTATCGAATTTTCTTGTAACATTCATATCTCAGTACAACCCGCCCTGCAACATCCCTACAAGCGTTTCAGACATTTTCGACCATACTGTATATACGGGCCTATTACAAATGATTGAAGCGATTTCATAAATTCACTGTAGCTCCATTCATTGACATATGGTCACGACACACTACAGATATGTAGAAAAACTCATAAAGTTTTATTCGGGTGAAGCCGCACTTCAGATTTATGCCGCCAGAGCGCTCGAGAGCGCAGTGAGACAAAATGGCGACAGGAGCCGAGAAAGCGTATGTCGAGCTTGAAATGCACTCACATCAGTCAGTCATATCAGTGCAACGACATTTCAGGACGAAGTTCAACAAAGATCCACCAATTGCTAACTCCATTCGGCGATGGTATGCGCAGTTTAAAGTTTCTGGATGCCTCTGTAAGGGGAAATCAACGGGTCGGCCTGCAGTGAGCGAAGAAACGGTTGAACGCTTGCGGGCAAATTTCACGTGTAGCCCGCGGAAGTCGACGAATAAAGCAAGCAGGGAGCTAAACGTACCACAGCCGACGGTTTGGAAAATCTTACGGAAAAGGCTAAAGCAGAAGCCTTACCGTTTACAATTGCTACAAGCCCTGACACCCGATGACAAAGTCAAACGCTTTGAATTTTCGGCGCGGTTGCAACAGCTCATGGAAGAGGATGCGTTCAGTGCGAAACTTGTTTTCAGTGATGAAGCAACATTTTTTATTAATGGTGAAGTGAACAGACACAATGTGCGAATCTGGGCGGTAGAGAATCCTCACGCATTCGTGCAGCAAATTCGCAATTCACCAAAAGTTAACGTGTTTTGTGCAATCTCACGGTTTAAAGTTTACGGCCCCTTTTTCTTCTGCGAAAAAAACGTTACAGGACACGTGTAACTGGACATGCTGGAAAATTGGCTCATGCCACAACTGGAGACCGACAGCGCCGACTTCATCTTTCAACAGGATGGTGCCCCACCGCACTTCCATCATGAAGTTTGGCATTTCTTAAACAGGAGATTGGAAAACCGATGGATCGGCCGTGGTGGAGATCATGATCAGCAATTCATGTCATGGCCTCCACGCTCTCACAACGTAACCCCATGAGATTTCTTTCTGTGGGGTTATGTGAAAGATTCAGTGTTTAAACCTCCTCTACCAAGAAACGTGCCAGAACTGCGAGCTCGCATCAACGATGCTTTCGAACTCATTGATGGGGACATGCTGCGCCGAGTGTGGGAGGAACTTGATTATCTGCTTGATGTCTGCCGAATCACTAAAGGGGTACATATCGAACATTTGTGAATGCCTAAAAAAAACTTTTTGAGTTTTTGTATGTGTGTGCAAAGCATTGTGAAAATATCTCAAGTAATAAAGTTATTGTAGAGCTGTGAAATCGCTTCAATCATTTGTAATAACCTTGTATATCACGTCAAGATGTATTTACGAGTTGTTGATAACGACTAGTGAATCGACATCTATATAACTATCCCAGTATTGTCAGCATTGACTGAAATGAACTTTATAGTTGGAAGAAAGGAAGTCTAGAATTCATGTCACGTTGGAGACGTGGGCATTCGGGACGAGGGTACTGATGTGGTTGGTCAGTGACTGGGTAGGTGATCGGTCACCACACTGTCGCGGAAATCAACCTTGCATTCAAAAGAAGTAGTTTAGTAGAAACACAGAGGGCATTCATCAACAAGGTCGGATCACGATTTGAACGCAGCTCAGCTCGAATGCTGATCTTGTGTATGATGACTGTGCCACTTCGCTCGGTGTCCATGTAAATGGTTTAAAAACGTGTGTGTGTGTGTGTGTGTGTGTGTGTGTGTGTGTTTCACATCTCCTCCTAAACCACTCAGCCGATTTCAGCCAAACTTGAAACACGAATCCCTTTCCGTCAGGCAACAATCGCTGTTGGTGTAAGAACCACCTACAGGGTGTTTCAAAAATGACCGGTATATTTGAAACGGCAATAAAAACTAAACGAGCAGCGATAGAAATACACCGTTTGTTGCAATATGCATGGGACAACAGTACATTTTCAGGCAGACAAACTTTCGAAATTACAGTAGTTACAATTTTCAACAACAGATGGCGCTGCGGTCTGGGAAACTCTATAGTACGATATTTTCCACATATCCACCATGCGTAGCAATAATATGGCGTAGTCTCTGAATGAAATTACCCGAAACCTTTGACAACGTGTCTGGCGGAATGGCTTCACATGCAGATGAGATGTACTGCTTCAGCTGTTCAATTGTTTATGGATTCTGGCGGTACACCTGGTCTTTCAAGTGTCCCCACAGAAAGAAGTCACAGGGGTTCATGTCTGGCGAATAGGGAGGCCAATCCACGCCGCCTCCTGTATGTTTCGGATAGCCCAAAGCAATCACACGATCATTGAAATATTCATTCAGGAAATTAAAGACGTCGGCCGTGCGATGTGGCCGGGCACCATCTTGCATAAACCACGAGGTGTTCGCAGTGTCGTCTAAGGCAGTTTGTACCGCCACAAATTCACGAAGAATGTCCAGATAGCGTGATGCAGTAATCGTTTTGGATCTGAAAAATGGGCCAATGATTCCTTTGGAAGAAATGGCGGCCCAGACCAGTACTTTTTGAGGATGCAGGGACGATGGGACTGCAACATGGGGCTTTTCGGTTCCCCATATGCGCCAGTTCTGTTTATTGACGAAGCCGTCCAGGAAAAAATAAGCTTCGTCAGTAAACCAAATGCTGCCCACAGGCATATCGTCGTCATCAATCCTGTGCACTATATCGTTAGCGAATGTCTCTCATGCAGCAATGGTAGCGGCGCTGAGGGGTTGCCGCGTTTGAATTTTGTATGGATAGTGGTGTAAACTCTGGCGCACGAGACGATACGTGGACGTTGGCGTCATTTGGACCGCAGCTGCAACACGGCGAAAGGAAACCTGAGGCCGCTGTCGGATCACCTGCTGCACTAGCTGCGCGTTGCCCTCTGTGGTTGCCGTACGCGGTCGCCCTACCTTTCCAGCACGTTCATCCGTCACGTTCCCAGTCTGTTGAAATTTTTCAAACAGATCCTTTATTGTATCGCTTTTCGGTCCTTTGGTTACATTAAACCTCCGTTGAAAACTTCGTCTTGTTGCAACAACACTGTGTTCTAGGCGGTGGAATTCCAACACCAGAAAAATCCTCTGTTCTAAGGAATAAACCATATTGTCTACAGCACACTTGCACGTTGTGAACAGCACACGCTTACAGCAGAAAGACGACGATCAGAATGGCGCACCCACAGACTGCGTTGTCTTCTATATCGTTCACATCACTTGCAGCGCCATCTGTTGTTGAAAATTGTAACTACTGTAATTTCGAAAGTTTGTCCGCCTGAAAATGTACTGTTGTCCCAAGCATATTGCAACAAACGGTGTATTTCTATCGCTGCTCGTTTAGTTTTTATTGCCGTTTCAAATATACCGGTCATTTTTGAAACACCCTGTATCTACCACACTTCGGGAAATACGACGTCATAAACAATGAGATGCCTCAAAAACTTCAGCGTTGTGCACAGTGGTCAAATTTCTTACGTCTGTGCTATTAACCCTACCAGCAATAAACTGAGCAGACAGTATCCACATACGTCGGTTAATGCAGCTATAGAATTAAATCATGGCACCAGCCATAGTTCAGAAGATGTGACGTCATGAATACTGAGATCCGTGAAAAATTGCCGCATCATGCTACTAAGACACTTCTACAGTCGAGTGAACTTAAGGAAATCCCTACCACCCGCCAGCGCTTTTGACAGCTTTCAACTACGAAGCACAGATGGCATTACGCGGAAACAATCGCCGTCTGTATAGCTATGAAACGGCGATGCCGTAGAACCGTTTACAAAATTTCGTTGTAGACAAGCAAAGCAGCTGTGTCCAGCTTACAGAAACTATCCAGGATATTACACTACAAACACAGCTAATTTTTAGTTTTCGTTTATAGTAGAAAATTGGCAAAAATGAATATCTGTGAAATGCTGTGTGTTTGGGGGAGGAGACCACACAGCGGCCCGCATCTCGTGGTCGTGCGGTAGCGTTCTCGCTTCCCACGCCCGGGTTCCCGGGTTCGATTCCCGGCGGGGTCAGGGATTTTCTCTGCCTCGTGATGGCTGGGTGTTGTGTGCTATCCTTTTGTTAGTTAGGTTTAAGTAGTTCTAAGTTCTAGGGGACTTATGACCACAGCAGTTGAGTTCCATAGTGCTCAGAGCCATTTGAACCATTTTTGAACCACACAGTGAGGTCATCGGTCTCATCAGATTAGGGAAGGAAGTCGGCCGTGCCCTTTCAAAGGAACCATCCTGGGAATTGCCTGGAGCGATTTAGGATAATCACGGAAAACCTAAATTAGGATGGAAGGCGCGGGATTGAACCGTTGTCCTCCCAAATGCGAGTCCAGTGTGCTAGCCACTGCGCCACCTCGCTCGGTGAACTGCTGGGTTTGACAGCTAATGTAATATAAAGATCCGTTCGTGTCGAGGGCACTCGAGACGAAGCACTAGATTTGTTGAACAATCGTTAAGGGAATGATCGTCACGTGTCCGACTGAATCAACTTCGAATTCGATTGGGGTAACTTACTAAAACGAGGAAACGTAAGAGCGCCAGGTGGGGCTGTGAACTCTACTTCATCTGACTAAGTTTTGTAATCTTAGTCACTGTATTCGATGGGAGGGAGAGGTCTTTTAGCTTTCTTACCAAAGTACTCAACATATAGTGAAAATAAAACCTTCCACCGACGATGGAAGCTCCTCAACTCCCAGTTCTGATCAAGAATTTGGGATGACATGGCTGTAAATCTAAGACTGAAACTGGTGATTCTAACCTGAAAAGGCAGCCGGAGTGGCCGAGCGGTTCTAGGGGCTTCAGTCTGGAACCGCGCGACCTCTACGGTCGCAGGTTCGAATCCTGCCGCGGGCATAGATGTGTGTGATCTCCATAGGTTAGTTAGGTTTAAGTAGTTCTCAGTTCTAGGGGACTGGTGACCTCAGATGTTAAGTCCCATAGAGCTTAGAGCCATTTGAACCATTTGAGCTACGGTCACAGGTTCGAATCCTGCCTCAGGCATGGATGTGTGTGATGTCCTTAGGTTAGTTAGGTTTAAGTAGTTCTAAGTTCTAGGGGACTGATGATCTCAGATGTTAAGTCCCATAGTGCTCAGAGCCATTTCAACCATTTTCTATCCTGAATATCTCAGCTAAGTATCCTCGTAATACTCTGAAGTACGTTTGGAAATATTCGTCATGTTTCTCGGAAACAGCAAATAAAACACACCGGAGTCAGATGATGAAGAAGAAATTCATCTTCAGAGAAAATGCAGCTTTGTACAGGACACTACATCAAAAGCAGGTAAAGATTTCGAATCCAGTGAACTCTCTTGGGAGGTTAAGCAGTGTTGTGAAATGGGAGCTGAAAATCCCCGTTGGAACCATGGTTTTCGTAGTCCCATTCGGGTGAACTGAGCTAAGACGAGTATAAAGTGGACGGAAGTCAAATATAAGAACGAAATTTTTAAGAGAAACGCCGCTCAATCATCTGAACGGAAGCGTAATCGTACAGTAGAAATACCACGGACATTTAACTACGAAAAGTAAACGAATTGGTCAAAAAACAACATGAAAACCTCTGTACAAGAACGACAATGAAATACAAATTTTTCATCTCACAATGTGCCAATTCGTAAGCACCAGCGAGTGGATTTAGGCAAACGGGGTCTTCTGGGGAATAATCTTAACAGTGATGGCCTCTTATTCGTCTAACAGGGAAATATTTCGCCATCGCGAGACACATTAGAATTTTTCAGTAAACAGGATCACTTAACCGGATCTTTAATATCGAGTAAGTTATTGCGTCGTTATACACCTAAGGGAATTTCCGGACTACTTAGCCAACTTGCAGCAGTAACTTTCCTACAAAAAGAAAGAAAAAAAAGAGTAGCAACTTAAGTTAATAGTGCATGCATGTATGCGTGTACCTCGCAAAAAGCAGTTGGCTGCAGCTAGCTTCTGTTTACCGACCGGCACTTACGTAACCTGGTTTTCTGTATTCCCTAACGATAGACGGATCAGGAGACTTTTCCAGTCCACAACCTTGCGACAGTACGTAAGCTGCCCGCTATTTTCTGAATTACAACTTGCGTATTCAGTCAAGTTTAAAACAATTACTTATACACTGAAACGAGCCTGTAAATAGAGGAAACAGTTTAACGATAACGCGGTCTGATTTGAATGAAGGCATGTAGAGCAGGCTTAGTCAAAAGCGTATCAACTGAGGTGGGAGGGGTGGACGTCAACCTTTCGGTACTAATGTTTTTTTTTTCTGAACGTCAAATACGGATTGCGAGTGTGAGCATATAGTTTCACCATCTCACTGCGCAATGAATAGTAATCTGTGGGTTCCATACCTACATCTACGTCCATACTCCGCAAGCCACCCTAAGGTGCGTGGCAGAGGGTACCCTGTACCAATGCTATGCATTTCCTTTCTCTTTGCCGGCCGCTGTGGCCGACCGGTTCTAAGCGCTTCAGTCTGGAACCGCGCGACCGCTACGGTCGCAGGTTCGAATCCTGCCTCGGGCATGGATGTGTGTGATGTCCTTAGGTTAATTAGGTTTAAGTAGTTGTAAGATCTAGGGGACTGATGACCTCAGATGTTAAGTCCCATAGTGCTCAGAGCCATTTGAACCATTTGAACCTTTCCCGTTCCACTCGCAGACAAAGCGGAAGGGGTGAGGGGGGGGGGGACGATTGTCTACAGGGTGTTACCAAAAGGTGTGGCCAAACTTTCAGGAAACATTCCTCACACACAAAGAAAGAAAATATGTTATGTGGACATATGTCCGGAAACGCTTACTTTCCATGTTAGAGCTCATTTTATTACTTCTCTTCAAATCACATTAATCATGGAATGGAAACACACAGCAACAGAACGTACCAGCGTGACTTCAAACACTTTGTTACAGGAAATGTTCAAAATGTCCTCCGTTAGCGAGGATACATGCATCCACCCTCCGTCGCATGGAATCCCTGATGCGCTGATGCAGCCCTGGAGAATGGCGTATTGTATCACAGCCGTCCACAATACGAGCACGAAGAGTCTCTACATTTGGTACCGGGGTTGAGTAGACAAGAGCTTTCAAATGCCCCCATAAATGAAAGTCAAGAGAGTTGAGGTCAGGAGAGCGTGGAGGCCATGGAATTGGTCCGCCTCTACCAATCCATCAGTCACCGAATCTGTTGTTGAGAAGCGTACGAACACTTCGACTGAAATGTGCAGGAGCTCCATCGTGCATGAACCATATCTTGTGTCGTACTTGTAAAGGCACATGTTCTAGCAGCACAGGTAGAGTATCCCGTATGAAATCATGGCGGTGAATCAAGGAAGTACAGTACATACTGACAAAACTAAAATGAGCTCTAACATGTAAATTAAGCGTTTCCGGACACATGTCCACATAACATCTTTTTCTTAATTTGTGTGTGAGGAATGTTTCCTGAAAGTTTGGCAGTACCCTTTTGTAACACCCTGTATATGCCAGTATGAGCCGTAATTTCTCGATTGTTATTTTCGTGGTCCTTTTGCGAGATATATATTGGTGGCGGTAGAATCGTTCTGCAGTTAGCCTGAAATGCCGCCTCTCTAAATTTTCTCAATAGTGTTCCTCGAAAAGAATGACGCCTCAACCCCGAGGATTTACATGTTGTTCGAACCTACCTATAACAAAGCTAGCAGCCCGGCTCTGAACTGATTCCATGTCTTTCCTTTAATCCGACCTGGTGCGGATACCAAACAGTCGGGCAATACTCAGGAATAGATCGCACCAGCGTGACAGTTACTGAACTACATGAGGAAAAAACGTAAATTAGTTGCAAACTACGGCGTGCACACACTTTATTCACTACAGGTATTCGGATTTAGGTTATGATATGTTCGATATGCCTGCCATCATTGGTGAAAATGTGTAACAGGCGAATAGCGAAATTCTACACGACCCACTGAACGTCGATGCTGTCGATGACGTACTGGATGGCTGTTTTCAGCTCAGCAATGGTTTTGGGGTTATCTTGTCTTTAATATAACCCCACAAAAAGGAGTCGTATGTGTTAGTATCCGGAGAATATGACGGCCAGCCGAGGCCCATGATAGAGGGCCTCTGGGTACCCCAGAGCCAAAATGCGGCACTCAAAGTTCCCTTCAAGGTTGTCAAATACTCTCCTGCTTCGATCTATAGGGTCGAGCTTCGTCTTACGTGAACCACATCTTGTCGAAATCAGGGGCACTTTGGATAATGGGGATGAAAGGTTTAGAAGATGTTGCAATTTGTGAACAACATAAAAATTCGATTAAAGAAAGACAATATAAATTTCTGCGTACCATAAGGTCTAGACGAGCGAAGCAGCGAGCGCTAAGCTAGTTTCGCGGTAATGCAAAACAAGCTCCCCTTCTTTGAATTATTTCGAAGTCCTCCGTCAAATCTATCTGATAAGAATCCCGTGCCGCACAGCAATACTCTAGCAGAGGACGGGCAGCTGTAGTGTAGGCAGTCTCTTAAGTAAATCTGTTGCCAGTGATGGTTCTACCTTAAGTTGCTAGTAATTATATTCCCCAGGTATTTAGTTGAACTGAGATCTTATAGATTTGTGTGATTTACGATGTAACCAAAATTTAACCGATTTCTTTCAGTACATATGTGGACGACCTCACACTTTTCAACATTTAGGATCAATTGCCACTGTTCACACCATACAGGTATCTTGTCTAAGTCCTTTTGCAATTTGGTTTGATCTCCTGATAACGTAATTAGACTTTAAATGACAGCATCACCTGCAAAGGCCGCGAAGGGTAGCCACGCGGTCTAGGCGCCTTGCCACGGTTCGCACGGCTCCACCCGTCGGAGGTTCGAGTCCTCCCTCAGGCATGGAAGCATGGGTGTGTGTATGTTGTTCTTAGCGTAAGTTAGTTTAAGTTAGATTAAGTAGTGTGTTAGCCTAGGGACCGATGACTTCAGCAGTTTGGTCCCATAGGAACTTATCACAAATTTCCAAATTTCCCAACTTCAAACCAACAAAGGTGCCTATTCAGATTATCTCCTAAATCAATTGTACATCTACATCTACATCTATACTCCGCAAGCCACCTGACGGTGTGTGGCGGAGAGTACCTTGAGTACCTATATCGGTCTCGTATTGTTCTTGGAAAGAAAGATTGTCGGTTTGCCTCTGTCTGGGCTCTAATCTCTCTGATTTTATCCTCATGGCCTCTTCGCGAGATATACGTAGGAGGGAGCGATATACTGCTTGAATCCTCGGTGCAGGTATGTTCTCGAAACTTCAACAAAAGCCCGTGCCGAGATATTGAGCGTCTCTCTTGCATAGTCTTCCACTGGAGTTTATCCATCATCTCCGTAACGCTTTGGCGATTACTAAATGATCCTGTAACGAAGCGAGCTGCTCTCCGTTGGATCTTCTCCGTCTCTTCTATCAACCCTACGTGGTACGGATCCCACACCAGTGAGTAGTACTCTTGCATTGGGCGAACAAGTCTACTGTAACCTACTTCCTTTGTTTTCGGACTGCATTTCCTTAGGATTCTTCCATTACACTTGTCTACATTGAGATTCAGTTGCCATTCCCTGCACCATGCGTCAATTCGTTGCATACCTTCCTGCATTTCAGTACAATTTTCCATTGTTATAACCTCTCGATACACCACAGCATCATCTGCAAAAAGCCGCAGTGAACTTCCAATGTTATCCACAAGGTTATTTATGTATATTGTGAATAGCAACGGTCCTACGACACTCCCCTGAGGCACACCTGAAATCACTCTTACTTCGGAAGACTTCTCTCCATTGAGAATGACATGTTGCGTTCTGTTATCTAGGAACTCTTCAATCCAATCGCACAATTGGTCTGATATTCCATATGGTCTTACTTTGTTCATTAAACGACTGTGGGGAACTGTATCAAACGCCTTGTAAAGTCAGGAAACACGGCATCTACCTGGGAACCCGTATCTATGGCCCTCTGAGTCTCGTGGACGAATAGCGCAAGCTGGGTTTCACACGATCGTCCTTTTCGAAACCCATGCTGATTCCTGCACAGTAGATTTCTAGTCTCCAGAAAAGTCATTATACTCGAACATAATACGTGTTCCAAAATTCTACAATTGATCGACGTTATAGATATACGTCTACAGTTCTGCACATCTGTTCGACGTCCCTTCTAGAAAACGGGGATGAAGCGTGCCTTTTTCCAATCCTTTGGAACGCTACGCTCTTCTAGAGACCTACGGTACACCGCTGCAAGAAGGGGGGGCAAGTTCCTTCGCGTACTCTGTGTAAAATTGAACTGGAATCCCATCAGGTCCAGCGGGCCTTCCCCTTTTGAGCGATTTTAACAGTTTTTCTAACCCTCTGTCATCTATTTCGATACCTACCATTTTGTCATCTATGCGACAATCTAGAGAAGGAACTACAGTGCAGTCTTCCTCTGTGAAACAGCTTTGGAAAAAGACATTTAGTATTTCGGCCTTTAGTCTGTTATCCTCTGTTTCAGTACCATTTTGGTCACAGAGTGTCTGGAGATTTTGTTTTGATCCACCTACCGCTTTGACATAAGACACAAATTCATTTTCTGCCAAGTCAGTACATAGAACTTTACTTTCGAATTCATTAAACGCCTCTCGCATAGCCCTCCTCACACTACATTTCGCGTCGTGTAATTTTTGTTTGCCTGCGAGGCTTTGGCTATGTTTATGTTTGCTGTGAAGTTCCCTTTGCTTCTGTAGCAGTTTTCTAACTCGGTTGTTGTACCACGGTGGCTCTTTTCCATCTCTTACCATCTTGCTAGGCACATACTCATCTAATGCATATTGTAAGATGGTTTTGAACTTTGTCCACTGACCCTCAACACTATCTGTACTTGAGATAAAACTTTTGTGTTGAGCCGTCAAGTACTCTGAAATCTGCTTTTTGGCACTTTTGCTAAACAGAAAAATCTTGCTACCTTTTTTTAATATTTCTATTTACGGCTGAAATCATCGATGCTGTAACCGCTTTATGATCGTTGATTCCCCTTCTGCGTTAACTGTTTCAAATAGTTCGGGTCTGTTTGTCACCAGAAGGTCTAGTATGTTATCTGTTATCGCCTCGTGTCGGTTCTCTGTATAACTGCTCAAGGTAGTTTTCAGATAATGCACTTAAAAAAATTTCACTGGACTCTTTGTCCCTGCCATCCGCTATAAACGTTTGAGTCTCTCAGTCTATACCTGGTAAATTAAAATCTCCACCCAGAACTATAACACGGTGTTATGGGTGTTAAGGGAAATATGTAGATATTTCTATTGATAACGGAGGACAGTGCAATGAACCACATTACATGAGTATCTACTTTATTTGCAGGCTAGGCTATTAGTTGTAGTATGGTTTGTACCTCCAAGGAAGGGTGCCACAAGCAAGCTATTAATGTTTACGTTCCGCTGGGAAGCAGGTCAGGTATTGAAATGTGGACTCAAACACACCAAACGGATAATCTACACTACTGGCCATTAAAATTGCTACACCACGAAGATGACATGCTAAAGACGCGAAATTTAACCGACAGGAAGAAGATGCTGTGATATGCAAATGATTAGCTTTCCAGAGCATTCACACAAGATTGGCGCCGGAGGCAACATCTACAACGAGCTGACATGAAGAAAGTCTCCAACCGATATCTCATACACAAACAGCAGTTCACCGGCGCTGCCTTGTGGAACGTTGTTGTGATGCCTCGTGTAAGGAGGAGAAATGCGTACCATCACGTTTTCGACTTTGATAAAGGTCGGATTGTAGCCTATCGCGATTGCGGTTTATCGTATCGCGACATTGCAGCTCGCGTTGGTCGAGAGTCAATAACTGTTAGCAGAATATGGAATCGGTGGATTCAGGAGGGTAATACGGAACGCCGTGCTGGACCCCAACGGCCTCGTATCACTAGCAGTCGAGATGACAGGCATCTTATCCGCATGGCTGTAACGGATCGTGCAGCCACGTCTCGATCACTGAGTCAACAGATGGGGACGTTTTCAAGACAACAACCATCTGCACGAACAGTTCGACGACGTTTGCAGTAGCATGGACTATCAGCTCTGAGACCATGGGTGCGGTTACCCTTGACGCTGCATCACAGACAGGAGCGCCTGCGATGGTGTACTCAACGACGAACCTGGGTGCACGAATGGCAAAACGCCATTTTTTTCTGATGAATCCAGATTCTGTTTGCAGCTTTATGATGGTCGCATCCGTGTTTGGCGACATCGCGGTGAACGCACATTGGAAGCGTGTATTCGTCATCGCGGTACTGGCGTATCACTCCGCGTGATGGTATGGGGTGCCATTGGTTACACGTCTCGGTCACCTCTTGTTAGCATTGACGGCACTTTGAACAGTGGACGTTACATTTCAGATGTGTTACTAGCCGTGGCTCTACCCTTCATTCGATCCCTACGAAACCCTACATTTCAGCAGGATAATGCACGACCGCCTGTTGCAGGTCCTGTACGGGCCTATCTGAATACGGAAAATGTTCGACTGCTGCTGTGGCCAGCACATTCTCCAGATCTCTCACCGATTGATAACGTCTGGTCGACGGTGGCCGAGCAACTGGCTCGTCACAATACGCCAGTCACGACTCTTGATGAATTGTGATATCGTGTTGAAGCTGCATGGACAGCTGTACCTGTACACGCCATCCAAGCTCTGTTCGACTCAGTGCCCATGCGTATCAAGGTCGTTATTACGGCCAGAGGTGGTTGTTCTGGGTACTGATTTCTCAGGATCTATGCGCCCAAATTGCGTGAAAATGTAATCACATGTCAGTTCTAGTATAATATATTTGTCCAATGACTACCCGTTTATCACCTGCGTTTCTTCTTGGTGTAGCAAATTTAATAACCAGTAGTGTATAATGACAGGCGTAATCCACTTCACGGTGTAGTTACGACCGTGCAGAAAACATCAGGTAGTAAATTTCGTGATGCGTTTGTAGGAAGACCGTCAGATGCAGAGAAAAAAGCAACTAACATATTAATGCAGCAATTATCAGAATATCTTTACCTGTGCCCTAACACCCTGTATAGATTAGTAACACCAGAGGGCCATGGTGAACGCTCGAACACTTCTCGCGAATGCACTGAGAAAGGGAGGAATAAGAATGGGAACCATCCCCTGCCACACAAGACGAGATGACTTGCGAGCCAAAGTAGCTCCACCGAGCGCATAATGTTCGACCTGTCAACCCAGCGACGATGCTGCGTTAATTCTGCGGAGTGATTATCCTTGACACCAGGGCCAATGTCAGCTGCACAGCTGGTTCAGAGAATTCTGCTTGCGGCTGCGCCTGTCTTCCGCTGCCGAGGCCGCGAACAAGAAGTCCTGGAACGAGCCGCAGTGACGTCACGCCAGCCCGACGGCCAGCGACATTAAGTAGTGACGCGTGCCCTCCAAAGCGCGGAGTCTGAAACCAGCCGCGGCGTCGACGCGTGTTGCAGGTCGCCGCCTCCACGGAAGCGGTCAGTTCCTCCAGCGCAACCGCGTGAGCCACTCGTCTGCTGGAAGAGGACCCTGGTTGCCTTCCGGAGAAAAGAGTCGCGAGGCGGAAGATGTCGGTGCAAGGCAGGGAGGACGTGCGGCACATCAGGGAGTGGCTGAAGCATCAGCCACACCTGCCGCAGATCACGGGTGAGTTCCGGGACTTTTACTCATTTGTTTAACCCGATCATATTACGGCCTTCATTGCCTCACTTACCTCAGACCGAGGTGTTACACATACAATAACATTTACATCAGAGTTACTTATGGACGCTAAAAGTTGTATGTGACTGGTCAGATATTTTCTGAAATGATTTGTCTAAACGTAAGAAACGGAGTAAATTAGAGAAACTTTCGACGCACTTCATTTGTTGCACATGGTTTCGAGCATAATTCAAAGGCGCGTCAGATATTCCTCTAATTACGTTATTTATTTCTTGTTGACAAATAATTTCACAAAACATTTGACCGATTTTCTCCTCAAGTTCTTTCTTTTATTCTTTTATTTTCAAGGCTTGATCAGAAAATAGGCTCGATCAGAGAATATTATCTTATTGACAAGTCATTTACTTTCCTACCATCTTCTGCTCTCTAAGCGTCCTGAATTTAGTAATTGATTCGAAGGAAACCAGTTTGACAGTTAAATAGCACATCAGTGGAACTTTTTATGCACGAAATAGCCAGGCTTTGAAAGGATAAACTATTTTGCCTTCCTGGTGTCTGCTGCCGGCCGGTGTGGCCGTGCGGTTAAAGGCGCTTCAGTCTGGAACCGCGTGACCGCTACGGTCGCAGGTTCGAATCCTGCCTCGGGCATGGATGTGTGTGATGTCCTTAGGTTAGTTAGGTTTAATTAGTTCTAAGTTCTAGGCGACTGATGACCTCAGAAGTTGAGTCGCATAGTGCTCAGAGCCATTTGAACCATTTGAACCTGGTGTCTGCTGATCTCGAAATTTCCTAAATTTAGTGCGTGATCCAATGGAAGCCAGTTTAAAAATCAAATATCACAGCAACGCGAGTTTTATTATGCAAAATAGCTGCCCACTGAAGAGATCAACTTTCTGACACCTCTTTTGCCTTCCTGTCTTCTTCTGTTCTCGAAATGTCCTGTATTTAGAACTTCTTTCTAAGAAAGCGTTTTTGACAATTACTTGCACAACAATATAACTTTTTATGCACTAAATAGCTCAGTCTTGCCGACATAAACTTTTTGACACTTAATCTACATAGCTAGCAGCAGCTGTTCGTGAAATATTTCAATTTTTCCCTCAGATCACTACGTAAGTTTTTCTGAAGTTCCCAGATTTCTTCAAGCTGTTCATTTTGATACCCTTTGTCCATTTCCCACTCTTAGTTTCGCTATGAAATCGGATGAAAACTTACTGGCAATCTTGTTTTTACTTCACTCAGTTTTGAACAAAAATAGTAGTAATAGAATTAAAAGTGCCGTAAAACAAATTACGTATGTATGTGATGCTACTTTGAACAACAGTATTGACGAAGAAGTAATAGGAATAATACTACCGATGCTGGTACTGCTATTGCAACAACAACAATAATAATAACAGTGACAGTAAAAGTTAAAAAGCATATGAAGGTTGTAAAAAAGTGTGGTTTTCTGACCGTTCAAGTTGTGAGGAAGTTATGGGCTTTGGAAAACGAATATGCTGTGGAGGGAAGGGAGGGTAATTAGTTCTTATAGCCTAAGGAGTACGTACAGAACAAAGAGATCCATATTTGTTATTTTAGTAGATATGAGTTGCTTTTTGAAGCTGGAGATTTTATCATTTCTCTGATAACTCAGGCAGATCATTTCAGAGATGGCGCTTGCTACTGAAACATACTTAGAGAAGACAACTGGCCGGCCGGAGTGGCCGAGCGGTTCTAGGCGCTACATTCTGGAACCGCGCAACCGCTACGGTCGCAGGTTCGAATCCTGCCTCGGGCATGGATGTGTGTGATGTACTTAGGTTAGTTAGGTTTACGTAGTTCTAAGTTCTAGGGGACTGATGACCTTAGGAGTTAAGTCCCATAGTGCTCAGAGCCATTTGACAACTGAGTGATGAAAAAAGAAAAAGGTATTCCTCTGATGGGAAAGAGAGTTTCGGTTGCATTGTTCAGACAAGAAGGTTAAGGTCGTCGAGAGATATGAGGGCTACATACTTTGGTAAGCTGGTAAAGGAGAGAGTGTGTGGAAACCTCTGCCCCTGCCCATCGTAACCAGGACATCTGTACGTGATGTGGTAAAATACAGTCAAGAAGGCTAATGTCACAGATGTGTGGTACGCACGTGTGCATCACCAGTTACAAGCGCTCCGAGCTTTCCTGAAAAATTTCTATTTGGATGTTCTTGTTGTGGTCTTCAGTCCTGAGACTGGTTTGATGCAGCTCTCCATGCTACTCTATCCTGTGCAAGCTTCTTCATCTCCCAGTACCTAATGCAACCTACATCCTTCTGAATCTGCTTAGTGTATTCATCTCTTGGTCTCCCCCTACGATTTTTACCCTCCACGCTGCCCTCCAATACTAAATTGGTGATCCCTTGATGCCTCATAACATGTCCTATCAACCGATCCCTTCTTCTTGTCAAGTTGTGCCACAAACTCCTCTTCTCCCCAATCCTATTCAATATTTCCTCATTAGTTATGTGATCTACCCATCTAATCTTCAGCATTCTTCTGTACCACCACATTTCGAAAGCTTCTATTCTCTTCTTGTCCAAACTATTTACCGTCCAGGTTTCACTTCCATACATGGCTACACTCCATACAAATACTTTCAGAAATGACTTCCTGCCACTTAATTCTATACTCGATGTTAACGAATTTCTCTTCTTCAGAAACGCTTTCCTTGCCATTGCCAGTCTACAATTTACATCCTCTCTACTTCGACCATCATCAGTTATTTTGCTCCCCAAATAGCAAAACTCCTTTACTACTTGAAGTGTCTCATTTCCTAATCTAATACCCTCAACATCACCCGACTCAATTCGACTACATTCCATTATCCTCGTTTTGCTTTTGTTGATGTTCTTCTTATATCCTCCCTTCAAGACACCATCCATTCCGTTCAACTGCTCTTCCAAGTCCCTTGCTGTCTCTGACAGAATTACAATGTCATCAGCGAACCTCAAAGTTTTGATTTCTTCTCCATGGATTTTAATACCTACTCCGAATTTTTCTTTTGTTTCCTTACTGCTTGCTTAATATACAGATTGAATAACATCGGGGAAAGGCTACAGCCCTGTCTTACTCCCTTCCAAACCACTGCTTCCCTTTCATACCCCTCGACTCTTATAACTGCCATCTGGTTTCTGTACAAATTGTAAATAGCCTTTCGCTCTCTGTATTTTACCCCTGCCACCTTTAGAATTTGAAAGAGAGTATTCCAGTCAACATTGTCAGAAGCTTTCTCTAAGTCTACAAATGCTAGAAACGTAGGTTTGCCTTTCCTTAATCTTTCTTCTAAGATAAGTCGTAAGGTCAGTATTGCCTCACGTGTTCCAATATTTCTACGGAATCCAAACTGATCTTCCCCGAGGTCGGCTTCTACTAGTTTTTCCATTCGTCTGCAAAGAATTCGTGTTAGTATTTTGCAGCTGTGGCTTATTAAACTGATTGTTCGGTAATTTTCACATCTGTCAACACCTGCTTTCTTTGGGATTGGAATTATTATATTCTTCTTGAAGTCTGAGGGTATTTCGCCTGTTTCATACATCTTGCTCACCAGATGGTAGAGTTTTGTCAGGACTGGCTCTCCCAAGGCCGTCAGTAGTTCCAATGGAATGTTGTCTACTCCGGGGGCCTTGTTTCGACTCAGGTCTTTCAGAGCTCTGTCAAACTCTTCACGCAGTATCGTATCTCCAATTTCATCTTCATCTACATCCTCTTCCATTTCCATAATATTGTCCTCAAGTACATCGCCCTTGAATAGACCGTCTATATACTCCTTCCACCTTTCTGATTTCCCTTCTTTGCTTAGAAATGGGTTTCCATCTGAGCTCTTGATGTTCATACTAGTGGTTCTCTTATCTCCAAAGGTCTCTTTAATTTTCCTGTAGGCAGTATCTATCTTACCCCTAGTGAGATAAGCCTCTACATCCTTACATTTGTCCTCTAGCCATCCCTGCTTAGCCATTTTGCACTTCCTGTCTATCTCATTTTTGAGACGTTTGTATTCCTTTTTGCCTGCTTCATTTACTGCATTTTTATATTTTCTCCTTTCATCAATTAAATTCAATATTTCTTCTGTTACCCAAGGATTTCTACTAGCCCTCGTCTTTTTACCTACTTGATCCTCTGCTGCCTTCACTACTTCATCCCTCAGAGCTACCCATTCTTCTTCTACTGTATTTCTATCCCCCATTCCTGTCAATTCTTCCATTATGCTCTCCCTGAAACTCTGTACAACCTCTGGTTCTTTCAGTTTATCCAGGTCCCATCTCCCTAAATTCATTGCATTGTTGGAATTTGCTATTGTAGTGTTGGGCAGTTGGCTGTTAACCGCAATCGCGATAGGCTACAATCCGACCTTTATCAAAGTCGGAAACGTGATGGTACGCATTTCTCCTCCTTACACGAGGCATCACAACAACGTTCCACAAGGCAGCGCCGGTCAACTGCTGTTTGTGTATGAGAAATCGGTTGGAAACTTTCCTCATGTCAGCACGTTATAGGTATCGCCACCGGCGCCAACCTTGTGTGAGTGCTCTGAAAAGTTAGTCATTTGCATATCACAGCATCTTCTTCCTATCGGTTAAATTTCGCTTCTGTAGCACGTCTTCTTCATGGTGTAGCAATTTTAATGGCCAGTAGTGTACAAGCAGGACAATGTAACCGGTCACACGGTTTGCAGTGTTCGTGTATGGTTCGGAGAACACCAGGGTGAGTTTACCGTTGTTCCCTGGCCACCAGACTCCCACGACTTAACCACAATCGAGAATTTGTGGGACCACTCCGATCGGACTGCTCGTGGCGAGAATTCTCAACCGTAAAACCGAGCACAGATGATCACGGCACTGGAGTCGACATGATTCTTCCAGAATCTCGTCGACTCTCTTCCTGCACGTATCACAGCAGTCCGCAAAAGGTAGTTATTCAAGTTTTTGACAGGTGGTCACATCAATGTTACTGGACAGTGTATTATCGTAGTTTCGTTTTATTTCTTAATCTTTTCTTTTGTACGAGACGCATTGTTCTATAGTTGTGGCACGTGGTCGACAGTTAAAGAGCCGGTTTCGGGAGTCACTATCGTCTTCAATCCAAAATAGAAAAAATATAAATTTTTCTCCCTCTGCAAAAAGTCTAGATGTACTAATAGATGGAAATCTACATTGGGCTGAGCACATAGCTACAGTTTTCAAGAATGCATCTCTCGATTCTCTAAAAAATAATAAAGCTCTTCCTTTTCAACTGCAAGAAAAACTTAAATGAACGCTTGTACTTGCAATTGTTGAATTCAACGATGTCATCCAAAAGGTTGTATACATGGAAGAACCCTGGAGATACTAAAAGGTATCAGATAGATTATATTGCATGTGGGGAAGTGAGATGGCGGATTTTTGAGAGCCGATGATCTACACGTGTGTCCATCAGAAACAGTACATTTGTAAGAATGGGTGTCATGAACTGCTATATATATATTATGACTTTTGAACACTATTAAGGTAAATACATTGTTTATTCTCTATCAAAATCTTTCATTTGCTAACTATGCCTATCAGTAGTTAGTGCCTTCAGTAGTTTGAATCTTTTATTTAGCTGGCACTAGTGGCGCATGCTGTATTGCAATAGTTCGAGTAACGAAGATTTTTGTGAGGTAACTGATTCGTGAAAAGTATAGGTTAATGTTAGTCAGGACCATTCTTTTGTAGGGATTATTGAAAGATTGCGTTGCGCTAAAAAAATATTGTGTGTCAGTTTAGTGTTGATCAGAATAGGTAAAGAGCGAAGTGTCTGAGTACGTTCAGTTTTGCTCAGCTGTTTGCAAATCAAATAATGTAAGAGATTTATCAGCACAGTAATTCAATATTTTTTCTAAGGGGACGTTTCAAAGTCACTGAGACGATTTCCACCAGGCTGCGTCTTACGTGTTTCTTCCAGGTGAGTTCTCTGTCAAGTATGTGTGTATGTTTTGATCTTTTTTTGCGTAACTGGGGACGATTGTCCTTGTAATGTGTATTTGTGTGAGGGAGCTTACATGTCTCATCTATTGTGTGTATCAATCATTGTTTTGCCATGGTACATTGGGGGTGGGGGTGGGGAGGCTCTAGGGTGGGGATGTTGCCTAGTTTGTCGTATTATTGTGTGGTGTCTAGGGGGTTTGTTTTTTGTCTACGATATGTTCTATTAGTTTAAATATGGTTTGCGTGGTGATGTTTGTCTAGTCATTAATTATGTACTTCTTCTCTATTGTTGCTTTTCAGATTTGGAAGTTCCCTTGTAGGTCAGGAGTTGTTCCTTGTTACTGAATCTATTTTCATGCCCTTTTTTACTGCGGTATGGTGATGGTTTTCTTGCTGGAGGTGTTCTGAAAATGCTGAATGATGCTCCTTTACGTTCTTTATACCTTATTCGCATCCCGCAATAGCAAAACAAAACATGCGAAATGGCAAGATGGCAGTGGTGCCTTACAACAAAAAACGTGAATATATTCAGTGTTAGTGCAAGTGATGTGTGCAAAAATCTTTCACATAAGTGTGGCAGAACAGAAGGAATGACGTAAGCAGCGAAAAAACCGTGAGTAAATAGGGTAATTAGTACTGTTTGTAGTAGTAACTTAAAACAAGAGAATTGTTCATGGTCTAACAAACAAAATTGTAAGAAAAAATCATATTGTTACCATGACAATTGTAGATGCTTTAGAATGAAACGAAAGGCGTTTGGTCTTACTGAGACATTCATTACAGTCGCAAAATATGGTATTTTGCCTATATAACTTGTGTACTTTGATTATGGTTTTATAGTAGAACATATTGTCGGTATATTTGCTCGAGGCAATGTTGCAATTTTTTGCTTCTTCGAGGCCCATGTACTACTTGACCGCGATATTATTGCACTAGGTCTCGCGTGGCCGTTACTAAATGCATATGATGACAGGAAACAAGTGCAGTGTTGATTAAGGAAAACGCACAGCACTGTGAATGCTTTGAGGAGACTTGCGTGTTATTAAATGATTCAGCGTACCCTTCTGAAACATCGCGACAGGAAGTCACGGCAAGCCGAGGGAATCGCCCTCACGCCCAGGTGCAATAATACGGTATTCTTCAAGGGAATATCTGATACGCAGTGCTCGCTGGCTACTGTTAGCTCGCGGGGACATTTTCGGTATCCTGTGGTAACGCTCCCGTTGGCTAACCATGATTGCTGCTGCGAGCTCACACCGCGCTCACAGCAACAACCGCTGGTTTCTCCTGCACTACTGCCTCTGTCAGTCAAGAATTATACACTGTAAGCCTCCTGGTTCGTAAACGCATGAGGTTATACTTTCCGTGAGTGTATCAGACGTTTTTTTTTGCTAACGTGAATAATTTGATTACACATTGATATTAAGCTAGGTTCGTTCAAATGATAGGGTGAAACTTCCTGGCAGATTAAAACTGTGTGCCCGACCGAGACTCGAACTCGGGACCTCTGCAAATGATAGGGTGTTTGAGCAAAAGGCAAAAAACTTCTACTGTGCTGTGCAAGTCATTTGGGAAGAAGGGGAACGCCGAACGTCACTTCAAAACGTTCACTCGTGCTTAGAAAAGAATTGCTCATTGGCTTCTGTTCCAGGAAAAGAAGAGGCAAGGCAGCTAAAATCCAAATTTAATGTTAAACAATCAGTTTTTTTAAAAACATTAAAGAACAAAAAAGCAGTAACTGAGGCGTTATTCCGAGATTAAAAAACTGTTGCATAGAACAAGGAATTATATAAAGGCAGCGCATTAATCAAAACCGCATTTTAAGAAACTGCAGGTTCATTATTTCATAGTTTCAAAAATAAGATTTAATTAAAATACATTTCTTTTTTACTAGAAATGTAACTTTGCAGCAATAAACTTATTAAGATTTTTTAAAACCTTTTTATTTCTGGCCTAGTTTCTTTCAACAGGACGCAGTAGGATCTAAAAGCGACGTAATAGGTCAGAAGCTTCATAAGTTTGGGGACCGCTGGTCAAAAGTGTCCTTTTATTTGTCGCACCCTTTTTTGAAGAACAGCACTGCACTGTGCTAAGAAACTCGACTCGCATTTAGGAGCAGCTGGTTTCAAACTAACATCCGGCCGTTCACGATCAGATTTTCAGTCCTTTCCCTAATCACTTAGATGTAACGCAGGGCTGGTTTTAGTAGAAAAGTTTATGGACGATTTGTGTCCGAATCTTCGACCAATCTGCTGTCTCTACTGACCTCGATGTCGCCGGAAAGTTAAAAGCTTGTCTTCCTTCTTTTCAAGCTTTCTTGTTCCCGTCGTAATTAAGACGGAGAAAAATTACTGTCTGTACGTCTTGATCTATTTCACAAACTCTCCTATCTCGTTCAACATTTTGAGAGCTGGAGATGTTTAGAACTTTGATTACACATTCATTACGCAGTCCACCAAAACCGTTTATCTGTGCTCAAATCAAACGTAAACAGCCCAGTACTACCATACCACTAACAACAAATATTCTACTGTCCCCATTACAAAGTCGGGTAAACATAATTCGTTTCAAACGCTCCTTTTTGTGTGGTACGTCATGTGTCATGGTGCAACATTTTATTTAAAAATATCTTCCACGTATCTGCAGACCGATGACGGAGTTGTTTGCCGCACTTCAAACGACGTTATGCATCCGTTCTCGTCTAATTGAGGACGCGAGCACGACCATAAAAACAGACACTAATGACATCTCAACGAAACGTACCATTACGGATATCGCCGAGTGCGATGAAACGAAGGTTCAGCGTGAAAGTTGCCAAGAATGTCCATGTAATTTAATAGGCCGTCAGAAAAAGGATAGGTTTAATATTTCCCTAACGTTTCCAATCCAGAAAAATATCGCTAATAGTGGATGTGTGCTCTTATAAGCCTCCGTGATGGGTTGCTTGAAATTATGGTTCCTACATACAAGCCCCGTTCGAACTCAATTTACGTGTTTGAGGAAAATGGTTCAAATGGCTCTGAGCACTATGGGACTTAACTTCTTTGGTCATCAGTCCCCTTAAACTTAGAACTACTTAAACCTAGCTAACCTAGGACATCACACACATCCATGCCCGAGGCAGGATTCGAACCTGCGACCGTAGCGGTCGCGCGGTTCCAGACTGTAGCGCCTAGTACCTCTCGGCCACTTCGGCCGGCGTGTTTGAGGAGCCGAAGTGTCTACGTTAGTGATTCATAGTGTCTGTGCATACGCAATATGATCCAAATCTTAGCTATCAAAATTCCTTCAAAGAGCGTGGCAAGTTTTGATAAGTCAGTTTTTCGAACTTTATTTTTTTCAAAATACAGCAACAAAATACACAACCAAACATATCGCACCTTCCCGCTTGAGGTGTGGGAAAGGATGTCAGGCATCAGAGCCATCTGCATTGTGTAAACAAAGCAGTCAGTCAGTAATAGCCCAAAGCCGCTATCTTGACAATGTTCAAATCTACCCGAATGACCTGAGTTGCATAAACTGGCGACGTGTTCAGAAGTATCCAAACAACCTGAATACATACACTGGGGCCATGTTCAATAGTATCCTAACGATCTAAATTTCGTAAGCTAGCCAGATGTCCAAAATTATTTAAATGACCTGAATTATATGAATTGGTGTCATATTCAAAAGTATCCGAACGACCTGAAATGTGAAAATTGATGCCGTGTTCAAAATTTATCCAAACGACTTGCACTGCATAAACTGCTGCCATTTTCAAAAGTATCCGAACGACCTGAACTCCATCCAAAAGTATTTGAACAACCTGAATTGCTCAAACGAAACAGCCAATCAGTGTTTAACTCTAGAGCTGCCATCTTCACCATGTTTAAAAAGATCTAAACGACCTGAATGGCATAACTTGTTTCTCAAAAATATGTAAAGATGTTGACAATTCTGATATAACTTCAGTATTTAAACATCTAAAAAGTCACTACTATTTTTCAAACAAGTGAAAATGTTGAAAATACTGGTTTAAGTTACATTGTGTACACTTCTAAAATGTCTGCGTTATTTATAAAAAAATACATAAGTTTCATCAGCCACACACACACACACACACACACACACACACACACACACACACACACATTGTTTATGTTAAGTGTTACAATGTTATTTCCACGTCTAAAATGTCTGTGTTATTTATCAAAAATGTATAAAGACATTGACGATACTGGTGTAACTTGCAGTACTTCTGCGTTTAAAATGAATGTATTCTTTACCAAAATAAGTAAGTTTCATCGACAAAGCACACACGCACACGCACACGCACGTGCGCACACACACACACACACACACACACACACACATTGTCAGCTTCTAGTCTTGGAATACCATTTGAGTCCTGAATGACTATTTCTTGGAAGTCATTTTAGCCAAAATGTGTTTTGCACAGTAATAGAACAATAATGCAAACAATTTAGATGTGGAAGTATTTAATTTTTGGGCTCCATTGTACAAAGCATCAAATGTTGTACAAAGATCGAACTTTGCTTGGTGCCAACTGCAGCTTAACCTGTGAATTAGATCCGTAGTGTTACGTGTGTATTGATAAATAATACAGATATTTTATTTTTGGAAATACTGTTAAGTCCACCAGTATTGTAAATATATTTTCGCATTTTTTTACAAATACAGCAGACATTTTATATCTGAAAATAACATTTTCTAACTTGAAGTAAACATTGTGTAATTTAGACATGGAAATACCGTAAGTTAAAGCAGTATTTTCAATATCTATTTATTTTTGATAAATAATGTGGGTGTATCAGATGTGGAAATGACACTGTGACACTTGAGAGTTGATGATGATGATATTTGGTTTGTGGAGCGTTCAACTGCGTTGTTATCAGCGCCCGTACGAATTCCCAATCTTTGTCACTGTCCAGTCTCGCCACGTTCCAAAATGATGATGAAATAAGCAGGACAGCACAAACACTCAGCCTTTGGATGGAGAAAATCCTCAACCTGGCCGGCAATCGAGCAATCGAACCCGAGACCTCGTGATCCAGACGAAGAAACGCTAGCCACTGGACCAGGAGCTGCGGACGACATTTATTATGAACACTGTGTGTGTGTGTGGGGGGGGGGGGGGGAGGCGTTTGCATGTCTCGCTGATAAATCTCATGTGTTTTATGTAAGTAATACATACATTTTAGGCCTTAAAATATGTAGTTCACGACCAGTTAACAAACTACCTAACTGCAAACAACCTGCGAGACGAATGTCAATCAGGTTTCGTATGAAAGTCTAAACTGTTCTGAGCATTAACTGCAGTCTACAAGAAAACATCAGGATCTCTCCATGCCCTAGAGAAAAAAGAGCTCTTCCCTCTTGCCCTGAAAAAGAAACTTGTACAAATTACAGCGATGTTATCCTGCAAGGTCATTCTCAGAAAAGCACACTGCGCCAGGAACTGTGTATAACTGCCTGTACTCGTTATATCTGTTACTGTCCAATTCTTCGGTCGCATTTCAACGTCATATGCGCAGCTACTTTGGCTGCATGCCAACAAGCGCAGAGTTTACCATACCCTCTGTCTTCTCTACGGTCTTGTCAACGTACACTGTCGCCTGTATCTTCTCAACGTACACTGACCCATGTATCTGTCCTCGACCTTAACGCTCTTGTGTCAACGACGTAGTGGAAACACCCATTCCCATCAGAGCAAAATCCTTCCTGTCCACCCCCCATCGTTCAGCCACTTTCGGGGAAGTCCCGACTCTGGAACAACCTCCTAATTTATATTTGAGAACTGAATAACATCTCGAGCTTCAGAAGCCAGTTAAAGACTTATCTACTGAAGCAACAATAATGACGGCCATTGCCCCTGTATACACTCTACCCCTGTACTTTCTTCTTTCCAAGCAGATCTTCCTCATTTCACAATAATCTTAACTGGTACATCTCCTTAAATTTTCTTTCTCCAGAACTCTCCAATATCTGAAACCGTCTATTTTGTAAACAGCTATAAAATATTTTTATGTCTACCACTCTCATTATTGTTATTACTGTCATGACAATTATTATTATTATTATTATTATTCTCATTATCAGTAGTTGAAGTACAGCTAGTATTAACTTCACTACTTCACTGTCAGTACTATTTTCTCACCTTGTCTTTATAGACACTCACACCGTTTTAACACTATTTGTCATATCAAAATTGTTATTTCTTAGGCAAGTATCGTGTAAAAAAAAGCACTATATGTTTGAAACCTTCATCCGGTGTAACACGGTATGTGCCGGTCCGAAGCAGACCAGGTTAAATAAATAAATAAGTAAATATATAAACAGATGAGGAGATACAGTAAGTTTCAGCAGTAATTTCAATATTTTTACGAATTTTTGATAGACAATATAGACATTTAGATATGGAAATAACATTGTGACACTTGACATAGACATTATGTGTGTGTGTGTGTGTGTGTGTGTGTGTGTGTTGCTGATGAAGCTCACGTATATGTAGTAAATAATACAGACATTTTTCATACGGAAATACTGTAAATTACACCAGTATTCGCCAAATCTTTACGAATTTATGAAAGGCAGTTCACGTATTTCTAATGCTTTGGAACATGGCGCCAATTTTCGCAATTCAGGTCGTTAGGATAGTTCTGACCGTGGCCAAGACGGTGGCTCTGAAGCTGTATACTGATTCGCTGTTTCGTTTATGCAGTTCAGGTCATTTGGATATTTTTGACCATTGTGGTAATTTACACAATTGAAATTGTTCAGATACTTTTGAACATAGTGCCAGTTTACGTAATTCTGGCTGTTCGGGTACTTTGGGACATGGCACCAGTTTATGCAATTCAAGTCGTTTGGATACTTTTGAACATGGCGTCAATTCATACAATTTATGTCGTTTGGATACTTTTCAACTTGGTGCAAATGCACGCAATCCAGGTCGTTCAGATACCATACTTTTGAACATGGCACCAACTTATGCAATTCAGTTCGTCTAGATGATTTTGAACATGACGTCAATATACGCAATTTAGGTTATTCGGGTACTTCTGAACATGCTCAGGATTGAAGCTCTGGGATTACATGCTGACTGGTTGTTTTGTTTTGATTGCTTTTAAATTATTGGGATGTGTATGGGGTGTGTGTGTTTGTGTTTGTGTTTGTGTTTGTGTGTGTGTGTGTGTGTGTGTGTGTGTGTGTGTGAGAGAGAGAGAGAGAGAGAGAGAGAGAGAGGGCAACACGTGCGTGTGACGTTTAGGGGACGGTGCTAAACCCATACAGTACCTACGTGTGTTGGAAAAGTGTTCCAGAAGCCCTGTAGCTATATCACAGCTCACGCTGCACGGTAGTAAACTGCTCCATAGTTGGTGACAGCTGAAGAAATGCGAGACAGTTGGTATTGTGATTCAAACTTCGCTTAAAAGCCGCTGGGAAATATTGTACGATTGAAGGTCGAGGTGGTCGGAAGCTGCTGCAGACTGTAAACACTCTCCGCGCGACCCGTAGGCCGAGTTGTCGTGCTCTATGCAGCATACACGGCCTACGCTACGTAGGTAAATCCTCATCCGCCCTCTTTGAAGCAAAGTTCGAATCACAATAGCAACATGCGTTACATCACTATACGCATCTTTTCCAGAGCGTTCGAATAATGGTAAAAAAAGTATATCGTCCCATTTAAAAAACATATACTTGCCTCATTACCTCGGACAATATAAATGTTGTGATTATTGTGCATGTCCAGACATATGTGCCCCATAGTCCGCTATGATTCGCCGAAAACCGCATGCCGATACGTGCAATCGCCCCCGGAATAAAGGGGGTGTTACGTCTTAAGCGACTCACACTGTATAATTGGCACATGGAGGAGATCATTGACAGAGAAAGCAAGTGTATCTAAATTATTTTAATGTTAATTTGAGTTTGTACTGCTGTTTTTATGAGTATTGTGGAGAAGAAACACGGGGTCAGCCTGTAGTTGTGATATGAAATTTATTTTAGTCCCATTTTTTCTTGTTATTTAGGAATATAGTTTGTTTTAGGCGTTATGAGTACGTGGAAGTTTCAAGGTGTTGGATTTCGTCTAGGAAAAATACGAATTTGCCTGCAAATATATCGCATGAAACTGGTTGAAAACTGTAATATTAGTGGTTCTACCACGTTAAAACAACTGATTGTTTACCTGCCACTTTCGTCTTATATTTCTTGCCTACTATAGTGATGCAGATTAATTTCGTGAAAAATTTTACATTTATATGCCAAAGCACAACCATGTCCTTCAAGCAGTTTCTTCTTGTATTCGTTGCTTACCAAGATAATGAGTGTTAAGTGTGAAAAAAATATTGAAATCATATTTTATTCATACTGCTGGCATTCAAATGGTTAACAGAAAACTGTGTATGTCTTCACGAATCGTAACTCGCGGCGCGTAAATTACCCAGAATACATTTATCCATTATTTGATAACGAGAGCAATTAGTGACTTCCAACGAACTTTAAACAAAATTTCAAACCTTTTCTAAACTTTCTCTCGCATACAGGCCGACAAAATAGTGAAATTATATAATTGAGCGACACATTATCCAGGAAAAAAACTAGCTTTCCAGTAAAATCAGAAAAATATATATGGTTCTTAATATCCACATCTACATCAATCGGTTGTACGGATTTTTACTGTACGGGGACCGTATTAAACAACTTCTCAAGTAGCACAGCAAAAATACCTTTTTAAGTGCCAAATCTGTGGACCTTGGTGGTCAAGTACGTGCTCCACCTTGACTTATACACCTTTTTCCGAGTATTGTGTCTACACGGTCTGGGAAACGCAGTGCAAAGTGTAACGCGTCATCATGTTGAATCCGTATTTCTTCACTAATTTCTCCGAATAACTCCACCAGAATTTCGTGCAGCAAAATTGTGTACCTTTGACACGTTAGGTGAGCAGGAAGAAACTACGTTACTATCAAATTGCTATTAATACACATGAATGTGTAGCGTGAGCATTTACTTCATTGCAAGCGTGGTTGTATCTACTGGGAAACTACGTAAGAAATATTAATATTTGCAAATTAACGGATAACATGAGCCGCCTTCTTTTTCATTGTAACTTGCAAATGGATCGTTTGCGGACACTTGTTTCCAATTAGATCTTTGTGTCCTAAGTCTCTGTAAAGGCTGTAGAAGTGTAAAACGAATTGTGAGGCAGCCTCTGTTCTGTGAAGAAATGGGATTTCTGCTGTTGCACGCCAGAAATTTGATGGTTCGTCCTCTGTGCCATTCGATGTCCCACTGAATGATCTCTTATCACTGAACGATTAGTCATGGATATCATGCAGGTAGACGATTTGTCCGTGTGAATATGGCTTCCCTTGATAATCCCACAGATGTCCTATCAAAAGAGTATCCCATTACTTTGTATGGCATTCGTTTCGCCCCTTTTGTCTTCGACTGAACTTACGTGGAAGTGGGTGGCTACCAGTTGCAGCAACCGAAAACCGCCGTCCGAAAAGGCCATGAAGGCCCAACGGTACTGACCGGCCGCCGTGTCATCCTTAGCCTATAGGCGTCACTGGATGCGGATATGGAGGGGCATTTATTTATTTATTTACATGTCAAGTTCTGTAGGACCAAATTGAGGAGCAAATCGCCAAGGTCATGGAACGTGTCAGTACATGAAATTACAACATAGAAGTAATAACAGATAAAAATAATAAATGTTCATAAACCTGAAACAAAATCAGTCCATAAGTTTAAGCAAACGCTATCAGCAATACAATGAGAATCAGCTTAATTTTTCAAGGAACTCATCGACAGAATAGAAGGAGTGACCCATGAGGAAACTCTTCAGTTTCGATTTGAAAGCGCGTGGATTACTGCTAAGATTTTTGAATTCGAGTGGCAGCTTACTGAAAATGGATACAGCAGTATACTGCACACCTTTTTGCACAAGAGTTAAGGAAGTCCGATCCAAATGGAGGTTTGATTTCTGCCGAGTATGACCGAGTGGAAGCTGCTTATTGTTGGAAATAAACTAATATTGGTAACAAGAAACGACAATAAGGAATATACATATTGAGAGGCCAATGTCAAAATACCCAGACTCGTGAACAGAGGTCGACAAGAGGTTCGTGAACTCACACCACTTATTGCCCGAACCGACCGTTTCTGAGCCAAAAATATCCTTCTAGAATGGGAAGAGTTACCCCAAAACTTAATACCATACGACATAAGTGAATAAAAATAAGCAAAGTAGACTAATTTACGTGTCGAAGTATCACTCACTTTCGATACCGTTCGAATAGTGAAAATGGCAGTATTAAGTCTTTGAACGAGATCCTGAACGTGGGCTTTCCATGGCAGCTTACTATCTATCTGAACACCTAGGAATTTGAACTGTTCAGTTTCACTAATCATATGCCCGTTCTGTGAGATTAAAACGTCAGGTTTTGTTGAATTGTATGTTAGAAATTGTAAAAACTGAGTCTTACTGTGATTTAACGTTAGTTTATTTTTTACAAGCCATGAACTGAGGTCATGTACTGCACTACTTGAAACCGAGTCAATATTGCACCCAACATCCTTTACTACCAAGCTAGTGTCATCAGCAAACAGAAATATTTTAGAGTTACCCATAATACTAGAGGGCGTATCCTTTATATAAATAAGGAACAGGAGCGGCTCCAACACTGACCCCTGGGGCACCCCCCACTTGACAGTACCCCACTCAGATCCCACATCACAGCCGTTATTAACATTGTGAATAATGACCTTTTGCTGCCTGTTGCTAAAGTAAGAGGTGAATCAATTGTGAGCTACTCCCCTTATTCCGTAATGGTCCAACTTCTGGAGCAATATTGTGAGTTCAACACAGTCAAATGTCTTTGTTAAATCAAAAAATACGCCAAGCGTTCGAAACTTTTTGTTTAGCCCATCCAGTACCTCACAGAGAAAAGAGAATATAGCATTTTCAGTTGTCAAACTACTTCTAAAGCCGAACTGCACATTTGATAGCAAATCGTGTGATATAAAATGATCAATTAACCTTACATACACAGCCTTTTCGATAACTTTTGCAACCACTGATGGCATAGAAATAGGTCTAAAATTATCTACATTCTCCCTTTCTCCCTTTTTATAAAGCGGCTTTACTACTGAGTGCTTTAATCGCTCAGAAAACTGACTATTCCTAAAGGAAAAATTACAAATATGGCTAAATACAGGGCTAACATGTGCAGCACAGTACTTTAATATTCTACTAGACACTCCATCATAACCATGAGAGTCCTTAGTCTTCAGTAATTTAATTATTGACTCAATCTCCTTCTTGTCTGTATCACAGAGGAGTATTTCAGATGTCAATCTCGGAAAGACATTTTCTAAGAAATTTATATGATTTCCTGTAGAAACTAAATTTTTATTTAATTCACCAGCAATGCTCAGAAAATGGTTGTTAAATACTGTACATATATCTGATTTATCAGTAACAGAAATATTATTACTGCGAACTGACTTTATATCATCAACCTTGTGCTGCTGACCAGACACTTCCTTCACAACTGACCATATGGCTTTAATTTTATCCTGTGAATTAGCTATTCTATTTGCATACCACATACTTTTTACCTTGCTAATAACATTTTTAAGCACCTTACAATACTGTTTGTAATGGGCTACTGTAGCTTGATTGTGACTACTTCTAACATTTTGATATAATTCCCACTTTGTTCTACATGATATCCTTATCCCACTCGTCAGCCGACCTGGCTGTCCATTACTGCTAGTACCCCGTTTAGAATGTTCTAATGAAAAGCAACTCTCAAAGAGCATGAGAAATGTGTTATGGTAAGCATTGTATTTATCATCTATATTATCGGCACTATAAACATCTTGCCACTCTTGTTCCTTGACAAGTTTTGAAAAATTCTCTATTGCTGTTGGATTAACTTTCCTACGTAGTTTATAATTAAATACAACATTGGTTTGAGTACAAAAACCTTTTAGTGTTAAGATTTATGCATCATGATCTGAAAGGCCATTCACCCTTTTACTAACAGAATGCCCATCTAGTAATGAAGAATGAATAAAAATATTGTCTATGACTGTGCTACTGTTCCCCTGCACCCTAGTTGGAAAAAACACAGTTTGCATCAGATCATATGAATTTAGGAGATCTACCAAAATCCTTTTTCTTGCACAATCATGTACAAAATTAATATTGAAGTCACCACATATAACTACTTTCTGGTATTTCCTACAAATTGAATCAAGAACCCTCTCTAGCTTAAGCAAAAATGCTCTGAAGTCGGAGTTAGGGGACCTATAAACAACAGCAATTAGAAGTTTATTTTCACTAAATTCAACTAATGCTGCACAACATTCAAGTATCTGTTCAGTGCAGTGTCGTTATACGTCTATGGACTCAAATGAAATACTGTTTCTTACGTACAGAGCCACTCCCCCACCCCTCAAGGAACTCCTTGAGAGACAGCCAGCTAATCTGTAGCCTGGTAAAGGAAGCCTCTGAATTATCAAATTATTTAAGTGGTGCTCTGATATACCAATAATTTCAGAGTTAACATCTATTAGCAGTTCTCTAACGTTATCTCTAATACCTCTTATATTTTGATGAAATATGCTAATTCCTTCTCTACTTGGAAACGTTACATCCTCTGGAGGTGAGCCCTTAGTTAGAGGCACTTCCTTTAAGCAGGTATACCTACCAGCTGACTTCAGTCTAAAAAAGGTGCAGCTCTAACACCAACTACTACGGGAATTTTTCCATGAGTGATACCACTACCACCACCACCACCCACTACACTGTCACCTATAAGCTTAACCAGCCTCCCCTTCCCAAACCTATTGAGATGCAGGCCATGCCTAGTGAAACCCCATCTACTGATAGACCCAACTGGCACCACTGAGATGTGATCCATGCCCTCCGCCATCAGTGCCCTCCCCAGCCCCACATTAACGCGCCTAACAGCCGCATTAAGGTGAGGCCGATCATGACGCTGAAACAGTTGCACGAAATGCACATTAGTGCCACCAGTTTGAGTAGCTATCTTAACCAAGTCACCAAAGACATCATATTCCCCGTCCCTATCGAGACTGTTCCCTGCTTCACCCACTATCACTACCTGATCCTCTTTCGTAAAATTCTTACATAACTCCCCTATGCTTTCAGTCACCTGAGCCAACCCTGCACTAGGCTCCACAATGCTGGTGACCTGGTACTCACTCCCCAACACTTCCTGCAACAGCTGGCCCACACCTCTATCGTGGGAACTACCTAGCTGCAGAACCTTCTTTCTGCTAGACTTCGCAACTAACCTAGGCCTCCTAATTGCTGAGGACTGCTGCAAGTTACCTACTTCTACGGCTACACGAGGCTCCTCTCCACTCAACTCTGACAGTTGGTCGTATCTATTGCATGTATGCAAAGTAAAACTGTCTGAATACCTCCTCTTCCTAGCTATCTTCTTGCCAACTGCCAGTTCCCATTCCCCACCACCCTTCACCCTCCTCAACCTATCTAGTTCCTCCTTTGCGCATTGTAACTGCACCTGAAGGGCACAGATCTTACGCTCCTGCTCCTCTATTAACTTGTTTCTACTACAGATTCTACATCCCCAGGAGAGGATCTCCCTAAAATGACCACTGGCTTCCCCACTGCATTCCCCCCAATGAAAATACTTTGAACAAATCCCACACCGTAATCCACTACTCACAAACCTACGACAGAGCCCACACTTTTCACTCATGGTAAAATTTTACAGTTACTGAAAGAAATATACGTCTACGTTACCAAAGTTCAGTTACACCAGTAGAACTATTTAAGAACTAACAATAAAGGTCTCGAAATTCTCTGCCTACTAAGAAAGCAGCTACTTGTAGTAACACTACTACAACACAGCCGATACCAATACCAGCAACACTTCACAAAATTATTAGCTAAAACCAAAAAATTAACACGACCACTGCAACACTAAGCGAAGTTAAAACACTAAATGTGTGGTCAACACATTGCTATCCCGGCCGAATGTCAGTTTACGAGACCGGAGCCGCTACTTCTAAGTCAAGTGGTTTCTCAGTTTGCCTCACAAGGTCTGAGTGCACCCCGTTTGCCAACAGCGCTCGGGAGACCGGATGGTCACCCATCCAAGTGCTAACCCAGCCCGACAGCGCTTAACTTCGGTAGTCTGACGGGAACCGGTGTTACCACTGAGGCAAGGCCGTTGGCAGCTGCAGCAACCAGTCTGTGCAAAACGCAGTGTAGCCGCGCCTGCTGATCCCAGACACGTACGAAGAGGGGCCAGAATGTTACCTCGTGTCCAAATACACTCCTGGAAATTGAAATAAGAACACCGTGAATTCATTGTCCCAGGAAGGGGAAACTTTATTGACACATTCCTGGGGTCAGATACATCACATGATCACACTGACAGAACCACAGGCACATAGACACAGGCAACAGAGCATGCACAATGTCGGCACTAGTACAGTGTATATCCACCTTTCGCAGCAATGCAGGCTGCTATTCTCCCATGGAGACGATCGTAGAGATGCTGGATGTAGTCGTGTGGAACGGCTTGCCATGCCATTTCCACCTGGCGCCTCAGTTGGACCAGCGTTCGTGCTGGACGTGCAGACCGCGTGAGACGACGCTTCATCCAGTCCCAAACATGCTCAATGGGGGACAGATCCGGAGATCTTGCTGGCCAGGGTAGTTGACTTACACCTTCTAGAGCACGTTGGGTGGCACGGGATACATGCGGACGTGCACTGTCCTGTTGGAACAGCAAGTTCCCTTGCCGGTCTAGGAATGGTAGAATGATGGGTTCGATGACGGTTTGGCTGTACCGTGCACTATTCAGTGTCCCCTCGACGATCACCAGTGGTGTACGGCCAGTGTAGGAGATCGCTCCCCACACCATGATGCCGGGTGTTGGCCCTGTGTGCCTCGGTCGTATGCAGTCCTGATTGTGGCGCTCACCTGCACGGCGCCAAACACGCATACGACCATCATTGGCACCAAGGCAGAAGCGACTCTCATCACTGAAGACGACACGTCTCCATTCGTCCCTCCATTCACGCCTGTCGCGACACCACTGGAGGCGGGCTGCACGATGTTGGGGCGTGAGCGGAAGACGGCCTAACGGTGTGAGGGACCGTAGCCCAGCTTCATGGAGACGGTTGCGAATGGTCCTCGCCGATACCCCAGGAGCAACAGTGTCCCTAATTTGCTGGGAAGTGGCGGTGCGGTCCCCTACGGCACTGCGTAGGATCCTACGGTCTTGGCGTGCATCCGTGCGTCGCTGCGGTCCGGTCCCAGGTCGACGGGCACGTGCACCTTCCGCCGACCACTGGCGACAACATCGATGTACTGTGGAGACCTCACGCCCCACGTGTTGAGCAATTCGGCGGTACGTCCACCCGGCCTCCCGCATGCCCACTATACGCCCTCGCTCAAAGTCCGTCAATTGCACATACGGTTCACGTCCACGCTGTCGCGGCATGCTACCAGTGTTAAAGACTGCGATGGAGCTCCGTATGCCACGGCAAACTGGCTGACACTGACGGCGGCGGTGCACAAATGCTGCGCAGCTAGCGCCATTCGACGGCCAACACCGCGGTTCCTGGTGTGTCCGCTGTGCCGTGCGTGTGATCATTGCTTGTACAGCCCTCTCGCAGTGTCCGGAGCAAGTATGGTGGGTCTGACACACCGGTGTCAATGTGTTCTTTTTTCCATTTCCAGGAGTGTAGTTAAGCTTGACGTAATGGCACTACATAGCACAAATATTACAAATTTTTATTCGTAGTGGTGAGCAAGTGAAGTACACTTCATGCCACAAGTATACCGTTCACAGAGTCGCTACATCTTGCACACACTGTAGGGGATCTTCTTTTGTGTGTGTGTGTGTGTGTGTGTGTGTGTGTGTGTGTGTAAGTAAGAGAGAGAGAGAGAGAGACAGAGACAGAGACAGAGACAGAGGGAGGGAGCAGTCTCCAAAATGAATGAAGACTGACTCGGCCCTGTTCACTTTTTATGTTTATTCGGGTTACCAGTATCGACCTATTTTTCATATCCGACATCTAATTACTGCCGCGCGGGATTAGTCGAGCGGTCCGAGGCGCTGCAGTCATGGACTGTGCGGCTGATCCCGGCGAAGATTCGAGTCCTCCCACGGGCATGGGTGTGTATGTTTGTCCATAGGATAATTTAGATTAAGTAGTGTGTAAGCTTAGGGACTGATGACCTCAGCAGTTAAGTCCCATAAGTTTTCACACACATTTGAAAATTTTTGAACTTCTAATTACTGCCAAATTCAGCTCTTCTACAGGGAGAAGATTCAGGCGTTTGGCATAGTTTTAACTGGTTGTTCACTCTGCTGAAGAGCTGCCCTTCGCAGTAGTTAATTATTGGATCTGAGGATGACCTGAAACAAAGGCCGAAAGGGGTTATCAAGATAAACCTGAAAAAGAAACCTGAAACTTCCCCCAGGATGTGGCTAAGCCACGTCTCCCCAATATCCTTTCTCTCAGGAGTGCTAGTTCTGCAAGGTTCGCAGGAGAGCTTTTGTAAAGTTTGGAAGGTAGGAGACGAGGTACTGGCAGAAGTGAAGCTGTGAGGACGGGGCGTGAGTCGTGCTTGGGTAGCTCAGTTGGTAGAGCACTTGCCCGCGAAAGGCAAAGGTCTCGAGTTCGAGTCTCGGTCCGGCACACAGTTTTAATCTGCTAGGAAGTTTCATATCAGCGCACACTCCGCTGTAGAGTGAAAATTTCATTCTAGAAACATCCCCCAGGCTGTGGCTAAGCCATGTCTCCGCAATATCCTTTCTTTCAGGAGTGCTAGTTCTGCAAGGTTCGCAGGAGAGCTTCTGTAAAGTTTGGAAGGTAGGAGACGAGATACCGGCAGAAGTAAAGCTGTGAGTACCGGGCGTGAGTCGTGCTTCGGTAGCTCAGATGGTAGAGCACTTGCCCGCGAAAGGCAAAGGTCCCGAGTTCGAGTCTCGGTCGGGCACACAGTTTTAATCTGCCAGGAAGTTTCAACCTGAACGGTGGTTGTCTTCCTTCATTATACACTCTAAGGAAGAATAACGACGCGTAACAAAAGAATTATCGAATATGACGGAAATCGGTAGATGTGAAGTACATGAGCAGACAAACAAGAAAAAATTGGATGATTTATTCAAGAGAAACAGCTTCACAAATTGAGAAAGTCAACAACGCGTGGGTCCATTTCTGTGGCTTACATAAGCAGTTATTCGCCTTGGCATTGATTGATGGAGGTTGTGGATGTTCTCCTGACGGATATTGTTACAAATTCCGTCCACCTGGAGCGTTAGATCGTCAGGATTTCGAGCTGATTGGAGGGCCATGCCCATAATACTCTGAACTTAGTTTGGGAGAGATGCAGCGACCTTGCTGGACAAGATATGGTTTGGCAAGCTACAGAAACTCTCGCCGAATGTGATCAGGCATTATCTAGCTGAAATATCATTTCGCTGTGCTCTAAGGGTGCCGCAGATGATAACCAAAGGGTTCCTGCCATAAAATGAAAAATCACTCCACACTATCACTCCTTGAAGTCAGGCCGTATGTTGATAGTCAGTTGGCGTGCACTGCTGTCTGGGGCGTCTCCAGACATGTCTTCTCTGGTCATCTGGATTCCTTTCGAAGCGGCACTCATCACAGGTGACAATTCTGCTCCACTCGATGAGATTCCAGGCCGATGACGTGTTTGCCACACGGCCCAATAACAGGGTGTGATGGTCGTAAGTGCCATTTCTTTCCATGTCAGGAACCATTCAGTTGACATCCACGTCACTCTTATAATACAGCGATACGTCGACGATATTCTACGCCCCATATCGTTGCTCTTCGTGGCAAACCATCCGGGAATTACATTTTAGCAAGATAATGCCCGCATGCACTCGGCGATAGTTTCTACTGTCTTAGTGCTTGCTGAACCCTACCTTAGTCAGCACGTTCGCCGGATCTCTCCCAAACTGAGGACATTTGAAGCATTCTGGGCAGGACCCTCCAATCTGCTCGGGATTTTGACGATCTAAGGCGTCAGTTGGACAGCATTTGGCATGAGAGTATCCAACAACTCTACACAATTCTATCCATTAGTGAAAAGCCGATTAGTTGCATGCATGAGGGCCAGAGGTGGACTAACACGTTCTTGACTTTCTCAATTTGTGAAGCTCTTTTTCTTTCGAGTATGATCCAATTTTTCTGAAATGTCTGTGCATGTACATCATATCTATCGATTTCGATCCCATTCTACGTCTACATGGGTACTCTGCAAATCACATTTAAGTGCCTGGCAGAGGGTTCATCGAACCACCTTCACAATTCTCTATTATTCCAATCTCGTATAGCGCGCGGAGAGAATGAACGCCTGTATCTTTCCGTACGAGCTCTGATTTCCCTCATTTTATCGTGGTGATCGTTCCTCCCTATGTAGGTCAGTGTCAACAAAATATTTTCGCATTCGAAGGAGAAAGTTGGCGAATGTAATTTCCTGAGAAGATTCTGTCGCAACGAAAAACGCCTTTCTTTTAATGGTGTCCAGCCCAAATCCTGTATCATTTCTGTGACACTCTGTCCCATAATTCGCGATAATACAAAACGTGCTGCCTTTCTTTGAACTTTTTCGATGTACTCCGTCGGTCCTATCTGGTAAGCATCCCACACCGCGCAGCAGTATTCTAAAACAGGACGGACAAGCGTAGTGTAGACAGTCTCCTTGGTAGGTCTGTTATATTTTCTAAGTGTCCTGCCAATAAAACGAAGTCTTTGGTTAGCCTTCCCCACAACATTCTCTATGTATTCTTTCCAATTTAAATTGTTCGTAATTGTAATACCTAGGTATTTAGTTGAATTGACGGCTTTTAGATTAGACTGATTTATCATGTAGCACTCATGTGGATGACCTCACACTTTTCGTTATTTAGGTCAACTGCCGCTTTTCGCACCATTCAGATATATTTTTTTAACCGTTTTGCAGTTTGTTTTGATCTTCTGATGACAGCGTCATCTCCAAACAACCGAGACGGCTGCTGAGATAGTCTCCCAAATCGTTTATGTAGATAAGGAACAGCAAAGGGCCTATAACACTACCTTGGGGAACGCCAGAAATCACTTCTGTTTTACTCGATGATTTCCGTCAGTTACTACGAACTGTGACCTCTCTGACAGGAAATCACATATACAGTCACATAACTGAGACGATATTCCATAAGAACGCAATTTCACTATGAGCCGCTTGTGTGGTACAGTGTCAAAAGCCTTCCGGAAATCCACAAATACGGAATCGACCTGAAATCCCTTGTCAATAGCACTCAAAACTTCATGTAAATAAAGAGCTAGTTGTGTTTCACAGGAACGATGTTTTCTAAACCCATGCTGACTGTGTGTCAATAGACCGTTTTCTTCGAGGTAATTCATAATGTTCGAACACAATATATGTTCTAAAATCTTGCTGCATATCGACGTTAACGATATTGGCCTGCATTTTAGTGGAGTACTTCTACTACCTATCCTGAATATTGGTGTGATCTGTGCAACTTTCCAGTCATTGGGTACGGATCTTTCGTCGAGCGAACGGTTGTATATGATTGTTAAGTATGGAGCTAATGCATCAGCATACTCCAAAAGGAACCTAATTGGTATACAGTCTGTGAGTTCCTTCGTGGTGCGTCGTTAATTTTTTTTATTTTTATCTTTATTTATTTTTTATGTTAGAGTGTAGTGAAAGTTCTTTACGGTATCTTCACACGTAATGTCATCGGTTATGAAAGATCCAAAATTCTAGCGTTTAATGATGTTATCAAACAGTGATTCTCTACGCAATATTTGTATATTTTATTTTTTCTGATCCGGCAGACGAGAAAATAATGCTCTTCCTGCACAGCTGCCATTACAGCCTCGAGAGAACGAAGAGCACCATTGACACGTACTTCTCGCTCAAAACAACAGCGCCGGAATTCTTTAGCGAAAGAAATCCTGAGAACGAAGAATTGAGGCGAACTGCCAAGATCATGTAAGTACCGAACACAACATTAAATGCTTTAATTTAGGAAGACTGGATGACTGAGGAAATAATATAATCAAATGATTTAGTTCCCACTAGAAAACTTTGAATCTACAATGAATAATCTGAAAGAATGAAGTGATCAGGATCTAGTATTGAAAGTGGATCTTCGTCTTTCGCGGCCAACGTTATATTTACTTAGCCATCCGAGTTCGCCAAATGATAACACTAAAAATAATCAAACTAGGTTAGAAATACTGCCAGACTGGAGACTTCACTTGGTAAAACTTCGACGATGGGAAGCAAAGCCGCGTGGGATTAGCCGAGCGGTCTCGGGCGCTGCAGTCATGGACTGTGCGGCTGGTCCCGTCGGAGGTTCGAGTCCTCCCTCGGGCATGGGTATGTGTGTGTGTTTGTCCTTAGGATAATTTAGGTTAAGTAGTGTGTAAGCTTAGGGACTGATGACCTTCGCAGTTAAGTCCCATAAGATTTCACACCCATTTGAACTCTTTTTTTTTTTGGGAAGCAAATTTTTTGGTTTCGAATCTCTGCGAAGCATAGAGGATTAATCGTATTAGGACGTTGCAAGTAAGGTACAGGTAGATCATCACCTCAGCCGATGTTTAAAAAGTGCTTTCATTTTCATTACCGATCGTTTCCACCAAACATCAAAAGGGTGCTTCTAAGGATCTTCTTATAAATAACGTATCTGCTACAAGTCACGTTTTATTATTTTGTGCAAAATAAAAATAAACGAATAGTGACTGGTAGCAGAAAAGTTATTTACAAACAAGTCTACAGTATTATGTAAGAGAGACACACTTTACGATACGATGGGACTTCTAAAAGTAAGTTACACATTATCATGGCAGACCAAGTAACTATTAGTGAATGTTGCACTGCTCTTTAGAGTGACATAGATTCATGACACTATTTTCCATCAGTCAGTTCTCTGTAAAAAACGGTCGACTGGTTCTACCAATCTTTCGATTCCTCGACTACAGAAATCAGCTCCTTGTTCACGGAGCCATACGAGAACCAGTGTGTGATCGTCCTCGGAGTCGGAAAATCTGCGATTGCTGCAGAACCGGTTCCTCGCCTGCGTGGACATTGTTGTCTGTGGATGCTGTCGACGACCGTCCTTCACGGTTAGCATCGCCCACGGATGAGCTGCCTTGGTCAAATTGTTTGGACCATTTCACTACAGCTAGACGCGAGACTGCATTTGGTACATACAGCGACAGTAATTCACGATGAAACTGTGTGTTATTTAAACGTTTTTTCCACAAGAATCGTATTCTCTGGTGCATTTCAATTCTGGAGTACGTTTCTAGTTCCCTCGCCATTTCACACCCTTACTGTGACGTATTTGTCATCCTTACCGCAGCATAACTATGTCTGCAGGGAAACTATAACATGTACTGTACTGTCTTCTAACAACGCGTCACTTTTGTTGCGCGATGGCCCTTGTGTGGGACTACATCGTAGCTTACACAAGATAAAAATAAACTGCAGATGGAAATCCATGTCCGAAACCATCATTCACCAAGGTAACAGTGTATTGCATTCATAGGAGACAAGGCCTGTCTACATAGCAACTAGCCTCTTCTTCTCCATTGGGATCAAATGGCTCTGAGCACTATGGGATTTAACTGCTGAGGTCATCAGTCCCCTAGAACTTAGAACTACTTAAACCTAACTAACCTAAGGACGTCACACACATCCATGCCCGAGGCAGGATTCGAACCTGCGACCGTAGCGGTCTCGCGGTTCCAGACTGTAGCGCCTAGAACCGCTCGGCCAGCCCGGCTGGCCATTGGGATCGTAGCAGTTGGTCACGATCAGTGAATAACAAACAACGTAGCTAACAATGTTCCGCCTACTGTCCATCAACGTACAAAGTCACGTTTGCTGCTGAACTGGTGGTCTAGCGGCAGGCGCCGGCACCTATAACTTACACGCTCTGTAACGTCTCCTATCCTCGATTTGTTCCTCAAGCCACCCGCTACAACCCCTCGAAGTTTATCGCAACATTTCTGGTACACCCTGTATATATTTTAAAACTAATTACGCAACCTGTGGAGGGTTAAGCCTTATTTCATCGATTGTGCACCATCTTGTACTTTAAAGTGGTAGAAGATCTTCTAAGATGGAACATGTGACATTTGCAAAGGAACTGAATTTCTTTAATGCCTTAACAATTTTACCTAGCTTGAGTATGGAAATCTGTGTTACATTTCAATAGCTTCTATTTCAAAATTAACTAACAGCTGGTTTTTGATAATGCTTCTGCGTAATTTTGCTTCACTTTTTTGATTATGGGGATGGGATAGAGTAATAATATAACAAGAAGACTGTTAAATACAGTATTGGCAAAATTTTCACGATTGCTGCACGTTTAAATTTCAATAGATTATTTATTCCTGGATTCATTACCATGTTGTACTTTGGAACACTTTAACACATTTGTAAAAACCTAATTTTGCTAGAGTAACTTTTGTAATCTCAGGAAAACACTTCAGCATATTAGAAGTGAATGCTGTCATCAAAAAAGAGAGTACGAAATTATCTACCTGTATTACAAACGTGGCTGTAGGCGAAAGTCTTGATTTATAATGGCTGCATGATCAAAATACGTTCAGACATATCCGAAAGAGCAAATATCTCATATATATAGTTAAGGTGAGGGAACGCCACACTCAAACGCGAAATGCCACGAGTGATGAAGATAATTGGTAAGGGGCACTACATGAATAGTGCGTGGATAAGTTGAGAATTGGATCTGACAGGTGGCGTGCCAGGATAGTCCGTGCAATGCCCACTGTGCCCAGACGGTGCAGTGGTCAGCGCATCTGCCTAGTGAGCAGGATATCTAGGTTCGAATTGCTGTCTGGCATAAATTTTCAACTTTCTTGACGGTTGAAATCAATGTCCACGAGCAGCTAATGTTATTAATTCCATTATGTCTGGAAAGTATTCCACGGGACAACCCTGGTTTTCATCTCATTTTTACTCTCTTGTTTCCGCTACATAAATGGTAGCAGAACAGCTTGATGAATCGCATCCTCTATGACCTCATCCCCTTCCCCCACCTTCTCCTTTTCCTTGAACACATCCGCACACTATATATTGTCCGCCGCCTTGATCCCCCTCACCCCCTGGTGTCTCCCTTCCTCTCCAATCCCAACCAGTTGCCGCGCCTTTACCGTTGTGTCCCACCCTCTCTCCATCTCCACACCCTCCATCTCCTTTCCCAACACAACTTCCACCGTCTACCCCTCCCGGATGATGAGCTTCGCCCTGACATCTACCCTTCCTACCAACTCTAACCCCCTCTTCCTGCCTCCTCCTCAGGGCTCCCTCTCCCCCCCTCCCTCCTTCTGAGCGGATTTCCCCTCCTACTCCCCCTCCATCACTTGTGCCTTCTTTCAGTGTCTCTGCGCTCCCACCTGCCCTGTCTTCCCTTTTTCCTCTCCCACCCCATGTGTCTCCTGCCTCTTCGTGAACCCACGGTTGCCCCTCCTCTCTTCATCCCGCCGCTTCCCCAGCTGCCCCATGCTCTCCCCTCCTTTTCCATCCTCTCTGACCTTTCCCTCGGCAGGTCCCACCTGGTAGTTTTATTCTTCGTCGTGTGTGCTCCAAGTGGGTTATAAGTGTGTTGTTTCGGAGTGTTTTTAATACTGTGGCCAACTTTTAACCTGTGCATGCGCATCCAGTGTCTTCTCTGTGTTTTAAGAATCGCCAACTGTGTTTTTTAACTTTTTGGTGACTTTTTTGACTGTCCCCAATGAACGTCTAAGTGTCAGTGTATTTTTACCTCCATTTTCTCCCCTTACTCTGTTTTATGTTCCCCTTTTTATCTCCTTATGTATGTATTATTTTATTCTTGTTTTAGTTGTCATGTCACTCGGCTGAAGAGCGGCGGATTGTGCTGCTGACAGCCCTCCCCTGCCCATATGGGGCAGGGGAATGAAATCACAATAAAGAAAAAAAAACTTCATGAATTAATGCCTCGGTGAGGCTAAATGTTCTGAGCTGAAGCTGTTACAAGAATTTTATTATCTCATTATACTGTAATACAGAATGTATGTCATGTCGTACATTCTCGAAAATCTACCGTCTTTCAGTCACACTAATGGACAACCTTTGTTTGAAACACAAACGTAGTATCATCTTATTCAGAAGTATAATAATTGTAGTAGCAACCAGAGAATCCTATAATGTTCCTACCACAAAAAATAATAACAAGGAGTTAGTGAAAAATAGAAGCTATCGTAGCTGTGGCGTTAGTAGCTTTACCTTTTAATGGAGCATATCAATAAGAGCATAGGCCATCTCATTAAAAGCATCTGGTCACCAATCAGTGGCCATTAATATGGGGTGTGTTCACCCTTTTCCTTTATGATGTCTTGATCTGTTCTGGAGGTACTTTCCGAAGTCTCTGGATGTCTGTAGAGAAACTGGAGCCCATTCTTCCACGAGAGCGGAAACCAGAGAAGATGATGATGTTAGAAGTTGGGGTCTGGAGCGAAGTCGACGTTCTAACTCGCCCCAAAAGTGTTCATTGGGTTCAGGCTGGAACCTTGGGCAGGTCAGTCAGTTCCATAATTGTTACTGTCCACAAACGAATCCTCGCAGATACAGCTTTGTGACAGGGTACATTGCCCCCGAACTGATCCTCTAATGCACGCAGTACACAAAGCTGTGAAAAGTGTCCGTATCTTTCCGCATCAAAAATGGGACTGCACCATACCGCTCCTCCGTGCATAGCTGTTGACACTACACATGTTGGCAGGTAATGTTCTCCAGGCGTCCACCAAATCCTTCCATCGGACTGCCACAGGGTACAGCGTCATTCATCACGACAAATCACTCGTTTCCACTCGTCCATTGTCGAATGGGGTCACCCTTTACGTTACCTCAAGCGTCGCCTATCATTTATGTCAGCCGGGCTGCTGTTAGCTCTTTGGAACTCACGAGTGGTACCTTCCGTCGATTTTATGTGATTTTTTTTGTTTTTACAGCCGCCCTCCAGACTGCTCGAAAGTCCCTGTCCGTCAGTAGATCAGGTCATCCCATCATCAACAGTGTTCTTGGTCAGCTTTAGATGATTTGAAATGCCTGTGATGGATTTGGTACTCAGGAGCTTCCAAAGACTAGTCCACGTTCGAATCCATTGAGCTCTCTTGACCAATACTTTCTACATCTACATCTACATGACTACTCTGCAATTCACATTCAAGTGCTTGGCGGAGGGTTCGTCGAACCACAATCATACTATCTCTCTACCATTCCACTCCCGAACAGCGCGCGGGAAAAACGAACACCTAAACCTTTCTGTTCGACCTCTGATTTCTCTTATTTTATTTTGATGATCGTTCCTACCTATGTAGGCTGGGCTCAACAAAATATTTTCGCATTCGGAAGAGAAAGTTGGTGACTGAAATTTCGTAAATAGATCTCGCCGCGACGAAAAACATCTTTGCTGTAATGACTTCCATCCCAATTCGCGTATCATATCTGCCACACTCTCTCCCCTACTACGTGATAATACAAAACGAGCTGCCCTTTTTTGCACCCTTTCGATGTCCTCCGTCAATCCCACCTGGTAAGGATCCCACACCGCTTTCTCCTGTTGTTTCTTCTCTTCTGGGAACACAATACTACCCGCATCCTTTTATACTGGTGTATTCGCCTCTCGTGACATCTAGCGGTCAATTCTGCATTCTGTGTCGGTGTCCGGATACTTTTGATAAGACTGTGCATGGTATGGTTCAATAAAAACTACCCTCTGCCATACACTAGGCAAATTTTCTTGTTCTTAATCACGAGGACAACCAGAACTACTAGCTTATTTATACACAAGAAAATTTTCGCTGAGTGTGGAAACAAACTTCTGTCTTGGCTTAACAGGATTTGTTGCACAGATTGTAGACGTAGAGTTTAATCAGTTAACCATAAAACTGAGGAAATATAACAGAAGTTCGATACTTATAAAGGTTTGTTCAATAAACGTTATATTTTTCGCTTTGTACATTCTTAGGCCATGGCACCATCGTACTAAGCTAAAAAGGGCACAAATATACTGAGCAAAAGGTGCTAAAAGACTCAAATAGTAGTCGTAATTCTGTCAGCAAAGGACCTGGAAGAGCAGCTGAACGGAATGGACAGTGTCTTGAAAGGAGGATATAAGATGAACATCAACAAAAGCAAAACGAGGATAATGGAATGTAGTCGAACTAAATTGGGTGATGCTGCGGGAATTAGATTAGGAAATGAGACACTTAAAGTAGTAAATGAGTTCTGCTATTTGGGAAGCAAAATAGCTGATGATGGTCGAAGTAGAGAGGATATAAAATGTAGACTGCCAATGGCAAGGAAAGCATTTCTGAAGAAGAGAAATTTGTTAACATCGAGTATTAAGTGTCAGGACGTCGTTACTGAAAGTATTTGCATGGCGTGTAGGCATGTATGGAAGTGAAACGTGGACAATAAATAGTTTAGACAAGAAGAGAATAGAAGATTTCGAAATGTAGTTCTACAGAAGAATGCTGAAGATTAGATAGGTAGATCACATAACTAATGAGGAGGTACTGAGTAGAACTGGAGAGAAGAGAAATTTGTGGCACAACTTGACTAGAAGAAGGGATCGGTTGGTAGGGCATATTGTGAGACATCAAGGGATCACCAATTTAGTATTGGAGGGCAGCGTGGAGGGTAAAAATCGTAGAGGGAGACCAAGAGATGAATACACTAGATTCAGAAGGATGTAGGTTGCAGTAGGTACTGGGAGATGAAGAAGCTTGCACAGGATAGACTAGCATGGAGAGCTGCATCAAACCAGTCTCTGGACTGAAGATCACAACAACAACAATTCTGTCACAAGTGATATACCCGTCTGTAAAGCAGTCTTACTAAAATTTGTATAAATAATTGATTGACTGTTACAAAAATAAAAAAAATGTTATTTCTGTATTTTAGTTTTCACTACTCTTTTACAGCGAGTATTGTGCGGCTTGACTTCAACTGGTAGATGTGACGTTTAATTGCGCCATGAAAACAATCTGTCTTTGCAGACAAGTCAGCCCGCTCCCACAGAAGACTCCAGAAGGCTACCGGATAATTTTCGGGCGGCTGCTCAACACAGACCCTAGCCAGTTCGATCTTGCTTCTGCCATCAAGTACCTGTTTATGGTCATCGACGCAGTGCTTAAGGAAGATGGTCTGATCCCTGGTTTTATAATTGTTTACGATATGACGGGTGTCTCCCTCGGTCATCTGACGCGGATCAACATCGCAACAGTGAAGAAGTACTTCATGTATGTTCAGGTAAAATAGTGGTTCAGTCACCATGCTGAAAGTTCTTTAGTCGAGATGTACCAATAACCATCTGCACCTGTGTTTTTATGTGTATGCACGGAGGTCTGTTTGACTTGCATGATTCCATTCTGCGCCGTCGCTTTGAAACGTCACCTTTGGAAAATTATAAATGACTGTGCTGGTAAACCTCTTACGTTATTTGATTTTCAAACAGCTGAGCAAAACTGAACGTACTCAGACATTTCTCTCTTTACTTATTCTGATCAACACTAAACTGACACACAATATTTTTTTTTTAGCGCAATGCAGTCTGACTTTCAATAATCCCTACAAAAGAATGGCCCTGACTAACAATAACCTATACCTTTCATGAATCACTTGCCTCACAAAAATCTTCGTTACTCGAACTAGTGCAATACAGTGAGCGCCAATACTGCCAGCTAAATAAAAGATTCAAACTACGGAAGTCACTAACTACTGATAGGCATAGTCAGCAAATGAAAGATTTCAATAGAGAACAAACAATGTATTTACCTTAATATCAGTTCATGAAATCCAGTTCTTACAAATTTCCTTTTTCTGGCGGGCACACGTCCAGATCGTTCGCTCTCAAATTCTGCCATCCCTCTTCCCACATCCACCACTGCTGGCGACTCACCTCCAACTGCGCAACGCTATATGTTCACATCCAACTGCCCAACACTACAATAGGAAATATTCCAACAATGCAAACCAGCCACAGACTGCATACAGCACAGTCAGTGATTTTCATACAGAGCGCTGCGTGGCGTTACCAACATAAAAACCTAAACACCTTACTTACATAGAAAACCTAAACAGCCTACTTACAGCTTTCCTTGATAAAATACGGTAATAGTGTGCTGCGCGTCTCCAGATCTTGATTTTGACATTCTACATGGAAAGTCAAAGAGGGAAATATACGAGGGGCGTTCGGTAGGTAATGCAACACATTTTTCTCCGCCAGTATCGGTTGAAAAAATACGAAATTGATGTGGGACATCGTGGAATATTCCCGCCTCAGCATCTGTAGTTCCATGAAGTTCCAATAGGTGATGGCGCTATAAGTGGCCTTCAAAATGGTGTCTGTAACGAAGGTGCGTTCCAAGCAGAGAGCTTTCATTGAGTTTCTTTTGGCGGAAAACCAGGGCATCGCAGATATTCATAGGCGCCTGCAGAATGTCTACAGAGACCTGGCAGAGAACAAAAGCATGGCGAGTCCTTGGGGGAGGCGTCTGTCCAGTCTCCAGCGTGTCGTCCAGTCGCACACAGCTGTGGCTCCTGCAATGTTGGAGCGTGCGGACACTCTCATCCGATCTAATAGACGGATCCCCATCAAAACACGTCGCTGCTCAAACGGACGTCTGTGTTCTCAGTGCTGATACAATCGTCCACCAGTTGGGGTACACAAAGGTGTGTGTGTGCTGGGTACCTCGCTGCCTAACAGAAGACTATAAAGAGCAACGAAGGACAATCTGTGTGTATTTAGAATGAGATTTTCACTCTGCAGCGGAGTGTGCGCTGATATGAAACTTCCTGGCAGATTAAAACTGTGTGCCCGACCGAGACTCGAACTCGGGACCTTTGCCTTTCGCGGGCAAGTGCTCTATCAACTGACCTACCGAAGCACGACTCACGCCCGCTACTCACAGCTTTACTTCTGCCAGTACCTCGTCTCCTACCTTCCAACCTTTACAGAAGCTCTCCTGCGAACCTTGCAGAACTAGCACTCCTGAAAGAAAGGATACTGCGGAGACATGACTTAGCCACAGCCTGGGGGTTGTTTCCAGAAAGATATTTTCACTCTGCAGCGGAGTGTGCGCTGATATGAAACTTCCTGGCAGATTAAAACTGTGTGCCCGACCGAGACTCGAACTCGGGGGCAAGTGCTCTACCAACTGAGCTACCTAAGCACGACTCACGCCCGGTACTCACAGCTTTACTTCTGCCAGTACCTCGTCTCCTACCTTCCAACCTTTACAGAAGCTCTCCTGCGAACCTTGCAGAACTAGCACTCCTGAAAGAAAGGATATTGCGGAGACATGGCTTGCTTGCATCTTAAGAGGCGATCGTGACAATTTCTGTCGAACATCGCCACAGGCGATGAAACATAGGTTCATCACTTCGAACCGGAAACAAAACGTCGGTCCATGGAATAGCGCAACACCATCTCTCCTCCAAAGAAAAAGTTCAAACCCGCACCCTCGGATGGTAAAATCGTGGCGACGCTCTTCTGAGAATCTGAACGTGTTATCTCGTTTGACGTCGTCTTTCATGGTGCAACGATCAACTCTGATGTGTATTACACTACCCTAAGGCAGTTGAAGAAACGACTGCAGCGTGTTTGTCGCCGCAAAAAGAAAACGAATTTCTCCTCCTTCACAAGTCTGTGCAGCCAAGAGGAGCTCACAAAACTTCTTTGGACCGTTCTTCCTCATCCACCCTACAGCTCGGATCTCGTACCTTCCGACTTCATCTGTTTGGCCCAATAAAGGATGCACTCCGTGGGAAGAAGTACGTAGATGATGGGGAGGTGACTGAAGGAACAAGATGTTGGTTTCGAGGTGGGCCTGTAGAGGGGTACCATGCGTACATACAGGCCTTCCCAGTAATATACGGTGTACCGTAGGTCTCTAGAAGAGCGTAGCGTTCCAAAGGATTGGCAAAGGTCACAGGTCATCCCCGTTTTCAAGAAGGGACGTCGAACGGATGTACAGAACTATAGACCTATATCTCTAACGTCGATCAGTTGCAGAATATTGGAACACGTCTTATGTTCGAGTATAATGACTTTTCTGGAGACTAGAAATCTACTCTGTAGTAATCAGCATGGGTTTCGAAAAAGACGGTCATGTGAAACTCAGTTCGCGCTATTCGTCCACGAGACTCAGAGGACCGTAGACACGGGTTCACAGGTAGATGCCGTGTTTCTTGACTTCCGCAAGGCGTTCGATACAGTTCCCCACAGTCGTTTAATGAACAAAGTAAGGGCATATGGACTATCAGACCAATTGTGTGATTGGATTGAGAAGTTACTAGATAACAGGACGCAGCATGTCATTCTCAGTGGAGAGAAGTCTTCCGAAGTAAGAATGATTTCAGGTGTGCCTCAGGGGAGTGTCATAGGACCGTTGCTATTCACAATATACATAAATGACCTGGTGGATGACATCGGAAGTTCACTGAGGCTTTTTGCAGATGATGCTGTGGTGTATCGAGAGGTTGTAACAATGGAAAATTGTACTGAAATGCAGGAGGATCTGCAGCGAATTGACGCATGGTGCAGGGAACGGCAATTGAATCTCAATGCAGACAAGTGTAATGTGCTGCGAATACACAGAAAGATAGATCCTTTATCATTTAGCTACAAAATAGCAGGTCAGCAACTGGAAGCAGTTAATACCATAAATTATCTGGGAGTACGCATTAGGAGTGATTTAAAATGGAATGATCATATAATGTTGATCGTCGGTAAAGCAGATGCCAGACTGAGATTCATTGGAAGAATCCTAAGGAAATGCAATCCGAAAACAAAGGAAGTAGGTTACAGTACGCTTGTTCGCCCACTGCTTGAATACTGCTCAGCAGTGTGGGATCCGTACCAGATAGGTTTGATAGAAGATATAGAGAAGATCCAACGGAGAGCAGCGCGCTTCGTTACAGGATCATTTAGTAATCGCGAAAGCGTTACGGATATGATAGATAAACTCCAGTGGAAGACTCTGCAGGAGAGACACTCAGTAGCTCGGTACGGGCTTTTGTTAAAGTTTCGAGAACATACCTTCACCGAAGAGTCAAGCAGTATATTGCTCCCTCCTACGTATATCTCGCGAAGAGACCATGAGGATAAAATCAGAGAGATTTGAGCCCACACAGAGGCATACCGACAATCCTTCTTTCCACGAACAATACGAGACTGGAATACAAGGGAGAACCGATAGAGGTACTCAAGTTACCCTCCGCCACACACCGTCATGTGGCTTGCGGAGTATGGATGTAGATGTAGATGGAGTAAGACCGTCACATTGAACGAAGATTATGTTGAAAAATAGGGTTTTGTAGCCAAAAGATAATACGGTTATAGGAATCCTCTATAAAACCAACTTGCTTTCAGAAAAAAAGTGTTGCGTTACTTACAGAACGCACTTCGCATATTGGTCTTCTCTAATTGAGCAAAGTAAGGAATGAATATTGGCCCTGCTGTATTCTCCCGAATAGGATTGCACTCAACCACTTATTTCGATTCTGGAGAAATACAAAAGTGAACTAAAGATCATTGAAATCCTTAAGAGTAACAAGACCTTATCAAAACATTTACTATTTTGACAACTACTTGACAGTGTATGTATTCATATAGTTCTTTCCATCATCAACATTTCTGTCTTCTCACAAAATAAAGGAAACTGAATAAAACGCTGGGACCTAATTCAACACTGACAAAGACTTCGAGGGACATCACTGCAGAAAGTAATCGATACATGGACAAACATGTATTTAACAGAATGAGATTTGCACTCTGCAGCGGAGTGTGCGCTGATATGAAACTTTCTGGCAGATTAAATCTGTGTGCCGGACCGAGACTCGAACTCGGGACCTTTGCCTTTCGCGAGCAAGTGCTCTACCAACTGAGCTACAGCTACCCAAGCACGACTCACCCCCCCCTCCCCCCCGTCTTCACAGCTTTAGTTCTGCCAGTATCTCGTCACCTACCTTCCAAACTTCACAGAAGCTCTCCTGCGAAACCTTACAGAACTAGCACACTTCGCAGGAGAGCTTCTGTGAAGTTTGGAAGGTAGGAGACGAGGTACAGACAGAACTACAGCTGTGAGGACGGGGCGTGAGTCGTGCTTGCGTATCTCAGATGGTAGAGCACTTGCTCGCGAAAGGCAAAGGTCCCGAGTTCGAGTTTCGGTCCGGTACAAAGTTTTAATCTGACAGGAAGTTTCATGTATTCAACAACCTGCCAAAGCCTACCCTGTCAATCCCATAAAGGTATCGACACTGAGTAATACAATATTTAGAAACCTTAGTATGGTGTTCTTAATGCTTTGGGTGTTCTATTCAGTCTCCTCGCTCTTGAACACAACGCACAGAACTTTCGTAAAACCATGTTGTTTTGTTTGAACAAACAACTGTAAACAATAGATGTGTATTTGACCCGTCGGTTGTGCGCAGGCAGTGTTAAGTAGTGGATCTACGAACGTAGTTTGTCGACCTTGTATAAAAGTGGCAGTGGAGTCACAGTTCTAAATTAAGTGTTCAAGACATTCACCAAAATGTTTTGAAGAAGACAAAAGTGTTTGAGAAACCTGTTCCGCACACCTTGACTCTTTCTTTGGGATGTTGTTCAACTTGCACGTCGCATTGGCTTCAGTGTCGGTTATGTCGCCGAAGCGTTCACCTTTCTTGTCAGTTTCTGTGCTTTGCCGTTCTATGGTAGGTTCATACTAATAACACGAAACCTCGTCAATTGTGTTGATTTTCTTTTCAGACAAGAACAGTCCGCATTTTTCATTTCAGTTAATTCGTGGCAGGCGCCAACGCGTCGTTTTGTTCGGGAGTCAAGGTGTGCAGAACAGGTTACTCAAACACTTTTGTCTTCTTTAAAACATTTTGGTGAATGTCTTGAACACTTGATTTAGAGCTGTGACTTATCACGCCTGCTCACAACCGATGGGTCAAATGCACATATATTGTTCACAATTGTTTGTTCAAACTGCGCTGATCATCCCTTATAGGCCAGGAACAAAATCAGTTTTGGAACTTTTTGGGCGGGCATAGCATTAACACCCCTCTACTACGGTGGTTTCAGATCACACATATACTACTGTTGGGTCGGATCCGACCAAAGGGGGAATAACTGAAGAAGTGTACGTACCGTATCGACTGACGAGGACGTGCCCCTGGACGATAGCATGGAGCGGCCTCTAGGTTAGCCGTGGCGCGAAATACAACTTGGAACTGGGTCGCATACGACCCACCGTAGTAGAGAAGGGTTAAATGTCACGTAGGTCATGTGGCGGAGAACTTGCTCTTAGGCAACTCCTTCTACTCCATGGAAGATCATATCTTTACAAAACTTCGAAAATTTTATTTTTTAGTTTATTTTGTATTGTAATTAGAACTGGCACTGTAATACAATAATCTTTCGTATTGTTAACTCGTGTAATTGTATTGCACTTAAGTTAAATGAAATGGACACCTTTAATTTCTCTGCGCATCACAGAGACCACTCTTCCTGGGATCCATGGAATTCGAGTAATATAATGTAAAATTCAATGTAGAAGTATGCCCTGTACAGGTCTTCGATGTGTGGATCGGTGGCTAAATTGGCAAGTGCTAAACTACAAATCCAAAGGTTCAAGGTACATTTCTCAGCCAGTCATGTGATTTTTTTCCTATCACTTCTGGCAACGATTGGGTAATATGAAAATTGTTAAGTTCTGTCGTCGTTCACGTTAATCTGCGGACCCCACTAGCTGGGTAACTCAGTTTGAAGGTTAGAGGAAGACAAGCGACATTCCTCCTCCAATACGATGGTAACTACAAACTCTCTTATCCTTTGAGGATGGCTTTGCCTTTGTAAATGCCCTCTGAAACTCTATATTCAGCTTACTAACGTAAGGTTAGATTAACACATTATAGCATACATATCCGTGAACAGCGTGAAGTGAAAATTTCTGTTGGCAGCCTTGTGGAAGCTGTTCTCCGCGAGTTTCGCAGTACTGATATAGGGCCATACAAAAGTATCATATGAAATGAAATGTACGTTGTTTACTTCTTTTCCCGCTGTGCTCTGCAAGAACCGTGGATTGTGTTTCATGTAATATAATACTAAAGTACATCGTAACAATAAATCTTGCAAATGTTAGCACTATTCCCACATATTACAACAAAATATCACTGCCAGGTCATTCTAAAATGTCTTATAGGAAACCTGTGTCGTTATTCTCGTTCAAGAACGCGTTAAGAATAAATAAAAATTTAATTTAGTGTGGTTGCTGAGTATGCTTTCTAATACTGTCGTTTGTGTTTATTGCAGGAAGCAATTCCACTGCGTAGGAGAGGAATCCACGTAATAAATGTGAATTCTGTCATCACCAGTATTATGAGTATAATTAAGCCGTTTATGAGTCAGGAGCATATGCAGGCGGTAAGGTTTTAGTTTACACTTCCAAATAATTCTGTGCCACAAATGTTCGGATATTAAAAGAAATATTGATAATGCAAGATTGTTAATTAGCCTACTAATTGAGAAACATAACTGTAATCAGTATAGCTACGCAGTTTTAGATGAACAGCAGATGGATAAAGTGGTGGATTTTCTGAAAATTGTGTCAGATGACAATCTAAAATCTTTCTAACTGTCACACGTTCTTTACAAATAATAGAATCTATCTTTCACTGAAGATAGACAGCCATAAATGTAGTTTACATGTACAGTTTATCAGAGTCTGCAATAATCTACATTTTGACTCCTTCCACCAACCCAAGGATTATCTCACATGATAGATTCAACATAAGACGATGTGATACTAAATGAACTAATATGAAAATGACGTTAGGAAATCATTTATCTAAATAACAAAGGAAAATAGCAAGGAAAAGAAAATTTAATGTTTTACTTTGCTTTTCAGCTACATTTTCACACATCGAACAACTTCGAAGAATTTTACAAGCATGTACCACAAAGATTATTGCCAAAGGACTTTAATGGAGAAATGACCTCCTGTGATTCCCTTCACAGTAAGTACAGAAACCTTCCGGTGGATAATTTTTCAAATTCCTTTCCTCGTCAGTTATGTTCCATGGCAGTAGTACTTTGTTGAATATTAACTGATATCGTTATGTTTATTTTTATAGGTGAAACAATAAAAAAACTAGAAAGCTACAAGGATTGGTTCCACGACGAAGAGGCCCTAAAGTCAGATGAAAGTAAACGTGACATCAGGAGTGTGAATTTGAATAACGGCTACAGTACAATTGGGTCATTCAAAAAATTAAATATAGACTGAAATATACAGCTTACATGAATTATGCGCAGCTTCTGACTGCACTCTGCTATATTGCGTACTTTCGTAACAAAAGCTTCTTTGTATCCAGAATGAAAATTCTTTGTACATTACAACATGACTCAATGGAATTTATTGACAGAAAAACTGCAATCATTCATCATTGTTTCTCATCACTTGTGTAAATATTATTTTAAATAAGGTGTCTTGAAGTAAGATACATTCTGCAAATTCTCTGGCTCCTATCCAACATAGGATTAAGATTTTAAATCCTAACTGTTAAATAGAGAAGAACACTGTAACATCGGCTGTAGTTAATCAGGCAATACAGTTTCAGAGATGTGCTTTCTGTAGACAGAAAACATTATGTGCATACTGGTATCAGTAAGTTATCTTTGTAAGAAGCAGAGTTTTTACACCAAATATACACGTTGTTATCCTTCCTTTCTGCAGTGAAAACATTCCCTGCATTTGAAAACTACAGACAGTGCAACAATCTTATCGATATACTTTTGGCAGTTACAAAAATACTTCACAGAATATCAGTAACAAATCTGGTAAATATCTTAGTTTTTACGTGTTAATCTACATTTTCTTTGTGGGATCTCACTGTGCATTGACTGAATTAATAAGTCATAAACGAAAGATTTATTGTTAAACCCAAAGAAATTTACTGTCACAAAAATTAAATCTACTCTCAAGACGAAAGATAGAGACTGAAGAGGAAATATGATCACTCGCCTTTTTGTGCCTGCTAATTTCAATAGAAGATACACTGTGATTTTTATTGTTTCCTTGTGTCACTTGTCAAATGGTCCCGCAAGAGAAAAGTAAAGTAGACAGTAAAAGACCACAGTGTGCAGATGATTTGAAAGGTACAATTGTATGTGCTTTTTGTGTGTTCCTGCATTTCTATTGCTTTGTAAGGCCATTACAGTTACCTCCAAAATGGGGACTGCCTATCAAAAATTAGTGGAATTTAGGAAACTGTTTTAACCATAAAAGCAGGGCTCTGATATCAAAAATTCTGATTGCCCTAATTTCTGAAAGGAGCATCAGCCTTAATGAAAAGAAACGATACACGGATCGATCTTTTTCTGTATTTTTTTCAAATTTCTCTTAAAGTGAGTGTTTAATCGAAAAAGACAAGATTTCCAGAAATATAGAACGCTAGATTCTGCTATAGAAAAGCTTCGTCAGAAAGTGGTAATGTTCATTCGTTTTTAAAATACTCGTTTCGACGCTGTAAAACTTACAGCATCTGAGAATTGGTCAATTTGACGCAAACATTTTACAAGAGAAAAGTTGTAAAGGATCAAATTCTGTCTTCAGAAAGACGAAAAAAGGGACAAAAAACTTGGCAGGTAAGTACGTATCGTCGTTATTCAGTCGTATGTAAAACACAACGTTAGCGAGCAATATAACTTTCTAATTTTCACTAAATCAGTTTTTCCTACATTCACATTTTTATTTTTGTTACTGTTACATGATCCATAAGCTACACATTATAAAGATAATTCTTTTAAAAACAATTAAATTAGTGGAATAACATGATATAGCGGACAAAAGATTTGTTTACAAGAGTGTTAGTGAAAAGAAATACGTTAGGCTTGTAGTTGCTTTATTAGGATTGAAATTTAATTCAGTTAAAAATAAACTACATGTGATTATATAAAACTGTTTCAGTAATACAATAAAACAAAGTATCTTCACTTAGAATAAAGATTACTGTTTAGCTCTTCCTCATTTCAGAGCAGTACTTCTCTACACGCTTGGAGGATGAGGGCCTAATTGACATCAACTCTATCAGAATGAATTTTCACTCTACAGCAGAGTGTGTGCTGCTATGAAACATCCCAGAAGATTAACTCTAATTCTTCCATTTCTTCTATATACATATCCTCAGTGGGATTTCTTATTCTTCCTTCCAAATTTATCAGTGTCACAGTCATCAATACCAATAATAGGTATGTCAGTTGGAACGAAGGTGCAAGAGTGGGCTCCGATGAATTAGAGCTCAGTTTCGAGAAATATCATTTTTTCAGAGTTCTGGATAGATATGCTGTAGTTCTAATGGTTTTCTGTACAAAGGTGAATAGTTCCGCAGAATTTTGGGAAGGAAACAATAGTAATCGGAAAAATTTTATCTTGTAAAAAAATGATTTGCCATTTGTGAAAAAGAAGTACGATCACAATTCTGAATGTATGCCAACAGTTTTGCAGAAAACCCTAATGACTTTTTCAGATAACAGTTTATGATATACCTTCAATAATCATTTTCACTTCAAAAAGTGTACAAATTCGCACTAGGGTTCTGATGACAGTTATGGATATCACCCCAAGAGTTCTATTGAAAACTCTAATGACATTTTCTTGTGCAAATAATAGTGTATGAGGTAACTGCTATTGTGAGGGACTTCCTTTCACGACATAAAAAAACAAACTCGTACAACAGCTTTGATTACCGTTCCGAACAGCACCCCAAGAGTTCTACCGAAAACGGTCAGTTAAAAACATACTCCAACTCGGAAAACATCATCTTCGGGTAGCAGAACAGTCTGATTCCCAAGTCGTTAGCTATCTCCGCAAGTTTACATACACTGTCGCTCAAAAGATTTTGAACATTTGTGATTTTGAGGAAAAAATGCAAATTAGAAACGGGAATGTTAGGTATACTTCTAAGTCATATTTGTAACAATCTTTTATTGAAACTAAATACACGCAGCGAAATTCTATTCTCCTCAAAGTAGCCTCCTTTGGCTTTAATCACTGCTCTGCATACGTGAGAATCTTCTTCGGGGTTTCCTCGGTGATATGCCGTAATTCCTCTTGTAGTCGTCCATAGGTGACGAACGTTGGTAATAAGCGTTGATTTAACTACTGTATCCAAGCGATCCCAGCGCAGTTCAATAGGCCTACAGTCGGGGGATTCGGGCGGCCAGATCATATTTTTCAGTTCCTTCTTTTTTTCTAAATTTGCCAAATATGCTTTATACAGTTTTGAAAGGTGTTTAGGGTCGTTATCTTGCTGTAGGACGAATCCCTTGAGAATAAAACATCTTCCGCGTGGTTTTGCATGATACTAAATGCGGTGGTGGTCCGTTGTGCCGTCAGCGGCTCGTGCTCTTGCGGTAGCGTTCTCGCTTCCCCCGCACGGGGTCCTGGGTTCGATTCCCGGCCGGGTCAGAGATTTTCTCTGCCTAGAGATGACTGGGTGTTGTGTGACTTTCATCATCATTTCATCCTCATTCACTCGCAACGTAGTGGCGTTAAAGAACGTGTGGGGCGGCGGCCGAACCGCCCGGCGAGGGGTCTCCCGGCCACCAATGCCATATGCTCATTACTATTACCATTGTGCCACCTCGCTCGGTGTAGGAGTCAGACGCGACGTTGACTGATGCCTTTGACACACATTTTTCAAATCTAATGGCATATTTAATGACTTTACTTCATCTTCGCAGCACAGGGCTGCTACGAACTTCTGTCCAGCATCATCAGTCTCGCCGGCCGCGGTGGTCTATCGGTTCTGGCGCTGCAGTCCGGAACCGCGGGACTGCTACGGTCGCAGGTTCGAATCCTGCCTCGGGCATGGGTGTGTGTGATGTCTTTAGGTTAGTTAGGTTTAAGTAGTTCTAAGTTCTAGGGGACTTATGACCTAAGATGTTGAGTCCCATAGTGCTCAGAGCCATTTGAACCATCACCAGTCTCATCAGCAGTAGCAGTGAGATGGCTGAATATCTCTGGTGCTTTCTGTAGGCTATTTTGTCCTCACTCTCTTTTGGAGCTTCACTTTTCCTCTGTCGAAAAACGACAAAGTCGTTTAGCCACGTACTACTTATTACAATCTTCAGAAAGACTCACGAAGTAGTTAGTGTATAATACAGGGTGATTCAAAAAGAATACCACAACTTTAGGAATTTAAAACTCTGCAACGACAAAAGGCAGAGCTAAGCACTATCTGTCGGCGAATTAAGGGAGCTATAAAGTTTCATTTAGTTGTACATTTGTTCGCTTGAGGCGCTGTTGACTAGGCGTCAGCGTCAGTTGATGCTAAGATGGCGACCGCTCAACAGAAAGCTTTTTGTGTTATTGAGTACGGCAGAAGTGAATCGACGACAGTTGTTTAGCGTGCACTGAGAATCCGCGGGAAACAACTCAGTACGAACGTGACTCGCCTAAGGTGAACGTTTTCTGTGCCATTTCAGCCAATAAAGTTTTTGGTCCCTTTTTCTTCGAAGGTGCTACTGTAACTGGACTACAGTATCTGGAGATGTTAGAGAATTGGCTGTTCCCTCAGCTCGAACAAGAAGCACAACAATTCATATTTCAGCAGGATGGAGCGCCACCACATTGGCACTTATCTGTCCGTAACTACCTGAACGTCAACTACCCGAGGCGATGGATCGGCCGCCAGGCAGCCCGTGACAGAGCACTTCATCACTGGCCTCCAAGAAGCCCTGATCTTACCCCCTGCGATTTTTTCTTATGGGGGTATGTTAAGGATATGGTGTTTCGGCCACCTCTCCCAGCCGCCATTGATGATTTGAAACGAGAAATAACAGCAGCTATCCAAACTGTTACGCCTGATATGCTACAGAGAGTGTGGAACGAGTTGGAGTATCGGGTTGATATTGCTCGAGTGTCTGGAGGGGGCCATATTGAACATCTCTGAACTTGTTTTTGAGTGAAAAAAAACCTTTTTAAATACTCTTGGTAATGATGTATAACAGAGGGTTATATTATGTTTCTTTCATTAAATACACATTTTTAAAGTTGTGGTATTCTTTTTGAATCACCCTGTATTTTATTTCTTTATTGCAACGAAACGCTCACATTAACATTGAATGAATAACAACAGAACTTATATAATCAAAGAATAGACAATCTATCCCTTGTGCGCGCCGCCACAGAATAATGCTATCCTTCACTGTACGTCTACGGATGTTCTGCTGGCGACTCCCACACAGCCCCCCTCTGATAGAGCGGAGCTCCGCGAATGCAGGGGTATTTATATTTAACCCGACGCCCAGCTCTTGTGTGTACTGAAGGCACTGGTTGCACTTCTTCGGCTTCTGTTGCTGGTAGTGACGATACCGCTTCCTCTTGTGGTGGTGACGTGGTGTCAACCTGGTCCAGTGGTGTGGAAGGTGGCGCTTGGTGCCTGACCTCTGTGTCCTCTTCAGTCGGTAACACATTTGCAGGTTTGAGCAGTTCCAATGATACCACTTGACTCTTTCCATTTAGATCTATCTGCATGGTATGTTCATCCTGTGAGAGCACTCTGTAAGGTCCAGAATATGGAGGCTGCAGCGGTGACTTCACAGCGTCCGTCCGTAGCATCACATGTGTACATGAGCGTAGATCTTTGTGCACGAATGTATTTACCGCTCCGTGTCTCGAGACAGGAGATGGGCGAAGTCTGGCCATATGCTCGCGTACCATTTGCAATGTGAACGGCAATTCGGTCTGTCGTGCCCCTACTTTATCGGTGAAGAATTCTGCAGGCAGTCGTAAGGGTTCACCATAAACCAATTCTGCGGTGGATGCCCCTAAATCCGTTTTCAATGCTGTGCGTAGGCCCAACAAAACTAGTGGTAACGCTGACGACCGAGATTGTGCATGGCACATTAATGCAGCTTTTAATGTTCTATGCCAGCGTTCCACCATCCCATTGCTTGCTGGGTGGTACGCTGTGGTGCGATGATGTTGGAGCCCGCAGAGGTTCGTCAATTCTGAGAACAACGTCGATTCAAACAGACGCCCCTGGTCTATGGTGATATGTAAAGGGCAGCCGAAACGTGCGATCCGAGATGAAAGAAATACGCGTGCCACCGTTTCTGCTGAAATATCCTATAATGAGATCGCCTCTGCCCATCTGGTGAAGCGGTCCACAGCAGTGAGGATATAACGGTATGCTTCCGACGGCAAAAGCGGTCCCACGATGACCAGGTGCACACGTGTGAAACGTTGTGTGGTAAATGGGAAGTTTCCTACCGCTTTGTGCACGTGTCGTCCCACCTTGGCCCTCTGACAGTCCAGGCACGTTTTTGCCCAATTACGGCAGTCTCTATTTATACTGGGCCACACGAATCTGTCTGTCATTAGTTTGACTCTGACATTTATTCCCGGATGAGCCAGTCCATGGATGCTATCAAATAATTGTCGTCACAATCTCTCAGGTACGAACGGTCTCGGTTTTCCTTGCGATACGTCACACCAAACTGGAAGTGTTCACCCGTAGGTTGTATTTGTTGCAAGCGTAACCCGGACGTACTATCACGAGAGAATTTAGCAAGTTGCTGGTCTGTCTCCTGTGCTGCAGCTATTTCCTTGCAGTCAACAGTCTGAGAGATTGTTTCCAACCTAGACAGGAAATCTGCCACGACGTTCTCAGCTCCTTTTATGTGCTGCAGGTCTGTCGTAAACTTAACGATAAACTCGAGTTGTCTAAATTGTCGTGGTGAGCAGCCACCCTTGTTCTTACTCAAGGCGAAGATAACTGGCTTGTGGTCTGTGAAAACAGTGTATGGTTTGCCTTCTACTTGCGGTCGGAAATGTCTGATGGCTTCGTAAATTGCCAGTAGCTCCCTGTCATAGGCACTCCATTTTACTTGTGATGATGTAAGCTTCCGGGAGTAGAAACCTAGGGGCTGCCAATTGTTTCCCACCTTCTGGCGTAGAGCTGCACCTATTGCCTGCTGGCTCGCATCCACAACAATTGCCAGTCGAGCTTGAGGAACCGAATGTGCCAACATTATTGCCTGACGTAGGCAGGTTTTGATCTTGTCGAATGCCATCTACATCTCTGATGTCCACTGTGAAGGTCGTTTGCCTACTGCATCCTTGCCGACTAGTGCTGACGTCAAAGGTGCTTGAATGGCCGCCGCATTAGGCAGATGTTGTCTGTAGAAGTTAACTGCTCCAAGAAACCCGCGTAGTTGGCGATAGTCGATGGGGCCAGTCATCTCTCCGATAAGGTCGAGTTTGTCTTGCAGTGGGCTGTTACCGGCTGCTGTCACTGAGTAGCCCAAGAATGGCACCTGACGTCGTCGACGTAAACACTTTGATTCATTGACCGAAATGCCATATGCCTCAATACGTTGGTAAACAGTCGTTAGATGTAGTTCTTGCAATTCCTCAGACAACGAAAAAACCAAGATGTCGTCGAGGTACACGAAGCAATATGGTAAACCTTTGATGACTTCGTCAATGAAATGCTACCAAATTTGTGCCGCATTTTTTAACCCGAACGTCATACGGAGGTATTCGAATAAACCGAATGGTGTCGTGACAGCCGTCTTCGGTATATCAGCAGGTGCGACCAGTATCTGGTGATACACTTTTTTGCAATCAATGACACTAAAAATAGTCGCGCCTGCAAGTGCGTGCGTATAATCCCTGATATGTGGTATCGGATAACGATCGGGGATGGTACGAGTATTTAGTGCCCTGTAATCTCCGTATGGTCTCCAAGTCCCATCTTTATTCTTTACGAGGTGAAGTGGCGGTGACCACGGACTGTCGGATCTACGGACGATTCCCGAGAGTAATAATTCTTCGAACTCTGCCTTCGCTGCAGCAAAACGATCCGGAGGTAACCGGCGTGGGCGTTGAGACACTGGTTGACCGGGTGTAGTCCTAATGTGATGTACCGTATTGTGCTTTATTGTCTGCCCACCAGACATGGATTCCCAGTTTGCTACTTGTCTGCAATCAGACGTGGGCATAGCGCTTCGTCCTATGGTGCCTCTAATGCACTGTGTCCCCCGTCGAATGCTCACTGAGCTAATAGATACCTCAAGTGCATAATGAAACAAGAAATCTGCACCCAATATTGCGTCTGACACATCGGCAATTACGAAAGTCCATGGTAAACTTTCATGGAACCCGAGGTCTACCTCTATCTGACGTCTTCCATAAGTCACTATCGACGTCTGGTTTGCTGCTGTGAGTTTCGACTGAGATGGAGGGAGCTTCACATCACAGTTTCTAACAGGCAATGCACTAACGTCCGAACCTGAGTCGACTAGATAAGCATGGCCGGACTTAACGTCTGTAGCGAACAGCCGATGGGACAGTGAAGGTAAAGAAGAAAGGTTACTCACCCGTAGCTGCCCCTAGTCCATCTCACCGCGTAACAGTAGGCGCTGGTGCTCGAACTCGCGACCGGCGGCGCCTAAAGCCGTCGGCACACGGACCGTGCTGTCGAACGTTAACGTTGAGAGTGCGAAGTTCAACGTGCTGCTGAACGCTCAGGAACGATGCGACTTGTGCATACGGTACATGGGCCCCAACGTGGTATACGCGATCCCAACGCACTCCAGCGGCAGTTGTTTCTAGTAGTTCGTAAATCACACTATTTACTCAACGGGCGTGCGTAAAATTCCCACGTTAGCTCTATTAAAACGCACATTTTCTCCATCGTCCACGAAAAGGAAAGTACCATGTCCAATCAATAAGGACACAGGCTTATAACAGTTCCATTACAAACAGCGAGGTACAAGTTGGAACACTTCTCTGCATACGATAAACATTATTTCATCATTCCCACATTTTAGTAAAACTCCAGGGTCAGGCTTTCTTGATCACTGTTCCTACCCAGCAGCAGAATCCTTGCAACATGTGAATTACGAAGCATACAAGAAAAAGGAACAAAATAACTTTATACAAGTAGCGCAAGCTGTCCTATAGATTAAGCCAATCGAACAAAGTCACCCCTCAAAAAAAGGTGAACTTATATTTACATAACATCAAATATTATAGCGTATACTTATATTAAACTAATAATAAAGTATCAGAACCTAACAATGCGAATGTTAGGAAAAAAAATTTTTGGAGTGTTAAGACGCGAACCACCGCCCCAACAAAAACAGCTTTATTGCCAGAGACGCTAACCATTACGCTAAACCCCTAAGCTCCTTGACGTACTTAATCATATTGTATTACAGGTTGCTAAAACCGTTACTCGTAGATAATTATGTTACTAATTGAAATTTAATTATAACAAATTGTACCAAGAACAATGCGTTTTTGGTGGATCTTCAGTGTGTCGCTGCCTTCAAATAGCCTACTCTCATAATACGCAGGTTACAATAATTCTTTTGCCACGAATACGATGTTCCTCACAATTTTATTGGAACGAATCACACAGTTAACAACGGGTTTTTCAGTGATTCTCAATTTGCTGGTGCTAAGAAACGGCATATATACATATAGGTTTGAAATGAACGCCAATATGGCGCCTCACAACTCTGTACTGATGGGAGACAGCGTGCATGTGACGTAGTTGGCGCTGTGCCATCTCATTGGTCAACGCTCAGACGCACGCTCAGAACATCTGACATGCCAGATATTGCTCTGCACGTTCGGAAAGACTCCCGAACGTGCTATTCCACGCTATGACGTCAGAAACTCGGCACGCTCAACGCTCAACGTTCGGATGCACGGTCCGTGTGCCGCCGGCTTAACGCCGGCCGTTGTCGCCATTTCGGTGATTGCAGGGTGATGTGCAGCGCGTCGCCTCGCTTCAGAATCGTCGATGGTACCAGCAGATACGCTCCTTAGACACAATTGCCTTCGAGCAACGTCGATATCTGCTGCTTCAATCCGTCAACTTGTTTTCGTAGGTCATCCAGTTGTTGAGAAACGTCCGGCTGTTGGCGTCGTTGTATCGCTGCCGTTTCCTGTGAGTCTGCACTGTTGTGTCCGAACATCACCGTCGACGTACGCGCTGCACCTAACGAGGTGTAGATCTTGTCGGCTAATGAGATCAACGACGAGATATCTTGTGCGTCTGAGAGTGCCACAGCCGTTCTGACTGCCTCTGGCAACTGCACACGCCATACATGTTGCAGTGTCGTATCTGGCAACTCGGTGTCGTTGACTAAACTTCGCAGGTGCCGCCAAAATTCCGAAGGTGACGTATCTCCTCTCTTTTCACCGTGCAATACTTGCTGGATACGTTGTTCCACCGGCCGACGTAGTCGCTCAATGAGTAACGGCTTAAAACGCGTATACTTTTGCGTGGCGGGCGGCTGAAGTATTATATCTGCGCTGATCGTTGCTGTTTTATTGTCAAGCGCACTAACGTCGATCATAAATTTTCTCTCTTCGTTTACAATGCCATGATGCTGGAAAGCAGATCAAGCATTGAAAGCCACAGTTCTGGTTTATCAGGTATGAACTGCGGTGGGCGTAATTTCATCTTGCTATTGTTCTCTGTCGAAAGGCCGTTACTCGATGGCGCAGAAAAATTCAACACAGCGTTTTCTTGTTCTTCAATGTCGCTTCGTAATTCCTCAATGTTCTTTAGCAAAACGTCGCGCCGATCCGTAAGGCCCGTTGCACACTTACGCGCATGGTCCGCGATCCGCGCGCGGTTGGCGGACCCGCGTCATGGTTCACACAGACGGGCGGATGCGCGCGGTTGTGTGCAGCCGAGTAAGCGCGCGGTCTTCCCTGCACTGTGCTGGATCTCATCTCTGGTGTAGCACATCGTTCTGTTTGATCGGATGTATAGAGATGAGCTCGCTGCAAGTAAGAATCATTTCAGCCTATGTTGTTGTTATGGTCTTCAGTCCTGAGACTGGTTTGATGCAGCTCTCCATGATACTCTATCCTGTGCAAGCTTCTTCATCTCCCAGTACCTACTGCAACCTACATCCTTCTGAATCTGCTTAGTGTATTCATCTCTTGGTCTCCCCCTACGATTTTTACCCTCCACGCTGCCCTCCAATACTAAATTGGTGATCCCTTGATGCCTCAGAACATGTCCTACCGACCGATCCCGTCTTCTAGTCAAGTTGTGCCACAAACTCCTCTTCTCCCCAATTCTACTCAATACTTCCTCATTAGTTATGTGATCTACCCATCTAATCTTCAGCATTCTTCTGTAGCACCACATTTCGAAATCTTCTATTCTCTTCTTGTCCAAACTATTTACCGTCCATGTTTCACTTCCATACATGGCTACACTCCATACAAATACTTTCAAAAATGACTTCCTGACACTTAAATCTATACTCGATGTTAACAAATTTCTCTTCTTCAGAAACGCTTTCTTTGCCATTGCCAGTCTACATTTTATATCCTCTCTACTTCGACCATCATCGTTATTTTGCTCCCCAAATAGCAAAACTCCTTTACTACTTTAAGTGTCTCATTTCCTAATCTAATTCCCTCAGCATCACCCGACTTAATTCGACTACATTCCATTATCCTCGTTTTGCTTTTGTTGATGTTCATCTTATATCCTCCTTTCAAGACACTGTCCATTCCGTTCAACTCCACTTCCAGGTCCTTTGCTGTCTCTGACAGAATTACAATGTCATCGGCAAACCTCAAGGTTTTTATTTCTTCTCCATGGATTTTAATACCTACTCCGAATTTTTCTTTTGTTTCCTTTACTGCTTGCTCGATATACAGATTGAATAACATCGGGGAGAGGCTACAACCCTGTCTCACTCCCTTCCCAACCACTGCTTCCCTTTCATGTCCCTCGACTCTTATAACTGCCACCTGGTTTCTGTACAAATTGTAAATAGCCTTTCGCTCCCTGTATTTTACCCCTGCCACCTTTAGAATTTGAAAGAGAGTATTCCAGTCAACATTGTCAAAAGCAGCCTATATCATATACAAAAAGAGAAATTCCACGCCCGAGAGACGGTTTTGGGTGCATCCTACGGCGGAACAAAGATGTACGAAAGGAGCGTTCGTCACATTGTATTCCGAATTGCACAAAGACGAAGACAAATTTAATACATATTTTCGTATGTCTATTAGTTGCTTTGACGAGCTTTCGGCAAAATACAAGACAACCTGACACTTGAATGTCTCAGAAGGATACCTATTACTCCGACAGAACGAGTAGCAGTAACCTTAAGGTAAGAATATGAATATGTATACGGATTACGATTAATTTTAATAATATATTTAATCATTCAATGCTTTGCTGTAACTATGTATTACATTCGTTTGGCAATAGACAATTTTACATTTGTATTGTATTACTACTGAATTCCAATAATTTTTATAACATCTCCCAAGATGATGATAAGGTTGACTGGGCTGGAGAGGGATGAGGAGTCGCAACTTGTGTCTGTACGGACGGATCCTCGCGGTACTGCATTGATTGGTTAGGATGCTGTTGGGATATTGAAGGTGGGGCGTAGGTAAAAGAGGTCGGTGGATAGTGGAAAGAGCTGATGGAAGATGGGGGGGTGTATGTTTAAATTAGCCTGATTTGTTTGCTTAATCGGCATAAGCAGTTGAAGTACATGAGTACGAAATAATAGCTTCTGATCAACATTTAATGTCTTCACAGAGGGCAACAGCGAAACAAAGAATTCTCGGTCGTCGTCTTCCTCCTTTTCCTTACCATCTTTTAATAATGTAAGTAAATTATCTTCGAATGTTGTGTTCTTGATAGGCCTCTTCCTTTTCAAGGATTATTTTTCGGTGTTGACATTCAGTCGGACATCATCGGTTTGTTCTTCAGACGGTTCGTCTCCAATGTTTTCTGCGAGTGCATTGTTGTTATACAGAGTATCTTGCACGACCGATACTGAGTCAAAGTTACTCTCTGTTGGTGCATCTCGGAGACGGTCAAGAAAGTGTAACTGCTCACCGTAGATGTATTTTGGTCTCTTAGTTGCTACTGATCCGGACCTCGTTTGCTTTATTCTAGTGATGCTTTCAAAATAGGTATCCCGTGCAGTTTTCCGTCTCGTCTGGACCTTGTCAACTGAAATAACAAGGCCGATATGTCTTTTATTACTGAGGACGCGTACATATATTATTTTAAGAAGGAATACATCTAAGGTTTTAGGTCAGCGTACCCGACTTAATACCTAGAATTACATCTAATTTCCTCTGTGAATGTACATAAATGCCAAATATATTCTTTACACGTTACAAGTATCTTGGAAGCGGAAAGACATTTACAGATCTGCATTACTCTTATTTAATGGGTGCATCAACAATTGGACAGATTACAAGGCAGGTGAGCGCCACTATTTGGACTACGTAAGAGAAGAATGCATGCCTGAGCCCTCAACAGACAAATGGAACGAAATTAGCCATCGTTTCCAAAATGTCGCCAATTTTCCTCATTGCATCGGATCCCTGGACGGAAAACGTATTCGTCTAGTAAAACCTGTCAAAAGTGGATCACTTTTCTTCAATTACAAGAATAATTTCTCCATTATTCTTATGGCCACCTGTGACAGTAACTATTGTTTCACGTTCATTGATGTCGGAGGATACGGAAGGAAATGTGATTCAAATATTTTTAAAAACAGCGTCTTTTGGAGGAAAATGGGAAAAGGAAAATTAGCCTTACCCCCACCAAAGCCACTGCCAGGTACACACGACTCTCCAGTGCCATATGTTCTTGTGGCAGACGAAGGCTTCGCATTAACACAACATGTGTTAAGGCCGTATGCGCGAAAAAACATGACTCAAAAAAAGAAGATTTTCAATTACCGACTTACCCGAGCCCGAAGGTTTATTGAATGTACTTTCGGAATATTAAGCCACAAGTGGAGGGTTTTTCACCGGCCCCTGAAGGTCAATCTTGATCTAGCAGTATCTATTGTCAAAACGTGCTGCATTTTGCATAATTTTGTTCGAGTAAGAAAGGGATACAACTTTGAAGATACCCTGTATGTTACCGGCTTCGAAGATGTGGCAGAAACTACACCTGTCAGTAAATCGGGTAATACTGTACGAGATAAATTTGCGGAATATTTTGTCGGTAGAGGAGCTGTGCCCTGGCAGGAATCAAAAATTCACTGAACGCAGGCCACTTATCTCAATGACAGACATTTGCGATTGTGTACAGTTTTTCTACATAATCAATGTTTATATTGTGCACAAACTGAACTTGTGAATGTCTATAATTCTATAATTGTAAATCATTGTATTTTGTATAGAACTACAATAAAAACACAAGGAGAATATGCGTCTACTTACCACACTTTTTGTGATCTGTCTCGTTCAGACCTTCAAAGCCGAGTATTATATTTGCACAGACGTCTAGCCACGCCTTCAATCCCATTTCACGGTTCTTGTAGTCCCCATGCGATGGATCCATATGGGAGGCCTTCCTTCAACTTAGGCAATTAACATGTCTGTATCGATTTCACAAGACATTCTAGAAACTTCTTAAATCACACCAACATTTACGACACTAGTCGAATGCTACGGCTGAAATGAGGTACTCTGCTTCTACTGCGCGCGCGGTATCCGCAGGACTGTGCACGCGCCAACTTGTTTCTGTGTATTCAACTGACGCGGAAGGTCCGCGGCGCGCAAGGGCTGCGCGGACGCCTCCGCCGCTAGCGGACCGTACGCCTAACTGTGTGGTGCCCTATTCGAATACGTGACTACCAATAGCGCGCGGAACGCGGAGCGCGGACCATCCGCGTAACGCCGCTTTCACACTATACGGTTTTGACCGTACGGCAAAAAGCCGTACGGCTGTAGGTGTGAAGAAATGTATGGCGCCTTTCACATTATACGGCGACGGCAAAATGCCGCTGCCGTGCCGTGCTGCAGCCGTGTCTTGCCACTACAACAGACGGTCGCCGTACGGCAAGTTCGACAACAGTGGCCTACGTGACTAAGTGCATGCTTTCACACTGGACGGTTTTGAGCCGTACGGCGTCGACTAGTTCGTTGTAGTGTCGTTTTATTCATTTGTGTTTATTCTTGTTTACTGAAAAGTGTAGAAGAATGGATGAAATTGATACTGAACTTTTGATAACCTTGGTGGAAGTAAGACCTGTTCTGTGGGACAAAACTCTAGATGCGTATAGAGATCGTATTGCTACAAAGAATGCTTGGCGGGAAGTTTGCGTAGCACTGAAGCAAGATTTTGATGAGATGGAAGACAAAGATAAAAATGCGTTTGGTAAGTATTTATTTAATATATTAATATTACATTTAATACGTTTTAAACAGTTTTTATTTAACGTTATAAATTTTATTCTAAAAGTAAATCGTTTGTTTATAAGTAAATTACTGCTACCAGTCACGTTTTTTTTGTTTTGTTTATATTTTGCACGACGCGTTTCGGGAAATAATTCCCATCCTTAAGTGCGTTTTTCTCTAAGTTTTCATCATGTGTGGTGTCTTTTTATGTGTCAGGTCTTGCATTCTGTTTTCTTTACTGTAATTTATAAGAGAAACACGCACAAGACCTCACAAATAAAAAAACACTACACATAATGAAAACTTAGAGAAAAAAACGCACTTGAAGATCGGAATTATTTCCCGAAACGCGTCGTACAAAATATAAACAAAACGATTAAAAACGTGAGTGGTAGCAGTAATTTATTTATAAAGAAAACTATTTACTATACAGTCGCAGGCTTTCACAAACAATCTACAAAAAGGAAAAGGCTTGTTAATTTATATCTTTGACATCTGCCATGACACGCTTCCAGCATTTGTCATAAAATATTTACAAAGAGTGTTCCTTATGGCGTTGGCTGTCAGTCCTCCTCTTATGTTGGCATCTTGGGCTAAGTCTTCCAAACCAGTGAAGGATGTGGTGTCTTCAATTATAAATCCATCTCTCTGACGTACAAAATTGTGTAAAACAATGCAAGCTTTAACCATTTTTACTGCAAAATCTGGATGAACATTTAAAGGTCGGTGAAACAACCGCCACTTATTGGTGAGGATGCCAAAAGCACATTCCACATACCTCCTTGCTCTGCACAAACGGTAATTAAATACACGTTTCTCAACTGTCAAGTTTGTTCCCCCAAAAGGCCGGAGCAAATGCGTGTGTAGGCCAAATGCTGCGTCTCCCACGAAGAAGTAGGGTACTTTTGGACCTTCCGTACCAGGCAGACATTGGACGTCTGGAAATTCCAGGGAATTACTTTCTATTGACTTCCATAAACTGGACCGTCTGAACACTGAAGAGTCACAGTCTTTGCCATAACTTCCTACGTCGACATAAATGAACCTGTAGTTGGAATCCGCTACAGCCATCAGAACCACAGAAAAGTATTCTTTGTAATTGAAGTACATTGATCCGCTATTAAATGGGGCAGTAAGACGGATATGTTTTCCATCCACCGCTCCTAAGCAGTGGGGGAAATTAGCAGTACGTTCAAATCCAGCCGCTATTGATTCCCATACCTCTTTGGTCGGTCTTTGTATACATTCTTCCCGCAGTGATGACCAAATTGCTGTGCATACATCATTAACCACTTTACTTGCTGTAGAAATCCCAATTCTGTACTGGAAATGTAAGTCAGTGAAGGAACAACCGCTTGCCAGATACCTGAACAAAACGAAAAAAAATCAGTGACATTTAGTTTGCAGTGGACATTTTTTGTTACAGTTTTGCTTTTTTCTATACAAAATTAAAATGTTTTCATACAGTTTTGTTTCCTTTTGATGTAGGTATAGAAGTAATACGGAGGTGGACCAATCTACGAGACTCCTTTGTGAAGTCAAACATAAAAATTCAAGCTGCGAAAAAAAGTGGCTCAGCAGCAAAGAAAAAGAAAAAGTATGTATATTCTGATCAGCTGCAGTTTCTAAAAAAGCTGTATGATGCTCGAGAGACGGAGGACAGTTTTCAATCGGAACGCACCGCCAGACTGGAAGAAGATATAGAAACGCAGGGCTCCGTCGAAAATACTGAGAATGTTTCTGGGCCATTTGATACAGCACCCACACAACAAACATCCAAAAGCGAGTGCCATACAAACAGAAAACATAGAAAACCTGATGCAATCGAAATGAAAATATTACGAGCTCTGGAAGAAGACAAACCTTGCAGCAAAATGTCATTTTTACTTAGTCTGAAGCCTCATCTGGAAAAATTTGATGAACAGGATTATCTTCAGTTTCAGATGGGAGTCCTCAAAGTTATAGAAAATATATATGAAAGGAGAAATATATTGACAGCTCAACCTCCTCCATTTACCCATTACACACCTCCCATGCCCTATAATAATAGATTTCAAGCTTATTCTTATTCACCTATGGAAAATGCTGCTCCAATATCCTCTTACCATACGCATCAGATTCGTCCTCCTCCAGCTGCACCAAACCCAACTACTTTTCTCGAACAACCATTACAGACTTCTCAAGGTCGCAGTTCTTATCAACGAATTAATAAAGTGCCACCACCATACCCTTCGCCTTCCACAAGTAGCCATGAAGGCCCACCATCAACAACGCAGTTCTACAACGTTTTTGCAGAGAGCCTGTCGCCACAAAGTGACAGTACAGTCAGTCCTGCTACAAACTCTTTGGTTTCAACTGCTGATATTGATATTGACTTTTCTACTTCATAATCTGAGCGTAATAAAAATGTAAAACACAAATAAATAAGTAAATAAACAGAACTAGTTTTTATGTATTAAATTACCTTAACGTGATAGCCAGCATTTGAACAGGTTGGATGCAATTGCGGAATTGTGTGTTTTGTCGTTGTAACACATCCTTTAGTTTTCTATGTAATTCGTCAAACGAGGTAATAGACATTCGGAAATAGTTAAAGAATTTATTTCCGTCGTTCCTCAAATCTTCAAAGAGTGTATAAAATAAACCCACTTCGTCTCTTCTCTGGTTAATGGGGTGTACCCACAAAAGACGACCTTTTCTTTTGCGGCGACGATGAAGCAACCACAAAGCAACAACTCGTTTACGGTTCATCTTGATACACACATTAAGCAAACTGAATAGACACCAACAACTGGTCACGTCAAAAAGCCGTGTAATGTGAAAGCAACACAGGCACGGCTAAAACTCGTACGGCTTTTTGCCGTACGGTCAAAACCGTATAGTGTGAAAGCGGCGTAAGTGTGCAACGGGCCTAACGCCGCTTTCACACTATACGGTTTTGACCGTACGGCAAAAAGCCGTACGAGTTTTAGCCGTGCCTGTGTTGCTTTCACATTACACGGCTTTTTGACGTGACCAGTTGTTGGTGTCTATTCAGTTTGCTTAATGTGTGTATCAAGATGAACCGTAAACGAGTTGTTGCTTTGTGGTTGCTTCATCGTCGCCGCAAAAGAAAAGGTCGTCTTTTGTGGGTACACCCCATTAACCAGAGAAGAGACGAAGTGGGTTTATTTTATACACTCTTTGAAGATTTGAGGAACGACGGAAATAAATTCTTTAACTATTTCCGAATGTCTATTACCTCGTTTGACGAATTACATAGAAAACTAAAGGATGTGTTACAACGACAAAACACACAATTCCGCAATTGCATCCAACCTGTTCAAATGCTGGCTATCACGTTAAGGTAATTTAATACATAAAAACTAGTTCTGTTTATTTACTTATTTATTTGTGTTTTACATTTTTATTACGCTCAGATTATGAAGTAGAAAAGTCAATATCAATATCAGCAGTTGAAACCAAAGAGTTTGTAGCAGGACTGACTGTACTGTCACTTTGTGGCGACAGGCTCTCTGCAAAAACGTTGTAGAACTGCGTTGTTGATGGTGGGCCTTCATGGCTACTTGTGGAAGGCGAAGGGTATGGTGGTGGCACTTTATTAATTCGTTGATAAGAACTGCGACCTTGAGAAGTCTGTAATGGTTGTTCGAGAAAAGTAGTTGGGTTTGGTGCAGCTGGAGGAGGACGAATCTGATGCGTATGGTAAGAGGATATTGGAGCAGCATTTTCCATAGGTGAATAAGAATAAGCTTGAAATCTATTATTATAGGGCATGGGAGGTGTGTAATGGGTAAATGGAGGAGGTTGAGCTGTCAATATATTTCTCCTTTCATATATATTTTCTATAACTTTGAGGACTCCCATCTGAAACTGAAGATAATCCTGTTCATCAAATTTTTCCAGATGAGGCTTCAGACTAAGTAAAAATGACATTTTGCTGCAAGGTTTGTCTTCTTCCAGAGCTCGTAATATTTTCATTTCGATTGCATCAGGTTTTCTATGTTTTCTGTTTGTATGGCACTCGCTTTTGGATGTTTGTTGTGTGGGTGCTGTATCAAATGGCCCAGAAACATTCTCAGTATTTTCGACGGAGCCCTGCGTTTCTATATCTTCTTCCAGTCTGGCGGTGCGTTCCGATTGAAAACTGTCCTCCGTCTCTCGAGCATCATACAGCTTTTTTAGAAACTGCAGCTGATCAGAATATACATACTTTTTCTTTTTCTTTGCTGCTGAGCCACTTTTTTTCGCAGCTTGAATTTTTATGTTTGACTTCACAAAGGAGTCTCGTAGATTGGTCCACCTCCGTATTACTTCTATACCTACATCAAAAGGAAACAAAACTGTATGAAAACATTTTAATTTTGTATAGAAAAAAGCAAAACTGTAACAAAAAATGTCCACTGCAAACTAAATGTCACTGATTTTTTTTCGTTTTGTTCAGGTATCTGGCAAGCGGTTGTTCCTTCACTGACTTACATTTCCAGTACAGAATTGGGATTTCTACAGCAAGTAAAGTGGTTAATGATGTATGCACAGCAATTTGGTCATCACTGCGGGAAGAATGTATACAAAGACCGACCAAAGAGGTATGGGAATCAATAGCGGCTGGATTTGAACGTACTGCTAATTTCCCCCACTGCTTAGGAGCGGTGGATGGAAAACATATCCGTCTTACTGCCCCATTTAATAGCGGATCAATGTACTTCAATTACAAAGAATACTTTTCTGTGGTTCTGATGGCTGTAGCGGATTCCAACTACAGGTTCATTTATGTCGACGTAGGAAGTTATGGCAAAGACTGTGACTCTTCAGTGTTCAGACGGTCCAGTTTATGGAAGTCAATAGAAAGTAATTCCCTGGAATTTCCAGACGTCCAATGTCTGCCTGGTACGGAAGGTCCAAAAGTACCCTACTTCTTCGTGGGAGACGCAGCATTTGGCCTACACACGCATTTGCTCCGGCCTTTTGGGGGAACAAACTTGACAGTTGAGAAACGTGTATTTAATTACCGTTTGTGCAGAGCAAGGAGGTATGTGGAATGTGCTTTTGGCATCCTCACCAATAAGTGGCGGTTGTTTCACCGACCTTTAAATGTTCATCCAGATTTTGCAGTAAAAATGGTTAAAGCTTGCATTGTTTTACACAATTTTGTACGTCAGAGAGATGGATTTATAATTGAAGACACCACATCCTTCACTGGTTTGGAAGACTTAGCCCAAGATGCCAACATAAGAGGAGGACTGACAGCCAACGCCATAAGGAACACTCTTTGTAAATATTTTATGACAAATGCTGGAAGCGTGTCATGGCAGATGTCAAAGATATAAATTAACAAGCCTTTTCCTTTTTGTAGATTGTTTGTGAAAGCCTGCGACTGTATAGTAAATAGTTTTCTTTATAAATAAATTACTGCTACCACTCACGTTTTTAATCGTTTTGTTTATATTTTGTACGACGCGTTTCGGGAAATAATTCCGATCTTCAAGTGCGTTTTTTTCTCTAAGTTTTCATTATGTGTAGTGTTTTTTTATTTGTGAGGTCTTGTGCGTGTTTCTCTTATAAATTACAGTAAAGAAAACAGAATGCAAGACCTGACACATAAAAAGACACCACACATGATGAAAACTTAGAGAAAAACGCACTTAAGGATGGGAATTATTTCCCGAAACGCGTCGTGCAAAATATAAACAAAACAAAAAAAACGTGACTGGTAGCAGTAATTTACTTATAAACAAACGATTTACTTTTAGAATAAAATTTATAACGTTAAATAAAAACTGTTTAAAACGTATTAAATGTAATATTAATATATTAAATAAATACTTACCAAACGCATTTTTATCTTTGTCTTCCATCTCATCAAAATCTTGCTTCAGTGCTACGCAAACTTCCCGCCAAGCATTCTTTGTAGCAATACGATCTCTATACGCATCTAGAGTTTTGTCCCACAGAACAGGTCTTACTTCCACCAAGGTTATCAAAAGTTCAGTATCAATTTCATCCATTCTTCTACACTTTTCAGTAAACAAGAATAAACACAAATGAATAAAACGACACTACAACGAACTAGTCGACGCCGTACGGCTCAAAACCGTCCAGTGTGAAAGCATGCACTTAGTCACGTAGGCCACTGTTGTCGAACTTGCCGTACGGCGACCGTCTGTTGTAGTGGCAAGACACGGCTGCAGCACGGCACGGCAGCGGCATTTTGCCGTCGCCGTATAATGTGAAAGGCGCCATACATTTCTTCACACCTACAGCCGTACGGCTTTTTGCCGTACGGTCAAAACCGTATAGTGTGAAAGCGGCGTAACACTCTGTGTGCCGCGCGGATTCGCCGATCTCCTAGTAGACGAAATTGAACTGGGCTGCATTTGTGCGTCTACAACGAAATTCTTTATACGGGGTCTCCGCTTCAGCCACGTACTACTTATTACAATCTTCAGAAAGACTCACGAAGTAGTTAGGCTATAATATTTTATTTTTTTATCGCAACGACAAGCTCATATTAACATTGAATCAATAACAACAGAAACGCGCCGCCACAGAATAATGCTATCCTTCACTGTGCGTATAAGGTTGTTCTGCTGGCGACTCCCACAGGCGTATTGCAGCCACCGAAGGCATGTAGGAACAGAATGTGTTTCGATACCTGAAACTACTTGAAATTTAAGGTGCTATAACTGTTCTACAGCGCCTTTTTTGCCTTTGTCTGGCTTCAGTTGAAAAATATGGGGGAAAAAGAGACTGAAACGACAGAAACAGGAGAAAATCGGTGTCCTCCTGTGAAGGCATTGCTATTTGCGGGAGAAAATTTTTTTTCTTTTTTTTTCTTCCTTTCTTTTCTTTCTTTCTATTTCATATCTATATGTATGTTTCTGATGATATAGTATAGTGTTTATTTGTCCTGCGATTGTTAATATGTTTTTCAATTAATTTTTTACAAGAGTAAATACGTTTCTATTGTTTATTGAGTAGGTAAAATATTTTGATTCTTTGCTTATCATTCGCTGAAAATGTTTATTGTGATTAAAATAATTTGTGCAATTAAAAATATATTGAGATACTGGATAAATAGAACGACCGTGATCTGGGAGTATCGATAGTGACGGTCGCAGAGTGTGTAGAAAGAGTCTGTGTTAGATGGAGGAGGCGCGAATAAGTATGGTGTGCTGTCTTTGTTGGTTTTCTTTCAATTCGGTGCAAACGAAACTCGTTAATGGTGATATAACTTTCTGTTTTTCCGTACCGCATTCTGAAAATGTTTATTGTGCACAGAGAAGTTAAGACTGTGTAAAACCGTCAACTGAACTGTGTCATGTAACTACGACAATACAGCCGTATACAGACGGCATTGTAGTTACGGGTTTTGAGGTGAACTGTGTCACGTTGTGGCTGAGAGCAGAGTAACTAATTATTAAGTGTGCCACAGGCGTGTTAAAAATTGTGTACCATGAACGTGCAGATTTACGCCAAGCGTGGTGATTTCGTGGTCGTGGTTTTCACGTAACAAATGAATTGTAATTACGCGTCGGGAAACTTTTAAACGGTGTAACGGACAGTGTTACCTCAAATCTCGTGTGTTATAGACATGAAATCATGTACACACGCCAGCCTGAGTGATGGTAACAACAACAACAACAACGTATAGTCCGCCAGTGGCTTATAATACGCCACTGACGCCAACTTCGCTGGATAGAGATCATTTGCTACATGGGAAAATCATCAGCAGTCTTCATTCAATGAACGGAGCGGATACAACACGCCGCCTGTACCGACGAGCTGGTGTACGATCATCTTCAACATCACAATACACTGTCGTCATATCAACACATCAGCAACGAAAAGATAAGATACAATGCTTTGCGTTCTCCCTATTGGAAGACTAAACAGTAATTCTGCGGATGAACTACTAAATTCACTTATTTCCATTTAAAACCCATAAATTTGTTTAAGTTTGCCTGTTGTTGTTGTGGTCTTCAGTCCTGAGACTGGTTTGATGCAGCTCTCCATGCTAATCTATCCTGTGCAAGCTTCTTCATCTCCCAGTACCTGCTGCAACCTACATCCTTTTAATCTGCTTAGTGTATTCATCTCTTGGTCTTCCTCTACGATTTTTACCCTCCACGCTGCCCTCCAATACTAAATTGGTGATCCCTTGATGCCTCAGAACATGCCCTACCAACCGATCCCTTCTTCTAGTCAAGTTGTGCCACAAATTTATCTTCTCCCCAATCCTATTCCATACATCCTCATTAGTTATGTGATCCACCCATCTAATCTTTAGCATTCTTCTGTAGCACCACATTTCGAAATCTTCTATTCTCTTCTCGTCCAAACTATTTATCGTCCATGTTTCACTTCCATACATGGCTACACTCCATACAAATACTTTCAGAAATGACTTCCTGAGAAAAATCTATACTCGATGTTAACAAATTTCTCTCCTTCAGAAACGCTTCCTTGTCATTGCCAGTCTACATTTTATATCCTCTCTACTTCGACCGTCATCAGCTATTTTGCTCCCCAAATAGCAAAACTCATTTACTACTTTAAGTGTCTTTTTTCCTAATCTAATTCCCTCAGAATCACCTGAGTCAACTCGACTACATTCCATCATCCTCGTTTTGCTTTTGTTGATGTTCATCTTATATCCTCCTTTCAAGACACTGTCCATTCTGTTCAACTGCTCTTCCAAGTCCTTTGCTGTCTCTGACAGAATTACAATGTCATCGGCAAACCTCAAAGTTTTTATTATTTCTCCATGGATTTTAATACCTACTCCGAATTTTTCTTTTGTTTCCTTCACTGCTTGCTCAATATAAAGATTGAATAACATAAGGGAAAGACTACAACCCTGTCTCACTCCCTTCCCAAGCACTGCTTCCCTTTCATGTCCCTCGGTTTCTGTACAAATTGTAAATAGCCTTTCGCTCCCTATATTTTACCCTTGCCACCTTCAGAATTTGAAAGAGAGTATTCCAGTCAACATTGTCAAAAGCTTCCTCCAAGTCTACAAATCCTAGAAACGTAGATTTGCCTTTCCTTAACCTAGCTTCTAAGATAAGTCGTAGGGTCAGTATTACCTCACGTGTTCCAATATTTCTACGGAATCCAAACTGATCTTCCCCGAGGTCGGCGTCTACTAGTTTTTCCATTCGTCTGTAAAGAATTCGCATTAGTATTTTGCAGCTGTGGCTTATTAAACTGATAGTTCGGTAATTTTCACATCTGTCAACACCTGCTTTCTTCGGGATTGGAATTATTGTATTCTTCTTGAAGTCTGAGGGTATTTCGCCTGTCTCATACATCTTGCTCACCAGATGGTAGAGTTTTGTCAGGACTGGCTCTCCCAAGGCCGTCAGTAGTTCTAATGGAATGTTGTCTACTCCTGGGGCCATGTTTCGACTCAGATCTTTCAGTGCTCTGTCAAACTCTTCACACAGTATCGTATCTCCCATTTCATCTTCATCTACATCCTCTTCCATTTCCATAATATTGTCCTCAAGTACATCGTCCCTGTATAGACCCTCTATATACTCCTTTCACCCTTCTGCTTTACCTTCTTTGCTTAGAACTGGGTTTCCATTTGAGCTCTTGATATTCATACAAGTGGCTCTCTTTTCTTCAAAGGTCTCTTTAATTTTCCTGTAGGCAGTATCTATCTTATCCTAGTGAGATAAGCCTCTACATCCCTACATTTATCCTCCAGCCATCCCTGCTTAGCCATTTTGCACTTCCTGTCGATCTCATTTTTGAGACGTTTGTATTCCTTTTTGCCTGCTTCATTAACTGCATTTTTTATATTTTCTCCTTTCATCAATTAAATTCAATATTTCTTCTGTTACCCAAGGATTTCTACTAGCCTCGTCTTTTTACCTACTTGATCCTCTGCTGCCTTCACTACTTCATCCCTCAAAGCTACCCATTCTTCTTCTACTGTATTTCTTTCCTCCATTCCTGTCAATTGTTCCGTTATGCTCTCCCTGAAACTCTGTATAACCTCTGGTTTACTCAGTTTATCCGGGTCCCATCTCCTTAAATTCCCACCTTTTTGCAGTTTCTTCAGTTTTAATCTGCAGTTCATAACTAATAGATTGTGGTCAGAGCCCACATCTGCCCCTGGAAATGTCTTACAATTTAAAACCTGGTTCCTAAATCTCTGTCTTAACATTACATAATCTATTTGAAACCTGTCAGTATCTCCAGGCTTCTTCCATGTATACAGCCTTTTTTTATGATTCTTGAACCAAGTGTTAGCTATGATTAAGTTATGCTCTGTGCAAAATTCTACCAGGCGGCTTCGTCTTTCATTTCTTAGCCCCAATCCATATTCACCTACTACGTTTCCTTCTCTCCCTTTTCCTACTACCGAATTCCAGTCACCAATCACTATTAAATTATCGTCTCCCTTCACTATCTGAATAATTTCTTTGATTTCATCATATATTTCTCCAATTTCTTCGTCATCTGCAGAGCTAGTTGGCATATAAACTTGTACTACTGTAGTAGGTGCGGGCTTCGTGTTTATCTTGGCCACAATAACGCGTTCACTATGCTGTTTGTAGTAGCTTACCCGCACTCCTATTTTTTATTCATTATTAAACCTACGCCTGCATTATCTCTCTTTGATTTTCTATTTATAATCCTGTAATCGCCTGACCAAAAGTCTTGTTCCTCCTGCCACCAAACTTCACTAATTCGCACTATATCTAACTTTAACCTATCCATTTCTCTTTTTAAATTTTCTAACCTACCTGCCCGATTAAGGGATCCCGACATTCCACGCTCCGATCCGTAGAACGCCAGTTTTCTTTCTCCTGATGACGACGTCCTCTTGAGTAGTCCCCACTCGGAGATCCGAATGGGGGACTATTTTACCTCCGAATATTTTACCCAAGAGGATGCCATCATCATTTAACCATACTGTAAAGCTGCATGCCCTCGGGAAAATTTACGGCTGGAGTTTCCCCTTGCTTTCAGCCGTTCGCAGTACCAGCATAGCAAGGCCGTTTTGGTTAGTGTTACAAGGCCAGATCAGTCAGTCATCCAGACTGTTGCCCCTGCAACTACTGAAAAGGCTGCTGCCCCTCTTAAGGAACCACGTGTTTGTCTGGCCTCTCAACAGATACCCCTCCGTTGTTGTTACACCTACGGTACGGCTATCTGTATCGCTGAGGCACGCAAGCCTCCCCACCAACGGCAAGGTCCATGGTTCACGGGGTAGTGAAACTGCTTTCACTGAACTGTTAGCTTTCATTGTAGGTATTGTTGACCTGCCATTATTTATATGCAGTTTTCATTAACTTAAACTACATTTCATTTCAAGTTAACGCTGCTGCTTTTGCATGTGTTTTTGTGTGCGTTTGGAGGGAAGTATTATAAATGTGAGTGTAGTACTTATTCAAAAGTGAATGGTCGTAGTTTACTATGTGATACGTTCGCGCGCGTAAATCGCGGTGTCCGCCATTATTTTCTGGGCAATGACCAATAGGATTAAAGCTACTAATTTGTTATTGGTGCAATCTTTGCGACGAGGGCAAAACTGAATGTGACAGCTGTCAGACTATACAGGCTGTTTACATCGTACTCATTAGAGTCATGTTTCCACACTATCATGAGTAGAAACATCGAGTTTTGTTGATTATATGGGATAATTGTAGAGAAGTAAAACCTAAACCTTAAGCGTTTACGGGTTTATTACTAGAAATGTGTGAGATTTGCACGTTTAGGAGACTATTTGATTCAAGCGTGTTTTGTTCCACACAGTTCGGAAGTAAAACAAGTTCTTTTGGGACGATATAATTAGACACATTCTCAATAGGGTTATTTTCACAAGTCTTTGTATAAACACACGGCCTGTAATCTCAATGCACAACTTCTGGGAACCGTTTTCTTCACACTACCCAACGACAACAACATAGACCGATGGTGAGCAGCATCGATTTCAGTAGCTACAATGAATTACAGTTTCCGCATCCTCAGCAGTTTACTTAATATTGAAGTGCTGAGGAACAAATCTTTTGCCATGGTTACTGACGTTATTTCATTAAATGTGACACTTGGAGCAGTTAATCTTTCACTGTAAGTGAAGATTCTTTGTTTTATTGTATTAGTTCAACGCGAATTTATTACCCATAAGTAACTCAGTTTATTGTTAAATGAGTTAAGTTTCTTTATTCCTAATACAGCAATAATAAACCTAACGTATTTAGCTTCACTAATATCCTTCTAAAAAATCTTTTGTCCTTTATACACTCCTGGAAATTGAAATAAGAACACCGTGAATTCATTGTCCCAGGAAGGGGAAACTTTATTGACACATTCCTGGGGTCAGATACGTCACATGATCACACTGACAGAACCACAGGCACATAGACACAGGCAACAGAGCATGCACAATGTCGGCACTAGTACAGTGTATATCCACCTTTCGCAGCAATGCAGGCTGCTATTCTCCCATGGAGACGATCGTAGAGATGCTGGATGTAGTCCTGTGGAACGGCTTGCCATGCCATTTCCACCTGGCGCCTCAGTTGGACCAGCGTTCGTGCTGGACGTGCAGACCGCGTGAGACGACGCTTCATCCAGTCCCAAACATGCTCAATGGGGGACAGATCCGGAGATCTTGCTGGCCAGGGTAGTTGACTTAGACCTTCTAGAGCACGTTGGGTGGCACGGGATACATGCGGACGTGCATTGTCCTGTTGGAACAGCAAGTTCCCTTGCCGGTCTAGGAATGGTAGAACGATGGGTTCGATGACGGTTTGGATGTACCGTGCACTATTCAGTGTCCCCTCGACGATCACCAGTGGTGTACGGCCAGTGTAGGAGATCGCTCCCCACACCATGACGCCGCGTGTTGGCCCTGTGTGCCTCGGTCGTATGCAGTCCTGATTGTGGCGCTCACCTGCACGGCGCCAAACACGCATACGACCATCATTGGCACCAAGGCAGAAGCGACTCTCATCGCTGAAGACGACACGTCTCCATTCGTCCCTCCATTCACGCCTGTCGCGACACCACTGGAGACGGGCTGCACGATGTTGGGGCGTGAGCGGAAGACGGCCTAACGGTGTGCGGGACCGTAGCCCAGCTTCATGGAGACGGTTGCGAATGGTCCTCGCCGATACCCCAGGAGCAACAGTGTCCCTAATTTGCTGGGAAGTGGCGGTGCGGTCCCCTACGGCACTGCGTAGGATCCTACGGTCTTGGCGTGCATCCGTGCGTCGCTGCGATCCGGTCCCAGGTCGACGGGCACGTGCACCTTCCGCCGACCACTGGCGACAACATCGATGTACTGTGGAGACCTCACGCCCAACGTGTTGAGCAATTCGGCGGTACGTCCACCCGGCCTCCCGCATGCCCACTATACGCCCTCGCTCAAAGTCCGTCAGCTGCACATACGGTTCACGTCCACGCTGTCGCGGCATGCTACCAGTGTTAAAGACGGCGATGGAGCTCCGTATGCCACGGCAAACTGGCTGACACTGACGGCGGCGGTGCACAAATGCTGCGCAGCTAGCGCCATTCGACGGCCAACACCGCGGTTCCTGGTGTGTCCGCTGTGCCGTGCGTGTGATCATTGCTTGTACAGCCCTCTCGCAGTGTCCGGAGCAAGTATGGTGGGTCTGACACACCGGTGTCAATGTGTTCTTTTTTCCATTTCCAGGAGTGAATTATACAAGGGTTCGATGAAAAGTAATACCTTCGAACTTTAGTGTGGAAACTCTTAATGTTTTTAAATAAAACAAACTTTAGTAACATAACTATATCTTTATTCTTTATGTATACGTGTTTATTTCTCAACACAGTCACCCTGGCGTTGAACACCTCTCTCGCAAGGAGATACCAGTTTATTGATACCGTCTCTGTAGAACGATTGATATTTTTGACGGAACCACATCACCTCTGGTTGCACTGCTTCATCACCAGTGAAGTACTCGAAGGTGTTCTTGAAGTTTCAAATGAAAACTGGATGGGGACAAGTCAGGCCTGTATGGAGGATGATCGATGGCAGTGAACTCAAAGGCATCGGATTGTTGTAGACGCTGCAGCGCTCGTGTGTGGTCTGCATTGACATGCCGAAGGAGAGAGTGCTCTATTTGTGGACGAAGTTGTGTGCGGTTACAAAGTGGATTACAGTATGCTGTTTCTCACGTACCGTCACATTTATGTTACGCTCCGTCACGTTACACGGTACAATTCGGAGCCGTCTAGCGGCAGAGGGTTGCAATTTGAGTCGGCGAAGAGAGAAAGTCGACCGAGTGATATGGATGGCTTACAATACCTCAGCCGATATTGAGAACAGAATAAAAACTTAATTTGGAGGCGTTGCTTTTAAGCACAACCTCGTATCTTTGTGCTAATTTCAAAGTTTTAAGAATTGTTATCTCGATAACGTGTATGTTAGGAATTATGTAACAGTAACAAAAATAAGTAAGTGAATAGAGAAAAATTCTTTGCATGGCAGGTCGAAAGTTGATGTTATTCGTTAACCATGTGTTTGACATATCAAATAATGGTGACGCTTGTATAGCGACGAAATGAATGTTTTTCTAAAAGTTGGAACGTTTTTCTAAAACTGGAAAAAATTACCTTTTTTGGACGTAGATTTTCTACAACGTGCGACAATAAAGTAATGAGACTGATTTTATTTCCAAGATTTGGCAACGCTGCAGGCTTCCATAGGCACAATATCTTTGACTTTGGTCTATAAGCTACTTCTGGTCCAAGCAGCACATCGATGCAACTGTTCAGTCGTGAGTTGTGCTGTAATAAGTTAACACGTATATGTGTCTCTCATCACGGAACCACATAACATTGCGCAATGGTATGCCATTTCTTTTTGTGTTAAATTGGGTGAAAACGCGAGGACAGCTTACGGTAAGCTTCAGAAGGCCTTTGGAGAGGAGGTTATGTCAAGAGTTCAAGTTTTTCGATAGCATAAATTGTTTAGTGAAGACAGAACGAATGTTGAAGATGAAGACCGCAGTGGACGAAAATCAATCTCACAGACGGATGCCAACTTGGCAAGGGTGCGTGAACTCGTACGATCTGATCGAAGATTATCCGTGAAAATGAACATCAATCGAGAAACTGTTCGTCTAATAATAACTGAAATTTGTGCAAAAATTCTCCCCAAAAATCGCACACCACAACAGCGAGAAACACGGAAAAATGTGGCAGCCGATCTGTTAGAGCAAACGGAAATCAATCCAGAATTATTGAGCCGTATTATAACTGGTGATGAAAGTTTTTTTTTTTTCATTACGATCCAGAGATAAAACGCCAAAGTTCGCAATGGTGCTCAAAGGGATCACCCAGACCAAAAAAAGCTCACATGTCAAAGTCAAAAGTGAAATGCATGCTTGTGTGCTTCTTTATTCCAAGGGAATTGTTAAAAAGAGTGGGTGCCTCCTGGACAAACAGTTAACCAATATTACTACAAAAAATTTTTTAGAAAAAAGACTTCGTAAAAGAGTTCTTCGTGTCCGTGAAAACATTGCTGATAATTGGATTCTGCATCACGATAATGCGCCATCCCATACTGCTCTGTCAGTACAGCAATTTTTAACCTCAAAACAAATTTCAGTACTACCGCAGCCACCTTATTCACCAGTTATCGCTCTGTGCGAATTTTTTCTATTTCCAAGAGTCAAAACAGCGGTCATGGGACACCATTTTCAAACAACACAAAATATCCAAAAAGCTGTGACTAGCGTCTTGGAGGATATTACAGAAGATGAGTTCCAGAAATGTTACCATGAATGGCAGAAGCGCTGGAAAAAATGTGTGCAGTCAAAAGGGAACTACTTTGAAGGAGGCAACACAAAACTTGACTAAAACGGTAGGCAACGTTTTTTTTTTTTTTTTTTTTTGTTTTGTTTTGCACTTGTCTCATTGCTTTATTGTCGCACCTCGTGTATTAAAATTTGATCAAATTCCGAAGTTTCGGTGCTCAGTTGATGTAGCATTTTACGCTCTACTGTTTTGGTGATCTTGGCTTTTACGATTAAATACTTAATTTCGGAGGAATTTGGAAAAAAACAGAAAAAGTCCGAAAATTTGGTGGTTTTCTACTAATTTTTGGAAGCTAGAACTCGGACTTTCTTGGCGTATTCGCGCACTAGCTATCGAATGTGCTATCTGGTATTGTGTGCTAAGGTAAACGACAACTGTTAACAGCAGAAATGCTGTGTCAATCACTCACCTGCCAGAGATATTGAGGGTGGTATATTGTAACGTCTGGGTCATAGAACAAACCGAGCTCGACACTTAATACACTTTGTCACTTTGCAGCAAGAAGCACTGTCAGCACGGGAAGTTGCCCGCTGCATTTGCGCTCACCATAGAGAGGTCATTCATTTAACCGCTATCGCGGGACACAGAAATGGTGACTGCAGACCTGCAGATTACTGCTCTTAGTTATCCCGAAGAGAATGTATCAGAACTGAGTGATGCCTTTTTAGAGGCAACTCAGTGGACTGCGTCGCTCCATACGACAGGAAATAGTCTCCAGGAGATCAGTCTTGCCTCCAGGCGCCCGTTACGAACAACAGTGTGGTGCAGTTGTTAATTCAGTCGGTTTTTTCACTCGACGGAAACAACTGAATGAAACTGGTCTCTGTGGCCATGTAAGCTATATGAATGTTTTCACTCAGTCGGCTTTGTACTTTTCCAGCCTTCTCAGTTATACACTGCTCTGCTAAACTGAAGGACGATAGTGACTTTCGCTTGATGTGTTACCAATTAACACAGCTTGATGAAACCTGGACCAAACATAGAAATGTGCTTAAATTGGCTTAAATGGCTCTGAGCACTATGGGACTTAACATCTATGGTCATCAGTCCCCTAGAACTTAGAACTACTTAAACCTAACTAACCTAAGGACAGCACACAACACCCAGTCATCACGAGGCAGAGAAATGTGCAATGAGACGAATAGAAACGGCACTTTATTCAAAGAGAGCAATTACACTGAAGTCATGTCGTTTCATAACGATCCCATGGACATTAGAAAGCGCGGCCATGGTACTTGATAGGGTGTTTGACCACGAAGGACGGCAATGCATATTCTGCAGCTTGCCCCCAGAGTGGTCAAAAGGTTGGTAAGGAATACTTGCGCCAGGGCGTTCCATTGCTCCACTAGCGCTGCTGGATGGTCGTTGGTGGACGTGGATGTGGTCCATTACTGCCCCCCACCCAACTCATCCCACATGTGCCCGATGTTATTTAAGTCGGGGGAACGGGCAGGCCATCCATTCGCCAAATACCCTATCATTCCAAGAGCTCCTCGACCTGCACAGTTGTATGCGGTCGCGCATTGTCATCCACGAAATCGAAGTCAAGGCCGAATGCACCCTTTACAAGTCACACATGGTGAAGGAGTACAGTTTCACTATAACACACACTAGTGAGTGCTCCGTGTTCGAAGACTTGGAGTTTGGTACGCTCATGCAACATTATGGCTCCCCACACAATAACTGCTGGACCGCCAAAACGTTCATATGCGACGAGGCTGGACGTACCCTCGTCCGACGAGAGGTGGCAACACGTCATGCACCCGGTAATACAGGGTGATTCAAAAAGAATACCACAACTTTAAAAATGTGTATTTAATGAAAGAAACATAACATAACCTTCTGTTATACATCATTACAAAGAGTATTTAAAAAAGTTTTTTCTTTTCACTCAAAAACAAGTTCAGAGATGTTCAATATGGCCCCCTCCAGACACTCGAGCAATATCAACCCGATACTCCAACCCGTTCCACACTCTCTGTAGCATATCAGGCGTAACAGTTTTGATAGCTGCTGTTATTTCTCGTTTCAAATCATCAATGGTGGCTGGGAGAGGTGGCCGAAACACCATATCCTTAACATACCCCCATAAGGAAAAATCGCAGGGGGTAAGATCAGGGCTTCTTGGAGGCCAGTGATGAAGTGCTCTGTCATGGGCTGCCTGGCGGCCGATCCATCGCCTCGGGTAGTTGACGTTCAGGTAGTTACGGACAGATAAGTGCCAATGTGGTGGCGCTCCATCCTGCAGAAATATGAATTGTTGTGCTTCTTGTTCGAGCTGAGGGAACAGCCAATTCTCTAACATCTCCAGATACTGTAGTCCAGTTACAGTAGCACCTTCGAAGAAAAAGGGACCAAAAACTTTATTGGCTGAAATGGCACAGAAAACGTTCACCTTAGGCGAGTCACGTTCATACTGAGTTGTTTCCCGCGGATTCTCGTCGATTCACTTCTGCCGTACTCAATAACACAAAAAGCTTTCTGTTGAGCGGTCGCCATCTTAGCATCAACTGACGCTGACGCCTGGTCAACAGCGCCTCAAGCGAACAAATGTACAACTAAATGAAACTTTATAGCTCCCTTAATTCGCCGACAGATAGTGCTTAGCTCTGCCTTTTGTCGTTGCAGAGTTTTAAATTCCTAAAGTTGTGGTTTTCGTTTTGAATCACCCTGTATTGTCGAACATGATCGTTTTGCCGGTGCAAGTGTTACAGTGTGCAAAGCCATAATGCTGCTTGCGGGTATTGACCAGATTTTTGAACATGTTATGCTCACCGGTCAGTGTCATTAAAGCACTGTACTGCTTTCCTTTGTACGTCTTTTAAGTGGTGCATTCGGTCGGTGCATACCTGACCGCATCGAAGTGCGCAAATAGAGGAGCCCGTGGAACGAGATGATATTCGGCGAACGGAGCGGCCTACCCGTTCCCCCGACTTAAGGCCTGGCCAGACACAATGCGGCCTGGCCGTCCGGCCTGTGGCCTTGAACCGCAGCCGGCAGGCCGTACTGTTGAATCGCTCGTTACTGTACGGCGGCGGTCACACAGAGTGCGGCTCTGACGCACCGGCAGCCGGCCTGCCGGACCGGCCGCCGCCGGGTTGTCACAGGTTACAGATTCGCCGCAAGCCGGAGCGGCTGCTTGCCTCTGTTGGCGCACTCAACCGCTCTGCTGTCACACTTGAAGCAGCGGCTTGAGGCGGTTTTTGTCTTGCAGCTCGTAGTGCATGCATCATGGACACAGAAAGACTTACAGAGGAGGTGAGAGAATACAACTTTTTGTCTGATACACGCGATCATGATTTGGAGGTAGAATACTTTTGCCCTCGATATACTCTTGATAGAAAGCTGAATTCTCAGAAATAGTGTTGTCACTGTGACGTCCATAACTTCCAATATCAACTACTGTAAACACCGTAGTATGGATCAACGATCGCCAGGAGAACTAGCTAAAAGAACTGTTTGTAACCGAAGAACTGGGATCCACTATCCTTCGGGCATTTTAACCTGATAGGCTTTCCGTCTATGCTTCCTTCAGATTTCTTGCACATCTCTGTTGTAGGAGTATGTAAATACTTGGGTTGTAGAACAGTCCATATTGCCTGGCACATTTATTTCACAATATCTGAGGCTGTCGAACGTCCTAACCGAAAAGAGAAAGCTATGGTCTGGTGACTGTCGCCTGTAGTCAAGTATCTGGAAAAGATTAAAATCTGTTATGCTGATAGAACGAATAGATAAGTTAACGACCAAAGATATGTTTGTTTAAATTCAATGACAATGGTATGAATACAATGAAACAAAACAATCTATTAAGTAGAAAGTTCTCTCTAGCGGCACATACGAAACTAGATGTTACTATCGTTTGCTGTATTCGTAAACACTGCAAATAAATTTATCACTCCACTTGTAACTACGTTGTGGGATAGCACTTTCTTCCGCCGAACCTTTCATATGATACAGCAAAACTGAAATGGAATAATTTATGTGACTTCTGTTTGAAGCACAAAGAGGCCACAAACGGTAAAACTTACTTCAAACAAATGGTTAGCCTTGTGCATTGTATCAATTGGCTTTCTCCAGTTTGTTGTGAACTTCTCGGTGCTACCTTTTTGTCAGGCGATGCATTTCCTCGAAACATTCCCGCGACATACGAAAATATTTGAAGAACCTATCTTCGTCAGACTCTTAGATTGATACACAGACGATGGCATTCTCCTAAGCTTTCTCTCTTGCTATTAATGTCGTGCACCCAACATCTCCTCTTCTTAGTGCCATTTCTTATCGCTAGTGCGAGCTACTCATTTCTGCAATAAAAAATAAATAAATAAACTCGCACAAAGATAACGCGTCCCGTGTGAGGATTCCAAATCGTCTAACGCCAAGACAATCGCGCTACGCATGCAAGCTTAATAATGGGGTTCGGCCCCTTCCACAGTGTAACACAGCTGACGCATCAAGAGTCGCTGCGGCCGGCCGTTGCCTGTGTGGCGTCCCTGGCCGCTGACGGCCCCGGCCCACCGCTGCGCCGTCCGTCGCAGCGGCAGGCCGGATTCTGTCTGGCCAGGCCTTTAAGGCCTGGCCAGACAGAATTCAGCCTGGCCGTCCGGCCTGTGGCCTTGAACCGCAGCCGGCAGGCCGCACTGTTGAATCGCTCGTTACTGTATGGCGGCGGTCACACAGAGTGCGGCTTTGACGCACCGGCAGCCGGCCTGCCGGACCGGCCGCCGCCGGGTTGTCACAGATTACAGATTCACCCCAGGCCGGAGCGGCTGCTTGCTCTGTTGGCGCACTCAACTGCTCTGCGGTCACACTGGAACCAGCGGCTTGAGGCGGTTTTTGTCTTGCAGCTCGTAGTGCATGGATCATGGACACAGGAAGACTTATAGAGGAGGTGGGACAATACAACTTTTTTTATGATGCACGCGATCCTGATTTGGAGGTAGAATACTTTTGCCCTCGATATACTCTTGATAGAAAGCTGAATTCTCAAAAGTAGTGTTGTCACTTCTAATATCAACTACTGTAAACTTGTAGTGAGGATCAACGACCGCCAGGAGAACTAGCGAAAAGAATTGTTTATGAAAGAAGAACTGGAATCCACTATCCTTCGGGCACTTTAACCTGATACGGTTTCCGTCTATGCTTCCAAGGCAGTTCGGAAACCCCCAAAGTTCTAGAAATCCTTCTTCAGATTGCCTGTGTGGCGTCCCTGGCCGCTGACTGGCCCGGCCTCCCGCTGCGCCGTCCGTCGCAGCGGCAGGCCGGATTCTGTCTGGCCGGGCCTTTAAGGGGACCACACCGTGGTTCAGGTCGTAAAAAATCGATTTTCGGTTTTCATCATATTTCGATAGATTAAGGTTTTATTTAAGTACTCTGAAAAAGATTTTGCTGAAAAATTTTTTTTTCGTGCATTTAAAGAGCCATTTTCCTACCACGTGTGTTTATGTGCCACGCCCACTTCTCTGTCACCTACCTTTCTGCATATATTTCAGATCTTTATATCCCCTACATTGTACGTTAGGGATTTTTTTTTACTCCCGAGTGTGTTGGCTATCCTTGGAATGCAACGGTCGGTATTCTTTTGTTTCTGCTGTTTGTAAACAACACGCTTTCAAACATACGGTTAGTTTTGTTCAAGTGTGATTGCGAGTAGTTGTTATAGAAAACTTGCAGGTATACTATGGGCAGGCAATTAGGAGAAATAAAGAAAATCTGGAGGCAAGAGAGATGTTAGGGCCATATTCTTCCATAACTCCTGTACTGGTGATAAGCCATGTCATGGATTGTGTGCATCAGGAGAAAATTCGTGGTGCAAATACAGTAGGGCTTAGGCAACTGGAGAATCTTATTCTCACCAGCATTCTCTTCCTGCTGCTGTTATTACAGCAATTAAGTCAGGTGATGCTCAGGGAATTAGATTAGGATATGAGACACTTAAATAGTAAAGGAGTTTTGCTATTTGGGGAGCAAAATAACTGATGATGGTCGAAGTGGGAGAATATAAAATGTAGACTGGCAATAGCAAGGTAAGAGTTTCTGAATAAGAGAAATTTGTTAACATCGACTATTGATTTAAGTGTCAGGAAGTTGTTTCTGCAAGTATTTATATATAGTGTAGCCATGTATGGAAGTGAAACGTGGTCGATAACTAGTTTGGACAAGAAGAGAATAGCTTTCGAAGTGTGGTGCTACAGAAGAATGCTGAAGATTAGATGGGTAGATCACATTACTAATGAGGAGGTATTGAATAGGATTGGGGAGAAGAGGAGTTTGTGGCACAACTTGACTAGAGTAAGGGATCGGTTGGTAGAACATGTTCTGAGGCATCAAGGGATCACCAATTTAGTACTGGAGGGTAGCGTGGAGGGTAAAAATCGTAGAGGGAGACCAAGAGATGAATACACTAAGCAGATTCAGAAGGATGTAGGTTGCGGTAGGTACTGGGAGATGAAGAAGCCTGCACGGGATAGAGTAGCATGGAGAGCTGCATCAAACCAATCTCAGGACTGAAGACCACAACAACAACAATGATTGGAAGCTGATCTGAAATAACGTCGTGTAGAAGTGGTTTTAATACTTCTAAATTTACTCAGAAACAGTGTCAACTGGTGCTCTATTCGTACTGATGAAATCATTCTCATGAATGTACCAAGTCTTATTGTTAGTACAGAGACGCCACCTAGCTTGCAGACTGCTTTTACTCAAAAGAAATGAATGAATAACGATACTGCGAACACGTACAGCTATAACCGACTGAATCAATGATTTTCATTCAGTTGCCCCCATAAGCTGTTTTCAGTCAAAAGAATGAACGAATAATTCAACTGGTACATGAAACTACAACGGGTTGAAGTCCCTAGTCTTACACACTACATAAACTAACTTGTGCTAAGAACAACACACACACCAATGCCCGAGGGAAGACTCGAACCTCTGGCGGGAGGGGCCGCCCAGTCCGTGACATGGCGCCTCAAACCGCTCGGCCACTCCGCGCAGCAATGTCTGTGGTATCGATCTGTGTTGCTACCTTTGGTGTGGCAACGAAACCTCTGTACGAAACCACAGGTGTTGCCTGAGGTTGTACGACAGAGTTTGTGAGAAGGGAACTAGCCGTTTGGGCTGTGTGAGAGGGAGCGTTAACCTAGCTACAGCATTAAAGCCCTTAATACAAAAGGTAATCATTAATGATATAGAGGGTCTGTACCGGGGCGATGTTCTTGAGGAAATGGAAGAGGACGTAGATGAAGATGAAATGGGAGATATGATACTGCGTGAAGAGTTTGACAGAGCACTGAAAGACCTAAGTCGAAACAAGGCCCCGGGAGTAGTCAACATTCCATTAGAACTACTGACAGCCTTGGGAGAGCCAGTCCTGACAAAACTCTACCATCTGGTGAGCAAGATGTATGAGACAGGCGAAATTCCCTCAGACTTCAAGAAGAATATAATAATTCCAATCCCAAAGAAAGAAGGCAGATGCGAAAATTACCGAACTATCAGTTTAATAAGTCACGGCTGCAAAATACTAATACGAATTCCTTACATACGAACGGAAAAACTGGTAGAAGCCGACCTCGGGGAAGATCAGTTTGGATTCCGTAGAAATGTTGGAACACATGAGGCAATACTGCCCCTACGACTTATCTTAGAAGAAAGATTAAGGAAAGGCAAACCTACGTTTCTAGCATTTGTAGACTTAGAGAAAGCTTTTGACAATGTTGACTGGAATACGCTGTTTCAAATTCTGAAGGTGGTAGGGGTAAAATACAGGAAGCGAATGGCTATTTACAATTTGTACAGAAACCAGATGGCAGTTATAACAGTCGAGGGACATGAAAGGGAAGCAGTGGTTGGGAAGGGAGTGAGACAGGGTTGTAGTCTTTCCCTGATGTTATTCAATCTTTATATTGAGCAAGCAGTGAAGGAACAACAGAAAAATTCGGAGTAGGTATTAAAATCCATGGAGAAATAATAAAAACTTTGACGTTTGCCGATGACATTGTAATTCTGTCAGAGACAGCAAAGGACTTGGAAGAGCAGTTGAACAGTGTCTTGAAAGGAGGATATAAGATGAACATCAACAAAAGCAAAACGAGGATAATGGAATGTAGTCGAGTTGACTCGGGTGATTCTGAGGGAATTAGATTAGGAAAAAAGACACTTAAAGTAGTAAAGGAGTTTTGCTATTTGGGGAGCAAAATAGCTCATGACGGTCGAAGTAGAGAGGATATAAAATGTAGACTGGCAATGACAAGAAAGCGTTTCTGAAGAAGAGAAATTTGTTAACATCGAGTATAGATTTAAATGTCAGGAAGTCGTTTCTGAAAGTATTTGTATGGAGTGTAGCCATGTATGGAAGTGAAACATGGACCATAAATAGTTTGGACGAGAAGAGAATAGAAGATTTCGAAATGTGGTGCTACAGAAGAATGCTAAAGATTCGATGGGTAGATCACATAACTAATGAGGAGGTATTGAATAGGATTGGGGAGAAGATAAATTTGTGGCACAACTTGACTAGAAGAAGGGATCGGTTGGTAGGACACGTTCTGAGGCATCAAGGGATCACCAATTTGGTACTGGAGGGCAGCGTGGACGGTAAAAATCGTAGAGGGAGACCAAGAGATGAATACACTAAGCAGATTCAGAAGGACGTAGGCTGCAGTAGGTACTGGGAGATGAAGAAGTTTGCACGGGATAGAGTAGCATGGAGAGCTGCATCAAACCAGTCTCAGGACTGAAGACCACAACAACAACAATGATTGGAAGCTGATCTGAAATAACGTCGTGTAGAAGTGGTTTTAGTACTTCTAAATTTACTCAGAAACAGTGTCAGCTGGTGCTCTATTCGTACTGAAGAAGTCACTCTCACGAATGTACCAAGTCTTAGTACAGAGACGCCACCTAGCTTGCACCGTTCCACCCACTATGAAATGACACCGTTATGATGAACTGCACCCACGACACAACACGCAGAGTTCCTCAGATTCTCGCCTGTGATCCATTCAGCTTTGCTGATACTAATGCAGTCACTTCTGCCTACCCGTGTATGGCTACTCATACTCCTGTGCTAGCCCTGCCTTGCTCTTGCTACTCTACGCATCTCATTGTCCTGTTCACCTACTCTCTGCCCATTACTCTGCTTCCTAATCTACTATACTACTCTGCATTGGAGCATCCTGCTCCCCGAGTTTTATCCACAGTTTTTCCCTCGATACGTAATTTTCCCTCGTCACCCCTTCTGTCCCTAACACGACGTGATCCTGAAAATGCGTCGCCATTTCATTGGCTCTAATTATGTACTGTCTTCAGAATGTTCTCCAGTGGATGGGTGGAGGGAGAGAGAGGTGTCTCCTTATTTTGTCAAACACTGCGTCCTAGGTCTGTCATTGGCTCCTCATGACGTAGAGGAGTCCCTTCCAAAGATTCTCTATCCGTCTCTCTTTTCCAACGCTCTTTGTATAGTCATCCGGGCCACGTTTCGAGTTCCGTTAACGGCGTACTGAAATGCCCTTGTTTATAGCGTAATCTCTTGATGGACTGGCGCCTGCTGTCCTGCTGTTTGTCGCCTTCGTCGCTGTGCTGCAGTATTTGACGAAGCACTTTACTTTCAATCCGTTACCTTTTCCTCCCAAGATTTGACTTTTTCTTTGTGGATACTGCACCTCCCCTTTCCAGGAAACTGGCGTTACTCGTTAGAGTTATGTCAATGTAAAACTCTTTATTTACAATTAAGTTATTTCTTTCCGCAAGGTTACAGTTTTTTCTGTGACATCCAATTCCTTTTTAGACACACATAAAAATTTCCCAGCCGTGATACAATTATACAACTAGACTGATACAATCACATTCCACATAAAATTTTCGCCGAAGTGACACTATCACGTGCTCTTTCTATACATTTATGAAGCTTCCTCAAAGGTGAAATAATTACACGATTAAACTGATACAATTCAGTTTCATTATATAAGACTTTATTAGCCTGCCGTCTATTTCTAAAGGATATTTCATCATCTTGTCATTTAGGATCCCTGTCAGAGGTCACTACTTCTTCGGTACTACTGGTAAGAAGTCTTCGTACTCTAATGATTTCCGGGCCTTCATTTACAATCGTGTTTCGTGCACATATTTTTACACAACAATCATTGTCGTCAAAATATTTCCATACAGTTCTAAGCCATTTACAGTGTCTATAATAACAAGTTAATATAACGAGTACAATCAATATTGTGCACACACGTCATGATGGAATAGTATGTTAGATAATTTGAGTGCGTCATACTTTTCTGCTGGTCAGCGATCATTCTGTCGATGTCGTTTAACGGCTTTCCTGCAGTTTTTATATCATCCTATTGTGTAACCACATGATCTAATGGTAGAGGGATTTGTATTTCTTTCTCATCTGCTACAGAACAATTTATGTCTAACTTTATTTGTATTGTATCCTTGTTTCTTGTTATACATGTCATTCGGCCCATCAGTATGAAAGCTATCGTTCCACACCCTTTGCCCATTTTTCGAACTCCTCTTAGTACTACATCCTTTTGAGCTCCATTCACACATAATGCGGTTACACATTCTTCTTTAGAAGTTAGTTATAACCACCCGTTATTATTCAGATGTGTACATAAACTTTGATTTAAATATACCGTTTTGTTTCCACAATCGCCTGGTATAACATTTAATGCCTGAATCATGAACTCTTCTTGCTGAAACGTTGATAATAATGCAAAAGTCCGTCTGCAATTCCTTCTGTTTCTCTCAGTCTCCTTACAATCTAACTGTTCCGATGGCAATTTCGCAGACTCTTTTTGTGTCATCCATAAGTAAAAACTCCTTTTGAGGTTGAATGAAAAGATACTTCTCTTCTGACTGAGGGATCCCTTTCGCCAAGGGAAACATTCGGTATAAGTTAAACATATTATTATCTACTAAGGAAACATTTATTAAGTGACCTACTATGCTTCCCGCTATAAATACATCTACACTCCTGGAAATGGAAAAAAGAACACATTGACACCGGTGTGTCAGACCCACCATACTTGCTCCGGACACTGCGAGAGGGCTGTACAAGCAACGATCACACGCACGGCACAGCGGACACACCAGGAACCGCGGTGTTGGCCGTCGAATGGCGCTAGCTGCGCAGCATTTGTGCACCGCCGCCGTCAGTGTCAGCCAGTTTGCCGTGGCATACGGAGCTCCATCGCAGTCTTTTAACACTGGTAGCATGCCGCGACAGCGTGGACGTGAACCGTATGTGCAGTTGACGGACTTTGAGCGAGGGCGTATAGTGGGCATGCGGGAGGCCGGGTGGACGTACCGCCGAATTGCTCAACACGTGGGGCGTGAGGTCTCCACAGTACATCGATGTTGTCGCCAGTGGTCGGCGGAAGGTGCACGTGCCCGTCGACCTGGGACCGGACCGCAGCGACGCACGGATGCACGCCAAGACCGTAGGATCCTACGCAGTGCCGTAGGGGACCGCACCGCCACTTCCCAGCAAATTAGGGACACTGTTGCTCCTGGGGTATCGGCGAGGACTATTCGCAACCGTCTCCATGAAGCTGGGCTACGGTCCCGCACACCGTTAGGCCGTCTTCCGCTCACGCCCCAACATCGTGCAGCCCGCCTCCAGTGGTGTCGCGACAGGCGTGAATGGAGGGACGAATGGAGACGTGTCGTCTTCAGCCATGAGAGTCGCTTCTGCCTTGGTGCCAATGATGGTCGTATGCGTGTTTGGCGCCGTGCAGGTGAGCGCCACAATCAGGACTGCATACGACCGAGGCACACAGGGCCAACACCCGGCATCATGGTGTGGGGAGCGATCTCCTACACTGGCCGTACACCACTGGTGATCGTCGAGGGGACACTGAATAGTGCACGGTACATCCAAACCGTCATCGAACCCATCGTTCTACCATTCCTAGACCGGCAAGGGAACTTTCTGTTCCAACAGGACAATGCACGTCCGCATGTATCCCGTGCCACCCAACGTGCTCTAGAAGGTGTAAGTCAACTACCCTGGCCAGCAAGATCTCCGGATCTGTCCCCCATTGAGCATGTTTGGGACTGGATGAAGCGTCGTCTCACGCGGTCTGCATGTCCAACACGAACGCTGGTCCAACTGAGGCGCCAGGTGGAAATGGCATGGCAAGCCGTTCAACAGGACTACAGCCAGCATCTCTACGATCGTCTCCATGTGAGAATAGCAGCCTGCATTGCTGCGAAAGGTGGGTATACACTGTACTAGTGCCGACATTGTGCATGCTCTGTTGCCTGTGTCTATGTGTCTGTGGTTCTGTCAGTGTGATCATGTGATGTATCTGACCCCAGGAATGTGTCAATAAAGTTTCCCCTTCCTGGGACAATGAATTCACGGTGTTCTTATTTCAATTTCCAGGAGTGTATGATTTAATAAATCTTTCTGGCCTCTCCATTCCCAACTTTAAAGTGTTTTCGTTTTCCTATAGCACACTTACTGTTCTATTTACCCCTGATAATGTGCCACTTACCATCGTCACTTGTTCCTTAGTTAGTCTTAAATGTCTTTTGAATTTTTCTCCCCCTCCTCCACGTGTTCGTCGTAATATGCAGGCAGCATCACCTTTATCTAGTGTTCCAGGTAGTATCTTTCTTACCCAACGACGAGGTCAAGGAGGCTTCTCTTCTTTCTTGTTTCGTGCCTCGTTAATTGACAGAGCAGCTTCTGTGGCTCTGATACGTTTTCTGTATAACGTGTCATTTGTTGGTCTCGCAAACGACATTCTATGAAGCCTACAAGAAGCGCTCTCAGAGTTTCCCTACATCTCTGTACAGCTAATTTGTCATATCTTCTATCCTTCTGAAAACGCTTTATTACAGCATCTAAATTTACGGATGTTACGATTCTCTATATGGCACTGTATGTTGCTACTTCCCCTAAATTATAATGGTCTGTTTCTGAAACTTCGAAATCCTTTGTCAATTGTTCTGCACTGGCACCTGATGCTATTACTTTTGGCAGTCATCTTCCTGCCTGAGCCTGAAATTAAAACTACTGTTTTAATGTTTGCTTGTAACTATGTTTCTTTCCACTTTTATTATTAAATTCGGTGTGTCTGTCCATACTACTTCATATGGCGTCGCCACTGTAAGTATTGCTACCTAGATCTATCGCATCTCACTGTTTCGTCATGTAATACCATTTTATCACCTATTCTCAACTCTTTTGGATTCTGTCGCTTGTCGTACTGTTCTTTGCTAGCATTATCGTGTTGTATTATCGATTTTCTAACTACATCATGTGCTTCTTGCATTATAGCCTTCAGCCTGTTCACATATGTATCGTAGTCATAACCTACATTTGCCGATTTTCGCTACAGTATTCCTTGAATGTTTACTTTCCTACCACACATTAATTCAAAGGTGAATAACCTGTACCACTGTGGGTATTGTGTTGAATACAAAAACTGCATACGGTAGCCACCTGATCCCCTGTCACAAAGTGTCGCAAGTACTCTACAAGTGTACGGTGACTTTTTTTTAGTGCACGATTTGATTCTGAATAGTATCCCGTTGTGTGTATCCTGCTAACACCTAACGATTTACAGACGCTGTTAAACAGATCACTTAAGAAACTTGACCCTTGATTAGTTAAAAATACTGACAGAATTCCATTCCTTAAAATTACATTTCCCGCAAATATTTCTGCTACTGAGTCGGCATCTTGCCGTGCTATTGCCACAGCTAATGTGAACGTACTAAGATCGTCTTGGAATGTAAGCATGCATATTTCGTCTATACTTGATATATCTAAATAACCTGTTGTCTCAGTTGAACACCTTGCAAATATGCTTTTCACTGTGTCGGACGTTTCCAATGGCATTTTTGTCTTTGCCTGTGTAAATTTATTGTTTTGGCATCACGGTATTTCCATACATGTTCTTCCATAGCGTGTTTCGTTCCTTTCCACTGTTTATACCGTTTGTGCGTGTCCTGGTGTTCTTCCAATGGATTATCATGCATTTCCTTTTTTAGAATTTTCTTTTCTTCAGGACTAATTGTGTTTCCTTTAATTTCTCTTTCTGTATTGATTGCTCATCATCGTTCTCTATTTTTGTGTTCACTTGTGTCTGGCGCACATTCACCTGGTTTCTCTTCTCGTTTCCTTCCATCTGATCCCTGGGAGTGTGGATATGCTTACTGGTCCGTATCCTACTAAGAGCATCTGGATTGCTATTTATGCTACCTGGCTTGGAGATTACTTCATAATCATATTCTTTCAGATTCTCTCCACGTTAGGAGTCTCTAAGATCGTTCACACTAAATAACCATGTAAACGGTTTATGATCTGTTACCACTGTAAGCAGTCGCCTATATATGTATGGTGAGAACTGCTTTACTGCTCATATTACAGCCAACAATTCTTTCTCTGAAGTACTGTAAGTTAATTCTGCCTTCTTTAATGATCTTGATGTGTATATGATGGATAGGTGTTCTCCAGATTTCCTACCATGCAACAGAACTACGCCTAGAGCTGCAATGGTCGCCTCTGTTGTCGCTATGAATGGCTTTGTAAAATCTGTGTACTGATGTAGAAGTGAACTGGCCAGTTTAACCCTCACTTTCTCGAAAACATTATTTTGTCCTTTGCCCGATTCATATTCTACTCCTTTTCTTAGCATTTCGTGGAGCGGTTCCGCAATTTGGCTTTGCAATGAGCCTCCGGTAGTATGCAATTAAGCCTAAGAAGCCTTTTAATTCTTTCGTTGCTGTTGGCTGTGGGAAGACCTGTAACTTTTCCACCTTTGCAAGTCCAATGAAATTCCTTTGTTCGTAATACGACACAAAAAGCTCACTACTTCTCTTAGCAACTCACTTTTATCTGGTAGCAGTTTCAAACTGTGTTCCCACAACCTATGAAAAATTCAATGGAGCTTCTCATTGTGCTCCTGCAAGTTTCTTCCATAACACACTATGTTGTCCAGGTACACAAAACATTTAATTCCTTGCAAACCTGCCAACGCTGTGTTCATTAATCGTTGAAACAAACCTTGTGCTCCTTTCAGTCCGATGCGCATTCTTTTGTCTTTGTAATGTTGATAGAGCTGGACGTTGTCTTATCTCTGACCTTCCGTCCGTCAATATTTGATGGTATCCACTTGCAAGGTCGAGCTTTAAGAAGTACTTTTCCTGCGGTAGCTGATCCAAGATACCTGAAATATTTGGTAACGGAAATGTATCACCTTTCGTGATGTCATTTAACGGTCTGTGGTCAACAATGGTCCTCCACTTCCGTTTGCTAGTGACATCTCTCTTTTTTGGGACCAACAATAATGGTGCATTCCATACCATTTTGCTTTCGACAATGACATCATTTTTCAGCGTCTACTCTATCTGCTCCTTTACAATCTTTTTTCTGTGCGTAGGCTACTGTCTATGGTCTAGCATTCACCTCCTTCCCGGCATGTTGTGCCGCTAAGGTATTCTATGTGTTACTGAGGATGTACATGACCATTTGTCACCTGGTAGATGGAATACATCCCCATACTCGGTGCAAGCGTTCTTTCTTCCACATTCAAGTGATGTCCTCTGAAAAATTTATGGCACTTGCTATGCATCTGCCATTTCGCACTCTTCACTAGTGACTCTGGTATGTATTCTTGTACCATGTCCTGTTTTGTGATAATCATTTCCCTTTCTCACGGTATTTTACCAACCGCTTTTAATTACAATATCTTCTGTTTGTGTGATCCAATTTCGCCATTGTACTCCCATCGGCCTTAAACTCATATGCTTTCGGTTCCTCCTCTACTGTTAAGGGGCTCCGGAAAGGCTCAAAATCATGAAAAGTTCAATTTTTACTTTTTTGCGTTTTCTGAATCTGCAGACTATTACCTTTTAATAGATATATAATTTATTCAATTCCGAAGACTACAACTATTTTTAAATTTTTTTAAAAAATGTGTTCTACATGGGCGTGACCCACTGTGGCGCTGTTAAACTGCTGTCAAATGGTGTTATTATTAACGTCCGTGTTCATCAGGTACATTTTAGTGATATGAGATAAAGTATGTGTTGTGGCTAACCTGTGATGGTTCAATATATATCGCTGGTGTGATTGTCGATTGTTTCATGTTTATTTACTCTGTCGTTATCTCGAAAATATTCGTAATTAATTCTGTTTCTTGAGTCTCTGTTTTGTTGAAGTATAATAATGAGTAAAAGTAAAGTTGCTGTTGCGACTTTCAATGATGGCAACATTGTAAGGGGCAAGGTATTTAGAAATATGGGAATGAAGATAGGTTCTAACATGGTACGAGCGATGCTTGCTTTGGACAAGGAACGCCTTCGGACTGCAGACAGGGCTGTAAAGAGTCTAGAAATACAAGCAAGAGTAAACATGAGGAGGAACAAGAGGAAGCTGGAGGAGGAGTTTACAGAGGATGAAGATAATCCATCCTATGGACCTGGAATGCACTAAAAAGTTAATCCAATCTTTGTCGCTCGATTCCCAAAACGTTTATTTTCTCATACTAATTAGATGTTTTCTAAGGATCTTGCAAACATATTTGTTTCAAAATTCCAGTAAATGTTACACAGTACCTTCTGCATAATTTAACACAGCCTTTTTCCAAAAAACTGTATATTTTTGAATATATAAATAAAAAATTGCAAAAAAATGTTGTGAATTTTCATTACAATTGAAAAAAATCATCTTTAATAACTGAACTAAAATTTTGTAAAATCCCTGTGTTAAGTTGTAGCCCATATTCCAATAAATAATCTGTAAAAAGTTCAACTTCCTACCTCAAATACTTTGTGAGGAAAGATGTAATTTATAAGCGTTATTTTAACATTACAAGTATAGGGCGTTCCGGAGCCCCTTAAGGGTACCTTACGTCTGCAGTTTGATATTTCCTGCATAGTATAATTGAACCTTGCAAAATCTCTATCCATCAACCATCGTATGAGATGTCTAGCTCTGATCCATAAACGCGAAACTTGTGCCCGACACCTTGCACATGTAGATGTACTTCCCCTGCACCTAATATACCTTTTGCTTTGGTGGTAACGCTCTTCAGCCAAAGCCTTTCTGCTTCGTCTATTCTGACTGTACAATTAACAGGAATACCCTTCGTCTTTAACAAGCACAACTGTGGCCCTGTGTCTATTAACAGCTTCAAACCCTTAACTCGATGCAGTACAATATTCAGACATCATTTTTTGTGGCACAACCTACGACTCGCACTACGGGCTTTCTTAAAGCGACAATGCCCAACTACATGACTTTGTCACTTTTCAATTTCTCTGAACTACTTTCTCTATCTTACTTGACACTGGCATTTTGCCCTTTCTCCAGGCATGCCAAAGCCCTACCTGACAAGCCTTGTTGTACCGTCTTGCTTGTTTGTGTCTGAAGCAGGTTACATTCTGTACTATAGTACATGGCACCACAGTTACCTACAAAATTACAATTCCATTCACACAGTGAATATGATCCCTTTACCTTCCTGCAATTTCTTTTCATTGTGTTGGGATCAATTTTTGTCACTTTTCTTCCCCATGCCACGCATTCTGCGCCTGTTTGACCTGGTTTGTCACAATTATAGCAAAAATTATTGAACTGTTTTTCCGTCATTGCACACACCCTTCTGTGCTCCTTGTTCCTCCGACATTTGCTTGCTATGTACCCTTGCAAGCTAAATGTAAAACATCTTAACTCCTTATTTTTGCCATGCGATCTTACAGATACATTCGCACACTCCATCCGGGTTAGTGGGGGTACTCCGCTTTCTGTCACTGAAAGTAGTGCAGTCTTCGTGTAGTGCTCCTGCATGGCTGCAATTTGATCAATTTCATCACAATTACTTATAACTATCATTTGAATTGTATCGTTACTCAGCCCTTGAATAAAACATGCTCGTCCTTAAGAGGATTCCAGCTGTATGGCACATTTCTGGCTCTCTCTACTGGTGACTCTGGCTATGGCTTCCCGAAAGTCTCTCTGCATTTCGTCGATCCTATTTGTCCGTGACCCTGTATTGCCTGTCACATCTTACAAGCATAATAGTCTACTGCCCTCTTACTCGCATAGTTTTCTTCCAAAACATGCTTTAACTGTTGTCATGTACACTCTCTCATGTACTTGCTGTCTCGATCTTGCTTTGCCCATAATTTTTGTTTTAATAAATGCAAACAAACTCAGGTTTCGCCGAATCTACGTTTTCAACAAATTCTGTTAGATCCCTCTTGTTACCGTCAAAAGATTTTCCTATAATACGTAATGCTTTCTTAGCATTTATTTTACGGTTTCCTTACTTCGCTAGGGGAAGCCATTTTAAACACCATTCAGCTAAGGACTTAGAATTACAATTACAGCCATTACAGGTTTCTCTGGATATGTGTAACGTCCCCTTAGAACAATTTATACACGACTGTGCTTAACCTGACACACAATATTATTTAGCGCAACGCAATCTGACTTTCAAAAATCCCTACAAAAGAATGGCCCTGACTAACATTAAACTATATCTTTCACAAATAACTTACCTCACAAAAATCTTCATTACTCGAACTACTGCAATACAGCGAGCGCCACTATTGCCAGCTAAATAAAAGATTCAAACTACAGAAGGCACTAACTACTGATAGGGATAGTTAGCAAATGAAAGATATTAATAGAGAACAAACAATGTATTTACCTTAATAGTCATAATATATATATAGCAGTTCATGACAAATTACAAAACTCCGCCATCTCTCTCCCCACATCCACCACTGCTGGCGGCTCACCTCCAACTGCGCAACGCTATGCGCTGTTCACATCCAGCTGCCCAACACTACAATGGCAGACAACAATGCAAACTAGCCACAGACTGCACACAGCACAGCCAGTGATTTTGATTTGAAAAAATTTTTCATAATTACAATAACAAAGAAATCAAATGCACACACTTATTGATACAATGTTGGTCAAAAGCAAAAATTTTCTCACAGTCCATAAAGACAGTCGTGATCATTCATCATAAGAGTAAACCTGCAGTTTGTTTTCTCAACGTCTGAGCAGTAAAAGACTATGCACACGGAAGTAGTGGATTTCCATGCAGTCGTGAAGAAGTAGTGTTGTCCTTCCAAATACATAAACAATCAGAATAACTTTTGAAACATCTTCACACATGAACAGAATAAATAATGTCTAACATCTTTACAAAGTAAATAACATATTATTAATGCCAGTTATATTTGAGGATAACAGTATTCCTCATCATAGTGAATGTAGCTTAGTATTAAAAGAAGAAAAAATTCTATGAAACTACACAGAGACAGGAAGAAAACAAATACACAAGGGTACACAAACACATAGTGGGATAACACAAAAGGGAAAGGACATGGTTTGTTTTACTGCAGTATTTTGCATGGAGATCTCCCTTCGTTCATCATTATTCCCAAAAGTCCTATCTAAGCCTGCTTTCTGTATTCTGTTCACATCCTCTGTCAAAAATAGTTTTTCTCCACTGTACAGTATTTTTTTTTTGTGCCAAACCATTTTCTGATAGCTTCTCAATGCATTTCTAATAAATTCATCATAGTTAGTTTCTTATATAGTCTACCCCCTCTTAAGCTAACTTAAATCTACTGAGCTCAGATATATATACCAAGGGACGAGGCAATGTAGCATCACATAAAACAATTAATATAAACAGCAATGAAAAAAACGCAGATTTGCGAAGCAAGCAGCATTAAGAAATTAGCAAAGCAATTGTAATATTACAACTAATCTAAGGCAATGTGCAGCAAACAATAAAAATAAATAATTAGTAAAACTGGCTTAACAGAATAATACAAAGTCAAATTCAATAACACTATGCCTGGCAAACAGCAGCAACTTATACCTAAACATGACATAGCTCAAGCAGAAAAAATATTACAGTAAACACAACAGTGCAGACAAGGGAAATGTCTATTCACATCTTAATGTCTATGTAATTAAAGTGGTGCACCACAACAACTTATTGTAAAAAAAATATTACCATGTACTTGAAAAGAAAATTATGTGTCCAGTTACTGTTACTAGTCCCTTCTTATTGTTCTTTCCTCTCCAAGTGCTCCTTTTTTTAAAGAATGTGAATTACAAAATTATCATTTAATAGATCTGTTGACAGAAAGTGTTCACATTAGCAAATGCATCTAAGTTTATTTTATAAAACTAATGCTGTAACACAGCTGGAAAACAGGTATCAAATGAAATAAGCAACTATGTACAAAGTAAAGCATAAGAACATCATTCAGTAGTCATGTGACATTTCATAAGTTAGTAGAAATTCTCTCAACTCTCGTAGAAAGACACTTGTCATAATCAGGTGTGCAGATGTAAAAATATTTCTCGTCATTTCATTAGGCATTTCAGTAAATATCATAAATTACGAGCTCCACAGTATGCTTTCAACAAGGAAATGTCAATAGCGAGGATAATGGCCTCCCTTTTTTTTTCTACCTGTGCTTCCGGAAAGGCACACCCTAATGGCTTGTTCTCCAGGTGTTTGACACAGCTGTGTGCCGACGACGCACGTGCAGGTGGTCACTTAACTTTCTTACGGAAATATTTACGACAGCAGTTTCCGCTACAGTGACAGTCTCATATAAAAATTTCACAGGTCGAGAATTTACGTTGCAAATGTGTAGAAACAAAATCCTATGAATATAACAGTGTCCAAAAAATTTTCGCCGGCATTGTGATACATTCACGCATTTACACACATTTCATAACTCTTAAAGTACGATTCTTGGTTTCCAACATCCTTTTTCACAAGTCAAGAGTCCCTATCTTCTATTCATTATTCATATACATATAAACACGTAATCACATTCCTCATGTATGGTAGCATCATCTTATTGACATAAACATACCTCAACAGCATAATACACATCGTCGTCATAATAATAACATCATAACACCTCAGTCAAATCTCAAAAAAGTCGTAGCTCTCTGCAATAATTTCAAACCATAAACAATATTCTTTGCTCATTTCAATAGTGTCATCTGCCTCAAACGTACTTTAAAAATCATGATCTCATACCAAATACATAATTCAAAGCTCTCATAGTATCACAATGGTTCTGAAAAAATATGAAGAGTTCACACAGTACAGACAAAATACAATTTCGTAAGTGTGAAGTTACCCAATGGTGTAATTACGTAAACATGTGTCACTGACGTAGTAAAAAACATGTTTTACTTTCCAGAATAATACAGAAAAACTGTGCAGATATAAAACAGATACCCCGCAAAAGCAACAATGTAAATTGTGTCACACATTAGTAACGTCGTGATATAATCGTGTAGCTGTCACATAAACTAACCACTGTCTGGTATCTCTCAGAAAGTACTTTAAATCCGGAATGTATTTTCAAGTAAACCAAAATGTTGCAATAGAATCCCATTAGCAGTACTGGTAAATGTTCTAAGTATGTGAGCCTTATAGTCGTTACGTAATCGTGCAACTAACAAGCAAGAATGTACACACACAATAACACTGTGTCGTCTGTTCGCAATAACAATGCAGTCGTAATTTCTGTTTGAATAAGTTCTCTTGGTTCTTGGCTGGATATTTAACTTTAAACATTGTTGCATGGTAACAGTTTCTCAGTGTGACAAATTGTACAAGTAGCGTGAAGTGAAAATTGCAAAGACTAAGTTAAAAAGCAGATTATCTGTCAATAAATGGTTTTACATGTGAAATGTGGTGTAAACCTTTACTCTTCCTAGTACGCAGAGTTTCAACTTCAACGCAATTATCATGTGGTATACGTCGGATTCTGTAAGGTCCATTGTAAACTAGAAAGAATTTGTGACTCAAGTGTTTCTTCTTATGTGACAATGAATGAGCTTTAATGAGAACTTTCTGACCAATACATAATTTCTTTGCATTTGATTTACCGTGTAGTTTTCTCCTTTTGTCTGCTGCAGATTTTATATTTTTAAGAGCCAAATCAATTATGTCTTTGTGTCGAAGTTTACGTGTATTCGGGAAAGGTACAAGCTCTCTGATTCTGTTCGGAGGTTCTACATTCTTCAGTACAAGAGTAGGTGGTAAAGCAGTGGAGTCATGAGGCATTTCATTCAGCACGTTTTGAAATAAGTGTAAATATCTGTCCCAATGCTGATGCTTTCTGTGACAATAAAGTCTGCAAAGCTTATTGATTTCTTTCATAATCCGTTCGGAGGGGTTACAATGTGGTGAGTACAATGAAATAAAAACAGGTTTGATTTTATGATTCCGAAGCATGTGGGACCAAACAGCAGATATGAATTGTGGTCCGTTATCTGAAATGACTTTAGCAACGTGGCCAACTTCACGTAAGAAATTTTTAACAAAGGCGTTGGATACAGACCGTCCAGTGGCTTTACGTAACGGAGTGAAAGAAACAAATTTTGAAGTAAGTTCAACAGCGACTAGAACGTACGAAAATCCATTCGATGTTCTGCCAAGGGGTCCCAAGAGATCAACAGCAGCAAATTCTTTTAATTTAGAAGGAATAATAGGAAACAACGGAGCACGATGTGAGATAGTAGATGGTTTCGCCTTTTGACAAAGCTTACAAATAGACAAGACTCTTCGAATTCGCTTTTCCATATTGTTAAAATAACAAGTCGTTCGAAGAATATGATAACATTTTCGTGGACCAAAATGTGCGTAGCTGAGATGAATGTACCAAATGAGCTTATTAACAAAATCGTCTGGAATGCAAAGTACCCATAGCTTGTCATCAACAGTGCAGCGTTTGAAGAGTATGTTGTTTCTAACCAGGTAATAATGCCGAATCTGAGTGTGTGTCTTTTCATGCCATTTACTTTTGATGTCTTTCCAAATAGGATCTTTATCTTGTTCATGAGCAATGTCCTTTAAAGATGTGGTGATGAAGTTTTCAAAGGCGACTTTCTGAATGTAAAGAATACTGAAATTTTTCTCTAGGTTGCGTTCTGTGTTACTTTTCTCAAGCCCAGCCGGTGCGCGTGACAGTGTGTCCGCAACAATGTTCTCCTTGCCGGGAATGTAGACTACTGTGAAACGGAATTCTTGCAGAAACAATGCTCAACGTTTTAACCTGTCATGATTTAATTTTGAAGACATAAGAAATTGTAATGCACGATGATCACTGTATACTTTTACGTGCTTACCAGAAAGAAAGAAACGGAATTTGTTAAATGCCCAAACGATAGCTAAAGCTTCTAATTCAGTAACGGAATAATTTTTTTCAGATTTTGTTAGCACTCGGCTAGCAAAAGCAATGGTTTTCTGAACAGTAGTGTCATTTTCTGTGGCTTCTTGAAATAAATGGGCACCAAGACCGACTTTAGAAGAATCCGTGCTAAGGCAGAAATCTTGTGACAGATCTGGATGAGCTAGTATTGGCGCATGAAGTAACGCTTCTTTCAAAGAATTGAATTCCAACTGTGCTTGTTCGTCCCAGTTCCAAATAGTATTTTTTCCAGTGAGAGAACAAAGTTTTGGTGTAACTAGAATTTGCATATTCAGAAAACGACGGTAAAAATTTACGAGACCTAGAAAACTGCGGACTTGTTTTTTTGTGGATGGAACCGGAATGGCTCTGATTGCTTCTAACTTTTCAGGATCCGGCTGAATGCCTTCAGAAGAAATAATATGTCCCAAAAACTTCACCTTTGACCTACCGAATTCAGACTTTTCCAAGTTAACTGCAATTCCAGATTCTGCAGAAATACGTAACACGCTGTTGAGGATGCGATTGTGTTGTTCCCATGAGGCTTCTGCTATCAGAATATCGTCCACATATAAGGTGATGTGACGTTTTAAGAACTCAGGTAATATGGAATTTAGCCCGCGAATGAATGCTGCTGAAGAAATGTTCAAACCAAAAGGAAGTTTCCGAAACTGATAACAAACGCCGAAACAAAGGAAAGCTGTGTATTTTCTACATTCTGGATGAAGTTCGATCTGATAAAAGCTGGATCTGAGATCAATGGAAGACAACACTTTTACACCATTAAAATTTTGAAGAAGTTCTTCCAACGTTTGCGGCCTGTCTGTTTCAGGAATAATAATAGTATTGATTTGTCTCGAATCTAAGACAAGCCTGATCGATCCACTTTTCTTCTCAACAACATGTAATGGATTGTTGTATGAGCTTACTGCAGGCTCAATAATGCCCTCGTCAAGCATAGATTGTATTTCTGTTCTAACACGGTCCCTATAATGTGCTGGAATTATGTATGGTGTAACACAAAATTTAGTATGCTCACGAACACGAAATTGGTATTGAAATCCCTTGATTGTTCCTGTTTTATGAGTAAAAACTGTGGAATGTGCTTGTAAAATCTCAAAAAGGTCCTGCCTATCTGTGTCATTACAATTCTCAATTGTTTGAATTTTATTCTGAATTAACTCATTGGTTTCAAATATGCCGTCGATATCATCCCTGTCAGCACTTGCAGAGTGATTGTTAGTGTCTAGTTCCGTAGAAAATTCCGAACTGTTGTCTAACAGAACGTAGAGCCGATTAATTTCCTCATCATGGTTTGACAGCCAGTCTTCAAATTTCAAAGCTATTGACTTACCTTCTTTCTCTAAACTTATTTCAGCATCGTGAAAGCTTAAGATTGCTTTGTATTCATTCAAAAAGTCTACTCCCAGTATAATTTCCGTCGACAATAATGGAACAATAAGAAAGTTCATAGAGAAGCTGTGGCTTTGACAAAAGAATTCTAAATTGGTTTGCTGGCGTACATCTACACTTTTTCCAATGATTGCACCTTGTAATTTAATCTTACGTAACGGAAGTGTGGGGCAACTGTTCGATTTGTTGCATTTGCTAAAAGCTGTTTCACTAATTACTGAAATGGGACTGCCAGAGTCAAGTACTGCCGTAAATTTTACGTCATTTACTGTAATGTGAATCACAGGATATGCAATGTTGTTATGTTTTACGTCGTGTTCCTGGAGTAAGATGTCCCTAATGTCTTCCATTTTTACGTAATTACTAGCTATGGCAGCTGTGTCATCAGTTTCATAAGTACGTTTTGTGGCTGCCAGCGGTGTGAGTCATTGCCTATTGTCTATTTTTTGGCACGCGTTGTTATTGGGATTTGGAGACCTAACTTCTACAAATTCACTGTGACAAGAGGGCTCTGCTCTGTTTGAATCCCGCCAGTTCTGATGCAATTCAGGTCTGTCGTTACGATCATATCGTCTGTCGTCATGTCGGTAGATTCCATAGTTTCTTTCTTGTCAGTCACGTGGTGGAGAATTTCTCCCTGAATCGTAACTGCGCGCTGGACCGTTGCGTCTGAAGTTATTCTGTCTCCCGTGATATTAATAGTTCTGGTTGCCAAATTGTCTGTTTCTATGATTGTCTGTGTCATATTCATTACTACAGAAATGCGATCTTTCTCTGTAACTATTACTCTGCCAGTGGTTGTCATACGGGTGGTGTCTGTTTTGGTCACGATTTACGTTGTAAGAATAGGCTTGTCGTGGCCATTTATTGTTTCTGTTGTCACGGAATTGTGACGGATGTGACCTGTAGTGACTGTTTTCCTGTTTTCGCATCCCGCGACTGTCTGTGTCAATTTCTAATTCTTGTAAGAGTCCCTGAAAAGCTTCAATGTCGTCTTTGCAACGTCCTGCCAAAATAATATGCCGTAAATGTTCAGGTAATTTAATTAAGCAAATGCGGATGAGTTCTGAGGGGCTGTATGGGTTTGACAGGTATTGATTCTTGTGCAACATGTCTTTAAAATATTTGACAAGACTGGAAAATTCAGATTGTTCAAAGTGTTTCATCATCATGATGCTATGTTTTACTCGGTCTTGTGTAGCTTGTGACCAATATGCTGAGAGGAACGCATGGTAAAATTCTCCCTCACTGTGACAATCGTGAATGACCGATCGCATTCTTACAGCTGGTTCATTCTCCAAGTAGCCACACATAAATTCTAACCTGTGCTCCAATGACCAGTTGGGAGGAAAACAATGAGAGAATTGATGGAGCCACGCTTGTGGATGAATGTCGTTGGCAGAATTCTTAAACGTTTTGAATTTACGTGTAGTAATGAACAGCTTATAGTCAAAATCAGCGTGTCGGCAAGTCGCATATCGGTCACTGGTTCGTCGTGTCGGCGGTTCCATCTCAAAATTCGGTGTACCTTGCCAATTTCTTTCATAATTTCCGAAGTGCCCTGAGTTATTATTCTGTGGCTGTTCCGTATTTCTATGTCCCTCTTCCCATATTGGAGCGCGAGTGGCCTCTGAAATACGTAATTCTTGTATTACCTGTGTCAGCTGATCTTGTACTTCCCAGATTTCTCTTTGGTGTTGCGTATTAATTTGATTCTGATTTTGTTTGAATTTCCTAATTTGTTCGCACTCTTCTGTGTCAGTGATGGCTACAGGTCTTGTGTCATTCACATCATCATCTACCTTTGCAGATAAGTTAGTGAACTGATCCGAAAGTTCGGCTACTTTCTTCGATAGTGTACTTATTTCCTCAGTGTGTTTTTCTGAACCAAGTTTCAGAGTGTCCATTTGTGTTGAAATCGTATCTACTGTGTCCTTTAAGTTTTCCTGAGTTTTTGCAAGTTGCGTAACCGAATCGGTAGATGCAACTGATTCAATTTTAGCCCACAAGGTCTCATGATTTTCATGAACAATGGTCTGCAGTTCTTTTATGGCTGCTTCGTGATTCTGTAATGCATTTTGATGCCGCGAAAAAATAGGTTGAAAATGCTCACAAATTTGTGTTTTTACGTCATTACAGACTTTTTGACGTTTCGATTCAATGTTATGTAATTCAGTAGTTAAATCTTCACGTGTTTGTTCAAGTGTGGTGTCTAACTTTTTAAGATTTTGTTCCACTGTGTCTAACTTTTTAAGATTTTGTTCCATTGTGTCTAACTTTTGAAGCTTTTGCTGTGTTTGTCTCTGATTTTGTTCCATTGTGTCTAACTTTTGAAGCTTTTGCTGTGTTTGTCTCTGATTTTGTTCCATTGTGTCTAACTTTTGAAGATTTTGTCCCATTTGTCTCTGATTTTGTTCCATTTGTTGCATTAATTGCAATAGTAATGTATTAGTGTCTGGAATCTGTTTCTCTATGCTTTTTGGCAGTGCATTTTCACCGGCAGCATTCACATTTTGACAAGCAGAAAATGTGTCTTGACTCATTTGAGAAAACGGTGAGGACCCAAAACCGAAGTCTACAGTATTTGCAGTATTGTGTTCTGTAATTTCGGATTCCTGAGGCGAGCTGTTGCCGACCGATCGATCGATAATACTTCCCTGTTCACTAATTGTTTCACTGCCTACGCCATTGTTTGCCGCCCGCTCCATTTCCCTATGCACAGTTACCAAATTACTACTTTGAATATTAATTAATTCATTACATGGTGGCGTTAACACACTGCTTTCGTCTTCACTGTCATTTCTCAGTTTACTTTGGAGCCTAGTGTTACGTTTTTCACACGCCATTATTGTCACAATATTTCACACGACAATACAGAAAAACACAATTTGAAGAGCAAAAATAGAGGAACACGTTAACATAACACTGAAAATAATATGTAGTTAATTGCAAGCGCAGCTGCGAAATACTTGGTGCAGATCTACATGCATGCCACAACTGTTTTACTGTACAACAATGAAAAACTACAACTACAAAGGAAATTCTCTCTATAATTATGCGCTAGCAATAAACAAAAGCTACACTAAATTCACAAACTACAAGAAAAAATCAGAAGATTCCAGTGAGGTATCCTAGGCTAAAGGTCGACATATGAAACGTCCCCTTAGAACAATTTATACACGACTGTGCTTAACCTGACACACAATATTATTTAGCGCAACGCAATCTGACTTTCAAAAATCCCTACAAAAGAATGGCCCTGACTAACATTAAACTATACCTTTCACAAATAACTTACCTCACAAAAATCTTCATTACTCGAACTACTGCAATACAGCGAGCGCCACTACTGCCAGCTAAATAAAAGATACAAACTACGGAAGGCACTAACTACTGATAGTCTTAGCAAATGAAAGATTCTAATAGAGAACAAACAATGTATTTACCTCAAGATTCATAATATATACAGCAGTTCATGACATTTTTCAAAACTCCGCCATCTCTCTCCCCACATCCACCACTGCTGGCGGCTCACCTCCAACTGCGCAACGCTACGCGCTGTTCACATCCAGCTATAGCAGTTCATGACAACAATGGCAGACAACAATGCAAACTAGCCACAGACTGCACACAGCACAGCCAGTGATTTTCATACAGAGCGCTACGTAACGTTGCCAATAAGAAAACATGAACAGCCTACTTACATATGTATTGCTCGTTTTTGCGCGGTGCTTCATGACGAGTTGGTGCACTTTGTCACAACTGTCGTTTCACTGGTTGCCGCTGCTGTTTTCCGTAATGAACTCTTAGTTTGTCAAGCATGCCCTTGTGCCTGCAGTCTCAGCAGTGGTTAGCACACTCGACTCGCATTCGGGAGGACGACGGTTCAATCCCGTCTCCGGCCATCCTGATTTAGGTTTTCCGTGATTTCCCTAAATCGCTTCAGGCAAATGCCGGGATGGTTCCTTTGAAAGGGCACGGCCTGTTTCCTTCCCAATCCTTCCCTAACCCAAGCTTGCGCTCCGTTGTCGACGGGACGTTAAACACTAACCACCACCACCACCTGCAGTCTACAATGCATCAGCTGCTTGCTGCCTTGCTTGGCTGCACTGACCCTGTCGCTATTACCGGACCCTCAGCATCAACCACATGAACCCTTGGTTAGGCAGTCAGCCCTTGTGCCCAGTGATTCTGCGCTATACTACTGCTGCCTTGCGTTACTCAGTACCTGCTAAGACCTCAACCTGAACTCTGCTGTCCTAGAGTTTCCATTCACATCAAAAGTTGTGAATCACCACAACATCCTGCAATTTGCCACCATTCCAATTTAAGTCAGATTGTCTTCCAAATGCCTTTGTGAACACCTTTTGTTAAACTTACACCTGGAGACAAAATTCTGATTTCCTGTCACATCCCAGACATGGATATTGCTTGAGACTGTGCGACAGGGTTCGTGAGAAGGGAACAGGTAAGAGTTTAGCCTATATGTGAGGGGATATTGACCTAGCTATAGCATTAAAGCCCTTATTGCAGTAGGTAATGATCTGAAGATGACCTGAAATAATGTCAAGTACAAGTGGTATGGAACTTGTAATTTATTAACGGAGTCAGCTCCTGTTCTATTCGTACTGGAGGAGTCGTGCTCACGAAAATACCAAATCTTACTACAGAGAAGACGCCTGGCTTCCACCATCCTGTCTGCTACGAAATTACACTGTGACCTGCACCCACGACACAACATGCAGAGTTCCTCAGATTCTCGCCTATGAGTCCTTCAGCTATGCCGATACTATTGCAGCTACTTCTGCCTAGCCACACAGCTGCTCATACTCGTATTTCAGGCTTACCTGGCTCCCCCTATCTGTATACATCTCATTCAGAGTGTTCTACTCATCTACTCTCTGCTCATTACTCTGCTTCCTAAACTGCTACGCTGCTCTGCTCTGGAACGTCCTGCTCCCTGAGTTTTATTCATAGTTTTTCTCTCGATTCTGAATTTTCCCTTGTTATCCCAACCATCACTGACATGGCCCTGAAGACGCACCGTTGTTTCAGTAGCTCTTCAGTGTGTTCTTCAGAAGCTGGGTTGAGGGAGAGAGGCGTCTCTCCTTATATGGCCACACACTGCACCCCAGACCTGTCATTGGCTCCTGATGGCGCATAGATGCCCTTCCAAAGACTCTCCGTGTCTCTCTTCCAACGCTATTTTTCTAGTCATATGTGCAACATGTCGAATTCTCTTGGGGCCTTATCTGTTAACAGTGTACTTACTAATGCCCTTGTTTGTAGCGTAATCGCATAATGCACTGGCGCCTGGCATTCGACTCAGAGGGCCATAGACACGGGTTCCCAGGTAGATGCCGTGTTTCTTGACTTCCGCAAGGCGTTCGATACAGTTCGCCACAGTCGTTTAATGAACAAAGTAAGAGCATATGGACTATCAGACCAATTGTGTGATTGGATTGAGGAGTTCCTAGATAACAGGACGCAGCATGTCATTCTCAATGGAGAGAAGTCCTCCGAAGTAAGAGTGATTTCAGGTGTGCCGCAGGGGAGTGTCATAGGACCGTTGCTATTCACAATATACATAAATGACCTGGTGGATGACATCGGAAGTTCACTGAGGCTTTTTGCAGATGATGCTGTGGTGTATCGAGAGGTTGTAACAATGGAAAATTGTACTGAAATGCAGGAGGATCTGCAGCGAATTGACGCATGGTGCAGGGAATGGCAATTGAATCTCAATGTAGACAAGTGTAATGTGCCGCGAATACACAGAAAGATAGATCCTTTATCATTTAGCTACAAAATAGCAGGTCAGAAACTTGAAGCAGTTAATACCATAAATTATCTGGGAGTACGCATTAGGAGTGATTTAAAATGGAATGATCATATAATGTTGATCGTCGGTAAAGCAGATGCCAGACTGAGATTCATTGGAAGAATCCTAAGGAAATGCAACCCGAAAACGAAGGAAGTAGGTTACAGTACGCTTGTTCGCCCACAGCTTGAATACCGCTCAGCGGTGTGGGATCCGTACCAGATAGGGTTGATAGAAGATATAGAGAAGATCCAACGGAGAGCAGCGCGCTTCGTTACAGGATCATTTAGTAATCGCGAAAGCGTTACGGAGATGATAGATAAACTCCAGTGGAAGACTCTGCAGGAGAGACGCTCAGTAGCTCGGTACGGGCTTTTGTCAAAGTTTCGAGAACATACCTTCACCGAAGAGTCAAGCAGTATATTGCTCCCTCCTACGTATATCTCGCGAAGAGACCATGAGGATAAAATCAGAGAGATTAGAGCCCACACAGAGGCATACCGACAATCCTTCTTTCCACGAACAATACGAGACTGGAATAGAAGGGAGAACCGATAGAGGTACTCAAGGTATCCTCCGCCACACACCGTCAGGTGGCTTGCGGAGTATGGATGTAGATGTAGATGTAGATGTAGACTTCCTGGTTATGCTGCAATTCTGCGCCTGGCACCCCATGGCCCTACGCCACAGTACTTCGACGACGTACTTTACTCTCTTTCAGTTACTGTTTTCTCTCTAGACGTAGTTTTTTCTTTATTGATACGACATCTCCCCTTCCCAGTAAATTGGCCTTACTCCTTAAAGAAGGGTCAGTGTAAAACTCTTTATTTACAGTTAAACTATTCCAGGTTACCCACCATAGGCTGTTGAACGCAGTGACCGTTATTTTGATTTGTAAATAATAGATTTCAGCTATCAGTCGTCCTTTGGAATTGTTATTGGCAGATCTAGATTTCAGCTGGAAACTAGCCATTCTCTACGCATTATAATGCCTGTTGGTCTGGCTTTGTACACAGTTCATTAAATACTGTGTACAAAGCCAGACCAACAGGCATTACATGCATTCACAAAAAAAAAAAAAAATAGTGCATTGAGAATGGCAAGTTTCTAGCTGAAATCTAAATCTGCCAATAAAAATTATAAAGGACGACCGATAGCTGAAATCTATTATTTACAAATCAAGTTATACTATTTCTTTCTGTGGTGTTACAATGTTTGCTTTGACATACAATTTCTTTTTATTTATTTCTTATTTGTTTATTGCTTATTTAGGCTTACCAGATTAGGATCTTAAGGCCCTCTCTTATATCTGACCAGGAACAACAGACAACAAAAAACTATCACATAGCAATCACAGTAACAATAATTTTCATTATTAATAAAAATATTAATTGGTAATAGTGATAACAGTATCACTAATAATGAGGATAAAATGATGGAGGAATTAAGAATGATATCAATTAGTTAACAAACTCAATAATAATAATTTGCATTATTGTCAAAAAGTAATCACTTGCAATAATAATAATAGTAATAATAATAAAATAATGTAGGCATTAAGAATGATTTTTATTAGTTTAGCACTTTTGAAGCCTTGTTTGGTATTGGAGGAAGTGGAAGGGATAATGAAAGGGGAGAGCACATGAAAGTGACAATGGCTTTTAGGAAGAAAGAATTTCAGTAGAGAACTCTATAGACAAGGGGAGGCAAAAGTGGTGGGGGAGGGAGGGTTGATGAGAGCGAGCTGCAAGAACAGATCACTATTGTGATAGAAGGTGGGCCATTAGCTTTCTTTTGAATAGTGAAAGGATCTTAAATTCTCTAATATTTTGAGGAATATTGTTCCAAAGTCAGGTTCCTGGTACAGAAAATAATTTAGAGAACATGGCAGTGTTGTGAAGTGTTACAGAGAGGGGTTTACTTTACTGAGGGCAAATATTTGTGTTGTGTTGTTCAGATAGTAGCGTAAGAGTTGCAGATAAATGGGATGGAGTCCAATGATTGTGAAGACGATGCAGCAAACACAGGGTATGATAATCTCTACGCTTATCAGCACGTACTCATAATCATTATTCACAGGCATGAGTAGTGTGGTTGAAACAGCGTACATCACAACTCTATCACACACAAGCATTCACTGCCAATTCCAGCCAGCGTGAGCTCTCGTACAAAAGTACTTGTAGAATCGGATCATCATAGTCAAGGATAGCGAGTATTAGTCTCCACGGGTTTGTTTTTAAGCTCGAAAGGAAATACTTTTTGATATTTCTGTAATGAACGAAGTAATGTTGACACCTTCTTACAGACTGCGTTTGTGTGTTCAGTATTGTCTAGATAATGGTCCAGAATTATCCCCACATTTACAGAGGAGCCGGCCTGGGTAGCCGAGCGGTTCTAGGCACTTCAGTCTGGAACCGCGCGACCGCCACGGTCGCAGGTTCGAATCCTGCCTCGGGCATGGATGTGTGTGATGTCCTTAGGTTACTTAGGTTTAAGTAGTTCTAAATTCTAGGGGACTGATGACCTCAGCTGTTAAGTCCCATAGTACTCAGAGCCATTTGAATCATTTTATTTATTTATTTATTTAATTTTTTTTTTACAGAGGAAGAAAAGGTGATTTCTGTGCTGTTTAAGATTAAGGACGGGGCTGCTAAGAATGCTTACGTTTAGGTGGATTGAGGAGGACATACACCAAAGCTACCAAAACGGTGAAAAAAAATTTATTAGATCGTCATTTAATACATGGTATTGAAATTTCAATTCTTGAATATTACATTCCAATCTCACTCCTAATTGTGATAGAAACAATAATTAACAAAAGCTTGCACTAGACACGCCCGTTTTTTGTTGTGTATTTCCTCACATTATTTATTTCTACGGTGTTTTCTTCCAGTTTTATGTAGTCACAGTGTGGAGAATATTTTGGTATGTTTGCAGATACAGAACTTCTACAAAAGTGTGTGCATTGAAAAACTCAAAATCCTAATGAAAGTTACAACTCTCTGATAGGAAAACCATGGCCCAAGACAGCAGGGCGATTCCTCGGCAGTCGTCACAATTTAAGTTGTCACCCTTCTCATGGATAGGGCAGATCATAGCCGTTTCCCATTATGGATCACGTCAGCCTGCATCCCATCTTCACCTGGGCTCTTATTCTTCTCAAGCCATTTGGGTTCGTCACAGAGGAAAAGCTGGTTGAACTACTCCTCCCTCCTTTCAGTGATTTTACTAGCCTTGGTCAGGATTTTATCTCTCTGAATCTTTGACAAACTTCTGTCTGACCTGTGTAGTGGGACGCGAAATTGAAGCGTCACCCATCCACCAGTGTCAGCCCAGTTTGCAGGTGAATGTAAGTTTAATTTAGTTTTGTTTATGTAATTTTTGTAATATTTGTAATGGTTCTGAATTGTCTAAAGTTTTTGTATTTATTTTTTATGTTTCATGTACGGAGAGGGCGGCGCAACGAACGGAGACAGCATCTTCGCTGCCGGGACCAGAGAGAAAATTGCTGGCCACTATACGTCGCGGGTCGACAGCCAAAGAGCAACAGAAGATTCTGAAACCGAGTTGTTGCGTCGTGCTTCTAAAAATTGAAAATAAATAATTTGTAATGTTTTGTACAACAATGACGTCATAGGAAGTTTAATCTTATTGAAAATGTTAGGCCTACCTTGTCAAGGCTCAGGTTCACGTCGGTATGTACAGGGTGTTTCAAAAATGACCGGTATATTTGAAACGGCAATAAAAACTAAACGAGCAGCGATAGAAATACACCGTTTGTTGCAATATGCTTGGGACAACAGTACATTTTCAGGCAGACAAACTTTCGAAATTACAGTAGTTACAATTTTCAACAACAGATGGCGCTGCGGTCTGGGAAACTCTATAGTACGATATTTTCCACATATCCACCATGCGTAGCAATAATATGGCGTAGTCTCTGAATGAAATTACCCGAAACCTTTGACAACGTGTCTGGCGGAATGGCTTCACATGCAGATGAGATGTACTGCTTCAGCTGTTCAATTGTTTCTGGATTCTGGCGGTACACCTGGTCTTTCAAGTGTCCCCACAGAAAGAAGTCACAGGGGTTCATGTCTGGCGAATAGGGAGGCCAATCCACGCCGCCTCCTGTATGTTTCGGATAGCCCAAAGCAATCACACGATCATCGAAATATTCATTCAGGAAATTAAAGACGTCGGCCGTGCGATGTGGCCGGGCACCATCTTACATAAACCACGAGGTGTTCGCAGTGTCGTCTAAGGCAGTTTGTACCGCCACAAATTCACGAAGAATGTCCAGATAGCGTGATACATTAATCGTTTCGGATCTGAAAAATGGTCCAATGATTCCATTGGAAGAAATGGCGGCCCAGACCAGTACTTTTTGAGGATGCAGGGACGATGGGACTGCAACATGGGGCTTTTCGGTTCCCCATATGCGCCAGTTCTGTTTATTGACGAAGCCGTCCACGTAAAAATAAGCTTCGTCAGTAAACCAAATGCTGCCCACATGCATATCGCCGTCATCAATCCTGTGCACTATATCGTTAGCGAATGTCTCTCGTGCAGCAATGGTAGCGGCGCTGAGGGGTTGCCACGTTTGAATTTTGTACGGATAGAGGTGTAAACTCTGTCGCATGAGACGATACGTGGACGTTGGCGTCATTTGGACCGCAGCTGCAACACGGCGAACGGAAACCCGAGGCCGCTGTTGGATCACCTGTTGCACTAGCTGCGCGTTGCCCTCTGTGGTTGCTGTACGCGGTCGCCCTACCTTTCCAGCACGTTCATCCGTCACGTTCCCAGTCCATTGAAATTTGTCAAACAGATCTTTTATTGTATCACTTTTCGGTCCTTTGGTTACATTAAACCTCTGTTGAAAACTTCGTCTTGTTGCAACAACACTGTGTTCTAGGCGGTGGAATTCCAACACCAGAAAATTCCTCTGTTCTAAGGAATAAACTATGTTGTCCACAGCACACTTGCACGTTGTGAACAGCACACGCTTACAGCAGAAAGACAACGTACAGAATGGCGCACCCACAGACTGCGTTGTCTTCTATATCTTTCACATCACTTGCAGCGCCATCTGTTGTTGAAAATTGTAACTACTGTAATTTTGAAAGTTTGTCCGCCTGAAAATGTACTGTTGTCCCAAGCATATTGCAACAAACGGTGTATTTCTATCGCTGCTCGTTTAGTTTTTATTGCCGTTTCAAATATACCGGTCATTTTTGAAACACCCTGTACATTATATTTGTGTACACTGGTAAACAATAATGTTTAGAGTGTATGACATCGAGATCCACTATTAAAGTTCACATGTAAACACTGGGAGGTCTTACCATAACATATTTGCAACAAACGTAGAGTTTCTACCTTTTAATACTGTTAATTATGTTAACCATGGAGTACTACATAGATGAGTAGTAGTATTTATCATAATTCTGTAAGTCCCTCCAGATCCTTGAGCACCATGCACTCTGCCTCGCCTTCCGTATACGCCTCCCATCCCGCACACAGATCATCTACGACCTGATTCCTTTCCCCCATCTGCTCCTATTCCTCAAACATATCCACATACTTTACACCTCCTGCCGCCTTGATCTCCCTCATCCCCTGGTTGCTCCTCTCCTCTCCAACCCCCACCCTCTGCCGTGCCTTCACTGTTGTGTCCCCCCTACCCTCCATCTCTACAGCCTTCATCTCCAAGGTGGCTTCCGTCGACTCCCCCTCCCGGATGATGCCCTCTCTCCCTACATTTATCCCTCCTATCGACTCTGATTCTCACCTCCCCCTCCCTTCCTCTGTCCTTTTCCTGGGCTCCCTCCCCACCCCCCCCTTCCAACCTGGTTTTTCCCCACCTACCCTCTCTCTGCCTCCCTCCTCTCCCCTGAGTCCTTTTGCATTTCCCTCCTCTGCCTTTCCCCATTCCCTCTCACATCTGCCCTGCGCCCCCCACCCCCATATGAGTCCTCTCCCTCTATCAGTTCTCCCCCTTTTCGTTTTTCCTCTCCTCCCCCCTTTTTTTCCCCTCATCTATCCAGCTCCCCCCCCCCCCCCCCCCCCCCCCCTCCGCAACTGCCCTTGGCTGTGGTGTGTCGTCATCATGCCGACTTATTCATGCAGTGTTTCCAGTGAGTGTTAAGTGTTGTGTGTCTTTCCGAAGCGTTGCGAATGGAAATAATACTGTCGCTGGGTGTGATTTTTATATCTCTTGTGAATAGAAACCAGACTGTCACTGTGTCTTTTTAATTGTCTGTCTACTATTTTACCTGTTTGCTTCCTGCGTATTTTATTAGCATCACCAACCCCTGTGTTTTATGTTTTAACTTTCCACAATTTTCCTCTATTTTACAACTTAAGTCACTGTTTTCTCGCCTGCTTTTATATTTTCTCCCTTCTTATGTTTTAAAAATTCTGTAGGCTGAAGAGCAGCTTACTAAGCTACTGCCAGCCCGCCCCCTTCAGGGGGAATCGAAACTCAATAAAGGGAAAAAAAAGTGTATCATTACGACTGGCAACAGCTGTACATAAATGCTCACATACGTACAATCAACCAGTAAAAAGGTGAGGAGGGGGAAGGAATATGGATGTAACTGTGGAGCCAGCAGAACATGAGACATTAATTAAACTTGATTTGGGTGGCAGTGGTGTGGGTGGCAAGGTGGTGGCATGGGGCAACTGAGGAGAAAGGGGTATTCTGAAGAGCTCAAAGGTGGGAGGGGGGGGCTGTAATATTACCCTCCCACACATCTCCATTACATTCCTCTTAGTCTGTTCACTATTTTCATAAAGCTTTGAGAGGTGTAAGATACACAAAAGAAAAACTTTTTACTTATCTTCATTATCTCATTGTTGTTGGTTCCAAGTTTTGCATCTAGGGTACATTCTTGAGCCTGTAGTTTTATAACATTGTGGGTTCTTGTTGAACTGAATAACTGATGAAGATTTGCCCGTTCTTATGAATATCTTTTTATTCTATCCCATTCTTCTAAATCATACCAACTTTACAAGTTTTCACTTAAAAAAAAAACAATAATTACATTATTGTTGACAAACTTAGAAAAACAAGTACTTCCACCAGAGGCATGCCCACCACTACCTACATTCTGTGGTATTCATAATATTCCAAAGAGTTTACAAAGCAAAATAATTTCCAAACTTTATTGACAAAAAAAGAATCTTTACTAAACTATATCATTATTTTATAAATGAGTCCAGAAACAAATTTAATAATTACTGACAGATTGTGCAATTAATAATATGAATTTTAAGTATGCCAGAATTTCTAATTTCAAATATTTCTAAAAGAAGAATTATTTTAACTGTTATTACATATTTATTGTAACACATTAATTTCTTTTTACATATTTTAGCCTGAAACATAACACATTGTATACAAAATCATATATGAAGTTCATTTAGTTAAACAGCTGAGAATGTTCACCTACACCAGATTCGAGAGCATATGTGGTATTGGTTATTTCTATTAAAAAAAGGTAATGTTAGAGGATGCTGTCCCATTGCAGGGGAGACCAAAATTCATAAGCTTATTGGACTCCGATCCATACCATTGGACAAATACAAATAAAACTTCTGTAGAATCCATGTTATAACACTTATTGAAATACTAATAAAACATGTGTACCCCTGTCTATAAAATGCTTAAGCATGTGCTCATATGCCACAATTTGCATGAAGGTTAAGAAGATGGTAAAAATCCACAAGAAAATAAATGAACAATATGAAGTATTTTCTCAAGTGTAAGACAATAGTTGTTTGGTAATTAACAATATCTGAAAGCTCACTGGTTAAATCAGTAGAGTATTCTTTAAACAACAGTAATACTAAACACTATCTATGGGTCTTATATTGTACCCATAAAATCAGTAATAATATAAAGATTTGTAATTTTGTATGAGTGTGTATGGGGGGGGGGGGGATTGGACTGAGAAAGGTGGTACATGGAAAAAAAGGTAGATAGTTCAGTTTCAGGATGTAGATAATAGAGGGGGGGGGGGGGAGGAAAGGAGGGGGATAGATGTTCATAAAATATTTAAAACATATTTACATAATGCAAACACTTTAAGTAACCATTATAAAGATACAAGATTATGAAGTGTTCATCAAAGTGTGGAAAACATAGTCACATTCTGAAGACACATTTGATGTTCAAATGTATGTGAATTCCTAAGGGACAAAAACTGCTTACTGCTTAGGCCATCAGTACCTAGACTTATACACTACTTAAACTAACTTATGCTAAGAACAACACATACACCCATGCCTGAGGGAGGATTTGAACCTCCTGCGGGAGGGCCCCTGCAGTGCGTGACATGACACCTCAAACCGCGTGGCCACTGTGCGCAGCAAAGACATATTTGAATAACCATTAGAAGTTTATGCATCTATGTCTACATCTGCAACTATTAAACATATTAAGTAATAAACCTTACATAAGATATAAAACATATTAGGTGATAAACCACTGATGCAAGCAGATGTAAAGGAGTTTTGTGACAGAGGAGGGGGCGGGCGCAATGTAACTGAGACTACGGGATAGCAGTTTAATATTGGGTACAATAATATGTATATCCACATTTATAATGCTTGTATTCATTCTCATGTAAAAAATAAAAATAATGATTTTTGAATTGTTATACATACTTCAGCTCTGCTTTATAGACATTATGTAACAGCCATAAACATTATAATGATTACATTATATAACATATTTGGTATGTTACCACTGTAAAGAATATCCAGCTCTCTCACCCACTGAGCTTTCTATACACTGATTTTTAGAATAACTACACAGTGACTGTTTTGCACAAACTTTATTTTATTTTTATTTTTACATGAGCATAAATATAAGCATCTGCTTGCATTAATGGCTTATCACCTAATGTGTTTTGTATTTTGTATGTGGTTTATTAACTAATACATTTAATATTTACAGATGTAGATGTAAGTGGGTATACTGCTAATGATTACTTAAATGTGTCTTCAAAATGCAACTATGTACTCCAAATTTTTATGAACACTTTATTATCCCATACATTTATAATGGTTACTTAAAGTGTTTGGAATATGTAAATGTGTTTCAAATATTTTATAAACATTTGATTATTTGCCCCCTCCTCATTATCTGCTTCCTCAGACTAAACTACCTACCTCCTTTTCCACCTACCTTTCCCACCTATCACCTCTATCAGCCCAATCCAGTGTCCTAAACCCCTCCCTTCAAAAAAAAAAAAAAAAGAGTCACAATTTTTTAAATTATTACTGATTTTATAGATACAGTACAACATCCATAGAAAGTGTTTAGTATCACTCCATCATACAGCTTGTGTTATATCTTACTGTAGGACGGCACTTCTGCGCATAGATGTGGAGTGGAAAGGAAGTGTGGGAGGATGAGAACTGCACATGTGTGGCAGCAGAGAGCGGGCAGAAAAAGTCCATGTTGTGGAACTACGTTGCTGCAGACAACATTGTATTATACATCCAGATCTATGAGGGGAACAGCAAATATTAGAACCAATTTTGATTAATCATCATGAGAGAAATATTAATTCACGTCTTGAAGACGTTGCATCCACTGCTCCACAGATTTACTCTTTGTCACATCAGGAGGCGAGAACAGCTGACACAGCTTTGTGAACACGTGAGGTGCACTTTTTCTCAAAATGACAATTGTCTAACGACAAGGTTATTGAAACTGCTAGCAATAATTATCATTTATTGTGATTTGAACTGTATTATAAGTAAAAATTTAATACACAACAAAATGAACTTCAAGCACAAACCAAAATCATTATATTTGATTGACAACTGCTTCTACTCAATACAATTTTTAAAACTGTGTAAGGGGTTACTAACGCAACAAAAAATAATTTGTCTGTAGTCAGATCTGATGTCCGTAACACCTTATGAGTTTGTTTCTCTGAAATACTTGGTTACTATCATCTTTGACTTATTTCAGAAGTTGGAAGCCTTTATCAAACTCATCATCTGTTCATGTTGTTTGTGTTTTGGCAGTAAAACTTCAGCTGTACATGCTACATACTTTTGAGCAATCTTTTCAAAAGTTTCCAGGTAAACATTACCACTATACACAAGAGACATGCTCAGAGATTTATGATACAATCATGTTTTTGTAGAAACTGTAGTATATTTTCTCTTATGCTGTAACTTCTTTTAACTTTCAGGGGTGAATAGGGACAGTGTGATCCTAGAGGTCATTGCCACAAACATGTTACACAGGAGGACCTGGAAAGGGCTATAGAAGCCATTAGAAAAGGGATGTCACTCCAAAAAGCTTCAGAAAATTGTACAATTGCAAAATCTGCATTGCAAAGGTACAGCAAAATGTCTAAGCAGGAAATTGAAAATAGATATGAGAAGGGAGGACAAACAGCTCTTGGTGTACCAACTGAAGTGAAGATCATGGAAAGTGTTGTTACTTGTGGAAGATGGAGATATCCACTAAGCAAGTCTGACGTATGATGTTTTGTGAAGTACTATTTGGACAGAGAAGGAAGAATAATAAATCAGTTTAAAAACAGTCTTCCAGGTCCAGACTAGGCACAATCTTTCATCGAGAGACACAAAGTTATTTCTCCATGAACATGTCAAAATATATCCCAAAGCAGGGCTAAAGTTACCTCACAGGATATTGTTCGTTATTTTGCAGAGTTGAAAATAACTCTTAATGGTGTTCCCCCAGAGCAAATATTAAATTATGATGAGACAAACCTGGTGGATGACCCCAGAAGGAAAAAACTTCTGTACAAAAGAGGCTGCAAATATCCTGACAGGGTTACGAATCAAACAAAATCCAATGTAAGCATGATGTTTTGCTGCTACAGGCGATGGCACACTATTGCTACCTTACATGATATATAAAGCTAAACACCTATACGATCTGTGGAGTGAAGGTGGTCCTGTGGGGGCAAGGTTTAACAGGAGTAAATCAGGCTGTATGGATGGCAGGTGTTTCTTAGATTGGTTTAAGTCTATAGTGATACCTTATTTTTGTTGTTTTGAGGGAAGAAAAGTCATTATTGGTGACAAAATTAGCTCTCATCTGTCTCCAGCGGTCACTGATTTGTGTGAAAAACATGACAATGAGTGTGTTCTCTAACCACTGAACTCAACTCATCTTACACAACCTTTAGATGTCGCAATGTTTAGGCCATTGAAACAGGCTTGACGAAAGGTTCTGGAGAACTGGAAAAGCAGAACTAACAACAAGTGTTCAGGAAATGATAAGAAGTACTTTCCTCGACTTTTGAAAGAAACCCTAGACATGTTATCACCAACCATAGAAAGAAACATTTGTTCAGGTTTCAAGAAGACTGGTATTTATCCTTTCAATGAAGACCAAGTTCTTGGAATGTTGCCATCTGAAGAAAGTGGAGAAGGCAGCACTGGCAATGTTAATGACAGCCTGGTTGAATTCTTAAAGCATCAAAGGTGGCCTGGTGATAATTTGCCAAAACCAGGTAGAAACAGGAAACTGAACGTACCACCTAGCAGAAGTGTTCATGCACATGACTTGTCGAATTCAGTGAATGAATCAGAAGAAGATAGTGATGGTGACAACAGTAATCACAGTTATGAAGAGAGAGAAAACTCCACACCTGCTCAGAAACCAGAAGAACTGTCTACTGACACGGTGTTACACTTGGGGATTGGGTGAAAGTGAAATTTGAGAGCGTAAAGAGGGCCCCGAAATATTTTATTGGTAGAATTACCAAATTGTGCTTGAAGGAAAAACATATGTGGCATCATTTTTGAGACAAAACTCCAAAGACGGTAGTGTTTATGTTTTCCCAGTTGTAGAAGATGTATCTGAATTTGATTCTATTCAAGTGATTCAAGTTACGAAAGAACCGTTAATAAGACGAGGCAGACATATGTTTAAATGAAGGGCTTATTTGAATAGTGGTACAAGTCCATTTTTGTTCATTTTGAGATATAGTGTCCTAAAGTTAAATGAGTGCTGAAAAATCTGCAGTTGAGATACCAGATATATTCAAGCATACGACTTCTTGCTAGAGATGAACCTTTCTTTCTGTTTGTTTGGATCATTAATTTCAGAAGCATTATAGGCAGAAAAGTGGAGGTAATGGACTTGTACCACTATTGAAATAAGCCCTTCAAATGATGTTTTAATATTCTAAAGTATTAAAGGTTAATTTGTATTTTTAAAAACTATTGCTAATTACTGCAAATAATTGTTATTGCTACAAATTATATTAGGAAATACCAAATATACCTAGTTTCAAGGTTGAATCTTTAATGATTAAAAACTCATATTCAGATTGTATTTCTGGATTTATTATTTAAAATCCTGAAATTCTGTCCCTATTCACCCCAGTTTACGGTATCTTAACACGGCCAGTAAGTTGTTATATTTTTCACTGTTAACGAACATTAGTGTGAACTAACTCGTTCGACATTAAAGTAAGAGACTACATTTATAATCCATTGAACAAGTAAACAGTTAACTATCATCTGTGAATAACTCCAGGAAATGCTGACAGATAACACCAAAAACCACCAATATCATGACAGGCAACAGTTTCTGTCATTTTAGGACCTTATCCAGTTTGTACCTTGAAAATGACATGTGGAAATATTGGACATCTGATGAATTTATCCAAGTGCATTCTCACATGTTATTAGAGCATATGACATAGTGGGAGAAGCTTAACTTCTCTTTGGGCAGTATGTTGAACATTAGAGACCCCATAATTTAAAGGATGCCAAGTCCTAATAAAAAAAGGCTAGGAAGTTCTCATTATTATATATGCAACTGATACACTGACAAACATATTGTTTAAACCAAGAGACTTTAAAAATAGGAAATATTATGACTTTGTTCCAAAGTATAAATCATACTACCAGCATCACTTCTATTTGAGTCTGTTTCCGAACAACCTAGTTGTAAATTTATGATGACAAGTTCGAGGGTTATATCCATCATCACTTCCCAGTCAAATTCTTTTTTCTGAAGCTTTTCAGCATGCCACACAGACCTTGGCCATGATACTTGTGGGATGTTGTCTATTACCTCATGCACAAGAGATTTAGCCCTTTTCCCAAATTAATTTCATGAGGCTACACTGACAGTGACACTGGGTAAATGTAAAACTGTGTGACTCCATTCACATGTAAGGAAGTCAAGTTTGTAAGTTATGTCACGTGACTTGTATAAATTAAAGAGCTGGAGGAGATTGACATGAGTCTGGTTTATACTGTGCTTAATATTTTTAAGCCTGGGAAAAATATCCACTTTTCTGGTGTTTGTACTTGCTGTTTTCTCTGTAACACTTGAATTACAAATGGCAGTGACCGATTTCGAAGCAAGGTATGGTAAGAATTGCAAATCATGTCATGAAACTGACAGTGTACATTACTGAATAGTGTTTCTTACACGTAAATACAAGTTTATTATAAGAAACAAAACCAGAAGAAGGGTCAGCATTCAGAATAATTATCTGAGAACCAATTCCTACAAGAACATTAAAACCACCATTATCATCACTCATTTTGAAGCACATGTACCTTGAATAAATCTAACTCACACATGTTTCATCAATGTAATTCATTGTTGAACAACCTCCGTCTCTTGTATCATGAATACTTACAGGGATGTCGTTCATGCTGCACCTATGTCACTTCTTTGAACTAAAAACTCTCTTCTTAACATATCTGGAATAAATGTCTTTTAAAATTCTTTGCATTGATGAAGTGCTTACCATGAAAGCGAGTTTTCTTCTGCATAACTGTCACATTTTTGTGATGTCGGGCATTCATCATTCACATGGAGTACTTTAAAACATCATTGTTAAAAACCATCCATTTGTATTACAGTTTCCTTGCGATTTCGATGCTGTCCCGGTGACATGAAAACAACCTTTTCTATTGTTCCTACAGCTCTGACACTTTTGTTTACAATTCTCTTTGCAGTTTTCTTGCCAATACCAATTGGTTCTGGAGTCCATTCTTGTGCCCTCATATGTCGACAATAGGAGACCTGCTTCTAAATTCACATTTGAAAAAGTTATAAATGCAGTAAATAATCCCCCTCGCCTGCTTGTGAAGCACTTCTAATTTATTGCCATTGTCTGACCTTTTTTTTAAATCCCATTTAAGATACACATTCACAGCTATACTGCTGGAAAAGAGAGAGAGAGAGAGAGAGACAGTTGAATGCAGTTGTAGTGAAGTAGGGCAACAGTGCAGCATGTAGGAGTGAGATTCTTGCTCTCTTGCTGTATCTCACTGCTAGCCATTTGGAAAGAGAATGAATAATTTTGGCTGCTAATGGCTAAAGGAGGGGGATGTGCAGAATGGCTGAAAATTGGGCCATCTTCCTACATGATGCGAACTTTAGTTTGAAGAATAACCTGCTGATGCAACCAACAAACTTTCAGATATTATTAATAACTGAACAATTGTTGTCTTACACTTGAGAGGATGGGTCATATTGTACATTTATTTTCTTATGGAATTTTATCATTTTCTTATCCTTCATGCAAATTGTGGTGTACAAGCACATGCTTAAGCTGTTTTGCAATGCATTTTATAGGCAGGGGTGCACATGTTTTATTAGTATTTCAGTAAGTTTTATAAAATGGGCTCTACAAAAGTTTTATTTATAGTTGTCACATAGTATCGATCTGAGTCCATTAACCTTATGAATTTTGGATACACCTCCTTCGGGTACTTCTTCAGAATACCCCCCTTCCCTCAATCCTCCCCCCCCCCCCCCCATCTTCCTTGCTACCCACAGCAGTGCCACCCATGTCCAGCATGATCTCCACCTCCCCACCTTTTCGTCATGGCTTTATTGGCCAATTGTATTGATGTGAGCATTTGTTCACTGCTGAGCAAGTTGTATTGATACATATTACTACTATAGGCAGAACATGGCACTCTGGTCAGCAACGCCTGTACAACACAAGTGTCTGGTGCAGTTTTTAGATCAGTTACTGCTGCTACAGTGGCAGGTTATCAAGATGTAAGTGAGTTTGAACGTGGTGTTATATTCGGCATACGAGTGATGGGACACAGCATTTCTAAGGTACTGATGAAGTGGGTATTTTCCTGTACAACCTTTCCATGAGTGTGCCATGAATATCAGACATCCAATAAAACATCAAACCTCTGCCATCACTGCAGACAGAAAAAGATCCTGCAAGAATGGGAGCAAGAATGACTGAAGAGAATCATTCAACATGACAGAAATGCAACCCTTCCACAAATTGCTGCAGATTTCAGTGCTGGGCCACCAACAAGTGTCAGTGTGTAAACCATTCAACAAATCATCGTTGATATGGGCTTTCAAAGCTAAAGGCCCACTTGTGTACCCTTGATGACTGCACAACACAAAAAGTTTCAACACAAAACTTTATGCCACGCCTGGGCCCATCAACACCGACATTGGGCTGTTGATGACTAAAAATATGTTGCCTGGTTGGACGAGTCTTGTTTCAAATTTTATCGAGAAAATGGACATGTACGGGTATGGAGACAATCTCATGAAGCCATGGACCCACAGGTCAGCAGGGGACTGTTCAAGCTGGTGGAGGTTCTGTAATGGTGTGGTGATATGGAACCCCTGATACATCTAGATATGACTCTGATAGTTGACATGCATGTAAGCATCCTGTTGGATCACCTGCATCCATTCATGTCCATTGTGTTTTCTAGCGGACTTGGGCAGTTCCAGCAGGACAATGCAACGCCCCACATGTCCAGAATTGCTACAGAGTGGCTTCAGGAACACACTTCTGAATTTAAACACTTCTGCTAGCCACTAAATTCTCCAGACATGAACATTATTGAGCATATCTGGGATGCCTTGCAACATGCTGTTCAGAAGAGATCTCCACCCCCTTGTACTCTTATGGATTTATGGACAGCCCTGAAGCATTCATTGTGTCAGTTCCCTCCAGCATTACTTCAGACATTAGCTGAGTCCATGCCATGTTGTGTTGTGGCACTTCTCCATACTTGCGAAAGCCCTACACGATATTAGTCAGGTGTATCGCTTTCTTTGGCTCTTCAGTTTATTACCACATCATTTGTGATACCTATTACGGCTTAGTATTTTGTCAAACTCATTAGTGTTTGAACTCGCTCTGTCTCTCTTTCCATCTTCCCTCTTTCTAAAAGAATTCAGTTATCTGATTTAGTGCCTGTGAATATGGTTTTCCAAAACATCTTCAGATTTAAATTTAATAAAAACCACTACTCCAGTATAGTCAAAATGAAGGGCAAGAATGATCACAACACATGGAAATTTGGTATGAAACTAATACCAATGCAAGAAAAATTGGAAGTTCTGTTATAATTGCAGAGAAGAGTGTGGAGATACAGATGCTTATCCTTTTTCATGTGGCTGAACCATGTACACACATGTGGAAAATCCAACAAAGGCAAAGGAAGTTTGTGATCCCTGGAAATCATGCTTCCTGGTAAGAATAAAAGTAGATGCATGAATCTCTGAGATAACCACATTATCTGTATTTGAGGGAAATGTTCAGAATTAGGTATGGTAACTCATATTCTGAATATAGCCAACAAACTTCAGAGCACGGGCAAACGGGCTAATGGACTAATTTCACTCATTATGTTGAGAGGTTGGTTGGTTGATTTTGGGGGAGGGGACCAAACAGCGAGGTCATCAGTCCCATCAGATTAGGAAAGGATGGGGAAGGAAGTTGGCCATGCCCTTTCAAAAGATTCATCCTAGCATTTGCCTGAAGTGATTTAGGGAACTCATAGAAAACCTGAATCAGGACAGCCAGACATGGGTTTGAATGTCATCCTCCAGAATGCGTGGCTAGCGTAATAACCACTGTGCCACCTTGCTTGGTGCTGAGAGGTATACTAAAAGTTTGTTTGCCTTACCAGATGGGTATTGAGTCCAGTACAACTGAAGAAAATGTCACATTGGGAACGTCAGAGGAACGTTGATAAATAGAAAATAGTGCTTTATAGTGTTCTAAGAAATCACAGCTGAGTTTTTCCAATAGACAAAAAAGAAAATAAATTGTTGGAAGTGTGTTCATTTCAAGTCTTGTCAAAAAATGCTAACAAGTGACCACATAAGATGTTATTTTGTGCACTTTGTTTATCAGGTTTCAACCAGAATGAGAGGATGTGTTGTCACACATGACTTCAAAAACTAGATGGGTACAAGATTTGGTACCAAAAATTTGCAAACAAAAAATTGTGAAGTGTGCTGATAATGCTGAAACAGTAAGTGTAGACAAAAGAAATATTGTCAAGTCATTAGGTATATATTCAATCACGAATGTTAATCTTGTTCCTGGCCATGTCCCTTATTTGTTGTCAGTTTCTATATATCAAAAAAGACATAAATGTTGATTTTGACAAAGGTGCAGCTAAGATGTTCAATATTGGCAAGCTATTTTATTCTGGACTGGAGTCAAATAGCATCCGTAAACAAAGAAGTTTAGCCATTGTCATCTGAGCATATCAAAATTTTGAAGAGGATGAAACTAGAAAACATTTTGTTTCTATACAGCAGTGCATCTGTTCACAGACAGAGCAAAGAGTCTGCATCCAAAATTTTGAATGTAGCAGTTCCAGAGCAGTCTTCCAAGGTCATAGTCTACGAGATATAAAATCAATTTCATTTGGCTGTGTGTTTGGGAAGAGGCAGCTGTCATGATACAAGTGATCTTGGCAAATTTAAATACTTACAAGGAATTTAAACAGGCATTTCTGCACCAGGAGTGCGAGAAACTAGGCATTTTGATGATGGAGTCTTATGCAGAATTGTAGTTTCATAGCCCAACTAAGCATTCAAAAGGAGTGGTCAAAATTAACCAGTTCTCTGACTTACCGTCAGCTAATACAGATCTGCCAAAAAAATTTACCAGGACTGAAAAAATCTTACTGTGGCTAGTCATGGTATGAATGATGTCAGCACATTTTTACACTAGCCAAATGAGTTGGTTATGATTGTGAAGCTGATGTCAGACAACCTGTGCACTTTGTGCAAACCTATTACAGGCCACCACAATAGGGACGATCCCATTGCGAACTGGCAAGTAAGGCATTCACCCCACCAAAAAGGAAACAAATGGCATAGAAACAATCCTCATGGTTCATGGACACCATTGTATTTGGTAGATGAGAGACAGAATAATGGAAGACACAATGATCAGAGAAGTGAAGGTGTGGAAACTATAGAAAAACATGGTCCAGATCTATGAAGGTATCCATGTGAAAATGATGAAATTAATATGAGGCGAGATTTGCTAACAGCTAAGGATCTTTGCTGTTAGTTGGAACTCAACCATAGGAGTCTTGATTGCAAATTGAGAGTACTATTTACCCTGTATTAATGTTGTTCTGGGTTTTAAGGAGCCATGAGGATTTTAGGTTCTGGAAGTAAGATAGGATAGATTGTCAGTGAGCTAAGATTTAAACCATTGGTTCAGTACTGGAAACTGCCAGTAATGAAAGCATCAGACAAGACATTGAATAAGTTTACCCTAATGGGAAACAATGAGCAGTAATTGCGGGTAGCAAAGGAGCACTAAGCATTTTATGTTCTGCCACATGCAATGCGGTACTAAGTGTATGAGGATTTTTTAAAAGTGTATTTCACTAAGCCAGCAGTGTAAGACACTGAGCAATGATGTTGAGAAGATAGATAACTAACATGACACATCTATAAAGGTACATGAGTCTGATCAACCAAAGGTGGAGGATTTGCTTATATATTTTGTGTATACTGTTTGCAGGGGTTGTGACTGCCATGTGGAGGAAGTCAATTATTGTAATATGAAATATTTTCCAGCAAGAAAATTACTGCCCATGAATGTAATGTTTTGTTGAAGAGCATTCTAACTTGAAAAAATAGATGTAACATAATGTCACAAATTCTGGTACAGTAACTTGGCTATGTAGATGTTTTACTGTTGTAATTGGTATCATAACAGAGTGTTTTGTATTTTCTTGTGTTGTCAACCATGTATTGTACTTGTGAATCTTATATATATTACAGAATAGTCATTTGAGAAGCAAAATGATCAGTTGTTTTCAATATTCCAGAAGTGTAAAGAGAGGAAAGTATTCATGAGAAAGTGGAAAACCTGTCATAATAATAAGGGAGTATATCAGTGCTTGCTGCCAGCATTGTAGTTATCTGAGGCATACAAAGTGTTACTTTTGAAAAATGTGAGGGCCACAATGGTTATTCTTCTCAACATATTGCTGATTTACAGTTGACTGTAACTGCCAGATGTGTACAGCAAATTATTGCACATGCAAACATGTGGCAATCAAGAAATGAATACAGAAATCTGCTCTAACACTCACACTTAAACAGAATAGGTTGGTGTTTGCTGAAAAAACGTATGCCATGGACTTCAAACGAGGATTAATTGATCTTCAGTGATGAGAAGGAGTTTAATTTTGATGGGCAGGATGGATTTCAGTATTATTGGTATGATCTGAGAACAAAGTACCATGTAAGAATGAGCAGAAATTTTGATGATGGAAGTATTATGATTGTGGTAGCCTTTTACAGTAAAGATAAGTAATGCATTGTTTGGCTGAATGCTAGGATGAACTCTAACATGTACACTGAGATGCTAGAGATAGAATTGATTAGAATGAGGACCTCGGGGACAAAGTCTAAGATTCCAATAACATAATGCATCTGTGTATGTTTCTGCTACAACCAAAAACTGATTTGAAGGTAAAGATATTGATTTCTTGCATTGGCCTTTGTGTAGCCTGGATTTGAACCCCATGGAAAACCTTTGGGGAACACTTGCAAGGCATGTTTCTCACAATGGAAGGAAGTTTGAGGCTGTATGTGAATGGAAAAGAATGAAGAGTGAGAGACAGGTTCACTGCAAGAACTAAGAACTAAAATGCCTAACAAAATCAATTCTGAAGAGTATTTTTTAGGTAATTAGGAAGAAAAAAGGTTGAACAAAGTACTAACAGTGCATTAATACTACAGGGCAGTGATTGCCTCTATACCAAGTTCCACCCAGGAAATGCAAATGCCTTATTTTGTTACTTGTATAATGAAAGAAACTATGTAAATCCATCATATTGTCTATGTCTTATACATATCTACTACTTTTATACTAAATTCAATACACATGTGGCTCAGACATTGTACTGTTACCTTCATGTAATCCTGTCTTTATATTGATTTCCACTACTGTATACATGCTAGTCATCTGTCTCCGGGTCCCATAAGGATGACTCCTCCCATTGATGCACAATGGAAGCACAACAGTAGGTGCAAAAAAGGAAATTACATAATGGGTCGAAGAATCTGCATTCAGTTTTATAATGACAGCTATCATTGAGCACTCAGAGGAACCAGTGACACTATATTGTAGGTTTGAAGATCTGTACTTAATCCTAAAGAAATCAATCGAATACCATTTCCTATGCCAGGAGAGAGGGAAAGAGTGTGAAATTTCAAGGTCAAAAATATGTGCTCTCCAGGACTGAGATCTTTTCAATATCTATGTGTGCAACACAGCACTACATACACTCAAAGAGCTACAAATTCTACTTTCCAGTTGATATGACTGCACAAAACTGTGACAAACTGGAGCGATGAAGATTGCCTTAATGCAGTGATAGGTTGCTAAAATTTAATCACACTGACCAATTTGGGAAAGTTTTTAGGAGGTTTCTCGCATTCATCTAATTGCGTATTGCTCCTGGACTACACTGTATCCAACCAATGCAAAAAATCAACATAAAGAATGTAGATTTTGAAACGAATTTAGTTCAACTTCTGTTGTGCCAGTCAACACAAAAAAAAAATCATGAAATTAATGTAATATTAAATCAATTAATGTGAACAGATACGAGTTATTATAAGCAAAGTATTAAAGATGACATCAGAGGTAAATAAGCCTTTTGTAAAGTTTATTCACTGTTTCTCCACTTTGAGGGTATACATGTAGCATTTTTATTGACACGTTTTTATTGCTATCTGGCAGGATTTTTCTGTCACACCTTTTTTTCTGATTTCAGAGTTTTAGTTTTCTGTTTCAACCAAACATTATTGGAGTAAGAATAATTAATTTTTGTGAATAATTTCTAGTTTTATTTCACAACTCACTGTATACATTGGATTTTATCATATGAGGATGTAATTTTGGATCATTGGATCAAATGGTTGGCATCCTTACTCATATTAGTAAGATCAAAATATGTAGTTTGATTACTCTATGGACATGTGCTTGCCATTTTGTATGAAACTAACCTACCTTAAAGTTACTAAGTAGGTAAATGTCAATATTTTGAAATGCAATATATTTTGTGTGCTATTTGCCAAATTTAGTTCTTGAGACATGACATGTTCAAACTCACCAAATCAGATATATAAAAAATTGAAAATTTGAATTTTTTCCCCTCTTGGAAAAATTTCTGTGGATGCTTATAGTATTTATGCTTCTTTTGTTATTCTGTTTGAAATCTTCCAGGTGCCAGATCAAGGAGTGGCCTGTAGGCCCAAGCAGCAATAAATTCATTAACACAATGATTTTGATGTGCACCATCAGTGGTGGTGTAACTTGTTTCCTTACATAACCTAATGATATTTTGTTGATCAAAGATTATACTTACAGTACTTTTGATGCACACCATCAGTGGTGTTGCAGTTTGTCCATGTCTGTAATCTTATATTTTATTGCAAAGATATGTTGTAACTGTGTTACTAATTTGTATGAGGTTGTCACTGCTCAATGTCATAATCATGACACTGTTTGTACAGTGAAACAAATGTGTGTGTATGAGACTTTGTCAAATGTTTTAATACTCATGATATCTCCTATCAGTATACCCATTTTGTATGGAGCTATGATTGGATGTTTTGAGAATTTATAAATTTCTGCTTCCGCATAATCATACAGCAACACAAATGCGGTACAATTTGCTTTTATTATGTTTTGGGTGTCATATATGTGTACTTCCATATATGTCAATGTATTTTCATGAATCTTATTGTTCAGTGTGATAAACCATGGAGTAGGATAGGTTTCTAACAGAGCAAATGATTTAGTATTGTGATACAGTCAGTGTGGATATAGTAACTAACTGTTAAATTGATTTTGAGTGTGTGTGGATTTTGAACACAAGCCATCCCTATATGTGTGAGATTGCCTAGGCATTACCTTCATTCATGAATATTGTAACAAATTAGTATGTATGTGTAGTATTGAACTACCTGGTGTTTCTCCTTTTTATTACAAGTATTCCAAATAAATATACCCTTGCACCAGCATATATGGAGTGACTGTTACGAGGTTTGTGAATAAGTGTGTTTGTATATTTTCATGTTGTCATCTTCACACCAGGGTAACCTTTTCCACCCATGGCATGACAGTCATAAGTCAATGATCATGCAAAATAAAAATGTGCTACAGGTAAATCTCAGCACAGCTTCATTACCATCCATTTTACAAATTGTGAGGTGGAGATGTTATACGACAGTTTACAACCAAACTATTATAAAACCTATTTTGTAATGTAATATGCATAGCCCAATAGTCAGTTACTCACTTCTTTAATACTGCATGAAAACAGCAGACAATTTTTGCTACTGCCAATGACTGCAAAGTAAGTTACTTTTGCTTCTCCTTTCCTTTTATGATGGTGAGGGGACCTGTTATCCTCTACAGCCTTGGGAGCTTCCTTTAGCTGCCTTATGACAGGGAAGTTAACTTGGAAGTACCAGAATATCGTAAACTTGTTCAGTGCTGAAAGCAGCCCCTGAGCATTTATTCAACAGAAATGTCACAGTGCTCTGTCTGTGCATAGCATGCTGATAGGAGGATGACCTGTGTTCTGTAAGAATGCTAGAAGGAATTCTTTATTGTGAGATAAAGGTCTGAAAGCCTGGTGCAGCACTAAGAACTTGAGACGTGGGATTGACCATTGCCTGTAGGCTCACCATGAAGAAGTGTTCATTGAAATCTGAGTAAGTGGGATTTTGATTGGCTCACAACAGTTATTTCCTCATGTGTGTACATGTAAGGCTTTTGGGTAGATGGGGTTGCAGTCCTGACATGTATTGGAACAGATTTTTTGCCTTCCTTCCCACCAAACACCATTGTTTATAAAATTTTTATTGGCCAGAACTTGCAAAGTCTACTGCAATTGGCCCATGAGATTCCTATACTGACAGAACCATTGATGATTTGGAGTGTAAAGTCTGAAAAACAGTTGCTTCAGAGAGACCAATGAGAAAACTCTTGCTATTGGTATGTTGAAGAATATGCTTGTTCTAGGTTGTTGCAGAGGTGTGGACAGAGGGATATCTATGAGTTAGAGCAAAGGACAGAATTCGAACTGGACTCAAAATTTACAGCCATTACCACAGCCATCTCCCACACTCCCTCCATTTGAGAGTGGTGAGCATGAGCTGACAATGCAATTAACAAGCACAGTTAACAAGCCGAGGGGGACACAAAGCTGCTTAACTTACCTAAGAGTTTAAGTGTGCAGTTTTAACATTCACAGCCAGCTAGATGCATCCACCATACACTTTGATGAATCTATTGGTGTTTGTACTTACTTTTCTGGGGATCTTTCCTCAAATTACCAACTATTTTCACATTCATCAGCCATATCTGTAACTTAGTTTCATATCATGCTTTTATGTGTCCTTCCACCTGTGCAAGGCTATGCTACATAATTACAGCCTTTTTTCACTTATTAAATGTTTATATGCTTCATTCCTTATGGTAATAAACTAAATTGAGATAGGATAGTGGCTGCTAGTTTCCTTTTGTAGTCTGGTGAAACCCTTCATTACCATATCTGTGTGAGGTGTGGCAGCTGTACTTTCATGCTTTATTGGGTGTACCCCTACTAATTTTCATTCAACACACTGTTATCAATTGTGCAACATTGTCTCTATTAAATTTGCATGATCTTATGTGGAGCTTCTCTTACCTCTAGATAACCAGCGTTCAGACTTGTAGCACCACAGGGGTTGTGACGAAGCAGGCTGGGATACTTTTACTTCCCCTCTTGTTTTGTCATCTGTCTCCTTAAATTCCTTTTTTTCACTTGTAACTAATTACCATTAACATACATGAGTATAATCTGCATTTTCATATAAGAGAAAGGCTGGCCTTCAATCTTAAAGAATATAACACCAGTTCCAATTTTGTGCTTAATTTTAGGTATGTAATTGGTTTTACAATTTATTTTGACTATTCCTAGTTAGTATCTTTCATTATAGGGCAAAATCAGTAATTGTTTCATAACTTAAATTCTATTGTTGACATATAAACAAATATAAATGCTGTACTAATTATAAACATTTGGAGGAACAACTAGTTTTGAAACGAAAGAGGCAAAAATTAAGGAGCATGACAAATATATTATGAAGTCATCCAATAACACTAAGTCCATGTGGAAAGCTGAGCAGGATCTTATGGGGAAGAAGACTACTCTCAGGAATATTGTGATATCACATGATGGCAAGAATGTCACTGACCCTAGGGCAGTAGCAAACAGTTTCAATTCTTATTATGCAACTGTTGCTGGAAAATTAGTGAAGGAAAAATTTGGAAATCCACCTAATACAACATGGAAAGAACTTTCATCTATTGAAATAAATAATATATCTATGTTCCTCAGTCCAATAAGCCCAACAGAGCTCCTAAATCTCACTAATTAACTGAAGAGTAAGTATTCAACTGGTATTGATGATATTCCAGATCATATTATAAAAATAACAGCAAGACAAATACTTTCGCCTTTATTGGACATATGCAGTTCATCCTTATCATGTGGTGTCTTCCCTCAGCAACTGAAAATGGCAAAAGTTATACCCCTATATAAAAAAGGTGATCATCAATGTGTGAGTAACTATGGGCCTGTGTCTCTATTGTCAGAGTTTTCGAAAATTATTGAAAAAGTGTTCCTTTCAAAACTAATTACATTCTTCGACAAGAATAATATTATTTCTGGATGTCAACATGGCTTCAGACCACAGTGATCAATTGAAACAGCCACTTTCAGTCTGATAAACCATGTCTTAAATGCAGTGGACAACCACACAAATATCTCAGGTTTATTCTTGGACCTAACAAAAGCTTTTGATGAGATTGATCATTCTATACTCCTGAAGAAGCTTGAATGGTATGGTGTAAGAGGTGTGCCAAATCTGTGGATTAAATCATATTTGGAATATCGCTCTCAGGTGACTGAAATTAAGTACATGGAAGGAAATGAACTCCAGGTACACCTTTCAGAACCATGTGGACTAATTCATGGTGTTCCACAGGGCTCCATTTTAAGTCCCTTTCTTTTTTTGGTCTACATTAATGATTTCCATCACACATTAGGGATTCTGAACCAGTAATGGTTGCAGAGGACACCAGTCTATTGATTGAAGGGAATGAAGAAGAAAATCTTACTGCATCTGCAAAAGATATTATAAATGGAGTGTCTGAATGGTTTACCAGAAACAGGCTAATAGTTAATCCCCAAAAAATGGTACTCATGAATTGCCATACTGATTGAAATAAAAATCTGGCACAACCTGTAATATGTATAGATAAACACAACATTAGTGCAGTCAATGAAACTAAATTTCTTGGGGTTCACATCCAGGAAAATCTTAAAGGAGCACATCCCCCAATTCAAAACTAGCAAAAATGAGCTATGTGGTAAGAATTCTCTGCAACAATACTAGTGCAGAAACAGTTAGGGCTGTATACTTTGCTCATGTACATTCAATACTGAAGTACGGTATCATTTTCTGGGGAAATGTACACCAGGCCATAACAGTTTTCAGAAAACAAAAGGCAATTATAAGAATAATGAAACAAGTGAACAGCAGAAAACCATGCAAACCTTACTTTAAAGATCTAAAGATCCTACCCCTTCCCTGCATTTATATACTGGAAGTAGTCATGCATGTCAAAAAAAGCATACTGGAAAAGAAAACCTTTTTCCTCAAAACAAAAGTGTCCATGATTACAGTACCAGGTCAGACAGCGACATACATGTTAATCATTGTAACACCACATTATGCCAAAAAGGTGTATATCATGCAGGAACAAAACTTTACAACAGATTACCACGACATATAAAATCTCTTCCTGAACTACAAAGCTTTAAAAAGTCTGTGACAGCCAACCTTCTGTAAAACTGCTACTATTCAATCTCACAGTATCTTATGCAAGAAAAAATGTAATTTGTATCTTTAATTGTAGGAAATAAGTTGTAAATATACAGTATTTCAAAAATTTGTAATTATTAACTGTATAGATTCAATTTGTCATAAAAATTTAAATAATGTATGTTTCACATTTGAAAAACCAATAGCTAAAAAGGTTTTCTGTCCAATATCCTGTGTACAATAAATGTACTGAAAAAGAGATTTATATGGACAAATAAATAAACAAATAAATAATAGTATTCTTAAAGGATCTGTTTGGCTATATCCAAAAACATGTTAGCAAAGCTGGCTCTTAATTAATTCCAAAGTGATTAACAGTTTTGTCTAAATTATTGTCTGCATAATGATATTTGTTTATTTCATCATTTAAATGAATAATTCACCTCAACCATTGTAGTAGGAGAAACTGTTAAAAAGAACCAATTTTTTATGTATTCAGTTAATCGAATAAGTTTAGTTTTAATTGTAATTTCTGTAAATTTAACTTTGAACAATGTGTAGTTTCAGCATGTATTATTGTGATGATGTATAAGGTACCAATTTTTTGTCACGAGACAGTCTGTCCACAGCCGAGTTTCAGACAAGGAACCTGTGGTGGTTAGAGTGACAACAATGCATCAACTTAACAGTGAAATAAGTGTTACTCCAATGGGCCATGTGTTAAAGCAATGACAGTGACTGGTCAAATTATTTGAAAGACTGTGAACTGTGTGGTTAGGCTTTTACTGCCTGTGGATGTCTAACAGTAAACTATTGTAGCAGTATGTGGATGTTTGCCTGGAAGCGATTAAAAAGGCTTATGGAAAGTCAAACAGTAGTGCACTGGCCATATTAAATGTGTATATGGGGGGTTGTGAAAAGTGGAAGTAAACATCAGTGAAACGCAATTGTGCACCTGTTGGCTACATTATTTACCGTGGCCAGTGTCCACATTAGAAACCCCATTTTTCAGCCAGTGTGGCAATGCAGTACATCAACACTGAGGACAACAAATGAAGAAAGTAAAAGTAGGCAAACTGCTAAACAGGTGTGCTAAACAGTTCAACTGACACTTCACATTGTACCTGTTGAAGGAACTGTTCCATGTGCTATTCTCATATTTTGAATCACTACTGCACACAGCTATGCAGGGAGCTACAAACTACTTCAAAAAATTCTGTATTATACAGTAAATCTTGAAAAGTTTGTGCAATATGCTGCTCCAGTTCTTAAACTGTATCGAGAGTGCTGTAAGCTTCACTTCTGAGATGATCGCAAACCAAAAAGTCTAGGACATAGAGATCAGCTGACCTTGGAGTCCAAACGTTAGGCTGTGCTCAACATCTCCATCTGAGACCGAACTGGTGTGTTATATGTTATCTTACTTGAGCAGCAAAATGTGCTTGTGCCCCATCATACATGTACCATGTTTCCCAATATTGCACAAGGTAAGGTAGGCCTTGGCTGAAATATGAGTCCAATTAAATTGAGCCTTACTCAAAAAGTTTGCACTTATAATACATTTGTACTAACTAGGACAACAGTTCATACTGGCCCATAAACACACTTTTGCAATAATAACTTCGCAAATAATTGGTTTGCAGACCCATGTTTACTGGAATGTTTCTGCTCTTGTATACTTTCAAATATGTCAGTTTGTGCTCTTAATTGTTTGTTTGGTACATATATTTTTATCTGTTGCCATTTCAGTTTGCATTGGTGCTGTCACCAGTAATCTAACGCAAGTGCACCAATCAGCTACACATGGGGATTATAAAATTTATGGCATGAGCAAAATTACTAAAACCTCAAGAAAAAGAGGCAGTGGGGCCACCAAATGATATGTTGCTTGCATGGAAAAATGTTACTGAACTGGCCCTGCCTAGGGCTGTCAAATTTCATCTGTGATTGTATGTTCACTGTGGACAAAAATTATGTTTGGAATATTGCATCAATACTTCACATTTTTACAATAATTACAATGTTATTGAACTGGCCCTGCCTAGGGCTGTCAAATTTCATCTTTAACTGTATGTTCACTGTGGACAAAAATTATAAGTTTGGAGTATTGCATCAATACTTCACATTTTTACAATAATTACAAGAAATAAAAATGTTGTTGTTATGCTGGAAGCATTGAATTTATTTGTACATTCTTCATATGAATAAGAGAGGAACTTTACAGTTAAAATATGACTTGTATATGTCTATGGATATTAAATTACATTATTATCACCTCCAGTCAGTGATTAATCATGTTCCTCTCAAGCCAATACATATGATGACAACAAATGCCCCTTCAGGCAGTGCAAGACTTCAGGGCCATATACCAGACTGTTTCAAGTATGGAAACCATTAACAAAATGTGCCATTTCACAACTGTTTTTCAGTATCTTCCAGCTTATGTTGGTGGCCAAAATTCAGCATGTGGATTAAAATGACAGTAAAGTAGTATGTAAATGGTGAGCCTGACACACTTGCTTTACATTGGACACTCTGGTGTAATTTGTTTATGTTTGTAATGAAAAATGCCGTCTTACATCTATGACATCATCATCACCACATGACAAACCCCATCCCTCTGCTACATCTCCTCTCTGGCCAGTCACAGTGTAGTATTAAAATGTGGCAATAACATAAAATTGGTGCCAAACTTGCAAATCTGCAGTAAACAAATTACTTAACCTTCACTTGAATGGATGCCAACGTAAAAGACATATATTTTTTCCGTGGAAGCAAACATATTTACGTGCACAAACATATCTCTGTAATTAATCAGCATAATATTAAAATGATGCACAAAAATGGTGCCAAGTTACATTCTTTCTATAATCTCCACTTGAATAGGCACCAAGGTCAAAGACATTTATGTAAGAAATTTGCCTCTGAAATGCACACACCTGCACACAAACACATTCGCACTCATGTGCATACCCACGTATGCGCGCGCGCACACACACACACACACACACACACACGCACACACACACACACACACACAGAGTTTACAGTTTTTCAGGTATTCACCTTGCTCCTAAAAACATATCAATTTGCCACAAAACTGTATAAACTGCGCATCATCTTATGCCTAAAATGTCTCAATTTGCACTGAAAATCTGTCAGCTTGCACTGAAAATGTTTTTCAGCTTGGTCCTAAAATGGGAGAAATACAAATATTCTAAATGTTGTTACATACTTGTGGTGAAACATCATAGAACATACATGTTTTCAAACAATAAATAGCTTTTCCATGTGCCTTGCTGAGTGGGACAATTTTTAGGGGTGACTGGCATTGCCCCTCAGGTAATACTGGATGGAGCAATGATGGAGATCATTACACATGTACTCTCACATTACACATCTGAATTCTTGTGTCATGACCAAAAAAAGTTTCAATTAGAGTTGTTTCTACCATGTTAAACAAAGTATAATACCTGATCTTTGTTGTTAGTAACACACACATCTGAAAAACACGCAGTGTCAGTGGCATCACTTGCTGGGAGAGACAACCTTGTGGGGACTAGTGTGGGAGGTGGGAGTTAACTCTTCACGTCTCAGGTATCTGATAACTGGATAGTTCTTCAGGATTCATGGTGTCAATTCCCTCCAGCACTACTTCAGACATTAGTCGAGTCCATGCCATGTCATGCTGTGACACTTCTACTTGCTCTTGGGGGTCCTGCGCAATATTAGGCAGGTGTACCAGTTTCTTTGGTTTGTGGGGACACAAGCTCTATGGACTTCTGCCCCAAGAATATCGCTGCAAAAACAGTATCTCTGGGTCTTGGGTAGTGTGTTCCGAGATGTCAAGTGTGTAAGTTGTATCTGTATGTGTAATGTGTATAAATAAAAATTGTGTACATGAACTGGTAACATTGACAGTCAGTACACTCATGAACTTTGTGTTCATTACCCAAATCCTACAATGGTGACCCCGACTTTTTTGACTACTGCACCACGACATTTTCATGTGACATGTTGCTCCACCTCCGCCCAAAGTGAGAATCCAACACCTTGCTGACATGGGTCCTACACACACTGACAGTCAGCCACCTAAAGTCAATTATAGCAAGTGTTGTGAATGTTTATCTAAAGACTTTTCATTGCTGTAAGATGGAAATTGCAATATTTCTGTGTTTAATACCTACACAACAATGCAACCATTGTCACATCAGCACACACATAATGACTATGATATTAAACTTCTGTCAACCACAGAGCCTTTAATAAACACTCAAAATAGTGCTACAAGTGCTTTTATGGACACTAACCTTGCCAGGCTACATAATGAAGGGACAATGACGATTATACATTCAGCTAGTACTAATGCTATTTGCAAGTCTCCCTATCAACTGAGTGATTCTACCAATATTGAGACATCAGGCATCAACAGGCTAATTACGGACACCAAACACAGTGACATTACAAACACTGAACAATCAGTGACAAGAAACAGGCATGCAGATAAGCGTATTTGGTGGTCTGAGGGTGCTGGTTAACAGTGATTTTGAATAGAATGATATTTTTCTGGAAACCACTTTCACTCTCACACATCACGAGGGTGACTTCATGGTAGCCGGGCTGCATACCACCTTACATCTCAGGTGTGAGGTCATGGAAAAGCTGACTGCACCATTCCCCACACCCTAACTCGCACCAGGATATGCTGATGCCTTCTGTGTGCTGGTATCGATTCAAAACACGACCATTTTACCATGATTGCTCATCAACAGCTACCTGGACGCCACAATAGACAAATCAACAGCACCATAACCACAAGAACGATATCAGAATTACAACCTGTCTGCTACGCCACTCGCACTGACAACAAAGGACATCAAGTTTAAGCCAGACATCACCGCCATGCCTACACTGAACCCCATACCACATGGGCCAACAATCTACCACAAATTTATCCAGCTGATGATGATTATATGACATGCCACTGACCCTATGGGCACACCGCATGGACCTCGCAGTCTGCAATGGCCTCCGACTGACGGTGTCTTCACCCCGCCTAATCTGAGGTGCAATACGTTTGAGGGGTGCAACACCATTTACATGGACTTACTTGCTACACTACCCATGCCACGACCTACATTTCATTACACTGATGCTACCACAGCAACCATGATGGCTGCAATGTGACTAAAGGAACAGTGGACACGTGGGTAAACACCACCAGAAAACTGTGGTATCCAAAAGAACTATATTTTCCCACTTCGCTCCGCACACTGGACCACAGCCAGAATATCACACCACACCATTCCGACAGGTACAACAAACATTAGTCATACCTCATCAGGCCACTACAGTTGGCCCAAGCAATGCCATGCAACTATTGCATGGCGACAACTCAGTGGAACCAACACAAAATGACCACTACAGAAACCACTCACCATCTATCAAATTCCACCTACCGTCCATTCACACAGGCTCACAAGAAGTGTGGTTTGCTTTATGCGAATGTATGATGAGGACCGAGGACAGCGGGAATCAAGGATGACCATAACAAGCTATTAATACTTCTCAACCATTTTGTTAAACAAGCAGTACTCATCAGACTTCTACTGCTAAATACTCCAACTGTGCACAAGTATGAGGTGATGAACTCACTGATATTGCAACGATTATCATACATGCTGGAGCAACAACTGCACCTCACCATAAACACGCAATGCCCGACAACGACACACCATTGGCATTATGGCACAAACTGTACCTTCTACCAGACCAGACCATGTCATCACAAAGGTTACTCAAGCTCCCAGAGCAAATACAGACAGCACTTCTAGTACATGTGGACACACCATTGGAAATGCACCTACAACTGGTCAATAGAATGCTGGCACTCACATGCCACCAGACACTGATCAGTGCTAGGACACCTATCTACGACTGCCACACTAGCGACGAATGCGGTGCACAACAGACATGGATGGCAGCAGCGGCAGACACAAATAAAAACACTGCGTGTAGACCCTGGGCAACCTCCTCCTCTCCCCGCAACTGGACCCCAGCCACCTTGCAGGCTACAACTGCTGCAGTGCCATAACAATTACAGTGCATGGACCCAGCTCCTGCAGGAAATAAAGAAACGAGGGAGATGGCCAAGGCCTGGGCCGCCACAATACATCACAGGCACAACAAAATGGCAAGTGGTCACTGCCGGTTTCACACATTATCCGGCGCCAATGCATGCCGCTGCCAACGCCCTTGTGACTACCCAAATTACACCAGTGGATTGGCCTAGGCACACCAGCCTGCCTCCCTACAACAAGCTGCCTTTCTACAGGAGATACCAAAGCACATAACATGCCAGATACATGGGCAGATGGCATGCAACTGTTTGTTTATGACTGCCAGCTACACCAGTAACTGCTGGTTGATACGGGTGTGGACATCAGCACACTACCCCCACATCTCACCACTGGAGATTACAGGCCCTCAACCATACAACTCCGAGTAGCAAATGAGTCAATAATACCGGTAATGGGGACAACCTCCGAGACTCTCTGGTCAGATGACCACATGCCACAACCACGGACAGTTTTCTTTGTGGCCAAAATGGCGGAACCAGTGCTCAGAGTGGACTTCCTCCATCATTACTGCTTCATCTCAATTCTCAGCAGGACTCAGTTATTACAAGGTGATGGACTACATCCTATAGGGGGCACCTGCAGTGATAGTCTGACGTCCACCACAGACCCTCTCCTTCCACCGTTAAGACATGGAGACTGCAGTGGTCTTACATTACAATGTGCAACAGACTCCACAAAAAGATGGCCTATGAGAATATCTGCAAAGAGAACAACAAAACATGTACAGAGAATGAGCAGCTACGCAGCTGCCATCACGAACTGGACAGCCAACTGCAATGAATCTGGCAGCAACTACTGGCGACTTGGCACATACAAAAGCCTATACTTGGCGAAGCAGCTGTCACAAGCAGGTTTAACAGTGACAGTGTTTATGCTCTTGCGAGCAGGTCAAATAGCAACAGTGTTTCTGCTCTTGTGAGCAGGTTAGCCACCAACGAGGCTACCACCCCTGCAGACAGATTAGACAACAGGATTCTGCCCCCTGGACCACCCCTACCAAACAAAACAGTTAGCATAGTTACAGATGGCACCACCCACAGAATTAATATGATTCCATGACTGCCTGTACACTGCCGCCTCCACCGCCTATCCCCCCCCCCCCCCTTCCCCCCACAAGGCAGCTATTGAAGAATTTCTCCAGGGTGGTATAGTCAGACCTTCAACACCTATCACAATGCGGTCAAAGAAAGACGGTCCATGGCACCTCTGCAGCAACTACCAGTACCTCAACGCCTGAATGATTGTAGATAATTACCTGGTCCCGAATATCCAAGATTTCGCACACAACTTGGCATGGGCAACCATCATCAGCATACTGGACTGTAAAAAAGCATACTCCCAAATACCTATGGTCCTGGAGGGCGTTCACTTCATTTGGGTTATATGAATTCTTATTCATGCCATCTGGGTTGAAAAACGCCACACAGACATGACAAAGATTCATTGTTGGGTTGTTTCTAAATGTGCCACACTGTTACTGCTATTTAGAGAATTTAATTATATTCTCTAAATCCACTGAGGAACACGAACAACACCTGCATGGAGTATACGACAAGCTGTTACAACACGGGGTGGAAATTTATACTGACAAATGCCAACTGTGACAGCCTTGCGTCACATTCGTCGGCCACCTAGTCGACGCGACAGGCATACGGCCCTCACAGAACAAAATTCAGGAGATTAATAACTGGTCCCCTCCCACAAATTACCAAGAACTATGTAAATTTCTTGGCATTGTTTGTTTCTACTGATGACACCTAACCCATGAAGCTGAAACTCTACTTTCCATCACAGTAGCTCTATGGGGGAAAAATACTTTGGGAAGAGGAAGCTAACATAGAAAGCCGAGATGCAAACTGCATTCGACAACATTAAAGCTCAACCAGCCCACACTGTCACACACACACTACCTTCACCGAATGCTCACCTTATCATTAAATTAGACGCAAGGGCCTGCATGATAGGCACTGTATTACAGCAGAAAGTGCCAGGGATGACAAAATCTCTTTGTTTTTTCTCAAGGAAACTGACAGGCTCTCAAAGGGAGTGGTCAACCTTTGACGATGAACTACTGGCCATGTAGGAAGCGGTGTGCTACTTCCGCGAGGATATTGAAGGGAGACCACTTACTATCTATACAGATCATGGACCATTAGCTGACACAGTAAAGGTTCCACCTACCAATGCGACACCATGCAGGTTTAGGTACTTGGACCACAACACATGTTCGACACATGCACGGAATGGACAATATAGTTGTGGACTACCTGTCCTGCCTAGCAACCATGACCACTCAATTGAATTTTGATAACCTTGTGGATGCACAGGCAAGAGATACGGACCTGGAACGATTCTTGTCAGGCAACAGCGCTGGATTACAACTGCTACAATGCCCAGTGCCTGGAACTAAGAAACTAGTATGTTGTGAATGGCGAGGCAATGGCCTTTCATCCCTGCCAACTGTCGCTGAACAATATTCGACTTGCTCTATAACTTCGCTCACCCTGGAGTGCGCCTCACGATGAAAGTGATTTCAGAGCATTATGTGTGGCCGAATATGAAGAGGGATTGTGCCACTTGGACATGAGCATGCATTTCTTGCTAGAGGATGAAGACAGGAAAACATAACCAGCCACCCTTAGGGAGCTTCCCTGTGCTGAAGGGCTATATTTGGCACACACGTATAGATTTACTGGAGCCACTACCTGAATCTAACGGATTTCGTTATATCCTATCGGCCAGCGACTGAATGAGTCAGCGGGTGGAGCCCACTCCACTCAGGGATATATCAGCGGAGACAGTGATGAGATCATTCATTGACTTATGGATAGCAAATTTGGCTGCCCTGAATTGCTAACAGCCAATCAGGGCAGACAATTCAAATTGATCCTGTTTACGGAACTGTGCAGCCTCTGCTACTGCCACCAATTGCCTACCACAGCCTACCATCCACAGTCAAACAGCCTAGTGGAACAGTGGCACCACACACTGAAAACAGCACTGGTGTGCCATGATAACAAATGGTCAGAGGCCCTATCCTGGGTGCTATTGGGTGTCAGAATGGCCCACAAAGAGGACTTCAATGCCTCGTAAGCTGATATTCTCTACGGCTAAGCGATTAACCTCCTGGCGGAATTTGTCACACATACAATGGACGAAGGCAATGAGGACCTCCCAGACCTCAAATGATGGATCAGAGAATGGATACACAACACCAGAGTCCCACTGCTGTTGCACCGCACAACACCCACTGTATTTGTGCACAAAAACCTACAGACTTGCACTCACGTAATCCTACACACAGACACCAGACTGCACCCAGTGTACAGTGGACCATATAAATTCTAAGATGGGGACCCATACATTCGAAATCATGCAACCTGGCAAACCCACTAATGTGTCCATCAATAGACTGAATCCAGCAAGGATATTGATGGATATGCTGGGGAGCAATACCTCCCCTTGGACCTCATGCCATGACACAACTGGCTTTTCCATCACAGTTTATATCAAGCACTAATTTCCAGAAGATATCACAGTGTCTCTACATGACAGGACGATCATGGTATCCACCACATACGAAAGCCGACAGGTCAGCAACAGCAGAGTGTCGCGATCATTGTACCAATCCACACTGGTACCACAGTCAGTTGATACAGCTGCACTGTTATCTACGCTATTGAGGAATGGCACACTACATGTGTCAGCACCAGACCAGAACATGGAAAACCGGATGCAGGATCAGTCTACATCCCCACCACAGGATTACATACAACCACCGACAGATGACCTAATGATGGCACCTCCAGTACCATCTACTCAGCCAGTACTGCTGTCACAGACAGGCAGACCACTGGGCCGCCCAAAACATCTAGACAAGTATGAGCTAGACAGCATCTCCAGAGATGATCTGCACCACACCGCAACACAGTTTCAGCACTGCATGCCTTTGGGGGAGGGGGGGGGGGGGTTGGAACACAAGCTATATGGACTTCCATCACCAAATATATCGCTGCAAAAACAGTATCTCTGGGCCTTGGGCAGTGTGTTCTGAGACACTGAGAGTTTAAGTTGTATCTGTCCATATAATGTGCGTAAATAAATAGTGTGTGTGTGAATCAGTAATGTTGCCAGTCATTAAACATCATGAACATAACGTTCATTACCCAAATCCTACAGGCTCTTCAGTGTACATCTAGCAAGTAATACATTTGTTTGATGTAAATTGTTCATGGAAATAAAAGTAAACACACTAGTGTTGGGTACAGAACATTGATAATACAGTACGTTTTACAGTTGGGGCAATAATATGCAACACAACCTTTACAAACATCTTTCTCGCAATTTGAACACTTAATAAGGTCATTACTGACACAAGTATAACAACAAAATGTGCATCTGGCATGTTTGCAGCTTGGCTTAGAGCTGCTACATCTTGGTACAGAGCCTGGTCCTGTGTTTGTATCATTCTCACAGTAGCAATGGATGTTACATTTTATGGCAATTGTTTCCTGGCTTCAGTGTATGGAGTAACTTGAAGTCTTCCTAGTTCTTCAAGGAATATTCTTTTTGTGTGAAGAATATTTCTTTTCCACTGTGGACATATTTACATGATAACTTAGGCAGTCCAGTCTCTTTTTTTTATTTTTTTTATATATAACTGTACACAACACCATAACCTTTCTTTGGAGCAGTGATGATTCAGTATATAGGATGTAAAAAAAATGTAACATTCTGGCCTTTCAGCTTAATCACTTAGGTGGCAAAGATAATGATATTCACATATACAGATGGTGGTAATATTATATACACAAGGTATTAAAGGGCGATGCAGTTGGTTGAGGTGTCATCTGTACTCAGATGAAAAGGTTTTCTGACATGATTATAGCTGCACAATGGGAGTTACCAGACTTTAAATGCAGAATGGTAGTTTGAGCTAGATGCACGGGGTATTCTACTTTGAAAATTGCAAGGGAAATCAATATTCTGAAGGCCACAGTGTCAAGAGTGTGCTGAGAATACCAAATTTCAGGCATTACCTCTCACCACAGACATACAGCGGCCAATGGCCTTCACTTACTGACTGAGCACAGTGGCATTGCATAGAGTTGTCAATGCTAACACACAAGCAGCACTGCGTGAAATAACCACAGAAATCATTGTGGTACATACGGCAAACATATACATTATGTCACAGTGGTGAAATTTGGTGTTAATGGGCTATGGCAGCAGACAACTGAAGTAAGAGCCTTTGCCAACTGCACAATACTGCTTCCAATGCCTCTCCTGAGCTAGTGACCATATTGGTTGGAACATAGACAACTGGAAAACCATAGTCTGGTCAGGTGAGTTCCAATTTCAGCTGATAAGAACTCACCATAAGGTTCGAGCATGGCACAGACCCCACGAAGCCATGGACACAAGTTGTCAACAAGGCACTGTGCAGCAAGCAGGTGGTGGCTCCATAATGGTGTGGACTGTGTTTATGTGGAATGGACTGGGTCCTCTGGTCCAACTGAATTGATCACTGACTGGAAATGGTTATGTTTGGCTACTTGGAGACCTTAAAAATGATGGAATTTTCATGGATGACAATGTGCCATGTCACTGGAACACAATTGCTCATGACTGGTTTGAGGAGAATTCTGGACAATTGAAGCAAATCATTTGGCCACTCAGATTGCCCTACATGAATCCCATAAAACATATGAGGTGTGTTTTTTAAGTAAGTACCATTTTGAAATTAAAAAGAGACATGCTAAGATATCTCAATAATTTTATTTTTACATGAAAGCCTGTACCTTAACCTACGCATTGACGCCATTACTGTCCAATTCTTCCTTGTTTACGATGTGTACTGAGTGTTTAAGATGCCCCCAATAATCGTGAGTCTTGCTGACAGTGAAGTACGGGCTATTATAAGATATCTTAGTGCTAAAGGCTTAAAAGTGATCTATATTCATCGTGACATCTGTGCAGTTTACGGAGAAAACATTATGAGTGATGGAATGGTAAGAAAGTGGGTGAGAGCATTTAAAGATGGCCGCACAAAGGTGCATGATGAACAATGGAGTGGACAACAAAGGTTGGACACCCACATCTCAACACTGAAAGTAGATATCAGAGGTTTGCCTGCTACTGAAGAGCAGGAGAGGCTGGAATCTGTGGCAGACCTGATAACATACTACAATGCTAGTGTAGGCACAAGTGCTTTGGAGCGCACTGTTTAGCACAAACTGTGAACATGGGATGACCCTTGCATGTTCATATATTGATCCAACAACATGTGTAATTATGACTGCAGTGGGCATGGGCTAATTGAGATAAGATTGAGATTCATTGGAGACATGTTACCTGGTATAGATGAATCATGTTTCTTGTTATTCCAGATCAGTGGTCATGTTCAGGAACACCCTCATCCAGGCAAAAGGCTGCTTGAAATGCAACATGGATGCAAGACAGTTGCGATGATATTGTGCTATGAGGACATTCACTTGGGCTTCCATGGGATTTGGGACAGCAATCACAGACACCATGACAGTGTTGGTCTATGTGAACATTATTGTGGACCACCTGCATTCCTTAATGTTATCCCAAAGGCGATGGCTTCTTCCAGCAGAATAGCTGTCAGTGTCAGTGGGTCAGCAAGTAATCCCCTGTGGTTTGGCTTCTTCCAGCAGGATAACTGTCCCTGTCACCAGACCAGAATCGTGCTACAGAAGTTTGATAAATGTAGTAATGAAATTATGTTGGTGTCACAACCAACAAATTTGCCTGATATGAAACTAATGGGACACATCTGGGATGCTATCAGGAGCCAACTCTGTGTCTACAAACCACTAGCTCATACTTTATGGGAATTGTGTGACCTGCAGAGAGACATTTGGTGCCACATACCTCCAGAAATCTACCAAAGGCTTGCCGAATCCATGACATGCAGAATTATTGCTGTATTGCATTCACAATGTTGGCCAACAAGCTGTCAGGCAGGTGGTCATAATGTTTAGGCTCTCTTGGAAATAGTCTGAGAACAGTTAAGACCATAATTATAATAATCTTAATTATAATCTATATAAACTAACATTTTACTTAAATTCCACAGTGGTATTGATATGCAGAGATTTTAAATATGAGGCAAAAGTTATCTAGAAATGATAAATATCTGTTTTATTATGTGGTTTACTGCAAGTTACAATAGTGTCTGCCAAGAAATGATATAACAGCTCTAGTTATATTTTGACCATTATTGTAAATGAAAAATATGAACAGACGCAGGTTGCATCATTTTCCTCCTTTAGTACATCTTGTTACTGGGCAGCATTTTGGGAATGGTAAGCTCACGTCTTGCTCTTTGACAGTGCATCCCTCTCCAGGTTTAACTACCACACATCTGCAACAAAGAGGACAATTACTTTAACAATAATGAGTCCATTATGCTACAAGGAATGATGACAGGCTACATGGCTTATTATCATTCAAGATCAGTGTCTGCATCATGAAAAATATGACTTTTTATAAATTAAGTTCTGCACATTGCATGTTTTTTTCACCACTTCACATCCTCTTGTTGTTTCTTTATTTATGTCCATGGATTCAGAAATAATACAATCCTACTGGAAATACTATATACTACGTACATTCTTATTGACATGTGAGTTTTACTCTCACATAAGATTTATCTTTCTTTTAAATGGCAAATCTTAGTTATTTGAACTGATGTACTACCACGAAGTATGAACATTAACATGCTTTAACTAGCATTTATAAAACTGCCTACATCTTTAACAATGCACACATGCTTTAAGCAGATTTGGATACAGAACTAAGAATAATTCTTTTTAATTCTTCAGGCTCTCCTGGCAATCTTGAGGTGCCTGGTGTACTGTTGGATATCAGTGTCATCCATGCACAATATTTTGACAATGTGACTTGTTGTTTTTATCAGAAGCTACATGAGATTGCTAATTGAGTGGAACAGGTCCATATGTACAGTTTTAGGCACTCTGTCTGTGGCCTGTTCCCACTAGAATTGCCCCAAAAAGTTCCATATTTTTGTCTGGTGCACCTGGCAATGAGCTGGCATTCCATTTTCAGTCTGGTGCACCTGACAGCAATTTGGCCATTCTGTTCTTGGTACAGTGTTCTGACTAGGGTCATTTCCCACCTGTACATTCTCAGTTCCTTTTGTTGAGTTCTACCACTACAACCGTTGCATTTTTTGCATCTCTAGAGCTGGATCCCCGGCTTTACTGAGTTTGTACCCAGTGTCGTGATTCAAGAGGTTTTCTGCCATCTTTATCTCTGCTGACTTTCTTATAACCCTGTCCCAGTATCTGGGTGGCTGTGCCATACCCCTTGTTTTCTTTTCTTTTTTTTTTTTTTTTATAAATCATGATATGATTAAGTTCCAGACGGTGCTCAGAAATGGTTGATTTAGTTGCCTGTCTCAGCTGTGTGTGCCTGTGATGTTCCTGGCATCCACTGTCCATCGGCCTAGTTGTTTGGTCAATGTACAATATGCCACATTGGTGAGTTATATTACAAATTCCTTGTTCTCATAAATCCAGGTCATCTTTTACATTTCTCAGTAGTCCTCTTATTTTGGTAGGTGGGCAGAACATTCACTTGATGGGGTGCTTCTTGAGAATCGTGTTGATCTTGGCAGAAATAGAACCCACATAGGGCATGTAAGCCACATCTCTGCTTCTTCATCTTGCTCTTCTTCTCTATCATGTATGTGGTAGAGAGGCTGGTTCTGAGGCCTTCTGAATATGAGTTTTTGTCTATTTTGGCAGGAGACTACGCATAGATGCTCTATTTTTGATGTCAAATTTTTTTTGGTCTGCCAAGGTGTGTCATTTGGCCATAGAGTGTATCATAAATGAACAGGCACTGCATGCTAGCAGCTTTCACCACCCAGCAGAGAAGAATGGAGCTCTAAAGACATTGGTTCAGAGAGCATGCATCTTGCCAAACCATGATAGTTCAACATCACAAATAGAGCATCTACACTCAGTCCTCTGCAAAAATAGACACAAAGTCAAACAGATTCAGAATGCCATTCTGCTGCATGATAGACAAGACAAACAAGATGAAAAACAGATTGTGGCTTATCTGCTCTATGCAGGATCTATTTCTGCCAAGGTCAACAGGATTCTCAAGAAGCATTTCATCAAATGTTTGTTTTGCTCACCTTCCAGAATAGGAGGAGCACTGGGAAATGAGAAAGAGGATCCTAATTTTAAAAAAATTGGGAAGCATAATATACTTTGCCAATGTGGCATTTCACAGATAGACCAACAAACAAGGACAGTGGATGTTAAATGTCAAGAACATCATAGGCATAAACAACTGAGGCATGCAACTAAATCAGCCATTACCAAGCACTGTATGTGACTTAATCATAACATGAGCTACAAAAAACAGATGGCTCTGGTGCAGACCTCCAGATACCAGGACAGTATTATAAGAGAGTCAATAGAGATAAAGGTGGCAGAAAAACTTCACGAATTGTGACCCTAAGTACAAACTCAGCAAAGCCTGGAATCCTGCCCTGAAGCTGTTGAAATGCAATGGTTGCAATGGAAGAAATCAACAAAAAGCAAAACTGAGAATGTCGACATCAAGAATGAATCACAGGCAAAGCACTAGGTGCACAATACCAAAAACAGAACACCAGCTCATTGCCAGGCACAATGAACAGAAAACTGAACATTTCAGGATGATTTTAACAGAAACAGACCACGGCCAGAGCACCTAGCACTGTGCATGGAGGGAGAAGGTTGTAGGTATAAATAATGGATCCAGTCCACTCAACTAGCAATCTTAGGTAGCACCTGATGAAGACAAGTCACGTTGTCAAAATATTGTGCGTGGATAACTCTGCTATCTGGTAGTACATAGGACACCTCAAAACGTCGAAGAATTTTTTTATTGTGACTTTGGCACTGCTGCACCATAAAACTAAAACAAATCATCTTTGATATATACTTATATAAACACTCCAAAACACTAATGATCTAAATAAAATCAAAGTGTAAACAGTCAACGCCCTGATACTTATATGAGGGATCCAAAATTGTTGATTAGTTAAAAACAGGGCCTTCTGTGATAGGTACATAAAAAATAAATGTCTCAATATTATACCATCAGATTACCCATCTCTAGCTGCCACCCTTTCTTCCACAGTGACCTCCATCTGTTCAGATTCCACCAATCCTTAGTCCTTACCAACATAGTCCTGAAAAACCATATCAATCAAGTCCAAGCCTTCTTGCAGTACCTTCTTTCCATCCATAAAATTCTACTGCTAAGCAATCCCAAATTTCTGGAACCCATAATGCACATTGAAACTCTTTTCTTCCAGGAACTAGGGCAACATGCACAATACCATCTCAAAAAACTATCCACCCTGATCACTTCCTACCCCCACCTTGGAGTATCACTGTCCACCACCTCTCCAACAGCTCCAAACCTCCCCCACACCCCCTTTTAGCTGACAAACCCTGTCTCGAAGACCTACTTCATTTACCCAACCCTCCAAAACTCCCTCACACCAACACACAGAAGCCAGAATCTACATAGACCAGAAACAAAGTCATGAACTTTCCCCAAAAACCCTAGCCCTGCAGAAATATCAGTCCTGTCTGAAGGTGCCACCTTTTGCCCCACTTCCAGATTCAATCATGCAGGACTTGTTAACAACCTTCTCTCCGTCTCCTGGTCCCTACCGTGGAAACATTTTTTCGCCACCAACCCTACCAATCAGACTCAACAAAAGACCAATGTTGAAGCCTGTATGACTCAGTTCACCTCTCGATCCAACCGTGATCCACCTCCACTGCCCCCAACTTAACTTTCCAGAATTTCGTAACCTCAAACTTTGCCTCATCATCATTCCCCAAATCCCTCAACATGCAAACTAACCTTACATCTGCAGAAAGAATCACAGTCCACCACCTAAAAACTGATCCCAACTTTATAATCCTACCTGCTGACAAAGGCTCCACTACTGTTGTTTTGAGCCACAAGTATTACCTGGCAGGAGAACTCACCAGCCACCAGATACATCCACCTAGAAACCTTGCCACAGTGACCCCATTCCAGAAATCCAGCAGAATCTCCAGTTTCTCCTCAAATCCTTAGGCCCATCCCAGAATCTCTTCCTGGAGTCCATCTCTCTCCTCACCCCTACCACTCTCTGCACTCCTTTTTCTATATGCTTCCTAAAATCCATAAACCCAACCACTCAGGACACCGCACTGTGACCAGTTACTGTGCCCCCACTGAGAGTATCTCTGCTCTCATACACCAACATCTTCAGCCAATTATCCAGAACCTACTCTCCTATATAAAAGATACCAACCATTTCCTTCACCATCTCTCCACAGTTCCTGTTCCTTTACCACACAGTGCCCTGCTCGTCACTATTGATGCCACCTCCCTTTAGACCAACATCCCTAATGCCCATGGCTTTACCACTTTTGAAAACTACCTTTCCCAATGCCTGACAGATTCCAAGCCAACAACCTCCTTCCTAGCCATCATGATCAACTATATACTCATCCACAATTACTTCTCCTTTGAAGGCATTACCTAAATTCAAAGCTGGGGTACAGCTACAGGCACCTGCATGGCACCGTTCTATGCCAACCTACTCAGGGGCCATCTAGAGGAATCCTTCCTAAATGCCCAGAATCCTAAACCCCTCACCTGGGTCAGACTCATTGACGACATCTTTGTAATCTGGATTGTGGGTGAGAACACCCTGTCCACATTTCTCCAGAACCTCACCTTCTCCCCGATTTGCTCCACCTGGTCCTACTCAACCCAACAAGCTGCTTTCTAGATGTTGACCTCCACCTCAAAGATGGCTACATCATTACTTCTGTCTGTATCAAACCTACTAACAACCAGCATTACCTCCATTTTGGCAGCTACCACCCATTCCATACAGCCTAGCCACGCATAGCTGTCACATCTGCAGTGACAAGCGGTCTCTCTAAAAATATACCAAGGGTCTCACTGAGGTCTTTACAGACCATAATTATCCTCCCAACCTTGTACAAAAACAAATCTCCTGTGGCTTACCTTTCCAGTCACCCACCACCTCCCAAAGTCTCACCATCTGGTAACAGAGGAGCATTTCTCTTGTAATTCAGTACCACCTAGGATTGGAGCAACTGAATTACATTCTCCATCATGGTTCTGACTAGCTCTCATCATTCTCTGAAATAAATGCCCTGCCCACCAACCTTCCCACCCCTCCCATAATGGTATCCTGTCATCCACTGAATCTGCATAGCATAACTGACCACACCTACACAACCCCTGCTCCCAATCCCTTATCTCATAGGTCATATCCTTGTAATAGATTTAGGAGCAAGGCCTGGCCCACCACCACCAACTCCAATCTGGCCACAAACATAATCTATCCCATCAAAGTCAGAGCTACCTGTGAAACCAGTCATGTGATCTACAAGCTAAGCAGCAACCACTGTGCTGCATTCTTTGTAGGCATGACAACCAACAAGCTGTCTATCCACCTGTATGGCCACTGACAAACTGTGGCCAAGAAACTACTGGACCACCCTGTTGCTGAGCATGCCACCCAACATGACATTCTTCATTTCAATGACTGCTTCACAGCCTGTGCCATATCAATCCTTCCCACCAACACCAGCTTTTCTGAATTATGCAGGGAGAAATTTCCCTGCAATATATCCCACATTCCTGTAGCCCTCCTGGTCTCAATCCTTGTACGTAATTTTCCTCACCCATCTAGCCTCTTCCCTGTTCCCATTCCAGCACCACATAGCCCTCTTTTCTACCAACACATCCAATCTTTTTACTTCTCTCTCCCCCCCACCCAACTCTCCCCCCCTCTGTCCAACCACCTTGTTACATTCCATCCTGGACTTTGCAAATTGATGATTCAGTGTAATAGAAGTTTTTAACCTTAGTTCTTCTCCCATACTGTTTTATTTCTGACTTCCCAAAATTTCTACTTCCATACAATGAAAAAATGCAATTATTTGTAAGTTACATATTTTTCAGAATAAAATTCAGTCATCAGTTGACAGTTATACTACAGTTGCTGAGAGAATAACAGCTGTGAACAATATCATTTGTAAGTTACACTTGATTGATTTTGTGATCCCATACCTGATAAATTATAGAAGAACTGCCTAATGAGGTATTCTTTGACTTTATTTATAAATCTTTGGAGATTTCCCAGCTGCTGTCTGCCAAAAACTTGCTATACAAGAGTATAAAACTCCTACGCAAGGATATGTAGTTTGTTTTCTTCTAGCCCGGTGATGGATAAATTAATATCGTATCCAGTTTTATTCTCATTATTTGCTAGTACTATTTGAGAGTAAATGCATTAGCACAAAACTGCAGGAATCCTAGGGTCCCTGAAGACATATCTCCAAGCTGTTTATGAAAAATATTCTTACTAATGCTTCTATAAAAAATTTTTGGCCTTAACAGAACTGCCTTAGATGATTATGCTGTGTGACATTATTGAGTGGAAATATGCAAAGTATGTTAGTAATCTTGTCTACAGCCAAATTTAGCAAGAATTTTGAAGTTCAAACCAGGCATAACTGTATTTTTTGGTCAACTTAAATACCACTGCACCTTAAATTGTGATTCATTTGGATTGTATTCAATTTTTATTGCTCCTTTACGTATTATATTGTACAAAAAGTAGGCTACAGTATGATGTTGGATAAGTCAGAGTGGATGATATGATAGTAGATGATGAGAAGGGCTGTGATGGTTACATTTAAGATGTTACTGTACATTGCTTCAAAAAAGGTTCAAATGGCTCTGAGCACTATGGGACGCAACATCTTAGGTCATAAGTCCCCTAGAACTTAGAACTACTTAAACCTAACTAACCTAAGGACATCACACACACCAATGCCCGAGGCAGGATTCGAACCTGCGACTGTAGCAGTCCCGCAGTTCCGTACATTGCTTCACATAATGGATATTAAACTGAGAGAAAATATGTGCTAATGAGTTCAGGAAATAAAAAGCTAATCAATATTTGATAACAAAAGATAACTAAGGAATATTTGAACTCTGCTGACAGTATTGTTATCACATTATTCATGTCGGTTATAGGCACCAAGATTTACAACCATGAAATTTATACGCATTTCTCTATTTATCATAAATTGACTTAGACATACACCTCATGTTGTTCACACATATTGTTGCTTGTTGTGCCACGTCAAATTGTAAGAATGCTTATATGCTGTAAAGAAAGTGCTTTATTACTAGTGATCTTAGATTTATTCTAAAATCTTTTAGCTCTGTGATATTTTTGTTAGCATTGGGAGATCATAGTACAATTACACACACACACACACACACACACACACACACACACACACACATACAAAATAAAGGGCATTCAAATGAAACCCGGTCAGTAGTGTAAAGTAATGGTTATGATTCTATTAACTCAGAAATGTAGTCATACACACTACACATACTCAAAAATAGCCACCAAAACTGTTGGCACATTTATCCCATTGTGACACTAGCTGGTCAATTCCATCCTTGAAGAAACTAGTAGGTTGCTGTCAGATCCAGGCCTGGACCCAGTCATACACTTCGTCGTCTGTTGTGTATTGATGTCTGCGAATAGCTTCTTTTAGAGGTCCAAACACATGAAAGTCACATGGCAAAATGTCGGGATGTTCCAGCATTCCCCATCAAAACTGCTGCAATGTCATCTTCACCGCATTGGCCATGTGTTGGCGGGTATTATCATGCAGGAGAATAACACCATTGGACAACATGCCTGTGTTTCGACTTGATGGCATCTAAGGTTCTGTAAAATGGCTTGAAAACGCTGGGCATTGATGGTAATTCCCCATTACAGGAACTTGACAACCAGTGGGCCCTTGTGGTCAAAGAGGAAGGACACGTACCAGAACTGGTGTGTACTGCCTTTGATTTCTTTGGAGGTGGTGAAGTTGCATGTTTCCATTGCTTGCTCTGGCACTTGCTTTCCAGTTCAAAATGGTGACACCATGTTTTGACAACTGTGACAACACATGACAGAAAGCCATATTCCTCCTCATGTTAACGTTTCAGATGATTTAAGGACAGCACCATTCGAGCATTGCACTGTTCGGCAGTCAGTTGGTGGGGAACCCACTGCACACTGATTTCTTGAAAGTTCAATTGCTAATGCATTATGGTACAGGTGGAGCCCATGCTAAAACCCGTAACTGATGCACCCCTCAAGGAATCATTTTCGCCATTCCACAACACTTGAACAACTCAGACTGTACTCGCCATACACAGTCTTCATCTGTCGATACATTTCACGGCCTCCAACTCCCTCCGCCACCAAAAATTGAATCACTCCTCGTTCCTGCTTACTCACCTGCATGTTTGGTAGTAGATGATAACTTGTGTGACCACCTTCTCTTCGGCATGAAACCACACTGGCACTGTGCAACATCAACAGTACACACATGTAAGTCTGTCTACCAATAGATGGCACCACCATACCCGCAGTTGTGTGGTGCCACATTAAGTGTAAGGCAAAGGTAGGCATACTGACCAGATTTCATGTGAATATATAAAGCTGGGGAGATTTAAAAAAATCTACTCACCAAGCAGTGGCACAAAAAACACATGTAAAAAAAGGTATTACAATTTGCTAGCTTTTGGAGCCAGTGGTTTATTCTTCTGGCAGAACAGTTGAAGCAGAAGGAATAGTGGTGAAGGAAGACTGGTAAGATTTAGGAAAAGGGATAGAGATCAGAAAAGTTGCCCAGAAACTCAGGTCAGGGAATACTTACTGGATGGGTTGAGAAGGAAAGACTGGTTTTTGGGTACTGCCCCAGTTAAGATTTGAAAGCTTGAGAGCTTAAAGGTGCAAGATAGGGTACATGAAAGATGCAAGATGGAGATAACTGCTAAAACATTGTGCAAGAGTGGAAAGCTATGTGCATTGTACGTGATAGAGGTGGGAGGTGGCAGTTAAAAACTGACAGGTCTGAGAATGAAAGATGTTGCAAACTTTAGAGTGAAGAAAGGTATAATTGCTGTGAAGAAATGCTGAGACCAAAGAAATTAACATACAAGTACAATAAGGCCAAGTGGGCGGCGAGAACCAAGAACATGTGGGAATGCCAGTTCCCACCTGCAGAGTTCTGTGAAACTGGTGTCTGGGGAAAGAATCCAGATGGCCCGTGTGGGGAAACAGGTACTGAGGTAGGTCACGACTGTCATATTGTAGAGCACGCTGTACTACAGGATATTGTATGTTGCCAGTATACCCCCTCTGCCTATGCCTGCCCATTCATCCTAATTTATTACTTGTTGGTAGTAGTGCTGATGTCAAAGGCCAAACTGTTTACATAACAGATGGTACATTATGTGTGTCGTTTCACAGGTGGCTCTCCCTTTGATAGTATATGTTTCACTGGTTAGAGAGCTGGTATAGATGGTGGTAGGAGGATGCACAGGGCAGGTCTTGCAGCTGGGTTGGTCACAGGGGTAGGAGCCATAGGGAGATGGAAGCAGATGGAGCACAGGGTCTGACAAGGATATTGCAGAAATGGGAAGGTGACAAAAAGCTATATTAGGTGTGCTGGGCAAAATCTTGGATAAAATGTACCTCATTTCAGGACATGATTTTAGGAAGTCATAGCCTTATTGGAGTAGCTGATTAGTACACTCAAGGCCAGAATAGTACTGAGTGATCTGAGGTGTACGCCTAAGTTGTTTTTTTGGAGGAATCAGCAGCACCAAGACTGGATGTGGTAGACTAGGAAATCTGCTTTTGAATGAGGCTAGTGAGGTAATTACTTCCAGTTTAGGCTGAGGTGGGAATGATGGTTTATCACCGTGAAGAGTCTGCATCTGAACAAATACCTTTGTCATGAATTCCAAGACTGTATGGGAGGGAATGTTTGACATAGAAAGGATGGCAACTGTCAAAATGTAAGTACTGTTGTTTGTTAGTAGGTTTAATGTGTGGATGAGACCAATGTCAAGCAAAGTGGCATGGGATTCAGAATAGGATCATGTGAAATTCAGTTGAGAGAAAGTATTCAGAGTCCAAGAATTTTAAGAGGTCAGCTTCACCATGAGTCCATTTGGGAAAGATATCATCAGTGTATCTAAACCAAACCAGGCACTGAAGGCTTATGGATCTCAGGAACACCCCCTGTAAGTGACCCATGATAAAGTTGGTATAGGAAGGATGCATCCTGCTTCCCATGGCTGTACCCATGATCTGTCTGTAAATCTACCACTCAAGTGTAGTAGTTGTTGGTAAGTATAAATTTGATTAGCGTGACCAGGGAGGATGTCATAGGTTTGGAATCACTTGGGCAGAGGCTGAGGAAATGTTTAGCTGAGACAGCCATGTGCGTGGAGGACGTTAGTATAGAAGGATGTGGGTGGTGAGAGTGGGACAGGCACAGGTTTCAGACGATCTAGGGAATGGTGTCTTTGATACAGGACAGAAGTCTTTGTACTATGGGTTGCAGCTGTTGATTAACCAGGGCAGATACATGTTCAGTGGGTGCTTTGAAGCAAGCAGCTACAGGGTGCCCCGGATGATTGGGTTTGGTGGATCTTGAGAAGGTAAAAGCTGGGGTTGCATAGTTTGAGAGGGGTAAGAAGTTCTATGAATTGTGATGTTAGTCCTCATGAGTGGCTTGAGGTTTTAAGGAGGAACTGCAGATCATCATTACCTTCCCAGCGGACAAGGGATCTACCACTGTGGTACTCGACCAATGGGAGTTTGTAAGTGAAGATCTATGCCAGCTGTCTGACCTCTACATACAACACCTGCCATCAACATCCCGTCCCTGTGACTGAAACTGATCTGAGTTCTGTACATCTTTCGTTATCTGACCTGTCTATTTTTAGCTGTCAACCTCCCATCTCTACCACATACAATTGACATAGCTTTTCTCTCTTATTAACTTGTTCACAGTGTTTTAGCAGTTATCCCCTTCTTGCGTATACTCTATCTTCCACCTTTAACCAATCAGGTTTCCAAATCTCACCTGGTGCAGTTCCCAAAAATCACTCTTTCCTTCTCATCCCATCTGGAAAGTCTCCAATAACCCAGCATTGTGGGTGACTTTCCTGAGCTCTATCCATATTCCTAAAGCTCACCACACCTTTTCCTTCACATCTCTTCATTACCCTTCAACCCTTTTTGCTCCTGTCATGATGGAACCAGTTCAGTTCCTGTCCAGTTAATTGAGGCTTTTCTTTGTGAAATATCTGGAAATTTCACAAACAGATTCATTTATGGTATACCTAATAATTTGTGTTTTCAGCACCTTTACTTCTTTGGAACTGCATAACTTCAATTCCATAATGTCAAGAATTAAGCTGTTTTCTGTGAATCAGTTGTAAGCCTGTTCCTCTGCTTTCTTGGCTGTTTTGGTATTGACATGTTTGGGCCCCTTTTTCAGTACATGAGCTGTGCTATAAAATAATGGTACTAATGCTATAAACCACTTTGTTTCAAAAACATACAAATGCAGTTATTATCACCCTCAATGCACTCCCCTCCTCTATCTCTACAATGCTCCAAACAAATTTTCCATTGATGGAAACGGTGCTGCAAGTCTTTCTCTGTGAGCTCCTTGATGACGTGTGCTGCTTTTTCTTCCACTTCTTAAATGGGCTGAAATCTTGTTCCTTTTAATGCAGATTTGACCTTGGGTAATAGATAAGTCACTTGGTGCTAGGTCAGGTGAGTGAGGTGGATGATCGGAGTGTAGACATGGACAAGGAAAAAAAATTCCCAGATTTTCCCGGATTTCCCGGTTGAAAATACACTTTCTCCCAGTTGGAAATACACTTTTTCCATGTTAAGTGACAGTATACTTTTCCTCGGCACTGTATCAGTCATTAGAATGTTTATGGTTTTCTACACAGATGTGGAATTTGCCGCCACTTTAGAAAAGAAAACCCAAGGGGGAAAAACACGTTTTGAGAACATTTTTGATGTGCAGCAACATGTACGCTGATTTTTCTGTGTTACGGAGGTATAAATTCGAATTCCACCAAACACTGCATGTTACTTTCCGAAGCAATGAAATCGAGATTGCGACGTGCTTTTGTAAACCAGTCATAGCTCATGTCACGTGATCTCGCCAGCTGATGACAGCATAGGACACGTGATGTAGTCAACCAATAGCAAGATCACTCAAATAGTGCAAACACAAAAAAGAAAAGTTAATGGTGGAAATTAATAGACATAGTTTGACTACAAGAAAAACAAAGCTTTGACAAATAATATTCGTCTCTAAGATTAATAAGCTGCAAGAGAAGCTAAGCTTCCACATAAAATGCTGATCTTTTTGCGCATGTTACACTTTAAGACACATCACACAAATGTGCAAGTAAAATTTTTAATAACGACGTAAATGTCTGATCTTCTGGGCTGGAAATTCTTCTAGATGGCCGTTCTCAAACAGTTGATTTTTGAATGAGAGTCAAATGCTCTGTGATTTAAGAAATTCATCGTACATCTCGCACATAGTTCATCTTGCGTAAAAAGAAATTTACTTTGAAAGTAACACTTTTCAAACCATCATTCACAATATTTTCCTGTGACCTGTTAGAAATTGGTTCATTTCAGTAGTTGCCAGAGAGCGATAGATAACAGGCGTCACTGCGCCTGCGCAGCTACGATGACGCAGGAAGCCTGCATGTTCGTACGTGTAAAACATTAAAAGATCTTGCATTATGTCATGAAAGAAACAAGACATCCAAGGATACTTCAAGAGCATCGGAATTTCATGAATCATACTAAAATGCATAGTTCAGCTTGAAGTGCACAATCGTATGTCCTGATTCAGATGTAAATTTTCTTGAGTACCAGTAATCTATTATCTTGTGTTTGGTTCATTATCATGGCATAAAGCCATACAAACTAGAAGATGGAAAACGTGCACTTGAAATGCAGCGAACAGTTAAAACTAGCCAACAGTGTGAAATTAAACACTTCGTTTCAAATAAATTGACTACCTCAGTGCAAAAGATTAATAAAAGCCAAATCTCTTTAGCAGACAAAAATAACTTAATTGTTCTGCAAGGCGATTAATGCTTGAAAGTCAAAAAGGTGGAAATAAAACCTGAAACTAACAACATATGTTAGCCTTCTGTAATTATGCGAACGTATTTTAATTCATTTGGTAGCTCCTGGCCACAGAAATCCTTTTTGTTTTCATTTAATGTGAGAGCAATAATCTAAGAGCAAACAGCAAAATCACTAAACGTAAACACAGGTCACGTGGAGACTACCCACCTCCCCACTACTCAGACTGCTCTGTGCACCAGCCCCGGATCTACGATTTCCGAACCGGAGCAATTTAGATAGTGGCGCCAAGCCACATATCTGTAGCCAGAAGCGGGAGGAGGTACTACTCACATGCGACTGAACTGCGCAAGCGCAAGAGCCCGCCCGCAACTGCTCAAATGAATCTAATGTAAACAGCTGTCACGTCACGCTCATCGGAGGCAATTTGTTGTTAAGAAACATTGCATACTCTTCCTAAAGCCTTTGACACACTTTGGTTGGCAGACGCTTGTATGTGCACAGTGTTTTGTTGTTGTATATGGCGCATTTCCTTTGCGACTTAAGTCTTACTTTCGTTTTTTTTTTTCTCTCTCGTTCATGTTTTCTTGCTGCAGTATTATTCTGCAAAAGCGGGATACAGTAATACCTTTCGTTAGAGTATTGGTTCTTACCAGTCAAAATCACAAAAATTTAACTGGTAACTAAAACAATGAAAAATTCCCGGGTTGTTCCCGGTTTTCTCCCGGACGAAAAAATTCCCGGTTTTTTCCCGAATCTCCCGGGTCGTATACACCCTGATGATGTAACATTGGAATGCTGTACTTCACTAGAAACCTCTTAACAGACAATATGGTATTAGGCACTTCATTGTCTTAATAAAGAACTCTTAACACCAGAACCGCGGTTAGGCCACTCGTGACCCACTTGATAATTCTTTTGTTTGTCGCTCTTTTGTATTATTGCCTAGAGTGTTACATTTCTGTGACTTTTTATGAAATAAGGTAATTAGAGATTATACTCATTTCACATTTTATGGTGAAAACATAAAAGAGAAATATGAAGATTCACCTAGAACTGCGGAAGGGTCAGTTCTGACCCGCCCGGCGCAGTCACTATAACAATCGCATTTTTCACGTAGTTTCATGCCTATTGTTAGTGTGTGTTTGGTCAACAATGGCAAAACTCATTTTTACTTCACTTCCGGCTGACGTTCCAGTTTTCAGCAGGGGACGAGAGGGAGAGAGGTTCAAACAAGTCTGACCTTGTATGCAGATATTGCGCACCCAGAGTTTTGTACCATGAAAATGGGTTTGGTAGTGCATTCTGTCTGTGTAGATAGTGCTTGTAACTTACGAATATATTATGGCCAAATTTCTATGCACAGAAGAGGACATTATAAATGCTCTAAATGAGATTTTAGATAATGAATCTGAGGGCGAACCGTTGGAGTCTTTATCTGAGGAAGAATTTCCATCGCCAATAGTTCCGGATTCTTCATCAGAAGACGATGTTATTCCTGAGAAGGTTCTACTGAATACTGATGAGAAAGGTATGCTTGTTTATGTGTTTTTTTATAATAATTTTTGTTTATGTATATGTTGCGTAGACACTAATTTCAATTGCAACACTTATGTTTATACTTTGTTTCGTGTTGAATTTTTACAAGTTATATATTACATTTATGAAGGTGTTTTTTTTGTTCTAATATTACACAATATATTCAATATTAAATCACGTTCTAATACGTATAACTACTATTACAGGAACAGCTGCCACAAAGAGTAAGTCAGCTAGAGGAAGTGGACGTCCTCAAGGTCGGTGTGGACAACAAAATGCCCAGGGTTCTGGACTACTTCAGTTTCCTCCAGGTAGCGATATTTTAGCACCCGATGGAACAACCTGAAAAGTTGTAGTAATAGGTGACTGTTCAGCTGGAAGATATGGACAACAGAATGCTTTCAAAGATAGGACAGGACCATCTCTGCATGCAGAACGAAACGTGAATGAGACCTGTTACAGTGCATAGCATCTAACGATAATGGACAAAATTTTGAAACATATTGTAAAATGTACAGAAACTGAAGCACATCATGTACTGAGCTCAGATGAGTGGACTATAAAAATTGAAGAACTGGAAGCTTTTATAGCTATATTATACGTCAGTGGTGCTATTGGAGCTAAGAGCTTAGAACTAGACACATTGTGGTCAGTGAAGTGGGGAAATAATTTTGTGGAATCAACAATGGCTCGTGGCAGATTCAGAGAGATAATGCATTATCTTAGATTTGACATTAGATCCACAAGATCAGAATGACTAAGAGAAGACAAGTTTGCTTTGGTATCAGAAATCTGGAATAAGTTCATTGCGAATGCACAGTCTAGCTACATACCAGGTCCATATATAACAATCGAGGAACAGCTTTTTCCTTCAAAGTGCTGTTGCAGATTCATGCAGTTTATGGCCTCAAAACTGGACAAATACGGGCAAAAGTATTGGATGGCAGTAGATAAAGACTCAAAATATATTGTGAATGATATCCCTTATCTAGGAAAGGATGAAACTAGGTGGAGTGATTAACATCTTGGTGACTTTGTTGTAAAAAAAAATTGATGCAACCTTACCTCAACAAAGGAATAAATGTCACATGTGACAATTTTTTCACCTTCTTAGCACTCTCTGAGACACTCAAAGCTAATTCCACGAGTCTTCTGGGCACAATAAATCGATCTCGCAGGGAAATACCAGTCTGTATCAAGAAGGCAAGAGAACAGTTATATAGCAGAGTATTGTTGAAAAAAGATGATACCACACTGACAGTTTATCAGGGTAAGAGCAACAAGAATGCCCTGATTCTGAGCACTATGCATCCTTATGTGATGATTGAGGATGCTATAAAAAAGAAGCCAGATACAGTTACATTTTATAACTGCTCTAAATATGGAGTGGATGTGGTCGACCAAATGGCTCGCAAATACTCTGTCAAAGCACCATCGAGACGTTGGCCTGTTCACACATTTTACAACTTGCTGGATTTGGTTGGGATAAATTGTTCAATTCTCTAAATGATAAAAAATTTAAACGCAGGGATTTCATCCTGCAGCTGGGGGAGGAGCTTGCTGAGAGGTACGCAGCAACTAGAAAGACTAGTGTCCCTGTCAGACCTGAAGATATTCCTGACAGACAAAAAAAGTGAACACGTTGCCTTGTAAAGTCTAACTGTGAAGGAAACAAATCATTTGTAAAGTGTCACATCTGAAAGAAAACTGTGTGCAACAAATGTACATCAAAAGACTATTATTTGTGCTCATTATATAACAGTAGCCAGTAAAAACACTCAGCAAATACATGTAAGTTTTAAAATACAAAATTATAATTTGTGTAAACCTTGTTTATTTTTGTTAATTTCATTCTAAATTTCCTAGTGCTTCTAACAATAGATTCATTGGCAGTAACAATAACCCATTGACATTGGGGAAATAAAGGAAAAGATCACAGGTCATTAGTGACCCAGCCATGGTTCTAGGTCCAAATATCAGCGGTTCTAGTGTTAACTGGTTCTTCCACAATTTGAGTCATGTGTGTCTTATTTTCTCATGGTGTTGAGCAAGAACCTCAAAGTAATAATGTTGATTAATAGTTTTCACCATCAGGACCCAGTACAGATACACAATTCCATGAATATTAAAAAAAAAAAATCATTGCTTTGAATCTTGATTTGCTCATTTGAGCTTCTTTTTCTCTCAGTTAAGTTGGGCCTTCCAATGTGTGGGTAGCTGATTAGTTTCTGGATCATAAGTGAAAAACCAGATTCATTACTTATTGCCACCTTTTCCAAGAAATTATGAAATTAGTATCAATGTAAATGGAATTAAAGGTGTCAGTACAAACATTTTTTCAAGCTTCTTTTTGTTCAGTTGTGAGTATTTTCAGCACCAGTTCTTCACACACTTTTCTCAAGTTAAACTGGTTACATAAAATTTGCCTTATGTGTTCTTTTTGAACTCTTACAGTTTCAGCAATTGATCGAATACTCAAACAATGCTCAGATCAAATCAGATGTCTATATTTTATATGTTTTCATCCATTTTTGATGTTGAATAGTGCCCCAGGCATGAGTCCTCTTCAGCACCTTCTAGGCCATCTTGAAAACACTCAAACTACTCAGAAACTTGTGTATATTGATAAGCAGTCTTCATCATGCAACTGTTTTTGTAAAAGATAGGTTTCAGCAGCAGTTTTTCCAAGTTGCATGACGATCCACTGATCTATTATTACACTTAATAAAAAAACAACTCTTACACAAACAAAGGCCACAGCCACTCCAATTTGTCTATAGACACCAGAGATGCTGCATTTGACTGAGAAGGCTTCATGCTTCTCAGCTCTTTGTCATTCATCTTTGCCACATGCGTACTTAGTCTGAAACAGCATCAGTCTCATTATTTTACAGCTATACCTCATACTGTCATATCAACTGGACTTGCCACGATGGGCAGATTGGTGCATGGGGCCCCAGCAGATTCGACCCCTACGTCTCCTGTCATCTCGACCCGTTATCATCGGGGACACTTCCGTCCGTACGGGAAGCTGCCTCCTCGAGGCTTTACAGTGAGTCAAACAATGCCTATGGACGTTAGCCATCTCCATCAAGACCAGTGCAACAATTTCAAACGGGGGAAATGTGTTGTGACTCGCCGATCATTCAAAGTGCCGCCGCGCAATTACGCGCGTCCTCTACGTGCGGCGCTGTCTGCCAGCCATGAAGCAGCTGCGCCACCTAAGCGGCCAGCCGAGCAGCGGCCGCTAGACTGGGACTCAGTGCTTATTCGAATGCTAACGAATACACATGTCAACTTACTCTGTGACTTATATGTGTTGTTGTGTCGTTCCGAAATATATGTGTTAAACTTCAAGTTCTAACAATCTCTACCCAAAGATGGGAACCATTTTGACACATACAGACAATCCAGTCAGCACAAACACTGCAGTGACTTGTACCTCACTGTGCTTTTCCTGCTGCACAGGTGTGAACAGTTTTAGTATTGGCAGATCATGATGATCACCTCTCCACAGTGCTATGCTCTACTGGGAAGGAAAGGGGGGTGAGTATGCCACAATATATTATATATTACCCTCGCTGACTATCAAATGTCATCTCACACAGGTGATTTTTGGAATTATGGGTGTGCTTTAGTATGTTCCGCTTTCTATGGCTGTCACTTGCATGAACATGGTCTTTTATTGCAGTTATATCTGTAATAAAGAGAGTGCTGTCTCATATCAGAACATGTAATCTGTCAGCCTGATCCTATCCCAGAATAGGAAACTACAAGTGTAAACAACTTTTTCTCTGAAGTCTATTTCTGTCTCAATATTACCCCACCCAGACATCATGGCAGAGACCAGAGTTTAAAGGCTAAAAAATTAACTAAAAAACATGCTAGCTACCTATATTATAGTTGTTATAGTCAAAAAGTAGTGAAATATTTACCCCAATTTACTCATAAACCAAAAATAACATCAACATTCGATGAAAATTAATTTTTAGCACCACAGTAAGACTGCTGTTTACAAGAATCTGGTGCCTCTTCAGTCAGTTTCTGGCATCATTTGTTATGCTACAGCTCTATCTCTCACTGGCTACAGTACTACTCAGCTGAAAAAAATGACAGTGTCAGTATTGTCTGGTATGTTGGTATTCCCTTCCATCTCCTGTACTAACAACAAATTATGGCTAACACTAACCTACTCAAAGTTATACTTATGGTAATTATTTACAGAATGCTTTATATACCTTCATTAGAAGAAAAACAGCTACTATGAAAAAAGCCACCACTCCTCCTCCTATAATTCTCAGATGATGTTGTTACCTAATATTTCTGGGGGACTGATGACCATAGCGGTTTAGTCCCCCTTAGACATCCCAACAACCACCACCACCTAATATTTCAAAAATTATCATGGCCTTGTTCTTAGAATCATGAAGTTCTTGTGGCATGATACACAATGTTTGCCTTTTAGATGACACACTGGAGAATTTTGCAATGCAGATTGTAGTAACAAGCACTGAACCGATTTTCTGGCAATAACCTTTTGAAAACTGCTCAGTTTGGCATATATAAATAATTTTCTCAAAAGAAGGCAATATATGGCCACCCCAGAAACTAATGTGTAGTCAAAATAAACATGATTACGATATTGGTCTTTATTGTTGCCTTACCATACCCTTTGGTTGTATAGATAATAAAATTATAGTTGTGAAGTTAGTACATTATGGCATTAAAGGTTCCCCCCCCCCCCCCCCCCCATGATTGGCGCTATATCTTAATAACAAAAAACAGTCACGTTAACAAATTCCATGACGGATATGAAACAAAATTCTGAGTTGTTAAATATCAAGTCCCACGTGGTTCAATACTTGGTTCATTCAAACTCTGAAGTACATAAATGATTTATGGAGGATACAGGAGAATCTTCAAAAAAAAGTCTGCAAGGACTGCACTGACCCCGTATTGAGAGGCGTCTGTGGCAAGAACAAGATGTTGACCAGGTCGATAAGTAGCCAGGCACGGGGCCTGTTTCAGCATAGTCTTTAATTTCTGGAAAGCCGCTTCACATGACGCGGACCAGTGAAAAGGCACGTTGTTATGCAACAGGCGATGCAACGGCTGAGCCACCGAAGCCGCAGACGGTAAAAACTTGTGATAGTATGCTATTTTCCCCAAGAAGGCCTGCAGTTCCTTAACAGATGTAGGGCGAGGAAGGGCATCGATCGCCGCAAGAGTTTGTTGAAGTGCACGAATACCATCCCGAGAGAGTTGAAACCCCAAGTACGTGATAGATGCCTGAAAAAATTGTGACTTCTGAAGATTACACTTAAGACCGGCAGTCTGTAAGACATGAAAAAGTGTGCGGAGATTTTAAAGATGTTCTTCAGTGGTGGAGCCAGTGACAACAATGTCGTCCATGTAATTGATACACCCAGGGACAGGGAGCAATAATTGTTCCAAGAATCGCTGAAAGAGAGCAGGGGTGCTAGCAACCCCGACTGACAAGTGTTGGTATTGATAGTGGGCGAAAGGCGTGTTAAGGACCAGAAACTGCCGGGAAGCAGCGTCGAGAGGAAGTTGATGATAAGCTTCTGACAGGTCAATTTTAGAAAAATACTGGCCTCCAGCAAGTTTAGTGAACAGTTCTTTAGGACGAGGCATAGGGTAAGTGTCGATGAGGCATTGAGCATTTACAGAGGCTTTGAAATCGCCACAGAGACGAATATCACCATTTGGCTTAGCAACTACAACGACAGGAGAGGACCACTCACTGGAAGTGACAAGAAGCAAGACCCCTGATGCAGTGAGACGATCCAACTCCCGTTTTACCCGATCACGAAGGGCCACAGGAATGGGCCAAGCCCGAAAAAACTTAGGCCGAGCAGTGGGTTTGAGCGTGATATGAGCTTCAAAGTCGTTTGCACGGCCTAACCCAGGAGAAAAAAGGGACGAAAATGTCGTCGACAAGGAATCCAGTTGAGCATAAGGAATAGCGTCAGAGACAATATTGACAGAGTCATCTATGGAGAACCCAAAAACGCGAAAGGCATCGAAACCAAAAAGATTTTCTGCGTTGCTCTGGTCGACCACAAATATGGGAACAGTGCGAACGACCGATTTGTAAGATACCTCAGCATTAAACTGTCCCAAGAGAGAAATCTTCTGTTTATTGTACGTCCGTAATTGCCGAGTGACATGGGACAGGAGTGGAGAACCCAGCTGAAGATACGTCTGAGAATTAATTATAGTGGCAGCAGAACCGGTATCCACTTGCATGTGAACATCTCGACCAAGGATTTGGACAGTGAGGAATAACTTCCCTGAAAGGGAAGAAGTGCAATTGACAGACAACACAGAATCAGAATCAGCATCATGTTCATGAACATCATGTATGCGGTCGGACTTACAAATGGAAGACACATGACCTTTCTTTTTGCAATTGTGACACACAGCCCAACGTTGGGGACAATCCTCGCATGAATGTTTCGTAAAACACCGCGGACATGAAGGAAGTTGCCGGGGGTTTTGCTGCAGTTTCTTAGCGGGTTGTTTACAGCCAGGCCGAGGCTGTGCGTGGGAGCGCACTGCAGCCACGTCGGCCGGCGGGGACGCGCCACACGCGTCGTCAACAGCGCACAGAGGTTGTATTTCCCCGACATCACCCCACGCCTCTATTTGCGCCCCAGCGGCGCGAGAAATTTCAAAAGACTGCGCAATGGAGAGAACTTCATCTAGAGTCGGATTTGCCAACTGAAGGGCATGTTGCAAAACTTCTTTGTCGGGCGCCGACCGGATAATAGCATCCCGTACCATGGAATCTGCATAGGATTCTTTGTGAACGTCAGTAACAAATTGACACTTGCGACTGAGGCCGTGAAGTTCAGCAGCCAAAGCGCGATAGGATTGATTTGGTTGTTTTTGACAACGATAAAAGGCAACACAAGAGGCTAGGTACCGCATGCGTTTGCTTTTGAAAATAGACAGACAGAAGTGAGCACATTTCAGCAAAGGACAAAGACGCAGGATCCTTCAAAGGAGCGAATTGCGACAACAACCGATACATTTGAGGTGAAATCCAGGAAAGGAACAGAGACTTACATGGTTGTTCATCCATGACATGAAATGCCAAGAAGTGCTGTCGAAGACGTTTTTCATAATCAGATCAGTCTTCCGCCGTCTCGTCGTAAGGAGGAAAAGGAGGTATAGCGAACGACGAGAAACGTCCCGCATTTGACGCCGCGATGAAATCGCGAATCGCCGCTGTTAGAAGCATTTGCTGTTCAAGGAGATTTTGCAAGAGTTGCTCGACAGTAGCCATGGAACCCTGTGAGTCAACGGTGAAAAGGGAAAATCCCATCCTCGTCGCCAATTGTTAGAACTTGAAGTTTAACACATATATTTCGGAACGACACAACAACACATATAAGTCACAGAGTAAGTTGACAAGTGTATTCGTTAGCATTCGAATAAGCACTGAGTCCCAGTCTAGCGGCCGCTGATCGGCTGGCCGCTTAGGTGGCGCAGCTGCTGCATGGCTGGTAGACAGCGCCGCACGTGGAGGACGCGCGTAATTGCGCGGCGGCACTTTGAATGATCGGCGAGTCACAACAGAGATGATAGTCTTGAAGATGTACTAATGGTTGCCGAGTCCAGCTGTAGCAGGTTGTTGTGGGAGTGGAGGCCATGTGGTCAATCTGTAGCGTGGAAGCATCAGAATCCTCAGAAGTGGTGTTGAGCAGATGTGATGTTCTGGGAGCAGTGATGAGGTAGCTGTGTGGTGACACTCAAGATGCAATAGTGGTCAAGTCCACATCATTTGGCAGGTTATAGGTAAATTTGAAGTGACAGGCAATGAAGCCATCCTTGGCAAGCCATTCCAGGTGCTGTCCATCTATGACTACAAAATTGTTAACTAATTTGACGCTCAAGTCACTGTGAAAGAAGTTCTAGACATGAAGGTATACCTTGAAATCAATTGTAGGATCAGTGTGTGCTGTTGAGCTGCCCAGAGAAATGGCAGAGGGTGCAGCTGGCTGGCACAAAGGAACTGGTGTATCATTGGTGCAACAGAGTGGACTAGGCCCTATGGCCCAACTGAACTGATCATTGACTGGAAATGGTTATGTTTGGCTACTTGAAGACCATATCAGCCATTTGTGGACATCATGTGCCCAGACAACAATGGAAGTTTTATGGATGACACTGCACCATGTCACTCGGCCACAATTGTTCGTGATTGGCTTGAAGAAGATTCTAGACAATTTGAGCAAATGATTTGGTCGCCAAGCTCACCTGACATGAATCCCATTGAATATTTATGTGACATCAAGTGGTCTTTTCAAAAACAAAATCAAAATATTGCGCCAGCACCACTTTCACAATTACAGTCAGCTGTAGAGGCAGCAAGGACCAATATTTCTCCAGGGGCTTCCAGCAACTTTTTGAGTCCATCTCATGTTGAGTTGCTGCACTATGCCAGGCAAATTGAGGTCCAACACAGTATTAGGAGGACAGAAGACCACACATAATGCCCAAAGCCTGTGATAGAAATGGGAAAAACCAATAGGTTAAAGCCAATCCTGATGTTTTGATTTTGAATAACCAGTATTTTTTCATATTTGTTTAGTCTCACTTATGACAGATGCTTTTTATTTTTGCTAATTACAGGCTAAAAAAAAGCAAGATATCAATTAGCCACAGCAGCAGTGCAAAAGTTTTTGGTTTTTAAGTAAAACTTTTTAATTAAATGAGTAGTTTTTAATCATAAAATTTCCATTGTATTATTATAGAAAATGAGAAAAGCAGTCAGTGCTATTTTAATCACAATGCAGATGTCAATAAGCAACAAACACATAGCATAAGAATTGGTACAGCATTGCTGAGGTAATAACGCATCTTTTACCATATCAAAAGGCCTATTCGATAGTATGCACATACATGTAGTGTTCAAGACTTGCCGCATCTTGTCTACGTGGTATTTCCTCTCTGATGTTGTCAAGTAAGGGTTCTATTACAGTATGGCCCCATCCTAGTCTGGCAGTATTCTATGAAATGTGTTACCAGTTAGATAAAACACGCCATTTGCTTTAAATAATTAAAAATGGGAAGAGCCACAACAAACTTGTGACATCATGTAAGGAAAAAACTTAAGACTTAACAATTTGTTCATAGTTTTAATAAAAATAGAAAACAACCAATCTGCTACCTGTTTCTGCGTAATATGTCTTTATCTACCCATAGCCACTGAAAATGGACAAATTAACATGAAAAATTCTGCCTGAAGGCTGATATGATCCTTGACAACAACCTGATTTTTGAGCAGTGTTTCAAAAAATTAGACTCATTAGGAGAATACGGGTGATTTTTTTAGTATCCAATCAGTTATCACTTTTTGAGAAAAGTAACAAATGGTACATGGACTAAGATTTCTTTTATTTGCCTATTTAATTTAGTATTTTGATATGTGTGTCTTGAAACTGAGGGAAGCAAAATTTTTCAATATTTGTTCAGTTTTTAAATGTATTACAGGAAATATATGAATAAAAAGCTGAAAATTGGTTATTTCAGGAACTAGTTATTTTGAGTATTTTTAACTGTCAGGTCAAAACTGAATAAACTGATATAACCAAAAACCTGTTGTTTCAGCAATAACTGCTATCCCTAGCATGTCGTCTGGCATCATTTGATAATCAACTAGTGTGTGAGACCTATGCCAGATCTGTGATGAAGTTCTCTTTCCCATATATTCAATATAAATCACTTGCTGGCATCCATGAGAAGCACTAAAGAAGGTCCATTTTGCTGCAATGTACTTGTTATCCATGGGGTATGCAAGGATAATGTCTCTTATCACACCAGTGTACTCTCCTAAATGGTAGAGAGGCATAACAAATTTAGCACTGTCACTGAAGACATCAGGTATGGAGAAGATGCTTTCAACTATTGCAAACCATAAAGTGTTGTGCTCCAGGTGAAATGGTGGCCATTTAGGATGTGCACTAGAGTGGGTGGGGGTGATGTCATTGGGTAGTCATCTGCAGGGTTGTGATAGATTAATTCTCCATATTTGTTTGAAGCACAATGGGGAATGTGATAAGAATGTCCAAAGACTATGCAGCTGGCTGCACCAGCATCAGGTTGAATGGTTTTGTACATGACACAAAAGACATGGCAGCCAGAGCGAATGATCACAAATTTGGCTGGTTGGGTTGTTATGGCTCTGTATGAGCCAGATTTTTGCATGAAATGGAAGTGGCAGCAAAAAATCATTTATATTATGCTACTGTTTGACATTATTATCCCATGTTGGACCATTGCTCTGATGAGTGTCACTTTAACGTTTGACAAATGTGGGTTGCTGAAGAGTTGATTGCGAAGCCCTGAACTCTCCAAAACTGAAATCATTGTCTTGTTTTGCGAATTTAGGCACCCAAAAGTTGCACAGTAACTACATTGTTGATGCATAGTATCCAAATCGGCATTAAAATACATCATCACTTGGTTGTCACTGGTCACCAATGTAATGTTCTGCCGTGGGGTAAGACCAGGGAGACAGATAATATGTCCCAGGATGAAACTGTACTCTCTTTGTTACATAAATAACTGAAGTATGCGGCCGTGTCTCTATAAGAGACAGCCAGTAATTTCCTTGTTCCAAAATAATCTGCATGAGAGCACAGTTGATAACCAGTAAGATTAATATGTCACTGTTCCCCACACAATTAAGTAAGATCTTATATATAATTTCATATGGTGAGACAAAAATAAAACGAAAATCAGAAAGGGCTAAGTGGATTGCAAACACCCCAAAGAAGGCATTAAGTTTAGTGAAATCAGGGAAATCAAACAGACAGTGTATTAAAGAAGCTGTACATACCAAGAACTACATTTTATGATTCGTTAAATCCAAGTTCAGACGCTATACCTTCCTTGGGAATGACATCTGTTTTTACTCCTTGAACAAGAACATGAAATACTAAACCATGGGACTGCATTAGTCTTATTCTATGGCATTTCTGTAGCTGAGATGAGTAAAATTGCAAATGATCTAGCCAAAAATGAGGCAGTGAGTACAATTTCAATAAAATTAAGAAAATGGCTGGAAAGGACTGGGTTTATGGTACTTCTAGGTTTCAATAAATCTGAAGCTGATCTGTTGTTTCCAACTTGGACATTATTTTAAAAAATCATGCTGTGTTCATATTGTAATGTGTTAAGGCAATAAAGGTGTTACTTTCTTGTTAGAAGAGGAGGAATTTTATTCTGTCTGAATTTCATACTGTTGGTATTACCCTGTAATGGTATTGACATTACGCAGGTACTCAGGGCAATACTGACAGATGAGAGACCTAGGAAAATGTTTCCAACTTTTTTTTTCATTTCTCTGGCACAGCTATGTACCTAACATTCCTGGGCCATGCAGTGTGCCATGAATTTTTCTATGGAAGTGACAGATTCCAAAACATAAAAAGAGACCTCTTAAGGTGTTGGTATTCCCCCAGTCTTCCTTATATTTTACAGCCAACAGTGGTTGCTTCTGTCTGTTATTGTGTACCTTCACTTGTTCCACATCTCTGGATACTCTGCTTCATGACTGAATTTGTGAAAAATTATTTTTGAATCAGTGAATGAATGAACAAATGTCACAAGCAACCTTCTCAAAAAATTTCCTGAGCATGGAAAGATAGGAGATAACTCTATAGTCAGGGACCTCTTGCTTGTATTCACTTACCAAGATTATTGGTTTCATGCCTTGTGCTCCAAATTTTCTTTGCTTGGCTCTAGGAATTTTGGATTTAATGTGCAAAGGGCGAATTTTTGCCAGTTTGATTACATGTGAAATAAATAGTTTTAATGTGTTTATGTCTAAATCATAACTAATCACCTGAATTGAATTTCTCTCCTCATAGAGAGCAAGATTCCCAAATGTTAGGCACCCTTACTGTTGACATAAACTCTAACTCTCCCTGAACCAATGTAAAGAAAGACTGGACCCATATTGATGTAAGAACAATTTAAGGAAACAATTAAATTTCTCATCTAATTTCCTATTCTTATTCCTGTAAATTTCTTTTCTTTGTTGATTCAGTAAATTCACTGCAAAGTCAGCTTCTGTTGTTGGCTGGTATACATCACAGACTTATCACTTGCTGCTCAGCTTATTCCTTTGTCAGATACTTGCAGATGAGCCTACTTACAGAGTAAAGAGTGTATGCTTCACTGTCGTACTCAGCATCACTTAATGCTTTCAGCTCACTTAATACTTCATGACCTAACTGACAATGTATCTTTAATGTTTGACATATTTTAGCTACATTTAACAACTGATCTGTACGTGTCTGCCTGCCTGTCTGTCTGTCTCTCTTTCTCTCTCTCTCTCTTTCAGCTGCACATATTTCTCCCTTATAAAATGTCAGCAAGTGATAATTGAAGAGATTGCTGTTTCAAAAATCTATGAATACCAGTCACTGAGTGATGGCCCTATTTTGACAGGAGCAGCAGTGGGATTCTTTCTACACATCAGTTACGGGACCTGAAGATGTTGTAATTTAGAGCTGAAACTGGTTTTCCAAATACAATAATGACTGGAAATATAGATGGCTGAAGGTATTTTGATTCAACATTTTATACTGAACTTCTGACACCTCACAATGATCTGAATAAACATGGACTTACAGAGACTATTTCTCATTAGGTGTAGAGACAGAATATTGATCCTCTATACATAAAAGATGTAACACTAATGCACAATACCAAGATACTTATCTACACGAGTGATACAAGGTGTTAGTTGGGGACCTAGTGATAATAAACTTGCACTGAGCTTTACTAATGTCGTACACGTCTTGAGGAATTACTTCAAAAGTAATCACCTGTGCTTAAAAATCCGTAAAACTAGATTCATATATGTCCAATTAAACCATCAACCTGATGGAGTGTGATGGAATGCTGGGTCTGATTGTGGTACAGAGAGAAAACATGATGCTATAACTGTTTTTTTTCTCTGTAATGTTAGACAGACATCTATCTCTCTTCAGTACATAGTGCTGACCCTTTAGTTTGAGCAGTGAGGACAATTAAACAAGTTATGAATTATGTGTATGGCATATTTTGCCCTAGCAAACAATGGAAACTCCAGGCTGGGTATCAAAAACATTAGAAAAAGGATAGATTGCTACACTCCATAAAGATGACCCACTGAGTTGCAGACAGGCATGACAAAAAGTCTGTTACACATTACAGCTTTTGGCCAAAGCCTTCTTCACTCCACTGGCAGCTTTGACAGGAGTATGACTGTTACATGAATAACCATCTAGACTGGGCTCGAGAATTGGTAGGGATAGCAGGGTATGCTTGAGGGGATGGAAGAACAATGTCTGGTGAGGCACACAGGAATGAGATGTGGTCTGATCAGACTGCCAGACGCAGCATTGGAAGGTGGGGAGTGGGAACGCGTTGTAAGAATAACTTCCGTCTGCACATTCCAGAAAAACTAGTTGTGGAGGAGAGGAACCAAATGATCTGTGAAGCACATGCCATCTGGATCCCCCCCCCCCCCCCCCCCCCCCCCCGTCACCAGCTTTTCTGAAATGCACAGAATGTGAGATTAAACTACTGCCCCACACCCTCCATCCAGTAATTTATGCCTCTCTGTCCTGTCACCTCCTCCCTCTCCACATCCTCTCACCTTCATTATGTGCTGCCCTCTGACAATGCACAGTTTGTTTGAGCCAATATTACATATTACAAAATTACATTACATTACATATTACGAAAATGACAATGCAAATATCTGCCAACACCAGAGAAAATGGTCATATGACTCTTAAAAGAGACACTGTGGTATTTTAAAAATCGCACAACTCATACTACAATGCAAGCATATTTGTAACACAAGGAGAGATTGCGACTATCAGCTGGCAGGTCATAACACAAAAGGTGTAGACAAATGCCTCTATTACATGGGGAACAAAATGTACAGCAAATTTGCAATGTATTTAAAAAGTTTTAAATGTTTTGCTTAAAAGGTGGGTTTAAAGGAGTTCTTACTAATAATAATTTATATAACATTAAAAATGCTTTTTGACGGAGTGGATTATCTGCACTTGTACCATTTTATTTATAAATAATTGAGGTATATTCTTTTTTGAAACGATCTAAAAGAAATATTGTGTTTCAGTATAGAGAATAAATTAATTAATGAACTTTTTCCATGAAGACATCTGTAAAATGAGGTACCATTTCAGCTCTCCAGAAACTCCTCATAAAACAATAGGAGACTTTAGAAAAATCACCAAGACAAGAACTGACGTGTAACTTTTCCACACACACTTCTCTTCTACAATAGTGAGAGAGATTAAAAAGATAAAATTCTTGGACTTTATTTCAGAATTAGTAATTATGAAGATGTAAATGAAACAATATGTGGAAGAATTAATCAAAAAGGAAACTGTGGTGTAAAGAACTAGAATTATTTAACTATTAATGAAAATGACAGAACGATGCATGGCAACACGGTCATATCAAAAATTTTTCATAATCATTTCCTAAAACAAAAACCAAAATTGATGTGAGCAGCAAGAAAAGATTTGGAACATATGTGAGAAGTCACTCCTTTGATAATTTATCAGAGTATTAACGGTCAGGGATCCCATTTCTGGTTAATAGCAAAACTTATGTGAAACAGGTTTTAATTTTATTGGTAGATAATGTTCTGCATGAAGTTACCTGAGTGCTTCAGCACCTGTTTCATTTTTACCTGGTCCTATTTAATTACCTTGTGCCCAGTGCATATTAGTACATGGGTTACATCCAGTTACTCTAATGTATTATATACATTTATCTACAGTTTTATACTCAGGTCTTAAAGCTTGTAATGTAACAAGGTGGAATAATCCTCCCTACCATAACCCCAGTGGTTAAGGAAACATTCTTTTTCTTTTTCTGACACCTTTCCTACACAGAAGTCAAATACCATATTACATAAAATATATAAATTCTTATTCATGCTATGTTTTACTACATTTTACTATTTTTCAGCACATTGCTGACAAAAGTATGATCATTTTTTGAGCAAATTTTTTATTTAAAGGAACACTCATGATTAAAGTCATGCAAACCAGATACACCTCAAAATTTGATTCTGCTAATAATAATTTGTTTTAGGAGTGATGCACATTATTTGAAAACCCTCATTTTTATATTTTCAATGAAAGTTTGACTTGTTATGAAAACTATGTAATTCAAAAGCTATCTGAATTCAGAAATTATTGTATTCTGGGATGTTAAAATCCTAAAATGTAATCCTTTCCTAAATGAAGTGTTATAGTTTTGTATCCACGACTTTTCTGTTTCCAAAAATGTATAAATTTTTTATAAAGGCACATTTGTTTGTGAAATATTCAATTTAGAAAATTTAACTTTTCAGAAAATTCTGGTGAGTCTTGGAAGAAAAAAGATCCTATGAACGTTTGTCTCGAAATGGACGGTATGTATGCAATGACATCAGATTGTCCCAGAACACAGTACAGAGTGGCACTGTATCCACATCACAACAAATATTCAAAGTGGCCTCCATGGGAGCAATGCACATGTTCACATGTCACTTCATGGATTGCCACTTTCTTTTGTGTGTTTCGATCTCTCTCCGAACAGGGTCACAGGTGTCATGAACATGCTGTAAAAGGGTTTGCACACCAGGAACTGGTTGAGCATACGCAACACTTTTCAGATGGCCCAAGAAACAAAAATACAAGAGATTTAAGACTAGTAATGTAGCGGGCCATACTGCAGGGTCCTCATATATTCTCCAGCATGTGGGTAAGATTTTGAGGCATCAGTGAAATTTAATGTGGAAGGGGGATTGGGTTCCATCAAGCAGAAACCTGTCGTAGTGCCAATAGGCGCACTCTCAAGCAACCCAGGAAGAGTATTCCATTGGAAGTACAGACACATTCCTCTGTTGAGGCATTGTGGAATAATAACCAATTCAAGTACGTGATCACCAAGAACTCCTGCCCACACATTGATGCTGAACCGATGCTGATGAGATGCCTCAACCACTCCCCAAGAACTGTCTATAGCTCACAGATGATGATTATGCAGATTAATGATGCCAGTTCTGGTAAAAGTTGCTTCATTGTTAAAGAGGACTGATGACAGAAATCCCATAATTGAGAACGGCTGATGCAAAAACCAGAGACAAAATCCTTCCTGTGGAGGGAAATCTGCTGCTGATATTCCTTCCACTCACTACAGGTAATAGGTATAGTAGCAGTTGTCATGCAGGATACATATAACTGCACTTTGGTTTACACCAGGTAGGCAGGCCACGTGCCTGGACCTTGCACTAGGGCTCATCTCAATATCTTGTAGAACCCGGTTCTCCAAATCTTGTGTTTGCACAGTCTGCCACCTCCCTGCACATTCATTTGTCTGAAAGGGCCCATGATCACACAAATGCTCAAAAAGGGCTTGAAATGTTGTGTGAAGTGGTTGATATCTGTGAGGGTACTTGTTTTGGTATAGCTGTGCTGTCTATCGACCATTTCCACCTGCCTGGCCATACACAAACATCATCTCAGCTTGTTCTCAACATGGATATCAGACCGTTCTGCTGCTTACAGTATGCTGCATCAATCACACAGCCTGCAACATACAAGGAACACATGAAAAGTGGTCAGAGGAAGTTTCATTCATCAGTGCTCTCTACCATGGCAATGATGCATTCTCAGACACATATTCATTTCAAGCAGAGAGAAGTACTGAAACAACTGTACTGGAATACACAAAAGAAATAATCAGTACATTGTAAGAGGGAAAAAGTGTAATTCGGATAAATCTAGATCTGTCAAAAGCCTTTGACGCTGTTGACCACAGCATACTTTTGGAAAAGCTTGAAGCTACAGGTATCAGAAGACCGATAAAAAAGTGGTTTGAGTCATATCTGGAAAAAAGGATGCAGGTGGTTGAAATTACAGCACCAAATATTAACCAAAACATTAAACTAAGATAAGATCCAAGGGAGGTCACAGTAGGAGTACCCCCAGGAAGTGTATTAGGCCCCTTGCTGTTCCTCATTTCCATTAATGATATTTAGGTGTCAGAGAGGAAAGCTAGAATCATATTATTTGCTGATGATACTTGTTTAATAGTTAGTGATATGAAGTAGTCATTGCACAGTACTGTGGACCATGTCCTACAAAATATACAAAAATGGTTTAGTGCAAACAAGCTAACACTGAATGCACAGAAAACTAATTATGTGCAATATGAAAAAAATAAGTGATCATGACGACCTATATCCCACCAAGGAGGGCAAACAACTTGAAAGAGTACAGTGTGCAATATTCCTGGGTATGCACATTGATGAGAAGATAAACTGGAAGGACCATGTGGTAAGCTTAGCACTAAAACTAAATTTAACATGTTTTGTACTTAGAATAATTTCAAAAGTTCGGAGTAATGACTGTACCAGATAGTATATTTTGGCTATTTTCAGTCCATTGCATCCTATGAGATAGTATTCTGGGAAAAACAAATTGTGGTCTAAATGAATTTTCAAATTACAATAACGCACTATTCGGATAATGACCCAGAACCCACCTCAAACACATTGTAGGCCCCTTTTTAAAGCATTGAAAATTTTAACAGTTCCATAAGTATACATTCTGAAATGTCTGTTGGTGATCAAAAGAAATCAGGACAAAATGAAAACCAATACAGAGTACCATAATTACGAAACACGGCAATGTAAAGATCTCCACTTACAAGCTGTAACAAGGACCCGAAGTCAGAAACATGTAAGTAATCAAGGCAGCAAACTTTTTAATGCACTACTAAAACATATCAAAGAGCTGAAAAATGAGGATAAATTTAAAACTGTTATAAAGAATCACATGCTTGACAAATGTTATTGCAGTGTAAGTGAATTTCTATGCTCAACTGAATTAGAATATAAAGAACCACATGCTTGACAAATGTTACTACAGCATAAGTGAATATTTCTGCGCAGCTTGTGACGACTGCAATTCTACGCTGTCACTAAGTATCGCCAAAATACCCGAAAAGTACCATGTTAACTAATGCAGTCAAAATCAATTCGTATCTAAATAGACGTTTCTCCAAATTTTACTTCCCAACACAATATCTGACCATGCATTTAACCCAGTTTAGCATAGAATAACCATATTAAATAAGATTTAATGACAATGATTAAAAAAAAACAATTTGCTTCTAACGTCAATAAACAAAGAATACCAAAGTTGAGTGATGAACACACAATTTTACATGACTTTCATTCTAAATAATCACAACCCGTGTGGTTTGACAGCTACCCACCTTTGAATTACCCACTATAGAATGTTGCCACCAATAGCAAGCGAGCTTCACTGTCATTGGTTGATGTTTAAGAAATTAATGGCGGGCGCCTTTGTCCAAGTAGCAAAACATTACAATACTTCTGGTAAATGTTACGTCACACGAATTTAGACACATACCCTCCAAAAGTTATAAAAAATATACATGCAGCAGCAGTGGATTTAAAATGTAAAAAAAAGGAAATAATTAAAAGGGAAATGGCTACTGCTAAAGAAAGTGAACAATGTCTACATAGAACAAACCACTTCATCGAGAACACTTTTATTCTAAAGAACACAAATGTTATGCGAATGTCAGCCAAAAGGAAAAGAAATTACAAATTAAAATTGTTTGCAATAACTTTGAGTCTTTGAGAGGTGAGTACTGCTTTTAAATCTTATCTTATGTGTTGTGACGACGGTCGTGAGCCGGCTGCAGTGGCCGAGTGGTTCTAGGCCCTTCAGTCCGGAACCGCGTGACTGCTATGGTCGCAGGTTTGAATCCTGCCTCTCAGGCATGGATGTGTGTGATGTCCTTAGGTTAGTTAGGTTTAAGTAGTTCTAAGTTTTAGGGGACAGATGACCTCTGATGTTAAGTCCCAAAGTGCTCAGAGCCATTTGAACCATTTTTGATGGTCGCGATATCGACGGCAGCTGGATGGTCCTGGTGAAATGCTGAGATCTGCTCCCACAGTCGTGTGATTGGAGCTAATGATTTTTCCTCATAATTGGGCAGGCGGTGGTATTCATTAAGCTGCACATCTGACTCCAGTGGCGTTTTGAAGGCCACAGGCTGGCCAGAGTAATTGTTGTTACAGATGTCCATATGTGCACAGTTTTTATGTTTCTGGCACACGCAGTTTAAGTTTACTTCTGCCACACAGTTTATAAAACTTGCCGATTGCGAATTCAGTAGTAAGTCAATTCGTATTATGAGTGCTGCGATTGAGAAAAACCGTCCTGGGCGGGAATGTACTCACACACAATAGACAGTTCGCATAAGTTCAGAATGACTGTTACTGATTACAGGCATCCGGTAGCTCATCGAAACATGAATACGTAAGTTCACAGTACTTGAGTGTACAAAAACACAGTCAAAATACAAGCGCAGTTCAATTCACAGACAGAGCTACAATACCATCCATTCTCAGTTGCATTGCCATAGTTACTTCATCTCACGGTACAGTCTCGGTATTTACTTCCCCCAGTTTCGACACTCACTATTATCATATCACGTGCTGGTATAAAACAGTCATTAAATACGTTCATCGCTTGCCACTAAACTCAATCTTCACCAGCTCATAAAAAATCACACTCCCATAGTAAGGAGTGGCCAGACAGAACGCGGCCTGGCCGTCTGGCCTTGAACCACAGCTGGCAGGCCACATTGTTAAATTGCTCATTACTGTATGGTGGCAGTCACACAGAGTGCGGCTTTGATGCACCGGCTTAACGGCCTGCCGCACCCATCGCCGGGTTGTCACAGATTACAGATTCGCCGTAAGCCGGAGTGGCTGCTTGCCTCTGTTGGTGTATTCAACTGCTCTGCTGCCACACTGGAAGCACCGTCGTGAGGCGGTTTTTGTCTTGCAGCTCGTAGTGCATGCATCATGGACACAGAGAGACTTATAGACGAGGTGAGAGAATACAACTTTTTGTATGATACACACGATCCTGATTTGGAGGTAGAATACTTTTGCCCTCGATATACTCTTGATAGAAAGCTGAATTCTCAGAAATAGTGTTGTCACTGTGATGTCCATAACTTTCAATATCAACTCCTGTAAACTCATAGTATGGATCAACGATTGCCAGGAGAACTAGCAAAAAGAATTGTTTGTAACAGAAGAACTGGAATCCACTATCCTTCGGGCATTTTAACCTGATATGCTTTCCATCTATGCTTACAAGGCAGTTCAGAAACCCCCAAAGTCCTTCTTCACATTTCTTCCACATCTCTGTTGTAGGAGTAGGTAAATACTTAGGCTGTAGAACAGTCCATATTGCCTGGCACAGTTCTTCCGCAATTTCTGAGACTCTTGGACGTCCTAACCAAAAAGAAAAAGCTATGATCTGTTGACTGTCACTGTTAGTACCTGGAAAAGATTAAAATAAATTATGCCAGTAGAACAAATAGATAAGTTAACAACCAAAGATATGTTTGTTTAAATTCAATTACACTGTTATGAATACAATGGAAAAAAAAACAATCTACTAAGCAGAAAGTTCTCTCTAGTGGGACATTTGGAACTAGATGTTACTATTGTTTGCTGTATTCGTAAACACAGCAACAAAAATTTATCACTCCACTCGTAACTACGTTGTGGGATAGCACTTTCTTCCGCCGAACCTTTCATATGATACAGCAAAACTGAAATGGAATAAATTATTTGACTTATGTTTGAAGCACAAAGAGGCCACAAATGGTAAAACTTAGCTCAAACAAATGGCTAGTCTGTGCCTTGTATCAATTGGCTTTCTCCAGTTCGTTGTGCACTTCTTGGTGCTACATTTTATCAGGCGATGCAGTTCCTCGAAACATTCTCGTGACATATGAAAATATTTGAAGAACCTATCTTCGTCAGACTCTAGATCAATACACAGATGATGGTATTCTCCTAAGCTTTCCCTCTTGCTATTAATGTCGTGCACCCAACATCTCTTCTTGGTGCCATTTTGTATCGCTAGTGCGAGCTACTCATTTCACAAAGATAACATGTCCTGCGTGAAGCTTCCAAATCGTCTAACGCCAAGACAATCACACTACACGTGCAAGCTTAATAATGGGGTTGCCTGTGGGGTGTCCCTGGCCGCTGACTGGCCCGGCCTCTCGCTGCGCCGTCCGTCTCAGTGGCAGGCTGTCCTATTTCCCATTTTCCCTTAAAGATAATCTGGATAATGCATCTGCAACTTTATTTTGAGTACCCTTACCATACTTGATTTCAAATTCAAACTGTTGCATGAACACTACCCATCTTGTCAACCTAGTATGCATCAACCTAAATTTCTTGAAAAATATCAAAGCCCTATGATCAGTATATACACTCCTGGAAATGGAAAAAAGAACACATTGACACCGGTGTGTCAGACCCACCATACTTGCTCCGGACACTGCGAGAGGGCTGTACAAGCAACGATCACACGCACGGCACAGCGGACACACCAGGAACCGCGGTGTTGGCTGTCGAATGGCGCTAGCTGCGCAGCATTTGTGCACTGCCGCCGTCAGTGTCAGCCAGTTTGCCGTGGCATACGGAGCTCCATCGCAGTCTTTAACACTGGTAGCATGCCACGACAGCGTGGACGTGAACCGTATGTGCAGTTGACGGACTTTGAGCGAGGGCGTATAGTGGGCATGCGGGAGGCCGGGTGGACGTACCGCCGAATTGCTCAACACGAGGGGCGTGAGGTCTCCACAGTACATCGATGTTGTCGCCAGTGGTCGGCGGAAGGTGCACGTGCCCGTCGACCTGGGACCGGACCGCAGCGACGCACGGATGCACGCCAAGACCGTAGGATCCTACGCAGTGCCGTAGGGGACCGCACCGCCACTTCCCAGCAAATTAGGGACACTGTTGCTCCTGGGGTATCGGCGAGGACCATTCGCAACCGTCTCCATGAAGCTGGGCTATGGTCCCGCACACAGTTAGGCCATCTTCCGCTCACGCCCCAACATCGTGCAGCCCGCCTCCAGTGATGTCGCGACAGGCGTGAATGGAGGGACGAATGGAGACGTGTCGTCTTCAGCGATGAGAGTCGCTTCTGCCTTGGTGCCAATGATGGTCGTATGCGTGTTTGGCGCCGTGCAGGTGAGCGCCACAATCAGGACTGCATACGACCGAGGCACACAGGGCCAACACCCGGCATCATGGTGTGGGGAGCGATCTCCTACACTGGCCGTACACCACTGGTGGTCGTCGAGGGGACACTGAATAGTGCACGGTACATCCAAACCGTCATCGAACCCATCGTTCTACCATTCCTAGACCGGCAAGGGAACTTGCTGTTCCAACAGGACAATGCACGTCCGCATGTATCCCGTGCCACCCAACGTGCTCTAGAAGGTGTAAGTCAACTACCCTGGCCAGCAAGATCTCCGGATCTGTCCCCCATTGAGCATGTTTGGGACTGGATGAAGCGTCGTCTCACGCGGTCTGCACGTCCAGCACGAACGCTGGTCCAACTGAGGCGCCAGGTGGAAATGGCATGGAAAGCCGTTCCACAGGACTACATTCAGCATCTCTATGATCGTCTCCATGGGAGAATAGCAGCCTGCATTGCTGCGAAAGGTGGATATACACTGTACTAGTGCCGAAATTGTGCATGCTCTGTTGCCTGTGTCTATGTGCCTGTGGTTCTGCCAGTGTGATCATGTGATGTATCTGACCCCAGGAATGTGTCAATAAAGTTTCCCCTTCCTGGGACAATGAATTCACGGTGTTCTTATTTCAATTTCCAGGAGTGTATGATGGTTTTATTTCCCCACAGATAATCCCTAAATTTTCTAAATCCCCAGATTCTCGCCAAAGCTTCTTTTTCTGTCACTCTATAATTCTTTTCATACTTAGTTAATGACCTGCTCGCAAATGCAATTGTTGTATGATCTTCCTTCCCAACTTCTCCAAAATCCTGAAATAATTCTACTCCAATACCATATCCACTAGAATCAGTCCCCAAACAAAAAGGTCTAATAAGGTCAGGATGATGCAAAATTCTATCCTCTTAAAAAAGCTCCCTTAAGCTGCGTAAAAGCTTCCTGACACTCACTGGTCCAAACAAATAGCACTTCAGGACTCAGTAACATTTAAACTTGGATTATTAAATACTTGACCTGATAAAAAATTTATAGAAAAGTTACATAGACTGAGAAAGGACTTCAGTTGTTTTCAATTCTTCGGAGATGGACATTCTTTAAAAACTTTGATCTTCTCAGGGTCATCTTTGATACCCGTAGTGGACAAGATTCTACCTAAAAACTTTATTTCCTTTCTCACAAACTCACATTTCTTAAGTCTAAGGGTCATGCCCCATTTTCTCAAAGCCTGAAACACATCATCCAATAAACTACAATGTTCCTCCCATGACTCGGTGGCAATCAACAAATCATCTACGTACACAGTTATTCTATAACTCATCTCTGGTCACAAGACTTGGTCTAATGCTGGAATGAATATGGACACACTAATATTCAAACCAAAGGGTACTACAGTATATTGGTAACATTTCCCATTTACCAAAAAGGCCCTATACTTCCTATACTCCTCCGCAAGTGGAACTCGCCAGTACCCAGCCATGAGATCGACGCTAGTCATGTAGTTCATATTATAATACTTCTGTAATATCCCATCTATATTTTCAGGGTGATCGGTCTCTCTACTCACTATGTCATTCAAAGCTCTAGCATCAATAACCACTCTTACACTATCATCTTTCTTGCCCACCACTATTAAGGGACTATTGTATTCACTCTTGCTTCTTTCTATAACTCCACAGTCTACCATTCTCTCAATCTCTTTATGTAGAGCTTCCCTCAATGCAAATGGCATAGAAAATGGCTTTATTGCAAAGGGTTCATGCGGTTTCACATCTAATTATACTCAAAGTTCTTAACTTTACCAGGTCTGTCTGAAAATACCTCCCTATTTATCCATAATACTTCCCTTAACTCTTCTTTCTGTTGTTTACTTAACCCTTCTACCATGTCCATCTGGTTCTTCAATTCTTCTATTATCTCTCTCTCCTCTCTGCTACCCCTATAATCCAAGTTCAACTCTAAATCTCCCATATTGACTCCTACTGTCATCACCCTCATTTTCAACTGACCAACTAAATCATTGCTACCCACTATCATTCAATCTAACTTCACGCTTGTTTCTAATCCTTCATTATAAAAAGTGACAAAACCGTCCCCACAATTTATTCCTGCTTTACACTCTATCAACCAGTCTATGCCCAGGATAATTTCCACACTGAGCCCAGGAACAACAACAAAATTATGTACTAAGCTTATGCCCCCAAGTTCAAATTCTAAGATGATCTGTCGCTTGACCGCTTTGCTCAACTTGCCCGTAGCACCCATTATTTTTAACCCCAACACAGGTATGTCCATTACCTCATTACCTTCCTTTATACAGTTATAGAACTCCTCTTTTAATATTTTTTTTGTGGGATCTAAAATTTAAAAAACCTCTCTCACACCGGCCTGATTTAGCTTAACTGATCAGGACAGTAAAAACATGTGTATATTAAGGGAATTTTCATTCACAAAGCAGGCTTATCACATTCACACAGTTCAATACTGTTCTATCCTGATTAAATTGAGCTTAACTTAAATTCCATAAGGCAGTGAAGCAATTTCAAAGTGTCAGTGCGACGAAAATTGTCAGTCGATCTCCTGAAAACATTTGTAATAATTATTAACTTTCGGTGATCACATGGTGAAGACTGGAGATCTGCTGGTAAGACCGTGTTAGCCTATTTATTTGAAGTAATAAACTGGATATCTTGAGCATACAAAACGGCAGGTTCGTCCAGTGTAAATCAGACGTTCCCCACTGATCCCGTGCAACACAGCGCAGTAAGCAGACACTGTCAATAATAATCAGTTAAATAATATATGAACACACTTACTTTAGTTTAGTTCATGTATTAAATTCCTTCTCATACAGAATCTCATGAATATGGCGACTAGCTCAACAATACATACATATACATCCTCCTTCTTTCACGGCTAATCGGCAAGATCGCCTTCATTCTTTTCATAAGAGAAAACATAGATAGCAGAGAAGCTATTCCATGGAGTAAATGGATGCTCCAAGGAATAATAGGGCTTGAAACTACTTTGCATTGATAATCATCTTATATTAAAGTTTAGGAATCGGTAAGATAAGAAGAGATATTTCGAGATATGTACTGAGTTATATAATTTATAAAATTTCTGAAAATATCGCGGAGAGACTGCTGCAAGAGACAGCACTTATTTCACTCCCTGTATCCAAAAGAGAATTTTGTTCCCTACCATAGGTTTTCATTTTCACAAAAGGTTGTCCAGCTTTAATAGCCCCCACATCTTCATGTAACAAGTCTCTTTCAATATTATCATATTCCCATTTTCAACAACCTATCTCTGAGCTTTCCTCTTCTCTTCCTCCTCGCTACAAGTTGCCACATCCTTATCCTTGCCAATAATAAAAACATTAATTTTTTCCTGCTCATCAGCATCTACACCATGGTTCAAGGAATCGGTAGAAATCTCCCCCTCAATAACTTCAGAAACTGGCCCGTTCTCTTCCCCGTTACTCCTATGCAAATTACTCTGCAAAAGAAACGTATCCTCTGGTACCTCTTCTTCTCCCCCTTCACTGTCACTACTACCACTACTTGTCTCTTCCTCCTCACTTTCAATACTTTCCATTTGTATCACTTCATTCTCCTTCTCCCTGTCTATTTGCTCCTTTTCATATTCTGTAACACTATCATACATATGAGAAAATACCTCCATACATGAACCTCCCGATTCTATATTATTCCCACACTTAATTTTGGACCCTATCTCTTCAATTACCAAGTTCTGACTTCCACACCCCCTATCACCATGATTAGTATTACTATTGCTGCACATCACAAAACATCTGACATCATTGTGGCAACTGGCAACATTGGTAGGCCCTGATACTTGACCCGCCCCACATGGGCCCTTACTGTTGCGGAATACTATTTCCCGTATTAAAACTTCCTCTCCTATCATAACCTCTACCATTACCCCTAAAATTCCCTCAACCTCTTTCTCCCCTACTTCTCACATTTACCTGATTCACTCTACAAGTCTGTTCCCTGTTCTCTTGGTACCTCCAAGAATCTCTATTTTCATTAAAAGAACAATTTGTCTGCCATCTATCCACATGTCTCAGCCTATTCAGAAAATCTTTCAGATTATTATTATGCCCTATTAATCCACATCTCCTATTAGGAGGTAACGTCCCCATCAATACTTCTATTGTATCTCGATCACTCCAAGTACTGTCCAAATGCTTCAACCTATTGATCCATCAATCACAATATTCTCTCATGCTCTCCATATTTTGGTTATCATACCATGGTGTCTTCTTAAAAGCCTCAATCACATCACTCTGTTTTCCTTTAGACCAGTACTCTGCTAGAAAAGCTGACACAAAATCCTCAAAAGAGTCATATCTATCTGGTGCATCTGCTCCCCAATCTAAACTCTCACTCTTTAAACATGCACTTGCCCTCCTCAATCCACTCTACAGTAAACTGGTTTTGTAAACTATTCACAAAAGCCACTGGATGGATGTTGCCTTTAGGATCAAATACTACATTATTAAAATTACTACCATCTCTCATACGTACTACCACAGATGGAGCTGTACAATTCCTATCTTCTACTTTTCTTTCCAAAGTTCCTACTCTTTTCTCGATCACAGAAGTGAACTCCCTGATTCTTCCCACTTCTACTTGAGCTTTCTTACTATGTTCCCATAAAATCCTATCACAATATTCCTTCACTTCTGTCTGTCTTTTATCACACACTGTGCTACAATATTCTTATCCAAGCAATCTACCCTTCCATTTACCTCCTCCCTAAAACTATTTTGCTTTTCCATCAGCTCAAATTCAGTTTCTTTAAATATCTCTTTAATATCATCTTTAAATTTGTTAAAATCTTTACCTATATCCAACTTTATATTTGAAATCCTCTTTTCTATCCCATCATCTAGTTCCCTTTTAAAATCCTAAAACCTTTGTTCAAATTTCCTATCTAAATTCTTTAGTTCTTCCCCTATATCCTTTTGTGATTTGATAACAGCATCCACCTTTTTGTCAACAGCTTCCAGTTTCTTATGTCCATATTCCATTTTCTTATTTATACCCTCTATATCTTCTCTTAAGCCTTTATGGACCTTTTCATTCCTCTCATTTCCGCTAACAGTACAGCAAACATACATTTTACCCCTCCTGTTCCATCTACATCTTTATCAACCTCTGGTTCTGTCTTAATTGCTGTATCCTTTTCCATAGCAATTTCATGTTCTTTATTTTCCCTTTGCTCGTCATCCCACACTTTAAAACTGGATACACGTTCATTCTCTTTAATAGTCATCTTGTCTATTTTTCTCATCCTAATACAAACAAACCACTCCCACTAATTATCAAAATTTTGAAACTGAGATCCGAAGATTGCAATTCTTTAAGACAGCGTCAAAATACCCTGTCCTGTCATTCCACGGTCACCATATGTGATTGCAATTCTACCCTGTCACTAAGTATCGCCAAAATACCTGAAAAGTACTGTGTTAACTAATGCAGTCAAAATCAAGTCGTATCTAAATAGACGATTCACCAAATTTTACTTCCCAACACAATATCGGACCGTGCATTTAACCCAGTGTAGCATAGAATAACCATATTAAATAAGATTTAATGACATTGATAAAAAAAAATGCTTCTAACATCAATAAACAAAGAATACCAAAGTTGAGTGATGAACACACAATTTTACACGACTCTCATTCAAAGTAATCACAACCCGTGTGGTTTGACAGCTACCCACCTTTGAATTACCCACTATAGAATGTTACCACCAATAGCAAGCGAGCTTCACTGTCATTGGTCGATGTTTAAGAAATTAATGGCGGGCGCCCTTGTCAAGGTAGCAAAACATTACAATACTTCTGGTAAATGTTACGTCACACGAATTTAGACACATACCCTCCAAAAGTTATAAAAAAATATACATGCAGCAGCAGCGGATTTAAAATGTAAAAAAAAAAAGGAAATAATTAAAAGGGAAATGGCTACTGCTAAAGAAAGTGAATAATGTCTACATAGAACACACCACTTTGTGGAGAACACTTTTATTCTAAAGAAGACAGACGTTACGTGAATGTCAGCCAAAAGGAAAAGAAATTACAAATAAAAATTGTTTTTAATAACTTTGAGAGGAGAGCGCTGCTTTTAAATCTTGTGTGTTGTGACGATAGTCGCGATATCGACGGCAGCTGGCTGGTCCTGGTGAAACGCTGAGATCTGCTCCCACGGTCGTGTGATTGCAGCTGATGATATTTCCTCATAATTGGGCAGGCGGTGGTATTCATTAAGCTGCAAATCTGATTACAGTTGCGTTTTGCGGGCCACAGGCTGGTCGATGTAATTGTTGTTACAGATGTCCATATGTGCACAGTTTTAATGTTTCTGGTGCACACAATTTAAGTTTACTTATGCCACACACAGTTTGTAAAACTTGCCGACCGTGAATTCTGTAGAAAGTCAATTCGTATTATGACTGAGGTGATTGCAAAAAACCGTCCTGGGCAGGAATGTACTCACACACAATAGACAGTTCGTATAAGTTCAGAATGATTGTTACTGATTATGGGCGTATGGTAGCTCATCGAAACGCAAATAAATACGTAAGTTCACAGTACTTGAGCGTACAAAAACACAGTCAAAATACAAGCGCAGTTCAATTCACAGACACAGAGCTACAATACAGTCCATTCTCGGTTGCATTGTCAAAGTTATTTCATCTCACGGTACCGTCTCAGTATTTACTTTGTCCAGTTTCTACACTCACTATTATCATATCATGTCCTGGTATAAATAGTCATTAAAAACGTACATCGCTTGCCACTAAACTCGATCTTCACCAGTTTATAAAAGTCACGACTCCCACAGTAAAACATGTGTCCACCTCTCTAGCTACCCAACACACACCCACTTTGTTGGATCGACCATCGATATTGCTCTCTCTCAATACTCTCACCCACAGTTTATACAACATCAAAGTAAATTACATATATCTTTACATAACTATTTTCTACCAAACTTATTACAGTAAATGATAAACAAAAAAAAAAAAATTAAAGCTTTCCACAATTAATAAACTCTAAACATATTTATCTACTTACAAAAAAGAAATAATTTCCAGTTACATATTTCATCTAGAAAACAACTTTTATCTCTGTATTACAGGACAAACGAAAAATGCACTACAACATCAAAGATATATGAACAGACAGAAAAAAGGAAAAAAAAGATAAATATATATCTATCGCAAATAATGATGTCTTCACAAACTGTACACGAATATATGTTTAAATTAATGTGACAAATGAAATTACATCAATGAATATGTCTGTCAAGCACATAAGAAGATTAAGAACCACATGCTTAACAAATGTCACTACAGTATAGATGAATAGCTCTGTTCAACTGTATACGAATATACGATATCGTAAATGTGACAAATGAAATCACAACATCAAGGAAGAGGTCTGTCAAGCACATAAGAAATTATGTTATAAAAACACTTATTAGTTGTATATTGTATTAAACATAAGATAGATTCATATGAATTCAGCATAGAAATTATTTTGTAAAGATATTATATAGTTGTTGAAATGTATCCTGACAAATACTATATCACAAATGTGATCATTGGGATGACAATAAATAAACAAACCCTTCTTCCTCCATTTCCAGTCAAAATCTGTCCCTGTAGTTTGTTAGTTCATCCTGTATATAGGCATTGCACAATAAGCTAGGCTGTCATAGTTGAGCAGTCAATATGTAAAATTTCTGTGTCAATCTTTGCCTTTGCCTTTTCTGAATTTTTGCCACTGAGAGCCTATGTCAGCTGCTGACCTGTGCTCCAGCATATATCGAAGTTATTAACTACAAACTGATCATTGTACTTTAGTAACAATAAAAGTAAATGGACTGTAAAGTAAAATCAGCAGTGATATGTTCAACATTATTCCATCTCTAATGCCCTCATTGTTGATAAGTTGTTAAACCCTAATCTTCTTTCATTCCACCCTGATTCATTATTTAATCTACTTGTGGAAGTGACATGATGAAAAGACTTACATTGCTGTTTAATTGTTTAATTCATTGTTTGTTGTGTGACTTGTTTCATTTGAAGACCATTATGCATGCATCATCCTCAGTGTTACGAAATATTATTTATAAATATTGTATTTTGACAGGTGTTTTTTTTTTTTTTTTTTTTTTTTTTTTTTAAAAAAAGGGAATGCCTGTAAGACTTTAAAGTCACTTAGTCTTGTACAAAAGGGTGTGCATTATTCAGGAACACACATTTTCAATAACTTGCCAGCAGCCATGAAAAGCTTAACAACCAATGAAATTCAGTTTAAGAGAAGCCTAAAGGATTTATTGGTGGCCAACTCCTTCTACTCCATTGATGAATTTCTTAGTAAAACCAACTGATTTTTATATAAATACAACATAACTTCTGCACAATTTCAGTCCAGTAATGTGTTCACTGAAAATTTGTGTGTGTGTGTGTGTGTGTGTGTGTGTGTGTGTGTGTGTGCGTGTAAGTATAATCTAACTTCTGCACCATTTCAGTGCAGTAATGTGTTTATTGTAAATAAGTATTACAGTAGTTGTATTACATGTTTATTACCTTATAAATAAATAAAAAACTTTTTTATTTTAAATTCAGTGCATTAGTATTTGTAAAATGACTCTTAGTGTTCATTAAAAAATGACGATCATTTCACTTGGGACCTGTGGAATGGTACATTAGCTCATTTGTTTTAGTTGTAAATATTTGTCATTTATTGTTGTTTTTCTGACATGTTCCACATCCTGGAGGACCTCCTCACTACGGATCAATTGGAATGAAAGTAAATCTAATCTAATCTAATCTAACTTGCTATAACAGAATCCAATGGTGGGTGCGTAATGGCCTCTGACCAAAACCAGCAGCACAAAAGGTGCACAATTAAGAATAAATTAGAAAGCTGCTTAAGGTGTTAAATCATGCCACTTCTACAATTTGTTAATCCTTTAGAATTCACATGACTGTGGCGCTACCGTGGCCTAACTGCAAACTATGGCTCAGTATAAAGGTCAGAGCAATGCGATCAGACATCACTTCACTTTCAGATTGTGAACTGTTTACATCAACTGATGAAAGTAAATTATTCTATAGGATGAGTAGTAATAATAATAGCTCTAGTAATTTCAAAAGACATAAGACAAATTTGGCTACAGCAAACCGATATAAGCAGAATAAGGGTAATGGAAATTATCAAAAGAGGCATCCAGCTTATAATATGGGACCAATAAATACTCAAGAATTCATACCTGGCAGGGCAGTAATAGGGCTCCAAATGGAGACATCATAGGGCGATCTGGACCCAGGGCTGGGGCCCACGTTGTAGAAATACATTAAGAGGCTTACTTATAATGAATATGTTTCATTTACGCATAAAGTACCAACAAAAGAGTGGTTGCTACTAGAAGAACCTAGCATAGCTAGAATTAATCCTAGACCTATTATAGTTGGAAAAGTAGAACATTCTGAAGTGGACATACTTATTGATTCTGTAGTGAAGTATCACTTATTTCCAGTGTTTTTTTTTTAATACATCAAGAACTAACAATAACTTACCTATATTACCGGTAACAGAGATATATATAATTGGAATAACTGGAACTAAAAGTAAGGTTATTAAATACGAAACCCAGGTAAATTGTAACATTGGTGAGATTATGTTCCGGCAGACACTATTAGTAATAAAAATATTAATAGAGAGGTATTATTTGGTTCAGATTGGCTGTCGGAGTTTAAGGTTATATTGAATATTGAAGAGAGTTGCCTTTATTTGGGGCTCGGGGAAGATAAACATTGTATTAAGTTTCCAGCAGACAGTTATGTTGAAAAACAAACAACTGAATGCCAGAGTTTACGAATAACCGTGACAGCTCAATTGTCACCAGAGATGGAAAACATAAGTCATGCATTACAATGAGCTGACATTCAAAATAAAGTAAATGAATCCCAAATATTAACCAATGACCAGAAAGCAGATTTAGCCAAAATTCTATTAGAATATGAGATGGTATTTTCAGATAATCCAGGTAGTAAGTTTAAGATCAAAGATGATACACCATTTTTCTGTAAACCATATCCGATACCAGTGAGTTTAAAAGGAGCAGGTGAGGAGGAAATAAGTAAAATGGTAGATAATAAAATAATAGAATGCTGTACAAGTGTTATAAATAATCCCTTGGTTGTTGTGAAAAAGGCTACAGATGGTGTGCAGCTCGCACTGGACACACACACCCTGAATAAAGATATAGAAACCGAAAGAGATAGACTAGTGAGCATTGACGAGTTATTATCAAAATTTGAGAAAGCACAGTACTTTAGTTCGATGGACCTGACTGCTGGGTACTGGCAGATCTGGTTACATCAAGATTCAAGGAAATATACAGCATTCCTTTTTCATGGAAAATCATATTATTTTAATGTGTTACCATTTGGGCTGAATATCGCAGTATCAGTATTTATACGAGTGTTGGACAAAGCGATAGGTAGAGAATTATTACAGGATTTAATTATATATGTAGATGATATATTGATAATACCACCCACCTGGAAAGAACATGGTCTAACATTGAAGAAAACACTGAAAAAATTTAAAGAAAAAGATATTACAGTAAAATTGTGTAAGTCTCACTCTGCAAGGCAAGAACCAAAACTTTTAGGAGATATCGTAGGTGTACAAGGAATTAAGCCCAATACAGAATGTATAAAGGCCATTAAGGAGTGTCTACTACCTAGAAATATAGGACAATTGAAGGGATTTCTTGGAATGGCAGGGTATTATAGACGCTATGTATGAAGTCAAGAGTTGAACGACCATCGACTTTTCCGTTTATTACGAAAGGGAGTACCATGGTGTTGGGACCAAGAGGCACAGGAAGCATTTGAAAATGCAAAGTGAGCTCTGTCAGAATCACTGATACTGCACCATCCGCTAATGGGTGAACCATTTAAGATTTCGATCAATGCACCACACTATAGTATAGCCGCAGAGCTATTCCAAAGTGAATGGGGGTTAAATAGCATAGAGCATAGATCAGTAACTTTTGCTAGCTGAAGTCTTTACAAACATGAATTAAATTATATGGCAAAAGAAAAGGAATTATTAGCCATAGTATGGAGTATACAAAAATTCCAAACACTGATAAGGGGGGTGGAAATATATGTATATACAGATCACCAAGCTCTGTCATTTCTAATGAATAGCCAGTTGTTACATAGAAAATTAATGCGGTGGATGTTGTTTCTTCAAGAGTATGACATTGAGATCCATTATGTAGAGGGGTCAGAGAACATTGTACCTGATGCTTTGTCTCAGCTACCAGTAGGCATGAAAGAACTAAAGCATTCAGAAGAACCTGGCGTAATCTTTGCGATTAATTTTATAACGTTAGAATATTTACACAACAAGGAGCAAGAGATAGCTCAGAAAATTACAGAGAACATCCAACACGATCCTAATTTTATGGATATCTTTACTATGTGCATTAGGAAATCGCTCCTGCCTAGTCAAGAGGGAAGGTGGAAAGTTGTGCAATATAATCTGATAATCTGTTCTGGAGAGACAGTAAGACAACACAATGTTGGCATTTATGTGTACCAAGTCTAGTGGAAGATGAGTTAGTGCGGTACATTCATAAGGGTTACGGACATGTCAGTGTAAAGAAATGCATTGCACATATGAATAAGTTCCATTATTTTAAGAAACTAGGACATAAAGTGGCATCAGTCATTCAAACTTGTGAGATTTGCCAGAAAGTAAAAGAGGATAACTCTCACATTAAATATAAGATGTATCCAATTATTCCTAAAGTGTTAGACGATCTAACCGCTGCAGATTTCTTTGGACCAATTCGAAAAGAAAGAGGAGGAGTAGCCTACATTTTTGTCCTCATAGAGTTTTGATTGAAGTATGTTAAATTCTATTCAATTAAAAAGGCAAACACACCAACAGTAATACATTGTCTACAACAATACTTTCTCGAAGTAGGAAAACCAAAATGATTTCTTTCTGATAATGGATCTCATTTTACTAGCAACGAGTTTAGGGAGCTTTTAGCATAGAAAGGGATTCATCAAGTACTAATATCCAACTACAATCCTTCTTCTAACCCATGTGAAAGAGTTATGAAGGAAATTGGGAAATTATGCCACACTTACTGCCATGAAGCCCATACATCATGGGTGACAGAAATTAAAGATTTCAAGCTTATTATATATGAGTTACCTTATTTATCATCTGGACTAACACCATTGGAAGTAAAAGGTAAACCCTTTATAGGTGAATCACTTATTAAATGTTTTACATGGCCTGAACAACATACTACTGATTACGAACTGAATCAAACGATAGTTGCTAAGAACTTAGTTAAGAGAGCACAAAAACAAGTAAGTAAGCACAACAAGAAGGCTATAGAACCTCTTTATAAGGTAGATGATCTGGTCTTAGTAAAACATCTTCAGAGTTCTGCCTTGAAGAAAGAAATGCATAAATATTTTCAAAAGTATGTGGGACCTAACTGAGTACAATTGGTGATCCACCCAAAAACTTTATTTTTAGTGGGTCCTACAACTGGAGAAGAAAAAGGAAAATATAATGTTAAAGATATGACGTGGTATTTTCCCCAGGGACTTTAACAATCTGTGTTAACGGGCAGAGTGACGACCGTCGCATCCCGAGTTGGGTTAGGTGTTACTTCCTTGCTTGTTTTCCCACACCAGATTCTCTTCAAGTCTTATATTACCCTAGATTAGATTAGATTAGATTAGATTAGATTAGATTAATACTAGTTCCATGGATCATGAATACGATATTTCGTAATGATGTGGAACGAGTCAAATTTTCCAATACATGACATAATTAAGTTAATTTAACAACATACTTAAGTTAATATAACAACTCTTTCATTTTTTTGTGTTTTTTGTTTTATTTTTTTTAATATTTTTTAAAAATATTTTTTTGTTTTTTTTTTAAATTTATATCTAAAAATTCCTCTATGGAGTAGAAGGAGTTGTCATTCAGAAACTCTTTTAATTTCTTCTTAAATACTTGTTGGTTATCTGTCAGACTTTTGATATTATTTGGTAAGTGACCAAAGACTTTAGTGCCAGTATAATTCACCCCTTTCTGTGCCAAAGTTAGATTTAATCTTGAATAGTGAAGATCATCCTTTCTCCTAGTATTGTAGTTATGCACACTGCTATTACTTTTGAATTGGGTTTGGTTGTTAATAACAAATTTCATAAGAGAGTATATATACTGAGAAGCTACTGTGAATATCCCTAGATCCTTAAATAAATGTCTGCAGGATGATCTTGGATGGACTCCAGCTATTATTCTGATTACACGCTTTTGTGCAATAAATACTTTATTCCTCAGTGATGAATTACCCCAAAATATGATGCCATATGAAAGCAACGAGTGAAAATAGGCGTAGTAAGCTAATTTACTAAGATGTTTATCACCAAAATTTGCAATGACCCTTATTGCATAAGTAGCTGAACTCAAACGTTTCAGCAGATCATCAATGTGTTTCTTCCAATTTAATCTCTCATCAATGGACACACCTAAAAATTTGGAATATTCTACCTTAGCTATATGCTTCTGATTAAGGTCTATATTTATTAATGGCGTCATACCATTCACTGTACGGAACTGTATGTACTGTGTCTTATCAAAATTCAGTGAGAGTCCGTTTACAAGGAACCACTTAGTAATTTTCTGAAAGACAGTATTGACAATTTCATCAGTTAATTCTTGTTTGTCAGGTGTGATTACTATACTTGTATCATCAGCAAAGAGAACTAACTTTGCCTCTTCATGAATATAGAATGGCAAGTCATTAATATATATTAAGAACAACAAAGGACCCAAGACTGACCCTTGTGGAACCCCATTCTTGATAGTTCCCCAGTTTGAGGAATGTGCTGATCTTTGCATATTATGAGGACTACTTATTTCAACTTTCTGCACTCTTCCAGTTAGGTACGAATTAAACCATTTGTGCACTGTCCCACTCATGCCACAATACTTGAGCTTGTCTAGCAGAATTTCATGATTTACACAATCAAAAGCCTTTGAGAGGTCACAAAAAATCCCAATGGGTGGTGTTCGGTTATTCAGATCATTCAAAATTTGATTGGTGAAAGCATATATGGCATTTTCTGTTGATAAACCTTTCTGGAAACCAAACTGACATTTTGTTAGTACTTCATTGTTACAGATATGTGAAGCTACTCTTGAATACATTACTTTCTCAAAAACTTTGGATAAAGCTGTTAGAAGGGAGATTGGACGGTAATTGTTGACATCAGATCTATCCCCCTTTTTATGCAAAGGTATAACAATAGCATATTTCAGTCTATCAGGGAAAATGCCCTGTTCCAGAGAGCTATTACACAGGTGGCTGAGAATCTTACTTATCTGTTGAGAACAAGCTTTTAGTATTTTGCTGGAAATACCATCAATTCCATGTGAGTTTTTGCTTTTAAGCAAATTTATTATTTTCCTAATTTCAGAGGGAGAAGTGGGTGAGATTTCAATTGTATCAAATTGCATAGGTATGGCCTCTTCCATTAACAGCCTAGCATCTTCTAATGAACACCTGGATCCTACTATATCCACAACATTTAGAAAATGATTATTAAAAATATTTTCAACTTCTGACTTTTTGTTCGTAAAGTTTTCATTCAATTTGATGGTAATACTGTCTTCCTGTGTTCTTGGTTGACCTGTTCTCATCCTATTATACTGTCATAGACTTTAGTACTTGTCTTAATGGGGCATACAGTCAAGTGTGGCAGCAAATCACTGATATCAAGGTCATACTCCTTCTTGTGGAGGTAAATATAAGTGGTCGTGTCAATATACTCAGTCTTACTTGGTTTACGGGTGCTGTAATTCCCCATTGTATATTCACTGCAATGAATTGGGTTGTTGTATTGAGTCAAGACTGAAGCATTAGGTAATATATCATAATATATGAATTCGCAGAATGCTCCGCTCTAGTCTCAATGTAAAAGTGATGTGGATGATACGATACGGGGTGTGATGATATAATATATAATATGATATGATATATAGTTTCTATTTATGATGATATGACACATAATATGACGTAATTTCTATTTATAATGACAAATAATAAGATATAATATATAATTTCTATTTGTGATGGTATGATACATAATATGATATAATATATGGTTTCTATTTGTGATGATATGATATATAATATGATATGATACATACTCTTTCTTCAGGGACTTCAAAGGTGAAGGTGAGAATGTCCATTCTGCAGGAGACATTTTACTTCATACCTCCTCTGGCATCTCACTCAAGTACTGGTGAAGTGGGGATCCTGGAGAAGGAGGGTGGGAAGGGTTCCTGACTTTGGGGCTATCTTCTTTCTCTTCTTTGATCTTTGCAACCATTTCTATTTTTTTCCTTTCTTCCTTCTCTTTTCAATACCAGTCTATCTTTCCCTCTGTCCATATGCATACATTTCTATATCTGAAGTCCTTCTCAATTTCTGTGGTTTTCTATAATCTTCAACTTATTTTACATAAGCTGGCTGAAGAATCAGGCTACACAACTACACATACGCATCCAAACAGTGAAATACAAATATGCAAAGAGGGGGAATACAGTTTAAGGTAATGTAAGAACCATCATGTGTTGGAGGGGGAAAATTGTGCACGTAGCGATGGGTATGCGCGTATGGTCATGTGAATTGATGGTTCCACATTACATAAAGGTATGTACGGAGGAGTATTCATGGTCATGTACTAGGGTATTGATATAAGTAAGAACTGAGAGTATTTATGGTTATGACAACAGTATTACATCGTGGTGGCTGTACATTGGCCAGCACTTTTGTTTGGTAAGTCTCATCGTCTTTGTTTATATACATATATGTCTGCTTACTTCCTGTCTGCTTGCGTCTGTGTATGTGCAGATGGATATGTGTGTGTGTGCGAGTGTATACCTGTCCTTTTTTCCCCCTAAGGTAAGTCTTTCCGCTCCCGGGATTGGAATGACTCCTTACCCTCTCCCTTAAAACCCACATCCTTTCATCTTTCCTTCTCCTTCCCTCTTTCCTGACGAAGCAACCAGGGGTTGCGAAAGCTCGAATTTTGTGTGTATGTTTGTGTTTGTTTGTATGTCTATCGACCTGCCAGTGCTTTTGTTTGGTAAGTCTCATCATCTTTGTTTTTAGTTATATATATATATAGACACACACACACACTAAATAATATTCCCAAGTATGGTGTCTATTGGAAAGTTAGGACTGGAAGAGAAATGGAGGACTCGAAAAGGATTAAAGGAAGTATTGTGAAGTGAGTGTGATGGATATAGCAAGATATTTATTTTTCCAGATGGTTTTGAAACATAGTGTACATAAATTCGGGTAATGGATGAGGAACCCTACTCATGAAGGACAAGGAGGGCGCACCCAGAGTTGATTGGATGGATAAGGGCAGGTAGGCAGACCCAAGGAAGGCTGCCTATGTGTGCAGGCAGGGGCATGAAGAAAGGGATTGACCTGTACCGTCGTGTATTAGGAATTTATTTAAAGGGGCGTACCTACAAAAATGGAAAAATGTGCATTCATAGTGTCTACCATCAGGTAAGGTATAGGTACTGTGCCTAAAGGAAGAGGGCAGTATCATGACAAAAGTAACATAGTTTGTAGAGATTATTCTGGTATGTTTGAATTCTTGTTCCCACTTGCAGTGTTATGTTTGTGTGAAGATACATGTGTTGAGAAGAACACCTTTATTTACCCAGGGTTCCTCCACATTGTAATAAATAGTGAATAAATCCATACTCATAGAAAGTAGTAAGCGAAGTAAGAGCAAATAGCAACATACAGTTGGGTAATGAGCACCTCCATAGTTTACGACTGGAAAGGGAACAGAGAGATCCTTGTCCTTACATAGTTTAAATTAATCCAAAGGTACATGATATATTAAGTAATCAAGTGTTAAAAGGAAAACTGTTATAACCATATGATGATCACCTGCTTGAAAGCATGATTGAACCTCCATGGTACACAATACAGCAGTAACTCTGCATGGTGTAGTTTTGACAAATCCTTGGTAGATTTCTGCAGGTATGTGGCAACAGATTCATGAATCACAAGTAACATACTGTCCACTTGCTTGAATGGACTCTGCCAGAATGTGGCAAACTGTGAACTTTACAACACTTTTGTAAAATATGCTGCACAGCACAACACAGATGACATCATTTGCTTCACTATGTGTGGCATTTGGACAGTGCCTTCCATCACAAGTTTCCCTGAACTATACAGGTGGGAATGGCCCCTTTATCATGTCCTGTGCCTTTGCAATATCCATGGCCTACACCCCCCTCTCCCTTTAACCTGTTTCCCACTGCTTCACTTTCCTTTTCCCTTCTCTCTTCTGTCCACATGACTCCTTCCCCAGCCAGATGTACTGCCTTCTCCAACAACTCTTCCTCCTCCCCCCTCCATGTGGATGTTTTCTCTCTCTCTCTCTCTATTATCGTTAATCAATAATCAGTCTTGCTGTTGTGGTGGGAATGTGTATTTAGGTGCCTGCCTGTGTTTGTGAATGTAGGTACTTTTACTAGAAGAAGAGCAAGAGCTCGACAGCTAGCATGAATACTGTTTACTTCTATAAGTGTCTATGTGCTACACATCAGTCCACTATGAGGGTGTGGTTGCTTTTCCCTCATTGTACATACTCTTCCATCAAGGAACTTCTATTAATGTTTTACACACACATCAAAAAAAGTTTTGCATCACCTCGGTTATGAGATTTCTGGAACCTGTACAGAAAATTGGAATAAAGATCAACATAAGCATCATTTCTGCCATTTTTATTGCTCATGAAAACCACACATTGCATGTTGTACCACCATACAGTGAGACCTTCAGAGTAGTGGTCCAGATTGCTGTACACACTGGTACTTCTAATACTCAGTTGCACATCCTCTTGCATTGATGTATGCTTGTATTCGTCGTGGCTTACTATTCATAAGTTCATCAAACACTGTTGGTCCAGATTGCCCCACTCCTTAACAGCGATTCAGTGTGGATCCCTCAGAGTGGTCCATAAACAGCCCTTTTCAATCTACCCAGGCCTGTTCAATAGGGTTCATGTCTGGAGAACATGCTGGCCACTCTAATTGAACTATGTCATTATCCTGAAGCAACTCATTCACAAGATGTGCACGATGGGGGTGCGAATTGTCATCCATGATGATGAATGCCTCTCCAATATGCTGCCAATATGGTTTTACTATCGGTCAGAGGATGGCATTTACATATCATACAACCGTTACGGCACCTTCCATGACCAGTGGTGTACTTTGGTGCCACATAATGCCACCCCAAAACATCAAGGAACCTCCATCTTGCTGCACTCACTGACCGTGTGTCTAAGGTGTTCAGCCTGACCAAATTGCCTCCAAACACGTCTCCAACGATTGTCTGGTTGAAGGCATATACAACACTCATCAGTGAAGAGAATGTGATGCCAATCCAGAGTGGTCCATTTGGCATGTTGTTGGGTCCATCTGTACTGCACTGCATGGTGTCGTCTTGCTTTGGACATTGGAAATCAAGTTGTGCTTGATGCAGCCTATTGCGCACAGTTTGAGTCATAACATGATGTACTGTGGCTGCACGAAAAGCATTATTCAACATGGTAGCCTTGCCGTAAGGTTTCCTCCGAGCCACAATCCATAGGTAGCGGTCATCCACTGCAGTTGTAACCCTTGGGTGGTCTGAGTGAGGCATGTCATCAACAGTTCCTGTCTCTGTGTATCTCCTCTGTGTCTGAACATCACTTGGTTTCACTCCAAGCTGCCTTGACACTTCCCTTGTTGAGAGCCCTTCCTGGCACAAAGTAACAATGTGGACATGATCTAACTGCGGTATTGACCATCTAGGCATGGTTGAACTACAGACAACATGAGCTGTATACCTCCTTCATGGTGGAATGACTGGAACTGATTGGCTGTCAGACACCCTCTGTCTAATAGACATGGCTCATGCATGGTTGTTTACATCTTTGGGCGAGTTTAGTGACATCTCTGAACAGTAAAAGGGGCTGTGTCTGTGATACAATATCCACAGCCAATGTCTATCTTCAGAAGTTTTGGGAACCAGGGTGACGCAAAACTTTTTGTGATGTGTGCATTTAATATCAGTAATCCTGAAGAAAGCTATAAGAAGAAAGTTGTTTGCTTCTGCAGAACTTACTGAAGCAAAATACACAAATCCTGAGACATACTTTTTACACAGTTCTGAGGATGTAATTAATAGTCTGCAGCGTACATCCACAAAATTTTTCCCCGTGTATGCCAGTGACACGTCAAGGAAGAGAACCACTGGTTAGAAAATGCATGATGGTCTCCCTTCCTCCAGAACTACAATTTTTAAAGCTGGTAATCTGGTTCTAGTTGATACTTAGTCTTGTTAGGTGACAGTTGAAATCAGAAAATTCTTTGGTATATATTCTTTGGTATATATTTTGGCCCATATGTTGTAGCAGAAAATCACCATCCAAACACATAAAAATTAACTTACCTGAAGCCAAAGAAAATGTTGGAATGAAGGAGTGAAAAAAAAAAAACAGTTTTGACACAAGAAGGAAATTTAAGTATTTATTATTTCCAAGAAAGGTATTTCAGATTTAAAGGAGGACAGGAGTCTGTCACAAAATCCATAATTTTTGCGGATATCGATTTATACTGCAACATCATCAGTGCATTACCAGAAAAGTCATACAGGTACCATCGTGTTAGAGCATAAACGTTTGACAAATAACATTAGTCTTTACATGGCAGAAATAATCATTGTGTCTACCATGTAAAGGCTAGTGTCATTTGTCACAAGTTAGGCTCCGACATATTGGTACCTGTATCACCCTTCTAGTGATAGATCAGTGATGACTAAATTATAGTCTGCAATAAATTACTAATTTTGTGATTGACTGCTATCAGTCTTCAAATTTGAATATTCAACTGTCACTGTGGCCACAGGCATCCATTGGATTCCAAATTAGTTAAGGTACATTAAGCTAATTGGATGGTTACTGTATCCTCACTTACTCTTGTAACTTTTTTATGTTGTTTGTGTGTGAGTTTATTACTGATCATGTAACTCAATTACATGTACAGTTCCTGAGTGCCATTCTTTCTGATAATTTGATTGAAAATCTTTAAAGTGCAGCATTTCTTTAACTTCAGTCATTTTGTTCAGTGTCAATGTCTTAAACCTTTATATTAATGTCAGATGATAAACTGTCATGATTTTAAGCCATTAAATTTTGCAACTACATGTACTAAGAGCATGTGACGTGACAACCCAGTACATGGATAAACTGCATCCCATTGGAGAGCAGCAAGGTAATTTAACAATTTTACATACTTTCATTTTAATTATGATTCACAACTTTTTCTTAATATATAGTGATCCATTTTCTGTGGAAGTACAGTAGCAGCAGTAGGTCATTCTTATATTATTGTGATTTCTTAAACCCTACAATTTCCATTTTTGACACTGTAAGTTTAATGCCATGTTCAAAATACTATGAATTTTTTGTCACTTACAAAGTGTTACTCAAATAACTTATATATCTAATCACACATAAATAACTGATTTAGAATTTTTCTTTTTGCTTACTGTGAAGACGGAAACACTGACTTACAAGTTGTTTAGCGCATCGATATCTTTTCATTTATAAACAGAAGACAAAGAAACTTAGAGTACTTGAAGTGTCTGTTTATTATTTATAAAACCTGAAAATGACTTTGAACATTAACATGCACTCTGAACAATGCACAACTACAAGCTAGTATATCAATGGGGGCTGTGGACTTGGGATGCTACATTACTACTGAAGAACCCAGTTAATGTCAGTTGCAGTGAACAATAGGTAGATCTCAAGTACATATAATTTTTTTAATAATAATAACTTCTTCCCATAAATGTAGTGTTTTGCATCTTTGTGTGCTTTATAACAGGAAAGTTATTACTTTCTGCAGAAAATTAACTCTTGCCTAGAATGAAATGCTTCACACTATAGCAAAACATACATCGTTATGAAACTTCCTGGCAGATTAAAACTGTATTCCAATGATGGATTCAAATTTGAAACCTAGCCTCTAGTGGATAATAGTTTTACACTCCTGGAAATGGAAAAAAGAACACATTGACACCGGTGTGTCAGACCCACCATACTTGCTCCGGACACTGCGAGAGGGCTGTACAAGCATTGATCACACGCACGGCACAGCGGACACACCAGGAACCGCGGTGGTGGCCATCGAATGGCGCTAGCTGCGCAGCATTTGTGCACCGCCGTCATCAGTGTCTGCCAGTTTGCCGTGGCATACGGAGATCCATCGCAGTCTTTAACACTGGTAGCATGCCGCGACAGCGTGGACGTGAACCGTATGTGCAGTTGACGGACTTTGAGCGAGGGCGTATAGTGGGCATGCGGGAGGCCGGGTAGACGTATCGCCGAATTGCTCAACACGTGGGGCGTGAGGTCTCCACAGTACATTGATGTTGTCGCCAGTGGTCGGCGGAAGGTGCACGTGCCCGTCGACCTGGGACCAGACCGCAGCGACGCACGGATGCACGCCAAGACCGTAGGATCCTACGCAGTGCCATAGGGGACCGCACCGCCACTTCCCAGCAAATTAGGGACACTGTTGCTCCTGGGGTATCGGCGAGGACCAGTCGCAACCGTCTCCATGAAGCTGGGCTACAGTCCCGCACACCGTTAGGCCGTCTTCCGCTCACGCCCCAACATCGTGCAGCCCGCCTCCAGTGGTGTCGCGACAGGTGTGAATGGAGGGACGAATGGAGATGTGTCGTCTTCAGCGATGAGAGTCGCTTCTGCCTTGGTGCCAATGATGGTCGTATGCGTGTTTGGCGCCGTGCAGGTGAGCGCCACAATCAGGACTGCATACGACCGAGGCACACAGGGCCAACACCCGGCATCATGGTGTGGGGAGCGATCTCCTACACTGGCCGTACACCACTGGTGATCGTCGAGGGGACACTGAATAGTGCACGGTACATCCAAACCGTCATCGAACCCATCGTTCTACCATTCCTAGACCGGCAAGGGAACTTGCTGTTCCAACAGGACAATGCACGTCCGCATGTATCCCGTGCCACCCAACGTGCTCTAGAAGGTGTAAGTCAACTACCCTGGCCAGCAAGATCTCCGGATCTGTCCCCCATTGAGCATGTTTGGGACTGGATGAAGCGTCGTCTCACACGGTCTGCACGTCCAGCACGAACGCTGGTCCAATTGAGGCGCCAGGTGGAAATGGCATGGCAAGCCGTTCCACAGGACTACATCCAGAATCTCTACGATCATCTCCATGGGAGAATAGCAGCCTGCATTGCTGCGAAAGGTGGATATACACTGTACTAGTGCCGACATTGTGCATGCTCTGTTGCCTGTGTCTATGTGCCTGTGGTTCTGTCAGTGTGATCATGTGATGTATCTGACCCCAGGAATGTGTCAATAAAGTTTCCCCTTCCTGGGACAATGAATTCACGGTGTTCTTATTTCAATTTCCAGGAGTGTATAAAGCTATCATTTCATATGTAATTACCTGCCACATTGGTTACAATACAGTCTGGTTCAGCATGCAGTTATAATCTGTCATGAAGTTTTTATTTGTATCTCTCCATGGAAACCCATAGTGGAAGTATTATAAGTGCATCAGAAGTAAACAAGCAGCTAGCAATTGCAGTGTTAGAGGGAAACCATCTAAGAAAGTTATACACTGATTTGTTCTACTTTGCATGAAGTTATGAAATTATAATTGAGAAGTTCAATTTCTGAGTTGATGCAAGAGTTAGAGAAACTGAAATAAATGATAGATGATTCGACTGAGGTATTGTGTTAAAAATTGTATAGATTCAGAGTGATGAAAAGGAGCCTCATAGAGTATTAATAGTACACTGTTGGAAACACACACACTGTTGGAAACACACAGTATGAGAATTGACCTCAAATTAGAGAGAGAGAGAGAGAGAGAGAGAGAGAGAGAGAGAGAGAGAAAAGAAAAAAAGAGAGAGAGAGAGAGAGAGAGAGAGAGAGAGAGAGAGAGAGAGAAATCCCTGTTGATGAGGGAGGCTATCTATATTTTGTATATCAGAATACTTTTTGCTGCTTTGAAGCTTTCATTTTAAGTGTTAGTACTGTGAAGCCTGCTTCTCCTGCCTCCTGATTTATGTCTGTGTCTTTCACCACTGATGTATGACTGACAGCAGGATGTGCAGTTAATCAGTGACCACACACTGTGAAGCCAAAGTGATAAATACTCATCACAGTAATCATGTCAGTGAAAAGTGCTGTCAACACTGATAGATCTCAGTGTTCTAGAATCTGTGACACTATAATTCTGTTACATTTCACAAACTTGAAATTGAATAGAATGACTTTGCTGGTAAGAAGGCTCTCAGAAAAACTAATGATAATTTTCCCTTATTTATTAAGATTATGTTAGATTTGCTGTTTGTTACAGCTGTGTGAAATATAACAGCTGCTGTAAAGCTATAACCTTATCATGTGATGCAGCTTTTGGTGTCAATTACAGACATTCCTGCAGGAAACTCTTCCAAGAGCTGAGAATACTCACAACAGTATCTCAGTACATTTTCTCTCTCATGTGTTTCTTGTGTAAAAACCATTCCCTTTTTGAAATGAACAGCATGTATCATAACTATGATGCTAGGGTAAAAAATGATCTACATCTTGAACAAAAGAATCTAAGTATGGTACAAAAAGGAGTAGACTACTCTTGCATAAAAATATTTAATGCTCTCCCTCAGGCAATAAAAATGTCAGTTACTGATCCACCTACTTTTAAAGATCGACTTAAACAATATCTTCTAAGTAAAACCATTTACTCACTGGACGAATTTATGTTTGAGAATATGTGAATTGATTTTGATCTATTGTAAATCTGTTCAATGTAATTTGTAACTTTTTTACCAAAAACAATTCTTGTAAACATTTTTTTCTGTGTAATATATTATTCATTGTACAACCTATTATTATAAACAGATGTCTCAAATCTATGTAAATTCTACACCCAAGCAATTTATCGCTAATGGGTCTACAGAACATGAATGAAATAAATAAATAAATGACACTTTCAAGATATGTTTACAGGAGTGTCAATACAGATTTTAACTACTTGTCTGTGGTACTCACGAATGGGTGACGGTAACTGCATTTGAACCCTTCATCTGGCACTTATATAATACACATTTTCCACTGGCTTGTTTTGAACCTCCAACCTCTAATGTGTCTGACGTCTCAGGTATGGGACACTTTGGGCCAGATGCTGCAGAACATGAATATCATATATTAGTACATGCTGCCTGAGATGCCAAGTATGCTGCATTCATACTAAATGCATGGTTTTAGGGTATATACTTGCACCTTAAGTATTCACTTGCATCTTACCACTTGTCATATAGAAGTAATAAGGCTATAATTATATTAACAGTAATATTATCATGAAAAAGGTCAAGGAAATATACACGGTGTCCAGACTAGAAGTAAACAGAAACAAATCCTCATAATGAAAGAACTCAACATTTAATATATATAAATTTGCAGTCAATAGAGACACTCTCCAAGACGTGGTCCTCTCCATTTCATGAACAGTGCAGATTCCATGGCTCATGTGTGCCAGTGATTAAGCACACCTTTCCCAAGATGTTGATGAACTATACGGCTCAACAGATGGCTCTCGCCATCATTTTCCAGCAGGGTCTGGCCCACCACACTATGATGGCAATATTACCTCATTTCTCCACGGCACATTTCCTGAGCATTGGATTGGAAAGGGTGGGGAGGGGGGAGTCCCACTGCCTGGCCCCCTTGGTCTCCCAGTCTGACTCCAATGGATTTTATTGCTTGGAGGTTTATCATGGACATTATTTACAGGATGAAGGTTCAAGATTTGGTTAATTTGAGACAGTGGATCTATGCTGAAGTTGAGGCCATAGCACTCGGCATGCTTATAAACAAGTTTTGAACTACCAACAGTGTCCACACTGAACTGTATCATCATGCTTAAAAATATTTAGCCTCCTGTGTCCAATGTTGGACAAATAAAGTTACAAGCCTTTATAGGTACTGAAATGTAAACAAATGTTTTTGTATACCTCTAGCCTGAACACCCTGTATAATGTAGTTAAAACGGCAAGTTCATAATATCATCTTACCTATTTTCTTTTCTAAAATAACAAATATGAATAAAATAATGCCAAGACTAGAAGAAACATCTAAAAATATTTCAGTGGTTTAACTTTAGTGTTTCAGGTACATGTTTTCATGTGTGTCCAACAACTTAGCATACTAAAACTCCTCCAGTGACATCTATAGTGGAGTGTATGAGTGAACTGAAGAACATTTGATGGTTAGTTTGCTCAGTGCCATTGAACAGTTGAAATCAATTACAGGTTTGTTATAACACCATTAGTTAGAATGTAACTTAAATTAACCATTAAAACTGTAATATTTCAAATTCATATTTCAGTCAATTCTGTTACTTTAAGTAAAAACTGTACATCTATGCCTTCTTTCCATTTTATACTAATTTCAATAGAATATATGCAATTTATTTTGGGTACCAATGACATAAAACTGTATTTGCAGCCAAATCAATAGCAGTAATAATGGAGGTCCAAATAGCAGTCTCACCAAAAATATCAATACCGCTTGCAGATAAGAAGCTGGTGATCACAATACTCAGCTGCCATCTTCATCTTTTACTAAAGTGTTCTCAAACAATCACATCAGTCTGACCATATAAACTGTCCTGCAGGAGAAACAAAAAAGGCTGTTGTTCATTTCTCAAAAAGGCCTACAAGAATTCTACAAAGAAGTGATAATTTCTATGGCTACTAGTCTACAAGAAATTCCGTTGACTACTACATTTTAAACCAAACATCAAACAAAACTACATCCCTGTGCAATACAAGCTGTTCTGTGTGTGTCATTACAGAAAAATCAGCATCAGCATCAGGGATAGGGAAAGTACAAATTAGAAAAGGCCACAACAGCAGAACATACAAGCAGAAAGAATAGCAGAAACAACAACATCTAGATCAGCAGATAAGGGAACTGAACCTGCTGTTGTGGAGGGAACTACACCTTCTGGGGAATGGAGTGAAATTCCACCAGAGGAAGAGGACACAGAAATAGATGAAACAAGATCATGTGCGGATGCCAGCCTATCTATTTCAGCAACAGAAGAAGGCATTACATCTGACAGAATAACTTGAGTCACCTGCAAGACAGTGAGGTCATTGTCCAGGAGATACAGAACTGCAGAAACTAGCCAGGATTTTAGATGATGACACATGACAAGAACCCACAGATGAAACACCAAGCTAACACACAGTCGAAAACAAGTACAAGTAAGTTTCAGAGCACAAAATTAAATTAAAATTTTGTTGTGTTTTGCCAGAATGTGCATTTATTATCAAGTAAAGATGATGATCTTCAAGTACTGTTAGAAAGTTAATTAAAAAAATACATAACTTTTCTGTTGAACACAAGAAAACTCCTGGTGGTTGTTTTTTCACATTATGCACTGGGCAGTAATTTTTGTCAAAATAATTACAAATAAGGTGATTGTTGTGCCTATGTAAGAAATAACATTCATTTCCCTGAATAAATAGTTAAAGATAAAGATGCAGAGGTATCATGAATAGAAATATTGGACCCAAGAATAGTTGTAGTTTGTTTGTACAGAGTGCCAGCTGGTGACGTGCTGCGTAGTATTAGTATCCTAAGAGCTTCAAATGCTGGCCTATATAATCCCTCCATTTAAGGTCAGCTATCATTCCTGTTGCTCTGTTTTTTAATTTGGATATTTTGTTAATGATTGATTTGGAAGTGAATCCCCACAAAATTATGTCGTACTTAATGCAGAATGAATCAGAGCAAAATATATCATTTTCATATTTGTGTGTTTTAGGCAGCTGAGTTGTGCAGCACATAAATGTTTGGGTTCAGTATTCTGCTTACGTATTCTATATGCTTATGCTAATTTATACTTTTATCAGTCATTATTCCAAGGAGTTTCATATATTTTGAGTTTTGTGTAATGCACTTAACTATACTAATGTTGATATCTTCACTGTGTTGAATTTTTTGTTTTGAAATTTTGATAAAGTGTTTCAGTAATATTGTAAAGAAGATTTATTTCAGTAAGTTTTTAGATAGTACCATTTACCTCCAAGTTGACTTATATATCTAGATTTTTCTGTATCTTTATCCTTTGAAAAGCTACATTATATCATCTGCATAAGTAACTATATTGTCATAATTAACAATGTTGGGATGTCATTTGTGTATGATATGAGAAGTAGTGGACCAAGAATGGACCCCTTTGTGGCAGAAGTGTAGAGTTTTCATTTCAGATCTAAATTTCTCTCCTGATGTTTCTGTCAGTTCTGTTTATTGGATCTTGCTTGTTAGGTACGAAAGGACCTAATCTCCTGTGTACCATTTTGAACTATATGAAGTTTTATGGTTTACACAGTCAGATGCCTTTGTGTCACACACGAAAACTAATACACATTTAATTGTTGAGTCTAATTTTGATTATGACATTCTCAATTAAATCTATGACTGCATCTATGGCACATTTTTTTCTGGAAGTCAATTTTGTTTGTATTGATTAGCTCATATTTCATCAGAAGTGCAGTGAGAGTCAAATTGATGTAATCTTGCACCATTGGCAGATCTGTCGAAAGTTGGATTATGCAACTTTGATAGGAAAATTATTAGTAAAGTGGCTCATCTTATGTCACAGAAGTCACAAAAGTTATAAGTAGGAGAGACAGACCGTTGTATAGATGAGAATGCATCAGGGCTTGACCAAGATTGGACCTGTCAAATGGCATTCCACATTAGTTACATCATCAGCCTTGTATTAGTTTGTTTGATGTTTATTAAGTCTGAATATGTACAGTCATGTGATCAGTGCTTTTAAATCATGCCTCAAAGTACATTTTGGTGGTGACAACACCTACAAACTTAATTAAATGAAGATTTTTATGGTGCATCTTGTGTCATCAATCAACCAAATGTAAGTAAGTTGGATGATGCTTATTATGTTGTTGACTATCAAGTCAGTGTTGCTATAGATTGTTACTGGTGTCTGTCAGGTAGCAACCAAGGGGTTCGCATACTTTGTATCTTGGAGAAATTGTGTGACTTATTGTCAGCAGTTCCAAAACTATCCAGGCAGTTCAAGTCCAAGTCCTGCATGGAGGAACAGCAGAGTGTTTGTAATGGTACATGCAAGTAGCTAATTCATTAGAGCAGAAATGTCTTGTCCAGCAGAATTTCCAGTTTTGCAAGCTCCGAGAACTCTGAAGAGTGCTTATCATGTTCTAACATGTTCACATCAACATAATTGGAGGATAAAGAGGGTCAATAATATCTTTGATTTCACCAGATTACTTTGCACTTTTTTTAATGGTGTACTGACCATTTGCAGAGCATGGTTGTTTTCCAGTAAAGTTCAGACAGATTCACATATGCAAGTGCACTGTAAGAACAGCTACATCACAGGTACTGTACTGTAGGCAGGTTAGCAGACCAAGAATGTGTAGCTGAACTTCAAGTACGCAGCATCAGAATATAACCTTGTGTTGTAACTAAGCCATGCAGTCCTACTGGACCAACGTTTTTCATCCCAGGCAGGTTCTTCAAAACTGTGTTGCAGCAATAAGTTATTGGCTTGTTATATCTCTTGCTATAAAAGGGTGTATTTGCAGTGGTTTAATAATTTATCTGTGCAGTTTTCTGGATGACAGGTTTTATTCTATCTAACTGCAAATTGCTCAACCACATCAAGTTCATAAGTGAGAGGAAGTAAACCACATTCCAAATTGGAGCACTGTGATGCCAAGTATCAGTATGGAATATTGCTGTGGAAAGAGTAAGACAGTAGCAAAGCTGTTGTGATTTCTCAACATGTATTGTGGGTTCAGGAAGAAACCCTGGAAAACCACACCTTGTGATTTTGGTCCATTGCTTTTGACAGCAGTGAATTGGAAAATGAAATCACCCAGCACCTTAACTGGACATAGATAAGATCAGCTTTTTACTTGCGAATCATATCAGTGGAAGGTCTGGACATTGCTGCAAGAAATGAACTGAAAATGGCATCATGCAACTTCTCACAGTGAGGCAGCAGCCTCACCGTTGCCACAAAGTTGGCCAATGCAGCAAGAAGTGGCATACTGCAGCAGCCTGCAAGAGCTAAAGTCTCAAGTTATATTCCAGCTGTTGTACTTCAGAAAAGAGTGGATGATAGTAATAAAAACTAACAAGTGGAGGCTGCCAATTGTGAAATTCAGATTCAATTCATACTGCGCATTATAAAAGCTCATGGCCAGAGGTGTAATGTGGTAAAGCACCAAGTTGCACTTCTCAGCCGTTGTCGAGAAAATCGACAGTTAAAAAAAAACCATTGCATTGAAGTTCTCTCTATGATCAAAACTGCTCTACGGCGTCGTGGCGCAGCAGTAAGCGCTCGGCTTAATAATCTGAAGGTCACCGGTTCGCATCCCGTGCCATGCAACTTTTTTTTAAAAATTCAAAACACACACACACACACAAATATATATATATATATATATATATATATATATATATATATATATATATACACTCCTGGAAATTGAAATAAGAACACCGTGAATTCATTGTCCCAGGAAGGGGAAACTTTATTGACACATTCCTGGGGTCAGATACATCACATGATCACACTGACAGAACCACAGGCACATAGACACGGGCAACAGAGCATGCACAATGTCGGCACTAGTACAGTGTACATCCACCTTTCGCAGCAATGCAGGCTGCTATTCTCCCATGGAGACGATCGTAGAGATGCTGGATGTAGTCCTGTGGAACGGCTTGCCATGCCATTTCCACCTGGCGCCTCAGTTGGACCAGCGTTCGTGCTGGACGTGCAGACCGTGTGAGACGACGCTTCATCCAGTCCCAAACATGCTCAATGGGGGACAGATCCGGAGATCTTGCTGGCCAGGGTAGTTGACTTACACCTTCTAGAGCACATTGGGTGGCACGGGATACATGCGGACATGCATTGTCCTGTTGGAACAGCAAGTTCCCTTGCCGGTCTAGGAATGGTAGAACGATGGGTTCGATGACGGTTTGGATGTACTGTGCACTATTCAGTGTCCCCTCGACGATCACCAGTGGTGTACGGCCAGTGTAGGAGATCACTCCCCACACCATGATGCCGGGTGTTGGCCCTGTGTGCCTTGGTCGTATGCAGTCCTGATTGTGGCGCTCACCTGCACGGTGCCAAACACGCATACGACCATCATTGGCACCAAGGCAGAAGCGACTCTCATCGCTGAAGACAACACATCTCCATTCGTCATTCCATTCACGCCTGTCGCAACACCACTGGAGGCGGGCTGCACGATGTTGGGGCGTGAGCGGAAGACGGCGTAACGGTGTGCGGGACCGTAGCCCAGCTTCATGGAGACGGTTGCGAATGGTCCTCGCCGATACCCCAGGAGCAACAGTGTCCCTAATTTGCTGGGAAGTGGCGGTGCGGTCCCCTACGGCACTGCGTAGGATCCTACGGTCTTGGCGTGCATCCGTGCGTCGCTGCGGTCCGGTCCCAGGTCGACGGGCACGTGCACCTTCCGCCGACCACTGGCGACAACATCGATGTACTGTGGAGACCTCACGCCCCACGTGTTGAGCAATTCGGCGGTACGTCCACCCGGCCTCCCGCATGCCCACTATACGCCCTCGCTCAAAGTCCGTCAGCTGCACATACGGTTCACGTCCACACTGTCGCGGCATGCTACCAGTGTTAAAGACTGCGATGGAGCTCCGTATGCCACGGCAAACTGGCTGACACTGACGGCAGCAGTGCACAAATGCTGCGCAGCTAGCGCCATTCGACGGCCAACACCGCAGTTCGTGGTGTGTCTGCTGTGCCGTGCGTGTGATCATTGCTTGTACAGCCCTCTCGCAGTGTCCGGAGCAAGTATGGTGGGTCTGACACACCGGTGTCAATGTGTTCTTTTTTCCATTTCCAGGAGTGTATATATAATTCCCGGCAATCAGTTGCAACAATTATGCATATAATAAGTTGTTGAAAGTCGTTTGTCGTGGAAAAACTGGCGACATTCGAATATCATTATGTTTTCCGCAAACAAAGTTGTATTTCACAAATGTTATTAACTGTCTTCATAATGTTAACCACGTATAGTTAACGAAGACGTAGAAATGATATTCCGAAGCGAATATGTATAGTGTAAGTCAAACGTTCGAATTAGAATAGAAACCCCATGAACACAAATTTGCTGTGGCAGGTATGAAATATAAACTCCGTTACTCGCTCGTTACACTTGGACAGTTTTTGAATGGGCCGAAACGAGCCGCCACATAACAGCGTAGTTGCCTGCTAACTTCGAAAGAAGGTAGATGCGGTCCCTAGCGCAAGTTGTAACATCGTCGAAAATCAGTGCGGACGTGAGAGCTTTGGTACACCCTGTTAAACAAACGGAAAAATGGAGGCGGTACAATTGGAGAGCGATCCGCCTTCACCAACATGCATTAGCAATTAATTAATAGTTTATATATATATATATATATATATATATATATATATATATATATATATATATATATATATGGTTATAATAGAAGGAAACATTCCACAAAGGAAAAATATACTTAAAAACAAAGATGATGTGACTTACCAAATGAAAGTGCTGGCAGGTCGACAGACACACAAACGAACACAAACATACACACAAAATTCAAGCTTTCGCAACAAACTGTTGCCTCATCAGGAAAGAGGGAAGGAGAGGGAAAGACGAAAGGATGTGGGTTTTAAGGGAGAGGGTAAGGAGTCATTCCAGTCCCGGGAGCGGAAAGACTTACCTTAGGGGGAAAAAAGGACGGGTATACACTCGCACACACACACACACACATATCCATCCACACATATACAGACACAAGCAGAAATATGTCTGCTTGTGTCTGTATATGTGTGGATGGATATGTGTGTGTGTGTGCGAGTGTATACCCGTCCTTTTTTCCCCCTAAGGTAAGTCTTTCCGCTCCCGGGACTGGAATGACTCCTTACCCTCTCCCTTAAAACCCACATCCTTTCGTCTTTCCCTCTCCTTCCCTCTTTCCTGATGAGGCAACAGTTTGTTGCGAAAGCTTGAATTTTGTGTGTATGTTTGTGTTCGTTTATGTGTCTGTCGACCTGCCAGCACTTTCATTTGGTAAGTCACATCATCTTTGTTTTTAAGTATATATATATATATATATATTTAAAAAGAAAGATGATGAGACTTACCAAACAAAAGCGCTGGCAGGTCGATAGACACACAGACAAACACAAACATACACACAAAATCTAGCTTTCGCAACCAATGGTTGCCTCGTCAGGAAAGAGGGAAGGAGAGGGTAAGTCTTTCCGCTCCCGGGATTGGAATGACTCCTTACCCTCTCCCTTAAAACCCAAATCCTTTTGTCTTTCCCTCTCCTTCCCTCTTTCCTGACGAGGCAACCATTGGTTGCGAAAGCTAGATTTTGTGTGTATGTTTGTGTTTCTCTGTGTGTCTATCGACCTGCCAGCGCTTTTGTTTGGTAAGTCTCATCATCTTTCTTTTTAAATATATTTTTCCCACGTGGAACGTTTCCCTCTATTATATTCATATCTATATATATATATATATATATATATATATATATGAATTACAAAAAACTAATAATAAAAAAACGTTGCACGGCGCGAGATTCGATCCAGCGACCTTCGGATTACGAACCCGAGCGCTTACCGCTGCGCCACGTCGCTGTAGAAAATTATTAATCGTAGAGAGTATTTCACCGCAACGGTTTATTTTAACTGTCAATTTTCTCGACAACGGCTGAGAAGTGCATCTTGGTGCTTTGCCACATTACACCTCTGGCCATGAGCTTTTATTATGCGCAGTATGAACCGAATCTGAATTTCGCAATTGGCGGCCTCCCCTTGTAAGCATATTCCAGTTCATGGGGTGAAGGTAAAGGAATTTCCCCAACTGGGGTCACTGTGGGTGACTTGTGTGTTGATGGTAATGAAACAATGATGAGAACAACTCAACGTCAAGCCCAGCGTTGAGAAAAATTTCTGACCAGACCAGGAATTGAACCCAAGACCACTTCATGGCAGTCAGACATGCTGAACACTCACGAGATGAACAGTGGAAGAATCTACTGCCATTGTTGTACTTGATCTGAGTGATTTGGTGTCTACTGGCCCTGTTGATACTTGGGCAAAGAATGATTCAATAGTGGAGAAAGTGCCTTCACGTGTCAAGTGTGATGGTCACAATATTTTATTGTTGTCATTACTTGAGACTCTAAGTAATCTCAAGCCCAAATTCTGGGACTTACAAGTGTTTTTCTCTTTTACCATATGACACTGATAGCAGAAGCTCATTTCTTGTCTCCTTGTTGATACTTTTCAATACTCCTTATCACACAGATGCAGTGCCGAGCTTGTCTTGACAGCCAGTTCCTTTGGGAATAGGAGGCCTGCTTAACAAATGGACCTACTGTTGGACATCACATGCAACTATGCACACAACTACCAGCTGTCGATGATGACAGATAAAACCTCCGCATACCCCTCCTACACCCACCTCACTCCCCCCCCAGATCAATGTAATCCTAGTTCTTCATCTGGCCAGCAGTGTTCATTTCTCGAGTGCTGAACTTAAACAAAACACGATTGTTTGTTGTTGAGATTAGGTTGTGCAAGACTAGGTAAAAATGAAGAAAATGGTGACATTGTGTAATGTGTTTTGTTTTTTTGTTTCTTTTCAGAGGATGTGTCCTTGAAGGATCTATTGAGCATGAAACTGAACATTTATTTTGAAATTTTTCTGTATATATTTTCTATTGAAGCTTTTGCATTAAACACAGTTAGATTGTGTTGTACAATGCTGTGTGAGCTGTGTCTATGTACATTTACAATCAATGATCTTGATATAAATTATGTGTAAACTTACTTTTTGTGCATTGTTATGGGTAAGCATTTCTGATAGTTTGTGTTGATAAATATATTGTCAGTCTTGTGGTGTGAGAATGCATGTCAAGTAATGTACATGAGTAACATTAGCATATATTGACAGCCATGTTTTATTGCAGTTCTTTTTTATATTAATTATATTTGTTAAATATGTGTTGATATCTGTGTACTTCGCACTAGAGTATTACTAAAATAAAATTGTAGTCATGTTTTTTGCTAGGAAGGAATGAGTACATTTAGTCTAAACTGACTATGAAAATACTATTTTGTGAACAGAGATTGTATTAGCTAAGAATTGATGTGTTTCATGATTAATTATTAATATACAGAGTGAGTGAGTAAATCAAAGGAACGATCAGTAGGAGGAATGAGTGATTGAATGGATAAAATATATATATATATATATATATATATATATATATATATATAAAAAAGAGATGTCGCTAAACCTACCCAAAGATGAGCAGCACCTATTAGACGGGGGGGGGGGGGGGGGGGTAGATGGTCAATACCACAGTTTGATCATGTCAACATTGTTATTTTGTACCAGGAAGGGCTCTCAACAAGGGAAGGGTCCATTCATCTCGGAGTGAACCAAAGAGGTGTTGTTCGGACATGGAGGAGATACAGAGAGACAGGAACTGTCGATGACATGCCTTGCTCATGCCGCACAAGGGCTACTAGTGAAGTGGCTGACCACTACCTACGGATTATGTCTTGGAGGAACCCTGGCAGCAACGCCAGTGTGTTGAATAATGCTTTTTGTACAGCCACAGGATGTCATGTTATGACTCAAACTGTGCACAATGGGCTGCATGATGCACAACTTAACTCCTGATGTCCATGGTGAGGCTCATCTTTGCAACCACAACACCATACAGCGCAGTACAGATGGGCCCAACTACATGCCAAATGGACTGCTCAGGATTTTCATCATGTTATCTTCACCGATGAATGTCGCATATACCTGCAACCAGACAATCATCGGAGATGTGTTTGGAGGCAACCCAGTCAGGCTGAACGCTTTAGACACATTGTCCAGTGAGTGCAGCAAGGTGGAGGTTCCCTGATGTTTTGGGGTGGCATTATGCGGGGCCGACGTACGCGACTGGTGGTCATGGAAGGCACCGTAACGGCTGTATGACATGTGAATGCCATCCTCTGACCAATAGTGCAACCATATGGTTTTATGGACATGAGTACCTTCGATTCATAGAAATACAGAATCTTCTAAGGAGAATCTGAACTAAAGATTGCAAGAGATTTTTAGCAGCTTAGCACAACATTTTGCGCAAACAAGCTAATAAATATGTAAGGGACTACCTCTGAAAAGTTCTCCACTACAACACTGAAATAGGCAAACAAGAGATATATATTATTCAGTGTGCATGCTCATAAAGAACTGAAGAAATTTTCAGAAGGTGAAAGCATTCTGAGATTAGAGAACAATCTATAGAGAACTCCAAGCAAAAATGTACACAGGTAACTCCTTTATTTTGAAATTCATGGCACAGGAAACAAATATCGGCTCTGAGGCATGCATACGTATTCATTTCCTGTGTGTTCAGATCCCCAACCATAAAAACAAACATTTGTGTAACAACAGTATTGTTTAGTTCCGATGAGGGTTTTTTTACAGCACTACTTAGCATCGTCAATACATGGTGGAAAGTCTCCTTGCTCCAGTGAAGGCTTGAATCCATCATAGCATACCACCAAAGGCATCATCAAGCCAGCCCGGGTCCAAACTGTCCCATCATTTAATGGGGATTCAGCACAAGTCACACAGAGTACTTGGTGGTTGTCAACGTCCAAAAACAGCTTGTTTCATCTGATCACACTCAGTTCAATTTGGCTCATGCCAGGCAACAGGCAGGCTACATCATTCTGGTGATCCTAGCATGCCACAAGAATGTGTACACAAGAATAGCATGATGAGAGCACACAAATTATCATGCATTGGGATGAAATCATCACCAAAATGTTAGCCATATGGTCCTTCTAATGGTTGCACTATATCGTCCCTGTACAGTAGAGCAGTGGAATTACCATGAACGATCACAAGAGTTGTACAATGGTGCTATGTAATTCCACTCAGGAACATCACTCCCCCACCATCTTGTTGCACATGTTGGACACAGTGTTGGAAGCATTCGATATTACTGGGACGTCTCCAAACACATTCTTCACAATTATCACCGCACAAACAAATCTGAGTTTTGTTCCTAAACAATACCCAATGGCAATCCTGGGCTGTCCATTCTGTATGATTCCTTGCCCATCTGTAGTGGAGTCTATGGAGTTGTGTATGATGTGGTGCTTGCCGTGATCGTTGGGAGCGGAGATTCAAAACTTGCAGCTATTTGCTGAGAGTCTGATCTTATGATAATGTCCTGTAGCCTCTTAGAACACCAAATTTAGTTCTGGAGCACTCATCTCATGCTACCTTTGACGCAAAAGCCATAGATATTGATCACCTGTGCATCTGTCGAACGTGGATAGCCTGTGCAGTGCAAGTACTCAACACTAGCCATCAATGGCACTGATTCCATGTATTTACCACACCACTACGATTCAGATGCACATGTCAAACAGCTTCCCTGGTTGATGTGATGATGTGGACACAGTCTTAAATCACAACTGTTCTTGATGGCATGATGGATGTTAACTCTATTGTTTCACAGACATCTCTAATGGATACCCAGTAGTGCTTTACTTTGACCTAAAATGCATAAATCCATTTGAGTGTGGTGTTCTACTTATAAGTAGTGCTCCTGGCAACTGTAACCAAGTTTACAAATAACATCACGGGTGACCTCCCTATTGGTACAGGACAAATCACAATAGTAACAAACCTGCACGGCATATAACAGTGAAGCAAAACTTTTGTTGATGTGTTGTGATGCCATGGCTAATAATGAGCTATAATTTTTTCTCCTTTGTTTTACTGCCTTGTACTCCATAGATATATTTCTGATGATGTAGAATATTCTTCATTTGGTTATATAGTCTAGAACATGAAGTGTGTATGACTATGTTTACTGCGCTATTTTCTATACGAGTTCCTTATTTAAAGACTTAGATTTTGTTTCTTGTGATCTTTCAAATAGTTGTATTAAATGTATTGTGTGAAACGGAATGCAGTAGGCAGAAGTTTTGTAAGAAATGTGGATTGAGAGAGATATCAATAGCTGTCAGGTCGAACAGTGAGGCAGTCAGTAACAGATGGCGCATACGCATGGTGGTACAGAAGGAAGTACTGAGTGTAGTAATGGTATGCGTTTAAAGCAACATTAATACCAGACTTTTTTGTGTTAGACCAGTTTGAAATTTGACTTTAAGATGGATACTCTAAACAGACGTTGAATAATGCAAACGCTGTTGGTTTTTGCGGAATGATGCTTGTGGTAGTGGCAATGCACTTGTAAACAGAGAGTATTGTCATCAGATTAGAACTGAGCTGCATTACACAAACTGTGAATTTAATATTGCTCATTGTCTTGACTATGATATATGACATGTGCTAAAACACTGACTGCCAATGTGGAAACTGTGAACCGTGTTGCTACAGAAGTGACTGTTTTAGTGGGAACAGCGTTACTATGCACCATGAACATTAACAGTAGATGGACTGTCTAACTCTGCAATTGGCAATTATAGCAAATGGAGTCTTAATTTTAACTCAACATGAGGACTGTGCCAAACTATCATGTGTGAAAGTTGCAGTTGAACTAACATGACCTTCAGGTGCCACATAAGCAGTTACTTTGTTCCAGCCTACAACAAATGGATGCTACACCACTTATTACCACTGCCAGCCAAAACAGGTTGAAAGAAAATACGATATTTTAATGCCAATGACACAACTGGATGAACTTATAGTATTCATATCAGCAACTTCCAACTGCTTCTACCACCGTCACCACATCACCCAGATCCAGAACAGATAAGAATCAAACTTGTTTCTCTCTTCGTTAAACACAGTTGTAACCAATTTAATTGCTTTATGCCTTGTAATAGCCTCTTAATGTTTCTCCCTGTAAATAAAAGCAGTGTATTGTAAAGACTGTTCACCTTCAGTGATTGTTGACCCCACTCCTAACGGTAGTTATTGCCATCATATATTTGTTTTTGATTGTCAGTGTATTTGTATTAGTTGTTGCATGCATAGTATGTGTCTTTTGGAAGGGTGTGCCTTGATGTGTATATACAGAAATTTAGACAGGAGAATTAATGTGTTGCACTATGAAATGTGGCATAACGTGTAAGTTGAGGCATCTGCCATTGACATTGTTTACACCGACCAATTACAAAGAAGTAGCTTATTTGCCATTGGTTCATGTTAGCGTATTGGAGGAAACTTTGAATCTGACAGTTGTCAAAGTACGTGATCTTTGTTTACATGCCTCTCAATGTCATATTCCCATTCATTCATGTTTAGATGCAAATTTATCTTGGTTTAACTGTTACTGGTAAGCAAAGTTACAGTTCACTGTGTCATTATTTATCAAATTAGCTTCAGATTGTTTTAATGTTTTCCACTATCAAAGGATTTCATTACTAAGATTTTAACAGGATTCGGAAACTTATCATATAGAGGTGTGCTTTTGAAGTTTCCGGAACTGATACGGATTATTGGGGTTTACACAATATTAATTTTCTTCATGCAGTTTTCCTGTAAACATTTTCTGATTACAAATTCACGGACATAGTAAATCACCAGGAACCATTTTCTTCACATACGTCAACAGTGGAATGACGGGACAGGGTAGTTTGATGTTGTCTTACAGAATTTACTGTCTTTGGATCAAAGTTTCAAAATTAGTGGGAGTGGTTTGTTTGTGTTTGAATCAAATAATAGAAAAGATGACTATCAAAGATGATGAATGGGTGGCCAGTTTCAAGGTGTGGGGTGATGAGCAAGGGGAAAATAAAGAGGAAGAACCTGCTATGGAAAAGGTGGAAAAAGATATAGTAATTAAGACAGAACCAGGTGTTGAGAGAAAAGTGGGGGAGAAAGTTCAAAGAGAAAGTATGTGTGCTGCACTGTTAGCAGTAATGAAGGATGTTAAAGAAGGATTGAGGAGAAAGATGGGAGCTGTTAGTAAGGAGGCAGAAGCAGTTAATAAATCTCAAAAGGATATGGGAGAAGAAAGGAGGAATTTATATATGAAATTTGAATAAAGGTTTAAGGGTTTTAAAATAGAGCTAGATGATGGGATAGAAAAGAAGATTTCTGAGATAAAGTCAAAGGTAGGCAAAGATTTTGACAAATTTAAAGATGATGTTCAAGAGACATTTAAAGAGACAGAATTCGAGTTAATGGAAAAGCAAGAGAGATTCAGGGAGGAGGTAAATGGAAGGGTGGAATGCTTGGATGAAAATATAGTAGCACAAGCTAAAGTGTGTGATAAGAGTAAGACAGATGTGAAGGAGTATTTTGTTAGAATGTTGCAGGAACACAGCAAGAAATCTCAAGCAGAAGTGGAAGAAATCACAGGATCCACCTCAGTGATTGAGAAGAGAGTAGGGACTTTGGAAAGAAAGATAGAAGACAGGAATTGCACAGCTCCATCTGTGGCAGTACATATGAGAGATAGTAGTAATTTTAATAATATAGTGTTTGATCCTAAAGACAATGTCCATCCAGTGGCTTTTGTGAATAGTTTAAGAAGTCAGTTTACTGTAGAGTGGATTGGGAAAGATAAATTAAGGAGGGCCAGTGCTTGTTTGAAAGGTGTGAGTTTAGATTGGGGGGGGGGGGGGGGGGGGACAGATGCACCAGAAAAATATGAAACTTTTGAGAATTTTGTGTTAGCTTTCCTAGAGGAGTACTGGTCTGAGGAGAAACAGGGTGATGTCATAGAGGCTTTTAAGAAAGCACCGTATGATAACCAAAATAGGGAGAGTATGAGGGAATATTGTGAGAGATGGATCAATAGGCTGAAACATTTGTATAGTACTTGGAGTGATCACGATACAATAGATGTATTGATGGGGGAGTTACCTCCTAATAAGAGATGTGGATTAATAGGGCATAATAATAATCTGAAAGATTTTTCTGAATAGAGTGAGAGATTTAGATAGATGGCAGACAGATTGTTCATGTAATGAAAATAGAGATTCTTGGAGGTACCAAGCAAACAGGGACCAGACCAACAGAGTGAATCAAGTAAATGTGAGAGGTAGAGGAGAAAGAGGTAGAGGAAATTTTAAGGGTAATAATAGATGTTATGATAGGAGAGGAAGCTTTAATACAGAAAATGGCACCTTGCAACAGTGAAGGCCAATGCTGAGGCGGTCCAAGTGTCTGGGCCTACCAATGTTGAAAGGTGAGAATTTAGATTACCAGTTGCCACAATGACACTAGATATTTTGTAATGAGCAGCAATAGTAATGCTAATCATGGTGATAGGGGTTGTGGAAGTCAGAGCTTGGTGAGTGAAGAGTTAGGACCTGAAGGTAAGTGTGGGAATAGTGTAGAATCAGGGAGTTTATGTATGGAGGTGTTTTCCCATAAGTTTGATAGTGTTAAAGAATATGAAAGAGAGCAGGTAGACAAGGAGAAGGAGAATAAAGTAATAAAATTGGAAAGTAGTGGAAGTGGGGAGGAAGAAACAAGCAGTGAGAGCAGTGATAGTGAGGAGGGAGAAGATGATGTACAAGAGGATACATTTCTTCTGCAAGGTAATTTGCATAAGAGTCACGAGGGAGAGAAAGGGCCAGTTTCTGAGATTACTTAGGGAGAGACTTCTACCAATTCCTTGAATTATGGTATAGATACTAATGAGGAGGAGAACGTTAATGTGTTCATTACTGGCAAGCGTAAGGGGGTGACAATTTGTGGCAAGGAGGAAGAGAGTTTATGTGTAATCAGAAGGGAGTCAAAAGAAGAAGACAGCTCAGTGATAGGTTATAGAAAGTGGGAATATGACAATACCGAAAGAGATTTGTTATGTGAGGATGAAGATATGGGGGATATTAAACCAGGACAACCTTTTGTGAAAATAAGAGCCTATGGTAGGGAGCAAAGGGCTCTATTGGATGCAGTGAGTGAAATAAGTGTTGTAGCTGAGGAATTCTACAATTATATAAAGGGAGGTAATGAGGTAATGAACATACCAGTGTTGGGGTTTAAAATAATGGGTGCTACGGGAAAATTGAGAAAAGCTGTCAAGCAACAGACCATTTTAGAATTTGAAATTGGGGGCATAAGATTAGTACAACATATTTTTTTGTAATTCATGACATCATGGGATTCACTACACTTCATTGAATATGTACATAGCATGCACAGGGCCCCGAGCTGTAGGAGTGCTATTTCTTTTTTAGTTTTCTGTACTAATGCCTGCTCTTTTACTATTCTGTATATCTATCAAAACAACTTTTCAACTGTCAATCTACCCAGGTTTAGGAATGAGTAAAGATAACCTCATATGACGACTGATGACTTAATCAAAAGAAATGGTTAAAGAGGAGTTCTTGTATTTTTTTGAACACTACTGGCCATTAAAATTGCTACACCAAGAAGAAATGCAGCTGATAAATGGGTATTCATTGGACAAATATATTATACTAGAACTGACATGTGATTGCATTTTCACGCAATGTGGGTGCATACATCCTGAGAAATCAGTACCTAGAACAACCACCTCTGGCTGTAACAACGGTCTTAATAGCCTAGGCATTGAGTCAAACACAGCTTGGATGGTGTGTACAGGTACAGCTGCCCATGCAGCTTCAACGCGATACCACAGTTCATCAAGAGTAGTGACTGGTGTATTGTGACGAGCCAGTTGCTCAGCCACCATTGACAGGATGTTTTCAACTGGTGAGAGATCTGGAGAATGTGCTGGCAGGGGCAGCAGTTGAACATTTTCTGTATCCAGAAAGGCCAGTACAGGATCTGTAACATGCAGTCGTGCATTATCCTGCTGAAATGTAGGGTTTCGCAGGGATCAAATGAAGGGTAGAGCCATGGGTCATAACACATCTGAAATGTAACATCCACTGTTGAAAGTACTGTCAATGCGAACAAGAGGTGACCAAGACATGTAACCAATGGCACCCCATACCATCACACCGGGTGATCCGCCAGTATGGCGATGACGTATACGTGCTTCCAATGTGCGTTCACTGCGATGTCGCCAAATGCGTTTGTGATCATTATGATGCTGTAAACAGAACCTGGATTCATCCGAAAAAGTGACATTTTGCGATTCGTGCACCCAGGTTCGTCGTTGAGTACACCATCGCAGGCGTTCCTGTCTGTGATGCAGCATCAAGGGTAATCACAGTGATGGTCTCCAAGCTGATAGTCCATGCTGCTGCAAACTTCGTCGAACTGTTCGTGCAGATGGTTGTTGTCTTGCAAACATCCCGTTTGCTGACTCAGGGATCAAGATGTGGCTGCACGATCCATTACTGACATGCGGATAAGATACCTATCATCTGTACTGCTAGTGGTACAAGGCTGTTGGGAACCAGCATGGCGTTCTGTATTACCCTCCTGAAACCACCGATTCCATATTCTGCCAACAGTCATTGAATCTCGACCAACGCGAGCAGCAATGTCACGATACGATAAACCGCAATAGCGATAGGCTACAATCCGACCTTTATCAAAGTCGGAAACGTGATGGTACACATTTCTCCTCCTTACATGAGGCATCACAACAAAGTTTCACCAGGGAATGCCGGTCAACTGCTGTTTGTGTATGAGGAATCGGTTGGAAACTTTCCTCATGTCAGCACATTGTAGGTGTTGCCACTGACGCCAACCTTGTGTGAATGCTCTGACAAGCTAATCATTTGTATATCACAGCATCTTCTTCCTGCTGGTTAAATTTCGTGTCTGTAGAAAGTCATCTTCATGGTGTAGAAATTTTAATGGCCAGTTGTGCAGGATTTTGTAGTATTGCGATTTGGAATAATGAAGAAGTAAGCTGAAAGGTGGGGTGAGAACTTTGGAAATATGACAATGTATTTAAATTAGTAATTTGATAATTGAGTTTGAGTTGCTACAGAATATGATGAGAAGCAATAACTTCCAAGATATATGATACATTATAAGATAAACACATGCAATGAATATTTGTAAAGGAATATAATGTCTGAGAATTCAAGTACAAAAAAAGGCCATAAATGCAATTCACTGATATAGAGCCATTAGAGTGAAGCTGTAGTAAAGACACTAAAAGGTGTGATGAAAAAAGTTGTGCAATATGTATTGCAGGTAAAGAACTAACTGGATACATTTTCAGTTTTAGAATGAAAATTTATGGTAATTAATTCTTTTGCTTGACTATTTGTATCAAAGCATACAATTTTTGTTACTCTTTTTAGGATCATAAACCCAATGACATGTTTAATTCTGGAACTTTTGATATTCTTTGGTAAGAAGTTTGTAATATACAGTTTCATTATTATTGGATAAATTCCATACTTTTTTGTGATATAAATTACTATTGAGACTAAATGTTGTGAAATACGATTTTAAAATTTAAACTGACTTAATCAAAGACCATAACTAATTTTAGGCAGATGGGGCTCGCATGTGTCTAGGACATTTTATCTTGAGAAGTTCTCGCAAAAATCTCATGGTAAAATGTGGGGCACATGTGATTCCATGGCTCATAATGAGACATAATTTTTTCTCCTTTCTTTTACTGCCTTGTACTCCATAGATATATTTCTGATGATGTAGAATATTATTCAGTTGGTTATATAGTGTAGAACATGAAGTGTGTATGACTATGTTTACTGTGCTATTTTCTGTACGAGTTCCTTATGTAAAGACTTGGATTTTGTTTCTGGCAATTCTTCAAATAGTTTTATTAAATATATTGTGCGAAATGGAATGTAGTAGGCAGAAGTTTTATAAGGACTGTGGACTGAGAGAGGTATCGATAGTTGTCGGGTCGAACAATGAGGTAGTCAGTGACAGATGGCGTGTAAGCTTGGCAGTACAGAAGTAAGTACTGTGTGTAGTAATGGTAAGCGTTTAACATGATATTAATATGAGACTTTCTTGTGTTAGACCAGTATGGAATTTGACTTTAAGATGGATATTCTAAACAGACGTTGTATTATGCAAACACTGTTGGTTTTGGCAGAATGATACTTGTGGCAGTGACAATGCACTCGTGAACAGACAGTATTGTCATCAGTTTAGAATAGAGATGCATTACATAAACTGTGGACCTAACATTGCTCCCTGTCTTGACTACAATATATGAGATGTGCTAAACACTAACCGCAATTGTGGAAACTGTGAATCGTGTTGCTACGTAAGTGACTGTTTTCACAGGAACACTGTTATTATGCAGCATGAATATTAACTCTATAATTTCAGAATTGGCAAGTTATAGCAAATGGACTATTAATTTAAACACGTCATGCAGAATGTGCCAGACTATCATGAGTGAAAGTTGCAGTTGAACTAATATGACCTTCACGTGCTGCATAAGCAGTTACTTTGTTCCAGACTATGACTAATGGATGCTACGCCACTTAATACGACCACCAGCTGAAACAGGATGTAAGGAAATAGGATATTTTAATGCCAATGATATGACTGGATGAACATATAGTATTAATATCAGCAACTTCAAACTGCTTCTACCACCGTCACCACATCATACCGACCCAGAACAGATGTTGTTGTTGTGGTCTTCAGTCCTGAGACTGGTATGATGCAGCTTTACATGCTACTCTATCCTGTGCCAGATTCTTAATCTCCCAGTACTTACTGCAACCTACATCCTTCTGAATCTGCTTAGTGTATTCATCTCTTGGTCTCCCTCTACGATCTGTACCCTCCACGCTGCAAGTTGTGCCACAAACTCCTCTTCTCCCCAATTCTGTTCAATACCTCTGCATTAGTTATGTGGTCTACCCACCTAATCTTCACCATTCTTCTGTAGCACCACATTTCGAAAGCTTCTATTCTCTTCTTATCCAAACTATTTATCGTCCATGTTTCACTTCCATACATGGCTACACTCCATACAAATACTTTCAGAAATGACTTCCTGACACTTAAACCTATGCTTGATGTTAACAAATTTCTCTTCTTCAGAAACACTTTCCTTGCCATTGCCAGTTTACATTTTATATCCTCTCTACTTTGTCCATCATCAGTTATTTTGCTCCCCAAATAGCAAAACTCCTTTACTACTTTAAGTGTCTCATTCCCTAATCTAATTCTCTCAGCATCACCCGAGTTAACTTGACTACATTCCATTATCTTCATTTTGCTTTTGTTGATGTTCATCTTATATCCTTCTTTCAAGACACCGTCCATTCCGTTCAACAGCTCTTTGAAGTCCTTTGCTGTCTCTGACAGAATTACAATGTCATCAGCGAACCAAAAAAATTTTATTTCTTCTCCATGGATTTTAATACCTACTCTGAATTTTTCTTTTGTTTCCTTAATTGCTTGCTCAATATTCAGATTGAATAACATCGGGGAGAGGCTACAACCCTGTGTCACTCCCTTCCCAACCACTGCTTCCCTTTCATGTCCCTCGCTTCTTACAACTGCCATCTGGTTTCTGTACAAATTGTAAATAGCCTTTCGCTTCCTGTATTTTACCCCTGCCACCTTCAGAATTTGAAAGAGAGTACCGTATTTACTCGAATCTAAGCCGCACTTTTTTTCCGGTTTTCGTAATCCAAAAAACCGCCTGCGGCTTAGAATCGAGTGCAAAGCAAGCGGAAGTTATGAAAAATGTTCGTACGTGCCGCCACAAGAAACTTCTGCCGTCGAATATATGTAGCGCTACGTAGGCATACTTTGTAGGCACAAAGATAAATACTGGTGCCAAAACCTCTGCGTCAGTAAATAAATTTTTTTAAAAAAAGTCGAAGACGAGCTTTTTTTCTCCGCCACGAGTTTCGACCACTGCATTTTCATACATTATCCAACGAAGTAAATACAAATTCCGTATTGTTCATCTTTGAATGTAGCACAATTTCAGTGTACTACGAAAATCTGACTGGCAAGACTGTTTGTCAATATGGCCAACTCTACGTTCTGAATTTTTTCCTATCTGTGAGAAGAGATGGTTGCTAATAGGAACCTGATGAAATTTGAGTCGCATACAGTATTCTCTTCACCATAAGAATAATACGAATATAAACATTTTGCCATGTATTCTTTCGTGTTTGCTGCTATCGCATTTAAATCCTGTCTGCCTAATAAACTACGAAACTAGTGTGAGACAACAGCAAACGCGGAAGAATATACGTATCGTGTCATGTTTATATTCGTATTATTCTTTTGCCTAATAGTGATACTGTCAGAAATGGAGCACGGCAAGTGACTAGATTTTTAAATCTAAGATGACTCTAATTTCTGTGCAGAATTTGATGTAATAAAGAAGCGGCCGCAAAGATTTTCAAACAGAGAAAAATTTTCGCCAAACTCTCGTTCAGAACATGTTCTATCATACGCAGTCTATTATTTGATTCTTGTTGATCATTATCAAAGAAAGAAGCAGTGTAAGTAACGTCTCTTGTCATTGTTTCGCTAGTGAGACGATTCCCCCCCCCACCCCCCCCCCCCTCTCTCTCTCTTAATTGTATGCAGCGGTAGCGCGCACAAAAGCAAGCCATGCCGCGAGCCGCAACAGGCCGTAAACACGCACTATCAGAATGCGACAAACAATGCATGACACAGTGCAGTAATGCATTTTCAGCTTAAGAGTGACGCAAACACCTATAACAAAGAAAACGGCATTTATCAGATCAAAACAAAATAAGCAATCGATTCAAACCAGACGAAGCACGTGAATAAGAAAGGGTATCCGTATAAATACGGACGGAGCGCCTGACGCATAGCAATGGCTACGTGGTAAAGCTTGAACTGCTAAGCTTACGACTCGAACCAAACTACTGTAGCTGTATTGTCATTCATTCGACCTAAATTGTCTCATATTACAATGGACCAACTTTGTTTCGATTTGGAGGTGCGGCCTAAATCTTTTCTCTCCCCTTGAATTTCGAGTCTCAAATTTCAGGTGCGGCTTAGATTCGGGAAATTTTTTTTCCCTTTATTTCGAGTCTCATTTTTCAGGTGCGGCTTAGATTCGAGTGCGGCTTAGATTCGAGTAAATACGGTATTCCAGTCATCCTTGTCAAAAGCTTTCTCTAAGTCTACAAATGTTAGAAAGGTAGGTTTACCTTTAAGAATCAATAACATTCCTCTCTTTGAGAAACACAACTGTAACCAATTTAATTGTTTTATGCTTTCTAATAGACTATCTCTTAATGTTTCTCTCTGTAAATAAAAGCAGTGTATTGTAAAGACTGTTCACCTTCAGTGATTGTTGACCCCACTCCTAACGGTAGTTATTGCCATCATATATTTGTTTTTGATTGTCAGTGTATTTGTATTAGTTGTTGCATGCATAGTATGTGTCTTTTGGAAGGGTGTGCCTTGATGTGTATATACAGAAATTTAGACAGGAGAATTAATGTGTTGCACTTGCACTACGAAATGTGGAAAAACGTGTAAGTTGAGGCATCAGCCATTGACATTGTTTACACTGACCAATTATAAAGAAGTAGCTTATTTGCCATTGGTTCATGTTAGTGTATTCGAGGATACTTTGAATCTGACAGTTGTCAAAGTATGTGATCTTTGTTTACATGCCACTTAATGTCATATTCCCATTCATTCATGTTTAGATGCAAATTTATCTGGGTTTAACTGTTACTGATAAAGAAAATTACAGTACACTGTGTCATTATTTATCAAATTAGCTTCAGATTGTTTTACTGTTTTGCACTATCAAAGGATTCATTACCTAGTTATTAACAGGATTCAGAAACTCCTCATATAGAGGTGTGCTTTTGAAGTTTCCAGAAGTGAAACAGATTATTGGTGTTTACACAATATTAATTTTCTTCATGCACAATATTAATTTTCTTCATGAAGTTTCCCTTTAAACATTTTCTGATTACAAATTCACGGTCATAGTAAATCTCCAGGAACCATTTTCTTCACAGTGTGCAGAAATTCTATACACTGTCAGGTACGTGCAAGGTGGAAGACAATGACAATTTCAGGAAAAAGGTGGCTGCTAAGCAGCTCATAACAGGAGAAGCTGAAGTGAGCGGAATCTTTCATATTAACATCATGTCATCTTACTTTAAGAGCCTTCCCAGAAATAAGGAAACTTGGATATTGTCTAGATGATATTAGCAGTACCAGCTTGTCATCTGAGCAAGAAATGCTAAAGAATTTTGCACTCAAGCTGATCTTCTTGTGCACTCACATCCCACCTTGGCAAGCGTAAAACCAGGCATATTATGGTAAAGAAGAATACACTGATCCCAAATAGGGTACTAAAGGTAAATCATGAAAACGCACATGAGAACAGAAAGAGTTTCAAAGACTTGTATGAGAAAGGAAAATGTAAACGTGAGAGGATAACCACTAAAAATCTGGTACATATAACAAACAAAATCCATCATTACAGTGAGCATGTAGGCACTGGAGGTGGACTAAAGCCTGCGATGAAGAAGTTGACAAGAGAGCAGAAGCCTATGAAAAAAGGTATGTAGACGAAATGGAAGACAAAATGGCAACATACAAATTTTAAGCATTGACACAGAATTTAAGAATAGTTGAACCTTGTACAGGTTTGCCAAGCACTACTTAAATGGGTACAAACTATTTGAGGGTAGTGGGAAACTGGCAGCACATAAGGATGATAAATGTGTGATCGTGGACAGACACTTCGAGAATTTGTTAATTATGAAAAACCTGAAGGGAAATGGCTAAGAAAAATTCCAGAAGAAAGGACCATTGATTGTCCTAATATATAGAAAATAACTGCGCAAAATGGTTGCAGAACTGAAAAATAACAAAGCTGCAAGGGAAGACTTGTTCACAATAGATATGATGCTTAAGAAGCTTTAAAATAGGAAATGGAAACGATCTTGAAATCCAGAGTAATCCCTGATGATTGTAAAACTGCTCAGATTAATCATTTAGATGAGAAAAGTGCTAGAAAAGATTTAAATAATTATTGTGGTATCTAGACTGTCAACATAGACACACAACTGTCTAAAGCACTTTAGATGACGCTGGTGAAGTAATTGGATTTTCAGCTTGAGGAATATTAATCAGTCTTCAGGAAAGAAAATAATATCATGCGTGGAGCAAATTTGTAGTCTGAGAAGAGTGCCAGAAAACTACCTCTGCAAAGATCTAGTCATAGTTTTTGTTCCAAGTGGTTATAAATAAACTGCAGTTAGTCAAGGAGGTCGAGTGTGGGGTGTAAATATCATATGACAGTGAAACTTGTTTGATAAGCTAATGCTTTAATGTGGAAAAAAATTATGGTGGAAAGAAATTAGTTCCAATTTTGGCCACCAGGTGTAAATCTGGCGCTGTACAGCATCTTGTCAACATCTCAAGTGCTAATATATAATGAATTACGAAGGCGGGAGTTAATAATACAATCAACATTGTGCCTTTCTCACTGTGTTGGACTTTTTCTGCCCACATCCTTTTCCTTATCTATTACATATCAAAACATTTCTACATCTCTTTCTTGCATTCACAACACCAGATTTGCACCTGACAGACAAAATTCGAACTACTTACTTCCAACGTAAATCGGTTCTGCATTAACACATCAGAATATGTAGCAAGTTTAGCTACCATACGATAATTACAGCCCATGCTGGAACTCCATGAGTAGCTGTACTTTAGTTACAACCACCTGGTACATTTAAAAAAGCATACCAATCAAGCTGTAAGAAATTGCTATTCGATAAATATATTTCAGAATGAACACCAAAACAACGGAAATTATCAAGCAGGCGTTAACAGGGACTCGTTAGAAAGTAAAATTTACAGGGTGTCTCTCCAAGGAGTTTTATAGGGGAGAGGCATTTAGTATTGGCTGGGCTTACAGTACCAGCCGCTACTGTGATTTCCCTTTCCACCTCCAAATGGCAGAAGAACACAGTAAGCAGAAGCAACCTACTGTATCCACGTGCACTGGAGTTGGATATCTTCTTCCTCTCTTCAGTGCTTTGTCTGCTCTTAGTGCATGATGGTATTGCTGTAGCTCTTAGCACAAGGAAGTTTCATTGATAAAAGAATGTACATTTTGACTAGATCCAACTGCATGTTTGTTGTGCAGTACCGGCCACCCAACTGTCTCTCAGATTCGGCTAGAAGTAATTTCCAATTGTAAATTATTTTTCATTATTCCTACTTTTTTGAGATTTCAATGGCAGAGAATGAAAGGAAAGTAAGAGGAATGTGGAATGAAGGGTGCATGAAAATGGCTGTGAGTAATGCTGTGTCAAACAAAATGACCACAACAGATGCTGCTGAAGTGTTTTAAACAGTTGTAAAAGAAAGACATCATCACTGAAGAGAAGAGATTAAAAGTAGCAAAAATGTAGTCTCAAAATGAATTAAAGAAAGCTGAATTAAGTTGGTTTCCCAAATAAAATAAACACTCAAATGGTGGTCATCGAAAGCCTATTACAAAGTGGTAAAGAAAACTCAAATTTACTAGAAATAGTGGGCCAACAGAAGAGACTAAGAAGTATATTATGTGTTTGGAGTCATTTGAAGAAGACTGGGTGCTGTGGAACAAGTGTAGAGGCTGGGAATATCTTCTGTATGTGGTTCAGGACAATATTTGGTATTTTATTTGTGAACTCTGTAAAATAATGAGCTAAACATTCTTTAAATGTGCCGACATAATAACAGTAAGTTCTCATGTGAATGTGTTCTATTGTTATTCAATAATTATCAGTGCAGTATATCATTAACGGCTGATATTATCACAGAAAAGACCATGAGTGATACTGCAAAACACTTTCTACAAGCCTTGTAACTGTAGTTTCTTTACTTTCGATATAATTAAGTACTATAACTAAAAAATAAAAAAATCATTACACTGTGCTATCCATAGAACATATCTTGAGATAAGAGAATATTGTATTAGCATTAAAATCAACCACCACAGTTACACAGTGAAGCAAAAAATTTGTGTCGGTCAATATTGTACGGCTCTCCCCTATTATAGCAGGTGCCAGACAGAGTGTAGTTTGCCCCCGGTTCCCTTCAACTGTTTTGGAGGTGATCACCCCCAAAGGAGAAAAAGAATGGGTTGCTCAGCCAAGTAGGGGCGAGTGTTTTACCTAGAAACACTTTTCAGAATTCTGCCTGTAGTAAAAACTTAATATAACTTCTTACTCCATTTTCAAATGATAACATTCACTATAACAAAAGTAATCTTGTGCACAATTCCGTAAAGATGCACTGTACCAAAATTTAACTACAGAAACTATGCTGTAAACAAATTCTCAATGAGCGCTGCAAAAACTTGTATTGTATTATATTGTATTTTTATTGATCCAGGCAATCATAGTATTGTACAGCTGTACATATGATGTTGGATAGGTCAAGAGAGCTATTTACAAGTAATTTTTACAAATTGATTTTTACATTATTTTGTAGCAAGGAAATTATCTATCTTAAACAAAACAGTTAATACAAATCATAGAATTGTAAGGTTGTACATACGATATTGGACAGGTCAAGGGAACATATTTGCAAGTAATATTTAATAAATTGATTTTGCATTATTTTGCAATGAGGAAGTTAGCTATCTTTAACAAAACAGTAAATACAAATGTTGTATGATAAAATACAAACAGCCAAAACAAATGTAATAGTAAAGTAGTCCAGTGTATTTCATAGACATTCACAGTATATAATAATCCAGTATATTTCATAGACATGCACAGTATATAATTTTCAAACCTAATTGAACATTTATCATATTGTTTACATTTTTAACCCCTTTCAAAAAAATGATCAACTGCATAAAAGCAATGGTCCAAGAGATATTTTTTTAACTTATGTGTGAAGGCTCTTGGGTTCTTTGTTGCTTTGATTTCATTGGGTAAATTACTATACATTTGTATCCCAACATTTAAAACACTTTTTTGGTAGCAGGTAGTTCTGGATTGAATCATATGTAGGTCAGATTGCTGCCTTGTTGCATAGTTATAAATATCTCCATTGAATTTTAGTGTGCAGTCATTGTTTAACAGGTATGACTTGACAAAAGAGACGATATTATAAATGTAAGCAGAGGGCAGTGTCAAATTATGAGCATGTAATGGTAATGGATGTCAATACATTACTCAGTAGAAGTGATTATACACAGCATGGACTTCACTTGCGAATGGAAGGCAATTTGCAAATACCAACTCTAACACACATACAATGTGAAGACCTTTCAGCAAATATGGAAGTGAAAACACAGGAAAAATCAACAGCAAGACATATCCAGCTCCACAGTGAGGCAAGATAAATGAGGAGCCGCAAGAAAGAACTGTACTACACCTTCATCACTCAAAGAAGACACAGCAAAACAAAACTACCATAGACTAAACCAGACTGTGATATTAGCAAAAGTATTTAACCCAAAAATAGCAAATCAACCAAGTACCACACCCAAAGATATTCAAGATACTACAAGAAGAACTGGGCACTGGAAACCATAAGCAGTTCCTACAGGAGACCCACTAAGGACAACAGCAGATACAGTCTCAAAAGTATCACCAAGGACATCTAATTTTAAATGTATCAGTGAACACCAACAATCAACTACTACCACTCCAGAAACAGGAGGAAATTCAGCAATTCCAGTGAGAAGAAATGTAAGGCGACCATGTCATCTGCGAGATTTTTTATTCCCAAAAGGCCTCAAGACCAAATTAGGATAAATAGTGCACCTATAAACAACACCTCCAGCAGCAGTCCTCGCAGCAAAAACAGAAACCACATCAACATCAACCACACAAGAAGAGTGCTCAAAGAGATGGAGAACTGCCCCTTTTCACCATCAGGAGATTTTCTTATGATCAACGGAGAGAACCAACTCACACTTCGAGATGAGAAGTAAGATTTCCCACATAATTTAAATTCAGGAATAAAGGTAAGTGTCAACCAAGTACAATTAGAACAAACCTAAAATCTTACCAGGTACCCTTCTCTATCAGAATATACAATCAAATCTTACCAGGTACCCTTCTTTATCAGAATATACAATCACTTAGGAACAAAGTAAGAGAGCTGGAAATCTTGCTATCAAGTGAACTCAGAAATGTTAACATACTTTGCTTAACTGAACACTGGCTGAAAGAAAATGAGTTAAAGACAGTGAAAATAACGGGTTATGTGTTAGCAGCACAAACTTGTAGAAATCAGTTTACACATGGAGGAAACTGCATATACACTCCTGGAAATGGAAAAAAGAACACATTGACACCGGTGTGTCAGACCCACCATACTTGCTCCGGACACTGCGAGAGGGCTGTACAAGCAATGATCACACGCACGGCACAGCGGACACACCAGGAACCGCGGTGTTGGCCGTCGAATGGCGCTAGCTGCGCAGCATTTGTGCACCGCCGCCGTCAGTGTCAGCCAGTTTGCCGTGGCATACGGAGCTCCATCGCAGTCTTTAACACTGGTAGCATGCCGCGACAGCGTGGACGTGAACCGTATGTGCAGTTGACGGACTTTGAGCGAGGGCGTATAGTGGGCATGCGGGAGGCCGGGTGGACGTACCGCCGAATTGCTCAACACGTGGGGCGTGAGGTCTCCACAGTACATCGATGTTGTCGCCAGTGGTCGGCGGAAGGTGCACGTGCCCGTCGACCTGGGACCGGACCGCAGCGACGCACGGATGCATGCCAAGACCGTAGGATCCTACGCAGTGCCGTAGGGGACCGCACCGCCACTTCCCAGCAAATTAGGGACACTGTTGCTCCTGGGGTATCGGCGAGGACCATTCGCAACCGTCTCCATGAAGCAGGGCTATGGTCCCGCACGCCGTTAGGCCGTCTTCCGCTCACGCCCCAACATCGTGCAGCCCGCCTCCAGTGGTGTCGCGACAGGCGTGAATGGAGGTACGAATGGAGACGTGTCGTCTTCAGCGATGAGAGTCGCTTCTGCCTTGGTGCCAATGATGGTCGCATGCGTGTTTGGCGCCGTGCAGGTGAGCGCCACAATCAGGACTGCATACGACCGAGGCACACAGGGCCAACACCCGGCATCATGGTGTGGGGAGCGATCTCCTACACTGGCTGTACACCACTGGTGATCGTCGAGGGGACACTGAATAGTGCACAGTACATCCAAACCGTCATCGAACCCATCGTTCTACCTTCCTAGACCGGCAAGGGAACTTGCTGTTCCAACAGGACAACGCACGTCCACATGTATCCCGTGCCACCCAACGTGCTCTAGAAGGTGTAAGTCAACTACCCTGGCCAGCAAGATCTCCGGATCTGTCCCCCATTGAGCATGTTTGGGACTGGATGAAGCGTCATCTCACGCGGTCTGCACGTCCAGCACGAACGCTGGTCCAACTGAGGCGCCAGGTGGAAATGGCATGGCAAGCCGTTCCACAGGACTACATCCAGCATCTCTACGATCGTCTCCATGGGAGAATAGCAGCCTGCATTGCTGCGAAAGGTGGATATACACTGTACTAGTGCCGACATTGTGCATGCTCTGTTGCCTGTGTCTATGTGCCTGTGGTTCTGTCAGTGTGATCATGTGATGTATCTGACCCCAGGAATGTGTCAATAAAGTTTCCCCTTCCTGGGACAATGAATTCACGGTGTTCTTATTTCAATTTCCAGGAGTGTACATAAAGAAAGATGTCAAAATCAATAACTTAGACAATGTTGAATCCTTAAACACTGAGAAAGATTTTGAAATATCAAGCATAGAAATTCCAGCATTCAAGTTAACTGTAATATGTTTATATGGATCTCCAGATAGCCACTTAAAAAATTCAACACTCAGCTTGATACTTAACTAAATAAAGTAGCAACAAATCGAAAAACAGGTCTTATATGTGGAGACCTAAGTGTAGACTTTAATAAGTGAAGGAATTCAAAATCTGAGTTGATGAACATATTAACAGCCAGTAATTTGGAGACTACAATTCACTCCTCTAAATGTGAAATGAATTGTTCTAGTACTACTATAGACCAAATAATAATTAGCTCCAAAACTATATATACATCAATTGTAATTAAAGTTGGACTGGCAGACCATCATGCACAAGCTATAAGCTTTTGTGTAAACAATAATTCGCCCTATAATTATATGAGGAAGACTACACACATGGGCAGAACTTTCAGTAATGCTGCAATATAAAGATTCCAGAATTATCTCTGACAACAAGAATCATGGGAGCTAGTGTATTGTACATAAAATATTTCTGATAAGTTTCATACATTCATGAATATTTTTAAATATTATTTTGATCTTGCTTTTCCAATGAAAGCCAAAACAACCCAAACCACTAAATTACTAGTGGTATAAGGAAATCTTGTGCTGGTAAATGGTACCTTCATAATATTGCAAGAAGTTACAACACAACTTGAGAGTTTGACAGATACTTCAAAAAATATAAATCTATCTTAAACAAAATAATAAAGGAGGCAAAGAAATGAGACAGTGATAAATACATAGAAAACGCTTAAAGAAAAACCAAAGCAACATGGCAAGTTGTAAAGAAAGAGACCCAATCTGACAAAAACAGAGTTAATAATATTGAATTAAAGTCTGATTTGGAAAACATTAATAACCCAGAGGAAGTAGCTAATATGTTTAATAACTATTTTATAAATGTAACAGAGAAATTACTACAATAGACCTCCAATAGAAAACAGCATACAGAAACAGGGGAAAAAGTCTCAAGCAAAACAATGCTTCTGTACTCAACAAATGTAGAAGAAGGACAGGTTACAATATAAAGTCTCAAAATGAAACACTCTGCAGGCATAGATGATATACCCGATTTCATTATAAAGAAATGTGGGGATTGGATTACTGAGCCCTCAACTCACCTATACAACCTATCTCTTACTACAGGAACTTTTCCATCATGTTTGAAAATAGCCAAATTAGGCCTTCATACAAGAAAAGGAAACAAAGATGATATTTCCAACTACAGACCATTAGCACTTCTGTCTGTTTTCTCAAAAATATCAGAAAGGCTCTTTAATAGGAGACTAACAGACTGCTTAGAGGATAATGGTATTTTATCAGAATCTCAACTTAGATTTCAAGCAAACCATTCAACTGATCAGCAGTTCACTCCTTTCTGTTAGAGGTGCTGATAGCATTAGACAACAAAAACTAACCACGGGCATCTTTTTAGATTTGCAAAAGGCATTTGACACCATAAATCATGACAAATTTCTACACAAGCTAGAAAATCTTGGCATTAGGCGAATAGCTAACAACTGCCTCAGCTCTTATCTTAAGAACAGGGACCAATATGTGGAAATAGATCAGGAAAGGGATAATGTCATTAGAATATATAATTCCAAGCTACTGACTGTTAAATTTGGTGTGCCACAAGGATCAGTAATGTGTCCTGTTATGTTCTTACTCCATGTAAATGACCTAAACATAAGCAATGACAGCAGTAAAATATGTATTTCAATTTGCTGATGATATGAGCGTTCTAATTACAAGAAACTCAGAAAAAAATCTTGTTAAAACCATAAGAGAAGCCACTGACAGGCTAACATGTTACTCTGATAACAATGACTTAACAATTAACACTGAAAAAACTGTAGCTAAGGATATACGCACAGCACAAACGAAAAATCTGGTATCACCCAATCTTGAGCTGTAGGGACAGACAATTACCAAAACAGCCTGTACCAAATTTCTTGGACGTCATCTACAAGACAACTTGAATATATATATATACACTTGAAAATATAATGTATTTAAAGCAAAACTTACACACAAAAAGACCACTCATCACTCAAAATCACACAATACACAGCTATGATACAAGACAAAAATTGGATGCACATGTCCCAAGTGCCAACACAAAAGTTATTTCAACAAAGTCTTATCCATCCTAGTATCAAACTACACAATGTCTTACCAGATACCATTAAACACATACAAAACATTGGTCACTTGAAATCTAAATTGAGTCATACTTGGTTGATCACTGCTTTTATGAATACCTACAAAAATAAATTTTTCTATGTTAACCCAATGTAGTCTCATACAGAAGAACGTTTGTATATTATCTCTCTGTACATAGCGTAACAACATTTATTGAAGTATCCATCATTAATTGATATATTAATGTGTGTTATTACGTATAAAGGTATATTATATGTAAATTGTTAATATTAACATAAAAATCCAAATATCTCTTGCACATTGTGCAGCTGTAGATGAAAATGGATGAATAAATCAAAAATCAAATCTACAAGTATCCTGAAGTCTCTTTCTCTTTCTGAAATTACGAAATCACTTCAGAAAAGCAAGGTTTTTCCAAATATGAAGAACTGATCCAAAGCACAACATAGTCATGTACCTAGGAACAAATATTCTTTTCAAATTTATAAGTTCTGCACTCAAGAAAATCCTGTCTGCAATGTATTTAATAGTGTCTCTATGTTACGTAACTGTGTACCCTACTACACACCGATAATACTGATTAATAATGAACTTCTTCCTTAAAATTAACAAGTTTTTCTGGTGTGATTTTGGGTGCTGATATCAGGTGAAACGCTAAAATTGTCCAATCACATGAAGTTTTGACACAAATTGAGCATTTCTGTGAGTACAAAAAATTTAGCTGTGTAATCATCGTACTAACGCAAGTATTCTTTTGTGAAGTTTTGTAGTATTACGTGTTACAAAAAATTGTTTTATTTCGTAGATTCTAAGACACCTCCATCCCTGCATGCAAAGGATGAGAATTGGACCCAGAAAAGTCATACGCATAAAGTTCGAGGGAAAAACGTACTGTTCGATTCTTTGTAGCATGACACTTGTCTTCATGAAACAATTTGTTAAATCGCTACCAAAAGATGGTGACACTATCAACAATGTGACGAGTAGGTTTCCGAGCCTGTAAGAGCCTAAGAGGCCAACCTGGTAGAAGGAGTTTTCGTCCGCCCTGACGTTCGGAAACTAATGAAAGACGAAACATTTGAAGATAAAATTAAGGAAGTTGAAAAATCAGCTTGGGTATCCTTTAAAGAAGTTATCAACAGGTTTCTTGGCAACTACAATGACTCCCACACGAGAACATAGCAAGAAACATGCTGTATAACTCAAGGAGCTTGAAGCTGCACTTTCTGGACTCGTATGTCAGCTATTCCCCAGAAGATGTTAGTAATGTGAACATGAAGCAGCGATAAAGATTCCATAAAAAGATTAAAGAGATTGAGAGAGAGTATCAGGTCCGATAGAAAGTAAGGATGATAGCTGACTATTGCTGATAGCTATTACTGGATGCAGGACGGGTGTACCCTAGGCAGTGTACGAAAGAAAAACTTCGAAACGGACTTCTGAGGGGGGAAAAGAAGAGACATTAAGATTTATTCCTTCGTATTCGTTCTAGAGAACACAATGTCATTTCAGTATCAGGAGTGCCTTATCTTAACATATTTTTTCTAATAACATTTTTTCAATATATCTGATTAGCATGGAGTTTCTGAGTATTGATCATTGCTTTATGAAATGATCTGACATGGTAGAGAGATAGCCTTGGCGTTTCTGAACTTAGCATATAAAAAACTTCAGGATCACCTAAAATAAGAAATTGATTTTGTAGGCGTTTGTAATCAGTAAAATTAAGAAGAACCATTTTCAAAAACCAGTTACAAGTGTTGTTGATAATTAACACAATTTTCCAATTTCAAGACAGGAAAAATGGTTAAGACATTAAAGAAACTCAGATCACTTGCAAATATCATGTGTTAACTGCTAGAAGGCCTTTCTTTTCGATGTACAATATGGTGCATGACTGATGAGCTATTGCTTTAACTGTTCACACGTTGTGTAAGCAGTTTTAAAAACATGCAGAATTTTACTCACCATAAAACTCTGTAACTGCAGAATTATCAATAACTTACAAATAGCTTTCATATTTTATACAGCACTTCAATATGTAGAACTCGTAACATTTGCAACTGCTGTACAAAACACGAGCTCGTGTCTCGCAACAGAAACAATATAAAATGGCGGAAACAGCTTATGGTCTCTAGTGCGTGTTAATTCATGTGATTTTGTGATCGGTCACGAGACGGGAACACCGTCCCGGAAACAACATTCGTTCCTACATAGAGTCCACACAGGATGCTGTGGTCGATGCGCAGTGACCAATTTTCGTCCAAAGCGCTGGGCGAGTTCATTCGTTTGTTCAGAAGGGGAGGCCGACATTGTTTGCCCACTTTCAGTCGGTCGGTGACACTCTGCAATGACAGAATCGAAGCGCACGCCCCGCAATCTTTCTCAAACGGCTTGGCAGTAATTATTTTTGTATTACTTACAGGTTTATATATCAGCTTCATGATGATGTGCGCATTATTTCATTATGGTCATAGTATGATATTTCCATTTAAGTAAGACACTGCGCAAAATTCGAAAAAGTTTGCAATGGAAAATAGGGATCGTTATGATTTCGCGTTTGACGCATATTACATACGTCGCTGCGTATGAAATGTAGCTAAGATATTGAATTTTTTATTAGGTGGAGGTCACTGTCTGTAACAAGTCTCAAGAAAATTGATCTGTCGTTGCACACTCATTTGCGATCGCATGCACCCTCGATAAAGCCAGAATGAAATATTCACAACGTTCCACATGTTTCATAAACCGTTTGAGGTATCGAAATGAGATTTTGGCAAAAGGTAGCACACAAAGAGGAGAGTATTTTATGCCATGGATATTACGTAAAACTTCAATTATCTACCGTGTTTTTCCACTAATTACAGACTTTTTCGATGAAGGAACGTAATTTTTAATGGTCATCGGTAGCAGGTGTAGCGAGAAATTCTGTGGGTTTTGGAACAGCATAAGTGAAGACATTAAACGTTTAGTTCTGTACTGAGCATATTCTTTTTCATAGGCTTTTGATCTTACTTTTCCTCAGTTCCTTGCTTAATAAACTTAATAAACCACAGTTCCAGAGCTCTCTCACCATTGCATCTGCACAACATTTTAATGAGGTGACTGTGTAAGGGCAGAATGGGAGAGCTATACGATGAAACTGGTGCCAGAGACAGAATTTCGTGCCACATTTTTATTACTTCGAGCAGATATAGAACCAACTCATGAGGGCAACGTCTTACACTTCCTAGAATCTGCATCTACATGGATACTGTGCAAATCACATTTAAGTGTCTGGCAGAGGGTTCATCGAACCACCTTCACAATTCTCTATTGTTCCAATCTTGTATAGCGCGCAGAAAGAATGATCACATATATCTTTTGGTACGAGCTCTGATTTCCCTTATTTTGTCTTGGTGATCGTTTCTCCCTATGTAGGTAGGCGTTAACAAAATATTTTCGCATTCGGAGGAGAAAGTTGGGGATTGTAATTTCCTGAGAAGATTCCGCCGCAACGAAACACCCCTTTGCTTTAATGACAACCATCCCAAATCTTATATCATTTCAGTGACACTCTATCCCCTACTTCGGGATAATATAAAGCGTGCTGCCCTTCGTGAACTTTTTCGACATACTCCGTCAATCCCATCTGGTAAGGATCCCACGTAGCGCAGCCGTATTCTAAAAGAGGACGGACAAGCGTAGTGTAGGCAGTCTCCTTAGTAGATCTGTTACATTTCCTAAGTGTGCTGTAAATAAAACGCAGCCTTTGGTTAGCCTTCCCCACAACATTTTCTATGTGGTCGTTACAATTTAAGTTGTTCATAACTGTAATGTCTAGGTATTTAGTTGGATTTACGGACTTTAGCTTTGACTGATATATTGCGTAACTGAAGTATTACAAAAAAATTTTCAAATGTGTGTGAATTCTTATAGGACTTAACTGCTAAGGTCATCAGTCCCTAAGCTTACACACTACTTATCCTAAATTATCATAAGGACAAACACACGCACCCATGCCCGAGGGAAGGAATCGAACCTCCACCGGGACCAGGCGCACAGTCCATGACCGCAGCGCCTCAGACCGGTCGGCTAATCCCGTGCGGCAACCGAAGTTTAACGGATTCCTTTTAGCACTCATATGGATGACCTCACACTTTTCGCAACATAAGACTCTACTTTTCGAATCAGTTAACTTAGATGAGGGCATCGATGATCATAAGGCTGTGACAGCATCAATGACTAAAATGTCTTATAAGAGCGGTTAAGATGGTTCAAATGGCTCTGAGCACTATGGGACTCAACATCTGAGGTCATCAGTACCCTAGAACTTAGAACTACTTAAACCTAACTAACCTAAGGACATCACACACATCCATGCCCGAGGCTGGATTCGAACCTGCGACCGTAGCAGTCGCGCTGTTCCGGACTGAAGCACCTAGAACCGCTCGGCCACAACGGCCGGCAGCGGTTAAGAAATACAGGAAAATGTTCTTGCTTAGGGACAGTAACAAGATACAAATTGCACAGTATCTGAGCAGTCAACATCAAACATTCAGTACTGAAGAAGATGTGGAGCACAAATGGATAAAATTAAAAAGCATCATTCAATGCGCTTTATACAAGTTATGTTCCGCGTGGGTTTTAAGGGATAGCGAAGACCCATCGTGGGTTAACGGCAGTATTAGAAACTTGCTACCTGAACAAAGAGAGCTTCATCGCCGATTGAAGGACAGTCAGAGCATAGCTGCCGAACAAAAGCTGAAGTATACGAAAATGAGCACAAGGAGAAGAATGAGAGACATTCTCAATAACTTAGAAAATAAATTTTGCTAACTGGACTGATTAACAGCCGTAAGAAATTTTCGAGTTACGTAAAACCAGCAAGTGGATCGAAATTTGGTATTCAGTGACTCAGTGACCATATTGACACAGAACAGAAAATTACAGAGACAAGGTTGCAATACTGAATTCGGTTCTCCGAAACTGTTTTAGTGCGAAAAATCACAGTACAGAGCATCCTTTAATTTATCGCACGAACGTCTTAATGACAGGTATGCAGTAAGTGACGATGGAATAGAAAAATAACTACAGTCGCTTAGTAGTGGAAAGGCGCCTGGAACAGATGAGATACCTGTAAGATTCTACATAAATTATGCGAAAAAACTTGCCCCTCTTTTAGCAGCAGTTTTTCGTAGTTACCTGGAGCACCGAAGGATACTGTTACTGTTGACAACAGTATTGAAAGAGTGAAATGCACATATATAGATGGCTGTAGTATCGCGTACACAAGGTATGAAACGGCAGTGGATCGGCAGAGCTGTCATTTGTACTCAGGTGATTCATGTGAAAAGGTGTCCGACATTATTATGGCCGCACAACGAGAATTAACACATTTTGAGTGCGGTATGGTAGTTGGAACTAGGAGCAGGGGACGTTCCATTTCGAAAATCGTTACGGAATTCAGTATTCCGATATCCACAGTGTCAAGAGTGTGCCAAGAATACCAAATTTCAGGCATCACCTCTCTCCACAGATAACCCAGTGGCCGACGGCCCATAAGCCGTCGGCACAAGGACCGTGCATCCGAACGTTGAGCGTGCCGAGTTTCTGACGTCATAGCTGCAAAATACTAACACGAATTCTTTACAGACGAATGGAAAAACTAGTAGAAGCCGACCTCGGGGAACATCAGTTTGGATTCCGCAGAAATGTTGGAACACGTGAGGCAATACTGACCCTACGACTTATCTTAGAAGAAAGATTAAGGAAAGGCAAACCTACGCTTCTAGCATTTGTAGACTTAGGGAAAGCTTTTGACAATGTTGACTGGAATACTCTCTTTCAAATTCTAAAGGTGGCAGGGGTAAAATACAGGGAGCGAAAGGCTATTTACAATTTGTACAGAAACCAGTTGGCAGTTATAAGAGTTCAGGGGCATGAAAGGGAAGCAGTTGTTGGGAAGGGAGTAAGACAGGGTTGTAGCCTCTCCCCGATGTTATTCAATCTGTATATTGAGCAAGCAGTAAAGGAAACAAAAGAAAAATTCGGAGTAGGTATTAAAATCCATGGAGAAGAAATAAAAACTTTGAGGTTCGCTGATGACATTGTAATTCTGTCAGAGACAGAAAAGGACCTGGAAGAGCAGTTGAATGGAATGGACAGTGTCTTGAAAGGAGGATATAAGATGAACATCAACAAAAGCAAAACGAGGATAATGGAATGTAGTCGAATTAAGTCGGGTGATGCTGAGGGAATTACATTAGGAAATGAGACACTTAAAGTAGTAAAGGAGTTTTGCTATTTGGGGAGAAAAATAACTGATGATGGACAAAGTAGAGAGGATATAAAATGTAAATTGGCAATGGCAAGGAAAGCGTTTATGAAGAAGAGAAATTTGTTAACATCGAGTATAGATTTAAGTCTCAGGAAGTCATTTCTGAAAGTATTTGTATGGAGTGTAGCCATGTATGGAAGTGAAACGTGGACGATAAATAGTTTGGACAAGAAGAGAATAGAAGCTTTCGAAATGTGGTGCTTCAGAAAAATGCTGAAGATTAGATGGGTAGATCACATAACTAATGAGGAAGTATTGAATAGGATTGGGGAGAAGAGAAGTTTGTGGCACAACTTGACCAGAAGAAGGGATCGGTTGGTAGGACATGTTCTGAGGCATTAAGGGATCACCAATTTGGTATTGGAGGGCAGCGTGGAGGGTAAAAATCGTAGAGGGAGACCAAGAGATGAATACACTAAGCAGATTCAGAAGGATGTAGGTTGCAGTAGGTACTGGGAGATGAAGAAGCTTGCACAGGATAGAGTAGCATGGAGAGCTGCATCAAACCAGTCTCAGGACTGAAGACCAAAACAACAACAACAGCGTGGAATAGCAGGTTCGGGAGTCTTTCCGAACGTGCAGAGCAATATCTAGCATGTCAGATTTTCTGAGCGTTGACCAATGAGATGGCACAACGCCACCTACGTCACACACACGCCACCTCCCTTCAGCACAAAGTTGTGAGGTGCCATATTGGCATTCATTTCAAGCCTACACGTATATATGCCGTTTCTGAGCACCAGCAAATTGAGAGTCACTGGAAAACCCGTTGTTAACTGTGTGATTCGTTCCAATAAAATAATGAGAAACATCATATTCGTGGCAAAAGAGTTATTGTAACTTGCGTATTATGAGAGTGGGCTATTTGAAGGTAGCCACACACTGGAGATCCACCCAAAACGCATTGTTCTTGGTACAATTTGTTATAATTAAATTTCAATTGGTAACATATCTACGATTAAGGTTTCCAGCAAGGGTAATATAATATCAGTTATCGAAAGTGGTCTGATGTTGGTTTAGCGTAGTGAGCAGCGTCACTGTTCGTTTATTAAATATCAGTTTCGGCGGTGGTTCGCATTTTGACACTGTCAATTGTTTCCCTAACATTGGCGTTTTTATTAGGTTCTGATACTTTATTATTGTTTTAATATAAGTATATACTATAATATTTGATGTTATGTAAATATAAGTTCAGCTCTTTTTGAGGGGTGACTTTGTTCGATTGGCTTAATCTATAGGACAGCTTGCGCTATTTGTATAAAGATATTTTGCTCCTTTTTCTTTTACCCTTCGTAATTCATATGTTTGCAAAGATTCTGCAACTGGGCAGGAACAGCGATCAAGTAAGACTGACCTTGAAGTTTTACTAAAATGTGGGAGTGATGAAATAATGTTTATCTTATGCAGAGAAGTATTCCAAATTTGTACCGCACTGTTTGTAATGGAACTTTCATAACCCTGTGTCCTTATTGATTGGACAATGGAGGAAATGTGCGTTTTTAATAGAGCTAACGTGGGAATTTTACGCGCGCCCGTTTAGTAAACAGTGTGATTTACGAACTAGAAACTTCCCGCAATTGCCGCTGGAGTGCGTTGCGATCGCGTGTACCACGTCGGGGCCCCCGTATGCAGAAGTCGCATCGTTTCTGAACGTTCAGCAGCACGTTGAACTTAGCACGCTCAACGTTGACTTTCGACAGCATAGTCCGTGTGCCGACGGCTTTACCTAACAATCGCGAGCAGCGGCGTTTGCACAGAGTTGTCAGTGGTAACAGACAAGCAGCACTGCTTGAAATAACCTCATAAATCAATGTGAGACGTACGACGAACATATCCATTACGACAGTACGGCGAGTTCTCACAGCGCCTCTCCTGGGCTCATGACCGTATCGGTTGGACCCTAGACGACTGGAAAACGGTGGCCTGGTCACATGAGTCATTTGATAAGAGCTGATGGTAGGGTTCGAGTGTGCCACAGACCCCATGAAGCCATGGATCCAAGTTATCAACAAGGGATTGTGCAAGCTGTTGGTGGTTCCGTAATGGTGTTGGCTGTATTTACAGGGTGTTTCGAAAATGACCGGTATATTTGAAACGGCAATAAAAACTAAATGAGCAGCGATAGAAATACACCGTTTGTTGCAATATGCTTGGGACAACAGTACATTTTCAGGCGGACAAACTTTCGAAATTACAGTAGTTACAATTTTCAACAACAGATGGCGCTGCAAGCGATGTGAAAGATATAGAAGACAACGCAGTCTGTGGGTGCGCCATTCTGTACGTCGTCTTTCTGCTGTAAGCGTGTGCTTTTCACAACGTGCAAGTGTGCTGTAGACAACATGGTTTATTCCTTACAACAGAGGATTTTTCTGGTGTTGGAATTCCACCGCCTAGAACACAGTGTTGTTGCAACAAGACGAAGTTTTCAACGGAGGTTTAATGTAACCAAGGGACCGAAAAGCGATACAATAAAGGATCTGTTTGAAAAATTTCAACGGACTGGGAACGTGACGGATGAACGTGCTGGAAAGGTAGGGCGACCACATACGGCAACCACAGAGGGCAACGCGCAGCTAGTGCAGCAGGTGATCCGACAGCGGCCTCGGGTTTCCGTTCGCCGTGTTGCAGCTGCGGTCCAAATGACGCCAACGTCCACGTATTGTCTCATGTGCCAGAGTTTACACCTCTATCCATACAAAATTCAAACGCGGCAACCCCTCAGCGCCGCTACCATTGCTGCACGAGAGACATTCGCTAACGATATAGTGCACAGGATTGATGACGGCGATATGCATGTGGGCAGCATTTGGTTTACTGACAAAGCTTATTTTTACCTGGACGGCTTCGTCAATAAACAGAACTGGCGCATATGGGGAACCAGGGTGTTTCAAAAATGACCGGTATATTTGAAATGGCAATAAAAACTAAACGAGCAGCAATAGAAATACACCGTTTGTTGCAATATGCTTGGGACAACAGTACATTTTCAGGCGGACAAACTTTCGAAATTACAGTAGTTACAATTTTCAACAACAGATGGCGCTGCAAGCGATGTGAAAGATATAGAAGACAACGCAGTCTGTGGGTGCGCCATTCTGTACGTTGTCTTTCTGCTGTAAGCGTGTGCTGTTCACAACGTGCAAGTGTGCTGTGGACAACATGGTTTATTCCTTAGAACAGAGGATTTTTCTGGTGTTGGAATTCCACCGCCTAGAACACAGTGTTGTTGCAACAAGACGAAGTTTTCAACGGAGGTTTAATGTAACCAAAGGACCGAAAAGCGATACAATAAAGGATCTGTTTGAAAAATTTCAACGGACTGGGAACGTGACGGATGAACGTGCTGGAAAGGTAGGGCGACCGCGTACGGCAACCACAGAGGGCAACGCGCAGCTAGTGCAGCAGGTGATCCGACAGCGGCCTTGGGTTTCCATTCGCCGTGTTGCAGCTGCGGTCCAAATGACGCCAACGTCCACGTATTGTCTCATGCGCCAGAGTTTACACCTCTATCCATACAAAATTCAAACGCGGCAACCCCTCAGCGCCGCTACCATTGCTGCACGAGAGACATTCGCTAACGATATAATGCACAGGATTGATGACGGCGATATGCATGTGGGCAGCATTTGATTTACTGACGAAGCTTATTTTTACCTGGATGGCTTCGTCAATAAACAGAACTGGCGCATATGGGGAACCGAAAAGCCCCATGTTGCAGTCCCATCGTCCCTGCATCCTCAAAAAGTACTGGTCTGGGCCGCCATTTCTTCCAAAGGAATCATTGGCCCATTTTTCAGATCTGAAACGATTACTGCATCACGCTATCTGGACATTCTTCGTGAATTTGTGGCGGTACAAACTGCCTCAGACGACACTGCGAACACCTCGTGGTTTATGCAAGATGGTGCCCGGCCACATTGCACGGCCGACGTCTTTAATTTCCTGAATGAATATTTCGATGATTGTGTGATTGCTTTGGGCTATCCGAAACATACGGAGGCGGCGTGGATTGGCCTCCCTATTCGCCAGACATGAACCCCTGTGACTTCTTTCTGTGGGGACACTTGAAAGACCAGGTGTACCGCCAGAATCCAGAAACAATTGAACAGCTGAAGCAGTACATCTCATCTGCATGTGAAGCCATTCCGCCAGACACGTTGTCAAACGTTTCGGGTAATTTCATTCAGAGACTACGCCATATTATTGCTACGCAAGGTGGATATGTGGAAAATATCGTACTATAGAGTTTCCCAGACCGCAGCGCCATCTGTTGTTGACAATTGTAACTACTGTAATTTCGAAAGTTTGTCTGCCTGAAAATGTACTGTTGTCCCAAGCATATTGCAACAAACGGTGTATTTCTATCGCTGCTCGTTTAGTTTTTATTACCGTTTCAAATATACCGGTCATTTTTGAAACACCCTGTACATGGAATGAACTGGGACCTCTAGTCCAACTGAACCGACCACTGCCGGCAGATCGTTATGTTCGGCTACTCTGAGACGATTTTCAGCCATTCATGGATATCATGTTACCAATCAATGATGGAACTTTTGTGGATGACAATGCCTCGTGTCGCCGGAACATAAATGTTTGCGACTGGTTTGGAGAACATTCTGGTCAGTTCGAGCCAATAATTTGGTCACCCAGATCGTCCGACATGAATACCATCGAACATATATGGAACGTAATCGAGACGTCAGTTCGTGAACAAATCCTCAACCGGCAACGTTTTCGCAATTATGGACTGCTATAGAGGCAGTATGGCTTAATATTTCTGCAGGGAACTTCGGACGTCTTGTCCAGTCCATGCCACGTCGAGTTGCTGAACTACGCCGGGTAAAAGGAGGTCCGGCACGATATTAAGAGGCACGCCATGAGTTTTGATATCTCAGTGTAAAAGATCTAGTGGAAAGCGGTGGGGATCTTCATTAGACTGTTTGCAGATACTTCGGTCGTGAATAAGGAGGTAGCACTGCCAGAGCACTGTACCGAACTGCTGGGGATTGATGAATCATGCAGGGGCTGGCAGTGAACCCTGGAGTAAATAAACGTAAAATATCTACATCTACATCCACAGCTACACTACTGGACATTAAAATTGCTACACCACGAAGACGACGTGCCACAGACGTGAAGTTTAACCAACAGGAAGAAGTTGCTGTGATATGCAAATGATTAGCTTTTCAGAGCATTCACACAAGGTTGGCGACACCTACAACGTGCTCACATTAGGAAAGTTTCCAAACGATTTCTCATACACAAACAGCAGTTAGCTGGCGTTGCCTGGTGAAACGTTGTTGTGATGCCTCATGTAAGCAGGAGAAATGCGTACCATCACGTTTCCGACTTTGATAAAGGTCGGATTGTAGCCTACCGCGATTGCGGTTTATCGTATCGCAACATTGCTACTCACGTTGGTCGAGATCCAATGACTTAACAGAAAATGCAAGCGGTGGGTTCAGGAGGGTAATACGGAACGCCGTGCTGGATCCCAACGGCCTCGTATGACTAGCAGTCGAGATGACAGGCATCTTATCCGCATGGCTGTAACGGATCGTGCAGCCACGTCTCGATCCCTGAGTCAACAGATGGGTACGTTTGCAAGACAACAATCATCTGCACGAACAGTTCGACGACGTTTGCAGCAGCACGGACTATCAGCTCGGAGACCGTGGCTGCGGTTACCCTTGACGTTGTATCACAGACAGGAGCGCCTGCAATGGTGTACTCAACGACGAACCTGGGTGCACGAATGGCAAAACGTCATTTTTTCGGATGAATCCAGGTTCTGTTTACAGCATCATGATGTCGCATCCGTGTTTCGTGACATCGCGGTGAACGCACATTGGAAGCGTGTATTCGTCACCGCCATACTGGTGTATCACCCGGCGTGGTAGTATGGGGTGTCATTGGTTACACGTCTCGGTCACCTCTTGTTCGCATTGACAGTACTTTCAACAGTGGATGTTACATTTCACATGTGTTACGATCCGTGGCTCTACCCTTCATTCGATCCCTGCGAAACCCTACATTTCAGCAGGATAATGCACGACCGCATGTTGCAGGTCCCGTACGGGCCTTTCTGGATACAGAAAATGTTCGACTGCTGCCCTGGCCAGCACGTCTCCAGAGCTCTCACCAACTGAAAACGTCTGGTCAATGGTGGCCGAGCAAGTGGCTCGTCACAATACGCCACTCACTACTCTTGATGGACTGTGGTATCGTGTTGAAGCTGCATGGGCAGCTGTACCTGTACACGCCATCCGAGCTCTGTTTTACTCAATGCCCAAGCGTATCGAGGCCGTTATTATGGCCAGGGGGGGTTGTTCTGGGTACTGATTTCTCAGGATCTATCCACCCAAATTGCGTGTAAATGTTATCACATGTCAGTTTTAGTATAATATATTTGTCCAAAGAATGGCCGTTTATCATCTGCATTTCTTCTTGGTGTAGCAATTTTAATGGCCAGTAGTGTACATAGATACTCTGCAACCCACCGTACGTTGCGTGGCGGAGTGTATCCTGTACCACTACCAGCCATTCCCTTCCCTTTTCCACCCGCAAATAGAGCGAGGAAAAGAGTGTCTACATGAGAGTGTCTATATGATTCCGTATCAGCCCTGAGGCGAGGTGGCGCAGTGGTTAGACACTGGACTCGCATTCGGGAGGACGACGGTTCAATCCCGCGTCCGGCCATCCTGATTTAGGTTTTCCGTGATTTCCCTAAAATCGCTCCAGGCAAATGCCGGGATGGTTCCTTTTAAAGGGGGCACGGCCGACTTCCTTCCCCGTCCTTCCCTAATCCGATGAGACCGATGACCTCGCTGTCTGGTCTCCTTCCCCAAACCAACCAACCAACCTGATTTCTTGTCTGTTATCTTCGAGGTCTTTACGCACAATGGATGCTGGCGGCTGTGGAACCGTTTCGCCGTCAGCTTCAAATGCCGGTTCTGTAAATTTTCTCAACAGTGTTACTCGAAAAGAACGTCGCCTTCCCCTTTGAGTTCTCGAAGCATCTCCGTAACACTGACTTGTTGTTCACGCCTGCCGGTAGCAAATCTAGTAGCCTGACTCTGAACTGCTTCGAAGTCTTTCTTCAGTCCGACCTGGTACGACCTGGTACGGATCCCAAACACTCGAGCAGTACCCAGCAATAGGTCCTATACGCAGTCTCCTTTACCCTAAGTGCAAATAGAGACGCTTATAGCGCGTGTGGCGCACCGCAGCGCGCATTTTTGTAACTCGGGAGGTTCAATTGGGAAGCGATGCGATGGTGACGCGACACGCGCCTACGCCGGGTCGTGCAGCGTTGTTGCGGCACAGTTTCTTGCGCCGCGCGCCACGTGAGCACAACGGGAGGGGTGAGGCGGGGAGCGGGAAAGCGATCCGGCCGTATGCTTCCTCAGCCATCCCGCATATGGTCGGTGGTAGTGTTGGCCGTCCGAACAATATTGCCTTATTGCTGAACTTTACTAAATGGTTCAAATTGTTCTGAGCACTATGGGACTTAACAAAAAAAATGGTTCAAATGGCTCTGAGCACTATGGGACTAAACATCTGTGGTCATCAGTCCCCTAGAACTTAGAACTACTTAAACCTAACTAACCTAAGAACATCACACACATCCATGCCCGAGGCAGGATTCGAACCTGCGACCGTAGCAGTCGCGCGGTTCCGGACTGAGCGCTTAGAACCGCTAGACCACCGCGGCCGGCGGGACTTGACATCTGAGGTCATCAGTCCCTTAGAACTTAGAACTACTTAAACCTAACTAACCTAAGGACACTACACACATCCATGTCCGAGGCAGGATTCTAACCTTCGACCGTAACAGTCGCGCGGCTCCGGACTGAAGCGCCTAGAACCGCTCAGCCACACCGGCCGGCGAACTCTACTGTCTTTGAGTAGTGTTTCGTTCTCCGCCATTTAAGCTCTCGATCCTCTTTCGTAAGTTGATTATATTTTTCAGTTATTTATATCTATATAGTTTCGTTGTTTTATTTTGTCATTATTTATCTTTTTTCAAGAAAAATGCACAATTCAGTGAATGGTGAGCCATTAGCGACTGGGATTATATGGTTCAAATGGCTCTGAGCACTATGGAACTTAACATCTGTGGTCATCAGTCCCCTATAACTCAGAAGTACTTAAACCTAACTAACCTAAGGACATCACACACATCCATGCCCGAGGCAGGATTCGAACCTGCGACCGTAGCGATCACGCGTTTCCAGACTGAAGCGCCTAGAACCGCACGGCCACACCGGCCGGCTCAGGGATTATATCTTCTGCTTCCACAATGCCTTCTAATTGCAAGAAGGCATAGACAATTCATCGCAAAGGGTAGGGAAATAGGAAGTAATATTATAAAATTATGTGGTCAAGAAGCAAGGCCGGAAATTTTAAGTATTATATAGTGAAACAAGCATGTCTGCATGCTACCTGTACTGACATTAATGACATTTCTGTATAACCCGTTACAAAACTTCGAAAAGTGGAAATTTCCGTGGATATGTCCCGTTTGTGCTCCTGCTAAAAAGCGTCCAAGATCTGAAGTAGATGAATTTCATTGTGATTAATTGGATATGAATGTAAAAAAAGACTTTATACTACATGCAAGCAGACACCACACTTTCACTGTAAACTAGAAACAGTCGAGAAACTCCCCTGAATGACAATGTTTTAACTGGCGCTTAGTGTGGAGAAACAGCATTTCAGTGGTTGCATGCACGGTATCATCATCGATAAACGAAGTACACAAAAGGCTATACATATGAACAATGCACTCGGTATTACCCCAAAGTATGAGTGTCCTAGAATAGTCCGGTGGTGTGATAAATTTAATTCACTGAAATGTATTGCTAACGAGGCAGACCGTATTCATGACAATGTTTTCTTCGAACGATTTGAACTCTTCCCCATAAGAGGCAGACCTGGGGTAACTTCCGTGTGCCTGTCGCGCGCACCATTCTCAGCTGCTGCCAGTACGCCGACCATCGTGCTGTGCGATAGATCAGGTGTTTACTTTTCTCAACAACTGTTATTCTATTCGCGAACCACACATTATCAGGGCGATGTACTTGAGGACAATATTATGGAAATGGAAGAGGATGTAGATGAAGATGAAATGGGAGATACGATACTGCGTGAAGAGTTTGACAGAGCACTGAAAGACCTGAGTCGAAACAAGGCCCCCGGAGTAGACAACATTCCATTGGAACTACTGACGGCCTTGGGAGAGCCAGTCCTGACAAAACTCTACCATCTGGTGAGCAAGATGTATGAAACAGGCGAAATACCCTCAGACTTCAAGAAGAATATAATAATTCCAATCCCAAAGAAAGCAGGTGTTGACAGATGTGAAAATTACCGAACAATCAGTTTAATAAGCCACAGCTGCAAAATACTAACACGAATTCTTTACAGACGAATGGAAAAAGTAGTAGAAGCCGACCTCGGGGAAGATCAGTTTGGATTCCGTAGAAATACTGGAACACGTGAGGCAATACTGACCTTACGACTTATCTTAGAAGAAAGATTAAGGAAAGGCAAACCTACGTTTCTAGCATTTGTAGACTTAGAGAAAGCTTTTGACTATGTTGACTGGAATACTCTCTTTCAAATTCTAAAGGTGGCAGGGGTAAAATACAGGGAGCGAAAGGCTATTTACAATTTGTACAGAAACCAGATGGCAGTTATAAGAGTCGAGGGACATGAAAGGGAAGCAGTGGTTGGGAAGGGAGTGAGACAGGCTTGTAGCCTCTCCCCTATGCTATTCAATCTGTATATTGAGCAAGCAGTGAAGGAAACAAAAGAAAAATTCGGAGTAGGTGTTAAAATCCATGGAGAAGAAATAAAAACCTTGAGGTTTGCCGATGACATTGTAATTCTGTCAGAGAGAGCAAAGGACCTGGAAGAGCAGTTGAACGGAATGGACAGTGTCTTGAAAGGAGGATATAAGATGAACATCAACAAAAGCAAAACGAGGATAATGGAATGTAGTCGAATTAAGTCGGGTGATGTGGAGGGTATTAGATTAGGAAATGAGACACTTAAAGTAGTGAAGGAGTTTTGCTATTTGGGGAGCAAAATAACTGATGATGGTCGAAGTAGAGAGGATATAAAATGTAGACTGGCAATGGCAAGGAAAGCGTTTCTGAAGAAGAGAAATTTGTTAACATCGAGTATAGATTTAAGTGTCAGGAAGTCGTTTCTGAAAGTATTTGTATGGAGTGTAGCCATGTATGGAAGTGAAACATGGACGCTAAATAGTTTGGACAAGAAGAGAATAGAAGCTTTCGAAATGTGGTGCTACAGAAGAATGCTGAAGATTAGATGGGTAGACCACATAACTAATGAGGAAGTATTCAATAGGGTTGGGGAGAAGAGAAGTTTGTGGCACAACTTGACCAGAAGAAGAGATCGGTTGGTAGGACATGTTCTGAGGCATCAAGGGATCACCAATTTAATATTGGAGGGCAGCGTGGAGGGTAAAAATCGTAGGGGGAGACCAAGAGATGAATACACTAAGCAGATTCAGAAGGATGTAGGTTGCAGTAGGTACTGGGAGATGAAGAACATTGCACAGGATATAGTAGCATGGAGAGCTGCATCAAACCAGTCTCAGGACTGAAGACCACAACAAACAACAACAACATTATCAGTTTGACAGGACATAGGTGATTAACCAGCGTCTAGCATGTGCGCCTCACTCCGCCTGAAGGGTACACCCATCATTGCTTTGATCTTGCTCAGATGAAGAACAGAAATAAAACCCTTTGATAAGTTTCCATTCCAGTCGTACAGTGTTAAAAATACGATGGATTACGGGGATCCAACCAAAACTGCAAAAGAATTGGCGATCTTTTTTGTGTTAATTGTTAATCTTTTCTCATTTACGACCAACGGCCACATTTCTCTTGTTGACGGGTTCAATTGTGCTTCTTTTGCCACAGCACAGTGTAATTTGCACAAGCTCACCGTGCAGCAGCTATTGCGACAGAATTCTGAAACAGAGTGTCTCATTCTTTAAAGGAGCACATGGCGACCAGAGAGGTCGATACCTTACAGAAGACCTCAATGAGTCGGTTTGTAGTAACATAAGAGAAGAAATTTCATGTGTATTTTCATACTAGGGAATTTTCGTTTCGTTAGCTATCGATGACTCTTAAAAAGTTACGGTCATCGGGGTGAAAAGAAATAAAAGCTATAGTTCCTGATATATCGCCACAGATGTTAACAATTTCTCCTTGGGTGCTATCACTCGCCAAAAGCTCGTTTTGATGTCTCGAGAGTTTTAGGGTGTATGAGAGGTCTTATGAATATTTCATACTCGCGGACGTGCTATCTGGAGCGAAAGCGCTACGTACGATTCTTTTTTAAAGATCAGAGTAGTTACTTCATGAGCCCACGCGAATAGTAAACGGTTGTGAAAACACACTTGACCTCTTAGCAACAAATAGTCCTGAGTTAATAACGAGCATCAAAACCAATTCAGGGATTAGTGAACACAAGGTTGTCGTAGCGAGAATTGAATATTGTAATCCTCGAAAAATAAGCGAAAAATATACCTATTCAAAAAAAGCAGATAAAAATTCACTCGACGCCATCCTGCGAGACAATCTCCACTCATTCCAAATTAATAACATAAGCGCAGACCAGATGTGGCTTAAATTCAAAGACATAGTGTCGGCAGCGATTAAGAGATTTATACCAAATAAATTAACAAACGACGGAGCTGATCCTCCTTGGTACACTAAACGGGTCAGAACACTGTTGCAGAAACAACGAAACAAACATGCCAAATTCAAACAGACGCAAAATCCCCAAGACTGGCGTTCTTTTACAGAAGTTCGAAATTTTGTGCGGACATCAATGCGAGATGCTTGTAACAGTTTCCACAACGAAACTTTGTCTCCAAACCTGGCAGAAAATGCAAAGAGATTCTGGTCGTATGTGAAGTATTTTAGCGGCAAGAAACAATCAATGCCTTCTCTGCGCGATAGCAATGGAGATACTATCGAAGACAGTGTTGCCAAAGCAGAATTACTGAACACAGCCTTTCGAAATGCCTTCACAAAAGAAGACGAAGTAAATATTCCAGAATTCGAATCGAGAACAGCTGCCAACATGAGCAACGTAGAAGTAAATAACCTCCGAGTAGTGAAGTAAAAAAAGGGTTCAAATGGCTCTGAGCACTATGGGACTTAACGTCTGAGGTCATCAGTCCCCTAGAACTTAGAACTACTTAAACCTAACTAACCTAAGGACATCACACACACCCATGCCCGACTTAGGATTCGAACCCGCTACTTTAAGAACCTTCAACATCGCAGCACGCCAGCAAACAGGCCGGTGTGAGGTGGAGGTTACACCATTAAGTTAAATAACGATTTAGACTTTGTACATATGTACTGTTTGTGTTTTCCTTTTTTTCGTTTATAAATGTGTAGATATGGTGTTCTTTTAATCATTGACAAAGGTCTTCTTAGGCACTTGTGGGTTTTATTGTTCTGAAGAAGGTGTAGTTATCTACGCCGAAACCTAGGTTAACATTAGGTGCTTTTTTCGCAATCGAGGCGGGTTTCTAGTTTTTTAATAAACGAACCCGCTACCGTAGCGGTCGTGTGGTTCCAGACTGTAGCGCCTAGAACCGCTCGGCCTCCCGGGCCGGTGTAGTTAAGTAACTTAAATCACTTAATAAAAGTGACTCTTCTGGTCCAGACTGCATACCAATTAGGTTCCTTCCGGAGTATGCTGATGCTTTAGCTCCATACTTAACAGTCATATAATCCCATTCGCTCGACGCAAGATCCGTACCCAAAGACAGGAAAGTTGTACAGGTCACACCAATATTCAAGAAATGTAGTAGGAGTAAGTCACTAAATTACAGGCCCATATAGGTAACGTCGATATGCAGCAGGATTTTGGACCATATATTGTGTTCGACCATTATGAATTACCTCGAAGAAAACGGTCTATTGACACACAGTCAAGATGGGTTTAGAAAACATCGTTCCTGTGAAACACAACTAGCTCTTTATTCACATGAAGTGTTGAGTGCTATTGACAAGGGGTTTCAGATCGATTCCGTATTTCTGGATTTCCGGAAGGCTTTTGACACTGTACCACACAATCGGCTGGTAGTGAAATTGCGTGCTTTTGCAATATCGTCACAGTTATGTGACTGGATTTGTGATTCCCTGTCAGAGAGGTCACATTTCGTGGTAACTGACGGAATGTCATCGAGTAAAACAGAAGTGATTTCTGGCGTTCCCCAAGGTAGTGTTATAGGCCTTTTGCTGTTCCTTATCTACATAAACGATTTGGGAGACAATCTGTGCAGGCGTCTTCTGTTGTTTGCAGATGACGCTGTCATTTATCGACTAATAAAGTCATCAGAAGATCAAAACAAACTGCAAAACGATTTAGGAAAGATATCTGAATGGTGTGAAAAGTGGCAGTTGACCCTAAATAGCGAAAAGTGTGCGGTCGTCCACATGATGCTAAAAGGAACTAGTTAAACTTCGGTTACACCATAAATAAGTCTAATCTAAAAACTGTAAATTCAACTAAATACCTAGGTATTACCATTACGAACAACTTAAATTGGAATGAACACATAGAAAACGTTGTGGGGGAAGGCTAACCAAAGGCTGCGTTTTATTGGCAGGACACTTAGTAAATGTAACAGACCTACTAAAACGTCTACCTACACTACGCTTGTCCGTCCGCTTTTAGAATACTGCTGCGCGGTGTGGGATCCTTACCAGATACGACTGACGGAGTACATCGAAAAAGTTCAAAGAAAGGCAGCACGTTTTGTATTACCGCGAAATAGGGGATCGAGTGTCACTGAAATGATACAGGATTTGGAACGGATGTCATTAAAGCAGAGGCGTGTTTCGTTGCAGCGGAATCTTCTCAGAAAATTCCAATCGCCAACTTTCTCCTCCGAATGCGAAAATATTTTGTTTGCACCGACCTATATAGGGAGGAACGATCTCCACGATAAAATAAGGGAAATCAGAGCTCCTACGGGAAGATGTAGGTGTTCATTCTTTCCGCGCGCTATCGAGATTGGAATAATAGAATTGTGAAGGTGGTTCGATGAACCTTCTGCCGGGCACTTAAATGTGATTTGCAGAGTATCCTAGATGTAGATGGAGATGGAGACCTCGTCCCAAGCCTGAAGAAAATTCAATATATTACCTAAATTTCATACGCAGCAACATACGATGTAACAAGCATCAAACATAAAATCATAGCGAGTACTATTGTTCATTGCACTCTTTCCAATTTTGCACAGTGTCTTACTTAATTGGGTGTATCACAATAAATATGACCATTAGTGACATGACGGTCACTTCACCACGAAGTTGACATCTAACGCTACAAGTAACACAAAAATCAAATATTTTTACCGAGTAGTTTCTGTAAAACCGTTTAAGAAACATTACATGGTGGGCGCGCTTCGATTGTGTCAGCACATAACGTCGCCAACTGGCGCGTGCAAAGAAAGTGTACGCATCCCAATAAACGCAGGAGCAACGCGGCACGTCACACGTGTGTCATGTCATGTCACACGTGCTATACGCGTCTACATCTACATCTACATTTATACTCCGCAAGCCACCCAACGGTGTGTGGCGGAGGGCACTTTACGTGCCACTGTCAATACCTCCCTTTCCTGTTCCAGTCGCGTATGGTTCGCGGGAAGAACGACTGTCTGAAAGCCTCTGTGCGCGCTCTAATCTCTCTAATTTTACATTCGTGATCTCCTCGGGAGGTATAAGTAGGGGGAAGCAATATATTCGATACCTCATCCAGAAACGCACCCTCTCGAAACCTGGCGAGCAGGCTACACCGCGATGCAGAGCGCCTCCCTTGCAGAGTCTGCCACTTGAGTTTGTTAAACATCTCCGTAACGCTATCACGGTTACCAAATAACCCTGTGACGAAACGTGCCGCTCTTCTTTGGATCTTCTCTATCTCCTCCGTCAACCCGATCTGGTACGGATCCCACACTGATGAGCAATACTCAAGTATAGGTCGAACGAGTGTTTTGTAAGCCACCTCCTTTGTTGATGGACTACATTTTCTAAGGACTCTCCCAATGAGTCTCATCCTGGTACCCGCCTTACCAACAATTAATTTTTTATGATCATTCCACTTCAAATCGTTCCGCACGCATACTTCCAGATATTTTACAGACGTAACTGCTACCAGTGTTTGTTCCGCTATCATATAATCATACAATGAAGGATCCTTCTTTCTATGTATTCGCAATACATTACATTTGTCTATGTTAAGGGTCAGTTGCCACTCCCTGCACCAAGTGTCTATCCGCTGCAGATCTTCCTGCATTTCGCTACAATTTTCTAATGCTGCAACTTCTCTGTATACTACATCATCATCCGCGAAAAGCCGCATGGAACTTCCGACACTATCTACTAGGTCATTTATATATATTGTGAAAAGCAATGGTCCCATAACACTCCCCTGTGGCACGCCAGAGGTTACTTTAATGTCTGTAGACGTCTCTCCGTTGATAACAACATGTTGTGTTCTGTTTGTTAAAAACTCTTCAATCCAGCCACACAGCTGGTCTGATATTCCGTAGGCTCTTACTTTGTTTATCAGGCGACAGTGCGGAACTGTATCGAACGCCTTCCGGAAGTCAAGAAAAATAGCATCTACCTGGGAGCCTGTATCTAATATTTTCTGGGTCTCATGAACAAATAAAGCGAGTTGGGTCTCACACGATCGCTGCTTCCGGAATCCATGTTGATTCCTACATTGTAGATTCTGAGTTTCCAAAAACGACATGATACTCGAGCAAAAAACATGTTCTAAAATTCTACAACAGATCGACGTCAGAGATATAGGTCTATAGTTTTGCGCATCTGCTCGACGACCCTTCTTGAAGACTAGGACTAGCTGTGCTCTTTTCCAATCATTTGGAACCTTCCGTTCCTCTAGAGACTTGCGGTACACGGCTGTTAGAAGGGGGGCAAGTTCTTTCGCGTACTCTGTGTAGAATCGAATTGGTATCCCGTCAGGTCCAGTGGACTTTCCTCTGTTGAGTGATTCCAATTGCTTTTCTATTCCTTGGACACTTATTTGTCCTTAGCCTTACAGGTGAACAACTCTTTTCCAAAATTCTCTCAATAAACCGAAGCCGACCATTTACCTTCCATACCACAATTCTCACATGCTCGTTCCATTTCATATCGCTTTGCAACGTTACCTCAGATATTTAAACGACTTGAATGTGTCAAGCAGGACTCTAGTACTACTGTATAAGAACATTAAAGTTTTTTTTTTTCTTCCCACTCATCCTCATTTGTCCATAGTTAGAGCTAGCTGCCATTCATCACACCAACTGGAAATTTTCCCTAAGTCACCTTGTATCTCCTACGGTCCCTCAACTTCGACACCTTACCGTACACCACAGCATCACCAGCGAACAACTGCAGACTGCTGCCCACCCTGTCCGCCAAATCATTTATGTACGAGGGCAGTTCAATAAGTAATGCAACACTTTTTTTTCTCGGCCAATTTTGGTTTAAAAAACTGGAAATTTCTTGTGGAATATTTTCAAACATTCCCGCTTCGTCTCGTATAGTTTCATTGACTTCCGACAGGTGGCAGCGCTGTACGGAGCTGTTAAAATGGCGTCTGTAACGGATGTGCGTTGCAAACAACGGGCAGTGATCGAGTTTCTTTTGGCGGAAAACCAGGGCATCTAAGATATTCATAGGCGCTTGCAGAATGTCTACGGTGATCTGGCAGTGGACAAAAGCACGGTGAGTCGTTGGGCAAAGCGTGTGTCACCATCGCCGCAAGGTCAAGCAAGACTGTCTGATGTCCCGCGTGCGGGCCGGCCGTGCACAGCTGTGACTCCTGCAATGGCGGGGCGTGCGAACACACTCGTTCGAGATGATCGACGGATCACCATCAAACAACTCAGTGCTCAACTTGACATCTCTGTTGGTAGTGCTGTCACAATTGTTCACCAGTTGGGATATTCAAAGGTTTGTTCCCGCTGGGTCCCTCGTTGTCTAACCGAACACCATAAAGAGCAAAGGAGAACCATCTGTGCCGAACTGCTTGCTCGTCATGTGGCTGAGGGTGACAATTTCTTGTCAAAGATTGTTACAGGCGATGAAACATGGGTTCATCACTTCGAACCTGAAACAAAACGGCAATCAATGGAGTGGCGCCACACCCACTCCCCTACCGAGAAAAAGTTTAAAGCCATACCCTCAGCCGGTAAAGTCATGGTTACAGTCTTCTGGGACGCTGAAGGGGTTATTCTGTTCGATGTCATTCCCCACGGTCAAACGATCAACTCTGAAGTGTATTGTGCTACTCTTCAGAAATTGGAGAAACGACTTCAGCGTGTTCGTAGGCACAAAAATCTGAACGAACTACTCCTTCTTCATGACAACGCAAGACCTCACACAAGTCTTCGCACCAGAGAGGAGCTCACAAAACTTCAGTGGACTGTTCTTCCTCATGCACCCTACAGCCCCGATCTCGCACCGTCGGATTTCCATATGTTTGGCCCAATGAAGGACGCAGTCCGTGGGAGGCACTACGCGGATGATGAAGAAGTTATTGATGCAGTACGACGTTGGCTCCGACATCGACCAGTGGAATGGTACCGTGCTGGCATACAGGCCCTCATTTCAAGGTGGCGTAAGGCCGTAGCATTGAATGGAGATTACGTTGAAAAATAGTGTTGTGTAGCTAAAAGATTGGGGAATAACCTGGTGTATTTCAATGCTGAATAAAACAACCCCTGTTTCAGAAAAAAATGTGTTGCATTACTTATTGAACTGCCCTCGTATATAGAGAGCAACTGCGGTCCTATCACACTTACTTGGAGCACTCCTGACGATAACCTAGTCTCTGATGAACACTAGCCATCGAGGACAACATACTGGGTTCTATTATTTAAGAAGTCTTCGAGCCACTCATATATCTGTGAACTTGTTTCATATGCTTGTTCCTTCGTTAACAGCCTGCAGTGGGACACGGTTCTGTTTCACTGTGATGTGGGGCAGGAATTCTTCGTTCGGTCTGCCGCCAGTTGTGTTAGTTCATTTAGCGTTACCCAGGGTGCACCACGTGGAGGCGAACTAACTTTACACTGCTCCTCAACAGAATAGGCCAGACTATACTCAAAAAAATCCCTATCGAACAAGCAGGATTCCGTCCATATCGCTGCTGTACAGATCAAATCCTATCACTGACAACATATATAGAGGCGGGATTCCAGAAGAAAAATAAAGTAGCTGCAGCATTCATAGACCTAACAGCAGCCTATGATACAGTTTGGAAACAGGGGCTCATGTACAAATTAATCTGTGCCGTCCCCTGCAAGAAGATAACCAACCTCATTGATGATATGTTGTCAAATAGAACCTTCCAAGTAATAATGGGGAATGAGAGAAGTAAACAGATGAAACTCAATAATGGACTCCCACAAGGCTCTGTCCTTGCGCCCCTTCTTTTCAGCCTTTACATCGCTGACATGCCTGCAACCAGATCGCGCAAATTTGGTTATGCTGATGACTGGGCTCTAGCAACAGCCCACAGAAATATAGAAACTGCCGAAGATATCCTTATGAGTGACCTAGGGATTCTCAGCGAGTACTTTAAAAAATGGAGGCTACAACCTAGTGCTACAAAGACGGAAGTATCTGCCTTCCATTTGAACAACAAAATGGCCAACAGAGAACTACAAGTCTATCTAGACGGGAAATTACTAAATCACAACAAACACCCAAAGTACCTTGGGGTTACCCTAGATAGGACACTAACATTCAAAGAACACCTGACGAGAACTGCAGCGAAACTTAAAACACGCACCAACATATTGCAGAAGCTCTGTGGCACCACTTGGGGCTCCACAGCATCTACCTTAAGAACATCCGCACTTGGCTTGGTGTATCCAGTGGCAGAATACTGTGCCCCAGTGTGGCTCAACAGCAAACACACACACATGGTAGATAGCCAACTTAATGCAACAATGCGTATTATATCAGGCACAATCAGGCCAACTCCTACAGTGTGGCTGCCCGTTCTCAGTAACATAGCCCCTCCTAACCTGCGCCGTGAACACGCTCTGGTTAGAGAATTTCAAAATATCATGACCAATCCTCTATTACAAACCCATGAAGATACTCACGACATCCAAGGAAACCGACTCCGGTCTAGGCATCCTCCTCTAAAGACCGCACAGGCTCTGCACCAAACCAACTTCAAAATAAATGACCGATGGAAAGAGGAATGGGAGAGCAGAACAGTAGTAAACTGCCACAGTATGCCATGCATCTTTAGTAAACCAGAAGGATTTGACTGCCCTCGCAAAGTTTGGTCAACTCTTAATCGTATCAGAACCAACTGTGGGAGATGTGCCGACTCCTTACACAGATGGGGTAAACTTCCTTCGGCCGCTTGCGACTGTGGCGCTGAGAGACAGACGGTCAAACACATCGTGCAGGAATGCCCACTAAGGGCATACGAGGGTGACCCACAAGATTTCCTAATGGCGACCCAAGAGGCAATCGACTATTTACTATCTAAGCTGGACGTCTGCTTGTGACTGGTCTTCTGTGAGTGTAACTTTACAATTGGCGGTGTCCTTATATACAAACTGTTATTTATTGCTCTGTTTATACATATGTGATTTTTTTTTAAATCGTGTTGTTTCTGTAATTTTTACTGTGATGTTATGAGCCATACGCTAAATAAATAAATAATAAATAAGTGGGACACCGTCTCGAATGCTCTCTGGAGATCTAAAAATATCGACACTGACTGTTGTCGTTCATCCATAGTTAGCAGTATATCATGCGAGAAAAGAACAAGCTGAGTTTCACACGAGCAATGCTTCTGAAACGTCCCCTTTGAAAAATTTATACATGACTGTGCTTAAACTGACACACAATAATTGTTAGCGCAACGCTATCTGACTTTCAAAAATCCCTACAAAAGAATGGCCCTGACTAACATCAACCTATACCTTTCACAACTCACTTACCTCACAAATATCTTCGTTACTCAAGCTACTGCAATACAGCGAGCGCTACTACTGCCAGCTAAATAAAAGATTCAAACTACTGAAGGCACTAACTGCTGATAGGCATAGTTAGCAAATGAAAGATTTTGATAGAGAACAAACAATGTATTTACCTTAATAGTGTTGAAAAATCATAATATACATAGCAGTTCATGACATCCAGTCTTACAAATTTCAAAACTCCGCCATCTCTCTCCCCACATCCACCACTGCTGGCGGCTCACCTCCAACTGCGCAACGCTACGCGCTGTTCACACCCAGCTGCCCAACACTACAATGGCAGACAACAATGCAAACTAGCCACAGACTGCACACAGCCCAGCCAGTGATTTTCATACAGAGCGCTACGTAACGTTGCCAATAAGAAAACATAAACAGCCTACTTACACTTCCTAATACCAATATGATTCATGGACATAAGCTTCTCAGTCTCTAGAAAGTTTAATGTACTCCAACTGAGAATATGTTCAAGGATTCTGCAGCAAAACGAAGTTAGGGGTATTGGTTTGTAATTTTGTGGGTCCGTTATTTTACGCTTCTTATATAACGGACACACTTGTGCTTTTTTTCCAGTCACTTGGAACTCTGTACTGGCCAAGAGATTCACAATAAATGCAGGCTAGGTAAGGGGCCAATGAAGTAGAGGTCTCTTTGTAAAATCGGATTGGGATTCCATCTGGACCTGGTGATTTATTCGCTTTCAAATCATTCAGTTCTTTCTTTACGTCAGTGATGATTATTACTATGTCGTCCATGCGGGAGTCTGATCGAGAGTCAAATAACGGTATGTTTGCACGATTCACCCGTGTGAACGATTTCTTGAAAATGAAATTTAAAACTTCGGCTTTCGTTTAGCTATGTTCAGCTGAAACTTCCTGGCAGATTAAAACTGTGTGCCGGACCGAGACTCGAAATCGGGACCTTTGCCTTTCGCGGGCAAGTGCTCTACCAACTGAGCTACCCAAGCACGACTCACGCCCCGTCCTCACAGCTTTACTTCCGCCAGTATCTCGTCTCCTACCTTCCAAACTTTACAGAAGCTCTCCTGTGAACCATGCAGGACTAGCACCCCTGAAAGAAAGGATATTGCGGAGACATGGCTTAGCGACAGCCTGGGGGACGTTTCCAGAATGAGATTTTCACTCTGCAGCGGAGTGTACGCTGATATAAAACACAGTTTTAATCTGCTAGGAAGTTTCATATCAGCGCACACTCCGCTGCAGAGTGAAAATGTCATTCTGGAAACATCCCCCAGGCTGTGGCTAAGCCATGTCTTCGCAATATCCTTTCTTTCAGGAGTGCTTGTCCTGCGTGGTTCGCAGGAGAGCTTCTGTAAAGTTTGGAAGGTAGCAGACGAGATACTGGCGGAAGTAAAGCTGTGAGGACGGGGCGTGAGTCGTGCTTGGGTAGCTCAGTTGGTAGAGCACTTGCCTGCGAAAGGCAAAGGTCCCGATTTCGAGTCTTGTCCCGGCACACAGTTTTAATCTGCCAGGAAGTTTCATATCAGCGCACACTCAGCTGCTGATTGAAAGTCTCATTCTATGTTCAGCTGGCACACCAGACTGGGCAATAAGAGACTGAATGGAAGCCTTGGACCCACTTAGCGCACACATAAGAGAAGAAATCCATTATCATACAACTGCGCTATTGGCGACAGATTGCTGTAAACAGTAACTACCGTAAAATATCTAGAACTAACCATGCGGAACGAGCTTAATATTGTAATGAGCTCCTAAAACAAATAGTAGGAGAAGCAGATGCCAGACTGACATTGATAGGTAGAATCTTAAGGAAATGTAATTCATCCTCGAAAGAAATGACTTACAAATCACTGGTTGGAGCAAGTCTCGAGTACTGTTTGTCAACCTTTACCAGGTTGGACTAATAGAAGAGATAGACAAGATCCAACGGAGAGCCCTTTCTCACAGGATCGTCTAAATGGCTTGGGAGGATTACGAAGCCGCTAAATAAACTCCAATTGCAGACGCTATAAGAGAGGCGTTGAGAGTCATTCAGAGGTTTACTGTTGAAATTCTGAGAGAGTGCGTTCGGGGAAGAGTCGGACAACAAGTTAGTTCCTCCCAAGAACGTTTCGCGAAATGAACAAAACGAGAAATTAGAGCCAATTCGGAGGGTTATCGACGACAGTTTCTTCCCAAGCACCTTTCGCCACTGGAAGAGGGAATGTGGGAGCTGAGAGCAGAACCAGAAGTACTCTTCTCCACACACCGTCAGGTGACCTGCGGAGTGTAGACACAGCTGTAGATTCAGATCATCATCATCATCATCATCATCATCATCATCATCATTTAAGACTGATTATGCCTTTCAGCGTTCAGTCTGGAGCATCGCCCCCTTATACAGTTCCTCCATGATCCCCTATTCAGTGCTAACATTGGTGCCTCTTCTGATGTTAAACCTATTACTTCAAAATCATTCTTAACCGAATCCAGGTACCTTCTCCTCGGTCTGCCCCGACTTCTCCTACCCTCTACTTCTGAATCCATGAGTCTCTTGGGTAACCTTGCTTCTCCCATGCGTGTAACATGACCCCACCATCTAAGCCTGTTCGCCCTGACTGCTACATCTATAGAGTTCATTCCCAGTTTTTCTTTGATTTCCTCATTGTGGACACCCTCCTGCCATTGTTCCCATCTACTAGTACCTGCAATCATCCTAGCTACTTTCATATCCGTAACCTCAACCTTGTTGATAAGGTAACCTGAATCCACCCAGCTTTCGCTCCCATACAACAAAGTTGGTCGAAAGATTGAACGGTGCACAGATAACTTAGTCTTGGTACTGACTTCCTTCTTGCAGAAGAGAGTAGATCGTAGCTGAGCGCTCACTGCATTAGCTTTGCTACACCTCGCGTCCAGTTCTTTCACTATGTTGCCATCCTGTGAGAATATGCATCCTAAGTACTTGAAACCGTCCACCTGTTCTAACTTTGTTCCTCCTATTTGGCACTCAATCCGTTTATATTTCTTTCCCACTGACATTACTTTCGTTTTGGAGATGCTAATCTTCATACCATAGTCCTTACATTTCTGATCTAGCTCTGAAATATTACTTTGCAAACTTTCAATCGAATCTGCCATCACAACTAAGTCATCCGCATATGCAAGACTGCTTATTTTGTGTTCACATATCTTAATCTCACCCAGCCAGTCTATTGTTTTCAACATATGATCCATAAATAATATGAACAACAGTGGAGACAGGTTGCAGCCTTGTCTTACCCCTTACCCCTGAAACTACTCTGAACCATGAACTCAATTTACCGTCAACTCTAACTGCTGCCTGACTATTCATGTAAAGACCTTTAATTGCTTGCAAAAGTTTGCCTCCTATTCCATAATCTTGTAGAACAGACAATAACTTCCTCCTAGGAACCCGGTCATATGCCTTTTCTAGATCTATAAAGCATAGATACAATTCCCTGTTCCACTCATAACACTTCTCCATTATTTGCCGTAAGCTAAAGATCTGGTCCTGACAACCTCTAAGAGGCCTAAACCCACACTGATTTTCATCCAATTGATCCTCAACTAATACTCGCACTTTCCTTTTAACAATACCTGAGAAGATTTTACCCACAACGCTGATTAAAGAGATACCTCTGTAGTTGTTACAATCTTTTCTGTTTCCATGTTTAAAGATTGGTGTGATTACTGCTTTTGTCCAGTCTGATGGAACCTGTCCCGACTCCCAGGCCATTTCAATTATCCTGTGTAGCCATTTAAGACCCGACATTCCACTGTATTTGATGAGTTCCGCCTTAATTTCATCCACCCCAGCCGCTTTATTGCACTGCAATCTATTGACCATTTTTTCCACTTCCTCAAATGTGATCCTATTTCCATCATCATTCCTATCCCATTCTACCTCGAAATCTGAAACATTACTGATCGCATTTTCATCTACATTGAGCAACTCTTCAAAATATTCCCTCCATCCGCCCAAGGCATCCACAGGATTCACCAGCAGTTTTCCTGACCTGTCCAAAATACTTGTCATTTCCTTCTTACCTCCCTTTCGAAGACTGCTAATTACACTCCAGAATGGTTTTCCAGCAGCTTGACCCATAGTCTCCAACCTGTTTCCAAAGTCTTCCTACGATTTCTTCTTGGATGCTGCAATTATCTGTTTGGTTTTGTTTCTTTCTTCAACATAACTTTCTCTGTCTACCTGGGTTCTGGTATGTAGCCATTTTTGATACGCCTGCTTTTTCCTTTTACAGGCTGCCTTGACTGTATCATTCCACCAAGCTGTTTGCTTCATCCTACTTTTATACACTACTGTTCCAAGACATTCTTTAGCCACTTCTAGTACTATGTCCCTGTACCTTGTCCATTCCTTTTCCAATGACTATAATTGACTACATTCAACTAACTGGTACCTTTCTGAGATCGCTGTTATGTACTTGTGCCTGATTTCCTTATCCTGAAGTTTCTCAACTCTTATCCTCCTACATATGGACCTGACCTCCTGCACTTTCGGCCTCACAATCCCAATTTCACTGCAGATTAAATAATGATCAGTGTCATCAAAGAATCCCCTGAATACACGTGTGTCCCTCACAGCCTTCCTGAATTCCTGATCTGTTATTATATAGTCAATGACAGATCTGGTTCCCCTGCCTTCCCAAGTATACCGGTGAATGTTCTTATGTTTAAAAAAGGAGTTTGTGATTACTAAGCCCATACTGGCACAGAAATCCAAGAGTTGTTTCCCGTTCCTGTTGGCCTCCATATCCTCTCCAAATTTACCCATAACCTTTTCATACCCTTCTGTTCGATTTCCAATCCTGGCATTAAAATCACCCATGAGCGGAACACTGTCCTTGTCCTTTACTCTAACAACTACATCACTGAGTGCCCCATAAAAACTATCCATCTTATCTTGATCTGTCCCTTCAAAATGCGAATATACTGACACAATCCTAATTTTCTTGCTAGACACTGTCAAATCTATCCACATCAGTCGTTCGTTTACATACCTTATTGCAACTACGCTGGGTTCCATTTCTTTCCTGATGTAAAGCCCTACACCCCATTGTGCTATTGCTGCTTTGACTCCTGACAGGTAGACCTTGTATTCTCCCACTTCCTCTTCTCTCTCACCCCTTACCCGAATGTCACTAACAGCTAAAACGTCCAGCCCCATCTTACATGCAGCGTCTGACAGCTCTACCTTCTTCCCAGAGTAGCCCCCATTGATATTAATAGCTCCCCATCTCATTACCATTTGTTTGCCAAGTCCCGTCTTAGGAGTCCCTGATTTGTCAGTTAGAGGTGGGACTCCGTCACCTCCAAAGGTCCGAGGCATTTTGCTCTGATTGTTGCCAGCATCATATTTAAAGTACCAGGGAAGCAGGATGCTAGCCTTACTTGCCCGAGTCCCATTGGGTTTTACCCCTAACAGCTGAGGGACTAACCGGTGGATTTGGTAGTCTTTGCCGTATGGTCACAAAGGTGACCACGACTCAGAATATGTCCGAGATGCCCAGCCTTATTCCAAAGTAACTGGTATCCCGCCTGTCGGGACCACTTACTTGGCCACTCATACGTTGCCCGTGGTTCATTAACTAGGACATGACTACAGGAACCCACACCATGAACCACAGTAGATTCAGATAAGCGAATAAAATAATCTGTAGGAGTCACTGACCTTCCTTGCCTTTGCCGATGTCCACTTCCACTTTACTCTCATCCTTAACGACGACGGACTGATCTGCGCCCACGAGGACGGCAGGCAGCACCAGCAGCGCCACAAGAAAGAAACCTGGGGTCGCCATCGACGCCGCCATCGCCGTGCCGGATCCTCTCTTGTTGATGTGCGCACGCGGGGAACGGCCGGCGCCCTTTTAATGGTGGCGGCGCAGTCGGTGCGCGAGATAAAAGAGCCGTTAATTGTAAGAGGCCCATCAACTTCCACGTGCCAATAAGGCAGCCTGTGTGACATTATCAAAGCACTACAACCTCTTGCTGGCAGTCAACAGTCACTTCTTTCTACAAGTACGTCTGTACGTATAACCCCCAATGCACGGAGTACTTCGCACCAGTCAGGTGACCTGCGGAGTGTAGACACAGCTGTAGATTCAGATAAGCGAATAAAATAATCTGTAGAAGTCACTGACCTTCCTTGCCTTTGCCGATGTCCACTTCCACGTGCCAATAAGGCAGCCTGTGTGACATTATCAAAGCACTACAACCCACAAGTTGTAGTCCCTTAACCCAGGGGTCTCCAAACTACGGCCCGCGGGCCGAAACCGGCCCGCTAGAGCCGGCAAACCGACCCGCGTTAGCTGGCCGGACATACCCGGTATCCGGCCCGCCAAATATTTGAGGTTGGTACCTATACTGCCAACAATTGAGTTTCGAGGCCTATCGCGACCAATACACTGCGACATAGGCTCTGCTACTCACTACAAGACTACATAACTAAACTTACTGTTGCACCGCTTGAGATAACAATGCGTTGACATACTCTACCTGTATTACGTCTTGCAGTAATAGAGTCGCTAACAATGACTTTGAGATTTCGTTAACTTTGCAGGACGCTTTCGTGAAGAATGTGCAGTGACATACTTTTTTGTCGGTGAAATTCGCCACGCCAGAATTTCGGTCAGGTACGTCCACCAATCAAAATTATGTAATTAAATAAAAATCGTAGTTCGTTTCAGTGCTAGCTATTCCCACAACCTTAGATTTTTGCGATTTCATCTTTCCTTTAGCCTTGCATTACGGTGATCGTGGAGTGCTAGGGTGCTTTAAACCCACTAGGTAGATCTTGGCCCTTATGACTTCGTAGAGGAGTCAATGTGGCCCGCGGGCTAAAAAGTTTGGAGACCCCTGCCTTAACCTATTGAGCACGGTAAAATGACTATCTGTTATGCCTTCATAAGTGCACTAATCTCTCATGTCATAACCTACACAGTCCGTCCTGTGGGAAAGGCCAATGTTCCCAGGTGCAACTGTCTCTAAATCAGGAGACAGAATCTATAAAAAACAGGAGATACCAGTAGATACTAGGTAAATTGCACTTGTTTCAAAGACAATGCCTCTTTTGCATGCTGCACATCGAAATTCTTATTTTTATTTATGCACCCAGATGTGTTTCGCCTTTTCTACAAGAGATCTTCAGTGGGTGTCCTGAAATATTACATGATTTGTTCATTTTTACACATAGGTTATGGTTTCACATTGAGGTTATAGATTTAAAAACAGTTCCTTAACGTTTTTTTTTATGAAATGGAAAGGTACTTACGGGTAACCTTTAATTCATTGCATCCAAGCAAACTGCTTTTTCTCATCTGGCAGCCCGGTTGACATCTTACAGTTCACTTTCAGTTCACTGTTTACGTTACACATCACTGTAACTGCCATCTTTCTAATACAAGTTTCATTTGTTTTTCTAAGTGTTACCAAGATTCTCAGTTTTCTGCATTCAACTGTTTTTATAATGTGTGTGTGTGTGTGTGTGTGTGTGTGTGTGTGTGTGTGTGTGTGTGTGTGTATGTGTGTGTGTGTGTGTATGTGTGTGTATGTGTGTATTAGAGAGGGAGACAGATTTCTTATTTTTTAATTTTTTATTTTATTGTTTAATAAAATAAAAATTATTTATTTTATTTTTATTACTATTTTTTGTTCGTTATTTATTCTTAATAATAATAATAATAATAATCATAATCATAATAATAATTATTATATTTTTCTGTATATACTTATGAGAGGAATCAGATGTGTAATCTCTTGTTGGGATTTCTGTCTATTATATGACCAATCAGTGTAAACAGTGAGTTGTTAGTCATATTTACTTGGTCATTTAGTAGTTGTTTCTTTTCGGCCTTTGCTTTGTATATATGATAATTTTCCTGTAATGTTAGGAGATGTCTTTCATTATTTATTGTAATTATTTTCATATCATTTTCTCTTGTAGTAGGTTTGTGGTTATTTTCTCTCAAATGTCCTGCAAAAGATAAGTGGCTTGTTCCATATTTCCATGCTCTGATATGTTCTTTGTACCAAGTGTCAAATGTTCTGCTGGTTTGTCCTTTATACCTTCCATCACATGTGTTGCACTGTAGTTGGTATATTCCTGCTTTTTGGTAGATATCTGTGTTTTTTGTTATTTTTGGAATGTGCCTTTGGGTTGAATTGTCATGTTTTGACAATTTTTGTTTTTGTCTGATACTAGACAGCCTCTTTTCCATGCTAGTACTCCACTATTATACGTTAATAAATGTGGTACACATATACAAAACTCGCACTATATTCGGAAATGTTTTCACAAACTATGTATCTAAAATGATCGGCCTTTTGTCTACGCTGTAGCCAACACTTAAATTTTGCTTCATTTTCCTACCCACTTTTGTGGTTTCGAGTGTTCTTTACTTCCTTCCGAGTTCCGGGTACACTCTTTTCCACGTTTAAGTATTTCTAACCGTTGCACGTTACCTGGAGGGCTAGAAATATAAACTACGCACAATCAACAGTGAACTGAGGCATCTTAACTTCAACAGTGAAACCAGTAATTGATAGCAGTATACACAGCGATAACCGATTACTTTACGTACGTTTTCAGACCCTTCACTCATACCAACCCAGTAACTCAAGACAGTGGACACATGTGACCCATGTTACCATCACCATTAGTCTATAAAGCTTTGACAACATAGCCTTGCAAGCAAGCCATTGCTACCGACGTTTTTCGCAGAATTTTAGCTATGAAAATACATATACCATGTTGGCAACTTTACTTTCTTGCAATGAATAACAAAAGAACTATTACAGACATATTTTGACAACTTTACATGGAAATAAATGACATTTTATTTCCAGCTGAGACTATTTGAGTCGTTACACTATAATATATAGGGTGACAATCATCGAACTAACATGAGATAAATTCGAAATAACCTCTGAACGGCCGGCCGGGGAGGCCAAGCGGTTAAAGGCGCTCCAGTCTGGAACCGCGTGACCGCTACGGTCGCAGGTTCGAATCCTGCCTCGGGCATGGATGTGTGTGATGTCCTTAGGTAAGTTAGGTTTAAGTAGTTCTAAGTTCTAGGGGACTGATGACCACAGATGTTAAGTCCCATAGTGCTCAGAGCCATTTGAACCATTTTTTTTAACTTGTGAACGGTTTCGTTAGGACGTTCAAACTGCACGGTTGGCCGTGGGGCATGACTGGAATCAGTATGCGCACGCACGTGCACCTTGTTATCGCCAATTTGCACGTGAAAATGTAACGGTACAGCGTGCCTGGGCGTATGGAGCTTGTGAAGGCCTGTCATGCGAGCAATAACAGCCAAACTGCGGATCAAAGGAAGTCTGCGCCCGAGTTCAAGCTGAAGACAACCGGTCCAAGTGTGTTAACAATGAAGAAGCAAGTTTGAGAGAACGGGTGGTGCTCGTGATGACACTGCTGTCAACGTCGGTCGTCCACAAAGCATGAAAACGCCTGGAAACATCGGGAAGACACACGCTGTGTTTCAAACCAGCCCCAGGAAATCGATCAGACTAGCTGCACAATGGGTGGGAGTCAACTGGGAAACACTGCGACAAATTGTTGTTGAAGACTAGCATCTCTTCCTATAAAAATTCAAACCCCCATCAAGCCCCAGGGTCATAGAACAGCGATTGAGTTTCGCTAACACTATTGTCCACAGAACTGAAGAACAGGACTTTGATGTGGATATGGTCTGGTTTAGTGACTAAGCCCACTTTCATTTGGATGGGTTCGTCAATAAGAAAAATTTGCGCGTTTGGGGGACTGAGAATCAGCATTTCGCGATCGAGAAGTCTCTTCGCCCTCAAATAGTGACTGTATGGTGTGCAATGTCCAGTTGTCGAATAAACGGTGCAATATTACTTGAAGGCAAGGTGACTACCGAACGGTATGCGAAGGTTTTGGAAGATGATTTTATACCCATTATCCAAAGTGACCCTGATATAGACAAAATATGGTTCATGCAAGACGGACTCGACGCCATCGAAGCAGGAGAATGTATGATGTCCTGGCGGAGAGCTTTGGGGAACGCATTCTGGCTCTGGGGTACCCAGAGGCCACTGGTATGGGCCTCGATTGGTTGCCGTATTCTCCGGATCTGAATGCATGCGACTCCTTTTTGTGGGTCTATATTAAAGACACGGTGTACATCAATAACCCCAAAACCATTTCTGAGCTGAAAACCGCCATTCTTGAGGTAATCGACAGCATTGACATTCTGACTCTTCAGTGGGTCATAAAGAATTTTGCTCTTTGACAATCGAACATGTCATAGCCTAAATCCGGAAAGCTGTAGTGATGTTTACATGTTGAATGAAGTGTGTGCAACCTGTAGTTTGTAACTAATTTAGTTTTTTTCATGTAGTTCAATAATTGTCACCCTTTAAGAATCTGTTTAAATTCTCACAGCCAGACACCGGGTGGGTTATCATCGCCCAGGCACTTGTTAGAAACATATAAACAGAAATCTGAAATAACATCCACGTGAGGAATTTGTTAGAGTACCTTGCCTCTGGCCTATGGCCTAATAAGAGAAAAGTGTCTGGGGTGAGGAATACACAGAAGGGATGTCCAAAACTTAATTGGTATCTCAGGATACAGATTAGCTGGCTGTTTATCAAAGAGTTCCTTGTGGGGTGGGGGTGTGGCTATGTAATACAAACAGTATTCTATTTGAGTCATATTATCACGGTATTGCACTGAACAGATATTTGAATGTTGTGGAGGGGCAGTTCAAATTTGGTGAAACTAAACTTCTAATTGGTGTTGCTTATAGGTCCCCTAACTCTGACTTTAGAGAATTTCTGCTCAAGCTAGAGAGGGTTCTTGATTCACTTTGTAGGAAGTACCAAAAATTAGGTATATGTGGTGACTTCAATATAAATTTTGTATATGATGGAGCAAGAAAAAGAATGTTGGTAGGTCTCCAAAATTCATATGATCTGAGGCAGACTGTGTTTTTTCCAACTAGTGTTTAGGGTAACAGTAGCACAGACATAGACAATATTTTTATTCATTCTTCATTACTAGATGGGCATTCTGTTAGTAAAAGAGCGAATGGCCATTCAGTCCCTGATGCACAAATTTTAGCACTAAAAGGTTTTTGTACTCAAACGAAAGTCACATATAATTACAAACTATGTAGGAAAGTTAATCCAGTGGCAATACAGAGTTTTTTAAACCTTGTCAAGGAACAAGAGTGGCTGGATGTTTATAGTTTTAAATTATTCCTTCTGCAATTATCACAAAGTTGAGTGACTAGATTTTCTTAGCAAAGCTTCAGTTTTTAGTCCTGATTTAACATAGATAAAAAGTTGGGTTTGCACAAGATGAGAAGCGAAAAAAGTGAATCCTTAATTAATTAAATTTTACCTTCCATTATTTTTATATGTTTAGCTGACTTTATATCTTTTGAGATCACTTGTAATTATTTCCTTTCCACATTTAAACACCATTAATCTTTTTAGCTAATCTTCTAGTTGACAAATCTTATGTTTACTTGAGAGTATGTTCCTAGTTGAATGACAACTAAAATCTTTAATTTATTTACAGCCTATGCATTTTTTACAGTCTGTTTGTTGTTCATCGTCACTTGAAGTGCTATTATTTTTATTTTGTTGTTTGTAGTAATCCCAAATACGACTCTTACACCTACTATATAGTTTGCTTTTAGCCTAGGATTCGAGAAAAAACAATCAAAATTTTTAAATTCATGACAGTATATACATTTTTTGTTTGAATTATCACTTACCACTTTTCATAGATAACAACAGCTTAGAATGTTCATCTTTGAAAATGCTTTTTAAATGCCTCTTGTAATAATCAGATGAAATACATTTTCTACATACATAAAGAACTTGATTATTATCACACTTTTTTAATGGTTTATAATACATTCTTTACACATATGGAATGTTTAACCTTTGTATATTTGTGTGAGTGAAAGTTATGAATTGACTTCTACACTTCACAAATTTTACACTTCTTGAACACCTCCATTTATTGAGACAAATTTTCATTAGTATAATTAAAATTATTACTCAACACATACAGTGGAAACTCCAAAGTTTTTATATCTGGTAACGAAAACATCCAAGAAGATATAAATTAAAAAATCATCACTACATTACTGAAGAAACAAATATTGCAGACCATTGGGAAAAATCCATAAAAATTGAAGATGAGTATATGTTAATTAATTATAAAGATAATATTAAGTGATATAAAGAACATATTGAATATTGGGAAAAAGGACAGGATAATTATCATCATTGTCTTGAAACAATTTATGATTTGCAAGAAAAATTAGAAGATTTAGAAAAGGGATTTAATTTTTATGGTCAACCAGTTGAGGTCTTTTCCTATTCTACATAAAAATTTATATTAATAAATGAATTCATTTTCTTGTAGTTGTAGCTTACATAGCTGTGTTGTTGTTGTAGTCTTCAGTCCTGAGACTGGCTTGATGCAGCTCTCCATGCTACTCTATCCTGTGCAAGCTCCATCATCTCCCAGTACCTACTGCAACCTACATCCTTCTTATTCTGCTTAGTGTATTCATCTCTTGGTCTCCCTCTACGATTTTTACCCTCCACACTGCCCTCCAGTGCTAAATTTGTGATCTCTTGAAGCCTCAGAACATGCCCTATCAACCGGTCCCTACTTCTTGTCAAGTTGTGCCACAAATTTCTCTTCTCCCCAATCCTATTCAATACCACCTCATTAGTTACGCGATCTACCCACCTAATCTTCAACATTCTTCTGTAGCACCACATTTCGAAAGCTTCTATTCTCTTCTTGTCCAAACTATTTATCGTCCATGTTTCACTTCCATACATCGCTACACTCCATACAAATACTTTCAGAAACGACTTCCTGACACTTAAATCTATACTCGACGTCAACAAATTTCTCTTCTTCAGAAACGCTTCCCTCGCCATTTCCAGTCTACATTTTAAATCCTCTCTACTTCGACCATCATCAGTTATTTTGCTCCCGAAATAGCAAAACTACTTTACTACTTTAAGTGTCTCATTTCCTAATGTAATTCCCTCAGCATCACCCGACTTAATTCGACTACATTCCATTATCCTCGTTTTGCTTTTGATTATGTTCATCTTATACCCTCCTTTCAAGACACTGTCCATTCCGTTCAACTGCTCTTCCAAGTCCTTTGCTGTCTCTGACAGAATTACAATGTCATCGGCGAATCTCAAAGTTTTTATTTCTTCTCCATGGATTTTAATACCTACTCCGAAATTTTCTTTTGTTTTTTTGTTGCTTGCTCAATATACAGATTGAATAACATCGGGAACAGGCTACAACCCTGTCTAACTCCCTTCCCCACCACTGTTTCCCTTTAATGTCCCTCGACTCTTATAACTGCCATCAGGTTTCTGTACAAATTGTAAATAGCCTTTCGCTCCCTGTATTTTACTCCTGCCACCTTTAGAATTTGAAAGAGAGTATTCTAGTCAACATTGTCAAAAGCTTTCTCTAAGTCTACAAATGCTAGAAACGTAGGTTTGCCTTTCCTGAACCTTTCTTCTAACAAGGGGAGGCCGCCAATTGTGAAATTCAGATTCAATTCATACTGAGCATAATAAAAGCTCATGGCCAGAGGTGTAATGTGGCAAAGCACCAAGATGCATTTCTCAGCCGTTGTCGAGTAAATCGACAGTTAAAAGAAACTGTTGTGGTGAAATACTCTCTACGATTAATAGTTTTCTACAATGTCGTGGCGCAGCGGTAAGTGCTCGGGTTCGTAATCCGAAGGTCGCTGGATCGAATCTCACGCCATGCAACTTTTTTTTATTATTTGTTTTTTGCAATTCAAATGTATATACACATACACACACACACACACACACACACACACACACACACACAAACACACACACACATATATACATACATACATACATACATACATACATACATACATATATATATATATATATATATATATATATATATATATATATATATATATATATATCTGTGTGTGTGTGTGTGTATATATACATTGTGTGTGTGTGTGTGTGTGTGTGTGTATACATTTTAATTACAAAAAACAAATGCCAAAAAAAAGGTTGCGTGGCGCGAGATTCGATGCGGCGACCTCCGGATTACAAACCCGAGCGCTTACCGCTGCGCCACGACACTGTAGAACATTATTAATCGTAGAGAGTATTTCCACACAATGGTTTCTTTTAACTGTCGATTTTCTCGACAATGGCTGAGAAGTGCATCTTGGTGCTTTGCCACATTACACCTCTGGCCACGAGCTTTTATTACGCGCAGTATGAATCGAATCTGAATTTCACAATTGGCGGCCTCCCCTTGTAAGATAAGTCGTAAGGTCAGTATTGCCTCACGTGTTCCAACATTTCTCTGGAATCCATACTGATCTTCCCCGAGTTCAGCTTCTACCAGTTTTTCCATTCGTCTGTAAAGAATTCGCATTAGTATTTGGCAGCTGTAACTTATTAGACTTATAGTTCGGTAATTTTCACATCTGTCAACACCTGCTTCCTTTGGGATTGGAATTATTATATTCTTCTTGAAGTCTGAGGGTATTTCGCCTGTCTCCTACATCTTGCTCACCAGATTGTAGAGTTTTATCAGGACTGGCTCTCCCAAGGACGTCAGTAGTTCTAAAGGAATGTTGTCTACTCCCGGGGCCTTGTTTCGACTCAGGTCTTCAGAGCTCTGTCAAACTCTTGACGCAGTATCGTATCTCCCATTTCATCTTCATCTACATCTTCTTCCTTTTCCATAATATTGTCCTCAAGTACATCGCCCTCGTATAGACCTTCTATATACTCCTACTACCTTTCTGCTTCCCCTTCTTTGCTTAGAACTGGGTTTCCATCTGAGCTCTTGATATTCACACAAGTGGCTCTCTTTTCTCCAAAGGTCTCTTTAATTTTCCTGTAGGCAGTATCTATCTCATCCCTAGTGAGATAAGCCTCTACATCCTTACATTTGTCCTCTAGCCGTACCTGCTTAGCAATTTTGCACTTTCTGTCGATCTCATTTTTGAGATGTTTGTATTCCTTTTGGCCTGCTTCATTTACTGCAATTTTTATATTTTCTCCTTTCATCAATTAAATTCAATATTTCTTCTGTTACCCAAGGATTTCTACTAGCCCTCGTCTTTTTACCTACTTGGTCCTCTGCTACCTTCACTACTTCATCCCTCAGAGCTACCCATTCTTCTTCTACTGTATTTCTTTGCTACATTCCTGTTAATTGTTCCCTTATGCTCTCCCTGAAACTCTGTACAACCTCTGGTTTAGTTAACTTATCCAGGTCCCATCTCCTTACATTCCCACCTTTTTGCAATTTCTTCAATTTAATCCACTGTTCATAACCAATAGATTGTGGTCAGAGTCCACATCTGCCCTTGGAAATGTCTTACAAATTAAAATCTGGTTCCTAAATCTCCTTCTTACCATTATCTAATCTATCTGATACCTTTTAGTATCTCCAGGAGTCTTCCATGTATACAACTTTCTTTTATGATTCTTGAACCAAGTGTTAGCTATGATTAAGTTATGCTCTGTGCAAAATTCTACCAGGCGGCTTCCTCTTTCATTTCTTAGCCCCAATCCATACTCATCTACTAGATAGCTGCACAGATAAAATATATATAATCTTAATACTTTACCTAGTATTTGTACTGAGTATTTGTTATTTCATTTATGAGTTTGCAGTTCAGTACACATTTCATGAAAAAGAAACTGTGATGTACAATGACACACACTTAAGGAAATTGCTGAAACCTGGCAGGATATTTTTATCTAATATATTATTATTCTATACAGATGGAGTTGATTCCAGAGACATCTGAAACAGTCTCAAATACATCTAATAAAGGAGTCACTAATTCAGAAATACTTATGATGAATGTATCTGAATTTATTCAGAAGAATAATTCTCAGTAAAATTTAGGTGCATGTTTTAAAGGTAGTTCCTTTATTTGAAGAGAAAAAGTGTTAATTACTTAAAGTATTTTATATTTTCTGTTTGGAATTCCTGAGGGTAAAAATTTATCCTAGGTAAATATGAAACAAAAGACGAAAAATTAGGTTCATTTTCTGAAAGATATCAAAATTTCATTTCCAGAAATAAAACATGATGATCCACTACCTCTAGAAGCTGAATATATTCAAAATTAAATAAAAACTTTGAGACCTAGTACTGTTGTTCAAAAGCAACAGATTTTACTAACTGCTGAAACTTTTAAAAAATCGGTAATGACATTCAATAACAAACAATTTAAAGAATCCAGAAAATATAACATTAAGTTAGAAAAAACAGATTATCTGAAGTATTTAGCAATTGTTGAAAATGATAAATCTTAAAAAATTATTGAACAACATGTGGTAGAAATACAAGGAAAAGGCTAGGAATTTCTACAACTAGGAAATGTAGTTTCTGATGTAGTAGAGAAGAAGAAAGAACAAATTATTTACATTGGCACATCCAATCAAAAATCAATGAAAATTTATTTTAAAGTTGGTTGTGTATAGTCCAAAAATCATCATTCAGGAAGATTATCCAGTTATAATTCTGGAAGATATAAACAATATAAAATATTTTATGTAAGAAAATATGAATGTACAGTTTATAAATTAGTAGAACATATACTTAATATTTATTTTGGTCTACACAGAGTAGATAAAAGTAAAGAAATCTACAATATTCACTTCAACACTTTATCTTATTTGGCTGAGAAATTCTCCAGCCAGTCCAATGATATTGTTGATGAAGTAAGTGGGAAGGGAAAAAATATTTATGGGAAATTTTGAGTGTGCCTTCTACGGAATTTTAATTTATCTATAATATTTTATTCATCATAAATGGAGTCAATCATAGGTCTTCTTAATAACATGCTTGCATACAATGGAAAGCAAATGTACAGTATGTGATTACTGATGAAAATAATAATCCATGGTTTAAAGGAAAAGATATTGCTATACTTTTAGAATTTACAGACAGAAGAAAGGCAATCGTGTTAGAGAAAAGCATCACATTAAATATGAGAATTTAAAGGAGATCAATTCATTCCTCTTGTATCCTGAATTTTTTTTTCAATGAACCTGGATTATATTCTTTAATTATGAAATGAAATAGCAGAAAACTTTCAAGTTTGGGTAACTGAAGAATTTTTACCAGCAATCTGTGAACATCATGAATATAAGAGTAGGAAAGAAATAGTAGATTTCTATAAAACCAAATAAAATATTTACGAGAAATAAGTAAACTGGTTGAGAAATGAATACAAAACTTGGAAGAAGCAGCTAATATGGCTTTAGATGTAACCATGAAATAAATGCACTGGATACATATTTAAGACCAACTTTTGTTATTTTAAGTTTATATAATATTAATTATGTATATATTTTTGTTTGAACATAATTTAAAAATACATGAAATCAAATAGATATTATCAGAAATAGACATGTAAATTGTAAAGAATTTTTAAGAAATAATTATTTACCAGCTTCAGTATATTTATATCACTGAATGAATGAAATTTTAAGAATTGCTTTCCATGGAAATTATTTAAGTACTTTGGATAATTATTCACAAGAAGAATAGGTTAGTGGTATAACAAATCTTCTCCGTCAGTCTTAAATACAGCTGTTGATCTATCTCACAAGAATTCAACTTCCGTAGTTATGAAGGAAGTCACCAGTGGAAAAAAATCGATCACTAAATTTAAGTATGTATGACCTATTTTCTAAAGTATTCATAATGAATACAAACATCTTCTCCATTGGTAGTGTTTTAATAATTCACATTTTCGTCAGTTAATTGGTTTATAAATTTAGAGACTGTCTACTTCATTGTCATTTGGATAATGTAAGGCTACAGAAAATGAAAGTGAAATTTTTTCATTATTAGTGTAGCTATTTATATAGAAGAATCTTTATTAATATTTTAAAAATTAGATTTCTTCTATCTACCCAACTACTATGTGAACTATCAAAGCCCAACCATTTAACATAAACCTTATCGCCTTTTCCTTCTGAAAACGTTTTCAACGAGATATACTTCTGGATATTTTGTTTTCTTTGATTCTTGTTCATAAAAATGTCCTTCAATATCTTTCAACTTGTATGTGAATGGATTAGAATGAATAACATCTTCAGTTTCGAAAATTTCTGTTGACCAGATAGCAGTATAGCCCTTTTCAAAAAGTCCTTTAATTTTACTGATTCTAGCTTCATCTTCTTTTTTAAATTTCTCTTTCTCATTAGACACTATAGCAAAGATTTTATAGTTGTGTTAGTTAACTTCTGTTGGTTTCATTTTTATAGTTCTAATTTCGGAAGTAGTTCAGTCCATTTATAATTTACTTCATGACTTAATCTCCTCCCCATCTTTTCCTTCAACATTCCATTAAATTTTGCAACAGTAGGCGCTACTAATTCTGTAAGAATTGTATAATTGTTAACATCATATATTTTTCATATGTTCTTGAAAATATTTATCACAAAATTCTTCACAATTATCTATTTGTAAATTTTTTGGAGATTTATTTTTAAATAATTCTTCAAAAGAATCAACTTTATTTTTACATGTTTTATCTTTAACTGGAATAGCCAAAGCAAGTTTTGGAAAAACATCTATGACAGTAAATAAATATTTATTTCCTTTATTTATTTTTGAGTTGCATTGTTTAGGGGAGGAGACCAGGCAGCGAGCTCATCAGTCTCATCAAATCAGGGAAGGACAAGGAAGGAAGTTGGACATGCCTTTTCAAGGGAACAATCCTGGTATTTGCCTGGGGCGATTTAGGAAAATTATGGAAAACTTAAATCAGGAGGCCAAATGCGGAATTTAACCATCATCCTCTGGAATGTGAGTCCAGTGTGTTAGTAACTGCGCAACTTAATTTTTGAAATTCCTTTTAATATTCCAGAATCCATTTAGTCTTGCCATAAATCTGTACTGAGTGGAACAAAATTTCTTATTTTAAATTTTTTTCTCATCAGTTTTGTGTAAGTGATTGCTACTTTGTTCATGAATAGTTAAGACATCAACTACAAATTTTTAATGTATTTCCTCTTTTTTCATTAACGTACTGAACAAAGGCCTTCAATGCTCTGTCTTCCATTTTGAGTGGTGACTCTTTGAGGATTGTGTTTTACAGTAATTTTTTTACACTGCAAACAATAGATGTGATTATAATTATCCATTTATTTACAGTAAGAATTTGTTACACTTTTAATTTTATTCTGAACACTTCAGTACTTCTACATCTACACGAGTTTTCAAACCTAATAATCTACATTAAGTTTCTAGTAAATCTATTTTATGTGATGCATGATGAAGACTTGTTTTTATGTTATTTATTTCTTTATTGTGATGTTTGATAGTACCTTTATAAATACCATTTCCTTGCTTTAAATCTGAGACACTCTTCCTGTATTCAGAGTTTGTAACAAAATTTTTCAATACTTCTTTATTTATATGATTATTGACTTGTGTTAGAATACTTGGCTATTTGGGTTTTGTAACAAGATTTGATAACTCACTCTGTAAATATTCTTTGTTCACTACATTTTCAAATGTATTGGAACATTTATATCTGCAATTCTTCTACCCTTAAAACTAGTATAACCTCTAGTCACTTAAAAATGGCATTAAATTCTTTCTGAAATTGCTGTATTACATTAATTATTTTTGGGTCTACGAATGACTGTGTATTTTAGAAATTAATTCATTATTAGTTTCTGTCCTAATGATTGAAAACCTTTTATTTTCTCTAAATCGTTATTGAGCTTATTTCCAAAATGTCCATTTATTAAAGTCAAAATATCATTAATCTTGTAACTGTCTGTTAACAGTCTTAAAGCAAATAGGCATAAATGACCACAAACTTATTCATCAAAATTTTGTATTCCCTCAGTATTGTGATATAGTTCAGTTTTTCCCAAACAGTTAACTAGTTGAATCGGTATATCACCACCAAATTAATCAAAATCAAATTTTGTATCATTATTTTTGTAATAACAAATCCAACAAGTACCAACGTGATCAAATGTATCTAAATTAACTATTCCAAATTCGTCTTTTCTAGGATGACTTTGTAATTCATGAATCAGAAAACGGCGCAAAAAACAATTAATTTTTACTTCTTTTACTAATTTTTCTGTATCGAAATTACCTAATGCCTTAGGAGAGAAATCGATTATTATTTTGAAATTTTTTTTGTGGCTCCAGCGCTTTCTTTTCCATTGCTAGATTATGTCTTTGTTATTCTTCTAATTCTTTAACAGCGTTTTTCTTGTTTATAATTAAATTTTCAATTGCTGCAGATCCTCCAGCAAGTGAACCACTATTGCTAGACATGGCAATGCAGCTAATAATAACAGAAGAAATCCGTCTTCATGGTTCTTTTTTGCTAGATATTCCATAATATTTTTCACAACTGGAACACCTACTGTAAGAAGTAAATTTCCAACAGTTTTCTTATCTCTCTTTCTTTTTTGTGCATCTGTAAAAATGATTCAATACAATGTAATTGTTCATTCTTCAGTTTAATCTTAATTGATTTCGGTTTAGTTTAGCCACTTGGTAACAAACCATAATCAATCTTAAAGTTTTGGTTTAGTTTAGCCACTTAGTAGCAAACTATAATCTATTGTAAAGTTACTAATTTATACAGATAAAAAATATAAAAGGATTAATATTTTTTACACTCCCCACCCATTGTCATCAATGCCTAATCCCATACCTAATTTTCTGTTCCCATACATTATTTCTCTAACTGCTAATTTTTCTCCTAATGGAGCATCACTTGCTTGCATTCTTCCTTTCGCAGCAGTTAAAGTTCTTTATCTGCTTCATGTATTTTTCCTAAATCTTTATTATCTCTATAAGCAATATCGCGTTTTTACACTCTTCATTTAACTTATTTATTTGTGGACCACCATGTGCTAATCTTTCTTCTAGTTTAGTAAGGCGTCCATATCCTGGTAGATGCATCTCTGGCATTGGTAAATTATTTAAAACCTAATTGACTAAACCCTTACCATGTTTTTCACTTTTTCAAAATGTGTGAGGAAGATTATTCAAAACTATGATCAAATGTGGGATCGTTTTTGGATTGTTGACTATGAAATCACTAAATTTATTTCTTAACATTTGTATTACTCCCACTTTTTAATTTTGATAATTTTTATTTCCAGCTAATTCTTCTCTAAGAGTTAGTGCTAATCTATCAATTAATTGATGGGCAATATCCATCCAGACCCATTCAACTGCTTTTTCTCAGTGTTTTTTAATTAAACCTTCATCTGTTACTTCATCTATACTTGAGTCTAAATCTGTCGCTAATTTTGGGAAACAGACTTCAACAACTTCTTTTATAAAATAACTATGTTTAATACTTCTTGACTTTTATTTTGTTTAGATCTTCTCGCAATATAATGCTCTTGAATGACGTAGTATATCTGCATAATTTGATAACTCAGAACCTGTAAGACTTGTATTAATTTCTTCTATTTTTATTTGTTTTTTGGTTAAAATGTTCATTAATCCATCTGCTACTTTATATGTCCTATAACCAAATTTTAATTTATCACCATTGGATTCTACCAAAATTTAGTCATAACCCAAAAACTTTTTCTTCACAATGCTTATATATTCTAGCATTCTTTCACTTACATTTGTTTCTCTAGCATCACTCCTCTTATTGCACCATGAGTTTTTCTCTCTTCATATTTCATTAATAAATATTGCATTTCTGATTCACTTAATGTATAATCCCTTTTATTACTATCATATTCTTTAATTGGTGGCATCTTTTCTTCGAACTGATAATGAGAATAAGGAACCATTTGTTTTTCAAATTCTCTAATTTTCTTCAATTGCTTTTAAATTATCACCTAATCCTTAGATTCCTTGTTTTACTTGTACAATTGCATCGATTTTGCATTCCATTCTTGGTTGTTTTTTCCATTTTTGCACTTTTCTTTTAGTTGTTTCTTTAGTCTCCTAATTCGTCTAGCTTTTTAACAACTTGTTTATTGTATTTTGCACACATTTTTTAGAGATGAAAAACATTAGTTTAACATTTTTTAACATTATGTTATCCTGTATTTTATTTCTGAAATAACCTTCATTCGGTTTTCTGGTCATGTCTAATGTAGGAAAATCAAAGTTGATCATTCCAACATTTACTACATGTGTCTTTAAAATAATTAAGATTTAGATCACCACCAGCAAACTCATGACAAGTATGGTTTAAATTTGTGTCGTCTTATCTGAAATTATTTAAAAAAATTAAAATTACCTCTGACTAATTGCTTTGGCATTTTTGAATAGTTAGACTTAAATAAAAACAATTAATTCCTTTATGTCTACCTCCAGTTAAATATTCTCCAACAATACTGTTAATTTCAAGAATGAAGGCATCAAATATTACTACTGAACTATCTAGACGTTGATATAATGGATTAGTTTCTTCATTATTTTCATTAAAAGTAGTAATTGTTTATTGTGTTAATTTTCAATTTTTTCACTTCTTTTTATAAATTTTTGACACTAGGGTTGACCTAAAATTTTTGAAGAAACATATAAATGATTAATTTTATTCCAATTCAACCATTTTGGAGCTAGAATATAACTGTAGATCAATAATGTTAGTTTTCCAGAACCACATGATCCTATTGTTGCACATCAAATAGATTTTTTAAAAGTTTATCATGTTTATTTTTTAATTTCATTTGTGGAATTCTTATCTTAGGTTCACAATCAGGTTTCATTTATTTAATACATTTTTAGTAGTAAATGAGTATATTATTTCATTTAAGTGCTAAGTTATGCGTTCTCAAAAACAGAGTGACTGTAGCTGCATGAGATGGCTTTAGTAATGTTGCACAACTTTTCAGCTACAAATATTTTCTCGAAAATAATAAACTGTATTGTAATGGAGAAACGATAGTACTCCCTATAGCCTACAAAATTTAGAAAAATTTATTCATTTGAAAAATCCAAAGATTCACATTAAAGCCCTTGAAATTTGGAACAGAGTTACTATTGAGAGTGATGTTAAGTTGTATACGAATATAAAAGAAGATAATATTGCAAGTGTGTTAGAATTTAATAACTAAATTATTTATCCAAATGAAAAAACTTGCTAAAATCTTCTTAAAATTATTCAATTCGAATTAAGTAATACAAATTTTAAACTAGCTGATGGAATGTTTGTAATGCATACCGATCATTTTTGTAGAGAAACTAATTTGTTTTTTTGTTCAAGCTTAATGCAGAATTTGGTGGATCAATAATTCAAGAATTTTTGAACCTATGCAAGATTTATAAATTACTGTAACTGATGATAATCATAGTTTGATTGACTTTAATTGTGCTTATGTAACAGTAATTTTAGAAATCTCTTGACTTTGATTGTGCTTATGTAACAGTAATTTTATAAATGTCTTGATAAATTTTATTCATATTAAATCATGAACAAAAATCTAGAGTTATTAATTTTATTCATCCGCAGTGAATGAGAAGACCAAAAAGACTAAAAATAATCTAAATCTCTCCAACAAAAACCAGAGATTTATATAAGTATTGGAGATGGGTCGTTTCGTCCTATTCATGCTCAATTGTATACAAACTTTAGTATTTCCATCATATGATGGAAAATTCAATAAAAAATTAACTGATAACTATGTGGCAAAGTTGTTCAAGGTCATCACTATAAAGAAAGGAAACAATATTTTGTCTAGAATGGAACATCCATTCAGTTTTTCACCTGTTCTTATGCTATTGACTTTGACTATAGCTTGTGAGTTAACCATATAAGGTCATACCCTTAGAAATGGTAAGATAAAAAATAAGAAAATGAAGTACTTTTTCCACTAGATTGTTTGGTGGAGTTTTCAAATATTATAAAGAAGTGATGTCGGTAGGAGACTCAACAGTAATTTTTACTTGAAGCTCAAGTGCTGGTGATACTATTCGTAGATAGGCTGATAAAACCGATGTTCCTTCAGTTTTATTGAACATTATCCTATCTATGTCATAAATATGTGTAAGAGAAAGAATGGGTTAGCTCATAGAAAACTACAATGAAATTAGTTTCAAATTTTACTGATAAACTTCTGAATGATACAGTTGCCTACGTAGTCATGTATGGTAAGAAAGATTTAAATATGATTATCAGCATAGAATTTTGAGTGAAAATTTTTAATATTATTATTTTTTTATTCTATGTGAATGGGTACTCTAATGATGAAGCTTAATAATACAAGCAGTACTAATTTGTTAAAAAGATTGGTGAGCTAGAATTAAATAATTTGTATTACATTACAGGCTGTGAATATTTAAAAGCTGGTATGAGGAGAAAGTTTGTATGGAGCATTATAGTAAATCAAAATTTTTTCCAGACAGGTTTAATAAAATAATAACTGCCTTGGACTTTCAGTATTTTGGCGATGTTACTATTAAGCTAAATTATAAAGGAATGGAGAAAACTAAAAATAATGATACCAAATTTCACAATCTGGAATTTATTAAGTAAGTTTTTATTCATTTAATTTTTCATATTTTATTTTTGCTAGTGGGTGGGTTTGATCATTAAATAATCCCTTAGTGTGCTGAACACACCCACTTACTACTCATATTGAATCTGCACTGAGTCAGTCGCTCTCCTAACTATAATATATCATAGGTTCCTCAAACAAAAAACCATACCCAGTAGTTGGACAGAAGTGTGGGTAACACCCATCTACAAGAGGTATTATAGAAGTGATTCGCAAAACTAGTGTCCAATGTATTTGACATTTATTTGTTATTATAGGATCATATAACATAATTAGGTATCTTGAACTGAATGACCTCCTTCATGCCGATCAGCATGAATTCTGAAGACATCTACACTCATGCTTATAAATTAAGGATAATTGTAGAATGTAGTGCCACACAACGTGGCACTACATAAAACTGGCGCTAATGACATAGGCACATAGGAAACACACACGACACAGATCTGTAAGTACATGATATTGGTGATAAGTTGAGAAAACCGTCCCAAAACACATGTGCTACAAAACGCCACTGTTTCCTGTGCATGCATCCCGACATCAATAAGGGATAGGATCACCATGCACCGCACAATGGGTTGGCATACTCTGGATCAGGTGGTCGAGCATCTGCTGGGGTGTAGCCTCCCATTCTTGCACCAGTGTCATGAAGTGTCCTAGGGGTTTGAAGACACACAGTGATATGTTGACCGAACGCGTCCCAGACATGCACAATGGCGTTTAGGCCTGGAGAACAGCAAGCCACTCCATTCGCCTATCTTATCTTTCAATGTACTCCTCCACAATGGTAGTTTCAGTGGAGCTGTGCGTTATCATCCATCAGAAGAAAGGTGGGACACACTACACCCCTGAAAAGGTGGACATACTGGTGCAAAATGACGTCCTGATACATCTGACCTGTTACAGTTCCTCTGTCAGAGACATACAGGGGTGTAAATGCACCAGTCATAATCCCACCCCACACCATCAAACCACAACCTCCATACAGGTCCCTTTCAAGGACATTAAGGGGTTGGTACCCGGTTCCTGGTTCATGGCAGATGGAAACCCAGCGAGAATCACTGTTCAGACTATAAATGGATTCGTCCATGAACATAACCTGCGACCACTGTTCCAGTGACACCAGACTTTACAGGCTCTCCCGTGGCCAGGGGTCAGTGGAATGCACCTTGCAGGTCTCCGGGCGAATAAACCATGTCTATTCAGTCGCCTGTAGACTGTGTGTCTGGAAGCAACTGTTCCAGTGGCTGCGGTAAGGTCCCAAGCAAGGCTACCTGCAGTACTCCATGGCCATCTGTGGGCACTGATGGTGATATATCGGTCTTCTTGTGGTGTTGTACACTGTACTGTAGCGCCTGGACACATTTCCTGTCTGATGGAATCGTTGCCATAATCACACTCTGTGGCACACGGAGGGCCTGTGCCACGACCTGCTGTGTTTGACTAGCCTCCAGTCGACCTAGTATTCTACCCCTCATAACATCATCAATATGGGTTCTTTGAGCCATTTTCAACACACAGTCACCATTATCACGTCTGAAAACGTCTGCACGCTTACTCGCTGCAGCATACTATGGCATGCACCAACACACCTCTGTGGACTGCTGCCAGCTCAACCGTACAATGACTGCAGGTCAAATGCACTGAATGGTCATACCCCGAGGTGATTTAAACCAGCAAACCGCCCACCAGAGCGTTGTTTTACCATGTATCAGCATTATCCTTAATTTATGAGTATGAGTGTATCACAAGAAACCAAAACCCAACTTGCACTTTTCTAACATGACTTACTGAAACCTTTGGATCAAGGTAGCCAGTTAGATGGAGTATTTGTTTGTTTCAGAAAAGAATTTGATTAAGTATCACACCTACATGTATTCTTAAAAGTTCGATAATATGGGGTAGGTAGATGGAGTATTTGTTTGTTTCAGAAAAGAATTTGATTAAGTATCACACCTACATTTATTGTTAAAAGTTCGATAATATGGGGTATCAAGTGAAACTTGAGACTGGATTGAGAACTTTTTGTTAGGGAGGACACAGCATGTTATGTTGGATGGAGAGTTATCATCAGAAGTAGAAGTAACTTTGGGTGTGCCTGTGGAAAGTATGTTGGGACCCTTGCTGTTCATACCGTATATTAATGAGCTTACGGACAGTATTAAAAGTAAACTCAGACTTTTTACAGATTATGCATTTATCTATAATATGTAACAGTGTGAAAGAAGCTGCATTAATGTTAAGTCCGGCCCTGATCAGATTTCAAAGGGGTGCAAAGATTAGCAACTTGCTTTAAATGTTGAAAGATGTGAAATACGCTATTTCACATGTTAGTGAATCTATTGGTATAATATCAATAAGTCAAGTTGATATTGGCCAATGCATACACATATGACTTTGTACTTTGTGTGGATACAAAATGGAATTATCATGTAGGCTCAGCTGTGGCTAACCAAGTATACAGAGAAGGGCGGCACGAATGGTTACAAATTTTTTGACCCGTGGGAGTTAGTTACAGTGATGCTGAAGAGATGGAACTGGCAGACTCTTGAAGGTAGAAGCAAACTATTTGAAGGAAGTCTACTAATGAAGTTTCGAGAACTGGCTTTAAATGATGACATTAGGAAAATACGACAACCCCCTATGTATCACTCACATACGGATCGTGAGAACAAGATTAGAATAATTACAAAAGGCACAGAGGCATTCAAACAATTATTCTTCCCACGCTCCATATGTGAATGGAATGGGAAGAAACCCTAATAGCTGGTATAATGGTACGTACCCTCTGCCATGCACTTAGCAGTGGTTTGCACTGTATAGATGTAGACGTAGATGAAGATGCAATGGATCCTCTGGCTACTAGCGGCGCAGTTAGCTGCCATCTCATGATGTCACGAATAGTGTCTCTTACTGTCAATCGGCTAATAGCAGATTAAGGAGCGGTATTTCGACTAGGTTTCTGTTGTGGGTTTAACAGCACTGGGATCACAGAGTGCTCATAATAACAGAAACCTTAACAGTAATGTTTTGAGCTTGGAGCTGTTTTCAGAGGTGCGATGCGTGAACATTAAGTTTTATTTGAAATTGGGTGAAAGTCGTAAATTCGTTTTTAAGTGGCATGCAAGGTACAGTGATGGTAGAGAGAGCACTGAAGATGATCCACGTTCAGAAGCATCATCGACAGATCGAGTCAAAGAAAATGTTAAAATGTGGCTGAAATTCTTGGAAATGATGGTTGTGCATCTACCAGGTTAATGAAGGAGCTCACTGGAATTTCTTAAACAACTGTGCGTCGCATTCTCACTGAAAATTCAGGAACTAAAAAAATGTCATTCACATTACAGGAAATGTAACGATAAAATGGTCAACGAAAAGCTTGAAAGTGAATCAATGAATTTAATTCAATGCTTTGAAAATACACTCAAATAAAAATAGTAACACATAGAAATAAGCACTATTGTAAAATAGATGTAGGCAAATAATGACCCAGATTATTAAGATAAATACTCTATGTACACAAGCACATCATACCCTGTGGAAGACCTGTAACATTATCTCCATCGACTATACTTAAAAACGTCTTTGTAACTGTTTGTTTATGTAAGTTATTTTCGAGGTATACTACGCATAGAAAATTGTGTGTGATGTTTAGCATTCGTGAGACTCTGCACAAATGGGCCATAAGAAAACTGATAAATACTAGTTCTTCCAAATTTCGCCACTAACTGCATATAAAAATCGATAATTAACTAAATAATGAACATTTTTTTATATATTGGAATAAAGTCGATAAAACGGAGCAGAACCTCACAAATCGAAACGTAAAAATGGCATAGAACACAGAGAAAACGCACTTGAAAATGGGAATCATTTTGCGAAACGCATCTTGCTAAAAATGAATGAAAGAAAAATGTGACTGGTGGAAGAAAAGTTATCTGTAAACGAACGCGTTGTTTTCATAGTCGCGGGCTTTCATCTCCTTGAATGGGTCTCTTTCCTGAATCTTTGGGTCCTGAAGTCGTGTTCGACGTGCCGTCCAGATGCCAATCCGTCGAGAACCAGTCTCCAGGCCAAATATGGATCCATCTGCGAAGAGAACATAGGTCCACCGTTCGACTGACCAGGTGGCATGTTGGCAGCTCCACTCTAAACGTTCCCTTCAGTAAAGTCACCCCTAGAGGTAAGCAGACAGCAGGTCTCCAACAGTAAAGGCCACTCTGGTGAAGCCTGCTGTACACCATTTGCCTCGACACAACACGACAAAGGGATGCTGCTTGGTCAGATGCCAGTTGCACTATGTATTGGGGCAAGGCGGTTTCTACCCCACTCTCCAGTGTTGCCAGATGCATCCAAGATGGTGGCGATGACGTCATCGAAGATGGCGGACTTTGGCAGGAAGATAGGTGAACCGGGCTACATCCACTAACCTAACCCCCACTCCCCTCCCCTCCCCAGAAAAATGGCGGAAAGTTCAACTTTCAACAGGATAATGCATCACACCATGGGTATCTCTACTACCCTAAGAAAATGGAGGGAAAGATAGGTTCAAATGGTTCAAATGGCTCTGAGCACTATGGGACTTAACATCTATGGTCATCAGTCCCCTAGAACTTAGAACTGCTTAAACCTAACTAACCTAAGGACAGCACACAACACCCAGTCATCACAAGGCAGAGAAAATCCCTGACCCCGCCGGGAATCAAACCCGGGAACCCTGGCGTGGGAAGCGAGAACGCTACTGCCTGACCACGAGCTGCGGACGGAAGGATAGGTCACTTGGGCTACCTCCATTAATTTAAGTCTCCCGACTGCCGCATCCTCCTAGGTACTGGCGCCAAGTTTGAATTTTGGTGGTAAAGACAGGTCACTTGGACTATCTCTATTAACCTAAGAAAATGGCAGGAAAGAAAGGTCACCTCCACTAACCTAAGTCACCAGACCACCAACTCCTCCTACGGATTGGTCGGCATAGGACTCGATCTCTGCTGGACTTAAGTCTTTATTATTTTGCATGCACTATTTTATTTAAACAATTAGAGGCACTTTCATCATCCAGTGTGGTCGCCAAGGGGTGTGGAGTCCAACTGACCAAGTTCACAGTACCACTGCCAGAGGATGCTCTCATCCGTGATGTAGTCCAAGATGACTGCCAGGATGTCAGCTGATGACACAAGTACCATTATCCAAGATAGCGGGAAACAGAGTATTCACCACCACAGAACGCTGTCATGAGTTCCAAGAAGTAATCCAATATGGCGCTCCAGAGTGGGGGAAAATGGTGGGAAAAGGTTTCTGCCTGTGCTGGATGTAAGTCTTCATTTTGCAGGGTGTGTCTCCACCACTAGATCTAGAGTCCAACGGACTTAGTACACAGTACTGCCATCAGAGTGTGCTGTCACACAACAAACATGCAGAAGCACCGTCTGTCACCCCCTGTCCAGTAGACTGCACGGGAGGCTACCTGCAGCCCAATGACGTGACACAGCTGTCAGCTGTAAAACCACACACAGGTGCCCATTTGTCCCACCTGTGACATAATCCAAGATGGTGGTCTGGAGGGGGGGAAATGGCGCGAAAAAGACTCAGCCTGTAAGGAAGGAGTGTACTTTATTTATTTTGGAACTATTTAGGGATGGAGTATATTTATCACGTAACAGAACACATGCTCTGACGTGCTTGGGTTCACCCCAAGCAGCCCACAGACCTGTAAACTACTCCTAAATAACGCTGTGCAGACAGGCAAACAACTCTTAAATTACCGAAATAATTTCAGTACAGACATGTAATATCCTCCTAAATAATGCAGTACACAGATGTGCAGACACGAAATCAACTCATAAACTGTCCGAATAGTGCATAGCACAGCCTACAGACCTGCTTGCAAAATAATGCAACAGACACGCAACAAACACGCACAAGCACCGTCTGTCACCCTCTGTCCAGTAGACCGCACAGGAGGCTACCCGAAGCCCCATGAAGTGACACAGCTGTCAGCAGTAAAACCACGCACAGGTGCCCATTTGGGTCCTGCAAGCATAAGGCAGGGACATGCCTTACATACTTGATACCTGAGAAATTCCTCTCGAAATACTTGTTCACCTAGGCACCGTTGCTGACGCAAACGGTCAGGAGCTAAGATGTATTTGCAGAGCACGCCAACACAGCTGTGAGCCACAGCTGGACGGAAGCCAGTGCGATGCATTGCTCTCACGCTGCTGCTGCCTACAGTGACTGTGTGGAAGTTGTTTATATTTTCGAGTATACAGTTAGAGTTATACTGATGTCACAGAACTCCAACACATGCTCATGCCAGTCCCATATGCGAGACACCTCTGGACAGCACGTGTGTTTTACCATTGCTAATGTGATACCTGGGGATACTGACGTTACCGAATAGCACAGGGAGCATTGTTCCTAGTGTGACATAAGAGAAACGTCTAACCATGCTTAACGGCCCAGCATGACTGACGCAACGCCATGTGCATCTAGCAAGGTTCTCAGTCTTATACTGATGTCACATGACTATGGAAAAAATAAGAACCGAGTCGACCTCTCAGAAATTGTATAGTGTGCTAGAAATAGTTAACGCTTACTTTCTTGATGTCTCGGCTTGTATACACGGAAATTCTTGCCCTAACAGAACCTGTTTACGAAAATAGCGCGAAATAACTTTCGAATGCAGCCTTCCTCGCGGGCCTTACGTTGTAGCCTTTCCATCACATCTTGCCCTTCCTGCTTTCAACACACACAAACGTTCTCACCGCTATGTAGAGACTCCTAAATCCCAGCGCAAAGGATGTTAATGAATCGAGCATTATGACTGGCTCTCATCGAATTTATACTCTGAATTACTGATGCTGCAGGTGTGGAAGCACCATCCACCTTTTTGTTTCTTTCTGCAGACCAGACTCCTGAAAGCTATATCGTACTTTTATCACTCAAAGCCAATGTTTTAAGGAAGTGGTTTTTTCGTTTTACGGTTTGATAACATAGTTTCACATGTCGGACGCTGCTGCTATGCCTTTATCTGTTTCCTTGTAAGAGGTATTCGCCATTACTAACGATCACTTTATATAGGACTGATGCAGGCATAGTATAATTTCCGAGTCGTGATCAGATGTGAACAGTGGGCGTCATACATCTCCAGAAAGCTATTTTTACTCGAATCACTCAATGTTTTAAGGAAGTAGTTTTTTCGTTTTACGATTCGATAACACAGTTTATCATAGAGAAACCGGGAAGAAGGATGTATGTCATCCACTTGAAATATATTTCTTACATTGGAATGTTAACAGTGGTACATTCCATATGACTGATAGGTTGGAAACGCAAGCGATCTAGCATTATAGCCCGTTTTAAGTGCGGAAGTTGTAGCCTTAGGAGCGTGTGTGTTTATGTTCTCTCTTACCAATACCTTCCAGGTACCGATCCTCTAGATCAATACTTTAGGGTTGATAGCTTGGTTGAAATGCGTTGAACTCCATCTGTCTGGAGCACCATCACACATAAAAATCATTCGTCTCTTGTTCTTCTTAACTGTCTGCTGTTACATCATGACACTTTGCAATCTGTTACCATACATCGATAAGGAGTGCAAGCTCCTCGAGATGGGCGCATCTCGACAAATCTTGTGCACTTGGGTGGGTGAGGACTCGAAAAGCTCCATTCATTCACAAGATGTGGAGTGTGGTTGTCTACTTCTGATCGGTTGCTGATTAATTCGGTAACGGTCCTGCAGGGTGGGTTGGTCAATGCCAGTGTGATGACAGTCTTTCACTCTCTAATTTTACCCTAAGACAGCGAGAAAGCTGTGTGACTCTCATACACAGAGGGATAGATCATAGATTTAGCACTCTGCTCGAGGTGTTAGAAATATGTAGAGTGCAGTCTGGTATACTTTGATGATTTATGTGTTCGAGAATTAACATTGAATGGACGTAATGTGCAGTCATCTATCTACATTCGCAATGAAACTCGCAAAGTAGAGAAGGGGCGGCTTAGCTATGATAATGAAATTGTGGAAACATGATGTCACATCATTGGCCAGTGTTGAAATTACTGTAAAGTTGCTGAAATTGTTCGCACTATCAACTGTGGTGCTTATTATTACAGTACATCATCTGTTTCTTTTCCATCCCATCCGTGCATTGGTGTGCTGCTGGCTACCACATAATGATTGACTGACAACGGTTTTTTTAGTTGGGGAATGAGTTTTGTGAATGGGTGACACCTTCTGGGGGTTGCTAGCACCGAAACAGTGATCTCGTACATGAGTGTAACATGAGGAACCATTTGAAAGGGAACTCAGAGCCATCATCTGTTCCGTCACTGTGACAGATGAGTTTAAATGTAGGGGTCGTGAAACACTTTCGGACATCAGTTTGGAAACTCTACACAACACAGCCAAACTCTTCTAGTTTCGTTATATTGTAACTGTCTTTTATTTAAAATAATCCACCGTGTGTTCCATGTTATGGTAGCCACAGTAACAATATTATTTACACCGTGCGATGTCTAGTTTTCTGTGAGAGGCCACGGATCAGAGCGTCTGAATGTCAGTTTAGTACCTGCTGCAGACCTCGCAGTCGTGGTAGAAACACAAAATGTATGGCAGTGTACAAGGCGTGTTGGAAAACAATGTTTCAAACAACGACACAGGGTCACAGAGATCGTCTCTTGCAACTTTCATCCTACAGTACGGATGATGGAACCTTAAACTGCCCTTTGCAATGGATCAAAATCTGTATCTTTACTAGTATCATCACACATAGGTAGCAGCTACAGTTTGACAGGTTAATTCGATGATGGACGGGGTGTCCCATTAGGAATGCTATTCTGGGGACCATCGCAACAATTCTCTCTCTGCGCCGGAGCAACATCGGAGCTATGCGTCATCGCGACTGCAACGGCGCCTAGGTGAGTTCTATATTGGATGAAGTTAGTGGAGCTTTTATAGTTCGTAATTTTTCTGTGTTGTGTGGTACAGAATAACGATGACAGAATGTTGACTGATAAATGTGAATGGACGCGTATCTGCTTCAGACTGTAGTATCTCTATCTAGTTTGGAGATGTACCACATTGCGCGTTTCCACCGAATGGTCAAAACACGGTCCTGTTGCACTAACTCAGGTCGTGGGTTGCAGAAGGTGGTGGATATGTCTTTCTCCGACTTCTGCTCAGTTCTGACTTAAACTGGAATGATCACATGCGCAAAGCTGTAGAAATGGGAGCAGTTGCAAGATGTGTAGGGACTGACTAAGACCAAGTTGGAATTTTACTATAGCAGACAGGTTCGAGAAAGGTGGCTCGTTTCGAGATATAGGAGTGTTAGAAATATGATTGAGTTGTGGTTTTAATCATTAAAGGAATTGTCAATAGGATCCAACACAGGTATGTGCTTGAATGGAAAGACCTATTCCAAATCAGAGACATCATTACTAGTGGATAGCATAATATTAGAGATCTGAAAAGCTAGTGCACATGTTATTACAACCTCAATCAGCACACCATCTACTACTGTCTGTGATCCTTCTCAATCAACCATCGCCTATAGCTCAGTGGATATATCACCGAACCTCTGACATGTGATCGAGACAGACTGTGCTACAAATACTGTAGAAATATCTAGCCGCGTTGGCGTGAGGAATTCGCAGATACCGGTTTCATACCACGTTCCTTAGCCGAAAAACTTTCTAAATTGGGTAATTTTATTACGAGGTCGCACCGTCAGCGAGGTGTAAGCGTGCTGTTGGTCTGATATTACATACTTCTGCGATCGCCGTCACGCTATTTATCTGGACAAAAAACCACCTCATTCAGAGGTAATGTCGTACCTCGATTTGTACAGTGGGTATAGCCTTTAACATTGGTACTTGTATGCACCTGCAGAACCAAGACCAGTTGTGACAGTAACGTACAGTAGCTGTTGGGATCTGGTTTTTTTAACATCTGGCAGTTAAACCTCTCTTTCTAGGACATGGTGGTAGCACCTGCAAGGAAAACTTATAAGACACGTCCATCCATGGTTGATTTTCTCTCAGTATTATTTCATATCAACAGCGATCAGTTATTGAGGAAGTATTATACAGGGTGATTCAAAAAGAATACCACAACATTAAAAATGTGTATTTAATGAAAGAAACATAATATAACCTTCTGTTATACATCATTACAAAGAGTATTTAAAAAGGTTTTTTTTTCACTCGAAAACAAGTTCAGAGATGTTCAACATGGCCCCCTCCAGACACTCGAGCAATATCAACCCGATACTCCAATTCGTTCCACACTCTCTGTAGCATATCAGGCGTAACAGTTTGGATAGCTGCTGTTATTTCTCGGTTCAAATCATCAATGGTGGCTGGGAGAGGTGGCCGAAACACCATATCCTTAACATACCCCCATAAGAAAAAATCGCAGAGGGTAAGATCAGGGCTTCTTGGAGGCCAGTGATGAACTGCTCTGTCATGGGCTGCCTGGCGGCCGATCCATCGCCTCGAGTAGTTGACGTTCAGGTAGTTATGGACAGATAAGTGCCAATGTGGTGGCGCTCCATCCTGCTGAAATATGAATTGTTGTGCTTCTTGTTCGAGCTGAGGGAACAGGTAATTCTCTAACATCTCCAGATACTGTAGTCCAGTTACAGTAGCACCTTCGAAGAAAAAGGGACCAAAAACTTTATTGGCTGAAATGGCACAGAAAACGTTCACCTTAGGCGAGTCACGTTCATACTGAGTTGTTTCCCGCGGATTCTCAGTGCCCTATATACAGACATTGTGACGGTTGACTTTCCCGTTAGTGTGGAAAGTTGCTTCATCACTAAACACAATCTTTGAAACGAAAGATTCATCTGTTTCCATTTGAGCAAGGATAAAATCACAGAAATCGATTCTTTTAATCTTATCAGCTGCAGACAGTGCTTGAACCAATTTCAGACGATAAGGTTTCATAACTAACCTTTTTCGTAGGACTCTCCATACAGTTGATTGTGGAATTTGCAGCTCTCTGGTAGCTCTGCGAGTCGATTTTCCTGGGCTGCGAACAAATGCTTGCTGGATGCGTGCTACATTTTCATCACTCGTTCTCGGCCGTCCAGAACTTTTCCCTTTGCACAAACACCCATTCTCTGTAAACTGTTTATACCAACGTTTAATACACCACATATCAGGAGGTTTAACACCATACTTCGTTCGAAATGCACGCTGAACAACTGTCGTCGATTCACTTCTGCCATACTCAATAACACAAAAAGCTTTCTGTTGAGCGGTCGCCATCTTAGCATCAACTGACGCTGACGCCTAGTCAACAGCGCCTCAAGCGAACAAATGTACAACTAAATGAAACTTTATAGCTCCCTTAATTCGCCGACAGATAGTGCTTAGCTCTGCCTTTTGTTGTGTTCCGACATGAGCAAAGGAAACGACTATGTCGAGTTGTAAGGAGGGTATAGAATTGACGTGGAGTACTGTGATAGCATGAGATATGTATGTCAAGTCATAAGAATGGGGACTGATATTCCTATTTCCAGAGCCACAGCCATCAGAAGGGTGTATTTCCGATAGTTCGCTCACTGACGAGTGTCGTTCAACTGAGACCACAATGGTAACATGTAGCTGTAAGTACAGGGATAAAATATATAAGTGAACGATTTCATGGGATCATTCTGTCTATGCATGCTTGGCCTGCAGCGCTGGTGACCTGTGCAGGAGTGATTCACGTTTCCCATTAACAGCAGCAGCCGTTCGAATGCAAACGCCTGTTGGAATGCAGGAATGTATCTGACTTAACTTTGCCGTTCTCTAGAGGGCAGAACAGTGAACTAATACTTAGTATATGTTGGGCAGGTTTCGTGATCGCGTGGAAATTTGAGAGGATTGAATATGGAGGTATGATTGTGCTGGACCGTTATTCCTTCCCATGTAAATCGTTTGGTTGACTGCTTCTGCACATTTCGCGCCTTTATTTAGTTAAGGGAACATCAATTGTGGTGTGTAGATCTAGTACGTGAAAAAGACATTTGCTTGTTCTCTAGATATGAGAAACATCTAAGTTGACTTTGTAAATTATAGGGATGATTTGAAATCTGTTACGTCACTGATATTGGTATTAGTGTGTGGAAACATCATTTTCCTCTATTTGTTTCGAGTTCTCACGTAAAAGTCTTTGCGGACGGGATAAGTGCTAAAGTTTCAGTTTTGTAGAGAAATAATTTACAGTCTATATCCTCGGAATTACGTTGCGGAAGCGATTGGTAGGCTACTGCTATGTACAGACCATGTGATAATACATGTGTTCTTGTAATCCCAGAGTCTGGAAATGTGTGTAGAGAAAAGCAAGCGGGTCTGGACCGGAAACAGTAACACATTTGTATTGAGGGGAATAAAAACGAATTTGTAGAACAGTTCTGAGAGTGACTTCGATTGACAGAGGGCGCTCTGGTCATCCGGCAGGGGTGGATGACCGCCGACGTCGCAGGGGGATATCTAGTGCTGAGAGGAATATATATGGTGCTGTCTGTCTTCGTGGTATGTGTATGAATGATATAAGGGGGGAGATTTTGTACGTTTACTACATCGACACATTGTTGTTGTTGTTGTTGTTGTTGTCCTCAGTCCTGAGACTGGTTTGATGCAGCTCTCCATGCTACTCTATCCTGTGCAAGCTTCTTCATCTCCCAGTACCTACTGCAACCTACATCCTTCTGAATCTGCTTAGTGTATTCATCTCTTGGTCTCCCCCTACGATTTTTACCCTCCACGCTGCCTTCCAATACTAAATTGGTGATCCCTTGATGCCTCAGAACATGTCCTACCAACCGATTCCTTCTTCTGGTCAAGTTGTGCCACAAACTTCTCTTCTCCCCAATCCTATTCAATACTTCCTCATTAGTTATGCAGTGATATATTGCTGGGTTGGAGTTCGGTTTCAAGCTCTAATATTCAAGCTCCTGTCCTCAGTGGGAGAGCAGTGTAATTGAGTAAGAGTCTTTCCATATTTGACGATATGTAGCGGCACTTTGCAGGGTTTAAGTGTCGATGCAATATGCCTATCTGTGTAAAATAACCCCTGAATGTCTCGTGTGCAGAAAGAAAAAAACGGTGGATGGTGCTTCCACACCTGCAGCATCAGTAATTCAGAGGGTAAATTCATTAGAGCCAATCATAATGCTCAATTCATTGACATCCTTTGTGCTGGGATATAGGAGTCTCTACATAGCGGTGAGAACGTTATTGTGTGTTGAAAGCGGGAAGGGTAAGATATGATGGATGGGGTGCCATGTTAGGCTCGCGAGGAAGACTGCACTCGATGGTATTTTGCGCTATTTTCGTAAACAGGTTCTGTTAGGGCAAGAATTTCCCTGCATATCTACATCTACATCTACATCCAAATTCCGCAAGCCACCTGACGATGTGTAGCGGAGGGTACCTTGAGTACCTCTATCGATTCTCCCTTCTATTCCAGTCTCGTATTGTTCGTGGAAAGAAGGATTGTCGGTATGCCTCTGTGTGGGCTCTAGTCTCTCTGATTTCATCATCATGGTCTCTTCGCAAGATATACGTAGGAGGGAGCAATATACTGCTTGACTCCTCCGTGAAGGTATGTTCTCGAAACTTCAACAAAAGCCCATACCAAGCTACTGAGCGTCTCTCCTGCAGAATCTTCCAGTGGAGTTTATCTATCATCTCCATAGCGCTTTCGCTATTACTAAATCATCCTGTAACGAAGCGCGCTTCTCTCCATTGGATCTTCTCTATATCTTCTATCAAACCTATCTGGTACGGATCCCACACTGATGAGCAGTATTCAAGCAGTGGGCGAACAAGCATACTATAACCTACTTCCTTTGTTTTGGGATTGCATTTCCTTAGGATTCTTCCAATGAATCTCAGCCTGGCATCTGCTTTACCGACGATCAACTTTATATGATCATTCCATTTTAAATCACTTCTAATGCGTACTCCCAGATAATTTATGGAATTAACTGCTTCCAGTTGCTGACCTGCAATATTGTAGCTAAATGATAAGGGATCTTTCTTTCTATGTATTGCAGCACATTACACTTGTCTACATTGAAATTCAATTGCCATTCCCTGCGCCATGCCTCAATTTGCTGCAGATCCTCCTGCATCTCAGTACAATTTTCCATTGTGCAACCTCTCGATATACCACAGCAGAATCCGCGAAAAGCCTCAGTGAACTTTCGATGTCATCCACAAGGTCATACAAGCTGAGACATCAAGAAAGGAAGCGTTAACTATTTCTGGGATACTACACATTTTCGGAGAGGTCGACTCGGTTCTTATTTTTTCCATAGTCATGTGATATCAGTATACGATTGCGAACCTTGTTAGACGCGCTTGTGATCGTTTGTAGCTATGTACATGGACTTCGTGGCATTGCGTCAATCACGCTAGGCTAAGCACTGTTAGACGCAACTCTCATGTTGCACTAGGAACAATGCACTCTGTGCGATTTGGTACTGTCAGTATCCCCAGGTATCACATCAACAATGGTAAAACACATGTGATACCTGGATGTGTCTCGCATGTGGAACCGGCATGAGCATGTGTTGGAGTTCTGTGACGTCAGTATAACTCTAACTGTATACTCGAAAATATAAACAACTTTCACCCAGTCACTGTAGGCAGCAGCAGTGTGAGAGGGTTGGGTCACACTGGCTTGCATCCAGCGGTGGCTCACGGCTGTGTCAGCGCGCTCCGCAAATACATCTTCGGTCCTGACCGGTCATGTCAGCAACAGTGCCTAAGCGAACAAGTATTTCGAGAGGAATTTCTCAGGTACCAAGTATGAAAGGGATGTCGCTGCGGGACCCAAATGGGCACCTGTGCAGGGTTTGACAGCTGACAGTTGCATCACTTCATTGGGCTGCAGGTAGCCTCCTGTGCAGTCTACTGGACAGGGGGTGATGGACGGTGCTTCTGCATGTTTGTTGTGTGGCAGCACACTCTGGTGGCAGTACTGCATACTAGGTCCATTGGACTCTAGATCTCATGGTGGAGACACTGCCTGCAAAATAAAGACTTACATCAGCACAGGCAGAGGCCTTTTCCCATCATTTTCCCCCACCCCAGACCTCTATCTTGGATTATTTCACTGAACTTATGACAGCATTCTGTGGTGGTGAACTCACTGTTTGCCACCATCTTGGATAACAGTACTTGTGTCATCATAGCAGCCATCTTGGATTATGTCATGAATGAGTGCACCCTCTGGCAGTGGTGCTGTGTACTTGATCAGTTCTAGTCTGGACCCTGTTGTGACCACACTGTTTCCTGCCATTTCCCCCCACCATCTTGGATTATGTCACAGGAGGGATAACAGCACTCTCTGGTGTGGTACTGTGTACTAGGTCAGTTGAAGTCTGCACCCTTTGGCGACCTTACTGGATGGTGGTAGTGCCTCTAATTGCTTAAATAAAATAGCGTATGCAAAATAATAAAGACTTACGTCCAGCACAGGTTGAATCGTATGCCCTCCAATCCATAGGTGGTGGCGGTCGGGTGACTCAGGACAGTGGAGGTGACCTCTGTTTCCCGCCATTTTCTTAGGTTAGTAGAGATAGCCCAAGTGAACTTTCTTTACCACCAAAATTCAAACTTGCCGCCAGTACCTAGGAGGATGTGGCAGTTGGTTGCCTTAGGTTAGTGTAGGTAGCCCAAGTGACCTATCTATCTCGCCATTTCTTAGGTTTGTAGAGATAACCATGGTGTGATGCATTATCCTGTTGGAATTTTAACTTCTTACTATTTTTCTGGGGGTGGGGAGGGGGGGTCAGGATAGTGGAGGTAGCCCAACTGACCTATCTTCCTGGCAAAATTCGCCATCTAGGATGATGTCATCGCCGCCATATTGGATGACATTATGTGCTGTTGCCTTGTCTACATGCCGCCATCTTGGATGATGTCATTGCCGCCATCTTGGATACATCTGGCAACAATGCTAAGTGGGGTAGAAACCGCCTTGCCCCAATACTGCAGTGTGATACTAAGGCGGTAGTGTCATTCCCTTACAGCCAAATAACAGTCCACCTTTCCTGATGTGACATGTGGTCGATCATGTTCACGTCTCCAGCCAGCATACAGTGTCGGTCTCTACAAACTGTCACTTTATCTGAGAAAAAACAGGACGATTTACATTAAGCCATTGGGCCACATCAGTCTGTGATTCTCCTGCTTCCATTCTGCCTATGACCCTCCACAGCACAGAGTCTGTAGTCGTCTTCTCTGTGCCATACAGCACCGTCTGTGAATGTGTACACAGCGATTATGTATGTGGGACTACCCTGCAAACACTACCCCACTTGTTAGATGTCTTACATTATTGCTGGCGTGGTAGTCGCTTGATTGGAATGCCACCTTCCATGCTTCTGTTGACAGTTTGTTTTATTATATCTCACGATGTAATGGGATAGGATGGGGAAATAGCAGTTGGTTGCTTTAATTGTGGAATCCACAGTAGATGTTGAATTTTCATGAAGGGATTAACCGAGACGATGCAAAAGTGGTGGCCATTTTGATTGGGGGCAGTGTTCAGAACAGTCTGGTTGAGGCAAGTGGAATTAAAGTAATTTGGCGCTAATAAGGTTGGACTTTGACTCAGTCTGCCTGTGAGAGACTTTCTAATCGACTCTTAGGTTATATCTTCGTATGTTAGTTGTTCTCTGGTTAGGTGTCTGTTGGTAGCGATTTATCTTCATTACACGCTTGGCTGCGAGCATAGCCTGTGTTTTGCAGCTGTTTTGATTTATTTAATTTGATATAGCGAGTTCACTAACCGCTATATTGTGGGCTCAAGTCACTTTCTAACCACCTAAAAGAAAAATTGGTTTCACCAGTTCTTGAATAAATGTTAAAATATTGCAGACAACAGGAGCAACTGGGGCTGTTCTACTCATGGGGCTAACTCGCCTGAAGCAAGAAATGTTGCAACAGTGCTCCAGTTCCTCAAAGACTCAAGGTCGTTTCGCCTTCAGTGTGCGCTAGTATCTCTGTGACGCTGTGTGCGGTTGTGCGCATCATGCACAATGACTGAAATTTTAAACTCTTATTGTTACTTGTATACGAACGCAGGTTATGCAGTGAGTGTATCAGCAGGCCGGAGTGGCCGAGCGGTTCTAGGCGCTTCAGTCTGGAACCACGCGACCTCTTTGGTCGCAGGTTCGAATCCTGCCTCGGGCATGGATGCGTGTGATGTCCTTGGGTTAGCTAGGTTTAAGTAGTTCTAAGTTCTAGGGGACTGATGATCTCAGATGTTAAGTCCCATAGTGCTCAGAGCCATTTTTTTTTGAGTGTGTCAAGAAATATTGCTGCCTCTTTCCACAAAGATCCGATTTGCCACGTCTTTCGAACTGTTGGCACATGGGGCTGTTTCGCCCAATACACTTGGAGCTATTACTGCTCACTCAGATTATTAGTTTAATTGCTGTTTTACTACGAAATTCTAGAGAACACGTTTTATTCGTTTCTTTTCAGGTGGTCCATACATACAAAAGTCAAAATCCATGTGCTCCATGGTTCGAGGAAGATATGAAATAACTGTTAAAAAGTGTTACAGACAGCTCCTCTGGATAAAGTGCCAGCAATGTGCTACACGATTTCTTGAAGCGTGTGTGGGTGCAAAAGGACGTAAAAGGTTTACTTGTGGTAAATGCTTATGTTTTTGACTCTGAAATACACTGGGCAGAATAGCTTCTTGACTGGGTGGAATAGCCCCACTATTTGTATATATTGTGGTTTCTGCCTTCTTCAGATGTTTGTTTAATACTTTGTCCATGTAAAGGAATTTCGACGTTTTATATACTGTAATGTATTCACGAAACCATAATTGTATCACATTGACAGGATTTTTTAAAAGGTTCCACGCCATATTACATACAGCTTACAGTTGAAATGAGAAGGGTAGTCCAGCTCTATTCTAAACACATTGTGTTACAGTTCATTGCTTGACGAAATTAGCACTTGGATACAAATAGTATCCATTTCTATTGGTGATTAGTTGCAAGTGGGTCAAATTTATTGATTTGTTTTAATTTTGAAGAGCACTTGAGGGTGTAGCAACGAAGTGAAGACAATGAAAGCTGTTGTCTACATCATATGTATTTTTAGCCTCTTGTTTAAGATCCAGTTTTTGGCTTGGTTCAGGGATTTTGTTTTCTAGGCAACCAGACCCAAGGTAGCCTTCCCATGAGCTAGTCCATGATCCTAAATATACGTTTCTAATTGGTCCTACCCCTACCAAGACACTTTGTTGTTGTGGTCTTCAGTCCTGAGACTGGTTTGATGCAGCTCTCCACGCTACTCTATCCTGTGCAAGCTTCTTCATCTCCCAGTACCTACTGCAACCTAAATCCTTCTGAATCTGCTTAGTGTATTCATCTCTTGGTCTCCCTCTACGATTTTTACCCTCCCCGTTGCCCTCCAATACTAAATTGGTGATCCCTTGATGCCTCAGAACATGTCCTACCAACCGATCCCTTCTTCTGGACAAGTTGTGCCACAAACTTCTCTTCTCCCCAATCCTATTCAATACTTCCTCATTAGTTTTGTGATCCACCCATCTAATCTTCAGCATTCTTCTATAGCACCACATTTCGAAAGCTTCTATGCTCTTCTTGTCCAAACTATTTATCGTCCATGTTTCACTTCCATACATGGCTACACTCGATACAAATACTTTCAGAAATGACTTCCTGACACTTAAATCTATACTCGATGTTAACAAATTTCTATTCTTCAGAAACGCTTTCCTTGCCATTGCCAGTCTACATTTTATATCCTCTCTACTTCGACCATCATCAGTTATTTTGCTCCCCAAATAAGAAAACTCCTTAACTACTTTAAGTGTCTCATTTCCTAATCCAATTCCCTCAGCATCACTCGACTGACGTAGCATGTGAAAGGTGCTGGATTTGGACGGGTTACTCCTGTAACTGAAATATCAGATCTGAAGATGGTTCTGAATGAACCGAAACCGGTCATATGAATAATAAAAAAATTTGCAATCAAGACGGATTTTAAGTAACATTATAAAATCACTGATTGCGGTTATCCCGTAAGACATTATGTCTGTTTTTGCAAAATTATACTGTTGTGTCTATACCCAGTTTCAGTAGTAAACTGACCTTAAAAAATTAGTACAATTGAGTTTACTATCTCAGATTAAATTTCACATTAACATAATACCCGATTTATATCAGCAACTAAGGTCAATAAGCAGTTTCTTAATAATTAACATTTGAAATTTCGTGACATGGACTGTACAGTCATGTTGCACCACATATTCTTGAAAACTTACCTCTCCCCTATTTCTGAAAAGCTACGATATTTATTCATGATGATCATTTAAAATGATAGCTCTGCTTGAGAGGAAACCGGAAAACAGCAGGTAATCCGAATGTACGGTTAATCCGAATATGAAAAATGTTAGTCTAAGTATGGAAAACTGTGCGGTAACCTGCTGTTCATACTAGAGATGGGCAAAACTGTTCTTTTCAGAGATCGGATCAGAACTGTTCACTCCCTGAAATGAATTAGCTCTTTTTCATGACTCACCACTCATTTACAATAGAAAATAAATGGAAGGCACATTGCCCTTTAAACTTGGTTTATTCCAGTAGTATACCTGTATTTTGATCTTATTTGATCCTATTTTGAAGTAACACAGATAATGAGTAAGAATTTTGTATTGTTTATTGAAATTTCCACGATATGACAAAGTTTTTGATTATTGATTTATTTTGCACTATCGTGGTTTTTTGGGTGATCGGAAAATGTTGTAACTTGAGATTTACATTAACAATATATTTGGCTATAACGTATTAAAATTTCATTAACCTCATACAAATACATCGCAAGCCATATATTTTTAAAGTGAACGTTTCCTTCCGAAGACGCCTAAAATCGCAAAATCCGTACCAGAATAAGAAAAAAAATATAAATTTGACTGTAAAACGAAAGTGCTGCATATAGCCTTACGCAGAATAAAACAAGGAAAATCTTGGTGTATCACATTTTGCGATACGTTTATCGGTTGGCTCGTAATTAAAGCGTAAATTCGAGTGTCCATAATAAAAATCCTATAGTAATAGGAGTCGTCAGGAACCTAATCTGATCAGTTTAAACAAATAAAAATAAAATAAAAACAAATGATGTATACATAACATAATAATGTAATATACATAGCGGTATTACTACAAAGAACAATATCCAGTAGAGACGAACTCCGATGCAGAAGCACTGAGTCGAGCAGGTCGAGCCGTGAGCTGTATTACTGCATGAGCTAAGACCGCAGAGACCAGAGTGACACCTGAATTGCTTTGCTCAACGCTCTGGCTGGAGTCGAGAACGGTGGGGTGAGCGTTGAGCGGGCGAGTTCTGAGGGTGGGGGGAGCGATGAACGGCCACCACTCACCTGCTCCGAGACAAATCGTCCGTTCCCTTGCGAGCAGGTTGTTGCAAGTAGTTCCTATGTTATCCGCTAGGTGGCTCTCTGTCCTGTTGCTCGCATCAACTGCCCAGAGGGCAGGACGTGCGACTGAAACGATCGCCGACAGAGTGCGATGCGAAGTTAAGCTGCGTCAGACACTGCACGCAGCAGACGACGCACCGAGACGGCACGGCATATGTGAAACACAAAATCCAATGAGGCACTGCACAATGCAGGCAGCCAAGGTAGTTCACTCCTTTGAAAGATTCAACTCTATGAATTAGTTCAAGAGCGGATCCCCCATCTCTAGTACATACACACTATTTTAATTTACACAGTACAGTAAATATGTATTAGAAAAACTGGCAAGAAAACATTAGGTTCAAACAATGCATAACAATGAAAGAAAAGCTGTCAAACTTACTAAAATACAGCGGACATTTTATCCCTACTTTTTAGATCACAAAAACTCATTGTTTTTTGGCGCAGTGAAGACAGTCTATTATATGACCCACAGTTGCGCCATCGTCTCATAAACACCAAATCAGCAGGTGTAGCAGTGGTCTGTTGCTCCAAATAACGTAGCGCGGGGTCAAGGGCTTCTGCTGCGTCACTGTGTGGCACCAGCTCTCCTTTGTCGCTTTCAGGCTCATTGTCACTAGCAGTCCACTTCTTCCTGGTCTTGAGACACAGCAGCAACTAAATCAGCGTCAGTAAGGTTCTCCACAGATGCCCCATCCACTGCCATCCCCTCATCTCCTTCACTAGCTTCTTCACATCCAGGGATTGTCTGTATCATTTACAATAGATTTTCCTCTTCATTTGCAACTAGGTTGTCCTGAAATTCAAGAGATGTCCACAGTTTTTTCCACTATTTTCTCAGAGTATTATCTGTAATATTCTGCCATGCCTCAGAGGCCCAATGAACAACATCCTTCACATTGGTCTTTTTTATTTTGTCCACCAAAGGAATGCTTTCATCATGGATCAGCATTCTTAAAACTTGTTTTCTGTAAGTCAGTTTTAATGTTTGCAGTACGCCCTGATCCATTGAATGTAGAAGTGGTGTAACATTCGGCTGCAAAAACTTAGCCAAAATTTCTCCATCACATAATTCCTCAGTACTGGGGTGAGATGGTACGTTATCAGGCAAAAGGATTGCACGGGGAGTCAAGTGATTTTCCTTAGAAAACTGTCGAACAGAGGGAACAAACTAATCGTGAAACCATTCTTTGAACAGCTTACCATCCATCCATCCTTTTTTCTGGTTGCGATAATATACGGGCAGCGACTTCATGATGCAGTTTTTAGAAGCTCTGGACCGAGCAGATTTGCTGATCAATATTAAAGGTAGTTTGTGATTACCAACAGCGTTGGTGCACGATAATAAAGTCACACGATCTTTGCATATTTTAAAACCAGGAGCATGGTCTTCTGCTTTTGATGCCATGCTTTTTGTTGGCAATGGGCCAGTCTAGTCAGCGTTATAAATTTGTTGGGGAGAATACTTTCCCCCTCTTACCATTTTTTCAAACTCACCCAAGAATTCCTTCGCTGCGTCACGGTCAGAATAAAGCTTCTCTCCAGTAATTGTTAGCTGACGAATTCCATGACGTTTTTTGAATCTGTCGAACCAACTCGCACTAAGAGACTCATCACCATTCATTAACTTGTTCAGGTAAACAGCCTTCACCCGAACCAGTGCTCGACTCAAAGGAGTACCACTTTCTCTTTCGTGCGTAGTCCAAAAGAAAAGACGTTCATCCATTTTATCGCACTGGGACTGTTTCGAAGTCTACCGAATTTCGAGTGTTTCTCCAGATAACGTTGCACAGGACTGTTCAAGCTTCACTCGGTTCTTCGAATCATAAATGGTTGCTTTACCAACACCCAGTTCTGTTGCAAGTTTACATACATTCTTACCATTGTCTATCCCCTTCGAAGCATTCAGTTTTTCTCTGAGAGTTAACGTTGTCGTTTCCGTTTACTCATGACGAAAATACGAACACCACTACACCTGAACGAATACAATACAACTGTTAAGCGGGCCAGCGATCGATAACTAACATTGCGTTTTGCGAGCGAACTGGCAGTGCACTGACCTCAGACACTACAAAGGTCTCAACAATGCACAACAGTAGGGGCAGAGAGTAAGAGTGAGCCATTGTTCCCACACTTGCTTCCATTTGTTACCATGGTGTACCTACTTATCTGCTTGGTATACTTCAGTTCTAGAAACTCGTCACCGTAATTCCAGCTAATCCGAACTAATCGGTAACCTGAACTAAGTCTGGTCAAAATTAGTTGGGATTACTCTTCTGTACTGTTAATAATATTGACTAAAATGTAATTTAAATTGTTGTACTGTAAATTCGTTGAAATTGTGTATGGTATTAGGTAATTTTTTTCAAATTGAGGATCAGAACATGTTGGGCAATATGTGGCCCAATGTTGATAAAAAGGAAGTGGTGCGTGATCCACGAAATTAGTCTGCATTATTGTCTTTCGGAGACTATCAGACGGCCAACGTATATTCCACCTATATACTTGATAATCAGCCTGTGAATGAAATTTTCTAGTTTCACTCGTCTTCGTACTTGTGAATGGTAAAGGCCCAAACTATTACGTTGCTCCAATGTAATGACTGAGAATTCATTATTACCACTGTCCAACTATAGTCAGAACTAGAGAAGCTGTATATTTTTTCTCACTCAGTGTCAATGGTAATTAAAATGCTTCATTTGTCTCACATTTAAGGGTGTCATTTTAACAGTGAGATGAATTCTTGATGAAAACATGAAATTTCATCCACACAAAGTGGCAATGGATCACACACGTAATGCACACGATTTTGTTTCACGAAAAAATGCATGTGAAGCCTTGATTGAAAACGTGCCTCGTGCTGGCCTTGTGTTCTTCAGCGACGAGGCACATTTTCATTTATCTGCAAGCGTGAATAAACAAACCATGTGATATTGGAATGGCACGAAAATGTTATTTCTTCCCAGAGTACTGGTTCTCCAATCTTTGTAACTAGGCTTACGCTGGATAATTAGTATCTATCTCGAAGAAGCTGCCATTAAGGTTTTTCGCATTTGCATGCGCTCTCCCATGAATCGAAAGAAACCATGACCATTCGTGCTGTCCTTGTTTGAGCACGTTCAGTTTTCACTGTTAGTGTTATTTGCTGTGGGTCCCATTGGAACAGTACTCTAAGATGGGACGCACAGGGATTTGCGAGCAGCTCTTGCATACAGAACGTGTGGCCGTTATTTAAAATTGACTTTACTGGCCCATGGTTTCCGAAGAGAACGATAGGGCATTTATGTCACTTCTGAGAGTTATTTCCCGATAAAAGGAATTTTTCTTTTCGAACTTGATGAAATGGATGTGAGGGATTCCTGATGCTAACAAGACGGCGCCACGGCTGACACGGCACAAATGTCTGTGATTCTCTTGCGTGAACACTTACCAAACTGTCTCATCTTCAGTGGCCAGAACAATCGCCAGATTTAGCCCCCTGTAACCTTCTATTATCGGGCTATCTTAAATTATCAGTGTATGCCAATTGTCCATAGGACCTGTGTGAGCTGCCGAACAATATTCGTGCTGCTGTCACCAACACAGACAGATACATGCTAGAGAAAGTGGACCGAAACCTTCGATTTAGACTCTCCAAATGCACTGAGTCTAACGCAGGCCCCCATCAAGACATCATTTTCGAAGCCTAATGAAATAAAACTTTAAATGTACCTCCACGTAAAGAGAAGAGAATTAAATATAAATCAGTCACAGGTTATGGTTAAAACTTTTAAAAAAATAAGAACGTTCTCGCGCCGCATCCTGTATTTAGTTGAAACTGCATCAACTTTTAGAGACATTGTCGCAATGTCGGCGTATCGTTCTTCAATTTGTTTCCAAGTAGTTGTTATCTGTTTTGAATTGCGAAAATATTGATTTTTTTTTACAAGTTTAGTCGTTAAACTTCATTGAATTCCCTACTTAAAGGCTCTGACTTCAGATGGTGCCAAATCTGTGCAGAATAACCAAGGCACCCATCGTCTTGCGAGGTGATGGAACCACCAGTTAGGTGCTTACTCTTAAAAACAGTTTCGCCTGGTAGTAAATGACTTTGTATCTCGATGTGCTGCAGAGGTGAAACTTTAATGCGACAATAACGCATCGGGCAGTGTTAGACCGTAAATCAGGCATCTATACGCGAACAATACAGCGCCAAACACACAATAGGAGCGTAAACCGTTAGGTAGTTTTTATGAGCTCTTCGGCTTTGACGACGGCTGTTGGCGTGCCTGAAGATGTATCGAACCATGGACATATAAAAATGTTTATTTTTTTTTTCATTATAAGAGAGTCTAACGTCCCATTTGGCAGTAGGTTCCTGACAGACGACGTTGCTACTTCGCTTCCCAACAACAGGATCTCTGGATTGGCAGGGACACCTCTCCTATTCCTTTAACTACTGCATGGTTTAACAGAACTAATCTCTAGAAGGGAACGTTACCTTTCCATAAAAAAAATCCGCGTTTTGTAGACAAGCTGCAATCATTGCCAGATTTCAACAGCACTGAGACCTATCTCTATTGATTTTCTTTTTCTTAATTACACTTAATCTCTTGCTTTGACAAGTACAGAAACTGCTAATGGCGTGCGGCTCCGAAGGGGCTTATTACCTTCAGCGACTTCAGAACTTCTTGCTAATATGGAGAAATAACAAAATTCGGTCCTCATATTTTGTTTAAAGCTGTAAATAATGAATTTTAATTTGTATCATGGGAGCTATAAGTTGTGTTACGTGGTTCCACGAGACGTAAAATATAACCTTACTCACTGTACAATGGTTGTACGAAGGCCTACATGAATGGAAGGCTATTTTTCGTGAAGAAAATGAGTTTATGTTTATGCTGATAGTCACGTTAAGGATGTTGTTTTAGTGTGTTAAACACGTCCCTTTTCCAGAGTTTATTCTCATTCCCAGTGTCTCCTTCTTATCTTTTCTTTATTATTTTATTTTTAGATGTGATCGTCTATCTGATGTTACTTTTATTTACATTTGCATGAGCAATATCACCAAACGTTTTTCTTCTTACAAACTGTGTAATCCTTAAAACATCCTTTTTTGTTGTAAAAATGTGTATATGTCTTCTGAAGATCATTTGACACAGTGGGTTATTGCAGTGACAGACGTCTATTGTAAGTAAACATCACCACAGTTTAATTGCTGACTTACATAGTTTTCCATTGTGGAATTGTTTCATTTTTTACACTCTGTGAAAAGATTAAGTCAAACAGCGAAACATAAGATGCAGTGTGTTGCTTAGGAATAACGCAAATAGACCATCATACAAGATGATGTCGATTTTGACCCGATGAGGGGAATATGACACATGGGAGATAGTAGATGTAGTGACAAAGGTTTCAGTAATATTTGCAAACAGACAGGTAGCGTAGTGGCATAGCTACAGTGCGCTGTCTGTGTCTAACCTTTAATAGGGAATGCCCACAGCAAGAAGGCTTACTGTGGTGCAAACACGTGGAGAAAGCAGGCAACCATGCCACGAACATGCACTCGTGGTCACTACAGCCAAGTGAGCGAGTTTGAAAGCTGTCAGATTGTGGCCTTCTGAGAGGCGGCATTGGTCCTTTCGGGGAATTGCCACCTAAGTTGGACATGTTGCGTCAGTTGCACAATGATGCTGGTGACAGTCGTCACGTGAGCATTATCACACCCATAAACGAGGTTCTGGACGTCTACACAGCACATACGCCGTAATATTGCAAGGGCAGCAGTGGCAGATCGTACAACTGCCACAGCACAGGTAAGAAGGCTTGTCAGCCCAGACATGTCAACACGAAATGTTGTGAACCACTTATTAGCAGCGTATATGGGGACATACACCTCTAGCCCATCTCATGCACATGCCACTGCATCGATGAGCATGGCTCGACTGCTGCCGTCAGAGGATTACTTAAAAGGTGGGATGGCTTGTCATGGTCTTCAGTGATGAAAACAGATTCTGCCTGCATGCAAGTGATGGTCGTCTACACAAACGGTGTGGACTTGGTGAGTGCTGACTCATAGAATGCACCTGTCCAGGACACACTGGCTCCATCCCAGGCTTATGGTCTGGAGTGTGATAAGCTAGAATTCTCTTTCATCTTTGGTGTTTCCAAGGGGACGCTAACCAGTGCTCGGTATTAGTATGTTGTTAGGCCTGTTCTTATGCAATTCTTGCAACAGGAAGGTGATGTGTCGTTCTGAGAGGATAATACCGCCCACCCACTGCCTGTGAAACTCAATGTGCTCTGCAAGATGTGCAGCAACAACTCTGGCCAGCGGTGTCTCCAGATGTGTCTTCAAACGACCACATGTGGCAGATGATGGGATGAGAAGTGATTCAGGCGACTTGTCAGCCAACAACTGTTACAGAATTACGTGAAGAGGTCTAACAGGTGTGGAATACCATATCTCTAATTGACATCTGTACGATCGACTGGATATCAGAGTCAGTACCTGCATTACTGCCTGTGGAGGCTACACCTTATAATAATATGGATATTTCAGCTTGGTCTGATACCTGGTATCTCAGGAACCACTTGTGCTGTTGATCTGTAGCAGACAGTAAGTGTAGTTTCTAACTCACTTTTTCATCAGAAAACTTACACAGTACCTACGCTTATTCTCTAGTTTATCCATTTTTTCAGTTATGGCTCACTGTTTTCTAGTAAAAAAAACTTGATTTTTTTTTCTGAAGAGGTCAATACAGGAAAAAACCCGAATTTAAGAAAATAAGGGAAATGAACCATTTATTATATACAAATCTTATTTACCCAAAATTTTCCTAATTGTTTCTTCCTTAGTGTTCATGAGACTCTTACAAAATGATGCTTTTTCAGTTTGTTTGAATGAATGTTTGCTTACACTTCTACCACATTCACATGAAATCTTAATTTTCTGGTAATGAGACACACATTCTTTACAAATATGTCTATACTTATCTCTATGGAATTCAGCATTATCTTTTTTATCCATACACTAATGGCATCCCTTTAGCTGAAGGTTACTCTCCATTTAAAAGTAATACATTTTAAAAGAAAAAAATTTAAAAAATCACAGAGTGAACTCTAGATCATATTTCATATGAAATACTCAACGAAGTGACAGAGTAAATTCCAAATCATGAAATTAATTATCATTATTTTAAAGTTTCTTATTTCCTTTATATTTCAATTTACTATTCTGTTCTTCAAAACGTTGAAGAGCCCAATTACTAATTAATTTTGAGTATCTGTCAGGTAAAATAATTTTAAATTCACAATTGACCTCCCTAACATAGTTTTTCTTCATATCTGGTATGTAAATATACACAACCAGTAATACTATATAAAGCATTTACTAGTAATCTTTATAAATGAGTATTGCTAACGTTGTTGAGCTCCTTCAGTAGAGCTTCCACCTATATAGAAAAATTTTATTAGGATTTTAAATATAGTGTATGAAGAATGTCATAATGACGAGTAATATCCGCATATTAATGTATCTGTTTTATTTTCCAAAATACATCTATTATCATTATGAGGAATCCATGATTTCTTGTTTACCTCAGTTATGTAGATTTCATGTCTTTCACTTTGAATCTTATTAAATGTTTGGTACTGTTCTCTACTGTTGAACAATCTTTATACTCTTTTAAGCTTATTTTAATTGTAAAGCTCTTTTAACTTTTTCAGCACTGAAAAATCTGCAGTGAGATACGAGAAATATTCATGTATATATACTTGAGTATTTCTGGTATCTCAACTGTAGATTTTTCAGCACTCATTTAGCTTTAGGACTCTGTATCTCAGAATGAACAAAATTGGACTTGTACCACCATTGAAACAAGCCCTTCAGTTGTAACAACATATTTCTTCACTTCTTTCGATTTTTTCTCCTCCTTGTTGCCAGCTTTATAAGAATACTTGTTTGCTCTCAAACTGCAGAATTCTTCCATTTTTTTTCCATTACATTCATATTCATTTTTTCTAAAGCTTTCTTGATTACTTGTGGAATACCATAAATACTGTCTGTTGGATAATCACTTGTATCAAAGTGATCAATCACTGATTTCATGTCTTCATAAAAATATTCATTTTTCGTATCATAGATGTATCTCTCTGTATCTTGATAACACAACTGAATATATTCCCCATATTTTGGTTTCAAAAACCTATAGAGGAAATCATACAGCAGTTCTTTGGATAAATCAAGTATACTCATGTCCACATAGATGGTTTAATAAGTTTGTTTTTGTCTTATTCATATGGATAGCAACAATATTTGCATTAAATTTTGGTTTTCATAAGGTTTTATCACATTTTTATCCATCTGAAACTTATTTTATAGCTACTCTATTTCCTATATTTTTCATCGTTTTTCCAACTATTAAACTCTCATCAATCTGTAGAAATCTTTTTGAAAATTATTCTTGGTCTTAGCCTTCATGTACTTTTTCAGTCAGTCAGACTGGTTAAATTTTAAGACTATTTATCCATTCATAGAGGCAAGTATTGTTTAAGATTTCTGTAGTGAATTACATAATTATTTTTGTTGACCACAGTAGTCCACAACTTGCTTTATTTAGTATTACATACATGCTTATTCTCTGGTGCAAATGGCAACTCTTCATGCAAATGATTCAATTCTTTAGGGTATTCTAGATATACTTCAAATACATATCCATAAGAAGCCTTATCTGAAATTTCACTTATTTTTGTACAATTAAAAGAATCTGGATTATCCTATGCAAATCCAGCATACGAAAAGTACTGACTAATAGCATAAGCATACAGATCATTTGCTTGTCAATACACTAATGATTTGATATCTCTTTGACATCATGATCATTCTTATATTTATTATTTACATATCTTTTACGATACTGTGGTATACCACTGGTTATTATTTTTGCAACCAGAAGAATAATATTATAATCATGTAATAATCCTAGTGGTTGCCTAGTCATTTTCAGCATTGTATCCCAATACAATCCTGGTGCAGTAAACTACCAAAATGGTTCTAAATCAAAAGCATTTATACAAGTTTTTCTAAAATTTTCAACACATCAGTTTGAAGATACAGAACATGATATTCACCAAAATTTTTGATATTAAATTTATCCCAAACCAAGTTTGCATGTTTATAATCTTCATCACTTATTTCACAGTCATTCCATTTAATATAAAATTCTTCTTTTTCTGGTGGTTAGTGTGTTCAAATTTCTTACCAAGAATCAATGTAAACATATGAGTAGACCCCAATCCATCGCTAGATTGAATAAATCTTCTGGATAAATTTCCTATGGTTGGTCATTTGATTCTTTTTCAAATCTGATTGAAGTTTGTCAAGCAAAAAAGGCAAATTTAAAGTATCGATAAATCTCATCTTCAAATTTTCCGTCATATTTCCATAAATAATTTTTCTGTCTTCTGTCATCTATATATAGAACAGTTAATTAAAGTATATGCACTTTTATCTGTATATGTGTTGACTACACCATTTAAGTTAAAATTTGACATAATACTGTACTAGATACTGGTTTTGGATCCTAAAATTATTTGTAATGTATTCAAAGTTAACATATACACCATACAGTCAACAAATAAAACAACTTCACCACTTGGTCTTTGACAGATTGCATCTGTTTTTTGTACAAACCAATTAGCTATTTGCTGCTATTTCACATCATTACCTATCCACACACACTACTGATAAAAATACTGTATATAAAATCCCATTCACAAACAGTAAGTGATCATACTTGTAATTTGGCAATATTCAGTTAGTTTACAAGACACAACAGAAATTTTTTTCGACTGTGTTGGTACTGATACCATTTTACATACAAGCTTTGAATAGTATAGATATCATCTTGAGACAGTCCTTAATGTGAACCATTGTAGTTCAGATACATTATTGCTCCATTAACATCCGTGTGTTCTAAACGTAATGCATGACCAATTTCATGAACCAAAAGTTCAAATAGATCTGTTTTATCATCCACATGTGTTTGTAAGGAATCATTAAGAATAGTTGGAAAAGTGCATGACCTAACACACTGTCTCTCCCATCTAAATCCTTTGGACAACAGTGACTATATATTTCATAATTATTTGTAATTTAAATATCAGGATTTTTGTCATCTTGATGAAATAGAATGTCATTATACTTTTCTCATTAATGTAATGCTACGTTTATTACTTGTATTATCTTTTAGTTGCACTTTTATAATGGAAGTTTATGTTTTTTAATTCTATTTGTATGTAGAAATATAGTTAGTATTTATGTAATTTATACCACATAAATGCTTACTCATAAAAACTGAAAGTTTCTTCATTTAATTCACCAGTTATTTCAAGATCATATGACTTTTGAAATATCATTAATGCCTTACAAAATTCGTCATCACCATCCTCAATACGTTGTATATCAGAGTGGACCTGGTTATGTAAGTAACCATAATATTCAAATATTTCATTGCTTCATTTCTATCATCCATAACTCCTATTTTCGCTGACAACAATACCAGAAGTAACTTAATGAAAGTATTATAAGATTAATCTAATCCCCTCCAGTTTAGAGATATTGAAAGGAAATAAAAAATCTCAACCAGTCCATGTTGAATGTATTGAAAGCAAATGAAAAATCAACTATATTTATTAAAGAATATAAAAACATTTCAATAATAAAAATAAAAATTCTAATGAAAAAGTATTTTATTAAATGGAGTTGATCATAGATTTGATTAACAACAAGCTTACATGTAATAATAAGTAGCTGTTTATGATTACTGATGATCAGAATAAACCACAGTTTTAAGCAAATCAAGTTGCTGGGCTTTTAGGATTCTGAACATCACAGAAAAGCAAATGCAGACAATTTTAAACAGAAATATTGTAAGACATATGAAAATTTTGGTAATCCCATTCTGTTGCTTCCTAAATATGTACAAATTCAACAAAATGTATCAATGAAATCAGTCTATATCCTTTAGATATGAGTTCCATAACGACTTTTGCAGAAGATTGGGTTAATGAAGAGATTTTGCCATCAGTTCGAAAACATGGAGACTATAACATTAAAAACGAAGTAAATGAATTATTTAAAGATGAAGTAACTCGTGTGGAAAAGAATTAAAGATGATGGAATTAAAATTAGAGATGAACGTATAGAACATCTAATTGAGTCAATTGATAATTCTTTAGACAAGAAAGAACCAGAGAACTATGTACGTTACTACCACATGTTGTTCCTCAAATAATCTGTCAGAATTCAAGATCAACTTTCAGCCATTAAAATAGATTGACTATGAATAATTATTAAGTTATTAGAACACAAAGTAAAAATTATTAAAGCAGTTGTACATTATACAAGATAGATATCGAGATTCTGAAGAAATGTTAAGAATTAATTACAACTATAACTCAATGAAATTGTACCAAAGAATGAAAAAACTTTAAGAATCGTTTGTTGGGATAATTATTTTAATATTTTGAATAGTTATACACAAGAAAAATTAATTAATTGTGTAAAAAATGTTCACAAAAACTAAGGGTGTTCTCTTTTAATAACACTGGAGAAGAAACTTAAAAAAACAAAGAAAGATATACCAATTGTGAAATGGACAGAATTTGACTAAATTTGAACGAAGATAAAATTAATCAAATTGAGACAAAGATGAATTGATTAAAACTAAAGGAAATTAACTATTTATTCGTAGATATTAAGTTAATTATAATAGACAATTAATTATTTTTTAATTATTAATCAAAACATTCTTTAAGAAAAATATTGCTACTAATAGCTATTACAAATTGTGAAATTTCATTTTCATTATCTAAGCATATAAGAAAATTTTTACCTTCAAATTGAGATTTTTCAGTTATTTTTTAAAGTTCTATAATTTCTTGTGTGAGTGATTCAGATATATTTTACTATTTACAAAATTTTACTTAGACTATATGTTAAAATTTTGGAGGTGATTCTTGATCTCATGCTATAGCACTGCATATAATTTTTCCTAAAATTGTCTCATAACATCTTCAGAAAATTTTTGAGGATCTGTTAAGAATTCCCAATTTAATGTATCTTGAAAATTTGGATCAAAATCTTCCAATTCTTGACTATATGGTATTTCATCTGAAGCTACTATACCATGAAATTATGCAGTAAACTTTTCAGATAATTTTTGATTACATGGCATACAAACGCAATCGTCTTTGTCACGAAATTCTTTAATAAAATCCTCAGATACTTTTAAATGTTATATTTATCACCAATTAAACTTATTTTGAATTTATCTTATTAACTTTTTCAGAAATTTAATGACATCCCAATCTAATTTATCTCGAAATTACGTCAAAGTTGTTTCATATAATGTATAATATCCTGAGATTAGATGTTTCAGTTTCAACAACTACATATTTATATATTTAATTTGTTAAATACCATTTGAATAATTGCGAAAAATCTAATTTTCTATACATAAGATAAGTCATCAGAATAAGTTTTTCTTCTGTAACTTTTAATTCATTCACCTTATTGTTAATATTATTATTTTCGTTATTATTAAAATCAATAAGTTCTTTTTCCAGGTTAGAATAACCTTTAAGTCATAATTGTTTTGCTCTAGTTTTTAATTTGTTTATTTTTAGACATCTTAGACATGCCATTATTAGAAACATTTATTACTAACAATATTAAAGATAATAACACAAAAGATTTTTCAATGATAGTGTGGTTTTTAATGTACTATCTGTTTCAAATATGATTAAGAAAATCCAAAGATTTGGTTACGCAAAAATTTAAATTTTTACTGGTAGATAAATCTTCACCCATCTGAAAATGTTCATAAAGAAAGAATAATAATCTATTTTATAAATTTATATTATTTTATTTCCAAAAATTTATGTGTCCATTTCACAGATTATTAAACTGTATTTCTTTGTCTCATTGATTGATATTAATTACAAATGATCATTTATCCTTTATTCACTATAGAATTCAGGGTGTATGAGAGTACATCCTACAACTAACAAAGAAATTAACTGTAATTATATTAAAATAATTAAACAATGTTGAATGTTTGGAAATAAACTCTGAAAATCAAATAAAATGACAAATTTGATTTATTGAGTAATTTTATGTTGTATTGAATAAATGAAAATTGATTGAAATAGTTCTGGAATTTTAGGATATGCCACTGGAAACCATGGAGTAGGATATGTCAAACAAATTAAGTCAAATGTTATTAAATTTTCATGGGGATAATTAGAATTATCCCTAACATCATATAGTAACACAAAAATGTTATTAAGATTAATTAGGTTAATTACTAATTAAATAAATTCTTAACTAATTATTGTATTTTGGGTCTTCCAAGTGATGGCCTCAAAAAATAAACAAATTATGTCAAATTTTATTATTTATTTACTACCAAATTTCAATCAGTGACATTTCATTCTCTGGAAACTGGAAAAGTAATAGAATCTTCAAAAATTTCCCCTAAAAAGTATGATGTATAGTTAGAGGAAAAGATATTAAAAAGTTATGGGGCACTGAATTGTAACCAGCAGTTATACTTACATCAAAGAAATCCAGATTATAAAAAAGGAAATTTAAGTAAAATTGTTTTCCTTAAGTAGCAGCTATCATAATTACATCTGAATGTATAAAGGATATTTTTGGATTAATCAATAGTAATAATAACAAGTGCACATAAAAGAAATGCAAGTATGTGTGATTATTTATGGAAATAATGGTCCTTGGCTTAAAGCCAAGAGTTTAGCGAAGTTTTACTATATAAAGACACAAACCAAGCCATAAGAAAAAATGTAGACCTAAATTAGATTAAAATTAATCAATTATAAACCCTGTCTTTCAGTCAGGGTTAAAAATTAATAAAAATCAATAATATTTATCAGTGAATGAGGCTTATATTCACTAATTTGGTAATCAAAAACAGAAGAAGCAAACTATTTGAAAAATGGGTTACAGATGACATTTTGTCATCAATAATAAGTAAGGAAATATGGTGAATATAAACTCTAAATAGTTATAGAGTAAAAAGATAAAGGAAAAGAACAGCTTATGGTCGAAGTTGAAATAAACTGAAAATAGAACAAGAATGAAAACATCAACTAGCTATAGAAATAGAAGAAGAAAAATCTAAAAATGAAAAATTAAGAGTGGTAAACAATGAAATATCTGAAATAGAAATGAATGATATATATATATTATTATATAAACATAGATGATTTACAAATGAATCATTTCTTTAAAGCTGGTGGGACAACACTCAAGTTAATTAAATCTCAACTATCTATATAGCAAACTGGTGAACATCTAGATAAAAATCTTATTATGTACATTTCTGAAAATATATCAATTATCAAGTAATCGAACAAAAATTGAAATCTGTTTTTAAGTGGTTCAGTATGTGAAGAAGATAATGAACTATGTAATATTAATCGTGATACATAAAATATTACATAGATAGTTTTGTTGTAAAGGAAATTCCACATTCACAATTATTCATACAGAATCTTATCAGTGAAGACTTTAAAAATAACTTATTCAAGAATATTCTAACAGCAGTAGAATATATTCAACTATTTTTCAGCACTCAAGACCACACAGCCAAAGCAAACAACAAGATAATAAAATTATGTTAGATGATTTATCTAATGATGAATTAACTGCAATTATTTCTGAAATTTATGGAGAATATCCAGTTAAAATGAATAGTGTTAGAAAAACTCTAGGAGAACTTTTTGAATCTAAAGGATATTAACTTAATACAGTGAGAGATATATACAATGAATCAAAGACTGTTATGATAAGAGAAGCAAATGCAAACACAGAAATGAATTTCAGGTATCCCAGTAAGCAACTTACATCTGTTTTCAAAGTACTCATAAACAGCATAAATTTCTTCTCCATTGAGATTGTCTAAATAATTCCCATTCCCATTTGTTAATTGATTTATAAATTTAGAGATAGTATTTCTGTCATCATCACGGTAACATACGGATAGAAAAAGTGAAAGTATTATTTTTCTCACTTGTATTGAACTATACATTTACATGAAATTTCTTATTAATATTTATAATTTTTTATATTTTTAAAATTGCATAATTACTTTTTCTAATTTTGGATATATTGTTTTTTTCTGTATCTGAAACTGATTGAAAATTTTCTAATGTTATTTTATTTTATCTAAGTCATCAGTTACTATTTTCCATTATTTTGCAGATTTATCTTATTCTAAAAAACATCCATTTATTAACTTAAAATATCAATAAATTAGAAATTATTAGATAATAGTTTTAATACTAAGAAACACAAACAAACTGAAATAGCTTAATTAAAATTTTGTATTTGTCGCTGATTATAGTACAGATCATTTGAACAAAGGTATTTTACCGCTTCGTTAGGAATATTTCCTCCAAATGAGTCAAACACAAATTTCTTGTCTTTATTCTTATATATCGACCTTCGACCTTTTTTTTTAGTTCTGAACCTGCTTTTTTTAGATGTTCAATAATCTTTTTACAACAGGAATACCTTATGTTATAAGTAAATTTCCATCAGTTCTTTTACTGCTCTTTCTTTTTTGAGTATCAGTTAAAAATTGACCATTGATAAGGAGTTGTTCATTATTTACAATAAATTTAATTGTATTTGGATCTTGCTGAAGTTATTCATTCATATAGATCAAAAAATTGTATGGATGAAATTTTTCAGATAGCACTAAAATTGTGCTATTGAAATTTTTATAAACTCCATCCATTTTCATTGACACCCAAACCCATACCCAATTTTTGCTTTCGTACATTATTTGTCTAACTGCTGTTGTTACTAATTTTTCGCCTAATGAAGCATCTTTAGAATAAATTCTTTTTTTTGCAGCTAAGTGAAGTTCTTTATCTCCATCATGTCTTTTTTCTAAAGCTTTATTGCCTCAATAGGCAATATCAATATTTGCAAGCTTTGTCTACTGGCTTTCTTTCTCGAGTTCATCTAGTTGATTTCATCTAGTTTGGTTCGCAGACAACAAGATCTAAAGCCAGGCAGATGCATTTCGAAAGGAAGTTAGTTAATTAATATATTTACGATGCGTTTCCCTCATTTTTCACTTTCACAAAATATTTGTGGTAAGTTATTCAAAAACCTAATCAAAAATGGAATTCCTTTTGGATTGTTGATCACAAAATCACTGAATTTATTAGTTAACATCTGTGTTATGACAACTGTTTCTTTGTAATATTGTTTATTTCCAGATAATTCTTCTCCAAGAATTACTGATAACCTATTAATTAAATGTCTAACATCATTCATCCAAACGTATACAACTGTGCATATTTTTTAATTAAGTCATTGTCTAGCTAGGGGCTAAGACCTGTTTTCGCTGGCACTGCTTCATCTGGGGATGTATAATTTGGAAACTAGATATCAGAAATTTCCTTTATCAATTTATTGTATTTTTTTACATTAACTTGATTTTATTTTATCTGGATTAATTTCAGAATATAATGCTCCTGATTGATACAATACATACACGTAATTTGAGAAATCAACATTAGTAAAGTTTTTCCTGTATCATCCATAGAAATTTGTTTTTTAAGTATTCATTAGTTCATCTAATACTAACATTCTTTCATTTATATATGTTTGTTTAACATTACAATGAGCTTTATGTTTTTATTTATTTCCACTTTTATTCTCCCCTGGAATTTCCTTTTTCTGTTTTTATCCTCTTCTCCATATTTTTTATATACATATTTTATTTCTAATTCTCTTAATGTATAGCCATTTTCTGGACTTTCATATGTTTTAATTGGTGAAAATTCTTCTAAATATTTATATGTGGTTTTTCAGTCTCCCTACTATCACGAATAGCTTTCAAAACTGTATCACCTAAACCTTCAACACCTTCTTTTACTTCTTCTGTTGCATCAATATCTGGTTGACGTTTTTTATGTTTTTCATATTCTGTTCTCAGTTGTTTCTGCCAAAGCTTGAATTGGTCTTTCATTTCTTCAAATTTTGCTATTTCGCTTAGCTTTTCCAATCTCTGTGTTATTTATCAAAAACATTTAATATAGATTAAAAAAATCAACAAATTATTTTAAAGATTTATGTTTATGAGCTATTTGTTACACTTATATTTTTACAAAAGATTTGATTTTGTCTCTGAACTTGCCTTCATTAGGTTTTCTAGTCATATATATCATAAAAACCAAACTTATCATTCTAGCATTAAGTACAAATTTCTTTAAAACTCCACCAACCAACTTATGATAAATGTGATATAAATTTGTGTAGTACTATCTAAAAAAATTGAGTTTTCTCTGAATAATTGTTTTGGTGTATTTGAGTAAGTTTGAGATAAATAAATACAATCTATTCCTATATGTCTACCTCTAGTAACTGTATCATCATTTTCAAGAATGAAGTCATTGAGTACTACAAGTGAATTCTCTTGGCACTGATCTTGTTATTTGCAACAGAAGCAACAGTCTTCTCGTTACATTTGTCTTCAATTTTTGCACATTTTTATAAATTTTTGTTATCTTGGTTGATCTAAAATTTTGCAATAAACATAAGAGTTATTGATTTTATTCCAGTTCAACCATCCTGAGTGAGAATATAATTATCAGTCATTAATTTCGTTTTACACCTCAGCTTGGTTCTATTCTTGCACATCAAATAGAATTAGGTAAATGCTTACCATGTTCAAATTTGGATTTCTTGTCTGGAATTCTTCTATTTGGTTCCCAATCAGGTTTCATTTAATTATAATAATTTATGTTAATTTAAATGAGTAGATTACTGCAATTGAGTGAGAAGTCATCTGCTGTCAAAAAAGGATTTATTTCATCTATACAAGACAGCTGTACTAATACAGCACTAGTTGGTTTTTATACAACATTTCTAATTCCAAATATAACACAAAAAATGGTAAAGTTTACTGTTAAGGAGAAACCATCGACATTCCTGTTGGCCTGTATAGCTTAAAAAAAACTTAGAAAAATTTATTCATACAAAAAAGCCAAATATTCACATTAAAGCAGATGAAATTTTAAATAGAATTATTATTGAGAGCTATATTAAATTATAAATGGGTATAAAAGATAGTATTGGAAGTGTGCTTGGATTTAGCAATCAAACTATTGAAGCTAATGAAACAACTGTTACCAAAAATGTTCCTAAAATTATTGAATCCAAAGGAATTAATATAAATTTTAATTTAGTTCATGGAATGCTTGTAAACCACTCCAATCATTTTCATTGCGAAACTCATATTATTATTTCATTCAAGCAGAATTTGGTTTTGACTGATAATTCATGAAACGAATTGCCCTGTATACATTCCAATTTTAATCCTATTCAAGATTTAGAAATAACTATAACTGATAAAAATGATAATCTGATTGACTTCAATGGTTTTTGTGTAACAGTTGTTTAAGAAATGTCTTAGTCACAGACTAAAAGTCTTAGTAAAACCAACTGATTTGTATATAAGTACAACATAACTTCTGCACAATTTCAGTGCAGTAATGTGTTCACTGAAAATGTGTGTGTGTGTGTGTGTGTGTGTGTGTGTGTGTGTGTGTGTGTGTGTGTGTGTGTGTGTGTGTGTTTATGTGTAAGTGTGTAAGTATAATCTAACTTCTGCACCATTTCAGTGCAGTAATGTGTTTATTGTAAATAAGTATTACAGTAGTTGTATTACATGTTTATTACCTTATAAATAAATAAAAAACTTTTTTATTTTAAATTCAGTGCATTAGTATTTGTAAAATGACTCTTAGTGTTCATTAAAAAATGACGATCATTCCACTTGGGACCTGTGGAATGTTACATTAGCTTATTTGTTTTAGTTATAAATATTTGTCATGTATTGTTGTTTTTCTGACATGTTCCACATCCTCACTATGGATCAATTGGAATGAAAGGAAATCTAATCTAATCTAATCTTTAGTTGATACTTGAGAAAATTTATTCTGTATTAAATAATCAACAAAATAGGCAGTTATCAATTCTACTTGTTCTGTGTGAATGAGAAATCTAAAAATAATATAAATATACCAAAGAAGGATACAGTAATGGATGGGTAAATCCTAGCCAAACTCAATTATACATGAGCTTCAGTATTATTGGAACTGGTGATATGGATTATACAATATATGATGGAAAATCCAATAAAAATTGATTGATAATTATGTACCGAAGCTATTTGATTTTGTAGCCATATGTATTTCACCTAGAATTCAACATCCTTCTATTTCTTCGTCAGTTTTAGTGTATTTGACCTCATCTGATACCGATAAAGTGAGTATAGGTGGACATGTGCTTGATAATGACAAAATGAAGATTAAGAAAAATGAAGTGCTTTATCCACTGAATATGCATGGTTGTTTCTTTAGGGACTATAAAGAAACTGTGTGGGAAAGAGATCTACTGTAATTTTCATATGGAGTTCCAGTTCTGGAGATGTTCTTCTTAGATGGCCTGACTACAACCAAGCTGGTGTCTAAAGGTTCCAAAAGAAGAAAAAATATTAGTAGAATCTATGGAAACTCATGTACCAATTGTTAAATATGAGCCAAATTATGTGTCTGAACAACAAAAAAATATATTGAAAAATCCTAAAATCCCCATATATTTTAATGAACTTCAAAATGTAGTAGTTACTGGATTATGTGGTATGAAAAATTTTAGGTTCGATTGGAATTTTTATAACTTTGTGGAGTTTGATATGCCACATTTCCTACCTGATACATTTCAAACAAGTCGTAAAAATAATCACTTGCTTCATTATTTGATTATGAGAAGCTACAGAATATATACGTGGAAAGTGGAAGAAACGAAATTTTCTCTCAAGAGATGTAGAATGATGCATTTATCGATTTTAAACGAGTTACACTACTCAATTTCATAACGAACTGTCCTATATGGCTCTTAAAAGAAAAGGAACTCCTCACAGTACAACAATGAAATCAGCTGCAACTTCTAATGAAAAAATTCCTGCAGGTCCTTCAGTATCCATAGCTATGTATGATAAAAAGAACCACACTTACGATGCGCAACACCGAATTTTTACTGAGAATTTTTAAACTGAAAAATTTCGTATCTAATTTGAATAGCTCTTTTCATGTACATTATGATAGCATTTTGAATTTTTAAAATAGTTTGAACAATTGTTACATGAATTAGCAGTTTCCATAGCGCGAGTGGTAGTGTAAGAGAGAAGGCAGCTGATGACTTGAGGCTGAAGGCTGAACGAGATAAGAGACTAAAGACACGCGTGGTAGACTGAGAAAAGCGCGAGTTTTTGTTCGTGGCGCTTTTCCAAACCACAGTTTCCCAGTTCAGGATACCACTAACAGATGTCTGATTTTTACTCTCGAATTCACGTCGTTCCTCAGGTACCAACTATGCTAATATGTAAAATTGAAGCAACAAACTGAAATTTTGCAAGGTTGCGTTTATTATGCCGCAAACAGTACAAACAGGTGATGGTAAAGTAGAAACAATGTAAAGAATACAGAATGTAAACAACTGCAATATGGGTAGGGGTAGACAAAAATGTTCCTCGTTTTTTCCCTACTTAACGGATTTACACACACATTCTGACAGCTGGTTAATGTGCTCAGCATGGGGTGTGACCGCCTCTGGCAGCAATACAGGTCTGACAATGAAGGAGCGTGCCGTGAATGATGTCATCAACCCCGTGTTGAGGCAATAACTCCCATTCTTCCTGCAGAGCTGCTCGCAAGTCTTGGCGAGTGATTGGTGGATGCTGACGTGATGAAACCTGTCTCCCTAGTGCGTCCCAGATGTGCTCCGTGGGATTGAAATGGAAATGAGCGTTTGGCATTGGCTGGGAGGCCCCTCGCGGGCAGGTCCGGCCGCCTTGGTGGAGATCTTATTACGAGGGCAGTTCAATAAGTAATGCAACACATTTTTTTTCTCGGCCAATTTTGGTTGAAAAAACCGGAAATTTCTTGTGGAATATTTTCAAACATTCCCGCTTCGTCTCGTATATTTCATTGACTTCCGACAGGTGGCAGCGCTGTACGGAGCTGTTAAAATGGCATCTGTAATGGATGTGCGTTGCAAACAACGGGCAGTCATCGAGTTTCTTTTGGCGGAAAACCAGGGCATCTCAGATATTCATAGGCGCTTGCAGAATGTCTACGGTGATCTGGCAGTGGACAAAAGCACAGTGAGTTGTTGGGCAAAGCGTGTGTCATCATCGCCGCAAGGTCAAGCAAGACTGTCTGATCTCCCGCGTGCGGGCCGGCCGTGCACAGCTGTGACTCCTGCAATGGCGGAGCGTGCGAACACACTCGTTCGAGATGATTGATGGATCACCATCAAACAACTCAGTGCTCAACTTGACATCTCTGTTGGTAGTGCTGTCACAATTGTTCACCAGTTGGGATATTCAAAGGTTTGTTCCCGCTGGGTCCCTCGTTGTCTAACTGAACACCATAAAGAGCAAAGGAGAACCATCTGTGCGGAATTGCTTGCTCGTCATGTGACTGAGGGTGACAATTTCTTGTCAAAGATTGATACATGCGATGAAACATGGGTTCATCACTTCGAACCTGAAACAAAACGGCAATCAATGGAGTGGCGCCACACCCACTCCTCTACCAAGAAAAAGTTTAAAGCCATACCCTCAGCCGGTAAAGTCATGGTTACAGTCTTCTGGGACGCTGAAGGGGTTATTCTGTTCGATGTCCTTCCCCATGGTCAAACGATCAACTCTGAAGTGTTTTGTGCTACTCTTCAGAAATTGAAGAAACGACTTCAGCGTGTTCGTAGGCACAAAAATCTGAACAAACTTCTCCTTCTTCATGACAACGCAAGACGTCACACAAGTCTTCGCACTCGAGAGGAGCTCACAAAACTTCAGTGGACTGTTCTTCCTCATGCACCCTACAGCCCCGATCTCGCACCGTCGGATTTCCATATGTTTGGCCCAATGAAGGACGCAATCCGTGGGAGGCACTACGCGGATGACGAAGAAGTTATTGATGCAGTACGACGTTGGCTCCGACATCGACCAGTGGAATGGTACCGTGCAGGCATACAGGCCCTCATTTCAAGGTGGCGTAAGGCCGTAGCATTGAATGGAGATTACGTTGAAAAATAGTGTTGTGTAGCTAAAAGACTGGGGAATAACCTGGTGTATTTCAATGCAGAATAAAACAACCCCTGTTTCAGAAAAAAAATGTGTTGCATTACTTATTGAACTGCCCTAGTACATTCGACGCCACATTGGGCGACCTGCGCGCAGATGGGAATGAAATGATGATGAAGACAGCACAACACCCAGTCCCTGAGCGGAGAAAATCTCGTCCATCAATACCAAGTCTGGTGCCACAGCACCTCGCAACAATACATGAGGTCCCAAGATCTCGTCACGATATCTGACAGCAGTTAAGCCTTGCCGATTCACCCATACAGTTTCATGAAGAGGCGTTTTTGTAGCCTATATAATCCCTGTCCATACCATTAGGGACCATCCTCGATATCAATACCTTTCCACAATGTTTGCGCCCCGAAATTGTGTTCCACTTCCCCTCTAGATGCGAATCTGCCGCGAATCACTCTCCAGACCAGATCGGGACTCGTCTGTGAAAAAAATATTGGGCCGTTTTTTGACCGTTTAGGACATGTTGACGGCTCCACTCTGGACATTCTGTGAACAGTCAAAGCCCGTTTCCATGTCCAAGGACATGTCAGTACGTAGAACCGCAGAACATGGGCAATGGAAGATTCGCATGCTTATCTACCGGTATAACACAATTCTGCGAAGGTGACTGTGTTGTGCGGGTTGATGGCATCGTTTACCATAGGTCCGTATTTTTTCGAGGAGATGGGTGCTGCGGGTCATGTTTCCTGTACCGTCACTGGTAAACGTCGTGAGGCTCTTTTTCGCACCAACGTCATTCCAACCTTTCAACAGCATGGATATGTGGGTAGGATAATTTTTAAGCAAGATCCGTTGGACAGACAGTGAAGCGACTGGCGCAGAGCCATTTCGGAAACGCTAGAATTATCAGCTGTCATTTCCCTACGGCATGGCCGTCCAGATCACCTGATCTTAATCCGTGTGACTTTTGGCTGTGCGGTTATCTGAAAGATACTGCGTTCAGTGCTCCAATTACGAACATAGCTGAATTGGAGGCACGCATTGCGCAAAGTGAACCCTCAGAGACTCCGATCTGTTGCGGACATGCTCTTTCTCGATTTTCAACTTGCGGCAGAAATCGGTGGGAAGCATATTGAGCACGTTTTGCGCCAGTCTCACGACAGTTAAAAATTGACGTCATTTTTTATGCCGTTTTTGGCCTCATGACAGCTACAAACCGATGTCACTTTGCTTCTTTTGATGTTTTGGCCTCAGAACAATCAATAACCAATGTTATTTTGCGCCGCGCGGGATTAGCCGAGCGGTCTGAGGCGCTGCAGCCATGGACTGTGTGGTTGGTACCGGCGGAGGTTCGAGTCTACATCTACATCTACATCTATACTCCGCGAGCCACCTTACGGTGTGTGGCGGAGGGTACTTATTGTACCACTATCTGATTCCCCCTTCCCTGTTCCATTCACGAATTGTGCGTGGGAAGAACGACTGCTTGTAAGTCTCCGTATTTGCTCTAATTTCTCGGATCTTTTCGTTGTGATCATTACGCGAGATATATGTGGGCGGTAGCAATATGTTGCCCATCTCTTCCCGGAATGTGCTCTCTCGTAATTTCGATAATAAACCTCTCCGTATTGCGTAACGCCTTTCTTGAAGTGTCCGCCACTGGAGCTTGTTCAGCATCTCCGTAACGCTCTCGCGCTGACTAAATGTCCCCATGACGAATCGCGCTGCTTTTCGCTGGATCATGTCTATCTCTTCTATTAATCCAACCTGGTAAGGGTCCCATACTGATGAGCAATACTCAAGAATCGGACGAACAAGCGTTTTGTAAGCTACTTCTTTCGTCGATGAGTCACATTTTCTTAGAATTCTTCCTATGAATCTCAACCTGGCGCCTGCTTTTCCCACTATTTGTTTTATGTGATCATTCCACTTCAGATCGCTCCGGATAGTAACTCCTAAGTATTTTACGGTCGTTACCGCTTCCAATGATTTACCACCTATGGCATAATCGTACTGGAATGGATTTCTGCCCCTATGTATGCGCATTATATTACATTTATCTACGTTTAGGGAAAGCTGCCAGCTGTCGCACCATGCATTAATTCTCTGCAGGTCTTCCTGGAGTACGTACGAGTCTTCTGATGTTGCTACTTTCTTGTAGACAACCGTGTCATCTGCAAATAGCCTCACGGAGCTACCGATGTTGTCAACTAAGTCATTTATGTATATTGTAAACAATAAAGGTCCTATCACGCTTCCCTGCGGTACTCCCGAAATTACCTCTACATCTGCAGATTTTGAACCGTTAAGAATGACATGTTGTGTTCTTTCTTCTAGGAAATCCTGAATCCAATCACAAACCTGGTCCGATATTCCGTAAGCTCGTATTTTTTTCACTAAACGTAAGTGCGGAACCGTATCAAATGCCTTCCTGAAGTCCAGGAATACGGCATCAATCTGCTCGCCAGTGTCTACGGCACTGTGAATTTCTTGGGCAAATAGGGCGAGCTGAGTTTCACATGATCTCTGTTTGCGGAATCCATGTTGGTTATGATGAAGGAGATTTGTATTATCTAAGAACGTCATAATACGAGAACACAAAACATGTTCCATTATTCTACAACAGATTGACGTAAGCGAAATAGGCCTATAATTATTCGCATCTGATTTATGACCCTTCTTGAAAATGGGAACGACCTGCGCTTTCTTCCAGTCGCTAGGTACTTTACGTTCTTCCAGCGATCTACGATAAATTGCTGATAGAAAGGGGGCAAGTTCTTTAGCATAATCACTGTAGAATCTTAAGGGAATCTCGTCTGGTCCGGATGCTTTTCCGCTACTAAGTGATAGCAGTTGTTTTTCAATTCCGATATCGTTTATTTCAATATTTTCCATTTTGGCGTCCGTGCGACGGCTGAAGTCAGGGACCGTGTTACGATTTTCCGCAGTGAAACAGTTTCGGAACACTGAATTCAATATTTCTGCCTTTCTTCGGTCGTCCTCTGTTTCGGTGCCATCGTGGTCAACGAGTGACTGAATAGGGGATTTAGATCCGCTTACCGATTTTACATATGACCAAAACTTTTTAGGGTTCTTGTTTAGATTGTTTGCCAATGTTTTATGTTCGAATTCGTTGAATGCTTCTCTCATTGCTCTCTTTACGCTCTTTTTCGCTTCGTTCAGCTTTTCCTTATCAGCTATGATTCGACAACTCTTAAACCTATGATGAAGCTTTCTTTGTTTCCGTAGTACCTTTCGTACATGATTGTTATACCACGGTGGATCTTTCCCCTCGCTTTGGACCTTAGTCGGGCATGGGTGTGTGTGTTTGTCCTTAGGATAATTTAAGTTAAGTTGTGTGTAAGCTTAGGGACTGATGACGACAGCAGTTAAGTCCCATAAGATTTCACACACATTTGAACAATTTTTGTGGTTTTGCTTCTTATGTGTATTTTGGCTTCAGGACAATTAAAAATCGATTTTTTCTATCCAAAGTAGTACGACCTTGCCATGGTGGTTGGGCTTACCTAATTGACAGTGTCGCAACTGCCGAACCCTTGCAGTGATGACCGATGAAAAGTACGGATTGTAATGTATAACTTAAACCATAGCCGTCGTATTGCGATTCATCTGTCAACTGTAGTCGACCAGTTTACGTTAAGGCGCTTACAGTGCCATCAATTGGTAAAATTTTCATTTTTTATGTTCCATGGCGTTTCCCTCTATGTCAATAACATGCTATTCGAATTTGACGTCATTCTGAGCAGTAATTCTCTTTATACGGCCATTTGAAACTGTGAATTCAATTATGGACACCCTGTAGACATGAATTTTTATCTACAAGCAGCCTTTTAAACAAGAGCACTGCTTAATCGTCTTGAACTCTGGTATAGCTCAGACATCACCTCATCGTGTACTAAAATGTATGACATTAAAAACCTAACGTGTGAGTGTGGTGCACAAGTTGGAATTTGAGGATCAGGAGGAAAGAGTTCATTGTTGTAACTGGCTGTTAACATCAAATGCTAACCGTTACTTGGTCCCCTTGCTTTACTTCACGTCAGAACGTCTGGTTTCATTTCTCACGTTATGTAAACTCCCGGAACTGCAGATACTCGTCGCAGGACAACCCACATATTCTGCATAAAGGACTTCTTACCTCGTAGAGAGTAGGTGTCGGATGTGTATTGCTCGGCAAGCGCGTTATTGGCCCCATATTTTTCAATTACAGCATAAACAGTGCCAGATGACTCTTACTATGCATAATTAACAGATGCGGAGAAAGTGTTTGCGATATTCCTACACGATGGAGCCACCGCTCGCACACACAAGCAAAGTATGGCCCACATCACGAAAGTATTCCCTGAAGACTGACTTGTCAGTAGAGGGCTCTGACCCCCAAGACCACCGGATTTAATATCGTGTGATTTCTATTTATAGTACGCACTAAAAAGCAAAGTGTGTGCTGAAAGTCCTCGCACAGGAGACGAACATAAACGGAACATTACTAGAGAAATGAACAACCTCACGCCTGTACAATACAGCATATTGCCGGTAACATTACAAGAAATTAGCGATGCAAGGATGCCGATAGCCGCTACTTACAGCATCTCTTATAAACAAGTGATTACATGCTTTTTCGCGTTACTATTACATTTCCTTTTTAGTTGGTTCATTGTTACTTGAATCTCGGCCGTGAGGAGTGGCTGTTTTATGTGAGACACCCTGTAGAAGAGACAATAAAATGTATCAGTGCTGTTATTGTTCACTGCCAACTCTTTCAAATTCTGATGGTGGCAGGGGTAAAATACAGGGAGTGAAAGGCTATTTACAATTTGTACAGAAGCAGTTACAAGAGTCGAGGGACATGAAAGGAAAGCAATGGTTGGGAAGGGAGTGAGACAGGGTTGTAGCCTCTCCCTGATGTTATTCAATCTGTATATTGAGCAAGCAGTAAAGGAAACAAAAGGAAAGTTCGGAGTAGGTATTAAAATCCGTGGAGAAGAAATAAAAACTTAGAGGTTCGCCAATGACATTGTAATTCTGTCAGAAACAGCAAAGGACTTGGAAGAGCAGTTGAACGGAATGGACAGTGTCTCGAAAGGAGGGTATAAGATGAACATCAACAAAAGCAAAACGAAGATAATGGAATGTAGTCGAGTTAACTCGGGTGATGCTGAGGGAATTAGATTAGGAAATGAGACACTTAAAGTAGTAAAGAAGTTTTGCTATTTGGGGAGCAAAATAACTGATCATGGTCTAAGTAGAGAGGATATAAAATGTAGACTGGCAATGGCAAGGAAAGGGTTTCTGAAGAAGAGAAATTTGATAACATCGAGTATAGATTTAAGTGTGAGGAAGTCGTTTCTGAAAGTATTTGTATGGAGTGTAGCCATGTATGGAAGTGAAACATGGACGACAAATGGTTTAGACAAGAAGAGAATAGAAGCTTTCTAAATGTGGTGCTACAGAAGAATGCTGAAGATTAGATGGGTAGATCACATAACTAATGAGGAAGTATGAATAGAATTGGAGAGAAGAGAAATTTGTGGCCCAACTTGACTAGAAGAAGGGATCGGTTGGTAGGACATGTTGTGAGGCATCAAGGGATCACCAATTTACTATTGGAGGGCAGCGCGGAGGGTAAAAATCGTAGAGGGAGATCAAGAGATGAATACACTAAGCAGATTCAGAATGATGTAGATTGCAGTAGATACTGGGAGATGAAGAAGCTTGCACAGGGTAGAGTAGCATGGAGAGCTGCATCAAACCAGTCTCAGGACTGAAGACCACAACAACAACAACAACAACAACCATTAAACCTGCAACTTATGGGTACGGCATACAGCAAACTTTAAATGGGCATAAAAAGTTCTACGTGCTTAGATTGGCAAATGATCAGCATTTCGGAGCAACTGTGCAATGTGGAGAAGAGTAACACCAACTAAATTCTCTTTTATAAACAGGCTGCTCAAACAGAAAAAAAATTTGAATGTTGATTGTTTATGAGATCATATTATGCGTCACAGAACAAGGACATAATCTACCAGTAACTGTCAGAAATCAACAGCGGCAGGATCGCGACCTATGCTACATTGTTCCACGATAGCGCTGCCCTTGAAGGTCTTCAGGAATTCCTGACGAGGCGTTGTCATCGTGAAATAATTTTTTTGCTGGTAATTCGCGTCGTATTGACACAGTAATTCGATCACGTAATTCACAATCTCTATCAGGTGCTCCCTGAGGCTGAATTCAGTGTGAAATGGGTTCAGTATCTATAGTTGTATAGGGCAAGGTGCTCTGTCTGACGTCACACTCCGGTCAGTAGTAGCAACCACAATATTTTCTAGCCGTAGCTGTGCCGACTGCTGTGCGCGTGTTGTCAGTTCATAATTTTATCATTTGACGTTCTGCTCCACCTCCAAGTTGTACTGTGCGCTCAGTCTTCCGACTGCCGTCGTTTAAGATTTCCACTGAAATATGCTATTATACGAGTACCAGCGCCGAGTCAAGTGCTCCGTCCGAGGTACGCGCACGCTTTGTGCGCTGGTGTTCAAATTGCCGTTAGTTTTGGAAATGACCGTCCTCAGGTACTTGATTTGCTGTCTGAAGTACTATCATCTGTGAGCTCTGTGTTGGTTGTACTGGGTTATTTGCTCTCTCACCATTTCCAAAGTTATTTCCCCCGAAATGTCTATGGTGCCTCCACTGCTTCTTTAGGAGATCAAGCCCCGGATTCCAGGTGGGCTAAGATTGTGTTCCGACCCACGGTTAAGCTTCTGTGTGGACTTTATTTCGACAGATTCTTTAATAACGTTAACACTTTCGCTATTAATTTGCTTTCTGAATAAACATTGTTCTAACCAAATCGCAACTGTGTGGCCTACATCATTTATGGGTCATTAATTTAATTCCCAATATTATTATTACTGTTATTACATGTTATATTAACTTTTTATTTCGCAAACTAGCCATCAGCCAGACAATTTAACCAAAGGGTCACAAGTTTCTAATTTAGGGCGTGTAATGTGACACGTGCGGTTCAACCCCTAGACGAGTTTGAGGCAAGACATTTCGACGCAGAGGAACCGCATGTGAGCTCGAACATCTTTGGGAATGTTAGCTCGCATAGTCATTAGGATTTCTTCCCATTCCAGTCTGTAAAACTGCATATGAGGCTTTACGAAAGAAGAGAAATTCAAGAAATAAATAGGGATTGAGAATATAGAACAAAGAAGTTAAATCAAAGGCTGAAGAGAAACTAAAAGCATACCAGATACATTTACAAAATAAAACAGGTATATCCTTTGACACATATAAATATAAAAGAACAAATGCCAAGAGGCACACGAGGAAGCATCGGATAAGTTTATAAGTAACTAGAGTATGATGTACATAGAAGGGAGGCAATGGATACAAACTAATTAAGCATATAAAAAAATCAGCAATATTGAACGTAATAAGTGAACGACAGTGAATGAAACATTATTAAAAATTATGGTATTATGAGGAAATCGACAGCTCCCATTGAAATAAAGTTCCACAAGTAGACACTGTAACGTCACAATCATTAAATACAGTATTAAGTTTTGTAAAAAATAGGAAGGCAGGTGGATTACGTGGAGTGAACACGGAACTATTAAATATAGTGGTACGATATGCAGATTAAGAATTTTACATCTACTCAATAAATTCTAGTGCAGTGACAAAAGACAGTCTTTATAGACCCAAGGTAGTCAAACTTTTTTACTTATCTCTGTTGATCCATCGTGAACAAGGAAGAGCGGCTGGACAAATATTTACCATAGAAAATTCGACAAATGGCCGTATGTTTCCAGAAGTTATTTTATTTAGACGACCAGTTTCACATCACATTAATGCCATCTTCAGGCCCCTATGCACTCATGGAGTTGTTTTCAAGTCTTCGGAGTACGCACTAAACAAACAAATTCACGGAATCCAGATACTGATGGCTCCAGTTATGCACGCATCGATGTATCTGAGTTACATGGAGTGCATAGGGCTCTGAAGATGGCATTAATGAGATGCTGAAGTTAGTCGTCAAAATAAAATAACTTCAGAAGACATACGGCGGTACGGCGATATTTCCTTGGTAAAATTTTTTACCTACCACTCAGTTTTGTTTCACTGTTGTAGGTTCTCATATGTTTTCTGCTAGTGTAAATAATTCGCCTCTACTGTACCGGGGCAAAGATAAATGAGTGCACTGCATGAGTAGTGAATAAGATCCTTGACTTTTTTGTTTTTTCCGTGGTTGACTTGTTTGACAGTCTGTTGTGTAGCGCTGACATATTCTTTTTTGAGTTCCAGTTGCATGCAGTTGAGCTTTCCAGAGAATGAGATCTGTTGTTGTGAATCTGTCAGAAGCTACCTAGAATACTTTATTTTGGAGATGGAAATTCACTTAATACTTTCTTCTTATTTATGTTAATAGAGAAGATTTTGGAGGAATTTTAAAGTTACCGGTATTTCTGTAATTTTTGTAACGAGAAAATTTTGTAATTGTTAGAGCCTTTTTAAGTTGTGCAGTCGTTCCGTCAATAATGAGAGTTTGATTTCTTGAAAACTATTTTCTTTAAAGTAAAACCTACCTCCATGATTCACAGTAAAGTTTTGAATTTTTATCGCGCGTGCATTGTGGCGTAAGACACACGAAGCAACAGATTGTTTCTGACAAAATGAATTTAGAGTTGATTAGCTGTCTTTAGCTGCTGCATCTACTAGTTTGTATTTGCTTTCGAGAACTTCAGTACTCGAGACACACACGCAAAAAAAAAAAGAGGTAACAGCATGTAGAGCAAGATGTTGTCACTTTTACTTCATTGCAGATCTCACCTTGCACTCTTCTGCATACAGTGTGTAGTCAGAATTGTCAAGTATCGTGCTAGTAAATACGTTAATTTTCAGTGAATAGTGTAGGTAATTTCAAAGAAATATTTTCTTCGGAATAGAGCAGTAATTCATTTTTGTGGATATTATTTGTCTAAGATTGCATTTCATATGACGCACGGTCATAATATGTTTTGGTAATGATCTTTAATTATATAGTTTTCACTGAGCACACGATTAGTTTCTTTTGGCATTTATTGAGATTCATTTTCTTTACTTAAAATTTTGTTTTTGATTAAATTTACATACGCAACATAGGGCCAACCAATAGTCAGCTTTGCTCAGCGGTTAAATATGTTACCTAAAGAACATGTTATACGAGGAAAAAGTTTTAGGAATCTATGTATTCAGTTTCTCACGTAGATAAAATTTGTATGGAAAGCTTACACTGTTTCTAATACAATTTTCTAACCAGCCACCAGTTACACTCTAATGATTATTTATGAAGTAGGGAAGTATCTTTCCTTTATAGAGTTTGTAAAGCATACTAAGAATAATAATTACTTATCAAATACTTTACATCAAATATTAAGAAAACCTAATGAAAATGTTTTAAAACCACTACCGTCTACCGCCCACCGAGAAAACTCGAACCGGATTGATTACCACGGAAACAGACCGAAACTAATAGGACACCTCAATAAAGTTCATGCAGCAGCTGATGGTGCAACTACGTAAATATGTGTTTCATTAAACGTGTTATAGCCGTGGAGCACCGCATTGCTAAATTACATCACTAACATGTCGATGTTGACGAAATTTTAAGCTCCAGCTTGCCATTTTTCATTTGCATACAATTTATTACAGGCATCGCTGTTACGAATATAGAAATGAGAGAATTTGAAGAAATGGGAGAAATTCTGTACAGGATAGTTGAACTTTACTTGACAGAAGAAATAATTCATTATATTCACAAGAACAGATTTTTATTGCATGATTTTATATGCTTTTCCACCCCTAGTAACATAAACAGTTCAAATGACATACACAAATATAGACAAAAGAAATGATTGTTTCATATTCCAGATAATTTCTTACATGAGTAAGCTACTAAAATATTACTGCATTGAATATATTTAGTACTAATACCTGTTACAAAACGCAGAGTATTATTTTAGCAACTCAACAGTGAGATACAACAATGTTTTGTGAAGAGTATGGTTTCATTTTCCTCACTTATGAGGAAAATATAACTTTACCATCATCCTTAATCTGTATATACGGTCAACCTTCTTTAGGTGCAAGGACTCACACAGTTTCAGATGCGCATCTTTTCAAAATTGCAAGCACTTAGTGGCACGTTTGTAAACCTTTGCAGTCTTCCGCATCCCCGCTGCGCGGAAAGATCAGATTTGGTACGTTCTTCGTAGAGAGCAGGTAGGTGACGACCACAATAAAGTCCACAGAATGATAACTGTCTCCTCTATAGTCGCTAGCACACTGTTCCTGGTACTGGAGGAGGAAGTTTCGTCCAGGACGGGTGTGCAGACCCCGGCGCAGCGACCTCGCAGGCTAGGCGGCGGGTGTTCGCGACACGTCGACGGTGACGCCGTCAGTGCCGACGTAGCGGTAGGCGTAGCTGCCCAGCGTCTTGTCGTGGGCGTTCAGCTTCAGCTGGCCTCGCTCGTCGAAAGCGCTGCCGTCGTCGACGAAGCTGCGACAAACGGAACGCGTCTACCTCGTGACTGCCAGGATACACGCTCTCCAGCACAACAGGGAGCACCTTGCTTTCAACGGTAACTCTATGATAAACATACACTACTGGCCATTAAAATTGCTACACCAAGAAGAAATGCAGATTATAAACGGGTATGCATTAGACAAATATATTATACTAGAACTGACACATGATTACATTTTCACTCAATTTGGGTCCATAGATCCAGAGAAATCAGTACCCAGAACAACCACCTTAGGCCCTAAAACGGCCTTGATGCGTCTGGGCATTGAGTCAAACAGAGCATGGATGGCGTGTACATGTACAGCTGCCCATGCAGCTTCAACACGATACCACAGTTCATCAAGAGTAGTGACTGGCGTATTGCGACGAGCCAGTTGCTCGGCCACCTCTAACTAGGCGTTTTCAGTTGGTGAGAGCTCTGGAGACGTGCTGGCAAGGGCAGCAGACGAACATTTTCTGTGTCCAGAAAGACTCGTACAGGACCTGCAATGTGCGGTCGTGCATTATCCTGCTGAAATGTAGGGTTTCGCAGGGATCGAATGAAGGGTAGAGCCACGGGTCGTAACACATCTGAAATGTAACGTCCACTGTTCAGAGTGTCGTGAATGAGAACAAGAGGTGACCGAGACGTGTAACCAATGGCACCCCATAGCATCTCGCCGGGTGATACGCCAGTATGGCGATGACGAATACACGCTTCCAATGAATGTTCATCGCGATGTCGCCAAACACGGATGCGACCATAATAATGCTGTTAACAGAACCTGGATTCATCCGAAAAAATGACGTTTTGCCATTCGTACACCCAGGTTCCTCGTTGAGTACACCATCGCAGGCGCTCCTGTCTGTGATACAGCGTCAAGGGAAACCGCAGCCATGGTCTCCGAGCTGATAGTCAATGCTGCTGCAAACGTCGTCGAACTGTTCGTGCAGATGGTTGTTGTCTTGCAAACGTCCCCATCTGTTGACTCAGGGATCGGGACGTGGCTGCACGATCCGTTGCAGCCATGCGGATAAGATGCCTATCTCGACTGCTAGTGATACGAGGCCGTTGGGATCCAGCACGGCGTTCCGTATTACCCTCCTGAACCCATCGATTCCATACTCTGCTAACAGTCATTGGATCTGGACCAACGCGAGCAGCAATGACGCGATACGATAAACCGCAATTGCGGTAGGCCACAATCCGACTTTCTCAAAGTCGGAAACATGATGGCACGCATTTCTCCTCCTTACACGAGGCATCACAACAACGTTTCACCAGGCAACGCCGGTCAACTGCTGTTTGCGTATGAGACATCGGTTGGAAACTTTCCTCGTGTCAGCACGTTGTAGGTTACGCCACCGGCGCCAACCTTGTGTGAATGCTCCGAAAAGCTAATCATTTGCATATCACAGCATCTTCTTACTATCGGTTAAATTTCGCGTCTGTAGCACGTCATCTTCGTGGTGTAGCAATTTTAATGGCCAGTAGAGTACATTCTGAGACAAAAGAAAAAGATGCACGAAGAAAGAACTATCGAATTTAGACATGGTGTGCTATTACAGACAAACAAATGGTATCAGTTTCAGAAAAAAATCGGAGATTCATTCAAGAGGAAGAGCTTCACAAATTAAGTAAGTCAGTAACGCGTTGGTCCACTTCTGGCCCTTATGCAAGCAGCTATTCGGCTTTGCGTTGATTGACAGAGTTGTTTGATATGAGGGATATGTGTCAAATTATGTCGAATTGGCGCGTTACATCTTCAAAATTCCGAGCTGGTTGCAGGACACTGCCTATAATGCCCCAGACGTGATACGCAGCGACGATAAAGCGGTTACTGCGTCGAGGATTTCAGCCGTAAATAGAAATATTAAAAAAGGTACGAAGATTTTTCTGTTTAGCAAAAGTGACAAAAAGCAGATTTCAATGTACTTGACGGCTTAACATCAAAGTTTTGTCTCAAGGACAGATAGTGTTGACGATCAGTGGACAAAGTTCAAAACCATCGTGCAATGTGCATTAGATGAGTATGTGCCAAGCAAGATCGTAAGAGATGGAAAAGAGCCACCGTGGTACAACAACCGAGTTAGAAAACTGCTGTGGAAGCAAAGGAAACTACACAGCAAACATAAACATAGCCAAAGCCTTGCAGACAAACAAAAATTACGCGAAGCGAAATGTAGTGTGAGGAGGGCTATGCGAGAGGCGTTCAATGAATTCGGAAGTACAGTTCTATGTGTTGACTTGGCAGAAAATCCTAAGAAATTGTGTTCTTATGTCAAAGTGGTAGGTGGATCAAAACAAAATGTCCAGACACTCTGTGGCCAAAATGGTACTGAAACAGTGGATGACAGACTAAAGGCCGAAATACTAAATGTCTTTTTCCAAAGCTGTTTCACAGGGAAAGACTGCACTGTAGTTCCTTCTCTAGATTGTCGCACAGATGACAAAAAGGTAGATATCGAAATAGATGACAGAGGGATAGAAAAACAATTAAAATCGCTCAAAAGAGGAAAGGCCGCTAGACCTGATGGGACACCAGTCCGATTTTGCACAGAGTACGCGAAGGAACTTGCCTCCCTTCTTGCAGCGGTGTACCTTAAGTCTCTAGAAGAGCGTAACGTTCCAAAGGATTGGAAAAGGGCACAGGTCATCCCTGTTTTCAAGAAGGGAAGTCGAACAGATGTGCAGAACTATAGACCTATATCTCTAACGTGGATAAGTTGTAGAATTTTGGAACACATATTATGTTCGAGTATAGTGATTTTTCTGGAGACTAGAAATCTACTCTGTAGCAATCAGCATGGGTTTCGAAAAACACGATCATGCGAAACCCAGTTCGCGCTATTCGTCCACGAGACTCAGAGGGCCATAGACACGGGTTCCAGGGTAGATGCCGTGTTTCTTGACTTCCGCAAAGCGTTCGATACAGTTCCCCACAGTCGTTTAATGAACAAAGTAAGACCATATGGAATATCAGACCAATCGTGTGATTAGATTGAAGGGTTCATAGATAACAGAATGCAGGATGTCATTCTCAATGGAGAGACGTCTTCCGAAGTAAGAGGGATTTCACGTGTTCCGCAGGAGAGTGTCGTAGGACCTTTGCTATTCACAATATACTTAAATGACCTTGTGGATAACATCGGAAGTTCGCTGAGGCTTTTTGCGGATGATGCTGTAGTATATCGAGAGGTTGTAACACTGGAAAATTGTACTGAAATGCTGGAGGATCTGCAACGAATTGACGCATGGTGCAGGGAATGGCAATTGAATCTCAATGTAGACAAGTGTAATGTGCTGCGAATACATAGAAGGAAAGATCCTTTATCATTTAGCTACAATACAGCAGGTCAGCAACTGGAAGTAGTTAATCGCATAAATTCACTGGGAGTAGGCATTAGGAGTGATTTAAAATGCAATGGTCATATAAAGTTGATCGTCGGTAAAGCAGATGCCAGATTGAGATTCATTGGAAGAATCCTAAGGAAAATCAATTCGAAAACAGAGGAAGTAGGTTACAGTACGCTTGTTCGTCCACTGCTTGAATACTGCTCAGCAGTGTGGGATCCGTACCAGATAGGGTTGATAGAAGAGATAGAGAAGATCAAACGGAGAGCAGCGCGCTTGGTTACAGGATCATTTAGTAATCGCGAAAGCGTTACAGAGATGATAGATAAACTCCATTGGAGGACTGTGCAAGAGAGACGCTCCGTAGCTCGGTGCGGGCTTTTGTTGAAGTTTCAAGACCATACCTACACCGACGAGTCAAGCAGTATATTGCTTCTCCTACGTATATCTCGCGAAGAGACCATCAGGATAAAATCAGAGAGATTAGAGCCCACACAGAGGCATACCGACAATCTTTCTTTTCACGAACAATACGAGACTGGAATAGAAGGGAGAACCGATAGAGATACTCAAAGTACCCTCTGCCACACACCGTCAGGTGGGTAGCGGAGTATGGATGTAGATATAGATGTAGACGTTCTCAATTTGGGAGAGACCTGGTGACCTTGCTGGCCAAGGTACGGTTTGGCAAGCACCAAGACAAGCAATAGAAACTCTCGTCGTATGCGTGTGGACAATATCTCGCTGAACTGTAAGCCCAGGATGGCTTGCCATAAAGGGCTGCGAAACAGGGCCTAGAATATCGTCGACTTATCGTTGTGCTCTAAAGGTGCACCGGATGACAACCTGCTATGAAAATAAATCGCACCCCAGAGCAACACTCCTAGTTACCAGGTAGCGTGACGTGCGACAGTCGGGTTGGGTATCCCACCACTGTCCATGGTGTCTCCAGACACACACATTCGGCCTAGAGTCTCAATGACTGGAGTGGGATTGTCTTAAGTGATGATTCCCGCTTCGAACTGAGCCCCGATGACGAGTAAAGACGTGTCCTTAGATGCCTGGGCCGAGGTGGCTAACCAACCTGACTGTCACCCTCAGTACGATCCAACAACCAGTAGAAACTCTCCCGTGGGCGGCCGGCTATTGTCTTGCTCAAATGTAGCGTCTCCAGATACATAGTCGCAGGTCACGGGGGCTCAGTTCGAAGCGGAACTCATCATTGAATACGACAGTAACCAAGCCAAAAATATTACACGTCGGAGATGTGTCTAGAGACGTCCCGAACAGTGGTGGGACACCAGCCTGTCACCCATCATACAGCCTGACAATCAGGAGTGATGGTATGGGGTGCCATTTTTCTTCATAGTAGAAACTCTTTGGTTGTCGTCCGCGGCACAATTACAGCACAGCGATACGCCGACGATATTCTACGTCCCGTTTATTTGCCCTGCATGGCAAGCCAGTCTGGGCTTATACACTCCTGGAAATTGAAATAAGAACACCGTGAATTCATTGGCCCAGGAAGAGGAAACTTTATTGACACATTCCTGGGGTCAGATACATCACATGATCACACTGACAGAACCACAGGCACATAGACACAGGCAACAGAGCATGCACAATGTCGGCGCTAGTACAGTGTATATCCACCTTTCGCAGCAATGCAGGCTGCTATTCTCTCATGGAGACGATCGTAGAGATGCTGGATGTAGTCCTGTGGAACGGCTTGCCATGCCATTTCCACCTGGCGCCTCAGTTGGACCAGCGTTCGTGCTGGACGTGCAGACCGCGTGAGACGACGCTTCATCCAGTCCCAAACATGCTCAATGGGGGACAGATCCGGAGATCTTGCTGGCCAGGGTAGTTGACTTAAACCTTCTAGAGCACGTTGGGTGGCACGGGATACATGCGGACGTGCATTGTCCTGTTGGAACAGCAAGTTCCTTGCCTGTCTAGGAATGGTAGAACGATGGGTTCGATGACGGTTTGAATGTACCGTGCACTATTCAGTGTCCCCTCGACGATCACTAGTGGTGTACGGCCAGTGTAGGAGATGGCTCCCCACACCATGATGCCGGGTGTTGGCCCTGTGTGCCTCGGTCGTATGCAGTCCTGATTGTGGCGCTCACCTGCACGGCGCCAAACATGCATACGACCATCATTGGCACCAAGGCAGAAGCGACTCTCATCGCTGAAGACGACACGTCTCCATTCGTCCCTCCATTCACGCCTGTCGCGACACCACTGGAGGCGGGCTGCACGATGTTGGGGCGTGAGCGGAAGACGGCCTAACGGTGTGCGGGACCGTAGCCCAGCTTCATGGAGACGGTTGCGAATGGTCCTCGCCGATACCCCAGGAGCAACAGTGTCCCTAATTTGCTGGGAAGTGGCGGTGCGGTCCCCTACGGCACTGCGTAGGATCCTACGGTCTTGGCGTGCATCCGTGCGTCGCTGCGGTCCGGTCCCAGGTCGACGGGCACGTGCACCTTCCGCCGACCACTGGCGACAACATCGATGTACTGTGGAGACCTCACGCCCCACGTGTTGAGCAATTCGGCGGTACGTCCACCCGGCCTCCCGCATGCCCACTATACGCCCTAGCTCAAAGTCCGTCAACTGCACATACGGTTCACGTCCACGCTGTCGCGGCATGCTACCAGTGTTAAAGACTGCGATGGAGCTCCGTATGCCACGGCAAACTGGCTGACACTGACGGCGGCGGTGCACAAATGCTGCGCAGCTAGCGCCATTCGACGGCCAACACCGCGGTTCCTGGTGTGTCCGCTGTGCCGTGCGTGTGATCATTGCTTGTACAGCCCTCTCGCAGTGTCCGGAGCAAGTATGGTGGGTCTGACACACCGGTGTCAATGTGTTCTTTTTTCCATTTCCAGGAGTGTATTTCAGCAAGATAATGCCCACCCGAACACGGAGAGTTTCTATTGCTTGTCTTCGTGACTGCCAAATGTCTGCTTGGACAGCAAGGTCGACAGATCTTAACACAGTTGATAACTTTTGGAGCATTATGGGCAGGACCCTCAAACCATCTCGTGTTTCTGAAGATGTAGCTCGCCAATTGGACCGAATTTCGCGCGATATTCCTCAGGCGGATGTCCGACAGCTTTATCAATCAACGCTATGGTGAAAAACAGCTTTCACACGTGACAGAGGTGGATCAACGCGTCCATGACGTGTTTAGCTTTGTTCGCAGGAGAGCTTCTGTAAAGTTTGGAAGGTAGGAGGCGAGGTACTGGCGGAAGTAAGGCTGTGAGGACAGGGCGTGAGTCGTGCTTGGGTAGCTCAGTTGGTAGAGCACTTGCCCGCGAAAGGTAAAGGTCCCGATTTCGAGTCTCGGTCCGGCACACAGTTTTAATCTGCCAGGAAGTTTCAACTGACAAGTTGTTCAACTGACAAGTTATTTTCAATAGCACGTGTATGAATCTTGGTCTAAGAATGTACCATCATGTGTAGGACATAGCCATTTGTATGGAGAAGTCACTAAGTGCTCTCACTGTCAAACACTGTATGTATGTACTATGGGTAATTTGAATGCCGAGTTACACTGCCTCAAGACTTGGACACAGTTCGTAATTGTCTTACTGTGTTAAATCTGTAACATAAGATTATGTTTCATAATGAGTAGATTACGACAGTATTTAAAATTTTTAAAGTCAGCCAGTAATTGCATGAAACATCGACAAAAACGTTGTTGCCCCTGGAAACTGTTAGGTAGACAATACGTAGCTGGGAATTTGCATTGGGTTAGCCGCTCTGTGACATATTTTTATTTATTTATATATTTAACGAGGTCTGATCAGGACCATCAAGCCCTCTTTTACATCGAACCATGGTTTCACATATACAGCATCTTTTTTATATCATAGTAACCTAAGAGATAAGAATTTTAGTATGGCAGGTAGTATTAATATGATGTGTCTATAGTGACAATACGAGTGAGTAATACTGGCTATGAACTGATAAAGGTAAGGGAATGTATTCGCAACTGCGAATGTGAACCAACATTGGAATGACGGCAGTGAAAATTTGCGGCGGACTAGGACTCGAACATGGATTGCCCGCTTTACGTGAATGGTCGACTTAACCGCGTCAGCTGTCCATGCACGAATCACTGTCAGACCCAAATATCCACATGGCGTTGTCAATGTGTTACAATCAGCACTCGTACGTTACATGTATTCCCGTACAAGAAGAAAATATTTGTTGAGAGTCGAGGGCCTGGTTTTGGCGAGTAAATAGGGAATAGCAGTGCCTGTGTTATTAGAAAGTATGATGGAATGTTCCTTCGGACATTATATGCATGTCTGGAGGAACTTCGCGTCGTACTTCTTAGTAACGCAGGCACTGCTATGCCGTAATAAAATTAATACTGGCTATACTTTTACTACTGCTGCTGCTGCTGCCACTAAAATAATAATAATAATTGTTATTATTATTATACTGGCGCATAGATGTCAGTCCTGAGAATCATAGGCAGCATGGTTTCAGAACGAATTTTTACTCTGCAGAGTGAACTAGTGAACTTCTTTTGGAAGAAAGTAGGGGAAGAGATTTGTGGGGAAGCATAGCTGTAAGGGGAGGGGGGGGGGGGGCTGGAAGGTTCGTGAGTCGCGGAGCCATGCCTGTGATAGCTCAGATCTCAGATGTGCAAAGTATCTTGTTGATTAGTGGTATACGAAGATTGGATGTAAGAGTTGTGATGTAATGTGCGGTGTATTTTGTTATGTCATAGATTTGATATAAAAGTAAGGTTATGCATACTGGCCCTAGACGGACCATTCTTTTCGGGCCGTAGCAGTCATTCGGGCACCAGCAGCCGCCGTGTCATCGACAGCCAGTGGCATCACTGGATGCAGTATAAAGTGACATCTGGTCAGAAAACCTCTTTCCAGGTCGTTTTCGGGTTTCTTGACCTCGAAACCGGTAACAATCGGTCGAGTAGCCTCACAAGGCTGATTGCACCACTCGTACTAGTTCTCCCACAAAAGAAAAATCCCTGACAATAATGGGAACTGAATTCGGGTCCCCCGCCTGGCGGTCTCCTGCTTGCCACACAGCTCTGGGAGCCGACAGAATTGCTATATGTCTTAGTACGAGGGTCACTCCAAAAGAAATGCACAGTATTTTTTTAAAAATCCATCTTTTATTCCACATGTTTAAAAAATTTACAGTGTGTAGATACATCCTTTAGGAGCAATATTTTTATTTCTCCACGTAATTTCCATACTTCTCAACTGCCTTACGCCATATTGGAACCAGCGCCTGTATACCCGCACGGTAAAATTCTGGACCAATCTGTTGGAGCCACTGTTTGGCAGCGTGCACAAGGGAGTCACCATCTTCAAACCTTGTTCCACGAAGAGAGTCTTTCAGTTTCTCAAACAGATGATAGTTACATGGAGCCAGGTCAGAACTGTAAGGCGGGTGTTTCAGTGTTGTCCATCCGAGTTTTGTGATCGCTTCCATGGTTTTTTGACTGACATATGGCCGTGCATTGTCGTGCAACAGCAAAACGTCCTGCTTTTGCCGATGTGGTCGAACACCACTCAGTCGAGCTTGAAGTTTCTTCAGTGTCGTCACATATGCATCACAATTTATGGTGGTTCCACTTGGCATGATGTCCACAAACAAGAGTCCTTCGGAATCGAAAAACACGGTAGCCATAACTTTTCCAGCAGAAGGTGTGATTTTGAATTTTTTTTTTTCTTGGGTGAATTTGCATGAGGCCACTCCATTGATTGCCTCTTCGTCTCCGGTGAAAAATGATGGAGCCATGTTTCATCACCTGTCACACTTCTTCCAAGAAATTCATCTCTACCATTCTCGTACTGTTCCAAAAGTTCGTTGCATACCGTTTCTCTTGTTTCTATGTGAGCCACTGACAACATCCTAGGAACCCAACTGGCACAAATCTATTTTAACGCCAACACTTTCAGTATTCTGCAAACACTTCCTTCCACTATCCCAACGTAGCGTGACAATTCATCCACTGTGATGCGTCTGTCAGCAGTCACCAATTCGTTGACTCTCTGCACATTGTCTGGAGTGTGTGCAGTACGAGGCCTGCCACTGCGAGGACAGTCCTCAATACTGCCGTGCCCGCTTTCATCACGTAACCTGCTTGCCCACCGACTAACTGTGCTGCGATCGACAGCAGCATCTCCATACACCTTTTTCAACCTCTTGCGGATGTTTCCCACTGTCTCGTTTTCACAGCACAGGAGTTCTATGACAGCGCGTTGCTTCTGACCAAAGACCTTGTAAAAAATAACTAGACTCACTGATGGCGCTGCAGTCGCGGGATAATTTGAACCTTCGGCTGGACGCCATTATAGTGGTTGTAGTCTGATGTGTTGTGTAGTATTGTTGTTTATGAAGACCCTGATTCAACGTTGTATATTTGTTGGGGCGTACATACAGTATTTGTTACTCGTAATTCTACTGTCTGTACATTCCGATCAAAAGAAGTACAATGGTGAAGAGTTGTGCAGCGATTAATTGTACAAATAAATTCGAGAAAGGAACGAATATTACATTTCACAAGTATGTGAATATTTTAAGTTGTTTTGTATGTCAGTGCGCTTGCTTAATAAATGTTTTTGTAACACGGTATTAGCATCATGTCTGTGCATCTATTTGCAGGTTTCCTTTCTCAAAACCAGAGCTGTTACAAAAATGGTTACACGCTGTCAGGAAGCAAGATTTCCGACCGACAGAATACCATTTTACATGTTTTGATCATTTTGAAGAAAGTTGGCTTATCGGTAGTGTTTTCATGGTCTAGGTTAGGTTGAAACTTCATAATTTGGTCGTGAGTTGCCAAAGCACTATGCCATATATAACGCACTTCTCGTCATAAAATCTAAAGCAAGGTAGAGTCAGAAAATATCTATTAAAATAGTGGGCAAATCTTCGAGTATTTTGATGCATTTTGCGTACATCTATCGTAAATGAACTACGAAAAATGCTAGGGGCCCAGTACATAACTTTTAGCTACGGCAGATTCCATGTAGTACGTAAGATAAATTCATGAACAGTGACTAGTTGCTGTTTGTTCATAAATTAAAAAGTATATTGTAGTAACGTATTTAAATGAGGCATTATGTTTGCGACCTAACTCAAGGGAAGGCATTTTATAACCAAAAGCGATGTATAAACATTCGAACTCCGCGCGTCAATTTACCACTCTAATGGCCGCCGCCCAGCTATTCAATTTGTCCGCTCTTCACAGTCGACCACTCGTGCGACGAACGTCATGTGTAGCAGCCATCTTGAAGACATGCTGTGACGGCGCCACTCACGAGAAAAGGTTGAACTAAGTTTGAAAAGAAGCGGGAAGGATGTATCTACACACTGTAAAACTTTCACACATGCAGGATGAAAACTGTATTTTTACAAAAGTAGTGTGCATTTCTTTTGGAGTGACCCTCGTATATACCATGGAAGCTTTGTATCGCCAGATACACAAGCTCTTGCAAGATATGCAACTTGCCACCGTAGGACTGGAGAGGTTTACACTGAGGTGACAAATACCATGGGATACCTCCTAATGTTGTGGCGGCCCCCCTTTTGCTCGGTGTACTGCAGCAACTCGACGTGGAATGGACTCACGAAGCCGTTGTAAGTCCCCTGCAGAAATGTTGAGTCATGCTGCCTCTATAGCTGTCCATAATGGAGTAAGAGTTGCCGTTGCAGGATTTTATGCACGAACTGACCTCTCTATTACGTCTCATACATGTTTGATGGGATTCCTGTCGAGCGATGTGAGTGACCAAATCATTCGCTCAAACTGTCCGGAATGTTCTTCAAAAAACCAATTGCCGACTGCAAACAATTGTGGCCCAGTGACATGGCACATTGTCATCCATAAAAATTTCACAGTTCTTTGGGAACAAATGGTCTCCAAGTAGCCGAACATAATCATTTGTAGTCAAGAATCGGTCCAGCTGGACCGATGGACCCCGTCCGTTTCATGTAAACACAGCCCACACCATTATACAGCCACCACCAACTTGCACATTGCCTTTGCCCCACACTCGATCCCTACCATCAGCTCTTACCAGCTGAAATTGGGATTCATATGAGCAGACCACAGTTTTACAGTCGAGTCCAACCGATATGGTTGGAGTTGATGCAGGCCATGTCGTGTTGTTAGCAAAGGCATTCGCGTCGGTTGTCTGCTGCCGTAGCCCATCAACGACATATTTAGCGCCGGCCGGTGTGGCCGAGCGGTTCTAGGCGCTTCAGTCTGGAACCGCGCGACCGCTTCGGTCGTAGGTTCCAATCCTGCCACGGGCATCGATGTGTGTGATGTCCTTAGGTTAGTTAGGTTTAAGTAGTTCTAAGTTCTAGGGGACTGATGACCTCAGATGTTAAGTCCCATAGTGCTCAGAGCCATTTTTGAATAAATTTCGCGGTACTGGGCTAACGGATATGTTCGCCGTACATCCCACATTGATTTCTGATGTTATATCACGTAGTGTTGCTCCACGGTTAGCGGTGACAGTCTAACCAAACACCGCTACTTCGGGTTGTCAGTGTGGTGAGAGGTAACGCCTGAAATGGATAGTCTTGGCACACTCTTGACATTTTGGATTTCGGAATACTGAATTCCCTAAATATTTTCAAAATGGACTATCCCATGCGTCTAGCTCGAACTACCACTCCGCGTTCAAAGTCTGTTAGTTTCCGTCGTGGGGCCACAATCGCGTCGGAAGCTCCTTTCACATGAATCACCCGATTACAAATGACAGTTACAACTGTGCATTGTCCTTTTATAGCGTGTGTGCGCGATGCTACCGCCATCTGTATATGTGCATATCGATATCCTGTGGCTTTTGTCACCTCGGTGCACTGGAAGAAATGGAAAAGGGTCTCCAGAATAACAACAACATAATAGCAAGGAACTGTGAGAGTTCAGATTTTTGGTGTATACTGAGCCAATTCAAAACACTAGAATTCCAAGTTTATAATAGTTCAAGTGAAATATGGCAACCACCTTTTATAGGCAGGACTCCAGACATTTCATCAATGGCAGTGGCGAAGCACAAGAAGAAAAGAAGTAGGAAGAATTGCTGAGAGGATTTACATAAAATTCTAGTGAAGCGGGTATTCCTGTATTGATTGACTACTCACAAGGGAACCTCCCCATCGCACCCCCCTCAGATTTAGTTATAAGTTGGCACAGTGGATAGGCCTTGAAATACTGAACACAGATCAATCGAAAAAACAGGAAGAAGTTGTGTGGAACTATGAGAAAGATAAGCAAAATCTACAAACTGAGTAGTCCATGCGCAAGATAGGTAACATCTGGGATAGACTGAGGTCAGGAGCCACGTGGTCCCGTGGTTAGCGTGAGCAGCTGCGGAACGAGAGGTCCTCGGTTCAAGTCTTCCCTCGAGTGAAAAGTTTAATTTTTCATTTTCAGACAATTATTATCTGTCCGTCCGTTCGTCTGATGCGAGGTAACTGCGCCGTAGTATGGGGACGCTACACCTAAACGGAAAAATTTGAAAACGTTAAAAACATATGTTTCGACAGAGCACAGGGAAACCTGTGCGACTGTGAAACAGTTGCATTCATTTGTTGCAGTTTATGTGACAAACTCTTATGTTTTCATCACTTTGTTGGGAGTGATTATCACAACCACAAGAAAACCTAAATCGGGAAAGGTAGAAGAATCTTTTTACCCATTCGCCAAGTGTACAAGTTAGGTGGGTCGACAACATATTCCTGACATGTGACGCACATGCCGTCAACAGTGTCGTATAGAATATACCAGACGTGTTTTCCTATAGAGGAATGAGTTGACCTATGACCTTGCGATCAAATGTTTTCGGTTCCCATTGGAGAGGCACGTCCTTTCGTCTACTAATCGCACGGTTTTGAGGTGCGGTCCCAAAACACAGACACTAAACTTATTACAGTGAACAGAGACGTCAATGAACGAACGGACAGATCATAACTTAGCGAAAATAAAGAAAGTTTACTTTTCACTCGAGGGAAGACTTGAACCAAGGACCTCTCGTTCCGCAGCTGCTCACGCTAACCACGGGACCACGGCGCTCCTGAGCTCACGCACCATCCTTGGTGTTGCGTATCTTGCGCATGGACTACTCAGTTTGTATATTTTGCTTATGTTTTTCATAGTTCCACACAACTTCTTCCTGTTTTCTCGATTGATCTGTGTTCAGTTTTTCTAGGCCTATCCACTGTGCCAACTTATAACTAAATCTGAGGGGGGTGCGATGGGGTGGTTCCCTTGTCAGTTCAGCACAGTATGTCACTTCAGAATTCTAGTCGTAGTGTGGATGACATGATGACACCGAGAAGTTAAAATATCGGTCAACACTGAAAGGGCGCAGAAGCGCTTTTTCCACATTGCAAATACTGGGACACCAGACCGGCATTCACCTAATGGTCTGTGGAAAACCGGCTAATAGCAACATCCAGGATGGCCGCTACACCGAACCTCGTGATTAATCCACCGCACAATGAGCCAATTCTCTTAAAAATCTGGACAGAATAGAAAAATGGATATAAAATCCTACAAAACTGTGTTCTTTGTAGATTCTTTGATCACTAATTAGGAATCAAACGTCAGAACTACAAAATTCAAAATGGGGGATCCAAGTTGGCAGAACAAAAATTATAAATGTAGTAGATTCGAATAAAACTTCGAGTATAATGTTTTAAGAGGTCGCTGATAATGAATTTGAAGTCTAAATCGCAGTATCGAAATGTTGGATTCGATATTTTATATTTTTCAATCTATGTCATAGTCATAGTTGGTTGCTTGCGTCAGTAATGTTTTCCGAAGTGTTGTCTGGTTGTCGACAGGGAGATGGTTCAAAAAGCTGATCTTTTACTTCAGATGGCGTCTGTTTATCTTCTTCAACTGTCAGTTTCTGGACTCTGAAAATAAATGAATCTGAAGTGCCACAAGCTGATGAAATGCGGGACTATTTGTATGCAAAATCTTCTCGATAACGCCGGCTATCCTTACTCCGATTTTCTTGCGCATTTTCAGATAGCTGACCAATTGGCATTGGAGCAGCTTCGATTATGGCATATCTGCGCATCAGAATTATGTGGACTGATGTCAATATCGGGTATTGTTGCAGAATATCGTGAGACCAGAGCAGAAATATAATTTCCTTCACAACTATTGATAGATATGTTTTAGTTCTGAAGTTATCCGTACGAAATTTGAATACTTTTGCAGCATTTTGGGAAAAAAGTATTACTAGAGCGTATTTTGAACTTGTAAAAAAATTAAATGTCGATTTGTCAAAAACAATAATTTTGAACTTGTAAAAAAATTAAATGCCAATTTGTGAAAAAAATTATGTTCAGAATTCCGAATAGCTCCCCAAGAATTCTACAGATAATAGTTTATCAGATAATTGCAATAATAGGAGACCGATTTTTACAGTGTGGCACTGCCCACCAAAAACGTGCAAATATGTGCACACAGATACATTTGAACTCGTTAAATATTGTATTAAGGTAGTAGGAGCGCTATTTACAAAAGTGGAGCCACGCAGAGGAAATTTTGTTGCCAAAGATTTCAGATAATGTTGGTAGCAGTTTAGTTTTAGGTCTATAAACGTCACTACACCAGTTAAAAATGTCATAAACATAGCTTCTGGAGTGCCTCCCATCTTATTTTATCTTCAAAACTAGACAGGATAGCTGTCAATACGAGGGTTGTACAGAAAGTAAGTTCCGATCGATTGCGAAGTGGAAACCACAGTGAAAACCAGAAATGTTTTATTTGCAACAGTTAGCCACATCTTCCATCTACTTCACTACATAGTTGCCGCTCCAACTTCGAGTTTTGTCTTAGTGTTGTATCAGCTTTCCAATATCCTCGTTATAAAAAGCAGCCGCCTGTGGTTTCGGCCAGTTACCTGGACTGGTATGCAGCACGCTGCCTGTGGAAAAATTTTGGCTTCATAGCCATTGGTACTTGTGAGCAGAGATGAGACTCATGGGGAACCAATTACGGACTGTACTGTGGGTGATCAAACACTTCTCATCGGAAACGCTGTAGGAGCGTCTTCATTGCTCCTGCACTGTGCGGCCGAGACATTCCCGCTCACGCTGCGGTGAGGTACGCATAGCAGATTGTCGCTGTTGCTACTGGAGATGCCTGGACGCGGAGGTGGACGCAAAGCTGCTGCCTTGGCGGAGTTGCTGCTCACGATAGCAGGGACTTCCGGCAAGAAGAAGAGGAAGACTTCAGCGCAGTGCTTTCGCTGCCAAAAGCTTGGCCACGTCGCCAAGCACTGCAGCGGAGCAGTTGCGTGCTTGAAGTGTGCGCAAGCTCACGACACACGTGACTGCAAGAAGCAGAAGGACGCCCCCTACACCTGCGCCAACTGCGGTGGCGCACACGCGGCCAACGCCCGTTCCTGCGCCTACAGAAGAAATTGGCGCGGACCGGAGAAGAAGACGCAGAAGCAAGTGGCCACCACACACGAAGAGGTGGTCACTTGCACAGAAGACGTCGTCACCAGGCGCCTTAACGACGCCGTACAAGAAGCCGTGTCCGCCTTCAAATCCGCCATGGCGGAAGAGAGGGCGGCCATGCTGGCGGAACTGGGCGAGGCTCGGCGTCAGATTGCTGTGCTGACGCAGGAGCTTCGCTCAGCCAAAGAAGTCTCCGCCACAACAGAGGACACCGCCACCCAGACGACTCCTCCACGTGAGAAGGAGTTCGCGACGGTGGCCACGCAGACAGACGAGCCTGCCGAAGGGGAGGCGACACAGCACAAGAAGGACACCGAAGCGGCAGCGCAAGAAGAGGAGTGGGAAGAAGTCCCATTCCTGCCGCTTCCAGACATGTAAGAAGATCGCTGACTCGCTTCGCGATGGTACATACCCCCACCACGACAACCCTTATCCTTTCGTTCTACCTAACCTTTCTAAACCTCCACCCCCACACCAACCAATTAAGTATCCAGAAGGCCTTGTTGGTCTTTCTGGGAGGATTACGATCTGATCAATTCCTTCCCTATCTTCACAGAGTGGCAAATGCGCTACATCATCTTCGCTCTGGTCCACGGAGAGTATGAAAAATCAGGATACACTATGCCCAGTATCCCAACCGAGGGAGAGCCCTCAGCAACAAGTAAGAAGAAGAAGAAAAATCGTCATATCGACAAACTCAAGAAATAGGACATCGGCACTCCTTGCCAGTATAGATCCAACCAACAGTACTGACAGAAGACTCTACAAGATTCCCAGGGGAGTAAAGGCCAACAGGCCACAAACTTCCACACGAACCTCCTCACAGTGAGGAAGTCACAAAAGGAGAGCAGCAGTGCGGCCGAGACTCGGCTTGAAGACTTACTTTACTTTTTCGTGTTCGGAAACTACAATTTGTTTGCCCAGTATTGGGCAATGTCCAGTGCTTCTTCTTTAGCCAGCCATAGGAGGTTGCATCTGTGGGGGCAGGCAGGGCATTGTAGGAGATGTTCCATGTCCTGTCGAGTGCCGCAGTCGCATTTGTCGTCATTTTCGTCCAACAAACCCCATTTGACCAGATTAGATTTCACAGGAGCCACCCCAGTTCTGACGCGGTTAAGCATTCTCCAGGTTTTTCAATCACCAGAGACGCCGCTTGGTGGGTCCTCTCTTAGTGGATAGTAGTTGGGGGGGCTCATCTAAGGCGCAACTTAGGAAACGGCGTCTGGATTTGAGTCTGCTGGGGCCACACCCTGGGCCAAATATTGAGTGACGGGCATCAAAGGTTTGTTTTAGCTGATCGGTATGTTCATGGGCTTTCCTACGTGAGTCAGGGTTTGTGAAACCTGCGGCCCTGTGAAGATTTTCTATGGGGGTTGGTTTCGTGCAGCCTGTCACTATCCTGCGTGTTTCATTCGAGCTAATATCTACCGTTTTTGCGTGGCAGGATCTGCACCATACCGGGCAGGCATATTCGTCAGTTGAGAAGCACAAAGCTTGGGCTGAAGTTCTGACCACGGTAGGTTTGGCACCCCATTTGCTATTGGACAGCTTTTTTATTAGGGAATTTCGTGCTTCTACTTTTTGCGTGTTTTTTCGCAATGATATTTGTATCTCAATGTTGTGTCCAACACTACGCCAAGGTAGGTGGGAGTATCTGTGTGTTCTGTTAATGTCCCATTCCAGGTAACAAGGAGCCTGCTGTAGTCTGCCTGCCTCGAGTTCAGATGTAATGCACTCACTTGAGTTTTGAAGGGATTGGGTTTTAGAGAATTGAAGAAGGAACTGCTCGACAGTTGTGTTATGTGGGTTGCATGACACAGGCGAAATCTCTAACCAGGCCCTCATACTTGGCGGGGGAAGCTATTCCCTACGCATCTTTACGTGCTCACGGTTCACTCAGAACTGAAAAGAGCGACGCGACACGATCTACGGGCATACTAGAGACAGTACCCAACACGTCTGTGCAAAGCTTTACCGGCTTTTCCCAGTGGTTTCCATTTCGCGACCGATCGGAACTTACTTTCTGGGCAACCCTCGTATGTGAAACAGGGCAAAAAAAATGGTTCAAATGGCTCTGAGCACTAAGGGACACAACATCTTAGGTCATAAGTCCCCTAGAACTTAGAACTACTTAAACCTAACTAACCTAAGGACAGCCCACACACCCATGCCCGAGGCAGGATTCGAACCTGCGACCGTAGCAGTCCCGCGGTTCCGGACTGCAGCGCCAGAACCGCTAGACCACCGCGGCCGGCAACAGGGCAAACTAACAGTTACTGAAACATGTGTCGTTGCGGGATTCACTGTTTCTAGTCAGCTGCTATGGTGCGTATCATACCGACTTCAGACTGTAATGCTGTCGCAGCATTGGCCAAGTATGCACCAGTTGTAAGATGTATAGATTGCCAGCGATGGGAGAGGCATGACAGAATCTCTGACCAGAGAGTAGTTTATCGTTAGCTGTTGCTAGTCTGCGTTTGACCGCGCGAGTGGACAGTAGTAGTAGCGAGTGAGTAGTAGTAGTCAGTCCGTGCTAATCCGTGCTAGTCGGCGGGAGTCGGCATGCGTCGGCTGTATGCTCTGCTCGCGACTCTGGTCAGGACTCTGAAGGATGAGTATTGTTGTAGAAGGTAAAGAAGCAGCCTTGCGCATATTTAATAATGTATGTTAATTGTAATTTAATTTGTTCAAAGAAATGCCCCAATAATAATTTTTATAATATAAAGCAACTCTTTTAAAGAAAAGCATTCATTTCAATTTAAAGAATTTCCAATACATTATCATTGCATCCAAAAATAAAAAAAAATATATGCCAGCATTGCACGAAGCTGTGTCGAAAAATGAGTAATTAAGAGCGGATATAAGTGCAGTTTTATTGAGGTAAGAATTCTTGCTTTTTTTTAATTCAGAATACAGGGACGAAGGTCAGCGCTACTGTCCTCATAAAATTTATCAGGTTACAGAACTTTTTTATTATTTTTGGTGTTTAGGAATATTTCTGTTTCGAACTTGACATTAAATAAAAAAAAAAAGAATTTTGTGGGAATATTAAGTGTGAATGCATTCTTTGCACAGAGACTATAAATCGGAGCCACTTTTGTTCAGAGGTTACAATATTTAAAATTCATTTAATTATTATTTTTTGTGGCGAGGCTACGCTTGGCTCCATTTCGATTTAAAAATATTTTTTGTGGGGAGGTTACATTTGGCTCATTTACATTTCCATTTAACGATATTTTGAGGGGAGGTTACACAGTGCAAACTACACAAGAGGTCAGTGGACTAAAGTTGGAGTGCGCATCATTTCTTCTATTCTGTCCAGGTTTTGAAGCGAGTTGGGCGACTGTGCTCCGGGCAGATTCGATCCAGTACCGGCGCTCCTCTTCACCCCACCTCCCCAGCCAGGACACGGCAATGTGGCACTCATGGGTATCCAGGTGAGTTACAGTAGCCCTGAATTATTACATTAGCCATTATTACCGGTAGAGGAAGGAGGTGATGGCGTTGTCGGTGTCCCTCTTGACGAAGTGCCTCCTCTTGTGGTGATCTGACGCCGGCAGCGAGAACCGGTGTGGTGGCTCTGGTATAGCTGTCTCTTCTGCAGAATCATATGGCCGCACTGGCAGCTGCGGGGGCGGTGGAGGCGGCGGAGATGGCAGGCTGGTTTTCTCCGTCTGTGGACACCAACACACACATACAGCGCTGTAGTCTGTTCTGGAGCGAGGCGACTTGAGTTTAACAGCCTAGCACAGAACCGCCACAATCAACATGGTTTTATCAAGCAGTACTTCTGTGGAGCAGGTGTTCTCCTGGTGACTGACTTAGCTGATATGTTCATTGACAAAATTAACGAAGCGTTCTATGGTCAAGTTCGACACTTCAGATCTAAAAATCAGTGTGCAATGAGGGATTGTCTCATTACTGTCTTGAACTAGCTCCTGTGTGCACCCTGTTTTTACTGTTTCTAACTAAACATCATGTACTTAAAAATGTAACACAAAGGCACAAAGGGTGAGTTGGAAAAATAAGTGAATGTCAGTTGTAGGGCAAAGCCTGTTCTACCCCACACTGTGGGTGGCATACATTCAGGCTCAAACATGACTGATTTATTTATGACCTTAACATATTGTTATGCTAATTGATTTATGATCCCAATTTAGCATAGCACTAGGTTAAGGTCATAAATAAATCAAGTTTACCCGTGCATCTGTGCAACCAGCAATATGGGGTAGAACTGGCTTCTCCAACTATTAATGCCTGTGACACCAGTAATGTTATGTATGGACTCTGAGAAGTGAGATACACGTGTTGTCCCATGCTAAGACCATGTACTAAAGTTGAGGTACTCAGAACTGTATGATTCTTGAACCCAAAACGTTTAATTACATACAGATTCTCTGTGAAATTTTGACAGTGTATGAGTCAAATGTAATGTCTCGTCCAGCAGTGATGAAATGGCGGCCAGTAATCTGACTAAGGCCAAACATACTTGATCAACCCATCATAAATTTGGGTGACGCTGATCGCGAAAGAAGACTACCGACATCGACCACAGATGACAACACCCAGGATGTTGATGAAGTAGATTATGGAGACAAGGGATTTTACAACAATGAAGACTTTGACACAAAGGTTCTCAAATCACTTGTGACGAAGAGCAGATTTAAATCACTGAGGACTAATGATTGGTAAAATGTTCTGACCATTGTTTAGAGCAACCTGGTTACTGTGCTGAGAAATATTGTCACATACCTGTGTCAGTTTCAAGAGTAGTACAACAGTAAACAAAAATTACTTTTTGTTCGTCATAATAATGTGTCAGAGACAGCAAAGGACTTGGAAGAGCAGTTGAACGGAATGGACAGTGTCTTGAAAGGAGGATATAAGATGAACATCAACAAAAGCAAAACGAGGATAATGGAATGTAGTCAAATTAAGTCGGGTGATGCTGAGGGAATTAGATTAGGAAATGAGACACTTAAAGTAGTAAAGGAGTTTTGCTATTTAGGGAGTAAAATAACCAATGATGGTCGATGTAGAGAGGATATAAAACGTAGACTGTCAATGGCAAGGAAAGCGTTTCTCAAGAAGAGGAATTTGTTAACATCGAGTATAGATTTAAATGTCAGGAAGTCGTTTCTGAAAGTATTTGTATGGAGTGTAGCCATGTATGGAAGTGAAACATGGACGATAGCTAGTTTGGACAAGAAGAGAATAGAAGCTTCGAAATGTGGTGCTACAGAAGAATGCTGAAGATAAGGTGGGTAGATCACGTAACTAATGATGAGGTATTGAATAGGATTGGGGAGAAGAGAAGTTTGTGGCACAACTTGACTAGAAGAAGGGATCGGTTGGTAGGACATGTTTTGAGGCATCAAGGGATCACAAATTTAGCATTGGAGGGCAGTGTGGAGGGTAAAAATCGTAGAGGGAGACCAAGAGATGAATACACTAAGCAGGTTCAGAAGGTTGTAGGTTGCAGTAGATACTGGGAGATGAAGAAGCTTGCACAGGATAGAGTAGCATGGAGAGCTGCATCAAACCAGTCTCAGGACTGAAGACCACAACAACAACAACAATAATGTGTCACTTGGGTAAGTCCTCTCATATGTTGTAACCAGAGTGTTGCTACTGCTGCATGCAGTAGAAGGTGCCCAAATTGTGTTCCTGCTATATCACTGTATTTGTTCTATCATAGAGTTAGGAAATACGAGTTGTATATTTTGTAAAAGTTATGTTGATGCTGCAGCAGAACAACTCTTTCATACTGGGTAAACCGGGGAATAAAAAGTCTAAAATATCATCAGAAGAAAGGAAGGGAGATCGGTGCATAACAAGCCGTCGACAACGAGGTCGTAAGGGACAGAGCACAATTTTGCATTGGAGAAACTGGAGGAAGGAAATCGACCATGCTCTTTCAAAGGAACTTACGCGATTCGACTTAAATGATTTAAGGAAATCACGTAAAATCTGAATGTGGATGGCCAGATGAGGATTTGAACCGGTGTTATCCTGAAAGCAAGTGCAGTGGCTTACCACTGCGCCACATCGATTGATAAGACAATGAGAAAAGTCCTCCCAGTGGAAAGGGTGTGAGGCAGGGATACAGTACTTCAGAGCACTGCCTAACCTGTATCTCAAAGGAGCAACTGTATATATAAAGCCAAGTTCTGAAGTTGGATTAAAATTCAGAGTTCAGTGATGAGAGACTTGGATGAAGTTGTCGAAAAACTGGTGACCTCAAAACAGAAGAAGTGAAGAAAATCGACTATCTTTTATGTTGATGATAGAAAATTCTCTGCAGAATCTGAATGGAAAGAAATACGCAGAAAACAGTAGAAGAACGAACAAGATGAATGGACTCTAGAGAACAGCTGGGCGGTACCAGAGGGAGCTGCAGAGGACAAAAGTTGCTGGGGAAGACCGAGAGTGAAATGTGCTATGCATATTCTGAGAGTTGCATGGCTTTCGAAAAAGACGATCGTGTGAAACCCAGCTATTCGTCCACGAGACTCAGAGGGCCATAGACACGGGTTCCCAGGTAGATGCCGTGTTTCTTGACTTCTGCAAGGCGTTCGATACAGTTCCCCACAGTCGTATAATGAACAAAGTAAGAGGATATGGATATCAGACCAATTGTGTGATTGGATTGAAGAGTTCCTAGACAACAGAACGCAGCATGTCATTCTCAATGGAGAGAAGTCTTCCGAAGTAAGAGTGATTTCAGGTGTGCCGCAGGGGAGAGTCGTAGGACCACTGCTATTCACAATATACATAAATGACCTTGTGGATAATATCGGAAGTTCACTGAGGCTTTTGCGGATGATGCTGAGGTATGTCGAGAGGTTGTAACAATGGAAAATTGTACTGAAATGCTGGAAGATCTGCAACGAATTGACGCACGGAGCAGGGAATGACAATTGAATCTCAATGTAGACAAGTGTAATGTGCTGCGAATACATAGAAAGAAAGATCCTTTATCATTTATCTACAATATAGCAGGTCAGCAACTGGAAGCAGTTAATTCCATAAATTATATGGGAGTTCGCAATAGGAGTGATTTAAAATGGAATGATCATATAAAGTTGATCGTCGGTAAAGCAGATGCCACACTGAGATTCATTGGAAGAATCCTAAGGAAATGCAGTCCGAAAACAAAGGAAGTAGGTTACAGTATACTTGTTCGCCCACTGCTTGAATATTGCTCACCTGTTTGGGATGCGTACCAGATATGGTTTATAGAAGAGAGAGAAAAGATCCAACGGAGAGCAGAGCGCTTCGTTACAGGATCATTTAGTAATCGCGAAAGCGTTACGAAGATGATAGAGAAACTCCAGTGGAAGACTCTGCAGGAGAGGCGCTCAGTAGCTCGGTACGGGCTTTTGTTGAAGTTTCGAGAACATACCTTCACCGAGGAGTCAAGCAGTATATTGCTCCCTGCTACGTATATCTCGCGAAGAGACCATGAGGATAAAATCAGAGAGATTAGAGCCCACACAGAGGCATACCGACAATCCTTCTTTCCACGAACAATATGAGACTGGTGAGGTGGCTTGAGAAGTGTGGGTGTAGGTGCAGATGTAGAGTAGGTACCGTTATAAAAACAACCTACATGAAAGCATGTTTCGAAATCGAACTTTAGTTTTACGTGGAAGAGCATTTCTTAAACTATCTTTCTACATAGCTGCCTCTGCTTTTCAGACATTTTTCACAGCGAGAAACTAACTTTTTTATGCCGTCTTCATGGAAAGACGTCGCACAGTGAAGACAGCCACTGCTGAACACCACTTATTTGCGTCGTCATCGCTGTCAAAGCTTCAAGTTCAGTAACAAATGGTAGGCAGAATTTGCGAGATTGGGGCAGTACTGCTCCCAACTGAATTGTTAAACACTGCTTTGAGTGAAACTAGCAGAATGGGGATATACGTTGTCATGAAGCAACACAGCGCCTTGACTTTTATTAACATTTCACAGTATCATACAGCGCTGACGGCTTCCCCTTTGGGAAGGAACTTACCAAGCAGCATGCCCTGTCTTTCGCAGAACACGGTGCACACGATGTTTTGTGCTGATGTTGTCTTGAATCTCTGTTTTGGGGGCTCGTGAGTGTCTCCACTCCATGGACTGTTGTTTTGATTCTGGAGTGACGTGACACACCCAAGTGTCATGACCAGTCACAATTCTGTCTAAGAATTCATCTTCCTCATCACTGTATTGGGCAACAAATGCCAAAGAACTGGCCAATCGCTTCGTTTTGTGGACATCTGTAAGCATTTTCGGAACCCAAAGGGAACCCGGTTTGTGAAAATTTAAGCGATTTCTGACAATCTCATGCAAAACAACGTTTGCAATTTTTGGATACTAATCACAAAGCATTCTTCTTATGAACTCTCTGTTTTCACGATTTTTTTCGCAATAGGTCACGCAGGATACTCCGATGTACTGTGAGCAGTTTTCGTCCAGAGCACTGGGAGAGTTCATTCGTTTGCTCAGCAGGGGAGGGCGACATGTGTTTGCCACCTTTCGGGTGGTCAACAATGACAGAATCGATTCGCACACCCTGCAGTCTTTCTCAAAAGATCTTATAGAAACTATTCGGTAAAAACATTCATTTTTGATTTACTTGTAGCTTTATACGTCAATTTCATAAGATGTGCCCATCATTACGTTAATGGTCATAGTTATTGCGATATTTAAGTGGAAGTGAAAGCACTCCGTCCTCAGGCCACAAGTGGCCCATCGAGACCATCCGACCGCCGTGTCATCCTCAGTTGAGGATGAGGGTAGGAGGGGCGTGTGGTGAGCACACCGCACTCCCGGTCGTCAAGATGGTTTTCTTTTACCGCAGCCGCTACTATTCGGGCGAGTAGCTTCTCAGTTGGGATCACGAAGCTGATTGCACCCCGAAAAATGGCAACAGCGCATGGTGGCCCGGATGGTCACCCATCCAAGTGCCGGCCATGCCCGACAGTGCTTAACTTCGGTGACCTGACGGGAACCGGTGTATCCACTGCGGCAAGGCCGTTGCCTAAGTGGAAATGAGGCACTGCGCAAAATTCGAAAAAGTTTGCAATGAAAATAGGAGTAGCTATGATTTTGCCTCTGGTGCATATCACGTACTAAGTAGCTGACTACGAAATTTATCTGTCGTATTGAAGTTCTCTTTAGACTTGGGTGCAGGTCTCTATCTTTCACCAATCTCGAGAAAACTGATACGACGCAGTGTACTCACTTGCGATCGCACCGCGCTAGTGATAAAGCCAGAGTGAAATATCCACAACATTCCTCGTATTTCGTAAACGGTTTGAGATATCGAAATGAGATTTTGGTAAACTATCTTTCTACATAGCTGTCTCTGCTTTTCAGACATTTTTCACAGCGACAAACTAACTTTTCTATGTCGTCTTCATGGAAAGACGTCGCACAGTGAAGACAGCCACTGCTGAACACCGCTTATTTGCGTCGTCATCGCTGTTAAACTTCAAGTTCAGTAACAAATGGTAGGCAGAATGTGCGAGATTGGGGCAGTACTGCTCCCAACTGAATTGTTAAACACTGTTTTGAGTGAAACTAGCAGAATGGGGATATATGTTGTCATGCAGCACACAAAGAGAGTATTTTGCCGAATGGTTGTGATAAAAAACTTCATTATCTACTGTTTTATTACACTAACTGCAGACTTTTTCGATGAAAGAGTGTAATCTTTAAGGGCCATCGATAGCTGGTCAAACGAGATATGCTGTGGGTTTTGGAACAACATAAGTGAAGTCATTACAATTTTTTTTCGTGTTGAGGCTGTACTTTTTCATAAGATTCTGACCTTACTTTTCCTCAGATCCCTACGAAATAAACTTAATAAATTACTGTTTCAGAATTCTCTCGCGGTTACATCTGCGCAACATGTTATTGAGGTGAGACTGCGTCAACTCCGATGAGTTTTGGCAAAAGAAGCAAATTTTAACATGGCAACTAGAGAAATGTGTAGGTCTTGCTCAAAATTCCTCACCCATGACACTTCTCTGAAAGTTGACAAACCAGGCGAAATAAATAGCTGCATTTTTTCTTTTTAGATAGTAAGCAATGAAGAGGCGACAGATCTTTTTGAATGGTCACTGTGCATGTCTCAGTGAGAAGGGGCCCCGCTTAATATTTACAAAAAATGTGAGTTTAGGCTTGAATTTAGGATGGCACTACCCCTCCAGCACTCGGTATTTCCCCTACAGCGCCTGCCCTCAGCCCCCAACACTACCACTTTCCCCATGTCTACACATCTACCGCCCACAGTATTCGGCAAGCACTGTGATTGTCGTAAGCAAATCGTCACTGACAACAGATATGTGCCCACTCTCTGCTTCCTCATGAACGTTATTTCGTCGATCATTGAACTGACTCGTCACTTTCTCGCCATTCCATCAGTCATTACAGTCTAACAATAAATATCTAAAATTTGACAATCAATTTCAGCTGGCTTAACATACTTTGCATTCAAAAATCATTTTACAGAACGCATTTCACAATCGTTGGCTCAGACATTGTCTTAAACATTTTGAACGATCACTAACTATGGAATACAGAATGTTGTCCAGTTGTTATGGCGTCAGTAGAAAGACAATGAACCAGAGAGATGTGTGAGAACGTGCGAAACTGCGACACCAGTGCTGCGGCGGCGGTAGGGCGAACCGGTATTTAACGTTCCTGACACACCTCGTGTACTACGGAAGTTTGATGACGTTGATTGTAAGTGCTTCTGTAAATAAAGATCTAGTGAGACGGAGGTAAATAGTGGCTCCGCAGTTCAGTGTAGTCAAAGACTGAAAGAATACTACGGTTTGCGAATGTTTGTAAAACTTGACTTTGAACATTTTAATGAATAACGTTGTGGTTGTTGAGCTTCTGTTAGAGTCAGCCGTTTGAAGAGACTACTTTATTCCACATCCGTGTTCGCTTCCGACAGTAATAGAGAAAAATAAGGAAATGCTGTATACGGATAACGAGGATAAACCACTGCTGGGAATCATATTGAGTTGCCATGGTTTGCTGTTATCTTCAGCCGAGATGTTTTTAAATATTCAATATGTATCATTCTTGTATTGATGGCGGCTATCCGATTAACAGCAAATACAAATATAATGAAATGTTATTCTGTTCTTATAAATAGCCCTTTATTATTTTTAAATAATAGATTTCAGCTATCAGCCGTTCTTTGGAATTTTTATTGGCAGATCTAGATCCTGTTGGTCAGGCTTTGTCCACAGTTCATTGAATTCAATGAACTGTGGACAAAGCCCGACCAACAGGCATTACATGCATTGACCAAAAATGATAGTGCATTGAGAATGGCTAGTTTCTAGCGGAAATTTAGATCTGCCAATAAAAATTCCAAAGGACGACTGTTAGCTGAAATCTATTATTTACAAATCAAAAATAACGGTCGCTGCGTGCAACAGCCTCTGAATGGAGGGTAACTTGAGTCCTTCATTAGTCAAGATCGCAAACATTATTTATAATAGTTGAAAACTAGTTTCGGCTAAGACAGTCACTGGAAATCCTTTATTAGTCAAGATCTCAAAAATTATTTGTAGTAACTGAAAACTAGTTTCGGCTAAAATAGCTAACACACTTCAGATGTTGAGCCAAAACTAGTTACCTATGATTATAAATAATTTTTACGATATTGGATAATTAAGGATTATTTATAAGAATCCATAACTTAACATTCATAGGTTGCTTATATCCAACCTGACTACGTCAAGAAAACACAATTCCTTTCTGAAGGTATTTGTCTTGAGTGTAGACTTGTGTGGCAGTGAAATGATAAACAGTTCTGACAAGAAGAGAATGGAATCTTTTGCTGTGTGGTACTAAAAGAATAATACTGATGATCAGATGAGTAGATCTCGTAACTGATGTGGTTCTGACACGAACTGGGGAGAAAAAAATAAAGGGTCGACTTAAACAAGAGATTGGTTAATAGCAAACATCAAGCGGTATCAAGGAATCGTCCGTTTGACCAAGTAATCTGTACACGCACGCAGGAATTCTAATGTTTCCTATCTGCGCTACTCTTGCACTTGTTTCAGTAATGGAACATTCCAGCTCTCGCGTATTTATCAACATACTCCACCTTCCTGTCATCCCTATGCACTCCCTATCTTTTCCCTAAAGAATTTCAGTAGCCATCAACTCCCAGATAGTGAGCTTATTCTGTCCAAGCACAATCTACTCTGTCCATTCCACCTCAAAGAGGTACTCCAACACACATGTCCCTTGTCCAACCGGTACCCCATTCCTACCTTCACACCTGATTCCACTTTATGAGCTCCTCTGCACAAACAAATACCCCACTCTTCAACCCCCCCAACATCCCCTCTACCTCACTCTTCAACCCCCCAACATCCCCTCTACCTCACTCTTCAACCCCCCAACATCCCCTCTACCTCACTCTTCACCCCAGCAACATCCCCTCTACCCCACTCTTCAACCCCCCAACATCCCCTGTACCCCACTCTTCAACCCCCCAACATCCCCTCTACCCCACTCTTCAACCCCCCAACATCCCCTGTACCCCACGCCCGAGCCCACACTCACAGTTACCGGAAGCCACCATGACATCAATCACACTATGTTTTTAATGTCCATCACATCACCATCATATTTTCACAAAAAACATCATCTGGATTCTAACTCAGTAAGTTGTTATGCAGTGTGAGCAAAACTTTCACCGATTACAAAAATCTATTTCTAACCAGCTATACTAGAGAGAGCTTTGCGGTATGGTGCAAATGGTAGCTTAAAACATATAGCACTTTTTATGGACACATTTCCACAGGTGTTCAGTTCGTTGCCCTCAGAACGTCTACGTGACCCTCACGTTCTCTCCGTGCCATGCCGGCACCACCTCTGCAGGATCCTTTATTTGTGCTGTATGACATATGACAATAGCGAACTAAACGTTTTATCCTTAACGAAATTCCACTAAAAAGAGGCAGTGGCCGTGGTGTTGGATCATATCTGCTGATCAACCTGTTCGGAAAGGTTTCAGTCAAGATCTGGAAAAACAAATACTCCCCCCTCCTCCCCCAGTGTAGTGGTAGAGCATACACTTGAACCACTACCCACAGTTGCAGTTATCATAACTGCAATGTAAAGTTACAGCGTACACAGGTAAACCACTGCGATAATGGTAGACTTAGCTGAGGAGAACGGCCTGGTAATTGTGTTGTCCCTTAAGCCAAAGCACACGTTCACTTTCGTGCTGTCCCTTATCTGCTACCACAAATGTGGGTTCTCCGACTCCCAGATCAGTGCACTATGCCTGTTTACTTCCCCAGAAATACGAAAAGTTTCTTCATTAGAAAAACAGTGTATTAAAGAAATCACTGTCTGTATCGATTCGTTCCAGCTTGTTCCCAGCAAAGGAAAGACGTCTGGGCCTGTCATCTGTCTTCAAGTCTTGCTGGTGTAACACTTTATACCACGGCCGGCCAGAAATTCTGCACGCGTGCGGTGCTCCTGCACATGTGCAACTTCCGGGTCACAGTGTGCACGCCGCAGCCGTCAGCGTTCATGTAGTGCATGTTTCTAGCCACAGATGTCGCTTTATCCACTTGCTGGGATACTCTGTACCGGCGCATTCTAGTGCTCTTTCCACAGCTTGCAAGCCAACCATGGGAAGGTATTTCGCGTATTAAACATTTAAAGTACTGTCACAGTCCAGTCATTGAGACGTCTACTTTTATGTTAACAGTTTAACCCAGTAACACAAGTAATACAGTTAGCAACCGTGGGTTTTATTAAGGCAGCTTGACTGACGGCACGTAAATACGAGTATTGTTTTTGATCTAGTATTTAAGATAGAGAGCACTTAGCGACTTCCATCCTGTACACCTCCCGTAAACTTGATCCTCCTCACCCACTCGTGTCCCCGATCCTCTCCCACCCCCGCCCGCTGCCGCGCCTGTATTCCCACGTCCCACCCGGTCTCCATCTCTCCACCCTCCTTACCCTCTCCCAAGGTGGCTTCCGCCAGCTCCCCCTCCCTGATGATGTCCTCCTCCCCTGCATCTACCCCTCCTATCAACTTTGATCCTCCCCCACCCCACCTCCTGTGTCCTTTCCTTCAGGCACCCTCCCTCCCCCCTTTCCCTTCCCTTCTCTTTCCTTTCCCCCCCTCCCTCCTACCCTCTCCTCCGAGCTTCCCTCCCCCTTCCTCCCTCCCCCTCTCTCCTTTGCCCATGGCATCTCTGCTCTCCCCTCTCCCATTTCCCCTTCCTCCTCCTCCACCTCCTCTCTTGGCAGGTCCCCGGACTCGTACACGCTGAGTGGACATTCGCGCGCCGGAGATCATCGCCATCAGTGTCTCGTGAGTGCCGTCATGTTTAGTGTTCAGTGTTCCCGTCATACTCCATCGTTCACCTGTGCCATCGCCATCTTCAGTGTTAGTGCGTCGTGACAACAGTTTGTAGTGAATTATCGTCGAGTGTGAACGGCTCCGTGTTTGTCTTTATGTGTCTACTGTTTTATTACCCACCGTTATGTCACATTTGTGTATTCTTTCTGTTCTTTCTTTATCTCCTCTACGGCTGAAGAGCGGCGTACCATGCTGCTGACGGCCTGCCTGTTTGTACGGGTTTGAAAATAACAATAAAGAAAAAAAAATAGCGACTTCCAACGAACCTTATTCGAGATTTCAAATAACATTAAACTAATGCAAGGTTTCCTATAACTAATTCTCGGTGCCCTCAGTTACACCCACATAATTTCTGTCTCACTGACCTCTGAACAGAATGATAACCGCAGACCTCTTGACGATCACCTGTTACTTCAATACCAATACTGCTATATCTTTCATCAGTTCCGTCTGAAATCTGCATAATAACCGAAAATTAGATGAATGTCACGTTTTATCGACTTCAGCTGAGCGTAGCCCTTCACACATTAAAAAAAACCCTAAATGTAAGTATACATTGGAACAGTCGGTTTAATGACCAACTTTCCTGATAATAATGTAACAAGGAGCAGAATGAGGCACTAATGCACAGTTAGTAAACAATAATTTTTAATTATGAAAGGAATAGATCCAAACACGTTTATCACTGGTTATGAGAAATGATAATCGAGTTGATGTGTCTCATCGATTTTCTTAAGGACATTTAATTTTGCTTGCCGTTCTTCACTCTTGAGTACACTACACTCGTCTTTGTGATATCTATTGTAGTGTCTTTCAATTGAAAACTTACGCTGGCCGCCTATTATTCAGCGGCATAGCAAACACTGTGAGTTTTCACCAACGGCTTCAAAAAAGAATTGCAGTCCCCAGTCATATTTAAAGGACTGAGAACATAGATCTCCCGTCCTTTGCTTTTTCACCGTACCTGCCATTTCTCAGTACTTCTCTGTTAATGTTACGGTTACCAGGAGTAAATGAGACTGGGTATGTTGCGCTCTTGCTTGTACCACAGGGAAGTGTAGCCGCCGCCGTTCATTTAGGACACATGTCTAATAACAGATGTCGCTGTCGCACACGTGCGCACTTGTGTAGCACTTCCCCACGTCTGCACACTGTGCAGCGTTTTTTTTTTTTTTTTTTTCTTTATTGAATTTCAATTCCCTCCCAAGGGGGCGGGCTGGCAGCAGCTTAGTATGCCGCTCTTCAGCCTACAGATTTTGTGACAAAGATCAGGAGAACAAATAATAATAAAAAACAGGCGATAAAGTCGGAGACTTAGAGAGTAACAAGGCGAAAAGAAATCGTGGAACTTAAAGCAAACAACAGAGGGATGATGATGCTAATAAAAATACATACGAAGCAGACAGGGAAAACAATAGACAATTAAAAAACACGGCGACAGTCTGGGTCTGTTCGCAAAAGACATAAAATTCACACCTAGCGACAGCATGGTTTCTGTTCGCAACACGAGAAAGACAAACAACACTGAATAGTCACTGGAACACTGCACTAAAAAGTTGGCAAATGTGACACCACAGTCGAGAGCAGGTGGGGGGAAACTGGACAGAAGATGGGAAAACAAAAAAGGGGGGAAAGGAGAGTAAAAGCGAAGGGGGGGGGGAACCGGGAAAGGAGCTGATGGAGGATGAGGACCCATAAGAGGGGTAGGGGGCAGACGCGACAGGGAGTGGGGTAGGCAGAGGAGGGGAATACAAAGGAACTTGGGGGGGAGAAGGGAGGTAGGGAGAGGTTTAATGGGGAGAAAACAGGATGGAAGGGGGGGAAAAGGGAGCCCAGGGAAAGGACAGAGGAAAGGAGGGGGAGTGAGGATCAGAGGTGATAGGAAGGATAAATGGAGGGAGAGAGGGCATCGTCCGGGAGGGGGTGTGCAGCGTTTGGCCGGCCCTGCTTTATACGCATGGAAATGAGGCTGTTTGCGTAAAGTCTCCACCGCAGCGCTCTGAGGCAAGCCTGTCGATATGCGCGGTCTGCGTCTAAATGCTGTTTGCAAGGTATCAGCAGTGTCGTCATTCACTCCAGGTCTACCGCTGCTTGCCTTATTTACCAATGTGGTGTCACCGCCAGACACCACACTTGCTAAGTGGTAGCGTTTAAATCGGCCGCGGTCCGTTATTATATGTCGGACCCGCGTGTCGCCACTATCAGTGATTGCAGACCGAGCGCCGCCACGCGGCAGGTCTAGTCTAGAGAGACTCCCTAGCACTCGCCCAGTTGTACAGCCGACTTTGCTAGCGATGGTTCACTGTCTACATACGCTCTCATTTGCAGAGACGACAGTTTAGCATACCCTTCAGCTACGTCATTTGCTACGACCTAGCAAGGCGCCATATTCTGTAATTAGAATGAATTCTGAACAGATAATATTGTGATTCACGTACCGTCAAGGGCGACGTTCATCGGTAATGGATTAAAGTTAAGTATCAAACTAATTACGTCCGCTTTCTGAATTCTAATTCCTTGTCATGTTCCAGACCTCACGCCAGTATAGTTCTTCCCGCCTCACGCCAGCCTGCGTGAGCTAAAACGCGTGCAATTCGACCTTCCCTAGTAACACGGTGTTCGCTCTTCAGCCAGCACAACAACCAACACTGCCATCTACCGCTGCTTGCCTTAGTTACCAACACTGCCAATCTGTTTAACCCTCGGAATACCAATGGAGTAGCGGGGAGGGGGGGAGTGGGGTACTTTATGCCCACCTTTTTAAAATATTGTAATCTAATCAGGTACTTTAAATACCAAACTTTTGAAAAAAAAATTGTTATTAATGAAGACTTGTACCAGATTCCGTAAATGTTTTAAATTTTTCACTTAAACTCAACCCAAAAATTTGAGCCTTAGTAGCAGATGTGCCTTCTCAAAATGAATATCATGTTCAATATTTTCATGTTCAGGACGCTACTTACACATCAATATTTCTTTAAAAATTATATTGTGAAAACAAAACAAGATCGCATAATTCTTTTTTATTCCAAACAACAGGTTTCAACAGCCTTTGCTGTGATCTTCAGGTCTTAAACCTTCTTGTATTAAAACATGTTCATTTCACGCTGAACCTCATCCACAAGATGTCAAGTGGATAAAACTCAGCACAGTACAAACGTTTGTCATCGTTAAAATATTTAAAAACACGCAGCACCTTGTCCAAAAAGCCATATACGTATTGCCCACAATACTTGTTATATGATAAAAATACGGTACACAATAGCGTGTCTGTTTACGCTGGACACATAATAAACAGTGCGAATCCACTTCAAATGGCTAATAGGGTACTACAAAAAGATGTTTAAGACCTGGAACTGACAGGAGTCAGTTGTCTTGAATTAAAAATATTTTGTGCGATATAGGCTTATGAATGGTTTTTAACAGTTAAAACAGATCGTCCTTCAGTACTCTCTTAATGAGAAAATTCAGTCATGTCGTGAGTGAAAGACCATAACAATCAACAAAATTTGTATTTTATAACAACTTTTTGTGATGAGCATAAAGCCCGCCCTCCCACCCCATCGACTTCCATCTCATTCACCATCGGTTGTATACTGCACTGAAAATGCATTGGTATTGCTAAGTGTACTAAAAGATAATTTTAGGTTCTTGACCCTAATTACACAACAGCAGTTCTTTCAAAAGTGTGTTATTAGTATGAGTCAGTAACAATTAGCGAAATCTGTTTTCTTTACTTGTTTAGGGTGGGCACAAAATACTCCGCCCCTTGTAATACACGTTATTGGAAATGCATTGGTAGTGCGAGCGTTGAACCTTTCACTTTTGATGCTCTTCACGTCTGGTGGATCTGACTATTGGCAATTTGGAACTGTCGCTGAATTGTAACAGGCGACCGTATGCTTCGTGAAACCACAAACCACATTGCACTTTCTTCCTCACAGACGCTATTGTGACAGCAGCATACCTCAATTTTCGCTAACCGTAACAAGAGAAAGACGAAAGAAATGAAACGCAGTCAGAGCATACGTGGAAGTGTATCCATATAGCTATGAGCTAAGCTACTATTTGCAACACACCGCCTACCTGTATCTATAGTAGTTCCTCAAAAACATATTTTTGTAATCAGGGAAGGAGTTTACGCTCGCCTCCTGGAGGAGGGAGTACTGTACCTAGAGTACAGTGTACCCAGGAACGCACAATGTTTTTCGGTTCGGCATATAAGTCTATACTAGATACATCCATGCGATTTGTCTCAAAGGTAGCATAACTCAAGAAGTTCTTACACATACGTTTCTATTTGTTCTCTGACAGCTCAGTTACAAGAATTTCAACCATGGGTAGCATTCACAGAGATGATACATCACCACAATGGAGGTTATTTATTCGCCAGCTCTTGGATGAAACCTTGTCGGACAGACAGATCATAGGAGACGGTCGAACATCGTGGCCAGCATATTCACCTGTTTACGTTCACCTGTTCCTGATGTGGAAACTTGTATGGTACGAATGCGAGATACTTAGTGATGGGGTGACGGAAGAGATGCTGGCAAAGACAAGGAGTGAAGTTGAGTATGGGCAACAAACGAAGCACATGTGGAAGTGTACTTACGGTAAACTTTGTGAGATAGGCTACCACTTACAACAAATAATCCCCGTTTTCAAGAAGGGACGTCGAACAGATGTGCAGAACTATAGACCTATATCTCTAACGTCGATCAGTTGTAGAATTTTGGAACACGTATTGTGTTCGAGTATAACGACTTTTCTGGAGACTAGAAATCTACTCTGTAGGAATCAGCATGGGTTTCGAAAAAGACGGTCATGTGAAACCCAGCTCGCGCTATTCGTCCACGAGACTCAGAGGGCCATAGACACGGGTTCACAGGTAGATGCCGTGTTTCTTGACTTCCGCAAGGCGTTCGATACAGTTCCCCACAGTCGTTTAATGAACAAAGTAAGAGCATATGGACTATCAGACCAATTGTGTGATTGGATTGAGGAGTTCCTAGATAACAGGACGCAGCATGTCATTCTCAATGGAGAGAAGTCTTCCGAAGTAAGAGTGATTTCAGGTGTGCCTCAGGGGAGTGTCATAGGACCGTTGCTATTCACAATATACATAAATGACCTGGCGGATGACATCAGAGGTTCACTGAGGCTTTTTTCAGATGGTGCTGTGGTGTATCGAGAGGTTGTAACAATGGAAAATTGTACTGAAATGCAGGAGGATCTGCAGCGAATTGACGCATGGTGCAGGGAATGGCAATTGAATCTCAATGTAGACAAGTGTAATGTGCTGCGAATACACAGAAAGATAGATCCTTTATCATTTAGCTACAAAATAGCAGGTCAGCAACTGGAAGCAGTTAATACCATAAATTATCTGGGAGTACGCATTAGGAGTGATTTAAAATGGAATGATCATATAAAGTTGATCGTCGGTAAAGCAGATGCAGACTGAGATTCATTGGAAGAATCCTAAGGAAATGCAATCCGAAAACAAAGGAAGTAGGTTACAGTACGCTTGTTCGCCCACTGCTTGAATATTGCTCAGCAGTGTGGGATCCGTACCAGATAGGGTTGATAGAAGATATAGAGAAGATCCAACGGAGAGCAGCGCGCTTCGTTACAGGATCATTTAGTAATCGCGAAAGCATTACGGAGATGATAGATAAACTCCAGTGGAAGACTCTGCAGGAGAGACGCCCAGTTGCTCGGTACGGGCTTTTGTTGAATTTTCGCGAACATACCTTCACCGAAGAGTCAAGCAGTGTAGCTTCCTCCTACGTATATCTCGCGAAGAGACCATGAGGATTAAATCAGAGAGATTAGAGCCCACACAGAGGCATACCGACAATCCTTCTTTCCACGAACAATACGAGACGAATAGAAGGGAGAACCGATAGAGGTACTCAAGGTACCCTCCGCCACACACCGTCAGGTTGCTTACGGAGTATGGATGTAGATGTAGATGAAATGACATAGCTGTATCTACTTAGAAATACATTTTAGACTATGATCATCCTGAATTCAATTTTTAAAAATCAGTGGCTTCCCCCATCGGGGAGGGGGAATGCAAGTAACTCTTAAATAAAAACAGACGCACGTGCCTTGCGAAAGTAGAAAGATCTGGCAGACGTCTCGCACATAACAAAGATGGCAGAGGTAGTGTGGCGGGCTGAACCCCGCGGCGCTAGCTGCACTACGCACCGGAAAGCGCAAACGTTGAGCAGTTCTGCTTTGGAGAGTCACTGACCTGGAACTCTGGCGGCGGCCCGTAGACTAGGTGAGGTCGCACAGGCGGCTTGGGCTTCTGAGGAGGCGGCGGGGGCGGCGGCGGCGGCGGCGGCGAGGGCGGCGGTGTGACCAGTGGCAGCGGCTTGGCGGTCTGGTACTTGGGCGGCGGCAGCGTGGGTGGCGAGGGTGGCGGCGCTGGCGGCGGAGGAGCGTTCGCGATGGGCGCGGGGGCGTACAGCACGTGCAGCTTCTGCGGGGGCGGCGGCCGCGCTTCCGGGCCCGGCGGTGCCGCGGGCACTGGGGGCGGCGGCAGCCGAGCCACGTGCGTCGTGGACCACTGCGGACACGAACGCACTATAAGTAATCCTGCTGCTAAATGAGTATGTCTTTAGGGTGTGAGAGAACTGAAGAGTTACACGGGGTGGACAGAAATACGGGAAAGAACAAAAGCAACACATTAACGTTCCTGTAAGTCCGCACCTTTGGAGAAAAGAGAACCACTTGCATGAATATCAAGAGCTCAGACGGAAACCCAGTTCTAAGCAAAGAAGGGAAAGCAGAAAGGTGGAAGGAGTATATAGAGGGTCTATACAAGGGCGATGTACTTGAGGACAATATTATGGAAATGGAAGAGGATGTAGATGAAGATGAAATGGGAGATACGATACTGCGTGAAGAGTTTGATAGAGCACTGAAAGACCTGAGTCGAAACAAGGCCCCGGGAGCAGACGACATTCCATTAGAAATACTGACGGCCTTGGGAGAGCCAGTCATGACAAAACTCTACCATGTGGTGAGCAAGATGTATGAGACAGGCGAAATACCCTCAGATTTCAAGAAGAATATAATAACTGCAATCCCAAAGAAAGCAGGTGTTGACAGATGTGAAAATTACCGAACTATCAGTTTAATAAATCACAGCTGCAAAATACTAACGCGAATTCTTTGCAGACGAATGGAAAAACTGGTAGAAGCCGACCTCGGGGAAGATCAGTTTGGGTTCCGTAGAAATGTGGAACACGTGGGGCAATACTGACCTTACGACTTATCTTAGAAGAAAGATTAAGGAAAGGCAAACCTACGTTTCTAGCATTTATAAACTTAGAGAATGCTTTTGACAATGTTGACTGGAATACTCTCTTTCAAATTCTGAAGGTGGCAGGGGTAAACTACAGGGAGCGAAAGGCTGTTTACAATTTGTACAGATACCAGATGGCAGTTATGAGAGTCGAGGGACATGAAAGGGAAGCAGTGGTTGCGAAGGTAATGGGACAGGGTTGTAGCCTCTCCCCGACGTTATTCAATCTGTATGTTGAGCACGCAGTAAAGAAAACAAAAGAACAATTCGGAGTTGGTATTAAAATCCATGGACAACAAATAAAAACTTTGACGTTCGCCGATGACATTGTAATTCTGTCAGAAACAGCAAAGGACTTGTAAGAGCAGTTGAACGGAATGGGCAGTGTCTTGAAAGGAGGATATAAGATGAACATCAACAAATGCAAAACGAGGATAATGGAATGTAGTCGAATTAAGTCGGGTGATGCTAAGGGAATTAGATTAGAAAATGAGACACTTAAAGTAGTAAAGGAGTTTTGCTATTTGGGGAGCAAAATAACTGATGATGGTCGAATTAGAGAGGGTATAAAATGAAGACTGGCAATGGCAAGGAAAGCGTTTCTGAAGATGAGAAATTTGTTAACATTGAGTATTGATTTAAGTGTCAGGAAGACGTTTCTGAAAGTATTTGTATGGAGTGTAGCCATGTATGGAAGTTAAACATGGACGATAAATAGTTTAGACAAGAAGAGAATAGAATCTTTCGAAATGTGGTGCTACAGAAGAATGCTGAATATTAGATGGTTAGATCACATAACTAATGAGGAGGTATTGAATAGAATTGTGGAGAAGAGGAGTTTGTGGCACAACTTGACTAGAAGAAGGGATCGGTTGGTAGGACATGTTCTGAGGCATCAAGGGATTACCAATTTAGTACTGGAGGGCAGCGTGGAGGGTAAAAATCGTAGAGGGAGACCAAGAGATGAATACACGAAGCAGATTCAGAAAGATGTAGGTTGCAGTAAGTACTGGGAGATGAAGAAGCTTGCACAGGATAGAGTAGCACGGAGAGCTGCATCAAACCAGTCTCAGGACTGAAGACCACAATAACAAACAATATGTCACCAGGTTAAGGGCTGGAACTGGGAGAGAGCTGCAGTAGCATGTGTATACTTTTTCATCTTTTTCATGTCTGGGAGGCATGGTCAGATAAACACAGAAATGTAATATGACAGTACTAGAGAAGACATGGTGAAGAATTTTTTGAACGTCATAAACATAGCCGCGCGGTGTGGCCGTGAGGTCTTCGCGCCTTGCCCCGGTTCGCGTGGCTACCCCCGTCGGAGGTTCGAGTCCTCCCTCGGGCATGGGTGTGTGTGTTGTCCTTAGCGTAAGTTAGTTTAAGTTAGATTAAGTAGTGTGTAAGCCTAGAGACGGATGACCTTAGCAGTTTCGTCCCATAGGAACTTACCACAAATTTCAAATTTTTTCATAAACATATGCAGAATGTAATGGGTATAAGCGGAGATCCTTTTTTGGTGACTGAGAACAATGTACTGAACCACAATTACATCATTATTTATTTAATTTGCAGACTAATAATTATACCTATTAAGATAGTACGTTTTAGGTTGGTTAGTACCTCCAAGTACGTGTGGCAAGAGCAAGCCATTAATGCTATTTTCCCCTACGCAGCAGGTCAGGTGTTTAAGTATAGATGCACAGATGCAAAACAGTTAGCCTATACTGACAGTTATATCCCACGTAGTGCTGCAGTTACAACCAGAAAACAGGTAGTAAATTACGTGACATATTTGTGGGACGACTGTTCAGAGAGAGAAAAAAAACGAACACACTGATGTGTACATATTAAGGTACTACATACAAAAATATATGCACTTATATCCATTACATTCTGTATAATTGGAAGATCAACAATTTCATTTTATAAACTAGAGTTATTTTTTAGTGCATTTCTAACTTACTTACACTGAAGTGCCAAAGAAACTGGTATAGGCATGCGTATTCAAATGCAGAGATATATAAACAAGCAGAATACGGTGCTGCGTCCGGCAACGCCTATATAAGACAACAAGGGTCTGATACACTTGTTAGATCGGTTACTGCTGCTGCAATGACAGGTTATCAAGATTTAAGTGAGTTTGAACGTGGTGTTGCAGTCGGCGCATCAGCGATGGGACACAGAATCTCCGAGACAGCGATGAAGCGCAGATCTTCCTGTACGACTAGTTTACGAGTGTACGATGAATATCAAGAATCGGATAAAACATCAAATCTCCGACATCGCTGCGGCCGGAGAAAGGTCCTGCATGAACGGGACAAACGACGACTGAGGAGAATCGTTCAGCGTGACAGAAGTGCAACCCTTACTCAAATTTCTGCATATTTCAGTGCTGGGCCATCAACAAGTGTCAGCGTGCGAACCATTCAACGAAACATCATCGACATGGGCTTTCGGAGCCGAAGGCCCACTCGTGTACTCTTGACGGCTGCACAACACAAGGCTTTACTCCTCGCGTGGGCCCGTCAACACCGACATTGGACTTTTGATGACTGGAAACATGTGGCCTGGTCGGACGAGTCTCGTTTCAAGTTGTATCGAGTGCATGGACGTATATGGGTATGGAGACAACCTCATGAATCCACGGGCCCTGCATGTCAGCAGGCGATTGCTCAAACTGGTGGAGGCACTGCAATGGCTTGAGGCGTGTGTATGTGTAGTGATATAGGACCCCTGATACGTCTAGATACGACTCTGACAAGTGACATGTACGTAAGCTTTCTGTGTGATCACTTTCATACATTCATGTCCATTGTGCATTCTGATGGACTTGGGCAATTCCAGCAGGACAATGCGACACTCCAAACGTCCAGAAGTGCTACAGAGCGGTTCTAGGAACACTCTTCTGAGTTTAAACACTTTCGCTGACCACCAAAATCCTCAGACATGAACGTTATTGAGCATATCTGGGATGCCTTGCAACGTGCTTTCAGAAGAGATCTCCAGCTCCTCGTAATCTTACGGATTTATAGACAGCCCTGCACGGTTCGTGGTGTCAGTTCCCTCCAGCACTACTTCAGACAATAGTCGAGACCATGGTACGTCGAGTTGCGGCACGCCTGCTTGCTGGAGGGGGCCCCCACGATATTAGGCCGATGTACCAGTTTCTCTGGCTCTTCAGTGTGAAATGTGCTAATACACTGACATTCTGGAGTATGAAATGTAGTTATAGTTTATTAACACGATAACATAACAAAGTTGGATAGTACTCGCATTTTATTGAGCAGAATACATGGACAGCTAGTTAACAATTCTGTCAATAGATGTAATTTGCCCCATTATAGTATCTATGCAGCTGATCAAAATTAAGTACAACGAAGAATAATAAAAATAAATAAAAGAAGTTGAAAATCAGTTTCAGACTACATCCCAAACCCAGATTTGGCACTCTTTGATAGAAGTCGCAGTTAACTGTCCTCATACGGGACGAGTCAGTTAACGATGAAGGGGACGCGAACGGTCCATCCGACCACACGAGAAATATCGCCATCGGCACGCGGGACGAGCTGGTTAATGCGATTTGCGCCCTCAGCGCTCTCCAGCGGCCGTTGTCGGATTTATTTGGCTCGCATACGACACAGTTTCTGTAGAAAAATGGAAGCGCGTAAAACAGCTGCGTTAACTCTATTAGCGATAGTCGAAGAAGAGAAACCGCGAAGAAAATATTGGACTTGTCGATGGCTTGAATGGCGAACTGAACGGGGGGGATACCATATAACGCTGTTCAGCTATTCGAGATACATATTAGTAGAAGTTGTTTGAGTCTGCCTAACATTCGTGTTTTGCAAATTGCCTTGACTACAGTCACTCTGAAGCAAAGTAATTCATCACATAGATTTCAAGATCGTGATTCGGTTTGTAATTCCATTTGAGTGGAAGACTAGATCTCACCATAACTGAAGAAGGTATTTACCAGGAAACTACAAACGTGAAGCAGTCCATAACTGCAGAGATAGGTATATTTATTTTACAGAAAGTTTCATAACAGCCACTGGGGAAGCATTCCGGTTGTTGTCTTTGCAACAAGAATTGCGACAAATACGTTATTTATAATAAATAACATCGATTTTTGAAATAAGAAAGACCCAGAATATTTTAGGAAACGAAAGGTGAGAAAAAAATGACTTGCGGATGGAGGCGGACGCCTACCCACGACTTACCACTTTGCAACTCCAACTCGGAACCCACGATGTTACCAACTGCTCTATAGCTTTGACATGGAAAGTGCGCTCCTTATATGGCATAAACTGTATCTACATATGTCATCATTTCAAATTTAATACGCAAATTGTACGAAAAAGACGCGCTTTTGATATATGATCATTGGGCTCTAGCATTGAAACGGTATTCTTTCGTAACACGCAAGTTATAAGACTAAATGCATCAACTGCAGCAAGCCTTTACCTACCGATATGTACACTCCTGGAAATGGAAAAAAGAACACATTGACACCGGTGTGTCAGACCCACCATACTTGCTCCGGACACTGCGAGAGGGCTGTACAAGCAATGACCACACGCACGGCACAGCGGACACACCAGGAACCGCGGTGTTGGCCGTCGAATGGCGCTAGCTGCGCAGCATTTGTGCACCGCCGCCGTCAGTGTCAGCCAGTTTGCCGTGGCATACGGAGCTCCATCGCAGTCTTTAACACTGGTAGCATGCCGCGACAGCGTGGACGTGAACCGTATGTGCAGTTGACGGACTTTGAGCGAGGGCGTATAGTGGGCATGCGGGAGGCCGGGTGGACGTACCGCCGAATTGCTCAACACGTGGGGCGTGAGGTCTACACAGTACATCGATGTTGTCGCCAGTGGTCGGCGGAAGGTGCACGCGCCCGTCGACCTGGGACCGGACCGCAGCGACGCACGGATGCACGCCAAGACCGTAGGATCCTACGCAGTGCCGTAGGGGACCGCACCGCCACTTCCCAGCAAATTAGGGACACTGTTGCTCCTGGGGTATCGGCGAGAACCATTCGCAACCGTCTCCATGAAGCTGGGCTACGGTCCCGCACATCGTTAGGCCGTCTTCTGCTCACGCCCCATCATCGTGCAGCCCGCCTCCAGTGGTGTCGCGACAGGCGTGAATGGAGGGACGAATGGAGACGTGTCGTCTTCAGCGATGAGAGTCGCTTCTGCCTTGGTGCCAGTGATGGTCGTATGCGTGTTTGGCGCCGTGCAGGTGAGCGCCACAATCAGGACTGCATACGACCGAGGCACACAGGGCCAACACCCGGCATCATGGTGTGGGGAGCCATCTCCTACACTGGCCGTACACCACTGGTGATCGTCGAGGGGACACTGAATAGTGCACGGTACATCCAAACCGTCATCGAACCCATCGTTCTACCATTCCTAGACCGGCAAGGGAACTTGCTGTTCCAACAGGACAATGCACGTCCGCATGCATCCCGTGCCACCCAACGTGCTCTAGAAGGTGTAAGTCAACTACCCTGGCCAGCAAGATCTCCGGATCTGCCCCCCATTGAGCATGTTTGGGACTGGATGAAGCGTCGTCTCACGCGGTCTGCACGTCCAGCACGAACGCTGGTCCAACTGAGGCGCCAGGTGGAAATGGCATGGCAAGCCGTTCCACAGGACTACATCCAGCATCTCTACGATCGTCTCCATGGGAGAATAGCAGCCTGCATTGCTGCGAAAGGTGGATATACACTGTACTAGTGCCGACATTGTGCATGCTCTGTTGCCTGTGTCTATGTGCCTGTGGTTCTGTCAGTGTGATCATGTGATGTATCTGACCCCAGGAATGTGTCAATAAAGTTTCCCCTTCCTGAGACAATGAATTCACTGTGTTCTTATTTCTATTTCCAGGAGTGTAGTTTCCCGTCATATCAAGTCGTAGCTAAAAAGACGCGATTTCGAGAGATCCTCTATTTGCTGATTCTTTGAAACAGCTTAAATTTCATAGCACGTACTCTATGAGATATTCAACGCCATTCTATATGGCAGCTCCAATGTTCTGCGAGTAACGTAAAATAATGTCGCATCTCGTCGGCCGCGATTTTTTCCACGAGGCAAAAATAAGACATGACAGAGTGTTTATTTCACGCTCCGTAGTGAAGTGGAAGAATGAAGTTCCACGCTGTGACGTCACCAGCTCTTTATTCCTGAGCGTTTCACGTCCTGTGAGAGGACGGCTTTAACCTTTGGTGTTGTGAGCACGCCTTCAGGCGAACAGTGTTAGTAAAGGCTCTGGTATGTGTTACTAGAGTACGTCAGTGCTCCCAACAGAGACGTCCAGTTGAGGAGGGAGGTGTCTGATTGTGATGCGTCGATCACTTGGAGTGAGAGTGTCCACACGTTCCAACATTGCATGAGTCATAACTGTGTGCCGCTGGCTGGCACGAGGTTGGTCGGACATGTTTGCGTCACCAAGTTGACAAACGCCCTGCCCAACGACTCACTGTACTTTTGTTCACTGACAGGTCTCTGTAGACATTCTGCAAGCGCCTACGAATATGTTCGACGATCTGGTCTTCCACCACACAAAACTCAATGACAGCTCCCTGACTGGAACGCTCCTCCGTTACAGACGCCAATTTGATGGTTATTTATAGCGCTGCCACCTTTCGGAACTTCATGAAACTAAAGGGGCTGAAGCAGGAATATTCGACGATGTCACTTGACAGATACCACATTTTTTTCAACCGGGACTGGTAGAGAAGAAAATGTGTTGCAATACTTATTGGACACCCGTCGTACGTCTATACTCCTCAGGCCACTTTGCGGTGTCTGGCAGAGGGTACTTTGTGTACCAGTGTGACTTGCCCTCTTTCAGCTGTTCCAGCTGCATATCGTTCGCGGGAAGAACGATTTCCGGATTACCGGTACCCCTCTGCAGGTGTACCCCAGGGCTCTGTCCTCTCCTCTCTCCCCCACCGACTGTACACAGCAGATATGCCCCCCCCCCTCAGGTCACCTCCTGCAGTATGCCGATGACACCACCTTCTTTGCTCTCGCTTCTACCATACAATGGTCCCAACGCCTTCTCCAGAATCACATTGTCCTTTTTGCCAAGTGGTGCAACCAGTGGATCATCAAAATAAATCCTTGAAAGATCCAGGCAATCATTGTAGGTCTTACCACTCGCTCCTTCTGGCTCCTTCATTTTTCCCTTACCATCTGTCCCCGTCCTGTCCGCCTCTCCCCCACCCTCACTTCCCTTGGACTCACCATTGTCTGTCACATCACCTGGATCCCTCATCTCCGCTCTATCCAATCCAAAGCCCACAACTGCCTCCGTCTCGTTAAACTCATCTCTGGCCTGAAATTGGAGTTGAACCCCTCTACCATACTCCACACCTACAAATCCTTAATCCGTCCCACCTTTTGTTATGCCAGTCCCGCCTGGGTATCCACCCTACAAATTCTGTAAGTTCTTCCAGATAATTGAGCGCCATGCACTCCGCCTCGCCTTCCGTATATGGTTCCCGTTCCCCACACGGATCCTCTATGACTTGATTCCTTTCCTCCATCTGCTCCTTTTCCTCGAACATATCCGAGTAATCTACACCTCCTGCCGACTTGTCCCCCAACCCTCATCCCCTGGTTGCTCCTCTGCTCTCCAACGCCTGCCTGCTGCCGCACCTTCACCATTGTGTCCCCTCTACGTTCCATTTCTACACCCTGCATCACCTTTCCCAAGGTGGCTTCCATCAGCTCCCCCTCCTGGATAATGCCCTCTCTCCCTCCATTTATCCCTCACTCTGTCGTTTTCCTGGGCTTCCTCTCCCTCCATTCCATCCTGTTTTTTCCCTGCCTACCTTCTGTTTGACTCCTTTCTCTCCCCAGAGTCTTTTTTCTTTCCCCACCATTGTCTTCCCCACTTCTTCTCGTTCCCGCCCTGGCCCCCTTTTCTGTGTCTTCCGCCTCCATCAGCTACGCCCTTTTTTTGCTGTTCGTCCCCTCTCCCTTTCGAAACTGTAACAGCAGACTGTACTGTGATGCAGAACGCCTGTCTTCCAGAATCTGCCACTGCAGGTGGCTGAGCATCTATGTGACACTTACTAAAATAATATGTAACGAAATGGGCTGTTCTTATTTGGATATTTATTTCCTCTGTAGGTCCTACTGTTATGGATCCCATACAGACAAACAGTATTAAAGCACTGGTAGCTCGAGTGTTTTGTAAGCTGCTTCCTGTGTTTATGGACATTTCCTGAGGATTCTGGCATTTGCCTTCCTTCTACTTCAAATCACTTTGTATGACGCATACTTCCAGATATTATTTGGAAGTAACTGCTTCCAGTGATAGTTCTGCAGTCATGTAATCGTACTATATTCTTTCTGTCAATGTAACGCAATACGTTACATTTGCTTATCTTGAGTGTCAACTACCACTTCCTGCATCACGTGTCGTTCCTTAGCACATTTTTGTGTATTTCGCTGCAATTTTCTACCCTTGCTTCTATCTGTATAGCATTATCACCCGTGAAAACCAGCATGGAACTTCCGACGTTAGCTGCTAGGTCATTTACATATAGTGTGAAAAGTAACAGTCCTATAACACTCCCTTGAGGGACGCCTGAAGTTAATTTTACGTCTGAAGATTTCTCCCCGTTGTGAAAGACATGCTGTGTTGTGTTTCGTAGAATCTCTTCAATCCAATCGCACAGTCGTGGTGGTATTCTACAAACTCGTTGTGGAACTGTATGGAACACTATCTGGAAGTGTAGGAACACGGCATCTACGTGGGATGGTGTATCCATTGTTTTTCGGGTCTCGTGGACGAACAGAACGAGCTGGCTTTCACACAGTCATTATTTCCGGATCGCACGTTGTTTGCTACAGAAAAGATTTTCCGTCTCCAGGAATGGCATTGTACGTGAACATAAAATTATTCAGGAGATTTACGTCGGAGATATAGGCATATATACACACGTCAAAAAACGTTTTGCATCACTTCCGTTCCTAGAGTTCCGGAACCTGTACAGAAAATTGGAATAGAGATCAGCATAAACATCATTTCCGCTCTTTTCATTGCTCATGAAAACCGCACATTGCATGTTGTACCAAAATACAGTGAGAGCTTCAGAGGTAGTGGTCCAGATTGCTCTACACACCGGTACCTCTAGTACCCAATACCACGTCCTCTTGCATTGATGCATGCCTGTATTCGTCGTGGCACACTATCCACAAGTTCATTAAGGCACTGTTGGTCCAGACTGTCCCACTTCAACGGCGATTCGGCGTAGATCCCTCAGAGCGGATGTTGGTCCACGTCTCCATAATAGCCCTTTTCAATCTGTCCCGAGCATGTTCGATAGCGTTCACGTCTGGAGAACATGCTGGCCACTCTAGTTGAGCGATGTCGTTATCCTGAAGGAAGTCATTCACAAGATGTGCACGATCGGGGCGCGAATTGTCGTCCATGAAGACGAATTCCTCGCCAATATGCTGCTTGCTATATGGTTGCACTGTCGGTCGGAGGATGGCAGCCTAAAACAGCAGGGAACTTCCACCTTGCTGCACTCGCTGGACAGTGTGTCTAAGGCATTCAACCTGACCGGGTTGTCTCCAAACACATTTCCGACGATTGTCTGGTTGAAGGCATATGCGACACATCGGTGAAGAGAACGTGACGCCAATCCTGAGCAGTCCATTCGGCATATTGTTGGGCCCATCTGTACCGCACTGCATGTGTCATGATTGCTAAGATGGATCTCGCCATGGACGTCGGGATTGAAGTTGCGCATCACGCAGCCTTTTGTGCATAGTTTGAGTCGCAACACGAAGTCCTGTGGCTGCACGAAGAGTATTATTCAACATGGTGGCGTTGCTGTCAGGGTTCCTCCGAGCCTTAATCCGTAGGTATCGGTCATCCCCCTGTAGTAGTAACCCTTGGGCAGCCTGAGCGAGGCATGTCATCGACAGTTCCTGTCTCTCTGCATCTCCTCCACGTCCAACAACATCGCCTTGGTTTACTCCAAGACGCATGGAGACTTCCATTGTTGAGAGCCCTTCCTAGCACAAAGTAACAATGCGGACGTAATCGAACCGCGGTATTGTCCGTCTAGGCATGGTTGAACTGCAGACAACACGAGCCGTGTACCTCCTTGCTGGTGAAATGACTGGAACTGACCGGCTGTCGGACCCCTTCCGTCTAATAGGCTCTGCTCATGCATGGTTGTTTACATCTTTGGGCGAGTTTAGTGACATCTCTGAGCAGTCAAAGGAGTTCTGGGAACTGGGGTGATGCAAAACTTTTTTTGATGTGTGTAGTTTCGTGCGTAGGTTCGACGACACTTCTTGAAAATAGGAATGACCTGTGCTTTTTTTCCGATGACTAAGAGCGCTTCGCTCCTCCAGAAACCTACGGCACACTGCTGCTAGAAGTGAGGAAAGTTCTGCGGCATACCCCATGTACAATCGGTTTACTATCACGTCAGGTGCATCGACCTTCCGCCTGTTGAGCAATTTCAGTTGCTTTTGTATCCTATGATGAGTTATTTCGATAGGTGTCATTTTGTTACTCGTGTGATGTTTTAGCACTGGCAAATGTTAATTTTGTGGATTGGTTCTAAGGGATCGCATTAAAGGGATCTAAAAATCTTGAATGCTTGCTGCCCCGCAGGGCTGACATACACTCCTGGAAATGGAAAAAAGAACACATTGACACCGGTGTGTCAGACCCACCATACTTGCTCCGGACACCGCGAGAGGGCTGTACAAGCAATGATCACACGCACGGCACAGCGGACACACCAGGAACCGCGGTGTTGGCCGTCGAATGGCGCTAGCTGCGCAGCATTTGTGCACCGCCGCCGACAGTGTCAGCCAGTTTGCCGTGGCATACGGAGCTCCATCGCAGTCTTTAACACTGGTAGCATGCCGCGACAGCGTGGACGTGAACCGTATGTGCAGTTGACGGACTTTGAGCGAGGGCGTATAGTGGGCATGCGGGAGGCCGGGTGGACGTACCGCCGAATTGCTCAACACGTGGGGCATGAGGTCTCCACAGTACATCGATGTTGTCGCCAGTGGTCGGCGGAAGGTGCACGTGCCCGTCGAACTGGACCGGACCGCAGCGACGCACGGATGCACGCCAAGACCGTAGGATCCTACGCAGTGCCGTAGGGGACCGCACCGCCACTTCCCAGCAAATTAGGGACACTGTTGCTCCTGGGGTATCGGCGAGGACCATTCGCAACCGTCTCCATGAAGCTGGGCTACGGTCCCGCACACCCTTAGGCCGTCTTCCGCTCACGGCCCAACATCGTGCAGCCCGCCTCCAGTGGTGTCGCGACAGGCGTGAATGGAGGGACGAATGGAGACGTGTCGTCTTCAGCGATGAGAGTCGCTTCTGCCTTGGTGCCAATGATGGTCGTATGCGTGTTTGGCGCCGTGCAGGTGAGCGCCACAATCAGGACTGCATACGACCGAGGCACACAGGGCCAACACCCGGCATCATGGTGTGGGGAGCCATCTCCTACACTGGCCGTACACCACTGGTGATCGTCGAGGGGACACTGAATAGTGCACGGTACATCCAAACCGTCATCGAACCCATCGTTCTACCATTCCTAGACCGGCAAGGGAACTTGCTGTTCCAACAGGACAATGCACGTCCGCATGTATCCCGTGCCACCCAACGTGCTCTAGAAGGTGTAAGTCAACTACCCTGGCCAGCAAGATCTCCGGATCTGTCCCCCATTGAGCATGTTTGGGACTGGATGAAGCGTCGTCTCACGCGGTCTGCACGTCCAGCACGAACGCTGGTCCAACTGAGGCGCCAGGTGGAAATGGCATGGCAAGCCGTTCCACAGGACTACATCCAGCATCTCTACGATCGTCTCCATGGGAGAATAGCAGCCTGCATTGCTGCGAAAGGTGGATATACACTGTACTAGTGCCGACATTGTGCATGCTCTGTTGCCTGTGTCTATGTGCCTGTGGTTCTGTCAGTGTGATCATGTGATGTATCTGACCCCAGGAATGTGTCAATAAAGTTTCCCCTTCCTGGGACAATGAATTCACGGTGTTCTTATTTCAATTTCCAGGAGTGTATTTATTGGAGGCCATCTTCTACACACCATGAGCTGCAGTAGAAATGTTTTATTTGCCGTAACCGGTTTTCGGGCTTATCATCAGTGGCATCTGATAGAGAAGAACAAACAAGTGTATGTACAGCGATTTCTACAGAATTATAACGGTAAATACAGCTGCAGTAATATCAGTATACCGTCATCATGTAACTCTACAGTAATGAGATACATGTCAGTTACTAGGATAGGATCTGAAATCTGACCTATAACATAATATACTGGTTGTCATGTATGTCACTGCTTACAAATCTTCGGGAGCGACAATTCTTGACATCGTTTGACAAAACTGCCACATAGTGTAAACATGGAGCTAACAAATTTAAAGTCTACCTCACCTCTTTTCTGATATTTGTAAGATCATGTTAATATACAGGGTGTTACAAAAAGGTACGGCCAAACTTTCAGGAAACATTCCTCATACACAAATAAAGAAAATATGTTATGTGGACATGTGTCCGGAAACGCTTAATTACCATGTTAGAGCTCATTTTAGTTTCGTCAGTATGTGCTGTACTTCCTCGATCCACCGCCGGTTGGCCCAATTGAAGGAAGGTAATGTTGACTTCGGTGCTTGTGTTGACATGCGACTCATTGCTCTACAGTACTAGCATCAAGCACGTCAGTACGTAGCATCAACAGGTTAGTGTTCATCACGAACGTGGTTTTACAGTCAGTACAATGTTTACAAATGCAGAGTTGGCAGATGCCCATTTTATATATGGATTAGCACGGAAAAATAGCCGTGGCGCGGTACGTTTGTATCGAGACAGATTTCCAGAACGAAGGTGTCCCGACAGGAAGACGTTCGAAGTAATTGATCGGCGTCTTAGGGAGTACGGAACATTCCAGCCTATGACTCGCGACTGGGGAAGAACTATTCGTGCAGTTGACGATAACCGTAATGTCAGCGTCAGAGAAGTTACTGTTGTACAATGTAACGTTGACCACGTCACTGTATGGAGAGTGCTACGGATGAACCAGTTGTTTCCGTACCATGTACAGCGTGTGCAGGCACTATCAGCAGCTGATTGGCCTCCACGGGTACACTTCCGCGAATGGTTCATCCAACAATGTGTCAATTCTCATTTCAGTGCAAATGTTCTCTTTACGGATGAGGCTTCATTCCAACGTGATAAAATTGTAAATTTTCACAATCAACATTGTGGGCTGACGAGAATCCGCACGCAATTGTGCAATCACGTCATCAACACAGATTTTCTGTGAACGTTTGGGCAGGCATTGTTGGTGATGTCTTGATTGGGCCCCATGTTCTTCCACCTAAGCTCAATGGAGCACGTTATCATGATTTCATACGGGATACTCTACCTGTGCTGCTAGAAAATGTGCCTTTACAAGTACGACACAACATGTGGTTGATCAACAATAATATTTATACATCACTACCCACCTCCTTATTTAACATGTGGTTCATGCACGATGGAGCTCCTGCACATTTCAGTCGAAGTGTTCGTACGCTTCTCAGTAACAGATTCGGTGACCGATGGATTGGTAGAGGCGGACCAGTTTCATGTCCTCCACGCTCTCCTGACCTCAACCCTCTTGACTTTCATTTATGGGGGCATTTGAAAGCTCTTGTCTACGCAACCCCGGTACCAATTGTAGAGACTCTTCGTGCTCGTATTGTGGACGGCTGTGATACAATACGCCATTCTCCAGGGCCGCATCAGCGCATCAGGGATTTCACGCGACGGAGGGTGGATACATGTATCCTCGCTAACGGAGGGCATTTTGAACATTTCCTGTAACAAAGTGTTTGAAGTCACGCTGGTACGTTCTGTTGCTGTGTGTTTCCACTCCATGATTAATGTGATTTGAAGAGAAGTAATAAAATGAGCTGTAACATGGAAAGTTAGCGTTTCCGGACACATGTCCACATAACATATTTTCTTTCTTTGTGTGTGAGGAATGTTTCCTGAAAGTTTGGCCGTACCTTTTTGTAACACCCTGTATATCTGCAACACGCATTCATATACGTAAATTATAACTTTTTGGCATTTGGTGTATGAAGGTAGAATATACAAAACGGATAAAATTACAAAATTTCCTGTATAAAATTTAATAGTCTGCCTTTTTGTATTTTATGGGGAATACTTAAAGAAAATACAAGCATTCTGCTAACGATATTAATAAAAACATCAGCGTTGTCCACAAAGCAAAGGAACGCAGGTTATTAAATATTCTAGATGAAATTGAAATATACACCCATATGACAAAACAACGGGACAACATACTTAATGAACAAACAGAGTTACGGAATAAGATGAGTATACAACGTTTCAACCGTGCTTTAACGGAATAATTTTGGTTTGGAGTCTATGTCCCGCAAGTAAAATTGTGTACTTCGACGTGATTACGCTGGATGATTTTTCAGGTTTATAACTTTTGTATATTCTACTTTATATACAAAATATTAAAAAAATTTAATTTAAATATATGAGTGTGTGTCACAGATACATACATATACATATATATATATATATATATATATATATATGATACAGAAGTAACAAAAAGCAGCTAATTTACACTCTTTAACCTCTCAGTTCCATATTTACACTAGGTGACAGTTATGTGAAACGATTTGAAGAATTGTCACTGCCTAAGATTTGTCAGCAGTCACATACATGACAAGCTGTATGCTATGTTACGGAACAAATTTCAGGTCCTGTCGTATTAACTGACAAGCATGTCATTGCTATAGATGAACATAAGTAGACTTATATTAGTGCTATAATTTTGTGGAAATCTATGTACAGGGTGAACAAAAAGTCAGTATAAATTTGAAAACTGAATAAATAACGGAATAATGTAGATAGAGAGGTACAAATTGACACACATGTTTGGAATGACATGGGGTTTTATTAGAACCAAAAAAATACAAAAGTTCAAAAAATGTCCAACAGATGGCGCTTCATCTGACCAGAATTGCAATAATTAGCATAACAAAGTAAGACAAAGCAAAGATGATGTTCTTTACAGGAAATGCTCAATATGTTCACCATCATTCCTCAACAATAGCTGTAGTCGAGGAATAATGTTGTGAACAGCACTGTAAAGCATGTTGGGAGTTATGGTGAGGCACTGGCGTCGGATGTTGTCTTTCAGCATCCCTAGAGATGTCGGTCGATCACGTGACACTTGCGACTTCAGGTAACCCCAAAGCCAATAATCGCACGGACTGAGGTCTAGGGACCTGGGAGGCCAAGCATGACGAAAGTGGCGGCTGAGCACTCGATCATCACCAAACGACGCGCGCAAGAGACCTTTCACGCGTCTAGAAATACTTTTTTTTTGTTCTAATAAAACCCGATGTCATTCCAAGCATGTGTGTCAATTTTTACCTCTCTATCTACATTATTCCGTGGTTTATTAAGCTTTCAAATTTATACTGACTTTTTGGTCACCCAGTACATACACTTCTTTGTTCCTCCGTATCCACTGATGGGTTATAAACCCAAAAACCGGTTTTGGCAAATGAAACATTTCTAGTGCAGGTCATGGTGTATAAAAGACGTCTTTAATAGCGGGATTTAACGAGTCCATTTCGAATGTGTATTAGCAGTCATCAGGGTTGAATCGTATATTTAATATCTTCGTCAATTATATGGGGTTTCAATTTAATTCGCCTTTTTAAATTAATTACCTTAGACCACTCTTCGTGTTTTACCAGTTCTACCACATGTATCAATACCCGTTTTGAAATTTCACAACTTGGTCGCATAGGAAAATGTACGTATTCAATGTACGTTTTGTAAGTGATTTTTGGCTGCTAAATTAAGTTAAACGCTGGAGCAGCACTCCGAGATTATCCGACGAGGCAATACTGGTGAAAGAGAAGTACTATATTTCACTAAAAGGAATCCGCAATCACGCAAAATCTTGAAAGTCCACGACACGGTCAGCCAACGGTCACTGAATGTCAAATACGCCGGTGTTTCCCACGATGAACGTATTTACCTTAAAGTGCACGCATCAGTAAAGCGACAAAAATGTCTCCAAATGACGAAAGCGCCTGTACCACCGCTCATCAGCACGCAACTGAAAACAGCGACAAAAGCAATAGTTCCGCCAGCACTGTTATGTGGATGCACGTTGTGGGGAGTGGAAGCAAAGACACGACTCTCAAGATTGCAACCTAATCAGAATAAAGTACTAGGTCGGATTCTCATGGCTCCCGCCTGGCAACGTATGTTGGATGTTCATGATACCGTGTGATGCTCATCGGGAAAAAAATTTGGAAATTTGTGGTAATGCCTTAAGGGACCAAACTACTGAGTTCATCGGTCCCTTAGCTTACCCACTACTTAATCTAACTTACTCTAAAGACGACACACACACTTATTCCTGAGGGAGGACTCGCCTGACACCGCACGGTTATCCCGCGTGGCTGCTGATCGGGAAGACCAGATCTTGCACCAAGCGATTTATATCTTTTCGGCAGGCTAAAAGAACATCTGAGAGAAGCAGATTTTCCAAAGACGAGGAATTTCACACAGCGGTTCTCGAATGACTTTGTGCCCAAGGATTGGATTTCTGTGCCCAAGGGCGCCGGCCAGTGTGGCCGAGCGGTTCTAGGCGCTTCAGTTTGGATCCGCGCGACCGCTACGGTCGCAGGTTATAATCCTGCCTCGGGCATGGATGTGTGTGATGTCCTTAGGTTAGTTAGGTTTAAGTAGTTCCAAGTTCTAGGTGACTGATGACCTCAGATGTTAAGTCCCATAGTGCTCAGAACCATTTGAACCATTTTTTTCTGTGCCCAAGGAAGGTATTTCTATCGTAAAGGAATTGAACGACTGGAACAACCTTCCTACCGTTATTAACAGAGACTTGATGAGTATGTTGCAAAATAGTGTCATGTATCTGTGTCACTTCGAAGTTCAGTGCAGCTTTCAAAAACAGTTACTTGGCCTGCCGTAATAACGGCTAACTTACTTTTTGGAGTTTCCGCATAATAGCCACTGCCAACAAACTCGGTCATAAACTCAACCACCTGACACCTAATACCATTCATCTGCTTCTGCTAAATCTATAATACTCTGCAACAGCTGCAGTTTGGTTTTAACGTAGCACTTTAATTTAAAATCAAATTAGCTACTAGAAAAAGGGAACGTCACCACAGAGCTAAAATGGAAAGAACACAAAGCCAGACGCTATGTGAAACACCACAACATCTCGCGAGTGGTGTGGTACCATGAGGACCCATCCAAATCCCAAAGTGATCATAAATGGTGGCTCAAAACTTGTGTAACACGCGTTATAACTGTCAGGTCATTTCAGTGACTTGTATTTTATGACGCAATGATGTTTTTCATAGGGACAAGACGTAATAACACACAATATTTTACAACTTCTACATCAGAGTTATGATTTTAGAGGAAATATAAACTACAGCTTACCTTGACGACGGGCTTTGCTACGCTGACGTACTTCAGTCGCTTCTCGAGAGGCGGCGGAGGCGGCGGGGGCGGTGTGGTTCGACTGTCAGGTGGCGGTCCATACTCCAGAAACGGCCTGCACAGGCAGAATGCACGCCTCACCAAAAGCTCCGAATCATAGATAATTTCAATTTCTAAATTCTAATTTCTAATTAAGTGTGCCATATTGAATAAGAACTCCTCTATTCAGCATGGCACACTTAAGTTGACTCAGTACATTGTATAGTGTCTGTGTCCGCCTCCTACCTGTGCTTCTGAAAAAAATCTCGATTCTTTGTTGTGTACTCTCTTTCGTTTGCCCCCTATTGGCCCTTACTGGGAGATTGTGGCGTGGTTTACTTGTTATACGAAATAAAAATTTTAAAATAAAAGCTACGTTTTTTGCACAAAAAAGTGGTGAGCGCGACAGAATGTGAATCCTAAGGGCCCGGAGTCGATTCCCGGATGGGTTGCAGATTTCCTTCGCTCAGGGACTGGGTGTTGTGTTGTCCTAATCATCATCGTTTCGTCCCCATCGACGCATAAGTCGCCGAAGTGGCGTCAAATAGAAAGACTTGCACCAGGCGAAGGGTCTACCCGACGGGAGGCCCTAGTTAGACGGCATTTTTTTTTATTTATAGTGTCTGTTCCCTTTGAATCTGATGGTGATATTTTCGAAACGCGTCATTATAAAGAGTGGTCACAAGAATACCTGTTGCTGTTTTACTATTATCATAGCGTCCGTAACAGGTATTCCCATAATCCTACCAAGTTGCATAAGGATTAGAAGAAAGCAAAAGCTTGGTATACTTGGAAATGCGAATATGCGAGGCGCTTTTTTAAGGTAAGTACCGTTTAAAAATAAAATGAAAAAGCGTTTAAAAATAAAATGAAAAAGAAAACAATATTAGAAAATTTTATTTCACACGAAAGCCTGGACTTTTAATGTACTTTTCAACCTAACGTCCACCTACATTAGAGCACTCGTAGCATCGTTCAACTAGCTTCTGAAGTCCATCCTCACTGAAACCTGTCGCTTGACTTACAAACCTGTGCTATACGTAGATATGACATCGTCATCTTCCTCGAAGCGTTGACCGCCAAGGTGCTTGAAGTGCAAGAACAAATAGAAAATGGAAATGTTATATGTTCTAAGTGTGAAATCTCACATTTATCATCTGCATCTCTCTTTGTACATAAGTTATTTGTATGCAAAAAATTGAGACGACGTTCTGTTATCACAGAATTATGCTGCTTATTTTATCACTGCAAAAAACAATGAGACAAATTAACAAATAAATAATTTATTAAGAACAGCCTAGGTGCCTATAAAAAAGTTTTTATTTCAAGTGATACCAATATTGGTGCACTACGTCTTATTTTGGATAACACAGGTAAGTAACATTTTGGCTAGTACAGCTATAGTCAACAAAAACCATATCTGTTAAATTTCTAAAAGAGAACAACAAAATTAAATTCAGCGAAAAATTTCATTGTACTGAATTCAGTTTCTTACACCACTCTATTCTTTGGGTCGGTTGTTGCAAAGTTTCCTGTGCAATTCCCTGTGCTGTTGAGGAAGAAATGAGAACACCATCAACAGGTTTTTCTGTTTTGTTTTTGCAACTGATAAAAATGGTTGGTCTTTCAGGTGAAATATAACATGGAATACGTCAGTGATGGTGTTTTCCTTCTTTTCAATATCATGATATTATTCTATTCTTATGATTCAGCGTAAAAAATTTTAATAGATATCTGACATGGATTAGGGATTTGGTGATACCGCATTTGGGGATCTCTTAAACGCCTGCATTGATAACAATGGTCTTTCATTGCTTTTAAAATAAAAGAATTCAGTTGTATGCACTGGAACTCATGGAATAGGTACACAGCTTTGTCTCACTCAGCGATCTTGTTTGAATCTTGCAAAACAAAGACTTTGACGTATAGCACCGGGAACTCCAGAGGGCACAAAGCCCACATACCATCTACTAAGAACATTTGAAACGTTTTCACCACGTTTTCCTAAGGACATTATATTCACCGTTGACTGTAGAGGTTATTTATTTCACAAATTCAGTTTCGGCCTTAAGATCATCATCAAGTGGCACTGCAAAAGATTTTGCTTCAACAGTTGTCTAACTTTAAAATCCTCCGCCATGTATACATGTCATCATCAGAAGTGTGCTTTGCACTGTAAGAATGTAATAGCAATGAACGAGTGCGAAGCACTGTACATAGCGAAATGAGGTAATTTACATGAACTATTTCCAGTGTTAACATTTCCAACACAAATCGTAGGACGCAGGTGGAGCAGCTTTTGGAACGAGAGGATATTCAACGAAGAGACTGGCCTGTCCATGACCTCTACTTAAATTCCATCGAGCACGTTTGACATGCGTTAGGGAGAAGTAGTGCAGTAAGGGCACGTGCACTAACCACAACCATCCAGAAATTGTGAACTGCGCTGGTAGAGGAATGTAAATACCTAAAACAAGAAATCTTACCAACCCTGAGGCCAGTATGGGAGCACGTTGCAGAACGTGCACCGCCGTCCGTGCTGACCACACACCCTACTACGAACCATGAAATGTATTCGCTGTCGCGAATATGGACCACCATCAGCTGTACAATGGGATGACGGCAGTGGATATTTTTGTGCCGGACCGGGGCTCGAAACCGGATTTCCCGCTTATCACGAGCGGTGCTTTTCCATTAGGCCGTTCCAGTTCGCTTCAGGGCCAGATCTAGAACTCAATAGGTTGTCAAGCATGTGTCTACAATCTGCACTCATATATCCATTATGTACGTTCCCGTACAAGGGAGACATTGTAACTGAAAGTCTCTTGGTCGGCGTCTGCGGATAAATAATGGCACTGCACTGCCTGTGATCCTCAGAAGCACGATACAATGTTGGTTGGGACATGCATACATATCCGAAGGAACACTGAATCTTGCTTCTGAACAATACGGGCAGTGCAGTACCCTATTAAGAACCTTGTCCCGCCTACTGTAATTTCCAGACATCCATCATGAATCGCGTAATTAGTGTCTACGAATAAAAGTTTGCTTTCAGTTACCTTTTGTACTATACAGTAAAAGTTCTTTCTATATGTGGTCCAAATTTCATCGAGCTGTGATACTTTGGCAGTAACATAGTGCGAAAGTTATTTTCGTTTTTGACTTTTGTACACCGCTGTACACTGACACAGATGAATATACACTATGTGATCAAAAGTATCCGGACACCTGGCTGAAAATGACTTACAAGTTCGTGACGCCCTCCATCGGTAATACTGGAATTCAGTATGGTGTTGACCCACCCTTAGCCTTCATGACAGCATCCACTCTCACGGGCAAACGTTCAATCAGGTGCTGGAAGGTTTCTTGGGGAATGGCAGCCCACTCTTCACGGAGTGCTGCACTGAGGAGAGGTTTCGACGTCGGTTGGTGAGTCCTGGCACGAAGTCGGCGTTCCAAAACGTCCCAAAGGTGTTCTATAGGATTCAGGTCAGGACTCTGTGCAGGCCAGTCCATTACAGGGATGTTATTGTAGTGTAACCACTCCGCCACAGGCGGCGCATTATGAACAGGTGCTCGAACGTGTTGAAAGATGCAATCGCCATCCCTGAATTGCTCTTCAACGGTGGGAAGCAAGAAGGTGCTTAAAACATCAACGTACGCCTCTGCTGTGATAATGCCACTCAAAACAACAAGGGGTGCAAGTCCCCTCCATGAAAAACACGACCACACCACCGCCTCCGAATTTTATTGTTGGCACTACACACACTGGCAGATGAAGTTCACCGGGCATTCGCCATACCCACACCCTGCCATCGGATCGCCACATTGTGTACCGTGATTCGGCCCTCCACACAACGTTTTTCCACTGTTCAATTATCCAGTGTTTACGCTGCTTACACCGAGCGAGGCGTCGTTTGGAATTTACCGGCGTCATGTGTGGGTTATGAGCAGCCGCTCGACTATGAAATCCTAGTTTTCTCACCTCCCGCCTGTCACAGTACTTGCAGTGGATCCTGATGCAGTTTGTAATTCCTGTGAGATGGTCTGGATTGATGTCTGTCTATTACACATTGCGACCCTCTTCAACTGTTGTTGGTCTGTATCAGTCAACAGACGACGTCGGCCTGTACGCTTTTGTGCCGTTATGTGTCCCTTCACGTTTCCACTTCACTACCACACTGGAAACAGGGGACCTAGGGATGTTTAGGAGTGTGGATATCTCGCGCACAGTCGTAGGATAAATGTGACACCCAATCACATAACAGCGTTCGAAGTCCATGAGTTCCGCGGAGATCCTCATTCTGTTCTCTCACGATGTCTAATGAATACTGGGTTCACTGATATGGAGTACCTGGCAGTAGGTGGCAGCACAGTGCAGCTAATATGAAAAACGTATGTTTTGGGGGTGTTCGGATACTTTTGATGATATAGTGTATAAGGAAGCACTTGCTAAGTATGTACATCCGGAGCACAGCATTGTAAAGGAAATTAAATGTGAACCATCACAAATACGGAGAAAAAGAAACAGGAAGCATCTGAAATATGGTGCTACCAAAGAATATTACATGTTAAGTGTTTCAGATAAGTAAAAATGAGGGAGTACGCGAGACAAAACGAATGGCTGGCTGCATGTAATGGTGTTGCTTCATACTGCTTGTTAGGCACTATTGTAGTGTAACGACGGCATTCTTGGACGTGAACGTCGAACAAGCAATCAAGGAAGTAAGATTTCTGTATGGCACAGGTCTTCTGACCAGATATAAGGAAGGTGAAGAGTTGTTGGAAGTTTTGGACGGCGCACTTACCACAGAATACAACCTAATGATAAAGAAAACAGAAACGGATGTGTTGAATGATAGTAGAAATGGAAACAACAATTCGTCAACTTCAAAAGTGGGAACGACGCATTAGTCACAGGAGAAAAAGACGAACCACGGAGGAACTATGGGACAGGACGGAAATCGGTGGATGTAATGTAAATACGTACGGATAAACAAACAATTTATTGCAGGGTCAGTGAAATTGGATGATTTATTCAAGAGAAAGAGCTTAAAAAAGTGAGCAAGTCCATAACGCGTTTTTCCAGCTCTGGCCCTTATGCAAGCAGTTATTCCGCTTGACGTTGATTGATAGATCTGTTGGATTTTCCTCCTGAGGGATATTATGCGAGATTCTGTCGAATTGGCGCGTTAGATCGTCAAAACCCCGAGGTGGTTGAAGGGTCCTGCCCATAATACTCCAAACTTTCTCATTTGGGTAGTGATCGGTCGACCTTGCTGGACAACCATGAAGACAAGCAGCAGAAACACTCTGTGTGCGGATGGTCATTATTTTGCTGAAACGAAAGGTCTCCAGATACAGCTTCGTTGGTCATGGGGCTCAGTTCGAAGCTGGAGTAATCACCGAGTACAGCAGTATTCCAATCAAAAAGATTCCAGGTGTCTGGAGACGTCCCGGACCGTGGTGGACACCAACCTATCACCCCCATACAGCCCGACAACCAGGACTGATGGTCTGTGGTCCCATTTTTCTTTTTCACTGCAGAACTCCTTTGGTTGTTAACCGCGACACTCTGGCAGCACGGTGGTATGTCGACGATATTCTACGCTCCGTTTTGTTGCCCTTCATGGCAAGCCATCCTGGGCCTACATTTCAGGCAGATAATGGACGCCCGCATTCGGTGAGAGTTTCTACTGTTTGCCTTCGTGCTTGCCAAGTCGTACCTTGGCCGGCAAAGTCGCCTGTTCTCTCTCCAGTTAAGAACGTTTGCAGAACTATGGGCAGGGCCGTCCAACCAGCTCGGGATTTTGATGATCTAACTCGCCAGTTCGACAGAATTTCGCATGACATCCCTCAGAAGGACACCAAACAACTCTATCAATCAATACAGTGCCAAATAGCTGCTTGGATAAGGGCTAGAGCTGGTCCAAAGCGTTGCCAGCCGCTGTGGCCGTGCGGTTGTAGGCGCTTCAGTCTGGAACCGCGTGACCGCTACGGTCGCAGGTTCGAATCCTGCCTCGGGCATGGATGTGTGTGATGTCCTTAGGTTAGTTAGGTTTAAGTAGCTCTAAGTTCTAGGGGGGCTGATGACCACAGATGTTAAGTCCCATAGTGACAGAGGCATTTGAACCATTTAGTACAAAGCGTTATTGATTTGGTTAATTTGTGAAGCTCTTCCTCATGAATGAATCACCCAATTTTTATAAAACTAGATTCATTTGTTTGTCCATACATATACATCATATCTGTCGATTTGCGTCCCTTTCGGTTAATTTCTTCGTGGTGCATCTTTCTTTGTCTTAGAGAGTAATTCGCCCATCTTTAAATGTACAACGAAGTTTCTCTTTGGATCATGAGTTTTCGGGTTGATCTGGTGTGGTCGCCAGAAATTTTTGTCCTGTGCGAAATCCATTTCAGAATAGCATTATTACCCAACGTTCTCAGTTATTGGTTAGGTGTAGTTAAATCATTGTCCTCTATTACAGCCGCACGGAATTAGCCGAGCGGCCTTAGGCGCTGCAGTCATGTACTGTGCGGCTGATCCTGGTGGAGGTTCGAGTCCTCCCTCGGGCATGGGTGTGTGTGTTTATCCTTAGGATAATTTAGGTTAAGTGGTGTGTATGCTTAGGGACTGATGACCTTGGCAGTTAAGCCCCATAAGATTTCACACACATTTGAACCTTTTTTTCCCCTCCATTACAGTTTTTACTATCTACAACTTCCTCAAATACAATGGAGGTTGTTCCCTGATGTCTTAACACATGTCCTATCATGTAGGTCTTGTTCTTGTCCATGTTTTCCACATGATCCTCTTCTCGCCGGTTTTGAGGAGATATGGAGAACCTCCTCATTCCTTACCTTATCAGTCCATCTAATTTTCAACATCCTTCTATAGCACCACATCTCAAATTCTTTGATTCTTTTCTTTCCCAATTTTCTCTTGGTCTATCATTCACTACCATACAAGGCTGTGCTCTAAAAGTACATTCTTGGGAATTTCTTCCTAACGGACTTCTCTTGGCTAGAAATGTCCTATTTACCTGCCTTATTCTGTTTTTTTTTTACGTCTTCCTTGCCTCGGTTGTCATGTGTTATTTTGCTTGCAAGTTAGTAGGATTCCTTACATTCGTCTACTTTGTGGTTACCAATTTAGATGTTACATTTGTCGCTAATTTCATTTCTACTACTGCTCTTTACCATTGCCTTTCTTCAACATATTCTCAATCCATATTCTGAACTTATTAGACTTTTCATTGCATTAATCGGTTGCTGTAGTTCTTCTTCTCCTTCAGGAAAGATAAGGTATCAGCGAATCTAACCACTGACATCTTCTGACACAGAATTTTAATCTCACTCTTGAATCTTCTTTTTATTTCCATCATTCCTTCTTTGACATACAGACGGAACAATAAGAGCATAAGACTACATCCCTGTCTTACACCACTGTAAATCGAGCACTTCATCTCGTCTCTCATACTTACTATTCCCTCTTGTTTTTGCTACATTCCGTGTGTTACCCCTGCTTCCCTACGTGTTGTAGTTATTTTTCTGAGAATGTCGAACATCTTGTACCGTTTTACATTCTCTACTGCTTTCTCTAAATCGACAAATGCTATGAATATGTGTCATGATTTTTCTTTTTAAGTGCTGCTTCCATTAAGAAGTGTCTCTGTGGTGCATTTACATTTCCTAAAGCCGAACTGGTGGTCATGTGACAGATTTTCAGCATTATTTCCCGTTCTTCTTTACACTTCTTCCATTGTTCCCAGATACTGATGTGGAAGTGAGGAAGATATTCCTGAAAGTGTACTTATGTAGCACAGCATTGTATTGAAGTGGAAAAGAGACTGTCGGAAATCTGGAGAGGAAGAGCGCGGAAGCACTACAGATGTCGTGCCAACGAAGGGTGTTAGTTCTTAAGATGACTGAGAAAGTGTGAAATGAAGATGTGCTACAAATAAGTGTAGAAAAAGAAGTGTTTGAAACTCACTTACTAGAAGAAGTTACTGAAAAGTCTACTACGGGAAACACGATTACTTTATTTGCTCCTGAAAGGGGCAGTAGAGGTACAAAATGGTACAGTTATGGAAAGGGTACAATGTGGAATTCATATTATAGAGTTTATTTGGTGTAGTAGTTACGTACAGATGGAAAGATTAACGTAAGATGAGTAAAGGTGGGCACCATCAAAGTAGTCGTAAGACTAATGATTTATAAACATTATGAGAATTCTAAATGACTCACACGCCACCCGAGTGGAACGACGGCGGCGGCGGTGGCGGCGACGGCAGATTGTGGCTGCGGAGCTGGAACCCTGGAGGCGGCGGGGGTGGCTCCAGGCCCGTGGGCGGCGGCGGCGGCCGCGGTGGACGGGGCGGCGAGTCGGTGAAGGCAGTTCCCAGCGACGTGGCCATTACCACCAGCAGCAGCTGCACCACGGCAAACGAACGACGCATTCAAACACTGGCAGGCTGACCACTCAGATGAAGACGTGTCCGACAGCTGTCGGCAAGGTATACTGCGGGCAGCAGCGTTTAACATCTACATGTCACAAGCTACTTTACGGCGCGTAGCGGAGACTATTCTCTGTACCACTTGATGCGAATGTTTCGCGGGAAGAACTGTGCCGACTTAAAAGTCGCCATTGTTGCGATGCATTCGAACAATCGCCGCTAGAGCGGCGCTGTCGGCAGTGCGACTGTGGCGCCTCCGAAACGAACCTGCCTGCCGTCTGGTGCGGAATGTCAACACTTTCTCTTTCGCCACCAGCTTTGAACTAGAGATGGGCAAAACTGTTCTTTTCAGAGATTGGATCAGAACGGTTCACTCCCTGAAATGAATTAGCTCTTTTTCATGACTCACCACTCATTTACAATATAAAATAAATGGAAGGCACATTGCCCTTTAAACTTGGTTTATTCCAGTACTATACCTGTATTTTGATCTTATTTGATCCTATTTTGAAGTAACACAGATGATGAGTAAGAATTTTGTATTGTTTATTGAAATTTCCACGATATGACAAAGTTTTTGATTATTGATTTATTTTGCACTATCGTGGTTTTTTGGGTGATTGGAAAATGTTGTAACTTGAGATTTACATTAACAATATATTTGGCTATAACGTATTAAAATTTCATTAACCTCATACAAATACATCGCAAGCCATATATTTTTAAAGTGAACGTTTCCTTTCGAAGACGCCTAAAATCGCAAAATCCGTACCAGAATAAGAAAAAAAAATATAAATTTGACTGTAAAACGAAAGTGCTGCATATAGCCTTACGCAGAATAAAACAAGGAAAATATTGGTGTATCACATTTTGCGATACGTTTATCGGTTCGCTCGTAATTAAAGCGTAAATTCGAGTGTCTATAATAAAAATCCTATAGTAAGAGGAGTCATCAGGAACCTAATCTAATCAGTTTAAACAAATAAAAATAAAATAAAAACAATTGATGTATACATAACATAATAATGTAATATACATAGCGGCATTACTACGAAGAACAATATCCAGTGGGGACGAACTCCGATGCAGAGGTGCTGAGTCGAGCAGGTCGAGCCGCGAGCTGTATTACTGCGTGAGCTGAGACCGCAGAGACCACAGTGACACCTGAGTCGCTTTGCTCGACGCTCTGGCTAGAGTCGAGACGGTGGGGCGAGCGTTGAGCGGGCGAGTTCCGAGGGAGGGGGTAGCGGTGAACTCACCCGCTCCGAGACAAATAGTTCGTTCCCTTACGAGCGGGTTTTTGCAAGTAGTTCCTATGTTATCCGCTAGGTGGCTCTCTGTCCTGTTGCTCGCATCAACTGCCCAGAGGGCAGGACGTGCGACTGAAACGATCGCCGACAGAGTGCGATGCGAAGTTACGATGCGCCAGACACTGCGCGGCAGACGACGCACAGAGACGCCACGGCATATGTGAAACACAAAATCCAATGGGGCACTGCACAATGCAGGCAGCCAAGGTAGAAGCAGGGCAGAGGCCGGCGCTGGCTGTGTTGTGTGGTGTGCACTGTGCTGTGACCAGCAGAGGCGCTGCTGATATGCTCCGTCTCTCTCTCTCTCTCTCTCTCTCTCTCTCTCTCTCTCTCTGCCGTGGGAAACGTTTGGAGCTACCGTTCTTTTTTTCTGAATCACTGATTGTTCACTCCTTTGAAAGATTGAACTCTATGAATTAGTTCAAGAGCGGATCCCCCATCTCTACTTTGAACACGCAGAGACGATCGACAGAGTATACACTACTGGGGCCACAGACACGTTTGTTTTTCGGGCTCTGCTTCGTCAACAGCGGTGTCTACCGTCGAGTGATGCGCGAAAGTGCTGGGTAGCCTTATTTATTACACAGAAAGTTTCTGGTTGTGATTCAGAAAACTGTTGATGTGGCTGACATAAGGCAAGTTGGCTGTCCTAAATTTACGAGCGCGGTGGCTCCAGTTTTTCTGAGTGCTGTATTTAATCGGCGCTCAGCCATAGCAGAAGCCCCCAGCAATATTGTTTGACTTCTATGAACTGTGTTCATAAATGTGGACAGTATTTTTTTTTTTTTTTTTTTTTGCTTTATTGTGGGCTAGCCGCATTCATGTCACAGCAGCAGTTCCCTTGCATAGATAATGCGTGATCTGTAAATCTCCTTTATTAAATTGGTTTTATTATGGTGCCTTTCTTAAAGTATTGTAATTCCTGAGGAAATTAGGGAGGTATATCCATTTATCCATTTCAAAAACTGGGTTATTTCGGAAATCAGCTTTATGCAAACACAACTAGTTTATTTTTATATTTCCCCAGACATGTTTCGACACCAATGTGTCATCTTCTGTGGGTGAACTTGTATTTTCTGTGAAGTACAATATCACATTTGTAATAATTTAACTACTGTAGGTCTAAGAAATACAATATTTGCAATTTGCTTCGTTTTGTTTGGACACTCACCTTCAAATTACATCGCTAATAGAACTGTATTATTAAATATCGATTTTAGTGCTCGTTTCGTCGTTTTTTTGACAGCGTGTCATCTGAAAACTACCCATGAAGAAAATTATTGCGTATTTGTGGAGAGCTGTTTCGAGGTTAGAGATTATGTGCCTTGTAAGGTGAAGTAGTGAGCGGAAATTTATGAAGAACTGAGAGAAATTAATGCACTAAATAGTAGCTGATTGAGACGCCAACCAGGGACACGAAACAGGACGGAAAATGTAAGCACAGAAACGTACATAATCTCTAACCTCGAAACAGCTCTCCACAAATACGCAATAATTTTCTTCATGGGTAGTTTTCAGATGACACGCTGTCAAAAAAACGACGAAACGAGCACTAAAATCGATATTTAATAATACAGTTCTATTAGCGATGTAATTTGAAGGTGAGTGTCCAAACAAAACGAAGCAAATTGCAAATATTGTATTTCTTAGACCTACAGTAGTTAAATTATTACAAATGTGATATTGTACTTTACATAAAATACAAGTTCACCTACAGAAGATGACACATTGGTGTCGAAGAAAGTCTGGGGAAATATAAAAATAAACTAGTTGTGTTTGCATAAGGCTGATTTCCGAAATAACCCACTTTTTAAATCGCATACATGGAAAAACGAGAATAGGAGCTTGAAACCTTAGTAAAATGAGTATATCCATTTCACTGTTTACAATTATATTTGTCATCTTGCTTTCCGCTGTTAGAATTTCATTTTACGTTTGCAATTTCGGCATTAATCCATTTTCAAGCATAAGATTTTGACATATTAGTATACGTTTACGTCAGGGAGAGATAACGACGTTATTAATGAATAACTTTGATATGAACGACCCCGCGAATACACCAAATACTCAGAAGCGCCTTTTTGGGGTATAAATCTGGCTTAGCTGTACTTCGTAGCGATTCATTCGGAAAGAGTCACTGACTTCTGCCTTTTGGATTATGATAGGAAATCTCTCTTTTATCTCCAGTGATGAAGCGATCGAGAAACGCTTCTGCATTGTGCCGCTGAAGCATATGCTGGTTCGGTTAGCTTGGTTTGTCCTTACCAACCAGCTGCAAATGTTCGTGGATGGTCGACCAAGGTTGTTTAAGAGTACTCGACAGTGCCTCGATTATCTAACTTGGATTTTCTTCCACTTCCCACCTCAACATGTCATTGTCTTAAATTATTGATCTTCCTCGTCGACACTAGTGGGAAAGATCAAAATTACCGGATTTGAACTTAGAAAACTACCTTTGATATTTACTAACTTCTAATGCAGTTGGATAAAAATCGCAAATATTTTTGGAAGCAGCTGTTAGATTGCTACCTCAAAAAGCATACGATTCCGGATATGTACCCACTTTGGTTTTTGGCTGGCCATCTCACCAGAAATTGCAGAATAAAATAAAATAAAAAATATAAATGAAAATAAAAAAAATAAAATGAAAGATTTAATTATTTACGAATAAACAAGTCACTCTAACCTTAAAATGTCTTTGGGACGACTCTGAAGTACACAATGAGCTGATAAATGACAAACGGATCTAGACACGTGCAGAATAAACTTTGATGTAGGTTAATTCTTACAAAGAAGAAGACAGCCACCAGCCGTTATAATACTGCTATTTATTTAGGTAAATAGCGCTGTAACCGGTTTCGAACTGGCAAGTTCATCGTCAGACGGTTGTTCACATGATTAGCAAGATACACTTTACATAATCGTCAGTTTTCGATTTTCATTCTTCCATTGGGGCGAAATATTCTTGGTGTGTTGGTGCCGTTGAAAATTCCGCGCGATTTTGTTGCGAAGTTGCAGGATTGTATTTTTCAAATATTCCAAAATATATCCAGCACTTATGTAATTTGTACATCACTATATTGTGCAAAGCACCACACACACACACACACACACACACACACACACACACACACACACCAAAAAGAATTTGCCACATGCGAAGTTATCATAAAGATTGCTGTCTACTTCTTTGTAAGAATTAACCTACATTAATTGTACACTATGTCAGTTTTAGAAAAAAACTTTACTTTCCTGGTCCTCTAATAAACTGCCAGAGCAGCTAGTCACCTCAGTGAATTGTTTCTGCCTTCCGCTATCGTAAAGTGCAGTTTGACATCGATGGTGCATTTAATGGAATAAACCAGATTGTTGAGCGGGAAGGCTGGCTCGACAGCCATAGACCGGGAAAAAGGCTCTAATTTTGGAAGTTATGAGGAGCGAGCCCGCATCTCGTGGTCGTGCTGTAGCGTTCTCGCTTCCCACGCCCGGGTTCCCGGGTTCGATTCCCGGCGGGGTCAAGGATTTTCTCTGCCTCGTGATGGCTGGGTGGTGTGTGATGTCCTTAGGTTAGTTAGCTTTAAGTAGTTCTAAGTCCCATAGTGCTCAGAGCCATTTGAACCATATGAGGAGAGATACTGCAGAATCCCTACAGCCTAGTGACAAGATTACCCATCACGAGACACCTCCTATGCCTCCGGCACTACATGGCCAAGTGTTGCCACCTTCAGGGGATGTTCGCTGTTGAATGAATCCGGTGAAGGGTAGGGTGCTGTTCTTCCAGGTCACCCGCACTTGAGTTGTTATCCGGAGCCGGGAGGTGAACGGACTTGTTAAATAGAAAAAGGCGAGGAGGTTCTATGAAGCCACCAACATCTCGTTCCACACTTAATTTTTCGCAGCTCTTAGTTGAGTTACGTGACCGTACGCCGTCTCTCTCTGCAGCCGCCGGCGCGTCCATACGTGAGCTTCTTCCATGAGGCGAACAATCCTGCTGTGTACTTGCAGCGTGCATGAAAGCATGAAATACTAAACACCTTTCTCCAAAGCTGAAAGCTGTTTCACAGAGGAAGACCACGCTGCAGTTCCTTCTCTAAATCCTCACACGAACGAAAAAATGGCTGACATCGAAATAAGTGTCCAAGGAAAAGAAAAGCAACTGGAATCACTCAACAGAGGAAAGTTCACTGGACCTGACGGGATACCAATTCGATTGTACACAGAGTACGCGAAAGAACTTGCCCCCCTTCTAACAGCCGTGTACCACAAGTCTCTAGAGGAACGGAAGGTTCCAAATGATTGGAAAAGAGCACAGGTAGTCCCAGTTTTGAAGAAGGGTCGTCGAGCAGATGCGCAAAACTATACGCCTATATCTCTGACATCGATCAGTTGTAGAATTTTAGAACATGTTTTTTGCTCGGTATCATGTCATTTCTGGAAACCCAGCATCTACTCTGTAGGAATCAACGTAGATTCCGGAAACAGCGATCATGTGAGACCAAACTCGCTTTATTTGTTAATGAGACCCAGAAAGTATTAGATACAGGCTCCCAGGTAGATGCCATTTTCCTTGATTTCCGGAAGGCGTTCTATTATACAGTACCGCACTGTCGCCTGATAAACAAAGTAAGAGGCTACGGAATACCAGACCAGCTGTGTGGTTGGATTGAAGAGTTTTTAGCAAACAGAACACAGCATGTTGTTCTCAATGGACAGACGTCTACAGACGTTAAAGTAACCTCTGGCGTGTGACAGGGGAGTGTTATGGGACCATTGCTTTGCACAATATATATAAACGACCCAGTAGACAGTGTCGGAAGTTCCATGCGGTTTTTCGCGGATGATGCTGTAGTATACAGAGAAGTTGCAGCATTAGAAAATTGCAGCGAAATGTAGGAAGATCTGTAGCGGATAGGCACTTGGTGCAGGGAGTGGCAACTGACCCTTAACATAGACAATGTAATGTTTGCGAATACATAGAAAGAAGGATCCTTTATTGTATGATTATACGATAGCGGAACAAACACTGGTAGCAGTTACTTCTGTAAAATATCTGGGAGTATGCGTACGGAACGATTTGAAGTGGAATGATCATATAACATTAATTGATGGCAAGGCGGTTTCCATGTTCAGATTCATTGGGAGTCCGCCGCTTGTGGTCTCGCGGTAGCGTTCTCGCTTCCCGAGCACGGGGTCCCGGGTTCGATTCCCGGCGGGGTCAGGGATTTTCACCTGCCTCGAGATGACTGGGTGTTTGTGTTGTCCTCATCATTTCATCATCATCCAGGAAAGTGGCGTAATTGGACTGAGCAAAGATTGGGTAATTGTACGGGCGCTGATAACCACGCAGTTGAGCGCCCCACAAAACAAACCAAACATCATCCCAGATTCATTGGGAGAGTCCTTGGAAAATGTAATCCATCAAGAAAGGAGGTGGCTTACAAAACACTCGTTCGTCCTATACTTGAGTATTGCTCATCAGTGTGGGATCCGTACCAGGTCGGGTTGACGGAGGAGATAGAGAAGATCCAAAGAAGAGCGGCGCGTTTCGTCACAGGGTTATCTGGTAAGCGTGATAGCGTTACGGAGATGTTTGGCAAACTCAAGTGGCAGACTCTGCAAGAGAGGCGCTCTGCATCGCGGTGTAGCTTGCTCGCCAGGTTTCGAGAGGGTGCGTTTCTGGATGATGTATCGAATATATTGCTTCCCCCTACTTATACCTCCCGAGGAGATCACGAATGTAAAATTAGAGAGATTCGAGCGTGCACGGAGGCTTTCCGGCAGTTGTTCTTCCCGCGAACCATACGCGACTGGAACAGGAAAGGGAGGTAATGACAGTGGCACGTAAAGTGCCCTCCGCCACACACCGTTGGTTGACTTGCGGAGTATAAATATAGATGTAGATGTAGATTTCCACCGCGTTAGGCCCTTCATAAAGTAATTAATGAGGTGAGTAGACGCAGTAGGGCAACGCGCTGTATCCAGTACATGTGTTTAAAAAATATAAATAGATGGTGTTTCGCACTTCATGTTGCACACTTCTAGTGGTTGTAGAGGGGACTTAGTAGATCCCGTTCTACATAGGAAACCATGTCGGGAAACGTCGTCCAACAACGCTACAGAGCGTCGATGTTACATGCGCTGGCGCCTGTAAATGTATGTACAGAGGGTGTTTCTGTAAGAGCGTGAAAAAATTTAACAGGACATAGAGGATGGTCCAGCGAACAATTTGAGGTAGGGAACCTGTGGTAGGAGAAGCCAAGGAGATAATAGGAATGATATCAAATTACTGCGTACTTTTTTATTTACCGGGTGATCAAAAACTCAGTATAAATTTCAAAACTTAGTAAACCACGGAATAATGTAGATAGAAAGGTAAAAATTGACACACATGCTTGGAATGACATGGGGTTTAATTAGAACAAAAAAAAAGTATTGCTAGACGCGTGAAAGATCTCTTGCGCGCGTTGTTTGGTGATGATCGTGTGCTCAGCCGCCACTTTCGTCATGCTTGGCCTCCCAGGTCCCCAGATCTCAGTCCGTGCGATTATTGGCTTTGGGGTTACGTGAAGTCGCAAGTGTATCGTGATCGACTGCCATCTCTAGGGATGCTGAAAGACAACATCCGACGCCAATGCCTCACCGTAACTCCGGACATGCTTTACAGTGCTGTTCACAACATTATTCCTCGACTACAGCTATTGTTCAGGAATGATGGTGAACATATTGAGCATTTCCTGTAAAGAACATCATCTTTGCTTTGTCTTACTTTGTCATGCTAATTATTGCTATTCTGATCAGATTAAGCGCCATCTGTCGGACATTTTTTGAACTTTTGTATTTTTTTGGTTCTAATAAAACCCCATGTCATTCCAAGCATGCGTGTCAATGTGTACCTCTCTATCTACATTATTCCGTGATTTATTCAGTTTTCAAATTTATACTGACTTTTTGATCACCCGGTATATATATTGTAAGTAGGCTGTTTAGGTTTTTATGTTGGTAACGCCACGTAGCGCTCTGTATGAAAATCACTGACTGTGCTGTGTGCAGTTTGTGGCTGGTTGGCATTGTTGAAATATCCGCTGTAGTAGTGTTGGGTAGTTGGATGTGAACAACTTCCCACGCCCGGGTTCCCGGGTTCGATTCCCGGCGGGGTCAGGGATTTTCTCTGCCTCGTGATGGCTGGGTGTTGTGTGATGTCCTTAGGTTAGTAAGGTTTAAGTAGTTCTAAGTTCTAGGGGACTGATGACCTAAGATGTTAAGTCCCATAGTGCTCAGAGCCATTTGAACCATGTGAACAACGCGTAGCGTTGGGCAGTTGGAGGTGAGCCACCAGCAGGTAGTTAGAATCTTTTATTTAGCTGGCAGTATTGGCGCTCGCTGTATTGCAGTAGTTTGAGTGACGAAGATTTTTGTAGGTAAGTGATTCATGAAAGGTGTAGGTTATTGTTAGTCAGGGCCTTTTTTTTGTAGGGATTATTGAAAGTCAGTTTGCGTTGAGCTTAAAAAAAAAAGTGTGTCAGTTTAGTGTTGATCAGAATAAGTAAAGAGAGAAATGTCTGAGTACGTTCAGTTTTGCTCAGCTGTTTGAAACTCAAATAACCTAGAGGTTTTCAAGCACAGTCATTTATAAATTTTTCTAAGGGGATGTTTCAATATATTATGTGTGCGTGTGTGTCTAATAATTTTCTCAATCACAAACATATACTTTACTGTGTTGGTTAACGGTGGTCATGAGGAGTTACTCCATTCCTTGCAAGGTATGGTCACTTTAGTAGAATAGGAGGACAGAAAACTCTTCTGCAAGTAGGAAAAGAAATCCGTTATTTCATGTGCGAGTGATAAATTATTTAATCATTTTAGTTCGGGTGAATTAATTTCATTCGCACGAGAGCATCTTCACCAGCTAACAGTACCTAAATCGACCTTCACCCTCCGCTATATAACACGAACTCTGCTTGAAAAGTTCCAGTAACAATAGACATACGCAATATCCACCATGAACTCACACCATTCTTCATCTGCAGAAGCTCTCGTAAGAAAGAAGTTTTAACCAGAATATTGCGCAGGCGTGTAAACACTGGAGTAACAAGTTGAGTTCGGCGAAGAAGTTCATGGTATAAAAGCACATCATTGTACAATATTATGACTAACTAATGAGGTGGTGTAACATCCTGCATCGTGTAGCTGAGTGCTTGGAAAGTAGAGGGAATAACAACAATAAACTTTTTATGAGGTCTAGTGCAATTAAATAGCAGAGCATACTTGGCTTGACTTGGGCGTGATAAACGTGTCCCTTGTCTTGGGCAACTACTGTAGTCTTAGTGGATAATCGTGACCGGCTTAATAACTCTAAAGAGCTGTTGCTAAGTGTCTTATTTATGCTACGACCTAATCCCACCTGGTGCATTTCTGAGAAGCAGAGTCGTGAATCACATATGTCGCTTCAACTTTTTGCAGTGGCCACGAATGTCACCCTTCGTGCATTAACTGCGGTGGGTCTATGTGAAGTGCTCTTCCAGAAGGAGCCGCGATACCAAAATGATGGACAGCTTAATTGTGACAGTGATAAAGATCTCCCCATTTTTACCTTTCCTGTAGTCGCTGGTATTTCCATTCACTTTAGTACCTACGCTACTGAAAGACTTGTAACTGCTGAATATCTCGCAGTTACAGAACGAGCTGAACATGAGCATTGGCACACAATTTGCGGTAATTGAGTCTTTGAGTTTCGCTGATGAAGTTAAAAGAAAATCAGCTCGTTTTGTATTTTCGCGAAATGAGGGAGAGAGTGTCACGGATGTGTTACGCTGCTGGGGTAGCAGTCATTGAAAGAAAGGCGCTTTTCGCTGCGGCAAGACCTTTTCAAGAAACAGCAATCACCAACTTTCTCCTCTGAGTCTGAAAACATTTTCTTGGCGCCCACCTACATAAGAATAGATGATCGTGGTAATAATATGAGAGAAATGAGAGCTCGCACGGAAAGATATAAGCGTTCGTTTTTGCTGCATGCCCTCAGAGGGTGGAACGGTAGAGAAATTGCTTGAAGGTGGTTCAGTGATCAGCCTGGCACTTAATTGCAATGTGGAGAGTAGTTATGTAGATGTTGAAGTAGATTATTTGTTGTATACAGGGTGAAAAGTATTTAAACCGACAAACTCTGGGAGGTTGTAGGGGACATGAAAACAAATATTTTTCCCTAATGTCATTTTTTCCTATGAGGATTATTTAGACCGGTGGAGGCTGTATTACGCTCTTCAGTAGTTAGAGGCCGTATTACGATCTTTAGTTGTTAGAGGGCGTATTATGCTCTTCAGTTGTAGGCAACTGCTGTCCACCAGTGTAGTAGTGCATTGTCTCTGTTTACTAATGGAGCGACAGACCTGGAGTGAGTACACTGATGCGGTTGGTGCGTACTACGTAGCGCACCACAACGGACGATCCGCACAGTGGATTGATCAACAACAAGTGCGGTTCTTTGTTAATGTGTGAGTCGTTGTTGTTGGAGACTGTTTAACTGGGCCGCATCTGCTACCTAGGCCATTAAATGGCAGGCACTATTACAATTTTCTCGCCAGAGCATTTCCAGTCTTGCTGGAAGACGTCCCGCTCCCTACAAGACAACGCATATGGTTCCAACATGACGGGGCGCCAGCACATTTCAGTCATGTGCGTCGATTGCTGGACCGACGGTTCCCAAAACCGTGGATTGGCAGAGGTGGTCCTGTACCATGACCTGCTCGATCCCCAGATATGTCCCTTCTAGACTTTTTTGTGTGGGGAGAGATACGCAACTTTGTTTACACAACTCCTGTTGCATCAGAAGAGGATCTGGTAGCCCGAATAGTAGCAGCAGCAGGAACAATTCAAGATACTCCCGGGGTTTTTGCCCGTGTCAGACAGAACATGATCCGACGGTGTAAACGTTGTTTACATGTGCATGGAGGCATTTTTGAAAATTTACTGTAATTCAAATTGGGTTGTGTTAAGGTGTTGTCTCTTGGTCATAAAAAATGGAAAAGTGTTTGTCGATTTAATTAATTTTCTGCCAGAGAAATCTTCCTCTACCGGTTTAAATACTCCTCATAGGAAAAAATGACATTAGGGAAAAATATTTGTTTTGATGTCCCCTACAACCTACCAGAGTTTGTCTGTTTAAATACTTTTCACCCTGTAGAACGGCTACAAGGGGTGTTTATGCACCTGGAAAATGTATGATTAATGCGGGATGCATTTCGTAAGGGCACTTGTATCCGTGCACTGCCAAAATTATTTAGGACAGTTAGAGAGACTCGAACTAACGCCTACCAAAAATCGTTCCGCCAATCGCAGAGATAGAGTTGTAGCGGAGAGGCCGGGATGGGAGTGGGGCGATAGTGACAGTGGCACATCAGCATAAGGTGCTTTGCAGAGCGTAGATGTAAATGTAGAGATTCGTTATGTCATATACTATCAAATTTCTTGAATTCATCCCGTGAGGCTCAGTCCTTTGGCGGGTTAATGGAAAGTCATTGCTCTTAATCATTGCTGTTTAGGCAGATTTCACCTAGTTCTCGGAGAATTATGTACTCATCTCTTCCTTTTACAATTCTTAAGGACTTCTCAATACAGAGTTACTAATTAGGCCACGTGCTCTATCGTATTTATTTGGTTCTGTTAATATTGTAAGTAGGCTGTTTAGGTTTTTATGTTGGTAACGTCACCTAGCACTCTGTACTAAAATCACTGGCTGTGCTGTGTGCAGTTGTGGCTGGTTGGCATTGTTGGAATATTCGCCATTGTAGTGTTGGGCAGTTGGATGTGAACAGAACAGCCCGTAGTGTTGCGCAGTTGGAGGTGTGCGGCCAGCAGTGGTGGATGTGGGGAGAGAGATGGCGGAGTTTTGAGAGCGGATGATCTGGACGTGTGTCCATCAGAGACAGTAAATTTGTAACACTGGATGTCATGAACTGATATATGTATTATGACCTTTGAATACTATTAAGGTACACACATTGTTTGTTCCTATCAAAATCTTTCATTTGCTAACTATGCCTATCAGTAGTTAGTGCCTTCAGTAATTAGAATCTTTTATTTAGCTGGCGGTACTGGCGCTCGCTGTATTGCGGTAGTTCGAGTAACGAAGATTTTTGTGAGGTAAGTGATTCATCATTATTGTTAGTCAGGGCCATTATTTTGTAGGGACTATTGAAAGTCAGATTGCGCATTCTGCTTAAAAAAAAAAAAAAAAAGTGTCGGTTTAGTGTTGATCAGAATAAGTAAAGAGAGAAATGTCTGAGTACGTTCAGTTTTGCTCAGCTGTTTGAAAATCAAATAATGTAAGAGGTTTTTCCAGTATAGTCATTCATAAATTTTTCTAAGGGGGCGTTTCAATACGTACTCATTGAACTAGTGCTTTGTTATCTTTATAGTTCTATTTGGACTCATTTTGCTGTTACTGCTGGTGATATTCATTCATTTTTGTTCAGAATGGTCAATGAAAGTGAGATATCCCGTTCATTAAACAATACGCCACAAACCCGACTTGTGCGGACGTAAGGGCAGCTTAGTCTTCTGGAAATGTAGAACAGAGGGTTAGCGGCGAGAGACAGGAGGCAAGGGCATGAAAACGCTCCGCCCAGCACATAAGGGAATATTTAACTGCCGGCGAGGACGCTACACAAAGGGTTAGGCACCGAGCTGTAAGCTGGGACGATGCTCTGAGAAGAACAGTAGAGGATTAAGTATGTATACAACTTACAGCGGTACGGTGTATCCAACCAATGGATAATGTCATATCCAACCAAAATAATGCGTAAAGCTGTACTTACAAGGGAACCTCCCCATCGCACCCCCTTCAGATTTAGTTATAAGTTGGCACAGTGGATAGACCTTGAAAAACTGAACACAAATCAATCGAGAAAACAGGAAGAAGTTGTGTGGAACTATGAAAAAAATAAGCAAAATATACAAACTGAATAGTCCATGCGCAAGATAGGCAACAACAAGGATAGTCTGAGCTCTGGAGCGACGTGGTCCCGTGGTTAGCGTGAGCAGCTGCGAAATAAGAAGACCTTGGTTCGGGTTTTCTCTCGAGTGAAAAGTTTAATTTTTTATTTTCAGACAGTTATTTAGCGAAGCTGCACAGGTACACAGAGTAGTATTGCTTACGTGATCGTGTGTCAATTATCAAAGTTCAGGCACTCACACATAATCAACTTCGCTCTCCAAAATTCCAGGACATGTTCAGATTTGCTTGGACATATGCAGGATTTGACGGTCTACACACGGAAAAATTTGAAAAATTTAAAAACATATCGTTTTGACAGAGCACAGGGAAAACTGTGCGACTGTGTAACTGTTGCATTCATTTGTTGCAGTTTATGTGACAAACTCTTATGTTTTCATCACTTTTTTGGGAGTGATTGTCACATCCACAAGGAAACCTAAATCGGGCAAGGTAGAAGAATCTTTTTACCCATTCGCCAAGTGTACAAGTTAGGTGGGTCGACAACATATTCCTGTCATGTGACGCACATGCCGTCACCAGTGTCTAATAGAATATATCAGACGTGTTTTCCTGTGGAGGAATCGGTTGACCTATTACCTTCCGATCAAATGTTTTCGGTTCCCGTTGGAGAGGCACCTCCTTTCATCTACTAATCGCAGGGTTTTGAGGTGCGGTCGCAAAACACAGGCACTAAACTTATTACAGTGAACAGAGACGTCAATGAACGAACGGACAGAACATAACTTTGCGAAAATAAAGGAAGTAAACTTTTCACTCGAGGGAAGACTTGAACCAAGGACCTCTCGTCCCGCAGCTGCTCACGCTAACCACGAGACCACGGCGCTCCTGAGCTCACATAATCAGTGATGTTGCATATCTTGCACATGGACTACTCAGTTTGTATTTTTTGCTTATTTTTTTCATAGTTCCACACAACTTCTTCCTGTTTTTTCGATTGAATTGTGTTCATTTTTTCAAGGTCTATCCACTGTGCCAACTTATAACTAAATCTGAGGGGGGGGGGGCGATGGGGAGGTTCCTTTGTTAGTAATTCAACCATTGTAATCAGAGGAGATTCTTGTGACTGGGGTACATCACATACGAGGTTCACCAAGATTCACCCTTAGGTCCGGCACTGTTCCTGCATTGTTCCTCATATACGTAAAAGATCTTCCGTCTACATACAACAAACAGAACTGGGTCTTTATGCGGTTGACGTTGGTGTTGTGATCAATTCAAGCACACATACAGCAACAGAATAAATGGTAAACGGTGTTCTTAAAACTGTCATGACTGGTTGTCTGCGAATGTTCTCACTCCCAATTTTAAAAAGACACAACGTATTCAGTTCTGTACATCTACAGTTACTGTACTAATTATAATTGTAACACACGGCGAGGAAATAAAAAATTCGGTCGAAACTTCAAAGTTTTTAGATGCCCATATTGATTAGAATTTAAACTGGGAAAAGTAAGTTTTGTAACTCCTAAAACAACTTAGTTCTTCCACATTTAAACTTAGAATCATTGAAAATCTTGGGGAGAGACAAATAAGTAAATTGATGTATTTTGTATATTTTCATTTGATAATGTCATATGGAATACAGTTCTGGGTCAACTAATGTTTAACAAAAAACGTCTTCTTTGCGCAAGAAACATGATGTAAGAATAACGTTTGTTTCTCACCCACGCGCATCTTGTAGACGTCTGTTTAAGGAACTGCGCATTTTGACTACTGCTTCACAGTATATTAATTCGTTAATGAAGTTTATTGTAATTAATCCACTGCAACTCAAAAGAAACAGTCATTTACATAATTACATACGAGAAGGAAGAAACACAAAAAAATGGGTGTGCAATGCTACAACAAAAATTTCGTATCACTCACATAGTTACATTAAACATCTGACAGATAGTAAAGTAAAATTTTAAAATCAAACTGAAAAAGTTTCGGTTTTACAACTATTTCTATTCAGTAGAAGAATTTCAGTTATTGTAATGTGTAAAATGTGTGAATAGCAATTACTAATGTACATATGTATATTAAAAGAAGACTTATAAATGTTCAGCATGTAGCCATATTTACAAATTAATGAGAGATGTGAATGTAAAACTATTTGTTCCACATCTCTACGATTTATCGTGCAAATGATCCACGAAGCATGACATTAACTCTCTACGGAGTTACCATCTGGTTTGGCTCACTTTACTGAAAAAGAATCGTAACTGATTCCGCCTTTACACATTCATCGCCAGACGGCTTGCATAGTACTATCAAACCACGTGGTACATTGAGTTACATATGAGTTGCCGTGAAATGATCGCCTGCACAATTTGTTTTCGCTGCTTCCCGAAAGAGTAACATTTACGTTTTTCTTGACGTCGTCCGATTAACATAATTATTCCCGTTTGTACGGTAACAACACAAATTATCGAAGCACACCGAGTATTTTTCGAGAGTCTCAATGTGATTGTATAAAGAAGAGGAAATACCAAAGGCAGAGCACTTAGTGTCAAAACAAAGCTTATGCATAAAAGATGGTGATGAAAAGCAATCTTGGAAGACAGGGCATAAATCACGACCTCCTCATACGTCGTGAATGAGTGTATAGTGAGACAGAGTTGTGTAGAAGAGTGCAAATGCTGCTAAGTCAAAGACGCAACCCTGGAAACATACTACTGAAAAAATAAGAGACATCGGAATTTGAAAACAAAACTGAGCTGTTAGCCCTGTGGCAAATGTTGCAATAATGTCTCCACAAAAGTATAATTGGATAATGTTTTTATCTGAAATACAAGTAAATGAAGCCATAAAAGAAATTGCCCAACTAAACGATGTGGAATAGGGAGACAGAATAAAAATAAACACGAAAGACAACGAAGTAGGGAAGTTGTAAGAAATAATTTGATCTAAAAATACAAGGTAACGTACGCTAGCTACGGTACTGAATGTATGGAGCTAGTAATAGACATTTAAAGGATAGAACTGCATACACACTGAATAATAATACTAATAGTAGTAGTGGTAGTTGTAGTAGTAGTAGTAGTAGTAGTAGTAGTAGCCAATCATAACGCTAGTAGCCCTGACAGACTCGAAGCCAACACCCTTCACAACACTACAAGTTTATATTCGAATTAACACAGAAGATGATGAGGAAACTGAAATAAAATATGATGAGATAAAAGAAATTATTCAGATAGTTAAGGGCCAGGAAAATTTAACTGTGATTGGGCCTTGGAATTTGACAGGAAAGGGAAAAGATTGAAAACTAATAGGTGAATGTGGACTGGAGAAAAGGAATGAAACGGGATAATTTTGCACAGAGCACAATTTAATTATCTCTAACACTTTGTTTAAGAATCACGAATGGAGGCTGTATGTGTGGGAGACACCTGCAGAAAGTTCGTAGTGAGACAGTAATTTCGGAAACAGATTTTAAACTGTAAGACGTTCCCAGTGGCAGGCGTGGATTCTGACCACAGATGATTGGCTATGAACTGTACATTAAATCTAAAGAAATTCAAAATGGTAGGAAATTAAGGAGATTGGACCAACATAAGTTAAAAGAACCAGAAGTTGTTGACAGGTTCAAACGGAGCATTAAGCAACGATTGACTGAAGCAGGTAAAAGGGATACAGGAGAACACGAATGGGTAGCTTTGATAAATGAAATAATGAAGACAGCATAGGATCAAATAGGTTAAAAGAGAAGGCATAGTGGAAAGCTGTGGCTGTCACAGGCGATACTGAGTTTAAGTTATGAAAGGAAGAAAATATAAAAATGTAGCAAATGAAACAGGTGGAAGGCAACACAAACGTCGAAAAAACGAGGCTGACAGGAAATTCAAAATAAAGCAGGAATGTACAGAGGACAAATGTAAGGATATAAAAGCAAATATGTAACTATGGGAAAGATAGATACCGCCTATAGTAATTATTAGTAATTAAGGGGACGTCTGGAGAAAAGAAAAGCAGTTTATGAATATTAAGAACTCAGATGGAAAACCAGTACTATGTAAAGGATGAATAGTTGAAACGTGGAAGGTATATATAGAAGGGCTGTACAAGGGAAACATATTTTTAAAAAATGGTATAGGAATAAGAGGATTTAGATGAAGATGAGATAGGAGATATAATACTACGGGAGGAATTTGACAGAACACTGAAATACCTAAGTCGAAACACGGTGTACGAAGTAGATGAATTTCCCTCAGAAGTACTGATATCTTTGGGAGAGCCACTCGTAACAAACATATTACAGCTTGTACGCAAGATGTATGAGATGGCGAAATACCCTTAGACTTCAAGGCGAATGTAATAATTTTAGTTCCAGTTGTGAAAAATTACCGAACTATCAATTTAATAAGTCATGGCTGCAAACTATTGACAGGAATTATTTACAGAAGTATGGAAAAACAGGTAGAAGCCGATCTCGGGAGAGTTAGATTCGATTACGGAGAAATGTAGAAACAAGCGAGGCAGTACTGATCTATGACGTATCTTAGAAGATAGGTTAAGGATAGGAAAACCTACAGTTATAGCTTTTCTAGATTTGGAGAAAGGTTTTGGCAACGTTGAATGGAATAGACTCCTTGATGTTCTGAAGGTAGCAGATTTAAAATATAACATGCGAAAGATTATACACAATTTTTACAGAAATCACAAAGCAATTATAAGAGTCGACAGGCATGAGAAGGGCTGAGAAGGGAGTGAGACACGGTTGTAGCCTATTCTCGATGTTATTCAGTCTGTTCACTGAGCAAGCAGTAAAGGACACGAAAATTCAGATGAAGAGATGAAAATTTTGCCGTTTGTCGATGACGCTGTAATTCTGATAGAGACAGCAAACTTCTTGCAAAAGCAGATGAACGGTATGGACAGTGTCTTGAAAGTAGGATGTAAGATGAACATCAACAAAAGCAAAACATGGGTAATGGAATGTAATCGAATTAAATCAGGCGATGCTGAGGGAATTGTATTAGGAAACGAAACACTCAAAGCAGTAAATGAGTTTTGCTATTTGCGCAATAAAATAATTGAAAATGAGCGAAGTAGAGAGGAGGTAAACTGTAGATTGGCAACAGAAAAAGAAGCGTTTCTGAAGAAGAGAAATTTGTGAACTTCGAATATGGATTTGTTAGGAGGTCTATTCTGAAGGTATATGACTTGAGTGTAGCCTTGTATGGAAGTGAAAGTGGAAGATTAACAGTTTAGACGAGAAAGAGAATAGAAGATGAGCCATGCGTGGCTCGTGTTCCCGCCATCATGTATTTTACACCCTGTTTTTAACGTACTTCCACCTTACTACGTTAATTTAAATTACTACTATCACTGAGTTGCTGCTATGCCTAACCGTAAGCAGCGTTAGCAGCGCGTATCGATATATCCCCTCTCGTAGTATATTTGCTGTCCCAGCAGGCACACGGAGGGAGGGGTTTATTAGTTATTGGGAGCTCCAACGTTAGGCGGGTGATGGAGCCCCTTAGGGAAATAGCGGAAAGGTCGGGGAAGAAGGCCAGTGTTCACTCTGTCTGCTTGCGGGGGGTCTCATCCGAGATGTGGAGGAAGCCCTGCCGGCGGCGATAGAGAGCACTGGGTGCACCCGACTGCAAATTGTTGCTCATGTCCCCACCAATGACTCCTGCCTTCTGGGTTCAGAGGTCATCCTCAGTTCGTACAGGCGGTTGGCGGAATTTGTGAAGGCGGAAAGCCTCGGTCGCGGGGTGGAATCTGAGCTAACTATTTGTAGTATCGTTCCCAGAACCGATCGCGGTCCTCTGGTTTGGAGCCGAATAGAAGGCTTAAACCAGAGGCTCAGACGATTCTGCGGAGATCTGGGGTGCAAATTTCTCGACCTCCGCTATCGGGTGGAGAAATGTAGGGTCCCCCTGAATAGGTCATGCGTGCACTACACGCCGGAAGCAGCTACAAGGGTAGCGGAGTACGTGTGGAGTTCACATGTGGGTTTTTTAGGTTACAGAATTCCCTCTCTAGGCCCGACAAGACGCCTCCTGAGACGCGGCAAGGTAGTAGTAGGCAAAATGCAACAGGGAATAACAATATTAATGTGCTAATAGTAAACTGCAGGAGCGTCTATAGAAAGGCCCCAGAACTGCTCTCATTAATAAACGGTCACAACGCCCATATAGTACTAGGGACAGAAAGTTGGCTGAAACCAGTTCCCCACAGTAATGAAATCCTAAACTCAGATTGGAATGTAGACCGCAGAGACAGGCTGGACAGTGAAGGGGGAGGCGCGTCTATAGCGGTAAGAAGTGCAATAGTATCGAAGGAGATTGACGGAGATCCGAAATGTGAAATAATTTGGGTGAAGGTCACGGTTAAAGCAGGCTCAGACATGGTAATTGGATTTCTCTATAGGCCCCCTGGCTCAGCAGCTGTTGTGGCTGAGCACCTGAAGGATAATCTGGAAAATATTTCGAGTAGATTTCCCCACCATGTTATAGTTCTGGGTGGAGATTTTAATTTGCCGGATATAGACTGGGAGACTTAGACGTTCATAACGGGTGGCAGGGACAAAGAATCCAGTGAAATTTTTTTAAGTGCTTTATCTGAAAACTACCTGGAGCAGTTAAACAGAGAACCGACTCGTGGCGATAACATATTAGACCTTCTGGTGACAAACAGACCCGAACTATTTGAAACAGTTAACGCAGAACGGAATCAGCGATCATAAAGCGGTTACTGCATCGATGATTTCAGCCGTAAATAGAAATATTAAAAAAGTTGGAAGATTTTTCTGTTTAGCAAAAGGGACAAAAAGCAGATTACAGAGTACCTGAAGGCTCAACACAAAAGTTTTGTCTCAAGTACAGATAGTGTTGAGGATCAGTGGACAAAGTTCAAAACCATCGTACGATATGCGTTAGATGAGCATGTGCCAAGCAAGATCGTAAGAGATGGAAAAGAGCCACCGTGGTACAACAACCGAGTTAGAAAACTGCTGCAGAAGAAAAGAGAACTTCACAGTAAACATAAACATTGCCAAAGCTTTGCAGACAAACAAATATTACGCGAAATGAAATGTAGTGTGAGGATGGCTATGCGAGAGGTATTCAATGAATTCGAAAGTAAAGTTCTACGTACTGACTTGGCAGAAAATCCTAAGAAATTTTGGTCTTATGTCAAAGCGGTAGGTGGATCAGAACAAAATGTCTAGACACTCTGTGACCAAAATGGTACTGAAACAGAGGATGACAGACTAAAAGCCGAAATACTAAATGTCTTTTTCCAAAGCTGTTTCACAGAGGAAGACTGCACTGTAGTTCCTTCTCTAGATTGTCGCAGAGATGACAAAATGGTAGATATCGAAATAGACGACAGAGGGATAGAGAAACAATTAAAATCGCTCAAAAGAGGAAAGGCTGCTAGACCTGATGGGATACCAGTTCGATTATACACAGAGTACGTGAAGGAACTTGCCCCCCTTCTTGCAGCGGTGTACCGTAGGTCTCTAGAAGAGCGTAGCGTTCCAAAGGATTGGTAAAGGTCACAGGTCATCCCCGTTTTCAAGAAGGGACGTCGAACAGATGTGCAGAACTATAGGCCTATATCTCTAACGTCGATCAGTCGTAGAATTTTGGAACACGTATTATGTTCGAGTATAATGACTTTTCTGGAGACTAGAAATCTACTCTGTAGGAATCAGCATGGGTTTCGAAAAAGACGGTCGTGTGAAACCCAGCTCGCGTTATTCGTCCACGAGACTCAGAGTGCCATAGACACGGGTTCCCAGGTAGATGCCGTGTTTCTTGACTTCCGCAAAGCGTTCGATACAGTTTCCTACAGTCGTTTAAAGAACAAAGTAAGAGCATATGGACTATCAGACCAATTGTGTGATTCCAGTTCGCTTGCAGACGCGGAAGTGTTAAGACGTGCTACGCGGTCGGTCTTCCGTGTGACGCTTGTGTTTACCTACTAGTGCACGCGCGTAACAGCTTTTGTTTGGCACGGTTTTCTGTTAGGCACATTAATTTCTGACATTACTATCGGTGGCGGCAAGCCCCGCCATTTATGGTGAGGTGTATGGAGAAGGGGGTGGTGACTTCGACGCTCCTATGGGACAACATCAACAACAACCGCCTGCCCACCGGCTACATCCAGATGCAGCACCTTTACCACCTCTTCCAGGAGCTACATTGGACAACACGACGGCTGTGATCAGCCACTCGTTAGCAGTTGTTCGGGGAGAATCTGGAATACAGCCGGCAGAAGAGCATATGCATTTATCGGAACAGGATTCCTCCAGCTTCTCCGCTACGAGAAACAAGCGGCAAAGTGAGGTCAGTCTGGATTTAAGAAATTCCAAAACCTTCATAGCAGACGCTAATCAACTCTTACCTGTCACTGACGTTTCAAATGTAGCTGACCCCCCTGTAGCAACTGCTTCTGGGCTCACTCCTAACCAACATGCTGCAACTGACACCCCTCCTGTGGGACCTGCACCTACACCGAGGTCTCTCAACTTTTACAAACGTACAGATAGGGGACCATTCGTAGTTTACATGGAATGTTTGGACAAAAACTTAGGCCGCTTGCACCCTATGGCACTAGGGAAATTATTGCATATTTCCTTGCCAGAAGTGAAGAATTCTGTACTTAACATCTCTTCAGCAGGAAAAACAAAAGTTAAGGTGGAACTGAAAACCCCAGACAAGGCTAATTTCCTAGTTACCAGTGAGGTATTAAAGTCAAAAAATATAGAAGCTTACATTCCTTCCTTTGTTGTCCATAAGCTGGGAGTAATCAGGAAAGTAGACACCAATCTTGAAGAAGCGGAGCTTTTGGAAGTTGTACAATCTCCCTTCCCTGTTGTAGGCGTTCGGAGGTTTACGAAGAGATATGGTAAAGACCAAATCGTTAAATTGCAGAGCTGTTTGTTAACCTTCGACTCTCAAACCTTACCGGACGCCGTGTCTATTCACGGAACAAGATGTCCCGTAGACCTTTATGTACCAACTGTCAGGCAGTGCTTTAGTTGTCTTCGTTACGGGCACATCAGTAAACAATGTCGATCTCAGATGACATGCATTAAATGTAGTGGTCCACATAATGTTGAATACTGTGTCTCACCTACCACTATTTGCGCTCATTGCGGGGGACAACACGCATCCATGGACCGTTCCTGCCCGGAATACCATATACGGCGACGAGCTCAAGAATTAGCTACGTTCAACAACATTGACTTCAGGGATGTGCTGTCTATTGCTCGTATGCCAACCTATGCATCCGTCACCGGGGTTCAACAACATCACTTGCCGGCTCCGATCATTCCTGCTCCAACAAATTTGAGCTCTCCGGACTTACAAAACCCACAACTCTTCCCGCCGCTGCCCGCCGCAAGCATGCAGAGTCAACAACGCGGAAGTGGGGACGCAACTCAGTGTGCAACTGTGCCCCATCAGACACACGTCGCTTACCGGCCTCCCCGGCGGCAGGCGCAAGTAAACAACCAAAGTAACGTTCGTGAGTGGTCTCAGTACCGCAGACTGTTATATCCCATGCAACATTCATTCACTCCTATCAGCCAAAATCCATACTAGCCTGCTGCTCACAGATTAGCAACCCCACAAGCGCCGAATCAACGACAGCCTCAAGGTCATGCTGAACTTATAGATAAGATAATAAATGTGATTGATATTGTCATGCAAAACATGAGACAAAATAGTGCTATGAACAATTCCGATATCCGGCACCTCGTTACTGGCATATTTTAATCTCTCTCTCCCTAAATTATGGTGGCTTTAAAAGTATTGCAGTGGAATGCGAGATCGGCTAATTCTAATAGAGAAAGCTTGCAATGAGAACTGTTCGTAAGTCAGCCTGATATCGTTCTGTTATGTGAAACTTGTTTCACATTCGAACGAAATGTTCGCTTTCAAAATTATTCTATAGTAAGGGAAGACCGTCTCGATGGGTGGGGCGGCGTAGCTATACTGGTAAAAACTTCGCTGCCGCATCGACCACACCCGTTACACGTATCTGTCACCAACCTTGAATTAGTTGCTGTGGAGATACGAACTGCCCACGAAACCTTTACAGTTGTCTCGTTGTATAACGCTCCCCACCACAGTATCGTGGAAGATGACTGGAGACAATTAATAAGTCAGCTTCGTCCTCCCTTTATCGTAGCTGGAGACGTGAATGCCCACCATGTAGCGTGGGGAGGAGACGTGACAGACAGGAACGGCAGGACCTTGATAAGCGTTATCGAAGATAATAACCTAGTGATACTCAACGATGGCTCTCCTACCATGATAACTTCACCTCTCCGTAGACCCTCCGCAGTTGATGTAACTCTTTGCACCCCCTGCTTTACTGAAATATCTAATTGGTGCGTTAAAAAGGATTCAATGGGATCCGATCATCTCCCAATAGAGTTTCACATTAACATCAACGTCGATACTACGCACATCTGTTACTCTAATAGTACGTGGAAAATCAAGGAAGCCAATTGGGCCTCTTATAAGGAAACGGTTCAGCGGGCACTCGCAAATACGAGACGTGACTTACGGGACGAAGATGCATACCCAGTTTTACTCAATGCTATGAACGTCGCAGCTGGCATCAGCATCTCTAAGAAAAAGGAGTTTACAGTAATGAAGCACCGTTCTCCCTCTTGGTGGAATTCTGAATGCTCTCAGGAAGTTGCGAAGCGACGACTCGCCTTGAAAACCTATCGTCAGAATCCTTCATTGGACAACTTCTTGGCTGTGCAAAAAGTGAATGCGCGAGTTAACAAATTCCTGAAGAAAACCAAGAAGGACAGTTGGAAACAATTTTGCCTGTCCCTAAATAATGAAACCAGTATGGCAAGCATCTGGCATAAACTAAAAGCTTTTAGAACAAGAAGACTGTCTTCCTCCCCTCCTGCTACCACGGCCTGGTTAGAGGAATTCATAGATACATTCGCTCCTCCCACGGTGCCATTTTTAAACCATCGGTTCCCTGCTGAAGAAGACCGCTATCATGTTCTCCTTCGTCCTTTCTCTAAAGAAGAACTCCACGAAGCTATTAAAGCATTGAGCGACAGTTGCCCTGGCATTGATCATATACACTACTCTATGCTTGCACACCTGCCTATAGAAGCGAAAGACTTTCTCTTGAACATTCTTAATCAATACTGGATGAAGAAAGACCTCATATCAACATGGAAGACGCAAGTAATAATTCCATTTCTCAAAATTGGTAAAGATCCAAATGTCGGTACTAATTATAGACCTATTGCCTTATCGTCGTGTGTTGCAAAAACACTGGAACGAATGGTAAAAAGGAGACTAGAATGGTGGCTTGAAAAAAGTAATTTGTTGCCTCGGAGTCAATACGGCTTCAGAAAAGGCAAAGGGACCATGGATAACCTGTTTTTCCTTAATATGGATATCACGCCAGCCTTTCAAACGAAAGAGACAGTAGTGGCAGCTTTTCTTGACGTTAAGGGTGCATATGACCACGTACAAATACCGATACTCTTGGACAAACTGGCAGGATTCGGAATTCCTTCACGGATGATCTGCGGTATCAGTACCCTGATGACTCAAAGAACGATCTACGTCCGTTTCAAAGGTACCATGATCGGACCTTTTTATGACTCCCAGGGCTTGCCGCAAGGTGCAATTTTAAGTCCTCTCCTGTATACTCTACATACGCACGACCTAGAACGCATACTTACTCCCCCCAAAAAAATCCTACAGTATGCTGATGTTATATGTGTTTATTCTACTGCTGCTTCATATCTTCAGGCCAAAACGGCATTAACCACAACCATCGCACACATCGATGAGTGGCTCTCTATCAATGGGCTGGAGATCTCGGCTGAGAAATCAGCAGTCGTTCCCTTCTCCAAGTCGATGACAGCTCGCACGGAAGATCACATTACCTGTGGCAAGTACACCTTCCAAATAAAATCTCTCGTTCGATTTCTGGGGATGATTTTTGACTCTCGGTTAAGCTGGGCGCCCCACATCCGATCCACCGTTACCAAGTGTGAAGAAGGTTTAAATGTAATCAGATTACTCACTCGTGTCTCGTGGGGAGCGCACCAGAGTGTTTTACTCACCATGTACCGAGGGATAATTCGATCTCGATTAGACTATGGCTGTCAATTCTACCACACTGCGTCAAAGATTTATCTCTCCAAATTAGATAATCTTCAATATAGAGCCATTCGTACTTGTCTTGGAGCCATGCGATCGACGCCCACCAACGCCCTTTTAATAGAAGCAGGGGAGATGCCGTTGAGCATTAGGCACCAAATGTTATCGGACAAATTCTACATTCAGGGCATGGCCATTATGGACAGTTCCGTCTATCAAAGTAGAGACTGCATTTATCGACTGTGGATTGCATCCCACATAAGGAATAAAGTGCCAACCGTTTGTGCCAGCTTTGACACTTGGTCACCTGTCATTAATTCTATACGGCGTTCAGCGCATCTACCTGTTTTTGAATATGATCTTCAAACGCTCTGCTCCCAGATCCCAGTCCATTATTTAAGTGCGACCTGGCTGGACAGTACTAATGTCAACGTTGGCTTCAATCGTCTCGTTCAAGCACAATGGCCGGGTTTTCTCTGTGTATATACCGATGGCTCCAAAATTCCACAAGAAGAGTGTACAGGATGCGCTTTTTTCTGCCCTCAGATCCAGATCCGAAAAACCTTCAAACTGCCTACGAGCACTTCTATTTTTACGGCGGAGACAGTGGCAGTTTTTGAAGCACTTAAGTTTGTCTCTAGCACTTCCTTCCCCAAGATATTGATAGTATCTGACTCGCAAAGCGTTCTTAAAAACATTCAGTACAGTCGATGGAACAAAGCAACCAACAGTTATATCTTGGATGCACACGCACGGGCCGGACAATCCATTTGTTGTGGGTACCTTCCCACTCCGGTATCCTCTATAATGATGAAGTTGATGCATTAGCCAAACAAGCGGCAACCTTAGGCACCGTCCTGAATCTGCACCTTCCTTATACAGACTACTTACGTGAAGTCAAGGACCACGCAAGACAACAATGTCAGGAAATGTGGAACGTTTCTCAAGAGACAAGAGGCGGTTATTACGCAGTGCTCCAACCTCGGATCCCTTCACAGCCGTGGTTCATGAGGACACATCTGGACCGATCCACGATTTCTACCATCATAAGACTCCGCTTCAATCATGCCTCTTTCCCACAACATCTACATCGGATCAACGTTTACAGTTCACCAGCATGTGAGTGTGATCCTGAGTCGGAAGCTGATGTCAACCACATCTTATTTATGTGCCCCAAATTTGACCGTGAACGGTTGGTCTTTCTGAAGACATTGCTGAGTATGGGCTACCATCTTCCTCAATCAGCTTCTTCTCTTTTGTGTATTAAAGACGTTCGTCTATATAAAGTGATAGTTAACTTCATCAAGAGTACTGGTTACAATCTGTAGGTTCTAATGGTGTCCGTAAATTATAAACATGTCTTGCTGATGAAGATATTTCAGAATTGGTGTGAACTGTAAGCCAAGACACTTTAATTAGTTTCCAATTCAATTCAATTCAATTTTTAAAACATTATGTACAAAACTGTAACATTTAAGCTTTTTATTCTTGTAAATATGCATTTCTGTATTTGTTTATTCAATTATGTGTACATTGTCACTATGTGTTGCCAATGGCTAAATTGAGTACACACTCAAAGGCCAAATAATAATAAAAAAAAACAAAAAAATTGTGTGATTGGATTGAAGAGTTCCTAGATAATAGAACGCAGCATGTCATTCTCAATGGAGAGAAGTCTTCCGAAGTAGGAGTGATTTCAGGTATGCCGCAGGGGAGTGTCATAGGACCGTTGCTATTCACAATGTACATAAATGACTTTGTGGATGACATCGGAAGTTCACTGAGGCTTTTTGCAGATGATGCAGTGATGTATCGAGAGGTTGTAACAATGGAAAATTGTACTGAAATGCTGGAGGGTCTGCAGCGAATTGACGCATGGTGCAGGGAATGGCATTGAATCTCAATGTAGACAAGTGTAATGTGCTGCGAATACATAGAAAGATAGATCCCTTATCATTTAGCTACAAAATAGCAGGTCAGCAACTGGAAGCAGTTAATTCCATAAATTATCTGGAAGTACGCATTAGGAGTGATTTAAAATGGAATGATCATATAAAGTTGATCGTCGGTAAAGCAGATGCCAGACTGAGCTTCATTGGAAGAATCCTAAGGAAATGCAATCCGAAAACAAAGGAAGTAGGTTACAGTACGCTCGAAACTTCCTGGCAGGTTAAAACTGTGTGCCGGACCGAGACTCGAACTCGGGACCTTTGCCTTTCGCGGGCAAGCGCTCTAACAACTCCGCGATATCCTTTCTTTCAGGAGTGCTAGTTCTGCAAGATTCGCAGGAGAGCTTCTGTAAAGTTTGGAAGGTAGGAGACGAGGTACTGGCAGAAGTAAAGCTGTGAGGACGGGTCGTGAGTCGTGCTTGGGTAGCTCAGTTGGTAGAGCGCTCGCCCGCGAAAGGCAAAGGTCCCGAGTTCGAGTCTCAGTCCAGCACACAGTTTTAATCTGCCAGGAAGTTTCATATCAGCGCACACTCCGCTGCACAGTGAAAATCTCACTCTACAGTACGCTTGTTCGCCCACTGCTTGAATACTCCTTAGCAGTGTGGGATCCGTACCAGATAGGGTTGATAGAAGAGATAGAGAAGATCCAACGGAGAGCAGCGCGCTTCTGACGCTCAGTAGCTCGGTACGGGCTTTTGTTAAGTTTCGAGAACATACCTTCACCGAAGAGTCAAGCAATATATTGCTCCCTCCTAAGTATATCTCGCGAAGAGCCATGAGGATGAAATCAGAGAGATTAGAGCCCACTCAGAAACATACCGACAATCCATCTTTCCACGAACAATACGAGACTGGAATAGAAGGGAGAACCGATAGAGGTACTCAAGGTACCCTCCGCCACACACTATCAGGTGGCTTGCGGAGTATGGATGTAGATGTAGATGTACTACTTCCCGGTCGTGGTCTGTCGTAAATGAGTTCGTCGGGAGTTCGGGTTGCCAGTCAGTTGGAACGTGTCTGCAGTGCAGTCCGGACCTGACAGTCAGGGAGTTGCAATGCGCCTCTAGTGCAGTCGGGTGGAGCAGCAGTGAGGTCTGCGGCGACATGGCTCGCCCGACCAATGCCGCCGCGCATCACTTGCCGGGCCACGGTCTTTGTGGGTCGTCGGTCGGTCGCCCTACCGGGCGAAGGGGTTTGGCTCGCCGATCGTTCATGAGTCGGCTGTGTGTGTGTGTGTGTGTGTGTGTGTGTGTGTGTGTGTGTGTGTGTACGCATCGACTCCCGATTGTGTTCGTGTGTGCTTAGTTACTGTTTGGTATCGTTCAGATCTTCGTGCAAATGCTTGTCAGGTTGCTTGTGTAGTTGGCGTTACCTCCACTGACGACTATTTTAGATGTTGTCGGCATTCCGAGAGGAGTCGGTCTGTTTCTCAGGACCAGGGATGTTATCTCCGCGCGGTGCAGTTAGCTGGGTCCACTGGCGGTCCCTGCGCTGTGTTGGAGCGTGTGTGGAGCTGTCCGATCGCTACAAGCTTCGTGGTTCACTGAGCCAGGACGTCAAAATTTAGTAGTGGTTTCAGCTACCCAAACCACGTTCATTCATGTTGTGGTGGTTCGTTTCGGTGGTTCGCTGTTGGGGAGGTTTTCCTGTGAGCAACACCGAGAGGTTCTATTGCTGAAATTTAGCCGCCATGCGGTGCAGTTAACTATGTTGGTTGACTACAATTCGAGTTCACCAGTGGAATTTTCTGCCTTGTGGCTGTTAGTGTTCCGATTACCTGCCCTGGCCGCTAACGTAGTTTCTAGGCAGTGTCTTCTCCACACCTGTTGTTGCTGCCCAACATGGTGTCTTGTTTTGACAGCTCAGTTCACATACGCGTTGTTTGGCGATAGTGATACTTGTAAATTTTTGTTTGTTTGTTTGGGTGGGGGACTTGAATTCTCGCGTACTCTGTCGTGGCAAGCAAGCGGTTGGTCGGTCGGTCCGTGACTGTCCCTTGGTTGAGTTCGTACGAATTAAGTGTAGTTGGACCCACCATTTGTCTCACTTCTTTCAGAAGTGTATTTGTGAACTGAATGATGATAATTTAATTTGTGAAATGAATCCGACCGCAACTCCCTTGGCTCTTTCCGCAATCCTAATTACCTGTTAGCCCTGGGTGATTTAGCGGACGTTTCAGAAGCTTTTGAAAACTGATGTTACAGAAAAATGGTGAAAATAAGATGTGTAGATCATCAGTGAATGAAGATATGTTGAATTAATTGGGGAGAAGGGAAATTCGTGGCCTGCCTTGACTAAAAGAAGGGATCGGTTGATAGAGCACATTCTGAAACAGCAAGGGATCACCAACTTAGTAGTGTGAGTAAAAATTGTAGTGCGAGACCAAAAGATGAATACAGTAACCAGGTTCAAAACGATGTAGGCTGCAGTAGTTGTTCAGAGATGGAGAGGTTCGCACAGAATAGAGTATCGTGGAGAGCTGCATCAAACCAGTCTTCGGGCTGATGACCACAAGAAAAAGAGCAGCAGTCATAATTATGCTACATAAATATGCCTAGCGACTACGGCAATAAAGTATTTTTTTGCAGTCATCCGTCTTCTGACTGGTTTGATACGACCCGACACCAAATCCTCTCCTGTGCCAAATTCTTCATCTCAGAGCTGCACTTGCGTCCTACGTCGTCAGTTGATCTGTTAGATGTATTGCAGTCTGTGTCCTCTGGTACCATGGAAATTATTCCCCAGTGTCTTAACTTATGTCCTGTCACCTTATTCCCGCTTCTTCTCAGCATCTTCGCGATTACGGCGGAGGACCTCTTCATTCCTCACCAGTCCCCCTAATTTTCAACATTCGTCTGTAGCACCACATCTCAAAAGCCTCGAGTCTGTTTTAGTGTTTCCCCACAGTCCGTGATTTCCTACTATACTGTGCTGTGCTTCAGACGCACATTCTCAGGAAATTCTTCCCCAAAGTGAGGTCTACGTTTGATGCTAATAGACTTCTTTTAGCTGGGAATGCCCTCATTGCCTATTAGTCTGCCTTCTCGTTCCGTCCGTCATGTGTTATTTTGCTTGCAACGTAACAGAAATCCTTAACTTCGTTTGATCCATAGCCATCAGTTTTGATGTTAAGTTCATCTATAATCTCATTTCTGCTACTTTTAAGTGTTTTCGTCTTTTTTTCAGTTTACTCTCAATCCATATTCTGTGCTCATTAGGTTGTTCTTTATATTCAGCAGGTCCTATAATGCTTCTTTACATTCACTGGTGATTGCAATGTCGTCAGCGAGTCATATCATTGGTACCCTTCATCCCTGAAATGCAAGCCTAATCTTGAACGTTTAATTTTTGTTTGCCATTGCTTCTTCGATGTATAAACTAAACGGTATGGTCGGATGATCCCTGTCTTAAACCCTTCACATAGCACTTTGTTCTTTTTCCTTCAGTTCTATTGTTCCCTATTAGCGCCTGTGCGTACTGTATGTTACCCGTCATTTCGTATAGCGTAATCCTAGTTTTCTCAGACTATCGAACTTCTTGACGGTTTCTATGGTTGAGAGCTTTCTTTAGGTGGAAAAATCCAAAAACGTTACGATTTTTCTTAAGTCTTGCTAACATTATCAAGTGCAAAGTCAGATCTGCCCCTCCAGTGCCTTTACTTTCCCTAAAACCAAATTCACTGTCACCGAGCAGTTCCTCGATTTTCTTTCTATTCTTCTGTATATTATGCTTATCAGCAACTTCGATGTCAGCACTCATCTTCCCTTGCTCCCTACGTGATTGTGTAGATTTCTCTGAAAGTCTTTACCACTTCACCCAAAGAATTAGAAATTCGGGAGGGTTATTGTGTATATTCCTACCGGCTTATTTGATCGTAAGCCTTCCGAAGCTCAAACCTTTACTGTAATACTAGTGTTCGCAACTGATTCCAGTTCTTCTTGTATCATGCCGTCAGACAATTTCTTCCTCTAGTAGATGCCTTTGATGTACTCATTCCACCTATCCACTCTCTGCTCCGCGTTTAGACAGTAGAATTCCCGTTTCAATCTTAATCTTAATGCTCTTGCTTTTAATTTCACCGATGGTTGTTTTGACTTTCCTATAGATTGAGTCTTTCCTAGGATCATTTTTTTTTTCAATTTGTTCTCATTTCGGCTTGGATGCCCCGCTCTTCCCATTTATTTCATTCCTAGCTGACTTACATTGGTGTAGTTCTTCTTCCCCTGAAGATTTTTGCACTTCTTCCTTGGTTCAGTCGAAGTATTTCCCTTGTTACCCAACGTATCTCCGCTATTACTTTTCTTGTACTTATGCTTAAGTATCCAGGTTCTGCAACTGTCATTTCTAGAGACGTCCATTCCTCTTCGACTGAAGTGCCTACTGAGCTTCTCACTATCGCAGTATCCTCATACTTAGAGAATTTCTAATGAACGTAAATATTCCTCGGTACTACGATATCCGACCTCCTTGTTCTTCCGTTCCTGCCTACTAAATTGTGATCTGTTTCTGTATTTGTTCCTCGGCACGCCTTATGATTTAGTACCTGATTTCGGAATCTCCGTTTGACCATGACGTAATCCAGCTGGAATCTTTCCTTGCCTCCGTGCCTTTTCCGAGAATACCACTGCCTTTCGTTGTTGAACAAGGTACCTGCTATTTCTAGGTGAAATTTACGGCAGAACGCAGTCTTTCCCCTCCCTCGTTCTCACTACCTACATCTATTACTCCCACAACTCTGTTTGCTGTTCCTTCCCCTACTACCGCGTTCCTAACTCCCTTGATTAAATTGCCCTCCCCCTTTACTATGTTATCAGTTCAGTTCCCCATATACTTTCTCCACCTCTTCATCTCCTGATTGTGACACCGGCATACATACAAGAACTATTGTCATTGGCGTTGGTTTTCTGCAGGTCCCGATGAGAACAAACCTACCACTTAACTTTTCAACTGCTCTGCCTCTCTGTCCAGAAAGAATCCTGTTCCTGTTACATAATTTTCTGCTGATATTAACATTAATTCCCATTCGTCTTACCAGAACTAATTTTCTTTCACGACACTTCACTTAGCATCGCTATATCTATAGTGAGCATTTTCATTTACAGATTTTTTGGCTTCCTTATTACGTTCAAACTTCTCATGTTGGACGCTGGCATTCGTAGAATGTCACCTGTTACTTGGTTATTGCTCGTGGCTACCTCACCCTTAGCAGCCCCATTCCATAGATCCGAATCTTTTGTCAGTTGAGAAGTCGTCATAGCATTTTATCAATTACTAGCCATTGTTGTTGTTGTGGTCTTCAGTCCTGAGACAGGTTTGATGCAGCTCTCCATGCTATTCTATCCTTTGCAAGCTTCTTCATCTCCCAGTACCTACTGCAACCTACATCCTTCTGAATCTGCTTAGTGTATTCATCTCTTGGTCTCCCCCTACGATTTTTACCCTCCACGCTGCCCTCCAATACTAAATTGGTGATCCCTTGATGTCTCAGAACATGTCCTACCAACCGATCCCTTCTTCTGGTCAAGTTGTGCCACAAACTTCTCTTCTCCCCAATCCTATTCAATACTTCCTCATTAGTTATGTGATCTACCCATCTAATATTCAGCATTCTTCTGTAGCACCACATTTCGAAAGCTTCTATTCTCTCCTTGTCCAAACTATTTATCGTCCATGTTTCACTTCCATACATGGCTACACTCCATACAAATACTTTCAGAAATGACTTCCTGACACTTAAATCTATACTCGACGTTAACAAATTTCTCTTCTGTATCTTTAACGCAGTGGTTTCCACTGCCTTCTGCATCCTCACCCCTTTGATCATTGCTGATTCTTCCGTCTTTTAGAGGCAGTTTCTCACCGCAAAGACGAGCGAATGCCCAGAAACCCGACCGTTCCTCTGCTCTCGTTGACAGAATGAGAAAAACCTTATACTAAGTCTTCAGATGCGATTTCTGATATTAAATATTTAAACAGTGACCGGGCTCGAACCCGGGGCTTGCTAGGTATTGACTACTAGTCCAAGACGCTATCTCCTGACTCTATGTGGAAGGGGCAATCAAATGAAGACGGTCAAGCTTCAAAAACATGGAAGTCACATAGGGACAGATGAGACCAACACGTTACCAATAATGTTCCCACTTCGCTGCAGAAGTTTCGCTGGGAAGCCCTTACACGCCCTCCGTACAGTTCCGATCTCCCCCCATGCGATTTCTATCTATTTAGAGTCCTGAAGAAAGACAGTCGCGGCCGTCGATTTGTTTCGGATGAAGAGGTGCACGCCTGGGTACAATCACCGTTCCATAGGCAACCACAAACATTTTTACAAAAAGGCTGCGGCCGTCCTATCTCACTGTGAGATAAATGTATTGACAGGTATGGCGATTACGTTTTAAGTAATAAGCAGTCTACTTACTTTTATTCGATCTGCCTACTCTTCATTTGATTGACCCATATATGAGATAGTAAATCGTCCATATGTCGTTAACAGGAACAGTTTCTTTAATAGCAGTTTTGCGCAGTAAGACGCAACAGGAACGAATACAAGATCAGACACGATTGACCTGCAAAAACAGTGCACTTGCACTGGAGCGCCAGCTGATTTCTGGATACAGAACTTCCAGCAATAAAGTGTACTAAAACACCGCCCACGGCGACTGGAAACTAACAATACAGATAGTATACCATCGAAGCGTCCTGAGAAATCTTGACAACGCAGCTCAACCTTAAATGCAACACATACGTACGTATACTGAACTGAACGAGCCGTTACGTAGAAATTTCCATCTTATAGACGTTCGTACAACACAAGAAATCATTTCAAGCACGTCGCACTCAGGAATGCTATTTGTAGTGACAAGTATAATAATGACATTCAACGGAGGTGGAGACTTAAAGTGATGATACTATGTGTTAGTGCTCAGCATGCCGTACATTATTTTAAATTGCTTAGTTTACCACTTTGTCTATATTGTGTTGGTTACATAAATAAAGGGAAATGTCGTGGATGGGTACTTGTATAAGCAAAGAAAAATTCCCACGATACGCTTGGCGCTGATAGCGTAAACCTCGACGGTACGGTATTTTCAACCTTCCTTGTTGATTGAACAACAGTAAGTAATACAATTATAACAAGTTCTGCGGGATTTCACTTCGTAAAATGATTAGAAGGAACAGAAACTTGGCCGGCGACGGTGGCCGAGTGGTTCTAGGCGCTTCAGTCCGGAACCGCGCGACTGCTACGGTCGCAGGTTCGAATCCTGCCTCGGGCACTGATGTGTGTGATATTCTTAGGTTAATTAGGTTCAAGTAGTTCTAAGGTCTAGGGGGACTGATGACCTCAGATGTTAAGTCCCATGGTGCTCAGAGCCATTTGAACAGAAACTTGGAACAGTTTCTTCGGTAAATTTTTAATTCGTCGAAAGAGAGAAGTGACCATTTACAAGGTAAAATTAACAGCAATATCAGCTCTCGGTCGTAAGAAGGTATATTTTGACCCAGGTTTCGGCACTGCTATGAGTGGTTTCATCAGAAATAAAATTCTCAAATTGGCATGTCACTTATTATACTGCAATCAAGCGGAGTCGGATGCTACCGTAGCTCGACGCATGAGAGCATCCCGTAGTGGCTTGCCTTTTATGTATTTTGTTTTACAGATTTTGTGACCAAAACTTTATCGCTTGATTTTAGTGTAAAACTTGACATGAAAAGTTGAGTTTTATTTCTGATCAAGGCAGTCATAGCAGTGCCGAAACTTGGTTCGAAAGATTCCTTTTTTGCGACCGAGGGCTGCTATTTCTGTTAATTTTAACACATATTATGGTAATGCATTTTTCACATTACTTCTCTCACGTTGTAAAAAAAATAAGCTTCGTATGAGATATATACGAATGAAAGTTAGTCAGAACAAAAAAAAATGAATAATTCTGTCATATGGTATCACGTATGTCCGTTATTGCAGGAGACATCTCGAAAGGAAGATCTGGGTGTAACGTCCTGTCGACGATGATGTCATTAGAGATGGAACACGCGCTCGATTTTGAAAAAGCTAACGAAATATATCAGCTGTATCCTTCTTGAAGGGGCTATCCCTGAAGTTGCCTTAAACCATTTAGGGACATCGTGGAAGACCTGGATTCGGGTTGCCGGATGCGCATTTTAATCCTGCTCCACTAGAATGAGTGTCCACTGCTTTACTAGCGCGTCAACTTGTCCGGCTCATGTGACGCAGCGGTGATATACCGAGAGAGCGCGTACGGCCAGCCTATGCTCTGTAAGTGGGACGCAGGTACCGTTACAGTGCTGCTCCCTGCCACACAGCCCCATTAGCAGTAACGCTATTTTTCCGACAGAAAGACGCTTACAAACAGCCATTACTGAGGCATTCACTAGGAGGGACACGATTAATGCTTCGATAGCGGCTGCGGTGGGGAATTTGACAAGGTCGCGGGTCACGAAACAACTGACGATTCCGTTACCGATAGTCCATGCGTGGAACAAAATACGTCGCGATTCTCCAGTTCCTGGTCTGAAAGAGCAGTTCTGGCTTTCCCCACTGTGTAGGAATAACTACCCATACGAATCCCCCCATCCAGTCAACACCTACCTTCTCAACTTTGAAACAGCTGACTTACATGTGGAAGTACACTAGTAGCACTATGCATATCCTGTAGTCATTACAGAACAACTACAGAAGTTTGTAAGTAGGCTGTTTATGTTTTCTTATTGGCAACGTTACGTAGCGCTCTGTATGGAAATCACTGGCTGTGCTGTGTGCAGTCTGTGGCTAGTTTGCATTGTTCTCTGCCATTGTAGTGTTGGGCAGCTGGATGTGAACAGCGCGTAGCGATGCGCAGTTGGTGGTGAGCCGCGAGCAGTGGTGGATGTGAGGAGAGAGATGGCGGAGTTTTGAAATTTGTAATACTGGACATCATGAACTGATATATATATTATGACTATTAAGGTAAATACATTGTTTGTTCTCTATTAAAATCTTTCATTTGCTAACTATGCCTATCAGTAGTTAGTGCCTTCCGTAGTTTGAATCTTTTATTTAGCTGGCAGTAGTGGCGCTCGCTGTATTGCAGTAGTTCGAGTAATGAAGATTTTTGTGAGGTAAGTGATTTGTGGAAGGTATAGGTTAATGTTAGTCAGGGCCATTCTATTGTAGGGATTTTTGAAAGTCAGATTGCGTTGCGCTAAAAATATTGTGTGTCAGTTTAAGCACAGTCATGTATAAATTTTTCTAAGGGGACGTTTCAAGTTTACCTCTCAGCCGAGACTTTGCACTGCAGCAATAACGGGCAGTAGATGGAATTTCATTGACTTTACTTCACTTTGTTTATCGGAACAGAGTTCGACATATTCATTTGTTCACCTAAGTAGTCAGCGCTATGGCACGGGAGTGAGTTTATCTTTAGCTTCACAGTTACGTAATGCGCATGAGAGAAAACTGTACATTGCGAATTAGAGGAGCAAGCTTTTAGAGCCTAGAAATCAAAAGGAATGCAATACAAAGGTACCAAGAGAGAAAATCTTTAATGTATGGTCAAAAAATGTTAATTCGCCATGTTCCACCATCCCTGTTTCTTGCATATTTCAAATCAAATACGTGTAACTAAATACGATATAAAATGTGAAAATGTACGTAACAGAACTGATGGAAAACCTTATGTAGCCTCTGTTCCGTTTATAAGAGATGGGTATTAATTTGTTTCTACTGGGTGGTTACAATTAAAGTCCATCTACTCACAGAGGTCCAGTGTAAGAGGTAATTATATTGTGGCAGCAAAAATTGGTAGATATTCTAATGCGTTAATGCGGAACCGATTGACGCTGAAAAAAAAATTAGTTCAAATTTTGACTGCCAGGAAGTAACTTTTATCCAGCGTAAATCCATTCCGCATTAACGCATTATACTATCTATCAAGTTTCGCTACTATATTAACAGCCCACACTGGTCATCTGTAAATAGTTGCAATTTAAATACAATCACCTGACATACACTATGTAATCAGAAGTATACGGACACCTGGCTGAAAATGACTTAAAAGTTCGTGGCACCCTCCATCAGTAATGCTAGAATTCAATATGGTGTGGCCCACCCTTAGCCTTGATGACAGCTTCCACCCTCGCAGGCATACGAACAATCAGGTGCTGGAAGGTTTTTTGGGGAATGGCAGCCCATTCTTCACGGAGTGCTGCACTGAGCAGAGGTATTGATATTGGTCGGCGAGGCCTGACACGAAGTCTGCGTTCCAAAACATCCCAAAGGTGTTCTGTAGGATTCATGTCAGGACTCTGTGCAGGCCAGTCTATTACAGTGATGTTACTGTAGTGTAACCACTCCTCCACAGGCCGTGCATTATGAACAGGTGCTTGATCGTGTTAGTCCGCAACTCGTGGCCTCGCGGGCCCGTGTTCGATTCCCGGCGGGATCAGGGATTTTCATCTCCCTCTAGGTGATTGGGTGTTTGTGTTGTTACCATTTCATCATCATTCATGAAAGTGGCGGGGTTTGGTCTGAGCAGAGGTTGGGAATTTGTACGGGCGATGACAACCGCGCAGTTGAGCGCCCCACAAACCAAACATCATCGATCGTGTTGAAAGATGCAATCACCATCTCCGGATTGCTCATCAACAGTGGGAAGCAAGAAGACGCTTAAAACGTCAATGTAGGCCTGTGCTGTGATAGTGCCTCGCAAAATAAGAGGGTGCAAGCCCCGTCCATGAAAAACACGACCACACCATAACACCATCGCCTCCACATTTTACTGTTGGCACTACACACCCTGGCAGATGATCACCGGGGATTCGCCATACCCACACCCTGCCATCGGGTCGCATCCTTGCGCACCGTGATTCGTCACTCCACACAAAGTTTTTCCACTGTTCAATGTTTACCCTCCTTACACCAAGCGAGGCGTCGTTTGGCTTTTACCAGCGTGATGTGTGGCTTATGAGCAGGCACTCGACCATGAAATTCAAGTTTTCTCACCTTCCACCTAGCTGCCATAGTACTTGCAGTGGACCCTGAAGCAGTTTGAAATTCTTGTGTGATGGCCTGGATAGACGTCTGCCTATAAAACATTACGACCCTCTTCAACCGTTGGCGGTCTCTGTCAGTTAGCAGACGAGGTCGGCCTGTACACTTTTGTGCTGTACGTGTCCCTTCACTTTTCCACTTCACTGTCATATCGGCAACAGTGGACCTTGGGATATTTAGAAGTTTGGAAATCTCGCATACAGACGTATGACAGAAGTGACACCCCGTCACCTGACCACGTTCGTAGCCCATGAGTTCTACGGAGTGCCACATTCTGCTCTCACACGATGTCTAATGACTTACGAAGTCGCTGACGTGGATTACCTGCCAGTAGGTGGCAGCACAATGCACCTAATATGAAAAAAGTATGTTTTTCGGGGGTTTCCGGATACTTTTGGTCATGTAGTGCATGTTTCCAGCCTGAATCTCCACTACGATCACGATCTATTTATTTATGAAAACAATATCTCCTAGGTAACGTCTTTAGCAACATGTTGAGCAAGCAGCGGTTTAAAGTACACCAAGGTGAAGAGGAGAGCAGATGGCGTGTACTCAGTGATGGGCTGTCTGAAGGTTCTGTTTTTGCTTTGGTGTTATTCAATCCTACGCAGCAGACCTGCCGTACCTGACATGCCGAAAATTCCAGTATGCGGATGACCATGCAGTTTCAAATCGGCGTCAAAATGTTTCTCAATTAGAAAACACACAACATACGCCCTCGGTAAACATTGTGAATATTTTTAGACACGGCGACTTTGACCTTAAGTTTCTTTACGCATGTCATTTCCTCCTCTCCAATCGTCTACTATCAATAATGATCAGTCCACAGTTCGGTCCTCTTGGCCTAGCCAAATACAACAATAGGCCAAAATACCTCGGTGTAACATTCGACAGAACGCTGGCATACCATGAAGACCCTTCCAATACGCCTAAGAGGGGACAAACACGATTCAGCCTGGTGAGGAAATTGCCAGGTAGCAGCGTCCAAGAAAAAAAAGACGCACTCTAAAAAAATTATCCGAATGGAGGGAAATTTGTAGATGTGATGTACATGTACAGCCGGCCGGTGTGGCCGAGCGGTTCTAGGCGCTTCAGTCTGGAATCGCGCGACCACTACGGTCGCAGGATCGAATCCTGCCTCGGCCATGGATGTGTGTGACATCCTTAGGTTAGTTAGGTTTCAGCAGTTCTAAGTTCTAGGGGACTGATGACCTCAGATGTTAAGTCCCATAGTGTTCAGAGCCATTTGAACCATTTTTTTTGTACATGTGCAGATAAACAAATCAATACAAGTCAGAAAAATTACATACTTTATTCAAGGGAAAGGGCTTCACAAATTGAGCAAGCCGAAATGTTTTACTCGCACACCCACAACAAAAACCCGTGATTTCAACGTTTGGTGTCGTGGCTCTTACTTCCATCGCAGAATCGTCAACAGAAGGGGTTGAAGAGTTGGTAACAGGGGCTGTGACGGCGTTTCTGACCGTGTGACACGTCCGCGGTCACGTTGCAGAATTGTGGTTAAATACCGTGCTGAGCGCTGTCGTTTTCACATGTATCGACACCTTGCTGTTTTATGCGTCGCCGAGCCCGAGGGAGATGTCGCAGGGCACCAAGCTTTTACACGTTTCGAGAGGAATGTTGTAGGCACCTTTGAGTCAAATTTCAAACTTACGCGTGGCAATGGGCGACAGTTGCGGGGTTTCGAAAAAATTGATTTTTTAAATATTTTAATCATTATTGGCATAGTCAGGTCTACAACCGGATGCTAGGTACCAATGCTATTACATTTCCGTCCCGGTCACCTTCATCGAAAGGCCGCTAGGTACAAGCTTTGTTAGTAAGTTGCTAAAAAGCATTCAATCCCTCTTCACAAACGAACTCTAAAAATTCAGAAAAAATAGCTTTTGAAAATTGAGTCCTAACTCTTTCCAATGGATTGAACCTGTATGCTTAATGTAAACGTGAGTGGCAAGCCGCGAAATCGAGGAGCCATGAATTAGTTGAGAACCAAAGAAAAGGTCCAGGCTTTCATCACCCTAGGGTACAACTCACTGGAGAAGGCATGTGCAAACACACCATGCTCAATTGGGACTTTTGCACTAATAGTATGTGTGACTGGTGACGTACAATGGAAAAAGCACTCCGTCTTCAGGCTACGAGTGGACTACCTGGAGCATCCGACCGCCATGTCATCCTCAGAGGAGGATGCGGATAGGAGGGGCGTGGGGTCAGCACACCGCTCTCCCGGTCGTTATGAAGGTATTCTTGACCGAAGCCGCTACTGTTCGGTCGAGTAGCTCCTCAATTGGCATCACGAGGCTGAATGCACCCCGAAATATGGCAACAGCGCATGGCGGCTGGATGGTCACCCATCCAAGTGCCGGCAACGCCCAACAGCGCTTAACTTCGGTGATCTCACGGGAACCGGTGTATCCACTGCGGCAAGGCCGTTGCCCTGGTATACAATGAATCACATAGTAAATGAGTTTCCCTGATGGCATTAAGAGCCTGCCTGAAGCATCCGACGAGATACTCCACGGGATCGAATCATAGGACATTCGTGTGTAGACTGGGCTGTTATCGAGATAGAATATATCTGATGTTCGCTGTTGTTTTCTATATTATTCATTACATTGTCGGGTTTAGACGTGCACACACATATGCAACAGTTACTAAATGTTACAACATTAGTGTAGTTGTGTGGCATTTTAGTCTTGCACAATCACAAACACAATTAACAGATGCTCCTCTCTCATAGACTCTGTCCCTCGCACTACTTCACTTACAACACACCTTCGACAACTGCGGGTTCAAAGAGCTTGTGTTATGGGATAAAGACATCCCGAGCAAAGAGATCGAAAAGAACGAAGTAGATTGGGCTACAATAAAGCGTCAAAGAGGTGGGTGTGTGAGACAGATACAGTCTGCTAAGTAAGATCATGGTAGGGTTAATCAGTAGAAAAATATATTGGACAAGAAACTAAATGCATCATATACGAAAAAATGAAAAATACAATTTCTATTAATAATACATCCATTCACCCCCAGCTTTGATACGAGGGTTGGAACTTTAATAGTGGCAACTATTTACTTACAGCTCGTACAAAATATATAAGTGTTTCAAAGTTTTACTGACCTTCAAAGTAGTCACCAGCATTGTATATAACCTGTTGCCAGCCATGTGGAAGTCATATGATACCCTTATAAGCGCCAGTTGTGTTGATAGTTCGAGCGTCGCGGTCTATTGGCCGACGAATTTGTAGCAGTTCTGAAGCGAATGCCGTGAAGTATTTCCTTCAGTTTAGGAATCGAGTTGAACTCACGAGGGCTTAAGTCAGGGAAGTGCAGTAGGTGGTATAGCACTTAGCAGCCCCATCAGTCAAACAAATCAGTAACAGCTTGCAATGTGGGTGCTTGAGCACTGTTCTGCAAAATGATTGTCTGGTCCTGCAGAAAGAGTCATCACTTCTGTTCCTATGCTGTTCGTTTTTGGAAGACAACCTACGACTAGCTTAGAGACCAGCACTTTCTGCAGGACCTGACCATAATTTTGCATCATTTGACACGTACAGTGCGGGCTGTTACTGATTTGTTTGACTGATGGTGCTACTAAGTGCTATACCACCTACTGCACTCACCTGACCTAAACTCTTGTAAGTTCAACTCGACTCCTAAACTGAAGGAAACATTTCACGGCTTTCGCTTCAGAGCTGCTACAAACTCGTCGGCCAATAGACCGCGCCGCCGGCCGGAGTGCCCGAGCGGTTCTAGGCGCTACAGTCTGGAACCGAGCGACCGCTACGTCGCAGGTTCGAATCCTGCCTCGGGCATGGATGTGTGTGATGTCCTTACGTTAGGCAGGTTTAAGTAGTTCTAAGTTCTAGGGGACTGATGACCTCTGCAGTTGACTCTCATAGTGCTCAGAGCCATTTGAACCATTTTTAGACCGCGCCACTCGACTATCAACACAATTTGCACTGGTAAGAGTATCCTACGATTTCCACATGGCTGGCAACGGGTTTGTACAAAAGACTACTTTGAAGGTCAGTAAAACTTTGAAACACGTATCTATTTTGTACGAGCTGTAAGTAAATAGTTGCCACTATTAAAGTTCCAACCCTCGTATTTGCCTGGCATCTCCGAGGCATGCTTGGAACCAAGTTTTCCGCCTATTCACATGGAAGAAACCTCCAAATGCATCGAATCATCGAATTTGATTTTAACAGCTGTTTCAAAGTGAAGACCTTTTTGTCTTGCAACTTCTTTGCGACGTAAGACCGTACGTTTAGATTAGCGTCAGATGACTTAGTGCCAGTCCAGCACCTGCGTTCATACCTCGTTTTTCCAGTCACAGCGTTTCGGATCATTGTCTTCCTGCAGTATTGAATGTTCATTTTTGTTGATGAACCAGCGTTTAGTAGTCGACATCTTTGACAAATTTGTAACTTCTACTGTGCATTTCTCCCCATGAACCATGGACCTTGCCGTTGGTGGGGAGGCTTGCGTGCCTCAGCGATACAGATGGCCGTACCGTAGGTGCAACCACAACGGAGGGGTATCTGTTGAGAGGCCAGACAAACATGTGGTTCCTGAAGAGGGGCAGCAGCCTTTTCAGTAGTTGCAGGGGCAACAGTCTGGATGATTGACTGATCTGGCCTTGTAACATTAACCAAAACGGCCTTGCTGTGCTGGTACTGCGAACGGCTGAAAGCAAGGGGAAACTACAGCCGTAATTTTTCTCGAGGACATGCAGCTCTACTGTATGATTAAATGATGATGGCGTCCTCTTGGGTAAAATATTCTGGAGGTAAAATAGTCCCCCATTCGGATCTCCGGGCGGGGACTACTCAGGAGGACGTCGTTATCAGGAGAAAGAAAACTGGCGTTCTACGGATCGGAGCGTGGAATGTCAGATCCCTTAATCGGGCAGGTAGGTTAGAAAATTTAAAAAGGGAAATGGATAGGTTAAAGTTAGATATTGTGGGAATTAGTGAAGTTCGGTGGCAGGAGGAACAAGACTTTTGGTCAGGAGATTACGGGGTTATAAATACAAAATCAAATGGGGGTAATGCAGGAGTAGGTTTAATAATGAATAAAAAAATAGGAGTGCGGGTTAGCTACTACAAGCAGCATAGTGATCGCATTATTGTGGCCAAGATAGACACAAAGCCCATGCCTACTACAGTAGTACAAGTTTATATGCCAACTACCTCTGCAGATGATGAAGAAATAGATGAAATGTATGACGAGATAAAAGAAATTATTCAGGTAGTGAAGGGAGACGAAAATTTAATAGTCATGGGTGACTGGAATTCGTCAGTAGGAAAAGGGAGAGAAGGAAACGTAGTAGGTGAATATGGATTGGGGGGAAGGAATGAAAGAGGAAGCCGCCTTGTAGAATTTTGCACAGAGCATAACTTAATCATAGCCAACACTTGGTTAAAGAATCATAAAAGAAGGTTGTATACCTGGAAGAATCCTGGAGATACTAAAAGGTATGAGATAGATTATATAATGGTAAGACAGAGATTTAGGAACCAGGTTTTAAATTGTAAGACATTTCCTGGGGCAGATGTGGATTCTGACCACAATCTATTGGTTATGAACTGCAGATTGAAACTGAAGAAACTGCAAAAAGGTGGGAATTTAAGGAGATGGGACCTGGATAAACTGAAAGAACCAGAGGTTGTATAGAGTTTCAGGGAGAGCATAAGGGTACAACTGACAGGAATGGGGGAAAGAAATACAGTAGAAGAAGAATGGGTAGCTCTGAGGGATGAAGTAGTGAAGGCAGCAGAGGATCAAGTAGGTAAAAAGACGAGGGCTAATAGAAATCCTTGGGTAACAGAAGAAATATTGAATTTAATTCATGAAAGGAGAAAATATAAAAATGCAGTAAATGAAGCAGGCAAAAAGGAATACAAATGTCTCAAAAATGATATCGACAGGAAGTGCAAAATGGCTAAGCAGGGATGGCTAGAGGACAAATGTAAGGATGTAGAGGCTTGTCTCACTAGGGGTAAGATAGATACTGCCTACAGGAAAATAAAAGAGACCTTTGGAGAGAAGAGAACCACTTGTATGAATATCAAGAGCTCAGATGGCAACCCAGTTCTAAGCAAAGAAGGGAAGGCAGAAAGGTGGAAGGAGTATATAGAGGGTTTATACAATGGCGATGTACTTGAGGACAATATTATGCAAATGGAAGAGGATGTAGATGAAGACGAAATGGGAGATAAGATACTGCGTGAAGAGTTTGACAGAGCACGGAAAGACCTGAGTCGAAACAAGGCCCCGGGAGTAGACAACATTCCATTAGAACTACTGATGGCCTTGGGAGAGCCAGTCATGAGAAAACTCTACCATCTGGTGAGCAAGATGTATGAGACAGGCGAAATACCCACAGACGTCAAGAAGAATATAACAATTCCAATCCCAAAGAAAGCAGGTGTTGACAGATGTGAAAATTACCGAACTATCAGTTTAATAAGTCACAGCTGCAAAATACTAACGCGAATTCTTTACAGACGAATGGGAAAAACTGGTAGAAGTCGACCTCGGGGAAGATCAGTTTGGTTTCCGTAGAAATGTTGGAACACGTGAGGCAATACTGACCTTACGACTTATCTTAGAAGAAAGATTAAGAAAAGGCAAACCTACGTTTCTAGCATTTGTAGACTTAGAGAAAGCTTTTGACAATGTTAACTGGAATACTCTCTTTCAAATTCTGAAGGTGGCAGGGGTAAAATACAGGGAGCGAAAGGCTATTTACAGTTTGTACAGAAACCAGATTGCAATTATAAGAGTCGAGGGGCATGAAAGGGAAGCAGTGGTTGGGAAAGGAGTAAGACAGGGTTGTAGCCTCTCCCCGATGTTATTCAATCTGTATATTGAGCAAGCAGTAAAGGAAACAAAAGAAAAATTCGGAGTAGGTATTAAAATTCATGGAGAAGAAGTAAAAACTTTGAGGTTCGCCGATGACATTGTAATTCTGTCAGAGACAGCAAAGGACTTGGAAGAGCAGTTGAACGGAATGGACAGTGTCTTGAAAGGAGGATATAAGATGAACATCAACAAAAGCAAAACGAGGATAATGGAATGTAGTCAAATTAAGTCGGGAGATGCTGAGGGAATTAGATTAGGAAATGAGACACTTAAAGTAGTAAAGGAGTTAATAGAAGGGACCCTTGTCCTTCATCCGATGTCTATAAACCGTATTTGGGAATGTTTCTTAAAACTGTGTTTCCATAGTCTGCACGTGTTTATCGACAGCTTAAATGCACAGTTGTTGTTGTTGTTGTGGTCTTCAGTCCTGAGACTGGTTTGATGCAGCTCTCCACGCTACTCTATCCTGTGCAAGTTTCTTCATCTCCCAGTATCTTCTGTGAAAGAACTAAGGCGTTATCTTCTACCATCTGTGTGTAATGGCGACCACGTTCTCACTTAAGACTGTACATGCGCGCCACTAGCACAAAAATGTCATCATTAAATATGTTCTATCTCGGAAACAATTCGGAATATGGCATATGTACAGATAAATTCTTTTGTTTCAAATGGGGGTTCCTATCATATGCCTGAATATTGATCATTCCTCCTGGAATACACTCTACAGATTGAAAAAAAAAAAACTGGCTCTCACAACAAATTTCAGTCGTTGTACAGTTGGTATCTGGCTCTTTTGACCAGTGCGTTTGCCGACCACTTGTCTAGATGGTAGTATTCTACGGTCGAGACGGCGTAAGACGCTGCCTGACAGCTACAAGCTGTAACACCACTGAGGCGCTGCCACGGAGACGTTTAAAAAATCGCGTTACATTATTGGTTTTCGCCGATGCTGCCGCGTCCAGCCCACAGTAGCTGTCAGGCATCAACGCAGGCCAACTGACTAAAAGTTCGATTCCTGGCTGTGACAATTTCTTCTCTCGGGAAGTGGGTGTTGGTTATGTCCCTATCATTTCATCTTTCCTTCATCGACGTGCAAAACGTCGAAGAGGTGTCAAATAAGATGACTTGCACCAGTTGGCGGAACAATTCCAGATAAGGACTCCCGGCCAATAGTGCCGTCCGATCATTTTCTTTCATTTTATGATTAGTGAAGAGTTACATAAGGGAGAACATTTTATGCATCTCAACGGCATTAGTTTACGGACAGTTATCGGTTACCACCACAGTTCAAACAAAGGTTGTTAAAGTTTCCAGGTAGAAACTAAAGAACTTATGGAAAAGTATTCACATTAAAAAACTCACCACAGACGTGGGTAGGCAGTGGTGTGAGGTAGTGTGAGCACTATAGTTATTAGGAAGATGGGTTCTAAAATACACTCGGCAGACAACACTCACTGAAAAGAATGCCAAGCCATGGAGTCAGTCGCACATCATTTTCCTTGCTAGGGAGAGCACCCAGTCTACATTTTGACGAGGAAGCGGCTAGTATTAGTGTATTAACAGAACTGCTGTGTCTCGGTGCAAGAAATGAGGATAACGGACTGGGGATTACTTCCAGCGACGAAAAACAAGTCATGCATATGCAGACTGAAACGATGTAGGAGTCTCTTCTTTATTAGACAGATGCGCTGACCACTACGCCACCCTGGCACAGTGGCTTTGTACAACATCACAGACTACCCTAGCACGCCTCCCTCCTCACTAAAAATTCCCATTCACGCCTCAGCCCACTTGGTGTTCCTTCAGAGACCTTTTCAAGTCTCAAACATCTCTGATTATATATATATACTCCTGGAAATGGAAAAAAGAACACATTGACACCGGTGTGTCAGACCCACCATACTTGCTCCGGACACTGCGAGAGGGCTGTATAAGCAATGATCACACGCACGGCACAGCGGACACACCAGGAACCGCGGTGTTGGCCGTCGAATGGCGCTAGCTGCGCAGCATTTGTGCACCGCCGCCGTCAGTGTCAGCCAGTTTGCCGTGGCATACGGAGCTCCATCGCTGTCTTTAACACTGGTAGCATGCCGCGACAGCGTGGAGTGAACCGTATGTGCAGTTGACGGACTTTGAGCGAGGGCGTATAGTGGGCATGCGGGAGGCTGGGTGGACGTACCGCCGAATTGCTCAACACGTGGGGCGTGAGGTCTCCACAGTACATCGATGTTGTCGCCAGTGTTCGGCGGAAGGTGCACGTGCCCGTCGACCTGGGACCGGACCACAGCGACGCACGGATGCACGCCAAGACCGTAGGATCCTACGCAGTGCCGTAGGGGACCGCACCGCCACTTCCCAGCAAATTAGGGACACTGTTGCTCCTGGGGTATCGGCGAGGACCATTCGCAACCGTCTCCATGAAGCTGGGCTACGGTCCCGCACACCGTTAGGCCGTCTTCCGCTCACGCCCCAACATCGTGCAGCCCGCCTCCAGTGGTGTCGCGACAGGCGTGAATGGAGGGACGAATGGAGACGTGTCGTCTTCAGCGATGAGAGTCGCTTCTGCCTTGGTGCCAATGATGGTCGTATGCGTGTTTGGCGCCGTGCAGGTGAGCGCCACAATCAGGACTGCATACGACCGAGGCACACAGGGCCAACACCCGGCATCATGATGTGGGGAGCGATCTCCTACACTGGCCGTACGCCACTGATGATCGTCGAGGGGACACTGAATAGTGCACGGTACATCCAAACCGTCATCTACCATTCCTAGACCGGCAAGGGAACTTGCTGTTCCAACAGGACAATGCACGTCCGCATGTATCCCGTGCCACCCAACGTGCTCTAGAAGGTGTAAGTCAACTACCCTGGCCAGCAAGATCTCCGAATCTGTCCCCCATTGAGCATGTTTGGGACTGGATGAAGCGTCGTCTCACGCGGTCTGCACGTCCAGCACGAACGCTGGTCCAACTGAGGCTCCAGGTGGAAATGGCATGGCAAGCCGTTCCACAGGACTACATCCAGCATCTGTACGATCGTCTCCATGGGAGAATAGCAGCCTGCATTGCTGCGAAAGGTGGATGTACACTGTACTAGTGCCGACATTGTGCATGCTCTGTTGCCTGTGTCTATGTGCCTGTGGTTCTGTCAGTGTGATCATGTGATGTATCTGACCCCAGGAATGTGTCAATAAAGTTTCCCCTTCCTGGGACAATGAATTCACGGTGTTCTTATTTCAATTTCCAGGAGTGTATATATAGGGTGGTCAGAAAATGTCTGAAACGCTTGTCGTGATGTTGTAGGGCAGATTGTACTGAGACATAAATGTTAAGAAAAAAGTGCGGTACGTTGCGCCGTTTCCGAGTTATTAATCACTGAAAGTAGCCAATCGGGGCGTCGCGCGCTCACATTCAAGCGGCATGCCAGGGGCGGTGTTGCCCAACGAGTTTTTTGACTCGTTAGCTGAAACTTGAATTTACGCGCGCAACGATCTGATTGGCTAACTTCAATGATAAATAACTCGGAAACGGCGCAACGTATCGAGTTTTTTCTTAACATTTATGGTTCAGTGCAACTTTACCTATAACATCAGTACAAGCGTTGTAAGTAGGCTGTTTAGGTTTTTATGTTGGTAACGCCATGTAGCGCTCTATATGAAAATCGCTGACTGTGCTGTGTGCAGTCTGTGGCTGGTTTGCATTGTTGGAATAGTCGCCATTGTAGTGTTGGGCAGTTGGATGTTAACAGCGCATAGTGCTACGCAGTTGGAGGTGAGCCGCCAGCAGTGGTGGATGTGGGGAGAGAGATGGCGGAATTTTGAGAGCGGACGATCTGGACTTGTGTCCATCAGAGACAGTAAATTTGTAAGCCTGGATGTCGTGAACTAATATATATATATATATGATGACTTTTGAATACTATTAAGGTAAATACATTGTTTATTCTTTATCAAAATCTTTCATTTGCTGACTATGCCTATCAGTAGTTATTGCCTTCAGTAGTTAGAATCTTTTATTTAGCTGGCAGTATTCGCGCTCGCTGTATTGCAGTAGTTCTAATAACGAAGATTTTTGTGAGGTAAGTGATTCATGAAAGGTATAGGTTATTGTTAGTCAGCGCCATTCTTTTGTAGGGATTATTGAAAGTCAGATTGCGTTGCACGAAAAATATTGTTTCAATTTAGTGATGATCAGAATAAGTAAAGTGAGAAATGTCTGAGTAGTTTCAGTTCTGCTCAGCTGTCTGAAAATCAAATAACGTAAGAGGCTTATCAGCACAGTCATTCATAAATTTTTCTAAGGGGACGTTTCAGCGTATCAGACATTTTCTGACCACCCTGTATATATATATATGTCAGGAGCTGAAATGTTTGTGGGACGCAAGTTGCATGGGACAACGGGGACCATAATATGAATTTTTTTTTTGGTAGGTAGGGTCGCTTCAGAGATAAGGGCAACTTCGTTTTTTTTAAATGGGATGCTATAGCAGACTGAAGTGATGAATGAAAATTTGTATCAAACCCAGGATTTGAACCGTAGTCTCCTACTTATAAGGCAGATGAGGTAACCACTACTCCACCATGGTTCGAATCCCGGCCTTGGTAGAAACTTTTTTTCTTCGCTGCAGTCTGCATATATGTTTGAGACTTCAGAAGACCTGTGGAACCATATGCTACGAGTATACAGTTCAATTTGATTAACACATTAACACACACCTGTGCCTGGGTTTCAGGTAGGATTCCACGTTTCGTTCGATGACGTGCTATTACAATACAGTTGGAGAGACTCTGCAGTGCTGTTCGGGTTTAGCGGGAACACCAAGTTGGCTGAGGTGTGAACGGGAACTCGGTTTGAGGAGGAAGGCGTGCTAGGATAGTCCGTGCAGTTGTGCAAAGCCAGTGTGGCAGGGTGGTGTAGTGGTTAGAACATCTGCCTAGCACCCTCTCCTGCCGTAGTAGTTGGTAATGTTCTGTCTAATTCACTTTTCTTGCTGACTCACCCTGTAGTGGGTGTCATACTGCGTTGTACACAATGGTTCCGTATTCGAATCAGGAGCTTGCAGACGTAGTGTTTACTTACGGAAAGGCAAATGGCAGCGGACGGCGGGCAGCGAGGTTGTGCAGTATTGCCGGCCGGAGTGGCAGAGCGGTTCTAGGCGCTATGCGGTCGCAGGTTCGAATCCTGCCTCGGGCATGGGTGTCTGTGATGTCCTTGGGTCAGTCAGGTTTAAGTAGTTTTAAGTTCTACGGGACTGATGACCACAGCAGTTAAGTCCCATAGTGCTCAGAGCCATTTGAACCATTTTTTTTGTGCAGTATCAGTAGACCTATCCCCGCCGACAACCAAAGCATTCAATGTTTGCAAGAGTGTTTTGCCTTTTGCCTGGGGTAGGGTCGTTTCGGGATGTAGGAAATCTTGAAGGACGTACCCGACGTGTTCGGACTCCATAGTTGGAGGAAAACGTGATTAACACTGTGGAAGGTGACCACCGTGTCAGTACCAGGCAGTTGGTCCGCCACTAGAGGATAAGTCAGACGATCGTGCGAATCACTGTCCATGACAATTGTTGCTACCCTTATTAGTGTGTGCACGGCTTACTAGTGACGGACTTTCCACATCGGGAGCAATTTTGTCACTGGTTTCTTCACCAGGCAATCATGGGTCAAATGGCTCTGCGCACTATGGGACTTAACAGCTAAGGTCATCAGTCCCCTAGAACTTAGAACTACTTAAACCTAACTAACCTAAGGACAGCACACAACACCCAGCCATCACGAGGCAGAGAAAATCCATGACCCCGCCGGGAATCGAACCCGGGAACCGGGCGTGGGAAGCGAGAACGCTACCGCACGACCACGAGATGCGGGCAGGCAATCATGTTTCTGGGATTTGTGTCATCCATCCTATTCACAGACGAGGCCACCTTCACGCGGAGTGGCATATTCAATTTTCATGTCATAAGTGTGTGTGTGTGTGTGTGTGTGTGTGTGTGTGTGTGTGTGTGTGTGTGTGTGTGTCTATAAAAGCGAAATCTGAGGTGAAAATCTGCTTCCTCAAGGCGAGCCAATTTCTTTTCTGAAGGAGGCCACAGTCTGCGTCACACTGTGCGTCATTCGACCAGTTCGCGGCAGCAAGGTCCTCCTATCACTCCGGCGTATCGTCTTTGTAAGTACATTTTATTTCCCGTCTCAATCATTTTTCCGACGCGGGTAGTCGTCGTAAATTAACCTTATGAGACAAACATACAATGTCTGCAATTCTGTTCAGGGTCATCTCGTTAGAGGTGTCTTAAGTTCCGCTTAAGCAATACATGAGGTTCACATTGAACAGGGACTTTTACCAGAAGCTTTTTGTTTCCGTTGTTAGTGTAACTCAGTAAGCGCTCTTTCATTTTCGGATTAAGGACAGTAACGCTAGGCCCACGAATATTACCTGGGATAAATATTATTATTAGTTACACCATTTTCAGAAAAAAACGCACTTCGTTTGTGGAGACGGCGATTGACGTATTGTAAGTTTTTTTCCACCGCTACTGAAAACAAATATACCAAAAGGATTTCTGTTTTCTCTCTCTCTCTTACTAAAATGTCTCACTTTCTTTCTAAATAGATTTTACTGTTTTACCGACCTGTATTTACTTTTGTATTTGATGAATAACTGACTCAAATATTATTGTAATGACGATCACATTTTATTCTCTTTTAACGTCTCAAGATTGTTTTAAAGAGGACGCTTGCATGTAGTACAAAGAACAGAGAAGGGAATGTGCACTTGGCTGCATGGAGATAATTCCTTGACTTCTGATTTTATATTTAGTTGACAAGGCGTGAACCCTTCTGCATTAAATGTTGCCCATAAGTATGGACCATACATACGCATTGTAATAGCACTTTACTGCGCTTGCAAGTAGCTCTAGTGAAAATAATTACACTTGTTTCAGATCTTAATTTAAGCTTTTCTGTTGCCTATTGTAGCCTCTGAAGATGTCCTTTGAAGACTGAAACCGGTCATGATTGTATCATTAAAAGGTTACTGAGTCAAAAATATTGTCTTAGTTAAACAGTCTTTATCAAGCCATTAATATTTGGCGATTCATGTAGCTGTAATATGCAACCTGTCACAATTTAAAATTCTGTTACGATTTTTTTTATCCTTTGACTAATTTTCAAGCCACTGTAGGTTCGTCATCACATGCAGGTCTTACAGGACTTTTACTTTGACCATTTGCAACTGGACCCTAGCGTCACGGTGCTGCCGGAAATGACGGATTTTTAGTTAACGAAATATTAAAGAAATGAGAAGTTCCCTATGTTTCAGGGTACTTACATTACACTATCTCGTAGCATTCATGGCACATCCATTCTAATAACGTACATTTTGCAAGATTACTCGCATACGCACGCGCAAACAGAGTATTTAGGTGCTCAAATTTTCACAGTAAACAAACACTTAACGTAAGTACAAATAGTATGAAGAGCTAGGTATCACACTGCTGACAGGGGTACAGATGAATCTCCTTGAACAGTTAGACATTTACACTCACAAGATCAAACAACCTCATAAAATCGTTAATAAACAAATTTAAACAACACACAACTTTTTCTTCCATAATTTTCAACAAATCATGACAAAAATGTTCAAAAACACAATACTAAGAAAAAGACGAATTACTCCTCCTGCTTAACTTACACACAACCAGTAATTTAACTTACATACCTATAGCTTTCCATGTTGATTTGTGTCTGCGACATATGTTTGTACATCTTCCATTCTTATTGGTGTAGCAACTATTTCACTCTACTAGTTTATATAAGACTATTTTATTTTTATTATTTAATATTTTAATCATTTGACAAACACAAGCTCAATTTATGTATACACCTACAGCTATCCATACACATCAATGTCTGCCACATATGCTAGTAACCAATCAACTCTTTAATCATGTCGTAGATATCTCATTCTATATGTTTATCTGCACATGTTTGGTCCCATATTATATGTATATTTTCAACATATGGAAACAATTACACCACGGAACTTTCATTTGCATCGAATACCCATGCTTGTAAACAATTTATTCTGTATGAAACTTCCTGGCAGATTAAAACTTTACAGATGCTTTCCTGCACGCCACGCAGGAGAGCTTCTGTAAAGTTTGGAAGGTAGGAGACCAGGTACTGGCAGAAGTAAAGCTGTGAGGACGGGGCGTGAGTCGTGCTTGGGTAGCTCAGATGGTAGAGCAGTTGCCCGCGAAAGGCAGAGGTCCCGAGTTCGAATCTCGGTCCGGCACACAGTTTTAATCTGCCAGGAAGTTTCATATCAGCGCACATTCCGCTGCAGAGTGAAAATCTCATTCTGGAACTTATTCTGTAATTTCATGCATCTTATATTAGAGAGCGCAGTGTGTTAAAGTGTGATATCTAGCATCTTCTTGCTCTTTGCACTTCGATGCAGTGTTTGTTTAAAGTAAAAACCAAGTGCGCCTAAATACTGTGTGTGTGTGTGTGTGTGTGTGTGTGTGTGTGCAAGCTGGCAGAATGCACTCTATCGAAATGAAATTGTCATGTATACGTCGAGGAAGTGCGATGTATATATCGTAAAGCGTAATGGTCTTTTCGTTTCGTAAACATTTCGTTAGTTGAATTCCCGTTATTTTCACCAGCACCACGGTCCTAGCGCCTGGCTTTCCTTGGTCCAAGATATGTCCTTGTAATACCTCCAACTGATGACAAGCCTACAATGGCTTGAAAATTAGTTAATAGTACAATAACGCGAATGAAAATTTTTAAAAACATACATCAGGTTTCATATTACAGCTGTATAAAGCGACAGTTTCAATCACAGTTTCAGTTCAGACATCGACAATGGATCTAATAAATTTACCGTTACTGATAAGATTAGATTAGATTAGGAGATCCTCGTGGATGTGGAACATGTCAATCTTTTTTTTTATGCTGAAATAACAATACTAATAGTATGAATATACACAACACATCATTTGTTTCTATCAAAAAATTCGTCAATGGAGTAGGAGTTGACCACTAGTAAGTCTTTCAGGCTCCTTTTAAATTGATCTTTATTTGTAACTAAATTTTTTATGTTTGCTAGCAAATTATTGAAGATGAGTGTTCCTGAGTAGTGGACCCCTTTTTGAACTAAAGTAAGTGCTTTTAAGTCTTTGTGCAGATCATTTTTGTTCCTGGTATTTACACAGAGGTGACGAAAGTCATAGGGTACCTCTAAATATCATGACGGACCACCTTTTGCCCGGCATTGTGCAACAACTCGACGTGGCAAGGATTCAAAAAGTTGTGGGAAGTCCCCTGAAGAAATAGTGGCCATGCTGCCTCCACAGCCGTCCGTAATTGCAAAACTGTTGCCGGTGCAGGATTCTGTATACGAACCGACCTCTCGATTATGTCCCATAATTGTTCGATGGGAGTCATGTCGAGCTTTCTCGGTGGCCAGATCATTTGTTCGAACTGTTCAGAACGTTCTTCAAACCAATCGCAAATTGTGGCCCGATGACATGGCGCATTGTTATCCATGAAAATATCATCGTTGGTTGGGAAAATAAGATCTATGAACGGCTAAAAATGATGTCCAACTAGCCGAAATAAACATTTCCAGGCATTTATCGGTTTAATTGGAGCAGAGAACCCAGTCCATTCCATGTAAGCACTGCCCACACCATTATGGAGCTACCATCAGCTTGCACACTGCGTTATGGACGGCTTGGGGCCATGGCTTCGCGGGGTCTGCGCCACACTCGAACTGAAAGCGGGACTTATCTGACCAGGCCGCGGTTTTCCAGTCGTCCTGGGTCCAATCGATATGGCCACTAGCGCGGGAGAGGCGCTGCATGCAGTGTCGTGCTGTTTGCAAAGGCACTCGCGTCGGTCATGTGCTGGCGTAGCCCATTAACACCAGATTTCACCGCACTGTCCTCATGTATACATTCGTCGGAGTCACACACTGATTTCTGCGGTTATTTCACGTAGTGTTGCTTGTCTGTTAGCACTGACAACTCTACGCAAACGCCGTTGCTCTCGATCGTTAAGTGAAGGCCGTCGACCAAGGCTTTGTTCTTCAAGAGAGATAGCGCCTGAAATTTGGTATTCTCGCCACGCTCTTGACACTTTGAATCTCAGAATACTGAATTCCCTAACGATTTACGAAACGGAACGTCCCATGCGTCTAGCTCCAAATGCCATATCGCGTTCAAAATCGGCTAATTCCCGTCGTGCGACCATAATAACTTCGGAAATCTTTTCAGATGACTCACCCGAGTACAAATGACAGCTCCGAGAATTCACCGCCGTTTCTTGCTTCGCGTACGCGTTACTACCGCCATCTGCATATGTGCATACCTGTCTCATGACTTTTGTCATCTCAGTGTATGAGACATCATTAATAACCAGCGGTATTACCGATCAAATATTCAAGCATAGTAATTGTCGATGATACGGAGCGGTGATGTATAGTAATGTTGGAATGTTGACTATATCTCGCAAATGCAACCAAATTTACGCGTGACTGATTTACTAAAGTTCCACAGATGTCTGATAAGAGCTCGCGATTCCCTTAAAGTAAACTTCTGAAGATGAAGATGTTTACCGTTTATCGCAGAGAAGTAAATACGTGTGATGAACTCTTAGAGTGGTCCTTGGCGATATAGAAATGAGGAGGCTTACTCTATATACGGTAAAGCCCCACTATTTGGAAAAATGCCTATACGTTAACTAACGTGTCACCGGTGGAATGCGTTGGAATGTGTTGTAAGGACAATCACGTATGTTTCTGTATAGCCCTGCAAACACGTAGGAGAGAGTACTCTACCTAGATGATACTGTACCTAGGAACACATGATATTCTTTGGTCGGTAGTTCAGACTGACTGATTCTGAATCACATGAAAACTATGTGCATTAGAAACCCACGCAAGAAGTGTCCGCCATTTTGTGTTCTACAGCTTAGTAGTTGCTAGGTGGAAGGTTGTGTTGCGCAGTGTTTATAAATATTTAGACTTCAACATATTTAAATCCTGTGCAATATACTAAAACTATTTGGAATAGACTGTTAATTCTTCAGTTATGGCACCCTTTGGCAAATAAAGCACTATATATTTCTAAGACTAGTTATATAGCGGGTGGACGGTTAGTCCATATTTCGTCGGCCTTGTACCATCTTGTTCCTTGAAACAGAAGAAGATCTTTTACCACTGAACATGTGATATTACGAATTAACTGAGTTTTGTTAACGTCTTAATTTTACCTGTCTTCAGAATTTATGTTAGGTTCCAGTAGCTTCAATTTCAAAATGTATTTTTGAAATAGTTTCGCTTAATTCTGTTTCAGCTAATAATTACTAGTGTGGAGTACAGTAACAATGTACGTACCATGCCTAAACGTAGTCCTGCCAATATTTTCTCGATTAAAATGCTTCTAAACTTAAATGGAATATTTTTTCCTACGTATATGAAATATTTCAGGTATATGAAATACTTCAGCTGGTCGATGAAAGAAAGAAGTACAAAACTTCTCAGGGAAATTCAGGAATACAGAAATACAAGTTCCTTAGGAACGAAATAATTAGCAGGTGCAGGGAAGCTGAGGCAAAATAGCTGCATGAAAAACGTGAAAAAATTGAAAAAGCAATAATTCCCGGAAATACGGTTTCAGCCTGTAGGAAAGTCAAAACGACCTTTGCTGAAATTAAAAGAAAGGGCGGTTACATTAAGAGTACATTGGTAATTCCACTGTTACCCGCAGAGAAGAGAGCGCGTACTTGGAAAGAGTACATTAATGGCTTCTGCGATGGAGAAGACTGATTACATGGTAGAAGAAGGATCACGAAGTTGACAGGGAAGAGATAAGACATCCAGTATTAGATTGAGAATTTAAAAGACCTTTGGAAGCCTTAAAACCAAATTACGCAGAAGGGACAGATAACATTCCGTCAAACTTTCTAAAATCACTAGGGCAAGTGGCAACAAAAGTACTATTTACATTGGTGTGTACAATGTATGAGACTGGCGATATAGCATCAGACTTTCGAAAAAACATTATTCACACAACTCAGAAGATAGTAAGAGGCAACAAGTGCGGGATCTATCACACGATCAGCTTAACAGCTCATGCATCCAAGTTGCTGGCAAGAATAATATACTGAAGAATGGAAAAGAAAATAGAGGGTGTGTTAGACGACGATCAGTTTGGCTTTAGGAAAGGTAAAGGCACTAGAGAGGCAGTTCTGATGTTGCGGTTGGTATTGAAAGCAAGAATGAAGAAAAATTAATATACGTTCATGGGATTTGTTGACCTAGGAACAAGCGTTAGACAATGCAAAATGGTGCAAGATGTTTGAAATTCTGAGAAAAATCATGGATAAGCTACAGGAAAACGTTTGTAATATACAATACGTGCAAGATACAAGAGGGAACGGTAAGACTGAAAGACGAAAAACGAAGGGCTCGGATTAAATTTGGTGTAAGACAGGGAGGTACTCTTTCGCGGTTACTGTTCGATCTATACATCGAAGAAGCAATGAAGGAAATAAAAGGAAAGTTCAAGACCTGGATTAAAATTCAGAGTGAAAGGATATCAGTGATATGATTCGCTGATGTTAGTGAAAGTGAAGAAGGACTGCACGATGTGTTGAGCGGAATGAACAGTTTAATGAGTACAGAATTCAGATTGAGAGGAAATACATTACATGGTACGACGTATTGTGTCACTACTACAGTGCTGTTTGCCTTAGAATCACAGTCCTCATTTGGATATTGTACGAATATGAGTCCGTATAGTCGCTGCAGTATGCATGGCATTTTACGTAACTTTTGTTTTATACTTGACATGCCGATATACCATAGTTTTCATGTTCTTGAAATTCTACGAGCTTGTGGGTCCTGAATAGGACCGCACATGTCCTTCTTCATTCTTTGACCGAGAGGTCTTTTCAGACAGTTCGGTCTCATCTTATCGTTGTTGCTTTCTTAGCACCACCCAGGGGTCACGTGTAGGGTATTTAAAGGTTATACCTACGGACGTGAAGCAACGCAGACCCCCACGTCCGTAGGTATAACCTTTAAATACCCTACACGTGACCCCTGGGTGGTGCACAAATGGGGATGGGTTGGCTCTGCAAATTGTGACTGTGGTGCCCCCTCACAGACGATTCATCACATTGTTGCTGACTGCCCTCATCGTACTTTCAGAGGAACTTTAATGGACATTCACCGTACATCGGACGAAGCAGTCAAGTGGATTGAAGAACTAGACATAGAGCTGTAAAATTGTACGAACTTGTGATTGTACATTTTAGTCCTGAAAATATTGTATATAAATGTAAATCAATGTACACATCATACGATAAATAAAATAAATAAATGTTCTTGAAATGTCTTTTTACGATCTGGTACGGTATGATATGGAGATGGTTAAGATTCATTGAAATGCATTGCAGAAGATCACATGGAATTACACAGGGTGTAAATTTAAAGTTGACGAACCAGAATAACTCGAAAAATAAGCTTTACAGGAAAAAATGTGTAGAATACAAAGCTGATTATTTTCGAGTGGGACATCTGCTGGTGCTGAAATTAGCCCTCCAACCCAGCCCCATTAGGGGTGGATCGGGAGCCAACTTCAAATTTTCAAATGGGAAACCCCATTTTTTTTATTTTATTACTAACATAAATCGCCCCTATAGATGAAGAACGTAAGGAATATACATGGAAAGTGAATCTAAATGGAATAAGAAAATAGATTAAATTTCTATCACATGGCTACAGGCGAATGCCTGATAGGTGCTTCAAGGTGGAGCGCTGTACCTATCACAAAAATTATCGAGGTAATATTTTGTTGAATTTTATCGAGCAAAAACCTCGGAAAAACACCGTATCCTTCGAGAAAGAATACCACAGTGCTTTACTGGGCATGGCCTATGGGGGTGGTATGCCTTTGTCGTCCTGTGACCTTTGAGCTGACTTACCAAGCCAGCTACAGAGAGACCGGACACCTACAGTTCAACGTGGACTGCGAACCATTTTTCATATTAACAGAACCTGCATAAAGTCTCCTGAAATACAGAAAATTTTTAATTTTAAACAGTGAAATGCGATACCTACAAAACATTCAAATGACGTATTGCTGTGCGCAGTTTAGAGTGAGCATTGCGCAAATTAACTATGTAGATGGCACAGTGGCTTAAGTACTGGTCTCGACTTGGGAAAGAACTGGTTCAATTCCTCAATTTGCCGTAAGGGCTTTCCGTGATTTTCCTGAATCATTTAAGGTGAGTAAAGTGATAGTTTCTTTCAAAAGGCGCCCTAGACTACCTAGTTTAGTTTATTCTAATTCTATGAGGGACATCCAATAAGTAATGCAACTGTTTTTTCTCTGCCTCTTTCGGTTGAAAAAATGTTGAATTTGTTGTGGGACATCGTTGAGTAGTATCGCTTCAGCCCCTACAGTTTCATGAAATTCCGTTGGGCGAGGCGTTTGTCATAATCGCAACAAGGTGGCGCAAACCCGTCCGATCTCCCGAGTGCCGGAAGATCACATGCAGGTGTGATTCCTACAATGCTGGAACGTGCGGACACTCTCATTCTAGGTGGTCGACGGATCACAGTGAAACACCTCGCTGCTCAACTGGACGTCACTATTGATACTACTGACACACTCGTCCACCAGCTGGGATACTCATTTCCAGCTGGGTTCCTCGCCACCTAACAGAAGAACATAAAGAGCAACGAAACACCATCTGTGCGGAATTACTTGCACGTTACAAGACTGATCGTGACAATGTTTTTACTTCGAACCGGAAACAAAACGGAAATCCATGCAGTGGCGCCAGTCCACCTCCTCTTCGGATAAAAAGCTCAAAGCCACACTGGTAGGCCGGTTAAAATCGTGTACTGTGAAGATGTTATTCTGTTTGAGGTCCTCTGTCACGGTGCCACGATTAACTGTGAAGTGTATTGTGCTACCCTCAGGAAACTGAAGAAACGACTTCAGCGTGTTCGTCGCCACAAAAATGCAGACAAACTTCACTTTCTCCATGACAACGAAAGTCTCACGGACGTCTGAGCACTAGAGAAGATATCCCAGGACTTCATTGAAGCCGGCCGGGGTGGCCGAGCGGTTCTAGGCGCTAAGTCTGGAACCGCGCGACCGCTACGATCGCAGGTTCGACTCCTGCCTCGGGCATGGATGTCTGTGTTGTCCTTCGGTTAGTTAGGTTTAAGTAGTTCTAAGTTCTACGGGACTGATGACCTTAGAAGTTATGTCTCATAGTGCTCAGAGCCATTTGAACCATTTGAACTTCATTGAACCGTTCTTCCTCATCCACCCTACAGCCCGGACCTCTCACCTTCCGACTTCCATCTCTTTGGCCCAATGAGGGATGCAGTCCTCAAGAAGCAGTACGTGAATTCTGGGCGATTATTGATGCAGCAAGACATTGGTTCCGACGTCGACCAGTAGAGTGGTACCATATATATGCAGGCACTCCCGGTAAGGTGGCGTAAGGCCATCGCATTGAACTGTATGTTAAAAAAAGGGTTTTGTATTTAAAGAGTGGGGAATAATGTGTTTTATTGGAATCCTGAATAAAACCAAGTTACTTTCATAAAAAAAAAAGTGCTACATTATTTACTAAACACCCCTCGTAGATTTAGGTGTGTTTTTGCAAACCTAGTCATCGACAGTAGGTATATTAGTCTTAACACTCCCTGCATTCCTAATTGTGAAAACAACACGTTGGCTGAGGTTTTTACATCTATTACTGAACCCCGGTGAGTCCTTTCAGTCTTACGTTCCATAACAGTAACTTGTCTAGCACACAGCCTTGGCAGAATTTCTGAAAGAGATGTGCACATTATCCTCCACAGCGCTGACTGTCTACCGCTAGCTACTCGTATGGTATCTAATCATTTTGGTATCGCAGATGTTGAGCAGAAATATCTACATACTTTTTTTCTTAATTTTACTTTCGACAGCAGCCACCAGTGAGGACATATTACCCTTTTGGTTGTCGGTTTGTATACATTCACCAGTTCGAGATGTTCTGGCATTTTTGTTTCCACGAGAGATTCAACAAATATTCATGACGGTGGGCTGTCTCAGATATTACCAGAAATGTTTGATGAAGAGGAGGCTGAAGTTTAAGACATTACCCAGGAAGAATCAGTACGCAAGGAAGTGAGATACGGAAGTCCTAACGAACGACGAGATACGGTTGAAGTTCTCTAAGGCTATAGATACAGCAATAAGGAATAGCTTAGTAGGCAGTAAAGTTGAAGAGGAATGGACATCTGTAAAAAGGACCATCACGGAAGGTGGGAAGGAAAACATAGGTACAAAGAAGGTAACTGCAAAGAGACCATGGGTAACAGAAGAAATACTTCAACTGATCTATGAAAGGAGGAAGTACAAAAATGATCCGGAAAACTCAGGAATACAGAAATACAAATCGCTGAGGAATGAAATAAACAGGAAGTGCAGGGAAGCTAAGACGGAATGGCTGCAGGAAAAACGTGAAGATATGGAAAAAGAAATGATAGTCGGAAGAACAGACTCGGCATACAGGAAAGTCCAAATAACCCTCAGTGACATTAAAAGCAAGGGTGATAACATTAAGAGTGCAATGGGAATGCTAAGGAGAAAGCGGATAGGTGGAAAGAATACATTGAATGCCTGTATGAGGGGGAAGATTTGTCTGATGTGATAGAAGAAGAAACAGGAGTCGACTTAGAAGGGACATGGGCTCCAGCATTAGAACCACAATTTAAAAGAGCTTTGGAGGACTTAAGATTAAAGAAGGCAGAAGGAATAGATAGAATTCCAACAGAATTTCTAAAATCATTCGAGGAAGTGGCAACAAAACGACTATTCAAGTTGGTGTGTAGAATGTAAGAGTCTGGCGACATACCATGTGACTTTAGGAGAAGCCATCATCCACTCAATACCGAAGACGGAAAGAGCTGACTAGTGCGAGAATTAGCGCATTATCAGCTTAACAGCTCATGCATCCAAGTTGCTGACAAGAATAATACACAGAAGAATGGAAAAGAAAATCGAGGATGCGCTAGATGACGTCCAGTTTGGCTTTAGGAAAAGCAAAGGCTGAGAGAGGCAATTCTGACATTGAGCGTAATAATGGAAGAGATGAATACACTAAACAGATTCAGAAGGATGTAGGTTGCAGTAGGTACTGGGAGATGAAGAATCTTGCACAGGGTAGAGTAGCGTGGAGAGCTGCATCAAACCACTCTCTGGACTGAAAACAACGACAACAATGGAAGCAAGACTAAAGCAAAATCAAGACAGGTTCATAGGATTTGTCGACCTGGGAAAAGCGTTCAACAATGTAAGATGTTCGATATTCTGACAAAAAGCAGGTGTAAGCTATAGGGAAAGATGGGTCATATACAGTATGTACAACAGCCAAGAGGGAATCATAAGAGTGGACGACCAAGAACTAAGGTCTCGTATTAAAAGGTTGTAAGACAAGGATGTACCCTTTTTCTAGGCCCTACAGTCTGGAAACGCGCGACCGCTACGGTCGCAGGTTCGAATCCTGCCTCGGGCATGGATATGTGTTTGATGTCCTTACGTTAGTTAGGATTACGTAGTTCTACGTTGTAGGGCACTGATGACCTCAGAAGATAAATCCCACAGTGCTCAGAGCCATTTGAACCATTTTTTGGATGTATCCTTGCGCCCCTACTGTTCAATCTGTACATCGAAGAAGCAATGATGAAAATAAAAGTAAGGTTCAGGAGTGGAATTAAAATTCAAGGTGAAAGGATATCAATGATACGATTCGCTGATGACATTGCTATCCTGAGTGAAAGTGAAGAATAATTAAATGATCTGCTGAGCGGAATGAACAGTCTAATGTGTACAGAGTATGGATTGAGAGTGAATCGAAGAAAGACGAAGGTAATGAGAAGTAGTAGAAATGACAACAGTGAGAAAGTTATTATCAGGATTGATGGTCACGAAGTAGATGAAGTTAAGGAATTCTGCTACCTAGGCCGGAAAATAACCAATGACGACGGAGCAAGGAGGACATCAAAAGGAGATTAACAATGGCAAATAGGGCATTCTTGGCCAAGAGAAGTCTACTAATATCAAATATCGGCCTTAATTTGAGGAAGAAATTTCTGAGAATGTACGTTTGGAGTACAGCATTGTATGGTAGTGAAACATGGACTGTGGGAAAACCGGAACAGAAGAGAATCGAAGCATTTGAGATGTGGTGCTACAGACGAATGTTGAAAATTAGGCGGACTGATAAGGTAAGGAATGAGGAGGTTCTGTGCAGAATCGGAGAGGAAAGGGATATGTGGAAATATTGATAAGGAGAAGGGACAGGATGATATCACATCTGTTAAGACATGAGGGAATGAATTCCATGGTGCTAGGGGCAAAAACTATAGAAGAAGACAGAGACTGGAATACATCCAGCAAAAATTGATTACGTAGGTTGCAAGTGCTACTCTGAGATGAAGAGGTCGGCACAGGAGAGGAATTCGTGGCGGGCCGCATCAAGCCAGTCAGAAGACTGATGACTCAAAAAAAAAAAAAGTTAAGGTCGAAAATACAGTGATGATTGGCTGGTGGGATATTCTTGAAGAGGTTCCTGTGAGCTAGGAAATGCAGCAAATTGCTTGGCAGTTAATTGTAATCTCTGTATCTGTTTCCGTCTGGAAGCTTCGTCTTAAACGGCGATTCGATCGCACTCTTGAGCGGCTGAACATCCCGCTTTTTCGTCGCAGTACGTGGTTTCATCCTGGTACTCTCAGACTGACGCTGGGAACGCGAGCTAGCCACTTTCACTTGGGAACCTGGCTCCGCTATGGGCGTGTAGCCAGCCATTCTCTAAAAAAAGGCTAGCCCGGACTGCCTCACCGATTGCAATGATAATGATGGGAAACCGGAGACAGAGCAAGTAGGGAAAAACCGAGCGAGTAAATAAGTCTTATGCTCGGCAAGCGGAGGGATGTGGTAAGGCCGGCCGGAGTGGCCGAGCGGTTCTAGGCGCTACAGCCTGGAACTGCGTGACCGCTACGGTCGCAGGTTCGAATCCTGCCTCGGGCATGGATGTATGTGATGTCCTTAGGTTAGTTAGGTTTAAGTAGTTCTAAGTTCTAGGGGACTGATGACCTCAGAAGTTAAGTCCCATAGTGCTCAGAGCCATTTGAACCATTTTGATGCAGTAAGGGATAAGAACCCATAGCGAGAAGAAATTAAACCCAAAAAAGCGCTCCGCTAGCCCGTACCTCGCCGGATTCTGACCCGGAAGTGCGAGCGGCAGAATTTGTTGATGGAATTAAATCCGTTGACGAGGAGGTGTTTGAGGTTACAAAGACAGTCGTAAGCTTTATGATGAGGCGGCTTCAGGATGAAACAAGACAAATTTCAAAAAATAAAAAAAATAAAAGAATATTAAAACAGACAAGCACGTCGCTTTCTGAGGGAATGCAAGCTCGGGAAGAACAAACAGAAAAAAAATGTTCAAATGTGCGTGAAATCTTACGGGACTTAACTACTAATGTCATCAGTCCCTAAGCTTACACACTACTTACACTACTTAACCTAAATTACCCTAAGGACAAAAACACACACACACACACACACACACACACACACACACACACACACACACATGCCCGAGGGAGGACTCGAACCTCCGCCGGGACCAGCCGTAAACTCCATGACTGCAGCGCCTCTGACCGCCCGGCTAATCCCGAACGGAAAGAACAAACAGAGTCTGACAGTGTGGAACCAGTGTGATTCTCCGAAACAGTGGAATCTGTCTCACTTAAACGAACCACGGAGAACGTAAGTAAGGAAACAGAGCGTCTGCAAATTGTTGAGCCATTAGAGCCGCAAGCATCAGTGTCAAGAGAGCTATTACGAGAAATCGTGTTAGTCATTGAGATCCATGTCCGTCAATGGAGAGGACTTTCAAGATAACCGTGTTTCCTCACTACGGACATTCCTCACCTATTCTACAGGCGAAGACCGCGTCACAACCTGGATAGGCCAGTTCAGATACAGTCTACCAAACTCTTGCCTGGTACAGAGAAAATTAGAGTTTATGAGCACTCACATTAGTGGAGACGTTTTCACGAAAGTTGATCGGCCACTGAACAAAACAGGGTAAGATTAAGTATAAGGCCCCAGCACCGGGAACAACCTGCTTCGCTTCCTATTCACAGTCTCTACACAATATCTTACAGCAGCCATATTTTTTATCTTTAACTGTAGAAAGTTTTCCTAATCCCCTTTTATCTTTTTTAGAATTAGAGCTTTGGCGGATCAGGTCGTGGGTTGGTGGAGGCAGAGAGGGCACGGGGTCGCAACCCGCCCCCTGGCCCCAATGTCTCGTCCCTCCCGTTCCTGGGGATGTGGTCTAACGGATGAAAATTTTGTTTTAGAGTTACAGTTGTTGTTGTTGTTATTGTTGTTGTTGTCTTCAGTCCTGAGACTGGTTTGATGCAGCTTTCCATGCTACTCTATCCTGTGCAAGCTTCGTCATCACCCAGTACTTACTGCAACCTACGTTCTACTGAATCTGCTTAGTATATTCATCTCTAGGTCTCCCTCTACGATATTTACCCTCCACGCTGCCCTCCAATGCTAAATTTGTGATCCCTTCATGCATCAGATTCACAGATACAAAACACAATATTTATCTTCTTGAGAAGCTAACACACGATGGCCGTGCCACGAACCAAATAGTGCCCGTCGGAGTCGACCACCGTGCAGTTGGGGCATATCGGTGTGTCGACCAGGTGAATACATGGCAGTCATCGACGGTTCGGGAATTTGCCGTTCACCACTACATACCACACCACTCGTACCTCCGTAAGGAGAGAAGGGAGATGAACCGTTCACCAGATTCTCTGCCACAGTATTGCCAGGTATCTTTGTTTGACCGCATTGCGAGGGTGTTGCTGAAGGAAGCTTGGATATATATATATTTCTTAGTGGGCAGCCTGGTGTCTGGCAAACGATCGTGGATGTAACTGTAATCGACAAAGAAGTCCTGAAAGTGTGCGAGACGTGCCACAAATTGGCCAACGTTGAGTGGTGGATGGAGTGGATGGGGGGACACTTCGTCGAATACAGTGTACATTAATGTGACGTGCTCAGATCTCCAAATGTGTTGCGTTGTACTAAGAAATATCGCACACGCCATGTTCTTCACTTTAACCAGTCAGATGTCTCCTCCCTGTGGTGGCGACAAGGTATCGTAGTGGATTTGAGATAGATCAGCACTCACTGAATGTTCGAAGGCTGCCAGTGACCTTGACAATGGCAGTGAGGTGGCTGTGCGAACAGGTCCCGGACACGCAACTGCTGGCGAGCTGGAATGAACAAGACATTCTTACCTCGCCTTTCGGCACGCCCGGTCGGCGAAGCACTGCGCTGACAGAATTGGCGCACACACCCTCCCTGCATTCTTTCCCAAACAATTTTACAGAACTAACTGTTAAAAAATTGATTTTCATAAAATGGTTCAAATGGCTCTCAGAACTATGGGACTTAACTTCGAGGTCATCAGTCCCCTAGAACTTAGAACTAGTTAAACCTAACTAACCTAAGGACATCAACCACATCGATGCGCGAGACAGGATTCGAACCTGCGACCGTAGCAGTCGAGTGGTTCCAGAGTGAAGCGCCAGGAACCGCGCGGACACACACCTGCTGGCGAGCTGGAATGAACGAGACATTCTTTCCTCGCTTTTGGCCCACCGATTGGCGACGCACTGCGCTGACAGAATCGACGCACACACCTTGCATTCCCTCTCAAACGATTTTACAGACTAGTTGTTAAAGAATGGATTTTCACAGTTACTTATAGCTTTATATGTCAGATTCATGGTAAAGTGCCCAAAATTTCGATAATGGTAATAATACTTAAGGGGCTCCGGAAAGGCTCAAAATCATGAAAAGTTCAATTTTTACTTTTTTGCGTTTTCTGAATCTGCCGACTATTACCTTTTAATAGATATATAATTTATTCAATTCCGAAGACTACAACTATTTTTAAATTTTTTTTGAAATGTGTTCTACATGGGCGTGACCCACTGTGGCGCTGTTAAACTGCTGTCAAATGGTGTTATTATTAACGTCCGTGATCATCAGGTACATTTTAGTGATGTGAGATAAAGTATGTGTTGTGGCTAACCTGTGATGGTTCAATATATATCGCTGGTGTGATTGTCGATTGTTTCATGTTTATTTACTCTGTCCTTATCTCGAAAATATTCGTAATTAATTCTGTTTCTTGAGTCTCTGTTTTGTTGAAGTATAATAATGAGTAAAAGTAAAGTTATTAGAAATCCTCTGAAGGCTTTTAAGAAAAGGAGAAATGTTGGAAAGCCAAAGGTATGTGTTATTACTGTAAACAATAAAGACGATAACCAAGTGAGTGAACCTAACCTCTCAAGTACACCTGCCCATAGCAGTAGCAGACAGGGCTGTAAAGAGTCTAGAAATACAAGCAAGAGTAAACAGGAGGAGGAACAAGAGGAAGCTGGAGGAGGAGTTTGCAGAGGATGAAGATAATCCATCCTATGGACCTGGAATGCACTAAAAAGTTAATCCAATCTTTGTCGCTCGATTCCCAAAACTTTTATTTTCTCATACTAATTACATGTTTTCTAAGGATCTTCCAAACATATTTGTTTCAAACTTTCAGTAAATGTTACACAGTACCTTCTGCATAATTTAAGACAGTCTTTTTCCAAAAAACTGTATATTTTTGAATATATAAATAAAAAATTGCAAAGAAATGTTGTGAATTTTCATTACAATTGAAAAAAAATCATCTTTAATAACTGAACTAAAATTTTGTAAAATCCCTGTGTTAAGTTGTAGCCCATATTCCAATAAATAATCTGTAAAAAGTTCAACTTCCTACCTCAAATACTTTGTGAGGAAAGATGTAATTTATAAGCGTTATTTTAACATTGCAACTATAGGGCGTTCCAGAGCCCCTTAAAGTGATATTCACATCTAAGTACGACGCTATGTGGGATTCGAAAATCTATGCAATGAAAAATATCGGTCGCTGTGATTTTGCGTTTGGTGCACATTACACCACATGTTACTGCAAATGAAATTTAGCTAAGATATTGAATTTTTCTGTAGACTTGTTGGGAGGTCTCTGTCTGTCTCCAGTCTTGAGAAAATGGAATTTAAGTAGCATGATTACTTCCGACCACACGCACATACCTCATATCTCCTAAACAGTTTGAGATATTGAAAATAGATTTTGGCAAGTGACAGCATCCAAAGAGCAGAGCATTTTAGTATATCGTTATCGTTGACGTAGGGAACTTCCTTATCTACAGTGATATATCAGAAGCTATGGATTTTACTTTGTTTTTTTCGGTCCAATACTTTAGACAACTATTAAAAAAATAATTTGCTAGCATGAAACTTAATGTGAAATTTCTTACCTTATTTTATAGTAAACCGACACAATGAGGTTTTCCTATAAGATACTGACCACCCTTTTCGCCTATTACGTTTTAATCAGACAATGTTTCATGATACTGTCGCAATAGGTATTGAAAGGGAGATCTGTGCAATTTGTTCTGTATTTTAGCAAAAAGAAAAAAAAAAGGAAAATTAAACCTGTCAACAAGAGAGATGTAGCCGTTCCTCATAACTGATGATGTTTCTTCAAATGCGAACTTCTCTGAAGCGCCAAAGAAATTGGTAGAGGCATGCATATTCAAATACAGAGATGTGTAAACAGTTGTACTTTGTTACTTATGAGTGCAGTGCTGGTGTGTTCAAATACGACTGTTGTGTGAATGGTGTTCATTTGACAGCCTGGCCCTACCGCTCCCAAAGCACATAGCTCAAGTATTGTGGCATGAGTGGGACAGTGCACAAATGGTTTAATTCCTACCTAACTGGAAGAGTGCAGAAAGTTGAAATAAGTAGTTCTCGTAACATGCAAAGATCAGCACATTCCTCAAACTGGGGAACTATCAAGAATGGGGTTCCACAAGGGTCAGTCTTGGGTCCTTTGTTGTTCTTATTATATATTAATGACTTGCCATTCTATATTCATGAAGAGGCAAAATTAGTTCTCTTTGCTGATGCAGAAAGATGCAGAAAGTTGAAATAAGTAGTTCTCGTAACATGCAAAGATCAGCACATTCCTCAAACTGGGGAACTATCAAGAATGGGGTTCCACAAGGGTCAGTCTTGGGTCCTTTGTTGTTCTTATTATATATTAATGACTTGCCATTCTATATTCATGAAGAGGCAAAATTAGTTCTCTTTGCTGATGATACAAGTATAGTAATCACACCTGAGAAACAAGAATTATCTGATGAAATTGTCAATACTGTCTTTCAGAAAATTACTAAGTGGTTCCTTGTAAACGGACTCTCACTGAATTTTGATAAGACACAGTACATACAGTTCCGTACAGTGAATGGTATGACGCCATTAATAAATATAGACCTTAATCAGAAGCATATAGCTCAGGTAGAATATTCCAAATTTTTAGGTATGTCCATTGATGAGAGATTAAATTGGAAGAAACACATTGATGATCTGCTGAAACGTTTGAGTTCAGCTACTTATGCAATAAGGGTCATTGCAAATTTTGGTGATAAACATCTTAGTAAATTAGCTTACTACGCCTATTTTCACTCATTGCTTTCATATGGCATCATATTTTGGGGTAATTCATCACTGAGGAATAAAGTATTTATTGCACAAAAGCGTGTAATCAGAATAATAGCTGGAGTCCACCCAAGATCATCCTGCAGACATTTATTTAAGGATCTAGGGATATTCACAGTAGCTTCTCAGTATATATACTCTCTTATGAAATTTGTTATTAACAACCAAACCCAATTCAAAAGTAATAGCAGTGTGCATAACTACAATACTAGGAGAAAGGACGATCTTCACTATTCAAGATTAAATCTAACTTTGGCACAGAAAGGGGTGAATTATACTGGCACTAAAGTCTTTGGTCACTTACCAAATAGTATCAAAAGTCTGACAGATAACCAACAAGTATTTAAGAAGAAATTAAAAGAATTTCTGAATGACAACTCCTTCTACTCCATAGAGGAATTTTTAGATATAAATTAAGAAAAAAAATTATTAAAAAATTTAAAAAAATAAAAATAAAAAATAAAGAAAAATAAAAAAACACACAAAAAAATAAAGTTGTTATATTAACTTAAGTATGTTGTCAAATTAACCTAATTATGTCATGTATTGGAAAATTCGACTCGTTCCACATCATTACGAAATATCGTATTCATGATCCATGGAACTAGTATTAATCTAATCTAATCTAATCTAATCACTGGCCATTTCAGTTAATGCAGACAGAGTTAGAACTATAAGAGTACCCTTTAGCACGAAATATCGTTTCATTTTGTCGCCTTCCCTTCTGAAGACTACGCAAATCTCAGGTGCAACTTCCACGTTACCTGGAACAAGTACGTGTAACTTATAAGGAAAAATGTCCATGAATCTGTTGATTGTTCTGATTATTGGTTATTTAAATGACAAACACTGACAGACCGAGACTGAATGCGAAAAACCTGTTGACAGAATGCTACACTACGTGATCAAAAGTATCCGGACACCCCCCAAATACGTACGTTTTTCGTATTAGTTGCATTGTGCTGCCACCTACTGCCAGGTACTCCACATGAGCGACCTCGGTAGTCATTAGACATCGTGAGAGAGCAGAGTGGGGTGCTCCGCAGAACTCACGGACTTTGAAAGTGGTCAGGTGATTGTGTGTCGCTTGTGTCATACGTCTGTACGAGAGATTTCCACACTCCTAAACATCCCTAGGTTCACTGTTTCCGATGTGATAGTGAAGTGAGAACGTGAAGGAACACGTAACAGCACAAAACCGTACAGGCTGACCTGGTCTGTTGACTGACAGAGACTACCGACAGTTGAAGAAAATCGTAATGTGTAATAGGCAGACTTCTATGCCGACCATCACATAGGAATTTCAAACTGCATCAGGATCCACTGCAAGTACTATGACAGCTAGGTGGGATGTGAGAAAACTAGGATTTCATGGTCGAGTGCCTGCTCATAAGCCACACATCACGCCGGTAAATGCCAAACGACGCCTCGCTTGCTGTAAGGAGAGTAAACATCGAACGCTTGAACAGTGGAAAAACGTTGTGTGGAGCGAAGAATCGTGGTACACAGTGTGGCGATCTGATGGCTGGATGTGGGTATGGCGAATACCCGGTGAAGTCATCTGCCAGTGTGTGTAGTGCCAACAGTAAAATTCAAGAGGCGATGGTGTTATGGTGTGGTTATTGTTATGGACTGGCAAGACAGTCAATCCACTATGACGGGAAGCCGATAGGCACGCGTTTAAGCTCACGCAGGCTGGCGTGAGGTCTGGAACAGGACAAGGAAATGAGACTAGTAAAAAACGTACGTAGCTTCTGGAATACTTAACTTTAATCCATAATTGGTGAACATCGCTCTTGATGATACGTGAATTACAAGATCAATAGCAAATGATAATGGCGCCTTGCTAGGTCGTAGCAAATGACGTAGCTGAAGGCTATGCTAACTATCGTCTCGGCAAATGAGAGCGTAATTTGTCAGTGAACCAGCGCTAGCAAAGTCGGCTGTACAACTGTGGCGAGTGCTAGGACGTCTCTCCAGACCTGCCGTGTGGCGGCGCTCGGTCTGCAATCACTAATAGTCGACACGCGGGTCCGACGTATACTAACGGACCGCGGCCGATTTAAAGGCTGCCACCTATCAAGTGTGGTGTCTGGCGGTGACACCACAGTTATGTTTCTCATGGAGGGTATTGCACCCGTTGTTGTTTTGCGTAGCACCACCACAGCACAGGCCTACATTGATGTTTTAAGCACTTTCTTGCTTCCCATTGTTGAAGAGCAGTTCGGGGATGGCGATTGCATCTTTCAACACGATCGAGCACCTGTTCATAATGCACGGCCTGTGGTGGAGTGGTTACACGACAATAACATCCCTGTAATGGTCTGGCCTGCACAGAGTCCTGATTTCCCGATTTGAATTCTATAGAACACCTTTGGGATGTTTTGGAACGCCGACTTTGTGCCAGGCTAGACCGACCGACATCGATACCTCTATTCAGTCAGCACTGCGTGAAGAATGGGCTGTCATTCCCCAAGCAACCTTCCAGCACCTGATTGAACGTATTCCTGCGAGAGTGGAAGCTGTCATCAAGACTAAGAGTGGTTCAGCACCTTATTGAATTCCGGCATTACTGGTGGAGGGCGCCACGAACGTGTGAGTTATTTTTAGCCAGGTGTCCGGATGCTTTTGATCACATCGTGTACACGCGGTGACCAGAACAAGTGTTCCCGTGATGACTGTAGAATCTGTCAGTGTTGATACGAGAAGATTCAATCTACCAGTCTGAGATGGAGAAAACCCTGCCCTTGACAGTGGACTACGAAAGTCTGCAACTAGTTATTTGTAATAAATTGATTTATTATCTCCGTAGTGATAGCAGTGTGGGTAGGCTAAAGTGATCAACAACTAGTGGTTAATGCTGGGAATAAGAAATATGGTTCAAATGGCTCTGAGCACTATGGGACTTAACATCTGTGGTCATGAGTCCCCTAGAACTTAGACCTACTTAAACCTAACTAACCTAAGGACATCCCACAAATTCATGCCCGAGGCAGGATTCGAACCTGCGACCATAGCGGTCACGCGGTTCCAGACTGAAGCGCCTAGAACCGCACGGCCACACCGGCTGGCCTGGGAATAAGAAACCCCACTAATACACTACAGATGACTCAGTGGGAACGCGGACATGGTCATGTCTTGTGTAAACTTGTGTAAGACTGCAGTCTACGTGGGCTTGTTGTAGTTTACGGGTGATCATCTCTGATACTCGTAATATGGTTTTGTACCCGTTTACTGAATTAATGGAAACGTTTATCGTGTGCGGGAAATTACATGGAAACTGTAGAAAAGGTGTCGGCTGCAGTGGCCGAGCAGTTCTAGGCACTTCAGTCTGGAACCACGCGGCTGCTACGGTCGCAGGTTCGAATCCTGCCTCGGGCATAGATGTGTATGATGTCCTTAGATTAGTTAGGTTTAAGTAGTTCTAAGTCTAGGGGACTGATGACCTCAGATGTTAAGTGGCATAGTGCTTAGAGCAATGTTTTTTTTCTTTTTGTAGAAAAAGTAACAAGTTATATCGGCCAAAAAGGTGGGAACATGCAGTGTACCCGGGAACACTGGCGAACCTGATTGGTTTGCTGGTCCAGGTGTTATGATATAGGGTGGCATAAGGTTGGTTGAGTGTACTAACATCCAAATCTTTCAACAAGGTACATTCACCGGTCTGTTATTGTAACACTCTGCATCTTTCCCATGTGCGTCTTTTCGTGGGTGCGTTTGGCCCTGCCTCATTTTTATGGATGATGGTGCGGGACCGCATCCAACAGCGCAGGTGGAGGAGGACTGCCTCGCGGAGTGGCCGCGTGGTTTGAGGCGCCATGTCACGGACTGCGCGGCCCCTCCCGCCGGAGGTTCGAGTCCTGCCTCGGGCATGGGTGTGGGTGTTGTTATTAGCATAAGTTAGTTAAAGTAGTGTGTAGGTCTAGGGACCGACTACCTTAGCAGTTTAGTCCCTTAGGACTTGACACACATTTGAACATTTTTGGAGGAGGTCTTCGAACGAGGAGGTTTTCCGGAATGCACTGACGTGCTCTTTCCCGGACTTAAATCCCATCGAGGACGTTCGGGGTAAGTTGGGGAGATGTACTGTAGCACGTCCGCATTCACCAATGACAGTCCAGCAGTCACCAAACGCTCTGGTAGAGGAAAGGAACGCCATACCACAAGAAATCCTTACCAGCCTTGTGGTAGCACGTTGCAGGGTATGCACTGCTGTTCATGGTAATCACACACCCTATTATATACCATAACCAGAGTTTTGTAATGTCCAGCGGACCATCACGAACCGCAGTGATTTCAGTACAATTACTGTTTTTGAATGAAAACGTTATTTCTGTTCGTCTGATTGCGCATTTTTTTTTCAGTTACCTTATGTACTACGTTGTAGCAGCTCTTTCCACTTAGGGTCCAAGTTTCAGCGAGCTATTTTTCTTGGCAGTGATACATCAGGCGAAAGCTACTTTCGTCCTTAAGTTTTGCACACCAGTGTATATTACAAAGTTGTACAGCAGATGTATGTCAAAGATACTGGACGTCAGTTTTGTGTATCACTTCAGTACAGGTTTTGTAATGGGGTGTGACCTGTGCTTTCTTCCATAGCATTTTCGTCGAACTTCTTCGGTACATTATGGTACAAAGAGGGACTAACTTAATGGCAAACTCTATGTATAATCAGACATGTATCCTTTCTGATTATGCTTATCCATTACGGATATTTTAGAACCGTGACTGTTAACTGAATGTAAATAACTTACATAAAGCTGCAACCACTCAGTTTTTTGAATAATTATGTCTTATTCCATGAACCGGTTTTCGAACCTTCTCAGGTTCATCTACAGATGGTTTCTGGAAGTTACATCATTATTTCTAGCATAACGATGTAACTTTCAGAAACCACCTGAAGATGAACCTGAAAAGGTTCGAAAGTCGGTTCATGGAATAAAACATAATTATTCAAAAAAATGACTGGTTTCAGTTTTATATAACTTATTTACATGTATCCTTTCGCCCTGTACATTTATTCGGTTTTAGTGATTTCAGCTGTTTCTCAACTCGAGAAGTGTAATGTCTGTATTACCGTATCATTTCAATTGTGCGAGAATTAAACGGGTTCAGTACTTCAGCATTTTTCTTTCTTCTTCTTCTTCTTCTTCTTCTTCATCGTCACCATCATCACTTCATGAGTCAGAATTGCATCGTGTTCTGTCTTCACTGAAACCACCTATCTGTCATTCGTCTTACAACCGCCTTTACTATTGATTTGAAATTGATTACTTCTTTAACTAATCTGCCTTCCCCCATTCCATTGATAAGTTGTTTACATTTTTGCCATCCTTTCTCCATTTTCATTTATATAGTGGATATTATCTTCTAATACAACAGTGTACTTCGTAAAGTAATATTTGAAAACGGAGTCTGTATTTTCTGATTTTACTTTGCAACTCTCTGTGTCACTTCCTGCGTTATCCACGAGTGTCTGCACACTAACTTTGTTGCCACTGATTGCCTTTACGTATGACCAGAATCTCTTTGGATTTTGTGAGACTTATTTCGATAATAAGCTGCGACAATAATTAGTGACTTCTTCAATTATAGTTCTTTTGACAGCGAAACACATTTCTCCACCCGAAGTACTATACTGCATTTTAAACCTAATGTGCAGTAGTCGCTACTTCTTTATAAGTAACATAAAGGCTCTAAGAAAAAGGTATCGCTAAACCATCAGGACATATTTCTCACAAACAGCAGGGAAAAAATATTACATAGAGATGAGTGCAGAAGCGTTTTATTTCGTTATTAGAACATACACTCCTGGAAATGGAAAAAAGAACACATTGACACCGGTGTGTCAGACCCACCATACTTGCTCCGGACACTGCGAGAGGGCTGTACAAGAAATGATCACACGCAAGGCACAGCGGACACACCAGGAACCGCGGTGTTGGCCGTCGAATGGCGCTAGCTGCGCAGCATTAGTGCACCGCCGCCGTCAGTGTCAGCCAGTTCGCCGTGGCATACGGAGCTCCATCGCAGTCTTTAACACTGGTAGCATGCCGCGACAGCGTGGACGTGAACCGTATGTGCAGTTGACGGACTTTGAGCGAGGGCGTATAGTGGGCATGCGGGAGGCCGGGTGGACGTACCGCCGAATTGCTCAACACGTGGGGCGTGAGGTCTCCACAGTACATCGATGTTGTCGCCAGTGGTCGGCGGAAGGTGCACGTGCCCGTCGACCTGGGACCGGACCGCAGCGACGCACGGATGCACGCCAAGACCGTAGGATCCTACGCAGTGTCGTAGGGGACCGTACCGCCACTTCCCAGCAAATTATGGACACTGTTGCTCCTGGGGTATCGGCGAGGACCATTCGCAACCGTCTCCATGAAGCTGGGCTACGGTCTCGCACACCGTTAGGCCGTCTTCCGCTCACGCCCCAACATCGTGCAGCCCGCCTCCAGTGGTGTCGCGACAGGCGTGAATGGAGGGACGAATGGAGACGTGTCGTCTTCAGCGATGAGAGTCGCTTCTGCCTTGGTGCCAATGATGGTCGTATGCGTGTTTGGCGCCGTGCAGGTGAGCGCCACAATCAGGACTGCATATGACCGGGGCACACAGGGCCAACACCCGGCATCATGGTGTGGGGAGCGATCTCCTACACTGGCCGTACACCACTGGTGATCGTCGAGGGGACACTGAATAGTGCACGGTACATCGAAACCGTCATCGAACCCATCGTTCTACCATTCCTAGACCGGCAATGGTACTTGCTGTTCCAACAGGACAATGCACGTCCGCATGTATCCCGTGCCACCCAACGTGCTCTAGAAGGTGTAAGTCAACTACCCTGGCCAGCAAGATCTCCGGATCTGTCCCCCATTGAGCATGTTTGGGACTGGATGAAGCGTCGTCTCACGCGGTCTGCATGTCCAGCACGAACGCTGGTCCAACTGAGGCGCCAGGTGGAAATGGCATGGCAAGCCGTTCCACAGGACTACATCCAGCATCTCTACGTTCGCTCCATGGGGGAATAGCAGCCTGCATTGCTGCGAAAGGTGGATATACACTGTACTAGTGGCGACATTGTGCATGCTCTGATGCCTGTGTCTATGTGCCTGTGGTTCTGTCAGTGTGATCATGTGATGTATCTGACCCCAGGAATGTGTCAATAAAGTTTCCCCTTCCTGGGACAATGAATTCACGGTGTTCTTATTTCAATTTCCAGGAGTGTATTTTTCAATGGTGGTCAGCGGCTTCGAAGAAAATCTCTCTTCGATTCAAATGAAATTACAAAACGACTCTTTATCTTGAGATTGCTGTGATGTAGTAGTGTTTGTAGTTAATGCAACTTCGAGAATGGGATGTTATGGATGCGCAAACTGACATTAGACGCTTCACCTTAACCATATTCAATTTGAAACCAAGAATTGGAAGGAAATGGAATTGAATTAATGAATAGCTTCTTGTAGTATGTATTTCCGATTGATGTAACAGCATTAGCTAATGTTTCTCTAAGAACAATTCGCTGTTCAAGCCGTCAACGAGTGCAGACTTCTTCGTGATTCTTTGACAACCGCTAACAGAAAATACGCAGTCTTTTACGTGCGTTCGTTTTCGAGTCAAATAGAGCCGACAAAGGCCGCTGGCGAGCGCTGGCAGCTCAGATCACGTCAATCAGCTCCTCCCGTGTGCTGACGGCACTGTATCTCGCGAGATCGGATCTCCGCGTCAACGTTAGCTGCCTCGTCCGGTGTGAGGACGGCTTAACGAGTCGGGTTTGACCGAAGACCTTGTAAGAAATAACTAGACTCACTGATGGCGCTGCAGTCGCGGGACAATTTGAACCTTCGGCTGGACGCCATTATAGTGGTTGTAGTCTGATGTGTTGTGTAGTATTGTTGTTTATGAAGACCCTGATTCAACGTTGTATATTTGTTGGGGCGTACATACAGTATTTGTTACTCGTAATTCTACTGTCTGTACGTTCCAATCAAAAGAAGTACAATGGTGACGAGTTGTGCAGCGATTAATTGTACAAATAAATTCGAGAAAGGAACGAATATTACATTTCACAGATATGTGAATATTTTAAGTTGTTTTGTATGTCAGTGTACTTGCTTAATAAGTGTTTTGTAACACAGTATTAGCATAATGTGCATCTATTTGCAGGTATCCTTCCTCAAAACCACAGCTGTTTAAAAATGGTTACACGCTGTCAGGAGGCAAGATTTCCGACCGACAGAATACCATTTTATATGTTCTGATCATTTTGAAGAAAGTTGGCTGATCGGTAGTGTTTTCATGGTCTAGGTTAGGTTGAAACTTGATAATTTGGTCGTAAGTTGCCAAAGCACTATGTCATATATAACGCACTTCTCGTCATAAAATCTAAAGCAAGGTAGAGTCAGAAGATATCTATTAATACAGTGGGCAAATCTTGGAGTATTTTGATGCATTTTGCGTACATCTATCGTAAATGAACTACGAAAACTGCTAGGGGTCCAGTACATAACTTTTAGCTACGGCAGATTCCACGTAGTACGTAAGATAAATTCATAAACAGTGACTAGTTGCTGTTTGTTCATAAATTAAGAAGTATATTGTAGTAACGTATTTAAATGAGGCATTATGTTTGTGACCTAACTCAAGGGAAGGCATTTTATAACCAAAAGCGATGTATAAACCTTCGAACTCCGCGCGTCAGTTTACCACTCTAATGGCCGCCGCCCAGCTATTCAATTTGTCCACTCTTCACAGTCGACCACTCGTGCGGTTGTGGGGGCCTGGGTTTGACGCTGCGGGGGGTATGAGTGGCAGGTGCCGTAACGGTCGGCGTCACGCAACAGCCTGCCGACGTGTCTTTCTAGCACTTACGGGACTTTGCGTACAAGGCAGGAAAGCCCGCTGAATGGCCTCTATCGTTGCCGTTGGATCCATTCGCGCGTGGTGGACAATTCGTCAGCCCTCTCTCATTGTGATGGAGGTGGTGGTGGTGGTGGTGGTAGTGGTGTGTGTGTGTGTGTGCGTGTGCGTGTGTGTGTGTGTGTCTGTGTGTGTGTGTGTGTGTAGGACGCCCCGATCCCATATCTCACGCACGCGTGCCTTTCTTACCTAATGCCATCAACAACGGGAGCAGTGCTGATGTCCACACGACTCGTGCCACAGCTCCACCACGCGGCCCCTCCCGAACTCGTCTAGCTAGGCAGCCCGCTATCGAACGCATTGCCTGTGTATAACAGTGCACGTTCAGGTAATGCTCTGGTGGCGATAACCGCTGTCGTACTGTCCGGCACACTTACACTATGTGATCAGAAGTATCTGGCCACCTGGCTGAAAATGACTTAAAAGTTCGTGGCGCCCTCCACCGGTAATGCTGGAATTCACTATTGTGTTGGCCCACGCTTAGTCTTGATCACAGCTTCCACTCTCGCAGGATTACGTTCAATCAGGTGCTGGAAGGTTTCTTGGGGAATGGCAGCCCATCCTTCACGGAGTGCTGCACTGGGGAAAGGTATCGATGACGATCGGTGAGGCCTGACACTAGGTCGGCGTTCCAAAACATCCCAGAGGTGTTTTATAGGATTCAGGTCAGGACTCTGTGCAAGCCAGTCCGTTACAGGGCTGTTAGCCGACCGTTGTGATCGAGCGGTTCTAGGCGCTTCAGTCCGGAACCGTGCGACTGCTACGGTCGCAGCTTCGAATCCTGCCTTGGGCTTGGATGTGTGTGATGTTCTTAGGTTGGTTAGGTTTAAGTAGTTCTAAGTTCTAGAGGACTGATGACCTCAGATTTTAAGTCCCATAGTGCTCAGACCCATTTTTTGAACAGGGATGTTATTGTCGTGTGTAACCACTCCGCCACATGCCGTGCATTATGAACAGGCGCTCGAACGTGTTGAAAGATGCGATCGCCATCGCTGAATTGCTCTTCAACAGTGGTAAGCAAAAAGCTGCTTAAAACATCAATGTAAGCCTGTGCTGTGATAGTGCCACGCAAAAGAACAAGGGGTCAAACCCCTTCCATGAAAAACACGACCACACCATAACATCACCGCCTCTGAATTTTAATGTTGGCACTACACACGCTGGCAGATGACGTTCATTGGGCATTCGCCATAGCCACACTCTGCCATGGGATCACCACATTGTGTACCGTCATTTGTCACTCCGCACAACGTTTTCCCACTGTTCAGTCGTCCAATGTTTACGCTCCTTACAACAAGCGAGGCGCCGTTTGGCATTTACCGGCGTGTCGTGTGGCTTATGAGTAGCAGCTCGACCATGAAATCGAAGTTTTCTCACCTCCCGCCTAACTGTCATAGTACTTGCAGTGGATCCTGATGCAGTTTGGAATTCCTGTGTGATGGTGGGGATAGATGTCTGCCTATTACACATTACGACCCTCTTCAACTGTCGTCGGTCTCTATCAGTCAACAGACGAGGTCGGCCTGTACGCTTTTGTGCTGTACGTGTTCCTCCACGTTTCCACTTCACTATCACATCGTAAATAGTGGACCTAGGAATGTTTAGGAGTGTATAAATCTCTCGTACAGACGTATGACACAAGTGACACCCAATCTCGGGTAACCGGGCGGGCAATGGGATGGTACGGAAATGGGTGAGAATTTTTAAAAATGGCTGTGCGAATGTACATGATGAAGTACGAAGTGGGCGACCTTCAGTCATTACTGACAAACTGGTACTGAAAACTGATGAAATAGTGAGAGAGAACGGATGCTTTACGATTTGGACGTTGTATGGCGAGTTTCCTCAAGTGTCAAAAAGTTTGCTGTATGAAACTGTTAAAGAACGTTTAACTTATCGAAAGATAAGCTAGGACGGCAGAGGTCTAGAGAATTCTGTTCAAAACTGGTTGTAGATATGGGAATTGCCTTAATGGTTGGGGAAATTATGCAGAAAAGTAGACTGAAATACAGCTTTCACGTACAAGTAACATTGCTAAGAAAAGTCTGCTTTGTTAAACGTCGTGGTGAAACCTTCAGGTGTCATTTATTTTGCAGAATTCGCTACTAATATAGGTAGAAACCAGAATCAAGCTTAGCTTGACCGGAACTAGTAGCGAATTGTGCAAACCAAATGCCAGCTGAAAGTTTCACCATGAATATTAACAATTATTTGGCGGCTGAACATCTGGACCTGCAAACATACTAAAACATACATAGAAGTCTAATTGTCTTACTTTTGCTTCAAATTGGTACTTACTTAAGAACACAGGTCGTAATTCGGTGGATACAAACGTTAAAAATTAATTGCCGCTGTCAAACATCGCATCTCTCTGGCTGCTGTAGCTTAGCGAGAACCGGACCTTATTATAGAGGACATTTAAAAGAAGGTCACGTATTTCTCCGGGAGGTAGTATTGATGAAAATTAGAAGGAAAGTTCTTATAGGCATATGTCCGCAAAAGGTATTGGCCAATCTGTCCTCTCATCTCCACCTCCCCATCACGTAGGAGTAATGTTAAATGTGGTTACCACGCATTCTGTCACATCCTTCAGAACTGCTTCGCAGTGAATCATCCACTCTTTCAAATATACCTGGAAATCCAACCTGATTGCGTCTGTTGCACTGGCCACGTACTCCTGTAATATCTGCACATTGTCGACGTGTTGAGCATAGACCGAAATTAAACGGATTCAGGTCCGGTGAAAGGGGAGGCCACGTTATCGGACTTTCTTGACGATGAAGCACTGGCGCACGAGCCGTAGAAGATGGGATGGTATCCCGTCGTGCATAAACGTTTGTCTGCTTTCTGCAAGGGCAACGTTACCCTGTAGCACTGATAATTTATCGCGCGGAAAACAGTGGTACACAGCACCGGTTTATCTGTTTGGAAAAGTGCATTGTCCTAAGAGACTATCACCGACAGTTACTGCCCAGTGTCAACTCAAATGATTTTGATGTCTCACATTTATGACTGTTGCATGGGGGCTTAATTAATTTTTTATTAAAATAATTTTACTGTCTGTGCGGTTACGCAGTCTCGTAACCGGTTGGCCCTGACTGGTTTTAGTACGCAATCTGACTGCTTAGAATGACAACAAAGAATGTAAGAAAATTTCTGTTAACACAATTAATTAATTAAGTCCCCAGCAACTATAAAACCTACGAAACAACAAACACAAGTGTAGCTGTTCTGTGTGTGAAGTATGACTCAACGTACACATCTGGCACGGTTCTTCTTCAATAAGATAAGAAATTTTAAGTACAATTTATATTGAAGTAATTAAAAAAATAGAAATACTATAATTACGCACGAAAACCGGAATTAAACTCTAACTCAAGAACACGAGCCAGATGCTTTGTTGACTGAACCTGTAATGACGCATTATTCAAGACACTGAAATAATGAAAAAAAAGGAGTTTTGTTACCTTCATATATATTGACGAAATGCGCTCTAATCATTACAATATCTCCATTGGAACAACCTCTGCTGTGTAGCCCATCAAACAACTGCATAAAACATGGAACAAGCACTCATTATTACATCATCTCCACAAGCACTCCCTACTACGACCTCTCGACAAGAACTCTTCACTACGACATCTCAGCAAGCACTGCACTCCTCTACTTCTCAATAAGCACTGCCAGTGGAGGCGGCTGAACAAAACTCTCTGGCGCGATCTCTGGCGCTGTGGCTCCGTGTAGCCACCTTTCACTGTTCGAGGATCTGCATTTGCCTACAGGTGTTTTATGGTAATTTGCGATACCTTCTCTTGTGGATAGTGCCTTACCTGCAAATAAAATGCAGTCTGTGAAAAGAGGCTCTTCAACAGTGCATAACTCAACAAAAGTTGATTTGTGGACAAATTATAGAAACTTTTCTTCTATTTTTGAGCGCTGTTATCCCCTGAATCTATAAGTGGCAATTTTTATAAACACTCTTCATCTTTTATTCGCTGAGGTTTATCCCGTCTATTACAGGCTCCAGTTTTCGAGGATAGGACAAGTTTTGTTTTGTTATTTAACTTTGTGGCCAGATGCCCTTTTGATGCCTTAGCCGTCAAGGTAACATAAGGGAGTATAGTGATCGTGTAAACTTTGTGTTATGTGCTATAGTGTTTTAAGTGTCGGTCCATTGTATTCTCTGAGACGGCACTGGGGGACCAGACCAGTATTTGCCAAAACGAGGGCAGGAAACACCCCGGCTGACCAGTGAATCAGTCTCGCGCGTATTCCATCGGGGTCTGGCTGGAATCCAGTCTCAGAGGTTAGCGCTTTACGCCATACGAATAGGTCTGTGTCATCCTATACAGTGTGATTCAAAATTAGTATCACAGGCTTCTAGAGACTGTAGAGGGGACTTAGTAGATGAATTTTTGATAAGGAACCCATATGCAGAAAGGTACTGTTTGGATGTAAAATCAGTTCGAAGATCGGACCACTTTTAAATCCCCCGCTGCTTCACGGTATGCATTCGAGCTGAGAAAGGGCGCCATCGTTAAGTTCCTGTTTCAATTGTAACGTCACGTAACACTTTCGACCGACTACAAGTGCTGCGAGAAATTGGTACGTTCGAGACTAGGAGGGTTGGCTGTGATGATGCCCCACGGATGAGCTCCACTGTCGACTTTGAAGAGGACGTTCTTCGTCACGTATAGAAAGAGAACCAGAGGAGGAGAACTCGAAATATTGCCCACGTCAGAGCTATTTGTCTCCACTGTGTGAGCACCTTGAAGCAGGAGATTTGAAAGTGATCCGAACCTCAAACTGTTTCTTCACACAAACGGTTCATTTCTGGACATGGGTTCCTTATCAAAAATTCATCTGCTATGTCCTCTCTACGAACCCTTGAAGCGTGTAATAGAAATTTTGAACAACCCTGAATATACATCCTTCGTATTTTTAAATTTTGGCTTGTGCCGAAACACGGATATTTCACTATGCTCCACTTGCAAATGATCAATATTGCGATCGAGTACTTTATCTAATATATAAAAATGAATATTTATTGGTTTGTTTGTTTGTCCGTTTTCTATGCGTCCCTATACTATTCATTTGATTTCGATGAAATTTTCGTGAGCTGTTGTGTTAACGATCGAGAATGTTCCTGTGGGGGTAAGAGCCACCTACAACCGGTAGAGGTGGGGGTGAAAAGGTTGTGACATAGAAGTTTCACTCAGGAACGTCTGCAGACGTGACAAGTTATCTGTATTAAAATATTGGGGGACTAATATGCTACAAACCTCCCTAGGAATGAGAGCGGGGGTGAGAAGATGTGACCTGCAAAAATATTCACTAACGACCTATATCAGTGTCAAATCCATACTTTTCGGGGTTGCTAGAATTACTGCTGACAGTCAAGTGACATATCAATCATAGATATAGGGAAATGAGGGGGAGAAAGAGTGGCTCAAAGATAGTGACATACTAGCGTATCTCTGCAACGTCTGAGACAATTCCTGCCAAAATTGTAACACGCATCACTTGCTGTCTGGAAAAAAAAAAATTAGTGTGGCAGTGACACACCTCTGCTACACTTCTGACTGAGAGTTTGGTGTGAAAAGGCGTGATATAAAGGCATAACTGAGCAACTTCTGGAAAGATTTCAACCAAATTTTTTTATACATGGCTTATTACCCGCTGAAAAATAAGATACCCCTCCGACCTTTAGGGGTGAGAGTGACGATGAGGAGTGGTCACTGTAGAAACGTCCGAAAACCTCCTTATGCTTACTAACTTTTTGCCCACAGTTTCACCAGCGTACACTTACACTGAGGCGACAAAGATCATGGGATCACTCCTAATATCGTGTCGGACATCTTGTTGTCCCGCGTAGCGTAGCAACTCGATGTGGCATAGGCTCAACAAGTCATTGGAAATTTCCTACAGAAATATTGGACCATGCTGTCTACACTCCTGGAAATGGAAAAAAGAACACATTGACACCGGTGTGTCAGACCCACCATACTTGCTCCGGACACTGCGAGAGGGCTGTACAAGCAATGATCACACGCACGGCACAGCGGACACACCAGGAACCGCGGTGTTGGCCGTCGAATGGCGCTAGCTGCGCAGCATTTGTGCACCGCCGCCGTCAGTGTCAGCCAGTTTGCCCTGGCATACGGAGCTCCATCGCAGTCTTTAACACTGGTAGCATGCCGCGACAGCGTGGACGTGAACCGTATGTGCAGTTGACGGACTTTGAGCGAGGGCGTATAGTGGGCATGCGGGAGGCCGGGTGGACGTACCGCCGAATTGCTCAACACGTGGGGCGTGAGGTCTCCACAGTACATCGATGTTGTCGCCAGTGGTCGGCGGAAGGTGCACGTGCCCGTCGACCTGGGACCGGACCGCAGCGACGCACGGATGCACGCCAAGACCGTAGGATCCTACGCAGTGCCGTAGGGGACCGCACCGCCACTTCCCAGCAAATTAGGGACACTGTTACTCCTGGGGTATCGGCGAGGACCATTCGCAACCGTCTCCATGAAGCTGGGCTACGGTCCCGCACACCGTTAGGCCGTCTTCCGCTCACGCCCCAACATCGTGCAGCCCGCCTCCAGTGGTGTCGCGACAGGCGTGAATGGAGGGACGAATGGAGACGTGTCGTCTTCAGCGATGAGAGTCGCTTCTGCCTTGGTGCCAATGATGGTCGTATGCGTGTTTGGCGCCGTGCAGGTGAGCGCCACAATCAGGACTGCATACGACCGAGGCACACCGGGCCAACACCCGGCATCATGGTGTGGGGAGCGATCTCCTACACTGGCCGTACACCACTGGTGATCGTCGAGGAGACACTGAATAGTGCACGGTACATCCAAACCGTCATCGAACCCATCGTTCTACCATTCCTAGACTGGCAAGGGAACTTGCTGTTCCAACAGGACAATGCACGTCCGCATGTATCCCGTGCCACCCAACGTGCTCTAGAAGGTGTAAGTCAACTACCCTGGCCAGCAAGATCTCCGGATCTGTCCCCCATTGAGCATGTTTGGGACTGGATGAAGCGTCGTCTCACGCGGTCTGCACGTCCAGCACGAACGCTGGTCCAACTGAGGCGCCAGGTGGAAATGGCATGGCAAGCCGTTCCACAGGACTACATCCAGCATCTCTACGATCGTCTCCATGGGAGAATAGCAGCCTGAATTGCTGCGAAAGGTGGATATACACTGTACTAGTGCCGACATTGTGCATGCTCTGTTGCCTGTGTCTATGTGCCTGTGGTTCTGTCAGTGTGATCATGTGATGTATCTGACCCCAGGAATGTGTCAATAAAGTTTCCCCTTCCTGGGACAATGAATTCACGGTGTTCTTATTTCAATTTCCAGGAGTGTAGCAGTCCATAACTGCGAAAGTGTTGCAGGTGCAGTATTTTGTACACCTCTGGATTATGTTCCATAAATATTCTACGGGTGACCAAATCGTTCGATCCAACTGCCCACAGTGTCCTTCAAACCAGTCGCGAACAATTATGGGCCAGTGACGTGGCACATTGCCATCCATAAAAATTCCAGCGTTGTTTGGGAATATGAAGTTCATGAACGGCTACAAATGGTCTCCAAGTAGCCGAATATAGCCATTTACAATCAATGATCGGTTCTGTTTGGCCCACACAATTAGGGAGCCACCACCAGCTTGCATAGTGCCTTATTAACAACTTCAGTCCATGGCTTCGTGCGGTCCGTGACACACTCAGACCCTACCATCAGCTCTTACCAACTGAAATAGGGACTCAAGTGACCAGGCCACGGTTTTCCACTCGTCTAGGGTCCAACCATGGTCAGGAGCCCAGGAGGGGCGCTGCAGGAGACGTCGTGCAGTTAGCAAAGGCACTCGCGTCGGTCGTCTGCTGCCATAGCACATTAAGGCCAAATTTCGCTGCACGTTCGTCATACGCCTCACATTGATTTCTGCAGTTATTTTACGCAGTGTTGCTTGTCTTTTAGCACTGACAACTCCACACAAACGCCACTACTCTCGGTCGTTAAGCGCAGGCCATCGGCCAATATGCTGTCCGCTGTGTGAGGTAATGACTGAAATTTGGTGTTCTCGACATACTCTTGATATTATAGATCTCGGATTACTAAATTTGGTAAAGATTTCCGAAATGGAATGTCCCATGCATCTAGGTCCTACTTCTATTCCCCTTTAAAAATCTGTTAATTCCCGTCGTGCGTCCATAATCACGTCGAAAACCTTTTCACTTTTCACTTGAGTACAAATGATTGCTCCGCCAATGCACTGACGTTTTATACCTCGTGTATGTGATACTACCACCATCTGTATAGTGCATACCGCAGTTCCATGACTTTGCCACCTTAGTGTATGTTAAAACATACTGCAGACACATATATAGAGGGTGAACAGAATGCCACCGACAAACGTTCAGAGGTATGGACCAAAATAAGAAAAAATGTAAACATGAGCTCCAGAATGCATACTTTATGAGTTACGAGCACTTGTTCATCTCCACTACTGTGCGACACTTCTTTCTACTGAAAGCTCTTTGCTTTCCATATTTTGAGAGGCGGTAATAGGGACCAAAGAACAACAACAAATTCAGTAAACAAGCGTGTTAAAGTGCATACCTTTAGCGGCATTAGCACACGTCCATCTTCGCTACTGCGAAACACATCTCCTCTGCTGAACAAGTGCTCGTAGGTCTTAAGGTATGCGTTTTAGAGCTCGTGTTTATTGGCAAAATTTTTTCTTGTTTTGGTCCATACTATCTCCTCCCAAAATATGGAAAGGTAAGGGCTTGCACTAGAAGAAGGGGGTCCAATATTCAGGAATACACATTTTCAACAAATTGCCAGAAATCATTGGTTTCAGACAAAGCACAGTTTAAACAGAGTTTGGAAGACTTTTTGATAGGCAAATCCTTCTACTGTATAGGTGAGTATCTTAACAGGGACTGTTAGACGAGCTTAAGTGAAAATGCCTGTTAGGTTTCAAATGGTTCAAATGGCTCTGAGCACTATGGGACTCAACTTCTGAGGTCATTAGTCCCCTAGAACTTAGAACTAGTTAAACCTAACTAACCTAAGGACATCACAAACATCCATGCCCGAGGCAAGATTCGAACCTGCGACCGTAGCGGTCTTTCGGTTCCAGACTGCAGCGCCTTTAACCGCACGGCCACTTCGGCCGGCTGTTAGATTTCAGTTCTGACAGCACTTGGTCACAACAGTCAAGATTAGATAATTTGTGTATGATAAATTTATTAAAAGTGCATAACAATGTTTCATTCTGACAGTGTACGTATTCTGTAAATATTAGCAGTTCTAGTTTACTGTAATGTATTCACCTATTTTGACTATCTCCTGACAAATGACCATGGAAATGTTTTATGTTTTTTATGTAATACTTTCTGACACATTCCACACCCACGGGAATCATCTCAATTTTTGGGTCTATGGAACGAAAACTGAATCCAATCTAATCTGATCTAAACACAGTGTCAAAGGTGAACAAGTGCTCATAGCTCTTGAAGTTTGTCCGCAGCTCGTGGTCGTGCGGTAGAGTTCTCGCTTCCCGCGCCCGAGTTCGATTCTCGGCAGGGTCAGGGATTTTCTCTGCCTCGTGATGACTGGGTGTTGTGTGATGTCCTTAGGTTAGTTAGGTTTAAGTAGTTCTAAGTTCTAGGGGACTGATGACGATAGCTGTTAAGTCCCATAGTGCTCAGACCCATTTGAACCATTTTTGAGGTTTGGATTTTAGAGACCACGTTTACTAGACTTGCTTCCTTCATAGTACCATCTCTATAAATTTGTCGATGGGGTTCTGCTTTACCCTGTATATTTCACATTCGTTTAGCAGATTTACCCATATCCGTACGCATCTTTCATCCGCATCTCTAGCGATTTCGCCCTGTACTTCTGAAATCTGAGAAAACTTGTAATTCTGCCTGTAACTGCCGGCCAAGTTGAGAAAAATAACTGTCACTGGCAACTGATTGATTCTCCGTTGTTTTGGACAATGCGACTTTAGATTGGACGTTAAATGTACCTGCGGTAATGAGCCGTGTGGCATGATCCCCGAAAGACGATGTGGTTGATAAACGAACAACGCATAAGCGAGACGGACAGCGTTTCATACTTTTGAAATATTCCACGTTAATTATAGAGAATCTGTATGCCAATCAGGCAAAATCCCCGTGAGCGTTGAGGCAATTATCCCACAGACGCACCCGTTTGGTAAAACACACCGTGTCCTGCTGCATGAAGGAGTCCGCAACTGCCTGCTGCACATCCTCTTCTGACAGTAATCGTCGACCCTTCAAGAAGCTTTTTGAGGGACCGAAGCATGATATTCGCAACGGGAGATATCAGGACCACCGGGTGAGTGCTCAAATGTGTCTCACTTGAGTTGGCGTAACTTCAGCGTTACGACATTTGCGATACGGGGAAGTGCGTTATCGTGAAGCAGGTACGTAATACGGACTATGACACTGCTACAGCTCTAGGATATTACCTTTTACGTAACTAGCTATATGACCTATTCTACTGAAAAGTTATTACTATTGCTGGATTTAACTTCTCACTTGGGCAAAAAATGTTCATGTTCATGGCGATCTTCTACAGACATGTTGCTCCGTACACATTTTTCACTCTCCGATGGATATCTACTGGCGTCTGTCCTTAGGTAGTCAAGAAAAGAATATCAGCACATCGGTCCTGTTTGAACGCATTTGGTAATAACGTTGGCATAATGCACGTTTCCACATTTACAGCCGGCCGCAGTGGCCGTGCGGTTAAAGGCGCTGCAGTCTGGAACCGCAAGACCGCTACGGTCGCAGGTTCCAATCCTGACTCGGGCATGGATGTGTGTGATGCCCTTAGGTTAGTTAGGTTTAACTAGTTCTAAGTTCTAGGGGACTAATGACCTCAGCAGTTGAGTCCCATAGTGCTCAGAGCCATTTTGAACCACATTTACAGCACGCCCGTCGGAAAGTCACGAACGCCACACTAATCGATTGCCTAAATGTCGATGCTTGTATACCCGCCCTCAAACCTAAAATTTTCTGGTTTCTCCCTACAGACAGATTTCACCGTCAAAGGCGACGACGTCTTCTTTTAAATTATAGCGTATCGCTTAAATTCCCCTCCCCTCACCACCTCGTATCGTCTTGAAAGCCGTAATCATACAGCCGCGCTATGTCCCTGAGCATGGAGCAGGCAGCACGTCGCATTGTAACGAACTGCTAACGGTACCTCCAAAGGGAGCGCGCACAGCGGTACAAGGACTTGTTTGCTCCAGACGGCGGCCGCGGCAGTTTCTTCACACTGGCTGACTGCGTTTCCTACATATTATTATCCCGAGCACTGAAGGCCGCTATCCTGCTCCGACGAGGAGGGTATCCAAGAACACACACGTAGAAAAAAGTTCAGTACTCCACTTAACTTATCTCGGACTAATGTACTTTCGTGGTACTCGACTATTTCTTTCATTTTATTTCACTTTCAGAAACTACTTTCCCGAGCCAAATGGCACCACTCTATAGCCATCTGACCTTTCCATACGACAATATGGGGCTTACTCTGAAGCACTTGCGCCAAGTGCAAGGTATCGTTCAATGTCAGAACGTGATTACTAAAAAGGTATACTTAATGAGTAATGGTCCCGCAAACACTACTTTTGAATTTTGGTCTCATTTATACTGCACCTGACCTCAATTCCACCCACTCTGCCTCTCTGGCGTAGCAATGTGGCGCGCTTCTTAGAAGACTTAACTTACTCTCATTTCATTTTCATTCTTTTATTACAGGAAGCACGTCAGCAGGTACGCAACACGGACTATGACACTGCTACAGCTCTAGGATATTACGTTTTACATAACTAGCTATATGACCTATTCTACTGAAAAGTTATTACTATTGCTGGATTTAACTTCTCACTTGGGCAAAAAATGTTCATGGCACAAATTAAATTTATGTATGGTGCTCGTGAACGTACATCTTGCAGGCTTCTCTTTACGGAGCTGGGAATTTAACCACAGTCTCACAGCAAATTTATTTACTTACGAAATTTGTTTTCATACATTCATCTGAGATATTCACATGTAAAGCACTAAAGGGAAAGCGATGTGCTTTTTTCACTTTATTACAGGAAGCACCTCAGCTGGTACGTAATATGGACTATGACACTGCTACAGCTCTACGATATTATGTTTTACGTAACCAGCTATATGATCTGTTCTACTGAAAAGTTATTACTGTTGCTGGATTTAACTTCTCACTCGGGAAAGAAACGTTCATGGCACAAATTAAATTTATGTATGGTGCTCATAAACGTACATCTTGCAGGCTTCTCTTTACGGAGCTGGGGATTTAAAGCAGGGAATTTAACAACAGTCTCACAACACATTTATTTACTTACGAAATTTGTTTTCATAAAATCATCTGAGATATTCACGTGTAATGCACTAAACGGGAAACGATCTCCTTTTTTCACTTTCATGAATCTGACTGGCGCACGAAGGGACGAAGTACGCACCTACATAACTATTAAACAAACTACCCACGAAAATAAAATTTATAAGAGATAACAGAAGTGTTTTCAAACGTAAAAATGTTCTTCCTTAACAACTTCTGCTGTACCTCAGAGGAATTCTTGATTTTCAGATTAGTCATGTATACAGAAAAAACCAATAATGACCACCGTGCAGCCCTATAAAGATTTTTAATTTTTATTTTAAATGTGTATTCTACATTTGTGATATTCACATTTTCCGGATGATAACGTTCTTTCGTGAGTGTGATCTATGCAACACGTAACTACCGAACTAACTTTCGTATAATATATTTCTCTGCATCTCTACTTTACTCCAATTCAGTACAACCTCTTTCTCTACAAGTACTACATTTTATTCTAAATATTTTATGCAACCCAATAAACACCACGGACCTGCATTTTTCAACAAAACAAAACCGGCCGCTTTGGCTGAGCATTTCTAGGCGCTTCAGTCCGGGACCGCGCAGATGCTACGGTCTCAGGTTCGAATCCTCCCTCGGGCATGGATGTGTGTGATGCCCTTAGGTTAGTTAGATTTAAGTATGTCAAAGTCTAGGGGACTGACGACCTCGGATGTTAAGTCCCATAGTGCTTAGAGCCATTTGAACTATTTGAACAAAACTAAATTTTGAAGGAGCGTAACATTACATCATCGGTATATGTTGTCACGCCTGGCCTCAAACCGTACCCAGCCTAGGAAATTGTCCATCTCTGCCGGATCCAGGTTAATGGTCGATGGTAATGCTGTTCCACGGACCGGAATTTTCTTCTTCTTCCTTTTTTCCGGGTCATAAGTACTAAGGAATGACGAGATACGTTTAAAGTTCTCTAACGCTATAGATACATCAATAAGGAATAGCGCAGTAGGCAGTAGTACAGTTGAAGAGGAATGGACATCTCTAAAAAGGGCCATCACAGAAGTTGGGAAGGAAAACATAGGTACAAAGAAGGTAGCTGCGAAGAAACCATGGGTAACAGAAGAAATACTTCAGTTGATTGATGAAAGGAGGAAGTACAAACATGTTCCGGGAAAATCAGGAATACAGAAATACAAGTCGCTGAGGAATGAAATAAATAGGAAGTGCAGGGAAGCTAAGACGAAATGGTTGCAAGAAAAATGTGAAGACATCAAAAAAGATATCATTGTCGGACAGACAGACTCAGCATACAGGAAAGTCAAAACAACCTTTGGTGACATTAAAAGCAACGGTGGTAAAATTAAGAGTGCAACGGGAATTCCACTGTTAAATGCAGAGGAGAGAGCAGATAGGTGGAAAGAATACATTGAAAGCCTCTATGAGGGTGAAGATTTGTCTGATGTGAAGAAGAAGAAAAGGGAGTCGATTTAGAAGAGATAGGGGATCCAGTATTAGAATCGGAATTTAAAAGAGCTTTGGACGACTTAGGTCAAATAAGGCAGAAGGGATAGATAACATTCCATCAGAATTTCTAAAATCATTGGGGGAAGTGGCAACAAAACGACTATTCACGTTGGTGTGTAGAATATATGAGTCTGGCGATATACCATCTGACTTTCGGAAAAGCATCGTCCACACAATTCCGAAGACGGCAAGAGCTGACAAGTGCGATAATTATCGCACAATCAGCTTAACAGCTCATGCATCGAAGCTGCTCACAAGAATAATATACAGAAGAATGGAAAAGACAATTGAGAATGCGCTAGGTGACGATCAGTTTGGCTTTAGGTAAAGTAAAGGGACGAGAGAGGCAATTCTGACGTTACGGCTAATAATGGAAGCAAGGCTAAAGAAAAATCAAGACGCTTTCATAGGATTTGTCGACCTGGAAAAAGCGTTCGACAATATAAAATGGTGCAAGCTGTTCGAGATTCTGAAAAAAGTAGGGGTAAGCTATAGGGAGAGACGGGTCATATACAATATGTACAACAACCAAGAGGGAATAATAAGAGTGGACGATCAAGAACGAAGTGCTCGTATTAAGAAGGGTGTAAGACAAGGCTGTAGCTTTTCGCCCCTACTCTTCAATCTGTACATCGAGGAAGCAATGATGGAAACAAAAGAAAGGTTCAGGAGTGGAATTAAAATACAAGGTGAAAGGATATCAATGATACGATTCGCTGATGACATTGCTATCCTGAGTGAAAGTGAAGAAGAATTAAATGATCTGCTGGACGGAATGAACAGTCTAATGAGTACACAGTATGGTTTGAGAGTAAATCGGAGAAAGACGAAGGTAATGAGAAGTAGTAGAAATGAGAACAGCGAGAAACTTAACATCAGGATTGATGGTCATGAAGTCAATGAAGTTAAGGAATTCTGCTACCTAGGCAGTAAAATAACCAATGACGGACGGAGCAAAGAGGACATCAAAAGCAGACTCGCTATGGCAAAAAACGCATTTCTGGCCAAGAGAAGTCTACTAATATCAAATACCGGCCTTAATTTGAGGAAGAAATTTCTGAGGATGTAGGTCTGGAGTACAGCATTGTATGGTAGTGAAACATGGACTGTGAGAAAACCGGAACAGAAGAGAATCGAAGCATTTGAGATGTGGTGCTATAGACGAATGTTGAAAATTAGGTGGACTGATAAGGTAAGGAATGAGGAGGTTCTACGCAGAATCGGAGAGGAAAGGAATATGTGGAAAACACTGATAAGGAGAAGGGACAGGATGATAGGACATCTGCTAAGACATGAGGGAATGGCTTCCATGGTACTAGAGGGAGCTGTAGAGGGCAAAAAGTGTAGAGGAAGACAGAGATTGGAATACGTCAAGCAAATAATTGAGGACGTAAGTTGCAAGTGCTACTCTGAGATGAAGAGGTTAGCACAGGAAAGGAATTCGTGGCGGCCTGCATCAAACCAGTCAGTAGACTGATGACCATTTGGCGGCCCGCCACGAGTTCGTCTCCTGTGCCAACATTTGCATTTCAGAACAGCAATTGCGCCCTACATCTTCAATTATTCGCTGGGTGTATTCCAGTATGTGTCTTCCTATACAGTTTCTACCCTCTACAGCTCCCCCTAGTACGGTGAAAGTTATCTCCTGATGCTTAACAGATGGCCTATCATCCTGTCACTTCCTCTTGTCAGTGATTCCCATATGTTCCTTTCCTCGTCTATTCCGCGGAGAACCTCCTCATTCCTCACCTTATCAGACCATCGAGATATCAACCTTGTTCTGTAGCACCACATCTCAAAGGCTTCGATTTTCTTCCGTTCTCGTTTTCCCACAGTCCATAAAATAAATAAATGGCGTGTGAGTAGGGCCTCCCGTCGGGTAGACGGTTCGCCGGGTGCAAGTCTTTCGATTTGACGCCACTTCGGCCACTTGCGCGTCGATGGGGATGAAATGTTGATGATTAGGGCAACACAACACCCAGTCCCTGAGTGGAGAAAATCTCGAACCCGGGCCCTTAATATTGACATCCTGTCACGCTGACCACTCAGCTACCGGGGGCGGACCCAATAGTCCATGTCTCACTACCATACAACACTGTGCTGCAAATGAACATTCTCAGAAATTTATTCTTCAAGTTAAGAACTGTGTTTGCTGCTACCAGACTTCTCTTGGCCAGGAATGCCTTTTTCGTAAGTGCTAGTCTGCTTTTTATGTTCTCCTTGCTCCGTTCGTCATCGGTTATTTTGCTACCTAGGTTGCAGAAATCCATGAGTTCGTCTACTTCGTGATTACCAATTGCAAAGTTTCTCGTTGCTCTCATTCGTGCTACTTCTCATTACTCTGGTTTTCCTTCGCTTTACTCTCAATCCATATTCTGTACTCATTAGAGTGTTCATTACATTCAATACAACCTACAATTCTTGGTTCAAAATGGTTCAAATGGCTCTGAGCACTATGGGACTTAACTGCTACGGTCATCAGTCCCCTAGAACTGCTTAAACCTAACTAACCTAAGGACAGCACACAACACCCAGCCATCACGAGGCAGAGAAAATCACTGACCCCGCCGGGAATCGAACCCGGGAACCCGGGCGTGGGAAGCGAGAACGCTACCGCACGACCACGAGATGCGGGCCCTACAATTCTTCTTCACTTTCGCTGATTACAGCAATGTCATCAGTGAATCTTATTGTTGATATCATTTCACCCTGAATTTTAAGCCCACTCTTGAATCTTTCTTTTATTTCCGTCACTGCTTCTTCGATGTACAGACTGAACAGCAGGGGCGGAAGACTACACCCCTTTCTTACACCCTTTTTTATCGGAGGCATTATACGAACGTTAAACGGCAGGTAACAACCATAAAACTTCCGCTAATGATCATTCACTGTACAGTACTTAACTGCCTTGCAAAGCCATCCACAAGTTTCTTAGATACTACGACTGGTATGCTACTAAGTATAATCCATTTATCTTCGTCTCCGACAATTCCACTTACGTATCTACTTATCAGAATGACCTTATGTTACGGCAGAATAATACAGACGAGGAAATGGTGAAAATGGATGAGATTTTAACCGACTGTTTCAATATCAGTAAAGGAGACAGACAAGGTGACGCTATTTTCACAATGCTTTTCCATTTGGCTCTAGAAGTAATTATTCTAAAACTGCAAATATCTGGCGATATTGGTATAAGGACCACGCAGTTGGTTGCAGTGGTTAGTAGATGAAGGATGGTCAGTGGTGAGATTAGTGGTGTAACGGAAAGAAGATACACAGCAAAGGGAACTAGAAATTAACGAATGAAAAACTAAATATATGAAAGTCCAAAGAACAGGGGACAATAACGTGGCCGACTAGTCAGCAGGACGTTTTAATTTTCAACAGATATGTTGTTGTTGTGGTCTTCAGTCCTGAGACTGGTTTGATGCAGCTCTCCACGCTACTCTATCCTGTGCAAGCTTCTTCATCTCCCAGTACCTACTGCAACCTACATCCTTCTGAATCTGCTTAGTGTATTCATCTCTTGGTCTCCCCCTACGATTTTTACCCTCCACGCTGCCCTCCAATACTAAATTGGTGATCCCTTGATGCCTCAGAATATGTCCTACCAAGCGATCTCTTCTTCTGGTCAAGTTGTGCCACAAACTTCTCTTCTCCCCAATCCTATTCAATACTTCCTCATTAGTTATGTGATCTACCCACCTAATCTTCAGCATTCTTCTGTAGCACCACATTTCGAAAGCTTCTATTCTCTTCTTGTCCAAACTATTTATCGTCCATGTTTCACTTCCATACATGGCTACACTCCATACAAATACTTTCAGAAATGACTTCCTGACACTCAAATCTATACCCGATGTTAACAAATTTCTCTTCTTCAGAAATGCTTTCCTTGCCATTGCCAGTCTACATTTTATATCCTCTCTACTTCGACCATCATCAGTTATTTTGCTCCCCAAAGAGCAAAACTCCTTTACTACTTTAAGTGTCTCATTTCCTAATCTAATTCCCTCAGCATCACCCGACTTAATTCGACTACATTCCATTATCCTCGTTTTGCTTTTGTTGATGTTCATCTTATATCCTCCTTTCAAGACCCTGTCCATTCCATTCAACTGCTCTTCCAGGTCCTTTGCTGTCTCTGACAGAATTACGATGTCATCAGCAAACCTCAAGGTTCTTATTTCTTCTCCATGGATTTTAATACCTACTCCGAATTTTTCTTTTGTTTCCTTTACTGCTTGCTCAATATACAGATTGAATAGCATCGGGGAGAGGCTACAACCCTGTCTTACTCCCTTCCCAACCACTGCTTCCCTTTCATGTCCCTCGACTCTTATAACTGCCATCTGGTTTCTGTACAAATTGTAAATAGCCTTTCGCTCCCTGTATTTTACCCCTGCCACCTTTAGAATTTGAAAGAGAGTATTCCAGTCAACATTGTCAAAAGCTTTCTCTAAGTCTACAAATGCTAGAAACGTAGGTTTGCCTTTCCTTAATCTTTCTTCTAAGATAAGTCGTAAGGTCAGTATTGCCTCACGTGTTCCAGTATTTCTACGGAATCCAAACTGATCTTCCCCGAGGTCGGCTTCTACTAGTTTTTCCATTCGTCTGTAAAGAATTCGTGTTAGTATTTTGCAGCTGTGGCTTATTAAACTTATTGTTCGGTAATTTTCGCATCTGTCAACACCTGCTTTCTTTGGGATTGGAATTATTATATTCTTCTTGAAGTCTGATGGTATTTCGCCTGTTTCATACATCTTGCTCACCAGATGGTAGAGTTTTGTCAGGACTGGCTCTCCCAAGGCCGTCAGTAGTTCCAATGGAATGTTGTCTACTCCGGGGGCCTTGTTTCGACTCAGGTCTTTCAGTGCTCTGTCAAACTCTTCACGCAGTATCGTATCTCCCATTTCATCTACATCTACATCCTCTTCCATTTCCATAATATTGTCCTCAAGTACATCGCCCTTGTATAGACCCTCTATATACTCCTTCCACCTTTCTGCTTTCCCTTCCTTGCTTAGAATTGGGTTTCCATCTGAGCTCTTGATGTTCATACAAGTGGTTCTCTTCTCTCCAAAGGTCTCTTTAATTTTCCTGTAGGCAGTATCTATCTTACCCCTAGTGACATAAGCCTCTACATCCTTACATTTGTCCTCTAACCATCCCTGCTTAGCCATTTTGCACTTCCTGTCGATCTCATTTTTGAGACGTTTGTATTCCTTTTTGCCTGCTTCATGTACTGCATTTTTATATTTTCTCCTTTCATCAATTAAATTCAATAATTCTTCTGTTACCCAAAGATTTCTACTAGCCCTCGTCTTTTTACCTACATGATCCTCTGCTGCCTTCACTACTTCATTCCTCAAAGCTACCCATTCTTCTTCTACTGTATTTCTTTCCCCCCTTCCTGTCAATTGTTCCCTTATGCTCTCCCTAAAACTCTGTACAACCTCTGGTTCTTTCAGTTTATCCAGGTCCCATCTCCTTAAATTCCCACCTTTTTGCAGTTTCTTCAGTTTTAATCTACAGGTCATAACCAATAGATTGTGGTCAGAGTCCACATCTGCCCCTGGAAATGTCTTACAATTTAAAACCTGGTTCCTAAATCTCTGTCTTACCATTATATAATCTATCTGATACCTTTTAGTATCTCCAGGGTTCTTCCATGTATACAACCTTCTTTTATGATTCTTAAACCAAGTGTTAGCTATAATTAAGTTGTGCTCTGTGCAAAATTCTACCAGGCAGCTTCCTCTTTCATTTCTTAGCCCCAATCCATATTCACCTACTACGTCTCCTTCTCTCCCTTTTCCTACACTCGAATTCCAGTCACCCATAACTATTAAATTTTCGTCTCCCTTCGCTATCTGAATAATTTCTTTTATATCATCATACATTTCTTCAATTTCTTCGTCATCTGCAGAGCTAGTTGGCATATAAACTTGTACTACTGTAGTAGGCATGGGTTTCGTGTCTATCTTGGCCACAATAATGCGTTCACTATGCTGTTTGTAGTAGCTTACCCGCATTCCTATTTTCCTATTCATTATTAAACCTACTCCTGCATTACCCCTACTTGACTTTGTGTTTATAACCCTGTAGTCACCTGACCAGAAGTCTTGTTCCTCCTGCCACCGAACTTCACTAATTCCCACTATATCTAGCTTTAACCTACCCATTTCCCTTTTTAAATTTTCTAACCTACCTGCCCGATTAAGGGATCTGACATTCCACGCTCCGATCCGTAGGACGCCAGTTTTCTTTCTCCTGATAACGACATCCTCCTGAGTAGTCCCCGCCCGGAGATCCGAATGGGGGACTATTTTACCTCCGGAATATTTTACCCAAGAGGACGCCATCATCATTTAATCATACAGTAAAGCTGCATGCCCTCGGGAAAAATTACGGCCGTAGTTTCCCCTTGCTTTCAGCCGTTCGCAGTACCAGCACAGCAATGCCGTTTTGGTTACTGTTACAAGGCCAGATCAGTCAATCATCCAGACTGTTGCCCTTGCAACTACTGAAAAGGCTGCTGCCCCTCTTCAGGAACCACACGTTTGTCTGGCCTCTCAACAGATACCCCTCCGTTGTGGTTGTACCTACGGTACGGCCACCTGTATCGCTGAGGCACGCAAGCCTCCCCACCAACGGCAAGGTCCATGGTTCATGGGGGGAGGTCAACAGATATACAATTTTGAATACCTAGTACAACAGTCAGTTCCTCAGAAAGGGGGTTTACCTGGAAAGTTTACTTGAAGTTTTGAAAATTGGTATATTTATAGATGTAGATGCGCTCTTTTCTAATTTTCGCTTTGCCACCTCGTATCTCTGCCGCTCGTGCCGCCATGTTGGGAAAATGGCGCACAGGAATAGTTTTTTGACCACATCTCCTTTCCGACATTTTACGATGAAAACAGTTGTGTAATAAATTAAACTAGAGAAAATTTCGTATGATTATGTTGTAACATTTTTTTTTTTTTTTTTTTTTTTTTTTAGTGAAATGAACAGTTTTTAGCGCAGGAGCGCCGCAGAGGTTACACTAACACGAGTTTTGGCCAAAGACTCGCAGATAAAAGGGATGAGCCGCTAGATGTTGTGGCCTCCCCTTCTACGGGACACCAACCGACAGAACTTAAAAATATTCTGCCTGAATCATCATTACTAGTCTATCATTCTACACTGTCATTCGCATTTTTAGACTCGTGAATTACTTTATTTGTACAAATCCATTACTAGGAAGTGAGGGGGTGAAGTGAAGGAAAAATAATTGAAACATTTCGTCTAGTATGAAAAGAAAGGACAAGAAGATGTAGTAGTCCTTAGTATCAAATATGCGAAGCTATACCGACAATTACAGAAGGTTGTTTCAGTATACATTCTTTTGGACGAGGCAATGATGCCAACTGTGTCTCAAGATAAATTCCTGGGCAACGATACAAACAAGAACAACCGCATTGGAATGTTGAAGATAAAATTTGACGCTGCGAACTTCATGGTCAATCAAACTACAGAAGAAATGAATGTGTGACCCATCATCTGTACAAATACACCTTTATTCTCTACTGATTTCGGTTCTATCTATCTATATCCGAATCCCGCTCCAGCTACTGCCGGGTCTGGGTGCTGACGAGTCCTCTCCATTTGGCTCGGTCCTCCCACCACTTTTCTTCCTCCACTTGCTGCCAGGTCACACCTCTCCTTTCAACAGATATTCTCACTCCCATTTTCCACCGTGTTCTTGGGCGCCCTCTAGGTCGTTTCCCATCCATCTTTAGTTCTTCCATAATTTTGGGGAGTCTCTGCCCATGCATCCTCTTAACATGCCCATACCATCTTAATCTCTTTCTTTCAATTTCCTCTCTCATACTTTCTTGTTTGAGGTCCTTTCTAATCTCTACATTCCTTACTCTGTCCATTCTTGTTTTTCCCTTTACTGCTCTGAGAAATTTCATTTCCCCTGCTTGCAGTCTGCTCCAGTCCCTTTCTTTCATTGTCCATGTTTCTCCACCATAGGTGACAATAGGGAAGTAATAATTCTTATACATCAGGAGTTTTGCTCTTTCTGGAACTTCATTATTCCAAATCAGATGTTTTATTGTTTGGTAGAAATTGCCTCCCTTCTGTAACCTCCTATTAATTTCGTTAGTTATTCTTCCATCCCTAGATATTTCACTCCCTAAATAAGTGAAACTTTCTACCACTTTGAGGGGTTCTCCATTCAAGGTAATATTTCCATTGATTCCTTTCTCTCTTCCAAATACCATTACTTCACTCTTATCTTTATTTATTCTTAATCCATACCTTTTCATTATTTCCTTCCACGCATCAAGCTGTAACTGTACATCTACCTCTTTATCACCCCATATTACCATATCGTCTGCAAAAATCATCTTTTTGTCTTTTTCTTTTACTATATCTTTAACTGCCCTATTCATTCCCTCCATCACAACATTGAAAAGCGCAGGAGATAGAATACTTCCTTGCTTAAGTCCTTGTCTTATTTCGAAGTATTCAGAGTTCCCCAATGGTGTTCTAATTCTACAATTGTGGCCTCTGTACATTGTCTTTATAACATTAATGTATCCATCTTCTATATCTATCTTCTTCAGTTCTTCCCAGAGTCTTTCCCTGTCAACTGAGTCATATGCCTTTTCTATGTCAATAAAAACCATTATCACCCTTTTGTTATACTCCCAACTTTTTTCCATCAGTTGACGGATAGAAAATATCAGGTCGATTGTGCTCCTTCCTTTCCTAAACCCATGCTGTTCTTCACTCAGCTCCTTTTCTATCTTTTCACTTATTCGATTTAGTAAAATTCTTTCAAAAATCTTGGCTGTATGACTCATGAGGGTTATTCCTCTGTAGTTTTTACAAAGTCTTTTATTGCCTTTCTTGAAGATGGGAACAATGTCTCCTGTTCTCCAGTCGCCAGGTATTTTACTATTTCTCCACACGCTTGATAGTACTCTATACAGCCACTGCATTCCCACTGGACCTGCTGCTCTTATCATGTCCACTGATACTTCATCAGGTCCTGGGGCTTTCCCCCCATTCATCTTCTTCACAGCTTTTTCCATTTCTTCCTGTGTAATTTGTCCTAATTCTGCTTCCCAACTTCTCTCAATTTCTCCATTATTTGTTGTTTCCTCATGTACCTGGTCCTCAGCGTTAAACAGCTTCCTAAAATGTTCTTTCCAGAGATCTTTTATATTCCCTGGATCTTCAATAATGGTACCGTCCTCTGTTTCCATCTTTACTGGTACTTCAGAAGCCTTCCTTTTATTTTTCATCATTTTATAGAACATTTTCTTATTGCTCTTCACATCTTCTTCAAGTTTTTTTGTAAACTCTTCCCATGCCTTTTTCTTTGCTGTTTCCACTATTTCTTTGCACTTCTTCTTTTCCTCTATATATCTTTTATGGTCTTCGTCATTTTTAGTTTTCCACCATTTTCTCCATGCTCCATTTTTTCTTCTAACTGCTTGGATTGTGGTATCATCCCACCAACTTGTCTGTCTTATTACTTCCTTTCCAGATGTCCTGCCACATACTTTTTGTGCTGCTTCGACTAAAGTGTCTTTGAATAAACTCCATTCTTTTTCTACATCGCAGAAAACTTCTTTTGGAAATTTTTGTGTTATTAATTCTCTGTACTTCTCAGCACATTCACTCTCCTTCAATTTCCAATCCCGTATCCTCGTCACTTTCTTCTGTTTTCTATTTTTCACACAATGATTCATTTTCCATTGTCCCACCAGTAATCTATGGTCTCCATCAGCACTCACACTTGGAATTACCTTCACATTTGTTACTTTCTCTCCCCATTCCCTATCTACTAGAATATAATCAATTACACTCTTCGTTCTTCCATCCCAACTGTATCTGGTGATAACATGACTTTCTCTCTTCATAAACCAGCTGTTTGCTATTTTCATTCCATTTCTCTGGCACAAATCCAGGAGTCTTTCCCCTTCTTCATTTCTACCTCCATATCCAAAACATCCCAATACTTGCTCAAATCCCTTTCTGTCTTTGCCTACCTGTGCATTAAAATCTCCCATCACTATATTAGCACTCTCTATATGGTTTTCTAACACATTTTCAAAGTCCATCTTCTCTTCTTCGCTACATCCCACTTGAGGTGCATAAATCTGGATTACTTTTAGTGTTTCTTTTTGGAATCTCAGGTTTAAGATTATGATCCTGTCTGATATATATCTCACATTTTCAATACAGCTTTGTACATTCTTATTCACCATCACTGCCACACCATTTCTTCCAGACCTGTTATTCCCACTCCAGTACAGTTTTCCTCCTCCTCTCAAATTCTTCTCACCTTTTCCCTTCCACTTTGTTTCGCTTAATCCCAATATATCTAACTTCCTCTCTGTCAGTACATCTGTCATTTCTTCCATTTTTCCATTGAGGGTTAATATATTAAGGGTGCCAATATTTAGGTTATTTTTTAGTCCAGTTGGTTTCTTCTTCTTGTACTGATGAGTAACATCAGGTCTCCCGTCATTTGCACCAGTACTTGAAGAAGCAGTGGGGTCAAATCCTGAGTGGTTCGTTCCGAGGCTCGTCTGTGTTTTGAAAGCAATATATGAACACTTTCCTACTGGCTTGCTAGGCCTAACGCAAGAAGGATTTTCTGTTGGGGTTGTCTCCCTTAGCCTTTGGAGTTTCTCCTCCACCACAAGGCAGTGGTTCCCTTCTCATTTAATCCCCAGAAAGGAGGGTTGCCTCATCTGCCAGCTACGCCGTTCCGAAGTCTTCCTTCTCCGCCGTCGCTGCCATTAAGGTCTTCACCCGTAACCCTGGGCATGGGTTCCGTGTTATACCCCACGGGATTGGGTCCCTGCCTGAACTCAGCCATCCTAGCACTCCGGCCTACTGAAGTGTAGGATGCCCACCCCCGCGACGTGGACGCGCCAGACAGGAATTACCCCAGTGGAGGAATAGGGAAGGGCACCCTACCTCCCTGGAGCCAGGTTAATGATTGTGTATGGTGCCACAATAACCATTTTCACAGGAGGAAAAGCTGTACAGTGATGAAGCGTGAATATATTATTTCCAAACCAACTCCAGTCACATGTTCATACAATTGCTCCATAAACTCAGCGCATCTGACTAGTTGTCAAAAATGGTGCATTACAGGTAAAGCAAATGCGTTTAATGTGTGATGCAGGTTGAAGAAATACCCTGAAAGCCAGTGCGTGTTCTAAGAAAAGTTTTACAATTGGCGTCATTTTAATTGGAAGAAATTTATCAAAAATGGTTCAAATGGCTCTAAGCACTATGGGACTTAACATCTGAGGTCATCAGTCCCCTAGACTTAGAACTACTTGAACCTAACTAACCTAAGGACATCACACACATCCATGCCCGAGGCGGCATTCGAACCTGCGACCGTAGCAGCAGCGCGGTTCCGGACTGAAGCGCCTTGAACCGCTCGGCCACAGCGGCCGGCAAGGAATTTATCGCCGTAGATGTATACATATGTGAAAGTAGGTTGTTGGAGACTCGGAGAACTGGTGAAGGTTCATACCAAAGATCTGTTCGTCCGGTAAAACTTGACGCGGCAGAGTTTGCAAGAGAATATACACTATACCTAACCTAAAATAGTAGACAGTAAAAAGGAGTGTATTTACCTTTAGCGTTTAAGACAGCTTGAAGTGTGCGTGGAACATTTCAATGAGCAGTCTGAATGTCTGTTGAGAAGTGGCAGCCCATTCTTCCTCAAGAGCCGAAACCAGCAAAGGTTGTGATATTAGACACTGGGATCCGGAGCAAAGTCGACAATTCTTGACGTACCCTCACAGAACGAAAGGTGGGTACAGTTAAGGCATCCAGTAGAACTGTCGAACATAATCGTTTTGGTGAACTGTGTGTTATGGTGTGGGGAGGCACATTGTTGCATGGGTGTTTTGACCTCCAAATCGTTGAACACATTGTAAACAGCGTTCTACGTTATTGTGTCACCGTATTCTTCACCAGGTGCGTCTTTCCAGGGGCGCGTTCGACCCTGACTTCAATTTACGGATGACGCTATCCGACGGCATCGAACTGCATGGGTGGAGGACCTGTTGAGACTAGGGATATTCGACGAATGGATTGGCCTGCCTGTTCTCCCGACTTAGTCCCGTCGAACACTTATGGAATGCGTTGGGTAGCCGGCCGCGGTGGTCTAGCGGTTCTGGCGCTGCAGTCCGGAACCGCGGGACTGCTACGGTCGCAGGTTCGAATCCTGCCTCGGGCATGGGTGTGTGTGATGTCCTTAGGTTAGTTAGGTTTAAGTAGTTCTAAGTTCTAGGGGACTTATGACCTAAGATGTTGAGTCCCATAGTGCTCAGAGCCATTTGAACCATTTTTTTGCGTTTGGTAGACGTATTGCAGAACGAGCAAATGCACCGATAACCAACCAGCAGTTTTCAATCGTGGTGGTGGAGGAATGGAAAGCCACACCACAACAACTCCTTAGCAACCTTGTGGCCAGAGGGGCAACGCGTTGCACAAAATGTACTGCCGTCCTCGGTCATCATACACCCTATTAAAAACCATGTTCCCCCTTTTGTAATATTCAGGGGACCGCTATGAATCGCGGTGACTTCAATGTGATTATTGTCTTTGAATCAAAGTGTCATTTCCATTCGTCTTTTTCAGTTGCCTTCTGTACTTAAGTACAGCATTTCTTTGTATGCGTGGTCCAAGTTTCATCGAGCTTTGTTACTTGGGAGGGACAGATGCTGAAACATCCCCTTAGAAAAATTAAGAGTGACCGTACTGGTAAACCTCTTACGTTATTTGGTTTTCAAACAGCTGAGCAAAACAGAACGTACTCAGACATTCTCTCTCTTTACTTATTCTGATCAACACTAAATTGACACACAATATTTTTGTTTTTGTTTTGTTTTTAGCGCAACGCAATCTGACGTTCAATAATCCCAGCAAAAGAATGGCCCTGACTAACAATAACCTATACCTTTCATGTTCCGGGCGGGAAGGAGCGCCTGGTCCCCGGCACAAATTTGTCCGGCGGATTTGTGTCGAGGTCCGGTGCACCGGCCAGTCTGTGGATGGTTTTTAGGCGGTTTTCCATCTGCCTCGGCGAATGCGGGCTGGTTCCCCTTATTCCGCCTCAGTTACACTATGTCGGCGGTTGTTGCGCAAACAAGTTCTCCAAGTACGCGTACACCACCATTACTCTACCACGCAAACATAGGGGTTACACTCGTCTGGTGTGAGACGTTCAAAAAAATGGTTCAAACGGCTCTTAGGTCATCAGTGCCCTAGAACTACTTAAACCTAACTAACCTAAGGACATCACACACATCCATGCCCGAGGCAGGATTCGAACCTGCGACCGTAGCAGTCCCGCGGTTCCGGACTGCAGCGCCTAGAACCGCACGGCCACCACGGCCGGCGTGAGACGTTCCCTGGGGAGTCCATCGGAGGCCGAACCGCACAATAACCCTGGGTTCGGTGTGGGACGGCGGAGGGGTGAAGTGGACTGCGGTAGTCGTCGTGGGGTTGTGGACCACTGCGGCTGCGGTGGGGACGGAACCTCTTCCTCGTTTCTAGGTCCCCGGTTAACATACAACGAATCACTTATCTGACAAAAATCTTCGTTACTCGAAATACTGCAACACAGCGAGCGCCAATACTGCCAGCTAAATAAAAGATTCTAACTACTGAAAGCACTAACTACTGTTAGGCATAGTTAGCAAATGAAAGATTTTGATGGAGAACAAACAATGTATTTACCTTAATAGTGTTCAAAAGTTCATGACATCCAGTCCTACAAATTTCCTTTTTCTGACGGACACACGTCCAGCTCGTCCGCTCTCAAAACTCTGCCATCTCTCTCCCCCACATCCACCACTGCTGGCGGCTCGCCTCCAACTGCGCAACGCTACGCGCTGTTCACATCCGACTGCCCAACACTACAATAGCAAATATTCCAACAATGCAAATCAGCCACAGACTGCACACAGCAGAGTCAGTGATTTTTGTACAGGGCGCTACGTGGCGTTACCAACATAAAAACCTAAACAGCCTACTTACAGGGTGAAAGATACTTTCGTACCTAAGTTTTGCACACCAGTGTATACGCTGTTGCAGTTTGTAGCTGGATGCAGTTTCCGTCGGTAGTCTCAGTTCAGGTCAGTTACCTATGTAATTTCGCCGATAACTGTAAGGGTTTGAAAATTCATTTACTCATATGTTTAGAACCAGACTGCACAAATTCCAAACAGATTTGCGCTGCATTACTCTTGGCCTGTAAGATGAGGCCCATCACACGAAGCATTTATTTAGCCATGCAAAATTTCATACTAAGATTAACGATTAAGTTTCCTTCAGAAACATACGTATAGAACGTATGTTGCGAGTGTGAAACTCTAATCGTTTCTACCTACATTCCTCCGAGTCATATTGCATTATCACAGGAATCAGCTGAACTCAGTTTATAGTTGTTTCATACTTTCCATAGGGCATCTAAGTAAAGTTAAAAAAAGACGGTTAGCTTTAATTCCAAATTCTGATCGCCACAGTCACATATGATTACAAGTTTCAGTCATTGATGAACATCTACTGATCCGACTTCGTAAAGGTCTCTCCAAAGCTCTCCAAAGCTAGATTTAGCGTCCTGCACATAGCGCTATTATAGAACTGCGAAATTAATAACGTCTCGAACTATACGCTTGCTATAAATTTACATTAATTTGTTATTATTTTCGTGTACTTCTGTTTCACATGTGTCACGTTTTATGTAGTTCTGTCATGCACAGAATTATATAAAAATATTCAGATGCTTGTTCGTGTGTGCTAGATGGAATCACAGTGCCAAGTTCATATATATTACTGAACGTTTCCATGCCACTGAAAGCTATTCTCACCATCTGCACATGGTAAGCAAAATACGGAAATATCAGTATTACTTATCTGTATCAGGCGATATGTCCATCATATTACTACCATCGCCATAAAAATTCGCAAAAAGAATTAGAACAATCACAGTACCTGTGACTTACAATTACTAGTCTGTATAGAATGCAGTTATTATTCCCCAGTATGTACTAGCTGTCGAGGTGCCACAACGCTTAAATCTGGTAAGGTTTAAGATTAGGACAAACTGAAAACATAATTAGTCTTTGTGTGTCGTGTTCAAAAACCTCTTTCTTTCATCACATGCACAGCAACTGTTATCTTACTAATGTTAACGAAAGCACATGGCACAATAGAGCGAAGCGATATTCTAGTCTCGTGCGGCGTGCACGCGCTGTATAACTTAGGTGGTTTTTTTAGGCCAGTTTGATGTGGTTTTCCGGCTTCACAAACCGGAAATGTCAGATATCAAATTGTTCATCTCGTTTTTCCCTACACCACTCTGGTACGTTCTAAAGAGTTACTATTTACAGCACATAAGTACACCAAAGAGCCAAAGAAACTGGTATATCTGCCTAATATCGTGTAGGGTGGCCGAGAGCACGCATAAGTGCCTCAACACGACGTCGCGTGGACTCGATTAATGTCTGAAGTAGTGCTGGAGGGAATTCCCACCATGAATCCTGCAGGGTTGTCTACAAATCCGTAAGAGTACGAGGGGGTGAAAATCTCTTCTGAACAGTACGTTGCAAGGCATACCAGATATGCTCAATAATGTTCATTTCTGGGGAATTTGGTGGACAGCTGAAGTGTTTAAACTCGGAAGAGTGTTTCTGGAGTCACTCTGTAGCAATTCTGGACGTGAGGGGTGTCGCATTGTCCTTCTGAAACACTCGTCCGACCGGGCAATATGTTTCCAGTCATCGACAGTCCAATATCGGTGTTGACGGGCTCAGGCGAGGCGTAAAGCTTTGGGTCGTGTGGTCATCAAGAGTACACGAGTGGGCCTTCGCCTCCGAAAGCCCATATCGATGATGTTTCGTTGAATGGTTCGCACGCTGACGCTCGTTGGTGGCCCAGCCTTGAAATATGGAGCAATTTGCGGAAGGGTTGCACTTCTGTCACGTTGAACGTTTCTCTTCAGTCGTCTTTGGTCCCATTCTTGCAGGATCTTATTCCGGCCGCAGCGATATCAGAGATTTGGTGTTTTATCGGATTCCTGATATTCACTGTACACTCATGAAATGGTCGTACGGGAAAATCCCAACTTCATCGCTACCTCGGAGATGCTGTGTCCCATTGCTCGTGTTCCGACCGTAACACTACTTCCACACTCACTGAAATCTTGGTAACCTACCACTGTAGCAGCAGTAACCGATCTAACAACTGCGCAGACACTTGTCTTATACAGGCGTTGCCTACCATGGCGCCGTGTTCTGCTTGTCTGCTTGTTTTCATATCCCTGTATTGGAGTACGCATGCCTATACTAGTTTCTTTGGCGCTCCACTGTATATACATAGGGGGCAGAAACAGTCTGAAAAGCTTCTATGTCTGCTGTAGAGTAGTTGTGCTGCGAAATAATTGATAAGAAAAAATTTGATACCTTGCGCTGTTTCCGAGGTAATTAGCATTGAAGTAAGGAAAAACGTTGGATGTTGCGAGTTCATGAGGTTCTGAAGTTACTAACATCTAAAGTGCCACTACTTTATCAAAAAAGTAACATGGAAGCACCAATAATTAGCATAGTGACTAATATACAGTTAACGTGTAAAAACTGAAATACTTTTGTGAAAAAAGTGATAAATGTAATGTAAAAGTGATAGGGATACACCACCTGTTTGCAAATACTATAACATTTTACGACACATGTCGCTTAGCCACTTTTAAATGTTTCATTTTTGTCTGTTTAGGCAGCATCACATTCTTTTTTTTATTTAAACAGTGATTTCCAGCACTTAGTATGAAAAGATGCATATGAACGTTAACCACCTGAAGATAGGCACAAGCCACAAACTTGTCGTGTGTTAAATAAAATCACCTTCTATTGTGTCTGGCAGCTGTTACTATTCTACACCCTATAAAGGAACAGTGACGGATTTCAGCTGCATCCATTACCGATAAATTACCAGTGGAAACACAGGGCGATTATAGAGGAATGTCATATAAATTGTGAGGTGATTCTGTTTGTGAAAATAAACCGAAAAAGTCCCATGAAGGTGTGTCGGATTTTCGATCGTTACGAAACTGTAGTGGGTTGAAGACTACACTCATAGGTGAATGGATATGAAATGTTTTGTAGCCGCTGTGGTGCACAGAATAATGGTGGGGCAGAAGACCGATTCATTCAACAAGAAGACTTCCAAGAGTCGCCTACCCAACTCATTGCATTTATCAACGCGTTGGAGGGTGTGCTGTGTTGCACATCGAACCATTTCGGAGGGCTTTACCTCGGGCAAAAGTACATCTTTTATCAGGAAACGTGCGGCAGCTGCGGCTGTCATACGATTTGGCAGGAACACGGGCCCTATCATCAGGTCGTCACTCATACCACACAAGACTTTGCTGAGAATCTAACTCGGAATCTCGTTTCCTTAGAGACATTTGGGTTTTCCACCGCCCATGTATGAGAACTGCGGGTGTTCATGATACTATTCCGTGTAAATCTAGCTTCATCTGTAAATAAAGTGTATTGCACGACGTGTCTTTGTATAGACAACCATTCCCAAAACTATATACGACGGTAGTAACTGTTCTCGAAAGAACAGTTACCGTAGATGACCATACAGCTCCGCTAGAAATGAAATGATAATTAAACGGACACCCTAGCTGCATACAGGCGTGATGTACTTCATTGGGGACATGTTGAAAATGTGTGCCCCGACCAGGACTCGAACCCGGGATCTCCTGTTTACACGGGGAGCGTGCAAGGCATAAGTTGAAAGGTGGCTACATTGAGCCACAGCGCCAGAGATTGCGCCAAAGAGTATTATTCAGCCGCCTCCACTGGCAGTTGTTGTCGAGAAGTCGTGGTGGAGAGTGCTATTGAGATGTAGCATTGGTGAGTCGTTGTTGAGAAGTTGCGGTAGTATGTGCTTGTTCAGAACTTGTAGTATTGTTTTGATGGGCTAGACACCAGATGTTGTTGGATTGGGGATGCTGTATTGATCAGAGTGTGCTTTTCGTCAATATATATGAAGGTAAAAGAAATTTCTTTTTTATTATTATTTCAATGTCTTAAACAATAATGCCTCTTGGTCACAGGTTCAGTCAACAAAGCAACTGGCTCGTGTTCTTGTATTAGACTGTATTTCTGGTTTCTATGTGCAATTACAGTATTTCTGTTTTTTTTTAAATTACTTCAGTTTAAATGGTATTTAAAATATCTTGTATTGAGGAAGAACCGTGCCAGATGTGTACGTTGAATCACACTTCCACACACAGAACAGCGACACTTGTGCCTTGTTGTTTCGTAGCTTTCATAGTTACTGGGGACTTCATTAATTAATGTTAACGGAAGTTTTCTGTCGTTCTTTGTTGTTATTCTGTGCAGTCAGATTGCGTACTATACCAGACAGGGCCAACCGGTTACGAGACTGCGTAACCGGACAGACGGCGACTGAAAATTAAAAAGTATTTGCATATTATTTAATTAAGCCCCCATGCAAAGTCCCTGCAGGCGCACTATCCTCTGTGCCCTCGGTGGCTCAGATGGATAGAGCGTCTGCCATATAAGCAAGAGATCCCGGGTTCGAGTCCTGGTCGGGGCACACATTTTCACCATGTCCCCAATGAAGTACATCAACGCCTGTTTGCAGCTGTGGTGTCCATTTGATTATCATTTCATTCCCAAAACTGTTGTCTACTTACTGGGTCACCTGGATGCAGGTATTGCGTGGGCTGCACATGGAATGGGTACAAGCTCTCGGAATGTAAGGTACGCCACGCGTTCGTTTGTGGAATATCGAACTGACAGCTGATCCAACTTGTACTTGTGGGGGGCCTGCATTGTACCGTTGCAATAATGTCGTTCCTTTCCTCCACAGACTGGGCACCTCACGTTCTGATGTTAAGTGTAGGATGGTTAGTGTTCCGCATTCAAGCAATGTTTGAAAAACCCTGGGAAATTCCCTGGAACACGAGTTCGTCGATCAGGGAAATGTCTCTGGTATAAATAGTTCGGACAAGAAGAGAATAGAAGCTTTTGAAATGTGGTGCTATAGAAGAATGCTGAAGATTAGATAGGTAGATCACATAACTAATGAAGAGGTATTGAATAGAATTGAGGAGAACATGAGTTTGTGACACAACTTGGCTATAAGAAGGGACCGGTTGGTAGGATATGTTTTGAGGCATCAAGGGATCACCAATTTAGTACTGTAGGGCAGCATGGAGGGTAAAAATCATAGAAGGAGACCAAGAGAAGAATGCACTAAGCAGATTCAGAAGGATGTAGGCTGCATTACGTACTGGAAGATGAAGCAGCTTGCACAGGATAGAGTAGCATGGAGAGCTGCATCAAACCAGTCTCATGACTGATGACCACAACAACAACAACATTCCGTCACAGCCGCACTGCCACTGCTCATATAGTAGTTGTACATAAACAACATGTCTGCGTATTCTGCATGGGTGAACGTATGCAGCATGTTGGTATTCAAGGACGCACTGGACTTGCTGACTTGAACAACACGCAAGCTCGGCCTCACGACTGCTCACTGATCCAGTCCTCTATTGCACACTGTGTATGCTTGTAGCTGTTACCTCTGTGCGAAGTCACAGTGGTACCATCTGTCGGAGAACCCCAACTCCTCTAGTAGAATGGGTCAGTCATCTGTCCCACCATTGTTCCGTCTACCACAGCGCCTACACAACGTAAGTAATATTCAAGCTTGTCTCCATATCCATTCATGGTAGTCACCAACCCACTCCAGTTCCGTAACGATCGAAAATCGGACGCATGTTCATGGGACTTCTTCGGTTTATTTGCACATTCAGAATCACCTCACAAATTATGTGATATTCCTCCTGAATCACCTTGTATAATCACTTACACCCGCTGGTAAACCAGAACTCCATCGACAAACTCACAGAGATGGTGGTAACAACTAAAGGCTTTTTAAGCCTGGGCTCTAAAGTGCATACCTTAATACTGTGAAACACCTGTCTCACACTGCAAGTTTTTTGTTTTCCCATAGTTTGGGAGGAATTAAAATTCGGAAATTTGTGGTAGGGTCTAAGGGGACCAAACTGCTGAGGTCACAGGTCCCTAAGGTTACGCACTACTTAATCTAACTTAAACTAACGTACGTTAAGGACAACACACACACACACACACCCATGTCCGAGGGAGGATTCGAACCTCCAACGGAGGGAGCCGCGCGGACCGTGACAAGGCGCCCTAGACCGAGCGGCTACCCTGCACGGCTTCGGAGGAATTAGTATGGACCAAAACAAGAAGATGTCCAGCAAAATTTGGACTCTAAAAAATGTTTACTGGTACCCTGAGAGCAATAAGCACATGTAAAAATTGATTGTAATTTGCGTCCGTTACTGGCACAAATACTTCGAACGAAATTTCGACTGGCTGTTTAAAATTCAGGTCCCATATCCAGTATCATTACACCGTATGTTACGTGGTTCACGTCGAGCTAAATCTTGGGAAAACAGATATCTCTCTTATTTCCAGAAGAACAGTAAAAGCTTTCCCTGATAAAAATTAACATCCTGTCAACATCCAGAAACTTGCGTCTATTGTTAATTATCCATCAGGAATATAATGAAGTATTATAACTGCGCTAAAATATTTAATATAATACTAATATGTTTATTAATTTATTAACATATTTGTTAATGTCCTTTGTAATAGCGACAGAAGATGTTATGGCAATGAACGGTGTGTATTCTCCTCTGTAAATTGTTGCCCTTGGAAGTGAAATAAAGAACCTATTATGCGTTCATGGAGAGTTCACCTGAATTATTTTCTAATCAAAATATTTTAGAGACATTAAGAGTGAAAAGACAGAGAGATCCTTCTAAGACGATCTCTTTGTTTGTTGAGAAATCTCGAATTCCTTACGTATAGTGGGTGTATTTGCAGGCTCTTGTTCCTTTCTGCTCGACAACGATTGAAACCACTTGTAATGTCCCCACAGAAAATACCCTCTACCACGCACCAATTAATCATTGTCAATCAAACCATCCACATTCATTCACTTTGGAAAAGTATCTGATCTGATTTTCTCGTAACATATGCGGCGAGAGCTCGACGACGCCAAAGTATTTTCTAGTGCGTTTATTCTTTGAAATAACAGAGATGCATATATGTATTCTCCATGGTTGTTAGAGTGGTAACTAGGACAGCTTCTGTAGTATCTGTTGAGGGATTGACGTGTTTCTGAGAGATACATATTTTGCTTTTCTTCTCGCTAAAGCGAGCCATTAACATTTGTGCCGCTAGCGGTTTGTTTGAAGAGAAAGAGAGTGTAAACGGAAAATAATTAAGATTTGGAATCACCGGAGATCTGGACATGTAATGGAGATGGATTGAATACAAAATTTCCTTCATAAATAAGGTTTGTGACTTTTTTGTTCTGGAGGGAATGAACGAATGAGTTTTTTTCTGAATCATTTGATGATCACGTTGGCCCTGTAATTAGTGGGGAAGTTTCAGCTGTGTCGAAGAGAGCCTGCAATCACTGAGTCTGTGTTAAATCGTCCAGAAAGGCTTCGTACACATCTGGAATTCGCAATCTTTCGTAAAAGGAACAAATTGTCCACACGATTGATTCTCCCGACTGAATGCAGTGCTTAACAGTAATAATAAATGTAAAGATCTCTTACAGCAAGCCAGCCGCTGATTACCAAGACGAAGGACTCCACCAAAGATTCTATTTGGCTGATTTCACGTACTGAAATATTATATTAAAAACTGTACATAGATAAAGGAGAGAAAGAGAGAGAGAGAGCGAATGAAAATAGAGAAAATACTAATAATCCTCCATTAGTCTAACTTTTCGCCTGTCTTATCACGGATCAGCCGACAAATGGGAGGCCCATACTTTACTGTATAGATTTATGTGTAAGGTGAAAGGATCTTAAAGGCAACAGATACACGTCTATACAGACAAGACATTATACAAAGTTAGCGGCTAGCTGCATTCATCATCTATTCTTACATGAAGAGACGGCAACATATTATCCTTAACATTTAAAAAAAAATGTTAAACACCACATCCACAGTGTTATAAGTGAACTTGCCAACGGCCTTGCCGCAGTGGCAACACTGGTCCCCGTCAGGTCACGGAAGTTGAGCGTTGTTGGGCTTGGTTAGCACTTGTGTGGGTGACCGCCCGAATCTGCCGAGTGCTGTTGGCAAGCGGGTTGCACTCAGCCCTTGTCAGGCCAATCGAGGACTTAACTTGATTCAGAAGTAGCGGCTCATACATAAATAAATATATCATATGTAAAGAGAAAACGCTGTTACCAAAAGTCTTGAAAAGCACACACACACACACACACACACACACACACACACACACACACACACACACACACATATATATATATATTCATTTTCAGATCACCCTATATATATATACACTCCTGGAAATGGAAAAAAGAACACATTGACACCGGTGTGTCAGACCCACCATACTTGCTCCGGACACTGCGAGAGGGCTGTACAAGCAATGATCACACGCACGGCACAGCAGACACACCAGGAACCGCGGTGTTGGCCGTCGAATGGCGCTAGCTGCGCATCATTTGTGCACCGCCGCCGTCAGTGTCAGCCAGTTTGCCGTGGCATACGGAGCTCCATCGCAGTCTTTAACACTGGTAGCATGCCGCGACAGCGTGGACGTGAACCGTATGTGCAGTTGACGGACTTTGAGCGAGGGCGTATAGTGGGCATGCGGGCGGCCGGGTGGACGTACCGCCGAATTGCTCAACACGTGGGGCGTGAGGTCTCCACAGTACATCGATGTTGTCGCCAGTGGTCGGCGGAAGGTGCACGTGCCCGTCGACCTGGGAGCGGACCGCAGCGACGCACGGATGCACGCCAAGACCGTAGGATCCTACGCAGTGCCGTAGGGGACCGCACCGCCACTTCCCAACAAATTAGGGACACTGTTGCTCCTGGGGTATCGGCGAGGACCATTCGCAACCGTCTCCATGAAGCTGGGCTACGGTCCCGCACACCGTTAGGCCGTCTTCCGCTCACGCCCCAACATCGTGCAGCCCGCCTCCAGTGGTGTCGCGACAGGCGTGAATGGAGGGACGAATGGAGACGTGTCGTCTTCAGCGATGAGAGTCGCTTCTGCCTTGGTGCCAATGATGGTCGTATGCGTGTTTGGCGCCGTGCAGGTGAGCGCCACAATCAGGACTCCATACGACCGAGGCACACAGGGCCAACACCAGGCATCATGGTGTGGGGAGCGATCTCCTACACTGGCCGTACACCACTGGTGATCGTCGAGGGGACACTGAATAGTGCACGGTACATCCAAACCGTCATCGAACCCATCGTTCTACCATTCCTAGACCGGCAAGGGAACTTGCTGTTCCAACAGGACAATGCACGTCCGCATGTATCCCGTGCCACCCAACGTGCTCTAGAAGGTGTAAGTCAACTACCCTGGCCAGCAAGATCTCCGGATCTGTCCTCCATTGAGCATGTTTGGGACTGGATGAAGCGTCGTCTCACGCGGTCTGCACGTCCAGCACGAACGCTGGTCCAACTGAGGCGCCAGGTGGAAATGGCGTGGCAAGCCGTTCCACAGGACTACATCCAGCATCTCTACGATCGTCTCCATGGGAGAATAGCAGCCTGCATTGCTGCGAAAGGTGGATATACACTGTACTAGTGCCGACATTGTGCATGCTCTGTTGCCTGTGTCTATGTGCCTGTGGTTCTGTCAGTGTGATCATGTGATGTATCTGACCCCAGGAATGTGTCAATAAAGTTTCCCCTTCCTGGGACAATGAATTCACGGTGTTCTTATTTCAATTTCCAGGAGTGTATATAGGGTGATATGAAAATGTATGAAATGCTTGTAGGGATGTTACAGGGCAGGTTGTACTGAGACATAAATGTTAAGAAAGAAATTCGATACGTTGCGCCGTTTCCGAGTTATTTAGCATTGAAGAAGTTAGCCAATCAGATCGTCGCGCGCGTAAATTTAGTGCCAATAGAGTCAGTGTCGTCGTAACTGCCGTCTGCTTCACGTCTGCTGTGCAGCGAGCTACCTTAATTTAAGTATTAACTGTATTTTTCTTACTTGTCACTTCTTCTTCCGTGTGTATTTACTTTTAGGAAGCTTTAATTGTCGGGTGCTATTAATAGTTCCATAGATTTCGTGTTAGTTTTGAATACAGTCAGAGAGTCCCTGTAGTCAACCATAGTGCCAGTAGTGCTAGTGTTTGTTTTCAATACAGTCCAGAGACAGGTAGTGCTATTTTCATTGTTTTCTACAAGAAGTGGCTAGCAACCACAGTTTAGTGAATAAACAGCCGCCTTTAGTGAATTAGCAGTCTAGTTAAAGGTTGATTAACTCTCTTCAGTAAATTGATTCCTTAGGATGGATAGGATGTGTGACTGCTGTGTACGGACGCAGGAGGAGCTGGCCACTGATCGCGAACAGCTGAGCGTGTTGATGGCCGCGGTCAGCCGTCTTCAGGCTGCTGCCTCGGAGTGTAGCGGCAGTGGGGAGTCTGGTGCGTCGCAAGGTACACCCCAGGTGTTACATGCTTCACCCACTGTCCCTGCTGTCGAGACATCTTCGCGGGTACCGGGCGCGGTTGGGCCACCCTCTCCCCAAGGGGAGTGGCGGGTTCAGCGGCGTTCGCGGCGCACGAGGCGGAGGGTCAATGTGGAGGCTGGCCGTGTGGTATCGCCCGCTCTGCCTGTGAGTGGACATGTGGCTGCTCCTTCAGCAAGGTCCGAACAGGCACACGGGGGGAGGGGTTTATTAGTTATTACGCGGGTGATGGAGCCCCTTAGGGAAAAAGCGGGAAGGTCTGGGAAGAAGGCCAGTGTTCACTCTGTCTGCTTGCCGTGGGGTCTCATCCGAGATGTGGAGGAGGCCCTCCAACGTTAGGCGGGTGATGGAGCCCCTTAGGGAAAAAGCGGGAAGGTCGGGGAAGAAGGCCAGTGTTCACTCTGTCTGCTTGCCGGGGGTCTCATCCGAGATGTGGAGGAGGCCCTACCGGCGGCGATAGAGATCACTGGGTGCACCCGACTGCAAATTGTTGCTCATGTCGGCACCAATGACTCCTGCCGTCTGGGTTCAGAGGTCATCCTCAGTTCGTACAGGCGGTTGGAGGAATTGGTGAAGGCGGAAAGCCTCGCTCGTGGGGTGAAATCAGAGCTAACTATTTGTAGTATCGTTCCCAGAAACGGTCGCGGTCCTCTGGTTTGGAGCCGAATAGAAGGCTTAAACCAGAGGCTCAGACGATTCTGCAGAGATCTGGGGTGCAAATTTCTCGACCTGCGCTATCAGGTGGAGAAATGTAGGGTCCCCCTGAATAGGTCAGGCGTGCACTACACGCCGGAAGCGGCTACAAGGGTAGCGGAGTACGTGTGGAGTGTACATGGGGGTTTTTTAGGTTAGAGAATCCCCTCCCTAGGCCCGACAAGACGCCTCCTGAGACGCGGCAAGGTAGGAGTAGGAAAAATGCAACAGGGAATAACAGTATTAATGTACTTATAGTAAGCTGCAGGAGCGTCTACAGAAAGGTCCCAGAACTGCTCTCATTAAGAAACGGTCACTACGCCCATATAGTACTAGGGACAGAAAGTTGGCTGAAACCAGACGTAAACAGTAATGAAATCCTAAACTCAGATTGGAATGTATACCGCAGAGACAGGCTGGACAGTGAAGGGGGAGGCGTGTTTATAGCGATAAGAAGTGAAATAGTATCGAAGGAAATTGACGGAGATCCGAAATGTGAAATGATTTGGGTGAAGGTTACGGTTAAAGCAGGCTCAGACATGGTAATTGGATGTCTCTATAGGCCCCCTGGCTCAGCAGCTGTTGTGGCTGAGCACCTGAAGGATAATTTGGAAAATATTTCGAGTAGATTTCCCCACCATGTTATAGTTCTGGGTGGAGATTTTAATTTGCCGGATATAGACTGGGAGACTCAGACGTTCATAACGGGTGGCAGGGACAAAGAATCCAGTGAAATTTTTTAAAGTGCTTTATCTGAAAACTACCTTGAGCAGTTAAACAGAGAACCGACTCGTGGCGATAACATATTAGACCTTCTGGTGACAAACAGACCCGAACTATTTGAAAAATGTAACGCAGAATAGGGAATCAGCGATCATAAAGCGGTTACGGCATCGATGATTTCAGCCGTAAATAGGAATATTAAAAAGGGTTGGAAGATTTTTCTGTTTAGAAAAAGTGACAAAAAGCAGATTTCAGAGTACCTGTTGGCTCAACACAAAAGTTTTGTCTCAAGTACAGATAGTGTTGAGGATCAGTGAACAAAGTTCAAAACCGTCGTACATAATGCGTTAGATGAGTATGTGCCAAGCAAGATCGTAAGAGATGGAAAAGAGCCACCGTGGTACAACAACCGAGTTAGAAAACTGCTGCGGAAGCAAAGGGAAATTCACAGCAAACATAAACATAGCCAAAGCCTTGCAGACAAACAAAAATTACGCGAAGCGAAATGTAGTGTGAGGAGGGCTATGCGAGAGGTGTTCAATGAACTCGAAAGTAAAGTTCTATGTACTGACTTGGCAGAAAATCCTAAGAAATTTTGGTCTTATGTCAAAGCGGTAGGTGGATCAAAACAAAATGTCCAGACACTCTGTGACCGAAATGGTACTGAAACAGAGGATGACAGACTAAAGGCCGAAATACTAAATGTCTTTTTCCAAAGCTGCTCACAGAGGAAGACTGCACTGTAGTTCCTTCTCTAGATTGTCGCATAGATGACAAAATGGTAGATATCGAAATAGACGACAGAGGGATAGAGAAACAATTAAAATCGCTCAAAAGAGGAAAGGCCTCTGGAACTGATGGGATACCAGTTCAATTTTACACAGAGTACGCGAAGGAACTTGCCCCCCTTCTTGCAGCGGTGTACTGTAGGTCTCTAGAAGAGCGTAGCGTTCCAAAGGATTGGAAAAGGGCACAGGTCATCGCCGTTTTCAAGAAGGGACGTCGAACAGATGTGCAGAACTATAGACCTATATCTCTAACGTCGATCAGTTGTAGAATTTTGGAACACGTATTGTGTTCGAGTATAATGACTTTTCCGGAGACTAGAAATCTACTCGGTAGGAATGAGCATGGGTTTCGAAAAAGACGGTCATGTGAAACCCAGCTCGCGCTATTCGTCCACGAGACTCAGAGGACCATAGACACGGGTTCACAGATAGATGCCGTGTTTCTTGACTTCCGCAAGGCGTTCGATACAGTTCCCCACAGTCGTTTAATGAACAAAGTAAGAGCATATGGACTATCAGACCAATTGTGTGATTGGATTGAGAAGTTCCTAGATAACAGGACTCAGCATGTCATTCTCAATGGAGAGAAGTCTTCCGATGTAAGAGTGATATCAGGTGTGCCGCAGGGGAGTGTCATAGGACCGTTGCTATTCACAATACACATAAATGACCTGGTGGATGACATGGGAAGTTCACTGAGGCTTTTTGCAGATGATGCTGTGGTGTATCGAGAGGTTGTAACAATGGAAAATTGTACTGAAATGGAGGAGTATCTGCAGCGAATTGACGCATGGTGCAGGGAATGGCAATTGAATCTCAATGTAGACAAGTGTAATGTGCTGCGAATACACAGAAAGATAGATCCTTTATCATTTAGCTACAAAATAGCATGTCAGCAACTGGAAGCGGTTAATACCATAAATTATCTGGGAGTACGCATTAGGAGTGATTTAAAATGGAATGATCATATAATGTTGATCGTCGGTAAAGCAGATGCCAGACTGAGATTCATTGGAAGAATCCTAAGGAAATGCAATCCGAAAACAAAGGAAGTAGGTTACAGTACGCTTGTTCGCCCACTGCTTGAATACTGCTCAGCAGTGTGGGATCCGTACCAGATAGGGTTGATAGAAGATATAGAGAAGATCCAACGGAGAGCAGCGCGCTTCGTTACAGGATCATTTAGTAATCGCGAAAGCGTTACGGAGATGATAGAGAAACTCCATTGGAAGACTGCAGGAGAGGCGCTCAGTAGCTCGGTACGGGCTTTTATTGAAGTTTCGAGAACATACCTTCACCGAACAGTCAAGCAGTATATTGCTCCCTCCTACGTATATCTCGCGAAGAGACCATGAGGGTAAAATCAGAGAGATTAGAGCCCACACAGAGGCATACCGACAATTCTTCTTTCCACGAACAATACGAGACTGGAATAGAAGGGAGACCCGATAGAGGTACTCAAGGTACCCTCCGCCACACACCGTCAGGTGGTTTGCGGAGTATGGATGTAGATGTAGATGTAGATGTAGATGAATTTCAGTTTCAGCTGACGAGACAAAGCACTCGTTGGGCAACACCGCCCCTGGCAGGCCGCTTGTATGCGAGCGCGCGACGCCCCGATTGGCTAAATTCTATGCTAAATAACGCGGAAACAGAGTAGGGACTTAACATCTGTGGTCATCAGTACCCTAGAACTTAGAACTACTTAAACCTAACCAACCTAAGGACATCACACACATCCATGCCCGAGGCAGGATTCGATCCTGCGACCGTAGCAGTCGTGCGGTTCCGGACTGCGCGCCTAGAACCGCTAGACCACCGCGGCCGGCTCCTTAGGTTAGTTAGGTTTAAGTTGTTCTAAGTCCTGAGGACTGATGACCTCAGATAAGTCCAATAGTGCTCAGAGCCTTTTGAACCATTTTTGAACATAGAGAGAGAGGGACGGAGAGAGAGAGAGAGGGACGGAGAGAGAGAGAGGGAGGCAGGCAGGCAGAAGTAGAGAGAGGGGAGGAAAAGGATGAGGTCGGCAAAAAGAGGAGGAGTAGGTGGAGGAGAAGGACAGAAACGCAGGGGAGAAGGAAATTTGTTCTTATATCCAATTTCCATATATTTTAGAAACGCGTGCTTTGTCTTTTTTTTCTGAAACTTCCTGGCAGATTAAAACTGTGTGCCCGACCGAGACTCGAACTCGGGACCTTTGCCTTTCGCGGCAAAGGTCCCGAGTTCGAGTCTCGGTCGGGCACACAGTTTTAATCTGCCAGGAAGTTTCATATCAGCGCACACTCCGCTGCAGAGTGAAAATCTCATTCTGGTCTTTTTTTTCTGTTTAACCAGACTGAGCCATAGAAATTCGTGGCCGGGAACAACTAGTATTTTGCTTAGTAAAATAATGTTGTTGCGAATGTTGTCTGAATCAAGAAATATTTCACAACTCACTGATAAATTGGAAAGTCTTGATCGGAACATTTATTTGGTTTTCCTTGTACACTACGTGCTTAAAAAACGACCATTCTTATTAACAATAAAAACGAACAGTTACGGGAAGTCCAACAATCAAAAAGAGTCGGCTGCTGAAAATTCTTGAATACGTGAGTTCTACAGAGACCGACTGACGATCCCGATTTCGCTACTTGTCGCTGAGCGTCACACCGAAAATAGTGGCGTGACTCTACAAAGGATTTCACGCTTGTGATCAACAGATATTTGTTGAGTACACGGTATGGTTCTATGAAAAAAAATTATTATTATTTTGTGATTATTTATCAGTATGGAAGATTATTAGTATCTTTAACTTATCAAAAGATATTTAAGGTAAACTGTACAATAGGCAAAGGTAACGATTCAGAACATATACGAGAAAAAATTTTAAAATTCGAAACATTACATTTACATTGGATTACATAGCAGTTCAAATAGAAATTCAGGCATAGACAGGTAACATGAAGTAAAATTAGTTTCTCATTGCTTTCTATACGTAACATGTCAACCTTTTCTTCTTCAAGTGCATTTTATTTTTCTTGCTATATCGTTGTTCCGATTAGACTGAGATGGACTTATTCGCTGACCACAACATTCTCTGGACCTAAATCCGCAAGACCTTTATTTGTGGGCCAATTTGGGAGCTCTTATGAATCGAATATCGAATGAAAGATACAGAGAATCTACAACACCTAAGAGAATACTCTGCAATTAAGTATGTTCATAGAACTACTTTCAATTTCTCGACCGATCCACTCAAACACCACGTGGAAAAATGAGCACCTAAATCTTCCGTGCCACATCTCATTACCCTTATTTTATTACGAAACATTTTCGTATTCGGAGGAGCTAGTTGGTGATCGAAATTTAACGAGACGATAGCGAGATAACGAAAAACATGATTGTTTTGATGAATGCCATATTAACTCGCTTATCACGTCCAAGACGCTCTCTCCCCTGCTTCGCGATAATACTAAAGTGTCCTTGCTTTAGCGTTCCCGTTTTGTGGACGGCTCTGAAACCACGGGCGATCCACCTGGGATGGGGGAATTTGAACTTTATGCGTAAGGAAGAATGTGACGCGGTGTGCTGGTGCATTCTACAGGTTAATTGCAGGAAGCTGGTCTAGTAATAAGAGCCATGTACATCTGGTAACTTTCAACACAATTTCGTGCGCACTTAGCTCAATAATAATTATATGTTCATTTTTTTATTTTTTATAATACTATTGATAAAGATTGATAAGTTGAAACAGAGATAAGCAGTAAAATATTTATGTGAATTTTTTAGTTATTTTTAGAAGATGTGTAGTCGACGTTTCTCTGCGCCAGTAACTACACGAACAACGAGTAGTACGTTCTATTTTTGCAGGTTTCGCGAATTAATGTATGAAGTGTTGCAGAACATGATTTCTAGTGGAGATAATGCGTCTCTATCATACGTCCGTGTTCCTGTTCCCGACGTCTTCAGTCCGGTTCGATGCAGCCCCTCACAGTAGTTCGTTGGTGTCTACAGAACTACTGCAACCTTCATCCATTTGAACTTGCTTACTGCCTCATCCATTGGCCTCCCTCTACAATCTTTAACCTCCACACTTCCTTCAATTAACAAGATAACGACTCCTTGATGCCACACAAACTGTCCTGTCAATCGAGCATTTCTTTTGGTGAGTTGTCCGTTAATTTCTATTCTATCTCATCCTATTCACTACCTTTTCATTAGTTATTCAAACTAATCATCTGATTTTCAATATTCTTCTGTAGCAAAACATTTCTCTTCTTGTCTGAACTGCTTACTGTCTGCTTTTCACTTCCGTGCAAGGCCACAATCCATGCAATTACATTCATAAAACTCAAATTTGTATTAGATATTAACGCATTACTTTTTCCTGAAGCTAATTTCTTGCTACTGCCACTCTGCATTTTAGATTTCCTCTATTTCAGTCAACGTCTGTTACTTCCCTGCCCAAATACTACTTTTAGGGCGTGTTTTCCCGATCTAATTGTATTAGCATCACCTGATTTAATTCGACAACATTCCTTTTCCCCTGTTTTAATGATATTGATATTTCATGTTATAACATGTGCATCTGATTGTCCATGACTATTCGGCAATTCACACTTAAGTATTTAGCGAAGATTTCAAGGAACCATTTTCACACTATTTCTCTATCACTCGACTCTCGAACGACGCACGGAAAAAACGGACAGTTAAATCTTTCCGTGGAACTCTGATTTCTCTTATTTTATCACAATGCATTTCTCCTTATGTAAGTGGTCGTCATCACATCTTTTTTTGCATTCGGAGGAGAAAGCTGGAGACTGAAGTTTCGTGAAAAGATCTCGCCGCAAAGAAAAACGCATTTATTTTAATGATTGGTACCGCGATTATAGAACACAATCTGCCATGTTTTTGAACGTTTCCGACGTTCTTCATCAATACCATCTCGGAAGGATTCCGATTACTGAAAGTCATATACAGACTAGTAATAACATCGAATGTTAAAATTTTGCCTTACTACATGTTTTAACGTCCTTCTTTTCAAGGCATTATCCACTTTGTTTCAACCGTGCAGATATACCGTATTTTCTTCTTATACGTGAGGGGAAGTCCTTTTGCTGGCAGCGTTAAGATATACAGAATGCGGAACACGTGTTTGTTGACACAAGTAGAAAGAGTCGTGCTGTGCTGAGAACACAGTCTGTACTCACCGCAGGGACGGCTGCATTCCTCATGGTGGGCGCCAGCTGTACTGTGGGTGAGGGCGCGATGGCTGTCTCCTTATATGTGGACAGCGAAGACATGCACGCCGGGCAGCGCTCGTTTTCGGCAGCTCAAGGCCGAACTCGACGGTGATGGTCTCGAGAACGCGGAACCTGCCTCCGGGCGACAGAGGGAGACAGATTAAGCGCCGCCTCATATCGCACTACGTGTCCGGATCTGCCACCCCACAGAATTCTCTTTGTTAGCTTTCCGTGTTACCAGAGATGACAGCTTCTTTGTAATATTTGCCACAGAGAGCGTCTTTGGATACATGAATACATCGGTGACGCGTAACCAGAGGAGGGTGAGTTAGGAGTAGATGACGTAACTGGCACCGCCCGGGGTGGCCGAGCAGTTCTAGGCGCTACAGTCTGGAACTGCGCGACCGCTACGGTCGAAGGTTCGAATCCTGCCTCGGGCATGGGTGTGTGTGATGTCCTTAGGTTAGTTAGGTTCAAGTAGTTCTAAGTTCTATGGGACTGATGACCTCAGAAGTTAAATCCCATAGTGCTCAGAGCCATTTGAACCATTTGAACGTAACTGGCGTTAAGCTGCGAATACTCGTATGTTGGCGATGTTGGGTGAGCGTGCAGCGCAGATGGCGGAAATGGTGGACAGAGGATGCCTTTTTTAAGACGCTTTTTGGTGTGACTGTCTATTCGGAATGAGGTAATACTGATGGTTCAAATGGCTCTGAGCACTAACTGCTGAGGTCATCAGTCCCCTAGAACTTAGAACTACTTAAACCTAACTAACCTAAGGACATCACACACATCCATGCCCGAGACAGGATTCGAACCTGTGACCGTAGATGTCGCGCGGTTCCAGACTGCAGCGCCTAGAACCGCTCGGCCACCCTGGCCGGCCAAGTTCTTATTTACTCCGACGCTAATTGTAACAGTCAAGCACATTTAACCTAACGCGAACTGTCGTAATGCAAAAGCTGAGACACCGGTGAACAAACTGTACTTTAGTATGAATTCCAAGATCATCAGTCATGTTTTCAGAGTTCTCGTAACAGTATTTCACCCTCCCATTTTAGTTAAACGTAGAACATTCAACATCGCAGCGCGTCAGCAATCATTGGTTAATGTATTAAAAAACTAAAAACCCGCCTCGATTGCGAATAAAGCACCTAGTGTTAACCCAAGTTTCGGCGTAGATAACTACACCTTCTTCAGAACAACAATAAAACCCACAAGTGCCTAAGAAGACCCTTGTCAATTATTAAAAGAACACCATTGCTATACATTTATAAACGAAAAGGGATTTAACTTCTGAGGTCATCAGTCCCCTAGAACTTAGAAGTACTTAAACCTAACTACCCTAAGGACATCACACACATCCATGCCCGAGGCAGGTTTCGAACCTGCGACCGTAGCGGTCGTGCGGTTCCAGACTGTAGCGCCTAGAACCGCTCGGCCACCCCGACCAACCAGGTTCTTATTTACTCCGACGCTAATTGTAACAGTCAAGCACATTTAACCTCACGCGAACTGTCGTAATGCAAAAGCTGAGACACCGATGAACAACTGTACTTTAGTATGAATTCCAAGATCATCAGTCATGTTTTCAGAGTTCTCGTAACAGTATTTCACCCTCCCATTTTAGTTAAACGTAGAACATTCAACATCGCAGCGCGTCAGCAATCATTGGTTAATGTATTAAAAAACTAAAAACCCGACTCGATTGCGAATAAAGCACCTAGTGTTAACCCAAGTATCGGCGTAGATAACTACACCTTCTTCAGAACAACAATAAAACCCACAAGTGCCTAAGAAGACCCTTGTCAATGATTAAAAGAACACCATTGCTATACATTTATAAACGAAAAGGGATTTAACTTCTGAGGTCATCAGTCCCCTAGAACTTAGAAGTACTTAAACCTAACTACCCTAAGGACATCACACACATCCATGCCCGAGGCAGGTTTCGAACCTGCGACCGTAGCGGTCGTGCGGTTCCAGACTGTAGCGCCTAGAACCGCTCGGCCACCCTGTCCGGCCAAGTTCTTATTTACTCCGACGCTAATTGTAACAGTCAAGCACATTTAACCTCACGCGAACTGTCGTAATGCAAAAGCTGAGACACCGGTGAACAAACTGTACTTTAGTATGAATTCCAAGATCATCAGTCATGTTTTCAGAGTTCTCGTAACAGTATTTCACCCTCCCATTTTAGTTAAACGTAGAACCTTCAACATCGCAGCGCGTCAGCAATCGTTGGTTAATGTATTAAAAAACTAAAAACCCGCCTCGATTGCGTATAAAGCACCTAGTGTTAACCCAAGTTTCGGCGTAGATAACTACACCTTCTTCAGAACAACAATAAAACCCACAAGTGCCTAAGAAGACCCTTGTCAATGATTAAAAGAACACCATTGCTATACATTTATAAACGGAAAAGGAAAACACAAACAGTACGTATGTACAAAGTCAAAACCACTACTTAACTTAATAGTCTACGCTCCACCTCACACCGGCCTATTTTCGATGGGCCATGACCCGCCATAAACTGCAGTTTTCTTTGGTGAAAAAGCTTCGGGAACCGCGTTTATTAACTCCGCTTTAATGGCACTGTCAGTGGTAACATTACCACTGCTATCGACCAGCGAAGACATTAATTGTATCACGCCGCTGTTGTACTTTACATACGACACTTAGGATGAGGTTTGTTCGTCTTTGTTTCAACGATTCCCATTTCAGTTCTCCGAACATCTCCGCTACACTTTTGTCTGGTGTATACCGATCTATAACTATCCTTGCAGCACATTCCTGAATTCGTTCGATATTTGTCGTCATGCCTACTAGACAAGGACTTCAAAGCGTGGAATAATAGAATAGGCTCTACTAGCGCATTGATCGATACACACACCTTTCCCATCTTTATTCCAACACATCTGTCCCATTCTCTTTTGCTAATACTGATTTTAGATGACATCTCACTTCACATCGCTTATTAATATCATCCATTAGCACTTATACGATGCGACGTACTCAAGATTTTCACTAGAAATGTAGGAGTTTGGACACTACCGTTTTTTTTCTCATTGGTACTGACATAATGGAAGTCGGAAGGACTGAATCAGCATAGAAAAAACTCAAAGCAACCTTCGCTGAATGTAATAGCGAGGCCGACAACATTAAGTATGAAGCGTAAATTTCACTGTTAGACGCAGATGGGAGAGAAAACAGATGGAAACTGTATATTGAAGGCCTCGGTGTGTGTGTGTGTGTGGTGGGGGGGGGGGGGGGGCAGGTTAGAAGAAGAAATTGGAATCGATAAGGAAGATATAGGGTATCCAGTATTAGAGTGAGTTTAACGGAACTCTGGAGGACTTAAGTTCAATTAAGGCAGAAGGGATGAATATTTTTTTTTGGTCATCAATCTTCTGACTGCTCTGATGCGGCCCACCACGAATTCCTCTCCTGTATCAACCCCTTAATCGCAGAGTAGCACTTGCAACCTACGCCCTCAATTATTTCTTGGATGTATTACAATCTCTTCCGCTACAAATTTTGCCCTCTACAGCTCCCTCTAGTACTATGGAAGTCATCCCCTGGTGTCTTAACAGATGTGCCACCATCCTGTCCTTTCTCCTCATCAGTGTTTCCCAGATATTCCTTTCCTCTCCGATCCTACGCAGAACCTCCTCATTCCTTACCTTATCAACCAAACTAATTTTTAACATTTGTCTGTAGCACCACATCTCAGATGCTTCGATTCTCTTCTGTTCCGGTTTTCCCACAATCCATGTTTCACTACGATACAATGCTGTATTCCAGACGTACATTCTCAGAAATTTCTTCCTCAAATTAAGGCTTATGTTTGATATTAGTAGACTTCTCTTGGCCAGGAATGCCCCTTTTGAAACTGCTAGCCTGCTTTTGATGTCCTCCTAGCTCCGTCCGTCATTGGTTATTTTACTGCCTAGGTAGCAGCATTCCTTAACTTGATCTACTTCGCGACCATCCATCCTGATGTTAAGTTTCTCTCTTTTCTCATTTCTGCTACTTCTCATTACTTTCCTCTTTCTTCGATTTACTCTCATTCCATATGCTGTACTCATTAGAATGTCCATTCTATTCAGCATATCATGTAGTTCTTCTTCACTTTCACTTAGCATAGCAATATCATCAGCGAATCGTATCATTGATACCCTTTCACCTTCAATTTTAATAACACTCCTGAATCTTTCTTTTATTTCCGTCATTACTTCTTCGATGTATAGATTGAACAGTAGGGGCGAAAGACTACATCCGTCTCTTATACCCTTTTTAATACGAACACTTCGTTCTTAGTCTTCCACTCCCTTGGCTCTTTTAAATATTGTTTATTACCCGTCTCTCTCGATAGCTTACTCCTATTTTTCTCGGAATTTCGAACCCCTTGTACCATTTTACATTGTCGAGCGCTTTTTCCAGGTCGACAAATCCTGTTAACGTGTATTGATTTTCCTTTAGTTCTGCTTCCATTATTAACAGCAACGTCAGAATTGCCTCTCTCGTGCCTTTACCTTTCCTAAGGCCAAACTGATCGTCATCTAGAACATAAATTTCCTTTTCCATTCTTCTATGTATTATCCTTGTCAGCAACTTGGATGCATGAGCTGTTAAGCTGATTGTGCGATAATTCTCGCACTTGTCAGCTCTTGCCGTCTTCGGAATTGTGTGGATGATGCTTTTCCGAAAGTCAGATGGTTTATCGCCAGACTCATATATTCTACACACCAACGTGAATAGTCGTTTTGTTGCCACTTCCCCCAATGATTTTAGAAATTCTGATGGAATGTTATCTATCCCTTCTGCCTTATTTGATCTTAAGTCCTCCAAAGCTCTTTTAAATTCTGATTCTAATGCTGGATCCCCTAACTCTTTTAAATCGATTCCTGTTTCTTGTTCTGTCACATTAGACAAATATTCCCCCTCATAGAGGCTTTCAGTGTATACTTTCCACCTATCCACTCTCTCCTCTGCATTTAACAGTGGAATTCCCGTTGCACTCTTAATGTTACCACCCTTGCTTTTAATGTCACCGAACGTTGTTTGGACTTTCCTGTATGCTGAGTCTGTCCTTCCGACAATAATTTCTTTTCGATTTCTTCTCATTTTTCATGCAGCCATTTCGTCTGAACTTCCCCGGACTACCCATTTATTTCATTCCTCAGAGACTTGTATTTCTGTATTCCTGAGTTTTTTGTACTTCGTTCTTTTATCGATCAACTGAAGTGTTTCTTCTGTTACCTATGGTTTCTTCACAGGTAGCTCTTTTGTACCTATGTTTTTCTTTCCAACTTCTGTTACTGCCGTGTTTAGATATGTCTGTTTCTCTTCAACTGTACTGCCTACTGTACTATTCCTTACTGCTGTATCTATAGCGTTAGAGAACTTAAGCGTATTTCGTCATTTCTTGGTGCTTCCGTAGCCCACTTCTTTGCCTATTGATTCTTCCTGACTAATGTCTTGAGTCCTTCATCTACTCCTGGGTACGGCTTTCAATCCAGTATCTGATTTCGGAATCTCTGTTTGACCATGATGTAATCTAACTGAAATCATCTTGTATCATCCGATTTTTTTCCAAGTATACCTCCTCTTGTGGCTCTTGAACAAAGTATTCGCTATTACTAGTTGAAATTTATTATAGAACTCAATTAGTCTGTCTCCTCTCTCACTTCTTGGCCCAAGCCCATATTCTCTCTTTTCTTCTACTTCTTCCCCTTCAACTGCGTTCTAGTCCCCCAGCACTAATTTTCATCTCCCTTTACATACTGTGTTACCCTTTCAGTATCCTCATATACTTTATTTCTTCATCTTCAGCTTGCGACATCGGCATGTATACCTGATCTATCGTTGTCGGTGTTGGTTTGATGTCGATTCTGATAATAACAGCCCAGCATTGAACTGTTCACAGTAACACACTCTGTGGCCTACCTTCCTATTCATATCGAATCCTACTCCAGTTATGCCATTTTCTGGTGTTATTTATATCACCTTATACTCATCTCATTAGAAATGCTTGTCTTTTTTTACATTTCACTTCACAGACTCCTACTGTAACTAGATTGAGCCTTTGCATTTCCCTTCTCAGAGTTTCTAGTTTCCTTGCCACATTCAAGCTTCTGACATTCCACTCTCCGACTCGTAGAACGTTATCCTTTCGTTGATTATTCAGTCTTTTTCTCGTGGTCACCTCCCTTTGGCAGTCCCCTCCCGGAAATCCGACTGTGGGACTAGTCCGGAATCTTTTGTTTCGCGTTAATCGTTTGTTTTGTCATATAAACTGCGCCAAAGAATTAAAGGATCACTTTTTCGAAGCCTTACCGCGACGCACAAGTTTGAAATTTGGTTCAAAGGTGCCTACAACACAACCTTCCTGTGTAATGGGCTAAAACGTGGCGCTCTGCGACGTCTCCCTCGGGCACAGTGACGCTTTAAATAACAAGGTGTCGGCACACGGGGAAAAGAAGGCCACAGTTAAAAATTTCGTGTGAGGCGTAAGGTGGATTAATGATGTCATAATGGCACCAAACTGACCCACAGCTACACTCCTGGAAATTGAAATAAGAACACCGTGAATTCATTGTCCCAGGAAGGGGAAACTTTATTGACACATTCCTGGGGTCAGATACATCACATGATCACACTGACAGAACCACAGGCACATAGACACAGGCAACAGAGCATGCACAATGTCGGCACTAGTACAGTGTATATCCACCTTTCGCAGCAATGCAGGCTGCTATTCTCCCATGGAGACGATCGTAGAGATGCTGGATGTAGTCCTGTGGAACGGCTTGCCATGCCATTTCCACCTGGCGCCTCAGTTGGACCAGCGTTCGTGCTGGACGTGCAGACCGCGTGAGACGACGCTTCATCCAGTCCCAAACATGCTCAATGGGGGACAGATCCGGAGATCTTACTGGCCAGGGTAGTTGACTTACACCTTCTAGAGCACGTTGGGTGGCGCGGGATACATGCGGACGTGCATTGTCCTGTTGGAACAGCAAGTTCCCTTGCCGGTCTAGGAATGGTAGAACGATGGGTTCGATGACGGTTTGGATGTACCGTGCACTATTCAGTGTCCCCTCGACGATCACCAGTGGTGTACGGCCAGTGTAGGAGATCGCTCCCAACACCATGATGCCGGGTGTTGGCCCTGTGTGCCTCGGACGTATGCAGTCCTGATTGTGGCGCTCACCTGCACGGCGCCAAACACGCATACGACCATCACTGGCACCAAGGCAGAAGCGACTCTCATCGCTGAAGACGACACGTCTCCATTCGTCCCTCCATTCACGCCTGTCGCGACACCACTGGAGGCGGGCTGCACGATGTTGGGGCGTGAGCGGAAGACGGCCTAACGGTGTGCGGGACCGTAGCCCAGCTTCATGGAGACGGTTGCGAATGGTCCTCGCCGATACCCCAGGAGCAACAGTGTCCCTAATTTGCTGGGAAGTGGCGGTGCGGTCCCCTACGGCACTGCGTAGGATCCTACGGTCTTGGCGTGCATCCGTGCGTCGCTGCGGTCCGGTCCCAGGTCGACGGGCACGTGCACCTTCCGCCGACCACTGGCGACAACATCGATGTACTGTGGAGACCTAACGCCCCACGTGTTGAGCAATTCGGCGGTACGTCCACCCGCCCTCGCTCAAAGTCCGTCAACTGCACATACGGTTCACGTCCACGCTGTCGCGGCATGCTACCAGTGTTAAAGACTGCGATGGAGCTCCGTATGCCACGGCAAACTGGCTGACACTGACGGCGGTGGTGCACAAATGCTGCACAGCTAGCGCCATTCGACGGCCAACACCGCGGTTCCTGGTGTGTCCGCTGTGCCGTGCGTGTGATCATTGCTTGTACAGCCCTCTCGCAGTGTCCGGAGCAAGTATGGTGGGTCTGACACACCGGTGTCAATGTGTTCTTTTTTCCATTTCCAGGAGTGTAGATGCCCAACGCTGCCGTGGACGAGTCTGACGATGGTAAGATAGTCAAATCCCATCTTGCCTAAGATTCACCCTCCTCTTTTGACGCCCCTGCAATGGAGGTCAGAACCACTACGTCGTAATCACCCGGTTTTCTTGGGGGTAGTCGAGGAAACACCGCTGCTAACGACCGACTCAAAAAGACCTCAGGGGTTGGTATAATGGGTGGCAATGGAACCATCCTTTTCCTTGGGGCTTTGATTCCTACACGCAAACGACAGTTCACAGTGTGGTGGAGCAACAGAAAGACGTCCTTGACAACCTTTTAACTGCTATCTCCCCACCCCTCTCCTCCCCTGACGATAGAACCTTTGTCTAAAGACATTGTGGGACAAGAACCCTACTGAACGTGATCGTACCCCTTTGGAGTGTAGTGTGACAGTAATTTTTACTCTGGTGTACAGGTGGGTACTGTTGAAAACCATTGAACGTGTTCTGAAGCTTCTGCTTCTTCAGCCCTCCTGTTTGGAGCCCTGCTGTGGAGTGATCGCAGGGGGGAGGGGCGGGAGAGGGGGTGGGGGAGCTAGTGACATTAACGTACGCGTGAATAAAACGGTAAAACGGCAGAGGGTCCCTCTAAGATCCTGGGTGTCATCCGACCACTTCTATGCAGAAGCGACTCGCGATGTTGACCAAGGAGCCAGCAAGTGGACAGCCCCCTGATACCACTCCGATTCTGCGTGGCATGTAGCAGGGTCTAGAGCGACAGCGAAGCCTGCCTGCGGGTGCTTAAGACTCCATCATGGTTTCTCTCAAATGGTTCAAATGGCTATGAGCACTATGGGACTTAACATCTGAGGTCATCAGTCCCTTAGAACTTAGAACTACTTAGACCTAGCTGGCCTAAAGACATCACACACATCCATATCCGAGGCAGGATTCGAACCTGCGACTCTAGCAGTAGGGCTGAAAAACTCATTAACAACCTTTGCTGCTTCGGATCACGTTCGGATTTTGTTGAATGGGTTCAAGTAGCCCCTAGTGGTTCCACCCTATGCACCAGAGAAAAAGTTGTGGACACACAGCATTCCAAAGGGGTGTGTGCCATTATGTTCATTGGAGTTCCTGGCTCACCACGTCCCTGTAGAGGGTTTGAGTCGTCAAGAGTGTACCAGTAGTGCCAAAGGTTGGCCAAAAGTAGTGCTGGTGCTCGCCGCACTTTGAACTGTCATTTTCGACCATGAAGTGAATGGGAATCAACGCCCTGTGGGTGGAGCTGTAGTTTCATTTGTTCCGGCGTAAACGCAAGCGCCAGCACGAAGACGAAGTACGGCAGAGCACAGAAGGCCGTTACACGACACTGATTGGGACGTCACCACAACAGGAGCTGCCTCCGCAAGAAGAGAATATAAGCGGCGCTCCTGCCAGCCTCGGCCGCACAGTTCTAGACGGACATTAGTAGCACAGTACTAGACCGGCACTACGATACCAGTTATTAGTGATCCATATCCATTGCTCACAATGGACATTATTTATTGAGAAGGGCTCTGACGTATTCGCAAGTCGCCCATCGCTTGCGAAACATTCTTATAAATGCAAAATAAGTATTCTAAATCCTGAATGAGATTTTCACTCTGCAGCGGAGTGTGCACTGATATGAAACTTCCTGGCAGATTAAAACTGTGTGCCAGACCGAGACTCGAACTCGGGACCTTTGCCATTCGCCGGCAAGTGCTCTACCATATGAGGTATCCAAACACGACTCACGCCCCCTCCTCACAGCTTTACTTCATCCAGTACCTCGTCTCCTACCTTCCAAACTTTACAGAAGCTCTCCTGCGAACCTGAATGCAGTGCTCTGACATGCAACACTAAGTAATATATCAATACACACAAGTGCAAGAGACCTACTTAAGCACATACCATTTCAAGTGAGAATAGTTCGACGTTCTGCAGAGGCCTCCTCACCTGAAGTACACTGCTGGCCACCGTAAATGCAACACCAAGAAAGACAAGAGGTAGCACAACAAGATTTATTTTGTAGATAACATGTTGACCAAGTATCAAATGATTACGTTTACAGACGTCTGTGACATGTGGTTCCTGCCAGAATCAGTAGCCAGAGTAGCCGCCATTGTTGGAGATCACCGCTGCCACACGTCTCAGCATTGAGTCAAAGAGACGTTGGATGTGTTCCTGGGGTACAGCAGCCCAAGCAGCTTCCACACGTTGCCTAAGATCATCTGGTGTGGCAGCTGGGGATGTAATCTGGGTCACTCGTTGAGCAACCATGGACCACATGTTTTCTATCGGCGAAAGATCCGGAGAGCGAGCCGGCCAGGAAAGCAATTCAATCTGGTTATTGACGAAGAACCTTTGGACAATGCGTGCCACGTGTGGTCGCGCATTATCCTGTTGAAATATGGCTGTGGACGAGCCCTGAAGGTAAGGAAGGACAACTGGCTTCAGCACCTCGGATATGTAGCGCCGGCTATTTAAAGTACCGGCAATGCGTACTAGAGGTGTGCGAGAGTAATATCCAATACCGCCCCATACCATAATACCCGGTGCAAGACCAGTGTGGCGGTGCATAATGCAGCTGTCCAGCATCCTCTCTCCACGGTGTCTCCACACTCGAATCCGACCATCGTGGTGCTGCAGACAGAAGCGTGCCTCGTCAGTAAAGACAACGTCATTCCATTCTGCCGTCCACATCCGTCTGTCATCACACCATTGGCGACAGAGACGTCTGTGGTTCTGTGTCAATGGTAGACGAAGCAATGGACGTCTTACGGACAGACCACTCTGCTGTAAACAGCGTCGAATGGTACGCGCAGACACTGGATAATGCGTTACAGACGCAATGTGCTGTGCTATGGTTCGGGATGTCACTGAGCGATTCGTCACTGCCATGCGCACAATTTGCCTATCAGCACGTGCAGTGGTGCACCGAGGTGAATGCGATCGACCACGTCGGTCCGTCGTACCCTCCTGCATCCAACGGTCACATATCCGCATTACAGTTGTTTGGTTTCGTCCAAAACGACTAGCGATTTTTCTGTATGATAATCCACAATCTCGGTAAGCCACTATCCTTCCTCTGTCGAACTCGGATACTTGATCAAAAGATGTTCGCTGTTGTCTACGAGGCATAACTGATCGTCTTGTGAAACAACCACAAGGTAAACACACGTGCCGAACGTACACTCGTCGAAATCGCCAAGCCTTAAATGGCGCTATGAGGTGGCGCCACAGGCGCGCGTGATGTGCGTCTGCGCTGAAATTCTAATCAGTTGCATATCTCATCGCTGCAAACCCATGGTGTAAATTTCATTTGATTCGGATGCTTCCTTCAGGGTGTTGCATTTACGGTGGCCAGCAGTGTACATCGAAATAGGCTATTACACTTACACTATACTGCACATCTAAATACAGTATATCACTTTCCTTTACGTAATGCAACTTGTTTCTACCTCGTTTATTGTATTACGTGATTTATTAACTTTTCCATCACATAAATTGTATTCTCCTCAACTAACAAAAACAAATTGTACAGAAAAACTTTAACGATCGTAAATCATTGCATTCCATCTAACTTAGAGAAAATTTTATGTATTATTTACAATTACATTAACAACTGCATACCAATAAAAGTGTAACAATGAGAAGTGTCCGTTATTAGATTCAGTTGCACTCGACCGACTTTACATTTCGAGGTGGTGGGTCACTCTGTACTGTTACTGCAATAAAGAAATAAATGCCCAAAAATTACTGGCAAATGTTATGCACACTGGTATCTCGGTGTCACAGGACTGCGAAATCGTAAATACGGCGAGGCCGTTGCTTGATGACGGTGTATCAGCAATAAGTTACTGTGTCTTTTGCTTGTATACGTTGCCTGTTATTGTGGCTTTGCTTATCTGCATTTTCTTGTGGTCGATAGACTAGTTGTAGTTGTGTGCAGTTGTCTCCAGGGACCAGGTGTTGGTAGTAGTAGATTGTAGATGCTTATAGTGAGTCAGTTACTTGTCCTGTATTACTTTATAAAAAAACACTCAGTCTTCAGGCCACGAGTGGCCCAACGGGACCATCCGACCGCCGTGTCATCCTCGGTGAAGGATGTGGATAGGAGGTGCGTGGGGTCAGCACACCGTTCTGCCGGTCGTAAGATGGTATTCTTGACCGAAGCCGCTACTATTCAGTCGAGTAGCTCCTCAATTGGCCTCACGAGGCTGAGTGCACCGCGAAAAATGGCACCAGCGCATGGCGGCCTGGATGGTCACCCATCCAACTGCCGACCACGCCCGTCTCCGGTGATCTCACGAGAACCGGTGTATCCACTGCGCCAAGGCCGTCGCCTTGCTTTAGAGCGAACTTGTGAAGTTCTTAATGGGCAGAAACTAGTTTGTTCTTTTGTTTGTGGCACACCTCTACTGTTAATAACGGGCATTATATTTTGGAGCTTTGTATAGTCATTTTGGCCTAAGCAAGATTGTTATCTATATAATGTATGGCTCTATTATAGCATAAGTCCTGCAGTATATTAGTTTTGATCATTGTAAGATGATCTCATTTTGAGATAAGCTCGTTATATTTCTGTTGCTTCGCATACTGTTCTGATCTTTTGCATCATCAGATTCAAGAAATTACTTTTTCTTGAAATATAACGAGCTTATCTCAAAATGAGATCATCTTACAATGATCAAAACTAATATACTGCAGGAGTGCAAAGTGCGATGTAACTGTGGTGTTTTCCTAACCAAATTCCAGACTAGAAAGCCATCTGCCATTAACCTATGAATCGCTAATTGGGTGATATATGGCTCTGTTAACAAATGTGGCTCGACATAGTCATACGGTCGAGAAGTACACATCTGCTTTCATGCACATCGGTAGATTTCACTGCAATGTTGTAGTTTATTGTAGTCTATCCTATAGCCGAATTCCCAAAACATTGGTATGTAATGCGAACCATCGAGTATCATTATTTTAAATATATTAATTATAACAGAAGTGTTGAATTCCGGTGAATAACTGATGTAGGTGCCAACGAAAGATTGATGTTTGTATGAACTGATTTATGCCATCAGACAAAACATAAAACTTATTAAAACTATGGTCCTACAGAGTTTCGTTTAAACATGCAACAAAATTAATAATGATTTTTGAATGGAGCAAAACTTGCTTAAATGCGTAAAATGAGTGTTAGCAGAATCTTTGTAGTCTAATTATACATCACTGGTCCTTAGAACAGAGACTGTCAGACTAAGACCCACATCACTCGGAAGCTTTACAAATATCGGCACAAGTTAAAGTATTTGCGGCCAGTTGCTGACCAGAACTCAACACTTCAGCTCCATTCGAATCGTCCACCCAGTCGACGCAGAGCGTCTTTTAAGCTGCTTCACAAATTCCCCGAACCTCCACAGAACCGATCACAACGCTTGAGCGACAAACAACTCGCGCGAATGGAAACGTGTATTCCCTCACAGTTACTGCACAGTTTTACTTAAAATCTAATAAACGGATCACCACCTGATTATTAGCAAATGTACAAATCAGACATACGTTCTAAATGACAGCTCATCATCACATGATTCTACTGATACTATATTGTTTATAAAAAGTTACAAATAAATACTTTGTTGAGTAACTAGCACATTCACGCTTATAACAAATGAACATCATACAACATTTAGAGTAATTATGTAAGTAAAACATTTTGACCTGTTCTATTGAAACTTGTTTCATGCCCAATTTACTGATTTCAGGACCACTTATGGATAATTTGCTGTTCATAAATTACAAGTTATTGCTGGTCATACTGACCCTTAAATTAATTACATACTAATTATCATTCGTGACAAATACAATGTGGTAACGTATAGTGAGAGATGAGACTTGTCCTGCTGCAGTCATTTAATGTGTGACTGGTGGATTCAATGGTCTGACGCATTTCGTTAACAAATACATGACAGTGGTTATAGCTCATTAACTAAAGCAGGTATAAAATCTAAAGCAATGGGGAATTATAGCCGTAGTGCTAGGCTATCTTCCCATATCTTGTTTATTGAGATATCAAATGGTTCAAATGGCTCTGAGCACTATGGGACTTAACATCTATGGTCATCAGTGCCCTAGAACTTAGAACTACTTAAACCTAACTAACCTAAGGACATCACACACATCCATGCCCGAGGCAGGATTCGAACCTGCGACAGTAGCAGTCGCGCGGCTCCAGACTGAGCGCCTAGAACCGCTAGACTACCGCGGACGGCTATTGAGATATCATGTGCCATTCAGCAGTTATTAATTTTCATTGAATAGTGTCGTCATTTAACGCAAACAGTTTTTCAGGTAAATACAATAGTAATTTACCAATAGATGAATCTCAGTGCCGCGGTTACGCTGGTGTGCTTTTGTGTGTTCTACAGTGAACCACTGAATTATTACTCTGGCCACCGGTTCCCACTGGAAAAACTGTCTTTTACATGCCGCTGCCAGTCCCTTTGCTGACGAAGGCCTCCCCTTCTCTTCGGTCATCACTGATAATCTCAGCCTGGCTAAATATTACCTTGCACATCTTGAACTTTAATGTCACCGAATTCTGTCCAGCTTATCGGTTATCATACAATAAGATTAATATGGGTATGAGATCTGGTTGTAAAACATTGTCTAATAAACGAAATAGTAATTATAAGCCCAAGATTGAACACTTCTCAGCCAAGCTCTGCTCCACCCAAAACCCTTGCCACATAACAAAGGCGTAGTTTTCCCTCTCAGCTTAAGGGACGACTTAATACACTACTGGCCATTAAAATTACTACACCAAGAAGATATGCAGACGATAAACAGGTATTCATTGGACAAATATATTATACTAGAACTGACATGTGATTACATTTTCACGCAATTTGGGTGCATAGATCCTGAGAAATCAATACCCAGAACGACCACCTCTGGCCGTAATAAGGGCCTTGATACGCCTGGGCATTGAGTCAAACAGAGCTTGGATGGCGTGTACAGGTACAGCTGCCCATGCAGCTTTAACACGATACCACAGTTCATCAAGAGTTGTGATTGGCGTATTGTGACGAGCCAGTTGCTCGGCCACCATTGACCAGACGTTTTCAATTAGTGAGAGATCTGAAGAATATGCTGGCCAGGGCTGCAGTCGAAGATTTTCTGTATCCGGAAAGGCCCGTACAGGACCTGCAACATGCGGCGGTCGTGCATTATCCTGCTGAAATGTAGGGCTTAGCAGCGATCGAATAAAGGGTAGAGCCACGGGTCGTAACACATCTGAAAAGTAACGTCCACTGTTCAAAGTGCCGTCAATGCGAACAAGAGGTGACCGAGACGTGTAACCAATGGCACCCCATACCATCACGCCGGGTGATACGCCAGTATGGCGATGACGAATACACGCTTCCAATGTGCGTTCACCGCGATGTCGCCAAACACGGATGCCACCATCATGATTCTGTAAACAGAATCTGGATTCATCCGAAAAAATGACGTTTTGCCATTCGTGCACCCAGGTTCGTCGTTAAGTACACCATCGCAGGCACTCCTGTCTGTGATGCAGCGTCAAGGGTAACCGCAGCCATGGTCTCCGAGCTGACAGTCCATGCTGCTGCAAACGTCGTCGAAATGTTCGTGCAGATGGTTGTTGTCTTGAAAACGTCCCCATCTGTTGACTCAGGGATCGAGACGTGGCTCCACGATCCATTACAGCTATGCGGATAAGATGCTTGTCTTACGAGGCCGTTGGGATCCAGCACGGCGTTCCGTATTACCCCCTGAACCCACCGAGTCCATATTGTGCTAACAGTCATCGGATCTAGATCAACGCGAGCAGCAATGTCGCGATACGATAAACCGCTATCGCGATAGGCTACAATCCGACCTTTATCAAAGTCGGAAACGTGGTGGTACGCATTTCTCCTCCTTACATGAGGCATCACAGCAACGTTTCACCAGGCAGCGGCGGTCAACTGCTGTTTGTGTATGAGAAATCCTCATGAAAGCACGTTGTAGGTGTCGCCACCGGCGCCAACCTTGTGTAAATGCGCTGAAAAGCTTCTTCCTGCCGGTTAAATTTCGCGTCTGTAGCACGTCATCTTCGTGGTGTAGCAATTTTAACGGCCAGTAGTGTATTATTATATAGCCCTATCTCTGAACTATTCTAAGAAAGATGTGACTGAATGTGGAGCAGTTTATGGACACTGACACCAGTTACTGTTATCCATATTAGTACACTGTCGTATCAATTTTGTACCTCATTATTCCTAATGCTAATAATCGATTGTTCTTCTATTTGTTCGATATACTTTCCAGATTTTCTAAAAAGTTGTCGTGATCGTTATATTGGGTTACTAATAACTGTCTATTCCTATTGTGATGTGAGGGTGCCTGCTTTCCATGAGAGACTGATTTCTGGGATCCGCAGCTCGTTATCGTGCGGTAGCGTTCTCGCTTCCCGCGCCCAGGTTCCCGGGTTCGATTCCCGGTGGGGTCAGGGATTTTCTCTGCCTCGTGATGGCTGGGTGTTGTGTGCTGTCCTTAGGTTAGTTAGGTTTAAGTAGTTCTAAGTTCTAGGGGACTGATGACCATAGATGTTAAGTCCCGTAGTGCTCAGAGCCATATGATTTCTGGGACTTCCCTGTGATTACTCTGGCAGTTAGCAACTAATACACTCCTGGAAATTGAAATAAGAACACCGTGAATTCATTGCCCCAGGAAGGGGAAACTTTATTGACACATTCCTGGGGTCAGATACATCACATGATCACACTGACAGAACCACAGGCGCTTAGGCACAGGCAACAGAGCATGCACAATGTCGGCACTAGTACAGTGTATATCCACCTTTCGCAGTAATGCAGGCTGCTATTCTCCCATGGAGACGATCGTAGAGATGCTGGATGTAGTCCTGTGGAACGGCTTGCCATGCCATTTCCACCTGGCGCCTCAGTTGGACCAGCGTTCGTGCTGGACGTGCAGACCGCGTGAGACGACGCTTCATCCAGTCCCAAACATGCTCAATGGGGGACAGATCCGGAGATCTTGCTGGCCAGGGTAGTTGACTTACACCTTCTAGAGCACGTTGGGTGGCACGGGATACATGCGGACGTGCATTGTCCTGTTGTAACAGCAAATTCCCTTGCCGGTCTAGGAATGGTAGAACGATGGGTTCGATGACGGTTTGGATGTACCGTGCACTATTCAGTGTCCCCTCGACGATCACCAGTGGTGTACGGCCAGTGTAGGAGATCGCTCTCCACACCATGATGCCGGGTGTTGGCCCTGTGTGCCTCGGTCGTATGCAGTCCTGATTGTGGCGCTCACCTGCACGGCGCCAAACACGCATACGACCATCATTGGCACCAAGGCAGAAGCGACTCTCATCGCTGAAGACGACACGTCTCCATTCGTCCCTCCATTCACGCCTGTCGCGACACCACTGGAGGCGGGCTGCACGATGTTGGGGCGTGAGCGGAAGACGGCCTAACGGTGTGCGGGACCGTAGCCCAGCTTCATGGAGACGGTTGCGAATGGTCCTCGCCGATACCCCAGGAGCAACAGTGTCCCTAATTTGCTGGGAAGTGGCGGTGCGGTCCCCTACGGCACTGCGTAGGATCCTACGGTCTTGGCGTGCATCCGTGCGTCGCTGCGGTCCGGTCCCAGGTCGACGGGCACGTGCACCTTCCGCCGACCACTGGCGACAACATCGATGTACTGTGGAGACCTCACGCCCCACGTGTTGAGCAATTCGGCGGTACGTCCACCCGGCCTCCCGCATGCCCACTATACGCCCTCGCTCAAAGTCCGTCAACTGCACATACGGTTCACGTCCACGCTGTCGCGGCATGCTACCAGTGTTAAAGACTGCGATGGAGCTCCGTATGCTACGGCAAACTGGCTGACACTGACGGCGGCGGTGCACAAATGCTGCACAGCTAGCGCCATTCGACGGCCAACACCGCGGTTCCTGGTGTGTCCGCTGTGCCGTGCGTGTGATCATTGCTTGTACAGCCCTCTCGCAGTGTCCGCAAGTATGGTGGGTCTGACACACCGGTGTCAATGTGTTCTTTTTTCCATTTCCAGGAGTGTATTTAGAGGTTCTCAGTCTGGAGATATTCTCTGCGGTCTAATTAAATAATCGCCTTGTGTAATCTTGGATTTCCAATTGGGATTCGAAATATCACTTAATCTAAATAAAATAAAAATAAAAGTGTTTTCCACACATACTCTGCCTCTCGAGTGGGCGTTGCCGGTGGTGTTGCACACCTGACCTATCCAGTACGACATTACAAGCCTCTGGTGTGCTGCGAAGGTCGATCATTCTGCAGCCTATCTCGTCAAGACGAAGGAATCTCTGGTTTAGTCTCCACTCGACTCCAGACCAGAGAGCCCCAATCAATCCTTGGAACGATGATGAAAATCCGCAGATTTGCAGAGGCCTCGCGAATGAGGTTAGCTGTCCTCATTCCATCCGCCATTGTGAAGATCTTAAAACCCAGGTGATGTATATATGTCACTGGTGTCCATCTGAATCTGACTCCAGTCTGTGAGCTCAATTCCCGAGGTGCCCTGCTCCACTTCGCCGACAATTCCTGGCACAAAACACGCCACGTTCATGTACAGTTCATTTCATTCCTGTGACATTGTTTCCCTAAGAGCAGCCACAACGTCATAACATTATAAATGCGTAGATCTAAGAGCATCTTATTACGCCGTCTGCCGTAGCCCTTACCGCAACAGAGCAGAGCAGGAGAGGAAAGACTGTTTCACTATCAGCAAGACACGACGCTTGAAACGTATTCGTCAGAGTTAGCGGGCTAGCCTTTCGGCCATTAGTCACATTAAACCTTCCCGGATGAGGTTAAGTCAGAACCATATAATGTCATCTTGAGTTGTGTGGAACATCGTATCCCTACGTTGATTTACGGGAACACTGTGATGTTTCCTTGAAGAAGGACACAGGCAGCTCTCTGCCTCATCCCTCTCAGTCTGAACTAACATTCCAGATCTTGTTTGTTTCACATTCCTTGCTTCTGCCATTAAGAAGAGATGCACAGTTGCTTCCTAAGCTCTCCTATGTCATTGCCCATTGCCTCTGACAGTTCATGCGAATCGTCGAACTCCATGAACTAGCTCTTGCTTTCCACATTTAGTTATCCTCCTGTACACAAAACATTTACCATCAAATTTATCTTTCTAATAAGGGCCATCACAGAATTTCGGAAGCAAAACATAGGTGCAAAGAAGATAAATGCGAAGAGACCATGGGTAACAGAAGAAATACTGCAACTGATTGATGAATGGAGGAAGTACAAAAATGTTCCAGGAAACTCAAGAATACAGAAATACAAGTCGCTGAGGAATGAAATAGATAGGAAGTGCAGGGAAGCTAAGACGAAATGGCTGCAGGAAAAAACTGAAGAAATCGAAAAAAAAACGCTGTGGGAAGGACAGTCTCAGCTTATAGGAAAGTCAAAACAGCCTCCGGTAACATTAAAAGCAAGCTTGGTAACATTAAGAGTGCAACGGGAATTCCACTGTTAAAAGCAGAGGAGAGCGCTTATAGGTGGAAAGAGCACACTGCAGGACTCTATGAGGGGGAAGATTTATATGATGTGATAGTAGAAGAAGCAAGAGGCGGTTTCGAATTTAAAAGACTTTGGGGGACTTAAGGTTAAATGAGGCAGAAGGGATAGATAGCATTCCATCAGAATTTCTAAAATCACTGCGAGAAGTGGCAGCTGAACGACTACTCACGTTGGTGTGTAGAGTACATGAGTCTGGCGACATACCATCTGACTTTCGGAAAAGCATCATCCACACAATTCCAAAGACGGCAAGAGCTGACAAGTGCGGGAATTATAGCACAATCAGCTTAACAGCTCATGCATCCAAGTTGCTGACAAGGATAATACATAGAAGAATGGAAAAGGAAATTGAGGATGCGCTAGGTGACGATCAGTTTGGCTTTAAGTAAAGTAAAGGGACGAGAGAGGCAATTCTGACATTGCTGATAGTAATGGAAGCAAGACTAAAGAAAAATCAAGACACGTTCATAGGATTTGTCGACCTGGAAAAAGCGTCCGATAATATAAAATGGTGCACGATGTTCGAAATTCTGAAAAAAACTGGGGATAAGCTATAGGGAGAGACGGTTCATATACAATATGTACAACAACGAAGAGGGAATAATAATAGTGGAAGACGAAAAACGAAGTGCTGTTATTAAAAAGGTTGTGTAAGACAAGGATGTGGCCTTTCGCCCCTACTGTTCAATCTGTACATCGAGGAAGCAATGATGGAAATAAAAGAAAGGTTCAGGAGTGGAATTAAAGTTAAGGTGAAAGGTTATCGATGATGCGATTCACTGATAACATTGCTACCCTGAGTGAGTGTGAAGAAGAATTACACGATCTGCTGAAACGAATGAACAGTCTAACGGGTACAAATTATGGACTGAGAGTAAATCGAAGAATGACGAAGGTAATGAGAAGTAGTAGAATTGAGAACAGTGAGGAACTTAACATCAGGATTCATGGTCAAGAAGTCGCTGAAGTTAAGGAATTCTGCCACCTAGGCAGGAAAATAACCAATGATGGATGGAGCAAGGAGGACATCAAAAGCAGACTATCTATTGAAAAAAAGGCATTCCTGGCCAAGAAGTCTTCTGGTATCAAATATCGTCTTTAATTTGAGGAAGAAATTTCTGAGAATATACGTTTGGAGCACAGCACTGTATGCTATTGAAACCTGGACTGTGGGAAAATAGAAACAGAAGAGGATCGAAGCATTTGAGATGTGGTGCTACAGACGAATGTTGAAAATTAGGTGGACTGATAAAGTAAGGAATGAGGAGGATCTACATAGAATCGGAGAGGAAATGAATATGTGGAAAACACTGATAAGGAGAAGGGTGAGGATGATAGGACATCTGTTAAGGCATGAGGGAATGACTTCCATGGTAGTAGAGGGAGCTGTAGAGGGCAAAAACTGTAGCGGAAGACAGAGATTGGAATACGTGAAGCAAATAATTCAGGATGTGGGTTGCAAGTGCTACTCTGAGATGAAGATGTTAGCACAGGAGAGGAAGTCGTGGCTGGACGCATCAACCAGTCACAAGACATGACAAAAAAAAAGTGGAACGAAACAGATAAGTAAGAAAGTATCCACATTAGTATTTAGTGCTGTGGTTGCAATCAAATAAGGGTGAGGTCAGATGTTAGAGAAGAGACTCAGGGCAGGAGTTTGGAGAAACAGAACAGCCCTCTGTAAAAGGGTGGGCTGGAATGTGTCACAGCGAAATCCGCCAATGGGCTTACGCTATGCTAAAATGTCATCAGAATCCACGAGGCAACAGTCCATGAACCCTTGCACACCTAAAAAGTACTGGAGCCCCCCCTTCCCCCCCACCTCCCCTCAAAACGTAAAGAAATCAACGATCACTGACCAACATTTAAATTGTGTACCAGAAAGATATGTTCTCCCAGTATTCAAAATACACTCCTGGAAATGGAAAAAAGAACACATTGACACCGGTGTGTCAGACCCACCATACTTGCTCCGGACACTGCGAGAGGGCTGTACAAGCAATTATCACACGCACGGCACAGCGGACACACCAGGAACCGCGGTGTTGGCCGTCGAATGGCGCTAGCTGCGCAGCATTTGTGCACCGCCGCCGTCAGTGTCAGCCAGTTTGCCGTGGCATACGGAGCTCCATCGCAGTCTTTAACACTGGTAGCATGCCGCGACAGCGTGGACGTGAACCGTATGTGCAGTTGACGGACTTTGAGCGAGGGCGTATAGTGGGCATGCGGGAGGCCGGGTGGACGTACCGCCGAATTGCTCAACACGTGGGGCGTTAGGTCTCCACAGTACATCGATGTTGTCGCCAGTGGTCGGCGTAAGGTGCACGTGCCCGTCGACCTGGGACCGGACCGCAGCGACGCACGGATGCACGCCAAGACCGTAGGATCCTACGCAGTGCCGTAGGGGACCGCACCGCCATTTCCCAGCAAATTAGGGACACTGTTGCTCCTGGGGTATCGGCGAGGACCATTCGCAACCGTCTCCATGAAGCTGGGCTACGGTCCCGCACACCGTTAGGCCGTCTTCCGCTCACGCCCCAACATCGTGCAGCCCGCTCCAGTGGTGTCGCGACAGGCGTGAATGGAGGGACGAATGGAGACGTGTCGTCTTCAGCGATGAGAGTCGCTTCTGCCTTGGTGCCAATGATGGTCGTATGCGTGTTTGGCGCCGTGCAGGTGAGCGCCACAATCAGGACTGCATACGACGGAGGCACACAGGGCCAACACCCGGCATCATGGTGTGGGGAGCGATCTCCTACACTGGCCGTACACCACTGGTGATCGTCGAGGGGACACTGAATAGTGCACGGTACATCCAAACCGTCATCGAACCCATCGTTCTACCATTCCTAGACCGGCAAGGGAACTTGTTGTTCCAACAGGACAATGCACGTCCGCATGTATCCCGTGCCACCCAACGTGCTCTAGAAGGTGTAAGTCAACTACCCTGGCCAGCAAGATCTCCGGATCTGTCCCCCATTGAGCATTTTTGGGACTGGATGAAGCGTCGTCTCACGCGGTCTGCACGTCCAGCACGAACGCTGGTCCAACTGAGGCGCCAGGTGGAAATGGCATGGCAAGCCGTTCCACCAGCCTGCATTGCTGCGAAAGGTGGATATACACTGTACTAGTGCCGACATTGTGCATGCTCTGCTGCTCTGTGTCTATGTGCCTGTGGTTCTGTCAGTGTGATCATGTGACGTATCTGACCCCAGGAATGTGTCAATAAAGTTTCCCCTTCCTGGGACAATGAATTCACGGTGTTCTTATTTGAATTTCCAGGAGTGTATATAGGCAAAGAGGGTTTATCTGCCACCAAGTAATCCAGGAGGGTTAATTAGTCTTCAGAGCCGCAGTTCCAACAAAAATGGTAAAAGCTAAAACCCTTCTGTGACATTCGCCTTGTCGTGATAGGAGCTCTCAGTACCTATTGATCCACACGTCGGCAGTTATGTCCACTTCACTAGTTTGTTGTGTCGGAAGAGGTTACAAAAGGCAGAGAAGTTTCGAGAGACATGGTAAAGGCAGGTTCTCCAGTGAAAGAACACCAGAAATCATAGTTCCCTGTCTTCCAGGTATGAAAGTTATCTAGAGGCCACTTACAAGCTTCAGATGATAAATAGCTGGATGGACAATCATTATGTCAACCGCAGCACGAAAAGGTACTGGAAGAAAGGGAATTGCAACACATGATAGCCTAAAGGCAACCCCATGGAATGTCAGAGGACGCATGAACAAAGAATCTGAATTAGTAAAAGAAATGAAAGTCAAGAAAACAGATATACTTGCTGCAACGGAAACGGAGAAAAAGTTGAAAGGAGCAAAGATAATTTTGTAAAAACGGACATATTGCAATGTCAGTGTATTAGACAGTTAGTTACATGTTACGTAGATCATTTAAACAGTGCTTTTTTCGAAATGATTTGGTACACGCCAGTTTACACGATATGTGTACCTGATTAATCGACACATTTTTTAGTCCTATTCGTGCAGCTAATGTGATTTTTAATTAAATTTAAAACTTGTTTTGTTGTCAGACAGTTTATAATATTGGGCAAATATTTAAAAATTTCTGTTGCTGTACATTGAAGTCCTTTCTGAGCCACTGCTTTAATACTGGGTAAAACAGGTCATTTTTCCTTCTAGTATTGTTAAATGTGGACCTCACTGTTAAATGTGGACCTCACTTATGACGAATTTCATTAGTGAATATATGCACTGTGACGACATAGTTACTGTAGAGTTGGCAGAAGAGCCAACACTGTTTTCTAGAGGAGGCCGAAATGCACGCGTTTAATTACACACTGACTGGCGTGGGGTCTGGAAAAGGACAATATCTTGAGAATTGCAATAAAGTACGAAAATCTTGTAATACTTACCTTTAATCCACAATTGTAGGACATCGCTCTTGATGATACATGCTTCATATAATAAATATCAATTGAATACGGCGCCTTGCTAGGTCGTAGCAAATGTAGCTGAAGGCTATGCTAACTATCGTCTCGGCAAATGAGAGCGTATTTGTCAGTGAACCATTGCTATGAACGTCGGCTGTACAACTGGGGCGAGTGCCAGTACGTCTCTCTAGACCTGCCGTGTGGTGGCGCTCGGTCTGCTATCACTGACAGTGGCGACACGCGGGTCCGGCGTATACTAATGGACCGCGGCCGATTTAAAGGCTGCCACCTAGCAAGTGTGGTGTCTGGCGGTGACACCACAGTTACAATGCCTAGCAACATGGCATCAGTAGGTGAACACCACATATTATTCTTACTGTTCGCTTTTGTGCAATCAGTACTTTCGTTCTAAATGATGAGTTACCGCAGAAAATTGTCCACAAGACAATGAGGGAAATATGCAAAATATGTCACGAGGCTGATTCATTTATTTCCAAGATCAGCAGTTATATGAAGAGAAAAAGTAGCTGAACTTAATTGTTTGAAGAGCTCAGTAATACGCATCTTCCAATGAAACTTTTTATCAATACCTGCTACCAAAAATTTGGAGAATCGTGCCCTATTTACTGACTACTGCTATTATGCTACGTCAATTTTTCGTATGACACAGTTTATTGTACACAAATGAATGCAGTGTGCTTTTTCAGAACTCTGGGAGAGTCCATTTTCTGAGGTCCATTTTACAATTCCTTGAAAAATACTGTTTACCCTGTCTTCTGTTGCTTTCTCTTTATTATAACACTAGTACCATCTGGAAGAAGTACCAATTCTGCTTGTTGAATATTAAGTGGACGTTCTGACAGCCATTGCGAAGGATTCAAAGGAAAGAGTAAAATGGGGGCAAGAGGGGCTGTATATGACTTTCCCATCGTGTGACATATCCTCGGTGCCGTTGGGTAGCATTGTAGTGAAATTTGATGCTAATGTGACGTCATTAACCCACTCTGCATCTCACATGAACTTCTCAACTCTGGCCTTTTGTTTCCGCATGTGTCGATACCTTGCTACCTGAAGCGTCGTTGAATCCGAGGATGACATCGCAGGGCGCTACGCTTTTGCTCCGTTACAGGGGAAGGTTGTAGACACCACTGAGCCAAATTTCAAACACACGTGTGGAAATGGAGGACAATTACGGCGTTTCGAAAGGTGATCATTTAATTCCGTCGCAGAGTATATATACACACATATAGGGTGGTCCATCGATCGTGACCGGGCCAAATATCTCACGAAATAAGCGTCAAACGAAAACACTACAAAGAACGAAACTTGTCTAGCTTTAACGGGGAAACCAGATGGCGCTATGGTTGGCCAGCTAGATGGCGTGGTTGACGTTTCACAAGCGGCTGAGCACTTCCTGTTTCCTTAAATAACGTAATTATCCGGCGAACGGTCCGGACACTTGGATGATGTCGTCAAGGATACCGAGCAGCATACATAGCACACGCCCGTTGGGCAGTTTGATCACAATAGCCATACATCAACACGATATCGACCTTTTCCGCAATTAGTAAACGGTCCATTTTAACATGGGTAATGTATCACGAAGCAAATACCGTCCGCACTGGCGGAATGTTACGTGATACCACGTACTTATACGTTTGAGACTATTACAGCGCCATCTATCACAAAGCGAAAAAAGTGGTCCAACTAAAACATTCATATTTGTTTACGTTCTACACGAATATGTAATAAAATATGGGGATTCCTATTAAAAAAAACGCAGTTGATATCCGTTTGACCTATGGCAGCGCCATCTAGCGGGCCAACCACAGCGCCATCTGGTTTCCCCCTTCAAGCTAGACGAGTTTCCTTCTTTGTAGTTTTTTCGTTTGACGATTATTTCGTGAGATACGTGGCCCAGTCACTATCAATGGACCACCCTATATATATAGGGTGTGCTCAAATAAAAAGGAGACTGCATTTACGTGCAAATAAATTTTAAGAGTAATAATTTAATTTCATGTGGTCCGCAGCTCGTAATCTCGCGGTAGCGTTCTCGCTTCCCGAGCACGGGGTCCCGGGTTCGATTCTCGGCGGGGTCAGGGATTTTGACTTGTCCCGAGATGACTGAGTGTTGTTGTGTCGTCTTCATCAACATCATTCATCCTCATTGGGGTCGGAGGAAGGCAACGGCAAACCACTCCCCGCTTCGTTCTCCTATGCTCTGTCAAGAAGCTTAGGACTTCCTTTCCATTTCATGTGCAGCGATATATAACTGCCGTTAACATTGGTGCATTGATCACACCGCTGAGGAAGGGAGCAGATGGCTTCAGTGTAGAAACTGCTGGGCCATTGAGGCATCCAGTTTTCCTAGTTGCCCTGCACTCGCTTGTCACAGGTGACCCCCGTCAGATGCGATCTTCTGACGTTTGAGCGATTGTATTAAGTGGCCGAAGATAACGTTTGTCGCTTGGGGAACCGTCGGGGCTGTAAGGAGCCTGTGTCAGGACCTCCCATCGAAATCTTTGAAGGATCTCGAGAGTCTTCTTGGCCACATGTGGCCTAGCGTTGTTATGGAGAAGCAGTAGCCCTTTCAAACAACTTGTCCCTGCGCTTGTTCGTTATAGCCGGTTTGAGTCTCATCGACATATTACAACAAAACTCGGCGTTAACTGTTGCATCTCGGTGTAGCCAGTCGATGGGGAGAGATCCTTTTCGTTGGAAAAGAAAGTGGGTATCACATTTCTGGTCTTCAAGATACAGTAGACATTTCTTCGGACGAGGGTAGCTGTGATGGTGCCACTCCATACTAGAGTCCTGCATGACCGAGTAAGCGAGCACAAAATACGAGATGGGGCGAGCACACCCTAACTGGATAGGCTGCCTGCACTAGTTCTAGTGACCGAGCATAGAAGCCGTGACCGAATACGTAGCACGCAACTTCAAACACATTACACGTGTCATTACCCGTGTGAGACTGCAGCCAGTACGGGCTTCTCATTTGTGGTGTCTCTCTCTCTCTCTCTCTCTCTGCAATCATGCAGTGCGAGGAAACCAGTGCAGTAAGACGTAAGATTGAAATCAATGTTTACACATTGAAGAGACGGGAAGGTCTAAAAAGCCAAGTACGGAGCATATTGTTGGTGGTTGTAGACGAAAAGAGTGCACCTACTGGATACGTATCGTGCATAAACTGCTCCACATTATTGTGTTTCCAATCGGGAACCACTCTTTTAAAGAAACACAGTTGCAAGAAACCTCACAAAGATACAACTGCTTCAGGAATACCGGCAGTAATAAAAAATAGTATTACAGCAAAGTGTGTTGCAATGTGTGCTAAAGATATGAGACCTTTTAATGCTGTTTGCGGTGAAGGTTTCAGAGAACTAGGCCAAGAATTAATACATCTAGGTGCGCATTATGGAAAAGTTAACGTGGCAGATGTCATGCCACATCCCTCTACTATAAGCAGACATGTCAAAGAACAAGCTCATGCAATACGAAACAGCATAATGCCTTCTGTTATTGCGGAAGTTATTACTAAAATATGTGCTGACAGTTGATGTGTGGACCGATTCGCTTAATCAGGTGCACTATTTGACGCTTACAACACATTACATTAACACAGATTGGTCTCTTGCGAACAATGTTTCATTTACAATAAAATTCCCGGACGTTAGGAAGACGGTAGTAAATATTATGAAAGAAAGTGCTCTATGAATTTAGCTGTGTAACGTACCCCTTCTTGGAAACGTTACTTTTGTATTAAAAGAAAGAGAGAGAGAGAGAGACAGAGAGAGAGAGAGACAGAGAGAGAGAGAGAGAGAGGCGTTGGATTTGTACAGTACAGTACAGTGCAGCGAGCCGTGGCGAGGCGAGGTGAGACGTCAGCGGTGACCGGTCATGCTCGGTTATCCGCGTGTCCGGAATCCGGACAACAGACATGGGGCGAGTACGTGACCGAGCCGAGCCGTATGGGGCCGGGCACGAGCGGCTCGGTCCCCCCGTCAACAGGCGAGCCGTGACCGGTCAAACATGGAGCGTTGCAGCACTCTACTCCATACCCACCCGTTTCTAAACAGAGCCGAGACGGTGGTACTACGTTTCATCACATGCCATATCATGAGGAATGACATCCGTTTATTTCTCCACGTATCTGATAGAAGGGTCAAGTGAACTCCATTTGTCAGGTACTCTGATTCTTTGAAAGATTCTTGGGCAACCAGTATGCACGAATTTCACCATAACGAGGCTTCTCGTCGATTAAGTGATGCTCAGTTCCTTTCCACATATTCGCCCGGTGATAGGACGATTCGTCCGTATGAGCTCCTCCACAGACGAAATGATGGTGACAACGTGCGCCTGCCCAGGGCGTGACACGTATTCGATGTTTACACGTCCCGTTTCGTAACACTGACACCACCGGAATATTTTACACCGTGCGAGACACTGCTCTACGTACAACTCTCAACCTGCGATAAATCTGTGAAGCATGCTCCTTTTCTAAGCGGAAAAACTGGGTAACAGCTCTTTGTGCTAATGAGAATCCGTTATGCAACGTACTGCGGAAACAGCTCTTCAGAAATGAGGAAACTGCTGAGAAACGGTTCCAGCTTCGCTTCTGCAACTGGGAATGCTACCACGCCATATCTCATCAAATAGATTTACCCACTGAGATTACGTATACTTAGTCGCTACGCGAAGGTTTAATTTTAATTTGACGTACGTTATATCAGAAACTTTAGCGTAGAATCCCAGAAGCGTCCAAGAAGTCCTGGAAAGGGGTCGACAGAAGCGTCCGATCCCACGCGTCGGCTTTGACCCGTGACGTAAGGGTATTTGTCGTGTGTGACGTCATGACGGCGCGGAGTTTGGTTTGAGTGTGGCTGTCTCCAGTTCTGTTTTATCTTATTTTGTTTACTTTTCTGATCTGTTCGTTCTATCTCGTGAGATTTTTTTTTAAATTTAAAAACACTTATTACTTATTTTAATTATCTGTTTCCTCCAATTTCTGTTTTAGTTTATTATATTTATCTTTCTGATCTGTTCGTTCTATCCCGTGAGATTTTTTTTTTAAAAAAAGACAAACACTAATCAGCTACTGAAGCATCTTTATCTTCTATGGGTTGCAGGGGTTACGACCCCTGGGGAGGTGGGTGCGTATTCATGCATGGCTGTCTTCACTTACACGTTGTAGCTACGCAAGGCGTCTAAATTTGTTTATATTTAGTTTGCCCCCCCACCCAAAACACCCCATTTCCCGCGCTTGTCCCGTTAGTGTCATTAGGCTTCTTGTGGAAAGTGTGTGTGTTTGTTTTTGTTTCCGCCATATTTGCGACGTCATGAGTCAAAGCAGACGGGCGGGATCGGACGCTTCCGTATTTTCCTGGAAAGCATTTTTTCCTCGGCCAACTTCGATTGAAAAAAATGCGGAATTTGTTGTGGGACATCGTAGAATATTCCAGCTTCAGCTTCTATAATTTCATGACGTTCCGATAGCTGGGGATGCTATACGTAGCCTTCAAATTTCTGACTGTAATCTTGTATGTTGTCCTCGATGGTGGGTGTTCAAATGGTTCAAATGGCTCTGAGCACTATGAGACTTAACAGCTGTGGTCATCAGTCCCCTAGAACTTAGAACTACTTAAACCTAACTAACCAAAGACATCACACACATCCATGCCCGAGGCAGGATTCGAACCTGCGACCGTAGTAGTCGCGGATGGTGGGTGTTCATCGGAGGCGAGGGTACCATCTGGAGTGCCCGAGGGAAGTGTGGTAGGTCCGCTGTTGTTTTCTATCTACATAAATGATCTTTTGGATAGGGTGGATAGCAATGTGCGGCTGTTTGCTGATGATGCTGTGGTGTACGGAAAGGTGTCGTCGTTGAGTGACTGTAGGAGGATACAAGATGACTTGCACAGGATTTGTGATTGGTGTAAAGAATGGCAGCTAAATCTATAGATAAATGAATAGGAAAAAGAATCCTGTAATGTTTGAAAACTCCATTAGTAGTGTAGCGCTTGACACAGTCACGTCGATTAAATATTTGGGCGTAACATTGCAGAGCGATATGAAGTGGGACTAGCATGTAATGGCACTTGTGGGGAAGGCGGATAGTCGTCTTCGGTTCATTGGTAGAATTTTGGGAAGATGTGGTTCATCTGTAAAGGAGACCGCTTATAAAACACTAATACGACCTATTCTTGAGTACTGCTCGAGCGTTTGAGATCCCTATCAGGTCGAATTGAGGGAGGACATAGAAGCAGTTCAGAGGCGGGCTGCTAGATTTGTTACTGGTAGGTTTGATCATCACGCGAGTGTTACGGAAATGCTTCAGGAACTCGGGTGGGAGTTTCTAGAGGAGAGGAGGCATTCTTTTCGTGAATCGCTACTGAGGAAATTTAGAGAACCAGCATTTGAGGCTGATGCAGTACGCAACTTACATTTCGCGGAAAGACCACCAAGATAAGATAAGAGAGATTAGGGCTCGTACAGTGGCATATAGGCGGTCATTTTTCCCTCGTTCTGTTTGGGAGTGGAAGGGAGAGAAGATGCTAGTTGTGGTACGAGGTACCCTCCGTCACGCACCGTATGGTGGATTACGGAGTATGTATGTAGATGTAGATGTAGATGCGGTTGAAGCAGAGAGCTGCCATTGAGTTTTTTTTGGCGGGAGACCAGAGCATCGAAGATGTTTAAAGGCGCTTGCAGAATATCTGTAGAGACTTGCCAGTGAACAAAAACAGGGTCGAGCGAGGCGTCTGCCATCATAACAACAAGGCCTCCCAAACCTGCTCGATCTCTCGCTTGCCGATCGATCGCACACAGCTGTGACTCCTCCAGTGTTGGAACGTGCAAACACTCTCATTCGAGGTGATCGACGGATAACAATCAAACACCCACGTGCACAATTGGGCATCTCTGTTGGTAGAGCTGGCACACACGTCCACCAGCTGGGGTACTCAAAGGTGTATGCACGTTGGGTTCCTCGCCCCCTAACAGAAGACCATAAAGAGCAACGAAGGACCTCTTGAGCGGAATTGCTGGCGCGTTACGAAGCTGATCGTGACAATTTGCTCTCGAACATCGTCGCAGGTGGTGAAACATGGGTTCATCACTTCGAACTGGAAACAAAACGGCAGCCCATGGAGTGGCGCCACACCATCTAACCACCGAAGAAAAATCAAAGCTGCTACCTCAGCTGGTAAATCCATTGGGACGGGCTATGCTGTTTGATGTCTTCCCTCGTGGTGCAATGATCAACTCTGAAGTGTATTGCACTGTCCTCAGGAAATTGAAGAAACGACTTCAGCTTGTTCGTCTTGACAAAAATGCAAACGTACTACTTCTTCTCCAGGACAACGCAAAGCCTCTCACAATTCTGTACACCCGAGAGGAGCTTAGAAAACTTCATGAGACTGTTCATCCTCATCCACCCTCTGTCCCTCGTCTTGCACCTTCCGACTTCATCTGTTAGGCCCAAAGAAGGATGCACTCGTTGGGAAGCAGTACTTGGATGAGGAGGAGGTTACTGATACAGAAAGACGTTGGCTCCGACGCCACCTAGTAGAGTGCTACTCTATGTGATCAAAAGAACCCGGACACATGGCTGAAAATGACTTACAAATTCATGGCGCCCTCCGTCGGTAACGCTGGAATTCAATGTGGTGTTGGTCCACCCTTAGCCTTGGTGACAGCTTCCGCTCTCGCAGGCATACGTTCAGTCAGGTGCTGGAAGGTTGCTCGGGAATGGCAGCCCATTCTTCACGGTGTGCTGTCTGAGGAGAGGTATCGATGTCGGTTGGTGTGGCCTGGCACAAAGTCAGCGTTCCAAAACATCCCAAAGGTGTTCCATAAGCTTCAAATTAGGACTCTATCTAGGCCAGTCCATAACAGGGATGTTATTGTCTTGTAACCACTCCGCCACGGGCCGTGCGTTGTGAACAGGTGCTCGATCGTGTTGGAAGATGAAATCGCCATCCCCGAATTGCTCTTAAACAGTGGGAAGCAAAAAGGTGCTTAAAACATCAATGTAGGCCTGTGCTGTGACAGTGCCACGCAAAACAGCAAGGGGTGCAAGCCCCCTCCATGAAAAACACGACCACACCATAACACCACCGCCTCCGAATTTTACTGTTGGCACTACACACGCTGGCAGATGACGTTCACCGGGCATTCGCCATACCCACACTCTGCCATCGGATCGCCACATTGTGTACCGTGATTCGTCACTCCACACAACGTTTTCCCACTGTTCGATCGTCCAATGTTTACGCTCCTTACACCGAGCGAGGCGTTGTTTGGCATTTACCAGCGTGATTTGTGGCTTGTGAGAAGCCGCTCGACCATGAAATCCAAGTTTCCTCACCTCCCGCCTAACTGTCATAGTACTTCCTGCGCATCCTGATGCAGTTTGGAATTCCTGTGTGATTGTCTGGATTGATGTCTGCGTGTTACACATTACGACCCTCTTCAGTCAACAGACGAGGTCGGACTTCACGCTTATGTGCTGTACGTGTCCGTTCACGTTTCAACTTCGCTATCACATCGGAAACAGCGGACCTAAGGATGTTTAGGAGTGTGGAAATCTCTCGTACAGATGTATGACACAAGTGACACCCAATCACCTGACAACGTTCGACGTCGTGAGATCCGTGGAGCAACCCATTCTGCTCTCTCACGATGTCTAATTACTACTGAGGTCGGTGATATGAAGTACCTGGCAGTACGTGGCAGCACAAAGCACCTATTATTAAAAACGTATGTTTTTGGGGGTGCATAGTGTACCATGCGGGTATGTACACTCCTGGAAATGGAAACAAGAACACATTGACACCGGTGTGTCAGACCCACCATACTTGCTCCGGACACTGCGAGAGGGCTGTACAAGCAATGATCACACGCACGGCACAGCGGACACACCAGGAACCGCGGTGTTGGCCGTCGAATGGCGCTAGCTGCGCAGCATTTGTGCACCGCCGCCGTCAGTGTCAGCCAGTTTGCCGTGGCATACGGAGCTCCATCGCAGTCTTTAACACTGGTAGCATGCCGCGACAGCGTGGACGTGAACCGTATGTGCAGTTGACGGACTTTGAGCGAGGGCGTATAGTGGGCATGCGGGAGGCCGGGTGGACGTACCGCCGAATTCCTCAACACGTGGGGCGTGAGGTCTCCACAGCACAACGATGTTGTCGCCAGTGGTCGGCGGAAGGTGCACGTGCCCGTCGACCTGGGACCGGACCGCAGCGACGCACGGATGCACGCCAAGACCGCAGGATCCTACGCAGTGCCGTAGGGGACCGCACCACCACTTCCCAGCAAATTAGGGACACTGTTGCTCCTGGGGTATCGGCGAGGACCATTCGCAACCGTCTCCATGAAGCTGGGCTCCGGTCCCGCACACCGTTAGGCCGTCTTCCGCTCACGCCCCAACATCGTGCAGCCCGCCTCCAGTGGTGTCGCGACAGGCGTGAATGGAGGGACGAATGGAGACGTGTCGTCTTCAGCGATGAGAGTCGCTTCTGCCTTGGTGCCAATGATGGTCATATGCGTGTTTGGCGCCGTGCAGGTGAGCGCCACAATCAGGACTGCATACGACCGAGGCACACAGGGCCAACACCCGGCATCATGGTGTGGGGAGCGATCTCCTACACTGGCCGTACACCACTGGTGATCGTCGAGGGGACACTGAATAGTGCACGGTACATCCAAACCGTCATCGAACCCATCGTTCTACCATTCCTAGACCGGCAAGGGAACTTGCTGTTCCAACAGGACAATGCACGTCCGCATGTATCCCGTGCCACCCAACGTGCTCTAGAAGGTGTAAGTCAACTACCCTGGCCAGCAAGATCTCCGGATCTGTCCCCCATTGAGCATGTTTGGGACTGGATGAAGCGTCGTGTCACGCGGTCTGCACGTCCAGCACGAACGCTGATCCAACTGAGGCGCCAGGTAGAAATGGCATGGCAAGCCGTTCCACAGGACTACATCCAGCATCTCTACGATCGTCTCCATGGGAGAATAGCAGCCTGCATTGCTGCGAAAGGTGGATATACACTGTACTAGTGCCGACATTGTGCATGCTCTGTTGCCTGTGTCTATGTGCCTGTGGTTCTGTCAGTGTGATCATGTGATGTATCTGACCCCAGGAATGTGTCAATAAAGTTTCCCCTTCCTGGGACAATGAATTCACGGTGGTCTCATTTCAATTTCCAGGAGTGTATACCCTCCCTGCAAGGTGGTGTAAGGCCATCGCACTGAATGGAGATTATGTTGAAGAAAAAAAGGGTGGTTTCTTTAGCCATATCCTGAATAAAACCAACCTGCTTTCACAAACAAAAGATGTGCTGCATTACTTACTGAACGTCCCTCGTACATCATCAGAATTCTCAAGAACAGCAAGATGTACTCTAAAGCACTTGTAGTTTCGCAATATACCCACCTCCTGATACGCTAATTAATGCCGTTTTACAACCCCGTTGACTTAAATCAATGAGTGTGGTAGAAGATCTATAAGAAAACTATGCCGAGTTTCTGCAGAATCACTAACCTCTGGACTCAGAATTCTACCGGCAACGGGTAAGCTGGAGTTCCTAAATAGAATACAGACTCATCGAATCCAAGCTAAACACTTCTGCAGCCGTTCTACATCTTTAATGTGAATGATAGTGGCTTACCTTCGTTTCTTTCTGGGTCGGCGTACTTGAGTTACAAGCAACAGTAAAAGAGTTCCGATAATGCGCAACAAAACCATATAGCATGTAGCTAAGACATAGCACAGAGTTTATTGTCGAAAGGGAAATCTCCTAAACGATGTTTTCTTATCTTCACACGGAACAATTTTCTGTGAGACTGTCATAACATCAACGTTAGCAGAACAAAACCGGCAAGTTCTAGGTCGAAAACGTTCGATAAGCACTCCTAAACAGCTAATGTAATAAAGACTTGGTAAATTATTAAGCGCTTAACGGAAGCTAAATCTCTGCGGGAGGGGTGGTACAACTAGATATAAATGCCAGTATCTGGGATAAACAGTGACGAAACATGTTTTCAAAAACAATACACCGACCATTTAACGCACTGTCGCCAGCGTGCAAGGAAGTTAAGGCCCAATTATAAGACAGTTTTCTGCAGCTATTAAAAAGCCATTACGTGAACTTATTGGACGAGTACCGTTTAAGAAGGTAAACTAATGGTAAACTACAGATTATCTACAGTCCCTTGAGACAAAGTCTCACTTTGGAAAGCTAATAGAAATAACGTGTTTCGTGAGTAACGTATGACTACTCTGTTTGCAATCCCCTTCATTGAAGAAAAAAATCAGCAAAGTATTCTAGCTTAAATGGACATTTAACTGTGGAAGCGTATTTCAATTTCACTTATTTTTCCAATTTTTCCTATGTAACAAGCTCCGTCAAAGTGAAGGTCATTACACACCTAGTAAAATTTCAATTGAAGGAATGTTTATTTTTAAATTAATCATGCCTGCTTTCGTCTATAGCGGCACTCAGAGCCCACCTAAACACTAAATCGGCATAGCTTTTTGTTCCTGCAACAAAGTTGTCGTAAAATATAAACAAAATTTCAGAAAAATATATACAGATTTTGTTCAATCCTACAATATATCTGTGAATTTTGATGATTTCTGTGTTAAACATACAAAATCGGAATTAAGAAGCTTCGACATATGGATTACGCTAGTTAATGAACATAGTTTTCGAAGATGACACTGCAAAACCATTGGAAACTGAATTTATATTTCAGTATACAAAGATAATGAATACGTTACATGTTAGATAGCCACAACATAATATTTAAACTAATTTTACTTAAAACTTTTATAAGAGATTATTAGATCGGCTACATTTTTACAAGTTGAACTTAAACAAGAAAATTAGTTGCAGTCGTTGGAAAAATATGTGAATTCTTGAACAGTCGTGTGATTTCGTACAGCAAACTATGTTACCATAATATGTGGGAACATACTGCAATGAAGTATCTTTCACACGCTGTTTACACTACTATATGAACGTACACAGTTTTCGAAGACGACACTACAAGTTCCGAAGATCATCACCACTTGAGTTAGTATTTCAGTAGTACAAAGACAACAAATTACTTACGTGTTGGACAATCACAACATAATGTTTAAAGAAGTATTCCTTAAATACTGAAGGGAAAAATAGTATTGACTATTTTTGTTACCGGTTTAATGCAACTTGACAGTTAGTATTGCACACTACAGAATATTTTTGAATTATTGAACAACCGTGATTTCGTACAGTGTAAATAGTAGAATATTGTGCATGAATACAATGTGCGAAAACCGTTTCACATATGCAGTAACAGTTTATTAATCGAATTTATTAATAACATAACCGTAGGTGCATCCAGATTGGGTAGTATGAAATGAGTAGTGATTGACAGAAAAGAACAAAAGGAGGGAGGAGAGATATTTGTGTTTATTATAGTACCAGGAACAAATTAATAAACTCCCCAGCACCTTGGAATCGGTTTCGACGACAAAATAGGTGATACGGTGGTTGCAGCATGACTTTTTATAAGGCCTCAGTTGAGATGTCAGCCTGCTGCCTTGCTGTGGATTATTACTGCTTGTCAGCAGGCGAAAAAATCTACGTCAGTTTTTCACTTTTACATCTACATCTACATGGATACTCTGCAAATCACGTTTAAGTTCCTGGCAGAGTGTTCTTCTAACCATCTGCACAATAATTCTCTGTTATTCCAATCTCGTACAGCGCGCGGAAAAAACGAACACCTACAGTTTTCGGTGCGAGCTCTGATTTCCCTTATTTATTATAGTGATCGTATCTCTCTTTATAGGTCAGCGTCAACAAAATCGTTATACAGATCAGGAACAGCAAGGGGCCTGTAACACTACCTTGGGGAACGCCAGAAGTCGATTCTGTTTTACTCGGTGTCTTTCCGTCAGTTACTACGAACTGTGACCTTTCTGACGGGGAATCAGGAATCCACTCACGTAACTGAGACGATTTTCGATACAAACCCAATATCACCAAAAGCCACTTGCTCAGTACAACGTCAAAAGCCTTCTGCAAACCTAGAAATAGGGAATCAATTTGAAATCCCTTGTCAATAGCACTCGTGTAGTAAAGAGCTAGTTGTGTTTCACAAGAATGATGTATGCTAAATCCGTGAAGACTGTGTCTCAATAGACTGTTCTCTTCGAGGTTAGTCATAATATTCGAACACAATATATGTTCTGAAATCCTGCTGCATATCGATGTTAATGATACGCGCCTGTAATTTAGTGGGTTACTCCTATTATCTTTCTTGAATATCGGTGTGACCTGTGCAACTTTCCAATCTTTGGACACGGATCTTTCGTCGAGCAACCGCTTGTATATGATTGTTAAGTATGGAGCTGTTGTATCAGCATACTCTGAAAGGAACCTAATTGGTATACAGTCTGGACCCGAAGACCTGCTTTTATCTAGTGATTTAAGTTGCTTCACTACTCCGAGGGTATCTGTTTCTACGTTAATCATGTTGGCAGCTGTTCTAGATTCGAAATGTGGCATATTTACTTAAGTCTTCTTTTGTGAAGGAATTTAGGAAGGCTGTGTGTAGTAACTCTGCTTTGCCAGCATTGTCGTCGATAGTATTTACATTGCTATCGCGCAGAGAAGGCATTGATTGTGTCTTGCCGCTAGCATACTTCACATACGACCAGAATCTCTTTGGATTTTCTGCCAGATTTCAAGACAAAGTTTGGTTGTGGAAAGTATTATAAGCATCTTGCATTGAAGTCCGTGCTAAATTTCGAGCTTCTGTTAAAGATCTCCAATGTTGGGGATTTTGCGTCCGTTTAAATTTACCACGTTTCTTTCGTTGTTTCTGCAACCATGTACTGACCCGTTTTGTGTACCAAGGAGGATCAGCTCCGTCGTTTGTTAATTTATTTGGTATAAATCTCTCAACTGCTGCAGACACTATTTCTTTGAATTCACGCCACATTTGGTCTACATTTATATTTTTAATTTCGAAGGAGTGGATATTGTCTCTCAGAAAGGCGTCAAGTCAATTTTATCTGCTTTTTTGAATAGGTATATGTTTTGTTTATTTTTGGAGGCTTCGAGGGTTACAATATTCAGTCTCGATACGACAACACCGGGTTCACTAATCCCTGTGTGCTTGTTACTAGCTCACGATTATTTGTTGTGTAGAGGTCAAGTGTGTTTTCACAACTGTTTACTGTTCCCTTCGGCTCATGAACTAACTGCTCGAAATAACGTACTGCTACGTACTAACATGTGATGGTTTTTTGTAACTTAAAGAGCTTCACTATTTCAGTTCTTGTTTTTGTATCTGACCTGGAAGGCGGCGCGTGGGTCTGCTCCCGTAAACTGAATAGGTAGGCTGAATGTAGGAAGTGAGTAGGAGCAGTTGAGGTAAGATTCTCGGTACAGTACATTTAATAGAGAATATTAGTCAATGACATAAGTAACTTTGCACTGAAGCGCCCGTAGGTGTGAAACTGGATAGGCATCAACGTTAATAGCCACTACTAGTAGTACAAACTATCATTGAAGTAACAAAGTCAGTAATGCTAGCTCCCTATGAACTAGAAACAATGTTGCTAGGTCGTCTCCTCTTGATCAAGTGGGCTGAACCTGGAGCGGAGCTCGTAGATCTCCACAGCGCCGGATAGAGGGCGCTGTCGCCAGTGTCGGTGTCCTAGTGCCAACCTAACAACTTGCACCTACGCCGTGGCATCGTAGCTATCGATACCACACCTGTACTTCAGCGATAGTACATTTCTCCTTTTTTCTTAAATTTTGGTATGTTCCCGTCTTTTGTAAGGGACGTTCTTTGTCTCATGGACCAGTAAACAACATATATTCAACTGTTGTTGTGATCTTCAGTCCTGAGACTCGTTTGATGCAGCTCTCCATTCTACTCTATCCTGTGCAAGCTTCTTCATCTCCCAGTACCTACTGCAGCCTACATTCTTCTGAATCTGTTTAGTCTATTCATCTCTTGGTCTCCCTCTATGATTTTTACCCTCCACGCTGCTCTACAATACTAAATTGGTGATCCCTTGATGCCTCAGAACATGTCCTACCAACCGATCCCTTCTTCTAGTGAAGTTGTGCCACAAACTTCTCCCCAATCCTATTCAATACCTCCTCATTAGTTTTATGATCTACTCATCTGATCTTCAACATTCTTCTGTAGCACCACATTTCGAAAGCTTCTATTCTCTTCTTGTCCAAACTAGTTATCGTCCATGTTTCACTTCCATGCATGGCTACACTCCATACAAATATTTTCAGAAACGACTTCCTGACACTTAAATCTATACTCGATGTTAACAAATTTCTCTTCTTCAGAAACGCTTTCCTTGCCATTGCCAGTCTACATTTGATATCCTCTATACTTCGACCATCATCAGTTATTTTGCTCCCCAAATAGCAAAACTCCTTTACTACTTTAAGTGTCTCATTTCCTAATCTAATTCCCTCAGCATCACCCACTTAATTCGACTACATTCCATTATCCTCGTTTTGCTTTTGTTGATGTTCATCTTACATCCTCCTTTCAAGACACTGTCCATTCCGTTCAACTGCTCTTCCAAGTCCTTTGCTGTCTCTGACAGAATTACAATGTCATCGGCGAACGTCAAATTTTTATTTCTTCTCCATGGATTTTAATACCTACACCAAATTTTTCTTTTGTTTCCTTTACTGCTTGCTCAATATACAGATTGAATAACATCGGGGAGAGGCTACAACCCTGTGTCACTCCCTTCCCAACCACTGCTTTCCCTTCATGCCCCTAGACTCTTATAACTGCCATCTGGTTTCTGTACAAATTGTAAATAGCCTTTCGCTACCTGTATTTTACCCCTGCCACCTTCAGAATTTGAAAGAGATTATTCCAGTCAACATTGTCAAAATCTTTCTCTAAGTCTACAAATGCTAGGAACGTAGGTTTGCCTTTCCTTAATCTTTCTTCTAAGATAAGTCGTAAGGTCAGTACTGCCTCACGTGTTCCAATATTTCTACGGAATCCAAACTGATCTTCCCCGAGGTCGGCTTCTACCAGTCTTTTCCATTCGTCTGTAAAGAATTCGCGTTAGTATTTTGCATCCGTGACTTATTAAACTGATTGTTCGGTAATTCTCACATCTGTCAGCACCTGCTTTCTTCGGGATTGGAATTATTATATTCTTCTTGAAGTCTGAGGGTATTTCGCCTGTCTCATACATGTTGCTCACCAGATGTTAGAGTTTTGTCAGGATTGGCTCTTCCAAGGCCGTCAGTAGTTCTAATGGAATGTTGTTTACTCCCAGGGCCTTGTTTCGACTCGGGTCTTTCGGTGCTCTGTCAAACTCTTCACGCAGTATCGTATCTGTCATTTATCTTCATCTACATCCTCTTCCATTTCCATAATATTGTCCTCAAGTACATCGCCCTTGTATAGAGCCTCTATATACTCCTTCCACCTTTCTGCTTTCCCTTCTTTTCTTAGAACTGGGTTTCCATCTGAGCTCTTGATATTCATACAAGCGGCTCTCTTTTCTCCAAAGGTATCTTTAATTTTCCTGTAGGCAGTATCTATCTTACCCCTAGTCGGGTAAGCCTCTATATCCTTACATTTGTACTCAAGGCATCCCTGCTTAGCCATTTTGCACTTCCTGTCGACATCATTTTTTAGACGTTTCTATTCGTTTTTGCCTGCTTCATTTACTTCTTTTTTATATTTTCTCCTTTCATCAATTAAATTCAATATTTCTTCTGTTAGCCAAGGATTTCTTCTAGCCCTCGTCTTTATACCTACAAGATCCTCTGCTGCCTTCACTACTTCATCTCTCAAAGCTACCCATTCTTCTTCCACTGTATTTCTTTCCCCCATTACTGTCAATTTTTACCTTATGCTCTCCCTGAAACTGTACAACCTCTGGTTTCGTCAGTTTATCCAGGTCCCATCTCCTTAAATTCCCAGCTTTTTGTATCTTCAACTATCGTAACCAAAATATGGGACAGAAAGATGTAAGCGGGGACCTAAGGAACTAATAAGTGTAATGACAAGTGCGTTTTGAGAACAGTGCCTCCGATTTTTTTATTCTGTTCACTGTATCGGTTGAGCTGACGCAAATTCCAACCCGCTTCCGCTAGAGAAATTGGATTTATAGCGTGTAAGATGGCTTTGTGTAATGTAACTGTATCGATGGTGAGAAACGGCGTTCTGCAATCCAGTTTCTAACGGCAGGAAACTTTCCTCCGACTGAAACCCGTAGAAGAATGAAAGCTTTATACGCTGATGACTGTATCGATGCCAGTAATGTGCGATGTTGGGTTGTTCATGATCGTAATGAAGGAATGGTGGCGCTAACCTCATCATGTGTGACTGAGCTTAAAGTGTTTCCAAAACTTAAAGATCACCCTTGAGGATTTCACTTTGGTAGTGATGAAGCGGTGCAGGTAGAGGTGAGGTTGTAGCTGTGACGGCAACGTCAAACGTTCCACACTGACGGTATCATCAAACTGGTCTCTCGTTGGGAGAAACGTGTTCGTTACCGTAGTGGCTATGTTGAGGTATAAATCTGTAGAAATGAAGAATAAAGATGTAGAACTTTAAAGAGCTTTAAGAGTTTTCACATAAAAAAATTTTGAGCCACTGCTTCTCAGCACTTCTTAGTGTATTACTGGAAATACAAGGGTAAAGAATTTTGTTACTCATTTTTTAAAAGTTTGTTACCTTCTTCTCTTCCAGTATTACTTTATCACCATAGTCATCTTTTTCTCCGGCGACTTCTGTCCCCTGAAAGTCGTATGCTGTTAGACACTTTTCATGCTATGTATTCATTTCGTATCGCCAAACACTTATCCGTCTCAAAGAACCTTAGTAATTTACCCGTCTCCCAGAGCAGCTTATCTTTTGATAGAAACTGTAGGGCATGTGTTATTCAAGTCGCCTTAATTCTGATGTGAACTAACCAATATAAATGTTTGAGGGGCTGAATCCAGCACCAAGAGCCGCATGGACACTGGACTAAGCAGCACATTCTATTCTTCCGCTTGGCACTGTGAGGACGTGCCGATCTCTTTAGTACTGGCGCTTTGTCTACTGACAGAGAAATGGAAACATTGAAGTCACTACGTTTTGGATTAGGGTGAAATGATTTCTTGCTTGTGCTGCATCTGTGTAGCGATTCTTTGTGGAACAATCAGATTTCTTAACGTAAGATACTTTACAGAAGTACTCAATGTCGTCAATATTAGTTGCGCTGGAAAACGCGATAAGCAAAATTCAGTTTCTATCCAGTCATCTGGGTTTCTTAGTTGATTATCATTGCTTTTCCACTCATTAAATTAGTAGCATTGATGTTAATAAGAATATTGGGTGACTTTCTTTGTCTGTTGTGTACATGGGGTCACATCGCGTCTTGTAGTCTATTGATAGGCACTTGTATGTCAAATATGACATTTTGTATTAATTTTATGAACAATATATGTTCTGTGTTTATATAATTCGAAACTCTTGTGAACTTATTTTTCGCTCCTCTGAAATTTATTTAAATATTTTCGAGTGCATTGTAAGAGCTATGTTCACGAACAAGATACGTTTCGAGTTTATTGTGTTTGAAGCACAGAGAGAAGAAACTGACATCAGAAGTGATGACAGTCTTGTTTTTTTATTATCAAATGAAATTTTCAGTTACTCAATTCAGTTCATGTTGCAGTGTGACAGATTTCAATACTTTACTGTCGCTCTAGCTGAAATCATTCAGTTTTTTAAGTGTTGTAGCTTACTGTAACGATTTCAGGAGTGGCAGTACTGGGATAGAGAGCTGTACTTAACAGTTTGATCGTAATTTAACATGATTTAAAACAAACATAACACAAGTGCTTCACCAGGAGGAGCGAACTCCAGATAACCTTGTACTTCATTAAAAATTAAGAAACCAACAAGTCAGAATCATTTAAAATGAAATCAAAGAACTCTGTTGAAAATTGACCAACAGTAACACAGACATTTGAAGAACTTTCTGTGATGTCACCGCCAGACACCACACTTGCTAGGTGGTAGCCTTTAAATCGGCCGCGGTCCGTTAGTATACGTCGGACCCGCGTGTCGCCACTATCAGTGATTGCAGACCGAGCGCCGCCACACGGCAGGTCTAGCGAGACTTCCTAGCACTCGCCCCAGTTGTGCAGCCGACTTTGCTAGCGATGGTTCACTGACAAATTACGTTCTCATTTGCCGAGACGATAGTTAGCATAACCTTCAGCTACGTCATTTGCTACGACCTAGCAAGGCGCCATTACCAGTAACTATTGATGCTGTAAAACATGTACCGTCAAGAGCAAAGTTCACCAATTATGGATTAAAGTTAAGTATTCCAGCAGCTACGTACGTTTTTTGCTAGTCTCATTTCCTTGTCCTGTTCCAGACCTCACGCCAGCCTGCGTGAGCTTAAACGCGTGCCTTTCGGCTTCCTCATAGTGGGTTGGCTGTTTTGCCAATCCACTACACTTTCTAACAATAAACAGAACAATACTGTCACGTAGAAGAAGGTGTAATTTTTTTTTTACATTTTGTTCTTTGTTGATCGTTGTGTTTTGTCGTTGCGGGCGTCACATGACATCCGTTAAAGTTAGTTTGTGGCTCCTTGCACTCAGTTTTTTATTACAGAGGCCAACCAGCTCTCTGACCGTTAACTGTGTGCCGGACCGAGACTCGAACTCGGGACCTTTGCTTTTTTTTTTTTTTAATATCATTTTGTTCGTCTTCGTCCTTTCTATCTGCTCGGGGCGGACGTTGCAAGGCACCCATTTCAGTTCGTTGTTGATCGATTAACTCAGTTTTTTTATTACAGAGGGCAGCTAACCCTCTGGCCGAACACGCTGAGCTACCGTGCCCGCGAGTAATTAGATGAATGACGAACACTTAACGAAGGTTTATTCAGCACTTGAGCATACGAGAGCGCGGAGCGAACTGCTTCCGGCCAGAAAACGTACAGTATATATACAGTTACAGAACATTCCAGTACAATGATTCTTGACATTTATTGATACTTCTAGAATGTACTCGAATCGAATATTGAAATTAAAATTCTACATTTCATGTCAGTTTTGAACTCACGACCCTGCATGCAACAGTCTGGTATTATGACCACTACACCATGGTGACGGTGCTACTTACACTTTTCTACGACAATATACACTCCTGGAAATTGAAATAAGAACACCGTGAATTCATTTTCCCAGGAAGGGGAAACTTTATTGACACATTCCTGGGGTCAGATACATCACATGATCACACTGACAGAACCACAGGCACATAGACACAGGCAACAGAGCATGCACAATGTCGGCACTAGTACAGTGTGTATCCACCTTTCGCAGCAATGTAGGCTGCTATTCTCCCATGGAGACGATCGTAGAGATGCTGGATGTAGTCCTGTGGAACGGCTTGCCATGCCATTTCCACCTGGCGCCTCAGTTGGACCAGCGTTCGTGCTGGACGTGCAGACCGCGTGAGACGACGCTTCATCCAGTCCCAAACATGCTCAATGGGGGACAGATCCGGAGATCTTGCTGGCCAGGGTAGTTGACTTACACCTTCTAGAGCACGTTGGGTGGCACGGGATACATGCGGACGTGCATTGTCCTGTTGGAACAGCAAGTTCCCTTGCCGGTCTAGGAATGGTAGAACGATGGGTTCGATGACGGTTTGGATGTACCGTGCACTATTCAGTGTCCCCTCGACGATCACCAGTGGTGTACGGCCAGTGTAGGAGATCGCTCCCCACACCATGATGCCGGGTGTTGGCCCTGTGTGCCTCGGTCGTATGCAGTCCTGATTGTGGCGCTCACCTGCACGGCGCCAAACACGCATACGACCATCATTGGCACCAAGGCAGAAGCGACTCTCATCGCTGAAGACGACACGTCTCCATTCGTCCCTCCATTCACGCCTGTCGCGACACCACTGGAGGCGGGCTGCACGATGTTGGGGCGTGAGCGGAAGACGGCCTAACGGTGTGCGGGACCGTAGCCCAGGTTCATGGAGACGGTTGCGAATGGTCCTCTCCGATACCCCAGGAGCAACAGTGTCCCTAATTTGCTGGGAAGTGGCGGTGCGGCCCCTACGGTACTGCGTAGGATCCTACGGTCTTGGCGTGCATCCGTGCGTCGCTGCGGTCCGGTCCCAGGTCGACGGGCACGTGCACCTTCCGCCGACCACTGGCGACAACATCGATGTACTGTGGAGACCTCACGCCCCACGTGTTGAGCAATTCGGCGGTACGTCCACCCGGCCTCCCGCATGCCCACTATACGCCCTCGCTCAAAGTCCGTCAACTGCACATACGGTTCACGTCCACGCTGTCGCGGCATGCTACCAGTGTTAAAGACTGCGATGGAGCTCCGTATGCCACGGCAAACTGGCTGACACTGACGGCGGCGGTGCACAAATGCTGCGCAGCTAGCGCCATTCGACGGCCAACACCGCGGTTCCTGGTGTGTCCGCTGTGCCGTGCGTGTGATCATTGCTTGTACAGCCCTCTCGCAGTGTCCGGAGCAAGTATGGTGGGTCTGACACACCGGTGTCAATGTGTTCTTTTTTCCATTTCCAGGAGTGTATTTTCGATAAATGGCAGCATAGGTAGTGAAGATCTAAATAATTTATTTTACAAATCGATCGATTTCGGTCGTTGTGTGACCATCTTCAGTCAAAATTATTCCAACCTTGTAGGTCCATATCATAATACCGCAATATTTTCAATAAGGTGTAACATACACTGTGATGACATCTCGGGTTGTCGGGTGTTCTGCCGGATATCAGCGTTGTACTTGAACGATATTTGGGTAACGTAGCTCGTTACCTTCATCAGGTGCGACCTGAGACTACTCTCAGTCACAGTTCGCACCTAATGAAGGTAACCAGCTACGTTACCGAAATATCGTGCAAGTACGACGCTGATAATCGGCATAACACCCGAGCCCAAGATGTCATTGGACTGGCGGGAAAGCCTGAAGAATTATACACTGTGATGAGGTATCTTCGCTTTTACTGTATACAATAATTTTGAAATACACATGAACCTATCATTAACCCTTAGCACTTGCCGATCCATCATGTATGTTGGTTTATATGGTATGTTGGTTTATATCAGGGGCGGGCAGGAATCCTGGACATGTGCGGTGCACTTGCACGCGTGCAGTTAACAGGTGTTCCGCGTGCACACAGGGGCAAGCTGGCCACCCGCTTATCTCCCATCCCCACCATACCTTCTGTCCTCTCCTTCCTCTGTAATGCGTTTTGTTTCCTAGCTTGCTTTATTGAGTGAATGAATAAGGTTAGTAGGAGTGCTTGAAAGAAATCATGGTTTGAAAGAGTACCTGTTACCTACGATATGTTTTATTTAATTATAACAGGTGGAGTTTACAATACGTTTAATATCTGGAACAAAATTTCTACATACAGACAAACACAAACAGTTACGTAAATTTTCATTACTGATGTTTGCTCTTAACCGAGACTTATTAATTCAGCAGACGGTTTTCCAGCTCTGGCTGTATTAAGCGCAGTCTTATAACTTGCACATACCGCTGGCTATTATTGTTGTCGTCCTGAAAACTTGAAAACAGTGCTCCATAAAATATTAAATCAGTTAGATGAGAGACATGACAAGAGAAAGTCGCAGATCTCTCGTGACAACAGCAACTACCACAAATTCAAATGGCTCTGAGCACTATGGGACTTATCTACTGTGGTCATCAGTCCCCTAGAACTTAGAACTACTTAAACCTAACCAACCTAAGGGCATCACACACATCAATGCCCGAGGCAGGATTCGAACCTGCGACCATAGCGGTCGCGCGGTTCCAGACTGCAGTGCCTAGAACCGCTCGGCCACTCCGGCCGGCCAACTACGACAGATTCATCTGGTATCGTCAGATCGCTCTTCTTAAGCTCAATCAATTTCCCATCAGCTCAAAATCCGACAATAAATTGTACTCCTCCTTGTGAAATTTATTATAATGGCCTTCAATACTAAACTTCCGTTGACCAGCGAGAATACTGCCACATATTAAACATTTCGAATTTTCACGTTTTTGCACAAAGAAAAAATGATTCTCCTATTACTTTTTAAAAGATAGCAAATCTCCACTTCTCCGTTTCTTGAAATACAACGTTCACTTCATAGTGCTCGCTTCGCATCAACGTCCGCAACTTAGCCTGGCACTACACTGCCGCAACCTGCCGGCTGTCTCCACAGCCACGGTCGACGCCTGCACGCGAGCAGCACACGTGCAGCGCTGTGCGCTCATGAGCCGCGTGCAATGTTTGCCCGCCCCTGTTTTTTTTTTTTTTTCTTTATTGAATTTCAATTCCCCCCGAAGGGGGCGGGCTGCCCGCCCCTGGTTTATATAGTTGGTTTTATATGCTTTATAAATCTTTGGTTAGGCTAAGAGAAGTACTGCGTCAGAGAGAGAGAGAGAGCGAACGACTATCGATAGAGAGCGTGCGAGTTGTTGTGGTATCGTGGCCGGTTCGCGGTTGGAGAAACGTTGCATAGTTCGGCGTGAAGGACGGTGATACGCGGAGGAACAATTAATTACAGTGCGTCCGCTGTGTTAATAGGAGATCGTGCATTATTAAGTGAACAATTCAAACCTGAACAGTGTATCGAGTGTTTGTGGTGACGATTTTACATACTGTGTGAACTTGTGACAATTAGCCGTGAACCATTGTCGTGTGGAGACACTAACTGTTAGAATTGCGTGAAAGTGGAACAAACCAAAATGTTAACTAAAAGAACAGTGCTGTGACTTGATCAAGAAACATTTATTATATCTTCCAAACTGTCTTAAAGACGACGACGTAAATTGAACTGATGTTTAACGGACTGTTATAGTGATAAACACATGTGACTGTTTTCCTGTGGCAACACGGTGAAAGAACTGTGCGAAGTATTGGCATTAACCGGCTATATGTAGTAAATACTAAAGACATTGCATAATTCCGACCTACCCGCACCGCGTGATTAATAAACTTTTAATAATAAAACGACGAGCGCGTAACGACAACGCACACACTGGAACTACACTCCTGGAAATGGAAAAAAGAACACATTGACACCGGTGTGTCAGACCCACCATACTTGCTCCGGACACTGCGAGAGGGCTGTACAAGCAATGATCACACGCACGGCACAGCGGACACACCAGGAACCGCGGTGTTGGCAGTCGAATGGCGCTAGCTGCGCAGCATTTGTGCACCGCCGCCGTCAGTGTCAGCCAGTTTGCCGTGGCATACGGAGCTCCATCGCAGTCTTTAACACTGGTAGCATGCCGCGACAGCGTGGACGTCAACCGTATGTGCAGTTGACGGACTTTGAGCGAGGGCGTATAGTGGGCAAGCGGGAGGCCGGGTGGACGTACCGCCGAATTGCTCAACACGTGGGGCGTGAGGTCTCCACAGTACATCGATGTTGTCGCCAGTGGTCGGCGGAAGGTGCACGTGCCCGTCGACCTGGGACCGGACCGCAGCGACGCACGGATGCACGCCAAGACCGTAGGATCCTACGCAGTGCCGTGGGGGACCGCACCGCCACTTCCCAGCAAATTAGGGACACTGTTGCTCCTGGGGTACCGGCGAGGACCATTCGCAACCGTCTCCATGAAGCTCTGCTACGGTCCCGCACACCGTTAGGCCGTCTTCCGCTCACGCCCCAACATCGTGCAGCCCGCCTCCAGTGGTGTCGCGACAGGCGTGAATGGAGGGACGAATGGAGACGTGTCGTCTTCAGCGATGAGAGTCGCTTGTGCCTTGGTGCCAATGATGGTCGTATGCGTGTTTGGCGCCGTGCAGGTGAGCGCCACAATCAGGACTGCATACGACCGAGGCACACAGGGCCAACACCCGGCATCATGGTGTGGGGAGCGATCTCCTACACTGGCCGTACACCACTGGTGATCGTCGAGGGGACACTGAATAGTGCACGGTACATCCAAACCGTCATCGAACCCATCGTTCTACCATTCCTAGACCGGCAAGGGAACTTGCTGTTCCAACAGGACAATGCACGTCCGCATGTATCCCGTGCCACCCAACGTGCTCTAGAAGGTGTAAGTCAACTACCCTGGCCAGCAAGATCTCCGGATCTGTCCCCCATTGAGCATGTTTGGGACTGGATGAAGCGTCGTCTCACGCGGTCTGCACGTCCAGCACGAACGCTGGTCCAACTGAGGCGCCAGGTGGAAATGGCATGGCAAGCCGTTCCACAGGACTACATCCAGCATCTCTACGATCGTCTCCATGGGAGAATAGCAGCCTGCATTGCTGCGAAAGGTGGATATACACTGTACTAGTGCCGACATTGTGCATGCTCTGTTGCCTGTGTCTATGTGCCTGTGGTTCTGTCAGTGTGATCATGTGATGTATCTGACCCCAGGAATGTGTCAATAAAGTTTCCCCTTCCTGGGACAATGAATTCACGGTGTTCTTATTTCAATTTCCAGGAGTGTATTATTATCGCGCCAGTGCTGCCAGTTGCTTCGAGTACAACGGAGACGTGGACCACCGCCGTAACTGGAATATTAATGAAACAGGAGGATCCATTATTACCTTCACGCCACGAACCAGGATTCACTTCACACATGGTCCGCGTGGACCACCGCTGACGTCATCGCACTGCCTGCAGCAACAGTTAAGACTTTAAAAGAAAATTATTACGCTCTCTCTCATTTCAAAATTAATGACAACTGCAGTTAAATTATCTATTTTAAAAATACTGTCACTATATCAAGGTTCAATTTTGTTTGGATCCAATAAATATTCTTTCCATTATTTCGTCTTGTTGATAGTGTTGAAAAACTGCCAAATTAAAGTTCAATTAATAATTTTCTTTCAAAATTTTTCTCAGACATTTTGCTGCTCATCATAATTTTATTTTAATTTTTGTGTGTAACTTCTTTTGAAGGGAGTACATATTTTATTTTTTGTGCAGTAAAATTAGCTACCATAAAGTTACGTATATTACCAGCTAATGCTGTCCGCCATTACTGCTTATAGTATTTTTGCACCTATTTTGTCATTGGATGTCAGCTTCAAAACAAAGTTACGTATTTCTTAGGCATCTAGCAGGTGCGCGATGTCTATATAGGCCCCTAAAAAAAAATTATATATATATATATATATACTTTGGCAGGTTTACTGGAATTATATTGACTTTCATTGTTCATTTGGCCCCCGTTAAAGTGATTTATCGCATCTATTTAATAATTGTACTGAATGACCTAATTTTTTTTTTTACTTAAGCATTGGCATACCACATTTAGATTAAAATTGACGTCTTATTGGCCCCACATAAGATTCTGCGCATTCTGACAAAGACTATGCCATTTTTTTTTCTTCGTCCATGACTAACAGGGGTAGTCAGATTCCTTGTACAGATCATGTTTTATTATTTAAAAGGTTTTTATTCAGAAGTAGAGAACCAGTTCCTTTACAAATGCAAAGATCATAATACTATTTCATCTGGGTAATGTACACTGAAGCGCCAAAGAAACTGGTATAAACACACGTATTCAAGTACAGAGATATGTAAACACGCAGAATACGGCGCTGCGGTCGGCAACGTCTATGTAAGACAGCAGTTGGTAGACTGGTTACTGCTGCTGCAATGGTAAGTTATCAAGATTTAAATCAATTTGAACGTGGTGTTATAGTCGGCGCACGATCGATGGGGCCATGCATCTCCAAGATAGCGATGAAGTGGGGATTTTCCCGTACGACCGTTTCACGAGTGTACGGTGAATATCAGGATTCCGGAGAAACATCAAATTTCCGACATCGCTGCGTCCGGAAAAAAGATCCTGGAAGAATGGGACCAACGACGACTGAAGCGAATCATTCAACGTGACAGAAGTGCAGCCCTTCCGCATATTGCTGCAGATTTCGACGCTGGGCCATCAACAAGTGTCAGCGTGCGAACCATTCAACGAAACGTAATCGATGTGGGCATCCGGAGCCGAAAGGTCAGTCATGTACCCTTCATGACTGCACAACACAAAGCTTTACGCCTCGTCTGGGCCCGTCAACACCGTCATTGGACTGTTGATGACTGGAAACATGTTGGCTGGTCGGACGACTCTAGTTTCAAATTGTATCGACCAAATGGACGTACAGGGTTATTACAAATGATTGAAGCGATTTCACAGCTCTACAATAACTTTATTGAAACTTCCTGGCAGATTAAAACTGTGTGCCCGACCGAGACTCGAACTCGGGACCTTTGCCTTTCGCGGGCAAGTGCTCTACCATCTGAGCTACCGAAGCACGACTCACGTCCGGTACTCACAGCTTTACTTCTGCCAGTACCTCGTCTCCTACCTTCCAAACTTTACAGAAGCTCTCCTGCGAAACTTGCAGAACTAGCACTCCTGAAAGAAAGGATATTGCGGAGACATGGCTTAGCCACAGCCTGGGGGATGTTTCCAGAATGAGAAGGCAAAGGTCCCGAGTTCGAGTCTCGGTCGGGCACACAGTTTTAATCTGCCAGGAAGTTTCATATCAGCGCACACTCCGCTGCAGAGTGAAAATCTCATTCTGGAAAAACTTTATTATTTGAGATATTTTCACAATGCTTTGCACACACATACAAAAACTCAAAAAGTTTCCGTAGGCATTCACAAATGTTCGACATGTGCCCCTTTAGTGATTCGGCAGACATCAAGCCGATAATCAAGTTCCTCCCACACTCGGCGCAGCATGTCCCGATCAATGAGTTCGAAACCATCGTTGATGCGAGCTCGCAGTTCTGGCACGTTTCTTGGTAGAGGAGGTTTAAACACTGAATCTTTCACATAACCCCACAGAAAGAAATCGCATGGGGTTAAGTCGGGAGAGCGTGGAGGCCATGACATGAATTGCTGATCATGATCTCCACCACGACCGATCCATCGTTTTTCCAATCTCCTGTTTAAGAAATGCCGAAGATCATGATGGAAGTGCGGTGGGGCACCATCCTGTTGAAAGATGAAGTCGGCGCTGTCGGTCTCCAGTTGTGGCATGAGCCAATTTTCCAACATTTCCAGGTACACGTGTCCTGTAACGTTTTTTTCGCGGAAGAAAAAGGGGCAATAAACCTTAAACCGTGAGATTGCACAAAACACGTTAACTATTGGTGAATTGCGAATTTGCTGCACGAATACGTGAGGATTCTCTACCGCCCAGATTCGCACATTGTGTCTGTTCACTTCACCATTAAGAAAAAATGTTGCTTCATCACTGAAAACAAGTTTCACACTGAACGCATCCTCTTCCATGAGCTGTTGCCACCGCGCCGAAAATTCAAAGCGTTTGACTTTGTCATCGGGTGTCAGGGCTTGTAGCAATTGTAAACGGTAAGGCTTCTGCTTTAGCCTTTTCCGTAAGATTTTCCAAACCGTCGGCTGTGGTACGTTTAGCTCCCTGCTTGCTTTATTCGTCGACTTCCGCGGGCTACGCGTGAAACTTGCCCGCACGCGTTCAACCGTTTCTTCGCTCACTGCAGGCCGACCCGTTGATTTCCCCTTACAGAGGCATCCAGAAGCTTTAAACTGCGCATACCATCGCCGAATGGAGTTAGCAGTTGGTGGATCTTTGTTGAACTTCGTCCTGAAGTGTCGTTGCACCGTTACGACTGACTGATGTGAGTGCATTTCAAGCACGACATACGCTTTCTCGGCTCCTGTCGCCATTTTGTCTCACTGCGTCGTCGAGCGCTCTGGCGGCAGAAACCTGAAGTGCGGCTTCAGCCGAATAAAACTTTAAGAGTTTTTCTACGTATCTGTAGTGTGTCGTGACCATATGTCAATGAATAGAGCTACAGTGAATTTATGAAATCGCTTCAATCATTTGTAATAGCCCTGTATATGGATATAGAAACAACTTCATGAATTCATGGACCCTGCATGTCAGCAGGGGACTGTTCAAGCTGATGGAAGCTCTGTAATGGTGTGGGGTGCGTGCAGTTGGAGTGATATGGTACCCCTGAACGTCAGACAGGTGTCACGTACCTAAGCATCCTGTCTGGTCACCTGCATCCATTCATATCCATTGTGCATTCCGGCAGACTTGGGCAATTCCAGCAACACAATGCGACACCCAACACGTCCATAATTGCTACAGAGTGGCTCCAGGAACACCCTTCTGAGTTTGAACACTTCCACTGGCGACCAGACTCCCCAGACACGAACGTTATTGAGCATAACTGGGATGCCTAGCAATCTAATGGATTCTTGGTGCCCGTTCCTTCCAGCCCTACCTCAGACATTAGTCCAGTTCATGCCACGTCGTGTTGTGGCACTTCTGCGTGCTCACAGGGGCCCTACACGGTATTAGGCAGGTGTACCAGTTTCTTTGGCTCTTCAGTGTATTTTCTGCTAGCTGGGTTCAGTGGTGCCTGCCGATAACGGTTGCTGATTAGAAAGCAGGGCAGTGGTAAGCGTCCCACATTCAGGTCTTGTTTAGAGTATGGTGTAGGTCGGTTCGTGGAGCTTCGCCGGGGGATACGGTGGTAGCGGGGAGCCAGAGACACGGTGGCGCCGGCAGATAGCGAAGCTGCACGTGACCCACGTGAATGGTGCCTGATGGCAACGACCGCGGGAGCACCTCTGTTGTAAACGAAAGTGGAGATGACTTGTCGGTGACTGTGGCTGGTCTTTTGTTTCCCCTTTTGCCGACCGGCTGCGTTCGGCTGTGGCAACGGGTTTCGGAGTTGATTGGTCAGATACTTTTTGACATCAGAGGTACTGTACATAAACTTGCACCAAATTTGAGGACGCATTGTCCATTGGCAGTGTGTTGTGCGTAGAAAGTGAGCCGCAATATTCCAGAAACGGAATAATTATGCCATTGGTGCGGGCTGTACGAACAGTTCCGTCATAGCATGGTTTCCGGTTGTGGCACGAGTCTTGTGGGCCACACAAGTGAGACGCGTTTTGTCGTGCTGGTAAGAATAGCACTCTAGCTGCGGCTGGTAAGGTGCGAGGACGGACTTTATAGTACACTCCTGGAAATTGAAATAAGAACACCGCGAATTCATTGTCCCAGGAAGGGGAAACTTTATTGACACATTCCTGGGGTCAGATACATCACATGATCACACTGACAGAACCACAGGCACATAGACACAGGCTACAGAGCATGCACAATGTCGGCACTAGTACAGTGTATATCCTCCTTTCGCAGCAATGCAGGCTGCTATTCTCCCATGGAGACGATCGTAGAGATGCTCGATGTAGTCCTGTGGAACGGCTTGCCATGCCATTTCCACCTGGCGCCTCAGTTGGACCAGCGTTCGTGCTGGATGTGCAGACCGCGTGAGACGACGCTTCATCCAGTCCCAAACATGCTCAATGGGGGACAGATCCGGAGATCTTGCTGGCCAGGGTAGTTGACTTACACCTTCTAGAGCACGTTGGGTGGCACGGGATACATGCGGACGTGCATTGTCCTGTTGGAACAGCAAGTTCCCTTGCCGGTCTAGGAATAGTAGAACGATGGGTTCGATGACGGTTTGGATGTACCGTGCACTATTCAGTGTCCCCTCGACGATCACCAGTGGTGTACGGCCAGTGTAGGAGATCGCTCCCCACACCATGATGCCGGGTGTTGGCCCCGTGTGCTTCGGTCGTATGCAGTCCTGATTGTGGCGCTCACCTGCACGGCGCCAAACACGCATACGACCATCATTGGCACCAAGGCAGAAGCGACTCTCATCGCTGAAGACGACACGTCTCCATTCATCCCTCCATTCACGCCTGTCGCGACACCACTGGAGGCGGGCTGCACGATGTTGGGGCGTGAGCGGAAGACGGCCTAACGGTGTGCGGGACCGTAGCCCAGCTTCATGGAGACGGTTGCGAATGGTCCTCGCCGATACCCCAGGAGCAACAGTGTCCCTAATTTGCTGGGAAGTGGCGGTGCGGTCCCCTACGGCACTGCGTAGGATCCTACGGTCTTGGCGTGCATCCGTGCGTCGCTGCGGTCCGGTCCCAGGTCGACGGGCACGTGCACCTTCCGCCGACCACTGGCGACAACATCGATGTACTGTGGAGACCTTACGCCCCACGTGTTGAGCAATTCGGCGGTACGTCCACCCGGCCTCCCGCATGCCCACTATACGCCCTCGCTCAAAGTCCGTCAACTGCACATACGGTTCACGTCCACGCTGTCGCGGCATGCTACCAGTGTTAAAGATGCGATGGAGCTCCGTATGCCACGGCAAACTGGCTGACACTGACGGCGGCGGTGCACAAATGCTGCGCAGCTAGCGCCATTCGACGGCCAACACCGCGGTTCCTGGTGTGTTCGCTGTGCCGTGCGTGTGATCATTGCTTGTACAGCCCTCTCGCAGTGTCCGGAGCAAGTATGGTGGGTCTGACACACCGGTGTCAATGTGTTCTTTTTTCCATTTCCAGGAGTGTATATACAGGGTGAGTCACCTAACGTAACCGCTGGATATATTTCGTAAACCACATCAAATACTGACGAATCGATTCCACAGACCGAACGTGAGGAGGGGGGCTAGTGTAATTGGGTAATACAAACCATAAAAAATGCACGGAAGTATGTTTTTTAACATAAACCTACGTTTTTTTAAATGGAACCCCGTTAGTTTTGTTAGCACAACTGAACATATAAACAAATACGTAATCAGTGCCGTTTGTTGCATTGTAAAATGTTAATTACATCCGGAGATATTGTAACCTAAAGTTGACGCTTGAGTACCACTCCTCCGCTGTTCAATCGTGTGTCTCGGAGAGCACTGCAACATACATCGCGTTTCTACAGAATGATCTGCCAACGTTGCTCGAAAATGTCCCACTGGAAACGCGTCGACGTATGTGGTATCAGTATGATGGTGCACCTGCACATTCCGCAATTAATATTAGGCTGACCCTTGACAGGATGTTCGACGGGCCTTTCATAGGACGTGGAGGACGCATAAATTGGCCAGCCCGTTCTCCTGATCTTACACCTCTGGACTTCTTTCTGTGGGGTACGTTAAAGGAAAATGTGTACCGTGATGTGCCTACAACCCCAGAGGATATGAAACAATGTATTGTGGCAGCCTGCGGCGACATTACACCAGATGTACTGCGGCGTGTACGACATTCATTACGCCAGAGATTGCAATTGTGTGCAGCAAATGATGGCCACCACATTGAACATCTATTGGCCTGACATGTCGGGACACACTCTATTCCACTCCGTAATTGAAAACGGAATCCACGTGTGTACGTGTACCTCACCCCTCATGGTAATATACATGTGCGTCAGTGAAAAAGAGCAATAAAAAAGTGTTAGCATGTGGTCGTAATGTGCTGCTCCAGTCTCTTCTGTACCCAAAGTCCACCACCGTTCCCTTTGGATCCCTACGTAATTTGGTGCTCTCCGATACACACGACCGAACAGCGGAGGAGTGGTACTCAAGCGTCAACTTTAGGTTACAATATCTCCGGATGTAATTAACATTTTACAATGCAACAAACGGCACTGATTACGTATTTGTTTATATGTTCAGATGTGCTAACTAAACTAACGGGGTTCCATTTAAAAAAACGTAGGTTTGTGTTAAAAAACATACTTCCGTGCATTTTTTTATGGTTTGTATTAACCAATTACACTAGCCCCTCTCCTCACGTTCGGTCTGTGGAATCGATTCGTCAGTATTTGATGTGGTTTACGAAATATATCCAGCGGTAGTGTTAGGTGACTCACCCTGTATACTATGCATAGCATGTTTAGTATGTACAGTAAGCGAATGCGAAGTTGTTCTCTGCATGGGTATTAGCTTATTAGTAATAGTAAAGTTGTAATGTAGTGATAATGAGTGGCTATATCGTGGGACTGTGTGTGCTCTGCTTGGACAGCGCTATCCAGTGGCCGGTTGTGAACCTTTAGAATCACAGCAGGTAAACCGGTGCGGAGTAGGGCAGTGTGATGCCGACCGTTGTTAGTCGAGCAGCGGTCATGTACCAAATAGTTTCATCTTGTGACTTCGGTTTTACATTTCTGATGGAAAAGAATGACTATGGGAGCAGTTGTTTTTTTATTTTTTTGGCAATGATTTGATATGAACTGGTCTGCCTCATATATCGTTAGATCCAAAGGTTTATAAATGTTAAGCTACATTCAGGTATGCAGTACTGTACTAATATTAATGTATACCGTGGAAGTCGTGTAAGCCCTCCCTCAAACCTGTCATATTATATCTTCACAGATCCGATGATGGCACCTTTAGTGTGTTGAAACCGGTTATCCAGTAACCAGCATTTAAGCGATCTTGGCTTTAGAATTATTTCTACAACAGAGTGATCCTCCCACTACGCACTATGTGTTCACTGCAGGATATTTCTAAGTCGCAGTTTTGTTTAATAGCACAGCTGATGCACCCATTTTATTTTTAAAACGACCACACCTCACTCACAGTGTGCCGTAGCAAGTGACGATAGTCGGAAACATAAAGAGACTCTTTTAAAAATACACTCCTGGAAATGGAAAAAGGAACACATTGACACCGGTGTGTCAGACCCAACATACTTGCTCCGGACACTGCGAGAGGGCTGTGCAAGCAATGATCACACGCACGGCACAGCGGACACACCAGGAACCGCGGTGTTGGCCGTCGAATGGCGCTAGCTGCGCAGCATTTGTGCACCGCCGCCGTCAGTGTCAGCCAGTTTGCCGTGGCATACGGAGCTCCATCGCAGTCTTTAACACTGGTAGCATGCCGCGACAGCGTGGACGTGAACCGTATGTGCAGTTGACGGACTTCGAGCGAGGGCGTATAGTGGGCATGCGGGAGGCCGGGTGGACGTACCGCCGAATTGCTCAACACGTGGGGCGTGAGGTCTCCACAGTACATCGATGTTGTCGCCAGTGGTCGGCGGAAGGTGCACGTGCCCGTCGACCTGGGACCGGACCGCAGCGACGCACGGATGCACGCCAAGACCGTAGGATCCTACGCAGTGCCGTAGGGGACCGCACCGCCACTTCCCAGCAAATTAGGGACACTGTTGCTCCTGGGGTATCGGCGAGGACCACTCTCAACCGTCTCCATGAAGCTGGGCTACGGTCCCGCACACCGTTAGGCCGTCTTCCGCTCACGCCCCAACATCGTGCAGCCCGCCTCCAGTGGTGTCGCGACAGGCGTGAATGGAGGGATGAATGGAGACGTGTCGTCTTCAGCGATGAGAGTCGCTTCTGCCTTGGTGCCAATGATGGTCGTATGCGTGTTTGGCGCCGTGCAGGTGAGCGCCACAATCAGGACTGCATACGACCGAAGCACACAGGGCCAACACCCGGCATCATGGTGTGGGGAGCGATCTCCTACACTGGCCGTACACCACTGGTGATCGTCGAGGGGACACTGAATAGTGCACGGTACATCCAAACCGTCATCGAACCCATCGTTCTACCATTCCTAGACCGGCAAGGGAACTTGCTGTTACAACAGGACAACGCACGTCCGCGTGTATTCCGTGCCACCCAACGTGCTCTAGAAGGTGTAAGTCAACTACCCTGGCCAGCAAGATCTCCGGATCTGTCCCCCATTGAGCATGTTTGGGACTGGATGAAGCGTCGTCTCACGCGGTCTGCACGTCCAGCACGAACGCTGGTCCAACTGAGGCGCCAGGTGGAAATGGCATGGCAAGCCGTTCCACAGGACTACATCGAGCATCTCTACGATCGTCTCCATGGGAGAATAGCAGCCTGCATTGCTGCGAAAGGTGGATATACACTGTACTAGTGCCGACATTGTGCATGCTCTGTTGCCTGTGTCTATGTGCCTGTGGTTTTGTCAGTGTGATCATGTGATGTATCTGACCCCAGGAATGTGTCAATAAAGTTTCCCCTTCCTGGGACAATGAATTCACGGTGTTCTTATTTCAATTTCCCGGAGTGTAGATAAACCTTTCTTGGACGGAGCCACCAACACCGACCTCACCTGTAGGATTTCAGAATGTACTGACTTCACTTACTCATAGATCAGAAAGCACGGGACGTAATTATGATTCAACAGAACGCCCATAAGTCAGAATGTTACTGCGAAACTGCTTCCAGGCCATTCAACGACAACTTTCTCTCGATACCCGATGTAGTATCTTCTCAATAACAGTTGCTCTGTGCACACAGTGCACAGACCTACTCGACATCGGATTCAGATACACAGCCATTGTGGCCATACAGTCGTCCTCGCACGAGCGACATGGCAAGCTGATCGATGCTCAGGTAAAATCCTTCTACCCTGTGAGTGCAGTGCTGTTCGTCCAGTCCTGAAAGCATCCTCCTAGCGCTTTCGGTCGAACAGTGCATTATTCGCGTGACAAGCACGCCTTGGGCTGGATTCGCCGAGCGAGACTTCATATCCGCGGGTGGGTTGGGAATTTTTCCTGCCCGGGGACTGGGTGTTTGTGTTGTCCTCATCAGTTCATCATCATAATCACTCGTGACAGTGGCTAGACTGGACTGTGTAAAAATTGGGACTTTGTGCGGGCGCTGATAACCGTGCAGTTGTGCGCACCACAAACCATACATCGTCATCATATCCGAGGGTACTGCTGACGGCAGTCAACTGTCACACCCTCCCCACCCATATTCCAAAGGCCGAGAGGAAGGATATGAACACTGAAACTCGTGCATGTATACTGGTCCTTGGGTTACACCACTGTGCCGATCTGTGAAGACTATCACAGTCCACCTCTAAAGGCAATCTTTTTCCATTAGATGTAAGCTTTTACGGCCGGTACAGACGGCACTTAAAACTTCCGGACTAATAGGCCATGGTCGATGCATAAAACTTTTCCCTAACGTTTCTTCTACGACGATGGGAGGCTCAAAAAATGGTTCAAATGGCTCTGAGCACTATGGGACTTAACATCTGAGGTCATCAGTCCCCTAGAACTTAGAACTACTTAAACCTAATTAACCTAAGGACATCACACACATCCATGCCCGAGGCAGGAATCGAACCTGCGACCGTAGCAGCCACGCGGTTCCGGACTGTAGCGCCTAGAACCGCTTGGCCACCGCGGCCGGCGTGGGAGGCTCATTCCAGTACTTTGAGGAGCACCCAATTCTGATTCTTCAAAGAACCAGAGCACAGAAGTGACAAGAGATGAATGGTGGTCTCTTTCAACATCTGCTATAGTCATGTTGATACTGTATTTCATTTCCTCTCCTGCATTTTTTTTTTTTTTTACCTTGGAGCTCTCTTCTCCGGGCCCTTTTATTTGCCCCAATTTGTAGAATAAAAAGTGGAGGATTTATAGGAATATTTTCACACAGTTTTCATTTCATTAAGATTTCCCAATTTTTGGTTACAGCCCTGTAAGCTACACGAAAATTACGAACATATTTCGAGGCGTTCACTGTCAAGTTACTTTCCTAGTGTGAAGAATTAGTTAATTATTTTCCGTTTGAAGTGTAAGAAGATTTAGTTTTTCGGTCCAATCTTAAGTAACTCTTCACAGAAATATTAAAATTCGTCTTAAATATGTAAGGAAATATGTCATTAATAATATAAATCATCTTAAGGGTATCAGCCTGGAAAGAACCATTATATTTTAAATAATAATTGTTACCTACCTATGTTAACCCCCACAAATGTCCAAACATTATGAAACATATCAGAACAGTCGTATAATGCAAACAAAACTGATTTTGAATCAGTATATCACAATTTTCAAACACATGCAGATTACAAAATGAACATATTTGTACTCAAGAGTACAGAGATGATAAGCAAAGAAAGAATATAGAATCTGTGTCAGAAATAAATTGTGTGATACAGTTCACATATATTAGAAATGTCTACACATAAGTACCTCAAAATGATGGTTATATTTTCGTTTCAATATAAATCCACCGTTGAGCACATTTTATATTCAAGTCCATCATTTTAAAAATCACCTTACTCGCCTGTTCTTTGCCGAATCAGCGCTACATAATCGTCACACGCAATTGCAATCTGGCAGTCGTATGAGCTCAGATTTTCAATCAGGTCAGTGAGGCCATATTGAGAAAAATTTCACGCAAACGAAGGGAAAACAAGCAAATATTTGGTCTTGTGGGGAAAAGGGAAAAATAAGTAATAATTTCAGAAATGTGGGAATTTTGAAATGGTTAAATAAATAACTAAACTAAGAAAAAATTTGCAGCCGTGTGTCTATATTACACACAAATGCAATGTTTCTCGATATCTCCTGCCACCAGGGAGCTCACTGCCATGGATTCCCGCGTTTATAAAACACGATTTCCCCGCTGCTAGCGAGCTAACAGCCAGGGATTCCCCTGTTTATTGAGCATACTGTGCGAAAGAGCAGCTTTAGTTCGTTAGTTTCCCATACAGTTACGTTTTCTCAGTCTCAGTGAAATTGTACCTAAATATACTCCTGGAAATTGAAATAAGAACACCGTGAATTCATTGTCCCAGGAAGGGGAAACTTTATTGACACATTCCTGGGGTCAGATACATCACATGATCACACTGACAGAACCACAGGCACATAGACACAGGCAACAGAGCATGCACAATGTCGGCACTAGTATAGTGTATATCCACCTTTCGCAGCAATGCAGGCTGCTATTCTCCCATGGAGACGATCGTAGAGATGCTGGATGTAGTCCTGTGGAACGGCTTGCCATGCCATTTCCACCTGGCGCCTCAGTTGGACCAGCGTTCGTGCAGGACGTGCAGACCGCGTGAGACGACGCTTCATCCAGTCCCAAACATGCTCAATGGGGGACAGATCCGGAGATCTTGCTGGCCAGGGTAGTTGACTTCCACCTTCTAGAGCATGTTGGGTGACACGGGATACATGCGGACGTGCATTGTCCTGTTGGAACAGCAAGTTCCCTTGCCGGTCTAGGAATGGTAGAACGATGGTTTCGATGACGGTTTGGATGTACCGTGCACTATTCAGTGTCCCCTCGACGATCACCAGTGGTGTACGGCCAGTGTAGGAGATCGCTCCCCACACCATGATGCCGGGTGTTGGCCCTGTGTGCCTCGGTCGTATGCAGTCCTGATTGTGGCGCTCACCTGCACGGCGCCAAACACGCATACGACCATCATTGGCACCAAGGCAGAAGCGACTCTCATCGCTGAAGACGACACGTCTCCATTCGTCCCTCCATTCACGCCTGTCGCGACACCACTGGAGGCGGGCTGCACGATGTTGGGGCGTGAGCGGAAGACGGCCTAACGGTGTGCGGGACCGTAGCCCAGCTTCATGGAGACGGTTGCGAATGGTCCTCGCCGATACCCCAGGAGCAACAGTGTCCCTAATTTGCTGGGAAGTGGTGGTACGGTCCCCTACGGCACTGCGTAGGATCCTACTGTCTCGGCGTGCATCCGTGCGTCGCTGCGGTCCGGTCCCAGGTCGACGGGCACGTGCACCTTCCGCCGACCACTGGCGACAACATCGATGTACTGTGGAGACCGCACGCCCCACGTGTTGAGCAATTCGGTGGTACGTCCACCCGGCCTCCCGCATGCCCACCATACGCCCTCGCTCAAAGTCCGTCAACTGCACATACGGTTCACGTCCACGCTGTCGCGGCATGCTACCAGTGTTAAAGACTGCGATGGAGCTCCGTATGCCACGGCGAACTGGCTGACACTGACGGCGGCGGTGCACAAATGCTGCGCAGCTAGCGCCATTCGACGGCCAACACTGCGGTTCCTGGTGTGTCCGCTGTGCCATGCGTGTGATCATTGCTTGTACAGCCCTCTCGCAGTGTCCGGAGCAAGTATGGTGGGTCTGACACACCGGTGTCAATGTGTTCTTTTTTCTATTTCCAGAAGTGTAGTAAAAGCTGGCTATGTTAACATTTCAGTGTTACGTATGATAAGTGTGTGAAGTGAGTGAAAACTAAAAACGAAAGAAGAGTTCGTGGTGAATTAATGCCAGAAGAAGACTGTGAGAAAGTTTCGAGAAAGAAGAAATTCCAAGACCAATGGCTAAATGATCTTACTTTTAAGGTATAGTTAAGACAAATTCCAGGTAACGAATTCAAATTGACATCTGCTGCACATAACGTGGAAATAATCTGTGGAAAAAGTGAGCTACTCAAGCTTGCTCAAAGTCAAAGACATAGCAAGTTAGCCAAAAACTTTCATGGCCTCTCCGTCCGTAAATGGACACGTATCTAGAACAGAAATAAGTGAAAGTGTAGGTAACAGAGCGGTCAAAGCAGCAGATCATTCTAAAATTTCCCGGAAGATTCAGATAAAAAGTTCGAAATGCACTAACATCCTAAAAGAAATTGTTGCCAAAGTAGAAACAGATGTTGTTGTGGTCTTCAGTCCTGAGACTGGTTTGATGCAGCTCTCCATGCTACTCTATCCTGTGCAAGCTTCTTCATCTCCCAGTATCTACTGCAACCTACATCCTTCTGAATCTGCTTAGTGTATTCATCTCTTGGTCTCCCTCTGCGATTTTTACCCTCCACACTGCCCTCGAATGCTAAATTTGTGATCCCTTGATGCCTCAAAACATGTCCTACCAACCCATCCGTTCTTCTAGTCAGGTTGTGCCACAAACTTCTCTTCTCCCCAATCCTATTCAATACCTCCTCATTAGTTATGTGATCTACCCATCTAATCTTCAGCATTCTTCTGTAGCACCACATTTCGAAAGCTTCTATTCTCTTCTTGTCCAAACTAGTTATCGTCCATGTTTCACTTCCATACATGGCTACACTCCATACAAATACTTTCACAAACGACTTCCTGACACTTAAATCTATACTCGATGTTAACAAATTCCTCTTCTTGAGAAACGCTTTCCTTGCCATTGCCAGTCTACATTTTATATCCTCTCTACTTGGACCATCATCGGTTATTTTACTCCCTAAATAGCAAAACTCCTTTACTACTTTAAGTGTCTCATTTCCTAATCTAATTCCCTCAGCATCACCCGACTTAATTCGGCTACATTCCATTATCATCGTTTTGCTTTTGTTGATGTTCATCTTATATCCTCCTTTCGAGACACTGTCCATTCCGTTCAACTGCTCTTCCAAGTCCTTTGCTGTCTCCGACAGAATTACAATGTCATCGGCGAACCAGTTAACGAAACAGATGTAACTGTACGAAATATCAAAGCTACGACCGTCTCAGTGTTGGATGAAAGTTGAGACATTAGCTTGCTGTGTGTTCTGGTCAGGTAAGTTTCTACAGCTGCGGGTAGGACCAGAACGCAACGTCTAGAATTCAATAGTTTAGACGCCAGAGATTGCTCTGCAGATAAACTTTGTATGGTTTTTAAACAATCTTTACCTGCAAAGGCCATTCCAGTAACGAATACTGTAAGCATTTCGTGTGATGGTGACAATGTAATTCTCGGTGTTAGAGACTTATTTATTTATCTTCTTAAAGCTGAGGTAAATGATGTTCTCCTAATACAATGCATTTCTCATTTGTGAAAAACTCTCTCGTGCACCAGGAGATCTTTTAAGAAATATTTCCTTTTAACTTGTCTCATAGTTCTAAGCGTCGTGCCCAGTTGACTGAGATCCAAGAATTTATGAATGCGGAAAACAATAAGATACTGAAACCAGCAACTACAAGATGGCTAGCAATGCACCAGTGCGCATGCCACATGACTGATAATCGGTCCAACTTAAAATGCTTTTTAAAATACCTGCATTTGAGTATAAACCAATAAGTGCTGATTTCATCTTGAGTGAGATAAATAGCCTTTACACCAAAGCTTACCTCTCGTTTCTGAAATATGCTCTTGATCTTTTCAGCAGTTTCACTGCTCTCTTCCAAAAGATTTTTATTCATTCCTTAGCAGAAGATTCAGTTAACCTTCTTTAAGAAACCGGCCAGAAATTTTGTCAGTAAGAGCAACGCAGGAAACTGAAATAGTTAATCCATGTTGTCCTCGAAACTTCCTTCCCTGATGGGAAGTGCATTTAGGGCTCGAGTGTGAAACGTTTGCTAAAGGAGCTACCTGCTTCTGGCACTGATTAAATAAGAGATGTTTGTAAATTTATGTGGCTTCCATTGAAGAAATACGGAGACGCTTACCAATTAGGGATCCAATGTAAAGAAAGCCCTACTCTAGCACTGGGAAAGGATTACAGAATTACGAAATTTAACTAAGCCTTTCAGGTAATAAGTCAATGACAACAACGTGTTCGTACGGTGGCGAATGTTACCCCATTTTTTTTGGTCAACAGGAGACAAGTAATTTAATGAGAATGGAGATAGATGAAATGCGGCATTACACAGCTAACGTTAAGGACTTTACTGAATATAAATTTCGTGACTTATGAAAACTTGTCATATTCAAATGCAGAGTCAGAAGGATTTTTGCCAATAGTGGGTGCGTTATAAAGACAAAGAAGAGGAATCGAGTAAGTAATGAAGACCTCGGTGCCGTTGCAGACGTACGGTCCGCCTTACAAGGCAAGGGAACGGACTGCAGTTCGTTTAAGGTGACCAATACCCATCTGAAACTTCAGAATTGAGACATCCTATGGTGGTGAGTACAATTTATAAATGTTCAGTATATTATATATTCTCATGAGCCTTTAATTGGTCAGTTTCTTTCTTAAGTGACTTCCAAACATTTTTGAATGTACGGCAAAAGTCGTCTTCTAGCGTGAAATTCTGTGCTTGCTTGTGGGAAAATCGAGGTACGGTATATGGCAACACTGCATGAGGCTGCATGGACGCGTTAGTGAACACTCAGAGACTTCCACGTCGCTTATAGTGGCAGGCATCTATCGCATGTCATCATGGATGGACAATGTGAGTTTGTACATCTATATCCAAGAGTTAGTAGGTTTGCAACAATGTGTCGTGGGACATGTTTCAGCTCAAGGTAGCGGATGCTCTGCCACACTATTTCTCACTTGAGCCATTCGTTTGCGTCTCGTGACTTAACCTTGACGTAACCACTCTCATAAATCTCTGCATTGTGCCAACATTACTGCATACATTCTAACAAACAGAAAGGATTCACAGGCGTGCCACAGAGGAACAATACTTGCAACCTACAGCCTCACATCATAGGAAAAAGAAAAGAAACCATTCTAGCGACATTGTCAGTAACAGAACTTAGATTACACACGTTGTCACAGTGTCACGTCATCTGTTCAAAAGAAAATCATACGCATCTCGCACGAAGACATAGTATTCTTATGAAATGTCACTGGGAAATGCCCTCAGTCTGTCTCATAAACGTGTTACAACCAGTCTATAAACACTAAAGCTGTAATGTTCTAGAGCAGTCTCTTTTGCACTAATAGTTATGAAAGACTCACTAAATCTGCTGACGTACACGCTAAGTTTAAGACGCATTCACGAGTTTGTCTCACTTCAGTGTAAGTAATATCGCTTTAGATTTTCCACATGTTGAGTCCCGAAATATTTCTCTCCATTTCAGCTACACAGAAAATGTATGAATGATTTTAGCAGCTCGAAATGCCCCCAGACAGTAATAACGGAATTTCTCACTTTAATCGTTTCCTTTCGACGATTTCGTACGAGGTCTATCAGTACATAGTCCCCCTCTTTGTATGCAATTGTCTGAATTAAGCGATCATGTGCCAGCCTCGTAGCCAAAACCTTTTACTGCATGTGCTGTAATGTCCTGGTGTGTCTTTCTTCATATGAAATCTCATTCCTGTCTATTCGTTGAATTGCTTGTCGATGACGAAATTTTGATAGGCACTACACACGCACCGGCAGTTACGAGTGGAAAAAACCCCCGACATTGCCGCGAAACGAACCCATGGCCCCGTGATCGAGAATAGGGAATGCTTAAAACAAGAGCACGAACTGCTGATATGATTTCCCAAACTTGTATCTAGAACTGCGAATGATGTACTGAGTCCATAATGGTAAGCGCTTGAAATGGTAAAATAGTCCACCGTGGAAAAATGCTGTTAACTTCCGAATGTAATTTTCTGACTCAAGTTGCCAATACGTGCTGGTAAGATCGTAGCGGCTAAGATAGTGTCGAAAATTCTTCCTTGGTTACTGCATGTATTGTATCAAAAAATGGTTCAAATAGCTCTGAGCACTATGGAACTTAAAATCTATGGTCATCAGTCCCCTAGAACTTAGAACTACTTAAACCTAACTAACCTAAGAACATCACACAACACCCTGCCTTCACGAGGCAGAGAAAAATCCCGGACCTCGCTGGGGATCGAACCCGGGAACCCGGGCGTGGGAAGCGAGAACGCAACCACACGACCACGAGCTGCGGACTATTGCATCGCAGTACTGATTATCCGACCACTGAATAATGTCGTTGTCCAACATTATCTGAATTTCTTTATTCACGGCTTCGATTTTTGACAGCGGAACGATATGTGGCTTCACTCTAAAAGCTTCAGGAGTTCGGACTTGCGGATGAAACTTACACCCAGGCTTCTCCGAGTCTTTATAATTTTTCCGTCCAAACACGGGTTCATTCCGTGTAGTTTTCCTCTAGCGTCTTATTTCAGCTCCTTTTTAGTTTTGCACCTGCGGCTCCCAGTGGTCATAAACACTGAAGAGACAGAAGTCATGGGATAGGGATATGAACATAGGGTCGGCCGCTGTGGTCGAGCGGTTCTAGGCGCTTTAGTCCGGAACCACGCTGCTGCTACGGTCGCAGGTTTGAATCCTGCCTCGGGCATGGATTTGTGTGATGTCCTTAGGTTAGTTAGGTTTAAGTAGTTCTAAGTCTAGGGGACTGATGACCTTCGATGTTAAATCCCATAGTGCTTAGAGCCATACGTACATAGGCATATGTCGGTACATCTGGTAGAAAAGGGCAATGCGTTCGTGGAGTTGCCATGTGTTCAGATGGTTCAAATGGCTCTGAGCACTATGCGACTTAACTTCGGAGGTCATCAGTCGCCTAGAACTTAGAAGTAATTAATCCTAACTAACCTAAGGACATCACACACATCCATGCCCGAGGCAGGATTCGAACCTGCAACCGTAGCGGTCGCTCGGCTCCAGACTGTAGCGCCTAGAACCGCACGGCCACTCCGGCCGGCTGCCAATTGTACTCGGGTTATTTTTGTGATTAGGTTTCCGACGTGGTTCTGGCCGCACGATGGGAATTAACAGACTTTGAACGCCGAATGCAAGTTGGAGCTAGAAGCTTAGCAGATTCCATTTCGGAAATCGTTAGGGAATTCGATATTCCGAGTGCCAAGAATGTGCTGAGAATACCAAATTTCAAGCATTACCTCTTACTACGGACAGCGCAGTGACCGACGGTCTTTTCTTTACAACCGAGAGCAGCGGCGTTTGCGTATAGTTTCCAGAGCTAACAGACAAGCAACACTGCATGAAATAACCGCAGAAATCAATGAGCGATTTACGACGGACGTACCCGTTAGGACACTGTGCCGAAGTCTGGCGTCAATGAGCTGTGGCAGCAGATGACCGACGCGAATGGCTTTGCTAACAGCACATAACCTGCAGCGCCTCACCTGGGCTCGTGACCATATTGGTTGGGCCTTAGGCGATTGGAAAACCCGTCTCCTGGTCGGATGAGTCCCGCTTTCAGGTGATAAGAGCGTATGGTTGAGTTCGAGTGTGGCGCGGACCCCACGAAGCTATGGACCCGAGTTGTGGATAAGGCACTGTCCAAGCTTTATGGTGACTCCATAATGGTATCGGCTGTGTTTACATGGAACAAACTGGGTCCTCTGGTCCAATTGGATCGATCATTGACTGGAAATGGTTATGTTCGGCTGCTTGGAGACAACCCGCAGCCATTCACGGACGTCATGTTCCCAAACAATGGTGGCATTTGTGTGGTCCATAATGCGTCATATCACTGGGCCACAATTGTTCGCGATCGGTTTGAAGAACATTGTGGACAATTCTAGCAAATGATTTGGCCACCCACATCGCCCAACACGAGTCCCAGCGAACATTTACGTGACATAATCGAGGGCCACTTCGTGAACAAAATCCTACACCGGCAACAGTTCCGCAAGTATGACGGCTATGCAGCCAGCGTGGCCCAGTGTTTCTGCAGAGGACTTCCAACGACTTGCTGCACTGCGCCGGGTGGAAGGAGGTTCGACACCGACACAATATTAGGGGGTATCCCATGACTTTTGTGGCCTCAGTTTACACTGCCTTTGCCTGTCACTCATTGGGATTTTTGGTGTTTCATCTTGTAACCAACCAATTTAGGCAGTTCTGTCAATTAGAACACATTCACAACCGGGTGACATGGCTGTTGATATACTTTCCGGGATGTGAGGTCGTGGTCCAAGAACTTTTCTGCTCCTTACGTTTCGTCCAGGAATGCGCTGGACTTCCTCAGAGGCGCTGCTACGCTGAGTCTTACCGACTGACTGGTCGGTTTTTTTTTTTTCCTTTATTGAATTTCAATTCCCCCCGAAGGGGGCGGGCTGGCAGCAGCTTAGGACGCCGCTCTGCAGCCTACAGATTTTCTGACAAAGAACAGGAGAATAAATAATAATAAAAAACAGGCGATAAAATCGGGGACTTAGTGAGTAACAAGGTGAAAAGAAAACGGGGAACTTAAAACAAGCAACAGAGGGATGATGAAGCGAATAAAAATACATACGGAGCAGACAGGGAAAACAATAGACAATTAAAAAAAAAACACGGCGACAGTCTGGATTCTGTTCGCAAAGTATATAAAATTCACACCCAGCGACAGCATGGTTTCTGTTCGCAACACAACACTGAATAGTCACTAGAACACAGCACGAAAAAGTCGGCAAAGGTGACACCACAGTCAAGAGCAGGTGGGGGGGAAAACGGGACAGGAGATGGGAAAACAAAAAAGGGGGGAAAGGAGAGTAAAAGCGAAGGGGGGGGGGAACCGGGAAAGGAGCTGATGGAGGATGAGGACCCACAAGAGGGGTGGGGGGCAGACGCGACAGGGAGGGGGGGTAGGCAGAGGAGGGGAATACAAAAGGACTGGGGGGGAGAAGGGAGGTAGGGAGAGGTGTAGTGGGGAGGAAACAGGACGGAAGGGGGGGGGGAAGAGGGAGCCCAGGGAAAGGACAGAGGAAAGGAGGGGGAGGGAGGATCAGAGTTGATAGGAATGATAAATGGAGGGAGAGAGGGCATCATCCGGGAGGGGGAGTTGACGGAAGCCACCTTGGGAAAGGAGATGGAGGGTGTAGAGATGGAGGGTAGGGGGGACACAACGGTGAAGACGTGGCAGGGGGCAAGGATGGGAGAGGAGAGGAGCAACCAGGGGGTGAGGGGGTTCAAGACGGCGGGAGGTGTAGAGGATGCGGATATGTTCGAGGAAGAGGAGCAGATGAGGGAAAGGAATGAGATCATAGAGGATCCGTGTGGGGGACGGGAGGCGGATACGGAAGGCGAGGCGGAGTGCATGACGCTCAAGGATCTGGAGGGACTGATAGAATTTGGGAGGGGCAGATATCCAGGCAGGACTGGCATAACAGAGGATGGGACGGATTAAGGATTTGTAGGTGTGGAGGATGGTAGAGGGGTGCAACCCCCATGTCCGGCCAGAGAGGAGTTTGAGGAGGCGGAGGCGGTTGTGGGACTGGTCGGGTGTCTGAGAGCGACTTATATACTGTGAGAAAGGGGGGCGTGGTTCAGGTGACACGTGATGAGCAGTGATAATCCATAGCAAAGATAAGGTTGACTATCGATTACCACCTTGTCAAAGATAAAAATTGTTAGCAATTTTGTAGAGCCACTGTCCATATATCGCTGAGTTTCATAGCCTCCTCTTTCCTATTAAAATTATCGTGATGTTTATAAATTTCGATAGCTTCTCTATAAAGTATTACGATCTGTGAAGGATAAACGCCCTCCCCTGTCGACATGTGGTGTGTATAAGATTCCATGTACCTGTGGTAAAGTTTACATTGGTACTACCAAAAGAAGCGTAAACACGCGACTGAAAGAGCATAAAAGTCTTTGTCGACTTGGAAAAATAGAAAAGTCAGCTGTAGCGGAACATGCTCTTCAACCAGGCAACCACCAAGTGAAGTTTTCGGATACCGAGGTTTTATCTACAACGTTAAATTACTATCCACGGCTTTATAGAGAAGCTATCGAAATTTATAAACATCACGATAATTTTAATAGGAAAGAGGAGGCTATGAAACTCAGCGATATATGGACAGTGGCTCTACAAAATTGCTAACAATTTTTATCTTTGACAAGGTGGTAATCGATAGTCAACCTTATCTTTGCTATGGATTATCACTGCTCATCACGTGTCACCTGAACCACGCCCCCCTTTCTCACAGTATATAAGTCGCTCTCAGACACCCGACCAGTCAGTCGGCAAGACTCAGCGTAGCAGCGCCTCTGAGGAAGTCCAGCGCAGTCCTGGACGAAACGTAAGGAGCAGAAAAGTTCTTGGACCACGACATCACATCCCGGAAAGATATCAACAGCCAATTAGAACACAATCCGAACGTTAGGAGTCCGTGTATTTTTAAGGAACGAATGTTATTTTACGAGGGCTGTCCAGAAAGTAAGTTACGATCGGTCGCGAAACGGAAACCACAGTGAAAACCTGAAACATTTTATTTGCAACACATAGTCGCCGCTCCAACTTCGAGTTTTGTCCTAGTGTTGTATCAACTTTACAATATCCTCGTCATACACTCCTGGAAATGGAAAAAAGAACACATTGACACCGGTGTGTCAGACCCACCATACTTGCTCCGGACACTGCGAGAGGGCTGTACAAGCAATGATCACACGCACGGCACAGCGGACACACCACGAACCGCGGTGTTGGCCGTCGAATGGCGCTAGCTGCGCAGCATTTGTGCACCGCCGCCGTCAGTGTCAGCCAGTTTGCCGTGGCATACGGAGCTCCATCGCAGTCTTTAACACTGGTAGCATGCCGCGACAGCGTGGACGTGAACCGTATGTGCAGTTGACGGACTTTGAGCGAGGGCGTATAGTGGGCATGCGGGAGGCCGGGTGGACGTACCGCCGAATTGCTCAACACGTGGGGCGTGAGGTCTCCACAGTACATCGATGTTGTCGCCAGTGGTCGGCGGAAGGTGCACGTGCCCGTCGACCTGGGACCGGACCGCAGCGACGCACGGATGCACGCCAAGACCGTAGGATCCTACGCAGTGCCGTAGGGGACCGCACCGCCACTTCCCAGCAAATTAGGGACACTGTTGCTTCTGGGGTATCGGCGAGGACCATTCGCAACCGTCTCCATGAAGCTGGGCTACGGTCCCGCACACCGATAGGCCATCTTCCGCTCACGCCCCAACATCGTGCAGCCCGCCTCCAGTGGTGTCGCGACAGGCGTGAATGGAGGGACGAATGGAGACGTGTCGTCTTCAGCGAGGAGAGTCGCTTCTGCCTTGGTGCCAATGATGGTCGTATGCGTGTTTGGCGCCGTGCAGGTGAGCGCCACAATCAGGACTGCATACGACCGAGGCACACAGGGCCAACACCCGGCATCATGGTGTGGGGAGCGATCTCCTACACTGGCCGTACACCACTGGTGATTGTCGAGGGGACACTGAATAGTGCACGGTACATCCAAACCGTCATCGAACCCATCGTTCTACCATTCCTAGACCGGCAAGGGAACTTGCTGTTCCAACAGGACAATGCACGTCCGCATGTATCCCGTGCCACCCAACGTGCTCTAGAAGGTGTAAGTCAACTACCTGGCCAGCAAGATCTCCGGATCTGTCCCCGATTGAGCATGTTTGGGACTGGATGAAGCGTCGTCTCACGCGGTCTGCACGTCCAGCACGAACGCTGGTCCAAGTAGGCGCCAGGTGGAAATGGCATGGCAAGCCGTTCCACAGGACTACATCCAGCATTTCTGCGATCGTCTCCATGGGAGAATAGCAGCCTGCATTGCTGCGAAAGGTGGATATACACTGTACTAGTGCCGACATTGTGCATGCCCTGTTGCCTGTGTCTATGTGCCTGTGGTTCTGTCAGTGTGATCATGTGATGTATCTGACCCCAGGATTGTGTCAATAAAGTTTCCCCTTCCTGGGACAATGAATTCACGGTGTTCTTATTTCAATTTCCAGGAGTGTAGAAAGCAGCCGCTTGTGCTTTCGGCCATGTCTGCAGCTCGTTGTCTGTCGAAAAATTTTGTCTTCATGGCCAGCGGTTTTTGTGAGCAGAAATGAAACTCAGGGGGAGCCAATTACGGACTGTATTGTGGGTGATCAAACGCTTCTCATCGGAAACGCTGAAGGAGCGTCTTCATTGCCCCTGCAGTGTGCGGCAGAGAATTGGCTTGAAGAAGGAACTGCTCGACAGTTGTGTTATTTGGGCTGCATGTCACAGGCGAAATCTCTAACCGGGCCCTCATACTTGGCGGGAGACGCTATTCCCTACGCATCTTTACGTGCTCACTGTTCACTCAAAACTGAAGAGGGCGTCGCGACACGATTGGCGGGCATACTAGAGACACTTCAAATGGTTCAAATGGCTCTGAGCACTATGGGACTCAACATCTGTGGTCATCAGTCCCCTAGAACCTAGAACTACTTAAACCTAACTGACCTAAGGACATCACACACATCCATGCCCGAGGCAGGATTCGAACCTGCGACCGTAGCGGTCACGCGGTTCCAGACTGACGCGCCTAGAACCGCACGGACACACCGGCCGGCTACTAGAGACACTGACCAACACATCTGTGCGAAGCTTTACCGGATTTTCCCAGTGGTTTCCGTTTCGCGGCACATCGTAACTTACTTTCTGGACAGCCCTCGTATTTGTGAAGGTGTTTTTCCCATGTCTTGTTTAATTGCCTTATTTTTACCATTATTGTATACCGCAAATACATACACTTCTGGAAATTGAAATAAGAACACCGTGAATTCATTGTCCCAGGAAGGGGAAACTTTATTGACACATTCCTGGGGTCAGATACATCACATGATCACACTGACAGAACGACAGGCACATAGACACAGGCAACAGAGCATGCACAATGTCGGCACTAGTACAGTGTATATCCACCTTTCGCAGCAATGCAGGCTGCTATTCTCCCATGGAGACGATCGTAGAGATGCTGGATGTAGTCCTGTGGAACGGCTTGCCATGCCATTTCCACCTGGCGCCTCAGTTGGACCAGCGTTCGTGCTGGACGTGCAGACCGCGTGAGACGACGCTTCATCCAGTCCCAAACATGCTCAATGGGGGACAGATCCGGAGATCTTACTGGCCAGGGTAGTTGACTTACACCTTCTAGAGCACGTTGGGTGGCACGGGATACATGCGGACGTGCATTGTCCTGTTGGAACAGCAAGTTCCCTTGCCGGTCTAGGAATGGTAGAACGATGGGTTCGATGACGGTTTGGATGTACCGTGCACTATTCAGTGTCCCCTCGACGATCACCAGTGGTGTACGGCCAGTGTAGGAGATCGCTCCCCACACCATGATGCCGGGTGTTGGCCCTGTGTGCCTCGGTCGTATGCAGTCCTGATTGTGGCGCTCACCTGCACGGCGCCAAACACGCATACGACCATCATTGGCACCAAGGCAGAAGCGACTCTCATCGCTGAAGACGACACGTCTCCATTCGTCCCTCCATTCACGCCTGTCGCGACACCACTGGAGGCGGGCTGCACGATGTTGGGGCGTGAGCGGAAGACGGCCTAACGGTGTGCGGGACCGTAGCCCAGCTTCATGGAGACGGTTGCGAATGGTCCTCGCCGATACCCCAGGAGCAACAGTGTCCCTAATTTGCTGGGAAGTGGCGGTGCGGTCCCCTATGGCACTGCGTAGGATCCTACGGTCTTGGCGTGCATCCGTGCGTCGCTGCGGTCCGGTCCCAGGTCGACGGGCACGTGCACCTTCCGCCGACCACTGGCGACAACATCGATGTACTGTGGAGACCTCACGCCCCACGTGTTGAGCAATTCGGCGGTACGTCCACCCGGCCTCCCGCATGCCCACTATACGCCCTCGCTCAAAGTCCGTCAACTGCACATACGGTTCACGTCCACGCTGTCGCGGCATGCTACCAGTGTTAAAGACTGCGATGGAGCTCCGTATGCCACGGCAAACTGGCTGACACTGACGGCGGCGGTGCACAAATGCTGCGCAGCTAGCGCCATTTGACGGCCAACGCCGCGGTTCCTGGTGTGTCCGCTGTGCCGTGCGTGTGATCATTGCTTGTACAGCCCTCTCGCAGTGTCCGGAGCAAGTATGGTGGGTCTGACACACCGGTGTCAATGTGTTCTTTTTTCCATTTCCAAGAGTGTACATATTATATTCTTTTCATAGACGTATACACCTGAGGATGCGGCTAAATCATCATGAAACCGGCAGTGTATGATTCTGCAGTATAGTAACGACGAAAACGTAATCAGCTACCAAAAGTTTTTTAGAAGGTTTTAATAGTTTTTTTAAAAAAATTATGAATAACTCTTTCTCTGAAAAGACTTCAGTACGCATAGTCTACATAAAACTTCAAGCATCACTTCCTCTTGGGTTTCTGTTAATCTGTCAGTCTTCCCTTGTATATTCTGAACATCCCGACAAGTTGCTTTATCGGTATACTTTTTTCCGTGGCTTTCAGTCCGAAGACTGCTTTTATGTAACTTTCAAAACTAATCTGTCTTGTGGAAACCTCTTCGTTCCTGTATAGCTACTGCAACCTACATGGAACTGAACCCGCATACTGCACTCAAGACTCTTGTCTTCCTTTGCTATATCTGTCGCCCTACACACCCCTCCAATACCAAATTGTTTATTTGTTTACGCCCCAGGATGACTGCCAAAACGTACCGGAAATGTTCTCATATTCAACGAAAGGAAACACCCAACCTACACCCCCTAGTGGTTGAAAACGGGAGACGCTTCAGGTTGTAACAACAACAACGCTATACTATTGTACATATAATAAATTTTCTCTTCTGAATTACGATCAATTAGTATAATCGATGTACTGATTTCATTGCTTTTTTGTTTCATGCCATTATGTTAAAGAAACTGTAAACAAATTTCGATGTGAATATTAATGTTTATGTCAAATTTCAAGCAATGTTATAATAGAAGTGAAGTGTAACTAATGTCGAAACTATTGTAAGATGTGAAAGTAGTAATTGTGCGCCTGGTCCATACGTAGGCAATGTATTAGGATATGTAGAATGTAAAACCTTTGGTGAATACCCTGTCTGTAGGGGAGCGGTAAAAGGTGGATGGCAGGCGAGCGCGGGAAAATGCACACGGGCGCTGTACGGCATAACGGGCTCAGCAGTAGTAGTCGGAGTTGGGCATCGGTCTGAGAAACACGTTCTGGATCTAGGAGGCTCTCCTGGAAAACGTGATTTCGTTGAGCCTCGGATGCGCCGTTCCCGACGCCTAAACAGCATGGCAATATTCCATAGGCACTAAATGGAAAAGTATTGCGATGCTATGAAGAAGTAAAGTGCCGATATTTCAAGAGCCACTGCTGTGATTGTATGTGTGCTCTGTGCCTCGCCATCTCGCCGCCTGCCGACCGCCGCATCGATATGAACAGGTTGAAACTTTTAGTACTGTGTTCGTGTGGACCAGTGTTACTTTTGTTACATACTGTTCAATAACAACTTAAATTTTACCAGAACTGTCCTATCATTTAATCATCCTCACAACTAACCTAGACAGGGTCCTTTCGACATGTTGTGCAATCCGAGTGTCCCTAGATGAAGATTTAAAGTTTATGTTAATAATAATTACCTGTAGATCTATCTATGTTAGAATGATGTTTAAAGAACTTTGTTGTTAATGAATATATAGGTAAATAACATAGGTCTGACAAAGTTGGAAGATAATGTTGAAATTGGTTTAGTAATGAAGTTTAATCAATTTGAGACAAAAATAATCGTAGTTAAATGAGCAGGAAGTAAGACAAAAAGAGCAGTAACTCATATATTGGAAATCTTGAATGCTTAATGCTTCCAATAACCAAAATTTTCATTACAGTGATCATAACAGTTTCAGGGTGCCACCCCCTTTCTTTCTTTTCTATTCATTTGAATTCTGAAGTGTACTGAACTGATTTGACCAGCAAAGTTAAAATCAAGATAAAACCAAAATTTATCAGTGTTTTACCCTTTTTAAAATTGACATTGTATGTGTGTTTCGAAAGTGCTATTTCTAGGGTAACCTATGCCCGATTTTAATCAGATCAATAGACAGTACGAAGTTTGTAGTAAAAATTGGAGTGTAATGTTGTGTATTTCTGGCTTGTCCATATTAGTACAGAAAGTGAAATTATTAGTTCAGTAGATTTTCTGGTTCTAATATTTACCATATAATGCAGTGTTACTACGTGTGGTTATGCTTGAACGTACATCCACTTGTACAGGAAAGAAACTCAGTTAACGCCTAATTAGGCTGGCGACCGTATTATTAACAATTGGTAGCATCTGCTGTGTTGTTTCTTGTCCGTCCTAACGTGTAGTTGCACTTCAGACTTGCTTGACGTATCATTGTTGTTACTGAGTGGGTGTAAGTCTGATTTTGCCTTCATTCAGGTACACGCGGTCAACATATATACCAAAATCCTTTCTTATAAGGTGAAGCCCGTCAATTTACCATAGTACAGGCTTTAAAGAGTATCGTGCGCCCGAGCGTAGTGTTACAAGGTGGCCAACTTAGATAGCACCGAGTATACCGCGGAATGAGGAGTCTGTTACCAACGACCTCCTTGGAACGCAGATGATCAGATTTTTGCCCTTAGGATAGGAAGGCTGTGAGCCAAACGGCCAATGGCATGGAGATGTGGAACGCAATGGGGAAACTTCCATACGAAAGTAACATTTGGATATCCCGCGTGTAGTAATCAGGGCGAAATCTAATAATTTATGTTTCATTGAAGATCTCGGGTTTCAGGTATCAAGGTCTGTCAGGTGAAGAGGAGAGGCCTTAGGACGTCATTCCATGAAGTCGTCATTCCATGAAGAAGCGAGAAGACCAGAAACACAAGGAAAAGATAAATTTAACGTTGCCACTTTGAATGTATGAACACTGCTAAATCTTGAAAAATTGGATGAAGTCAAAAAGACCGTGACCAAGCATCAACCGAATATTTTAGGACTGTCTGAAACAAGACTGCTAAAAACCGCGAATTTAGATCAGAATATTTCAGAACAACGCATATCAACAGTCATGGAGGAATGGAGTATCTAATATATTAACAAAGAAATTGATTTGTAGTGTAATGAAAACCTACCATGTGAGTGACACGATACTAGTGATAAAGCTAAAAATTTGACAAGTTGACATAATAATAATTATTGGAGTGTATTTATCAACGACAAATAGTAACGTTGAAGAAACAGGAAAACTTTCGTAACTCTACTGAGGAATTAATGGCAACGAAAAGATATGAAAGAAAAGGTTATTTTCATAGGAGATTTTAATGGGTCATTAGGAGTAGAATTTTGTGAACAACATGAGATGGTTATCGAGCACCAAAGAGAAAACGCTAAACATGGAAGACACCTGGCGATAGGAGATACATAGTATGTAATAGTGAAACTTAGATTCAAGAACGAAATAAACCCTTGTCACTGTTGCCCTGGTGCTGATGTAGACATTCATCTTACACTTACTGAGACAAAGTGCACTATCAGATTTAAGAAATACAATCTGGCTTTGCAAAGAAATGGACAATATGTAAATTGAAGGATGAAGAGGTTGTGTAGGAGTTTAGAAATGCTACAATGGATGCAGACATGAGTGAAAGCATTTGGGATGCTATCAATTGGAAGCAACAGATGCAGCTACAGATATGTCAGGAATAAGGAAGATAAAACACAGAAAGTCTTGGACTAGTACTGAAATATTAGGGAGTAATGCATGGAGATAAATTAGCTGGAAATAAAAGTTGTTGTAATGAAAAAGTTGGAATAAGAAAACGTTATCAAATAAAATTAATGATTTTATTATTAACAATTCAAAAGGCTTACTTTATTTAATTAGATTTTTGAATAAGTGACGTCACACTTTCTGGAAGTCAGAAAAATATGGTAAAGGTTCAGTATATACTCAAATTAATAAATTACCTTTTGAATTCCATCTTCCTGGCTGTAATTACTGTAGTCCTGGAATTAAATTAGAAGAAATATTTGCTGGACGTGATCAGGGAATAAATAAATCCGGTGAAGCTTATAAAGAACATTTTTGTAGGGATACTAAGGACTTAGAAGAAAGACATGAAGGAGATAAAGAACATCAGTTAACTGCAAAATAATGTTTGTATGATGAAGAAGTAGCAGCAGCAGCAGCTATAATAGGAATAATGTTAGGAAAAAGAAAATTAGGTGTGGGCCTAGACGAAAATAGTTGAGTATTATAAATTATTTTAAACAAAATAATTTTATATTTTTTAACAATGATAATTTTATATTTTTTAAATATGAATTATATTATGCCTTTAGGATTTTTTAACTTTTATACGGGGTGATTATATCTAAACTTTCAAAATGCTGTAGAAATAACGCATTGGTCAGAATGACATCAAATTGCAATGGAATATTATCGTAGAAGGGGGAAAACGTATGGCTGAAGAAAAGCAATTGTGTGAGAATTGTTCAACAGATGGCGCTGTATTTTCAGAATACGTAGATGGATATACCTGTCATGTGCACGACCCTTTGAAGTTGGTATAAACACGTCGGTTACACGGCTTTTCCTCTATTCGCGTCTGCGACGTTCACCATGACTGTGTCAATGCAGGATCATGCTCTGCTTGTTAAACTGTATTACAAGATTGATGACTGTGCACACATCGCTCTGCAGAAGTTCCGGACACTGAAGGGTTTGAAAAAAGGCGTTGGTCCGTTGACCGCCGTGGGCCAGGAGAAAATGATTCGGAAATTCGAAAAGACGGGTTCTTTTGGTGTGCAACCTGGTAGAGGGAGGAAGCGTATTGATTCGACATCAGTGGAAACCACAGAAATGCAGGATGAGACGAGTGGGGGTGTGCAAACGTCTAGTGCATGGAGAATTGCCCGAACATTGGACATATCCGTGAGTACAGTGTGTAAAATCCTACGAAACATCCTTCTTTGCCATCTATTCAAAATTAGCCATGTGCACGAGTTGCTTCCTGTTAACCTGCCAGCAGGAGAGACCTTTGCTTTAGAATTTATTCGTCGCATTGAATTGGACAATGACTGGACGTCGAAGATTTTGTGGGCAGACGAAGCCAACTTCCATCTGACAGGATATGTCAATACACAGAATTGTCGAATATGGGCAATGGAAAATCCGCACGCAAGTCAACCAGTTCTAATTCATCCTGAAAAGGTCACTGGGTGATGCGGGTTTACAGCATCATTTATCATGGGGCCTTTTTCGAAGAGACAGGTGCTCTCGGTCCTGTTACCTGTATCGTGACTGTTAAGCACTATGAGTGTCTTTTGCGCAACGACGTCATTCCAGCTCTCCTACAGCGCGCATATATGGATGGGATTATTTTTATGCAAAATGGCGCACCTCTGCACGTTGAAAATCCAGTTAAGCAGCTGCTGAAGCGTCACTTTGGAAATGCTAGAATTATATTTCCCTAAAGCCTGGACACCCCAATCACCTCATCTTAAGCCGTGCGACTTCTGGCTGTGGGGCTACCTGAAAGATGTCGTGTTCAGTGTTCCGATTGCAAATTCAGCTGCATTGAAGGTACGCATTGCGCAACGCATTCTGAACATGACCCAGAAAATACTTCTATCAGTTGTGGAACATGCTGTTTATCGATTTCAACTTGTTGCAGAAAACGGTGGAAAAACGGTGGACAGCATACAGAACATGATTTGCGGCAGTCACACGGAAATTAATAATCAGATTTGATTTTTATTGATACTTTTTATGCGGTTTTTGGCCTCAGAAAAATTAAACATCGATGTGACTGATGCTTTTATGAGGTTTTGGCTTCAGGACAATTAAAAACCGATGTGAGTGATGCTTTTATGCGGTTTTTGGCCTCAGGACAATTATAAGCCGATTTTTTCCAACCGATGCGTAATGACCCTGCCATGGCGGATGGGCCTACGTAGCTAACACTATCACACCTGTACATCGTTCTAAATTGCGTGTAGCTCGTCGTCGGACTGCAATAGGAGGTCTCAATGGAAACAAATCCTCTGGGCCATGTTAGGCTTTTATTTGGAGTGACTGACGCAGGAATATCACCCAACTCGCCACAGGCAATGCTCATAACTTGTCCAGGGATGCTATCTTAATCAGGACTGACCTATTTGTCCTTTTCGGCAGCGTTGTTACTTCCCCGAACTTATCCTCCATGGTTTCAACAAAAAATATATGCTTCGTAGCCAGAAAGGAGTCCCTACTGGCATTGAAATCTTAGACATCTGGAGCCATTAGGCCACCAGCAAAAGATGGTTTGGTCCGCTTCATTGCGGGTCATCTGCGCTGATGCCACTCACTCTGACTTCCCCTAAGAGCGCTACCCAGACTCGGCGAAGGCCACCTGGTAGGATGGTCGTTGCTGGGAGTTCTGATGCCCCACATAGATGGGCATCTACTCCTTGGCATAAGTGGAGAATTTGTAGCTCAGGTATCAGCTGTGTGACCTCTGTGTTGTTAGGGGGATACAACTAAGACGGTATGTGAGGACACCTCCACGATGGACTGGCGACCACGCGGGATATCGGGTGCGAAAAAATCCATTATTATCATGGGTGCAGAAGACGACAGTGAACAATGGATGTAGATTAGGCATCTCATAAAGGTCCTCGCCCAAATAGCTGGATGACGGGAATAGCTGCAGAGCCATGACAATGCTAGGTGCAGGAGGTCTCAGTGCACGGCAGATATATGATGCACCATGTAAAGCGTCCTTGCAGAAATGGTCTGCACTTCTGAAAAATTTAGAAAATGTGAAGGTCAAACCATAAAATCGGACCGTGATAACTGAGGTAGAAAAGTAGGAGACTTCTTTGCGACGCTTCTTACGACAGGCAGGGATACCTCAGGCCTTTTCTACACTACTGACCATTAAAATTGCTACACCAAGAAGAAATGCAGATGAAAACGGATATTCATTGGACAAATGTATTATACTAGAACTGACATGTGATTACATTTTCACGCGGTTTGGGTGCATAGATCCTGAGAAATCAGTACCCTGAACAACCACCTCTGGCCGTAAAAACGGCCGTGATACGCCTGGGCATTGAGGCAAACACAGCTTGGATGGCGTGTACAGGTACAGCTGCCCGTGCAGCTTCAACACAATACCACAATTCATGAAGAGTAGTGACTGGCGTATTGTGATGAGCCAGTTGCTCGGCCACCACTGACCACACGTTTTCAATTGGTGAGAGTTCTGGAGAATGTGCTGGCGAGGGCAGCAGTCGGACATTTCCTGTATCCAGAAAGGCCCGTACAGGACCTGCAACATGCGGTCGTGCATTGTCTTGCTGAAATGTAGGGTTTCGCAGCGATCGAATGAACGGTGGAGGCACGGGTCGTAACATATCTGAAATGTAACGTCCACTGTTCAAAGTGCCGTCAATGCGAACAAGAGGTGACCGAGACGTGTAACCAATGGCCGGGTGATACGCCAGTATGGCGATGACGAATACACGCTTCCAATGTGCGTTCTCCGCGATGTCGCCAAACACGGATGCGGCCATCTTGATGCTGTAAACAGAATCTGGATTCATCCGAAAAAATGACGTTTTGCCATTCGTGCACCCAGGTTCGTCGTTGAGTACACCATCGCAGGCGCTCCTGTCTGTGATGCAGCGTCAAGGGTAACCGCAGCCATGGTTTCCGAGCTGATAGTCCATGCTGCTGCAAACGTCGTCGAACTGTTCGTGCAGATGGTTGTTGTCTTGCAAACGTCCCGATCTGTTGACTCACGGATCGAGACGTGGCTGCACGATCCGTTACAGCCATGCGGATAAGATGCCTGTCATCTCGACTGCTAGTGATACGAGACCGTTGGGATCCAGCACGGCGTTCCGTATTACCCTCCTGAACCAACCGATTCCATATTCTGCTAACAGTCATTGGATCTCGCCCAACGCGAGCAGCAATGTCGCCATACGATATACCGCAATCGCGATAGGCTACAATCCGACCTTTATCAAAGTCGGAAACGTGATGGTACGCATTTCTCCTGCTTACACGAGGCATCACAACAACATTTCACCAGGCAACGCCGGTCAGCTATTGTTTGTGTATGAGAAATCGTTTGGAACCTTTCCTCATGTCAGCAGGTTGTAGGTGTCGCCACCGGCGGCAACGTTGTGTGAATGCTCTGAAAAGCTAATCATTTGCATATCACAGCATCTTGTTCCTGCTGGTTAAATTTCGCGTCTGTAGCTCGTCATCTTCGTGGTGTAGCAATTTTAATGGCCAGTAGTGTAATTCTCGAACCGGCCTAAGGGGGTGGGGGGGGGGGCACTACGTATCGTATCCCAGCCGATAAGTTGACGCCGTCGCTCTTCATCTTGGTTGTGGATGCGTCCGAATACATAGGGCGGAAAAAGTACGTCAGCAAAATCTTCCAACTGGAGACATCGTACTGTTTCCAGGTTAACCTGGATCGTCTCCCAGCGGAACTCGACAGAGGGCGTCGGTCCTCCAAGTGTCAACAAGAAGGCCACGTGGCAAAATGCTACCGCGACCTGGTGACAAATGGGCGTATGTTGAAAGCCGGAGCTGCGGCGAGGCCGTCTCAGGCTGCAGCAGAGTTGGTGCAAAGCAGAGCAAGCATTACGAGCCGGCGCGACTCCTCCCACTCCTCACGCCTACAAGTAGATGCTGTGGTGAGTGACGTCAGTCTGACGTGACACTCAATGCGGCATTCGCTGTAATGGTTTCGCTGTATCCTTTTGTTGCATTATAACTTGCAATATGCCGTTTCAAGGAAATGGCGCAGTGAAGATTTATCACAAACCTTCTTGTAATCAATGTCAATGACACATTATCCAAATGCTTTCAGGACGTCTGAAGATCAGTTGCAGTGTTGCTAACTTTATGTGCTCAACGTGTCCGAAAAATAAGTTGCACGGAGACGATGAGTTTCGGTGCAGAATAACGCAAGTTCGTACCAAGCTGTATGTTAGTATTTTTTACCTTCTTCGCCTTTTGGAACAGATTCTGAGGCCACCAATCACATTGTATTCGTCCTTCCGTGAAGCTACCATTATGTACTTGGTTCATGCAATTTTGTCACACGATGACATGATGGAGACCGTGGCTGTTGTTTGAAGACAAATTTTGATGGTGTTAGGACAGAAACCAGCCACAAATTGACTTTCAATTCATTTATTCAAAGGATACCGTTACCGATTTCGAATCGTTGTGATTCACCCTCAGACGGTTTACACGCTTTCTTTATGACATGTGGTGTGTTTTTTTACAGATTGGAATGCATTTACATCTGTTGGACGAAACACTCGAAACCGACGTTTCACGTAAGTCACATGCAACGAAAATCTGTAACGCAACCATCTTTGTGTGGCGTGTTTGTAATTATGTTATTTTAGGACAATTAATCTGTAAAAAAACACACCACATGTCATAAAGGAAGCGTGTAAACCGTCTGAGGATGAATCAAATGGTTCAAATGGCTCTGAGCACTATGGGACTTAACTGCTGTGGTCATCAGTCCCCTAGAACTTAGAACTACTTAAACCTAACTAACCTGAGGACATCACACACATCCATGCCCGAGGCAGGATTCGAACCTGCGACCGTAGCGGTCACGCGGTTCCAGACTGTAGCGCCTAGAAACGCACGGCCACTCCGGCCGGCGAGGATGAATCACAACGATTCGAAACCGGTAACGGTATCTTTTGAATAAAGGAACTGAAACTAAATTTGTGGCTGGTTGCTGTCCTAACACCATCAACATGTACTTGGTTGTTTAAAAAAAAAAAATTCAAATGGCTCTGAGCACTATGGGACTTAACTTCTGTGGTCATCAGTCCCCTAGAACTTAGAACTACTTAAACCTAACTAGCCTAAGGACATCACACACATCCATGCCTGAGGCAGGATTCGAACCTCCGACCGTAGCGGTCGCGCGATTCCAGACTGTAGCGCCTAGAACCGCTCGGCCACTCCGGCCGGCGGTTGTTTCCAAATTTATGCTTGTGTATTACGGAAAATACAGTGTTAGTGATACACCGTATTACAGATCTTCCCAAAACGCGTCATTTTTTAGTAACGGTTTGTTCTGCTATAGTGTCGGAAAATGTAAACGTGAAATGTGCGGAGGTAGTACAATGAGCATTCACGTTGGTGATTATTTTGCATTTCACTAGCTGCTATATATGAGATGGTTTCTGATGTGACATATGCGAAGCAGTCCAAGAATTTTATTAAAATAACTTATATTTCGGGCTTCTCCCCATGAACCACGGACCTTGCCGTTGATGGGTAGCCTTGCATGCCTCAGCGATACAGACTGCTGTACCGTAGGTGCAACCACAACGGGAGGGGGTTACTGTTGAGAGGCCAGACAAACGTGTGGTTCCTAAAGAGGGGCAGTAGCCTTATCAGTAGTTGCAGGGGCAGCAGTCTGGATGATTGACTGATCTGACCTTGTAACACTAATCAAAACGGCCTTGCATGTACTGCGAACGGCTGAAAGCAAGGGAAAACTACAGCCGTAATTTTTCCCGACGGCATGCAGCTTTACTGTATGGTTAAATGATGATGGCGTCCTCTTGGGTAAAATATTCCGGAGGTAAAATAGTCCCCCATTCGGATCTCCGGGCGGGGACAAACTCAGGAGGACGTCGTTATCAGGAGAAAGAAAACAAGCGTTCTACGGATCGAAGCGTGGAATGTCAGATACCTTAATCGGGCAGATAGGTTAGAAAATTTAAGAAGGGAAATGGACAGGTTAAATCTAGATATAGTGGGAATTAGTAAAGTTCGGTGGCAGAAGGAACAAGACTTCTGGTCAGGTGAATACAGGGTTACAAATAAAAAAAATCAAATAGGAGTAATGCAGGAGTAGGTTTAATAATGAATTAAAAATCTGGGAGCGTGGATAAGCTACTACAAACAGCATAGTGAACACATCATTGTAGCAAAGATAGATACTAAGCCCACGCTTACCACAGTAGTACAAGTTTATATACCAACTAGCTACGCAGATGACGAAGAGATTGATGAAATGTATGATGAGATAAAAGGAATTATTCATATAGTGAAGGGAGACGAAAATTTAATAGTCATGGGCGACCGGGATTCGATAGTAGGAAAATGAAGAGAAGGAAAAGTAGTAGGTGAATATGGAATGGGATTAAGGAATGAAAGAGGGAGCCGCCTGGTAGAATTTTGCACAGAGCATAACTTAATCATAGCTAACACTTGGTTCAAGAATTACGAAAGAAGGTTGTGTAGATGGAAGAGGCCTGGTGACACTTTAAGGTCTCAGATAGATTATGTAATGATAAGACAGAGATTTACGAACCAAGTTTTAAATTGTAAGACATTTACAGGGGCAGATGTGGCCTCTGACCACAATCTATTGGTTATGAACTATAGCTTAAAACTGAAGAAACTGCAAAAAGGTGGGAATTTGAGGAGAAGGGACTTGGATGAACTGAAAGAACCAGAGGTTGTAGAGAGTTTCAGAGAGAGCATGAGGGAGATACTGACAAGAACAGTGGAAAGAAATACAGTAAAAGAATAGGTAGCTCTGAGAGATGAAATAGTGAAGGCAGCAGAGGATCAAGTAGGTAAAAAGACAAGGGCTAGTAGAAAACCTTGGCTAACAGAAGAAATATTGAATTTAATTGATGAAAGGAGAAAATATAAAAAATTCAGTAAATGAAGCAGGCAGAAAGGAATACAGACGTGTCAAAAATTAGATCGACAGGAAGTGCAAAATAGCTAAGCAGGGATGTCTAGAGGACAAATGTAAGAATGTAGAGGCATATATCACTAGGTGTAAGATAGATGCAGAAATCTGGAAGGAGTATATAGAGGACCTATACAAGGGCAATGTACTTGGGGTCAATATTATCGAAATGCAAGAGGGCATAGACAAACATGAAATGGGAGATATGGTACTACGTGAAAGAGTTTGACAGAGCACTGAAAGACCTGAGTCGAAACAAGACCCGGGAGTAGACAACATTCCAATAGAAGAGCCATCCCTGACAAAACTCTACCACCTGGCGAGCAAGATGTATCAGACAGGCGAAATACCCTCAGACTTCAAGAAGAATATAATAATTCCAATCCCAAAGAAAGCAGGTGCTGACAGATGTGAAAATTACCGAACTATCAGTTTAATAAGTCACGGCTGCAAAATACGAACACGAATTCTTCACAGACGAATGGAAACACTGGTAGAAGCCGACCTCGGGGAAGATCAGTTTGGATTCCGTAGAAATGTTGGAACACGTGAGGCAATACTGACATTACGACTTATCTTAGAAGATGGATTAAGAAAAGCCAAATCTACGTTTCTAGCATTCGTAGACTTAGAGAAAGCTTTTGACAATGTTGACTGAAATACTCTCTTCCAAATTCTGAAAGTCGCACGGTAATACACAGGGAGCGAAAGGCTATTTACAGTTTGTACCGAAACCAGATGGCAGTTATAAGAGTCAAAGGACATCAAAGGGAAGCAGTGGTTGGGAAGGGAGTGAGACATGGTTGTAGCCTGTCCCCGATGTTATTCAATCTGTATATTGAGTGATCAGTAAAGGAAACAAAAGGAAAATTAGGAGTAGGAATGAAAATCCATGGAGAAGAAATAAAAACTTTGAGGTTTGCCGATGACATTGCAATTCTGTCAGAGACAGCAAAGGACCTGGAAGAGCAGTTGAAGGGAATGGACAATGTCTTGAAAGAAGTATATAAGAAGAATATCAAGAAAAGCTAAACGAGGATAATGGAACGTAGTCGAATTAAATCGAGTGATGCTGAGGGAATTAGATTAGGAAATGAGACACTGAAAGTAGTAAATGAGTTTTGCTATTTGGGGAGCAAAATAACTGATGATGGTCGAAGTAAAGAGGATATAAAATGTAGACTGGCAATGGCAAGGAAAGCTTTTCTGAAGAAGAGAAATTTTTAACATCGAGTATAGATTTTAGGGATAGGAAGTCGTTTTTGAAAGTATTTGTATGGAGTGTAGCCATGTACGGAAGTGAAACGTGGACGATAAATAGTCTAGACAAGAAGAGAATAGAAGCTTTTGTAATGTGGTGCTGTAAGTAGGCTGTTTAGGTTTTTATATTGATAACGCCACGTAGCACTCTGTATGAAAATCACTGGCTGTGCTGTGTGGAGTCTGTGGCTGGTTAGCATTGTTGTAATATTCACTATTGTAGTGTTGGCAGCCGGATGTTAACAGCGCGTAGCGTTGCGCAGTTGGAAGTGAGCCGCTAGCAGTGGTGATTGTGGGGAGAGAGATGGCGGAGTTTGAGAGCGGATGATCTGGATGTGTGTCCATCAGAAAGAGTAAATTTGTAAGATTGGATGTCATGAACTGCTATATATATTATGACTTTTGAACACTATTAAGGGCCGGCCGAAGTGCCCGTGCGGTTAAAGGCGCTGCAGTCTGGAACAGCAAGACCGCTACGGACGCAGGTTCGAATCCTGCCTCGGGCATGGCTGTTTGTGATGTCCTTAGGTTAGTTAGGTTTAACTAGTTCTAAGTTCTAGGGGACTAATGACCTCAGCAGTTGAGTCCCATAGTGCTCTGAGCCATTTGAACCATTTGAACCACTATTAAGGTAAATACATTGTTTGTTCTCTATCAAAATCTTTCACTTTCTAACTATGCCTATCAGTAGTTAGTGCCTTCAGTAGTTTGAATCTTTTATTTAGCTGGCAGTATTGGCGCTCGCTGTATTGCAATAGTTTGAGTAACGAAGATTTTTGTGAGGTAAGTGATTCATGAAAGGTATAGGTTATTATTAGTCAGGGCCATTCTTTTGTAGGGATTATTAAAAGTCAGATTGCGTTGCTCTAAAAATATTGTGTGTCAGTTTAGTGTTGATCAGAATAAGTAAAGAGAGTAATGTCTGAGTACGTTCAGTTTTGCTCAGCTGTTTGAAAAGCAAATAATGTAAGAGGTTTATCAGCACAGTCATTCATAAATTTTTGTAAGGGGACGTTTCATATGTCGACCCGTAGCCGAGGATACCTCACTGGAATGTTCTGATTTTTTCTTGTAGTTTGTGTAATTAGTGTAGCTTTTGTTTATTGCTAGCGCGTAATTGTAGAGATAATCTCCTTTGTAGTTGCAGTCTTTCATTGTTGTACAGTAAAACAGTTGTGGCATGCATGTAGATTTGCACCAAGTATTTCGCATCTGCGCTTGCGATTAACTAGATATTATTTTCAGTGCTATGTTAATGTGTTTTCTTATTTTTGCACTTCAAATTGTGCTTTTCTCCGTTATCTTGTGAAATATTGTGACAATAATGGCATGTGAAATACGTAATACTAGGCTCCAAAGTGAACTGAGAAATGACATTGAAGACAAAAGCAGTGTGTTAACGCCAGCGTGTAATGAATTAATTAATGTTCAAAGTAGTAATTTGGTAATTATGCATAGGGAAATGGAGCGGGCGGCAAATAATAGTGTAGACAGTGAAACAATTAGTGAATAGGGAAGCATTATCGATCGATCGGTCGGCAACAACTCGACTCAGGAATCCGGAATGACAGGACACAATCTTGCAAATACTGCAAATTCAGGTTTTGGGTCCTCACCGTTTTCTCAAATGAGTCAAGACACATTTTCTTCTTGTCAAATGTGATTGTTGCCGGTGAAAATGCACCGTCAAAAAGCATAGAGAAACAGATTCCAGACACTAATACATTATTATTGCAATTAATGCTACAAATTAAACAAAATCGGAGACAAACACAGCAAAAGTTAGACACAATGGAACAAAATATTCAAAAGTTAGATACAATGGAACAACACCAGAGACAAACACAGCAACAGTTTCAAAAGTTAGACTCAGTGGAACAAACGCGTGGACTTACACGTCAAGATTTAACTGCAGAGTTACTTAAAATCGAATATATATCTCGAAAAGTCTGTAATGACGTAAAAACACAAATTTTTGAGCATTTTCAACCTATTTTTACGCGTCAGGAAAATGCATTACAGAATCACGAAGCAGCCATAAAAGAACTGCAAACTATTGTTCAAAAAATCACGACACCTTGGAAGGTAAAATTGATTCAGTTGCATCTACCGATTCGGTTACGCAACTTGCAAAAACTCAGGAAAACTTAAAGGATACAGTAGATAAGATTTCAACACAAATGGACACTCTGAAACTTGGTTCAGAAAAATACACTGAGGAAATAAGTTCACTATTGGAGAAAGTAGCAGAACGTTCGGATCAGTTCACTAACTTATCTACAAAGGTAGATGATGATCTGAATGACACAAGACCTGTAGCCTTCACTGACATGGAAGAGTATGAACAAATTAAGAAATTCAAACAAAATCAGAATCAAATTAATATGCAACACAAAGGAGATATCTGGGAAGTACAAGATCAGTTGGCACAAGTTGGTCGGTTGGTTTTGGTGAAGGAGACTAGACAGCGTGGTCATCGGTCTCATCGGATTAGGGAAGGATGGGGAAGGAAGGCGGCCGTGCCCTTTCAGAGGAACCATCCTGGCATTTGCCTGGAGTGATTTAGGGAAATCACGGAAAACCTAAATCAGGATGGCCGGACGCGGGATTGAACCGTCGTCCTTCCGAATGCGAGTCCAGTGTCTAACCACTGCGCCACCTCGCTCGGTGGCACAAGTAATACAAGAATTTCATATTTCAGAGGACACTCGCGCTCCAATATGGGAAGAGCGACATAGAAATACGGAACAGCCACAAAATAATAACACAGGGCACTTTGGAAATTATGAAAGAAATTGGCAAGGTACACCGAATTTTGAGATGGAACCGCCGAAACGAAGTAACAATGACCGAGATACGACTCGCCGACATGATGTTTTTGACTATAAGCTGTTCATTACTACACGTAAATTCAAAACATTTAAGAATTCTGGCAACGGCATTCATCCACAAGCATGGCTCCATCAATTCTCTCATTGTTTTCCTTGCAACTGGTCGTTGGAGCACAGATTAGAATTTGTGTGTGGCTACTTAGAGAATGAGCAGAGTATCTGCTGTAAGAATGCGATCGGTCATTCACGATTGTCACAGTGAAGGAGAATTTTATCACGCCTTCCTCTCAGCATATTGGTCTCAAGCTACACAAGACCGAGTAAAACATACCATCATAATGATGAAACATTTCGAACAATCTGAATTTTCCAGTCTTGTGAAATATTTTGAAGACATGTTGCACAAGAATCAGTACCTGTCAAACCCATACAGACCCTCAGAACTCATCCGCATTTGCTTAATCAAATTGCCTGAACATTTATGACATATTATTTTGGCAGGACGTTCCAAAGACGACATTGAAGCTTATCAGGGACTCTTACAAGAATTGGAAATTGACACTGACAATCGCAGGACGCGAAAACAGGAACACAACAATTACAGGTCACATCCGTCACAATTCCGCGATGACAGAAATAATTACTGGACACAACAAGGCTATTCTTACAACGTAAATCGTGACCAAAACAGATACCACCCATATGACAACCGTTGGCACAGTAGTAAGAATTACAGGGAAAGGTCACCTCTCTGCGGTAATGACTATCGCAGATACAATCAGAGAAACAGACAATATGGGAACCAAAATAATTATTATCAAGGGAAGCAGAATAACTTCAGACTCAACGGTCCACCGTGCAGTTACGATTGCGGGAGAAATTCTCCACCACATGACCGACAAAAAAGAATCTCTGTAAACTACCGACAAAACAATAGACCTGAATTTCATGAGAACTGGCGGGATTCAAACAGGGCGGGGCCCTCTCGACAAGGTAAATTTGTAGAAGTTAGGTCTCCTAACCATAATAACGACGCGCGCCAACAAAAAGGCAGACAATGACTCCACCGCAGGCAGCCACGTGCGCCGGCTGGCTCAGAGAAAAATAACATAGACGTTAACCTTGACAAAAATTTTAGCATTCGTTACCGTCGTATACAACATGATAATTGCTTTGAAGTTGAAACTCTGCGCACTAAAAAGGGTAAAAGATTCCACCATCTTTCACATGTAAAACCGTTTATTGAAAGATACTCTGCTTTTTAACTTAGTCTTTGCTATAAAACTTTTCACTTCACGCTACTAGTACGCTTTGCCACACTTAGAAATTGTTAACATGCAACTATGTTTTAAAGTTAACTATCCAGTCTAGAACCTAGGGAACATATTTAGACATTAATTACGAATGCATTTTTATAGTGAACAGACGACACAGTGTTACTGTGTATGTACATTCTTGCTTGTTAGTTGCACAATTACGTAACTATTATAAGGCTTACGTACTTAGAACATATACTGCTAATGAGATTTTAATGCAACATTTTGGTTTACTTGAAAAGACATTCTTTATCTGAAGTACTTTCTGTGAGATTAAAGATGACTTAGTATTTGGTTTCTTTGACAGCTACACGATTATATCACGACGCTACTAATGTGTGACACAATTTACATTGTTGCTTTTGCAGTGTATCTGTTTTATATCTGCACAGTTTTTCTGAATTCTTCTGGAAAGGAAAACATGTTTTAGTAGTAACTTTTGTGCTAGAGCTACAATGAGACAGCCTTTTCTGTGGCACAACAATACATTACAGTACAGTACTTACTTCATCACGCCAATAAGCATAACAACTACGATATCTATACGCCTAACAATTCACTTTGTTTATTACGAGGTAAGTACATTGACTTCTACAGAACTTTGCTTACGGACGACGATAATTACCACACTTGCTACATTTTTACCCGTAAGTAATGACAGAGTTTATCTTAGAACAAGACGCACAGTTTAGCGCTACAGTACACGTATTTGAGTGATTGATTTTGTACTTAAAACATTTACGTTTAAAGATTTTTGAATTACAATGATATAAAGGTTTTCCGTGATACATTTCATTCCATTGCTGTAATCTGTAACACCTGAGGGTATAATTACATTAATCCTCATGGAGGTACACACTTACTTTGTGTACCATGTGTGTAGCAAGGACAAGGAGCCCTAGCTAATATGGTATTTGCTTATACAACTTTACACATCGGTTCCATATTTCTCTAACACAGAATTACACAGCTATCTGATTATTTAACAGAGAAACAAACATTTTTTTTACTACATCAGTGACACATGTTTACGCAATTACATAGTTGGATAATTTCACATTTATGATATTGTATTTTGTCTGCACTGTATGAACTGTTCATATTTTTCCGAACCATTTCGATACTATGAGAGCTTTGAATGATGTGTTTGGTATCGGATCATGATTTTAAAGTACGTTTGAGGTAGATGACACTATTGAAATGAACAGAGAAATTTTTTTAGGTTTGGAAATTATTGGAGGAAGCTACGACGTTTTTGAGATTTGGCTGAGGTTTTATGATGTTATTATTACGATGACGATGTGTATTATGCTGTTGAAGTATGTTTATGATCAATAAGATGATGCTACCGTGTATGAGGAATGTGATTGCGTGTTTATATGTATATGAATATGAGTAGGGGTTAGGGACTCTGATTTGTGGAAAAGGATGTTGGAAACCAAGAATCGTACTTTAAGAATTATGAAATGTTTGTACATGCGTGAATGTATCACAATGCCGACGAAAATTTTTTGGACACTGTTATATTTATAGGATTTTGTTTCTACACATTTGTAAAGCAAATTCTCGACCTGTCACATTTTTATGAGACTGTCACTGCAGCGTAAACTGCTGTCGTAAATATTTCGGTAAGAAAGCTATATGACCTTGACGTAATGCACTGTAGGTGCCAAGGTAGGCGACAGCCGCCTGAAAAAAAAATGCCGTGCTTTTCAGAGGCACAACAAAAAAAGGAGAGGCCATTAATCTCGATATTGACATTCCTTTGTAGAAAGCATCGCTAATACAACACTTTTTGATATTTACTGAAATGACTAATGAAACGATGAGAAATATTTCATGGCTATTGTCTTTCTAGTTGAGAGATTGCTCATTTTGTTTAATATCTAGTTTCTAGCTGAACTGAAGCATTGGTTAAAATAAAATTTAATACATATACTAATATAGATATTTTATGCCTACAGATCCAGTAAATAATAATTTTGTGATCTACTTCCAAAAAAACAAGGGAGCTCAGAAAGACATTTCCCTTCACAGGAATTGCATACATAATTTTTGTCAATGACTGGTAACTTTTTAGTAGTGTAAGTTAAGGTGATGCATCACTCTAGTGTTAAGTTTTGATGTAGGTGTTAAGACATTTCCTATTTTTACTGTAATGTTTTTTCTGCTTGAGCTTTGTCATGCTTAGGTATAAGTTACAGCATTTGCTGCTGTTGTTTGCCAGGTATAGTTCTACTGAATTATACATTCTATTAAGCCAGTTTTGCTACTGATTTATTTTTCTTTTTGCTGCACATTGGCTCATATTAGTGATAATGTTGCATTTGCTTTGCTAATTTATATTTATTGCTGCTTGCTTTGCCAATTTGCATTTTTTGTCATTGCTGTTTGTGATAATTGTTTTGTGCTGCTGGATTGCCTCATCCCTTAGTTTAGCATCTGAGCTCAGTAGATTTAAGTTAGCTTAAGAGGGGATAGGGTATATAAGAGAATGAGTTTTGATGAATTCGAAGAAATGCATTGACAAGGTATAAAAAAAGTGAAATAAGAGGAAAAGTCTATGAAATTAAGTTTTGGGTGGGACTGCAGTACCAAATTGTCACACTGAAAATAAACCCTCTCCTGCCCTTTCGTGTAATTCCACTGTGTGTCTGTGTACCTTGTGTATTTGTGTTCTTCCTGTCTTTATGTGTTTATCTGATAAAACTTATGTCGTAGAATTTTTCTAATACTCAGCTACATTCACTATGATGAGGAATACTGTTATCCTCAAATATAATTTGCATTTATAATATGTTATTTACTTTGTAAAGATGTTTAGACATTATTTATTCTGTTTTGTTTTAATGCTCACGTGTGAAGTTGATGTTTCGAAAGTTATTCTGACCTTTTATGTATTTACTTATGTCATAATTCCTGTAATACTGATGTATATGTTATTTCGATACTTTTGTAAAGCCCGTATTACCACAAATGTTATCTGTATTGTTGTGTTCTTTAATGATTTATTTTGTACCTTTGTAATTGTATTCTCATGTCGTAAATTTAAAATTGTAATGGACACCAGTTCATCAAATTAAGTAACTTGTAAGCATTCATTTCACTGCACACATTTCTGTTGGTCATAGTATATGCACAATATGTGAGAAGTTGGGACTGTTAGTGTTTGCATGCGTGTTAATAATTCGGCAAGGGACTGGTTAACAGCATTGCTGGTTCGAAGGACATTTCAAAAAAATTTTTTGTGAGTGCACAAGTGGTTGTTCATGGACCTGCTATGTTGTATGCAAGACTCTTCGATGGTGATGGTGAACCTGCACAGTCGCAACACATGGCTGCTGGCCGTCTCTACAAGGACTACAGTGGGTCTGCATCTTTGATGACCCACCAATACCATTATTTCTACAAGGACTGAAGTGGATCTGCACCTCTGGTGGCCCACCAATACCGTAATCTCTAACTGGACTACAGTGGGTCTACTCTGTGATGACCTACCTACCAATATCCTTCAAAACTTCGACTGACTCTGCTGTGGGTTTGCTCTGTTGTGGACCATTACCTGTCTGCATGTCAAGAGACAGCAATATCTTTCTGTTGGAAGGACAACACTACTTCTTCAGGACTGCATGAAAATCCACTATATCTGTGTGCATTTTCTTTTACTGCTCAGACTGTGTGCATAAAATTGTTATTAATACTGTGATGAATGATCAGGACTGTCTTTATGGACTGTGAGAAAACTTTAGCTTTTGACCAACAGTGTATCAATAAGTGTGTGCATTGGATATCTTTGTTATTGTAATTATGAAAAATTTCTTCAAATCTGTATTGGCCACTGCCCAAAACAATTAGTGAAATTTTTTGTGGGGAGCATGGGGGCTATGTAAGTAGGCTGTTTAGGTTTTTATATTGGTAAATCCACGTAGCGCTCTGTATGAAAATCACTGGCTGTGCTGTGTGCAGTCTGTGGCTGGTTAGCATTGTTGTAATATTCGCTATTGTAGTGTTGGGCAGTTGGATGTTAACAGCGCGTAGCGTTGTGCAGTTGGAAATGAGCCGCTAGCAGTGGTGAATGTGGGGAGAGAGATGGCGGAGTTTTGAGAGTGGATGATCTGGACGTATGTCCATCAGAGACAGTAAATTTGTAAGATTGGATGTCATGAACTGCTATATATAATATGACTTTAGAACACTATTAAGGTAAATACATTGTTTGTTCTTTATCAAAATCTTTCACTTTCTAACTATGCCTATCAGTAGTTAGTGCCTTCAGTAGTTTGAATCTTTTATTCAGCTGGCAGTATTGGCGCACTCTGTATTGCAGTAGTTTGAGTAACGAAGATTTTTGTGAGGTAAGTGATTCATGAAAGGTATAGGTTATTGTAAGTAAGGGCCATTTTTTGTAGGGATTATTAAAAGACAGATTGCGTTGCGCTAAAAATATTGTGTGTTAGTTTAGTGTTGATCAGAATAAGTAAAGAGAGTAATGTCTGAGTACGTTCAGTTTTGCTCAACTGTTTGAAAAGCAAATAATGTAGGAGGTTTATCAGCACAGTCATTCATAAATTTTTCTACGGGGACGTTTCAGGGCTACAGGTGAATCTTGAAGATTAGATGGGTAGATCGCATAACTAATGAGGGGTTACTGAAGCGAATTTGGGAAAAGAGAAATTTGTGGCACAATTTGACTAGAAGAAGGGATCAGTTAGCAGGACATGTTCTGAGGCATCAAGGGATCACGAATTCGAGCTGAGCGTGGGGGGTAAAAATCGTAGAGGGAGACCAAGAGATGAATACGCTAAGCAGATTCAGAAGGAGGTAGGTTGTAGTAGGTACTCGGAGTTGAAGAAGCTTGCACAGGATAGAGTAGCATGGAAAGCTGCGCCAAACCAGTCTCTGGACTGAAGACCACAACAACAACAACATATTTGAGGAAGATCACGTCAATAAAATATAATTACTGAAGGGTGAAATAGCCATACGGCCTATCCCATAGGTTACTTGATGAAATCTGCTGTGTAATTTGCCAGAGGCAGGACAGCGTGATCCTGACTAAACGATTTTCATTTATCATCAGAAATCTCTTACATAACAGTGATACATCATCCTTGTAATTATACACTCCTGGAAATTGAATTAGAACACCGTGAATTCATTGTCCCAGGAAGGGGAAACTTTATTGACACATTCCTGGGGTCAGATACATCACATGATCACACTGACAGAACCACAGGCACATAGACACAGGCAACAGAGCATGCACAATGTCGGCACTAATACAGTGTATATCCATCTTTCGCAGGAATGCAGGCTGCTATTCTCCCATGGAGACGATCGTAGAGATGCTGGATGTAGTCCTGTGGAACGGCTTGCCATGCCATTTCCACCTGGCGCCTCAGTTGGACCAGCGTTCGTGCTGGACGTGCAGACCGCGTGAGACGACGCTTCATCCAGTCCCAAACATGCTCAATGGGGGACAGATCCGGAGATCTTGCTGGCCAGGGTAGTTGACTTACACCTTCTAGAGCACGTTGGGTGGCACGGGATACATGCGGACGTGCATTGTCCTGTTGGAACAGCAAGTTCCCTTGCCGGTCTAGGAATGGTAGAACGATGGGTTCGATGACGGTTTGGATGTACCGTGCACTATTCAGTGTCCCCTCGACGATCACCAGTGGTGTACGGCCAGTGTAGGAGATCGCTCCCCACACCATGATGCCGGGTGTTGGCCCTGTGTGCCTCGGTCGTATGCAGTCCTGATTGTGGCGCTCACCTGCACGGCGCCAAACACGCATACGACCATCATTGGCACCAAGGCAGAAGCGACTCTCATCGCTGAAGACGACACGTCTCCATTCGTCCCTCCATTCACGCCTGTCGCGACACCACTGGAGGCGGGCTGCACGATGTTGGGGCGTGAGCGGAAGACGGCCTAACGGTGTGCGGGACCGTAGCCCAGCTTCATGGAGACGGTTGCGAATGGTCCTCGCCGATACCCCAGGAGCAACAGTGTCCCTAATTTGCTGGGAAGTGGCGGTGCGGTCCTTTACGGCACTGCGCATGATCCTACGGTCTTGGCGTGCATCCGTGCGTCGCTGCGGTCCGGTCCCAGGTCGACGGGCACGTGCACCTTCCGCCGACCACTGGCGACAACATCGATGTACTGTGGAGACCTCACGCCCCACGTGTTGAGCAATTCGGCGGTACGTCCACCCGGCCTCCCGCATGCCCACTATACGCCCTCGCTCAAAGTCCGTCAACTGCACATACGGTTCACGTCCACGCTGTCGCGGCATGCTACCAGTGTTAAAGACTGCGATGGAGCTCCGTATGCCACGGCAAACTGGCTGACACTGACGGCGGCGGTGCACAAATGCTGCGCAGCTAGCGCCATTCGACGGCCAACACCGCGGTTCCTGGTGTGTCCGCTGTGCCGTGCGTGTGATCATTGCTTGTACAGCCCTCTCGCAGTGTCCGGAGCAAGTATGGTGGGTCTGACACACCGGTGTCAATGTGTTCTTTTTTCCATTTCCAGGAGTGTATTTAGCAGGGATTTCTATTGACTACTCACCCACAGAGCAAGAAGGCGGCAGTGTCACGCTCAGCTTTCTCGAAATGCGCCGCTGGACACGTATACGTCAGTCTGCGTCACTTTGGGGTCTCTGGAGCCACACAGGCTTTTAAGCTCATGCCAAAGCACGAGGTGAAGAGAGCGCGTGGCGAAGGTAGCTGTTGCTGAGAGCGCCAAGAAGACGAAGCGGAGGAGAAGACAGAGATCGCTCGTGCCCATTCCTCCAGGGCCAGACAGAGAAATGACTGCAGCAGCCTGCTGCCTCCGAGCGCGGATGGAAACGAGCCAGTGGAGATTCCCCCCCCCCCCCCCCCCCCAGTGGAAAACCATTGGCAAGTCAGCGCCAGAGCGTCGTCTAGAACACGAGCGCCTCCCGGAGCCCGAAGAATTGCTTCACGATGTCATCAGAAAGGACGAAAGTCTGATAGTGCCACCTGGTGTCTTGGTCAGTAATCATTCCTATTGACATAAGTGACGTCAGTCGGTTCTAGGCGCTTTAGTCCGGAACCGCGCTGCTGCTACGGTCGCAGGTTCGAATCCTGCCTCGGGCATGGATGTGTGTGATTTGACGCCACTTAGGCGACTTGCACGTCGATGAGGATGAAATGATGATGATGATTAGAACAACACAACACCCAGTCCCTGAGCAGAGAAAATCTCCGACCCAGCCTGGAATTGAAACCGGGCCCTTAGGATTGACAGTCTGTCACGCTGACCACTCAGCTACCGGGGGCGGACTGTTAGTTTAATGTCTTCAAGGCATAATGCTGCTTCACTGAGCATGGCAACAAACAGGCACTGTGATATTACCTAAGAAGAAACAGATGCATTGGGCGTAAAGTACACAATTTACTCTACTAGCAGTTGTTCCTGATGGCCTCGCATTGTTCTATTCCATCATGGATATTTCTGTGGTAAATTCATTAGTGATATATTCATCATTGACAGAAAATTGAATTGTCACATTTTTGCATTAAGTCCCTACAATGGCAGTTGATCAGACCATATTTGAATACAAAATTCACACTTTCCACAGGTGGTAAGACTACCAATTATCAGATTTCTAAAATGTGGATCATGTAAACCTAGATATGATCTAGCAAAACGAGTAAGATGTGACATATGTCCCAGATCAAAGATGGAGGAACAAAAGGTTGCTATATTAGTTGTAGCACAGCAATATGCAGTGACTAAGACGTTGTGTAATGACTGTGCTCAAAGCTGTGTAGATTTGTTTATTTCTTGGATTAAGTAGTTTTAGTTACTTGGTTGCTATGGTTCCTGTTGTTATCAATTAACATCACAATGTCAAAAACTACTTCGTTACGTTAATATCTTAAACATGTTCGCTGTGGAAGACATTTATAAGTGTCAACACGAGCCACTAGCCCAGTCTCAGCCGCAGTGAAGGTGTGAACAAGAAAAGTTTTGTAATTTTTTTCAAGCCTGTTCATTTTGAAATATTGAAACTGATAAGAGTTTCTTTTCTAGGCCTCTAATTCTGAAATCTAGACGACCTCTGCATCCCAGTAGTGCAACAAAAAGTGCACCATACATGTTACAGGTTCAATGCAAGCTGTCCTCTCCCAGAAGTCTGCATGTCAGCCATGTTGCGATTACAGGAATCTGCACCAAATATGTCAGTATAGTACCGCAGCTCAATGTCCATATATCAGAGTGAATTCAGTTCTTGCCTGCGCAAATTTATCTCGTCTATGTACTGCATCTTTTCCTTACCTGTAGTATGTTTTATTATAAAATTTGTATCAAAAGTTTTCTGAATAAATTACCTTTTTTTATACCTACAGCTAAAGCTTGTATAGCCTAGCGTGCCATTCTTATGAGTTTACTAGTGAGTCACTACAATTGTCAGGAGGGTTACATGAAATATATTCCCACATCAGTTTTTAAATATCTACACTAATGGCCATTAAAATTGTTACACCACGAAGATGACGTGCTACAGACGCGAAATTTAACTGACAAGAACAAGATGCTGTGATATGCAAATGATTAGCTTCTCAGAGTATTCACACAAGGTAGCCGCCGGTGGCGACACCTACAACGTGCTGACATGAGGAAAGTTTCCAACCGATTTCTCGTACACAAACAGCAGTTGACCGGCGTTGCCTGGTGAAACGTTTTTGTGATGCCTCGTGAAAGGAGGAGAAATGCGTACCATCACGTTTCCGACTTTGATAAAGGTCGGATTGTAGCCTATCGCGATTGCGGTATATCGTATCGCGACATTGCTGCTCGCATTGGTCGAGATCCATTGACTGTTAACAGAATATGGAATCGGTGGGTTCAGGAGCGTAATACGGAACGCCGTGCTGGACCCCAACGGCCTCGTATCACTAGCAGTCGAGATGACAGGCATCTTATCCGCATGGCTGTAACGGATCGTGCAGCTACGTCTTGGTCCCTGACTCAACAGATGGGGACGTTTGCAAGACAACAACCATCTGCACGAACAGTTCGACGACGTTTGCAGCAGCATGGACTATCAGCTCGGAAACCATGGCTGCGGTTACCCTTGACGCTGCATCACAGACAGGAGCGCCTGCGATGGTGTACTCAACGACGAACCTGGGTGCACGAATGGCAAAACGTCATTTTTTCGGATGAATCCAGGTTCTGTTTACAGCATGATGATGGCCGCATCCGTGTTTCGTGACATCGCGGTGAACGCACATTGGAAGCGTGTATTCATCATCGCCATACTGGTGAATCACCCGGTGTGATGGTATGGGGTGCCATTGGTTACACGTCTCGGCCACCTCTTGTACGTATTGACGGCACTTTCAACAGTGGACGTTACATTTCAGATGTGTTACTACCTGTTATATCCTAGCCAGTAATGCCAACCGAGCCCGCTGCCAAAAGGTTGGCAGCATCAAAGTCCGGACGCCGTCCGCATAAGCAGCGCCAGCGATACAGGAAATGGCCGCAAGTCTGCGCGCGCCACCGCTGGCTTCTGGCTTCTTAAGCGCTGGAGTCGCGAGCGCTAGGACAGTTCTGTATTCGCCGCTCAGTGGTATACTCGCCACCGATTTGTGTACTTGCTAGTCAGTTGTGTGTTCATCGCAGCAGAGTTGTTGTTTGTCGTCAGCCGACGCTGACCTAGCCGCTCCGACTCGAACTAGTTAGATTTCTGTAGACACGGAGTTCACTACTGTGTTTCTGTATCTTCGTTAATAAAGATAAGTACCGACTGTTATTTAATCAGAGTGTTTGGGTTTTCATCTTTCTGTTCACTGTTCTAGCGGACCGGTCGGCCCGCTATTAAAAGTGTGGCGGTGACTTCGTAAGCCGTTTCTACAGCGAAGTGTTTGTCGCTACGAACGCCGCCACAAAACTACCCGTGGCTCTACCCTTTATTCTACCCCTGCGAAACCCTACATTTCAGCAGGATAATGCAGGACCGCATGTTGCACGTCCTGTACGGGCCTTTCTGGATACAGAAAATGTTCGACTGCTGCCCTGGCCAGCACATTCTCCAGATCTCTGACCAACTGAAAACGTCTGGTCAATGGTGGCTCGTCACAATACGCTAGTCGTTACTCTTGATGAACTGTGGTATCGTGTTGAAGCTGCATGGGCAGCTGTACCTGTACACGCCATCCAAGCTCTGTTTGACTCAATGCCCAGGCGTATCAAGGCCGTTATTACGGCCAAAGGTGGTTGTTCTGGGTACTGATTTCTCAAGATCTATGCACCCAAATTGCGTGAAAATAGTCAGTCAGTTCTAGTATAATATATTTGTCCAATGAATACCCGTTTATCATCTGCATTTCTTCTTGGTGTAGCAATTTTAATGGTGAGTAGTGTATTCTCAGTTGAAAAATATACCATGCAATTGTCAGTGCCATTTCAATGTAAGCATTTTAAATCATGCTGGGGAATATACCAATAACACGGTTCGAGCATACCTCAAAACTAGGGAACAAGTCTTGCACAGCCTCTTTTGTGTATCAACACGCTGACTGGCACAGAGCTGTTGGTGGCCACAGCAGGTGGCTCTGCTGTGGCCGGCAGTGGTCTCGTGCATGTCAGCGTGGTAACAACGAGATATCAGCATTTTTACACTTTAATCTTGTAGAGCAAAAATATTTATTTGTATCTGATATTCCTTATCATTTCCAGAATATTTTTGGGTCTGGACTACGTTTATTTCAGTGTCTTACACAACCAAATGATTAAATGACTAGAATGTTGTCCGTGACTCAGTTTTAGATACAACTTATCTGTACATATTTCAACATAGGATACTTTACTGTGTAATGTATAATTCTTCAAACAGTAGTTACCATTCTAGCTGCATTTTTTTGCCAAGACTGTTATGGATGCATAGAGGTTCATGCTCAAGATTCCTAGTCCACAGCTCGTGGTCTAGTGGCTGGCGTTGCTGCCTCTGGCTCACGGAGTCCATGGTTCGATTCCCGGCCGGGTTGGGTTGGTTGGTTGGTTTGGGGAAGGAGACCAGACAGCGTGGTCATCGGTCTCATCGGATTAGGGAAGGATTGGGAAGGAAGTCGGCCGTGCCCTTTCAGAGGAACCATCCCGGCATTTGCCTGGAGCGATTTAGGGAAATCACGGAAAACCTAAATCAGGATGGCCGGACGCGGGATTGAACCGTCGTCCTCCCGAATGCGAGTCCAGTGTCTAACCACTGCGCCACCCCGCTCGGTAGGCCGGGTTGGGGGTTTTCTCTGCACAGGGCGTGGGCGTTTCTGTTCTCCTCATCATTTCATCATCCTCATCGTCATTCGTGAGAGTGACTAGATTGGACTGTGTAAAAAATTGGGGTTTGCAAAAATTGGTACTTTGTAAGGGCGCTAATGTCCGCGCAGTTGAAAGCCCCACAAACCAAACATCATCATCATCATCATCATCATCATCAAGGTTCCTATGAGCCTGCTTAACAAATTGAGTGCCATGTTGTTGCAACCGGCGACTGCAGAAAAATACGCCTGACTTGGTGCGGCCGCTGGCAGTCAGATCGGACTGTATTCCTGACCTGGCGGTGAAACATCCGTCGCGAACCCTATGTCTGTCAACTTGTTAAATTCAGAAAATTAGGACCAAGAAAGCCAGAAAAGTAAACTCAAAGAGAAAACCATAATCGATGTTTGTTGTTGTGGTCTTCAGTCCAGAGACTGGTTTGATGCAGCTCTCCATGCTACCCTATCCTGTGTAAGTTTCTTCATCTCCCAGTACCTACTGAAACCTACACCCTTCTGAATCTGCTTAGTGTATTCATCTCTTGGTCTCCCTCTAAAATTTTTACTCTCCGCGCTGCCCTCCAATACTAAATTAGTTATCTCTTGATCAAGAAAGAATGGCTTGGTTCAAGAGATAGCTGCGGTTCGAAAACTAGCAGCGATCCAGATTGGCTGGTGTGAGAGACGACGTCATGACACGACGTCATGATTCTTCTGGGACCGCGAGTTGCATCTGTCTAGAACAAGCAGCTGTAGTGTCAGAAGGCAGCGTAACAACTGAAGGCTGCAGGCAGCCTGCTAGAGAGTGGTCCACTGACGTGGAGGCACGAGTCGATGCCGCAGTGTGCAGGCTATACGACCAGCTACTCGAGAGCATGGCAGCTGCAGTGCCTGTGGCAAAATACGGTGTCGACACCAGCAGTTGTAGCCAGAGCATTACGAGGTTGGCTTTGAGGCGAATACTGGAACTGTCCCCAACAACGTCCTCCAAAAACGCTGGTAGAAAAAAAAAGGCAAGCACCTGCAAAAGGAAAAGCAAAAGAAATTTAACTTTACTGGGTTACAGTTCAAAAAATGGTTCAAATGGCTCTGAGCACTATGAGACTTAATAGCTGAGGTCATCAGTCCCCTAGAACTTAAACCTAACTATCCTAAGGATATCACACACATCCATGCCCGAGGCACGATTCGAACATGAGAGCGTAGCGCTCGCGCGGTTCCAGACTGAAGCGCCTAGAACGGCTCGGCCACTCCAGCCGGCTGGGTGACAGTGCTTGCCATGTTACTTCAGTGATAATAATATCGAGTAAAATTCGTAAAGAACCTGACAGTATGCAGCCACGTACCGCTGTGACGCTACAAGCATTCTGGCCTGGATGTCTGCATTGATTCGCTTGGGAAGAGTGTCATGAAGCTAGTGTATCCTCTGGCCCACAACTGTTGTAAATCATCCTTTATGTCCTTGATATCCTTGATACTGCCACTGGTACAGAGTTGACATCTGAGGTGGTCCCACACAAGCTCTATCGATGACAGATATGTGGATCTGGCTAGTCATGAGGTGTACCTCAGAACCAGACAGACAGTTCATAAAGAAACATGCCATGAGTGCAGAGGTGTTATCCTGTTGAAAAATGGCACCACTGAAACGTCCTGCTTAAATCCGCAGGGCAGAACAGGTAGCTGGAATTATGGAAAGGGGCCAAAAGTGGTCTGTCAGTTACACTCAAACACATATAACTTTATTTAGTTGTCCAAACAATACAGCAAAAATTTTTGAACTTAGTTATCGGCTGAATAGGCCACACTATCTTATGCCTTGAGGGCACAACCAATTACATTTAAAAACGGCTGAAGGCCATTGACTCAAAATTCAGACTCAAAACAGAATACTTAGAAGGCAGAAGGCCTCGTGTAAGTAAGTTCTATAACTTGGATGAAGGCCCAACAAATCTAACACTTGAAAAGCAAGCAAGTTTAATTTAAAGACAACTGAAGGCCCATGATTTAAGACTGTAGGTAAAGTTAATTTAAAAAAATAACCCAAGGTAGAAGGCATTACATTCAATTAGGCTGAAGGCCCAACATAGTCTGGTACTTGAAACACAAGAACTTTAATTTAAAAACAGCTGAAGGCCGAGTACTTAAAACGGCTAAAATGATTTTTACTAGACAGAAGACTCAGAGCTTTATCTTTAAACAATGTTTTACACAGGCTGAAGGCCCGAACAATCTAAGATTTAACAAGTAAGGAATTCAAATTTTAAAGTGGCTGAAGGCCCATTATAGAAAAACACTACTATAATAAATTTTCAAAAGGCAGAAAGCCCAAAGCTTTATAAAAAAAATTTTGAAATGAGGCTGAAGTCCCAAATAATGCAAGACTTGACAACTAAGGACTTTACAATTTTAAAGCGGCTGAAGGCCCATTATTTAAAAGCCAACTAAATGTATACAAATTCAAACGATCGGATGTTGTTGTTGTTGTGGTCTTCAGTCCTGAGACTGGTTTGATCCAGCTCTCCATGCTACTCTATCCTGTGAAAGCTTCTTCATCTCCCAGTACCTACTGCAACCTACATCCTTCTGTATCTGCTTAGTGTATTCATCTCTTGGTCTCCCTCTACGATTTTTACCCTCCACTGTGCCCTCCAATACTAAATTGGTGGTACTTTGATGCCTCAGATCATGTCCTACCAACCGATCCCTTCTTCTGGTCAAGCTGTGCCACAAACTTCTCTTCTCCCCAATCCTATTCAATACTTCCTCATTAGTTATGTGATCTACCCATCTAATCTTCAGCATTCGTCTGTAGCACCACATTTTGAAAGTTTCTATTCTCTTCTTGCCCAAACTATTTATCGTCCATGTTTCACTTCCATACTTGGCTACGCTCCATACAAGTACTTTCAGAAACGACTTCCTGACCCTTAAATCTATACGCGATGTTAACAAATTTCTCTTCTTCAGAAACGCTTTCCTTGCCATTGCCAGTTTACGTTTTATATCGTCTTTACTTCGACCATCATCAGTTATTTTGCTCCCCAAATAGCAAAACTCATTTACCACTTTCAGTGTCCCATTTCCTAATCTAATTCCCTCAGCATCACTCGATTTAATTCGACTACATTCCATTATCCTCGTTTTGCTTTTGTTGATGTTCATCTTATATCCTCCTTTCAAGACGCTATCCATTCCATTCAACTGGTCTTCCAAGTCCTTTGCTGTCTCTGACAGAATTACAATGTCATCGGCGAACCTCAAAGTTTTTATTTCTTCTCCATGGATTTTAATACCAACTCCGAATTTTTCTTTTTTTTCCTTCACTGCTTGCTCAATATACAGATTGAATAACATCGGGGAGAGGCTACAGCCCTGTCTTAATCCCTTCCCAACAACTGCTTCCCTTTCATGTTCCTCGACTCTTATAACTGCCATCTGGTTTCTGTACAAATTGAAAATAGCCTATCGCCCCCTGTATTTTACCCCTGCCACCTTCACAATTTGAAAGAGAGTATTCCAGTCAACATTGTCAAACGCATTTTCAAAGTCTACAAATGCCAGAAACGTAGGTTTGCCTTTCCTTAATCTTTCTTCTAAGATAAGTCGTAAGGTCAGTATTGCCTCACGTGTTCCAGTATTTCTACGGAATCCAAACTGATCTTCCCCGACGTCGGCTCCTACCAGTTTTTCCATTCGTCTGTAACGAATTCGTGTTAGTACTTTGCAGCTGTGGCCTATTAAACTGATTGTTCTGTAATTTTCACATCTGTCAACACCTGCTTTCTTTGGGATTGGAATTATTAAATTGTTCTTGAAGTCTTAGGGTATTTCGCCTGTTTCATACATCGTGCTCACCAGATGGTAGAGTTTTGTCAGGACTGGCTCTTCCAAGGCCGTCAGTAGTTCCAATGGGATGTTGTCTACTCCTGGGGCCTTGTTTCGACTCAGGTCTTTCATTGCTTTGTCAAACTCTTCACGCAGTTACGTATCTCCCATTTCATTTTCATCTACATCCTCTTCCATTTCCATAATATTGTCCTCAAGTACATCGCCGTTGTACAGACCCTCTATATACTCCTTCCACCTTTCTGCTTTCCCTTCTTTGCTTAGAACTGGGTTTCCATCTGAGCTCTTGATGTTAATACAAGTGGTTCTCTTATCTCCAAAGGTCTCTTTAATTTTCCTGTAGGCAGTATCTGTCTTACCCCTAGTGAGATAAGCCTCTACATCTTTACATTTGTCCTCTAGCCATCCCTGCTTAGCCATTTTGTACTTCCTGTCGATCTCATTTTTGAGACGTTTGTATTCGTTTTTGCCTGCTTCATTTGCTGCATTATTATATTTTCTCCTTTCATCAATTAAATTCAATATTTCTTCTGTTACCCAAGGATTTCTACTAGCCCTCGTCTTTTTACCTACTTGATCCTCTGCTGCCTTCACTACTTCATCCCTCAGAGCTACCCATTCTTCTTCTACTGTATTTCTTTCTCCAATTCCTGTCAATTGTTCCCTTATGCTCTCCCTGAAACTCTGTACAACCTCTGGTTCTTTCAGTTTATCCAGGTCCCATCTCCTTAAGGTCGCACCTTTTTGCAGTTTCTTCAGTTTTAATCTACAGGTCATAACCAATAGATTGTGGTCAGAGTCCACATCTGCCCCTGGAAAAGTCTTACAATTTAAAACCTGGTTCCTAAATCTCTGTCCTACCATTATATAATCTATCTGATACCTTTTAGTATCTCCAGGGTTCTTCCATGTATACAACCTTCTTTCATGATTCTTAAATCAAGTGTTAGCTATGATTAAGTTGTGCTCTGTGCAAAATTCTACCAGGCGGCTTCCTCTTACATTTCTTAGCCCCAATCCATATTCACCCACTACGTTTGCTCCTCTCCCTTTTCCTACTACCGAATTCCAGTCACCCATCACTATTAAATTTTCGTCACCCTTCACTATGTGAATAATTTCTTTTATTTCATCATACATTTCTTCAATTTCTTCGTCATCTGCAGACCTAGTTGGCGTATAAACTTGTACTACTGTAGTAGGTATGGGCTTCGTATCTATCTTGGCCACAATAATGCGTTCACTATGCTGTTTGTAGTAGCTTACCCGCATTCCTATTTTCCTATTCATTATTAAACCTACTCCTGCATTACCCCTTATTGATTTTATGTTTATAACCCTGTAGTCACCTGACCAGAAGTCTTGTTCCTCCTGCCACCGGACTTCACTAATTTCCACTATATCTAACCTATCTGTGGGGTCACCGCCAGACACCACACTTGCTAGGTGGTAGCCTTTAAATCGGCCGCGGTCCGGTAGTATTCGTCGGACCAGCGTGTCGCCACTGTCAGTGATTGCAGACCGAGCGCCACCACACGGCAGGTCTAGAGAGAGTTACTAGCACTCGCCCCAGTTGTACAGCCGACGTTAATAGCAATGGTTCACTGACAAATACGCTCTCATTTGCCGAGACGATAGTTAGCATAGCCTTCAGCAACGTCATTTGCTACGACCTAGCAAGGCGCCATAGCATTTGATATTTATATGGTGAAGCATGTACAGTCCAGAGAGATGTTCTCCAGTTGTGGATTAAAGTTAAGTATTCCAAGAACTACGTTCTTTTCTTTATAGGATAATTACTTTACCTTGTTCCAGAACTCACGCCAATCTGCGTGAGCTTAAGCGCGTGCCTTTCGGCTTCCTATCATAGTGACTTGGCTGTCTTGCCATGTCACAACACTATCCATTTCCCTTTTTAAATTTTCTAACCTACCTGCCCGATTAAGTGATCTGACATTCCACGCTTCGATCCGTAGAACGCCAGTTTTCTTTCTCCTGATAACGACATCCTCTTGAGTAGTCCCCGCCCGGAGATCCGAATATTTTGCCCAAGAGGACGCCATCATCATTTAATCGTACAGTAAAGCTGCATGCCCTCCGGAAATATTACGGTCGTAGTTTCCCCTTGCTTTCAGCCGTTCGCAGTACCAGCACAGCAAGGCTGTTTTGGTTAGTGTTACAAGGCCAGATCAGTCAATCATCCAGACTTGCCCGTGAAACTACTGAAAAGGCTGCTGTCTCTCTTCAGGAACCATACGTTTGTCTGACCTCTCAACAGATACCCGTCCGTTGTGGTTGCACCTACGGTACGGCTATCTGTATCGCTGAGGCACGCAAGCCTCCCCACGAACGGCAAGGTCCATGGTTCATGACTATGAGCCATTAAAGTACACAATCAAACACCAATAAGAAAAGGCAGTATAGCCAGCGGCGCTCAGAAGTTTCCTGGGGTCGGTCTGCACTTGAAATATTAACGTTCGCTTGGGGGAGACAGGTAGTCGGCCCAACTATATCCGATAAGCAGGCAACCAAACCAAGAGACAGTCAACGGACCCACCGACAAGACGACTTGCTTTACACCCGACCAGTGCACAAGGAACAACAAAGCCAAAACGTAAAAGGCGTAGCGGCCCACAGCTAAGCATGCATAAGCTGTCAAAACTACACACACTTGCTGGACAGCGACAACACGGTGAGGAAAGGACACTGCCTGAATTTTACGTCAGCGGCCAGGGCAGGTAACCGTGAAACCTCCCCATAGAAAAATTTATCAGTTACTGTGCTGGTTAACCCCTTACGTTATTTGATTTTCAAACAGCTGAGCAGAACTGAACGTACTCAGACATTACTCTCTTTACTTATTTGATCATCACTAAACTGAGACACAATATTTTTACCGCAACATAATCTGACTTTCAATAATCCCTACAAAAGAATGGCCCTGACCAACAATAGCCTATACCTTTCATGAATCACTTACCTCACAAAAATCTTCGTTACTCGAACTACTGCGATACAGCGAGCGCCAATACTGCTAGGCAAATAAAAGATTCTAACTACTGAAGGCACTAACTACTGATAGGCATAGTTAGCTAATGAAAGATTTTGATGGAGAACAAACAATGTATTTACCTTAATAGTATTCAAAAGTCATAATATATCAGTTCATGACATCAAGTCTTACAAATTTACTCTTTCTGATGGACACACGTCCAGATCATCCGCTCTCAGAACTCCGCCATCTCTCTCCCACATCCACCACTGCTGGCGGCTCACCTCCAACAGCGCAACGCTACGCGCTGTTAACAGCCAAGTGCCCAACACTACAATAGCAATTATTCCTACAATGCCAACCAGCTACAGACTGCACGCAGCACAGCCAGTGATTTTCATACTGAGCGCTACGTGACGTTACCAACATAATAACCTAAACAGCCTACTTACAACCGGAACGCTAACGGCCACAAGGAAGAATATTCCGCTGGTGCACCAGGACTTCAAATAACCAAAACACAGTTAAACTCCACCAGATAGTGACCAAACTTTCGCCAACTCGAACACTCGCTATTGCTCACAGGAATGCCCCCAACAGCCAGCCATGAAAACCAACGGCACAACGTGAACAGACTGGCTTCGATAGTTAATTCACCACTCAACTTCGATGTCCCAGGTCGGTGAGCCACGAACCCTGTAGCAATCGGAACAGCTCCCACACACTCCGACACTGCGCAGAGACCGCCAGCGAGCCCAGCCCACTGGCTGATCTACACCAACCCATCGACTGCCACACATCAGCACGGAGGCAGCACTAAAGTAACTGAGCTGTCGACATCACAAGCTACACACAGTTTCACGAACACTTGCACGAACGACTAGACAATACTAACGGCAGCGACTGTGCAATTACAAGGACGAACCACGAGTCGGCACGTGCAGGCAACCCATAAGCGATCGCCGGTCAACATACACGTCGTCCGACAAGACGACCGACCGACGACCAACCAAGGTGGTCCGCACTCAAGTGATATGTATCTACATCTACATCTACATCTACATTTATACTCCGCAAGCCACCCAACGGTGTATGGCGGAGGGCACTTTACGTGCCACTGTCATTATCTCCCTTTCCTGTTCCAGTCGCGTATGGTTCGCGGGAAGAACGACTGTCTGAAAGCCTCTGTGCGCGCTCTAATCTCTCTAATTTTACATTCGTGATCTCCTCGGGAGGTATAAGTAGGGGGAAGCAATATATTCGAAACCTCATCCAGAAACGCACCCTCTTGAAACCTGGCGAGCAACCTACACCGCGATGCATAGCGCCTCTCTTGCAGAGTCTGCCACTTGAGTTTGTTAAACATCTCCGTAACGCTATCACGGTTACCAAATAACCCTGTGACGAAACGCGCCGCTCTTCTTTGGATCTTCTCTATCTCCTCCGTCAACCTGGTCTGGTACGGATCCCACACTGATGAGCAATATTCAAGTATAGGTCGAACGAGTGTTTTGTAAGTCACCTCCTTTGTTGATGGACTACATTTTCTAAGGACTGTCCCAATCAATCTCAACCTGGTACCTGCCTTACCAACAATTAATTTTATATGATCATTCCACTTCAAATCGTTCCGCACGCATACTCCCAGATATTTTACAGAAGTAACTGCTACCAGTGTTTGTTCCGCTATCATATAATCATACAATAAAGGATCCTTCTTTCTATGTATTCGCAATACATTACATTTGTCTATGTTAAGGGTCAGTTGCCACTCCCTGCACCAAGTGCCTATCCGCTGCAGATCCTCCTGCATTTCGCTACAATTTTCTAATGCTGCAGCTTGTCTGTATACTACAGCATCATCCGCGAAAAGCCGCATGGAACTTCCGACACTATCTACTAGGTCATTTATAAATATTGTGAAAAGCAACGGTCCCATAACACTCCCCTGTAGCACGCCAGAGGTTACTTTAATGTCTGTAGACGTCTCTCCGTTGATAACAACATGCTGTGTTCTGTTTGCTAAAAACTCTTCAATCCAGCCACACAGCTGGTCTGATATTCCGTAGGCTCTTACTTTGTTTATCAGGCGACAGTGCGGAACTGTATCGAACGCCTTCCGGAAGTCAAGAAAAATAGCATCTACCTGGGAGCCTGTATCTAATATTTTCTGGGTCTCATGAACAAATAAAGCGAGTTGGGTTTCACACGATAGCAGTTTCCGGAATCCATGTTGATTCCTACATAGTAGATTCTGAGTTTCCAAAAACGACATGATACTCGAGCAAAACACATGTTCTAAAATTCTACAACAGATCGACGTCAGAGATATAGGTCTATAGTTTTGCGCATCCGCTCGACGACCCTTCTTGAAGATTGGGACTACCTATGCTCTTTTCCAATCATTTGGAACCTTCCGTTCCTCTAGAGACTTGCGGTACACGGCTGTTAGAAGGGGGGCAAGTTCTTTCGCGTACTCTGTGTAGAATCGAATTGGTATCCCGTCAGGTCCAGTGGACTTTCCTCTGTTGAGTGATTCCAGTTGCTTTTCTATTCCTTGGACACTTATTTCGATGTCAGCCATTTTTTCGTTGGTGCGAGGATTTAGAGAAGGAACTGCAGTGCGGTCTTCCTCTGTGAAACAGCTTTGGAAAAAGGTGTTTAGTATTTCAGCTTTACGCTTGTCATCCTCTGTTTCAATGCCATCATCATCCCGGAGTGTCTGGACATGATGTTTCGAGCCACTTACTGATTTAACGTAAGACCAGAACTTCCTAGGATTTTCTATCAAGTCGGTACCTAGTATTTTACTTTCGAATTCACTGAACGCTTCACGCATAGCCCTCCTTACGCTAACTTTGACATCGTTTAGCTTCTCTTTGTCTGAGAGGTTTTGGCTGCGTTTAAATTTGGAGTGAAGCTCTCTTTGCTTTCGCAGTAATTTCCTAACTTTGTTGTTGTACCACGGTGGGTTTTTCCCGTCCCTCACAGTTTTACTCGGCACGTACCTGTCTAAAACGCATTTTACGATTGCCTTGAACTTTTTCCATAAACACTCAACATTGTCAGTGTCGGAACAGAAATTTTCGTTTTGATCTGTTAGGTAGTCTGAAATCTGCCTTCTATTACTCTTGCTAAACAGATAAACCTTCCTCCCTTTTTTTATATTCCTATTAACTTCCATATTCAGGGATGCTGCAACCGTCGGGGGAGTCATGGCTGTCCGGACCTCACTGCAGCCGCGCCCCGACTTAACTTCTGCCGCGTCCTAAGTGAAACACTGCCAGGTCCGAAGTGCACTGCTAGCGCCTCCCAACTCACTGGCATATCCGAACTACCTCGGACACACGATAACCCCGGAAGCAATAGCAGGCAGCAAAGATAATACGCAAGGACTTATATCGATAAGCGCCGCTGCTGCCGCTCACGGGCAGACAAGGCGGCAACTCAGTGACACCTGTAATTGAAATTAACATAACGAGGTGGTAGTACTAAAAAGAGGATGTAAAATGACATATGGCACGAACACGAGCCACGCACGGCTTAACCATGATACTGTCGCATCATAGGTAACACATGAAGACACGGAATGTCTTTGTAGTACCATTGTGCTTTCAGAGTCCCCTTAGTCATTTTCAGTTGTAGTCTGACTTGTCGCCTCGACTAGGTAATCACGCCAACACCTGAGAAGACAGAGTACGAAAAGAAGACGCCAACTGTCAAGGCACTACCGTGGCTGGGCAGCGTGGAGAATGTCCGAAGAGACACTTGTATGCTTGAATGACATCAACAGTAACACCGCTTGTAATCCCTGAGACAGTACTCGTCAAAGCCTGTGCTATGGTAAGTGAGCGGGATTCACCTTATGAGAAAGGATTTTCGCATAGATATCGACCGCGTGCACCTGAATGGTGGCAAATCAGACTTACATCCACCCTGTAATAACAATGATCCGTCAAGTAAGTTCGAAATGCAATTACACATCAGGATGGATCAAAAGCAAACCAGAAAATGCTACCAATGTGACAATAATGCGGTCGCCAGCCTAATTAGGCATTAACTGAGTTTCTTCCCTGTATAAGTTGGTATATATTCATGCAAAATAACAGATGTAACACTGCATAATATAGTAAAGTTTTAGAACCAGAAAATCTATTGAACTGGTAGTTTCACGTTCTGTACTGATATGGAAAGTCATGAATACATAACACTATAATGTTTACTACAAAACTTTATACTGTCTATTAATCTGATTAAAATCGGGCAGAGGTTACCCTAGAAATTGGACTTTCATCCCACACACAAAATGTTAATTTTGATAAAGATAAAACACTGATAAATTTTGACTTTTATATTGACTTTAACTTTTAATGGTCAAACCAATTTAGAACACTTCAGAATTCAAATGAATAAGGGGGGGGGGGACCCTGAAACTGTTATGGGCGCTGTATTTAAAAAAATTATTACTGAATTTATTATTCATTTAAGATTTCTAGTGTATAAGTTACTACTCTTTTCATCTTATTTACTGCTCATTTAAATGCCTTTAATCTGTCTCGAATTAATAAACTTCATTACTATATCGATACTAAAGTTATGTTTCGACTTCGTTAGACCTTCGCTATTCGTTTACTGGTTCATTAACAAAACATTTCTTTAAACACCATTCTAATACAGCTAGTTCTGCAAATAATTATTATTAACACAATTTTTAATTTTCATTTCGGGACACTCGTATTGCACAACGTTTGGAAAGGACCCTGTCTAGCTAGGTTAGTTGTGAGGATAATTAAATGATGGAAAAGTTCGGGTAAAATTTAGGTTATTATTGCACCAAACAAACACAGTTCACTCTCTGATCCATACGAATACAGTACTAAAAGTTTAAACGTGATAGCATCGATGCGGTGTTTGGCGCGCGGTTAGATGGCGAGGCACAGAGCACACATACAATCACAGCTATGGCTCTTGACGTGTCGGCACTTTAACTCTTCTTTACCGTCGCAATGCTTTTCCATTTAGTGCCTATGAATTTTTGCCATGCTGTGTGGGGGTTGGAACGGCATACCCGAGGCTCAGTGAAGCTATGTCTTCCAGGAGAGCCTCCTCGCTCCAGAAGGTGTTGCTCAAACCAATGCCAAACTCCAACAACTGTGCCCGTTGTGCCGTGCAGTGCCCGCGTGCATTTTCCCGCGCTCGCCTGCCATCCACCTTTTACCGCTCCCTGACAGTCCGGGTATTCACCCGATGTTTTGCATTCTACATATCCTAACACATTGCTTACGTATGGACCAGACGCACAGTTATAATTTTAAACATCTTACAACAGTTTCAACATTTGTTACATTTCAGTTCTACACTCCTGGAAATTGAAATAAGAACACCGTGAATTCATTGTCCCAGGAAGGGGAAACTTTATTGACACATTCCTGGGGTCAGATACATCACATGATCACACTGACAGAACCACAGGCACATAGACACAGGCAACAGAGCATGCACAATGTCGGCACTAGTACAGTGTATATCCACCTTTCGCAGCAATGCAGGCTGCTATTCTCCCATGGAGACGATCGTAGAGATGCTGGATGTAGTCCTGTGGAACGGCTTGCCATGCCATTTCCACCTGGCGCCTCAGTTGGACCAGCGTTCGTGCTGGACGTGCAGACCGCGTGAGACGACGCTTCATCCAGTCCCAAACATGCTCAATGGGGGACAGATCCGGAGATCTTGCTGGCCAGGGTAGTTGACTTACACCTTCTAGAGCACTTGGGTGGCACGGGATACATGCGGACGTGCATTGTCCTGTTGGAACAGCAAGTTCCCTTGCCGGTCTAGGAATGGTAGAACGATGGGTTCGATGACGGTTTGGATGTACCGTGCACTATTCAGTGTCCCCTCGACGATCACCAGTGGTGTACGGCCAGTGTAGGCGATCGCTCCCCACACCATGATGCCGGGAGTTGGCCCTGTGTGCCTTGGTCGTATGCAGTCCTGATTGTGGCGCTCACCTGCACGGCGCCAAACACGCATACGACCATCATTGGCACCAAGGCAGAAGCGACTCTCATCGCTGAAGACGACACGTCTCCATTCGTCCCTCCATTCACGCCTGTCGCGACACCACTGGAGGCGGGCTGCACGATGTTGGGGCGTGAGCGGAAGACGGCCTAACGGTGTGCGGGACCGTAGCCCAGCTTCATGGAGACGGTTGCGAATGGTCCTCCTCGCTCAAAGTCCGTCAACTGCACATACGGTTCACGTCCACGCTGTCGCGGCATGCTACCAGTGTTAAAGACTGCGATGGAGCTCCGTATGCCACGGCAAACTGGCTGACACTGACGGCGGCGGTGCACAAATGCTGCGCAGCTAGCGCCATTCGACGGCCAACACCGCGGTTCCTGGTGTGTCCGCTGTGCCGTGCGTGTGATCATTGCTTGTACAGCCCTCTCGCAGTGTTCGGAGCAAGTATGGTGGGTCTGACACACCGGTGTCAATGTGTTCTTTTTTCCATTTCCAGGAGTGTAGATACACTGTAACTGAAATTTCAGCGGCCTTTATGTAGTGACGTTCGTACTTTATCAGTTATTTATATTTCATTACAATAAGGTGGTCTATAAGAATACTATTCACGATTAACTGCTTTAACCCAAGGAAAATTATGCAGCTACAAATTGCTACTTTGATTTATCTCACACTGTCGATATACTTTCTGTTTTACAAATAAATGTGTGCGTCTTACAATCATCGGAATCATTATTTCACTCAATATTCAAACTGTATTGTTTTAATAAAAGAATTCTGTTGCTGAATATTCAATAGTATTTGTCAAAAGTATCAGTCGAAGCTTGGTTTATTACAGCTGCTTTTGGCCTCTTTGAAATCACTTACTTTTAGAAATAAAAGGCACATCTCCGCGTTGCATAGTTCTACCTAAAATACTATTGTAGATACAGACATCTCAAAGAACCTCGATGTCGATGGAACGTTAAACCGAATCTTCCTTGCTTCTCCCTTCTAGTTACATAGTGGGTCTTCAAACGAGCTTCTTCGCGTAGTTTTTCTTTTTGTGTAGGGCCACTGTCGATTATGTGGCTTCATAAATACTGGTTTTACACATGCACCAGTCGTGAAATAATTGCGAAGTTTCTGCCATATAACCTTCCTCAAACCTCATACTTTCTTGAAACAGCCACTTGATTAGTGAAAACGTCATGCAGTTGCTATACAGGTTGTTATGACACAGTAAATTCGAGGCGTTGAAACACAAATTGTTTAAAAAAAATGGCTCTGAGCACTATGGGACTTAACTTCTGAGGTCATTAGTCCCCTAGAACTTAGAACTAGTTAAACCTAACTAACTTAAGGACGTCACGCACATCCATGCCCGAGGCAGGATTCGAGCCTGCGACCGTTGCGGTCTCGCGGTTCCAGACTGTAGCGCCTAGAACCGCTCGGCCACCCCGGCCGGCAAAGGACAGACTTAACAGCAGAAGCAGTGCAGTAATCCTTGGAAAACTAGCGGCTGAAGAAACAAAACCCGTTAATTTGCTGTTTGGCTGCAGAGAACTGATTCTATTGGGAATCAAGCATGCACGAAACTGGACTTGGTTATTGCGTAAAACTACTGCATTCGTTTACATAACTGCACCATCTACACTGTCTAGCGGCGAGGTTTCATTTATAAGCAAGAAGACCTTCGACTCGTGAGGCACTTTCATTTTACGAACATACGGTTCCTAGAAATTTTCTGGGTAAAACCCAACATTCAACTTGTAATTGTCCGCCCCTTGTAGCTGAGTGGTCAGCGCGACGGAATGTCACACCTAACGGCCCGGATTCGATTCCCGGCTGGGTCGGAGATTTTCTCCGCTCAGGGATTGAATGTTGTGTTGCCCTTCACATCATCATTTCATCCCCATCGACACGCAAGTCGCCGAAGTGGCGTCAACTCGAAAAACTTGCACCAGGTGAACGGTCTAGCTGACGGGAGGTACGGAAGGCTTAGCCGGCCGGGGTGGCCGAGCGGTTCTAGGCGCTACCGTCTGAAATCACGCGACCGCAACATTCGCAGGTTCGAATCCTGCCTCGGGTATGGATGTGTGTGATGTCCTTAGGTTAGTTAGGTTTAAGTAGTTCTAAGCTCTAGGGGACTGTTGATCTCAGAAGTTAAGTCCCATAGTCCTCAGAGCCACTTGGTTTGAACGGAGGGCTTAGAACGAGATCCTGTCAGCCTCATAAGGTAAAACGAGAAGCTGTTTACAAAGGATGTACATAATTAAAGTTCGAATTTCAAAACGCTTTACTAAGAGAACCACTGCTCAGACTGACGTCAAATTTAAACAGCATACCAGCTGCAGAAGTACGAAACCGGAATGTGGTTGCAATAACTACACGTCTGTTGTCTGAAGCTGGTAAACAATATTTTATGCAGAATAATCTCCATTGCTATTTACGCATTTCTCTCACCTCTCCGGCAGGCTATGAATGCCAGGCCAAAAAAATAGCCCTTCTCTTGAAGCGAACCAATCACCGAGCCATTTTAGTACGTTTTCATACGAATTGAAATGCTGTTCAGCGATAGCGTGTCCAGTGATGCAAATAAATGATAATCGGAATCAGGTCTGGAGAATAATCCACATGCCCTAATACACTCCTGGAAATGGAAAAAAGAACACATTGGCACCGGTGTGTCAGACCCACCATATTTGCTCCGGACACTGCGAGAGGGCTGTACAAGCAATGATCACACGCACGGCACAGCGGACACACCAGGAACCGCGGTGTTGGCCGTCGAATGGCGCTAGCTGCGCAGCATTTGTGCACCGCCGCCGTCAGTGTCAGCCAGTTTGCCGTGGCATACGGAGCTCCATCGCAGTCTTTAACACTGGTAGCATGCCGCGACAGCGTGGACGTGAACCGTATGTGCAGTTGACGGACTTTGAGCGAGGGCGTATAGTGGGCATGCGGGAGGCCGGGTGGACGTACCGCCGAATTGCTCAACACGTGGGGCGTGAGGTCTCCACAGTACATCGATGTTGTCGCCAGTGGTCGGCGGAAGGTGCACGTGCCCGTCGACCTGGGACCGGACCGCAGCGACGCACGGATGCACGCCAAGACCGTAGGATCCTACGCAGTGCCGTAGGGGACCGCACCGCCACTTCCCAGCAAATTAGGGACACTGTTGCTCCTGGGGTATCGGCGAGGACCATTCGCAACCGTCTCCATGAAGCTGGGCTACGGTCCCGCACACCGTTAGGCCGTCTTCCGCTCACGCCCCAACATCGTGCAGCCCGCCTCCAGTGGTGTCGCGACAGGCGTGAATGGAGGGACGAATGGAGACGTGTCGTCTTCAGCGATGAGAGTCGCTTCTGCCTTGGTGCCAATGATGGTCGTATGCGTGTTTGGCGCCGTGCAGGTGAGCGCCACAATCAGGACTGCATACGACCGAGGCACACAGGGCCAACACCCGGCATCATGGTGTGGGGAGCGATCTCCTACACTGGCCGTACACCACTGGTGATCGTCGAGGGGACACTGAATAGTGCACGGTACATCCAAACCGTCATCGAACCCATTGTTCTACCATTCCTAGACCGGCAAGGGAACTTGCTGTTCCAACAGGACAATGCACGTCCGCATGTATCCCGTGCCACCCAACATGCTCTAGAAGGTGTAAGTCAACTACCCTGGCCAGCAAGATCTCCGGATCTGTCCCCCATTGAGCATGTTTGGGACTGGATGAAGCGTCTTCTCACGCGGTCTGCACGTCCAGCACGAACGCTGGTCCAACTGAGGCGCCAGGTGGAAATGGCATGGCAAGCCGTTCCACAGGACTACATCCAGCATCTCTACGATCGTCTCCATGGGAGAATAGCAGCCTGCATTGCTGCGAAAGGTGGATATACACTGTACTAGTGCCGACATTGTGCATGCTCTGTTGCCTGTGTCTATGTGCCTGTGGTTCTGTCAGTGTGATCATGTGATGTATCTGACCCCAGGAATGTGTCAATGAAGTTTCCCCTTCCTGGGACAATGAATTCACGGTGTTCTTATTTCAATTTCCAGGAGTGTATTTCCCGAGTGAAAACCTCGATCGTTTCCCTGACCTGTTTTGCTGTGTGTGATGGGGCATTATCATGGAGCAATATGACTCTGTGTTGCCCCTTCCGTAGTCCGGACGTTTTTCATGTAATGCTCGATCACTTGCTGTTAGTATCGATCAGTGGTAACGGTTTCACCAGGGCTTAGCAGCTCATAATATATGACAGCCTTCTGATCCCACCAAACACAGAGCATTGTTTTCTTTCCAAAGCGATTTGGTTTTGCAGTGGATGCCGATGGTTTTCCTGGATTCACCCATGATTTACGACGCTTTGGATTCTCAAAACACATCGATTTTTCATTACCTGCGGTGTGTTAGAATAGCTGCTGCCGGCCACCGTGTCGTCCTTATGTGTTGGTCACATGCCGGCGTTTGGATGCGGTATTGGGGGGGGGGGGGGCAGCAAGTACTCTCGACCCCGACCGTTACTATAAGTGCGTTATTTAGCGTGACGAGGAAGGAGGATGGGTACACTTCAGGGGTTCGATAAAAGAAAATGTCAGGGAGTTTAACCGGAATCCTTTTGCTTCACAGTCAGATACACAGATCGCTCAGCTGTGGAGGTGGACATTCTGTTGTATACAGGCAAAAGACAATGCATTTTATGTAATATGTGACAATATATCCCTGTTTTCTTTAAACGCCAGAGTTAAATACAAGTCTGTAACTATCTGTTATCAATACGTAAAACATATAAGTCTGCCTTTGACTTTAACGAATCAGTAACTTTCTTATAGTCATTCTTTTTCAGGTAAGTGATCCGGATTTTTATTCTGTTGTCTTATAAACAGTATTAGCTCGAACTAACAAAATAAAACGTTCAAAATCTGAATTTTATGTTGCAACTCAGGTCATAATTTATTGCCTTTCCAAGAGTAAACCAACTGAAACTGAGTTCCACAGTGTCGTCAACGATTCTCATTGGTTCAGATGGCTCTGAGCACTATGGGACTTAACTGCTATGGTCATCAGTCCCCTAGAACTTAGAACTACTTAAACCTAACTAACCAAAGGACACCACACAACACCCAGTCATCACGAGGCAGAGAAAATCCCTGACCCCGCCGGGAATCGAACCCGGGACCCCGGGCGTGGGAAGCGAGAACGCTACCGCACGACCACGAGCTGCGGACAACGATTTTGATTTCGTGTTTCCTATTCAAAAATAAAAAAAATTACTACCACTGCCCATTTATCCGTTATCAGTTAAAAGTTTTCTTTGGTGTACCAGAGATCACCATTCCCGGCTTTCGGCGTCTATCCAGCTTTACGTTCCCCTTTGAAATTGTCAAATACGTTTGTGGGAACTCGAACTAGCACTTTCAAGTGAAAAATAATTCTGTTCTTTGTTATTTTTATTGTTTCTTCATGTCGATGCTGTAGTCTTCAATCCAGAGACTGGTTTGATGCAGCTCTCCATGCTACTCTATCCCGTGAAGCTTCTTCATCTCCCAGTACCTACTGCAACCTACATCCCTCTGAATCTGTTTAGTGTATTCATCTCTTGCTCTCCCTCTACGATTTTTATCCTCCACACTGCCCTCCAATACTAAATTGCTGATCCCTTGATGACTCAGAATATGCTCTACCAGCGATCCCTTCTTCTAGTCAAGTTGTGCCACAAACTTCTCTTCTCCCCAATCCTATTCAATACCTTCTCATTAGTCATGTGATCTACCCATATACTCTCCAGCATTTTTCTGTAGCACCACATTTCGAAAGCTTCTATTCTTTTCTTGTCCAAACTATTTATCATCCACGTTTCACTTCCATACATGGCTACACTCCATACAAATACTTTCAGAAAAGACTCCCTGACATTTAAATCTATACTCGATGTTAACAAATTTCTCTTCTTCAGAAACGCTTTCCTTGCCATTGCCAGTCTACATTTTATATCCTCTCTATGTCGACCATCATCAGTTATTTTGCTCCCCAAATAGCAAAACTCATTTACTACTTTAATCGTCTCATTTCCTAATCTAATTCCCTCAGCATCACCCGACTTAATTCGAGTACATTCCATTATCCTCGTTTTGCTTTTGTTGATGTTCGTCTTATATCCTCCTTTCAAGACACTGTCCATTCCGATCAGCTGCTCTTCCAGGTCCTTTACTGTCTCTGACAGAATTACAATGTCATCGGCGAACCTCAAAGTTTTTGTTTCTTCTCCGTGGATTTTCTTCATACCACGAAATATTCGACAATCAATAGGCCCCGTTGGGCATTCATGTAGTAACCCAACAATTCGAATTCTCTGGCCCCCATTTCACCATCAAACAAAGCAACTGAGTCTTCCCTAACACCTCAATGAAAAAACACAAAAATCCTTTCACATAAAAGAATTAGAAACCTCTCTCTCAACAAATAAAACTCTGTTGAGGACAAGCTACTTCTTACTGGAATAAGATCGGGAACACCACTACAAATAATCTCTCTTCATTTATACATCAACATTACCTGTTCAAGGCGTTCTTATCTTCCCAATTCTCTTAAGTACCTGTTCATTAGTTACGTGATCTGCCCATCTAATCTTCAGAATTCTTCTGTAGCACCGTAATTCAATAGCTTCCGTTCTCTTGTTGTCTGAACTTTTTATCGTCCATGTTTCACTTCCATACATGACTTCACTCCATACAAATACTTTCAGAAAAGACTCCCTGACATTTAAATCTATACTCGATGTTAACAAATTTCTCTTCTTCAGAAACGCTTTTCTTGCCATTGCCAGTCTTCATTTTATATCCTCTCCCCTTAGGCCACCATCAGTTATTTTGCTGCCCAAATAGCAAAACCCATCTACTACTTTCATTGTCTCGTTTCCTAATCTAATTCCCTCAACCTCACCTGAGAAATTCAACTACATTCCATTAGTCTTGTTTTGCTGACGTTGATGTTCACTTTATATCCTTCCTTCAAGACACTCTCCATCCCGTTCAATTGCTCTTCCAAACCTTTAGCTGTTTCTAATGGAATTACAATGTCATCGGCAAAACATCGTTTTAATTTTTCTTCCTGAAGCTAAATTCCTGCTCCAAATTTTTCTTTGATTTCCTTTACTGATTGCTCAATGTACAGACTGAATAACATTGGGGATAGCCTACAACCCTATCTCGCTCCCTTTTGAAGCACTGCTTCCATTTCACGCCCCTCAACTGTTATAACAGCCGTCTGGTTTCATATTCCGAGATCCGTAGTGTCAAGAGTTTGAGAGACTACCAGATTTCAGGCACCACCTCTCACCTCGGTCAGCGCAGTGGTCAATGGCATCCACTTAATGACCGACATGAGCGGCGTTTGCATGCAGTTGTCAGTGCTGGCAGACAAGCAACACTGTGTGAAATAGCTGCAGAAATCTGTAAGACGACCGTATTCGTTACGACGGTGCCTCGAAATTTGTCGTTACTGGGCTGTGGCAGCAGACGACCTACGCGAGTGCCTTCGCTAACAGCACGACATCGCCTGCAGCGCCTCTGCTGGACTCGTATCCCTACCGGTCTACCCTAGACAACTGGAAAACAGTGGCCTGGCGAGATGAGGCCAGATTTCAGTTGGTTAGAGCTGGCGGCAGGCTTCGAGTGTGGCCAGACCCAACGTAGCCGTTGACCCGTCGACAACGCATCGTCCAACTGGTGGGCTGTGTTTACATGGAATCGAGTTTGTCCTCTGGTCCAACTGAACCGATCATTAACATTAAATCGTCATTAGAATTATATTAACCCTAGGACGCCTAAGGGGGGGGGGGTTCGTTGAACCCACAATTTTCTTATGTCCCCTGCTTTTGCCCAAGTAACTTTCATACTACGTATTCCTTTTCAGTTATTGTTTGTTGGCTATTTTATGAAACGTTAGTGTCAATATATTTTATACAACATTCCTGCTTTGAAAGAAAAAAAAACAACTTATTATGGGTCCAACAAACCACCCTCATCCCCCCCCTTCCCCTCAGGCTTCCATGCTATGGAAAATTTCCCTTAGTAGGATTTCGTAATTTCTCATCTCTACAACAATGCAAGTTAGTTTCTTGTTGGTTGGTATTCTTGATATTCACAACAATCGGTTTACTTTCAGAGGAAGTGATTGTTGATGTCAGTCAGCTGTTATTTATCTTGTAAACTTGTAGTGAGTTAGTGCAGTTCCCAACACATAGGCCTCCAGTATCTTTGGTGTCCTACACAGCAGAAACGAAACCAAGTAAGACCTTAAGGATGTTGTCAACAATGCACCAAGATAAAGGCACTGTTGGAGGAGAGAAGAATAAAACCGAGATAAATGCATATTATAATTCCACTAAAGGTGGAATTGATACCATTGATCAAATGGCCTGTATGTACACCTGCAAGAGGGGAACAAAGAGGTGACCTCTATCTCTATTTTACTCTCTCATCGACATTTGTGCTATCAATGCAACCACCATATTCATCCAGCAACATCCAAGATGGAATGAAAAGAAACACAACGAACGGAAACTTTATCTTCTGCAAGCTGGGATGGAACTAGTGAAATTGCAGGTAGAAGAAAGAAGTGCCAATGCAAGAGGGTTATCTAACCAAATTAGTCAAATAATGGAGACTATTCTACAAAATAAAATCAAAAAAGTGACAACAGAACCACGTCAGCCTCCTGCAGGGAATGGTCGGTGCCATGTTCGTGCAAGAAAAGCTAAAACAAAGAAGCAGAAGTACAAAATTCTAAGTAAATCAAAACAGTATTGTGGACAGTGTCATAAACATGTGTGTAACACACATTCAGAAAAAATTGTGAAGTGTGTCTCTTGCCTTGAAGTTGAGGACTCAGAGTAGTCTATTGTATATGAAGACATCTGTATTTTGTGTTGTAATACGTCAATTTTTTATTCACTCAATCTAATATTTATAACAATTAACAACATTTATAAACCGATGCCTTAGTTAAAATACATAAACCATTTTGAAAGTTGTAATTTTTTATCAGTAAACTTATTTACTACCTGTGAGCTCGCCGAACCCCCCCCCCCCCCCCCTCCCCTTAGGCATACAAGTTAGAAGAAAAGGCTTGGGCGCCCTAGGGTTAATACCTTCAGCTGTTGACAGGCGTTGATACATATCAACGGGGACAGGTGAAAATGTGTGCCCCGACCGGGACACGAACCCGGGATCTCCTGCTTACATGGCAGACGCTCTCTCCATCTGAGCTGCCGAGGGCACGGTGGATAGTGCGACTGCAGGGACTATCTCGCGCACGCCTCCCGCGAGACCCACAATCTCACCTTGTATGTCCACAAACTACATTCGTAGTGTGCCACCCCAACGCACTCATTACTCGTGGAAGACATTCTTACCAAGTCCCGTAAGAGTTCGGGGAATATGTGTGCATCCGCACAATGGTCATGTTCAGCTCTTTGGAGACAATTTGCAGCCATTCGTAGTCTTCGTGTTCCTATGACAATTCCCCGTGTCACCGTGACATAATTGTTGGCGATTTGTTTGAAGAACATTCTGGACAATTCGAACGAATGAGTTGGCAACTCAGATCGCCTGACATGAATCCCATCGAACACTTGTGGGACATAATCGAGAGGCTAGTTCGTATACAAAAACCTGCTCCACTGACACTTCCGCAATTCACAGCTGTAGAAACAGGATGGCTCAATATTTCTGCAGGAAAATTCCGGCGACTTTTTGAGTCCACGCCAGGTCGAGTTGCTGCCCCACGCCGGGCAGGTTCCTAAACGGTGTAGGAGGTATTCCACGACATTTTTTTGCCCAGTTCGGTCTGAAAGCGATTCTACGGACACTCTGCCAAGCGTCCGCAGCTCGTGGTCGTGCGGTAGCGTTCTCGCTTCCTGCGCCCGGGTTCCCGGGTTCGATTCCCGGCGGGGTCAGGGATTTTCTCTGCCTCGTGATGACTGGGTGTTGTGTGGTGTCCTTAGGTTAGTTAGGTTTAAGTAGTTCTAAGTTCTAGGGGACTGATGACCATAGCCGTTAAGTCCCATAGTGCTCAGAGCCATTTGAACCATTTGAACTCTGCCAAGCACCTGTCAATAGCCAAACAACCGTGTAGATACAAAAGTTAAGCGCCACACCACGTACAATTTTTGGGGAATTTCCCTGGTCGACGCAAGGTGGATGCTGTGAGCGTTACGTAAGAGTCTGCCTGATCTCGCCAGTATTATTCCTCGTCAGGCTAAGTTAGCGAATGCCCCCGGATCGTGCAGAGGGCCGCGGTGGGGGTGGATCAGCTACGCCCCCCTGTGGCTACGCGGCCCGCCAGGTGGGGGCCGTGTAAATACCGGCGCGCGGCTCTCGCCTCGCTAGTCGGCGCACAGTGCACTCGACGCCGCTGACCACAGCCGCGCGCGACGGGCTCCCACCTACCAGCACAGCGGAGACCTCCTGCAGGTACGGTACGGCGGCGGCTGCGCTGCGGGCAATGGCCACGGGCGCTTAGCACACCTCTGTGCTTCTACATCTACATCCACACGATTACTCTGCAATTCACATTTAAGTGCTTGGCAGAGGGTTCATCGAACCACAATCATACTATCTCTCTACCACTCCACTCCCGAACAGCGCGCAGGAAAAACGAAGCCTTTCTGTTCGAGCTCTGATTTCTCTTATTTTATTTTGATGATCATTCCTACCTATGTAGGTTGGGCTCAACAAAATATTTTCGTATTCGGAAGAGAAAGTTGGTGGCTGAAATTTCGTAAATAGATCTCGCCGCTACGAAAAAAGTCTTTGCTTTAATGACTTCCGTCCCAACTCGCGTATCATATCTGCCACACTCTCTCCCCTATTACGTGATAATACAAAACGAGCTGCCCTTTTTTGCACCCTTTCGATGTCCTCCGTCAATCCCACCTGGTAAGGATCCCACACCGCGCAGCAATATTCTAACAGAGGACGAACGAGTGTAGTGTAAGCTGTCTCTTTAGTAGAGTTGTTGCATCCTGCCAATGAAACGCAACCTTTGGCTCGCCTTCCCCACAATATTATCTATGTGGACTTTCCAACTGAAGTTGTTCGTAATTTTAACTCCCAGGTATTTAGTTGAATTTACAGCCTTGAGAATTGTACTATTTATCGAGTAATCGAATTCCAACGGATTTCTTTTGGAGCTCATGTGGATCACCTCACACTTTTCGTTATTTAGCGTCAACTGCCACCTACCACACCATACAGCAATCTTTTCTAAATCGCTTTGCAACTGATACTGGTCTTCGGATGACCTTACTAGACGGTAAATTACAGCATCATCTGCGAACAACCTAAGAGAACTGCTCAGATTGTCACCCAGGTCATTTATATAGATCAGGAACAACAGAGGTCCCAGGACGCATCCCTGGGGAACATCTGATACGCTTCAGTTTTACTTGACGATTTGCCGTCCATTACTACGAACTGCGACCTTCCTGACAGGAAATCACGAATCCAGTCGCACAACTGAGACGATACCCCATAGGCCCGTAGCTTGTGAGGAACGGTGTCAAAAGCTTTCCGGAAATCTAGAAATACGGAATCAACTTGAGATCCCCTGTCGATAGCGGTTTGCTCAGGGATGGTCCTTACCATGCTCCACCGTTACCCACGTAATTTCTAACGGTTCTGAAGTCATCGGGGATAAATCGATAAGGAGCACAATGACCAGACGATTCCTGTTGTGGTCTCTGATGTGAAGACTGGTTTAAGGCAGGTCTCCACTCTATTGTACCCAGTGTAATCTTCTCCATCTCTACATAACTACTGCACACTGCAGCCACTTTGTCCTACTTACTGTACTGCAGCACTGGTCTCCCTCTACAACTTTTACCTCGCGCAATTTCCTTCATTACCAAACTGACGATTTATTCGTGTCTCAGGATGTGTGTATCCCACCGATCCCCTCTCGTGGTCAGTTTATTTACTTTTTTACTAATTTTTTTTCAAGTTGTCTCAACACTTTCTTTTCCCTCTGTGCAGTGCTCCCTCATTAGTTACTCGATCTTCTCATCTAATCTTCAGCTTTAATCTGTAGCACCGTATTCAATTTTCTTCTTCTTATCTGCAACGTTTACAGTTTAGTTTCACTTCCGTTCAACGCTACACTCACGACTAGCACCTTCATAAAAGAATTACTCGTGTTTAAATGTTCAAATGTGTGTGAAATCTTATGGGACTTAACTGCTAAGGTCATCAGTCCCTAAGCTTACTCACTACTTAACCTAAATTATCCTAAGGACAAACACACACACCCATTCCCGAGGGAGGACTCGAACCTCCGCCGGGACCAGCCGCACAGTCCATGACTGCAGCGCCTAGACCGCTCGGCTGCCCTCATGTTTAAATTTGTATTCAGTATTAACAAATTTAATTTTTTCAGGAACACTTTTTTCGCTGTTGCAGCTCTGCATTTTATATCCTCTCCGCTTTATCCCTCGCCACTTTTTTTGCTGCCCAAAATATGAAAAACCTTATTTGCGGCTTTTAGCGTCTGATTTAGTAACATTATTACCTCACCAAAGCATAATTTAATGGGGCTTCACTCAGTTACTTTTCTCTTAATTTCGGTAATGATAATTTTATAATTGCTTTTCAAGACGCTATCCCTTCCATTCAGCTGTTAATGCAAGGTCTATTCCGTCTCCGACGGATTTACAGTGCCATTGGCAAAGGTACTTTCTTTTTGCTTCTTCTCCCTGGACGCCGGCCATGGTGGCCGAGCGGTTCTAGGCGCTTCAGTCCGGAACCGCACGAGTACTACGGTCGGAGGTTCGAATCCTGCCTCAGGCATATATGTGTTATGTCCTTAAGTTAGTTAGGTTTAAGTAGTTCTAGGTGACTGATGACCTCAGATGTTAAGACCCATAGTGCTCAGAGTCATTTGAACCATTTTCTTCCTGGACTCTAATCACTTATCCAAGATTCCTTTCCTGTCTGCTCAGTGTACTGCAGATGTAAGAAGCAACTTGTACGAGAGGAAGGCCGTAAATCAGAGCGAGTCTCGATTGCAGCCCATCACTTGTGTAGCTCAATCTGAAAACTCAGTAAGCAGCAAAGGAAACTAAGAAGAAATTCCGGAAAGGAAGTACATTTCTGGGAGAGTCAGTTAAGACTTTGGAATTGGAGACGACATTGTGATCCTGTTAGAGATGGACAAGAACGTGGTAGATCAGATAAACGAACCTCATATTGTCTTAAAGTGATATTATGTTGGTTCAAAAGTTCGTAATGTTTTTGTTTTGTTTGTTGGCTATTTTATTTGTAGCTCACGGTTAGTATTTGAGTTCACGTATTGTCATTCGAAGGTAGTGAGTGGAGATCTGGACGCTAGATAATGGAGAGCCAAGTGGAAAAATCGAAACATTTCCTACATATTCTTCTGGTTAGTTCAGTAGAGGGGTGATAGGAGAGGAATCAGCCAGAGACATTTGCGCCGTTGGGTTGGGGTGATTTGGGGGAAGAGACCAAACAGCGAGGTCATCGGTCTCATCGGGCTAGGGAAGGAAGTCGGCCGTGCCCTGTCAGATGGACCATCCCAGCAACCGCCTGAAGCGATCTAGGGAAATCACGGGAAACCTAAATCAGGATGGCCGGACGCGAGATTGAACCGTCGTCCTCCCGAATGCAAGTCCAGTATGCTAACCACTGGGCCACCTCGCTCGGACATTTGAGCCGTGTGTGGGGATAATACTATTGGACAGGAAAATGGTTTTCTCTTTTTAAGAAGGATTGTTTTGACATGAACGACTCTCCACGTTCAGGTAGACCTTCGAGGTTTAAAAATGAGATAGTTTAAACGCATTAATACATTACGATCCACGTCAATTCACCAGAGAGCTGGCAAATGAACTGTGATCATTCTACCTCGATGCGACATGCATGCAATGGAGAAGGTCAAAAGTCGACTCGTGTATGGTCACGGCATGCTCTAATCCAAAATCACAAAAATCGGAGGGTAGCTATATGTACATCCCTGCTTGCTCATCATCAATCGACTCGTAAACAGCACCGACCATTCCTGTCCAGCACTGTTAGGAGAAATGATATCTTTAGTCTAACAAAAGGAAAAGAAAGGTTGGTTGAGCCAAAACAAAGCAGCAGTTCTCCATAAAAAGATCTCTGCACATCTACAGATACATTCTATTCCGCAAGCCATCTAATGGCGTGTGGTCGAGGGTACTTTCGGTAGCACTATCTGATCCCTCCAACCCTGTTGCACTCGCGAATAGTGCGCGGGAAGAATGATTTTCGGTAAGCCTCTGTATTGGCTCTAATTTCTCGAATTTTCTCCTGGTGGTCATTGCGCGAGATGCATGTCGGGGGAAGTAATATGTTGTCTGACTCCTCCTGAAAAGTGTTGTCCCGAAATTTCAATAGTAAATCTCTCCGTGATGCACAAGGCCTCTCTTGTAACGTCTGCCAGTGGAGTTTTGTTTAGCATGTCCGTAACGCTCTCTCGTCAGATAAACGACCCCGTGACGAAACGCGCCGCTCTTCGTTGGATCTACTCTATCTCCTCTATCAGTCCTACCAGACAGGGATCCAAGATAGATCAACAGTACTCAAGAATCTGGCTTCCCGGGTTCGATTCCCGGCGGGGTCAGGGATTTTCACCTGCCTCGAGATGACTGGGTGTTTGTGTTGTCCTCATCATTTCATCATCATCCAGGAAAGTGGAGAAATTGGACTGAGCAAAGGTTGGGAAATTGTACGGGCGCTGATAACCACGCAGTTGAGCGCCCCACAAACCAAACATCATCATCATCAAGAATCTGGCGAGCAAGCACCTTATAAGCCACTTCTTTCGTGGATGAGTTACATTTCCTTAAGATTCTTCCGATGAATCTGAGCCTGGTGTCTGCTTTTCCCACTATCTGTTTAATATGGTCATTCCACTTAAAGTTGCTCTGGATAGTTAGGCCTAGATATTTTACGGCAGACGTTGTCTCCAGCTGTTTGTCATCAGTAGTGTAGCTGTACAGTAGTGGATTTCTTTTCCTACGTATGCACAATATCTTACAAAAGATGATGTTATGCAACTTACGAAACTTCCTGGCAGATTAAAACTGTGTGCCGGAGCGAGACTGGAACTCGGAACCTTTGCCTTTCGCGAGCAAGTGCTCTACCAACTGAGCTATCCAACACGACTCAATAGCTTCAATTCTGCCAGTACACCAGTTCATCCTGGTGGAACAGTGACGGTGTGGTGTACTACCAATTGCTTCGCCTAGGTGTAACCATCGCTACTGACATTTACTGTCAACAGCTGAGACTACTTGCAAGAACAACGACCAACAAGACTGAAGTGGTGCTACTCAACGATGACGCCCGCACACATTCTGCTAAACTGACAAAAAGCACTATACGGGATTTAGGTTGGGAATTCATTCCTCACCCACCTTATTCATCTGACCTTGCGCCCTCAGATTTTCGCCTTTTCCACTCCCTGTCGAACAACCACCAAAGAACTTCCTTTCCGTACGAAAATGTGCCTCGACGAGTTCTTCGCCTCAGAACCACGTGATTTCTAGTCGCGGAATCGAAAAGCTACCCCAGGGTTGGCGGACTGTTGTAAATAGTGAAGGAGAACATGTTATATTGATGACCACAGTTTCCGTAATATGTGTGTGTTGTTTTTATTAAATGTATGAAAAATCGCTACGAACTTACGCACCAATTCAATATTAGGGGGATCGGAAAGAAATGTATTTTTTTTCATTACATTCAAACGATGAATTGTTAACAAGTTTTTATTTTTAATAAATGACCTAATCACCTTCATTAACGACCTTTTTCCATCTGGTATGCAAAGGACTTGGAAGATCAGTTGAACGGAATAGACAGTGTCTTGAAAGGAGGGTATAAGATGAACATCAACAAAAGCAAAACGAGGATAATGGAGTGTAGTCAATTTAAGTCAGGTGTTGCTGAGGGAATTAGATTAGGAAATGAGGCACTTAAAGTAGTAAAGGAGTTTTGCTATTTGGAGACTGATCATGGTCAAAGTAGAGAGGATATAAAATGTAGACTGGCAATGGCAAGGAAAGCGTTACTGTAGAAGAGAAATTTGTTAACATCGAGTATTGATTTAAGTGTCAGGAACTCGTTTCTGAAAGTCTTTGTATGGAGTGTATCCATGTATGGAAGTGAAACATGAACGATAAATAATTTAGACAAGAAGAGAATAGAAGCTTTCGAAATGAGGTGCTACAGAAGAATGCTGAAGATTAGATGGGTAGATCACATAACTAACGGGGAGGTATTGAATAGAATTGGGGAGAAGAGGAGTTTGTGGCACAACTTGACTAGAAGAAGGGACATGTTAGGACATGTTATGAGGCATCAAGGGATCACAAATTTAGCATTGGAGGGCAGTGTGGACGGTAAAAATCGTAGAGGGAGACCAAGAGATGAGCAGATTCGGAAGGATGTAGGCTGCAGTAGGTACTGGGAGATGGAGAAGCTTGCACAGGATAGAGTAGCATAGAGAGCTGCATCAAACCAGTCTCATGACTGAAGACCACAACAAGAACATGTAAATTTGTAAAGCCAAACTGATATAAGTCAATGGGTTATGGAGCAAAAAATTTCTGGAGAAGACATTTTGGACGTCATCCCAATTTTTCACAGTTTTTGCCACTTGGAAAGCGATCGAAATAAATGGGAATCCGATGGTGCAGCGGGTCCCACGCTAATTCTTCATTTCTAGGATGTGTCTGCTGCAGTGCTGTTTTGCATTGTCATGATGAAAAATAACGCCTTTTCTGTTGACTGTCGCTGGGCAATTTTCAGTTAAAGATTGCTCGAAATGTATTCGCAGTTTGCGAATACGAATAACCATCGACAAGGGAATGAGACGGCAATTAAAATTTCTGCAGGAACCAGACTCGAAACCGGATTTCCCGTTTTTCGCAAGCGGCCGCCTTAAATCGCTTGGGCTATCCATGCACGAAGTACTAACACGAATTCTTTACAGACGAATGGAAAAACTAGTAGAAGCCGACCTCGGGGAAGATCAGTTTGGATTCCGTAGAAATACTGGAACACGTGAGGCAATACTGACCTTACGACTTATCTTAGAAGAAAGATTAAGGAAAGGCAAACCCACGTTTCTAGCATTTGTAAACTTAGAGAAAGCTTTTGACAATGTTGACTGGAATACTATCTTACAAATTCTAAAGGTGGCAGGGGTAAAATACAGGGAGCGAAAGGCTATTTACAACTTGTACAGAAACCAGATGGCAGATATAAGAGTTGAGGGACATGAAAGGGAAGCAGTGGTTGGGAAGGGAGTAAGACAGGTTTGTAGCCTCTCCCCGATGTTATTCAATCTCTATATTGAGCAAGCAGTAAAGGAAACAAAAGAAAAATTTGGAGTAGGTATTAAAATCCATGGAGAAGAAATAAAAATTTTGAGGTTCGCCGACGACATTGTAATTCTGTCAGAGACAGCAAAGAACATGGAAGAGCAGTTGAACGGAATGGATGGTGTCTTGAAGGGAGGATATAAGATGAACATCAACAAAAGCAAAACGAGGATAATGGAATGTAGTCGAGTTAAGTCGGATGATGCTGAGGGTATTAGATTAGGAAATGAGCCACTTAAAGTAGTAAAGGAGTTTTGCTATTTGGGGAGCAAAATAACTGATGATGGTCGAAGTAGAGAGGATATAAAATGTAGACTGGCAATGGCAAGGAAAGCGTTTCTGAAGAAGAGAAATTTGTTAACATCGAGTATAGATTTAAGTGTCAGGAAGTTATTTCTGAAAGTATTTGTATGGAGTGTAGCCATGTATGGAAGTGAAACATGGACGGTAAATAGTTTGGACAAGAAGAGAATAGAAGCTTTGGAAATGTGGTGCTACAGAAGAATGCTGAAGATTAGATGGGTAGATCACATAACTAATGAGGAAGTATTGAATAGGATTGGGGAGAAGAGAAGTTTGTGGCACAACTTGACCAGAAGAAGGGATCGGTTCGTAGGACATGTTCAGAGGCATCAAGGGATCACCAATTTACTATTGGAGGGCAGCGTGGAGGGTAAAAATCATAGGGGGAGACCAAGAGATGAATACACTAAGCAGATTCAGAAGGATGTAGGTTGCAGTAGGTACTGGGAGATGAAGAAGCTTGCACAGGATAGAGTAGCATGGAGAGCTGCATCAAACCAGTCTCAGGACTGAAGACCACAACAACAACAATCCATGCACGACTCACGGCATGCTTGCCTGAAGGAACAATGCATCTTTCTTCTTAACAACTCAGGCACTGCAACATCGTATTCATCTGCCTATATTAGGCAGCGACTTTGAATTAAAAGTGTCCTCCCCTGTACGAGTGTTACGCAATATCTGTACGAGTACAGGCTGTGACGCAGCAACGACAAAACATGGTAGTTTGGGTCTGGCATTGAGTCTTGCACGGACAGCCGAACCGGTTAAGGCGGCCGCTCACGTGAAGCGAGAAATTCAGGTTCGAGTTCCGGTCAGGTTCAAATTTTCCTTGTCGTCATTCCTTTATCGTATTCGTAACGGCGAATACATTTCACGCATTTCATGGCATCATTATTCTTACGAACACTGGTACTGCGATATAGAAATTAAAGATTGATTTACTCGATCAAGTTGTTCACACTAAAGATATAAACTAACAGGCTGTCCAGGTTTCAGAAATTTAAAATGAACGACCTGGGGAATACTCCACCAAACATACAAAAGCGCCTTTTTTCGTGTAAACGTGGCTTAGCTGTACTTCGTGGCAATTCATTAGGAGAGAGACACTGCTTTTTGCGTTTTGGATTATCATAGAGGACCGATTTTTCATAACCAGTGATCAAGCGATCAAACACGGCATCTGTGTTGTACCGCTGAAGCAATAAGTTGCACGTGGTGGATCGGTTGCCGCTGTTTGTCATTACCAGCGTGTTGCAAATGTTCTTGGATGGTCGATCAAGGCTGGTTAAGAATGCTTGCCAGTTCCTCGACACGGATTTGCTTTCCTGATCGATAGGAGTCGGAAAGATCAAATTCACCGGACCTGAACATAGAGAACCACGTTTGACATTTTGAACGACTAATGCACTTGGGCAAGTATTGCGAATGTTTTTGATGGCAACTGTTGCGTTAGTAACTTTGCGAAACGCAAAAATCAGTCGGTGCCGGATATGAACCTCTTTTGGTATTTGGCTGTCCGCTTTATCGTAAACTGAAAAAATTAATTACTTACAAGTAAACAGGTCCCTCCAGCCTTAAAACTGCCTTTGGCGTGACTTTGAAGTACACAATGAGCTGATAAATAACAAATGAGTATCTACATGTGTAGAAACGACATTATATTCTGGTCCCCCTAACATTGGACCCACTTATTGCATTCTAGTATTGGTCTCCCTCCCCCCCCCCCCCTTCCAAGTTTTACACCACACCGTTTCTTTCGTTACCAAACTGACATTTCCTTCATGCCTCAGTGTGCTGGGGTTGGTAAGGAGATAAAAATTGTAGAGAAAGTTTATGGTTTGAATTCAGTAAGCAAAACGGATGTAAGGTGTATTTGTGTGTATTTGTTATGATGATGTGAAAGCACTTTCGTAAGATAAACTGTTCATAAAGATGAATACAACAGCAACACATCCATTTGCTCGAGAACACGCCGTTTATCTTGTGCATCAAACTGTATAGCAATTTTGCAGTCTTCACATAAACACACCAGTGTCAATCGTAAAAGATAGAATTCTAGGATCTATTAAGGATCAAAGCCGACACTTTTAGGTTTCTAGTCTGGCACTCAGACTTTGTTTATATCCCTTTCTCAGTTTGTTATAATGTTGCGCAAATGACTTGCTTCTGATACTTGATTACATAAATTTATTTTTCTATAAGAAACACCACTGATTGTCTCAGTTCGTTATTCCTTAAAATTCAGTATAATCGTTTGAGAATGTCTCGAGTTTTTACAATAAGAAAGAACTTTACTTTGTGATTTTTAAAATGCCAGCTTGTATGTGAAAGGTTATTGCTAGACACGTTGTTTTAGTTATTTTAGTTGTTGGCAAAAGAAATAGTAGTTATTATATTACGGATGTATTTTTCGTTCTGTTATACCTACAAATGCCAGTTTCTCCCTCAACTAGGTGAATGTGAATGTTCATATGAAATCTATGGTTTAGAACACTTTCACAGTCGTCACATGAGAAATATCATTTCCGCATCATATGCAGACCACACGTGAACCGTTTTTTGTATTTTCCAACGAGGTTCACAAGATTTATCTACACAAATTAAGCCATCGAATTTCGCACAGTAGTGTCAGTATTGTTTATTTTAGTTTATTTCAAGTAGTTTTGGACAATGGCACATACGCACATACGAATAAGCCAAAATTCAGCAACACGAGGCAAAATTAAATAATGGTTACTTTATGTACAGATCATGAAAACAGAGATATTTTAGAGATAATATTGGCACGTTTTTGTTTTTACAAAAACAAAGACATTGAGAACTGTATCACTCAGAGTTAAGCTTCTCCATAAACTAACAAATTAAGGAAGCAACCAGTTGATAAATAGAAACGTAATGTACCATTAAATTGCTGTTTTACACGCTCCACTAAATTTATATTCATACTTAAAGATCTGATAGTTCAAAGAGCTTAGAACTATTCGAAGTAACATGACATTAACGATTTTGAGTTCTTCATGCAGTGTTTTCACCTTTTTTTCTTGTTCTTCTCTCTGTGATAGACATGGGGGACAAGTTCGGCTGTACAGTAATGGCAACTTGAAGAGACCTTTCGTCTCTTTACCGTTTTGCAGAAAATCAAATAATGTGCATTGCATAACGAACATGTTGTCCCACAAACTATTAGAAGCCACTATTTTTTGTGGCCATAAACCATAACTCATAATCTATCTGGCCTGAGCATATGACCATTGTTAACTTGCGTCTCGCTGGTTCTGACCACAACGAGGAGTTTCTTTCTAATCCATAAGCCCGCAGATCTATTGATCTTCACATAAAACACCGATTAAACACCGATTACCGACCAATCAAGAAGAGTTATTTTGTCGCTTCTACTAAGTATCAGGACTGAGGCGGAGAACTACAGATCTGACTGACATCAATATGTTGCATAGTTGTGAATCAGTGTCTGCATCCTCCTATGAGTTTTCTGGAAACCGAACACTAGGAACATGTTTTCGCGAGGGCCTTTCACTTGGTCAGCACGCAGAGGAAGAATTGGCAGCTGACAATCAACGTAAATAAACATGCAATCATCGCAAATAGACGAAAGTGACCGATATCGCTTTACTGCGGTCTCCAGAATTAGTCACGGGATTGTCAGAAGCAAGAAGTATCTAGGAATTTCTACCCAGAGCGACTTAACGTGGAACAGCGACATGGGTACCTGTGTGAAAGGAGAATGAACGTTTCAGAGTTATTGGAAGAATTTGAAGGAATTGTACGTCACTTATAAAACCCTCGTTCTTAACTACAATGCGACGGTCTGGTACCCGTACAAATTGGAATTAACGGAGGAGATACCGAAAGATCGAAGAATTCGTTTCGTAACTTGTCCGTTTATTCAGCGTGAGTGTCACAGAGATTCTCGACAAATTGCAGTCAGACGTCACGTGAAGGGCATTGTAAAGTAATATGGGGGTTATACCATCTTTTGTGACTGTGACTGTAGGGTCTTATTTGGGCTAAACGTGTTCCGCTTAATTTAAAACATTCTACTTGTTATGTAGACCCCTCTTTCACAGTCGCAGTTTTGCAAGCTTTAAGCGTATCTGCTACATGTAATTTCTGCACTACAACTTACAGAGGATGTGGAGGACAGATGCAGACATGTTGTCACTGCGATATCAACGTCATGAACAAAAGACGCCCCACAAAATTTATCATTAACGTACAGGTATCCTAAAGATGCAATTCGTGAATGCTTCTCTTTGTTTAATTTTCGTATTAAACAATTTATTACCTAGTTACTGTATTCATCGTTTCGGTGATATGTTGTCACGAACCCTATACACTCTCTGCTTAAACTTATATTATTGTTGGCCTTTTTGGATACACTCTACTCCATCTCCTATTTTCTTCTAAATTTATATAGCCTGTCTGAAGCTTTTCAATGTCCTCGACTGTTATTCAGCCGGTCCTTTCACATGCTTTGTTACCTGTTCATTATTTGACTTCTGCAATTTGGATATATCTTTCACGTTTCTTATTTAAAATCCTTGGCTCACTTCCATAATAGCAACACCGGGAGAGCAACTACCTAATACAGTTTATTCGTTCTCTTGACGTTTCTTAGTTTTCAAGTGCTCTTGATTGATTGATGCAACATTTTAAAACAAATAACATTTTATTTATTTTTTAAAAAAGTTGCAAAAATCGGAGCATCTATTTCCATACACATTCCATCACTCTCCGTAATATTTATAATTCCTATGTAAACGCACTGGTGCACTGTTAAAGGATAGTACTCTACGTAATGCGAGCAACAAATTCCTTATACACTCCTGGAAATTGAAATACGAACACCGTGAATTCATTGTCCCAGGAAGGGGAAACTTTATTGACACATTCCTGGGGTCAGATACATCACATGATCACACTGACAGAACCACAGGCACATAGACACAGGCAACAGAGCATGCACAATGTCGGCACTAGTACAGTGTATATCCACCTTTCGCAGCAATGCAGGCTGCTATTCTCCCATGGAGACGATCGTAGAGATGCTGGATGTAGTCCTGTGGAACGGCTTGCCATGCCATTTCCACCTGGCGCCTCAGTTGGACCAGCGTTCGTGCTGGACGTGCAGACCGCGTGAGACGACGCTTCATCCAGTCCCAAACATGCTCAATGGGGGACAGATCCGGAGATCTTGCTGGCCAGGGTAGTTGACTTACACCTTGTAGAGCACGTTGGGTGGCACGGGATACATGCGGACGTGCATTGTCCTGTTGGAACAGCAAGTTCTCTTGCCGGTCTAGGAATGGTAGAACGATGGGTTCGATGACGGTTTGGATGTACCGTGCACTATTCAGTGTCCCCTCGACGATCACCAGTGGTGTACGGCCAGTGTAGGAGATCGCTCCCCACACCGTGATGCCGGGTGTTGGCCCTGTGTGCCTCGGTCGTATGCAGTCCTGATTGTGGCGCTCACCTGCACGGCGCCAAACACGCATACGACCATCATTGGCACCAAGGCAGAAGCGACTCTCATCGCTGAAGACGACACGTCTCCATTCGTCCCTCCATTCACGCCTGTCGTGACACCACTGGAGGCGGGCTGCACGATGTTGGGGCGTGAGCGGAAGACGGCCTAACGGTGTGCGGGACCGTAGCCCAGCTTCATGGAGACGGTTGCGAATGTTTCTCGCCGATACCCCAGGAGCAACAGTGTCCCTAATTTGCTGGCAAGTGGCGGTGCGGTCCCCTACGGCACTGCGTAGGATCCTACGGTCTTGGCGTGCATCCGTGCGTCGCTGCGGTCCGGTCCCAGGTCGACGGGCACGTGCACCCTCCGCCGACCACTGGCGACAACATCGATGTACTGTGGAGACCTCACGCCCCACGTGTTGAGCAATTCGGCGGTACGTCCACCCGGCCTCCCGCATGCCCACTATACGCCCTCGCTCAAAGTCCGTCAACTGCACATACGGTTCACGTCCACGCTGTCGCGGCATGCTACCAGTGTTAAAGACTGCGATGGAGCTCCGTATGCCACGGCAAACTGGCTGACACTGACGGCGGCGGTGCACAAATGCTGCGCAGCTAGCGCCATTCGACGGCCAACACCGCGGTTCCTGGTGTGTCCGCTGTGCCGTGCGTGTGATCATTGCTTGTACAGCCCTCTCGCAGTGTCCGGAGCAAGTATGGTGGGTCTGACACACCGGTGTCAATGTGTTCTTTTTTCCATTTCCAGGAGTGTATTTTTCGCCATAGTCTCCTTTTAGACTGATACACTTCGTCCAGCGCTGTTCTAATTTCTTGATCCCTTCCGAATAATAAGAATTGTCCAAGTCTGCAAAATAGCTATTAGTTGCTACAGTCACCTCCTCGTTTGAATAAAATATTTGTCCTGCCAGCCATTTCTTCAAATTGGAGAACAAATAGTAGTCCGAGGGAGCCAAGTCTGGAGAATAGGGGGGATGTGAAACGAGTTAGAACCCCATTTCCATTAATTTTTCGACCACAACTGCAGGATACCACGCGAGAAAAGGGTAAGCTGTGTTTCGCACGATGGATGCTTTCTAAAACCGTGTTGATTCGTGGACAGAAGTTTTTCCTTGTTACATTCGCACTGATAATGTGTTCAAGAATTCTGCAAGAAACCGATGTTAAGGGTACTGGTCTGTAATTTTGCGGGTCCGTTCAGGAGTCACCTGTGCTTTGGGCTTTGCACCGGGTGAGAGATTCGCGATTGGCTTTGGTAGCAAGCTATTGACGGTTTTTAGCTTCACGTTTAGTATTACTCTTGGCTTGTCCTTTCTAATTTGTTTACTGGTTTCGCCGTGGATCGCTCGGTTCTTCGACCCTTCACCATTTCTCAGAAACTGACGCTTGCCACTTCCACACGTGAGTAGTACGTTACTGAAGTGGCAACGAGGCTGAATCTCGCGTGCGAATAAGCTCATCACGATGGATAAGATGTTTCCGGAGCTCTGTCGGCAGCAACGACAGCAGTGACAGACACAGAAGCCGCTCAGGCGAAATGGGGAGCTGATCCCAAACGCGATCATGTGGCCTATGGGACGAGCACATGCGGGACAGCTATCGCTGCCGTCCCCACCATTTGTCATGTGATGCAACTGTAGAGAGAGAGAGTTATGCTGTGCTGCAAAGTAAGAAAGACGATCTCACCGTCCAGATGCTTTGTTCCTTACAAGGAGGGTCCCTAGAGGTGGGAAACAATGTATATGGTCGAAACTTTCTAGCAGATGAAAACTGTGTGCCGGACCGAGACTCCAACTCAGGAGCCGGCCGTGGTGGCCAAACGGTTAAAGGCGCTACAGTCTGGAACCGCGCGGCCGCTACGGTCGCAGGTTCAAATCCTGCCTCGGGCATGGATGTGTGTGATGTCCTTAGGTTAGTTAGGTTTAAGTAGTTCTAAGTTCTAGGGGACTGATGACCTTAGAAGTTAAGTCCCATAGTGCTCAGAGCCACTTGAACCATCCAACTCAGGACCTTTGACTTTCGCGGGCAAGTACTCCACCACTTAAGCTACCCAAGCACGACTCACGACGCGTCCCCATAGCTTCAATTCCGCCGGTATCTCGTCTCATACCGTCAAAACTTCAGAGAAGCTCTCCAGCGAAACTTGCAAGTACTGGCGAAATTGTAGCAGTAGGGAGGGGTCGTAAGTCGTGTTTAGGTAACTCAGGTAGTAGAGCACTTGCCCGCGGAAGCCAAAAGTCATTAGTTCGAGTCTCTGTGCAGCACTCAGTTTTAATGTGCCAGGATGTTTCATACCAGCGAACACTCCGCAGCACTCAAGTTTTAATCTGCCAGGAAGTTTCATATCAGCGAACACTCCGCTGCAGAGTGAAAATTTCATTCTGGAATGTATGCGGTTATTTAAGATCCCAGGTATCACACACTTCAGCCATTCACCCTGGAGGACCCTCATTTGCGAGTAACTGACGGAAAAAAATCGGAATTTTGCTTGTCGCTCAATAACATTAAAAAAGGGGTTGTGTGGTGTAATACAGAGGGTAAGGGTTTCACATGCGGAAATTTGTGGATTCGTACCTCGTCAGGTGCATTAAATTTTTTAAAATCTTTATCGAAATGGCTTTGATCATCACTTTAATTCAATTAAGTAATTTAAATGTTTTTTTTTATTCCCATTCCTTTGTCAAATTTTAATCATATCAACTTTTTCAATTGCTCTCGTTTTTCTTCCTATGATTGTTTTTCCGCTTGAAATCTTTGTTCATGTGTCTTTAATCAATTTTATGCACTAATTCCTTTCGTTTTATCATCCTATTTTTTCGTCCAGTTTATGGCATTCATTATACCTATTCCTCATTTTGCTTGAATTTCGTTTTACTTATAAACCCTTCTTTCGTATAAATCGGCATCTATTTTATTTCGTCCATAGTGCAATACGGATTTAGGCTCTTTTTTAAATGTTTGTGCGACGATTACCATTCAAAAATACCCTGCACATCTTGTAACGAAAAATACAATTTTCATGTCATTGCACAGTCAATATAAATAGATTATTTCGTCTTTTGTTTTATAACTGATGGATCGGAACTTTAAAATAATTGGATTTTATAATAGATAAACATAATTAAATTCACATTCACAAAAATACCGAGTAGAAAAAGAATGACAGAAAGAGAAAATGAAACAAAATGAAATATTGATTTAGTAACAAAAATGATATAACAAAGGAATAGAAATAAAAATTTACATTTAAACTAATTAAACGAATAAAAATAATGCTCAGAATCATTTCGATAAAGATTTAAAAATAACGCAACTGACAAGATTCGAATCCACAACCTCCTGCATGGCTAGCTCGTACCCTACTCTCATATATATATATATATATATATATATATATATATATATATATATATATATATATATATATATATATATATATATATATATAGATACTTATCGCGAATGGACCCAGAAGGATCACGCAAAGCTTTCTGACGTCGTTTCTTCCATACTTCTTTCATTCGTTCTCCATGTTTTCTTTTTCTTTCTTCTGTCCATTTTGTTCCTGGTCTCTTTAGTGCTTCCTTCTCCGACAATACAATCCACTTTTCCACCTTATTTCTAAAAGTTTTTCTATCTTTGACATCTTTAAGTTCAATATTTGCTTTTTGTAAATCTAATTTTACTTGGCTAATCCATGGTGTTGTTGATTTGACTTTTTCTATGTAAGTGAGAATTCTGTTGGTGAGTCGTGTGGGGGGAAGTCTAGTGACATGTCCATAAAATTTTAATCTTCGCCTTCTTATGTCTGCTGCCAGGTTTGATATAGTTTCTGTGGTTCTTCTTGATTGTATCCGGTATCCTTCTTCTGTTAATTTTGGACCTAAAATCTTTCTCATAATTTTGCGTTCTTCTTTTAGTATTTTTTCTAAGTCACATTTTGTGTGGAGTGTCAGCGTTTCACTAGAATATAGTGCTGCTGGCTTAATTACTGCGCAGTAGTGTCTGATTTTTGTGTTCGAGGAGATGCGTTTTTTATTGTATATTACATGTGTCATACCATATGCTCTCTTCGTTTTCTGTTGTCTGATCTTCTGTGCAACTTTCTCTCCTCCGGTTGGCTCCAAAATTTCACCTAGGTATTTAAAATGTTTTACTCTATTTATTTTTCCATATTTTGTGTTCAAACTGTGTATATGGAATTTCGTACAGAAAAAATTCTGTCTTTTGAAACGAAATTTGTAAACCTACTTTATCCGCGCATTCCTTAAGGATCTCTATTTGTTTGGTGGCGATTTCTTCATCATCTGCAAGTATGGCCAAGTCGTCCGCGAATGCTAAACAAGATACCTCCACGTTGTCTTTGGTTCTACCAAGATGGATTGGTTTCCAGTAGGATTGATTTTTTAATTCTTTTTCCCATTCCTTAATGACTTTATCCAGGACTATATTAAACAGAAGTGGAGATAGCCCGTCACCTTGACGTACTCCAGTTTTTATGAGAAAAGGTTCAGGGATTTCTCCCCTGAATTTAACTTTAGATACAGTGTCTGTCAGTGATTCTTTGATAAGCCTTAGTGTTTTGGAGTCAAGTCCAAGTTCCTTTAAAATGTTAAACAAAGATTGCCGGTCAATTGAGTCATAGGCTTTCTTAAAATCTATATATATATAGTTCGTTGAATAGTACAGGGGGTAGCTCGTTCTCTGACCGAACACGCTGAGCTACCGTTAGGGCGACCCTATCAATTACACCACTCAGCCACTCTACGTAATACAACTTTTTAACGCTTTCGTCAGTTACTCGCAAACGAGGGCCCAACAGGGTGAATTACTGCAGGTTCTGATACCTGCGGTTCTAGGCGCTTCAGTCTGGAACCGCGTGATCACTATGCTCGCAGGTTCGAATCCTGCCTCGGGCGTGGACGTGTGTGATGTCCTTAGGTTAGTTAGGTTTAAGTAGCTCTAAGTTGTAGGGGACTTATGACCTCAGCAGTTGAGTCCCACAGTGCTCAGAGCCATTTGAACCATTTGATACCTGCGGTCTTAAACTGCATCATTACACCGCTGGGGATCTCTCCTTGTTAACACCAGCAGTAGTTTGTACGAGGTTGTGCAACTGCTGTGTCCACGTGCGGGTCCTGAGGCATTAGAATTTAACGAATTGTATAATTTACAGCGCGAACATTTCTGGTACCAAACCTTTATTCTGGCAGTGTGATGGCGGTTTATTCAATACGGGAAGCATGGTGATCAGTCTTACGCGTCCAGGACAGCAGACTTGCAAGGGCTCGCTCGGTAATGCAAATTTGAATGTACTAATTGCTGGGTTTTGACGCGCTGATTCTGCAATTGGAGACGTAGTTGTAAGATTAGCACCGGACTAGGAGGTTACGACTACAGTTATGGAGTCGTCCGACCTCGAATTAAGCACAACGGCAAATACTGTCAGAACGTTTGAGGTATCAACAGCAGCTCAAAATGCAGTCTACACTTGGTACAATAAGCGGCTATCAAAAACTTTCCGTTCCAAGGACGTACAGACCACAACCGGTATCAGGCAAAATAACGGTGAGCATTGAAGCAATCATCACAACGACTTACCAGGTAGACAATACATCTACATCTAAATGATTACCCTGCTATGCACAATTAAGTGCCTGGCAGGGGGCTCAATGAACCACCTTCAAGCTGTCTCTCTACCGTTCCATTCTCGAACGGCGGACGGGAGAAACGAGCATTTAAATTTTTCTGTGCGAGCCGTGATTTCTCCCTATGTAGGTGGATGCCAACAGAATGTTTTCGCAATCGGAGGAGAACACTAATGATTGAAATTTCATGAGAAGATCCCGTCGCAACGAAAAATGTCTTTTCTTTTAATGATTGCCACTCCGATTCACGTATCATGTCTGTGGCACTATCTCCCCTATTTCGCGATAATACAAAACGAGCCGCCAGTCTTTGAATTTTTTCAATATCATCCGTCAGTCCCATCTGATACGGATCCCACACCGCACAGCTGTACTCCAGAATAGGGCGGACAAGTCTAGTGTAAGCAGTCTCTTTAGTAGATCTGTTGAACCTTCTAAATGTTCTGCCAATGCATCGAAGTCTTTAGTTTGCTCTACCCACAACATTATCTACGTGATTGTTCCAAGTTAGGTTATTTGTAATTGTAATCCCTAAGTATTTAGTTGAATTTACGTCCTTCAGATTTGTGTCACTTATCGCGTAATCGGTTTCTTTTAGTACTCATGTGAATAGCTTAACACTTTTCTTTATTCAGGGTCAATTGCCAGTTTTTCACTATACCTGTTCGGTAAAACACATGTCCTACTGCTCCGGCCAGTGTGGCCGTGCGGTTCTAGGCGCTTCAGTCTGAGACCGCGTGACCGCTATCGTCGCAGGTTCGAATCCTGCCTCGGGCATGGATGTGTGTGATGTCCGTAGATTAGTTAGGTTTAAGTAGTTCTAAGTTCTAGGATACTGATGACCACAGATGTTAAGTCCCATAGTGCTCAGAGCCATGTGAATCAACATGTCCCACTGCGTGAAGAAGTATATAACTGCCTGCCGCATGTCTTCATCCGATACGAATGGTCGACCCTTCAAAACCTTTTTTAAGGGATCTTAGGCGTGATAGTCGCCTGAGGAGGGATCAAGGCTATAGGGCGGAGGCTCATCTCCCACTTGAAAAAAAAAAAAAAGTTCAAATGTGTGTGAAATCTTATGGGACTTAACTGCTAAGGTCATCAGTCTCTAAGCTTACACACTACTTAACCTAAATTATCCTAAGGACAAACACACACATCCATGCCCGAGGGAGGACTCGAACCTCCGCCGTGACCAGCCGCACAGTCCATGACTGCAGCGCCCCAGACCGCTCGGCTAATCCCGCGCGGCTATGTCACCACGCTTAAATGTATCTCATGTCTTCATTATCCAGCATAATGTGTTGTATGCGGCAATAATATTTTATATACAATGTAGAATTTCTTAGTGTTGTGTCACACTGGCTAATTTGTCGTAGATCTTTGCTTTTGGTACTCTTCTTTTTATGTCCTCCTTGCTTCGTCCGCCATGGCTTGTTTTCAGAATGAAATTTTCACTCTGAAGCGGAGTGTGCGCTGATATGAAACTTCGTAGCCGATTAAAACCGTGTGCCGGACCGAGACTCGAACTCGGGACCTTTGCCCTTCGCGGGCAAGTGCTCTACCCTCTGATCTACCGACGCACGACTCACGACCCCACCTCACAGCTTGCTTTACTTCCGTCACTACCTCGTCTCCTACCTTCCAAACTTCACAGAAGCTCTCCTGCCAAACGTGCAGAACCAGCAGTCCTGGAAGAAAGGATACTGCGGAGACATGGCTTTGCTACAGCCTGGGGGATGTTTCCAGAATGAAATTTTCAACCTGCAGCGGAGTAAGCGCTGATATGATACTTCCCCGTCTTTCCCTACAGCTCATCAGTATTTTTCTTAGAATTTCCCATGTCTTGCGCCATTTTACGCTGTTTCTACGTCAACAAATCCTGTACACTGATAAGCCAAAACATTATGACCACTGCTCACCGTGACGTTGCATGCCGCCTGGTGGTGCTACGAACATGTTCAAAAATGGCTCTGACCACTATGGGACTTAACATGTGAGGTCATCAGTCCCTTAGACTTGTTGTTGTTGTTGTTGTTGTGGTCTTCAGTCCTGAGACTGGTTTGATGCAGCTCTCCATGCTACTCTATCCTGTGCAAGCTTCTTCATCTCCCAGTACTTACTGCAACCAACATCCTTCTGAATCTGCTTAGTGTATACGTCTCTTGGTCTCCCTCTACGATTTTTACACTCCACGCTGCCCTCCAGTACTAAATTGGTGATCCCTTGATGCCTCAGAACATGTCCTACCAACCGGTCCCTTCTTCTACTCAAGTTGTGCCACAAACTCCTCTTCTCCCCAATTCTATTCAATACCTCCTCATTAGTTCTACCCATCTAATCTTCAGCATTCTTCTGTAGCACCACATTTCGAAAGCTTCTATTCTCTTCTTGTCCAAACCATTTAACGTTCATGTTTCACTTCCATACATGGCTACACTCCATACAAATACTTTCAGAAACGAATTCCTGACACTTAAATCTATACTCGATGTTAACAAATTCATCTTCTCCAGAAACCCTTACCTTGCTATTCTCTACATTTTATATCACTTCGACCATCATCAGTTATTTTGCTACCCAAATAGCAAAACTCCTTTACTACTTTAAGTGTCTCATTTCGTAATCTAATCCCTCAGCATCACCCGACTTAATTCGACTACATTCCATTATCCTCGTTTTCCTTTTGTTGATATTCATCTTATATCCTCCTTTCAAGACACTGTCCATTCCGTTCAGCTGCTCTTCCAGGTCCTTTGCATAAAATCTACGAAAGTAAAATTACAACTGAAAGGGCAATTTCCAGTTATGTCTATCAAGCAAATTTTCCTTTGAGTCAGTGATTTCTTTTGCCACAACTGACTAGTAAACATGCATACGGGAAGACTGCTGAATTTTCATGCTTTACCTGAGAAAAGCAGCAAAGCCATTGGCAACAGCTATACACACAGTCCAATTTATGTTGAAATTATCAACTGGAAATTTCAATTAAATTTTCTTACTTATAGTCAACAGAATAAATGAAACAAAAGAAACAGACAGACACTGAATTAATTTCTTTATTAACAACGCTTAGATTTCCACATCACCATAGAGGTACCAAGCTTGATGCGTTACTCGTATTTTAAACGCCGAATACGTCTCACTGTCCTTCTATTCTTTGGACTTCCACTTCAGCAAGTCTGAAACATCCGTTACTAAAACAGATTATATTATTCAGAAATATGGTTTCTGTCACAGCTATTTTACCGTAAAAACGCTGACTACGGTCACTGATGTAATTTTGAACATTCAAAAGTCTTCCTGTGTGCAGGAACGTTTTACTGAAAGCAAATATTTGAACGGTACGTAAGTTAGAATACAGTTACTACACAATTTCTGACCAACAAAAAATTACGATGATTGCAACGTAAATACCGAAGCCAGTTCTTATGAGAATACGCTGTTACTACAAATAATCCACAGAGACGCACTGGAAGAAACTTTGCAGTGTAACATTGGATCAGAATACTGCAGGCACAAAGAACGAAATTCTATAGTTTACCAGACACTTTAATTTCTTCCGCATCATGAAATTATTATACGACGTTACTTAACGTCGATTAACTGGAATATAAACATTTCTTTATCCGTTGCAACCATGTGCTTTCTTGCACATGTGTTCTAAAACTAGCCGAAACCTCGAACGACAGTCGTTCTGTGGCCACTTCAGTGTACCTTTCCCATTTGGAGCCACATCATGTACTTTCCTTGATGTGTGTATATAAAGTTTGTCGTAACTGAAACGCTTTATCGCACACAAAACACGCGTTGGAACCCGTCACTATGCATATGTTGCAACATCCAAGGTGTCAAGAAAGAATGGCTTGGTTCAAGAAATAGCTGTGGTTCGAAAACTAGCAGCGATCCAGATTGGCTGGTGTGAGAGACGACGTCATGACACGACGTCATGATTCTTCTGGGACCGCGAGTTGCACCTGTCTAGAACAAGCAGCTGTAGTGTCAGAAGGCAGCGTAACAACTGAAGGCTGCAGGCAGCCTGCTAGAGAGTGGTCCACTGACGTGGAGGCACGAGTCGATGCCGCAGTGTGCAGGCTATACGACCAGCTACTCGAGAGCATGGCAGCTGCAGCGCCTGTGGCAAAATACGGTGTCGACACCAGCAGTTGTGGCCAGAGCCTTACGAGGTTGGCTTTGAGGCGAATACTGGAACTGTCCCCAACAACGTCCTCCAAAAACGCTGATAGAAAAAAAAGGCAAGCACCTGCAAAATGAAAAGCAAACGAAATTTAACTTTACTGAGTGACAGTGTTTGCCATGTTACTTCTGTGATAATAGTGTCGAGTAAAATTCGCAAAGAACCTGACAGTATGCAGCCACGTATCGTTAAGACGTTGCAAGCATTCTGGCCTGGAACTCTGCATTGATTAGCTTGGGAGCAGTTTCATGAAGCTACCTTATCCTCTGGCCCAGAACTGTCGTAAATCGTCCTTTATGTCCTTGATATCCTTTGATACTGGCACTGGTACAGAGTTGACATCTGAGGTGGTGCCACACAAGCTCTATCGATGACAGATATGGGGATCTGGCTGGTCATGAGGTGTACCTCAGAATCACACAGACAGTCCATAAAGAAACATGACAAGAGTGCAGAGGTGTTATCCTGTTGAAAAATGGCCCCACTGAAAAGCCCTGCTTAAGTCCCCAGGACAGAACAGGTAGTTGGAATTGTGGAAAGGGGCCAAAAGGGGTCTGTCAGTTACACTCCAACACATATAACTTTATTTAGTTGTCCAAAAAATACAGCAAAAATTTTTGAACTTAGTTATCGGCTGAATAGGCCACACTATCTTATGCCTTAAGGGCAAAACCAATTAAATTTAAAAACGGCTGAAGGCCATTAACTTAAAATTCAGACTCAAAGCAGAATACTTAGAAGGCAGAAGGCCCCACGTAAGTAAGTTCTATAACTTGGTTGAAGGCCCAACAGATCTAACACTTGAAAAGCAAACAAGTTTAATTTAAAGACGGCTGAAGGTCCATGATTTAAGACTGCAGTTAAAATTAAATAAAAAAACACAAGGCAGAAGGCCTTATCTTAAATTAGTCTGAAGGCCCTATACAGTCTGATACTTGAAAGACAAGAACTTTGATTTAAAAACGGCTGAAGACCGATTACTTAAAACAACTAAAATAATTTTTTCTAGGCAGAAGGCCCAAAGCTTTATCTTTAAAAAGTATTTTACACAGGCTGAAGGCCCAAACAATCTAAGATTTAACAACTAAGGAACTTAAATTTTAAAGCGGCTGAAGGCCCATTATTGAAAAAATACAACTAAAATAAATTTTCAAAAGGCAGAAAGCCCACAGCTGAAGGCCCAAACAATGCAAGACTTGACAACTAAGGACTTCTCAATTTTAAAGCGGCTGAAGGCCCATGATTTAAAACCCAACTAAAAACATACAAATTCAAACCATCCGCTATAAGCCATTAAAGCACACAATCAAACACCAATAAGAAATGGCAGAACAGCCAGCGGCGCTCAGAAGTTTCCTGGGGTCGGTCTGCACTTGAAATATTAACGTTCGCTTAGGGGAGACAGGTAGTCGGCCCAACTATATCCCATCCGCCGGCAATCGAACCAAGAGACTGTCAACGGACCCACCGACAAGACGACTTGCTTTCCACCCGACCAGTGCACAAGGAGCTCCAAAGCCAAAACGTAAAAGGCGAGCGGCCCACAGCCAAGCATGCATAAGCTGTCAAAACTACACACACTTGCTGGACAGCGACAACACGGTGAGGAAAGGACACTGCCTGACTCTTACGTCAGCGGCCAGGGCAGGTAAACGTGAAACCTCCCCTTAGAAAAATTTATCAATTACTGTACTGGTTAACCCCTTACGTTATTTGATTTTCAAACAACTGAACAGAACTGAACGTACTCAGAAATTTCTCTCTTTACTTATTCTGACCATCACTAAACTGACACACAATATTTTTTGCGCAACGTAATCTGACTTTCAATAATTCCTACAAAAGAATGGCCCTGACCAACAATAGCCTATACCTTTCATTAATCACTTACCCCAGAAAAATCTTCGTTACTCAAACTATTGCAATACAGCGAGCGCCAATACTGCCAGGCAAATAAAAGATTCTAACTACTGAAGGCACTAACTGCTGATAGGCATAGTTAGCAAATGAAAGATTTTGATGGAGAACAAACAATGTATTTACCTTAGTAGTATTCAAAAGTCATAATATATCAGTTCATGACATCAAGTCTTACAAATTTACTCTTTCTGATGAACACGTCCAGATCGACCGCTCTCAAAACTCCGCCATCTCTCTCCCCACATCCACCACTGCTGGCGGCTCACCTCCAACTGCGCAACGCTACGTGCTGTTCACATCCAACTGCCCAACACTACAATAGCAAATATTCCAACAATGCCAACCAGCAACAGACTGCACGCAGCACAGCCAGTGATTTTCATACAGAGCGCTACATGACGTTACCAACATAAAAACCTAAACAGCCTACTTACAACCGGAACGGTAACGGCCACAAGGAAGAATAATCCGCTGGTGTACCAGGACTTCAAATAACCAAAACACAGTTAAACTCCACCAGATAGCGACCAAACTTTCGCCAACTCGAACACTCGCTATTGCTCACAGGAATACCCCCAACAGCCAGCCATGAAAACCAACGGCACAACGTGAACAGACTGGCTTCGATAGTTAATTCACCACTCAACTTCGATGTCCTGGCTCGGTGAGCCACGAACCCTGTAGCAATCGGAACAGCTCCCACACACTCCGACACTGCGCAGAGACCGCCAGCGAGCGCGGCCCACTGGCTGATCTACACCAACCCACCGACTGCCACATATCAGCACGGAGGCAGCACTGAAGTAACTGAGCTGTCGACATCACAAGCTACACACAGTTTCACGAACACTTGCACGAACGACTAGACAATACTAACGGCAGCGACTGTGCAATTACAAGGACGAATCACGAGTCGGCACGTGCAGGCAACCCATAAGCGATCGCCGGTCAACATACACGTCGTCCGACAAGACGACCGACCGACGACCAACCAAGGTGGTCCGCACTCAAGTGATATGTAACGGCAACCGTCGGGGGAGTCATGGCTGTCCGGACCTCACTGCAGCCGCGCCCCGACTTAACTTCTGCCGCGTCCTAAGTGAAACACTGCCAGGTCCGAAGTGCACTGCTAGCGCCTCCCAACTCACTGGCATATCCGAACTCACTCGGACACACGACAACCCCGGAAGCAATAGCAGTCAGCAAAGATAATACGCAAGGACTTATATCGATAAGCGCCGCTGCTGCCGCTCACGGGCAGACAAGGCGGCAACTCAGTGACACCTGTAATTGAAATTAACATAACGAGGTGGTAGTACTAAAAAGAGGATGTAAAATGACATATGGCACGAACACGAGCCACGCACGGCTTAACCATGATACTGTCGCATCATAGGTAACACATGAAGACACGGGATGTCTTTGTAGCACCATTGTGCTTTCAGAGTCCCCTTATTCATTTTCAGTTGTAATCTGACTTGTCGCCTCGACTAGGTAATCATGCCAACACCTGAGAAGACAGAGTACAAAAAGAAGACGCCAACAGTCAAGGCACGACCGTGGCTGGGCAGCGTGGAGAATGTCCGAAGAGACACTTGTATGCTTGAATCAGAAATGACACCAACAGTAACACCGTTGTTCCTCCCGAAAAATTTGGAAGAATGAAACATCTGCCCTCGTTCGCACCGTATTACCTGACAATGGTCATCCGGTGTAGTTTGGAAACGTGATTCGTCGCTTAACACAATGGGACGATATTCACTAGCAGTCCACGCTTGACACCACTCCAAACGCAACCGTTAATGTAGTGGTGCTAATTGCAGCCGAAGCGTGAGGCGGTAAATGCTTAGTGCAGTTACTTTCAGTCTCCGAGTAGCTTTTTAGGATGACGCAGAAAATTGTAGAGAGTCGATTATTTGTTCTCGGACGGCAGGGACATATGTGAAGGGGCTACGAGATGCTTTGTTCACAATGAGATCCTCCCTCGAAGTAATCAGATGTGGTCTACCGAAACCTTCACGATGAGTGTGCCTGCACTCATGTTCCCATGCAGTCCAACGTCAGGCCTCTACCAAGTCAGGAGAAAGCACGATTCGATCACCCTGATGATAACGCTGCCCCACACGAGTACAGACACCTCCATGCCGTTCACAGTGACCGCTCAACACCTTACTCTGTTCAGGCAGTTCAAATTATTTCCATACCCGCCGACGGCGTTATGAGCACAAAGTTTCATTGACATCCAACGTGGTTTGTGGGTGCTTCACTTTTTTAGTTAGACAGTGTAAATTCCCAATTGGGCGACATAAGAACCCATGCAGGATCTCAGGAATATCAATATAAACGCCAGTAGAATAATGTAACACAACTGCCCGCCTCCATAAGAGGAGAGTGTGTAAAAAGAAGTACCATGCACATCCATACCCGTCTTGCCTCATCCCAACCGCCGCAGACCAATGGAGACACCACCATTACATAGTCTTTCACCTGTTGTTGCAAAACTCACAAAATTTCTTTTATTGTACAAATTGTTGCAACAGCATGTTTCTGTGCATAATTCGTGCTTACACGCGGATACCACTGACTAGTTGAAATATGCCAAAAGGATTCCTTTTATATAGGTGTATATCGAATAACGTCTCTTTTCGTTTAGTCAAGGACTTTTCAATGAATAAAAACTATGTTAAACTTATCACTATCACAAGTATAATAGATACACTGTAACTGAAATTTCAGCAGCCTTTATGTAGTGCTGTTCGTACTTTGTGAGTTATTTATATCTCATTACAATAAGGTGGTCAATATGAACACTATTCACGATTAACTATTTAAACCTAAGGAAAATTACGCAGCTACAAATTGCTACTTTGATTTATCTCACACTGTTTATATACTTACTGTTTTACAAATAAATGTATGGTTAATTGCGTCTTTCAATCATCGGAATCATTATTGTGGCTCATTATTCAAACCGTATTATTTAATAAAAGAAATCTACTACTGAATATCCAATAGTTATTTTCAAAAGCTATCACTCTACGCTTGGTTTATTACAGCTGCATTTGACCTTTTTGAAATCACTTACTTTTAAAAATAAGAGGCACATCTATGCGTTGCATAGTTCTAGCTAACATACTATTGTAGATAGGGGCGTCTCAAAGAACCGCGATGTCGACGGGACGTTAAACCCAATCTTCCTTCCTTCTCAACTTACATAGTGGGTCTTGAAACGAGCTTCCTTGCCTAGTTTTTCTTTTTCATGTTGGGCCACCGTGTATTACGTGGCTTCATAAATACTGATTTTGTACATGCAGCAGTCGTGAAATAACTGCGAAGTTTCCGCCATATAACCTTCCTCAGACCTCACACTTTCTTGAGACAGCCACTTGCTTAGGGAAAACGTCATGCAGTAGCTATACAGATTGTTATGACACAGTAAATTCCAGGCGCTGACGCACAGATTATTTATCTTTCTCAGTTTATTATACAGGACGCTTGAGATGTCCCTTTGGGTCTTATGCAACCAGCAACGCTTTCCAATATCACGCACAAGGTTCTCATATTGTCTCACTAAGCGCAAACTATTAGTCCTACAGAAAAAATGAAAATGGCGTTTCTGTAGGAAATTTAATGTAGATAAATTTTGTACGGTATTCGTTTTCGCTAGAGGCTGTAGTTTTCGAATTATTCAAGAACAACGTTTAAAAGTGACCGCGGAAATCGTTTTACTTGAATGACCAGAAAACCGTGGGCTTCAGCCAAAACATATTTTATTGCAGAATTTAGCTACATTAAATTTTCTACGAGAAGGTGCTGTTCATTTTTTCTGTAGCACTAACACTTTGCACTTAGCGAGCGAGAGAATGTGAAAATATCGCACGCAGGTTGCATAAAACCCATAGGTAGGGGCAAATGAATCAGCTGCATAATTTATTTTGAAACATCTCAGTATGTGCATAAGTGTGTTATAAAAGTAACTAAAATTTCCAATTTTTGTACTGTTTGCCCAAAACTGTAATGTTTCAAATTGTTTTCAATGATACAGATTCAGCTCTTTCATTAAAGATTTGCATAATATGTGAACAGTGGAACGCATTGAATTAAATTCAATATTTATTTGTAAAAATTTTGTTAAAATTCGGTGAGACAGCTGTGCATTGTAGGGCAAAGACATGGAATATTGTTGGAGCGAGGATACAAACGGTCAATCACTGGCTTGTAATGTGTGTGAATGGGGGTGGTGTATAATGGTTGCATCCAGAGGAGAAGATGCAGCTTGATGTTATGAAAAGGGGCTATGTATTTAGGGGATGGAGGAAGCTTCGAATGCCTTGGGTTGTTAACTACAAAATTACGCTGTAAGCAGTGCGAGGGAGAAAGGAAAATGCCAGTAACATCACGATGCAGTCTTCGACACTGCATACGACCAGCAACACAGATAAGTGTCACAAACTCTCTAAAGCGCAGCTCTCAATATTTCTGCATCAATTTTATTTAAACTATAACTGTTGTAAGTGATTTAAAGGTTTGATGACTATTTTACCGATTATGCTAAAATTAGACCTAATTCTGAGATCAAATAGTGAAACAGTTACTGAAAGAATTTGTTGTGTCGGCTACTGTGGGAGTTAGCATGGATACAAACAAGAGTGCAGAGCAGTTGCAATGGCCAGTGGCAGGAATCCAAACCGATCTGTACATAATACTTAAACTGATCGCTTTATTTCTAAAAAGAAAAGAAACTGAGCCTTGTGTGCCTCCTACATGCAGTTACATTTATCCATTATTACTACTCGCAGCGCACAGGCTAAGTATCGTCTTCCTTTTACTCATTATTGATGCACTCCTCGACTGCGACCGCAATGGGACGATCAGCTTTTTTTTATTTATTTATTGTCATTTCATTCCCCTGGCCCCATATGGGCAGGGGAGGGCTGTCAGCGGCACAATCTGCCGCTCTTCAGCCGAGTGACACGATAACTAAAACAAGAATAAAACAGAGTAAGGGGAGAAAATGGAGGTAAAAATAGACTGACATGGAGACGGTCATGGGGGACAGTTAAAAAAGTCAGCAGAAAGTTAAAAAACACAGTTGGCGATTCTTAAAACACGAATAAGACACTGAATAGACATGCACAGGTTAAAAGTCGGCCACAGTATTAAAAACACTCCAGAACAACACACTTAAAACCCACTTGTAGCACACACGACGAAGAATAAAACTGCCAGATGGGACCTGCCAAGGGAAAGGTCAGAAAGGATGGAAAAGGAGGGGAGAGCAAGGGGCAACAGGGGCAGCGGCGGGATGAAGAGAGTAGGGGCGTCAGCGGGTACACGAAGATGCAGGAGACACGTGGGGCAGTAGATGAAGAGGGAAGACAGGGCAGGAGGGAGTGCAGAGACACTGAAAGGGGGCAAAAGAGAGGGAGGGGGAGTAGGAGGGGGAAGCCGCTCAGGAGGAGGGAGGGGGAGGAGAGGGAGCCCTGAGGAGGAGGCAGGAAGAGGGGGTTAGAGTTGGTAGGAAGGGTAGATGTCAGGGCGAAGCTCATCATCCAGGAGGGGTAGACAGTTGAAGTTCTGTTGGGAAAGGCGATGGAGGGTGTGGAGATGGAGAGAGGGTGGGACACAACGGTAAAGGTGTAGCAACTGGTTGGGGGTGGAGAGGAAGGGAGACACCAAGGGGTGCGGTGGATCAAGGCGGCGGACAATATATAGTGTGTGGATGTGTTCAAGGAAAAGGAGAAGGTGGGGGAAGGGGAGGAGGTTGTAGAGGATGCGTGTGGGGGACGGAAGGCGGATGCAGAAGGCGAGGCGGAGCGCATGGCGTTCGAGGATTTGGAGGGCTTTATAGAACCGGGGAGGGGCGGAAATCCAAGCTACGCTGGCATAACAGAGGAGACGATCAGCAATGGGCAGCTGGTTAAGTCAGTGTTGGCAGGAGGTGCTTAACTCTGTCTTCCTGGAGGTGTGGCATTGCCCGCTCTTTCCATTGGCGTGTGGGTCAGCGCCTTCTTGACGCCGTTTGTTGGCAGGGGGTGCTTAACTCTGTCTTCCTGGAGGTGTGGCGTTGCCCCCTCTTTCCATTGGCTTGTGGGTCAGCGCCTTCTTGACGCCGTTTCGCGGCGCTGCGCTGGTCTGTGTGCAGTCGATGCTTTAGGACTGCACAGAATGTGTGGTGTCACCGCCAGACACCACACTTGCTAGGTGGTAGCTTTAAATCGGCCGCGGTCCATTAGTACATGTCGGACCCGCGTGTCGCCACTGTGTGATCGCAGACCGAGCGCCACCACAAGGCAGGTCTCGAGATACGGACTAGCACTCGCCCCAGTTGTACGGACGACTTTGCTAGCGACTACACTGACGAAGCCTCGCTCCTTTGCCGAGCAGATAGTTAGAATAGCCTTCAGCTGTCAATGGCTACGACCTAGCAAGGCGCCGTTAGTAACATTGCATGTATCTAAAGAGTCTCACTTGTATCGCCACAATCTCCAGATGTACCAAAAGAATGGATTAAAGTTAAGTATTACAGAAGCTACGTACTTTTCTTTATAGCAATCATTACGTATCCTGTTTCAGACCTCACGCACCCTCTTTGGCTTAGCGCGTGCCTGTCGGCTTCCTCTCATTGTGTCTAGGCTGTCTTGTCTAGACACAACAGAATGAACTAGTTCAGTGACCTGAATTGATAACGTTGAGTAGTGTCATTTAAATAAATTAATGTTATTTGGGTCTACAATCTATTTTTCAGGACTATATTTTTGCTTTGTGGTATCGTTTGGTATAAGTATGTATTGAAAATTCATCACAGTTATTGGTCAGTATTGCACTAGCTACTTAGTAATTTCGGTAGTTATGCTGTTTCCAGCACTTGCAGTTTTACTTTAGTGAATGTTTAATAGTAATGTTTTGTGCATTAGTGTGGGTGGGTGTGCTTTTCTGTGGCTATGTTAAGTTGTTTGTTACCCAAGCACAGTAATGACTTTTGTCAACCTAGATTGTATTACAATGTTACACTAAATTATTTCATTTCAAAAATATACTCCTGAAGGTAGAGTAGTTATGTACACGTAGATGGTTGAGTGTCAGAATAACCTATGTTTAGTATTATTTGCTAGTAAAGGTGTTTACGTAGAAAAACCCGACAGCCACGATACAAGTTCACCCGCTGAAAGCCGCGTCTTATTTCGTTCAAAATTGTTCAAATGTGTGTGAATTCCTATGGGATCATCGGGATCATCGGTCCCTAGACTTACACACTACTTAAACTAACTTACGCTAAAGGCAACACACACACACCCATGTCCGAGGGAGGACTCGAGCCTCCGGCGGAAGCGGCCGCCCGATTCGTGACATGGCGCCTCTAACCGCGCGGATAATCGCCGCGGCCCTTATTTCGTGATTGGCAACTCCGCTAATGGCAGAGGCTCAGATGCCGTCTGCTTATGAGCGACAGCTCCAACGCCTTTCCTTCTTCCTTTCGTGGCTATGCCCACCTTCGCCGATTGCTAAAACACAGCTCGCCTTAGCCACGTCTGTCTGCGATCTCACACAGACGATTTGATCTCTTACGATATCATCTGACATGTAAACGTTCCATAGGGATACACTTGGATTCTGATCAGCTTTGAATACGTTGTAGTGTAGAGCAAAATCTGAGCCACATATTTTTTATCTACATCTACATTTATACTCCGCAAGCCACCCAACGGTGTGTGGCGGAGGGCACTTTACGTGCCACTGTCATTACCTCCCTTTCCTGTTCCAGTCGCGTATGGTTCGCGGGAAGAACGACCGCCGGAAAGCCCCCGTTCGCGCTCGAATCTCTCTAATTTTACATTCGTGATCTCCTCGGGACGTATAAGTAGGGGGAAGCAATATATTCGATACCTCATCCAGAAACGCACCCTCTCGAAACCTGGACAGCAAGCTACACCACGATGCAGAGCGCCTCTCTTACAGAGTCTGCCACTTGAGTTTGCTAAACATCTCCGTAACGCTATCACGCTTACCAAATAACCCTGTGGCGAAACGCGCCGCTCTTCTTTGGATCTTCTCTATCTCCTCTGTCAACCCGACTTGGTACTGATCCCACACTGATGAGTAATACTCAAGTAAAGGTCGAACGAGTGTTTTGTAAGCCACCTCCTTTGTTGATGCACTACATTTTCTAAGGACTCTCCCAATGAATCTCAACCTGGCACCCGCCCTACCAACAATTAATTTTATATCATCAATCCACTTCAAATCGTTCCGTACGCATACTCCCAGATATTTTACAGAAGTAACTGCTACCAGTGTTTGTTCAGCTATCATATAATCATACAATAAAGGATCCTTCTTTCTATGTACTCGCAATACATTACATTTGTCTATGTTAAGGGTCAGTTGCCACTCCCTGCACCAAGTGCCTATCCGCTGTAGATCTTCAGGCATTTCGCTGCAATTTTCTAGTGCTACAACGTCTCTGTATACTACAGCATCATCCACGAAAAGCCGCATGGAACTTCCGACATTATCTATACGCGCCCATAGGCCAGTTAAGGGAGTGAAACAACCCCTTGAAAAAAAAAATCAGTTTAACAATTCTGAATGATTACCTTCGAAACGGTAACGTGCATATGTAACGTTCTGTGGTTTTTAATGTGTGCTTCAACGGTACAGCAGGATTGTCGAAAAAAAGTCTTTTTTTTCTAAACACCCTCTCCCCCCACTATTTTGTTTTTCATTTAGACATCTAACTAATGTAAAACTTTATACTATATCTTGTGTTTTCTCTCAAGTCATCATTTTCCTTATTTTCTGGTTAACACCATGCATGTAGAAATGAAAACAATGGAAAATCCAGTATGGAAGAGGGACAATATTATGAAATGGATAGACTGCTACTCACCATGTAGTGGAGATGCTGAGTATCAGAAAGGTACGCCAAAAATGCTGTTATACAGGTAAGCTTTAGGTCAAAGTTCCTTCTTCTGACTTAGGCAACATACACATTCACGCAAACACAGCTCTCACACACACACACATGACCACTGTGGCTGGCTGCTGAAACAGTCTGGCCTCGGCAGGCAGAGACAGTGGTTTTGTGTGTGTGTGTGTGTGTGTGTGTGTTGCCTAAGTCAGAAGAACGCGGTTTGGCCAAAAGTTAACTTGTATAACAGTATTTTTGGTGTGTCTGTTTGCGACTCAACATCTCCAGTATGTGGTGAGCAGCAATCTATTCTTTTCAGTACAAATGCAATCAGATATGTTTTTGTGTACATTATTCTGTTTAGCAGACAGAATTCCGAATATGAAGGTGGTATCTAGGAAGACAAATGGAAATGTCGTGAACACAACAGCCGCTTCATATATATATCTGATGGAAAAATTTGTGCCATTCTCGGAGTGAATATTCTTAACGAAAATACTAGTAGGTTGAACAGTCAGAAGAAAAGGCATTAACTTCCCGTTGGTACAAGGGTTTAATCTGGCACTCAACACAATTTTATAAATGTCAACACGGTCGCTTTTTGACTGTAAAATTATTTATGCAGCCGACTATTGCAATTTCAGTTTTGTGGGGTTATAAAGTGCAAATACCGCAAAATGCGAGAAGCAGAGCCTATACGTAGAATGGCGCGCATATCGTATCAAGCATTTGGCAGTTGTATAATAAAATAATATGCAAAAAATAAAATAACTTACACAGCGTTTTAACACCTGTAAGAATCGAGTGACACATATGCGTCATCAGTGCTTGATTTGTAAAGAAGAGGTTCCCGTACTGTGACATTCCTGGGAGTGATTGTGAAGGATAGACTTCATAAAACGTTATTTTAACGCTTTCCGGAACATTTTAAAAGTGTAAATGCAACATTCGTACAGCATCGAAACGTCCTCGGTCCCAGGTTTGAAATCCACCACCGCTCAAATTTTTGTTAGTAATCAGCATTGGTAGCAGAGACTTCCGGCATATGAAGTCAACCTTATTCTGCCAACGGTCTTCTCAAAGAGGGCGGAGCAGCAGACAGGGGTTCAGGTCACTTTCTTGCCCTTGGATTGGGAAACTACTCTCAAAAGCGGAAGAATCAGCGAAGAGCAACTGCATAAGGATGAAGAAGGCAATGGAAACCACTGCATTAAAGACACGTAACGTGTATCCACAGGACATGTGGCCTGTAATTGAAAAAGTGTCATGATGATCTCTCCATTGGCGAAATATTCCAGAATAGTCCCCCATTCGGATCTCCGGGAGGGGACTGTCAAGGAGAGGTGACCGTGAGAAAAAGACTGAATAATCAACGAAAAGTTAACGCTCTACGAGTTGGGGTGTGGAATTTCAGAAGCTTGAATGTGGTAGGGAAACTAGAAAATCTGAAAAGGGAAATGCAAAGGCTCAATCTAGATATAGTAAGGGACAGTGAAGTGAAATGGAAAGAAGACAGCGATTTCTGACCAGATGAGTACATGGCAACATCAACAGCAGTAGAAAATGGTATAACTGGAGTAGGATTCCTTATGGATGGGAAAGTAGGGCAGAGAGTGTGTCACTGTGAACAGTTCAGTGATAGGGTTATTCTCATCAGAATCCACAGCAAACCAACACCGACAACGATAGTTCGAATATACATGCCGACGTCGTAAACTGAATAATAAGAAGAGAGAGAAAGTATATCAGGATATTGACAGGGTAGTACAATACCCAAAGTGAGATAAAAATCTATTAGTCATGGGGGACTGGCATGCAGTTGTAGGGGAAGGAGTAGACGAAAAGGTTACAGGACAATATTGGCTTGGGACAAGGAATGACGGAGGAGAAAGACTAAATTTCAGCTAATAATAACGAATAATCTGTTCAAGAATCACAAGAGAAGGAGGTATACTTGGAAAAGGCAGGGCGATATGGGAAGATTTCAGTTAGATTACAACGTGGTCAAACAGAAATCCAGAAATCAGATTCTCGGTGTAAGGCGTACCCAGGAGCAAAATGGCTCGGAGCACTATGCGACGTAACTTCTGAGGTCATCAGTCGCCTAGAACTTTGAACTAATTAAACCTAACTAACCTAAGGACATCACACACATCCATGCCCGAGGCAGGATTCGAACCTGTGACCATAGCGGTCGCTCGGTTCCAGACTGTAGCGCCTAGAACCGCACGGTCACTCCGGCCGGCTTACCCAGGAGCAGATATACAGTCAGATCACATTGTAATAATGATGAATAGTAGGCTGAAGTTTAAGAGGTTAGTCAGGAAGAATCAATGCGCAAAGAAGTGGCCGACGGAAGCACTAAGGAATGATGAGATGCATTTGAAGTTCTCTAAGGCTGTAGATACAGCAATAAACATTAGTCCAGTAGGCAGTACGGTTGAAGAGGAATGGACATCTCTAAAAAGGGCAATCACAGAAGCTGGAAAGAAAAACATAGGTACAAAGAAGGTAACTGCAAAGAAACCATGGGTAATAGAAGAAATATTCAGCTGATCAATGAAAGAAGAAACTACAAAAATGTTCAGGGAAATTCAGGAATACAGAAATACAAGACGCTGAGGAATGAAATAAATAGGAAGTGTAGGGAAACTAATACGATGTGGCTGCAAGGAAAATGTGAAGAAATCGAAAAAGAAATGATAGTCGGGAGGACTGACTCTGCATATAGGAAAGTCAAATTAACCTTCGGTGAAATTAAAAACAAGGGTCGTAATGTAAAGAGTGCAGCCGGAATTCCATTGTTCAATGCCGAGGAGAGAGCGGACATGTGCAAAGAGTACATTGACTTCCGGAAAAATATCATCCACACAATTTCGAAGACCGCAAGAGCTGAAAAGTGCGAGAATTATCGCACAGTCATCTTAACAGCTCAGGCATCCAAGTTGCTGACAAGAATAATATACAGAAGAATGAAAAAGAAAATTGTTTTAGATGAGGATCAGTTTGGCCTTAGGAAAGGTAAAGGAATCAAGAGGCAATTCTGACGTTGCGGTTGATAATGGGAGCAAGAATAAAGAAAAATCAAGTCGCGTTCATAGGATTTGTCGACCTAGGAAAAGCGTTCGGCAATGTCAAATGGTGCAAGATGTTCGAAATTCTGAGGAAAATAGGTGTTAGCTATAGGGAGAGACGGGTAGTATACTGTATGTACAAGAACCAAGAGGGAATAATAAGTGTGGATGACCAAGAACGAAAAGCTCGCATTAAAAAGCGTGGAAGACAACGATGTAGTCTTTCACCCCTACTGTTCAATCTGTACATCGAAGAAGCAATGATGGAAATAAAAGAAAGGTTCGGGAGTGTTATTAAAATTGAAGGTGAAAAGGTATCAATGATACGATTTGCTAATGACGCTGCTATTCTAAGTGAAAGTGAAGAAGAATGGCATGATATGCTGAACGGAATGGACAGTCTAATGAGTACAGAATATGGATTGAATGTAAATCGAAGAAAGTCGAAAGTAATGAAAATCAGAAGAAATGAGAATTGCGAGAAACTTTACATCGGGATTGTTGGTAACGAAGTAGATGAAGTTAAGGAAGTCTGCAGTGAAATAACCAATGACGGACGGAGAAAGAAGGACATCAAAAGCAGACGAGCACTGGCAAATAGGGGAGTCTACTAGTATCCAACATAGGCCTTAATTTGAGAAAGAAATTTCTGAGAATATACGTTTCGAGCACAGCTTTATATGGTAGAGAAACATGCACTGTGGGAAAACCAAAACAAAAGAGAATAGAAGCATTTGAGATGTGGTGCTACAGACGGATTTTGAAAATTAGGTGGACTGATAAGGTAAGGAATGAGGAGGTTCTACGCAAAGGAAAAGAATGTATGGAAAACACAGACAAGGAGAAGGGATAGTATGACATTTGTTAAGACATCATGGTTCAAATAGTTCAAGTGGCTCTGAGCACTATGGGACTTAACTTCTGAGGTCATCAGTCCCTTAGAACATAGAACTACTTAAACCTAACTAACCTAAGGACATCACAAACATACATGCCCGAGGCAGGATTCGAACCTGCGACCGTAAAACATCATGGAATAACTTCATAGCTAGATGGAACTGTAGAGAGCAAAAATGGTAGTGGAAGACAGAGATTGGAATACATCCAGCAGAAAATTCAGGACGCAGGTTGCAAGTGCAGTTTTGGGATGAAGAGGCAGGAACGGGATAGAAATTCGTGGCGGGCTGCATCAAACCAGTCGAAGACTGATGACCCAAAAAAAAAAAAAAAAAATAAACAACATTCGTTTTACATCGTTTCAACCACAGCAGAAGTTCTATCGTACCACGTCTCAAAATGTGTGGTTCCGATGTTTTCTCGTCAGAGGTACAGGTGCGGCGTACCGATGCGAACCATCAGAAATCCAGCGCTTCATGTCATCGTCGCATCCATAAGCTGAGACTTTAACTGTGAGAATGTAAAATTGCAATTGCGGACGTGGTGCTATAGTCAGGTGGAAGTACTGCAACATGGTAAAAAAAAGTATACTTGTACAATGTATGCCATGCATGTCATATAATAATACGCTAAAGGTAGTAATATCATACTTGCGCAGTCAAAACCTAAAAATCATCAGAAATGTATGCATGCCCTCCTTATATGCAAAAGCTGCGACTTCAGGAATGCGTACGCACTGAACGAGAGTTGGGTTGAGTACACCACGAAAATCGAATAAAAAAATCTTTCACAGAACCTTGTTAAAAGTATGTATAATACCTTGGTAAAAGTATGTATAATTTACGCCATTTTCAACGTGTGCGTAGCCTCGCTCTAGTCCAAAATACAGGTATACACATTCTTGCAGTGGATATAATTTATAAATTTTTAGGTTTCAGATAGATATTTTAACGGTTTTTGTGATAATATTTACTATAAAAGTGACGTATTAGTGGCTTCTTCATTCACCTCTGCCTTTCTTGTGTTGTGACCTGATATTTGTGAGTTTTTCGTATCGAGCAACTTAACCTCTTGCCTGTGTTTACATTCCGCGCTGACCAGTTGCAGCTGTAGCGGCGCATCGAAAGCTAAGTACTAATTAATTGTTTGTGTATAGTGGTTTATTTAGGAACTTTAGTAGTCGTCAACCGGTGTTCTTGGTGTCTTTTGGTGAGATAACTTCAGAAGAACCTTTTGGGAACTGTTTTCAGCTTCGTTACTGTGTCATTAGACGTTTGATTCCCTTTCTGTATTAGTCTTTCGTTATATTCACATTTGTTGTTTATTAATACTGTTAATAATAGTAGTTACTTCCCTTGTAGAGTAAGTTTGTTATTATTGTAGTCAGGTTTTTAACATCTTCTTATTGTAGTAGCGGAACTTAGAAAAAGTAAAATTTTACCATGAGTGAGAAGTGTGGGCTTTGCCGTAGGTTCGTGAGTGGTGGATTGCGGTGTGAGACTTGTTCGAAGTATTTTCACTGGGGGGAATGCAGTGAGGAAGCCAGTGGGCATTCTGGTGAGATCCTCTCCTGGAACTGCAGGTTATGTTGCAAGAGTAAGTTGATAGAGGAGCAGGAGCGTAAGATCTGTGCCCTTCAGGTGCAGTTGAAAAACGCACAGGAGGAGCTAGATAGGATGAGGAGGGAGAAGGGGGTTGGGGAATGGGAGCTGGCTGTTGGCAAGAGATCTGTTAGGAGAAGAAAATTTTCAGATAGTTTTACTATTGGTGTTTACAATAGATATGACCAGCTGTCAGAGTCTAATGGAGAGGAATCTCTAGTAGCTGTAGATGTAGGAAGTATGCAGCAGACCTCAGTAGTTACGGTGGCTAGAACAGTTGCAAAGTCGAAGAGGAAGAAGAAGGTTCTGCTGTTAGGTAGTTCTCATGACAGAGGTGTAGGCCAGCAGTTGCAGGAAGTGCTGGGGAGTGAGTACCAGGTCACCAGCATTGTGAAGCCTAATGCAGGGTTGGCTCAGGTGACTGTTAACATAGGGGGGTTATGTAGGGATTTTACTAAAGAGGATCAGGTAGTGATTGTGGGTGGGGCTGGTAATAGTATTGACAGGGATGAGGAGTATAACATAGATGGTGACATGGAAAAGATAGCCACTCAGACTGGCAACATGGATGTGCATTTCGTGGAACTGTTTCAGCGTCACGATCGGCCTCATCTTAATACAGCCGTCAGGCGTAATAAGATGAGACTTGGGGGTGCGCTGATGACAGAAAGCATGGGTCACATTTCAGTGGTGTCGGTGGAGTCTATCAGCAGGACGGGTTTCACTAGACATGGCCTGCACCTCAACAGGTATGGGAAGGGGAGGTTGGCAAAGCTTATAGGTGACAGCGTAGGTGGGGGTGGTGGGATCACTCACGGGAAAATTCCTGCAGTAGTGGGTGTTAGAGCTGCACCTTTTTTAGATTGAAGTCAGCTGATAGGTATTCCTGCTTAAGGGAAGTCTCTCTGACAAAGGAACCACTTTTGACAAAGCTTAGGTATCCGAGTAATGAGGGAATTAGTATATTTCATCAAAATATACAAGGTATTAGAGATAAAGTTAGTGAACTGCTTATAGATGTTGACTCTGAAATTATTGGTATATCTGAACACTTCTTAAATAAGTAGATAATTCAGAGGCTTCCTTTACCAGGATACAGGTTGGCTGGCAGCTTTTCGAGGAGCTCTTTGCGGTGTGGGGGAGTAGCCATGTATGTAAAAAACGGCATCCCATTTGAGTCAATTGATGTTTCAAAGTACTGCACTGAAAAGGTGTTTGAATGTTGTGCAGGTGTGGTTAAATTTAACGGAGCTAAACTTCTAACTGTTGTTATTTATAGATCTCCAGACTCCGATTTCACAACATTTTTGCTAAAGCTAGAGGAGGTTCTTGGTTCACTTTATAGGAAATACAAAAAGTTAGTTATATGTGGTGACTTCAATATTAATTGTATAAGTGATTGTGCAAGGAAGAGGATGCTGGTAGACCTCTTTAATTTATATAATCTTATGCAAACCGTATTCTTTCCAACGAGAGTGCAAGGGGACAGTAAAACAACCATAGACAACATTTTTGTTCATTCCTCATTACTAGAAGGGCATTCTGTTAGCAAAAAGGTGAATGGCCTTTCAGATCATGATGCACAAATTTTAATTCTAAAAGATTTTTGTGCTGCAACACGTGTTAAATACAGTCATCAGTTGTTTAGGAAAGCTGATTCAGTTGCTGTAGAGACCTTTGTAAACCTTATCAAGGAACAAGAGTGGCAAGATGTTTATAGCGCTGATACAGTAGACGATAAATATAATGCTTTTCTCAAGACTTTTCTCATGCTCTTTGAAAGTTGCTTTCCGTTAGAACGTTCAAAACAGGGTACTAGCACAAACAGGCAGCCCGGGTGGCTGGCTAGAGGGATAAGAATATCTTGTAGAACAAAGTGGCAATTATATCAAAACGTTAGAAACAGTCAAAATCTAAATGCAGCAGCCCATTACAAACAGTATTGTAAGGTGCTTAAAAATGTTATTAGGAAGGCAAAAAGTATGTGGTATGCAGATAGAATAGCTAAGTCTCAGGATAACATTAAAACCATATGGTCAGTCGTAAAGGAAGTGGCTGTTCTGTAGAGACAGGTCGAGGATATAGAATCAGTGCGTAGTGGGAATATCCGTGTTACTGATAAGACGCATATATGTACACTATTTAATAATCACTTTCTGAATATAGCAGGTGAACTAAATAGAAACCTAGTCCCAACAGGGAATCATATAGCGCTCTTAGAAAAAAGTGTTCTGAGACTGTTAACTGAAATGCTCCTCCATGATATTGACAAGAGGGAGATTGAGTTAATAATTAAATCACCAAAGACGAAGAACTCTCATGGATATGACGGGGTATGTAGCAGAATACTGAAGTATTGTTCTATGTATGTTAGCCCAGTTCTCAGCCATATCTGTAACTTTTCCTTTAGTAGTGGTCGGTTTCCTGACCGATTAAAGTACTCGGTAGTGAAGCCACTTTATAAAAAGGGAGACATTGATAATGTTGACAATTTTAGACCTATTTCTATGCCATCGGTGTTTGCTAAAGTTATCGAGAAGGTTGTATATACAAGGTTACTGGAGCATTTGAATTCACATAATTTCCTGTCAAATGTTCAGTTTGGTTTTAGAAATGGTTTAACAACTGAAAATGCTATATTCTCTTTTCTCTGTGAGGTTTTGGACGGATTAAATAAAAGGTTGCGAACGCTAGGTGTTTTCTTTGATTTAGCGAAGGCTTTTGACTGTGTTGACCACAAAACATACTGCAGAAGTTGGACCATTATGGAGTAAGGGGAGCAGCTTACAATTGGTTCGCCTCTTACTTTAAGAACAGGAAGCAGAAGGTAATTCTCCGCAATATTGAGAGTGGTAGTGATGTTCAGTCCCAATGGGGCACTGTTAAGTGGGGCGTTCCCCAAGGGTCGGTGCTGGGGTCACTGCTGTTTCTTATTTATGTAAATGATATGCCTTCTAGTATTACAGGTGATTCAAAAATATTTCTGTTTGCTGATGCCACCAGCTTGAAAGTGAAGGATCTTGTGTGTAATATTGAAACAGTAAAAAATAATGTAGTTCATGAAATAAGTTCGTGGCTTGTGGAAAATAATTTGATGCTAAATCACAGTAAGACTCAGTTTTTACAGTTTCTAACTCACAATTCAACAAGAACCGATATTTTGATCAGACAGAATGGGCATATTATAAGCGAGACAGAACAGTACAAGTTCCTAGGCGTTCGGATAGATAGTAAGCTGTTGTGGAAAGCCCATGTCCAGGACCTTGTTCAGAAACTAAATGCTGCTTTATTTACCATTAGAACAGTATCTGAAATAAGTGACACTTCAACACGAAAAGTAGTCTACTTCGCATACGTTGTGTGGTATTATTTTTTGGGGTAATTCTTCTGATTCAAAGAGGGTATTTTTGGCTCAAAAACGGGCTGTTCGAGCTATGTGTGGTGTAAGTTCTAGAACCTCTTGTCGACCCCTATTCAATAGTCTGGGAGTTCTGACATTGCCCTCACAGTATATATTTTCTTTAATGTCGTTTGTTGTTAGCAATATTAGCCTATTCCCAAGAGTTAGCAGCTTTCGCTCAGTTAATACTAGGCAGAAATCAAGTCTGCATGTGGAATGTACTTCCTTGACTCTTGTGCTGAAAGGAGTGCAGTATTCTGCTGCATCCATTTTCAATAATCTACCACAAGAACTCAAAAATCTTAGCAGCAGCCCAAACTCTTTTAAGTCTAAACTGAAGAGTTTCCTCATGGCTCACTCCTTCTATTCTGTCGAGGAGCTCCTGGAAGAGCTAAAAAATTAAGCAAATTCCAGTGTTACATTGTTGATTTTCTTTATTTAAACTTACGACTTGTCGCCTGAATATGATTTTTTATATTTCATTTTATCTGTTTATAATATCGTGTTATAATTTCATGTATTGACTCGTTCCATGACCCTGGAGACTTCTCCTTAATTTGGTCCCACGGAAAAATAAATAAATAAATAAAATAAAAATAAAGATTCAACTTACGGATGTGCGTATGAAATGGATATATTTCCCATGATATTTAGGTTTTGACGATGTAAGTAGGATGTTACTACCTGTAGCGTATTATTTTATTGCGCAGCAAACATGACATTCAGTGCAGAAGTTCTTTCTTTCATTTTGCAGTGTTTCCGCTTGCTGATGGCACCACGGTCGAAATTGCAATTGTGGACTGTCCAAATAAATAATTTTACGGTCGAAAGGCGACCGTGATGTCGTTTACAAAATTTTACATGACTATGAACTCCAGTTATGAGTAGTTAACATAATTTTAACAGCTGGTAACAGTTTATGTATAATAACAAAAACACTTCGCAATGTCGTTGCCCCCCCCCCCCCCCTCCCCGCCGTTTCCTGAAGCGCTAAAGACTGTAAAACGTAAAAGAGTTCCGTTTCACTAGCAGCAAAAACTAGATCTCTCGCAATTCATTCATCAGATTCCAGTTCTTCACCACGCTCAGAGCAGCACGGCGTACGCAACTGAACGACCTTCGAAAACGGGTTCTCTTGCTTTCTGAACCTAAGAATACGGTCACTTGATTTCATGACACACATTCCTGAACGACCTTCGAAAACGGGTTCTCTTGCTTTCTGAACCTAAGAATACGGTCACTTGATTTCATGACACACATTCCAGTGAATGAAATTTGGCTAAGCAGTATATCTACGCATTATGCCATGTACCTCCAACATAATCACATGCCGTTCCCATAGGACATCATGTCGGCGCATCTAAGGAAACAAAAGTGACTAAACTATGTATTTTAGGACCTAGGGTCCTATCCATAAGTTGGTGGTTACATTAATGTTTTCTTCTTGCGTGAGACGACGTTTCAGGATAGTGGGTTCCTGTTATTAGATCTGGTGTTGGATCTGAAAATCTGGAAAAAAGAAAACTAACGAAACGGAGAATAATACAAAAAACATCGAAAACTTGAGTTTTCGTATGTTATGTTTTTGTTTCATGCTGATGACTGTTTATCGGAATACTAAATCACTTAGCTCAAGCCTCACATGTTTATGTATAGATGAAAACATTTCACAGATATGATACACCGAGCGTTAACCACCGATGTGCCTTCGTTTCGATGTAAAAGATACTCAATATGTTTATACACTGAAGCGCCAAAGAAACTGGTATAGGCATGCGTATTCAAATACAGAGATACGCAAAATGGTATATAGACAACGCCAGTACAAGACAACAGGCACCAGGCGCAGTTTTTGTATCGGTTACTGCTGCTACAGTGGCAGTTTATCAAGATTTAAGTAAGTATGAACTTGGTGTTATAGTCGGCGCACGAGCGTTGGGACACATCATCTCTGAGATAGCGATGAAGTATTCTTCCGTACGACCGTTTCATGAGTGTACCGTGATTACCAGGAATACGGTAAAATATCAAATCACCGTTGCGGCCGGAAAAAGATCCTGTAAGAACGGGACAAACGACGAATGAAGAGAATAGTTCAACGTGACAGAACTGCAACCCTTCCACAAATTGCTGCCGATTTCAATACTGGGCCATCAACAAGTGTCAGCATGTGAAGTATTCAACGAAACATCGATATGGGCTTTCAGAGCCGAAGGCCCACTCTTGTACCCTTGATGACTGCACTTTTAATGACTGGAAACATGCTGCGTGGTCGAACGAGTCTCGTTTCAAATTGCATCGAGCGGATGGGCGTGTACGGGTATGGAGACAACCTGATGAATCCTAAGAAATTTTAGTCTTATGTCAAAGCAGTAGCTGGATCAAAACAAAGTATCCAGACACTCTGTGACCAAAATGGTACTTAAACAGAGGGTGACAGACTAAAGGCCGAAATACTAAATGTCTTTTTCCAAAGCAGTTTCACAGAGGAAGACTGCACGGTAGTTCCTTCTGTAGACTGTCACACAGATGACCAAATGGTAGATATCGAAATATATGTCAGAGGGATAGAAAAACAACTAAAATCCCTTAAAAGAGGAAAGGCCGCTGTACTTGCTGGGATACCAGTTCGGTTTTACACAGATTACGCGAAGGAATTTGCCCCCCCTTCTTGCAGCGGTGTACCGTAGGTCTCTAGAAGAGCGTAGCGTTCCAAAAGATTGGAAAAGGGCGCAGGTCATCCCCGTTTTTAAGAAGGGACGTCGAACAGACGTGCAGAACTATAGACCTATATCTCTAACGTCGATCAGTTGTAGAATTTTGGGGCCGGCCGCGGTGGCCGTGCTGTTCTAGGCGCTGTAGTCCGGAACCGTGGGACTGCTACGGTCGCAGGTTCGAATCCTGCCTCGGGCATGGATGTGTGTGATGTCCTTAGGTTAGTTAGGTTTAAGTAGCTCTAAGTTCTAGGCGACTGATGACCTATGATGTTAAGTCCCATAGTGCTCAGAGCCATTTGAACCATTTTTTAGAATTTTGGAACACGTACATCTACATCTACATCTACATTTATACTCCGCAAGCCACCCAACGGTGTGTGGCGGAGGGCACTTACGTGCCACTGTCCTTATCTCCCTTTCCTGTTCCAGTCGCGTATGGTTCGCGGGAAGAACGACTGTCTGAAAGCCTCTGTGCGCGCTCTAATCTCTCTAATTTTACATTCGTGATCTCCTCGGGAGGTATAAGTAGGGGGAAGCAATATATTCGATACCTCATCCAGAAACGCACCCTCTCGAAACCTGGCGAGCAAGCTACACCGCGATGCAGAGCGCCTCTCTTGCAGAGTCTGCCACTTGAGTTTGTTAAACATCTCCGTAACGCTATCACGGTTACCAAATAACCCTGTGACGAAACGCGCCGCTCTTCTTTGGATCTTCTCTATCTCCTCCGTCAACCCGATCTGGTACGGATCCCACACTGATGAGCAATACTCAAGCATAGGTCGAACGAGTGTTTTGTAAGCCACCTCCTTTGTTGATGGACTACATTTTCTAAGGACTCTCCCAATGAATCTCAACCTGGTACCCGCCTTACCAACAATTAATTTTATATGATCATTCCACTTCAAATCGTTCCGCACGCATACTCCCAGATATTTTACAGAAGTAACTGCTACCAGTGTTTGTTCCGCTATCATATAATCATACAATAAAGGATCCTTCTTTCTATGTATTCGCAATACATTACATTTGTCTATGTTAAGGGTCAGTTGCCACTCCCTGCACCAAGTGCCTATCCGCTGCAGATCTTCCTGCATTTCGCTACAATTTTCTAATGCTGCAACTTCTCTGTATACTACAGCATCATCCGCGAAAAGCCGCATGGAACTTCCGACACTATCTACTAGGTCATTAATATATATTGTGAAAAGCAATGGTCCCATAACACTCCCCTGTGGCACGCCAGAGGTTACTTTAACGTCTGTAGATGTCTCTCCATTGAGAACAACATGCTGTGTTCTGTTTGCTAAAAACTCTTCAATCCAGCCACACAGCTGGTCTGATATTCCGTAGGCTCTTACTTTGTTTATCAGGCGACAGTGCGGAACTGTATCGAACGCCTTCCGGAAGTCAAGGAAAATGGCATCTACCTGGGAGCCTGTATCTAATATTTTCTGGGTTTCATGAACAAATAATGCGAGTTGGGTTTCACACGATCGCTGTTTCCGGAATCCATGTTGATTCCTACATAGTAGATTCTGAGTTTCCAAAAACGACATGATACTCGAGCAAAAGACATGTTCTAAAATTCTACAACAGATCGACGTCAGAGAGATAGGTCTATAGTTTTGCGCATCTGCTCGACGACCCTTCTTGAAGACTGGGACTACCTGTGCTCTTTTCCAATCATTTGGAACCTTCTGTTCCTCTAGAGACTTGCGGTACACAGCTGTTAGAAGGGGGGCAAGTTCTTTCGCGTACTCTGTGTAGAATCGAATTGGTATCCCGTCAGGTCCAGTGGACTTTCCTCTGTTGAGTGATTCCAGTTGCTTTTCTATTCCTTGGACACTTATTTCAATGTCAGCCATTTTTTCGTTGGTGCGAGGATTTAGAGAAGGAACTGCAGTGCGGTCTTCTTCTGTGAAACAGCTTTGGAAAAAGGTGTTTAGTATTTCAGCTTTACGCTTGTCATCCTCTGTTTCAATGCCATCATCATCCCGGAGTGTCTGGACATGATGTTTCGAGCCACTTACTGATTTAACGTAAGACCAGAACTTCCTAGGATTTTCTCTCAAGTCGGTACCTAGTATTTTACTTTCGAATTCACTGAACGCTTCACGCATAGCCCTCCTTACGCTAACTTTGACATCGTTTAGCTTCTGTTTGTCTGAGAGGTTTTGGCTGCGTTTAAACTTGGAGTGAAGCTCTCTTTGCTTTCGCAGTAGTTTCCTAACTTTGTTGTTGTACCACGGTGGGTTTTTCCCGTCCCTCACAGTTTTGCTCGGCGCGTACCTGTCTAAAACGCATTTTACGATTGCCTTGAACTTTTTCCATAAACACTCAACATTGTCAGTATCTGAACAGAAATTTTCGTTTTGATCTGTTAGGTAGTCTGAAATCTGCCTACTATTACTCTTGCTAAACAGATAAACCTTCCTCCCTTTTTTTATATTCCTATTAACTTCCATATTCAGGGATGCTGCAACGGCCTTATGATCACTGATTCCCTGTTCTGCACTTACAGAGTCGAAAAGTTCGGGTGTGTTTGTTATCAGTAGGTCCAAGATGTTATCTCCACGAGTCGGTTCTCTGTTTAATTGCTCGAGGTAATTTTCGGATAGTGCACTCAGTATAATGTCACTCGATGCTCTGTCCCTACCACCCGTCCTAAACATCTGAGTGTCCCAGTCTATATCTGGTAAATTGAAATCTCCACCTAAGACCATAACATGCTGAGAAAATTTATGTGAAATGTATTCCAAATTTTCTCTCAGTTGTTCTGCCACTAATGCTGCTGAGTTGGGGGGTCGGTAAAAGGAGCCAATTATTAACCTTGCTCGGTTGTTGAGTGTAACCTCCACCCATAATAATTCACAGGAACTATCCACTTCTACTTCACTACAGGATAAACTACTACTAACAGCGACGAACACTCCGCCACCGGTTGCATGCAATCTATCCTTTCTAAACACCGTCTGTGCCTTTGTAAAAATTTCGGCAGAATTTATCTCTGGCTTCAGCCAGCTTTCTGTACCTATAACGATTTCAGCTTCGGTGCTTTCTATCAGCGCTTGAAGTTCCGGTACTTTACCAACGCAGCTTCGACAGTTTACAATTACAATACCGATTGCTGCTTGGTCCCCGCATGTCCTGACTTTGTCCCGCACCCGTTGAGGCTGCTGCCCTTTCTGCACTTGCCCGAGGCCATCTAACCTAAAAAACCGCCCAGCCCACGCCACACAACCCCTGCTACCCGTGTAGCCGCTTGTTGCGTGTAGTGGACTCCTGACCTATCCAGCGGAACCCGAAACCCCACCACCCTATGGCGCAAGTCGAGGAATCTGCAGCCCACACGGTCGCAGAACCGTCTCAACCTCTGATTCAGACCCTCCACTCGGCTCTGTACCAAAGGTCCGCAGTCAGTCCTGTCGACGATGCTGCAGATGGTGAGCTCTGCTTTCATCCCGCTAGCGAGACTGGCAGTCTTCACCAAATCAGATAGCCGCCGGAAGCCAGAGAGGATTTCCTCCGATCCATAGCGACACACATCATTGGTGCCGACATGAGCGACCACCTGCAGATGGGTGCACCCTGTACCCTTCATGGCATCCGGAAGGACCCTTTCCACATCTGGAATGACTCCCCCCGGTATGCACACGGAGTGCACTTTGGTTTTCTTCCCCTCCCTTGCTGCCATATCCCTAAGGGGCCCCATTACGCGCCTGACGTTGGAGCTCCCAACTACCAGTAAGCCCACCCTCTGCGACTGCCCGGATCTTGCAGACTGAGGGGCAACCTCTGGAACAGGACAAGCAGCCATGTCAGGCTGAAGATCAGTATCAGCCTGAGACAGAGCCTGAAACCGGTTCGTCAGACAAACTGGAGAGGCCTTCCGTTCAGCCCTCCGGAATGTCTTTCGCCCCCTGCCACACCTTGAGACGACCTCCCACTCTACCACAGGTGAGGGATCAGCCTCAATGCGGGCAGTATCCCGGGCAACCACAGTCGTAGTCCGATCGGGGGATGCGTGGGACGAGCTGGCCGTCCCCGACAAACCCCCATCCGGACCCCCACAGTGATGCCCATTGGCAACAGCCTCAAGCTGTGTGACCGAAGCCAACACTGCCTGAAGCTGGGAGCGAAGGGATGCCAACTCAGCCTGCATCCGAACACAGCAGTTGCAGTCCCTATCCATGCTAAAAACTTGTGCAAAGAACGTCTGAACTAATCTACAGAGAGCGCAAACAAAACGACACAAAATTGAAGCGGTTATTAAAATACAAGATTGCCTAGTAAATGCAGTAATGCTGCCACTTGTGCACTGCTGACACACTGCTCGGCTGCGGAAGGAGACTACGCGATTTAACACTATTCGAGTACTAAAACGTGATGCTACAACTCTCAAATACTATAATACGCCCGAAATTTATGAATTAAACAATGCAAGTACCAAAAACACGCAAAGAAATTAAGAATTAAACTATGTAACAAATGAGTGAGCTAGGAGTATACGACTTGCTGCTGCAGCTGCTTATCCAACGGCGGCAGGGAGCACACTGACTGTGACCAACCGACACTGGCCGTTCAAAACAAAAACAGTTGACAGACGACTACGCGAATTTACACTATTCAGGTACTAAAACGCGATGCTACAACTCTCAAATACTATAATACGCCCGAAATTTATGAATTAAACAATGCAAGTACCAAAAACACGCAAAGAAATTAAGAATTAAACTATGTAACAAATGAGTGAGCTAGGAGTATACGACTTGCTGCTGCAGCTGCTTATCCAACGGCGGCAGGGAGCACACTGACTGTGACCAACCGACACTGGCCGTTCAAAACAAAAACAGTTGACAGACGACTACGCGAATTTACACTATTCAGGTACCAAAACGCGACGCCACAACTCTCAAATACCACAACACGCCCGAAATCCATGAATTAAACAATGCAAGCACCAAAAACACGCAAAGAAATCAAGAACCAAACCATGTAACAAATGAGTGAGCCAGGAGTATACGACCCGCCGCCGCAGCCGCCCATCCAACGGCGGCAGGGAGCACACTGTGTTCGAGTATAATGACTTTTCTGGAAACTAGAAATCTAGCCTGCAGGAATCAGCATGGATTTCGAAAAAGACGATCATGTGAAACCCAGCTCGCGCTATTCGTCCACGAGAGTCATAGGGCCATAGACATGGGTTCCCAGGTAGATGCCCTGTTTCTTGACTTCCGCAAAGCGTTCGATACACTTCCCCGCAGTCATTTAATGAACAAAGTAAGAGCATATGGATTATCAGACCAATTGTGTGATTAGATTGAAGAGTTACTAGATAACAGAACGCGGCCTGTCATTCTGAATGGAGATAAGTCTTCAGAAGTAAGAGTGGTTTCAGGTGTGCCGCAGGGGAGTGTCGTAGGACAAAACATATAAGTTACCTTGTGGATAACATCGGAAGTTCACTGAGGCTTTTTGCGGATGATGCTGTAGCATATCGAGAGGTTGTAACAAAGGAAAATTGTACTGAAATGCAGGAGGATGTGCAGCGAATTGACGCATGGTGCAGGGAATGGCAATTGAATCTCAATGTAGACAAGTGTAATGTGCTGCGAATACGTAGGAAGAAAGATCCTTTATCATTTAGCTACAATATAGATGGTCAGAAACTGGAAGCAGTTAATTCTATAAATTAACTGGGAGTAGGCATTAGGAGTGATTTAAAATGGAATGACCGTATAAAATTATTTGTCGGTAAAGCAGATGCCAGACTGAGACTCATTGGAAGAATCCTACGGAAATGCAGTCCGAAAACAAAGGAAGTAGGTTACAGTACACTTGTTCGCCACTGCTTGAATACTGCTCACCAGTGTGGGATCCGTACCAGATAGGGTTGATAGAAGAGATAGAGAAGATCCAACGGGGAGCAGCTTGCTTCGTTACAGGATCATTTGGTGTTCGCGAAAGCGTTACGGAGATGACAGATGAACTCCAGTAGAAGAGTCTACAAGACAGGCGCTCAGTAGCTCGGCACGGGCTTTTGTTGAAGTTTCGAGAACATACCTTCACCGAGGAGTCAAGCAGTATACTGCTCCCTCCTGTGTACATCTCGCGAAGAGACCATGAGGATAAAATCAGAGAGATTAGAGCCCACACAGAGACATACCGACAATCTTTCTCTCCACGAACAATACGAGACTGGAGTAGAAGGGAGAACCGATAGAGGGACTCAAGGTAACCTCCGCCACACACCGTCAGGTGGGTTGCAGAGTATGGATGTAGATGTAGATGCAGACCCTGCATGTCAGAAGGGGACTGTTGAAGATGGTGGAGGCTGCGTAGTGGTGTGGGGTGTGTGCAGTTGGGGTGATATGGGACACCTTACACGTCTAGATACGACTCTGACAGGTGACACGTACATAAGCATCCTGCACCATCACCTGCATTCATTGTTCATTCCGACGGACTTGGTCAGTTCCAGCAGGACAGTGCTACACCCCACATGTCCAAAAGTGCTGCACAGTGGCTTTCTTCTCAGTTTAAACACTTTCGATGGCCACCAAATTCCCCAGACACGAACATTGTTGAGCTTCTCTGGATGTCTTGCAACGTGCTGTTCAGAAGAGATCTCCACCTCCTCGTACTCTTACGGATTTATGGACAGCCCCTGCGGGATTCATGGTCTCAATTCTCAATTCCCTCCAGTACTACTTCAGACATTAGTCGAGTCCATGCTATGTCGTGTTGCGCCACTTCTGCGTGCTGGTTGGCGCCCTACACGATATTAGGCAGGTGTATTAGTTTCTTTGCCTCTTCAGTGTATTTCTGTAATAGTTACAACTTTACGACGTATGCCATTAGGAAAAAGTCTTTACATCGGTACCAGCTATTATGTTAAGGATAAGTCTTCGAAATAACAAAAAATTGTGGGTAGCAAGTTCAGATTCTTCATTTATCATAGATTTGATTTTGTTTTTTCCTTTTAAGGCTGTGCAGGTGTGTTTCAGTTTGTTTCAGCAGATACGGGTTCTCGCCATTATGATGCACGTGTAGAACTGTCAGGTTATTTCTATACCATTAATGACATGTTTGGTGTTGAGGATTTTCAAAATGGTTCCATTAGAAAACATTCATAATTTCTTGAAACCGGGTCTGGGACATTCTGCCTGCTTTGCCTACATAACAGGAAGTACAGTTACTACAAGAACTTTTATATATTTCGCTATTAGTGATTCTTTTACTGTCTGTTTTTATATTCTGGGATAATAAGCGTCCCAGAAAAAGAAATTACTACAGATAAGGTAGGGAAAGTTTAATGCTTTCGTTTCACAACACAGCATTCTAGTGTTTTCGGTGACACCGGTGCTAATTCCACCAGACACCTGCAGATGCGCAAGAGGGCTAATGTCGCCTAATCCCGTTATTAATCTGATAGATACAACCGAGATTGAGAAACTTACTGGTTTGTGGTCTGCCTTTGAGAGACTAGAAACAAAAATTCGCTCCCATCAAGGTTTAAATTTCCGCACCATTTTCTGGGCATACAGATGGTTCTGGTACATTCTGCGCACGGGATAGCACGGAGAAGGGAGGATCAGGCCCTAAATCCCTCAAGGCTGTTGAAGGGGGTGAGGAGGGGGGGGGGAATCTACTCTTACTGGGGTCCAGAGAACTAGAGCTACTAGGATAAATGAAAGAAACAGCGTGCATCCTGGCACGAAAGTGAAATGAAAGAAAATGCCATGACCAGCTGGGATCCACAGTGGTTGTCAAACACGTGTTGCTAGTCACAAGTCCCCCCACAATCATCTAAACAAGTAACATAAAAGTGTCTACAGAATTTTCGTCACACTGCACAGCCCAATAATAAATGGATATCAGAAATCAACTTAAAAGTAACTCTTGGAATCATGCACTTGTAAATAACGCTGTTCACAATTTGTTCATCTCATTACCCATTAAATGTTCAGCCTACAAAATTACGTGTCTTAACGAATCGGAATGCATAACAGTGTAATAAACGAAAAGCGCTAATTTGTTTTGGTTCTACAATGCTATTTTATTGTATTAACCAGTTTCCATCTTACAAGGCTATCATCAGACATTAACTGACTACTGTCGCCAAAGAAGTTAGAATGTTTGAAAAATACACTCCTGGAAATTGAAATAAGAACACCGTGAATTCATTGTCCCAGGAAGGGGAAACTTTATTGACACATTCCTGGGGTCAGATACATCACATGATCACACTGACAGAACCACAGGCACATAGACACAGGCAACAGAGCATGCACAATGTCGGCACTAGTACAGTGTATATCCACCTTTCGCAGCAATGCAGGCTGCTATTCTCCCATGGAGACGATCGTAGAGATGCTGGATGTAGTCCTGTGGAACGGCTTGCCATGCCATTTCCACCTGGCGCCTCAGTTGGACCAGCGTTCGTGCTGGACGTGCAGACCGCGTGAGACGACGCTTCATCCAGTCCCAAACATGCTCAATGGGGGACAGATCCGGAGATCTTGCTGGCCAAGGTAGTTGACTTACACCTTCTAGAGCACGTTGGGTGGCACGGGATACATGCGGACGTGCATTGTCCTGTTGGAACAGCAAGTTCCCTTGCCGGTCTAGGAATGGTAGAACGATGGGTTCGATGACGGTTTGGATGTACCGTGCACTATTCAGTGTCCTCTCGACGATCACCAGTGGTGTACGGCCAGTGTAAGAGATCGCTCCCCACACCATGATGCCGGGTGTTGGCCCTGTGTGCCTCGGTCGTATGCAGTCCTGATTGTGGCGCTCACCTGCACGGCGCCAAACACGCATACGACCATCATTGGCACCAAGGCAGAAGCGACTCTCATCGCTGAAGACGACACGTCTCCATTCGTCCCTCCATTCACGCCTGTCGCGACACCACTGGAGGCGGGCTGCACGATGTTGGGGCGTGAGCGGAAGACGGCCTAACGGTGTGCGGGACCGTAGCCCAGCTTCATGGAGACGGTTGCGAATGGTCCTCGCCGATACCCCAGGAGCAACAGTGTCCCTAATTTGCTGGGAAGTGGCGGTGCGGTCCCCTACGGCACTGCGTAGGATCCTACGGTCTTGGCGTGCATCCGTGCGTCGCTGCGGTCCGGTCCCAGGTCGACGGGCACGTGCACCTTCCGCCGACCACTGGCGACAACATCGATGTACTGTGGAGACCTCACGCCCCACGTGTTGAGCAATTCGGCGGTACGTCCGCCCGGCCTCCCGCATGCCCACTATACGCCCTCGCTCAAAGTCCGTCAACTGCACATACGGTTCACGTCCACGCTGTCGCGGCATGCTACCAGTGTTAAAGACTGCGATGGAGCTCCGTATGCCACGGCAAACTGGCTGACACTGACGGCGGCGGTGCACAAATGCTGCGCAGCTAGCGCCATTCGACGGCCAACACCGCGGTTCCTGGTGTGTCCGCTGTGCCGTGCGTGTGATCATTGCTTGTACAGCCCTCTCGCAGTGTCCGGAGCAAGTATGGTGGGTCTGACACACCGGTGTCAATGTGTTCTTTTTTCCATTTCCAGGAGTGTAACATTGGAAAAGAAGTTACACGCCTAGACTGAAGCACAAAAGCACAATAAACGACATCTTTGACAGTGTCGTGGTAATGCAATGTAAAAAGTAACATGCTGAACAATACATAAAGGGAGTAAAGAGGAATAAACTTTAACACAAAACTGAAAATAAATGCCTATAGGACAGTTTATATTAATAAACAGAACCAATAAAATAAAATGAAAATAATATTGACAGGGCTACTTCAAGAGATATAAAACATGGAGAATGATACACGAACCAATTAATTGGTCACCAATACTCCGTCAAAGATGTCGTTTGTTGCCCATCTGTGCTTCAGTCTAGACGTGTAACTTCTTTCCCAATGACGTTTACAAAGATTGTAACATCTCTGGCGACAGTAGTCAGTTAACACAATAAATTAATACTGTAGAATCTTGTTCTACCAAGAACCGACGGGAGATTTAATTAACATGAATAACAGTCTCACAGCATAATGGTGTCACAGCATACTCAATGCAGTCCTTAATATTATAAAGCAAAATTTTCTGCAGTGTTACGTTCTATACCTTGAAAGTCTTACATCTACATGTGCATGCACACTCCGCAAATCACACTCCCTGGCGGAGGGTTCATCGAACCGCCTTCACAAAAATTCGCTATTACTTCACTCTCGGACAGCGCCGGGAAAAAGCGAACACCTATATCTTTCAAGTGGTTGAAATGTCTCTTAGCACTATGGGACTTAACATCTGAGGTAATCAGTCCCCTAGAACTTAGAACTAATTTAACCTAACTTAAGGCCATCACACACATCCTTGCCCGAGCCAGGATTCGAACCTGCGACCGTAGCGGTCGCTCGGTTCCAGACTGAAGCGCCTAGAACCGCTCGGCCACACCGGCCGGCGACCTATATCTTTCCATGTGAGCTCTGATTTCCGTTATTTTATTGTGATGATCGTTTCTCCCTATGTAGGTCGGCGCCAACAAAATATTTTCGTATTCGGAGGAGAAAGTTGGTGGCTGAAGTTTCGTGAGAAGATTGCGCCGCAACGAAAAGTGCCTTTGTTCTAATGGTGTCCATCCCAAATCCTGTATCATGTCCGTGACACACTCTCTCCTATTTCACTATAGTACGACACGTACTGCTCTTCTCTGAACTTTCTCGATGTACTCCCTGAATCCCAGTTCTCCAGAAGAGCACGGCTAACAGTAGCGTTGGCAGTCTCTTCGGTAGTTCTGTAACATTTTCTAAGTGTTCTGACAATAAAACGCATTCTTTGGTTTGCCTTTCCCACCAACTTTTCTGTGTGTTTTTCCCAGTTTGAATTGTTCGTAAATTTTCTGTTTCTTTTCCCCAGTTTGAATTGTTCGTAATTGTAATTCCCACGCGTTTAAATGAATTTACGGCCTTTAGATTATACTTATTTGTCATGTAACCGAAGTTTAACGGGTTCCTAAAATAAACTCTAAGACAAAGAAAAGGCGTTCCATGAATTATCTGACGGAAATCGGTAGACGGACATATAGAGAAACGATTACTCTTTCAGAAAAATTCGATGATTTATTTAAGAGAAAAAGTTTCACAAACTGAGAAAGTCCATAACGCGTTGGCCCACCTCTGGCCCTCTTGCAAGCAGTTATTCGGCTTGGCATTGATAGTTGCTAGGTGTCCTCCCGAGGTACCCTGTGACACGTATTGTGCAACTGGCGCGTTAAATCTTCAAAATCAGGCGCTGGATGGAGGGCCCTACTCATAATCCTCCAAATATTTTGAATTGGGGAAAGAACCGCCAAACCTCGCTGGCCAAGATACGGGTTGGCAATCGCGAAGACGAGCTGTAGAAACTTTGGCCGTGTGCGGCTGGGCATCATCGTAATGAAATGTAAACGCAGGGTGGCCTGCAATGAAGGGCACGAAACCTGGGCGTAAAGTATCGTCGACGTACCGCTGTGAGCTCTGCACGGCCATCCATCTTACGCCGCCTCAACTCCATACAACATCGGGGTTTACGACTTGCGATCGGAGCATTTTATACTAGTCCCGTAGAGAGTCTTCATGCTGACGCTGGCGAATTGCCACTCACCTACCGGCGCGATATACTGCTTTGTCGGTATGCCTGTCGGCTACTGTCAATGCCCGACCATCCGTCTTATCGTTCCTTTTTTGACGACTCTCTCGACCGTCAATACGGGTTGTATGTCTCTGCCCTGCTACCCCCTGGAGTTCGCTTTCGTCGCCTCCTTCAACACCTTAATTTTTCACTCCCTGCAACCTTCCGAGTGGGCGAGAGCCACACGCCACCTTGGCTCCAGGCTCAGGTCCGCGTTCACCTTGACCTCAGCTCGCTCCCAAAAGAGGTTACCCCCGGTTCGGTCTACCACTCCCGTTTTGTGGAACTTCGTTCGAAGTTCATCAATATGACTTTCATTTATACAGATGGCTCTAAGACCAATGACGGGGTCGGGTGTTCTTTTATTGTCGGGGCACAAAGTTTCAAATACCGGCTCCATGACCATTGTTCGGTCTTCACAGCTGAGCTCTTTGCCCTCTACCAGGCTGTTCTTTACATCTGCCGCCACCGACATTCTGCTTATGTCATCTGCTCCGACTCCCTGAGCGCCATCCAGAGCCTCAGTGATCCGTATCCGGTTCACCCTTTCGTGCACCGGATCCAACGCTCTCTTCGGCAGCTGGTGGACGTCGGTTCTCCGGTTAGCTTTATGTGGGTCCCTGGCCATGTCGGTATCCCTGGGAACGAAGCTGCAGATGCCGCGGCCAAGGCTGCGGTCCTCCAGCCTCGGACAGCTTCTTGTTGTGTCCCTTCGTCCGATTTTAGCAGGGTCATTTGTCGGCACGTTGTGTCGCTGTGGCATGCCGATTGGGCTGCCCTTACAGCCAACAAGCTTCGGGCCTTGAAACCTCTTCCCGTGGCTTGGACGTCCTCTTCACGCCCTTCTCGGCGGGAGGAGGTAGTTTTGGCCCGGTTAAGAATTGGACACTGCCGGTTCAGCCATCGCCATCTGCTGACGGCTGCGCCGGCGCCGTTCTGCCCATGTGGGCAATTGCTGACGGTCCGCCACATTTTAATGTCCTGTCCGGATTTTAACGCACTGCGTCTCGATCTTAACCTGCCATGTACTTTAGATGCCGTTTTAGCGGATGCCCCACGAGCAGCTGCTCGTGTTCTTCGTTTTATCAATTTGACAAACCTCACTAAGGACATTTGATGATGCTGTTTTTTAATCCTATGCCTGTCAGTCTGTCTTTTATCGTGTTTTCCCTTTTAGTTGTTGTTTTAAACTTGTGCCTCGCGGTGCATTCTTAACGTCGTCAGGGCGCTAATGACCATTGAAGTTGTGCGCCCTAAAAACCACAAAAAAAAGTACCACTGTGAAGCGAGGGTGCCGCCGATGACAACCAAAGAAATTTTGCTACGAAAAGATATGGAACTCGAGGACATCACTCCTGGCTGTGGAGAGTACTGCAGGCGACTGTCAGATCAACAGATACCGTCTACATCTACATCTACATCCATACTCCGCAAGCCACCTGACGGTGTGTGGCGGAGGGTACCTTGAGTACCTCTATCGGTTCTCCCTTCTATTCCAGTCTCGTATTGTTCGTGGAAAGAAGGATTGTCAGTATGCTTCTGTGTGAGCTCTAATCTCTTTGATTTTACCCTCATGGTCTCTTCGCGAGACATACATAGGAAGGTATGTTCTCGAAACTTCAACACAAGCCCGTACCGAGCTACTGAGCGTCTCTCCTGCAGAGTCTTGCACTAGAGTCAATGAGATTCCAGGTCGAAGACGTTTCTCGAGACATACCGGACAACAATGGGATACGAACCTGACTGTCGGCCACCATATGGCGTGGACAGCCAGAAGTAGTGGTCTTTGGTGCCGTTACTTTACATAGCAGGACCCCTTTAGATGTCATCAGCGGCACCCTTACACCAGAGCGTTACGTCGACTATTCTACGCCCCATATAGTTGCTCACCTCGACAAGCCATCCTGGTCTTACATTTCAGCAAGATAAGGCCCACCCGCACGCGGCGAGAGATTCTACTGCTTGTCTTTGTGCTTGCCAAACCCTACCTTGGCCAGAAAGATCTCCAGGACTCTCCCCAGTTGGAAACATTTAGAGTGCTGTGGGCAGGACTCTCGAACCAGCTCGAGGTTTTGACAATCTAACACGCCAGTTGGACAGAATCTGACGCGATACAGCCTGGGAGGACGTACAACTACTCTATCAATCAACTCTAATGCTGAACAGCTGCTCGAATAAGGACCAGAGGTAGACATAAGCATTATTGACTTGCTCAGTTTGTGAAGCTCTTTTTGTTTGAATAAATCGGCCATTTTTTCTCAAATTGTAATACTTAGTTTGTCTCTATATGTGCATTACATCTACCGATTTCCGTCCCATTCTGATCATTCCTTCGTTGTGAGTCGGTTCTTTTTTTCCTAGAGAGTATTACACTACTGGCCATTAAAATTGTTGCACCAAGAAGAGATACAGATGATAAACGGGTATTCTTTGGACAAATATACACTCCTCGAAATGGAAAAAAGAACACATTGACACCGGTGTGTCAGACCCACCGTACTTGCTCCGGACACTGCGAGAGGGCTGTACAAGCAATGATCACACGCACGGCACAGCGGACACACCAGGAACCGCGGTGTTGGCCGTCGAATGGCGCTAGCTGAGCAGCATTTGTGCACCGCCGCCGTCAGTGTCAGCCAGTTTGCCGTGGCATACGGAGCTCCATCGCAGTCTTTAACACTGGTAGCATGCCGCAACAGCGTGGACGTGAACCGTATGTGCAGTTGACGGACTTTGAGCGAGGGCGTATAGTGGGCATGCGGGAGGCCAGGTGGACGTACCACCGAATTGCTCAACACGTGGGGCGTGAGGTCTCCACAGTACATCGATGTTGTCACCAGTGGTCGGCGGAAGGTGCACGTGCCCGTCGACCTGGGACCGGACCGCAGCGACGCACGGATGCACGCCAAGACCGTAGGATCCTACGCAGTGCCGTAGGGGACCGCACCGCCACTTCCCAGCAAATTAGGGACACTGTTGCTCCTGGGGTATCGGCGAGGACCATTCGCAACCGTCTCCATGAAGCTGGGCTACGGTCCCGCACACCGTTAGGCCGTCTTCCGCTCACGCCCCAACATCGTGCAGCCCGCCTCCAGTGGTGTCGCGACAGGCGTGAATGGAGGGACGAATGGAGACGTGTCGTCTTCAGCGATGAGAGTCGCTTCTGCCTTGGTGCCAATGATGGTCGTATGCGTGTTTGGCGCCGTGCAGGTGAGCGCCACAATCAGGACTGCATACGACCGAGGCACACAGGGCCAACACCCGGCATCATGGTGTGGGGAGCGATCTCCTACACTGGCCGTACACCACTGGTGATCGTCGAGGGGACACTGAATAGTGCACGGTACATCCAAACCGTCATCGAACCCATTGTTCTACCATTCCTAGACCGGCAAGGGAACTTGCTGTTCCAACAGGACAATGCACGTCCGCATGTATCCCGTGCCACCCAACGTGCTCTAGAAGGTGTAAGTCAACTACCCTGGCCAGCAAGATCTCCGGATCTGTCCCCCATTGAGCATGTTTGGGACTGGATGAAGCGTCGTCTCACGCGGTCTGCACGTCCAGCACGAACGCTGGTCCAACTGAGGCGCCAGGTGGAAATGGCATGGCAAGCCCTTCCACAGGACTACATCCAGCATCTCTACGATCGTCTCCATGGGAGAATAGCAGCCTGCATTGCTGCGAAAGGTGGATATACACTGTACTAGTGCCGACATTGTGCATGCTCTGTTGCCTGTGTCTATGTGCCTGTGGTTCTGTCAGTGTGATCATGTGATGTATCTGACCCCAGGAATGTGTCAATAAAGTTTCCCCTTCCTGGGACAATGAACTCACGGTGTTCTTATTTCAATTTCCAGGAGTGTATTATACTAGAACTGACATGTGAACACATTTTCACGCAATTTGGGTGTATAGATCCTGAGAAACCAGAACCCACAACAACCACCTCTAACCGTAATAACAGCCTTGATACGCCATTGAGACAGAGTTTGGATGGCGTGTACAAGTACAGCTGCCCATGCAGCTTCAACACGATACCACAGTTCATCAAGAGTAGTGACTGGCGTATTGTGACGAGCCAGGTGCTCGGCCACCATTGACCACACGTTTTCAATTGGTGAGAGATCTGGAGAATGTGCTGGCTAGGGCAGCTTCTGTATCCAGAAAAGCCCGTACAGGACCTGCAATATGAGGTCGTGCATTATCCTGATGAAATGTACGGTTTCGTAGGGATCGAATGAAGGGTGGAGCCAAGGGTCGTAACACATCTGAAATGTAACGTCCACTGTTCAAAGTGCCGTCAATGCTAAGAAGAGGTGACCGAGACGTGTAACCAATGGCCGGGTGATACGCCAGTATGGCGATGACGAATACACGCTTCCAATGTGCGTTCACCGCGATGTTGCCAAACACGGATGTGACCATCATGATACTGTAAACAGAACCTGGATTCATCCGAAAAAATGACGTTTTGCCATTCGTGCACCCAGGTTCGTCGTTGACTACACCATCGCAGGCGCTCCCATCTGTGATGCAGCGTCAAGGGTAAGCGCAGCCACGGTCTCCGAGCTGATAGTCCATCCTGCTGCAAACGTCTTTGAACTGTTCGTACAGATGGTTGTTGTCTTGCAAACGTCTCCATCTGTTGACTCAGGGATCGAGACGTGGCTGCACGATCCATTACAGCCATGCGGTAAGATACTTGTCATCTCGATTGCTAGTGATACGAGGCCATTGGGATCCAGCACGGCGTTCCATGTTACCCTCCTGAACCCACCGATTCCATATTCTGCCAACAGTCATTGGATGTCGAGCAACGCGAGCAGCAATGTCGCGATACGATAAACCGCAATCGCGATAGGCTACAATCCGATCTTTATCAAAATCTGAAACTTGATGGTACGCATTTCTCCTCCTTACACGAGGCATCACGAAAACTTTTCACCAGGCAACGCCGGCCAACTCCTGTTTGTGTATGAGAAATCGGTTGGAAGCGTTCCTGTCAGCACGTTGTAGCTGTCGCCACCGGCGCCAACCTTGTGTGGATGATCTGAAAAGCTAATCATTTGCATATCACAGCATCTTCTTCCTGTCGGTTAAATTTCGCGTCTGTAGCACGTCATCTTCGTGGTGTAGCAATTTTAATGGCCAGTAGTGTATTATCGAGAGTAGTGAGTAATGTGACAACGTATCTGCTCATTATTACTGCAGTGCGAAACGGCGCGTCGAGACAGAAGCAACGCACGTCCAGCTGGCTGTGGGTCTGCAGGCGCGTGGTAGCTGCACGTCGGTGACGGGGAACCAGCGGCAGCTGCTGCAGTGATGACGAGGCGCGGCGTGCCCCTGGAGTCGACGGCAGGACTCTCAGGTAAAACAGATGCGCTGCTTCGACGTACGAGTGACAAATCGCCGCACGGCTGCACGTGGAAGCAAGACGGGGCTGCCGCAATGAAGACATCACGACGCTGGTCGCTGTGGACTGCACAACTAATGTCCGATTAAAATTACATGATTGCTGGCGCGTTTCACTTGCCGGTACAGCATTGCCACTTCAGCTGCAGGCTGCCGCTCGGTTGCAGGTAACACACGAACACGGCGGTTCATTTCACGAATGCTGTTGATGAGTAAAGCGGAGAGATGTTGGAAGCGGCCACTGCGAAATGTGTCAGAAATGCGAGATGCTCTGTCGACATCTGAGTTTCAGTGACTAATGACCGAACTGCGGAAGACGACTCGTTTTGTAGTTCTGAATTCGAACTCATCTCCTAACATAACCACAGCCACATAATGTGCAATGTACCCCAGAAAACGGCGACATAACTAAAATCACGATCGCTTTCTTCTCACGGCCAAAAAAAAAAAAAAAAAAAAAAACCAGTTTCAGCGGAAAAAGCCGGCCGCGGTTCCCGAGCGGTTCTGGGCACTTCAGCCGGAACCACGTGACTGCTACGGTCGCAGGTTCGAATCCTACCTCGGGCATCGGTGTGTGTGAAGTTCTTACGTTAGTTAGGTTTAAGTAGTTCTAAGTTCTAGGGGACTGATGAACTCAGATGTTAAGTCCCATAGTGCTCAGAGCCATTTCAACGAATTTTTTTCAGCGGAAAAGCAAACTGTAATTTCTCGCATTTATTGGTTTACCCGAAGCTATCCTCACACTGGCTGCACAACCTGCCGCATTGAAACATCCGCTTTTGAACAATTATACATGACTGTGCTTAAACTGACACACAATATTTTTAGCGCAACGCATTCTGACTTTCAATAATCCCTACAAAAGAATGACCCTGACTAACATTAACCCATACCGTTCACAAATCACTTACCTCACAACAATCTTCGTTACTCGAACTACTGCAATACAGCGAGCGCCACTACTGCCAGCTAAATAAAAGATTCAAACTACTGAAGGCACTAACTACTGATAGGCATAGTTAGCAAATGAAATATTTTGATAGAGAACAAACAATTTATTTACCTTAATAGTGTTCTAAAGTCATAATATATATATCAGTTCATGACATCCAGTCTTACAAATTAAGTGTCTCTGATGGACACACGTCCAGATCATCCGCTCTCACAACTCCGCCATTTCTCTCCCCACATCCACCACTGCTGGCGGCTCACCTCCAACTGCGCAACGCTACGCGCTGTTAACATCCAGCTGTCCAACACTACAATAGCAAACAACAATGCAAAACAGTCACAGACTGAACACAGCACAGCCAGTGATTTCCATATAGACTGCTACATGGCGTTACCAATATAAAAACCTAAACAGCCTACTTACAAAGCCCCCATGCTTCCCACAACAAAATTTTACAAATTGTTTTGGGCAGTGGCCAATACAGATTTGAAATTTTTTTTTATAATTACAATAACCAAGAAATCAAATGCACACACTTATTGATACAATGTTGGTCAAAAGCTAAAATTTTCTCACAGTCCATAAAGACAGTCCTGATCGTTGATCACAGTAAAATTGCAGTGTTTTTCTCAAAGTCTGAGCAGTAAAAGAAAATGCACACGGAAGTAGTGGATTTCCATGCAGTCTTGAAGTAGTGTTGTCCTTCCAACAGAAAGACAGTGCTGACTCTTGACATGCAGACAGGTAATGGTCCACAACAGAGCAAACCCACGGCAGAGTCAGTCGAAGTTTTGAAGAATATTGGTAGGTAGGTCATCACAGAGCAGACCCACTGTAGTCCTTGTAGAGATGGCTAGCAGCCATTCGTTGCGACTGTGCAGGTGGACAATCACCATCGAAGAGTCTTGTGGACAATATAGCAAGTCCATGTACCAGCACTTGTGCACTCACAAAGATTTTTTTTGAAATGTCCTTAGAGCCAGCAGTGCTGTAATCCAGTCCCTTGCTGAATTATTAACACACGTGCAAACACTAACAGTCCTCCTTTTTTTTTTACATATCGTGCATATACTATGACCAACAGAAATGCGTGCAGTGAAATGTATGCTTACAAGTTACTTAATTTTATGAACTGGTGTCCTTTACAATTTTATAACATGAGAATACAAATACAGAGATACAGAAAACATCATGAAAACACAATAATACAGATAACATTTGTAGTAATACAGGCTTTACAAATGGTTCAAATGGCTCTGAGCACTATGCGATTTAACTGCTGAGGTCATCATTCGCCTAGAAGTTAGAACTAATTAAACCTAACTAACCTAAGGACATCACACACGTCCATGCCCGAGGCAGGATTCGAACCTGCGACCGTAGCGGTCGCTCAGCTCCAGACTGTAGCGCCCAGAACCACACGGCCACTCCAGCCGGCACAGGCTTTACAAAAGAATAGAAATAGACATATACATCAGTGTTACAGGAATTATGACATAAGTAAATATATAAAATAATGAGAATAGTTTTCGAAACATTAATTTCACACATGAGCATTGAAATAGAACAGAATTAATAATGACTATAAACATCTTTACAAAGAAAATAACATATGATTAATGCAAATTATATTTGAGGATAACAGTATTCCTCATCATAGTGAATGTAGCTTAGTACTAGAAAAATTCTACAACATAAATCTTATTAACTAAACACATAAAGACAGGAAAAACACAAATACACAACAGTACACAAACACATAGCAGAATAACACAGGAGGAACGGACAGGGTACATTTGGTACTGCAGTAACATTTGGTACTGCAGTCCAACCTACAACTTCATTCCATAGATCTTTCGTCTTATTTCAACATTTGTTTCCACCAAAAAAATCCTATCCAAGCATGCTTTCTGCATTTATATGTTCACATATTTCTTACCTCATTATTTATTTTCCATTTTCTTATAGCTTCTCAATGCATTTCTTCCAATTCATCACAAGTCGTTTTCTTATATAGCCTACCCCATCTTACGCTAACTTAAATCTACTGAGCTTAGATGCTAAACTAAGGGACGAGGCAATGCAGCAGCACAAAACAATTAACACAAACAGCAATGAGAAAAAATGGAAATTGGCAAAGCAAGCAGCAGTATATCTAAATTAGCAAAGCAAATGCAACGTTACAACTAATATAAGGCAATGTGCAGCAGAAAAGAAAAATAAATCAGTAGTAAAACTGGCTTAACAGAGTAATACAAAGTGAAATTTAGTAGCACTATGCCTGGCAAACAGCAGCAGCAAATGCAATGACTTATATCTAAACATGACAAAACCACAAGCAGAAAAAATAGTACACTAAAGACAGAAATGAAGATAAGGGAAATATATATTCACATCTTAATGTCTATGTCATTAAAGTGGTGCACCACAAGACGTTATTCTACCAAAAAAAGAAACTACCAAGTAGTTGAAAAAGAAATTATGTATGCAGTAACTGTTATTAATCCCTTCTTATTCTTCTTTCCTTTCCAAGTTCTCATTTTCGAAGAATGTGGATCATAAAATTATTATTTAATACCTCTTTTGACAGAAAGTGTTCACATTAGCAAATGCATTTAATTTTATTTTATAAAACCAATGCTGCAACACAGCTGGAAACCAGATATCAAATGAAATAAGCAACTATGAAAAGCAAAGCATAAAAATATCATTCAATAGTCATGTGGCATTTCATAAGTTAGTAGATATTCTCTCGATTCTCGTAGAAAGACACTTGTCATCATTAGGTGTGCAGGTGTAAGAATATTTCCCATCAGTTTATAAGCATTTCAGTAAGTAGCATAAAGTACGCGCTCCACAATATAATCATATGTTTCCAAGTAATGAGCGTGTCGTATTTGCGATGCTTTCTACAAAGAAATGTCAATAGCGAGGTTAATGGTCTCTCTTTTTTTTCTCTGCCTAATGGCTTTTTCTTAAGGCAGGTGGAACAGCTGGGCGTCCACGACACATTACGTGAAGGTAACTTAACTTTCTTACCGAAATATTTACGACGGCAGTGACAGTCTCATATAAAAAAAATTTCACAGGTCGAGAATTTGCCTTACGAATGTGTAGAAACAAAATCCTATAAATATAACAGCGTCCAAAAAATTTTCGCCGGCGTTGTGATACGTTTATGCATTAACACACATTTCATAACTCTTAAAGTACGATTCTTGGTTTCCAATGTCCTTTTTCACAAACCAGAGTCTGTAACCACTACTCATTATTCCTTACCTTATTACACATATACATATTCGTCGACACTTCTTCAATATTTCATCATAATAAATACATATCATAATAAACATTCCTGAACAGCATAATACACATCGACATCGTAATAATAACACCATAACACCACAGTCGAATCTCAAAAACGTTGTAGCTTTCTGCAATAATTTCAAAACCTAAAAAAATTCTCTGCTCATTTAAATAGTGTCATCAACCTCAAACGTACATTAAAAATCATGATCCCATACCAAATACATCATTCAAAGCTCTCATAGTATCATAATGGTTCTGAAAAAATATGGACAGTTCACACAGTACAGACAAAATACAGTTTCATAAGTGTGAAGTTATCCAACTGTGTAATTGTGTAAACATGTGTCACTGAAGTAGTAAAAAAAAAATTTCTGTCTCTCAGTTAAATGATCAGATAGCTGTGTAGTTTATGTGTTAGAGAAATATGGTACCGATGTGTAAAGTTGTATAAGCGAATACCATATTAGCTAGGGCTCCTTGTGCTTGCCAGACACTTGGTACACAAAGTAAGCGTGTACCCCCCTGAGGAATAATGTAATTATACCCTCAGGTGCTACAGAATACAGCAATGGAATGAAATGTATCATGGAAAACTTTCTTTGTAATTCAAAAATCTTTAAAAATAAATGTTTTAAGCACAAGATTAATCACTCAAATGCGTGTCCTGTAGCGCTAAATTGTGCATCTCGTTGTAATATAATCTCTGTCATTACTTAAGGGTAAAAAATATGCCAAGTGTCGTAATTATCGTCATCCGTAAGCAAAGTTCTGTGAAAGTCAATGTACTTACCACGTAATAAACAAAAGCGAAATGCTATGGGTATAGACATTGTAGTTGTTATGTACAGTACTGTGATCAAGAAAGTACTACACTGTAACGTATTGTTGTTCTACAAAAACGGCTGTCTTATTGTAGCTATACCACAAAGTTACTACCAAAACATGTTTTACTTTCCAGAAGAATACAGAAAAACTGTGCAGATATAAAGCAGATACAGCACAAAAGCATCAATGTAAATTGTGTCACACATTAGTAGCGTCGTGATATAATCGTGTAGCTGTGAAAGAAACCAAATGCTAAGTCATCTTTAATCCCGCAGAAAGTACTTCAAATAAAGAATGTCTTCTCAAGTAAACCAAAATGCATCATGAAAATCTCATTAGCAGTGCCGGTATATGTTATAAGTATGTGTGCCTTATAGTCGTTACGTGATCGTGCAACTAACAAGCAAGAATGTACAAATAACAACACTGTGTCGTCTGCTCGCTATAACAATGCATTCGTAATTTCTGTTTAAATAAGTTCTCTTGGTTCTTGACTGGATATTTAACTTCAAACATTGCAGATTATCTTTCAGTAAACGCTTTTACATGCGAAATGTGGTGTAAACCTTTACTCTTCCTAGTACGCAGAGTTTCAACTGCAACACAATTATCATGTGGTATACGTCGGATTCTGTAAGGTCCATTGTAAACTAGAAAGAATTTGTGACTCAAGTGTTTCTTCATATGTGGCAATGAATGAGCTTTAATGGGAACTTTCTGACCGATATATAATTTCTTTGCATTTGCTTTACCGTGTAGTTTTCTCCTTTTTTCTGCTGCAGATTTTATATTTTTAATAGCCAAATCAATTACGTCTTTGTGTCGATGTTTACATGTATTCGGAAAAGGTACAAGCTGTCTGATTCTGTTCGGTGGTTCTTCATTCTTTAGTACAAGAATAGGTGGTAAAGCAGTGGAGTCATGAGGCATTTCATTCAGCACGTTTTGAAATAAGTGTAAATATCTGTCCCAATGCTGATGCTTTATGTGACAATAATGTCTGCAAAGCTTATTGATTTCTTTCATAATCCGTTCAGATGGGTTACAATGTGGTGAGTACAATGAAATAAAAACACGTTTGATTTTATGGTTCCGAAGCATGCGTGACCAAACAGCAGATCTGAATTGCGGTCCGTTATCTGAAATGACTTTACTAACGTGTCCAACATCACGTAAGAAATTTTTAACAAAGGCGTTGGATACAGACTGTCCAGTGGCTTTACGTAACGGAGTGAAACAAACAAATTTTGAAGTAAGTTCAACAGCGACTAGAACGTACAAAAATCCATTCGATGTTCTGACAAGGGGTCCCAAGAGATCAACAGCAGCAAATTCTTTTAATTTAGAAGGAGTTATTGAAAACAACGGAGCACGATGCGATATAGTAAATGGTTTAACCTTTTGACAAAGTTTACAAATAGACAAGACTCTTCGGATTCTCTTTTCCATATTGTTAAAATAACAAGTCGCTCGAAGAATATGATAACATTTTCGTGGACCAAAATGTGCGTAGCTGAAATGAATGTACCAAATGAGCTTATTAACAAAATCTTCTGGAATGCAAAGTACCCATACTTGTCATCAACAGTGCAGCGTTTGAAGAGTATGTTGTTTCTAACCAGATAATAATGCCGAATATGAGTGTGTGTCTTTTCATGCCATTTACTTTTGATGTCTTTCCAAATCGGATCTTTATCTTGTTCATGAGAATGTCCTTTAAAGATGTGGTGATGAAGTTTTCAAAGGTGACTTTCTGAATGTAAAGAATACTGAAATTTTTCTTGATGTTGCCTTCTGTGTTACTTTTCTCAAGCCCAGCCGGTGCGCGTGACAGTGCGTCCGCAACAATGTTCTCCTTGCCGGGAATGTAGACTATTGTGAAGTGGAATTCTTGCAGAAACAATGCCCAACGTTTTAACCTGTCATGATTTAATTTTGAAGACATAAGAAATTGTAATGATCACTATATACTTTTACGTGCTTACCAGAAAGAAAGAAACGGAATTTGTTAAATGCCCAAACGATAGCTAAAGCTTCTAATTCAGTAACGGAATAATTTTTTTCAGATTTTGTTAGCACTCGGCTAGCAAAAGCAATGGTTTTATGAAGAGTAGTGTCATTTTCTATGGCTTCTTGAAATAAATGGGCACCAAGACCGACTTTAGAAGAATCTGTGCTAAGGCAGGAATCTTGTGACAGATCTGGATGAGCTAGTACTGGCGCGTTAAGTAGCGATTCTTTCAAAGAATTGAATTCCAACTGTGCTTGTTTGTCCCAGTTCCAAATAGTATTTTTTCCAGTGAGAGAACAAAGTTTTGGTGTCACGAGAATTTGCAAACTCAGAAAACGACGGTAAAAATATACGAGACCTAGAAAACTGCGGACTTGTTTTTTTGTGGATGGAACTGGAATGGCTCTGATTGCTTCTAACTTTTCAGGATCCGGCTGAATGACTTCAGAAGAAATAATATGTCCCAAAAACCTCACCTTTGACCTACCGAATTCAGACTTTTCCAAGTTAACTGTAATTCCATATTCTGCAAAAATACGTAACAAACTGTTGAGGATGGGATTATGTTGTTCCCATGAGGCTTCTGCTATTAGAATATCATCCACATATAAGGTGATGTGACGTTTTAAGAAATCAGGTAATATGGAATTTAGCCCGCGAATGAACGCTGCCGACGAAATGTTCAAACCAAAAGGAAGTTTCCGAAATTGATAACAAACGCCGAAACAAAGGAAAGCTGTGTATTTTCTACATTCTGGATGAAGTTCCATCTGATAAAAGCTGGATCTGAGATCAATAGAAGACAACACTTTTACACCACTAAAATTTTGAAGAAGTTCTTCCAACGTTTGCGGCCTGTCTGTTTCAGGAATGATGATAGTATAGATTTGTCTCGAATCTAAGACAAGTCTGATCGATCCAGTTTTCTTCTCAACAACATGTAATGGATTGTTGTATGAGCTTACTGCAGGCTCAATAATGCCCTCGTCAAGCATAGATTGTATTTCTGTTCTAACACAGTCCCTGTAATGTGCTGGAATTACGCATGGTCTAACACAAAATTTATTATGGTCACGAACACGAAATTGGTATTGAAATCCCTTGATTGTTCCTGTTTTGTGAGTAAAAACTGTGGTATGTGCTTGTAAAATCTCAAAAAGGTCCTGCCTATCATTGTCATTACAGTTCTTAATAGTTTGAATTTTATTCTGAATTAACTCATTAGTATCAAATACGCCCTCGATATCATCCCTGTCAGTACTTGCAGAGTGATTGTTAGTGTCAAGTACCGTCGAAAATTCCGAACTGTTGTCTAACAGAAGGTAAAGCCGATTAATTTCCTCGTCATGGTTTGAGAGCCAATCTTCAAATTTCAAAGCAATTGACTTACCTTATTTCTCTAAACTTATTTCAGTACTGTGAAAGTTTAAGATTGCTTTGTATTCATCCAAAAAGTCTACTCCCAATATAATTTCCGTCGACAATAATGGAACAATAAGAAAGTTCATAGAGAAGCTGTGGCTTTGGCAAAAGAATTCTAACTTGGTTTGTTGGTGTACATCTGCACTTTTTCCAAAAATTGCACCTTGTAATTTAATCTTACTTAAAGGAAGTGTGGGGCAATCGTTCGATTTGTTGCATTTGCTAAAAGCTGTTTCATTAATTACTGAAAAGGGGCTGCCAGAGTCAACTACTGCCGTAAATTTTACGTCATTTACTGTCAGGTGAATCACAGGATATGCAATGTTGTTATGTTTTACGTCGTGTTCGTGGAGTAAGATGTCCCTAACGTCTTCCATTTTTACGTAATTACTAGCCACGGCAGCTACGTCGTCAGCTTCATAAGTACATATTATGGCTGTCAGCGGTGTAAGTCATTGCCTACTGTCTCTTTGTTGGCGTGCATCGTTATTGGCATTAGGAGGCCTAACTTCTACAAGTGCACCTTGTCGAGAGGGCCCTGCCCTGTTTGAATCCCCCCAGCTCTGATGCAATTGCATTATTATCTGACAGTGAGAATGATTTGAAGCTTCTTACAGCACAATTAATTAAAGCCACAAATGGCACAGGCCTCCAGCTGAATACAGACAAAACAATGTATTTTATCTTATCCCGCTATCCATCAAATAATAATGTACTGCAAATTAATAACACAGCTTTCACAAAGACAAATGAATTTAATTACCTTGGTACAATAGTAACCTCTGACAACTCCATAAAAATTGAAATAGAATCACGAATTCAGAAGGCTAACAAATGCTACTATAGTCTCTTGACAGTTTTCAAAAGTAAGTTAATATCTAGGAACACCAAACTACAAGTATACAAATCATTGATTATACCAGTACTCACCTATGGATCTGAAACCTGGACTCTCACAAAAAAAGAGGAAAACAGATTAAGAGTATTTGAACGAAAAATTTTGAGAAAAATATTTGGACCCATAAGAGATAGGATCAGTGATGAATGGAGATTGCTAAATAACAATGAAATTTACAAATTATATAAAGACTCCGATATAGTGGCCAAAATTAAAGCCAAAAGACTGAAATGGATAGGGCATGTCATCAGAGCACCACCAAACAGGACCATCAAGAAAGTGACTGAAGAGATTCCCACCGGAAGACGACCTCTTGGACGCCCACGCATGAGATACTTGGACAATATTCAAGACGATCTCAGAAAACTAGGACATGACAGACAGTGGCAAATTACTTGTAATGACAGAGCAAAGTGGTTCAACATTGTCCATTCTGCAGCAAAAAGCCTTCATGGATTGTAATGCTTAATAATAATAATAATAATAATAATAATAATCGTAACTGCGCGCTGGACCGTTGTGTCTGAAGTTATTCTGTCTCCATTGATAATAATTATTTTGGTTCCCATATTGTCTGCTTCTCTGATTGTCTCTGTGATAGTTATTACCATGGAGAGGTGATCTTTCCCTGTAATTATTACTACTCTGCCAATGGTTGTCATACGGGTGGTGTCTGTTTTGGTCACGATTTATGTTTTAATAATAGCCTTGTCGTGTCCATTTATTATTTCTGTTATCGCGTAATTGTAACGGATGTAACCTGTAATTGTTGTGCTCCTGTTTTCGCGTTCCGCGATTGTCAGTGTCAATTTCCAATTCTTGTAACAGTCCCTGAAAATCTTCAATCTCGTCTTTGCAACGTCCTGCCAAAATAATATGTCGTAAATGTTCAGGCAATTTGATTAAGCAAATGCGGATGAGTTCTGAGGGGCTGTAAGGGTTTGACAGGTACTGATTCTTGTGCAACGTATCTTCAAAATATTTCACAAGACTGGAAAATTCAGATTGTTCGAAATGTTTCATCATTACGATGCTATGTTTTACTCGGTCTTGTGTAGCTTGAGACCAATATGCTGAGAGGAAGGTATGATAAAATTCTTCTTCACTGTGACAATCGTGAATGACCGATAGCATTCTTTCAGCTGGTTCATTCTCTAAGTAGCCACACACAAATTTTAACCTGTGCTCTAATGACCAGTTGGGAGGAAAACAATGAGAGAATTGATGGAGCCACGATTGTGGATGAATGTTGTTGCCAGAATTCTTAAATGTTTTGAATTTACGTATAGTAATGAACAGCTTGCATCGTGTCGGCGAGACGCATATCGGTCATTGTTACATCGTGTCGGCGGTTCCATCTCAAAATTCGGTGCACCTTGCCAATTTCTTTCATAATTTCCGAAATTCCCTGTGTTATTATTTTGCGGCTTTTCCGTATTTCTAAGTCCCTCTTCCAGTGTTGGAGCGCGAGTGTCCTCTGAAATATGTAATTTTTGTGTTACTTATGCCAACTGATCTTGTACTTCCTTTATTTCTCTTTTGTGTTGCGTATTAATTTGATTCTGATTTTGGTTGAATTTCTTATTTTCTTCATACTCTTCTGTGTCAGTGATGGCTACAGGTCTTGTGTCATTCAGATCATCATCTACCTTTGTAGATAAGTTAGTGAACTGATCCGAAAGTTCGGCTACTTTCTCCGATAGTGTACTTATTTCCTCAGTGTGTTTTTCTGAACCAAGTTTCAGAGTGTCCATTTGTGTTGAAATCGTATCTACTGTGTCCTTTAAGTTTTCCTGAGTTTTGCAAGTTGCGTAACCGAATCGGTAGATGCAACTGAGTCAATTTTAGCTTGCAAGGTCTCATGATTTTCATCAACAATAGTTTGCAGTTCTTTTACGGCGGCTTCGTGATACTGTAATGTATCTTCATGCCGCAAAAAAATAGGTTGGAAATGCTCACAAATTTGTGTTTTTACATCATTACAGACTTTTTGACATTTCGATTCTTTTTTATGTAACTCACTAGTTAAATCTTCACGTGTTTGTTCAAGTGTGGTGTGAAGATTATGTTCCATTGCGCCTAGCTGTAGCTGTTTTTGTCTCTGGTGTTGTTCCATTGTGTCTAACTTTTGAAGATTTTGTTCCATTGTGTCTAACATTTGAAGATTTTGTCCCATTTGTTTCTGATTTTGTTCAAGCGTAGTGTCCAACTTTTGTAGCCTTTGTCCCATTTGTTGCATTAACTGTAATAACAATGCACTGGTGTCTGAAACATGTTCCTCAGTGCTATTCGGCAGTGCATTTGAACCGGCAATATTCGCATTTTGAAAAGCAGAAAATGTGTCTTGACTTATTTGAGAAAACGGTGAGGAAGCAAAACCTGAATCTACAATATTTGCAAGATTGTGTCCTGTCATTTCGGACTCCTGAGGCGAGCTGTTGCCGACCGATCGATCGATAATGCTTCCCTGTTCACTATTTGTTTCACTGTCTCGCCATTATTTGCCGCCCGCTCCATTTCCCTATGCACAATTACCAAATTACTACTTTGAATGTCTGTTAATTCATTACACAGTGGTGCTGATAAGCTACGCTCGTCGTCGCTATTATTTCTTGGTTTACACGATAGCACAGAAAAGCACAATTTGAAGAGCAAAATAAGAAAACACATTAACATAGCACTAAAAATAATATCTACTTAATTGCAAACACAGCTGCGAAATACTTGGTGCAAATCTACATGCATGCCACAACTGTTTTACTGTGCAACAATGAAAAACTACAACTACAAATGAAATTCTCTCTATAATTACGCGCTCGCAATAAACAATAGCTACACTAATTACACATCAAGAAAAAATCAGAAGATTCCAGTGAGGTATCCTCGGCTAAGGATCGACATATGAAACGTCCCCTTTTGAACAACTGTGTGACTGTGCTTAAACTGACACACAATATTTTTAGCGCAACGCAATCTGACTTTCAATAGTCCCTTCAAAAGAATGGCCCTGACTAACATTAACCTATACCTTTCACAAATAACTTACCTCACAAAAATCTTAGTTACTCGAAGTACTGCAATACAGCGAGCGCCACTACTGCCAGCTAAATAAAAGATTCAAACTACTGAAGGCACTAACTACTGATAGGCATAGTTAGCAAATGAAATATTTTGATAGAGAACAAACAATGTATTTACCTCAATATCATCAAAAGTCATAATATACACTCCTGGAAATTGAAATAAGAACACCGTGAATTCATTGTCCCAGGAAGGGGAAACTTTATTGACACATTCCTGGGGTCAGATACATCACATGATCACACTGACAGAACCACAGGCACATAGACACAGGCAACAGAGCATGCACAATGTCGGCACTAGTACAGTGTATATCCGCCTTTCGCAGCAATTTACCTTAATAGTCATCAAAAGTCATAATATGTATAGCAGTTCATGACATCCAGTCTTACAAATTTAGTGTCTCTGATGGACACACGTCCAGATCATCCGCTCTCACAACTCCGCCATCTCTCTCCCCACATCCTCCACTGCTGGCGGCTCACCTCCAACTGCGCAACGCTACGCGCTGTTCACATCCAGCTGCCCAACACTACAACGGCAAACAACAATGCAAACCAGCCACAGACTGCACACAGCACAGCCAGTGATTTTCGTATAGACCGCTACATGGCGTTACCAATATAAAAACCTAAACAGCCTGCTTACAGCATTACCAACCGATGAGCAATCCTGGTTGGCACTTAACTGTAGATTATAGGAGACACAGACAGATTCAGAACGAAAAAAGTGAGATAGGATGAACAATAAGAGAGAATAACAAGTTATCATCGTGGTAAAGATGACAGAGCGAAGTAATAGAAATAAAGAAAATACATTTAAAAAATTAACTAAATATAAATAGAAATGAAAATCTTTTTATTAGATTTAGAAATAAAGTTTTGCACTATTAGACGAGTTTCGAATCTAACACCTTTCATATGTCAAGATCATACACTAACCACTGTCCTACCTCATTTTTATGTGTATGAGTCTAGTGACAGAAGACATAAGGGAATTAAATCATTAGCTGCCAGTGCGCACTGATTCGTATCAATGAGGCAAGTTAAATATTTGTTCGTGACCAGCATTCGAACCTAGTTCTCCAGCTTACTAGGCAGATACAATGACCACTACACCATCCGGTCACACTCACCATCACCACTGCACGGACTACCCTAGAACGCCTCTCGTCAGACCGAAATTCTCAACTTACACCACAAACTGTTGATGTAGTGACAGCACATACACCCAGTGACACAGTCGCATCAACAACAATGAAATGCGGCCTTCAAAAATCTGGTTTCATGCAGTTTCGTATGAAGCTTGTCTAATGTAAGTCTCTCTCTGTGATTATAATTGCAAAGGCCTATACTACCATCAATCGCAACCCGCAAGGTTAGCCAAGAGCGCTAATGCGCTGCTTCCTGGACCCGGGTAGGCGCGCCGGCCCCGGATCGAATCAGCCGGGCGAATTAAGTACGAGGGCCGGTGTGCCTGCCAGCCAGCAGTGTATGAAACACACTGAAGCGCCAAAGAAACTGGTACAGTCATGCGTATCCAAATACAGAGATACACTCCTGGAAATGGAAAAAAGAACACATTGACACCGGTGTGTCAGACCCACCATACTTGCTCCGGACACTGCGAGAGGGCTGTACAAGCAATGATCACACGCACGGCACAGCGGACACACCAGGAACCGCGGTGTTGGCCGTCGAATGGCGCTAGCTGCGCAGCATTTGTGCACCGCCGCCGTCAGTGTCAGCCAGTTTGCCGTGGCATACGGAGCTCCATCGCAGTCTTTAACATGGGTAGCATGCCGCGACAGCGTGGACGTGAACCGTATGTGCAGTTGACGGACTTTGAGCGAGGGCGTATAGTGGGCATGCGGGAGGCCGGGTGGACGTACCGCCGAATGGCTCAACACGTGGGGCGTGAAGTCTCCACAGTACATCGATGTTGTCGCCAGTGGTCGGCGGAAGGTGCACGTGCCCGTCGACCTGGGACCGGACTGCAGTGACGCACGGATGCACGCCAAGACCGTAGGATCCTACGCAGTGCCGTACCGGACCGCACCGCCACTTCCCAGCAAATTAGGGACACTGTTGCTCCTGGGGTATCGGCGAGGACCATTCGCAACCGTCTCCATGAAGCTGGGCTACGGTCCCGCATACCGTTAGGCCGTCTTCCGCTCACGCCCCAACATCGTGCAGCCCGCCTCCAGTGGTGTCGCGACAGGCGTGAATGGAGGGACGAATGGAGACGTGTCGTCTTCAGCGATGAGAGTCGCTTCTGCCTTGGTGCCAATGATGGTCGTATGCGTGTTTGGCGCCGTGCAGGTGAGCGCCACAATCAGGACTGCATACGACCGAGGCACACAGGGCCAACACCCGGCATCATGGTGTGGGGAGCGATCTCCTACACTGGCCGTACACCACTGGTGATCGTCGAGGGGACACTGAATAGTGCACGGTACATCCAAACCGTCATCGAACCCATCGTTCTACCACTCCTACACCGGCAAGGGAACTTGCTGTTCCAACAGGCCAGCAAGATCTCCGGATCTGTCCCCCATTGAGCATGTTTGGGACTGGATGAAGCGTCGTCTCACGCGGTCTGCACGTCCAGCACGAACGCTGGTCCAACTGAGGCGCCAGGTGGAAATGGCATGGCAAGCCGTTCCACAGGACTACATCCAGCATCTCTACGATCGTCTCCATGGGAGAATAGCAGCCTGCATTGCTGCGAAAGGTGGATATACACTGTACTAGTGCCGACATTGTGCATGCTCTGTTGCCTGTGTCTATGTGCCTGTGGTTCTGTCAGGGTGATCATGTGATGTATCTGACCCCAGGAATGTGTCAATAAAGTTTCCCCTTCCTAGGACAATCAATTCACGGTGTTCTTATTTCAATTTCCAGGAGTGTATATGAACAGGTAGAATACGGCGCTGTGGTCGGCAACACGTTTATAAGACAACAAGTGTCTGGTGCAGTTGTTAGATCGGTTACTGCTGCTACAATGGCAGGTTATCAAGATTTATGTAAGTTTGAACGTGGTGTTATAGTCGGAAAACAAGCTATAGGACACAGCATCTCCGAGGTACCGATGAAGTGGGGATTTTCCTGTATGACCATTTCGCGAGTGTACCTCGAATATCAGGAATATGGTAAAACAACAAATCTCCGACATGACTGCGGCCAGTAAAATATCCTGCAAGAACAGGGCCAACAACGACTAAAGAGAATCGTTCAACGTGATAGAAGTGCAATCCATCCGCAAATTGCTGCAGATTTCAATGCTAGGCCATTAACAATTGTCAGCGGGCGAACCATTCAACGTAACATGATCGATATGGGCTTTCGGAGCCGAAGGTCTACTCGTGTAACCTTGATGACTGCAAGACACTGAGTTTTACGCCTCGCCTGGACCCTGCAACGCTGGCTTTGGACTGTTAATAACTGGAAACGTGTTGCCTGATCGGACGAGTCTAGTTTCCAATCATATCGAGCGGATGGACGTGTACTGGTATGGAGACAACCTCATGAATCCATGGACCCTACATGTGATGCGGGGGACTGTTCGAGCTGGTGAAGGCTCTGTAATGGTGAGGAGTGTGTGCAGAAGGAGTGATATGGCACCCCTAATACGTCTAGATACAATTCTGACACGTGAGAGGTACGTAAGCATCCTGTCTGGTCACCTGCATCCATTCATGTCCATTGTGAATTCGGAGGACTTGGGCAATTCCAGCAGCACCACGTGACACCCCGCACGTCCAGAATATCTAATGATTGGGTCGAGGTGCACTCTTCAGAGTTTAAACACATCCGCTGGCCAACGAACTCCCCAGGCCTGAACATTACTGAGCCAGTCTGGTATGCCTTGTAGTGTGCTGTTCAGAAGAGATTTGTACGCCCTCGTCCTCTTAAGGATTCATGGTGGCACCTCCCTCCAGCACTACTTCAGACGTAAGTCGATTCCGTGCAACATCGCGTTGCGGCACTTCTGCGTGCTCGCTGGGCTCATACACGATATGAGGCATGTGTGCCAGTTTCTTTGGCTCTTCAGTGTATATTATCGTTTTGAAGACATTTGCTCTAATCCTAAAATGCCATATTACCTTTCGGGGTGACTTTTACCCCTTAAAAGTGAAACTGAGTGCAAAAAAAAAACTACGTATTGCACTATTTCGCCCCCTCTACACACTTGTCAAGTTTCATCAAGATAGTTTATTTACATTTGAAAATGTTTCCTTCAACTTATACTTACTTCAACATTTTGAAACAAATTCATAAAGTCACGTGCAGTTTAAAAAAATTAGATTACTGAAAATAAAAAAAAAGCAAGTCAGGTTACCCCCCGCCCCCCCCCCCCCAACTTCGGGGTGACAGGGAAGCAAACAACGGTAGTAGTCGCTTAAATAGCTACACAAACAGAATGTGGTTTCGGCGGGCAGCAAAGTAAATAGTGGCATCACAAACGACATCTCACAGCTGACCAGTTTAACAACGAGGTAGCAAGTGGAAAGTACTGAGGACTTGATGTAATCAGCTGGCCGGCTGCCTTACCAAAGTAGCTACCTCTTAACAGTCACACAGCAAAATTGTTCGGTGAACGTCACAATGAAGTCGCTCGCAAGTGATTCGTCGTATAATGGCTAATCTATCCTGCAACAAACACATATAGAGAGAATTAAACATTACACTACTTAAATACAAGGCAATACACAAGGCTTCAGTGGGACAGAATGTGAAGTCAACTGCGTTAGCACTAACGGCTAAATAGTATTTGAATGCAGTCCCTAAAAGGACATACGATGAAAACTTCAAATTTCCTTAAAATGCAAGACCCAAAACAAAAGGTCATAAAATACAAGGCACCTTAAGAAAATCTAGCAAACATTGTCATATACTGACGACATAGTGACTCCTTTACGGTTAAGGGCACTTCTAGGTAGGAAGTCACAGACACAACGCAGAGAGCACGCAAAAGTTTAGTTTACCGGAGGTAAATAGTAACACCAGAGCCCTGAAAATTGCAGACGGTCTGCGCAGCTGTCCCATGGGAGAAGTTTCGTTACAGAGAATTAACTGGTAATTCCAGAAACCGCCTAGATGCTATCGTAAGGCGTCACCGTAGGAAATGGCCACGAAAAGGTACGTCTTAGCAGAGGCAGGAAGCTTGATGCCTGCTCCTCAGAACTGCAGCGTTAGTCGGCGTACACAGGTTAGAGTGCTATCACAGCAGTCCCCACCCACAGAAGGGCGGAGGGCGTGGCCAAGTGACGTAAAACACTGTAGTTTCTGGCCGTAATAGGGGTGGCACTGACGTTTAGCTTTCAGCTAAACGCTCTTCATACCAAACTTGGAGTTTGAAAATGTAAAATCCAGAAGAGCCCCTACCTACCGAGTAGGAGCAGGGGACGAATCTATGTTGGTTGGCCATAGGCACACTGGACATGCAGAGCTACCCGCCAAATTGACCGAAGCTTGTTAGGTGCCGGTGGACAGGCGGGTCGACTGTCAGAAGGGAGAAACGGTGTGCCGCCATAATTCTTTAAAAACCCATGTTTCTGTATTCAGAGAGAGTTCTCAGTCAGACCGCTGAGCCGCGGACTCCGTGTCGCTCGCGAACAGCCTCAGTAAGCTCACCTGGAGTGCTGCTGGTGTTCGCTACTTCAGTTGGCACCCAGCCCAGTGTCTTCAGACACTGTTGTGCAACCAGTTTCTACCTTCGCTTTTTCTAATCTTTAGGTTTAGCCATCAGTGTAGTAGTTAGTCTTATCGCAAATAAATAGTGTTAGTCATTGTTGTTGTTATGGCCTTCAGTCCTGAGACTGATTTGATGCAGCTCTCCATGCTACTCTATCCTGTGCAAGCTTCTTCGTCTCCCAGGACTTACTGCAACCTACATCCTTCTGAATCTGCTTGGTGTATTCATGTCTTGGTCTCCCTCTACGATTTTTACCCTCCACGCAGCCCTCGTAGTGTAACGACGTAAGTTTCTTATAAATGATTTTCTTTCGATATTTGACCACGTGAAGACTTCGTCACCTACGTCAGTTACAACCCACTTCAAAATTATTCTTATTGTTTTTAAGTTGTCTCAGAATGGTTCTTGAACGAAACTGTAAAACGTCATTTGAGTCGTATGCGCAGAATTACGTCACTCGGGCCAATTGGTTTGCGTAAACCTTTTCAATTTTTTAGATGTCCTTTGTTTCTCCTCAGAAATTATATTGATACACGTTATCTGATTTAATCGATATTAGAACCACATTGAATAAACTTTTGAGATTCAAAGTCGCGATGAACGCAGTCAAAATTCAATAATCTTGTCAAATATATTATTAATTCATTCACATAATTTCTCATGAATAAATCCTCGGAACACGTGTTTCAACTTTAGTAGCATCCACTATTTTATTATCTTCCTACATACAGACGTGAACCTGAGCCTTGACAAGATAGGACTAACATTTTCAATAAGATTAAGCTCTCTATGACGTCATTGCTGTACAAAACATTACAAAAAAATTCATTTTCAATTTTTAGAAGCACGACGCAACAACTCGGTTCCAGGATCTTCTGTTGCTCTTTGGCTGTCGACCCGCGACGTATAGTGGCCAGCAATTTTCTCTCTGGTCGCGGCAGCGAAGATGCTGTCTCCGTTCGTTGCGCCGCCCTCTCCGTACATGAAACATAAAAAAATAAATACAAAAACTTTAGATAATTCACAGCTATTACAAATATTACAAAAATACCTAAACAAAACTAAATTAAACTTATATTCACCTGCAAACTAGGCTGACACTGGTGGATGGGTGACGCTTCAATTTCGCGTCCCACTACATACCCCACCCACAAGCTCAGTTTGTCAGGTTTTAACCGAAAATAAAATTTTTTCTATATACAATATTTAACCGTTAATACATTTTCCTCACAGTTTATGTAATCTAGAGTCCTTGCTCTTAGATGGATTTAATCCTTTTACTACGATATTGTTGTGACTATTTGTCATTTACTCTTATTGTGCTATTCTGGTAATTCATAACCGAATATATGGAGATTACTCCTTTTCATTTAATAGTTGCTAGTAAATAATAATTTAGTACGTTCTTTAACGTTGTTACATTAGGACAGAGCGTTCAAATTGTGATAGATTAGTTTCAGTTTTATTCATTTACTAGAGTTATTCTTTCCAAAAATGTATATTACTAATAAGTTTCTCACAATAACTAATAGTACTATTTACTTTACGTCATTCTTTTCCCTAATGCCTTATTTATGCCTGAGGTCAAGAAGAAATCAAGCAAAACTTTCTTTAGAATCTCGGCACGGCTTTCTTTACCTTCGGACACCTTGTTGGGTAATGGCAATTTATTTAGGAGAAACAATCAAGAGAGCCCCGTTTGGTGTGTTCTATATTAACACTATTACAAACCTCTATTAAAGGCACTCTGCTATGTTCTGATGAGCCATATAGCTCTGGACGCCCATGGTCCCTAAAATTATTAACCATCCCCTTTGGTTCCTACTATCCGAGTAAATATACAAAATTCCTTCTGACCTAGTAACAAAATTTCTTCCATATAAATCCCCTTTTAGTTATTTTTCTCCTTTTGAAGTACCGGTAGATTATTGTAGAACACTTGTTTAAACTTTCTGTTATTTCTTTAAAATAACACGTAACTAGCACGAAACTTCACATGAATACACTATGAACGCTCTTCCGTATGTAACATATACTAAATATTCACTTATTTAGGGATGAAGGGTTTCATTTGATCAACACTATATAATCCTTTAATTACACCTGACGAAGGTTCCATAAGAAGTAACGCTTTGGGATGTACAATCTTATGTACAACATATGGACCTTCAAAGATAAAGAAGAATTTTCTACATTCCTTACTGATCTTCGAAGTTTTAGGATGAGATCGTACTAATACAAGATCTCCTACCTGAAATGAGGGTTCTATGGCATGTTTATTATAACTTTTAATTCTCCATTCAGCATTTTTAACAATCTGTTCACAAACCTTTTCGTCTGGGATGCATTGTTGGATCTCATTTACTGGTGGCCAAGGTAGAGCAGCTAGTAAAGGCTCACCTATAATTCGTTTGCCTAAAATTTCTATAGGTGATAATCCCGTCGTTAGGTGAGGCAATTCATTTAATATCTTTTCGAATTCAGGCATTAGTTTGGCCCACCGAGTATGTTTATGTGCGCAATAAGTTCTACATAATCGTCCTAATTCTTTCATGACTCTTTCTACTAAATTACTTTGAGGGTGATATTTCGAAATTAAGACATGTTTGATTCCATATTGTTTTATCGTATCTTGAAACTTTTGGCTAATAAAGGCACAACCGTTGTCAGACATAAGTCGTTTAGGAATGCCCCAGTTAACAAAGTAATTTCGGGTGAGGCAGCTTACTGTATTCGCTCGTTTCAAAGTATATAGCTTCACATGTTTGGATCAACATTCCATTACAACAAACACATAAGTAAATCCTCCTGAACTACGAGACAGAGAGCCGAAAAAATCTGATGACAGTAGATCCCACAGACCTCGAGGAATTACAGCATATAATTTATAACGCTTAGATTTGTTATTAACTTTAACCTTTTGACAGGTTTCACAAGCCCTAATAATACTTCTCACAACACGGGACATATTTTTGAAATAATAATACTTCATTAGATGTTTAATACATTTATGAATTCCAAAACGCCCGTAACCTTCATGAATATAAGTAATTAACTCGTACACAACAGTTTTCGGAATGCAGATTTTCCATCTCTGGTGTTCCCTCTGTGCTTTCCAATACAACAAGTCGTTGAAATATAACCACACACCCCGGGTTTTAACTGTTTCGTCCCCATTATTAAGGTTTTGTGTAAGGTCCCTATATTGATCATCATTTCTTTGATTGCATCTAATAGCAGTTACTATCCGTTTAACCTTACGTTCGTTCTCCTGAGTTAAAAGGAAATAAACATGGTAATTTGTTCCTGGTTCTTCTGCAATGTTAATATTCTCCATTCCTACGGGAAGTCTCGACAAAGCATCCGAAACTACATTCTGAGATCCTTTTATATACCTAATTTCGTACTGAAATTCTTGCAAGCATAATACCCAACGTAATAGTCTATGGTGAAGTAACCGACAATTGTTCAAAAAGATTAAAGCCTGATGATCAGTATATACAATTGTTTTTCTTCACATTAATAATCCCCTAAATCGTTGAAAACCCCATACCACTGCTAAAGCTTCCTTCTCGGTTACAAAATAATTTCTTTCATGTTTATTTAAAGTTCTACTAGCGAATCCAATAGGCCGATATAATCCCTTTTCATTGGTTGGATCACCTTGGAATATTACGCAAGACACACCATAATCAGAGGCATCCGTACACATACAAAAGTCCTGATTGAAATCTGGATGGTATAACATTTTGGCTTCTGTTAACGCTCCTTTTATCTTATTAAAAACTTCCTCTTCCTCTTTTCCCCAGAGCCATACTGACTTCTCTTTTAATAAATCCAGTAATTTAGGATTAACAATATCCTGCCGTGGAAGAAATCTTCTCAGAAATCCTACCATTCCTAAGAATGATTTCAGTTGTTTCTGATTTCTAGGACTCGGGCATCGAGCAATAGCTTCAATACGTGCTGGGTCTGGCCTAATACCTTTACTGTCCACTATATGCCCCAAAAATCTCACTTCCTCCTTTCCGAAGTAAGACTTAGATAATTTTAACGTAATTCCTCTGTCAATTAAACGTTCAAACAATTCCCGTAATATCGTTACGTGTTCTTCCCACGTTTTAGTGGCTACCAAAATATCATCCACATATAAAATAATCTTTTGTAACAATTGCGGACCCAAAGCAGAATCTAATGCCCTAAGGAAAGTTGAAACTGATATATTAAGTCCAAAAGGTAAAACTTGGAACTGATATGATCTGCCTTCAAAAAGAAAAGCCGTATATTGCCGTGAATCCGGGTGTAATATTACTTGATGGTAGCCGGCAGTTAAATCCATTGTACTCATATAACGAGAACCCGCAATCTTAAGAAGTACTTCCTCCATAGGAATAGGTCTGTCTCTTTCCATCTCTATAATTTTGTTTAATTCACGGGCATCCAGAACCAGTCGTACCCCACCAGTAGCTTTCTTAACTATCCACAAAGGACTGTTAAAAGCGCTACATGATCGTTCGATAATGTTTTGTTCTAACATCTTACTTATTTCTCTACTAGCCGGTTCTTTGAATTGTACTGGAATAGGATAAAGTTTCTTAAAGAATGGTTTTTGATCTTTAATCTTAAGTTTACAAACGTAATCTATAATTCTCCCCGGTTCATCTGAGAAGACGGCTCTAAATTCTAACAACAAAGATTCCAACTCTTCCTTTTCTTGTTCGGATAGACAATTCGTAGAATAACATTTTTCTTTCACTTCGGTTCCGATACTATTACTAGCCTCACATTGGTATACTTCATATTCAAGATCACTAAAATCTGTTAATAGGTTCATGGTCTGTGCGTACTTAAACTGTAAGGATTCGTAGCAATTTTCAGGTACTTGATTATTAGAAAACCTCACTTTAAAAGCACATGCCTCCTTATGGATGGTTAAGGAAGAGTCTTTAAAATCTAATATAGCTTTATATTTACATAGCCAATCTATACCTAAAATTATGGCCACATTTAAGTTGGCTACGACAAGTACAGAGTGAGCAATTAATTGTTTAGCAATTTCAAAAGTTAAATAAACTTCCTCAGTAATATTTTGACTTCTTTTACCAGTAACTCCTATAATTTTCACCCCAGTTACAGGTAAGGTTGGGAAATTCCAATATTTTCTTTTAAGCTGAAATAATTCTTTAGATAAAATACTTACTTCGCTACCCGAATCGATTATAATATTTACTTCGGTATCTTTAATATAACCTTGAATAACGGGTTTATAAGTTATATTCTCCCTTACCTGGTTGTCTTCCTGAAGTAAATCTTGTTGCCAATCACCTTCCTTTTGGCAGCTTAATGATAAATTGCAATTGGGTCTTGTATAATCTTGACTAACAGTTCCCTTTAGTTCACCCGTACTAAAGGACTTTACTAGTTTTCCGAACTTTCTATGATAACATCACCTACAACTTGACCTTCATTAATTACTTGAGGATGATTTATCTCATTATCTTTATTGTGTAATTTCCGCATTTTAGAGTTATTACTACGATTTTGTTGGCTCTCTTCATCTTTAGACTGACGTTTTATATAACAAAACCGGCTATGATTGTTGTTGTTAAATTTTCGTAGTTCTGAATTATTATTATTTCGAGGATGGTCATTTCTACCAAATCTAAATTTCTCGTCTTCCCTTTCTCTGTTAAGTATATCTAACTGTTCTAAATATCCTAATAATTCGCAGGGTTGTGACCATTCTCTTTCTATCATTCTTTCCTTTACATAATACGGTAACCTACTAATTAGGACTCGTATTAGGTGACTTTCAATAATCGGTTCTTCAATTAATTTAGCACGGTTCAAATGCCATTCGAAATAATTCCTATAACCTCCCCACCGTTTAGAATATGGAGTGAAACGTCCCCTTTGAACAATTGTACATATGAAACGTCCACTTAGAACAATTGTACAAGACTGTGCTTAACCTGGCACACAATAATTTTAGCGCAACGCAATCTGACTATCAAAAATCCCTGCAAAAGAATGGCCCTGACAAACATTAAACTATACCTTTCACAAATCACTTACCTCACAAAAATCTTCGTTGCTCGAACTACTGCAATACAGCGAGTGCCACTACTGCCAGCTAAATAAAAGATACAAACTACGGAAGGCACTAACTACTGATAGTCTTAGCAAATGAAAGATTCTAATAGAGAACAAACAATGTATTTACCTCAAGATTCATAATATATACAGCAGTTCATGACATTTTTCAAAACTCCGCCATCTCTCTCCTCACATCCACCACTGCTGGCGGCTCACCTCCAACTGCCCAGCGCTACGCGCTGTTCGCATCCAGCTATAGCAGTTCATGACAACAATGGCAGACAACAATGCAAACTAGCCACATACTGCACACAGCACAGCCAGTGATTTTCATACTGATTTTCATACAGAGTGCTATGTAGCGTTGCCAATAAAAAACATAAACAGCAAACTTACATAAAGAAAACCTAAACAGCCTACTTACATAGCCCCCATGCTCCCCACAAAAAATTTTACAAATGTTTTTTGGGCAGTGGCCAATAAAGATTTGATAAAATTTTTCATAATTACAATAACAAAGATATCCAATGCACACACTTATTGATACAATGTTGGTCAACAGCTAATATTGTTTCACAGTCAATAAAGACAGTCCTGATCATTCATCATAAGAGTAAACCTGCACTTTGTTTGCTCAAAGTCTGAGCAGTAAAATACAATGCACACGGAAGTAGTGGATTTCCATGCAGTCTTGAAGAAGTAGTATTGTCCTTCCAACGGTAAGATAGTGCTGACTCTTGACATGCTGACATGTAATGGGCCACAACAGAGCAAACCCACAGCAGAGTCATTCGACATTTTGAAGAAGATTGGTAGGTAGGTCATCACAGAGCAGACCCACTGTAGTCCTGGTAGAGATTGTGGTATTTGTGGGCCACCAGAGGTGTAGACCCACTGTAGTCCTTGTAGAGATGGCCAGCAGCCATCTGTTGCGACTGTGCAGGTGCACAATCACCATTGAAGAGTCTTGCGGATAATAGAGCAAGTCCATAACCACCACTTGTGCATTCACAAAGTTTTTGGGAATTGTCCTTAGAACCAGCAATGCTGTTATCCAGTCCCTTGCTGAATTAGTAACACACGTGCAAACACTAACAGTCCCTACTTCTCACATAGTGTCCATATAGTATGACCAACAGAAAAGTGTGCAGTGAAATGAATGCGTACAAGTTACGCAATTTGATTAACTGGCGTCAATTACAATTATATAACATAAGAATACAATTACAAAGATACAAAATACATCATTAAAAACATAACAATACAGATAATATTTGTAGTACAAGCTTTACAAAAGAATAGAAATAAACATATACATCAGTGTTACAGGAATTATGACATGAGTACATACATAAAAGATCAGAATAACTTTTGAAACGTCAACTTCACACATGAGCATTAAAACAAAACAGAATAAATAAAGTCTAAGCATCTTTACAAAGAAAATAACAGAGTATTAGAAAAATTCTACAACATAGCTCTCATCAGCTAAACACATAAAGACAGGAAAACACAAATACACAAGGGTACACAAACACATAGTGGGATAACACAAAAGGAAAGGACAACACACAATTACATATTGGGAAAAAGCAGCAAAGAGGAAAGGACAGGGTTTGTTTTACTGCAGTATTTTGCTTGGAGATCTCCCTTCATTCCATAGATTGTTCGTCTTATTTCAACCTTTGCTTCCACCAAAAAAAATCCTATCTAAGCATGCTTTCTGTATTTATATGTTCACACATTGCTTACCTCATCATTTATTTCCAAGAAAATCCTACCTATACCTCGTTCCTGTATTCTATTCATATTTCTTTCAAAATAATTATTTCTGATTGTACAATACTCATTGGGGCCCAAATCTTTCTTCGCAATGCATTCTTTACCTATTCTCCATAGTCAGTTTCTTATATAGTCTACCCCCTCTTAAGCTAACTTAAATCTACTGAGCTCAGATATATATACCAAGGGACGAGGCAATGTAGCAAAAAAAATAATTAACACAAACATCAATGACAAAAAATAGAAATGGCAAAGCAAGCAGCATAAAGCAAGTGCAATATTACAACTAATATAAGGCAATGCAGGAAACAAGAAAAACTAGCTTAGAAGAGTAACACAAAGTCAAATTCAGTAACACTATGCCTGGCAAACAGCAGCAACTTATACCTAAACATGACATAGCTCAAGCAGAAAAAATATTACAGGAAACAACAATGCAGACAAGGGAAATGCATATTCACATCTTAATGTCTATGTAATTGAAGTGGTGCACCATAACAACTGATTGTAAAAAAATATTACCATGTACCTGAAAAGAAAATTAAGTGTTACTGTTACTAGTTACTTCTTATTGTTCTTTCCTTTCCAAGTGCTCCTTTTTTAAAGAATGTGGATTACAAAATTATCATTTAATAGATCTGTTGACAGAAAGAGTTCACATTAGCAAATGCATCTCATTTTATAAAAGCAATGCTGCAACACAGCTGGAAACCAGATATCAAATGAAATAAGCAATTACGCAAACCAAAGCATAAAAATGTCATTCAGTAGTCATGTGACATTTCATTTCATAAGTTAATTGCTCTCAACTCTCGTACAAAGACTCTTGTCATAATCAGGTGTGCAGATGTAAAAATATTTCTTGTCATTTTGTTAGGCATTTCAGTAAATATCATAAATTTTTAAGTAACGAGGGTGTCGCATTAGCGATGAAAGGCACATCCTAATGGCTTATTCTCCAGGTGTTTGACACAGCTGTGTGCCCACAACGCATTACAAAAATCATATGTTTTCAAGTAGCGAGCGTGTCGCATTAGCGATGCCCTCTACAAAGGAATGTCATTAACAGTAGTATAGGCCTCTCTTTGTCCTTCTCTTCCACCTGTGCCTCTGGCACACCCTAATGGCTTTCTTTTCTACCTGAGCGTCTGAAAAGGCTTGTTCTCCAGGTGTCTGACACACCTGGGTGCCCACGTCACATTATGTGCAGGTGGTCACTTAACTTTCTTACGGAAATATTTACGACAGTAGTTTCCGCTACAGTGACAGTCTCATATACAAAATTTCACAGGTCAAGAATTAGCGTTGCAAATCTGTAGAAACAAAATGCTATTGATATGACAGTGTCCAAAATATTTTCGCTTGCATTGTGATACATTCACGCATTTACACACACATTTCATAACTCTTAAAGTATGATTCTTGGTTTCCAACATCCTTTTTCACAAGTCAAGAGTCCCTAACCACTATTCATTACTCCTTACCTTATTCGTCGACACTTTTTCCATATTTCATCATAACAGATACATAGCATAATCAAATAACACATATAGCATCAGCTTATGGATCATAAACTTACCGCAACAGCATAATACACATCGTCGTCGTAAAAATAACATCATAAAACCTCAGTCAAATCTCAAAATCGTCGTAGCTTCCTCCAATAATTTCAAAACCTAACAAAATTCTCTGCTCATGTCAAAAGTGTCATCTGCCTCCAACGTACTTTAAAATCATACTCCCTTACCAAATACATCATTCAAAGTTCTCATAGTATCACAATGGTTCCAAAAAAATATGAACAGTGCACAAAGTACAGACAAAGTACAATTTCTTAAGTGTGAAGTTATCCAACGGTGTAATCACGTAAACATCTGTCACTGACGAAATAAACAAGTTTGCCTCTCTCAGTTAAATGATCAGATAGCTGTGTAATTTATGTGTTAGAGAAATATGGTACCGATGTGTAAAGTTGTATAAGCAAATACCATATTAGCTAGGGCTCCTTGTGCTTGCCAAACACATGGTACACAAAGTAGGCGTGTACCCCCCTGAGGTTTCAAAAATCTTTAAAAATAAATGTTTTAAGTACAAAATTAATCACTCAAATACGTGTCCTGTAGCGCTAAATGTGCGTCTTGCTGTAAGATAATCTCTGGGAAGTGTCGTAGTCATTGTCCTCCGAAAGCTAAGTTCTGCAGAAGTCAATGTACTTACCTCATGATAAACAAAGTGAAATGCTTTGCGTATAGATAACTTAGTTATTACGCTTATTGCCGTGATGAGGAAAGTACTGTGCTGTAACGTATTGTTGTCCTACGGAAAAGGCTGTCTCCTTGTAGCAATAGCACAAAAGTCACCACTAAAACATGTCTCACTTTATAGAAGAATTCAGAAAAAACTGTGCAGATATCAAACAGATACACCGCAAAAGCAACATTGTAAATTGTCACTCATTAGTAACGTCGTGATATAATCGTGTAGCTGTCACACAAACCAACCACTGTGTCATCTGGCATTTCACAGAAAGCACCAAATCCAGAATCCACTCGTAAGCAAACCAAAATGTTGCATGAAAATTTCATTAGCAGTGCTGGTAAATGTTCTAATCGTGCAACTAACAAGCAAGAATGTACACACACAATTACACTGTGTCGTCTGTTCGCAATAACAATGCATTCGTAATTTCTGTTTAAATAAGTTCTCTTGGTTCTTACTGGATATTTAACTTCAAACATTGTTGCATGTTAACAGATTCTCAGTGTGACAAATTGTACAAGTAGCGTGAAGTGAAAATTGCAAAGACTAAGTTAAAAAGGAGATTATCTGTCAATAAATGGTTTTACATGAGAAATGTGGTGTAAACCTTTACTCTTCCTAGTACGCAGAGTTTCAACTTCAACGCAATTATCATGTGGTATACGTCGGATTCTGTAAGGTCCATTGTAAACTAGAAAGAATTTGTGACTCAAGTGTTTCTTCTTATGTGACAATGAATGAGCTTTAATGAGAACTTTCTGACCAATATATAATTTCTTTGCATTTGCTTTACCGTGTAGTTTTCTCCTTTTGTCTGCTGCAGATTTTATATTTTTTAGAGCCAAATCAATTATGTCTTTGTGTCGAAGTTTACGTGTATTCGGGAAAGGTACAAGCTCTCTGATTCTGTTCGGAGGTTCTTCATTATTCAGTACAAGAGTAGGTGGTAAAGCAGTGGAATCATGAGGCATTTCATTCAGCACATTTTGAAATAAGTGTAAATATCTGTCCCAATGCTGATGCTTTCTGTGACAATAAAGTCTGCAAAGCTTATTGATTTCTTTCATAATCCGTTCAGACGGGTTACAATGTGGTGAATACAATGAAATAAAAACAGGTTTGATTTTATGATTCCGAAGCATGCGTGACCAAACAGCAGATCTGAATTACGGTCCGTTATCTGAAATGACTTTACTAACGTGTCCAACTTCACGTAAGAAATTTTTAACAAAGGCGTTGGATACAGACCGTCCAGTGGCTTTACGTAACGGAGTGAAAGAAACAAATTTTGAAGTAAGTTCAACAGCGACTAGAACGTACGAAAATCCATTCGATGTTCTGACAAGGGGTCCCAAGAGATCAACAGCAGCAAATTCTTTTAATTTAGAAGGAATAATAGGAAATAACGGAGCACGATGTGAGATAGTAGATGGTTTCGCCTTTTGACAAAGTTTACAAATAGACAAGACTCTTCGAATTCGCTTTTCCATATTGTTAAAATAACAAGTCGTTCGAAGAATATGATAACATTTTCGTGGACCAAAATGTGCGTAGCTGAAATGAATGTACCAAATGAGCTTATTAACAAAATCGTCTGGAATGCAAAGTACCCATAGCTTGTCATCAACAGTGCAGCGTTTGAAAAGTATGTTGTTTCTAACCAGGTAATAATGCCGAATCTGAGTGTGTGTCTTTTCATGCCATTTACTTTTGATATCTTTCCAAATCGGATCTTTATCTTGTTCATGAGCAATGTCCTTTAAAGATGTGGTGATGAAGTTTTCAAAGGCGACTTTCTGAATGTAAAGAATACTGAAATTTTTCTCGAGGTTGCCTTCTGTGTTACTTTTCTCAAGCCCAGCCGGTGCGCGTGACAGCGCGTCCGCAACAATGTTCTCCTTGCCGGGAATGTAGACTATTGTGAAGCGGAATTCTTGCAGAAACAATGCCCAACGTTTTAACCTATCATGATTTAATTTTGAAGACATAAGAAATTGTAATGCACGATGATCACTGTATACTTTTACGTGCTTACCAGAAAGAAAGAAACGGAATTTGTTAAATGCCCAAACGATAGCTAAAGCTTCTAATTCAGTAACGGAATAATTTTTTTCAGATTTTGTTAGCACTCGGCTAGCAAAAGCAATGGTTTTCTGAACAGTAGTGTCATTTTCTATGGCTTCTTGAAATAAGTGGGCACCAAGACCGACTTTGGAAGAATCAGTGCTAAGGCAGAAATCTTGTGACAGATCTGGATGAGCTAGTATTCTCGCGTGAAGTAACGCTTCTTTCAAAGAATTGAATTCCAACTGTGCTTGTTCGTCCCAGTTCCAAATAGTATTTTTTCCAGTGAGAGAACAAAGTTTTGGTGTAACTAGAATTTGCATATTCAGAAAACGACGGTAAAAATTTACGAGACCTAGAAAACTGCGGACTTGTTTTTTTGTGGATGGAACTGGAATGGCTCTGATTGCTTCTAACTTTTCAGGATCCGGCTGAATGCCTTCAGAAGAAATAATATGTCCCAAAAACTTCACCTTTGACCTACCGAATTCAGACTTTTCCAAGTTAACTGTAATTCCAGATTCTGCAAAAATACGTAACAAACTGTTGAGGATGCGGTTATGTTGTTCCCATGAAGCTTCTGCTATTAGAATATCGTCCACATATAAGGTGATGTGACGTTTTAAGAACTCAGGTAATATGGAATTTAACCCGCGAATGAATGCTGCTGAAGAAATGTTCAACCCAAAAGGAAGTTTCCGAAACTGATAACAAACGCCGAAACAAAGGAAAGCTGTGTATTTTCTACATTCTGGATGAAGTTCGATCTGATAAAAGTTGGATCTGAGATCAATGGAAGACAACACTTTTACACCATTAAAATTTTGAAGAAGTTCTTCCATCGTCTGCGGCCTGTCTGTTTCAGGAATAATGATAGTATTGATTTGTCTCGAATCTAAGACAAGTCTGATCGATCCATTTTTCTTCTCAACAACATGTAACGGATTGTTGTATGAGCTTACTGCAGGCTCAATAATGCCCTCGTCAAGCATAGATTGTATTTCTGTTCTAACACGGTCCCTATAATGTGCCGGAATTACGTATGGTCTAACACAAAATTTAGTATGTTCACGAACACGAAATTGGTATTGAAATCCCTTGATTGTTCCTGTTTTGTGAGTAAAAACTGTGGAATGTGCTTGTAAAATCTCAAAAAGGTCCTGCCTATCAGTGTCATTACAATTCTCAATTGTCTGAATTTTATTCTGAATTAACTCATTAATTTCAAATATGCCGTCGATGTCATCCCTGTCAGTACTTGCAGAGTGATTGTTAGTGTCTAGTTCCGTAGAAAATTCCGAACTGTTATCTAACAGAAGGTAAAGCCGATTAATTTCCACATCATGGTTTGAGAGCCAGTCTTCAAATTTCAAAGCTATTGACATACCTTCTTTCTCTAAACTTATTTCAGCATCGTGAAAGCTTAAAATTGCTTTATATTCATTCAAAAAGTCTACTCCCAGTATAATTTCCGTCGACAATAATGGAACAATAAGAAAGTTCATAGAGAAGCTGTGGCTTTGGCAAAAGAATTCTAAATTGGTTTGTTGGCGTACATCTACACTTTTTCCAAAGATTGCACCTTGTAATTTAATCTTACGTAACGGAAGTGTGGGGCAATCGTTCGATTTGTTGCATTTGCTAAAAGCTGTTTCACTAATTACTGAAATGGGACTGCCAGAGTCAAGTACTGCCGTAAATTTTACGTCATTTACAGTAATGTGGATCACAGGATATGCAATGTTGTTATGTTTTACGTCGTGTTCCTGGAGTAAGATGTCCCTAATGCCTTCCATTTTTACGTAATTACTAGCTACGGCAGCTCCGTCGTCAGTTTCATAAGTACGTCTTGTGGCTGCCAGTGGTGTGAGTCATCGCCTATTGTCTCTTTGTTGGCGCGCGTCGTTATTGGGATTTGGAGGCCTAACTTCCACAAATTCGCCTTGCCCAGAGGGCCCAGCTCTGTTTAAAACTCGCCAGTTCTGATGCAATTCAGGTCTGTCGTTACGATCATATCGTCTGTCGTCATGTCGGTAGATTCCATAGTTTCTTTCTTGTCGGTCACGTGGTGGAGAATTTCTCCTTGAATCGTAACTACGCGCTGGACCGTTGCGTCTAAAGTTATTCTGTCTCCCTTGATAATAGTTATTTTGGTTCCCATATTGTCTGTTTCTCTGATTGTCTCTGTGATAGTCATTACTGCGGAGAGGTGATCTTTCCCTGTAACTATTACTCTGCCAGTGGTTGTCATATGGGTGGTGTCTGTTTTGGTCACGATTTACGTTGTAAGAATAGGTTTGTCGTGGCCATTTATTGTTTCTGTCGTCACGGAATTGTGACGGATGTGACCTGTAATGATTGTTTTCCTGTTTTCGCATCCCGCGACTGTCTGTGTCAATTTCCAGTTCTTGTAACAGTCCCTGAAAAGCTTCAATGTCGTCTTTGCAACGTCCTGCCAAAATAATATGTCTCAAATGTTCAGGCAGTTTGATTAAGCAAATGCGGATGAGTTCTGAGGGGCTGTATGGGTTTGACAGGTATTGATTCTTGTGCAACATGTCTTCAAAATATTTGACAAGACTGGAAAATTCAGATTGTTCAAAGTGTTTCATCATCATGATGCTATGTTTTACGCGGTCTTGTGTGGCTTGAGACCAATATGCTGAGAGGAAGGCATGGTAAAATTCTCCTTCACTGTGGCAATCGTGAATGACCGATCGCATTCTTACAGCTGGTTCATTCTCCAAGTAGCCACACATAAATTCTAATCTGTGCTCCAATGACCAGTTGGGAGGAAAACAATGAGAGAATTGATGGAGCCATGCTTGTGGATGAATGTCGTTGCCAGAATTCTTAAATGTTTTGAATTTACGTGTAGTAATGAACAGCTTATAGTCAAAATCATCATGTCGGCGAGTCACATATCGGTCATTGTTACGTCGTGTCGGCGGTTCCATCTCAAAATTCGGTGTACCTTGCCAATTTCTTTCATAATTACCGAAATGCCCTGTGTTATTATTTTGTGGCTGTTCCGTATTTCTATGTCCCTCTTCCCTTATTGGGGCGCGAGTGTCCTCTGAAATACGTAATTCTTGTATTACCTGTGTCAGCTGATCTTGTACTTCCCGCATTTCTCTTTTGTATTGCGTATTAATTTGATTCTGATTTTGTTTGAATTTTCTTATTTGTTCATACTCTTCTGTGTCAGTGAAGGCTACGGGTCTTGTGTCATTCAGATCATCATCTACCTTTGTAGATAAATTAGTGACCTGATCCGAAAGTTCGGCTACTTTCTCTGATAATGAACTAATTTCCTCCGTGTGTTTTTCTGAACCAAGTTTCAGAGTGTCCATTTGTGTTGAAATCGAATCTACTGTGTTCTTTAAGTTTTCCTGAGTTTTTGCCAGTTGCGTAACCGAATCGGTAGATGCAACTGAGTCAATTTTAGCCCACAAGGTCTCATGATTTTCATGAACAATGGTTTGCAGCTCTTTTATGGCTGCTTCGTGATTCTGTAATGCATTTTCATGCCGCGAAAAAATAGGCTGAAAATGCTCACAAATTTGTGTTTTTACGTCATTACAGACTTTTTGACATTTCGATTCAATGTTATGTAATTCAGTACTTAAATCTTCACGTGTTTGTTCAAGTGTGGTGTCTAACTTCCGAAGATTTTGTTCCATTGTGTCTAACTTTTGCTGTGTTTGTCTCTGGTGTTGTTCCATTGTGTCTAACTTTTTAAGATTTTGTTCCATTGTGTCTAACTTTTGAAGATTTTGTTCCACTGTGTCTAGCTTTTTAAGATTTTGTTCCATTGTGTCTAACTTTTGAAGATTTTGTCCCATCTGTCTCTGATTTTGTTCCATTTGTTGCATTAATTGCAATAATAATGTATTAGTGTCTGGAATCTGTTTCTCTATGCTTTTTGACAGTGCGTTTTCACCGGCCGCATTCACATTTTGACAAGCAGAAAATGTGTCTTGACTCATTTGAGAAAACGGTGAGGACGCAAAACCTGAATCTACAGTATTTGCAAAATTGTGTCCTATCATTTCGGATTCCTGAGGCGAGCTGTTGCCGACCGATCGATCGATAATGCTTCCCTGTTCACTACCTGTTTGACTGTCTACGCCATTGTTTGACGCCCGCTCCATTTCCCTATGCACAGTTACCAAATTACTACTTTGAACATTAGTTAACTCATTACACAGTGGCGCTAACACATTGCTTTCGTCTTCACTGTCGTTTCTTAGTTTACTTTGGAGCCGAGTGTTACGTTTTTCACACGCCATTATTGAGACAATATTTCACACGATAACACACAAAAACACAATTTGAAGAGCAAAAATAGGAGAACACATTAACATAGCACTGAAAATAATATGTAGTTAATTACAAGCGCAGCTGCGAAATACTTGTTGCAAATCTACATGCATGCCACAACTGTTTTACATTACAACAATGAAAGACTGCAACTACAAAGGAGATTCTCTCTACAATTACGCGCTAGCAATAAACAAAAGCTACACTAAATACACAAACTACAAGAAAAAAATCAGAAGATTCCAGTGAGGTATCCTAGGCTAAGGGTCGACATATGAAACGTCCCCTTTGAACAATTGTACATATGAAACGTCCACTTAGAACAATTGTACAAGACTGTGCTTAACCTGGCACACAATAATTTTAGCGCAACGCAATCTGACTATCAAAAATCCCTGCAAAAGAATGGCCCTGACAAACATTAAACTATACCTTTCACAAATCACTTACCTCACAAAAATCTTCGTTGCTCGAACTACTGCAATACAGCGAGTGCCACTACTGCCAGCTAAATAAAAGATACAAACTACGGAAGGCACTAACTACTGATAGTCTTAGCAAATGAAAGATTCTAATAGAGAACAAACAATGTATTTACCTCAAGATTCATAATATATACAGCAGTTCATGACATTTTTCAAAACTCCGCCATCTCTCTCCTCACATCCACCACTGCTGGCGGCTCACCTCCAACTGCCCAGCGCTACGCGCTGTTCGCATCCAGCTATAGCAGTTCATGACAACAATGGCAGACAACAATGCAAACTAGCCACATACTGCACACAGCACAGCCAGTGATTTTCATACTGATTTTCATACAGAGTGCTATGTAGCGTTGCCAATAAAAAACATAAACAGCAAACTTACATAAAGAAAACCTAAACAGCCTACTTACAGGAGGAGGGTCTAACAACTCTAAAGTTAAGTGTTGTTGTTTTCCTCTTGACCAATAATTTTGTTTAAACTGCTTAACAAAATCATCCCAGTCCCTAAATTCAGTTCTATGCAGTACTGCCCATTCCGCAGCTTCTGCTTCTAAATGTCCTATTACAAATTGAATCCGTTTTTCATTACTCCATTTAGGGGATAATGATGTTTCAAAAGCTTTTATAAAGATTATAGGGTGAAGTTCGCCTCCTGGTTTGAATACAGGAAATCGACTTGCTACATTTGAATTTGTCGTTATATCATCCCAACATTCTGCGATAGACATAGTTAGATTTTGTTTAGATTGCAGAGACGGAGTTGCATCGGATTGGCTTGCCGTGATTTCTTCATTTATATTGTTGTCGTCCGAGCTAGCAATCACGATGCGACTGTTGTCTCTCATTACGTTATTACTTCTACTACTTGAAATGTTTTCATTATTATCTAATTCCGATAACCGTTTAGTAATTTCCTGTATTCGCATTTCTGTATTGGACACACGATTAGCTAATATCGATTATTCACTGTGTTCATGATGTGAACGCTCTGTACCTTCGTCAATGTTATTATTTTTGGAGGTCTCAAGGTTACTGCATATTTCAGTAATTAAAAATTTCATGTTTTCTCTTTCAGTATGATATTTTTCTACTTGATTAGTTAATGTCTCTAATTCTACATTATCTATTGAAGAAATCTCTACAGGTTTGGTAGAGACCTCTTTAATAGATTCTAATAATTCTCTACGAACAGTTTCTGTTTGCATAGAAAATTCATCTCGTAACTTATCGTTATTTTTCTGTATTTCATTTACAACTAAGATATTGACATTATCTAGTCTCTCGGTTAAGTCAGTAATATCATTTCGCATCCGAGCTTTTTCCTCACGTGATTCCTGGATATGTTCTTCTAACCTTTTACAGTTACCAGCAATCTTATTACTTACTAGTTTTTCCTGCATTTCAACTTTAGAAGCCTCTATTTTATCACTTAACTCTCGACTGGTTTCATTAAGATGTTCCTGTAACCTGTCTGTCGATTTTGTTAGCTCCCCTTTAGCTTCCTCTTTTAATCTAGCCGTAGATTCGTCGTTAGACTGTTTTAATCTAATAATAGATTCTTCGTTAGACTGTTTTACTTTCTCTTTTAATCTAGCAGTAGATTCTTCGTTAGACTGTTTTAATTCCTGTTTTAATCTAGCAGTAGATTCTTCGTTAGACTGTTTTAATTCCTGTTTTAGTTCCTCTTTTAATCTAGCAGTAGATTCTTCGTTGGACTGTTTTAATTTAGCGATCGCCCTAAAAAGGGATCTCATGCTCCTATCGGACATAGATTGCTCTTCGTCTGACATTTCACTTCCCGACATTATTGTAAGATATTAACTAGTTACACACGCAGATTTATAATCAACAATCCTGTAAAAGCACACTCCCTATGTACAACACTCCACTTCCAACTTGAAACAAACTCACCGGACACTAATATTGTAGTTTGTAGTTCTCGGTGATCAGTGTGCTGCTATGGGCTGCAGAAGTAACAGCCGTCTATGCAGCCGCTGAGATGCTGCGACCCCGCTTACGCAACCGGCAGGACGCTGAGTCGAACACCGGAGACGTCACTGGCTGCAACCACGCCCGGCACCGCCGTAGACAGGCGAAGCCCTCAGCAACACCTCTAATACCAGCCGGAGGAACGCCCCACAGCTGACGTACTGGGCCTGTTAGTTTAGGGAGAAAAAGGGTTGTCGGGGTTTGCAGCGTTCAGCTGCTGCCCAACAGATGCGCAACTCGTGGAATAACTGAGTGACCGTACTGCTTGGCTGCGCTCCGTCAGATGCCCACACCCGCGAAGTCGCCGCTGGCTGGTGAAGGCTCCACGAAAACTCACGTTGACTTCCGAAGGACTCTTGATGTTTTATTTCGTACGTGTGTGTCTTAGTTGCACACAAGTCCTGTTTTTAAGGTCGCCACGGTGTAGTGTAACGACGTAAGTTTCTTATAAATGATTTTCTTTCGATATTTGACCATGTGTAGACTTCGTCACTTACGTCAGTTACTACCCACTTCAAAATTATTTATATTCTTTTTAAATTGTCTCAGAATAGTTCTTGAACGAAACTGTAAAACATCATTTGAGTCGTATGCGCAGAATTACGTCACTCGGGCCAATTGATTTGCGTAAACCTTTTCAATTTTTTAGATGTCCTTTGTTTCTCCTCAGAAATTATATTGATACACGTTATCTGATTTAATCGATATTAGAACCACATTGAATAAACCTTTGAGATTCAAAGTCGCGATGAACGCAGTCAAAATTCAATAATCTCGTCAAATATATTATTAATTCATTCACATAATTTATCATGAATAAATCCTCGGAACACGTGTTTCAACTTTAGTAGCATCCACTATTTTATTATCTTCCTACATACAGACGTGAACCTGAGCCTTGACAAGATAGGACTAACATTTTCAATAAGATTAAGCTCTCTATGACGTCATTGCTGTACAAAACATTACAAAAAAATTCATTTTCAATTTTTAGAAGCACGACGCAACAACTCGGTTCCAGGATCTTCTGTTGCTCTTTGGCTGTCGACCCGCGACCTATAGTGGCCAGCAATTTTCTCTCTGGTCGCGGCAGCGAAGATGCTGTCTCCGTTCGTTGCGCCGTCCTCTCCGTACATGAAACATAAAAAATAAATACAAAAACTTTAGATAATTCACAGCTATTACAAATATTACAAAAATACCTAAACAAAACTAAATTAAACTTATATTCACCTGCAAACTGGGCTGACACTGGTGGATGGGTGACGCTTCAATTTCGCGTCCCACTACACCGTCCAATGCTAAATTGGTAATCCCTCGATGCCTCAGAACGCTTCCTACCAACCGGTCACTTCTTCTTGTGAAGTTGTGCCACAAACTCCTCTTCTCCCCAATCCTATTCAATGCCTCCTCATTAGTTATGTGATCTACCCATCTAATCTTCAGCATTCTTCTGTTGCACCACATTTCGAAAGCTTCTATTCTCTTCTTGTCTAAACTATTTATCGTCCATGTTTCACTTCCATACATGGCTACACTCCACACAAATACTTTCAGAAACGACTTCCTGACACTTAAATCTAAACTCGATGTTAAAAAATTTCTATTCTTCAGAAACGCTTTCCTTGCCATTGCCAGTCTACATTTTATATCCTCTCTACTTCGACCATCATCAGATATTTTGCTCCCCAAATAGCAAAACTCCTTTACTACTTTAAGTGTCTCATTTCCTAATCTAATTCCCTCAGCATCACCTGACTTAATTCAACTACATTCCATTATCCTCGTTTTGCTTTTGTTGATGTTCATCTTATATCCTCCTTTCAAGATACTGTCCATTCCGTTAAAATGCTCTTCCAAGTCCTTTGCTGTCTCTGATAGACTTACAATGTCATCGGCGAACTTCGAAGTTTTTATTTGGATTTTAATACCTACTCCGAATTTTTCTTTTGTTTCCTTTACTGCTTGCTCAATATAGAGATTGAATAACATCGGGGAGAGGCTACAACCCTGTCTCACTCCCTTCCCACCCACTGCTTCCCTTTCATGCCCAGTCCGGAACCGCGCGACTGCTACGGTCGCAGGTTCGAATCCTGCCTCGGGCATGGATGTGTGTGATGTCCTTAGGTTAGTTAGGTTTAAGTAGTTCTAAGTTCTAGGGGACTGATGACCACAGATGTTAAGTCCCATAGTGCTCAGAGCCATTTGAACCATTTTGACCCTTTCATGCCCCTCGACTCTTATAACTGCCATCTGGTTTCTGTACAAATTGTAAATAGCGTTTCGCTCCCTGTATTTTACCCCTGCCACCTTTAGAATTTGAAAGAGACTATTCCAGTCAACATTATCAAACGCTTTCTCTAAGTCTACAAATGCTAGAAACGTAGGTTTGCCTTTCCTTAATCTTTCTCCTAAGATAAGTCGTAAGGTCAGTATTGCCTCACGTGTTCCAACATTTCTACGGAATCCAAACTAATCTTCCCCGAGGTCGGCTTCTACCAGTTTTTCTATTCGTCTGTAAAGAATTCGCGTTAGTATTTTGCAGCTGTGACTTATTAAACTGATAGTTCGGTAATTTTCACATGTGTGGACACCTGCTTTCTTTGGGATTGGAATTATTATATTCTTCTTAAATTCTGAGGGTATTTCGCCTGTCTTATACATTTTGCTCACCAGATGGTAATAGTTTTGTCAGGACTGTCTCTCTCAAGACCGTCAGTAGTTCTAATGGAATGTTGTCTACTCCGGGGGCCTTGTTTCGACTCAGGTCTTTCAGTGCTCTGTCAAAGTCTTCACGCAGTATCGTATCTCCCATTTCATCTTCATCTACATCCTCTTCCATTTCCATAATATTGTCCTCAAGTACATCGCCCTTGTGTAGACCCTCTATATACTCCTTCCACCTTTCTGCTTTCCTTTCTTTGCTTAGAACTGGGTTTCCATCTGAACTCTTCATATTCATACAAGTGGTTCTCTTTTCTCCAAAGGCCTCTTTAATTTTCCTGTAGGTAGTATCTATTTTACCCCTAGTGAGATAAGCCTCTACATCCTTACATTTGTCCTCTAGCCATCCCTGCTTAGCCATTTTGCACTTCGTGTCGATCTCATTTTTGAGACGTTTGTATTCCTTTTTGCCTGCTTCATTTACTGAATTTTTATATTTTCTCCTTTCATCAATTAAATTCAATATTTCTTCTGTCACCCAAGGATTTCTACTAGCCCTCGTCTTTTTACATACTTGATCCTCTGATGACTACACTACTTCATCCCGCAGAGCTACCCATTCTTCTTCTACTGTATTTCTTTCCACTTTTCTTGTCAGTCGTTCCCTAATCCTCTCTCTGAAACTCTCTACAACCTCTGGTTCTTTCAGTTTATCCAGGTCCCATCTCCTTAAACTCACACCTTTTTGTAGTTTCTTCAGTTTTAATCTACAGTTTATAACCAATAGATTGTGGTCAGAGTCCACATCTGCCCCTGGAAATGTCTTACGATTTAAAACTTGGTTCCTAAATCTTACCGTTATATAATCTATCTGAAACCTGTCAGTATCTCCAGGATTCTTCCATGTATACAACCTTCTTTCATGATTCTTGAACCATGTGTTAGCTATGATTAAGTTATGCTCTGTGCAAAATTCTACCAGGCGGCTTCCTCTTTCATTTCTTACCCCCAATCTATATTCACCTACTATGTTTCCTTCTCCCGCTTTTCCTACTCTCGAATTCCAGTCACCCATGGCTATTAAATACTTGAATAATTTCTCTTATCTCATCATACATTTCATCAATTTCTTCGTCATCTGCAGAGCTAGTTGGCATATAAACTTGTACTACAGTAGTGGGCATGGGCTTCGTGTCTGTCGTGTGTTAGTCAAAGCCCCGAATTCCACGAGGCTCCTGGTGCAAGTATCCTGTCGAATCCAAGAATCCGCGCCTCTCGTAGGTGTCCTGTGACAGTCTTTGGCGCTGGTCGAAGTCATCAACCTGCCACTCGGAACTTGTCTTTCTCCATTTACTCCTCATCGTTCGCATCTTGCATACTGACCTCAAACTCCCTGACTTCCGCCTATCCCGTGTCAGGACGCGACAACGTGACATAAAAGACCATGACAAGAAATTCAGAGAATGACATTTAGAAAAGCACCTGGAAGAGACTACAAGCCGGGTATGCTGTTCAGTAACCCATAGCATTTCTGAACTCAGTGTGTCTAAAAGATTAGATTAACCTAAAGTGATTAAGAAAAAAAAATCCGAAGCACTAATTTTTAGACATTGTTATTGCTATTGTTTTATTTCTGTTCAACATCGTTTGTTACTCACTTGGACGTACATGACGGTATGATAAGTTTTATAGTAGGTAGGGCTTTGACTAGGCTGGCAACAAATATTTCATTATAACGTATTTTGATAAAGTTGTTGTAATAGTTGACTCGTAGCAACTAGGAATGGTGAGAATTCCTATTAAATAAAACCTGTAGCCAATGGTATTCGCAAATGAAATGAAACAACTTCAGAGACTTCACTGATCTCATAGAGACATGATTTTATGTACATATACTGAACCGGCAGGTGAAAATTTCTACCAAGGCCGGGAATCTAACACATCTCTCGTTCACTAAGCAGGCGCGTTCGCCAGTAAGCCAGCTTGGCACAACGTTTAACGCAGCTGCACGGATTATTATTAGCAGCTGCAGCTTATTATTCTCACACCTCGGCAGTGAGAATTTGGACCGAGGATGGAGCATGTCATGGTAATGCGTGCACTTGCGTTAGCCACTTTGGCACAGTGTTTAAGTGGCTAACGCACATGCCTAGTAAGCGGGAGGCCCGGGTTCGATTCCTAGCCTTGGTCAAATTTTCTTTCGCCGCTTCAGTCTATGTACATAAAATAGTAATTAGCACCTCGTGACGTGCCGGGATCGTGGTAAGAGAGATGTAACCACATTTGGCAGCTGCCACAGAGCAAGTCACTCGCCCTGACCAGGAAGCGGTACGTCATACCTCACAAATGAAGAACAACAACTGGTAAGGCACAGAGAAGGCTTATAAAGAGAACAACAATCAACTGCGAGTCATCTGTGGTGCTTGATGGACGGTGGCCAATTAACTCTAGCGTGCGCATAATTCTTACATAATGAGACTGAAAGTGAGACTTCCCGTAAAAGGAATTAAGTCCGTGCGGCTGACTTATCATCCTCAAACTTCGTCGCTGGGGACATGACAGAACCTTTGTTACCGTTTCTTGGACGAAAATGACGTTCAGTTTTGACACGAGTCCAAAGACGAAATCAGCCATGTAGTGCTGTGTTCCATGTAACTCCCTTCGAAAACGTATACGTGATCATTGTAGAAACGACATTATGCAATACCTTAAGATACTGTTCAGTTTATAATGCACTGAGCGATTGGTTTCGATGGAAGTCTATTATCCAGTACCTATCCTACGCACGTCACAGAAACAAGAAACTTTCAGACGAAAACGATGTTTTAAAACTGCAGTAAAAATACGAGCAATACTTACAGGATTTTGTTAACAGTAAGAGTTACATACATACATAAAAACAGTGTCCATAACACAAATAATGTTTCATCATGCAGAGGTAGATGCATGGAGCGCCAATTACAAACTACTATTCAAGGAATACAAAAACTAAAATACGAAAAATTATGAGGACCTGTTAGTGTACAAGAATTGTAATCTATAAATACCATAGATTTAGTTCCAATCAATTGACCTTTATGACTAGTATTAACTTCGATCAATATATCACAAGCATTTCCATATTTTTGTTTTGTTTTTCAGTGCAAGTTATTCATTAGAAATAGAAATTGAAACTTTTACATTAATAAAAAATTCTCTCTCACCTGTGAGCTACATGTATGTATCACCCTTTCTCTGCTTTACATAAAATAGTAATACTATTTTCAGTTTTATTTACTACACACTTTTCATCTCTTGAATGATCAGCAAATGTCAGTGGTGTTGGTGTTACCGTGTTCTTTGTGTTGTGCACATTTTTTCTACCAATTTGCAGAATTTAATATTTATTGCAGTCGTTGCGCTGCACCTTATATATGCCTGATATGAACTGCGTTTCCAGCTGGAAAACCAGTTTCTACTCTTGTTTTACGAAATGTGTAGATCTGGCAAATATTTGCCAGATATATGGCAAGGCCGTGTACTTTGATTTTTATTTTATCACTTCAACTATTAACGTTATTTCTCTCCTACTTATCTTACAATTCTTATTTTTTTCCTCAAATTCCATTAAATATTCCAGGATTGTACCTATTTTCAATGGCTAAGTGTCTCGACGTATTCAGTTCTATTTCAGTTCTCTTATCAGATAGCGGTAAGTAGATTATTCTGTATACCATAGCATAAAAATGCTATTTTCTATCCATGAGTACCATTTAGACTGTGGATGATAACGTGTAAAAGGTTTATACTCATGGTTTTTTTATATCCAGTAGTGTATTGAATGTTTTTGTGTAGTTCATTGAATTTCTGATGGCAAGTGAATACCTCCATTTTTTTTTCCACTGAACAAAATAAGCATGTCATCGACATAGCGTCTATAATATACTATCTTGTCAATTAGCACTAGCTGTTCTTTGAAAGGCTTATTTTCTATACCAGACTACAGCCGATAGCTAGGCCATTATTTTACTTGAAGCTTTTTCCATTAAAAGCGAAGTGGGATAAGATTGATTGTATAAGATCAGTAAGTTCAATTATTTTTGGCATATTTCAAACAAATTTTCTTTAGAATATTAACTGCACGTAAGTTTAACATTTCTACTGAAAGAAATCTGATCTCTAGTGGGACTTTAACATTTTTAATTTAATTAATCAGTTCAGTCGTATTTAAAGAATACAGATTAATATAAGTGTAACTATACTTAATCATTTTCGTTGAGTGTTTACTTAATAAACAAAAAGAGTTGCCATTTTACTTAACGACTGGTCTCATGAGGCTATTTTTATATAATTTGGATTGCGCTCTTGATTTAGGAGATCTTAAATCCAAATTACATTTTGATTGAACGACTCTATCTGAAAAAAATATTGATAATATTTTTACTACTTTGTTACAAAGGCATGGAGGGCAATTCACTAGAACTAAATTTGCGGCGTTTACAGATTTTCGGTGTTTTACATTAACGACTGGTCATGATTCTTTGCCATTTTACTTTGTGTATTCAGTGGATAGTGGTTTGTAATTGACACGCTACGCGTCTGTCTCTACATGACGACACACCATTTATAATTATTATTTTTTGATATTATGTTTTCTATGTATATATGTCTTCCTGTTAAAAAAATCTCCAAGTATTGCGTGTATTTCTTTTCAATTTTCAGACATAATTTTCGCCTGAATTTTTCCTGCTGACAGGACGTGATGTACAACAAGTGCTAGACAACAATCTTTGACTGAAACCGATCACACAGTAACCAGTAAATTGAACAGTAGCTTAAGATATTACATAATGTCATTTCTACAATTTACAAAAAGTGAGAAACTCAATTAAAAAAAACTGTACCTGTGAGAAACCTGTATCCTCACAAGTGATAGTTAAAAGAAATTTTATAAATTATTGTTCACTGGTTTTTTTCATTCTGTCATTTATGTATAGCCATCTTTTTGTGAACTTACAACTTGGTTAAACCACATCCGACCGAAGGGAGAACAATTGTAGGAAATCATTGCTCAGCAATAACTGGTTGCAGTGAAACAGAATCGATAATTTGTGACCGCCATAAACATGGTATGTTAGATCACACTTTCTCCAATGCTACATTCCTTCACTTATTTCAGTTCTCTTCTGCTATCTGTTTTCTTCCCTATCATTTCTGCACTATTTCACCTTGGATTCTTTCCACTTCCTACTTTGGTTTCTGTACATCCTTCAAATCCTTGCTTATTTAGGCCTGTTTCTTCTAAGTCGACATGTAATTTCCTAGGCTATATTAGGTTGCCTTCTTAATTTTTTCAGAGTGATGTACAATTTTTCTTCTCAGTCCATTATTTGAGTATATCCTATTTTCCTTACTTGGTCTGTACGTTTTTCTATGTCACTCTATTTGTATATTCTGTGTAACTTCTTAGTTTAAATGTTTCTAATGTTGACCTGTTTCTTAATACTTTCCTCACAAGTCACAACCGTTCTTTCCCTTTTTCTGATTTCTTCGCGGTCTTTTACTGAGCTTAATATTAGTGTTTGTTTTGTGCACGTTGGTGGAATTACCGTCTTGCGATGATGAATTTTTATGTTTCTGGACAATCATTTCTTGCCATGAGCATCTTTTGTTTACTGAAATGTTGAGCACATCTTTCTTAATCTTGATTCTTTCTCTCCTCCGGAAGACTGGATGACTGATCCTCGATACTTAAATTTAACTTCTCTTCTGATTACTGTGATGTAATATTTGTTTTAACTTGATATAATACTTGCTTTAACTCACGGCTTACTTTCGCAAGGACCATGTAGGTAGGATCACTGTGAAATACAGAACTCTCCCACCAACACCTTGTCCCCAGACAGCCCCTCCACATGGTCACGCATACCACTGCTATTTTCAGTTGATATGTTGGCGTTTGTGGTTATTTCTCATGCAATAAACACGATAATAAAACAGTAATTTTCACATTTGCTGACCTATTCGTCAAGAGAGATTTAGCAACTGTTATGAAATATAAAATTTTGTACCTTTGTGGTACATTTCTGGTTTTGACATCTCTAGTTTCGACCAAAGTTGATCATCTTCATGTCTACGTTACTGCATAAGCAGCCTATCACGTCTGTATGGAATTACCTATAAGACTGATGGGTAGTTGCGTGTGGATACAACGCGTCAATTATGCAAATACACACTGCACCACAGAATTAAAGGATCACTTATTTGATACCCGATAATTGCCTCCCATGGCGACGCGTAAGTTTTAAATTTGGCTCAAAAGTATCTAAAGTTGTCCTGTGTAATGGTGCATAAGCATGGAGCCTTGTTACGCCACCCTTGGTCTCGGCAACGGTTCGAACACCGAGGTATCGACACATGCGAGGTAAAGCCACAGCTCGGAAATTCATGTGAGCTGTAACGTTAGATAATGACGTCACACTGACACCAAATTTCAGTACAATTCTATCCAACGCTACCGTGAACACGAACCGAAGGTCGTCACAACAACTCTCACCCAAGACAGAGGTCAGAATTGCGACACCCAGAGTTGAAACCATGCAGTTTTCTTATGGGAAGGCGAGGAAAACATGTCACAGACATCGCCGCTCAGAATCGACAGGAAAATGCCTCAGGAGGTCGCATAAAGGGCGTCAACGAAACCATCCCTTCTCTGGGGCGTTTACTACCACACATTTTGGGGTCGAAAACCACATTTCGCAGTGGTATGAACAACTGGAAGATGTCCTTGACAGCCAGTGACAGTACTGACACCCTTGGATGTTTCAACCATTCTCTGGGGATATTGTACTGCTGCATGTCCATTCGACTGCTACGGTCGCAGGTTCGAATCCCGCCTCGGGCATGGATGTGTGTTATGTCCTTAGATTAGTTAGGTTTAAGGAGTTCTAAGTTCTAGGGGACTGATGACCTCAGATGTTAACTCCCATAGTGCTCAGAGTCATTTGAACCATTTGCATGTCCATTGAACGTGGTCGGACCCGTTTGGAATGCAAAAGGAACGCTATTTTTTCTCTCGCGTAAACGTTAGAACCACTAGGTATCTTTCAAACCCATTCAAGAAAATCTGACCGTGATCCGAAGCAGCAAATGGTACATATGTTTTATCAACACTCCTGTGTACCGTGTTCCTGTGATGTGATCACGTGGGTGTGCAATGTTAACATGTGTGTGAATAAAACAGCACGTATCTCTTTTGGGCACGTTAGAAATGTACCTTCAGAAATTTCAGCACCAAAACCGCCAGGCGGCTGCTTTAGCGCCTGAGGGTTAGACAACCTCTTCAGCAGCTCATTGGTGGGGTTTGCCTAACTTGCTAGAGCAGCCGCCAAGTTGAACTGGTGTGGAAGTTTGTGACAGGTACATTTGTAACGTGCTCAACAAAGTCGCATGGGTGGCTCTGGGTGTGGCCGTACTGGAGTTTCTAAAAAGGACCGTTTGCTGTTTTATTCACATAGATGTCAATGTTGCACTCCCGCGTGATCGCACTACAGAAGAGGGGAAAACTGGAGGGCTTAAAAAGGATAAGTACCTTTAACTGCTTCGGATCACGTTCAAATTTCGTTGGCTGCGGCCTTTTCTTCATATTTGTTAACACCCTGCTATTTGAAATGTCGCTGAGACCTAGGGTGACGTCATAGGGCACCATTGCAGAGGAAGGCTGAAGGCACCTTTGAGTCAAATTTTAAACTTATGCCTCGCAATGGCAGAAAATTACTGGGTTTCACTGTGTAATGGCCATCACGAAATTGAAGTTCAGATTCATGATCGGTTTTCTTTCCCACATTCTTATTTCATGGGTTTCTTCAGATTCCCGCGCGGACAGACAGTCATTGTAATCGATGTCGAGGTAGGTCGACATAAATTTCACAGATACATGATTATTAACAAATTCTGACCCGCACTGAGTGACTTTGCTTGTCCATTCTAATGCTTTTTGTAATAAGATTAAGTTTTCACTTAAATCGTGTCTTTGATTCGAGTGAATGTTGCCTCACGTGCCATGTCTGACATTTTTCAATGATAAAATACGGATTCCTGACCAAAAGGTTCACTTCTAGGGCCAAGATCATTCATAGCCTTAATCAGTCTGCTGCGTCCATTTATTCCAGCATTGCGTGTGTCTGTATCACGATTAGCTCTGAATCAGTTAAATTTACTCGAACACAGTGAGGTCTGGGAATGGAAAACAAGGCAACGCTTTCCTTTTATACTGCTAGTCGCATTAAACATGTGACGAACACTTTCTGTTTAAGCCGAATCCAAATACACAATGAAAAAAAAAACCGAAATTGCAGGTACACTCTAACACAAAAAAATCGACGCCGCAGGATGGAATTATCCGAATGGGAGAGAAATCGATAGATGTGATGTATATCTACAGACAAACAGATGATCACAATTTAAAAAAAAACTGGATGATTTATTAAGAAGAAAGAGAGCTCCAGAAATTGAGGAAATCAGTAAAGCGTTGGTGCAACTCCGGCCTCACTCAAGCAGTTATTTGGCTTGGTATTAATTGATAGTTGGACGTCCTCATGAGTGATGCCGTGCCAAAGTTTGTCCAATTGGCAGTTAGATCGTCAAAATCCTGAGCTGGTTTTAGGGTCCTGTCCATAATGCTCCAAACGTTCTCGATTGGGGAGAAATCTGGCGTGCTTGCTGCCCAAGATACGATTTGACAGGTATGAAACACAAGCAGAGAAACTCTCAGCGGGTGTGGGCTGACATTATCTTGATGAAATGTAAGCCCAGGATGGCCAGCCATGAGGCAACAAAGCGGTATTACATTCTTCGTACCGATGTGCTGTAAAGCTACCGCGGATGACAACCAAAGGAGTCTTCGTATGAAAAGAAATGGCACCCCAGACCATCGCCCCTGTTTGCCAGGCTGTACGGCAGGTGACACTCAGGTTGGTATCCCATTGGCTCCAGGGCGTCTCCAGATAAGTCTTCGGCCTGGGATCTCATTGACTGGAGTAGAAATGGCTTCCGTGATGTCTTCGAACTGGGCCTCGATGACCAGCAAAGGCGGTCCTTCAGACGCCCGAGACATAGGTGAGTACCATCTTCACTGTCACCCGCCATGTGGCTCGACATCTAGAAGTGATGGTCTGGAGTGCCATTCATTTTATAACATGAAACCTTTGCTTGTCATCGAGGCGTCCTTACAGCACATCGGTACGTCGACGATATTCTGCGCCCCATTGTGTAGCCCTTCATGCCGAGCCATACAAGGCTCACAGTGCAGCAAGATAATGCCCTTCCACACACGGAGAGAATTTCGTAGTGCTTGTCTTCGTACTTGTCAAACAGTACCTCGGCCAACGAGGTTGCCAGATCCGTCCCGAGTTGAAAACCGTCTAGGGATTTTGACAGTGTATCGCGCCAGTTGGACAGAATTTGGAGCGATATCCCTCTGGAAGACGTTCAACAACTCTACCAATTAATGCTCAGCCGAAAAACTGCTTGCGAAAGGGCCAGAGGTGGGCCGATGCACTATTGGCTTGCCCCAATTTGTGAAGCTCTTTCTCTTGAACACGAGGTGGCGCAGTGGTTAGACACTGGACTCGCATTCGGGAGGACGACGGTTCAATCCCGCGTCCGGCCATCCTGATTTAGGTTTTCCGTGATTTCCCTAAATCGCTCCAGGCAAATGCCGGGATGGTTCCTTTCAAAGGGCACGGCCGACTTCCTTCCCCATCCTTCCCTAATCCGATGAGACCGATGACCTCGCTGTCTGGTCTCCTTCCCCAAAACCAACCATCTTGAACACGAGGGTTGTCCAGAAAGTAAGTTCCGATCTGTCGCGAAATGGAAACCACAGTGAAAACCAGAAACGTTTTATTTTCGACAGTTAGGTACACTTTCCACCTACTTCTCTGCATAGTCACCGTTCAACTTCGAGTGCTGTCGTAGTGTTGTTGTATCAACTTTCCAATATCCTCGTCATAGAAAGCAGCCGCCTGTGCTTTCGGCCAGTTGTTTGCGTTGGTCTGCAGCTCGTTGTCTGTGGAAAATTTTTGTCTTCATAGCCAGCGGTTCTTGTGAGCATAGATGAGAGTCAAGGGGAGCCAATTACGGATCGTATTGTGGGTGATCACTTCTCATTGGGAACGCTGCAGGAGCATCTTCATTGCCCCTGCAGTGTGCGGCCGAGAATTGGCACGAAGAAGGAACTGCTCGACAGTTGTGTTGTGTGGGCTGCATGACACAGGCGAAATCTCTAACCAGGCCCTCATACTTGGCGGGAGAAGCTATTCCCTACGCATTTTTACGTGCTCGCTGTTCACTAAAAACTGGACAGAGCGACGCGACACGATCGACGGGCATACTGGACTATTACAAATGATTGAAGCGATTTCAAAAATTCACTGTAGCTCCATTCATTGACATATGGTCACGGCACACTACAGATACGTAGAAAAACTCATAAAGTTTTGTTCGGCTGAAGCCGCACTTCAGGTTTCTGCCGCCAGAGCGCTCGAGAGCGCAGTGAGACAAAATGGCGACAGGAGCCGAGAAAGCGTATGTCGTGCTTGAAATGCACTCACATCAGTCAGGCATAACAGTGCAACGACACTTCAGGACGAAGTTCAACAAAGATCTACCAACTGATAACTCCATTCGGCGATGGTATGCGCAGTTTAAAGCTTCTGGATGCCTCTGTAAGGGGAAATCAGCGGGTGGGCCTGCAGTGAGCGAAGAAACGGTTGAACGCGTGCGGGCAAGTTTCACGCGTAGCCCGCGGAAGTCAACGAATAAAGCAAGCAGGGAGCTAAACGTACCACAGCCAACGGTTTCGAAAATCTTACGGAAAAGGCTAAAGCAGAAGCCTTACCGTTTACAATTGCTACAAGCCCTGATACCCGATGACAGAGTCAAACGCTTTGAATTTTCGGCGCGGTTGCAACAGCTCATGGAAGAGGATGCGTTCAGTGCGAAAGTTGTTATCAGTGATGAAGCTACATTTTTTCTTAATGGTGAAGTGAACAGACACAATGTGCGAATCTGGGCGGTAGAGAATCCTCACGCATTCGTGCAGCAAATTCGCAATTCACCAAAAGTTAACGTGTTTTGTGCAATCTCACGATTTAAAGTTTACGGTCCCTTTTTCTTCTGCGAAAAAAACGTTACAGGACACGTGTATCTGGACATGCTGGAAAATTGGCTCATGCCACAACTGGAGACCGACAGCGCCGACTTCATCTTTCAACATAATGTTCATGATGTTCGGCATTTCTTAAACAAGAGATTGGAAAACCGATGGATCGGTCGTGGTGGAGATCATGATCAGCAATTCATGTCATGGCCTCCATGCTCTCCCGACTTAACCCTATACGATTTCTTTCTGTGGGGTTATGTGAAAGATTCAGTGTTTAAACCTCCTCTACCAAGAAACGTGCCAGAACTGTGAGCTCGCATCAACGATGCTTTCGAACTCATTGATGGGGACATGCTGCGCCGAGTGTGGGAGGAACTTGATTATCGGCTTGATGTCTGCCGAATCACTAAAGGGGCACATATCAAACATTTGTGAATGCCTAAAAAACTTTTTGAGTTTTTGTATGTGTGTGCAAAGCATTGTGAAAATATCTCAAATAATAAAGTTATTGTAGAGCTGTGAAATCGCTTCAATCATTTGTAATAACCCTGTACTAGAGGCACTAACCAACACATCTTGTGCAAAGCTTTAACGGATTTTCCCAGTGATTTCCATTTCGCGACTAATCGGAACTTACTTTCTGGACAATCCTCGTAAATTATGTAATCATTCTGACATTATCTGTACTTGTACACGACATTTCCGTCGCCTTCGTATAATTCCTTCGTGGTGCATAGCTCCTTTTTGTCTTAAGCGTATCTGGAAAAACACTACACAAAATGCGGCCGAAGGTTGTTAGAAGAGACAAGCTGTACTGATTGAGCAATGGATGGGAAGACGTTAATAGCTTTCGACTGGAGTAAAAGAGGCCATTAGAAGGAATAATCAACTAAGCCGTTGTGGGAAATGTCAAAGAGGAGGAAGAAACATTAGTTCGTTACGTTCATGAATTGTAATATATTTATTTATTGTTCACTATTACAGCGTATTATCCGGAAAGCTAGAATCGGCCATGCAAATCACATTTACTTTGTTAGTAATAAATTTATATACTAAATATTTGTTTCTGATACTTAATACTGCAACTACTACTACTACTACTACTACTACAACAACTACTACTACGGAATTGCAATAAAAGACCTTAACAACTTACCCAACTGCTAATAGCACTATAAGCCCTACACAATCTGTTCTCTGTTAATTTTCTCGTGCATTTAACTTGTAGATGGTTGTTACCGCTACTGGGTCAGACCTCGTACTACCACGATCAACAGCCACTGCCTTCTGGATTCCTTGGGCATCGAACAGCACGTCAGCAACGTTTACACGATAGGAAGAAATTCCACCCATCACCGTTATGTCTTAAAGTCCCCACTTCCATGATCACTTTCACAAACGCAATGTAGATTCTTCGGAAAGTGTTTCATTCGGTGCTCACCGATCTTACTTATCTCCTTTCCATCTGCAGAGTATTTGTCTGGATAGCAGCATTGCTGGCTTATGACTGAATGCCTCGTAATGTCTTCCTTGGCATTTCCGGGTACTGCAGATGCAGACGTGTCAAACGTGAGCCAGGTCGACCCGCTACTTTGTGCTGCTTTGAGATCTACCATCCTTAGTTCCTGACGTCCATTTTTTTTTTTGAGTCATCAGTCCTTTGACTGGTATGATGCTGCCCGCCATGAATTCCTCTCCTGTGCCAAGCTCTTCATCTCCGAGTAGCATTTGGAAACTACGTTCATTACTCGCTGCAACTTCATGGATTTCGCAGTCCCACAATGTGGTGCACCTATCATTCATCTGTCTTTATGATTTTGTGTAGACATGTAGCATTCCGGCCATGGACAGTCATAAAATGTATTAAACAACTCGACGGGCTAAGAAATCTGATTCTTAATCTCTCGCTGATGTTCCTATGTTCTCCTGCCCGTGCCTGAAGTGTCCCATTAATTTTGCCACAGTTGTAATACGCGATCTTTTATTACCCTTTTCGAACTGGTCCCCGTTCCAAGCTCCTTTCCTACTTCCATTGATTGCCTTTCATTAGCAAATAAAGGCAACCCTTTTCCTAATTTCCGAGTCCAGTGGCATATACCTAGATTTAGTAACAAAGCATTATTCGGGTTAACGCAGTAGGCGCCCCGTTTATTTTTGTCGCACAGATTTACTTCAAACTTTGTACATTTTTAGTAGGCCGTTAAAACAACGCAATGTACAAGTACCAAGGTGCACTACTCTGGCAGTTCGGTGAAAATCGCAAGAGAAGGTTTACGCGTCTGTTATTTGGCTTACGTATCTGTGCGTAGGTGCCGGCCGTAGGAGTTCATAATAGTCAAGTGATTAGCGTTAGAACTTTGTAAGATGGATGCGTATGACGGAATGGATCGACTCCTGCTCAAACTTAATTATTAATCTATTTTTTTCGTCACTGCTCATATTATTCAATTGATATGAGTTTTGAGAGGTAATATGGTGAAGAAAAAAACCACGTGTATTTTCTTAAAGTTTCAATTCATTTTTTCCATGTCTGCATGACAAATACCATCCTGCAACGTGTGATGTCGCGAGCACATCCGACGAGTAATTGTACATTACTCTTGTGGTCTGGCACATGATGACTTACTATATTACTGATTGTGAATAGCGTTATTCGCATCGATATTTATCGAGGTTTGACTTGTGCTTTCCAAGTCTGTCCACCGTCCACGAAAATTTTATTACGAACAGTAAACAGTCAAATAATATATGAAATTCACTACAACTTCATGAAAAGGCACGTGGATTTTTACATTATGCACTGAAGCGCAAGAGAAACTGGTATAGGCATACATATTCAAATACAGAGATATGTAAACAGGTAGAATACGACGCTGCAGTCGGCAGTGCGTATGTAAGACAACAAGTGCCTGGCGCAATTGTTAGGTCGGTTACTGCTGCTACAATGCCAGGTTATCGAAATTTAAGTAAGTCTGAACGTGATGTTATAGTCTGCGGCGAGCGATGTGACACAGCATCTCCGACGTGGCGATGAAGTGCAGATATTCCCGTACGACCATTCCATGAGTGTACGGTGAATATCAGGAATCCGGTAAAACATCAAATCTCCGATATCGCTGCGGCCGGAAAAAGGTCCTGCAAGAACGGGACCAACGACGACTAAAGAGAATCGTTCAGGGTGACAGAAGTGCAACCCTTCCGCAGATTGCTGCAGATTTCAATGCTGGGCCATCAACAATTGTCAGTGTGCGAACCATTAAACGAAACATCATCGATGTGGGCTTTCGGAGCCGAAGTATTGGTGGACCCTTGATGACTGCACAACACAAAGCCTTACACCTTTTCTGGGCGTGTCAACAACGACATTGGACTGTTGATGGCTGGAAATATGTTGTCTGGTAGGACGAGCCTCGTTTCAAATTGTATCGAGCGGATGGACGTGTACTGGTTTGGAGACAATCCCATGCACCCTGTATGTCAGCAGGGGACTGTTCAACTGGTGGAGGCTCTGTAATGGTGTGGGGCGTGTGCAGTTGGAGTGATATCTGACTCCTGATGCGTCTAGATACGACTCTGACAGGTGACACATACGTATGCATCCTGTCTGACTACCTTCATCTAATCATGTCCATTCTGCATTCCGACGGACTTAGAAAATTCCAGCAGGACAATGCGACATCCCACACGTCTAGAATTTCTACAGAGTGACTCCAGGAACACTCTTATGAGTTTAAACACTTCTGCTAGCCACCTAACTCGCCGGACATGATCATTATTGAGTACATCCGGAATTCCTTGCGACGTGCTGTTCAGAAGAGATCACCACCCCCTCGTAATCTTACGGATTTATGGGCAGCCCTGCAGGAGTAATCGTGTCAGTTCCCTTCAGCATTACTTCAGACATTAGTCGAGTCCACGCCACATCGTTCAGCGCCACTTCTGCGTGCTCGCGGTGGCCCTATGGGATATTGGGCAGGTGTTCAAGTTTCTTTGGCTCTTAAGTGTGTTACCTCTCAGATGTTATGCAAATTAAGTTATGTGACCAGTGGCGATGAAATTAAGTATTAGCGGGACTCAAATCGTGGTTTTCTTGCAACGTGAGAATGTTAACCACGTGATTACGAATTCGTGCGACCGATAACTTCGCACACATACATCAGTTAGAAAATACAAGCGTATAACTTCTCTTGCGATTTTCTCAAATTTGCGAAAGTAGTGCACCTCATTACTTGCTCATTATGTTGTTTACTCGTATATAGCGTACTGAAGGTGTACAAAAAGTGGATCGAATGGCTCTGAGCACTATGGGACTTAACTTCTAAGGTCATCAGTCCTCTAGAACTTAGAACTACTTAAACCTAACTAATCTAAGTACATCACACACATACATGCCCGAGGCAGGATTCGAACCTGCGACCGTAGCGGTCGCGCGGTTCCAGACTGTAGCGCCTAGAACCGCTAGACCACCCCGTCCGGCGAAGGTGTACAAAGTTTGACATCCGTGGGCCCAATGTTGTGGCATCCCGTTGTTAGTAGCATTCCACGTCGAACTCTTCTCACCAGTGAGAGTGGCTTCACTGGCTACAATCTATGAGCCCCAACGCTCGCAACTATCCTAAGACTGAATCAAGTATAAACTGGTGGTATACTGTGATTGTTTTCAAGGTAAGCCGAAATTACTGTTTTGCAATGGTTATACACTACTGGCCATTAAAATTGCTACACCACGAAGATGACGTGCTACAGATGCAAAATTTAACCGACAGGAAGAAGATGCTGTGATATGCAAATGATTAGCTTTTCAGAGCATTCACACAAAGTTGGCGCCGGTGGCGGCACCTACAACGTGATGACATGAGGAAAGTTTCCAACCGATTTCTCATACACAAACAGCAGTTGACCGGCGTTTCCTGGTAAAACGTTGTTGTGATGCCTCGTGTAAGGAGGAGAAATGCGTACAATCACTTTTCCGACTTTGATAAAGGTCGCATTATACCCTATCGCGAATGCGGTTTATCGTATCGCGACATTGCTGCTCGCGTTGGTCGAGATCCAATGACTGTTAGCAGAATATGAAATCGGTGGGTTCAGGAGAACAATTCGGAACGCCATGCTGGATCCCAGCGGCCTCGTATCACTAGCGTCGAGATGACAGGCGTCTTATCCGCATGGCTGTAACGGATCGTGCAGCCACGTCTCCATCCCTGATTCAACAGATGGGGACGTTTGCAAGAAAACAACCATCTGCACGAACAGTTGGAGGACATTTGCAGCAGCATGGACTATCAGCTGGGAGACCACGACTGCGGTTACCCTTGACGCTGCATCACAGGCAGGAGCGCCTGCGATGGTGTACTCAACGATGAACCTGGTTGCACGAATGGCAAAACGACTTTTTTTCGGATGAATCCAGGTTCTGTTTACAGCATAATGATGGTTGCATCCGTGTTTGGTTACATCGCGGTGAACGCGCATCGGAAGTGTGTATTCCTCATCGCCTTACTGGGGTATCACCCGGCGTCATGGTACGGGGTGCCATTGGTTACACGTCTCGGTCAACTCTTGTTCGCACTGACGGCACTTTGAACAGTGGACGTTATATTTGAGATGTGTTACGACCCGTGGCTCTACCCTTCATTCGATCCCTGTGAAACCTTACATTTCAGCAGGATAATGCACGGCCGCATGTTGCAGGTCCTGTACGGGCCTTTGTGGATACAGAAAATGGTCGACTGCTGCCCTGGCCAGCACATTCTCCAGATCTCTCACCAACTGAAAACGTCTGGTCAATGGTGGCCGAGCAACTGGCTCGTCGGAATACGCCAGTCACTACTCTTGATGAACTGTGGTATCGTGTTGAAGCTGCTTGGGCAGCTGTACCTGTACACGCCATCCAAGCTCTGTTCGACTCAATGCCTAGGCGTATAAAGGCCGTTATTACGACCAGAGGTGATTGTTCTGGGTAATGATTCCTCAGGAACTGTGCACCCTAATTGCGTGAAAATGTAATCAAATGGCTCTGAGCACTATGGGACATCTATGGTCATCAGTCCCCTAGAACTTAGAACTACTTAAATCTAACTAAGCTAAGGACATCACACAACACCCAGTCATCACGAGGCAGAGAAAATCCCTGACCCCGCCGGGAATCGAACCCGGGAACCCGGGCGCCGGAAAAGAGAACGTTACCGCACGACCACGAGCTGCGGACGAAAATGTAATCACATGTCAGTTCTAGTATAGTACATTTGTCCATTAATACCCGTTTATGATCTGCATTTCTTCTTGGTGCAGCAGTTTTAATGGCGAGTAGTGTAATTTTCTTCCCCCCCATGAACCATGGACCTTGCCGTTGGTGGGGAGGCTTGCGTGCCTCAGCGATACAGATAGCAGTACCGTAGGTACAACCACAACGGAGGGGTATCTGTTGAGAGGCCAGGCAAACGCTTGGTTCCTGAAGAGGAGCAGCAGCCTTTTCAGTAGTTGCAAGGGCAACAGTCTGGATGATTGACTGATCTGGCCTTGTAACAATAACCAAAACGGCCTTGCTGTGCTGGTACTGCGAACGGCTGAAAGCAAGGGGAAACTACAGCCGTAATTTTTCCCGAGGGCATGCAGCTTTACTGTATGATTAAATGATGATGGCATCCTCTTGGGTAAAATATTCCGGAGGTAAAATAGTCCCCCATTCGGATCTCCGGGCGGGGACTACTCAAGAGGATGTCGTTATCAGGAGAAAGAAAACTGGCGTTCTACGGATCGGAGCGTGGAATAACAGATCCCTTAATCGGGCAGGTAGGTTAGAAAATTTAAAAAGGGAAATGGAAAGATTAAAGTTAGATATAGTGGGACTTAGTGACAGGAGGAACAAGACTTCTGGTCAGGTGACTACAGGGTTATAAACACAAATTCAAATAGGGGTAATGCAGGAGTAGGTTTAATAATGAATAGGAAAATAGGAATGCGGGTAAGCTACTACAAACAGCATAGTGAACGCATTATTGTGGCCAAGATAGATACGAAGCCCACACCTACTACAGTAGTACAAGTTTATATGTCAATTAGCTCTGCAGACGACGAAGAAATTGAAGAAATGTATGATGAAATAAAAGAAATTATTCAGATTGTGAACGGAGACGAAAATTTAATAGTCATGGGTGACTGGAATTCGAGTGTAGGAAAAGGGAGAGAAGGAAACGTAGTAGGTGAATATGGATTGGGGCTAAGAAATGAAAGAGGAAGCTGCCTGGTAGAATTTTGCACAGAGCACAACTTAATCATAGCTAACACTTGGTTTAAGAATCATGATAGAAGATTGTATACATGGAAGAACCCTGGAGATACTAAAAGGATCAGATTGATTATATAATGGTAAGACAGAGATTTAGGAACCAGGTTTTAAATTGTAAGACATTTCCAGGGGCAGATGTGGACTCTGACCACAATCTATTGGTTATGACCTGTAGATTAAAACTGAAGAAACTGCAAAAAGGTGGGAATTTAAGGAGATGGGACCTGGATAAACTGAAAGAACCAGAGGTTGTACAGAGTTTCAGGGAGAGCATAAGGGAACAATCGACGGGAATGGGGGAAAGAAATACAGTAGAAGAGGAATGGGTAGCTTTGAGGGATGAAGTAGTGAAGGCAGCAGAGGATCAAGTAGGTAAAAAGACGAGAGCTAGTAGAAATCCTTGGGTAACAGAAGAAATATTGAATTTAATTGATGAAAGGAGAAAATATAAAAAATGCAGTAAATGAAGCAGGCAAAAAGGAATACAAACGTCTCAAAAATGAGATCGACAGGAAGTGCAAAATGGCTAAGCAGGGATGGCTAGAGGACAAATGTAAGGATGTAGAGGCTTATCTCACTAGGGGTAAGATAGATACTGCCTACAGGAAAATTAAAGAGACCTTTGGAGATAAGAGAACCACTTGTATGAACATCAAGAACTCAGATGGAAACCCAGTTCTAAGCAAAGAAGGGAAAGCAGAAAGGTGGAAAGAGTATATAGAGGGTCTATACAAGGGCGATGTACTTGAGGACAATATTATGGAAATGGAGGAGGATGTAGATGAAGATGAAATGGGAGATACGATACTGCGTGAAGAGTTTGACAGAGCACTGAAAGACCTGAGTCGAAACAAGGCCCCCGGAGTAGACAACATTCCATTGGAACTACTGACGGCCTTGCGAGAGCCAGTCCTGACAAAACTCTACCATCTGGTGAGCAAGATGTATGAGACAGGTGAAATACCCTCAGACTTCAAGAAGAATATAATAATTCCAATCCCAAAGAAAGCAGGTGTTGACAGATGTGAAAATTACCGAACAATCAGTTTAATAAGCCACAGCTGCAAAATACTAACACGAATTCTTTACAGACGAATGGAAAAACTAGTAGAAGCCAACCTCGGGGAAGATCAGTTTGGATTCCGTAGAAATACTGGAACACGTGAGGCAATACTGACCTTACGACTTGTCTTAGAAGAAAGATTAAGGAAAGGCAAACCTACGTTTCTAGCATTTGTAGACTTAGAGAAAGCTTTTGACAATGTTGACTGGAATACTCTCTTTCAAATTCTAAAGGTGGCAGGGGTAAAATACAGGGAGCGAAAGGCTATTTACAATTTGTACAGAAACCAGATGGCAGTTATAAGAGTCGAGGGACATGAAAGGGAAGCAGCGGTGGGGAAGGGAGTAAGACAGGGTTGTAGCCTCTCCCCGATGTTATTCAATCTGTATATTGAGCAAGCAGTAAAGGAAACAAAGGAAAATTTCGGAGTAGGTATTAAAATCCATGGAGAAGAAATAAAAACTTTGAGGTTCGCCGATGACATTGTAATTCTGTCAGAGACAGCAAAGGACTTGGAAGAGCAGTTGAACGGAATGGATGGTATCTTGAAGGGAGGATATAAGATGAACATCAACAAAAGCAAAACGAGGATAATGGAATGTAGTGGAATTAAGTCGGGTGGTGCTGCGGGAATTAGATTAGGAAACGAGTCACTTAAAGTAGTAAAGGAGTTTTGCTATTTGGGGAGCAAAATAACTGATGATGGTCGAAGTAGAGAGGATATAAAATGTAGACTGGCAATGGCAAGGAAAGCGTTTCTCAAGAAGAGAAATTTGTTAACATCGAGTATAGATTTAAGTGTCAGGAAGTCATTTCTGAAAGTATTTGTATGGAGTGTAGCCATGTATGGAAGTGAAACATGGACGGTAAATAGTTTGGACAAGAAGAGAATAGAAGCTTTCGAAATGTGGTGCTACAGAAGATTGTTTAAGATTAGATGGGTAGATCACATAACTAATGAAAAAGTATTGAATAGGATTGGGGAGAAGAGAAGTTTGTGGCACAACTTGACCAGAAGAAGGGATCGGTTGGTAGGACATGTTATGAGGCATCAAGGGATCACCAATTTAGTATTGGAGGGCAGCGTGGAGGGTAAAAATCGTAGGGGGAGACCAAGAGATGAATACACTAAGCAGATTCTGAAGGATGTAGGTTGCAGTAGGTACTGGGAGATGAAGAAGCTTGCACAGGATAGAGTAGCATGGAGAGATGCATCAAACCAGTCTCAGGACTGAAGACCACAACAACAACAACAACAGTGTAATTTTACGGTTAATGTTTTTACTTTTTCTTCCTGCTTCCATTATTTTAATAATCGGTCAAACAGAGTAATTTATATCCATTCGATGTATTTCAATTGTGTCGTCGAGGAAAGAACGGACATCATTATCGATCGGTCATACATCCAACATTGCGTCCGGCGTGTGCGACTCGAAGGACATGCACCGCCCGGTGACTTAATACAGCGTTGACTGGGAGGTGTGGTTACGGTGTGGTGGGAGGCGGTGGGGGAGTGGGGATAGTTATCAGATACAGAAGGAAGTTAGTACTTAAACTTGGGTAATGTTCCCCGCTGCTCTATATAACACGGCCCGCATCTCAGCAGAGCTGCTGGGCTCTATTACGGCGGTACTTCTCTGTGCCAGTGACGCGCGAGATCCGGAACGGCCGTATAAGTCAGGCGGTGTCGGCGAGGGCGAAGTTGCGCGAAAGCGCGGGCCGTGATACAGCGCCGGGGCGCTGCTGACCCAGACGTCGCTGGCTGCAGTCACCGCCGCAGCCGCCGCTGCTTCTCGCTGTATACCATCTGTGGCGCACCAGGCAGCCGCCTGCGAAACCATCGCCAGAGTCGGCGCCGCACAGAAGCCGCCCGCCGAACACTCGAGCACATCACAGCGCGCCGCCAAGCCGGCCCGGGCCAGCGGGGTGAGTGTCTGACAGTATCGCTTTTCGAGCTTCTCTTGCCGGCGACCACATTCGCATATACCCGCTGTTCTTCGTTAGCTTCGTAACTTACTCTTACTACAAGGTGAACACGTACTCTGGCTATAAATTTTCGGTGTTCGTTCACTCGTCGCTTGACACGAGTTTGCCGGAGTGCAGATCAGTGCGATATGTGCTGTTTCCAAGTTGTATTCTAGGAACTTTCCGTACTATTATCGAACACACTGGAATATACAGGGTGATTCAAAAAGAATACCACAACTTTAAAAATGTGTATTTAATGAAAGAAACATAATATAACCTTCTGTTATACATCATTACAAAGAGTATTTAAAAAGGTTTTTTTTCACTCAAAAACAAGTTCAGAGATGTTCAATATGGCCCCCTCCAGACACTCGAGCAATATCAACCCGATACTCCAACTCGTTCCACACTCTCTGTAGCATATCAGGCGTAACAGTTTGGATAGCTGCTGTTATTTCTCGTTTCAAATCATCAATGGTGGCTGGGAGAGGTGGCCGAAACACCATATCCTTAACATACCCCCATAAGAAAAAATCGCAGGGGGTAAGATCAGGGCTTCTTGGAGGCCAGTGATGAAGTGCTCTGTCACGGGCTGCCTGGCGGCCGATCCATCGCCTCGGGTAGTTGACGTTCAGGTAGTTACGGACAGATAAGTGCCAATGTGGTGGCGCTCCATCCTGCTGAAATATGAATTGTTGTGCTTCTTGTTCGAGCTGAGGGAACAGCCAATTCTCTAACATCTCCAGATACTGTAGTCCAGTTACAGTAGCACCTTCGAATAAAAAGGGACCAAAAACTTTATTGGCTGAAATGGCACAGAAAACGTTCACCTTAGGCGAGTCACGTTCATACTGAGTTGTTTCCCGCGGATTCTCACTGCCCCATATACAGACATTGTGACGGTTGACTTTCCCGTTAGTGTGGAAAGTTGCTTCATCACTAAACACAATCTTTGAAACGAAAGATTCATCTGTTTCCATTTGAGCAAGGATAAAATCACAGAAATCGATTCTTTTAATCTTATCAGTTGCAGACAGTGCTTGAACCAATTTCAGACGATAAGGTTTCATAACTAACCTTTTACGTAGGACTCTCCATACAGTTGATTGTGGAATTTGCAGCTCTCTGCAAGTCGATTTTCCTGGGCTGCGAACAAATGCTTGCTGGATGCGTGCTACATTTTCATCACTCGTTCCCGGCCGTCCAGAACTTTTCCCTTTGCACAAACACCCATTCTCTGTAAACTGTTTATACCAACGTTTAATACACCACCTATCAGGAGGTTTAACACCATACTTCGTTCGAAATGCACGCCGAACAACTGTCGTCGATTCACTTCTGCCGTACTCAATAACACAAAAAGCTTTCTGTTGAGCGGTTCCCATCTTAGCATCAACTGACGCTGACGCCTAGTCAACAGCGCCTCAAGCGAACAAACGTACAACTAAATGAAACTTTATAACTCCCTTAATTTGTCGTTGCAGAGTTTTAAATTCCTAAATTTGTGGTATTCTTTTTGAATCACCCTGTATGTTACTAAATGTACCAGTTGCAGGTTGCCTATCTAATGGCACGCAGATGCGCCAAAAATTTTGTTTCCAGTTGTTGTTGTTGTTGTTGTAGTCTTCAGTCCTGAGACTGGTTTGATGCAGCTCTCCACGTTACTCTATCCTGTGCAAGCTTCTTCATCTCCCATGTGCTTAGTGTATTCATCTCTTGGTCTCCCTCTACGATTTTTACCCTCCACGCTGACCTCCATTACTAAATTGGTGATCCTTTGATGCCTCAGAACACGTCCTGCCGGCCGGTGTGGCCGAGCGATTCTAGGCGCTTCAGTCTGGAACTGTGCGACCGCTACGGTCGCAGGTTCGAATCCTGCCTCGAGCATGGATGTGTGTGATGTCCTTAGATTAGTTAGGTTTAAGTAGTTCTAAGTTCTAGGGGACTGATGACCTCAAATGATAAGTCCCATAGTGCTCAGAGCCATTTTAGCCATTTTGAACACGTCCTACCAATCGATCCCTTCTTCTTGTCAAGTTGTGCCACAAACTCCTCTTCTCCCCAATTCTTTTCAATACCTCCTCATTAGTTACGTGTTCCACCCATCTAATCTTCAGCATTATTCTGTAGCGCCACATTTCGAACGCTTCTACTCTCTTCTTGTCCAAACTATTTACCGTCCATGTTTCACTTCCATACGTGGCTACACTCCATAGAAATACTTTCACAAACTACTTCCTGACACTTAAATCTACACTCGATGTCAACAAATTTCTCTTCTTCAGAAACGCTTTCCTTGCCATTGCCAGTCTACATTTTATATCCTCTCTACTTCAACCCTCATCAGTTAGTTTGCTCCCCAAATAGCAAATCTCCTTTACAACTTTAAGTGTCTCATTTTCTAATCTAATAATAATAATGGCGTGTGACGAAGGCCTTCCGTCGGGTAGACCGCTCGCCTGGTGCAATTCTTTCGATTTGACGCCACTTCGGCGACTTTCGCGTCGATGGGGATGAAATAATGATGATTAGAACAACACAACACCCAGTCCCTCAGCGGAGAAAATCTCCAGTCCAGCCGGGAATCGAACCCGGGCCCTTAGGATTGGCAGTCCGTCGCGCTGACCACTTAGCTACCAGTGGCGGACATTTCCTAATATAATTCTCTCAGCATCACCCGATGTTGTTTCCAGTATTTCATATAATTATTCACCGAATTTAAAAATTTAAAAAGTCTCATAATATTCTCACTAAGAGGATTAACACCGTTAAGACAAATACCAGGGGACCCGTGCGAAACTTCCGCTCTTTTGTAGTTTTAAATAAATGACTAACTGAACCTCGTCCGAAGAGACCTCTGAAGGCCCAATGGTAGCGATCGACCACCGTGACATCCTCAGCCGAATGCCCCACTGGAGGAGCCGGCCGCGGTGGTCTACCAGTTCTAGGCGCTCAGTCCGGAACCGCGCGACTGCTACGGTCGCAGGTTCGAATCCTGCCTCGGGCATGGATGTGTGTGATGTCCTTAGGTTAGTTAGGTTTAAGTACGAGGGCAGTTCAATAAGTAATGCAACACATTTTTTTTCTCGGCCAATTTTGGTTGAAAATACCGGAAATTTCTTGTGGAATATTTTCAAACATTCCCGCTTCGTCTCGTATAGTTTCATTGACTTCCGACAGGTGGCAGCGCTGTACGGAGCTGTTAAAATGGCGTCTGTAACGGATGTGCGTTGCAAACAACGGGCAGTGATCGAGTTTCTTTTGGCGGAAAACCAGGGCATCTCAGATATTCATAGGCGCTTGCAGAATGTCTACGGTGATCTGGCAGTGGACAAAAGCACGGTGAGTCGTTGGGCAAAGCGTGTGTCATCATCGCCGCAAGGTCAAGCAAGACTGTCTGATCTCCCGCGTGCGGGCCGGCCGTGCACAGCTGTTACTCCTGCAATGGCGGAGCGTGCGAACACACTCGTTCGAGATGATCGACGGATCAAACAACTCAGTGCTCAACTTGACATCTCTGTTGGTAGTGCTGTCACAATTGTTCACCAGTTGGGATATTCAAAGGTTTGTTCCCGCTGGGTCCCTCGTTGTCTAACCGAACACCATAAAGAGCAAAGGAGAACCATCTGTGCGGAATTGCTTGCTCGTCATGTGGCTGAGGGTGACAATTTCTTGTCAAAGATTGTTACAGGCGATGAAACATGGGTTCATCACTTCGAACCTGAAACAAAACGGCAATCAATGGAGTGGCGCCACACCCACTCTCCTACCAAGAAAAAGTTTAAAGCCATACCCTCAGCCGGTAAAGTCATGGTTACAGTCTTCTGGGACGCTGAAGGGGTTATTCTGTTCGATGTCCTTCCCCATGGTCAAAGGATCAACTCTGAAGTGTATTGTGCTACTCTTCAGAAATTGAAGAAACGACTTCAGCGTGTTCGTAGGCACAAAAATCTGAACGAACTTCTCCTTCTTCGTGACAACGCAAGACCTCACACAGGTCTTCGCACCCGAGAGGAGCTCACAAAACTTCAGTGGACTGTTCTTCCTCGTGCACCCTACAGCCCCGATCTCGCACCGTCGGATTTCCGTATGTTTGGCCCAATGAAGGACGCAATCCGTGGGAGGCATTACGCGGATGATGAAGAAGTTATTGATGCAGTACGACGTTGGCTCCGACATCGACCAGTGGAATGGTACCGTGCAGGCATACAGGCCCTCATTTCAAGGTGGCGTAAGGCCGTAGCATTGAATGGAGATTACGTTGAAAAATAGTGTTGTGTAGCTAAAAGATTGGGGAATAACCTGGTGTATTTCAATGCTGAATAAAACAACCCCTGTTTCAGAAAAAAATGTGTTGCATTACTTATTGAACTGCCCTCGTAGTTCTAGGGGACTGATGACTACAGAAGTTAAGTCCCGTAGTGCTCAGAGCCATTTGAACCATTTGAACCCCATTGGAGGAGTATATGGAGGGGTATGTGGTCAGCACACCGTTCTCGCGGTCGTTGTCGGTTTTCGTGACCACAAACGCTATTTCTCAATCAAGTAGATCCTCATGTGGTTTCACGTGCGCTGTGTGCGCCCCGCTTGCGAACAGCGCTCGGCAGTTAACCGTCACCCATCCAAGTGCTAGCCAAGGCCGACAGCGCTTAACTTCAGTGATCTGGCGGGAACCGGTGTTACCACTGCTGCAAGGCCGTTGGTTTTAAAACAATAACTGAATTCGGTACAATTGGAGTCGTTGGGGTAAGAGTAACTGTGGTAATGAAGATAAAACATCTTTAAAAATGAACCGAACGAGTCACCATGAGTAAATTTCCATGAGTTGTTGTCTTTAGGTTAGCGGTACAGCAACCTCTTGAGACGTTCAAGAAAGAATAGACAGTCTCAGTAACAAAATGATGGTACAACTGACTTTGCTAGCGATGGTTCACTGACAAATCACGCTCTCATTTGCCGAGACGCTAGTTAGCATAGCCTTCAGCTACGTCATTTGCTACGACCTAGCAAGGCGCCATTACCAGTTACTATTGATGCTGTAAAACATGTACCATCGAGAGCGATTTTCACCATTTACGGATTAAAGTTAAGTATTCCAACAGCTACGTCCTTTTTTGCGACAGTGTAATTTCCTTGTACTGTTCCACACCTCACGCCAGCCTGCGTGAGCTAAAACGCGTGCATTTCGGCTTGCTCTCAAAACCGGTGTTGGCTCTCCTGCCAACCCACAAGAAGTTTCTCTTTGGATACGCTCTTTTCACAGCTCGGGTCGTGGTTTCTCGGTTGATTTATTTAACTCACAATGTAGCTCTATAGCTGATTCGTGGCTCATAAATTTGTACTGATGATGCTCCGGTGAAAGTGAAATGCGTCACAAATTAAATAAATAAAAAAAATAGCAACAGATACTGCCTATTCTTCCTTGAATTATTGCTTGTAATTTCTAATTTCGGTCGTAATATTTAGTGTTACCCGATGGTGAAGAGAAGTTTAATGAGAAATACGAATTTAAAACAAAGAAGTGACTAAATGCGAAATGCATAGATTAATGTTCGCTTCTTACCTGGTATATCACCAAGGCAACATTATCCTCTAACTGCATTTTGAGATTTTAATTGCACATCGTACTTATATAGGTATGTTAGGCCGTAGTAGCAATAGGTAAATTGGAATTCAAGGCAACAATGACAAATACGTTTGTCATTTCCGAAAGCAGATTCGTTTAAAAAATTCTACCTGTACAACAAGCGGAAATAATGGACTGCCACAGTTTTCATTGTTATTATCGATGACAGTACCGGAATTAAGTTATCCTGTTACTATGTACATTAAAACAAATAAAATAGTGAAAAATCCAGGATGTAATAAAACTTGGGAAGGATTGAAGGATAGACTGCTACTCACCACATAGCCGAGCTGTTGAAACGCAGACTGGCACAATAAAGGACTACTAAACACGTAGCCATCAATCCAGAAGGCGTTCTTCTGAAATAGAAGAATAAAAGGCAGCCATAGACAGTGGTCATGTGTGTGTGAGCTGCATTTGCGTGAATCTATTTATTTATTTACACGCCAAGTTCCGTAGGACCAAATTGAGGAGCAAATCTCGAAGGTCATGGAAAGTGTCAGTACATGAAATTACAACATAGAGGGAATAACAGTTGAAAATGAAATGTTTATGAACCCGAAAAAGTCAATACATATGTTTAAGTAAACGCAATCAACAATACAACAAGAATCAGCTTAATTTTTCAAGGAAACCCTCGACAGAATACAAGGACTGACTCTTGAGAAGACTCTTCAGTTTCGATTAGAGAGAGTTGGATTACTGCTAAGATTTTTGAATTCGAGTGGTAGCTTATTGAAAATGGGTGCATCAATATACTGCACATATTTCTGCACAAGCGTAAGGAAGACCGATCGAAATACAGATTTGACTTCTGCCGAGTATTAACTGAGTGAAAGCTGCTTATTCTTGAGAATAAGCTAATGTAGTTAACAAGAAATGACAGTAATGAATATATATTGAGAGGCCAATGTCAAAATACCTCTACTGGCGAACAGGGGTCGACAAGAGGTTCGTGAACTTACACCATTTATTGCCCGGACCGCCCATTTCCGAGCCAAAAATATCCTTTTAGAATGGAAGAGTTACCCCAAAATATAATACCATACGACATAAGCGAATGAAAATAAGCAAAGTAGACTAATGTTCGTATTGAACGATCACTCACTTCATATACCGTTCGAATAGTAAAAATGGAAGTTTAGTTTCACTAAATTCAACAGCCCCTGCACAACATTCTAATATCTGTTCAGTGCAGTGTCCTGATACGTCTATGGACTCAAATGGAATACTGTTTTTTACGTACATAGCCACTCCCCCACCCCACAACGAACTCCTTGAGAAACAGCCAGCTAATCTGTGTCCTGGCAAAGGAAGCCTCTGAATTGTCAAATTATTTAAGTGCTGCTCCGATTTACCAATAATTTTAGAGTCAACATCTGTAAGCAGTTCACTACCTTTATCTGTAATACCTCTTATATTTTCGCTACGGTCGCAGGTTCGAATCCTGCCTCGGGCATGGATGTGTGTCATGTCCTGAGGTTAGTTAGGTTTAAGTAGTTCGTAGTTATAGGGGACTGATGACCTCAGCTGTTAACTCCCATAGTGAACAGAGCCATTTGAACCATTTTGAACCTCTTATATTTTGATGAAAAATGCTAATTCCTTCTCTACTTGAAAAAATGACTTACTCTGAAGGTTAGACCTTAGTTAGAGGGACTTACTTTAGGCAGGCATACGTATCAGCTCACTTCAATCTAAAAAAAGGTGCAGCTCCAACACCAACTGCTACAGGAATTTTTCCATGAGTGATTCCCCCCCCCCCCCCCCCCCTACACTGTTACCTATAAGCTTTGCCAGCCTCCCTTTCCCATACCTATTGAGGTGCAGGCCATGCCTAGTGAAACCCGATCTACTGACAGACCCAACTGGCACTACTGGAATGTGACCCATGCCCTCTGCCATCAGCACCCTCTCCAGCCCCATGTTAACGCGCCTATCAGCCGCATTAAGATGAGGCCGATCATGCCGCTGAAACAGCTGCACGAAATGCACATTAGTGCCGCCAGTTTGAGTACCTATCTTTACCAGGCCACCACCCACATCATATTCCCTGTCCCTAGCAAGACTGTTCCCTGCTCCACCCACTATCACTACCTGATCCTCCTTCGTAAAATTCCTACATAATTCCTCTATGCTGTTACTCACTTCAGCCAACCTTACACTAGGCTTCACAATGCTGGTGACCTGGTAGTCACTCCCCAACACTTCCTGCAACTACTGGCCCACACCTCTACCGTGAGAACTACCTAGCAGCAGAACCTTCTTCTTTCTGCTAGACTTTGCAACTAACCTAGACCTCCTAATTTCTGAGGACTGCTGCATGTTCCCTGTATCTACAGCTACAAGAGGCTCCTCTCCACTCAACTCTCACAGTTGGTCAAATCTATTGCGTATACGCAAAGTAAAACTGTTTGAATACCTCCTGCTAATAGCTACCTGTTTGCCAACTGCCAGTTCCCATTCCTCACCACACT